>NC_141875.1:101356828-111356828 GCF_056163025.1 Triticum urartu | reverse complement strand
TTCTTTGGGCCGTCCATGATGGGAAAAACCATGGTAGAAGCGAGGGCAAGGAAAATATCGGGGAGTTCCCGGTTACGGTGGGTGGTCGGGGCCGAGTGATGCGCATTTCTCTCATACACGTACGCGCGTGGGTGCGAGGCATTGGGATCTAACTGAACCCGAGCGAGGCATTCGCCTACTGAACCCGAGCGATTGCACTGTAGGCTATGCGTTGCTAAACCCGAGCGATCGATAGATCTGGCTGTTAACTGAACCCGATTGAGCGATTCCTTCGCTACTGCTGCTAACTTAAGCTGATCGAACCTACCTCCTCTTAATGAACAGTGAGCATTGTTGGGGGTTGGATGAACAGTTCCCAGTGGGGGTTGGATGAACAGGACCCCGTGGTAGTAGAGGCCGTTGCCGCTGGATGAATAGGACCTCGATCGAGCTAGTTGGGGTGGATGAACAGGACCCCATGGAGGGTTGGATGAACAGCAACCGGTGGAGGGATGGTTGAACAGTAGCCGGTGGAGGGCTGGATGAACAGTAGCGCGTGGAGGGGTGGTTGAACAGGACCCCGTGGAGAGGGCTAGTTGAATAGTAGCCGGTGGAGGCTGGATGAACAGGAGCCCGTGGATGAACAGTAGCTGGTGGGGCAGGAGGGAGATGCCATGGATGAATAGTCACAGGTGGAGGCTGGAGGAGGTCGACGGTGGATGAACAATAGCCCGTGGAGTCTCATTTTACGGTACGCCACACACCTCCCAATGAACATGACCTCCGTTTCCACTATAGGAGGTCGAAGAGAAGTCTGTTTCCTCCATTTTGCGGTACACCACACCCCTCCCGATCAACAGGACCCTGTTTCGACCACAGGAGGGTGAAGAGAAGTCTGTTTCCTCCATTTTTGCGGTACGCCACACACCTCCTGGTGAACAGGATCCCGTTTCGACCGTAGGTGGTCGAACACAAGTCTGTTTCCTCCGTTCTACGGTATGTCAGGCCTCGTTTCGGCCATTCCGTCCAAGCCGGTTGGCTCCCGATGAACACGATGCATTCCGTTGCCTCCCGATGAACACGGCGACGCAGTTTCTCCGTTCTGACCTAGTAGGTTGGCTGTCGATGAATAGGACGCCGCCGCCGCCTCTCCATGTACACAAGCCCTGGCTGTACGTATGCACGAGTAGGCATTCGAGACCCCGCCCGTATGTACGTACATGGCCGTATTTACTTTCTTGCACCCTGGTTGTACATACGTGTACACGATATTAATGGGACTGCGTGACATGGTACGTGCGCACCTCTACTACGACACGTGCCCTTCCTTACTTGGCCATGGTTCATCGCTACAGCCTGCAGACAGACCGATTGTATGTACGTACACGTTCACGACCAGAATGACAACGCTACGTACGCTTCGACCAGGTGGGTCCCGACTGTCAGGTAGGATAAGGAGGCACTTCCTTGCATGCGAAGATATAGCTGGTGGGTCCCAACTGCCAGGGGGAGAATCATATTTTTGCCCGTAATATGGACGCACTTCCTTGCGTGCGAAGATGTAGCTGGTGGGTCCCAGCAGTCAGGGGGAAACGTTTTTTTCATGAAATACGGTGGCCCGTTCGGTGGGTCCCTGCTGTCAGGTGGAGGAATCATTATTTTGCGCATAATAAGGAGGCACTTCCATGTTGCGGTCGTTCCTTGACCAAATTGACCATGCCGCGCCAAGAGCACCAAGGCGGTGGACGACGGCGAGGCTAGGAAGGGGACGACGCGGAGCCGGGAAAGACGCAGCAGTGGATGCCCATGCGAAGAGGAGTATGAGGGTTGACTTGTTCAGCTGCAGTGTGAGGCTGCCGTCGGCGCAGAATAACACGGGGTGTGGGTGAGTAGAGGGATTTCCTGGCTAGAGGTTGGAGTAGGGTGTGGTGGTGAGGCCTCCGTGGCAGCACAGCCGGTCATGAGAGGCAGGAGCAGGCGGCACGACCAACGCTGGTTTGGGCGGCTGGAGCAAGAAGACCAGAGGTTGAAGAAGCCCTACGGTCGTTGGATGGACATTGTACGGCCACTAGAGCTAGAATCATTCATATTGACTAAGTTGACAAAGCCCTCCATCCGCATCAACTTAGTAGGCCCATAAGTCAGCCTCCCACTATGGTGGGTCCCAACTAGCCGGGGGAGTATTCATTTTTGTGTGTAATAAGGAGCCACTTCCTTGTGTGCGAAGATATAGCTGGTGGGTCCGAGCTGTTAGCAGGGGGGGACATTTTTTTGCGAAATGCAAAGGCCCTTCCAGTGGGTCCCAGCTGTCAGGTGTAGGAATCATTATTTTGTGCATAATAAGGAGGCATTTCCTTGTGTGCGGCCGTGGACCCAGCTGTCAGCCTCTCCACATACAGTCCACTTCCGATGGATGTCATTCATTGACCACGTTGACCACGCCGCGCCGAAAGCACCAGGGCGGTGGACGGCGGCGAGACCTAGGAAGGGAATGACACGGAGCCGTGGAAGACTCAGCAGTGGTTGCCCACGCGGTGGGGAGTACAAGGGTTTACTGGTTCGGCTGCCGTTGCCGGAAAATAACAGGAGGTGTGAGTGAGTAGAGGAATGGCTTGGCCAGCGATGGAGTAGGGTGGGGCGATGCGGCCTGTGCGGCAGCACAGCCGGCCACGGGAGGCGGGAGCAGGCAGTCCCACCGGCGCTGGTTTGGGCGGCTGGAGGAAGATCAGATATTGAAGAAGCAGCATGGCTGTTGGATTAACATCCAACGGTCACTGCTGCTAGAATCGTTTGTGGACTAATTTGACAAAGCCTTTCGTACACTTCAACCTAGTAGACCCACAAGTTAGCCTCCAAATCTGTCCCAAACAGCATACAACCCGAAGTTTCTAGCGAGATTCAAATTAATTTAAAAACTAAACATACCTTAATTTAAATCCAATGAAATTTTACCCGCACAAAAACAATGAAATTTAAAGTATCAAAATCAGAAAGAAAAAAGTATTTCGGAACTAATTGCGTGTTTGCTGTATTTTTCATTTTATAGCCCATTTATTATTACTTATAGCCCATTTCTTATTACTTACTCCCTCTATTCCAAATTACTCGTCGTGGTTTTAGTTCAAATTTGAACTAAAACCACAACGAGTAATTTGGAACGGAGGGAGTATATCCCATTTTCTAGGCAAGCCCGAATGCATCCCTCCTTGTCTTGAAATATTTCCGGCCCAGCAGGGCGTAGAAAAGCAAGTAGGCCTACGTTGGTTATTCTGCAAAAAAACAAAATAGTTGGGCTAGCCATTTTCAGAAAGGAAAAAAACAAACTGGGCTGGTCATGTGGTAAACATATGAAATAAAAGCCTAGGCTAGACGGGCCACAACTCCCGCACAACCCAGTTGATATCCTTCTCCGTCCCAAAAAAATGCGCGCGCCGTTGGGTCCCTACTGTCATCCTCACCATGTATAGTCATCTCCTTATTCCTCTCGGTTGTTGACCATGTTAACAACACCAGAGGGCGGTGCTGCGGCAAGCGAACTAAGGCGGAGGACGATGGTGAGGCCTTGGATGGGAAATAACAGGAGCACGGGAAGATGTGCGGAGTTTTAGGGTGCGATGTGACCATGATGTGTGCGCGGCATCACAGCCAGCCGTGGGAGGCGGGAGCAGGCGGTCCCGCCGGCGCTGGTTTGGCTTTGGCGGTTGGAGGAAGAAGAGACTGAAGAAAAATGACAGACATTGAATGTCAATCCAACGGTTAAGGTTGGAAGAATCGTTTGTTGACTAAGCCGACACCAAGTAGCATACTTTTATATATAGGAAGAAAAGAAAAACTGGGCTCGTTCGCCTGATAAAATTCCCGAAACTGCGACCGTTCGATCTTGCGTCGCAACTAAAACTGCGAGGAAAATGCGTTTGTCTGTTGTCCTCCCCCCAGGGAACATTCACCACATAAGTGACCAGCACCCTTGGTTTTCAACCGAGAGGTCTTGGGTTCGAGTCCCAGGAACTCTCAATTTTGTCCTCCTTCCACGAAAAAAGAAAGAAAATCAAAGACTTGAGAAGGCGTATAGAACAAGCTAGTGTACCAGTAAAGAGACGTTGCTGAGTTTTAGAAAAAAGAGAGACATGCTCCTGTAGCTAGTTTGAATCTGAACCTAGACTATGACTATATATGGTGCTATGCTACTCTTCAAGTAATGAAACTGACATATCCAACATTCGCTTCTCCTCTTCTCTACTTACTCTGCCTAGCATCAGAAGCTCTGGTCGCAGCAACCGTGTCCGTTGGCTGCTCGTCCACCTGCTCTTCAGCAGGCAACAACCAGATATGCGCCAAGTCACCACCCGTACCATTGCCTGTGGGTCTTATCACACCCCCGCCGGCACACGCACCACAGCCGGTTGCTCATTGCAACCTGCTGCCGTTGGTGTGGTGCCACTGCTGCAAATCATGCAGAGGTATCCGCCGCGTCTCAACCACAATCCTCAACTCTGGCCAAGTCTTCTACAAATGCCCGAATCATGGGGTAATAATATGTTTAAGTGTTGTTCTGTTGCTTTCAGTTGCTGATTTTTTAATAGTTTGGTTGATGATCTTCCAATTTGATTCTTGTAGAAATGGGAAGATTCATGTGATTTGTATTTCTGGGAAGTTGCTGATGTGGGGGAATGCAACTACGGTGATTATTTAGTTAGCCGAGGAATCCCAATACTAGCAGGTTGTGGTGTTGGACAAGTAACTGAAGGAACGACAGAAGAGGAAGATGCAGAGCAGAAGGTTAAAGATGCAGTTCCTTTGATCATGGCCAAGCAACAACTGCTGAACGGCCTTGATAGCAATAAGGAGATGAAAGAGTTTGTGAAGATAATGGGAAAAATCGATGTGCTCTGTAGGATGATTGTCTCTTTATTTTCAGTGTATGTAGCACTCATGATGTATTTAGTGGCTATGACATGAGCACTTTGCTAAAACTAGTAATGAATGAAACCTGTTTAGAAGGCTGAGGTAGTGTTGTGAACATCTAATGATTTCTATTAATGGAAATCAGGGGGTATACCCTTTTGCTCATAAATAAATAGCAGAGGCACTTTTGCTAATAAATAAATAAATTAGCAGAGGCCCTGTCGGGTCAGCTTTGTTCCCATTCGAAGACATCGAGCAAATTGCAGTCCAACAGCAAACTATGTCATCAAATTCAAGTTTCATAGCCAAATACGAGTACAACTAAACAACAATGTCATCATGTTTTAGTCATCATACAATCACCAAACACAAATCAACATACATAACAAGTGATATTCTCACAGCAAAATACTAAACAACAAGTTCATCAGGTTTCAGTTGTCATAGCAAACACAATTTCACATAGTAGATAAAAAATGTCTTCTGACGGGCAAATACGACAAAAGCAATATAATCATCATCCGCAGCAGCAGCGTCAACATCTTCGCCATGTGTGTCAGTCTGAATCGTAATTCCCCACAGTGTCATCTTCTTCTTCATCCTCAATGTCCTCGAACGTTGGCTTCCTATTGATCAACTCTTGTATGTCCACAGCCCGACAGGCAATCTTTTTGCCAGCGTCATTGACGTGATGGTTCTCAAAGATATCAGGAACATCTGTGGAATCTTGTATATCAGGAGCAATGTAAGCATCATCTTGTTGTGCAACTTCATTAAACGAATTCCTCTGCTCAAACCTTTGCAATACTCTCTAGTCATCAGTACATGCAAATGTGTCTTCCAAGAAAAATATCTGTGTTGCTTGATTTGCCAAAATAAAAGGCTCATTGGTATGGTACGCCACCTTGACATTGATGGATTTTAAATAATCATCAGCTCTGGGTTTTGCGATGCTGGAAAACAGGTTATACCAACGACAACACAACAGAACCACACACCGATGAACCTTGAAACTGGAGATATACTGCAACTGAATAATGTCTGTTATGTTAGCATACATTTTAGTTGTCACTTCGCCGTACTTCATGCCTTCATGCCTTCGTCGTGTGCAAGGGTGTTGTAGCGCACATCTCCAACAATGCGAGATTCATAATGTCTTACCCGAGTATCAGGACCCATTGCTAGTGCGTAAAGGGCATCATCAACTGCCTGTCCATCCTCCCGCATCTTCTTAACCTATGGTTAGAAAATAGACAAGTTGATCATCTTATGTACTCAATATATTAGAAAAACTGACAGTGCAATTCAAAAGCTTACATGGCTCTTGAACCATTTCGCAAATCCTGCCATAACCAGTTTGTAGATGCTGCACAACATAGTGATCGCGTCAAACATCTAAATATATAAGAATGTGCTGCAAGTTTAGTAGATTACGATGTATAAGCTGCAGTACTTAGCACTTACTTGATATAAGTTAGTATCTCAGGATAGTTATTCAACACATACCAACCCATCTTGTCCAAATCTTTAGGTTTGTCGTCTTGTCGACTCTTCCCTGTAACCCGAACAGAACAATCAAAAACATTGAGCCCAGGATTGTCTTCACCCACCTCTTTGCTAAGCTGATCAGCTGTTTCAATGTATTTTGAGCAGAATGTCAACGGTTCTGTAGCAACGTAGGCCTATGCAATGGAACCCTTGGGTCTAGCTCTGTTCCTAACATAGCCCTTGAAAGTGCCTAGCCGCCTTTCAGTAGGGTACATCCAGCCATACTGTACTAGACCTCTAAGTAGTGCCTCATCAGGTAGATGAACAGCCAAATGCACCATCACATCAACAAAGGCTGGAGGATATATCTCCTCAATGTTGCATAGGATAGTTGGTATCTTCTCTCTAAGACGCTCCAAAGCATCTATCCTAATATTTCTACTGCAGAGTTCCCTGAAGAATTGTCCCAACTCTACAACTGCTCTGTATAAGGCCGGGCGGCCCAATCCTCTAAGGATAACAGGTAAAACCCTTTGAAGTAGGAAATGGCAGTCGTGAGTTTTCAACCCTTGTACCTTGTTTCCATCTGCACTGACTCTCCTTTCAGGGTTGTAAGAAAATCCATGTGGGAATCTCACACGTAACAGGACCGCACAGAATTCTTTTCTTTTTACCTTCTCCAAGACGTACACAGCTGGTGCCATATCCTGTGGTTTACCTTCATCTTGCACCTGCAAATCCTTTCTAATACCCAGGCGTGTCAAATCAATCCTAGATTTTAAGGTATCTTTCGTCTTGCCTTCAATATTAAGAAGTGTGCTGATAATGTTGTCACATATATTTTTCTTGATGTGCATCACATCAAGATTATGCCGCAGATCCAAATCTTTCCAATACTCCAAGTCCCACAAAGTGGACCTGCAGGTAAACGATAATCTCTCTTCTGCGTGCCACGCTTCCTTTTCCCGCTACCATTATCAGGATGGTTTCCTGGTGTAATATGCCTGACCTTCTCTAATTCCACTTGCAACTCATCGGTGGTGAGCCTCTTTGGCGCATCATGGTTTTCATTCTTTGCATTGAACACATATCTTCGATATTTTGTAGGACGTGGCTTGTCCTTGGCAAGGAAACGACGGTGTCCAATGTAACAGATCTTGCTAAGTATTGCGTATGATAGCGGATTCCTGTCACAGTGAACACATGCATTGCAACCATGTGTCGTTCGCCCTGACATAGTGCCCAAAGCCGGATAATCATGGATGCACCAAATTATAACAGCATGCAGAAAGAAATCAGCTAGTGGGCTGCTATATAGGTCTCGAGTGAGAACACCCCTCGATAGCTGTTGAAGTTCCTCCACAAGAGGCTGCATGAATAAACCAAAATCCTTTCCAGGACTTTTTGGACCTGGGATGAGCAAGCCATCATGTAGTTTGATTCTTTGGTGCAGACATTTGGAGGCACGTTGTAAGGAATAACAAGCACTGGCCACATGATATATGTGGCGCTCCGGTGGCCAAATGGTTTGAATCCATCTGAAGCTAAGACAAGTCTAATGTTTCTCAGGTCAGCAGAAACTTTTTGTGTTTCTGATTGAAGCTTTTCCAGTCACTACCATGAGATGGATGGCTCATTACATTCTGATCTATGTACTCCTGGTTCCTAGAATGCCACAGTACATCATGTCTTGTTTCAGCATCATGAAACAACCTGTGCAATCTTGGTATAATTGGAAAATGTCTCAGAACATTATGAGGAATCCTCTTCACAGCATCGCCATCTTTCCATCTTGATGATTTGCATTTTGGGCATTCACTTAAGTTGGCATAATCCTTTCGAAACAGAACACAATTATTCTTACAAACATAGATCATATCATATCCAATTCCAACTGCACGAAGGAAATTCTTCATTTTACTGTATGTGTGTGGCAGCTCAGACGCATTTGGGAAAGATTTACAGAAAGCGGCCAACATCGCATCGAATGATTTGTTGGTCATCTGCTCAGATGTCTTCACCTCAAGAAAGGTGACCATAGCTAAGAATACTGACAGCTTATTTTCTGGGGTGAAAGCCACGTTGCATTGTTCCAACATGCGGGCCCACCGTTTTTCTTCTGTAGGTGAAATTTCACGAAATGCACATGCATTTCGTAGCATTGTTTCAATGTTGGTCAAACTGACTGGCTCGGCCACCACCTCCTCCTCCTCCTCTTCCACCTGAGCATCAGGTAGATCAAGATGTTGATCTGCTACTTCCACATAGTCAGTAAGATTGACGTTCACAGCTTCACCATGATGAACCCACCTAGTACATGTGACCGACATCCCATACAAGTGTAGATGATTTTGCATAGTTGACTGGGGTCTTGTAACTGAATTCATACAACTGCTACACAGGCAGAGCACATCTGATTTCGGACCACCGTACTCAACTCTGATAAAGTTCATGAAGTTTTCTACCCCCTTGACATATGCAGCGAAGAATCTTCGAGCAAAAGTTATCCAAGTCATGTCCACCTATTAGACATACAAATTAGTTCTTCTACTAGATATTATAGGAAAAACATATATGCTTTTTTATGAAGTCCAGGAAAAAAACCTAGGTCGATGTCTAAAGCTATGGCAAGATATTTGGACAAGCAGATCTAAGTAACAAAATACATGTAAAGCTAGTTCAACAAACAGATTTGAGTGCTAAATTATGGCAGGCTGTTTCAGCAATCAATGAGGCCGAGCACACAACCATCGAAGGCCATCTCAGCAACAAAGATCAAGTATAAAACGGTGTAGAGCTATTTCACCCAACAGATTGGCTACTAGACCATGGCAATCTACGTCACAATAAATATATGGCAGAATATTTTAGCAACTAACCAGGCTTGGCATGCCATCTCAACTAAGCATATTGAGTGCAGAATAGGGCAAGGACGCTTCTTAAGTAGAGCATATTGACTGTAAACTACTTCGGTAAACAGTGAGATTAACAACGTCTATTAGCTAACATTTAACGATGCACCGACATGCACGGGGCCTCAGTCTAGAATGTATGTACCGTGGGAGAAGCTGACCGCCGTGCGTCTCCACAAGAACACCGCCAGCAGTGGCGGCGCTGACCGCCGTGCGTCTCCACTAGAATGTTGCCAGCGGTGGCGGCGCGGCTAGAGGACGGCAGTCTACGAGAGTGTACCGTGGGAGCGAGAGGATCGCCGTTCGTCCCCACGACAAACCGCGGCATCGATGTATTGGCGCGACGGGGAGGGCGGCTTTGGCAGAGTGAATGGAGTGGAGGGGGCCGGGAGGAAGGGGTTTGGGGAATATTATTGGCTAGTTGGCCGAAGGGCGGTTGAATTTGGGATTTGGGGGGAATTTTTGAGGGGGATTTTCGTGCGGTGGGCGGGGGGAGTTTGGCGCATGGTCAGTTTCTGCAAGTGCATTCCCACGTGTCAGTGAAGAGGCAAGTCAAAGTGTGTTCCATTTGCGTGAGCCGTGTGTAGGACTGACCGCGTGTGGGGTGCAATGCGACCGCGACAGGCATGCTGTGAGTGTACCGCCTTTTTTCCTTTTAAACTTGGTGCTTCGCCCCCTCAAAATAAAAACTTGGCGCTTCGCGCAATCCATCGATACTACTACTAGTAATCTGGTAATCCCGACTAAAACGGCGTGGCCAGGTCTTTTCCCGCGCGATATGCTGGGAGGTTGGCTTAGTTGGTTTGTGAGGACGATTAATGCTACACCTACGTAATCCTAGTTACATAATTAACGTAATGTGAAACGTGTGAGCTGTTGATTGTATATTGGGAGGGAGGGGGCCCACCACCATGAAAATCAGGGGGGAGAGTGGAAATTTACATTAACCCTTTCATAGGTTCCCCTAGATGTAGAAATATGTGAAATGCGTGAATGTGTAGTGGACGTACTATTGGAGTGCCTAAGATAAATTGTGTATATAGACCCTATGTGTTTATTTACTTTGCATGTTAGCTTTGTCGCGGAGCAAACCTTCTAAGTTTATACACACAAAAACGAATCATCATTCCATATACTCGTATTTTCATACTCCTACAATATATCTTACAATTATTGTGAAATTTCATATACACCGGACGAGATTAATGCAAACACGGCCAATTTTCATTACATTTCAAACTTTTATAGGACAGAAAAATAAAAGAAACCCGACCCTAAACCTATTGTACGACGGCGACCGATGTCCTCCATCTGCGATCTCCATGTACGGGGGCGGGGTTCAGGACCCGTGAAGTGAAGGTGCGGTCTTCGGCGAGGAAGAGTAGAACACAGGAGACGGACCGGCCAGTTGGCACACCATGCCCTACCGCCTCCCATGCCCTACTCATCCTCGGAGGAGTCCCTGACCTTGGCGGTGCCGGTGGATGTGAGGTCGATGATGATGGACGTGGACGGTCCGTAGCTTCACCTACCACATGTGTCACCGAACATTGGACGGCGACAAGTAGGATGCATGGCTGACGGTGCTCCCGTCATCGGCTGCCAGTGTGGCCACCGCTTGTGCGGTCATGTTCGCGTCCGGCTACACCGCTATTGTGTCACGAGCGGCGACTTGAGCGAGGGCGGCGACCTTGAGCTTCATCCCCGAAGACAAGCTCTCCCACAGAGCGTTCATGCTCGTGGTCATGGCGGATGTGGTGCCAGGTAGCAGGACGATGCACTATGGTGTTGAGTTTAGCTGGGCGTTGCCACTTTAAGTAGCACATTTCGGTGAGACCAAGCGTCCGGGTGCGTCATTAAGCGTCGGAGTTGGTTCCTCGGGCACCGAGCCTCTTAATGACGGCATACAGACAGATGGCATGAATGCGGGCAGCTGGCGCCAGCTGGGAACGCACCACACGCCAGCGCGAGGGACGAGGGTTTTTGGTGTGCCAGGGTAGTCAGCTGCGGTCGTGGGAGCGTTGGAGATGCCCTTTGCTCACATGCGATCCCCACATGTTATTGAAAAAGAAACATGACCCGGCATGGTCTCAGGTCCTGGGGATGCAATTGACCGCGCTACAACACTCCGCGGACGCATCCCGGTGCGCACGCACTTCGGCGCCCCGTGCATCCTCGATGAGCCGGGTGTTGATCTGCTGGTCGTGGCACATTGCTAATGCCACCCTCGGCACACTAAAGCCGACTGTGTCCAGCGACGATGAGCGTGTCTCTCACCGCGGTCGCCATGTCCAGAGGCGGTGCGGGAGCTGCGCCATGTTGCTGGCCCCCACAACCCACATGAACGGTTGCCGGTGGCGAGGAGGTCATGGGCCAGATCCTCCATTGGACTAGTCTGCGCCACGTCGTCCTGATAGGTGTGCCCCACATGTCGGTTTCCCTGTTTTCCCGGCCAAATTCGAGTGTCAGTGCTCCGCCTTGCGCATTAGGCGTAGAACATGTTGTTTTTGTGCCCTGGTTCAAATGTGGTACAGTACCAAGTTGTTACACTAGCCCCAAGTGTGGTGGTTTTGGGTATGGTACCACCCTTTTGCTTTTCAACTAGTGAAGTGTAATACTTGATTAAGTAGCCGGATGGTGTGCTAATGTTGGTGTCCGACTGTTTGAAGGAATAATTGAGGTGTGCCCGGTCCGTGCCCGCATTTAGGGGTCCAGCTTACCATGTTCCGGCAATAGTAACTATACTAGTCCATGCGTACTCCCTCTCTTTTTATTTACTCCGCATTTTAGCTTTGCTCAAAGTCAAACTTTTGTAAAGTTTGACAAAGTTTATAGACAGAAATAATAACATACACAATAACAAAGCAATACCATTATATTCATTATTGAATATACTTTCACATCATATAGATTTGCTATTGTAAATGTTCATATTTTTTCTATAAATTTGGTCAAATTTTATGAGGTCTGACTTTAGTCAAACCTAATATGTAGAGTAAATAAAAACGAAGGGAGTATCTTACTCCATGACCAAGACGGAAGGGAAAATGAGACAACTTATTGTTAGCCATTCAAGTATAATCATGTGGCGTTGCTTATTTCTCATTCCTCTCCAACCCTCTTCTCCATCAATCATGCCGCCCTACGGTCGAGTCCATCCTCTTGCATGCCTCATTTGAACATTCCGCCGAGTATCATTCGCATGTGGGCCTAGACCATGCTTGTATTTCCAATGTTGTAATTTGTCCGACATGCATACAGACAAACGGTTCATTTAAAGTTTCACTTTGCCTCCACTACGTGCCCCTTCCCGTCTTAGTTTTGACATCCCATTCGTTTCATGCCCTAACACATCTTGACGAGATCGATTGATGTTGAGAGATCAATTGCGTGTCGTGCAATGAGATAAAGGTTTGGTCTGTTTCTATGATAGAAATGACCCGCGGGGGAGGGGGTCTGTGGGGATCGGAGGGAGTATATTGTACGTTCAAAAGCGAAATGAACGTACTGTACCCACCCTACTCCTCTTTCAATCGATCTCCGGACCCCGAGATGAAACCGAGAGAGAACGAGTGGGTGCATGTGTGATACCTAAGGTGGATTCAAAATTTTGAACCGGTGATCATAGCATTAGCAAATCATATATAAAGGGTATTCAATGTTCATTTCGCTTTTGAACATACAATATACTCCCTCTGATCCTTTCTAGTTTACATATAAGTTTTATGTGTAGTCAAAGTATCTCTACTTTGATCAAACTTACAGAAAAAAGTATTAACATTCAACAATGCATGATACGTCCATTTTGCATCATGTTTTCCTACTGTTATCTATGATGTTTTATACATAATAATGCTTTTTGGAGTAATTATAATGCCTTTTCTCTCATAATTTGCAAGGTACACACAAAGAGGGAGAATTCCGGCAGCTGAAAATCTGGACCTGGAAAAGCTACGTCAGGCTACCTATTCTGCACAACTCTAAACAAGCTGAAAGTTCACGAAGAATCTTTAAGGAATATATGATGAATATTAGAGCAAATAAGTATTAGAGGAGGCCCACCAGGTGGGCACAACCCACCTGGGCGCGCCAGGGAGCCCAGGTGCGCCCTAGTGGGTTGTGCTCACCCAGGCCCACCACCGGTGCCCATCTTCTGGTATATAAGTCATTTTGACCTAAAAATAAGGAGGGGAATTTTGGGACGGAGCACCACCGTCTCGAGGAGGAACTTGGGCAGGAGCACTTTTGCCCTCCGTCGGAGCGATTCCGCCGGGGGAACTTCCCTCCCGGAGGGGGAAATCATTGTCATCATCATCACCAAAAACTCTCCCATCTTGGGGAGGGCAATATCCATCAACATCTTCAACATCATCATCTCATCTCAAAACCTAGTTCATCTCTTGTGTTCAATCTTGTTACTGGAACTATAGATTGGTTCTTGTGGGTGACTAGTAGTGTTGATTACATCTTGTAGTTGATTACTATATGGTTTATTTGGTGGAATATTATATGTTCAGATCCAATATGCTATTTAATACCCCTCTGATCTTGAGCATGATTATCATTTGTGAGTAGTTACTTTTGTTCTTGAGGTCACGTGAGAAATCATGTTCCAAGTAATCATGTGAACTTGATACGTGTTCGATATTTTGATAGTATGTATGTTGTGATTCCCTTAGTGGTGTCATGTGAAGGTCGACTACATGACACTTCACCATATTTGGGCCTAAGGGAATGCATTGTGGAGTAGCAATTAGTTGATGGGTTGCGAGAGTAATAGAAGCTTAAACCCCAGTTTATGCGCTATTCCATAAGCGTCCGATTGGACCTAAAAGTTTAATGCTATGGTTAGAATTTATTCTTAATACTTTTCTCGTACCTGCGGATGCTTGCGGGAGGGTTAATCATAAGTAGGAGGTTTGTTCAAGTAAGAACAACACCTAAGCACCGGTCCACCCACATATCAAATTATCAAAGTAGCGAACACAAATCGAACCAACATGGTGAAAGTGACTAGATGAAGTTCCCGTGTACCCCCAAGAACGCTTTGCTTATCATAAGAGACCGTTTGGCCCGTCCTTTGCCTCAACATGATTGGGCTACCTTGCTGCACTTTTGCTACTATCATCGTTACTTGCTCGTTACAAATTATCTTGTTATCAAACTACTATGTTACTTACAATTTCAGCACTTGCTGAGATTACCTTGCTGAAAACTACTTGTCATTTCTTTCTGCTCCTCATTGGGTTCGACACTCTTACTTATCGAAAAGAGCTACAATTGATCCCATATACTTGTGGGTCATCAACGCCCAATCAATATTGTTAGATTCATACGTACTCCTAGATTTGTATTCAAACAGAGATGGTTTCCAATTTGTTTTCAAACACGTGAATGTGCTTGTTCTCACACATGCTCTTCCTACTAGGATTTCGCCACATATAGCCAGTCCAATAGTAACTTTTTTAAGCTCCCTGTCCAATAGTACTAGTGGAGTACTAACAACATCTGCATTAGAGAATGCAGTGCTCATAGTACTAGTACTAGTAGTGGAAGGAGGACGGGGCGTCGACCCATTGGCTGGGCAGCTGGGGTTGTTGCCAGCCCACCTGATCCGAGTCCCAGCTCAGACGCGTATTGCTCACGGAGTTTCTCCTATAAAAAATGCGAACGGGGGTTAGCCCTTGGGTTGGTCTCATTTTTTAGTACTAGTAGTGGAAGTGGATCCTCCGACATAGGTGTCCCTGCCTTACCCTGCCTTTCGGTCACTGACTGGCGGGCCCCATGCTTGCTAGGCCCCCCATATCAGTTACTCAATGGCAGGTTCGGCCGCATCAAGGGATCCTCATCCGTAGTATACTCCCTCTGTTTTTATTTACTTAGCATAAAATGGAGGGAGTAGTAGTATAAATGACGCAGGTAGGGGAGGGGGAGGGACGTCGGTTTGCTCTCAACTACGGTCCTCAAGACGAAGCGTGTTCCATTCGGTGTGCAACATGGAGGGTCCAGCATGCCGAGGTTCAACGCGAACACGACAAGAGCGATGTGCAATCAAAACCGATTGACCGGTCGTCACTGAAACCACTATTCACACCAGAACCTTCGCTGCTCGGCCAGCCACTGCCCCAAAATCACACCTCCACTCTAGCCCATTCCCCCACCTTTCTATCCCCTAGCCCGCATCAAGCCTCCCCTAGTTCGCCGGAAAGCCCTGGTGCGCCGCAAGATCACGTACTACAAGATGCTGACGCCGGACCGCCGCGCGGAAATCACGGCGGCGGTCGGCACCATAGACCTCCGTTCCCAAGCTCGCTTTGCGATGGACCAATCCCCAAGTTCTCTGGAGCCAAGCTCCGAGGAGGAGGAAGCCGATCCAATGTTCATGGTGGAGGTTGCGGCGCAGAACGCCCCCGATGCGTATGAGACGATGGACGTCGACTTCGTGCCGAGTCTGAGTCCCCTGTGGTGCAGGCGGGCCAGCGGTTCAACCTGGCGATACACAAGAAGGACCGGGAGGCGAAGGCTCAACTCAACGTGGAGCGCACGCATGCTGCTGCCATCGAGGCCCTCCTGCAGGCGGAACCGGATGTCGTGGATGTGAACCGGGCGGCGGAGGCTCAACTTGACGCGGAGCGCGTGGATGCCGCTGCCATCGAGGCCCTCCTACAGGCGGAACCGGACGTCCTGGACTTGAACCGGGTGGCGGAGGCTCAACTCGACACAGAGCGCGCGGATGCTGCTGCCATCGAGGCCCTCCTGCACGCGGAACCAGATGTCCTGGACTTGAACCTGGCAGCGGTGGCTCAACTCGACGCAAAACGCGTGGATGCCGCTGCCATCATGGCCCTCCAGCAGGCGGAACCGGACGTCCTGGACTTGAACCAAGCGGTCCTCTCGTCCGTGAAGAGCACCCGTACGCTCTGCGTGAACGAGTAGCTGGAGGACGAGGACAACCATAGTGCGGAGTCACACGTCGGCAGCTACGTCTGGTTCGCGCCAGCAGCCAAAGACGACGAGGTCGTCTCGTTCAGCGAGCAGTGATGGTTTTTATTTATGTTGTTGTTTTTAGGGATGTTTTGTTGTGTAAAAACATATATTTATGCAAGTTGTCTGACTTTCATCATTTGGGCCACTCGACCATTTCAGGTGGTTGGATGAATATCCTACGTCTCCTAACCCTTCTTCCTCACCTCTTCTTCTTCCCCAACAGACCGCCGCACGGGTCGTACGGATCTTCCCCAACACGCAGTTGGATAAACATACTATATGAATGAAAATTATGTGTCAGCAGTAGGATGGCTGAGTTTGGTTCGATCACATGTGGTAGCATGTGTTAGGGAGGGTGTGTTCCCTTGGTTGGGTTTGCGGCGTGCAGGAGCGACTGTATGAGGGTGTGGTGCGACTGTGATAGCTGTGCGCAAGTGTGCCTCCTTTTCATTTTGAAAACTTTAGGCAAGCTTGGCAAAAATGTGTGGTGAAGTATGACAATGCAAGGCCTAGACCCAAATAGGATACAAGTACGCACGTAGGAGTACTACTTGTGTTAAAAAATAAAGGCGGGGTTTTCCTTCTCGGGATTGATCGATACAAATCCTCGTTTGACATGTCAATTAATGTGTATTTTTTTCTCCAATGCCCCAAGAGCTAACCATCTCACTCATCATCGCTTGATTAATGCAGCGCCATGCAAACCAACCTTCTCACTTTCGCATGCATGAGGGTATGTTAATGTCCTTGGTTGCTAGTACGAGGCAAACCCCATCAATTTTGCCTCGATTAGTGTTAGTGGCCCTCTGCAAATTGTAATTTTGATATACTGGCCTTGTGTACAAAAAAATGGAGGTATTAACTATTTGACTTCCTTCCCCATTGTGGTGATGTCGATGATATCTCGAACGTTGTGATTTGGCGAAGTGCGTTCGACGGAGAACACCATTGAGGGAGACCACAGTAACTCGTTCGCAAGTGCCGCCTGCAAGCTGAGACAATCGCCTTATTTGCATCCAGGAAGTCTGTTGACCCAAAGGACACGTAAATGTACTAGTACTACACAATAGCATCGTCCATCCAGCTTAGTGCGGCAAGGTGGTTTCTCGAAGAAGACGATGGAGAAGCGGAGTCAGCGAAGAGTGAAATGATGGTTGCTTCATCCATGCTTTGTGATTTGACGCCTCATTGCTTTGTGATTTGTGATAGAAGGGACATGGGAGTATACTCTGTGCTCTATACTCTACATGCGTCCAAGCACGGGAGAAAGAGGAGAGAGCTTGCATTTTTATATTCCTTCAATCAATCAATTAGGGAGCCGCGGTTCCATCTTTTTGGCTTTGGCAGCACCGTCCACAATGGTTCCCATCGATGCCAAAAGCTATTTTCACATTTGGCTACACATTGTGGATGCCCTTAACCATACCACTTGGTTTTGCTCCTGTGTGCTATCTATACAAATCTCAATTATATTGATCTAAAAAAATTATAGTATCAAGATTAGTAAAATGGAGGTGATTTTGCCGCGTGGGTGGCGGGGGAGGTTTCTTATTTTTAGAGGACGTTGGCCTGGCGGTTTGCTAACATGCGGTCCCACGTGTCAGTGCTTTACCAAGCCGATCCGCGTCCCATATGAGGCAGAACAACGACAGAAGCAACACATGGTTAACTTGAAGATGAGGGAGAAGCGGATTCAGCAACGAGTGAAATGATGGCTGCTTCGTCCCTCTAACTTGTTTTTTTAGCATTATTACTTCGTCCCTCCAACTTAACTGCAGGAAAGGTGCAGCTTTGTGATTTGACACCTCATGCTCATTACTACGCCGGCGCCATGACTGGGGTGCTTCACCCCTGCTGCTCTGCACTGTTATTTCGGTATAGCACGTGGACCCGGATGCTTGATGTCCCACATGTCGGCGAAAGGGACTAGAACATTTATGAAAGCGAGCACTCCACTCTTATGACGGAGGAGTACACAACATGGCGGCCCAGTGAACTGTTACTTGTACTGCAGTACTACTATAGTTTTGTTGTTTCGCATGATCCATCAATACAAACCCGATTAAACAGGAAAGGGCGGGATTTTTCCCGCGCGGTAGATGATACTAGCCATACATCTCAAAGGCAATTTTAATGTATGCCAACTGAATAATGAAGTAACAATATGAGATCTAGTAAAACTAAAAACACATATGATTTATTGTGTTAGAGTGTAGTAGTAGTGTTGTATTGCATAGTTGTTAGATGTAACATGCGAGAACGTGTAGAGATGCACTTTTGGAGGGCCTAGAGAGAGAAATTGGGCATAAAGTGGATTCAAATATTTGTATTCTTCTTCATAGCATTTCTAACTCATATCTACAATTTTGTATAGTAGACGTGAATGCTTGTTCGCTCTTACGAAACCAGTACATCAATAATGGGGTTGCGTGCGCCAATTTAGGCACTGGCAGGTTGGCCTACTCGGCTCCACAGAGAGAGCGAGGGAAGAGATAAATACACGGGCGGTTAGTGTATTTCAAGCGAAAAGCATAATACGGTCACCAGACTTCAGAATACGCTCATTACGGTCACTATATACGTTTTGCGGTGATTATACGGTCACTTGCTCATCGTTCAGCATCGGATTGCACTCTGTTGACCGGACAAATAGTCTGTGTGGCACTATGTTGACTAGTTAAATTGACCATGTTCCTTGTGGGTCCCACCTGTCAGTTCGCATAGGAAAAAGGTCAGATAAACACAAATTTAAGCAGGCGCGGTAAGACTCCAATCCGTGCGCGGGAACCACCTGGTTGTGTATGTGTCTGTCAGGGCCTGATGTGTGCGCATGCACGTGTAGGTTGAGCACTTGAGCATGAGAGTGTGTGTTGGTCGCATGGTGTGTGCATGCGAGTGTTGCGTGCGTGCGTGGCTGTGTGTGTACGTGTGAGTGTTGCGTGCGTGCGTGATTGTGTGTGTTCGTGTGAGTGTTGTGTGCATGCAGTTCGTGCGCATGCGTGTGTGTGTGTATAATCACCACACCAGCTCATCTATGTTAGAATAGACGGCTCGGCATACCAATACAAGTCCACCTTGTCCGCTGTGCCCGCGATCATGACTCTGAACCACCGTTCAATATTTTTTTATCGTCTATTTTCATTCTTACTAGCAAGATGCCCGTGTGTTGCACGTAACATCAAGCTGCATCTGTATGAGTAGTTTATCTTGTGAGAGAAAAGGATGAACGAGGGAAGGCCTTATTTGCAAATGTGGAGAGGGGTGTGCGTACCTTTTTGCAAAATTGGCATAGTTTCCTTCCTATCCATCAGATATAAATCGGATGGCCTATATTGCAGGATGGCAGGCACACCATCATCACCAACTCTGTTTTATAGGAGTAGAGTAGACACACACCGACAGGTGGGCCCAATGGTAGTGAGATAATGTGATGCAACACTAGAGGTGCCACGTGGAGCGTTTAACTGGTCAACTAGTCGTGTCTTGAGCAAATACAGAGCTGTACGGTGAGCCCGTGACTGTATAATAACCACAAAACATAAATGGTGACCGTAATGAGTGAATTCTGAAGTCCAATATACATATCGTGCTTTCGCTTCAAACACAATGTTCGTCACTGTATATATCACAGGAGAAAGATGAAACATGCGTGAATGTGCTGGGGGCGTACTTTTAGAGGACCTGGAGATAGTTTGTGTGCGTACGTGAAAGGGCGTAGAGGGGGTGTATGCGATGGAGAGAGAGATGCTCTTTGTTTCTCTTTATTATGACTAACTTTATATATAGTATAAAAATATAAAAATCACAGTGCGGAATAAATGTCATTGTTGGCACCATGCAATGCAAATTAACGTTCATACTCCTCCATATAACTTTGTAATGTTGTATATATGTAGAAATTCTGAAATAATTTTTTGGCCACTGTGGGAGTCCTGGATTAGGGGTCTCCGGACAGCCGAACTATCTCCATTGGCCGGACTGTTAGACTATGAAGATACAAGATTGAAGACTTCGTCTCGTGTGCGGACGGGACTCTACTTGGCGTGGAAGGCAAGCTAGGCAATACGTATATGGATATCTCCTCCTTTGTAACCGACCTTGTGTAAACCTAACCCTCTCCGGTGTCTATATAAACCGGAGGGTTTTTAGTCCGTAGGACAACAATCACAACATACAATCATACCATAGGCTAGCTTCTAGGGTTTAGCCTCTCTGATCTCGTGGTAGATCTACTCTTGTAACACCCATATCATCAATATCAATCGAGCTGGACATAGGGTTTTACCTCCATCAAGAGGGCCCGAACCTGGGTAAAACTTCGTGTCCCTTGCCTCCTGTTACCATCCGGCCTAGACGCACAGTTCGGGACCCCCTACCCGAGATCCGCCGGTTTTGACACCGACATTGATGCTTTCATTGAGAGTTCCGCTGTGCCGTCACCACAAGGAAGGATGTCTCGTCCCGTCTTTAAAGACGGCACTATCACTGAGGGAGCTCTGGCTATCGGCCAAACTCTCCGGCTAGGTGGTTTTCTTATGACCGCCTGTTCGGCCGCTGCGCCGACGATGACTTCTCGGGTCATCGAAAGCAATCTTCACATCAACTCGGAACTCGCCGAATAGTTAGATCCAATGGAGCTCTCTTCCCTGAACGAGCTCTTGGATCGTATCGCCGCCCTGGGAGTCACTATAGACTACAATCAGATTGGGCCTAAACCCGATCTAAGAGAAATTAACTCTCCCCAGGTCACCCACCACGTTGCAGTGGTGGAAGAACAATGCGGCAAAACTCCATCTTAAGGACTAGCTACGTCCGGATTCCTAATCCCCCCAACCCGGATACCCACGGAGGGGAGGACGTCACTCAAAGCTTGAACCCAGAATCAGGCAACGGGCTAGAATTACCAGAAAACGCTCAAGAATCCAAGCTTTTGAGTTCGGAAACTCCTTGGCCACTGAGCCTCAGATCAGGTGAGGATTCGGATTCAATACCACCCACCCACCCAAACATACACGATCTATCCCAAATTAGGCAAGAGCCCGAAGAAACAGTACACCATTACTGGGCCAGATTCCTCCTGATCAAGAACAGGATAAAGGACTGCCGCGAGGAAGACGCAATTTCATTCTTCTTTAATAATTGCATGGACAAGGGAATCCTCAACGCCATAAGTCGTCGCGAAATTACACGCTTTGCCGACTTGGTGTCCATAGTGCGAAAGTACTGTGCGATGGAAAGCGCCTGGAAAACCGAAATAAAATTTTGGGATAATCCGGCCCTGAATACAAACCCAGTCCGAAATAAAAGGGTGCATTATCACAATACACCTGGGTTAACTACCAAAAAGCAAAAGCCCTCTACGGGGCAAGGAACCGTATTGGAGGGATGGCTCAACGAACCCTGCGAAATTCATAGTACAACGGATGCGATACCAACGCACAGCCTTAGAGCATGCTGGATACTACGGCAGGTAGCCAAAAGTGGTGAGGATCTACTCCTCCCAAAAACCAAAGAGCACCACCCCGAGGATAACAGTACGGTCTTAACGGTCTTCGAGACCTTTGCGTCAAATAAAAGACGGAAGCGAACACTCCGCAGCACGTCCGAAATCTGCCACATAGCAGAAACAAATCCTTGGAGCGACACGGCTATTACCTTCAATGCCAGTGATGAACCTAAATTCCGAACAGCCCGAGTACCAGCCGCACTGGTCCTCAGTCCAATTATGGACGGCTTTCGACTCACCAAGGTACTCATGGACGGCGGCAGCGGATTAAACCTCATCTACGAGGAAACTCTTCAAAAGATGGAAATAGACTGGAGCCGCATTAAGCAAAGCAGCACAACCTTTAGAGGAATCATCCCTAGTCGGGAAGCACGCTGCGCCGGAAAAATCACACTAGACGTGGTATTCGGCACGCCAGATAATTACAGGTCTGAAGAAATTACATTCCAAGTGGCCCCGTTCAGCAGCGGATACCATGCTCTATTAGGGCGGGAAGCGTTCACAATCTTCCAAGCCGTACCCCATTACGGGTACATGAAGCTCAAAATGCCCGGGCCCAATGGAATCATCACTCTTGTTAGTGATCCGGACATAGCACTCCGCGCCAAAAATAAGACAGCCGCACTGGCCCTTGAGGCACTATCCGA
Source organism: Triticum urartu (assembly GCF_056163025.1). Classification (NCBI taxonomy): domain Eukaryota; kingdom Viridiplantae; phylum Streptophyta; class Magnoliopsida; order Poales; family Poaceae; genus Triticum; species Triticum urartu. The sequence goes on along the minus strand of NC_141875.1, from coordinate 111,334,404 downwards.
AGCCCTAGCGGCCAAAGAACTAACCGCGCTGCACTCCACGGTAAACAGGGACGACGTGATACTCAATAAAAGATCCAAGTCCACCTCCTTTAAACCGGCGGACGAAATAGTCAAATTCCAAGTCCATCCAACGGACCCTACAAAAACAGCTTCCATTGGGGCACAATTAAACCCTGATGTTGATGCCGCACTACGAGAGTTCCTACGCGAGAACTGGGATATTTTTGCCTGGCACCCTTCAGACATGCCAGGAATCCCACACAGGCTGGCTGAACACAGCCTAAATATCATAAAAGGGTTCAAGCCAGTCAAGCAGGCTCTTCGACGTTTCTCCGAGCCTAAAAGACAAGCCATGGGATAGGAACTAGCCAAGCTCTCGGAGGCCGGATTCATCAGAGACATAAAACATCCGGACTGGCTAGCAAACTTGGTGATGGTACCAAAGAAGGACAAATCCTGGCGCTTGTGCGTCGATTTTAAGGACCTTAACAAGGCCTGCCCAAAGGATCCCTTCCCCCTCCCCCGCATCGATCAAATCGTCGATGCTATCGCAGGACACGATTCATTGTGTTTCCTCAACGCATACTTCGGTTACCACCAAATCAAAATGGCAGAGCCAGACCAAGTTGCAACGGCATTCATCACACCATATGACCCATTCTGTCTCAACACAATGCCCTTCGGGCTAAAAAACGCTGGTGCAACATATCAGCGCATGATTCAGACATGCCTGGCAAACCAGATCGGCAAAACAGTGGAGGCATACGTGGATGACGTGGTCATTAAAACCAAGCATGTCGAAACTTTAGTAGACGACTTGAGGCTCACATTCGACAACCTCCGAACATATGACATCAAGCTCAATCCGGAAAAATGCGTCTTCGGCGTACCAGCAGGAAAGCTCCTGGGATTCATTGTCTCCAATAGAGGTATTGAAGCTAATCCGGCCAAAATCCGAGCGTTGTCACAGTTGGCTACCCCAACAGACCTCAAACAAATACAAAAACTAACCGGATGCGTGGCGGCTCTAAGCCGCTTTATCTCCCGCTTGGGAGAAAAGTCATTACCCCTTTATCGCCTCCTTCGGCGTACCGAACACTTCGAGTGGACGGACGCCGCCACGACCGGACTCAACGAAATAAAAGCCATGTTGGCAACAAACCCAGTCCTGGCCACGCCAAACATTGGCGAACCAATGCTATTATACATTGCGGCAACTCATCAAGTGGTAAGCGCAGTGCTTGTCGTCGAGCGAGAAGTGGACGGACACAAATTTCCCATTCAAAAGTCGTGTTACTACGTGTCCACTATCCTTACTCCATGCAAATCGCGGTACCCGCATTATCAAAAGATAGCGTACGCAGTATTTATGGCATGCGACACTACTTTCAAGAGTGTTCGATAACGGTAGCCTCGGAAGTACCACTTAACGATATTATAAACAACCGCGACGCGACGGGTCGGATTGCCAAATGGGCCATTGAGCTCCTCCCATTCGACATAACTTACAAGCCACGGCGAGCTATTAAATTGCAAGTTTTGGCTGACTTCGTCGCCGAATGGACGGAAGCCGAACTCCCTAAAGAGTACGACACATATTCAAACTGGATCATGCACTTTGACGGCTCCAAAATGTTGGCTGGTCTGGGGGTCGGCGTCGTTTTGACGTCCCCAACAGGAGACATAGTTCAATACGTACTGCAGATAATGTATACGGACTCGAACAATGCAGCCGAATACGAGGCCCTTCTACATGGTCTCCGGATGGCAGTATCCATGGGCATTCAACGCCTAGAGGTGTGCGGGGATTCAAACCTTGCAATATCCCAAATAAATGGAGACTTTGATGCCAAGGATCCAAAAATGGCCTCTTATCGCAATGCCGTCCTAAAAATGTCAGCGCGGTTCGAGGGGCTCGAATTTCACCATGTGGCTCGGGAAAACAATCAGGCGGCAGATATCCTTGCCCGCATTGGCGCAAAATGCGACGCGGTCCCTCCCAACATTTTTCTGGAAAGGCTTTTAAGCCATCCGTAGCATGGGAAGGGGACACCGGTAACAACAGACCGGACCCGGCCAAAATACCCGATACCGAACTCTCTGACACAATCGGAGGCTCCGCCACCGAAATAACACAATCAGCCCACGAAATAATGGCTATTATTGCCCCGTGGACAGAACCATTCCTGGCCTACTTAACTAGATAGGAACTCCCGGAGGACCAAAATGAGGCATGCTGCATAGTGCGGCGATCAAAGGCCTACAGGGTCCACGAGGGAGAATTTTACAAGAAAAGCGCTACCGGAGTCCTTCAACGGTGTATCTCCGAAGAGGAAGGACGGAACCTTTTGGCAGAAATTCATGCCGGACTCGGCGGTCATCACGCCGCAGCCCGGGCTCTTGTGAGCAAGGCCTTCCATACAGGATTCTATTGGCCAACGGCCCGGGCAGACGCACAGGACTTAGTCCAGCGTTGCGCCGGTTGCCAGCTCTTTGCAAATCAAAGCCATATGCCACCCACCGCCCTCCGAACAATCCCCATTACATGGCCCTTTGCGGTCTGGGGGCTTGACATGGTTGGACCCCTTAAAGGTGGAACCCACAAGAAAAAATACTTATTGGTCATGGTGGATAAATTCACCAAATGGATAGAGGCCAAACCGGTTAAAACAGCCGAATCCGGACCGGTGATAGATTTCATATCCGGGGTTGTACATCGCTACGGCGTCCCCCACAGCATCATCACTGATAACGGCACGAACTTCACGGCCGATGAGGTAAAACTCTGGTGCAGCAAAATGGGCATCAAGCTCGATTATGCTTCAGTCTACCATCCACAAACCAACGGTCAAGTCGAACGAGCAAATGGTCTTATAATGAGCGGCATTAAACCCAGACTAGTGCGCTCCTTAACAGAGTCTGACACGCACTGGGTAGAGGAGCTCGACTCCGTACTCTGGGGGCTGCGGACCATGCCGAATCGTAGTACCGGATACACACCATTTTTATGGTGTACGGCGCAGAGGCAGTCCTGCCCTGTGACATAATCCATGACTCACCTCAAGTGCGCATGTACGAAGAAAGAGAAGCCGAGCTCGATCGGCAGGATAGTCTGGACACCTTGGAGGAAGAGCGCGACGTAGCCAAAGCCCGTTCCGCATTTTACTAGCAACAGGCCCGCAGATACCAAAGCAGAGAAGTACAAGCCAAAACTTATAACGTTGGCGAACTAGTTCTCCGGCTGCCGGATAAGAAAAAGAACAAGCTAGAGCCCAAATGGGAAGGTCCCTTCGTCATCGACCAAGTTCTGACCGGCGGAGCGTACCGACTGCGGGATGCATCGACTAGTCGACTCGAGCCGAACCCATGGAACGCAGCCAGGCTCCGAAGATTCTACGCCTAGCACTGAACTTTATGTTAGTCCCTTCCCTTTGTCCATTTTCTGCATATGCGTCGTCTATCTTGTTTCCCTTTCTCTCTTTTATTCCTCTAGGTCTTCAAGGGTCACCTTGTGCCTCACTTGTACACTACAGAGGTGCTAGCCGCACTATCTACACCTGGGGGCTTCTTTCACAGAAGCTTAAATTATCTACCTGGGCATCATGCCCAACACATGCGTTATACTTCCGCATGTACCTTTATTCACCATTATATGCATCGATATGACTTAAGTTTTGGCCAAGCTGGGTTGCCTGGCTCTTGTATTTATGCCCTACGTTCCCGTTAATTCGGCTAGGGCATAAGGGGAGCACCTCTGCGATTGTTACCGCCGGGTCAGCCAGACGTGTACCTCAGACTGGGTGAAGCCGAAAGCTAGAATTATTAAGAGAATATTCGGTCGGTGAACAAAAGATGACTTTTATTTATTACCATATCTGCCCCCAGACGTTTTTACTGCGCTTCTTGTCGCAGTCCGGACATGCACTTTAGGGCGTGTCTACCCAGGGAAAGGAACCCTTAACGGAACTATTCTCTCTGGAAGATGTTTCTTACTACCCATGTAATATAACATAACTAGTTGGGCACTTGTCTGATAAAGCACTAATGACCCCTACGCCTAGTCTCCACGCATGCCCCGGTTCTTATATAACCGAGAGGGTATTCGGATACACTCCAGACTGTCGGGTCCCGAGGTTGAAGCGAAAAGGTCCGCCATGACAAACGATCTATAATCCGGCTAGAAGGCATCATATATGTCACTTTACAATTACATAGTCAACTTGACTGGTTGAATTCCTCTTCAATGCCATCCAATAGGCTGTCTAGTCTACAGTCCTGTTGGGAATACTTTGCGGCCAATTCTACTTGGCCGTACACTAAACTTATAGGGATCTCCTTGCCATCAGGCCCCACAGGTCCGACTTCGGCCATGTGGTTCGGGTCAGCCTTCGTGTATCATGTCTTCACCATCGCCCAAGCTTCTCGGGTGCCCTGACGGCAGGCCGATATCTTCCATAATCGGAAGCGCCGCCGTGCTCCCTTCAGCTTTTCTGCAAGCTCCCCAAGGCCTTCGGGTAGGGAGACGGACGGCCACAAGGCCTGGGCAACGCCTCACATCACCTGCCGAACTCGTTCGTGCAACTGTGCGAGCTCGGGAAGAAGATTACCCGTCGAACTAGGCATCTCCTCGGCAGGATGACCTGTTAACATACCTACAGACATAACTCTGTCAGTCAGCTTCCCCGCCGAACTCTTTTTAAGTTTGTTCAAGCACTTACTAAATATGCCGCGCCAAAGCCGTCGATTCTCCTTAACAGAGTCCGACAGTTGGACACGAACATCTTTCAGTTCCACGCCCAACTTGGTGTTGGCATCTTGGAGATCATTCTTCTCCTACCTCACCCTTGTAAGCACGTTCTCACCAGCTTTCAGCTGGCGTTTGAGTTGTTGCTTATCCAGATTCACTCCAGCGTCATCTGCAATTTTTTCGTCAGATTCGCATATAAAGCCGCACTCTAATATGACACTTATGATTTGACGGATATGTTACCAGCGGGGGTCTCTTTGGGCTCCCCTGCGGCGGACAGTGCGGCCTGAAGTTGGGCTTTGCACTCTTCCAGATCCTGGGACAGTTGAGTATTCTTTTCTGTAAGAACCTACATAACAAATGATCCTTAAATCAGTTATACTAACTGTTTCAAGTCTCAGGGGCTACTGATATATATAATCATCAAATTTTCTCACCCGTATGTCTTTTACATATTGCTCCGTGGCTCTGGCTAGACCATCTTGAGCGTCACGGAGGTGCGCATCTCCCGAGTTGAAGGCATCCAATGCCTCTGGGGAGAAACAAGCGTCACGAAGAACAGTCCGGCGACTCCTGTGGTTCATGGCACTTTCCACCTCGGAATGGGTGGCGGACAGTCTATCCGTATCCTCTGTCGGAGGAGCACCCGACGCACGCCTTGTACTCGTTCCCACCTCTGAGTCTGGCCTTGGAGCCCGGCTTGTGGAGGTGTGATTGGTAGCCTCTCCGGGTATAGTCCGGCGAGCGCTCTTTTTCCTGAAAAGAAGGCATGGGCGTTAGTATGCTTCTGAAAATTATGTCTTGCAATAAAACGGCGCGCCATACCGCTGCGCCGGTGCCTCAATCCGGACTGCGGATCTTTTTAGCCTGCCTGGCCTAGCGGCCCCTTGTTGGCTAGTTGCCACAGGCTCGGCCTTCTGCCCCAAGGACTTCCCCTACAAAACACGACTGTTATATGGCAATAAAAAGAGCACAAGGACGGATCCCTTTTTAAGTGCTGGGATTTCGGTCTCAGTCACCTGTGAGGCTGGAAATAGCCCAGGGTAATCGGCCATAATGGCCACCAAGGTATTGTCATTACTCCCTTGGTAAAATACCCCGTCGATCAGCTCCATGGATATGTCCGGATCCTCCTGGGAGGCCGGGTCAAGGGACTGTCCAGGGTCCTCGAGCTGTGGGGGAGGGCTGTTTATCTCCTTTACTGCCTGGTGCAGCTCCTGCGATGAAATCGCTAGAATGAATACTTAAACTACGGGAATACAAAATAGATGAGCGAGAAAAATCTCCGCTTACCCAGCTCGGACGATTGTACATGGAGAATCCGCCATGCGGATTGACGCGGAGGAATTCCTCCTCTTCTCCCTTGTACAAAGTGGACAAGATCTTTATTAGATCGGCAGTCGATCCCGGCCCTTTGCGGCCGTGGCGGGTGGCGTCATCCTCCCCGTTGAAATCCCACATGGGGTGGCCTCTATAATGGAGCGGCTGCACCCCCCGCATAATGCATATAGCCATGACCTCGATCATGGTCAATCCGGATCGAGCTAAAGAGCTTATCCGGCTCATCAGATAAAGAATGTCCCGGTCGTCTTCCTCCAGGGGGCTCCGTGGACGCTAGCTCTGACGCTTCTTCAAAGGGGCGTTGTCAAACTCTGGAAGGCCGATCCGAATAGGGTCCGGAAGGGGGACATATTATATATAAAACCATTCTGAAGGCCAGTCTTCGGACGTCTTCTTTGGGGTCCCGGATAGGTATCCGATCCCGGCGATACGCCACACTTCGGCTCCCCCACTTGATATATTGATCCCTTCTTAGAACGGGGCACCAGACAGAACAACTTCTTCCACAGAGCGAAATGAGCCTCACAGCCCAAAACTAACTCGCAAAGGGCTACGAATCCCGCGATATGCAGCAGAGAAGCAGGCGTGAGGTTGTGCAGCTGGAGGCCATAGAACTCCAGAAGCCCTCGGAGAAACGGATGGATTGGGAATCCGAGCCCTCTTACTAGATAAGGGACAAGGCACACCCTCTCTTCCTTGGAGGGATTGGGATGGCTCTCCGCTTGCTCTCCGCCATTATAGGTGGCAATCCCGGCTCGAACTGGGACCAAGTACACTGGGGGAAGAAATCCCTTGGACTGAAGCATCACCAATTTGCTATGTGGGATGGAACATCTCTCCCAATCTCCAGGCTTGGAGCTAGGGGTGCGAGAGGAGGAGCTGCGTCGACTGGCCATGGTGGAATGGATCTCTGTCGGGTACGCTCTGATGAAGACTCAGCAAGGGAGGATGATGTGATTTGGATCTGAATCCTCGTATTTTTAAATAGGCGGCCCATTTGTATAGCTAGGGGGTAAATGTGAAAAACACTCTGGCTCTTCACATTCGCTCGACACATGGAAAGTGGCCATTATTGGACGCGGAAGCCAAGAAATACAAACCATCACGAGGAACCAGACATTATTTCGACAGGTACACAGAATTTGGAAAAGGAACCCGCCTTGCAATGCCGAAGACAACTGCGCGCCGGACTCATCGTCATTGAAGCCTGGTTCAGGGGCTACTGTGGGAGTCCTGGATTAGGGAGTCTCCGGATAGCCGGACTATCTCCATTGGCCAGACTGTTAGACTATGAAGATACAAGATTGAAGACTTCGTCTCGTGTCTGGATGGGACTCTACTTGGCGTGGAAGGCAAGCTAGGCAATACGTATATGGATATCTCCTCCTTTGTAACCGACCTTGTGTAACCCTAGCCCTCTCCGGTGTCTATATAAACCGGAGGGTTTTTAGTCCGTAGGACAACAATCACAACATACAATCATACCATAGGCTAGCTTCTAGGGTTTAGCCTCTCTGATCTCGTGGTAGATCTACTCTTGTAACACCCATATCATCAATATCAATCGAGCAGGACGTAGGGTTTTACCTCCATCAAGAGGGCCCGAACCTGGGTAAAACTTCGTGTCCCTTGCCTCCTGTTACCATCCGTCCTAGACGCACAGTTCGGGACCCCCTACCCGAGATCCTCCGGTTTTGACACCGACAACCACACTTTGTGTGGTTTTATTCAAAAGGAATGTTGTATGCGAAATAAACATGAAGAGAGGGCTTTTTAGATCAATGGGGTACGTGATGTAACATGTGTGAATGTGTAGTTGATGTATTTGGCAGGGCCTAGAGAAGTATGTGTGGGTATTACGTATTCGAGAGAGGCATGGATAGAGGGGCCGGCGGGGGAGGGGGAGTGGGAGAGATAGCACGAGAAATGAGAGAGGTCTAGAGAGAGAGACGAATATGATGTCACAATGAGAGATGCCCTTGAGTGTGTATATGCAAGGGGGAGGGGATAGAGGCACGAGGAGAAATTTCTTTGTCTGGTGTCTGTGTTGGTATGTGTGGGTGTGAGAAGATAACAAGACCTGGGGGCAGAGCGTGTGTCACCGCGTGAGCTCCGGTGGGCCGAGGTGAGGCTCTTGGTTCAGTTCCGTCCTGTGCCACATTGGTCGGCCCGTGACGCATTTAGGGAGATCCATGGAGTACTAGTCATACAAGACAAAGATAGCAGAGTCGTGAAGGACTCAATGTCCATTGACAAAGCCGGCTAGAATTTTTAACCCTAGGTCCTCGGACTCAGGTAACCCCTTATCTCTATTATTACTATTCATCCAACCTAACTTTAAGGGGCATCCTACAGAATGCTCTGCTAGAATCATACTTGTCAAATAGGAAGAGAGGTGGAGACAATGCGTGAGAGACAGGCCTAAAGATAATGTGCGTGCGGGAGACACGTAGGCAGGTCTATGTATATAGAAAGGGTCGATGGGGATTGTGTGTTTGTATGCTTGTGAGAGGAAGAGTGCTTGTGATAGAGGTTAGTGAAATCAGTCAAATGGTTACGAGAGGGAGGGAGGGTTATATCGAGAGCATGTCTGCGAGAAAGACACCTCGGGAGAGATTGTGTGAGCATTGTGTGAGGGACCACCGATGGAGTGTGAAACTACACGTAAAAGACTGATGTACATATTGATTAAAAATATAAATTGTATCCAAATATTAGGATGGGGTCATGATATTTAACATTCGCGTAAAGAACAGTCATTGATCCATCAGACATCTATATTCTATCGAATTTGAGCATGTCTATATGTTATTATTTGACATAATTGATCCACATAGTTAGTATTTTGAACTCTAGACAATGCATCGCTTTAGAAATCGAATATAAACGTGAGTATAGTTCATGTTGTGTGTGTAAAGCACATTGTACATACAAAGTTACACAATGAACATTATAAATAGCTAGATATAAACTAGCATACATTTGAATTCAACTTGAGGTGGTTCAAAAAATTCCAATTCAACATGAAGTCCATTCAATTATTTGAATTCGATATCATGGCATTTGTAAATCATACCTAAATTATGGGGGGACCAACCTTTTCTCTGCTTTTGTACATAATAGCATATATAGCTGTGTACAAAATAGATTGAAATTTACCTCTCCATTCCAAAATAATCGTAGTTATAGGATTTTCAAGTGTCAAAATTTAAAAAGAAGCGCATAATTTAATGAGGTTTTCAAACATACAAGGTCAAATTTAACATTGTCTATTTAGGTCAATCCTCAAAGTTCAAGAGTACTCTAAACGAGAATGCTTCTGTTTCAAAATTTTGAATGAAGCGCCAAAAGAGCCTCTACTCTCCCGAAACCGCGTGAGACCAATGTTTGGTAGAAGTAAATTACTTTTCTAACTCCGACCCATGAAACCTACCGGCCCGACGTCCAAAGGTCTAAACCGGGGTAGGTTTGTAGCTTCATCTAGACGCCACACAACCGCCTCCGAAAAACATTCATACACAATGGCCGCCTAAGCACACATGCGCGCGCCTGAAATCGCCCCCGCCCACTATTTGGGACACCTGGGATTACCATCCTACCCCCGACCAGCAGTAGGTCCGAAATTTAAGAGGGGGGAAAGTTTGTACTTTCCCCAAATTTCAAATAAGCGCACCCCATATGTTCAAAAAAACCAAAAACAAGCGTGTCCCAGACCGAAACATGGTTCTCCCTTAGCTCCCCTCGGTCCGATTCCCCATTCATACTCTGTGGGTGCCAAAACTACCTCTCCACCAGCCGTGAAACCCCAGCATCCTCCGTCTGCCACCCCATCCCACCCATCAACCGCCGCCCTCCTCCATCACGCTGGAGCCGATACCCCGATGTGGTCGTCCACTGCAACCGCAACTGCAATGCCCTCCACGGCTAGTAGTTGAAGCCGATGCCAAGTGTCTGTACCCGAGCTAGTTCAACCACGCCGTCCTGCGCCTCACTGCTGCCGCTCCAACTTTGCCACCGTCCACCGCAACAGAGCTGTTCCTGCTACGCCGTCCTTCGCTGCCTCGGATCTGCTTCCCCTCCACCGACAGAGGGACACCGCAACACAGTCAAAAATTTGGCCATGGGTTCGTCCAAGGCTCCACCCTCCTCCAAAACATCGGTTCCCGGGTAAAAACAAGAAAATCGCCACGACATCTGGAGGACACAACACTGGCAACCAGAAATGGTACTCCTCTTCCCTTATTCGTGCAAATCTTACGTGTCTGCTTGAACGGTATTCATCCCACAGAAGATACCAGTTGACCGCTTCTTCCTAATACTAGATGTTCCTAGTAACTCGCGATGCACAAGGTTTCTCCTCATCTACTATTTCACCTTAGCTAGAGGTCCATCGCGCCCTGGATTTCAATTCCTGGTCAGTTGATTCCCAATTAAGGGAAACATTCCTCGGCGTAACAGCCACTAGTCCGCCTATTATGCCAGGGAAGTAGCGCCTCAATGTTGATCTTAGGGGTGTGGGGGCCTAGGAGCTGCTGGCGCCCGATTTGGTGGTCGGCCAGGATTAAAGGGATGGCCGGGGGTGCTGCCAAGCACGGCGGTGGTGTGAGGTCGAGGGGAGGGCGGGGCGGTGGAGGCAGGGGTCTCGGCCGGTGGTCACTGGCGGTTCGAGAAAGATCATCAACAGTAACTGGCGGGAGGTAGACGGAGGCCATCTGTCCATTCCTTATAGATCAGACGGTTCATAAAAAAATTGACTGACCTATTTATTTTCAGTTGACTGTTATTTTGATAGGACCACATGTGGTGGTGTGCTGGAGGAGTACTTGCATTTCCCAGCCATCCCTGTTCTTAGATATTACAAAATCATACGGAGTAGAATCTGATTTTGTTTGCCATGCAATGTTGTAGAGCTATCATATGTCTCCTGTCATTTATTTTTCAGCCACCTGCCATCTGCTACTTTTACAGTGCGCTAGTTCTGCACACACTTCACCCATACTCTCACTATTGTTTTTTATGCATCGGTATTTTAGACTCTACCAACCGGTTGATAGAAGCGCAAAATAAAAGAGAGAAGTAACTCCAGATTTCTTCAGGCTTAGGCAAGGCATGTTTCAGCCTTATAAAGGGTGCAGTCTCAGCAGATGGAGACGGTAAATCTAGCTCTAGAGTTGATGACCTCACTCGCCATGAACCACCATCCTAGGTGCTTGCTTTAACTTCGCGGTGTCATATGCGGTTGCATGTTGCATATGGTGTCTAGCTTGTATTTGAAAGGCTGAAGTCAAGATAAGGAAATATATTTTTTACATGAACCACCATCCCGGGAGCACCGGAGGACAAATAGCTAGCCAGGGCACTGGCCGAGCCAGTGACAAGCCTAGCACAGACATGCATCACATGGAAGCCAACTAAAAATCCACGTTGGTGGCGAAGCAGCCTGCCTCCCACCAGGCTCTTAGGTCCTCGATGATCATGCTCACCACTCTAGCCAGATCTAGCTTGTATTGCTTCCAATTTGGTTAAATTGCATCTTCTTAGCTTACACATTACAGCTTTGAATATGACATGCCTTCCTGTTTTTGGTACATACTAGTACATCTGTCTATTAACCATGTTCTTACGTCAAACTAATGTTCTTGTGTATCCCTCATCAATCACTTATGATGAGATAGTCACCCTAGTGGGTTACTGTGAGAAAATACACTCTTTTAAAGAATGCAACGTTAGCCTCCCCACATGATTCTCAAGAAACAGCTAGGCTAGATGAATATAGTGAACATAGCTCTATAGTTGATGATCGCATTTCCCCTACACCAACATCGCAGGTGCTTGCTCTAACTTGGCAGCGTGATATGTGGTTGCATGTTGCATATGGTGTCTAGATTGTAATTCTTCCAATCTGGTTAAATTGCATGTGTTATTCTGCTCAGTTTATACATTATACCTGCTAATGTAACATGCCTTCCTATTTTTAGTACATAGTACATCTGTCTATTAAGCATGTCCTTACATAAAACTATTGTTTTTTTGGTATCCCGCATTAATCAATATGACGATACACCTTTAGTATATGCGGTGTGATATTAGTTGCATCTTTCATATGCTTTATAGCATATGCTGCTTCTAATTTGCTGAAACGCCATTTAAGATGGGACGCTTTTAACTTGGCAGAGTCATATTGGTTGCATCTTTCATGTGATGTCTAGCTTGCATTGCTTCTTATTTGTTGAAATGGCTTCTGCTTAGTTTACACAAACAGTTGTGAATATGCCATGCCGTCCTGTTTTTCATACATATTCGATCCTGGTATCATGTGTTTGCCTTACATCAAAGTAGTGATTGTCAGTATCATGCACGAATGAGTTCTGAAGAGTGAATTTTATTGCTTTTTCTTGTCGGTTTACTTGACAATTCAAAATCAATAGAGTGTAAGGAAATTAGCAAGGCGGTGGATAAAGTTGTTCCTTCCAAATGGAGGGCCTCTACAGATTCTACTTCGCCCCCCCCCAGATTATTTGCAAGACAACACATGCATAGACACTCAACGTAGCTGTGTTGATGATGAGCACATCTCCCCTAGTGCACCATCACAGGTGCTCCCTCTAACCTGGCACTATTATATGTGGTTGCATGTTATGTATGATGTCTAGCTTGTATGGCTTCTAATTTTGTTGAATTCCATCTGCTTACTTTACACATTATACTTGTGAATAAGACACGTGTTCCTGTTTCTAGCACATACAATATCTGTCTATCACACCATGTTCTTACATCAAAGTACTACTGTTGTGTAACCTGCAACAATCGCTTATCATAAGACATGTTTAACTTGGGAGTGTGATATAGGTTACATCTCACATTCTTTTCTAGCTTGTACTACTTCTAATTTGTTGAAATGGCACTTATGACGAGACAATTTTAACTTGGTAGAGTGATATTCGTTGCATATTTCATATGGTGTCTAGCTTTAATTGCTTATAATTTGTTGAAATTCCTTCTGCTTAGTTTACACATCATAGCTATGAATATGCAATGCTGCCCTTTTTTCTTACACATTCAATCATCCTATCATGCGGTCGCCTTAAATTAAAGTAGTTCTCGTCAGCATCCTACATCAATGAGTTCTGAAAAGTGATTTTTTATTCATTTTTCTTGTGGGTTTGACTTGACAAGGCAATGCAATTAAGAAATAGGAAGGAAAAAAATAAGGCAGGGACTGATGGCGGTCTTCCGGCGAAACCGGCATCCCAGTTGCTTTTCTCTAGCTTGGTAGTGTGATGTTGTCTTGCATGTTGCATATGGTGTCTAGCTTGCATTGCTTCTTATTTGTTGAAATGGCTTCTTCTTAGTTTACACATCATAGTTCTGATTATCTCATGACGTCCAGTTTTTCGTACATATTACATCCTCCTATCATGTGGTTGTCTAACATCAAAGTCCAGTTCATCTGTATCATGCATCAATTTGTTCTGAAAGAACTAAATTTTTACTGCTTTTTCTTGTCGGCTTGACTTAACATGGCACAGAGAAAGAGGAGGAACACAGAATGATAGGGGATGGTGTTAGTACTAAGGACGCACGGAAACAGAAGCGGAACAATTATGCAGATTCTTCTGGTACTGATGGTGCAATAGAAGGTCAAAGTCCAGCAGAAAATTGTACAAATGGGGTATCCCAACGAGCTGCAAAAGAAGCCAAATAGAAACTGATAGCTGCCACCAAACAAGTAGAGACAACCCTAGTTGTTGCAACACCTTCCACGGTACCACCAGCTGCACGAGTTACTCGTTTGTCAACTCAGCTAGCAGCACGTTCCCAAGCTCCCTTGCCACCTGACACTACTTCCGAAGTACTCTTGACACAAGACGAGTTGGCAAGATCATATGAACCTTGTGAGCTTCAACAGAAAGAAGGTAGTTGCTGGAGTCATGTTATAGTTGCATGCTTCTTTATATGTAGTCTCATAGTTTGATGTACACTAACACTTCCTATGTTCGTTATTAGACTAGCACCTAGGCGCAAGAGGAAACAAACATCAGGGATAATGCTCGATAGGTTAACTAAATCTAGAGGAGGAAGAATGGAGATCCATTTTGAGGCAGGTTTAAAAAGGCCACGTGATGCTACAGAGTCAGCCAAGTTAGTATCAGAGGCAGCGGTTGCTGTTAGGTGTCATGCACATATCCTCACAACATGGATTCAGTATAGTAATGACAAAGACGAAACCCAGTTCAACACCTTCCTCGACCATTTATCTGTAAGTATGGTTATGTATGGAAACTGGTAATATCGTCTTGCTCTGTCCCATACTTTCTAGGTTGCTGATAATGAGACTCCCATAATTTTCAACACATGAGGTTTAAGTTGGATAGCCAAGATGATGCAACCGGACAATCTTTCACCCATGTTTTCAAGTATGCTCTGTGAGAGTATCGGTATAACTTGAGGAAAACTCACTTTGAAGGCAAGGCTAACAGTGAACTTGCCCAAACATCTCTAGTGGAAAATATATCGGATGAAGACTGGAGAGGCCTCGTTAAAAATACTAGTCTGATCCAAAGTATCAGGTACGTTATATGTATGTGATCAGATCACATGTTGAACTCCTATTTACGCATGTGCCTCAGCAATCTATCTTCCTGTAGGTGAACTGTTCAAAGAATAAGGCCAACCATATGAAAGTGAAATTCCAACAGACGACAAGATCTCTTAGCTATATTGCACACTGCGAGGCTCTTGTAATTAGCTGTTGTTTCACTCTTTTCATTGTGCCATATTATCAGATCTATATTGACTCAGTTTCAGGCTTAGGTCTAGACTTGGGCTTCTTCCCTTGAGCGGAAACTTGCTTGCTATTCTTCTTGAAGTTCCCCTTCTTCCCTTTGCCCTTTTTCTTGAAACTAGTGGTCTTGTTAACCATCAGCGCTTGATGCTCCTTCTTGATTTCTACCTCTGCAGCCTTTAGCAATGCGAAGAGCTCGGGAATTGTCTTCTCCATCCCTTGCATATTATAGTTCATCATGAAGCCTTTATAGCTTGGTGGCAGTGATTGAAGAACTTTGTCAATGACACTATCATCAGGAAGATTAACTCCCAGCTGAGTCAAGTGGTTATGGTACCCAGACATTTTGAGTATGTGTTCACCGACAGAACTATTGTCCTCCATTTTGCAGCTATAGAACTTGTTGGAGACTTCATATCTCTCAACTCGAGCATTTGCTTGAAATATTAACTTCAACTCCTGGAACATCTCATATGCTCCATGATGTTCAAAACGTCTTTGAAGTCCCGATTCTAAGCCGTAAAGCATGGCACACTGAACTATTGAGTAGTCATCGGCTTTAGTCTGCCAGACGTTCATAATGTCCGGAGTTGCTCATGCAGCGGGTCTTGCACCTAGCGGTGCTTCTAGGATGAAATGCTTCTATGCAGCAATGAGGATAATCCTCAAGTTACGGACCGAGTCAGTGTAATTGCAACCATCATCTTTCAACTTGGCTTTCTCTAGGAACGCATTTAGATTCAAGGGAACGGTAGCACGGGCCATTGATCTACAACAACATAGACATGAGAAAACTAGCAACACTAAGTTCATGATAAATTAAAGTTCAATTAATCATATTACTTAAGAACTCCCACTTAGATAGACATCCCTCTAGTCATCTAAATGACCACGTGATCCATATCAACTAAACCATGTCCGATCATCACGTGAGATGGAGTAGTTTTCGATGGTGAACATCTCTATGTTGATCATATCTACTATATGATTCACATTCGAACTTTCGGTCTCAGTGTTCCCAGGCCATATCTGCATATGCTAGGCTCGTCAAGTTTAACCCAAGTATTCTGCACATGCAAAACTGGCTTGCACCTGTTGTATGTGAACGTAGAGTTTATCACACCCGATCATCATGTGGTGTCTTGGCACGACGAACTGTAGCAACGGTGCATACTCAGGGAGAATACTTAAACCTTGAAATTTAGTGAGGGTTCATCTTATAATGCTACCGCCGTACTAAGCAAAATAAGATGTATAAAAAAATAAACATCACATGCAATCAAAATATGTGACATGATATGGCCATCATCATCTTGTGCCTTTGATCTCCATCTCCAAAGCACCGTCATGATCTCCATCGTCACCGGCTTGACACCTTGATCTCCATCGTAGCATCGTTGTCGTCTCGCCAACTATTTCTTCTACGACTATCGCTACCGCTTAGTAATAAAGTAAAGCAATTACATGGCGATTGCATTTCATACAATAAAGCGACAACCATAAGGCTCCTGCCAGTTGCCAATAACTTATACAAAATATGATCATCTCATACAACAATTTATATCTCATCACGTCTTGACCATATCACATCACAACATGCCCTGCAAAAACAAGTTAGACGTACTCTACTTTGTTGTTGCAAATTTTACGTGGCTGCTACGGGCTTCTAGCAAGAACCGATTTTACCTACGCATAAAACCACAACGATTTTTCATCAAGTGTGCTATTTTAACCTTCAACAAGGACCGGTCATAGTCAAATTCGATTCAACTAAAGTTGGAGAAATAGACACCCGCCAGCCACATGTGTGCAAAGCACGTCGGTAGAACCGGTCTCATGAACATGCTCATGTAATGTTGGTCCGGGATGCTTCATCCAACAATACCGCCGAATCAAAATAAGACATTGGTGGTAAGCAGTATGACTATTATCTCCCACAACTCATTGTGTTCTACTCGTGCATATCATCTACGCATAGACCTGGCTCGGATGCCACTGTTGGGAAACATATCATGCAATTTCAAAAAAATTCCTACGCTCACCCAAGATCTATCTGGGAGATGCATAAAAACGAGAGGGGGAGAGTGTGTCCACTTACCCTCATAGACCGAAAGTAGAAGCGTTAGGTTAACACGGTTGATGTAGTCGAACGTCTTCACGATCCCACTAATCTTAGTACCGAACGTACGTCACCTCCGTGTTCAGCACACGTTCAGCTTGATGATGTCTCCCGAACTATTGATCTAGCAGAGGGTCGAGGGAGAGTTCCGTCAGCACGAAGGCGTGGTGACGGTGATGGTGATGTGATCCACGCAGGGCTTCGCCTAAGCACTACAACGCTATGACCGGAGGAGTAAAGTGTGGAGGGGGGCACCGCACATGGCTAAGAGAACAATTGATGTGCCTTTGGGGTGCCCCCCGCCCCCGTATATAAAGGAGGGGAGGAGGAGGCCGGCGGCCAGGAGGGGCGCGCCATGGGGGGTAGTCCTACTAGGACTCCACTCCTAGTAGGATTCCCCCCTTCCTTTCTTCCACCGGAGGGAAAAGGAAGGAGAGGGAGACAGAAAGGGAAAGGGGGGCCGTGTCCCCTCCTCCTTGTCCTATTCGGACTCCCTAGGAGGGGGCGCATGCCACCCCCACCCCGCGGGCTTCTCTCCCTCTCCCTTAGGCCCATGTAAGCCCAAGACTTCCCCGGTGGGTTCTGGTAACCCCTCGATACTCCGGAAAAATACCCGAATCACTCGGAACCATTCCGATGCCCGAATACTACCTTCCAATATATGAATCTTTACATCTCGGCCATTTTGAGACTCCTCGTGATGTCCGTGAACTCATCTGGGACTCTGAACAAACTTTGGTCACCAAAACACAAAACTCATAATACAAATCGTCATCGAACATTAAGCGTGCGGACCCTACGGGTTTGAGAGCTATGTAGACATGACCGAGACACATCTCCGGTCAATAACCAATAGCGGAACCTGGATGCTCATATTGGTTCCTACATATTCTACAAAGATCTTATCGGTCAAACCGCAATAACAACATACGTTACTCCCTTTGTCATCGGTATGTTACTTGCCTGAGATTCGATCGTCGGTATCATCATACCTAGTTCAATCTCGTTACTGGCAAGTCTCTTTACTCGTTCCGTAATGCATCATCCTGTAACTAACTCATTAGTCACATTGCTTGTAAGGCTCATAGTGATGTGCATTACCGAGAGGGCCCAGAGATACCTCTCCAATACTCGGAGTGACAAATCCTAATCTCGATCTATGCCAACCCAACAAACACCTTCGTAGACACCTGTAGAGCATCTTTATAATTACCTAGTTACATTGTGACATTTGATAGCACACAAGGTGTTCCTCTGGTATTCGGGAGTTGCATAATCTCCTAGTCAGAGGAATATGTATAAGGCATGAAGAAATTAATAGCAATAAAACTTAACGATCATTATGCTAAGCTAACGGATGGGTCTTGTCCTTCAAATCATTCTCTAATTATGTGATCCCATTCACCAAATGACAACACATGTCTATGATCAGGAAACTTAACCATCTTTGATTAACGAGCTAGTCAAGTAGAGGCATACTAGGGACACTCTGTTTGTCTATGTATTCACACATGTACTAAGTTCCCGGTTAATACACTTCTAGCATGAATAATAAACATTTATCATAATATAAGGAAATATAAATAACAACTTTATTATTGCCTCTAGGGAATATTTCCTTCAATGACTACACCAGTCAAAGCCGCTGTTGTAAGTCCTTAATCCTCATGCCTTTTAACTAATACTTACTCTGACTCATGCATTGAACTGCATGGTTTGCAACCAATGTCTATTACTCTTTTCAATTTTATACACAATTGTCTTAGCATATCATTGCACCTTACAAGGTTTAAAAGAGAGGAGTGATGTTCCTTTGATCTTGATTTGTAATCTAGTTTTGTGCTGGACTTGCCCACACAACGTTACAATTGCCCGTTTGTCTGTTCTAAGTTGTTGTGTGATATGAATGATGTCATACTATGTTTGTCGTATTATAAACTTTGTCTCTTTATCCTTAGCTGTCAATACAATGTGAAGAAATAGACAATACATTAGGCATGGTACATGGTCATATGTTTGGAACCTGATTTTATTATGTACTTTGCAGTAACATACAACTAATATTTTACACGGGTTCACCAAAATAAGTTATGTATATAGACCAAAGCTATTTTTTTTGGTTTTCCTACCTCCTTAATATCTTCTGTTTTGGTACTACTAATGTAAAAACTCAACTTTTCAGCAAGCTATGGAAAAAATGGTGGAACCACCACCTTCTGAAGGTGACGAAGCAACTATAACCGCAACGTCACCTCTTGCTGCAATGAGTCAGCACCTTTCCACTAACAGTGCCAAAAGCACGTTCCTGCGTAATACTGGTTGGTTGTTAAGGCAATCTCGTCCAAACTGCCTCATGATCAAGATATGCAAGCTCAAAACAATGTTATATCTGCGCTCCAAACACAAGTCCATTCCCTAACAAAGACCCTTTGTGAAACAAGGACAACCATTGTTCGATGTCGTCAAGATATGCATGGTTTTGAAACCAGACTATCATACATTTGCTATGTTGTTCAGGAGCCTAGAAGAAATGAAGGCAAAGGTTATGGTGCTCCATCAGACAATACAGCATGAAAACGTAACAGTCAGGTCAAATGAACTGAGCTTATGAACTTCTGGTGGTGCATTTATCTGCCAGACTATTAACTTTTATGCCAACCTTCCTTTTGTTTTATGGTTGTAATTTGTTTTGTTGCGATACAAAATTTGTTCTTAATGTGCAGCCATTGGCTGAAGAAAACAGCAAGCCATTTTTGTATAGTGTAGGGTGTTCCCTATATTCGCACTGGTGGTGAACTTTGATGTCCAGTGGATGTAATCTGTGCAATCGCCTTAATAGCCTAGCGTTAGTTTCGGGCTTATTTATTTCCTAGTCTTCTTTTCCCTGATTTGCTAGTGGCTGCAACAACCATGGGCCATATACGGACCATGGTAACCTTGACCCTGCTACAGGCCATAGGATCCATGGGCCTCCTACAGGCTGTCGGATAAATGGGCCTCCAACGGGTCATAGAATCGGTGGGCCCCGGGCCATTGGATAAATGGGTCCACGTGGGCCATAAATCGGCGGAATTGGTGTCGGTCTAGCATGGTAACGGGTCATTAACAGGTCGAAAGATAGAAAGGCTTAATTCTATCACAGGCATAATGGGTCGTTAATGGGCCAGAATATAGGACGGACTGGAAGCGTCGCAACGGGTTTACAGGCCACAAACGAGCCGATTCTAGCCACGGGCCGAATTTGGCCCATTAGGGAACAGGCCAGTAACGGGTCGGAAGTAATCGAGGGCCGGAAAGGAGCCCAAGAACGTATGGGTCGTCAGTAGGCCGAAAGCTAAAACGAGCTGGAAACGGCCCATGTGAATGATGGGCCGTTAATGGGTACAAAGAAATTTACTGTTCATTATGGGCTAGAGTCACCGTGGGCCACTAAAGGTCCTTAAGATACGAAAGGCCTCATATGTGCTGAAAGACATCGCGGGCCATACATGGACCGTAAGTGAAACAGTATTGTCTGATTTCGGGTTCCGGCAGACCCTTGAGGTTCGGACACTGGGGTGCGCACGGAGATCTCTCCTGACCGCACCATGCCTGACCTCCTGAGCCTCCTGATGCCTGATGAGCGGTGACCGCGTTCGGCAGGCCGAAAGGCATGCGAACGTAGCTGCGAGGTGGACCCTCGCAACGCCCCGCGCGCGAAGGCCATAGGCGCTTCAGAGATGCGGCTCGGTTGAGCCCTGGCATGTCAATGCAGACGCGCAGCCCACCATCCTCGCTTGGATGTGGGGCTACGGTGGGCAGACGGCGGCTGCCGCGCATGACTCTCGACTCCTGTAGCTCCTGGGTGTTTGTCGCGATGAACTCCTGAGGGTTTGGTCTTCCTTGCCTTGTACCTTCCTGAGGGAAACGTGCCTGGAAGCACCCCTCCAAGTGGTGCCTGAGCGCCTCCCTCGCGACCTCGGCAAGGTTGGTGGCTCTCCAAGAAAGAGCCCCCAAGCCCTGCCTGAGGAGGGCGCCGGGCGCGCCTTCCTATGCAAGTGAGGGTGGCACTCCCTGATTGGGCACAAATCCTGACCCAACACCTCCGGAGGCACCTGCCTCCTGATGGCTTGGGCCAGGCGAAACCTTCTTCTTCTTAAGGTTCGTCTCGGGGAGTCTTCCGTTTCTGTGGTCCGGGTCTTCGATTGCTGCGGCTTGGAACGCGCGCTCAAGTGAACACACTGCATCCCTTTCTTCACAGGGTACGGTGATGACTCCGCCGCTTCCTGGCATCTTGAGGACATTGTACCCATGGTGAGTCACTGCCATGAACTTGGCCAGGGCTGGGTACCCGAGGATGGAGTTGTATGGCAGGCAGATGTGGGTGACATCGAAGTCGATGAGCTTGGTGCGGTAGTTGGTGCGCTGCCCGAAGGTGACTGGAAGGCGAACCTGCCCTATCGGAATGGTGGAACCATTAGTGACTCCTGAGAAGGGCTTGGTTGGCTGAAGCTGATCGTACAACACTTGGAGATTGTCGAACGTCTCGACGGATAGGACGTTGAGTCCTGCTCCGCCGTCAATGAGGGTCCTGGTGACCTGCACATTGCTGATGACTGGGGAGCAAAGCATCGGGAGGACTCCGGCCGTTGCCGCGCACTTGAGCTGATCCACTGAGCTGGACGTGATAGCGCACGCGGACCACCTGAGAGGGCGCGTGGCCTCAAGCTTGGGAAGGACTGCATTCACCTCGCGAGCAAACTGCTTGAAGATGCGCTGTGAGGCTGGGGCCTGCGCGCCACCCAAGATGCAAGCGATTGCGCGCGGCTCCTGGAAGCCCCCAGCCCCCTCGTCTTGATGCTGGTCTTCGTTCCTCCTTGGCGGTGGCAGCTGAGGAGGAAGGCCTGCGTTGCCGTGCGGGCGATCCTCATGAGGCTGATCTCTCCAGCTTCCCTTGCGAGGCTGGTCCTGCCAGCGATCCTTGCGAGGTCGGTCACGCCACCCTTGGCGAGGGCCACGATCTTCCCATCGTCCGCCACCTCTTCCTCCTCCTCGGCCATAGCCCCTGTTGTTGCGCTCGGGGCGTCGGCCGACACGTCCATCTCTCACGGCCCTGAGCTCTTAACATTTAGTGGTGTTGTGGGTGTGGAGGTCGTGGTCCATGCAGTACCGGCTGCCCTTGGATGACTCAGGCTGATCCCTACCTCGCTTGGTGTCTGGTTCCGCTGCAAGCACGGTAGCCCCCTTGCACTTCACGTCCTTGGCCTTGGGCTTCTTCTCTTCTGGGTCGGCAGCCGGGAGTTCGAGGAGGGAATGGCGCCCTTCCTCAGCCCTGGCGCACTTGGTCGCCAAGTTGAACAGCTCCAGGGATGTGCACGGGTCTTCATGGATTGCTAGTTCCCCCTTCATTTTGATGTCGCGTACGCCATCAGAGAAGGCCGAAATGATGGCTTCTTCAGTCACCTTGGGGACCTTGAGGCGAGCGTTGTTGAAGCGCTGGATGTATTTCTGCACGGTTTCCTCTTGCTGCTGCTTGATGCGGCGTAGATCGCTCACGGCCGGGGGCCGGTCGCAAGTGCCTTGGAAGTTGGCGATGAAGCGAGTGCGCATCTCGTCCCAGGAGGAGATTGTACCATGGGCCAGGTTCAGGAGCCAGGTGCGGGCCCCGTCCTTGAGCACCATGGGGAACCAGTTCGCCATGACCCTTTCGTCTCCGTTGGCGGCTTCGATGCATAGCTCATAGAGCTGCAGGAACTCCGTAGGGTCCGCCGTGCCATCGTAGCAAGGGGGCAGGTCAGGCTTGAACTTGCCTGGCCATGCGACGCCACGTAGCTCGGGGGTGAGGGCACGGCAGCCTGCTGTGGCCACCGGTGCCTTTTGCTGGTACTGGGCTTGTTCCTGGGGATTACCGCGCGCCGCCGCTTGGAGCAGCGCGGGGTCTTGGCATGGAGGTGCAGGGACGCGATCTTGGCGTGCCAGCACTGGGAGCGCGCGAGCACCTTCTTGGAGACGAGGGATCTCTTGGCAGCTCCGTTCTTGCTGCGCAGGCGCCGGACGTGGAGGGTCTCGCCCTGGGGCTGCGCACCTTGGAGCCAGGGCACCTTCTTGGGGAGGAGGTGGTGGAGGCACCTCCTGATCCTCGCCTCCTGCGCGGAATGGAGGGCAAGGCAGCAAGAAGGACGGCAAGGGGGAGCCCCCTGCGGCGCTTACGAGCTCGGTGATGCGGGCGAGCCAATGCTCATAGAGGTCGTCGACGGGGCGGTAGTGCAAGAGCTCTCTTGCTAGGAGCAGCGCGGCGTGCGCATCCGTGGGGGCGCGACGGGAGTGGGACGACGAAGTGGCTGGAGTCAGCGACGGTGTGGCGGTGTGACCCTCCCGCCGTACCGAAGGATGCTGGGATGAGGACTGCTACTCATTCCCCGCCGGGCCGGTGGCGGCGTTGGCGGCAGGCGACAGGGAACGACGAGGGCATCCGCCGACGAGCGCCGTCTGGGCGACGCGGGTGGCGAGAGCAGCCCGGCGCTCGGCGCGAGCCCGACGAGCGCCAGCCATGGACACGACAGAAGATCACACGCGAACAGTGAAAGGAAGATTCCGGCGCACCCCTACCTGGCGCGCCAAATGTTGGATTTCGGGTTCCGACAGACCCTTGAGGTTCGAACACTGGGGTGCGCGTGGAGATCTCTCCCCTACCGATCTACGTCCAATCTCCTCACGTGATCTAAGCTGGAAACAACGAACAACACAAGGGACACGAGGTTTATACTGGTTCGGGCCACCGTTGTAGTGTAATACCCTACTCCAGTGTGTGGTGTGGTGGATTGCCTCGGGGGCTGATGATGAATAGTACAAGGGAAGAACAGCCTCGCGAGAGGTGTTCTTGAGCTGGTGCGATGAACTGCTAGGGTGAGTTTAGTCGCCTCTCTCTCTCTCTGCTGGGGTTCTACCAGATCTCTAGTCGTCTCCCTCCTACATCGCTCTCTGGATCCTTCTATATTGTTCTCTCTCTCCCTACTCTGTGGTGGCTTGCTCTATTTATAGAGGCCCTGGGCCTCTTCCCACAATAATGAGCGGGAAGGGCGCCAACAATTGGCCATTTCAAAGGGGAACATTTAGTACAAGTTATCCTGACCAAAGGTGGTCTTCGGCTGCCAAAAGTACTGGTGATGACGCTGTCTTGGGCTCCACGGTGACCTCCGTCCTGCCGCTCTGCTGGTCTTGGTATCGTTGCACCGGAATGGTAACCTTTGCCCGATGCCTTGGCCTGTGCTTGCCCCCTTTGCACCAGAGGGGAAACAAGGACACTCCGCAGGCCGGCGCCCGCCTGGCGCCCGCCTGGTCTCGAACGTCATGGCTTGCGTCACGGGTTCCTCGTGAGGTACCCCTGCCTTGATCTCTCCGCCTCCTCGCGAGCCCACCTGATGAGGCCTCCTCCGAGGAAGCTCTCTGTCGTCCGCCCCGCGAGGCTTGGCCCCTCGCGAGGGTCTTGATCTTGAGCTGATGAAGATGGGTCGCGCTGGGCCCCCACTTGAGCCACGCCGCAGGCCGCAGGCAGGCAAGTCTGGGGACCCCCATTCCCAGAACGCCGACAAGTATGGTGTTATATTCGACGGCCCACATGACACAGTTGGGCCGATTTTGGGAAGGCCCTAACGGGCCGTGCATTACCGGGCCGTAAAATGGGCTATATGTGAACATACCGTTAACAAGCTTTTCATGGGTCGGCCCGCTAACTTTTGACCAAGTCAAACGGGCTGGCCTTTGTAAGCCAAATGGGCCACTAGTGGGCCATCACACGTGTCGACATATCATAGGCGCCTATCTGACCCAATGACGAGCTGACATGAGTTTCCTTCAGCCAATGAGAATTTTACACGTGGAAAATCCCCATTGGTCCGGTCTGTTAATGTGTTATCGGATCCAAAACCGGAACCAATAGCTTAACGGCGACCCATTACGGTGGATGCCACATGTTGGTTACCCTTGACCAAAGAACTTCCATGACGCATCATTTATCATCATGGAAGTGAACACTTCGATGATGATAATTTTGGTATTTCCATGGAACACTTCTACTACAGCACAAGTATGACTATCTCGATTTTGTCCTAAAATCGTCATGGATGTACATACATGACAGAAAAAGTGACCTACTGTGACAAACATGTATCATCACGGAAGTGTATTTTTTGTAGTGATGCATTGAGATTAATCAACATTGAGTGCAAGCATGAGTAGGATATAAATCACTATGAACATAAATATCATGGAGGCTATGTTAATTTTGTCTCAACTACATGCGTGAACATGTGCCAAGTCAAGCCACTCGAATAATTCAAAGGAGGATACCATCCTATTATACTACATAACAACCATTTTAAAAGCATGTTGGCATGCAAGGTAAACCATTATAAACTCCTAGCCAATTAAGCATGGCATGAGTAACTATAATCTCGAATTGTCATTGCAAACATGTTTCATTCATAATGAGCTGAATCAAGAACGATGAACTAACCATATTTACAAAAACAAAATAGGTCAAGTTCATACCAACTTTTCCTCATCTCAATCATTTCATCATATATTGTCATTATTGCCTTTCACTTGCATGACCGAACGGTGTGGATAATAATAATAGTGCACATGCATTGGACTAAGATGGACTCTGCAAATGTTTATTCAAAGGAGAAGACAAGGTAATGTGGTCTCTCTGTTAGATCAATAATAATATATATGAGAGCCACTCAATATTTTCATCGTGGTCTTCTCCTCTCGACCCAAAGAAAGGAAAAAGAAATTCAAAGAAACACACTGAAATATTTTCGGAGTTTTTGTTTTTCTGAAGAAAGTAAAACAAGAACGAGAAAAACTATTTACACGGGAAAGGTCCCAACAAGCTAAAGAAGAACGAGAAATATTTTTGGGTTTTCTTTTAATAGTAATAATAAATAAACAAGGAAAGGAAAACTAAAAAGAAGCCACAACTAATTCTTTTGGATTTTCTCAAAGTTTTTTTCAAACACAGAAGAATAAAGCAAGAAAATAAACTAACATGGATAATACAATGAAAAAGTATCAAAACCGACAACTGGAATGAGTGTGTGAACATGAATGTAATGTCGGTGAGAAATACGTACTCCCCAAGCTTAGGCTTTTGGCCTAAGTCAGTCTATGCCCATGGATCAAAGTAGCCATCTCCTGGGTGCTGAGGAGGATCCTAGGGGTTCCACTGGTTAGCGAGCTCCTGTGGCTCCCACTGATAAATAGATTCCTGATACAGATTAGGTGATGATTCTGGCTCAAGGACTGGGGATCGCGTTTTCTCCCAGTACGCATAAATGTCCTCGGGAAAAATGAGGTACCTACCTGAATGAATATCGAAAAAAGAAGGCACAGGCAAAGTAATAATTTGACAAGTCTCCTAGCTGAATACCAGGTTATAGATGAGTCTCTTGTCCTTATCATCGCCAATAAAATCATGTGCGACCATACTGTTATAGTCTAAGTATATAGTGGGTAGCAGCATCTCCTCTTCCTCGTCATGCCTAATAAGTCTCTCGAAGCGTCTAGCGAGGCGGGAGGCATATATACGTCCAAAGATAGGACCCCTCGAACAGTTTAAACTCAACCGTCGAGCAACCATGGCGCCCAAACTAAAGGTTCTATCACGAAGTAAAGCATGGTGCAAAATAGCGAGGTCAGGGGCACTAAGGCCTCCACTCTCCTCATGACCAATTAAACATCTCCTAGCAAATAATGAGTAATAGCGTAAAATAGGAAAATGTAAACTAGCCACTCTCGCTTCTGACACCCTTCTCCTTTCCCCTAGGGTAACTTCATTAATAAAATCTTCCACATCTCTAGGATGTGGTTCATTGACGCAGCCCTCAAAAGGTAATTTGCAAACCTCACAAAAATCATAAAGCGCCATCTCCTTATGCTCATCATATAAATAAAATTCTACCGTGGGTGGTGATTTCCTAGCATGAAAGTGAAAATTTTGCACAAAGGTATTAGTGAGTAAGAGGTATTAATCGCACTTATCATTGAGGAAGTCGGTGATGCCTGCACTCTCAGCCAAATAATAGAAGTCCTCATAAATTCCGGCCACCCCCAAGAATGCATCACTTGGCCATTCACACGGCCGAACTTCCGCGGTGCGAGGAAGGTTATACTTGGGCTTCTTCTCTTCATTTTCATTTTCATTTGAACCCCGGCTTGAATAGCCTCTCAACCATCTCTTCATCATTTCTTTCTCTGAAAGTTTCTGAAATTTTTAGTGACTCGAAATAAAGGTGAACCAAACTCAACAAAATTGATAGCAACTACTCCTACAAGTGTCTAGAGGCTATATCATGCATCAAAACTACTTTGGACCATATAAATTTGACATGCAAGCTCAAGAACAAGGTCACCGCTGCAGCAAAAATTTGCAATAAATAAAGCACTAGAACAAAAACTAATAGGACCAATGGAGGAGTCACATACCAAAGGACAATCCCCCATAACAGTTTTGCAAATGGAGCTTTGCACAAGGAGATCGAAAATGGCAACAAGATGAGCTAGAACACGGGTTTGAGTAACAGGATGATTTTTTTAGAGGAAGGCGAAGTGGATGAGTGCTGGAATAAGTGAGGGGGGCCTACGTGGGACCCATAAGGCAGGGGGGCGCCTAGGGGGTAGAGCGCGCCCTCCACCCTTGCGGTCCACTGGTGTAGCCCCCTGGTGCATGTTCAGTGCCAAAAATTCTAAAATATTCTATAAAAAATCACACTAAATTTTTAGGGCATTTGGAGAACTTTTATTTTCGGGAAATTTTTTTATTGCACGGATAATTCAGAAAACAGAAAAATAATACTATTTTTGCTTTAAACAAAAAGTAAAAAGTGGGTACAGAAAGTTGTGCTTTCTAAATTCATCCATCTTGTGCCGTTCAAAAGGAATCCAATAACAAGGTTGATCAAGGCTTATTAACAAACTTCTTCTGAATGACATGAAACCGAAGAACTCTCGATTAACACTAGGTTACCTCAACAGGAATATGCATGTCCCCAACATTCCAACAATAATAATATCATATTTCTTTTTGACAGTGGCAAGAGGGGATTCAAAACCTCCAATAGCAATAGTTGAAAATTTTCCAATGAATTGATGCTATCAACTTGAGGTTGTTTCTTCGAAAAGTGTACCATATGCTCATTACCATTAACATGAAAAGTGACATTGCCTTTGTTGCAATCAATAACAGCCCCTGCAATATTCAAAAATGGTCTACCAAGGATGATCGACATACGGTCGTCCTCGGGAATATCAAGAATAACAAAGTCTGTTAAGATAGTAATGTTTGCAACCACAACAGGCACATCCTCACAAATACCAATTGGTATAGCAGTTGATTTATCAGCCATTTGCAAAGATATTTCAGTATGTGTCAACTTATTCAATTCAAGTCTACGATATAAAGAGAAAGGCATTACTACCTCTTGAGCTTGCGTTGGTTTTTCCCTTGAAGAGGAAAGGGTGATGTAGCAAAGTAGAGTAAGTATTTCCCTCGGTTTTGAGAACAAGGTATCAATCTAGTAGGAGAAAACGTGACAAGCCACCGAATACCTGCACAAACAAACACCAACTTGCACCCAATGCGATAAAGGGGTTGTCAATCCCTTCACGGTTATTTGCAAAGTGAGATCTGATAGAGATGGATAAACGGTGAAGTAATATTTTTTGTATTTTTGGTTTATGAAACGGAAAGTAAAAGATTGCAAAGAAAGTAAATCGAAAACTAAAATTATAGATCGGGAACTTATATGATGGAAAATAGACCCGGGGGCCATAGGTTTCACTAGAGGCCTCTCTCAAGATAGAAATTATTACGGTGGGTGAACAAATTACTTCCGAGCAATTGATAGAAAACCGCAAAGTTATGACGATATCTAAGGCAATGATCATGAATATAGGCATCACGTTCGTGTCAAGTAGACCGAAACGATTCTGCATCTACTACTATTACACCACACATCGACCGACTCCTTCCTGCATCTAGAGTATTAAGTTCATAAGAATGGAGTAACGCATTAAGTAAGATGACATGATGTAACGGAATTAACTCAAGCAATATGATGAAAACACCATCTTGTTATCCTCGATGGCAACAATACAATACATGTCGGTTCCCCTTCTGTCACTAGGATCGAGCACCGCAAGATTGAACCCAAAGCTAAACACTTCTCCCATTGCAAGAAAAACCAATCTAGTTGGCAGAACCAAATCGATAGTTCGAAGATACTTGCAAAGATATAAAATCATGCATATAAGAATTCAGAGGAGATTCAAATAATATTCATAGATAAGTTGACCATAAATCCACAATTCATCAGATCTCGGCAAACACACCGCAAAAGAGTATTACATCGCATAGATCTCTAAGAACATCAAGGAGAACGTGGTATTGAGAATCAAAGAGAGAGAAGAAGCCATCTAGCTACTAGCTATGGACCCGTAGGTCTGTGGTAAACTATTCACGCTCCATCGGAGAGGCAATGGTGTTAATGTACAGGCCCTCCGTGATTGAATCCCCCTCCGGCAGGATGCCGAAAAAGGTCCCTATATGGGATCTTACGGGTACAGAAGGTTGCGATAGTGCAAAAGTGGTTTCGTGGCTCCCCTGGAAATTTTCGGGGTATATGGGAACATATAGGAGGAAGATCTAGGTCGGGGGGTCACCGAGGGGCCCACAAGGTTGGGGGGCGCTCCCTACCCCCTGGGCACGCCCTCCACCCTTGTGGCCGCCTCGTGGCTCTTCTGACTTGCACTCCAAGTCTCCCGGGTGTCTTTTGGTCCAAGAAAAATCAACGCGAAAATTTTATTTTGTTTGGACTCCATTTGGTATTCCCTTTCTGTGAAACTCTAAAACAAGGAAAAACAGAAACTGGCACTGGGCTCTAGGTTAATAGGTTAGTCCCAAAAATCATATAAAATAACATATTAATGCATATAAAACATCCAAAACAGATAATATAATAGCATGGAACAATTAAAAATTATAGATACGTTGGAGATGTATCAAGCATCCCCAAGCTTAATTCCTGCTCGTCCTCGAGTAGGTAAATGATAAAAACAGAATTTTTGATGTGGAATGCTACCTAACATATTTATCCATGTAATTCTCTTTATTGTAGCATGAATGTTCAGATCCATAAGATTCAAAACAAAAGTTTAATATTGACATAAAAACATTAATACTTCAAGCATACTAACAAATAATTATGTCTTCTCAAAATAACATGGCCAAAGAAAGCTTATCCCTACAAAATCATATAGTCTGGCTATGCTCCATCTTCATCACACAAAATATTGAAATCATGCACAACCTCGATGACAAGCTAAGCAATTGTTTCATACTTTTGATGTTCTCAAAACTTTTCAACTTTCACGCAATACATGAGCGTGAGCCATGGACATAGCACTATATGTGGAATATACGGTGGTTGTGGAGAAGACAAAAAGAAGGAGATAGTCTCACATCAACTAGGCGTATTAACGGGCTACGGAGATGCCCATTAATATATATCAATGTGGGTGAGTAGGGACTGCCATGCAACGGATGCACATGAGCTATAAGTTTATGAAAGCTCAAAAAAGGAAAACTAAGTGGGTGTGCATTCAACTTGCTTGCTCATGAAGACATATGGCATTTTGAGGAATCCCATTGTTGGAATGTACAAGCCAAGTTCTATAATGAAAAATTCCCACTGGTATATGAAAGTGAAATCATAGGAGACTCTCTATCATGAAGATCATGCTGCTACTTTGAAGCACAAGTGTGGAAACAGGATAGTAATATTGTCCCTTCTCTCTTTTTCTCTCATTTTTTTTCTTTTTTTGGGCCTTCCCTTTTTTATTTCGCCTTTCTCTTTTCTTTTTTTGCTCACATGGGACAATGCCCTAATAATGAAGATCATCACACTTTTAATTACTTACAACTCAAAGATTATCAATCCAGTTTTGGTTACTCTAATAATGAAGATCATCACACTTTTAATTACTTACCCTCTTGAGCTTGAGTTGGTTTTTCCCTTGAAGAGGAAAGGGTGATGCAGCAAAGTAGAGTAATATTTTTGGTATTTTTGGTTTGTGGAAAGGAAAGTAAAAGATTGCACAGAAAGTAAATCGGAAACTAAAATTATAGATCAGAAACTTATATGATGGAAAATATACCAGGGGGCCATAGTTTCACTAGAGTCCTCTCTCAAGATAGAAATTATTACGGTGGGTGAACAAATTACTGCCGAGCAATTGATAGAAAAGCGCAAAGTTATGACGATATCTAAGGCAATGATCATGAATGTAGGCATCACGTCCGTGTCAAGTAGACCGAAATGATTCTGCATCTACTACTATTACTCAACACATCGACTAACTCCTGCCTGCATCTAGAGTATTAAGTTCAAAAGAACAGAGTAACGCATTAAGTAAGATGACGTGATGTAGTGGAATTAACTCAAGCAATATGATGAAAACCCCATCTTGTTATCCTTGATGGCAACAATACAATACGTGTTGGTTCCCCTTTTGTCACTAGGATCGAGCACCGCAAGATTGAACCCAAAGCTAAACACTCCTGCCATTGCAAGAAAAACCAATCTAGTTGGACAAACCAAATCGATAGTTCGAACAGACTTGCAAAGATATCAAATCATGCATATAAGAATTCAGAGGAGATTCAAATAATATTCATAGATAAGCTGATCATAAATCCAAAATTCATCGGATCTCGGCAAACACACCGCAAAAGAGTGTTACATCGAATAGATCTCCAAGAACATCGTGGAGAACATGGTATTGAGAATCAAAGAGGGAGAAGAAGCCATCTAGCCACTAGCTATGGACCCATAGGTCTGTGGTAAACTACTCACGCTTCATCGGAGAGGCAATGGTGTTGATGTAGAAGCCCTCCGTGATCGAATCCCCCTCCGACAGGATGCCGGAAAAGGTCCCTAGATGGGATCTTACGGGTACAGAAGGTTGCGATGGTGGAAAAGTGGTTTCGTGACTCCCCTGGAAGTTTTCGAGGAATATGGGAATATATAGGCGGAAGATCTAGGTCACGGGGTCACCGCGGGGCCCACAAGGTCGGGGAGCGCACCCTCCACCCTTGTGGCCGCCTTGTGGCTCTTCTGACTTGCACTCCAAGTCTCCCGGGTATCTTCTGGTCCAAGAAAAATCATCGTGAAAGTTTTATTCCGTTTGGACTATGTTTGGTATTCCTTTTCTGCGAAACTCTAAAACAATGAAAAGACAAAAACTGGCACTAGGCTCTAGCTTAATAGGTTAGTCCCAAAAATCATATAAAATAACATATTAATGCATATAAAACATCCAAAACAGATAATATAATAGCATGGAACGATCAAAAATTATAGATATGTTGGAGACGTATTGATAACCCACAAGTATAGGGGATTGCAACCGTTTTCGAGGGTAGAGTATTCAACCCAAATTTATTGATTCGACACAAGAGGAGCCAAAGAATATTCTCAAGTATTAGCAGCTAAGTTGTCAATTCAACCACACCTGGAAACTTAATATCTGGAGCAAAATATTTAGTAGCAAAGTAATATGATAGTAATGGTAACAGTAGCAAAAGGTAACGGTAACAAAAGTAGTGTTTTTGGTATTTTGTAGTGATGATAGCAATAGCAACGAAAAAGTAAATAAGCGAAGAACAATATATGGAAAACTCGTAGGCAATGGATCAGTGATAGAGAATTTTGCCGGATGCGGTTCTTCATGTAACGGTCATAACCTAGGGTGACACAGAACTAGCTCTAATTCATCAATGTAATGTAGGCATGTATTCCGAATATAGTCATACGTGCTTATGGAAAAGAACTTGCATGACATCTTTTGTCCTACCCTCCCATGGCAGCGGGGTCCTAGTGGAAACTAAGGGATATTAAGGCCTCCTTTTCATAGAGTACCGGACCAAAGCATTAACACATAGTGAATACATGAACTCCTGAAACTATGGTCATCACCGGGAGTGGTCCCGATTATTGTCACTTCGGGGTTGCTGGGTCATAACACATAGTAGGTGACTATAGACTTGCAAGATAGGATCAACAACTCTCATATATTGATGAAAACATAATAGGTTCAGATCTGAAATCATGGCACTCGGGCCCTAGTGACAAGCATTAAGCATAGCAAAGTCATAGCAACATCAATCTCAGAACATAGTGGATACTAGGGATCAAACCCTAACAAAACTAACTCGATTACATGATAAATCTCATCCAACCCATCACCGTCCAGCAAGCCTACGATGGAATTACTCACGCACGGTGGTGAGCATCATGAAATTGGTGATGGAGGATGGTTGATGATGATGATGGCGACGGATTCCCCTCTCCGGAGCCCCGAACGGACTCTAGATCAGCCCTCACGAAAGGTTTTAGGGCTTGGCGGCGGCTTCGTATCGTAAAACGCAATGAATCCTTCTTCTTTATTTTTTCCCCCTGAAAGCAAATATATAGAGTTGGAGTTGAGGTCAGAGGAGCTCCAAGGAGCCCATGAGGTAGGGGGCGCGCCCAGGGGGCAGGCGCGCACCCCACCCTCGTGGCTAGGGTGTGGGCCCCCTGGTCTTCATCTTTTGCAAGGATTTTTTATTATTTCCAAAAATACGTTCCGTGAAGTTTCAGGTCATTCTGAGAACTTTTGTTTCTGCACATAAATAACACCATGGCAATTCTGCTGAAAACAGCGTCAGTCCGAGTTAGTTCCATTCAAATCATGCAAGTTAGAGTCCAAAACAAGGGCAAAAGTGTTTAGAAAAGTAGATACAACGGAGACGTATCAACTCCCCCAAGCTTAAACCTTTGCTTGTCCTCAAGCAATTCAGTTGACAAAATGAAAGTGACAAAGAAAAACTTTTACAAACTCTGTTTGCTCTTGTTGTTGTAAACATGTAAAGCCAGCATTCAAGTTTTCAGCAAAGATTATGGACTAACCATATTCACAATAATGCTTAGGTCTCATGTTTACTCATATCAATGGCATAATCAACTAGCGAGCAATAATAATAAATCTCGGATGACAACACTTTCTCAAAACAATCATAATATGATATAACAAGATGGTATCTCGCTAGCCCTTTCTGAGACCGCAAAACATAAATGCACAGCACCTTTAAAGATCAAGGACTGACTAGACATTGTAATTCATGGTAAAAGAGATCCAGTCAAGTCATACTCAATGTAAACTAACAATAATGAATGCAAATGACAGTGGTGCTCTCCAACTGGTGCTTTTTAATAAGAGGATGATGACTCAACATGAAATTAAATAGATAGGCCCTTCACAGAGGGAAGCAGGGATTTGTAGAGGTGCCATAGCTCGGTTTTGAAATAGAGGTGAATAATATTTTGAGCGGTATACTTTCATTGTCAACATAACAACCAAGAGATGGTGATATCTTCCATGCTACACACATTATAGGCGGTTCCTAAACAGAATGCTAAAGTTTATACTCCCCCTCCACCAACAAGCATGAATCCATGGCTTGCTCAAAACAACGAGTGCCTCCAACTAACAAGAGTCCCAGGTGGAGTTTTGTTTGCAATTATTTTGATTTAGTTTGCATAAAGCATGGGACTGGGCATCTCGGTGACCAGCCATTCTCTCGTAAGTGAGGAGCGGAGTCCACTCCTCTTGAGAATAACCCGCCTAACATGGAAGATACGGACATCCCTAGTTGATACATGAGCTATTCGAGCATACAAAACAGGATAATTATTTGAAGGTTTATAGTTTGGCACATACAAATTTACTTGGAATGGCAGGTAGATACCGTAAATAGGTAGGTATGGTGGACTCATATGGAATAACTTTGGGGTTTATGGAATTGGATGCAAAAGCAGTATTCCCGCTTAGTACGGGTGAAGGCTAGAAAGAGACTGGGAAGCGACCAGCTAGAGAGCGACAACAGTCATGAACATGCATTAAAATTAATCAACACCGAATGCAAACATCAGTAGGATATAATGCACCATAAACATAAATATCGTAGAGGCTATGTTGATTTTGTTTCAACTACATGCGTGAACATGTGCCAAGTCAAGCCACTCGAATCGTTCAGAGGAGGATACCACCCTATCATACCACATCACAACCATTTTAATAGCATGTTGGCACGCAAGGTAAACCATTATAACCTCCTAGCTAATCAAGCATGGCACGAGAAACTATGATCTCTAGTTGTCATTGAAAACATGTTTATTCATAATAGGATGAATCAGGAACGATGAACTAATCATATTTACAAAAACAAGAGAGGTTGAGTTCATACCAGCTTTTCTCATCTCAGTCAGTCCATCATATATTGTCATAATTTCCTTTCACTTGCATGATCAAACGATGTGGATAATAATAATAGTGCACGTGCATTGGACTAAGCTGGAATCTGCAAGCATTCAATAAACAGGAGAACACAAGGCAGCATGGGCTCTTTTGTCAGATCAACAATAATGCATATAAGAGCCACTTCAACAATTTAATTATGGTCTTCCCCTATCGACCCCCAAAGAAAAGAAAAGAAATGAAACTATTTACACGGGAAAGCTCCCAACCAGCAAACAGAAGAACATGAAATCTTTTTGGGTTTTCCTTTTAATTACTACTACAAGCAAGGAAATTTAAACTAGCTAAATGCTACAACTATTTTTTTTGGTTTTTCTTAAGGTTTATTAAACACACAAGAAGAAAGCATAAAAATGAAATAAACTAGCATGGATGGTACAATGAAAAAGTATGAGCACCGACATCTAGCAATGAGTGTGTGAACATGAATATAATGTCGGTGAGAAATACATACTCCCCCAAGCTTAGGCTTTTGGCCTAAGTTGGTCTATGGCCACGGTTGGCCTGGCGGATATCCATAGTAATAGTTGGGGTCGTACTGCGAAGAAGAAGACTCTGATTGCCACTGGTTGGCAATCATCTCCGGATCCCACTGGTAATTAGACTGTCGTGGAGGATCAACTTGTGGTTCTGACTCTGGCTCTGTGGCTGATGTAGGGTTCCGGTAGGCGTGAATAGCCTCTAACAGAACAAGGTACTTGCCTGCAAATAAATCAAACAAGGAAGGAGCAGGCAGGATAATAGTCTCAGGAAGATGTTTATCAAAGAACTATTTGTATTTAAGCTCCCCTTCCCTATTCTTAACAATAAAATCGTGTGCCACCATACTCTTATAATCTAAATAAATAGGAGGCAGCAATTTTTCTTCCTTCTCATAATGCCTAATAGGTATGTTAAAATGTGCAGCTAGGCATGAAGCATAGATGCCTCCAAAGATGGGGCCCTTTGTACGGTTCAGACTTAACCGTTTAGCAATAATACCGCCCATACTAACAGAGTTATCACAGAATAAACCGTGGAACAAAATAATAATATCAGGAACACTAAGGTTTCCACAGTTTCCGCGACCAATTAAGCAACGACTAGCAAATATTGCAAAGTAGCGTAAAACAGGAAAATGTATGCTAGTGATTCATGCATCGGAAACCTTCCTCGTTTCCCCTACAGTGATGGTATCAATAAACACATCCACATCGCCGCGATGTGGTTCCTCTATTGTGCCCTCAAAAGGGATCAAACAAACCCGACAAAAATCATAAAGTGACATCTCCTTATGCTAATCATATAAATAAAACTCCACCATAGGTGGTGAGCTCCTAGCATGGAAATGAAAGTTTTGCACAAAGATATTGGTGAGTAAGAGATACTGTTCTCGTTGGTCATGGAGGAAGGCGGTGAGGCATGCATTCTCAGCCAATTCATAAAAATCATCATAAATCCCGGCTGCTCTCAAGAAATCATCGGAAGGCCATTCACACGGTCGAACCTCCGCGGTGCGAGGCAGATTATATTTGGGCCTCTCTGCTTTTTCATTTTGCTTTTCCTTCAAGCTTCAGCTCGATGAGCCCCTCAAAAATCTCTTCATTATTATCTAAAATGTTCTGAAATTTTTAGTAACTTCAAATAAAAGTGAGCCAAGCTCAACAAAATTGATAGCAACTACTCCTACAAGTGCCTAGAGCCTATATCATGCATCAAAACTACTTGGAACCACATAATTTGACATGCAAGCTCAAGAACAGGGTCACCTAGGTAGCACAAATATGCAATGAATAAATCACTAGAACAAAACGAATTGGACCAATGGAGGAGTCACATACGAAGGAACAACCCCCCCCCCCAAGCAGTTTTGTGAGAGGTGCTTTGAGAAACGAGATCGAAATGGCAGCAAAATGAGCTTGGACTCGGGTTTGAACTGGATAATCGTGTTTTTGGGAGGAAGAAGGAGTGTGTGGGTGCAGGAATAAGTGGAGGAGGGCCACTGTGGGCCCACGAGGCAGGGGGGCGCGCCCAGGGGGGTAGGGCGCGCCCTCCACCCTCGTGGCCAGGTGGATGCCCCCGTGTTGTGTTCTCAGTGCCAAATATTATCAAGTATTTCAGAAAAAAAAATCATATTTAAATTTCAGGGCATTTGGAGAACTTATATTTTCGGGGTATTTTTATATTGCACGAATAAATCAGATAACAGGCGAAAAATACTTATTTTTATTTTATTTAATATAAATAACAGAAAGTAAAAGGAGGGTACAGATAGTTGTGTTTTCTAAATTCATCCATCTCATGATCATCAAAAGGAATCCACTAATAAAGTTGATCAAGTCTTGTTAACAAACTCATTCCGAATAACATGGAACTGGAGAATTTTCGAATAACACTAGGTTACCTCAACGGGGATATGCACATTCCCTAAAATAAGAATATCATATTTCTTCTTGACAGTAGTATAGGAAATTCAAAACCTCCAAAAATAATCGATGGAATTTTTCCAATAGAATTGATACTATGAACTTGAGGTTGTTTCCTCGGAAAGTGTACCATATGCTCATTACCATTAACATGAAAAGTGACATTGCCATTGTTGCAATCAATAACATCCCCTACAGTATTCAAAAAGGGTCTTCCAAGAATAATAGACATACTATCGTCCTCGGGAATATCAAGAATAAGAAAGTTCGTTAAAATAGTAACGTTTGCAACCACAACAGGCACATCCTCACAAATACCGGCAGGTATAGAAGTTGATTTATCAACCATTTGCAAAGATATTTCAGTAGGTGTCAACTTATTCAAATCAAGTCTACGATATAAAGAGAGAAGCATAACACTAACACCGGCTCCAAGATCACATAAAGGCTTTAACATAGTTTCTTTTAATGGAGCATGGTATAGTGGGTACTCCTGGATCTCCAAGTTTCTTTGGTATTCCACCTTTAAAAGTATAATTAGCAAGCATGGTGGAAATTTCAGCTTCCGGTATCTTTCTTTTATTAGTGACAATTTCTTTTATATACTTAGCATAAGGATTCATTTTAAGCATATCAGTTAATTGCATACGCAAAAGGATAGGTCTAATCATTTCAGCAAAGTGCTCAAAATCCTCATCATCCTTTTCCTTGGATAGTTTGGGAGGAAAAGGCATGGGTTTCTGAACCCATGGTTCTCTTTCTTTACCATGTTTCCTAGCAACAAAGTCTCTCTTATCATAACGTTGATTCTTTGATTGTGGGTTATCAAGATCAACAGCAGGTTCAATTTCTATATCATTATCATTGCTAGGTTGAGCATCAACATGAACATTATCATTAACATTATCACTAGTTTCAGGTTCATTACCAGATTGTGTTTCAGCATCAGAAATAGAAATATCATTTGGATTCTCAGGTGTTTGAGTAATAGGTTCACTAGAAGCATGCAAAGTCCTATCATTCTTCTTTTTCTTCCTTTTAGAAGGACTAGGTGCATCTATATTATTTCTCTGAGAATCTTGCTCAATTCTCTTAGGATGGCCTTCAGGATACAAAGGTTCCTGAGTCATTTTACCACCTCTAGTCATAACTCTAAGAGCATTATCATTATTCTTACTATTAAGTTCATTAAGCAAATCATTTTGAGCTTTAAGTACTTGTTCTACTTGAGTGGTAACCATAGAAGCATGTTTACTAATAAGTTTAAGTTCACCTTTAACATTAGCCATATAATCACCCAAGTGTTCAAGCATACCAGCACTGCGTTTTAATTCTCTACCAAAATAAGCATTGAAGTCTTCTTGCTTAACCATAAATTTATCAAACTCATCTAAGCATGGGCTAGCAAACTTAGTAAATGGGATTTCAGCTTTATCATATCTATAGAGAGAATTTACCTTTACTACCTATGTCGGGTTATCAAGACCATGTGTTTCTTCAATAGGAGATGGATTAAAATTATGCATTTCTTCGACAGACGGTAAATTAAGACCATGTATTTCTTCAATAGGAGGTAAATTCTTAACATCTTTAGCTTTAATACCCTTTTCTTTCATGGATTTCTTTACCTCTTGCATATCTTCACGACTGAGAAATAGAACACCTCTCTTCTTCGGAGTTGGTTTAGGAATAGGCTCAGGAAGTGTCCAATTATTTTCATTAGTCAATATATTATTCAATAGAATTTCAGCTTCATCCGGTGTTCTTTCACTGAAAACAGAACCAGCACAACTATCCAGGTAATCTCTGGAAGCATCGGTTAGTCCATTATAAAATATATCAAGTATTTCATTTTTCTTAAGAGGATGATCAGGCAAAGCATTAAGTAATTGGAGAAGCCTCCCCCAAGCTTGTGGGAGACTCTCTTCTTCAAGTTGCACAAAATTATATATATCCCTTAAAGCAGCTTGTTTCTTATGAGCAGGGAAATATTTAGCAGAGAAGTAATAAATCATATCCTGGGGACTACGCACACAACCAGGATCAAGAGAATTAAACCATATATTAGCATCACCCTTCAATGAGAACGGAAATATTTTAAGGATATAAAAGTAGCGAGTTATCTCATCTTTAGTGAATAGGGTGGCTATATTATTTAATTTAGTATGATGTGCCACAACAGTTTCAGATTCAACCAAAGTAATTATATCAGGATCAACAGAGAATTCATAATCCTTATCAGTAACAAAGATAGGTGAAGTAGCAAAAGCAGGGTCAGGTTTCATTCTAGCATTAAGGGATTGATGCTTCCATTTAGCTAATAACCTCTTTAGATCATATCGATCATTGCAAGCTAAAATAGCTCTAGCAGATTCTTCATCTAGAACATAACCCTCAGGAACAACAGGCAATTCATATTTATTAGGGGGAGAGTCTTCATCATCACATTCATCAATATTATTAGTTTCAATAATTTCATTCTCTCTAACCCTAGCAAGTTGTTCATTAAGGAATTCACCATGTGTCATAGTAGTATCAAGCATAGAAGTAGTTTCATCATAAGTATCATGCATAGCAGAAGTGGCATCATCAATAACATGCGACATATCAGAATGAATAGTAGAAGCAGGTTTAGGTGTCGCAAGCTTACTCAAAACAGAAGGTGAACCAAGTGCAGAGCTAGACGGCAGTTCCTTACCTCCCCTCGTAGTTGAGGGATAAATCTTGGTTTTTGGATCTCTCAAGTTCTTCATAATGATTAGCAGATATAAATCCCAAGTGACTCAAAGAATAGAGCTATGCTCCCCGGCAACGGCGCAAGAAAATAGTCTTGATAACCCACAAGTATAGGGATCGCAACAGTTTTCGAGGGTAGAGTATTCAACCCAAATTTATTGATTCGACACAAGGGGAGCCAAAGAATATTCTCAAGTATTAGTAGCTGAGTTGTCAATTCAACCACACCTGGAAACTTAATATCTGCAGCAAAGTATTTAGTAGCAAAGTAATACGATAGTAACGGTAATGGTAGCAAAAGGTAACGGTAACAAAAGTAGTCTTTTTGGTACTTTGTAGTGATGATAGCAATAGCAACGGAAAAGTAAATAAGCAAAGAACAATATATGGAAAACTCGTAGGCAATGGATCGGTGATAGAGAATTATGCCGGATGCGGTTCATCATGTAACAGTCATAACCTAGGGTGACACAGAACTAGCTCCAATTCATCAATGTAATGTAGGCATGTATTCCGAATATAGTCATACGTGCTTATGGAAAAGAACTTGCATGACATCTTTTATCCTACCCTCCCGTGGCAGCGGGGTCCTAGTGGAAACTAAGGGATATTAAGGCCTCCTTTTAATAGAGTATCGGATAAAAGCATTAACACATAGTGAATACATGAACTCCTCAAACTACGGTCATCACCGGGAGTGGTCCTGATTATTGTCATTTCGGGGTTGCCGGATCATAATACATAGTGGGTGACTATAGACTTGCAAGATAGGATCAAGAACTCTCATATATTTATGAAAACATAATAGGTTCAGATCTGAAATCATGGCACTCGGGCCCTAGTGACAAGCATTAAGCATAGCAAAGTTATAGCAACATCAATCTCAGAACATAGTGGATACTAGGGATCAAACCCTAACAAAACTAACTCGATTACATGATAAATCTCATC
Organism: Triticum urartu; assembly: GCF_056163025.1. Taxonomy (NCBI): domain Eukaryota; kingdom Viridiplantae; phylum Streptophyta; class Magnoliopsida; order Poales; family Poaceae; genus Triticum; species Triticum urartu. The sequence goes on along the minus strand of NC_141875.1, from coordinate 111,292,924 downwards.
CAACCCATCACCGTCCAGCAAGCCTGCGATGGAATTACTCATGCACGGCGGTGAGCATCATGAAATTGGTGATGGAGGATGGTTGATGATGACAATGGCGACGGATTCCCTTCTCCGGAGCCCCGAACGGACTCTAGATCAGTCCTCCCGAGAGGTTTTAGGGCTTGGCGGCGGCTCCGTATCGTAAAACGCGATGAATCCTTCTTATTTATTTTTTTCTCCCTGAAAGCAAATATATAGAGTTGGAGTTGAGGTCGGAGGAGCTCCAGGGGGCCCACGAGGTAGGGGCGCGCCTAGGGGGGCAGGCGCGCCCCCACCCTCGTGGCTAGGGTGTGGGCCCCCCTGGTCTTCATCTTTTGCAATGATTTTTTATTATATCCAAAAAGACGTTCCGTGAATTTTCAGGTCATTCCGAGAACTTTTGTTTCTGCACATAAATAACACCATGGCAATTTTGCTGAAAACAGCGTTAGTCCGGGTTAGTTCCATTCAAATCATGCAAGTTAGAGTCCAAAACAAGGGCAAAAGTGTTTGTAAAAGTAAATACGACGGAGACGTATCACGTATCAGGCATAAAACTAACACCGGCTCCCAAATCACATAAAGCAGTTTTAACATAGTTTCTTTTAATGGAGCCTAGTATAGTTGGTATTCCTGGGTCTCCTAGTTTCTTTGGTATTCCTCCCAAAGTGTAATTAGCAAGCATTGTGGAAATTTCAGCCTCCGGTATCTTTCTTTCATTTGTAACAATATTTTTCATATACTTAGCATAAGGAGACATTTTCAGAATATCAGTGAAACGCATACGCCAAAAGACAGGTCTAAGCATTTCAACAAAGCGCTCAACATATTCATCATCATTTTTCTTCGATGGCCTAGGAGGAAAGGGCATGGGTTTCTGGACCCATGGTTCTCTTTCTCTACCATGTATCCTAGCAACGAAGTCTCTCTTATCATAACGTTGATTCTTAGATTGTGGGTTATCAAGATCTACAGCAGGTTCTACCTCCACATCATTATCATTACTAGGTTGAGCATCAACATGAACATCATCATTAACATTAGCACTAGGTTCATGTTCATCACCAGATTGTGTCTCAGCATCAGAAATAGAAATGTCATTTGGATTCTCAGGTGTATCTATAACTGGTTCACTAGAAGCATGCAAAGTCCTATCAGTTTTCTTTTTCCTTTTAGAAGGACCAGGTGCATTAGTATTAATTCTCTGAGAATCTTGCTCAATTCTCTTGGGATGGCCCACATGATACAAAGGTTCATGGGTCATCTTACCACCTCTAGTCGTAACCCTAACAGCATTATCATTGTTCTTACTATTCAACTCTTTGAGCAAATCATCGTGTGCCTTAAGTAGTTGTTCTACTTGAGTTTTCACCATGGAAGCATGCTTACTAATAATCCTAAGATCACTAATAGTTCTACTCATACAATTGCCCAAGCAGTCAATCATGTAAGCATTACGTTTCGATTGTCTACTAACATAAGCATTGAAATTTTCTTATTTAACAATAAAATTATCAAACTCATCCAAGCATTGACTAGCAGACTTATTATAAGGAATATCACCTTCATCAAATCTATAGAGAGAATTTACCTCTACTACCTGTGTCAGGGCATTAAGGCCATGTATTTCCTCAATAGGGGGTAAATTCTTAACATCTTCAGCTTTAATACCTTTTTCTTTCATAGATTTCTTTGCCTCTTGCATATCTTCAGGACTGAGAAATAGAATACCTCTTTTCTTCGGAGTTGGCTTAGGATGTGGTTCGGGAAGAGTCCAATCATTATCATTGCTCATTATATTATTCAATAGTTTCTCAGCTTGCTCAACATGGTCCCTAGAAGCATCGGTTAGTCTATTATAAAAGATATCAAGTATTTCATTTTTCTTGAGAGGATGATCAGGTAAAGCATTAAGTAATTGGAGAAACCTCCCCCAAGCTTGTGGGAGACTCTCATCTTCAAATTGCACAAAGTTAAATATTTCCTTTAAAGCAGCTTGTTTCTTACGGGCAGGGAAATATTTTTCAGAGAAGTAGTAAATCATATCATGGGGACTACGCACACAACCAAGAGCAAGAGAATTAAACCATATCTTAGCATCACCATTTAATGAGAAAGGAAACAACTTAAGAATATAGTAATAGCGAATTTTTTCCTCATGAGCAAATGGGGTGGCTATATCATTCAACTTAGTAAGATGTGCCACAGCAGTTTCAGATTCATAACCATGGAAACGATCAGATTCAACCAAAGTAATTAACTCGGGATCGATAGAGAATTCATAATCCTTATCAGTAACAAAGATAGGTGAAGTAGCAAACTTAGGATCATATTGCATTCTAGCATTCAAAGATTTTTCCTTCAGCTTGGCTAACAGTTTCTTAAGATCATACCTATCATTGCAGGCAAAAAAAGTCTCTAGCAGTTTCTTCATCCATAATATAACCCTCAAGTACCTTAGGCAATTCATATCTAGGGGAGAATCATAATCTTCAGTTTCAATAATATCAGCAGTTTCAGTAATTTCATTCTCTCTAACCCTAGCAAGTTGTTCATCAAGAAATTCACCTAATGGTGAGGTATTATCAAGCAAAGAAGTAGTATCATCATAAGCATCATGCATAGCAGAAGTGGCACCATCAATAACATGCGACATATCGGAATCAATAGCAGGTGTAGGTGTCGCAAGTTTACTCAAAACAGAAGGTGAATCAAGTGCAGAGCTAGATGGCAGTTCCTTACCTACCCTCGTAGTAGAGGGATAGATCTTGGTTTTGTTGTCTTTCAAATTCCCATAGTGATCAACAGATATAAATCCCAAGTGAATCAGAGAATAGAGCTATGCTCCCAAGCAACGGCGCTAGAAAAAGGCCTTGATAACCCACAAGTATAAGGGATCACAACAGTTTTCGAGGGTAGAGTATTCAAACCAAATTTATTGATTCGACACAAGGGGAGCCATAGAATATTCTCAAGTATTAGCAGCTGAAAGTCACACAAATTGGTATTTTCTTGAGACATCATGACAAAGCAAGCAATCTAGCACACGTTGTCAATTCAACCACGCCTAAAAGACTTAATATCTGCAGCAAATTATTTAGTAGCAAAGTAGTATGGAAGTAACGGTAACGGTGGCAAAAGTAACAGTAGCGGTTTTATAGCAATTGTAACAGTGGCAACGGCAAAGTAACGTAGCAAAGATCAATATGTGAAAAGCTCGTAGGCAATGGATCAATGATGGATAATTATGTCGGATGGCATTCATCACGCAATAGTTATAACCTAGGGTAACGCAGAACTAGCTCCAATTCATCAATATAATGTAGGCATGTATTCCGTATATAGTCATACGTGCTTATGGAAAAGAACTTGCATGACATCTTTTGTCCTACCCTCCCGTGGCAGCGGGGTCCTAATGGAAACTAAGAGATATTAAGGCCTCCTTTTAATATATAACCGAAACAAAGCATTAGCACTTCGTGAATACACGAACTCCTCAAACTACGGTAATCACCGGAAAGAATCCCAATTATTGTCACCTTGGGGTATGTGGATCATAACTCATAAATAGGTGTCTACAAGTTGCAAGATCAGATCAAGAACACAAATATTCATGAAAACATAATAGGTTCAGATATGAAATCATGGCACTCGGGCCCTAGTGACAAGCATTAAGCATAGCAAAGTCATAGCAACATCAATCTCAGAACATAGTGGATACTAGGGATCAAACCCTAACAAAACTAACTCGATTACATGATAAATCTCATCCAACCCATCACCGTCCAACAAGCCTACGATGGAATTACTCATGCATGACAGTGGGCATCATGAAATTGGTGATGGAGGAAGGTTGGTGATGATGATGGCGACGATTTCCCCTCTCCGGAGCCCCGAACGGACTCCAGATCTGCCCTCCCGATGAAGAACATGGGGTGACGGTGGCTCCGTATCGTAAAACACGATGAATCCTTCTCTCTGATTTTTTTCTCCTAGAAAGTGAATATATGGAGTTGGAGTTGAGGTCGGTGGAGGTCTAGGGGACCCACAGTTGGTGGGTCCCCTCTGGTATATTCTTTCGCAAATATATTTTATTTATTCCAAAAAATATTCTCCGCAAAGTTTCAGGTCATTATGAGAACTTTTATTTTTGCACAAAAATAACACCAAGGCAATTCTGCTGAAAACAGCATCAGTCCGGGTTAGTTCCATTCAAATCATGCAAATTAGAGTCCAAAACAAGGGCAAAAGAGTTTGGAAAAGTAGATTCGATGCAGACGTATCACACACATAAGCCTTATTATATCTTCCTCAAAACAACCACCATACCTACCTATTATGGCCTTTCCATAGCCATTCCGAGATATATTGCCATGCAACTTCCACCACTTTCGTTTGGATGACTTGAGCATTCATTGTCATATTTCTTTGCATGATCATATAGCTAACATAGTATTTGTGGCTCAGCCACCATTCATCATTTTTTATACATGTTACGCTAGATCATTGCACATCCTGGTAAACTACCAGAGGCATTCGTATAGAGTCATATTTTGTTATAGGTATCGAGTTGTAATATTGATTTGTAAGTAAATAGAAGTGTGATGATCATCAACTTTCATTATTAGAGCATGTCCCAGTGAGGACTGGATGATGGAGACTATGATTCCCCCACAAATCGGGATGAGACTCCAGACCAAAAGAAAAAAAGAAAAAGATAGAAAAAAAGAAAAATTAGTGAAAGAAAGAAGGAAGAGAAGGGGCATGTTAATTCCACACTTGTGCTTAAAAGTAGAACCATGTTTTTCATATAGAGAGTTTCCAATGTTGTCATTTTCATATACTAGTGAGAATTTTTCATTGTAGGATTAGATGCACACCCACTTAGTTTTCATATTGAGTTTTCATACACATATAGCTCTTAGTACATTTGTTGCATGGCAATCCCTACTCCTCGCATTGATATCAATTGATGGGCATCTCCATAGCCCGTTGGTCAGTCGCATCGATGTGAGACTTTCTTATTTTTTGTCTTCTCTATATTTACCCCTATCATCATACTCTACTCCATCCATAGTGCTATATCCATGGCTTGCACTCATGTATTGCGTGAGGGTTGAAAAAGTTGAAGTGCGTTAAAAAGTATTAACCAATTGCTCGGCATGTCATCGGGGTTGTGCATGATAAATACTTTGTGTTAAGAAGACACAACATTACAAGACTATGGTTTTGTAGGGATAGCTTTCTTTAGCGTTGATATTTTGTAAGATACGGTTGTTTGTTGGGATGCCTGAGTATTGATGTCTTTATGTCAAATTATAGACTATTGCTTTGAATCACTCGTGTCTTAATATTCATGGCATGATTAGATATATGATCAAGATTATTCTAGGTAGCATTCCACATAAAAATTATCCTTTTTATCATTTACCTACTTGAGGACAAGCAGGAATTAAGCTTGTGGATGCTGGTATGTCTCCATCGTATCTATAATTTTTATTGTTTCATGCCAATATGATACAACTTTCACATACTTTTGGCAACATTTTACATGATTTATTGGACTAACCTATTGATCTAATGCCCAGTACGAGTTCCTTTTTTTTGCATGTTTTTTGCTTCACAGAACATCCATATCAAACGAAGTCCAAATGCGATAAAAATTTATGGAGAATAATTTTGGAATATCTGTGATTTTTGGGAGGTGCAATCAACACAAACGGGGGCCTGCGGCCACCACAAGACACATTGGCGCGCGAGGCAGCCCAGACATGTGGTGGTGGGTTGTGCCCTCCTTGAACGTTGGTTGGAGCTCTACTTTGGGCACAAGGAAACTTATATCTGGAAAAAAATCATGTTAAAATCTCAGCGCAATCAGAGTTACGGATCTCCGGGAATATAAGAAACGGTTTTCGGCCAGAAAACAGGAACGCGAAATAGAAGAGAACAGAGAGGGAGATCCAATCTCGGAGGGGCACCTGCCGCTCCGCTGCCATGGAGTGTAGCGCCCAAGATGCGATTCTATCCCAATCACGTGATGAACTCGTGATAGGGGCACAACCGCATTTTGAGAGCATAGCAAGGTGGATATAATTACAACATACCATGTACTGAATAGATGAGAATACAAGATAAAGGCTTACACTCGCCACAAGGCACAACATGAATACATCAATACATCAATACATAGCAATCATCATACAGAAGAGCAGGATCCGACTATGGATGAAATCAAACGAAAAAGAAGAAAGACATCCGCCCTGCTAATCCCAGGCTCCCTCGACCCGGAACCTATCCCTTGATCGATGAAGAAGAAGTAGAAGAAGAACTCCAAACAAGCAAGCATCACACTCGCGTCAGATCATCGCATTACATGTACCTGCAACTGTTGGTGTAGTAATCTGTGAGCCACGAGGACTCAGCAATCCCATTACCATGGCTATCAAGACTAGAAAAGCTTAATGGGTATGGAAGGGATAAGTGGTGAGGTTGCATCAAGCGAGTAAGCATTATATGGTGGCTAACTTACGAGTACAAGATTAAGGTTAGAAACTACGCAATGGTCGCAAACTAATAATGATCAAGAAGTGATCCTGAACTACCTACGTTCAAACATAACCCCACTGTGTTCTCTTCTCGAACTCATTCGAAAAGAGATCGTCACGGTTACGCACACGGTTGGTGTATTTTAATTCGAATCTGGTGTCAAGTTCTCTACAACCGGACATTAAAAATTCCCATATTCCACATAACCGCAGGCACGGCTCTCGAAAGTTTAAACCCTGCAGGGGTGTCCCAACTTAGCCCATGACAAGCTCACGATCCGTGGAGACAATCCTCCATCTCGGGACCCTCCGATCAGACTCGGAATCCCGGTGCACAAGACATTTTGACAATGGTAAAACAAGTCCAGCAAGACCTCCCGACGTGCCGACACCCTGATAGTAGCCGCGTGTATCTCATCTCAGGCCACGATCGGATGGGTCAAGCTATGAGTAAAACCAGATCCTCGGGTTTGCCCGTGGTGGCCCCGAAGGTTGCCCATTTGGGACCAACACCATCAGCACTGGCCCCCTGTATTATGTTGAATACTCCTCAGGTAGCGCTAACTCCCTATGTGTCAAATTTAATATCAAGTTTAGTTATTATGTTGGGAAAATGGTAAAACCAATGTTGGGCCTTGCTGGAAGAGTTTTATTCAAAGCGAACTATCAAGAGGGGCCCACAAACCCTCACCGTATTAGGGACACAAAATCAATGAACATAACACCGGTATGATGGATACTAGGGCGGCAAGAGTGGAACAAAACACCAGGCAAAAGGCCGAGCCTTCCACCCTTTACCAAGTATATAGATGCATTAATTAAATAAGAGATATTGTGATATCCCATGGTATCCATGTCCCAACATGGAACAACCTGCAACTGCACCTGCAACTAGCAACGCTATAAGAGGGGCTGAGCAAAGCGGTAACATAGCCAAACAACGGTTTGCTAGGGTGGTGGAAAAGGTTAGAGGCTATCATGGCAATTTGGGAGGCTTGATAAACAAGTGGTAGGTAGCGCGACATAGCAATAGCATCGAGACAACTAGCATAGCAAAGCTAGTAGTGAGATCCAAGGTGATGGTCATCTTGCCTAAACTCCCGCTAGGAAGAAGAACAAGTCCATGAAGAAGACGAACGGGCGTAGTCGAACGAATCCTCATGATCGCAACGAAACAGGAACTATCGAGAAGGAGCACAACCGGAAAGAAGCAAACAACATGGATAAGAGTTGCATATTATGAAACTAGATGAAATTCTAAGCATTTTACATGTTTGAATCATTTTAATCCGATGCACGGTTAATGCGATATGATATGCATGAACATGAGGGGCTTTTCTACAGAACTCCAGCTTCTCGATTAATTTAGCAAACTCGCTCGCGGAAAAAAACAGTGACTCGGGCTGAATGACCGGCCCAAAAGTGCACAGGAGAGGGGCGGGGGCTGCTCACCCCGGGCCAAGGCCCAGGTCGGTGGAGGAGGCAGTTGGGCCGCGGTCAACGGGCGAAGCGGGCGGCCCAGCCGATGGAGATCGAAGGGAGGCGCTCATCCTTCTTTGCAACCGAAGCAGGGCTTCGATGTAGAGGACGTCGGCGCACGGGCGTGGCACAGGACGGCGACGCGAGTCGTTCAGAATGGGAGGAGGCTTGGGGATGGCATAGGGCGACCCGGTGGTGGACAGCCATGGTCGGCGGTGCCAAGGTTGGTGGTGACGACGCTGCTGTAACCTGAAGAAATGGAGATAGAGGGAATATGAGAGAGATCAAGAGGAAGTAAGAGAGAGAAGGGAGGAAGGGCACGGTCCTGTTGGTCGTCGGCGAGTTTCTGTCGAGGGGGGTGCAGCGGGGGCTCAGGACTGCCGCTGCTAGGTTGGCCGGCGGCCATCGGCACGAGGACGACGAGGAACGCTGGCGAGCTTGCTTCGGGACGAGGCAGATCAGCAAGAGGAGACGGGCGCCACACCCCTCCCGATGAACAGTATCCCGTGGAGTCCCGTTTTGTGGTACGCCACACCCCTCCCGATGAACAGGACCCCCGTTTCGACCGTAGCGCTCCAACACAAGTCTGTTTCCTCCGTTTTGCGGTACGCCACACCCCTCCCGATCAACAGGACCCCCGTTTCGACCATAGCGCTCCAACACAAGTCCGTTTCCTCCGTTTTGCGGTACGCCACACCCCTCCCGATCAACAGGACCCCCGTTTCGACCGTAGGAGGTCCGTTTCCTCCGTTTTGCGGTACGCCACACCCCTCCCGATCAACAGGACCCCGTTTCGACCGTAGGAGGTCCATTTCCTCCGTTTTGCGGTACGCCACACCCCTCCCGATCAACAGGACCCCCGTTTCGACCGTAGGAGGTCCGTTTCCTCCGTTGTGTGGTACGCCAGGCCTCGTTTCCATCGCCTCTTCCGTCCAAGCCCTCCCGATGAATAAGACCATGCATTCCATTCCGACCCATGAACACAACGACGACGTTGTTTCTCCGTTCTGACCCAGCCATGTACACGAGCCCTCGCCGTACGTATGCGCGAGTAGGCGTTCGAGACCCCGCCCGTATGTACACATACGTGGCCGTATTTTCTTTCTTGCACCCTGGCCGCTGTACGTACGTGTACATGCTACGTGCGCGCCTCCACATTGACCAGTATGTACGTACACGTTCGCGACCAGAATGACAACGCTACGTACGCTTCGACTAGGTGGGTCCCGACTGTCAGGCACTTCCTTGCTTGCGAAGATGTAGCTAGTGGGTCCTAGCAGTCAGGGGGCAAATCGTTTTTTTTTGCCCGGACGCACTTCCTTGTGCGAAGATGTAGCTGCTGGGTCCCAGCAGTCGGGGGGCCGGTGGGTCCCAGCAGTCAGGGGGGCGAATCGTTTTGGTTTTCTTTTTTTTTTTTGCCTGGACGCACTTCCTTGCGTGCGAAGATGTAGCTGGTGGGTCCCAGCAGTCTGGGGGGCGAATCGTTTTTTTTTGCCTGGACGCACTTCCTTGCGTGCGAAGGTGTAGCTGGTGGGTCCCAGCAGTCAGGGGGGAAATGTTTTTTTTCGCGAAATACGGTGGCCCGTCCGGTGGGTCCCTGCTGTCAGGTGGAGGAATCATTATTTTCAGCGTAATAAGGAGGCACTTCCTTGCTGCCGCCGTGGACCCAGCTGTCAGCCTCTCCACGTACAGTCCACATCCGATGGAAGTCGTTCCTTGACCACGTTGACCACGCCGCGCCGAGAGCACCAGGGCGGTGGACGACGGCGAGGCCTAGGAAGGGGACGAGGCGGAGCCTGTGAAGATGCGGCAGTGGATGCCCACGCGGAGAGGAGTATGAGGGTTCACTCGTTCGGCTGCGGTGTGAGGCTGTCGTCGCCACAGGGCCTGGCCAGCGGTGGGAATAGTAGGGGGCGGTGAGGCCTCCGCGGCAGCACAGCCGGCCACGGGAGGCAGGAGCAGGCGGCACGACCAGTGCTGCTTTGGGCGGCTGGAGCAAGAAGACCAGAGGTTGAAGAAGCACTACGGCCGTTGGATGGACATCGTACGATCACTGCAGCTAGAATCGTTTATATTGACTAAGTTGACAAAGCCCTTGGTACGTCAACTTAGTAGGCCCACAGGTCAGCTTCCGAAACGGTGCGCCCCAGATGTCAGGGGGAGGAATCATTTTTTGGGCGGGTGAAGCTAGAATATCCGAGATTGAAGAAGAAGCACGACATCCGTTGGATGGACATCCAACGGCCACTGCTGCTAGAACCGTGTGTTGACTATAAGTTGACAAAGCCTTGCATACGCGTCAACTCTGTTTTTTTAGGGGACGCGTCAACTTAGTAAGGCCAGAAGTGTGTGGCAGAGAACTTATAGCCCATTTGAGATTTGTAAGAATGTGTAGCCCATTTTTGAATTCTAATGGAATTTACTATAGCCCATTTACAGTATGTTAAAAGTACAGCCCATTTCAACCAACCGTTCAAAACAGAATTCAATAAAAATTTCGCACATTTTGATGGGATCCGAAATATTTTTATCCCGAAATTTCTAGTCAGATTAAATAAATTTATATTACGTAAAAATCCAACGAAACATTGCGCTCGCAACAATTAATGAAATTAAAAATTTTAATATCCAAAAAAAATATTTTATAAAGTAATCACGTGTTTGGTGCATTTTTTTATAGTTACTGCCCAGTTTTTATAATTACATCCCATTTATTATTTCTTACAGCCCATTTTCTTGTTAAGCCTAATGCATCCCTCCTAGGAAAGATTTGCAGCCCAGCGGGGCGGAGAATAACAACTTGACCTTACCTGGGTATTCCTAAAAAAAGTATAGCTGGGCTAGCCATTTTCAGCTTGAAAAAAATTAATATCTGGGCTGGATATCTGGCCTGGGCTAGACGGGCCATAGCCCGCCCAGTTAATACCTGCAGCAATGTTTTCGTTGTTGTTCAGAGGAGAAAAATTAATATCTGGGTTAAACATCAAAAAACTCTGCAGTGCTCACACCTCAAAAACACAAATACTGCTCGAGCTGCTTGGTCCCAGCTTTCGGCCGCTTCTTGTGCAATTCTCTCGTTTATTGACTACTACATAGGTTGACAATGGTGTGGGACCGTGATGTCAGGAAACCAGGGGGAAGCAAAATAAATTACTCCAGCGAGCGCTTCCACCTCTGCCTCGTTGTCTCCCGTGGAAACCCCTTTCCTCCCTTTTTTTTGATCGGGCAAGGACCAATGCATGCAGCACGTCCATGCGGTTATTAGGCAAGAAATAAAAGCGTTTTGCATGCTATGAATTATGATGGCCTACATGGGTAGCTAATAAGGCATCCTCTTAACTGATGTGATTAAATGTTGTGTTTAGAAGAGAGAAATATTCTTATTTTCCACCAATCTGCTTGCACCTAGGTCGTGATGCACCTTCTAATACGACTTATTCACCTAGACGGAGGGAGTATAGTTTTATACATATATATATATATAATAAGGAGGCACTTGCGTATGTGAGGCTATGGACCTGGTGGGTCCCCATTGTCATCCTCTCCAAGTAAAGTCATCTCGCCCGCGCACGCTTTCCGCCCGAAACAGTCAGCGCCGCCAGCCCCGCTTCGCGGTGCAGGCGATTGCTCTGCCTTCAAATGACACAAGTGTCGTCCGTCCGTCCATCTGCCGCCCACATTAATGATACGCGGTTGCCGAGGTGGCTACTCCGGCGCCACACGTCTGTCCCTCCGCCCGCCCACCATTGCTATATAAACTGCTGCGCCGGCCATAGCCGCAGTCATCCGCATCCGTTCCCTTTCTCCTGTCACCACTACTGCCCACCATGGCTTCCTCGCGCTCCAGCGCTCTTCGGGACGGGCGGACGACAGACCACAAGGAGATGGCAGCCATTGCTGCCGACCGGCTGGCCGGCAGGCAGCCAGAGGACGACGACGTCCCAACGGAGAACATGGTAGTCGATGATCCGGCGCCAACCCCCTCCTCCGCGCCATCCTCGCCGGTGCATTGCACCATGACCATCGGCGAGGCCCGTGCCCAATACATGGACAGTGTGAGGCAGATGTGTCAGGAGCAGTTCCGGGAGGCGCAGGCCGATGCCGCCTACAACCACCATCTCCTCCAGGAGCACCTACAGGCGGAGGAGCAGATCACCGCGGAGCGGGCGGAGCAGGAGGCACTGCTCGACTCGTACCGCTCCGCCCGCAAGGGCCGCCTCGAGCGCTGGCGGTACCGCATGCGGGTGGCGGAGGCTGCGGCCGCCTACAAAGAGGCTAGCAAAGAGGGCGATGAAGCTGGCGAGGCGCTGTTTGGCGAGACCGAGGATGAGGCAGAGGACAATGCCGGCTCCAACGAGTCCCCGCTCCACTGGCGTCGACGAGGCCTTGCTCCGCCGAGGCCCCGTGGCACCAACAACGAGGCAGAGGACACCGCCGGCTCCGCCAAGGCCCCGCCCTGCCAACAACGAGCCAGAGGACATCACCGGGTCAGCCGAGGCCCCACCCTGCCAGCAACACGGGGGAGGATTTCCACGGCTCCGCTGAGGCGCCGCCCGCCGGCAACGAGACAGAGGACATCGCCGGCTCCGCCGAGGCCCTGCCCCGCTGCCAACGAGGCCGCGCCACATAGAAAACGAGGAAGAGTAGAACACGGTAGGTCGCCGCCTCTCGGGTCCAAGTAAGGCCACCACTGCTACCCTCCTATTGAAGCCAAGCTAGGCGGGTTGACCATTGACGGCCGGTTAGCTTCTTGGCAGTGACGTGGAGTTGGGGAGTTTTGCTGGAGAATAACGCTGCTTCTACTTAACTGCTAGTGCAGTTAGCTGACTAACACGTGGGCCCAACAGGCCACATGTCAGTTACGCAACTGCACCTGCAGTTAAGTCACTGAAGCTTCTGTTCGGCTCAGCGGGACACAGGTGGGTAGCTTCGGTTAATTAATTATACCTCCTTCGTCACCAAGCTTCCTCCGTCGTGGATCTCATTGGCACTCTTGATGTGGAAGAAAAGGCGAGAGAAAAGGACACACATGCTTGAGGAATTGAGGGAGGATCTAGTGCCAATATGGTACAGAAGAACTTCCAGCCCCACAAGTTCAAGAACAAGGGCAAGTTCGATGGTAAAGCAAAGTTTGATGGGAAGAACAAGGCTGTGCAACACACGAACTTCAAGAAGAAGAATGACAAGAAGAAAGGTGTTTGTCATGTGGTGATCCTGATCATTGGGCTCCTAGTTGCCCTAATCGCTATGACAAGCTAGGCCGGTTAATTAATTATACATCCAGCGCACCCCTTTATAGTTGAAATGTAATGAAATCCGGCATGTTTATATGAAATCTGACCGTGTATGAATGAATTTATTTTGATTAGTTCAAATTCCTGTATCACTGGCATTGGATGAACATGCAAAACAATACGTACTAGCATTATTCCCAGGGTGATCACCTCGTTTGCAGCAGTTTCACATGTACTCCCTCCGGTCCTTTCTAGTCTGCATACAAGTTTTGTCTGCAGTCAAAGTATATCTACTTTGAGCAATCTTATACAAAAAAGTATGCACTTACACAATGTGCGAAGTAAAAAGGAACAGAAGGAGTACAGAGAGTTTGAGCAGCTTTTTAGCGTTTCTGTACATTGCAATCAAACACACAGGCCTGGCAATCCATAGAGAACATTCAAAACAATCGATGATTATGCATCTCAGCGACTCACATGTCAGAGGCAATATTTACTTCACAACTAAATAATAAAGGAAAAAATTGATCGACGCTGCTGACAGCAAAGGGTGTCCCATTCGAAAATATCAAACGCATGTCTTGCTAAAATCAATGAGCAAAATTTGACAAGGTTGTCCCATTCCAAAATATCAAATGCCTGCGATTGTGGAATGGACAGGGTTTGCCATCAGTTCGGACATTGACATGGCACCTCGTGCTAAATAAACCAGCTGTTCTTTTTGTGCAGTTCCACCAAAATCAACCAAATTCGCGTGTAGCTTGTATGATTCCGCCCTTATATGTTGCAACGCCTTGAACTTATTGGCACCTCCTTTCTTGTGGTGGAAATGAATGATTCGATGTATTCATGAACATTTTGTGCAGTTCCCATTGAAATCAAGTTGAGCACCCTTGTTTGCACAAATACAAAAAAGTGATTAGTATAGAGCAAACTGTACTATGAATTGACAGTTTCAACAGGCACATACATGGTCCATGTAGATCACACTTTTAGAAAAATGGAACTCACCAGAAAGAATCCTAGAACAACAGCAAAAAAATGGAGATTTTGTCAGTCCTTCTGAGATGAAGTTAGTTTGGTCTTCTGGGGAGTAATGTAACCATCCTTCAACTGCTCCTTCTGATGATAAGATAGACAGGGCTTCTTCAACCTAGCATAATCGGAACTAGTCACTTCACGTACTCCATATTCTTCTTCAGAGGAAGATGATCCGGTTGTGCAACGACAAGAGGACTACTAAATGCTAGCATCACTGTTTGCTTGAAAAAAAGGAAAGGAAATATTTAAAACAGCACAGATGAAGCACTTCTCAAGGACAATACCACTTTTTCATGACAGTATCTAAACAGTAGCACAACACCAATAGAGATGACAAAGCTCAATCATATGGATGAAATCAGTGGGCGAGTACCAACCTTTGTTAGGAGGCTTATTGTGTAGAGCATACAAATGAAGCATCTACGGTGGTGGCCAAGCTTACTATATACTCCTCGATTAGTTTAATGTTCCCAACATCTTCTTGTGCAGTTCCACTAAAATATATGGTATCTTCAAAGAAGATCCTTGTTTGCACAAGTAGAGATAATTACATATTACATTAAGAGTGGCATCAAATCAATGGCAAAACAATTGCTCGTTCCAGCCATAGCAATAAATTAAGATGCAAAACTATATCATTACTTGTGCCATCACAGTTCCAGTGCTTCATTACAGCACCGGGAGTTGATTTTTGTTTTTCTTCCCCTTGTTCTTCCCCTTCATCACGTGGTTCAATAACAAACAAGCTTCGCCTTCAATGTAAGATTTGGCATGTCAATTAGGGAGCACAAGTATAGTACTAAACTTAATTTTCTGATGAAAGTGGCAAAATACAGGCCAGCAGTTCTGAAATATCCTTATCTTACCTCAATGGGATATTGCGGTGCACATACAGATTGGAAGTCTTGTCTCCATTTGTGCAGTTCACTAAAATCAAGCAACATTATCGTACAAGTAGCACAACATATGAATGCACACTGCAGAATCATGTGAAAGAAGGCTAGTACTGACCTCTCATGATGCGGAATTCAAACAACTCACAAGAAGAAGATCTGAGCCAAATTCGCCTTAACGGATAGGAAGTAAGATCTCCTCTTGTGCAGTTCCACTAAGATCAAGCAATCAAGCAACGTTGTCGGTGTGACATTTTGGTTCAACTGCACAAAACACTCTTAAAACAAAAGTGTCTTGTGCAGTGCAACAAAAGGTCATAATGGCAACGAGGTGAAGCAGATAACCCTGTTTACACAGAGGTGCAAAGGAAACAATTAGTGGTCAATAACGGTGGATGACACACAAGCCAACAAAAAGAAGCATGTACCTTATCTAAATGGGAAAGAAAGCAAGATAGTAGCATTTCTCAAACGGTGGCATTGATTAATATTAACATAGAGATTATATTAACAATAAAATTTGTTAAACATGTAATTTGCTTTTAACTATGGCATTGCATCAATTTTGCAGTGGCATTATTAGAGGGTGTTTGTTTACAGGGACATTTTGGTGTAGGGACTAAAAAAACTCCGTGTCAGTTCGTGTTGGTCCCAGTTTTGTTATCACACGCCTTTCCCTATGTGAGCGCAGCAAATCTAGTCCTGCTCAAACACTACAGCCTTGTCCCTTCCTTTCCTTTTTGAACTAGTACTTTCGCCCCTTCCTTTCCTTTTTGAACCATGTCCTAGATTTATGCGATACAACTTTCCCCACTACTTTCCCCCATTCCTTTCCTCTTTGAACCACGTCCTAGATTAATGCTATACAACTTTCCCCCTTCATTTCCTCTTTGAACCACGTCCGAGATTCATGCTATATACAACTTTTCCCACTCCTTTCCTCTTTGAACCGCGTCCTAGATTCATGGTATACATGCAGCTAGAGAAATGCATGTGGAGTAAGTAAATTATACCTTAAGGTTCTTGGGGCATGGTTCGGCGGGCGACGGGACGGCGGCAAAGAGGAAGGGGTCGGAGGCCCTCCCGCGCCACCGCTGGGTGGGAAGTGAACAGCTGCGCCGGTAGTCCCTCGCCGACGGCGACAGCGTTAAGCCTCCTTTCCCTTCTCGACGGACGGATCCTGCCGGCTCTTTGAGCAGCAGTGAGGGGAGATAGAGGCCAACGAAGTCTTGTTTAGATCTGGAGAGGGCGAGAGAGTGTGAAGAGAGCAACTACAAGCGCTGAGGCTCCAGCGTGTATATATATACTGGAGAGAGAGTGTGAAGTGTGCAAACCCTAGAAAACATTTTGACCAGTCAAAGAATCCTCCTGGCACAAATTATGCTCAAGTGTAGTTATCGAACCCGAGACCTCAAGTTTGATGAGCGAACAGGCTAACCAGCTACACAACCCTCCCGTTATGTTCAACGAGAGGGAAATAACCTTTTATGCATTCCTGAATCCTTATTATAACATGCACACAAATTTTGGGCACTTGTATTCGACTTAAGTCAGTGTGCCACCGTATCTCGTATACTTACTACTCCCTCCGTCTAGGTGTAATAAGTCACGTTAGAAGGTGCAACGGGACCAAGGTGTGTACGTGTGTGTGTGTGCGTGTGTGTTAGAGAGAGCGACAGATCGACCTACTCCTATAGAGAGATGTTGTGTAGTGTACGATTTTAGCCGCGAGAGTCGGTGCATCCTCTCGTTTCTGGGCGTGTCCGGTAGGGACATGCGGACGGCTGCCACGGCCGCTCCTGACCAGCCTGGCCCACCCAAAGCCCCTCCATTGCCCGCGCGCGCTTCCCGCCCGAAACGGTCGGTGCCGCTCCAAAGAATCAGTGCCGCATTCATGCCCGGGCAGAGCGGACGCGACCTCTCACTGGCGCAAGAGTGATGGTTGCTTCGTCCGTCCAACTTACTGCTGGGTCTATGTGATTTGACGGCTCATTGGTCCTTATTACTGAGGTCGTAGGACTGCTGGATGTCCCACGCTTTCGGTGAAAGGAGGTATACCTACTAGATTACAATTTTCTCCATTCTTACAGCAGAGGCGTTCAAGAGCAGTGAAAACACGCAGACTCGGTGATCCGCATGTGGTTCATGTTGAAATCTCTACAAAGACTTATATTTAGGAACGGAGGAAGTACTAGTATAGTACGTACTATAATTTATCAGCGAGATAAATTTGTACAATGCTATGAAGCTTCCAGCTTCTGTTACATGTATCTTACGTCCAAGATTGCCTGTTGCAACATTTCATCAAATACAAAGGAGACTAACATGCATGCTATTGCATATCAATGATTGACAGATCATAGCAAATATGTACTCCCTCCGTTCCAAAATAAGTTTCTCAACTTTGTGCAAACTTTGGTACAAAGTTGTACTACTACTAAAGTTGACACTTATTTTGGAACAGAGGCAGCTAAAGAAAAAAATGATCCATGTAGTCCCTAGCCCTTGAACCGTGAACCCTGACCAGGCTTCAATTTGCTGGCAACGTTCGAGCTTCCTAATAAATGAAGTTTGCAACCTTTTGACCATTGGATCATTTTGTGCAGTTTCACCAAAATCGAGATGAGCATCCCTGTGGCAAAGAAATTGAACAAGCGTGATTAGAATAAGATTACTGGGACTAGTTGATGAGACATAAACTCATCACAAATACAGTACGTAGAAGCCAGTAGAGGTATGTGCGGGGCAAAGAAGTAGAGAAATATCCACAGGGAGTGATGTGGGCAGCTGGAGCAGTGGTGCAAGCCGGCTGTAAAGGGAGTTGTACCTGAGGGACGTAGCTCAGCCTTGAGGAGGGCGGCGGGACGCGGCAACTGCCCACGTCACGGCAGTGAGCAAGGGACGAAGGCAACCTCACCGACTTTGTGAGAGAGAACGGCGGGGACCCCTGATCGGGACGTGCTGACAGTGGTTTTTCGCCGTCGGCAACGGCCACCGCATCTACACTAAGCATCCACCCCTTCCCCAAGCGGACGTGATCCGCCGGGATGTTAGAGATGTGGCCACAGTCGTTTTGTGCGAGAGAGTGTGAAGAGAGCAACCCCAGCAAGCAACCGTGTAGGCTGGCCCGTCCTGACTATGTATATAGTGGAGCGGTTTCCTTTTCTCTCCATATGAACCTATCATATTGCATACGTGCCACTGAAGAAAAAAACTTTATTTATAAATGACGCGGCACCTACTACTCGTTCTCCTATAACCTTGCGCTTGGCATCTCCAAGATATTAACCTTGCGATTGGCTCTTCGCCTCTTCGGCAAGTCGAGCAATAATGGTAGTGCAGTATATATCGTTCTGGCTATATGAGACTGAATGAATGGCTGCACGTCCACCACGTGGGCGAGGGTCAAGGGGCAAGGGAGAGTGCTACATACGGAGCGAAATGAGTGAATCTACACTCTAAAATACATCTATATACATCAGTGTTTGGAGTATGTACTAGTAGTTCATATTGAAATCTACTAAAGGACATATATATTCCAAACAATATGATAGTATAATCTCTATAACCAAGGTAGTAGGGACGAGGAGTAAACGGAGGGAGTAGTAAATTTTTCTCCTCGGGCTGCGAGCCACCGCGCGCGTGGGCGAGGGAGCGGGTGTAAGGCGTGGTAAGCAAGCTTCACCTCATCCTGCGAGCCACCGCGCCTGTGGGCGGGGGAGACGGTGTACTAAGCAAGCTTCTCCTTGTTTTGCGAGTTGACGGGACACATCAAAAGTACTCCAGTGTATAGAGTCGTGCCTCTAAGGTAGGCCCCACATGGTTTGCCTCTTTTTTAACATAACACGTCAAGTCGCAATTTGTTTGTTCACCCGTGGTAGACGATCCTCCCTCCACCAAGTGGACAACCAGTACACATGCCAAATTACCACGTGGGCTGCCTTTTTCGTACAGAAATGAGCTCCACCGTATACCCGCGCGGGTGTGGTTGGGAAAGAGGCGGGAGTACGTGCGCCGTGCATGCACCTCTTCTCTTCGTGCACGTCCCCCACGTACGTGGGGTGTGTGTGAGAGATACAAACCGCGTTCATGAGTGTTTTTTGTTTTGGGGTGGGGGTGGGGTGGGGGTTGATTTCGTGAATTATCTGTGGGAATATGTGTCGATGACATCTCAAACAAAATTTTCCATGCAATGTGTGTGAAATGGAGGCCTATCCATATCATACATAGAGGGTCGGGCAATCCACGAGAAGAGAGGGAGGGGTCATAGCTATCGATAGAGTCAAAGAGAGGATCAAGTGGGTGGGTGCGAGATCAATGAAGAGAGCCATCGAAATTGTTTGTGTGTACAAGTCAAAGATATAGGGCGACTAGCCTACCGGAACGTTAGAGGGCACACATCAAGTTTGTGTGTGGCAGGGAGACATGACTAGAGCGCTCGATGTATCGGTGTGTGTGGGGGGGGAGGGGGTGGTGGGAGGGGTAGGCAGAGGCCTAACTATAGAGGTAGAACGACTCGTATATGTGTTGAGAAGGAGAAACCCAGCTATGTCTTGAGGGAGATAGGTCGACATCCATACATAACTGAAGGATGGGAAATATGATGGACAAAGAGAGAGAGGAGGGAGAGAGGGAGGGAGAGGGGTAGAGTGCTGGATGGGTGATGGAGTTGCTTCTCGAAGATGGTGGCAGAGGCCTACTAGACAAACTGAGGGTGGAACTGCAATGTTATCAATAAGAGTGGGGATGTGTTTCTCTGTGTGCCTGTGCGTGATAGATCTGTCGGGACGCATCCATGGATGATGAAGGGGAACCATGTGTTTGGTAAGCAAACCTAACTAGATCGATAGATCAATTGTTGTTTGTCGGAGGAAGGGAGAGACACAACTAATGAGGTAGATCGATTGACGTGTGGGTAAAAACGAGTTATAAGGACCTAGCTAGCTATATGTATAGCGAGAGATCGGTCGGTGTGCGTCCATTTGTTAGAGGCAAATACTAAAGGAAATATGCCCTAGAGGCAATAATAAAGTTATTATTTATTTCCTTATATCATGATAAATGTTTATTATTCATGCTAGAATTGTATTAACCGGAAACATAATACATGTGTGAATACATAGACAAACAAAGTGTCACTAGTGTGCCTCTACTTGACTAGCTCGTTAATCAAAGATGGTTATGTTTCCTAACCATGAACAACGAGTTGTTATTTGATTAACGGGATCACATCATTAAGTGAATGATCTGATTGACATGACCCATTCCATTAGCTTAGCACCCGATCGTTTAGTATGTTGCTATTGCTTTCTTCATGACTTATACATGTTCCTATAACTATGAGATTATGCAACTCCCGTTTACCGGAGGAACACTTTGGGTGCTACCAAACGTCACAACGTAACTAGGTGATTATAAAGGAGTACTACAGGTGTCTCCAAAGGTACATTTTGGGTTGGCGTATTTCGAGATTAGGTTTTGTCACTCCGATTGTCGGAGAGGTATCTCTGGGCCCTCTCGGTAATGCACATCACTTAAGCCTTGCAAGCATTGCGACTAATGAGTTAGTTGCGGGATGATGTATTACAGAACGAGTAAAGAGACTTGCCAATAACGAGATTGAACTAGGTATGGGATACCGACGATCGAATCTCGGGCAAGTAACATACCGATGACAAAGGGAACAACGTATGTTGTTATGCGGTCTGACCGATAAAGATCTTCGTAGAATATGTAGGAGCCAATATGGGAATCCAGGTCCCGCTATTGGTTATTGACCGGAGACGTGTCTCGGTCATGTCTACATTGTTCTCGAACCCGTAGGGTCCGCACGCTTAAGGTTACGATGACAATTATATTATGAGTTTATGCATTTTGATGTACCGAAGTTTGTTCGGAGTCCCGTATGTGATCACGGACATGACGAGGAGTCTCGAAATGGTCAAGACATAAAGATTGATATATTGGAAGCCTATGTTTGGATATCGGAAGTGTTCCGGGTGAAATCGGGATTTTACCGGAGTACCGGGAGGTTACCGGAACCCCCCGGGAGCTATATGGGCCATAGTGGGCCTTAGTGGAAAAGAGAAGAGGCAGCCCTACATGGGCCGCGCGCCCCTCCCCTCCCTTGGTCCGAATAGGACAAGGAGAGGGGGCCGGCCCCTCTCTCTCCTTTCCCCCCTCCGCGAATCCTATTCCAACTAGGATTGGGGGGAATCCTACTCCCAGAGGGAGTAGGACTCTCCTGGCGCGCCCCTCATGGCCGGCCAGCCTCCCCCTTTAGTCCTTTATATACGGAGGTAGGGGCACCCCAGAGACACACAAGTTGATCCACGTGATCATATTCTTAGCCGTGTGCGGTGCCCCCTTCCACCATAGTCCTCGATAATATTGTAGCGGAGTTTAGGTGAAGCCCTGCTGCAGTAGTACATCAAGGTCGTCACCACGCCGTCGTGCTGACGGAACTCTTCCCCGACACTTTGCTGGATCGGAGTCCGGGGATCGTCATCGAGCTGAACGTGTGCTAAAACTCGGAGGTGTCGTACTTTCGGTGCTTGATCGGTCGGGCCGTGAAGACGTACGACTACATCAACCAAACGCTTCCGTTGTCGATCTACTAGGTATGTAGATCACACTCCCCCCTCTCGTTGCTATGCATCACATGATCTTGCGTGTGCGTAGGAAAATTTTGAAATTACTACGTTCCCCAACAGTGGCATCCGAGCCTAGGTTTTATATGTTGATGTTATATGCACGAGTAGAACACAAGTGAGTTGTGGGCGATATAAGTCATATTGCTTACCAGCATGTCATACTTTGGTTCGGCGGTATTGTTGGATAAAGTGGCCCGGACCGACATTACGCATACGCTTACGCGAGACCGGTTCTCCCGACGTGCTTTGCACATAGGTGGCTTGCGGGTGACAGTTTCTCCAACTTTAGTTGAATCGAGTGTGGCTACGCCCGGTCCTTGCGAAGGTTAAAACAGCACCAACTTGACAAACTATCGTTGTGGTTTTGATGCGTAGGTAAGATTAGTTCTTGCTTAAGCCCGTAGCAGCCACGTAAAACTTGCAACAACAAAGTAGAGGACGTCTAACTTGTTTTTGCAGGGCATGTTGTGATGTGATATGGTCAAGACATGATGCTGATTTTATTGTATGAGATGATCATGTTTTGTAACCGAGTTATCGGCAACTGGCAGGAGCCTTATGGTTGTCGTTTTATTGTATGCAATGCAATCGCGATGTAGTGCTTTACTTTATCACTAAGCGGTAACGATAGTCGTGGAAGCACAAGCTTGGCGAGACGACAACGATGCTACGATGGAGATCAAAGTGTCACGCCGATGACGATGGTGATCACGACGGTGCTTCGGAGATGGAGATCACAAGCACAAGATGATGATGGCCATATCATATCACTTATATTGATTACATGTGATGTTTATCTTTTTATGCATCTTATCTTGCTTTGATTGACGGTAGCATTATAAGATGATCTCTCACTAATTATCAAGAAGTGTTCTCCCTGAGTATGCACCGTTGCGAAAGTTCTTCGTGCTGAGACACCACGTGATGATCGGGTGTGATAGGCTCTACGTTCAAATACAACGGGTGCAAAACAGTTGCACATGCGGAATACTCAGGTTATACTTGACGAGCCAAGCATATACAGATATGGCCTCGGAACACGGAGACCGAAAGGTCGAGCGTGAATCATATAGTAGATATGATCAACATAGTGATGTTCACCAATGAAACTGCTCCATCTCACGTGATGATCGGACATGGTTTAGTTGATTTGGATCACGTGATCACTTAGAGGATTAGAGGGATGTCTATCTAAGTGGGAGTTCTTAAGTAATATGATTAATTGAACTTAAATTTATCATGAACTTAGTCCTGGTAGTATTTTGCAAATTATGTTGTAGATCAATAGCTCGCGTTATTGCTTTCATATGTTTATTTTGATATGTTCCTAGAGAAAAATTGTGTTGAAAAATGTTAGTAGCAATGATGCGGATTGGATCCGTGATCTGAGGATTATCCTCATTGCTGCACAGAAGAATTATGTCCTTGATGCACCGCTAGGTGACGGACCTATTGCAGGAGCAGATGCAGACGTTATGAACGTTTGGCTAGCTCAATATGATGACTACTTGATAGTTTAAGTGCACCATGCTTAATGGCTTAGAATCGGGACTTCAAAGACGTTTTGAACGTCATGGACCATATGAGATGTTCCAGGAGTTGAAGTTAATATTTCAAGCAAATACCCGAGTTGAGAGATATGAAGTCTCCAACAATTTCTATAGCTAAAAGATGGAGGAGAATCACTCAACTAGTGAGCATGTGCTCAGATTGTCTGGGTACTACAATCGCTTGAATCAAGTGGGAGTTAATCTTCCAGATAAGATATTGATTGACAGAATTCTCTAGTCACCATCACCAAGTTAGTAGAACTTCGTGATGAACTATGATATGCAAGGGATAACGGAAACGATTCCCAAGCTCTTCGTAATGCGGAAATTGACGAAGGTAGAAATCGAGAAAAACATCAAGTGTTGATGGTAGACAAGACCACTAGTTTCAAGAAAAGGGCAGAGGGAAGAAGGGGAACTTCAAGAAGAACAGCAAGCAAGTTGCTGCTCAAGTGAAGAAGCCCAAGTCTGATCCTAAGCCTGAGACTAAGTGCTTCTACTGCAAAGGGACTGGTCACTGGAAGCGGAACTACCCCAAGTGATTGGCAGATAAGAAGGATGGCAAAGTGAACATAAGTATATTTGATATACATGTTATTGATGTGTACTTTACTAGTGTTTATAGCAACCCCTCAGTATTTGATACTAGTTCAGTTGCTAAGATTAGTAACTCGAAACGGGAGTTGCAGAATAAACAGAGACTAGTTAAGGGTGAAGTGACGATGTGTGTTGGAAGTGGTTCCAAGATTGATATGATCATCATCGCACACTTCCTATAAATTCGAGATTAGTGTTGAACCTAAATAAGTGTTATTTGGTGTTTACGTTGAGCATGAATATGAGTTGATCATGTTTATTGTAATACGGTTATTCATTTAAGTAAGAGAATAAATTGTTGTTCTGTTTACATGAATAAAACCTTATATGGTTACACACCCAATGAAAATAGTTCATTGGATCTCGATCGTAGTGATACACATAATCATAATATTGAAACCAAAAGATGCAAAGTTAATAATGATAGTGCAACTTATTTGTAGCACTGCCGTTTAGGTCATATTGGTGTAAAGCGCATGAAGAAACTCCATGCTGATGGGCTTTTGGAATCACTTGATTATGAATCACTTGATGCTTGCGAACCATGCCTCATGGGCAAGATGACTAAGACTCCGTTCTCTGGAGCGAGCAACTGACTTATTGGAAATAATACATACTGATGTATACGGTCCGATGAGTGTTAAGGCTCACGGCAAGTATCGTTATTTTCTGAACTTCACAGATGATTTGAGCATATATGGGTATATCTACTTGATGAAACATAAGTCTGAAACATTTGAAAAGTTCAAAGAATTTCAGAGTGAAGTGGAAAATCATCGTGACAAGAAAATAAAGTTTCTACAATCTGATCGCGGAGACAAATATTTGAGTTACGAGTTTGGTCTTCAATTAAAACAATGTGGAATAGTTTCACAAACTCATGCCACATGGAACACCACAGCATAATGGTGTGTCCGAACGTCATAACTGTACTTTATTGGATATAGTGCAATCTATGATGTCTCTTACCGATCTACCACTATCGTTTTGGGGTTATGCATTAGAGACAGCTGCATTCACGTTAAAAGGGCACCATCTAAATCTGTTGAGACGACACCGTATGAACTATGGTTTGGCAAGAAATCAAAGTTGTCGTTTCTTAAAGTTTGGGGTTGCGATGCTTATATGAAAAAGTTTCATCCTGATAAGCTCAAACTCAAATCGGAGAAGTGCGTCTTCATAGGGTACCCAAAAGAAAATGTTGGGTACACCTTCTATCATAGATCCGAAGGCAAGATATTCATTGCTAAGAATGGATCCTTTCCAGAGAAGGAGTTTCTCTCGAAAGAAGTGAGTGGGAGGAAAGTAGAACTTGATAAGGTAATTGTACCTTCTCCCTTATTGGAAGGTAGCTCATCACAGAAATCTGTTCCTGTGGCTACTACACCAATTAGTGAGGAAGCTAATGATGATGATCATGTAACTTCAGATCAAGTTACTACCGAATCTCGTAGGTAAACCAGAGTGAGATCCGCACCAAAGTGGTACGGTAATCCTGTTCTGGAGGTCAAGCTACTTGACCATGATGAACCTACGAACTATGAAGAAGCGATGGTGAGCCCAGATTCCGCAAAATGGCTTGAGGCCATGAAATCTGAGATGGGATCCATGTATGAGAACAAAGTATGGACTTTGGTTGACTTGCCCGATGATCGGCAAGCAATTGAGAATAAATGGATCTTCAAGAGGAAGACGGACGCTGATAGTAGTGTTACTATCTACAAAGCTAGAATTGTCGCAAAAGGTTTTCGACAAGTTCAAGGTGTTGAATACGATGAGAGTTTCTC
Source organism: Triticum urartu (assembly GCF_056163025.1). Classification (NCBI taxonomy): domain Eukaryota; kingdom Viridiplantae; phylum Streptophyta; class Magnoliopsida; order Poales; family Poaceae; genus Triticum; species Triticum urartu. The sequence goes on along the minus strand of NC_141875.1, from coordinate 111,267,124 downwards.
ACTCATATCTATGCTTAAGTCTGTCCGAATCATGTTAGCAATTGCCGCATTTTATGAAATCTGGCAAATGGATAAACAAAACTACATTCCTTAATAGATTTATTAAAGAAGAGTTGTATATGATACAACCAGAAGGTTTTGTCAATCCTAAAGGTGCTAACAAAATATGCAAGCTCCAGCGATCCATCTATGGACTGGTGCAAGCATCTCGGAGTTGGAATATACGCTTTGATAAGTTGATCAAAGCATATACTTTTATACAGACTTGCGATGAAGCCTATATTTACAAGAAAGTGAGTGGGAGCACTACAACATTTCTGATCAGTGTATGTGAATGACATATTGTTGATCGGAAATAATGTAGAATTATTCTGCAAAGCATAAAGGAGTTTTGAAAGGAATTTTTCAAAGAAAGACCTCGGTAAAGCTGCTTACATATTGAGCATCAAGATCTATAGAGATAGATCAAGACGCTTGATAAGTTTTTTCAATGAGTACATACCTTGACAAGATTTTGAAGTAGTTCAAAATGGAACAGTCAAAGAAAGAGTTCTTACCTGTGTTGCAAGGTGTGAAATTGAGTAAGACTCAAAGCCCGACCACGGCAGAAGATAGAAATAGAATGAAAGTCATTCCCTACGCCTCAGCCATAGGTTCTATAAAGTATGTCAGGCTGTGTACCAGATCTATTGTATACCCTACACTGTGTTAAGCAAGGGAGTACAATAGTGATCTAAGAGTAGATCACTGGACAGCGGTCAGAATTATCCTTAGTGGAATAAGGAAATATTTCTCAATTATGGAGGTGACAAAAAGGTTCGTTGTAAAAGGTTACGTCGATGCAAGTTTTGACACAGATCTGGATGACTCTAAGTCTCGAAATAGATACATATTGAAAGTGGGAGTAATAAGCTAGAGTAGCTCCGTGTAGAGCATTGTTGACATAGAAATTCGCAAAATACTTACGGATCTGAATGTGACAGACCCATTGACTAAAATTATCTCACAAGCAAAACATGATCACACCTTAGTACTCTTTGGGTGTTAATCACATAGCGATGTGAACTAGATTACTGACTCTAGTAAACCCTTTGGGTGTTGATCACATATCGATGTGAACTATGGGTGTTAATCACATGGTGATGTGAACTATTAAATCACATGGCGATGTGAACTAGATTATTGACTCTAGTGCAAGTGGGAGACTGAAGGAAATATGCCCTAGAGGCAATAATAAAGTTATTATTTATTTCCTTATATCATGATAAATGTTTATTATTCATGCTAGAATTGTATTAACCGGAAACATAATACATGTGTGAATACATAGACAAACAAAGTGTCACTAGTGTGCCTCTACTTGACTAGCTCGTTAATCAAAGATGGTTATGTTTCCTAACCATGAACAACGAGTTGTTATTTGATTAACGGGATCACATCATTAAGTGAATGATCTGGTTGACATGACCCATTCCATTAGCTTAGCACCCGATCGTTTAGTATGTTGCTATTGCGTTCTTCATTACTTATACATATTCCTATAACTATGAGATTATGCAACTCCCGTTTACCGGAGGAACACTTTGGGTGCTACCAAACGTCACAACGTAACTGGGTGATTATAAAGGAGTACTACAGGTGTCTCCAAAGGTACATGTTGGGTTGGCGTATTTCGAGATTAGGTTTTGTCACTCCGATTGTCGGAGAGGTATCTCTGGGCCCTCTCGGTAATGCACATCACTTAAGCCTTGCAAGCATTGCGACTAATGAGTTAGTTGCGGGATGATGTATTACAGAACGAGTAAAGAGACTTGCCAATAATGAGATTGAACTAGGTATGGGATACCGACGATCGAATCTCGGGCAAGTAACATACCGATGACAAAGGGAACAACGTATGTTGTTATGCGGTCTGACCGATAAAGATCTTCGTAGAATATGTAGGAGCCAATATGGGCATCCAGGTCCCGCTATTGGTTATCGACTGGAGACGTGTCTCGGTCATGTCTACATTGTTCTCGAACCCGTAGGGTCCGCACGCTTAAGGTTACGATGACAGTTATATTATGAGTTTATGCATTTTGATGTACCGAAGTTTGTTTGGAGTCCCGGATGTGATCACGGACATGACGAGGAGTCTCGAAATGGTCAAGACATAAAGATTGATATATTGGAAGCCTATGTTTGGATATCGGAAGTGTTCCGGGTGAAATCGGGATTTTACCGGAGTACCGGGAGGTTACCGGAACCCCCCGGGAGCTATATGGGCCATAGTGGGCCTTAGTGGAAAAGAGAAGAGGCAGCCCTACATGGGCCGCGCGCCCCTCCCCTCCCTTGGTCCGAATAGGACAAGGAGAGGGGGCCGGCCCCTCTCTCTCCTTTCCCCCCTCCGCGAATCCTATTCCAACTAGGATTGGGGGGGGGGGAATCCTACTCCCAGAGGGAGTAGGACTCTCCTGGCGCGCCCCTCATGGCCGGCCAGCCTCCCCCTTTAGTCCTTCATATACGGAGGCAGGGGCACCCCAGAGACACACAAGTTGATCCACGTGATCATATTCTTAGCCGTGTGCGGTGCCCCCTTCCACCATAGTCCTCGATAATATTGTAGCGGAGTTTAGGCGAAGCCCTGCTGCAGTAGTAAATCAAGGTCGTCACCACGCCGTCGTGCTGACGGAACTCTTCCCCGACACTTTGCTGGATCAGAGTCCGGGGATCGTCATCGAGCTGAACGTGTGCTAAAATTCGGAGGTGCCGTAGTTTCGGTGCTTGATCAGTCAGGCCGTGAAGACGTACGACTACATCAACCAAACGCTTGCGTTGTCGATCTACTAGGTATGTAGATCACACTCCCCCCTCTCGTTGCTATGCATCACATGATCTTGCGTGTGCATAGGAAAATTTTGAAATTACTACGTTCCCCAACAAATAAGGCCCAGCGAGACGGATAGACAAAGAGAATGGAGCTAGGAGGTGGTGCGAGAGGCCCAACTACTAGCTAGATAGGGGGAGGAGTGTGCGGTTGTGATAGCGATGAAAAGAGGGGCGAGAGTTTACACGTGTGTCTGACCGTATGAGAGACACGAGGCAAGGACACATAAAGGAGGAGATTGAAGGTGTGTTTGTATGTTGTAGGCAGGCACCGCTGGAGAGGTTTATCGATCGGTGTGTGTCGGAAAGGAGTTGTGGAGACTCTGGGAGAACGACCTAAAGAAAAAAATGAATGTGCCAGGTGGATAGAATGCCGAGGGAGGGGGAGGGCGAGGAGGGCATGTGCATGCACGAGAGAAAGTTAGTGGTAGCTACAAAGGTTAGAGGATTGTGTGGGTGTAAGAGACTAACAAAGATCATAATTTGATATGAAAGAGGATTCATATATTTGAATAGGAGATCATAGTGTTTTAAACATTGCATGCATGAATATAGCGGTGATACACGTGTTGTGCACATGTTATACCATAATGTGATAATGCATGGCGTTTGCAACTCACAGCTAAATGCCGAACAATCTAAACCATACTATACATCAAACAATCTCACATTTTATTTGAATTTGTGATAATGTGTGGCGTTCGCATCTTACAACTAAATATCAAACAATCTAAACAATACTATATATCGAACATTCTCACATTTTATTTGTGTCACGACCCGACCCGAATGGATCAAGCGCTCTGTGCTCAGGTGTCATCCCTGGATCAGTAATGCTGACACCACACAGTACATCGAAGGATTTATAGCAGAGTGGCAATCACACACTTATTACATCGTTGTCTCAAAGAGAACTTATTACAATAAATATGGCTTAAGGCCATCTAGTGTCGAAAACAGCGGAAGACTTGGAAGATAAATGGGTCCATCAACTCCAGCGGCATCACTGAGTATAGAACCACGACCTAAAAGCACCTTACTCATTGTCTGAAAAGTCTGCAACATGAGAAGTTGCAGCCCGAAAATGGGTCAGCACATGGAATATGCTGGCAATGTAACACATAGAGAGTAAAGGAATGAAACAGCTATACTACATGCATATATGGCTGGTGGAAAGCTCTATGGTTACAGTTTTGTGTAAAGCTAGTTTTTCCCTACTTCAAAGGAATAAGTTTATTTAACTATCATGGTGGTTGTGAAACATCGAGAATGGTTGACAGCATTCTCAATCCCAATTAAGTAAACAATTAAAACCCAACAACATTAATTAGAAGTAACATGTTGAGATTCACATGATATTCAAGTACTAGATACTCAAGATGTCCATAACCGGGGACACGGCTAATCATGATTAGTTTGTACACTCTGCAGAGGTTTGTGCACTTTTCCCCACAAGACTCGATCACCTCCGTTTGGTTTCTCGCACTACATGGTGTTTGAGAAGAAGGATGACCGAGACATAGTCTTTCAGAAGCGCTAGCACCTTACGATCGGGTAGACCGGTACACCTACATCCCCTACATCTGCTAGTCCACCACTGTAAGAGTTCACACAACTTAGTCAACTATGCCAAAGCCCATAATGTCTTGTGGCTGCACACGGAAGTTTCTAGCATGAAAGATCTTATGATCCCTTTGAGCCTGGGTGGCGGTCCAAAAAAAACAGGCAAGTCCTGATAGACATTAGGTGCCTCAATCCACCCAGATGTGTGTTTAAGTTTCCACCTTAGATAAACCATTAAAATTATCAACTCACATCTGTCATGGATATCACTCACCCAATCCACGTCTACTAGCATAGCATGGCATAATAAGCAAACGTAGAAGTAACTCCCAAAGGTTTGATAATAAACAGGTAATAGGTACTACCTCATCTACATCCCATCCCACAATTTAATTAGATCCTAATCATGCAATGTGTGAGGATTGATCTAATGCAATAAAACTGGGTTGTAGAAAAAGTATGATCAAAGTGTTACTTGCCTTGCTGATGATCCGCGAGACCTAGGGTTTCGAAGTAACAAGCGGCGCAATCCGGGTGATCTATCGCAGACAAACAGCAAGCATACAATAAGTACTCATCTAATGCATAGGTAAAACTCGAACAAGAGAAAGAACCAGAAGTTCAACTTAAGAACTCCGGTTGCAAAGAAAGAACGAACCGAATAAAGAAACAAAAAACAAACGGCGAAAGAAACAACTCGGTTCTAGCAAGTTGAAACTAGGTCAAATTTTACCGGGGCAAAAACTTGTTTAAGTTGGTTAGACGGAACGGCGGTTTCGAGACGAAACTCCAGGCGCTTGAATCACCTGATTCCGATAAACGAGCGAGAAGAAAGACTAGAACGAAGATCGGATCTGAGATCGCGATCGCGGAATAAATCCGACAGAAAGAAAAGAAGAACGGTTGAACGAACGGACGTTCGTTAACCTAGAAGAATCCGGTGATCATGTTCGTTAGGACGAACGGTCCGGCGAATGGTCCAAAGGCAACTAAATCGGAAAAGAAAACGAATCCGATCTAGGGTTTCGGAAAAGAAAACCGAACGAAAAACCGATCTAGAAAACCGGAACGGTTTAGAAGAGAACCGGAAAGAAAACGAATCGGAAGAGAAGAAAAGAATCGGAACGATTAGAAGAAAACGATCCGAGGAAAAGAGACGCGGGGCAACCTCGGCGAACGGGGCTCCGGCGGCGTGGCGTAGGGCGGCGGTGGCGTGGGCAAGGTGCGGCGGCGCGGGTGAGGGGCGCGGGGTGGGGTGCGGCGGCGCGGGTGTGGGGTGGCGCGGCGGCAGTGTAGGGCGCGGGGTGGGGTGCGGTGGAGGCTTGGGGTTTGATTTGATGGGTTTAGAGGGGGGTGTTGGGGTATTTATATTGGGGAGGGGAGGGGGTTTCTTGGGGTAGGGGACAAGAAATAGAGTAGGAATAGGAAAACGAAACAAAGGAAAGGGCTAGCCTAGAGTCCATATAGGACTCGGCTAAGACGAAGCGAGGCGGCGGCCTGGCGCCTGGCCTGGCGCTAGCGCACGCGCGCAGGGGCTGGGGTGGCCGGCCGGCTGGGCCTTTGGCCCAGGCGGGGCGCTGCTCTCTTTTTTTTTTCAATCGGTTACGCGCGCAGAAAAACAAAAGAAAAAGAAGCTAAACGAACTCCGAAAAATCTAAAGTAAATTTTCCCCGACTCCTAAAAATGAGTCGAACAAAATGAACTTTACTCCGGACCTAGAATGCAATTTTCAAAAACGCGCATTTTTCCCTATCCAAATAAAATGCGAATAAACACCGGAAAACAAAATTTGATCTATTTATTAAATCTTCATTTTTCCTCAATTTTGGGAAAGTCATATTATTCCCTCTCTTATATTTTTGATATCGGAAAAATTATTGAAGATGAAATAAATAAATCAAATGATCCTCTTTTTCAAATTCGAGAAAACTCTCAAATATGAAAATAACGAAATCTCCAACTCTCTCCGAAGGTCCTTGAGTTGCGTGAAATTTCTAGGATCAACCAAAAATGCAAGAAAATATGCTATGCATGATGATCTAGTGTATAACATTTCAAATTGAAAATTTGGGATGTTACAAACCTACCCCCCTTAGGATGAATCTCGCCCTCGAGATTCGGGTTGGCTAGAAAATAGGTGAGGGTGGTCCTTGAGCAAATCTTCCTCTCTTTCCCAGGTGGCTTCATCTTCTGAGCGGTGGTTCCACTGGACTTTACAGAACTTGATAACCTTGCTGCGAGTAACTCTGCTGGCATAATCGAGAATCTTGACTGGCTTCTCCTCATACGTTAAGTCGTCCTTCAACTGAATCGCTTCGAGTGGTACGGTATCTCTTAGCGGTACCTACGCCATCTCGGCATGACATTTCTTCAGCTGAGAAACATGGAATACATCATGAACTCCTGACAGTCCCTCTGGTAATTCCAACTTATAAGCGACTTCTCCCATACGTTGCAAGATCTTGTACGGTCCAACGAAACACGGTGCTAACTTTCCCTTAACTCCAAAGCGCTTAACTCCTCGAAGTGGGGATACTCGAAGATAAACCCTGTCTCCGGTTTCGTAGACTGTCTCCTTGCGTTTAGAATCTGTGTAGCTCTTCTGCCTGGACTGGGCTACCTTGAGCCTATCGCGAATCAACTTAACTTTCCGTTCAGACTCCTTAATCAAATCTGGTCCAAAGAATTGACGGTCTCCAACTTCGTCCCATGACAACGGTGTTCTGCACCTCCTTCCGTATAAAGCTTCGAAAGGTGCCATCTTCAAACTGGTTTGGTAACTGTTGTTATAAGAAAAGTCCGCATACGGCAAGTTATCGTCCCAACTAGATCCATAATCTAGTGCACAAGCTCTCAGCATATCTTCCAAAATCTGATTGACTCTCTTGGTCTGTCCATCTGTCTGCGGATGGAAAGCTGTGCTCAACTCTAGTCTGGTTCCTAAAGTTTCATGCAACTGATTCCAAAACTTTGAGGTAAATTGGGTTCCTCTATCTGATACGATACTCCTCGGAACTCCATGCAAACAAATAATCCTGGTCATGTATATCTTTGCCAACTTAGCACTGGTGTAAGTGGTCTTAACTGGAATAAAATGTGCTACCTTTGTCAAACGATCAACTACTACCCATATCGAGTCATAACCTGCTTTTGTCCTGGGTAGTCCTGTGATAAAATCCATGCCTATCTTATCCCACTTCCATTCGGGTATCGGCAATGGTTGTAACAATTCTGCTGGCTTCTGATGCTCTGCCTTCACTCTCTGACAAACGTCACAAACTGCTACATATGCTGCAATATCCTTCTTCATTCCGGTCCACCAGAATGTTTCCTTCAAATCCAAATACATCTTGGTATTCCCTGGGTGAATCGAATACGGTGAATCATGTGCTTCGTGCAAAATCAACTTACTGATCTCCGGGTCATTGGGCACATAAACACGGTCCTCAAACCATAAGGTATCGTGCTCATCCTCACGAAATCCCTTTGCTTTTCCTTCGCTCAATTTCTCTTTTATGGCAGCAATCTCCTTGTCAGATTTCTGAGCTTCTCTGATCTTATCCATCAATGTTGACTGAATCTCCAATGCTGCTACATAGCCTCTCGGAACTATTTCCAAACATAGCTCACGAAGGTTTTCTGCTAACTCCTTTGGTACTTCTTCCGTCACTAGGGTGTTGACATGGCTCTTACGGCTCAATGCGTCAGCTACTACATTAGCTTTTCCGGGATGGTAATGCAATCTCATGTCATAATCCTTGATGAGCTCCAACCATCTCCTTTGTCTAAGGTTCAACTCCTTCTGCGTGAAGATGTACTTCAAACTCTTGTGATCCGTGTACACCTCACAATGATTTCCAATGAGGAAATGTCTCCATGTTTTCAATGCATGCACTACAGCTGCTAACTCCAAATCATGCGTGGCATAATTCAACTCATGAGGCTTCAGTTGTCGTGAAGCATACGAAACAACTCTCCCTTCCTGCATAAGCACTGCTCCAAGTCCTCGACGTGAAGCGTCGCAATACACCTCATAATCCTTGGTCTGATCTGGCAAAATCAATACTGGTGAGGTAACCAAATGTTTCTTCAACTCCTGGAAACTAGCCTCACATTCCTCAGTCCAATTGAACTTAGTATCCTTCTTCAACAATTCAGTCATAGGCTTTGCAATCTTTGAGAAATTCTCAATAAATCTCCGGTAGTATCCTGCGAGTCCAAGAAAACTCCGGATCTCTCCAACTGTCGTTGGTGCTTCCCATTCGGTTACGGTCTCAACCTTAGTGGGGTCAACTGCTATACCTTCTCCGGATATAACGTGTCCGAGGAATCCAACTTCCTTCAACCAAAACTCACATTTGCTGAATTTGGCGTATAACTGATGTTCCCTTAGTTTCTCCAAAACCAAATGCAAATGTTCCTTATGCTCCTCTTCATTCTTTGAATAAACCAGAATGTCATCAATGAACACTACGACGAACTTATCCAAAAACTCCATAAACACTTTGTTCATCAGGTTCATAAAATAGGCAGGTGCGTTAGTCAATCCAAATGACATAACGATATACTCATGCAGTCCATATCTCGTGGTGAATGCTGTCTTAGGTATGTCCTGCTCTCGAATCTTCAACTGATGGTACCCTGATCGCAAATCGATCTTGGAAAACACTTTAGCTCCTTGCAACCGATCAAACAGATCGTTGATCATTGGCAGTGGGTACTTATTCTTGATGGTTACTTCATTCAATCCCCGATAATCTACAACCATCTTTAATGATCCATCCTTCTTTTCCACTAGAAGTACGGGTGATCCCCAAGGCGAAGAACTTGGGCGAATGTAACCTTTATCCAATAACTCCTTAATCTGGTTCTTAATTTCCACCAAATCCTTTGCTGGCATCCGGTACGGTCGCTTCGATATTGGGCCTGTACCTGGCAATAACTCAATCAAAAACTCAATGCTCTATCCGGTGGCATGCCTGGCAATTCCTCAGGAAATACATCAGGAAAATCCTTCACCACTGGTACTTCCTCTTGCACAACTCCTGTTAGGCAGTTTACTTGTGTCCTGTTTGGCACATGCCGGGATACATACTTGATCCTTCTTCCTTCTGGTGTGGTAAGCAAAATTGTCTTACTGGCGCAATCGATGTTTCCTCCATACATCGACAGCCAATCCATACCAAGAATCACATCCAGACCTTGGGATTCCAGAATAATTAAATCCGTTGGGAAAACATGCCTTCCTATACTTAATGGCACTTGAAAACATCCTTGTCTGGCCATGTACTCTGCTCCTGGTGAGCTTACTAGCATAGGTGTTTATAAAAGACGAGAATTAAGAATAGAGTGAGGTCTTAAAGGGAAAACACTACCCCAATGCACATGAGCAAATGCACACAAAATCACTTCATTCAATCAAACAAGGGCTTACAATCGGTCTAAAACTATCGCAAAAGTGCTCGACTATTGTGTTTACATGGGGGAATACTACTACTATCTGGTGGTCATCTAGAAATTTGAACCGGTGGAAGACTCCATGATATCTGCTCCAGCTTCGTCTTCAAAGTCGGGTTCACTTGGATCTGAATCGGTGTCGTCGATGATGATGTAGTTGTCCGGACATGCGACGTACTCGTCTTCCTCCTTGGTTGCTAACTTCCTCTTGAGTTCTTCAATCTCCTGCTTAAGATCGCCATTGTGCCTTGCTAGAGCTACGATCTCGTCCATGTAGTCCTTGCGTGTAGACTTCAGTTCTCCTTCTAGCTCGATGATCCTTGCCTTTGCATTCTTCAACTCTATCATATCATTGCACATCTGGTTCTCATGGCGTCGAATGTGCTGGTTTAACTCCTGGATGAATGATGCAATGGATCTATCCTTCTTGGTGCTGACTAACTCCCATTGTTCATCTCGGCGTCCGCAAATCTGGTAGATAGTGTCCTTGAGGTCTTCTTGATAAACTTCTCCAATGCGTCCTATGGTGATATGAGCTGCCATGCTCCTTCCCAGACTCCAGGTTGGTGCATTGAAAACACTATCTATGGGCTTCGTGATTGGCGCGAATGTCCTTCCCGGAATGTGAGCTTGAATCTTCCAGCGCTCCTCTTCAGGCAGAGTGGCGTTGAAAGTTCCCGTGAAGCTTGGTAATCCAATGTTCAGGTACTTGGTGACTTCCTTCAGGTGAAATCCAAATGGTGTGCCTTCATCCGGTTGAGCGTACTTAATCTTCGCGTTCGTCATCCTAAAGGGTAGAAAAGATGAGGAGTTAGAAAATGAGAAGAGAATGGTGATCTATGGCTTTAACTTAGTGGTCGTGTCCTACAGTCAGCGTGTGCTCTGATACCATCTCTGTCGCGACCCGACCCGAATGGATCAAGCGCTCTGTGCTCAGGTGTCATCCCTGGATCAGTAATGCTGACACCACACAGTACATCGAAGGATTTATAGCAGAGTGGCAATCACACACTTATTACATTGTTTTCTCAAAGAGAACTTATTACAATAAATATGGCTTAAGGTCATCTAGTGTCGAAAACAGCGGAAGACTTGGAAGATAAATGGGTCCATCAACTCCAGCGGCATCACTGAGTATAGAACCACGACCTAAAAGAACCTTACTCGTCGTCTGAAAAGTCTGCAACATGAGAAGTTGCAGCCTGAAAATGGGTCAGCACATGGAATATGCTGGCAATGTAACACATAGAGAGTAAAGGAATGAAACAGCTATACTACATGCATATATGGCTGGTGGAAAGCTCTATGGTTACAGTTTTGCATAAAGCCAGTTTTTCCCTACTGCAAAGGAATAAGTTTATTTAACTATCATGGTGGTTGTGAAACATTGAGAATGGTTGACAGCATTCTCAATCCCAATTAAGTAAACAATTAAAACCCAACAACATTAATTAGAAGTAACATGTTGAGATTCACATGATATTCAAGTACTAGATACTCAAGATGTCCATAACCGGGGACACAGCTAATCATGATTAGTTTGTACACTCTGCAGAGGTTTGCGCACTTTTCCCCACAAGACTCGATCGCCTCCGTTTGGTTTCTCGCACTACATGGTGTTTGAGAAGACGGATGACCGAGACATAGTCTTTCAGAAGCGCTAGCACCTTACGATCGGGTAGACCGGTACACCTACATCCCCTACATCTGCTAGTCCACCACTGTAAGAGTTCGCACAACTTAGTCAACTATGCCAGAGCCCATAATGGCTTGTGGCTGCACACAGAATTTTCTAGCATGAAAGATCTTATGATCCCTTTGAGCCTGGGTGGCGGTCCAAAAAAAACAGGCAAGTCCTGATAGACATCAGGTGCCTCAATCCACCCAGATGTGTGTTTAAGTTGCCACCTTAGATAAACCATTAAAATTATCAACTCACATCTGTCATGGATATCACTCACCCAATCCACGTCTACTAGCATAGCATGGCATAATAAGCAAACGTAGAAGTAACTCCCAAAGGTTTGATAATAAACAGGTAATAGGTACTACCTCATCTACATCCCATCCCACAATTTAATTAGATCCTAATCATGCAATGTGTGAGGATTGATCTAATGCAATAAAACTGGGTTGTTGAAAAAGTATGATCAAAGTGTTACTTGCCTTGCTGATGATCCGCGAGACCTAGGGTTTCGAAGTAACAAGCGGCGCAATCCGGGTGATCTATCACAGACAAACAACAAGCATACAATAAGTACTCATCTAATGCACAGGTAAAACTCGAACAAGAGAAAGAACCAGAAGTTCAACTTAAGAACTCCGGTTGCAAAGAAAGAACGAACCGAACAAAGAAACGGAAAACAAACGGCGGAAGAAACAACTCGGTTCTAGCAAGTTGAAACTAGGTCAAATTTTACTAGGGCAAAAACATGTTTAAGTTGGTTAGACGGAACGGCGGTTTCGAGACGAAACTCCAGGCGCTTGAATCACCTGATTCCGATAAACGAGCGAGAAGAAAGACTAGAACGAAGATCGGATCTGAGATCGCGATCGCGGAATAAATCCGACAGAAAGAAAAGAAGAACGGTTGAACGAACGGACGTTCGTTAACCTAGAAGAATCCGGTGATCACGTTCGTTAGGACGAACGGTCCGGCGAACGGTCCAAAGGCAACTAAATCGGAAAATAAAACGAATCTGATCTAGGGTTTCGGAAAAGAAAACCGAACGAAAAACCGATCTAGAAAACCGGAACGGTTTAGAAGAGAACCGGAAAGAAAACGAATCGGAAGATAAGAAAAGAATCGAAACGATTAGAAGAAAACGATCCGACGAAAAGAGACGCGGGGCAACCTCGGCGAACGGGGCTCCCGCGGCGTGGCGTAGGGCGGCGGCGGCGTGGGCAAGGTGCGGCGGCGCGGGTGAGGGGCGCGGGGTGGGGTGCGGCGGCGCGGGTGTGGGGTGGCGCGGCGGCGGTGTAGGGCGCGGGGTGGGGTGCAGTGGAGGCTTGCGGTTTGATTTGATGGGTTTAGAGGGGGGTGTTGGGGTATTTATATTGGGGAGGGGAGGGGGTTTCTTGGGGTAGGGGACAAGAAATAGAGTAGGAATAGGAAAACGAAACAAAGGAAAGGGCTAGCCTAGAGTCCATATAGGACTCGGCTAAGACGAGGCGAGGCGGCGGCCTGGCGCCTGGCCTAGCGCTGGCGCACGCGCGCAGGGGCTGGGGTGGCCGGCCGGCTGGGCCTTTGGCCCAGGCGGGGCGCTCCTCTCTTTTTTTTTCAATCGGTTACGCACGCAGAAAAACAAAAGAAAAAGAAACTAAACGAACTCCGAAAAATCAAAAGTAAATTTTCCCCGACTCCTAAAAATGAGTCGAACAAAATGAACTTTACTCCGGACCTAGAATGCAATTTTCAAAAACGCGCATTTTTCCCTATCCAAATAAAATGCGAATAAACACCGGAAAACAAAATTTGATCTATTTATTAAATCTTCATTTTTCCTCAATTTTGGGAAAGTCATATTATTCCCTCTCTTATATTTTTTATATCGGAAAAATTATTGAAGATGAAATAAATAAATCAAATGATCCTCTTTTTCAAATTCGAGAAAACTCTCAAATATGAAAATAACGAAATCTCCAACTCTCTCCGAAGGTCCTTGAGTTGCGTGAAATTTCTAGGATCAACCAAAAATGCAAGAAAATATGTTATGCATGATGATCTAGTGTATAACATTCCAAATTGAAAATTTGGGATGTTACAATTTGAATTTGTGGTAATGTGTGGTGTTTGCAACTCACATCTAAATACTTGTAGGCGTAGGGGGCGGGGCACCATACATAATGTGATAAACACATTATACATATGAGACATGGTTTAGATTATGAAGATCTAGCTAGAGCTAGAAATGTAATGTGATTTGAAATCAAAATAAAGTGGATTCAAAAAATCTAGTTGGAGTTCATATAGGAGTACACATAGTTCATATGTAACTCGAGACTAACCATGTGGTGTGCTGTGAAGATAATACACAAACGATGGTTTAACTTGACAATAATGATGATTGTAGATCTTATTAAAACAGGGAAACGAATTCAAATGCTTTGACTTCACAACAATCATTACTGTAGATCTTATTCAAATAGAGAAATGAATTCAAATTTAGTTCATATTGAAGCAGTAGTATATACGTTTGGAATGCACTAAAACGTTCATTTGAGTAGTAGATTGCATGCATTATACACGTAGCAAAATATTTTAATTGAACATAACATGAATTCAAAGTTTTGAATGACATTTGTAGGGCGCATTGATTTGGGACAGTACATGTTAGGCTTGTCCGGAAATTTCAACCCGCGCCTTGTTAGCCCGAAATATTTAAGATATATCTTTGTCTCGTTGTGCTCCGACAACTCCCTCCATCTCAACCCGCGCCTTGCTATTCCAAAATTACAACGCGCGCGAAAACTCCCACCTCCTGTGAAATCCAGACACACGAAATGTCTGTGGTACCCCTGAACCAAAAGAACCGCCTCAAATTGGTGGGGGTACTTTCGTAACTTACCCCACATTTCGGACAAGCGCGTCTCTAAGCCATGGTTCCCCACTGCCATCCCATCCGCCCACCCATTCGTACACTGAGGCCGCGAAAACCCGCGACGAAACCCCACACCCTGCTCCGTCCGCCACCCAGCCGGAGCCTCTTCCCCGACGATGTCGTCCACAGCAACACCTGGACGTCCCTCATCCACCGTACCGGATGAGGATCCGTCGTCGATCTCATCGTCCCGCCGGTTCAGCCACCCCATCCTCCACCTCCAAGGAGCTGCCCCGACGTTCCCCTCGTATTTTGCGCCACCTCCATTCCCACACCGCCGTCTTCACCTGCACCACCGGAAGAGCATCATCATCACCGTTTCCTCGGATGAAGCTGCGGCCTAATCGGCGCCACCAAAGAGGTTGTACACTAATTGCCGCATTTTCTTCTTGATTCGATCTCACGGTGCTACCGGCGCTCGATCCCGAGCCGACACGGCGCGGCTCCATCCACGGCGGTGTCGCCGGCCACTTCCTCCACGGCGTCGCTCCCTTGGCGGCGACGTCCACATCAGTAGGACCTGCTGCTGATTTAGCTCTCGCTCGCGCTGCTGCTCTGCTCTTGCTCTCGGTCCCCTGCCTGGTCTGCTCTTGCTATTGCTCTTGCTCACGCTGCTGCTCTTGCTCTTGCTCTTGCTTGTGATGCTGCTCCGAGTTAGCTACACTTCAGTCGACTGAATCGACTTTTGGGTCAGTCGATTTTCAGGTGGTGGGGGGGCTCGCCGGGGTGAAGGAAGAACTAGCCGCAGCGGGGAGGGGGGCTTGCCGGAGAGATACCCCACTGTCTATCTTAGGGTTCAGGATGGGGGCGGTGGTCGCCGGCGGTGGCGGGGCGTTGGCGGGGCGGTGGCATGGGGATCGCCGGAGAAAAAGCTCGGCACAGGGTGGCCTAGAGGGATGGCCAGGGCGGCGGCGGACCGGCGGTGGGGAGTGTTTTCGGGGCGGGCCGGGCGGCGCACCACCGGCCACGGGCGGCGGGGGGCTGCTGTTTGGCCGGCTTAGGGGGTGGAGGTTGAAGATGAACCGCAGGCCCTTGATTTCGTATCCAACGGCTGCAAAATCGACTGACCAGAGATGAAAAAGTCAGTCGACCGACATGTAGTCTCACCTTGCTAGTGCGTTCAGTTTCGACAGCAAAATTCAGTTTCGACAGCAAAATTCAGTTTTGACAGTTAAGTTCAGTTTCGACAGTTAAGTTCAGAGATGAGCGGCTCATGTATTTTACATCTAGCACTTTTTGGTTATGTATTTTACGTCATGTATTGGAGATGCTATTAGAATTCCACTCAGGTTAACGTTGTTCGTTGTCTCTCTTTCCTGCTTCAGCCTCAGCGTCGTATAACTCACCGGAGCTGCTCCAACGACGAAACCCTCCATCACAGCGGAGCAGTACCTCGGGCTCCATCTCCAGATGCCTAAGATCTTCTTCCCCTCCTCCGAAAGCCAAGTCAGCCGGAGCATCCTCACCAGCCAACCCAATCACGGTGAGATCTACATGGCTTCGCCAAAGAGGTTCTACACTTGTTGCATCTCTTTTTTATTCTACATGTTATATATATATTGTCCACTGAGCACACGGATTTGTTCCTTTAGTGTCTCCTTGAAAGAAAAAACATAGGAATTTTAATTTTCACTTGTCCTCCTTTTCAAATTCCTATTCATGAAGCACAAGACTAAGAGATAGTAGCATAATAGCATTATAACCGTACATTTTCTTGTGGTTTGACTTAATGTCACCATGCTTCTTTGCATCCTGTGATCTTCCAATTCTTGTGAATCAAACACCCAGATTGGCAGAAATCCTATGTTTTTAAATTCTCTATTTTGCACGTGCATTCCTATCCTATTCCTATCTATTTCCTATCCCTGCATTGTTGGAATCCTCCAATTCAAACGAGCCCTTACAGAATTACTTCTCTTACAGATAGTTGTCAAAGAAAACCTTACGTGGTTTGTCCCACTCCTGCTACGCCGTCGTCCACCCCAGCTCAGCTGCTCCAACGATAGAAGGGTCCAGCATAGCAGGGATCCAGCCTCCAGACTGTCTTTCGCCGCCTCAGATCTTCTTCCCCGCCGCTGGCAGCCATGAAAACTGCACTACCATCATCAACTGAGCAGATGACCTCGAGGACTACACGGGTCTGCAAGAGAGGTCTCACTCTTTCGTGTCTGCTTACATTATGCATCACTTAATATTACATGCTACTTTATCGTCCTGTTCACCGATTAGACTCTGAGTCAGCTCCAAACTAATGGTCAAACTTGAGTTTTTAAATGGTTGTGGGGTACATATCGGGGCCGCTATCAATAGTATCTATCTACTATCTAGTTAATCTCCGGTGTCTACTATGAGTTTCATGTTGGGTGGGAAACAAACAGTAAAGAAGCCATTATCTGTATTTTTTAACTGAAGCCATTATCTGCCTGCTATTATTGGTTTTGGGTCTATCCACAGGTTGCTACCATCACTCTGGATTTCTGCATGCACTCCTTACATAATCTTACTATGTTTTATTCCTATGCATGACAGTTATTGTAAACAATGGAACTGAACATGTAGAGCAAAAGAGACGAGCCTTGCGTGGCAATAAAATTTCATGCAGACGTCGCTCCATGGTAGGCGCAAAGGCAGCCCCCCTCCACGCATTTCGGATTGTAATCGAGAGGAAGACATCTGTTCTGAGGGGGATTCAGAAGGAGAACACAACTCATATTTACCCCCTGAGGTCTTCGCTCTAACTTGGCATGCTGATGTTGGTTATATCATGCATATGGTGTCTTGCATTGCTTACTTTATACATCAAATATGTCATCTGCTTAGTTTAGACATCCTTTGTGTGAATGCCATCTGTTTATTTTATTCATCGTTTATGTGAATTATGCAACGCCATCTTGTTTAGCTAGGCATCATATATGTGAATTTTGCAATGCCATCCTGCTTAGCCAGTCATCTTATATGTAAATTATATCAGGCCATCCTTTTTTTGGTTACATATTACATTTGTCAAAAATGTTATTACATTCAACTACTCTTCGTGTGCATCAGCCATTTGACACGGTGATGGCAAATTCTGGAGTGAAAACAAGGTCTTCAGAGCAGACTATGCTATCTGATGAAGCGCATATCTCGCTGGTTACGGATAGCTCCTCAGAGGAGGATTCAGAGACAGATGACCAGTCCTATTCCCCCCCCCCCCGAGGTGTATGCTCTAACTTGGCAGGGTTATGTTGCTCATATCGTGCGTATGGTGTCTCGCATTGCTATGTCATTTGATTAGTTTAGACATGCTTTGTGTGAATGCCACCTGTTCAGTGTCTAATTACTATATATGTGAATTATGCATTGCCATCTTGTTGCAAGACATTATATATGTGAATTATACAATACTATCTTGTTGCAAAGGCATTATATATGTGAATTATGCAATGCCATGCTGTTTAGCCAATCATCATGTATGTGAATTATATCATGCTATCATTTTTTTGTATTACGTGTTCCATTTGTCGACAACGTTTGTATATTCAACTACTCTTCCTGTGCATCAGCCATTTGAAGCGGTGATGGAAGTATCTGGAGTGAAAACAAGGTATTCAGAGCAGACAATGCTACCTGCTGAAGCAGACATCTTGCTGGTTACATAGACCTCCTCAGAGGAGGATTCAGAGACTGATGACCAGTCCTATTTTCCCCCTAAGGTCTATGCTCAAACTTGGCAGGGTTATATTACCCATGTCATGCATGTTGTCTTGCATTGCTTAGTTTTTACATCATATATGGATTGCCATCTGCTTACTTGCTTGCTATATAAATCATATATTTGAATTATATCATGCCATCATGTTTACATAGTACACACACATCATCTATCTGAATTATGGCATGGCAACCCATTTAATAAAGACATCATGTAGTTATATCATCTCATCCTGTTTAGTGTTTACGGTCATCATATTTTGAATTATGGCATTCTATCCGTGAATGTATGTGAATTATGGCATGCCAACCTATTTAATAAACACATTATATAGTTATGTCATGCCATCCTGTTTACATAGTCTCATATTTTGAACTATGTCTTTCCATCTTTTTTAGTTAGCCATCATAATGTGAAATTGTGTCATGCTATCCTGTTTAGTTAGCCATCATATATGTGAAATTGTGTCATGCTATCCTGTTTGGTTAGACAACATAAATATGAATTATTTCATGCCCTCTTTTATTCCCCACTATCCATTGCACCTGTCTATCATACAATGTCTATACTTTCAATTACTTTTCTTGTTTATCAGCCATTTGAATTGGAGAGCGTGATGGCAGTATCTAAGGGAGTAACAACACGGTCTTCAGAAAAGATAGTGCTACCAGTTGATGCAGATAGAACCACGGTTGTACTTGCCCAAGGACCAGATCCACCGCACATAACCCAGAATCTCGCAGATTGTACCCCTACCTAGTTGGACAGAGAACCAGCTACACCCCTTCTAACCCCAATCCCGGCAGATAGTAACCCAGTTCCAGTTGACACAGCACCGTCTCCACCATAGAGCACCCAAACACGAGCAGTTAGTAAGGGAACTACAGTGCCCAAAGCACGAGGACCACCACTCCGAATCCCAACGGAACGCTTAAAGGAGAAGAAGATTTGTTCTCAGGTCAGGTTCTATAGCTATGGTTCATAATCCTTTGCTCTTGCATGACTATATTTACTCATACCAACTATTTTCAAATTTGAAGGATGGAATTGAAACTCCAATGGCGCAACAGGTATGTTTTAAACTTGTTTCTTTAATTGGTTTGTTGTTGTAACCTGCTCTATGTTGATTTTAGTTTCAATTGAATAAACAGTTATGTTCTCATGTCATGCACATTACAAGTGTTGTTATTGCTCTATAGTTACCCACACTTATATTCTGTCTATTCTGCTTTGTCTTGAACAAATATTATTTGAACTGTGTCTCTATCTTGATTTGGCAACAAAAACTAGAATTATATAGACCATAAAGTGACCATGGTACATAGATATATGTTTGTTTCATGATGTTATCCTGTCCACTTTACTACTGAACTCATTTACCAAAATGAGTTTCATATACAACATGGTAAACATGTGATGTGTCTGCTTGTTTCGCTTTTAGAATGCGGACAAAACATTGGAGAACAGTACCGCGTTATCCAATGGTAAAGAAAGTAATGCAGATAAGGTTCAAGATAGTGAGACATCCCTGTTGGTCTCCAAGAAAGCTGATAAAAACTATCTTGACGACAGTGAGGGAACCCAAAAGTCCTGTCTTGATGTAGTGTTCGAGTTACTGGCCAATACTGCTGGCACAAGCTCTTTGAACTCACTGCCTGAATCAGTTCGTCTTCTTGAGTCTCAACTTCAAGTTGAAAGACATCGATCAGATGTGCTGCGACAGGAAGCTGAAGGACTGAGGAAGTCCCTGCAGAATTCAGATGCATATTTTCTGGTGCAACAGCAAGCACTGGAGGATTTAAGTGCCAAACAAGAGAAAGTTAATAAGCTTGCTAAGCATCTTGCCAGCATTATGGGTACCCAGGATATTGTTTCTTGAGATCTTCTGAAGTGGTTTCAGTTCTGGATTTGTTTTGCTGCGGCGTTTATTTGCACTGGTCGCCAACTTTGACAACCAGTGTATATGATATGCTGCTTTGTTCCCTATATTTGCACTGGTGGCGAACTTTGATGCCCAGTGGATGTAATATCTGTAAAAGCCGTGATAGCCTAGCGTTAGTTGCTTGCGTATTTATTTCCTTGTTGTCTTGTTTATTTGTTTGCTTGTAGTCATTGCAGTACTTTTTCCGCGGTTAGCTAGTGGTTGCAATAACCTATTTTTTAAAACTAGGCCACAATAACCATGGGCTAATATTTACTGTAGTGACACTGGGCCTCCTACTGGCCGTAGAAACAGTGGGCCTTCTACGGGCCATAGAAACAATGGGCCTTCTACGGGCCATAGAAACAATGGGCCTTCTGCGGGCCGTATTATCAATGGGCCTTATACGGGCCGTATAATCGATTGGCCAAACATGGGCCAAACAGACCGCATTATGGCCGTAAACGGGCTAGAGTTGCAATCGTCCGTTCATGGGCCGACCATAACGGGCCATCGTTAATAGGCCGTATTTGATGACGCTATGAAATCGGCCCAACGTATTAACGGACCACAAATGGGCCAACTGTAACCACGGGCTGAATTTGGCCCACAAGCAGAAAATGACAGTAACAGGTCGTAAGTAAACAAATGCTGGAAATGAGCCCAAGAATAAATGGGCTCTGAGAATGCCGAAAGATAACATGGGCTGGAAATGGCCCAACGGAATAACGGGCCGTTAATGGGTATAAAGTGATACACTGTTCATTACGGGCCAGTTTCACCACGGGTCGTTAATGGGTGTAAAGTGATACACTGTTCATTATGGGCCAGTTTCACCACGGGCCGTTAGTAGGCCAAGAGTTACATAGGGCCTCATATGGGCCAAAAGACGGCATGGGCCATACATGGGCCGAAAGTGAAAACGGGCTGGAATCATATTGGATGGCCCAGATGACGCTACTGGGACTAATTCGGATAGGGCGTAACGGGCCTTGGGTTAGCGGGCTGTAAATGGGCTATATTCGAACAGGCCGTTAACAAGCTTTCCATGGGCCGGCCCGCCAGCTTTTGACCAAGTCAAACGGGCCGGCCTTTTCACAGGAATGGGCCTCTGTTGGGCCGTGCCACGTGTCAACGTATCATAGGCGCCTATCTGACCCACTGACGAGCTAACACGTGTTCCCTCCGACCAATAAGAATTTTACACGTGGAAATTTCCTATTGGTCGGGGCTGTTAACGGGTTATCGGATCCAAAACCTGACCCGATAGCTTAACGGCATTCCGTTACGGTGGATGCCACATGTCGGTCACCCTTGACGAAAGCACTTCTGTGACGCGCGATTTATCGTCATGGAAGTGGACACTTCCGTGATGATAATTTTGGTAATGTCATGGAACACTTCTACGACAGCACAGGTATGACTATCTTGATTCTGTCATAAATTTTTCATGGATGTACATGCATCACAAAAAAGCGACCTACTGTGACAAACACGTATCATCATGGAAGTGTATTTTTTTGTAGTGGTGTAAAGTTGTATCGGTGGTTGGTATAACTTGAGGGAATATTTGTTCTACCTTTATCTCCTCGTTGGGTTCGACACTCTTATTTATCGAAAGAGGCTACAAACGATCCCCTATACTTGTGGGTTATCAGATACCAGCAAGCCTTGTGCCACTATCACAGCCGCAGGGTCCACGCCCAGAGCCTTGAGGAAGGTGGCCTTGTCCTTAGGCGTGTTCAGTCCGCCAAGGGTGCAAACAAGTTGACACCAAAGTGGGAAGGCCCTTACCGGGTAGTACGTGTCACCAGACCTAGCACAGTCCGTCTAGAGACCGAAGATGGCATCCCAGTGTGAAACTCATGGAATATTGAGCATCTTTGTAAGTTCTACCCATAAGGCACGGTTGTCGGGCCTTGCCCCTGTAACCTGTTTTGTACAAGCATAGTCCCCTGGACTTGTAACCCTTTGTACAAAGCCAGGCGCAGACTCTATGCATAGTCAATAAATGAAGCGCTTTTTTCAAAAACTTGCATGCATATTTTCTTAACTATAATCTCATTGTGATTACAATGGTTTTTGATATAAGATGATTAACAGATTAGAGGGGTGTTAAATAGCATATTGCATCTGAACATATAATCTTCCACCAAATAAACCATATAGTAATCAACTACAAGATGTAATCAACACTACTAGTCACCCATAAGCACCAATCTATAGTTCTGGTACAAAGATTGAACATGAGAGATGAACTAGGGTTTGAGAGGAGATGGTGTTGTTGAATATGTTGATGGAGATTGCCCTCCCCAAGATGGGAGAATTGTTGGTGTTGATGATGACGATGATTTCCCCCTCCGGGAGAGAAGTTGCCCCGGCAGAATCACTCAGTCGGAGGGCAAAAGTGCTCATGCCCAAGTTCTGCCTCGAGACGGCGGCGCTCGGTCCCAAAAGTCCTCTCCTTATTTTTTTCTAGGTCAAAATGACTTATATACCATAAGAGGGGCACCAAAGGTGGGCCGAGGAGGGCACAACCCACCAGGGCACGCCTGGGCTCCCTGGCGCGCTCAGGTGCGTTGTGCCCACCTCGTGGGCCCCCTCTGGTACTTATTGGCTCCATTATTTCTTATATATTCCATAAAAAAATCCCCGTAAAGTTTCAGCTCATTTGGAGTTGTGCGGAATAGGTAGCCTGACATAGCTTTTTCATGTCAAGATTTCCAGCTGCCGGTATTCTCCCTCTTTGTGTGTACCTTGCATATTATGAGAGAAGGCATTAGAAATATTCCAAAAGGCATTATTATACATAAAAACAATATAAATAATAGTAGGTAAAAATGATGCAAAATGGACGTATCAACTCCCCCAAGCTTAGACCTCGCTTGTCCTCAAGTGAAAACCAAAATCGAAAAACATGTCCACATGCTTAGAGAGAGAGGTGTCGATAAAAAAATACAGACATAGAAGCATCATGTGAATTATTGTAACAGCAACAAACTTTAACATAAAATGTTTATCATAGAACTTTTATCATAGACTTCTCATGAATAAGTAAGAATTCATCATACTATTGAAGTATAAAGCATAAATTCTATTGGAAACCAACAAACTATGTCACAGTCAACTTTGCAACTACAATTCGTCATCTTTTCACAAAGGGTCACGTATCGGAGCCTTTAGGCAAGTCCACATACTCAACCATCATATAGTCTTCTATGATTGCTAACACTCACTGCATACACATGAGAAAAACATTTCAACTGGAGACATAGAAAGATAGGGGTTCATAGTTTCACCTCCCAACGTATTCACCTCAAGGGTGATGTCAACAATAATAACTCATGCTACTCATATTCAACTGGACATATGTGCCTAGACCTTTCCTCACCACATGATCCTTGCCAAACGAGAAAAATAAAAAGGAATAGAGAGAAAAACTTTGACTCTTGCATAAAATTAAATACATAAAAGTAAAAGATAGGCCCTTCGCAGAGGGAAGCAGAGGTTGCCATGCACTTATTTGTTTGTATGCTCAACCCCTTAGTGCAAAAGAATGTCACGTTATATTGCCCCTTATGATAGCAACCTTTATTATGCAGTCTGTCACTTTTGCTCTTTGCTATCACAAGTTCATACAACGCTCAATTTTCTCTTAAACTAAATGATCTTACATTTTTAGAAGCAATTTTTATTGCCTTATTGCACCGATGACAACTTACTTGAAGGATCTTACTCAATCCCTAGGTAGGTATGGTGGACTCTTGAAAATAAGATTTGGGTTTAAGGGTTTTTGGATGCACAAGTAATATCTCTACTTAGTGCGGAATTTTTGGCTAGCAAAGATGCGGGGCAAGCACCACATGTTGAAGGATCTATGACAATATAAATTCTATGTGAATATGAACAAACATAAATCATTACGTTGTCTTCCTTGTCCAACGCCAACAATTTTGGCATATAATATTTTGATGGGGGCTCACAATCACAAAAGATTTCCAGGATAGTGTATTTGTATATGAACCTTTTCTTCCCTTGTTAATTCTTTCATGAGTTGCATCATTGACCAATGCTATGTTTGTCAATCTCTAATAAAATTTCCTACTTATACTTTTCCTTATGTGGTGTCATCACCTACCATAAGATTAGCATATGATATTTTTCATTTATTTCCTTTCTTTTTATTGGAACATGAAAGTAAAAACAAAGCAAAAACTCAAACTAAACTTTATTATATATCTTGCACACGATTACAAGGATAGATCACTAAGCAAACTCTCAAAAAGAAAGGATCGAACTAAACTTTTATTCATCTAAAGCAAAAGATAACTATGGATCGAACTAAAATAAGTAAAGGCAAAAGATAGTGGAGGTGATACGATACCAGGGCACCTCCCCCAAGCTTGGCGGAAGCCAAGGGGAGTGCCCATACCCAATACTCAATTTTCTTTTGGTGATGAAGAAGGTGGTGGTGATGAAGTAGTAGCGTTTTCCAATATAACCATGAGTAGATCCCTCAAGCCTTGAATCTGCCGAAGGGCTCGATGAAGTAACCTAGTGTTTTTCATCACTTCAGCCATTATGTGTTTATTTTCCGGGCCCCAGGGGTTTGTTCCTACATTGCTTTCTCTTGGACGAGCTATGTCCCAATTGGATGGTATGTGCACACGAGGACTATTCTCGAACCCATAATGTGAATCAAATTCTAAAAATTGTTACGATGTAACATGTGTAAAGGCCTTATTGGTGGGAGTTCTTCATGCACTTTGGGGATCTCTTGATTGTTTGATGATCTCATAGCTTGATGAGGACTAGGATGAGTGGAGATGCCAGCCAATGTGCCTCTCTCGGAAGCCGGAGGCTGAACCCCAAAGGGATTTTCCTCTCCTTCCTCCATGGCAACCTCTTCAGCTTCCTATCTCCTTAGATCTTCCTGAACCAACCATGTGTCTTCTTCTCTGTTGTTGGAAGATGAGGAAGACATGACGCTGGCCTAACCAAATCTGCCAGAAAACAGCAAGGAAAAGAAAAACAGAAGATTTCTCCGTGATACAGTGGTCAATAGGTTCGGCGGGGGCATATAAAGATTTTTTTTTACCTTGGGAAAGAAGCAAACGAAAGAAAAACAGAGTCTGGAAGGTACCCCAGGTGGGCACAACCCACTTGGGCATGCCTGGCAAGCCAGGCGCGCCTTGGTGTCTTCTGCCCACCAGGCTCGCCTTCCCGTTAGTTTCTTATTTTCCAAAACAGACAAAAAATATTTTTGCAGATTTTTCGTAGTCCGTTTACTTACCGTATCACGTACCTCCTCTTTTTCACGATTCTGGAGTGTTCCGGGAGGTCTCTTTTATGTGTTCTTCCGGTGTCATAGTTTGGATAATATTACTTTCAACATTAATGGGCGTACTTGAGATATAATGTTTTATTCGTTGTCCATTAACAACCTTCAGGTTAGTACCTTTGGCATTATTTATTTTGATAGCTTCAGACCGATAAACCTCCTCGATAACATATGGTCCTTCCAATTTGGAGAGGAGTTTTCCTTCAAAGAGTCTGAAACGAGAGTTGTATAAAAGAACATATTCTCCAACTTTGAACTCATGCTTTTGGATTCTTTTATCATGCCATATTTTAACTTTTTCTTTAAATAACTTGGCATTTTCATAAGCTTGGGTTCTCCATTCATCTAATGACCTAATATCAAATAACCTCTTTTCACTAGCAAGTCTGAAATCATAATTGAGTTCTTTGATTGCCCAATGCGCTTTATGTTCTAACTCAAGAGGCAAATGACAAGCTTTCCCATAAACCATTTTATAATGAGACATACCCATAGGATTTTTATACGTTGTTCTATAAGCCCAAAGTTCATCATCTAATTTCTTAGACCAATTCTTCCGGGACCTATTGACAGTATTTTGCAAAATTAATTTTATTTCTCTATTGCTAAGTTCAAGTTGGCCACTAGACTAATGATGATAGGGTCATGCAATTCTATGGTTAACATCATATTTGGAAAGCATTTTACGGAAAGCACCATGAATAAATTGTGAACCGCCATCAGTCATTAAATATCTAGGGACTCCAAGCCTTGGTAAAATAACTTCTTTAAGCATTTTAATAGAGGTGTTGTGATCAGCACTACTAGTTGGAATAGCTTCTACCCACTTAGTAACATAATCAACAGCAACCAAAATATGTGTATACCCATTAGAGGAAGGAAAAGATCCCATGTAATCAAATCCCCAAACATCAAATGGCTCAACAGCAAGTGAATAATTCATAGGCATTTCTTGACGCTCACCGATATTACCTATTCTTTGACATTCATCACAAGATAAGACGAACTTACGGGCATCCTTGAAGAGAGTAGGCAATAAAACCCAGATTGCAATACCTTGTGAGAAGTTTTGTCTCCCGCATGATGTCCTCCATAAGCTTCGGAGTGGCATTTCCGTAGGATTTGTTCCTATTCATGCTCATGTACACAACGTCTAATAACACCATCTACTCCTTCTTTATAAAGATGTGGGTCATCCCAAAAGTAATGTCTTAAATCATAGAAGGATTTTTTTTCTTTTGATGGTATGTAAAGCTAGGTGGTAAATATTTAGCAACGATATAATTAGCATAGTCAACATACCAAGGAGTATTATGAGAAAAATTTGTTGCAGTTGATTTCTCATCAGCAAAACTATCATCAATAGGTAGTGGGTCATCAAGCACATTTTGGAGCCTAGACAAGTTATCCGCTGCGGGGTTCTTTACTCCTTTTCTATGAGTGATATGCAAATCAAATTCTTGTAGCAAGAGAACCCATCGAATAAGTCTAGGTTTAGCATCTTTCTTTTCCATAAGATATTTAATAGCAGCATGGTCCGTGTGAACAATTACTTTTGAATCAACAATGTAAGATCTAAATTTATCATAGGCAAACACCACTACTATAAATTCTTTTTCGGTAGTAGCATAATTTCTTTGTGCACTGTCTAAAGTTTTACTAGCATAATGAATAACATTTAGTTTCTTATCAACTCTTTGTCCTAGAACAGCACCAACATCATAATCACTAGCATCACACATAATTTCAAAAGGCAAGTTCCAGTCAGGTGGTTGAACAATAGGTGCAGAAATTAAGGCTTTCTTGAGTGTTTCAAAGGCTTCTAAACACTAATCATCGAAAATGAAAGGAACATCCTTTTGCAAAAGATTTGTAAGGGGCCTAGAAATTTTAGAAAATTCTTTGATAAATCTCCTATAGAAACCAGCATGACCTAAGAAACTACGAATACCTTTGGTATCTTTAGGACATGGAATTTTCTCAATTGAATCAACCTTAGCTTTGTCCACCTCAATACATCTTTCAGAAATTTTATGGCCCAAAACAATACCTTCATTAACCATAAAGTGGCACTTCTCCCAATTCAAGAAAAGATTTGTTTGCTTGCATCTCTTCAAAACTCGATCAAGATTGCTTAAATAATCATCAAAAGACTTCCCATAAACAGAAAAGTCATCCATGAAAACCTCAACAATCTTTTCACAAAAGTCTGACAATATAACAGTCATACATCTTTGGAAGGTAGCAGGTGCATTGCATAAACCAAAAGGCATACGTCTATAAGCATAAGTTCCAAAGGGACAAGTAAAAGTGGTATTTTCTTGATCAAGTTGAGAAACATGTATTTGTGAGAAACAGAGTGTCCATCAAGGAAGCAAAAATGTGTGTGCTTAGATAATCTTTCTAGCATTTGATCAATAAAAGGCAGAGGGTAATGATCTTTTCTAGTTGCTTTGTTTAATTTTCTAAAATCAATTACCATTCTATAGCCTGTAACAATTCTTTGTGGAATAAGTTCATTATTATCATTAGGAACAACAGTAATACCATCTTTCTTAGGGACACAATGAACATGACTTACCCATTTGCTATCAGCTGTAGGATAGATTATACCTGCTTCCAGAAGTTTTAATATTTCCGTTCTTACCACTTCTTTCATCTTTGGATTTAACCGACGTTGGTGATCAACAACGGGCTTAGCATCAGGTTCCATATTAATCTTGTGCTGACATAGAGTGGGACTAACACCCTTTAAATCATCAAGAGTATATCCAATAGCAGCTCGGTGCTTCCTTGGAACTTTTAATAATATTTCTTCTTCATGTTCTGAAAGGTTAGCGCTAATAATAACAGGATATATCTTCTTCTGATAAGCATATTTCAAAGTGTCTGGCAATTGTTTTAATTCAAACATAGGGTCACCCTTAGGTGGAGGAGGACCTCCTAGAGTTTCAATAGGCAAATTGTGTTTAAGCAGAGGGCGTTGTTCAAAGAAAATCTTATCTATTTCATTTCTTTCATGCATATGTAAATCATTTTCATGATCTAGTAGATATTGTTCTAGAGGATCAGTAGGAGGCACAGCAATAGAAGCAAGACCAGTTATTTCATCCTTACTAGGCAACTCTTTTTATGAGGTTTTCTACTAAACTTGGAAAAAATAAACTCATGAGACTCATCACCAAAGCTAACGCCGACAGTTTGTTTCTCACAATCTATTTTAGCATTAATGGTGTTCAAGAAAGGTCTACCAAAGATAATGGGACAAAAATCATCTTGTGGGGAACCAAGAACAAGAAAATCAGTAGGGTATTTTATTTTCCCACACAAGACTTCAACATCTCTAACAATCCCAATTAGTGATATAGTATCACTATTAGCAAGTTTAATAGTAACATCTATGTCTTCTATCTCTGCGGGTGCTATGTCATTCATAATTTCTTGATATAATGTAAATGGAATAGCACTCACGCTAGCACCTATGTCGCATAAACCATGATAACAGTGATCGCCTATTTTAACTGGGACAGCGGGCATGCCAACAACAGGTCTATATTTATCCATTTTATCGGGTTTGGCAATTCTAGCAGCTTCTTCACAGAAGTAAATAACATGCCCGTCTATATTTTCTTCCAGGAGATCCTTAACAATAGCAACACTAGGTTCTACTTTGATTTGGTCATCAGGTTTAGGCATTCTAATATAACTTTTGTTGACCATAGTTGAAACTTTAGCAAGTTCCTTGATCCTAACAGGGAAATGTGGTTTTTCAATATAAGCAGTAGGAACAACTGGATCAATAGCTAGTACTGGTTCTTTAATTTCTTCTTTAATAGGTGGGTGATATTTAAACCACTTCTCTTTAGGGAGATCAACATGAGTAGCAAATGATTCCCAAAAGGAGGCTACTATCTCGAAGTCAAGTCCATATTTAGTGCTAAACTTTTGAAAAACATCGGTATTCATAAAAGATTTAACACAGTCATACTTAAGCTTAATACCTGACTCTTTACCTTCGTCGAGTTCCCAATATTCAGAGTTGTGTTTAATTCTTTCTCAAATATCCCACTGGAATTCAATAATCTTCTTCATAAATGAACCAGTACAAGAAGTATCGAGCATGGATTGATCATCACTAGAAAGCCGAGCATAGAAGTTCTGAATAATAATTTCTCTTGAGAGCTCATGATTGGGGCATGAATATAACATTGACTTAAGCCTCCCCCAAGCTAGAGCGATACTTTCTCCTTCATGAGGCCAAAAATTATATATATAATTCCGGTCACGATGAACTAGATGCATAGGATAATTTTTTTGGTGAAACTCCAATTCCAAGATCAAATAACATCGCATGGCCTATACCATGCCAATGTTTTTCCCTTTAGAGATAAATGGAAAACCTTCTTCTTAACTTCATCTCCGGGTAAACCTGCAAGCTTAAACAATGCACAAATTTCTTCCACATATACCATGTGCATATCAGGATGTTTGGTTCCATCTCCTGCATAAGGATTAGCTAGCAGTTGTTCTATCATACCCGAAGGAATTTCATATTCAATATTTTCAGTAGGGTGTAGTAGGTTGTGGGGTAACTAACTGTGGTTCCGGTCGAGGTGAAGATACCCTGAACAAATCCCTCAAAGGATTGTTTTCCATAGTAACAAGTGACAATAAATTTCAACATGTAGTAATAATTTTTCCTTACCAAGAGCGCTTCACTCCCCGGCCACGGCGCCGGAAAATAGCCTTGATGACAACAAGTATATGGGATCAATTGTAGCCTTTTCGATAAGTAAGAGTGTCAAACCCAATGAGGAGCAGAAGGAAATGACAAGTGGTTTTCAGCAAGGTAATGTCTGCAAGTGCTAAAATTTTAAGTAAACGAGTAGTTTGATAGCAAGATAACGAGCAAGTAACAATAATAGTAACAAAAGTGCAGCAACATAGTCCAATCCTTTTGAGGCAAAGGAAAGGCCAAAGCATTCTCTTATAATAAGCAAAGCGTTCTTGAGGGTACACGGGAATTTCATCTAGTCACCTTCATCATGTTGATTCGATTCATGTTCGCTGCTTTGATAATTTGACATGTGGGTGGACCGGTGCTTAGGTGCTGTTCTTACTTGAACAAACCTCCTACTTATGATTAACCCCCTCGCAAGCATCCGCAACTACAAGAAAAGTATTAAGAATAAATTCTAACCATAGCATTAAACTTTTGGATCCAATCGATCTCTTACGGAATAGTGCATAAACTAGGGTTTAAGCTTCTGTAACTCTCACAATCCATCATCTACTAACTACTCCACAATGCATTCCCTTAGGCCCAAATATGGTGAAGTGTCATGTAGTCGACGTACACATGACACCACTAAGGGAATCACAACATACATACTATCAAAATATCGAACACATATCAAGTTCACATGATTACTTGCAACATGATTTCTCCGGTGACCTCAAGAACAAAAGTAACTAGTCACAAATGATAAACATGCTCAAGATCAGAGGGGTATTAACTAGCATATTGCATCTGAACATATAATCTTCCACCAAATAAACCATATAGTAATCAACTACAAGATGTAATCAACACTACTAGTCACCCAAAAGCACCAATCTATAGTTCTGGTACAAAGATTGAACACGAGAGATGAAGTAGGGTTTGAGAGGATATGGTGTTGTTGAAGATGTTGATGGAGATTACCCTCCCCAAGATGGAGAGTTGTTGGTGATGATGATGACGATGATTTCTGTTGGGGATCGTAGCAGAAATTTAAAATTTTCTATGCATCACCAAGATAAATCTATGGAGTAATCTAGCAACGAGGGGAAGGGGGGTGAATCTACATACCCTATTAGATCGCTAAGCGGAAGCTTTGCAAGAACGCGGATGAAGGAGTCGTATTCGCAGCGATTCAGATCGCGGTTGATTCCGATCTAAGCGCCGAACAACGGCGCCTCCGCGTTCAACACACGTGCAGCCCGGTGACATCTCCCATGCCTTGATCCAGCAAGGGGAGAAGGAGAGGTTGGGGAAGACTCCGTCCAGCAGCAGCACGACGGCGTGGTTGTGGTGGAGGAGCGCGGAACTCCAGCAGGGCTTCGCCAAGCACTACAAGAGACGAGGAGGGAGAGAGGTAGGGCTGCACCAAGAGGGAGATGATCTCGTGTGTCTTGCAGCCCCCAATACCTCAAGTGTATATATGGGAAGGGGAGGGGATCCGCCCCCATCTAGGGTTCCCTCCCTAGGGGTGGCAGCAGCCCCAAAACCCATCTACGGTGGCGGCCAAGGGGAGAGAGAGGGGGCGCACCTAGGGTGGGCCTTAAGGCCCATCTGGACCTAGGGTTTGCCCCTCCCACTCTCCCTTGCGCCTTGGGCCTTGGTGGGGGGTGCACCAGCCCACCTGGGGCTGGTCCCCTCCCACACTTGGCCCACGCAGCCTTCTAGGGCTGGTGGCCCCACCTGGTGGACCCCCGGGACCCTCCCGGTGGTCCCGGTACGTTACCGATAGCACCCGAAACTTTTCCGGTGACCAAAACGGGACTTCCCATATATAAATATTTACCTCCGGACCATTCCGGAACTCCTCGTGATGTCCGGGATCTCATCCGGGACTCCGAACAACATTCGGTAACTGCGTACATACTTTCCCTATAACCTTAGCGTCATTGAACCTTAAGTGTGTAGACCCTACGGGCTCGGGAGTCATGCAGACATGGCCGAGACAACTCTCCGGTCAATAACCAACAACGGGATCTGGATACCCATGTTGGCTCCCACAAGCTCCACGATGATCTCATCAGATGAACCACGATGTCAAGGATTCAATCAATCCCGTATACAATTCCCTTTGTCTATCGGTACGATACTTGCCCGAGATTCGATCATCGGTATCCCAATACCTAGTTCAATCTCGTTACCGGCAAGTCTCTTTACTCATTCCGTAACACATCATCCCGTGATCAACTCCTTGGTCACATTGTGCACATTATGATGATGTCCTACCGAGTGGGCCCAGAGATACCTCTCCGTTACACGGAGTGACAAATCCCAGTCTCGATTCGTGCCAACCCAATAGACACTTTCGGAGATACCCGTAGTGTACCTTTATAGCCACCTAGTTACATTGTGACGTTTGGCACACCCAAAGCACTCCTACGGTATCCAGGAGTTGCACAATCTCATGGTATAAGGAAATGATACTTGACATTAGAAAAGCTTTAGCATACGAACTACACGATCTTGTGCTAGGCTTAGGATTGGGTCTTGTCCATCACATCATTCTCCTAATGATGTGATCCCATTATCAACGACATCCAATGTCCATGGTCAGGAAACCGTAACCATCTATTGACAACGAGCTAGTCAACTAGAGGCTTACTAGGGACATGGTGTTGTCTATGTATCCACACATGTATCTGAGTTTCCTATCAATACAATTCTAGCATGGATAATAAACGATTATCATGAACAATGAAATATAATAATAACTATTTTATTATTGCCTCTAGGGCATAATTCCAACAGTCTCCCACTTGCACTAGAGTCAATAATCTAGTTCACATCGCCATGTGATTAACACTCACAGGTCACATCGCCATGTGACCAACATCCAAAGAGTTTATTAGACTCAATAATCTAGTTCACATCACTATGTGATTAACACTCAATGAGTTCTGGGTTTGATCATGTTATGCTTGTGAGAGAGGTTGTAGTCAACGGGTCTGCAATATTCAGATCCCTATGTACTTCGCAAAACTTTATGTCATATCGTAGATGCTTCTACCACGTTCCAGTTGGAGCTATTCCAAATTGTTGCTCCATTATACATATCCGGTATCTCTACTCAGAGCTATCCGGATAGGTGTTAAGCTTGCATCGACGTAACTCTTTACGTCGAACTCTTTATCACCTCCATAACCGAGAAACATTCCCTTATTCCTCTAAGGATAATTTTGACCGCTATCTGGTGATCCACTCCTAGATCACCTTTGTACCCTCTTCCCAGACATGTGGCAAGGCACACATCAGGTGCGGTACGTAGCATGGTATACCGTATAGATCCTATGACAAAAGCATAGGGGACGACCTTCGTCCTTCCTCTTTCTTCTGCCGTGGTCAAGCTTTGAGTCTTACTCAACTTCACACCTTACAACTCAGGTAAGAACCCCTTCTTTGACTGATCTATTTTGAACTCCTTCAAAAACATGTCAAGGTGTGCGTTCTTTGAAATTATCATCAGGCGTCTTGATCTATTTCTATAGATCTTGATGCCCAATATGTAAG
The DNA here is from genome assembly GCF_056163025.1 of Triticum urartu. Taxonomy (NCBI): domain Eukaryota; kingdom Viridiplantae; phylum Streptophyta; class Magnoliopsida; order Poales; family Poaceae; genus Triticum; species Triticum urartu. Next base: position 111,233,392 of record NC_141875.1, on the reverse strand, counting down.
CAGCTTTATCTAGGTCTTCCTTTGAAAATCACTCTTCAAACAACCATTTATGCTTTCCAAAAATTCTACATTATTTCGAATCAACAATATGTCATCCACATATACTTATCGGAAATATTGTAGTGCTCCCACTCACTTTCTTGTAAATACAAGTTTCTAGCAAACATTGTATAAACCTAAAAGCTTTGATCACTCCATCAAAGCATATATTCCGACTCCGAGATGCTTGCTGTAGTCCATAGAAGGATTGCTGGAGCCAGCATACCTTTTAGCATCCTTAGGATCGACAAAACCTTTTATTGTATCACATACAACTTTTTCTTACGAAAACTGGTAAGAAAACTTGTTTTGACATCCATCTGTCAGATTTCATAATCAAAAAATATAGCTAATGCTAACATGATTCCGACGGACTTAAACATCGCTACGGGTGAGAAAATCTCATCGTAGTCAACTCCTTAAACTTGTGAAAAGACTCTTTGCCACAAGTCGAGCTTCACAGACGGTAACATTACCTTCCACGTCCGTCTTCTTCTTAAAGATCCATTTATCTCAATGACTTGCCGATCATTGGGCAAGTCCACCAAAGTCCATGCTTTGTTCTGATACATGGATCCTATCTCGGATTTCATGGCTTCTAACCATTTGTCGGAATACGGGCCCACCATCGCTTCTCCATAGTTCGTAGGTTCATTGTTGTCCAACAACATGATATCTAAGACAGGATTACCGTACCACTCAGGAGTAGTACATATCCTTGTCGACCTACGAGGTTCGATAGCAACTTGATCTGAAGCTTCATGATCACTATCATTAACTTCCTATTCAACAGACGTAGGTGCCATAGAAAACATCTTTCTGTGTTGCATCACTCTCTGGTTGAAGTAAAGGTTCGACAACCTCATCAAGTTCTATCTTCCTCCCACTCAATTCTTTCGAGAGAAACTCCTTCTCGAGAAAGGACCCGTTCTTAGCGACAAACAATTTGCCCTCGGGTCTGAGATAGAAGGTATACCCCAACTGTTACCTTTGGGTATCCTATGAAGATGTGTTTGTCCGCTTTTGGGTTCGAGCTTCTCCGGCTGAAGCCTTAAGCATCACAGCCCCAAACATTAAGAAACGACAACTTTGGTTTCTTGCCAAACCATATTCATACGACGTCGTCTCAACGGACTTAGATGGTGTCCTATATAAAGTGAATGCAGCTGTCTCTAACGCATATCCTCAAAATGAAAACGGTAGATTGGTAAGAGACATCATAGATCGCACCATATCTCCTAAGGTTCGATTACGATGTCCGGACACACCATTACCCTATGGTGTTCCAGGTGGCTTCAATTGTGAAACAATTCCACAATGTCTTAAGTGATTGCCAAACTCATAACTCAGAAATTCTCATCGATTAGATCGTAGGAATTTGATCTTCTTGTTATGATGGTTCTTAACTTCACTCTGAAATCACTTGAACTTTTAAAATGTTTCAGACTTGTGCTTCATTAAGTAAATATACCTATATCTACTCAAATCATCAGTGAAGATGAGAAAATAGCGATATCCACCGCACGCTTCAATTCTCATTGGATCACACGCATCAGCATGTACGATTTCCAACAAGTCACTTGCCCATTTCATTGTACCTGAAAACGGGGTCTTAGTCATCCTACCCATGAGGCATGGCTCGCATGTGTCAAGCGATTCAAAATCAAGTGACTCCAAACATCCATCGACATGGAGTTTCTTCATGCATCTTACGCCAATATGACCTAAGCGGCAGTGCCACAAGAAAGTGGTACTATCATTATTAACTCTACATCTTTTGGCGTGAACATGCGTATTACCACGACCGAGATTCAATGAACCATTCACATAGGGTGCATGACCATGAAAGGTATTATTCATGTAAACAGAATAACCATTATTCTCTAACTTAAATGAATAACCGTATTGCAATGAACATGATCTAATCATATTCATGCTCAACGTAGACACCTGATAACATTTATCTAGGTTCAATACTAATCCCGAGGGTAGATGGAGCGTGCGATGGTGATCTCATCAACTTTGGAAACACTTCCAACACACATCATCACCTCGCCCTTAGCCAGTCTCCATTTAGTCCGTAGCTTTTGCTTCAAGTCACCAATAATAGTAACTGAACCGGTATCCAATACCCAGGTGCTACCAGGAGTACTAGTGAGGTACACATTAATAACACGTATATACTTTGTTGAAGTTGCCAGCCTTCGTATCTACCATGCATTTGGGGTAATTCCGCTACCAGTGACTGTTCCCCTTACAATAGAAGCACTTAGTCTTGGGTTTGGGTTCAACCTTGGGTTCCTTCACTGGAGCGGCAACTGGTTTGCCACCCTTGAAGTTTCATTTCTAGCCCTTGCCCTTCTTGAAACCAGTGGTCTTGTTAAACCATCAACACTTGATGCTCCTTCTTGATTTCTACCTTTTGCGGTCTTAAGCATCGCGAACAGCTCTGGGATCAACTCCATCCCTTGCATGTCATAGTTCATCACGAAGATCTAGTATCTTAGTGATAGTGGCTAGAGAACTCTATCAATCACTATCTTATCTGGAAGTTTAACTCCCACTTGATTTAAGTGGTTGTAGCACCCAGACATTCTGAGCACATGCTCACTAGCTGAGCTATTCTCCTCCATCTTGTTGGCAAAAGAACTTGTCAGAGGTCTCATACCTCTCATTACGGGCATGAGCCTGAAATCCCAATTTCAGCTCTTGGAACATCTCATATGTCTTATGGCGTTCAAAACATCATTGGAATCCCGATTCTAAGCCGTGAAGTATGGTGCACAAAACTATCAAGTAGTCATCAGGATGTGTCTGTCAGGTGTTCACAACATCCACAGACGACGTTGTAAGGGTTTGCACATCGAGCGGTGCATCAAAGACGTAAGCCTTTTGTGTAGCAGTGAGGACACTCCTCGGACTACAGACCCAGTCCGCATCATTGCTTACAATATCTTTCAACTTGGTCTTTCTCTAGGAACGTATTGAAATAGGGAGCTACAATGTGAGCTATTTATCTACAACATATTTGCAAAGACAATTTAGACTATGTTCATGATAATTAAGTTCATCCAATCAAATTATTTAATGAACTCCTACTCATATAGACATCCCTCTAGTCATCTAAGTGATACATGATCCGAGTCAACTAGGCCGTGTCCGATCATCACGTGAGACGGACTAGTCATCATCGATGAACATCTTCATGTTGATCGTATCTTCTATATGACTCATGTTCGACCTTTCGGTCTTCCGTGTTCCGAGGCCATGTCTGTACATGCTAGGCTCATCAAGTCAACCTAAGTGTATTGCGTGTGTAAATCTGGCTTACACCCATTGTATTCGAACGTTAGAATCTATCACACCCGATCATCACGTGGTGCTTCGAAACAACGAACCTTCACAACGGTGCACAGTTAGGGGGAACACTTTCTTGAAATTATTCCGAGGGATCATATTATTTAAGCTACCGTCGTTCTAAGCAAATAAGATGTAAAACATGATAAACATCACATGCAATCAAATAGTGACATGATATGGCCAATATCATTTGCTCCTTTTGATCTCCATCTTCAGGGCTCCATGATCATCATTGTCACCGGCATGACACCATGATCTCCATCATCATGATCTCCATCATCGTGTCTTCTTGAAGTTGTCTCGTCATCTATTACTTCTACTACTATGGCTAACGCTTTAGCAATAAAGTAAATTAATTACATGACGTTTATGTTGACACGCAGGTCATAAATAAATTAAGACAACTCCTGTGGCTCCTGCCGGTTGTCATACTCATCGACATGCAAGTCGTGATTCCTATTACAAGAACATGATCAATCTCATACATCACATATATCATTCATCACATCCTTTTGGACATATCACATCACACGGCACATGCTGCAAAAACAAGTTAGACGTCCTCTAATTGTTGTTGCAAGTTTTTACGTGGCTGCTATAGGTTTCTAGCAAGAACGTTTCTTACCTACGCCAAAACCACAACGTGATATGCCAATTTCTATTTACCCTTCATAAGGACCCTTTTCATCGAATCCGATCCGACTAAAGTGGGAGAGACAGACACCCGCTAGCCACCTTATGCAACTAGTGCATGTCAGTCGGTGGAACCTGTCTCACGTAAGAGTACGTGTAAGGTCGGTCCGGGCCACTTCATCCCACGATGCCGCCGAATCAAGATAAGACTAGTAACGGCAAGTAAATTGACAAAATCGACACCCACAACAACTTGTGTTCTACTCATGCATAGAAACTACGCATAGACCTAGCTCATGATGCCACTGTTGGGGATCGTAGCAGAAATTTAAAATTTTCTACGCATCACCAAGATCAATCTATGGAGTAATCTAGCAACGAGGGGAAGGGGAGTGCATCTACATACCCTAGTAGATCACTAAGTGGAAGCGTTGCAAGAACGCGGATGAAGGAGTCGTACTTGCAGCGATTCAGATCGCGGTTGATTCCGATCTAAGCGCCGAACAACGGCGCCTCCGCGTTCAACACACGTGCAGCCCGGTGACGTCTCCCACGCCTTGATCCAGCAAGGGGAGAAGGATAGGTTGGGGAAGACTCCGTCCAGCAGCAGCACGACAGCATGGTGGTGGTGGAGGAGCGTGGAACTCCAGCAGGGCTTCGCCAACCACTACGAGAGACGAGGAGGGAGACAGGTAGGGCTGCGCCAAGAGGGAGATGATCTCGTGTGTCTTGCAGCCCCCAATACCTCAAGTATATATAGGGGAAGGGGAGGGGCTGCGCCCCCATCTAGGGTTCCCTCCCTAGGGGTGGCGGCAGCCCCAAAACCCATCTAGGGTAGCGGCCAAGGGGGAAGAGAGGGGGGCGCACCTAGGGTGGGCCTTAAGGCCCATCTGGACCTAGGGTTTGCCCCCTCCCACTCTTCCTTACGCCTTGGGCCTTGGTGGGGGGCGCACCAGCCCACCTGGGGCTGGTCCCCTCCCACACTTGGCCCACGCAGCCTTCTAGGGCTGGTGGCCCCACCTGGTGGACCCCCGGGACCCTCCCGGTGGTCCCGATACGTTACCGATAACACCCGAAACTTTTCCGGTGACCAAAATGGGACTTCCCATATATAAATATTTACCTCCGGACCATTCCGGAACTCCTCGTGACGTCCGGGATCTCATCCGGGACTCCGAACAACATTCGGTAACCGCGTACATACTTTCCCTATAACCCTAGCGTCATCGAACCTTAAGTGTGTAGACCCTACGGGCTCGGGAGTCATGCAGACATGGTCGAGACAACTCTCCGGTCAATAACTAACAGCGGGATCTGGATACCCATGTTGTCTCCCACATGCTCCATGATGATCTCATCGGATGAACCACGATGTCAAGGATTCAATCAATCTCGTATACGATTCCCTTTGTCTATCGGTACGATACTTGCCCGAGATTCGATCGTCGGTATCCCGATACCTTGTTCAATATCGTTACCGGCAAGTCTCTTTACTCATTTCGTAACACATCATCCCGTGATCAACTCCTTGGTCACATTGTGCACATTATGATGATGTCCTACCGAGTGGGCCCAGAGATACCTCTCCGTTACACAGAGTGACAAATCCCAGTCTCGATTCGTGCCAACCCAACAGACACTTTCGGAGATACCCGTAGTGTACCTTTATAGCCACCCAGTTACGTTGTGACGTTTGGCACACCCAAAGCACTCCTACGGTATCCGGGAGTTGCACAATCTCATGGTCTAAGGAAATGATACTTGACATTAGAAAAGCTTTAGCATACGAACTACACGATCTTGTGCTAGGCTTAGGATTGGGTCTTGTCCATCACATCATTCTCCTAATGATGTGATCCCATTATCAACGACATCCAATGTCCATGGTCAGGAAACCGTAACCATCTATTGACAACGAGCTAGTCAACTAGAGGCTTACTAGGGACATGGTGTTGTCTATGTATCCACACATGTATCTGAGTTTCCTATCAATACAATTCTAGCATGGATAATAAACGATTATCATGAACAATGAAATATAATAATAACTAATTTATTATTGCCTCTAGGGCATATTTCCAACAATTTCCCCATCCAGGAGGGAAGTTCCCCCAGCAGAATCGCTCCGCCGGAGGGCAAAAGTGGTCCTGCCATGCCCAAGTTCCACCTCGAGATGGTGGCGCTCCGTCCCGAAAGTCATGTCCTTATTTTTTTCTAGGTCAAAATGACTTCTATACCATAAGAGGGCACCAGAGGTGGGCCGAGGAGGGCACAAACCACCAGGGCGTGCCTGGGCTCCCCGGCGCGCCCAGGTGGGTTGTGCCCACCTGGTGGACCCCCTCTGGTATTTATTGGCTCCATTATTTCTTATATATTCCATAAAAAATCCCCGTAAAGTTTCAGCTCATTTGGAGTTGTGCGGAATAGGTAGCCTGACGTAGCTTTTTCAGGTCCAGATTTCCAGTTGCCGGTATTCTCCCTCTTTGTGTGTACCTTGCATATTATGAGAGAAAAGGCATTAGAAATATTCCAAAAAGCATTATTATACATAAAAACAATATAAATAATAGTAGGTAAACATGATGCAAAATGGAAGTATCATTAACTTATTATGAAAGGCCATGTGCCGTCATCTCTCCTCTTTTTAGTGGTAACAGAAAAAGTTCCACCACAGGCGAGCTCTCCGAAGAGGAGGATAAATACGAGCCCACGTGCTGGTCCCCGGCAGCCCCTCCTTGTTGGAGACGATAAGAAGGGCAGCAAACAAAGATAAATTCTTTCCAACACTTCATGTTGAATTCACGTATGAAGAACTTGTACGTAGGGAAACCTTGTTACTTCCGCCTTTCATACTCCCATCCTTGGTTTTGAGTCCACTCTACAAGGATGGTTGTGCCCACGTGAAAGTGCGTTATATCGACTAGAGGGGGGTGAATAGGCGATTTTTATAGAAGTCTTCAATACGTGGAAGTTATGAAGACAAACAGAGAAGATTTTGCCTATTGCTATGCAGCGGAAGTTAGATTACACTAGGCAAGCCATGGTCAAGTATTCAATAGAGTGAAAGCACAAAGACAAATAGCTGCAGTGTAATAAGGATCACGTAGGAAGAAGTTATGAAGCCAAACAGATCATACATTCACGTTGTGAAGACAAAAGATAGAGCTAGCATGCAATGGCTTCACAATGAGTAACAGTAAGAAAAAGGAAGTGAAGATGAAACCAGTGACTCGTTGAAAACAATGATGTGTTGGACCAGTTCCAGTTGCTGTGAAAACTGTACGTCTGGTTGGAGCGGCTAGGTATTTAAACCTTAGGGCACACAGTCCCGGACACCCAGTCCTGAACACGCAGCTCAGGACACCAAGTCCTCACCGTATTCTCCTTGAGCTAAGTCACATAGTCCTCGCCCAATCACTCTGGTAAGTCTTCAAGGTAGACTCCCAAACCTTCACAGACTTCGTTCACTGGCAATCCACAATGTCTCTTGGATGCTCTGAACGCGACGCCTAACCGTCTGAAGGATTCACAGTCCTCAAGTGTAATAAGTCTTCAGATCACACAGACAAGAAGACTTAAGTGATGCCCAATGTTCTCTGGCTTTGGGTGGTTAGGGCTTTTATCCTCACTAGGAATTTTCTCTCAAAGGCTTCGAGGTGGGTTGCTCTCAAACGACAAAAGCCGTGCACTGAAATCTGAGCAGCCAACCGTTTATGGTTGTAGGGGGTGGGCTATTTATAGCCACTTGGCAACCCGACCTGATTTGTCCGAAATGACCCTGGGTCACTAAGGAACTGACACGTGTCTCAATGGTCAGATTTCAAACTCTCATGGCAACTTTACTTGGGCTACAAGCAAAGCTGACTTGTCCGGCTCTGGGCAAGATTCGCTCTCATTATCTTCACTCGAAGACATAGGTTTTTGGTTTAGGCATCACTTTAGTCATTCTGACTGGTTCTCCTGGACCCCACTTAACAGTACGGTGGTTCCTATGACTCAACACAAAAGAAAAAGAACTACGAAAGATCTAAGTCTTCGAGCTCCATAGGCTTCATAACGTGTCTTCTTTTGTCATAGTCTTCAGTGTGAATATCTTCATATACCACCTTTGGCTTCAATGTCTTCATACATTTTTAGGGGTCATCTCTGGTAGTAAAACCGAATCAATGAGGGACTTCTACCTGTGTTATCCTGCAATTCTCACAAACACATTAGTCCCTCAACTAGGTTTGTCGTCAATACTCCAAAACCAACTAGGGGTGGCACTAGATGCACTTACAATCTCCCCCTTTTTGGTGATTGATGACAAACTAGTTGAAGTTTTCAACGGGGAGTATAGTCTGTGAAATTGTAAAGGATAAGGAATTGTCTTCATAAGTTGCAAGGGCTCCCCCTGAAGATGTGCATATAAGTTAATTTGCTTTTGGAATGCAAATGCACATGGCAGGTTGTACTTGTGGAGATCCACTTCAGCTTATGATGACAATCCACTATGCATGTGAAAGTATATGAAGATAATGACATGCACAATGGAAAATGGACATCTGCGGAATGAGATAAGTGCGGAATTTATCGTCGCACATGCGGAATTTATCTTCGCAAAACAGGGTGGCAAACAAGTAGCAGACGACCATCGAGTTTTAGTGTTATAACTCAAAGAACCAAATGAAGCAAAAACGAGAGTTGTAAACACGAAGCAAAATATAGCAAAACATAAAGCACCCGCCCATATGGACCCGCTTGAAGACTATCAACCCATATGCTTCTCCCCCTTTTGTCAGCAAGGACCAAAAAGGTTTGAAGACATAGAGTGTCTACGCGTTCTCAGGAGCAGCAAGGTCATTGGAGGTGTTTGGTGGTGCAGAAGAGCTGGGAGGTGCTGAAGCAGGTGGCGGGGATGTAGCATCGTCTTCTTCATCAATGATTCTGGCAGTGACTGTGGCAGCAGATGAAGAAAACTCAGAGTCTTCAAGTGATGGTGTGTTGCGCATCACAGCCCTTCTAGGAGGTGTGGTGTCAAACTTGAAGCGCTCAGTGAAGCCATCCTCTTCAAGTTCAGCTTCAGTACACATCATTGCGAGCCCTTTCCAAGTACGACGACAGGTTTCATGAGTGACGAAAGCATTCTTGGTGGAAAGATTTCGAAGACGATTAACATCCACCAAGAGGCTTTTCATCTGACGCTTTAGCCAGTCGTGATGCCTATCTTGTTTTTGATGAAGGGCCACAAGAAGCTCTCGGTCATTAAGAACACGAGCACGCTTCTTGGGTCTTGAAGCAGTTGCACTATTAGTGGCTTCAGTTGAAGCAGGGTGTGGCGCACGTGTAGTGCCAGCCAAAGGATACACCCTGGAGATGGCTTCAACACCTTCATCGTTCTGAGTGAAGCTCTGGTGTTCTGCATTCTGAAGACTCAACGGTTGCTTGGCAGGCTCAGGATATATAGCTTCAATAGAGGTATCCACATCTGGCAGGAGCATAGAACTTTAAACCAAAGAGATCGGAGCCTGATGCAGCGAGTTGGCGTATGAAGAAATCCTGTGCGTTGAAGCATTTGCCATGAAGGATATAGAATATCAGAGTCTTCATTGCACCCTCAATCTTGGCATTTGAAGAGTGCCCTTTAATAGGCCAGAGAGTCCGCCGGAGAATGTGATAGATTGTTCTGGGCAGGTACTCAAAGTCTTCAACGAAGAACTCTGTTGGATAAGGAGCATCGAGAGGCAGTGGCTTCATCATGGAGAGCATCTGACTCATATTTGGTTCAGGCCTCTGGAATATGCTCTCAAGGGCTTCAGTGTGTAGTGGACAACCTTCCTCGAAGAGTTCGCCAGGAGTGGGCAGGCCAGTGAGCTCAATGATATCAAATGCATTGGCTTCGTGATGGACATGGCCAGTCATCCACTCCAGGGCCCAAGTCTTCGGATCTCTGTTGTATCCCTTGATGTGTAGGGTGGCATAGAATTGCAACAGAAGCTCTTCATTCCAGTGCTCTTCATCAGTTATAAACGGCAGCAGACCCACTTGCTTGAAGCAATCCAGCGCTTCCTCTAAGCAGGGCAGACCAGCAATGGCTTCAACATCAAGGTGCTTGTGCGGGAAGATGCGACCTTGGTTGTATAGGATGCATGAATAGTAGCTGCGCTGAGGATAGCTCCAGAACCTATCTGATGAAATCCGTTCCCGTGAATAGGGGTTCTTGGAGCTGTTGAAAAACGTATTGTCTGCCTTGAAGCTATTGATGTCAAAGGAGCCAGGTGCTGATGCAGGACCTGGGAACCTTGGTAGCCTTGGGACTGGCTTATGGACATGAGGCCTGTGCTCAACATGGTAATCAAATTGTGGACCTGCAGCAGACTCAGGAACAGAAGTGTCTGGTTCAGTAGCTTCGCTGTCTGCTGAAGCTTTTGGTGGGGAGGGCTCCACATTGGCTTCAGTGTTGGTTGTGGCAGCCTCAACATTTTCAGCCTCCGCTTGACTAGCTGGAGGGTCAGTCACAAGCACGTTCTCCTGGAGAACTGCTTCTTGGTGTAGTGGGGGAGTGGGATCTTGTGGTACTTCTTTATTTTCTTCGGCTGATGCAGCCGGAATGTCTTCAGCATAGACTTGAGGCCTTGGACCTTTGCGAAGCCTGCGGAACACAGACGACGCTTGTGGGGTTGGAGTGGGCTGGGCCTCAAAGTCTTCTTCCTCTTGAGGGCGATCCGCCCATGACGCATCTTGTGCAATTGGCGTCAGAGGATGACCAATGCTGATGAGCTCGCTTTGTTCATACTGAGGAAGGGCTGCATCATCTTGTACATTGTCCTGATGACCAATGTCTTCAGCAGTAATGGGGTCGGCTGCTGGTATGTCTTCAGCTTCAGGAGCCTCTGTGGAAGCAGGCTCATGAACCCTCAGTTGACGTTCTGCGTTCGGGTGCACCATAGCAATAGGTTCAACTATCAAGGGCTCTATGGGAGCAGCCCGAGATTTCTTGGTCTTTCTTTTCTTCTTGCTGGGGGCAGTAGGAGAGGCTTCAGAGCTTTTCCTCTTTCTGGCTTCAGCCTCAGCAGTTCTTGTCTTCTTAAGCTCTGAAGCTGTTGACCGGCTCTTTGGCTTCGAGCCAGTCGTGGCAGTTGGGAAGACAATTGGAACTGCTTCTTGCCTAGGTGCCTCTGGTTCAGCCATAGTAGGCTTCTTCTTCTTCTTCGCGGCCATCTTGGGGTCGATGCCAGGACGCCCAAGTGCCTTGCGCTTCTTAGCCTCATTGTAGGCTTGTACACATCTTTCAGCCAGAGACTTCATCCGTTCACGTGAGCCCTTAGCTTCTGCATGCTTCTTCAGAAAATTTTCCTTGAGCTCATGCAACATGGTTTTGAAGCTCTTCACTTCTTGCACGCTGAGCTTGGCCATATGCTTCTTGAACTAAGCCTTTTCATGATCAATTTTCTGCTTCAGTTCAACTATGCGCTGGGCAATAGCAAGTTCTGAAGCAATAGCGCCTTGGAATGCGACGCTGAGGCCAACGGGCAGCTGCAGATCTTCGAAGCTGATGTCTGGTGAGGCAAACCATTCGTCGATGAACTTATGGATGATGGCGACATCAAAAAGAGGCAAATTGTTGAAGATTTCAGCTTCTTCTTTGCTTTTAATGAGCTGCTCTAGAGCGTCATCTCCAAGATCTTCATCACTTGACAGATCTATGGCTTCGCTGCGCAGAATGGCAGCAGCTGTGAGCTCTTTGCCGGTGTGTGGCTGAGGCATCTGGGCCTTCTGGGGCTTGGAGACGCGGGATACGTCTTCAGACTGCACACTGTCTTCAGGAGGTGCAGTTGCCAATGGCTTCGCCCTTGAGATTTTTGATGAAGGGCCCGGCTTTGAAGCTTTTGGCTTCTTAGACTGCTTAGGCTTCACCACTGCAGGCACTGCAGGCGCTTCATCAGACTCAGTGTCAGCTGCAGGCTCATTCACTGCAGTCCCTTGAACCAAGATGTAGGTGATGAGGCCTTCGAGGTTGGCAAACGGACCGATGGCATTTGGTTCTGCTTCGCGTGTGCCATCTGCCCTTGGTGCTGAGGGACCAGGGTTGAAGTCTAACCCAAATTTCTTCTTGTTCAGCTTCGCTGATTGTTGGGCAAACTGAAAGTTGCGCTTGAATAGATTGTCGTCACGACACCAGAGTAGTGACGACGGATGTGCATCATCAGGCTGTGGTCCTCGAACCATGCATGGGTAGAAGCTTTGGGCAATAGCTTCATCTCTGGACCTGGGTACAAGGTTCTTGTAAAGGATGTCCCCCCATGGTTTCTTGATAGCACTTTTCTCAGCATACTCTTGGGTTGTGAAGCGGTATTTGAACCATTGTTCTGCCCAGTAGCGTCGAATCCATTGGATTCTGGTCTTGCGCTGCCCATAATTCTCTTCAGGATCTGTTTTATACATTTCTACCAGGTCTTCAGGCAGATCTTTGGAAGTTCCTCCATGTCTCTGTCTGCCCCCCTTCCTTGCTGCTGCTTCTGAAGCCATAAACTTTAACTTGAAAGGCTTCAAAACTTTCAAAGGCTTCAAAGTCTTTCTTTTGCTGGACCAACAGGAACTGGCTTCAGGAGAATTTATGTGTTGCTGTAAAAACTCTGCAAACGAATGCAGACTATGAGAACCAAAGGATTCTCCCACGGACATGTACCTGTGACAGCATTAAGGTGCGAGGGAAGGGGAAGAGGTCATATGCATTCTCAGAAGATTTTGAAGATAAATCAGTTTAGAAGACATTGACCTCATCGTGCGAAGACATTCACTCAAAGAAAAGAAGTTGGTTCTAGATTTGTACGAACCCACAGATCAGTACAAGTGAGGAATCTAACTACTTCATGAAGCACAAGTGAATATACTAGGCATGTTATGAGATGCAGATTGAGAGATCTAACTTGTGTGAAGAGAAACTTCTTATGGTAGAAAGTGACAGAACCTTGGGATCAAAAGGGGCTGTAAAAAGAAGTTTTATTTACCACACTTGGAACTGCTAGATGGAAGTGGGAGATGATGCCGAGCAGTTCAGTCCTCCGTTCCCTAACTTGGCGACGGAAGACACCTACGACGACGGCGGAGAGAATGATGTCCGCTGTCGGCGTGAGGACGGCGTCGGAGAGGTTGCGGCAGCGAAGCGCTTCGTCGTCGGCGTCGTCAAGAGCTAGCGGTGGCGCTAGGGTTCGTGCGAGGGTGGAAGGAGATAATGACCGCGGTAAGTGTGAATTTATAGGCACAGGGGCGGCACTGTGCTATTACACAGGTGCCCCTGGCGATTCGCATCTGAGGAACGCGTGGCCTGTTTGCGGAAGTTTGGGGTTTGTTCCACGTCCCACGCACGCCTGGATTGTCGGGCGGTCGTTCCTACTTCTCCGGATTTCACGTGGATAAATGAGCATTGAAAACGGACTTAAATGTTGTCTTTGTGTCTTCTGCTGACAAGGACGCAGAGAAGACATTCGACAGTTTCAATAGAATGCATATGACTTGGAGAGATAGAGTTTGAGATCGAAAGCATAGATAAGTTTGGGGTCCGATCACATTCACTTAGTTCAAAAGATTTAAACAAGAAGACATAGCTATAAGTGAATGCTGTAGAGGACAGAACACTAGTATATATATATATCTATATAATCAACGTAGTGAAGATAATCATGAAGACATGTTGAGATTGAAGCCAAACCAAATGTGAAGACATTGCAAGGTAACGCCATGAGTGAAACACTTCAAAATAGAACGTTTGGTGGTGGTGTTACCCACCGTATAGGAAGTATTAGACCTAGACACGGCGCACAATTATCGTGGCGCTCCGAAGTCAAATTCCACATTAATGTATTCACACTTAGAATGTATGTCTTCATTGATTGAAGATATACTTTACTTCGTGTGTTGCACATCTAAGTCATCAATATGCATAAGGGTTAGGATGTGTGCCTGATCACAGGACATTTGAGGATTCCAGGATATTTAGCTCACACCGTAACTTGCAAAACCTCTTCTCATCCAAAGGCTTGGTGAAGATATCTGCAAATTGCTCTTCAGTGTTGACGTGTATGATATCAATGTCTTCCTTCACAACATGATCTCTGAGAAAGTGATGACGAATTTCAATGTGCTTTGTCTTCGAGTGCTGAACTGGGTTGTTGGCAATCTTGATGGCGCTTTCGTTGTCGCAGTAAAGTGGCACTTGCTTCAGATGAATGCCATAGTCCTTGAGTGTTTGCTTCATCCACAGAAGCTGAGCGCAGCAAGATCCAGCAGCAATGTATTCAGATTCAGCAGTGGAGAGAGATACACAGTTCTGCTTCTTTGAAGACCAACATACAAGCGATCGTCCCAGAAAGTGACATGTGCCTGATGTAGACTTGCGATCAACTTTGTCACCAGGATAATCAGCATCCGAAAATCCAACCAAATCAAACTCTGAGCCCATTGGATACCATAATCCTAGAGTTGGGGTGTGAGCCAAATATCGAAGAATTCGCTTCACAGCTAAGTGATGCGACTCCTTTGGTGCCGCTTGAAATCGAGCACACATGCAAACACTAAGCATAATATCTGGCCTAGATGCACATAAATAAAGCAAAGAACCAATCATGGAGCGGTATACCTTTTGATCGAACTCTTTACCATTGTCGTCAGGACCTAGATGATGTTTGGCTGGCATTGGTGTTGTGAAGCCTTTGCAGTCTTGCATACCGAACTTCTTCAGGCAATCTTTGAGATACTTCTCTTGAGATATGAAGATGCCATTGCGTTGTTGTCGTATTTGAAGACCAAGGAAGAACTTCAGCTCCCCCATCATGGACATCTGATATTGCTCTTGCATCATATATCCAAACTCTTCACTGTACTTCTGATTGGTGCAGCCGAAGATAATGTCATTCACATATATTTGGCACACAAACAGTTCACCATCATATGTCTTCGTGAAAAGAGTGGGATCCAGGGAACCAGGTATGAAGCCTTTGCTCTTCAGGAAGTATTTGAGTGTGTCATACCAGGCCCTAGGGGCTTGTTTGAGGCCATACAGTGCCTTGTTGAGCTTGTATACCATGTCAGGATGTTTTGGATTTTCAAAGCCAGGCGGTTGTGCAACATACACTTCTTCTTCAATCTTGCCATTGAGAAAGGCACTTTTCACATCCATTTGATACAGAAGTATGTTGTGATGATTTGCATAGGCCAGCAGTATGCGTATGGCTTCAAGCCTAGCCACAGGAGCAAATGTTTCATCGAAGTCAATGCCCTCCACTTGAGTATATCCTTGAGCAACGAGACGAGCTTTGTTTCTGACAACTTGACCATGCTCATCTTGTTTGTTGCGATATATCCATTTGGTGCCTATTATGTTGTGCTTCCGTGGATCAGGATGTTTAACCAGTTCCCATACATTATTCAGCTCAAACTGTTGAAGCTCTTCTTGCATAGCTTGAATCCATTCAGGTTCCATGAAGGCTTCTTCAACTTTCTTGGGTTCTGATATTGAGACGAATGCGAAGTGCCCACAGAAATTTGCTAGCTGAGTTGCCCTTGAACGAGTGAGTGGACCAGGTGCATTGATGCTGTCAATTATTCTGTCAATCTGCACTTCATTGGTGACACGAGGATGTACAGGGCGAAGACTTTGCTCTTGCTGATCTATGTTGTTGTTGGGAGGAATGTCTTCAGGCTGAGCATTGTCTTTATGTTGATCAGGTGCTGAGACGATAAGTTCTTCTTCAGGATGAGCTTTAGAAGGTATAATCTCTCCAGTTCCCATAAGCTTGATTGATTCACTAGCTGGAACTTCATCTAGCACATTTGGCAGTTGCTCTCTTTGTGAACCATTTGTCTCATCGAACCGCACATCCACTGTTTCAACTACTTTGTAATGAAAGAGGTTGAAGACTCTATAGGAGTGCGAATCCTTTCCATATCCAAGCATAAAGCCCTCATGTGCTTTTGGTGCAAACTTTGAGGTGTGGTGTGGGTCCTTGATCCAGCACCTTGAGCCAAATACTCTGAAGTAACTGACATTTGGCTTCTTGCCAGTTAGGAGTTCATAAGATGTCTTGTTCAGAAGCTTGTGAAGATAAACACGATTGATTGTATGACATGCAGTATCAATGGCTTCAGTCCAGAATTTTCTTGGAGTCTTGTATTCATCTAGCATCGTTTTGGCCATCTCAATGAGTGTTCTGTTCTTGCGTTCGACGACGCCATTCTGTTGTGGCGTGTACGGAGCTGAGAATTCATGTGTGATGCCCAAGGTATCAAGATATGTATCAAGGCCAGTGTTCTTGAATTCAGTGCCATTGTCACTTTTGATGTGCTTTATCTTGGCGTCAAAGTTGTTCATAGCTCGATTGGCGAAGCGTCTGAAGACATCCTGCACTTCAGTCTTGTAAAGGATTATGTGCACCCAAGTATATCTAGAGTAATCATCAACAATGACGAAGCCATAGAGGCAAGCAGTAGTAGTAAAGGTTGAGTAGTGAGTGGGACCGAAAAGATCCATGTGGAGCAGTTCGAAGGGTTGAGTAGTAGTCATCATTGTCTTCGAAGGATGTTTTGCCCTTGTCATTTTCCCTGCTTCACAGGCACCGCATAAGTGATCTTTCTTGAACTTGACGCCCTCGATGCCTATGACATGCTTCTTCTTCGCAAGGGTGTGGAGGTTCCTCATGCCAGCATGCCCAAGCCTTCGATGCCAAAGCCAGCATTCTGAAGCTTTTGCAAGAAGACATACTGCAAGTTGTGGCCCTGCCGAGAAATCTACCACATACAAATCATCTTTCTGATACCCTTCAAACACTAGAGACTTGTCAGATTCCATTAGTACTAGGCAACGATATTTTCCAAACATTACGATCATGTTCAAATCGCAAAGCATTGAGACAGACATTAAGTTGAAGCCAAGGGATTCAACAAGCATGACTTTATCCATGTGTTGATCCTTTGAGATTGCAACTCTACCTAGACCCAATACCTTACTTTTACCAGTGTCAGCAAATGTGATGTGGCTCTTGTCGGATGGACGTAAGGTTGAGTCCATAAGAAGGCTTCTTTTGCCAGTCATGTGATTTGTACATCCACTGTCAATAATCCATTCTGAAGACTTTGAAGACGCTGGTGTCGTACCCTACAGTGCAGTTAGGGGGATAGGCTTCACGAAGAGAATTGTGAAGCAAAAACATTTGACGAACCAGTGGGTTATGAAAACTTAGATAAAGATTAGGACTAATAGGGAGAGTAGCATGCGATTCAGGAACGAAGTACATAATGATGCCATTCGGGCATTTTATCTTGCGCCCTACAAGATTTTTAAGGTCCCCAGCAATAGCGTCAGAAGATTTTGTTTTTCTGCTGGAGACCTTTCCCTGCAAAAGAGAGTTAAGCTTTCTTAACCACCCACATCTTCAAGGGTGGCTTAAAAGCAATAAGTCTAAGTGCAGCATCTGAGAATTTAGGCTTTGAAGCCGTAGCAAACAGTCTTGCAGGTGGACAATAATACTCATAGGAATAAGTAGAATAATTTTTTGGTCATATGAACATGATGGTTCGATGAACCGCTCTCATATTCATATGCCTGAGTATGGTTTCCCTGCAAAACATTTGCGTTAGTGTGACTCAGGTGAGTCCTCTGTTTGTATGAAGCCTTTGGACCATATGAAGCCTTTGGTCTGAAGATATTCACAGGAAGATCTTCCAGACACTTTTTTGGAACCCAGATCTTCTTCATAGGCGGTCCATTCCTGCAGTTAGTACCAATGTACCTGGCAAACACTTCACCATTCTAATTCTTAAACAGTTTATAGTTTGAATCAAAGGATTCATCAATAATAATGGGGTTAGCACATGTGAAGCCAGATAAATTGGATGGATCTGCTGAAGGTTCCTTTGCAGCAACCCATGTGGTTTTGGGGTACTGCTCAGGTTTCCAGCAAGAGCCATCTGCATTTATTTTCCTTACGAACCCAACACCCTCTTTCCTAGGGTTTCGGTTCAGAATCTGCTTCTTGAGGACATCACATAATGTCTGATGTCCTTTAAGACTTTTGTACATCCCTGTTTCAAGCACTTTGAAATTATTCCGAGGGATCATATTATTTAAGCTACCGTTGTTCTAAGCAAATAAGATGTAAAACATGATAAACATCACATGCAATCAAATAGTGACATGATATGGCCAATATCATTTGCTCCTTTTGATCTCCATCTTCGGGGCTCCATGATCATCATTGTCACCGGCATGACACCATGATCTCCATCATCATGATCTCCATCATCGTGTCTTCTTGAAGTTGTCTCGTCATCTATTACTTCTACTACTATGGCTAACGCTTTAGCAATAAAGTAAAGTAATTACATGACGTTTATGTTGACACGCAGGTCATAAATAAATTAAGACAACTCCTGTGGCTCCTGCCGGTTGTCATACTCATCGACATGCAAGTCGTCATTCCTATTACAAGAACATGATCAATCTCATACATCACATATATCATTCATCACATCCTTTTGGACATATCACATCACACGGCACATGCTGCAAAAACAAGTTAGACGTCCTCTAATTGTTGTTGCAAGTTTTTACGTGGCTGCTATAGGTTTCTAGCAAGAACGTTTCTTACCTACGCCAAAACCACAACGTGATATGCCAATTTCTATTTACCCTTCATAAGGACCCTTTTCATCGAATCCGATCTGACTAAAGTGGGAGAGACAGACACCCGCTAGCCACCTTATGCAACTAGTGCATGTCAGTTGGTGGAACCTGTCTCACGTAAGAGTACGTGTAAGGTCGGTCCGGGCCGCTTCATCCCACGATGCCGCCGAATCAAGATAAGACTAGTAACGGCAAGTAAATTGACAAAATCGACACCCACAACAACTTGTGTTCTACTCATGCATAGAAACTACGCATAGACCTAGCTCATGATGCCACTGTTGGGGATCGTAGCAGAAATTTAAAATTTTCTACGCATCACCAAGATCAATCTATGGAGTAATCTAGCAACGAGGGGAAGGGGAGTGCATCTACATACCCTAGTAGATCACTAAGTGGAAGCGTTGCAAGAACGCGGATGAAGGAGTCGTACTTGCAGCGATTCAGATCGCGGTTGATTCCGATCTAAGCGCCGAACAATGGCGCCTCCGCGTTCAACACACGTGCAGCCTGGTGACGTCTCCCACGCCTTGATCCAGCAAGGGGAGAAGGATAGGTTGGGGAAGACTCCGTCCAGCAGCAGCACGACAGCATGGTGGTGGTGGAGGAGCGTGGAACTCCAGCAGGGCTTCGCCAACCACTACGAGAGACGAGGAGGGAGACAGGTAGGGCTGCGCCAAGAGGGAGATGATCTCGTGTGTCTTGCAGCCCCCAATACCTCAAGTATATATAGGGGAAGGGAAGGGGCTGCGCCCCCATCTAGGGTTCCCTCCCTAGGGGTGGCGGCAGCCCCAAAACCCATCTAGGGTGGCGGCCAAGGGGGAAGAGAGGGGGGGCGCACCTAGGGTGGGCCTTAAGGCCCATCTGGACCTAGGGTTTGCCCCCTCCCACTCTTCCTTGCGCCTTGGGCCTTGGTGGGGGGCGCACCAGCCCACCTGGGGCTGGTCCCCTCCCACAATTGGCCCACGCAGCCTTCTAGGGCTGGTGGCCCCACCTGGTGGACCCCCGGGACCCTCCCGGTGGTCCCGATACGTTACCGATAGCACCCGAAACTTTTCCGGTGACCAAAATGGGACTTCCCATATATAAATATTTACCTCCGGACCATTCCGGAACTCCTCGTGACGTCCGGGATCTCATCCGGGACTCCGAACAACATTCGGTAACCGCGTACATACTTTCCCTATAACCCTAGCGTCATCGAACCTTAAGTGTGTAGACCCTACGGGCTCGGGAGTCATGCAGACATGGTCGAGACAACTCTCCGGTCAATAACTAACAGCGGGATCTGGATACCCATGTTGTCTCCCACATGCTCCATGATGATCTCATCGGATGAACCACGATGTCAAGGATTCAATCAATCTCGTATACGATTCCCTTTGTCTATCGGTACGATACTTGCCCGAGATTCGATCGTCGGTATCCCGATACCTTGTTCAATATCGTTACCGGCAAGTCTCTTTACTCATTTCGTAACACATCATCCCGTGATCAACTCCTTGGTCACATTGTGCACATTATGATGATGTCCTACCGAGTGGGCCCAGAGATACCTCTCCGTTACACAGAGTGACAAATCCCAGTCTCGATTCGTGCCAACCCAACAGACACTTTCGGAGATACCCGTAGTGTACCTTTATAGCCACCCAGTTACGTTGTGACGTTTGGCACACCCAAAGCACTCCTACGGTATCCGGGAGTTGCACAATCTCATGGTCTAAGGAAATGATACTTGACATTAGAAAAGCTTTAGCATACGAACTACACGATCTTGTGCTAGGCTTAGGATTGGGTCTTGTCCATCACATCATTCTCCTAATGATGTGATCCCATTATCAACGACATCCAATGTCCATGGTCAGGAAACCGTAACCATCTATTGACAACGAGCTAGTCAACTAGAGGCTTACTAGGGACATGGTGTTGTCTATGTATCCACACATGTATCTGAGTTTCCTATCAATACAATTCTAGCATGGATAATAAACGATTATCATGAACAATGAAATATAATAATAACTAATTTATTATTGCCTCTAGGGCATATTTCCAACAATTTCCCCATCCAGGAGGGAAGTTCCCCCAGCAGAATCGCTCCGCCGGAGGGCAAAAGTGGTCCTGCCATGCCCAAGTTCCACCTCGAGATGGTGGCGCTCCGTCCCGAAAGTCATGTCCTTATTTTTTTCTAGGTCAAAATGACTTCTATACCATAAGAGGGCACCAGAGGTGGGCCGAGGAGGGCACAAACCACCAGGGCGTGCCTGGGCTCCCCGGCGCGCCCAGGTGGGTTGTGCCCACCTAGTGGACCCCCTCTGGTATTTATTGGCTCCATTATTTCTTATATATTCCATAAAAAATCCCCGTAAAGTTTCCGCTCATTTGGAGTTGTGCGGAATAGGTAGCCTGACGTAGCTTTTTCAGGTCCAGATTTCCAGTTGCCGGTATTCTCCCTCTTTGTGTGTACCTTGCATATTATGAGAGAAAAGGCATTAGAAATATTCCAAAAAGCATTATTATACATAAAAACAATATAAATAATAGTAGGTAAACATGATGCAAAATGGAAGTATCATTAACTTATTATGAAAGGCCATGTGCCGTCATCTCTCCTCTTTTTAGTGGTAACAGAAAAAGTTCCACCACAGGCGAGCTCTCCGAAGAGGAGGATAAATACGAGCCCACGTGCTGGTCCCCGGCAGCCCCTCCTTGTTGGAGACGATAAGAAGGGCAGCAAACAAAGATAAATTCTTTCCAACACTTCATGTTGAATTCACGTATGAAGAACTTGTACGTAGGGAAACCTTGTTACTTCCGCCTTTCATACTCCCATCCTTGGTTTTGAGTCCACTCTACAAGGATGGTTGTGCCCACGTGAAAGTGCGTTATATCGACTAGAGGGGGGGTGAATAGGCGATTTTTATAGAAGTCTTCAATACGTGGAAGTTATGAAGACAAACAGAGAAGATTTTGCCTATTGCTATGCAGCGGAAGTTAGATTACACTAGGCAAGCCATGGTCAAGTATTCAATAGAGTGAAAGCACAAAGACAAATAGCTGCAGTGTAATAAGGATCACGTAGGAAGAAGTTATGAAGCCAAACAGATCATACATTCACGTTGTGAAGACAAAAGATAGAGCTAGCATGCAATGGCTTCACAATGAGTAACAGTAAGAAAAAGGAAGTGAAGATGAAACCAGTGACTCGTTGAAAACAATGATGTGTTGGACCAGTTCCAGTTGCTGTGAAAACTGTACGTCTGGTTGGAGCGGCTAGGTATTTAAACCTTAGGGCACACAGTCCCGGACACCCGGTCTTGAACACGCAGCTCAGGACACCAAGTCCTCACCGTATTCTCCTTGAGCTAAGTCACATAGTCCTCGCCCAATCACTCTGGTAAGTCTTCAAGGTAGACTCCCAAACCTTCACAGACTTCGTTCACTGGCAATCCACAATGTCTCTTGGATGCTCTGAACGCGACGCCTAACCGTCTGAAGGATTCATAGTCCTCAAGTGTAATAAGTCTTCAGATCACACAGACAAGAAGACTTAAGTGATGCCCAATGTTCTCTGGCTTTGGGTGGTTAGGGCTTTTATCCTCACTAGGAATTTTCTCTCAAAGGCTTCGAGGTGGGTTGCTCTCAAACGACAAAAGCCGTGCACTGAAATCTGAGCAGCCAACCGTTTATGGTTGTAGGGGGTGGGCTATTTATAGCCACTTGGCAACCCGACCTGATTTGTCCGAAATGACCCTGGGTCACTAAGGAACTGACACGTGTCTCAACGGTCAGATTTCAAACTCTCATGGCAACTTTACTTGGGCTACAAGCAAAGCTGACTTGTCCGGCTCTGGGCAAGATTCGCTCTCATTATCTTCACTCGAAGACATAGGTTTTTGGTTTAGGCATCACTTTAGTCATTCTGACTGGTTCTCCTGGACCCCACTTAACAGTACGGTGGTTCCTATGACTCAACACAAAAGAAAAAGAACTACGAAAGATCTAAGTCTTCGAGCTCCATAGGCTTCATAACGTGTCTTCTTTTGTCATAGTCTTCAGTGTGAATATCTTCATATACCACCTTTGGCTTCAATGTCTTCATACATTTTTAGGGGTCATCTCTGGTAGTAAAACCGAATCAATGAGGGACTTCTACCTGTGTTATCCTGCAATTCTCACAAACACATTAGTCCCTCAACTAGGTTTGTCGTCAATACTCCAAAACCAACTAGGGGTGGCACTAGATGCACTTACACCACGATTGCAGAATTTGACAAGGGGCTAGCCTTCGTATTCGCTCCTAACCCGTTTTTTTAGTTCATCAAACAAGGGTTAGTGGTAGCTGTAATGAAGGCCGGCAAGATGCCTCGCTGGAAAACTTTGTTTACTTGGAAGTATTGAAGGTTCACCCTTCAACGTGTTTTGACACATGCGCAAGTACCCGACAAGCATTTTTTCCATTAATACGTATACAAACGAGTACAAATCATGTGGAATACAAACATGGGTCAAGGATTACATTGTTTTAACTGAAATTTGGCAAGTGCCTTTTAACTAAAATTTGGCAAGTGCCTCTATCTTTTGATTTGAGAAAAGATAAGTGCCTCATAATACCTTTCTTGTCCCTCTCCTCCTAGGAGTTGCATCAGGAAGGGAAGAGGGCAAAAGGAGCGCTTGGGTAGAAGACCAGCCTAGCCCGACCCCGTTAGGACCAGCGGGACGCAGCCTGACAAGATCGGGAGGGCACCTCCCCGGCAAGGGAGAAGAGGCCGGGGACGGGGAGAGCGGCTAGGTGATGCCCTGGTCACCCCTGCCAGGACCAGAGGAACACCGGCAGGGAAGACGAAGCCGGAGTCCATGAGGAAGCCTGCCGGGGTCCAGCTAGAGGAAGCAGTGTCGACCAGGCCAAGCACCCCCGGCAAATCGCTCTGCTGGGGACCAGCTGCAGATGGTGGTGCTGACGATGACGGTGCGTCGGTGCTCAGCCGGAGTCTGAGTCGTCATCCTCATGCTTGACGATCAGGGGCTCGTCATGGCCGTCTTCGCTGTCAGTGTCCTCTTCGTCGATGTTGCTCGAAGAGGATCTTTCGCCATCGCTCGAGCTTTCCGCGCAGCACCCTAAACGAGCACCTGAACACCCGAAGACCTTGATGGAGAGCAGGTTAGCATCCACCAACTTGTATCGGAGAAGGTGCCCTTCCGCAAGGTTGTGTGCACGAGCAAAAGTCTTCTAGCTGCACCAGAGAAGCATGACATGAGGTGCATGGTACCCAACGTTCGCCCATATGGAGCCATTGCAGCAACTGCTCATGTGCAGCCTCAACCCTTGCGGTTGATTGACCTCTATCAACCTGGCAAAGGGATGAGGGAGCCATAGGCGGCTGCGTGGGGTCTCACGCAACCTAACGATGAACTCCAGCATTGTGTCTCCTACATGGCCCGCCATCGGGGTCCGAGCGGCTGGGGGAGGCGCGGCCAGTGCACTGCCATGCCCGCCTCTGCCCCGAGCGCTCTGTCATCCCTGTCCACGCCCTGCGGCTCCACCTTGTGCACTAGACTCTGCCCCTGCGGCTGCAATGTGGGAAGAGGCACGGTGCCGAGAGGAAGCCCTCGTCACCATTGTCGAAGCCCGAGCTCAGCCCATTCCCCTTGTCATGGTGGAAGCGAAGAACAAGATGGAAGGAGAAGGTATGTGGATGAGCATCGCCGTCCCCTTCGCGCTCCCTTTTATAGCGGGGAAAGGCGGAAGGCTGGTTCTCCACTACCCTGGGGCGATCGCCCCACTCCCCTAGTCCAGCCTATTTGTGCCTCCATTTACGCCAATCCAGAGCGCTGCATTTTCTGCCAAGGCACATGTCTCCCCGCCCTGCGCATCCACCACCAACCCCGTGCAATGCATGTGGCACGCATGGCAAAAATGGCAGGTGTAGTGGGTGAAGTGGAATGGCAGTTACCCCTGGTTCATGCGCGGGCGTCCTAATTAGCTCCAGTGAACGTGGGTGCCCTCTGGCCTACTGCATGGATGAACCCACGTCCTCCGAACCCTACAAGTCTCATGGGAGACCCGGAGTTTAATTCAATTCAGGGTTAATGAAGAAGCAAACGGGCCCGAGGGCCTGTGCATGAGGTTGATATGTGGGCCTGTGCGTTGTTTGGGCCTGCCCCAACAATGGCCGGCAGCACATATAGACCAGGCCCGAGGGCTCCTGCCGGTGCAACAAACATCCATGTTTGTTGCCCAGACTCACGCACAGGCGTAGAGTCATTCATACATCAGGTATCCATACTTGGCCCAAGATGATCCAGAGAATCCGCTCTTCATGAGATCAAGGAGAGCATTAAGAAGATCAAGTTGAAAGGAGATCACCTTAGGAAGCTTCCCTTGCCGGGTAGAAGAGCCCGGCCGGGTCGAGGAAGCACCTAAAAAGAACAAGACCAATTCGCCCCGGCAGGGCTTGCTGGGGCCGCCAAGACCAGAACCCGCCAGGCTCCCTGCCGGCAGGACTTCGCCAAAATGCCACTGCCCCACCTCATCGTACCCAAGTCACTAATTACTGCGGTATCAAGCTCTCAAATAACCAGGTGGATCCCATCGAGCACATGGCAGCATGGCGAGGAGGAAATTAGCTTTATTGACACCCGTCCAGATGGTGTGTCGCGTTATTAAGGAAGGGAGGGATAAGTGGTGCAGCAGGCTTGCCGGGCTTCAACCTCAGCATGACACCTAGTAGTGCATTTAATGCACTTTGTCCTAATTGCCAGATTTAGGTATGATAGCACTGCTAGCTATCTAATCACATCGAAATGATTGTTATGCCACTGTGGTTGCCCCTTGAGCTATAAAAGGAGGCCCATGGCAACCTAGTAAAGGTTGGATTTCTAGACCCCCTAATACTTGTATGTGCACGTTGCTCCCCCCGAGGCAACCTTGTCGGGCTGGGGCACGTCGTGCCTTCGTGTTCCTCCAGATCAATCCACCAGAGCAGGAGTAGGGTTTTACGATGCAAAGCAGCCCGAACCTAGGTAAAAGAGAGTTGTCAACCGCTACGCTGCCCCTGCCATTTCTGCTCTTTGTGCAATGTAACCACCCCCTTGCCGAACCACAAAGGGGCATCCCTGCCCCATAGGTGATCGTGCTTCCATTCCAACACAATGATGACCAAATAAATGGCCGAGAACTAGGTTTGGATCTTGAATCACTTAAAATCAATTATGAGAGATATTGATTTGAGTGGGAGCACAGTTATGTATTAGTTAAGTCTAATCACTAGTGCAAATTAATTATGAACAATATCTATGTGTAGCTTGCATTATAGTTGTCGAACTATGGCTCGCAGTTCCACCTTTGTTGTTGAAATTGATTAGTTGTATTTATCTGGTTGAATCCTTATGATTGAGACGATCATTCTCTAAGAGTGACAAGAAGGATTTTGTCCTACTACATGCTTGTAATGCTCTCTTGCTAAAGCTATGGATGATAAGACTCAGATCCTTCGATCCAAAAGCTAGAACTACATTATGGTATGCTTGCTTCCAAGAAACCCGAACTTCAAAAAAAATTGGGATAGTTATGTGATATTCTTGAAACTAAAAATTATTTTGAAAAAAAACAAAGATTAAAAGATATGTGATATCTAAAGAAGTGTTTTTTTGCAAGATGTAGTAAAGTGTTAAACTATGTTTAAGACTGAAATGCATATGATCGGAAGAATACCAGTCATGAGTTGATTTTGAGAACTTAAAGAGAAAGAAGAAAAGAAAAGGATGTAGTGAAACTTACATGTCTAGGGAAGTTCGAGGATCACGCCACTCTTACAAGGTTAGATAATTCTTCTATTGAGTGGGAGAAGTATTGAGAGTAATCTATAAGAAGTTTAGAGGCGGAAGGAAAAGAAGACTAGAATGTCCAGCTCAGGTATGAATGTCATACAAGTTATAATATGTAGAGAAAGTCAGTCAAATAAAGTGCGAATCTTAAGAATTGTGACTAAAATTGTTAAACACTAAATTCTCCAGGAATTGTGGTTAAAAGTTGATCACAAGGATACTGACT
Source organism: Triticum urartu (assembly GCF_056163025.1). NCBI lineage: Eukaryota > Viridiplantae > Streptophyta > Magnoliopsida > Poales > Poaceae > Triticum > Triticum urartu. The sequence continues at coordinate 111,206,648 of NC_141875.1, read as the reverse complement.
CAATTGCATGTTGTTGCGAATCGATGCAAGAATTACTACGGCCTAATGACCAACAAATTAATGAGGTTAAAATATGTGTTGAAAATTTTGTAATAGTTATGATACTTTTTCATCAACATATTGCCTCTAAATTTATTGTCATAATTCATTTTAGAGTTTTGTACACTCTAGCACATTGCATAGAAGTTGTAAGGGGGTTGTTCATAAGAGAACAATACTTTTTCGTGTAATGAACAAAAGGACCATACTCCTATTATGAATAGGACTTAAGTTATGAATATTGATGATAAAATTGAACATCCATAACATTAATGCTAAATGTCGCAAGACTAAAAGAATACCACATATGTGTCGCACTACATTTAGTCACATTGGAGAAACTCGCATGGAGAAATTCCATAGTGATGAATTTTGGAGTCTATGATTATGAATCATCTGACACTTGCAACTTTTGTCCAAATAGTGAAGAAAACTCAAATACCATTCACTTGCCATAAAGAATGACCAACAGAGTAAATTGGAAAAATGCATATTGATGTATGTAGTCCAATAAGTGTTGTTGCAAGCAGTGGATTTACATATTTTCAAGGATGACTCAACTAGATATTTATATTTACTAATTGAGACATAAGTTCTTTTAAAATGTTTCAAAACATTTTTAGAATGAAGTGGAAATTATGGTAACAAGAAAATTATGTTCCTACAATTGGATTGCAGAAAAGTATATTTGAGTTACAAATTTAGCGAATATCTGATGAGCTGCGAAAAATGATTTATAGCTTGGACTTCCCAGAACATTAATAAGAATAGAATGTTTTGAGTAAATGTAATCAAGCTATGTATGACATGGTGAGATCAGAGATAACATTGATTGTTTCACCAATATACTTTTTAATGTGATGCTTTAGAGAGTATAGCTTTTACACTGAAAAGAGTGCCATCAATTTTTTTTGAAATAAGTTCTACTTTGTAGGTTATCCCAAATCGTTGGGTATTTCTCTCTCACTATGCAAAGGCAAAGAGTTTTAGCTAGAGAGTGTGGAAATTTTAAAGAAAAATGTTTTCTGCAAAAGAGTGAGTGGGAGGACAGTACAACTCGACAAGATTACAGAATCTTCGTGATCAGGTCAAAGAAAAGAAACGCTAGAAGTGGTTGTAGAATTTCCTACCATGACTGATACGAAAGACTCTACATGAGGGAGGGAGTCCTGGACTAAGGGGTCCTCGGGCGTCCGACCTGTTAGCCATGGGCCGGACTGATGGGTTGTGAAGATACGAAGACCGAAGACTGTACCCGTGTCCGGATAGGACTCTCCTTGGCGTGGAAGGCAAGCTTGGCGATGGCATATGTAGATTCCCTTCTTTGTAACCAACCTTGTGTAACCCTAGATCCTCCCGGTGTCTATATAAACCGGAGGACTTAGTCTGGATAGGATATACTCATTACCATAGTCATACAGGCTAGACTTCTAGGGTTTAGCCATTACAATCTCGTGGTAGATCAACTCTTGTAATACTCATATTCATCAAGATCAATCAAGCAGGAAGTAGGGTATTACCTCCATAGAGAGGGCCCGAACCTGGGTAAACATCGTGTCCCCTGTCTCCTGTTACCATCGACCTTAGATGCACAGTTCGGGACCCCCTACCCAAGATCCGCCGGTTTTGACACCGACATTGGTGCTTTCATTGAGAGTTCCTCTGTTCTGTCGCTAAAAGGTTTGATGGCCCCTTCAATCGTCGATAATGACGCTGTCCAGGGAGAAACTTTCCTCCAAGGACAAACCCTCGTGTTCGGCGGCTTTGCACTGTGGGCCAACTCGTTTGGCCATCTGGTGCAGATCGAAAGCTACGCCCCTGGCCATCAGGTCAGATTTGGGAGCTTGAACTACGTTGCGAACATCCATGGAGACTTGATATTCGCCGGATTCGAGACCGCGGTAGCCGCTCCCGGTCACACTGATGATCATGACCTAAATCTGTCATCAGGCCGCATCCAGGAGATTGCTCCTGTAACTGCTCTGGCCCTAGATCCGGAGCAAGCTGCGCCATCCAAGGACGGGAGGATCAACCTCACCATGGAGGCCACAGATTCCACGGCGTTGGAGCCGCACATAGACTTAACCTCTCACGACGTCTTTGTCAGCGGAACTCTGGACTCGTCTCCGGCCGTAAGTTCCGAACCACGTGAGCCCGCAGACACCGAGCTTGATCGTTTATCGATCTTCGAATTCAGCGCCGCAGACATCTTCCAGCACTCGCCTTTGGGCAATGTGCTAAACTCATTAAAGAACCTGTCCTTGGCGGAGGAATCACAGTCGAACTATATCCGGCTCAAACCAGGGGCTAACGATAGAGAATTTTGCTTCCCACCCACCACCCACTTCATAGCCACGGTCGAGGATTCGACTGATACACTTGATTACGACTCCGAGAACATTTACGGCATGGACGATGATGCCAAAGACACCGAAGACCCCATTGATACAGATAATGAACAAGATGAACGACAAGATGGGCAGGTTAGCCCCGGCAAACAGGCCACGCACGAAGATTCGTAGGACGGCAATTACCTTCCGCTCTCTGAGGATGAGGTGAGCCTCGGCACCGAGGATTTCATCGTGCCTGAGGAACCTCTTGAGTAGGAGCGCTTCAAGCGCCAACTAATAGCCACTGCAAGGAGCCTAAAAAAGAAGCAGCAGCAGCTTCAAGCTGACCAAGATCTACTCAATGATAGATGGACTGAAGTCCTAGCCGCCGAAGAATACGTCCTTAGTGGACAAGCCAAAAGCTACCCAAAGCATAGATTGCTACCTCAGTGCGACGACAATGCGCTGGAGCCCGTACCATCATCGCATAATGCGGCAGGTCGACCACAACTTGGTCCGGGTAAAGCGGCAAATCAAGCCAAACACCAGACCGCCCCACCTCGCTGTAAAGGCAAGAACAAAACAGCTCAGGGTTGTACATACGACCTTCAACAGGACTTGGGTAGTATAGCAGGACACTCAAGAGCGATCTACGGATCGCGAGGACATACCTCGACACGCGACAACGGCCACCTATTCGGACATGACAAACCTATCCACGCCCGGGCTGAAAACCGTAGATGGACTCTATCGGAGGTATGTCACAGTGTGGCCCAACATAGAGGCACCGCACACCCTCTTTGCTTCACCGACGAAGTAATGGAGCATGAATTCCCAGACGGGTTCAAACCTATGAATATCGAATCATACGATGGAACAACGGATCCCACGGTATGGATCGAGGACTTCCTCCTCCATATCCACATGGACCATGGAGACGACCTTCATGCCATCAAATACCTACCACTAAAACTCAAAGGACCAGCTCGGTACTGGTTAAACAGTCTGCCAAAAAATTCTATTGGCAGCTGGGAAGATTTGGAGGATGCCTTTCGTGACAACTTCCAAGGAACATATGTCCGGCCACCGGACGCCGATGACTTAAGTCACATTGTCCAACAGCTCGGAGAGTCAGCTAGGAAGCTCTGGACTAGGTTCTTAGTTAAAAAGAACCAAATCGTCGACTGTCCGGACGCGGAAGCCCTTGCGACCTTTAAACACAGCATCCGGGATGAATGGCTTGCATGCCACCTCGGTCAAGAAGGACCTAGATCCATGACAGCCCTTACCGCTCTAATGATCCGCTTTTGTGCGGGAGAAGATGGCTGGCTCGCTCGTAGAAGCAATAGCGCCAGCGACTCAGGAACTTCCAAAATCCGATACGGCAATGGCAAGCCACGACGAAGCAAACACAACGGTCGCAATGATAATGAAAGATCATGCGACACAGCGGTTAACACCGGATTCAGCAATCCCAAGCCCGGTCAACGGAAAAAGCCATTCAAGGCGAACAGAGACGGACCATCCAATCTAGACAGGATACTAGACTGACCCTGCCAGATTCACGGCCACCCCAATAAACCAACTAATCATACCAACAGAAGTTGTTGGGTCCTCAAGCAGCCCGGCAAGCTCAACGCCGAGCACAAGGGAAGGGGGCCGCCAGACAATAGGGACGACGGAGTGGTTCACCAGCTAAATGCCGGGGACCAGAAGAAGTTTCCCCCCGAAGATCGATCAAATCAGGAGCAGAAATAGCAGTTCGGCTTCCGTTGCCCATCTCATATACCCGTTAAAACTATACCGCGCATACATGACTACGCACTTAAGATACCATGGGCACTGGCGGAAGCATAATACAGACAAGTCTGCAAGCACTCCGGTAACATTTGTATCTACTTTCCTTTTTCTTTCTTCATTATCTCTTAAAAACAGATAGCACAAAGGAGAAACATCTAAGGCCGACTCCATCGGAGTTCGGATACGTACACTCACCTACAGGGGCTACTTCCTTCAAGGATTCCCCTCGCCGAGGACAGGCGGCGCAGACGTGCGACAGGAGATCCAAAATAACTTTTTGTAGACCGCACTCTTTTTCGAGCCTATAACATGCCTTTTTCCTCTGCCTTCGACCTAGGGCATATCAAATAGCTGGGGTCGTGGCCTTCATATATACCAAGTAACCATTGGCATATCGCTCAGGTCTTAGTTCACATTATCTGAATTACTCATCCGCGTCTTTCCGCAAATGAATACGCCTCCTATGGTTTTTTCATAGATATACCCCTGGCTTAACTTGCCAGGGGCTCGGTACGGGAACAAAAGAGTTGCCAACAAAGTCCGAACAGCTTTTACAGAGTACTTCGGTGTCACGAGTTTGGCCTTATATGCATCAACTCTGAATCATGTCTTGGGTCAATAGTTGGGTTGCCGGCTCATGTGCTTGCTATCCTACGTTCCGCTCTATCGGCTAGGGTAGTAAAGGGAGAACTACTATGATTGTGCTTCCGGTTCACCCGGTTAAGCACCTCAGTAGAGAAAGCCGAAAACTGACTGTCATGATGCGGCGAGAGCTGGTCAACCACTTGACGACTTATCAGAATCTTTAGTGATTCCTCCGTGTCACACGAAGGACCTCTTTTGGGTCAAATATGTAAACGCATCGTATGAATAAGCCGCATACATACCAGGGGCTATGTTGTAGACCCACCATAAAACTCCTATGGCTAAGTGAAAGTGTTAATGCCCTATAGTCTGGTTGCCTGGTTCGCCGCATTGACACCTCCTTCACGGACCAAGACGTTGGGTCAAGAGTGATCAGATGCTTTTTCGAACACCCCTGTACTTCCTACGAGGGGGATGAAGCCGAAGACTAGAAAACTTTCAGATTATATTAAAACGGCCGCACATGAGGAACACAAGCTTTCGAGCAAAATATACAAATAGATTAACTATAAAATTGTCTCGTACAATTCTCATACACCTCACTCGAACATTATGTCTTTCGAGCATTGACCCTCTATCAAGCGGGCGGCTACTAGGACGTCTTCAGCATAATGCTCCGGTTCGTGGCGGTCCTTGCCCTTGGGTGGACTCTTCACCACAACATCGATGGCCTTCATCTTCCCCTAGAATGTCTTGACTCGGGAAAAGGCCATCCGTGCACTCTCGATGCACACTGATCGCTTCACAGCGTTGATACACGGCACCGCGTCAACAAGCTGCTGCACCAAGCCGAAGTAACTATTCGGAACAAGCTCAGTTGGCCATAACCGGATTATGACGTTCTTCATGGCAGCGCCGGATATCCTATGAAGCTCGGCCCACTGGGAGATATGCTCATTCAGCAACAGGGGCGCTTCGACGCGCCGAATTATGACCAGAAAAGCTTCTCCGTTGTATACCCCTCTCGCGCCTGGTAAAACTGTGCCGCATCGGAAGAACTCTTCGGCAAGTCTAAAAACTCGTCCGGAGAACTCCACAATTGGTTAAGCTGAGCATAGTTCGGATCGCCGAACTTAGTCTGTAGTAAAAAGGGCTTACCAGCCACAATCTCCCCAGCTTGTCGGATCTCCTCATGGACTGCTCTGGATTCAGACCGCGCTTCTCTCGCCTCTCGTAGGGCCTTGTCAAGTTCAGCCGTTTTGGCTTCATTCTCCTTCTCAAGGAGCTCACAGCGGCTAGTAACATTTTTTAGTTCGATCGCCATCGTGGATATCTTCTCCTCGTCTTGACGCCGAGCAGCTCGTTCGGCATTTAACTCAGCCGATGCCTTTTCAGCAGCCGCATTACTACACCGGGCCTGCTCCTTGGCTCGGGCCAGCTCCGCCCGAAGAATTTCAACGGCGGTAGCACCATCTGCAGCCATGCATATTAAACTATATAACTTTTAGCATCATGCTTATATCACAAAAATGTATGTGAAGGGACTGCCCTGAATACATACCTTGCGATTCGTCAAGATGCATAATGATTAACGCAATGTCATCCCCGGCCACATCAAGCTTCCGTTGCAGCTCGGCAATATCCGTAGTCTGGGAAGTAGACAGGGGGAAGCAGCATGTGTTCAAGTTAATCAGATTAGTCCTCGAATATTTCTTCTTGATCCTCCGTTCGCCTCCCATGGGAAGCCAACCCGAGTCTCAGGGGCTACTACCTATACACAGGTGTATTTTGCGAATAAAACACAATTGCACATATTACAGTACAAACCTCGAAGCCTCTTAGTAGGCTCGCAAAGGCCTCATTCAATCCGCTCTTCGCGGATAGGACCTTTTCAACCACCGTACCCATTAAGGTACGATGTTCCGCTGAGACGGACGCCTGCCGCAGCATGTTCGTCAAGATATCTGGCGCCTCTGGGTCTCCGGAGGCTGCCGTAGGAGTACGGCCACCCTTTGAGGGGATCCATTTATTCGTATCCGGTTGTATACCGGATTGTTCGGGGCCTGCATTGTTGTTCCCGGGACCCTGGGCCACCGAAGTATCACCATCGGGTAATGTCTTCATCATCCCTTGCACCACTTGTTGGTCGGGGGAGACCCTCCGCGACGACACCTCGAAGTCGTCCGCCCTATTGGACGGAGAGGCTGGTGGGGGCGTCTCGCTTTCCATCATCTCCGGGAGAAGGTCCCCCAAGGAAGAGGATTGTTGAAGAAGACTGCATGCTGAGTGATACGTCTCCAACGTATCTATAATTTTTGATTGCTCCATGCTATATTGTCTACTGTTTTGGACTATATTGGGCTCTATTTTCCACTTTTATATTATTTTTGGGACTAACCTATTAACCGGAGGCCCAGCCCAGAATTGCTGTTTTTTGCCTATTTAAGCGTTTCGGCTAAACGGAATATCAAACGGAGTCCAAACAGAATAAAATCTTCGGAAACGTGATTTTCTCACCGAACGTGATCCAGGAGACTTGGACCCTACTGCAAGGGATCAAAGAGGTGGTCACGAGGGTGGGGGCACGCCCCCCTGCCTCGTGGGCCCCTCGGTGCTCCACCGACGTACTCCTTCCTCCTATATATACACACGTAACCCCAAACGATCAGAACAGGAGCCAAAAACCTAATTCCACCGCCGCAACTTTCTGTATCCACTAGATCCCATCTTGGGGCCTATTCCGGAGCTCCGCTGGAAGAGGGTCGTCATCACGGAGGGTTTCTACATCATCCTAGCCCCTCCGATGAAGTGTGATTAGTTTACCTCAGACCTTCGGGTCCATAGTTAGTAGCTAGATGGCTTCTTCTCTCTCTTTGAATCTCAATACAAAGTTCTCCCCCTCTCTCGTGGAGATCTATTCGATGTAATCTTCTTTTTGCGGTGTGTTTGTTGAGACCGATGAATTGTGGGTTTATGATCAAGTCTATCTATGAATAATATTTGAATCTTCTCTGAATTCTTTTATGCATGATTGGTTATCTTTGCAAGTCTCTTCGAATTATCCGTTTGGTTTGGCCAACTAGATTGGTAGTTCTTGCCATGGGAGAAGTGCTTAGCTTTGGGTTCGATCTTGCGGTGTCCTTACCCAGTGACAAAAGGGGCAGCAAGGCACGTATTGTATCATTGCCATCGAGGATAACAAGATGGGGTTTATTTCATATTGCATGAATTTATCTCTCTACATCATGTCATCTTGCTTAAGGCGTTACTCTGTTTTTAACTAATACTCTAGATGCATGCTGGATAGCGGTCGATGACTGGAGTAATAATAGTAGATGCAAAATCGTGTCGATCTACTTGTCACGGACGTGATGCCTATATACATGATCATGCCTAGATATTCTCATAATTATTCACAATTCTATCAATTGCTCAGCAGTCATTTGTTCACCCACCGTAGAATACTTATGCTCTTGAGAGAAGCCACTAGTGAAACCTATGGCCCCCTGGTCTATTCTCATCATATCAATCTCCATCACTTTTATATTGTTTTGCTATTTACTTTGCTTTTACTTTTTACTTTGCATCTTTATATCAAAAATACCAAAAATATTCTATCTATCAGATCTCACTCTCGTAAGTGTCCGTGAAGGGCTTGACAACCCCTAATCGCGTTGGTTGCGAGTAGCTATCGCTTTGTGCAGGTACGAGGGACTTGAGCGTGGGCTCCTACTGGATTGATACCTTGGTTCTCAAAAACTAAGGGAAATACTTACGCTACTCTGTTGCATCATCCCGTCCTCTTCGGGGAAAACCAACGCAAGCTCAAGACGTAGGAAGAAGGATTTCTGGCGCCGTTGCCGGGGAGTCTACGCAAAAAGTCAACATACCAAGTACCCATCACAATCCCTATCTCTCGCATTACATTATTTGCCATTTGCCTCTCATTTTCCTCTCCCCCCAATTCACCCTTGCCGTTTTATTCGCCCTCTCTCTCTATCCTCCCTCTCTGTTTGCCTCTTTTGTCCGCTTGCTTTTTGTTTGCTCGTGTGTTAGATTGCTTGTTTTTCGCAATGGCTCAAGATACTACTAAATTATATGACTTCACCAATACCAATAATAATGATTTCCTTAGCACTCTGATTGCTCCTCTTATCGATGCTGAATCTTCTGAAATTAATACTGCTTTGTTGAATCTTGTTATGAAAGATCAATTCGCCGGCCTTCCTAGTGAAGATGCCGCTACTCATCTGAATAGCTTCGTTGATTTATGTGATATGCAAAAGAAAAAATATGTCAATAATGATGTCGTTAAATTGAAGCTATTTCCTTTTTCGCTTAGAGATCGTGCTAAAGCTTGGTTTTCGTCTTTGCCAAAGAATAGTATTGATGCATGGAACAAGTGCACAGACGCTTTTATCTCTAAGTATTTTCCTCCCGCTAAGATCATCTCTCTTATAAATGATATAATGAACTTTAAACAACTTGATCATGAACATGTTGCACAAGCTTGGGAGAGGATGAAATTAATGATACGTAATTGCCCTACTCATGGTTTGAATTTGTGGATGATTATACAAAACTTTTATGCCGGATTGAATTTTGCTTCTAGAAATCTTTTAGATTCGGCCGCGGGAGGCACTTTTATGGAAATCACTTTAGGAGATGCTACTAAACTCCTAGATAATATTATGGTTAATTATTCTCAATGGCATACTGAAAGAACTTCTAATAAAAAAGTGCATGCGATAGAAGAAATTAATGTGTTGAGTGGAAAGATGGATGAACTTATGAAATTATTTGCTACTAAGAGTGTTTCTTCTGATCCTAATGATATGCCTTTGTCTACTTTGATTGAGAATAATAATGAATCTATGGATGTGAATTTTGTTGGTAGGAATAATTTTGGTAACAACGCTTATAGAGGGAATTTTAATCCTAGGCCATATCCAAGTAATCCTTCTAATAATTATGGGAATTCCTACAACAACTCTTATGGAAATTATAATAAGATGCCCTCTGATTTTGAATCTAATATTAAAGAATTTATTTCTTCGCAAAAGAATTTTAATGCTATGATTGAAGAAAAATTGCTTAAGATTGATGATTTGGCTAGAAACGTTGATGGAATTGCTCTTGATGTTGATGCTTTGAAACTTAGATCTATTCCACCTAAGCATGATATTAATGAGTCTCTAAAAGCCATGAGAATTTCAATTGATGAATGTAAGGAAAGAACCGCTAGGATGCGTGCTTCCAAAGATGCCTTTATTAAAGCGTGTTCTTCCAATTCCTATGAAAATCAAGATGAAGATCTAAAAGTTATTGATGTGTCTCCAATTAAATCTTTATTTTGCAATATGAATCTTGATGAAACTGAATATGATCTTCCTTTACCTAGAAGGCATTCTAAAAATTCGAAGTATTTAGATCTTAATGATGAAATTGATGAAAGTGGGATTGAAAGAAATAAAAATCTAGATGTTGCTAAACCCACTATATTGGATTTCAAGGAATTTAATTATGAAAGTTGCTCTTTGATTGATTGTATTTCCTTGTTGCAATCCGTGCTAAATTCTCCACATGCTTATAGTCAAAATAAAGCCTTCACCGAACATATTGTTGATGCCTTGATGCAATCTTATGAAGAAAAACTTGAGTTGAGAGTTTATATCCCTAGAAAACTCTATGATGAGTGGGAACCAACTATTAAAATTAAAATTGAAGATCATGAGTTTTATGCTTTGTGTGATTTGGGTGCTAGTGTCTCTACTATTCCCAAGACTCTGTGTGATTTACTAGATTTCCGTAATTTTGATGATTGCTCCCTAAACTTGCATCTTGCGGATTCCACTATTAACAAACCTATGGGAAAAATTAATGATATTCTTATTGTTGCAAATAGGAATTATGAGCCCGTAGATTTCATTGTTCTTGATATAGATTGCAATCCTTCTTGCCCTATTATTCTTGGTAGACCTTTCCTTAGAACGGTTGGTGCGATTACTGATATGAAGGAAGGGAATATTAGATTTCAAATTCCATTAAAAAGGGCATGGAACACTTTCCAAGAAAGAAAATAAAATTACCATATGAAACTATCATGAGAGCCACTTATGGATTGCCTACCAAAGATGGCAATACCTAGATCTATTCTTGCTCGTTATGCCTAGCTTGGGGCGTTAAACGATAGCGCTTGTTGGGAGGCAACCCAATTTTATTTTTATTCCTTGATTTTTGATCCTGTTTAGTAATAAATAAATTACTAGCACATATACCCGTGCGTTGCACCGGAAGACAAAATCAATATTTATTCAAATGTAATTAGAATTTTATGGACAAAATATAACGGCTCATGAACAATTTAATGTTTACAAAAGATCTATGGACGCACATTGTCACAAAATAACTTATATATCGGTTTCACTTGCACTTGAATGTGTTAAAATAAACCTATACTTCCACATCATATGCAATTAAAAATATAACTGATTATCTTTGATCCAACGCGCATACCTTAAAAAATAGATTCTTAGTCGAAAGCACTTCCTAGATTTCAAACAAAATGTCGAACTCTATGGTTCACAACAATATTCCTCAATTGTCAACACACCCCGGGTATTGCTTAAAATCGACACAAAGCGCCCCTTCTTCTGCCAAATTGTGACAAATTCTATATCTATATTGATAGAGAAGGTAAAAAATTTGAAAAAAAAATCTAGTGCACTCTATATCTTAAAAAAGTCACAAATATGGTTACTCACCCCACCAAAAAAGGTTACTTTCCTCTCTAATGATTGTTCTTGATAGTCTAAACATAATGTAATTCTTGTCATGTCTGCCAGAGTTTTACTAAAAGGGAAAAAAAGGAAAAATTAGCTAAAATTAGGAACCGAGGAAGAAAATTATAAAACTTAGAAACTTCTGTTCAAAATTGTACAATTAAAAATCTTGATTTTATCTAAAAATCAGATTAATAACAGAAAGTTAAAATATAAAATAAAATAATTTAATGTTGGATTTCCTACTAATTAATTTTGTGATATGCATATATATGCCTGCTTTTTAAATAGGAAGGCAATCAGCGACAATAATTATCCAGCATGCATCTTGCTTTTTTTAGATCTGCATCTCCGCTTTTAAGTAGGAAAGCAATCAAGCTGCACTAATTAAATCATTGCCTTCCCGTGGAGTCAACTTCTTCATTTGCCTTTTTTCTCTTGGCGTTATTCCTTCCTTTCTTGTCTTTCTAATTGCAGAAAATCATTTATTTCTTAGACTCTCGGGGCAGCTCTGCTTATTTCCCAGGAAATTCATAAGCTAACGCGTGCCTGGCTTTAGCCCAGTTGGTTGTGCATGTTGAGATTAAATGGCAGGTCTTGAGTTCGACTCCCATGAAAATCAACTAATTTTTGCTGTGCTCCTCTACAATCTCGGCCCATATGCAAGGGCGAAGTCGCAGCTCACAATCTCGGCCCATGTGGGGCAAAGCCCGTGACGGATAAAAATCGTGTATATGTTTTAAATTCAAATTGAAAGCGTAAATTTACAGAAAGAAAGCGTATTGTGACGGTGAACCCACGGAGTCAATCCATGCTTTATTATTAGGGATAGATTTAGCATTTGTTTTGGTTGTGTTTTTTGTGTTTAATTAGTGTTTTTGCCAAGTAGAACCGTTGGGAAGACTTGGGGAAAGTCTTGTTGAACTTGCTGTAAAAAACAGAAACTTTAGCGCTCACGAGAACTGCTGTCATTTTTATTTGAAGAGTGATATTTAGTTAATCATTTTTGAAGATGATTAATAGATAAATTCCTCATGTCCAGCAATTTATTTTAGAATTTTTGGGGTTCCAGATCTTGCGCTACCTACAGATTACTACAGACTGTTCTGTTTTTGACAGATTCTGTTTTTCGTGTGTTGTTTGCTTATTTTGATGAATCTATGGCTAGTAAAATAGTTTATAATCCATAGAGAAGTTGGAATACAGTAGGTTTAACACCAATATAAATAAAGAATGAGTTCATTACAGCACCTTGAAATGGTCTTTTGTTTTCTTTCGCTAACGGAGCTCACGAGTTTTCTATTTTGAGTTTTGTGTTGTGAAGTTTTCAAGTTTTGGGTGAATTCTTTTGATGGATCATGGAACAAGGAGTGGCAAGAGCCTAAGCTTGGGGATGCCCATGGCACCCCCAAGATAATCCAAGGACACCAAAAAGTCAAAGCTTGGGGATGCCCCCAGAAGGCATCCCCTCTTTCGTCAACTTTCATCGGTAATTTACTTGGAGCTATATTTTTATTCACCAACATGATATGTGTTTTGCTTGGAGCGTCTTGTATTATTTGTGTCTTTGTTTGTTAGTATTCCACAATCATCCTTGCTGTACACACCTTTTGAGAGATCCATACATGAATTAAAATTTGATAGAATACTCTATGTGCTTCACTTATATCTTTTAAGCTAGATAATTTTACTCTATGTGCTTCACTTATATCCTTTTGAGCTAGATAATTTTGCTCTATGTGCTTCACTTAGATATTTTAGCGAACGGTGGTGGATTCGTTTTAAAGAAACTATTGATCTCTCATGCTTCACTTAAATTAATTTTGAGAGTCTCTTAATAGCATGGTAATTTGCCTAATAATAATATGCTTGGTATTCAAGATTTGTGAAACTTTCTTTTGAGTGTGTTGAATACTAAGAATAGATTGAAGCATGATAATTTTTTTGAGATATGGAGGTGATAATATTAAAGTCATGCTAGTTGAGTAGTTGTGAATTTAAAGAATACTTGTGTTGAAGTTTGTGATTCCCGTAGCATGCACGTATGGTGAACCATTATGTGATGAAGTCGGAGCATGATTCATTTATTGATTGTCTTCCTTATGAGTGGCGGTCGGGGACGAGCGATGGTCTTTTCCTACCAATCTATCCCCCTAGGAGCATGCGCGTAATACTTTGCTTTGATAACTTCTAAATTTCTGCAATAAGTATATGAGTTCTTTATGACTAATGTTGAGTCCATGGATTATACGCACTCTCACCCTTCCACTTTTGCTAGCCTCTCTAATACCGCGCAACTTTCGCCGGTATCATACACCTACCATATACCTTCCTCAAAACAGCCATCATACCTACCTATTATGGCATTTCCATAGCCATTCCGAGATATATTGCCATGCAACTTTCCACCATCTAGTTCATCATGACACATCCATCATTGTCATATTGCTTATCATGATCATGTAGTTGACATAGTATTTGTGGCAAAGCCACCGTTCATAACTCTTTCATGCTTGTCACTCATGATTCATTGCATATCCCGGTACACCGCCGGAGGCATTCATATAGAGTCAAACTTTGTTTTAGTATCGAGTTGTAATCATTGAGTTGTAAATAAATAGAAGTGTGATGATCATCATTCAATAGAGCATTGTCCCAAAAAAAGCAAGGCCAAAGAAAAAAAAGAAGGCCCAAAAAAAAGGGGGCAATGCTACTATCCTTTTTCCACACTTGTGCTTCAAAGTAGCACCATGTTATAGCAAGTCTCATATATTGTGCTTCAAAGTAGCACCATGTTCTTCATATAGAGAGTCTCATATGTTGTCACTTTCATATAATAGTGGGAATTTTACGTTATAGAACTTGGCTTGTATATTCCAATGATGGGCTTCCTCAAATTGCCCTAGGTCTTTCGTGAGCAAGCAAGTTGGATGCACACCCACTAGTTTCTTTTGTTGAGCTTTCATACATTTATAGCTCTAGTGCATCCGTTGCATGGAAATCCCTACTCACTCACATTGATATCTATTGATGGGCATCTCCATAGCCCATTGATATGCCTAATCGATGTGAGACTATCTTCTCCTTTTTGTCTTCTCACAACCACCATTCTATTCCACCTATAGTGCTATATCCATGGCTCACGCTCATGTATTGCGTGAAGATTGAAAAAGTTTTGAAAAAGTTAGAGTATAAAACAATTGCTTGGCTTGTCATCAGGGTTGTGCATGATTTGAATACTTCATGTGGGGAAGATGGATCATAGCCAGACTATATGATTTTGTAGGGATAACTTTCTTTGGCCATGTTATTTGAGAAGACATAATTGCTTTGTTAGTATGCTTGAAGTATTATTATTTTCTATATCAATATAAACTTTTATCTTGAATCTTTCTAATCTGAATATTCATACCACAATTAGGAAGATTTGCATTGAAATTATGCCAAGTAGCACTCCGCATCAAAAATTCTCTTTTTATCATTTACCTACTCGAGGACGAGCAGGAATTAAGCTTGGGGATGCCTGATACGTCTCCAACGTATCTATAATTTTGGATTGCTCCATGCTATATTATCTACTGTTTTGGACTATATTGGGATTTATTTTCCACTTTTATATTATTTTTGGGACTAACATATTAACCGGAGGCCCAGCCCAGAATTGCTGTTTTTTTGCCTATTTCAGTGTTTTGGATAAACGGAATATCAAACGGAGTCCAAACGGAATAAAATCTTTGGAAACGTGATTTTCTCACCGAACATGATCCAGGAGACTTGGACCCTACTGCAAGGGATCAAAGAGGTGGTCACGAGGGTGGGGGGAGCCCCCTTCTAGGGCACGCCTCCCTGCCTCGTGGGCCCCTCGGTGCTCCACCGACATACTCCTTCCTCCTATATATACACACGTACCCCCAAACGATCAAAACAGGAGCCAAAAACCTAATTCCACTGCCGCAACTTTCTGTATCCACGAGATCCCATCTTGGGGCCTGTTCCGGAGCTCCGCCAGAAGAGGGCCGTCATCACGGAGGGCTTCTACATCATCCTAGCCCCTCCGATGAAGTGTGATTAGTTTACCTCAGACCTTCGGGTCCATAGTTAGTAGCTAGATGGCTTCTTCTCTCTCTTTGAATCTCAATACAAAGTTCTCCCCCTCTCTCATTGAGATCTATTCGATGTAATCTTGTTTTTGCGGTGTGTTTGTTGAGACCGATCAATTGTGAGTTTATGATCAAGTCTATCTATGAATAATATTTGAATCTTCTTTGAATTCTTTTATGCATGATTGGTTATCTTTGCAAGTCTCTTCGAATTATCCGTTTGGTTTGGCCAACTAGATTGGTAGTTCTTGCCATGGGAGAAGTGCTTAGCTTTGGGTTCGATCTTGCGGTGTCCTTACCCAGTGACAGAAGGGACAGCAAGGCACGCATTGTATCGTTGCCATCAAGGATAACAAGATGGGGTTTATTTCATATTGCATGAATTTATCTCTCTACATCATGTCATCTTGCTTAAGGTGTTACTCTGTTTTTAACTTAATACTCTAGATGCATGCTGGATAGCGGTCGATGAGTGGAGTAATAGTAGTAGATGCAGAATCGTTTCGATCTACTTGTCACGGACGTGATGCCTATATACATGATCATGCCTAGATATTCTCATAATTATGCACAATTCTATCAATTGCTCAACAGTAATTTGCTCACCCACCGTAGAATACTTATGCTCTTGAGAGAAGCCACTAGTGAAACCTATGGCCCCCATGTCTATTCTCATCATATCAATCTCCATCACTTTTATATTGTTTTGCTATTTACTTTGCTTTTACTTTTTTACTTTGCATCTTTATATCAAAAATACCAAAAATATTCTATCTATCAGATCTCACTCTCGTAAGTGACCATGAAGGGCTTGACAACCCCTAATCGCGTTGGTTGTGAGTAGCTATCGCTTTGTGCAGGTACGAGGGACTTGAGCATGGGCTCCTACTGGATTGATACCTTGGTTCTCAAAAACTGAGGGAAATACTTATGCTACTCTGCTGCATCATCCCTTCCTCTTCGGGGAAAACCAACGCAAGCTCAAGACGTAGCACTGAGCTGCAAAAAATATATATTCCAGGCATTATAAGAAAAGAATGAGACATGTTTAAAACAGCCTTGTTCACTTACTATTTGGCCTGAGGCTTGTCCTCGTCATGAGACTACGCTTCGACGTCTTCCAAGCCCGAGCCACCCACCAGAGGCATCTTGCCTCGCTCAGGAGCCTGCTTCTCCCAATCTTCGGAGGCGGCCCTTTTCTTCCTAGGAGGGAAGGAGACAGTGGCCCCCCTTCACTTTTGTCTTCGGATGAGGGGATTTTGATTCCTCCGAACACACAGTCCGATGTACCCTTGGAATAGGGGCCATCTTTGGTCCTCTCACTCTCCACCTCGCCCTCCTTCATAGGCATCTGGTATGGTGCCAGGGCCACCATCCTTGTTAGAACAGGATTCGCTGGGGCCTCGGGCAGAGGGGCCGAACACATAATTAGTTCTCCCTTCTTTATCCATCCCTGGAAGAAGATAGCTTTCTCAGTACCATATTACAGTATGCATAATTACAAAGTGTTCAGGAGCCAAGTGCTTACCGGGGTATCCGGACGGTTGCAGTTAAGGCCAGCGTCCTCGGTAGTGTCCGGCCAATGTTTCCGCTTCTGGAAAAATAACTTCCACATCCCTTCGTGTGTGGTGCCGAAGAAGTGTTGGAGGGTTCGTGGTCCTTCTGGATTAAGCTCCCACATACGGCGAGACCTGCGCTGGCATGGCAGGATTCGGCGTACTAAAATCACTTGAATCACGTTGACAAGATCGATGTCCCTCTCGAGGAGGGTTTGGATGCGGCTCTGTAAATTCTGCACTTCATCAACTGATCCCCAGTCCAGCCCCTTGTTGACCCATGATGCAAGCTATAAGGGTGGGCCAGGATGGAATGTGGGTGCGGCTACCCACTTGGTGCTGCGGGGCTCCGTAACGTAAAACCACTCCCACTACCAGTGATTGGAAGTTTCGGTAAAGGAACCTTTTGGCCAAGGAGTGTTGGTGAGTTGGCTGACCATAGCACCACCGCACTCCACCTGTTCCCCATCAACTACCTTCGGCTTCACACTGAAGGTCTTGAGCCATAAGCCGAAGTGTGGGGGGATTCGGAGGAAGGCCTCGCATGCAATGATAAACGGTGAGACGTGGAGGATAGAGTCCGGGGCTAGATCATGAAAATCTAGTCCATAGTAAAACATTAGCCCTCGGACGAAGGGGTGAAGAGCGAACCCTAGCCCCCGGAGGAAGTGGGAGATGAATACAACCCTCCCGCCAGATCTGAGGGTCGAAATAACCTGTCCTTGAGTAGGAAGCCGGCGGTGGATCTCCGCGGTCAAATATCTGGCCGCCTGAAGCTTTGTGATATCCTCCTCTATAACGGAGGAAGCCACCCATCAGCCTTGGGAGCTGGGTCCGGACATGATGGGAAGGCTGGAAGCAATGAAGTCGAACCTTGGGTGTTGGAACTCGGGGTTGGGGAGGCTGAGGAGAGGTTTGTCATAAAAGAGACGGCCCTTGGTTCTTTTATAAAGACCACGGGTATTGAAGGCCTCCTCCTAAGCCTAAGAACCTGCCTATTCGTAAGGAATCTTTCCTGCAGGGCGGTTGGGTTACCCACACTCGTATTGATGAAAATCCCGCAATAAGGGGACACGATCTCTGCTTCGAAAAGACGTGCCAATAAAAACCACACCCTGAAACGTGAAATGGTAGGATGGGAAACGGTTCGAAATAATGGTCGGGGAAGCGTGACGTCACATTACTAAAATTGTCAACAGATCGGATTCGTCCCTATGGTTGTGTGTTACAGGTCCGGACATGATCAATTCGTCCGAAGATTATTTTGGAGTTCGGAAGGAGGAATCCGCCTTACAATGTCGAAGACAGATCTACGCGCCGGATGCCTTGTCATTGAAGCCAGGTTCAGGGGCTACTGAGGGAGTCCTGGACTAAGGGGTCCTCGGGCGTCCGACCTGTTAGCCATGGGCCGGAATGATGGGTTGTGAAGATACGAAGACCGAGACTGTACCCGTGTCCGGATAGGACTCTCCTTGGCGTGGAAGGCAAGCTTGGCGACGGCATATGTAGATTCCCTTCTTTGTAACCGACCTTGTGTAACCCTATATCCTCCCGGTGTCTATATAAACCGGAGGACTTAGTCCAGATAGGATATACTCATTACCGTAGTCATACAGGCTAGAATTCTAGGGTTTAGCCATTACGATCTCGTGGTAGATCAACTCTTGTAATACTCATATTCATCAAGATCAATCAAGCAGGAAGTAGGGTATTACCTCCATAGAGAGGGCCCGAACCTGGGTAAACATCGTGTCCCCTGTCTCCTGTTACCATCGACCTTAGATGCATAGTTCGGGACCCCCTACCTGAGATCCGCCAGTTTTGACACCGACAATGAGATATAGAGACTTTAGTCGAACTTACAGCTGAACCATACTGATCGCTCTCTGACTATAGCGCCAGAAAAGCTCCTGTCTGCTAGGACTACATTGGTATTTCCCCAAAGAGGAAGGGATGATGCAGCATAGCGACGGTATGTATTTCCCTCAGTGAAGAAACCAAGGTTATCAAACCAGTAGGTGAACCAAGCAACACAATGTAAACAACACCTGCACACAAATAACAACACATCGCAACCCGACGTGTTAATGGGGTTGTCAGTCCCATTCGGGTAACGATGCCAGAAAATTGAAGTAGATTGAAATAATAGATCGCAAATGAAATAAATTGCAGCAAAGTATTTTTGTATTTTTGGTTTAATAGATCTGAATAAAAATGCAAAGGAAAAGTAGATCGCAAGAAAATATATGAGGAAGAAGACCCAGGGGCGTAGGTTTCACTAGTGGCTTGTCTCAAGAAAGATAGCAAACGGCGGGTAAACAAATTACTCTTGGGCAATTGATAGAACCTCAAATAATTATGATGATATCCAGGCAATGATCATTACATAGGCATCATGTCCAAGATTAGTAGACCGACTCCTGTCTGCATCTACTACTATTACTCCACACATCGACCTCTATCCAGTATGCATCTAGTGTATTAAGTTCATGGAAAAACAGAGTAATGCAATAAGAACGATGACATGATGTAGACAAGATCCGTTTATCTATTGCGTAGATATAGATCCCATCTTTTTATCCTTATTAGCAACGATACATATGTGTCAGTTCCCTTTCTGTCACTAGGATCGAGCATCGTAAGATCGAACCCACTACTGGGCACCTCTTCCCATTGCAAGATAAATAGATCAAGTTGGCCAAACAAAACCCAAATATCGGAGAATAAATACGAGGCTATAAGAGATCATGCATATAAGAGATCAAAGAAACTCAAATAACTTTCATGGATATAAAAAGATATGACTGGTCATAAACACAAAGTTCATCAGATCCCAACAAACACACCGCAAAAAGAGTTACATCATATGGATCTCCAAGAGACCATTGTATTGAGAATCAAGAGAGAGAGAGAGAGAGAGAGATGAAGCCATCTAGATACTAACTACGGACCCGATGGTCTACAAAGAACTATGCACGCATCATTGGAGAGGCACCAATGGAGGTGGTGAACCCCATCCGAGATGGTGTCTAGATTGGATCTGGTGGTTCTGGACTCTGCGGCGGCTGGATGAATATTTTGTCGACTCCCCTGGGGTTTTGGGAATATTTGGGTATTTATAGAGGAAAGAGGAGATTTGGGGGGCACCCGAGGTGGGCACAACCCACCAGGGCGCGCCTGGGCCTCCTGGCGTGCCCTGGTGGGTTGTGCCCCCTCGGGGCACCCCCAGGCGCAGCTAGGGCCCGTTGTGTTCCTTCTGGCCCATAAAAAATCTCCGTAAAGTTTTGTGGCATTTGGACTTCGTCTGATATTGATTTTATGCGATCTAAAAAACACGTAAAAACAGGAACTGGCACTTGGCACTATGTCAATAGGTTAGTACCCAAAAAATGATATAAAATGATTATAAAACATCCAAGATTGATAATAAAACAACATGAAACAATCAAAAATTATAGATACGTTGGAGACGTATCACATACAAGTTGGAAAATTCATGCAAACCTTCATGGTATGCAGATGAAATATTGTTGAAACAAACAATGAACCTACACAAAGAAGCGTTGATGGGCCCTGACTTCGGAATTGGCTCTACGCCAAAATAAACCGAGATAGTATCCATACACATAATTCAAGTTTAGAAGTTGATGAACCCTCTGAAAGACTTAAAGTCTAGTGACGAATCTATAGATTGACAAAGATAAAAATATTTCATAATACTTGACTTGTTGCAAATAGTGTATGACAAGATCAAGGAGTTGATTATGACGAGATTGTCTCATCATAATACTTAAAGTCAGTTCAGGTTAAACTAGCAATTACTAAATATTTCAGTTATGAGATATAACAGATGGATGTAAAAATGATTCCCATGAGATGGAAATAGAACCAAGGTTGTATATTTGATACGGTACAAGGTAATTTTGTCGATCCGGATGATACTAGTAAGTGTGTAAACTTCAAGAGATCATGTAATGATCTAAAGCAAGCATGGTGGAGTTGGAATCTTTGTTTTGATGAATCGATCAAATAACATAGTTTCATCAATAGAAGCAAAGATGCTTGTATTTACAAGAAAATAAGTGGGAGCATGATAATCTTTCTAAACAATGTGTGTGCATGACATATTGTAGATTGGAAATTATATAAATTTCTTGACACGGATTAAGACTTTATTGAAGTTAGTTTTCAGTGAAGTACTTAGGCAATATAGTCCCTGTATTAGGCATTATAATCTATGGAGATAGTAGTGTATAATCAGGACTTAACCAAAATACATATTAACAAAGTACTAAAGAAGTTTAGTATGAAAAAAATGCCAAGAAGAGTTTCTTTGTCAAAGTTACATGAAAGGAGTCCTTAGCAAGAATCGATATTTTGAAATACTGATGAGTGAAATACATGATTTCAATCACACTTGTGTTACTTCCATGGTATGTAAATAACCATATATGTCCAAGTACTCCAAGTAAGTTGTGAGTAAAGCTGCCAAAATGGTCCAATTGTTGATCATAGGACAACAGTGAAAATATCGCTAAGTACTGACGATTCTCGCATATGTAGAAAATGAAGAGATTGTTGTAAGGAGTTACATCAATGCATGCTTGATATAAGTAGTACATCGACAAAAACTTCATTCAGTGCTCCAAGCAAATTTTGATATCAACTAAATGATTTATGGTGGCATAGTGAGTCGGAATTGGTCCAAGAGAGTTACTGTGGTGAATTCTATAATAGAGGGCTAAGTATATTGTCGCTTTAGAGGCAACAATAGAGGGTGATGAATCCAAAGTTCATTTATGGACTTGGAATGGTTTCTAGATGACTGTGCAAATAGAACACTTTTCTTGAATAGTGGTTATATAGCTCAATCTAAAGAATCAAAGGTCTTACCGGTGATTTAGTATATACTAAGCTTATTTCACACAAATTATGAATTTTATGTGAAAGCATGATGGATGCATTGAAATGCAAATGATAGACACGGATCTGAAGTTATTAGATTCGATAGGATGAAGCCTATACCACATGCAAAGCATGGACTGACACCGGATTGCCATTGGTGTAAAAATTATAAGTGCTAACTGGATTATTGACTCTAGTGCAAGTGGAAGACTGTTGGAAATATGCCCTAGAGGCAATAATATTTGTATTATTATATTTACATATTCATAAGTTAAGAGTTTATATTATATGCTATAACTGCTATGATCCTGGTATATGCGATTCAATGGAAAACTCATATGCATGTGTGGAATGATAAATGGTAAATAAAAGGTTCCTAGTCTCGCCTCTAAGACTAGCTCAAGTGTTGTTGGTGATCACATTTTCCGGATCTTAGGATATCATTAAGTGTAACGATAGTCCTCAAACAACATTGAGATTATGACTTTGGAAGAATAATCATATTGAATCAATCCAATCTTGTTTGTTATGAATTGAGTTAATATCGTGCATTTAATTGTAATAACATGGAGTGTTAACATGAGATATTGCTCCTTAGACCATGCGAGTATCATGGTCACTTATTACTGTCTGATGGGCTTTGGGGTTGCTCAAATGTCACCAATAACATGGTGATCATAACGACAACTTACAGGTTCATCGGAAAGTTTGACAAGTGACCGGATAGCTCGAGAGTGGGATTTGCTCCTCTAATGATGGATAGATATTCTTAGGTCCCTCCCGGTGTGACGATGTTAATCATCGTCTGGCCAGACACACATGACTTCGTCACGGGAATGCCGGAACACAATAACGAGGAAGAAGAAAAAACTGGTAATGATGATTTCGGTATAGTGAGCATGGTGATGACTCGGGAGGATACCGATGCATCCCGTGTTTGTGAAGTATCTCGAAGCAAAGGGAACATCACATGATAACCAAAGGTTCGCTCTAATATCATTTGTGTACTCATAGGGACCAATACGGACGTCCACGGTCCCGCTGTCGGTCATTGAACGAACGGTTCGTCCATGTCTGTGAGTTACCTGACCTACAGGGTCACAAGCTTAAGGCAATCAAGATCTGTTGAGTGTCAGTAGGACAAGAGTCATGAGAATATATTTGTAGAATTATTTCATGAATATTCGGAATAGTTCCAAGAGGATCCGGAACCATTTCGGGATCACTGGAAGGGTGTCGGTGAGTATCGGGTAATACCGGGTATTACTGTTAAATTATATATAGGTGTAAAATGTTTTCGGAGATGTTAAAATATATATATAAGATGGTCTAGAAGTATTTAGAACATTTTATATTTAATTTAAATATCAACGGGCCTAAAATGGCCAAGAGGTGGAAGGCAACTTGGGCCAAAAAGGCCCAAGTGGGAAAGTTTCTCCTTCCCTAAGGAAGGAGGCCAAATTGGGAGTAGGGGAGGAGAACTCCTCCCCCCATAGGCCGGCGCCCCAAAGGAGGCTTCCCCGCCTTGGTGGCAGCCCTCCCTCTCCCCTCCAATGTATATATACATGAGGATTTGTGCTCTTTTGAGGATACAATTTTTGGGGCCTCATCTAGTTCTTCTAGTTCATGTTCTAGTTGGTCCTAGTTGACCAATAAGAGATTGGCTAATCCTCTTGTCCTCATAATTAGAAGCTCGGTGTGGTTCTAATATCCTCCCTCTAATTCGCCAGCGACGATTAGCTCTGCACGGCGAAGCGCTGCCGGATCATGAAGGTTGCACGCTTGCAACCAAGTAGAGAGGTTGTGCTTTCGGTCTTTAGTTCAAGGGACTGTTCGTGGGCGGTACGAAGGATCATTCATCTAAGGTTCAAGGGACTCCAAGTACGATCTACACTGACACGTTCTTCTTCTACTGCAGCTCGGTGACGGTAACGATCGTGATCCCAACCCGTTATGCATCTTCGTATTAATCTTGGGTGATCGTAGGTGCGATTTATTTTGTTTTCTACTACGTTTCCCAACACTACAGAACCCATATATCAAATTCTATGAGTACAATACAAGGTAACTGGTATTAACATCGCACTAGCCTACCTTTTCATTTTTACCATGAACTGAAATCTCTCTGCACCTAATCTCTTCATTGCAGGAAACACAACCTATAGCCCTAGTCATGATATTTGCCTTTAATAGTTATTTTAGCAGTTACTTTCAAACTCTCTTTATGTTTGCACAACTGGTTTACCCGTGATCCAGGACAATAACAATATTTGCAGAAGTTCAAGCAGTGAGTTCACACAAGAGCTGTGAAACCTTATGTGTGATAGGAGCGCCACTATAAATACATTCCTCCGCTCTTCGTTGGGATGATTACTCATTGAGATACTTCTGTGAAAGTGCTACTCTACCCTGTTTGGCTTGCAGGCATGAAAGCATTTTCTGGTGCCGTTGTCGGGGAGCTAAGCGCAGAGTATTTGTTTCATAACTATTTTTGCGGGTTTTGTTATTGTAGATGCTTGTTGTAAGTCACAGGGGGTCTACTCATTTGGGGAAAACATATTTACCAGATTATATTGCTCGTTTTCTCAGGAGCAACAAGCTTCATTACCAGAAAAATACAAAAATAGTGAAACAGTTGAGCTTAACACTTTGTTTGTAGAATGCCGATTACTCTGAAGCCAAAGAAGACTATCAGGGATCATTGTGCTCCAGTATTGACTTCAAGATCTCCTATAGTATATCCTACCAATTATGCTAAAGAGTATTTGATTGACTATGATCTTATTGCAGAAGTTAGAAAGCATGCCTTTGTAGTATCTAAAGAAGAGGACCCTCAAGCACATCTTATGTTCTTTGATACTCTATGTGGAACTTTTAAACTAAAGGATGTGTCATGAGAATTTGTATTATTAAGGCTCTTCAGGTTTTCTTTAAAGGATGATGCTGAGAAATGATATAATAGATTGCCTCAAGGAAGTATAACCAACTGGCTTATGTGTGCTGAAATGTTAATGGGCAAATTTCTTGCAAGCTCGAAGTTTACTAAATAAGAAGAAACATCACCCTATTCATCCAGGGAGACGGTGAAAGTTTATATAAAGCCTGGGAGAGATATTCTAATTTTTTTAATTTATGCCCTAACCATGGTTATGCTGAATATGTTATACTTCATATGTTTTATCATGAGATTAGCTAGGAATCAAAATCCATTTTCGATTTGAGTGCAGGAGGATGATTTATGTCTTTAACTCTTGAGGAAGAAAGAGAGCTAATGGAGAAAATTGTATCTGCACAAGAAAAGTGGAATATCCAGGAGCCAGTCGAGCCTACTGGAAAAATATATCATACTGAAGACATGGAAGAATTTAAAAAGGTTACTCAAGAGAAAGGTAAGCCTGTTGAACAAGTTATTACTGAAAAAGTGGATATATTTAGTCTCTATCGTCAGGAGGATGAACTTCAGGAGACAATGAACAAGTTCAAATTCCACCAAGATAACTTCAAGAGAGACTTCCGAAGATGCATTTATCATAATGAAAAGGTAATAACCTACCTTTCACGAGAGGTAGAAGGGTTAGGCCAAGCGGTAAAGAATCTCGAAAAACACTCTCGTATGATAGAAACTCAATGTTCTCAAATCTTTGAAACTCAATCTTTGATTCTTGCTCAATTAGATAAAGATAATCCTATTTCTACTAATGAAATTTTGAATGTAGTGGTAAAATAACACAGGATCCTAAAGGCCCAGAATGGTACAAGAAGGAGCAAGAACAAACAAGAAGGGAGAGTCAAAGTTAACCTCGGGAGAACAGAGAACTTCTCTTTGGTGAGGAAGATTTGGAAGAACAAGTTCATCAAGATGATCGAGGGAATGAAGCAGAGGCTGACAAAGAAGTTGAACTTGATGCTGAAACGGTAGATGGTGATAATAACGAAGAAGTAGCTCTAGAAGCTGAAAGGGATGAAGAACCAATGGTGGAGAAGAACACCCGATCACCTTATCCCTCGAGAGGAGAAACTAGCCAAGCAACGAGGAATAAAGAGAGAGGTAAGGAAAAGGAGAAGGATAAAGGTAAATGAGGGATTCCTGGATTAGGGGGTGTCCGGATAGCCGGACTATACCTTCGGCCGGACTCCTGGACTATGAAGATACAAGATTCAAGACTTCGTCCCGTGTCCGGAAGGGACTTTCCTTGGCGTGGAAGGCAAGCTTGGCGATACGGATATGTAGATCTCCTACCATTGTAACCGACTCTGTGTAACCCTAGCCCTCTCCGGTGTCTATATAAACCGGAGGGTTTTAGTCCGTAGGACGAACAACAATCATACCATAGGCTAGCTTCTAGGGTTTAGCCTCCTTGATCTCGTGGTAGATCTACTCTTGTACTACCCATATCATCAATATTAATCAAGCAGGACGTAGGGTTTTACCTCCATCAAGAGGGCCCGAACCTGGGTAAAATATTGTGTCCCCTGCCTCCTGTTACCATCCGCCTAGACGCACAGTTCGGGACCCCCTACCCGAGATCCGCCGGTTTTGACACCGACATTGGTGCTTTCATTGAGAGTTCCTCTGTGTCGTCACTTTTAGGCCCGATGGCTCCTCCGATCATCAATGACGATGCGACCCAGGGTGAGACTTTTCTCCCGGGACAGATCTTCGTATTTGACGGCATTGCACTGTGGGCCAATTCGCTTGGCCATCTGGAGCAGATCGAAAGCTACGCCCCTGGCCGTCAGGTCAGATTCGGAAGTTTAAACTACACAGCGGACCTCCGCGGAGACTTGATCTTCGACGGATTCGAGCCGCAGCCGAGCGCGCCGCACTGTCACGATGGGCATGATCTAACTCTGCCACCGAACAGTGCCCTGGAGGCCGCACCCGCATCAGCTCCGACCCTTAATTCGGAGCCAACTGCGTCAATCGAGGATGGGTGGTTGGACACCGCCTCGGGGGCTGCAATCTCTACGGCGATCGAGCCGAACACCAGCCCTATTCTCTACGAAGCCCGTGACTCCAAGGAGCCGGACTCCTCTCCAAACTCCGAGCCCTCCGCGCCCCTACCGATCGAACCCGATTGGGCGCCGATCATGGAGTTCACTGCCGCGGACATCTTTCAGCACTCGCCCTTCGGCGATATTCTGAATTCACTAAAGTCTCTCTCTTTATCAGGAGCGCCCTGGCTGGACTATGGTCAACAAGGTTGGGATGCGGATGATGAAGAAATTCAAAGCCCACCCACCACCCACTTCGTAGCCACTGTCGATAATTTAAATGACGTGCTCGACTTCGACTCCGAAGACATCGACGGTATGGATGACGATGTAGGAGATGAACATGAACCAACGCCTATAAGGCACTGGACAGCCACCTCATCTCATGATGTATACATGGTGGACACCCCAAAGGAAGCGACGACGAGGAACACAGGGATGCAACGAGGGATCATTCACTCGAAAAGCAATCAAAGCGGCGGCGTAAGCGCCGCTCCAAGCCCCGCCTCGACAGAGACAGCAGCCATACAGACCCAGCCATAGAGCAGGACGAGCCGGCGGACGACGAACATGCCTTCGAGCAACCGTCCGAACAGGGCAACTTGGATAAACAAACCGAACACCCCGTCCCCGGTGAAAACAACAGTCCGGACGACCTTACGCTGGATAAGCTCATGGAGCAGAAGAACCTCCACGAAGGGCTTGTCGCTACTGTGCGTAGCCTGAAAAAGCAGAAGTGGAAGCTCAAAACTGCGGAAGATGCACTCAGAATCAGATGGAGCAAAGTACGCAACACCGCAGACAAATATGGCGACAGTCGCCGCGCAAAAAGTTATCCAAAGCAAAAGCTACTGCCTGAATTTGACGAGGAGGCCTTAGAGCCCCCACAGTCAAAAAATAGGAAAGCCACCCGGTCGGATAGACGACCGCATG
Source organism: Triticum urartu (assembly GCF_056163025.1). Classification (NCBI taxonomy): domain Eukaryota; kingdom Viridiplantae; phylum Streptophyta; class Magnoliopsida; order Poales; family Poaceae; genus Triticum; species Triticum urartu. The sequence goes on along the minus strand of NC_141875.1, from coordinate 111,178,623 downwards.
GCCAGCATGGAGCGGCAAGCGGCGACACACACAAGCCGGCACGTGATCCACCAAAGGATCCGCATCAAAAAGATGGCCCAGCCAGATCTATCTACGGGCCAAGAAAGCAAGCTCTAGTAAGCAATGCAACACAACAAATATCCGAACATCACGGCACACCCAAATACAGGGGTCCCGCACACCCCCTATGTTTCACCGATGAGGTGCTGGACCATGAATTTCCAGCGGGATTCAAGCCCATAAACATAGATGCGTACGACGGAACAACAGACCCTGGGGTCTGGATCGAGGATTATATCCTCCACATACACATGGCCAGAGGAGATGACCTGCACGCCATAAAATACTTACCCCTCAAGCTTAAAGGGCCAGCCCAGCATTGGCTCAAAAGCCTTCCCGAAAACACCATTGGAAGTTGGGAAGAGCTTGAGGATGCTTTCCGGGCAAATTTTCAAGGGACCTATGTCCGCCCTCCGGATGCAGACGATCTCAGTCACATAACTCAACAGCCCGGAGAGTCAGCCCGGAAATTCTGGAACAGATTTCTTACTAAAAAGAATCAGATAGTCGACTGTCCGGACGCCGAAGCCCTAGCAGCTGTTAAGCATAATGTTCGAGACGAATGGCTCGCCAGACACCTCGGCCAAGAAAAGCCAAGAACAATGGCTGCATTAACAAGCCTCATGACCCACTTTTGCGCAGGAGAGGACAGCTGGTTGGCAAGATGTAGCACCAGCGACCCAAGTACATCCGAAGTTAGGGATGGAAACGGAAAACCCCGACGCAACAAGGACCAGCGCCGGAATAAGAGAAACAGCCCAAAGAGCATGGCGGTCAACGCCGGATTCAAAAGCTCGCGGCAGAATCAGAGAAAGTCGCCCCTCAAGGATAACAGGGACGAGCTATCCAACTTAAACAAAATCTTGGACAAGATATGTCAAATACACAGTACTCCCGGGAAGCCTGCGAACCATACCCACAGAGATTGTTGGGTTTTCAAGCAATCCAGCAAACTCAACGCCGAAAACAAGGGGCTCGACACACCAAGTGAAGACGACGATGAACCCCACAAGCAGAGCACCAGGAAACAAAAGGATTTCCCACAAGAAGTCAAAACAGTAAACTTACTTCACGTGACGAACAGAATGGCGCCAACAGAAATACGCGCCATATGGCCTATCCCAAAGGAGTCTCGCCAATGGTTGTTAAAACCGATCACCTTCGACCATCAGGATTACTCTAGAAGTATCCGGAACGCAGGCTGGACTGCCTTGGTGTTAGATCCAATAATCGGCGGACTCCACTTTACAAACGTCCTGATGGACGACGGCAGTGGTCTAAACCTGTTATACCAGGACACAATCCGCAACATGGGGATAGACCCAACAAAAATTCGCCATAGCAAAACCTCCTTTCAAGGGGTAACGCCAGGCCCAGATGCCCGTTGCATGGGTTCTCTCCAGCTAGAAGTTATGTTCGGCTCCCCCGATAACTTCCGTCGTGAACACCTAACTTTCCACATCGCCCCATTCTCAAGTAGCTATCAAGCACTACTGGGACGCGAAGCTTTCGCCCACTTTAACGCAATACCGCATTATGCATCTCTCACGCTTAAGATGCCCGGTCCACGAGGCATCATCTCATTAAAGGGAAAACATTGAGTGTTCCCCCCGCGCGAAAGATAGTGCGGCCGCCTTGACAGCCCCACAATAAAGCGGCTTCACCAGCCAAAGCACCTAAACAGGTCGTCAAGACCACGGACACGGCTAGACGAGTCCGGCATAAACATACAATTGATAAAGGCTTAATAGTCGTATGCCCCTGTACTAGGGGCTCTGCGCATATAAAACAAGAGACAATAAAGCTCAATTTTACCCATTTCGATTTATACTTCGTTTATTTAGTATAACTCATGTTCGGCACGATCTTTCTTTAACTAAGTTCCTCTCTTTTACAGATGAACACCGTGCTACGCCCGTCCAAGATACAGCACAATGAAGACACAGACGCGGACGTGCGGCAGGGACCCGTTCCAAGGATTCTTTTCAGATTAAGACCCTGCGTAAACCTTTTTTACTGTCTCTTGTTGATACACATCCCCTGGTTTCTTGGTATAACCAAGGAGGAGGCTGGCATTTTTGCATGTGGCCACGTCAGAGTTTTTGCGCGTACCTGGACACCAGGGGCTTATTACTAAGGGCGTTATCCCGCCCGCCCTCATAAAGACCGAATACCTTAGGGAGTGTTCGGAGTCGCAAGTTTGGCCTTATATGCATCAGCTCCGAATCATGTCTTTGGTCAAATGTTGGGTTTGCCCGGCTCCTGTGTTTTGCTACCTTACGTTCCGCTCTATCGGCTAAGGTGGCACCAGGAGAACTACTGCGATTGTGCCCCGGTTCGGCCAGGCGAGCACCTCAGTAGAGAAAGCCGAAAACTGACTGTCATGATATAGAATGAGACTGGTCAACCACTCGATGACTTACCGGAATCTTTAGGATTCCTCCGCATTAACGAAGGGCCGCTTCCCGGCCAGGCACATACGCGCCCCGAGTTCAGGCGAGCGCAGGCGCCACCAGGGGCTATATAAGTAGCCTCACTGTCAAACTCCTATGGCTAAGTGAAAGTGATAAAGCATCATAATCCGATTGCCTAGTTCGCTGCACTATCACCTCCTTTGTAGGACCAAGACGTTGGATCAAGTGTGAAAATGCGCCTTCTGCGAACACCCCCGCATTATGTGCGTGGGGGCTGAAGCCGACGACTGCCATCTTTCAGATTATATATACATATATGTTAAATGGCTGCACAGGAGGTATTATAATACTTGCAGGCACAAGTATAAAAAGCTTCTACAATTTATCAAAATATTGTTTGCTATTCGAATATAGTGTCCTTCGAGCACTGCGTCTCTATTAAACGAGCGCCTTGCAGAACTTCCTGAAAATAGTGCTCGGCAAGTACTCGGCTTCCATCCGAGTCTGGGGATGCAACGGCGGTGGCCTCCATTTCCGCCCAGTATGTCTTGACACGGGCAAGAGCCATCTGCGCACCCTCTATGCACGCTGACCTCTTCATCGCATTGATATGCGGCGCCGCACCAAGGAACTGCTGCACCAAGTTGAAATAACTTTTCGGCTCTGGCCTCTCTGGCCACAGATGACTCATGACATACTTCATGGCGAGTCCGGACAACCTATTTAGCTCGGCTCATTCGGCCAAACGATCGGCTAATGACAGCGGACGCTCCGGATTGTGGAACTGCGACCAAAAGAGCTTTTCCACTTCGTGATCTTCTTGATCTCGGAAGTGTTCGGCTACATCCGTGGCACTCACTGCCAAATCCAGATAGGTGTCCACCGTACTCCACATCCGGTCCAACGGAGCATGTTTAGGATCACAGAACTTCCTCCGCAGCATAAAGGGCTTTCCAGCCGCGATCTCTCCGGCCTGACGCAGCTCCTCCTTCATAGCCCTCATCACAGAGCGAGCATCCTTGGCATCGGCAACGGCCTTCTCTAGGTCTGTCTGTTCCGCCCGATCTTCTTTTTCAAGAAGCTTGCAATGGTCAGCAGCGTTCTTCAGCTTCACGGCCATCTCGGCCATTTCCTTCTTGCTCCGGCAGTGAGTAGCCTGTTCGGCTTTCAGCTCTTCAATTGCCTTTCCGGCAGCTGCATCACTTTTCCTGACTTGCTCCTTGGCTCGGGCAAGTTCCACCCGAATATTCTCCATGGCGGCAGCACCATCTGCATCAAGCGCACACATTGTAAGATACTAGCATAAAGCTCCTCTTACCAGGTGCCGCCGGAGGAATTACATACCTTGCGCCTCGTCAAGCCGCTTGTTAACAAGCGCGATGTCGGCATCTGCCATGTCAAGTTGCCGCTTTAGCTCGGCAAATTCATCAGTCTGGCTTGCCACCGGACACTTCGCCACCTACGTATGAAGGCGGCATATTAGACCTGGTATTATGATCCTCTGTGCGTCGTCACTTTTGACAACGCACAGAGTCTCAGGGGCTACTATCTACACAGGGCGCATCTTATTTATGCGCAACTGTCCAAAAAGGGTACATTATTTCGCGTACCTCAAAACCTGTCAGTAAACTCCTGACGGCCTCGTGCAATCCGCTCTCCGCGGATGAAATCCTCTCAATCACCGTACCCATCAATGCATGGTGCTCCTCTGAGATAGATGCTCGCCCTAGCAGATCCTTCAGCTCCTCCGACCGCGCACCAGACGGCGCCGGACTCGTCCGATGGCCCTTTTCGAAGGCCGGACACGGAGGACTTTAGGGGGCCATATGACTGCCTTCCGGCCCTTCCGGATTCAGAGAAAGCCTCCGCGACGATACCTTAGGGTCGCCTGCCTCACGAGGCGGTACGGCAGGGGGGAGGCATTCTGCTCTCCATCATCTCTGGAAGAAGATCCCCCGAAGACGAGCTCTGCTGAGAAGGGCGAAGGTCCGAGCTACAAGGTAAATTTTCGATTACTTTTCTCAGATATAAAGCAAGGATTTCTCTCGTTCCTTAAAGAGAAAACTCCTCTCTACTTACGGCTCGGTGGAGGGCTGATCCCCTTGAGGGCATAATTCGGCTGAAGTATCCCCCAGCACAGGACCCTCTGGCAAAGATTTCTTCCCCCGCTTTGAGGCCATGGTCTCCGGGTCTTCAGAGGCGGTCCTCTTCTTCCCCCGAAGAGAGGAATTTTCGATTCCTCCCTTCCGGACAACCTCCTTCGAGGAGGTTGTAGCTTCCTTGTCCCCTCCCTTGCTTTCCTTTGAAGGCACAACCTCCAACATCCTGACTAGCATGGGACCCGGCATGGTCTCGGGGAGGGGGGTCAGACACCTGATTAGCTTTGCTTTCGCTATCCACTCCTGTTTAAAGGACAGCTCTTTTAGGGGCAATTTTATGATAAATATACGGATAGCGAGTCCAGGCACAAGGCTACTTACTTGAGTATCCGGACGATTGCAGCTCAGACCTGCATCCTTCGTAGAATCCGGACACACTACTTGTGGTCCGAAGAACAATTTGTACATCTCCACGGGCGTCATGCCAAGAAAATGTTGGAGAACTCATGGTCCCTCCGGGTTGAACTCCCACAGGCGGAGGGGGAAACGTTTGCAGGGCAGAACTCGGCGAATTAACATAACCTGCGTCACCACGACCAGACTGATGTCTCTTTCTAGGAGATCTCGGATGCGGCGCTGCAACAGGGGCACGTCCTTTGCCGGCCCCCAGTCCAGCCCCTTATTGACCCATGACGCCAGTCGTGGCGGGCGACCCGAGCGGAAAGCAGGCAGCGCCACCCACTTGGTGCTCCTGGGAGCCGTGACATAAAACCACTCTCGTTGCCATAAGCTGGACTCCCCTGGAAAAGAGCCCTCGGGCCATGGAGCACCAGCATTGTTGCTTATAAAAGCACCTCCGCACTCCGCGTGCCGTCCCTCGATCATCTTCGGCTCTACTTTGAAGGTCTTGAGCCATAGTCCGAAGTGAGGAGTAATACGGAGGAAGGCTTCACACACGACGGTGAATGAGGAAATATGGAGGATGGACTCCGGAGCTAAGTCGTGAAATTCCAGCCCATAATAAAACATGAGCCCCCTCACGAAGGGATCAGTCGGGAATCCTAGCCCCCGAAGGAAGTGAGACATGAACACCACTCTCACCAGGCTTGGGAGTGGGAATGACCTGCCCTTGAAAAGGCAGCCTATGCGAGATTTCGCCGGTCAAGAACCTGGCCTCTCTCAACTTCAGCACGTCCTCCTCCGCATTGGCCTCGAAGGTCGGAACCGGACATTGTCGAAGGTCCGAAGCGCCTGAAATCTGGAGCCTTGGGTGTTGGAACTCGAGGCGAAGGGCGAACTCGTTTGAGATTGAAAGAAAGGAGTAAGGCCTTGGTCTCTTTATAAGAGGTTGAATACCAAGGGCCCTCCCCGTGACCGTTTGGGACTCGCCTTTGATCGAGAAAACATACCAACGGGTACGGTTGGGTTACCCACGCCCGTATTGATGAGAATCCCGGAATAAGGGGACACGATCTCTGCTTTGACAAGGCATGCCAAGGAAACCGCCTCGCTACATGCGCTGAGGTGGGACCATAAAACGATTCGAATAAAGACTTGGCCGTGGTGTGATGTCACGCTACGGAATACGTCAGCAGATTACATTTGTGTAAATATTATTCTCTCTATGGCAATATGTGGAAACTTATTTTGCATAGCCGGACACTACCTTTGTGTTCAAAATCTTCTATGAAGTACTTGGAGGAGGAACCCGCCTTGCAATGCCGAAGACAATCTGCGCGCCGGACTCATCGTCATTGAAGCCTGGTTCAGGGGCTACTAAGGGAGTCCTGGATTAGGGGGTGTCCGGATAGCCGGACTATACCTTCGGCCGGACTCCTGGACTATGAAGATACAAGATTGAAGACTTCGTCCCGTGTCCGGAAGGGACTTTCCTTGGCGTGGAAGGTAAGCTTGGCGATACGGATATGTAGATCTCCTACCATTGTAACCGACTCTGTGTAACCCTAGCCCTCTCCGGTGTCTATATAAACCGGAGGGTTTTAGTCCGTAGGACGAACAACAATCATACCATAGGCTAGCTTCTAGGGTTTAGCCTCCTTGATCTCGTGGTAGATCTACTCTTGTACTACCCATATCATCAATATTAATCAAGCAGGATGTAGGGTTTTACCTCCATCAAGAGGGCCCGAACCTGGGTAAAACATTGTGTCCCCTGCCTCCTGTTACCATCCGCCTAGACGCATAGTTCGGGACCCCCTACCCGAGATCCGCCGGTTTTGACACCGACAGTAAAACAAAGAAAACCCTTCCTTACCCTAGGGTCGTCTGACCACCTTCGAATGATGCACTTTATTCCTCCATTTTACAAGCAATTACTAATCTTAAAATGTCTATGCATGTAACTGACATGTTAAAAAATCCAAACTTTTGCCAAGTTCACGTATGACATCGTTAACAATAAAAGAAGTATGAATCTGAAGGAACGGGTGGCTACAAATAACGGAGTATCCCTTTGAGAACAAGATACCAGAAAAGTTGGGAGACCCGGGTATACCCACTATATCTTTGTGATGTAGGGGCAGGCGTTAGTGTGATGCGTCTCACTCTTTATCATAAACTGAATTTAGCTAAATGTATGCCCACGAGCATAACCTTGCAAATGGCAGATAAGTCCACAAACAAGCCGGTGGGAGTAGCTGAGAATGTTCCACTAAGATTAGATGGACATGTTATACCTACTGATTTTAGTATTCTTGACATGCCCAAAGATGAAAATTTATCAATTATCCTTGGTAGGCCATTTTTTTGAATACCACGGGTGCAACATTGGATTGCTCCGAAGGGAAAGTAATCTTCAGAATTTGCGAGGAAGAAATAGTGAAGTACTTCCCGGAGAAGCCAGGAGCGAAGGAGAAGTATGACCCCCCCCCCCCCCCCCTAAACGAATATGTGCGGTAAGTAAAGGAAATCTAAGGCCACCGGAGACTTGACACGATACCGAGGTATGAGGTTGAGCTTAGCAACCTAAAACCAGTGCTTAGTGGGAGGCAACCTATTAGTTTGTCAATTTTTTGTTTTTGTTGTTTTGCTCTCATAAATACTCTCTCCGTTCTTTTATGTAAGGTGCATTATTTTTGGCATGGTGACCAAGGCATAGAATTATAGAGAGTTTAGGACGAAAATGTCCTTGGCTAATTTGTTCGTAAGCAGCAAGTAAATCAATTAGACTAGGAAAGAAAGAGATCCACGCAATCGGAAGAGAGTTCCTTTCCTTTTTTTCTACATGGAGAGATACATGTAATCGGGAGAGATATACTTTCCTTTATTCTGAAGGGATATAAATGGAATTACAAGGAATTAGAAGAAATGCACCTTACATTCTGGACTTTTGTCAAAAAAACAAATACACCTTAGATAAAGGAGGGAGTAATCTGATGAAAAATTCTTGAAAAGTTTGTCTTTGACTTTGTGCCATAGGGGAAACATTGAAGAAAGAAGGTGGAAAGAAGAGGCAGAGAGAAGAGCAAACAGGGCAAAAGACGGTGTGTCATACGGGCACAGCTGCCCATATAAAGGGTATGCACATCAGGGCAGTCTAGTCCTTTCAGGTGCACGTAAATGGAAAAGCAAAAGGAAAATCAATAAAAGAGGAAAAATGGCATGGTAATCAAGGTGTCGATGAACCAGGTGGCATTTTTGCGAAGCCCATCTTGAGAATGGAATTTTTTGCGAAGCCGTGTATTCAACATGGTAAATATCCAATTTTCTCCGTGCCAGCCGACTAACTCAGACATCTTTTGCATATGGTTCCAAATTTCTACTATATACTTAATCACGTGGAGTAGGCTCGATCGTCTCGTCTCCACGTTGAACCAGGATCGGATCCAACTAATCACGGGCTTAATTTCCTCTTGATTGGACGGTCGACACAAGCGAAGATCATCCAGGTACAACTGAATCCCTGTTCCGTGACCGCGAAGACCGCCGTCGATAAAGTATTACCACCAGCAACATTTTCTCCACCTTCTTGGATAGAACCCATCGTTTTGATTTCCCAAACCTCAAGAGAGAGATAAGGCCGCCCCTCTCACCGTCCGATCGCCCCTCATCTCGCCCTCCATGCCGTCGGATGGAGCCGCCCTCGAACCACGCCACAACAGAACACAAGGAAACGGGGCGAGAGATTCCCGGACGCCTTCTCCGCGAGAGAAACGAATGCGCGAATGAAAGGGTTCTCGCTCTCGCACGTCTCCATCGACGCCTCCGCGCCTCAAAAGCCATCGCACCAGCGGCGCCACTCGAACCCATTTTTCCTCGTCCAAGCATTAATGGCCCGTCCATTTCTCAGGCTGTCCATTCACCAAGATCTATCCATCGCCTTTCCAGGCATGGCATGGCGTTGCATGCCTAGCGCTAGTGGCCGTCAGGGCTCCAGGAGACATGCGCGACAGGGCTGTCTGTCTCATCTTCTCCTGGGGCGAGACAGAGGCTGGCCAGCCGTCGAGAAATGCCTGGTTGAGTAGAGGAAACTAATATTGTTGGAGAAATGTCAAATGTAAGGGGAGAAATAATGTCAGATGAATGAATGAGCGGATGAATGAATGAATGAGGTGGGATCTTCCATGGCAGGGGCCGTGAGGAAGGGTGTGAACAGGGGCGCCCTGGGAAAGTCCAACATGTTGGGCATCCCTCAAACTGGCCATGTGGTTTGGGCACCAAAGTCTCGTCGATAGGTCAAATATCGTTGCAGCCAATAATGTGCCTTCTCTACATTTGTGTTATATAGTATATGTGTTAAGCCGGTGGAGTATTGTATAAGCTAGTCGTAGTACTAGCAAGCTCTCATGACATGTTCTCCCACTCATATGGATTGACCGACTACTGTTTCAAACCTCCATATACTTCTTTTATGGACAAACTTACATATACTTAAACGTGCTAGCACTATAGATTTTAATCCAACATTAATGGTAAATTGTAACATAGTCCCTGTATGTTTTCGATCTTCTCTTCCAAATAATCCCCTTCCCGGTTTTACAAAAACATCATCCTCTCTAAGCTTGGGCATAAAAACCGAAGACCGAAGAACAAAAATCAATCGTCAAAACTAGAAGACCGAATTTAATTCGGTCGGATCGGTCCTGAATAACCCAAATTGGCCGAATTAGCACAATTCTTTGGATGTTTATATGGCATAATTAGCATAATCCCCTGTCTTCTCTAGATGTTTATGACACAATTATGGTGGAATACACCTACTACGTACACATGTTTTCCAAAGTCTTAATTTGGGGGTTTTTTTTTGCATGGAGTCTTAATTTTGGTTGCATAAACCTGTTTACACGTACTTGCTGTCTGAATTCTACTTGCATAGTACACATATACTGTAATGTACATGAATCTGAATTTTGTTTTTGAAAGACTACATGAGTCTGAGTTGCAGGATGGAATTTGGTATGTTTGGTCGGACCGAACATCATCTTGTAAAGACCGAAGATCGAATAATGAAAAACTGAAAAGAGCGAAATAATTTTGATTGTTAGTTATGGAAGACCAAATTCTTGGAAGACCGAAAAGACCGGACCAAGCAAATCGAAAAGACCAAACGCCCGGACTTAACCGTGCCACCCCCCAATCTTTTGGTATTTGTTTCATAGCAGTTTTTCATGCAACCGATCTTCTTTGTCGCGTGTCATTTGTTGAATCGTCGATTGTTCCACACCTATGTAGATTACAGTTACTTTATTTTTTACAACTAAAATTTTGTAGTTCTTTTTATTTGACAACAAACGTTGTCTTGATATCCTCATCAACGATAGTCGAGGGCTTCTTCCTCGTCACCCTCAATCTTTGTGTCTCATTTTGGCTCGTGTGGCAGCACTCCACAAGTCACTGGGTATATCGGGTCTATGGGTCCTCTAATCATATGGGAGCCTGAGCACAAGTATTTCTCACAGAAGCAGACGTCAGCAACACCATCATCCCTACCCAATATTTTGAAAAAATCATAGTTGTTTTTCGTGCAAACCATATTCTTCTAGACCATTAATTGTAGTCACGCGATGTTTGTTGAATCGTCGAATGTTCCATGCACATGGAGTTGTGGTTATGTCGTCATTTATGACTACAATTTTTTTAGTTGTTTCAAACATCCATATATTCAAATGTCCTACCTTAAATTTAAATCTAACACTCATAGTAAATTGTAGCATAGTCTCTATATGTTTTCAAATGTCTCTCTTTCAAATCACGACTCATTTTTTTGTTTTATATAAACATCATCCTCTGCACCCAATCTTTTTAATTTTGTTCCATTGTTTTTTTCTCGTGAAAACCCGCTTCTTCTAGTCCGTCCATTTTAGTCAAGTGTCATTTCCAGAATCGACGAATGTTGTACGCACATGTAGGTTACGGTGATGTCATCATCTACGACTACAATTTGTATCCTTTTCGATTCCACTACCAACACCAACCTCGGTATTCTCGTCGTCGTTGCCGAGGGCTTATGCCTTATCACCCTTGCTCCTGGTGTCTCATTTTGGCTCATGTAACAGCATGACGGGATTCATTGAATACATCAGAGCGTCTAGCTCCGATAACCATATTCAAGCATGAGCACAAGTATTTTCTCACAAAAGCTGAGGTCGGCAACACCATCCTCTCTACTCAATTTTCTAAAAAAATTCATAGTTGTTTTTCCATACAAAACATCTTCCTCTTGCCCTCTCACACTACAACCAAAGCAGCCAAGGGGCCTGAGCCTCCGCCTCCGAGAGCCGCCACAACCAGGCGAAGAGCGCCCCTCCCCCCCACCGCCGCCGCCGTCCGCCACGCGGGCTTAGCTCGGCAGCATCCTTCGGTGACGGCCGCGAGTAGGGATGTGACGAGGAAGTAGGTCGGCGACGCGGTTGTTGGCTTCCGACCGTGTTGCCAGAGAGGCAACACAGGGGACAGGGTGATGAGGTTGCGGTTGTGTCGTCAATTCTTACTGCAAATTTGTAGCCTTTTGACTAGACATAAATACCAAACCCGGTATCCTCGTCAACATTGGCAGGTGGCCTCTTCCTTATACCCTTGTTTGTGGCGTCTCATTTTGACCCATGTGACAATATGCCGTGAGGTCACTGGTTACATAGGGTATATGGGTCTGACAGATATATATGATCATGAGAACAAGTATTTCTCGCACAAGCAGAGGTCGACACCATAGAGTTTTTTTGTAAACCTGCTATTATACTATATATGATTGAAGAGTCTTAGTAAATTCCTAGTATTTATCTTCTTCATTGCCATAAACAATAAACTAATACTATGATCCAGCCAATTCCTACTCTTGCTTACAACCCCTAAACAGACTTTATATATACCTGTTTGCTATTGCTCGGCGCAAATGTCTCACTATTTTTAAAGGTCTTCACAATAATCATTGAATACAAACCTTCAGAATTTTCTCTCTGACTATTCAAATTTGTGAGTTTGTCGGCCTATGGATTTCTCTTTAAGATGTGCATCTTGACCCGGCTACTCCAGATGCCATCACATGGATGGCTTCGGCGATTGGTATCTACTCCGCGGCTTCAACCTATAGGGTGCAATTTGAAGGTGCGTCGATTCCTTTCGAGGCACACAAGATTTGGGAGGCCAAAGTTGAGCCAAAGTGCAAGTTGTTCGTTTGGCTCCACCTTCACCGGAAAGCGCTAACCGCGGATCATCTTGTTGTCCATGGTTGGCCTCACGAGGAGGTTTGGAGTCTGTGTAACACCGAATTTGAAACAAACGAGCATCTCTCTCAGGGATGCCTTTTGGTCCGAAGCGTTTGGAGTATCGTTGCTGGCTGGTCCTCGATCATGCCAAGCTCGGCCCTGGGTTTTTTTCCATGCCCGAGGACTGGTGGAAGAAGAACATTCGAGGCGGAAGCACTTTGGCAGGGTGTTCATTTATGTGTGTGTGGCATGTATGGAAAGAGAGGAATCAAAGGCTTTTCCAGAACGCCTCTTTACATGTGTTAGATGTTGCTTACCTCGTTAGGGAGAACCTTGTCCACTTGGGTTTAGCTATGGCAATGGCATGTAATTTCTAGAGCTTTTTAGTCTTGTAAGTATCTTTTGTACACTTTCTGTTTTCCCATGTCTATATGAAACCTGGCAGAGCGCCTGCCTTTTATCGTCAAAATAAATATCAGCCCAAGGATAAATACACGTTACAAGAAAAAAAAAGAGAATCATGACACACACATAATCCTACATGAGCATGAGCACAAAAATTTCTCGCAGAAGCAGAGGTCGGCAACATCCCGTTTCCTTGCAAACCTTCCTAGTCTTATGTTGCATGGACCCAAATAAGCCGTGTCAAAAAGACGAGCAATTGAAAAAATTGGTCCTCCCTTTTTGCCATAAACAGTAAGCTACAATGATCCACCAATTCCCACTCTCCTCACAACCCCTAAACAGACTTCACAAATATCATCATTCAGCCTAAAAACCACCGCAGCCTCAGAAAAATTGCAGCTACACTAGTACTGTACATTTTACAGAAAAAGAAAGCATTAAGGATTATGACGCGCAGAATCCCATCCTTAGCTTACGAGGGATCACCATCACCATCACCAATAATGGCAGCAAAGAATGTGGGGAAGGGAAAAGGAGGGGTCAGGGAGGCCGCCGAGGAGAAACGCCCGGCTGCTTTCTTCGTGCGGAAAGGGCTCGACATTCTCAACCCCGCAGTCCCTCTCCGTCCACCTCCGCCCGCCACCCCACACTCCACAACGGACGAGCGAGCCAAGCCCGGCCCTCCCCTCTCCTACCTCACCTGGCTTGTCTCTGCTGCGGGCATTGACTCCTCCTCCACCTCCACCTCCACCTCCAAAACTGACTCCTTTCCTAATCTTGCTGGACAGTTCTCTGTAGTCTGTATCCCCGCACATGCCACCATCGACACCTGTCAGCCCCACCACCGGGTCGCCCTAGCCGGTGCGGCGGTGCCCCTCTGCTGCCGTGCCCCCCGGGGACTTCCCGTATCGCGGACGGGTCCTCCTCTGAATGCGGTTGGGGTAGGAGAGGTAGTATAGTATAGATAGAAGAGCCGTGCGCGCTCGGGAGGGGAGAGGAGAGGAGAGAGGCAGGAGTCCCGGGGCTGTACGGGGAGCAGCGTACCGCGTACGTACGCGCGCCCCACCGGCTGGCTACACGGCACGGGCCACCGCCGCGCGCGAGGGAGGAGGACAGGGTGTCAGCGCGGCCGGGCGGGCGGCCGGGCCCCTTTTCTTTCTTTCTGGTGCGGGCCTTGAATGCGTCGTCCTGGCTGCTGATATCCACCCGCCCGCCCTCCCGGACTCCTCGGCCGATCAGATTCGGTTCTGTTACTCGAGCTCGCCGCGGAAAGAGGGGAGGGGATAAGAGGGAGGAGGTTGGGACCTGAACCTGCCAGCAAGCCAGGCATTCTGATCCGGATTCGGCTCCCTCAACCTCCCGGCCGCCTCGAGGAAGGAAGGTTGGTTGGCTTCTTGCTCCTCCTCCCTCACGTCTCATCTCATCTCGGATTATTGTTTTCTCCTTCTTCCGCTTCTCTCCGGATGCTCGTTTGGAAAGCCGTCGGCTGTCTATCTTGGTGTGTCCGTAGACGTGAGCTCGGCTTTCGGTGCTTCTCGATCGAATTCATTCGTCTGAAAGGCAAGTTCGCTGTTTGTTTGCGGATCCTTTTTCGCCGGTTACTAGTGCTCAAGTTTCTTCGAGCTCTCTGCTCCGGATTGCTTTACCATTGTGCTCATAGTACGCCTCGGGTTTTCGATGCCGTTACTGTGCAAATCTGTGCGAGGCCTGCGTCTGCTTTCGTATCATTGCCTTTTGGATTTGTCCGGTTTTTTTGCCTAGATGAACTTCTTTTGCCTACCCTCCATTGTCGAGTCGAAAAGTTCAGGTGCTGTTTGCCGAGTCTGAACTTATCCTGAGATGTTCTCCGGTCGTGGTTTGGGAAGTCATAATACCGGCGGGGTGTTCGGATTTAATAATAATCTTGGTAAAAGGAATAGTAGATCTTGCTTTGCGCGTTTTCATTTTTTGTCGCGAGAATTGTTGCCCCATAATCTGACGTCTCGTTGCGTGAAAAGTCGATGTCTTCACTAGAAAATCAAATGGTCTGGATGATGCTTGTTCGGGTCATAATTTTTGCTCCTGCAGTTTCTCTAATGCTTCACTGCAATCCAACTGTCAAAAAACCGCGTTATTCCAACTGCTCGTGCCTGTATTCTGCTAATTCTTGAGAAGAAGTCAAATCATTATTGATTTACAAATGAGTATTCAACTATGTATGCCCGCCGATAATGATCAATATTGCTTTGTTTTTTATTCGCTGAACAGGACATTTTATATAAGCAATAATTGCCCGTATAATACTACCGGTTGCGTACCAAGTTCAGCTCACAATCTTTTCTTCCTCGTGTTGTATTTCAGGATACTTGAGAAGGCCAGGCTGCCGCGGGTTCTTCAGCAAGATTCAGGGATCTGTTTGATACTGAACAGACCCTTGACCTCTTTGTGCATCACCCATCTTTTTTACAACTTGCGGCAAGAATTTGGCAGCAAATGGGTCGAGGAATCGCTGCGATTCCTGGCCTAAGGTCTCCCGGCGGCGTTTCTTGTGACTTCTGTTCGAAATTTCACTTCAACATGTGGTTCATGCTAATCCAAGCTTCCAAAGTTGGAGTCTGATCACTTGTGACAGCGTTTCCCCGTGTCCTTAGTTCCCGGCAATATGGACACGGAGACCTCCTGGGTTAGGAGGACTAAGTTTTCGCACACCGTCTACACAAGGGTTAGTTCCCATGGGGTGCATGTGGCTCCTCTTGGCAGGGATGTGGAGCAGAGACTTCAGAGGTTTGTGAGCATGAGTAAGTGTGTGACGATGCCCATTGATCGAGGCAATGATGAAACAGTGGCTGCGCTGAAGCATACTGCTAGTTTGCCATCACTTCGAGCCTCACTTCAGCCTAATGAGAAGAAGGCCAGCAAGCAGAAGATGAGTTTGGAGATTCCTTTGAGCCCTCCGGCAAAGTCTGAGAAATCCAAGGCCCCAAGGGCGAGGAGCCTGGTCAAGAGCCCAAGCTCGATGATGCTCCTTAGCTACTTAAATAATGCACACACAAGTCAGGGCTCCAACCTTCATCAAAAGGCTAATGGATCTCCTCACAAGCTGAGATCCAAGTCCCCTCTTCCCAGCGTAGTGCCTTCAGATACATTCAGGGAAGCGAGGGCCAGCAGTCAGAGGTTCACAAGCCCTCCCCCGAAGCGTGTGGGATCTGATAAAAGCGTCTATGGCAAATCGTTGGGCAGGGAAGGGTGTGATATGGGTCCAAGCCCTGATTGGTGTTCGACTCTGGTGGTCTCTGATAAGCACAATTCTCAGAAGGATAGCTCATGGACCAGAAGATACTTTGACAATGGGGGAAGGAGGAGGGTTAGTGCAGTAGAGACTGTGAGGAGCCGTACGGTTAGCATGGCTCAAGCGGTGCAATCTACAGTTGATTGGGAACTTGATCCAACCAAGCTGCTTGTTGGCCATAGGTTTGCTTCTGGGGCACATAGCCGGCTATACAAAGGACTTTACGACAATAAGCCGGTTGCACTTAAATTTATCCGCCGGCCTAAGCCTGATGCTGGTGGGATAATAGCTGCAAAGCTTGACAAACAATATAACACTGAGATCAATGCATTGTCTCATCTGCATCATAAGAATGTGATCAAGGTATAATTACATTCAGACTTTTCAAGATGTATTGTTTTTCTTATTATATCTCTGGGCATAGATAGTGCAGAGTGTTTGGTTTGATTTTTTTCCCTTAGCCTTATAGTGGTCATGCAATCTAATAAAATCACACGGGCACGTTCATGCTCCTTTTTTTGCAATAGAAAAATACTTTGAGGATATATCTTGGTTGAACCTTTTGTTATAATCAACTCATGATTGTCTGCCAACTTGCTATACACCTTCAGAAGAAGAAAATTAAGTTGATGTTATCTTAGGATAAGCACCGTTGCTATTTTCAGTGTGCCGTCAAGTGCTCAAAATACTCACCAATAAGTTTATTTATTATATGAGCTGACCACAGTCCGTAATATTAGTGAATCATGCCTCGTTATTGATTAACCTTGTCTCATTTCATTTTGTTGGTAACTTCTGATTTCATTTTGTTGGCAACTTCTTAATGCAGCTTGTAGCGGCTCATAGATGTGGACCGGTTTATTACATTATTACGGAGCTTCTTCCTGGAGGTTCCTTGAGGTCATACCTGCACAACCCAGAGCACCACCCCCTCCCTCTGGAGAGGACCATATCCATCGCTCTGGAGATTGCCCGCGGGTTGGAGTACATCCACTCTCAGGGAATTGTCCACCGCGACATTAAGCCCGAGAACATCCTTTTTGATGAGAAGTTCGAGGTGAAGATTGCTGATTTCGGCATTGCCTGCGAGGAAACGTTATGTGATCTCCTAGTGGACGATGAGGGCACGTACCGCTGGATGGCCCCTGAGATGCTAAAGCGCAAGCCGTACAACCGGAAGGTGGATGTATATAGCTTTGGACTGCTGCTGTGGGAGATGGTGACCGGAAGAATTCCTTTCGAGAACCTCTCCCCAGTCCAGGTGGCTTATGCCGTTGCGAATAACGTAAGAGTTTAATTATGAGTGTGAGTTTGCCTTCTTTGCAGAACGTAATCAGAAGATGTACGCGTTCTCTCCTTGACTAAATCCTTTGGTTTTGTTTCAGAACAAGAAAGCGATGGAGCCTCAAGATTACTGCCCAGCAGTAGTGAGACCCCTGATTGAGGAGTGCTGCGCGTTGCAGCCTGAGAAGAGGCCGGATTTCTGGCAGATTGTGAAAACCCTGGAGAAGATCCAGTCGGTTATGTCGCAGGGCGGCTGCCTGGACGCGCTGAGGAGCAGTGACCACAAGAAGGGGCTTAAGCACTGGATTCAGAAACTGAAGCCATCGCACAGCGCGTGAGCTCAGTCATCTAGCATCGTTTCGACCGTTATTTTATCCGGTTGGGTATGCTCCCCTAGTCTAGCCTAGCGTAAGATGATATAAGCTTTTCATTTCGTGTTTTAAGATTCTAGCATGGATGCGGATGTTTATTAGGTGAGCTACAATTTGCTTTTTTATTACATTATTAGTAGTTGTATACCATATCAAACTTATACTATGTGTTATCTCATTGGCTCTTGCTCCCTGTCGCTGTCTGCTAAGCTCAGTCGCAGTGCAGATTATTCATATTGGTCGAAATCGTCGATAGAAGTTAGTCATGATTATTAGCCTGCTCTTATAGAAGTCCCTCATTTAGATAGAGATTGCCGAGGAAAGCCCGCCGACTCGCCGGCATTAGCATCATGGCCAAGTGCGTGGTTAATTAACGCAATTATTGGCACCTTTGTTCGTCAGCATGCCACTGACTCCTCGTGGTGCTTTTTATTTTGTTGCGAGATGACGGCCCGGTTTCAGATATGCTTGTTTTACCGCTGCATTTCCGTGATATTTTGTTGTTGCGAGGTGACGGCTCGGTTTTAGATATGTTTGTTTTACTGCTGCATTTCCGTGATATTTTGTTGTTGCGGGATGACCGGCTCGGTTTCGGATATGTTTGATTTACTGCTGCATTTCTGTGATATTTTGCTGAAGACGGGTGTTCGTCCTGGCCGTCGCTGCCGGTGGCGCCCTGACGCGGAAGGTGGGAGGGCCTGGACGTTGTTGAGGCACGCGTTGCTGTGGCAGTTCCCTGGCCAGCAGTTGCCACCGCGTGCACGCGTTTGCCACCAGCAAGCAGGTAGACAGTTCCAGGGCGGCGTGGTGCACCGGCCGATGGTTGCTCGGGGTGCCTGTCGTTGCGATTGCGCGTGGCTGCGCCAGCAGAGGTCTCATGCTGGTGAGTGAGGCTGAAGAATCATGCCGGCCCACCCACCCTGCACAGAGCCTTTGCGCAGCTTGCCCGCACCGGCGCCGGTCCTTGTGCTGTTTTATGCACCGTCCACTTGAACCACATGAGACCTCAAGCAGTTCTTCATCAAGGCGTGCTTTTTTAACCTGGGTCCGGCGACATTAGCAGAGGAGGACTTCTCACAAGCCCCCCAAAGCAACGATCCCCTCCACGTGCCTTTTTTTTTGTATTTCCCGAGCACGGGATCACACAGATCTATCTAGGATTAAAGCATTTCAAGGGCGTGTGGTTCAGGAGGCTTGGAGCCAAGGTGTGAACCATGTTGACCCCTACCATGTTCTCTTTCACAAGCTGAGAATGACGGGTCAGAAGGAGCTTAGGAAGTGGAGCAACACGATCTTTGCGCACACCAAAGTCAAAATTCACATGGCTCTCGAGGTCATTCTCCGACTTGATGTGGCACAAGAGCATAGACCTTAAAGTGTCGAGGAACGTGATATTAGAAGAAGGCTCAAACGAAAAGTGGTTAGTATGTTGTGCTTGACCGTGCGCGAAAATAGTATGGATGTGCTTGATCATGCGCGAAAAAGGCAAAGCTCGAGGATCACCACTCACCAGTCTCAAGGACGGAGATGCTAACACGCGCTTATTTCACCTACGGGTCAACCATAGAAGAAGGAAGAATTTCATCCATAGCCTCAAGCACAACAACAGGTGGGTTACCGATCATGATCACAAAAACCAATCGTCGAAAACCACTTCTCCGAGGTCACCAAACGTGGACGGCCCCGACACATTGACATTAATTGAAAAAATTCCCTGGCTTCCACTTATGACCTCTCAGACCTTGGGATGCCTTCTCGGAGGAGGAGGACGAACGGACTATCTTCGATCTTCCTACTGACAAAGCTCTGTGCCCCAATGGTTTCTTCGGAGTCTTGTTCAAAGATTGTTTGGGAGATCATCAAGGATGTTGTTGTGCTCGAGGTCAAACACTTCTTCAACTTGCGTACTTCCAGCCTTCATTGGCTTAACTCGACGAACATTGCTCTCATACCAAAGAAGCATGGGGCGGAGAGCATTTCGGACTATTGCCCCATTAGCCTCGTCCATGCCATTGCCATGATTATTGCAAAAATGATGATTACCCGTCTTGCTCCTCACATGACAAACCTTGTGTCCAATGCCTTTATAAAGAAGAGGAGCATCCATGATAATTTCACGACAACAAAACTCTAACCTTGCTTTTCAAGCTCGACATCAAGAAACCGTTTGACTCCATGAGATGGGATTTGCTTATGATTTACTGAGGCACCATGCTTTCCGAGCAGATTTAGGGAATGGGTTTCGGCTCTCCTCCCCACAGCCTCGTCAAGGGCGTTGATCAATGGTGTGGTGGATGATCCGTTGAAGCATGGTCACGGTCTCTAACTCTAACAAGGGGACCCGCTGTCCCCGCTTCTCTTTGTCTTGGCGATTAACCCCCTACACCACCTTCTCAACAAGGACACGTCCCAAGGGCATCTACACCCTCTACGTGAGAGAACTCCAACCATCCGTACCTCATTCTATGCCAATGATGATGCCATCTTTGTCAAGCCTATTAAGGAGGACATCCCTCGTGACTACACTTGCCTCTTTTGGGGAGGTGACCAACCTTGTTGCTAATTGCTCCAAAAGCCTAGTGCCTCCCATTCAATGTGACAACATTCACATTGACTACGCCATCCACCCTTTCCTGGCTATGCGCACCACGTTCCTGATGCGCTACCTGGGGCTACCTTTGTCGTTCAAGCGCCTAGAGAGGATCCATTTTCAGCACTTGGAGGATAAAGTCGCAGGCAAACTCCCTGCTTGGCAAGGAAGGCATGTGGATTACACGGGTCGTGTGTCCTTGTTAAAGCCATCCTCACCGCCATTGCCATTTACCATCTTATGCCCTTGTACACCCCGATGGAAGTTGGGAGGGAAATTGATAGTACCCGTCGCGCATATCTTTGGGCGGGCACTGAAAAGGTCTCGGGAGGCAAGTGCAAAATTAATTGGGACCTTGTTTGTAAACCCAAGAAGCACGAAGGCTTGGATGTGCTCAATCCGGAGAAGTTTGCTACAACTCTCTGTCTTTGCTGGCTCTGGTTTGAGTGGATGGATACCAAGGAGCCTTGGATTGGTATGGGATCACCGTGCTCATATGAGGACCGTGACCTCTTCGCGGTTGCCAGTCTTGTCACCGTTGGTAATGGGCACTCTACCGAGTTCTAGAACTTATCGTAGTTGATTGGATTGCGTCCTCGCGACATCGCACCTATGATGTTCGCCCTCTCCCACAAGAAAAACTACTCGGTCCAACAAGCTTTATCCAATGACCTTTGGATTTCAAATATTGATGTTAGATGCGATCTAGGCCTCCGCCAGCGTAGGCTTGGGAGGCCAAGAAGGTCTGGGGATGTCCATCTGCTCCTCTGGGCTCCTTACTGTCGTTAGGTACACAGTGGGCCTCTTGGGCCATCCCTGTGGATGAGCCACCCCCGTTGTACTACACCGTCAAATATGGAGAAATTCTTGTTGAACATTTTCATTGAGTTGATTGGTACGCCAAAAGGTCGATTTCTTTGAATTTGGATTCCTTTTTTGGTGTTGGATTTCTCGGCTTTTGAAGTGGATTTCCAATGGGAGAGATTTGTGGAGTGATCAAACAATTGTCGTCTGATAAGTCACCAACGTGGTTGGATTTTCGGCCATATTATTTCAATGTTGTTAGTCTATCATTAAGGACGGTATTGTGGTTATGGTGAGACATTTGGTTAGTTGTGATGGATAAAGTTTTCATACTTTGAATCAGGCTTTTATTTTCTTGTGCTAAAAGAAGGACTGGGTGAGCGATATCTATGAGTGTATGCCAATTAGCCTTATTCATGGGTTTTCATAGATTCCCATGAAATTACTCGCATTGCTTGTCAAGCCGAAGATGAATAATTTGACTACTGCAAATCAAAGTGTCTCCGTAAGTCATAGCACAATTCACTATTAACGGTACGTAGAATGGTCAATACCATCGGTAGGGTGGCGAACGCAACAGGAAGTGCTAGAAAGGAGATCACACGAGGGGTTAACTAGGTTTGGGCCCTTTGGAAGAAGTAATGCCCTACGTCCTGCTTTTGATCTATATTCATGGTGGAGTTCCTCGTGCGAGGGATTACAGCGGAGATGGTGTTTTGCTACCGAAAGCATAGACTACAGGTGTAGATGGGAATGGCTTTCCCTAGCCCCGTATTATATAAATACACGGACTAGGATTTACATGGGGGTTCACCGATCTTGCACCGCCGCCATCTCGGCTTGCTCAACAAGATCGTCCCCGAGCTCTATCCGGGCCTCCGGGCTCCCTGTTGTCATCGGGCTTCACCTGAGCCATATGGGTCCCGTGACAGGACTGTTGTCGGGCGCCGCTCCGAGAAGCCACCCCCGGTGTATTTCATCGTCAAATATAGTGTTATGCTTGTGAAGCAACCGTCCAGGACTTTTCATAGAAGAATGCGCACATTGTCTTCCTTAAGTTGGATATTGCTCATGAGTTAGATTCGACCTTTGGGCTTCACTGGTTTATTGTGGCAAATCATGAGGGCTTCAGCCCATGATGGTGTGTTTGGGTTGTGTTGGCTCTATCAACTATGAGTACCCATGTTCTGATTAATGGCAGGCCACGCTAGGGGCTTCTATAGGGCGACCCATGATCGCCTCTTCTAATTCTACTAGTGATTGATGTGCTCGATGTGATGATTTGTAAGATGGAAGAGATGTGTATGTTTTAGTCTTTGGCTTTGGGGGTGTATGACACATGTTGAAAATGACACGATGATGCTTCTTAAGCCAGCTATAGAAGAGCTTTAAGCTTCTAGGTTTTATGCCTAGGCTAAAGAACCAATATGAACAAGAGCACCCTAACTCTTATTTGGTGTGAGGAGATTGAGCTCATCATTTCCTTTCTACAATATATGCTCATCATTTCCTTTCCCTTCCTCCTACAATATGCTCATCATTTCCTTTCCCTAGTTCCAGCATTCCTTGCACCCACTTAAGGCAACCAATGGCGGTTTCTCCTCTTTCCAAAGTGGATCTTCGGTCATAGATTAACAAAGTTTGATGTATATTAGGTACATAGAGAACGTTGATGCTTTCTCAAGGTGGTGGGCTAGTACTAACAAAAGTGATGCTTTCTTGTGGGGAGGATCAAAGGACGCTAAGAGAGGACATTGCCTTGTTGCTTGGTTTCGGACCATTGGAGCTCGGTGACCTAGGATCCTTTGGAAGAGGTTGGACGGGCCTAGTGAGGGTTCGCACAGTCTACTCAAATGAACAACACATCCCGCCTACAAACAACTCCAAGATCCCTCTTATCCTTCTTTCAATCTTAAAGAGGCCAAAAAGATTTTACTTGTGGTAAGTAAACGTGGTTGGGAGAGGCGCCCACGCAAGATTGTAGGAGGACCATTGGATTAATGGTAGAAGTGGTCTTGAGACTATTCATCGCCATTTCCCTTTTTAAGCAAAAGGCGTGAGACATCACACGATGGTACTTAGAAGCTAGACATTCCAATGCAGATTGCTCATGATTTGCCGGCGCTAGGAGAGGAAGATGACAACTTTAGAAGGAGAATGACCGCTATTGGAGCCTACTCGTCTAGTTCAGCATACATGGTTTTCTTTTTGGGCACAACCGGTGCGTGCTAGCGCCGATGCTGTGGAAGAACTGCTGAATGCGAAGTGATTATGGGCAATCTATGTTGGATGACCGATAGATTGGAGCGGAGGTTTAACTCGACCGCTAGGGAGGTTTGGTTCATCATCTTCAGTCCTGAAGGTGTGTGGCGCTGTTGATCTTCAGTCTGACACGGTCAGGGAATCGGTTCATAGCAGAGCAAGGCGTAAAGACCCGGCGGCTTTGGTGGTTGCCGGTATGAGGAGAAACTGGTTAGATCCGAGTGCCGATCTTTGACAGCAGAGCTGTCCACGGCGTCTCAGACACTGCCGTGATGCTAGGATCATCAAAAACCCCAACAGAACACTGCAGTACCACTGATTCCATCTCAAACTGACCAACAGTCATTCTTACAGTATGTCCAAAAATAATACGTATCACCATCTGCTTCCGAAGATGCAATTATCCAGGAAATATCATGATTGAACATTAATTACAAATTATATTATTTGTGTAATAGCATGCATTTTGTTGTCCAGTAATACTAGTATTTTGGAAGTCATAAACCCGACCAGCGAACAAACAAGCACTGCCGGCTGCACCCGTTGCAAATGTGAAACGCTCAGATACTTTCACATTAAGGGAAAATAAATTACGAGTACAGTTTGTATGACAACCAAATCACTGAAAAATGTTACTAAATGCAAATCCAATCATTCAGTCATAGCAGTCCATACCATAGGATGTCTAATTATTTGAAGAACTTGTGTCAAGCATCTTGTATTTTGCAACTTATCATGGAGAGCACCAAAAGATGAAATTACCCAGAAGAATGCTTTTAAAATCATAAACTAACGTTCATCAAATTGCACATTCTATCACACAGCAGAATGCTTTTAAAATCGTATACTAACGTTCATCAAATTGCACATTCTATCACCAACTATTCGAGAATTCAGCCAACAACAGAAAAACAGTATCAAGGATGCTTATGTTGTGATGTTAAGCAGAGAATTTGACCAACGGACAAAATTCATGTTGCCATGAATATAGGACAATCTTGGAAGGATGATACTGGAAAAGAATGCACCAAAAGCCCCAAGTACACTGATACATTGTATAACATTTCAGCAGAAGAAGACCCGAGTAGAGCAACAGAAACTATAAGCACAAAAACACCCAAAAAAAAAACTTCCTTTGAATGTCCTAAAATCAAGGGCAAAGCACGCAAAATTATCTGACAACTTTAATCCAAGACTAGTCGAAGTACGCAAATACTAGGGTGGTTATAAATTTCTTTACTATGAGCCAGAAATTTCTAGCTAAATCTAATGCAAACTAAACAGAGGTCGAAACACAGGAACCTGACAGCTATTACAAACACAGATGCCGCATTGCAACTTCCTACAAAAACAGGATGATTTCACCATCCATTGGGCAAGCAACTCCCACTAGCTTTGCATTTCCCTTGCAGACATTTAACTATGGCACCAAAAACTACACAGGCCATCTAGTATGATAAATCAATAGAGCGTATCACATGAACATCACAAAGCAGCAGCTACGGTAATGAACTAATACTATACCTACAGTATCTGACATGTGCCACAAACACTAGACAAGGATCAGTCTAACCTGAGAGCTACCGGATGGTGAATTTAATCTCTACAGGTGCACACAGGTAGTAAACATAATAACAACATTAACCAGATCTAAACGACAAACAACGAAACAGATATTAAACATATAATGGGTCTTCGGTCATAGATTAACAAAGTTTGATATATATTACGGACATAGAGAACGTTGATGCTTTCTCAAGGTGGTGGGCTACTACTAATAAAAGCAATGGTTTCTTGTGGAGAGGATCAAAGGACGCGAAGAGAGGATATTGCCTTGTTGCTTGGTTTCGGACCATTGGAGCTCGGTGACCTAGGATCCTTTCGAAGAGGTTGGAATGGACGGGGCTAGAGAGGGTTTGCACAGTCTACTCAAATGAACAACACAACGACTCCAAGACCCCTCTTATCCTGGATCCCTGCTCGACAGCCGACTTTCTTTCAATCTTTGACAACAAAGCTGTCCACGGCGTCTCAGACACTGCCGTGATGCATAGGAAAATCAAAAACCCCAACACAACACTGCAGTACCACTGTCCATCTCAAACTGACCATCAGTCATTCTTACAGTATGCCCAAAAATACTATCACCAACTTAATCCAAAGATGCAATCATCCAGCAAATATCATGATTGAACATTAATTACTAATTATACGATTTGTGTGATATAGCCTGCATTTTTGGAAGTCAAAAACCCGACCAGCGAACAAGCAGCACTGCAGGCTCCACCCGTTGCAAATATGAAACGCTCAGATACATTCACATAGTATAACAGAAAATAATGTGAAACGCTCAGATACTTTCACATAGTATAACGGAAAATAAGATACGAGTACAATTTGTATGACAACCATTTCACTGTAAAACGTTACTAAATGCAAATCCAATCATCCGGCCATGCAGTCTAATTATTTGAAGAACTTGTCCTATTTTGCAACTTAAAATGGAGAGCACCCGAAGATGCACATTACCCAGCAGAAGTCGTCGTCACAAAAAATCTTTCAAAATCATATTCTAACATGCAACAAACTGCCCACATCAAATTGCCCACATTCTATCAGACTATTTGAGAATTCAGTGTATGTGCAACAAGCCAACAACAGAAAAACAGTATCAAGGGATGCTTCTGTTTGATGATAAGCAGAGAATTTGACGAATGGACAAAATTCATGTTGCCATGAATATAGGACACTCTTGGAGGGATGTTCATGGAAAAGAATGCAGCAAAAGCCTGAGCACTCAATTCATTGTATAAGATTTCAGCAGAAGAAGCCCCAAGTAGAGGAACAGAAAATGATTCATTGCATAACATTTCAGCAGAAGAAGCCCCAAGTAGAGGAACAGAAAATGATTCATTGCGTAACATTTCAACAGAAACTACCAGCAAACACGCCCAAAAAAACAAAGCAACACCCAACCATGTTCCTTTGAATGTCCTAATAAATTCAAGGGCCACACACGCACAGTTATCTGAATCACTCGAATCAGAAGACTAGCCAAATGTAGGCAAATACTAGGGTGGTTATAAATTTCTTTTCAATGAACCTGAAATTTCTTGCTAAAACTAATGCAACCTGACCAGAGAAGGATGAAACACAGGATCCTGACTGCTATTAGAAACACAAATGGTGCATCACAATTGCCTATTGAAAGCAGGAAGAATTCACCATCAATTGTGCAAGTAACTTGCAGTAGCTTAACATTTCCCTTGCAGATATTTAACTATGGCTGACTAAAAACTACAGACCATCTAGTATGATCTAGCAAATCGATACAGAGCACACATAAACACCACCAAAGAGCAACTACCACAATGAACTAACACTAGACAAGGATCAGTCTAACCAGAGAACTAACGGATGGTGATTTTAATCTCTACAGGTGCACACAGGTAGAGAGAACATAATAACATGAACCAGATCTAAACGACAAACAACGAACCAGATATTAAACATATAACGAAGTCTTCATATCAAAATCCAACGCACAGCCACATGATAGATGCACATTAATAAAGGTTCCCAAACGTCACCATCGAACATCTTACGAATGATAAAGGAGCATATTTCAGGTAGCATATCCTAACAGGACTGGTGATATTAAAAAACTAGGATAGCAAGAGCAGTATGGCAACCGGCAGATCCACCGAGCTTAATCGATCTCCTGGAGCGAGGCGCCGGTGGCCGTGGCACCCCCAGCGGCGGCGGCGACGTCCTCGGCCGTGAACTTGCCCTTGGCCTTGTCAGCAGCGCGGCCGCGAGCCTTGCGGTCGAGGAGGGCCTTGCGGTCCTTGTCGAGCTTGAGCTTGGTGACGATCACCTTGCTGGGGTGGATGCCGACGTTCACCGTGGATCCATTGACCTTCTCCCTGGTGATCCGCTCCACGTGGATGACCCAGCGGCGGCGGTAGACCTGCACCACCTTTCCCTCGCGGCCCTTGAAGGTGCCGCGCACGACCTGCACCTCGTCATCCTTGCGGATGGGGATGGACCGGACATTGTATTTGTGGCGGAGCTCAGAGGAGAGGGCCGCGGACATGAGCACGCGGCGGACGGAGGACGGCGCCGTGAAGTGCGCCTTGCGGCACTTCCGGCGGGAGCTCGTGACGCGGGGGTTGCGCTTCATGGCGGCGGCGTGGGGTGGGCTCTCTCCCTTACCTGGGGCGGCGGCGGCTAGGGTTTTGCGGCGGGAGGGAGTGTGTGGAGGCGGCCGGATGTGGCGATGGGAGGGGAATATATAGGTGGTGTGCTACTAGGGTTTATTTGCGGTCCGTCGCGTGGGCGCGTCAGGGCGTTCGATCGGGAGTGGACGGCGTGGATTCGCTCGCCGGAATGGGTGGTTGGGCTAGTTGGGCCGATGTTACTTGTTTCTCCGGGCTTACAAAACAAGTAGGGCCGACGAGGAGAATGCGGATCTGCTGGGCCGTGTAAACTGAAAGCCTAGTTGGCAACGTCGAAGCCCTCAAAAGGAAAAATTGGCAGCGTTGAGCGCTCGCGATGCACGTTAGAAAACCGCGATGCCTTTTTTTTAGGGCAAACCGTGATGCCTTTTTTTAGGGCAAACCTTGATGTATTTGATCCACGGCTTTTCTTCTGGTATCACCCTTTCTTCCTCTTAGCTTTAGCGCTAGAATTATTTTTTTTATAAGAACCTGCTCTCACATGTTGTAATTATTGACACGTTTACCATCAAGATAAACAATAAGCAAGATGAATGGTGTGAATTGCCCCCGCAAAAAAAAGAATTATGTGAATTTACCATCAAGATTGTTCATACAATTATGTGGATCTAGACGTATTTTAGTGCTACATACATCTGTTTGAGCAGCGAGTGATATGGATCGGAGGGAGTACCAAAGAATGATGTCGTATGTGCAATGGCAAAAAGCATAAGATGTAGCTTCACGCTCGTGTATAAAGATCTTGGTGTTGCGATGAGCACTTTCCACCAAACTTTCAAGAATCAAGAGCAGGCACCGGAAGATATGTTTGCTGGATGGACGATCAATGAAGAATATGCTCCATTTATTTCGGTACTTTTGTAGGACAGGCAAGCATCGAAGTTTGTGAGTCCCCTTCTGAAATGTCGCTTGATGGTGAATAGTTACAACCAAAGGCACATGTGACGATGATTCATCGAGTAGATTCTCCAAGATGGAGTGGCAAAAGGAACATCATGTAAAAGTTCGGAGGTTGTCGAGTGTGCAGATTCAGTGGTTAAGATCTTACCGACTCATGGAACAGGGCGTCATGACTTTGAAAATTTGGGGAACCAGAACTAACAAAGGGGAAACGATTCTAGCTCATAAGTCGCATTGTACACTAGGCAAGGTTGATGGAAGAAGAGTTCTAAGGATGAGCAATGGAAACATTGCAGCTCGGCCAAGTGAAGTGAGGAAAAAGATAGAGAAGACGGGAAACTAAGGAAGAATCTCATAACCAACCGTCTAATCAAAAGGAGGTGGAAAACCCTAAGCCAACTGAAGCCTTGTAGCTGCCCTGGAATCGGGTGACAAGAATTGAGGTTCGTCCAAACTATCAAATTGAAATAATGAAGGTCCGACGAGGTCATGACTACTGTGCCAACCATAAAGGGGTCTAACCCATGATTCCTGAAAAGGAGCCGACATGGCAGCCCGAACATTGCAGCCTGGTTGAATGCCACTCCACGCTCCACTTTGATAGGGACAAGTGATGGGTGTTATTTTTATACTCCTCTAACCTGAGTTTAAACCAAAATATTTTATCAAAATAGAGATATTCGCTCTCATATTATCACTAATCACTGATGAATGCAAAGGATTCCACATATCCGAGCTTTATTTTGTTTCCATAGCAAGTGTGTTATTTATGCAAGGTCAAAAAAGTGTGTTATTTATGGACGAAATTAACCCAATACATGGAAAGGAGTAAAGTGGAGATAGAGGGGATCAAGTGGGAGGCGCACCAGAGGAAACAGAGCAAAAGACGGCCTTCTATGCGACCATCCCCGCTCGCATCGATGGTCATATGGAGTGCCAACAGAGGTGCCTGATCCACCTGAACAACCTTTATAAAAGGCTCGACGCCAAATAAGCAATAGAACAGGCCGCCACATCGTCATCTTCGTAGGTTAGATGGATATGGAGATGGCCCATATCCATATCCATAGCCACCACCTTCATCACCACCATAGTTCTCAGTCATCTAGCCATACTTGTAATTGTGCATCACATCTGGCATCCATTGTAAGACATATTATCAATCAGTCAATCTTCATGATGTGTTCTTCGGTGAGTTCTTCATGTGACCTGATTGAGGGAGTCCTGAACTAAGGGTGAAGGGTTTCGTAGTAATTTCAAAAAAAATTCCTACGCACACGCAAGATCATGGTGATGCATAGCAACGAGAGGGGGGTATGATCTACATACCTAGTAGATCGACAACAGAAGCGTTTGGTTGATGTAGTCGTACGTCTTCACGATCCGACCGATCAAGCACCGAAACTACGGCACCTCCGAGTTCTAGCACACGTTCAGCTCGATGACGATCCCCGGACTCCGATCCAGCAAAGTGTCGGGGAAGAGTTCCGTCAGCACGACGGCGTGGTGACGATCTTGATGCACTACAGCAGCAGGGCTTCGCCTAAACTCCGCTACAGTATTATCGAGGACTATGGTGGCTGGGGGCACCGCACACGGCTAAGGAATAGATCATGTGGATCAACTTGTGTGTTCTAGGGTGCCTCTGCCTTAGTATATAAAGGACCAAAAGGGGGGAGGCTGGCCGGCCAAGGGGGGCGCGCCAGGAGAGTCCTACTCCCTCTGGGAGTAGGATTCCCCCCCCCCAATCCTAGTTGGAATAGGATTCGCGGAGGGGGGAAAAGAGAGAGAGGGGCCGGCCCCCTCTCCTTGCCCAATTCGGACCAAGGGAGGGGAGGGGCGCGTGGCCCATGTAGGGCTGCCTCTTCTCTTTTCCACTAAGGCCCATCATGGCCCATTTAGCTCCCGGGGGGTTCCGGTAACCTCCCGGTACTCCGGTAAAATCCCGATTTCACCCGGAACACTTCCGATATCCAAACATAGGCTTCCAATATATCAATCTTTATGTCTCGACCATTTCGAGACTCCTCGTCATGTCCGTGATCACATCCGGGACTCCGAACAACCTTTGGTACATCAAAATGCATAAACTCATAATATAACTGTCATCGTAACCTTAAGCGTGCGGACCCTACGGGTTCGAGAACAATGTAGACATGACCGAGACATGTCTCTAGTCAATAACCAATAGCGGGACCTGGATGCCCATATTGGCTCCTACATATTCTACGAAGATCTTTATCGGTCAGACTGCATAACAACATACGTTGTTCCATTTGTCATCGGTATGTTACTTGCCCGAGATTCGATCGTCGGTATTCCAATACCTAGTTCAATCTCGTTGCCGGCAAGTCTCTTTACTCGTTCTGTAATACATCATCCCGCAACTAACTCATTTAGTTGCAATGCTTGCAAGGCTTAAGTGATGTGCATTACCGAGAGGGCCCAGAGATACCTATCCGACAATCGGAGTGACAAAACCTAATCTCGAAATACGCCAACCCAACATGTACCTTTGGAGACACCTGTAGTACTCCTTTATAATCACCCAGTTACGTTGTGACGTTTGGTAGTATCCAAAGTGTTCCTCCGGTAAACGGGAGTTGCATAATCTCATAGTTATAGGAACATGTATAAGTCATGAAGAAAGCAATAGCAACATACTAAACGATCGGGTGCTAAGCTAATGGAATGGGTCATGTCACTCAGATCATTCTCTCAATGATGTGATCCCGTTAATCAAATAACAACTCATTGTTCATGGTTAGGAAACATAACCATCTTTGATTAACGAGCTAGTCAAGTAGAGGCATACTAGTGACACTTTGTTTGTCTATGTATTCACACATGTATTATGTTTCCGGTTAATACAATTCTAGCATGAATAATAAACATTTATCATGATTATAAGGAAATAAATAATAACTTTATTATTGCCTCTAGGGCATATTTCCTTCAGTCTCCCACTTGCACTAGAGTCAATAATCTAGATTACACAGTAATGATTCTAACACCCATGGAGCCTTGGTGCTGATCATGTTTTGCTCGTGGAAGAGGCTTAGTCAATGGGTCTGCAATATTCAGATCCGTATGTATCTTGCAAATCTCTATGTCTCCCACCTGGACTAGATCCCGGATGGAATTGAAGCGTCTCTTGATGTGCTTGGTTCTCTTGTGAAATCTGGATTCCTTTGCCAAGGCAATTGCACCAGTATTGTCACAAAAGTTTTTCATTGGACCCGATGCACTAGGTATGACACCTAGATCAGATATGAACTCCTTCATCCAGACTCCTTCATTTGCTGCTTCCGAAGCAGCTATGTACTCCGCTTCACATGTAGATCCCGCTACAACGCTTTGTTTAGAACTGCACCAACTTACAGCCCCACCGTTTAATGTAAACACGTATCCGGTTTGTGATTTAGAATCGTCTGGATCAGTGTCAAAGCTTGCATCAACGTAACCTTTTACGATGAGTTCTTTGTCACCTCCATATATGAGAAACATATCCTTAGTCCTTTTTAGGTATTTCAGGATGTTCTTGACCGCTGTCCAGTGATCCACTCCTGGATTACTTTGGTACCTCCCTGCTAGACTTATAGCAAGGCACACATCAGGTCTGGTACACATCATTGCATACATGATAGATCCTATGGCTGATGCATAGGGAACATCTTTCATATTCTCTCTATCTTCTGCAGTGGTCGGGCATTGAGTCTTACTCAACTTCACACCTTGTAACACAGGCAAGAACCCTTTCTTTGATTGATCCATTTTGAACTTCTTCAAAATTTTGTCAAGGTATGTGGTTTGTGAAAGTCCAATTAAGCGTTTTGATCTATCTCTATAGATCTTAATGCCTAATATGTAAGCAGCTTCACCGAGATCTTTCATTGAAAAACTCTTATTCAAGTATCCCTTTATGCTATCCAGAAATTCTATATCATTTCCAATTAGTAATATGTCATCCACATATAATATCAGAAATGCTACAGAGCTCCCACTCACTTTCTTGTAAATACAGGCTTCTCCAAAAGTCTGTATAAAACCAAATGCTTTGATCACACTATCAAAACGTTTATTCCAACTCCAAGAGGCTTGCACCAGTCCATAAATGGATCGCTGGAGCTTGCACACTTTGTTAGCTCCCTTTGGATCGACAAAACCTTCTGGTTGCATCATATACAACTCTTCTTCCAGAAATCCATTCAGGAATGCAGTTTTGACATCCATCTGCCAAATTTCATAATCATAAAATGCGGCAATTGCTAACATGATTCAGACGGACTTAAGCATCGCTACGGGTGAGAAGGTCTCATCGTAGTCAATCCTTTGAACTTGCCGAAAACCTTTTGCGACAAGTCGAGCTTTGTAGACAGTAATATTACCGTCAGCGTCAGTCTTCTTCTTGAAGATCCATTTATTCTCAATTGCTTGCCGATCATCGGGCAAGTCAACCAAAGTCCATACTTTGTTCTCATACATGGATCCCATCTCAGATTTCATGGCTTCAAGCCACTTTGCGGAATCTGGGCTCACCATCGCTTCTTCATAGTTCGTAGGTTCATCATGATCTAGTAGCATGACTTCCAGAACAGGATTACCGTACCACTCTGGCGCGGATCTTACTCTGGTTGATCTACGAGGTTCAGTAGTATCTTGTTCTGAAGTTTCATGATCATCATCATTAGCTTCCTCGCTAACTGGTGTAGGTGTCGCAGAAACAGTTTTCTGTGATGTACTACTTTCCAATAAGGGAGTAGGTACAGTTACCTCGTCAAGTTCTACTTTCCTCCCACTCACTTCTTTTGAGAGAAACTCCTTCTCCAGAAAGTTTCCGAATTTAGCAACAAAAGTCTTGCCTTCGGATCTGTGATAGAAGGTGTATCCAATAGTTTCCTTTGGATATCCTATGAAGACACATTTCTCCGATTTGGGTTCGAGCTTATCAGGTTGAAGCTTTTTCACATAAGCATCGCAGCCCCAAACTTTCAGAAACGACAACTTTGGTTTCTTGCCAAACCACAGTTCATAAGGCGTCGTCTCAACGAATTTTGATGGTGCCCTATTTAACGTGAATGCGGCTGTCTCTAGAGCGTATCCCCAAAACGATAGCGGTAAATCAGTAAGAGACATCATAGATCGCACCATATCTAGTAAAGTACGATTACGACGTTCGGACACACCATTACGCTGTGGTGTTCCGGGTGGCGTGAGCTGCGAAACTATTCCGCATTGTTTCAAATGTACACCAAACTCGTAACTCAAATATTCTCCTCCACGATTAGATCGTAGAAACTTTATTTTCTTGTTACGATGATTTTCCACTTCACTCTGAAATTCTTTGAACTTTTCAAATGTTTCAGACTTATGTTTCATTAAGTAGATATACCCGCATCTGCTTAAATCATCTGTGAAGGTGAGAAAATAACGATATCCTCCACGAGCTTCAATATTCATCGGACCACATACATCTGTATGTATGATTTCCAACAAATCTGTTGCTCTCTCCATAGTACCAGAGAACGGTGTTTTAGTCATCTTGCCCATGAGGCACGGTTCGCAAGTACCAAGCGATTCATAATCAAGTGGTTCCAAAAGCCCATCAGTATGGAGTTTCTTCATGCGCTTTACACCGATATGACCTAAACGGCAGTGCCACAAATAAGTTGCACTATCATTATCAACTCTACATTTTTGGCTTCAACATTATGAATATGTGTATCACTACTCTCGAGATTCGATAAGAATAGACCACTCTTCAAGGGTGCATGACCATAAAAGATATTACTCATATAAATAGAACAACCATTATTCTCTGATTTAAATGAATAACCGTCTCGCATTAAACAAGATCCAGATATAATGTTCATGCTTAACGCTGGCACCAAATAACAATTATTTAGGTCTAATACTAATCCCGAAGGTAGATGTAGCGGTAGTGTGCCGACCGCGATCACATCGACTTTGGAACCGTTTCCCACGCGCATCGTCACCTCGTCCTTAGCCAATCTTCGCTTAATCCGTAGTCCCTATTTCGAGTTGCAAATATTAGCAACAGAACCAGTATCAAATACCCAGGTGCTACTGCGAGCATTGGTAAGGTACACATCAATAACATGTATATCCCATATACCTTTGTTCACCTTGCCATCCTTCTTATCCGCCAAATACTTGGGGCAGTTCCGCTTCCAGTGACCAGTCTGCTTGCAATAGAAGCACTCAGTTTCAGGCTTAGGTCCATGTTTGGGTTTCTTCTCTTGAGTAGCAACTTGCTTGTCATTCTTTTTGAAGTTCCCCTTCTTCTTCCCTTTGCCCTTTTTCTTGAAACTAGTGGTCTTGTTGACCATCAACACTTGATGCTCCTTCTTGATTTCTACCTCCACAGCTTTTAGCATCGCGAAGAGCTCGGGAATAGTCTTGTTCATCCCTTGCATATTATAGTTCATCACGAAGCTCTTGTAGCTTGGTGGCAGTGATTGGAGAATTCTGTCAATGACGCAATCATCTGGAAGATTAACTCCCAATTGAATCAAGTGATTATTATACCCAGACATTTTGAGTATATGCTCACTGACAGAACTGTTCTCCTCCATCTTGCAGCTATAGAACTTATTGGAGACTTCATATCTCTCAATCCGGGCATTTGCTTGAAATATTAACTTCAACTCTTGGAACATCTCATATGCTCCATGACGTTCAAAACGTCGTTGAAGTCCCGATTCTAAGCCGTAAAGCATGGCACACCGAACTATCGAGTAGTCATCAGCTTTGCTCTGCCAGACATTCATAACATCTGGTGTTGCTCCAGCAGCAGGCCTGGCACCCAGCGGTGCTTCCAGGACATAATTCTTCTGTGCAGCAATGAGGATAATCCTCAAGTTACGGACCCAGTCCGTGTAATTGCTACCATCACCTTTCAACTTTGCTTTCTCAAGGAACGCATTAAAATTCAACGGAACAACAACACGAGCCATCTATCTACAACCATCATAAACAAGCAAGATACTATCAGGGACTAAGTTCATGATAAATTTAAGTTCAATTAATCATATTACTTAAGAACTCCCACTTAGATAGACATCTCTCTAATCCTCTAAGTGATCACGTGATCCAAATCAACTAAACCATGTCCGATCATCACGTGAGATGGAGTAGTTTCATTGGTGAACATCATTATGTTGATCATATCTACTATATGATTCACGCTTGACCTTTCGGTCTCCGTGTTCCGAGGCCATATCTGTATATGCTTGGCTCGTCAAGTATAACCTGAGTATTCCGCGTGTGCAACTGTTTTGCACCCGTTGTATTTGAACGTAGAACCTATCACACCCGATCATCACGTGGTGTCTCAGCACGAAGAACTTTCGCAATGGTGCATACTCAGGGAGAACACTTCTTGATAATTTAGTGAGTGATCATCTTATAATGCTACCGTCAATCAAAGCAAGATAAGATGCATAAAAGATAAACATCACATGCAATCAATATAAGTGATATGATATGGCCATCATCATCTTGTGCTTGTGATCTCCATCTCCGAAGCACCGTCGTGATCACCATCGTCACCGGCGTGACACCTTGATCTTCATCGTAGCATCGTTGTCGTCTTGCCAAGCTTGTGCTTCTACGACTATCGCTACCGTTTAGTGATAAAGTAAAGCATTACATCGCGATTGCATTGCATACAATAAAGCGACAACCATATGGCTCTTGCCGGTTGCCGATAACTCGGTTACAAAACACGATCATCTCATACAATAAAATTCAGCATCATGTCTTGACCATATCACATCACAACATGCCCTGCAAAAACAAGTTAGACGTCCTCTACTTTGTTGTTGCAAGTTTTACGTGGCTGCTACGGGCTTAAGTAAGAACCAATCTCACCTACGCATCAAAACCACAACGATAGTTTGTCAATTTGACTCCGTTTTAACCTTCGCAAGGACCGGGCGTAGCCACACTTGGTTCAACTAAAGTTGGAGAAACTGTCACCCACAAGCCACCTCTGTGCAAAGCACGTCAGGAGAACCGGTCTCGCGTAAGCGTACGCGTAATGTCGGTCTGGGCCGCTTCATCCAACAATACTGCCGAACCAAAGTATGACATGCTGGTAGGCAGTATGACTTATATCGCCCACAACTTACTTGTGTTCTACTCGTGCATATAACATCAACATATAAAACCTGGCTCTGAGACCACTGAAGGGTTTCGTAGTAATTTCAAAAAATTTCCTACGCACACGCAAGATCATAGTGATGCATAGCAACGAGAGGGGGAGTATGATCTACATACCTAGTAGATCGACAATGGAAGCGTTTGGTTGATGTAGTCGTACGTCTTCACGATCTGACCGATCAAGCACCGAAACTACGGCACCTCCGAGTTCTAGCACACGTTCAGCTCGATGACGATCCTCGGACTTCGATCCAGCAAAGTGTCGGGGAAGAGTTCCGTCAGCACGACGGCGTGGTGACGATCTTGATGCACTACAGCAGCAGGGCTTCGCCTAAACTCCGCTACAGTATTATCGAGGACTATGGTGGCTGGGGGCACCGCACACGGCTAAGGAATAGTAATTTATAATAAATAAAGCAAAAATAGTAATTTCTGTCTGTTTTCTGAATTATTAATGCAATAAAAAATACCCCAAAAATAAAAGTTCTCCAAATGCCCTGAAAATTAAATATGATTTTTTCTAGACTATTTTAGAATATCTGGCACTGAGAACACGGCAGGGGGAGCAAGCACCTGGCCACGAGGGTGGAGGGCGCGCCCCCCTGCCTCGTGGGCTCATGGTGCCTCCCTTCCACTTATTCCAGCTACCACACACTCCTTGTTCCTCCCACAAACACCTCTAACCAGCTCAAACCCGAATCCAAGCTCATTTTGCTGCCATTTTCGATCTCCTTGCTCAAAGCACCTCTCACAAAACTGCTTTGGGGGATTGTTCCTTGGTATGTGACTTCTCCAATGGTCCAATTAGTTTTTGTTCTAGTGCTTTATTCATTGCATATTTTTGCTGCTTAGGTGACCCTGTTCTTGAGCTTGCATGTCAAAATTGTATGGTCAAAAGTAGTTTTGATGCATGATATTGCCTCTAGGCACTTGCAGGAGTGGTTGCTATCAATATTGTTAAGTTTGGTTCACTTTTATTTTGAAGTTACTAAAAATTTCAGAAATTTTCAGAAAAAGATGAAGAGATTTTTGAGGGGCTCATCGAGCCGAAGCTTGAAGGATAAGCAAAGTGAGGAGGATAAGAGGCCCAAGTATAATCTCCCTCGCACCGCGGAAGTTCGGCCGTGTGAATGGCCTTGTGATAATTTCTTGAGAGCAGCCAGGATTTATGATGATTTCTATGAATTGGCTGAGAATGCAGGCCTCACCGCCTTCCTCCACGACCAACGCGAACAGTATCTCTTACTCACCAATATCTTTGTGCAAAAATTTCATTTCCATGCTAGGAGCTTACCACCTACGATGGAATTTTATTTATATGAGGAGCATAAGGAGATGTCACTTCATGATTTTTGTCGGGTCTGTTTGATCCCTTTTGAGGGCAGCGTAGAGGAACCCCATCGTGAAGATGTGGATGGGTTTATTGATGCCATTACTGTAGGGGAAACAAGGAAGGTTTCCGACGCACTAATTACTAGCATACACTTTCCTGTTCTACGTTACTTTGCTATATTTGCTAGTAGATGCTTAATTGGGCGCGAAAACTGTGGAAACTTGAGTGCCCCTGATATTGTTATTTTGTGCCATGCCTTATTTCGTGATGACACATTCAGTATGGGTGCTATTATTGCAAAGCGGTTAAATCTTAACCGTACTAAGGGCCCCGTCCTTGGTGGCATCTTCGCCTCGCGCCTCGCTGCACATTTTAACATACCTATTAGGCATTATGAGAAGGAAGAAAAATTGCTGCCTCCTGCTTATTTAGATTATAAGAACATGGTAGCACATGATTTTATTGTTAAGAATAGGGAGAAGGAGCTTAAGTACAAATTAATATTTGGTAAAAAATCATCCTGAGACTATTACCTTGCTTGCTCCTTCCTTGTATGATTTATCTACAGGCAAGTACCTTGTTCTGTTGGAGGCCATTCACGCCCACCGGAACCCTACAAGAGCTACAGAGCCAGAGTCAGAATCACAATTTGATCCTCCATGACAGTCTGATTATCAGTGGGATCCGAAGGTGATTGCCAACCAGTGGCAATAGCTGTTGCATCTCAGTACGACCCCAGCTACAACTTTGGATATCCACCAGGCCAGACGTGGCCATAGACCAACTAAGGCCAAAAGCCTAAGCTTGGGGGAGTACGTACTTCTCACCGACATCACATTTCTGTTCACACACTCATTGCTAGTTGTCGGTGCTCATACTTTTTCATTGTATCATCCATGCTAGGTTATTTCCCTTTTTATGCTTTATTCTTGTGTGTTTAATAAACCTTAAGAAAAAAATTAGTTGTAGCTTTTAATTAGTTAATTTTCATGCTTGTAGTAGTAATTAAAAAGAAAACTCAAAAAGATTTCTCGTTCTTCTTTTGCTTGTTGGGAGCTTTCCCGTGTAAATAGTTTTATTTCTTTTCTTTCCTTTGGGGGTCGATAGGAGAAGACCATAATGAAAATGTTAAAGTGGCTCTTATATGCATTATCGTTGATCTGACAAAGAGCCCATATTACCTTGTCTTCTCTCTTGAATTGAATGCTTGCAGATTCTAGCTTAGTCCAATGCACGTGCACTATTATTATTATCCACACTATTCGGTCGTGCAAGTGAAAGGCAATAATGATGTTTATATGATGAACTTATTGAGATGAGAAAAGCTGGTATGAACTCGACCTCTCTTGTTTTTGTAAATATGATTAGTTCATCATTCTTGATTCAGCCTATTATGAATAAACATGTTTGCAATGACAATTAGAGATTATAGTTGCTTATGCCATGCTTAATTAGCTAGGAGCTTATAATGGTTTACCTTGCGTGCCAACATGCTATTAAAATGGTTGTGATGTGGTATGATAGGGTGGTATCCTCTTTTGAGTGATTCGAGTGGCTTGATTTGGCACATGTTCACGCATGTAGTTGAAACAAAATCAACATAGCATCTACGATATTTATGTTCATGGTGCATTATATCCTACTCATGCTTGCATTCGGTGTCAATTAATTTTAATGCATGTTCATGACTGTTGTCGCTCTCTAGCTGGTCGCTTCCCAGTCTTTTGCTAGCCTTCACCTGTACTAAGCGGGAATACTGCTTGTGCATTGATACGTCTCCAACATATCTATAATTTTTGATTGTTCCATGCTATATTATATCCTGTTTTGGACATTATTGGGCTTTATTATACACTTTTATATTATTTTTGGGACTAACCTATTAACCGGAGGCCCAACCCAGAATTGCTGTTTTTTGCCTATTTTAGGGTTTCGCAGAAAAAGAATATCAAACGGAGTCCAAACGGAATGAAACCTTCGGGAACGTGATTTTTGGAACGAACATGATCCAGAGGACTTGGACCCTACGTGAAGACATCAACCAGGAAGGCACGAGGTTGTAACATCCCAAATTTTCAATTTGGAATGTTATACATTAGATCATCATGCATATCATATTTTATTTTTTGCATTTTTGTTGATCCTAGAAATTCTACGCAACTCAATGACCCACGGAGAGAGTTGGGGATTTCGTTATTTCATATTTGAGTTTTCTCAAATTTTGAGAATAGGATCATTTGATTTTATTTATTTTATTATCAACTATTTCTATTACAAAAATATGAGAGAGGGAATAAAATGACTTTTCCAAAATAAAGAAATATTGAGGATTTAATAATAAAATCAAATAAGATTTTATTTCGGAGTTTTTCAGTGTTTTTTTTTGAATTTAGGAAAAAAGTGCATTTTTCAAAATTGCATTTAGGGCCTAAATAAATGTTCACCTTGTGCGGCTTGATTCTAGAAGCCCGTGAAAATTTATTTCGGAATTTTTGGAGTCCGTTTAGTATTTCTTTTTATTTTTCTTCCGAGCGGAATAATTAAAAAAAATGAACCGACTTCGGGCCGTACCCGAGCGGGACACCGCCCGGGGGCAGCCTTTAAATAGCGCCGCCCCGAGCCGCCCCAGCCCATCAGCCCCACCTCGATCCGTGCGCGCCGCCGGAGCCGCCGCCGACGATTCCGCCGCCCGAGGTTCGTCATGCCTCGTTTTCCATGCCGAAAAAAAGAGAGAGAAAAAAAAAGAAAAAAAAATTCGGCATTTGTTGTTTTTTTCTTTTTCTCAAATTAAATCTGCAATTTTTTCTGATCACGATTCCTGATCCGATTTTCGTATTAGTATAATTTTTCGCTCGTTTATCGGAATCAGGCGATTCAAGCGCCTAGGGATTCGTCTCGAAACCATCTATCCGTTTAACCAACTTAAACAAGATTTTGCTACTGTAAAATTTGCCTAGATCCAGATTACTAGAACGAAGTGTTTTCTTTCGCCATTTGACTTTCGTTGCTTCGTTCGATTTGATTCTTTTTGCCAACCGGAGTTGTTAAGTTGAACCTTCTGGTTAGATTTCTTATTTGAGTTTTACCTGTGCATTAGATGAGTACTTATTGTATGCTTGTTTGTTTGTTTGTGATAGAGTACCCGGAGTGCGCCGCTTGTTACTTCGAATCGTTAGGTTTCGCGGATCATCAGCAAGGCAAGTAACACTTTGATCATACCTTTTCTACTACCCAGTTTTATTGCATTAGATCAATCCTCACACATTGCATGACTAGGATCTAATTAAATTGTGGGATGGGAAGTAGATGAGGTAGTACCTATTACCTGTTATTATCAAACCTTTGGGAGTTACTTCTACGTTTGCTTATTATGCCATGCTATGCTAGTAGACGTGGATTGGGTGAGTGAAATCCATGACAGATGTGAGATTGTTAATTAATGGTTTATCTAAGGTGGCAACTTAAACACACATCTGGGTGGATTGAGGCACCTGGGTATTCCAGGACTTGCCTGTTTTCTTTTGGACCGCCACCCAGGCTCAAAGGGATCATGAGACTATTCATACTAGAAACTTCCGTGTGCAGCCACAAGCTATTATGGGCTCTAGCATAGTTGACTAAGTTGTGCGAACTCTTACAGTGGTAGACTAGCAGATGTAGGGGATGTAGGTGGTACGGTCTACCTGATCGTAAGGTGCTAGCGCTTCTGAAAGACTATGTCTCGGTCATCCGTCTTCTCAAACACCATGTAGTGCGAGAAACCAAACGGAGGCGATCGAGTCTTGTGGGGAAAAGTGCGCAAACCTCTGCAGAGTGTAATAAACTAATCATGGTTAGCCGTGTCCCCGGTTATGGACATCTTGAGTATCTAGTACTTGGATTATCATGTGAATCTCAACATGTTACTATAAATTAATTGTGTTGGGTTATGTTTAATGATGATGCTTAATTGGGATTGAGAATGCTGTCAACCATTCTCAATGCTTAACAACCACCATGATACTAATTAAATTTATTCCTTTGAAGTAGGGAAAAATTGGCTTTACGCAAAACTGTAACCATAGAGCTTTCCACAAGCCAAATATGCATATAGTATAGCAGTTTCATTCCATTATTCTCTATGTGTTACCTTGCCAGCATATTCCATGTGCTGACCCGTTTCGGGCTGCAACGTTAATGTTGCAGACTTTTCAGACGACGGTTAAGGAGTTTTTAGGTCGTGGTTCTATACTCAGTGATGCCGTTGGAGTTGATGGACTCACTTATCTTCCAAGCCTTCCGCTGTTATCGTTATTAGATGGCCTTAAGCCATATTTATTGTAATAAGTTCTCTTTTGAGACACTCGATGTAATAAGTGTGTGATTGCTACTCTGCTATAAATCCTCCGAGTACTGTGTGGTGTCAGCATTACTGATCCAGGGATGACACCGAAGCACAGAGATCAGACTGTTTGAGGTCTGGTCGGTACAGAGATGGTATCAGAGCACACGCTGACTGTAGGACACAACCACTAAGCACAAGACCTAGATCACTATTCATTCTCTTCTCTTCTGACCTCTCATCTTTTCTACTCTTTAGGATGGCGGATGCAAGGAACAAGTTCACACGACCGGATGAAGATACACCCTTTGGACGACACTTGAAGGAAGTCACTAGATACCTGAACATAGGAGTACCAAGCTTCACGGGAACCTACAACGCCACTTTACCTGAAGAAGAGCGCTGGATGATTCAAGTTCAAGTTCCAGGAAGGACGTTCATGCCAGTCACTGAGCCCATAGAGTTTTCTTTTGATGCACCAACTTGGAGTCTAGGAAAGAGCATGGCAGCACACATCGCCATGGGACGCATTGGAGAAGTCTACCACAAGGATCTCAAGGATACTATCTACCAGATTTGTGGGCGCCGAGATGAGCACTGGGACATGATCAACACCAGGAAGGATAGATCAATCGCAGATTTTATCCAGGAGTTAAATCAGCACGTTCGACGACAGGAGAACCAGATGTGCGCCGACATGATAGATCTGAAGAAGGCTAAGACTAGAATCAAGGAACTGTAGGAAGAACTCAAGGCTACACGTGAAGATTATGAAGAGAAAATTGAAGTATTGGTGGAGAAGAATGACGACCTGATCAAGAAGATTGGAATATTTATGGGAGACCCTACGCCAGTAGATGAAGACGAAGAACCCACGGAGATTAGCCCGAAAGACTACATCATCATCGACGGCACCGACTCGGAACCAGATAGTAGCGATGATGACTATGTTGATGAAGCTGGAGCAGACATCATGGAGTCTACAACCGAAGAATATTTCTAGTAGACCACCTTATTAGTAGTAGTAGTCCACCATGTAAATATAGTAGTCCGAGCACTTTTGCAATAGATAGATCGATTGTATGCCCTTGTTTGATTGATTGAAGTGAATTGTTTGTTTTGCCTCATGTGCATATGGGTAGTGTTTTCTCTTTAGACCCCCTCTATTCTTATATCTCATCTTTTCTAAACCCTCAGATGCCTCCGAGACGTGACCCCGGATTTGCCTTTCCACCGGAGCTCACCCAGTTGATCCAGCAGTAGAACACATTGATGCAGTTGCTAGTCTAGAATCAGAATCAGGGGAACAACAACAACAACCCACCACCACCACCTGTTGACCACTTAGCTCGTTTTCTTAGGCTAAATCCGCCGGTGTTTTCCAGCAGCACCGAGCCGATAGTAGTAGATGATTGGCTCCGCAAGACAGCTAGGGAGTTGACCACATCAGGATGCACAGATGCAGAGAAGGTGAAGTTTACCGCACATCAGTTAGAAGGACCCGCAGCATCATGGTGGGAGAATTTCACAGCCACTTTCCCAGTTGACACTGTCACATGGGACCATTTTCAGCAGGCTTTTCGTACTGCACATGTTTCAGCAGGAGCTATGACCATGAAGAAGCGTGAGTTTCGCAACTTGCTCCAAGGAGGAAGGACAATTGGCCAGTATGTGGAGGAATTTAGTAAGCTAGCACGTTATGCCCTAGATGACGTCGCTACGGATGCAGCTAAGCAGGAGAAGTTTCTAGAAGGACTGAATGATGAGTTGAGCATGCAGTTGATGGTAGCCACCTTCAACAACTATCATGAGTTGGTAGATCGTGCTCTTATGATTGAAGGGAAGCAGCAGCAGATTGAGAATCGCAAGAGGAAGTATGGACAAGGAAAATATACTTCAGGAGCTCAATAGAAGCCACGTTTTACCCCTAGACCGGGAGGACATTTTTCAGCATACCCATGGAGGAGGTAGCTCGCACAACCACAATGGCACCAAGAATGGTAATGGCAACGGAGGAAGCAACGGCCAGAACCGCACCAACCCATCAACCCCAGCCAAGAAGGACCTAAGCCAAGTCACTTGCTTTAAGTGTTCGAAGACCGGACATTATGCCAATGAATGTCCTGAATTGCAAAATGGAAATAGCAATGGAAGTTCTGGGAAGAAGCCGAACCCTTTCAACAGGGGACAAGTGAACCACGTGAGCGTGGAGGAGGTTGAAGCTCAGCCCGATGCAGTAATAGGTAAGCTTTTGGTCAAGTCATTTACTGCACTCGTTCTTTTTGATACTGGTGCATCGCATTCATACATCTCAAGGGGATTTGTAGATAAGTATAACCTACCAACCCAAGCCCTTAGGTCACCCATGTTAGTAACCTCGCCCGGAGCAGAGTATGTGGCTAGTCTATGGTGTGGTCGGTTACCATTAAGGATTGGTAACTATGTTTTTTCCCTCAGACCTAATAGTATTGGAATCTCAAGGATTGGATGTGATAT
This sequence comes from Triticum urartu, assembly GCF_056163025.1. Classification (NCBI taxonomy): domain Eukaryota; kingdom Viridiplantae; phylum Streptophyta; class Magnoliopsida; order Poales; family Poaceae; genus Triticum; species Triticum urartu. Next base: position 111,133,930 of record NC_141875.1, on the reverse strand, counting down.
TAGGCATGGATTTGTTATCAAAGTATGAAGGGAATATTGAATGTGCTAGTAAGTCAATTTTGCTTACCACCCCAGAAGGGAGAAGGATCAAGTATGTATCCCGACATGTGCCAAAGAGGACTCAAGTAAATTGCCTAACAGGAGTTGTGCAGGAGGAAGTACCAGTGGTAAGGGATTTTCCCGATGTATTTCCAGAGGAGTTGCCAGGCATGCCACCGGATAGAGATATTGAGTTTTTGATTGAGCTAATGCCAGGCACAGGGCCAATATCAAAGAGACCATATAGGATGCCAGCAAAGGATTTGGTGGAAATTAAGAAGCAGATTAAGGAGTTACTGGATAAAGGATATATACGCCCAAGTTCTTCGCCTTGGGGATCGCCAGTACTTCTGGTGGAGAAGAAAGATGGATCGTTAAGGATGGTTGTTGATTATCGAGGATTGAATGAAGTAACGATCAAGAACAAGTACCCACTACCAATGATCAATGATCTGTTTGATCGATTGCAAGGAGCTAAGGTATTTTCCAAGATCGATCTGCGATCAGGATACCACCAGTTGAAGATTCGAGAACAGGATATTCCGAAGACAGCTTTTACCACCAGGTATGGGCTGTATGAGTATACCGTTATGTCATTTGGTCTGACTAACGCACCTGCCTATTTTATGAACATGATGAACAAAGTGTTTATGGAGTTTTTGAATAAGTTCGTCGTAGTGTTCATTGATGATATCCTGGTTTATTCGAAGAATGAAGAGGAGCATAAGGAGCATTTGCGTTTGGTACTTGGAAAGCTCAGAGAACATCAATTATATGCCAAGTTCAGCAAATGTGAGTTTTGGTTGAAGGAAGTAGGATTCCTCGGACATGTTATATCTGGAGAAGGTATAGCAGTAGACCCCGCTAAAGTTGAAACCGTGACCAAGTGGGAAGCCCCAACAACAGTTGGAGAGATCCGGAGTTTTCTTGGACTCGCAGGATACTGCCGGAGATTTATTGAGAAATTCTCAAAGATTGCGAAGCCTATGACTAAGTTGTTGAAGAAGGATACCAAGTTCATATGGACAGAGGAGTGTGAGGCTAGTTTCCAGGAGTTGAAGAAACGTTTGGTTACCTCACCAGTGTTGATTTTGCCAGACCAGACCAAGGATTATGAGGTGTATTGCGACGCTTCACGTCGAGGACTTGGAGCAGTGCTTATGTAGGAAGGGAGAGTTGTTTCATATGCCTCAAGACAACTGAAGCCTCATGAGTTGAATTATGCCACGCATGATTTGGAGTTAGCAGCCGTAGTGCATGCTTTGAAAACATGGAGACATTTTCTCATTGGAAACCACTGTGAGGTGTACACGGATCATAAGAGTTTGAAGTACATTTTCACACAGAAGGAGTTAAACCTCAGACAAAGGAGATGGTTGGAGCTCATCAAGGATTATGATATGAAATTGCATTATCATCCTGGAAAGGCTAATGTAGTAGCAGACGCATTAAGCCGCAAGAGCCATGTCAATACGTTAATGACGGGAGAAATACCAAGGGAGTTAGCCGAAAATCTTCGTGAACTACGTTTGGAAATAGTTCCGAGAGGCTATGTAGCAGCATTGGAGATTCAGTCAACTTTGATGGATAAAATCAGAGAAGCTCAAAAACCTGACAAAGAGATTGCCGCTATAAAGGAGAAACTGAGCAAAGGAAAAGCTAAAGGATTTCATGAGGATGAGCACGACACCCTATAGTTTGAAGACCGTATTTATGTGCCCAATGACCCGGAGATCAGGAAGTTGATTTTGCAAGAGGCACATGATTCACCGTATTCAATTCACCCAGGAAATACCAAGATGTATTTGGATTTGAAGGATATTTTCTGATGGACCGGAATGAAGAAGGATATTGCGGAGTATGTAGCAGTTTGTGATGTATGTCAGAGAGTAAAGGCAGAGCAACAGAAGCCAGCAGGATTGTTACAACCATTGCCGATACCCGAATGGAAGTGGGATAAGCTAGGCATGGATTTTATCACGGGATTGCCCAGGACTCGTTCAGGCTATGACTCGATTTGGGTTGTAGTCGATCGATTGACGAAAGTAGCTCATTTCATCCCAGTAAAGACCACTTACACCAGTGCTAAGTTGGCAAAGATATACATGACCAGGATCGTATGTTTGCATGGAGTTCCAAGGAGTATCGTATCAGATAGAGGAACCCAGTTTACCTCAAAGTTCTGGAAGCAGTTGCACAAAACTTTGGGAACCAGGCTAGAATTCAGTACAACTTTTCATCCACAGACAGATGGACAGACCGAGAGAGTCAATCAGATTTTGGAGGATATGCTGAGAGCTTGTGCGCTAGATTATGGATCTAGTTGGGACGATAATTTGCCATATGCAGAGTTCTCTTACAACAACAGTTATCAAACCAGTTTAAAGATGGCCCCTTTCGAAGCCTTGTACGGAAGGAGGTGCAGGACACCGTTGTCATGGGACGAAGTTGGAGACCGCCAGTTGTTTGGTCCTGACTTGATTAAAGTGTCTGAACAGAAGGTGAAGCTGATTCGCGATAGGCTCAAGGTAGCCCAGTCCAGACAGAAGAGTTATGCGGATTCTAAACGCAAGGAGACAGTTTACGAAGTCGGAGATATAGCTTATCTTCGAGTATCTCCACTTCGAGGAACAAAGCATTTTGGGGTTAAAGGAAAGTTAGCGCCACGATTTGTAGGACCATATCGAGTTTTGGAGCGTATGGGAGAAGTGGCCTACAAGTTGGAATTGCCCGAAGGATTGTCAGGAGTACATGATGTGTTCCACGTTTCTCAGTTAAAGAAATGTCACGCGGAGATGGCTGACATACCGTTGAGAGACACAGTTCCTTGGAAACTATTCAGTTGGATAACGATTTGACCTACGAGGAGAAACCAGTCAAGATTCTCGAGTTTGCCAGCCGAGTTACTCGCAACAAGGTTATCAAGTTTTGCAAAGTTCAGTGGAGCCACCACTCAGAGGATGAAGCCACCTGGGAGCGAGAGGAAGATTTGCTCAAAGACCACCCTCACCTATTTTCTAGCCAACCCGAATCTCGAGGGCGAGATTCATCTTAAGGGGGATAGGTTTGTAACATCCCCAAATTTCAATTTGGAATGTTATACATTAGATCATCATGCATATCATATTTTATTTTTTGCATTTTTGTTGATCCTAGAAATTCTACGCAACTCAATGACCCACGGGGAGAGTTGGGGATTTCGTTATTTTCATATTTGAGTTTTCTCAAATTTTGAGAATAGGATCATTTGATTTTATTTATTTTATCATCAATTATTTCTATTACAAAAATATGAGAGAGGGAATAAAATGACTTTCCCAAAATAAAGAAATATTGAGGATTTAATAATAAAATCAAATAAGATTTTATTTCGGAGTTTTTCGGTGTTTTTTTGAATTTACGTTTTTTAAGTGCGTTTTTCAAAATTGCATTTAGGGCCCAAATAAATGTTCACCTTGTGCGGCTTGATTTTAGAAGCCCGTGAAAATTTATTTCGGAATTTTTGGAGTCCGTTTAGTATTTCTTGTTATTTTTCTTCCGAGCGGAATAATTAAAAAAACGAACCGACTTCGGGCCGTTCCCGAGCGGGACACCGCCCGGGGGTAGCCTTTAAATAGCGCCGCCCTGAGCCACCCAGCCCATCAGCCCCGCCTCGATCTGCGGGCGCCGCCGGAGCCGCCGCCGCCGATTCCGCCGCCCGAGGTTCGTCGCGCCTCGTTTTTCCGTGCCAAAAAAAGAAAAAAAGAGAGAGAAAAAAAGAGAAATTTTTTTCGGCGTTCGTCGTTTTTCCTTTTCTCGGATTAAATCCATGATTTTTTTCTGATCGCGATTCCTGATCCGATTTTCGTTTTAGTATAACTTTTCGCTCTTTCATCGAAATCAGGCGATTAAAGCGCCTAGGGATTCGTCTCGAAACCCTCTATCCGTTTAACCAACTTAAACAAGATTTTGCTACTGTAAAATTTTCCCTAGATCCAGATTACTAGAACGAAGTGTTTTCTTTCGCCGTTTGACTTTCAATGCTTCATTCGATTTGATTCTTTTTGCCAACCAGAATTTTTAAGTTGAACCTTCTGGTTAGATCTCTTATTTGAGTTTTACCTATGCATTAGATGAGTACTTATTGTATGCTTGCTTGTTTGTTTGTGATAGAGTACCCGGAGTGCGCCGCTTGTTACTTCGAATCGTTAGGTTTCGCGGATCATTAGCAAGGCAAGTAACACTTTGATCATACCTTTTCTACTACCCAGTTTTATTGCATTAGATCAATCCTCACACATTGCATGACTAGGATCTAATTAAATTGTGGGATGGGAAGTAGATGAGGTAGTACCTATTACCTGTTATTATCAAACCTTTGGGAGTTACTTCTATGTTTGCTTATTATGCCATGCTATGCTAGTAGACGTGGATTGGGTGAGTGAAATCCATGACAGATGTGAGATTGTTAATTAATGGTTTATCTAAGGTGGCAACTTAAACACACATCTGGGTGGATTGAGGCACCTGGGTATTCCAGGACTTGCCTGTTTTCTTTTGGACCGCCACCCAGGCTCAAAGGGATCATGAGACTATTCATACTAGAAACTTCCGTGTGCAGCCACAAGCTATTATGGGCTCTAGCATAGTTGACTAAGTTGTGCGAACTCTTACAGTGGTAGACTAGCAGATGTAGGGGATGTAGGTGGTACGGTCTACCTGATCGTAAGGTGCTAGCGCTTCTGAAAGACTATGTCTCGGTCATCCGTCTTCTCAAACACCATGTAGTGCGAGAAACCAAACGGAGGCGATCGAGTCTTGTGGGGAAAAGTGCGCAAACCTCTGCAGAGTGTAATAAACTAATCATGGTTAGCCGTGTCCCCGGTTATGGACATCTTGAGTATCTAGTACTTGGATTATCATGTGAATCTCAACATGTTACTATAAATTAATTGTGTTGGGTTATGTTTAATGATGATGCTTAATTGGGATTGAGAATGCTGTCAACCATTCTCAATGCTTAACAACCACCATGATACTAATTAAATTTATTCCTTTGAAGTAGGGAAAAATTGGCTTTACGCAAAACTGTAACCATAGAGCTTTCCACAAGCCAAATATGCATATAGTATAGCAGTTTCATTCCATTATTCTCTATGTGTTACCTTGCCAGCATATTCCATGTGCTGACCCGTTTCGGGCTGCAACGTTAATGTTGCAGACTTTTCAAACGACAATTAAGGAGTTTTTAGGTCGTGGTTCTATACTCAGTGATGCCGTTGGAGTTGATGGACTCACTTATCTTCCAAGCCTTCCGCTGTTATCGTTATTAGATGACCTTAAGCCATATTTATTGTAATAAGTTCTCTTTTGAGACACTTGATGTAATAAGTGTGTGATTTCTACTCTGCTATAAATCCTCCGAGTACTGTGTGGTGTCAGCATTACTGATCCAGGGATGACACCAGAGCACAGAGATCAGACTGTTTGAGGTCTGGTCGCTACAGAGGTAGGGGGCGCGCCTACCCCCCAGGCACGCCCTCCACCCTCGTGGGGCCCATGTTGCTCCACCGACGTACTCCTTCCTCCTATATATACCTACGTACCCCCAAACTACCAGATACGGAGCCAAAACCCTAATTCCACCGCCGTAACTTTCTGTATCCATGAGATCCCATCTTGGGGCCTTTTCCGGAGATCCGCCGGAGGGGGTATGCATCACGGAGGGCTTCTACATCAACACCATAGCCCCTCCTATGAAGTGTGAGTAGTTTACTTCAGACCTACGGGTCCATAGTTATTAGCTGGATGGCTTCTTCTCTCTTTTTGGATCTCAATACAAAGTTCTCCCCCTCTCTTGTGGAGATCTATTCGATGTACTCTTCTTTTGCAGTGTGTTTGTTGAGATTGATGAATTGTGGGTTTATGATCAAGTTTATCTATGAACAATATTTGAATCTTCTCTGAATTCTTTTATGTATGATTGGTTATCTTTGCAAGTCTCTTCGAATTATCAGTTTGGTTTGGCCTACTAGATTGATCTTTCTTGCAATGGGAGAAGTGCTTAGCTTTGGGTTCAATCTTGCGTGTCCTTTCCGAGTGACAGTAAGGGCAGCAAGGCACATATTGTATTGTTGCCATCGAGGATAACAAGATGGGGTTTATATCATATTGCATGAGTTTATCCCTCTACATCATGTCATCTTGCTTAAAGCGTTACTCTGTTCTCTTGAACTTAATACTCTAGATGCATGCTGGATAGCGGTCGATGTGTGGAGTAATAGTAGTAGATGCAGGCAGGAGTCGGTCTACTTGTCTCGGACGTGATGCCTATATACATGATCATACCTAGATATTCTCATAACTATGCTCAATTCTGTCAATTGCTCAATAGTAATTTGTTCACCCACCGTAATACTTATGCTCTCGAGAGAAGCCTCCAGTGAAACCTATGGCCCCCGGGTCTATTTTCCATCATATTAATCTTCCAACACTTAGTTATTTCCTTTTCCATTTATTTTACTTGCATCTTTATTTCTCTTTATCATAAAAATACCAAAAATATTATCTTATAATATCTATCAGATCTCACTTTCGTAGGTGACCGTGAAGGGATTGACAACCCCTTTATCGCGTTGGTTGCGAGGAGTTTATTTATTTGTGTAGGTGTGAGGGACTCGTGTGTGGCCTCCTACTGGATTGATACCTTGGTTCTCAAAAACTGAGGGAAATACTTACGCTGCTCTGCTGCATCACCCTTTCCTCTTCAAGGGAAAACCAACGCAGTGCTCAAGAGGTAGCAAGAAGGATTTCTGGCGCCGTTGCCAGGGAGGCTTACACAAGGTCAAGTCAAGATTTGGACTCCTGACAACGAGCCATTTCTGGCGCCGTTGCCAGGGAGTCTACGCAAAAGTCAACATACCAAGTACCCATCACAAACCCTTATCTCCCGCATTATATTATTTGCCATTTGCCTCTCGTTTTCCTCTCCCCCACTTCACCCTTGCTGTTTTATTCGCCCTCTCTCTCTCCTTCCTCCCTCTCTTTCTCTTTTTTCCCCTTGCACTTTCCGCCGTTATGTCTGAAATCGGGGAAATTATTGTCGATATGGACAATAATAATATCATGAAAAATTTTGATGCTCCTGCTGAAGAACCCCCTATCTTACATACAAAAAATTCCGAATTGGTAGTGGTAATATTATTGGAAAAGGAGTTATCCAAGATTTCTTTACTTGTGCCGATGCTTTGCCTTCTATGGGTAGCTCTATCCTTCATAGAACTAGCAATCTTGCGGACGCTATCGCCATGCTTGTAGTTGAACTTCAAAGACAATTTATGCACATGCATCGTTGCATACAAAGGATTTTCTTAGAATTTTCTAATATTGAGCATTCTTCTGTTAAGCATGTCGCTACTATCTTTTTGGCTCATGAGTTTAGATTCATAATAAAAAAGGCCAAAGAATTTTTTGCGCATTATAGGGTGTACGCTTGTCGTCCTCCCATAGAGGCTATCCTTTTTGATCAAGAAGAAATAATGCGTTTTCAATCTCTAGACTATGTTGCTTTCAATGAAAATCTTAGAAAAAGGGTTCATACCAATGTTCTAGTTGATAGAATTTCTGAACTTAATAATGATTTGGCTATTCGAAATAATGAACTAGGATATTCTCTTGAGTATAGGCTCACAAAGTTCTGTCAAAAGAATGCTTATAATGATGAATTGTTGTGCAATACGAAGGGCCAAAGGAGGAACCAATACCTCCCAAAGTTGATCTTGGGGACTTTTGTCCCATTAAATTTAGCCCTTCTAATTACTTTTGCTTGCCTAAAAAAAACTTGCTGCCGAACGAAGAGAATATGAAATGAGTTTTAATGATCTATCTTATTATTATGGCAATACCTAGACCTATCCTCGCTTTTATGCCTAGCTAGGGACGTTAAACGATAGCGCTTGTTGGGAGATTGTTAATTAATGGTTTATTACTTTTTATTCCTTTTTATTCCTTGATTGTTAATTATTTATTACTTTTTATTCCTTGATTTTTGCTCCTGTTTAGTAATAAATAATTTATCTAGCTCTGTTTTGGTTGTGTTTTTTGTGTTTAATTAGTGTTTGTGCCAAGTAGAACCGTTGGAAAGACTTGGGAAAAGTCTTTTTAATCTTGCTGTAAAAAACAGAAACTTTAGCGCTCACGAGAACTGCTGCCATTTTTATTTGGAAAGTTCCATTTAGTTAATTCTTTTTGAAGATGATTAATAGATAAATTACTCACGTCCAGCAATTTATTTTAGAATTTTTGGGGTTCCAGAACTTGCGTTAGCTGCAGATTACTACAGACTGTTCTGTTTTTGACAGATTCTGTTTTTCCGTGTGTTGTTTGCTTATTTTGATGAATCTATGGCTAGTAAAATAGTTTATAAACCATAGAGAAGTTGGAATACAGCAGGTTTAACACCAATATAAATAAATAATGAGCTCATTACAGTACCTTGAAGTGGTGTTTTGTTTTCTTTCACTAACGGAGCTCACGAGATTTTCTACTTTAAGTTTTGTGTTGTGAAGTTTTCAAGTTTTGGGTAAAGATTTGATAGATTATGGAACAAGGAGTGGAAAGAGCCTAAGCTTGGGGATGCCCATGGAACCCCCAAGATAATCTAAGGACACCTAAAAGCCAAAGCTTGGGGATGCCCCGGAAGGCATCCCCTCTTTCGTCCACTTCTGTCGGTAACTTTACTTGGAGCTATATTTTTATTTACCACATGATATGTGTTTTGCTTGGAGCGTCTTGTATTATTTGAGTCTTTATTTGTTAGTTTTCCACAATCATCCTTGCTGCACACACCTTTTTGAGAGAGACACACATGATTTGAAAATTGTTAGAATACTATATGTGCTTCACTTATATCTTTTGAGTTATATAGTTTTTGCTCTAGTGCTTCACTTATATCTTTTAGAACACGATGGTGGATTTGTTTTATAGAAACTTTTGTTCTCTCATGCTTCACTTAGATTATTTTGAGAGTCCTACAAAACAGCATGGTAATTTGATTTAATTATTTTAGGCATTCAAGATTAATTTTTCTTTTCTTATGAGTGTGTTGAATACTATGAGAAGTTTGAAACTTGATAATTATTTTGAGATATGGAGATGGTGATATTAGAGTCATGCTAGTTGAGTAGTTGTGAATTTGAGAAATGCTTGTGTTGAAGTTTGTGATTCCCGTAGCATGCACGTATGGTGAACCGTTATGTTAAGAAGTCGGAGCATGATGTATTTATTGATTGTCCTCCTTATGAGTGGCGGTCGGGGACGAGCGATGGTATTTTCTTACCAATCTATCCCCCTAGGAGCATGCGTGTAGTACTTTGCTTCGATAACTAATAGATTTTTGCAATAAGTATGTGAGTTCTTTATGACTAATGTTGAGTCCATGGATTATACGCACTCTCACCCTTCCACCATTGCTAGCCTCTCTAATACCTCACACCTTTCACCGGTATCATACACCCACCATATACCTTTCTCAAAACAGCCACCATACCTACCTATCATGGCATTTCCATAGCCATTCTGAGATATATTGCTATGCAACTTTCCACCATTCCGTTTACTATGACACGCTCCATCATTGTCATATTGCTTCGCATGATCATGTAGTTGACATTTTAGTTGTGGCAAAGCCACCGTTCATAATTCTTTCATATAAGTCACTCATGCATCATTGCTATCCTGGTATACCGCCGGAGGCATTCATATAGAGTCATACTTTGTTCTAGTACCGAGTTGTAATCATTGAGTTGTAAATAAATAGAAGTGTGATGATCATCATTCATAGAGTATTATCCCAATAAAAAGAGAAAAGCCAAATAAAAAAAGGGAGGCCAAAAAAAAGAATAAATAAAAAGGGGCAATACTACCATCCTTTTTTTCCACACTTGTGCTTCAAAGTAGCACCATGATCCTCATGATAGAGAGTCTCCTATGCTAGCACTTTCATATACTAGTGGGAATTTTTCATTATAGAACTTGGCTTGTATATTCCAATGATGGGATTCCTCAAAATGACCTAGGTCTTCATGAGCAAGCAAGTTGGATGCACACCCACTTAGTTCTTTTTGTTGAGCTTTCATATACTTATAGCTCTAGTGCATCCATTGCATGGCAATCCCTTCTCACTCACATTGATATCTATTAATGGGCATCTCCATAGCCCGTTGATATGCCTAGTTGATGTGAGACTATCTTCTCCCTTTTGTCTTCTCCATAACCACCATTCTATTCCACATATAGTGCTATGTCCATGGCTCACGCTCATGTATTGCGTGAAGATTGAAAAAGTTTGAGAATACCAAAAGTATGAAACAATTGCTTGGCTTGTCATCGGGGTTGTGCATGATTTAAATACTTTGTGTGGTGAAGATGGAGCATAGCCAGACTATATGATTTTGTAGGGATAACTTTCTTTAGCCATGTTATTTTGAAGAGACATAATTGCTTAGTTAGTATGCTCGAAGTATTATTATTTCTATGTCAATATTAAACTTTTGTCTTGAATCTTTCAGATCTGAATATTCATACCACGATTAAGAGAATTACATTGAAATTATGCCAAGTAGCATTCCACATCAAAAATTCCGTTTTTATCATTTACCTACTCAAGGACGAGCAGGAATTAAGCTTGGGGATGCTTGATACGTCTCCAACGTATCTATAATTTTTGATTGTTCCATGCTATATTATATCCTGTTTTGGACATTATTGGGCTTTATTATACACTTTTATATTATTTTTTGGGACTAACCTATTAACCGGAGGCCCAGCCCAGAATTGTTGTTTTTGCCTATTTTAGTGTTTCGCAGAAAAAGAATATCAAACGGAGTCCAAACGGAATGAAACCTTCGGGAACGTGATTTTTGGAACGAACATGATCTAGAGGACTTGGACCCTACGTCAAGACATCAACCAGGAAGGCACGAGGTAGGGGCGCGCCTACCCCCCGGGGCGCCATCCACCCTCGTGGGGCCCATGTTGCTCCACCGACGTACTCCTTCCTCCTATATATACCTACGTACCCCCAAACTACCAGATACGGAGCCAAAACCCTAATTCCACCGCCGTAGCTTTCTGTATCCATGAGATCCCATCTTGGGGCCTTTTCCGGAGCTCCGCCGGAGGGGGTATCGATCACGGAGGGCTTCTACATCAACACCATAGCCCCTCCGATGAAGTGTGAGTAGTTTACTTCAGACCTACGGGTCCATAGTTATTAGCTAGATGGCTTCTTCTCTCTTTTTGGATCTCAATACAAAGTTCTCCCCCTCTATTGTGGATATCTATTCGATGTAATCTTCTTTTGCGGTGTGTTTGTTGAGATTGATGAATTGTGGGTTTATGATCAAGTTTATCTATGAACAATATTTTAATCTTCTCTGAATTCTTTTATGTATGATTGGTTATCTTTGCAAGTCTCTTCGAAATATCAGTTTGGTTTGGCCTACTAGATTGATCTTTCTTGCAATGGGAGAAGTGCTTAGCTTTGGGTTCAATCTTGCGGTGTCCTTTCCCAGTGACAGTAAGGGCAGCAAGGCACGTATTGTATTGTTGCCATTGAGGATAACAAGATGGGGTTTATATCATATTGCATGAGTTTATCCCTCTACATCATGTCATCTTCACTACAAAAAAAAGACACATCCGTGACATTTTGGGCCAAAGATTTTTTTTTTCTGTCATACATATGACACTTCTATGATGATAATTGTGACAAAACCCGGTATCATCATAGATGTGGTGGGCTCCTACTTCTATGACAAAAAATCATGACAGAAAATGGGCTTTTCGTCCTGGGCGGGCCGGAGACGCAGCTGCATGACATTCTTTGGGCCGTCCATGACGGAAAAAACCGTGGTAGAAGCGAGGGGGAGGAAAATTTTGGGGAGTTCCCGGTTACGGTGGGAGGTCGGGGGCCGAGCGATGCGCGTTTCTCTCGTACACGTACGTGCGTGTGTGTGAGGCATTGGCTCTAACTAAACCCAAGCGAGGCGTTGGGCTCTAACTGAACCCGAGCGATTGCACTACAGGCTACGCGTTACTGAACCCGAGCGATCGATCGATGGCTGTTAACTGAACCCGGTCGAGCGATTCCTTCGCTACTGCTGCTAACTGAAGCCGACCAATGGGATGAACAGTGAGCGTTGCCGGGGGGGGGGGTTGGATGAACACTGAGCGTTGGCGTTGCCTCTGGATGAACATGACCCCGTGGTGTGGTGGAGGGCTGGATAAACAATAGACGGTGGAGGGGTGCCCATGGAGGGGTGGATGAACAGGACCCCGTGGTGTGGAGGGCTGGATGAACAGTAGAAGGTGGAAGGGTGGTTGAACAGGAGTGTGAAGGGCTGGATGAACAGTAGACGGTGGAGGGGTGCCCATGGAGGGGTGGTTGAACAGGACCCCGTGGTGTGGAGGGCTGGATGAACAGTAGACGGTGGAGGGGTGGTTGAACAGTAGCCGGTGGAGTAGCGCACGGTGGAGGCTGGATGAACAGGAGCCCGTGGAGGCTAGATGAGCAGGAGCCCGTGGAGGCTGGAGGAGGTCGACAGTGGAGATGAACAGTATCCCGTGGAGTCCCGTTTTGCGGTATGCCACACCCCTCCTGATGAACAGGACCCCCGTTTCGACCGCAGCGCTCCAACACAAGTCCGTTTCGTCCGTTTTGCGGCACGCCACACCCCCCGATCAACAGGACCCCCGTTTTGATTGTAGGAGGTCCGTTTCCTCCGTTTTGCGGTACGCTAGACCCCTCCCGATGAACAGGATCCCGTTTCGAACGTGGCCGGTCGAACACAAGGTCGTTTCCTCCATTCTGCGGTACGCCAGGCCTCGTTTCCATCGCCTGTACCGTCCAAGCCCTCCCGATGAACACGACGCATTCCATTGCCTCCCCATGAACACGACGCATTCCGTTGCTTCCCGTGAACACGACGCATTCCGTTGCCTCCCCATGAACACGACGACGACGCTGTTTCTCCGTTCCGACCTAGCCATGTACACGAGCCCTGGCCGTACGTATGCGCGAGTAGGCGTTCGAGACCCCGCCCGTATGTACACATACGTGGCCGTATTTTCTTTCTTGCACCTTGGCCGCTGTACGTACGTGTACATGCTATGTGCGTGCCTCTACTACGACACGTGCGCACCTCTACTACGACACATGCGCGCCTCTACATCGACCAGTATGTACATACACGTTCGCGACCAGAATGACAACGCTACATACGCTTCGACCAGGTGGGTCCCGACTGTCAGGCACTTCCTTGCCTACGAAGATGTAGCTGGTCGGTCCCAGCAGTCAGGGGGCGAATCATTTTTTTTTTGCCCGGACGCACTTCCTTGCATGCGAAGATGTAGCTGGTGGGTCCCAGCAGTCTGGGGGAAACGTTTTTTTCGCGAAATACAGTGGCCCGTCCGGTGGGTCCCAGCTGTCAGGTGGATGAATCATTATTTTCCGCATAATAAGGAGGCACTTCCTTGCTGCGGCCGTGGACCCAGCTGTCAGCCTCTCCACGTACAGTCCATGTCCGATGGAAGTCGTTCCTTGACCACGTTGACCACGCCGCGCCGAGAGCACCAGGGCGGTGGACGACGGCGAGGCCTAGGAAGGGGACGACACGAAGGTAGAGAAGACTCGACAGTTGTTTCCCACGCGGAAGGGAGTATGACGGTACGAGGGTTTACTGGTTCGTCTGCCATCGTCGGAGAATAACAGCAGGTGTGGATGAGTAGAGGGATGGCTAGGCCAGCGATGGGAGTACGGTCGGGCGGTGAGGCCTGCGCGGCAGCACAGCCGGCCGCGGGGAGGAGGGAGCAGGCAGTCCCGCCGGCGCTTGTTTGAGCGGCTGGAGCAAGAAGAGCAGAGATTGAAGAAGCACGACGGCCGTTGGATGGACATCCAACAGTCAGTGCTTGTGCGTCAACCTTTTTTTAGGAAAGCCTCAAATCTGTGGAAAAGAACATACAGCCCATCTGCCATTATTTCTAATAATTTACAGCCCATTTGCTAATTCTTAAGGTTTTTTTGGAGCCCATATTCTTTTTGTTAGCATTACAGCCCATATTGTGGCAACGGTTAAAAAATTATACGAAATTTTGCATATCTCGGTGCGGTCCGAACTGTTTTTAATCCCGAAATTTCGACTCACATTCAAACTGATTTTAAAAATAAATGTATATCAATATAAAATCCAATAAATTCTCCACGCATAAAAATTAATGTAATTTAAAATCTTGAAATGAAAAAAAGATATTTGAAACTAATTGCCGGTTTGATATGTTTTAAAAATGTACAACCCATTTCTCATTACTGATGGGCCATTTTCTCGGCCAGCCGAATGAAAGCTCTTCTTGTCTTAAAAGATTTGCAGCCCAACAGGCCTGACAAAGCGACTTACTTGGCAAATCACAAAAAACTGGGTTGTGGCTGTGGACCCAGCTGTCAGCCTCTCCACGTACAGTACTCTTTTGATGGAAGTCGTTCCTTGACCACGTTGACCATGCCATGCGGAGAGCACCACGGCGGTGGACGACGGCGAGGCCTAGGAAGGGGATGACGCGGCAGTGGAAGCCCGCGCAGAGAGGACTACGAGGGTTCACTGGTTCTGCTGCGGTGTGAGGTTGCCGTCGCCGCAGGGCCTGGCCAGCGATGGGAATAGTAGGGGGCGGTGAGGCCTCTACGGCAGCACAGCCGACCACGGGAGGCAGGAGCATGCGGCACGACCGGCGCTGCTTTGGGCGGCTGGAGCAAGAAGACCAGAGGTTGAAGAAGCACTACGGCCGTTGGATGGACATCGTACGGTCACTGGAGCTAGAATCGTTCATATTGACTAAGTTGACAAGGCCCTTCATCCCCGTCAACTTAGTAGGCCCACAAGTCAGCCTCCCAGCAAGGTGGGTCCCAGCTAGCCGGGGGAGTATTCATTTTTTGTGCATAATAAGGAGGCACTTCCGATGGGTCTGAGCTGACAGCGGGGGGAACGTTTTTTCGTGAAATACGGTGGCCCGTCCGGTGGGTCCCAGCAGTCAGGGGGAAATGATTTTTTCGCAAAATACTGGTGGCCCGTCCGGTGGGTCCCCGCTGTCAGGTGGAGGAATAATTATTTTCCGCGTAATAAGGGGGCACTTCTGTAACGCCCTCGATGCGGCTATATCTCCCACATGTCGAAGCATGACTTGGAGGCATAACCGCATTGAAAGCAATGTCGCAAGTGAGGTAATCTTCACACAACCCATGTAATACATAAGGGACAGAGATACATAGTTGGCTTACAATCGCCACTTCACACAATACATGAATAAAACATTACATCATCCAGATATAATCAAGGTCCGACTACGGAACCAAAATAAAAGAAGACTACCCCAAATGCTATACAGATCCCCGATCGACCCCAACTGGGCTCCACTACTGATCAACTAGAAAGAAACAACACAAAGGACAAGATCTTCCACGAGCTCCTCCTTGAGCTTGGTTGCGTCATCTACACGGTTCAACGACACCTGCAAGCTGGTTTTTGAAGTAACTGTGAGTCACGGGGACTCAGCAATCTCACACCCTCGCGATCAAGACCATTTAAGCTTATGGGAAAGGTAAAAGGTATAGGTGGAGCTGCAGCAAGCGACTAGCATATATGGTGGCTAACATACGCAAATGAGAGCGAGAAGAGAAGGCAAAGCACGGACGAGAAACTATGATCAAGAAGTGATCCTAGAACAACTTATGTCAAGCATAACTCCAACGCCGTGTTCACTTCCCGGACCCCGCCGAGAAGAGACCATCACGGCTACACACATGGTTGATGTATTTTAATTAAGATCAACTTCAGGTTTTCTACAACCGGATATTAACAAATTCCCATCTGCCCATAACCGCGAGCACGGCTTTCGAAAGTTCAAAACCCTGCAGGGGTGTCCCAACTTAGCCCGTCACAAGCTCTCACGGTCAACGAAGGATATTCCTTCTCCCAAGACATTTCGATCAGACTCGGCATCCAGGTTACAAGACATTTTGACAATGGTAAAACAAGTCCAGCAACACCGCCCGAATGTGCCGACAAATCCCGATAGGAGCTGCACATATCTCGTTCTCAGGGCACACTCAGATGAGCTCTCCATACAACTAAAACCAAACCTCAAG
The DNA here is from genome assembly GCF_056163025.1 of Triticum urartu. Classification (NCBI taxonomy): domain Eukaryota; kingdom Viridiplantae; phylum Streptophyta; class Magnoliopsida; order Poales; family Poaceae; genus Triticum; species Triticum urartu. Next base: position 111,117,717 of record NC_141875.1, on the reverse strand, counting down.
TTTCCCCGAGGGGGCGCTGCACAGGGCTCTAGTTTGGACCAACACTCAGAGGAGCACTGCCCTGGGGGGGGGGTAAAATAATGATGACCCTCAGGAGCGCGACTCCCAAGGGAAAAGGAGGCTAGGTGGCGAATGGTAAAACCAATGTTGGGCATTGCTGGAGGAGTTTTATTCAAGGCGAACTGTCAAGGGGTTCCCATTATAACCCAACCGCGTAAGGAATGCAAAATCCGGGAACATAACACCGATATGACGGAAACTAGGGCGGCAAAGAGTGGAACAAAACACCAGGCATAAGGCCGAGCCTTCCACCCTTTACCAAGTATATAGATGCATTAATTAAATAAGAGATATTGTGATATCCCAACCAAATATCCATGTTCCAACAAGGAACATACTCCAATCTTCACCTGCAACTAACAACGCTATAAGAGGGGCTGAGCAAAGCGGTAACATAGCCAAACAACAGTTTGCTAGGACAAGGTGGGTTAGAGGCTTGGCTCAACAATATAGGAAGCATGATAAGCAAGTGGTAGGTATCGCGGCATAGGCATAGCAAAAGAGCGAGCAACTAGCAAGCAAAGATAGAAGTGATTTCGAGGGTATGGTCATCTTGCCTGAGATCCCGCAAGGAAGAAGAACGAGTCCATGAAGAAGACAAGCAGACGTAGTCGAACGAATCCTCACAACACGACGTTACCGGATACTAACCCGAAGAAGCAACACCGGAAAGAAGCAAACAACATGGTAAACAACCACCACATAAGCATGGCACGATGCACAACCAAGTATGATGCATGTCTGGTTTAATGAAGCATGGCATGGCAAAGTGCACAAGCAACCCTACAAATTAAGTGGAGCTCAATATGCAACTCCGTTGCATATTGACGAAACACCACGTGACTTATTTAGTTCGATCTGTTTATGTACCCAACAATATTAAATGTTGTTAAACATGGCAAGAGGGTGAAGCAAAGTAAAACTACCTATCTAGTCAAGTTTAAATGAGGCCGGAATAACAAAACAACAAATCCGGAAACTCCTCATGTGCATATATTAGGTTTGGTCCTGTTCTGCCCTAAACACAATTTTAGAGTTATTAAACATGCAAGAAAAGTTCACCATGTTAAACTATGCATTTTTCTACCCCATTTACATATAAAGTTTGTTTAAAACCGAGCTACGGTTATTAAGTTATGAATTAAATCATTTTAGCATGGCATTAGGCAAATTTGAACAAACAACATTTTAAACATAGATGAAAGTGGCAAATTATTAATCTACACAAAATTCTAAGCAAGTTTCATATATAAATCATTTTAATATGATGCACGGTTATTAAGTTATTATATGCATGAACATTAAGGGGTTTTCTGAAAACTGCAGTACTCTGATTAAATAGAAAAAAACGTCCTGGCAAGAAAAAAAACATAACAAGGCCGAATCCATGCACTGGGCCGAAACAGAGCATGGGAGCTGGGGGGGATTTCGCACCATGGGCTATGGCCCAGGTCGGTGGAAGAGGCCAAGGCAGGACGCAGCAGGCTGAGGCCCACCCGGATGTATGCAGGCTGAGCGATCTGGCACGGGAGGCCGAACGAGGCCGGGTCAATAGGCGCCAGTCGAGGCTTGGAGAAGGCAGGGCGCAGTCAACATGACCTCGACCACGACGAGTAGAGGACGCCTCGGTTGCAGAGGCGGCAGGAAACAGGGCACTCCGACGAGGAAGATGGCCGGCGCGGGCTCTCAGGCATGGGGAAACTCGGAACGAATAGATCCAGGGCATGGGAAGCCCGTTCCCGGTGGCGGTGGGCTTGACGAAGAAGAGCAGCAGCGGACATTAGCGGTCCCAGGAGGAGAAATTGGCGAGGGGTTCTGCAGGCGCGGGAACACCGGAGATGGCCGGGGACGCGGGGACTGCGTCAGATCCGGCCGGAGGGAGCCCGTCTCTGAAGATGGTGGCACCGGCTGACTTCAGGCGTAGGGAAGGGGCACCTGGCGCGGATTGCGAGGAAGCTGGAGGGCGAAGTGCTCAGGTGTGAGCTCGAGCTCGAGGAAGATGACGAGGAGGCAGCAGCCTCGGGCAGGGAGGAGCTCTGGCGGGATTCGCGGCTCCACGTCCAGCGATGGGGTGCTCGGGTTTTGCTGTTGCTGCGGGCACGAGGAGAAACAGAGGAGGCCAGCGACACGAGGTGGCTCTTTTCTTCTGTGGAGCTTGCTCCGGCGAGGCAACCAGAGGCGTTGGTGGTGCTAGGAGCTCGGGGAGGCTGGCTGTAGTGGGGAATGAAGGCATGGGCGTGATGCAGATCGGGCACCGGGCGAGACAGGGAGGAGGAGAAAAGTACGCGGGGCATGGCGCTGGTTGGTTGGGCACGGAGAGCAAGGGGAAAAATGGCGATGCCTGGTAGGTGGATCGGGAGGGGAGCTGGTGGTTGGCTGGATCAGGAAGGATCCCGATGTAGATGGTGGGAAAAGTGGCAGCGGCGGGTGAGGGGATGGATGGGACAAGTGCCCTAGGTTTTAGGGTTTGTCCAAAAATAGTCTAGGAGTGGACTATATATATGGAAAAGAGGGAAGTTTAGGGGCTAATCTGTCCCTTCAATTAAAATCAAGCGTCGAGAAAAAAACACTAGGAAGTCCAAATAAGAAAACGGTGATGTTTTGTAGACGTTTGGGGATGATCCGGACACAACGGTGACGACTGCTCGGGTCGGGTTCGGGACAACTTCCGGACGCGCGCGAGGCGTTCGATGCACTGAGCAGAGAGGGTTTCGGACTGTGCGGTCGCATTGGACAACTCCAGAAGCGAAGAGGGGAAGGAGGATGGACTAGGTGGGCTGTGGCGAGACTGCGTGGGGGAGAAGAGAGATAGAGGGCCCGGCATCTGTTTCCGGAGACCGAAAACGTCCGACGTTAGACCAACTATAATGCCGCTATAGTTATCCGTTAGGGCATCAAACGATCTCCGAATGCGATGAACTTGACAGGCGGTCTATCTACACTATAATTAGACCACACGTCAACTCTCATCCCATTCCGAGAACATTTTCCGGCCACTTATAAAATACTATTTCGGACATGCCGCGGGTGCGTGCAAGTGTGTCTGGGCTCAGAACGGACAACGAAGAGAACGAGGAGGCCGGTACGGATGCAAGTTTTGAAAACATGATGATGCAATGCACATGATGATATGATAAGATGCAACACGCAAGCAAATGACAAGCCAACAATAGCAAATAAGCGGAGGACACCTGGCACATCGGTCTCGGGGCGTTACAACATCCTTGCGGCTGCCGTGGACCCAGCTGTCAGCCTCTCCACATACAGTACTCTTCTGATGGAAGTCGGTCGTTGACCACGTTGACCATGCCGCACCGAGAGCACCAGGGCGGTGGACGACGGCGAGGACTAGGAAGGGGATGACTCGGAGCTGGGGAAGACGCAGCAATGGATGCCCACGCGAAGAGGAGTACGAGGGTTCATTGGTTCGGCTGCGGTGTGAGGCTGCTGTCGCCGCAGAATAACAGGGGGTGTGGGTGAGTAGAGGGATGGCCTGGCCAGCGGTTGGAGTAGTAGGGGGCGGTGAGGCCTCCGCGGCATCACAGCCGGCCACGGGAGGCAGGAGCACGCGGCACGACCGGCGCTGGTTTGGGCGGCTGGAGCAAGAAGACCAGAGGTTGAAGAAGCACTACGGCGTTGGATGAACATCCTATGGTAACAGGAGCTAGAATCGTTCATATTGACTAAGTTGACAAAGCCCTCCATCCCCGTCAACTTGGTAGGCCCACAAGTCAGCCTCCCACTATGGTGGGTTCCAGCTGGCAGGGGGAATATTCATTTTTTGTGCGTAATAAGGAGGCACTTCCTTGCGTGCGAAGATAGCTGGTGGGTCCGACATGTCAGCGGGGGGCACTTTATTTCGCGAAATACAGAGGCCCTTCCGGTGGGTCCCAGATGTCAGGTGTAGGAATCATTATTTTGCGCGTAATAAGGAGGCATTTCCTTGTGTGCGGCCATGGACCCAGCTGTCAGCCTCTCCACGCACAGTCTACTTCCGATGGTGTTGTTCGTTGACCACATTGACCATGCCACACCGAGCGCATCCAAGGTGGTGGACGACGGCGAGGCCCCGGACAGCAACGAGCCGGAGATGGGAAGACGCGGGAGTAGAGTCGCAGACAGAGAGGTGTACGAGGGTTAACTGGTTCTAGTGCGGTGTGGTTCGGCAGTCGGTGGAGAAGAACATGAGGTGTGGAGGGGTGGAGGGATGGCCTGGCCAACGGTGGAGTAGCGCTTCATAGCGAAGCGTGCTAAGCAGAGCTGCTAGCAGCAGGAGGCGGGAGGTGGTCCCGGCAGCGCTGGAGGAAATAGACGAGAGATTGAAGATGGATACCGGTCGTTGGATGTAAATCCCACGGCTAACATGTCAGAATCATTTGTTGACTAAATTGACAACGACTTGTATTGGCTTCGACCTATTGGCCCACATTTCAGCCTCCAAAAATGTGGCACGTATTCAACCCATTTTTTTTCAGAATTTACAGTCTTTTTTTTGCGCGGTAGAATTTACAGTCAATTTGATCTTTTTTTTGAATTACAGCCATTAGCTGGGCCGGGTGAACAAATAATGTAGCGTCCATGTGGTCCGTTTATTTTATTTCCTAAAAAATTACAGGCCATTTGCACTTTCTCGAAATACACGATTTTGCTGGGCTGATTCTAATTATAATGTTGGGTTGGGCCAGCAATGTTATTAAAAAATAAAAATGGGCTGAGCATTTTGTTATAAATATATTTAAATAATAAGTGATATTATTACATTCGTCCTTAAATCTTACCAAGCTTTTGTACACAATCACTAGGATTTTCGTGCCAAAACAATCAAGGATTTTATTTGTTAAGAAATTATTTTTATAAGTTAATAAGATGTGGGATATTGTTTTCTTACATATGTAAGTATCTGTTAAATATATGATGACAATAAAAATAATATATAATAACATATAAAATAATTTTTTTAGAAAAACAGGGAGCATCTCCCCGGTTCCATTGCTGAGAATGAAACCACAACATATTCTGATATAGCAGCTCAAAGAGCAGTTCAAAAGCAAAGGTAGAAAAGCTACAAACTAGGGGGGGTGGATGAACAAGTTCTCTGAATAACACAATCACCCGAGCGGTGCCAAAGGCAAAGCGGATAGAGCACTCAAATGACATAAGGAGGGTCCAACGAAGACTTCATGGTCTTCAGCCGAGGGGCCGTGTCAGCCTGCAGCGACCAGTAAGCAAGCGGAGACACTGGGCTGGAAGGCGTAGTATGGTGGATGTCCCTCTTTTTTAGCGCCAGGTGCCCATCATCTTCATCAGAAATCTTGAGATGAGCGCACGGGTCCAGCCCCAAAGCAGGTCGAGCCTTGTTCAGCCACAAGTGATCGCTAATGGTTTCTGGAGGGATCTTTTTAGGGTTTCCACGAAGCTTGTCAACTTGTCCTTGTCTGATCCGGAGGAGAGAATCGCCTAGTTTCTCACCATGTTCCTGATCAACCTCAAGACCTGCGGAATGGAAATCCAGGAGGTGTTACTGAAAATCATAGCATTTCTATATTTCCAGAGGCACCAAAGGACAGTGAGCTAATAGTGTTTAAAACTGAGCACTTTTTGGTAGCAATCCAGAATCTGGCGACAGATTCGAAGGATGAGCCAATCTGACTAGAGAAATATTCCTCAATGTGGGCCCAGAGATGTTTAGCAACTATACATTCAAAAAATAGGTGAGAACAAGACTCTTGTTCCAAGCAGTAAACACAATCAAGGGGTTTGATGATGTGTCTCTTCCTAAGGTTATCCCTAGTCATCAATTTGTTTTTGGAGAGAAGCCAGAGAAATACATGAATTTTAGGGGGAACTCTCAATTTCCAGACAGCAGGGATAAACACGGGTTGAACCCCTCTAAAGTTGGTAACATGATAGAGGGAGCTGGAGGAATACTTCCCCTTACTGTCTAGCTGCCAAATCAGGTCATCCGGCTCGGCAGTAAAGGTAATGCTTTTGGCAATTTCCTCCAACTGGAACCATTGTTCCATGAGACTATCACTAAAGTTCCTTCTAAAAGAGAGTTTTAGGCATTGACCGTCCCAAACTTCATTGACACTTTTGTTAAGCTCATTACGGACAGAGTAAATAGGCCAAAATTGGACTGCTAGGGGGGATGTGCCAAACCAAGTATCTTCTCAAAACCTGGTTCTGCTCCCATCCCCTATGTTCCATCTGTAGCCAAATTTCACAGCATGCATAATAGATTTTAATCCTTTCCAGAATCTAGAGGTCTTAGGGTTGGAGGAAGGGACAAAAATATTAGGTTTATTTCCTAGGTATTTATGGGCAATAATAAGCTTCCAGGGTTTTAGGTCTTCCTCATAGAATCTTTTAATCCAAGACCCTAGAATACAGATATTAATTTCTTGGAGGTTAGGTATGCCTAGGCCTCCAAAATCTTTTTTCATAGAGACTAGGGCCCAATTAGCAAGGTGTAGCTTCCTATTTCCCTCAAAATCATTCCACAAGCAATGAGACATCTGAGAATTGATGAGGTTCACTGCCCATTTAGGGAACTTGAAGGAGAGGAGATACACTGGAATGCTAGCCAAACAAGCTTGTATGAGGATCAATCTACCTCTGTAAGAGAGAAGTTTGCCCCTCCACCCAGCAATCCTTTTAATGATTTTATCCAAAAGGGTTGGATATCCTCTTTCCTCAGTTTATCATAGTGGAGAGGGATACCTAGGTACTTAATGGGGAAGTTACCTTTATTACGTACTAGAATAGAGAGGAAGTCAGCTAACTCCTGATCATCCATGTTGATAGGGATGAGTTCACTTTTAGAGTAGTTGATTCTCATGCCTGAGACTTGTTCAAACCAAGTTAGAACAATTTTCAGATTGCTAGCATGTGTGGAGTCATTGTCTAAGAAAAGGATGGTATCATCTGTCGTGGTTCTAACTCTGACAGTGAGGTAGGGGGGTATGTATGGAGAGGCTAGATCTCAGCTATGGAGAAGTTGTAAATACACCAGGATGTACGAGTTCAGGCCCTTCGCGGAGGAAGTAACAGCCCTACGTCTCGGTGCCCGGAGGCGGTCGACTGGATTATGTGTGTATGAATTACAGGGGTGCCAACCCCTGCTACTGAGGAGGGGGCTGGCTTATATAGAGTTCGCCAGACCCCTCCGGTCCTCAGTAATGCAGGGTTAAAATACATTAAGACTGGGCGTTACTGGTAACGTCCCTATTAAAGTGCTATGATGATCATAAAGACTACTTAATGGCCGACCGTTTGCTTGCGGAGTGACTTTAGATCTCCTGTCAGTCGAGTGGTTGGCTTCGTAGTCGAGTCGTAGCTTCCTGGTCGAGTGTCTTGAATCCGTCGAGTGGGATACCTTCAAGTCGATTGAAAGGTGACTTCTTCCAGGGATGTCCTTGGGTAGGGCTCTTAGGACAGGTCCATGCCCCTACCCTAGGTACATAACTTCATCATTAGCCCCCGAATGGATCGAGGTTCGAGTGGGGAAGGAGTTGGGGATCCTTCCGACTAGTTCTTAGCGTTATACGAATGTCTTGTACTGGATCAATCGTCACGGATGACGTTGTCAACTTCTTTCGGTCACCTTGATCCATTCTTGGTCTCTCGTCGAGTGAATTTCCTTACTTGTGGAGTACCGAGTGCCGGCACGAGCGGGCTCTTTAGTTTGATGAGTTGTTCTGCAGCCCGCGGATTTCGCGGGATTCGAATTTCGGGAAGCGAGCAGGACAGGGGCGGCCGAAGTAATCGGATGGGATAGGATGGAAGTTCCTCGATCTCCGCGCCACCTTTTTCGCCACGTACCTCGCGCGCGCCTGTTGCGGGATTTGATGGGATCGCCTGGGCCTACCGGTCAGCCACTCGGAAGCGGCTCCTTATAAGTTGCCGGCTCGGGGCTCCCCAACAGTGTGCTCTCGCCTTTCCTTCTCCCCCGCAAGGTCCTCCGCCACCTCCGCTCTCACCCTAGCGCCATAGGTCCATTCGAGCCTCGCCGGCGACGATGGTGAAGGACAAGACGTCAGCTTTGGAGCGCGCGAAGAAGGCGGCTGTGCAGCGGAAGGGGAAGAGGTCCGCTCGGGGCGGATCTTCCTCGAGGACTGCTCTGCCCAGGGATTGGATCCAGGGCGACTGGATGCCCTCGGTGATTTGGCAGGAAGATCTTGACGACATGGTCGAGGGGGGAGTCATTCCCCATGAAGCTGCGCGTCTCCCGGGGGGAGAAGTCGAACCCCAACCTCGTGACAGTGAGTGCGTCCTCCTCGCCACCCATATCGATCACGGATTTTCTCTACCTCCTCATCCTTTTTTCCGGAGCCTTTTGAACTTCTTTGGAGCGCAGCTCCACCATTTCACTCCCAATTCCATCGTGTATCTTGCGGCTTTCGTTTCCTTGTGCGAAAGTTTCTTGGGTTGCCGCCCTCATTGGGGACTCTTTAAACACATCTTCACTTGCCGTTCCCAATCGGTAAAGAAAGCCAAGTCGAGTGACGAACGGACGCAAGTGATCCAGCTATGCGGGGGCTGGCGATCCAGATGAGGGGTAAAAGTTATTTTCCGTCTAACACTTTTCCCGAGTCGGTCCGTGGTTGGCAGTCGACCTGGTTTTATTGCCAGGACCAGGTGACCCCAGGGCAGTCGACTGGTCTTCCCCCTTTCTCTCTGGACCGAGCTCAAAAGCCTGCCTCTTTGAAAGTGCTGCCGGAGGAAAAGGCGCAAGTCAAGGTGCTAGTTGGTCGAGTGGTTCAGCTTGTCCGAGACGGCGTGACCGGCATGGACTTGCTGGAGGTCTTCCTTCGGAGGCGCATCCAACCGCTTCAGGCTCGTGACCACCCTATGTGGCTGTACTCGGGTCTCGACGACACCACTCGGGTTCACCCAGAGGAGGTCACCGACGAGATGCTGGAAGGGTGGCTGTTGAGCATCACAGGGAACAAAGACAACCCCCGAGGAGCCAGGAGGGTTGTCCCGCTTGATAGTACATACGAAGTGGACCAGGTCTCACCTTGTGTTCCCGACTGAGATCTTGCTTTCTTCATTTGCTCTCTTTGAATCGGTCGACTAACTTTCGACTTGTCTGCTATTCTCCAGGCAACTACAGAGATGTACTCGACACCCAACGGAGCACAGGGGCAGGCCAAGGAAGGGGAGGCGAGCGAAGGCGAAAGCGGAGACGAACAGGGGGAGTGGGAGTCTGACAGCGAAGGAGAGGGAGACGACGGCGTCGACTCCAGCGAAGAGGAGGAGGAGGAAGCTGGACCTCCTCGCTCGGAAAGGCGATCCAAGCTTACACACGACCCTGCGCGGGAACGTGGTAAGGCGACTGCTCCCGTTGGGCATTCGTCGAAGCGCCCTCGGACCTCTTCTCCAGCGCCGACTGAAAAAGCTCCCAAGCACCTCCGCGCGGCGCCGTCCAAGCCACCCAAGGCTCTGCCCAAGATGAGGATGAATGTCCCCACCATTTCTGGGTAATGATAGAACTTGTTCTCCTTTGTCGACCGTGGACGGATCCTTGGTCGATCCACTGAGTCGACTGACGATTTTTCAAAATTTGCAGTGCTGCTACTCCTGAGATCTCCGCCAAGGATGATGATCAAGAGATGGAAGATGCTGTTACTTCCAACCCTGGTACGATTACTGATGTTCTGCCTTGAGTCGACTGATGATTTCTTATAACTCTGGTCGATTGAATTTTTCTCGTAGCTCCTCCTCATGTTATTAGCCTTCCTGACGACGAAGACGAAGCGCCGCTGAGAGTGAGGCGGAACATGAAAGCGTCGGCTGGCGAGACTCCACAATCCACTCCGGCGCCTGAGGCCGTAGCTCGAGATGGTGGCGATACCACCCGGGCTTCTGTGACTTTCGCCAATCCTCTGGCGAGTGCGCGGCCCTCGACGTCGACCGTAAATCCACCTTCGCTCTTCGCCACACACCACGTCCCTGAGGACCAAGTGGGTGCAGCTAAGGAAGCTATACGCCAGGCAGGCATCATGATGGAGCAGGTCAAGGTGGTTCGAGAAGCCAGCCAAGCGGCTTATGACGCGAGTTCAGCTCTTCAAAGTAACGTCCAGGTCAGTCGATTCACTACTTGTTCTGTTAGGGTATGCTGTCTGAAGAATCTCTTTTCCGAAGATCTTTTAAATCTGTACACCCACTGGGTGTTTCTATTAATTTTTTGGTCGAGTGGGGGCACGCTGAGTGCACCCACTGGGTGTAGTCCTCGAGACTATGGTGGACTGCTGGCAGTCGACTGTAGTCTTTATATTGCATTGCTGCTGCCTGTTTTACTCCTTCACTCGGTCTGGCCAGGCCATGTCGAATGAAACTGTATCCGGTCGACTGCGGGCAGTCGATTTTTTTTTCAAAACCAGTGGGGGCACGCTGAGTGCACCCACTGGGTGTAGTCCCCGAGACTACTGTTGAATGTTTTTGATTCAGCTGTAGTCTTAGAAACGTTATCATTGTCTCTTGGTTACTCGGAAGCAACTTATCTTGGACCTCTATCGACTGACTTTTGCAGAAATCCTGTGAACTTGTGGCTCTCTACACTGAGTTGGAGAACAAACAGATCCAGCTCGACCTTGACTTGAAGCTCGCTCAACAGAATCTGCAGAAGGCGCGAGACGAAGCAAAAGGTATGGCTGGCGAGGTTTCTCATTCTTGACAAGTGACTTCCCTTTCTTGCCCATTCTTGATGTTGAGTTCACTCGACGTTCTGTAGATGAACTAGAGGAAGCTCTGAAGAAGAAGGATCAAGATCTTGCCAAAGCACAAAAGGAGGCCTCGAGCAAAACGAAGCTTGCAGAAGAGAAACTGGCTTCGGTCGGAACTCTTGAACAGGAGAACTCCAGACTGAAAACTGCTCTCGAGACAGCTAATCGAGAGGTCAGTCGACTGAAGAAAGAAAAGATGGTTCTGCACGACCAGGCAGGGAAGGTAAACGATCTGGAGGCTTATCTCGGTGGACTCACCAAGAAGCTGTTCGTCATGCTCGAAGGTAATTATCCCGACCCGGCTGTCTTGCAGTTACCAAGCCCGCGTAAGGCCACTGTCTTATTCTTGAATCATGTTTGCAGAATTCTGCCAGAGCTTCGAAGAGGAAACCAGTCGAGTGGAGCCAGGCTTCGATCCCGCCAATTCTCTCGTGAAGGACGAGGCTGGTATGAACGTGCTCCGATTGGAGTCTCGTGTTACCAGCGTTGTTGACTATCTTGCTCGGCTGAAGGTTGCGATGTCGCGGATCGACACATCACTCTGGCCTGGAACGACGCTTCGGAACGACCTCGAGTCCCTGATGGTTCGACTGGATGAAGTCCCGGGTCGAGTGGCGGAATGGAAGAAATCTTCTGCCAGATGTGGTGCTGATGTCGCTCTGTCTCTGGTCCGCGTCCATTGCAAGGAGGCGCGAGAAGAAAAGCTGGCCACCATCCAAGTTGCCAATACCAGGAAGCACAGCTTTCAAGACTTCATGGAGACTTTCATTGCTGCTGCTACTTGTATTGCAGACGGGATTGACTTGGACGAGTTCATCGCCCCTTCCAGTCCTCCGCTTGAGGAATGAAAAACTTTTATGCTTCACTTTAAATTTGCCTCGGAATGCCGAGTGGATTCTGTAACCATTAAACTCTGTCGAGCCGAGGGCTCGAGTACTTTGATCTGAGGTCTTGGACCTTTGGGTTTTATCCGAACTTGATTTATCGTTGAATATCTTCGGGAATTATCTGCCGAGCGGAACTTGGCCTTCACTCGAAATAACTTCGTATTTGTGGTGCAGCTCCGAAGGAAAAGGTAACAGTCGATTTGCATCTTGCTATCCTTGTGGGTTGGGACGTGTTCCGAACTTAGGCGAGCACTGGGCTGCAGCTAAGCCCCCGAGTGGGAGGTTTGCTTTCCACTCGGTGGGATTTTTGAACACTTGGGCGAGCACTGAGCTGCAGCTAAGCCTCCGAGTGGGAGGTTTGCTTTCCACTCGGTGGAATTTTCAAACACTTAGGCGAGCACTGGGCTGCAGCTAAGCCCCCGAGTGGGAGGTTTGCTCTCCACTCGGTAGGATTTTCATATACTTAGGCGAGTACTTGGACTGCAGCTAAGCCCCCGAGTGGGAGGTTTGCTCTCCACTCGGTAGGATTTTCAAACACTTAGGCGAGCACTGGTCTGCAGCTAAGCCCCCGAGTGGGAGGTTTGCTCTCCACTCGGTAGGATTTTCATATACTTAGGCGAGTACTTGGACTGCAGCTAAGCCCCCGAGTGGGAGGTTTGCTCTCCACTTGGTAGAATTTTCAAACACTTAGGCGAGCACTGGGCTGCAGCTAAGCCCCCGAGTGGGAGGTTTGCTCTCCACTCGGTAGGATTTTCATACACTTAGGCGAGCACTGGGCAGCAGCTAAGCCCCCGAGTGGGAGGTTTGCTCTCCACCCGGTAGGATTTTCATATACTTAGGCGAGTACTTGGACTGCAGCTAAGCCCCCGAGTGGGAGGTTTGCTCTCCACTCGGTAGGATTTTTATATACTTAGGCGAGCACTGGGCTGCAGCTAAGCCCCCGAGTGGGAGGTTTGCTCTCCACTCGGTAGGATTTTCAAACACTTAGGCGAGCATTGGGCTGCAGCTAAGCCCCCGAGTGGGAGGTTTGCTCTCCACTCGGTAGGATTTTCATATACTTAGGCGAGCACTGGGCTGCAGCTAAGCCCCCGAGTGGGAGGTTTGCTCTCCACTCGGTAGGATTTTTATATACTTAGGCGAGCACTGGGCTGCAGCTAAGCTCCCGAGTGGGAGGTTTGCTCTCCACTCGGTAGGATTTTTATATACTTAGGCGAGCACTGGGCTGCAACTAAGCCCCCGAGTGGGAGTCATGCTCACCACCCGGTAGGATTTTTATATACTTAGGCGAGCACTGGGCTGCAGCTAAGCCCCCGAGTGGGAGGTTTGCTCTCCACTCGGTAGGATTTTCATATACTTAGGCGAGTACTTGGACTGCAGCTAAGCCCCCGAGTGGGAGGTTTGCTCTCCACTCGGTAGGATTTTTATATACTTAGGCGAGCACTGGGCTGCAGCTAAGCCCCCGAGTGGGAGTCTGGCTCACCACTCGGTAGGATTTTTATATACTTAGGCGAGCACTGGGCTGCAGCTAAGCCCCCGAGTGGGAGTCTGGCTCACCACTCGGTAGGATTTTTTTGCAAACTTAGGCGAAACGGATTCGCAGCTAAGCTACCCACTGGGGGATTCCGTACGCAAACAAAAGTGACAGCAATTACAGGAAGAACTGGGACACTCTTGTCTTTGATAAAAATAAACTACAGAAGTTTTTCTTATTACACCTCATCCGAGTGAGAATTCAAGTGTAAAATGGGCGGAGTAGTTCCGCATTCCAAGCTCGTGGCTCGTCGATCCGGCGACCAACGTTGTAGAGATGATATGCTCCATTGTGGAGGACTCTGGTGACGATGAAGGGCCCTTCCCAAGTAGGAGCAAGTTTGTGTGGTTTCTGCTGATCCACTTGGAGGACCAAATCTCCTTCTTGGAAGGCTCGACTCTTCACATTTCTGGCATGGAATCGACGCAAGTCTTGCTGATAGATGGTCGATCTGATCATAGCCATTTCCCTCTCCTCCTCTAGGAGGTCGACTGCGTCTTGCCGGGCTTGCTCTGCTTCGTCTTCGTTATAAAGCTCGACTCTGGGGGCGTTGTGAAGTAGATCACTCGGCAGGACGGCTTCGGCTCCGTAAACCAGAAAGAATGGCGTTCTTCCAGTCGACCGGTTCGGGGTGGTCCTCAATCCCCACAAAACTGACGGAAGCTCATCGACCCAAGCGCCTGCTGCGTGCTTGAGATCACGCATCAGTCGAGGCTTCAGTCCTTTGAGAATTAGACCATTTGCTCTTTCAGCTTGTCCATTTGACTGGGGATGCGCGACCGACGCGTAGTCGACTCGTGTGCCTTGAGAGGCGCAAAAAGCTCTGAACTTGTCTGAATCGAAGTTTGACCCGTTGTCAGTGATGATGCTATGCGGGACCCCATATCTGAATATCAACTCTCTGACGAAACTGATAGCAGTGCTAGCATCAAGATTTTTGATAGGCTTGGCTTCAATCCATTTGGTGAACTTGTCGACTGCCACAAGCACATGTGTGAATCCGCTCCTGCCTGTTCTCAATGGACCAACCATGTCCAGTCCCCAAACAGCGAAGGGCCAGACGAGTGGAATGGTCCTCAGAGCTGATGCTGGCTTGTGGGACATGTTGGAGTAGAACTGGCAGCCTTCACACTTGTCGACTATCTCTTTCGCCATTTCGTTTGCCCTGGGCCAGTAAAAACCCGCTCGGTATGCTTTGGCCGCGATGGTCCGAGAGGACGCATGGTGACCACAGGTCCTCGAGTGGATATCATCAAGGATTATCTGACCTTCTTCTGGCGTTATGCACTTCTGACCGATTCCAGTTGCGCTTTCTCTATACAACTGTCCTTTTATGACTGTGAAAGCTTTAGATCGACGGACGATCTGTCGAGCCTCTTCTTCGTCCTCTGGAAGTTCTTTCCTCAAGATATACGCGATGTATGGTATCGTCCAGTCGGGAGTGATTGCCAAGACCTCCATGACTAGGTCGACCACAGCAGGAATTTCGACTTCAGTCGGATCTGTGGCACTTTTCGGTTGCGAGGCTTCTTCTGTAAAAGGATCCTCCTGGACTGACGGCGAGCGGATGTGCTCCAAAAACACATCGCTGGGAATGGCTTCTCTCTTGGAGCCTATCTTTGCCAGATCATCAGCTGCTTGATTTTTCAGTCGGGGGATGTGATGAAGCTCTAACCCCTCGAATTTCTTTTTCTAGCTTTCTTACTGCGTTGCAGTAGCCAGTCATAGCCGGGCTTCTGACGTCCCACTCCTTCATCACCTGATTAACCACCAAATCTGAGTTGCCGTAGACCATGAGGTGCCGGACGCCGAGTGAAATGGCCATGCGCAACCCATACAAGAGTGCTTCATATTCTGCTTCATTATTGGAGGAATCGAAGTGAATCTGGAGAACATATCTGAGCTTATCTCCTCGGGGGGAGACCAATACTACCCCAGCACTGGAACCATTCAGCATCTTAGATCCATCGAAGAACATGGTCCAGTGCTCCGAGTGAACTTGAGTCGGAAGCTGCTGTTCAATCCACTCGGCGACGAAATCTGCAATTGCTTGGGACTTGATAGCCTTCTTTGCTTCGAACTTGATATCTAGGGGAAGGAGTTCAATCGCCCACTTCGCCACTCGACCAGTTGCATCTCTGTTGTGCAAAATCTCTGACAGTGGAGCATCGCTGACGACTGTAATGGAATGGTTAGAGAAGTAGTGTGCAACCTTCTTCGTGGTCATGTAAATCCCATATACAAGCTTCTGGTAATGGGGATATCTTTGCTTCGAAGGAGTCAAAACTTCAGACACATAATATACTGGGCGCTGAACTCTAAAGGCCTTTCCTTCTTCTTCCCGCTCGACCATAAGTACTGTACTGACAACTTGTCCCGTGGCTGCAATGTAAAGCAGCAGAGGCTCTTTACTGATTGGGGAAGCAAGCACCGGCTGGGTGGAGAGCAGAGCTTTGAGCTCTGCAAACGCTGCATCAGCTTCTGGAGTCCACTCGAACTTGTCAGACTTCTTCATCAGTCGGTAAAGAGGCAATGCCTTTTCACCGAGACGAGAAATGAATCGACTTAGAGCGGCCAAGCAACCTGTAAGCTTCTGGACATCGTGTACACGTACAGGGCGCTTCATCCGGAATATGGCGCCAACTTTCTCGGGATTGGCGTCGATTCCTCGTTCGGAAATGAGAAAACCGAGTAACTTTCCACCTGGAACTCCGAATGTGCACTTTGATGGATTGAGCTTGATATCGTATCTCCTGAGGTTAGCAAAGGTTTCGGCAAGGTCAGTCAGTAGGTCGGAACCTTTCCGTGACTTAACCACAATATCATCCATGTATGCTTCTACGTTCCGACTGATCTGAGTGAGCAAACACTTCTGAATCATCCTCATGAACGTGGCTCCAGCATTCTTGAGGCCGAAGGGCATGGTGACATAACAGAAGCACCTGAATGGGGTGATAAAAGCCGTTTTGATCTCGTCGGGTCCATACAGACGGATCTGATGGTACCCTGAATAAGCATCTAGAAAAGACAAACGCTCACACCCCGCGGTCGAGTCGACTACCTGGTCGATGCGGGGGAGAGGGAAATGATCTTTTGGGCAGGACTGATTGATATGTTTAAAGTCAATGCACATGCGAAGTGACTTGTCCTTCTTGGGGACCATGACAACATTGGCGAGCCACTCGGAGTGGTAAATCTCTCGGATGAACTCCGCTGCTAAGAGCCGAGCCACCTCCTCGCCAATAGCTTTCCTCTTCTGGACGGCGGACAATCGAAGATGTTCTTTCACAGGCTTGAACTTCGGGTCGACTTGTAGATGGTGCTCAGCCAGCCCCCTGGGAACTCCAGGCATGTCAGAAGGCTTCCATGCGAAGATGTCCCAGTTCTCACGGAGGAACTGGATGAGCGCTTCTTCCTATTTGGAGTCGAGCGTCGTTGCGATGTGAGTCGGAGCAGCATTGGGGTCGGTCGGGTGAATGTGAACTGGCTTAGTTTCACCGGACGACTGAAAAGCTGATTCTGAAGCTGGCTTCTTGGCTCGCAGCAATTCACTCGGATCAGCAGTCTTCTGGTACTCTTGCAGCTCGACTACTGACATCTGAGCATCAGCGATCTTTGATCCTTTCTGAAAACACTCCTCTGCTTTCTTCCGATTGCCTGTAACGGTGATCACACCTCTGGGGCCGGGCATCTTCAACTTGAGATACACATAGCACGGTCGAGCCATGAAGCGTGCATAAGCTGGCTGGCCCAGAATAGCATGATAAGCACTTTGGAAGTCCACAACCTCAAATGTCAACCTTTCCTTGCGGTAATTCTTTGAATCACCGAAAACCACATCGAGAGCAATCTGGCCGAGTGACTCGGCTTTTTTTCCAGGAATGACTCCATGGAAACTCATGTTGCTGGCACTGAGCCTGGACATCGGAATGCCCATCCCTTTCAACGTTTCTGCATACAGTATGTTCAGGCCGCTGCCACCATCCATCAGGACTTTGGTCAGTCGAGTGCCTTCGACAATTGGATCGACCACCAGAGCTTGCCTCCCGGGGGTGGCAATGTGTGCAGGGTGATCGGACTGGTCGAACGTGATGGCAGTCTGAGACCACTTCAGGTAGCTGGGTGTTGCCGGGGCAACCATATTCACTTCACGGTTAATGACTTTCAGTCGACTTTTGCTTTCGACATTAGCAAAAATCATCAAGGTGGAATTGACTTGGGGGTATCCATCGTCACTATCTTCTTTGTCCTCAACTCTGTCCGACTCTTTTTCCTTGTCTTTGGACTGCTTGCCCTGAAACTGCTGGATCAGGAGCCGGCACTGTCGAGTGGTATGCTTTGGGTAAATAAGATTACCCTCTTCATCTTTCTTGGTGTGGATGTGACATGGCAGATCCAAAATATCATTTCCATCTTGATCCTTGACTTTCTTGGGGTTCCAGGGCCCCTTGGGTTTTCCCTGGGTTACGGCCAGGGCCTCCCAGGAGCGGCTGGCTCGGCCTTCCGCTTCTGCTTCCGACTGGAATTGCCTCCGGTTTCCTGGGCGACCGCTTTCTGCTTGCCACTCCGGAGTCGATCTTCATCTTCTCCGTTAGCGTACTTGGTGGCAATTTCCATCATCCGATTCAAAGACATTTCTCCGGTCCGGCCGAACTTCAGGTTCAGCTCTCTGTTCTTGACGCCTTCTTTAAAGGCATAGACTGCTTGGTGATCTGGTACATTCTCAACTGTGTGATGCAAAGTGATCCACCTCTGGATGTAACCCCTTAGAGTTTCACTCGGTTTCTGCACGCAAGACCGCAATTCTGTAAGGCCTGCTGGTCACTTGCATGTTCCTTCAAAGGTCGTGACAAACACTCGAGAGAGATCCTCCCAAGTGTAGATGCTGCTGGGTGCTAACTGATTCAGCCACGCTCTGGCTGAGCCCTCTAACAGGAGAGGTAAATGCTTCATAGCCACCTCATCATTGCCGCCACCAATCTGGACAGCCACTCGGTAGTCTTCGAGCCAAGTGTCAGGCTTAGACTCGCCGGTGAACTTGCTGACTCCAGTCGCCAACCGGAAGTTGGGAGGAATCACTGCGGCCCTGATGGCTCGACTGAAACACTCTGGCCCCGAAACACGTACTCTGCTGCTGGCAGGCGCATCCCTGTCGTGGCCTTCTTGGTGAGCTCTGCTCCTGTCAACCAGACCCTGAACGAGGATGGATCTCGCATCAAAGCCTGGGTCCCTGGGGTCGACTGGAACTCTCCGCCCAACACTATGAGGGTGTTTGTCATCCTGCTGTCGAGGCGCATATGACCCACTCCTCGGGGGAGGGGTTGGCACTCGACGTCGATCGAGCCGGTGATCATACTGCTCATTTCTTCTGTACTGATCATGCCAATCTCCGCGTCCCTCACGCCTCGGGGGCGATCTTGGGCTGTGAGCCGACTGGACTGTATCCGTTGTGACGGATCGACTATGGATCCTATTCCGCGATTGAGAAACAGCGGAATTCTGGTTTCCCGCTGCCCGGAGCAACGCTCTGATTTGTAACAAGCCCCTGCCAGCCTCCGACTGGGAGGGCTGAATCGATTCTGCTATACGGGCCGCGGCTGCCAAATTCTGAACTGGGGTTCGATATACCTGCGTAGGCAGGAAGAGATGACGTCGACTGGACTCGGGAGCTCGCTGACGCGCTTGCTCATCGAGTATTCGCTGGAGATTCTCCAGTCGAGTGCGCTCGGCCAGGTTAGCCAAGCGCACGTCCTCCAAGGCCCGGGCCTCGGGGGTTTCTCCGACGATAGGAGTGCGGAGTGCATCCATGTTCCGGCGGCGAAGCTCCTCTCGCTGCAATGATGTGAGAGGTTCGGGGAGATACTCATCGTGGGGATGCAATGGGTCGCCTCCACCCGCGCCTCCATCGGTGCGAGGGAAACCGGGAGGACTGTGTGTTCCATCGACCGCCAGAACCTCAGCCGCCGGGTCGCTGCTGTCGCACTCGGATGCGGTCTCCGCGGAGCCAGTCGACAGGTCGAACAGGCCGTAGAGGGATTCATCGGGCTCGATCGCCGTGACTTGTGGGGTTGCCGACTGGCGGGCCACGACATGCCTCACCCACCTCTGAAGTCTCGACCGGCTGGAGCGCTTGCGCCGGTGGAAGACAGGGCGGGAAGATGACACGGGAGCCGACCGATACTGGGTCGACGGCTGCCGCATGAGGACGCCACGAACACATGCGCGGAAGTGCGTCGCACCGTGGACGGGGAGGGCGTCGATGTCGAGTGGAGCCTCCTGAAGCCAAGCGGAGTTGTCGGTGATGAACGTGAGTGCGCCGAGACGGATCTCGCGGCCCTCCACCAAATCTCCACACGAAAACATGATCAAAGGGATCGGAAAAATCGCAACTTCTCCAACTAGGCGCTAAGACTCCTGCCCCACGGTGGGCGCCAACTGTCGTGGTTCTAACTCTGACAGTGAGGTAGGGGGGTATGTATGGAGAGGCTAGATCTCAGCTATGGAGAAGTTGTAAATACACCAGGATGTACGAGTTCAGGCCCTTCGCGGAGGAAGTAACAGCCCTACGTCTCGGTGCCCGGAGGCGGTCGACTGGATTATGTGTGTATGAATTACAGGGGTGCCAACCCCTGCTACTGAGGAGGGGGGTGGCTTATATAGAGTTCGCCAGACCCCTCCGGTCCTCAGTAATGCAGGGTTAAAATACATTAAGACTGGGCATTACTGGTAACGTCCCTATTAAATTGCTATGATGATCATAAAGACTACTTAATGGCCGACCGTTTGCTTGCGGAGTGACTTTAGATCTCCTGTCAGTCGAGTGGTTGGCTTCGTAGTCGAGTGGTAGCTTCCTGGTCGAGTGTCTTGAATCCGTCGAGTGGGATACCTTCAAGTCAATTGAAAGGCGACTTCTTCCAGGGATGTCCTTGGGTAGGGCTCTTAGGACAGGTCCATGCCCCTACCCTAGGTACATAGCTTCATCATCATCTGCATATTGAAGGCAGATGATGCCACCAGGGCAGACATCAGGACAGAGCCCTGCAATCAGACTATGATCAGCAGCTTTGCTCAGCATTTTAGTAAGAACGTCCACTACTAAATTAAACAAAAGCGGGGATATGGGGTCACCTTGCCTAAGGCCTTTACTAGCAAGGAAAAAAATCACTTTCATAGTTATTTGACTTGACCCCAACAGCCCCATGAGTAAGTTGCTGGATCCAACTCTTCTCTATGAAAGGCTTGGAAAAGATCTAAGAGATCATTTTTCACCAAGTCCCAAAAATGCTGGTAAAACAAGAAGGGAATCCCATCAAGACCAGGAGTCCCATCAGGAAAAGAGCTAAAAATGGCTTCCTTCACCTCTGTCTCTGAAAAAGGGGCTTCTAGCAGCTCATTTTCAGCAGGAGAGACTTTTTCAGAAGTAGAGAAAAAATTGTTTTGTAGAGAGAACCCAGAAGGGTTTTCTTTCTTAAACAGGTCTTTGTAGAAGTCACTAGCCTCTTTCAGCATCTCATCTACCTCAGTAACAGGGCCATTAGGGCCATCAATGGAGTGAATGAGGGTTTTCCTCCTCCTCTGGTTAGCTACTGCATGGAAGTAAGCAGTATTTCTATCACCCTCCTTAATGTTCCTATCTCTAGACCTTTGTTTGACTTTGATTTCTTCTTCAAGACAAATTTTCTTGAGCTCTCCATGGACAAAGTTTAATCTATTAGTCTCAGCCTCAGAGAGGTCAGTGGTTTTTGCCTTAATATCTAGATAATCAAACTCAAGGAGGAGAAGCCTTTTGTATCTTCTAAGATTAGCTTCCTCATTGGAGTTCCACCCTTTGGTAGTTCTTCTAAATCTCCTGATTTTGATCTACCAATTTTCTAGGGGGCAGCTGCTCCCAGTAGGCTCATTTCAGATTTTGCTGACTAGCTCAGTAAAATTTTCTCTAAGCAACCACCACTTTTCAAATTTAAAACTATTGCTCTTTGGAGTTTGGTTAAGACCAGAGTCCGAGAGCAAAGGAGTGTGGTCACTACCACATCTGTGCAGAGCTCTACAACTAGAAAGGGGAAAGAAACTATCTAATTCTGTGTCACAGAAAATTCTGTCAATGGTGGACATAATCCTGGAGCAGCACTTCCAACATATCTAGCAGAACTATGGGTTTTCCTTCTGACAAGGCAATTCTCAACTTGATGGGTAACCATTTTGCAGATAAAACAACTCTTGGGCTTGACACATTTATCCAAATGATGCCCTGGTTCCCCACAGTTGTAGCAGATCACCTCAGAGTATGCCATAAGGCCCGAGGCAGGGGCAGGAGCAGTTTTCTGGATGTCCTATCTCTTCTTTTGCTGATTCTTGCCCTGAGATTTCCCACTGATCTGAGAGTCAGAACCACCAGCAGATTGATCTTGGGCAATTACAGGAGCCTGCCCAGATTGTGCCCCCATTTGGGGTGGAGGTGGGCCGTACCACTGCCCAACTGGCGCTCCCCCCATTGTGATAGGGGAAATTCATCGGAGTTCCTGGTTCCTTCTCATCCTCCAGCCAGATGTTGTCTCTCAGGAAGCAGAAATAACCACCAGACAGCTCAATTGAAGCAGATTGCAAGCCTAATTTCAATCTTCTGCAAGTTTGGGGGAGAGGTAAGGTAGGGGATCCACCTGCTCCGGCTCCGGTGGCGTGCTGGTGGGCAGGAGTCTAGTCTAGCATTCCCATCTCGCAACACGGCGTGGATCTCCTGAATTCACTTCTCCTTTCGCCCATCGAACGAACGCAATCGGTGGTTCACTGGGGTGGGCATCCTGTGCTTCTCCGAGAAATCTCCTTCGAAGTAGATCCGCAGGGCTAGATTTAACAGCTCCCAATCCACATGATCCTTGCACATCCGAGCATACCTGCGCGAGTGAGAGAACGGATTCGGTCCCTCCTCGGCTTCCTCCCTCACAGCTTCCTCTTCTGCTTCCCTCCATTCGCACATGCACTGGGTCCAGGAGAGAGCATCGTCGCGGATCCGCATCGCCCGCTCCCTCCATCTCCTCCCTCGAGTCTCCCGCAGCACCGCCGGCGCGACAGAGTCGAGCGGCTGGAGCATCTGCGGGAAGGCTTTGTAGACATGTGGGAGATGCATCTTGTACATCTGCCTGTCTTCCAGCCGTTCCCCCGTGGATATGGCCGGCGACTCCATGGGGCGCGCGAGCGGACTTGCTGAGGGGGGCAGGCGCACCCGGAGTCAGGAGGTGGGGGGTGGCGGCGAGATCTTTTTGCCAATTACTCCCTCCTTTTCGGTTTATAGGGCTCAATTCAAAAATCTCACCAACCAAGGTAGATGATGAATGGTGGAATACTTTTTGTAGTTTGCAAAAGCACCTAATTAATGCACTTGTTTTCCTCAAAAAATTATGTTTATAAATGCATAAATTGCAATGCATGCATGCATTGGTCAATTTTCTCTTATTACTTGCATGCAATGATTTAATGCACCTTGGAATCTAAACATGTGATGGAAAACAACCAAATTGAGCCTTATAAAATGGAAAAACTAAAATTTTGAGATAAGCCCTATAAACCGAAAAGGAGGGAGTATGTGAACTAAACAGTCAACATATAAAATAATTTAAATATATATAATATAGTTAGAAGGGAAACATAAGTTGGACCTGGCGTTCCTATTCTTATATAGAAAAATAGAACAGACCTCTGCGTTTTCTTCAAAAAAATACATAAATTGGGTTGCCACAAATAAAACCTCGGATGGGAGGTCCATAGGCCAGTCGATACATGACGGCCCTAAGAAAATACAAACAGGCCTATGGACCTCCCATCCGAGGTCGTGGGCTGCGCATGTTAAAAATGAAAGCCTAGACGGCGCAGCCCAAAACCACGTCCAACACTTGCCAAAACTTCGTCCCTCGTTTTCTCTGTGTTTCGCACACTCGACATTGTGTGGGCATTTTGACTGTGCATCATATGAAGATGTGCTATGCATGAATGTTGATCAGCATGATGTTAACTGGCTGGTAGTTCCATTTTTGACCATGAATAAAACTTCCAACATGATGTTAACCTTGTTTGAAAAGGCCGTGTTAATATAAATGCTCTGCCTCTAAAAGTTGCAGTTTCTTATCTGAAACTGAACTTGCAGTTTCTTATCTGAAACAAAAACTTGTTGTTTCTTCTCTGAGAATCACATTGTCTGCACTTTTATACTCCTATGAAACTACATTTTTTTAAGTGCTAAAAATAGATCTCTAGAATTCATAAAATACTTTATATGCTCAATACTGCAAATCTGAAATTCAAAAGACATTCATATCTGAAAGTACTCTCAAAATACACAACACAGAACACAATTCACAACCTGCAAATACTGACAACCCTAAGCTCCTCCTGACAATTCACAACCTGCCCGACTATTGGGCCGGGGGGGGGCAGCCCCCTCCTATTCCTCGGTGGTAGACAGTCGCCCCGTGAGATAATGTGAACGGCGAGGGAGACGATGGCAGGGAAGCATCGTCGGGCCAACTGCTTTTCTCCTCTTGCAGTTGGGTTCGGTCGAAGAAGACTCCACCGGCTCGCTCTGGCAGGAGACCCTCACAAACGGCACCCTGTAGATGCTCGATCCTTCAATCTCTGGTGGATGCTCCATCTGGGATCGATACTCCCACCACCGCTCCCTCACGATCGGATTCGGTGAATCTGTTTGCTCCATGGCCTAAAGGAGCAGCTCTATGTACTCCGGCGTGACTCAAGTATCGCCGCCTTTTCGCTCTGTTGCAGATATTTGGCCATGGATGTCGCCGTCGCCGCTAGTTGGTCCTTGTTGTCAAACCAAGACTGTATCTCCAACATCCTAGCTAGCTTCACAAGGTCGCCGTCTGCGATCCTCACGTATCGGTTGTACTCCTCCATCGATCTACTTCTCCACAGCACCTTCACTCGCCGGCGGTGGTTTTTGAATGGAAGAGGAGAGGAGCAGCGCTGGTTTTGGATTAGAACAGGAGAGGAGCGACGCTGGTTTTGGACTGGAACAGGAGAGGAGGGGCGGTGGTTTTGAAATGGAAGAGGAGAGGAGCGGCGCTGCATTTAGATTGGAACAGGAGAGGACCGGCGGTGGTTTAAGAGGAGAAGAGCGGCGCTGGTCTTGGAAGTATTTTTTGTTGCTTCGCGTATTTTGGGTCAAAGTTTGACCACGTGAAGTATTTGACAAGCAAAATGTGAATGCATGTCACCAAAAATTGTATCTTTTGGCTCGTATCTGAATGTACTTTCAAATTATACTCCCTCCATTTTGTATACAAGGCCACAAACTCATATTACAGGTACCAAGGTAAAAATCAATGCTATGTTTAAGTAAATGTTGCAAGCTAGCTTGTCACCTTGATTGTCATGTTAATTAATGTGGTTTTTCTCTCCCAAGCGCAACAAGCCAACCCTCTTACTCCTCATTGGTTGATTAATGTTGGGAATGCAAGCTAACCTTCTCACTCCCGCATGCACACAAGGGATATTAATGTCCTTGGGTGCTAGTATGAGGCAAACGCCATCAATTTTGCCTCTATTAATGTTAGTGGCCTTGTATAGTTGCAAATTGTAATTTTGATAGTGGCCTTGTATACAACATATAACATATATTTTATGTGCGAAAATCATGGTCAATTATGACCCAGAATAAAAGGGAGACTAGTTAATGTGGGGTCACTTTCTTAATTGAAGGGTAAATTGATTTTGATTTTGATCCAGTCAGAGCGCGCCGGCCCTCTCGTCCAATCCTAAATCGCCGCCGCACGCTCCTCTCCCTCTTCTCCATTGCAAAACCACCTCCTCTCCTCTCCATCATCCCCATTCCAAAACCACCGTCTCGCCTCTCCCTCTTCTCTATTGCAAGACCACCATCTCTCCTCCGTTTTCTAGACGCTTTGCTCCATGGCGCGGGCGCAATCCATGGATACAAAATTAGTGTACTGTATACTATTTAAAAGTCGAGGGCGGGGCTTTTCCTGCGCGGTAGGCGGCAGGGCAGTTCCGCCTAGTCGGTTCGACAAAGACGCGAGAAGACGAGGGAGTAGGCTGCTGCAAACGTAGGGCTGTGTGATTTGACAGCGAGTTACTGCTGGACAGGTGGGGCCCCATGATTTGACTTGCCATTATCATTTTAACTGTGGCGCTACGACCGACGTGAGTCTCCTAGATTCGTGACCACCTCCATACAGGTGCCTCTCCCAATGCTCCACCATGTAGTAGAGGCTGGCTCTTGCATGAGAGCCCACTTCTCCACTTTTTCCTTGCCTCTCTTTCCTCCACAAATGCAAAAATGCCATGTAAAGCGCACTATTGCACTTATTTTTACTTGCTCCTACAGGTTCTTAAGCTTGCCACATAGGCATAAAGTCTGATGTGGCAAGTTAATCAAGAAGAGAGAGACTAGTTTGGTGACCCAAGGAAGAAACGGTGCTAAGCGCGTGTACCCAGGTGAAAAGACAATTTTGAGTCTATAGCTAATTAAATGAAGCAAACTTAGCAACACCATTTCATTGGAAGAGGTCACTCCTTGGGAAATGCAATAAATACACGCGCTTAGCACCGTTTCTTCCTTGAGTATGAAGAAAGAGATAGATAGGAGTAAAAAAATACACTTATAGCCAACCTTGTTGTAGTATGAGTGACTAAGTGATGACTATGTATGACATGCCAACATCATATAGCCTAACACACCGTGTTAAATCTCCAAGGGCGCGACCGCGTGAGTGACGCGACGGTCGTGGTAGGCGCGACCATGATACGGGCTGCTGGCTGCCCTTGGATCTGAGATCAAATGGTCGCATGCTAAGTTGTTGAAAATTTGCAGAATAACCCTCCAGGATAGGACATTCACCCATAAGTCTAGAATCACACCATGCAACCATTCGATCTCAGATCTAGGGGCTCTCTAAAGCCCGTATCATGGGAGAATGGAAAGCCACTACCCTGCCGTTCGCACGCTGGCAGTTCGCTCCTACTCGTCCCCGCACGTCCTTCAATACTACGGCGGTTTGCTCCTAGTCGTCTCGTCCATTCACATTACGGCAGTTCCACTAATCCTAATCCTCCCCCAAATCCATGGCGTCCCAAATCTCCATGATCGGCGATGAGTACAAGGTTAGAACCATCACCGGCGATGAGTTTGACGTCATCTACACCCGTTCTTCCGCGACGGTGAAAGGATGCCTTTCTCGCTTCAGACGCATGTTCTAAAACTCAGATGATGAGTGGGTCGCTGGGCTAGATGTTGAGTACACAACAGTCCTGGGACGAGAGAAGGATCTAAAGGACGAAGAGAGGAAGAAGCCCGCCGTGATCCAGGTTTACGTACATAATGTTTGCTTGGTCTACCACATATGCCATGCCGACGTTGAGTGCCAGGATTTTAAGAACTTCCTCAAGGACAAAACAGTGAAATTCGTTACTGTAGACTTTGGTAACGACAAAGAAGTCCTGAATCAGATAGGCCTCGTTGTAGGCAACACCTTCGACCTCCAGAAGAATCGGTTGGTGTCCTCTCGTCAGCCTTTAATGCTGACCCTGGCAGGAGCCATGGTTCATCCTTCGTACGGTAAACTGGAGAAACCTCATTACACGTTTCATCGTCATGCATGGCAGCGGAATGCACTAGATATAGACCACATCCACTACGCTGCAATGGATGGCTACCTTTGCTTCAATATCTACAAGGGTTGGATGAAGAGCAACAGCCAAGTGTGCAGTTCAAGCAAAGAAGTATCGGCCAAGAGGAAGAGGGACAAGGACGAAGTCGAGGACGTGGACGAGGACTCCGAGTAAGGTGGCAGTGTCGTTGCTCATGGTGGTTCTAATGCAGTGTCTACCGGAACAGTTGCAAAGTTTAATTTCAGGTGTGCTTAATTTAATTTGAGGGGTGTGTTGTGCTGAGCCCCCAGCAGAACTATGCTATGTTTCTTCTCGTTACTTTAACTCTTCAGTACGTACATACTAGTATTTCTTACATTTCATCTTTTAGTTGGTATAGTACTACCACTCGTTTCTTCACATTATATACGTACAATATATATGGCCAACATCATATAGCCAGCAGTTTAGTTGTCAAAGAATAGGGTGCTTAGTTTTGTCAAAGAATTCCAGGATGCTTAGAGGGTGCTTGGATCCAAGGGACTTATTTTAGTCTGACTAAAAATAGTCTCTTTAAGAGGCTAAAGTTCCAAGCACCCCTGACTAAAGAGGGGCTAAAACTAGTCTTGAGACTAATTTTTTTTAGTCAGGGGTACCCCTACTAAAATGTGGATTAGTCCTCTCTCTACTCATTTAACTCCTCTCCTTTAACACATGCGAGTTCTGGATTGGAGGGCTTGGAGGATAATAAATGCTCATTAACTTGATTTTAGCCTTTTTAGTATTTGGATCCAAGCATGGGTGAGGCTAGCATGTTTTAGTCCCACTACTTTTAGTCATGGGACTAAAACGTATCCAAGCACCCTCTTAGTTTTATTTGAGGGGTGGGTTGTGCTGGAGACCATTATTGTGACTAGCCTTTTTAATAGTACTATATGCATAATTTGGCGACGAGCGCTCTCTATATGTACCACCTTTTTTTTAATTTCAAGTTTTGCTCCATGGTGCAATCCATTGATACTACTGCTGTACATAAGTATACATTTTTAAAAAGGCTAGAGGGCGGGGCGGTCTAGCTTGGTCGGTTTCACGAGAGGCGAGGGCCTTTGTGATTTGACGGCTCATTACTGCTGGAAGGCGGGGCCTTGTGATTTGACTGATTGTATAAATGCGCCGACGATCTGATCGAGGAGGAGCAAAGAACCGTGCGGTATACTCAATTTTTCCACTAGAGTAGTACTGCGACGGAGGAGCACGAAACACGGCAGCCCAGTGCCATATGGCGATTAAAAATGATCTAATTTGCTAGTCATCTCATTGTTAGCATTGTTCTATTCATTCCCTCAAAAAAACATTGTTCTATTCATGCCTCGCAGAGAACGTGCCACGTGCGGCGAAACACCCGAAGCAAAAGATGAAACACAGGAGCAAAAGAAGAAGGAAGATTATCACCCCAAATGATCTAATTCGCCGCGGAGTCGTAACTGCTTCTTCATCGCCTCCACGACCTCCATCTCCTTGCATGTCTCCTCCGCCATCTTCATCATTGTGTCCATGATGCGGCTTTTCTCGACGCGAGCCTTCATCATCTATTCCACGGCCATATTACGTACCTTGATAGCAGCCGGGTGCTCGATGCGGAGCTTCGCCAACTCTTCCTTCTGTTCCATGGCGAGGGCCTGCAGCATCTTCATCGAGGAACTACTATTCTCATGCAGCTTCTTCCAGCCGGCGTTCTTCTCCTTCAACAGGTCGATCTCGTGGCAGAGCTTCGCATTGTCGTCCCGAAGTCGCAGGATTTCGCCGATCGCCTTCTTCTCCGAGGCAATGCTCTTCTTCAGCAGCATCACCAAGCCGGTGGTCAACTCCCCCTGCTGATTGAGCTTAGCGGGCATGTCGTCGAGGCTGTCCTTCAGCAACTCCATCAAGCCTTGGATGAACTCCTTCTGCTTATTGAGCTGATCGGGCATGCCGTCGAGGGATAACGACTCCAGCTTTGCCGGCTCGGCATGTTCGCCTCCGCGGCTAGGGCGCTCCTGGGAGCAATCGCCTGCCCGTGAGAGATCTTTTGAGGTCTCTGCGTGGCGGCGAGCCCTCTCTTTTTTTCTGCAGCCTTGATTGCCGCTCCCTTGTTACGAGTAGTTCTCGACCTAGAGCTCTGCTCACCGGCCATGGCAACGACGGACGAAGAAGAAGCACTTATGAGGAGGAAAGGTAGAGTGATTTTCGGTTAGGTAGTTCCCCTTTTTATAACCTAAGTACTAGCATTAGTACTAATACCTGCATAGTGGGAACACGTTCAGGTTTGGTACGTACTACTAGTAGGTGTGAGCAGGCTTTCGAATGTGATGGGAACAAGGTAAAGATTAATTGATGGTTTTGGTTTCGAGGCCCGAAACGGCTCCCGATGAGTTTAGCGGAACATAAATTTCAAGTACTACACTGCTCAAATGCGTAAATATTATGTTCCTGTCAAAAATTGGCACAAAATACGAATGAGACCAATGGAAGTACTACTAGCAACCCACGATTTAACTACTCGCATGCGCGTAGTGGAGTAATAATGTCTTTCTTCTGCCCTCATGTCCACTCAATTTGCATGCGCTATATTAATTGACCATCAATGAAGTGAACGACTTTACACGCGTCAAATTATCACATGGGGTGGATCTTGGTACAAAATTGCATCCTCCCGTGTACCCGTGTGTGCGTGCAAGGAATGAGTGCGTGCATGGCGTGCGTGCACATCTTCGCTTCATGCATGTACCGCCAGTATGGCTCAGGGAGGACGAGTACATTCTTTTGGAACCAGCAGCACGTCACTGTGATCAATCCAGGCAAGGAGGTCGCGACAACACCTACACATGTGCCACGTGGCTTCATGAACTGTAAGAGAGACACTGTGTAGCGTGCCATTGGTATTCTAATTTACGTGTTTTGCACATACTCGAAGTACTATTAAGGTACACATGCATTGCACGCATCATATTTTGCAACCAAATTATGAATAAATACCACACTATAGCATGTAAGCTCTGAGTCATATATGCCTGATGTAGCCCTTCGTTTAATTCTTATAGTTCATCTCATTCAAAATCAATTAGTTTTTATAACAAAGCTAAGAACGCGGGAATAGGAAAAACATGGGATTATAGTGGAATGTCGTCTTGAATCCTACAGGATTGTACGAGTGTTTGATTGTGCATAGAAAAAACGCAAAATTCTTTCAAAGAGGTTTGAGTGGATGGGATGTTTCCTATGAAATCTAGTGCAAATGAATCATATGGAAAAATTCCTATGGTTTACAATCCTACAAATCAAACAACCAAGATAGGAAAAATTCCTAATGATTAGAATCCTCCAAAATTCCTTTGAGAATCCTTTGAATCAAAGAAGCCCTTAATCTATTTTATGATTCATGGAATTGTGCATTGTAAAGCATAAAGTAAAAACAAATAATGGCAATTCAACTAGAAAAAAGTTTGGGCAGTTATGATACGGAAGATTCTAGAACAAAAGAGAACCACTATTATTTTGAGGTTTGTGCATTATGCTTAAGTTCAGCCATGGAGTCTGCTAGATTGTACATGTGGCAAAATCCGGTGGGGGGCTAGAAGATGGTGCGAGGGGCCGAGTGGAGGGAGACTATGAAGGAATGCACAAGTGCGAGATCGATATTTAGAGAGAGGGGGCAAACACGTGCGCTGATGCGCGCAGTGGCGGAGCCATGAAAAATAAATGAGCTAGGGGGCCAAGCATTGCTAATCCTTTACGAGGAGGGTCAATTCATGAACTTAAACCATTTTTAGCAGCAATTGTCTAATGATCACATTCATATTAGCCTTGATATATAGTGATGTTAGGGGGGAGGGGGTAGGGCCCTTACCGCCCCTTGTCTTCGCCATTGTGCACGCGTCTGAGAGATGAAGCGGAAGGCATGGATGATGAGAGGGGGACGTTGGATACATAATTAATGTGGGTGTATTAGCTATGTATGTTAATCCTATATATAGAGGCATAGATTGATCGATATGGACGTGGGAAAGAGGGTGAGACCTCACTGGATATATCGATTGATCGGTTTGTGTGGAAAACTATGAAAGACCTAGCTATATACACACATACATAGAGGAACATCGATCGTTGCGCATGCACGCGTCAGACATAAAGAATGCGCGATATGATGGAGAGGGGGATGTGTGTTGGTGTGTGCCTTCATGGGAGACTGACCTGAAGAAAAAGATTGCATGCGTGTGATGGATAATGCCGACTGGTAGTGTGTGTGCATGCATGCATGAGAGAAAGTTAGTGGTACAATTATAAAGAGAATACTACTGTGTGGGTGTAAAAGAATAACTGAATAGGTGAGGTCACAATCAATGTAAAGTTGAATTCAAATATTTGAATAAGAGATCCTGATGTTTGAAACCCATGCATGCATGAATATAACGGAGATCTGCGCGCTGTGGTTTGGAAACGAGCATGATGTAATGTATACACATTGAACAAGGCCAGGCTGATTTGAATTTGAGATACCGATGATAGACATCATTTGGCCACGTTGCATCCGTGCATGGACACACTATTCTAATTGGAGATGATGGGCGGCTTTTGCATCACATATCTATATCTATACCCCTATATATATTATATTATATTTTTTTATATTGTGTGCGGGTAACTTTAACTTTGAAAGATGGTCGTTGGATGAGGCGAATCTGATGGTCCAAAGATGGCAAATTTGAGCACTACTGGCCGTTGGATATCATCTAGATTCCACCAGATTTCGCCACATATATAATCTTGAATACTGCATGGTTGAACTTAAGCTTAATGCACAAACATCAAAACACAAGCACTTCTTATTTTTTCTAGAATCTTCCGTATCAGAATTGCCCAATTTTTTTCTACATGATTTGCCATTATTTGTTTTTACTTTATGTCTTACGACGCTGAAAGTGCAACTATCCCTGGGTGGTTTTGGTAATTCCTAACAACATATATCTCATTGAGATAACATTATTCCAAGATTAATATTTCAGGAAAAGCTTAATGAATGGCATGGCATGGATGAGGAAAGTGGATCCCTCAAAATTCTAAGGACAAAAAGTTTGGCTCAAGCTTCAAGATCAAGACTCTACATTTTATATTTTAGTGATCCAAGATCACATTGAGTCTATAGGAAAAGCCCATACTATCAAGGAGGGATGAGGTGTTGCTTAATGGCTTGCTTGCTCAAAGTGCTTAGTGATATGCTCCAAAATCCTCAACTACCTTCCCACATCCACATATGACCCAAACCAAAAGTCAAACTCGGCCCCACCGATTCTTTCTATCCGGCGCCACCGAGTTTCAAATGTCATAGCCACTGCCACAAACCCTAGGCAAATCGGTCTCACGATAGGGATCTCGGTCTCACCGAGATGGGATTGTAATCTCTCTGTTTCCCTTCGTAACGTTTCGGTCTTACCGAGATGAGCGATCGGTCCCACCGAGATTGCAATGTAAACTCTCTGTTTCCCTTTTGTAACATTTCGGTCTCACCGAGATGAGCGAATCGGTCCCACCGAGTTTACCTGACCAACTCTTTCGTTAGCTTATTACCAAAATCGGTCCCACCGAGTTTGTGTAATCGGTCACACCGAGATTACGTTATGCCCTAATCCTAACCATATCGGTCCTACCGAGTTGCATCTCAGTCCCACCGAAAATCCTAACGGTCACTAGGTTTGCTGAATCGGTCCGACCGAGTTTAACCATTCGGTCCCACCGAGTTTGGCAAATTGTGTGTAACGGTTAGATTTTGTGTGGAGGCTATATATACCCCTCCACCCACTCTTCATTCGTGGAGAGAGCCATCAGAACCTACCTACACTTCCAATACACATTTTCTGAGAGAGAACCACCTACACTTGTGTTGAGGTCAAGATATTCCATTCCAACCATATGAATCTTGATCTCTAGCCTTCCCCAAGTTGCTTTCCACTCAAATCTTCTTTCCACCAAATCCAAATTCTGTGAGAGAGAGTTGAGTGTTGGGGAGACTATCATTTGAAGCACAAGAGCAAGGAGTTCATCATCAACACACCATTTGTTACTTCTTAGAGAGTGGTGTCTCCTAGATTGTCTAGGTGTCACTTGGGAGCCTCCGACAAGATTGTGGAGTTGAACCAAGGAGTTTGTAAGGGCAAGGAGATCACCTACTTTGTGAAGATCTACCGCTAGTGAGGCAAGTCCTTCGTGGGCGACAACCATGATGGAATAGACAAGGTTGCTTCTTCGTGGACCCTTCGTGGGTGGAGCCCTCCGTGGACTCGCGCAACAGTTACCCTCTGTGGGTTGAAGTCTCCATCAACGTGGATGTACGATAGCACCACCTATTGGAACCATGACAAAAACATCCGTGTCTCCAATTGCGTTTGAATCCTCAAAACCCTTCCCTTTACATTCTTGCAAGTTGCATGCTTTACTTTCCGCTACTCATATACTCTTTTGCATGCTTGCTTGAATTGTGTGGAGATTGCTTGACTTGTGCTAAGATAGCTAAAATCTACCAAGAACTAAAATTGGGAAAAGGCTAGATTTTTATTTGGTCAAGTAGTCTAATCACCCCCCTCTAGACATACTTTCGATCCTACAAGTGGTATCAGAGCTTTGGTCTGCATTTGCTTTGATTTCCATAGCTTTTGGCGGTCATAGCCTTGGTTTCACAACCTAGGAGAGTATGGCGTCTAGCGAGGGAAATTATCACCGTAGAGGTCCTTACTTTGATGGTACTAATTTTGCTAATTGGAAGCATAAGATGAAAATGCATATTCTTGGACATAACCCCGCCGTTTAGGCTATTGTGTGTATTGGCTTGCAAGCTGAATTCTTTGACGGGAAAGAACTGAACCGTGAAGCCACCGCGGAAGAGTTGAAAATGCTGCAATACAACGCTCAAGCTTGTGATATCCTCTTCAACGGATTGTGCCCCGAAGAATTCAACAAAATCAGCCGTCTTGAGAATGCAAAGGAAATTTGGGATACTTTGATTGATATGCACGAAGGTACCGACTCTGTCAAGGAATCCAAATTGGATGTGCTTCAAAGTCAACTTGACAAGTTCAAAATGAAGGATGGTGAAGGTGTTGCTGAAATGTACTCTAGGCTTGCTCTTATCACAAATGAGATTGCCGGCTTAGGGAGTGAAGAGATGACCGATAGGTTCATCATCAAGAAGATCCTAAGAGCCTTGGATGGAAAATATGATACCGTCTGCACATTGATCCAAATGATGCCCAATTACAAAGATCTCAAGCCAACGGAAGTCATCGGAAGAATTGTTGCTCATGAGATGTCACTCAAGGATAAAGAGGAACTTCACAACAAATCAAGTGGTGCTTACAAAGCCTCATGTGAAGCCCCCACATCATCGAGTGAGAAACAAATCTTCAATGAAGAATTGAGCTTAATGGTGAAGAACTTCAACAAGTTCTACAAGAGTATAAGCAAAGAGAGAAGCTCCAAGTCAAGGTCCTACAATGACAAAAGATCTTCTAGTCGAGAGCGAAACTGCTACAATTGTGGAAGGCCCGGACACTATTCCAATGAGTGTACGGCCCCCTACAAGAGAAGAGAAGATTCTCCCAAGAGAAGAAGTAGAAGAGAAGAATCACCATATAGAGAAAGAAGGAGTAGAGATGATCGTTATGAACGAAGACCCTCACGGAGAAGCAAGGATTCAGAAAGAAAGGACAACTCATCAAGGAGCTACACAAAACGAAGACATCAAGCTCATGTTGGTGAATGGGTATACGGCTCCGACTCCGACAACCACTCCGAGAGAAGCTATCACTCCGACTCCGAATATACTCAAGATGAAGGTGTTGACGGTCTAGCACTTGTGACAACCAACTCCTACGACATATTTGACTCACCAAATGAAGGAGTTGGAACATGCTTCATGGCTAAAGGCCCAAAGGTATCACACCCCGAGTATGTTGATTTCAATAGTGATGAAGATGACTTGTTAGGTGATGATGATTTACTTGTTGACAACTCTAGTGATGAATACTGTGATGAAACGTCAATTAATCATGCTAATCAAGATAAAACGAATGACAATGATAAGGAGAAGATTGAGTCTCTAACTAAAGAACTAAACACTCTTAAGTTAGCTCATGAAACTATCTTAGGAGATCATCGAGAACTTTTAAGGACTCATGAGAAATTATGCTTTGAAAAGCTCAACCTTGAGCAAGAGCATGAGTTCTTAAAAGCAATCAATGATGATCTTCGCAAGAAAAGTTCTTCTTACATCGCCAAGCGTTTACTCTTATCCACTTACATTCCTCAAGTCAAGTCTAGTAACAAGAACAAGAAAGATTCTTCCTCTAGTAGTAACAATAATCATGCTAAATCCAATATTGTTGCTTCTAGTAGTTCTCTTGATTCCACTAATGATTCTCTTAGCCAAGTTACACTTGAGCAAGAAAATAGCTTATTGAAGGGAATTATAGAGAAAGGTGTTTACAAGAGCCTTGCCGGAAGTAAGCAATTCGAGGAAATTGTATGCAAGCAAGGAAGGCACCGGAAGAATCAAGGTGTTGGTTTTGAACGAAAGTTCAATGCCAATGGAGTGGAGTGGGAAGAAGATCAATACCCCAAGACGAAGTTTGTTCCTCAACAAGAGAAGTATGATCCTACTTATTTCAAAGGGACACAAGCTCAAGATGATCTTCCACCACAAGACCACAAGCAAAAAGGCAAGGACAAGCTTCAAGAGGAAATTGATGCATTTGAAGAAGCTCCTAAGGCCTTGGTCAAGTGGGTTCCCAAGACTACTTCAAGTTCCACTTCATCAAGTACAACTACAACACCGAGGATTCCCATCAAGATGGTGTGGATCCCGAAGAAGAACTAGAGAGTTCTTGAGGGTGACTCCGCCAACATACTTCACTCTTATCATCTTGGCAAGAACAAGTGCAATCAACTTCCACATCTTGCACTAGTTCAAGGAGTCACAAACCCTCTTGTTGGTAAGACAAGGGACAAGGTAACCTAAAAGCTTTCATAGACATCATCTTGTGTGTGCATCACTCTATGTCTATGGATATCCTTGTTTGTTCCTTGTGGGACTAACCCGTGTAGGTATTGAAAGTGCAACTCACTCCAATGGATAGCTCCAAATGATCTACATCAACATTGAGCATCCACATCTTCAACATCTACATGAAGTCATCATCGACAAAACCCAAGGTTAGTTCATCCCTCTTAGGGGGGATCTCACATCTAGGGGAGCTTTACTCTAAGAATTGAGCTAAAGCAACTCTAATGGTGTGAACACAACAATGCTTTATGTAAAAGTGGTAACCCCACTTGTGCTTAAATGATGAGTATGACCTATGATCAAATGTTCTCATTTGACTCCTAAGTCAATATACTCATATATAGATGACCTAGCCATCGCAAATTGTTTGATAGATGCTAGAATTGGTTGTGCATGCTTTGCCACATATTTCAATTACCGTTTTATTGTGTGAGCATGTTGATTGCATATTTCACTCATTCGAGGACATCCACTTGTTGTTTTGATTGATTGTTTTTATTTTCTTTTGCCAAGTGGATGGACAAGAATGCCTAAGAACCCTCTCTAGCTATCTATGCTTTTCTCGTCTCAAACTCTATTCATGCTACATCACAAAATTTGATCAAGTCAGATTCGAACCATTCTGTGTGAGGAGCACTCGGAGTCCCCGATTCGTCATAGACTTAAACTTCCAAAACTTCTTTGTGCTTTTCGGTCTGACTGATTCCTCCATTTCGGTCATACCGAGATCACTAAGTCGATCTAAGTTTTCAATCTCGGTGCAACCGATTTGAACCTTTTTGTCACACCGAGTTTCAGTAACTGCTTGCAGTTATGAATCTCGGTGCCACCGAGTTGTTCCACTCGGTCACACCGACAGGGTCGGGCTTTATATACTTACGGACAAAATTTTGGAAATTTCTCCGAAACCCCTTCGCCCATGCATAGCTCGCTCTGCCTCCTGGGTCTCCGGATCGTCCTCCTCGTCGCCAGCTGCCTCCTATCGCTGGTCTCCACCGCCGTCAATGGAATTCTTCCCCGCCGTTGCCGCCGTAGCGAGTTCATCGCCGAACTAGGGTATGGACTCGATCACAGTGCTATCCCCGTCCGATTCCTAGCACATTATGTTCATTATGATTCTTACCACGATTGAAACGCTTCTATCCAGTCAAAACACTCCATAGATTAGAGTTGAATTGAAAATTTAGGGTTAGGTTTCCGCTGAAGCCATCTCGGACCATCCGAGTTGTGGAACTCGGTACCACCGATTCGGCTCAGGCCATTGCACATGTAATTTTCGGTCTGACCGAGAATTGCAAATCGGTGTGACCGAGTTCAGGACTTTGTGAAACCCTAGCAGTCTCGGTGCCACCGAACTGTGACTCGGTCTGACCGAGTTCACTAGTTTAGGTTCCAACAGCTGCTTCGGTATCACCGAGTTTACAAATCGGTTGATCCGAAATGCTTTCTGTGGAAAACTAAAACTAAGTTTTTGACTCATTCTTTTGCAAAAACCTCTGCATTTTGTGATGCCCATCCACTCTATCTCATCTATATCTATTCACAGGGTCTGCTGTCAGTGTTTGCAATATGTTTGATCAGAGTGACAGCCAGAACAGGTCAGAGGAGCAGGTTCACCTGAGTGAGGGCACTAGTCCCTCTAGCAGTTCAGATGATGGTAGCAGGAGCACTCCCAACAACTTGCCCAAAGCTGCCACCAGAACAAGGAAGAAGAAAACTTCAGAGTCTGAGGATGAAGACTATGTGGCAGTTGAGGATGAGGCCACTTCCAAGAAGAAAGTGGTTAAGAAGGAATATAGCACTGCTACTGCCACCAAGCCAGGCATGAAGCAAAAGGTTCCTGCAAAGAGAATTCCAATGTCTAAGTCCAGAGCATCTACTCAAGTCCCCTTGGGATCTGAACCCAAAGAGGCTGCTGCAGAAGGGAAGAAGAGGAAGGAGAGGATCAAAAAGGCCACTGCTAGAGTGCTTGGGAGATCCTCAATCATGAGAGATTCTAAAGAGGAAGAGGAAGAAGAGGTTGATGCACCAGCACCTAAGGCCCAGAAGCTTATGGGTGATGCTATCAGGACAGGGGCTGCTTCATCAAAGCCCAAAGAAGCAC
The DNA here is from genome assembly GCF_056163025.1 of Triticum urartu. Classification (NCBI taxonomy): domain Eukaryota; kingdom Viridiplantae; phylum Streptophyta; class Magnoliopsida; order Poales; family Poaceae; genus Triticum; species Triticum urartu. Next base: position 111,079,700 of record NC_141875.1, on the reverse strand, counting down.
CCAAAGCAGCCTCCAAGCCCAAGAGTGTACCTAAGAGGAATACCAGGAGTATACCAGCTGCTGAGAAGAACAAGGCCCCAGTGCCTGAAGTTGCTGCTGATGAAGATGATGAAGGACAAGTCCTGAGGAAGCTCAAACCCAAGATTTCAGACCACAATGATGCTCATCCTGTGGCTGAGAACATGAAGATCAGGAGAGACTCATGACCGAGGAAATGGAGAGAGACAGACCCATATGCTACAAGAAGAAGAACTGCTGTTGATTACAGGTTCCACACAAAGGAACAACAAGATTTCTATGAGACAGTGCTGCTGGACAAGAAGCCTATAGTGTGTGAAATGAGGTGGGTCGACTGGAAGTATATCAAGGAAAATGAGGAACACTATCCTGGTGTGTTTGATAGCTTCAGTGCTTGTGGAGTTGCAGACTTTGTTGGGCAGAAGCTCACAAAGTGGAATGAGGAGCTCATAATGCAATTCTACTCCACAGCACACTTCTATCCAGATGGCAGGATAGTATGGATGTCTGAAGGTACAAGGTACCACTCAACTATTGAGGAATGGGAAAATCTGATCAATGCTCCTAAGGAAGAAGATGATGACTTGGATGTCTATGCCAAGAAGAAGATGGATCACAACTCTATGGCAAACATGTACAAGGAGATTCCTGAAGATGATCTTGAGACTCACCAGTTTGGGTCAGTAAAACACTTGCTGTCAGGGCTACCTACAATCAATTGGATCCTTAGGCACACTCTCTTGCCCAAGTCTGGTGATCACAGAATGATCAGAGGCCATGCAATTAACTTGCTACATATATTTGATGTGCCACAGAAGTTCAAGGTCATGAGCCTTATAGTTGAGACTATCAAGAGGACTGCAGCAGACCAGAAAAGAAGTTGTGGATATGCCCCACAAATCCAGGAGTTGATAAACTCAAAGATGGGCACAGGCACATACCTGTTGGATAAGGAACACTTGCCTATCGACCCAGACTTCAAGGACAATCAAGTTGTGATGAATGAGAATGAACCATCATCAGTACAAGCTCAAGAGAAGAAGGAGAAAGCAAAGAAAGAGAAGGTTGCCAAGATGCCAACTCAAGAGGAGGCATCTGAGTACTTTTTGAAAAGCAAGCAGGACCAGCTTGGTTATTTGATAGCATCAACTTTGAGGATTGAGAAGGGGTTGGCCACCCTAACTCAAAACCAGGAGAGCCTGTGTAACGCTCTCGATGCGGCTATAGCTCCCACGTGTCGAGGCACGACTTAGAGGCATAACCGCATTGAAAGCAATGTCGCAAGTTAGGTAATCTTCACAACATCCCATGTAATATAGATAATAAAAAGGGAGATACATAGTTGGCTTACACTCGCCACGTCAATCAAAGTACATAAATAGCATTACAACATTCAAACACTCATGGCCCGACTACGGCGCCAAAATAAAAGATAACCCAACATGCGACACGGTCCCGATCGCCCCAACTGGGCACCACTACTGATCATCAGGGAAAGACACGTAGTATCGGCGTGAGTCCTCGTCGAACTCCCACTTGAGCTCAAGCGCGTCATCTGGAACGGAATCATCAGGCCCTGCATCTGGTTTGGAAGTAATATGTGAGCCACAGGGACTCAGCAATCTCGCACCCTCGCGATCAAGACTATTCAAGCTTATAGGTAAGGCAAGGAAAATATGTGGAGCTGCAGCAAGCGACTAGCATATATGGTGGCTATCCTGTTTGCAAAAGAGAGCGAGAAGAGGAGGCAAAGCGCGAACGAGTAACTAAAGAGAATCCTGCGGCAAGCATTACTCCAACACCGTGCTCACTTCCCGGACTCCACCGAGAAGAGACCATCACGGTAACTCACACAGTTGATTCATTTTAACTAAGTTAAGGTTCAAGTTATCTACAACCGGACATTAACAAATTCCCATCTACCCATAACCGCGGGCACGGCTTTCGAAAGTTCAAATCCCTGCAGGGGAGTCCCAACTTAGCCCATGACAAGCTCTCACGGTCAACGAAGGAATAGACCTCCTCCCGAGACATTCCGATCAGACTGGGTATCCCGGTTCTTCAAGACACTTCGACAAGTTAAAACAAATCCAGCAACACCGCCCGAATGTGCCGAGAAATTCCGATAGGAGCTGCACATATCTCGTTCTCAGGGCACACTCAGATGAGCGCTCCATACAACTAAAACCAAACCTCGAGTTTCCCCGAGGGGGCGCTGCACAGGACTCTAGTTTGGACCAGCACTCAGAGGAGCACTGGCCCAGGGGGGGGCTAAATAAGATGACCCTCGGGCTCCGGAAACCCAAGGGAAAAAGAGGCTAGGTGGCAAATGGTAAAAACCAAGGTTGGGAATTGCTGGAAAAGCTTTAAACAAGGCGAACTATCAAGGGGTTCCCATTATAACCCAACCGCGTAAGGAACACAAAATCCGGGAACATAACACCGGTATGACGGAAACTAGGGCGGCAAGAGTGGAACAAAACACTAGGCGAGAGGCCGAGCCTTCCACCCTTTACCAAGTATATAGATGCATTAAGATAACATGGCAATATAATGATATCCCAACAAGTAAATAATGTTCCAACAAGGAACGGTCTCCAATCTTCACCTGCAACTAGCAACGCTATAAGAGGGGCTGAGCAAAGCGGTAACATAGCCAATCAACGGTTTTCTAGGACATGGTGGGTTAGAGGTTTGACATGGCAATTTGGGAGGCATGATAAGCAAGTGGTAGGGATCGTAGCATAGGCATAGCAAATAGCGAGCATCTAGCATAGCAAAGATAGAGTGATTTCGAGGGTATGATCATCTTGCCTGCAAAGTTGTCAGAGTTGACTGGATCCTCGAAAGCAAACTCAACGGGCTCCTCGTTAGCGAACTCGTCTCCCGGCTCTACCCAAACAAGACAAACAAGCAACAAGGACACAATCAACCACGTGCAAAGCTCAAACAATATGATGCAAACATGGTATGCTATGCGGGATGCGATATGTGATGCATATGCAAGATTTGACAAGGAATGAAAGAACCTAGCCTCAACATGGAAATCCAAGTGTGCCACTGGAAAGGTGAGATGAAATCGCTTGAAAACGATATAAAGATCACCAGAATCGGAGTTACGGTTTGGAAATGGCAAGCAATTCAAATATGGCCACGTTCTGCGATTTACAACAAGTAGCCATCTAAATGCAACAAGATGAACATGCTACAGCATCCAAACATGACAACAAAATACATGGCAGATATCCATTCATGATGCTTAACAAAAGACTAGCACTGAGCTACGGCCAATTCATCCATTAACAGGTTCAAACAAGCATGGCAAAAATGCATTTGGTAAACAGATTTCAGACTTAGTGAAATTAACACTTGTCTGGAATTTCAGATCAGATAGCACTCTTTGGGGCATAAAAACTATATGCTACAGGACCTGAACATGGCAAATTAAAGCATTCCATGGAGCCACTCAAAGAGCTTAACAAAAGTCCCTTAGTGACCTTGAGCCAAAAGGGATCAGAAAATACATTTGCAAGCATGTGAACATGGCAAAAACATAATCAGTTCTCAGACTTAGTGAAAACTAGAGCATGCTGAAACAGGTATCAAGTAGGCATGTTTACGAGCTCGATGCACTCACTACAGAGCATGTCATGACAATATAAGCATACACCCATCAAGAATATACAAAATACAAGCTAGACATGGCAAGAACAATAACATAGTATGCACGGATCACCTACAACATCCTTGGCAAAATCGCTAACAAGTAGACAATCTGCCCAGATTCACGAAATGGCAAAAGTAGAGCTCGATTGACTCAAGATAGGGTGCTCCATAATTGCAAACAAAGACATGGATGGATAGAGCACTACAAGATTAACAAAACATCCTTACTGATCATCCTCAAAAGAGGCACGGATCACTAGGAAATAACATGAACATAAGGCATATTGAGATAAACAGTCCAAGGACCTAGTGGAAATGCTAAGTCCCTGAAATCAGCATTAACGAATGCTCCACTTTACAAGCTTGTGCTAGTCACCACACACATCACAAAAATACATGGGTCGCATCTCTGGATAGATGGCAAAACATATAACAAAACTCATGAAGAGCTCAGGGGCATATCATGCACACATTAATCATGGCAAAAATGACAAATATCTAATTGGAGCAGCAGATCTGACAACTAACTCAAATAGCACTCTTCCAACAGCATTTCGGGCATCAAAATGAACTCAAATGAAAATGATGCAATGAGATGAAATGATGTCCTCTCTGAGGCGAACATTTTGATATGCTATATGCCCAAAACGGAGCTACGGATGCAAAGTTACGATGCGATGAACATAGCCAAAATATTAGGGTTTCGGGCAAAAAGTCAACCCGAGATAAAACTCAGATCTAGATCCGACCGGCACGCTTCCCGAGGCAGCGGTGGATCTCGCCGGAACTACTGTAGACGACAGCAGCGGCGGGCGAGGTCGGAGCTGCGGGCGGTGGAGGCGGCGGGCGGTGGAGGCGGCGGGCGGCGCTCGCCAGAGCTTCCCGAGGCGGCGGGGTGGCGGCGCGGGCGCGGCGGCCGAGGCGACGGGCACCGGTAGCCGGAGCGGCGCATGCCGGTGAGGGTGACGAGCGGTGGAGGGACATTCGGTGAGGCGGCCGGCCGCGGGGAAGATGGCCCCGGGCGGCGGCGGGAGACAACGGGCCTCGGGGGCCCCTCCTGGGCCTCCCGGGCCGGCGGTGACGGCGAAATGGGGCGGCGGCGCGACCCAATCAGGATCTGACACGTGGCGGTGGCAGCACGGGTCGGACAATGTCCGGCCCGGCGGGTTGTGTCCGGCGGCGGCGGGTGGAGATGGATCTAGGGTTTGGACGGGGGAAGGAGAAGGAGATTTTCGGGGGTGTCTTTATATAGGCATAGAGGAAGCTAGGAGTGTCCAAATGAGGTGCGCTTTTCGGCCACACGATCGTGATCGAACGCTCTAGATGATGGAGAGGGTTTTGGTAGGTTTTGGGCCAAATTGGAGGGGTATTGGGCTGCAACACACACGAGGCCTTTTCGGTCCCTCGGTTAACCGTTGGAGCATCAAACGAAGTCCAAATGGTACGAAACTTGACAGGCGGTCTGCCGATAGTAAACCAAGCCCGCTTGGCAAGTCTCGGTCCAATCCGGAAATGTTTAATCCCCACACATGAAAGAAAGGTAGAAATGACCACCGGAGGAGAACGGAGCGCCAGAATGCAAAACGGACAACGGGGAAAAATGCTCGAATGCATGAGATGAACACGTATGCAAATGCAATGCACATGATGACATGATATGAGATGCATGACAACGACAACAACACACGGAGACAAAAATCCGAACCCAAGAAAATAAAATAACTTAACGCCGGAAACGACAAGAGTTGGATTACATATTAGGTAAATCACATCCGGGGTGTTACAACACTCCACCACTACGAGAGGATCTCGTCCCGAGATCTAGGACTGAAAGAACGCCGGGTACTCAGAACGGGGGTGATCCTCGCATTCCCAGGTAGCTTCACGGTCGGAATGGTGTGACCACTTGACTTTGAGAAATTTGATTGACTTGTTGCGAGTCTTGCGTTCAGTCTCTTCAAGAATAGCAACGGGGTGCTCACGATAAGAGAGATATTCTTGGAGCTCAATGTCCTCAAAGTTGATGGTGTGGTCAGGAGTCTTGAAGCACTTTCGGAGCTGAGAGACATGGAACACGTCATGCACATTTGCAAAGTTTGAAGGAAGCTCGAGTTGATAGGCGAGATTGCCTCTCTTGCTGACAATCTTGAAAGGTCCCACGTATCTAGGGGCAAGCTTCCCTTTGATACCGAAGCGACGAGTACCTTTCATAGGAGAGACGCGGAGGTAAACATGATCTCCGATCTCGAAAGCCAAATCACGGTGCTTACTATCATAGTAGCTCTTCTGGCGGGATTGGGCTGCTTTGAGGTTATCTCGAATGACTTTGCACATTTCCTCTGCCTTTGTGATTAAGTCATTACCCAAAAGCTGACGTTCACCGGTTTCGGACCAGTTGAGAGGGGTACGGCACTTCCTGCCATACAGAATTTCAAATAGGGCCTTGCCCGAACTTGCTTGAAAACTGTTGTTGTAGGAGAATTCAGCATATGGAAGACAATCCTCCCACTTCATGCCGAAGGAGATCACACAAGCCCTGAGCATATCTTCAAGAATCTGGTTGACACGCTCGACTTGACCGCTAGTTTGAGAATGGAAAGCTGTGCTGAAGCGGATGTTGGTGCCCATGGCCTTCTGAAAAGAATCCCAAAACTTGGAGGTAAAGATGCTGCCACGGTCTGAAGAGATCACTTGTGGAATACCGTGCAGAGAGACAATTCGAGAGATATAGAGTTCCGCCAATTGAGCTGCAGTGATTGACTCTTTGATAGGCAGAAAGTGAGCCACTTTAGTGAGTTTGTCGATGACAACGAATATAGCATCATTGCCACGTTTGGACTTTGGAAACCGAGTCACGAAGTCCATCTCAATGTGGTCAAACTTCCATTCTGGAATGGCGAGAGGTTGGAGGAGACCAGCTGGCCTTTGGTGTTCTGCCTTCACTCTTCTGCAGACATCACACTCATTCACGGACTGAGCAATCTCGCGCTTCATTCAAGTCCACCAATAAGCCTGCTTGAGGTCCTGATACATCTTCGTGCTCCCAGGGTGGATGGAGAGGAGAGAATTGTGAGCCTCGTTCATGATCACTTTACGAAGGTCACCTTTGGGCACAACAATACGATCCTCGAAGAAGAGAGTATCCTTGTCATCAAGGCGGTAGCACTTGTACTTGGGTTGACTCTTGGCAATCCCAATCTTCACCTTCTTCACCATAGCATCAAGAAGCTGAGCTTGGCGAATCTGGTCTTCCAAGGTAGGAGAGACTTGAAGGTTGGCGAGGAAACCTTGAGGAATAACTTGCAGATTAAGTTTGCAGAAAGCTTCACAAAGCTCGGGTTGATAAGGCTTGAGAATCAGACTGTTGCAGTAAGCCTTTCTGCTCAATGCGTCAGCAATCACATTGGCCTTGCCTGGAGTATACTCGATACTCGGATTATACTCTTGAATCATTTCGACCCATCGAGTCTGCCTGAGGTTGAGGTTAGGCTGAGTGAAGATGTACTTGAGACTCTTGTGGTCAGTGAAGATGTCCACTTTTCTCCCAATAAGAGATGTCTCCAAGTCAAAAGAGCATGCAGAACTGCCGCCAACTCAAGGTCATGAGTGGGGTAGTTCTTCTCGTTGGGATTCAACTGGCGAGAGGTATAAGCCACAACTTTCTTCTCTTGCATCAACACTGCACCAAGACCTTGAAGAGAGGCATCGCAGAAGACCTCGTACGGCTTGGATTCATCAGGAGGAGTCAGAACTGGAGCAGTGACCAATTTCTCTTTCAAAGTGTTGAAAGCAATGTCACACTCCGGAGACCAAACGTACTTGACGTGGTTCTGGAGAAGATTTGAGAGAGGCTTCGCGATCTTAGAAAAGTTCTCAACGAATCTTCGATAATAGCTTGCGAGACCGAGGAAGCTACAGAGTTGCTTCACGTTCTAAGGTGGTTCCCAATTCACAATTGCAGACACCTTCTCAGGATTCACCGCAATGCCCTTGGCAGAGATGATATGACCAAGATAAAGAACCTCATCGAGCCAAAATTCGCACTTGGAGAACTTGGCGTAGAACTGGTGTTCCCTCAGCTTATCGAGTACCAAACGCAAGTGCTTGGCATGATCTTCCTTGTTCTTCGAAAAGACCAGAATGTCGTCGAGATAGACCAAAACGAAGTCATTGGTGTAGGCGTTGAAGCTGAAGTTCATCATGCGAGAGAACTTCGGAGGAGCGTTGACGAGGCCAAAAGACATGACAGTGTATTCATATGAACCATAGCTTGTCCTGAAAGCCGTCTTGGGAATATCTTGCTCACGGATTCGAATATGACGATAACCCATACGGAGATCAAGCTTGGAGAATACTTGGGCGCCTTTGAGTTGTTCGAACAACTCGTTGATGTTGGGAAGTGGGTATTTGTTCTTGATGGTCTTCTTGTTCAATGGACGGTAATCAACACAAAGTCGGTCCGTTCCATCCTTCTTCTTCACAAAAAGAACACCACAACCCCACGGAGAAGAGCTAGGTTGGATGAGACCCATTCTCTCTTGAATATCGAGTTGCTTCTTCAGCTCCTTCAACTTTTCAGGTCCGAGCTTGTAAGGACGCTTGCACACTGGTTCCGTGCCAGGCTCAAGATCAATGACGAATTCAACTGGCCGGTGCGGAGGCATTCCTGGGAGCTATTCTGGAAAGACGTCTTGATATTCACAAACGACTGGAATTTGCGAGATAGCATCCAGTTCACCCTTCTCATTGAGAGAAAACAGACGGATGGTATCATCACGAGCGGCAAAGACAATTACATCCTCAGACGAATGAGTCAATTGAATCTGCCTGGCTGCACAATCAAGATGCGCCTTGTGCTTAGAAAGCCAATCCATTCCGAGAATAAGATCAATATCCGAGTTGCCCAGAACAATAGGAGAAGCTAGAAATTTGTAGTCGCCCAATGTGATTGTAACATCCGGGACGCAGGTATTAGCTGTCATCTGCTTGCCCGGTGACACAATTTGCAAGGAACTTTGCAGATACTGATAATCGCACTCATAATTCGATGCAAAAGGTTTGGAAATGAAACAATGCGATGCACTAGTGTCAAAAAGAACTTTTGCAGGAATATCATTGACAGGAAGGTTACCCATGATGACATCTGACGAGTCCTCTGCCTGAGCCGCATTCAGAAAGTTGACCTTGGCGGACTTGGTGTTATGCTTGACCATAGCTGTACTTGTCGATCTCACAGGAGGAGGAGGAGGAAGACGCCTCTGATTGAAGCATTTGTTGGCATAGTGACCCTTCTGTTGGCACTTGTTGCACGTGACCTCTGAAAGCGGACGGTGATACGGAGCACTCGATCTTGGAGCTTGAGACGAAGTCTTGTTCTGAAAGCCAGGGTTGGGTGGGTGGGAAGATCCACTGCCACCTTTGCTCTTCTGCTGATACGGCTGACGGAACGGAGGAGGAGGAAGCCAATACTTCTGCTGCTTGGCCACTTGAGTAGAGGAATAAGGAGTAGTGTCTCTGACTCGCTTCTTGGAAGCATCACACCTCAGTTCAGCAGCCTCTTGCTTCAATGCCATGTTGTAGAACTCATCGTACCTCAAGGGCTCAAAGAGAACAAGAGCTAGCTGGATTTCTTCTCTGAGACCACCCCTGAACTGGTATATCATGCTCTTCTCATCAGGTACGTCCTGCTTAGCAAAGCGGGCGAGCTTCTGAAACAACTTGTTGTAGTCATAGACAGACAAAGAGCCTTACTTCAGGTTGCGGAATTCCTCACGCTTGCTTTCAACCACGCTCTGAGGAATATGATGAGCTTTGAAATCTTGGCGGAATTCATCCCAGTTAATCACACGGCCTCCTCTGGAATCCTTGTACTGCTGGAACCATTCTGCAGCTTGGTCTTTGAGTTGGAAGGAAGCGAACTTGACAAAGTCCTCAGGCCTGATGTTACAGCACTCGAAATGCTTGCACAGATCCACGAGCCAATCGTCAGCATCAGTTGCCTCAACACAATTGCTGAAAGTCTTTGGCCCGTTAGTGAGGAACTGGCTGAGTGTAGCAAAGTGATTCTGATTGTTGCCTTGGTTGCCTTGGTTCGCTTGATTGCGCTCTTGAAGAATTTGCATGATCAACTGCGTGTTTGCATTGCTTGCGGCCATCACAGCTTGCCATGCCTCCGGAGGAGGTGGAGGTGGTGGCGGATCCTAATTCTGATTCTGATTGGTGCTCTTAGCGGGAGCCATCCTGAAGAGGGTGACAACCGTTAGCACATTGATAGACAAATATTGAAGCTGAATCCAATGGAATGAAAATTGCAACATATAGTCTTCACATCCGAACAAAATGAACGAATGCATTCCACTTGAAATGGTCACATATCCATAAATTGAGAAGCCACTTAGAATTTAGGTAGAGAAATAAATCAACAAGGTATGGTTCAAGAACGAATACTCGGTAAGAAATCCCAATCTCAAACCAAATATCCGTGGAAGAAGAACTAGAGCTACAAGAATTCCCACCTATGAAACTCCCAAACCTTTCCGGTTATGCAATCAGGTGTTGGGGATACAGGGGAAGCATAATATCTCACCCAAATCTAGCAAATCCTACATCCAGCTGTATCCATCCTTCAACACATAACCGAGAAAAACTTCAGAAACCATCTACCTCAACCTTCGAAAAGCATCCGTTATACAAGTTATGGCGATAGTCCCGAACTCCCGCCCCAGTACTGGGTGGCGTCGAGGTTATCTCACCAACGAACTGCATAAAAGAGATTTTCGATGTCGGCCTACTAAACTCAGGTATTCCAGAACTGCAACGATAAAATTGCGACGACAACACCTCGGAGCTCAACTCCCCGGGACACTGCCACAACCCCTAAAGACAGGAGGCACCAAGAACAATGTTCTCGTCACAAAACCATCGGAATGATTCCAAGATACCCGCGTGATCCTAAATTTTTTTTGTGAAATTTGAGAAGAGAAGAGTCAAAACTCTACGTCAGGATGCCTTACTAGAGCGATGAGGAGACTGGGGAGTAAAAAGAATTCCTAAACTCTCCAATATATAATTCCTAAATGACTCAAAACATTTTTCTAGACTCAACAACGGCTGCTAAAAATGATCAAGCAGTGGGGGCTCCTACGGTCGGGGAAGGCTCTGATTACCAACTTGTAACGTCCTCGATGCGGCTACAGCTCCCACGTGTCGAGGCACGACTTAGAGGCATAACCGCATTAAAAGCAATGTCGCAAGTTAGGCAATCTTCACAACATCCCATGTAATATAGATAATAAAAGGGGAGATACATAGTTGGCTTACACTCGCCACATCAATCAAAGTACATAAATAGCATTGTAACATTCAAACACTCATGGCCCGACTACGGTGCCAAAATAAAAGATAAGCCAACATGCGACACGGTCCCGATCGCCCCAACTGGGCACCACTACTGATCATCAGGGAAAGACACGTAGTATCGGAGTGAGTCCTCGTCGAACTCCCACTTGAGCTCAAGCGCGTCATCTGGAACAGAATCATCAGGCCCTGCATCTGGTTTGGAAGTAATCTGTGAGCCACAGGGACTCAGCAATCTCGCACCCTCGCAATCAAGACTATTCAAGCTTATAGGTAAGGCAAGGAAAATATGTGGAGCTGCAGCAAGCGACTAGCATATATGGTGACTATCCTGTTCGCAAAAGAGAGTGAGAAGAGGAGGCAAAATGCGAAGGAGTAAATAAAGAGCATCCTGCGGCAAGCATTACTCCAACACCGTGTTCACTTCCCGGACTCCGCCGAGAAGAGACCATCACGGTAACTCACACAGTTGATTCATTTTAATTAAGTTAAGGTTCAAGTTATCTACAACCGGACATTAACAAATTCCCATCTACCCATAACCGCGGGCACGGCTTTCGAAAGTTCAAATCCCTGCAGGGGAGTCCCAACTTAGCCCATGACAAGCTCTCACGGTCAACGAAGGAATAGACCTCCTCCCGAGACATTCCGATCAGACTGGGTATCCCGGTTCTTCAAGACACTTCGACAAGTTAAAACAAATCCAGCAACACCGCCCGAATGTGCCGAGAAATTCCGATAGGAGCTGCACATATCTCGTTCTTAGGGCACACTCAGATGAGCGCTCCATACAACTAAAACCAAACCTCGAGTTTCCCCGAGGGGGCGCTGCACAGGACTCTAGTTTGGACCAGCACTCAGAGGAGCACTGGCCCAGGGGGGGGCTAAATAAGATGACCCTCGGGCTCCGGAAACCCAAGGGAAAAAGAGGCTAGGTGGCAAATGGTAAAAACCAAGGTTGGGAATTGCTGGAAAAGCTTTAAACAAGGCGAACTATCAAGGGGTTCCCATTATAACCCAACCGCGTAAGGAACACAAAATCCGGGAACATAACACCGGTATGACGGAAACTAGGGCGGCAAGAGTGGAACAAAACACTAGGCGAGAGGCCGAGCCTTCCACCCTTTACCAAGTATATAGATGCATTAAGATAACATGGCAATATAATGATATCCCAACAAGTAAATAATGTTCCAACAAGGAACGGTCTCCAATCTTCACCTGCAACTAGCAACGCTATAAGAGGGGCTGAGCAAAGCGGTAACATAGCCAATCAACGGTTTGCTAGGACATGGTGGGTTAGAGGTTTGACATGGCAATTTGGGAGGCATGATAAGCAAGTGGTAGGGATCGTAGCATAGGCATAGCAAATAGCGAGCATCTAGCATAGCAAAGATAGTAGTGATTTCGAGGGTATGATCATCTTGCCTGCAAAGTTGTCAGAGTTGACTGGATCCTCGAAAGCAAACTCAACGGGCTCCTCGTTAGCGAACTCGTCTCCCGGCTCTACCCAAACAAGACAAACAAGCAACAAGGACACAATCAACCACGTGCAAAGCTCAAACAATATGATGCAAACATGGTATGCTATGCGGGATGCGATATGTGATGCATATGCAAGATTTGACAAGGAATGAAAGAACCTAGCCTCAACATGGAAATCCAAGTGTGCCACTGGAAAGGTGAGATGAAATCGCTTGAAAACGATATAAAGATCACCAGAATCGGAGTTACGGTTTGGAAATGGCAAGCAATTCAAATATGGCCACGTTCTGCGATTTACAACAAGTAGCCATCTAAATGCAACAAGATGAACATGCTACAGCATCCAAACATGACAACAAAATACATGGCAGATATCCATTCATGATGCTTAACAAAAGACTAGCACTGAGCTACGGCCAATTCATCCATTAACAGGTTCAAACAAGCATGGCAAAAATGCATTTGGTAAACAGATTTCAGACTTAGTGAAATTAACACTTGTCTGGAATTTCAGATCAGATAGCACTCTTTGGGGCATAAAAACTATATGCTACAGGACCTGAACATGGCAAATTAAAGCATTCCATGGAGCCACTCAAAGAGCTTAACAAAAGTCCCTTAGTGACCTTGAGCCAAAAGGGATCAGAAAATACATTTGCAAGCATGTGAACATGGCAAAAACATAATCAGTTCTCAGACTTAGTGAAAACTAGAGCATGCTGAAACAGGTATCAAGTAGGCATGTTTACGAGCTCGATGCACTCACTACAGAGCATGTCATGACAATATAAGCATACACCCATCAAGAATATACAAAATACAAGCTAGACATGGCAAGAACAATAACATAGTATGCACGGATCACCTACAACATCCTTGGCAAAATCGCTAACAAGTAGACAATCTGCCCAGATTCACGAAATGGCAAAAGTAGAGCTCGATTGACTCAAGATAGGGTGCTCCATAATTGCAAACAAAGACATGGATGGATAGAGCACTACAAGATTAACAAAACATCCTTACTGATCATCCTCAAAAGAGGCACGGATCACTAGGAAATAACATGAACATAAGGCATATTGAGATAAACAGTCCAAGGACCTAGTGGAAATGCTAAGTCCCTGAAATCAGCATTAACGAATGCTCCACTTTACAAGCTTGTGCTAGTCACCACACACATCACAAAAATACATGGGTCGCATCTCTGGATAGATGGCAAAACATATAACAAAACTCATGAAGAGCTCAGGGGCATATCATGCACACATTAATCATGGCAAAAATGACAAATATCTAATTGGAGCAGCAGATCTGACAACTAACTCAAATAGCACTCTTCCAACAGCATTTCGGGCATCAAAATGAACTCAAATGAAAATGATGCAATGAGATGAAATGATGTCCTCTCTGAGGCGAACATTTTGATATGCTATATGCCCAAAACGGAGCTACGGATGCAAAGTTACGATGCGATGAACATAGCCAAAATATTAGGGTTTCGGGCAAAAAGTCAACCCGAGATAAAACTCAGATCTAGATCCGGCCGGCACGCTTCCCGAGGCAGCGGTGGATCTCGCCGGAACTACTGTAGACGACAGCGGCGGCGGGCGAGGTCGGAGCTGCGGGCGGTGGAGGCGGCGGGCGGCGCTCGCCAGAGCTTCCCGAGGCGGCGGGGTGGCGGCGCGGGCGCGGCGGCCGAGGCGACGGGCACCGGTAGCCGGAGCGGCGCATGCCGGTGAGGGTGACGAGCGGTGGAGGGACGTTCGGTGAGGCGGCCGGCCGCGGGGAAGATGGCCCCGGGCGGCGGCGGGAGACAACGGGCCTCGGGGGCCCCTCCTGGGCCTCCCGGGCCGGCGGTGACGGCGAAATGGGGCGGCGGCGCGACCCAATCAGGATCTGACACGTGGCGGTGGCAGCACGGGTCGGACAATGTCCGGCCCGGCGGGTTGTGTCCGGCGGCGGCGGGTGGAGATGGATCTAGGGTTTGGACGGGGGAAGGAGAAGGAGATTTTCGGGGGTGTCTTTATATAGGCATAGAGGAAGCTAGGAGTGTCCAAATGAGGTGCGCTTTTCGGCCACACGATCGTGATCGAACGCTCTAGATGATGGAGAGGGTTTTGGTAGGTTTTGGGCCAAATTGGAGGGGTATTGGGCTGCAACACACACGAGGCCTTTTTGGTCCCTCGGTTAACCGTTGGAGCATCAAACGAAGTCCAAATGGTACGAAACTTGACAGGCGGTCTGCCGATAGTAAACCAAGCCCGCTTGGCAAGTCTCGGTCCAATCCGGAAATGTTTAATCCCCACACATGAAAGAAAGGTAGAAATGACCACCGGAGGAGAACGGAGCGCCAGAATGCAAAACGGACAACGGGGAAAAATGCTCGAATGCATGAGATGAACACGTATGCAAATGCAATGCACATGATGACATGATATGAGATGCATGACAACGACAACAACACACGGAGACAAAAATCCGAACCCAAGAAAATAAAATAACTTAACGCCGGAAACGACAAGAGTTGGATTACATATTAGGTAAATCACATCCGGGGTGTTACAACACTCCACCACTACGAGAGGATCTCGTCCCGAGATCTAGGACTGAAAGAACGCCGGGTACTCAGAACGGAGGTGATCCTCGCATTCCCAGGTAGCTTCACGGTCGGAATGGTGTGACCACTTGACTTTGAGAAATTTGATTGACTTGTTGCGAGTCTTGCGTTCAGTCTCTTCAAGAATAGCAACGGGGTGCTCACGATAAGAGAGATATTCTTGGAGCTCAATGTCCTCAAAGTTGATGGTGTGGTCAGGAGTCTTGAAGCACTTTCGGAGCTGAGAGACATGGAACACGTCATGCACATTTGCAAAGTTTGAAGGAAGCTCGAGTTGATAGGCGAGATTGCCTCTCTTGCTGACAATCTTGAAAGGTCCCACGTATCTAGGGGCAAGCTTCCCTTTGATACCGAAGCGACGAGTACCTTTCATAGGAGAGACGCGGAGGTAAACATGATCTCCGATCTCGAAAGCCAAATCACGGTGCTTACTATCATAGTAGCTCTTCTGGCGGGATTGGGCTGCTTTGAGGTTATCTCGAATGACTTTGCACATTTCCTCTGCCTTTGTGATTAAGTCATTACCCAAAAGCTGACGTTCACCGGTTTCGGACCAGTTGAGAGGGGTACGGCACTTCCTGCCATACAGAATTTCAAATAGGGCCTTGCCCGAACTTGCTTGAAAACTGTTGTTGTAGGAGAATTCAGCATATGGAAGACAATCCTCCCACTTCATGCCGAAGGAGATCACACAAGCCCTGAGCATATCTTCAAGAATCTGGTTGACACGCTCGACTTGACCGCTAGTTTGAGAATGGAAAGCTGTGCTGAAGCGGATGTTGGTGCCCATGGCCTTCTGAAAAGAATCCCAAAACTTGGAGGTAAAGATGCTGCCACGGTCTGAAGAGATCACTTGTGGAATACCGTGCAGAGAGACAATTCGAGAGATATAGAGTTCCGCCAATTGAGCTGCAGTGATTGACTCTTTGATAGGCAGAAAGTGAGCCACTTTAGTGAGTTTGTCGATGACAACGAATATAGCATCATTGCCACGTTTGGACTTTGGAAACCGAGTCACGAAGTCCATCTCAATGTGGTCAAACTTCCATTCTGGAATGGCGAGAGGTTGGAGGAGACCAGCTGGCCTTTGGTGTTCTGCCTTCACTCTTCTGCAGACATCACACTCATTCACGGACTGAGCAATCTCGCGCTTCATTCAAGTCCACCAATAAGCCTGCTTGAGGTCCTGATACATCTTCGTGCTCCCAGGGTGGATGGAGAGGAGAGAATTGTGAGCCTCGTTCATGATCACTTTACGAAGGTCACCTTTGGGCACAACAATACGATCCTCGAAGAAGAGAGTATCCTTGTCATCAAGGCGGTAGCACTTGTACTTGGGTTGACTCTTGGCAATCCCAATCTTCACCTTCTTCACCATAGCATCAAGAAGCTGAGCTTGGCGAATCTGGTCTTCCAAGGTAGGAGAGACTTGAAGGTTGGCGAGGAAACCTTGAGGAATAACTTGCAGATTAAGTTTGCAGAAAGCTTCACAAAGCTCGGGTTGATAAGGCTTGAGAATCAGACTGTTGCAGTAAGCCTTTCTGCTCAATGCGTCAGCAATCACATTGGCCTTGCCTGGAGTATACTCGATACTCGGATTATACTCTTGAATCATTTCGACCCATCGAGTCTGCCTGAGGTTGAGGTTAGGCTGAGTGAAGATGTACTTGAGACTCTTGTGGTCAGTGAAGATGTCCACTTTTCTCCCAATAAGAGATGTCTCCAAGTCAAAAGAGCATGCAGAACTGCCGCCAACTCAAGGTCATGAGTGGGGTAGTTCTTCTCGTTGGGATTCAACTGGCGAGAGGTATAAGCCACAACTTTCTTCTCTTGCATCAACACTGCACCAAGACCTTGAAGAGAGGCATCGCAGAAGACCTCGTACGGCTTGGATTCATCAGGAGGAGTCAGAACTGGAGCAGTGACCAATTTCTCTTTCAAAGTGTTGAAAGCAATGTCACACTCCGGAGACCAAACGTACTTGACGTGGTTCTGGAGAAGATTTGAGAGAGGCTTCGCGATCTTAGAAAAGTTCTCAACGAATCTTCGACAATAGCTTGCGAGACCGAGGAAGCTACAGAGTTGCTTCACGTTCTAAGGTGGTTCCCAATTCACAATTGCAGACACCTTCTCAGGATTCACCGCAATGCCCTTGGCAGAGATGATATGACCAAGATAAAGAACCTCATCGAGCCAAAATTCGCACTTGGAGAACTTGGCGTAGAACTGGTGTTCCCTCAGCTTATCGAGTACCAAACGCAAGTGCTTGGCATGATCTTCCTTGTTCTTCGAAAAGACCAGAATGTCGTCGAGATAGACCAAAACGAAGTCATTGGTGTAGGCGTTGAAGCTGAAGTTCATCATGCGAGAGAACTTCGGAGGAGCGTTGACGAGGCCAAAAGACATGACAGTGTATTCATATGAACCATAGCTTGTCCTGAAAGCCGTCTTGGGAATATCTTGCTCACGGATTCGAATATGACGATAACCCATACGGAGATCAAGCTTGGAGAATACTTGGGCGCCTTTGAGTTGTTCGAACAACTCGTTGATGTTGGGAAGTGGGTATTTGTTCTTGATGGTCTTCTTGTTCAATGGACGGTAATCAACACAAAGTCGGTCCGTTCCATCCTTCTTCTTCACAAAAAGAACACCACAACCCCACGGAGAAGAGCTAGGTTGGATGAGACCCATTCTCTCTTGAATATCGAGTTGCTTCTTCAGCTCCTTCAACTTTTCAGGTCCGAGCTTGTAAGGACGCTTGCACACTGGTTCCGTGCCAGGCTCAAGATCAATGACGAATTCAACTGGCCGGTGCGGAGGCATTCCTGGGAGCTATTCTGGAAAGACGTCTTGATATTCACAAACGACTGGAATTTGCGAGATAGCATCCAGTTCACCCTTCTCATTGAGAGAAAACAGACGGATGGTATCATCACGAGCGGCAAAGACAATTACATCCTCAGACGAATGAGTCAATTGAATCTGCCTGGCTGCACAATCAAGATGCGCCTTGTGCTTAGAAAGCCAATCCATTCCGAGAATAAGATCAATATCCGAGTTGCCCAGAACAATAGGAGAAGCTAGAAATTTGTAGTCGCCCAATGTGATTGTAACATCCGGGACGCAGGTATTAGCTGTCATCTGCTTGCCCGGTGACACAATTTGCAAGGAACTTTGCAGATACTGATAATCGCACTCATAATTCGATGCAAAAGGTTTGGAAATGAAACAATGCGATGCACTAGTGTCAAAAAGAACTTTTGCAGGAATATCATTGACAGGAAGGTTACCCATGATGACATCTGACGAGTCCTCTGCCTGAGCCGCATTCAGAAAGTTGACCTTGGCGGACTTGGTGTTATGCTTGACCATAGCTGTACTTGTCGATCTCACAGGAGGAGGAGGAGGAAGACGCCTCTGATTGAAGCATTTGTTGGCATAGTGACCCTTCTGTTGGCACTTGTTGCACGTGACCTCTGAAAGCGGACGGTGATACGGAGCACTCGATCTTGGAGCTTGAGACGAAGTCTTGTTCTGAAAGCCAGGGTTGGGTGGGTGGGAAGATCCACTGCCACCTTTGCTCTTCTGCTGATACGGCTGACGGAACGGAGGAGGAGGAAGCCAATACTTCTGCTGCTTGGCCACTTGAGTAGAGGAATAAGGAGTAGTGTCTCTGACTCGCTTCTTGGAAGCATCACACCTCAGTTCAGCAGCCTCTTGCTTCAATGCCATGTTGTAGAACTCATCGTACCTCAAGGGCTCAAAGAGAACAAGAGCTAGCTGGATTTCTTCTCTGAGACCACCCCTGAACTGGTATATCATGCTCTTCTCATCAGGTACGTCCTGCTTAGCAAAGCGGGCGAGCTTCTGAAACAACTTGTTGTAGTCATAGACAGACAAAGAGCCTTACTTCAGGTTGCGGAATTCCTCACGCTTGCTTTCAACCACGCTCTGAGGAATATGATGAGCTTTGAAATCTTGGCGGAATTCATCCCAGTTAATCACACGGCCTCCTCTGGAATCCTTGTACTGCTGGAACCATTCTGCAGCTTGGTCTTTGAGTTGGAAGGAAGCGAACTTGACAAAGTCCTCAGGCCTGATGTTACAGCACTCGAAATGCTTGCACAGATCCACGAGCCAATCGTCAGCATCAGTTGCCTCAACACAATTGCTGAAAGTCTTTGGCCCGTTAGTGAGGAACTGGCTGAGTGTAGCAAAGTGATTCTGATTGTTGCCTTGGTTGCCTTGGTTCGCTTGATTGCGCTCTTGAAGAATTTGCATGATCAACTGCGTGTTTGCATTGCTTGCGGCCATCACAGCTTGCCATGCCTCCGGAGGAGGTGGAGGTGGTGGCGGATCCTAATTCTGATTCTGATTGGTGCTCTTAGCGGGAGCCATCCTGAAGAGGGTGACAACCGTTAGCACATTGATAGACAAATATTGAAGCTGAATCCAATGGAATGAAAATTGCAACATATAGTCTTCACATCCGAACAAAATGAACGAATGCATTCCACTTGAAATGGTCACATATCCATAAATTGAGAAGCCACTTAGAATTTAGGTAGAGAAATAAATCAACAAGGTATGGTTCAAGAACGAATACTCGGTAAGAAATCCCAATCTCAAACCAAATATCCGTGGAAGAAGAACTAGAGCTACAAGAATTCCCACCTATGAAACTCCCAAACCTTTCCGGTTATGCAATCAGGTGTTGGGGATACAGGGGAAGCATAATATCTCACCCAAATCTAGCAAATCCTACATCCAGCTGTATCCATCCTTCAACACATAACCGAGAAAAACTTCGGAAACCATCTACCTCAACCTTCGAAAAGCATCCGTTATACAAGTTATGGCGATAGTACCGAACTCCCGCCCCAGTACTGGGTGGCGTCGAGGTTATCTCACCAACGAACTGCATAAAAGAGATTTTCGATGTCGGCCTACTAAACTCAGGTATTCCAGAACTGCAACGATAAAATTGCGACGACAACACCTCGGAGCTCAACTCCCCGGGACACTGCCACAACCCCTAAAGACAGGAGGCACCAAGAACAATGTTCTCGTCACAAAACCATCGGAATGATTCCAAGATACCCGCGTGATCCTAAATTTTTTTTGTGAAATTTGAGAAGAGAAGAGTCAAAACTCTACGTCAAGATGCCTTACTAGAGCGATGAGGAGACTGGGGAGTAAAAAGAATTCCTAAACTCTCCAATATATAATTCCTAAATGACTCAAAACATTTTTCTAGACTCAACAACGGCTGCTAAAAATGATCAAGCAGTGGGGGCTCCTACGGTCGGGGAAGGCTCTGATTACCAACTTGTAACGTCCTCGATGCGGCTACAGCTCCCACGTGTCGAGGCACGACTTAGAGGCATAACCGCATTAAAAGCAATGTCGCAAGTTAGGCAATCTTCACAACATCCCATGTAATATAGATAATAAAAGGGGAGATACATAGTTGGCTTACACTCGCCACGTCAATCAAAGTACATAAATAGCATTGTAACATTCAAACACTCATGGCCCGACTACGGTGCCAAAATAAAAGATAAGCCAACATGCGACACGGTCCCGATCGCCCCAACTGGGCACCACTACTGATCATCAGGGAAAGACACGTAGTATCGGAGTGAGTCCTCGTCGAACTCCCACTTGAGCTCAAGCGCGTCATCTGGAACAGAATCATCAGGCCCTGCATCTGGTTTGGAAGTAATCTGTGAGCCACAGGGACTCAGCAATCTCGCACCCTCGCAATCAAGACTATTCAAGCTTATAGGTAAGGCAAGGAAAATATGTGGAGCTGCAGCAAGCGACTAGCATATATGGTGACTATCCTGTTCGCAAAAGAGAGTGAGAAGAGGAGGCAAAATGCGAAGGAGTAAATAAAGAGCATCATGCGGCAAGCATTACTCCAACACCGTGTTCACTTCCCGGACTCCGCCGAGAAGAGACCATCACGGTAACTCACACAGTTGATTCATTTTAATTAAGTTAAGGTTCAAGTTATCTACAACCGGACATTAACAAATTCCCATCTACCCATAACCGCGGGCACGGCTTTCGAAAGTTCAAATCCCTGCAGGGGAGTCCCAACTTAGCCCATGACAAGCTCTCACGGTCAACGAAGGAATAGACCTCCTCCCGAGACATTCCGATCAGACTGGGTATCCCGGTTCTTCAAGACACTTCGACAAGTTAAAACAAATCCAGCAACACCGCCCGAATGTGCCGAGAAATTCCGATAGGAGCTGCACATATCTCGTTCTCAGGGCACACTCAGATGAGCGCTCCATACAACTAAAACCAAACCTCGAGTTTCCCCGAGGGGGCGCTGCACAGGACTCTAGTTTGGACCAGCACTCAGAGGAGCACTGGCCCAGGGGGGGGCTAAATAAGATGACCCTCGGGCTCCGGAAACCCAAGGGAAAAAGAGGCTAGGTGGCAAATGGTAAAAACCAAGGTTGGGAATTGCTGGAAAAGCTTTAAACAAGGCGAACTATCAAGGGGTTCCCATTATAACCCAACCGCGTAAGGAACACAAAATCCGGGAACATAACACCGGTATGACGGAAACTAGGGCGGCAAGAGTGGAACAAAACACTAGGCGAGAGGCCGAGCCTTCCACCCTTTACCAAGTATATAGATGCATTAAGATAACATGGCAATATAATGATATCCCAACAAGTAAATAATGTTCCAACAAGGAACGGTCTCCAATCTTCACCTGCAACTAGCAACGCTATAAGAGGGGCTGAGCAAAGCGGTAACATAGCCAATCAACGGTTTGCTAGGACATGGTGGGTTAGAGGTTTGACATGGCAATTTGGGAGGCATGATAAGCAAGTGGTAGGGATCGTAGCATAGGCATAGCAAATAGCGAGCATCTAGCATAGCAAAGATAGTAGTGATTTCGAGGGTATGATCATCTTGCCTGCAAAGTTGTCAGAGTTGACTGGATCCTCGAAAGCAAACTCAACGGGCTCCTCGTTAGCGAACTCGTCTCCCAGCTCTACCCAAACAAGACAAACAAGCAACAAGGACACAATCAACCACGTGCAAAGCTCAAACAATATGATGCAAACATGGTATGCTATGCGGGATGCGATATGTGATGCATATGCAAGATTTGACAAGGAATGAAAGAACCTAGCCTCAACATGGAAATCCAAGTGTGCCACTGGAAAGGTGAGATGAAATCGCTTGAAAACGATATAAAGATCACCAGAATCGGAGTTACGGTTTGGAAATGGCAAGCAATTCAAATATGGCCACGTTCTGCGATTTACAACAAGTAGCCATCTAAATGCAACAAGATGAACATGCTACAGCATCCAAACATGACAACAAAATACATGGCAGATATCCATTCATGATGCTTAACAAAAGACTAGCACTGAGCTACGGCCAATTCATCCATTAACAGGTTCAAACAAGCATGGCAAAAATGCATTTGGTAAACAGATTTCAGACTTAGTGAAATTAACACTTGTCTGGAATTTCAGATCAGATAGCACTCTTTGGGGCATAAAAACTATATGCTACAGGACCTGAACATGGCAAATTAAAGCATTCCATGGAGCCACTCAAAGAGCTTAACAAAAGTCCCTTAGTGACCTTGAGCCAAAAGGGATCAGAAAATACATTTGCAAGCATGTGAACATGGCAAAAACATAATCAGTTCTCAGACTTAGTGAAAACTAGAGCATGCTGAAACAGGTATCAAGTAGGCATGTTTACGAGCTCGATGCACTCACTACAGAGCATGTCATGACAATATAAGCATACACCCATCAAGAATATACAAAATACAAGCTAGACATGGCAAGAACAATAACATAGTATGCACGGATCACCTACAACATCCTTGGCAAAATCGCTAACAAGTAGACAATCTGCCCAGATTCACGAAATGGCAAAAGTAGAGCTCGATTGACTCAAGATAGGGTGCTCCATAATTGCAAACAAAGACATGGATGGATAGAGCACTACAAGATTAACAAAACATCCTTACTGATCATCCTCAAAAGAGGCACGGATCACTAGGAAATAACATGAACATAAGGCATATTGAGATAAACAGTCCAAGGACCTAGTGGAAATGCTAAGTCCCTGAAATCAGCATTAACGAATGCTCCACTTTACAAGCTTGTGCTAGTCACCACACACATCACAAAAATACATGGGTCGCATCTCTGGATAGATGGCAAAACATATAACAAAACTCATGAAGAGCTCAGGGGCATATCATGCACACATTAATCATGGCAAAAATGACAAATATCTAATTGGAGGTCGGAGCTGCGGGCGGTCGAGGCGGCGGGCGGCGCTCGCCAGAGCTTCCCGAGGCGGCGGCGAGGCGGCGCGGGCGCGGCGGGCACCGGTAGCCGGAGCGGCGCGCGCCGGTGAGGGCGACGGGCGGCGGAAGGACGTCCGGTGAGGCGGCCAGCCGCGGGGAAGATGGCCCCGGGCGGCGGCGGGAGACAACGGGCCTCGGGGGCTCCTCCTGGGCCTCCCGGGCCGGCGGTGACGGCAAAGTGGGGCGGCGGCGCGACCCAATCAGGATCCGACACGTGGCGGTGGCGGCGCGGGTCGGACAATGTCCGGCCCAGCGGGTTGTGTCCGGCGGCGGCGGGTGGAGATGGATCTAGGGTTTGGACGGGGGAAGGAGAAGGAGATTTTCGGGGGTGTCTTTATATAGGCATAGAGGAAGCTAGGAGTGTCCAAATGAGGTGCGGTTTTCGGCCACGCGATCGTGATCGAATGCTCTAGATGATGGAGGGGGTTTTGGTAGGTTTTGGGCCAAATTGGAGGGGTGTTGGGCTGCAACAAACACGAGGCCTTTTCGGTCCCTCGGTTAACCGTTGGAGCATCAAACGAAGTCCAAATGGTACGGAACTTGACAGGCGGTCTACCGGTAGTAAACCAAGGACGCTTGGCAAGTCTCGGTCCAATCCGGAAATGTTAAATCCCCACACACGAAAGAAAGGTAGAAATGACCACCGGAGGAGAACGGAGCGCCGGAATGCAAAACGGACAACGGGGAAAAATGCTCGAATGCATGAGATGAACACGTATGCAAATGCAATGCATATGATGACATGATATGAGATGCATGACAACGACAACAACACACGGAGACAAAACCCGAACCCGAGAAAATAAAATAACTTAACGCCGGAAACGGCAAGAGTTGGATTACATATTAGGTAAATCACATCCGGGGTGTTACAGCCTGGAAAGAATCATGGAAGAAAAATTCTATGATTTAGATGTCAAATTAACTGAGATTCAGTTAGTTATGGAGCAGCTACAAGATGACATGCATGAGAGGAAGGGCAGAACAACCACTGATGCATTTGCCAGAGTGCCTAGAGCTCACAGATCAACTGCAGTGCCAGTAACAGACACTAGAGCCACTTCATCTGCACCAGCTATAGCTTCAGTGCCACCAGCTCCAGCACCTACCCCAGCAGCTCCATCTACTTCGACTGAAGCCTTCGTTCTTGGAGTTCTCCGGACACCACCACCTAAAGACCAAGCCTGAGAGACATTTTAGTGCTATGCATTTTCTATGAACTTTTTGGTAACTTGTTGCCAAAGGGGGAGACGTTTGCTTTTGTTCTCTCTTGCCTTCGTGGTTGAACTTTGGTTGCTTTTGATTGCTTGAGATACTATGCTATTATCTGTGAGACATTGATGATCATGTGGTTGATCATAAGCTACACTTATGCTTGTTAGATGATATTATCTTACTTATCCTTATATGATCATTCACTTTGCTTGGTGATGAGTGCATGTATTTAATTCTTATCATTTTGAGCGCTCCACCAAGATGTATGTGACATGGAAGAGTAACCCATGATCCTAACTCATTATGCATTTGCAGTCCAAAGCAAATCTTAAGATATGCACAAATTTAGGGGGAGCTCTTGCTTTTCACATACTTCTCAAAGCGACAATATCTTTCACTCTTATTATCATTTGTGGAAGCTTTGATCTATATGTTGTCATCAATTACCAAAAAGGGGGAGATTGAAAGTGCAACTATCCACGGGTGGTTTTGGTAATTCCTAACAACATATAGCTCATTGAGCTAAAATTATTCCAAGATTAATATTTCAGGAAAAGCTCAATGAATGGCATGGCATGGATGAGGAAAATGGATCCCTCAAAATTCTAAGGACAAAAAGTTTGGCTCAAGCTTCAAGATCAAAACTCTACATTTTATACTTTAGTGATCCAAGATCACATTGAGTCTATAGGAAAAGCCAATACTATCAAGGAGGGCTGAGGTGTTGGTTAATGGCTTGCTTGCTCAAAGTGCTTAGTGATATGCTCCAAAATCCTCAACTACCTTCCCACATCCACATATGACCCAAACCAAAAGTCAAACTCGGCCCCACCGATTCTTTCTATCCGGCGCCACCGAGTTTCAAATGTCATAGCCACTGCCACAAACCCTAGGCAAATTGGTCTCACAGATAGGGATCTCGGTCTCACCGAGATGGGGTTGTAATCTCTCTGTTTCCCTTCGTAACGTTTCGGTCTTACCGAGATGAGCGATCGGTCCCACCGAGATTGCAATGTAAACTCTCTGTTTCCCTTTTGTAACATTTCGGTCTCACCGAGATGAGCGAATCGGTCCCACTGAGTTTACCTGACCAACTCTCTGGTTAGCTTATTACCAAAATCGGTCCCACCGAGTTTGTGTAATTAGTCACACCGAGAATACGTTATGCCCTAACCCTAACCATATCGGTCCTACCGAGTTGCATCTCAGTCCCACCGAAAATCCTAACGGTCACTAGGTTTGCTGAATCGGTCTGACCGAGTTTAACCATTCGGTCCCACCGAGTTTGGCAAATTGTGTGTAACTGTTAGATTTTGTGTGGAGGCTATATATACCCCTCCACCCACTCTTCATTCGTGGAGAGAGCCATCAGAACATACCTACACTTCCAATACACATTTTCTGAGAGAGAACCACCTACACTTGTGTTGAGGTCAAGATATTCCATTCCAACCATATGAATCTTGATCTCTAGCCTTCCCCAAGTTGCTTTCCACTCAAATCTTCTTTCCACCAAATCCAAATCCTGTGAGAGAGAGTTGAGTGTTGGGGAGACTATCATTTGAAGCACAAGAGCAAGGAGTTCATCATCAACACACCATTTGTTATTTCTTGGAGAGTGGTGTCTCCTAGATTGGCTAGGTGTCACTTGGGAGCCTCCGACAAGATTGTGGAGTTGAACCAAGGAGTTTGTAAGGACAAGGAGATCACCTACTTCATGAAGATCTACCGCTAGTGAGGCAAGTCCTTTGTGGGCGACGGCCATGATGGAATAGACAAGGTTGCTTCTGCGTGGACCCTTAGTGGGTGGAGCCCTCCATGGACTCGTGCAACTGTTACCCTCCGTGGGTTGAAGTCTCCATCAACGTGGATGTACGATAGCACCACCTATCGGAACCACGACAAAAACATCTGTGTCTCCAATTGCGTTTGAATCCTCCAAACCCTTCCCTTTACATTCTTGCAAGTTGCATGCTTTACTTTCCGCTGCTCATATACTCTTTTGCATGCTTGCTTGAATTGTGTGGAGATTGCTTGACTTGTGCTAAGATAGCTAAAATCTGCCAAGAACTAAAATTGGGAAAAGGCTAGATTTTTATTTGGTCAAGTAGTCTAATCACCCCCCTCTAGACATACTTTCGATCCTACAGACGCACAATTCCATGAATCTTAAAATAGATTAGCTTTCTTATAAAAACTAGATGATTTTGAATGCAATGAACTATAAGAATTAAACGAACATCTACATCATGCATATATGACTCAAAGCTTGCATGCTATAATGAGGTATTTATTCATAATTTGGTTGCCAAATCTCATGCGTGCAATGCACGTGTACCTTACTCTAGTCTAAATGGTGTTTGTGTGTGTGTTGTGCGTGTTGAGGTGCAAATTGTCTTTTTTGGGGTACACGTTAAGCTTGTTCTTCCGAAATTTCAAGCCGCACCTTGTCATGCCGAAAATTCAAGCTAGCGTCTCTGTCTATCATGCTGTAAAACTCCCGCCTCTTCAACCCGCGCCTTGTTAGCCCGAAATATTTAAGATATATCTTTGTGTCGTTGTGCTCCGACAACTCCCTCCATCTCAACCCGCGCCTTGCTATTCTGAAATTACAACGCGCGCGAAAACTCCCACCTCCTGTGAAATCCCGACACGCGAAATGCCCGTGGTACCCCTGAACCGAAAGAACCGCCTCCAATCGGTGGGGGTACATTCGTAACTTACCCCACATTTCGGACAAGCGCGTCTCTGAGCCATGGTTCCCCACTGCCATCCCATCCGCCCACCCATTCGTACACCGAGGCCGCGAAACCCGCAACGAAACCCCACACCCTGCTCCGTCTGCCACCCAGCCGGAGCCTCTTCCCCGACGACGTCGTCCACAGCAACACCTCGACGTCCCTCATCCACCGTACCAGATGAGGATCCGTCGTCGATCTCATCATCCCGCCGGTTCAGCCACCCCGTCCTCCACCTCCAAAGAGCTGCCTCGACGTTTCCCTCGTCTTTCGCGCCACCTCCATTACCACATCGCCGTCTTCACCTGCACCACCGGAAGAGCATCATCATCACCGTTTCCTCGGATGAATCTGCGGCCTAATCGGCGCCACCAAAGAGGTTGTACACTAATCGCCGCATTTTCTTCTTGATTCGATCTCACGGTGCTGCCGGCGCTCGGTCCCGAGCCGACACGGCGCGACTCCATCCACGGTGGCGTCGCCGGCCACTTCCTCCACGGCATCGCTCCCTTGGCGGCGACGTCCACATCAGTAGGACCTGCTGCTGCTTTAGCTCTCGCTCTCGCTCGCGCTGCTGCTCTGCTCTTGCTCTCGGTCCCCTGCCTGGTCTGCTCTTGCTATTGCTCTTGCTCGCGCTGCTGCTCTCGCTCTTGCTCTTGCTTGCGATGCTGCTCCGATTTAGCTACACTTCACTCTGATGCCGCCGGGGTGAAGGAAGAACCGGTCGCAGCGGGGAGGGGGGCTCGCCGGAGAGGTACCCCACTATCTATCTTAGGGTTCAGGATGGGGGAGGTGGTCACCGGCGGTGGCGGGGCGTTGGCGGGGCGGTGGCATGGGGATTGCCGGAGAAAAAGCTTGGCACGGGGGGGGGGCCTAGAGGGATGGCCGGGGCGGCGGCGGACCGGTGGTGGGGAGTGTTTTCGGGGCGGGCGGGGTGGCGCACCAGCGGCCGCGGGCGGCGGGGGGCTGCTGTTTGGCCGGCTCAGGGGGGTGGAGGTTGAAGATGAACCGCAGGCCCTTGATTTCGTATCCAACGGCTGCAAAATCGACTGACCAGAGATGAAAAAGTCAGTCGACCGACGTGTAGCCTCACCTTGCTAGTGCGTTCAGTTTCGACAGCAAAATTCAGTTTCGACAGTTAAGTTCAGTTTCGACAGTTAAGTTCAGTCTCGACAGTTAAATTCAGTTTTGACAGTTAAGTTCAGAGATGAGCGGCTGATGTATTTTACATCTAGCACTTTGTGGTTATGTATTTTACGTCATGTATTGGAGATGCTATTAGAATTCCACTCAGGTTAACGTTGTTCGTTGTCTCTCTTGTCCTGCTTCAGCCTCGACGTCGTACAACTCACCGGAGCTGCTCCAACGACGAAACCCTCCATGACAGCGGAGCAGTACCTCGGGCTCCATCTCTAGACGCCTAAGATCTTCTTCCCCTCCTCCGACAGCCAAGTCAGCCGGAGCATCATCACCGGCCAACCCAATCACGCTGAGATCGACATGGCTTCGCCAAAGAGGTTGTACACTTGTTGCATCTCTTTTTACTCTACATGTTATATATATTGTCCACTGAGCACCCGTAGTAACGGGAAATACGATTATTTTATCCTACTATATGACAAGCAGTGAGGTACCAGTCAACTTAGCTATCCATGATGGACTCTCTTGAACGCCATCATTATTTATCTCTGCGCGTTTGAGCTGTGCATTTGTCGATGGGCCTGGGAGTTGAGCTAGTATGGCAGTGGCCTGGGTCCAAAGTAATAGAAGTAGCACAAAAACGTTTTTTACTGTAGGATTTTCCTTGCTCAAGCCTGCCTACTAGAATCGCCAGTGCTTGAAAGGAAAAGTGAATGAAAAACATCGGAATTGGAAAGTTTCCTATGGTACTACTTTTCATGAATTTGGTGCAAAGGAAAACTATAGGATTTGTTCCTTTAGTGTCTCCTTGAAAGAAAAACCGTAGGAATTCTAATTTCCACTTCTCCTCCTTTTCATATTCCTATTCATCAAGCACAAGACTAAGAGATAGTAGCATAATAGCGTTATAACCGTACATTTTCTTGTGGTTTGACTTAATCTCACCATGCTTTTTTGCATCATGTGATCTTCCAATTGTTATGAATCAAACACCCAGATTGGCAGAAATCCTGTGTTTTTAAATTCTCTATTTTGCACGTGCGTTCCTATCCTATTCCTGTCTATTTCCTATCCCTGCATTGTTAGAATCCTCAAATTCAAACAAGCCTATACTCAATTACTTCTGTTACAGATATGTGTCAAAGAAAACTTTGTGTGGTTTGTCCTGCTCCTGCGGCGCTGTGTTCCACCCCAGCTCAGCTGCTCCAACGATGGAAGGGTTCACCACAGCAGGGATCCGCTCTCCAGACTGTCTTTCGCCGCCTCAGATCTTCTTCCCCTCCGCCGACAGCCACGGCAACTGCATTACCATCATCAACTGAGCAGATGACCTTGAGGACTACACGGGTCCGCAAGAGAGCTCGCACTCTTCCGTGTCTGCTTACGTTATGCGTCGCTTAATATGATGACATGCTACATTATCGTCATGTTCACCTATTAGACTCTGAGTCAGGTCCAAACTAATGCTGAAATTTGAGTTTTTAAATGGTTGGGGGGGTACATATTGGGGCAACAATCAGTACTATCTGTCTACTATCTGGTTAATCTCCGGTGTATACTATGAGTTTCATGTTGGGTGCAAACAAACATTAAAGGAGCCATTATCTGTATTTTTTAACTAAAGCTATTATCTGCCTGCTATCATTGGTTTTGGGTCTATCCACAGTTTGCTACCATCACTTTGAATTTGTGCATGCACTCATTACATAATCTCACTATGTTTTATTCCTATGCATGCCAGTTATTGTACGCAATGGAACTGATCATGTAGAGCAAAAGAGACGAGCCTTGCATGGCAATAAAATTTCATGCAGACGTCGTTCCACGGTGGGCGCAAAGGCAACCCCCTCCACCCATTTCGGATCGTAATCAAGAGGAAGATAACTGTTATGAGGGGGATTCAGAAGGAGAAGACCACTCCTATTTACCCCATGAGGTATTCGCTCTAACTTGGCATGCTGATGTTGGTAATATCATGCATATGGTGCCTTGCATTGCTTACTGTATACATTAAAGATGTCATCTGCTTAGTTTAGACATGCTTTGTGTCAATGCCATCTATTTAGTTTCTTTATCATATATGTGAATCATGCAATGCCATCTTGTCTAGCCAGGCATCATATATGTGAATTTTGCAATGCCACCCTGGTTAGCCAGTCATCTTATATGTGAATTATATCATGCCATCATTTTTTTATTACGTGTTAAATTTGTCAACAATTTTAGTACATTCAATTACTCTTCCTGTGCATCAGCCATTTGACACGGTCATGGAAAAATCTGGAGTGGAAACAAGGTCTTCAGAGCAGACAGTGCTATTTGACGAAGCGCATGTCTTGCTGGTTACCGATAGCTCCTCAGAGGAGGATTCAGAGACAGATGACCAGTCATATTTCCCCCCCGAGGTGCATGCCCTAACTTGGCAGGGTTATGTTGCTCATATCATGCGTATGGTATCTTGCATTGCTATGCCATTTGCTTAGTTTAGACATGCTTTGTGTGAATGCCACCTGTTTAGTGTCTAATTACCATATATGTGAATTATTCAATGCCATCTTGTTGCAAGACATTATATATGTGAATTATGCAATGTTATCTTGTTGCAAGGCATTATATATGTGAATTATGCAATGCCATGCTGTTTAGGCAAGCGTCATATATGTGAATTATATCATGCCGTCCTTTTTTTGTATTTCTCATTGCTTTTGTCGACAATGTTTGTATATTCAACTGCTCTTCCTGTGCATCAGCCATTTGAATTGGTGATGGAGAAATCTGGAGTGAAAACAAGGTCTTCAGAGCAGACAATGCTACCTGCTGAAGCAGATATCTTGCTGGTTACAGATAGCTCTTCAGAGGAGGATTCAGAGGCAGATGAACAGTCCTATTATCCCCGTAAGGTGTATGCTCAAACTTGGCAGGGTTATATTACTCATATAATGCATATGTTGTATTGCAATGCTTAGTTTTTACATCATATACACAATATTGAATGCCATCTCCTTAGTTGACACATCATATATGCGATTGCCCTCTGCTCACTTCCTTAGTATATAAATCATATATTTGAATTATGTCATGCCATGATGTTTACATAGACAGCATGTATCTGAATTATGGCATGACAACCCATTTTCTAAAGACATATGTTCAACGATTTTTTGTGCAATATTGCATAAAATAATTTTATTTTTAATAAGTTTTGATGCAGGTTATCTGTGCAAAGGCCCATGGTTAATAATACAAAGGCAAAATGCTACTGCATGGCACATGCCCGCAGGTACTCAGCACATACGTATGCATGAAATATAGGTGCAACCAAATTGTGTACATGCACACGTCCTGGACGGTGCCATGCACATATACATACGTTTTTATGTATTTGCGGCCGGCCGGCATGCATGTATACTTCCCCGGATACCCAAAATACCTAGCTAACCTTGCATGCATGTATTTTTTTCTATTTAATTTGATTTAAACAGGTAACATGCACGTATGTGGGCAAGGTAAGGTAGGAAAGAGAATTTGGAAATAAGTACAACCGACCCACGGGAATCACATAAAAAGGAATAGGCGTCAAATAACAAGGTACATGTCTATTTATTTCCTTTTCTGCATGCAGACTTGGGCGCCAAGAAGAATCGAAAGAAGATCCGTGACCGGACGTGCTCCACATACCATCCATCCAACTCCGTGGGCTGACTATATAAAGCCAGCCAACCTAGGCAACAAGGGGACGTCCAGGCGAGAACTTACGCATGCACAAACAGATATCACACGTAGAAGAAACGCGTCCGTGGCGGCGGCGGCGTCGACGAGGAGACGCACCCAGCATCGAGGACAAGACGCGCTCATGGCGGCGGCATGTGCGCCTAGCGTCGAGGAAGTACAGCGGTGATGCGGCAGCCGCAACACGCTGACGACGAAGGGCAGCGGACGCATGGTGGCTGTGACCGCTGCACTCTCTCTTTTTCTTGTCTCTTACAGGTTACTCTACTCCTGGCAAGATTGTATCCAGCCCAACGTTGAGAAGGCAGCTACCACAGACTAGAGGAGGAGGTGGTACGCAGCAGAGAGAGCGGACGAGAGAGAGGAAACAACCCCATGCAGGGCCCGAAGTGAAGACGCGCCCGTCGCGGCGGCAAACAGAGGAGAGAAGGGACGCGGCGGCGGCCACGACGCGCCGGATTGAAGAAACTCACGGACCTCTGGGGAAGGAGTGGACTGCATCATGGAGACGATCACACCGACAAGATGATGACGATTCACTCGAGGACGTCGCCAAGGAAGTCATCAGCAGTGCATGCACAAGCAACAGCAAGCATGCGCTCGTGCAATAGTAGCACACCCTTTTTTTCATTGTCTTTCTCTTACCAGGTTTCATTGGGAAGGAGACATGTACGTGGTGGTGGCGTTGGACTCATGCATGTAGAGAAGAGAAGGCGACGCACCTATGGCAGCGGCGTTGAGAAGAACCCGAAGGCCAGAAGGAGGGGGAACTCACACACGCAAAAATAGAGATCGCACACAGAGGAAACGCGTCCGCGGCGGCGGCGGCAACGACGAGACGCGCCCATGGCGGCGGTGTCAAGGGCGAGACGTGTTCATGGCAGCGGCG
Organism: Triticum urartu; assembly: GCF_056163025.1. NCBI lineage: Eukaryota > Viridiplantae > Streptophyta > Magnoliopsida > Poales > Poaceae > Triticum > Triticum urartu. The sequence goes on along the minus strand of NC_141875.1, from coordinate 111,046,476 downwards.
CGTGTGTCAACAGGGTGCAGCAACAACACCTTCACACCATGCGCGAGGAAGCACAACGGTGACGCGGCATCCGCAACACGCTGACGACGAAGGGCAGCAGACACGCGGTGGTCGTGGCCGCTGGGCACTCTCTTTCTATTCTTGTCTCTTACAGGTTGCTCAGCGATCGGCTACGGTGCTCTACCATGGTGTACTACGTGTCGTTGGCAAACAGGTCTCTCCGACACAAAGGACTACGACGAACAGGTCCACGGTGAACAGGTTCATGGCGAATGAGACACCGGTGTACAAGTCTCGCGCCATACTTTCTGGAGGAGACGCCATGGGAAAATTGGAGCTCACGACGGTGTAGCCCAAGTCAAGTCCATGGCGAACAGGTCTCTCCGATGCACAAGTCCATGGCGCTCCGATCACGGTGCATAGCTCGGGTATCTTGCTTCATAGAGGAGACGACATAGCGGAACAGGAGCTCGCGACGATGCAGCCCGAGACCGGTCTCACCTTTGAAGGCGCACCCACCATGGCGAACAGGTCCTTGGTGTACAGGTCCTTGTGTGATACTTGTCTTGGCAAACCACCGAATGCGGCGTTTAACCGAGACGAGGCACCGACTATGGCGGACAGGCCCTCGACGTATAGGTCTCGGTGTACAGGTCCATGGCGTCCCTGGCGTACAGGTCACCCTTTGATGTAGCACCTACCAAGGCGACGCGACCTCTATAACGCCACCGTTCATCAACCCCGTGAGCCGGCGCCCTTGTCCTAGCGGAACAATCAAGGCGGCATTCAACTGATACAAGGCGACGCAACCACTACGATCTTCTATATCCACAAGTTCGCCCCGCGGTGCCCCTGATAAAGCGAACTGCCATAGACTTGGCGTCCAATCAAGTGAGGCGCACCCATCTCGGCGGATAGGCCATTGGCACACAGGTTCATGGTGTAGCCGGCGTACAGGTCACCCTTTGATGTAGCACCAACCCATGGCGACGCGGACTCTACAACATCACCTTTCCACGGCCCTGTGAGGCGGTGCCCTTTGTCTGGACGGACCACCGAATTCTCGGCGTCTAGCCGAGACGAGGCGCCAACCACATCGGCCATGCCGATGTCAGCATGTGACGATTTTACACTGACGCCGGTCTCCTAAACAACTTACTCCCACGAGGCATACCCCTTGCATACCCCGACGAGTCCGCTAGGTCGTCTAGAAGTCCGAGCCAAGCAGGACCCATGCAACTTCAACCCCAACTACATTATCACCGCCAAGACCGACGAGGCGTGACGGCAAGGGCGGGCGTGGCTAGCACAAAGCCACGTTTTGAGCGGCGCGTGTACCGACAAGGACACGAGCTCTGCCGCTGCCCATACTCCACCATCATCATGCATGGAGAACGCAAGGCGAAGATGACGAAGATGACCACACGGCTTAATCGGAGGTGTCTCGCGGAGTAACCCACGGGAGTAATTAACCGGGAGCCTTCCGAGGCCACGGGAACCAAGAGACCGCAATCGCTACAGTCAGGCTGGCCGCACTAGTAGGCCACGAAGCGCATATGTAAAGGGATCTTGTATTTTTGTTTCTCCAATGAGAGATTAATAAAGTGCATGTTTCCCTATATTTATGTGTGTACTTAGTACAATGGCACGCCCGCAACGTTTATTTTCCCCTGGAGCGTAGAGAGATAATAACATGATAACCGACGTTATTTTCATTATTTCTCGTGTCAAACAAATTGGCACGCCCGGTGGGACGTGGTTCTCCTCCCATCTTCGCTTCGTTATGGTCGTCGAAATCGTCTTCGCCAATCTCCCAGTGTGCACAACATGCTGCAAGGATCTCCGTCGGTAAGACCTATTTCTTACAGGTGGACTCTCCCATGGCAGCAAATCAGAGCCGATAATGATCTAGACCGGATCATTGTCGCCTATGGTCTTCATCGAGCATGGAGCCAGGGTCTACATGCATCAAGCCCAAGATCCTGCGCAGTTCCAAACGGTGCAGTCGAAAAAAGGCGCTAAGGCGGGAGGCCACCAAGGCGAAGAAGGAGCGTCGTGAGCTAGGCGTGTGCCATGTTAAAGGAGTCAACAAGGGCAAATATGAAAGGAGATGTGGAGGCAACTCAATGCCTTCGCACCAGGGCTGCCAACAGGCGAGCAACTGCGGCTTCCCTTCACGCCTCTACCGTGACTTCACACTTGGAGCCGCCAATACCAACACCATGGCGCACCGAGGTCAAGCTGCAGGAAGGCTTGGCGGCCATCTCCCACAACCTGTGTAGGCTCATGGTGAACTCTTGCTTTTTTGAAAGCGCACATCCTCTACGCAACTACAAGGGGGAGAATTGCAAGGCCCTACAGTTTCCATCAACCTCAACAATACTCGAACATGTGCATGGGCGCCATGTCTCCACAACTCGGCGGTTGATTGACGTTCACTCTCCAACGACAATAGGCTCTTCGCCCTTTGCTTCGAGACACGACATCAGGTGGCAAGGATTGATGGTGTGGATCTTCGCCAACTCCAGGAACATATATATGGACTATATTCAAAGGCGGCTCCATGATCAAGGAGCGCCGAATACTTCATTAATGCAGGGTGTAGGTAGGATGAGGCGGCAATCCCAATGTTATCGTCCTTGACATGAGCGCATCGACGATAGTCTTCACCAAATCGCCACTTAGAGTAGGGGGCCATCCTAACATGCCCTCATGTTGGAAACGATGGTCAAGACATCAAGTCGATGAGAGAAACCCTCAACCCACTAAACGGTGGTGGCCATGGGACCTCCACGACAAACACTTCCACCACTGCATGCGTCTTGTCCTAGGCGGGGGGCTCGGCCACAACTCAAGGTGATGGTGGACAGGGCTACATCACCCACTCGGCACCATGCGCCACCCCGTTCTCTCCAGGTGAAGCGTCATTAATGCAGCCACAAACTGGAGCTCTCCCGACGTGATACGTGACTGGTCCAAGGTGGGGGTTGTTCACCCATCACCGATATGGAGCTATCCTGAGGTGTTGCGTTGTCCACACCATCGTTGTCGCGGAGCTTGCCCAAGGTGTGGAGATCCATCTACGTCACCGTCTCCAACATGGAGTGCCCCAAGGCAGGGCGCTATCTACACCGCCAGCGGCATGGAGTGCCCCAAGGCAGGGCGCTATCTACACCACCATCGACATGGAGCGCGCTTGCGAGAAGCAGGGCTTGGTCGACACTACCGTCCACGTGGAGCTTGGCCTGGGGTGGGGCTGGGTCTACACCATCGTAGACATGTGCACACCCCAGGCGGGGGCGTTGTCTACATCGCCACTGAGCTCGCCTAAGGGTGCGCGCAGTCGACATCACCTTGGAGCTTGTCAAAGGCGGGTATGCCTTTTGCACCTCTACCAACGCAGGGCGGCCAAGGTGGGTGCCGTCCACACCGTCGCCGATGTGGAGCTTGCCCGGAGTGGAATGTTGTCCACAACGCCTCCGATATGAAACATCGCCCGAATGCAGGTGCCATCTACATAGCTTCGGAGCGCACCCATGGTGGGTGTCCCCTATGCTCCGCCTCTAACATGGAGCTCGCCCGAAAGGTGGGCATCGTTCACACACCACCTCGAAGCTCGCCCAAGACAGGATATTCTTTCTACACCGCCACCAACCTAGAGTTTGCCCAAGCCAGGGCGCCCCGTGGATACGGAGCTCTCCTAAGGCGAGACGCCGTCTACACTACTGCGAACCTGGAGCATGCCCAAAGCGACGCACCATCTACGCCACGCTGAACACGTAGCTCGTCAAAGCCAGTGTGTCTGGCAGAGTTGGGGCTCGTCCATGGAAGAGTGTCATCTAGTACATCATTGAAACGGAGCCCATCCATGATAGGAGTGGTCTACTCCTCCTCCAACATGGAGCTCACCCGAGGTGATCTGCAATCTACGTCGCCGCCAACATGAAGGCCACTAAGTTGGGCGCCCGTCGAAGCAACCTCCAACATGGGGCTCGCCCAAGGCTGGGGGCACCTATATTATCGCTTCCATCGCAGGAGCCCATCCATGCCGGGTCATCGTCTACTCCACTGCCGAGGAGGATATCCTTCTACACCATTGCTGAAACAAAGCCTACTCCATGGTGGGGCGCCGTCTACAAAGCAGCTGACACAAGTCATTGTCGAGCAGCAGAGCCAGAGCGATGGGCGTACCGCTCTCCCTTCATTTCATCACCACATCCCCATCATCTAGACCAAGCCAACGGAGCAATTGAAGCCTTCAACAAGATGCTCAAGAAGACATTGACAAGGTACCAGAGAGATTGCCATGAAAGTCTATTTGGATGCTTGTGGGCGTACCGCATTACGGTCCGTATCCCAACACAGGCAACTCCATTTCTCTCATTTAGGGGAGTGAAGCGATCCTGCCACTGGAGGTCTAGCTACCCTCTTTGCGAGTGGCTATCCAAGATGAGATCACCCATGCCGAACAGGTACAACTGCGGTTTCAGGAGCTCGACGCACTTGAAGAGGGGCGACTTAATGCCCTACAAAACCTGGAGCTTTACCGCCAGAATATGGTGAGAGCTTACGACAATCTCGTCAAGCAACGCTTCTTCCGAAAAGGCGAGTCGGTTCTCGTGCTCAGGCGACCCATCGTCGTGACGCACAAGACGAAGGGCAAGTTCGAACCAAAGTGAGAAGGGCCATACGTCATCGAGAAAGTCTACGATGGGGGAGCATACCAGCTTGTAGATTCCCAGGGAGTTCGACCTATGCCCCCAATCAACGGAAGGTTCCTCAAAAAATATATTTCTTAATTTTTTTACCTCTTTTGTTGCCTTTTGGATTTTCATTGGGGAAACTTTTTCTGTGGGCTTTCATATCCATGATGCATTCTCCTTAGCATTTCGTGGATATATCTAGTTTTCCGCAATTTTTACTGACTAAGTCCAACAAAAAAATGGCTTCCCCCTATCGCACTACGCTGTTGATTGAAGTTTCGGCTACCCTAGGACTTGTTGGAGGGCGGCACAATGTGTCGATTTGCAGGTGGAGCGGCTCCTACACCCACATTGCACGACACGTACCAGGTGTATGCTTTCGGAGGGAGTGGAGATGATTACTTGGGCACTTCTGAGTATTGAGACCCTGCGCTCTTCATGTTTCCCGGCATGCCTCATGTTCATAGAGGCTCGCACTCCAGGGAAGACTATAGGAAAAGATCATGGAGGGCTGCCTAACCCAACACAAGTTGGTTTGGTGCGTAGTCACATGGCAACCCTAGGGTGCGCCACCAAAAGCCCCAGATAATGTGCTAGAGGGTTTTTCCAAGTCCACAGAGGTGAACAGTTCCCTTCCAATTTCCCAAGGTGGGTCCCCAAGAAATCCTGGAAGAAGAGTCCTCAAGAAGTTCAGCCGAATGTCAAAGCAAGTCCATGAAGTTCGTGGCCCATCAATCATCCGCGTGAGCAATCAAGATGAAATTATGAAAGTCCAAGAAGCAAATTCAAGAAAGAAAATCTGAACAGTCCAAGAAGCAATCAAGAGGTCCCAAGCAGTAAGGAACCCACTGGAAGGAAGGCGGGAGGTAGTTGTTCACCACCCCTCAATATGCACGAAGAAAAATCGCCAAACTGTTGTCCCAAAACCATTTAACCTGAACTTACCACACCCAATTCTCTGGGTTCATGGGGCGTGTGCGGGGGGCATGTTGAGCCGTGGGGGCCCTCAATATGATGATGGGCTAGAGTATGAATTTTTGTTGCCTCTCGGAAGCATCCCGAAACACGACGTCTTCATACACGTACACCAAAGCTATTTAAGTTGTTGAGTTGCAATCGTCAAGGTCTTTCGATGGTTCCCAATGACAAGTCCTTCGGTAGCCTTCTCGGATATCACGCCTATAGCTGGTGTATAACGGGAAAGCCAACATTTTAAAACCCGCAAACTTTTTTCCCTCTCTTTTTCGCCTGTTTTCCTTTGGTGCTTCTAGATTGTGCTCCTCCGACATCTTTGCAGCCTTGGAGAGATACTCCCTGTCATCGTCGACGACATTTAGACGACAACCACTACATCAAACTACGTATTGGGTGTTTGGGTGCAGCAATACCCATGCGTCCCTGACAACACCGACGACAGCCCCACAACCAATGGTGTACACCGACACGCACGATGGGCGTCAGAATGCAACACATGCGCTCATGAAGGTGGAGCCAATTTGTCTCCACGACCCCGTCTCCAACAACAATGAAGCATGGGGGCAACGTCAACCCCTCAATTATTCGTAAGGCCGATGGCGTCCCGGCGCACCACCAGAATTGTCAAACCATGGATGGTGTGACGGTTCACTCAAAGAAGGGGAGCTATCGACGATCTACCGATGACTCGCCTACATCAACACAAGGAGATCACAGGAGCAGTGTAACATGCCAGTGCGGCCAACGTGAATCTGTGAAACCCTCCAATCAAGTCGGCTGGCACCGTAGCAGCTAGACGGTCGCGGCGAGATTGGTAAACATTTTCTTTTTGTTTTCAGGATGAGGCATGATGTTTCGCCATGGAATGAAGACAAGATAGGGTTGCCTCGTTGACCGCCATCGTGTGTGTTTTACGATCCAACGAGCTCCCTAGAGAAAACAAGTGTGGATGGACATGCCTACACTAATTTACATTGTTACTCCTCAATCATCTTCGGAATGGCGCACAGGTCGTCACGGAGATGTCAACTCTGAGCCGGTTCTTCAGGCTGCATATGAATCATGCGCTAAGAAAAGAGACAAAAAAGTGTTCGTCAAGTCAAGCTCGATTTGCTTCGCACTCAAGCTCGACTCGACGAGGGGGCATTTGTTCGACGATTTTTTGTGCAATATTGCATAAAATAATTTTATTTTTAATAAGTTTTGATGCAGGTTATCTGTGCAAAGGCCCATGGTTAATAATACAAAGGCAAAATGCTACTGCATGGCACATGCCCGCACGTACTCAGCACATACGTATGCATGAAATATAGGTGCAACCAAATTGTGTACATGCACACGTCCTGGACGGTGCCATGCACATATACATACGTTTTTGTGTATTTGCGGCCGGCCGGCATGCATGTATACTTCCCCGGATACCCAAAATACCTAGCTAACCTTGCATGCGCGTATTTTTTTCTATTTAATTTGATTTAAATGGGTAACATGCACGTATGTGGGCAAGGTAAGGTAGGAAAGAGAATTTGGAAATAAGTACAACCGACCCACGGAAATCACATAAAAAGGAATAGGCGTCAAATAACAAGGTATGTGTCTATTTATTTCCTTTTCTGCATGCAGACTTGGGCGCCAAGAAGAATCGAAAGAAGATCTGTGACCGGACGTGCTCCACATACCATCCATCCAACTCCGTGGGCTGACTATATAAAGCCAGCCAACCTAGGCAACAAGGGGACGTCCAGGCGAGAACTTACGCACGCACAAACAGATATCGCACGTAGAAGAAACGCGTCCGTGGCGGCGGCGTCGACAAGGAGACACACCCAGCATCGAGGACAAGACGCGCTCATGGCGGCGGCGTGTGCGCCGAGCGTCGAGGAAGTACAGCGGTGATGCGGCAGCCGCAACACGCTGACGACGAAGGGCAGCGGACGCATGGTGGCTGTGACCGCTGCGCTCTCTCTTTTTCTTCTCTCGTACAGGTTACTCTACTCCTGGCAAGATTGTATCCAGCCCAACGTTGAGAAGGCAGCTACCACAGACTAGAGGAGGAGGTGGTACACAGCAGAGAGAGCGGACGAGAGAGAGGAAACAACCCCATGCAGGGCACGAAGTGAAGACGCGCCCGTCGCGGCGGCGAACAGAGGAGAGAAGGGACGCGGCGGCGGCCACGACGCGCCGGATTGAAGAAACTCACGGACCTCTGGGGAAGGAGTGGACTGCGTCATGGAGACGATCACACCGACAAGATGATGGCGATTCACTCGAGGACGTCGCCGAGGAAGTCATCAGCAGTGCATGCACAAGCAACAGCAAGCATGCGCTCGTGCAATAGTAGCACGCCCTTTTTTTCATTGTCTTTCTCTTACCAGGTTTCATTGGGAAGGAGATATGTACGTGGTGGTGGCGTTGGACTCATGCACGTAGAGAAGAGAAGGCGACGCACCTATGGCAGCAGCGTTGAGAAGAACCCAAAGGCCAGAAGGAGGGGGAACTCACACACGCAAAAATAGAGATTGCACACAGAGGAAACGCGTCCGCGGCGGCGGCGGCGACGATGAGACGCGCCCGTGGCGGCGGTGTCAAGGGCGAGACGCGTTCATGGCAGCGGCGCGTGTGTCAACAGGGTGCAGCAACAACACCTTCACACCATGCGCGAGGAAGCACAACGGTGACGCGGCATCCGCAACACGCTCACGACGAAGGGCAGCAGACACACGGTGGTCGTGGCCGCTGGGCGCTCTCTTTCTATTCTTGTCTCTTACCGGTTGCTCAGCGATCGGCTACGGTGCTCTACCATGGTGTACTACGTGTCGTTGGCAAACAGGTCTCTCCGACACAAAGGACTACGACGAACAGGTCCACAGTGAACAGGTTCATGGCGAACGAGACACCGGTGTACAAGTCTCGCGCTATACTTTCCGAGGAGACGCCGTGGGGAAATTGGAGCTCACGATGGTGTAACCCGAGTCAAGTCCATGGCGAACAGGTCTCTCCGATGCACAAGTCCATGGCGCTCCGATCATGGTGCATAGGTCGGGTATCTTGCTTCACAGAGGAGACGACATAGCGGAACAGGAGCTCGCGACGATGCAGCCCGAGACAGGTCTCACCTTTGAAGGCACACCCACCATGACGAACAGGTCCTTGGTGTACATGTCTTGGTGTGATACTTGTCTCGGCAAACCACCGAATACGACGTTTAGCCAAGACGAGGCACCGACTATGGCGGACAGGCCCTCGACGTATAGGTCTCGGTGTACAGGTCCATGGCGTCCCTGGCGTACAGGTCACCCTTTGATGTAGCACCTACCAAGGCGACGTGACCTCTACAACGCCACCGTTCATCAACCCCGTGAGCCGGTGCCCTTGTCCTAGCGGAACAATCAAGACGGCGTTCAGCTGATACAAGGTGACGCAACCACTACGATCTTCTATATCCACAAGTTCGCCCCGCGGTGCCCCTGATAAAGTGAACTGCCATAGACTTGGCGTACAATCAAGTGAGGCGCACCCATCTCGGCGGATAGGCCATTGGCACACAGGTCCATGGTGTAGCCGGCGTACAGGTCACCCTTTGATGTAGCACCAACCCATGGCGACGCGCTCTACAACATCACCTTTCCACGGCCCTGTGAGGCGGTGCCCTTTGTCTAGACGGACCGCCGAATACTCGGCATCTAGCCGAGACGAGGCGCCAGCCACACCGGCCATGCCGATGTCAGCGTGCGACGATTTTACACCGACGCCAGTCTCCTAAACAACTTACTCCCACGAGACATACCCCTTGCATACCCCGACAAGTCCACTAGGTCGTCTAGAAGTCCGAGCCAAGCAGGACCCATGCAACTTCAACCCCAACTACATCATCGCCACCAAGACCGGCGAGGCGTGACGGCAAGGGCGGACGTGGCTAGCACAAAGCCACGTTTTGAGCGGCGCGTGTACCGACAAGGACACGGGCTCTGGCGCTGCCCATACTCCACCATCATCATGCATGGAGAACGCAAGGTGAAGATAACGAAGACGACCACACGGCTTAATCGGAGGTGTCTCGCGGAGTAACCCGCGGGAGTAATTAACCGGGAGCCTTCCGAGGCCACGGGAACCAAGAGACAGCAATCGCTACAGTCAGGCCGGCCACACTGGTAGGCCACGGAGCGCATATGTAAAGGGATCTTGTATTTTTGTTTCTCCAATGAGAGATTAATAAAGTGCATGTTTCCCTATATTTATTTGTGTACTTAGTACACTGGCACGCCCGCAACGTTTATTTTCCCCTGGAGCGTAGAGAGATAATAACATGATAACCGACATTATTTTTATTATTTCTCGTGTCAAACAACATAATATAGTTATATCATCTCATCATGTTTACATAGTCATCATATTTAAATTATGTCATTCTATCCGTGAATTATATCATGCCATCATGTTTCCGTCGACGGCATGTTTGTGATTTATGGCATGCCAACCACTTTAATAGGCGCATCGTATAGTTATATCATGTCATCCTGTTTACATAGTCATCATATTTTGAAGTATGTCATTCTATCCTGTTTAGTTAGCCATCATACATGTGAAATTGTGTCATGCTATCCTGTTTAATTAGCCATCATATATGTGAAATTATGTCCTGCTATTCTGTTTGCTTAGACAACATAAATGTGAATTATTTCATGCCCTGTTTTCTTCCCTACTATCCATTGCACGTGTCTATCTTACAATGTCTGTACATTCAATTACTTTTCTTGTTTATCAGCCATTTCAATTGGACGGGGTGATGGCAGTATCTGTGGGAGTAAAAACACGGTCTTCAGAAAAGATCGTGCTACCTGTCGATGCAGATAGAACCACGGTTGTACTTGCCCAAGAACCAGCCCCACCACACATAACCCACACTCATGCAGATTGTACCCCTACCCAGTTGGACAGAGAACCAGCTACACCCCTTCTAACCCCAACCCCAGCAGATAGACACCCAGTTCCCGTTGACACAGCACCGTCTCCACCACAGAGCACCCAAACACGAGCAGTTAGTAAGGCAACTGCAGTGCCCAAATCACGAGGACCACCACTCCGAACCCGAAGTCAACGCTTAAAGCAGAAGAAGAATTGTTCTCAAGTCAGGTTCCGTAGCTATGGTTCATACTACTTTGCTCTTGCATCACTGTATTTACTGATACCAACTAATTTCAAATTTGAAGGATGCAATTGAAACTCCAATGACGCAACAGGTATGTTTTAAACCTGTTTCTTCAACGTGTTTGGCTGTTTGTTGTTGTAACTTGCTCTATGTTGATTTCAGTTTCAATTGAATAAACAGTTATGTTCTCATGCCATGCACATTACAAGTGTTGTTATTGCTGTGTAGTTTCCCATACTTATATTCTGTCTATGCCGCTTTGTCTTAAATAGATATGATTCGAACTGTATCTATCTTGATTTGGCAACATAAACTAGAATGATATAGACCATACAGTGACCATACTACATAGATATATGTTTGTTTCATGTTGTTATCCTGTCCACCTTACTACCGAACTGGTTTACCAAAATGAGTTGAGAGAAGTGCATTTTTCAACCCTGAACTCTTGCCCTAGTCTAATTTACAACCCCGAACTTCAATACCATCTAAATTACAACCCTCAACTCTCAAAACCGGTCAGGATTCAACCCTCCCCTCCTTGTTGACCGGTTTTGACCAGGGGTGACCATTTTTGACCAACAGATCCAATCAGCATGCCATGTCAGAAAAAAAATTCAAAAATTCAAGAAAAAAATAAATAAATATGTGTAAGATTGAGAAAAAATCAGGGAAAAAATAAAAAAACAAATTTCCAAAAAAAGTTTGCGAAAAAAATTCGGAAACATTTTCTGTAATATTCGGGAAAAAATAAAAAAGTTGAACTTGTTTGGAAATTACTTTTTTTAGACTTTTTCCCTATTTTACAGTTTTACTATAATTTTCTTAGGAATTTGAATTTTTTTCCCTTGGATTTTTTAATTTTAAGTATTTTTTGGTTTTTCATGGAAATATTGATAATTTTGTTTTTTAAAATTCGATTTTATTTATTTTCCCTGATTTTTCCCGGAAATTTGATTTTTTTATTTCTTTTCCTGGTTTTTTTATTTTACAACTTTTTTAAAAACAATGCTGATGTGGCATGCTGACTGGACCCGTTGACTGGTCAAAACCGGTCAACAGAGAGGGGAGGGTTGAATCCTAGCCGGTTTTGAGAGTTGGGGGTTGTAATTTAGACGGTATTGGAGTTCGGGGTTGTATATTAGAACAGGGCAAGAGTTCGGGGTTGAAATATGCACTTCTCTCAATGAGTTTCATATACTACATTGTAAACCTGAGATGTGTTTGTTTGTTTCTCTTTTAGAACGCGGATAAAATATTGGAGAAGAGTACCCTGTTATGCAATGGTAAAGGAAGTAATGCAGATAAGGTTCAAGATAGTGAGACATCCCTGTTGATCTCCAAGAAAGCTGATAAAAACTATATTGAAGACACTGAGACAACCCCAAAGTCCTGTCTTGATGTAGTGTTCGAGTTACTGGCTACCACTGCTGGCACCAGCTCTTCGAACTCATTGCCTGAATCAGTTCGGCTTCTTGACTCTCAACTTCAAGTTGAAAGACATCGATCAGATGTTATGCGACAGGAAGCCAAAGGACTGAGGAAGTCCCTGCAGAATTCAGATGCATACTTTCTGGTGCAACAGCAAGCGCTGGAGGACTTAAGCGCCAAACAAGAGAAAGTTAATAAGCTTGCTAAGCATCTTGCCAGCATTATGGGTACCCTGGATATTGTTTCTTGAGCTCTTCTGAAGTGGTTTCAGTTCTGGACTTGTTTTGCTGCGGCGTTTATATGCTGTTGTGTTCCCTATATTTGCACTGGTGGCGAACTTTGATGCCCACTGGATGTAATATGTGTAATAGCCGTGATAGCCTAGTGTAAGTTGCTTGCTTATTTTTTTCCTTGTTGTCTTGTTTATTTGTTTGCTTGTACTCAGTGCAGTTCTTTTTCTGCGGTTTGCTAGTGGCTGCAATAACCTATTTTTTAAAACTAGGCCACAATAACCATGGGCTAATATTTACTATAGTGATGCTGGGCCTCCTACGGGCCGTAGAAACAGTGGCCTTCTACGGGCTGTATAAACAGTGGGCCGTCTATGGGCCGTAGAAATAGTGGGCCTTCTACAGGCCGTAGAAACAATGGGCCTTCTACGGGCCGTATCATCAATGGGCCTTCTACGGACCGTATCATCAATGGGCCTTATACGGGCCGTACGATCGATTGGCCAAACATGGGCCAAACAGACCACATCCTGGCCGTAAACGGGCTAGAGTTGGAATCGTCCGTTCATGGGCCGACCATAACGGGCCATCGTTAATAGGCCGTATTTGATGACGCTATGAAAACGGCCCAACGTATTAACGGACCACAAACGGGCCGACTGTAACCACATGCTGAATTTGGCTCACAAGCAGAAAATGATAGTAACGGGCCGTAAGTAAACGAATGCTGGAAATGAGCCCAAGAATAAATGGGCTCTGAGAAGGCCGAAAGATAACATGGGCTGGAGACGGCCCAACGGAATAATAGGCCGTTAATGGGTATAAAGTGATACACTGTTCATTACGGGCCAGTTTCACCACGGGCCGTTAATGGGTGTAAAGTGATACACTATTCATTACGGGCCAGTTTCACCATGGAACGTTAATAGGCCAAGAGTTACATAGGGCCTCATATGGGCCGAAAGACATCATGGGCCATACATGGGCCAAAAGTGAAAACGGGCTGGAATCATATTGGATGGCCCAGATGATGCTACTGGGCCTAATTCGGATAGGGCGTAACGGGCCTTGATAGCGGGCTGTCAATGGGCTATATGAGAACATGCCATTAACAGGCTTTCCATGGGCCGGCCCGCCACCTTTTAACCAAGTCAAACGGGCTGGCCTTTTCACAGGAACGGGCCTCTGTTGGGTCGTGACACGTGTCAACGTATCATAGGCGCCTTCTGTCCAATGAGTGGATGACATCTGTCCTGACAATGAGCCGACACGTGTTTCCTCCAGCCAATGATGATTTTACACATGGAAAATCACCATTGGTCGGGGCTGTTAACGGGTTATCGGATCCAAAACCCAACCCGATAGCTTAACGGTGTTCCTTTACGGTGGATGCCATGTGTCGGTCACCCTTGACGAAACCACTTCTGTGACGCGCGATTTATCGTCATGGAAGTGGGCACTTCCGTGATGATAATTTTGGTAATGTCATGGAACACTTGTACGACAACACAGGTATGACTATCTTGATTCTGTCATAAATTTGTCATGGATGTACATGCATGACAAAAAACGCGACCTACTGTGACAAACACGTATCATCACGGAAGTGTATTTTTTTGTAGTGCTTGCTTAAAGCGCTACTCTGTTCTCTTGAACTTAATACTCTAGATGCATGCAGGATAGCGGTCGATGTGTGGAGTAATAGTAGTAGATGTAGGCAGGAGTTGGTCTACTTGTCTCGGACGTGATGTCTATATACATGATCATACCTAGATATTCTCATAACTATGCTCAATTTTGTCAATTGCTCAACAGTAATTTGTTCACCCACCGTAATACTTATGCTCTCGAGAGAAGCCTCTAGTCAAACCTATGCCCGCCGGGTCTATTTTCCATCATATTAATCTTCCAATACTTAGTTATTTCCTTTTCCATTTATTTTACTTGCATCTTTATTTCTCTTTATCATAAAAATACCAAAAATATTATCTTATCATATCTATCAGATCTCACTCTCGTAGGTGACCGTGAAGGGATTGACAACCCCTTTATCGCGTTGGTTGCGAGGAGTTTATTTGTTTGTGTAGGTGTGAGGGACTTGTGCGTGGCCTCCTACTGGATTGATACCTTGGTTCTCAAAAACTGAGGGAAATACTTATGCTGCTCTGCTGCATCACCCTTTCCTCTTCAAGGGAAAACCAACGCAGTGCTCAAGAGGTAGCATGCATCCAATTCCATAAACCCCAAAGTTATTCCACATTAGTCCACCATACCTACCTATATACGGTATCTACCTGCCGTTCCAAGTAAATTTGTATGTGCCAAACTCTAAACCTTCAAATAAATATCCTGTTTTGTATGATCGAATAGCTCATGTATCAACTAGGGCTGTCCGTATCTTCCATGTTAGGCGGGTTATTCTCAAGAGGAGTGGACTCCGCTCCTCACTCACGAGAAAAATGGCTGGTCACCGGGATGCCCAGTCCCATGCTTTATGCAAATCAAATCAAAATAACTGCAAACAAAACTCCCCCGGGACTCTTGTTAGTTGGAGGCAGTCGTTGTTTCGAGCAAGTCATGGATTGGTGCTTGTTGGTGGAGGGTGAGTATAAACTTTACCATTCTGTTAGGGAACCACCTATAATGTGTGTAGCATGGAAGATATCGCCATCTCTTGGTTGTTATGTTGACAATGAAAGTATGCCGCTCAAAATATTATTCATATCTATTTCAAAACCGAGCTCTGGCACCTCTACAAATCCCTGCTTCCCTCTGCGAAGGGCCTGTCTATTTACTTTTATGTTGAGTCATCATCCTCTTATTAAAAAGCACCAGTTGGAGAGCACCGCTGTCATTTGAATTCATTACTGTTAGTTTACATTGAGTATGACTTGACTGGATCTCTTTTACCATGAATTACAATGTCTAGTCAGTCCTTGATCTTTAAAAGTGATCTGCATTTATGTTTTGCGGTCTCAGAAAGGGCTAGCGAGATACCATCTTGTTATATCATATCATGATTGTTTTGAGAAAGTGTTGTCATCCGAGATTTATTATTATTGCTCGCTAGTTGATTATGCCATTGATATAAGTAAACATGAGACCTAAATGTTATTGTGAATATGGTTAGTTCATAATCTTTGCTGAAAACTTGAATGTTGGCTTTACATATTTACAACAAGATCAAACAGAGTTTGTAAAAGTTTTTCTTTATCACTTTCAGTTTATCAACTGAATTGCTTGAGGACAAGCAAAGGTTTAAGCTTGGGGAGTTGATACGTCTCCGTCGTATCTACATTTCCAAACACTTTTGCCCTTGTTTTGGACTCTAACTTGCATGATTTGAATGGAACTAACCCGGACTGATGCTGTTTTCAGCAGAATTGCCATGGTGTTATTTTTGTGCAGAAATAAAAGTTCTCGGAATGACCTGAAAATCAACGGAGCATTATTTTGGAATATATAATGAATATTGGAAGGAAGATCCACGTCAGGGGGTGCCCCACCTGTCCCCGACGGTGGGGGCGCGCCTGCCCCCTGGGCGCGCCCCTGCCTCGTGGCCCCCCTGACACTCCACCGACCTCAACCTGGACTCCATATATTCACTTTCAGGGAGAAAAAACCAAGGCAGAAGGATTCATCGCGTTTTACGATACGGAGCCGCCGCCAAGCCTGAAACTCTCTTGGGACGGCTCCGGAGAGGGGAATCCGTTGCCATCGTCATCATCAACCATCCTCCATCACCAATTTCATGATGCTCACTGTCGTGCGTGAGTAATTCCATCGTAGGCTTGCTGGACGGTGATGGGTTGGATGAGATTTATCATGTAATCAAGTTAGTTTTGTTAGGGTTTGATCCCTTGTATCCACTATGTTCTGAGATTGATGTTGCTATGACTTTGCTATGCTTAATCCTTGTCACTAGGGCCCGAGTGCCATGATTTCAGATCTGAACCTATCATGTTTTCATCAATATATGAGACTTCTTGATCCTATCTTGCATGTCTATAGTCACCTATTATGTGTTATGATCCATTAACCCCGAAGTGACAATATTCGGGATACTTATCGGTGATGACCATAGTCTGAGGAGTTCATGTATTCACTATGTGTTAATGCTTTGTTCCGGTACTCTATTAAAAGGAGGCCTTAATATCCCTTAGTTTCCGCTAGGACCCCGCTGCCACGGGAGGGTAGGACAAAAGATGACATGCAAGTTCTTTTCCATAAGCACGTATGACTATATTCGGAATACATGCCTACATTACATTGATGAACTGGAGCTAGTTCTGTGTCACCCTAGGTTATGACTGTTGCATGATGAACCGCATCCGGCATAATTCTCCATCACCGATCCATTGCCTATGAGCTTTCCATATATTGTTCTTCGCTTATTTACTTTTCCGTTGCTATTGTTATCATCACTACAAAATACCAAAAACATTACTCTTGCTACCGTTATCACTACTATCATACTACTTTGCTGCTAAACACTTTGCTGTAGATATTAAGTTTCCAGGTGTGGTTGAATTGACAACTCGGCTGCTAATACTTGAGAATAATCTTTGGCTCCCCTTGTGTCGAATCAATAAGTTTTGGTTGAATACTCTACCCTCGAAAACTGTTGCGATCCCCTATACTTGTGGGTTATCAATGGGCTTCCTCAAATGCCCTAGGTCTTCGAGAGCAAGCGAGTTGGATGCACACCCACTTAGTTTCTTTGATGAGCTTTCATATATTTATAGCTCTAGTGCATCCGTTGCATGACAATCCCTACTCCTTGCATTGACCTCAATCGGTGGGCATCTCCATAGCCCATTGATTAGCCGCGTCAATGTGAGACTTTCTCCCTTTTTGTCTTCTCACACAACCTCAATCATCATATTCTATTCCACCCATAGTGCTTTGTCCATGGCTCACGCTCATATATTGCGTAAAAGTTGAAAGAGTTTGAAAAGGCTAATTATGAAACAATTGCTTGGCTTGTCATCGGGGTTGTGCATGCTGAGAGCATTTTGTGTGACGAAAATGAAGCTTGGCCAAACTATATGACTTTGTAGGGATAAGTTTTCTTTGGCTATGGTATTTTGATAAGACATAATTGCTTGATTAGCATACTTGGAGTATTACTATTTTTATGTCAATAATAAACTTTTATCTTGAATCTTTTGGATCTGAACATTCATGCCACAATATAGAAAAATACATTGAAGAATATTCAAGAAAGCATTCCACATAAAAAATTCTATTTTTACCATTTACCTACTCGAGGACGAGCAGGAATTAAGCTTGGGGATGCTGATACGTCTCCAACGTATCTATAATTTTTGATTATTCCATGCTATTATATTATCTGTTTGGATGTTAATGGGCTTAATATTACACTTTTATATTATTTTTTGGACTAACCTATTAACCCAAGGCCCAGTGCAAATTGCTGTTTTTTTGCCTATTTGAGTGTTTTGCAGAAAAGGAATATCAAACGGAGTCCAAACGGAATGAAACCTTCGGGGGCGTGATTTTTGGAACAAACGTGATCCAGAGGACTTGGAGTGGACGCCAAGCAACCAACGAGGTGGCCACGAGGCAGGGGGCGCGCCCTCCCTCCTTGTGGGCCCCTCGTGGCTCAACCGACCTACTTCTTCCTCATATATATATGTTCATATACCCCGAAAACATCCAGGAGCACCACGAAACCCTATTTCCACCGCTGCAACCTTCTATACCCAAGAAATCCCATCTTGGGGCTTTTTCTGGAGCTTCGCCGGAGGGGGCATTGATCATGGAGGGCCTCTACATCAACTCCATGGCCCCTCCGGTGATGTGTGAGTAGTTTACTTCAGACCTTCGGGTCCATAGTTATTAGCTAGATGGCTTCTTCTCTCTCTTCGGATCTCAATACAAAGTTCTCCTCGATTCTCTTGGAGATCTATTTGATGTAATCTTCTTTTGCGGTGTGTTTGTCAAGATCCGATGAATTGTGGGTTTATGATCAAGATTATCTATGAACAATATTTGAATCTTCTCTGAATTCTTTAATGTATGATTGGTTATCTTTGCAAGTCTCTTCGAATTATCAGTTTGGTTTGGCCTACTAGATTGATCTTTCGTGCAATGGGAGAAGTGCTTAGCTTTGGGTTCAATCTTGCGGTGCTCGATCCCAGTGACAGTAGGGGAAACGACATGTATTGTATTGTTGCCATCGAGGATAAAAAGATGGGGTTTATATCATATTGCATGATTTTATCCCTCTACATCATGTCATCTTGCTTAAAGCGTTACTCCGTTCTTATGAACTCAATACTCTAGATGCATGCTGGACAGCGGTCGATGTGTGGAGTAATAGTAGTAGATGCAGGCAGGAGTCGGTCTACTTGTCACGGACGTGATGCCTATATACATGATCATACCTAGATATTCTCATAACTGTGCTCAATTCTATCAATTGCTCGACAGTAATTTGTTCACCCACCGTAATACTTATGCTATCTTGAGAGAAGCCACTAGTGAAACCTATCGTTGAGGATATAACCTCTGAGGGTAAACTGCCCAGGAGGGGCCGGTTCACCTTCAGCTATACTGAAGCCCAAGGAAACCCAGAAGATGTCGCTTTACGGATGAAGCTTAGAGGCCCAGAGCCCGCAGGAGATTTAGGGCCCATGATAGTAAACCGCCATGATTGTATAAACTTGCATTGTAAGATAGGAAAGAAGAGACCGAGGCGGACACTTGTATGAGCCAGCCTCGGGACTCTGTAGACCGGTCGGGGTCCTCCCGAGTATATAAAGGGGTGACCCGGCGGCAGTTTAGGGAGAGAAAAGAACAACTCGAAGCCAGACAAAGCGGATTCGCTCCCTGGCCTTCGAAACCCCAGCAATACCAATCACAACTAGACGTAGGCTTTTACCTTCATCGAAGGGGCCGAACTAGTATAAAACTCTCGTGTCCCTTTGTCCGGTTTAACCCCTTCAAGCTAACCCGTAGTAATGGCTCCACGACTAAGTCCTTTCATGAGGACATCTGCCGTGACAATTCCACGACAGTTGGCGCCCACTGTGGGGCTATCGCATGATGGTTTTGTGTTCTTGAAGGGCAGCTTCGATGGACTGAAGGGATACGCTGTGGGCCGGATGACGAAGAGTCGCCGCGGCAAGCTCTACATCGACAATGCAGGATGGGGTCCCGAGGCTGATTCAATTGAATACAGGTACCGGGTCCCCTTTGGTGGGATTCACGTCTTCATCGGCAAGATCGGCGAACCGGCCCCCGAGCCAAACACCTGCACCGACATCATCGAGACGGCTCGGCGTGCAAATTCTTCACCGGTTCAGCCTGAGGCAAGGCATGTTTTCGTAGGTGTCATCCACGGTTCGGGGTACGAGGAGGAACCGGTCTCCCATGGAGAAATCGTAGTCTGCAGTGGTGATGAGTCTTTCGGAGAAACCGAATCGCTTTACCAGTTGTACGACGGCCGGATTGAGGGAGGATCCGAGGGCAACAGTATTCCGGATTCCCCCGGTCTACCAAACCGGGCCACTGTCTTCATGGCCGGCACACGACCGGCGCCTCATTCATCTACCGCCGCAGCAGTGCTCTCCGATTCAACGACGGCCACGCCAGCAGGGGCAGGTAGCTCGGCGCCGCCTCTGGCCCAAGTCTTGTCTGATTTGTTTGATGCTCTAGCGGCACTGATGTCCGCGGAGGTAGACGTAGCAGCCAGGGATCAGCACGATGCGGAGATTCTAAAAGTGAAAGATCATATAGCCCAGGCTAAAGCGGACCTGGCAGCAGAGAACGCCAGGATGGCCACAGAGCGGGCCGAGTTGGAAGCACAGGCTTATCGGATTAGACTAGATCAGAATGCCTCGGAAGAGGTCATGAGAAGAAGGTACCGATCACGCCTCCCGTCGATTTATGAGCCGCAGAATCTTTTCAACATGCCAGGTGCAGGAGCTGGTAACCAACCCGCGCCAAACCGGGCGGGGGCACCGGAAGCAGGAGCGCCGGTTCAACCACGCACAACAGACCTACCTCGCCAGAACAACGTGGTAACATCAACGCCGCCCGGGCATTATTCCAACCAATTGGATAATATTGTGGCCGCCGCTTCACGCCTGGCGGCCCTCCCAACCGATGGCGAGTCACCAGTTGCAGTGGAAGCGCGTCGGGCCAGGGATCTTCTTCAGACAGCACTGAATCAACAGCAAGCGTATTCACACAGCCGTGAGAGGGTTCATTCCACTCCCCGTCCAAGCCGGAGTTATAGCAGACACGTGGAAGACGAACCAGCCGTGTCCAATAGCGCACGCCACCGAAATTCGCCGTGGGAGAACAACCCGGCCGGGGGAGGTGCTAATGCGCAAGATGTTGTAGACCACGGCCGCGCACGACGGGAGGCCGAGTTGACAGCTCGACATGAAGCACGACATCATACTCCGGTTCACCCCACTGCCTCCGTGGAGCCAGGGGTAATGTTCAGTTCCCTAGGGGTACCATGTTTAACTCCCGCATTGCGTAATGTGCGGTTTCCCAAGGATTTCAAGGGACCTCGTAAGGTACCAAATTACACCGCCAATTTGCAGCCAGAGGCGTGGGTGGAGAGCGATGAGATGGCAATGGAGATGTTAGATGTGGATGAGGCGGTTTGTGCTAAATATTTCACCATGATGCTGGAAGGAATAGCTCGCACTTGGTTGAAGAGCTTGGCAACCAACTCTATCGACTAATGGGCCGAATTAAAGCGCCGGTTTATCCAGAACTTCAAGGATACGTGCAAGCAGCCGATGTCAATTGTAGATCTGGCCACTTGTGTCCAAGAGGAAGGGGAGTCCATGACCCATTGGTTTAAATGAGTGTCGACGATTTTGCATGCATCAGATCGTATTAATGCAGACACCGCCATGTTAACGTTAGAGGGCAATTGCCGTTTCAAGCCATTGAAACAGAAGTTGGGAAGGCTCAAACGTCATTGCAACGACATGTCAACACTCATGGCCGCTTTAGTTAAGTATGCCGATTCAGATAATACCAAGGATCCGGATTCAGAGGAGGACAAACCGGAGAAGGGAAAGAAGAACGACAGTGCAAAAGGGCAGCACCACAACCAAGGGGGCCATGGGAATAACAGTAAGTGTAAAGCGGATAATTCAGATTTGGAGGCTAACACAAATATGCAGCGCTGCAAAGGTTAACCGCCCCCGCGCGGTGGAGGGATGAATCTGGAGCGTTTGTTAAACCAGCCCTGCCCGAAGCATGGGACCAAGGAGGCCCCTTCCACACATCTTTGGAAAGATTGTCACATAATGAGGGAGTTCAAAATTCTGATTTATACCGGTATGATCAAGATCCACCGGGCGGTTCAGGCCCAGGTTTCCATGGGGGCGGCGGTTCAAGCTCTGGATTTCAGAACAACCAGGGCCATCAGAACAACCATGGTA
This sequence comes from Triticum urartu, assembly GCF_056163025.1. Lineage (NCBI taxonomy): Eukaryota > Viridiplantae > Streptophyta > Magnoliopsida > Poales > Poaceae > Triticum > Triticum urartu. Next base: position 111,024,551 of record NC_141875.1, on the reverse strand, counting down.
ATAACCAGCAGAATAACCAAGGGAATCAGCAACAGTCAGGTTACCAGAGTCACCCCAAGCAGTTGAACAGCGGACAGTATCATGTGTTCACTACCAGCCTGTGCAAGCGGGATCAGAAACTTCACAAGAGGGCAGTCAATACTGTTGAACCGGCCGTACCACATTATCTACGATGGTCGGAGCAGCCTATTGTGTGGAGCAGAGAGGATCACCCGCCCCGGGTTGACAATCCGGGCCAACTAGCCTTGGTGGTAGCGCCTCAGGTGGGGGGCTATAAGTTTACCAAGGTTCTGATGGATGGAGGGAGCAGTATCAACATCCTGTACTATGAGACTTTCCATCGCATGGGTTTGATGGATAAGAATCTTAAACCGTCAAACACTATTTTTCATGGTGTGGTACCAGGTAAATCGGCCTACCCTGTGGGAAAGATTGCTTTGGAAGTTGTGTTTGGAGATGAGCTTGATTCCAGGTCTGAGACTTTGACCTTTGAAGTGGTGAAAATCCAGAGTCCATATCACGCGCTATTTGGACGGCCGGCTTACGCGAAATTCATGGCGAGGCCCTGTTATGTCTATCTATAGCTCAAGATGCCAGGTTATAAGGGGACGATCACAGTACATGGGAGCCGAAAGATTGCCTTGGATTGCGAGGAAGGTGAAGCGGCCTATGCAGAATCGGTTTGTGCCACAAAGGAGCTGAAATTCTATAAAGACAATGTTGATCCGGCGGATATGACCCCTCTGAAGAAACCTACGACTGAACATGACCCGACCCTGACGTTCAAACCGGCTAATGAGACTAAGCTTGTTGACTTCGTCCCTGGTGATTCATCCAAGCAGTTTAGTATCAGTGCAAATCTGGATCCGAAATAGGAAAGCGCGCTCATCGAGTTCATCCGTGAGAACCGGGACATCTTTGCATGGAAACCTTCTGACATGCCAGGTGTACCGAGGGAACTCGCTGAGCACACCCTAAATATTGATCCTAAGTTTAAACCGGTCAAGCAATACCTTCGCCGCTTTAACGAAGAAAGACGCAAGGCCATCGGCGAAGAGGTAGCCCGGCTACTAGCGGCTGGGTTTATTGTCGAAGTGTTTCATCCCGAATGGTTCCAGTGCTTGTTCTTAAGAAAAATGGCACTTGGCGTATGTGTGTGGACTACACTGATTTGAATAAAACTTGCCCGGCAGATCCTTTCGCTCTCCCGCGTATTGATCAGATCATTGATGCAACGGCGGGTTGTGAGCGCCTGAGTTTCCTGGATGCTTATTCAGGTTATCATCAGATTAAGATGGCAGTTAAGGACTAGGAGAAGACAGCCTTCATCACTCCCTTTGGAGCCTTCTGCTATGTTTCTATGCCCTTTGGGCTCAAGAGTGCCCAAGCAACCTACCAGCGTTGTGTGCAAAATTGTCTTCACAAGCAGATTGGGCGTAATGTTCATGCCTATGTGGATGACATTGTGGTGAAATCCAGGAAGCAGGAAACCCTAATAAATGATCTCAAGGAGACGTTTGACAATCTTCGGGTTTACAAAATGATGCTCAACCCGGACAAATGTGTTTTTGGTGTTCCGACAGGCAAACTCTTGGGTTTTCTTGTGTCTAACAGAGGTATTGAGGCAAATCCGGAAAAGATCAAAGCAGTCACATCCTTGGCTAAACCGGCATGTATCAATGTTGTTCAGCGTCTGGCGGGCCGGATTGCAGCCCTCAGCCGATTTATCAGCCGTTTGGGAGAGAAGGCGATTCCCCTGTATCAGATGTTGAAGAAAACAGATAAATTCGTCTGGACTGACACCGCTGATGCGGCATTCGAGGAGTTGAAGCGGCAGCTAGCTGAACCACCAGTCCTCGCTCCTCCAGTTGATAATGAACCTCTACTGTTGTACGTGGCTGCCAATGCCCGAGCGGTTAGTGTGGCGATTGTGGTTGAGCGCAAGGAGGCTGGGAAAGAATATCTGGTTCAAGGACCAGTTTTCATTGCAAGTAGGAAACTCAAGCAATATTTTCAAGGCCATCCTATTACAGTGGTTAGTTCTGCTCCCTTGGGTGATATAATCCAGAATAGAGAGGCAACTGGCCGAGTTGCGAAGTGGGCGATCGAGCTTGGTCCCCATAGTTTGAAGTATACACCCCGAACAGCCATCAAATCTCAGGCGCTTGTGGACTTCATCAATTATTGGACCGAGTTACAGGCACCAGAAGACAAACCGGATAATACATAGTGGACCATTCACTTTGATGGATCCAGGCAGCTGGAAGGCTCGGGGGCTGGAGTTGTCCTCACTTCCCCTCGAGGAGATAAGATTTGTTATGTTCTCCACTTAATGTTTCCTTGTACTAACAATGCAACGGAGTACGAGGCATTGCTCCACGGCCTTCGTGTAGCTAAGGAAATGAACTTAAGCCGGGTTCGATGCTTTGGAGATTCTGATTTGGTGGCTCAGCAAGTTTCTGGTACTTGGGATTCTAAGGACCCGCTCATGGCGGCTTATAGGCGCGAGGTGGATATTGTGGCAGGTCATTTTAAGGGTTATCAGGTGGAGCACATCAACCGGCGCAAGAACGAAGCAGCAGATGCTCTAAGCCGGCTGGGATCTCAGCGTAAGACGGTACCACCTAATACCTTTCTAGATATCTTGCGTAACCCATCTGTAAAGTTGCCTACAGAGGAGGATTTAGTTATTCCTGATCCGGAGGCCCAGCTGGTAGCCGTTTTGCATGCCACTCTGGATTGGACGGTTCCATATTTGGTGTATCTGAACCGGGGCGATTACTAGAATACGAACTTTTCACCAGGCAGATAGTCCGGCGGTCCAAGTCTATGGTTGTTCACAATGGTGAGTTGCACCGTTCTAGCGTTTCAGGCGTATTCCAACATTGTGTTTCTCCTGAAAATGGACAAGAGATTCTACGGGAAATCCATGAAGGGGATTGCGGTCACCATGCCGGCTCAAAGTCCTTGGTTGCTAAGGCTTTCCGACACGGGTTCTACTGGTTGACAGCTCATTCTGATGCGGAAGACTTGGTAAAGCGGTGTGACGCTTGTCAGAAATTTTCACGTCGAGCTCATGTTCCTGCTCAGGAGTTACGCATGATCCCCATCACTTGGCCGTTTGCTACTTGGGGGCTTGATATGGTTGGACCCTTTAAGCGTTCTAAGGACAAGAAGACCCACCTGTTGGTGGCGGTTGACAAGTTCACCAAGTGGGTTGAAGCGGAGCCCGTCAATAAATGTGATGCAGCCACGGCGGTTCAATTTCTCAAAAAGATTATTTTCCGTTTCGGTTTTCCACATAACATCATCACAGATAATGGTACGAACCTTTCTAAAGGTGAGATGGAGGAGTTCTGCCAACGAGAGCACATCCGGCTTGATGTAGCATCCGTGGCTCACCCCCAATCTAATGGTCAAGCTGAGAGGGCGAATCAAGAAATCCTGAAGGGTATCAAGCCCCGGCTCATGGTCCCTTTGAAGCGGACACCGGGTTGTTGGGTGGAAGAATTACCATCTGTGTTATGGAGCATAAATACCACCCCAAACCGATCTACGGGATATACACCCTTTTTCTTGGTCTATGGGGCTGAGGCTGTCCTCCCAAGTGATATTCGTCACGACTCACCCCGGGTCGTGAATTATGTTGAAGCGGACAACGAGCAAGCACGCCAAGAGGCGTTGGACCTGTTAGATGAGAAGCGAGACATGGCTTTGGCTCGGTCGGTGGTTTATCAGCAAGACCTGCGGTGTTATCACAGCCGCCGGGTTAAGACAAGAACCTTTCAAGAAGGCGATTTGGTACTTTGGCTCATTCAAGACCAGACGGATACGCACAAGTTATCCCCGCCTTGGGAAGGACCTTTTGTGATCAGCAAAAATCTGCACAACGGATCATACTACCTCATTGACGTTTGAGAAGACTCACGTAGCTCTGAGGTGGAGACCCGGCGGCCATGGAACATAGCTCTCCCACGGCCTTATTACACTTGAAGCCACAGGCTTTTCATATGTACATATTTCAACAATGTATATATTATGATCAATATAATAAACCAGCATCCTTGCTATCAAGCAGGGCCTCCGCCGTTTTTTCCTTCAAATATCTGTTAACTTGGGGGCTTCCTGTTCAAACATAGGTGTATTCACCAAAGAGAACATAGCGTTACTACCCTCTTGATGCGACTATCACGCCTTGGGGGCTTCCTGTTCAAACATAGGTGTATTCACCAAAGAGAACATAGCGTTACTACCCTCTTGATGCGGCTATCATGCCACAACAAAGCTTGGGAGCTTCACACCCAAGGGGCCAAAGAGAGTCTTGTTGCTACGCACAACTCAAACATAGGCACCCATTGAGCACAACTCACAAAGTTACTTGGGGGCTCTTTGCGTCAAATACCAAAGAGTTTGAAAGGACCCTTGTAGCTGGGTATCGACCCACGGCTTGGAAGCCTGGTGTATTCACCTAAAACCCCGGGTTAACCTGCCTTCATCAAGTAAGCCACTCCTATCCAGGTAATCCTGGCACGACCCTTCGAACGTTTGACAGTTACTCTCATTGAGACCCTGAACTTGTCAAAGTTAAAACGATGATTGGTTAGTTGGAGGGCCATCTTAAAAGGCTTTGCCAAAATGGTTTAACTCAGTGGCCTGGCAGCCCATGAAAAGCCTCGATTTGGGCCTGGCAGCCCTCAAAAAGCCTCGACTACATTTTTTTGTTTGCTTTTTTGCCAAGTTTTTGTTTTTCATGAGGTTTATTCTAAACCAGAGTTCTTTAACCCGGCATGGCTTACGGATCTTCTGTTCAAGTATACAATTAAAGGTAATCCGGCATCCTTCAAAACCGGTTTGGCGTTGATGCTTTGTCTCCAGCAATCGACCGGCGTTCATCACAACCCGGTTCTGTATCATATATATACCAACATGGTACGGTGGAGACAGGGATTGCATAATATTGTAAAAATACATAAGCCAGTACTGAAATTCTCATGACAAATCAACGCAAAGTGTATCCCAGTGCACGATGGCAACGGATCAAAGTATTTTTACTAGCCTATTACAAGGCACTTGAAGGCCCAAAATATGGTGTTTCCAGCAAAACAAGGTTTATCGAGCATCACTATGATGGCCGGATCAAGTTTCATTACCATGTTGATGCGATGTTGATGGGTCATCTGGCGTCGGCTCAGCTTCCTCCTCCCCACCTAGCGGTTGGAAGTTTGTAGTGGTCCAGTCAATCTGGGTTAAGGCCTGAAAGATAGCTTCTTCACTGATAAGTTCTGACGGATCAATGTCAGGGGCATAAGTGTGCTTACGGTTTCCTAGAATAAGATTTTGCGCCTCCGGAATGACAGGGTTAATCCGTTTATTGTTGGCATCATAATAAGACCGGTGAACCGTCAAGTTAGCATCTTCGGCTAGTTGACTCGCCAGAGGACGCATTTCCCTTGTCACTCTTTTAAGGGCTGCATCATCAAAATCTGCCCCGTTTTCTTGTGTGCTTGGAAAGCCTTTGGCAAGGTCAACTGGATCCAAGTCAGCTATCCACGCTTTGGCTCGAGTAAGTGCCAACAAAGCGCCGGCCCTGGCAGCAGATCGCTTCACCTCTTCTAGTTGTGCTGGTACCATGGATAGCCTTGCCAGAGTGTCCTTGATCAGTGTTGGGGCCGAATTGTCATAGGATGCTGCGCAGATAACCCATTGGGCATCGGTGTATAGTTGTTCAAGAAGAGTATATGCTGCTTTCAGCTTCATCCGTACATCTGAGCCTAGATGAGTAATGCGGCTACCTGCAACAGTTTAAGAATTTCATATTTCAACCGGTACCTTACAAGATGGCTATTTCAAATACTTTGCCAAGAGTACTTACCAAACACTGCGGAAGTCATGGCGTTCACTTGACGTTTCAACCCAGAAAGTTCTTCTGCTACCGGTTTAAGAGTAGATTCGGCATCTTCAGCCCGTTTCAGCAATGTGCCCTTCTTAGTGTCCCAATTGGCACGTTCCGTCTTGAATTCTTCTTTTAGCTGTTCTATGGAAGTTAAAGCGGCTCGAAGTTCATCTTTGGCTTTGGAAGATTCTTCTTGGTGAGATTTGATACTTTCTTGAAGATCAGCAATCTGCGTCCGTTGATGGTTTATGTCAGGCTGCCAAAATCAAGAGGAGCATTTCAATATTTTATCAAAAGTCCCAAGCATACAATTGGTTCTACACTTGGCACTTGGGGGATAATGCGGATTAATTCTTTCTCATTGTTTATTCAAAGTCCCAAGGATTCATACAAGTTTCAATCCTGGCACTTGGGGGCTAATGCGGATTAATTCTTTCTTATTGCTTATTCAAAGTCCCAAGGATTCATACAAGTTTCAATCCTGGCACTTGGGGGCTAATGTGTGTTTGTTCAAAAAAACTTAAAAGTCAACAATGTGCAGTTTGGAAATTCAAAGTTCCGGTTTGTTTTTACAAATTAAACCGACCCTTGGGGGCTACAGGATACAAGGCAGTGAAAAGACAAAGATAAGGAGGAAAATGTTTACCTCATAACGTTCCTTCATCAGATTTACCAAGTCAGCCTCATTGTCTCGACTTGTATAAAGCCGGTTCAAGAATCCGGAATGAAGATCCTGGGTAGAAATATTAGCATATTTTGACATATCAGTTTCCGTTTTCCTCTTGCCCATTGAAATAAACTCATCTTTGGCGGTATGTTTTGCCAAGACAACTGGATCACCCGGAGCGGTATAAGCAGTGCCAGTAACAATAATGTCATCGTCTTTGGCTGGGCTTGGCGGATTAGCACTTGACTTTAGTGGATCAGCAACCGGGCTTGCAGGTATAGCATGTGGACTGGAGGTATTCTCATATATGGCCGGATCAGCTTCCGGCGGATCAGCATTGATGGTTGGATTTGGCGGGACAAAATCATCCATGAGATTACCAAGATTTTGATCAGGATTTTTAGGAGCTTTCTCCGGTTCAACTTCACCGGTAGGGGCACTGGTCTTGGACTTCTTACTCAAACGAGCTTGAGCACTAATATTAAAACAAAGATTAGCATGGTCAACTGAGTTATGAAAGAGAAGGGAAGACTACACACTTACCCAGGGACGGTTTTCAGTGAAGGCAGCTGAGTGGTTGATGAACCGCCAGATGAATTAGAAGATGCCTGATAATTTGAATCAGATGAATTGAGAGGGCACCAGAAGAAACCTTTCAAAAGATAATGTTTTTCAGGAGAACAAGCAACCTCTGGACAACGTTTCCGGTTTGGGGTATGAGGTAAACCGGAAGAAGTGACCTGTTGACCATTGTGCCGGGTTGTGCGACGCCCTTCGGTTTGCTGTGTCTTCAAAGAAAGATTTTGATCCAAATGAGAAACGGGGTGAGAGTATTTCGCTTTCCGAACTGCACGGCGAAATCGTTGAACCGACACAAGTTCTGAGTCGGAAGAAAGACAAATTACCTCAACATGATCTACATGGCTGGCCTCCGCATCATCTTGGGAATAATCATTATCAGTAAAATATATGGATAGAAGTCAAGGGAGTCAAACTTTACCTCTTCAGCCGAGTCATCGACATCTTCTGGTGGTTCCGAAGACTCAGCAGTTTTCTTTTAGGCAGCTTTCTTGATGACTTTGGTCTTACCACGAGGAGCCTTAGCTACTTTGTCTTGAGTTTTCTTTTTCCAAAAGGAGCTACTGGCCTATGGAATTGCACAAAAGGATTATTATAGCAGTGTCGAAGCGGAGAAGGATCAGGAAAAGTACAAAATTAAAATATTTACCACTGGCGGTTTGTTGGAGGCGTAAAAAGGACGCAGACCAATTTGAGTACATACGGCGAGCGGTTCGTCAAGTATCATCTTTACACTTTCACTAACTTCATCGTCCGTCAGTTCTATTGAATTAAACCGTTGAGGATCATTGGTGTTGCTGGTGTATTCAAACATCAATCCGGGCCGGTGGCTTAAAGGAAGAATGCACCATGAAATCCAGCAATGGACGAGATCAACACCAGTTAAACCGTTGGCAAGAAGAGCCCGGAGTTTGGCGAGTTGAGGTGCATAGGATTGTCGATCTTTGGCAGGCAATCTCTGAGGTAAAGGGTGATTATTACTGAGCCGGTGCGGACGGTAGCCCGGCAAGGGATTCTCTTCAGCAGGGGCCGTATTCTGACAATAGAACCAGGTTTGGTTCCAGTCTTTTGGATGGCTGTGAAGTTTGGCATGAGGAAAATCAACCTCTTTCCTCTTTTGGATTGACACACCGCCAAGTTCAGTATTAGGTCCATCAGAAAATTCCGTCCGGCGGTTTAAGTGAAAGAGATCTAGAAAGAGGTCGACAGTTGGTTCTTCTTGCAGATAAACCTCGCAGAGTACTTGGAAATTGCATATGTTGGACACAGAATTTGGTCCAATATCTTGAGGATGAAGTTGGAGCCTGGCAAGAACATCCCGGAATTTTTTTGATCCGGGAGGACTGAAACCTCGAGCTAAATGTTGCAAGAATACAATCACTTCTCCATCTTGAGGTTCATGGGGGCACTCAGGGCCAGGAACTCGCCAACGGAGGACATTTTTTGAAGCCAAAGTGCCGGTGGTGATATATTCATTGATTTGCGTTTCTATGATCCGAGACGGAACCCAGTTGCAAACAGCAAATTGCTTCGTCATCTTACAAAGTATGCAAAAGGAAAATGGACGGTTTACGATTGGCGGTTCGTATGTGTTTGTCAAAATGTTAAACCGGCAATTCAAGGTATACGTATGAAGTGAATCGGGCATGGCTGTTCAAAGTCTAGATGGCGGTTTAAGAGAGGGCTAATGACATACGATGGATTATCAACACTAAAGGATAAACCGCTTTTTGGAGGCAGAACCCCAAGCTGAAAATTTGTTAAGTGTGGAACAAACAGGTTTCACAAGTTGCAATTATTATTTTGGATCAACCGGTCGCTCTGGAAGGAAAAATTTCTAGACCTAAAACAATGCAGAGAAGTTCATACACTCGAAGAGGGCTTCCAAACAATGGAAATGAGATCTATTTTTATGCAAGATAAGCCCAAACAATTGCTGCAGCACTTCTACGTTGTTTTTACGATCTAAACAGAGCATTGGAGGTGAAAACTAACAAGGGTTTGTATCGGGCGGCGATGACCGCCGACGAACTCAACAAAAGTTCCAATGCAGATCTGAGAAGGAGAAGAACTCACGGATGTGGATGAGCTGCGGAGGTTCGCCGTTGATTTCTGGTCAGAGTCAGTTTGATGCAGCGGCCTGAGTCGGTGCGGACTGGAAGATCAATGACGGTGGCGGCGGCGATACTTGAGGTCTTCGGGTCGCGAGGAGGAAGACGATGCGGTTTGGAAAGGGAGAAAATGGAAGGCGCCCCGGTCTTATTTATAAGGAAGTGGAATAAAACAGCAGGCATGAAAATCAAGGAATTGGAGGCGGCAAAAGAGGATGCAGTTGTCGCCTCGATCTTCGGGAATTAATTAAAGAGAAGGGAATCTTTATAAAACTTTTTTATATAGGAATGACGTCACAATGATTTACTATAGTAACAGAAGATGACGTCGTGGCGATTCATCAAAGTTCACAGGGAAAAGACAATATGGAGGTTTACGAGAATTGCTAGAAATTCAAAGATTGAAGACTAACATGAACAGGTTCAAATCAATCTGGGGCCTAATGTTGAGGATATAACCTCTGAGGGTAAACCGCCCAGGAGGGGCCGGTTCACCTTCAGCTATACTGAAGCCCAAGGAAACCCAGAAGATGGCGCTTTACGGATGAAGCTTAGAGGCCCAGATCCCACAGGCGATTTAGGGCCCATGATAGTAAACCGCCATGATTGTATAAACTTGCATTGTAAGATAGGAAAGAAGAGACCAAGGCAGACACTTGTATGAGCCAGCCTCGGGACTCTGTAGACCGGCCGGGGTCCTCCCGATTATATAAAGGGGTGACCCGGCGGCGGTTTAGGGAGAGAAAAGAACAACTCGAAGCCAGACAAAGCGGATTCGCTCCCTGGCCTTCGAAACCCCAGCAATACCAATCACAACTAGACGTAGGCTTTTACCTTCATCGAAGGGGCCGAACTAGTATAAAACTCTCGTGTCCCTTTGTCCGGTTTAACCCCTTCAAGATAACCCGTAGTAATGGCTCCACGACTAAGTCCTTTCATGAGGACATCTGCCGTGACAATTCCACGACACCTATGGCCCCCGGGTCTATTTTCCATCATACAAGTTTCCAATCTATTTTATTTTGCAATCTTTACTTTCAATTTATATCATAAAAAACCAAAAATATTTATCTTATTATTATTATCTCTATTAGACCTCACTCTTGCAAGTGGCCGTGAAGGGATTGACAACACCTTTATCGCGTTGGTTGCGAGGTTCTTATTTGTTTGTGTAGGTACGAGGTGAATCGCGCATGGTCTCCTACTGGATTGATACCTTAGTTCTCAAAAACTGAGGGAAATACTTACGCTGCTTTGCGACATCACCCTTTCCTCTTCAAGGGAAAACCAACGCATGCTCAAGAGGTAGCAAGAAGGATTTCTGGCGCCGTTGCCAGGGAGATCTATGCCAAGTCAAGACATACCAAGTACCCATCACAAACTCTTATCCCTCGCATTACATTATTTGCCATTTGCCTCTCGTTTGCCTCTCCCCCACTTCACCCTTGCCGTTTTATTCGCCCTTCTTCTGTTCGTCTTTCCATTTGCTTTGAAGTCTTACTTGGCTCGTTTGCTCGTTTGGTAGGAATAATTGTTTATTTATTGCTAAATAGAGAACCTAAGATCTATGGATCCTCATCCGCTTGCTAATCTTTTTAAGAGATCCAATTATGATGAACCAATTGCTAGTGAGTTTTGTGCACTAGATTATCTTTATGAAGTTTTTCTTGAAATTCGTGAATCTAAAAATTGCGATGAAGTACTTTATGAAGTGATTCACGATAGATCTTTGAATAAAAAGCATGGTTGCAATGATGATATTATCAATTCTATTAATGTCAGTTGTGCTAATAATATGCAAAACGCTAAGCTTGGGGACGCTAGTTTTGCTAATTCCACTACTTGTTGTAATGATCATGATTGGGGTGATTCTTCTTACAATCTTGAAAATTTATTTAAGCCCCATAATGAATATGAGATTGATAATAATGTTTGCAATGATACTGAAAGTGGGTTTGGAAGAGTGTCAACTTTAGACCACATATTTGGATAATATTCAATCTTATGAAGTTTTTGATAAAAGTGGGTGTGGAGAGGTCATGACTTTAGTTAATGTTAATCCCACTATTTTGGAAGAGTGTCAACTTTGCATGCATGTGGATCATGTTGAGAATATTTTATATGATAGCTATATTGTCAAATTTGATTATGATCCCACATGTAATTATTATGAGAGAGGGAAATATGGTTGTAGAGATTTTCATGTTGCTAAATTACCTCTCGTTATGTTAAGATTGCTATTGTTTCTTTCCTCTTCCTTGCATATGCTAGTTTTTGCCTGCTATGATAATTTGTTTGCCTATAAGATGCCTATGCATAGGAAGTATGTTAGACTTAGATGTGTTTGTCACGTGTTTCATGATGCTATCTTTGTGCTTCAATTCTTGTCTTTCATGTGACCATCATTGAAACTATCAATGCCTAGCTAAAAGGCTTTAAAGAAAAGTGCTTGATGGGAGACAACCCAATATTTTTCCTTGCTGTTATTCAGTACATAATTTATCTAGCCTCTGTTTTGGTTGTGTTTTTGTGTTTAATTAGTGTTTGTGCCAAGTAGAACCGATGGGAAGACTTGGGGAAAGTCTTTTTGATCTTATTGTAAAAAACAGAAACTTTAGCGCTCACGAGAATTGCTGCCATTTTTTTGGAGAGTGCTACTTAGTTAATTCTTTTTGCAGATGATTAATAGATAAATTCCTCACGTCCAGCAATTTATTTTAGAATTTTTGGGGTTCCAGAAGTATTCGAAACCTACAGATTACTACATACTGTTCTGTTTTTGACAGATTCTGTTTTTGTGTGTTGTTTGCTTATTTTGATGAATTATGGCTAGTAATAGAGTATATGAACCATATAAAAGTTGGAAAATAGTAGGTTTAACACCAATATAAATAAAGAATGAGTTCATTATAGTACCTTGAAGTGGTGGTTTGTTTTCTTTTACTAACGGAGCTCATGAAGATTTTCTTTTAAGTTTTGTGTTGTGAAGTTTCCAAGTTTTGGGTAAATATTTGATGGATTATGGAACAAGGAGTGGCAAGAGCCTAAGCTTGGGTATGAACAAGGCACCCCAAGGTAAAATCCAAGGACAACCAAAAGCCTAAGCTTGGGGATTCCCCGGAAGGCATCCCCTCTTTCGTCTTCGTCCATCGGTAACTTTACTTGGAGCTATATTTTTATTCGCCACATGATATGTGTTTTGCTTGGAGCGTCTTGTATGATTTGAGTCTTTGCTTTTTAGTTTACCACAATCATCCTTTCTGTACACACCTTTTGGAAGAGACACACATGAATTGGAATTTATTAGAATACTCTATGTGCTTCACTTATATCTTTTGAGTTGGATAATTTTTGCTCTAGTGCTTCGCTTATATCTTTTAGAGCACGGCGGTGGTTCTATTTTATAGAAATTATTGATCTCTCATGCTTCACTTATATCATTTTGAGAGTCCTTTAGAACAGCATGGTAATTCACTTTGGTTATAAATTTTAAATGCTAAGAGAAGTTGGATGCTTGATAGATTGTTTTGAGATATAAAGGTGGTAATATTAGAGGTGTACTAGTTGTGTAATTGTGAAATTGATGAATACTTGTGTTGAAGTTGGCAAGTCCCGTAGCATGCACGTATGGTAAACGTTATGTGACAAATTTGAAGCATGGGTGTTCTTTGATTGCTTTCCTTATGAGTGGCGGTCGGGGACGAGCGATGGTCTTTTCCTACCAATATATCCCCCTAGGAGCATGCGCGTAGTGCTTGGTTTTGATGACTTGTAGATTTTTGCAATAAGTATGTGAGTTCTTTATGACTAATGTTGAGTCCATGGGTTATACGCACTCTCACCCTCCCATCATTGCTAGCCTCTTCGATACCGTGCATTGCCCTTTCTCACTTTGAGAGTTGGTGCAAACTTCACCGGTGCATCCAAACCCCGCAATATGATACGCTCTATCACACATAAGCCTCCTTATATCTTCCTCAAAACAGCCACCATACCTACCTATTATGGCATTTCCATAGCCATTCCGAGATATATTGCCATGCAACTTTCCACCGTTTGGTACATCTCCAACGTATCTATAATTTTTGATTGCTCCATGCTATTATATTATCTATTTTGGATGTCAATGGGCTTTATTTTACACTTTTATATCATTTTTGGGACTAACCTACTAACCGGAGACCCAACCCAAATTGCTGTTTTTTTTGCCTATTTTAGGGTTTCGTCGAAAATGAAAATCAAACGGAGTCCAAACGGAATGAAACCTTCGGGAACGTGATTTTCTCAACAAACGTGATCCAGAAGACTTGGAGTGGGCGTCAAGAAACAACGGAGGAAGCCACGAGGCAGGGGGGCACGCCTACCCCCCTGGGCGCGCCCTCCACCCTCATGGGCCCCCCGTTGCTCCACCGACGTACTTCTTCCTCCTATATATATCCACGTACCCCCCAAACATCCAGGAGCACCACGAAAACCTAATTCCACCACCGCAACCTTCTGTACCCGAGAGATCCCATCTCGGGGTCTTTTCCGGAGCTCCACCGGAGGAGGCATTGATCACAGAGGGCCTCTACATCAACTCCATGGCCTCTCCGGTGATGTGTGAGTAGTTTACTTTAGACCTACGGGTCCATAGTTATTAGCTAGATGGCTTCTTCCCTCTCTTTGGATCTCAATACAACGCTCTCCTCGATCTTCTTGGAGATCTATTCGATGTAATATTCTTTTGCGGTGTGTTTGTCGAGATCCGATGAATTGTGGGTTTATGATCCAGATTATCTATGAACAATATTTGATTCTCCTCTAGATTCTTTTATGTATGATTGGTTTATCTTTGCAAGGCTCTTCGAATTATCAGTTTGGTTTGGCCTACTAGATTGATCTTTCTTGCAATGGGAGAAGTGCTCAACTTTGGGTTCAATCTTGCGGTGGTCGATCCCAGAGACAGAAAGGGAACTGACACGTATTGTATTGTTGCCATCGAGGATAAAAAGATGGGGTTTATATCATATTGCATGAGTTTATCCCTCTACATCATGTCATCTTCCTTAAAGCTGTTGGGGATATAGCTACTAGGTATGACCCGCCCAGGAGGTGCCGGGTCAACCCCAATGGCAAGTTACGAGAAGAAGCCCGGTAAATGTTCAAGGTGATAGTTTATTAAGACTTGTAGAAGGCCTAATCCCAGAGGCGGCTTAAGGCCCAATATTGTGAACCGCCGTATGTAGAGAAAGACTTGTAAAGAAAGGCATATAAAAGAAGTCACAGAGCCGGACACGTTTTATGATCCGGCTGGGACTCTGTAGGCCGCCAAGTGTCAACCCGTGTATATAAGGGGACGACCAGGCGGCGGCCTAGGACGAAAAACAACAACTCGAAGCCAGGCAAAGCGGATTCACTCCCTGGTCATCGAAACCCCAACAATTCCAACACAACTAGACGTAGGCTTTTACCTTCATCGTAAGGGGCCGAACTAGTATGAACCTCTCGTGTCATTTGTCCCGATTAACCCCTTTAAGCTCCCTAGTTGCGATGGCCCTACGACTAAGTCTTTTTGCTAGGACATCTGCCGTGAAAATTCCACGACAGTTGGCACCCACCATGGGGCCAGCGCACGGTGGATTTGAGTTCTTGAAGGGCAATTTAGAAGGGCTCAAGGGATACGTTGTGGGCCGGATGACCAAGAGTCGTCGCGGCAAGCTCTACATCACAACGAAGGCTAGGGCCCCGAGGCCGGCTCAATTGAGTATGGATACCGGGTCCCCTTTGGCGGAATCCATGTCTTCATCGGCCGGATCAGCGAGTCGGGCCCTGTGCCGGACGTCTGCACCAACCTCATCGAGACGGCTCAGCGCGCGAGATCCGCCCGGACTCAACCTCCCGTGAGGCAAGCCTTCGTGGGTTGCATCCATGGAGGTGAATTCTCTGAAGGATCAATTGATGGTGGTGAGACGGCCATCTGTTCTGACGGCGAGTCGTCCTCAGGCGAGACAGATTCTTTGTATCAGCTACAAGATGGCGTGCTTGGGGGCTGTTCCGATGGCAGCAGTATTCTGGGCCTCTCTGAGCCGCCGAATTGAGCCGGAGTTTTCATGGCTAGCACCCAACCCGAGCAGAACTCTACGGCCACGGCAACAATAACCACCGGGTCGGCAGCAGCCAGGTCAGGAGACCCCGCGCGCCCCCGG
Organism: Triticum urartu; assembly: GCF_056163025.1. NCBI lineage: Eukaryota > Viridiplantae > Streptophyta > Magnoliopsida > Poales > Poaceae > Triticum > Triticum urartu. Next base: position 111,009,113 of record NC_141875.1, on the reverse strand, counting down.
CTCAGCTGCTAATGGACCTCATGGATAAGTTGACGGCTCTGTTGACTGCTGTAGTGGAGTGCGGATAAGGCTCAGCATGACGCGGAGGTGGCACGACTACGCGAAGAGATGGCACAGGCCAAGGAAAATCTAGCAGCAGAAGAGGTCAGGATGGCCGCGGAGCGGGCAACTTTGGATGCTCGTGCTCAGCAGCTTCAAGCGGAGACTTTCCGGCTCTCGGTGGATCTGAACGCGTCAAACGAGGTGATGAGGAGAAGGCACTAGAAAACTAAGTCACGTCTGCCCCTGACTTACGACCCTAGGAATCTCTCCCACACACCCAGGGTAGGTCCAAGTAACCCGCCGGAGGCAAACCGGATCAAAACACCCGGGGCTGGGGCGCCGGTTCAACCGCGGGCCATGGAGCCACCCCGTATGAATACTGCTCCGCCTCAGTACACACCAATACCACCGGGTCACTTTTATAACCCTTTGTAGAATCTCATCGCTGCGGGCTCATTTGGCGGCTCTCCCGATGGAAGGTGACTCTCAAACGGCAATTGAAACACGAAGGGTGAGAGAACTTCTTCAGACGGCTCTGGCGCAGCAGGATGCGTACTCTTACAGTCGAGACAGAATCCATTCAACCCCTCGCCCAAGTCGGAGCCCAAGCTATAGCAGGCATATGGACTCAGCTGTTATGTCAAGCAATGCTCAACACGATAACCAACCGCACAGGCATGAGCCAGCGCAGGGTGGAGCCCTTAACTTGGCAGATCAGGAGAGAATTCGTCAAGAGGCCGAGCGGGCGGTTAAACTTGCAGCTGAGCAGGCGGCTCATCAGGCTTTTCCGGTTTATCCGGCAACCTCTGTTGAGGCAGGAGTGGCCACAAGAACAGGAGGTGTCCCTTGCCTGGTGCCAGCTATACGTAATGAGCGCTTGCCAAAAGACTTTAAGGGGCCTTGTAAGGTGCCTAATTACACGGCCGACTTGCAACCTGGGGCATGGACTGAAAGTTATGAGATGGCGATGGAGCTGTTGGAGGTCAGTGATGCAGCAATGGCTAAGTATTTCACTATGATGTTGGATGGAATGGCTCGCACTTGGTTGAAAGGGTTGCCACCCATTTCCATCGGCTCATGGGCAGAGTTAAAGCCCGGTTCATTCAGAACTTCAAGGACACATGTAAACAACCTATGTCAATTGTGGACCTGACTAATTGTAAGCAAGAGGAAGGTGAGTCCACGACCCATTGGGTGCGCCGGGTCAAGGAGATAATACATTCATCTGATAAGATGGATGCTGGCTCTGCGGTCTTAATGTTGGAGAAAAATTGCCATTTTGAACCTCTGAAACAGAAGCTGGGGCGGCTCAAGCGTGATTGTAATGACATGGGCTAGTTAATGGCGGCCCTGGTCAAATATACTGATTCTGACAGTACAAAGGATCCGTGTCTGATGAAGAAAAAACAAGGAAGGGAAAGAAGAACGGCAACGGCAAGGTTCACCAGCATAACCCGGCGAATCAAGGAGGTAATAAACGTAAGGCTGACGAGTTTGTGGCTAACACCAATACACAGGGCAACAACCAACGGCGCAAGGGTAGGCCACCTCCTCGGTCAGGGGGGTCAAGTCCCACCCTCGAACAACTACTAAATGAACCTTGTCCAAGACACGGCACTCGGGAGAAGCCAGCTACCCATCTGTGGAAGGAATGTACGATCATGAAGGCATTTAAAAATTCCAACATGTTTGATGGTAGCCATGGACCTGGTGGCGGTTCAGGCGGAGGCGGCTTTCATGGCCCGGGCGCCGGTTCAAGCGGGGGCGGTTTTCACGGTCAGGGCCATCCGGGTAACCAGGGTGGCTATAATCAGCAACCCGTCCAAAGTAATCAGCAGCAATAGCAGCAACAGTCCGGGTATCAGAGTAATCCAAAATAGTTGAATAGTGGGCAGTACCATGTATTTACCACTAGTTTATGCAAGAGGGACCAGAAGCTTCATAAGAGGGTTGTCAATGCTGTTGAGCCGGCGATTCCACGTTATTTGAGGTGGTCAGAACAACCTACTGTGTGGAGTAGGGAAGATCACCCTCACCGGGTTGATAATCCGGGTCACTTGGCTTTGGTGGTGGCACCTTAGGTTGGTGGATATAAGTCCACTAAGGTGCTCATGGATGGAGGCAGTAGCATCAACATCCTCTATTATGAGACGTTTCGTCGGATGGGGTTGACTGATAAGAGCCTTAAACAATCCAACACTGTTCTTCATGGTGTTGTGCCTGGTAAATCGGCATACCCAGTTGGTAAGATTGAACTGGAAGTATCCTTTGGGGATGAATATGATTCCAGGGCTGAGAAGTTAAATTTTGAGGTGGTTAAGATCAAAAGCCCATATCATGCTCTGTTTGGATGGTCGGCTTATGCCAAGTTCATGGCTCGGCCGTGTTATGTGTATCTGCAGCTCAAGATGCCGGGTTATAAAGGCACCATCACAGTACATGGAAGCCGAAAAATAGCCTTGGAATGTGAAGAAGGTGATGCCGCTTATGCTGAGTCTATTTGTGCGACAGAGGGGTTAAAGTTTTATAAAGATAATGTTGATCCGACAGACATGACGTCTTTGAAGAAGCCAACTACGGAGCATGAACCGGTGTTGAAATTCAAGTCAGCTGATGACACCAAGATGGTTGATTTTGTGCCTAGAGACTCATCCAAACAGTTCATCATCAGTGCCAACTTGGATCCAAAATAGGAAGGCGCGCTCATCGAGTTCGTCCGTGAGAACCGGGACATCTTTGCATGGAAACCTTCTGACATGCCGGGTGTCCCGAGAGAACTCGCTGAGCACACTCTTAATATTGATCCGAAGTTTAAGCTGGTCAGGCAGTTTCTTCGACGGTTTAACGAGGAAAGGCGTAAGGCCATTGGAGAAGAGGTGGCCCGGCTCTTGGCGGCTGGGTTCATTCTTGAAGTTTTTTCACCCAGAGTGGTTGGCTAACCCGGTGCTTGTACTCAAGAAGAATGGCACCTGGCGTATGTGTGTGGATTACACCAATTTGAACAAGGCTTGTCCTGCCGATCCTTTTGCTCTCCCTCGTATTGATCAGATCATTGATGCTACAGCGGGTTGCGAGCGTTTTGAGTTTTTTGGATGCATATTCAGGTTATCATCAGATCAAGATGGCAGTTAAAGACCAGGAGAAGACGGCTTTCATCACTCCGTTTGGAGCCTTCTGCTATGTGTCTATGCCTTTTGGACTGAAAAGTGCCCAAGCGACTTATCAACGATGTGTACAGAATTGTCTTCACATTCAGATTGGGCGTAACGTTTATGCTTATGTGGATGACATAGTGGTGAAATCCACAGAGAAGGAAACCTTGGTAACTGATCTGAAGGAGACCTTTGAGAACCTCCGGGTCTACAAGATGATGCTTAACCCGGCCAAATGTGTTTTTAGAGTCCCAGCTGGCAAACTTTTGGGTTTTTTGGTGTCTAACAGAGGTATTGAGGCTAATCCGGAGAAAATTAAGGCAATTACATCTCTGGCCAAACCGGTGTGCATCAATGACGTTCAGCGTTTAGCGGGTCGCGTCGCTGCCTTGAGCCGGTTCATAAGCCGGTTAGGGGAGAAGGCGATGCCTTTGTATCAAATGATGAAAAAGGCGGATGATTTTGTCTGGAGTGACGCTGCTAACTCTGCTTTTGAGGATCTGAAGAAATAGCTCGCTGAGCCGCCGGTCCTTGCTGCTCTGGTTGAGAAAGAGCCGTTGTTGTTATATGTAGCTGCTAACTCACGTGATGCTAGTGTGGCCATTGTTGTGGAGCACAAGGAGGCTGGCAAAGAACATCCGGTCCAACGGCTGGTTTACTACGCCAGTGAGGTGCTGATTGAATCTAAACAAAGATATCCACTTTGGCAGAAGCTCGTTTATGGGGTGTTCATGGCAAGCCGGAAGCTCAAACATTACTTTCAGGGTCACCCAATCACTGTGGTTAGCTCTGCTCCTCTAGGAGACATCATTCTAAATAGAGAAGCCACAGGACGAGTCGCCAAGTGGGCTATCGAACTTGGGTCTCATGGTTTGAAGTATATGCCACGTACTGCGATCAAATCTCAAGCGCTGGTTGACTTCATTAATGACTGGACAGAATTGTAGATACCAGAGGAGAAACCAGATAACACATATTGGACGATTCACTTTGGTGGGTCCAGACAGTTGGAAGGCTCGGGGGCTGGAGTTGTTTTAACTTCTCCTCGAGGGGAAAAGTTTTGTTATGTGTTGCGATTGATGTTTCCTTGTACTAACAACACAGCTAAATATGAAGCCTTGCTCCATGGTCTTTGAATGACTAAAGAGATGAGTCTGAGCCGGGTTTGGTGCCTTGGCGATTCAGATTTGGAGGCTCAACAGGTGTCAAGCAACTGGGATTCCAAGGATCCTCTCATGGCGGCTTATCGCCGCGAGGTCGACGCTGTTGCGGGGTATTTTAAGGGTTATCAAGTGGAACACATTGACCGCAGAAAGAACGAAGCGGCAGATGCCTTAAGCCGGTGCCACCTAACACCTTTTTGGATGTTTTACATAACCCGTCTATTAAGTTGCCTACAGAGGAAGATTTCGCCATTCCTGACCCGGAGGCACAGTTAGTGGCAGCCATTCATGTTATTCCAGATTGGACAGTACCGTTCCTAGCTTACATGACCCGGGGCAAGTTGCCAGAAGACGAGACCCTGACCCGACAGATAACCCGGCGGTCCAAGTCAATGACGATTTCTGACGGAGAGTTGTATCATCGCAGCGTCACTGGAGCATTTCAGTGTTGTGTTTCTCCTGAAGAAGGTCAAGAAATACTTCATGAGATCCATGAAGGGGATTGCGGTCATCACGCCGGGTCAAAGTCTCTTGTGGCCAAAGCCTTTTGTCATGGTTTTTACTGGTTAACGGCTCACGCTGATGCAGAGGATCTGGTCAGTAGGTGTGATGGATGTCAAAAATTTGCACGACGAGCGCATGTGCCGGCTCCAGAGTTGTGGATGATTCCAATCACTTGGCCGTTTGCAGTTTGGGGGCTTGACATGGTTGGACCTTTCAAAAGGTCCAAGGATAAAAGTTCACATCTTTTAGTGGCAGTTGAAAAATTCACAAAATGGATTGAGGCAGAGACAGTGAGTAAGTGTGATGCAGCCATGGCGGTTCAGTTCATGAAAAAGGTGATTTTTCGCTTTGGTTTTCCACACAGCATTATCACTCACAATGGCACTAATTTGTCCCAACGTGCTATGGAGGTGTTTTGTTAACGTGAGCATATCCGGCTTGATGTTTCTTCCGTAGCTCACCCTCAATCTAATGGTCAGGCTGATAGAGCAAATCAGGAAATCTTAAAAGGTCTCAAACCCCAGCTTATGGTTCCCTTACAACGGACGCCGGGTTTTTGGGTAGAGGAATTACCCTCGGTGCTGTGGAGTATCAACACCACTCCTAACAGGTCTACAGGTTATACACCTTTCTTCATGGTTTATGGAGCAGAAGCGGTGCTGCCTAGTGACATCCGTCATGACTCGCCTCGCGTGGCGGCTTACGTTGAAGCTGATAATGAACAAGCCCGACAGGATGCACTTGACTTGTTAGATGAGGAGAGAGACTTGGCGGCGGCTCGATCAGCAATTTATCTACAGGACCTGCGCCGTTATCACAGCCGCCGGGTTAAGTCCAGGACCTTTCAAGAAGGTGACCTGGTGCTCTGGCTCATCCAGGATCTGTCAGATGCACACAAGCTATCCCCACCTTGGGAAGGACCCTTTGTGGTCAGCAAGAATTTAAACAATGGGTCATATTACCTCATTGACGTTCGAGAGCACAAAGACTCACGTAAGTCGGAGGAGGAGACCCGCCGGCCGTGGAACATTGCTCAGCTTCGGCCATACTATAGTTGAGCTACCGGCTCTCGTCATGTTGATGTCTACTACACAACCTTCTTCTTGTAGACGTTGTTGGGCCTCCAAGTGCAGAGGTTTGTAGGACAGTAGCAAATTTCCCTCAAGTGGATGACCTAAGGTTTATCAATCGTAGGAGGCGTAGGATGAAGATGGTCTCTCTCAAGCAACCCTGCAACCAAATAACAAAGAGTCTCTTGTGTCCCCAACACACCCAATACAATGGTAAATCATATAGGTGCACTAGTTCGACGAAGAGATGGTGATACAAGTGGTATATGGATAGTAGATAAAGGTATTTGTAATCTGAAAATATAAAAACAGCAAGGTAACTAATGATAAAAGTGAGCATAAACGGTATTGCAATGATAGGAAACAAGGCCTAGGGTTCATACTTTCACTAGTGCAAGTCCTCTCAACAATAATAACATAATTGGATCACATAACTATCCCTCAACATGCAACCAAGAGTCACTCCAAAGTCACTAATAGCGGAGAACAAACGAAGAGATTATGGCAGGGTACGAAACCACCTCAAAGTTATTCTTTCCAATCAATCCGTTGGGCTATTCCTATAAGTGTCACAAACAACCCTAGAGTTCGTACTAGAATAACACCTTAAGACACAAATCAACCAAAACCCTAATGTCTCCTCAAGTATCCGTGGGTATGATTATACGATATGCATCACACAATCTCAGATTCATCTATTCAACCAACACAAATGACCACAAAGAGTGCACCAAAGTTTCTACCGGAGAATCACGACGAAAACATGTGCCAACCCCTATGCATAGGTTCATGGGCGGAACCCACAAGTTGATCACCAAAACATACATCAAGTGAATCACGTGGTATCCCATTGTCACCATAGATACACACGGCAAGACATACATCAAGTGTTCTCAAATCTTTAAAGACTCAATCCGATAAGATTACTTCAAGGGGAAAAACTCAATCCATTACAAGAGAGTAGAGGGGGAGGAGAAACATAAGATCCAACTATAATAGCAAAGCTCGCGATACATCAAGATCGTGCCAAATCAAGAACACGAGAGAGAGAGAGAGAGATCAAACACATAGCTACTGGTACATACCCTCAGCCCCGAGGGAGAACTACTCCCTCCTCATCATGGAGAGCACCGGGATGATGAAGATGGACACCGGAGAGGGATTCCCCCTCCGGTAGGGTGCCGGAACGGGTCTAGATTGGCTTTCGGTGGCTATGGAGGCTTCTGGCGGCGAAACTCCCGATCTATTGTGCTCTCTGTTGTTTTTAGGGTATATGGAGATATATAGGCGGAAGAAGTACGTCAGGGGAGCCACGAGGGGCCCACGAGGGTGGAGGGCGCCCAGGGGGGGTGGGCGCGCCCCCCTACCTCGTGGCCTCCTCAAAGCTTCCCCTACGTGGACTCCAAGTCTTCTGGGTTTCTTCTGGTCCAAAAATAAGTTCCGTGAAGTTTCAGGTCAATTGGACTCCGTTTGATTTTCCTTTTCTTTGAAACCCTAAAATAGGCAAAAAAAACAGAAACTGGCACTGGGCTCTGGGTTAATAGGTTAGTCCCAAAAACAATATAAAAGTGTATAATAAAGCCCATAAACATCCAAAACAGAAGATAATATAGCATGGAGCAATAAAAATTTATAGATACGTTGGAGACGTATCAGGATCCCCAAGCTTAATTCATGCTCGTCCTCGAGTAGGTAAATGATAAAAACAAATTTTTTGATGCGGAGAGCTACTTGGCATAATTTCAATGTAATTCTTCTTAATTGTGGCATGAATATTCAGATCTGAAAGATTCAAGATAAAAGTTCGTATTGACATAAAAATAATAATACTTCAAGCATACTAACTAAGCAATCATGTCTTCTCAAAATAACATGGCCAAAGAAAGTTCATCCCTACAAAATCATATAGTTTAGTCATGATCCATTTTCGTCACACAAGAATGCTCTCATCATGCACAACCCTGATGACAAGCCAAGCAATTGTTTCATACTTTAGTAATCTCAAACCTATAAACTTTCACGCAATATATGAGCGCGAGCCATGGACATAGCACTATGGGTGGAATAGAATATAATGAGGGGGTTATGTGGAGAAGACAAAAGAGGAGAAAGTCTCACATCAACGAGGCTAATCAATGGGCTATGGAGATGCCCACCGATTGATGTTAATGCAAGGAGTAGGGATTGCCATGCAACGGATGCACTAGAGCTATAAATGTATGAAAGCTCAACAAAAGAAACTAGTGGGTGTGCATCCAACTTGCTTGCTCACGAAGACCTAGGGCACTTGAGGAGGCCCATTGTTGGAATATACAAGCCAAGTTCTATAATGAAAAATTCCCACTAGTATATGAAAGTGACAAAACAAAAGACTCTCTATCATGAAGATTATGGTGCTACTTTGAAGCACAAGTGTGGCAAAGGATAGTAGCATTGTCCCTTCTCTCTTTTTCTCTTATTTTTTTGGGTCTTCTCTTTTTTTATGGCCTTTATCTTTTTTTGGGCCTTCTCTTTTTTATGGCCTTTCTCTCTCTTTTTTTATTCCTCACTTGGGACAATGCTCTAGAAAATGATGATCATCACACTTCTATTTATTTACAACTCAATGATTACAACTCGATACTAGAACAAAAGATGACTCTATATGAATGCCTCCGGCGGTGTACCGGGATATGCAATGAATCAAGTGTGACATGTATGAAAAATTATGAATGGTGGCTTTGCCACAAATACGATGTCAACTACATGATCATGCAAAGAAATATGACAATGATGAACATGTCATGATAAACATGATGGTGGAGAGTTGCATGGCAATATATCTCGGAATGGCTATGGAAATGCCATAATAGGTAGGTATGGTGGCTGTTTTGAGGAAGATATAAGGAGGTTTATGTGTGAAAGAGCGTATCATATCACGGGGTTTGGATGCACCGGCGAAGTTTGCACCAACTCTCAATGTGAGAAAGGGCAATGCACGGTACCGAAGAGGCTAGCAATGATGGAAGGGTGAGAGTGCGTATAATCCATGGACTCAACATTAGTCATAAAGAACTCACATACTTATTGCAAAAATCTATAGGTTATCAAAAACCTCGGCACTACGCGCATGCTCCTAGGGGGATAGATTGGTAGGAAAAGACCATCGCTCGTCCCCGACCGCCACTCATAAGGAAGACAATCAAATAACACCTCATGTTTCAAATTTGTTACATAACGTTTACCAAACGTGCATGCTACGAGACATGCAAACTTCAACACAAGCATTTCTCAAATTCACAACTACTCAACTAGCACGACTTTGATATTATTACCTCCATATCTCAAAACAATCATCAAGCATCAAACTTCTCTTAGTATTCAAAACACTCATAGGAAAGTTTTATTATTCTCGAATACCTAGCACATTAGGATTTTAAGTAAATTACCATGCTATTTAAGACTCTCAAAATAATCTAAGTGAAGCATGAGAGATCAATAGTTTCTATAAAACAAATCCACCACCGTGCTCTAAAAAGATATAAGTGAAGTACTAGAGCAAATGACAAACTACTCCGAAAGATATAAGTGAAGATTAATGAGTAGTCGAATAATTATGCAACTATGTGAAGAATCTCTAACATATAATAATTTCAGATCTTGGTATTTTATTCAAACAGCAAGCAAAACAAAATAAAATGACATCTAAGAATAACAAACATCATGTGAAGAAGCAAACACTTTGGATCAACCGATACTAACCGATAGTTGTTGAAGAAGAAAGGTGGGATGCCAACCGGGGCATCCCCAAGCTTAGACGCTTGAGAATTTTTGAAATATTATCTTGGGGTGCCTTGGGCATCCCCAAGCTTGAGCTTTTGTTTCTCCTTAATTCCTCTCATATCACGGTCTCCCTAAATCTCAAAAGCTTCATCCACACAAAACTCAACAAGGACTCGTGAGATAAGTTAGTATGAACCATTGCCGAAACCTTATCATACTCTACTGTAGAAAATCACTAAAATTATTATTCAACATTGCATACTAAATGCCTCTGCATATTTAATAGTCCTATCCTCAAATAGAATCATTAAAGAAGCAAACATATGCAAACAATGCAAACATAACAGCAATCTGCCTAAACAGGACAGTCTGTAAAGAATGCAGCAACATCCATACTTCCCTAGATCCAAAAAAATAGTAAATAAAATTCCCACTGTATTAAATTTATCAGAGCTTAATATGCAAAAGGTTTCAACATTTTATCACATTCTGACTTTTCTAGGGAATTATTGCAACAGCGGTAAACTTTCTGTTTTCAAACAGCAACATGAAGACTTGTAAAATAGGCATAGTAAAGGCTATCAATGCCACTTTTATTGAAATAAAAGATGCAAAACAATGTTATAAATAACAGAAATAAAATCCTAACAAAATAAATTGACGCTCCAAGCAAAACACATATCATGTGGTAAATAAAAATATAGCCCCAAGTAAAGTTACCGATGGAAGTAGACGAAAGAGGGGATGCCTTCCGGGGCATCCCCAAGCTTAGGCCCTTGGTTGTCGTTGGATAATACCTTGGGGTGCCTTGGGTATCCCCAAGCTTAGACTCTTGCCACTCCTTATTCCATAGTCCATCGAATCTTTACCCAAAACTTGAAAACTTCACAACACAAAACTTAAAGTAGAAAACTTGTGAGCTCCGTTAGTATAAGAAAATAAATCACCACTTCAAGGTACTGTAATGAACTCATTCTTAATTTATATTGGTGTTAAACCTACTGCATTCCAACTTATCTATGGTTCATACCCTCCGATAATACTCATAGATTCATCAAAATAAGCAAACAACACATCGAAAACAGAATCTGTCAAAAGCAGAACAGTCTGTAGTAATATGGATCAAACGTATACTTATGGAACCCCAAAAATTCTAAAATAAATTTCTGGACCTGAGGAATTTATCTATTAATCATCTTCAAAAATAATTAGCTAAATAGCACTCTCCAATAAAACATGGCAGCAATTCTCATGAGCGCTAAAGTTTCTGTTTTTTACAGCATGATCGCAAAGACTTTCCCCAAGTCTTCCCAAAGGTTCTACTTGGCACAAACACTAATTAAAACATAAAAACTCAATCATAACAGAGGATAGATAAATTATTTACTACTAAACAGGAGAAAAAATCAAGGAACAAAAAAATAAAATTGGGTTGCCACCCAACAAGCGCTATCGTTTAACGCCCCTAGCTAGGCATGATGATTTCAATGATGCTCATATAAAAGATAAGAATTGAAACATAAACAGAGCATCATGAAGAATATGACTAACACATTTAAGTCTAACTCACTTCCTATGCATAGGGATTTTGTGAGCAAATAACTTATGGGAACAATAATCAATTAGCATAGGAGGGCAAAACAAACATAACTTTAAATTTTAAGCACATAGAGAGGAAACTTGGTATTATTGCAATTCCTACAAGCATATATTCCTCCCTCATAATAATTTTCAGTAGCATCATGAATGAATTCAACAATATAACCATCACATAGAGCATTCTTTTCATGATCTACAAGCATAGAAAATTTACTACTCTCCACATAAGCAAAATTCTTCTCATGAATAGTAGTGGGAGCAAACTCAACAAAGTAACTATCATGGGATTGAAAATTGAAATCAAGATGACAAGTTTCATTGTTATCATTATTCTTTAAAGCATTCGTGTCATCACAATAATCATCATAGATAGGAGGCATGCCTTCATCATAATAAATTTGCTCATCAAAACTTGGGGGACAAAAAATATCATCTTCATCAAACATAGCTTCCCCAAGCTTGTGGCTTTGCATATCATTAGTATCATAGATATTCAAGGAATTCATACTAACAGCATTGCAATCATGCTCACCATTCAAATATTTAGTGCCAAACATTCTAATGCATTCTTCTTCTAGCACTTGAGCACAATTATCGGAATCCTTATTTTCATGATAGATATTAAAAAGATGAAGCATATGAGGTACCCTTAATTCCATTTTTTAATTTTCTTTTATAGACTAAACTAGTGATAAAACAAGAAACTAAAAGACTCGATTGCAAGATCTAAAGATATACCTTCAAGCGCTAACCTCCCCGGCAACGGCGCCAGAAAAGAGCTTGATGTCTACTACACAACCTTCTTCTTGTAGACATTGTTGGGCCTCCAAGTGCAGAGGTTTGTAGGAAAGTAGCAAATTTCCCTCAAGTGGATGACCTAAGGTTTATCAATCCGTAGGAGGCGTAGGATGAAGATGGTCTCTCTCAAGCAACCCTGCAACCAAATAACAAAGAGTCTCTTGTTCCCCCAACACACCCATTACAATGGTAAATCATATAGGTGCACTAGTTCGGCGAAGAGATGGTGATACAAGTGGTATATGGATAGTAGATAAAGGTATTTGTAATCTGAAAATATAAAAACAGCAAGGTAACTAATGATAAAAGTGAGCATAAACAGTATTGCAATGATAGGAAACAAGGCCTAGGGTTCATACTTTCACCAGTGCAAGTCCTCTCAACAATAATAACATAATTGGATCACATAACTATCCCTCAACATGCAACAAAGAGTCACTCCAAAGTCCCTAATAGCGGAGAACAAACGAAGAGATTATGGTAGGGTACGAAACCACCTCAAAGTTATTCTTTCCAATCAATCCGTTGGGCTATTCCTGTAAGTGTCACAAACAGCCCTAGAGTTCATACTAGAATAACACCTTAAGACACAAATCAACCAAAACCCTAATGTCACCTCAAGTATCTGTGGGTATGATTATATGATATGCATCACACAATCTTAGATTCATCTATTCAACCAACACAAAGGACCACAAAGAGTGCACCAAAGTTTCTACCGGAGAATCACGACAAAAACATGTGCCAACCCCTATGCATAGGTTCATGGGCGGAACCCACAAGTTGATCACCAAAACATACATCAAGTGAATCACGTGGTATCCCATTGTCACCACAGATACACATGGCAAGACATACATCAAGTGTTCTCAAATCTTTAAAGACTCAATCCGATATGATTACTTCAAGGGGAAAAACTCAATCCATTACAAGAGAGTAGAGGGGGAGGAGAAACATAAGATCCAACTATAATAGCAAAGCTCGCGATACATCAAGATCGTGCCAAATCAAGAACAATAGAGAGAGAGAGAGATCAAACACATAGCTACTGGTACATACCCTCAGCCCCGAGGGAGAACTACTCCCTCCTCGTCATGGAGAGCACCGGGATGATGAAGATGGCCACCGGAGAGGGATTCCCCCTCCGGCAGGGTGCCAGAACGGGTCTAGATTGGCTTTCGGTGGCTACGGAGGCTTCTGGCGGCGGAACTCCCGATCTATTGTGCTCTCTATTGTTTTTAGGGTATATGGAGATATATAGGCGGAAGAAGTACGTCATGGGAGCCACGAGGGGCCCACGAGGGTGGAGGGCGCGCCCAGGGGGTGGGCGCGCCCCCTACCTTGTGGCCTCCTCGAAGCTTCCCCTACGTGGACTCCAAGTCTTCTGGGTTTTTCTGGTCCAAAAATAAGTTCCGTGAAGTTTCAGGTCAATTGGACTCCGTTTGATTTTCCTTTTCTTCGAAACCCTAAAATAGGCAAAAAAACAGAAACTGGCACTGGGCTCTAGGTTAATAGGTTAATCCCAAAACTAATATAAAAGTGTATAATAAAGCCCATAAACATCCAAAACAGAAGATAATATAGCATGGAGCAATCAAAAATTATAGATACGTTGGAGACGTATCACATGTACATACTTTGACGTTGTATATATTATGATAAGTAATAAAGCAGGACCCCTATTTTTTTCCTCTTCAAAGATCATATATCTTTACTATTTTCATTATTTAAATGACTATTAAGGAGCTGATCATATCTGAATCTAGCTTAACCTTTTTGGTCCGGCTTATGATCGTATTCGTATCTAGCTGTAAACCTCATGATCATTTGGGGGCTTCCTATTCAAACATAGGTCGTATTCGAACCAAAGAGAACATAGTTGTCGTAACCCTCTTGATCGGCTCAAAGCCAAACTCACTAGGGGGCTTCTTGATCGTATCCGAATCATAGCTTAACCCCTTTTGGGTTCGACTTGGATCGTATTCGAATCAGGGTCGTTAAAAGCCTCTCAAGGTCATTTGGGGGCTTCCTGTTCAAACATAGGTCATATTCGAACCAAAGAGAACATAGCTGTCGGTACCCTCTTGGTCGGTGCAACGCCAAAGCCACTGGGGGATATATGATCATATTCAAATCTTAGCTTAACCCCTTTGGTCCGGTTTACTGATCGTATTCGAATCAGAAACCCCCACATTTATGTTGTTTGAAATCTGCTATTTTGTCTTACTAGTTTTTATTGTCTCAAATCTAAACTATCCGTATGGTTTTTATTTAACTCGGCTTGACTATTTGACAATAAGTTGCCAAAGCATGATATCATCATGTATATAGAAGCATTGATTTCTCAAAAAGATTGTATCATGAAAACCGGCAGTCCAAAAAAACAGTTATGACAGTGTTGTTCATGAACAGGTTTTTCAGCCTTGTTTATCTTTTCCAATATGACAATTTCATAAAGACATATACCGGGTGTTTTTGACCCGTCCGGTGTTAAACCGCCAGGCCAGCTCTTTCACTTTTTGCAGGAGAAAAGTTAAAACATTGCAGATGTAATCAAAGATGTGCTGCCAAAGAGTAGTATGCAACATTTTGTGTGCGATGGCATAAGCAACACATATAGTTTCAAGCTAAATCTATTACAAGGCTTTAAGAGCCCACAAGATGGTTATGACTCTCCCCTCGCCGGTTCACATCCTTCTACTGATTGGAAGCTGGGATTGGACCATTCAGAGCCATTCAGAGCAATGAACTCTGCTTCATCATCAATCAGACCGGCCGGATCAACTTCCGGAGCAAAAGTGTGTTGACGAACCGGCGGGATAAGATCTGTCACCTTATAAGAGGGAGTCGCCATCTTCTTACTCTCCATATCAAAACCTGGCTGATATTTATTGATGTTGGTCTCATGTCCAAGAATGGTAGCTTGAGGTCGAACTCCCCTCACACAGGCAATGAAGTCATCTTGCTCAAATAGAGTCCCGTCTTCCTTCACGGTAGGTGAGGGAGTCCTAGATTAGGGGGTCTCCGGACAGCCGGACTATATCCTTTGGCCCGACTGTTGGACTATGAAGATATGAGATTGAAGACTTCGTCCCGTGTCCGGATGGGACTCTACTTGGCGTGGAAGGCAAGCTAGGCAATACGGATATGTATATCTCCTCCTTTGTAACCGACCTTGTGTAACCCTAGCTCCCTTCGGTGTCTATATAAACCGGAGGGTTTGAGTCCGTAGGACAACATACAATCATACCATAGGCTAGCTTCTAGGGTTTAGCCTATCCGATCTCGTGGTAGATCAACTCTTGTAATACCCATATTATCAAGTATAATCAAGCAGGACGTAGGGTTTTACCTCCATCAAGAGGGCCCGAACCTGGGTAAAACATCGTGTCCCCTGCCTCCTGTTACCATCCGCCTTAGACGCACAGTTCGGGACCCCCTACCCGAGATCCGCCGGTTTTGACACTAACATTGGTGCTTTCATTGAGAGTTCCTCTGTGTCGTCGCCATTAGGCTTGATGGCTCCTTCGATCATCGATAGCGATGCGGTCCAGGGTGAGACTTTTCTCCCCGGACAGATCTTTGTATTCGGCGGCTTCGCACTGCGGGCCAACTCGCTTGGCCATCTGGAGCAGATCGAGAGTTACGCCCCTGGCCACCAGGTCAGGTTTGGAAGCCTAAACTACACGGCCGATATCCGCGGAGACTTGATCTTCGACGGATTCGAGCCCCTGTCTAGTGCGCCACACGGTCACGATGAGTATGATCTAGCTCTGCCATCGGACAGTGTTCAGGAGATCGCGTCGGCAATCGCTCCAACCCTCAATTCGGAGCCAGATGCGCCATCCATGGACGGGTGGATAGACCCCGCCACGGAGGCCGTACTCTCATCGACGATCGAGCCAAATATCGACCTTACCCTTCACGGGAGCCGTGACGCCGAACTACGGGATTCTTCCCCGGCCGCGGACTCCGAACCACCTTCACCCATGCCTATCGAATCCGACTGGGCGCCGATCATGGAGTTTACCTCCGCGGATATTTTTCACCACTCGCCCTTCGACGACATACTGAACTCATTAAGGTCTCTCTCCTTGTCAGGAGTGTCCTGGCCGAACTATGTCTGGCAGGATTGGGATGCGGATGACGAAGAAATTCGCCGCCCACCCACCACCCACTTAGTAGCCACTGTCGACGACTTAACCGACATGCTCAACTTCGACTCCGAAGACATCGATGGTATGGACGACGATGCGGGAGATGAAGAGGAACCACTGCCCACAGGGCACTGGACAGCCACCTCGTCATATGACATATATATGGTGGACACGCCCAAAGAAGGCAATGGCGACAGCACAGCGGAGGATGACCCCTCCAAAAAGCAACCCAAGCGCCGACGTCAGCGGTGCCACTCTAAGTCTCGTCAAAGCAAAAGCGGTGACACCGGCACAGGAGATAATAACACTCCGGACAGTGCCAAAGACGACAACAATCCCCTCCAGCAAGATTTAGGGAAGGAGGATGGACAAGCCAGCCCTCCCGAGAGAGCGGCAGATGGAGAGGCGGAGGATGATAATTACATGCCTCTCTCCGAAAACGAGGCGCCTCGACGATGACGAATTCGTTGTGCCTGAGGATCCCGTCGAACAAGAGCGCTTCAAGTGCTGGCATATAGCCACGGCAGATAGCCTTAGGAAAAAGCAACAACAGCTTCAAGCTGACCAAGATTTGCTAGCTGACAGATGGACTGAAGTCCTGGCGGCCGAGGAATATAAACTCGAACGCCCCTCCAAGAGTTACCCAAAGCGCAGGTTGCTACCCCGACTGGAGGAGGAAGCAATAAAACCTACATCTCCAGCGCATGACGCGGCTAATCGGCCACCTCGTGGCCGCAACAAAGAGGCATTCGAGCCAAAAGTTCAGCCCGCACCCCGACGCCACTCAAATAAAAATATCAAGACATGGGGAAATATGCCAGACCTGCGAGACGTATTGGAGGGAAAAGCAAAACACGCAAGATCGATCTACGGATCGCGAGGGCGCGCAACTATGCGAGACGATAACCGTCACGCCAGATACAATAAAAGTAAGTCCGGCCGGGCCGAACACAGCGGACAAGACTCATTTGAGCTGCGTCACGATATAGCCCAGTACAGAGGCGCCGCACACCCCCTATGCTTCACAGATGAAGTAATGGATCATCAAATCCCAGAGGATTTCAAACCCGTAAATATAGAATCATACGACGACACAACAGATCATGCGGTATGGATCGAGGACTTCCTCCTGCACATCCACATGGCCCGCGGTGACGATCTACACGCCATCAAATACCTCCGACTTAAACTCAAAGGACCATCTCGGCATTGGCTCAACAGCCTGCCAGCAGAATCCATTAGCTGTTGGGAGGATCTGGAAGCCGCATTCCTTGACAACTTCCAGGGCACTTATGTGCGACCACCAGATGTCGATGACTTGAGCCACATAATTCAGCAGCCAGAGGAATCGGCCAGGAAATTCTGGACACGGTTCCTAATAAAGAAAAATCAAATCATTGACTGTCCGGATGCAGAGGCCCTAGTAGCTTTTAAGCACAACATCCGCGACGAGTGGCTCGCCCGGCACCTTGGCCAGGCAAAGCCGAAATCTATGGCAGCCCTCACGACACTCATGACCCGCTTTTGCGCAGGAGAAGACAGCTGGCTAGCTCGCAGCAATAACATATCAAAGAACCATGGTACTTCGGATACCAAGGATGGCAATGGCAGGTCACATCGCAACAAACACAAGCGCTGCATTAACAACGATAATACCGAGGATACGGCAATCAATGTCGGATTCAGAGGCTCTAAACCCGGTCAGCGGAAAAAGCCATTCAAAAGAAGCACTCCGGACCCGTCCAGTTTGGACTGTATACTCGATCACTCGTGTCAAATACACGGCACCCCCGACAAGCCAGCCAACCACACCAACAGGGATTGTTGGGTGTTTAAGCAGGACGGCAAGTTAAATGCTGAAAACAAAGATAAGGGGTCACATAGCGATGATGAGGAGGAGCCCCGGCAGCCGAACACCGGAGGACAGAAGAAGTTCCCCCCACAAGTGCGGGCGGTGAACATGATATATGCAACCCACATCCCCAAGAGGGAGCGGAAGCGTGTGATAAGGGACGTATATGCGTTGGCTCCAGTCACCCCAAAGTTCAACCCATGGTCCTCCTGTCCGATCACCTTCGATCGCAGGGACCACCCCACTAGTATCCGTCATGGCGGATTGGCCGCACTGGTCCTAGACCCAATCATTGACGGATTTCACCTCACTCGAGTCCTCATGAACGGTGGCAGCAACCTAAACCTGCTTTATCAGGACACAGTGCGCAAAATGGGTATAGACCCCTCAAGGATCAAACCTACAAAAACGACCTTCAAAGGCGTCATACCAGGTATAGAAGCCCATTGCACAGGCTCAGTCACACTGGGAGTGCTCTTCGGATCCCCGGATAACTTCCGAAGCGAGGAGTTAATCTTCGATATAGTCCCGTTCCGCAGCGGCTATCATGCACTGCTCGGGCGAACCGCATTTGCGAGATTTAATGCGTTACCGCATTATGCATACCTCAAGTTCAAGATGCTAGGACCTCGGGGGGTCATCACAGTCAATGGAAACACAAAGCACTCTCTCTGCATGGAGGAGCACACTGCAGCCCTCGCAGCAGAAGCGCAAAGCAACCTCTTAAGGCAATCCACCAGTTCGGCGATTCAAGACCCGGACACCTTCAAGCGCGCCCAGAGTAATCAGAAACAAGACCACCTGGCACGTTCCGAGCTCGCATAGCAATGCGGCCCCCACCCCACTACCCGCCAAACGGCGAAATCCGTGCCACGCGTACATAATTATGCTTAAAAATACCATGGGCATAGGTGGGGAGGGGGGCACGACTACGGCACGCCCCAAGACGCGGCTCAACCGCACTAGGGGCTTCCTGTTTTGTTATCTTTTCTCTTGCAGGACTTTAATCTCTAGAAACCCCGTCCGGCAGTATGGTTGCCGGACACACGATGCAACAACCAAGGAGGCAGAAAGCTACATCGCACCACGGAACTCCCAGGTGGTCTCTGATAACGAGTGAAATACCTGCTTTAAATACCATTCCTCAGCTTGCCCTTGGAGGGGACATGTCAAATAGTCCTACTTTCTGCTTATCGCACTACTTGTATCATTCTGCTTTACGCACCTTTTTGAATAAACAATGCATAGCACTAGACTATTATCGCATTCTCTATTCCTCTTATATATATATATATATATATGTTCATTCAGGACATTCAGCACCCGTACACTCTGGTACGACTAATACGCCAGGGGCTTAAGTGTACCCCATAATACGCCATGGGCTACTGAGGCAGTCCTGGATTAGGGGGTCTCCAGACAGCCGGACTATATCCTTTGGCCGGACTGTTGGACTATGAAGATACGAGATTGAAGACTTCGTCCCGTGTCCGGATGGGACTCTACTTGGCGTGGAAGGCAAGCTAGGCAATACGGATATGTATATCTCCTCCTTTGTAACCGACCTTGTGTAACCCTAGCCCCCTCTGGTGTCTATATAAACCGGAGGGTTTTAGTTCGTAGGACAACATACAATCATACCATAGGCTAGCTTCTAGGGTTTAGCCTCTCCGATCTCGTGGTAGGTCAACTCTTGTAATACCCATATTATCAAGTATAATCAAGCAGGACGTAGGGTTTTACCTCCATCAAGAGGGCCCGAACCTGGGTAAAACATCGTGTCCCCTGCCTCCTGTTACCATCCGCCTTAGACGCACAGTTCGAGACCCCCTACCCGAGATCCCCGGTTTTGACACCGACAGTAGGGTACCCCTTAGCTACATCCTTCGGGTCTAGATCTGGCACCCAGGCTTTAGAGCGGCTCAGGGCAGTCAGGGCTCCGGCTCTGGCATAGGATCATTTGACCCCTTGAAACCTGGCGGGTAAGATTGACAACTTCTTCAAGACATCGCTCAACCGATTGGGTCCTTGGTTGGCAGGGGAGATGGTGGCAAGTGCTCGTTGAGCGCCAATATACAATTGCTCCACCAAGGTATAAACCGCCTTCAATTTGGTCACACTGTCTTGGCTCAGATTTTTTCTTCGTGGACCTAAGAGTGTTTTTAAACAAAGGCTCAGCAGGCGACTTATATTCCGGGTCAAAAGAAGGTATAAGTGATTAATACAGATGACTTACCAAAGATGGCGGAGACCATTTGAGACACCCGGTTCTTTAAGCCGGTGAGCTCCGTGGTAACCTCCTCAAGAGCCGCTTCAGCTGTTTCAGCACGTTGTATTAGCAGCGTCTTTTCTTCGGCCCGGGATTTCTTCTTTGTAGTCAAGCTGGTCTTCAATTTTTCTGTCTCAGAAAGACTCAATTGGAGTTTAGAGTCAACCGTCTTGATTTCTGCCTCTTGATCCGTCTGCCGGGTCTTTGCATCAGTTAATTGGGAGCTCAATTCAGATAGGGCGTTCTACGAAACATACACAGGTGTGTTAAGGCTTAAACTACAAGTTATAAGGGTTCAAGTCTCAAGTACTATGCACCGCAATACCACTTGACACTTGGGGGCTAATGTCTGCCAAAGCAATTTTTTATGACTCTTATATTTTTCAAGTCCCAAGTGCTTTACAAAGTAACAGCACTTGGCACTTGGGGGCTAATGCATGATATTCAGAAAGTTTCTCAAGATTAAGCCGGATTGCAATACTGGACTAGTAAAAGAGAGTTATGAAATTAAGTACTGGTTCATTTATGATAAATTGAGCCGGTCCTTGGGGACTATAGGTGAAGTTTACACTACTTTGTTGGACTTTCAAAAAGCTTAGAGAGAAAGTATCAACCTATATCATAAAG
Source organism: Triticum urartu (assembly GCF_056163025.1). Lineage (NCBI taxonomy): Eukaryota > Viridiplantae > Streptophyta > Magnoliopsida > Poales > Poaceae > Triticum > Triticum urartu. Next base: position 110,988,118 of record NC_141875.1, on the reverse strand, counting down.
TCTACAGATCATTCAGGTTCATCATCTGAAGACTTGGGGGCTGGCAAAGTATAAGTGAACCGGAGAACATACCTAATATTTTAGCTGCAATTGCTTGACCATCTCAATTTCCGACTCACGGTTGGAATGAACATGACTGAGATAGCCGGATAGTATGTCACTAGCATTCAGATGAGTGTAGTGAGAGATATCAAAACGCACTTTCTGCTTCTCCAAGGCTTCTTGCTTAGCAGTGTGCCGGGCTAACACAGTGGGGGTCCCCGGTTCAACAAATAGGCTACCAGTAATCAACACGTCAGTATTAGAAGTTGTTGGCAGGTTAGTTGAACTAGATGGTTCAGTGATAGTCGGATTAAGGGTGATCTCATCGGCTGACAACTCAGGAGGATCCAATTGAGTATGAACAGCTGGGTTTTCAGCTGCTTTAGTTTCAGAGGGAGGACTTGGCATGGTCGGCTCAGGTGCAGGAACCTTCGGGTCTTCTGATGGCTTAATCACCTTGGCCTTCTTGGATTTGGCTTGGCCGCTAAGAAAAGTTTTATGAGACAGTTAGTATAAGAATGCAGTTTTTAAAGATATAGAGGAAAGCTGATTTTTCCTTACCCAGGAGCAGTTTTGAAAGCCGAAAACTGAGTCTCAAATGAGTCGCCAGAAGAGCGAGAAACCTCCTGTAAAAGGTAAAATAAAGTCAGTGAGGCAAGGGAATAGATTCATTAATGAAAGCAACAAATGAAGATGAAAGAAACCTCATTCTGGCGCTTTCGAGGAGTTTGTTGTAAAATGGAAGGCGGTTCATCGTCGTCATTATTCCGGGCCTGACGGCGCCTTTCATGTTGCTGCTTTTTCAAAAGAAAATGAGGGTCCAAATAAGCCAAAGGGTGCGAAAACCTTACTTTCCAGGTTACCAGTCGAAGTTTCTGTCTTGGCAAATGGGCTGAGTCGGAGGAAATAGTTACCTCTTCTTCTACGGCCTGGCTGGCCCCCGTGTCGTCCTGGCAATAGTCAGTGTCAATAAGGTTATTAAAAAACTGGCCAAGGGAGTCAAGGGCTACCTCCGACTCAGTATCATCGTCAAGCTTTAACAGGTCCGAAGCAGTGCTCCTTTTCTTCTTGGACCTCCGGGTCGTCTTCCTCGCGGCTATGGCGGTGGCTCTAGCCTTCTTGGCAGCTTCATGGTCATACTTGGCTTTCCAGAAGTCGGATTTGGCCTGTAAACAAATAAACATGATAAAAGGTCATGCAAGTATTTAAAACTACTGAGGAAAACACAAAAAGAGAAAGAGGTCAGGGGTTTTTCAACTCTAGTGTCGGGTTAAGTTTGCAGAAGGGGTTTAACCCAACCTTACTGCAGTCCTCATATTTACCGTTCACAAGGATGGTTGAGATTGCAACAATGTCTTCTTCAGTTAGTTGTACAGAATTATGACGCGGAGAGTCATTTGGGCCTCCACCATACTCATACATCAATTTAGATCGGCGGCTTAGAGGGATGACCCGCCACGAGATCCAACAACAGATCAAGTCAACTCCGGTTAAGCCATTCCCCAATAAGGCATTAATCCTTTTAATAGATGGAATAAGCTTCTTACGTTCAGCAGCAGTAAGTTTATCAGGGAGCACAAACTTGGAATCCAAACGCTCCGCGCGATAACCCGGCAGTGGTTTTTCATTGGCTGGAGACGTATCTTGGCAATAGAACCAGGTCTGATTCCAATCTTTGGGATGACTCGGTAAGACTATTAAGGGAAAGACGGCGCCCTGTCGGCGCTGAATTGAGATTCCACCGAGTTCCAAGCTAGGGCCATTGGTACACTCATTCTGGCGGTTCAGATAAAAGTACTCTCTGAAGAGTTCCATAGTCGGCTCTTCTTGAAGATACACCTGACAGAGAACTTGAAAATTGCAGATGTTGGATATGGAATTGGGTCCAAGATCTTGAGGGTGAAGTTTGAAAAACTGAAGAACGTCTCTGAAGAACTTTGAGCTGGGTGGTGAAAAACCCCGATTCATGTGGTCAGTGAAGACAATAACTTCACCGTCTTTGGGATTAGGCCGTTCCTCGTTCGGGTCAGGAGCACGATAAGACATAAAGTTTTTCTCTGGCAAAAATCCAATGGTGACAAACTCTTTCAAGTTATCCTCAGTTACTATGGAGGGGACCCAGTTGCAGATTGTCGGTGCTTTTGAAGGCATGATGAAAAAGGGGAAGCTGAAAAGAAAGTAATTTGCCGGTTCAATTTATTTGATGAAATTACAGGTTCATGATCATGATACAGATGAATCATAGCGGCTTAAAGAAGGGCTAATAACATATAAAGGAAACCCGGAGTCATAAGACGCCATGAATAAAGATATTCAAAGGATGCTAGAAACATAAAATGGCTAAGTGTTGGCACAAACAAGTTTACTAAGTTGTCATTATTATTTTGGATCAAATGGCCGTTCCGAAAAGAAAATATTCTAGACCTGGAAATCTAGTACAGATGAGTTCGTGAGTTATAATGAGGCATCTGTACAGAAAAAAGGGGTCTACTGGTATAAAAAATGGATGCAAAACAACTACCGCACGAGTTATGTGTTCCTTTTTGGATCAGAAGAGGCTGTGGAGGAAGAACTACAAGAAGATCCATGATGAACAGCAAAGAACACCGATGAACTCACAACCCTGATACAGATCTAAGTGCGTGAAAAAGAAGGAACTTACGAAGTGCAGATCTACTGCAAAGAGTCACCGCGGTTCTCTGGACAAGGTCAGGGTGATGCAGCGACCGACGTTGAGGGCAACAGTGAGTGCTACGGCAGCGGCGGAGCTCGAGAGGAAGAGAGGTAGCGAGAAGATGGAAGGAAGAAGAAGAAAGAAGAAGGACCGGCCAAGCCTATTTATAAGGGGATAAGTGAACAGGCAGGCGTGAAAATTGAGGAAGACCAAAATAATGAATATCCAGCTAAACGGACGCCTCGATTCTCGGAAGACATTAAAAGATAAAGATCCATTGAAGATTACGTCATAGCGGGCTTTCGTGTTTTAAGAAGATGACGTCATGGCGGGTTACAAAGTTTTTACAGAGAGAGGAAGATGGATTTCGTCTAAGTGTTGAAGATTGACAAAGAACAAATTTCGAGTCAACCTGGGGCCTAATGTTTGGAATATAGCTACCAGGTATGACCCGCCCAGGAGGTGCCGGATCAACCCCAATGGCAAGTTACGAGAAGAAGCTCGCTAAATGTTCAAGGTGATAGTTTATTAAGACTTGTAGAAGGCCTAAGCCTAGAGGTGGCTTAAGGCCCAATATTGTGAACCGCCATATGTAGAGAAAGACTTGTAAAGAAAGGCATATAAAAGAAGTCACCGAGCCGGACACGTTTTATGAGCCGACCGGGACACTGTAGGCCGCCAGGCGTCAACCCGTTTATATAAGGGGACGACCCGGCGGCGGCTTAGGACGAAAAACAACAACTCGAAGCCAGGTAAAGCGGATTCGCTCCCTGATCATCGAAACCCCAGCAATTCCAACACAACTAGACATAGGCTTTTACCTTCATCGTAAGGGGCCGAACTAGTATAAACCTCTCGTGTCCTTTGTCCCGATTAAACCCTTTAAGCTTCCTAGTTGCGATGGCCCTACGACTAAGTCTTTTTGCTAGGACATCTGCCCTGACAATTCCACGACAAAAGCATTACTCTGTTCTTATGAACTTAATACTCTAGATGCATGCTGGATAGCGGTCGATGTGTGGAGTAATAGTAGTACATGCAGAATCGTTTCGTTCTACTTGTCTCGGGCGTGATGCCTATATACATGATCATACCTAGATATTCTCATAACTATGCTCAATTCTATCAATTGCTCGACAGTAATTCATCTACCCACCGTAATACTTATGCTCTTGAGAGAAGCCACTAGTGAAACCTATGGCCCCCGGGTCTATCTTTCATCATATTATTCTTCCAATACTTAGTTATTTCCTTTGCCATTTATTTTACTTTGCATCTTTATTTCTCTATCATAAAAATACCAAAATTATTATCTTATCAGATCTCACTCTCGTAAGTGACCGTGAAGGGCTTGACAACCCCTTTATCGCGTTGGTTGCGAGGTTCTTATTTGTTTGTGTAGGTGCGTGGGACTTGAGCGTGATCTCCTACTGGATTGATACCTTGGTTATCAAAAACTGAGGGAAATACTTATGCTACTTTGCGCATCACCCTTTCCTCTTCAAGGGAAAACCAACGCAGTGCTCAAGAGGTAGCAAGAAGGATTTCTGGCGCCGTTGCTGGGGAGATTCGCGCTAAGTTAAGTCAAGATTTGACTCCCGACAACGAGTTATTTCTGGCGCCATTGTCAAGTCAAGACGTACCAAGTACCCATCATAAACTCTTATCCCTCGCATTACATTATTTGCCATTTGCCTCTCGTTTTCCTCTCCCCCACTCCACCCTTGCCGTTTTATTCGCCCTCTCTTTTCCGTTGGTCGCTTTCTTGCTTGCCTTGTCATTATGGCTAGTCCTCTATCTTCTCCGTTGTCTCCCGAGAATGAAGTTTTTAATTTTAAACAAAGGGAGGGAGAAAATCTAAAAGACGCCTGGTATAGAATTTGCAATGCTCAAAATAGATCTACCAGGAAGCAATCTACTCCCGTTCTTCTCCGCAATTTTTATGTAGGCGCTACTCCTTGGTACAGATATATTCTTGATACCATTACCGGAGGGAATTTCTTGGGTAGCCATACTGTTGATTCTTATAATTCTATTATAGATTTGTTTGGCTCACCACCTCTTTTGGTTAATGGAACTATGATAACTTTGGAACATGTGATGCAAAGGCTTGAAATTATTGAGAATAAAGTTGCTACTGTAGAGTTGATTGAGAATTTGGATAAAAAGATCCACAAACAAATTACCCAATATGGATCTAAGGTGGGAGTTACTCTAAAAATTTTGAAGGAAAAAGAAACCCATAGTTAATGAAAGAATAGATCAAGATTCTACTAGAATCGATAAACTTGAGGGAATTATCACCAACTTGGGGTCCGCTTTTTCTTCCATTAAAAATACTCCAAATCCTCCTACTAAAATTTCCAAGCTTGTTTATGTTCCTAAAAATAAGGGTGAATCGTCTAGTAAGGAAAATGTGGATTTAAAATCAATAAGTGTTCATCCCAATCTTTTTGCTATCATTAAGGAACCGTTTGCTACAAATGATTTTATTGTTTTTGTGCCTAGGAGTTCGATAATTAACAAAAAGAAAGAAACTCCTAAGAGTTATATGTGTATCATTGAAGGATTGCATACCAAAGATGGCAATACCTAGATCTATCTTCGCTTTATGCCTAGCTAGGGGCGTTAAACGATAGCGCTTGTTGGGAGGCAACCCAACTTTATTTTTATTCCTTGATTTTTGCTCCTGTTTAGTGATAAATAATTTATCTAGCCTCTGTTTTGGTTGTGTTTTTTGTGTTTAATTAGCGTTTGTGCCAAGTAGAACCGTTGGGAAGACTTGGGGAAAGTCCTTTTGATCTTGCTGTAAAAAACAGAAACTTTAGCGCTCACGAGAATCGCTGCCATTTTTATTTGGAAGGTGCTATTTATTTAATTATTTTTGCAGATGATTAATAGATAAATTCCTCACGTGCAGAAATTTATTTTAGAATTTTTAGGGTTCCAGAAGTTGCGTTAGCTACAGATTACTACAGACTGTTCTATTTTTGACATATTCTGTTTTTCGTGTGTTGTTTGCTTATTTTGATGAATCTATGGCTAGTAAAAGAGTTTATAAACCATAGAGAAGTTGGAATATAGTATGTTTAATACCAATATAAATAAAGAATGAGTTCATTATAGAACCTTGAAGTGGTGTTTTGTTTTCTTTTGCTAACGGATCTCACGAGATTTTCTATTTTGAGTTTTGTGTTGTGAAGTTTTCAAGTTTTGGGTAAAGATTTGATGGATTATGGAACAAAGAGTGGCAAGAGCCTAAGCTTGGGGATGCCCATGGCACCCCAAGGTAAAATTAAAGGACACCAAAAAGCCTAAGCTTGGGGATGCCCCGGAAGGCATCCCCTCTTTCGTCTTCGTCTATCGGTAACTTTACTTGGAGCTATATTTTTATTCACCACATGATATGTGTTTTTCTTGGAGCTTGTATGATTTGAGTCTTTGCTTTTTAGTTTACCACAATCATCCTTGCTGTACACACCTTTTTAGAGAGACTCACATGATTTGAAATTTATCAGAATACTCTATGTGCTTCACTTATATCTTTTGAGCTATATAATTTTTGCTCTAGTGCTTCACTTATATCTTTTAGAGCACTGTGGTGGATTTGTTTTATAGAAACTATTGTTCTCTCATGCTTCACTTATATTATTTTGAGAGTCCTTTAGAACAACATGGAAATTTGCTATAATATAAAAACTTTCATAGAAGTGCATTGAATACTATGAGAAGTTTGATACTTGATAATTGTTTTGAGATATGGAGATGGTGATATTAGAGTCATGCTAGTTGCGTAGTTGTGAATTTGAGAAATACTTGTGTTGAAGTTTGTGATTCCCGTAGAATGCACGTATGGTGAACCGTTATGTGATGATGTCGGAGCATGATTTATTTATTGATTGTCTTCCTTATGAGTGGCGGTCGGGGACGACCGATGGTCTTTCCCTACCAATCTATCCCCCTAGGAGCATGCGCGTAATACTTTGTTTCGATAACTAATAGATTTTTTCAATAAGTATGTGAGTTCTTTATGACTAATGTTGAGTCCATGGATTATACGCACTCTCACCCTTCCACCATTGCTAGCCTCTCTAGTACCACACACTTTTCGCCGGTACCATAAACCCACCATATACCTTCCTCAAAACAGCCACCATACCTACCTATTATGGCATTTCCATAGCCATTCTGAGATATATTGCCATGCAACTTTCCACCGTTTCGTTATAATGACACGCTTCATCATTGTCATATTGCTTGCATGATCATGTAGTCGACAGCATATTTGCGGCAAAGCCACCGTTCATAATTCTTCATACATGTCACTGATACGTCCATTTTGCATCATGCTTTTATATCAATATTTATTGCATTATGGGCTGTTATTACACATTATGTCACAATAATTATGCCTATTCTCTCTTATTTTACAAGGTATACATAAAGAGGGAGAATGCCGGCAGCTGGGATTCTGGCTGGAAAAGGAGCAAATATTGGAGACCTATTCTGCACAGCTCCAAAAGTCCTAAAACTTCACGGATGTTGTTTTCCAAATATATAAAAAACATTGAGCGCAAGATCTTCACCAGGGGGGGCACACCTTGCCCACGAGGGTGGGGGCGCGCCCTACCCCCCTGGGTGCGCCCCCCTACCTCGTGGGCCCCCTGGTGGCCCTCCGGTGACCATCTTCTGCTATATGGAATCTTTCGATGGGAAAAAAATCATAAGCCATCTTCTCGGACGAAACTCTGCCGCCACGAGGCGGAACCTTGGCGGAACCAATCTAGGGTTCTGGCGGGGCTATTCTGCTGGGGAAACTTCCCTCCCGGAGGGGGAAATCATCGCCATCGTCATCACCAACGCTCCTCTCATTAGGAGAGGGCAATCTCCATCAACATCTTCATCAGCACCATCTCATCTCAAAACCCTAGTTCATCTCTTGTATCCAATTCTTGTCTCCAAGTCCGGAATTGGTGCTAGTAGGTTGCTAGTAGTGTTAATTACTCCTTGTAGTTGATGCTAGTTGGTTTAATTGGTGGAAGATCATATGTCCAGATCCTATATGCACATTAATACCCCTCTGATTATGAACATGTTTATGCTTTCTGAGTAGTTACTTTTGTTCCTGAGGACATGGGAGAAGTCTTGCTATTAGTAGTCATGTGAATTTGGTATTCGTTCGATATTTTGATGAGATGTATGTTGTGTCTCCTCTAGTGGTGTTATGTGAACATCGACTACATGACACTTCACCATTATTTGGGCCTAGAGGAAGGCATTGGGAAGTAATAAGTAGATGATGGGTTGCTAGAGTGATAGAAGCTTAAACCCTAGTTTATGCGTTGCTTCGTAAGGGGCTGATTTCGATCCATATGTTTCATGCTATGGTTAGGTTTACCTTAATACTTTTGTTGTATCTGTGGATGCTTGCAATAGAGGTTAATCATAAGTGGGATGCTTGTCCAAGTAAGGGCAGCACCCAAGCACCGGTCCACCCACATACCAAATTATCAAAGTACCGAACGCGAATCATATGAACGTGATGAAAACTAGCTTGACGATATTCCCATGTGTCCTCGGGAGCGCTTTACACCATATAAGAGTTTGTCCAGGCTTGTACTTTGCTACAAAAAGGATTGGGCCACCTTGCTGCACCTTATTTACTTTTGTTACTTGTTGCTCGTTACAAATTATCCTATCACAAAACTATCTGTTACCACTTATTTCAGTACTTGCAGAGAATACCTTGCTGGAAACCGCTTATCATTTCCTTCTGCTCCTCGTTGGGTTCGACACTCTTACTTATCAAAAGGACTACGATCGATCCCCTATACTTGTGGGTCATCAGTCACTCATGCATCATTGCACATCCCGGTACACCGCCGGAGGCATTCACATAGAGTCATATTTTGTTCTAAGTATTGAGTTGTAATTCTTGAGTTGTAAGTAAAAGTGTCGGGGGTTGGGTGCGACATATGCCAAAGGATGGCTTATCATGGTGGGGGCGAGTAGAACGTCGCCGGTGCCTGGAAACGGGATGAGGCATAGACATGCACGCCGGCGAATCTTACCCAGCTTCAGGGCTCTCCGGGGAGATAATACCCCTACTGCTGCTCTACGGGGTCTCCGCATGATCACTATGGCAAAGTGTTTACACGATTGCTCCTTGAGCTGTTTCCTAGAGGTAGGAGAGGGCAAGGCTAGCTCTCTCCCTCCTATATGATCTGGTCTAGAGCTAATGGATTCCAACTCTTTGCATGGGTGCCCTGGGGGGTTTATATAGGCCTACCCCCCAGGGGTACAATGGTAATCCGGCTGGACGCGGGCCCAGTCGTCAGTGCCTCCGGCCTTCGTCTTCTCCGCCGACCGTTGGGGCCCGCCGACTGGTGGGCCCCGCCGACTGGCTAGGTATGGAGCCAACAGGCCGCGTCCGCCGCGGGCGGGTCTTGCCGGCTGCTGATTACTGTAGCCGTGCTTCTGATGACGCGGGCTTGGTCATGGAGTCGTGGCAACAGCCCCGCCGCCAGGCGGGCGATCACTATTGCCACTCTCCATCACATCTGATTAATGGCGCGTGGGCCCCGGGGGAGGGTCTGGCCGACTCTCGAGGGCCGACTGGTGGCGCACTTGCCGTCTCCTGGGGTCCCACTGGCTGGTGGGACCCGCCGCCCCAGGGTCATATAGACAAGCCGTCGTGGGCGCAGGATTCGGTCCTTCGGCGCTGATGTCAGGGCCGGCACGGCAACAGTGCCACGCCGCACGGAGATCTCCCCGGGTACGGCGTGCTGTAGCCATGCCTGCCCTTGGTAAGGGGCGGGAGTGGGCTTTACTGTAGCCACTCCCCGGTCATGTCCCTCCCGATGAGGATATGGGGTTTGTTGGAGTCGCGGGCCGACTCCCCAAAGCCGGCTTCTCTGGAAGTCGCCAGTCAGGAGTCGGCTTATCCTGAAGTCATCCCCGGGACTCGGCCGCGAGTGGGCAGTTGGTCGCCTTACCGCCGAGTTCTCAGAAGGCGGCTCTTCGTCTTGGGGTCTTGAGGGGCGCAGCCTGCCCCGATGTCTTGAAAGGTTCTGGGGTTCGGGTTAGCCTACCCGTGGCCCACATCTCCGACAAAAAGAGGTGTGATGATCATCATTATTAGAGCATTGTCCCAAGTGAGGAAAGGATGATGGAGACTATGATTCCCCCACAAGTCAGGATGAGACTTCGGACGAAAAAAAGGAAAGAGGCCAAAAAAAGAAAGAAGGCCCAAATAAAAAATGAGAGAAAAAGAGAGAAGGGACAATGCTATTATCCTTTTTCCACACTTGTGCTTCAAAGTAGCAGCATGTTCTTCATATAGACAGTCTCCTATGATATCACTTTCATATACTAGTGGGAATTTTTCATTATAGAACTTGGCTTGTATATTCCAATGATGGGCTTCCTCAAAATGCCCTAGGTCTTCGTGAGCAAGCAAGTTGGATGCACACCCACTTAGTTTCTTTTGTTGAGCTTTCATATACTTATAGCTCTAGTGCATCCGTTGCATGCCAATCCCTACTCACTCACATTGATATCTATTGATGGGCATCTCCATAGCCCGTTGATACGCCTAGTTGATGTGAGACTATCTTCTCCTTTTTGTCTTCTCCACAACCACCATTCTATTCCACCATAGTGCTATATCCATGGCTCACGCTCATATATTGCGTGAAGATTGAAAAAGTTTGAGAACATCAAAAGTATGAAACAATTGCTTGGCTTGTCATCGGGGTTGTGCATGATTTAAATATTTTGTGTGGTGAAGATAGAGCATAGCCAGACTATATGATTTTGTAGGGATAACTTTCTTTGGCCATGTTATTTTGAGAAGACATAATTGCTTAGTTAGTATGCTTGAAGTATTATTATTTTATGTCAATATTAAACTTTTATCTTGAATCTTTCGGATCTGAACATTCATGCCACAATAAAGAAAAATTACATTGAGAAATATGTTAGAAAGCATTCCACATCATTCTTCTTTTATCATTTAACTACTCGAGAACGAGCAGGAATTAAGTTTGGGGATGCTTGATACGTCTCCAACGTATCTATAATTTTTGATTGCTCCATGCTAATTATATTATCTATTTTGGATGTCAATGGGATTTATTTTACACTTTTATATCATTTTTGGGACTAACCTACTAACCGGAGGCCCAGCCCAAATTGTTGTTTTTTCCCCTATTTTAGGGTTTCGTCGGAAAGGAATATCAAACGGAGTCCAAACAGAATGAAACATTCGGGAAACAATAGAGGAAGCCACGAGGCAGGGGGAGCGCTTACCCCCCTGGACACGCCCTCCACCCTCGTGGGCCCCCCGTTGCTCCACCGATGTACTTCTTCCTCCTATATATATCCACGTACCCCCAAACATCCAGGAGCACCACGAAAACCTAATTCCACTGCCGCAACCTTATGTACACGAGAGATCCCATCTCGGGGCCGTTTCCGGAGCTCCGCCGGAGGGGGCATTGATCACGGAGGGCGTCTACATCAACTCCATGGCCTCTCCGGTGATGTGTGAGTAGTTTACTTTAGACCTACGGGTCCATAGTTATTAGCTAGATGGCTTTTTCTCTCTCTTTGGATCTCAATACAAAGTTCACCTCCATCTTCTTGGAGATCTATTCGATGTAATCTTCTTTTGCGGTGTGTTTGTCGAGATCCGATGAATTGTGGGTTTATGATCAAGATTATCTATGAACAATATTTGATTCTCCTCTGAATTCTTTTATGTATGATTGGTTTATCTTTGCAAGTCTCTTCGAATTATCAGTTTGGTTTGGCCTACTAGATTGATCTTTCTTGCAATGGGAGTTCTTAGCTTTGGGTTCAATCTTGCGGTGCTCGACCCCAGTGACAGAAAGGGAACCGACACGTATTGTATTGTTGCCATCGAGGATAAAAAGATGGGGTTTATATCATATTGCATGAGTTTATCCCTCTACATCATGTCATCTTCCTTAAAGCATTACTCTGTTCTTATGAACTTAATACTCTAGATGCATGGTGGATAGCAGTCAATGTGTGTAGTAATAGTAGTAGATGCATAATCGTTTCGGTCTACTTGTCTCGGACATGATGCCTATATACATGATCATACCTAGATACATAACTATGCTCAATTCTATCAATTGCTCGACAGTAATTCGTTTACCCACCGTAATACTTATGCTCTTGAGAGAAGCCACTAGTGAAAACTATGGCCCCGGGGTCTATATTTCATCATATTAATCTTCCAATACTTAGTTATTTCCTTTGCCGTTTGTTTTACTTTGCATCTTTATTTCTCTTTATCATAAAAATACCAAAAATATTATCTTATCATATCTATCAGATCTCACTCTCGTAAGTGGCCGTGAAGGGCTTGACAACCCCTTTATCGTGTTGGTTGCGAGGTTCTTATTTGTTTGTGTAGGTGCGTGGGACTTGAGCGTGATCTCCTACTGAGGGAAATACTGAGGGAAATACTTACGCTGCTTTGCTGCATCACCCTTTCCTCTTCAAGGGAAAACCAAGACATGCTCAAGAGGTAGCAGCCCCCGCGATCCCTAGATCGATCTGGTCTGACTTGCTCTAATGTCCAGGTCTTGCCGCAGGTCATATGTATATCCTCGAGTTGTTATGTCTCTGCCTTTATGGCGAGGTAGTATGGGCTGGTGTTCGGTTTAGTTACCGTTTTGTCCTGGCCACGAGGTGGTCGGTCAGCCGCATTACGCGCTGATGGCGCGGGCTCAAGGGCCTCGTCGTCAAATTGGGCTAGCAGTTTACACTTCGGGTAACTTTTGATTGGGCGCTCGAGGCCGTATTCCTCGGCTGCCATGACATTAGTCCACCTATCGTTGAGCAGATCTTGATCAGCTTGAAGCTGCTGCTGCTTCTTTCTCAGGCTCCTTGTAGTGGCAATTAGTCGGTGCTGAAAGCGCTCCTGCTCGAGAGGTTTCTCAGGCATGATAAAGTCTTCCTCGCCGAGGCTCACCTCATCCTCGTAGAGTGGAAGGTAATCACTGTCCTCCGAGTCTTCGTTTGCGGCCTGTTCATCAGGGCTAACTTGCCCATCCTCCCGATCATCATGTTCAGAGTTTTGCTCGAAGGGGTTTTCTTGGTCTTTGGCATCGTCCGGAGTATTGTTGTCTCTCGTGCCGGTATTGCTGTCTTTGTTGCGGCGTGATTTAGAGCGGCATCGTTGGTGTTTTGGTTGTATCTCGGGAGGTTTATCCTCTACTGGATTTTTCTCATTATCGCTGTCACCCTCCTTGGGTGTATCCACCATGTACACACCATACGAAGAGGTGGCCGTCTAGCTTCCGATGAACGGCGGGTTTTGGGCCTGCTCTTCTCTGGCATCGTCGTCCATACCGTCAATGTCTTCGGAGTCGTAATCGAGCATGTCAGTTAAGTCCTCGATAGGGGCAATGAAGTGGGTGGTGGGTGGGACGTAAAATTCCTCGTTCTCAGCCCCTAGTCCAGGCTGGGCGTAGTTTGGACGTTGATCCTTCGTAATGACGAGGGATCACATCAAGTCTAGAGCCTCGCTTAAAGGCGAGGTTTCGCCAGGGAGAAGAGAATCCGTGGAGTACGGCGGGAAGGGGATTCCTTGGCCGAGCTCACACGATGTAGACTCCGAGAACTCGGAGCCAGTGTCCGGGGAAGAGTCTGGCTTTGTGGTGGTTGCCAGCGACACTGCTTCCTCCGGCTCTCCTGTACTGGGCTTAGTGGCCACAGATAGTCCGGCGGGTTTAGAAATCCCGTCTTTGGACCTGGCGACGCACTCCGGCTCTAAGGCCAGAGCGGAGGTTGGGGTCGTGAATCCTTGGAAGATCAAGTCTCCTCGGATGTCAGCGACATAATCCAAGTTTCCAAAACTAATCTGGTGACCTGGGGCGTAGCTGTCGATCTGCTTTAGATGGCCAAACAAGTTGGCCCGCAGTGCGAAGCCGCCGAATACAAAGATCTGACCGGGGAGGAAAACCTCCCCCAGGGAAGCATTGTTGTAGATGATTGATGGAGCCATCGAATGTTCTGGTGATGACATAGCGTAACTCTCAATGAAAGCACCAATGTCAGTGTCAAAACCGGCGGATCTCGGGTAGGGGGTCCCGAACTATGCGTCTAGGGTCGATGGTAACATGAGACAGGGGACACAATGTTTACCCAGGTTCGAGCCCTCTTGATGGAGGTAATACCCTACATCCTGCTTGGTTGATCTTGATGAATATGAGAATTACAACAGTTGATCTACCACGAGATCGTAATGGCTAAACCCTAGATGTCTAGCCTGTATGATTCTGATTGTCTCTACGGACTAAACCCTCCGGTTTATATATACACCGGAGGGGCCTAGGGTTGTACGAGGTCGGTTTACAAAGGAAGGAATCTACATATCCGAACGCCAAGGTTGCCATCCACGCAAAGGAGAGTCCCATATGGACACGGGGAGAAATATTCTTGTATCTTCATAGCCCATTAGTCCGGCCCATGTTACATAGTCCGGACGCCCGTGGACCCCTTAATCCAGGACTCCCTCAATGGACAAGACCCATCTGTTAGCTTAGCATAATGATCGTTAAGTTTTATTGCTATTGCTTTCTTCATGACTTATACATATTCCTTTGACTATGAGATTATGCAACTCCCGAATAATAGAGGAATACCTTGTGTGCTATCAAACGTCACAACGTAACTGGGAGATTATAAATATGCTCTACAAGCATCTTCGAAGGTGTTTGTTGGGTTGGCATAGATCAAGATTAGGATTTGTCACTCCGAGTATCGGAGACGTATCTCTGGGCCCTCTTGGTAATGCACATCATAATAAGCCTTGCAAGCAATGTGACTAATGAGTTAGTTACGGGATGATGCGTTATGGAACGAGTAAAGAGACTTGTCGGTAACGAGATTGAACTAGGTATGAAGATACCCACGATCGTATCTCGGGCAAGTAACATACCGATGACAAAGGGAATACCATATGTTGTCATTACGGTACGACCAATAAAGATCTTCGTAGAATATGTGGGAACCAATATGAGTATCCATGTTCCGCTATTGGTTATTGACCGGAGAGGTGTCTCGGTCATGTCTACATAGTTCTCGAACCCGCAGGGTCCGCACGCTTAACGTTCGATGACGATTTTGTATTATATGAGTTATGTGATTTGGTGACCGAATGTTGTTCGGAGTCCCGGATGAGATCACAGACATGACGAGGAGTCTCGAAATGGTCGAGAGGTAAAGTTTCATATATTGGACGATGATATTCGGACATCGGAAGTGTTCCGGGGGTACCGGGTGCATATCGGGTCACTAGAAGGGGTTTCGGGCATCCCCCGACAACTACATGGGCCTTAATGGGCCAAGAGGGGGACAGACCAGCCCCTAAAGGGCTGGTGCACCCCTCCCATATGGGCTGGCAAAATTGGAGTAGAAAAGGGGAAGGAGGAAAGGAAAAAAAGGAATAGGATTCCCCCTTCCCTCTCTTCCCTTCCCACTCCGAATAGGAATAGGAAAGGGGGAGGCCGAATTGGGAGGACCCCAAGTAGGATTCCTCCTACTTGGGGCGCCACCTTGGCTGCCTCTCCTCCCCTCCAACCTATATATATGAAGGGGGCACCGCTATAACACACAACAAACATTGTTAGCCGTGTGCGGCGCCCCCTCCACAATTTATGCCTCCGATCATATTCACATAGTGCTTAGGCGAAGCCCTCGCAGATCACTTCACCATCACCGTCACCATGCCGTCATGTTGACTCATATGTCTCCGTCGTATCTACTATTCCAAACACTTTTTCCCCTGTTTTGGACTCTAACTTGCATGATTTGAATGGAACTAACCAGGACTGACGCTGTTTTCAGCAGAATTGCCATGGTGTTATTTTTGTGCAGAAATAAAAGTTCTCGGAATGACCTGAAAATCAACGGAGATTATTTTTGGAATTAATAAAAAATATTGGCGAAAGAATCAAGGCCAGGGGGCCCACACCCTGTCCACGAGGGTGGGGGCGCGCCCCCTGCCTCATGGGCCCCCTGGTGCTCCACCGACCTCAACTCCAACTCCATATATTCGTGTTCGGGGAGAAAAACAGAGAGAAGGATTCATCACGTTTTACGATACGGAGCCGCCGCCAAGCCCTAAACTCTCTTGAGAGGGCTGATCTAGAGTCCGTTCGGGGCTCCGGAGAGGGGAATCCGTCGCCATCGTCGTCATCAACCTTCCTCCATCACCAATTCCATGATGCTCACCGCCGTGCATGAGTAATTCCATCGTAAGCTTGCTGGACAGTGATGGGTTGGATGAGATTTATCATGTAATCGAGTTAGTTTTGTTAGGGTTTGATCCCTAGTATCCACTATGTTCTTAGATTGATGTTGCTATGACTTTGCTATGCTTAATGCTTGTCACTAGGGCCCGAGTGCCATGATTTCAGATCTGAACCTATTATGTTTTCATGAATATATGTGAGTTCTTGATCCTATCTTGCAAGTCTATAGTCACCTACCATGTGTTATGATCCGGCAACCCCGAAGTGACAATAATCGGGACCACTCTCGGTGATGACCGTAGTTTGAGGAGTTCATGTATTCACTGTGTTAATGCTTTGGTCCGGTACTCTATTAAAAGGAGGACTTAATATCCCTTAGTTTCCAATAGGACCCCGCTGCCACAGGAGGGTAGGACAAAAGATGTCATGCAAGTTCTTTTCCATAAGCACGTATGACTATATTCGGAATACATGCCTACATTATATTGATGAACTAGAGCTACTTCTGTTTCACCCTATGTTATGACTGTTACATGATCAATCGCATCTGACATAATTCTCCATCACCGATCCAATGTCTACGAGCTTTTCATATATAGTTCTTCGCTTATTTACTTTTCCGTTGCTACTGTCACAATCACTACAAAACCCAAAAATATTACTTTTGCTACCGTTACCACTACTATCATATTACTTTTCTACTAAACACTTTGCTGCAGATATTAAGTTTCCAGGTGTGGTTGAATTGACAACTCAGCTGCTAATACTTGAGAATATTCTTTGGCTCCCCTTGTGTCGAATCAATAAATTTGGGTTGAATACTCTACCCTCAAAAACTTTTGCGGCCCCCTATACTTGTGGGTTATCATTGACAAAACTCTTCCTTGACACTTTGTTGGATCAAGAGTTCGAGGGACGTCATCGAGCTGAACATGTACTCGGAGGTGCCGTACATTCGGTGCTTGATCGGTCGGAACGAGAAGAAGTTCGACTACATCAACCGCGTTGTCAAACGCTTCCTGTTTCGGTCTACGAGGGTACTTGGACACACTCTTCCCCTCTCGTTCCTATGCATCTCCTAGATAGATCTTGCGTGAGCGTAGGAATTTTTTTGAAATTGCATGCTACGTTACCCTTCAATTCCGTCTATAGTCATTAATACGTCTCCAACGTATCTATAATTTTTTATTGTTCCATGCTATTATATTATCTATTTTGGATGTTAATGGGCTTTATTTTACACTTTTATATTATTTTTGGGACTAACCTATTAACCCAAGACCCAGTGCAAATTGCTGTTTTTTGCCTATTTCAGTGTTTCGCACAAAAGGAATATCAAACGGAGTCCAAACGGAATGAAACCTTCGGGAGTGTGATTTTTGGAACAAACGTGATCTAGAGGACTTGGAGTGGATGTCAAGCAACCAATGAGGTGGCCACAAGGCAGGGGGCGCGCCCTCCCCCCTCGTGGGCCCCTCGTGGCTCAATCGACCTACTTCTTCCTCCTATATATGTTCACATACCCCGAAAACATCCAGGAGCACCACGAAACCCTATTTCCACCGCCGCAACCTTCTATACCCAATAGATCCCATCTTGGGGCCTTTTTCGGAGCTCCGCCGGAGAGGGCATTGATCACGGAGGGCCTCTACATCAACTCCATGGCCCCTCCGATGATGTGTGAGTAGTTTACTTCAGACCTTCGGGTCCATAGTTATTAGCTAGATGGCTTCTTCTCTCTCTTTGGATCTCAATAAAAAGTTCTCCTCGATTCTCTTGGAGATCTATTCGATGTAATCTTCTTTTGCGGTGTGTTTGTCGAGATCCGATGAATTATGGGTTTATGATCAAGATTATCTATGGACAATATTTGAATCTCTGAATTCTTTTATGTATGGTTGGTTATCTTTGCAAGTCTCTTCGAATTATCAGTTTGGTTTGGCCTACTAGATTGATCTTTCTTGCAATGGGAGAAGTGCTTAGCTTTGGGTTCAATCTTGCGGTGCTCGATCCTAGTGACAGTAGGGGAAATGACACGTATTGTATTGTTGCCATCGAGGATAAAAAGATGGGGTTTATATCATAATGCATGAGTTTATCCCTCTACATCATGTCATCTTGCTTAAAGTGTTACTCCGTTCTTATGAACTTAATACTCTAGATGCATACTGGATAGCGGTCAACGTGTGGAGTAATAGTAGTAGATGCAGGCAGGAGTCGGTCTACTTGTCACGGACGTGATGCCTATATACATGATAATACCTAGATATTCTCATAACTATGCTCAATTCTATCAATTGCTCGACAGTAATTTGTTCACCCACTGTAATACTTATGCTATCTTGAGAGAAGGCACTAGTGAAACCTATGGCCCCCGGGTCTATTTCCCATCATACAAGTTTCCAATCTATTTTATTTTGCAATCTTTACTTTCAATTTAAATCATAAAAATACCAAAAAAAATTATCTTATTATTATTATCTCTATCAGATCTCACTCTTGCAAGTGACCGTGAAGGGATTGACAACCCCTTTATCGTGTTGGTTGCGAGGTGACTCGCGCGTGATCTCCTACTGGATTGATACCTTGGTTCTCAAAAACCGAGGGAAATACTTACGCTGCTTTGCTGCATCACCCTTTCCTCTTCAAGGGGAAACCAACACATGCTCAAGAGGTAGCAGTCATACGTGCTTATGGAAAAGAACTCGCATGACATCTTTTGTCCTACCCTCCCGTGGCAGCGGGGTCCATAAGAAAACTAAGGGATATTAAGGCCTCCATTTAATAGAGAACCGGAACAAAGCATTATCACTTAGTGAATACATGAACTCCTCAAACGAAGGTAATCACCGAAAAGAATCCCAATAATTGCCACCTTGGGGTATGTGGATCATAACTCGTAATAGGTGTCTAAATCTTGCAAGATAGGATCAAGAACACACATATATTCATGAAAACATAATAGGTTCAGATCTAAAATCATGGCTCGGGCCCTAGTGACAAGCATTAAGCATAGCAAAGTCATAGCAACATCAATCTCAGAACATAGTGGATACTAGGGATCAAACCCTAACGTAACTAACTCGATTACATAATAAATCTCATCCAACCCATCACCGTCCAGCAAGCCTACGATGGAATTACTCACTCTCGACGGTGAGCATCATGAAATTGGTGATGGAGGAAGGTTGATGATGACGATGGCGACAGATTCCACCCTCCGGAGCCCCGAACGAACTCCAAATTAGCCCTCCCGATGAAGAACATGAGGTGGCAATGGCTCCATATCATAAAACACAATGATTCCTTCTCTCTATTTTTTTCTCCATGAATAGGTATATATGGAGTTCTAGTTAGGGTTGCCAGAGCTCCAGGGGGCCCACAAGCCTCGTAGGTGCGCCCTAGGGGGGTGGGCGCCCCCCAGAGCTTGAGGCTCCTGGGTGGCCCTCTCTGGTATATTTTTCCGCCAATATTTTTATATATTCCACAAAAATTCTCCGTAAATTTTCAGGTCAATCCAAGAACTTCGATTTCTGCATAAAAATAACACCATGGCAATTCTGCTGAAAACAATGTCGGTCTGGGTTAGTTCCATTCAAATCATGCAAATTAGAGGCCAAAACAAGGGCAAAACAGTTTGGAAAAGTAGATACAATGGAGACGTATCAAGGTTCTCGAAGCTTAGATCCGATGTGATGCTTAGCCCAAAACCCATGCAAGATTGAGAGAAATCTCTTTACGTTTCGAATGATTACCTGCCAGCATTAGACGTTCTTCTTTGTGCTGCAGGAGATATCTTTCGAACTAAGGAGTTAGCATTACTTGCTCCGCAAGGAATGTTACCGTTGTGCTCAATTTCCGACCATTGGACTCGTGTCGTTCGGCCATGGGCTGCTCCACATGTCCAATTTGATCTTTTTCCTTCAGGGAAGGCTGCAGCTATATATAGCCACCCCGCTCCAATGTTTCTCGTTGGCTGCTCTGCTTAGGATTTAGGAGAAGATTGATTGAGCATCCCCTTTCCGAGTGATTTGAGTTTAAGATCCACCGAGAGAAAAATCAAGAGCCCAGACTTAGACAGTGGTTGAGCATCACAGTAGTTCTGAGTTAAGAGTTGTTGTACCTATTACTCTTGAGAGTTGGATACTCTCTAGACGGATAGGTGTCGACTCGAGTGTAGAATAGGTATTATCTTCACCGAGCTAGATCTTCAGCAACCAAGAATCATTGTGGTTCGCGAAGAGGTCCGTCGAAGGTTTGGAGATCGCCGACAAGTATCTACCACGAGTGAAATCAACTAAAATCTGATTAGCTCTGAGTTGGAGGAGAATAGGGCGAGAGAGAGTTTATCTTCTGTGTTAAATCACAACCCCTCCAACCAGACGTAATCCTTTGGCAAAATGGCGAATTGGTCTACCAAATCCATCTGTCGCCATCGAGCACCATTGGTTCACTTTACTTTACCGCAGTACCTTCAGCAGTTACTTTTGTGCTCTGTGATGATGGTTTATCTGATCAATCATTGACTGTTGCATATCATTTGTTTCTGTCATCTCTGTCGTTCCCATCAGTTAAAGTTCATTGCTCATCATGTTGCATTCTCATCATTCAATTTAGTCATCCCAGTCGTATAAACTTCTCACTGGCGTGATTTCCCTGTGTCGCTTTCATTAACCTCATCATTATTCTTCCTCGTGTTTTTCCTTCGTAATTCATACCTTGTTTTATCTCATGCTACTTCATTTGTTCGCATGTTGCATTACCATCATTATTGTCAAACCCGTGATATCCTATGCTCGAACCTTTATTGCTTCCTACTTCGATAGATTTGTTTCTCAATAACTTTCTTGTTTAAGTTCATCTCTACCGAACCTTATTTCTGATGCTGTGTTTGGGACCAGTTCATAACATTCACATGATTTTTTGAATCTCCCATTCACCCCCTGGTCGATATACTCCTATGTCTTCGTCTCGGGCGACATGGATTGGGTGAAGACCAAGTCCGAAATAGCGGTGGAGGAAGACGAATAATGTATGCAATGTAGTTTATATTCATATTATGCAATGCAGTTTGAACCTAATTGTGCTATGTATGGTTATGTGCATGTTTGCAATGTAGTTTAATTCAACTGAGCTATTGATGTTCAAATTTGTGTAATTTTTCTAGGGAGCTAAATGTAAGAGATCGGTTAGGAACTATATTTTTAGCGGAGCAAATATGAGGAGTTAAAGGATAAAGGGCCATATAAGGGGCTAAATTTTAAGAGATTGGTTAGAGATGCTCTGTCTGATGTAAGTCTTGTGTTGTACATCATGTACTCACCCTTGCTATTCAACAAAACTTGTAGCTTCTGCAAACAAGTATGTTGAAGGACGACATTAGTCTGGTTATCCCACTAACAGTGGACTCGTCAGAGATATGGATGCCATTTACTTTTCTTTAAAGCCTTCTTAAGGCATTTGTATTCTTTAACCGTCTAAGGTATATTATCTTCCGTTGTGAGTTGTATCTTGGTCGAAAGACCCTTGTTGTGTTCATTCATTAATTTGACTCATCGGAGTTTGTTGTATATGTACATTCACTGTTGTTGTGAATTATTTTGTGACTTGTGTTGTGATATTGACTGCTCCATGTGTGCATGTTTCCACCTGTATGTTGGGTGAAGGTGGCACCTTAGGATCGATATTATGTGCGGGCTAGAGGAGGTGGCTAGATTGGCATAGTGCCGACACTGAGGCGCTACACCTGACCCCTTGCTTCATTCATAGTTGACTTTGTGGTTTCTTCGCCACCTTGTACTTCTCTATGTTGTATGCACCCCTATCCAGGTGTAGGCATCCAAGACATTCTTTCTTTTTCGTAATAGCCTTTTGGACATCATCGTTCCACCACTAATTATCTTTAGCTTCGCATCTACTTCCTCTAGTCACCCAAACTCCTTTGAAGCCACATTTTGAATGCAAGGTCGTCATCTTCATTTACACAATATTTGCATCATCTCTTTCCTCCCAATAGCCCTCCTTAATAACTCTCACATTGAAAGCCTTAGTTGCCTTCCCCTGAAGCTTCCAACACGTTGTTCTAGCGACTTTGACACACTTATTTCGATGTACATGTATGCAGAAGCGGAAGTCAGGCACCACACGCTTATGTTGAGGGACACTACTCTCGCCATAAGCTAGCAGAAAGGCGGAGCAAGTTCGGGAATTGAGCTCGAGAGGTTGTTTGTGGAAGAAGATGAGAACCTGGTGGTGCTGTTGCTATTTAAGGCAATGGGAGGGCGAATGGAGAGCAAGACATAGTATAGGAAATGTTGAGGCACGGTCTAGGGGAAAGGAAAAACGATGAAAGGAGGAGAGATGATGTTGGAGATGAGAAAGGAGGGTTCCTTGCCGAGGGTGCAGGAGTGTAACACCCCGGATGTAACTTTCCCTATTTGTATCCAACTCTTGCCGTTTCCGGTGTTAAGTTATATTTATTTCTCGGGTTCGGGTCTTTGTCTTCGTGTGTTGTTTTCTTTTTCGTGCATCTCTTATCATGTCATCTCGTGCATTGCATTTGCATACATGTTCATCTCATGCGTTCGAGCATTTTCCCCGTTGTCCGTTTTGCATTCCGGCGCTTCGTTCTCCTCCGGTGGCCATTTCTAGCTTTCTTTCGTGTGTGGGGATTAAACATTTCCGGATTGGACCGGGGCTTGTCATGCGGCCTTGGTTTACTACCGGTAGACCGCCTGTCAAGTTTCGGGTCAGTTGGACTTCGTTTGATACTCCTACGGTTAACCGAGGGACCGAAAAGGCCTCGTGTGTGTTGCAGCCCAACATCCCCCAAATTTGGCCCAAAACCCACCAAACTCAGCTCCATGTCCTAGAGCGTTCGATCACGATCGCGTGGGCAAAAACCGCACCTCATTTGGACTCTCCTAGCTCCACTTATGCCTATATATACCCCCCTCCATTCGGATCACCTCTTCCCCCGTGCAAAACCCTAAAAAAAAAACAGATCCATCTTCCCCCGCGCCGGGCCGGACGTGTCCGCCCGCGCCGGACGTTCTCCGCCCCGCCTCCGCCAGCCAACCGCGAGCCGCCACGCGTCCCCGCGGGACCAGATCGCCGCCGCCGTCCCGGCCCGGGAGGCCCAGGAGGGGCCCCCGCGAGCCCGCCTCTCCGCGCCGCCTCTTCCTCTCGGGCGCCGCCGCCTCCCCGCCCTCCGGCGACCGGCGCCGTCGTCGCCACCGACCGGCCACCGCTGCTCCGGGCCCCGCCGCCGGGTGACCCGCCACCGCTCGCCGCCTCTCCGCCGGCCTCCTCGCCGCCACGCGCCGCCACCACCGCACCGGCGCCGCGCCTCCCCGCCGCTCCGGCCGCCCCCACCGGCTCCGGCGAGCCGTTTCCGGCGAGCCCGAGCACGGGTGCTACAGTAACTCCGGCGCCGCCTCGTGAAGCGTGCCGACCCCGATCTGGATCTGGATCTAGGGATCCCCCGGTTGACTTTTATCTCCTAACCCTAGTTTTTTATGCGATGTTTGATTGCTCGTAACTCCGCAACCGTAGCTCCGTTTTGGGCATACGATATATCAAAATCTTCGCCTCGACATGTGCATCATTTCATTCCATTGCATCATTTGCATTTGAGGTCATCTTGTTGCCCAAAATGCTGTTAGTAGGAGGCTTCGTGAGTTAAATTGCAGATCCGTTAGTTCATCATGCACTTTTGTCATTTTTGCCATGTTTAATCCGTGCATGATATGCCTGTGCCCCTTTGGGATGAATTGTTAAGCATTTTGTCTTCTTTCCAGAGGTGCCACCCATGCATTTTTAGGATGTGTGTGTTGTCTTGTGCAAGCTTGCGAAGAGAGGTACCTGAGATTGCTGATTTCAGGGACTTAGTGATTTTCCCTAAGTCTGGGATATTTTAGTTCGTGATGCTATATGTCCAGCTTGTTTCCTAATGATCCGTGCCTCTTTTGAGGATGATCAGTAAGGGAGTTTTGATATTTATGTTATGTCCTATCCATCCATGTCTTTGTTTGCATATGCGGAGTGCTCTAGGTTGACTCAATCGAGCTCAACTTTTGCTTCGTTGTTAATCTGGGCAGATCGTCAACTTGTTTGCGATTTTGCCGATGCTACCGTTAGTGTTCCATGCATGCTATGCCTTTGTTCTTGCCAGATGTAGCTAGCATATTGTGCCTTCTTGCTGGTTATATGCTTGCCTTGCTATGACTTGCACCGTAGTGAGTGCATCGAGCTCGTTTACATGCCTTCGTGAGTTATAATTTCAGCATGTCTCAGTTTTCACTAAGTCTGAAAACTGATTGTGTTCGAGCTATGTTCGTGAGCTCGGTAGAGTATTTTGTGAACCCTTTTGACCCCAGGTCACTTTGGGTCTTTTATTAAGCTTGTTGAGTAGCTCCATGACATGTTCTTACTTGTCATGTTCAGGTCATTTATCATGTTGTTTTGCTGCTCCGAAGAGAGCATCGTGATCTGAAATTTCAGGCTAGTGTTAATTTCACTAAGTCTGGAATCTGTTTTGCATATTCATTGTTGCCATGTTTGTTTGAACCTCTTAATGGATGAATTTGCCTATGGCTCAGTGCTAGTGTTTTGTTAACCATCTTGTGTACATCACTGCCATGTATTTTGTTTTCATGTTTGGTGGCTGTAGCATGTTCATTTCGTTGCATTTAGATGCCTACTTGCTGTAAATCGCAGACCGGTGTCATATCTTAAAACGCTTGCCATTTCCAAACCGTAGCTCCGATTCCAATGATCTTTATATCGTTTTCAAGCGATCTCATCCCCTCTATCCAGTGGCACCCTTGGAATTCCAAGTTGAGGCCAGGTTCATGCATTTCCTGTCATATCTTGCATTTTGCATCCCGCATCGCATCCCGCATAGCATATCATCATTTCATCTCATTGCTTGGTCTTACACGTGGTTGATTGTATCCTTGTTGCTTGTTTGTCTTGTTTGGGTAGAGCCGGGAGACGAGTTCGCTACCGAGGAGCCCGTTGAGTTTGCTTGTGAGGATCCAGTCAACTTTGACAACTGTGCAGGCAAGATGATCATACCCTCGAAATCACTACTATCTTTGCTATGCTAGTTTGCTCGCTCTTGCTATGCCAATGCTACGATGCCTTCCTTTTGCTTGTCAGCCTCCCAATTGCCATGTTGAACCTCTAACCCACCATGTCCTAGCAAACCGTTGATTGGCTATGTTACCGCTTTGCTCAGCCCCTCTTATAGCGTTGCTAGTTGCAGGTGAAGATTGGAGGCCGTTCCTTGTTGGAACATTTATTTACTTGTTGGGATATCATTATATTGCTATGTTGTCTTAATGCATCTATATACTTGGTAAAGGGTGGAAGGCTCGGCCTCTCGCCTAGTGTTTTGTTCCACTCTTGCCGCCCTAGTTTCCGTCATATCGGTGTTATGTTCCCGGATTTTGCGTTCCTTACGCGGTTGGGTTATAATGGGAACCCCTTGATAGTTCGCCTTGATTAAAGCTTTTCCAGCAATGCCCAACCTTGGTTTTACCATTTGCCACCTAGCCTTTTCTTTCCCTTGGGATCTGCAGACTCAAGGGTCATCTTATTTTAACCCCCCCCCCCCGGGCCAGTGCTCCTCTGAGTGTTGGTCCAAACCGTCAGCCGCCGATGGCTACCAGGGGCAACTCTGGGCTGGCCTATCGGAAGTTTGGACAATCTGAGTGTGCCCTGAGAAAGAGATATGTGCAGCTCCTATCGGGATTTGTCGGCACATTCGGGCGGTGTTGCTGGACTTGTTTTAACCTGTCGAATTGTCTTGTTGTACCGGGTTACCGAGTCTGATCGGTGTGTCTCGGGTGGAGGTCTATTCCTTCGTTGACCGTGAGAGCTTGTCATGGGCTAAGTTGGGACTCCCCTGCAGGGATTGAACTTTCGAAAGCCGTGCCCATGGATATGGGCAGATGGGAATTTGTTAATGTCCGGTTGTAGATAACTTTAACTAGACTTAATTAAAATGAATCAACCGTGTGTGTTACCGTGATGGCCCCTTCTCGGCGGAGTCCGGGAAGTGGACACGGTGTTGGAGTAATGCTTGCGCAGGTTGTTCCTCTAGTTTCTCGCTCGCGCCTTGCCTCCTCTTCTCGCTCTCTTTGGCGTATAAGATAGCCACCACATTGATGCTAGTCGCTTGCTGCAGCTCCACATATACTTGCCTTATCCTGTCCTATAAGCTTAAATAGTCTTGATCGCGTGGGTGTGAGATTGCTGAGTCCCTGTGGCTCACAGATACTACAACTCCAGATGCAGGTCCAGGTGATTCCGCTCCAGGTGACGAGTACGAGCTCAAGTGGGAGTTCGACGAGGACTCTCAGCGTTATTATGTTTCCATTCCTGACGATCAGTAGTGGTTCCTAGTTGGGGTTATCGATTCAGGGCCTTGTCGCATGTTGGGGGTCTTTTCTATTTTGGCGCCGTAGTCGGGCCATGAGTGATTTGTATGATGAATGTTATTTATGTACTCTGATGTGACGTGGCGAGTGTAAGCCAACTATGTTATCTTCCCCGTTTTATTATGTATTACATGGGATGTTGTAATGATTGCCTGACTTGCGACATTGCTTTCAATGCGGTTATGTCTCTAAGTCGTGCCTCGACACGTGGGAGCTATAGCCGCATCGAGGGTATTATAAGTTGGTAATCAGAGCCTTCCCCGACCTTAGGAGCCCCCATTGCTTGATCGTTTTTAGAAGCCGAGTTGTGTCTAGAAAAATGTTTTGAGTCCTTAGGAATTATATATCGGAGAGCTTAGGAATTCTTTTTACTTCCCAGTCTCCTCATCGCTCTGGTAAGGCATCCTGACATAGAGTTTTGACTCTTCTCTTCTCAAATTTCACTAAAAAAAAATTAGGATCACGCGAGTATCTTGGTCTTGTTCCGATGGTTTTGTGACGAGAACATTGTTCTTGGTGCCTCCTGTCTTTAGGGGTTGTGGCAGTGTCTCGGGGAGTTGAGCTCCGAGGTGTTGTCGTCATAATTTTATCGTTGCAATTCTGGAATACTTGAGATATGTGCGCGACATCGAAAATCTCTTTTATGCAGTTCGTTGGTGAGATAACCTCGACGCCACCCAGTACTGGGGCGGGAGTTCGGGAGTATCGCCATAACTTGTATAACGGATGCTTTTCGAAGGTTGAGATAGATGGGTTTCCGAAGGTTTCTTGGTTATGTGTTGAAGGATGGATACAGCTGGAGGTAGGATTTGCTAGCTTGAGTGAGATAGTATGCTCCCCTGTATCCCCAACACCTGATTGCATAACCGGGAAATTTCGGGAATTTCATAGGTGGGAATTCAAGTAGCCTTAGGATATCTTTCCGACAGATGTATGATATGAAATTGGGGTTCGACGTCTAGTGGTTCGCCTATTCACGGTCGATTTTACAGTGGTCTCGTTGTGTCTTAAAGAGTCCTTGGCTATGCTGACTCGGGGACGCTTCGTATGTCATGTGCACTGCCTTGTACATGATGGTGCTGTACGATCGAGCCCGTGTAGGTCCCACCACGAAAACTTCGGACGAAATTTCTATCATGTATTTGTTCCGGCTTATTCCGCAAGCCAACCCTTGGTTTATTTCGAGTTGTGGCATTCGTTTTGCTTCGACGTCATATGATGATTCCATCCTTCGCTGTTGTACCCCTTCTACCTGATTCTTCGTGGCTTCGCAATTTAGGAATATGTGACCACTTCAAGAGAAGTGCATTCGTTCATTTTGTTCGGATGTGAAGACTATATGTTGCAATTTTCATTCCGTTGGATTCAGCTTCAATATTTATCTGTCAATGTGCTAATGGTGGTCAACCTCTTCAGGATGGCTCCTCCAACGCGCACGACTCTGAATCCTGATCCGCCACCACCTCCGCCTCCTCCAGAAGCATGGCAAGCTGTGATGGCCGCAACTAATGCAAATACTCAGCTGATCATGCAAATTCTCCAAGAGCGCAATCAAGGCAGTCAAGGGAATCAAGGCAGCAACCAGGGTCACTTTGCTACACTCAACCAGTTCCTTGCTAACGGGCCAAAGACTTTCAGCAATTGTGTTGAGGCAACCGATGCTGACGATTGGCTTGTGGATCTGTGTAAGCATTTCGAGTGCAGCAACGTCAGGCCTGAAGATTTCGTCAAGTTCGCTTCTTTCCAACTCAAAGATCAGGCTGCAGAGTGGTTCCAGCAGTACAAGGATTCCAGAGGTGAACGTGTTATCACTTGGGAGGATTTCCGTCAAGATTTCCGCGCTCATCACATTCCGCAGAGCGTGGTTGAAAGCAAGCGTGAGGAATTCCGCAATCTGAAGCAAGGCTCTTTGTCTGTCTATGACTACAACAAATTGTTCCAGAAACTTGCCCGTTTTGCCAAGCAGGACGTGCCTGATGAGAAGAGCATGATATATCAGTTCAGGGGTGGTCTCAGAGAAGATATTCAGCTCGCTCTTGTTCTCTTCGAGCCTTTGAGATACGATGAGTTCTACAACATGGCACTGAAGCAAGAGGCTGCTCAGTTGAGGTGTGATGCTTCCAGGAAGCGAGTCAGAGATGCTACTCCTTCTTCCTCTACTCAAGTGGCCAAGCAGCAGAAGTATTGGCTTCCTCCTCCTCCGTTCCGTCAGCCGTATCAGCAGAAGAGCAAAGGTGGCAGTGGTTCTTCCCACCCACCCAACCCAGGCTTTCAGAACAAGGCTTCGTCTCAACCTCCAAGACCGAGTGCTCCGTATCACCGTCCGCTTTCAGAGGTCACGTGCAACAAGTGCCAACAGAAGGGTCACTATGCCAACAAGTGTTTCAACCAGAGGCGTCTTCCTCCTCCTCCTCCTGTGAGATCGGCAAGTACAGCTGTGGTCAAGCATAACCCCAAGCATGCCAAGGTCAATTTGATGAATGCAGCTCAGGCAAAGGACTCGTCAGATGTGATCATGGGTAACCTTCCTGTCAACGATGTTCCTGCAAAAGTTCTTTTTGACACTGGTGCATCGCATTGCTTCATCTCGAAACCTTTTGCATCTAAGCATGAGTTGACTTCCCAAGTTATGCATAAACCGTTAGCAGTCGTCTCTCCGGGTAAATGTTTGCTTGCTAATCACGTGGTTCCGGATATTTCTATCTTGATGGGTGATTTCAAGTTTCTAGCTTCTCCAATGGTTCTTGGTAACTCGGGTATTGATCTTATTCTTGGGATGGATTGGCTTTCTAAGCATAAAGCTCAGCTTGATTGTGCAGCCAGGCAGATTCAACTGACTCATTCGTCTGAGGATGTCATTGTCTTTGCCGCTCGGGATAATACCATCCGGTTGTTTTCTCTCAATGAGAAGGGTGAATTGGATGCTATTTCGCAGATTCCGGTTGTTTGTGAGTATCAAGACGTTTTTCCAGAAGAACTCCCAGGGATGCCTCCAAACCGGCCGGTTGAATTTGTTATTGAACTTGAGCCCGGTACGGAACCTGTGTGCAAACGTCCCTACAAGCTCGGCCCCGAAGAGTTGAAGGAGTTGAAGAAACAACTCGATGAGCAAGAAAGATTGGGTCTCATCCGGCCTAGTACTTCTCCGTGGGGTTGTGGTGTTCTTTTTGTGAAGAAGAAGGATGGATCGAGTCGACTTTGTGTTGATTACCGTCCAGTGAACAAGAAGACCATCAAGAACAAATACCCACTTCCCAACATCAATGAGCTGTTCGAACAACTCAAGGGTGCTCAAGTATTCTCCAAGCTTGATCTCCGTATGGGTTATCACCAGATTCGCATTCGTGAAGAAGATATTCCCAAGACAGCATTCAGAACAAGCTTTGGTTCATATGAATACACCGTCATGTCTTTTGGCCTCGCCAACGCTCCTCCGACGTTCTCTCGCATGATGAATTTCATCTTCAACGCCTACACCAATGACTTCGTTTTGGTCTATCTCGATGACATTCTGGTTTTCTCGAAGAACAAGGAAGATCATGCCAAGCACTTGCGTTTGGTTCTCGATAAGCTCAGGGAATATCAGTTCTATGCCAAGTTCTCCAAGTGTGAATTTTGGCTCGATGAGGTTCTTTATCTTGGTCATATCATCTCTGCCAAGGGCATTTCCGTGAATCCCGAGAAGGTATCCGCAATTGTGAATTGGGAACCTCCTCAGAATGTGAAGCAACTCCGCAGTTTTCTCGGACTCGCAAGCTATTGCCGGAGATTCGTTGAAAACTTTTCCAAGATCGCGAAGCCTCTCTCAAATCTTCTTCAGAAGCACGTCAAGTACGTTTGGTCTCCGGAGTGTGATATTGCTTTCAACACTTTGAAAGAGAAGTTGATCACTGCTCCAGTTCTGACTCCACCTGATGAATCCAAGCCGTACGAGGTCTTTTGTGATGCCTCTCTCCAAGGTCTTGGCGCAGTATTGATGCAAGGGAAGAAAGTTGTTGCTTATACATCTCGCCAGTTGAAGCCTAATGAGAAGAACTACCCCACTCATGATCTCGAGTTGGCGGCAGTTGTGCATGCTCTTTGACATCTTCTATTGGGAAGAAAAGTGGACATTTCACTGATCACAAGAGTCTCAAGTACATCTTCACTCAACCTAATCTCAACCTAAGGCAGACTCGATGGGTCGAAATGATTCAAGAGTACAATCCGAGTATTGAGTATACTCCAGGCAAGGCTAATGTGATTGCTGACGCTTTGAGCAGAAAAGCATATTGCAACAGTCTGATTCTCAAGCCCTATCAACCCGAGCTTTGTGAAGCTTTCCGCAAGCTGAATCTTCAAGTTGTTCCTCAAGGTTTCCTCGCCAACCTTCAAGTCTCTCCTACCTTAGAAGACCAGATTCGCCAAGCCCAGCTTCTTGATGCTATGGTGAAAAAGGTGAAGATTGGGATTGCCAAGAGTCAGTCCAAGTACAAGTGCTACCGCCTTGATGACAAGGACACTCTCTTCTTCGAGGATCGTATTGTTGTGCCCAAAGGTGAACTTCGTAAAGTGAACATGAACGAGGCTCACAACTCTCTCCTCTCCATCCACCCTAGTAGTACAAAGATGTATCAGGATCTCAAGCAAGCTTATTGGTGGACTCGAATGAAGCGCGAGATCGCTCAATTCGTGAACGAATGTGATGTCTGCAGAAGAGTGAAGGCAGAACACCAAAGGCCAGCTGGTCTCCTCCAACCTCTTGCCATTCCAGAATGGAAGTTTGACCACATTGAAATGGACTTCGTGACTGGGTTTCCAAAGTCCAAGCGTGGCAATGATGCTATATTTGTTGTCATCGATAAGCTCACCAAGGTGGCTCACTTTCTGGCTATCAAAGAGTCGATCACTGCAGCTCAATTGGCGGAACTCTATACCTCTCGCATTGTCTCTCTGCACGGTATTCCTCAAGTGATCTCTTCAGACCGTGGCAGTATCTTTACCTCGAAGTTTTGGGATTCTTTTCAGAAGGCCATGGGCACCAACATCCGCTTCAGCACTACTTTCCATCCTCAAACAAGCGGTCAAGTCGAGCGTGTCAACCAGATTCTCGAAGACATGCTCAGGGCTTGTGTGATCTCCTTCGGCATGAAGTGGGAGGACTGTCCTCCTTATGCTGAATTCTCATACAACAACAGTTTTCAAGCAAGTTCGGGCAAGGCCCCATTTGAAATTCTGTATGGTAGGAAGTGTCGTACCCCTCTCAACTGGTCTGAAACCAGTGAACGTCAGCTGCTGGGTAATGACTTAATCACAGAAGCAGAAGAAATGTGCAAAGTCATTCGTGATAACCTCAAAGCAGCCCAATCCCGCCAGAAGAGCTACTATGATAGTAAGCACCGTGATTTGGCTTTCGAGATCGGAGATCATGTTTACCTCCGTGTCTCTCCTATGAAAGGTACTCGTCGCTTCGGTATCAAAGGGAAGCTTGCCCCTAGATACGTGGGACCTTTCAAGATTGTCAGCAAGAGAGGCGACCTCGCCTATCAGCTCGAGCTTCCTTCAAACTTTGCAAATGTTCATGATGTGTTCCACGTCTCTCAGCTTCGAAAGTGCTTCAAGACTCCTGACCGCACTGTCAACTTCGAGGACATTGAGCTCCAAGAAGATCTCTCCTATCGTGAGCACCCAGTTCCTATTCTTGAAGAGACTGAACGCAAGACTCGCAACAAGTCAATCAAATTTCTCAAAGTCAAGTGGTCTCACCATTCCGATCGTGAAGCTACCTGGGAACGCGAGGATCACCTCAGTTCTGAGTGCCCGGAGTTCTTTCAGTCCTAGATCTCGGGACGAGATCTTTTCGTAGTGGTGGAGTGTTGTAACACCCCGGATGTAACTTTCCCTATTTGTATCCAACTCTTGCCGTTTCCGGTGTTAAGTTATATTTATTTCTCGGGTTCGGGTCTTTGTCTCCGTGTGTTGTTTTCTTTTTCGTGCATCTCTTATCATGTCATCTCGTGCATTGCATTTGCATACATGTTCATCTCATGCGTTCGAGCATTTTCCCCGTTGTCCGTTTTGCATTCCGGCGCTTCGTTCTCCTCCGGTGGCCATTTCTAGCTTTCTTTCGTGTGTGGGGATTAAACATTTCTGGATTGGACCGGGGCTTGTCATGCGGCCTTGGTTTACTACCGGTAGACCGCCTGTCAAGTTTCGGGTCAGTTGGACTTCGTTTGATACTCCTACGGTTAACCGAGGGACCGAAAAGGCCTCGTGTGTGTTGCAGCCCAACATCCCCCAAATTTGGCCCAAAACCCACCAAACTCAGCTCCATGTCCTAGAGCGTTCGATCACGATCGCGTGGGCGAAAACCGCACCTCATTTGGACTCTCCTAGCTCCACTTATGCCTATATATACCCCCCTCCATTCGGATCTCCTCTTCCCCCGTGCAAAACCCTAAAAAAAAACAGATCCATCTTCCCCCGCGCCGGGCCGGACGTGTCCACCCGCGCCGGACGTTGTCCGCCCCGCCGCCGGCAGCCAACCGCGAGCCGCCACGCGTCCCCGCGGGACCAGATCGCCGCCGCCGTCCCGGCCCGGGAGGCCCAGGAGGGGCCCCCGCGAGCCCGCCTCTCCGCGCCGCCTCTTCCTCTCGGGCGCCGCCGCCTCCCCGCCCTCCGGCGACCGGCGCCGTCGTCGCCACCGACCGGCCACCGCTGCTCCGGGCCCCGCCGCCGGGTGACCCGCCACCGCTCGCCGCCTCTCCGCCGGCCTCCTCGCCGCCACGCGCCGCCACCACCGCACCGGCGCCGCGCCTCCCCGCCGCTCCGGCCGCCCCCACCGGCTCCGGCGAGCCGTTTCCTTGCCGAGGGTGCAGGAGTGTAACACCCCGGATGTAACTTTCCCTATTTGTATCCAACTCTTGCCGTTTCCGGTGTTAAGTTATATTTATTTCTCGGGTTCGGGTCTTTGTCTTCGTGTGTTGTTTTCTTTTTCGTGCATCTCTTATCATGTCATCTCGTGCATTGCATTTGCATACATGTTCATCTCATGCGTTCGAGCATTTTCCCCGTTGTCCGTTTTGCATTCCGGCGCTTCGTTCTCCTCCGGTGGCCATTTCTAGCTTTCTTTCGTGTGTGGGGATTAAACATTTCCGGATTGGACCGGGGCTTGTCATGCGGCCTTGGTTTACTACCGGTAGACCGCCTGTCAAGTTTCGGGTCAGTTGGACTTCGTTTGATACTCCTACGGTTAACCGAGGGACCGAAAAGGCCTCGTGTGTGTTGCAGCCCAACATCCCCCAAATTTGGCCCAAAACCCACCAAACTCAGCTCCATGTCCTAGAGCGTTCGATCACGATCGCGTGGGCAAAAACCGCACCTCATTTGGACTCTCCTAGCTCCACTTATGCCTATATATACCCCCCTCCATTCGGATCACCTCTTCCCCCGTGCAAAACCCTAAAAAAAAAAACAGATCCATCTTCCCCCGCGCCGGGCCGGACGTGTCCGCCCGCGCCGGACGTTCTCCGCCCCGCCTCCGCCAGCCAACCGCGAGCCGCCACGCGTCCCCGCGGGACCAGATCGCCGCCGCCGTCCCGGCCCGGGAGGCCCAGGAGGGGCCCCCGCGAGCCCGCCTCTCCGCGCCGCCTCTTCCTCTCGGGCGCCGCCGCCTCCCCGCCCTCCGGCGACCGGCGCCGTCGTCGCCACCGACCGGCCACCGCTGCTCCGGGCCCCGCCGCCGGGTGACCCGCCACCGCTCGCCGCCTCTCCGCCGGCCTCCTCGCCGCCACGCGCCGCCACCACCGCACCGGCGCCGCGCCTCCCCGCCGCTCCGGCCGCCCCCACCGGCTCCGGCGAGCCGTTTCCGGCGAGCCCGAGCACGGGTGCTACAGTAACTCCGGCGCCGCCTCGTGAAGCGTGCCGACCCCGATCTGGATCTGGATCTAGGGATCCCCCGGTTGACTTTTATCTCCTAACCCTAGTTTTTTATGCGATGTTTGACTGCTCGTAACTCCGCAACCGTAGCTCCGTTTTGGGCATACGATATATCAAAATCTTCGCCTCGACATGTGCATCATTTCATTCCATTGCATCATTTGCATTTGAGGTCATCTTGTTGCCCAAAATGCTGTTAGTAGGAGGCTTCGTGAGTTAAATTGCAGATCCGTTAGTTCATCATGCACTTTTGTCATTTTTGCCATGTTTAATCCGTGCATGATATGCCTGTGCCCCTTTGGGATGAATTGTTAAGCATTTTGTCTTCTTTCCAGAGGTGCCACCCATGCATTTTTAGGATGTGTGTGTTGTCTTGTGCAAGCTTGCGAAGAGAGGTACCTGAGATTGCTGATTTCAGGGACTTAGTGATTTTCCCTAAGTCTGGGATATTTTAGTTCGTGATGCTATATGTCCAGCTTGTTTCCTAATGATCCGTGCCTCTTTTGAGGATGATCAGTAAGGGAGTTTTGATATTTATGTTATGTCCTATCCATCCATGTCTTTGTTTGCATATGCGGAGTGCTCTAGGTTGACTCAATCGAGCTCAACTTTTGCTTCGTTGTTAATCTGGGCAGATCGTCAACTTGTTTGCGATTTTGCCGATGCTACCGTTAGTGTTCCATGCATGCTATGCCTTTGTTCTTGCCAGATGTAGCTAGCATATTGTGCCTTCTTGCTGGTTATATGCTTGCCTTGCTATGACTTGCACCGTAGTGAGTGCATCGAGCTCGTTTACATGCCTTCGTGAGTTATAATTTCAGCATGTCTCAGTTTTCACTAAGTCTGAAAACTGATTGTGTTCGAGCTATGTTCGTGAGCTCGGTAGAGTATTTTGTGAACCCTTTTGACCCCAGGTCACTTTGGGTCTTTTATTAAGCTTGTTGAGTAGCTCCATGACATGTTCTTACTTGTCATGTTCAGGTCATTTATCATGTTGTTTTGCTGCTCCGAAGAGAGCATCGTGATCTGAAATTTCAGGCTAGTGTTAATTTCACTAAGTCTGGAATCTGTTTTGCATATTCATTGTTGCCATGTTTGTTTGAACCTCTTAATGGATGAATTTGCCTATGGCTCAGTGCTAGTGTTTTGTTAACCATCTTGTGTACATCACTGCCATGTATTTTGTTTTCATGTTTGGTGGCTGTAGCATGTTCATTTCGTTGCATTTAGATGCCTACTTGCTGTAAATCGCAGACCGGTGTCATATCTTAAAACGCTTGCCATTTCCAAACCGTAGCTCCGATTCCAATGATCTTTATATCGTTTTCAAGCGATCTCATCCCCTCTATCCAGTGGCACCCTTGGAATTCCAAGTTGAGGCCAGGTTCATGCATTTCCTGTCATATCTTGCATTTTGCATCCCGCATCGCATCCCGCATAGCATATCATCATTTCATCTCATTGCTTGGTCTTACACGTGGTTGATTGTATCCTTGTTGCTTGTTTGTCTTGTTTGGGTAGAGCCGGGAGACGAGTTCGCTACCGAGGAGCCCGTTGAGTTTGCTTGTGAGGATCCAGTCAACTTTGACAACTGTGCAGGCAAGATGATCATACCCTCGAAATCACTACTATCTTTGCTATGCTAGTTTGCTCGCTCTTGCTATGCCAATGCTACGATGCCTTCCTTTTGCTTGTCAGCCTCCCAATTGCCATGTTGAACCTCTAACCCACCATGTCCTAGCAAACCGTTGATTGGCTATGTTACCGCTTTGCTCAGCCCCTCTTATAGCGTTGCTAGTTGCAGGTGAAGATTGGAGGCCGTTCCTTGTTGGAACATTTATTTACTTGTTGGGATATCATTATATTGCTATGTTGTCTTAATGCATCTATATACTTGGTAAAGGGTGGAAGGCTCGGCCTCTCGCCTAGTGTTTTGTTCCACTCTTGCCGCCCTAGTTTCCGTCATATCGGTGTTATGTTCCCGGATTTTGCGTTCCTTACGCGGTTGGGTTATAATGGGAACCCCTTGATAGTTCGCCTTGATTAAAGCTTTTCCAGCAATGCCCAACCTTGGTTTTACCATTTGCCACCTAGCCTTTTCTTTCCCTTGGGATCTGCAGACTCAAGGGTCATCTTATTTTAACCCCCCCCCCCCGGGCCAGTGCTCCTCTGAGTGTTGGTCCAAACCGTCAGCCGCCGATGGCTACCAGGGGCAACTCTGGGCTGGCCTATCGGAAGTTTGGACAATCTGAGTGTGCCCTGAGAAAGAGATATGTGCAGCTCCTATCGGGATTTGTCGGCACATTCGGGCGGTGTTGCTGGACTTGTTTTAACCTGTCGAATTGTCTTGTTGTACCGGGTTACCGAGTCTGATCGGTGTGTCTCGGGTGGAGGTCTATTCCTTCGTTGACCGTGAGAGCTTGTCATGGGCTAAGTTGGGACTCCCCTGCAGGGATTGAACTTTCGAAAGCCGTGCCCGTGGATATGGGCAGATGGGAATTTGTTAATGTCCGGTTGTAGATAACTTTAACTAGACTTAATTAAAATGAATCAACCGTGTGTGTTACCGTGATGGCCCCTTCTCGGCGGAGTCCGGGAAGTGGACACGGTGTTGGAGTAATGCTTGCGCAGGTTGTTCCTCTAGTTTCTCGCTCGCGCCTTGCCTCCTCTTCTCGCTCTCTTTGGCGTATAAGATAGCCACCACATTGATGCTAGTCGCTTGCTGCAGCTCCACATATACTTGCCTTATCCTGTCCTATAAGCTTAAATAGTCTTGATCGCGTGGGTGTGAGATTGCTGAGTCCCTGTGGCTCACAGATACTACAACTCCAGATGCAGGTCCAGGTGATTCCGCTCCAGGTGACGAGTACGAGCTCAAGTGGGAGTTCGACGAGGACTCTCAGCGTTATTATGTTTCCATTCCTGACGATCAGTAGTGGTTCCTAGTTGGGGTTATCGATTCAGGGCCTTGTCGCATGTTGGGGGTCTTTTCTATTTTGGCGCCGTAGTCGGGCCATGAGTGATTTGTATGATGAATGTTATTTATGTACTCTGATGTGACGTGGCGAGTGTAAGCCAACTATGTTATCTTCCCCGTTTTATTATGTATTACATGGGATGTTGTAATGATTGCCTGACTTGCGACATTGCTTTCAATGCGGTTATGTCTCTAAGTCGTGCCTCGACACGTGGGAGCTATAGCCGCATCGAGGGTATTATAAGTTGGTAATCAGAGCCTTCCCCGACCTTAGGAGCCCCCATTGCTTGATCGTTTTTAGAAGCCGAGTTGTGTCTAGAAAAATGTTTTGAGTCCTTAGGAATTATATATCGGAGAGCTTAGGAATTCTTTTTACTTCCCAGTCTCCTCATCGCTCTGGTAAGGCATCCTGACGTAGAGTTTTGACTCTTCTCTTCTCAAATTTCACTAAAAAAAAATTAGGATCACGCGAGTATCTTGGTCTTGTTCCGATGGTTTTGTGACGAGAACATTGTTCTTGGTGCCTCCTGTCTTTAGGGGTTGTGGCAGTGTCTCGGGGAGTTGAGCTCCGAGGTGTTGTCGTCATAATTTTATCGTTGCAATTCTGGAATACTTGAGATATGTGCGCGACATCGAAAATCTCTTTTATGCAGTTCGTTGGTGAGATAACCTCGACGCCACCCAGTACTGGGGCGGGAGTTCGGGAGTATCGCCATAACTTGTATAACGGATGCTTTTCGAAGGTTGAGATAGATGGGTTTCCGAAGGTTTCTTGGTTATGTGTTGAAGGATGGATACAGCTGGAGGTAGGATTTGCTAGCTTGAGTGAGATAGTATGCTCCCCTGTATCCCCAACACCTGATTGCATAACCGGGAAATTTCGGGAATTTCATAGGTGGGAATTCAAGTAGCCTTAGGATATCTTTCCGACAGATGTATGATATGAAATTGGGGTTCGACGTCTAGTGGTTCGCCTATTCACGGTCGATTTTACAGTGGTCTCGTTGTGTCTTAAAGAGTCCTTGGCTATGCTGACTCGGGGACGCTTCGTATGTCATGTGCACTGCCTTGTACATGATGGTGCTGTACGATCGAGCCCGTGTAGGTCCCACCACGAAAACTTCGGACGAAATTTCTATCATGTATTTGTTCCGGCTTATTCCGCAAGCCAACCCTTGGTTTATTTCGAGTTGTGGCATTCGTTTTGCTTTGACGTCATATGATGATTCCATCCTTCGCTGTTGTACCCCTTCTACCTGATTCTTCGTGGCTTCGCAATTTAGGAATATGTGACCACTTCAAGAGAAGTGCATTCGTTCATTTTGTTCGGATGTGAAGACTATATGTTGCAATTTTCATTCCGTTGGATTCAGCTTCAATATTTATCTGTCAATGTGCTAATGGTGGTCAACCTCTTCAGGATGGCTCCTCCAACGCGCACGACTCTGAATCCTGATCCGCCACCACCTCCGCCTCCTCCAGAAGCATGGCAAGCTGTGATGGCCGCAACTAATGCAAATACTCAGCTGATCATGCAAATTCTCCAAGAGCGCAATCAAGGCAGTCAAGGGAATCAAGGCAGCAACCAGGGTCACTTTGCTACACTCAACCAGTTCCTTGCTAACGGGCCAAAGACTTTCAGCAATTGTGTTGAGGCAACCGATGTTGACGATTGGCTTGTGGATCTGTGTAAGCATTTCGAGTGCAGCAACGTCAGGCCTGAAGATTTCGTCAAGTTCGCTTCTTTCCAACTCAAAGATCAGGCTGCAGAGTGGTTCCAGCAGTACAAGGATTCCAGAGGTGAACGTGTTATCACTTGGGAGGATTTCCGTCAAGATTTCCGCGCTCATCACATTCCGCAGAGCGTGGTTGAAAGCAAGCGTGAGGAATTCCGCAATCTGAAGCAAGGCTCTTTGTCTGTCTATGACTACAACAAATTGTTCCAGAAACTTGCCCGTTTTGCCAAGCAGGACGTGCCTGATGAGAAGAGCATGATATATCAGTTCAGGGGTGGTCTCAGAGAAGATATTCAGCTCGCTCTTGTTCTCTTCGAGCCTTTGAGATACGATGAGTTCTACAACATGGCACTGAAGCAAGAGGCTGCTCAGTTGAGGTGTGATGCTTCCAGGAAGCGAGTCAGAGATGCTACTCCTTCTTCCTCTACTCAAGTGGCCAAGCAGCAGAAGTATTGGCTTCCTCCTCCTCCGTTCCGTCAGCCGTATCAGCAGAAGAGCAAAGGTGGCAGTGGTTCTTCCCACCCACCCAACCCAGGCTTTCAGAACAAGGCTTCGTCTCAACCTCCAAGACCGAGTGCTCCGTATCACCGTCCGCTTTCAGAGGTCACGTGCAACAAGTGCCAACAGAAGGGTCACTATGCCAACAAGTGTTTCAACCAGAGGCGTCTTCCTCCTCCTCCTCCTGTGAGATCGGCAAGTACAGCTGTGGTCAAGCATAACCCCAAGCATGCCAAGGTCAATTTGATGAATGCAGCTCAGGCAAAGGACTCGTCAGATGTGATCATGGGTAACCTTCCTGTCAACGATGTTCCTGCAAAAGTTCTTTTTGACACTGGTGCATCGCATTGCTTCATCTCGAAACCTTTTGCATCTAAGCATGAGTTGACTTCCCAAGTTATGCATAAACCGTTAGCAGTCGTCTCTCCGGGTAAATGTTTGCTTGCTAATCACGTGGTTCCGGATATTTCTATCTTGATGGGTGATTTCAAGTTTCTAGCTTCTCCAATGGTTCTTGGTAACTCGGGTATTGATCTTATTCTTGGGATGGATTGGCTTTCTAAGCATAAAGCTCAGCTTGATTGTGCAGCCAGGCAGATTCAACTGACTCATTCGTCTGAGGATGTCATTGTCTTTGCCGCTCGGGATAATACCATCCGGTTGTTTTCTCTCAATGAGAAGGGTGAATTGGATGCTATTTCGCAGATTCCGGTTGTTTGTGAGTATCAAGACGTTTTTCCAGAAGAACTCCCAGGGATGCCTCCAAACCGGCCGGTTGAATTTGTTATTGAACTTGAGCCCGGTACGGAACCTGTGTGCAAACGTCCCTACAAGCTCGGCCCCGAAGAGTTGAAGGAGTTGAAGAAACAACTCGATGAGCAAGAAAGATTGGGTCTCATCCGGCCTAGTACTTCTCCGTGGGGTTGTGGTGTTCTTTTTGTGAAGAAGAAGGATGGATCGAGTCGACTTTGTGTTGATTACCGTCCAGTGAACAAGAAGACCATCAAGAACAAATACCCACTTCCCAACATCAATGAGCTGTTCGAACAACTCAAGGGTGCTCAAGTATTCTCCAAGCTTGATCTCCGTATGGGTTATCACCAGATTCGCATTCGTGAAGAAGATATTCCCAAGACAGCATTCAGAACAAGCTTTGGTTCATATGAATACACCGTCATGTCTTTTGGCCTCGCCAACGCTCCTCCGACGTTCTCTCGCATGATGAATTTCATCTTCAACGCCTACACCAATGACTTCGTTTTGGTCTATCTCGATGACATTCTGGTTTTCTCGAAGAACAAGGAAGATCATGCCAAGCACTTGCGTTTGGTTCTCGATAAGCTCAGGGAATATCAGTTCTATGCCAAGTTCTCCAAGTGTGAATTTTGGCTCGATGAGGTTCTTTATCTTGGTCATATCATCTCTGCCAAGGGCATTTCCGTGAATCCCGAGAAGGTATCCGCAATTGTGAATTGGGAACCTCCTCAGAATGTGAAGCAACTCCGCAGTTTTCTCGGACTCGCAAGCTATTGCCGGAGATTCGTTGAAAACTTTTCCAAGATCGCGAAGCCTCTCTCAAATCTTCTTCAGAAGCACGTCAAGTACGTTTGGTCTCCGGAGTGTGATATTGCTTTCAACACTTTGAAAGAGAAGTTGATCACTGCTCCAGTTCTGACTCCACCTGATGAATCCAAGCCGTACGAGGTCTTTTGTGATG
This sequence comes from Triticum urartu, assembly GCF_056163025.1. NCBI lineage: Eukaryota > Viridiplantae > Streptophyta > Magnoliopsida > Poales > Poaceae > Triticum > Triticum urartu. The sequence continues at coordinate 110,946,820 of NC_141875.1, read as the reverse complement.
CCTCTCTCCAAGGTCTTGGCGCAGTATTGATGCAAGGGAAGAAAGTTGTTGCTTATACATCTCGCCAGTTGAAGCCTAATGAGAAGAACTACCCCACTCATGATCTCGAGTTGGCGGCAGTTGTGCATGCTCTTTGACATCTTCTATTGGGAAGAAAAGTGGACATTTCACTGATCACAAGAGTCTCAAGTACATCTTCACTCAACCTAATCTCAACCTAAGGCAGACTCGATGGGTCGAAATGATTCAAGAGTACAATCCGAGTATTGAGTATACTCCAGGCAAGGCTAATGTGATTGCTGACGCTTTGAGCAGAAAAGCATATTGCAACAGTCTGATTCTCAAGCCCTATCAACCCGAGCTTTGTGAAGCTTTCCGCAAGCTGAATCTTCAAGTTGTTCCTCAAGGTTTCCTCGCCAACCTTCAAGTCTCTCCTACCTTAGAAGACCAGATTCGCCAAGCCCAGCTTCTTGATGCTATGGTGAAAAAGGTGAAGATTGGGATTGCCAAGAGTCAGTCCAAGTACAAGTGCTACCGCCTTGATGACAAGGACACTCTCTTCTTCGAGGATCGTATTGTTGTGCCCAAAGGTGAACTTCGTAAAGTGAACATGAACGAGGCTCACAACTCTCTCCTCTCCATCCACCCTAGTAGTACAAAGATGTATCAGGATCTCAAGCAAGCTTATTGGTGGACTCGAATGAAGCGCGAGATCGCTCAATTCGTGAACGAATGTGATGTCTGCAGAAGAGTGAAGGCAGAACACCAAAGGCCAGCTGGTCTCCTCCAACCTCTTGCCATTCCAGAATGGAAGTTTGACCACATTGAAATGGACTTCGTGACTGGGTTTCCAAAGTCCAAGCGTGGCAATGATGCTATATTTGTTGTCATCGATAAGCTCACCAAGGTGGCTCACTTTCTGGCTATCAAAGAGTCGATCACTGCAGCTCAATTGGCGGAACTCTATACCTCTCGCATTGTCTCTCTGCACGGTATTCCTCAAGTGATCTCTTCAGACCGTGGCAGTATCTTTACCTCGAAGTTTTGGGATTCTTTTCAGAAGGCCATGGGCACCAACATCCGCTTCAGCACTACTTTCCATCCTCAAACAAGCGGTCAAGTCGAGCGTGTCAACCAGATTCTCGAAGACATGCTCAGGGCTTGTGTGATCTCCTTCGGCATGAAGTGGGAGGACTGTCCTCCTTATGCTGAATTCTCATACAACAACAGTTTTCAAGCAAGTTCGGGCAAGGCCCCATTTGAAATTCTGTATGGTAGGAAGTGTCGTACCCCTCTCAACTGGTCTGAAACCAGTGAACGTCAGCTGCTGGGTAATGACTTAATCACAGAAGCAGAAGAAATGTGCAAAGTCATTCGTGATAACCTCAAAGCAGCCCAATCCCGCCAGAAGAGCTACTATGATAGTAAGCACCGTGATTTGGCTTTCGAGATCGGAGATCATGTTTACCTCCGTGTCTCTCCTATGAAAGGTACTCGTCGCTTCGGTATCAAAGGGAAGCTTGCCCCTAGATACGTGGGACCTTTCAAGATTGTCAGCAAGAGAGGCGACCTCGCCTATCAGCTCGAGCTTCCTTCAAACTTTGCAAATGTTCATGATGTGTTCCACGTCTCTCAGCTTCGAAAGTGCTTCAAGACTCCTGACCGCACTGTCAACTTCGAGGACATTGAGCTCCAAGAAGATCTCTCCTATCGTGAGCACCCAGTTCCTATTCTTGAAGAGACTGAACGCAAGACTCGCAACAAGTCAATCAAATTTCTCAAAGTCAAGTGGTCTCACCATTCCGATCGTGAAGCTACCTGGGAACGCGAGGATCACCTCAGTTCTGAGTGCCCGGAGTTCTTTCAGTCCTAGATCTCGGGACGAGATCTTTTCGTAGTGGTGGAGTGTTGTAACACCCCGGATGTAACTTTCCCTATTTGTATCCAACTCTTGCCGTTTCCGGTGTTAAGTTATATTTATTTCTCGGGTTCGGGTCTTTGTCTCCGTGTGTTGTTTTCTTTTTGGTGCATCTCTTATCATGTCATCTCGTGCATTGCATTTGCATACATGTTCATCTCATGCGTTCGAGCATTTTCCCCGTTGTCCGTTTTGCATTCCGGCGCTTCGTTCTCCTCCGGTGGCCATTTCTAGCTTTCTTTCGTGTGTGGGGATTAAACATTTCTGGATTGGACCGGGGCTTGTCATGCGGCCTTGGTTTACTACCGGTAGACCGCCTGTCAAGTTTCGGGTCAGTTGGACTTCGTTTGATACTCCTACGGTTAACCGAGGGACCGAAAAGGCCTCGTGTGTGTTGCAGCCCAACATCCCCCAAATTTGGCCCAAAACCCACCAAACTCAGCTCCATGTCCTAGAGCGTTCGATCACGATCGCGTGGGCGAAAACCGCACCTCATTTGGACTCTCCTAGCTCCACTTATGCCTATATATACCCCCCTCCATTCGGATCTCCTCTTCCCCCGTGCAAAACCCTAAAAAAAAACAGATCCATCTTCCCCCGCGCCGGGCCGGACGTGTCCACCCGCGCCGGACGTTGTCCGCCCCGCCGCCGCCAGCCAACCGCGAGCCGCCACGCGTCCCCGCGGGACCAGATCGCCGCCGCCGTCCCGGCCCGGGAGGCCCAGGAGGGGCCCCCGCGAGCCCGCCTCTCCGCGCCGCCTCTTCCTCTCGGGCGCCGCCGCCTCCCCGCCCTCCGGCGACCGGCGCCGTCGTCGCCACCGACCGGCCACCGCTGCTCCGGGCCCCGCCGCCGGGTGACCCGCCACCGCTCGCCGCCTCTCCGCCGGCCTCCTCGCCGCCACGCGCCGCCACCACCGCACCGGCGCCGCGCCTCCCCGCCGCTCCGGCCGCCCCCACCGGCTCCGGCGAGCCGTTTCCTTGCCGAGGGTGCAGGAGTGTAACACCCCGGATGTAACTTTCCCTATTTGTATCCAACTCTTGCCGTTTCCGGTGTTAAGTTATATTTATTTCTCGGGTTCGGGTCTTTGTCTTCGTGTGTTGTTTTCTTTTTCGTGCATCTCTTATCATGTCATCTCGTGCATTGCATTTGCATACATGTTCATCTCATGCGTTCGAGCATTTTCCCCGTTGTCCGTTTTGCATTCCGGCGCTTCGTTCTCCTCCGGTGGCCATTTCTAACTTTCTTTCGTGTGTGGGGATTAAACATTTCCGGATTGGACCGGGGCTTGTCATGCGGCCTTGGTTTACTACCGGTAGACCGCCTGTCAAGTTTCGGGTCAGTTGGACTTCGTTTGATACTCCTACGGTTAACCGAGGGACCGAAAAGGCCTCGTGTGTGTTGCAGCCCAACATCCCCCAAATTTGGCCCAAAACCCACCAAACTCAGCTCCATGTCCTAGAGCGTTCGATCACGATCGCGTGGGCAAAAACCGCACCTCATTTGGACTCTCCTAGCTCCACTTATGCCTATATATACCCCCCTCCATTCGGATCACCTCTTCCCCCGTGCAAAACCCTAAAAAAAAAACAGATCCATCTTCCCCCGCGCCGGGCCGGACGTGTCCGCCCGCGCCGGACGTTCTCCGCCCCGCCTCCGCCAGCCAACCGCGAGCCGCCACGCGTCCCCGCGGGACCAGATCGCCGCCGCCGTCCCGGCCCGGGAGGCCCAGGAGGGGCCCCCGCGAGCCCGCCTCTCCGCGCCGCCTCTTCCTCTCGGGCGCCGCCGCCTCCCCGCCCTCCGGCGACCGGCGCCGTCGTCGCCACCGACCGGCCACCGCTGCTCCGGGCCCCGCCGCCGGGTGACCCGCCACCGCTCGCCGCCTCTCCGCCGGCCTCCTCGCCGCCACGCGCCGCCACCACCGCACCGGCGCCGCGCCTCCCCGCCGCTCCGGCCGCCCCCACCGGCTCCGGCGAGCCGTTTCCGGCGAGCCCGAGCACGGGTGCTACAGTAACTCCGGCGCCGCCTCGTGAAGCGTGCCGACCCCGATCTGGATCTGGATCTAGGGATCCCCCGGTTGACTTTTATCTCCTAACCCTAGTTTTTTATGCGATGTTTGATTGCTCGTAACTCCGCAACCGTAGCTCCGTTTTGGGCATACGATATATCAAAATCTTCGCCTCGACATGTGCATCATTTCATTCCATTGCATCATTTGCATTTGAGGTCATCTTGTTGCCCAAAATGCTGTTAGTAGGAGGCTTCGTGAGTTAAATTGCAGATCCGTTAGTTCATCATGCACTTTTGTCATTTTTGCCATGTTTAATCCGTGCATGATATGCCTGTGCCCCTTTGGGATGAATTGTTAAGCATTTTGTCTTCTTTCCAGAGGTGCCACCCATGCATTTTTAGGATGTGTGTGTTGTCTTGTGCAAGCTTGCGAAGAGAGGTACCTGAGATTGCTGATTTCAGGGACTTAGTGATTTTCCCTAAGTCTGGGATATTTTAGTTCGTGATGCTATATGTCCAGCTTGTTTCCTAATGATCCGTGCCTCTTTTGAGGATGATCAGTAAGGGAGTTTTGATATTTATGTTATGTCCTATCCATCCATGTCTTTGTTTGCATATGCGGAGTGCTCTAGGTTGACTCAATCGAGCTCAACTTTTGCTTCGTTGTTAATCTGGGCAGATCGTCAACTTGTTTGCGATTTTGCCGATGCTACCGTTAGTGTTCCATGCATGCTATGCCTTTGTTCTTGCCAGATGTAGCTAGAATATTGTGCCTTCTTGCTGGTTATATGCTTGCCTTGCTATGACTTGCACCGTAGTGAGTGCATCGAGCTCGTTTACATGCCTTCGTGAGTTATAATTTCAGCATGTCTCAGTTTTCACTAAGTCTGAAAACTGATTGTGTTCGAGCTATGTTCGTGAGCTCGGTAGAGTATTTTGTGAACCCTTTTGACCCCAGGTCACTTTGGGTCTTTTGTTAAGCTTGTTGAGTAGCTCCATGACATGTTCTTACTTGTCATGTCAGGTCATTTATCATGTTGTTTTGCTGCTCCGAAAAGAGCATCGTGATCTGAAATTTCAGGCTAGTGTTAATTTCACTAAGTCTGGAATCTGTTTTGCATATTCATTGTTGCCATGTTTGTTTGAACCTCTTAATGGATGAATTTGCCTATGGCTCAGTGCTAGTGTTTTGTTAACCATCTTGTGTACATCACTGCCATGTATTTTGTTTTCATGTTTGGTGGCTGTAGCATGTTCATTTCGTTGCATTTAGATGCCTACTTGCTGTAAATCGCAGACCGGTGTCATATCTTAAAACGCTTGCCATTTCCAAACCGTAGCTCCGATTCCAATGATCTTTATATCGTTTTCAAGCGATCTCATCCCCTCTATCCAGTGGCACCCTTGGAATTCCAAGTTGAGGCCAGGTTCATGCATTTCCTGTCATATCTTGCATTTTGCATCCCGCATCGCATCCCGCATAGCATATCATCATTTCATCTCATTGCTTGGTCTTACACGTGGTTGATTGTATCCTTGTTGCTTGTTTGTCTTGTTTGGGTAGAGCCGGGAGACGAGTTCGCTACCGAGGAGCCCGTTGAGTTTGCTTGTGAGGATCCAGTCAACTTTGACAACTGTGCAGGCAAGATGATCATACCCTCGAAATCACTACTATCTTTGCTATGCTAGTTTGCTCGCTCTTGCTATGCCAATGCTACGATGCCTTCCTTTTGCTTGTCAGCCTCCCAATTGCCATGTTGAACCTCTAACCCACCATGTCCTAGCAAACCGTTGATTGGCTATGTTACCGCTTTGCTCAGCCCCTCTTATAGCGTTGCTAGTTGCAGGTGAAGATTGGAGGCCGTTCCTTGTTGGAACATTTATTTACTTGTTGGGATATCATTATATTGCTATGTTGTCTTAATGCATCTATATACTTGGTAAAGGGTGGAAGGCTCGGCCTCTCGCCTAGTGTTTTGTTCCACTCTTGCCGCCCTAGTTTCCGTCATATCGGTGTTATGTTCCCGGATTTTGCGTTCCTTACGCGGTTGGGTTATAATGGGAACCCCTTGATAGTTCGCCTTGATTAAAGCTTTTCCAGCAATGCCCAACCTTGGTTTTACCATTTTCCACCTAGCCTTTTCTTTCCCTTGGGATCTGCAGACTCAAGGGTCATCTTATTTTAACCCCCCCCCCCCGGGCCAGTGCTCCTCTGAGTGTTGGTCCAAACCGTCAGCCGCCGATGGCTACCAGGGGCAACTCTGGGCTGGCCTATCGGAAGTTTGGACAATCTGAGTGTGCCCTGAGAAAGAGATATGTGCAGCTCCTATCGGGATTTGTCGGCACATTCGGGCGGTGTTGCTGGACTTGTTTTAACCTGTCGAATTGTCTTGTTGTACCGGGTTACCGAGTCTGATCGGTGTGTCTCGGGTGGAGGTCTATTCCTTCGTTGACCGTGAGAGCTTGTCATGGGCTAAGTTGGGACTCCCCTGCAGGGATTGAACTTTCGAAAGCCGTGCCCGTGGATATGGGCAGATGGGAATTTGTTAATGTCCGGTTGTAGATAACTTTAACTAGACTTAATTAAAATGAATCAACCGTGTGTGTTACCGTGATGGCCCCTTCTCGGCGGAGTCCGGGAAGTGGACACGGTGTTGGAGTAATGCTTGCGCAGGTTGTTCCTCTAGTTTCTCGCTCGCGCCTTGCCTCCTCTTCTCGCTCTCTTTGGCGTATAAGATAGCCACCACATTGATGCTAGTCGCTTGCTGCAGCTCCACATATACTTGCCTTATCCTGTCCTATAAGCTTAAATAGTCTTGATCGCGTGGGTGTGAGATTGCTGAGTCCCTGTGGCTCACAGATACTACAACTCCAGATGCAGGTCCAGGTGATTCCGCTCCAGGTGACGAGTACGAGCTCAAGTGGGAGTTCGACGAGGACTCTCAGCGTTATTATGTTTCCATTCCTGACGATCAGTAGTGGTTCCTAGTTGGGGTTATCGATTCAGGGCCTTGTCGCATGTTGGGGGTCTTTTCTATTTTGGCGCCGTAGTCGGGCCATGAGTGATTTGTATGATGAATGTTATTTATGTACTCTGATGTGACGTGGCGAGTGTAAGCCAACTATGTTATCTTCCCTGTTTTATTATGTATTACATGGGATGTTGTAATGATTGCCTGACTTGCGACATTGCTTTCAATGCGGTTATGTCTCTAAGTCGTGCCTCGACACGTGGGAGCTATAGCCGCATCGAGGGTATTACAAGGAGAAGGGGGGAGGGGGTGAGGTGACTATATGATTTTTCCAGAGACGTTGGGAAGCCTAAATGTGGAAGTCCCAAGTATTTTTGTTTCCCTGAATCACGACTTTAACTTACATTTTTATTTTTCTCAAAATACTTTCCCATATGTATAGTCATTTGAATATGTTTAGGTAATCGACCGAACTCAAGAAAAAACGCTCTCAAGAGCTCCTCCCGATCCCATGGATTGAGACACAACCAACTTAAAAACGTCAATGCTCGAGGGAGAGCGAATGGAGTGCAAGACATGGTTAGGGAAATATAAGCCATGTTCCTCATTCACGCTTAGGAAGAAATATATGATGTGTTTTGGCCGAGGTGGAGGCGAAGGAAGGGGGGAGATGACATCGAAGAGGAGAAGGCGGGTTCCTCATCAACGACGTCGAAGGAAGGAGGGAGAAACCACACTGCTGTTTGGGAGACTATTTAGGTAATTGGTTGATTTTTTTAGAACACGGTACAGATGCAGACGCTCATATATACGCGCTCATCCCTATGAACACACATACGCGGACCCTTCCGAAAGACTGAGCCGGCATATCATCTTGAGACTGACGAAGTTACCACGACGGGAACGTCTCCTCCTACGAACGCGCACCATCGGAAATCTTGAAATGATGTGAGCGGCAGGATTTAAACCTCGGTGGGCTTGAAAAACCACTGTCCTTCCAACCATTCAACCACAGGTTGGTTGACATAACTGATTGAATTTAAGTAAAGAGATGATCGCAAGAACACCTCCTTCTATTTATCTATAATTCCGGAAACTAGTTTGGCAACTGGCGCCCATGGCTTGAGGCACATCCAACTTAAAACGTCAAAATCTCAAGGGGACCATACGAAATTGTTGAAATTTGCTTACGGCGGGTCGGCCGGCGGGCGTATCTTGGAACGATAAGATTTGGGCGTTCTATTGGTAGCCGGTGCTGCCTGGTCTCCGTAGACCACTCGTAATGGTCTTGTCTCCTAACGGCAAGATGTGTGCTTCTACGGTCCAGGTGCTGCCATGGCACCGATCGGGCAATCAATCGAAAGCTCGAGAAGCGGTGATCGCCAACATCCTCCACCTGTTTTTTCTACTGCTCATCTCCGACAGCAACCCTGCTGCTTGCTTAAGCGTTAAGAGTTCAGAGTCGAGGTCTCCTTTATCCTGTTTTTCTTGCGAGACGACGGTCGGACTCCGGCATCAGTTTCAGTCTTCAGACTTGTTTACTGCACATCATCTGTATGTGTTTTTAATCGAATCCTTCGATTGATTCCGGGAGAAGTTTGCACAGGATTTTATCTGGACCCAGCATTAACTGGAGCAAGAAACTCCCATGACCACATTGACTGAACCACCTTTCTTTTCTACTGAAAATGTGATTAAGAAGAGGAACAACATGTGTCCATCTAATGGGTGATTGATGGATCAGTTAAAACATTTAAACATTTTTCCTCCTCCTGAGTCCATACACCAGCAAACCAGAGATGAGTGCCGTAATAAAACCAATAATGTACCACGAAGCTCTCTACTATATTTCTCGCTCTATGTATGTATGTATGCCATACGGTATGTACGCCCTGATGCATGATTTTGTACAAACGTCGAAGGAAACGAGCACACCACACAGTGCATGCATGACGCTAACCTGGCTTGCACGCACGACCGACCATGTCAAGCCGACCTTAGCTACTTGCACTGGCGGTTCGCGAACGCCTCCGACCTGACGATCCGGTCCATGAGCCTGCGCAGCCGCTCGGCGCCGGGCCCGGGCCGGAGCACCCAGTCCTCGTCGCCGGCGGCGCCCTCGCAGTCCCCGCTCTCGCCGCACCAGCCTCCCCGCACGAACATCCCCGCCCCTGCCGTGCCGTTCCCGCCGCGGCCGCCCAGCAGCTGGGCGTCGATGGCGTCGAGCACGGGGTCGTCGCGCGCGAACTTGCGCGCGAACGGCGCGTCGCTTCGCACCATGCGGTCCATGTCCCCGAGCGTGAGCGCGTGCGGGTGCTGGCGCGGCGGCACGTCCCACTGGATGTGGTGGAGGTCGTGGTTGGCGACGGTGGGCACGAACCGGGGCGCGTTGCAGAGCACCGTCTGGAAGTAGCCTTCCGGCGACGACACGAAGTTGGCGTAGTACATGAGCAGCGTCCGCGGCAGGTTGTCCCACCCCCACACCACGTACTCGGCGAAGTCCCGCGTCAGCGCCACCCACGCCGACCCCGTGTACAGCCGGAACGCCGTCGGCAGCTCCCGCCGCCCGGACGCGTAGAAGATGTCCTGCTTCTTCGACGCGTACAGCCCCGGGTCCACGATCAGCGGCTGCGCGCGCTGCCCCCTGCACATCAAGCCAAGCCACGGTCAGTCGCCGCCGTGGATCGCCGGCCGGAGGGGGGGAAGAAGGGGAGGGGAGGGCGCTCACTCCTTCCAGCCGAGGCGGCTGGTGTGCTCGACGAAGTTGACGTTGCGCGGCAGCGTCGAGAATACGTGCAGCACATCTGCGGTTGGTTGGTCAGCGGATTCGATTATGGTTTATGGATAGATGAGATGGCAATATTTTAAACAGTTTTGCTGGGGAAAAAATGAGGCGCGTACCGTCCTGGGACATGAGCGGGTAGTCGGAGGCGGAGAGGTTGATGAACCAGTCCCAGTCGCGGCTGCGGCGGAGGAGCACGGCGCAGGCGTGCAGGGTGTTGGCCACCATGGTCGGCCCGCGGTAGGTCACCATGTTGGCGCGGCGGATCACCTCCACGTTGCCGACGCGGCGGAAGACGGTGCTGTTGGCCACCCGCGCCGCCAGCTCCAGCCGCTCGCCCACGGGCGCCTCGCGGTCCAGGTGCACCACGTAGAGGTTGCGCGGGTGGTAGAGCGCGTGCAGCGCGCGCCACAGCCGGTCCAGGTCGCCCTTGGACCCGGACACGAGGTACGCCAGCCGCGGCACGCCGGCGCCGGGCGGAGGCGGCGGCGGGGCCTGCGGCTGCTGCTGGGCCTGCGGCGGCTCGACGAGGGCGGCGCGGCCGGCCGGGAGGAAGGAGAAGAAGGAGGCCGAGACGGGGGACAGCGACGACGACGACGTCGTCACGGTGAGCGTGACGGCGAGGAACAGGAACACGGTGATGGCGCCGGAGAGCGCCCACCTGCTCTCGAGCAGCGTCGCCACCGCGCCGCTCGGCAGCAGGGACGACACGCCGCCGCTCGGGAGCAAGGACGAGACACCGCCGATGCCGCCAGCGCGCGGGGACTTGCTCGACGCGGAGTAGTGCTCGCCTCCGCCTCCGGCACCACCGCGCGGAGACTTGGTCGACGGGGAGTACTGCTCGCCCCCGCCACCCACGCCGGAGCCGCGAGGGGAGGTCTTGGCCGACGACGGCGAGTGGTGCTCGGCCCCCATGCCGCCTTGCTCGCCTCGATCGCCCGCGCCCGCGCGCGCGCTATGAATCACAACTGTCAATTCTCCCGAGGATCACGTACGCGAACCGCCACCGAGCCCGCTATGTAGGAATAGGATACGAGGTGCAAAGAAGAAGAATTCCTTGTTGCGATGGACACGGCCGGTGGACCGACGTCAAGTGGGGAGGGGAATTCGGTCGCGAGGTTAGGTCAGGTTAATCCCGGCCCCTTTGATCCGATCAACGGGGCTTCAAAACGAGTGGAATTGAAGGCGATGGCGATGCAACTGAGCAGACGACCCACGATCAGACCTATTGACCAGTTGCTGCAGCACTCGATCGATCAATCCATCAATCCATCAACGACGACAGCGCCTTCGTCACAGAGGACGATGAAACCAATCAGCCAACCAAGAAAAGGAAGATCGAGCGATCTAGTCGAGCAGAGAGAGGGAGGGAGGGAGAAAGTAATGGAGAGTAGATCGATGGTGGAGGAGGGGGGGGGGGGGGGGGGGGGGGTGGCAGGTATTGCGGGGGGAGCGGTTACTATTAATTGTGGCCGGAGACGAGGATCATGAGACGATATATAGTGCGCGGGAGAGACTCGACCGAACAAAGGTTAACATATTTCGGGCGGAGTGGCGCGCGGCGGCCCGGCAAGTGGCGGAGCTGCCCCGGCTAACACGGCCGTTACCCCGAAATACCATCCCATCCACCGCCCCGTACCGTACGCGCCCTCCTCTCCTTCTCCGTACGCAATGCGCTCCCTCCCCCCTGCTCCCTCGCTCCACACACGCAAATATGCTCTCCCTCTCCCTCGTCTCGTTGCTTCTGTCGCATCACAGTGCACCCGATCCTCTCCCACTCGCCCTCTCTCTCGTCCGGAGAAAAGGTCCTCCAAAAGTCTAAACCTTCCCTAATTGTTCAGAATCCCCTGCTTTAAGGGCATCTATGACCGGACGCCTCGTATCCGTTCCGAACACCCGGGCGACCTGCCTCCACAGTAAAAATTCACCCGACCCGCCGCACCAAAACGCAGCCCAAAAGCCCGGGCTGATTGGAGCCCCATACCCGGATATGGGGATGCGGTCCACTATGGTTTCACATATATTCATCCCTATCCGCACTCCAAATCAAACCCTAGCCACTCCACTCCGTCCTTAAGCTCTTGTCGGGTTCTTCCGCATGGCCGGCAGTGGATCCAACTCTGAGATGTGTGGATTCGTCGACTGGGACCTCGTCCCATGCGGGGTCGAGGAGGAGATGGTCGTCTGTATGGCTCTCCGTCACTCCCGGGAGGAGTGTGCCTGATCGCGGTCTGACTAGATCAGGCGGGAATCCATTGCATCAAATGGTGCTTGGATCCGCCGAGGCTGGTGGCAGGAGGCGTGTGGCTACGGCCTCGCCGGGAGCGATGACCATTGCCTGGCGGCGCAACCCCTTTGTTGTCCCATCGTCCCCGCGTCGTCCGGCTCCGGGTCGGAGGTCAATGTTGGCATACCCACGAACCACATGCTAATATCGCGAGGCATGTCCGCCATGCGAGGCGCAAGGCATGCGTGGCCATGACAGCCCTCGAGACGGAGGCCACGAAGGCGGAGTTGCATGCAGGCGCCTAGCGTCGCAATCTAAGGAAGGTAGCATCAGGCTCCGATGAGAAAGAGTAGGTTATGGGAGACGGCGACGCCTCATGTCTCATGTGGGACAGTCCGTGTCCCATGTCCTACTCTACCTCGCCGGTGACCAGACCTTCACTTCGCGGGTCTCACGGCCGTCAGACAGGGACACCGAGGGAACAATAAGGACGGTCACCAGCGAAGATTTAGATTAGGTTCTACGTTGCATGTGATTGTATGAATTTGATGATTTACAAATGAGGTACCCTGTTATGACATCGGATATTTGAGTGTTGAATAGTCACTGGCCGTAGACATTTTGGGCCAAATTTAGCTAGGTCCGGTTGTAGATGCTCTAAAAATTCCAAAATAAGGAGAGAAGTAGGGGATGTCTGAGTCGTGGACAACCCGGCTCCACCGTCAAACCCCACACCTCACTCTTGGTCCTCTCTCTCATGTTTCTTTGTCAATCTCGTCTGCACCACTGTCCACCCTGACCTAGTTATCATCGTCGGGCCGCTCCACCAAGACGCCGCTGCAACTCGAAGGCCGACTTCATGACGCGATTGCTCTCCTCGTCACTGGTGTTAACCGAGCCCTCCCACCTAGAGGTTGTCGTTGGGTCGGTCCTCCCATCTCTCCACCTCGCATTCGACGTCCCACCTCACCTCTATCTCCCAACACTCCCCTCTACCATCATGGTATGTCCCTCTAGCAATGACTTCCATGTCGTACACAACACACACCATGCGTTCGGTGAAAAAGATTGAACATGACATGGGGTATGGATTTGTTGTTCAATCGCAAGGAACATGATGGATTCAGAGGGTGAATTTATAATGGTGTAGAGTGTTCTTTAAGAAACGGAGAAGGAAGAGGAGCATATTCACAACTTGAAGGATTCTATGTAGGCCCCCGACATCAATTTCTTAGTCGACTTAGGGCAATGGGTCATGTTGATCTCTACGGCAGCTACTTTGAAGTTGAATCAACCTTTGACGATGGCTTCTTTCGGCATCAATTCTGGATGCACCTGAATATGTTCTTGCGCATTGTGGAGAGTGTGAAGCGCTACGAGGATTACTTGATGTTGAAGAGGGATTGCATTGGGCTACTTAGGTTCTCTTCTCTCATAAATGCACAACCGATATCAAATGGTTGCATATGGTCCATTCTTGGCGCCATTGATGTGTACATTCGGATGCCTCGAAGCATGTGATCAGATTTGCCGTTGCAGTGATGATGGTGTTTGGAAAATAGTATTTTAGAGAACCTAATGCCGAGGACAAAGCCTCAATGGGCACATTTGTCAAAACAATCTCTAACTCACAAGGTAACAAAAAGTCACTCTTTGCCAAAATGCAAGGTGTGAAAAAGAACGTGGAGAGGGTACTTGGAACGCTCCAAGCACGTATTGTGATTGTTCATGGACCTACTAAAATGTGGGGTGCGAAGGCATTGTGGAAGGTGATGACTTGTTATGCGATCACACACAACATGATTATGAAGGATAAGGGCTTGGGTGCACGTAATATTGAAGTTGACTTCATCGAAGAGATTATCGACCTTCCACAACATTGATTGAGAAGCGCAGTGACAACTTATCAACAATCTAGTGGAGCATATGTGAGTGCATCATGGAAACCAATAGAAGAGTATCTCGAAATAAAATAAATTTAAATTTACACCATAAATTGATAATGTTTGTGTTTAAATTGTGATGTTTATATTTCAATTTTTTGCGGTGTAGTATCATCTCTAAATTATTTAAATGATGAATATGAAAAGCTGAGCTTGGAGAAGAAAAATGAGGAACAAATGTGTGTGTGGAGGGGGCGGGGAGAGGGGTGGTCTACATACCATTATAATTGGCACATAAGTAGTCCGTATAGCTTGTTGAGAATTGCGGTACCATTGTACTATACTACTCCCCTCCTTCCGTCCCAAAATTCTTGTCTTAGATTTGTCTAAATACGATGAATCAAGTCACGTTTTAGTATTAGATATATCCGTATCTAGACAAATTTAAGACAAAAAATTTGGGATGGATGGAGTACTATTATAGTGGTTTGGACGTGCGATTGTGCGCCTTGATATGAAGGTGTGCTCTTGTTTCTCTATCTCAAAGAATAAAAAAAAACTCGCATTCATCTCACAAAAAAAACAAAAAAAAAAACTTCCTCACCTCAGCCATGGAGAAAATGACAAGTGGCTCTCACATCCATCTCAAAAAAGAAAGAAAAAAAGCCTTGCTTTCTTTTAGAAGAAAAACAAAAAAATCTCAAAAAGAAAAGGAACATTTCCATCACAGCCAACCTGCACATGACACTTGGCATAGCTGGGTGCTCGCCCTCTCTTTTTCCTCCTTGATGAGATTCTATTCGCGTTATTTAAAGAACGATTCTTAGCTATAGTTCGGAATTCCATTGTCTAGCCCAGGCTAGCCGGAGACTTGGCGAGCATACACAAAGACGAGCCAATGATCGACCATCCCATTCCCGTCCCGTCCTACTACTATTAATCGTCATCATGGATCTACACCACCGGCTACGCACTAACGAACCGGCCTTCAATTCGAGTTTGAGAAGAAGAAGATGGTGAGTCTGACGGGCGACAGGGCTCTGCCTGTCGCTTGCCACGCCACAGTTCGCCATGCCATCAAGACACTCCGCAGAGCAGTGTGTGATCGCGTGTTAGTTTTAACGTGCTCCCTGTTGCTCCTAACCATACGGGCATACGGCTATCGGCACGTAGTAGTAGTAGAACTATCTATGCAAGTGTGCATGATTCGAGATGCTTTGGGGAGGCCTCTGTTTCGATTTGTGTCGATGGAGCTTTCATTATCACCTGTTAGCGTCAGTGGTAGCCTGGTAGGAGGTATGCTCCCGAACTGTTCGAAGCGTTTGAATTCCGTTCAAAAACGTGCCTGGCAAGAGTTTTAAACCGCTCGTTTGGTCATGGGTTCAGGGGTCTCACCGACAAAAATGCACTACTATCCAGAATGTCTTTCTTTTTTATTTTCTTTTTTGCAGTGGATGAAGAACGCCTTTCTAGTGTTGCAGAGGTGCTCACATTTACAAAAAATGAAAATACGTAGCATTTCTCTATGCAAGAGTGCGTCCGCAATCACAGGCTCCAAACTGAAAGAATAGTGATGGATCTATGATCTTAAATGGTTTTCACCGAGACGGCATTTGTAATCCAATTCTTACCCAGGGCCAACAGTGGCACTATGGACCCGCGCAAAAAATGGGGCACTATGGAGCCTATAATTTGAACTTGGTATAACTATATATAGCTGAGTAAAAAATATATCACATACCATAAAAGTTATTGAAAAAGCATAAACATAAAATATACTACCTCTGTAAACTAATAGAAGAGCATTTAGATCACTAAAGTAGTAATCTAAACTCTTTTATATTAGTTTACGGAGAGAGTGCCATCTTTAGTAAAAAAAATCTCTTAATACACTATGTATTTGTGATTATATGATACTTGTCCTCCAACATAAACAACTATTGAAGAAAAATGGTGTCGTGCCATGGGTTAACCCCTACTGAGACGTAAAGTGGTAAAGGGCAACAAATACCCCTCCCCCCTCCCCCCTCTCTGCCAGATTCGCGTATGAATAAAACAATATAAAAACGGGTTTTTTATAAACACTGATGAGCGTTTCACATGTGTGCAATTTCCGTGATGGAATGACATTCATGGAGATCTAGGGAGAAAAACAATGCTCCAAAATGCTTCTCATCAATGTTTGTTTTAAAAAAAGTCAGAATTTTTCAAACACTTTTATTCTTTTTTTTTTAGATTTTACTGCTCGCCCACGTGCATGTGAGCTCGGGGTCAGAATAGCAGAAGTGGCACCTTTCATTTATGGATAGCACTTACTTACTTACAAGAAGAAATACTAAAGTTGCATAGCCTGTGTGGTCGTGTCAACTCCACCCCCATAGTTTTCTGGCCAGCCAACATTGCAATTTTTCCATAATCACCCTTTTCTTCACTAAGTGTGCAGATGAAACTAGTTACAAAAGGGGAAAGTAAACCATGATAGCATCATTTTTTGGCACATTAAGGATGCATTCTCAGTGCAGATACATAACGGCAAATTACTAGGTGGCACGAGTGTCTACATACGACAGGATCGGCAATGGCATTGTGGAGTCCCTAGTGCAAACTTATTACAATGGACTCAACGACTATAATATAGTAATAGAAATACTTTCAGGGGTGAGTGGTATATATTGCATACCATGAAAGTCATTGTAAAGGCATTCTCTGGGGCGTTCTACAAGGCAGCATCAGACATCATCCTGCATGATTGGTTGTCGGCTTTCCAGCAACTTTATGGTGCCAACGCATCCGGGATGCACAGAGTGAATGGGGCGCACAATGTGCTCCTGCCAAAGGTGGACATGCCCGTGTCGATGGCGGACTACCGGCCGATCAGTCTCCTGCATAGTGTGATTAAACTTTTCACTGAAGTGCTGGCAACGAGGCTGACTAAGAGGACGGATGAGCTTGTTGCGCCGGCACATAGCGTGTTCATCAAGGGCCGGTGCATCCAGGATAACTTCTTGTTTGTTCAGGGTCTGGCTAGGCACTTTCACCGTACTAACAGGCCGATGCTCCTGGTTAAGCTCGACATAGCTAAAGCGTTTGACACGGTGTCTTGGACCTACCTTATTGACATGATGAGGGCATGTGGGTTTGGGTAGCGGTGGTGCGACTGGACCTTGATGTTTCTATCCTCGGCCTCATCGCGCACGCTCATCAATGGGGTGGCTGGCCCCTCAGTTCGGCACCGTCGGGGACTCAGGCAATGTGATCCGATCTCACTGTTCCTCTTTGTCCTTGCAATGGAACCGCTCCAGCAACTCATCTCGAAGACCGTTGACATGGGCATATTATCAAGGCTTGGGGGCGGGTGCCATCCGTCCGCATGTCGCTATATGCTGACGATATGGCTATCTTCATCAACCCCGTGAGGGCCGAGGTGGCGGCGCTGCACGATCTCTTGTGTGCATTTGGGGAGGCCACAAGGCTGCTGGTCAACTTCTCGAAGAGCTCCATCTTGCCAATCCATGGTGAAAAGTTCCATGTTGATGTGGTGGGGTCGCTGGGAACGCCGACGAGACACTTCCCTCGCAATTTCCTTGGTCTTCCGCTTTTCGCTTCGTAATCTACGTAAAAAGATTGACTTCCAACCGCTCCTGGACAAGCTCCGGGCTCGGCTGGCTTTCTGGAAATTCAAGCTTTTGGCTGCAACTGGGCACCTAGTGCTGCTCAATGCGGTGTTGTCGGCGTTCAAAATCTACTGGATGTGGGTGCATGTATTGCCAGTCTGGGTACACCTGCAAGTTGACAAGATTAGGAGAGCCTGATTGTGGCAGGGGGAAGAAGCATGCCATGGAGGCCATTGCAAGGTGGCATGGGCTAGAATCTACAGACCGGAGGAGCTCGGGGGCTCGGGATTCTTGATCTTGACTGCTTCGGGGTTGCGCTTCGGATGCGCTGGCTCTGGCTTGAGCGTGCCACCCCGGAGCGGCCATGAACTAGGCTTCCGGTGCCCTGCTCCAACCAGGAACATGCGCTCTTTGTCATGGCGACCAATGCGCAGGTGCGGGACGGGCGCACGACGTCCTTCTGGTCTGATAGCTGGCTCCAGGGTGAGGCACCATGCCTGATTGCCCCAGCTATCTCGGCGAAAGATACGATCAGTGCGCGGTGCCTTGACCGGCGGCGCATGGGTGCATGACGTCCAGGGCCGCATCGCGGCTGACCACTTGAGCGAGTTTGTCAACCTCTGGGCCAAGGTTAATGCAGCGGGGCAGCTTTCAGAAGACCACGACGAGTTCGCCTGGAAACTCACCGATAGTGGGGCGTTCTCCACAACATCGGCCTACCAATTACAGGAACTGTAATCGACTAAATCACCAATCATGGAGGTGGTCTGGAGGGCTTTGGCCCCTGCTAAGATCAAGTTTTTTGCGTGGCTTCTGTCGATCAACAGGTTATTCACCGTTGACAGGCTCTTGGCGAGGCAATGGCCGAACTGTTATTTCTGTCAGTTGTGCCGGCGAAACTTGGAGACGAACGTGCACTTATTCCAGGAGTGCACATGGGCTCACGAGCTTTGGAGATTGGCTGCGGCTGCCTTCGACCTGTCTGCTCTTGACCCGGCCAACTGGCCGGCGCCTGATAGCACGATAGACTGGCTTGTTGGCATTTCAACAGCAGCCGCTAATCGCAAGAGTGCAAATTCCTTGGTGTTGTTGGTTGCTTGGTCCATTTGGAATGAGCGGAATTGCCGAGTCTTCAGAGGAACAGATCGAGCAGTGCGAGTGGTACTCCAAGGCATCAAGGATGAGGTCATGGCCTGGCGGCTGGCCGGGGGAGACATTTGATGACGCGAGAGTAGTTGCTTGCTCTTCTGCCTCGTTTTCTTTTCCTATTTTTTCTTCGCTTTGTTTTAGGCGACTTGGCTCGCCATTTGTACAGTTGGCGCTCTTCCGCCGTTCTTCTCTGATAATGAAACACAGCTCTCCTGCGCTTTCTCAAAATTATAAAGGCATAAACATCAAAAGTAAACCTTTTTATTATCAATTAGGGTCTTAATGCACTATGCATATGTGATTATAGATACACATGGTAATTATACGATATAATATTTACTCGAACATAAACAATTGTTGAAGAAATAGAGTGTCGTGAGAGGGAGGGGAGTATAGTCCCTTGCCTAACCATAACGTGGGGAAGGGGACAAATCCCGTTCCGTTCACCCCTTCCTCTGTCTCGTGTTGTTCGTTCGAACTGTTGGTGTTGCGATGAGTTTCCTTGTGAATTCTGTGTGTTGATTTGGTTTGGATTCGTCGAATTGCAGATTGGCAAGGCCGGTGGTGAGAAGTGGAAGTCCCTGAGTGATGTTGTAAGTTGCCCGTCTCCCCTCCCCTCTCTGTTACCGCTATATTCCTGTGCTGGTCTCAGTGTTTGTTCAGTGATGTGATGAAATTTTGTTTGCCCGTGTGCTGGTTTACTTGTTTCCGTGTCAGTTTGATTAGTGTTCCATCCAGTTGTTGAAGAAATAGAGGGTCGTGAGAGGGAGGGAGCATAGTCCCTTGCCTAAACATAAGGTGGGGAAGAGGACACCCCCACCCCCCCCCCCCCCCCCCCCCCTTGGTCCCAGATTCATATGTATAGTGTAGTGCGTGTCATGAGCGAGGAGAGCTAGAGCCTCTATACCGTAACATAGGGCGGCTAAGGTGGACGATCCCCTGGGATTTTATCTTGATTGGAAAATGTACTTATGCATCCAGATGTATTGGGCTTTATTGCCATAGGTTCATGCCAACAAACATTTCTAGATGGCTGGCCCAATCTTCCATCGTCCTTGCTAAATACCATGAAAGTAATCGTACTTCTTGCAACGGACAGACCTGCTATGTCCTTACAAAATATATCTTAACAATTGTCTACGATATTTTTCATCCGATTCTCAGATCAAACATTTTATGCATGCAACCAAGGGGCAGCAGATCGCTGGAATTTGGATATATATATATATATATATATATATATATATATATATAGTGTTACTATTCATCACACAGGGTGCAGAATAAGTTATTCTTCATTTGAGGTAATCTTATGATCATTTTATAATTAAATTACATTTGGAATTCAAATAGTTACATTCCTATCGATTCACTACGTAAAATTTGATATAAAAAAATAAAAATATAGGTCATAAAACAAGAAAATTTGCAGTTTATGTGTATTTTAGACTATGATTTTACGTTTATAATTTTACATAACATAAAATATTTTTTACAATGATTATATATTTTCTTACGGTCTCTTTTTACGTCAAAAATAAGATAAAACTTACGAAACATAAAATTACGGTGCATTCATGGTGAAATAGAGGAGGGGTGAAGAATAACTATTTCTCAACCAGGGTGACAAATAGCGCGCCCCTATATATATATATATAGCACACCTATGGGATGAAAAATCATCGTACGCCCAGTACTTTGGACCAAACAATAAGAAGCTATTCAGAGCTGGCGTTCCAGGGTCTGCTTAATTTATTAATAACATGCTCATTTTTTTAAACTTTTCAGAAATACCATAACATACAGTACTCAACATTGATGCGATGTAAAGCAGTGCCGGCGGGACCCAATAGAAGAAAACATTATCTGAGGATTTGTTCTCGTACGTGCTTGCTTTGGCACGGAGGTGTGGCTGGTCGATCGATCGACCGATCGCTGGACGTTGCTGTCGCAAGGGGAGGAAGAATTCGCCGGGGACGACTGGCCGCTGAGGCCGGCCGCCCGTCCCGTGCACGGCAAGACGGCGACAGGAACGTTCAACTCAGCAGGGTGGCAAACTTCTCTCTTCGGGTTACACTTTCCGGTTGGTTCCGGCGAGTAGAGTTGCCAGTCGTGTTCATATAGGACGCGACGAGGGTGGGGCTCGGCAGGTGGGTTAATAAAAGTTGATCACGGGCCGTGTGACCGTGCGCAGGGCCAGAAGCGGTGGTGTTTCAGTCAGTGTACGTAGCGGTGGTGTTTGGCGAGAAAACTGCCGCACTCACCCAAAGAAAACCGTCGCTTTCCAGGTAAACCAAACCGATGCCACTCGCCGTCTTCGGCTCGTGGCGTTCATCTCGTTGGTGGTTGTCTACGGTGAGGTCAGGGTCAATGGATTATTAAGTGTGATGGGCGATGACTACGACCGATGCTCTCTTCTCTACCGTGCGTGCGTGCGTGTGGAGTCTATGTCGATCGCCAGGTCGGCCCGTGCCCTACACGCTGCAACGTTCCGTGATGTGTTTATTTCAGTTTTTTCGTAAATTTACTAGGCAGTTCTCTTCTTTAAAAAAGATCACGTTCACAAGTGACAATGACAAGTCTTTCACCCCTTTTTATAAAAAAAAAACAGGTACTAAAAGACCAAACCTGAAACTGAAACATGGAGACCTGCCAGATGACAAGGATTTTCCACAACACTCAAATCACCTCCTTCCCAATGAACCAAATCACCCTCCCCCCTCACACCACCGTGGTGCACCAATTCCAACAGGCTAATATTACACGGCCGAGTCTTTCCTGTACAGAATCTGCTTGTGTGTTCCCCGGGAATCAAAGGGGAAGAGGAAGCAATAATAAAACCTCTCTCCGGAAGAGATTTTGCCACTACGCTATATTATGAACTTACAAACACGGCCTGCCTACAGGTCCCCGGCTTGCTATCACTGGGGCGCGGCTCGGTAGCTGGAGCGGCTGGAAGGGAAGACCGGGACGGCGCCGAAGTCCCGTAGCCCGGCCTCTCCGGTGTGCCCGTGCCCATGGGCCCTCCTCACCCGGGACTTCTCCACCCGGGTCCGCCGGAAAACCTCCTGGATTTGCCGGTCGTTCTCCTTGAGCATCTCGTCGACGTTGCCCGAGGGGCAGGAGGTCAGAGGCCCCGAGTGGTGGATCTTGTTGCCTTTGGATCCGTAGCCCTGCCATCAAACGCCACAGAGAGTTCAGTTTTCGTTCTTGCTGGAACTGTAATCATTCAAGTATCGTTGTTGCCTGACATTTGTCACACATGAATGGATCCAGTGCCCTCCTAAAATGTCACCCTACTCATGTATTTACTATGCATTAGATCATGGCCTGTAAACTTCAAAACAACTTGCTGGATTATGCACAAATTATACCCTAGCAAGTGGTAATATTGGATTTACTGAAACTACGTTTCAGCTTTGGCAATGGAATCGCAACAAATGATATCTGAAGGAACCATGCAATGACCATGGATGAAAAGGCATAAGAAAACTTTTCGACGTTGGGCACAAGTTTAGGGTTACTTACAATAGCTCCTCCATCCACCCTGCCGCCGCTCTTGTCCTCTTTCTGCTGGAATACTTGGTCGTACTTCCCGCTACCACTGAAGTGCCCGTTGATAGATTCAGACAGCCTCCGTCCATGAGCAAATGCTTCAGCTTGAGTAAACCCGATCCCATTGCTATCATCCGGACGTGCATCTGATTTTGCTGATACGACCACAGGGAAATTCCGGGGATCCGCAACGGCACGTACATGATGTTCGCCATGTTTGCTCGTTCCAGTCTTTGACGGGTTAACTAAAGGCCCAGAATGGAAGGTTCTCGTTGGGTAGACGCGTTTGGAGTCCTCCGACGATTCAATGATGTGAGTTGAACTGGGTGGTTCAATTGGAAATCCAGATGCAGAGTCTTCCTTGCAAGGATTGAACATCTCACTCCTGCTCTTGGTATTGGCTTGGGCTTGCCTTTTCTGAAAATGAAGACAACATGAATTTAGGCATTTCAAAATAGAAAAATTAAGGAGACGGTAAAAATCTAGAAGAAGATGCACTGAGCATGCATGTTGTTGCATTTAAGACTTTATATAACATGCTTGTGAGAAAGGAGGGTAGCTTATATATACAGGGAAGGATCACATATTTGCATTGTTGATGATTATGAGTGGAAAACATAATTTCAAACAACAGTAATAAGAGTAAATATACCTCAACAAGCTAAAGACGAACAGAATTATATATTCAGTGAAGATGTCAACAAGTGGTGGCTATACCTGCAAAGATGACACTAGTTCTGCATTTGCATCAGGTGCAGGGACTGCTTTTGACTCTCTAGTTCGTCTTTCAGGATGTTGCTTTCCTCCAGCAGTACCTTGCCTGGAGAAAGGCATAAACATGAGATTCGGAACAAATTAAAGCATTAGAGATTCATGGCACAAGCCTATTTCTTTTTCACTA
The DNA here is from genome assembly GCF_056163025.1 of Triticum urartu. NCBI lineage: Eukaryota > Viridiplantae > Streptophyta > Magnoliopsida > Poales > Poaceae > Triticum > Triticum urartu. Next base: position 110,923,812 of record NC_141875.1, on the reverse strand, counting down.
AAATATATTCAAACTATTAAAACAAAAATGAAGCAGACAACAAACCATAGGCAATGAAAGACTGAAGACATGAAATGAGTAATGAAGGGGTAGAAGCGCAAATACAAACTGGACAATATACCTACCTTTACTTACAGGTAGGGGGAGAAGATCCCAGTGTAGTATTTTAAAAAGTGAATAAAAGAATGATGGCAACAGAATACAAACTCCTTTTCATCAAATATACGCTATTCAATTAACTTTAACCAATTTCCAAAGCATGTTTATTGGGCAGACACAGTATTACAATAACTACTGCCACAATGCCCGTGCGTTGCTACGGAATCACAAAAATGATTCAGTCGTATTGGATTAGTAGTATATAATAACCAATCCATGTGCAACACTGCAAAGAAGAAACTCAATCAAGTAGCAAACTCTTTACTTGTCTAAATGCAGCAGCCGATGGGAGCACTATTGCAAGATATGATTCCCCGCCTCCCCCCCCCCCCCCCCCCCCTCAAATTGGAGGGGTCTGGTGGGTTCTAGATGGATGCAGGAGATTGGGGTGGACTGGGGGAGTGAACTGACCACTACCACCACTAACTCTAATTTAAGATAGTAGAGATACTCTATTTCATGAGTGGAAAGATAGTCGTGTATGGTAATGAAAAGCTAGAATAACTATCAGTTGCATGATATGCCCCCACATAAGTGCTTATTCATAAGATAGTAGAGATACTCTATATTTCACGAGTGGAAAGATAGTCTTTTATGGTAATGAAAAGATGGAATAACTATCAGTTGCATGATATGCCCCCACATAAGTGCTTATCCATTCCATGGTATCAGATTTCAGATTCTCTTCATCAAATGCTTTCACCATGAGAATTTTTCCATTGTGTTCCTTGTGTCCACAAATAAATATCATTAGGACAAAATGGTTACAGTGATGGCCTAGAAGGAGAATGTGGTTATTTAGTTGCAGCCTGTAGAACTATCGAGTTATCCGGTGGCATTGAATGGTTTTCCTTCCAACAAACTGTGCAGGTAAGTTCAAGTTCATAACCAAGCAAATATATGGACTTTTGAGATATGGGCTACCACAAGTTAGGCATTCGATGAGGTAATGAAGATACTAGCGCAACTTGCTTAGTGTGAATAAAGAGCCTTATTTGATTGCAAAACTATGTTTAAATTTCTATATGAAAATAAAATAAGAATGACATCAGGTCAGCAGAACATCCCAACTCTATAAGAATGTTCTCAGTTGAAGAGAATAAGTTGGTTGAGAGTACCTTCGACCTTCCTCCTCTCGGCGTTTTGCATCATACTCTTTGCTGGGGGGATATCTTGGCAGACTTGAAGGATTGCAAGCATATGGTTTTGTTGTAAAAAACTGCAAAAACATAATTATAAATACATTGTAAAATTTCTAAATCAATAAGAACAAAACAAAATCATGGATGGTATCATAGGGTAGCATTTACACATTCAACTCAATAATTAATTGTGAACTGTTTTTAGCTAGCTCCAGTTTGCAAGCTACAACATTTTCCAACAGATATACACATCAAGTAGACCACAGAAACAGGTAGCACTATATGTTTATAACTATCATCAATGATCCAAACAATTGGACCCAACTAGAGAACGGTGACTCTCTTAGACAATGCAGCTAACTAGGATGAACTCTTAATTATAAAATGTTAAAATTCCAATCAGAATAAAGCTGTTTTATTTAAGAAACAAAAAAAGGAAGGTTGAAATGGTTTAATGTACTTGATCAAATATAACATGTACGAGTCCAAAATAACAAAACAGAATTGTCTCTTGACACTGGAGAAAAGTAGAAGGAATTTAATACCTCACTTTGCAACGCAGAAGATGCTGTCCGTCGCTCGGCTGGGTCTACTGAAAGAAGAACATCTACTAATGCTAGAGCAGGTGAAGGAAAGTCTTTAAATGTGTCTGTAACACGCCTTGGATATGGATGCTGTGGCTTAAAAATGGTTGCATGGGGAAGTTTAGACTTCCTCCAATAGTCCTCTGATGGCGAACCACAGAGTTTAAATATTTTATGTAACTGCTCAACCTGCAGAAAGAATAGTATACACAAGTTGGTTTTATGACAAAATTGAGAACATTATATCTTGTTGCATTTGCTTCGAGTAAGAAAAGAGCTTGATAGCATACCTCTGTTCTACCAGGCATAATAGGCTTGCCAGCATATAGCTCAGAAAGAATGCAGCCAGTACTCCACAGATCTACAGCAACGCCATAATTCGTGGCACCAAGCAGAAGTTCTGGCGGTCTATACCAAAGTGTGACCACACGACTAGTCAAAGGGTGCCTTTGTTCAGGATCAAAGAAACTTGCTAAGCCAAAATCAGCTATCTTCAGTATGCCTCGGTTATCAATCAAGAGATTGGAACCCTTAATGTCACGGTGCAGAATGTGACGACTATGACAATGCTCAAGGCCTCGGAGTAACTGTTGCATGTAACATTTAACCTGTAAAGAAATCATGCTCATTAGCTGAATGTTCTAACCATGTGTGAAGTAAATGCTGCATGCGAATTAAGGGGTTTATATTGAATGAGAATGCACTAAGCACCCGTGCATCGGAATACCATGTACCTGAGGCTCGGTCAATTTTAGTCCAGGAAAAGAAGCTAGGCCAGCTAGGTCGTGCTCCATGTACTCAAAAACAAGATATAAGCTACAAGACATCCTCGAAGTTACGAGACCCTCCAGCTTAATAATATTTGGATGATCAAGCCGTCGCAAAATGAGGATTTCTCTGGCCATGAATTTCACACTCTCGGGCTCCAAATTATCAAAGCGTACTTTCTTTAGAGCAACAATCTTCTGTTTTTCAAGATCACGAGCTCTGTAGACATTACTGTATGTTCCCTGACCAATCTGAATACAAAAGAACAATGATTTTTATTGGATAATGAAAGAAAGGAACAATGATTGAACAGAATATTTTAAATTAAACTTAAACCACGTGACATTTATGTGCAGAAACCGACAACTTAATTCAGCAAGCATCTATGTACACAAGTTACAGCCAAAAATGCAAGTTCGAGAAACAATGCATTGCTTTTCAAGCTAAAAGTGCAAACCAAACGTATCAACAGCATGGAGGACAGAATGCCTCCCCCCATATGGCCATACCCTACCATCTAATGTAGTTCAATACAACGTGAAAAGTCTGATCCCGTTATTAGCACCGCCCATTTTTATCTTTCGCGGGGAAGCAATGTGTAGCTGAAAGTAGACACAGCCTTACTCGAACCTTGTCGCGATATATCTAGCAAGGGCTGCTGGGATGGAAGGGAATAAGCGTAATTCCTTAAGATGGGAAGGGAACTAAACTAAGATCCATGTGAACCTGAAGAGATTGGGCCTATTTTTTGCCTATCCAAACTAGCCCCCGGGAAGAAAGGATTGCCCCATTAATGGCAGGGATTGCGTAGTACTACTGTCTAACGTTTCCAGGTTCCATGTTCCACTGAGACTAACAAAACAAGTCCAAAAGAAAGAAAAGACCACCGCATTTTCCCATCCAAGATACTAAAAGCCATCCTCCACTCACAACAGAATTTTACTGTTAACAGTCGTCCCCAGCTACCAGTTATTACCACTGAAAAAAAGGCAAATTCCCCGGTTACAGCGCGATTTTACAAATCCCAAGCATCCACTAAAGCAATCAATAAAGAAAGAGTAAAGAAGGGAAATGAATCGCCGTAATTCCTCGTCGTGTAACAGAAATCCGGAAGAAAAGGAGAGGCAACGATTGCAGGACAAATTTTTCTGATTTTTACTGTTCCGGTGTCCCGGAGCAGAGACCAGAGCTACAAGCAAAATGTGAAACGGACGGCGGAGAAAGGAAGAGAGCGTGACCTTGTCGAGCTTCTCGAAGGACTCGGCGCGGCGCGGCACCCAGCCGCGCACGGCCTCGGCGGCGACGGAGGCGAGCCACGGCGGCCACCCGGCCGCCACCTGCTCCGCCTCCAGCGCCCTCGGCACGGGGCTCCGCACCTGGCACGCCGCCATGGCCATCGCGGCCGCCCGCCTCCTCTCCAGCGCCTCATCCCGCGCCCGCGCCTGCTTCCGCGCCTCCTCCTCCCTCCTCGGCACGGCCGCTCCCGCCGCCGAGAGCTTCCCCGCCGGCGGGGGCGTCTGGACGCACCGGCCGTCGTCGATGGCCGCGGGGCGGCCGCACACGCAGCCCATGGTGACAGGGCGCCGGCTGCAACGGCGCCGGAGGGGCGCGCGGGTCGCTCGGCCCGGCCTGCCGCGCCGCCGGGGCAGTCACGGCATGCGGGGGAGCGGATCTCGGGGTTCCAGCGAATTGCGGGGGAGTGCGGTTAGGGTTTGGAGTGGGAGAGGGAGAGGGAGAGGGGGTGGATGGAACCTGGCAGTGGAGGCGGGCGAGTAGTGGGAGACTGACTAGCAACAGCCGGGTGAAGAAGACGGCGAGAGGAGAGAGGGACCTTTGCGTAATTTCAGTCTTCCCTGAGGGTGTGCCGTGATATCATCATCGTTTGGCTGCTTCGACCTGCTTCTTTGGGAGTTTTTTCATGGGTAGGCCTCTATGATTGTGTATTTACTGGTACATGCTTTTAAAATTTTTGTTCGCATAGAGGCCCACCCATGACATTACAAGAACATAGTAATAACATATATATCTGTACATCACCTAGCGATGACTACAAGCACTAAAATAAGCCGAAAGCGTACCGCCGTCATCACCCCTTCCTCACCAGAGTCGGGTCAAGCTTGTTGTAGTAGATAGTCGGGAAGTCGGCATGCTAAGACCTCATAGAACCATCGCACCAGAACATCAACTATCACCGATGAAAAAAAGTATAGATCGAAAAGACCCAACCTGTAGACACATAAACGAAGGCAAGCAAAAACTGGATCCAAAAAGATCCATTGAAGACCAGCACCGACCGAATCAAACGATATCCGCCAGAGACACATCTCCACATGTCCTCCGACGACAATAGACGCACCATCGAAACAGGACACACCTCCACACGTCCTCCGTCTTTAGAGAGCCGCCATCGTCTTGCCTTTCCGAGCAGGTCAGAGACCCTAAACAAACTTACAAAAACATCTAAAAAGAAGCAAGACCCCTCTCGCCGGCAAGAGTCAAGGTCCACAGCGCCTCCATGGCCTTATGGCAACTGGAGACGAGGCGGACCGGCGCCGGTGCCGGCGGGGGGCAAGGGAACCCTAAACTTTTTCTTGGAAATGAGGCAGCGACTGTCTCACTGGGATTTGATGCTCTACTTAAAGGCGCCCAAAGATTGTACAAGAACATAAGGACGTTGGAATTGAAGCATTCTCCATCCCCAATGGTCACATTATTCCTAAAATATGAAGCTCTCCAAAATGAAAGCAACCATTGCATGTCTCCATTAACCTTATTCAGCAAAAGAAGTGGCCAATCTAAACCATCATGAACCAGAATTTCCTCCCCAATGCTTTAAATTACGAAACATTGTGATCCTAGACTACTCAATTGAGTTCATTTTGCAATCCGTTCGACTACAACGGAACAAGAAAATGTGTATCACACACAAGTCTTTTCATTTTAAAAGTTCTAGACACCCGGTGATTCAAAATTTGGACTCTGGCTATGAAGGTGCCCTTCCTATATTTGAAGACAATTTCTTCGCATTTGCCATTCATACAACTTCTAAAATCCAAAGATGAGTTATATCTTCTTTGTTTGCGAATAAAGATGAGATACATCTGCTATCGCAAATGAAAAAATGAACAATTTACCCACCATATACCAAGATTGCTCATTTTAAGGTCACCCGCTTCACTGCTTGTAGTCGTCGCTAGGTGGTCTATAGATCGGGTTCTAATTTTTATTATTTTCGGTGTTCATTGTACTGCCATGATTGATGATGAATAGATTGCAAGTTTTCATGAAAAAAAAGTAATACTAATTATAGAAAAGAACTTCGCAAAGAAAGGTAATATACTGAAAACCCTACACGGTCAACTACAAAATATTCCTACACCCGGAGGGCTCACGTGTTGCTAGAGAAAGCTCGTGCGAAACCGAAGCCGGAATGATAATCCGACTTTCGGGGGGCATATGGGCAGATCCTTCTCCCCACTGGAATTAAATACCGGAAGCAGCTGTTCTTCGCTGCGATGTCTCTGCGCCCTCGGCACCTTGACCAACCTCATTCCCATACCAATCCGTGTATACGCTCGCTGACAGGTATGTCCGGCACGCCGGGGCCCGCGGTGTCGGGGGCGAGTAAGGGCATCTTCAATGGTTGTAAGATAGTTATTGGTAGACTTTGTCATATAGGATTTTTGATGATGTGTCATGCAATAAATGAGGAAAAAGAGAAACGTTGTATGTACATGAACCAACATCCATTGCACAAGCTCCAATGTAGAATGAGAGAGTATCTTATTTATTATCTCACATTCTATTGAGCATACTAGATACAATTCATTGAAGATGTTGTATGTTAAGATGTTGGTTAATGACGTGGCATATTTTACCAACAAGTATATAAACTGTTGGAGATGCTCTAAGCAGCAGGGTGGTTTTCTTCGAGAACGACGCTCGCTGGCCGTTAGACTGTGCACTGAGCTAGCGTCCAATTGGTTCGCGCGGGCGCGCTACGTGACCACAGGGGGCGTACACGGGCTCTGTGCATGGCAGAGTATGACGTGGTGGGCCCGCTTCTGCTGCTTCCGGATGATTTTTTCACCTCTTTTTTTGATTTTTTTTACTATTTTTGGCTGGTAATGCTAATAAAAAGCTTGTTTTTTTGTTTAACGCTAGGAAAAGAAGCTTGTTCGAAAGTGGAGAGCGCCTGAAAATGTTGACCGAATTTCCAAAAGATAAAAAAATGGCAAATATCAAGCGGGAAAGAATCGAAGGGGGAAACTTGGTAGCAAAAAATGGTAGCCCTAGCAAATTAAGCAGTGCTATAGGAATGCTAAATGCGATGCCCAAGCGGAGGGTAGGGCGTGAAAGCATCTACACCCGGACACCCCAAATCTGTCTGGCTCCTCGCTCACCACCGACCTCATCGTTGTTCCACAAAAAAACCTCAATTCGGCTCCTCGCTTGGAACCATAGCTCACTTGCTCTCGTCTCCTCTCGCTGATTCTGATCCAATTCGATGACCATGTCGAGCTTCAGCAGCCGCTCCGACGAGGAGCTAGCCCCCCGCATTGCCTTGGAGCAGTCCAAGGCAGACATTGGGGGCAGCTTCGGGTCTGCATCGTCACCACAGCTCCCCCGTCGACGCTGGCTTCTCCCGGCCCGCGTGCAGCTCCACGAGAGCTGCGCAGTCCACACCTCCCCCACGCCATCCCCTGCCCCCGCCGGCTACTGCTCCCCCACGTGGGCAGCGGTGACGCGCACGCCTGAATCGAAGGTGTGTGACACCCGCCGTGAGGCAGCGGGCAAGGGACAGGGACGTGACAAAGCAGTCCGTGCGCCGCTGTCGCGGGATGCAAGCGAAGCCCAACGAGGACGAGTGGTCCTTGCTTTGGTCTAACGCCGGTCGCTTACGACGGTGAAGACGGACGCTCGGCGGCTCCGCCGGAAGAACGCAAAGGCACTCCGGATTGCCATTGAGCGGTCCAAGCGCGAGGCGGCGGTGGGGGCGGCTCGGCTGGCGAAACTCAAGCGGCAACAAGACAGGGTCGTCCAGTGGCTCAAAGGGCTCGTCATCCTCTCCGATGACGACCATGACGCCTCTCCAACGACTTGGACGATCCTCCACCAGCCGGCGGCGACTGGAAGGGGAAAGGGCCACGTGAGGAAGTGGTGAAGATCTGCCTTCTTCAAAATGGTTTTCTCATTTTATGTTATTTATTACATTTTCCTAAGCTCCTATACAAGCACTTTTTCTACAAGCACTTTGCTTTGAGTAGTTCCCAGGATCACGAGCACATATGTTTTATGACCACACTCTCTCTTCTTTTTAAACCTTTTTTATCCGTGTGACGAACCTTAGTTATAATTACTTTTAGAATATGTTCTTTAAATAATACAAATTAAAATTGAATAATTCACACCCAAAAAAATCAGATCATCGCACAAACAATATGTATCTTCTCAGAAAGAACAAATTCATTGAGGAGTGCTGTGGCAAGTGGAGCTGGTTGTACTCCCTCCGTCCGGAAATACTTGTCGAAGAAATGAATAAAAATAGATGTATCTAGAACCAAAATACATCTAGATACATTCATTTCTCCGACAAGTATTTATGGACGGAGAAAGTACTGCATACCCGGCAAGGATTAAACCCTACATTAGACGTTATACATATGTGTCTCATTAACATGATTATTATTTTTTTGGGTGGAATGTTGTTCTCGTTGATCGCAATGCACATGTTGTAAGTTGTAACTCTATGAATTCTAATCTTCGTGTTTGCGTATAAATATATCTTGCAGTATTAGTATTAGAAAAAAATAGCATCACGAAATTTGTGACACCGGTAACTTCTCCACATAGTTTTAACATAGTTGACATGTGAACTAGGAGGTGTTTCTTCCATGTTATGTTGAAGCCTACTAGCATAAACTACTGGTACTACGGTATGTTTTGACTGAGCGGTGCAAGTATATTCTAATGGTGTGGATAATGATCCGGGTTTTGTGCCTAGGAACAAGGGCTTGGGGTTTTTAATAGAGTGAATTCCACTTTTTACCCCATATTTATACATTTATGACAATAATTACCCCTTTCAGTGAAAATTCGTCTAGAATACCCCTTTTGAAATCTTTGGACCCTTGTTTTTTGATGCGTGTCCATCAGGTAAGGTGTGAGGTGACGCCCTGTATTCAAAAACATGTGGACGGCCACAAGGAGTGGAACAGATAGACAAGAGAAGCTTGGACAAGATCGCCAATGATGCCCTCCGATCCTTACAGTTTTTTTTACAAATCAATGACGCAACATCTGTTCCTATCGATCATAAACAAACAAAATGTAAAACTGGGGTAAAACCGTGTTAAAAGTCTCCAAAATCTGACATTTCGATAAAAGTTCCGCTAAATAGGGTAATATGTGTCACAAATGTACAACTACAAGGTAAAAAATGAAATTCACTCTTTTTAATACGACCCACTGGCCTCACCAAATCCATTCCCTGAAAGCTCAACTTGCATAACCAAGTTCGATTATTCTTATCCTCTTTGGTGTACTACCTCACTCGTTGACCAAGTCGGCGCACCCAATTATCCCCAAGCCTGCCGAGAGAGAAGAACAAGAAGAGAAGCATGGGCAGGAAGGAACCAAGATATAGGAAGATGAGACGAGTCATACGAAAGACACATGCAACGTTGCCATGCCCAAGATGGGGCCAAAACATGTGTAGATGCATATGCCCAATTAGCGTGGACTGTACACAAATAGCAACGGCCGAAGTACCATACAGCGTTCATGGGTTTGTACTGTCTCTTCATGAAATATAGTAGTATTAAACTAACTTCTCCAGTGAGAAGTGACAAGACGAAATTTATAGTTTAACATCCATGGTGGGTGTCATTTTAAGGGGGTGTTCGGAGTCCCTTCGCTCTAGACTCAGCTCTGCGGAGCTGACGGAGCTGCAGGCTAAATTTGTGGAGCTAGTAAGTACGTGCTCCGGAGATCACGTAATTTCGCAGAGCCGGTGAAGAGCCGAACAGGCCCTAAGTTTAGTACAATCTACAATTTACATATTTTTTCATTAGTTTTCTTAGATAACCACATGTATCATTAATCACAAACAAAGAGAATACAAAGCATGCACGCAGAACCGGCCAGAAGGGTCGAGAGGAAATATATGTCCGCCGAATTTTGCAGGAAACCACCCCAAGAAAAGAAAAATACAAAGAAGTTTTTAGGTAATCCTGCAATCACTATCGTCCCTGCTAACCATTGGTGGACTTGGAGGAGAGCCATAAACCAAAAGGGTGTTGTGGGTCGATGAAGAAGGCTGCCGTGAGCTGATATGTCTCCAATATATCTATAATTTTTGATTGCTCCATGCTATATTATCTACTGTTTTGGACAGTATTGGGCTTTATTATCCACTTTTATATTATTTTTGGGACTAACCTATTAACCGGAGGCCCAACCCAGAATTGTTGTTTTTTTTTTGCCTATTTTAGGGTTTCGAAGAAAAGGAATATCAAACGGAGTCCAAACGGAATGAAACCTTCGGGAACGTGATTTTCTCACCGAACATGATTCAGGAGACTTGGACCATACGTCAAGAAACAAAGGAGGAGGCCACGAGGTAGGGGGGCGCGCCTACCCCCCCAGGCGTGCCCTCCACCCTCGTGGGCCCCCTGTTGCTCCACCGACGTACTCCTTCCTCCTATATACCTACGTACCCCCAAACGATCAGATACGGAGCCAAAACCCTAATTTCACCGCCGCAACTTTTTGTATCCACGAGATCCCATCTTGGAGCCTGTTCCAGAGCTCCGCCGGAGGGGGTATCCATCACGGAGGGCTTCTACATCATCACCATAGCCCCTCCGATGAAGTGTGAGTAGTTTACCTTAGACCTACGGGTCCATAGTTATTAGCTAGATGGCTTATTCTCTCTTTTTGGATCTCAATACAATGTTCTCCCCCTCTCTTGTCGAGATCTATTCGATGTAATCTTTTTTTTGCGATGTGTTTGTTGAGACCGATGAATTGTGGGTTTATGATCAAGTCTATCTATGAACAATATTTGAATCTTCTCTGCATTCTTTTATGTATGATTGATTATCTTTGCAAGTCTCTTCGAATTATCAGTTTGGTTTGGCCTACTAGATTGATCTTTCTTGCAATGGGAGAAGTGCTTAGCTTTGGGTTCAATCTTGCGGTGTCCTTTCCCAGTGACAGTAGAGGCAGTAAGGCACATATTGTATTGTTGCCATCAAGGATAACAAGATGGGGTTTTCATCATATTGCATGAGTTTATCCCTCTACATCATGTCATCTTGCTTAAGGCGTTACTCTGTTTTCATTAAATTAATACTCTAGATGCATGCTGGATAGCGGTTGATGAGTGGGGTAATAGTAGTAGATGCAGGCAGGAGTCGGTCTACTTGTCTCGGACGTGATGCCTATATACATGATCATACCTAGATATTCTCATAACTATGCTCAATTATGTCAATTGCTCAATAGTAATTCGTTCACCCACCGTAAAATACCTATGCTCTTGAGAGAAGCCACTAGTGAAACCTATGGCCCTCGGGTCTATCTTCATCATATTAATCTTCCAATACTTAGTTATTTCATTTGCTTTTACTTTGCTTTTATTTTACTTTGCATCTTTATCATAAAAATACCAAAAATATTATTTTATCATATCTATCACATCTTACTCTCGTAAGTGGCCGTGTAGGGATTAACAACCCCTTATCGCGTTGGTTGCGTGGATTTATTTGTTTTGTGCAGGTGCGAGGGACTCGTGCGTAGCCTCCTACTGGATTGATACCTTGGTTCTCAAAAACTGAGGGAAATACTTACGCTACTTTACTGCATCATCCCTTCCTCTTCGGGGAAAACCAACGCAGTGCTCAAGAGGTAGCAAGAAGGATTTCTGGAGCCGTTGCCGGGGAGTCTACGCAAAAGTCAATATACCAAGTACCCATCACAACCCTTATCTCCTGCATTATATTATTTGCCATTTGCCTCTCGTTTTCCTCTCCACCACTTCACCCTTGCCGTTTTATTCGCTCTCTCTCTCTCTCTATCCTCCCTCTCTTTCGTTGGTTTGTGTGATATGCAAACGAAGAAAGATGTGGATAACAATATTGTTAAATTGAAGCTATTTCCTTTTTCGCTTAGAGATCGTGCTAAATCTTGGTTTTCGTCTTTGCCTAAAAATAGTATTGATTCATGGAATAAGTGCAAAGATGCTTTTATCTCTAAGTATTTTCCTCCCGCTAAGATCATCTCCCTTAGAAACGATATTATGAATTTTAAGCAACTTGATCATGAACATGTTGCACAAGCTTGTGAGAGGATGAAATTAATGATACGTAATTGCCCTACTCATGGTTTGAATTTGTGGATGATTATACAAAAAATTTATGCCGGATTGAATTTTGCTTCTAGAAATCTTTTAGATTCGGCCGCGGAAGGCACTTTTATGGAAATCACTTTAGGAGAAGCTACTAAACTCCTAGATAATATTATGGTTATTTATTCTCAATGACATACTGAAAGATCTACTAATAAAAAGGTGCATGCGATAGAAGAAATTAATGTTTTGAGTGGAAAGATGGATGAACTTATGAAATTATTTGCTAGTAAAAGTGTTTCTTCTGATCCTAATGATATGCCCTTGTCTACTTTGATTGAGAATAATAATGAATCTATGGATGTGAATTTTGGTGGTAGGAACAATTTTGGTAACAACGCGTATAGAGGAAATTTTAATCCTAGGCCTTATCCTAGTAATCCCTCTAATAATTATGGCAATTCCTACAACAATTCTTATGGAAATTATAATAAGATGCCCTCTGATTTTGAATCTAATATTAAAGAATTTATTACTTCGCAAAAGAATTTCAATTCTTTGATTGAAGAAAAATTGCTTAAGATTGATGAGTTGGCTAGGAACGTTGATAGAATTTCTCTTGATGTTGATTCTTTGAAACTTAGATCTATTCCACCTAAGCATGATATCAATGAGTCTCTCAAAGCCATGAGAATTTCCATTGATGAGTGCAAAGAAAGAACCGCTATGATGCGTGCTAAGAAAGATGCCTTTATAAGAGCATGTTCTTCTAGTTCCTATGAAAATAGATGAAAATCTAAAAGTAATTGATGTGTCCCCTATTAAATCTTTATTTTTCAATATGAATCTTAATAATGATGGGACTGAATATGATCCACTTTTATCTAGAAGGCGTTTCAAGAATTTGGAGTTTTTACATCTTGATGCTAAAATTGATGAAAGTAGGATCGAAGAAATTAAAACCCTAGATGTTGCTAAACCCACTATTTTGGATTTCAAGGAATTTAATCATGAAAATTGCTCTTTGATTGATTGTATTTCCTTGTTGCAATCCGTGCTAAATTCTCCTCACGCTTATAGTCAAAAAGCATTCACTAAACATATCGTTGATGCCTTGATGCAATCTTATGAAGAAAAACTTGAGTTGGAAGTTTCTATCCCTAGAAAACTTTATGATGAGTGGGAACCAACTATTAAAATTAAGATTAAAGATCATGAGTTTTATGCTTAATGTGATTTGGGTGCTAGTGTTTCCATGATTCCAAAGACTTTGTGCGATTTGTTAGGTTTCCGTGATTTTGATGATTGCTCTCTAAACTTGCACCTTGCGGATTACACTATTAAGAAACCTATGGGAAGAATTAATGATTTTCTTATTGTTGCAAATAGGAATTATGTACCCGTAGATTTTATTGTTCTTGACATAGATTGCAATCCTTCATGTCCTATTATTCTTGGTAGACCTTTTCTTAGAACGGTTGGTGCAATTATTGATATGAAGGAAGGAAATATTAGATTCCAATTTCCGTTAACGAAAGGCATGGAACACTTCCCTAGAAAGAAAATCAAATTACCTTATGAATATATTATGAGAGACACTTATGGATTGCCTATCAAAGATGCCAATACCTAGATCTATCCTTGCTTTTTATGCCTAGCTAGGGGCGTTAAATGATAGCACTTGTTGGGAGGCAACCCAATTTTATTTTTATTCTTTGCTTTTTGCTCCTGTTTAGTAATAAATAATTTATCTAGCCTCTGTTTAGGTTGTGTTTTTTGTGTTTAATTAGTGTTTGTGCCAAGTAGAACCGTTGGGAAGACTTTGGGAAAGTCTTGATATCTTGCTGTAAAAAACAGAAACTTTAGCGCTCACGAGAACTGCTGCCATTTTTATTTGGAAAGTGATATTTAGTTAATTATTTTTGCAGATGATTAATAGATACATTCCTCACGCCCAGCAATTTATTTTAGAATTTTTGGGGTTCCAGATCTTGCTCTAGCTACAGATTACTATAGACTGTTCTGTTTTTGACAGATTCTGTTTTTCGTGTGTTGTTTGCTTATTTTGATGAATCTATGGCTAGTAAAATAGTTTATAAACCATAGAGAAGTTGTAATACAGTAGGTTTAACACCAATATAAATAAAGAATGAGTTCATTACAGTACCTTGAAGTGGTCTTCTGTTTTTTTCGCTAACGGAGCTCACGAGATTTTCTACTTTAAGTTTTGTGTTGTGAAGTTTTCAAGTTTTGGGTAAAGATTTGATGGATTATGGAACAAGGAGCGGAAAGAGCCTAAGCTTGGGGATGCCCATGGCACCCCCAACATAATCTAAGGACACCTAAAAGCCAAAGCTTGGGAATGCCCCGGAAGGCATCCCCTCTTTTCGTCTACTTCTATCGGTAACTTTACTTGGAGCTATATTTTGCTGTACACACCTTTTGAGAGAGACATACATGATTTGGAATTTGTTAGAATACTCTATGTGCTTCGCTTATATCATTTGAGTTATATAGGTTTGCTCTAGTACTTCACTTATATCTTTTAGAGCACGGTGGTGGATTTATTTTATAGAAACTATTGATCTCTCATGCTTCATTTAGATTATTTTGAGAGTCTTAAATAGCATGGTAATTTTCTTAAATAATCCTAGTATGCTAGGTATTCAAGATTAACAAATTTTTATTTTTCTTATGAGTGTTTCGAATACTAAGAGAAGTTTGATGCTTGATGATTGTTTTAAGATATGGAGGTAATAATATCAAAGTTGTGCTAGTTGAGTAGTTGTGAATTTGAGAAATTCTTGTGTTGAACTTTGCAAGTCCCTAGCATGCAAGTATGGTAAACGTTATGTAACAAATTTGAAACATGAGGTGTTATTTGATTGTCTTCCTTATGAGTGGCGGTCGGGGACGAGCGATGGTCTTTTCCTACCAATCTATCGCGTAGGAGCATGCGCGTAGTGCTTGATTTTTGATGACTCGTAGATTTTTGCAATAAGTATGTGAGTTCTTTATGACTAATGTTGAGTCCATGGATTATACACACTCTCACCCTTCCATCATTGCTAGCCTCTTCGGTACCGTGCATTGCCCTTTCTCACATTGAGAGTTGGTGCAAACTTCGCTGGTGCATCCAAACCCCGTGATATGATACACTCTTTCACACATAAACCTCCTTATATCTTCCTCAAAACAACCACCATACCTACCTATTATGGCATTTCCATAGCCATTCCGAGATATATTGACATGCAACTTTTCACCATTCCGTTTATCATGACACATTCATCATTGTCATATTGCTTAGCATGATCATGTAGTTGACATAGTATTTGTGGCAAAGCCACCGTTCATAATTCTTCATACATGTCACTCTTGGTTCATTGCATATCCCGGTACACCGCCGGAGGCATTCATATAGAGTCATATCTTGTTCTAAGTATTGAGTTGTAATTCTTGAGTTGTAAGTAAATAGAAGTGTGATGACCATCATTCATAGAGCATTGTCCTGAAAAAAGAGAGAAAGGCCAAAAAAGGAAGGCCAAATAATAAAAAAATAAATATAAAAGGGACAATGCTACTATCCTTTGCCACACTTGTGCTTCAAAGTAGCACCATAATCTTCATAATAGAGAGTCTTTTGTTTTGTCACTTTCATATACTAGTGGGAAATTTTCATTATAGAACTTGGCTTGTATATTCCAACAATGGGCCTCCTCAAGTGCCCTAGGTCTTCGTGAGAAAGCAAGTTGGATGCACACCCACTTAGTTTCTTTTGTTGAGCATTCATACATTTATAGCTCTAGTGCATCCGTTGTATGGCAATCCCTACTCCTTGCATTAACATCAATCGATGGGCATCTCCATAGCCCATTGATTAGCCTCGTTGATGTGAGACTTTCTCCTTTTTTATCTTCTCCACATAACCCCCATCATCATATTCTATTCCACCCATAGTGCTATGTCCATGGCTCGCGCTCATATATTGCGTGAAAGTTTATAGGTTTGAGATTACTAAAGTATGAAATAATTGCTTGGCTTGTCATCGGAGTTGTGCATGATGAGAGCATTCTTGTGTGATGAAAATGGAGCATGACTAAACTATATGATTTTGTAGGGATGAACTTTTTTTGGCCATGTTATTTTGAGAGGACATAATTGCTTAGTTAGTATGCTTCAAGTATTATTATTTTTATGTCAATATGAACTTTTATCTTGAATCTTTCGGATCTGAATATTCATACCACAATTAAGAAGAATTACATTAAAATTATGCCAAGTAGCACTCCGCATCAA
The DNA here is from genome assembly GCF_056163025.1 of Triticum urartu. NCBI lineage: Eukaryota > Viridiplantae > Streptophyta > Magnoliopsida > Poales > Poaceae > Triticum > Triticum urartu. The sequence continues at coordinate 110,907,511 of NC_141875.1, read as the reverse complement.
AAATTCTGTTTTTATCATTTACCTACTCGAGGACGAGCAGAAGTAAGCTTGGGGATGCTTAATACGTCTCCAACATATCTATAATTTTTGATTGCTCCATGCTATATTATCTACTGTTTTGGACATTATTGGGCTTTATTATCCACTTTTATATTAGTTTTGGGACTAACCTATTAACCAGAGGCCCAACCCAGAATTGCTGTTTTTTTTGCCTATTTTAGGGTTTCGAAGAAAAGGAATATCAAACGGAGTCCAAACGGAATGAAACCTTCGGGAACGTGATTTTCTCACCGAACATGATCCAGGAGACTTGGACCCTACGTCAAGAAACAAAGGAGGAGACCACAAGGTAGGGGGGCGCGCCTACCCCGCCCCCCCAGGCGCGCCCTCCACCCTCGTGGGCCACCTGTTGCTCCACCGACGTACTCCTTCCTCCTATATATATGCCTACGTACCCCCAAACGATCAGATACGGAGCCAAAACCCTAATTCCACCGCCACAACTTTCTGTATCCACGAGATCCCATCTTGGGGCATGTTGATGAGGACATCAATACCATTGTTACACCCACAGCCCCTACTGTTACATATACTGGACCAATTACTAGAGCTCGCGCACGCCAATTAAATTACCAGGTACTTTCGTTTCTTGGTAATGATTCTAATGTTCATGAGATTATGATGCTGCCTAAATTGGATACATTTGTTTTGCTTACAAATGAAGGGCCTAGCTTGGAGAAGGATGAACATTGGAGCAAGAACACGCATGGAGTTGATGGCATGCGCAAGGGGATCAAGAACGGAGTTACAAGTGATGATTTCAGGACTTTGAAGCCGCCATAAGGAGTGCATGAAGCCTTGGACGAAATATACAAGATGCCACTTCATAATATTCATCCATAGGCTATTCTAGGTGCTGCGTCACCTTATTAATGGGCCAGGCCCATGTAATTTCGAAATACTTAAGTATAGGCTATTTTTAGAGTCCGTATGTGTGGGGAAACAAGAGTTAGGGTTGGTTTCGGACCCCACCCTCAAGGGCCACGAAATTCCCCCCTCTTCCTCCATATATACAGCCCTTAGGGCATCGTTTAGACTTTGGGTTTTGTTTAGATTAAAAGTTCGCCATAGCTGCAACTTCGCGTACTTCGTTTGTGTCCAACGACCAGACCAAGACGTCACAGAACCCCACCTTGATCAATAAAGCTTTCATCTTATATTCGCAATATCCCGATTGCAATCTCAGTTTCTTGCTTGTTCTTCGTTTGTTCGCAGGAAACAGACCCTCGTGGTCAGGTTGATCGTGCTCCGGCGTGGTCAATAACCCTCGGAAGTTGGTTTAGCGATTGCTAAGGCGCGACGTCTCGCAAGTTCGTAGTCGGATCGTCAAGGTCGACTCCCACAAAAAACGATAGCCACCATCTCATCGAAACATCGGGACACCTTAGCCTCTATCAAGTGGTATCAGATTTCCAGGTTGCTCGATGAGATTTTATAGTTTTTCGTAGATTAGATCGAGTCTGTTCTTCATACCTACAGTCCATGAAAAAGCCACAAAAAAAATTAGGGTTAGTTCATCATATCCGAACCAATCTGAACCTTTGCATAATCTTTTTAGGGTTTTTGCTTTGTTGAATTTGCGGTTGCATCGTCGTGTCAAGTTGCTGGTCTTAGAGTCTAGTCTTTTAGAGTTTCGAGTTCTGGTCACAAGTTGTCACGCCGCCGCCGCACCATCATCATCGCCCATCTACCACCATTGCTTATCCGCCACCGCTCTGAATCCGTATCCATATACCACCACCAATCTGTATCCTTATACCACCACCAATCTGTATCCATATACCACCACCGCTACCATATACCACCACCGCTGCCATATACCACAACCATATATCCACCACCAATCCGAGTTCTTGTCATATTAGGTTTGTTCTTGAGATCAATCTAAATTCCGATTCGTGTTTCCTTGCCTGCGTAGGTCTCGGAAAAAAAGAGTCTGGAGACCCCCGGGCAGTTTTTAGGCCAAATTTTCACGGGCAATTTTTTTCCCTATCCTATTTTTAGGCTTTTCTGAGTCTTTTGAGCCACGTGCCATCATAGTGATTTTTTGTCGCACTTTTTCGTCGTCGCTGCCCTGATTTCCGAAAAAAAAGTGAAAAAAAAAATTCGTGCCCATCCTATCAGTTTGACGAGGGAAGAGTTTTGAGACACTCGCCATTATAGTGATTTTTCGCAAAAAAAAGAGGAGCGCAAAAAAAAGGAGCACAAAAAAAGAGCGAAAAAAAGAGAGTTCCAGAGTGTGCTTTTCCCTTATTTACGTGCAGCGCCGTAATTTTGTTAATGTTCTAGGCTCGCGTCTCTAGCACGGTCTAGCCTAGGACCAGCACAGTACCGCCGTTGAGCGTTTATTCAACTTTGCATCTCTGAATTGATTATTGCTGACCCTTTTTGCTACCATACTATAAGCCTTCCCAGCTCCACATACATCTATGTCGTGTGTTTGACTCTCCCTGGCAATCGCTCTATCCAAGCTTTTGAGAGTTTTGACTACAACGGTTGCTGATCACCGCCTGCTGCTGGGTAAGAACTGGTAAGAATTTGAGATTTGCTTGACGGATTTGTGACACCCGCCACCACCACCACTTGTTAGTAGTCTGTAGGATCATATTCTTGTGTGTTTCTATTGCTGCTAACCATGCCAGGATCACAAGCCGGCGAGACTGACTGGGAGAACTTGACGAACAAGGAGCTTCATGATACGTTTCAGCAAATGATGAGTGGACAGGTGCAAGATGTGATAAACAGATTTGAAGAGGCCATGGAGAAGATAGATGGCATGGAGAAGACGTTTGAAACAAAGCTCGATAACAAGTTTGCTGAATTGCTTTCGCGTTTTCCACCACCACCACCGGCTGCTCCTACCGCACCTCTGCAACAACAGCAACAACACCGACTACCTCCACGTCGGGAAACAGCCCTCCACCGAGCGAGCCATGTCCCTCTTCAGTCGGGCCAAACTGCTGGTGCTGCTGTTGATACTTCTGTGGCTCCTACTGCTGATGTGGAGGAGGATGATTATGTGGGAGATTATGAGGATGAGGTTGATCAAAATCAGAACTACGTGCCACCACCAGCACAGCAACCACCAGGTCGTCCACATGCAAATAATGGCAATGGTAGGGCTCACCCTCAGGTATGAGACCATGACCATCTCCCTAAACTAAAATTGAATATTCCACCATTTGAGGATAGATATGTTCCTGATATATATCTTACTTGGGAGTTAGAAACTGAACAACGATTTACATGTTTACAATATCCCGAGGAGAGACGTGTTCCTGCTGCTGTTTGTGCTTTCACTAGTTTTGCATGTGTTTGGTGGTCTGAGCATTGTAGATTATATCCTATTCCGGCTACTTGGGCTGCTTTGAAAACTGCTATGCGTACTCGTTGGGTTCCACCATATTATCAATGTGAATTACTTCAAAAATTGCAGCGCTTAAGACAGGGAAAAAATTCTATAGAAGAATATTATCAGGAATTACAAACTGGCATGATTAGATGTGGTATTGTTAAGGAGAATGAAGCTATGCTTGCACGTTTTATGGGTGGATTAAATAGAGAGATTCAGACGATTCTAGAGTATAAGGAGTATACTAATATCACTCGTTTATTCCATCTTGCTTGTAAAGCTGAACGTGAAGTGCATGATCGACAGGCATTGGCGCGGACTAACTTTTCTGCAGGTCGACCTTCATCATGGACACCACGTGCATCATCTACTTCCACATGTTCTGCTACACCGGCGCCTCCGTCGGCTGCCACCTCCAACCGTGATACAATAAAGCAGGCACAATCACCACTATCTGCCAAGAGCACACCTTCTGGGCCTGCAAAGAGCTCTTCTTCATCCATGGCATCAACAGGGCAAACACATGATATTATTTGTCGACGTTGCAAGGGTGGAGGTCATTATGCGAGAGAATGCCCATCTAAGCGTGTGATGATTGTTACTGAGGATGGTGGATATGAGTCCGCTAGTGACTATGATGAGGAGACTTTGGCTCTTATTACACGTGACGAACACGGTGGAGACGATTCTGATCATGAGACGCAATACATGGCTCCTGAAGATGCTGACAGGTATGAATGTTTAGTTGCTCAACGTGTTTTGAGTGTGCAGGTTACACAAGCTGAGCAAAATCAGAGGCATAATTTGTTCCATACAAAGGGAGTTGTGAAGGAACGTTCTGTTCGCGTGATCATAGATGGAGGGAGCTGCAATAACTTGGCTAGCATGGAGATGGTGGAGAAGCTATCTCTCACCACAAGACCACATCCACATCCTTACTACATCCAATGGTTCAACAACAGCGGCAAGATTAAGGTAACACGTACTGTTCGTGTGCATTTTAGTATCTCTACATATGCTGATTATGTTGATTGTGATGTGGTACCTATGCAAGCATGTTCCTTATTACTTGGTAGACCATGGCAATTTGATAAAAATTCTGTACACCATGGTAGAAACAATCAGTATACTCTTGTTCATAACGATAAAAATATTACTTTGCTTCCTATGACTCCTGATTCCATTTTGAAAGATGATATTAATAGAGCTAATAAAGCAAAACAGGAGACAAATAAGAGTGAAAATCAGATTGTGGCAAAAGAATTTGAGCACCAAATGAAGCCTAATAATAAACCATCTACTGTTGTTTCTGAAATTAAATTGAAAAGTGCATGTTTACTTGCCACCAAATCTGATATTGATGAGCTAGATTTTAGCAAATCTGTTTGCTATGCTTTTGTGTGCAAAGAGGCATTATTTTCATTCGAGGACGTGCCTTCCTCTTTGCCCCCTGCTGTCACTAACATTTTGCAGGAGTTCGCTGACGTCTTTCCACAAGACGTGCCACCGGGATTACCACCTATTCGAGGGATTGAGCATCAAATTGACTTAATTCCCGGTGCTTCGCTACCCAACCGTGCACCATACCGTACCAATCCAGAGGAGACGAAGGAGATTATGCGTCAAGTACAAGAATTTCTCGACAAAGGTTATATACGCGAATCCCTTAGTCCTTGTGCTGTTCCTATCATTTTAGTGCCGAAAAAGGATGGTACGTCGCGTATGTGCGTTGATTGTAGAGGCATTAATAATATTACTATTCGTTATCGTCATCCTATTCCTAGGTTAGATGATATGCTTGATGAATTGAGTGGCTCTACAATATTCTTCAAAGTTAATTTGCGTAGTGGATACCATCAAATTCGTATGAAATTGGGAGATGAATGGAAAATAGCATTTAAAACTAAGTTGGGATTATATGAGTGGTTAGTCATGCCTTTTGGGTTAACTAATGCACCTAGTACTTTCATGAGGTTAATAAACGAAGTTTTACGTGCTTTCATTGGACGATTTGTGGTAGTTTACTTTGATGACATATTGATTTATAGCAAATCTTTGGAGGAACATTTGGAACATTTACGTGCTGTTTTTATTGCTCTACGTGATGCACGTTTGTTTGGAAACCTTGGAAAGTGCACCTTTTGCACCGACCGAGTATCTTTTCTTGGCTATGTTGTTACTCCACAGGGAATTGAAGTTGATAAAGCCAAGATTGAAGCTATTGAGAGTTGGCCGCAGCCCAAAACGGTCACACAAGTGAGGAGTTTCCTTGGCCTCGCTGATTTCTATAGGCGTTTTGTGAGAGATTTCAGCACCATTGCTGCACCTCTCAACGAGCTTACAAAGAAGGATGTGCCTTTTGTTTGGGGTACTGCACAAGAAGAAGCCTTCACGGTATTGAAAGATAAGTTGACACATGCTCCTTTACTCCAACTTCCTAATTTCAATAAGACTTTTGAGCTTGAATGTGATGCTAGTGGAATTGGATTAGGAGGTGTGTTATTACAAGATGGAAAACCTGTTGCATACTTTTCTGAAAAATTGAGTGGGCCTAGTCTGAACTATTCTACTTATGATAAAGAATTATATGCTCTTGTTCGGACCTTAGAAACATGGCAACATTATTTATGGCCCAAGGAATTTGTTATACATTCTGATCATGAATCTTTGAAACACATTAAAAGTCAAGCAAAACTGAACCGTAGACATGCTAAATGGGTTGAATTCATTGAGACTTTCCCTTATGTCATTAAACACAAGAAGGGTAAACAAAATGTTATTGCTGATGCCTTGTCTCGTCGTTATACTATGCTTTCACAACTTGACTTTAAAATATTTGGTTTGGAGACCATCAAAGATCAATATGTTCATGATGCTGAATTTAAAGATGTATTGCAGAATTGTAAGGAAGGGAGAACTTGGAACAAGTTCGTTCTTAACGATGGATTTGTGTTTCGTGCTAACAAGCTATGCATTCCAGCTAGCTCCGTTCGTCTTTTTTTGTTGCAGGAGGCGCATGGAGGAGGGTTAATGGGACACTTTGGCGTCAAGAAGACGGAGGATATACTTGCTACACATTTCTTTTGGCCAAAGATGAGACGGGATGTTGAGCGTTTTGTTGTTCGCTGCACTACATGTCAAAGAGCTAAGTCACGACTCAATCCTCATGGTTTATATATGCCTTTGCCTGTACCTAGTGTTCCTTGGGAGGATATATCTATGGACTTTGTTTTAGGTTTACCTCGAACAAAGAAGGGGAGGGATAGCATATTTGTTGTCGTAGATAGGTTCTCGAAAATGGCACACTTTATACCATGTCATAAAAGCGATGATGCTGTTAATGTTGCTGATTTGTTCTTTCGTGAAATTATTCGCTTACATGGTGTGCCAAATACTATTGTTTCAGATCGTGATACTAAATTTCTTAGCCACTTTTGGAGATATTTATGGGCTAAGTTGGGGACTAAGCTGCTTTTTAGTACTACTTGTCACCCCTAAACTGATGGACAAACTGAAGTAGTCAATAGAACTTTGTCTACTATGCTTAGGGCTGTTTTGAAGAATAACAAGAAAATGTGGGAAGAATGCTTGCCTCATATTGAATTTGCTTATAATCGTTCATTGCATTCTACTACTAAGATGTGCCCTTTTGAAATTGTGTATGGTTTCCTACCTCGTGCACCTATTGATTTGTTGCCTCTTCCATCTTCAGAGAAGGTTAATTTTGATGCTAAAGAACGTTCTAAATTGATTTTAAAAATGCATGAGTTAACTAAGGAAAACATTGAGCGTATGAATGCTAAATATAAACTTGCTGGAGATAAGGGTAAAAAACATGTTGTGTTTGCGCCTGGAGATCTTGTTTGGTTACATTTGCGTAAAGATAGATTTCCTAATCCGCGCAAATCAAAGCTAATGCCACGTGCTGATGGTCCTTTTAAGGTGTTAGAGAAAATAAATGATAATGCATATAAACTTGAGCTACCTGTAGATTTTGGGGTTAGTCCCACTTTTAACATTGCAGATTTGAAGCCTTATTTGGGTGAGGAAGATGCGCTTCCGTCGAGGACGACTTTATTTCAAGAAGGGGAGGATGATGAGGACATCAATACCATTGTTACACCCACAGCCCCTACTGTTACATATACTGGACCAATTACTAGAGCTCGCGCACGCCAATTAAATTACCAGGTACTTTCTTTCTTGGTAATGATTCTAATGTTCATGAGATTATGATGCTGCCTAAATTGAATACATTTGTTTTGCTTACAAATGAAGGGCCTAGCTTGGAGAAGGATGAACATTGGAGCAAGAACACGCATGGAGTTGATGGCATGCGCAAGGGGATCAAGAACGGAGTTACAAGTGATGATTTCAGGACTTTGAAGCCGCCATAAGGAGTGCATGAAGTCTTGGACGAAATATACAAGACGCCACTTCATAATATTCGTCCATAGACTATTGTAGGTGCTGCGTCACCTTATTAATGGGCCAGGCCCATGTAATTTCGAAATACTTAAGTATAGGCTATTTTTAGAGTCCGTATGTGTGGGGAAACAAGAGTTAGGGTTGGTCTCGGACCCCACCCTCAAGGGCCACGAAATTCCCCCCTCTTCCTCCATATATACAGCCCTTAGGGCATCGTTTAGACTTTGGGTTTTGTTTAGATTAAAAGTTCGCCATAGCTGCAACTTCGCGTACTTCGTTTGTGTCCAACGACCAGACCAAGACGTCACAAAACCCCACCTTGATCAATAAAGCTTTCATCTTATATTCGCAATATCCCGATTGCAATCTCAGTTTCTTGCTTGTTCTTCGTTTGTTCGCAGGAAACAGACCCTCGTGGTCAGGTTGATCGTGCTCCGGCGTGGTCAATAACCCTCGGAAGTTGGTTTAGCGATTGCTAAGGCGCGACGTCTCGCAAGTTCGTAGTCGGATCGTCAAGGTCGACTCCCACAGAAAACGATAGCCACCATCTCATCGAAACATCGGGACACCTTAGCCTCTATCACCTGTTCCAGAGCTCCGCCGGAGGGGGTATCCATCACGAAGGGCTTCTACATCATCACCATAGCCCCTCCGATGAAGTGTGAGTAGTTTACCTCAGACCTACGGGTCCATAGTTATTAGCTAGATGGCTTCTTCTCTCTTTTCGGATCTCAATACAATGTTCCCCCCTCTCTTGTGGAGATCTATTCGATATAATCTTCTTTTTGCGGTGTGTTTGTTGGGACCGATGAATTGTGGGTTTATGATCAAGTCTATCTATGAACAATATTTGAATCTTCTCTGAATTATTTTATGTATGATTGGTTATCTTTGCAAGTCTCTTCAAATTATCAGTTTGGTTTGGCCTACTGGATTGATCTTTCTTGCAATGGGAGAAGTGCTTAGCTTTGGGTTCAATCTTGCGGTGTCCTTTCCCAGTGACAGTAGGGGCAGCAAGGCATGTATTGTATTGTTGCCATCGAGGATAACAAGATGGGGTTTTCATCATATTGCATGAGTTTATCCCTCTACATCATGTCATCTTGCTTAAGGCGTTACTCTGTTTTCATTAACTTAATACTCTAGATGCATGCTGGATAGCGGTCGATGAGTGGAGTAATATTAGTAGATGCAGGCAGGAGTCGGTCTACTTGTCTCGGACGTGATGCCTATATACATGATCATACCTAGATATTCTCATAACTATGCTCAATTTTGTCAATTGCTTAACAGTAATTCTTTTACCCACCGTAAAATACCTATGCTCTTGAGAGAAGCCACTAGTGAAACCTATGGCCCCCGGGTCTATCTTCATCATATTAATCTTTCAATACTTAGTTATTTCATTTGCTTTTACTTTGCTTTTATTTTACTTTGCATCTTTATCATAAAAATACCAAAAATATTATCTTATCATATCTATCAGATCTCACTCTCGTAAGTGGCCCTGTAGGGATTGACAACCCCTTATCACGTTGGTTGCGATGATTTATTTGTTTTGTGCAGGTGCGAGGGACTCGCGCGTAGCCTCCTACTGGATTAATACCTTGGTTCTCAAAAACCGAGGGAAATACTTACGCTACTTTACTGCATCATCCCTTCCTCTTCGGGGAAAACCAACGCAGTGCTCAAGAGGTAGCATGAGCAAGGCCTTTGTCACTGTGGCATGTCGACCGGGGATCATCCCCACTCACGTCGAGCCACGAAGCCACTGTCAGCCATCGACGTCGTCGAGGCCAAGCGCCAAATCCACCACCATCGATCCTCAAGTCCAGATTTGAAATCGCCATTCGCTCTGGCCCACCGATGATGTTGCCAGGGACGACAACGGCCGGTCGAAGACCTAAACACATCGACCTAAAGGGTCGACAAAATACAGAGCCCATCGGCTCCTTGTCGCCGCCATAGACGTCGTCGAAATGAGACTGGAGCCAAGGCACTATTTTTGGATGCATCGTCACCGTCACCATCAGAAGCAATACCACCCCACAGACGAGGCCTACCCTACCTGTGTGTCAGATCAGAATCACCGGGGTCCCCACCCCCTCCAGTCGTCGGAGAAGACGAGGAGGAGGCAGGGACCAACGATGTCGCGCGCAGAGGTAGGGAGCAGCGGTTCGCCTATCCAGTCGCCTCTCTCGGGCGGTTGTTGAAGCGAAGCGGTATGTGAAACTACAATGTGAGTTCTTGGATTATTCTTTTATTAATTATATAAATAACGGACTGGATAACTGGAGGGTACCAACCCACAAGGGATCAAACTTCAAGTTTGACATCTATGTATTCTTCCTGTGGAGGTGATGTTTGGTCGATAGTGAGGCACATGTAGATCTCAACAACCATGAATCGATTTGTAAGAGATAAGCATATATTTCATCCTTAAACTAGTTGACTAGTGAGAATTTGCTCCGACTTCAAGACTAGACAAAATTGTACACTAAACTTTCAATAGCGGACAAGTTTTGTCTCTTTCCCTCAACCAAGGTAGTATCCATGCTAAACTTTCAATTGCCGACTATCGCATCAATGTCCACGAACTGGCCCCCTTTAATCCGTGAACGGATGCGGTGTCCAGTTTGCGGGTCACTATTGGAGATGCTCTTATCCACGTGACTACATCTGTGTCTCCTATTTAGACTAGATACCATTACGAACACATGCTTGCAAGTGTGAATTGGTTGATGGTAGAGGAAGGAAGCGAGCAGGAAACATAGGCTATGGTGGCACCACGATGATGGATGCACCAGAGTGGCGCCGACGACCTTAGCGATGAAAGCAACTATATGACTCGTCGAAGTGTCGATTCCCAACATATCTTGCCTCTCTGATTGAGTCAATGTGTTGGCTCTCAACATATCTTGCCTCGTGCATTGTTGGTTGAAATTCAAAGGGGCACCCAAGTGGCAACTATCCGTTGCAAACTCCATCAAGACTGCTAGCATCGGCATCAAGGAAGAAGCAGATGATCGAATTGACCCAACAAAAGAGCAGCCCAAGAAGGTTAGGAGAGGGTTCCGGGGAAGGAAGTGTGAGGGGGAGAAGGAGAAGAAAGAAGGGACGGAGCCTAGGATGACATCAACACTGAGGAAGAAGCAGGTGATCCAATTGACCTAACAAAAGAGCAGCCCAAGAAGGTTAGGAGAGAGTTCCGGGGAAGGAAGTGTGAGGAGGAGAAGTAGAAGAAAGAAGGGGCGGCGCCCAGGATGATATCAACACCGAGGAAGAAGGAGGGGCATGTGTCCAATGCTTCGATGTGAAGGAGGAAAACAAGGCCGAGATGTCTAATCTGATGCCGGCGGCCGAGAAGAAGCTCAAGCTCAAAGAAAGGAGGGTTGAGCTCGCAACCTATTTGGAGGATACGAAGATGTTGACCATGAAGATGGACGAGTTGGATGAAGATGCGGTGATGATCGCGCGCGCCATCGTGTGAAGATGTTGAAGCGCTTGTCGGTCAAGTTGGAGGTGGTCGAGAAGGAGCCGGATGGTGAGGAGGGGGCGGTGGCACAGTGAGCGCGGAGGCTTGGATAGCCGGTCTCGCATGGCAAAATTTCCCGTTTTGCATAGACTCGCGGATTGATACTTTTGTAATTGGCCGCACGCAAAGAATTTCCTTTTTTTTGCATGGACCGACGAATTGATACTTTTATGATCGGCCGTATGCAAAAATATGAGCGGTTGCTTTTTTTTTGTGTGTGATTGAGCACTACGAAAACCACACTCTAACTTGGACTTAATATTGCTATGCATTGGAAATAAAAGTGGCTGGACTTGGACGGATTACGGAATAAGGATGCAGTTAGATGCCGATTCCTGCATCCGCGTCCGCCGACTGGTGTCTAGACTTTAAACAAATATACGGTCTGTTTTAAGGTCAGCCCATCACATCTTAATCAGTACACTAGGTGCATAACTTAGTCCATACGTGGTTCGTTGGGGGCTGATTAGTGACACGTGAAACCTTAAGATCGACCTACGTACTTATACACATAGACGCATGTGCATTGTACGTTGTCTCGGTCATGCCGCCGTGGACGTACGTACGGACGAAGCTCGTAGGGCATGCATGTCCGGCCAGCATCCCGTAGCTTAGCTAGCGGCGCACATGCGGCCGGCCGAGGGATCGGGATCTGGAGGAGGAAGGCACTGCCAATGCCAATGCCAATGGACAACCAACCCAACCCAACCCAACCACCTCCCCGTCAGTACGTGGCCCCTCGCCCTCAATACGCGAGGCCGGCCGCCCGGCCAGGTGATCCATCGGCGCCATTTGCTTTCTCCATTATAATTCATGTTTGAGGCAGAGACACGCATGGGGTAGCGGCTACCCCCTGCTCCTGCTGTGACCCCGCCCTGCAAGCGGAGCTGTGTTTTTTTGAGAGAAAGAACAACTCAAAATGCTCATTTTGACCGGCGCACAATACACCGGTACGGACAAATTAAAGCCATGCGCGGCGTGCGTGTCTGACGCCGGGCATCCTGCGGCTCGAATTAGAAAAGAAAAGACGCCGCCCGTCATGCGTTGTTGCCAGCGCTAGATTGCATGCATTCAGATTCAGTATTTGCTCAACTGAAAAACAAAAAGACGCAGTCCTTGCTGCAGTACGCAAGTATTCTTCAGAAAATGGATCCGGAGGAAGAAGAAGAGATAGAGAGGGGGCGGGTCTAAGCCTCTAGCGCCTGGTGGTGGTGTGAAGCTGACGTGAGAGGGGAGATGCGCATGCAGATGCAGTGACTGGCAATGGCAATGGCGATGGCTTCTTGTGATCTTGTCTGGAAGCTGAGAAAGATGCTAGTGCTACTGCATCTGCATGCATGCTGCGTAGCCTGCCATGCAGCCATGCTTGCGTGCAGGTGCTCGCATAGTCACATGCCGCGGAAACTCAACAGTTGCTACAGCAAGAGACTGTTGTGTGCCGTGCCGGACGGCTGGGCCTGAAAAAAGCGGGCCTGTCTCTCCTGCCGGCCATGGTCCTCCTGCTCCTCTCGTACCGTCTCTCGCCTGCCTTTCCTTTTACGCCTTCTCTCCCTTCACCATGCTCGTACGTGATTTCTACTGTATGAGTTTTTTTTGAGCGGTTCTACTGTATGAGTGAAGTGTTAGTGTGTGCATTTCATCAGAGATGTAATGGACAGGCTGACTGCATCTGTAATTCTGCACACTTTGGGCCGTTTCCTGTGTTCGGACCGGGCTGAAAAGCTATCTATGACAAAACGTGCCCATACATGGCGCCAAATTATATTTGCAAGCTGTGCGGCAAATGGGACCTCCTACTTAGCGCCGTATGCGCTGGCCAACTAGCAGAATATACGGGGCGCCCCGGCAAGCCCCCTTATTTTTTTTCATTTCCTTTCTTTTTTATTGTTTCTTATTTAAAATAATTCGAGGTTTCAAAAAGTTTTAGGAATACTAAAATGTTCATGGACTCAAAAAATCATGATTTTGTAAAATCCCCGTATATTCAAAAAATGTTCACAATTTTGGAGAAAAAGTTAAGGGATTAAAAAAATGTTCAGGATTTTTCGAAAAATGATTGCGTATTGAAAAAGGTTCTTGAATTCAACAAATATTCAAAATTTTTGTGGCTTTCATGAATTGTTCCCAATTTTTAAAAAAATCATCGATTCAAAAAAAATTAATGAATTACAAAATATTCTAGAAGAAAAAAATGTTCATGATTTTAGAAAATTATAAAATATTAAAAAAATCACTTTTTTGTGCAATCCAAAAACTATTACCAAATTTCAAAATAATTCATTGATTCAAAAAATGTTCATGAATTCTAAACATATTCGTCAAAACCAGAAAATGTTGACAAGTTTTAGGAAAATGTTTGCATACTCGAAAAATCTTCACAAATTTAAAAAATGTATGAAAATGTGAAAAATGTTCATGAAAAATAAAAAGAAAGTAAAATGCATTAAAATGAAAAATGAACATGAAAAAAGGAAAAGAAACAACGATAAAAAAGAAAGAAAAGAATAAGAATGAAAATGAAAAAAGCAGAAACAACGACAAGAACAAAACAAATCAGTATGGGAAGCTTGTAGAAATGTCCCAGAACCGGAATGGAGCTAGTTTGGCCTAACCAAACGTAGGCGTGCGGGGAGCAGGGCTACGTATTTGGTCACTATTTGGCGACCTACGTGCCAAATAAGATCCGTCGGGGCAAACTGTCGCCCTGCCGCGCACAAAGGAACAATTTAATTGGGTTGGCCCATCTTGCGATCTACGAATCATGATTTTTGGAACCTTCTAGAAGGTTTTGAACTTTTCAAATAATTAGGTTTTGACCGGTTCAGGTCAATTTCTTTTATCTGTTTTCTTTTCAGTTTTCCTTTTTCGAAAAGTTCTCTTTTAAAAGATGTTCAGATTTTTTTAAAAAAATTGTGTGTTACTCTATTTTCAGGATTTTTAAAAAATCTTGTGCTTTCAAATATTTTTTGTAATCTAAAAATGCCCCATCAATTTTTTTCACATTTTTTAAAATGCAGAAAATATTCAAGAATTTTATAAAAAAGTTAACATTTTCAAAAAAATGTTGTTGCTTCATAATTTTCTCACAATTGAAAATGTTCCTACTTACTAAAATTTGTTCAGAAACTTTTTGAAAAGTTCACATTGTGATTTTTCCCAATTTAAAAACTGTTCAGATTTTCAAAACTCATTCCGAATTTAAATAACTATTCTCTATTTTAAAAATCATTTGTTTTAAATTATTTATTTTATATTTTAAAATATTGAAAAATTAGAAACCCGACAAAAAAGTTTGCTATGGTGACATGGGCCATGTGAATATTAGTTTTGAGGTGTCTCGCATGAAACTTTTTTGTCGGGTTTTGACATGGGCTAAAAAAGTTTTGAGGTGTCTCCGACAAAAAAGTTTCATGGGGGACACCTGAAAAAGTAATATTCTTTTCATAAAGTTCCTGGAAAGTTTCATGAAAAACAATTGGATCGGTATCTAAGAAAAAAACCCGGGAAAGACAACATTCAGCCTACCCCAGGCATAGCAAGTTTACCAAAACTTTTGTTGGGCACACGTGCAATTAAAACTGTCAAGTAAATAGATGTTTATAGGGGATGCCTTGTACCAAATGTTTGTTTCATGAGGTTCTTAGATATAAAAGAACATATTGAAAGATGACATGTTGATGCCTAAAATCCATCCAAAAAAATATACCATCATAAACAACGACAAGCGGGATAGGGCCGTAGGTCACAATTGGCCCAAGACACACCGGAGGAATAGTAGACCATTATGACTTTTTCAATGAAGGATATTTATTGACTCAAACGTCACCTGAAGACCATAGAAAATACAATGAGTCTTAACCTCATCCCCCAGTTATATAAAAAAAAGAGAAGCACAAGGTGCATAAGGTGATTAGATATTTATAGGTATGCCAACCCTCAGGTGGTGGGTGCATATCTCGATTCGGATTTCACTAGACAACAATGGATGTTGTGGACTTTAGGTATTAGCACAGCCCAACTTTTTTTTTTTGATTTGTTTTGTTTCCTCTCTGCGGCGCTTAGCCCCCTATATCTGGTATGCACTCTGTGTATGTGGTAGTGTAAAGAACCTGCTAAGTTTCGTTACTAAAGCTGGGGCAAGTTTTCTGCGGGTTCCGGGAATAAAATGTTTATATATCAAGATAAAAACCCGGAAACCACTCTATGTTGCTTAATTGCCGCCCCGATTTGCAAACAGGCATGCGTAGATGCTTGATAGAGAAGCAACCAGGAGATATGTTTTACTAGCTACTCCCTCCGAAAAAAAATATAAGAGTGTTTAGATCATTAAAGTAGTGATTTAAACATTCTTATACAGAAATATAAAAGCGTTCATATTTCTTCACGGAGGAAGTACTAGTTAACCACACGACAAATTTCATTCCGTGCACGCAAAATGAAGTCACATGCCACAACATGTACGAGCTCACAACCACATAGTAGTAGTACCTGAAGCTCAGCCACTGGTTACAGGGGAGGAACACGGGACCGATCGGCCGATCTAAGATCCTATCCTATGCACACATCAGCCAACCTTCAGGTTCTTGCACGACGACAACACTGTTAACCTACATGTATGTATGTATGTGTATGAGGTGTACTGCATGTAACGTTGTACACTAGTCCTAGTCTTCAGGATCATAACCACCACTCCACGCACAAGGCCTGCGTGCCTATGCATGCGGGAGGGCATGGCTCACGGCCTATATAATGTACCTGTAATCTCTCTGACTGAATATACAGAGTGTATGTGCGTGGTTATCCGATCTCTATCTTGGTATCAGTCGCCATGGCCTTCGAGGACCTCTTTGGCGATCTCCCCCTCCCGGCTGCTCACTCCTCCACCCAATCTTCTCCCCCAGCGACCTCCCCTTCCCTCCCGGCTGCCTCCACTGCCCTCGCCACCGTGCTCGCCCCCTCCTTCCCCCCTCCCGCCGATCCCCTCGTTCAGAATTTCCACAACGACCACATCTCCAATCACATCAAGTTTAAATTTGATCCTGCCGACAACAACTACATCAAATGGCGCACCTTCTTCACCTGCGTCCTCACCCAGTACCGCCTTCAGGACCACATCGCCCGTCCTCCTCCCCCAACCCCGACGCGGCCTGGCTCGCCATCGACCAGCGCCTCGTCCTCTGGATGCTTTTCACCTTGGCGGATTCCCTCCTTGAGCTCATCATGGGCGGCGCCGTTGACGCGTTCACGGCCTGGCAACGCATCCGCGACTACTTCCTCGCCAACCAGGGGGCGCAATACCTCCACCTCATGCGCCAGTACTGGAACCTGAAGCAGGGCGATCTCACCGTCACGGAGTACGCCCGCCGTCTCAAGGCGCTGGCGGACGGCCTCGCCGACACTGGTCACAAGGTATCCGCTGATGATCTTACCATGCAGTTTCTCCATGGCCTTGACGCCCGCTTCGACACCATCCGCACCATCCTCGGCGACACGGTGTCCCTTCCTCCCTTTGAGGTCGCGCGCTCCCGTGTGGATCTCGCGGAGTACACCATCAACCTGCGGGCTGCTGAGGCCAGTGCCGCTGCCCTCACCGTCTCCGGCGGCTCCTCCTCCACCAACGACCGCACCTATCGCGGTGACCGCGGTGATCGCCAGCCTCCGCCTGGCCGCGGCTCTGGTGACCGTGGACGTGGCCGTGGTCGCGGTGGCGGCCGCGGTCGTGGCCGTTTCGACTCGGCTGGCCGCGGTCGTCCCCGTGGACGGGCTACTTCGCCCCGTTCGGCATGGCTCTACCTCAACCTCGCCCTGGCTGGATCCTTCCCAACGCTGCCGGCGTCCTCGGCCCTCGCCCCGGCGTCCACTCCCAGGCGTACCCGCTGATGTTCCCGGGCTCATCGTCTTCGCCTCAGCCGCCACCTCCCGTGGCGTATGGTGCTCCTTCCTGGGATCACGCCGCGCTCTTCAACCACGCCTACAGCCATCAAGGTCTTCCCGGCACCAGCGCTGACTGGATCCTCGACTCCGGCACTGCCACGCACATCACCGGCAACCCTGGTAACCTCTCCTCGTTTTGTCCCTTACCTAAGCATTTTCCGTCGAGCATCATCGTTGGCAGTGGTCACCGTCTTCCCATCGTAGGCACTGGCACTACTTCTCTCCCTCCCACCAATCTTTCTCTCCGTGATGTTGTCGTTGCACCCGGCATTATTAAAGATCTTATTTCTGTTCGTAAACTTTCTTCTGATAACAACGTTGAAGTCGCTTTTAACCCTCATGGTTTCTCTGTGAAGGCACTTCCCACGCGGACACCTCTTCTGACGTCGAGTAGCCCGGGCCCGCTCTATCCCTTCTACGACACCTCCGCCTCCACAACCTCCGGCGCGTTCGTCACCACCTCCGGCGACTTGTGGCATCGACGGCTCGGCCATCCTAGCAAAGCCACCTTAGCTTCTTTATCCTGCACCCTTCTTCCCGATTGTAATAAACAACTTAGTACCATTTGTAGTTCTTGTCAGCTCGGGAAGCAACCCCGTTTACCTTTTTCTTCTTCAAATAATTATACCACTGCACCATTTCAATTAATCTATTGTGATCTGTGGACCTCATCGATTGTGAGTTTTTCGGGCTACACTTATTATCTCATTATTCTTGACGACTACTCTCACTATTCCTGGTCCTTTCCCCTCCGCCACAAGTCCGAAACGTCCTCTACCCTACAACGCTTCTTCACTTATATCTATACCCAATTTCACATGTTAATCCAATGCATGCAATGTGACAACGGTGGTGAATTCATCAACACCTCCCTCCGCACCTTCTTCTCTACGTACGGCATCATCTATCGCCTCTCTTATCCCCATACGTCTCCTCAAAATGGCAAAGCAGAATGCATGCTCCGCACGACCAATGACGTCGTCCGCACACTTCTTCTTAACGCCAAGCTACCTCCCACCTTTTGGGTTGAAGCTCTTCACACCGCTACACACCTCCTCAACCGTCGTCCCTCCACCACAACGGCCTCTCTCACACCCTACTTTCTTCTCACCGGCGTGCACCCCTCGTATGATCATCTTAGGGTTTTTGGGTGCCTTTGTTTCCCTAATCCCTATGCCACAAGCCCTCACAAACTCGCCCCTCGCTCCACTCGGTGTGCTCTTCTTGGCTATCCTCTCGAACACAAAGGTTATCGGTGTCTCGATCTCCAGACTCGCAAAGTTATCGTCTCCCGGCACGTCATTTTTGACGAGTCCACTTTTCCCTATGAGCCACCCACACGCTCGGTCACTTTGCATCCTGCCACACCGGATCCCACCACGGATCCCGTGCCCCACCTACGCGCAATCCCCTCCGGGATTCCCCCTCCCTCCAACGGTGGCCTGACGACCCGATCCGCCTCGCGCTCCGTCCCACCAGCCCCCCCGCGCCGCGTGCTCCCACGCTCCCCCACTTCCCCGACCGGGCCAGCCCCGAGCCCCACCTCGCCCCACGCATCGCCCCACGAACCACCCAACCCCGATTCCCCTGGCACGTCTGTTCCCGATCCGCATCAATCCCCATGAGATTCGCCTGCTGCGCCAGCTGACCCGCACCGATCCCCACCAGATTCGCCCGCCGCCTCTCCTGAATCCACCTCGCGTTCTGCACCCACCACCCCTACACCGCCACGTCGCCCAGTTGTTCCCTTAGCTCCACCAATTAACTCACATAAAATGACAACACGCGCCAAACGCGGTTTTGCCCAACCACGCCGTCTCTTCACACTAACCTCCTCTCCCGATATCTCCCCTCTACCTGCCACATATAAATATGCTCTTAAGGACCCACATTGGCACGATGCTATGCTCGACGAGTTTAATGCTTTGACAAAGAACAAAACTTGGTGTTTGGTTCCCAGACCTGCAGGTGTCAACGTGGTTACTGGAAAGTGGATTTTTCGGCACAAATTGCATCCTGATGGCTCCTTGGCTCGTTACAAGGCCCGCTGGGTGCTCCGGGGATTCACTCCAAAGGAAGGCATCGACTACACCGACACGTTTAGCCCCGTGGTTAAACCAGCCACCATTCGTGTTGTGCTCAGCATCGCCACTGCCCGCTCTTGGCCCATCCACCAGTTGGATGTCAAAAATGCCTTCCTTCACGGCGATCTTGGTGAAACCGTATATTGCGCTCAACCAGCAGCTTCATCCATCCCTCCTATCCCAACCACATGTGTCTCCTCAAGAAGTCACTTTATGGGTTGAAGCAAGCACCCCGGACTTGGTTCTTGCGTTTCCGGTCCTTTCTCCTCTCCTTGGGGTTTATTGCCTCCAAGTGTGACACATCACTTTTCATCCTTCAACGCGGATCCTCTATGGCCTACCTGCTTCTGTACGTTGATGACATTATTCCCACCGCCAGCACCTCCTCCCTGCTCACCTCCGTCATCGCCTCCCTCAATGCCGAGTTCGCCATGACTGACCTAGGTGACATACACCATTTCCTTGGCGTCAACGTCACTCGCTCTGCATCTGGCCTCTTCTTATCCCAACAGCAGTACGTCCTTGAGATACTCGATCGGGCCTCCATGCTGAATTGCAACCCGATCTCCACTCCCATCGACACCTCGGCCAAGGTTTCTACCTTTGATGGTGATCCCCTCCCCAACCCCACACACTACCGCAGCCTCGCCGGCGCCTTGCAGTACCTCACCATCACCCGGCCTGACATCTCTTACGCTGTCCAACAAGTCTGCTTATTCATGCATGCTCCCCGCACAGCTCATTTTCAGCTCGTCAAGCGGATCCTTCGGTACCTCAAAGGCATTTCTCACTACGGGTTGCAGTTCTACTGCTCTCTGTCGCATGAACTTGTTGCCTACTCCGACGCAGATTGGGCCGGGTGCCCAGACACACGCAAGTCCACCTCTGGCTTCTGCATCTTCCTTGGGCCCAATCTTGTCTCTTGGTCTTCGAAACGGCAACACACCGTCTCCCGCTCTAGTGCAGAGGCCGAATATCGGGCTGTGGCCAACTGCGTTGCCGAGGCCACTTGGCTTCGCCAACTTCTCCGAGAGCTTCACCGACCGCCATCCCGTGTGACTGTTGTTTACTGCGACAACATCTCCGCGACATATCTCTCCTCCAATCCCGTGCAGCATCAACTCACCAAGCACGTCGAGATTGATTTACACTTTGTCCGGGATCGTGTCGCACTGGGAGAAGCCCGTGTACTGCACGTTTCCTCTGGCTCTCAATTTGCCGACATCTTCACCAAAGGACTCCCCTCGGTCGTCTTCATGGACTTCCGTACCAGTCTGAACATCCATCCAGGCGATGTTCCGACTAGGGGGGTGTGTGTGTTAACCTGCATGTATGTATGTATGTGTATGAGGTGTACTGCATGTAACGTTGTACTCTAGTCCTAGTCTTCAGGATCATAACCACCACTCCACGCACAAGGCCTGCGTGCCTATGCATGCGGGAGGGCATGGCTCACGGCCTATATAATGTACCTGTAATCTCTCTGACTGAATATACAGAGTGTGTGTGCGTGGTCATCCGATCTCTATCTAACACAACATACGTAGACACACACGTACAGATCGACTTTTATTGACACGGGTTACTAGTACGGTAGAGGCGTACGTGATGATCGAGAGGCCCGGCGGGGCGGGCTTCAGTGGCCGCAGGTGCAGTTAGTGCAGGTGCAGCTGGTGCCGCACTTGCACTTGCCGTCGTTCTCCGCGGCCTCCTGCACCTCGAAGTGGCTGCACATGCATGGGCCAACGTTAGGTCTTCGATAGAGATCTCTAGTCAAATCAGTTTTTTATTTAGTTCCGGAGGCTATATCAAGATCGTCCTGGATGAAGAGATCTTGCAACTGGAGTTAATTTTGGTTAATCTGTCAGCAAGCTAGGCTCTGTGTGACCATGCCGTAAATTTTCTTTGTGCGTGTGCGTGTGGACAGTTTCAACCGATTAGTTTCTACATGTAGTTCAAACCGGAACGGATCAGCGAAGTGAAATACTAGTGCGCGGTACCTCTTCTCGGTGTCAACCATGACGATGCCGAAGCCGTCGCCCTTCTTCCTGCACACATGAGATGACAGAACCACCTCAGGAACATGTACTCAGAGACAGGGTAGAGCAAAGATCAATAGGAAGATCGGACTACATAGAGACGAGGCATGTGGAAGAGACGGATTAGCTCCATCTGGCTGTCTGGTAGGTACTGTACTTACACGCACTGGGTCTTGTCGGCGCAGTCGCAGTTGCCGCACTTGTCAGCCATGGCGTGATCGATCGGAGGGTACTTGGCGAGTCGACTTGTGGTTGATTGGTTTTGCTCTTGCTAGGTGAGGAGCAATGGCCGCTGCTTGCGGTGCTATATATAGCCGCGCGCCGGGCCGGAGGGGTGTCGTGAGAGCCGGGGCTTGAGACCTTGAGAGGAGGGAATCCGCCGGTCCGGCGCGGGCTGGGGACGGGAGAAACTCTAGCTAGGCTTGGGGGCTAGTGCTCGCCCGCCATCCGCCGCACGGAAGGAATCTCTCACCGTCACCGCACGCGCACGCCTGGCCGTACTTCATCCGATACTTTTTACTCTGCATATTAGGTTTATCTGAAGTCAATCTCATCCAACTTTGATCAAGTTTATATAAAAAAATTTAAACATTTACGTAACAACACCAATATCATTAGATTCATCTTGGAATATGTTTTCATATTATATTTATTAGATATTATAGATGCTAATAATTTCTAATATAAATTTGGTCAAACTTCGCAAAGTTTGACTTTTAGCAAATCCAATGTGCAGAGTAAAAAAGACCGGACCCTTCTCCATGCATGCATGCCTAACTCCATCCATGCATGCCTAGCTCTTCCAAAGTACCTCCATCCATGCATGCCTAGCTCTTCCGGACCCTTCTCTCTAGACTAGCTCTTTTTTATATCCAATCACTGGTCGTGTCTTCTTTGGGGTGTGTTAAGCGTCCGCTCGTTGATCTTTTTAAAAGATTAAAGATTGACCGGGTCATGAGCCGTCGGATCCGCTACGGCTGATCAATGCTCTTCATTGTTGCAACAGAGGGTGTATTGCAGAAACCTTTGTAATAGAGGTCATGTTACAGAAACATTTATAGGATTTTTTAATAGCGAGGTCATGTTGCTAAATTTTTCTGGAACAAAATCATGTTGCAGGACTGTTTGCTGCGGGTGGCACTGACGGTTGCGACTGAGCTCGAGGAGGCGGCTGGATGGTGCAGTCCGGCCGTCGGTTTAAAAAACGTTGAAACACCATCTCTAGCAACACAACTCATGCTCCCCGATTAATTCACAGGCCATCCAGACGCCCAATTGCAACGACGGAGATAGAGAGATTAATAGACGAGCGGTCAAGTTCTGAAGAGAGAGGAGCAGGTAGGGAAACGATGAAAAGAATTAGAGAAGATGAATGCGGGACAGAGGTAACAATGAATGGATAAGAATAGGAAGAGGGTACAGACAAAGGGATAAAGTTGCATGCTAGCATGACACATAGCGGGCGGAAAAGGCGGCAGACGCTTTGCATGCGATCCGCCGGTTAAACGAAGCATTTCCAATGTTTTTTATTGGTAGCCCTATTTAAGATCACTGGAGTATTTACAATATTGTTAGCTAATGCATACATGCATCAAACAAACAAATGACAATGCATTTCAACGCTTAGGCACCATATGTCGGTGTTAGATGTCGAGTTTAATCGGATCAGTGCAGACCATTAATGGAAATCCAAGGGCTCATCAGGAGGCTTATTTCTCCTCAAACCGTGTTTTTAACTCTAACCCTCAGCCCCAATGAACCTACCACCGCTACCTTGTCACCCTACCCTGCCCAAACCGCTTTGTATGTTGATCCACCCACTCCCCTCCCCCTCCCCCTCCCCCAGCTATCCTCTAAACCCAACCCTTATTCGGCACCGACAAACCCCCGAACCCGCACATATTAAGCTTCTGCCTCGCTCCAACCGACGATGTGGCGGCTCGTTTGCCATTCCCGTCCCAGCCTCAGGATTGGCCTTGCTCTCAAGCGAATATCCACTAACGGGCAAATTCCATAGGCCTGGATAACAACAAAAGAAGTAAACAAAGCATCACATTGGTGGTTATATTTCCTTTTAATTGTTCCAATCCGGTCCGGCTCAATCTCTCTCCATGCTCAGTCTTGCAACTCATGCAACACGTACAAACTCAACCCCCGATATACTTGAGGCGCAGGCGACCCTTTGCGTGTTTGAAGGGGGGGCCCTTGTGGTTCTCTCTTCCGAGTTTGGGTTCGGAGTTAAAATGCTAGCCCGTTCATTCGGACTCGGCGATGGCGATACTTTGCGCCGTTACTCTCTTGGGGGCATCATTGTGGAGTTCAAGTACCTCTCGTCTGCATCGTGGTGGTCTGATAGGCTTTGCTCTAGCTCGATCCCTCTTAGGCCTTTGTGTGGGGGTGGGCTTGTGGGTTTCCTTTCTTTTACACATGACTGCATTCTCCTCGTGCTCTACCAATGTTGGTCGGTAGGATCCGTCTTAAAAAAAAATTGTTGGTCGGTAGGATCGACGCTCCTTGGTCCAGAGCGAGAGGGCAAGTGGCCCTCTCCAGCAACAGCTTGGAGAGGGTTATGTCGCGCCGTCCGGTGGTTTCCTTCTGGAGATGCGGATTCGGTTCTCGTCCATGGCGACGGAAGCGCCTCATTGGAGTTTGGTGACTCCTATGGCGTATTGTAGCGCAACTTGTGTGTGTGTGCGCGCTGCAGTTCTCGATGTTCAATTTTCTTTGATCTGCCTTTGTGAGGGTTTTCTCATCATCCTGTATCATTTATTCTATTGTGTGTCTTTATTTGTAACGCGGGAAATTTCATAAAAACACTGCTACAAGTTGTGTAAGGTCTCATCCATCTGTTATCTATTTATATATAGACTTGTTGGGAATCTGAAATTAGCCTCTAGATACCACTGCGCTACACATACACTACTAGTACGTAGTTTCGCTTTATACCTGTAGCGCGTAGCACCGGTAGCAGAGACGCGTCGTTATTACAAAGAAAAGCAAGAAGATTCATACACCGAAGTGAACGTCCTGGTTTGGCTCACAGGAAAACAGAAGTACATTTTGGTATCACAAAAAAACATAAATAAACTAACACTAAAATGTGGCGACCGTCAGATGGCCCTCCTCTCCCCTCCCTCCCCTCCCCCTCATGTGGCGACACCTGCGTCGGGCTCCTCCCCGGCAGCGACCCTGCTCCTTGCGTCTCCACCTCCCACCCCTCCGCTGTCCCCCCGGGCTCCGCTCCGGCGTCTCGTGCCGCCCCCATCCGCGCTCTGTCCTCCCCTCCTCGCCCTGGCCGCATCTCCCCTCTCCGGGCCAATAAGTTTTGGGCGCTGGATCTCGGTGGCTCCGGGTCAGATTCTGAGGCTCCTTCTTCTCCTCCCCGCCCTGTCTCGTTGTGCTGTCCTTCTGTGGATGCGACGGCGGGCCGCCGGCGCAAGTTCGCGCCCGGGGGGCGGGGGCGCCCTGTTGGGCCTGCCTTGGAGGTGGATGGGTGGCATCGCGTTTCGCGTGGTCGCCGGCGTGCGTCGTGTTGGTCCCCTGCTGCGGGCCTGTTGGGCTCCGTTGGGTTGGCTGGGGCTTCGCCGCCTTTGGCGTCTGGCTCTCCGGCGGGTCCTCGTGCCTGCTCCGCCTCCTCTGCGGCCTCTGTCGTGCCGGCGGCGTCGGAGTTGGTGCCAACCCTAGATCTAGGATCCGGGGCGGCGCTGGTTCCCCCGCCTGCGGAGCGGCCCCGCTGGGTGTTGCTGGGCCTGCTGGGCCCGTTTCGGTGTTAGCCTTGGCTTCTTTGTCTGATTTCCCCCCTCCCTTCTTTGGGCTCTGGGCCGCGGGTGGCCCAGGTCTAGCCCACCCTTCCTGTGAGGCCTTCTATCGAGCCGGGTCTGGCTCGGTCGGGGTATTTATGGGTGCGGAGGGGTGCGGTTTCCCCTTTTCTAGGGTTTCCGGCCTCCTCCTCAGATCTATCTCGTCACCGTCTCCCCATTCGGCGCTTCGCCAGATCTCCTCCTCCCCCTCCCCTCTTCCTCTCCTTTGCAGCAGTGGCTGCGATGGACCGCTCCCGTGCGTCCTCCAGTGAGGCGGTCTCCGGCTAGAAGCGCGGGCGCGATGGCTCCGGCGAGGCGGCCGCAGATCTGGTGTACGAGGCAGCGCTCCGTGCTAAGCTTTAGGCTTCCCTTGCCCCGGAGGCGGGGTCGGCGGCGGCTTCGGCTGGTGTGTCTCCCCGCGCCTCTGGGTCGGGCCCATCTGCGCCTCTCCCCCCGCGTCTGGTGCCCCGTCGGCTGCGGTCGATCCCTGGGAGTTGGCAGCGGCGGCCAGTCGGGCTCGTCGGGGCCTTCCCAGGCGTCCCCCCCGCTGGGCGCTGCTCCCCGGGGCGGTGCGCCGTTGCGGGCTCTGGTGGCGGCTGGGGGTGGCCCGTCTCGCTTCGTCCCCCGTGGGGCATCGGGGGCCCCGGTCCGCCGCCCTGTTGGCCCTACTGCCGGGCGGGGGGCTGGCTCTGGTCATGTTTCGTCTGGCGATGGCATCCTCCCTCCTCCTCCTCGTGGATCTGGTCGCAACCCTCCCCAATCCCAAGTCTCCAACCCCATCCTCACCAGCTTCGCCTGTCAATGCCCAGGGCATTTCCAATCACATTGTGAAACCCCCCCTTTTGTCTCATCTGCAGAGAAGATGGCCATCTCACGGTGGATTTGCCAGAATCGTGTCAAGCCCCCCCGCTTTCGTTCACTATGGCACCGGCCTCCCAGGGTGTTCTTTCTTTGCTTTAGACAAGGGGATCCCAGAGGCAGCCCCTATTCCATCGCTTTCCAATGTCGGCATTATTTCTGTCCAGGCTAAACGCATTTCTTCCCAGACCCTTCTGGATGAACTTCAGTTATGGGATGAGGGCGGTTGGGATTGACAAATTCGCCAACTTTCTGAGTTTGATTTTGTTGCAACTTTTCCCTCCAAAGAGAGCCTCTGTATGATCTCCTCTTGCACTAGCTTCACGCTGCCTCTGAATCAACTTGTAGTCTCGGTCAAAGCCGCGTCCAATGGGTCTAAGGCGATTTCTGCTCTGTCTGATGTGTGGGTTCTGGTCGAAGATGTCCCTCCTAGCATGCGCACCACGGCGTTCCTCATGGCTTTCGGGGTGCTCATCGGGAAACCTATCGAAGTGGATCAAGCCTCTTTGGCCATTCTGGGGCCGGCCCGGCTTCGGGTCTGGTGTGTTGATCCCCTGTGCATTCGCGGCTCCATTGATGTATTTCCTGCGGCTGGTGGCTTTCGGCTCGAGTGCGGGTGGAGGGGGCCTCGGGTCCGGTGTCGCCTCCTCCTCCTCCCCCCGGCCTCTGGCAATGGTGATAAAAGCAAAGATGGGGATGGATGCCCTGACGACTCCTTGCATGGGACTGATCCTCGTTTCACTCAGTCGGAGTGGGATGGGCTTTCTCCTGAAGATCAAGATCTGCTAAAGGAGAATGCGTCGGCTGGTCGGGGGCCCCAGGATGCGGCGCCTGGCTTGGGCGGAGGGGATGCGGCTTCGGGTGGGGCTAAGGGCACACCTTTCTTGGCTGTGTGCTCCAACCTCCCTGCCCGTCCCACTTCTCCCTCCTTGTCTGGCATTGAAGACCTCCTCCCGGCTGGCCCTGCTGTGTCCAAGAAGAAGAAGAAGTCCTTTGTCAAGAAATATTCTGCCAAGAGCCGTGCTTCAGGTGACTCGAGGCAGTCTGCGGCTGGGCTCTGCCGTAGGCTTGATGCTGATATGGGTGCGGCTTTGGGCCCGTCCTCTGCTGCGGCTTCCCCCAGTCGTGCTCGTCCTGTGCCTGTGCGCTCGCCTGCGTCCACGGCCCGCAAGAGCGGCCGCGTCTCCAACTGTGGTGAGCGGGTGGTCGATCGGGCGGCTCGGGATCTGCCCCCTTCAGGTTCGTCCCCAGCCCCTTCCCCCTCCCTCTCCACGGTTGTCTCCCCTGTGCGTTTAGTTCTTCCTTCACAATCTGATGATCACTTGCTCAAAATTCTAGATGATGTTGGTATTTGCTTAGATTCTAGCCTGGGTTCCCCCTTCGTCGATTCTTGGTGTTATTAGGGCAAATGAGGTAGCCCAGGCTGATATTGCGAAGGCCAAGGAGGCTCGGGTGGGTTCGGCCGCCCCACCGGTTGTGGCCGGTGGGGACGAGGGGGGAGATGACAGGTGTCAAGCTCCCCCGGTGTCTTCTATTCGCGTGGCAAGGAAGCGTGCTAAATCCTGCATGGCGCCGAGCAGGTCAAGTCTCCGTATCAAAAACTTATCTTTTAGATGAAGGCCTTAATTTGGAATATTCGTGGTTTTGGCGCTAGGGGGCGCAGGGACCAACTTAAAGACCTGATCCGATCTGAAAACTTAGACTTTATTGGCCTTGTTGAGACTATCAAATCTTCCTTTTCCTCGGGTGACTTATCGGCCATTGCTGGGATAGATAGATTTCATTGAAATTATGTGGCCTCGGCTGGGCTCTTCGGTGGTCTTTTGCTTGGTGCCAAAAAAGATACTTTCGACTTTGTGGCTTTCGACCATGGCATTTTTTGGGCTAGTATGGTGGTTTCCCTTCGATCCCTCAATTCCTTGTTGGAAATCATGGTGGTTTATGGTCCGGTTGACCACATGATGTCTTATGCCTTCTTGGATGAGATTAGTATTAAAATTGAATCCTGTCAGCTACCCCTCCTAATCGGGGGCGATTTTAACTTGCTTCGTTTCCCTTCTGACAAGAGCTCGTCTAACTTCTCCTGGCCCCTGGCTGATGCTTTTAATGCTTTTATTAGGGAAACGGCTATTCGTGAGATTCCTAGGGTTGGAGCCCGTTTCACCTGGTCTAACCATCAAACTCCCCCAATTCGTTCTGTTCTTGATAGGGTTTTTGTTTGCTCTAGGTGGGACTCTTTATTCCCCCGTGTCAGTCTTAGAGCTCTGGCTTGTGTTGGCTCTGATCACACCCCCTTGATTCTAGATGATGGTTCGCGCCCAGTTGGTTTTCCGAGATTCCAATTTGATGCTTCATGGCTCCAAGTGGAAGGTTTTAATGAGTTGGTGGCTCAAAAGATTCTGACTTTCCTCTCCTCTATTCGACGCTCTTTTGGCCCCATGGATGACTGGCATCAATGCTCCTATTTTTGCGTAGATTCCTTAGAGGCTGGTCTAAAAACCATTACGATGAGTCTAGGCGTGACAAAGCTAGGTTGGTGGCTCAAATTGGCATTTTAGATGATCATGCCGATAGCTCTGGCCTGTCCTCGACTGAATGGCAAACTCGGTATGGTTTAGAAGAGGCGCTGCTGGGCATTCATAGGCAAGAGGAAGTGTACTGGAAACAGCATGGTACTATCAACTGGACCTTAAAGGGCGACTCTCCTACGTCCTATTTCTTTGCGATTGCTAACGGCAGACACCGGAGATGCATTATTGATAGCCTTACGATCGATGGCGTCAGGGTCTCTGATCCCTCGGTGATTATGCATCATGTGGTTGATTTTTTCTCTAACCTCCTAGCTGATAAACCCGTTCTAGGCTTTAATTTGGCCTCGCCCTTTTGGTCTCCTCTGGACCAGCTTTCGGTCGCTGACAATGAGAGTTTTCTGATCCCTCCCACGGAAGAGGAAATTTTTGGGACGATTCGTTCTGCCAACCCGAATGCGGCTTCTGGGCCTGATGGCTTTTCCATTCCTTTCTTCCGGCAATTTTGGCCTCAGCTAAAGGGCCTAATTATGGCTATATCTCAAGGTTTTTGGTTGGGGACTGTCGACATCTCGAGACTTAACTACGCAGTTCTCACCCTCATTCCTAAAGTTAAAGGCGCTGACTTGATCTCCCAATTTAGACCCATCGCTTTGATTAACAATTTTGCTAAGATTCCTGCCAAGGGGATGGCTACTAGAATTTCTCCGATCGCCCATCGGGTTATTAGCCCTTTCCAATCCGCGTTCATTAAGGGGAGATTCATTCTGGACGGGGTGCTTTGCCTTCATGAGATAATTCTGTTGGAAATATGCCCTAGAGGCAATAATAAATTAGTTATTATTATATTTCCTTGTTCATGATAATCGTTTATTATCCATGCTATAATTGTATTGATAGGAAACTCAGATACATGTGTGGATACATAGACAACACCATGTCCCTAGTAAGCCTCTAGTTGACTAGCTCGTTGATCAATAGATGGTTACGGTTTCCTAACCATGGACATTGGATGTCGTTGATAACAGGATCACATCATTAGGAGAATGATGTGATGGACAAGACCCAATCCTAAGCCTAGCACAAAGATCGTGTAGTTCGTATGCTAAAGCTTTTCTAATGTCAAGTATCATTTCCTTAGACCATGAGATTGTACAACTCCCGGATACCGTAGGAATGCTTTGGCTGATAAGCTCGAACCTAAAGCGGATAAATGCATCTTCATAGGCCACCCGAAACAGTTGGGTATACCTCCTGTCTCAGATCCGAAAGCAATAAGGGATTGTTTCTAGAATCGGGTCCTTTCTCGAGGAAAAGTTTCTCTCGAAAGAATTGAGTGGGAGGATGGTGGAGACTTGATGAGGTTATTGAACCGTTACTTCAACTAGTGTATAGCAGGGCACAAAGAGTTGTTCCTGTGGCACCTACACCAATTGAAGTGGAAGCTTATGATATTGATCATGAGACTTCAGATCAAGTCACTACCAAACATCGTAGGATGACAAGGATGCGTACTACTTCAGAGTGGTACGTAACCCTGTCTTGGAAGTCATGTTGCTAGACAACAATGAACCTACGAGCTATGGAGAAGCGATGGTGGGCCCGGATTCCGATAAATGGCTCGAGGCCATAAAATCCGAGATAGGATCCATGTATGAAAACAAAGTGTAGACTTTGGCAGAACGACTCGATGGTCGTAAGGCTGTTGAGTACAGATGGATTTTAAAAGGAAGACGGACAATGATGGTAAGTATCACCGTTAAGAAAGCTCGACTTGTCGTTAAGATGTTTTCCGACAAGTTCAAGGAGTTGACTACGGTGAGACTTTCTCACTCGTAGCGATGCTAAGAGTCTGTTGGAATTATATTAGCGATTACTGCATTATTTATGAAATCTTGCAGATAGGATGTCAAAACATTGTTTCCTCGATGTTTTTCTTGAGGAAAGGTTGTATGTGATACAACCGGAAGGTTTTGTCAATCCTGAAAGATGCTAATAAGTATGCAAAGCTCCAGCAATCCTTCTGAGGACTGGAGTAAGCATCTCGGAGTTGGAATGTATGCTTTGATGAGATGATCAAAGATTTTGGGTGTATACAAAGTTTATGAAAAACTTGTATTTCCAAAGAAGTGAGTGGGAGCACTATAGAATTTCTGATGAATATATGTTGTTGATCGGAAATGACGTAGAATTTCTGGAAAGCATATAGGGTTATTTGGAAAGTGTTTTTCAATGGAAAGCCTGGATTAAGCTACTTGAGCATTGAGCATCAAGATCTATAAGGATAGATCAAAACGCTTAATAGTACTTTCAAATGAGCACATACCTTGACATGATCTTGAAGGTGTTCAAGATGGATCAGTTAAAGAAGGAGTTCTTGCCTGAGTTGTAAGGTATGAAGTTAAGACTTAAAGCTCGACCGCGGCAGAATAGAGAGAAAGGACGAAGGTCGTCCCCTATGCTTAAGACATAGGCTCTACAGTATGCTATGCTGTGTACCGCACCTGAAGTGTGCCTTGCCATGAGTCAGTCAAGGGGTACAAGGGTGATCCAAGAATGGATCACAAGACAGCGTTCAAAGTTATCCTTAGTAATTAGTGGACTAAGGAATTTTCTCGATTATGGAGGTGGTAAAAGAGTTCGTCGTAAAGGGTTACGTCGATTCAAGATTAACACCTATCCGGATAGCTCTGAGTAGAGATACCAGATACGTATAATGGAGCAACAATTTAGAATAGCTCCAAGTAGAACAGTTATTTGGAATAGCTCCAAATAGAACGTGGTAGCTACATCTAGGAGATGACATAGAGATTTGTAAAGCACACACAGATTTGAAAGGTTCAGACCTGTTGACTAAAACCTCTCTCACAAGCAACATGATCAAACCCAGAACTCATTGAGTGTTAATCACATAGTGATGTGAACTAGATTATTGACTCTAGTAAACTCTTTGGATGTTGGTTACATGGCGATGTGACCTGTGAGTGTTAATCACATGGCGATGTGAACTAGATTATTGACTCTAGTGCAAGTGGGAGACTGTTGGAAATATGCCCTAGAGGCAATAATAAATTAGTTATTATTATATTTCCTTGTTCATGATAATCGTTTATTATCCATGCTATAATTGTATTGATAGGAAACTCAGATACATGTGTGGATACATAGACAACACCATGTCCCTAGTAAGCCTCTAGTTGACTAGCTCGTTGATCAATAGATGGTTACGGTTTCCTAACCATGGACATTGGATGTCGTTGATAACAGGATCACATCATTAGGAGAATGATGTGATGGACAAGACCCAATCCTAAGCCTAGCACAAAGATCGTGTAGTTCGTATGCTAAAGCTTTTCTAATGTCAAGTATCATTTCCTTAGACCATGAGATTGTACAACTCCCGGATACCGTAGGAATGCTTTGGGTGTATCAAACGTCACAACGTAACTGGGTGATTATAAAGGTGCACTACAGGTATCTCCGAAAGTGTCTGTTGGGTTGGCACGAATCGAGACTGGGATTTGTCACTCCGTGTAAACGGAGAGGTATCTCTGGGCCCACTCGGTAGGACATCATCATATGCGCAATGTGACCAAGGAGTTGATCACGGGATGATGTGTTACGGAACGAGTAAAGAGACTTGCCCGTAACGAGATTGAACAAGGTATAGGGATACCGACGATCGAATCTCGAGCAAGTACAATACCGCTAGACAAAGGGAATTGTATACGGGATTGATTAAGTCCTTGACATCGTGGTTCATCTGATGAGATCATCGTGGAACATGTGGGAGCCAACATGGGTATCCAGATCCCGCTGTTGGTTATTGACCGGAGAACGTCTCGGTCATGTCTGCATGTCTCCCGAACCCGTAGGGTCTACACACTTAAGGTTCGATGACGCTAGGGTTATAAAGGAAGCTTGTATGTGGTTACCGAATGTTGTTCGGAGTCCCGGATGAGATCCCGGACATCACTAGGAGTTCCAGAATGGTCCGGAGGTAAAGATTTATATATAGAAAGTCCTATTTCGGCCATCGGGACAAGTTTCGGGGTCATCGGTATTGTACCGGGACCACCGGAAGGGTCCCGGGGGCCCACCGGGTGGGGCCACCTATCCCGGAGGGTCCCATGGGCTGAAGTGGGAAGGGATCCAGCCCAAAGTGGGCTGGGGCGCCACTTCCCTTATGGCCCATGCGCCTAGGGTGAAGGGGGAACCCTAAGGAAGAGTCCCAAGGAGGGAAGGCACCTCCTAGGTGCCTTGGGGGGGAGGGAAACCTCCCCTGGCCGCCGCCTCCTAGGAGATTGGATCTCCTAGGGCTGGTGCACCCCCCCTTGGGCTACCTATATATAGTGAGGGTAGGAGGGCCTCTTAAGACACCCCTTATGCCTTTGGTGCAGCCCCTCCCTCTCTCCTAAGTCCTTCTCCTCTCCCGTGGTGCTTGGCGAAGCCCTGCAGGATTGCCACGCTCCTCCACCACCACCACGCCGTTGTGCTGCTGCTGGATGGAGTCTTCCTCAACCTCTCCCTCTCTCCTTGCTGGATCAAGGCGTGGGAGACGTCACCGGGCTGTACGTGTGTTGAACGCGGAGGTGCCGTGCGTTCGGCACTTGATCATCGGTGATTTGGATCACGACGAGTACGACTCCATCAACCCCGTTCTCTTGAACGCTTCCGCTTAGCGATCTACAAGGGTATGTAGATGCACTCTCCTTCCCCTCGTTGCTGGTCTCTCCATAGATGGATCTTGGTGACACGTAGGAAAATTTTGAATTTATGCTACGTTCCCCAACAAATTCATGACCTTCACTGTAAGAACACCAAGGCTGTGGTCCTTAAACTTGATTTCGAAAAGGCGTATGACTCAGTCAGCTGGGGTTTTCTTCGCCAAGTTCTGTTGGCCAAGGGCTTCGATGGTGCGGTGGTCCACCGTCTGATGTTACTTATCACTGGTGGGCACACGGCGGTGGCTGTCAATGGCCAGACCAGTAATTTCTTTGCCAACGGTAGGGGCCTGAGGCAAGGAGATCCGGCGTCCCCCTTGCTTTTCAATTTTGTGGTTGATGCTTTATCTCACATTCTGTCTCGGGCTGCGGCTGCTGGTCACATCTCACCGGTTAGCTCCCATCTTATTCCTAATGGCATCTCTCACCTTCAGTACGGGGACGACACCATCATTTTGGTTGAACTTAATGATAACTCCATCACGAATTTGAAGTTTCTTCTTCTCTGCTTTGAAGCCTTGTCGGGCCTTAAAATCAATTTTTCTAAAAGCGAGGTCATTGTGACTAGGGTATCTGCCTCGGAAGCGCAGAGGGTCTCCCATCTCTTGAACTGCTCGCTAGGATCCTTTCCTCTCAAATACTTGGGCTTACCTATCTCCCCGCTTAAGCTTTTGGCCAAAGAGTTTGCCCCGGCTGTTACTAAAGTTGGCAATAGAGTTTTGTCGTGGCGAGGCCGCTATAATTCTCAGGCGGGCAAGGTCGCCCTTACCAACTCCTGCCTTTCCTCTCTCCCGATGTTTCTAATGGGCTTCTATCTTCTGTCTGAAGGGACACACACGGGCTTCGACAAGCACAGGGGTGCCTTTTACTGGAATTCCTCCGATAACAAACGCAAATATAGGATGGTCAAGTGGGACCTCATTTGCAGATCTAAGCACAAGGGGGGCCTTGGCATCATTACCACTAGAATCATGAATAAGTGCCTCTTGTTAAAATGGTGGTGGAAGATTATGTTCCTTGATGATCGTCCTGCTTGGCTTAACCTTCTCAAAGCTAAATATTTTCCCTTCTCGAGTCCTATGTTCGCTTCCTCTTCTGGTGGCTCTCAATTTTGGCGCCAGCTCGTTAGTATTAGACCGATCTTCCGGTCCCTGGTGAAATTCGTTGTCCGTAATGGCAAATCTACGCGTTTTTGGTTAGATTGGTGGGTTGGGGACTCTACTCTTGTGGTGGCTTACCCGACTTTGTTTTCGTTTTGTGCTAACCCTGAGATCTCTATCTCTGAGCTCTCGGCTCAGGGTTGGGTTTTAGATTTCCGGTGCTCTCTTTCCCCTGTGGAGTTGGAAGAATGGCAACGCCTTACTGCCTGCTTCCCCTGCTCTCGGAGGAAGAGGACTCCGTTTTTTTGGCCCCACTCCCCTTCGGGATGTTTTTCTGTTAAGTTGGCGTATTCGCATCTCATCGCTGGTGTTCGCACTGACAAGTTTAAACTTATTTGGTCTGCCCGCATACCTCCTAAGATCAAAATCTTCCTTTGGCAAGCTCTTCGTCGCAAACTTCCTGCGGCTGACCAGATTAAAAAGAGGAATGGGCCGGGTTCTGATAGTTGTCATCTGTGTGGCGCCCTAGAGGATACAGAACATATCTTCTTCCAGTGCTCTTTGGCAAAATTCATTTGGAGTTGCATTAGACTTTGGCTTCATGTTCCTTGGAACCCTTCCTCTTTTGCGGATCTTCGGCGATGTATCAATTCTCTAGCAGGCCGGTCTAAGCGGGTTTTCATGGTGGGCTAGGCAGCGATCTGTTGGGCGCTTTGGACTACTAGAAACAAGTTCACTATTGAACATATTTTCCCGGCTAACCCTGTGAGTTGCTTATTTAAAGCTAATGTCTTTCTGCAGCAGTGGAGATCATTGACTAAGGATGGGGACCTTGAGGCGTTCGACGATATGCTATCCAAAATGAAATCTACGGCTTCTTCTCTACTGCGGCGGTCCAGGAGGACGGTTTCTTAGTGTTTCGATTGCTCGTTTGGCTGGCCTGCGTGCCATGATAGGCTGGATGCCTTGTACCCATACTTTCTAGTCGTACTGTGTTAAACTTATGTGGTTTCCTTCTGGTGGTTGTGACTCTGCCTGGTGGCTTTATCTATAAAGTCGGGCTCTCGCCTTTTATCTAAAAAAATACTAACACTAAAATCTCCGTGGTCCTTGCAAGAAACAAAAGTAAATTACTCCCTTCATTCGCAAATACAAGATATTTTGGATATTCTAGTATAAACAACATACAGACCGAAATTAGTGAACGAGCACACTAAAACGTGTCTATATACACCTGATTTGCAAAAAAACTAGAACACCTACGGAGGGAGTATTTCAGATGGCAGTGAGATTTTCTTTTCTCTCTTCTCCATTGCTAGAACACATCCTTGTCAATCTACCGCAACTAGTAGGCTTGCACGTACAACCCACAGCCGGGCTAAAATCTTCACAATTGTACATTGTCTTTTGCGGGCCGAAACAATGCGGGATTATAATTATGACCTTATCAGCTCTTGTTGCTTCTCAAGATTTCACAGTGCTAATCAAATAATGGCTCGCGACCCACTCCCAGCGCCGGCCGCCGCGGTCGCGCCGGCCACCGCCCCCCCGACACCCTCTCCTGCTGCTGCCCCCGCCGGCTTGCCTGCCCCTGGGCTTCACCCCACAGGTGGTCCCCGTTGGTGGGTCGTCGCCGCCTGCGCGGGATGCGCCTAGATCCAGCTCGCCGGACTAGCTCCCGTCGACCCAAGGCCAGATCTCGTTGCAGGCACTGGTGGAGATGGTGCCGGAGACGCCGCCCGAGCTCATGGACGCCTAGCCGCGGGTCGCATCCATCATCATCGTCCCTTCGCCTCGCATCCATGGCGCTGCATCCTCCTCCACCGCCGCCTCCAATGCGGCCCGCAGCAGTGCTTCCGCAGATGTTGCCGGCGAGGGATGGCAGCTTGTGTCCTCCCGGCGTGGCCCGCTGTGACGCCTCGAGACTGATGTGCCAGGTGTCTTCCAGTTATTCGCTGCGTTGCGTTGTCATTTCGCTTGCGTGTTGCATCTTGTCATGTCATCATGTGCATTGAATCATCATGTTTTCAAAACTTGCATTCGGCCGGGTCTCCCAGTTCCTTCCGTTGTCCGTTCTGAGGCCAGACCACACTTGCACGCGCCCGCGGCATGTCCGAAATAGTATTTTATAAGTGGCCGAAAAATGTTCTCGGAATGGGATGAGAGTTGACATGTGGTCTTATTATAGTGTATATAGACCGCCTGCCAAATTTCATCGCATTCGGAGTTCGTTTGATGCCCCAACGGATAACTATAGCGGCAGTATAGCCGGTCTTTTCGTCAGACGTTTTCGGTCTCCGGAAACAGATGCCGGGCTCTCTCTCTCCCTTCTCCCCATCGCATTCTCGCCACAGCCCACCTAGTCCATCCTCCTTCCCCTCTTCGCTTCCGGAGTTGTCCGATGCGATCGCACGGTCCAAAACCCTCCTTGCATAGTGCATCGACCTCCTCGCGCGCGCGTCCGAAAGTTGTCTCGGACCCGACCCGGGCAGTCGTTACCATTGTGTCCGGATTATCCCCAAACATCTACAAGACATCTCCTTTTTTCTTTTTTGGACTCCCGTAACATTTTATCTTGACCGTCCGATTTCGATCGGATGATCCAAACTTCCTCCTTTCCTTATATATATAGCATCCCCTAACCTAATCTAGTCTAACCCTAAAATCTAGCCCACTTGTCCCATCCACCAAATCCCTCCGCCGCCACCAGTCCACTACATCTTCCTCGGGATCTCCTTCTCCTCGTATTCCTCCACCCAACAACAGGAGCCCGAGTTCTTTCTCCATGACCCCGAGCACTCGATCCACCGGACCAACCACCTTCTCCTCTTGATCCATGGCCACCTCCTACTCGAGCAACCAGCGCCCCGCTGTTTTCTCTCCCCTGTCCGATCTGGAGGAGAGGAGCTCCTCCAGGCCCCACCTAGCGCGATGGTCGCCGGTCACCCAAGCAGCAGTAGTAGATGAGCATCACGGCCCTCCTCTTCCTCATGTTTTCTCCTTGTCCTCGTGTATCCTCCTCCATCTCTCAACTCCCCTCCTCTGCTTCTTACCGCAGGAACCGGTTGCAGCCGTCGAACACCATGGATTCGCGCCAAGAGCTCCTATGGTCACTGTGACCTCGCCGTCGGGATCCACTTCCTCCGGCGACCCTCCAGCCGCCCGCCACGACCTTCGTCATGCCCGCAAGCTTCGCCTGCACCTCGCCTCCCCGACATGAACTGTCTCGATCCGGCCATCTCCGGTGGCCTCCTCCTCGTCGCGGCCTAGGCGAACTTCAGACCCACCGTGACCTCGCCCGCGCCTCCCTTTACCTCTTCCCTTTCCCTCTTTGGTCCTCTCTCTCGCTCACAATCTCTCTGCCTCTCACCTCGCTTCCCTGCAGGAACCGAACAACACTGCTGCCTCCCCTGCCGACTTGAATCCGCCGGATCCGATGACTCTTGCCGCCGTCGCCAAGAACCTCGCCGGAGAACGACGTTCCGCCCCCTGGACCCGCTCGTTTCAGCCGTCGCTGCCGCTCTGAACCTCGCGCCCCACTGCTGACTGCTTCGTTTCAGTCAAGGACGAGAGCTCCCTCTTCGTCGTGTTGACCGCAGAAGACCCGCACCTGGGCCGTGTCTCGCGTGAGGTCCACCAACCGGCCCAGCTGCCAGGCCCAGCGGCGCTCGGCCTGCCAAGCCTCTTCCCTGACTGGGCCTCAACCCGATGTGAGCAGCCCCGCTCCCTGTGCACTGTTGGGCTGACCAGATTTGGCCCGTTTCATTTTTTTCCACAGAACGAATTTCCTATTTATTCCAGAGGCTGCCAGTTTTGCAAAAACACCCTTAAACTTCATGCATATTTTAAATCACAAACTAAGCATCACATGTAAAAACTTAATATATGAAACTTGCTTAGAATTTTGTGTAGATTAATAATTTGCCACTTTCAATCATGTTTGACATGTTTAAAATGATGTTGCCTTAATTTGCTTTAATAACATGCTAAAATGCTTTTATTCATAACTAAATAACCGTAACTCGGAATTTAATAAACTTTATATGTAAATGGGGTAGAAAAATGCCTAGTTTAACATGGTGGCTTTACTTTGCATGTTTAACAACTCTAAAATATTGTTTAGTACAGAACAGTACCAAATCTTAAAATATGCACATGAGGAGTTTCCGGACTTGTTGGTTGTTGTTCCGGCCTCATTTAAACTTGTCTAGGTAGGTAGTTTTCCTATGCTCCACCTCTTGCCATGTTTAACAACATTTAATATTGATGGGTACATAAACGAGATCGAACTAAATAACTTGTTGTGGTGTTTCGTCAATATGCAACTCGTTGCATAGTGAGCTCCACTTAATTTGTAGAATTGCTTGTGCACTTTGCCATGCCATGCTTCATTAAACCGGACATGCATCATACTTGGTTGTGCATCATGCCATGGTCATGTGTTGGTTGTTTACTATGTTGTTTGCTCCTTTCCGGTGTTGCTTCTTCGGGTTGGTTCCGATAACGTCGCGTTTGTGAGGACCCGTTCGACTACGCCCGTTTGTCTTCTTCATGGACTCGTTCTTCTTCCTTGCGGGATTTCAGGCAAGATGACCATACCCTCGAAATCACTTCTATCTTTGCTTGCTAGTTGCTCGCTCTTTTGTTATGCCTATGCTGCGATACCTACCACTTGCTTATCATGCCTCCCATATTGTTGAACCAAGCCTCTAACCCACCTTGTCCTAGCGAACCGTTATTTGGCTATGTTACCGCTTTGCTCAGCCCCTCTTATAGCATTGTTAGTTGCAGGTGAAGATTGAAGTTTGTTCCTTGTTGGAACATGGAGATGTTGTTCCTTGTTGGAACATGTTTACTTGTTGGGATATCACAATATCTCTTATTTAATTAATGCATCTATATACTTGGTAAAGGGTGGAAGGCTCGGCCTTATGCCTGGTGTTTTGTTCCACTCTTGCCGCCCTAGTTTCCGTCATATCGGTGTTATGTTCCCGGATTTTGCGTTACTTACGCGGTTGGGCTAATAATGGGAACCCCTTGACAGTTCGCCTTGAATAAAACTCTTCCAGCAATTGCCAACTTTGATTTTACCATTCTCCACCTAGCCTCTTTTTCCCTTGGGTTTCGCGGACTCAAGGGTCAT
The DNA here is from genome assembly GCF_056163025.1 of Triticum urartu. Taxonomy (NCBI): domain Eukaryota; kingdom Viridiplantae; phylum Streptophyta; class Magnoliopsida; order Poales; family Poaceae; genus Triticum; species Triticum urartu. The sequence continues at coordinate 110,867,926 of NC_141875.1, read as the reverse complement.
CATTATTTTAACCCCCCCGGGCCAGTACTCCTCTGAGTGTTGGTCCAAACTAGATCCCTGTGCAGCGCCCCCTCGGGGAAACTCGAGGTTTGGTTTTAGTTGTACGGATTGCTCATCTGAGTGTGCCCTGAGAACGAGATATGTGCAGCTCCTATCGGGATTTGTCGACACATTCAGGCGGTGTTGCTGGTTTTGTTTTAACTAGTCAAAGTTGTCTTGTAACCGGGATTCCGAGTCTGATCGGGTCTTCCCGCTAGAAGGAATATCCTTCGTTGACCGTGAGAGCTTGTGATGGGCTAAGTTGGGACACCCCTGCAGGGATTTGAACTTTCGAAAGCCGTGCCCGCGGTTATGGGCAGATGGGAATTTGTTAATGTCCGGTTGTAGAAAACCTGAAGTTGACCTTAATTAAAATGCATCAACTGCGTGTGTAACCGTGATGGTCTCTTTCCGGTGGAGTCCGGGAAGTGAACACGGTGTTGGAGTTATGCTTGACGTAGGTTGTTCTAGGATCACTTCTTGATCATACTTTTATCGACCGTGCTTTTGCCTCCTCTTCTCGCTCTCTTTTGCGTATGTTAGCCACCATACATGCTAGTCGCTTGCTGCAGCTCCACCTCATACCTTTTACCTTACCCATAAGCTTAAATAGTCTTGATCGCGAGGGTGTGAGATTGCTGAGTCCCTGTGACTCACAGATACTTCCAAAACCAGCTTGCAGGTGCCGATGAGTCCGTGCAGATGATGCAACCAAGCTCAAGGAGGAGCTCGATGAAGATCTTGTCCTTTGTGTTGTTTTGTTCTAGTTGATCAGTAGTGGAGCCCAGTTGGGGTCGATCGGGGGACCTTGTCGCTTTTGGGGTTCTTCTTTTATTTTGGTTCCGTAGTCGGACCTTGATTGTATTTGGATGTTGTAATGCTTTATTCATGTAATTGTGTGAAGTGGCGATTGTAAGCCAACTATGTATCTCTTTCCCTTATGTATTACATGGGTTGTTTGCGAAGATTACCTCACTTGCGACATTGCTTTCAATGCGGTTATGCCTCTAAGTCGTGCTTCGACACGTGGGAGATATAGCCGCATCGAGGGCGTTATACCCGCGCCCTCTGCATCCTCCTGCTCCGGCCTCCCCTCGACGCCCTCTCCTTGCCTGGCTCCATGGAAGATGCTCTCGCTGCCTCCTTCCGGGTTACCGTGCGGTGGTTTGTCGGGGTCCTTTCAGATGTTCCCGCTGCCTCCGGCCTGGCCACCATGCTCGCGGATGCACCAATCCTTGGCGCCCGCTCAGCTCCCTGGAGCCCCTGCATCGGTCTCCTATTGCGCCTCCTATGGCTCCCCGGCCTGCCTGCTGCTCGAGGTTGGCCTGCCCCTCCGCAAGCCCAACCGCTCCAGCCGCTCCATTCACCAGCTTGGCCTCGGCTTGGTGACACCGCCCATGCCACTTGTTCTTCTGCTGCAGAGGTGCAGCACCACGAGGGCGACGCCGCGGTCGTCTGGCTCGCTGGGAAGCAGTCTGATGCCTCTTGTCAGGTCATTGCCGAGGCCATTGCATCATCGATTGGTGCGTGCGTCGCCGACATCAGGGTCATCCGTCAATTTCGAGATCAACCCACCGAGACTCATGAAGTCCCGTACTCCAGTGTTGCTGCACCGCCCGGGCAAACGCCCGCTCCGTCAGCACTGATGGTTGGCCCTCCGTCTGCACTGCTTGTTGGCACGCCTGTGCAGAGGGACATCGGCCCCATGGCCAGCCCGACCCTCAGCCACCCCTGCTCTCCAACGACCAGGCTCATCTCGCTCTCGACGGCGAGGCCGCCAGGCTTCGAGGCCTCCCCCACACCGACGCACAACCATAGCTGTTGGGAATATAGCTACAAGGTAAAACCCGCCCATGAGGGGCCGGGTCAGCCCCAATGGCGGGTCACAAAGGAAGCCTAGTAACATTCAAGGCGATAGTTTATTAAGGCTTATAGAAGGCCTAAGCCCAGAGGCGGCTTAAGGCCCAATATTATAAACCGTCGTATGTAAGGAAAGACTTGTAAAGAAAGACATATAAAAGAAGTCACCGAGCCGGACACGTTTTATGAGCCGATCGGGACTCTGTAGGCCGCCAGGCGTCAACCCGTGTATATAAGGGGACGGCCCGATGGTGGCTTAGGGACAAGAAACAATAGATCGATAACCAAGCCGGCGGATTAGCTTCATCGAAACCCCAGCAATTCCAACACAACTAGACGTAGGCTTTTACCTTCATCGTAAGGGGCCGAACTAGTATAAAACCTCTCGTGTCCTTTGTCCCGATTAACCCCTTTAAGCTTCCTAGTTGCGATGGCCCTATGACTAAGTCCTTTGGCTAGGACATCTGCCGTGACAATTCCACGACAGTTGGCGCCCACCGTGGGGCCAGCGCACGATGGATTTGAGTTCTTGAAGGGCAAATTCGAAGGGCTCAAGGGATACGTTATGGGCCGGATGACCAAGAGTCGTCGCGCAAGCTCTACATCGACGACGAAGGATGGGGCCCCGAGGCCGGCTCGATTAAGTACGGGTATCGGGTCCCTTTCGGCGGGATTCATGTCTTCATCGGCCGGATCGGCGAATCGGGCCCTGAGCCGGACGTCTGCACCAACATTATGGAGACGGCTCAGCGCGCGAGACCCACCTGGGCCCGACCCACCGTAAAGCGTGCCTTTGTGGGTTGCATCCATGGAGGTGAATAATCGGAAGGATCAGTGGGTGGCGGTGAGACGAGCATCTATTCGGATGCCACATCATCAACAGGTGAGATGGATTCTTTGTATCAGCTACAGGATGGCATGCTTGGAGGTTGTTCCGATGGCAACAGTATTCCGGACTCCTTTGAGCCGCCGAATCGAGCCGGAGTCTTCATGGCAGGCACTCAGCCCAAGCAGAACTCCACGGCTGCAGCAGCAGCAACCACCGGGCCGGCAGCGGCCAGGTCAGGAGACCCCGCGCGCCCCGGCTCAGATGCCGATGGACCTCACGGATAAGCTGACGGTTGTGTTGACTGCCGTGGAGGAGCTGGCGAATAAAGTTCAGCATGACACGGAGGTGGCACGGATACGCGAAGAGATGGCGTAGGCCAAGGAAAATTTAGCAGCAAAAGAGGTCAGGATGGCCGTGGAGCGGGCGGTTTTGGACGCCCGTGCTCAACAGCTTCAAGCGGAGACTTTTCGGCTCTCGGTGGATCTGAAGGCGTCAAACGAGGTCATGAGGAGAAGGCATCAGAAAAATCAGTCACGTCTACCTCTGATGCTCGATCCTAGGAACCTTTTCCATACACCCGGGGCCGGTCTGAGTAACCCGCCGAAGGCAAATCGGATCAGGACACCCGGAGCACCGGTTCAGCCGCGGGCCATGGAACCACCTCGCATGTATACCGCTCCGCCTCATTATGCGCCGACACCACCGGGTCACTTCTCCAATCCTTTGAAAAACCTCATTGCTGCGTCGGCTCGCTTGGTGGCTCTCCTGATGGAAGGCGACTCCCCGACAGCAATCGAGACACGAAGGGTGAGAGAACTTCTTCAGACGGCTCTCGTGCAGCAGGATGCGTACTCTTACAGTCGAGATAGAATCCATTCAACCCCTCGCCCGAGCCGGAGCCCGAGTTATAGCAGGCATATTGAAATGATCTAGATGATGACTAGAGGGGGGTGAATAGGAGTTATAAAACTTTTACGGATTTGGCTTTATCCAAATGCGGAATTAAACTAACGGATACTTTTCAAGCACAAATCCTAAATATGCTAGGCTCAACTAAGTGCACCAACAACCTTTGCTAAACAAGATAGGCACTTAAGAAAACTAGCAAGCACAAACTATATCACAAGATATGGAAATGAAGGAACAACTAAGCAATTCAACTATTACAAGATATCTCAATATGAGCAAGTATGAATTGCGAAAAGTAAAGGGTGTGGGTATGAGATAACCACAAGTGAGTCGGGGACGCGGATTTATCCCGAAGTTCACACTCGTGAGGGTGCTAATCTCTGTTAGAGCGGTGTCGAAGCCGAAGCTCCGGGGCGTCACCAAGTGACTCACCGTATTCTCCCTTTCGAGTCACCCCCAATGGATGAGCCTCGGTTCACTCGGGGTTGGTCTTGAAGGCGACCACCACACCTTTACAAACTTCTCCGGAGCACACCACAACCACGGAAGCTTCCGGAGGAACTTGACCACCTAGGCCACTTGAACACCCTTCCCCGGAGCACACCACAAAAGGAAGCTTCCGGGGGAACCTTGGCCACATAGGCCTCTTCACAATCTTAATGATATCACCAAACCGTCTAGGAGGCGAAGCCTCCAAGAGTAATAAACTCACGGGATCTCACTCGAACAAATCGATGCGGGGAGCTCAAACCAATGCAACAAATGCAATGCAAGGTCAAGCAACAAATGCTCAACTCACTCTCTCAATCTCACAGGATGCAACTCAAGAAAGTGGGAGATTGAAGAAAGGGGATGCAATGGAGGAAATCAACAAATGACTCCAAGATCCATCCACAAATCCCCCTTCACTTAGAGGGGATATAGGGGTTTGGGAGAGGTGGTAAGAGGCCCAAAATGATGTTTTGAATGTGAATCAACAACCCCCCAACCGGTGGGAGGAAGGAGCCCTTAAATAGCCAAAACCCAAAACTAGCCGTTGGGGCTCAACGGGCAGTTCCTGGACACCCCGTGCCCACGGGGGTTTAGACCCCGTGCCCACGGGGTCCCGTGCGCACGGTACGAGCCCGTGCACACGGGGCCCCATGCCCACGGGGGTCAAAAACCCCGTGCCCACGGGGTACCCAGGACAGCCTGCAGCAGCCCACTAAAACATGCATAACTTTGGCATACGAACTCCGAATTTGATGATCTTGGGCTCGTTTTGAAGTTAGGGAAAAGCCCAAGGTCCTCACATAGAGAACCACCCAAGATCGACAAGAAAGTATGATGCAAGTAATGCAAAGGTTTGAGCTCTCTACATGCGACGTGATCAAGCTACTCGCCCGAGAGTCCTTCTTGATAGTACGACTATCAAACCTATAATCCGGTCTCCCACCAAGCTCTATGAGATCGGCAAAACTAGAAAAACCTAGCTAAGTTATACCTTTGCCTTGCATATTCAACTTTATCTTGATGATGACTTTAATGCTTGCCTCAAGTTGGAATCCCTTTCTTGTCCACAACCACTTGGTGAAGATACTCGAATTGCTTCCTCATATTGCAATGAGGGAAGCCTTAACTTAAGCCCATCTTCACATGTGCATTATCATGATGTGGAATGCAAGCTTCAAAGCATATAACCTTCGGCTTCTCATCTTGCACTTGGACACCTCGAACCCGACGACCATCACCACTTGATGTCATCCTCACATAGGCTACTTGAAATATTTCCTTTGGATGCAAGCCCATGATAAACATCTAACCCACATAGACATACCAAACACATAGCATGGGTTAGGTAACAAAGCACAATTCACAATTACTTACCATACCACTAGATCACCTGGTCTCACGTGGTACAATGTTTGTGCTTTGAGAGTTGACCACTTAGATATAATCTTCAAGCTTCATCTTGGTCAACCAACATCTTTACTCCAAGCTCCATCTTGGTTTCTTGAAAGCCACAATGAACTCTTCATTTCCCTTCATTGCTTCAAGACTATATCACCAAAGACTCTTCCATGACCATATCAAGTTCCACTATGAATATCATCTTGGTCACCACTTGCCCTTCTAAAAAAACTCCATCACAATCTCTTGAGAGGCATAATGAATTCGTCACTCTAGTTGCTTGCTTCAAGACTTGATCAACCGAAACCCAACACATGAGCTCACCATGATCTTGTCTTGAGACCATAACTTGAATTCTTCTCTTTGATTATTCTCTCAAGCCCTTGATCCTTAAAAGCCCTCCATCATAATATCTTGAGAGGCACAATGAATTGTTCACTCTAGTTGTTTGCATCAAGACTTGATCAACCTAAACCCAACACATGAGCTCACCATGATTGAGGGAGTCCTGGATTAGGGGGTGTCCGGATGGCCGGACTATACCTTCAGCCGGACTCGTGGACAATGAAGATACAAGATTGAAGACTTCATCCCGTGTCCGGAAGGGACTTTCCTTGGCGTGGAAGGCAAGCTTGGCGATACGGATATTTAGATCTCGTACCATTGTAACCGACTTTGTGTAACCCTAACCCTCTCCGGTGTCTATATAAGCCAGAGGGTTTTAGTCCGTAGGACAACATATAGAACAACAGTCATACCATAGGCTAGCTTCTAGGGTTTAGCCTCTCCGATCTCGTGGTAGATCTACTCTTGTACTACCCATATCATCAATATTAATCAAGCAGGACGTAGGGTTTTACCTCCATCGAGAGGGCCCGAACCTGGGTAAAACTTCGTGTCCCTTGCCTCCTGTTACCATCCGGCCTAGACGCACAGTTCGGGACACCCTACCCGAGATCCGCCGGTTTTGACACCGACATTGGTGCTTTCATTGAGAGTTCCTCTGTGTCGTCGCCGTGAGGCTTGATGGCTCCTACGATCATCAATAGCAATGCAGTCCAGGGGAGACCTTCCTCCCCGGACAGATCTTCGTCTTCGGTGGCTTCGCACTGCGGGCCAATTCACTTGGCCGTCTAGAGCAGATCGAAAGCTATGCCCCTGGCCGTCAGGTCAGATTTGGAAGTATGAACTACACGACTGACATCCGCGGGGACTTGATCTTCGACGGATTCGAGCCACTGCCGAGCGCGCCGCACTGTCACGACGAGCATGATCTAGCTCTGCCGCCGAACAGTGCCCTGGAGGCCGCACCCGCATCGGCTTCGACCCTTAATTCGGAGCCAACTGCGCCGATCGAGGATGGGTGGTTTGACGCCGCCTCGGGGGCTGCGATCCCAACGGCGATCGAGCCGAACACCAGCCCCACACTCCGCGAGACTCATGACTCCAAGAAGCCGGACTCCTCTCCGGACTCCGAACCCTCCGCGCCCCTGCCGATCGAATCCGATTGGGCACCGATCATAGAGTTTACTGCCGCAGACATCTTTCAGCACTCGCCTTTCGGCGATATTCTGAAGACACTAAAGTCTCTCTCTTTATCAAGAGAGCCCTGGCTGGACTACGGCCAGCAAGGTTGGGATACGGACGATGAAGAAATTCAAAGCCCACCCACCACCCACTTTGTAGCCACTATCGACGATTTAACCGACATGCTCGACTTTGACTCCGAAGACATCGACGGTATGGACACCGATGCACGAGACGATGAAGTACCAACGCCTATTAGGCCCTGGAAAGCCACCTCGTCGTATGACATATACATGGTGGACACCCCAAAAGAAGGAGATGGCGATGGAACAGCGGAGGATGACCCCTCCAAGAAACAGCCTAAGTGCCGGCGTCAGCGGCGCCGCTCAAAATCCCGCCAAAGCAAATACGGTGATTCCAGCACGGGAGATAATAATACTCCAGAGAATGCCGAAGAAAATCCCCTCCAGCAAGATTTAGCACAGGAGGATGGAGAAGCCAGCCCTCATGAGAGAGCGGCAGACAGAGAGGTCGAGGACAATAACTACACGCCTCCCTCTGAAGACGAGGCAAGCCTCGGCGACGACGAATTCGTCGTGCCAGAGGATCCCGTCCAACAAGAGCGTTTTCAACGCAGGCTTATGGCCATGGCAAGAAGCCTCAAGAAAAAACAGCAACAGCTTAGAGCTGATCAAGATTTGCTAGTCGATAGATGGACTGAAGTCCTTGCGGCCGAAGAGCATAAACTCGAATGCCCCTCCAAGAGCTACCCAAAGCGCAGGTTGCTACCCCGATTAGAGGAGGAAGCACTTAAACCTACATCACCAGCGCCAGACCTGCGAGATATGTTGGAGGACAAGGCAAGGAAAATAAGATCGATCTACGGATCGCGTGGGTGCCCCATGACTCGACACGGTAACCGTCACGCCGGACACAAATCCGGTAGGGCCGAACACAGTAGACAAAGCTCATTGGAGCTACGTCATGATATAGCCCAGTACAGAGGTGCCGCACACCCACTATGCTTCACAGACGAAGTAATGGATCATCAAATCCCCGAGGGTTTCAAACCCGTAAACATCGAATCATATGATGGCACAACAGATCCTGTGGTATGGATCGAGGATTATCTCCTTCATATCCACATGGCCCGCGGCGATGATCTCCACGCCATCAAATACCTCCCACTCAAGCTTAAAGGACCAACTCGGCATTGGCTTAACAGCTTGCCAGCAGGATCAATCGGTTGTTGGGAGGACCTAAAAGACGCATTCCTCGACAATTTCCAGGGCACCTATGTGCGGCCACCAGACGCCGATGACCTAAGCCACGCAATTCAGCAGCCAGAGGAATCGGCCAGGCAATTCTGGACACGGTTCCTAACAAAGAAAAATCAAATAGTCGACTGTCCGGACGTTGAGGCCCTAGAAGCCTTCAAATACAATATCCGTGACGAGTGGCTTGCCCGGCACCTTGGACAGGAAAAGCCGAAATCCATGGCAGCACTCACAACACTCATGACCCGCTTTTGCGCGGGAGAAGACAGCTGGCTTGCTCGTAGCAACAATATGACCAAGAATCCTGGTAATTCGGATACCAGGGACAGTAGTGGCAGGTCGTGTCGCAACAAGCAGAAGCGCCGCACTAACAGCGACAATGCTAAGGATACGGCAGTTAATGCCGGATTCAGAGGCTATAAATCCGGTCAGCGGAAAAAGCTATTCAAAAGAAATCCTAGGGGGCCGTCCAGTTTGGACCGAATACTCGACCGCTTGTGCCAAATACATGGCACCCCCGAAAAGCCGGCCAATCACACCAACAGGGATTGTTGGGTGTTCAAGCAGGCAAGCAAGTTAAATGCCGAAAATACAGACAAGGGGCCGCATAGCGATGACGACGAGGAGCCCCGGCCGCCGAACAACAGTGGACAGAAGGGTTTCCCCCCACAAGTGCGGACGGTGAACATGATATACGCAACCCACATCCCAAGAGGGAGCGGAAGCGCGCGTTAAGGGACGTATACGTGATAGAGCCAGTCGCCCCAAAGTTCAACCCATGGTCCTCCTGCCCGATCACCTTTGATCGAAAGGACCATCCCACTAGCACCCGTCATGGCGGATTCGCCGCATTGGTTCTAGACCCAATTATTGACGGATTTCATCTCACTAGAGTCCTTATGGACGGCGGCAGTAGCCTGAACCTGCTTTACCAGGATACAGTGCGGAAAATGGGCATAGATCCCTCGAGGATTAAGCCCACCAAAATGACCTTTAAAGGCGTAATACCAGGTGTAGAGGCCAACTGTACAGGCTCAGTCACACTTGAAGTGGTCTTCGGATCCCCGGATAATTTCCGAAGCGAGGAGCTAATCTTCGACATAGTCCCATTCCACAGTGGCTATCACGCACTGCTTGGGCGAACTGCATTTGCCAAGTTCAATGCGGTACCGCGCTACGCATACCTTAAGCTCAAGATGCCAGGCCCTCGAGGAGTAATTACGGTCAATGGAAACACCGAACGCTCTCTCTGAACGGAGGAGCACACGGCGGCCCTTGCTGCGGAAGTACAAAGCAGCCTCTCCAGGCAGTTCTCCAGTCTGGCCATTAAACGTCCGGACACCGTCAAGCGTGCCCGGAGTAACCTACAACAAGACCGCCTGGCACGTTCCAAGCAGGCGTAGCAATGCGGCCCCAACCCCAGCCCTCGCAAAAATGCGACACCAGTACTTCGCGTACATAACTACGCTCTAAAAATACCATGGGTACAGGGGGAGGGGCACCATCACGGCACACCCGAAACACGGCTTAAACCGCACCAGGGGCTACCGATTTTTTAATTTTCTCTTACTTTCAGGACTCCACTCTTCTGAAGGCCTGTTCAGCAGTTCAATTGCCGCACAAACGATGCAAGAACCAGGGAAGCAGACAAGCCATGCCGCATTACGGAACTCCCAGGTGGTCTCTATCATGAGCAGTATACCTGTTTCGCTTACCATTCCGCAGCCTGCCCCTGGAACGGACATGTTAAATAGTCCAACCTTTTGCTTATCGCATTATTTGTATCGTTCTGCTTTGATCGCAGCAATTTTTAATAAACAATGCATAGCTTCTGTCTATTTTTGCATTACTCTTTTTTTACAAATATATGTTCCTTAACGACATGTTGCACCCGTACACTTTGGTACGGCCAAAATACGCCAGGGGCTTTAGTACCCCTCAATATGGTGTGAGTGTTGGGGAACGTAGTAATTTCAAAAAAATTCCTACGCACACGCAAGATCATGTGATGCATAGCAACGAGACGGGAGAGTGTTGTCTACGTACCCAACGCAGACCGACTGCGGAAGCGCTGACACGACGTAGAGGAAGTAGTCGTACGTCTTCACGATCCAACCGATCAAGCACCGAAACTATGGCACCTCCGAGTTCGAGCACACGTTCAGCTCGATGACGATCCCCGGACTCCGATCCAGCAAAGTGTCGGGGAAGAGTTCTGTCAGCACGACGGCGTGGTGACGATCTTGATGTTCTACCGACGCAGGGCTTTGCCTAAGCACTACAACGATATGGTCGAGGTGGAATATGGTGGCAAGGGGCACCGCACACGGCTAAGGAACGATCTCAATGATCAACTTGTGTCTTTGGGGTGCCCCTTGCCTCAGTATATAAAGGATGGAGGAGGAGGAGGCCGGCCAAGGTTGGTGCGGCCAGGATGTGGAGTCCTACTAGGACTCCAAGTCCTAGTAGGAGTCCACCAAGAGGGGAGGAAGGGAGAAGGAAGTGGAGGAGTAGGAAAGGTGGCCGGCCCCCTTTTCCCTAGTCCAATTCGGACTAGAGGGGAGGGGGGGCGCAGCAGCCTTTTTCCTCTTCCCACTAAAGCCCATCAAGGCCCATTGCTTCTCCCGTAACTACCCGGTACTCCGAAAAATACCCGAATCACTCGGAACCTTTCCGATGTCCGAATATAGTCGTCCAATATATCAATCTTTACGTCTCGACCATTTCGAGACTCCTCGTCATGTCCCCGATCTCATCCGGGACTCCGAACTCCTTCGGTACATCAAAACTCATAAACTCATAATATAACTATCATCGAAACCTTAAGCGTGCGGACCCTACGGGTTTGAGAACAATGTAGACATGACCGAGACATGTCTCTAGTCAATAACCAATAGCGGGACCTGGATGCCCATATTGGCTCCTACATATTCTACGAAGATCTTTATCGGTCAGACCGCATAACAACATACGTCGTTCCCTTTGTCATCGATATGTTACTTGCCCGAGATTCGATCGTCGGTATCCAATACCTAGTTCAATCTCGTTACCGGCAAGTCTCTTTACTCGTTCCGTAATACATCATCCCGCAACTAACTCATTAGTTGCAATGCTTGCAAGGCTTATGTGATGTGCATTACCGAGAGGGCCCAGAGATACCTCTCTGACAATCGGAGTGACAAAACCTAATCTCGAAATACGCCAACCCAACATGTACCTTTGGAGACACCTGTAGTACTCCTTTATAATCACCCAGTTACGTTGTGACGTTTGGTAGTACCCAAAGTGTTCCTCCGGTAAACGGGAGTTGCATAATCTCATAGTTATAGGAACATGTATAAGTCATGAAGAGAGCAATAGCAACATACTAAACGATCGGGTGCTAAGCTAATGGAATGGGTCATGTCAATCAGATCATTCAACTAATGATGTGACCTCGTTAATCAAATAACAACTCTTTGTCTATGGTTAGGAAACATAACCATCTTTGATTAACGAGCTAGTCAAGTAGAGGCATACTAGTGACACTCTGTTTGTCTATGTATTCACACATGTATTATGTTTCCGGTTAATACAATTCTAGCATGAATAATAAACATTTATCATGAAATAAGGAAATAAATAATAACTTTATTATTGCCTCTAGGGCATATTTCCTTCAGTCTCCCACTTGCACTAGAGTCAATAATCTAGATCACATCACCATGTGATTAACATCGATAGTTCATATCATCATGTGATTAACACCCATAGTTCACATCACCATGTGACCAACACCCAAAGGGTTTACTAGATTCAGTAATCTAGTTCACATCGCTATGTGATTAACACCCAAGGAGTGCTAAGGTGTGATCATGTTTTGCTTGTGAGGGAATCTTAGTCAACGGGTCTGCCACATTCAGATCCGCATGTATTTTGCAAATTTCTATGTCAACAATGCTCTGCATGGAGCTACTCTAGCTAATTGCTCCCACTTTCAATATGTGTCTAGACCGAGACTTAGAGTCATCTAGATTAGTGTCAAAACTTACATCGGCGTAACCCTTTACGACGAACCTTTTTTCACTTCCATAATCGAGAAACATATCCTTATTCTACTAAGGATAATTTTGACCGCTGTCTAGTGATCTACTCCTAGATCACTATTGTACTCCCTTGCCAAACTCAGTGGTAGGGCATACAATAAATCTGGTATACAGCATGGCATACTTTATAGAACCTATGACTGAGGCATAGGGAATGACTTTCATTCTCTTTCTATTTTCTGGCGTGGTCGGACTTTGAGTCTTACTCAACTTCACACCTTGTAACACAGGCAAGAACTCTTTCTTTGACTGTTCCATTTTGAACTACTTCAAAATCTTGTCAAGGTATGTACTCATTGAAAAAACTTATCAAGCGTCTTGATCTATCTCTATAGATCTTGAAGCTCAATATGTAAGCAGCTTCACCGAAGTCTTTCTTTGAAAAACTCCTTTCAAACACTCCTTTTATGCTTTACAAAATAATTCTACATTATTTCCGATCAACAATATGTCATTCACATATACTTATCAGAAATGCTGTAGTGCTCCCACTCACTTTCTCATAAATACAGGCTTCACCGCAAGTCTGTATAAAACTATATGCTTTGATCAACTCATCAAAGCGTATATTCCAACTCCGAGATGCTTGCACCAGTCCACAGATGGATCGCTGGAGTTTGCACATTTTGTTAGCACCTTTCGGATTGACAAAACCTTCTGGTTGCATCGTATACAACTCTTCTTTAGTAAATCCATTAAGGAATGCAGTTTTGTTTTTCCATTTGCCAGATTTCATAAAACGCGGCAATTGCTAACATGATTCGGACAGACTTAAGCATAGATACGAGTGAGAAACTCTCATCGTAGTCAACACCTTGAACTTGTCGAAAACCTTTTGCGACAATTCTAGCTTTGTAGATAGTAACACTACTATTAGCGTCCGTCTTCCTCTTGAAGATCCATTTATTCTCAATTGCTTGCCGATCATCGGGCAAGTCAACCAAAGTCCATACTTTGTTCTCATACATGGATCCCATCTCAGATTTCATGGCCTCAAACCATTTCGCGGAATCTGGGCTCATCATCGCTTCCTCATAGTTCGCAAGTTCGTCATGGTCTAGTAACATGACTTCCAGAACAGGATTACCATACCACTCTGGTGCGGATCTTACTCTGGTTTACCTACGAGATTTGGTAGTAACTTGATCTGAAGTTACATGATCATCATCATTAGCTTCCTCACTAATTGGTGTAGTAGTCACAGGAACAGATTTCTGTGATGAACTACTTTCCAATAAGGGAGCAGGTACAGTTACCTCATCAAGTTCTACTTTCCTCCCACTCACTTCTTTCGAGAGAAACTCCTTCTCTAGAAAAACTCCGAAAAAAGTCTTGCCTTCGGTTTTGTGATAGAAGGTGTACCCAACAGTCTCCTTTGGGTATCCTATGAAGACATATTTCTCCGATTTGGGTTTGAGCTTATTAGGATGAAACTTTTCCATATAAGCATCACAACCCCAAACTTTAAGAAACGACAACTTTGGTTTCTTGCCAAACCACAGTTCAGATTGTGTCATCTCAACGGACTTAGATGGTGCCCTATTTAACGTGAATGCAGCTGTCTCTAATGCATAACCCCAAAACGATAGTGGTGGATCGGCAAGAGACATCATAGATCGCACCATATCTAATAAAGTACGGTTATGATATTCGGGCACACCATTATGCTGTGGTGTTCCAGGTGGCATGAGTTTGTGAAACTATTCCACATTGTTTTAATTGAAGACCAAACTCGTAACTCAAATATTTTTCCTCTGCGATCATATCGTAGAATCTTTTATTTTCTTGTTACGATGATTCTCCACTCCACTCTGAAATTCCTTGAACTTTTCAAATGTTTCAGACCTTTGTTTCATCAAGTAGATATACTCATATCTGCTCAAATCATCTGTGAAGATCATAAAATAATGATACCTATCGCAAGCCTCAATATTCATCGGACCACATACATCAGTATGTATGATTTCCAACAAATCTGTTGCTTGCTCCATTGTTCCGAAGAACAGAGTCTTAGTCATCTTGCCCATGAGGCATGGTTCACAAGCATCAACTGATTCATAATCAAGTGATTCCAAAAGCCCATCAGCATGGAGTTTCTTCATGCGCTTTACACCAATATGACCTAAACGGCAGTGCTACAAATAAGTTGCACTATCATTATTAACTTTGCATCTTTTGGTTTCAATATTATGATTATGTGTATCACTACGATCGAGATCCAATGAACTATTTTCATTGGGTGTGTAACCATATAAGGTTTTATTCATGTAAACAGAACAACAATTTATTCTCTTACTTAAATGAATAACCGTATTACAATAAACATGATCAAATCATATTCATGCTCAACGCAAACACCAAATAACACTTATTTAGGTTCAACACTAATCCCGAAAGTATAGGGAAGTGTGCGATGATGATCATATCAATCTTGGAACCACTTCCAACACACATCGTCACTTCACCCTTAACTAGTCTCTGTTCATTCTGCAACTCCTGTTTCGAGTTACTACTCTTAGCAACTGAACTAGTATAAAATACTGAGGGGTTGCTATAAACACTAGTAAAGTACACATTAATAACATGTATATCAAATATACTTATGTTCACTTTGCCATCCTTCTTATCCGCCAAATACTTGGGGCAGTTCCGCTTCCAGTGACCAGTCCCTTTGCAGTAGAAGCACTTAGTCTCGGGCTTAGGACCAGACTTGGGCTTCTTCACTTGAGCAACAACTTGCTTGCCGTTCTTCTTGAAGTTCCCCTTCTTCCCTTTGCCCTTTTCTTGAAACTAGTGGTCTTGTCTACCATCAACACTTGATGTTTTTCTCGATTTCTACCTTCGTCAATTTCCGCATTACGAAGAGCTTGGGAATCGTTTCCGTTATCCCTTGCATATCATAGTTCATCACAAAGTTCTACTAACTTGGTGATGGTGACTAGAGAATTCAGTCAATCACTATCTTATCTGGAAGATTAACTCCCACTTGATTCAAGCGATTGTTGTACTCAGACAATCTGGGCACATGCTCACTAGTTGAGCGATTCTCCTCCATCTTTTAGCTATAGAACTTGTTGGAGACTTTCATATCTCTCAACTCGGGTATTTGCTTGAAATATTAACTTCAACTCCTGGAACATCTCATATGCTCCATGACGTTCAAAACGTCTTTGAAGTCCCGATTCTAAGCCATTAAGCATGGTGCACTAAACTATCAAGTAGTCATCATATTTAGCTAGCCAAACGTTCATAACGTCAGCATCTGCTCCTGCAATAGGTCTGTCACCTAGCGGTGCATCAAGGACATAATTCTTCTGTGCAGCAATGAGGATAAACCTCAGATCACGGATCCAATCCGCATCATTGCTACAAACATCTTTCAACACAATTTTTCTCTAGGAACATATCAAAATAAACATATGAAAGCAACAACGCAAGCTATTGATCTACAACATAATTTGCAAAATACTACCAGGACTAAGTTCATGATAAATTTAAGTTCAATTAATCATATTACTTAAGAACTCCCACTTAGATAGACATCCCTCTAATCCTCTAAGTGATTACGTGATCCAAATCAACTAAACCATGACCGATCATCACGTGAGATGGAGTAGTTTTCAATGGTGAACATCGTTATGTTGATCATATCTACTATATGATTCACGCTCGACCTTTCGGTCTCCGTGTTCCGAGGCCATATCTGTATATGCTTGGCTCGTCAAGTATAACCTGAGTATTCCGCATGTGCAACTATTTTGCACCCGTTGTATTTGAACGTAGAGCCTATCACACCCGATCATCACGTGGTGTCTCAGCACGAAGAACTTTCGCAACGGTGCATACTCAGGGAGAACACTTCTTGATAATTAGTGAGAGATCATCTTAAAATGCTACCGTCAAACTAAGCAAAATAAGATGTATAAAAGATAAACATCATATGCAATCAAAATATGTGATATGATATGGTCATCATCTTGCGCCTTTGATTTCCATCTCCAAAGTACTGTCATGATCTCTATCGTCACCGGCATGACACCATGATCTCCATCATCTTGATCTATATCAATGTGTCGTCACATGGTCGTCTCGCCAACTATTGCTCTTGCAACTATTGCTATCGCATAGCGATAAAGAAAAGCAATTATTTGGCGCTTGCATCTTATGCAATAAAGAGACAACCATAAGGCTTTTGCCAGTTGCCGATAACTTTAACAAAACATGATCATCTCATACAACAACTTATATCTCATCACGTTTGACCATATCACATCACAACATGCCCTGCAAAAACAAGTTAGACGTCCTCTACTTTGTTGTTGCAAGTTTTACGTGGCTGCTACGGGCTTAGCAAGAACCGTTCTTACCTACGCATCAAAAACCACAACGGTATTTTGTCAAATAGACTCCGTTTTAACCTTCGCAAGGACCGGGCGTAGCCATACTTGGTTCAACTAAAGTTGGAGAAACTGTCACCCACAAGCCACCTTTGTGCAAAGCACGTCGGGAGAACCGGTCTCGCGTAAGCGTACGCGTAATGTCGGTCTGGGCCGCTTCATCCAACAATACCGCCGAACCAAAGTATGACATGCTGGTAGGCAGTATGACTTATATCGCCCACAACTCACTTGTGTTCTACTCGTGCATATAACATCAACATAAATAACCTAGGCTCGGATGCCACTGTTGGGGAACATAGTAATTTCAAAAAATTTCCTACGCACACGCAAGATCATGTGATGCATAGCAACGAGACGGGAGAGTGTTGTCTACGTACCTAACGCAGACCGACTCCGGAAGCGCTGACACGACGTAGAGGAAGTAGTCGTACGTCTTCACGATCCAACCGATCAAGCACCGAAACTATGGCACCTCCGAGTTCGAGCACACGTTCAGCTCGATGATGATCCCCGGACTCTGATCCAGCAAAGTGTCGGGGAAGAGTTCCGTCAGCACGACGGCGTGGTGACGATATTGATGTTCTACCGACGCAGGGCTTTGCCTAAGCACTACAACGATATGGTCGAGGTGGAATATGGTGGCAAGGGGCACCGCACACGGCTAAGGAACGATCTCAATGATCAACTTGTGTCTTTGGGGTGCCCCTTGCCTCAGTATATAAAGGATGGAGGAGGAGGAGGCCGGCCAAGGTTGGTGCGGCCAGGATGTGGAGTCCTACTAGGACTCCAAGTCCTAGTAGGAGTCCACCAAGAGGGGAGGAAGGGAGAAGGAAGTGGAGGAGTAGGAAAGGTGGCCGGCCCCCTTTTCCCTAGTCCAATTCGGACTAGAGGGGAGGGGGGGCGCAGCAGCCTTTTTCCTCTTCCCACTAAAGCCCATCAAGGCCCATTGCTTCTCCCGTAACTACCCGGTACTCCGAAAAATACCTGAATCACTCGGAACCTTTCCGATGTCCGAATATAGTCGTCCAATATATCAATCTTTACGTCTCGACCATTTCGAGACTCCTCGTCATGTCCCCGATCTCATCCGGGACTCCGAACTCCTTTGGTACATCAAAACTCATAAACTCATAATATAACTATCATCGAAACTTTAAGCGTGCGGACCCTACGGGTTCGAGAACAATGTAGACATGACCGAGACATGTCTCTAGTCAATAACCAATAGCGGGACCTGGATGCCCATATTGGCTCCTACATATTCTACGAAGATCTTTATCGGTCAGACCGCATAACAACATACGTCGTTCCCTTTGTCATCGGTATGTTACTTGCCCGAGATTCGATCGTCGGTATCCAATACCTAGTTCAATCTCGTTACCGGCAAGTCTCTTTACTCGTTACGTAATACATCATCCCGCAACTAACTCATTAGTTGCAATGCTTGCAAGGCTTATGTGATGTGCATTACCGAGAGGGCCCAGAGATACCTCTCCGACAATCGGAGTGACAAAACCTAATCTCGAGATACGCCAACCCAACATGTACCTTTGGAGACACCTGTAGTACTCCTTTATAATCACCCAGTTACGTTGTGACGTTTGGTAGTACCCAAAGTGTTCCTCCGGTAAATGGGAGTTGCATAATCTCATAGTTATAGGAACATGTATAAGTCATGAAGAGAGCAATAGCAACATACTAAACGATCGGGTGCTAAGCTAATGGAATGGGTCATGTCAATCAGATCATTCAACTAATGATGTGACCTCGTTAATCAAATAACAACTCTTTGTCTATGGTTAGGAAACATAACCATCTTTGATTAACGAGCTAGTCAAGTAGAGGCATACTAGTGACACTCTGTTTGTCTATGTATTCACACATGTATTATGTTTCCGGTTAATACAATTCTAGCATGAATAATAAACATTTATCATGAAATAAGGAAATAAATAATAACTTTATTATTGCCTCTAGGGCATATTTCCTTCAGTGAGAAGTCCGAACACTTTAACAAGTGCGGCACCCCGAACTTATAGCATTATATACATCGGCTCCGAATCATGTCTTGGGTCAATAGTTGGGTTTGCCCGGCTCCTATGTTTTGGTGCCTTATGTTCCGCTATATCGGCTAAGGTAGCACTAGGAGAACTACTGCGATTGTGCCCCAGTTGAGCTGGGTCGAGCACCTCAGTAGAGAAAGCTAAAACTGACTTTCATGATGAAGCGAGAGCTGGTCGCTGTTCGAGAGGTTTTTCAAGTCCCTAAAGACTTATGCCGCTTAGAGCGAGGAGTCGGCTCTGTCCGTCCAAGGCGTGGATAGCGCCCCGAACTCGGTCTTCCGAATATCAGGGGCTTTGCCGAAATTTAAAATTATAGAATTCTATGGCTAAGTGAGAGTGTTCAAGCATTATAGTCCGATTGCCTTGTTCGCTGTGCTGAGCGCCTCCCTCGAAGGACCCAAACATGGGAAAAAGAGCGCTCAGGTTTATCCCCGAACACCCCAGCACTAGCGGCACGGGGGAAGAAGCCGACGACTCGCCATCTCTCAGAATTGATAAACAGCCGCACAGAAGGTAATATTTTAAATTCTAACAGCATTGCTTAGCGCATATGAACAAGTTTTCAGCGCACAGGACAAAACGAGCAAGTTTTACTCAAAAATTACATCCCTGGAAAATTCATCTGCCATAAGGCAGGCACCCTTCAGAACATCCTTATAATAATTCTCGGGCTTGCGATGCTCCTTCCCCGGCGGTGGCCTGTCCTTCACAAGTTTCTCAGCATCCAGCTTGCCCCAGTGCACCTTAGCACGGGCAAGGGCCCTACGGGCGCCTTCAATGCAGACGGAGCGCTTGATGACTTCGAGCCTTGGACAGGCCCCCATCAGCCGCCGCACCAGCCCGAAATAGCTCCCAGGCAGAGCCTCCCCAGGCCACAACCGAACTATGAGGCCCTTCATGGCCTGTTCGGCCGCCTTGTGGAGCTTGACCAGTTGCTTCAGCTGGTCACTCAGGGGCATGGGGTGTCCGGCCTCAGCATACTGAGACCAGAACACCTTCTCCGTCGAGCTGCCCTCCTCGGCTCGATAGAATGCGGCGGCATTGGACACGATACGGGGATGATCTGCGAATGCTCCTGGAGAGCTCCGGATTCGGGTAAGTAACAAGTAACTTACGTTTATGTGTTTGCTTTGCATAAAGAAAGCCTTACCCGCCGCTATATTTTCCACCTCATCCAACTCCTGGAGGATCTTCTGGGATTCGGCCTTGGCAAACTTGGCATTTTCAATAGCCACCACGAGCTCGGACGCTCGCGTCTTTGATTCAAGCTCCAAACTCTCATGTTTTTCCATGAGAGCCTGGAGCTCTTGCCGCACCTTGCCAACCTCGGCCTCATACTTCTCCCGCTCGGTGCGCTCCGTGGCCGCCCTCTTCTCGGCCTCGACTAGCGCTTGCTTAAGGGTTGCCACCTCAGACGTGGCCCCTACAATAGCCACGATAATCCTGTCATTTTTTTGCAATTGCACTTTTTTTATATATATTTAAAACAAGGTATTTCTTACCTTCCTTCTCCTCGAGCTGCTTCTTGGCACGCCCGAGCTCTTGCTCGGACTGCTCGAGGTTATGCTTTAGCGTGTGCACTTCCGCAGTCAGTGCGGCGGACGCCAGCAAAGAAGCATGTATACGCATATTGACTCCTTTTTGTTAGACTCCTGCGAATTTCATTTTGATCCTCTATTCGGCTTTTCTTCCCGAATGCCAAACAGAGCATCAGGGGCTACTGTCTATGCGGTAATATTATTTACACATTCCTTACTTACCTCAAAGCCTGTTAAAAGGCTAGTACAAGCTTCAGTCAGTCCGCTCTTGGCGGACTGAACCTTCTGGACCACCGCACTCATAATGGTGCGGTGCTCCTCGTCGATGGAGGCGCCTTTGAGCACCTCCAACAGATTGTCCGGCGCCTCCAGTTGGACGGGGGTCACCGGCACGGTGGGCTTGCTCCTCTTGGAAGGAGGTCGCCCGCCGGACTCTAGAACCTTTGAAGGTTCCGGAGCGGTGTTCGGCCTAGGGCCGGACTTGGAGCCCTGGGGGGTTTTATCCCCTTTACTCCTGGAGTCCGGGAGGTCGCCTTGCGGCGCCTCCAGGACCACCTCCTCCCAGCTTGGAACCTGTTGGGACAACACTTTGGTGTCGTCCGTAGGGCAGGGGGAGGAAGCCGTCGGAAGCGAATTCACATCCGACGAGTCCAGTGAACCGCTCGACGACGCATCGAGCCGGTCTTTGGGTGGGCTGCATAAACATATTCGACATAAGGGAAAGCTGTGCAATAAAGGAATACTATGAATTACTCTGGTATCCGATACTTACGATTTAGCCAGGGGCTTGGCCCTGAGCGGCCACTCCTCTCCGTCGTCGTCGGCGTCGGTGGAGTAGTCCGGAGGAAGGGTTTTCCCCTTCTTGGACCCTTCGGCCTCCCCAGTTGGGGCGGCCTTCCTTTTCTTCCCTTCCCCCGCTGGAGGGGGAGGGGTCTCTTCTTCCTCCTCCTCGTCTTCATGGGAGGAGTGCGTCTTGGAGTCGTCGGATGAGGGATCCGACACCTCCAGGCGCCGGGCACTCTTTCGAGTCCCCGTGGCCTTCTTCTTGGCCTTCTTCTCCGACACCACATGGGGTGCCGGAACCAGCAGCTTCGCCAAATGAGCGCCCGCTGGGCCTTCAGGCAAAGGAGCCGGACAGTTGATCTGTCCGGACGTCTCCTGCCAATCCTGTCAAAGGTAATGAAGCTTAGATCCCGCATGGAGTCAAACTATGAAAAACTGATACCCTGTAAAAGGTAAAAACAGCTTACCGCATGAGCGTGACGCTGCGTACTGAATCCGCGATCCTCGGTAGCGGATGCGGGGGCCTCGGCACCCTTGAAAAGCACCTTCCAGGCATCTTCGTACGTCGTGTCGAAGAGCCTGCTCAGAGTTCGGTGCCGCGCCGGGTCGAACTCCCATAGGTTGAAAGCCCGTTGTTGACACGGGAGGATCCGGCGGATGAGCATAACCTGGACTACGTTGACAAGTTTGAGCTTCTTGTCCACCAGGGTTTGGACGCATGTTTGGAGTCCGGTCAGCTCTCCTTTTTTACCCCACGACAAGCCCGTCTCCTTCCAGGAGGTGAGCCGCATAGGGGGTACAGATCGGAACTCGGGGGCTGCGACCCATTCAGGGTCGCGTGGCTCGGTGATGTAAAACCATCCCGATTGCCACCCCTTCAGGGTCTCCACAAAGGAGCCCTCGAGCCATAAGACGTTGGGCATCTTTCCCAACATGGCGCCTCTGCACTCCGCCTGGTTGCCGCGCACCACCTGCGGCTTGACATTGAAAGTCTTGAGCCATAGGCTGAAATGGGGGCGAATGCGGAGGAAAGCCTCACACACGACGATAAACGCCGAGATGTTGAGGACAAAGTTCGGGGCCAGATCATGGAAATCCAGGCCATAGTAGAACATGAGCCCCCGGACAAATGGGTGGAGAGGGAAGCCCAGTCCACGGAGGAAATGGGGGAGGAACACCACCCTCTCATGGGGCCTAGGGGTGGGGATGAGCTGCCCCTCTTCAGGAAGCCGGTGCGCAATGTCGTTAGACAAGTATCCGACCTTCCTTAGTCTTTTGATGTGTCCCTCTGTGACGGAGGAGACCATCCACTTGCCTCCCACTCCGGACATGGCTGGAGAAGGTTGAGGTGGGGAGTGCGGACTTGGGCGCTGGAGCTCGAGTGCGCAAGAATGGATAGGCAAAGGAGGAAGAAGGCGTAGGTGAAAAGGTGGATCCTTATCCCCTTATATGGGTGGACGCAACTATGTGTCCCCACCAGCCTGGTAAAACTCGCTTATCCCCAAGCGCCGTAATCAATGGCGCAGTTGGGTTACCCACGCCCGTATTGATGAGAATCCCGGAATAAGGGGACACGATCTCTGCTTCGACAAGACGTGCCAAGGAAACCGCCTCGCATGACGCGCTGAGGTGGGATAATAAAACGATTCGAATAAAGACTTGGCCGTGGTGCGTCACACTACGGAATACGTCAGCGGATTAGATTTGTGTAAATATTATTCTCTCTATTGCAGTATGTGGAAACTTATTTTGCAGAGCCGAACACTATCTTTGTGTTCAAAATCTTCTATGAAGTACTTGGAGGAGGAACCCGCCTTGCAATGCCGAAGACAAACTGCGCGCCGGACTCGTCGTCATTGAAGCCTGGTTCAGGGGCTACTAAGGGAGTCCTGGATTAGGGGGTGTCCAGATGGCCGGACTATACCTTCAGCCGGACTCCTGGACTATGAAGATACAAGATTGAAGACTTCGTCCCGTGTCCGGAAGGGACTTTCCTTGGCGTGGAAGGCAAGCTTGGCGATACGGATATTTAGATCTCCTACCATTGTAACCGACTTTGTGTAACCCTAACCCTCTCCGATGTCTATATAAGCCGGAGGGTTTTAGTCCGTAGGACAACATATAGAACAACAATCATACCATAGGCTAGCTTCAGGGTTTAGCCTCTCCGATCTCGTGGTAGATCTACTCTTGTACTACCCATATCATCAATATTAATCAAGTAGGACGTAGGGTTTTACCTCCATCGAGAGGGCCCGAACCTAGGTAAAACTTCGTGTCCCTTGCCTCCTGTTACCATCCGGCCTAGACGCACAGTTTGGGACCCCCTACCCGTGATCCGCCGGTTTTGACACCGACAATGATCTTGTCTTGAAACCATAACTTAAATTCTTATCTTTGATTACTCTCTCAAGCCTTGATCCTCAGAAGCCCAAATATATCAATCTTTGAGATCCTCCAATGAGCTCCATCATGAACATAATTAGATTAGGCATTGAAACCAATCTTGATGGCGTCAATAGAAGTACCCGAAGACCAACTTGAAACCTCACTGGATATGGGATCTCGAGAGCCAACACCTAGGCCCCGTGAGCACGGGGTATCCAGAGAGTTGACACTCGACCCCGTGCGCACGGTACAAGCCCGTGTGCATGGGGTATCCAGAGAAGGATACCATGAGGACTTCTTCGGATGCTTTGATGGAAGACTTCACAAAACAACCCAATGCACTTCAAGCATCACTATGGAACATATATTTATATAAGATTCAATGCACTTGATGCTCCATAGGAATTGTCATTTAATACCAAAGCATAGGGCAAATATATCTTCATATATATGGACTTCATCCTTGATTTCGTCCAATATCCTTGAGGCACTATCTTCATATATGGACTTCATCCATGATTCCATCCAATATCCTTGTGGCACCTTCTATGGACAAAACCTTCAAATATATCTCACTGAAAACATTAGTCCATAGAGATTGTCATTTAATTACCAAAACCACACTTAGGGGCTACATGCCCTTTCAATCTCCCCCATTTTGGTAATTGATGACAATCTCAACAAGAGGGTTTATATAATGAATTTAAAACAAGTATGAAATCTATCCGAGAATAAATTGTATACTTGAGGTGGTTTTGATAGCCTCAAACATCACAAACATAGTTGATGTTATCAAAACCGGTTGTAATAGCATTGAAATACTACACAAGAATTTGATGCTAGTAGAACCACAATATATAGAGCAAACTCCCCCACAATATATGCACAGGAAATAACTTGGTGTAGTTTCCTCTATATACACATACATGAAATGAGCAAGCACAACCAAAGTAGATAAGCATGAATGACAGGAACCAACCCACTTCACCTAAACCCTCTTGTATACGAACCAACCCACAATCGCCAAAATGGAAGAAAAATCTAGACGACCAATATAGTATGAGTTCCTCCTTAATTTTTGCATTTCTCATATTGTGAGTGGAATCAAATGCACATATCCAGTTACGAACAAACGAAGAAATTCACACTATATCGAGGATCCATAGAATGCACCAAAATGATATGACAAGAGAATCAAACATTCAAAGGATCCAAAGAACATATTTTGGACAAGGGATAATGGAGATATCCAATATGATAATCATGCTAAGCATGGGTCCAAAATATATCCAACAACTCATGAGTGCAAACCTATATGCAAAACATACAAGCACTCACTCAACAAGTACTAATCATGCTATGATGAAACATACACAATGTTGACTCTAATTTAAATAAATGCATGAAGTAAGTACTTGTTACCGAGAGATAGAGCATTGGTTCAAGGGGCCCTTGATCTAGTAAGCAAACAAGAGGGACTTGATATTGTTCTTGGATAGGTACATGATCTCCCATATCATCTTGATCTTGTGTTGGGGGTGATGACTTCCCTTGTGGTGGATCCACAAGAGGGGATCTTACTCCTTCTTCTTCTACATGGACATGGGGTGTTTCCTATGGAAGAATATGATCGATCCCCATTGTACTTGTAGCTTGGGAAGGAGTTTCATCACCTACAACACTTGAAACAAATTGCTCCGCATGGAAGCCATTATTCTTATCACACTCCACATTCACCGTTTCCTCAATACATCCCGAGGATTTATAGAGAATACGATAAGTGTGGGAGTTTGATGCATATCCAACAAATTGACCCACATTTTAGTTAACCGGGTTTTCATGATGAGAATGAAACACTTACAACCGACCCGGGTTTTCAATTATCTTCTCCCTCAATCAAACAATCAACCAAGCTTGGCTCTAGTAATTTCCCACGGTGTCTCCACCTTCCTCATGAATAAGCCAAGCATCCAATGCTTCTCTAAAGTACCTAAAACACATTAAGGTATAATTTGGTCCCCAAACTTATTGGGTCCGAAGTAGTTAGTCCAACCACAATACATAGGGAAAACTCCGTATTAAATATGTGCAAAAGGGTATGAACTTGAAGTTCATGCACACTTTTAATCATTAATGATTTGATGGAGTTTACCCTATATAGAGGGTCAAGTAGAGCAATCAAGACAAGAAAAAGTATATAAATAAATATGCATGCACATGCCTACCAAGATCCAAAGAGATACAATTTGGACAAAAGAACACTTAAACGAAGAATACTCCAAAAATAACATAAAGCATTCAAGTTGTCCAAATCATATCAAAGAGACGAATCCACACAAGACCACAAGAAAAGTACAACATATGAACTAAGCAAAAACCAAAGAGCATATAGGATATACATTACACACATGCTCAAAGGCTTATATCACTCAAGTAGATAATAGATGGTACAAGGAGTGAGATAAGGCAAGCTGAAGCACAAGCCGAGAAGAAGATGATCATAAAATTCTACCACAAGAAGAAATACCAATTGGTATTTGTAATTAACACTCGATGGTAGAATCCGAAGAAGCACAAGATCATAATCAACAACCACCCCGTGCGCACGGGGGTCAAAAGACCCCGTGCGCACGGGGTACCCAGAGAGTTACGCAACACCCCATGCGCACGGGGGTCAAAAGACCCCGTGCGCACGGGGTATCCAGAACTTTTCTGGTGCAACTTTCTGGATACCACGGCAAGCATACAACACAGGCAAATAACCACCTAAAAGAGATAACTAATGGATACCCTGAGAATCTGAATATCAAATGAGCTTGACATAGCACATAGTGACTAGATAATATTGAGTACCAATACTATGTGGTATTTCTCATATTCACATTTTGGGTTTGTGATGTGCACAAAACATAACACTCCCCCATAATTTGATGATCCACTAATATCTCGCAAGAGCCAAACAACATACAAATAAGGCTCAAGACAACAAGCATCACTATATGATGTGCAATGCAACCTACACATGCTAGATAACACAAATCAAGAATACTAGGAAGCACAACATATAAATGCACATGCTAGATACAAAACCTAAGCATGCAAGGGGCGAGTAACTTTCAATGTAAGCAATAAAAATACAAGTTACCGCGAGGAGGAACATTGGATAGATAATATGAAGATAATCCACATGACTTGGCTCGAACAAATAAATGGTGGATATCCTTTTCGTCATGAACTAGCCAAATCTCCAATGTCCTCCACACACCTATTGATCAAGTTTGAGCTTGATGGTCCCCAACCAAGTTGGGTCCTAAGAACTTAGTCACAATAGGCTTGGCAACCCAAATGGTCTTTTCCATTTCCAAACCACTTTGGGCACCAACAAACTTGGCAAACAAATTGCCAACAACATCCTTTCTAAGCGAATAATGATCATTGACTAGAGGAGGCTTAGGGATGTTACCGTTGGGACAAGATGAGGATATATGTCCCTTCTCACGACAAATATAGCAACATGTGCTCCCCCTTCTCTTCTTCTTTATTTTCTCAACTTGGGGAGCATTATCTTTGTTCATCATTGCTAGTGGCCTTTCTTCAACATGAGGTTGACCTTGAGATTGAACTTGAGGACACTTCCCTTGATGCTTCACATTTTGAAGCCTTCTTCTTCAATGGACAAGATCTCACATGGTGACCAACATTCTTGCACTTGAAGCATGTAATGTTGGTCGGATTCTTGACTTGATCTTGTCCCTTCTTCTTTCTCTTGGACTTCTTGTTGTTGGAGATGAAACCAAGTCCGCCCTTGTCATGAGGGGATTTTTGAACACTCAAGATAGCGTTGAGAGAGGTATTTCCTTCATGACATATTTCCAAGTCTTTCTTCAAAATAGTGACTTGGGCCTTGAGGTCTTTGTTTTCATCTACAAGGTTAGTATCAAAAAAAGTACTAGAGGAAGTAGAAGCTTCATTGTTAGAGCAACAAGGCAAGGAGAGCAATTCATCACAAAAAATAGCAATAATATGTCTAGATGAATCACTAGGACTAGCACCTGTCAATAAAGTATTTTGAGTAGAAATAGTGCTAATGTCCACATGAGGCTCACACGATGTTACCTCATTCAAAATAGCCTCATGAGCTAACTTTAGCCTTTCATGGGAGATTAGAAGGTCATCATGAGAGCCTGAGAGCTTTTCATGAATTTCTTCTAATCTTCCATAATTGCTAGTTAGCAAAGCAAGTTGAGCCCTTAGCTCAACATTCTCCTTTAAGATAGATGCTTCACAAGAAGTATAGTTAGTAGCATAAGCATTATTGACAATATGAGAGGAGCTAGAAGAAACTAGAGACTTCACATGAGTAGCTTGAAGTTCCTCATAAGACTTAGAGAGTTTGGTGAGCTCTCCTTTGACATTCTTGTAGACAAGGTCAAGGTGCTCAAAATCCTCTTTAAGTTGATCATGAGCAACTTCAATCTCTTCTTTAGAAGATTCTAAGTCTCTAAGAGTTTCTAGAGCATCAAGAAGGTTACAATCAAGTTTTTCATTTTGTTCTTGCTCTTCGTGAAGTAAATCATTACACTTTCCAAAATGAGTGATAAGATCTTTAAACATCTCATAAGTGTTCTTATTTACCCCACGAAGAGAATTACCAATTTCATATATTTCTTGACTCATATCCCTATCACATTCATCATTACTCTCATCAATATCATTACAAAGAGTAGATGATACCTCAGTATTACCTCTTGCCATGAGGCACATGTGAACATCGGAGGTTGATGATGATGCTTTTAGAGAGGGAGTTTCTTTATCATCAAGAGTAGGATATCCATGTCCATCCTCTTGACACTCATAGCATTTCCTCTCCAACAAGGTGATGTCCTTCTTTGCTCCTCTAGCAATTTCCTCATTAATGATGTGTGCACTATTTTCTCTTGTTTCCTCTACATGGTTAGTCAAACAACAACTAGAGGAAATAGAAGCACATAGATCATGGAAACAAGGAGTATCAAGCATATCATCACAAAAGGTATTCAAGGAATCTCCAAATGATATGCATGGACTATCAACACAAGAATGTCAGTCATTTTTGCTAGATATGCTCATGTCCATAGAATCTACAACACTAGCATGTATACATGAAAGATAATCAATGTTTAGCACAACATCATCATCACAAATGATATTTCCACTCACCATGTCATTACCTTGGGACATGCCATATGATGGTGAGGTGGAAGAGGTAGAAGTGTCCAAGCACATGGATGAAGAAGCAATATGGAGATCTTCATGATTTGAAGATGTGGAGACCTCCTCAATTAACTTCTCCGAAAGATGATGAATATCAACAAGATTGGACCCACCATATATTTCTTCAAGTTTGGTCCACATATCATGAGTCGTCACACAAGTCATGATAGACTCAAATACTTCGAGGGATATAAACCGGATTATGGCATTCTTAGCACCATAGCCACAAAGCATATCATCATTTTCCTCACTAGTTGGAAAAAGGTCATCCTTCCATGGAGAAGCCCCTACAAGAACAATTCGCACAAGATTTGGACCCATGGTCCGAAAATGACAAAGCATGCGATTTTTCCACAAGTGATAGTTTGTGCCGCTAAAACAAAAAGTGTCATTGTGCACTATACCCCTAGTCGACATCTTTACTCTCTAGGCGGTGAAGCCTACCAAGGAGATACCAAAGCTCTGATACCAATTGAAATGATCTAGATGACGACTAGAGGGGGTGAATAGGAGTTTTAAAACTTTTACGGATTTGGCTTTATCCTAATGCGGAATTAAACTAACGGATACTTTTCAAGCACAAATCCTAAATATGCTAGGCTCAACTAAGTGCACCAACAACCTATGCTAAACAAGATAGGCACTTAAGAAAACTAGCAAGCACAAACTATATCACAAGATATGGAAATGAAGGAACAACTAAGCAATTCAACTATTACAAGATATCTCAATATGAGCAAGTATGAATTGCGGAAAGTAAAGGGTGTGGGTATGAGATAACCACAAGTGAGTCGGGGACATGGATTTATCCCGAAGTTCACACTCGTGAGGGTGCTAATCTCCGTTAGAGCGGTGCCGAAGCAGAAGCTCCGGGGCGTCACCAAGTGACTCACCGTATTCTCCCTTTCGAGTCACCCCCAATGGATGAGCCTCGGTTCACTCGGGGTTGGTCTTGAAGGCGACCACCACACCTTTACAAACTTCTTCGGAGCACACCATAACCACGGAAGCTTCCGTAGGAACTTGACCACCTAGGCCACTTGAACACCCTTCCCCGGAGAACACCACAAAAGGAAGCTTCCGGGGGAACCTTGGCACCCATAGGCCTCTTCACAATCTTCTCAATGATATCACCAAAACGTCTAGGAGGCAAAGCCTCCAAGAGTAATAAACTCACGGGCTCTCACTCGAACAAATCGATGCGGGGATCTCAAACCAATGCAACGAATGCAATGCAAGGTCAAGCAACAAATGCTCAACTCACTCTCTCAATCTCACAGGATGCAACTCAAGAAAGTGGGAGATTGAAGAGAGGGGATGCAATGGAGGAAATCAACAAATGACTCCAAGATCCATCCACAAATCCCCCTTCACTTAGAGGGGAGATAGGGGTTTGGGAGAGGTGGTAAGAGGCCCAAAATGATGTTTTGAATGTGAATCAACAACCCCCCAACCGGTGGGAGGAAGGAGCCCTTAAATAGCCAAAACCCAAAACTAGCCGTTGGGGCTCAACGGGCAGTTCCTGGACACCCCGTGCCCAGGGGGTCCCGTGCGCACGGTACGATCCCGTGCACATGGGGCCCCATGCCCACGGGGGTCAAAAACCCCGTGCCCACGGGGTACCCAGGATAGCCTGCAGCAGCCCACTAAAACATGCATAACTTTGGCATACGAACTCCGAATTTGATGATCTTGGGCTCGTTTTGAAGCTAGGGAAAACCCCAAGGTCCTCACATAGAGAACCACCTAAGATCAACAAGAAAGTATGATGCAAGTAATGCAAAGGTTTGAGCTCTCTACATGCGACGTGATCAAGCTACTCGCCCGAGAGTCCCTCTTGATAGTACGGCTATCAAACCTATAATCCGGTCTCCCACCAAGCACTATGAGATCGGCAAAACTAGAAAAACCTAGCTAAGTTATACCTTTGCCTTGCATATTCAACTTGAGCTTGATGATGACTTTAATGCTTGCCTCAAGTTGGAATCCCTTTCTTGTCCATAACCACTTGGTGAAGATACTCGAATTGCTTCCTCATATTGCAATGAGGGAAGCCTTAACTTAAGCCCATCTTCACATGTTCATTATCATGATGTGGACCGCAAGCTTCAAAGCATATAACCTCCGGCTTCTCATCTTGCACTTGGACACCTCGAACCCGACGACCATCACCACTTGATGTCATCCTCACATAGGCTACTTGAAATATTTCCTTTGGATGCAAGCCCATGAGAAACATCTAACCCACATAGACATACCAAACACATAGCATGGGTTAGGTAACAAAGCACAATTCACAATTACTTACCATACCACTAGATCACTTGGTCTCACGTGGTACAATGTTTGTGCTTTGAGAGTTGACCACTTAGATATAATCTTCGAGCTTCATCTTGGTCAACCAACATCTTTACTCCAAGCTCCATCTTGGTTTCTTGAAAGCCACAATGAACTCTTCATTTACCTTCATTGCTTCAAGACTATATCACCAAAGACTCTTCCATGATCATATCAAGTTCCACTATGAATATCATCTTGGTCACCACTTGCCCTTCTAAAAAAACTCCATCACAATCTCTTGAGAGGCATAATGAATTTTTCACTCTAGTTGCTTGCTTCAAGACTTGATCAACCAAAACCCAACACATGAGCTCACCATGATCTTCTCTTGAGATCATAACTTGAATTCTTCTCTTTGATTATTCTCTCAAGCCCTTGATCCTTAAAAGCCCTAGATCATAATATCTTGAGAGGCACAATGAATTCTTCACTCTAGTTGTTTGCTTCAAGACTTGATCAACCTAAACCCAACACATGAGCTCACCATGATCTTGTCTTGAAACCATAACTTGAATTCTTCTCTTTGATTACTCTCTCAAGCCTTGATCCTAAGAAGCCCAAATATATCAATCTTTGAGATCCTCCAATGAACTCCATCATGAACATAATTAGATTAGGCATTGAAACCAATCTTGACGGCGTCAATAGAAGTACCCGAAGACCAACTTGAAACCTCACTGGATATGGGATCTCGAGAGCCAACACCTAGGCCCCGTGAGCACGGGGTATCCAGAGAGTTGACACTCGACCCCGTGCGCATGGTACAAGCCCGTGTGCACGGGGTATCCAGAGAAGGATACCATGAGGACTTCTTCGGATGCTTTGATGACAGACTTCACAAAACAACCCAATGCACTTCAAGCATCACTATGGAACATATCTTTATATAAGATTCAATGCACTTGATGCTCCATAGGAATTGTCATTTAGTACCAAAGCATAGGGCAAATATATCTTCATATATATGGACTTCATCCTTGATTCCGTCCAATATCCTTGAGGCACTATCTTCATATATATGGACTTCATCCATGATTCCATCCAATATCCTTGTGGCACCTTCTATGGACAAAACCTTCAAATATATCTCATTGAAAACATTAGTCCATAGAGATTGTCATTTAATTACCAAAACCACACTTAGGGGCTACATGCCCTTTCACATATGGACTCAGCTGATATGTCAAGCAACGCTCAACGCCGCAACCAACCGCGCAGGCATGAGCCGGTGCAGGCCGGAGCTCTTAACTTAGCGGATCAGGAGAGGATTCGACAAGAGGCTGAACGGGCGGTTCAACTGGCAGCTGAGCAGGCGGCTCGTCAAACTTTTCCGGCTTATCCAGCAACCTCTGTTGAGGCGGGAGTAGCCACAAGAACATGAGGTGTCCCTTGCCTGGTGTCGGCTATACGTAATGAGCGCTTGCCAAAAGACTTCAAGGGGCCTCGCAAGGTGCCTAATTACACGGCCGACTTGCAGCCTGGGGCCTGGATTGAGAGTTATGAGATGGCAATGGAGTTGTTGGAAGTCAGCGATGCAGCAATGGCTAAGTACTTCACTATGATGTTGGATGGAACGACTCGCACTTGGTTGAAAGGATTGCCCCCCAATTCCATCGGATCATGGGCGGAATTAAAAGCCCGGTTCATTCAGAACTTCAAAGACACATGCAAACAACCTATGTCAATCCACGACAACAGCGGAGAGCTGCAGCGCACCCCACCTCCTCCGAGACGAGCCATGAACATGCAAGTAGCTCTTGGAGCGGAAGAGCTGCCCCGTGGCTTCGAGGACCTCTTCCTTCCAGGAAAGGAGGCTCTGCTCCTAGCGCCAGCTTCATCCCCGCTGCACCCGCCTGCCGCGCAGCGCAAGACGCTGGCTGGGGTCGTCGTATGCAGTATGGGCGGCCTATCACTAAGGCGAACCAGCGCCAGACTTAGGGCTGGTGCCCGTGCTCTTAAGCCGACGGTTGCTGTCGAGAAGGCGGCCGATGCGATGGTTTGCCGCAGCATTGGTATCATTGAAGACGGCGAAGACATCACCGAGGCGGCGTTGGACAAGTTTGCTGCAAAGTTCAAAGACCAGGTTTCGGCCGAGGTGCTGGTGGCGATGCGCGCGCTTTTCAAGCTCGATGGCCCAAATGTAAACGCCATTGAAGATGCACTCATCACCCATGGAGGCGAGGACGCTCTGGATCATGAGGCCAGCGCGGTCCAAGCTGCCTGATGTTGTTGTTCCTGCTGCACTGTTTTAAACTCTAGTCTCCAATGATAGTACAACCTATAAATGTTATGTGCTGGAACATAAGAGGTCTCAACTGCCCCAAGCGACGTGCTACTATCAATGAAACAATTACCACCTCTTCATGTCAAATCGTGTGCATTCAAGAAACGGAGCTCGGCAACATTGATCCATTCACCGCTAGGTTCCTCGAAGGAGGTAGACTAAGCAGTTTTGCTCAGAGGGCGGCGAACGGAACTAGGGGTGGTATACTCATGCTCTGGGATGACCAGCTCCTCCACGTCACTGACATCAGCACCACTCCGCATTGCTTCTCTGCCATGGTTCTAATTAAAGCGTCCAATGTGCATTACAAGATCACAACTGTGTATGGCCCGTCCTCCCGCACTCTCAAGGATGCATTCTTCGCCGAGCTCATCACTCAGAGGCCTCCCACTGGTACCCTTTGTCTTTGTCTGGGAGATTTCAACCAAATTTAGAGAGCGTGTGACAAAAACAAGAGAAACATCGACACTGGGCGTCTTAACCGTTTTCGTGCAACGCTCCAAAGTCGTGGCTTGATGGAGATCCACCTCCAGAATAGACGTTTCACGTGGTCAAACGAGAGGGAAAACCCGACCCTTTGCAAGCTCGACTCGTTCTTTTGCAACGCGGAGTGGGACGATCAGTTTGGCAGCCACATCCTTCATGCACTCTCGTCCTCGCTCTCTGATCACTGCCCCCTCCTCCTCGCCGAGGTTAGGGGACCCTGGAGACCGCGAAGCTTCAAGTTCGAGAATTTTTGGGTTTCTCTTCCAGGGTTCAAGGTGGTCGTCCTCAAGGCATGGAATGAGCACACAGACTATACCGAGCCATATCAAATCCTACACTACAAGCTCAAGAAGACCGGTGCCCGCCTTTCCGAGTGGAGTAGGGGGTTGTTCTCCAAAGCAAAGGTCCATCTCCACGCCGCCCTCTTGGTGATTTTGCACCTTGACATGGCCCAGGAAAACCGGCAACTCTCTGTGGAGGAAGGGGACCTCCGCAAGCGGCTCAAAAGACGAGTCATCAGCTTAGCGGTCATGGAGAGGGCTCGTAAGAAGCAGTGCACGAGACTGGCCAACATCAAGGAGGGTGATGCAAACACCAAATTTTTTCACCGGAGGATCAATGGGAGACGCCGCAAAAATTTCATCCACAGGCTTAAGCATAATCAAGGATGGATCACCGACCATGATTCCAAAGAGAAGGTTGTCCATGACCACTTCACCGAGGCCATGGGAAAGGGGCGCCCGCGGGTGCGCGACTTCAATTGGGAAGAGTTTGGCTTAGAGGTACACAACTTGGACTCCCTTGCGGACCCCATCACCACGGAGGAGGTGCACGAGGCCATTAAGCAAATGCCAAGCGATAAAGCACCTGGCCCAGACGGTTTCACCGGATTGCTCTTCAAGAGTTGTTGGAACATTATCAAGGAGGACATCATGAGGGTAGTCTCTCTTTTTGGCAACCTACACACGACAAACCTCCACTGGCTCAACTCTGCAAACATTGTACTAATTCCTTAGAAGGAGGGTGTTGAGGGGATCACTGACTTTCGGCCTATTAGCCTCATCCACTCCATTGTGAAGATTGTTGCCAAAATTTTAGCAATTCGTCTAGCGCCTCACATGAACAAGCTTGTCTCCAACGCGCAAAGTGCTTTCATCAAGACTAGGAGTATCCATGACAATTTCATGTATGTGAACAATCTCGCGCGTCGCCTCCACAAGAGCAAAACTCCGTCCCTCCTCTTCAAGCTTGATATAAGAAAGGCTTTCGACTCTATGAGATGGGAGTATATCATTGACATCCTCCAGCAGAGGGGGTTCCTGAGCACCTTTCAAAATTGGATCACCGCCCTCCTATGAACCTCCTCCTCGCGGGTTCTCCTCAACGGCATCCCTGGCAACCCCATTACCCACGGAAGCGGCTTCCGGCAGGGGGATCCTCTCTCACCCATGCTATTTGTCATTGCCATTGACCCCCTTCAAAAGATCCTCGAGTTGGCAACTAGGAAGGGGCTGCTTTACAAAATCCGTGGCTATGGGCCCATCATGAGAACATCCCTCTACACCGATTACGCAGCCGCCTTTGTTGCACCCATCAAGAAGGATATTGACAACCTCTCTGTGTTGCTCGGTGCGTTTGGTGATGTCATGGGACTATGCACTAACTTCCAGAAGAGCTCTGTGGTCCCAATTCGGTGCAGACACCTACAACTCGACAACATCCTCCAGAATTTCCCCGCTGCCCGTGCTTCCTTCCCGATAAAATATCTGGGTCTACCTCTCTCGGTTTGGCAACTAAAAGTTCGGGATTTCCAATTCCTCATGGACAAGGCCACTTCCAAACTTGTTCCATGGTACGGGCAAAATATCACTGCCATTGGTCGGCCTGCCCTTGTCAAGTCTGTGCTATCCTCACAAGCCATCTACTTCATCACCCCACTGGTCGTTCCACCGAGCATCCTCCACAATATCAACAAGCTTGAGAGAGCTTTCCTTTGGGCGGGAACAGATAAGACTACCGGCGCGAAGTGCAAAGTTAATTGGGAATCCGTATGTCGGCCAGTCGAATATGGAGGTCTTGGGGTGCTAAACACGGAGAAATTTGCAAGGGCTCTTCGTTTGCGTTGGCTTTGGTTCGAATGGAAGGAGCCCACCAAGCTATGGGTTGGGACGGGCAACTCGTGCGACGAGATGGACAAAAATCTCTTCTATGCTTCAACGACCATAACTGTTGGCAACGGTGCGCGCACGCCCTTCTGGGACTCCCCTTGGGTGCGGGACCAAAAACCAAGAGACATCGCACCACTTATCTACGACACTTCCTCTCGGAAGACTTGGAAACTTCGGGAAGCCCTCCAGGATGATGCTTGGGTTCGGAAGATCAAGGTCACTTCCACCTTCACTTTCGAACATCTTCGACAATTTATTGAGCTTTGGTCCACCATCCGCGATTTCCATCTTGAGGCGCACGCCGAAGACGACATCGTGTGGAAACACACAGAGAGCGGGATATACACTGCCAAATCCGCCTACTTGGCCCAATTTTTCGGCATCACCCGCTCCCCCATGGAGCTTGCAGTGTGGAAGGCCTGGGCCGCGCCCAAGGTCAATTTTTTTGCGTGGTTGGCCATGCAAAATAGGGTTTGGACTGCCGACCGCTTGACCAATCAGGGGTGGCCCAATTGCGGGCTTTGTCCTCTTTGCAAGCGTGTGCAAGAATCCATCGACCACCTCCTCTTCAGATGCCGGTACACTACTAGACTTTGGGAAATGATAAAAGATTGGCTCCAGCTCGAAAGCATCAACACTTCCGCTTGGCACCTGGCACGGTCAACCGAAGAGTGGTGGATCGGGCTCTCCGACTCTACCATACCAAATAGGAAGGCCATGGCCACCCTCTCCATGCTCACCTCTTGGACAATCTGGAATGAAAGGAATGCCCGCATCTTCCAACTCAAGAGTGCCCCGCCGACAATTCTACTAGCTAACATCAAGATTGAGGCTCATACTTGGGTCATCGCGGGTGCAAAGAAATTGGGATCCATCATGCCACGAGAGTAGGCCTTTTGTAGTGGTATTGTAGCACGATGTGTGTTGTAACACAAAATTCAAACTCTCTTTTCCCTCTTAATTAGTGAATGAGGCAAGTCTTTTGCCTCCTTTAAAAAAAAGATTTCACAGTGCTGGATCGCCTCCTGTCTTGGTCCATCGCCCTCCGACTACCATCCTCCCACTAGCAGCAGAATAACGTAAAGCAGCATCGGTGCGTGTGCCAGCGAGCCGGCAAGGGTGGCTTTCAGAGAATACGAATCCGCATTTTCCAGCGAGCCGGTTCCTCAGTTTCAGTTATCCGTTTCTCTTAGGCGAGAAGCACAGAGAGAGGTCCCTGCTTCTTTTTCATTTCTTTTTTTGAGAAACTCCCTGCTTCTTTTCATATTCCCCACCTTCGGGCCGAAGGCGACGTGCATCGAAACTTCCCGTGGGCTTCCGAGCCGACCCACACTAGGCCTGGTAGTGCTCCAAAGTTTGTTCCGCCCCAAAGATCAACAGCAGGCGCATGGGAATTATGGGGGCACGACGACTTTGTCTCGACTGGGACTTCCTATATGCCTGCCGTTCGCTGCGTCCAACAGCAGCGGGACGAACAGGGGCGACCCGACCTGGTCATCCCACCAGCGGCGGTAGTCATGCACTGCAGCACGAGACTATAGCAAGGTGCACTTTTCAACAAAACAAACTTCGAATGGTACAAACAAATTTCCAAATTTTCAACAAAGTTTAATATTTTTGAGCCGTTATCGAAAAACACGAACACAAATCTGATACTCTGACGGGAAGGGGCGACGCTTTGATGCAAAATACGTCGAATAGAATATTCCGCTTGTCCACGACGAACTTTTTCGTTTATTTCTAGTGCGGGCCCTTTTGTTTTGTTTTGTTGTTTTTGATTTTGAATTATGTTTATGTTTCGAAATGCTCTCCCCATATGTATATGTTTTTTTTTACTTTGTTTATTTTTTTCCTGAATTCACTGCGTATTATAAATAGTTAGGGGAATGCAATTTTTTTTGTTCTCGTGGTTTAAAAAAATGTGTCTACGTTTACAAAAAATGTTTGTGACTTTCAAAAGAAATGTTTACGCATCTAAAGCATGTTCAAGCAGTGTGTTTTTTTTTCTTTGCGTCAGTCTTTTCAAAAATATCTTTGTGGCATTTAAAAATGTTTACACATTTAAAATTATGTTCATGACATGTTGAAAAATATATTTCTTCATGTATTGAAATATGACCAATGTATATAAAATATCATATGTATTAAGAAAAATCAAGGTGTATTTGAAATAAATCATCATGTATTACTGAAAAATGTTCAAAGTCAATCTGATTATTTTCACATGTATTAAAAATATATTCAATGTGTATTTGAAAAGGATTTATAATGTACTCAAAAAAGTGTTCAAACAAGTATATTGAAAAAATATGATCATTACTCTTTAGGAAAATGCTCAACGTGTATTCAACTTTTTTTAACATGCACTCATGAAAAATGTTCAAATATTTATTTTGAAAAAAATCGTCATTCTTTATAAAAATGCTCACGTGTATTCAACTTTTTTGAACATGTACTCAAGAAAAATGTTCAAATGTTTTTTTAAAAATCGTCATTCTTTAGAAAAATGTTCAACGTATAACTAAAAAATATTTAGCATGCATAAAAAAATAGGTACAACCTGTATTAAAAAAGTCGACATGTGTTTGAAAAACAAAAATAATTAAAAGAGAAAATGGACAGAAAAGGGTGAAAGGAGAAACCGATGAAAACTATAAAATAACAAAATAAAAAAAACAGTGTAAAACTCCCCCAAAACGGTCAGAATTAATGGAAGGTTCCACCAATCGATGTAGAACCTTCGCAAAACCGCTTGTGTACGTGATAATTGGGCCCGCTCATCCTAATGCTCGCCTAGTGTGAGACGGTACTCGGGCTCGTAGCACGGCATCGCAAAGACTCTATAGTCTATATCGCTCCCCGCGAGCAATATCTAACGACACCTGGTTTCTTGCTAGTTGATACGTTCGCTCCGGCGTGGCGGTCCTACTAAGGCAGATTTCAGGAAGCTACTGGAAAATTCTGTCCCGTTTTGGATGGTTCTAGAAGATTTTTCTATTCATGTTTCTTCTGCATCAATTTTCTCGGATTGTAGTAGGCCATTATTTTCATTTGTTTCTCAGCCGTTTCCTGATTTCTAGCCTTTTTATTTTTTTCCCAATTCACGAGCATGTTTTGATCCGAGAACTTTTTTCTAATTCGCGATAGTTTTTTGGATTCGCCACAAACATATTTCGAATTCGTGAATAATTTTTGGATCTGCAGATTTTTTTCAGTATGTGATTTTCCTAATTCACAAATATTTTTTTGAATTGATGGAAATTATTTGAATTTGAGTCCATTTCTCGAATTCTTGAACATTTTTTGAATTCAGATTTTTCCTATTTCATTAACATTTGTTAAATTCACAAATATTTTTTTGAATTCATGAATAATTTTCGATTTGAATCTTTTTCAAATTCACAAACATTTTCAAATTCATGAACCTTTTTCCGTATCCACGAAGTGATTGAAAAAGTTGAAAAACACACTCTCGATATCTGAAAAGCGCTCGGTGGTGATGCTTTCAGACTGTGCTTTCATCATCCTTGGGAATATTTTTTTTCAAAACGGAGGCAAAAGATTTGCCTCATCAATTAAATAAGGAGAGAATAGAGTTTAGAGTGTTACAAGAAACCCACACTTGCACACGCCATGACAACTACTCACGCAACATAATATGTCCCAATTTCTTAGCGCCCGCAGTGATCCAAAGCTTCGCCTCCTCTAAAATGGTGTGAAGGAGAACGGGTGATGGGCTGGTGGCACACATCATCCTTGGGATATTTAGAAGACTATATATCATAGTGCGAGAAGGTACTTGGTCTCGTAGCACAGGAGAGCACAGACTGTATATCACTCTCTGCGAACAATATTTAACGACCGCCCACAGTGACTGCCACAAGGGGCGGCCTATAAAACATATATTTTTAATTCGTGCACTCGCCCGGACTATACACCTAGTTTCTTGCTAATTGATATGTTCGCTGCGACGTGACGAGCCTACTAAGGCGGATTTCAGGAAGGTACTAGAGTATTCTGTCCCGTTTTGGGTGGTTCTCGAAGATTTTTCTTTTTCATGTTTTTTTGCATCATTTTTCTCGGTTTCTAGTGTGCCATTTTTTCCATTTGTTTCTCAATCAGTTTCTGGATTTCCTGCCTTTTTTTCATTTTCCCAATTCAAGAGCATTTTTTAATCCAAGAACTTTTTAAATTCATGAAAGTTTTTTGAATTCACCACAAACATATTTCTAATTGGTGGAAGTTTTTTGAATTCAACACAAACATATTTCAAATTCACGAACAGTTTTCGGATCTGCGAACAATTTTTTAACATGTGACTTTTTTAATTCACAAATGTTAATTTGAATTCCCGAGCATTTTTTGAATTGACGGGCATTTCTTGAATTTGTGAACATTTCTCGAATTCATGAACATTTTTTACTTCACATTTTTCTATTTCAGTAACATTTTTAAAAATTCACAAATATTTTTGAATTCGTGAATGTTTGAACCTTTTTTCGAATTCGTGAACTGATTGGAAAAGTTGAAATTCAGACTCTGCGTTCATTATCCTTGGCATATTCAGAAGCAATGGATCCCCATCCAGTTTAGGAACAGTGCACACTGGCGAGGCAGGTCATTGCTTATGTTATCTTCGCAGACAGGCCATTGCTCATTACTCCTACTCTGTGCAACCCACGGTCTTGGGAGTATAATAAGTAAACAATGTGTGGATCGGTGCGATCTGATCCGATCGCCCACCCATGCAGGCGCTGGAGAGCTCCATCCGACTATCCGAGGTCGCCAACACGAACAGATGGGCGGCGCACTGCACGCCATGCATGATCATACACGTACGGACGGATTCGTGCTCCAGTCCAGTCTGGATGTAAGTACGCATGCAGGCCCATCAGCATTACACCTTACATCGATCCGTCCGTCCGCTCGTCCACTGGCGAGGAAATGGATCTCACAATTTAGCTCCGGCCGGTTTTCACATGAACCACTCTCCCGTCCGGTATTTGGTTCTGAACTTCTGATCGCCGTTTGGCTGCTCTGTGAGCTGCCAGCTACCTCGATACAACTCTGCTGATCTCTCTCTCTCTCTCTCTCCATCTCTCTCTCTGTGTGTGTGTGAGAGAGAGAGCACCCAGCGGCGAACTACTAGCCTGGCCCTTTCTTCATCTTTGTGGCGCCTAAAAGGCCCGCTAGCTATCTTTGCCCACGCACGCACGCACGTATCTGTGGTCTCCTGTCTCTTTTGCAGATGCAGATGCGCCTGGCGACGGTTGACGTGGTGCGTATCTCTTGCCCCCAACCGCAGGTCATTCTCCGTATCCTAACCACCGCCACGCCAACGGATGGATCATGGATGGATGCACCACACAGTTCCGTTGGCTATCAGCTGGGATCTCGCCGTCATGCATGTGCTCCCTCGTTTTGGTGCACTACAGTCATGCACTGTTGTGAGGGTTACTGCCTGGACAATGATGTGCGAGGTCTGCTTCGGTACACACACCCCCGCTTAACGTATAAGGGCATTTTGGGCATATGGTGCTTAACGTATCCCGCGCCGTATGCGGCGTGGCCATACAGGTAGAGCCGAGCGCACGGCTCGAGCCGATACGGCCGCTCGCAACTACCCTCTCCCCTTCGCGCAAAAAAAAAAACACGACCTGCGCTGATCACGCGGCCTATTGCAACGTCGCCCCGCCCCGCCGATCGCCGCCCTTACCCGCCGATAGCCGCCTTTCCCCGCCGATCTAGACGTGATCACGCTGCCAATTCGAACGTCTTCCCGTTCGGCCGATCGCCGCCTTCTCCCCGTCTTCACCCGGGATCTGGCCGGCGCGGACAGATCTTGGAGTCGCCCGCCGTACGTGATGTCGCCTCCGTGCAGGTCGTCACGGTGACGTGGCCTACGTGGACGCCGTCGCCGCCCGCAACTCCGTGATCAACCTCTCCGGGAACGTCCTCGCCGTCCGCAGCCACGCCAGGCCGGCCGAAGTGCACGTGCATGCCATGTAAGCCGTCTAGTTCGTCAAAAAATTGAATCTGTAAATAATTATGTGCAATCACTTGTTAGATAAGAATTTCTCATCTGTATGATCGTAGTACATTTAATTTGGTTTAAAATTAATAGATTAATTTTTTATTATAATATTGCAGTGTTGGTTGAGAGATCATTTAATGGATAAAGAAACTGGATTTACGGATCTGTTTTTGGACACGAGTTGGGATGGTAGCGATAGTGTTGATCGTACGAATGGTAATGATAGTAAAGATGATGATGATGGCAACAACAATGAATCCAGGTCGTCGTACGATAATTTACCTGAAGAGGATTTTGAAAAGGAGGAGGGTGCTTGTAGTGAAAACGTAAGTGTCATGTACATTCTTTTCGTCGGATGAAGAACCATATGGTACTTACACGTGCATATGATTTTTTATGTGCAGGAGGATATTGACGTTCAGAACGAGGAAAATCATGGTGTTGAATCTTTCGGGGATAACATAAGCCACGTTCGGTCCAAAATTTAAGATGTCATTGAATAATAAAAAATTGGTTATGACAACTTACACTTGCTTATGTGGAATATTGTAGGCTAACTTTGATGATTGGAGTGGTGAAGATAGATATGAGCATGAGGATGGAGCTAATATGGACATTGAGGAAGCTGAAATCCAGCAACGTGCGCTGGAGACACAGTTGAAGGTTATGGGTATGACATTTGCATCACAATGGGAGGCTCACATGTTCTATAATAACTACGCCAAAGACCGTGGATTCAGTATCAGAAAAGATAAGGTGAAACGAGGAAAAGGACTTTCAACCACTGTTCGGTATAGGAGATACGTTTGCTCGAGGGCAGGAAAACGTCTCAGTAAATTTTTAAACCCGGAGGGCCGTACACGCAGGCTAAGACCAGAGACTCGTTGCGAGTGTGGCGCACATTTAGTCGTGAAGTTGGACAAAGGACGTGGAGTTTGGTTCGTGGCAGCTTTTATGGATGATCACAACCATTTGTTGGCTAGACCAGATGAGGTGGTATTTCTACGGTCACATCGAGTGATGGGAGATCACCAAATAGCTGAGATCTTGGCGATGGAAGGAGCTGGGATCAGAAAGCATATCATCGTTGACAACTTCATTAGCAGGTA
Organism: Triticum urartu; assembly: GCF_056163025.1. NCBI lineage: Eukaryota > Viridiplantae > Streptophyta > Magnoliopsida > Poales > Poaceae > Triticum > Triticum urartu. The sequence continues at coordinate 110,824,664 of NC_141875.1, read as the reverse complement.
TGGCTCGTATGATAAGTGTGGGTTTCTGAGATGAGATGTGTACAATCTATGTTGCCGAGAAAAAATGAAGCTGATTGCGAAGGGTGATGCTAACACGGCAATCGGGATTATGAGGAGCAGAAAGGAGAAGGATCCAGAGTTTTTCTTTGAGTACGTGCTCGATAAGGAGGGTCGTTTGAAGAGCATGTTCTGGTGCGATGCACATTCGCGGCGGGACTATCAATTGTATGGAGATGTAACGGTGTTCGACAGCACGTATAAGATGAACAGATATGGTATGCCGTTCATCCCCTTTGTTGGTGTAAACAATCACCGTTGCACCACAGTTTTTGGTTGTGCCATTGTGTCCGACGAGACCGAAGCGACGTACGTGTGGCTGCTTCAGACATTCCTGAAGGCTAATTGTCAGAAAAAGCCAAGGTCAATCATCACAGATGGAGACGCTGCAATGATACGAGCTATTCGGTTGGTTTTGGTTGATGTGTTGCACCGTCTCTGCTCATGGCACGTGGAAAAAAACATGCAGAAGCACCTTAATTACAAATCGCTAAGTGAGTTCAGGGCACTCTTGTACTACTCCACCTCTCCAGCCAACTTTGAGGCGAGATGGCACGCTTTCGTCCGTAAATGGAAGACTGATAAAACAGAAGAGTGGCTGAGTAGGATATACAGGAAGAGGAGTGTGTGGGCGGCATCATATCTGTCAGATGGTTTTTTCTGGATATGCGCAGTAATCAAAGGAGTGAAAGTCTTAACTCTTGTCTTCACCTGCACTTGGACGGCGGTATGACTATTGTTGACCTAGTTGTGCATTATGAGAATTGCATAGTCCGACTACGTGAGAACGAGGCGCATGATGACTGTGTTTCAAATCAGTCATTGCCACCATCAGTCACAGAATATAAGGATATTGAGAAGCATGCCGCCGAAGTATTCACTCATTCCAATTTTTATATTCTTCAACAAGATCTGAAGAAGATGGGAGAACTTGAGATTTTTGAGACGCTAGTGGGAGTTGACTGCCACACCTTCATCGTGACATGGAGAAATAACCGGAAATTTCAGTTCAGCGTGAATTATCGAGCTGAAAACTCTGAGAATACGATAGACTGCAGTTGTGGACGAATGCTTCGGAAAGGATTGCCTTGCAAACACATTCTGTATGTGTTGGTTCATCTTAAAAAATCTAAAATACCTAAGTGTTGCATCCTTAAGAGGATGTCGAAAGTTGCGAGAGGTGGGCTGCCTGCACAGCACAGCGAAAGAGTGACTTGTTTGGCTGGGGTTGGACAGGGGCAGAGCAGCGTGCTCGCTATAGTCAACTTAGTATAACAGGAGCTGAAGCTTTTCATGTTGCTTCAAATGATCCATTCGTCTATGATGAGTTGATGCAGTGTCTGCAGAATATAATAGCGAAGAAAAAGGTCCCTGATGATGATGCTGTTGGTAGTACAAGAAATGTGCATCAGGATCCACGTCAGCCGGAACAACATGTTGATGTCATAGGTGATCCCGTGAAAGTTTCCACGAAGGGCGCCCCTAAACAGAGCAGGACAGGGCGGGAAAAGAAAGATCCAAATGTTACAAAGAATGGAAGACCAAAATCATTTTCTGAGAAAAAACCCGGTCCTCTTTGTGGCATTTGTAAGAAAGAGGGCCATAGACGGCAAACGTGCCCTGAGAATGAAAAGTAAGTTTTTCATTTTTTCAACTATTTTTTGGTTTTGTCTTCACAATTGTCTGATGAGTTGTTTACAATTTGTTATGTAGGAACCGGGCATAAAGATGAAGTACTCATAATCAGTTGAAGACACTGGCAATTTCAATTTATTTGTTTAAGAATAAGAGACATGGCACTTTGAGTTTATTCTTTAAACCACCTTGTTTGATGAAAGTAATTAGCACTTTCAGTTTATTTGTTTAAGAATAATAGACATGGCACTTTGAGTTAATGTTTATGCCACCTTGTTCAATGTTATGAGACATGCGATTTATATTATTATGTGTGAAACATATTATATTTGTATGAATGTGTTACTGCTGTAATGACATAGTAAACTTATGAAGATCTTTAAAATGTAATGTATGTGACAATTGTTTTGTAAAAAAAAGCCCCAGCCGTGGCCGGGCGCGCGCGGACGGTAAACTACTACGCCTTCTGGCGAGGCCTTTCGGCCGCCGAGCGGGGAGGCCACGGCGCACAGCAGGGCATCATGTTCTGTAGCGAGCTTGTGAGAAGGCGAAGACGCGGGTATGTAAACCGGTTGGCGCGTCTCTCCGCGGGCGAGGTGGGACTAAACCTACTCGGCACAAAGCGCCAGCGTCCGTATCCGCACACGAAGAGGATCGGCCCACGTGCCCGACGCGCGTCGTTTATGGGCCGACAGATCGCCATATTCCCCCTCGGGATCGTTGCATGTGTGCCGCTGGCTGGGGCGGGACGAGACGTGTGCCACCCGGCGCGCGGCTGGTCGGTCGGCCGGCTGCTGGGCCAGCAGACCCGCCCCGTGGCGCAGGACGAATGGCGCCAGCCCGCACTACCTGCACTACGCGGGCCTGCCACTGGCTCGGCTGTCGGCCACCGCACGGGCTGGAATATTCGTCGGACCGATCGCCGCTGCTGCCATCAGAATCGACGTGAGAAATTGTGCAGCTTTTATCCACATCGCACCAACTCAGGACGGTGGGCATATTTTTTAATAAAAAAATGACCGCCGCGAGTAGGAACAACAACAACAGTACATGCAATATCGCAGAGGCAAACTGATACATTTTAGGACAGCAAAAATATTACTTGCCCACACGCATTTAAATTTTTAGTGTCTCACGAAAGCAATAAATAAAACGTGAAAAATTGTCGAAAACTATCCCAGTGCCATGTCGCATTACAATCGATCACAGTATCCAACAACGGTAGGGAAACCTTCTACGGGACTAAAACCCTACCAATGCTAATACCTACTCCTTCTCCATGATTTTAACAATTTTCATCTTCACTTTCTCTAATCTGATGACCTCAGAAAAAATGATTTCCGCGACAATACGCGGCCTTGATTCATTAATCTCTTGCTGGTCAAATTCATGTGTCCAGCGATCTCCGTCCCAGTATTTTATGCACCACATCACAAAAAGTCAACAAGACACTCTGCAATAAACATGTGTGTGATCAGCTTAGGATATAGCATGCACTTTCTTGTATTCATTTAACTTACCCATCATGTTGTCTCGGCATTTTATACTCATTAATTGGCCACGATGAGACATCTGGAAATTTTTTTGATTCAAGAGTAGAGTTGGCCTCCATAATATCTTTAGAAATTTCAGCTCTCTAAAACAAATTAACAAACCAGAATTTAATGTATGACTCAATAATGTTCTGAATGGGAGTGTGACAATTATAGCGTACCAGGGTGGCAATCATATTGCGAATTCTTTTGCTTATTGCGCCTTTAGAATTTGAGTCAAGAACTTGAAACTCCTCCTTGACGGTGTGCATCACTATGGTTATCCAATGATTATCATTAACGTGCATAGGAAAATATGCCTATATAGTAAGCAAATGATGTTAGTGCAATTAAATAATAATGACTAACAAAAACAAATAAATATGAAAGGAATACCTTGTCCCGTCTGAAATACTCATCCATTACTCTTGCGAGGACTTTTGCTTTCTTTGTAACATGTTCAGAATTCAAATCATTAATTGACTTGGTCTTTCCCCTAGCCCTACCCAACATAAATTTGGGGAACCACGTTGTTGATATGAAACGATCAGAGAAATCACGGTGTTGTAAGTGTTTACAATATGCATTGATTATTTGCATACATAAACAAAAAATGTGGTCAACTTGTGAAGTATAAATGAGAGTTTTGTTAAAACCAAACTCATACTTACAGCGCCATTCAACCATTTAAAAGTCAGGACATCGTGAAGCATAGCTGGCGTGCATATGTCCCCATCTGGTGGCGGCATATCGACCACGGTTCGGTGTGCATGCTTCTTTGTCGATGCGAGAGTCTCAACAAAAACTCTGGCTGCCTCTATGTGATCCGGAGTCATATTAAGGGAACTTGCCAGAATTGAATGTGGTGACGATGCAAACAGATCTAAAACAATGCAGCTACATTCGTTAAAAATAATAATAAATTTACATAACGCGTGAATGAATTATAAAGTAGTACTTGACTTACTTTTTTTAACACGTTTGTTCCGGGTAATGAGAAGGTCGTACGGGGATAGACAATATTTCGACGGATTTCGTTTGCCTTTACCTTCATTGTCCTCGCTGCCTTCACCATTACCTATGTTGCTCTTTGCTGGGAAACTCTCGGACATGTCTTCAGACTTTGTTGGTGACAAACCACCCATAGACTCACCAGAAATATCAGCATTCTGTGGGGTTCGGGACATAGACGAAAAGTCTTTTGTACGTACAGTTGATGACGAACATGGAGACTTTCCATTATCCTCTATAATGAAAGGATCAGTAGCGTCACCTTTACCCGGTGTCGTCGCCGGAGCACCCGTGTCATCAACGGGCACGTAGGAATCATTGAAACCCGTGAAAGATGTTACTAGCTCCACGTCGGTAGGTGAATCAATATCTGGCCAATATTTTGATGACTTGTACTTGCCATTCTCCATCCCAACTTCTTCACCTACATTATCAAATTCGTCATTGGTGTCCCTCTTATTGGGTTTGTACAGCACACCTTCCGTGTTCAACTTTTCCATTACCATCTACAAACACACATGAAACACGATAAGTACTTGAACAACTAAAACATGTTTAATATAAATTTTATATTACCTGTGCACATCTTTCGGGTATATTGAGAACCTCCTTGTGAAGCAGCTTTATGTATGTCATCACACGGTCCATACTGTTAGTCGTGTTCGATGAAACCCCTGACGTGCTTGGCTTTCTACTCCTGCCACCACCTTTCCGTTTAGGTTTCTTCGTTTCTTCATCTGGGACAGTCCCTTCACGTGCTATCTTAGCACGTCTGTACTCTTCGCTAACGCAGTTTTCAAGCTGTACAACAAAAAAAATAAAAAAAAATAACAACTATAGTTAATTACTATGTGCAACCAATAAGGACTATACTCATTGACTTACATTGCCGGTGCCACGCCTGTGCATGTTGTCATAGTCGTCTCTCCTTTTCCCTTCCGTTTCTGGCCAGTTAACCATTAGTGGGTATTCACGAGACAAAGGATCAAATGTATCCACATCAATTGGCTCAACTTTTTCCCAGTATATATACTGCATGATAGTAAACACAACTAGTCAGACACATATATCACATAAAATTATATATACATACAACTATTATGAAATGACTTGTACCTGAAGAAGAGCCAAGTTCCCGATAGGCCACTTGAATTTTTCAAGATCTTCGACCGATTTTTTAATAGCATCCATGCACACCTCCAATGTGAAATTGTTCCAATTGTATGACTTGATAGTGTTCACGTCCTCCACCATTTTGTAATAACGATAAGGAACAAACTTGGTGGATTGTGGTGCTAAGACTGTACCCATAAGAACCAGTACGGCCCTTCTCACAAAATCATCATCATATGACTGAGTATCAACAATATTTTTTATCAACTCATCGATGAGGATTAGGCCTGTTCTTTTGTCTAGAAACCGATTTGGAACAATTTTTTTGGCATCTAGTTGTACTGTTGCTATCATGCTACTGACATCATCACCCTCGTTACGTAGCCCAAATATGTCGTAAACATCTTCATTAAGCACACTGAGGCCGTCAGTATTTGGCCGAATAATAAATCGCTTTCTAGTACTGTCATACGTTGTAATCATAAATTCCAATAAATTTTTCCTCATTTTCACGGAAGGAATTCTCAACATACAGTCCAATTTTGTGCCACGTAGCATCATGCGCTGTCTGGCTGTGAATTTTCCCACCAATTCGCACCACTTCTCAACCGAGCAGTACACATCTCCTAATTCTTGCATTCTAAATAAGATGCCAGTTAGCTAACTAGTTACGAGATTCAAAAAAGATTACGTACGGTTCAATACCATACCTTCCGGCGTCTCGTCGAGCACCGGCAGCCACCGTTGCCAAACCCCACCCGGTGTGGGTTAGTCCTGGCAGCCGCGCGCCCTCTGCCCACACGAGCGCGCTGGCCGACGGCCCGTCCTAGGGTTTAGGGTGCCGGCGAATTTGCCGAGACGGCACGGCCGGGCCTGAGATCCAAGTCGCGCGCGCAGATGACGGAAGGGAGTTTGGACGGCCACGGCGGTGCGACCGTCGATCGGGGATGGGTGAGGAGGTGCTTGGAGGCGGCGGGGCTAGGCGGTCCTGGGGCGAGGTAATGGCGGCTTCGTTTCCATGCCATGCACGCACGTACGGCGTCATAGACGTGGTCACGACATAGTGGGCCACTTGGCCCGTCCCGTAAAACTACCGCTGGCTGGCCCACGATGCATTTATTAAAAACATGCATTGTAGTTTAATACCACATCGCTAAGCCGGCGCGCCGTTGACTCCTTTATATAATTTTCTGTCGGTCAATGAATAAACATCTCAGTTTGTGGGACTCTATTTGGAGGATATGCAGGATAGATGTGAGTCTTCACCTGCTAAGAGCTTGTGAAGGTTCACATTGATCATGCATATTCTTCAAAAAGAGAGCCATTATCTTTGATGTTTTTTTAACGTCAGAAATTATTAATGCATTTTCTTAATGCAACAATTTTAACGTAAGCCGGTGGATCCCAAACTTTTTGGACACGCACCCATCGCCAGGTCCATCGTGCGTGCAAGTTTTCATAATTTTCCGGCACCGTATGAATTTCCTATGGTTTTCTCCGTGAAACGCACCGAAAACACTGGCCGGGCGTGACGCAACGTGCGTATGGTGTCGGAATTCGTTCAACTTTTGCGTGGGGCCCTAAGATGGGCATGCCCACTGCCTCCCAAAATTGGAACACATTTCGTTCATGCCACCTCGTACCACCAACACAACCGGCACTGATCTGATATGGCCGATGTCAGCCCCGTACTGCGTTCTCTTTTCTGACTCAGCTGGTGGATCCCAAACTTTTTGGACACGCACCCATCGCCAGGTCCATCGTGCGTGCAAGTTTTCATAATTTTCCTGCACCGTATGAATTTTCTATGGTTTTCTCCGTGAAACGCACCGAAAACACTGACCGGGCGTGACGCAACGTGCGTTTGGTGTCCGACGTCGTTCAAATCTTGCGTGGGGCTCTAAGATGGGCATGCCCACTGCCTCCAAAAATTTGGTGACGTTTCGTGCATGCCACCTCGTACCACCAATCCAACCGGCACTGATCGGATATGAACGATGTCAGCCCCGTACTGCGTTCTCTTTTCGGACTCAGCCGGTGGACCCCAAACTTTTTGCACATGCACTCATCGACAGGTCCATCATGCGTGCAAGTTTTCATAATTTTCCGACATCGTATGAATTTCCTATTGTTTTCTCCGTGAAACGCACCGAAAACACTGACCGGGCATGACGCAACGTGCGTTTGGTGTCCGACGTTGTTCAAATCTTGCATGGGGCCCTAAGATGGGCATGCCCACTGCCTCCCAAAATTTGGTGACGTTTCGTGCATGCCACCTCGTACCACCAATCCAACCGGCACTGATCGGATATGAACGATGTCGGCCCCGTACTGCGTTCTCTTTTCGGACTCTGCCGGTGGACCCCAAACTTTTTGCACACGCACTCATCGACAGGTCCATCATGCGTGCAAGTTTTCATAATTTTCCGACACCGTATGAATTTCCTATGGTTTTCTCCGTGAAACGCACCGAAAACACTGACCGGGCATGACGCAACGTGCGTTTGGTGTCCGACGTTGTTCAAATCTTGCGTGGGGCCCTAAGATGGGCATGCCCACTGCCTCCCAAAATTTGGTGACGTTTCGTGCATGCCACCTCGTACCACCAATCCAACCGGCACTGATCGGATATGAACGATGTCAGCCCCGTACTGCGTTCTCTTTTCGGACTCAGCCGGTGGACCCCAAACTTTTTGCACACGCACTCATCGACAGGTCCATCATGCGTGCAAGTTTTCATAATTTTCCGACACCGTATGAATTTTCTATGGTTTTCTCCGTGAAACGCACCGAAAACACAGACCGGGCATGACGCAACGTGCATTTGGTGTCCGACATTGTTCAAATCTTGCGTGGGGCCCTAAGATGGGCATGCCCGCTGCCTCCCAAAATTTGGTGACGTTTCGTGCATGCCACCTCTGTGACGCCCCCGATTCAATCGTACACTAATCATACACGCAAACGTGTACGATCAAGATCAGGGACTCATGGGAAGATATCACAACACAACTCTACAAATAAAATAAGTCATACAAGCATCATATTACAAGCCAGGGGCCTTGAGGGCTCGAATACAAGAGCTCGATCATAGACGAGTCAGCGGAAGCAACAATATCTGAGTACAGACATAAGTTAAACAAGTTTGCCTTAAGAAGGCTAGCACAAACTGGGATACAGATCGGAAGAGGCGCAGGCCTCCTGCCTGGGATCCTCCTAACTACTCATGGTCGTCGTCAGCGGGCATCACGTAGTAGTAGGCACCTCCGGTGTAGTAGGAGTCGTCGTCGAAGGTGGCGTCTGGCTCCTGGGCTCCAACATCTGGTTGCGACAACCAGGGAGAAGGGATAGGGGGAAAAGAGGGAGAAAGCAACCGTGAGTACTCATCCAAAGTACTCGCAAGCAAGGGGCTATACTACATATGTATGCATTGGTATCAAATGGAATAAGAGTATCATATGTGGACTGAACTGCAGAAAGCCGGAATAAGGGGGGATAGCTAGTCCTTTCGAAGACTACGCTTCTGGCAGCCTCCGTCTTGCAGCATGTAGAAGAGATTAGACTGAAGTCCTCCAAGTAGCATCGCATAGCATAATCCTAACCGATGATCCTCCCCTCGTCGCCCTGTGAGAGAGCAATCACCGGTTGTATCTGGCACTTGGAAGGGTGTGTTTTATTAAGCATCCGGTTCTAGTTGTCATAAGGTCAAGGTACAACTCCAAGTCGTCCTGTTACCGAAGATCACGGCTATTCGAATAGATTAACTTCCCTGCAGGGGTGCACCACATATCCCAACACGCTCGATCCCATTTGGCCGGACACACTTTTCTGGGTCATGCCCGGCCTCGGAAGATCAACACGTCGCAGCCCCACCTAGACCAACAGAGAGGTCAGCACGCCGGTCTAAACCTAAGCGCCCAGGGGTCTGGGCCCATCACCCTTAGCACACCTGCACGTTGCGTGGGCGGCCGGAAGCAGACCTAGCCTAGTAGGCGTTCCAGTCCAATCCAGCGCGCGCCGCTCCGTTGCTGACGTCACGAAGGCTTCGGCTGATACCACGACGTCGAGTGCCCATAACTGTCCCTGCGTAGATGGTTAGTGCGTATAGGCCAGTAGCCAGACTCAGATCAAATACCAAGATCTCGTTAAACGTGTTAAGTATCTGTGAACGCCGACTAGGGCCAGGCCCACCTCTCTCCTAGGTGGTCTCAACCTGCCCTGTCGCTTCGCCTCAAAGTAACAGTCGGGGGCCGTCGGGAACCCAGGCCCACCTCTACCGGGATGGAGCCACCTGCCCCTTCAGCCCCCATCTCTGAACAGTATCACAGGTAAGGTAACTGTGTAAAGTATATTGTATATGCCCGTGATCACCTCCCGAAGTGATCACGGCCCAGTAGTATAGCATGGCAGACGGACAAGAGTGTAGGGCCACTGATGGATCACTAGCATCCTATACTAAGCAGTAGGATAGCAGGTAATGGGAACAACAGTAGTAGCAAGGACAGGCTATGCATCAGGATAGGAATAACGGAAAGCAGTAACATGCTACACTACTCTAATGCAAGTAGTATAGAGGAGAGTAGGCGATATCTGGTGATCAAGGGGGGGCTTGCCTGGTTGCTCTGGCAAGAGAGAGTGGTCGTCAACACCGTAGTCGTACTGGGTAGCAGCGGCGTCGGTCTCGGGGTCTAGCGAGAGAAGAGGGGGAAGAAACAATAAATATAATGCAAGCAAATGCATGACGATGCATGACATGACAAAGCGTGATGCTAGGTGTGCCCTAACGCGGTACAAGGTGGTACCGGTGAAGGGGGGGAAACATCCGGGAAATTATCCCCGGTGTTTCGCGTTTTCGGACAGACGAACCGGAGGGGGAAAGTTGCGTGTTTGCTATGCTAGGGATGCTGGCGGATGAACGGGCTGCGTATTCGAATTCGTCTCGTCGTTCTGAGCAACTTTCATGTACAAAGTATTTTCATCCGAGTTACGGATTAAAAGATATGATTTTCTATAGATTTTACTAATTTCTGGAATTATTTTTAATTCGAAAATAATTGCTAAATTGCTAGGCGCACCCAGCACAGTGTACACAAAAGTGTACCCAGTGACTGACAGGTGGGCCAGAGGGACCCAGTTGACCAGTCAACGTTGGACTGGTCAACAGGGGTGGGACCCCCGTGTCATTGACTGTTTTAGTTAATTAGGGATTAGACTAATCAAACTACTGTTTAATTAAACTAACATATTAATTAGATTAATTAACTAGGATTAATTAATTTAATTAATTAATTAAGTTTATTTATTTTTAATTATTATTATTATTATTTTAAATCCTTTTTTAATCCCTTTTTTTGTTCTGGGCGGGGGCCCCGTTCGTCATAGGGCCAGGGGGAGGCCATAGCGGGTCCGGTGCGGGCGACGGGCGCCTGGGCGTGGGCGAACCCGCCTGGTGTCGGGGGAGCCCCGCCAGGAGGTTGCGTCGCGGTGACGGTCCTCGGCTATGGGTGCTGGACCCCGGGCGGCGCGGGGCGGCACCGCGGGCAGAGGCCGAGCGGCGAAGGGCGCAACGGGGCACGTAGACGAAGCAGGGACAGCCGCGGCGGCTCGGCGATGGAGGCGGGGCGGCGAGCAGCAGGCAGAAGGAGCCAGGACGCGGGCGGCGACGAGCGGCTCAGGTGCGGTAGGCGCGAGCGGGGAGGCTCAGCGGGGGTGGACGCGGCGATGGCCACGAGTGGCCGAGCGGGCGCGAAGCAGAGGGAGCGCGAGCGATGGCGGGGACTGCGGGCGCGTGAGCCGATGGCCAGGCGCGAGCAACGGCAGCGCAGGCAGGCGCGTCCAGGGACGGCGAGCGGGCGCAGTGCACGGGGAGGCAACGACGGAGGGAGAGCAGCGGCAAGGGTCGGCGCGCGGCCACGGGCGAGAGAGAGAGAGGAGGGGGAGCGCGGGGCGTGCTCACGGGGGGGAGTAGGGGTTCGGGCAGCGGGCTCGGGGAAGGTTGGGGGGGCCGACGGGGACGAGCGACGGAGTGGAGGAGGACGGTGAGGTGGCGGCGTCCGGTGAGGGAGGTCCGGCGGCGTCGTGCGGTTCCAGGTGGCGGAGGCCTCCTCTGAATCCCGATCCAGATCGGGAGGGAGAAGGGGGAGAGGAGATATTTTCGGAAGGGGGTTGTGCGGTTAGGGTTTCTGGTAGTGGGGGGGGGGGGTTATAGCCGGGGGTGGGCCGGCTGGGCTAGGTGGGTTGGCCCAGTTGGGCCACGGCCCAGGGAAGGGGGTGTTCTCCTTTTTTTTCTTCTGTTTTTCCTTTTTGTATTTTCTTTTATTATTCCATTTCTGTTTAATTCATTTAAAAGTATTTAGGCATTTTATAAAAATGTGTTTACTTCACCATAATTACCGATGCAATAATAGACATAACCCGAACATTTTATTTTAATATTTAAAAACTTTTGTCGTTTGACTTATTTAGGATTTAGATTTAAAACGGTCTTGAATTAACCCGAGATTAATTACAGTGACAGAGGTGACGTGTCACCATTAACGTGAGATCACTGTAGCATGATTATCCGGGCGTTACAACCTCGTACCACCAATCCAACCGGCACTGATCGGATATGAACGATGTCAGCCCCGTACTGCGTTCTCTTTTCGGACTCAGCCGGTGGACCCCAAACTTTTTGCACACGCACTCATCGACAGGTCCATCATGCGTGCAAGTTTTCATAATTTTCCGACACCGTATGAATTTCCTATGGTTTTTTCCGTGAAACGCACCGAAAACACTGACCGGGCATGACGTAACGTGCGTTTGGTGTCCGACGTTGTTCAAATCTTGCGTGGGGCCCTAAGATGGGCATGCCCACTGCCTTCCAAAATTTGGTGACGTTTCGTGCATGCCACCTCGTACCACCAATCCAACCGGCACTGATCGGATATGAACGATGTCAGCCCCGTACTGCGTTCTCTTTTCGGACTCAGCCGGTGGACCCCAAACTTTTTGCACACGCACTCATCGACAGGTCCATCATGCGTGCAAGTTTTCATAATTTTCCGGCACCGTATGAATTACCTATGGTTTTCTCCGTAAAACGCATCGAAAACACTGACCGGGCGTGACGCAACGTGCGTTTGGTGTCCGACGTCGTTCAAATCTTGCGTGGGGCCCTAAGATGGGCATGCCCACTGCCTCCCAAAATTTGGTGACGTTTCGTGCATGCCACCTCGTACCACCAATGCAACCGGCACTGATCGGATATGAATTTTTTATGATTTTTTCTGTGAATTCAATTCTATATTAAGTAGTGTTTTTAATATAATTACATAATGAATTATATTTTAAGTATTGTTTTTAACATAACTACTAAATAAATTCTAAATCAAGTACTGTTTTTAAAAAAGGGTATTTTCCAAATTAGTATTACTTCTAAATTATAACAAAAACTTCTTTACTATTATGAAAATTACTTTACCCATTAATGCAAAACACATAAAAAAATAATGAACATTACATAAATTATTGAACATTTATACAATACGTAGGACTTTTCATTATTATTTATACAATACCACATTTATTTAAAAATTTACTATTATTTTTAAAACAATAAACACATAACAAAAAAAACAATGACACCACGCGTTGGACGGCCCAGTGACTGTGCGCGATGGCGCGCGTGGGCCGGCCCATTGAGTGTGCGCGCGGTGCGGGGGCAGGGTCGGCGGGGGTGATGACTAAAGTTTAGTCCCACCTCGCCCGCCGAACGACGCCGCGACCGACTTACATACCAACCTCCCACGATGGTTTCAAACTCCTATCGTTTCCCGCCCCGTCCCACCACTGCCCCGTTGGCCTGTGCTGTAGGCCGTAGCTGGGCCGAAAGGCCGGCCCTTTCGCCACCCGGCTTGATCGGGCCGGACCAATTAAGCGCAGTTGCGGCATGCAATCACAGGTGGGCTTTTGTTTGCTTCACAATTTTTTTGCCTTCTATGAGTCACGGCGCGGGGGGAGGTGGAAGGGGCGCTTTTTTAGTCCCACCTCGCGCGCCGAGGGACGCCACGACCGGCTTATATACCCGCGTTCATGCACATTGCTATATGAGACAGTTAGTAATAATTTGGTTTGACTTTGCACTGCTAGCGGCGGCACTGCCGCACTGCCCGGTCAGTGTAAGCTCATTACACTGTCCGGGCAGTGCGGCCGTGTACTGCTAGCAGTGTAAACTCAAATCATATCATTACTATCTGTCTTATTTTTTATTATTTGCCACACTATGCAAATTTCATGAGTACTATCTGAAGGAAATATGCCCTAGAGGCAATAATAAAGTTATTATTTATTTCCTTATAATCATGATAAATGTTTATTATTCATGCTAGAATTGTATTAACCGGAAACATAATACATGTGTGAATACATAGACAAACAAAGTGTCACTAGTATGCCTCTACTTGACTAGCTCGTTAATCAAAGATGGTTATGTTTCCTAACCATGAACAATGAATTGTTATTTGATTAACGAGGTCACATCATTAGTTGAATGATCTGATTGACATGACCCATTCCATTAGCTTAGCACCCGATCGTTTAGTATGTTGCTATTGCTTTCTTCATGACTTATACATGTTCCTGTAACTATGAGATTATGCAACTCCCGTTTACCGGAGGAACACTTTGGGTACTACCAAACGTCACAACGTAACTGGGTGATTATAAAGGAGTACTACAGGTGTCTCCAAAGGTACATGTTGGGTTGGCGTATTTCGAGATTAGGTTTTGTCACTCCGATTGTCGGAGAGGTATCTCTGGGCCCTCTCGGTAATGCACATCAATTAAAGCCTTGCAAGCATTGCAACTAAATGAGTTAGTTGCGGGATGATGTATTACAGAACGAGTAAAGAGACTTGCCGGTAACGAGATTGAACTAGGTATTGGTATACCGACGATCGAATCTCGGGCAAGTAACATACCGATGACAAAGGGAACAACGTATGTTGTTATGCGGTCTGACCGATAAAAGATCTTCGTAGAATATGTAGGAGCCAATATGGGCATCCAGGTCCCGCTATTGGTTATTGACCAGAGACGTGTCTCGGTCATGTCTACATTGTTCTCGAACCCGTAGGGTCCGCACGCTTAAGGTTACGATGACAGTTTTATTATGAGTTTATGCATTTTGATGTACCGAAGGTTGTTCGGAGTCCCGGATGTGATCACGGACATGACGAGGAGTCTCGAAATGGTCGAGACGTAAAGATTGATATATTGGAAACCTATGTTTGGACATCGGAAGTGTTCCGGGTGAAATCGGGATTTTACCGGAGTACCGGGAAGGTTACCGGAACCCCCCGGGAGCTAAATGGGCCATGATGGGCCTTAGTGGAAAAGAAAAGAGGCAGCCCTACATGGGCTGCACGCCTCCCCCTTCCCCTAGTCCTATTAGGACTAGGAGAGGTGGCCGGCCCCCTCTCTCTCTTTTCGCCCTTCGCGAATCCTATTCCAACTAGGATTGGGGGGGGGGGAATCCTACTCCCAGAGGGAGTAGGACTCTCCTGGCGCGCCAAGCTTGGCCGGCCAGCCTCCCCCCTTTAGTCCTTTATATACTGAGGCAGAGGCACCCTAGAACACACAAGTTGATCCACGTGATCTATTCCTTAGCCGTGTGCGGTGCCCCGTGCCACCATAGTCCTCGATAATACTGTAGCGGAGTTTAGGCGAAGCCCTGCTGCTGTAGTGCATCAAGATCGTCACCACGCCGTCGTGCTGACGGAACTCTTCCCCGACACTTTGCTGGATCGGAGTCCGGGGATCGTCATCGAGCTGAACGTGTGCTCGAACTCGGAGGTGCCGTAGTTTCGGTGCTTGATCGGTTGGATCGTGAAGACGTACGACTACTTCCTCTACGTTGTGTCATCGCTTCCGCAGTCGGTCTGCGTTGGGTACGTAGACAACACTCTCCCCTCTCGTTGCTATGCATCACATGATCTTGCGTGTGCGTAGGAATTTTTTTGAAATTACTGCGAAACCCAACACTATCTACAATATTTTTTTGACATCCTTCAAATGAACCCAAATTACATTAGTAATATCTACCATCATATGTATAATATCAATACGAAATAAATTCTGTATTAACTACTATTTTTTATTAACGGTCGTTTCCAAATTATTAGTTATAGCAATAAACTTATTAATTTATTTCCGACATCCTTGAAATGAATTCAAAATTTTTTATAGTGTTCCACAATCATCACTAGGATGCATGCCAAGTTTTCTATATATTTTTATCACTTTATGAATTTTCTATAATTTTTTCTGTGAAAACAGCACATAGCACACCCCGGACGTGACACAACATGTTTTTGGTGTTCAAATACATTCAATTCTTGGATTGAATGTCAGGGTGACCATACCAACTCACTTGCAAAAGTTGAGGTCATTCAGAATATGTCGAAAAATTGACGTCCTTCTTCGGAGACCGTTCGGGCAGGACTGAAGGACCCGTTCGAAAGGAGTTTTTTTTCGACATCCTTCAAATGAACTCAATTTTTTATAGTGTTCCTCCATCATCACTAGGATGCATGCCAAGTTTTGTATCTTTTTTATCGCTTTATGAATTTTCTATAATTTTTTCGGTGAAAACAGCACACAGCACACCCCGGACGTGACACAACATGTTTTTGGTGTTCAAATACGTTCAATTCTTGGATTGAATGTCAGGGTGACCGTACCAACTCACTTGCAAAAGTTGAGGTCATTCCGAATATGTCGAAAAATTGACCTCCTTCTCCGGAGACCGTTCGGGTAGGACTGAAGGACCCGTCCGAAAGAAGTTTTTTTTCCGACATCCTTGAAATGAACTCAAATTTTTTTATAGTGTTCCTCCATCATCACTAGGATGCATGCCAAGTTTTGTATCTTTTTTATCGCTTTACGAATTTTCTATAATTTTTTCGGTGAAAACAGCATACAACACACCCCGGACGTGACACAACATGTTTTTGGTGTTCAAATACGTTCAATTCTTGGATTGAATGCCAGGGTGACCGTACCAACTCACTTGCAAAAGTTGAGGTCATTCCGAATATGTCGAAAAATTGACCTCCTTCTCCGGAGACCGTTCGGGTAGGACTGAAGGACCCGTCCGAAAGAAGTTTTTTTTCCGACATCCTTGAAATGAACTCAAATTTTTTTATAGTGTTCCTCCATCATCACTAGGATGCATGCCAAGTTTTGTATCTTTTTTATCGCTTTACAAATTTTCTATAATTTTTTCTGTGAAAACGGCACATAGCACACCCCGGACGTGACATGACATGTTTTTGGTGTTCAAATACGTTCAATTCTTGGATTGAATGTCAGGGTGACCATACCAACTCACTTGCAAAAGTTGAGGTGATTCCGAATATGTCGAAAAATTGACCTCCTTCTTCAGAGACCGTTCGGGCAGGACTGAAGGACCCGTCCGAAAGGAGTTTTTTTTCGACATACTTGCCTCCCAAAATTGGGTCACGTTTCGTGCATGCCACCTCGTACCACCAATACAACCGGCACTGATCTGATATGACCGATGTCAGCCCCTTACTGCGTTCTGTTTTCTGACTCAGCCGGTGGACCCCAAACTTTTTGGACACGCACCCACCGCTAGGACCATCATGCGTGCAAGTTTTCATAATTTTCCGCACCGTATGAATTTCCTATGGTTTTCTTCGTGAAACGCACCGAAAACACTGACCGGGCATGACGCAACGTGCGTATGGTGTCCGAATTCGTTCAACTCTTGCGTGGGGCCCTAAGATGGGCATGCCCACTGCCTCCCAAAATTGGGACACATTTCGTTCATGCCACCTCGTGCCACCAACACAACCGGCACTGATCTGATATGGCCGATGTCAGCCCCGTAATGCGTTCTCTTTTCTGACTCAGCCGGTGGACCCCAAACTTTTTGGACACGCACCCATCGCCAGGTCCATCGTGCGTGCAAGTTTTCATAATTTTCCGTCACCGTATGAATTTCCTATGGTTTTCTTCGTGAAATGCACCGAAAACACTGGCCGGGCGTGACGCAACGTGCGTATGGTGTCGGAATTCGTTCAACTTTTGCGTGGGGCCCTAAGATGGGCATGCCCACTGCCTCCCAAAATTGGGACACGTTTCGTTCATGCCACCTCGTACCACCAACACAACCGGCACTGATCTAATATGGCCGATGTCAGCCCCGTACTGCGTTCTCTTTTCTGACTCAGCCGGTGGACCCCAAACTTTTTGGACACGCACCCATCGCCAGGTCCATCGTGCGTGCAAGTTTTCATAATTTTCTGGCACCGTATGAATTTCCTATGGTTTTCTTCGTGAAACGCACCGGAAACACTGGCCGAGCGTGACGCAACTTGCGTATGGTGTCGGAATTCGTTCAACTTTTGCGTGGGGCCCTAAGTCGGTCGTGGCGTCCCTCGGCGAGCGAGGTGGGACTAAAAAAGCGCCCCTCCCACCTCCCCCCGTGCCATGACTCATAAAAGAATAAAAAAAATAGTGATGCAAAAAAAACAGCCCAACCGTGGTTGCAGGCCGCAACTGCGCGTAATCAGTGACAGTGCGCGACGGCGCGCGTGGGCCGGCCCATTGACTCTGCGCGCGGTGCGGGGGCAGGGTCGGCGGGGGTGAGTACTAAAGTTTAGTCCCACCTCGCCCGCCGAACGACGCCGCGACCGCCTTATATACCTGCCTCCCACCTCCCATTTGAACTCCTCTGACTCCCGCCCCGACCCGCCACTGCCCTGATTGACTGTGTTGCAGGCCGTAGCCGCGGCTTGATCGGGCCGGACCGATTACGCGCAGTTGTGGCCTGCAAGCACAGGAGGCAATTTTTTTATCATTGTTTTTTTCTTTTTATACAATTTTCTTATAATTTTTTGGTGATAACACCACATACCACACCCCGGACGTGACGCAATATGTTTTTGGTGTGCATGCATGATAAGTTCTCCAGAGACCGTTCGAGTATGAATGAAAGCCTCATGCATGCGTAACCGAGCATTGATTTTCCTCGTAACGTTGAAATGCATGTTTCCGTTTATTTTTTGAAGTTGCATGACTAACATCAAATTAAACATACGGTTTTTTTTTCAGATAAGCCATTTCGAGTTCATTCATAATTCAAACTACCTTACATAGCACTAAACATAACCGAGCACTGCTCTTACATAACTTAGACCGAAATTTGAATAAAAACCCTAAAAGTAGACTACTCCTCGTCGCTGGCGCCGGTGAGGTCGACGACCGGCGCCATACCGCCAGCCCCTCCTTCGCCGCCGTCGCCGCCATCGTCGCCACCGTCGTCGTCGTCGCTGAAATCCCACCAGTTGTCCTCCCGCGCCTACTGCTCCTGCACCGCCGCTATGGCCGCCAGCCGCTCTCGTTCCTCACGAGTGGCCGCCGCCGCCTCCTCCGCCGACTGGGCCAGCACCGCAAGTAGCCCCGGCGTGTCGTCGGGGTCTCCGTCTTGCGCGAGGGCGGCCTGCGCCGGCGGGATCTCGACCAACGCCGGGTCAGGGGGCGCCTGCTGTGTCGGGGCAGTGGGGGCGGCTGGAGGTGGGCCGTGGCGGCGTCGAGCACGGGAAGAGCGGGCCTCGCCGGTAATGTCTCCGACGGCGCCGCCGGCCGCCGCGTCCCTGAACGCGCCGAGGACGACGTCGAAGTTCTTCCCCCGCCAGAACCTGCGCCGGGCCCTGCGTTTGTAGCGGCCGCCAGGGAACGCGTGAAGCTGCTGCCTCGTCGGCGGTGGGCCCATGGTGGGGATGCCGTCCGCCCCGATCCGCCACGGCCGCGGCAATTTGGCTGCCGGCGGCACCATCAGGCCGTACCGGGCCAGATCCTCCGTGTCGCCGACGGTGAGGCTCAGCGGCCAAACGTCGGTCGGCCACGCGCCCTCGTCAGAGTCACTAGAAGACATCGCCGGCGAGGAGAGGGAGATGGGCGGGCGAGGAGAGGAAGAGAGATGGGCGGGGCGAGGGAGATGGCACGGCCTGCTCAGGGCTGGCGCTGCCTTTTATAGACGGCGGGGGGAGGGGTGGTGGGCGGCCGAGCCGTTGGTGGCGCGCTCCCCGAGGGAGAGGCGGGCGGTTGGCGGCACGCGCGGCAGCGGTGGCGTGTGAAAGCGAGGCGGCGGCGGCGTGTGAAGGCGCGATGCGGCAGCCGAGGCATCGCTGGCGTGGGAAGGCGGCGCGACGCGGCAGGCGAGGCATCGGTGGCGTGGGAAGGCGCGGGGACGGCACGCGCGGCAGTCGAAGCGCTGGTGGCGTCTGAAGGCGGGCGGGCGGTCGCCGCAGCGGCGGCAGCCGACTGGTCGCGTCAACTGCCGGCGGCGGAAGGCGCCCGGTCGCCGCACGCGCGGTAATGGAGGGCACGGACTACCACGCCAGAAGGCTGGCGGCAGGAGATCGGCCGCGAGCAGTCAGCGCCGCAATTAGTGCGCCGCTAACTGCACGACCGCGCCACGACCACACGTACGCCCCCACCGACTGCATTTGACTTTGTGGGCCCATGGATGCTAACGGCTCGGCTCGGCTCGCGTCCTCACGGCTGCCATGCGACTCGGCTCGTGCGGCAGCCCCGTATACACAGGCGCGCGGGGGGTATTGGCGTGGACGCGCGGTGGGGCGGGGGGGGGGGGGGGGGGTTTACATAAGACGATCATGCCCCTGACAGCGAAGGGGTATCGACAGATCTCAGTCCTTGATGTGTTTAAGGAGGGTGTACCGAAGCATAAGTGATGATGTGCTCCGTTTTGTATCAGTGCCTCAGTGGGGGTTAAGAAAGGCCAAAAACAGTGGTGCCCGTCATGCAGAACTGTGGACGCATGAAGAAGGAGGAGGAGGAGGGGGCGGCAGGCATTGATATATCCTTTTTTGTTGTTGTTGCGATAAGGGCATTGATATATCCACCCCGGTTGTACTTCCTATATTTGACGCTTCTAATCATGAACGCAGTGGTACGAAACGGTTATCTTAAGCTTGATTCGCTTGCCGACTCAATTCTCGCTACCGCTACGAATTTGATGTATAGTAATCTAATCTATCTATCTTAGGGAGGCAGGACAGCACGGACAATACATCTAGTACATACCCCTGCACAGGTCAATTAGTCCATCACTACACCTTACTAGAAAAGCTGAAGAATTCTAGGTCACTCAACACGCTTGGAAAATCAAATCAATTCATACCCAACCGGGGATACATCGGTACTTGGGTAGCAATCTACCATCGGCCAGACGATCCCCTAGCTAGCTAGTGTTACAGCAGCAGAAAACCATGTGATTTTTTTCCCCTCTGAAACGGAAGAAAACCATGCATGTTTCACCGCGGTAAAGAAAGAACGGGAGCTGCCGAAGAAGAGGGTCGTGCTTTACTCCGAATCCGGGGAACACGAACCCATGCTGCGCTGGATCGATCGTTGAACACACACATGCACCCAGCGCAGCACCGCATTAACCCCGCGTGCTCGCCTCCATGCGTGCAAGTCTCGGGAGAGACCCAAGTTAACGCGCCAGGCTAGGGCTGCAGGAACGCACAGTGCTGGGAGAGGCAAAGATACGTGCTCGATCTCGCTCCCGCTCTCGTCCCGTGGCGGTAGGATTGAAGATGCGTCGCGCGCCCGCAGGTCCAGCTAGCTATCTGCAATAAGGCAATGTGCCCAAAGTGAACCGAGCATGGCAGTTCAGCGAGAGCTGGTTTTTAAATGTAGCAAGATGGAGCCCGTGCGAAATGAGTTAACCGGCCGACTGAGCGAACTCCCGTGTGCTCTTCTGAATTATCCCATGAGATGAGATGACGTGAACGTGATGTGATCGCATGTGAGCAAAAACCCAAAAAATAAAATGAAATGAAGGCGTGGGTGATCTGGCGATGTCTACTCGTGCTCGCGGATGGAAGTGGAAAGGGTTGCGCATTGCGCAATCTAACCTGGCCCGCCGCATCCTGGGGGGATTTGGTTGTTAGCCCGAGAACGGTTGGCATCAAGGCTGCGTGGCCCTGCGGAGGCAGCGCCGCAGCAAAAACGCCGCCTCATTCGGGAAGCGCCCGTAGCACGCACGCACGAGACTCATCGTCGTCCTGTTGCAGAAATGGCTTCCATCCATCCTATACATATCGCCGCAACTCAGCAAAGCACAGAATTACGACGAACCGTTGTGATTGGTGGGGCTGCCATGTACGTACAAAAGTGGTTAATTAATTAGGCATGCAGACTTGTACGTAGTACACACAGTTTTAATAAGTGGTTGCGGCGTCTCATCCGATCGGGCGAGCGGCGCTGTGCGCAGCATAGAGTTTTTCTTGGATCTGTGCTAGCGCCAACAGGGAGAAACGATTCCGTTTCCGGGAAGCATATGGCTGTTCACGTACCTGACGTTCAACGGGTTCAATATAGCGCCTGTTTGTCCCGTTGCACCAGCTAATTAATCCCCTGCGTGCCTCGTTGCTGTCTACTAGGCTACTAGCTATGGCCGAATAGGAGAATAGGCGCCGTATAATTGGCTGCTCAACTTGCCACTAATGGTCGGCGTACCAGCCAAGACAAAGCGCCGACGTGTTTATATATGAGACCACAATTAGGGCCGCTTAAGCTAGTGCCATCTTAGTGCCTCTCATTCGCCTAACAGTTTCAGCTTATTTTACTGTTTGGCTAGCCGATATTACACCTTTTTAGTTTTTACGGCTATTTTTCAAAGTAGATCGTAGAATAGAACAAGTTTACTGTAACACAATTCAGCAGATGAAAGCTAATTAAGGCAGTGTCATTTAGGCACCAGCAAATTATTTCCTACTCATAATATAAGATGTTATAACCAATATGAGCATATTGGTTATGACATCTTATGTTATGGGCAGAGAGAGTACTACATACTCATTCAGAAATACGCGTCATTCCGGAATACAGTTTAGTCAAAGCTCACAAATGCATACCCTAAATAATACAATTATATTTTTGTTTGCAGGGTAAATAATATCATTAGATTGACTGAAAAATTATTTTCATGATATCTTAAGTTTATAATTTTGACCAATATATCTGTGTGAGAAACTGCCTATTCCTTATTGGTTTTACTATGGGCCTGCTTATTCCTCAGGCCACTGAAAAAAAAAATCAGTGTCAGTCGACTTTACTATTTGGTTAACCGATATTCATCTTTTTTACGGCTATTTATCGAAGTAGGTCACATAATAGAATAATTTTATTGTAACACAATTCAGCAGATGAAAACTAAGGCATAATCATTATATTTTCTGTTTGTAGGATAAATAATTGATTGTGAAAAATATTTTCATGATATTTTAAGTTTATAAATTTGACCAATATATCTGTGTGAAAGGCTGCATATTTCTTATTGATTTTACAATGGGCCTGCTTATTCCTGGTGCCACTGGAAAAGGAGTTGCTGTTAGTCGATTGTATTGTTTGGTTAACCTATATTCATCCATTTTATGGCTATTTTTTAAGCAGATCATAGAATTAAGGCATAGTCGTTTAGGCACGGTTTGGAACAAGCAAATTATTTCCTACTCCCTTCGCTCCATAATATAAGATGTTACTACAACCACTATGCTATTAGGGTACGGAGGAAAATGACATCTTTGGGGGCTTGTCCCCTCCCCTCCCGTGTCGCTCCCGCGAGTGACCCGGAGGGGGAACCCTAGCCGCCGGCCCCAGCGCCCCTCCCCTCCCCTTCTTCTCCCTCGCCGCCGCCGGCCCCAGCGCCCCTCCCCTCCCCTTATTCTCCCTCGCCGCCGCCGACCCTCGCTGACGGGCAAAGCCCGTTCAGCTCTGGCGGCGGCAGGGCTTCTCTTCCCCCTCGAGGACGGCCGGCGCGGGACGGTGGCGTTGGGCGGCGGCGGCGTTGCGTTAGCGAGGGGTGCAGCGGCTCGGTGGCTGGCGGTGGCGGCGGGGCCGGCGTCGGGCGCCGTGGTGAAGGGCCTCGCGGCGGTGGATCTGCGCGCTGCGCTTGGAGAGGTGGCGGCGGCCACTCGAGGCTGGATCTCCTGTTGCCCTGCGGCGGGTGGCAGGAGCGGATGCGGAAGGGCGCCGGCCTGGCCGCGCGGGCGGCGGGCCGGCGACAAGCTCGGAGCTGGCTCCCAGGACCTCCCCGCGGTCTTCGGAGCGGATCTGGCGGATGGTGGTCCCCCCTTGCGCGCCTTCTTGCCTCGCCAACCCACGCCACCGACGGCCTCTGGCTCGCCGGATTTGGTTGCTGGGTGGGGTTGGGGGGGCGGTGGCTCTGGATTGGGGGAAACCCTTGGCCGTCTCTGCGACCACGATGCCGGCGGCGCCTCGGGCATCACTCTCCTTCCTGAAGGCGGCATCGAGATCTGACACTGCCCTCTTCCTCCATGTTCCGGGTGAAAACCCCAAATCCCCGGATTGGGTGGCGACGGTGCTCGGGCGTCGTGTTTCTTCTTGAAGGCGCCACCTTGGAACTGTGGTGTGGTGGTCGGAGGTGTGGCGATGGCGGTGGACTACCGGATGTCAGTGGGCTCCCGCTTGGCTGCTTGCGGTGGATGTGTTCCTTGCCGATGGCCGTGTCGAAGTTTGGGGTGTCGCTTGCTCGGTGAGGTAGCTGTGTTCTCGCTCTCTCCTCGGCAGCCTGCTGTTCCTATCCTTCCACTCGGGGTGAGTGGATCTGCTTGTCGACGGTGTTCGGGGGAAGAGACGGATGGGGGTCCAATTTTGGTTGGCCTAATGGAGGTGATGGAGCACGGTCTTCCTCTAGCGGCGGGCTGCTCCCTTGTCCTTGTTGCGTCGTCTGCATGATCCTATTCGCCGAGAGCCTCGATGCTCAAGCCAGCGCTTGGGCATTGGATGTTTGTTAGTGGCTCTTTTGGCATCTTGTATCTTTGCCGTTTTTCTGTTAGTTTGTTCCTCTTCTGTACTTGGATCGATGTAGTGGTGGTGTGCTTTATAATATAAAGCGGGGGAAAACCCTTTTTCTTATTAGGGTACGGAGGGAGTTGTACACACTGATTCAGAAATGCATGTCATTCCAGAATACTGTGCAGTCAAAGCTCACAAATGTATACGCGAAGTAATATCATTATATTTTTGTTTGCGTGATAAATAATACCATTAGATTGATTGTGAAAATATTTTCACAATATCTTAAGTTCATAAATTTGACCAATCAATCCGTATGAAAGGCTGCCTATTTCTGATTGGTTTTACTCTGGGCCCGCTTATTCCTCGGGCCACTAGAATTCTTTTAGTGTCACTCAATTCACTCAAATTTCCGGACTGTTAGATCATCACCCCCCGCACAGAGCAGTTTCTTCACCACGGTGTTAACCTACACCGGCCTAACAACCTACCCCCCCCCCCTGGTCGGTAGCTACGCTTGCCTCACTGCCCTGCCTTAGCCTGAACCGCCACCCACCAATGTGCTATCGCTACCCCGGCCATCCCTCTAACCCTCCTCCTCCTCCCCCCCCCCCCCCCCCCCCCCCAACCCAAACAATAAACCCTCTTATCCCTCCCGGCTGCAACGCCGTGCTCGGGGCTGCGTTGAAATGGATTGATGCATCACATTTTTTAGGCACATGAGGTTTTACCCAAGAATTTTACTATTTATTATTAGGGTCTGAGCAACAACTATCTCTAAGTTCACCGCTCACCATCTTAAGATGAGATATATATAGAAGTACAAAAGACACGACAAGATCTTGATCAGATGGTTATCAATGTCGAATGCGAAACTTTTTTGGAGCCGGCCCTTTGCTGAAGATTCTTGGAACTTTGTTTGTACTCCTAGAAACATAAATCTGTTGCTCTTGAGGCCAGATCTAGAGGAAAAGTCAAGGGTGCCTTTCTTTATGGAAATTATTGTACTTGCTTCCTGGGCCATCTGGATTTCCAAAAGTAATACTAAGATATTCAATTGAGGCGCCCAGTTTAATGAGATGGAAATAAATTTACCATCAAGAGCTCACCCTGCTGAAATTTAGGATTAAGAGGAGACATGAAGTTGTTTTTGTCTTCAGGTTCGACTCCTTTTGTAAGCTTTAATTTGTAATCTTCCTTTCTTTTTCTTCCTTATGATATTGTTTAAATTCTTTTAATTAAGAGTGAATTCTATTTTTTTACCTCTTAGTTTCACGTTTGTGACATCAACTCCTCTATTTAACACGTTTTCACATATTTGCCCAATTTAAGCAAACTGGTGCGACAAATTATCCTATTTTTTTCTCTTTCAATGTTGATTGTACATGCCATTTTGGCTGATTTTTTTTACTGTTTTTTGATTTGCTCTTGATTTGTCAAGGGATGGGTCCCACCTGTCAATTGGGGAGCAAGAAATATGAGTGAAAAATTGGAGTTCGAACCCGAAATCTCCCCCGCAGACAGCTAAGACTCATCCCCAGCCGAACTGAGAGCAAACCAGACAGAACCAAACAGTAAAATAAACCAGCCAACATGGCATGCACAGTCAACACTGAAATGGAAAATAACTAAATAAATGGGATAATTTGTGGCACAATTTTGCTTACATTGGGTAAAAATATATGAAAAAACTACTAAATGGGATAGTTCTCGTCACAAACGTGAAACATGTGGTACAAATATAACCCACTCTTTAACTAATGTATAAAAATTACAGTGGGGTTTTATCCTACTATTGCCCTTATAAAAAAACATCGAGTGAGAAATGATCATTTCTAGTTCTACTGTGCTATAGACGTTTTATTTATTTCTAAAACATCATATGGAGTATACTATAGTACTACTCCCTCTGTTTCAAATTACTCGTCGTGGTTTTAGTTTAAATTTGAATTAAAACCACGACGAGTAATTTTGAACTAAAACCACGATGAGTAATTAGAATGGAGGGAGTAGTTTTGAAGAGGCGTGCTGCATTGTGAAAGTTGAGGGAGCTAAGTAAATCGCTGGGAGGAATTGAATATCTAGGTGTAGCCAGGAGAGGGAGGCATGCAGGCAGCTCCGGGCAATGCCGGTCCGTCTCTGAGAGAGAGACCATACGACCCTAATTATTGATCATGGCGGAGTCAGCTGTCGTTCATGGGTTCCTATCCCACGCCACGTTGCCTCCACTCTCCTCTCCTCTACATATACAGCGCCACCCTCCCTCTTCCCTCTCTACATCTCCCTCCTCGCTCGTAGTAACTCGAGTCCTGCTCCCTGCACGGTCCTCCCATTACCACGAGCGAGCGCGTGTCATCTCATACGGGCGCGCGGGGGTACGTGGTGCTCTCTGCGCGCGCATGGCGGCGAGCGAGCAGAGCTCCGAGTCCTCGTCCACGTCCTACGCTTCCTCCTACTCCACGTCCTCGTGCTCGCCCAGGGCCGACGCCAAGAAGCGGCAGGACGGCGGCAACAAGCGGAAGCGCGCGGCGGCGGCGGGCGAGGAGGAGGAGGAGGCGGCCCCGGCGGCGGCGGCGGCGGCGTCGTCGTCGTACCGCGGCGTGCGGATGCGGGCGTGGGGCAAGTGGGTGTCGGAGATCAGGGAGCCGCGCAAGAAGTCCCGTATCTGGCTCGGCACCTTCCCGTGCCCGGAGATGGCCGCGCGCGCCCACGACGCCGCCGCGCTCAGCATCAAGGGCGCCCGCGCCGTGCTCAACTTCCCGGACCTCGCGCCCGCGCTGCCCCGCCCGGCCTCCCTCGCCCCGTGCGACGTCCAGGCCGCCGCCGCGCGCGCCGCCCTCATGCACGACCACGACCACCAGTGCTGCTCCGCCTCAACCTCAACCTCCCCCACCGCGGCGCCGGCCTCCGCGTGCGGCAATGCGCCGGCGCCAAGCGACCAGCCGGCCGCGCGGGACGAGCCGGAGCCGTTCCAGCCGAGCCAGGGAAGCGAGCAGCAGCTCACGGCCGCGCAGGTGGAGATGGTGTTCGACGAGCTGGCGCCGCTGTGGGTGGAGGACGTGGTGGACTTCGCGCCGTCCGATCACTGCTGGACGGCGTACGATTGTCTCGACCCCCTCGGCTACCAACCTCTCCTGTGGGAGTATTAATTAGGCTTGCTGTAAAACACCCACCCCTTGATTTCCTCTCTTCTTCTTCTTTTCTTGGTTTTGTGTGGCTTTCTAGTGCTACTTAAAATGAAGCACATTTTTCGCTTTTTCATTTGGTTTGCGCACGTTCGGGTCGGTTGGGACTACTTGTAAGTTTGAGATGTTTGTGACCAATTTAGCTTAGATGTGAGTTGAGTTTGAACATAAGAATCTAATGTACATGTCAAAAAAAATAAAATTACGCGGGCTTTAGGTTACCGCAAAATTACGTGTTTTCTTATGGGTGAAATGAGCCAGCCTCAACATGATAGCTCTGGTGGTACTTTGGGCATGCGATGTAGTTTTCATGAATTAACTTGCCAAACCACCTGAGATATGTGAAGCAATTGCTTGACATTGATGTTGGCTTGCTTGTTTTAGGACACATCAACTTTGTTGAACCTAATTATTTCAACAACGCGCGGATAAATTCAAACTCTTCGTGGTGTAAGCTATTGACTCTTACTGAGCAGTAACTTATATTGCTAAGCAGGTCGATCGCTTTCGTTACCACGTGATGAGTCGATGACATGACTTGGTGTGATCGCGATTAGTTTGCATTGATCGATAGAGCACGCCTCCTCATTTGTACCCATGTATCTTGGGTTTGTTTTCGAGTTTATCGGTTTCAAATGTCTCTCATGTATTCAACCACAACATGTGTCTAAACAAGATTATCTCCTTAATCATCTCCTTAATTACTCTATCCCTAATTCCCTATGTAGAATCATCGATATTTCGGGTTGGAGCTGAAGAGTCATATTTTTCTTCTGAAGTGGTGGCGAAAACTTCCGGCCTCTACATCGATTGATGCACGCGCACCTGAAGAACCCTGCTAACCATTTTTCTTCGCGTTGGTCGACCAACTAATTTCGACCCTGAGATTTTTCGTGAACGAATCAAAGAGGGGAAGTAGTATATATATATATATTTGCGAATAAGAGGGGAAGTAGTATATAATTGTGCAGGAAAAATAAAAGTACTATATACAAAGTGATCTCCATCGACCACAGGTGTTCATTCATTCATAGGCGCCACGAAAGAGTAAATGGGTGCATGTATCGGCCGGCCGGCGAACGATGTGAAGATCGATCGATCGATCTAAATTAAACTAGCTAGCTGTCCCGAAGTACAGTACATATAGTATGCTTGTGTCTCCTGCTCGAGGTCGGCCAAACGGGCGCAACGGATTTAATAGCTTCTCGTCCTGGAGAGGAAAAGACGGACCTTTGCGTGCAGGTGTTTGTCCAGCCCCAACGACTCGCAGTAATCATCGGGGTGTGGTGGGTAGGGGGCGACGGCTCGCTCCATGCCACGGTTGCATTCAAAGGAACTACCACTTCATTGTTACGGAATATGCCGGGTGGTAGTATCTTGACATGCATATGTCATGTCGCCATTAGGAAATTAAGTGTCCATATAGCTAACTTTGCGTCTGATTCTAGTCATGTAAGGCTAAGAGCATCTGTAGCCGATCTCCAATAAAGCTTAATAAGAAGTTAACCACAGCTAGCCGATCCTCAAAGGCTAAAACCTTGAGAGGAGGAAATTTTTAGTCCTATGTGTTCATTCCGGCGTCCAACTCTTTTATTTTTACTCCTCCGCGACGCCGCTCCTTAAAACTTTTCACTTTCTTTTCTCTCGCCTGCCGCTGCCGGAACCCATGCCGCCGGCCGTCGGTCGCCCCGGTGATTGGGAAAATCCCAACGCCGTGTCAACACTAGGAAAATATAAATGTCCATCCGACTAACTTTGCATTTCATTCTGATCATGTAACGCTAACCACGCAGATGTCCTTGAAAGTTTTCGTTATCTCTATAATCTGCACCACAAAGTCTAAAGGTCGACGAGGGGCAAAACCGAAAACACAAAAATTCCGATGTCAAATTTTTTAGGCATGGCAAATCTGACGTTTTCATGGCAATTTATGTTGGCGCGATGATGAAAAATTTAGCGTGCAAGCATGACAATTTTCTGACAAAAAACATGAACTAAGGCAGGAACTAAATTTGCCATCCTGGAAGAACATAATTTGCCATAAAAAACGTTAGATTTGCCATGGTTAAAAACTTGCGCCAGGTTTGTACCGGAGTCCAAAAAAAAAAACCCGCATTCCATGCCGAATTGCCGAACACAATACATGACAAAGCAAATCTCCACTCCTCTTGGATCGTGATATCAATACATGAAATCCGACCGACAGCCCACAGTGACAAGTGTGACGCTGTTCGTGGTGGCTCCTGTTTAGAGGCTCGCAACGTAGTTTTGTTGTTATGGTTTTCTATTGGATCTTGGCTTAGTGTGAGCGGTTTCTTCTCCCTTTCGCCGGATGATCTGGTGACAACGATGGCTAAAGATTTTGGCCGATTTGTTGGTAATTGCAAGGATAAACAAGATTTTTTTTCTGTAAATTTTCTCTGTTACCTATAATTTTGCTTGGTGTGTTGTCTTTCTAGAGTTCTCCTTAGAGATGCTATGCGATGACATGCTAATATTATTAAAATAAATGTGGCACTTCTCTTACAAAAACATGGCAAAGCCGAGTTCTCGTAACCCTTGCACGAGGGCTACAAGATATCACCTACAGGCAACATCAACCACGCATGGTGGATGAGTCTGATTGCCAAATTGACGACTAACCAAGGTTATCGAGATCACGATTCTAAAATGGATCACAGCCCATAAAGTAAGATAAAAAATCGTAGAAATCGTTATTGTCATGTCTTAAAATCATAGATTCTACCGAGTAGAATCAGCCCAATCAATTTGGATATTTAACTCGTAGAATCGCATGATAGATAGCTATTCTGATAACCATGACTCACATTATGTCCACCGGGTTTGGTTAATAAGTGAATCAATCCGATCAATGTGGAAATAAACTCGTAGAATCACGTGATAGATATTGATTCTGATAACACCGCGAGTCATGTCATCTTCACCAGATTCAGTAAATGAGGGCTAAGTTATAGGTTTTTACCCTGGACAATACATATCAACACACATCAACATCTTCAACATATGGGGACACTAGTAGAAAACAGGGCTTTGGTCCAGGCCGGGTCAGCCCATTAGTCCCGGTTCAGTCCAGAACCGGGATCAATGGGGCATTGGTCCCGGTTCGTGAGCCCAGGGGGCCGGCCGGGCCACGTGGGCCATTGGTCCCGGTTCATCTGGACCTTTTGGTCCCGGTTGGTGGAATGAACCGGGACTAATGGGCCTCGCTTCTGGCCCACAACCATTGGTCCCGGTTCGTGCCTCAAACCGGGACTAAAGATTAGACCTTTAGTCCCGATTTGAGGCACGAACCGGGACTAATGAAAATGGGACCTTTAGTCCCGGTTCGTGCCACGAACCGGTATTAAAGGTCCCATTTTCAAACTCTACCCCCCCTCCCCGTGGATCGCCTTTTTAGTTTTAAAAAAAATAAAAGAAAATGATGGAAATGTCAAAAAAAATAAAAGAAAATAAGTTTCCCATGTGATATGTGGTCTAGTTGTTGGGAAAATTTGCAAATGTGAATTTTGACTTTATTTGCAAAATCTCTCTGAAATTTGTAAAAATGGGCATAACTTTTGCATACTAACTCGGATGAAAAAGTTTTTTATATGAAAAATCATCTACTCGAAAAGTTACACCCGAATTTAACAAGGGGAACCCCGTTAAACATTTTCAAAATCCTCAAAAACCTAATAGAAAAAAAGTTACGGGGATTTTAAGATCTAGAGTGAAAAAATCGAAAAAAAATTCAAACAGTGGGCAAACTGTGGTCAAACAATGGTCAAACTAATTATTCTAGAATATTAGTGTTACTAAATAATTATATTTGTTATTTCAATTTTGGTCAAATCTGGTCAAACTGTGGTCAAACTAATTATTCAAGAAATATTAGTGTTACTAGATAATTATTGTTTTTTAAAACAATAGTTCCAAAATAAAACTATGAAATGTGTCACTTCATGCTCAAGCAAAATTCCTGAAGGTTAATAGGATTGACATCTTAGTATTGTCAGAAAAACAACAGGTGCAGACTTGGAGTGAGGGAGAATAGAACCCGAAAGTTAAGCGTGCTCAGGCTAGGGGAGTGGGAGGATGGGTGACCGTTCGGGAAGTTATATGATTTGGAATGATGAGGGGTGATTAGAGGATAAATTGAGAAGTGATGAGGGGTTAAAATAATTCAGAAATTTGAAAAAAAAGTTTAATTTTTTTAAAAAAAAATTCAAAAAAAAATCATAAAATTCCACGTGGCCTATCCCTTTAGTCCCGATTCAGGACTGAACCAGGACTAAAGGGATAGGCAGAACCGGGACTAAAGGCCCTTATGAACCGGAACTGAAGGCCCTTTTTCTACTAATGGGAGCTATAAAATGTCGTTTTCACAAGGTGTAGACAATGGCCAGACATATATTTTCACCATATATATATATATATATATTGTCTGATTGAGCCCTCACCATGCCAGAATCGTCGTATCAAAATCCGAGGACTAGGCCACCATAATTTGTCTTGGTCAGCCATCCCCGTGGCCAAAGTACGGTCAGCACCACTCTTCAAATCGAAAAGAAGTACCGCCAAAACAATGGAGGATAACAGTGAAAGGAGATGCCTTTGGAGGAGACATGCAGAACTGCAATCAAACTAGGTAGATTCTTTTTTTGTGTGTGAAAGAAACTAGGTGGATTCACAACCGCACATGCAAAAATAGCTCGTCGCCACCACCATCTGCCAAACTTGGCCGAACCACTGCGATCAACCACCCTAAAATCCTCATGATCTCCAGAAGCGTCTTACCTCATTGGATTGGTTGCACCACATCTATTGCCACCACGCCCCTTAATTAGCACACGCTGGCTAAGAAGTCATGCTACAAAGAGAAACCAAAAAGGGTGAGCAAGGAGAGTCGTCGCCGTCGACGAGGGTAGGGGGAGGCCTCCCCCAACGATAACAATTGGGTAAAAAGGCAATGGTGGTTCTCGCAAGAAAAGTCCAATCGCTCCTAGGTCACACATGGACACCCCGAGGGGTTCGTTTATGAAAACGACTTGTAGACTAAATTGTCTTAGACTTGAGAGGCTATCTTTCTTACTCCCTCTGGGTGGGAACATAAGCCGTGCACGGGTTCTTCGGTCATCAACTTAACTAACGAAACATGTGTTGTGTGCCTAAAAGAAACATCCTTAGACTCGTTGTGGAACAAAGTTTCTAAATGTATTTTTATGTCATGTTATACATGTTTCGCTAGTTGCCCGACATACATTTCCATCCAAACGGATTAGCACGCTCCGTCTAGGTGATCATACACAGGTTTTGTTTTGCTTTCGAGAAGTCAAGATACACCCGTTTGAGCATCAATTAATATGTGACGGAGAAAATAATGCTCCCTCATATAACTTTAATATAAAAGTATATACTAATCAAAAACATTTATTTTGAGACAGGCGAGTATCTATGATCACCGCAAAGCTTTGTAAACACTTCAGGAGAACGGCGGAAGGCCAGGGACGGCACACCACAGCCCAGGTTTGCTATTAACAAACGGCTCCAACGTCTGGCTCCAAAATATAGCTGCAGAAAATACATACATATTCCACAAAGAAAGAATTTAGCAACTTCCACAAGAAATATAGCTCTATGAACGCGATATGTATCGCTTGCTCATCGACAGTGCATGGGGCATGGGAAACGAAGCTGCCACCTGTCCCCCTCCAGAGAACCGCGGAAGGGCCACCTGTGCACACGAGGACGCCCGCGATAGGCCGGGGTCAAGATTACCGGAGATCTCCTACATGAATGCCACTACCAACTGCGATGTGTACATGTACAGCAGTCAGTCAGAGAGAAAGATGCATCCAGGCGCGCCGTGGTAGCAATTGAGAAAACTAATGCTACATGATGTATAAACTACTCCTCCAAGCTGGATCAAAATGGCCGGAATGATTAATGACGGGTGCACGCATGTGTGGTGCAGGGGATTCAGAGTTTTTTTTTTCAATTGTCAGGTCCATCTACTGAACGTGTATCATCGGAAATCATGAAATAAATCCAGAATAAATACGAGCACCAACACTTGAACCTTATTGGGCTGGGATACGACTATCCTCATAACCTTCTCGCAAAAAAAAAAGACTATCCTTATAACCGTTGAACCATAGGTTGGTTCGCTATTCAGTTCTCTTTTGACCTGAAGATAGAATAAGGCCCTGTTTGTTTAGGCTTTTGCTTCTACTTTTACAGCATTTTTACTTTGCCCAAAAAGCCATAAAAACTCATAAATAGGTGTTTTTGGAGCTTTTATAGCTTTTGGAACTATATATTGCTATATTGAATCATCAAAAGCCATAAAGCTCCAAAAGCACCTATTTAGGATCTTTTATGACTTTTTGGCCAAAATGGAAAAGCTGCAAATATAGAAGCAAAAACCCAAACAAACAGGGCCTAAATGCATTGGGGTCCTTAAGGAAAAAAACTATCTGTTAATTTATATTTTGAATTTTATTTTTTGCGTAAAGACCTAAAGTTATCACAAGTCATTACAAGCACATCTTTATAGAAAAAATACATCTAAATTCTTAGGGGTGCCGAAATCATCAGAAGAGGGGATGCGTAGCCTACGACGGGGACGTTGGTATGCATAAGGAAATTGTTGAGGAGAAGATAAAGAAAGGGTCTGGCGTTGTTTGGTCGAGGTGCCGAGAAGCGAATTCCAAGCTGCGATAAATTACAAATTTACTTAAATTTTGAAGATGAATATAAAGCAAAATGAATATTTTTAGTAGAAAGATACTACTTACTCTGATCCAAATTAATTGGCGCAGCTTTATTACAACTTTACAAAGTTGATAGGATGGAGGCAATTATGTAGTTGTACTAAAGTTGTGTCAATTAATTTGGATCGGAGGGTTAGTACTAAACATTTCACAATGAATGCACCTTCGAGAGCAAAAATACCTTAAAAACCCTGTTGAACCATAGCATAGAGCTTTCTTCACATACAAGCATATGTTTCTTACAATTTGTTCTTTCTCCAACTTTAGCAGCCACACCGACCAACTAATTTAATAAAAACACACAATTTCTACACGGAGTTGTAGTGATTGGACTCAATGGTTCAGCAGCATAGTGCATTATTTATGTAAATTATGCAATAGCTCATACGTAGTACATCTACACTTTTTTTTGCGGGTGATATAAGTACATCTACACCTTGATCTAAGAATGTACATACTCACGATTAGATACCAATAAAACCATAGTTGTATGGTTATGGTTAAATAAGATAATCATTCGTAGTATTGCCTCGTGCACGTATGTATACGCAAGCTATAACTACATGACCACGTACGGAATCAATCTTTTAAGCCATCCTTGTACTGTAGATCTGCGACAAAGAAATCGTCCAGTTAATTAAAACGATGGAGATAATCAATTCAAATGCATAAGTATAATTTAGTAACTAATTAGACGTGACCGGCCAAGTCAAGACGCTGAAGTTTGCGCCCATGGTGCCCGGCAGGTGCTGTCATCAGCCGCATTTCTGGCTACTGAGATTAATATGTCAACGTGCTCAGTACTATCATTTTTATTTGTGAAGCTGATTTGTCCCATTACAGAAAATTCCTCCCTAAGATGACGATAAATGGGACGCAAATGGCTCCGAAATTCAAGAAGGCTACGCAAGCAGTGCGTGCCCTTCTTTTTCTTTTGCGAAAAGTGTGTACCTTTCGAAAGTAACTTAATATTTGAAACCAGTGGCCGGCTGCAAGATAATTTTCTTAACGTGATGTGATATTCCTTGAAAAACTGTTATACTGTACATAATGACCATATACTTTTGTTATTGTCTACCTTCTTATTAGTTTGCTGCGATGGCTTTCCAAGAACACTTTTTACTCCCCCACAAAAGAAAGAACACCTTTTTACTTTTATATGTGTGGCTAGTTGCGAGCACAAGTATTTTGAAGCTGCAACAATAAGATCTTGATTGAATGAATTAGTACAGATATCTAAAACTAACTAATTCACAATGGAAAAGTGATCACATACCTAAAAGATAGTGTAGTTACACTATTTGTGGTGCAATTATCTTAGAATTATAATTATAACGGTTGCTTTTGCACTTAATTGACAACCAATGTCTATTTGGTTTACATGATTGTGAAAATATAGAAATACAGAAAACCTATGATCGAGATACCATGCCATATTAATACCTATGGGAATTGAAAACACATGATTGATTCTATAATAGAAGTAGTTTTTCTGCACCTCAGAAATACATGTGGATTTTACTAAAAGATTAAGCACATAATATAGTTGTCATAGAAATAACAAAGAAAGCTCATGATGTTGCATTGAATAGGAATTTCCTTTGGATTTCCATGCAAAGTAGACCATAGAAAACCCCTATGCTTTTTTTTTTGGGCAGAATAACCCCGTGATTTCTAATCCTATTAACCAAAAGTTCTATAGAAAAGATTCCAAGGAACGAAATCCTCAAATATTCCTACGATATTTCTTTAAAACAAAGATGCCCAAAACGTCTCATTGACTCGGCTGTGATCAGGTCGTTAACTACCTCCTTTGACAGTGATTGCCCATCACTAATGGCCAAACTAATGACAAGCCCACAAGATCCTCCAAAAAAAAAGACAAGGCCGCATCGCCCTTCCTGATTGGGTATTACTGCATTTGTTATTCAAGAATAGTGATTGGAAGCTGCCTTTTCGGTTGAGAGGTTTGTGTCATAACAAAATTCCAAATGGCCACGGTATTACGCATAAATTATCAATGTTTGGTCTATCAAGTACTAATACTATATGTTTTTAAGTACGTGCTCCCTCTGTTTCCACATGATTTTAAAATGTCCAGGATTGGCAAAGAGGACGAGCTCATGTCTTTTATAAAATGCAGTGTTCCGTGTACGGCCTCCGGTAAAGACAGCCTTGCGGGAGACACTTGGCCGGCTGAGAAGACGTACAAAACTATTTTGAAGACGGAGGCGCTCCTAGATAATATTAGTAATGTTATCTCAAAGAGAGAAAACTTCTAGCGTTTGATTCAATAGTACAAAAGATGTACGCTTTTGATTCAGACAAATGTTATTTCTGCAGGCGCAAGGATCCCAACGTGGCGGCTTCACACATTTTGCAGCCTGCGCTAGCCCACAATTCTGGAAAGATCTCAGTTTACTTTGCTGTACCAAAATAGTTTGGTTGACATTTCCGTGTACTTCATTTGTCATTGATTTGTTCAAAAGACGTGCTGAATTCTGACCTGGAGCCGCCAGGACGTACTTGATGTTGTTGATTATCGAGTTAATTACGTTTAATCAGTACTGCTATAAGCAGCATAGTACTACTCCCCGGCAAAAAATAGAGCATAGTAGTACTATTAATGTTGAGTTAGCGAGCTGGATTGACTTAATCGTGCCATGTCAACGAATGATCGACCGTCAGCTATTTCGGTTTGTCAAACCGTTTGCGTTCATACCCCAATCTTGAAGAATTCAGAATGTGTGCTGAAAGTCTACCGGGGAGCTGACTAACAAAGGTCAACCTCCATTTTTCTCCCTTTTCTTTTCTGTTCCTGCAAGATACAGAGAACAACAGAGCAGAAGCAAAGCCGGATCCGTTGTTTCCACCGGGGGAACCGTTCGCGTCCTGTTTCCAGGCCGACTAGACGTCAAGGCACCATCCCATTTTTCTGTGCTATATAAATCTTTCAGTAAAGACGTGTCCAACATTAGGCCGGAATCATTAAATTTCAAACACGCACGACGAATAGCACAGACATTGAACGAAAACAAACAGCAGGAAAACATATGTTATGGCAAATAACATCTACCATTGATCCCCACTTTGCCGTAATATCACCAACAAAATTCTTCCACAATCAGATTAGACAACAGAATTTAGAGGCCAAACATAACGTCCATGACCTTGGACAGGACCGATTTCGCGGGCGAAGCGATGGCTCCGGACGCCCCGCGGTTGCTCTCGTTGCCGTTTTGCATGGGATTGCTCGGCAAAGGCGCCAACGCGTTCCTGGTGGCGAAACCGCTCGGCGCCACAGCTTGTGACGGAAATGGAACCGACATGCCGCCGTTGTAGGTGTCGTCGGTGTTTTCATTCAGATACGGTCGCTGCCATGGATCCACTTGCTTCACCCCAATGATAAGAACACTGTTTAGCTGCTGGCCGTGCTTGGCCAGCGCTTTCTGCGCATCATGACGGCTCTAAAACATACAAAAGGAAATACAAATCAGCTATGAAACTGACCCACAACCAACAAGGGGCGGAACGGGGGTCTTAAAGTGGAATTTTGCATACTTCTACTAACTGTACATGTTTCAACTAGAGTACATTAGCAAGGCCCCACATAAAATAATTGATGGTAGGCAAAGCTTAGCACATCAAGGCACTGTGTCATAGTAAAGGACAATCAAACTACAGGGCAAAATTGGCCATTGTGTCCATCACCACTTCATATGATATGCTGATATAGTAGAGTAGGTGCACAGACCACACAAGGAATTGTTTTGTCACTTTGCTTCAGTCTTCATTTTATTTTCATTTCAGAAACAAATGCATAAGCTAGCAAAGATTTGGTGTATTTAACTGCTTCTGTGATTTTGAATTTCCTTAGCTGCTACTGTCATTTTGATACACCCATATGTTTCAGACTATCTAAAGTCGTTAAAGATTCTGAAAACACTGACACTGCATGTATCTATCTTGTGACAAAATTTCAAATGCAAACTCGATATGTAGCTCAATAAACACAAATGACAAATACAGTGCTGGCACTGATAATGGGCCAAAAATTCACAGCCCAACTTGAATGAAATACTACTGACAGCTGGATTTGTAATTTTTTGTTTCTAGATTTGAGATTGGAATCTGGATTTCAAAACATGACATAGTTGACACATGTTGTGTCTCTGTCTTCAAATTTTCTTGAAATTTTTACGACTTTTGGAGTGGTATTTGCAGACAGAGTACCGGAGCACTCAAGTTTTTGAGGATACACCCTCACATGCAATGATATTAGAAGTATTACTTTCAGGCTAATATTTTCATTATGAGTAGGGAAAAATAGAGATCTTTTATAAGTATCAATGCTCAAACAATTCAGTACAAGTTTACCTGATACAAGATATGCATCCAGTTCGCATCCCTCGGACCAGGAACGTGTCTCAAGACTAACCCACATTTCTCAAATTCTCTCAGTACAAAGTTGGTATCAACCGGCAGAAAACTGGCAGAAACAAGGCAAGGAGCATGATCAGACACAGAATATATAAGCACATTTTAATCAGGACAGGAAAATTAATTAATGAACTAGATTATGCATTGGAGAATATCTGCTTCAAACAACATAGCTTAAGAAAATATATATTCAAGTACAACAATAATAATCATGTCTTTACATCGGAAGCTGAAAAGATGAGAGGGGTATAACTGGCACCGTGGGGATGCAATCTTATTGATATGTTCAAGGGACATCTCCATATGCAACGAGAGCATAGGTAGTTGTATCCAGATGTTATGTCTGACTATATACTATAGTGCATCATCCAACGTCTAGATGCAGAACTTACATAAGGTTCCTAAAACTATTTATTGCTAGATTACCAGCTGTTCTCATTGCTTAACCTCCTAAAGTAAGGCGAGGTGGTAAGGCTACGCCTTAGACATAGAAGGAACAGAGCAATCAAGCAGTTTAGCACGCACGAATATATTGCAAGGAAAAATAAGAAAGACCAAGAGATGGGCCACTACCTATGCACTTCCCTGTGGCCCAAAAGCCCATCTAGTAGACTCCTCCTGTGACCTAATTCCACTATCCTCACTCCCTACTACCTCATCACAGCCGCCACACACCTTCTGCTCTCTTTCCTTACTGTAGCAGTACACAACCCTAAAACTCCTCACCGCAGCATCCCTTCTTCCTCAACAGCAGAGTAGATCTGGCAAGGGAAGGCGACGGTGGAAGCAGGCGCATGAAGGGATGCTCGCCGGAGTGTTGGGGGATGGTGGGGTTGTCGTCTCCAAGCCCCAGAAGCGGTCACAACGATGATGCAGCGAGAAACAGGCGCTAGCAGAGACCTCTGACGACAGTGGACCTTTCACTGAAGCAGTCGTACGTTTAATGTCTAATAAAGTGGGGCGGACACCGGACGCCTTACCATCCTGGGGCGCCTCAGTGCTTAGGCGACACATTAAAAACAATGCTACCACCTACTTTCAGATAAGCTAAGTTTCCACCAAATGTAGGTATCTGTATGACAGGGGCACAAATGATATTATGAGAAAGCATAGAAAACCATCATTCTTAGGCAGAAATAAATCCATCGAATATGGACATTAAATCACTCCCACTCACACAAGGTCGCAGAACGGTACACATAGCGAATAATAAGCTATCACAAAACCAACAAGTGTGCAAGGGTAGTACCAAATCGTAAATATACCGAGTAACTATATAATACAGAGAACATGTGCTAATCAGGAAATGCAGTCCATAGCCCAATACACATGTGAAATAACAAGAGAACTGTAACACTTTCTCATCAGACACAGCCGGGCATGGTTGTTTTGTAACAATTGGTATGTAAAACTTGAAAACGAATAGCTCTTTGACTATAAACGCCACAAAATCTGTGACAAATTTCATCAATCACAAATACTAAGAGATTTCCACAAGGTCAGCACTCAGCACATCGATGGCTCGAACCACCAAAATATAGTTTGGTCCAGAAAATTAGCGGAACTGAATTGGTTAATGTGTTCACGAGTTCGGTGATTTGGTCAGAGTCAGCAATAGCATAATAATGTGGTACTATGTCCCAAAATTACCATTCTTAGGCTAATGATCTTCCAAATTTCAACATGTTAACGATTGGACTTTGGGCCTCGGCTCTCCATCGTTCTTTTACATAGTACGATTGTTATTTGGACGTTGCTTCAAGCATTAAGCTGGAGAAATGAATGCAAATAATCATTTTAAGCAGTCTCTTGTTTTCAGCTAAGGTCATATAGCTAATCTTGGTATAAAAACACAATTATATCACAGTATGTTGAAACTGCATCAGCGAATCGGCACATGGTTCTTTTTTATCACATACAAGACATACATGATTCCCATTTTTTTGTACACTGATCCACTTCAGTCACATACCAATCAGTTAATGTGTTTACAAGTTTGGTGATTTGGTCAGAGTCAGCAATAGCATAACGGTACCATGTCCGAAAATTATCATTCTTAGGCTAATGGAGGACCTCCCAAATTCAACTTGTTAACAATTGGACTTCTGGCCTCAGTTGTACATCACTCTTTTACATGGTAACTTGATGGGTATTTTGATGTTGCTTCAAGCATGAATGTCAACAATCATTTTCAGCAGTCTATTGTTTTCAGCTAAGATCATATAGCTAATCTTGGTATAAAAAACATAATTACAGATTTAAAAGGGCACAGTATTTCAAAACTGCATCGGTGAAACACCACATGGCTCTGTCTCATGCCATACAACTCCTACAGGTGTACCTCATACAAGATATACTGGATTCCCAATTTATTGTGCACTGATCCGCTTCAGTCACTTACCAATCACTTAAACAACAACCCTTACCTCTAATTGCAAGAAAACCTATGCATAGACATACACGACTATATGAATCGAACACCACAAATTTCCACCAGAAATCTAGTGCATTCTTCGTATCGGGGTAAGCAAGAGGAGAGGCGACATACCCAAAAACGGTGACCCATTCCTCCTCGTCGACCCGGCCAGTGGAGAGCACCGAATCCCTCGGCATCTCCGGGCGCGCGACCTCCCTGGGCGGCGGCAGCGTGATCAGCGCCACCTGCTGCTGCTGCTGCTGCGGCTGCTGTGCGGAGGCCGTCCCCGGGGACTGCTGCTGATGCACGACTCCGTCGACCGGGGAACCATCCCTCGCCTTCTCCTCCCTCGAGGGGGACCACCACGCCGCCGGGGAGGGGGAGCCGTTGGAGCGTTGCGGGGTGGAGAAGAGGCCCCCGCGAGGGGGAGGAGGCGAAGGGGACATGGCTGCCTGCGGAGGCGTGTAGGGCGGCGGAGAGGGGGAGTGGCGGGACAGGTCATCGAGGGAGAGCAGCGGGGGAGGCGGCGGCGGGGTGGAGGCCTGGGCCTCGCGGCGCACGGACGCCGGGGGCATGCGGAAGGACGAGGATATCGGGGACGAGAGGTCCCGCAGGAACGGCGACTGGTGCCGCCGGTGGTCCGGCCTGGTGGCGCTCATCGCGGCGGCGAGGAGCAGGAGGAGAGAAACCCTAGTGACGCGACCGACTGTCAGACTGTGGCTTTGGGTTTATCGAACCAAAAAAAAAAAAACACGACGCGAGCGAAGGTGTAAGCAACGGCAGCTCACCGACCGGTGGGCCCCGCGACTGGTGGGGCCCACTTGAGGGTTGTTAGTAAGCGGGTTTACAGTGGAAGGCGTAACTGTTTCCGGTGTCAAAAAAGTTCGAACAGGCAAAATGGAGGTTGCGACGGCGACGGAGGCGTCGGCGCCGGCGGCGAGCGGCGGGGCGAGCAGGCGGGGCCACCCGTTCCCGTGGCTCGACGTGGCCATCTCGGAGCCCTACTACTTCCTCCACCTCATCGC
This sequence comes from Triticum urartu, assembly GCF_056163025.1. NCBI lineage: Eukaryota > Viridiplantae > Streptophyta > Magnoliopsida > Poales > Poaceae > Triticum > Triticum urartu. Next base: position 110,782,622 of record NC_141875.1, on the reverse strand, counting down.
CTTCTTCTCCTACTTCGCGGCCCGCACCACGGCGCCCGCGGCCGAGGACGACCCCGAGCTCCACAGCCGCCTCATCCGACGGGTGAGATCCCGCGGCCCCCGAGTCTAGATCCGGATCGCGCCGCCCCGCCGGTCCTTGAACTGTTTTGGCTCACGCGGATCGGCGTCTGTGCTGTGTTTCTGCAGGAGATCCAGGCGGTGCTCGTGTTCCTGGTGCTCTTCACAGTGAAGGTACGGTGTCTAATGACCACCACTAGTGTTTCAGAGTAAAGGTTTCCTTGTGCCGTAATGGAATTTGACAATTCGACTGGTTGGAGCACTAAGCTGCGTGTGAAATAGAGCTGGAAATGTACAGTTTCCACGCGATGCTAACCTGACCATAGTGCCACTATGTGCTATGAATCTATGATGCCCAGCAGTCATGATTTTAGCGATTTTCTGTATTTGCATTTGGGGTCAGTTAGGTCCCAGACGCAGGTCTCTCAAAAGCACTACTATGATTTGTATGAAAAATGAAGCTTGTAATTTGCTGACCAAATAAGTTGATGCTTAACAGATTGTGAAGGAGGAACACTGGGAAACATTCATCGCTGATTCATTGCTCTATGCAAAGGTGTGTTCATATGGAATGGCTGTGTTCTCTTACTTTGTTATCATGATCTCTGGTTTTTATATAACTTCTAGGCAAGGGCAAGCCAGGATACTAAAAATCATCGCTGTTCCTTACTACAGTTGATATTGCTGAATATCTTGATGCTCCTTATGTTCTTGTTTTGCTTTGCAGGGCCTCTTGTTGGTTGTTACTTTTGTTATCGATTATTGGTTGACCGTTGGCTACTTACTGGGATTTATTGGTATGCTTTTGTTTTTCTTCGGGTTTTATTGGTGTGCATTCTTATGAAGAGCAAAGTAAAATAACTATCGTGTTTTATATCACCACCCTGACAATACGTTCAAGTTTTTGAGCACTTAATAGGGAATTTTCTTCCTGTCTGAATCTCCTACAGTGTTCATTCTGTGGTTAATATTTGTATTCATGCAATGCTAAATTTTATGCTGTATTAGACTCATCTCAATCATTTTCCAACATAACTTGTAGGCTATATCAGTTGATGTAGCAGTCGCTTAGTTTGATCGATGTTATGATGTAACCTTTGTACCCTTCAGCTTTGTCCTGCATACTGAATCTGTCTATTAGTCTATTACTTACACTGCATCCCTGATCATCAAACACCCATCCAAGTTTGCAAAACAAAGCTGTAGCCATGAGATTAGTAGCACCAGACTATAAAAGACTATGAATGAATTAATAGTCAATAACTGCAATTGTTAAATTGTAGTTTTACTCAGTCAGTAATGAAAAAAAGATCACTCACTGTTTCCTACCGGAGCACTGAGGAGGAATATAAGTTATGCAGCAAGTGTCAGTTGCTACTTGCAATGTAATTTTAGCCCAAGCTCTTATCAGATTATCCATCCCTTGCTTGTAGCATAACATCGAGGCATAGAAATAGTACTCCTGATCAGGATCATATTCTGCAGGCAGGATGTGAACAATTTGATTTCCTTGTTATGTACCATGGCAAGACACTCCCAGGCCAGCAAGATCCGCATTGACTAGCTCTGATATGAGTTACATACCATGTTGCAATGCTGATGCCAGTGGCATTGCAGCAGTCACTACAGCAGAGCATCAAGTGTATTTTTGTGTGTCAAGTTATGAGCCATTATGCTAGTCATAGTAGGAAAGCATTGATACTGCCAAGGAGAAATATATCTGATATGGGGCACACTGGTTGTCGATTGCCTACTTGCTCCTCTTAGATTTCCTGATTTATGTAAGTCTTGATGCTTCTTAATATTCCAATTTCAAGATGTATTCAAATCATACCATGAATCCTATCCGAAGTTTTTCTTGGCAGTAAAGTTTGAGATATGCTTTGGATACAATTTTCATGCTAATCTAAACTGCTTCATTCGCCCATTTTAACCGTTGCTTACGTTTAGTTTTTCATTTGCAGTTATATATGCTATGGCTCAACAGCCACCTTATGATGGCCTAGGTACGTTTTACGATTATATTTTGAGTCATTTAATCATGGAAGTTATGTATAGTGTTGTCCCCCTCAAAAGAAAAGAAAAAAAATCTGTGTCGGCAAACTGTATTCCTAAAGTAAGATGATATTCCTTCAATTTTTATTCGTATCTTTTGTCTGCACCATTGATGTGATTATTCCGCTTCTTGGTAAGTAAACTTTAATCGATGCTTACCATGTCCCATTAGCTACTCATAGTTGCAAACCCGGTTCTGTCAGGTATATCCTATGCGGGGCACATTGGTTGTGGCTTGCCTACTTGAGAATCATCTGTCATAGCTAACGAGTGAGATGACTTGTGATTGAGTTTTGAGACCAGGGGATGACATTATAGATAAATAGGCAATTGATGTGGCCTTTTTTGTTCCCACTTGTCTCAAAGACAGGAGTTTGGAACCCAGAATCACACTGGTATACTAGTACATGTTGTAGGATAACCCCAGTTCCTGAATTGCCACAACGTGGGCATTCTTCTTACTTCTTAGCGAGAATTATTGCAGCTGGAATTGTGAGGCCTATTCACTAATTAGCCTAAAAGGCCTTAATCTGAAATTGGTAAAGTGGATCATCTAAAAAAGTTAATTTAGCTGGGGATTACCAATATTGCAAACCTGGAAAAAATGCATGACAGAAGGTTTTGAGCCGGATCAAGATCATGAGTTGAATAAATTATGCTCACAAATTGGTTTCTAGCTTAACAATTTCGATCCTTTTACTATGCGTGAGTACCACTTTTCCTTAGGCACACCCATATGTACATCCAATTGCTAAAAACGTGGCACTGTAGAATCATATTCTTCTGTTAAGTGATAATACTGAATTAGTATTACACATAATCGCATTATTCATATTGATTTTATACTAATTTCAAACATCACCACACTTCTCTCTTAATTCGGAGATGAGATAAGATGTTCATTTTTTTTACTTAGGTCATTTAAATCATTTGACCCCGTTGCAACTGGAAAGCCTGCTAACTGAAGAGCCAACAACACGATTTTGGCTGGTAATTTCCTGTACTTATTTTTTTACTACATTTGCATTTCACTTTTTTGGTAGACTTCTGATAACATATATTTCAATCCCATATTATATGTTACTGCCTTCAGTGAGTAGGATCCTATTCAGAATTTGCTCATTGTTCGATTTGTTATTTAAATTTTAACAGGTTGAGTTCCGGACTTCCTTTTTAACACCATGTATACAAGCAAGCAGTGTCATGCCTGAACTCTCTAACATGTAAGTTATTTGGAGTTTCTTTTACTCCTTTTACAATTATTTTTGCACTTCTGAGCTCTGTATTTGTACAATAAGTCTCAAAACTCTCCAGTAAAATAGACTCTTTCCGTCATTATATTTGACAGTTTGCAGTAATTTACAATCTAGGGCTACTAGAGTTAGGTATTAGCTGGGCATTACTTGAGAGAGTTTGAGGTTGAGTCTTAGCTGGAAGCACGAGATATTCTTGTCATTTAGCTTTGCAGCCTCATGCCATTTGCATTACTTTGCTTCTGAAATACACTATTTTATTTTACTTCTTTTTTTGAAATGGATATACGCTATTTTACTGATTAGCGAGCTTATGTTTTCACAGTCAATATTAGTATGATTAGTCATTAGTGTAATAATCTATCAAATAGCTTTAGCTTGTTCTGAGCACAATATAAGTACTCCCTCCGTTCACTTTTGTAAGTCATTTCAGAAAACTCAAAATGGGCTGTTTTGTACATTGTCTGAAATGTCTTCAAGGTCTTATAAAAGTGAACAGAGGGAGTAGTATTTTCCATATATTGGATCACGTTCTGATGATTCTTTTAATGCAGATACTCCAACAAGAACATTTCTTTTGGATTAGTTGATCTTGGGCATTTTCCAAATGCTGCAGCGAGGTTTGGAATATCCATGTGGGGTAAATCTTTAATTTTACTTCTGCCATCTATGCTCTTTTTTTCTTGGTTTGGATGGTCTACATTTCAGTCCTACATAATCGATGGACTCCTTACTGGATCTTGTTCAGAATGTGCTCAAGTCTTTCTTCCCACGAGGGTTACATTCTCTGTTGATTTCATTGACAGATCATCTTCCCACTTATATACTGTTTGACAAGGCGACCGAAGTTGCTCGGCTCCCAGAAATTGGAAACGGAACAAAAGTATTCGTGCCAAAAGTTACCAAGGTTAGTTTTCATCACTTCCATATTTTTATTATGACTTATGACTGAAATAAGTTCATCATCTCCCCCTTTTCGTGTACAGACTAATATGATATATCTTTGGAATATTATCTGTTCGAACAAACTGTCTTGTAGCAAGAGAATCAATAATGTTGTTATTTACACAACTGGAGGAATAGCCAGAAACAAGTTACTTCTAGGCATATAGCCAAATCAAGTTTTGACATTAAGAATTAGGAATATGGTTGCTTTGTCTAAAGAGCTTCATTATTCTACTTCTGTACCTAATTTTGATTTGGCTGGTTATTCCAGTTGTGGGAAACCGGTAACCCCAGTTCCTGGAAAGAAAAAGGAAACAAATATAGTTGAGACAACCTAGTGAGGGTGGCGGACCTAAAACGAGGCCTACAGATACTAGCCCCTAGGGCATTTTCAGACAACCATGAGCTTCCTGCCTGGTCCCGAACTTGAACACAGGTGGGCTTGCATGTACTCACGCACCTCGCTGACTGAGCAACACTCTCCAGTTCTCTACCTCCCTGTTAAAGAAAAGGGTGGAAGTGAAATAGTTGAGATATGGCCGACCTAAAAAAGCTGTGAAACCTGATGATATGTGGTGCAATATGACACCACAGTCTCCTTTCGTTTTAGTTCCGACAAAATATCAGGGCTGGCTATCTGGCATTGTGCCTCAATCAAAGCACTGATTACCGAGATGTTAACACATCAAAGCTGCATCAATGATAGAGCTCCTGAAACTTCAGTTAGCTACACTGTCTTCCTCACTGACCTTATTGTCAAATTCAACTATATCAAGCATTAATGATGAGCTTCAACTATGTGGTATTGCTTTTGGGAGAGATGTATGATATAGTGATATTATGCCTATACCTTTCTTGCAGAAGCTTCTCTGCCAGCACTTTGATCTTGACAGGCGACTGATTGAATTCCTGTCTACCTAGTTGTAAGTCAGCCAGATATGACTTTCACTGTCCTTTTCATTTCACCATCTAGAGAACACCTGTCAACTGAATTCATCCTGTCGTAGGATCCATTGTCTATCCCAGGTGTGTCAAATTGAAGGTGACAATTCGGACAAGATAAATGGACCAGACAGTTGTGTGGAAGCGATTACTTCAAGGGGGGCATCTTCAAGCTTGTTTTATTCGATGGGTTTGGTCGCACCCATCCAATCCAAGGCCAGTATACTTTGTGGCGACAAATATGTTTTCGCATCTTACTAGTTACTACGACCTGTCACTTCTTGAATTCTGGAATGTTACTACCCCTGTATAGATCTTGTAATGATTCGCCGACTATGCTTTCCACTGCAGTAGTGGTCAATCCAGACACCATTCGTTTCCAAAGTGCAGTGTGTCTCGGAATTTGTTTGGATCTCGGCGCCTTTTCCAAGCGGTAATGGCCTGCACGGTAGGCCATCCTGTCCCCCCTTAAACCCCGTTCCATTATCTGCCACATGCCCGATGCTTTTCCATGTGAATTCACATCTTAAATATGTGCTTAGTGCTCTCCTTGATAATCTTGATTGAAAAAATATAAAACTCAAAGCATTGCATTTGGCCACCACCATTGGTAAGTGGGGGAAAAGTGGGATTTTGGTGGCATTGTTAACAAAAGCTGACTGCCGAGTGAGAGGAGGGATTGGTGGTGGGTTTAGAATAAGTCTGCTGGTTATTCAAAAGAAGGGGCGATGGGCTGATAAGATCACCAAAAAAATATTAGTTTTGCAAATCTGGGGAGGCCAAAGAGGACCATGGATGGGTGATTAGCTTAGAATAACACAAAAGGTGTGCATATCCAGGCCATGACACGTCAGACCCAGGTTAGGTGTTGGTAGTGGGATAGGACAAGCCCTAGCTTTTTAGCTTTGGCCGTTTTTAATACAAAAAAATATATGTTTTCATATGTTTGCAGCAGAGTATCTCCTCTCCTCAGAGTGGAAAAGGAAGCATGGAGTATCTCCTTTTGAGTTTTGATATGAGGTAAAGTGTGGTCTTGGCAGGTGCCATGTGGACCAGTACTCAATAGTGGTTGGGTTGGAGCTGTCAAGCTGATAGCCTGCAACCCCCCTTTGTGGCTACCTGCATTAATACGATATCATTGCAGTGTAATGCAGATGAGAACTAGAGATCTATAACTTGTAGTGTGGATTCATTTAAATGACCAAACAAAAACCTAAACTCATACGTTTCTAGGCCCTTCTGATTGCGCATTCCTACAAAATTTCTATGAAGTGGCTCAATCTATGTGGAATATGATGAGAAATTTGAACTTGCTAGGCTAGATCTCTTGGAAACAATTTTTGTGCGCTGTTAGAGCAAACATCTTTCGAGGTCAATAGTGTTGTTTGTATTCTTATAGAATTGCGCTGCATTGCCACTCCTATATAGTTGCCATGTTTTTCTTCTTCGATTTCCCACACTTCAGAGTGGCAATGGTTTTGGTTCTAGAGAAAATGGACATAAATAGCAAATTTGTCAGTGTCCATACTACGTACTGGTTACATTTTTTATGTGTATAAATCCTGCATTCCAAATAGGCTCATACCATCCTGAGGATGGTAATTTGCTCCCAAATACTGCAGGGACGAGGAGAAACCCATCTAGCATGTCTGCAAAATCATAAAATAAAACCTCACTCATGAAATTCGCCTGCAAATTCATGAAGGTAGACCCACCTGGAAAATAGGATCATATAAGACCCATTTTAAGAAAGTATCACATGCAGAATCGGAGCTCCTCAGTTGTAAAAAAGAAGAGAGAGAACAGTACTTCGAGCTATGCCAGAATTTTATTATCTACCTAAAGAGTCATGAAGTGAAGCATTTAACGGAAATTCTGCATAGTGAATATGCCCACGCATTTTTCACAATTAATAAAAATTTGACCGGGTGTTTGACGAGTGCCTGAAGCCTTGTGAAGAGGTAGTAGTAGTAGTAGTGGTAAAAGACATGGTGTTTGAAATGATCGCTGCCCGTTCTGGAACCGCGAGACCAGGATGGAGCAAAGCAGTAAAAAAGAAAGAGGCGGTAAAAAGAAGCGTTGCAAAGAAAGAAAGGGAAAGCCTGGGCGGATTTTCACCGACGCCGTGGTGTGTTGCTGAGATATACTGACACGGAATCTGTATGGGGCGGATGGGAGTCCAAGATGCGCAACGCCGGCTTTAATCAGGCTCCAATTGCCGAGGAAAATCCGCTTTCCCGCGCACACACAACCCGACCCGTTACGTGTTTTACTACTATACCAAAGGAGATGAGATGAAAGCCTCTCTGCCCCCCGTCTCCAATCTCGAGGAAAATTCTCTGGCTCTGATCAGGTACCGCTGCTTTGCTCTTTGGAGCAGCCTCCTGCTCTCTTGCTTTGCCTTCAGAAACGGCTATCAGATCATCGAAGGAAAATCGAAATAGCACTAAAATCGCACACAATTATTAGAGACCTTGAACGCTGAAGAAATCTGGATTCATTTCTGGACCGCCGAAGGGATGTATATTTTTTGTTTTTGTTTTTGTTTTTGTTTTCTAGAGGAGTTTTGAGTGTTTCTATGGAAGAGGGATCAGGGGAGAGATGCGGCACGCCCAAGAGGGCCATATAATTAGCGAACTTACGCAAACCCACGAGGAATATCCGCGGGCGATCTCCAGGATCGAGAGCTCACGCCCTGGCTCAGGGGGAATGTCTCTTGAGCATAGCGCTCGCGGAAATATTGAAAGGAGGAGGGCAGCAGGGAAAAGATAAAGGAAAAGGGATTCCTTTAGCCACCGCTGCTGCTGAATTTTCCAGTTGTTTTCTCTGTCTGTGCGTGGCGCGCGCGACAAAGGAAAAAGATGCAGCTTGTATTCTACCGATAGAAAAACAGGTAAAGAAGAAAAAAAAGATAAGTAAAGCCTCGAATCTGCTAAAGCATGTGCGGAAAGCTTCCAGTTAGTTGCGTCCGCAAACTAGTGTGTAGTGGTCCGTTTTTTTTTTTAAGTTAAACTACGGTACTGATTCTAACTGGGAATGTGCACAGCACACTCTGATGATCGGGTATTTCTGATAATCCTCGCTAGCTCCAAATAGCTTCTGAATTTTAATTACTGACAAAAGTAATGTGTGTAGCATGTTTAGATGGGTAGTTTCGCCAGATTCTATGGGTGCTGGACTGTTTTTTTGTCTGTAAAATTTATGCGAAATTCGAGTGAAATCCCTGCATCCTGAATGGTTTACTGTTGTTGGCGGAGGACACGAAAAATGCCGGAATCGGATTGGATGAGCCGGCACGGAGTTGAAGTGTTTTCTTTCTTTCTTTTCTGCAAAATCCCTGCGCTCTGAAGACGGATGATTTAACTGCTGTTGTAGGTGGGGGAGATGAGATGAACAAAAACTATGGCGGACGGCCGGGAATGGGTTGGATGAGGCCGCACGGAGCTTTCCTTTTCGAAATTTAATAGCACGCGCGCGCGGTTGGTTCGATCGGTCGACCGAGTTTTTTTCCTTTTGCTTCTGCCTTCTTTAAAGAAGAAGCGACACTACAGCTCGTCGACCCAAAAAGCACGGCCCTCCTTGTGCTTGCCGATGCCCGGCCACTAGCTATCGGAAATTAAGCTAAGCGAGCGGCACCGGCACCGGCGCTCCGGCCATGGCCTCTCGCGCCCTCCCACCTTCCCCATGCTAGCCACATGCCCCACCACCTAGGCCTTCTTCCTCACTCCACTCTACTAGTCCACGTACGTACCCTTCAACCAACGGCTGCAGGGTAGAGAGAGGGATAGGTAGGTAGACACGTACGTACTTGTGGGTAGGTGCCGATGGTGACGGCGCGGGAGGCGAGGGAGGCGGCGGCGGCGGCCATGGACGCGAGCAAGTACGTGCGCTACACGCCGGAGCAGGTGGAGGCGCTGGAGCGGCTCTACTACGAGTGCCCCAAGCCGAGCTCGCTGCGGCGGCAGCAGCTGGTCCGGGAGTGCGCCGTGCTGGCCAGCGTCGACCCCAAGCAGATCAAGGTGTGGTTCCAGAACCGCCGCTGCCGGGAGAAGCAGCGCAAGGAGTCCGGCCGCCTGCAGTCGCTCAACCGCAAGCTCGCCGCCATGAACAAGCTGCTCATGGAGGAGAACGACCGCCTCCAGAAGCAGGTCTCCCACCTCGTCTACGAGAACGGTTACTACCGCCAGCAGACGCACAGCGTACGCCCTCCTCCACCTCCCCCGTCCCCGGCGACGATGATGAGCCCACCTCCCTTGTTGCCGCCGCCGCGAGCTCACGCCTTTACTCCTCCTCCTCCTGTTCTCCCGTTGCCGTTGCAGGCGGGGCTGGCCACCACGGACACGAGCTGCGAGTCGGTCGTCACCAGCGGCCAGCAGAACGGCGTCGTCGTCGTGCCGCCGCCTCCGCCCCGCGATGCCAGCCCTGCTGGGTACGTTACTTGTGTTCGGTCCTTGCAGGAGGCCATGTTCATCTCTTTGCTTTTGTTTTCTTTTCCTATATATGTATAGCAGCCAGCTAGTTTCTGTGTGATGTGTATGCATGTATGGATTTTCAGTACTGCTTGTTTCCTGCAGATTGATGTCCATCGCGGAGGAGACATTAACGGAGTTTCTGTCCAAGGCCACCGGAACCGCCGTTGAGTGGGTCCAAATGCCTGGGATGAAGGTCTCTTTCCTCTCAACTGAATTCCCATTAGTTTCCTCTTTCTGAACTCTCAACTTCTTGCATGGTGTGCTTAACCAACCATTCGTGTTGTCTGCAGCCTGGTCCGGATTCCATTGGAATCATCGCCATCTCGCATGGCTGCGCGGGTGTTGCTGCGCGAGCTTGCGGCCTCGTAGGCATGGAGCCTGCCAAAGTAAGCCCATTGCTTTCACCTTCTTTTTTTTGGACTATTTCCTTGCTTTCACTTCACTACATCTCTTCGCTTTTAACTTTGTTAAAATCAAAGAGTGTTCCTGACTGTTGCCGACTCAGGTTGCCGAAATCCTCAAGGATCGGCCACTGTGGCTGCGTGATTGCCGGTCTATGGAGGTAGTAAATGTGCTGCCTGCTGGCAGCAATGGCACGATTGAGCTGCTCTACATGCAGGTAGGAACAGCCTCGTTAACTCTCCCATGAGTCCATGGCAGACCTTAGCTGATATATACCCTGTCATGAACTTTACATTTTTTGCCATCTGTACGTAGCTCTATGCTCCGACGACATTAGCACCGGCTCGTGACTTCTGGTTGATGCGGTACACCTCCATTCTTGATGATGGAAGCCTAGTGGTGAGTTACTAATCATCAAATGTTCATGTCCAATTAGCATCATCATTGCGTGTTCATGTGTCAGCCACCTGACTGTTTGTTTTTGCTCTAAAGGTATGTGAAAGATCACTCAGTACCAAGCAAGGAGGCCCCAGCATGCCCCTTGTGCAGCCTTTTGTTAGAGGTGAGATGCTTCCCAGCGGGTTCTTGATCCGGCCTAGTGATGGTGGAGGTAGCGTGATTCACATCGTTGACCATTTGGACCTGGAGGTAATAACAATTCAGCAACAAATGACAAACTGTTTCTTTATCTAGTTCAACTATCACAGGAAACTAAGCAAGCTACTTTGCGTTCGTGCACAGCCTTGGAGTGTGCCTGAAGTTGTGAGGCCGCTGTATGAATCTTCTGCCATGGTGGCCCAGAAGATGTCGATGGCGGTACAATAACATGGACTATACTCTATTTTTTATCGCTCTTGATAACACTGAATGCTTAGGCATAAAACGTTAATCTTTGGAGTAACTCAATTTTGCAAATCCAGGCCTTGCGCTATCTCAGGCAAGTGGCTCATGAAGATACTCATTCTGTAATCACTGGATGGGGCAGACAGCCTGCAGCCTTGCGAGCTCTGAGCCAAAAGCTCACCAGGTTGGGCTCTTAAACAGCACACGCAGATTGTAGATGCTTCTTATCATGAATTTGTTTCAGTAAAAAGTGTAACTGATTCCGCACCTGTTTTCAGAGGTTTCAATGAAACTCTTGGTGGGCTTGCTGATGATGGATGGTCCGTGATTGAGAGCGATGGCGTAGATGATGTTTGTATCTCTGTTAATTCATCCCCGAGTAAATTGATGAGCTGCAATGCAACATTCAATGATGGACTACCCATGGTTAGTACTGGTGTTCTTTGTGCAAAGGCCTCGATGCTATTGCAGGTTAGTTTCATGCCACACTTTCAAGTTTTATTTCTGGAAAATGAATGTGATATTAACATCAACTCTGGTACTGATTTTGTAGGATGTCTCTCCACCGTCACTACTGCGGTTTTTGCGGGAGCATCGGTCCCAGTGGGCCGATAGCAGTTTAGATGCATTCTTTGCTTCCGCGCTGAAACCCAATTTCTGCAATTTACCTATGTCTCGTCTTGGAGGATTTAGTGGCCAGGTTATACTTCCTTTAGCGCACACGTTTGACCCTGAAGAAGTAAGCTGCTGGTCTTCGGTAAATTTTACAAAGCCCCGCTTCATAATGTCCTTCTGCTGCATGTTTTAACTGCGCAATTTATTATCCTCAGTTCTTGGAAGTTATCAAGATAGGAAATGCCAGTAACTATCAAGATACATTGATGCATCGTGATCTTTTCCTGTTGCAGGTAAGTTTTGCTTGTTAATGCCATTTTTACACTTATCTTCATTTTCACTTATTCAATAAGTTAATTTCACTACCTAACCAAACGAGATAACCTGATGCACATATTAATCAAGTTGCTCAACTGAGCTTTGGGAAAATCATTTGTTGTCTCCTTTGTAAAACTTGTGCTCTGGATTGAATTTGGCAGATGTACAACGGGATAGACGAGAACCCCATGGGCACTTGTTCAGAGCTTATCTTTGCACCCATAGACGCATCTTTCAGCGATGATTCTCCACTGCTGCCCTCCGGTTTCCGCATCATTCCGATCGACTCCCCTCTTGTAAGCAGATTTCACCCAAATATGAGACAACATCTCAGCTTGAGACCGTCAACTTAATCCTCCCTTGCCGCATGTATGTTTCGCAGGACACGTCTAGCCCGAACTGCACGTTGGACCTCGCGTCCACCCTCGAGGCTGGGACACCCGGAAGCAGGATGACCGGTCACTCCAGGAGTGGCTCGAAGGCTGTGATGACGATCGCGTTCCAGTTTGCCTTCGAGAGCCACCTGCAGGACAGCGTGGCGGCCATGGCGCGGCAGTACATGCGCAGCATCATCTCGTCGGTGCAGAGGATAGCGCTGGCGCTGTCGTCCTCGCACCTCGTGCCGCATGGAAGCTCTCGCCTCCTCCCCCCGGTTACTCCGGAGGCGGCCACGCTCTCCCGATGGATTGTCCAGAGCTACAGGTCTGTGGTCTTGCAGTGATCATAGTATATACCAGGGTGTATTTGGTTAGTAGTATGTGTTTTGTGCTGATGCTGCTGGGTTGATCGCGCAGATTTCACTTTGGGGCAGAGCTCATCAAAGCCGCAGACGCTGGCAGCGGCGAGTCGGCGCTCAAGGCCCTCTGGCACCATACCAGCGCCATCCTATGCTGCTCTCTCAAGGTACTGTTCCAGGGTTTTGCTCACCTTGAAGTTGAAGAGCTTCTTTCAGCACTATGGTCTGTTTGTTATCGCTGACTCGATCTATGGTGCTGTGACGGTGCAGGCGATGCCGGTGCTGACGTTCGCGAACCAGTCCGGGCTGGACATGCTGGAGACGACGCTGGCGGCGCTCCGGGAGATGACCATGGACAAGGTGCTGGACTGCGAGCAGGGGAGGAAGAGCCTCCTGTGCGCGGACCTGATGGCCAGCGTGGCGGAGCAGGGGTACGCGTGCGTCGAGGGCGGGACGTGCGCGTCGAGCATGGGCCGGCCGGCGTCGTACGGGAAGGCGGTGGCGTGGAAGGTGCTCGACGACGGTGGCGCCGGCGCCGCCCACTGCGTCTGCTTCGCCTTCATGGACTGGTCCTTCGTTTAGTCGAGGGCTCGATCATTTGCTTTTGTTGCCAAGTCTCGAGCATCGGACCTGAGTGCGTAGTAACTTCGTGGGACTGTTGGGTGCGCGGTACAATGTTTGGATCGATGGTGGTGTTCTGTACGGATTGATGGTGCGCCGAGATTGGTGATGCTGTTTGCTTGGTCTGTACCACTTACATTTCCTCCTTTTATCTTCTACTCTATCTATCTACAAGCAATGGGTACAACTTAGAAGCGGATACACATGCTCACACCACCACATGTACTACCAACTAATAGGAGAAGCTCCTTTCAAAAAAAAAAAACTAATAGGAGAAGCTGATGGAACTGGCTACCACACCTGTTTCAGTGGAAGCAAAAACGATCGAGGCTATCGGGGTTTGGGCTTATAATTGTGGATACAAGATTGATGCCCGTCCACGCGCACGCAGACGCCTTATAATGTTGTTGGTGGTGCGTGTGTGCTCGCGCGCAGCCGCTGGGAGCTGCGTGGTGTGCTTCTCGGTGCATATGAGGCGTTTGATCAAATGGCTACGAGTTGAAGCCAATGAAAATAAGCTAAATGGAGTAACACATCTTGTTGTGCAAAGATATATGTAGATCCGTCGTTTCAGTGCAGTTGTTGAGGTTTTCATGCTCATATTTATCGAGAAATTGTTTGAAACAACACGTGTTAACAATTTAAGATACAGTTTCAATCTAGGATAAGGGATGGATAAGGGGGCGCTTGCCACCTCCCTCCCCTCCGCGTGATTCACCGCGTTATATTTATATAACAATTAAATATGCATCACGAGTACCGCTGCTACCTCTTGAGCACTGCGTTGGTTTTCTTTTGAAGAGAAAAGGGTGATGCAGCAAAGTAGCGTAAGTATTTCCCTCGGTTTTTGAGAACCAAGGTATCAATCGAGTAGGAGGCTACGCGAGAGTCCCTCGCACCTGCACAAAACAAATAAATCCTCGCAACCAACGCGATAAGGGGTTGTCAATCCCTACACGGTCACTTACGAGAGTGATATCTGATAGATATGATAAGATAATATTTTTGGTATTTTTATGATAAAGATGCAAAGTAAAATAAAATCAATGAAAATAACTAAGTATTGGAAGATTAATATGATGAAGATAGACCCGGGGGCCATAGGTTTCACTAGTGGCTTCTCTCGAGAGCATAGGTATTTTACGGTGGGTGAATAAATTACTGTTGAGCAATTGACAGAATTGAGCATAGTTATGAGAATATCTAGGTATGATCATGTATATAGGCATCACGTCCAAGACAAGTAGACCGACTCCTGCCTGCATCTACTACTATTACTCCACACATCGACCGCTATCCAGCATGCATCTAGAGTATTAAGTTCATAAGAACAGAGTAACGCCTTAAGTAAGATGACATGATGTAGAGGGATAAACTCATGCAATATGATGAAAACCCCATCTAGTTATCCTCGATGGCAACAATACAATACGTGCCTTGCTGCCCCTACTGTCACTGGGAAAGGACACCGCAAGATTGAACCCAAAGCTAAGCACTTCTCCCATTGCAAGAAAGATCAATCTAGTAGGCCAAACCGAACTGATAATTCGAAGAGACCTGCAAAGATAACCAATCATACATAAAAGAATTCAGAGAAGATTCAAATATTGTTCATAGATAAACTTGATCATAAACCCATAATTCATCGGTCTCAACAAACACACCACAAAAGAAGATTACATCGAATAGATCTCCACAAGAGAGGGGGAGAACTTTGTATTGAGATCCAAAAAGAGAGAAGAAGCCATCTAGCTAATAACTATGGACACGTAGGTCTGAGGTAAACTACTCACACTTCATCGGAGAGGCTATGATGTTGATGTAGAAGCCCTCCGTGATCGATGCCCCCTCCGGCGGAGCTCCGGAACAGGTCCCAAGATGGGATCTCGTGGATACAGAAAGTTACGGCGGTGGAATTAGGGTTTTGGCTCCAGTTCTGATCGTTTGGGGGTACGAAGGTATATATATGAGGAAGAAGTACGTCGGTGGAGCAACAGGGGGCCCACGAGGGTGGAGGGCGCGCCTGGGGGGGGGGGGGGGGGTAGGCGCGCCCCCTACCTCGTGGCCTCCCTGTTGGTTGCTTAACGTAGGGTCCAAGTCTCCTGGATCATGTTCGGTGAGAAAATCATGTTCCCGAAGGTTTCATTTCCGTTTGATATTCCTTTTCTTCGAAACCCTAAAATAGGCAAAAAAACAGCAATCCTGGGCTGGGCCTCTGGTTAATAGGTTAGTCCCAAAAATAATATAAAAGTAGAAAATAAAGCACAATAATGTCCAAAACAGTAGATAATATAGCATGGAGCAATCAAAAATTATAGATACGTTGGAGACGTATCAAGCATCCCCAAGCTTAATTCCTGCTCGTCCTCGAGTAGGTAAATGATAAAAACAGAATTTTTGATGTGGAATGCTACTTGGCTTAATTGTGGCATGAATATTCAGATCCGAAAGATTCAAGATAAAAGTTTAATATTGACATAGAAATAATAACACTTCAAGCATACTAACTAAGCAATTATGTCTTCTCAAAATAACATGGCCAAAGAAAGTTCATCCCCACAAAATCATATAGTTTAGTCATGCTCCATTTTCGTCACACAAGAATGCTCTCATCATGCACAACCCCGATGACAAGCCAAGCAATTGTTTCATACTTTAGTAATCTCAAACTTTATAAACCTTCACGCAATACATGAGCGTGAGCCATGAATATAGCACTATGGGTGGAATAGAGTATAATGATAGGGGTTATGTGGAGAAGACAAAAAAGGAGAAAGTCTCACATCAACGAGGCTAATCAATGGGCTATGGAGATTCCCATCGATTGATGTTAATGCAAGGAGTAGGGATTGCCATGCAACGGATGCACTAGAGCAATAAATGTAAGAAAGCTCAACAAAAGAAACTAGTGGGGGTGCATCCAACTTGCTTGCTCACGAAGACCTAGGGCACTTGAGGAGGCCCATTGTTGGAATATACAAGCCAAGTTCTATCATGAAAAATTTCCACTAGTATATGAAAGTGACAAAACAAGAGACTCTCTATCATGAAGATCATGGTGCTACTTTGAAGCACAAGTGTGGAAAAAGGATAGTAGCACTGTCCCTTTTTTGGGCCTTCATTTTTTATTTGGCCTTTCTTTTTTTATTGGGACAATACTCTACTAAATGATGATCATCACACTTCTATTTATTTACAACTCAATGATTACAACTCGATACTAGAACAAGGTATGACTCTATATGAATGCCTCCGGCGGTGTACCTGGATATGCAATGAATCAAGTGTGACATGTATGAAAAATTATGAACGGTGGCTTTGCCACAAATACGATGTCAACTACATGATCATGCAAAGAAATATGACAATGATGAACATGTCATGATAAACATGATGGTGGAAAGTTGCATGGCAATATATCTCGGAATGGCTATGGAAATGCCATAATAGGTAGGTATGGTGGCTGTTTTGAGGAAGATATAAGGAGGTTTATGTGTGAAAGAGCGTATCATATCACGGGGTTTGGATGCACCGGCGAAGTTTGCACCAACTCTCGATGTGAGAAAGGGCAATGCACGGTACCGAAGAGGCTAGCAATGATGGAAGGGTGAGAGTGCGTATAATCCATGGACTCAACATTAGTCATAAAGAACTCACTTACTTATTGCAAAAATCTACAAGTCATCAAAAACCAAGCACTATGTGCATGCTCCTAGGGGGATAGATTGGTAGGAAAAGACCATCGCTCATCCCCGACCACCACTCATAAGGAAGACAATCAAAGAACACCTCATGTTTCAAATTTGTTACATAACGTTTACCATACGTGCATGCTACGGGACTTGCAAACTTCAACACAAGTATTTCTCAATTTCACAACTACTCAACTAGCACAACTTTAATATCATTACCTCCATATCTCAAAACAATCATCAAACATCAAACTTCTCTTAGTATTCAACACACTCATAAGAGAATTTATTATTAATCTTGTATAACTAGCATATTAGGATTATTTAAGCAAATTACCATGCTATTTAAGACTCTAAAAATAAGCTAAGTGAAGCATGAGAGATCAATAGTTTCTATAAAACAAATCCACCACCGTGCTCTAAAAGATATAAGTGAAGTACTAGAGCAAAACTATATAACTCAAAAGATATAAGTGAAGCACATAGAGTATTCTAATAATTTCCGAGTCATGTGTGTTTCTCTCAAAAGGTGTGTACAGCAAAGATGATTGTGGTAAACTAAAAAGCAAAGACTCAAATCATACAATACACTCCAAGCAAAACACATATCATGTGGTGAATAAAAATATAGCTCCAAGTAAAGTTACCGATAGAAGTAGACGAAAGTGGGGATGCCTTCCTGGGCATCCCCAAGCTTTGGCTTTTAGGTATCCTTAGATTATCTTGGGGGTGCCATGGGCATCCCCAAGCTTAGGCTCTTGCCACTCTTTGTTCCATAATCCATCAAATCTTTACCTAAAACTTGAAAACTTCACAACGCAAAACTTAAAGTAGAAAATCTCGTGAGCTCCGTTAGCGGAAGAAAACAAAAGACCACTTCAAGGTACTGTAATGAACTCATTCTTTATTTATATTGGTGTTAAACCTACTGTATTCCAACTTCTATATGGTTTATAAACTTTTTTACTAGCCATAGATTCATCAAAATAAGCAAACAACACACGAAAAACAGAATCCGTCTAAAACAGAACAGTCTATAGTAATCTGTAGCTAGCACAAGATCTGGAACCCCAAAAATTCTAAAATAAATTTCTGGACGTGAGGAATTTATCTATTAATCATCTGCAAAAATAATTAATTAAATAGCACTTTCCAAATAAAAATGGTAGCAGTTCTTGTGATCGGTAAAGTTTCTGTTTTTTACAGCAAGATTAACAAGACTTTCCCCAAATCTTCCCAACGGTTCTACTTGGCACAAACACTAATTAAACATAAAAAACACAACCAAAACATAGGCTAGACAAATTATTTATTACTAAACAGGAGAAAAAATCAAGGAATAAAAATAAAATTGGATTGCCTCCCAACAAGCGCTATCGTTTAACGCCCCTAGCTAGGCATAAAAAGCAATGATAGATCTAGGTATTGCCATCTTTGGTGGGAAATTCTTCAATGAGGCATCTACCATCTTTAGGCATTTCTTTATTTTGATTGATTATCAAACTTTTAGGCACAAGATCAAAAAATTCATTTGTAACAAATGGTTCCTTAATGATAGCAAAAAGATTAGGGTGAACACTTATAGATTTGAGATCCGCAGTTTCTATACTAAAGGATTCACCTTTATTTTTAGGAACATACATAAGCTTGGAAATTTTAGTTGGAGGACTTGGAGTACTCTTTACGGAAGAAAAAGCGGTTCCCAAGTTGGTAATGATACCCTCAAGTTTATCAATTCTAGTGGAATCATGGTTTATTCTTTCATTAACTATAGGTTCCTTCTCTTTAATATTTTTCAAAGTTACTCCTACTTTAGATCCGTATTGGGTAATTTGGTTGTGGATCTTTTTATCGAAATTTTCAATTAACTCAACAGTAGAAACTTTATTTTCAATAATTTCATGTTTTTGCATTACATGCTCCAAAGTTAACATAGTTCCATTAACCAAAAGAGGTGGTGAGCCAAACAAATCTATCATAGCATTGTAAGAATCAAAAGTATGGCTACCCAAGAAGTTCCCTCCGGTAATGGTATCAAGGATATATTTGTGCCAAGGAGTAACGCACACATAAAAATTGCGAAGAAGAGCGGAAGTAGATTGCTTCCTGGCAGATCTATTTTGAACATTGCAAATTCTATACCAAGCGTCTTTTAGATTTTCTCCCTCCCTTTGCTTAAAATTTAGAACTTCATTCTCGGGAGACAACGGAGAAGATAGAGGACTTGCCATAACGACAAGCAAACAGGGAACGGGCAAAAAGAGGCAAATAGAGAAAGAGAGGGAGGATAGAGAGAGAGGGCGAATAAAACGGCAAGCGTGAAGTGGGGGAGAGGAAAACGAGAGGCAAATGGCAAATAATGTAATGCGAGAGATAAGGGTTTGTGATGGGTACTTGGTATGTTTGACTTTTGCGTAGACCTCCCCGGCAACGGCGCCAGAAATCCTTCTTCCTACCTCTTGAGCACCGTGTTGGTTTTCCCTTGAAGAGGAAAGGGTGATGCAGCAAAGTAGCGTAAGTATTTCCCTCAGTTTTTGAGAACCAAGGTATCAATCCAGTAGGATGCTACGCGCGAGTCCCTCGCACCTGCACAAAACAAATAAATCCTCGCAACCAACGCGATAAGGGGTTGTCAATTGATACGTCCATTTTGCATCATGCTTTTATATCAATATTTATTGCATTATTGGCTGTTATTTCACATTATGTCACAATAGTTATGACTATTCTCTCTTATTTTACAAGGTTTACATAAGGAGGGAGAATGCCGGCAGCTGGAATTCTGGGCTGGAAAAGGAGCAAATATTAGAGACCTATTCTGCACAACTCCAAAAGTCCTGAAACTCCACGGAACACCTTATAATAAATAATGAAAAATCCTCGCCAAAGATGAAGACCAAGGGGCCCACACCCTTCTCACGAGGGTGGGGGGCGCACCCCCCCTAGGGCGCGC
Source organism: Triticum urartu (assembly GCF_056163025.1). NCBI lineage: Eukaryota > Viridiplantae > Streptophyta > Magnoliopsida > Poales > Poaceae > Triticum > Triticum urartu. The sequence goes on along the minus strand of NC_141875.1, from coordinate 110,762,718 downwards.
CCCCCTGCCTCGTGGGCCCCCTGGTGGCTCTCCGATGACCATCTTCTCCTATATGAAGTCTTTCGTCGAGAAAAAAAAAGAAGCAACCTTTCGGGATGAAACTCCGCCGCCACGAGGCGGAACCTTGGTGGATCCAATCTAGAGCTCCGGCAGAGCTGTTCTGCCGAGGAAACTTCCCTCCCAGAGGGGGAAATCATCGCCATCGTCATCACCAACGCTCCTCTCATCGGGAGAGGGCAATCTCCATCAACATCTTCATCAGCACCATCTCATCTCAAAACCCTAGTTCATCTCTTGTATCCGATTCTTGTCTTCAAGTCCGGGATTGGTGCTAGTAGGTTGCTAGTAGTGTTAATTACTCCTTGTAGTTGATGCTAGTTGGTTTAATTGGTGGAAGATCATATGTTCAGATCCTTTATGCATATTAATACCCCTCTGATTATGAACATGAATATGCTTTGTGAGTAGTTATGTTTGTTCCTGAGGACAAGGGAGAAGTCTTCCTATTAGTAGTCATGTGAATTTGGTATTCGTTCGATATTTTGATGAGATGTATGTTGTCTAGCCTCTAGTGGTGTTATGTGAACGTCGACTACATAACACTTCACCATTATTTGGGCCTAGAGGAAGGCATTGGGAAGTAATAATTAGATGATGGGTTGCTAGAGTGACAGAAGCTTAAACCCTAGTTTATGTGTTGCTTCGTAAGAGGCTGATTTGGATCCATATGTTTCATGCTATGGTTAGGTTTACCTTAATACTTTTGTTGTAGTTGCGGATGCTTGCAATAAGGTTAATCATAAGTGGGATGCTTGTTCAAGAAAGAACATCACCCAAGCACCGGTCCACCCACATGTCAAATTATCAAAGTACCGAACGCGAATCATATGAACGTGATGAAAACTAGCTTGACGATATTCCCATGTGTCCTCGAGAGCGCTTTTCCTTATATAAGAGTTTGTCCAGGCTTGTCCTTTGCTACAAAAAGGATTGGGCCACCTTGCTGCACTTTATTTACTTTTGTTATTTGTTGCTCGCTACAAATTATCTCATTACAAAACTATCTGTTACCACTTATTTCAGTACTTGCAGAGAATACCTTGCTGAAAACCGTTTATCATTTCCTTCTTCTCCTCGTTGGGTTTGACACTCTTACTTATCGAAAGGACTACGATAGATCCCCTATACTTGTGGGTCATCAAGACTCTTTTCTGGCGCCGTTGCCGGGGAGTGAAGCGCCTTTGGTAGGAAATTTATAGTGTGCTGAAATTTACTGTCACTTGTTACTATGGAAAGTAATCCTCTGAGGGGCTTGTTCGGGGTATATTCACCCCGACCAGTAGAGCAAAGAGTTGCTCCTCAACCTACTGAACCTATTGAAAATGAAATTCCTTATGAGTATCCTTCGAGTATAATAGAAAAACTGCTAGCTAATCCATTTACAGGAGATGGAACAAAGCATCCTGATGAACACCTAATATATGTGGATGAAGTTTGTGGATTATTTAAGCTTGCAAGTATTCCCGATGATGTTGCTAAGAAGAAGGTCTTCCCTTTATCTTTGAAGGGAGACACATTGACATGGTATAGGCTATGTGATGATATGGGATCATGGAGCTATAGAAGATTGAAATTGGAATTTCATCAAAAGTATTACCCTATGCATCTTGTTCATCGTGATCGCAATTATATATATAATTTTTGGCCTCGCGAAGGAGAAAGCATCGCTCAAGCTTGGGGGAGGCTTAAATCAATGTTATATTCATGCCCCAATCATGAGCTTCCAAGAGAAACAATTCTTCAAAAAATTTATGCTCGGCTTTCTGATAATAATCGCACCATGCTTGATACTTCTTGTGCTGGCTCTTTTATGATGAAGACTAATGGATTTAGATGGGATTTATTGGATAGAATTAAACGCAACTTTGAAGATTGGGACCTCGACAATGGTAAGGAGTCAGGTATGAAACCTAAGTTTGATTGTGTTAAATCTTTTATGGATACCGATATTTTCTGTAAGTTTAGCACTAAATATGGACTTGATTCTGAGATAGTAGCTTCTTTCTGTGAATTTTTTGCTACTTATGTTGATCTCCCTAAGGAGAAGTGGTTTAAATATCATCCTCCAATAGAAGTAAAAGTAGCTACACATATTAAAGTTTAAGAAAAGACTGTCACTTATAATGATCCTATTGTTCCTACTTCTTATGTTGAGGAACCACCCTTCCCTGTTAGGATAAAGGATCATGCTAAAGCTTCAATTGTGGTTTGTAAAAGCAATATTAAAACATATACACCTCCTGAGCAAGTTAAAGTTGAACCTAATATTGCTATTGTTAAAGAGCTCTTGTCTGATAATATTGATGGGCATGTTATTCAGTTCTGCGGTGAAACTGCTAGAATTGCTAAACCTTGTGCTAAAGATAAACATAGACCTGTGGTAGGCGTGCCTGTTATTTCTGTTAAAATAGGAGATCATTGTTATCATGGCTTATGTGATATGGGTGCTAGTGCTAGTGTTATACCTTATGACTTGTATAAAGAAATCAAGCATGAAATTGCACCTGCTGAGTTAGAAGATATTGATGTCACAATTAAACTTGCTAATAGAGATACTATTTCAGCAATGGGAATTGTTAGAGATGTTGAAGTCTTGTGCCAGAAAACTAAATATCCTGTTGATTTTCTTATTCTTAGTTCTCCACAAGATAACTCATGAGTTTAATTTCTATAAATTTAGTAAACAACACCGTGAAGAAGAATTGCCTAGTAAGGATGAAATTATTGGTCTTGCTTCTATTGCCGTACCTCCTAATGATCCTTTAGAACAATATTTGCTAGACCATGAGAATGATATGTTTATGAATGAAAGAAGGGAAATAGATGAAGTATTCTTTAAACAAGAACCTATGCTAAAACACAATTTGCCTGTTGAAAACCTAGGGTATCCTCCTCCACCTAAGGGTGATCCCGTGTTTGAGCTTAAACCGTTGCCTGATAATCTTAAATATGCTTATCTTGATGAAAAGAAGATATATCCTATTATTATTAGTCCTAACCTTTCAGAGCATGAAGAAGAAAGATTATTTAAAACTCTGAAGAAGCAATGTGCTTCTATTGGATATACTCTTGATGATCTTAAGGGCATTAGTCCCACTCTTTGTCAACATAAAATAAATTTGGAAGCAGATGCCAAACCAGTTTGTGATCCTCAATGACGTCTGAATCCTAAAATGAAAGAAGTGGTAAGAAAAGAAATACTAAAGCTTCTAGAGGCAGGTATAATTTATCCCGTTGCTGATAGTCAGTGGGTAAGTCCTGTTCATTGTGTCCCTAAGAAGGGAGGTATTACTGTTGTTCCTAATGATAAAGATGAATTGATTCCACAAAGAATTATTACCGGTTATGGGATGGTAATTGATTTCCGCAAATTAAATAAGGCTACTAAGAAAGATCATTACACCTTTGAAAGATCGTGGATGTCGCCTAGAGGGGGGTGACTAGGTGCTTTAAAATAATTACGGTTGAGGCTTGAACAAATGCGGAATAAACCTAGCGGTTAATTTGTCAAGCACAAAACCTACAACAACTAGGCTCACCTATGTGCACCAACAACTTATGCTAAGCAAGATAAACAACTATGTGATAGCAATATATATGACAAGAAACAATATGGCTATCACAAAGTAAAGTGCATAAGTAAAGGGATCGGGTAAGAGATAACCGAGGCACGTGGAGACGATGATGTATCCCGAAGTTCACACCCTTGCGGATGCTAATCTCCGTTTGGAGCTGTGTGGAGGCACAATGCTCCCCAAGAAGCCACTAGGGCCACCGTAATCTCCTCACGCCCTCGCACAATGCAAGATGCCGTGATTCCACTAAGGGACCCTTGAGGGCGGTCACTGAACCCGTACAAATGGCAACCCTTGGGGGCGGTCACCGAACCCGTACACTTTGGCAACCCTTGGGGGCGGTCACCGGTACCCGTCAAATTGCTCGGGGCGATCTCCACAACCTAATTGGAGACCCCGATGCTTGCTCGGAGCTTTACACCAGAATGATTGAGCTCCGAACACCACCAACCGTCTAGGGCGCCCAAGCACCCAAGAGGAACAAGCTCAAGGGTACCAAGCACCCAAGAGTAATAAGCTTCTCAACTTGTAACTTCCACGTATCACCGTGGAGAACTCAAACCGATGCACCAAATGCAATGGAAAGGGCACACGAAGTGCCCAAGTCCTTCTCTCTCAAATCCCACCGAAGCAACTAATGCTAGGGAGGAAAATGAGAGGAAGAACAAGAAGGAGAACACCAAGAACTCCAAGATCTAGATCCAAGGGGTTCCCCTCACATAGAGGAGAAAGTGATGGGTGGAAATGTGGATCTAGATCTCCTCTCTCTTTTCCCTCAAAAACTAGCAAGAATCATGGAGGGATTGAGAGTTAGCAAGCTCGAAGAAGGTCAACAATGGGGGAAGAACACGAGCTCAAAGGATAAGGTTCATTGGGAAGAAGACCCCCTTTTATAGGAGCTCCCGAATCCAACCGTTATGTGCTCAGCCCGCACACGAGCGGTACTACCGCTTAGCATGGTCAAAACACCCCAACGAGAGAGAAAAACACGAGCTGAAAAACTGCCAGAGAGGTAGAGCAGTATGAGCGGCACTACCGCTGTAGCCAGCGGTACTACCGTTGGCCGCAGCGGTACTGCCGCTTGGCCCAGCGGTACTACCGCACAAGAGCGGTACTACCGCTCCTACAGCCGCTGAACCCGACACGAGAAGAGCAGGACCCAAAATCGAGGCGGTAGAAGAGCGGCACTGCAACGGTACTACAGCTGAGAGCTCCAAGCGGTACTACCTCTTGGGCTCGCGGTACTACCGCTGGGACCAGACAAAAGCCACTCTCAAGAAAACAAGAACTGCCATAACTTCTGCAAACGAGCTCCGAATTGAGAAAACTCAAGCTTGTTGGATACAAGACGACGAGTAGCATCAAAACAGCAACTGGTTATAGTAAGAAGAGGCAGGGAAGGTATGCCAACAAATAGAGGAGTGAAACCTCCAACCGAGAAGAACCGGCGAAACCTCCAACATCGAAAACTGTTGGAAATATGCCCTAGAGGCAATAATAAATTAGTTATTATTATATATTTCATTTTTCATGATAATCCTTTATTATCCATGCTAGAATTGTATTGATAGGAAACTTAGATACATGTGTGGATACATAGACAACACCATGTCCCTAGTAAGCCTCTAGTTGACTAGCTCGTTGATCAATAGATGGTTACGGTTTCCTGACCATGGACATTGGATGTCGTTGATAACGGGATCACATCATTAGGAGAATGATGTGATGGACAAGACCCAATCCTAAGCCTAGCACAAAGATCGTGTAGTTCGTATGCTAAAGCTTTTCTAATGTCAAGTATCATTTCCTTAGACCATGAGATTGTGCAACTCCCGGATGCCGTAGGAGTGCTTTGGGTGTGCCAAACATCACAACGTAACTGGGTGGCTACAAAGGTACACTACAGGTATCTCCGAAAGTGTCTGTTGGGTTGGCACGAATCGAGACTGGGATTTGTCACTCCATGTAAACGGAGAGGTATCTCTGGGCCCACTCGGTAGGACATCATCATAATGTGCACAATGTGATCAAGGAGTTGATCACGGGATGATGTGTTACGGAACGAGTAAAGAGACTTGCCGGTAACGAGATTGAACAAGGTATCGGGATACCGACGATCGAATCTCGGGCAAGTATCATACCGCTAGACAAAGGGAATTGTATACGGGATTCATTAAGTCCTTGACATCGTGGTTCATCCGATGAGATCATCGTGGAACATGTGGGAGCCAACATGGGTATCCAGATCCCGCTGTTGGTTATTGACCGGGGAGTTGTCTCGGCCATGTCTGCATGACTCACGAACCCGTAGGGTCTACACACTTAAGGTTCGATGACGCTAGGGTTATAGGGAAAGTATGCATGCGGTTACCGAATGTTGTTCGGAGTCTCGGATGAGATCCCGGACGTCACGAGGAGTTCCGAATGGTTCGGAGGTAAAGATTGATATATAGGAAGTATGGTTTTGGCCACCGGAAGTGTTCCGGGCATCACCGGTAGTGTACCGGGACCACCGGAGGGGTCCGGGGGTCCACCAGGTGGGGCCACCAGCCCCGGAGACCTACATGGGCCAATGGTGGGAAGGGACCAGCCCCTAAGTGGGCTGGGGCGCCTCCCACCAAGGCCCAAGGCGCCTCCAAGAGGGGAAGGGGGCAAACCCTAGGGCAGATGGGCCCTAAGGCCCACCCCAGATGCGCCTCCCCCTCTCCCCCTTGTGGCCGCCACCCAGATGGGATCTGGGGGCTGCCGCCACCCCTAGGGAGGGAACCCTAGGTGGGGGCGCAGCCCCTCCCCTTCCCCTATATATACTTGAGCAAAGGGGCAGCCCAAGACACGATTCAATCTCCCTGTTGGCGCAGCCCTACCCCTCTTCCTCCTCGTCTCTCGTAGTGCTTGGCGAAGCCCTGCTGGAGTCCCGCGCTCCTCCACCACCACCACGCCGTCGTGCTGCTGCTGGGTGGAGTCTTCCCAACCTCTCCTTCTCCCCTTGCTGGATCAAGGCATAGGAGACGTCACCGGGCTGTACGTGTGTTGAACATGGAGGTGCCATCCGTTCGGCACTAGGATCATCGGTGATTTGGATCACGACGAGTACGACTCCATCAACCCTGTTCACTTGAACGCTTCCGCTTAGCGATCTACAAGGGTATGTAGATGCACTCTCCTTCCCTCGTTGCTAGATTACTCCATAGATTGATCTTGGTGATGCGTAGAAAATTTTGAATTTCTGCTACGTTCCCCAACAGTGGCATCATGAGCTAGGTCTATGCGTAGTTTCTATGCACGAGTAGAACACAAAGCAGTTGTGGGCGTCGATATTGTCAATTTACTTGCTGTTACTAGTCTTATCTTGATTCGGCGGCATCGTGGGATGAAGCGGCCCGGACCGACCTTACACGTACTCTTACGTGAGACTGGTTCCACCGACTGACATGCACTAGTTGCATAAGGTGGCTAGCGGGTGTTTGTCTCTCCCACTTTAGTCGGATCGGATTCGATGAACAGGGTCCTTATGAAGGGTAAATAGAAATTGGCAATTCACGTTGTGGTTTTGGCGTAGGTAAGAAACCTTGTTGCTAGAAACCTATAGCAGCCACGTAAAAAACTTGCAACAACAATTAGAGGACGTCTAACTTGTTTTTGTAGCATATGCCTTGTGATGTGATATGGCCAAAAGGATGTGATGAATGATATATGTGATGTATGAGATTGATCATGTTCTTGTAATAGGAATCACGACTTGCATGTCGATGAGTATGACAACCGGCAGGAGCCATAGGAGTTGTCTTAATTTATTTATGACCTGCGTGTCAACATAAACGTCATGTAATTACTTTACTTTATTGCTAAAGCGTTAGTCATAGTAATAGAAGTAATAGATGATGAGACAACTTCAAGAAGACACGATGATGGAGATCATGATGATGGAGATCATGGTGTCATGCCGGTGACAACGATGATCATGGAGCCCCGAAGATGGAGATCGAGAGGAGCAAAATGATATTGGCCATATCATGTCACTATTTGATTGCATGTGATGTTTATCATGTTTTACATCTTATTTGCTTAGAACGACGGTAGCTTAAATAAGATGATCCCTCACTAAAATTTCAAGAAAAGTGTTCCCCCTTACTGTGCACCATTGCGAAAGTTTGTCGTTTCGAAGCACCACATGATGATCGGGTGTGATAGATTCTAACGTTCACATACAACGGGTGTAAGATAGATTTACACACGCGAAACACTTAGGTTGACTTGACGAGCCTAGCATGTACAGACATGGCCTCGGAACACAAGAGACCGAAAGGTCGGGCATGAGTCGTATGGTAGATACGATCAACATGAAGATGTTCACCGATGATGACTAGTCCGTCTCACGTGATGATCGGACACGGCCTAGTTGACTCGGATCATGTAATCACTTAGATGACTAGAGGGATGTCTATCTGAGTGGGAGTTCATTAGATGAACTCAATTATCATGAACATAGTCTAAATTGTCTTTGCAAATATGTTGTAGATAAATAGCTCACGTTGTAGCTCCCTGTTTCAATACGTTCCTAGATAAAGACCAAGTTGAAAGATATTGTAAGCAATGATGTGGACTGGGTCCGTAGTCCGAGGAGTGTCCTCACTGCTACACAGAAGGCTTATGTCTTTGATGCATCACTCGATGTGCAAACCCCTACAACGTCGTCTGTGGATGTTGTGAACACCTGACAGACACGTCCTGATGACTACTTGATAGTTTAGTGCACCATACTTTACGGCTTAGAATCGGGATTCCAATGACGTTTTAAACGCCATAGAACATATGAGATGTTCCAAGAGCTGAAATTGGGATTTCAGGCTCATGCCCGTGTTGAGAGGTGTGAGACCTCTGACAAGTTCTTTAGCCAACAAGATGGAGGAGAATAGCTCAGCTAGTGAGCATGTGCTCAGAATGTCTGGGTGCTACAATCACTTAAATCAAGTGGGAGTTAAACTTCCAGATAAGATAGTGATTGATAGAGTTCTCTAGCCACTATCACTAAGCTACTAGATCTTCGTGATGAACTATGACATGCAAGGGATGGAGTTGATCCCGGAGCTGTTCGCGGTGCTTAAGACCGCAAAAGGTAGAAATCAAGAAGGAGCATCAAGTGTTGATGGTTTAACAAGACCACTGGTTTCAAGAAGGGCGAGGGCTAAAAGGGAAACTTCATGGATGGCAAACCAGTTGCCGTTCCAGTGAAGGAACCCAAAGTTGAACCCAAACCTGAGACTAAGTGCTTCTATTGTAAGGGAAACGGTCACTGGTAGCGGAATTACCCCAAATGCATGGTTGATAAGAAGGCTGGCAACTTCAACAAAGTATATACGTGTTATTAATGTGTACCTTGCTAGTACTCCTGGTAGCACCTGGGTATTGGATACCGGTTCAATTGCTATTACTGGTGACTTGAAGCAAAAGCTACGGACTAAAGGGAGACTGGCTAAGGGCGAGGTGACGATGTGTGTTGGAAGTGTTTCCAAAGTTGATGAGATCACCATCGCACGCTCCATCTGCCTTCAGGATTAGTATTGAACCTAGATAAATGTTATCAGGTGTCTATGTTGAGCATGAATATGATTAGATCATGTTCATTGCAATACGGTCATTCATTTAAGTTAGAGAATAATGGTTATTCTGTTTACATGAATGATACCTTTCATGGTCATGCACCCTATGTGAATGGTTCATTGAATCTCGGTCGTGGTAATACACATGTTCACGCCAAAAGATGTAGAGTTAATAATGATAGTACCACTTTCTCGTGGCACTGCCGCTTAAGTCATATTGGCGTAAGATGCATGAAGAAACTCCATGTCGATGGATGCTTGGAGTCACTTGATTTTGAATCGCTTGACACATGCGAGCCATGCCTCATGGGCAGGATGACCAAGACCCCGCTTTCAGGTACAATGAAACAGGCAAGTGACTTGTTGGAGATCATGCATGCTGATGCGTGTGATCCAATGAGAATTGAAGCGTGCAGTGGATATCGCTATTTTCTCATCTTCACTGACGATTTGAGTAGATATAGGTATATCTACTTAATGAAGCACAAGTCTGAAATGTTTGAAAAGTTCAAGCGATTTCAGAGTGAAGTTAAGAATCATCATAACAAGAAGATCAAATTCCTACGATCTGATCAATGAGAATATCTGAGTTATGAGTTTGGCAAACACTTAAGACATTGTGGAATTGTTTCACAATTGAAGCCACCTGGAACACCACTGGGTTATGGTGTGTCCGGACGTTGTAATCGAACCTTATGAGATATGGTGCGATCGATGATGTCTCTTATCAATCTACCGTTTTCATTTTGAGGTTATGTGTTAGAGACAACTGCATTCACTTTAGATAGGACACCATCTAAGTCCGTTGAGACGACGTCATATGAACATTGGTTTGGCAAGAAACCAAAGTTGTCGTTTCTTAATGTTTGGGGCTGCGATGCTTAAGGCTTCAGCCAGAGAAGCTCGAATCCAAAGCGGACAGACATCATAGGATACCCAAAGGTGACAGTAGGGTATACCTTCTATCTCAGATGCGAGGGCAAATTGTTTGTCACTAAGAACGGGTCCTTTCTCGAGAAGGAGTTTCTCTCGAAAGAAATGAGTGGGAGGAAGATAGAACTTGATGAGGTTGTCGAACCTTTATTTCAAACAGAGAGTGATGCAACACAGATAGATGTTTTCTGTGGAGCCTATGTTTGTTGAATAGGAAGTTAATGATAGTGATCATGAAGCTTCGGATCAAGTTGCTATCGAACCTCGTAGGTCGACAAGGATATGTACTACTCCTAAGTGGTACGGTAATCCTGTCTTAGATATCATGTTGTTAGACAACAATGAACCTACGAGCTATGGAGAAGCGATGGTGGGCCCGTATTCCGACAAATGGTTAGATACCATGAAATCCGAGATAGGATCCATGTATGGACTTTGGTGGACTTGCCCGTTGATCGGCAAGCCATCGAGATAAATGGATCTTTAAGAAGAAGATGGACATGGGCGGTAATGTTACCGTGTATGAAGTGCGACTTGTGGGAAAGAGTCTTTTCACAAGTTCAAGGAGCTTACTACGATGAGAATTTCTCACCCGTAGCGATGCTTAAGTCCGTCGGAATCATGTTAGCATTAGCTGTATTTTTTGATTATGAAATCTGACAGATGGATGCCAAAACAAGTTTTCTTACCAGTTTCCGTAAGAAAAGTTTGTATGTGATACAATAAAAGGTTTTGTCGATCCTAAGGATGCTAAAAGGTATGCTTGCTCCAGCAATCCTTCTATGGACTAGAGCAAGCATCTTGGAGTCAGAATACATGCTTTGATGGAGTGATCAAAGCTTTTAGGTTTATACAATGTTTGCTAGAAACTTGTATTTACAAGAAAGTGAGTGGGAGCACTACAATATTTCTGATAAGTATATGTGGATGACATATTGTTGATCTGAAATAATGTAGAATTTCTGGAAAGCAAAAACGGTTGTTTGAAGAGTGATTTTCAAAGGAAGACCTGGATAAAGATGCTTACATATTGGGCATCAAGATCTATGGAAATAGATCAAGACGCCTGATGATACTTTCAAAGAACGCACACCTTGACATGTTTTTGAAAGAGTTCAAAATAGATCAGTCAAAGAAGGGGTTCTCACCTGAGTTGTAAGGTGTGAAGTTGAGTAAGACTCAAAGCTTGACCACGGCAGAAGAAAGAGGAAGGACGAAGGTCGTCCCCTATGCTCTTGTCATAGGCTCTATACGGTATGCCATGCTGAGTACCGCACCTGATGTGTGCCTTGCCACATGTCTGGCAAGAGGGTACAAAGGTGATCTAGGAGTAGATCACCAGATAGCGGTCGAAATTATCCATAGAGGAATAAGGAAAAGTTTCTCGGTTATGGAGGTGATAAAGAGTTCGACGTAAAGAGTTACATCGATGCAAGCTTAACACCTATCCGGATAGCTCTGAGTAGAGATACCGGATACGTATAATGGAGCAACAATTTGTAATAGCTCCAAGTGGAGCGTGGTAGCAGCATCTATGATATGACATAAAGTTTTGCGAAATACATAGGGATCTGAATATGGCAAGACCCGTTGACTACAACCTCTCTCACAAGCATAACATGATCAAACCCAGAACTCTTTGAGTGTTTATCACATAGTGGTGTGAACTAGATCATTGAGTCTAGTAGACTCTTGGATGTTGGTCACATGGCGATGTGACCTGTGAGTGTTAATCACATGGCGATGTGAACTAGATTGTTGACTCTAGTGCAAGTGGGAGACTGTTGGAAATATGCCCTAGAGGCAATAATAAATTAGTTATTATTATATATTTCATTGTTCATGATAATCCTTTATTATCCATGCTAGAATTGTATTGATAGGAAACTCAGATACATGTGTGGATACATAGACAACACCATGTCCCTAGTAAGCCTCTAGTTGACTAGCTCGTTGATCAATAGATGGTTACGGTTTCCTGACCATGGACATTGGATGTCGTTGATAACAGGATCACATCATTAGGAGAATGATGTGATGGACAAGACCCAATCCTAAGCCTAGCACAAAGATCGTGTAGTTCGTATGCTAAAGCTTTTCTAATGTCAAGTATCATTTCCTTAGACCATGAGATTGTGCAACTCCCGTATACCGTAGGAGTGCTTTGGGTGTGCCAAACGTCACAACATAACTGGGTGGCTATAAAGGTACACTACAGGTATCTCCGAAAGTGTCTGTTGGGTTGGCACGAATCGAGACTGGGATTTGTCACTCCATGTAAACGGAGAGGTATCTCTGGGCCCACTCGGTAGGACATCATCATAATGTGCACAATGTGATCAAGGAGTTGATCACGGGATGATGTGTTACGGAACGAGTAAAGAGACTTGCCGGTAATGAGATTGAACAAGGTATCGGGGTACCGACGAACGAATCTCGGGCAAGTATCGTACCGCTAGACAAAGGGAATTGTATACGGGATTGATTAAGTCCTTGACATTGTGGTTCATCTGATGAGATCATCATGGAACATGTGGGAGCCAACATGGGTATCCATATCCCGCTGTTGGTTATTGACCGGAGAGTTGTCTCGGCCATGTCTGCATGACTCACGAACCCGTAGGGTCTACACACTTAAGGTTCGATGACGCTAGGGTTATAGGGAAAGTATGCACGCGGTTACCGAATGTTGTTCGGAGTCCCGGATGAGATCCCGGACGTCACGAGGAGTTCCGGAATGGTCCGGAGGTAAAGATTGATATATAGGAAGTATGGTTTTGGCCACCGGAAGTGTTCCGGGCATCACCGGTAGTGTACCGGGACCACCGGAGGGGTCCGGGGGTCCACCAGGTGGGGCCACCAGCCCCGGAGGCCTACATGGGCCAATAGTGGGAAGGGACCAGCCCCTAAGTGGGCTGGGGTGCCTCCCACCAAGGCCCAAGGTGCCTCCAAGAGGGGAAGGGGGCAAACCCTAGGGCAGATGGGCCCTAAGGCCCACCCCAGGTGCGCCTCCCCCTATCCCCCTTGTGGCCGCCACCCAGATGGGATCTGGGGGCTACCACCACCCCTAGGGAGGGAACCCTAGGTGGAGGCGCAGCCCCTCCCCTTCCCCTATATATACTTGAGCAAAGGGGCAGCCCAAGACATGATTCAATCTCCCTGTTGGCGCAGCCCTACCCCTCTTCCTCCTCGTCTCTCGTAGTGCTTGGCGAAGCCCTGCTGGAGTCCCGTGCTCCTCCGCCACCACCACGCCGTCGTGCTTCTGCTGTATGGAGTCTTCCCAACCTCTCCTTCTCCCCTTGCTGGATCAAGGCGTAGGAGACGTCACCGGGCTGTACGTGTGTTGAACACGGAGGTGCCGTCCGTTCGGCACTAGGATCATCGGTGATTTGGATCACGATGAGTACGACTCCATCAACCCCGTTCACTTGAACGCTTCCGCTTAGCGATCTACAAGGGTATGTAGATGCACTCTCCTTCCCTCGTTGCTATATTACTCCATAGATTGATCTTGGTGATGCGTAGAAAATTTTGAATTTCTGCTACGTTCCCCAACAAAAATGTCATAGAAGATGCATGTGAACTCCGTTTTTGATGAACTCGAGCTTGTCATCAAGATGACCATAAGCTCTAAGACTCACAAAGCGAACCAAACAAGAACCAATGAAGATGATGCAAGGATGCAATGGTTTGAGCTCTCTACGAACGATACGATCAAGCTACTCATCGAGAGCCCCCCTTGATAGTACGGCAATCGATCCTATAACCCGGTCTCCCAACTACCATCATGAGACCGGTAAAATAGAAAACCTATCAAGGGCAAACCTTTGCCTTGCACATGGTCCACTTGAGCTAGATGATGACGATCTCGACTCCCTCAAGTTGGACCACCTTTCTTGATTGGGTTGACTCGATGAAGACTAGTTGATTGCTCCCCCATACTCCACTATGGGTGAGCCACTCTTCCGCACATCTTCACAAGTCCATTGTCACCACAAAGGATGGCAAGCTTCAAGCATTTGATCTCTTCGTGATGCTCCACTTGAACTTGCACACCGCAACCTAACCCCACAAAGAACTCTCACGAAGACCATGGGTTAGTACACAAAGCGTAATTGACAATGCTTACTATACCAAGGGATCACTTGATCCCTCTCGATACATCTTCTACGCTTTGTGGGTTGATCCCTCTCGGTACATCTTCTACGCTTTGTGGGTTGATCAACTTGATTCCCTCTTTGACTTAGTCTTGATCAACCTCTCACAAGACCAATCTTTAGGTAATTCCTTGAATAGCACCTTGGTCGACACAAACTCTCCTTGAAACCAACACATGTACTCCAAGAAAAGCCTATGGACAAAACCTTCAAACATAACTCAAGGCAACCATTAGTCCATAGAGATTGTCATCAATTACCAAAACCAAACATGGGGGCACCGCATGTTCTTTCAACCTTACCTTTTATCGATCAAATGCTAGAAAGATTATGCAAACATACACATTACTGCTTTCTAGATGGTTATTCTGGTTTCTCTCAAATACCTGTGTCGGCTAAAGATCAATCAAAGACTACTTTTACATGCCCTTTTGGTACTTTTGCTTATAGACGTATGCCTTTTGGTTTATGTAATGCACCTGCTACCTTTCAAAGATGCATGATGGCTATATTCTCTGACTTTTGTGAAAATATTTGTGAGGTTTTCATGGACGACTTTTCTGTCTATGGATCTTCTTTTGATGATTGCTTGAACAATCTTGATCGAGTTTTGCAGAGATGTGAAGAAACTAATCTTGTCTTGAATTGGGAAAAGTGCCACTTTATGGTTAATGAAGGTATTGTCTTGGGGCATAAAGTTTCTGAAAGAGGTATTGAAGTTGATAAAGCCAAGGTTGATGCTATTGAAAAGATGCCATGTCCCAAGGACATCAAAGGTATAAGAAGTTTCCTTGGTCACACCGGATTTTATAGGAGCTTCATCAAGGACTTCTCGAAAATTTCTCGGCCTCTGACTAATTTATTACAAAAAGATATACCATTTGTCTTTGATGATGATTGTGTAGAAGCATTTGAAATACTTAAGAAAGCATTAGTCTCCGCACCTATTATTCAGCCACCTCATTGGAATTTACCCTTTGAAATTATGTGTGATGCTAGTGATTATGCTGTAGGTGATGTTCTAGGACAAAGAGTTGATAAGAAACTAGATGTTATTCAATATGCTAGTAAAACTCTAGACAATGCTCAAAGAAATTATGCTACTAGTGAAAAAGAACTTTTAGCAGTTGTATTTGCTTGTGATAAGTTCAGACCTTATATTGTTGATTCTAAAGTAACTATCCACACTAATCATGCTGCTATTAAATATCTTATGGAGAAGAAAGATGCTAAACCTAGACTTATTAGATGGGTTCTCTTGCTACAAGAATTCGATTTGCATATTGTTGATAGAAAAGGAGCTGAGAACCCCGTTGCAGAAAACTTATCTAGGTTAGAGAATGTTCTTGATGACCCACTACCTATTGATGATAGCTTTCCTGATGAACAATTAAATGTAATAAGTACTTCTCGTAGTACCCCTTGGTATGCTGATTATGCTAATTGCATAGTTGCTAAATTTATACCACCTAGCTTCACATACCAACAAAAGAAAAAATTCTTCTATGATTTGAGACATTACTTTTGGGATGAACCACATCTTTATAAAGAAGGAGTAGATGGTGTTATTAGACGTTGTGTACCTGAGCATGAACAGGAACAGATCGTACGCAAGTGCCACTCCGAAACTTATGGAGGACATGAAAGTGCTAGTGATCGACTAGAGGGGGGTGAATAGGCGATTTTTATGAAAGTCTTCAAAACATGAAAGTTTCGAAGACAACCGGTAGAAATAAACCTATTACCATGCAGCGGAAGGTAGACTACACTAGGCAAACCATAGTCAAGTATTCAATGAAGTGAAAGCGCAATGACTAATAGCAGCTAGGCAGTAAGGATCAGGTAGGAAGATATTGTGAAGCCAATCAGAACAAGCGGTCACTCAGTGAAGACAGAAGATAATGCAATCATACAATGACTTCACAAGGACCAAAAGTAAATAAAGGGAAGGGAAGGATGAAACGAGTGACTCGTCGAAGACAATGATTTGTTGGACCAGTTCCAGTTGCTGTGACAACTGTACGTCTGGTTAGGGAGGCTGAGATTCAACTCAGAAGACCTCGTCTTCACCTTATTCCCCTTGAGCTAAGGACACCCAGTCCTCGCCCAATCACTCTGGTAAGTCTTCAAGGTAGACTTCCAAACCTTCACAGACTTCGTTCACCGGCGATCCACAATGACTCTTGGATGCTCAGAACGTGACGCTTAACCGGCTGGAGGATTCACAGTCCTCAAGTGTAATAAGTCTTCAGATCACACAGACAGGAAGACTTAAGTGATGCCTAACACTCTTTGGCTCTGGGTGTTTAGGGCTTTATCCTCGCAAGGAATTCTCTCTCAAAGGCTTCGAGGTGGGTTGCTCTCAAACGACAAAAGCCGTACTTTAACTCTGAGCAGCCAACCGTTTATGGTTGTAGGGGGTGGGCTATTTATAGCCACTAGACACGTGTTCCAACGGTCAGATTTCAAACACACACGACACTTTACTTGGGCTACAAGCAAAGCTGACTTATCCAACTCTGGACAAGATTTGCTCTCATAGTCTTCACTCGAAGACATAGGATTTTGGTTAAGCATCACTTCAGTCATTCTGACTGGTTCTCTTGGACCCCACTTAACAGTACGGTGGTTCCTATGACTCAACAACGAAAAACACAGAACGACGAACTGCTAAGTCTTCGCGCTCCATAGTCTTCACGCGATGTCTTCTCTTATCATAGTCTTCAATGTGAATGTATTCACATACCACCTTTGACTTCAATGTCTTCATACATTTTTAGGGGTCATCTCTGGTAGAAAAACCGAATCAATGAGGGACTTCTACTTGTGTTATCCCGCAATTCTCACAAACACATTAGTCCCTCAACTAGGTTTGTCGTCAATACTCCAAAACCAACTAGGGGTGGCACTAGATGCACTTACAGTCTCCCCCTTTTTGGTGATTGATGACAAACTAGTTGAAGTTTTCAACGGGGAATAAAATATGTGAAATTGTAAAGGATAGGTTATTGTCTTCATAAGTGGCAAAGGCTCCCCCTGAAGATGTGCATATAAGTAATTTGCTTTTGGTATGCAAATGCACATGGCAGGTTGTACTTGTGGAGATCCTCTTCAACTTATGATGACAATTCATCATGCATGAAAAAGTATGTGAAGATAATGACATGCATAATGAAAAATGGACGTCTGCAAAATGATCTAAATGCGGAATTTATCGTCGCACATGCGGAATTTATCATCGCATCACAGAATAGCAAATAAGTAGCAGACGACCATCGAGTTTTAAGTGTTACAGCTCAAAGAACCAAATGTATCAAAACGAGAGTTGTAAACACTAGGCAAAATATAAAGCAACCGCCCATATCGACCCGCATGAAGACTATCAAACTCATATGCTTCTCCCCCTTTTGTCGGTAAGGACCAAAAAGGTTTGAAGACATAGAGCGTCTACTCGTTCCCATGAGGAGTAGGTGAAGTAGCAAGGTCGTCGGTGTTGTTAGGCGGTGCAGATGAACTCGGGGCAGTGTCGATGCGTGCAGAAGTAGGGGGTGGTGAAGTAGCATCGTCTTCGTCATCGATCACTCTGGCATTCACAGTTGCCGCGGAGGAAGAGAACTCAGAGTCTTCAAGAGACAGAGTTCGTCACAGCACATTCCTTCTTGGAGGTGTGGAGTCAAACTTGAAACGTTCAGAGAAGCCATCCTCTTGAAGATCATCTTCAGAACACATAAGTGTAAGCCCTTTCCATGTACGCCGACAGGTTTCATGGGCAACAAAGGCATTCTTGGTGGCAAGATTGCGAATGCGGTTGACATCCACCAAGAGGCTTTGCATCTGACGCTTAAGCCAGTCATGATGCTTATCCTGTTTCTGATGCAGCACGATGAGAAGCTCTCGGTCATTGAGGACACGAGATCGTCGTTGAGGCTTTGCGCAATAGTGCTACCAGTGACGTTAGTTTGAGCACGCGGGGCACGTGTGTTTCCAGCAAGGGGATAAACACGAGACACTGCTGGAATTCCTTCAATGGGCTGGGTGAAGCTTTGGTGATCAGCATTATGAAGATAAATGGGATCCTTAGCAGGCTCTGGGTAAATGGCTTCAACTGACAGATCAACCTCGGGCAAGAATATAAGATGATTGCATGTAGACGGCTGATAGTTGAAGGCTGAGTGATGCTTGATCAGACGCATGACCCATGGAGCATAGAATTTCAACCCAAAGATGTCGGAGCCAGACGCAGCCAACTGCCTGATGAAGAAGTCTTGAGCATTGAAGATGATGCCATTGAAGATATAGAAAACCAAAGTCTTCATTGCTCCTTCAAGCTTGGCTGCAGATGAGTGTCCTTTGACAGGCCATAGAGTCTTCCTGATGATGTGGTAGATGGTGCGAGGCAGGTACTCTAGGTCTTCAACAAAGAACTCCTTAGGATATTCAGCATCTGGAGGCAAAGGCTTCATCATACTCAGCATTTGACTCATGTTGGGTTCTGGCTTCTGAAAGATGCTTTCCAAGGCATTTTGATGTTGTTGACAACCTAGTTCATAGTATTCACCGGGAGTGTGCAGGACGGTAAGCTCAATGATATCAAGAGCTTTAGCTTCACGATGGACATTGCGTGTCATCCACTCAAGGACCCAAGTCTTCGGATCCCTGTTGTAGCCTCGAATGTGAAGAGTGGCATAGAATTGAAGCAACAATTCCTCATTCCAGTGCTCCTTGTCGGTGATGAACTGCAGCAGACCAGCATCTCTAAAACAGTCCAATGCTTCTTCGAGGCAGGGTGACCAGCCATAGCTTCAGAGTCGAGGCGCATATGTGGAAATATGCGCCCTTGATTGTATAGGACACAGGAATAGTAGCTGCGCTGCTGATAGCACCAGAACCGATCGGAAGAAATGCGCGGTTTGGTATAAGGGTTCTTGGAGCTGTTGAACAAGGTATTATGTGCCACGAAGCCATTCGCATTGAAGACCCTAGGTGAAGTGGCAGTGCCTGGGAAACATGGAAGTCTTGGCTTGGGCTTTTGGACATGAGGCCTGTGCTCGACATGGTACTCAAATTGTGGACCAGCAGCAGGCGGAGGAGTCAGAATGGGCCATCGAACCATAACCGTCTGACTACGATCAAATGCCAGCTCCATTGTGTGAGGTCTTGGAGGGGGAACAGGGGCATTGGCATTGTCTTCATGGGCTTCAGGGGCCACATTGACTTCAGGTGCAGGCTCCACATTTGCTTCAGCCATGACTACGTCATTGGCTTCATTAGTGTTGGTGGTGGCAGCCTCAGGATTCTCAACCTCCACTTCAGAAACTGGAGGGTCGGTCACGTTCTCCTTGAGAACAACATCTTGGTGAGACGGGGGTGTAGCAAATCTTGGGGCTTCTTCTTCATCGGCTGATGCAGCCAGAACATCTTCAGCCAGTTTGGCTTCGGATTCAGTCACAGTAGGAGTGGCATCTGGAAACACTTGACGTGCAACAGATTGGTGGTGCACTGTGTTGGGGATCGTAGCAGAAATTTAAAATTTTATACGCATCACCAAGATCAGTCTATGGAGTAATCTAGCAACGAGGGGAAGGGGAGTGCATCTACATATCCTTGTAGATCGCTAAGCGGAAGCGCTGCAAGAACGCGGATGAAGGAGTCATACTCGCAACGATTCAGATCGTGGTTGATTCCGATCTAAGCGCCGAACAACGGCGCCTCCGCGTTCAACACACGTGCAGCCTGGTGACGCCTCCTACGCCTTGATCCAGCAAGGGGAGAAGGAGAGGTTGGGGAAGACTCCGTCCAGCAGCAACACGATGGCGTGGTGGTGAAGGAGGAGCGTGGCAATCCTGTAGGGCTTTGCCAAGCACCGCGGGAGAGGAGGAGGACTTGGGAGAGGGGGAGGGCTGCGCCAGAACTTGGGTGCGGCTGCCCTCCCACCCCCCACATATATATAGGGTCAAGGGAGAGGGGGGCCGGCCCCCTCAGATCCAATCTGAGGAGGGGCGGCGGCCAGGGGGGTTGCCTTGCCCCCCAAGGCAAGGGGGCCGCCCCCCTTTAGGGTTCCCCCAAACCCTAGGCGCATGGGCCCTAGGGGGGAGGCACCCAGCCCACTAAGGGGCTGGTCCCTCTCCACACACAGCCCATAGGGCCCTCCGAGGCAGGTGGACCCTCCCGGTGGACCCCGGAACCCCTCCAGTGGTCCCGATACAATACCGGTAACCCCCGAATTATTCCGGTGACCGTATGATGACTTCCCATATATAAATCTTTACCTCCGGACCATTCCGGAACTCCTCGTGACGTTCGGGATCTCATCCGGGACTCCGAACAACATTCGGTAACCACGTACATCTATTCCCTATAACCCTAGCGTCATCGAACCTTAAGTGTGTAGACCCTACGGGCTCGGGAGTCATGCAAACATGGCCAAGACAACTCTCCGGTCAATAACCAACAGCGGGATCTGGATACCCATGTTGGCTCCCACATGCTCCACGATGATCTCATCGGATGAACCACGATGTCAAGGATTCAATCAATCCTGTATACAATTCCCTTTGTCTATCGGTATGATACTTGCCCGAGATTCGATCGTCGGTATATCGATACCTTGTTCAATCTCGTTACCGGCAAGTCTCTTTACTCGTTCCGTAACACATCATCCCGTGATCAACTCCTTGATCACATTGTGCACATTATGATGATGTCCTACCGAGTGGGCCCAGAGATACCTCTCCGTTTACACGGAGTGACAAATCCCAGTCTCGATTCGTGCCAACCCAACAGACACTTTCGGAGATACCTGTAGTGAACCTTTATAGCCACCCAGCTACGTTGTGACGTTTGGTACACCCAAAGCATTCCTACGGTATCCGGGAGTTGCACAATCTCATGGTCTAAGGGAATGATACTTGACATTAGAAAAGCTTTAGCATACGAACTACACGATCTTTGTGCTAGGCTTAGGATTGGGTCTTATCCATCACATCATTCTCCTAATGATGTGATACCGTTATCAACGACATCCAATGTCCATGGTTAGGAAACCGTAACCATCTATTGATCAACAAGCTAGTCAACTAGAGGCTTACTAGGGACATGGTGTTGTCTATGTATCCACACATGTATCTGAGTTTCCTATCAATACAATTCTAGCATGGATAATAAACGATTATCATGAACAATGAAATATGATATAATAATAACTAATTTATTATTGCCTCTAGGGCATATTTCCAATAGTCTCCCACTTGCACTAGAGTCAATAATCTAGTTCACATCGCCATGTGATTAACACTCACAGGTCACATCGCCATGTGACCAACATCCAAAGAGTTTACTAGACTCAATAATCTAGTTCACATCACTATGTGATTAACACTCAATGAGTTCTGGGTTTGGTCATGTTATGCTTGTGAGAGAGGTTGTAGTCAACGGGTCTTGCCATATTCAGATCCCTATGTATTTCGCAAAACTTTATGTCATATCGTAGATGCTGCTACCACGTTCCACTTGGAGCTATTCCAAATTGTTGCTCCATTACACGTATCCGGTATCTCTACTCAGAGCTATCCGGATAGGTGTTAAGCTTGCATCGACGTAACTCTTTACGTCGAACTCTTCATCACCTCCATATCCGATAAACATTTCCTTATTCCTCTAAGGATAATTTTGACCGCTATCTGGTGATCTACTCCTAGATCACCTTTGTACCCTCTTGCCAGACATGTGGCAAGGCACACATCTGGTGCGGTACTCAGCATAGCATACCATATAGAGCCTATGACAAAAGCATAGGGGACGACCTTCGTCCTTCCTCTTTCTTCTACCGTGGTCAATCTTTGAGTCTTACTCAACTTCACACCTTACAACTCAGGTAAGAACCCCTTCTTTGACTGATCTATTTTGAACTCCTTCAAAACATGTCAAGGTGTGCGTTCTTTGAAAGTACCATCAGGCGTCTTGATCTATCTCTGTAGATCTTGATGCCCAATATGTGAACAGCTTTATCCAGGTCTTCCTTTGAAGAACACTCTTCAAACAACCGTTTATGCTTTCAGAAATTCTACATTATTTCGGATCAACAATATGTCATCCACATATACTTATCAGAAATGTTGAAGTGCTCCCACTCACTTTCTTGTAAATACAAGTTTCTAGCAAACATTGTATAAACCTAAAAGCTTTGATCACTCCATCAAAGCATATATTCCGACTCCGAGATGCTTGCTCTAGTCCATAGAAGGATTGCTGGAGCCAGCATACCTTTTAGCATCCTTAGGATTGACAAAACCTTTTATTGTATCACATACAACTTTTTCTTACGAAACTGGTAAGAAAACTTGTTTTGACATCCATTTGTCAGATTTCATAATCGAAAAATACAGCTAATGCTAACATGATTCTGACGGACTTAAGCATCGCTATGGGTGAGAAATTCTCATCGTAGTCAACTCCTTGAACTTGTGAAAAGACTCTTTCCCACTAGTCGAGCTTCATAGACGGTAACAATACCGCCCATGTCCGTCTTCTTCTTAAAGATCCATTTATCTCAATGGCTTGCCGATCATCGGGCAAGTCCACCAAAGTCCATATTTTGTTCTGATACATGGATCCTATCTCGGATTTCATGGCTTCTAACCATATGTCGGAATAAGGGCCCACCATCGCTTCTCCATAGCTCGCAGGTTCATTGTTGTCTAACAACATGATATCTAAGACAAGTTTACCGTACCACTCAGGAGTAGTACATATCCTTGTCGACCTACGAATATCAACTTGATCTGAAGCTTCATGATCACTATCATTAACTTCCTCTTCAACAGACGTAGGCGCCACAGAAAACATCTTTCTGTGTTGCATCACTCTCTGGTTGAAGTAAAGGTTCGACAACCTCATCAAGTTCTATCTTCCTCCCACTCAATTCTTTCGAGAGAAACTCCTTCTCGAGAAAGGACCCGTTCTTAGCGACAAACAATTTACCCTCGGATCTGAGATAGAAGGTGTACCCAACTGTCACCTTTGGGTATCCTATGAAGATGTGTTTGTCCGCTTTGGGTTCGAGCTTCTCCGGGTGAAGCCTTAAGCATCGCAGCCCCAAACATTAAGAAATGACAACTTTGGTTTCTTGCCAAACCAATGTTCATATGACGTCGTCTCAACGGACTTAGACGGTGTCCTATCTAAAGTGAATGCAGCTGTCTCTAACGCATAACCTCAAAATGAAAACGGTAGATTGATAAGAGACATCATAGATCGCACCATATCTCATAGTGTTCGATTACGACGTCCGGACACACCATTACCTTGTGGTGTTCCAGGTGGCTTCAACTGTGAAACAATTTCACAATGTCTTAAGTGATTGCCAAACTCATAACTCAGAAAATCCCCTTTTGATCAGATCGTAGGAACATGATCTTATTGTTATGATGATTCTTAACTTCACTCTGAAATCGCTTGAACTTTTCAAACATTTCAGACTTGTGCTTCATTAAGTAGATATACCTATATCTACCCAAATCGTCAGTGAAGATGAGAAAATAGCGATATCCACCGCACGCTTCAATTCTCATTGGATCACACGCATCATCATGCATGATTTCCAACAAGTCACTTGCCCGTTTCATTGTACCTGAAAACGGGGTCTTAGTCATCCTGCCCATGAGGCATGGCTCGCATGTGTCAAGTGATTCAAAATCAAGTGACTCCAAACATCCATCGACATGGAGTTTCTTCATGCATCTTACGCTAATATGACCTAAGCGGCAGTGTCACGAGAAAGTGGTACTGTCATTATTAACTCTACATCTTTTGGCGTGAACATGTGTATTACCACGACCGAGATTCAATGAACCATTCACATAGGGTGCATGACCATGAAAGGTATCATTCATGTAAACAGAATAACCATTATTCTCTAATTTAAATGAATAACCGTATTGCAATGAACATGATCTAATCATATTCATGCTCAACGTAGACACCTGATAACATTTATCTAGGTTCAATACTAATCCCGAAGGCAGATGGAGCGTGCAATGGTGATCTCATCAACTTTGGAAACACTTCCAACACACATCATCACCTCGCCCTTAGCCAGTCTCCGTTTAGTCCGTAGCTTTTGCTTCAAGTCACCAATAATAGCAACTGAACCGGTATCCTCTACCCAGGTGCTACCAGGAGTACTAGTGAGGTACACATTAATAACACGTATATACTTTGTTGAAGTTGCTAGCCTTCTTATCTACCATGCATTTGGGGTAATTCCGCTACCAGTGACCGTTCCCCTTACAATAGAAGCATTTAGTCTCGGGTTTGGGTTCAACCTTGGGTTCCTTCACTGGAGCGGCAATTGGTTTGCCATCCATGAAGTTTCCCTTCTAGCCCTTGCCCTTCTTGAAACCAGTGGTCTTGTTAAACCATCAACACTTGATGCTCCTTCTTGATTTCTACCTTTTGCGGTCTTAAGCACCGCGAACAGCTCCGGGATCAACTCCATCCCTTGCATGTCATAGTTCATCACGAAGATCTAGCAGCTTAGTGATAGTGGCTAGAAAACTCTATCAATCACTATCCTATCTGGAAGTTTAACTCCCATTTGATTTAAGTGATTGTAGCACCCAGACATTTTGAGCACATGCTCACTAGCTGAGCTATTCTCCTCCATCTTGTTGGCAAAAGAACTTGTCAGAGGTCTCACACCTCTCAACACGGGCATGAGCCTGAAATCCCAATTTCAGCTCTTGGAACATCTCATATGTTCTATGGCATTTAAAACGTCATTGGAATCCGGATTCTAAGCCGTAAAGTATGGTGCACTAAACTATCAAGTAGTCATCAGGATGTGTCTGTCAGGTGTTCACAACATCCATAGACGACGTTGTAGGGGTTTGCACATCGAGCGGTGCATCAAAGACGTAAGCCTTCTGTGTAGCAGTGAGGACACTCCTCGGACTACGGACCTAGTCCGCATCATTGCTTACAATATCTTTCAACTTAATCTTTCTCTAGGAACGTATTGAAACAGGGAGCTACAACGTGAGCTATTTATCTACAACATATTTGCAAAGACAATTTAGACTATGTTCATGATAATTGAGTTCATCTAATCAAACTATTTACTGAACTCCCACTCAGATAGACATCCCTCTAGTCATCTAAGTGAAACATGATCTGAATCGACTAGGCCGTGTCCGATCATCACGTGAGACGGACTAGTCATCAACGGTGAACATCTCATGTTGATCGTATCTTCTATACGACTCATGTTCGACCTTTCGGTCTTCCGTGTTTCGAGGCCATGTCTGTACATGCTAGGCTCGTCAAGTCAACCTAAGTGTTTCGCATTTGTCCCGAGGCCATGTCTGTACATGCTAGGCTCGTCAACACTCGTTGTATTCGAACGTTAGAATCTATCACACCCGATCATCACGTGGTGCTTCGAAACAACGAACCTTCGCAACGGTGCACAGTTAGGGGGAACACTTTTCTTTAAATTTTAGTGAGGGATCATCTTATTTAAGCTACCGTCGTTCTAAGCAAATAAGATGTAAAACATGATAAACATCGCATGCAATCAAATAGTGACATGATATGGCCAATATCATTTTGCTCCTTTTGATCTCCATCTTCGGGGCTCCATGATCATCGTTGTCACCGGCATGACACCATGATCTCCATCATCATGATCTCCATCATCGTGTCTTCTTGAAGTTGTCTCGTCATCTATTACTTCTACTACTATGGCTAACGCTTTAGCAATAAAGTAAAGTAATTAAATGACGTTTATGTTGACACACAGGTCATAAATAAATTAAGACAACTCCTATGGCTCCTGCCGGTTGTCATACTCATCGACATGCAAGTCGTGATTCCTATTACAAGAACATGATCAATCTCATACATCACATATATCATTCATCACATCCTTTTGGCCATACCACATCACAAGGCATATGTTGCAAAAACAAGTTAGACGTCCTCTAATTGTTGTTGCAAGTTTTTATGTGGCTGCTATAGGTTTCTAGCAAGAACGTTTCTTACCTACGCCAAAACCACAATGTGATATGCCAATTTCTATTTACCCTTCATAAGGACCCTTTTCATCGAATCCGATCCGACTAAAGTGGGAGAGACAGACACCTGCTAGCCACCTTATGCAACTAGTGCATGTCAGTCGGTGGAACCAGTCTCACGTAAGAGTATGTGTAAGCTCGGTCCGGGCCGCTTCAACCCACGATGCCGCCGAATCAAGATAAGACTAGTAACGACAAGTAAATTGACAATATCGACGCCCACAACTGCTTTGTGTTCTACTCATGCATAGAAACTACGCATAGACCTAGCTCATGATGCCACTATTGGGGATCGTAGCAGAAATTTAAAATTTTCTATGCATCACCAAGATCAATCTATGGAGTAATCTAGCAACGAGGGGAAGGGGAGTGCATCTACATACCCTTGTAGATCGCTAAGCGGAAGCATTGCAAGAACGCGGATAAAGGAGTCGTACTCGCAGCGATTCAGCTCGCGGTTGATTCCGATCTAAGTGCCGAACAACGGCGCCTCCGCGTTCAACACACGTGCAGCCCGGTGACGTCTCCTACGCCTTGATCCAGCAAGGGGAGAAGGAGAGGTTGGGGAAGACTCCGTCCAGCAGCAGCACAATGGCGTGGTGGTGAAGGAGGAGCGTGGCAATCCTGCAGGGCTTCGCCAAGCACCGCGGGAGAGGAGGAGGACTTGGGAGAGGGGGAGGGCTGCGCCAGAACTTGGGTGCGGCTGCCCTCCCACCCCCCACATATATATAGGGGCAAGGGAGAGGGGGGAGGGTTGCCTTGCCCCCCAAGGCAAGGGGGGCGCCTCCCCTTTAGGGTTCCCCCAAACCCTAGGCGCATGGGCCCTAGGGGGGAGGCACCCAGCCCACTAAGGGGCTGGTCCCTCTCCACACACAGCCCATAGGGCCCTCCGGGGCAGGTGGACCCTCCCGGTGGACCCCCGGAACCCCTCCAGTGGTCCCGGTACAATACCAGTAACCCCCGAATTATTCTGGTGACCGTATGATGACTTCCCATATATAAATCTTTACCTCCGGACCATTCCGGAACTCCTTGTAACATTCGGGATCTCATCCGGGACTACGAACAACATTCGGTAACCACGTACATCTATTCCCTATAACCCTAGTGTCATCGAACCTTAAGTGTGTAGACCCTACGGCCTCGGGAGTCATGCAGACATGGCCGAGACAACTCTCCAGTCAATAACCAACAGCGGGATCTGGATACCCATGTTAGCTCCCACATTCTCCACGATGATCTCATCGGATGAACCACGATGTCAAGGATTCAATCAATCCCGTATACAATTCCCTTTGTCTATCGGTACGATACTTGCCCGAGATTCGATCGTCGGTATCCCGATACCTTGTTCAATCTCGTTACCGGCAAGTCTCTTTACTCGTTCCGTAACACATCATCCCGTGATCAACTCCTTGATCACATTGTGCACATTATGATGATGTCCTACCGAGTGGGCCCAGAGATACCTCTCCGTTTACATGGAGTGACAAATCCCAGTCTCGATTCGTGCCAACCCAACAGACACTTTCGGAGATACCTGTAGTGAACCTTTATAGCCACCCAGTTACGTTGTGACGTTTGGTACACCCAAAGCATTCCTACGATATCCGGGAGTTGCACAGTCTCATGGTCTAAGGGAATGATACTTGACATTAGAAAAGCTTCAGCATACGAACTACACGATCTTTGTGCTAGGCTTAGGATTGGGTCTTGTCCATCACATCATTCTCCTAATGATGTGATCCCGTTATCAACGACATCCAATGTCCATGGTCAGGAAACCGTAACCATCTATTGATCAACGAGCTAGTCAACTAGAGGCTTACTAGGGACATGGTGTTGTCTATGTATCCACACATGTATCTGAGTTTCCTATCAATACAATTCTAGCATGGATAATAAACGATTATCATGAACAATGAAATATGATATAATAATAACTAATTTATTATTGCCTCTAGGGCATATTTCCAACACACTGCTCCTTCTGGAACGCTTGATAGAGGGACTTGAGGCCTTGGTCCTTTGCGAAGCCTGCGCAACACTGGCGACGCCTTTGGAGATGGAGTTTGCTGGGCCTCAAAGTCATCTTCTTCTTCTTGCCGGGGTGGTGTGACTTGTTGTTGTTGAGTACTCGGAGTGTCTTGTTGTTGTGGGTGATCAGCCCATGATGCATCCTGAGCAATTGGCGTCAGAGGACGACCAATGCTGATGAGTTCGTTGTTCATGAGAACAGGCGATGATACCAAGTTGTGCTCGATCTGAGGAAGAACTACATCATCTTCAACATTGTCATGGTGACCAATGTCTTCAGCAGCGGTGGGATAAACTGCTGGAATGTCTTCAGCTTCATGAGCCTCTGTGGAAGCAGGCTCATGGACAATCAGTTGGCGCTCTTGGTGTGCAGATGCAGGGCGAACCATTGAGATAGGTTCAACAACTAAGGGCTCTGTGGGAGCAGCCCGATCCTTCTTTGTTTTGCGCTTCTTCTTGGAGGGAGCAGCATCAGAGGCTTCAGGATGTTTCCTCTTTCTGGCTTCAGCCTCAGCTGTCCTCGTCTTCTTCAGTTCTGAAGCGGTTGACCCGACCTTTGGCTTCGAGCCAGTCATGCTGGCTGGGAAGACAATGGGATGTGCTTCCTGCCTTGGTGCTTTGGGTTCGGCCACATCTGGCTTCTTCTTCTTCTTTGCAGCCATCCTGGGATCGATGCCAGGACGACCAAGAGCCTTGCGCTTCTCAGCCTCATTGTAGGCTTGCACACACTTGTCTGTCAGGCTCTTCATGCACTCACGAGAGCCTTTAGCTTCTTCACGCTTCTTGAGAAAGGCTTCCTTGAGCTCGTGCAGCATGATCTGGAAGTTTTTGACATCTTGCACGCTGAGCTTGGCCATGTGCTTCTTGAACTGAGCTTTCTCATAATCTATCTTTGGCTTCAGTTCAACGATGAGCTGAGCTAGAGTTAGCTCAGAAGCAATGGCGCCAGTGAAGGCGACACTGAGGCCAATTGGAAGGTGCAGATCTTCAAAGCTGAGGTTGGGCGTGTCAAACCACTCATCAATGAAGTTATGGATGATTGCCACATCAAAGAGAGGCAAGTCATTGAAGATTTCTGCTTCTTCTTTGCTCTTGATCAGTTGCTCAAGAGCGTCATCTGCAAGATCTTCATCGCTGGACAGATCAATGGCATCGTTGCGCAGAATAGCAGCAGCAGTCAGTTCTTGGCTGGTGTGTTGCAAAGGCATCTTTACTTTCGAGGGCTTGGAGATGCGTGACAAATCTTCAGACTGCACACTGTCTTCAAGAGGTGCAGTAGCCAGTGGCTTCGTTCGTGAGATTTTTGGTGCTGAGGCAGGCTTTGAAGCTTTAGGCTTCTTCAGTTTCTTTGGCTTCGGGGGTGCAGGCGCTTCATCAGATTTAGCGTCATCTGCAGGCTCATCCACGGCTGTTCCTTGAACCTTGATATGAGTGATGAGACCTTCCAGGTTGTAGAAGGGCCCAACAAGATTGGGTTCAGCTTCGCGGGTGCCATCGGCACGGTGAGCAGAAGGGCCAGGGTTGAAGTCAAGTCCCCATGACTTCTTATTTTGCTTGGCCGAATTCTTGGCAAACTGGAAGTTGCGCTTGAACAGATTGTCATCACGACACCATAGCAATGACGATGGGTGTGCATCCGCAGGCTGTGGTCCTCGGACCATGCAGGGATAGAAGCCTTGTTCAATGGCTTCATCTCTAGACCTGGGTTGAAGATTTCTGTATAGGATGTCTCCTCATGGTTGTTTGATGGCATTTTTCTCAGCATATTCCTAGGTCACAAACCTGTACTTGAACCATTGTTCTGCCCAATATCTTCGAATCCATTGGATTCGGGTCTTGCGCTGATTGTAATCCTCTTCAGGATCTGTCTTGTAAAGCTCTGAGAGGTCATTAGGCAAATCTCTTGACGTTCCCCCACGACGTTGTCTGCCACCCTTCCTTATTGATTTCTCTGTAGCCGTGAACTTCAAACTGAATGGCTTCACCACATTCAAAGGCTTCAAAGGCTTTCGCTTGCTGGACAAACAGGAACTGGCTTCGGGAGAGTTAATGTGATGCTGTAAGAATTCTGCAAACGAATGCATACTATGAGAACCAAGGGATTCTCCCACGGACATGTACCTGTGACAGCATTAGAGATGCGAGGGAAGGGGAAGAGGTCATATGCATTCTCAGAAGATTTTGAAGATAAATCAGTTTAGGAGACATTGACCTCATCGTGCGAAGACATTCACTTATAGGTTGAGAGTTGGTTCCAGATTTGTGCGAATCCGCGAATAAGTACAAGTGAGGAATCTAACTAGATATGAAGCTTAAGTGAACATTCTAGGCAGTATGAGATGCAGACAGGATGGATCTAACATTGTGTAGGCAGAAACTTATTTTGGTAAACAGGATGAATCTTTGAGGATCAAAAGGATGGTAAAAATAGAGTTATATTTACCACGCGAAGAACTTCTAGATGGGAAGAGTAGGAGAGCGAGCAGTTCAATCCACCGTGCCCTATCTTGGTGACGGAGAACACCTATGGTGGCAGCGGAGAAGACGATGTCCGCGGCCGGCGTGAGGACGGCGTCGGAGAAGTCGCGATAGCTAAGCACTTTGTCGCCGGCGTCGTCGAGAGCTAGCGGGGGCGCTAGGGTTTGACGAGGTGGAGAGGTGGAAGAAGGTTTTCTTGACCGCAGGGGACATGTATTTATAAGGAAGTGTGCGGCACAGCGCAATTACGCAGGTGCCCCTGGCGGTTCACATATGAGGAACACATGGCAAACATGCAACATACTTGGAGTTGTCCCACGTTCCCACGCACACCTGGATTGTCGGGTGGTCGTTCCCACTTCTCCGGGTTTCAGGTGACGGAATTAGCATTGAACGCGGACTCAATGTTTGTCTCTGTATCTTCTGCTGACAAGGACGCAGAGAGGATATTCGACAGTTTCTAGAATGCATATGATTTGGAGAGATAGAGTTTGAGATAGAAAGCATAGAGAGATTAGGGTCCGATCACATTCACTTAGTTCAAAAGATTCAACAAGGAAGACGTAGCTATAAGTGAATGTTGTAGAAGACAGAACACTAGTATATATATATATATATATATGTGAGAAAGACAATCACATCAACACAGTGAAGATAATCATGAAGACAAACCAAATGCGAAGACATATCAAATGTAACGCCATGAGTGAATCACTTCAAACAGAAAAATTTGGTGGTGGCGTTACCCACCGTATAGGAAGTATTAGACCCAGACACGGCGCATAATTATCATGGTGCTCCGAAGTCAAATTCCACATTAATGTATTCACACTTAGAATGTATGTCTTCATTGATTGAAGATATACTTTACTTCGTGTGTTGCACATCTAAGTCATCAATATGCATAAGTGTTAGGATGTGTGCCTGATCACAGGACATTTGAGGATTCCAAGATATTTAGCTCACACCGTAACTTGCAAAACCTCTTCTCATCCAAGGGCTTGGTAAAGATATCTGCCAATTGCTCTTCAGTGTTGACGTGTATGATATCAATATCTTCCTTCACAACATGATCTCTGAGAAAGTGATGACGAATTTCAATGTGCTTTGTCTTCGAGTGCTGAACTGGGTTGTTGGCAATCTTGATGGCGCTTTCGTTGTCGCAATAGAGTGGCACTTGTTTCAGATGAATGCCATAATCTTTGAGTGTTTGATTCATCTATAGAAGCTGAGCGCAACAAGATCTAGCAGCAATGTATTCAGATTCAGTAGTGGAGAGAGATACACAGTTCTACTTCTTTGAAGACCAACATACAAGTGATCGTCCCAGAAAGTGACATGTGCTTGATGTAGACTTGCGATCCACCTTGTCACCAGCATAATCAGCATCCGAGAATCCAACCAGATCAAACTCTGAGCCCTTTGGATACCATAATCCTAATGTTGGGGTGTGAGCCAAATATCGAAGAATTCGCTTCACAGCTAAGTGATGCGATTCCTTTGGTGCCGCTTGGAATCGAGCACACATGAAAACACTAAGCATAATATCTGGCCTAGATGCACATAGATAAAGTAAAGAACCAATCATGGAGCGGTATACGTTTTGATCGAACTCTTTACCATTATCGTCGGGACCCATATGATGTTTGGCTGGCATTGGAGTCGTGAAGCCTTTGCAGTCTTGCATCCCAAATTTCTTCAGGCAATCTTTGAGATACTTCTCTTGAGATATGAAGATGCCGTTGCGTTGCTGACGTATTTGAAGACCAAGGAAGAACTTCAGTTCACCCATCATGGACATCTGATATTGCTCTTGCATCATATATCCAAACTCGTCAATGTATTTCTGATTGGTGCAGCCGAAGATAATGTCATCCACATATATTTGGCACACAAACAGTTCACCATCATATGTCTTCATGAAGAGAGTGGGGTCGAGGGAACCAGGTTTGAAGCCTTTGCTCTTCAGGAAGTATTTGAGTGTGTCATACCAAGCCCGAGGGGCTTGTTTGAGGCCGTACAGTGCCTTATTGAGCTTGTACACCATGTCAGGATGTTTTGGATCTTCAAAGCCAGGCGGTTGTGCAACATACACTTCTTCTTCAATCTTGCCATTGAGAAAGGCGCTCTTCACATCCATTTGATACAGAAGAATGTTATGATGATTTGCATAGGCCAGCAGTATGCGTATGGCTTCAAGTCTAGCCACAGGAGCAAATGTTTCAT
This sequence comes from Triticum urartu, assembly GCF_056163025.1. Classification (NCBI taxonomy): domain Eukaryota; kingdom Viridiplantae; phylum Streptophyta; class Magnoliopsida; order Poales; family Poaceae; genus Triticum; species Triticum urartu. The sequence continues at coordinate 110,729,581 of NC_141875.1, read as the reverse complement.
CGAAGTCAATCCCTTCAACTTGAGTGTACCCTTGAGCAACAAGACGAGCTTTGTTTCTGACATCTTGACCATGCTCATCTTGCTTGTTGCGATATATCCATTTGGTGCCTATTATATTGTGCTTGCGAGGATCAGGACGCTTAACCAGTTCCCATACATTATTCAGCTCAAACTGTTGAAGCTCTTCTTGCATAGCTTGAATCCATTCAGGTTCCAAGAAGGCTTCTTCAACTTTCTTGGGTTCAGATATTGAGACAAATGCGAAGTGCCCATAGAAATTTGCTAGCTGTGTTGCCCTTGAACGAGTGAGTGGACCTGGTGCATTGATGCTATCAATTATTCTCTCAATCTTTACTTCATTTGCGACACGAGGATGTACAGGACGAAGATTTTGCTCTTGCTGATCATTGTCATCGTTAGAAGGATTGTCTTCAGGCTGAGCATTGTCTTCAGGTTGATCAGGTGCGGAGATGATAAGTTCCTCTTCAGGCTGAGCTTTAGAAGGTATGATTTCTCCAGTTCCCATAAGTTTGATTGATTGACTGGATGGAACTTCATCTAGCACATTTGGTAGGTGCTCTCTTTGTGAGCCGTTAGTCTCATCGAACCGCACATCCACTGTTTCAACCACTTTATAATGAAAGAGGTTGAAGACTCTGTAGGAGTGCGAATCCTTTCCATATCCAAGCATAAAACCTTCATGTGCTTTTGGTGCAAATTTTGAAGTGTGATGTGGATCCTTGATCCAGCACCTGGCACCAAACACTCTGAAGTAACTGACATTTGGCTTCTTGCCAGTAAGGAGCTTATAGGATGTCTTGTTCAGAAGCTTGTGAAGATAAACACGGTTGATGATATGGCATGCAGTATCAATGGCTTCAGGCCAGAACTTTCTTGGAGTCTTGTATTCATCAAGCATCGTTTGGGCCATCTCAATAAGTGTTCTGTTCTTGCGTTCCACGACGCCATTCTGCTGTGGTGTGTACGGAGCTTAGAATTCATGTGTAACGCCCAAAGTATCAAGATAAGTGTCTAGACCAGTGTTCTTGAATTCAGTGCCGTTATCACTTCTGATGTGCTTGATCTTGATGCCATAGTTGTTCATGGCTCGATTGGCGAAGCGTCTGAAGACATCCTGCACTTCAGTCTTGTAGAGGATTATATGCACCCAAGTATATCTTGAATAATCATCAACAATGACAAAGCCATAGAGACAAGCAGTAGTAGTAAGAGTTGAGTAATGAGTGGGACCGAAAAGATCCATGTGGAGCAGTTCGAAGGGTTGAGTCATTGTCATGATTGTCTTCGAGGGATGCTTGGCCCTCGTCATCTTCCCTGCTTCACAGGCACCGCATAAGTGATCCTTCTTGAACTTGACGCCCTCGATGCCTATGACATGCTTCTTCCTTGCAAGGGTGTGTAGGTTCCTCATGCCAGCATGTCCTAGCCTCTGATGCCAGAGCCAGCATTCAGAAGCTTTTGCTAGAAGACATACGGCAAGTTGTGGTCCTGCTGAGAAATCTACCATGTACAAATCATCTTTCCGATACCCTTCAAACACTAGAGACTTGTCAAATTCCATTAGTACAAGGCAACGATATTTTCCAAACATCACAATCATGTTTAAGTCACAAAGCATTGAAACAGACATTAAGTTGAAACCAAGGGATTCAACAAGCATGACTTTATCCATGTGTTGATCCTTTGAGATTGCAACTCTACCTAGACCCAATACCTTGCTTTTACCAGTGTCAGCAAATGTGATGTGACTTTTGTCAGATGGACGTAGTGTTGAGTCCATAAGAAGGCTTCGCTTGCCAGTCATGTGATTGGTACACCCACTATCAATAATCCATTCTGAAGCAACTGGTGTTGTACCCTACAGTGCAGTTAGGGGGATAGGCTTCACGAAGAGAATTGTGAAGCAAAAACATTTGACGAACCAGTGGATTATGAAAGCTTAGATCGAGATTTGGACTGATAGGGCAAGTAGCAAGCGATTCAGGAACAAAGTACATAATAAGACCATTTGGGCATTTGATCTTGCACCCTACAAGATGTTTAAGGTCCCCAGCAATAGCGTCAGACGATTTTGGTTTTCGGCTAGAGACCTTTCCCTACAAAAGAGAGTTAAGCTTTCTTAGCCACCCACATCTTCAAGGGTGGCTTCGAAGCAATGAGTCTAAGTGCAGCATCTGAGAACTTTGGCTTTGGAGCCCTAGCAAAAAGTCTTGCAGGTGGACAATAGTACTCATAAGAATAAGCAGAATAGTTCTTGGTCTTATGAACATGGCGGTTTGATGAAACGCACTCATATTCACAGGCCTGAGTATGGTTTCCCTGCAAAACATTTGCGTTAGTGCGACTCGGGTGAGTCTTCTGTCTGTATGAAGCCTTTGGACCGTATGAAGCCTGTGGTCTGGGGTTTGTCTTCTTCACCTGTGGTGTCATGATGACATTCACAGGAAGATTCTCCAAACACCTTTTCGGCACCCAGATCTTCTTCATAGGCGGTCCATTCCTGCAGTTAGTACCAATATACCTGGAAAACACTTCACCATTCTGATTCTTAAACAGTTTATAGTTTGCATCAAAGGATTCATCAATAACAATGGGATTAGCATAAGTGAAGCCAGATAGGGTGGATGGATCCGCTGAAGGTTCCTTTGTAGTAACCCATGTGGTTTTGGGGTACTGCTCAGGTTTCCAGTAAGAGCCATCAGCATTCATTTTCCTTTTGAACCCAACACCCTCTTTCCTAGGGTTTCGGTTCAGGATCTGCCTTTTGAGGACATCACATAGTGTCTGATGCCCTTTGAGACTTTTGTACATCCCTGTTTCAAGCAATGTCTTCAACCTAGAATTCTCATCAGCAATAGCAGTGGTATCCTCAACAGAGGGGTTAGTTACCACATCAACAGTTGAAGATATTGCAACAGTAGCAACAGTAGAACACTCAGCAACAGAAGTAGCGTTGTCACGCTCAATGCATTTAAGACATGGTGGTTCAAATCCTTCCTAAGCGGAACTGATCTGTTCGGCGCGAAGTGACTCGTTTTCCTTTTGAAGATCTTCATGAGCCGCTCTCAATTTCTCAAGATCTTGCTTCCTTTGAAGATAATCATAGCAAAGCTTTTCATGAGTTTTTGAGAGCGTTTCATGACGACTTTCAAGTTCCTCATACTTAACGCGAAGATTATTTATGTCTTCAATTAAGGACTGAGATCGAGTCATTTCAGCGTCTAACAGATCATCACTTTTGTCTAACAGTTTTTGAATATGTTCCATAGCTTTCTGTTATTCAGTTGCAATTTTAGCAAGTGTTTTGTAGCTGGGTTTGGAACCACAATCAGAGTCATCTTCACTAGAAGTTTGATAGTGAGCAGTGCGTGTGTTTATCTTGGCACCGCGTGCCATGAAGCAGTAGGTAGGAGCGGAGTAGTCCTTGTCATTTGCATCGGTGTCGGTGATGAAGTCATTGTCTTCAGTGTTGAAGATGGACTTGGAAACGTATGTTGTAGCCAGACTCGCAACGCCAGAATCCGGCTCCTCCTCAGACTCCACCTCCGCCTCCTCAGAAGCGGACTCCTCCTCTGAATCCATTTCCTTGCCAACAAACGCACGTGCCTTGCCAGATGAGCTCTTCTTGTGTGATGAAGACTTTGAGGAAGACTTGGAAGAAGACTTTGAGTATTTCTTCTTCTTCTTGTCGTCAGAGTCATATTTCTTGCTCTTCTTCTTCTTCTTCTTCTTGTTCTCATTGTCCCACTGCGGACACTCAGAGATGTAGTGGCCAGGTTTCTTGCACTTGTGGCATGTTCTCTTCTTGTAGTCATGAGCAGAAGCTTCATCATTTCTTGAGCTTGACCGTGAAGACTTTCTGAAGCCTTTCTTCTTGGTGAATTTTTGGAACTTCTTCACAAGCATAGCAAGCTCCTTTCCAATGTCTTCAGGATCATCAGAACTGCTGTCAGATTCTTCTTCAGATGAGGAGACAGATTTTGCCTTCAAGGCACGAGTTCGCCCATAGTTGGGACCGTAGATGTCTCTTTTCTCAGAAAGCTGAAACTCATGTGTGTTGAGCCTCTCAAGTATGTCAGACGGATCGAGTGTCTTGAAATCAGGACGTTCTTGAATCATCAGGGCTAGGGTGTCAAACGAACTGTCAAGTGATCTCAGGAGTGTCTTGACGACTTCATGTTTGGTGATCTCAGTAGCGCCGAGGGCTTGAAGCTCATTTGTGATGTCAGTGAGTCGATCAAACGTGAGCTGGACATTCTAATTGTCATTTCTCTTGAAGCGGTTGAAGAGGTTGCGAAGGACACTGATTCTCTGATCTCTCTGGGTTGAGACGCCTTCGTTGACCTTGGAGAGCCAATCCCAGACTAGCTTAGATGTTTTCAAAGCACTCACGCGGCCATACTGTCCTTTGGTCATATGACCACAGATGATATTCTTGGCAGTAGAGTCCAGTTGAACGAACTTCTTGACATCAGCAACAGTGACACCTTCTCCAGCCTTGGGAACGCCTTTCTTGATGACATACCATAGGTCGACATCAATGGCTTCAAGATGCATGCACATCTTATTCTTCCAGTAGGGATATTCAGTTCCATCGAAGACGGGGCACGCAGCGGAGACTTTAATTATCCCTGCAGTCGACATAGCTAAAACTCCAGGTGGTTAAACCGAATCACACAGAACAAGGGAGTACCTTGCTCTGATACCAATTGAAAGTGCTAGTGATCGACTAGAGGGGGGGGTGAATAGGCGATTTTTATGGAAGTCTTCAAAACATGAAAGTTTCGAAGACAACCGATAGAAATAAACCTATTACCATGCAGCGGAAGGTAGACTACACTAGGCAAACCATAGTCAAGTATTCAATGAAGTGAAAGCGCAATGACTAATAGCAGCTAGGCAGTAAGGATCAGGTAGGAAGATATTGTGAAGCCAATCAGAACAAGCGGTCACTCAGTGAAGATAGAAGATAATGCAATCATACAATGACTTCACAAGGACCAACAGTAAATAAAGGGAAGGGAAGGATGAAACCAGTGACTCGTCGAAGACAATGATTTGTTGGACCAGTTCCAGTTGCTGTGACAACTGTACGTCTGGTTAGGGAGGCTGAGATTCAACTCAGAAGACCTCGTCTTCACCTTATTCTCCTTGAGCTAAGGACACCCAGTCCTCGCCCAATCACTCTGGTAAGTCTTCAAGGTAGACTTCCAAACCTTCACAGACTTCGTTCACCGGCGATCCACAATGACTCTTGGATGCTCAGAACGCGATGCCTAACCGGCTGGAGGATTCACAGTCCTCAAGTGTAATAAGTCTTCAGATCACATAGACAGGAAGACTTAAGTGATGCCTAACACTCTTTGGCTCTGGGTGTTTAGGGCTTTATCCTCGCAAGGAATTCTCTCTCAAAGGCTTCGAGGTGGGTTGCTCTCAAACGACAAAAGCCGTACTTTAACTCTGAGCAACCAACCGTTTATGGTTGTAGGGGTGGGCTATTTATAGCCACTAGGCAACCCGACCTGATTTGTCCGAAATGACCCTGGGTCACTAAGGAACTGACACGTGTTCCAACGGTCAGATTTCAAACACACACGACAACTTTACTTGGGCTACAAGCAAAGCTGACTTATCCAACTCTGGACAAGATTTGCTCTCATAGTCTTCACTCGAAGACATAGGATTTTGGTTAAGCATCACTTCAGTCATTCTGACTGGTTTTCTTGGACCCCACTTAACAGTACGGTGGTTCCTATGACTCAACAACGAAAAACACAGAACGATGAACTGCTAAGTCTTCGCGCTCCATAGTCTTCATGCGATGTCTTCTCTTGTCATAGTCTTCAATGTGAATGTCTTCACATACCACCTTTGGCTTCAATGTCTTCATACATTTTTAGGGGTCATCTCTGGTAGAAAAACTGAATCGGTGAGGGACTTCTACCTGTGTTATCCTGCAATTCTCACAAACACATTAGCCCTCAACTAGGTTTGTCGTCACTACTCCAAAACCAACTAGGGGTGGCACTAGATGCACTTACAGGACACCACGCGGGAGATAGAACTGCACATAAGGTATTGCAATCCGGTTTTTATTGGCCTACTCTCTTCAAGGATGCCCGTAAGTTTGTCCTATCTTGTGATGAATGTCAAAGAATTGGTAATATTAGTAGACGTCAAGAAATGCCTATGAATTATTCACTTGTTATTGAACCGTTTGATGTTTGGGGCTTTGATTATATGGGACCTTTTCCTGCCTCTAATGGATATACACATATTTTAGTTGCTGTTGATTACGTTACTAAGTGGGTAGAAGCTATTCCAACTAGTAGTGCTGATCATAACACTTCTATTAAAATGCTTAAAGAAGTTATTTTTCCGAGGTTTGGAGTCCCTAGATATTTAATGACTGATGGTGGTTCACATTTTATTCATGGTGCTTTCCGTAAAATGCTTGATAAATATGACGTCAATCATAGAATTGCATCTCCGTATCACCCACAGTCTAGTGGTCAAGTAGAATTGAGTAATAGAGAACTCAAATTAATTTTGCAAAATACTGTCAATAGGTCTAGAAAGAATTGGTCCAAGAAACTTGATGATGCATTATGGGCCTATAGAATTTCATATAAAAATCCTATGGGTATGTCTCCGTATAAAATGGTATATGGAAAAGCATGTCACTTACCTCTCGAACTAGAACATAAGGCATATTGGGCTATTAAAGAGCTCAACTATGATTTCAAACTTGCCGGTGAAAAGAGGTTATTTGATATTAGCTCACTTGATGAATGGAGAACCCAAGCTTATGAAAATGCCAAGTTGTTTAAAGAAAAGGTTAAAAGATGGCATGACAAAAGGATACAAAAGTGTGAGTTTAATGTAGGTGATTATGTATTGCTATACAACTCTCGTTTAAGATTTTTTGCAGGGAAACTTCTCTCTAAATGGGAAGGCCCCTATGTTATCGAGGAGGTCTATCGTTCTGGTGCCATAAAAATCAACAACTTCGAAGGCACAAATCCGAAGGTGGTAAACGGTCAAGAATCAAACATTATATCTCAGGTAATCCCATAAATGTTGAAACCAATATTATTGAAACCGTAACCCAGGAGGAATACATAAGGGACACTTTCCAGAAAGTTTCAGACTCCGAAAAGGAATATGTATGTGGTACGGTAAGTAAACCGACTCCAAAACAATTTTTAAGGCAATATTTCTCCGTTTTGGAATATTTAGAAAAATAGAAAATTAAGTAGCAGTCCGGGAAGGACACGACGGCCTCACGAGGGTGGAGGGCGCGCCCCCCTACCTCGTGAGCTCCTCGTGTGCCTTCCGGACTCCGTTTTCTTGCACGATACGTATTTTGGTCGGTAAAAATTCATTATATATTCTCCCGAAGGTTTTGACTCCCGTATCACGCAAAAATCCCCTGTTTTTGTTTCGAGCTGTTTTTCTGACAGATCTAGATTATCATGACGTCCCCAAGTGCTTCCAAGGACAAGTTCTTCGAGAAGGTCGTCAACCCTTACCTTGCGGAGGTGCTGCGACACCCTCAAACCATTGAGATGCGTGATGGGTTGCTGCACATCCGCAATGCTGAGGGACCAAAGGGAATCGGAAGCGTGGAGACGAGGCTCGAAGCAATGGAGCAACAAGTTTTCAAGTGCCAGGGAATGGTGGAGCGTGGAATCAACGCTAGCTACATGATGCTCGCGGAGTTCACTAACAACTACAAGCCGGATGCCAAGAACGCCAAGGAGGCCATCTTCAAGCTATATGAGAAAATCGAGCACCTCCAAGCCCAAATCTATGACCTGCAAAACCAAAACTGTGAGTATGAATATAGATTCAAAAGAATGAGTTTGGCTGCAGATTCGAGGATTCCGGAGACTCGATCATCTTTCTATGATGGTGAACCTATGCCTTGGAAGATGGATGACAAGCCCGCATCATCAACAACACCTCCATCGTCTCCTCCAGCAAACAAGAATTAAGTATCTGGGTATGGGCACTCCACTTGGCAACTGCCAAGCTTGGGGGAGTGCCCCGGTATCGTATCACCATCACTTTTATCTTTACCATTTTTCTTAGTTCGATCTTATTAGTAGTATTTTGATCTAGTAGAATAAAGTTTGTGGCATGATCTAGTTGTGAGTTTTGCTTTATTATCCTTCTATGCAATCGAGTCTGTGAGCTATATAATAAAGATTAGTGTTGAGTCAAGGGCTTGATTGTTTTGCCATGATCCTAAGTGAATAAAAGAAAAGAGAAAGAAATAAAAAGAAACAAAGAGATCATATGGATCTCATGGAGAGTAATGAGCTCACATAGAAAAAGTATGATGAATAAAAGTTGTTGAGAGTTGACAAGCATAGTTTTGGTCATCGTTGCAATTAATAGGAAGTAATAAAGAAAGAGAGGTCTTCACATATAGATATACTATCTTGGACATCTTTTATGATTGTGAGCACTCATTAAAATATGACATGTTAAAGAGTTGACATTGGACAAGGAAGACAACGTAATGGGCTATGTTTTCTTACATCTGAGATAAATTATATTGTCTTGGATCTTCCAACATGTTGAGCTTGCCTTTCCCCCTCATGCTAGCCAAATTCATTGCACCAAGTAGAGATACTACTTGTGCTTCCAAATATCCTTAAACCAGTTTTGCCATGAGAGTCCACCATATCTACCTATGGATTGAATAAGATCCTTCAAGTAAGTAGTCATCGGTGCAAAGCAATAAAAGTTGCTCTCTAAATATGTATGATTGATTGGTGTGGGAGAAATAAGCTTTATTAGATCTTGTGATGTGGAAGTAATAAAAGCAACGGACTGCATAATAAAGGTTCATATCACAAGGGGCAATATAAAGTGACGTTCTTTAAAGCGCATGACAACCTCTGCTTCCCTCTGCGAAGGGTCTATCTTTTATCATTATCTTCTACCTTATGCAAGAGTCATGGTGACCTTCACCCTTCCTTTTTGCATTTTACCCTTTGGCAAGCACAATATGTTGGAAAGATCCCGGTACATACGGCTAATTGGATGTGGGTTTTCATGAACTATTACTGTTGACATTACCCTTGAGGTAAAACGTTGGGAGGCAAGACTATAAGCCCCTATCTTTCTCTGTGTCCGATTAAAACTCCACGCCCATAAGTATTGCGCGAGTGTTAGCAACTGTGAAAGATTATATGATAGTTGAGTATGTGGACTTGCTGAAAAGCTCTTATACATTGACTCTTTCCTATGTTATGATAAATTGCAATTGCTTCAATGACCGAGATTGTAGTTTGTTAGTTTTCAATGAAGTTTACGATTCATACTTGATATTGTGATTGAATTATTACTATAGCATTAGAGATCATATGACAAAAATTATATAAGTTGCTGTTATAAGAATGATCTTGATGCCCTCATGTCCGTATTTTATTTTTATAGACACCTTCATCTCTAAACATGGGGACATATTTTTCGATTTCGGCTTTTCGCTTCAGGATAAGCGAGGTCTAAGCTTGGGGGAGTTGATACGTCCATTTTGCATCATGATTTTATATCAATATTTATTGCATTATGGGCTATTATTTCACATTATGTCACAATACTTATGGCTATTCTCTCTTATTTTATAAAGTTTACATAAGGAGGGAGAATGTCGGCAGCTGGAATTCTGGGCTTGAAAAGGAGCAAATATAAGAGACCTATTCTGCACAACTCCAAAAGTCCTGAAACTCCACGGAACACCTTATAATAAATAATGAAAAATCCTCACCAAAGATGAAGACCAGGGGGCCCACACCCTTCTCACGAGGGTGGGGGCGCGCCCCCTGCCTCGTGGGCCCCCTGGTGGCTCTCCGATGACCATCTTCTCCTATATGAAGTCTTTCGTCGAGAAAAAAATAAGAAGCAACCTTTCGGGACGAAACTCCGCCGCCACGAGGAGGAACCTTGGCGGATCCAATCTAGAGCTCCGACAGAGCTGTTCTGCCGGGGAAACTTCCCTCCTGGAGGGGGAAATCATCGCCATCGTCATCACCAATGCTCCTCTCATCGGGAGAGGGCAATCTCCATCAACATCTTCATCAGCACCATCTCATCTCAAAACCCTAGTTCATCTCTTGTATCCGATTCTTGTCTTCAAGTCCGGGATTGGTGCTAGTAGGTTGCTAGTAGTGTTAATTACTCCTTGTAGTTGATTCTAGTTGGTTTAATTGGTGGAAGATCATATGTTCAGATCCTTTATGCGTATTAATACCCCTCTGATTATGAACATGAATATGCTTTGTGAGTAGTTACGTTTGTTCCTGAGGACAAGGGAGAAGTCTTGCTACTAGTAGTCATGTGAATTTGGTATTCATTCGATATTCTGATGAGATGTATGTTGTCTAGCCTCTAGTGGTGTTATGTGAATGTCAACTACATAACACTTCACCATTATTTGGGCCTAGAGGAAGGCATTGGGAAGTAATAAGTAGATGATGGGTTGCTAGAGTGACAGAAGCTTAAACCCTAGTTTATGCGTTGCTTCGTAAGGGGCTGATTTGGATCCATATGTTTCATGCTATGGTTAGGTTTACCTTAATACTTTTGTTGTAGTTGCGGATGCTTGCAATAGAGGTTAATCATAAGTGGGATGCTTGTTCAAGTAAGAACAGCACCCAAGCACCGGTCCACCCACATGTCAAATTGTCAAAGTACCGAACGCGAATCATATGAACGTGATGAAAACTAGCTTGACGATATTCCCATGTGTCCTCGGGAGCGCTTTTCCTTATATAAGAGTTTGTCCAGGCTTGTCCTTTGCTACAAAAAGGATTGGGCCACCTTGCTGCACTTTATTTACTTTTGTTATTTGTTTCTCGCTACAAATTATCTCATTACAAAACTATCTGTTACCACTTATTTCAGTACTTGCAGAGAGTACCTTGCTGAAAACCGTTTATCATTTCCTTCTGCTCCTCGTTGGGTTCAACACTCTTACTTATCGAAAGGACTACGATATATCCCCTATACCTGTGGGTCATCATCAATCCCTACACTGTCACTTCCGAGAGTGAGATCTGATAGATATGATAAGATAATATTTTTGGTATTTTTATGATAAGATGCAAAGTAAAATAAAAGCAATGAAAATAACTAAGTATTGGAAGATTAATATGATGAAGATAGACCCGGGGGCCATAGGTTTCACTAGTGGCTTCTCTCGAGAGCATAGGTATTTTACGGTGGGTGAACAAATTACTGTTGAGCAATTGACAGACTTGAGCATAGTTATGAGAATATCTAGGTATGATCATGTATATAGGCATCACGTCCAAGACAAGTAGACCGACTCCTGCCTGCATCTACTACTATTACTCCACACATCGACCGCTATCCAGCATGCATCTAGAGTATTAAGTTCATAAGAACAGAGTAACGCCTTAAGCAAGATGACATGATGTAGAGGGATAAACTCATGCAATATGATGAAAACCCCATCTTGTTATCCTCGATGGCAACAATACAATACGTGCCTTGCTGCCCCTACTGTCACTGGGAAAGGACACCGCAAGATTGAACCCAAAGCTAAGCACTTCTCCCATTGCAAGAAAGATCAATCTAGTAGGCCAAACCAAACTGATAATTCGAAGAGACTTGCAAATATAACCAATCATACATAAAATAATTCAGAGAAGATTCAAATATTGTTCATAGATAAACTTGATCATAAACCCACAATTCATCGGTCTCAACAAACACACCGCAAAAGAAGATCACATCGAATAGATCTCCACAAGAGAGGGGGAGTGCTACGTCTTGAGCTTGCGTTGGTTTTCCCCGAAGAGGAAGGGATGATGCAGCAGAGTAGCGTAAGCATTTCCCTCAGTTTTTGAGAACCAAGGTATCAATCTAGTAGGAGCCCACGCTCAAGTCCCTCGTACCTGCACAAAGTGATAGCTACTCGCAACCAACGCGATTAGGGGTTGTCAATCCCTTCACGGTCACTTACGAGAGTGAGATCTGATAGATATAATATTTTTGGTATAAAGATGCAAAGTAAAAAGTAAAAGCAAAGTAAAAAAGCAAAGCAAGATTAAAGTGATGGAGATTGATATGATGAGAATAGACCCGGGGGCCATAGGTTTCACTAGTGGCTTCTCTCAAGAGCATAAGTATTCTACGATGGGTGAACAAATTACTGTTGAGCAATTGACAGAATTGAGCATAGTTATGAGAATATCTAGGCATGATCATGTATATAGGCATCACATCCATGACAAGTAGATCGAAACGATTCTGCATCTACTACTATTACTCCACTCATCGACCACTATCCAGCATGCATCTAGAGTATTAAGTTAAAAACAGAGTAACACCTTAAGCAAGATGACTTGATGTAGAGAGATAAATTCATGCAATATGAAATAAACCCCATCTTGTTATCCTCGATGGTAACGATACAATACGTGCCTTGCTGCCCCTTTTGTCACTGGGTAAGGACACCGCAAGATCGAACCCAAAGCTAAGCACTTCTCCCATGGCAAGAACTACCAATCTAGTTGGCTAAACCAAATGGATAATTCGAAGAGACTTGCAAAGATAACCAATCATACATAAAAGAATTCAGAGGAGATTCAAATATTATTCATAGATAGACTTGATCATAAACCCACAATTCATCGATCTCAACAAACACACCGCAAAAAGAAGATTACATCGAATAGATCTCCACAAGAGTGGGGGAGAACTTTGTATTGAGATTCAAAGAGAGAGAAGAAGCCATCTAGCTACTAACTATGGACCCGAAGGTCTGAGGTAAGCTACTCAGACTTCATCGGAGGGGCTAGGATGATGTAGAAGCCCTCCGTGATGACGGTCCTCTTTCGGCGGAGCTCCGAAACAGGCCCCAAGATGGGATCTCGTGGATACAGAAAGTTGCGGCGGTGGAATTAGGTTTTTGGCTCCTGTTCTGATCGTTTAGGGGTACGTGTGTATATATAGGAGGAAGAAGTACGCCGGAGGAGCAACGAGGGGCCCACGAGGCAGGGGGTGCGCCCCCCACCCTCGTGACCGCCTCTTTTGTTCCTTGGAGCAGGGTCCAAGTCTCCTGGATCACGTTTGGTGAGAAAATCACGTTCCCGAAGATTTTATTCCGTTTGATATTCCGTTTATCTGAAACACTGAAATAGGCAAAAAACAACAATTCTAGCCTGGGCCTCCGGTTAATAGGTTAGTCCCAAAAATAATATAAAAGTGGAAAATAAAGCCTAATATAGTCCAAAACAGTAGATAATATAGCATGGAGCAATCAAAAATTATAGATACGTTGGAGACGTATCAGGCATCCCCAAGCTTAATTCTTGCTCATGCTCGAGTAGGTAAATGATAAAAAGAGAATTTTTGATGCGGAGTGCTACCTGGCATAATTTCAATGCAAATCTTCTTAATTGTGGTATGAATATTCAGATTAGAAAGATTCAAGACAAAACTTCATATTGACATAAAAATAATAATACTTCAAGCATACTAATAAAGCAATTGTGTCTTCTCAAAATAACATGGCCAAAGAAAGTTATCCCTACAAAATTATATAGTCTGGCTATGCTCCATCTTCACCACACAAAGTATTCAAATCATGCACAACCCCGATGACAAGCCAAGCAATTGTTTCATACTCTAACTTTTTCAAAACTTTTTCAATCTTCACGCAATACATGAGCGTGAGCCATGGATATAGCACTATAGGTGAAATAGAATGGTGGTTGTGGAGATTTCAAAAAGGAGGGGAAGATAGTCTCACATCAACTAGGTGTATCAACGGGCTATGGAGATGCCCATCAATAGATATCAATGTGAGTGAGTAGGGATTGCCATGCAACGGATGCACTAGAGCTATAAATGTATGAAAGCTCAACAAAAGAAACTAGTGGGTGTGCATCCAACTTGCTTGCTCACGAAGACCTAGGGCAATTTGAGGAAGCCCATTATTGGAATATACAAGCCAAGTTCTATAATGTAAAATTCCCACTAGTATATGAAAGTGACAACATATGAGACTCTCTATATGAAGAACATGGTGCTACTTTGAAGCTCGATATATGAGACTCGCTATATGACGGTGCTACTTTGAAGCACAAGTGTGGTAAAAGGATAGTAGCATTGCCCCCTTTTTTTGGGCCTTCTTTTTTTGGCCTTGCTCTCTTTTTTTTATTGGGACAATGCTCTATTGAATGATGATCATCACACTTTTATTTATTTACAACTCAATGATTACAACTCGATTCTAAAACAAAGTATGACTCTATATGGATGCCTCCGGCGGTGTACCGGGATATGAAATGAATCAAGAGTGACAAGTATGAAGAAATTATGAACGGTGGCTTTGCCACAAATACTATGTCAACTACATGATCATGCTAAGCAATATGACAATGATGAATGTGTCATGATGAACTAGATGGTGGAAAGTTGCATGGCAATATATCTCGGAATGGCTATGGAAATGCCATAATAGGTAGGTATGGTGGCTGTTTTGAGGAAGGTATATGGTAGGTGTATGATACCGGCGAAAGGTGCGCGGTATTAGAGAGGCTAGCAAAGGTGGAAAGGTGAGAGTGCGTATAATCCAGGGACTCAACATTAGTCATAAAGAACTCATATACTTATTGCAAAAATCTAGAAGTTATCAAAGCAAAGTATTACGCGCATGCTCCTAGGGGGATAGATTGGTAGGAAAAGACCATCGCTCGTCCCCGACCGCCACTCATAAGGAAGACAATCAATAAATAAATCATGCTCCGACTTCGTTACATAACGGTTCACCATACGTGCATGCTACGGGAATCACAAACCTTAACACAAGTATTCTTTAAATTCACAACTACTCAACTAGCATGACTTTAAAATTATCACCTCCATATCTCAAAACAATTATCATGCTTCAATCTTTTCTTAGTATTCAACACACTCAAAAGAAAGTTTCACAAATCTTGAATACCAAGCATATTATTATTAAGCAAATTACCATGCTATTAAGAGACTCTCAAAATAATTTGAGTGAAGCATGAGAGATCAATAGTTTCTTTAAAACATATCCACCACCGTGCTCTAAAAGATCTAAGTGAAACACATAGAGAAAAATTATAACACTCAAAAGATATAAGTGAAGCACATAGAGCAAAATTATCTAGCTCAAAAGATATAAGTGAAGCACATAGAGCAAAACTACTTAGCTCAAAAGATATAAGTGAAGCACATAGAGTATTCTATCAAATTTTAATTCATGTATGGCTCTCTCAAAAGGTGTGTACAGCAAGGATGATTGTGGCATACTAAGACACAAAGACACAAATAATACAAGACGCTCCAAGCAAAACACATATCATGTTGGTGAATAAAAATATAGCTCCAAGTAAATTACCGATGGAAGTGGACGAAAGAGGGGATGCCTTCCGGGGGCATCCCCAAGCTTTGACTTTTTGGTGTCCTTGGATTATCTTGGGGGTGCCATGGGCATCCCCAAGCTTAGGCTCTTGCCACTCCTTGTTCCATGATCCATCAAAAGAATTCACCCAAAACTTGAAAACTTCACAACACAAAACTCAAGATAGAAAACTCGTGAGCTCCGTTAGCGAAAGAAAACAAAATACCACTTCAAGGTACTGTAATGAACTCATTCTTTATTTATATTGGTGTTAAACCTACTGTATTCCAACTTCTCTATGGATTATAAACTATTTTACTAGCCATAGATTCATCAAAATAAGCAAACTACACACGAAAAACAGAATCTGTCAAAAACAGAATAGTCTGTAGTAATATGTAGCTAGCGCAAGATCTGGGACCCCAAAAATTCTACAATAAATTTCTGGACTTGAGGAATTTATCTATTAATCATCTGAAAAAATAATTAACTAAATAGCACTCTTCAAATAAAAATGACAGCAGTTCTCGTGAGCACTAAAGTTTCTGTTTTTTACAGCAAGTTCAACAAGACTTTCCCCAAGTCTTCCCAACGGTTCTACTTGGCACAAACACTAATTAAACACAAAAAACACAACCAAAACAGAGGCTAAATAATTTATTTATTACTAAGCAGGAGCAAAAAGAAAGGAATAAAAATAAAATTGGGTTGCCTCCCAACAAGCGCTATCGTTTAACGCCCCTAGCTAGGCATAAAAGCGAGGATAGATCTAGGTATTGCCATCTTTGGTAGGCAATCCATAAGTGGCTCTCATGATAGTTTCATATGGTAATTTTATTTTCTTTCTAGGAAAGTGTTCCATGCCCTTTTTTAATGGAAATTGAAATCTAATATTCCCTTTCTTCATATCAATAATCGCACCAACCGTTCTAAGGAAAGGTCTACCAAGAATAATAGGGCAAGAAGGATTGCAATCTATATCAAGAACAATGAAATCTACGGGCACATAATTCCTATTTGCAACAATAAGAACATCATTAATCCTTCTCATAGGTTTCTTAATAGTGGAATCTGCAAGATGCAAGTTTAGAGAGCAATCATCAAAATTACGAAAATCTAGTAAATCACACAAAGTCTTGGGAATACTAGAGACACTAGCACCCAAATCACACAAAGCATAAAACTCATGATCTTTAATTTTAATTTTGATAGTTGGTTCCCACTCATCATAGAGTTTTCTAGGGATAGAAACTTTCAACTCAAGTTTTTCTTCATAAGATTGCATCAAGGCATCAACAATATGTCCGGTGAAGGCTTTATTTTGACTATAAGCATGTGGAGAATTTAGCACGGATTGCAACAAGGAAATATAATCAATTAAAGAGAAACTTTCATAATTAAATTCCTTGAAATACAATATAGTGGATTTAGCAACATCTAGAGTTTTATTTCTTTCAATCCCACTTTCATCAATTTCATCATTAAGATCTAAATACTCCGAATTTTTAGAACGCCTTCTAGGTAAAGAAAGATCATATTCAGTTTCATCAAGATTCATATTGAAAAATAAAGATTTAATAGGGGACACATCAATAACTTTTAGATCTTCATCTTGATTCTCATAGGTATTGGAAAAACACGCTTTAATAAAGGCATCTTTGGAAGCACGCATCCTAGCGGTTCTTTCCTTGCACTCATCAATGGAAATTCTCATGGCTTTGAGAGACTCATTGATATCATGCTTAGGAGGAATAGATCTAAGCTTTAAAGAATCAATCTCAAGAGAAATTATATCAATTTTTCTAGCCAAATCATCAACTTTAAGCAATTTCTCCTCAAGCAAAGCATTAAAATTCTTTTGTGAATTCATAAACTCTTTGACACTAGTCTCAAATTCAGAGGGCATCTTATTATAATTTCCATAAGAGTTGTTGTAGGAATTCCCATAATTATTAGAAGGATTACTAGGATATGGCCTAGGATTAAAATTCCCTCTATAAGTGTTGTTACCAAAATTATTCCTACCAACAAAATTCACATCCATAGATTCATTGTTATTCTCAATCAAAGTAGACAAAGGCATATCATTAGGATCAGAAGAAACACTCCTAGTAGCGAATAATTTCATAAGTCCATCCATTTTTCCACTCAACACATTGAAATTTTCTATCGCATGCACTTTTTTATTAGAAGATCTTTCAGTATGCCATTGAGAATAATTAACCATAATATTATCTTGGAGTTTAGTAGCATCTCCTAAAGTGATTTCCATAAAAGTGCCTCCCGCGGCTGAATCTAAAAGATTTCTAGAAGCAAAATTCAATCCAGCATAAATTTTTTGTATAATCATCCACAAATTCAAACCATGAGTAGGGCAAATTCATATCATTAATTTCATTCTCTCCCAAGCTTGTGCAACATGTTCATGATCAAGTTGTTTAAAGTTCATAATATCGTTTCTAAGAGAGATGATCTTAGCGGGAGGAAAATATTTAGAGATAAAAGCATCTTTGCACTTGTTCCATGAATCAATACTATTCTTAGGCAAAGACGAAAACCAAGCTTTAGCACGATCTCTAAGAAAAAAAGGAAATAGCTTCAATTTAATGACATCATTATTGACATCTTTTTTCTTTTGCATATCACATAAATCAACGAAGCTATTCAGATGAGTAGCGGCATCTTCACTAGGAAGGCCGGCGAATTGATCTTTCATAACAAGATTCAACAAAGCAGTATTAATTTCACAAGATTCAGCATCGGTAAGAGGAGCAATCGGAGTGCTAAGGAAATCATTATTATTGGCATTGGTGAAGTCACACAATTTAGTAGTATCTTGAGCCATCGCGACAAACAAGCAATCTAACACACGAGCAAACAAAAAGGCAAATAGAGAGGGAGGATAGAGAGAGAGGGCGAATAAAACGGCGAGGGTGAATTGGGGGGAGAGGAAAACGAGAGGCAAATGGCAAATAATGTAATGCAAGAGATAGGGATTGTGATGGGTACTTGGTATGTTGACTTTTTGCGTAGACTCCCTGGCAACGGCACCAGAAATCCTTCTTGCTACGTCTTGAGCTTGCGTTGGTTTTCCCCGAAGAGGAAGGGATGATGCAGCAGAGTAGCGTAAGTATTTCCCTCAGTTTTTGAGAACCAAGGTATCAATCCAGTAGGAGACCACACTCAAGTCCCTCGTACCCGCACAAAGCGATAGCTACTTGCAACCAACGCGATTAGGGGTTGTCAATCCCTTCACGGTCACTTACGAGAGTGAGATCTGATAGATATAATATTTTTGGTATTTTTGGTATAAAGATGCAAAGTAAAAAGTAAAAAGAAAAGTAAAAAGCAAAGCAAGATTAAAGTGATGGAGATTGATATGATGAGAATAGACCCGGGGGCCATAGGTTTCACTAGTGGCTTCTCTCAAGAGCATAAGTATTCTACGGTGGGTGAACAAATTACTGTTGAGCAATTGACAGAATTGAGCATAGTTATGAGAATATCTAGGCATGATCATGTATATAGGCATCACGTCCGTGACAAGTAGATCGAAACGATTATGCATCTACTACTATTACTCCACTCATCGACCGCTATCCAGCATGCATCTAGAGTATTAAGTTAAAAACAGAGTAACGCCTTAAGCAAGATGACTTGATGTAGAGAGATAAATTCATGCAATATGAAATAAACCCCATCTTGTTATCCTCGATGGCAACAATACAATACGTGCCTTGCTGCCCCTTCTGTCACTGGGTAAGGACACCGCAAGATCGAACCCAAAGCTAAGCACTTCTCCCATGGCAAGAACTACCAATCTAGTTGGCCAAACCAAACGGATAATTCGAAGAGACTTGCAAAGATAACCAATCATACATAAAAGAATTCAGAGGAGATTCAAATATTATTCATAGAAAGACTTGATCATAAACCCACAATTCATTGGTCTCAACAAACACACTGCAAAAAGAAGATTACATCGAATAGATCTCCACAAGAGAGGGGGAGAACTTTGTATTGAGATTCAAAGAGAGAGAAGAAGCCATCTAGCTACTAACTATGGACCCGAAGGTCTGAGGTACACTACTCACACTTCATCAGAGGCGCTAGGATGATGTAGAAGCCCTCCGTGATGACGGCCCTCTTCCAGCGGAGCTCCGGAACAGGCCCCAAGATGGGATCTCGTGGATACAGAAAGTTGCGGCGGTGGAATTAGGTTTTTGGCTCCTGTTCTGCTCGTATGGGGGTACGTGTGTATATATAGGAGGAAGAAGTACGCCAGAGGAGCAACGAGGGGGCCACGAGGCAGGGGGCGCGCCCTAGGGGGGGCGCCCCCCACCCTCGTGACCGCCTCTTTTGTTCCTTGGAGTAGGGTCCAAGTCTCCTGGATCACGTTCGGTGAGAAAATCATGTTCCCGAAGATTTTATTCCGTTTGGACTCCGTTTGATATTCCGTTTATTTGAAACACTGAAATAGGCAAAAAAACAACAATTCTGGGCTGGGCCTCCGGTTAATAGGTTAGTCCCAAAAATAATATAAAAGTGGAAAATAAAGCCCAATGTAGTCCAAAACAGTAGATAATATAGCATGGAGCAATCAAAAATTATAGATACGTTGGAGATGTATCAGGGAGAACTCTGTATTGAGATCCAAAAAGAGAGAAGAAGCCATCTAGCTAATAACTATGGACCCGTAGGTCTGAGGTAAACTACTCACACTTCATCGGAGAGGCTATGGTGTTGATGTAGAAGCCCTCCATGATCGATGCCCCCTCCGGCGGAGCTTCGGAACAGGCCCCAAGATGGGATCTCGTGGATACAGAAAGTTACGGCGGTGGAATTAGGGTTTTGGCTCCTGTTCTGATCATTTGGGGGTACGTAGGTATATATAGGAGGAAGAAGTACGTCAGTGGAGCAATGAGGGGCCCACGAGGCAGGGTAGGTGCGCCCCTACCTCGTGGCCTCCCTGTTGGTTGCTTGACGTAGGGCCCAAGTCTCCTGTATCATTTTCGGTGAGAAAATCACGTTCCTGAAGGTTTCATTCCGTTTGGACTCCATTTGATATTCCTTTTCTTCGAAACCCTAAAATAGGCAAAAAAATAGCAATTCTGGGCTGGGCCTCCGGTTAATAGGTTAGTCCCAAAAATAATATAAAAGTGGAAAATAAAGCCCAATAATGTCCAAAACGATAGATAATATAGCATGAAGCAATCAAAAATTATAGATACGTTGGAGACGTATCAACCGCTGCGAAGACTAACACCGATAGAAGGATTAAAGTAGGGAATGACTCTACTTTGGAGAAGGATGCTCGAGTCGGTGCCATGGAGCTGGAAGTAGCGCTTGCGAAGATGGATGGCCTGGTCGCGGGAGAGGGCATCCATTGCGAAGTAGGTTGTCCAGAAGACAGCGGAGGTGAACCTTGCGGGAAACAACTTGACGATGCTATTTCGTGCGGCTGCGAGCGCCAATGAATCTATAATTTTTGATTGCTCCATGCTATATTATCTATTGTTTTGGGCAATATTGGGCTTTATTATCCACTTTTATATTATTTTTGGGACTAACCTATTAACCGGAGGCCCAACCCAGATTTGTTGTTTTATGCCTATTTCAGTGTTTTGAAGAAAAGGAATATCAGACGGGGTCGAAACGGAGCGAAATCAACTAGAGAAGTTATTTTTGGAACGAAAGCCACCCGATGGACTTGGACCCCACGTCAAGGAAGGAACGAGGTGCTCACGAGGGTGGGGGGCGCCCCCCCTAGGGCGCGCCCCCTGTCTCGTGGGGCCCTCGTGGCTCCCCTGACATACCTCCTGCACCCATATATACCTACGTGACCTAAAACTTCCAGAATGCAACATAGATCGGGAGTTCCGCCGCCAGAAGCCTCCGTAGCCACCAAAAGTCAATCTAGACCCGTTCCGGCACCCTGCCGGAGGGGGGGGGGACTCTCACCGGTGGCCATCTTCATCATCCCGTTGCTCTCCATGACGAGGAGGGAGTAGTTCTCCCTCGGGGCTGAGGGTATGTACCAGTAGCTATGTGTTTGATCTCTCTCTCTCTCTCGTGTTCTTGATTTGACACGATCTTGATGTATCGCGAGCTTTGCTATTATAGTTGGATCTTATGTTTCTCCTGCCCCTCTTCTCTCTTGTAATGAATTGAGTTTTCCCCTTTGAAGTTATCTTATCGGATTGAGTCTTTAAAGACTTGAGAACACTTGATGTATGTCTTGCCGTGGATATCTGTGGTGACAATGGGATACCACGTGCCACTTGATGTATGTTTTGGTGACCAACTTGCGGGTTCCGCCCATGAACCTATGCATAGGGGTTGGCACACGTTTTCGTCGTGATTCTCCGGTAGAAACTTTGGGGCACTCTTTGAGGTTCTATGTGTTGGTTGAATAGATGAATTGAGATTGTGTGATGCATATCGTATAATCATGCCCACGGATACGTGAGGTGACAATGGAGTATCTAGGTGACATTAGGGTTTTGGTTGATTTGTGTCTTAAGGTGTTATTCTAGTACGAACTCTAGGGCTGTTTCTGACACTTATAGGAATAGCCCAACGGATTGATTGGAAAGAATAACTTTGAGGTGGTTTCGTACCCTACCATAATCTCTTCGTTCGTTCTCCGCTATTAGTGACTTTGGAGTGACTCTTTGTTGCATGTTGAGGGATAGTTATGTGATCCAATTATGTTAGTATTGTTGAGGGAACTTATACTAGTGAAAGTATGAACCCTAGGCCTTGTTTACCATCATTGCAATACTGTTTACACTCACTTTTATCACTTGCTACCTTGCTGTTTTATTATTTCAGATTACAAAAACTATTATCTACTATCCATATACCACTTGTATCACCATCTCTTCGCTGAACTAGTGCACCTATACAATTTACCATTGTATTGGGTGTGTTGGGGACACAAGATACTCTTTGTTATTTGGTTGCAGGGTTGCTTGAGAGAGACCATCTTCATCCTACGCCTCCTACGGATTGATAAACCTTAGGTCATCCACTTGAGGGACATTTTCTACTGTCCTACAAACCTCTGCACTTGGAGGCCCAACAACGTCTACAAGAAGAAGGTTGTGTAGTAGACATCAAGCTCTTTTCTGGCGCCGTTGCCGGGGAGGTGAGTTCTTGAAGGTATATCTTTAGATCTTGCAATCGAATCTTTTTGTTTCTTGTTTTATCACTAGTTTAGTTTATAAAATAAAACTATAAAAAAAATGGAATTGAGTTTGTCTCATACGCTTCACCTTTTTAATATCTTTCGTGAGTATGATGGAAAGGAAAATTGTGCTCAAGTGCTAGAAGAAGAAATCTATAAAATGTTTGGTACTAAATATGTGAATGATGACCATGATTGCAATGTTGTTAGTACGAATTCTTTGAATATCCATGATGCTAATGATGATTGCACTAGTTATGATGAAAATGCCTCCTATAAACATGTCAATTTTTGTGGAGTAGACTGGGTTTGCAAGTACACACAAAATAGGGAAGGTAGATATTGCAAGAGGCATAAGTACTTAGAAACCAAATTGTTGCAAGAAGAGCTAGATGAATGTGCTGAAAAATTCAATATTTTTTGTGCCCCTTGTGAACTTTGCAATGAACATGGTCATTTAAAGCTCCAATGCTATTTGTTTCATGATCAAGTCGTGTCCAAACATTGTGATAATTTGATTACCCTTGAGCATCATAAAGAGCTTAGCCTT
This sequence comes from Triticum urartu, assembly GCF_056163025.1. Taxonomy (NCBI): domain Eukaryota; kingdom Viridiplantae; phylum Streptophyta; class Magnoliopsida; order Poales; family Poaceae; genus Triticum; species Triticum urartu. Next base: position 110,706,406 of record NC_141875.1, on the reverse strand, counting down.
CTTTTGGGTTATGAAGAAATGAAACGTATAACTGAGGGTATTCCAAAGTTTAATCTTGATAAAGTTCTTCATTTTGATATAGAAAAGATTTATATGTATTGTGCGGTGAATTGCATTGAAAATCCTTATATTGCCAATTACATAAAGAAAAGAAAACAAATAGAAGATGAAGAGAATACTAATGAAAGGGAAGAGACTTCCCAATACCCTCCCATTATTTCTTATGATGAATCAGGTAACGAGGAGGAGCCTCCTATTCAACCAATCTCATTAATAAGGAGCTACAAAAAGAGGATTGAACCCACACATGATGTGGTGAAGAAGAAGAAAAGAAAAAGGAAGAGAGGTAAAAAGATAACTCTCCCAAATAAAGTTGCTCCTATTATTACTGTGCCTCATGAAAATGAAGATGATACACTTTATGATGATCTCGTTATGCCTATTGCTTGTTGTGATGATTATGATTGGGAAGATAATGATACTTCTTATGATCTTGAAAATCTTTTTGGTACTTGCTTGGAAGAATATGATAATAATGTTTGCTATACTATTGGTGCTATCCATACTATTAATGATGAGAGTGATTATGCTTATGATACGAAAAGGCCCAAGCTTGGGGAAGATATGTTTGATGAGGATGACATATTTGAGAATATATTTGCTGCAATTAATGTTTGTCCCAAGCTTGGGGATGCTATGTTTAATAATGATGATATTTTTAGCCTTCCATGTTTTGATATGCAAAGTGATTATGATGAGAACAAAGTTGCTACTTATGATGATTATTGTGATGAAACTTATGCTATAAAAAGTAGTGATGATTATATTTATAAAACTTGTCATGATTATGAGTACCCTTTCTCTGAACATTACTCCTTTAACGTGGAAACAATTTATAGTATTCAAGTCTCTTATGATACTCCCACTATTCCGAATGAGAAGAATTTTGCTTATGTGGAGAGTAATAAAATTTCTATGCTTGTAGATCATGAAAAGAATGCTTTAGGTGCTGGTTATATTGTTGAATTCATTCATGATGCTACTGAAAATTATTATGAGGGAGGAACATATGCTTGTAGGAATTGCAATAATATCAAGTTTCCTCTCTATGTGCTTAAAATCTTGAAATTATGCTTGTTTTGCTCTCCTATGCTAGTTGATTATTGTTCCCATAAGTTGTTTGCTCACAAAATCCATATGCATAGGAAGTATGTTAGACTTAAATGTGCTAGTCATATTCTTCATGATGCTCTTTTTATGTTACAATTCTTATCCTTTATGTGAGCATCGTTGAAATCATCATGCCTAGCTAGGGGCATTAAACGATAGCGCTTTGGGAGGCAACCCAATTTTATCTTTGTTCCTTGCTTTTTTTTCCTGTTTAGTAATAAATAATTCATCTAGCCTCTATTTAGATGTTTTTTATATGTTTAATTAGTGTTTGTGCCAAGTAGAACCTTTGGGAAGACTTGGGGAAAGTCTTGTTGATCATGCTGTAAAAAACAGAAACTTTAACGCTCATGAGAATTGCTGCCATTTTTATTTTGAGAGTGCTATTTAGTTAATTATTTTTGAAGATGATTAATATACACATTCCTAAGGTCCATAAATTTATTTGAGAATTTTATGAGTTCCAGAAGTATACGTTTGATCAAGATTACTACAGACTGTTCTGTTTTTGACAGATTCTGTTTTTCATGTGTTGTTTACTTATTTTGATGAATCTATGACTAGTAAAATAGTTTATAAACCATAGATAAGTTGGAATACAGTAGGTTTAACACCAATATAAATAAAGAATTAGTTCATTACAGTACCTTGAAGTGGTGATTTATTTTCTTATACTAACGGAGCTTACGAGTTTTCTGTTAAGTTTTGTGTTGTGAAGTTTTGAAGTTTTGGGTAAGGATTCGATGGACTATGGAATAAGGAGTGGAAAGAGCCTAAGATTGGGGATGCCCAAGTCACCACAAGGTAATATTCAAGGATAGCCAAGAGCCTAAGCTTGGGGATGCCCCGGAAGGCATCCCCTCTTTCGTCTCCGTTCATCGGTAACTTTACTTGGAGCTATATTTTTATTCTCCACATGATATGTGTTTTGTTTGGAGCATCAATTTATTTTGTTAGGATTTGATTTATGTTATTTAGAACAATTTTTTGCATCTTTTATTCCAATAAAAGTGGCATTGATAGCCTTTACTATGCCTATGTTACAAGTATACATGTTGCTGTTTGAAAACAGAAAGTTTACCGCTGTTGCAATAATTCCCTAGAAAAGTAAGAATGTGATAAAATGTTGAAACCTTTTGCATATTAAGCTCTGATAAATTTACTACAGTGGGAATTTTATATCATAATTTTTGGAGTTAGGGAAGTATGGATGTTGCAGCATTCTTTACAGACTATCCTGTTTAGGCAAATTGCTGTTATGTTTGCATTGTTTGCATATGTTTGCTTCTTTAATGATTATATTTGAGGATAGGAATATTAAATATGCAGAGGCATTTAGTATGAAATGTTGAATAATAATTTTAGTGATTTTCTACAGTAGAGTATGATAAGGTTTTGGCAATACTAACTTATCTCACGAGTCCTTGTTGAGTTTTGTGTGGATGAAGCTTTTGAGATTTAGGGAGATCGTGATATGAGAGGAATTAAGGAGACACAAAAGCTCAAGCTTGGGGATGCCCAAGGCACCCCAAGATAATATTTCAAGAAGTCTCAAGCATCTAAGCTTGGGGATGCCCCGGTTGGCATCCCACCTTTCTTCTTCAACAATTATCGGTTAGTTTCGGTTGATCCTAAGTTTTTGCTTCTTCACATGATGTTTGATATTCTTAGAATGTCATTTTCTTTTGCTTTGCTTGCTGTTTGAATAAAATACCAAGATCTGGAATTATTAAATGTTAGAGAGTCTTCACATAGTTGCATAATTATTCGACTACTCATTGATCTTCACTTATATCTTTCGGAGTAGTTTGTCATTTGCTCTAGTGCTTCACTTATATCTTTTAGAGCATGGTCGTAGTTTTATTTTATAGAAAAAGATGAACTATCATGCTTCACTTATATTATTTTGAGAGTCTTAAATAGCATGGTAATTTGCTTAAAATCCTAATATGCTAGGCATTCAAGAATAATAAAATTCTCTTATGTGTGTGTTGAATACTAAGAGAAGTTTGATACTTTATAATTGTTTTGAGATATGGAGATGGTGATATTAGAGTCATGCTAGTTGAGTAGTTGTGAATTTGAGAAATACTTGTGTCGAAGTTTGTGATTCCCATAGCATGCACGTATGGTGAACCGTTATGTGACGAAGTCGGAGCATGATTTATTTATTGATTGTCTTCCTTATGAGTGGCGGTCGGGGATGAGCGATGGTCTTTTCCTGCCAATCTATCCCCCTAAGAGCATGCGCGTAGTACTTTGCTTTGATAACTTCTAGATTTTTGCAATAAGTATTTGAGTTCTTTATGACTAATGTTGAGTCCATGGATTATACGCACTCTCACCCTCCCATCATTGCTAGCCTCTCTAGTACCGCGCAACTTCCGCTGGTACCATAAACCCACCATATACCTTCCTCAAAACAGCCACCATACCTACCTATCATGGCATTTCCATAGCCATTCCGAGATATATTTCCATGCAACTTTCCACCGTCCCGTTTATTATGATACGCTCCATCATTGTCATATTGCTAGCATGATCATGTAGTTGACATCGTATTTGTGGCAAAGCCACCATTCATAATTCTTTCATACATGTCACTCATGCATCATTGCACATCCCGGTACACCGCCGGAGGCATTCATATAGAGTCATATCTTGTTCTAAGTATCGAGTTGTAATTCTTGAGTTGTAAGTAAATAAAAGTGTGATGATCATCATTATTAGAGCATTGTCCCAGTGAGAAAAGGATGATGGAGACTATGATTCCCCCACAAGTCGGGATGAGACTCCGGACGAAAATAAATAAATAAAAGAGGCCAAAGAAGCCCAAATAAAAAAAGAAAGAAAAAAAGAGGCCATAAAAAAGAGAGAAGGCCCAAATAAAAAAATAAAAAATGAGAGAAAAAGAGAGAAGGGACAATGCTACTATCCTTTTACCACACTTGTGCTTCAAAGTAGCACCATGATCTTCATGATAGAGAGTCTCCTATGTTGTCACTTTCATATACTAGTGGGAATCTTTCATTATAGAACTTGGCTTGTATATTCCAATGATGGGCTTCCTCAAAATGCCCTAGGTCTTCGTGAGCAAGCAAGTTGGATGCACACCCACTAGTTTCTTTTGTTGAGCTTTCATACATTTATAGCTCTAGTGCATCCGTTGCATGGCAATCCCTACTCACTCACATTGATATCTATTGATGGGCATCTCCATAGCTCGTTGATACGCCTAGTCGATGTGAGACTATCTTCTCCCTTTTTTGTCTTCTCCAAAACCACCATTCTATTCCACCTATAGTGTTATATCCATGGCTCACGCTCATGTATTGCGTGAAGATTGAAAAAATTTGAGAACATCAAAAGTATGAAGCAATTGCTTGGCTTGTCATCGGGGTTGTGCATGATTTAAATATTTTGTGTGGTGAAGATGGAGCATAGTCAGACTATATGATTTTGTAGGTATAGCTTTCTTTGGCCATGTTATTTTGAGAAAACATAATTGCTTAGTTGGTATGCTTGAAGTATTATTATTTTCTATGTCAATATGAACTTTTGTCTTGAATCTTATGGATCTGAATATTCATGCCACAACTAAGAAGAATCACATTGGAATTATGCCAACTAGCATTCCACATCAAAAATTATCTTTTTATCATTTACCTACTTGAGGACGAGCAGGAATTAAGCTTGGGGATGCTTGATGTGGAGTTGAAGCGACGCTTGATATGCCTGGTCTTCCTGTGAAACCTGGGCTCCTTGGCAAGAGCAATAGCTCCAGTGTTGTCACAGAAGAGAGTCATCGGGCCCGACGCATTGGGTATGACTCCTAGGTCGGTAATGAACTCCTTCACCCAGACTGCTTCGTGTGCTGCCTCCGAGGCTGCCATGTACTCCGCTTCACATGTAGATCCCGCCACAACGCTTTGCTTACAACTGCACCAGCTTACTGCCCCACCATTCAAAATATACACGTATCCGGTTTGTGACTTAGAGTCATCCAGATCTGTGTCGAAGCTAGCATCGACGTAACCCTTTACGACGAGCTCTTCGTCACCTCCATAAACGAGAAACATTTCCTTAGTCCTTTTCAGGTACTTCAGGATATTCTTGACTGTTGTCCAGTGTTCCTTGCCGGGATTACTTTGGTACCTACCTACCACACTTACGGCAAGGTTTACATCAGGTCTGGTACACAGCATGGCATACATAATAGAACCTATGGCTGAGGCATAGGGGATGACACTCATCTCTTCTATCTCTTCTGCCGTGGTCGGACATTGAGCTGAGCTCAATTTCACACCTTGCAACACAGGCAAGAACCCCTTCTTAGACTGATCCATATTGAACTTCTTCAATATCTTATCAAGGTATGTGTTTTGTGAAAGACCTATGAGGCGTCTTGATCTATCTCTATAGATCTTGATGCCTAATATATAAGCAGCTTCTCCAAGGTCCTTCATTGAAAAACTCTTATTCAAGTAGGCCTTAATGCTGTCCAAAAGCTCTATATCATTTCCCATAAAAAGTATGTCATCTACATATAATATGAGAAATGCTACAGAGCTCCCACTCACTTTCTTGTAAACGCAGGCTTCTCCATAAGTCTGCATAAACCCAAACGCTTTGATCATCTCATCAAAGCGAATGTTCCAACTCCGAGATGCTTGCACCAGCCCATAAATCGAGCGTTGGAGCTTGCACACCTTGTCAGCATTCTTAGGATCGACAAAACCTTCCGGCTGCATCATATACAGTTCTTCCTTAAGATAACCGTTAAGGAATGCCGTTTTGATGTCCATTTGCCATATCTCATAATCATAGTATGCAGCAATTGCTAACATGATTCGTACGGACTTCAGCTTTGCTACGGGAGAGAATGTCTCATCGTAGTCAACCCCTTGAACTTGTCGATAACCCTTAGCGACAAGCCTAGCTTTATAGATGGTCACATTACCATCCGCGTCTGTCTTCTTCTTAAAGATCCATTTATTTTCTATGGCTCTCCGATCATCGGGCAAGTCAGTCAAAGTCCATACTTCGTTTTCATACATGGATCCTATCTCGGATTTCATGGCTTCCAGCCATTTGTCAGAATCCGGGCCCACCATCGCTTCTTCATAGTTCGAAGGTTCACCGTTGTCTAACAACATGATTTCCAAGACAGGGTTGCCGTACCACTCTGGTGCGGAATGTGTCCTTGTGGACCTTCAAAGTTCAGTAGGAGCTTGATCAGAAGTATCTTGATCATCATCATTAACTTCCTTTCTAATTGGTGCAGGCACCACAGGAACATTTTCCTGAGTTGTGCCACATTCCGTTTCAAGAGGTAATACTTCATCAAGTTCTACTTTCCTCCCACTTACTTCTTTCGAGAGAAACTCCTTCTCTAGAAAGGATCCATTCTTGGCAACAAAGATCTTGCCTTCGGATCTGGGGTAGAAGGTATACCCAATAGTTTCTTTAGGGTATCCTATGAAGACGCATTTTTCCGACTTGGGTTCAAGCTTTTCAGGTTGAAGTTTCTTGACATAAGCATCGCATCCCCAAACTTTTAGAAACGATAGCTTAGGCTTCTTCCCAAACCATAATTCATACGGTATCGTCTCAACGGATTTCGACGGAGCCCTATTTAAAGTGAATGTGGCAGTCTCTAAAGCATAGCCCCAAAATGACAGCGGTAAATCGGTAAGAGACATCATAGATCGCACCATATCCAATAGAGTGCGATTACGACGTTCGGACACACCATTACGCCGAGGTGTTCCAGGCGGCGTGAGTTGTGAAACTATTCCACATTTTCTTAAGTGTGTACCAAATTCGTGACTCAAGTATTCTCCTCCACGATCTGATCGCAAAAACTTGATTTTTCTGTCACGTTGATTCTCAACCTCACTCTGAAATTCCTTGAACTTTTCAAAGGTTTCAGACTTGTGTTTCATTAAGTAGATATACCCATATCTACTCAAGTCATCAGTGAGGGTGAGAACATAACGATATCCACCACGAGCCTCAACACTCATTAGACCGCACACATCAGTATGTATGATTTCCAATAGGTTGGTTGCTCGCTCCATTGTTCCTGAGAACGGAGTCTTGGTCATCTTACCCATGAGGCATGGTTCGCACGTGTCAAATGATTCATAATCAAGAGACTCTAAAAGTCCATCTGCATGGAGCTTCTTCATGCGTTTGACACCTATGTGACCAAGGCGGCAGTGCCACAAGTATGTGGGGCTATCATTATCAACCTTACATCTTTTGGTATTCACACTATGAATATGTGTAGCATTACGCTCGAGATTCATTAAGAATAAACCATTCACCATAGGAGCATGACCATAAAACATATCTCTCATATAAATAGAACAACCATTATTCTCGGATTTAAATGAGTAGCCATCTCGAATTAAACGAGATCCTGATACAATGTTCATGCTCAAAGCTGGTACTAAATAACAATTATTGAGGTTTAAAACTAATCCCGTGGGTAAATGTAGAGGTAGCGTGCCGACGGCGATCACATCGACCTTGGAACCATTCCGACGTGCATCGACACCTCGTCCTTCGCCAGTCTCCGTTTATTCCGCAGCTCCTGCTTTGAGTTACAAATGTGAGCAACTGCACCGGTATCAAATACCCAGGAGCTACTACGAGTACTAGTAAGGTACACATCAATTACATGTATATCACATATACCTTTCGTTTTGCCGGCCTTCTTATCCGCTAAGTATTTGGGGCAGTTCCGCTTCCAGTGACCACTTCCCTTGCAATAAAAACACTCAGTCTCGGTCTTGGGTCCATTCTTTGGCTTCTTCCCGGCAGCTTGCTTACCGGGCGCGGCAACTCCCTTGCCGTCCTTCTTGAAGTTCTTCTTACCCTTGCCTTTCTTGAACTTAGTGGTTTTATTCACCATCAACACTTGATGTTCCTTTTTGACTTCTACCTCTGCTGATTTCAGCATTGCAAATACTTCAGGAATGGTCTTTTCTATCCCCTGCATATTGAAGTTCATCATGAAGCTCTTGTAGCTCGGTGGAAGCGACTGAAGGATTCTGTCAATGACCGCGTCATCCGGGAGATTAACTCCCAGCTGAGTTAAGCGGTTATGTAATCCAGACATAGTGAGTATGTGCTCACTGACAGAACTATTTTCCTCCATCTTACAGCTGAAGAACTTGTCGGAGACTTCATATCTCTCGACCCGGGCATGAGCTTGGAAAACCATTTTCAGCTCTTCGAACATCTCATATGCTCCGTGTCACTCAAAACGCTTTTGGAGCCCCGGTTCTAAGTTGTAAAGCATGCCGCACTGAACGAGGGAGTAATCATCAGCACGTGCCTGCCAAGCGTTCATAACGTCTTGGTTCTGTGGGACGGGTGCGTCACCTAGCGGTGCTAGTAGGACATAATCTTTCTTGGCAGCTATGAGGATGATCCTCAAGTTCCGGACCCAGTCCGTATAGTTGCTGCCATCGTCTTTCAGCTTGGTTTTCTTTAGGAACACATTGAAGTTGAGGACAACGTTGGCCATTTGATCTACAAGACATATTGTAAAGATTTTAGACTAAGTTCATGATAATTAAGTTCATCTAATTAAATTATATAATGAACTCCCACTTAGATAGACATCCCTCCAGTCATCTAAGTATAACATGATCCGAGTTAACTAGGCCGTGTACGATCATCACGTGAGACGGACTAGTCAACATCGGCGAACATCTTCATGTTGATCGTATCTTCTATACGACTCATGCTCGACCTTTCGGTCTTCTGTGTTCCGAGGCCATGTCTGTACATGCTAGGCTCGTCAAGTCAACCTAAGTGTTTGCATGTGTAAATCTGTCTTACACCCGTTGTATGTGAACGTTGGAATCTATCACACCCGATCATCACGTGGTGCTTCGAAACAACGAACTGTCGCAACGGTGCACAGTTAGGGGGAACACTTTCTTGAAATTATTATGAGGGATCATCTTATTTACTACCGCCATTCTAAGTAAACAAGATGCAAAAACATGATAAACATCACATGCAATCAAATAATAATAGTGACATGATATGGCCAATATCACATAGCTCCTTTGATCTCCATCTTGGGGCTCCATGATCATCTTGTCACCGGCATGACACCATGATCTCCATCATCGTGTCTCCATGAAGTTGCTCGCCAACTATTACTTCTACTACTACGGCTAACACGTTTAGCAATAAAGTAAAGTAATTTACATGGCGTTTCTCAATGACACGCAGGTCATACAAAAAATAAAGACAACTCCTATGGCTCCTGCCGGTTGTCATACTCATCGACATGCAAGTCATGATTCCTATTACAAGAATATGATCTCATACATCACATATATATCATTCATCATTCATCACAACTTTGGCCATATCACATCACAAAGCACTTGCTGCAAAAACAAGTTAGACGTCCTCTAATTGTTGTTGCAAGTTTTACGTGGCAGCAAAAGGGTTCTAGCAAGAACATTTTCTTACCTACGTAAAAGCCACAACGTGATTTGTCAACTTCTATTTACCCTTCATAAGGACCCTTTTCATCGAATCCGCTCCAACTAAAGTGGGAGAGACAGACACCCGCTAGCCACCTTATGCAACTAGTGCATGTCAGTCGGTGGAACCAGTCTCACGTAAGCGTACGTGTAAGGTCGGTCCGGGCCGCTTCATCCCACAATACCGCTGAAGCAAGATAAGACTAGTAGCGGCAAGAAAGTTGACAACATCTACGCCCACAAAAAATTGTGTTCTACTCGTGCAAGGAGAACTACGCATAGACCTAGCTCATGATGCCACTGTTGGGGAACGTTGCAGAAAACAAAAATTTTCCTACGGTTTCACCAAGATCCATCTATGAGTTCATCTAGCAACGAGTGATCGGATTGCATCTACATACCTTTGTAGATCACGCGCGGAAGCGTTCAAAGAACGGGGATGAGGAAGACGTACTCGACGTGATCCAAATCACCGGAGATCCTAGCGCCGAACGGACGGCACCTCCGTGTTCAACACACGTACGGTTAGTGTGACATCTCCTCCTTCTTGATCCAGCAAGGAGGGAGGAGAGGTTGATGAAGATCCAGCAGCACGACGGCGTGGTGATGGATGCAGGGCGTCACTGCAGCAGGGCTTCGCCGTAACACTGCGAGAGGGAGAGGTGTAGCAGGGGAGAGGGAGGCGCCAAGACACAAGGGTGCGACTGCCCCTCCCTCCCCCCTTTATATAGGCTCCCCAAGGGGGGCGCCGGCCCTAGGAGATGGGATCTCCTAGGGGGGGGGCGGCGGCCAAGGGTGGAGCGCCCCCCAAGCCAGGTGGGGCGCCCACCCCCACCCTAGGGTTTTCAACCCTAGGCGCATGGGGTGGGCCTAGGGGGGCGCACCAGCCCACTATGGGCTGGTTCCCCTCCCCACTTTGGCCCATGGGGCCCTCCGGGATGGGTGGTCCCACCCGGTGGACCCCCGGGACCCTTCCGGTGGTCCCGGTACAATACCGGTGACCCCGAAACTCTCCCGATGGCCGAAACTGCACTTCCTATATATAATTCTTCACCTCCGGACCATTCCGGAACTCCTCATGACGTCCAGGATCTCATCCGGGACTCCGAACAACCTTCGGGTTACTGCATATTCATATCTCTACAACCCTAGCGTCACTGAACCTTAAGTGTGTAGACCCTACGGGTTCGGGAGACATGTAGACATGACCGAGACGGCTCTCCGGTCAATAACCAACAGCGGGATCTGGATACCCATGTTGGCTCCCACATGCTCCTCGATGATCTCATCGGATGAACCACGATGTCGAGGATTCAAGCAACCCCGTATACAATTCCCTTTGTCAATCGGTACGTTACTTGCCCGAGATTCGATCGTCGGTATCCCAATACCTCGTTCAATCTCATTACCGGCAAGTCACTTTACTCGTACCGTAATGCATGATCCCGTGACCAGACACTTGGTCACTTTGAGCTCATTATGATGATGCATTACCGAGTGGGCCCAGAGATACCTCTCCATCATACGGAGTGACAAATCCTAGTCTTGATCCGTGTCAACCCAACAGACACTTTCGGAGATACCCGTAGTATACCTTTATAGTCACCCAGTTATGTTGTGACGTTTGGTATACCCAGAGCACTCCTACGGTATCCGGGAGTTACACGATCTCATGGTCTAAGGAAAAGATACTTGACATTGGAAAAACTCTAGCAAACGAACTATACGATCTTGTGCTATGTTTAGGATTGGGTCTTGTCCATCACATCATTCTCCTAATGATGTGATCCCGTTATGAATGACATCCCCATGTCCATAGCCAGGAAACCATGACTATCTGTTGATCAACGAGCTAGTCAACTAGAGGCTCACTAGGGATACATTGTGGTCTATGTATTCACACATGTATTACGATTTCCGGATAATACAATTAAAGCATGAACAATAGACAATTATCATGAACAAGGAAATATAATAATCATTTTATTATTGCCTCTAGGGCATATTTCCAACACTTGTATCACCATCTCTTCGCCGAACTAGTGCACCTATACAATTTACCATTGTATTGGGTGTGTTGGGGACACAAGAGACTCTTTGTTATTTGGTTGCAGGGTTGCTTGAGAGAGACCATCTTCATCCTACGCCTCCTACTGATTGATAAACCTTAGGTCATCCACTTGAGGGAAATTTGCTACTGTCCTACAAACCTCTGCACTTGGAGGTCCAACAACGTCTACAAGAAGAAGGTTGTGTAGTAGACATCACTGGGCATGTAGAGACCGGTGAAGTACACCACGACGATCCTCCCTCTCTTGGAACACGGACATCAAACTCAAGGCTAGCCCTAATTATTGGGTGGACAGGGGGCAGGGGGCGCTTGCCCCCGTTCTTCATCGTATTGTATTTGTCCAATAGTTTAACATGTATCTTATAATTATCGCTTCTACCATATAATAGTTACCAATCACGACGGCGCCAACAACTGTAATGACAGTGGAGGAAAATGGCGACATGTTGGCTGAGCCTCCAATCGGCCAGCACGCCTGATATCGCAGCGAACAGATACAATGTGATGTCGCTTCAGATGCGTCGGTGTTTTCCCCAAGGAATAAGGGAGGATGTAGCACAACAACGTAAGGTATTTTCCTCAGTGATGAGACCAAGGTTATCGAACCAGTAGGAGAACCACGCAACACTACGTAAGCGGTACCTGCACACAAATAACAAATACTTGCAACCGATGCACTAAAGGGGTTGTCAATCCCTTTCGGGTAGCGGTGCCAAAAAGTGACGTAAGGATAGGATAAGATTGTAGTAGATTGATAGATGCAAATAAGAGTAAATAAAACGCAACATGGTATTTTTGGGTTTTTGATAATACAGATTTGAAAATAAAAGAAAAGGCAATTGGCAATATGGATCCGAAAGTATATGATAAGAAAATAGACCCAAGGGCCGTAGATTTCACTAATGGCTTCTCTGGAGAAAATAGCAATGGTGGGTAGACAAATTACTGTTGGGCAATTGATAGAAAAGCAAATAATTATGATGATATCCAAGACAATGATCATGTATATAGGCATCACGTCCAAGATTAGTAAGCCAACTCCAGCCTGCATCTACTACTATTACTCCACACATCGACCGCTATCCAGCATGCATCTAGTGTATTAAGTTCATGGAAAATGGAGTAATGCGTTTCCGAGGAGGCACGGCCGTGACTCTCGTGAAAGCACAACCATGACTTTGCGGAAGCAAAACCGTGACTCTCGCGAAAGGAAAAAACAGAAAACGCGTTTTTTCCTTTCCGAGAGGCACGACTCGCGAAAATACAACCATACTTCTCGCGGAAGCAAAACCGTGACTCTCGCGAAAAAAAACAAAAAACGCGTTTTTTTCGTTTCCGAGAGCAAGGCCGTGACTCTCGCGAAAGCACACCACGCCTCTCGCGGAAGCAAAACCGTGACTCGCGAAAAAAAACAGAAAACGCGTTTTTTTCGTTTCTGAGAGGCACGGCCGTGACTCTCGCGAAAGCACACCCGTGCCTCTCCCGGAAGCAAAACCGTGACTCTCGTGAAAGAAAAAAAAACAGAAAACACGTTTTTTTCGTTTTCGAGAGGCACGGTCGTGACTCTCGCGAAAGCAAAACCATGCCTCTCGCGAAAGCAAAACTGTGACTCTCATGGAAGGAAAAAAAAGAAAACACAATTTTTTCGCGCAATTTATTTTTTTAATTTTTTGATTGAAAAGCTAAGGAAGACCGGTGGAAAACCAAAACGTAAAAAAACAGAAAAAAACCGTTTGAAAAGCCAAAAACACATGCAGAAAAATAAAAAAAATAAAATTCGAAGGAAATGCCCACAGAGTGACATGTGGCGAATGACTGAGAACACGCCGAGTGGCATTGATCGTTGCGAGGCTCCCTAAGGAGCGCTTGTTAACTAGTTGCTCTTAAAGAAGTCCCCGACGTAAAGAAGAAAATGATCCGACCCAGCAGCGCTTTTTTTAAAAGACAACCCGGGCCAGTAGCTTCAGGCGAGCGTTATACAGGTTTTGCGCAATTTAGGAGAGTGGAACCATCATGTCCTTTGGCAAACTGGGCCTAGCAGGCCCATCTCCCTTCCGCAATGCGTTTTGGCTAGAGCAAAAAAAAAACAAAAAAACAAAAAAAAACCTCCATCGCTAGATCCAAAAAACCCATCGTCGATGTACCAGCTTCCGGCTCGATGTTTTAATTGCACAATAGCTTCTTTACAGCTCTTGGAAGTTATCAATATAGGAAACAACAGTAACTATCAATCAAGATACACTCATGCATCGTGACTTTTTCCTCTTACAGGTGATTAAACTTTTTTGTTGGTGGGGGAGGTTGTTACACTTATGCAATAAGTTAATTTCACTACCTAACCGATGGATTTGTAACCTTTGATTGTTACACTTATGCAATAACTTAATTTCACTACCTAACCGAACCAGGTAACATGGTGCACATATTTTCATCGATTTGCTCAATTGAGCTTTGGAAAAATCATTTGTCTCTTTAAAACTTGTGCTCTGGATCAAATTGGCAGATGTGCAATGGGGTTGACGAGAACACCATAGGCACTCGTTTGGAGCTTTTCTTGGGCAGTTTTCCGGAATCATATTCTGGACAATCAAGAGCTACAAAGGATTATGGGGTGGATAGGGGGTGCTTGCCCCCTCCCCCCTTCCCGCGTGCTTCACCATGTTTTATTTATTTATTCAATAGTTAAACATGATCATGGTTACCAGTGGGTCGACCATAGGGAAGACCAACACTGAGAGGAGTAAGGCATGGAACGACTCTACTAATGATGCTTGAGTCGGTGCCATGGAGCCAGAAGTAGCACCTGCGAAGATGGATGCCCTGCTCAAGGAAGAGGGTATCTATGGCAAAGTAGGTTGTCCAGAAGACAATGAAGGTGAACCATGTGGGCAACAGCTTGACAACGCTATTTCGTGTGGCTGCGAGCCCCAATGGCGGTACATCGGTGAACCGGCGAGGAAGATGGCCATGCCGACAACCATGGTGGCCGCTGATGCCACGAATGCTGCATTGAAGCCGACATACCAAAGCATTGTGGCGCAGCGGCCTAAAATCTAAGTCTAGCAGCCATGAAGGACTACTTAAGTTATGATTATGGGGTGGACAGGGGGCAGGGGACACTTGCTCCCCCCCCCCCTCCTCTTCATCATATTGTATTTGGTCAACAATTTAACATGTATCTTATAATTAAAGTTTTTTTAGTTTCTACGTAGAACATGTGGATATTGCATGTGTTTGTATCGAAATGAAAATCATGAAATGGAGAGTGTGGTTGTGAGTGTGAGATTTGTTGGTTGATCGGGAGCTGCCCACGGACGCGGCCGGTCGTGTCCGTGGACGTTTTGAGGCTCTCATTTGGGTTGTGTGGTTGTAGATGCTCTAAGAATAGCATGACTCGGTTGGTTGGATGTAATCAGGGGAGGGGGGCCTGCCTAGTTAAATTACGTGGGGTGAGGGTGGGATGGAGGGATTAGTTAGGAAACTTACGTGACTAGCGTAGGCTTTATATAGGTGTAGCATTTTTGCAGCAAAATACCATGCGGGAGGAGGGAGGAAGTTTCGTGGCTGGCTTGAGGGATGTACTATTATGCCATCTAGGACAATTCCATTCAAATTGAGAAAGTACTCAACAAAAATGTAGGACAAGCCCATCCCATGAGTTTCGTTGGGCAGGCTCATCCATAGTATTTATGTAACCTTAATCAATGAAGATGGTTAGTGTAAGAATTAGCATTGGTTTTTAAATAGTTTGAATTGCTTATCACATATGTCACATCATAAGAATTAGCATTGTTTGGTCAAATTATTCTTGGTACTTTATTAAGAACATGAAATACAAAATGTTGCCATTTAGTTTGGTATGTCAATAAAGATATTCTCGACGTCTAAGATTAGCCAAAGGAGGACTTGCGAGTGCCGGGAGGAAAATGCCGCCGCCGCTGACCTCCATCGAGGTCTCCACCGACAGAGCTCATCACCGGCGAAGTTTATTTAAGATTAGCATTGCTCGAAAATGGTTGAATAATCGTCACCATCGATCTCATCACATCATCCGTCCAAATTAACACACAGCGAAGGCAAATATTAAATTATAAAACATGGTTCGAACTCAAATTTAAAATCATGGTTATCAAATCATCAAACTGAACTTCGGTAGTTTCGGTAGGTGTCGAAATATTTCTGAAACTGAAATTTAAAACCATGGTTGGAACCAACCAAATTATCAAGCTGCATACACGCGCGTACGTTGTGTGATTCATGGCTTGGTGAAGACCCGAACGTTCCTCCACCGTGACTCCATGCGGTGCGACGGGTGGTGGTGCGACTGCTTGTACACCCCGAACTTAAAGTAGTGCTCGGCGTGCGGCCCGCCGTGGCTGCTCGAGCGCAGCCTCTCGGCGCCGTCGACGAACACGGTGACGTTGCGCGCGCCGACGTCGTGGACGACGTTGAGCCGGAGCCAGCGGTCGTAGACATCGTGGGCGAGCACGCTCTGCAGGTGGTGGTAGTAGGTGAGGTTGCCGTCGTAGACGTGGAGCATCAGCGTCGTCGCCTGCCGCTCCGGCTTGGCCCCGAAGATCTGCATGATGGACGCGCCGGACGTGCCCGCCGGCACGTACACCTCGCCCTCGAACTGCCACACCCCCGACGTGTACACCTCCTGCGTGCATGCTCCATGGATCAACACACGAATTAATATAAGCAACGTGCGATCGAGCGTGAGATGGGACGCAAAGGAGGATATGTTTGGTGTCGGATGCCGCATGCATGGGCGCCTACATACGTTGATCTTGATCTCGGTGCGCGCGCCACCGGGGTGGGTGGCGCTGCCGGGCTTGTCGGTGGAGTAGACCCACATCCGGCGCACGCCGCCGGCGAACTCGTAGCGCTCGTCGAGCGGAACGTTGTAGGGCTTCTGCACAATGAACTTGGACTCCGGCAGCCTCACATGGGTGAAGCCGGTGGTGAGGTGGTCGCCGGTGCCGCTGCTGCCGCGAGCCCTGCTGATCACCACCGCGGTGACCACCACAAGTACACTGCACAAGATGGAGGAAGCCATCAGATCGCTCGCTCGCGGACGCACGGACGCACGCAAATGACTTGAACGGTTAATTGTTGGAACAAGAGGCATGTGCATGATGTGTATTTATACAAGTGCTTAAGGAGTACGTATATATGTTGATCACTAGCACCAAAGCCCTAAAGGGACGTGCATTCGGGAAGATAGTAACATCTACTGTCATTTATTCTTCAGCGGCCAGCCAGTGCTTTTGTTTTAGATGCATACAAACGGAATTACTTATGCACGTGGATGCACTTCGTTGTTATAATCAAGCCTCTCTATCTCAAAACAAACATAATCAAACACAATACATTGTTTTTAGAGCGCCACATATGTATTTGAAAACAAGAAGTAAACAAACTATCACATTTGTCCACATATGCTTACATTATCTCTTCCTTCGATTAAGCAGTGAGTCCTGATTATAACCTCCGAGGTTGAAGCTTAAATTTAATTAAGAAAAAGAACGTGACAAAGGAGTTGCACTATGGAGACTCAGAGAGCAGACGGGTTTCACAATGGTGTAAACTGACAAAAAGAGTGGTACTAGGAGGAATCAAGGAGTAGACGGGATTCACAACAACTTAAATAAAGTAACAACAGAGTGGTACTAGGAAGAATCAAAGGGTTGATGTCAAAAAGAGAAAAGAAAAAGAATCAAAGGGTACATACATACATAACCCCACATACAAGACTTGCGTGCCACTGCCATTGGATAAAAAGAATAGGTGGATCAATGACAACGTGCTATTGTGAAGTGACCATATCATACGACGGAAGCAAATATGTTTCACTAAGGAATCATTTGCACTAGATTTCATAGCAAATCTAACATCCATTCAAAGCTCCTTTTCAGAACCCTTTGTTTTTCCTGTGATGAATTCAAACAAACTTTGGTTTATGAAATCCAGAAGGATTTGAAGTGTACATGACATTGCAATTCTGCGCTTTTTCTATTCCTGCCTTTCCTGAGTTTTCCTATCCCGCGAATCAAAAAGGCCGTGAGCTTTGATGGCACATGAACCTTCCACAATGAAAGTCCATTGTTTCCTTGTCTGATCAAACATGTGACGAATCAGACTTTTTCTCTAACCATGCTTCTCCTCTCTCTCTCTCTCTCTCTCTCTCTCTCCCTCTCTCTCTCTCTCTCTCTCTCTCTCTCTTTGTTTCAGCCAACAGTCTGTAGGCTGAGATGGCACTAAAATGTTCAATTTCTATCATAGTGCCAAGCCCACATTATCCTCCTGGTGATGTGTTCATATGTTCTTAAGCAAAACTTACGGTTTTGCTAGTTCTCGGTCCACAAAGAATTAACTTAGAGCTTGGTTGACCCTTAAACCTCTAGATTCACTTTGTGATTCGTGTGTCATGTGAGTTGCAACTGGGTTGCAACCGAGTGTTTCTCAGTTGCAAGTGGGACGCAACTGAGGAAAACTGCCCCAGACTATTTGATTTGCCTCGTGATTTGTGCTGACCAAGAGTTGCAACAAGTCGCTCCCCCAAAACTTAACCTTAGTGGAAAAAGAACTTAACTTTTTTAGACAAAAAAGCTTAACTTTTTTTTGAGAGCATAAAAAAAACTTAACAATACTAGCGATTTTGTTACTCTTTTTTTTGAATTGAGCGATTTTGTTACTCAATCCAAAACACATTGCGGTAAGGAGATGGGCCTGCTAGGCCCATATAGCGATCAAACTGTTTTTTTTCTTTTTCCTTTTCTTCTTCTAGTTTTTCCGTTTCATTTCTTCCTTTTCCTTTTCTTTATTTTCCCCATTCTATAAACATTTTTCAAACTTATGAAGTTTTTCTAAATCCATGAATGTTTTTCAAATTCACCAAAAAATTCAACTCATGATCTTTTGTTAAACATGTGAACTTTTTTTTTGAATACACGAGGATTTTTTTAATTCAAGAAGATTTTTAAAAATTGTGAACAATTTTTTAATTGAATTTTTTAATCACACAATTTTTTGTTTCATGAATTTTTTTCATTTCACATTTTTTTAAATGGAGAATTTTTTTTGAACTCATGAACATTTCTTAATTAAGAACGTTTTTTAAAAGTGTAAACATTTTTTGAATTTGCAAGCATGTTTTAAATTCATGAACATATTTGTGAATCATGAACAGTTTTTAAAATACAAAATAATTTTCAGATTCTAAAACAATTTTATGAACTTAAGGTTATTTTTGAATTCTTGACATTTTTTGAATTCGTGAATTTAAAATTTGGGAAAAAATGTTCAATTGAAATTTGTAATTTTTTGTGAAACTATGTATGTTTTTTTTGAATTGGTGGTAAAAAGACAAGAAAAACAAAAAGAAATGAAGGACACGAAAATAAACACAGGGCGCCCCGCCCCTGTAGTTGGGCCGTCCCAAAATCGCTTGCGCGAAAAGGGGGTGGGGGTGTGCGGTGCGTGATTCCTGACTTTCCACCGCGCAGCGCGGGGATCAGGGATTCAGGGGAATGTATCTTGTGAACTAGTGCTTGTGGTGCTACCGATTCACCTGTCGTTGTTGCACATTTTAAAATGTTTCAAAAAACTAGAAAAAAAATCTAGCACATAGACACAATATCAATGTATGTTGTTACAAAATTTTATATCAAGATTTGAAACTTTGCACGAGATACAAAAATGATTTTGTTTTACATCAATATGATAATGTGCCAAATCTAAAACCCACCTTATTTTTGTACTATTCAAATTTTATGACAACATAGACCGATGTTGTGTGAATGTGTTAGATTTTTGTGAATTCTTTTGAACATTTGTAAATGCACCACAAGCAAAAAATTGCAGTATACTGGTCTACTCATCCCCATCCACAGTACCTAATAAAAAAAAATCTCCCCGTCCACAACGACTTCACCCCTGTGATCGCCGATCAAATGGCGATGCCGCAGAAGAGGCGCCGCCGCGGGAGGAGGCCTCTTCAAGGAGTGTCCCGCCGGCGCCTTGGTGAAGACGGCGCATCGTTGCCTGTGGATGGAGGCTCTCCGCCGCCTGGGCTCCCCGACGAGCCTGCCATGTCCTCAACGGAGCCAAGGTGCCATGAAATTATCGCCTCGCGCCTCGCCCAATTGCAGTTGCCAGTCGGCGACAACGGCTCGGACATGGCCGCTTTTCCAAATCTCCCTTCCATTGAAACCCTCGAAGCCCTTACTTGCAAATCTTTCCACGACGATGATTCGCGAGCTGCTCTGCTAGAATACCAATGCCAGAAGTTCTTGAACGAGACCCACAGACGAGATGGAGATTCTGGAGGATCTAATTCGGCCGTCATTGATATGGGCTCCGCTCATACTGAACTGGAGAGTGAATTGCAAAAAACATCGACAGTTCAGACTAGATTTGCAGGAACCACACATATACGAAATTGTGCCAAAAAGCACTAATTTTTTCATAATTTTTTGCAAAAAACACCAGTTGCTTGTTTGGACCGTTTTAAGTGCGTTTATGACAAGGGGGGCGCATCTGTCGACGTGGCAGCACTGTTCACACGGCAACGCCGTTAGACGGCGTTACACGTCGCTGGCTCACCGGTTCGAGCCGGGCCGCTTAGTCTTCGAGCCGTACCCCGCCCGGTCCGCTCCTCTCACTCTCTTTTCCTCCCCCGCACTCTCTCCTCTCAGTCATGGCGACGGCTGGCGGCGCAGGCGGCGGGTCTGCCGGCGTTGGAGACGATGGTCCACCTGTGGGAGATATATGCGGGAGCTCAAACCCTAGCTGGCCATCGGATACGAGCAGCCCCAGCCAGAGCCCCCGGCACTGTCTCGAATATGCGGCGGCAAGATCTTGGGCCAGGGCAGTGAAGGGGAATCCGTCAGAGAGTCACCGGATTGCCTCGTCATTCGGCGGCGTCTAGTGAGTTTCCTCTTCCCTCTTACCTCTTCCTGTAGATCGATTCTAGGGTTAGGGTTAGGTTTTTTTGGCACTGTTAATTGGTGCTCTCTTAATTGTGATTTAGTTGCGGTTGATTTGTAGTTAACAGAGTAGCTAGTTGACAGAGTAGTTATGTGACGCCCCGAGTCCGATGTGTCAGGTGTCTCCCAGTTGTTCGCCGTCGTTGCCATGTCATTCGCTTGCGTGTTGCATCTTGCCATGTCATCATCCGCATTGCATCTGCATGTTTTCGAGAACTTGCATCCGTCCCGGTCTCCTCGTTCCTTCCGTTGTCAGTTCTGAGTCCAGACACACTTGCACGCGTCCGCGGCACGTCTGAAATATTATTTTTTAAGTGACCGGAAAATGTTCTCGGAATGGGATGAAAGTTGGCGTGCGGTGTTGTTTTGTTGTCAGTAGGCCGCCTGCCAAGTTTCATCGCGTTCGGAGTCCGTTTGACGCCCCAACAGATAACTATAGCGGCATTATAGCCGGTCAAACGTCGGACGTTTTCGGTCTCCAGAAACAGATGTCGGACCCACTCTCTCTCTTCTCCCCCTCGCAGTCTCGCCACAGCCCACCTAGTCCATCCTCCTTCCCCTCTCCGCTTCCGGAGTTGTCCGATGCGACCGCACGGTCCGAAACCCTCTCTGCTCAGTGCATCAAACCCCCTCGCGCGCGTCCGGAAAGCTATCCCGGACCCGACCCGGACTGTCGCCACCGTTGTGTCCGGATCATCCCCAAACATCTACAAAACGTCACCGTTTCCTTGTTTGGACTCCCTAACCCATTCATCTCCGACCGTCCGATTTTGATCAGATGATCCAAAATACTTCTCCTATCTATATTCCGGTATTTATAGACCACCCGAACCCTAGAAATGAGGAACCTTGTCCCATCCTCCCAGCCGCCGCCGCCAGCATCTCCCACCTCGGGATCCTCCCATTCCCCACCGCGCCAGTCACCAGCCACACCTGGATCCAATCCATCCACTGCAGCCAATCCATCGATCACCTTCCACCCCGCCCGAGGTTCTCCTCGTTCCTCTCGCACCCGAGGAGAGAGCAGACGCATCGCTCGCGCTCGAAGCCTCATGCCTCCCCGACGCCCTCGCCTCGCGCCGGCAAGTGACCTCGCCGGAGTGCCCTGCCGGAGTAACAGCCACACCAGGGACCCTCGCGCCCTTCTCCTTCCCTGCTCTCTGCTCTCTCTCTCTCTCTCTCTCTCTCTCTCTCTCTCTCTCTCTCTCTCTCTCTCTCTCTCTCTCTCTCGGCTTCCCCGTTTTTCTTCTCTCAATTCTCTCTGTCTTTCTTTCTTCAGGACTCAGTAGCAGCCATGGACGCCGTCGCGCAGACCTGCCTCCGTTCCCGTGACCACGTGCCGGTCAGCAGCAGTAGTTCACTGTGCCGCTACCCATCTTTCTCCTTCCTCCCGTTTCCCCTACCTCTATCTCCCTCTAATCTCTGCGTTTCTCTGTTCTTTGCCTCGAACAGGAGCAGGCATGGCCGTCACCGTAGAGCTCGATGCCGAGCGCCGCCTTTGAGGCTTCAACTCCCACCACTGGTCTACGTGGGTGAGCAACAACAGCAGCGCATCGCGCCCCTTGCCTCCTGCCCTCTCCTCTATTTTCCCTGCTGCTCCTCTCTGATCTAACCCCGCCGTGGCCGCCTGTCTGCAGTTCGCCGATGCACCCGGCGGATGAAGCTGCCGGTGCCCCTGCTCCAGCGCTACATCGCCTCCCCCAGCACCAATCCCAGCTCCTCGTTTCCGGCAGGATCCGCCCCAACGTCGTGGTTCCCCGGCGCCCCGAACCTCCCCTGCTTCGTCGCTGCTCGAGCTCGGGCAAGCTCCCAGACCCATGGCACCCCTCCCGTGCGCGCTTGCTCTTGTCCTCCGCGCCCACTGTAGCTCGAGGAGGTGGATCCCCTCGATCCCGTGCTTCGCGTTGACCGCTTCCGGCTACCTCTACGCTGGATTCGCGCCAAGTTCCTGCGCCCGCGAAGCCTCTGCATCGAGCGCCAAGTTCTGCCTCCTGCTCTGCTTCGCCCTGTCTGCAGCCGCTTGAATCGGTGCCAGCGTGTTGACCGCGTCGCTGCCCAAGCCGCCTGCTGTTTCCGCCGAGGCCGCGTCAGGCCCAGCCAGCGCCCGCCGGCCTGCCTCTTCCACCGTATGGGCTTGGCCCATGGTGAGAAAGCCCCAGTGCCCTTTTTTTCTTTATTTTGTTGGGCCTGCTCCAGTTTTAGTTTCGGCCCAGTGTAGCCTTTTTTTTCAGATCTGTGAATTAGTCAATTTCCAGGGATTTGCACTTTTGCAGATCAGCACCTAAACTTCATGCATTTCATTACTCACAAACAGTGCATCATATGTAAAAAACTTTATATATGAAAAATGCTTATAATCTTGTCTAGTTTCATAATATGTCATTTTCATCCATGGTTAAAATGTTTAATATGATGTTTGGTTAAATTTGCTCCTATTGCCATGTTAAAATGCTTTATTTCATAACTAAATAACCGTAGCTCCAAACCTAACAAACTTCATATGTAAATGGGGTTGAAAAATGCCTAGTTTAACATGGTGGCCTCACTTTGCATGTTTAACAACTATAAAATATGGTTTAGGACAGAATAGTACCATAACCAATATATGCACATGAGGAGTTTCCGGACTTGTTGTTTGTCGTTCCTGCCTCATTTAAACTTGCCTAGATAGGTAGTTTTCATTTGCTTCACCCTCTTGCCATGTTTAACAACATTTAATATTGTTCGGTACATAAACGAGATCGAACTAAATAACTTGAACATGGTGTTTCGTCAATATGCAACGGAGATGCATATTGAGCTCCACTTAAATTGTAGTATTGTTTGTTGCACTTTGCCATGCCTTGCCTCATTAATCCGGACATGCATCATATTTGGTTGAGTATCATGTCATGCTTATGTGGTGGTTGTTTACTGTTTTGTTTGCTCCTTTCCGGTGTTGCTTCTTCGGGTTGGTTCCGATAACGTCGCTTTGTGAGGACCCGTTCGACTACGTCTGTTTGTCTTCTTCATGGACTCGTTCGTCTTCCTTGCGGGATTTCAGGCAAGATGACCATACCCTCGAAATCACTTCTATCTTTGCTTGCTAGTTGCTCGCTTTTTTGCTATGCCTATGCTGCGATACCTACCACTTGCTTATCATGCCTCCCATATTGTTAAGCCAAGCCTCTAACCCACCTTGTCCTAGCAAACCGTTGTTTGGCTATGTTACCGCTTTGCTCAGCCCCTCTTATAGCGTTGTTAGTTGCAGGTGAAGATTGAAGTTTGTTTCCTTGTTGGAACATGGAGATGTTGTTCCTTGTTGGAACATGTTTACTTGTTGGGATATCACAATATCTCTTATTTAATTAATGCATCTATATACTTGGTAAAGGGTGGAAGGCTCGGTCTTATGCCTGGTGTTTTGTTCCACTCTTGCCACCCTAGTTTCCGTCATATCGGTGTTATGTTCTCGGATTTTGCGTTCCTTACGCGGTTGGGTTATAATGGGAACCCCTTGGCAGTTCGCCTTGAATAAAACTCTTTCAGCAAGGCCCAACATTGGTTTTACCATTCGCCACCTAGCCTTTTCTTTCCCTTGGGTAGGCCTGCCCAAGGGTCATCTTTATTAAACCCCCGGGCCAGTGCTCCTCTGAGTGTTGGTCCAACCCAGAGCACCATGCGGGGCCGTCCCTTGGCAACTTGGGTTACGTTGGCTCCCGTACGCTTAGCTTATCCGGTGTGCACTGAGAACGAGATATGTGCAGCTCCTATTGGGATTTGTCGGCACAGCGGGTGGTCTTGCTGGACTTGTTTTACCATTGTCGAGGATGTCTTGTAACCAGGATTCCGAGTCTGATCGGGTCTTTCCGCTAGAAGGAATATCCTTCGTTGATCGTGAGAGCTTGTGATGGGCTAAGTTGGGACACCCCTGCAGGGATTTGAACTTTCGAAAGCTGTGCCCGCGGTTATGGGCAGATCGGAATTTGTTAATGTCCGGTTGTAGAAAACCTGAAGTTGACCTTAATTAAAACACATCAACTGCGTGTGTAACCGTGATGGTCTCTTCTCGGCGGAGTCCGGGAAGTGAACACGGTGTTGGAGTTTATGCTTGACGTAGGTTGTTCTAGGATCGCTTCTTGATCATAGTTCATCGACCGTGCTTTGCCTTCTCTTCTCGCTCTCTTTTGCGAATATGTTAGCCACCATATTAGCTAGTCGCTTGCTGCAGCTCCACCTCATACCTTTTACCTTACCCATAAGCTTAAATAGTCTTGATCACGAGGGTGTGAGATTGCTGAGTCCCCGTGACTCACCAATACTTACAAAACCAGCTTGCAGGTGTCGATGAGACCGTGCAGATGACGCAACCAAGCTCAAGGAGGAGCTCGTTGAAGATCTTGTCCTTTGTGTTGTTTCATTCTAGTTGATCAGTAATGGAGCCCAGTTGGGGTCGATCGGGGATCTGTGTAGCATTTGGGGTAGTCTTCTTTTATTTTGGTTCCGTAGTCGGACCTTGATTGTATCTGGATGATGTAATGATTTATTCATGTAATTGTGTGAAGTGGCGATTGTAAGCCAACTATGTATCTATTTCCCTTATTGCATTACATGGGTTGTGTGAAGATTACCTCACTTGCGACATTGCTTTCAATGCGGTTATGCCTCTAAGTCGTGCTTCGACACGTGGGAGATATAGACGCATCGACGGCGTTACAAGTTAACAGAGTAGCTAGTTGATGATGTAGTCAGCAGAGTAGTTAGCAGGGTACTGTACTTGGAGAGATCAGTTTGCATTGGTTTGACAGTGAAGTTGACTGGTTTTCAGAACTTGACAGTGGTTTTGAGAAGGTGTTTGTTGTTTTCAGAGTGTACTGTACTGTATTGTAGCAATTATAATGTTGATTACTCTATTTTAGTGCTCTGTTTTAGGAATTATGCATTTTTTACAGTACATTGGTGCTCTGTTTTAGTGCTCTGTTAATTAAGCTATTTTAATTATTTGTGTGTAATTTGAACGATGATGTTTGGGATGTTAGAATGCACTTCCATGACAGAGACAACTTGGAGAGATCAGTTTGCATTTCAGACATAACATATTATAATTTGGTTGCCCTAATAGAGACAGAGGGATATGGGCTTAATGATTTCATGTATTTTGTGAGGGATCCTGGTGTGGGGATTACAGGAATGGATGAAATTTGTGATGATGATAAGGTGGATGAAATGCTTGACCATATTGCTAACAATGATCAGCATGTAGTGAACTTGACAGTGGTTAGGGGCACTGATCCAAGACCTGCAGATTTGAACTCAGGCTATCTGGTTGAGGAGCAGGTTCCTTTGAGCCATATAGGAGAGAACCCTGTGTATGTAGTAAATCCTTCTGGTGTTCTCTTAAGATCACCACCAAAAAGTATAATACAGAGTTAGACAGAGCCATTGCAGTTCTACACTACACAGCAGAGCACAAACCATGATCTGGATACAAATGCTGCCATGGAACAATCCAATCCAGCAGACCAGGATGAACTGGAGACATTAATGGAGTTGAAGAGGAGAACAAAGATTGCCAAATTTAGGAAACATAAGATTGCAGCTGAGCATGTAAATAAGGTTAAGCAGAAGCTACCAATTCTTCTAACTGAAGATGATTCAGATCTGGATGCAGATGAAGACTATCTTCAGAGGCTTAATGAGATGAGGCAGCAAAGAGAGGATCCACTCATTCATTTTGATGGAGACACTGATGTGGATGAAGTGTATGAGGAAGATGAGGAAGGGCAACATGTAGAGGTGGAGCAACAGGAGCAGGTGGAGCAAGATGAGCAGGTGGAGAAGCAAGAGGTGCCTACAAAGAAGAAGAAAGCTAGAAAAGGGCCAACAGAGAGGTCACATTCTAGCTTGGAACAGAGATTTGAGGATGTCTGGGCACCATCATCAGATGAGGAGCCAGATCTTGGTGTTTTGAAGCGGGAATATGATGATGGAGCTGAGGAAGTACAATTTATTCTGCCCAATGGAAGGAAGAGCAGATCAGTGAGATCTTTGCCAAGGATCTGGTACAGTGAGGAGAGAGAGAACCCAGAGGAGCAGTTTTGCAGAAAAATTTGTTTCCTCAATGTGTATCAGTTTAGGAGAGCAATTCAGACATTGCACATAACTCAGAATAGGAATTATGAGTTCCACAGAAATTGCAATGATAGCATCATAGTTGTGTGCACAAATGCAAGATGCCCTTTCTTTATTGCAGCTTCTGTTGTTGCAAATGAGACTACTTTTTGCATAAGGAAGGCAAATTTTGTGCACACATGCCCAGCAGTAGGAGAGAACACCAAGGTCACTGCAAAATGGGTTGCACACCAGTGTGAGGCAGTGATGAGAGTTGATATTGGTACACCAGTCACCACAATAATGCAGACACTGAAGAAGAAATATGGAATAGAGATGTCCACCCATATGGCCTATAGGGCTAGGAAGCAAGCATTGAAGGTTGTCCAAGGAGATCAGAGAGGACAATACACTAGAATAAGAGATTATTTGTAGGCTGTGTTGGATACAAACCCAGGCTCTAGATGTATTGTTACTACTAGGCATGTACCAGAGCACCCAAGCAAAAACCCTAGGTTTCATGGCCTCTTTTTCTGTCTAAGTGCTTGCAAAGAAGGGTTTTTGAATGGATGCAGACCATTCATAGGTACATTTCATTTACTAAGATGTGAATTGTTTATGTGCTCACATTACATACACTATGTTCTCACAATTGTCAGCTTTGCAGGGGTAGATGGTTATTTTATCAAGCTGTCAACAGGTCAACAGATCCTTGCTGCAACAGGAAGGCATGGGAACAATAATATCTACCCTATAGCATTTGGAGTTGTTGACAAAGAGGACAAAGATAGCTGGACCTGGTTCTTAACACAGCTTAAAGATGCACTTGGTGGAGAAAGTGGGAAGTTTGGTTATTATACCATCATCTCTGATAGGCAGAAGGTAAACTTCTCTTCTCATACAATATTGCAATAGGTTTCATGGTTTCATATGCACATTGCTATAGCTTCATTGTTTCATTGTTTATAGGACCAATGCTTAGCTTTATTTCCCATTGTTTCAAACAGGGGCTTTTAAATGCAATAAACCATGTTTCCCCAATTGTCCATAAAGATTCTGCCTTAGACATATCTATCAGAATTCCCAAACTGCTGGTTTTAGAGGTGATGAATTAAAGAAACACATGGATGCAGCTAGCTACTCTTATACTGAGAATGAACACCTTGATGCAATGAATGCTTTGAAAAGAGAGTGTAAGGCTGCTTGGACATGGCTTCACAAAATCCCTGTTCATACTTGGGCTAGGCATGCTATGGATTTTAATTGCAAAACTGACCTGGTAGTGAACAACATCAGTGAGGTGTTTAATAAAATGATATTAGATGTCAGAGGCAAGCCAATAGTGACCATGATAGAAGGAATTAGGACAAAATTGATGGTCAAATTTAACAAGAATAGAACAAAGACAGAGACAGCAAATTGGGAGAATTGCCCTACCTATGCTGAAATGTTAGAGGAGACAAAGTACAACTCAAGGTGGTGCCAGACTTTGATGGTTGGTCCTAACATCTACCAAGTGACTAGTGGAGAAAACACCTACTCAGTGAACTTGCTGGACAGAACATGTGGATGTAGGAAATGGGATATGACTTCTATGCCTTGCCATCATGCAGTTTCTGCAATAGTGAAAGCTAACTTGCAGCCAAAGGACTTTGTTGCTGATTTCTTCAAAAAAGAAATGTATAAAAAAGCATTTGCACATATCATATTTCCTGTGCCTGGTCCAAACCTGTGGCCAAGGACAAGAACTCAGGACATAGAGCCTCCAGTATTCAAAGACAAGGTTGGGAAGCAACAAACAAAGAGGAGGAAAAACCAATTTGAGAAGCCAGCACCAAGAGATACATCTAGGATGGCATCTATTACTTGCAGCAACTGCAAACTTGTAGGGCATAGATACAATGTTTGCTCCAAGCCCCTCAAGCTAGCTCTTGCTATGAGAATGAACCAGCATCAGGTTAGTTATAGTAGCACCTCAATTCTCTTTATTTTGTCTCCATTGTAACTCACAAGCCTTAACTGTTTTTGAAATGCAACCAAACAGGTCACGGGCTTCTACTTCAACAACAAATGCATCTACAACTGCTGCACCACCAAGGAAAAGGCCATCTTCATCTACTACTGCACATACAGCTGTTGCACCACCAAGGAAGAGGCCATCTCCATCAACTGCTGCTCCTACACCTGCTGCCACTACACCTGCTGCTCCTCCAAGGAGGTCTCCTAGGAAGAAAGCTACCAATGCTGGTACAGCCTCTACCTCTGCTGCAGGAAACATGTCAACTTTTCAATCTCCAAGACAGAGTGGAAGAAAAAGGACTTCTTCATTCAAGTTGAAAGAGTACTTCTATGCTTCTGGGAACTAGATGCCTTTGTCTTTGTTGGCATGTGATGTCTATGTGTTGGCTGTGAACTAGATTATGCCTTTGTTGGCTTTTAGAACCTATGATGCCTATGTTGGCTTTCAACTAGATTATGCCTTTGTTGGCTTTCAGAACCTATGATGCCTATGTTGGCTATGAACCATTGTTGGTTGTGAGAACTTGGATGTTTATCTTAAATGTTGGCTTAGATGGATGTGAGAACATGAAAATAATGTTGGTTGTGATGCTGGTGATTCTGGTGATGATGTTGGCTTAGATGGATGATGATGATGCTTACTATGATTCTAGGGTCACTCGGCGTCGAAAAACCCACCAAAGTGAGTCTAGGGTCACTCAGCGTCAAAAAACCCACCAAGTGAGTCTAGGGTCTATCAGCGTCGAGAAACCCACCAAAGTGAGTCTAGGGTCACTCGGCGTCGAAAAACCCACCAAGTGAGTTTAGGGTCTATCGGCATCGACAAACCCACCAAAGTGAGTCTAGGGTCTATCGGCGTCGAGAAACCCACCAAAGTGAGTCTAGGGTCTCTCGTCATCAACAAAACCAACCAAAGTGAGTCTAGGGTCTCTCGTCATCGACAAAACCAACCAAGTGAGTCTAGGGTCACTCGGCGTCGAAAATCCCACCAAAGTGAGTCTAGGGTCTCTAGGCATTGACAAAACCAACCAACCAACAGCATCAGATTCAGCATAACTGGAAGATTCATACATAATCATAACTAATAAGTACCATATTACACGATAGTGCTTAATGCTAAATAGGTACATTACATAACCATAATTCAGATATTACTAGATCATTCATCTAATAGTAGTCATTACATAACCATAATTATAGTACTCATCATCCCATAACCATGCTGGTGGTACTAATAAGCAGCATATTACATTATACTGCTCATTCATCTAAGATGGCCTTGATCCCATTCAGCTTCAGCTTGGTCTGCTCGGCAACCTTCTCAAGCTCACCAATGTGGGCCTGCGACTTAATCTTCTCTTCAGCAAGCTTCAACTTCATGTTCCTAATGACATTGGCTTGAGCAACTGTCTGGTTCTTGAGCATGTCATACTTCTCCTACAGCTTGCTCTCATCAGGTTTGTTCTGCATCTTACCTCTCTCCAACTGAGCCCTCTGCTCCTGGGCATCCAAAAGGCCGTTGACATCTTCAACCAACCTCTCATAACTTGCCTGCAGCTTGATCTTCTGTTGTGTCAGATTGTGAACAGCAAATGAGCTTTCCAGATTGTCCTCAATCTTGCTCCTCCTGCACTCTTTATACTTATCCCACAACTTGGTCAATGCATTCTCCATTGTAGCTGGCCAAAATGGATCAACCCATTCAACTAGCCCACAGTTTCTTCCCTCCTGTAATTTTAGTGTTAAACAGGTATAAAGTAACACAATGCTACAAAGTAACAAATGGTGTAAAGTGCTCACTAATCCACATGCTATAAAGTAACAAACAGGTATAAAGTAACATAATGAGTTAAACAAACATGTATGATCTAGCTATATGACACAATGAGTTAAACAATTACAGTGCTCACTAATCCACATGCTATAAAGTAAGAAGTCTCAATCAGTGCTCCCAATCCTATGCACATACTGGCATATAAACAATGACCTCCCTAACCCATTATCACAGAAAATACATAACTAATTAGCAACCTACCTAATAGGCCAGATCTGCTGACAACACTCTGCACATGCTCACATATAAACAATGACCTCACTGAGCAACTAGCACACAAGATCTGCTAACTATAAAATCAGTACTAAACAGTGACCAGATTAGCATAAATTTGGCACATATCTTCACAGCACAAGCAAAGAACCTCCTGCCAGTATGGATGCCCTAGAAAGCAACACGCCTCTCTGCTGGCAGGGAGTGTTCATTGCACAAAACATCAGGTTCAGTGCCCTCAAAATCGGAGTCATCGATGGTCTCAGGGATCTGGAGGTGCAAAGGAAAGGCAACAAAACTTCAGATCAAGCTCAACAGAAAAATCCCAAAATCGCAACCCTAACCCTAGCTTGAGCTCGAGCAACTCACCTTGATGATGCCCTCGTCTGAAGCTGAGTCGGCATACTGGTGAGAGTTCTCGCTGATGTCGTCATCAGACCAGGAAACCATGGCGATGCGGCGGCGACGACGGTCGGAGATGTGGGAGGGGGCGGCGGCGGCGAACGAGCGGGTAGAGAGAGGGAGAAGGACGGGAGAGAGTGAGGGCTGGGGGGTGGGGCCTGCACCGCTTCGGGGTGTTTGACCCGCCCGACTCGAACCGGTGCGCCAGCGGCGTGTAACACCATCTAACTGCGTTGCTGTGTGAACAGTGCTGCCACGTCGACGGATGCGGGCCCCTTTGTCATAAACGCACTTAAAACGGTCCAAACAAGCAACTAGTGTTTTTTGCAAAAAATTATGAAAAAAATTAGTGCTTTTTGGCACAATTTCGTATATGTGTGGTTCCTGCAAACCTAGCCTGAAGTGTCGATATTTTTTGCAATTCACTCCTGAACCGGACGATGTCATCACCGACGAGGAACACATGAGAGACTGTGAACTGCTAGGGGCAGCCGTGGATGAAACTGACACCTATACCAGACTGGGCCAAGAGCAGGCCAACAAGCTCCATCTCAAGTATGCGCTCTGTCGCATCAAAGCTTGCCTGGTTAGTTAGTCTCATACCTGTTTATTAATCTGTCATGCATACATGAAAAATTATGCCCTCCATGAAAATTTATGTAGCTGTTGAAAGGAAAGCCGGTTGATGAGCTGGATGATGTTGCATTGGAATGCAAGTACCCTCCAGAGCTTATTGTAAAGAACAATTACTTTTTCCACTATGAAGACAACTTCTTTGGTTGGTATTTTGATGCCGAACTCTGTTACAAAGCGTCCTTGAGCGACTACCAGCGGCTAGTCCTTTTAAATGATGTAAGTGCTATCGTATTCACTGCATTTATTTTTGTAATGCATCTACATTTAATCTGTGCCCATGCACTCAGCAACCAGTTTCTTGTTGATTTTCCCTTTGAATGGGCAATAGCAAAAAATTGCTTAATAAGAATGTGACTTCTTGTGGCATGACTTTTAAGTGAGTAACCTCTCAGTGTAAGTGGCATTAGTTTCTTGGAGAAACTCAACACCTAAATTAAGAAAAGAGCAGCATTTGGAGATTAAGAAAATATTAGAATATGGGTGCTTGCAATAAATTGTGGTAAAATATGATAATACATGCAATCTACAACAAAAGAAAAGCCAGACATTTTGTTAGCGGGGTTTTCAATTAAAAAACAAACATATATTAATCTTTAATTGTTATTTGGATGGAACAAGTCCTAAAACCTCAAATGGGCGTTCATGCTATAGGCTGCTCCCAGAATACAACTACTATCCTGTTTTTGTATGCATATACAAAGTTTGCCCGTTTTTCCAAGTCCCCATATATTTTTGACATGTTCGAGTACTATGTGTTATTTAGGTCTTCTTGAACTGCATAAGTACTCTATAATCAATACTCATAGGAGCATCCCGTTCACTTATGTCCAGTGCTTGTTATTCTCAGGGCAGCTGTACCATGATGTTTTATTTGGGTGCAGGGTGATCAGTATTCGAGTTGGAGAAGATACCAAACATTTTATAGCACCCCTGAAGCTGATAGAGATTATCTCAGCTACTGGGAAACAGTTGTGAAGGAACTTAAAGTATGCCTTGTGCAATAATCAGCTAGTTCAAGATTAGAACTTTTATCAGTATTTTTGTTTTCTTGGACTAACAACGTTTGTTCTTGACAGTGGCTTGAGCAGTATCTGCTGACAAACGAGTCTTCTATTGAGGTATGCATATTTGACCTCTCAAAACCATGGACTCTCTCCACCCTCTAAAGCTAAGATGGATAAAATTGCCCTAGATCTCCAAGATATTTGGAGGTTAGAGGAGATTAAATCTAGGCAAAGATCTAGAGAAAGAAACATATTGGAGGGGGGAGGAATACTGCTTACTTCCATGCTTTGGCTAATCAAAGAAGGAGGAAGAAGCAGATCAGTGTGCTAAAAGGCCCAGATGAACCTGTAGAGGATACCAAGAGTATTATAAACATTGTTGTAGATTACTACAAGCAACTGTTTGGTAGGGAGGAAACCCTGGATATTAATTTAGATGATGACTTTTGGGATCCTTCTGTAAAGGTTTCTAATGAGTATAATAGGAAATTAGAAGCTAATATTACTGAGGAAGATGTCAGGGCAGCTGTCTTTGGGTCCTATGCTGAAGGAGCCCCTGGGCCAGATGGCTTCCCATTCCTCTTCTATCAACAATTTTGGGACACTATTAAGGGTGACCTAATGCTGTTGGTGGATGCTTGGAACAATGACTCCTTGGATCTTTATAGATTGAATTTTTCTCTGTTAACAGTGATTCCTAAAGAGTTTGATGCTGATATTATTCAGAAATTTAGGCCTATTGCTCTAACAAACTGTAGTTTTAAGATTTTTGCTAAATGCCTGGCTAACCAGCTAGGTGATATTGGGGATGAAATTATTTCACAAAATCAAACAACTTTTATTAAAGGGAGATACATAGTTGAAAGTGTGGTGACAGCTCATGAGACAATTCATGATGCTGTAACCAACAATAAGGAAGGTTTTGTATTTAAGCTTGATTATGAAAAAGCTTATGATAGAGTCAGTAAGGAATTCCTCCTGAAAATCATGTATCAAAGAGGGTTTAGTCCCAAATGGATGAAAAAGGTGGAATCTCTGTTATATAAGAGTTCAGTAGGGGCTGGAATAAATGATTGTAATAGTGTGTTTTTGAAACCTTTAAGGGAGTCAGGCAGGGGGATCCTGCTTCTCCAATGCTCTTTAATTTAGTGGCAGATGTATTTAGTAGAATGCCCAATAAGGCTGCTAGTAAGAATATGTTGACAGGGATGATGAGTAATATCTTCCCTCAAGGAATAATTAGCTTGCAATATGCAGATGATACTCTTTTGTTTGTAGAAAATAATTTGGAGTCTGCAAAGAATTTAAAATGGCTACTTGCTTGCTTTGAGCAAATGTCTGGACTAAGGATCAACTTCCATAAGTGTGATCTGGTTCCCATTAATGTTGATGAGGAGGGTATCCAATGTGTTGCCCAAGCCTTTTCTTGTGGGCTGGGATCTTTTCCTTTGAAATATCTAGGATTCCCCCTCCATCACTCCAAATTAAGGAGAGGGGATTTACAACCTGTGGTTGACAAAGTCCTGAAAAAGGCAGCTGGGTGGAGGGGGAGACTGCTAGGCTATGAGAAGAAGCTTATTCTAGTACAATCTTGCTTAGCTAGCATCCCTACTTACCTGATGAGTATGATTAAATTCCCTAAATGGGCTATTAATTTGATCAACTCTCAAATGGCCCACTGTTTTTGGGATAACTATGAGGGTCACCATAAGTACCATCTGGCTAGCCGGGGTCTATTGAATAAAAAAAACAGTATGGTGGTCTGGGGATCCCAAACATTGCTGACATGAACCTTTGCTTACTTGCTGCTTGGGTGGACAAGTATCAAAGAGGTGAACAAAAAATATGGAAGAAAATTGTGGATGCCAAATATAGGACTAGTAATCCTAATATCCTTTCTTGCCCGGATAGCAGTGCCTACTCCCCCTTCTGGAAAGGAGTCCTTTGGGCTGCTAAAGCAGCAAAGATGGGCTACCAATGGAAAGTGGGGAATGGTAGGAAAGCTAAATTCTGGGAAGATCACTGGTTTGGGTCCTGTAGCTTATCCATTCAATTTTGGGAGTTGTATAGTATTGCCAATGAGCACAATAAAACTATTGCTGAGGTCTGGGATGGTACAAATCTTAAGATTTCTTTCAGAAGATGTGTAGACAATAGGCTATTGCATCTTTGGTTTGATTTGCTGAGTATTGCGCAGTCAGTTATTCTAAATGATGATGATGATGCTATTATTTGGAAACTTGAGCATAATGGGAGATACTCAGTGAGATCCTTGTATGCCATGATAAACTTTAGGGGGATTACCCCTGTACATATTCCAAAAGTTTGGCAACTGCATGTCCCACCTAACATTCATATTTTCTTGTGGTTACTTGCTCAGGATAACCTGCTAGTTAGGAGCAACCTGAGCAAGAGG
Source organism: Triticum urartu (assembly GCF_056163025.1). Classification (NCBI taxonomy): domain Eukaryota; kingdom Viridiplantae; phylum Streptophyta; class Magnoliopsida; order Poales; family Poaceae; genus Triticum; species Triticum urartu. Next base: position 110,671,045 of record NC_141875.1, on the reverse strand, counting down.
CAGCACTTAGATGATCTTAGTTGCTTATTTTGTTGTGAAAAGGAGACTAGTAGCCACCTTTTCTTTGATTGTGTTGTGGCTGTAGAAGTGTGGAAAAACATTCATGAGATTGTGGGATGTATGCCCCAGCCTGGATTTAAGTATGTGATTGACAAATGGGAGAAACATAAATCCCTGCAAGCTGACAATATGTTTGTCTCAGCTAATCTCTGGGCTATCTGGAGATGTAGAAATGATATGTGCTTTAACAATTCCCCATGGTTGGGAGTGCAGGTGATCCTGAGGAGAATTGTAGGTTTCTGCAACCAATGGAAGATCCTGTGCAAAGAGGCTGCAAGAGAGCGCGTGGAGAATCTAACAGCATCTCTGTGGGAGCTGTCCAGGCGGCCGCCTCTGCTGCTCTGGCCAGAGCCAGGATGAGGAAGAAGGAACTGTGGGTGAAATACTATCAGAAGAAGAAGACGGAAGGATGGTGCAGTATCGAGGGAGGGATACTCATGGCAGGATGAAAAAAGAAAAATGATGGAGACCAGTTCCAAGCCTCCCTGAGTTTCGGCATTAGCCTTTTAATTCTCTTGTCAGTAGACATTTGAGTAGCTGGGAAGTGTATGAGGTTGTAGCAGAGTCAGGATGGATTTTATGCCGGAGAGTGCTAAAAAAACTCCCCCGCGGGCTGTAATGAGACTAGATTCTGTGGTTTCATTTTAAGTAATGGAACCGGGGCAGAAGCCCTTTTCCTCTAAAAAAAACCATGGAATCGCAAAAAATCTCTATATAAATATTGCAGCACCACAATAACTTTTCTGTTCTACTATTTAGTGGGCGCATAAACATTCAAAGGCTATGTTCCAAGCAATCAGGATCGCTTCTAAGTTTCCCTGCATGACTCTGAAACTAGCAGCTGTTGGTTTACATGTACGATTCCTCTGCCCTTTGCTCAGTCAGATGTTCGGCCCTAGTTATAGTTGTGTCTAACAATTGCATTCTTTGGATTCAATTCAGGAGTATATATGGAATGCGCGCATACATCTCATGTTTGTGAAAGATCTTGACGGTATCTTGTATCAGATTTGGAGGCGGGTCAATGCTGATCATCAGGTCGGCGCTACACACCAGCCTTTTCAATCAAAACTCAACATTGTAATTTTTACTGATGATTGTGTTTTGTGAATACTTGCTCTCCACTTATGCTTGGCGATGTTGTTTATTTTCCCCTTGGACAATGTACAGCTGCGTTTCAGAGATGCTCTCAAGCAAGTTTATGAGGCTAACTTGTTTCCAGCACACGACCGCAGTATGAAGTATGAGCTGGAGTACGGCGATTCCAAAATGGAGCTAGTAGTAGGTTTTTCGTTCCACCGACGTTTTATATGTGCTTTCTTTTGTTATAATAAATCGGTATATCTTTTACAATGCAAATTGATTGATTTGGTCTTCTTTCTATGTAGTTTGTTAAGTGCACGACAGGCCTTAGTGACGGTGTAAGTATAGTATGGTGTTGTCTTAGCATCCATTGGTCCCTGTTATATTCTCGTGTGTGATTTCTTTCTTTTGTGTCTCTAGCTTCCAAAAGATAGAGCCCGTGAGCTGATTAAACAGGAAATTCGCTGGACGGTATGTTCGGTAGATACTGTCAAACAACATTGTATCCACTTGCAGTTTTGTATGTAATATAGGAGTATATAGCTTACTCTTTCCATTTTCAGCGTGAGTCGTCAGGAACGTATGAGCGGTACGCCAGGAAGAAGCTCAAGATTGCAGAACTGATAGGGTTGATTCCCAAGGACAAGATAGCAGCTCCGTAGTTGTATTTGTTATAAGATAGCAGCTGTGTAGTTGTGCTGGTAATGTCTTGGCGCTGGTTCCATAAAGATTACAGGCTGCATTATTCCTAGCAACGCCTGTTAGGTACCTTATGTATGGAAAAAAAAATCTTGAATTGGCTAGTTGTGTCTTGCATTTATTACGTGCGTACCTAGAGCAAATTGGTAAGATGCCATCATGAAATGAACAAATTCGATTGATGGAAAATCATCGTTGAGACTGCGAAATTCAGGAAAGCTCGCGACATGGTTTAGTTTAGGAATTCCCGTTCATTTTGCCGCAAAAGAAGGCGCCCTTGACAAACAAACCAATTGCCTATCCCCCAAATTCCTCACAGGACCAAATCAAATGATTTTGAAATGAGAAAATTCCAAAACAATATATAGAACGCTTCTCTTCTGTTTGAGTTACTGGGTGACCTTTGGAGCAGAAATTAATCAGCCAGTTAACTGGTTAACCGGTCGATTTCTTGAACATGGATCCCTAACACACCCTTCTTGTGGTTTTCCGGTCGGATCTTCCTTATAAACTAGACCAAATTTTTTCTTCTATTATGAATAGGCAAGAGCTCCCTGGTGTGTGACGAGGTTTTCGTAAAAATAAAGGGTAACCTCATCCAAGGGACAACCAACAACAAATAACGACACGAGGAGGAGCAGAATTTAGAAACACATGACATCATCTTAGATGTGACGTAATTATGTCTTATCTAGATGTGTTCTAGACGAACTCTAACCGTAATTGTGTAATTGTCTTGAAACCGTGACATGAAGATAGGATTCCGTTAGGCCTTGTACACATTCATCAATGATTACGGCCGTTGAGTTCTTCAATTCTATTTCTACATCACCGTCCAAATTAACACACACCAAAGGGAAATATAATGGATCAAAATTCTTTTAAAATGCAACATCTGTGAGTTGCGAATGAATCTAGTTGGAACCAATCAAATCATCAAACTGCACACCCATCGCGTGATTCAATGCTTGGTGAAGACTCGGACGTTCCTCCATCGCGACTCCATGCGGTCCGACGGGTGGTGGTGCGACTGCTTGTACACCCCGAACTTGAAGTAGTGCGCTGCGCCGGGCGCGCCGTGGCTGCGCGAGCGCAGCACCTCGGCGCCGTCGACGAACACGGTGACGCTGCGCGCGCCCACGTCGTGGACGACGTTGAGCCGGAGCCACCGGTCGTAAACGCCGTCGGCGAGCACCCTCCGCAGGTCGTGGTAGAAGGTGAGCCTGCCGTCGTAGACGTGGAGCATCAGCGTCGTCGCCTGCCGCTCCGGCGCCGCCCCGAAGATCTGCATGATGCACGCGCCGGACGTCCCCGCCGGCACGTACACCTCACCCTCGAACTGCCACACCCCCGACCTGTACACCTCCTGCGTGCGTGCGTGCCCCATGGCTCATTAAGCAACGTGCGAGCATGGCATGAGACGAGGGATTTGTTTAGCTAGTGATGCCGCGTGGGCGCGCACGTACGTCGATCTTGGTTTCGGTGCGCGGGCCACCGGGGTGGGCGGCGCTCATGGGCTTGTCGGTGGAGTAGACCCACATCTGGCGCATGCCGCCGGCTGTTAGACTTTGTAACGTAGCCTAACTGTGTAATATGTATCATGTATCATTATAAATATATGTGATAGGCTACCTCCAGAGGGTTGGGCCAGTTCCCACAAATCCTACGTCTAATATGGTATCAGTCTAAACCTAGGACCTACTCCACCTCCGTCTCAGCCGCCGCCGCCGCCGCGCCCCAAACCCTAGGGCCGCCGCCGTCGCCGCTGCAATGACTGCTTCCGCCTCCAACTCTGCCAGCTCCGGGACCATACCCGCAACGCTGGCCGCCCTGCTGAATCTTCCTGCCCGCACTGGTGCCTCGCCGACGCCGCACTTCTTTGGCACCGCCACGGTGGGTTCGCCGTTTTCCGCCCTGATCCCGCCGTCTCCTGCGCCGTCGACCGTGGCGGCCTCCCCCGCCGCGATGTTCGCGCCACCGGCGACTACCGCTGGCTCGTCCCCGACACTCACCATCATGCCGGCGGCCTCGGGGGGCTCTGACGATCAGCGTGCGGGTGTGACACCCCCAGCCCCGGCGGTCTCTGCGGTAGCTGCCACCGACGCTGCCCTGAGCTCCGGGCCGTTCCACTTCGACAACCTCATCACGACTCGTCTCACGCCGGACAACTACATGTTTTGGCGCGCCAAGGTTCTACCGCTGCTCCGCAGCCGCTCCCTCCTTGGCTATGTCGACGGCTCTCTGCCGTGTCCGCCGCAGGTCCTTCACATCGTCCACGGCCCGGCCATCAACCCGGCGCACCGTCTGTGGGTGCAACAGGACCAAGCGATCCTCTCCGCCATCCAGGGTTCCCTTGGAGACGGGGTTGCTGGCCTTTGTCTCTTTGCTGTCTCCTCCTTGGATGCGTGGACGACTCTGGAACATGCGTTTGCCCAGACCTCCACTGCTCACGCGATGGTTCTTCGCAGCAAGCTTGATGATGTCAAGAAACTGGACTCCTCGGCCACAACATACTTCAACAAACTCAAGGTCTTGGCGGATACATTGACCTCTATCGGTCGACCATTGAGTGATGAGGAGTTCGCCGTCTATGTGATTAAGGGCCTTGATGCTGACTACGACAACCTTGCCGAGGCCGTCCACAATGCCAAGCCGCCACTTCCGCCGCACGAGCTCTTCTCCCGGCTGCTCTTCACCGAGCAACGCATCGAAGCTCGCCGCTCCACCAACTCCATCGCCGACCAGCCCGCGGCCTTCTAGGCCTCGCGTGGCCAGCGCTCCACTGCGTCTTCGTCGCCTGCCCGCGTCACCAACCCGCCAGCGCCATCCTCGGGCGGAGGCCCTGTACGCTGTCAGCTTTGCGGGCGTGAGAGGCATGTCGCCTCCAGGTGCCACAAGAGGTTTCAGAGGAGCTTCCTGGGTATTGGCAACGATGGCAAAGGTAATGAGCGACAGTTTGCCATGGCGGACTCTGGCCCTCCTGCTGCTCATGTTGCTGCCAAGAGCAAAGATACACGCGTCGACCCCGGCTATACATCGTCATATTCGATTGATCCTGCATGGTATATGGACACTGGCGCCACGAATCATATGACGAACGAGCTCACCAAGCTGTCCACCCATCAGCCATATTACGGTCCCGACAAGGTTCACACCGCCAATGGTGTAGGTATGCCCATCTCTCACGTTGGTCAAGCATCTCTCTTAACTAGTCATCCATCTAGGTAGCTTCATCTTCGTAATATTTTACGGGTCCCCTCGATGACTCTTAATCTGTTATCTGTTCCAAAACTCACTCTTGATAACAATGTCCTATGTGAATTTCACCCGTTTGATCTTTTTGTTAAGGATCGAGCCACCCGGGAAATTCTGCTTAGTGGTCGTCTCAGCCATGGCTTATACCGCTTGGAGGATTCATCCGCCCCGCGCGTCTTCAGTGGTGTTCGTGTGTCGCCGTCCCAGTGGCACTCTCGCCTTGGTCACCCTGCCACTCCCATAGTTCGTCATATACTTCACCGTCATGAGCTGCCTATTGAGTCTAGTAATAAGGAGATGTCCGTGTGTGATGCCTGTCAACAAGGCAAAAGTCATCAGTTACCATTTGTTTCTTCTACTCGTCAAGTAACGAGTCCTCTTGAACTTGTGTTCTCTGATGTGTGGGGTCCCGCTCAAACTTCTGTGAGTGGTCACAACTATTATGTTAGCTTTATTGATGCCTATAGTCGGTTTACCTGGCTTTATCTTCTTAAGCGCAAATCTGATGTGTTTGATATATTCATTCAGTTTCAAGTGCATGTAGAACGTCTTCTCAAGCATAATATTATTCATGTCCAGTCTGATTGGGGGGGGCGAATATTGCAACCTCAATGCTTTCTTTAATAAGCTTGGGATCTCTCATCGTTTATCATGTCCTCATACACATCAGCAGAACGACGCTGTTGAGCGCAAGCATCGACATATAGTTGAGACCGGACTCACACTCCTGGCTCATGCGTCTGTACCTTTTCATTTTTGGAGTGATGCCTTTGCTACAGCATGTTTTCTTATTAACCGTCTACCTATGCGTATCATTAATATGAAAACTCCTATTGAGCTCCTTTTACATGAAATTCCTGATTATACCTTCTTTAAGGTGTTCGGGTGTGCTTGTTGGCCTCATCTTCGTCCCTATAATTCTAGAAAGCTTGAATTTCGGTCTAAGAAATGTGTGTTTCTAGGTTATAGCTCTCTTCATAAAGGCTATAAGTGCCTTCATGTGCCAACAAATCGTGTCTATATATCTCGTGATGTTGTCTTTGATGAGAACGTCTTCCCCTTTTCCTCCATGCCGCAGCAACCTTCCACACCACCATCTATGCATTCATCTCCTCTTATGCTTGGACAATTTGAAGATGTTGCATATTCGCCTGTGTTGTTACCTAACCATGGTGCAGGTGTTGGACGTGGTGCTCGCCTGGAACTTCTTCCGGATACAACTCCTATCGCGCATGTTGACCGGTCAGTGCACGTGCATGCACCCGTCGTCGACCCCGCCTCTGGCGCCGTGCTCGTCCATGCAACTGGACCGGCGCTGGTCTCTGACACTGGGCTGGTGTCATCCGAGGCACGGTCCACGACAGTTGAGGCGCGGCCCATGACCCCGCCGCTCTCCCCTGGGCGACTCGAGCGGTCTCCCTCCCCGCCTCCACGCCTAGACTCGCCTCCGTCGTCGCCTTCGTCGACCGCTCGTATGTCCCTGCCGCCCCTTTCGCCTGGGTCGGCTGGGCCTACCGTCGACTCGCCTGAGCCCTCGCCTGGGCTCCCGTCGCCCGCTCTGCCGTCATCCTCTCCCATGTTGGCGCCGCCGGCTCCCGTTCCTGTTGCACCGCAACGCCCGCATACTCGAAGCCGCAGCGGTATTGTCAAGCCCAAGTAGCGTCATGATGGTACTGTCACATATTTGGCTGCCTGTCTTGCTCACTCTGTTGCAGATCCCACTGATGAACCATGCCACTATGAGGTTGCTATGAGTATTCCTCACTGGCGGGCAGCTATGGAGCAAGAGTACAACGCTCTTCTTCATAATGAGACATGGACATTGGTTCCTCCTCCGCCTCGTGTCAACGTTATTGATTCGAAGTGGGTTTTCAAAGTCAAGAGACATGCGGACGGGTCTATTGAGCACTACAAGGCGCGTCTCATGGCTAGAGGGTTTAAGCAGCGACAGGGCCTGGACTACGAGGACACATTCAGCCCAGTTGTTAAACCTACTACCATTCGGCTTCTTTTGTCTCTTGCAGTCTCTCGAGGTTGGTCTCTTTGACAGCTTGATGTGCAGAATGCTTTTCTCCATGGGTTGCTTGAAGAGGAGGTTTACATGCGGCAGCCACCAGGGTTTGTTGATCCAGATCAGCCTCATCATCTCTGTCGTCTAACGAAGGCGCTCTACGGACTGAAACAGGCACCTCGTGCCTGGCATGCTCGTTTTGCTTCGGCTCTTCATACTCATGGATTCGTTCCGTCGACAGCTGATAGTTCGTTGTTCTTATTTCAGCGCCCCAGCCTGACTGTGTATTTGCTTGTGTACGTGGACGATATTATTCTGGTCAGTTCTTCTGACACGGCTGTTGATGCTCTTGTGATTGCTCTTGGCAGAGATTTTGCGGCTAAAGACTTGGGACAGCTACACTTCTTTCTGGGCATTGAGGTTGCACATCAGTCTCGTGGAAGCTTGGCTCTCACCCAGAAAAAGTACTCCCTGTTGGGGAACGTTGCAGAAAACAAAAATTTTCCTACGGTTTCACCAAGATCCATCTAGGAGTTCATCTAGCAACGAGTGATCGGATTGCATCTACATACCTTTGTAGATCACGCGCGGAAGCGTTCAAAGAACGGGGATGAGGAAGGCGTACTCGACGTGATCCAAATCACCGGAGATCCTAGCGCCGAACGGACGGCACCTCCGCGTTCAACACACGTACGGTCAGCATGACGTCTCCTTCTTCTTGATCCAGCAAGGGGGAAGGAGAGGTTGAGGAAGATGGCTCCAGCAGCAGCACGACAGCGTGGTGGAGATGGAGTTGCAGTACTCCGGCAGGGCTTCGCCAAGCACTATGGAGGAGGAGGATGTGTTGGAGAGGGAGAGGGAGGCACCATAGGCATGGTTTGAGAGGCCCTCCTTCCCAACTATATATAGGGAGTCCAAGGGGGGGGGCGCCGGCCCTAGGAGATCCAATCTCCTAGGGGGGGTGCGGCCAAGGGAGGAATCCCTCCTCCCCAAGGCACCTAGGAGGTGCCTTCCCCCTTTGGGACTCTTCCCTTCCTTGAACCCTAGGTGCATGGGCCTCTTGGGGCTGGTGCCCTTGGCCCATATAGGCCAAGGCGCATCCCCTACAGCCCATGTGGCCCCCCCGGGGCAGGTGGCCCCACCCGGTGGACCCCCGGGACCCTTCCGGTGGTCCCGGTACAATACCGGTGACCCCGAAACTTGTCCCGATGCCCGAAATAGCACTTCCTATATATAATTCTTTACCTCCGGACCATTCCGGAACTCCTCGTGACGTCCGGGATCTCATCCGGGACTCCGAACAACATTCGGGTTACTGCATATACATATCCCTACAACCGTAGCGTCACCGAACCTTAAGTGTGTAGACCCTACGGGTTCGCGAGACATGTAGACATGACCGAGACGACTCTCCGGTCAATAACCAACAGCGGGATCTGGATACCCATGTTGTTGGCTCCCACATGCTCCTCGATGATCTCATCGGATGAACCACGATGTCGAGGATTCAAGCAACCCTGTATACAATTCCTTTTGTCAATCGGTATGTTACTTGCCTGAGATCCGATCGTCGGTATCCCAATACCTCGTTCAATCTCGTTACCGGCAAGTCACTTTACTCGTACCGTAATGCATGATCCCGTGACCAGACACTTGGTCACTTTGAGCTCATTATGATGATGCATTACCGAGTGGGCCCAGTGATACCTCTCCGTCATACGGAGTGACAAATCCCAGTCTTGATCCGTGTCAACCCAACAGACACTTTCGGAGATACCCGTAGTATACCTTTATAGTCACCCATTTACGTTGTGACGTTTGGTACACCCAAAGCACTCCTACGGTATCCGGGAGTTACACGATCTCATGGTCTAAGGAAAAGATACTTGACATTGGAAAACTCTAGCAAACGAACTATACGATCTTATGCTATGTTTAGGATTGGGTCTTGTCCATCACATCATTCTCCTAATGATGTGATCTCGTTATCAATGACATATAATGTCCATAGTCAGGAAACCATGACTATCTGTTGATCACCGAGCTAGTCAACTAGAGGCTTACTAGGGACATGTTGGTGTCTATTATTCACACATGTATTACGATTTCCGGATAACACAATTATAGCATGAATAAAGACAATTATCATGAACAAGGAAATATAATAATAATGCTTTTATTATTGCCTCTAGGGCATATTTCCAACAGTCTCCCACTTGCACTAGAGTCAATAATCTAGTTACATTGTGATGAATCGAACACCCATGGAATTCTGGTGTTGATCATGTTTTGCTCTAGGGATTGGTTTAGTCAACGGATCTGCTACATTCAGGTCCGTATGTACTTTACAAATATCTATGTCTCCATCTTGAACATTTTCACGATTGGAGTTGAAGCGACGCTTGATGTGCCTTGTCTTCTTGTGAAACCTGGGCTCCTTGGCAAGTGCAATAGCTCCAGTGTTGTCACAGAAGAGTTTGATTGGCCCCGACGCATTGGGTATGACTCCTAGGTCGGTGATGAACTCCTTCACCCAAATTGCTTCATGTGCTGCCTCCGAGGCTGCCATGTACTCCGCTTCACATGTAGATCCCGCCACGACGCTCTGCTTGCAACTGCACCACCTTACTGCCCCACCATTCAAAATATACACGTATCCGGTTTGTGACTTAGAATCATCCAGATCTGTGTCGAAGCTAGCGTCGACGTAACCCTTTACGACGAGCTCTTCGTCACCTCCATAGACGAGAAACATTTCCTTAGTCCTTTTCAGGTACTTCAGGATATTCTTGACCACTGTCCAGTGTTCCTTGCCGGGATTACTTTGGTACCTTCCTACCAAACTTACGCCAAGGTTTACATCAGGTCTGGTACACAGCATGGCATACATAATAGAACCTATGGCCGAGGCATAGGGGATGACACTCATCTCTTCTATATCTTCTGCCGTGGTCGGACATTGAGCTAAGCTCAATTTCACACCTTGTAACACATGCAAAACCCCTTCTTAGACTGATCCATATTGAACTTCTTCAATATCTTATCAAGGTATGTGCTTTGTGAAAGACCTATGAGGCGTCTTGATCTATCTCTGTAGATCTTGATGCCTAATATATAAGCAGCTTCTCCAAGGTCCTTCATTGAAAAACTCTTATTCAAGTAGGCCTTAATGCTGTCCAAGAGTTCTATATCATTTCCCATCAAAAGTATGTCATCTACATATAATATGAGAAATGCTACAGAGCTCCCACTCACTTTCTTGTAAACACAGGCTTCTCCATAAGTCTGCGTAAACCCAAACGCTTTGATCATCTCATCAAAGCGAATGTTCCAACTCCGAGATGCTTGCACCAGCCCATAAATCGAGCGTTGGAGCTTGCACACCTTGTCAGCATTCTTAGGATCGACAAAACCTTCCGGCTGCATCATATACAATTCTTTCTTAAGGAAACCATTAAGGAATGCCGTTTTGACGTCCATTTGCCATATCTCATAATTGTAGAAAGCGGCAATTGCTAACATGATTCGGACGGACTTTAGCTTCGCTACCGGTGAGAAAGTCTCATCGTAGTCAACCCCTTGAACTTGTAGATAACCCTTAGCGACAAGCCGAGCTTTATAGATGGTCACATTACCATCCGCGTCTGTCTTCTTCTTAAAGATCCATTTATTTTCTATGCTCGCCGCTCAACGGGCAAGTCTGTCAAAGTCCATACTTCGTTTTCATACATGGATCCTATCTCGGATTTCATGGCTTCTAGCCATTTGTCGGAATCCGGGCCCGCCATCGCTTCTTCATAGTTCGAAGGTTCACCGTTGTCTAACAACATGATTTCCAAGACAGGGTTGCCGTACCACTCTGGTGCGGAACGTGTCCTTGTGGACCTTCGAATTTCAGTAGGAGCTTGATCAGAAGTATCTTGATCATCATCATTAACTTCCTCTCTAGTCAGTGCAGGCACCTCAGGAACATTTTCTTGAGTTGCGCCATTTTCCAGTTCAAGAGGTAATACTTCATCAAGTTCTACTTTCCTCCCACTTACTTCTTTCGAGAGAAACTCTTTCTCCAGAAAGGATCCATTCTTGGTAACAAAGATCTTGCCTTCGGATCTGAGGTAGAAGGTATATCCAATAGTTTCTTTAGGGTATCCTATGAAGACGCATTTTTCCGACTTGGGTTTGAGCTTTTCAGGTTGAAGTTTCTTGACATAAGCATCGCATCCCCAAACTTTTAGAAATGACAGCTTAGGTTTCTTCCCAAGCCATAATTCATACGGTGTCGTCTCAACGGATTTCGACGGAGCCCTATTTAAAGTGAATGCGGCAGTCTCTAAAGCATACCCCCAAAAAGATAGCGGTAAATCGGCAAGAGACATCATAGATCGCACCATATCTAATAGAGTGCGATTACGATGTTCGGACACACCATTACGCTGAGGTGTTCCAGGCGGCGTGAGCTATGAAACTATTCCACATTTTCTTAAGTGTGTGCCAAACTCATGACTCAAGTATTCTCCTCCATGATCTGATCGCAGGAACTTAATTTTCCTGTCACGTTGATTCTCAACCTCACTCTGAAATTCCTTGAACTTTTCAAAGGTTTCAGACTTGTGTTTCATTAAGTAGACATACCCATATCTACTCAAGTCATCAGTGAGGGTGAGAACATAACGATAGCCACCGCGAGCCTCAACACTCATTGGACCGCACACATCAGTATGTACGATTTCCAATAAGTTGGTTGCTCGCTCCATTGTTCCTGAGAACGGAGTCTTGGTCATTTTACCCATGAGGCATGGTTCGCACGTGTCAAATGATTCGTAATCAAGAGACTCTAAAAGTCCATCAGCATGGAGCTTCTTCATGCGTTTGACACCTATGTGACTAAGGCGGCAGTGCCACAAGTATGTGGGACTATCATTATCAATCTTACATCTTTTGGTACTCACACTATGAACATGTGTAGCATTACGCTCGAGATTCATTATGAATAAACCATTTACCATCGGAGCATGACCATAAAACATATCTCTCATATAAATAGAACAACCATTATTCTCGGATTTAAATGAGTAGCCATCTCGAATTAAACGAGATCCTGATACAATGTTCATGCTCAAAGCTGGCACTAAATAACAATTATTAAGGTTTAAAACTAATCCCAAAGGTAAATGTAGAGGTAGCATGCCGACGGTGATCACATTGACCTTGGAACCATTCCCGACGCGCATCGTCACCTCGTCCTTCGCCAGTCTCCGCTTATTCCGCAGCTCCTGTTTTGAGTTACAAATGTGAGCAACCGCACCGGTATCAAATACCCAGGAGCTACTGCGAGTACTGGTAAGGTACACTGAAGGAAATATGCCCTAGAGGCAATAATAAAGTTATTATTTATTTCCTTATAATCATGATAAATGTTTATTATTCATGCTAGAATTGTATTAACCGGAAACATAATACATATGTGAATACATAGACAAACAAAGTGTCACTAGTATGCCTCTACTTGACTAGCTCGTTAATCAAAGATGGTTATGTTTCCTAACCATGAACAATGAGTTGTTATTTGATTAACGGGATCACATCATTAAGAGAATGATCTGATTGACATGACCCATTCCATTAGCTTAGCACCCGATCGTTTAGTATGTTGCTATTGCTTTCTTCATGACTTATACATGTTCCTATAACTATGAGATTATGCAACTCCCGTTTACCGGAGGAACACTTTGGGTACTACCAAACGTCACAACGTAACTGGGTGATTATAAAGGAGTATTACAGGTGTCTCCAAAGGTACATGTTGGGTTGGCGTATTTCGAGATTAGGTTTTGTCACTCCGATTATGGGAGAGGTATCTCTGGGCCCTCTCGGTAATGCACATCACTTAAGCCTTGCAAGCATTGCAACTAAATGAGTTAGTTGCGGGATGATGTATTATAGAACGAGTAAAGAGACTTGCCAGCAACGAGATTGAACTAGGTATTGGAATACCGACGATCGAATCTCGGGCAAGTAACATACCGATGACAAAAGGAACGACGTATGTTGTTATGCGGTCTGACCGATAAAGATCTTCGTAGAATATGTAGGAGCCAATATGGGAATCCAGGTCCCGCTATTGGTTATTGACTGGAGACATGTCTCGGTCATGTCTACATTGTTCTCGAACCCGTAGGGTCCGCACGCTTAAGGTTACGATGACAGTTATATTATGAGTTTATGCATTTTGATGTACCGAAGGTTGTTCGGAGTCCCGGATGTGATCACGGACATGACAAGGAGTCTCTAAATGGTCGAGACATAAAGATTGATATATTGGAAGCCTATGTTTGGATATCAGAAGTGTTCCGGGTGAAATCGGGATTTTACCGGAGTACCGGGAGGTTACCGGAACCCCCCGGGAGCTAAATGGGCCACGATGGGCCTTAGTGGAAAAGAGAGGAGGCAGCCCTACATGGGCCGCGCGCCCCTCCCCTCCCTTGGTCCGAATTGGACAAGGAGAGGGGGCCGGCCCCCTCTCTCTTTTCCCCCCTCCACAAGTCCTATTCCAACTAGGATTGGGGGGGGGGGGATCCTACTCCCAGAGGGAGTAGGACTCTCCTGGCGCGCCCTATGTGGCCGGCCAGCCTCCCCCCTTTGGTCCTTTATATACTGAGGCAGAGACACCCTAGAACACAGAAGTTGATCCACGTGATCTAGTCCTTAGCCGTGTGCGGCGCCCCCAGCCACCATAGTCCTCGATAATACTGTAGCGGAGTTTAGGCGAAGCCCTGCTGCTGTAATACATCAAGATCGTCACCACGCCGTCGTGCTGACGGAACTCTTCCCCGACACTTTGCTGGATCAGAGTCTGGGGATCGTCATCGAGCTGAACGTGTGCTCGAACTCGGAGGTGCCGTAGTTTCGGTGCTTGATCGGTCGGATCATGAAGACGTACGACTACATCAACTAAACGCTTCCGTTGTCGATCTACTAGGTATGTAGATCATACTCCCCCTCTCGTTGCTATGCATCACATGATCTTGCGTGTGCGTAGGAATTTTTTTGAAATTACTACGAAACCCAACATACACATCAATTACATGTATATCACATATACCTTTCGTTTTACCGGCCTTCTTCTCCGCTAAGTATTTGGGGCAGTTCCGCTTCCAGTGACCACTTTCCTTGGAATAAAAGCACTCAGTCTCGGGCTTGGGTCCATTCTTTGGCTTCTTCCCGGTAGCTTGCTTGCCGGGCGCGGCAACTCCCTTGCCGTCCTTCTTGAAGGCTTTCTTTCCCTTGCCCTTCTTGAACTTAGTGGTTTTATTCACCATCAACACTTGATGTTCCTTTTTGACTTCTACCTCTGCTGATTTCAGCATTGCAAATACTTCAGGAATGGTCTTTTCCACCCCCTGCATATTGAAGTTCATCACAAAGCTCTTGTAGCTCGGTGGAAGCGACTGAAGGATTCTGTCAATGACCGCGTCATCTGGGAGATTAACTCCTAGCTGAGTCAAGCGGTTATGTAACCCAGAAATAATGAGTATGTGCTCACTGACAGAACTGTTTTCCTCCATCTTACAGCTGAAGAACTTGTCAGAGACTTGATATCTCTCGACCCGGGCATGAGCTTGGAAAACCATTTTCAGCTCTTCGAACATCTCATATGCTCCGTGTCTCTCAAAACGCTTTTGGAGCCCCGGCTCTAAGCTGTAAAGCATGCCGCACTGAACGAGGGAGTAGTCATCGGTACGTGCCTGCCAAGCGTTCATAACGTCTTGTTCTGCAGGGAGAACAGGTGCATCACCCAGCGGTGCTTGTAGGACATAATATTTCTTGGTAGCTATGAGGATGATCCTCAGGTTCCGGACCCAGTCCGTGTAGTTGCTGCCATTGTCTTTTAGCTTGGTTTTCTCTAGGAACGCGTTGAAGTTGAGGACTACGTTGGCCATTTGATCTACAAGACATATTGTAAAATTTTAGACTAAGTTCATGATAATTAAGTTCATCTAATCAAATTATTCAATGAACTCCCACTTAGATAAACATCCCTCCTGTAATCTAAGTATAACATGATCCGAGTTAACTAGGCCGTGTCCGATCATCACGTGAGATGGACTAGTCAACATCGGTGAACATCTTCATGTTGATCGTATCTTCTATACGACTCATGCTCGACCTTTCGGTCTTCTGTGTTCCGAGGCCATGTCTGTACATGCTAGGCTCGTCAAGTCAACCTAAGTGTTTGCATGTGTAAATCTGTCTTACACCCGTTGTATGTGAACGTTTAGAATCTAACACCCGATCATCACGTGGTGCTTCGAAACAACGAACTGTCGCAACGGTGCACAGTTAGGGGGAACACTTTATTGAAATTATTATGAGGGATCATCTTATTTACTACCGTCGTTCTAAGTAAACAAGATGCAAAAACATGATAAACATCACATGCAATCAAATAATAATAGTGACATGATATGGCCAATATCACATAGCTCCTTTGATCTCCATCTTGGGGCTCCATGATCATCTTGTCACCGGCATGACACCATGATCTCCATCATCATGATCTCCATCATCGTGTCTCCATGAAGTTGCTCGCCAACTATTACTTCTACTACTATGGCTAACACGTTTAGCAATAAAGTAAAGTAATTTACATGGCGTTTCTCAATGACACGCAGGTCATACAAAAAATAAAGACAACTCCTATGGCTCCTGCCGGTTGTCATACTCATCGACATGCAAGTCGTGATTCCTATTACAATAGCATGAACATCTCATATATCACATGTATATCATTCATCATTCATCACAACTTTGGCCATATCACATCACAAAGCACTTGCTGCAAAAACAAGTTAGACGTCCTCTAATTGTTGTTGCATGTTTTACGTGGCCGAAGTAGGGTTCTAGCAAGAATGTTTTCTTACCTACGTGAAAGCCACAACGTGATTTGTCAACTTCTATTTACCCTTCATAAGGACCCTCTTCATCGAATCCGCTCCAACTAAAGTGGGAGAGACAGACACCGCCAGCCACCTTATGCAACTTGTGCATGTTAGTCGGTGGAACCGGTCTCACGTAAGCGTACGTGTAAGGTTGGTCCGGGCCACTTCATCCCACAATACCGTTGAAGCAAGATAATACTAGTAGCGGCAAGAAAGTTGACAACATCAAAGCCCACAACAAATTGTGTTCTACTCGTGCAAGAGAACTACGCATAGATCTAGCTCATGATGCCAATGTTGGCGAACGTTGCAGAAAACAAAAATTTTCCTACGGTTTCACCAAGATCCATCTAGGAGTTCATCTAGCAATGAGTGATCGGATTGCATCTACATACCTTTGTAGATCACGCGCGGAAGCGTTCAAAGAACGGGGATGAGGAAGGCGTACTTGACGTGATCCAAATCACCGGAGATCCTAGCGCCGAACGGACGGCACCTCCGTGTTCAACACACGTACGATCAGCGTGACGTCTCCTTCTTCTTGATCCAGCAAGGGGGAAGGAGAGGTTGAGGAAGATGGCTCCAGCAGCAGCACGACGGCGTGGTGGAGATGGAGCTGCAGTACTCCGGCAGGGCTTCGCCAAGCACTATGGAGGAGGAGGATGTGTTGGAGAGGGAGAGGGAGGCACCAAAGGCGTGGTTTGAGAGGCCCTCCTTCCCCACTATATATAGGGAGTCCAAGGGGGGGCGCCAGCCCTAGGAGATCCAATCTCCTAGGGGGGTGCGGCCAAGGGAGGAATCCCTCCTCCCCAAGGCACCTAGGAGGTGCCTTCCCCCTTTGGGACTCTTCCCTTCCTTGAACCCTAGGCGCATGGGCCTCTTGGGGCTGGTGCCCTTGGCCCATATAGGCCAAGGCGCATCCCCTACAGCCCATGTGGCCCCCCGGGACCCTTCCGGTGGTCCCGGTACAATACCGGTGACCCCGAAACTTGTCCCGATGCCCGAAATAGCACTTCCTATATATAATTCTTTACCTCCGGACCATTCCGGAACTCCTCGTGACGTCCGGGATCTCATCCGGGACTCCGAACAACATTCGGGTTACTGCATATACATATCCCTACAACCCTAGCGTCACCGAACCTTAAGTGTGTAGACCCTACGGGTTCGCGAGACATGTAGACATGACCGAGACGACTCTCCGGTCAATAACCAACAGCGGGATCTGGATACCCATGTTGGCTCCCACATGCTCCTCGATGATCTCATCGGATGAACCACGATGTCGAGGATTCAAGCAACCCCGTATACAATTCCCTTTGTCAATCGGTATGTTACTTGTCTGAGATCCGATCGTCGGTATCCCAATACCTCGTTCAATCTCGTTACCGGCAAGTCACTTTACTCGTACCGTAATGCATGATCCCGTGACCAGACACTTGGTCACTTTGAGCTCATTATGATGATGCATTACCGAGTGGGCCCAGTGATACCTCTCCGTCATACGGAGTGACAAATCCCAGTCTTGATCCGTGTCAACCCAACAGACACTTTTGGAGATACCTGTAGTATACCTTTATAGTCACCCAGTTACCTTGTGACGTTTGGTACACCCAAAGCACTCCTACGGTATCCGGGAGTTACACGATCTCATGGTCTAAGGAAAAGATACTTGACATTGGAAAACTCTAGCAAACGAACTATACGATCTTATGCTATGTTTAGGATTGGGTCTTGTCCATCACATCATTCTCCTAATGATGTGATCTCGTTATCAATGACATCTAATGTCCATAGTCAGGAAACCATGACTATCTGTTGATCACCGAGCTAGTCAACTAGAGGCTTACTAGGGACATGTTAGTGTCTATTATTCACACATGTATTACGATTTCCGGATAACACAATTATAGCATGAATAAAGACAATTATCATGAACAAGGAAATATAATAATAATGCTTTTATTATTGCCTCTAGGGCATATTTCCAACACTCCCTTGATCTCTTGCGCCGTGCTGGTATGCTCAAGTGTAAGCCGTCACCCACGCCCATGTCCTCTACAGATAAGCTCTCGGCCACTGCTGGTTCTCCTCTTTCTTCTACGGATGCTACGGAGTATCGGAGTATTGTTGGTGGCTTGCAGTATCTGACTATCACCCGTCCTGATCTTTCATTTGCGGTTAACAGGGTATGTCAGTATCTTCATGCTCCTACAGATGTGCACTGGTCTGCTGTGAAGCGCATTCTTCGTTATGTGCGTCTCACTGTCTCCTATGGTCTTCATCTGCGACCTAGTTCCTCTACTGTTCTCTCTGCATTCTCAGATGCCGATTGGGCTGGATGTCCAGATGACAGGCGATCCACGGGGGGACATGCTGTATTTCTGGGTCCTAATTTGATCGCCTGGAGTGCGCGCAAGCAAGCCACTGTTTCTCGTAGCAGCACAGAGGCTGAGTACAAAGCAGTTGTCAATGCGACTGTTGAGCTTATCTGGATTGAGTCTTTGCTTCGAGAGCTGGGAATCTCCCAGTCACATCCTCCAGTTCTTTGGTGTGACAACATCGGTGCTACGTTTCTTTCGACAAACCTGGTGTTCCATGCACGAACCAAGCACATTGAGATTGACTATCATTTTGTGAGGGAACGTGTTGCATAGAAACTACTACAGATCAAGCAGATCAACTTGCCGACATCTTCACCAAGCCTCTACCTTCTCCCATGTTTGAGGTCTGTAGGCGCAATCTCAACCTCCTAGATGCATCAGGAGTGAGTTGAGATTGAGGGAGGGTGTTAGACTTTGTAACGTAGCCCAACTGTGTAATATGTATCATGTATCATTATAAATATATGTGATAGGCCACCCCTAGATGGTTAAGCCAGTTCCCACAAATCCTACGTCTAATACTGACGAACTCGTAGCGCGCGTCGAGCGGGACGTCGTAGGGCCTCTGCACAACGAACTGGGACTCCGTCAGGCTCACGGGGGTGAAGCCGGCGGTGAGGGTGTCGCCGGCGTGAGCCGTGCCGATCGCCACCGCGGTGACCACCACAAGCAGAGTGCACAAGATGGAACGAGCCATCAAATCGCTCGCCGCCCCGAAGATCTGCATGATGCACGCGCCGGACGTGCCCGCCGGCACGTACACCTCGCCCTCAAACTGCCACACCCCCGACCTGTACACCTCCTGCTTGCGTGCCCCATGGACCATGGCTCATTAAGCAACCTGCGAGCATGGCATGAGACGAAGGATTTGTGTAGTGATGCCGTGTGGGCGCGTACGTACGTCGATCTTGGTTTCGGTGCGCGGGCCACCGGCGTGGGCGGTGCTCATGGGCTTGTCGGTGGAGTAGACCCACATCCGGCGCACGCCGCGTGCATCATGCAGATCTTCATCTAAAATTACAAACTAGACCCTAGAATTTTACATAGACGCCCCTAAATCAAAAACGAAAAAGCAATTAGCCCCCGCTTCGACGCCGCCATCGTGTGTTGTTTGTGCCCTTTGGGGTGTTTGGGCTTGTTGTGCCGTGCCCACAACGGATTCTATGGTGTGTGTGTTGTTTGTGCGTCTGTGTTGGACTTTGGTGCGGTGGCATTGTGTGTCTATGTGTTGGATGATACCTTGTTGACTTATGCTTGGTGGTTGCTTTATTTATAAAATGGGACGAAAGCCTTTTTTGATGTACGGGGGCACGTGAATGATCGGAACAGTTGGTTATTGGAACAAGATGTACCTTCATGCTGTATGGTGACTTGAGTTAGATAGTAATTAACACTCACGCGTACGTGCTCGCTTCAGATGTCTACTTCAAGGACATACATTCTTCATCGCCTCATCGGCCAGCCAGTGCTTTTGTCGATTTGTAGGTGCATATACAATGCAAACGGAACTACTGATGCTAGAATCAAGCCTCTCTCTTGAAGAACGAAAGCGACATAATCGAAGCAAATTTTTCTCTAGATTAGACGAGTAAATTGCACAAAACCATCACTTTAAAGGCAAGGTCTGCGAAAATCACTACAATAAATTTTTTTTGCAGAAAACATCATGTCTTCGGTAATCTTTTTGCAAAAGACATTGATCGGCGGATCAGGCTCAGTTAAGTGAGTTTATGACAGATGGGGCCCGTTTTTTGCCTACATGGCATGACTTTTTGTGCCAGGTAGATTTTAATCTAAAATTACAAACTAGACTATAGAATTTTACATAGACGCCCCTAAATCAAAAACGGAAAAGCAATTAGCCTCCGCTTCAACCACCCGGGGCCGGGATGCGGCCAGGGCGAAGCAGAGGGGCGTGGCGACCTGGCGGCCGGGCGCTGGCGAAGCCGGGGCGACGCGGGGGGGGGGGGGGGGGGGGGAGCCGGCAGCCGGCGGTGGAGCAGGCGGCCACGGGCGCACCCGGCGGGCGCGGCGCGCGGAGGCGGAGCCGGGGTGGCCGGGGAACCGGCCACGCGGGCAGGCGGACGCCTGCGAAGGGCGCGGACAAGGGGCTCGGCCCTGGTGGAGGCGGCAGCGGCAAGCCGGACAGCGCGGGACGCGGAGCCGGCGCGGAGCAGGGCGACGCTCGCGGGCCGGGATGCGGGCGCGAGCTGGTCTGGGGACGTTGGAGGCCGATTTGACTGGATCCGGTGACGGGCGACGACGGCGGCGACCTGCATCCTGGGGAGGGAGCGGTGGCGGCCTGCATTCTGCAGAGGGAGGCGGCGACGGCTTGCGTCCTGCGGAGGGAGGCGACGGCTGCGGCCGTGGAGGTAGAGGCGGCGGCCACGTCCTGCGTAGGGAGCAGTGGCGGAGTCCTGCGTCGTGCGGAGGGAGGGGCGGCGGTGGCCCGTGGAGGGAGCAGCGGCGGGCATGCTAGTCGGCTGCGGAGCTCATGGGGAGGGTCTGGGCTGCATGGGGAAAAGTTGAGGGACTTTTTTGCTTTAAACCCAAACCGTTACGCCACGTAAGTAAAAACAGAGGCCATCTGTCATAAACGCGCTCAAACGACTTTAATCCGCCGATCAATGGTTTTTGCAAAAAGATTACTGAAGACATGGTGTTTTCTGCAAAAAAAAATGTATTGTAATGGTTTTCACAAACCTTGCCTTCAAGGTGATGGTTTTGTGCAATTTACTCAGACTAGACAGAAAGCACTCGCCCGGCCCTGTAACTACTCAACAAGGGAGAGGAAATACTCAGCAAGTTGGATACAAGGCCAAAAGATGACCAAATGGAGCGGAAGGCACATTGTTGAAATCAAGCAACTAGAGAACATATCCTGTACTCCCGATGATGTAGTACTCCGGCTGCACCGTGTGCTGCACAACTGTCGGATTGAAAATCTAGGTACAGGATGTAACGCGGAGTACTCAGCTTGTCAAATTTGCAGAAAACCCCCCATATAGATACAGAATCACCAACGTTTAATACATTATCTTGAAAAGCTGTGCCACCCCAGTTCTGGAACAGAATGAACAGAGACATCATGTGCCTCTGTAGCTTGTTGTCTCATGATGATGCATTCATCCAACACGTATAAATACGACAACAGCCCCATGGTACAGAGAGTATCATGACTTTCGAAGATGGAGAACATATGTATATATATGTTTTACATACAAAGTGCATAACATGAACCTCATTCAGCAAGTTTATTTGAGAAGGTAAAGCTAGTTCTAAGAAAATAAAGAGATAGGAAGTCCATGAACCAAGATTTGGTTTCATAAATCCTGCACCAAAGATGGAAAGACCAGAACATCAGGTCTGTTAAACACCTTTCTGAACTCAGAAGGCAACACATCAACAACCATCTCGAAATTTCATAGCTCATAGTAAGACAGTTTGAATGCTTTGTGAACGACATTCATGACAATACACATTAGTCTCATGCACATAACTAGAGTTGCAACCAGCAGTTACAAGCAATGTATAGAGGATTAGTAGGCACACATATATTGCGACAGATTCAACATGGTGTACTTGAACTAGGTCCATATATCACATTAACGAACACATTTTTCATCCATTATTTAACGCAAAGTAAAGGTTGTCCGCTCCCTTTGGTGGGTTGTGCTGCAAAATATTAAACAAGTAAAAGTCAAAGGTTTGCAAACATACTAAACATGTTTTAACTGATGAGGAGCAAAAAGTAAATACCCCTGTCATGTTTGCCTCGTTAAGTAGAACAATATGCTGATGTTGAACCTTCTTGGATGCTACTTGCTCTGCAAACAAGAAGGAAATCAGATTATGAAAACATGAAAGAAGATATACTATTTAGATTATGGTCTATTGACCTTTTTCCTTTTGTTAATGGCCTCCTCTGAACCCAAGGAAATCAGATTATGAAAACATGAAAGAAGATATACTATTTAGATTATGGTCTATTGACCTTTTTCCTTTTGTTAATGGCCTCCTCTGAACCCCTCTTCAATCTCTTGACACTGCCCTTTGTATTTGCAATATCAGGGGGATGAATATTGATGATGCTTGGGAATGTCGTTCCAATAAAGGATTCAAACTCTTGAACTTCACTTTGTTCGTCAAGTGGCGTTGTCTGACTCAAGTGTGCAAGAGCATCAGCAACAGCTTTGTTCAAGTATTCCATCTTGTCCTCACAATGTTTAGCTTCATGCAATGCCAAGCTGAACCGCGAGCATGTTTGTGAGTACAATTTCTTGATGATAGGTGAAAGAGAAGTAGATGACCCTTCCAGCTCATGTCCATTGGCATCATAGCAAAGATGTCGTGCAGCCATTTTAGTCCACCTATGCAGCACATATTGGCTAGGAATTTCATTACACCCATCATTCTTTAAGACAACAATGATGTGAGAGCAAAGGATGCCCAATGATTCAAACATTCGACATGTACATTGTGCAGCCTTTGTATTAGTGTTGAAGCGGACTGTTCTTATCCTTAAACTAAGGTCACCAATGCTCGTGGTTCGGACATCACCAACCTGCTCAATGGTTTTGACATGACGACGATCCCTTGCAGCCACCACCTCACGTTGGAAAGCAACAAAAATATTGTGAGTATACACTTCTCTGGCATGAGCCTCAATTCCCCAGCAAGTCTCGAGTACTGGCAAGGTATGAAGTGCACAATTATCCTCTTGCAACTCCTTTTGTCGTTGCTCTTCCAAAGCGGTTTCAAATCTTACCCAAAACTCAATCAAGGTAAGCTTTCGGTTAGTGAAGTGTCGAAAAAATGCATTCTCACTCTCAGATCTAGATGTTGTACGTAATATTCCACCAAGGGAGAAATCCATAAAGTATGCTGGAATCCATGATTCCCGTAAACCATACTTCTCTTTCAACCATTCATTATCCTCTAGGCCAAACTCAGAAATTATTGAGGACCACCGTGATTCAAACTCATCTGGAGTCTCTGATCCCCGGACACATGCCATGAATCGTGGTTTAAAATCTTCATTGTCTCTCAAGATGGGTCCAACCTTTTCAGGGAGTTTCATCAGAATATGCCACATACAAAGTCGATGCTTTGTGTTCGGAAATATAGATTCTATTCCTCTTCTCATGCTTTGATCCTCGTCAGTTATGATTAGCTTTGGTGCAACCCCACACATTGCTTTCAAGAAAGTCTGAAATAACCATTTGTATGATGCAATCTTCTCGTTTGACAAAAATGCAGCACCGAATGTAACACAAGATTTGTGATGGTTAACTCCAGTGAAAGGGGTAAATACCAGGTCATACTTGTTAAACCGATATGTAGAATCGAAGGATACAACGTCACCAAATAATGAATAGTTCTTTCTACATATACTATCAGCCCAGAAAATATTTGTCAGTTTATTGTTCTCATCTACCTGGTAATCATAGTAGAATGCTGGATTGGCCTTTTTTTATTTTCCATTATATCTACTATAAGTTGTCCATCTGCTCCCTTAATCGCTGCCTTGAAATCACGCTGACAGTTTTGTAAGTCACGTTTTGTGCAACCGATATTTCCTGGCCCACCCTTTTCTATGCTAAGCAAGCGAAAAGTTTTTGAAGTGCCAAGCAATGCCTTACTGCATGTAAATAATTTGTTTCTCAAATCACTAGTCACCTCTCTATTTGACCTGATGAGATGCCTCTTACTTGGTGAGACAAGTTGGTGCGTGTGCGATTGAACAAACTGGACGACCTCGTACTTGTTGTCATCTTGCCTTTTCAATCCCATCATCGCCTCGCAACCGCATCTGCTTATCTTGATATTTCTTTTAGCCTTTTTTCTCCCCACTTCTTGAGTAACTTGACCTAGATCCACTGGTTTTTTCTTCCTCCAACCTTGTCTTGCGCAAACAAACTTCTTCCAGATTATTACACCACCCTCTCCTTTGTGTTGTGTCCATATGCGTACAGAGAAGCCAACCTCATGAGCATACATTCTATAGAATGCCAAACCTGCCTCCCAGCTATCAAATCGCATTCCAATTGAGGGTTGTAGGCTGTCATCACACTCTGGCTCATAAGTTGACCCCTGCGTACACAATGGATTAGCTCCAGAACTGAAACCCATGAAACTAGTAAATGAAATCACTAAGTAATAAACTTACACACGCGGGTAGGCTACTGGTTCTTTTCGGTGTGCTGTAACGATCTTCATCATGTATGCCGAATCTCGTTTGGACCTATCAATGTTGTTTGAACTTAAGTCAAGTGTGACACGCACAGATGAAACATGAGTAATATGACAAAGAAATACCATGGAAAAATTGTTGGCATCATCTTCAAGTCCCATCGCTGTAGTTGACCCGACACTTGGAGCAATACTAGTCATTGACTCCATCATTCCCTGCTCGAGGCAGCAAAAAGTGTAAGATATTACATGCAGGTGCCCCTAATTAGCTTGTCAATGAGGTCTAAAAAGTAAGTAGCGATGAAAGAAAATGTCTAATGCAGCATTTAGATGTACTATAGAAAAAGAGAGAAAACGGTGCTAATGAAGAACATTCCTGAGTACACCAGTATATATTTCCCCGCACGAGTTCTTTGTCCACTTACATGGACCCAACGACCGTACGCCACCAAAACCATCTCATGCGCTGCTTAATTTGCTCCTTCTAGTTAATTAAGTGCAGATTCATTGCTTATATGCCGGTTACTAACTCCATCCTAATTGGAATGGTGGTCGGTCCTTGAGAGAGAGATAGTAGCAGAGGATGAAATGAAATTAACTGTTGTATGATTGCTTGCATCCACTGATTTCAGAACAAACAAACATAAATGTTCAAGCAGTAGCTTATATTTTTCGGACTATTCAGTCTTCAAACACACATAGGATTAGGATGAACATGAAGAAAATGAAAGGAATCTGAACCAAAACTTGCAGAAATATGGATTATGCTACATCTAACTCGTCTTTTCTTATTGTTTCCTTTCCTTCTAATGAAAACTATCTTGCTTATCCATACTGCATTTTCTCTCTTGGTTGTGTCAGCATGATTGATTCTACAATATAACCAGCGATTCAACCACATCCAGATGATCTGACTAGATGTGCATGGACTTGCTACTATTAACCTCCATTAATTTGTACAAGTTCTACGTGCTTCATCCACAACACACACAAAACTAAATGTTCTAAGTTGCTAACATTTTTCTGTAAATTACTGACATTTTTACTTCGAACTCGGTTAAAATTACTTCAAACTCATTTCAGGCCATAAGTTGCAGACATTTTTTCTGTTTATAATTTCTCGAATATGTAGTCTAAGCAAAATATAGCAAGTTATTTCAGTGATATATTGCCTGCGCCCTGATACAGAGAGAGAGATCACCACAATTTACTCAAATAAGATTAGCTACATCTAACACAATCAGCATAAAGGGTTGATGGATTAGAACCAAAATACACAAATAAGAACGCAGGTCTGTAACATCTAAAAGGATACCTGAAGGCTGGAGTTCTCTTCTCCGGCGACGACAGATCTAGCCGCCGGCGGATCGCGGAGGTAGGCGCCGGGTGTGGTGGGGGGTGGCGCGGAGGTGGAGAATGGAGGCGCGGGGATGGGGCGGGCTGTCCGTTGTACGTCGGACCACGGCGAGGTCGCAGGGCAGCCGCCGGTGAGGTCGCAGTACAGCACACAGCCAGGTCCGCCGCCGGAGCCCCGGATCCTATCTGTTCGTGTTCGCTCAGCTTGGGGCAGCACAGGTTGGATAAACTTACGCCTATTCTGTACTTAGCTGGGGTGTTTTTTGCAAAAACTTAAGACTGGGGCGTTCTGGTCCCATCCCGTCCCTTCATTCGTACCCAACGTTTGGGATGTGCAGGGTGCAGCCGGAGCATGGAATCCCTCGGAGCACAGGATATTTTCCCCAAGCAACTACTCCTAGTAGGGAAATCAAAGGTTCAAAGCTTCCACACCGTGGGTCTTTCTTCTTCAGCAGA
Organism: Triticum urartu; assembly: GCF_056163025.1. Classification (NCBI taxonomy): domain Eukaryota; kingdom Viridiplantae; phylum Streptophyta; class Magnoliopsida; order Poales; family Poaceae; genus Triticum; species Triticum urartu. The sequence continues at coordinate 110,644,610 of NC_141875.1, read as the reverse complement.
AACCGCATAGGCACTTGCCTTTCTCGCAGCCGCCGGGGCCTGGAAAGAGCTTCATGCACTCAGCGTTGCACAGCTCGTCTGTGCAGGGCTTGTCGAGCTCGATGTACGTCGTCGAACAAAAGTCAGGCCGCACCCTGCTGCCCGACGACGGTGGTTCCTTGGCCGAGGCTCCTGCAGGTCGTCGTCGACGGAAAGAAGATTCATCAGGCAGAATAAACTGACCGAGAGTGATATGCAGCGAACCGGCCGTGATTCAAGAATCATATTGAGACGAAGGGAAGCAACCGCGTCTTGTCTCACCGTGGGTCAAGACCGCAGCGGCCGTGCACACGAGAAGCAACACCGCGGCGCCGGGCACCGAGGTCATCGCTCTTCTCTCCCGCCGCGAAGTTGGAGCTGCGCTTCGAGTCTTGAAGAATAGCGCACACTGGTTGTTGGCTAGCTTGGGGCGGGCGACGCACGTACGGGATGGACGAGACGAAACAGACCAGCTGAAGCATGGCTGCACTGCACTTATAGAAGGGCGAGCGATGAAGACAACGGTGGCAATGCATCAGGCAGGCGCGCGATGGATGTATGGGGGCAGGCGAACATGGCGTCCGGGCGTGGAGGATGATAAGGCCCAGCCGAAAAAAAATCCTATAAGACCCGGCTCGTATGCTCCCCGAGAGACCCAGTCCGATTGGTGACACCTGTATATCTCAATCTCAAAGCACCAGTGCCTCTGTTATCACCCAGCTTACCGATTCCTACCCAAACGAATAGGGTTATCCACGACGCGAACTCCTTTTTACCGGAGCCGGGATGTACCGGCATAGCATCCACCGTTCAGCTGCTTTGTGATCTGAGTCTAAGTGAAACCCATTCATATGTATGCCCATGTATTATGGCAAGTAATCATTTGTATATGGTCAAATCAATGTCACATCAATAGGACCCATGGCAGGAAATGCAGTACTATTTGCAGTGGGATGTACGCATGCATGCGGCATCTCTCCTTTCTCTCTTTCAAACAAATTCATGCATTTTATTTTTGTTTACATTTTTAGATGGCCAATATTTTTTACAGTAAAGTTTTATTATTCAAAAATTTCATATATTCAAATTCCTGAACATAAGATCTTTAGAATAAGACCAATCTTGAATATATTTAAACTAGTTTAATTTTTACTATTTCAATCATATCAAAATACTAATTTCACTCATTTCAAATTACAATTTTTTTTAAAAATGAAATCAGTTATTGAAATGATTGAAACCACTTTTCTGAATATAGTTTTCTTTGTGAGCTTTATATTTCAGCTTCTGAAACTATGTCTTCAATGGGGTGATTGTAATGTGTTTTTCTGAAACTAGTGAAATCTATCTTTTGTAATGAGTGTAATCAGTTTTTTGAAACAAGTGAAATATTGTATTTCAATTGAGCGACTGTAATGTATTTTCTGAAATGAGTGAAATAAGTTATTTGAAAAAAGTGAAATATATCTTTTTGGTGTCAAACGACTATCTCAATGTTTGAAACAGATATCTCTGCCGAGTGAAATGCATTTCAATACTTTTTTGGTAAATATGAAGTGAAAATAGTTTTTGTAATGAGTGAAATCAGTTTTCCAAATCAGTGAATTGTGATTTTTCAAATTTTTGTAATACTTATTTTGGAACTAGTGAAATTATATTGTTTGAAATGAGTGAAACAATTTGGAAATATTAGTTTTTTTAAAACAAGTAAAGTTTATTGTTGAAACAAGTGAAATCTAATGACTTTTTCAATGTTTGAAACAGATATCTCTGCTGAGTGAAATGCATTTCAATACTTTTTGGGTAAACAAAGTGAAATTAGTTTTTAAGATAAATTTTGTAATGAGTGAAATCAGTTTTCCAAATCAGTGAAATGTGATTTTTCAAATTTGTTAAATACTTATTTTGGAACTAGTGAAATTATATTCTTTGAAATGAGTGAAACAATTTGGAAATATTAATTTTTTTTAAACAAGTAAAGTTTATTGTTGAAACAAGTGAAATCTAGTTTTTCAATTGAGTGAGTATATTATTGTTTCTGAAATATGTTTCTTGAAACGAGCGAAATATAGCTTTGAAATCTAATGTTTTATGAAAATGATTTCAAAGATAATTGAAATATGTATATATAATATATTTCAAATATATGCAAAATTGATCTTGTTTTGAAGGTCTTGTCACCACGATTCCAAATATACAATTCAATATTGGACATTTGGTTCAAAAAGATATGAATCGTTAAAAATATGGGGATGAAAATAAAATGCATGTCATATGTACGGCCTGAGAGAATGCAGGCATGCACATTTCTCTCTACCCAACTCTCTTTCTTCTGTAAAAAGCTGATGAAACTTCATCTGACACTAGTACATGTATTACTATGTGTATTCTAATAGAATATAAAAGCTGCACGAATCTTAACAAAAGTGACAGACGGTGGATTGCTTACCGGTAGCTCCCGGCTCCGGTAAAAGAACTTAGTCGTTATCCATGACCCCTCGGCGGCGGCGGCCGTGCGGCACGACGGCACGTCGTCCTCGATGTGCCACCACGGGCTAGCAATCTGCTCCGTCACGCGCGATTCAGCCATGGCGACGAACTGCACGAGGTCTTGTAGTCTTGTCGATGGTGGCCGCACGGCACCTTGCAGCTGGCACATCGGCTATCCATCCGGCATCCTGGTGACGCTGCGTAGTCGGCCATGGCAACGAACTCCAGTCTCTAGCCCGTCCGTCACGCGATTGATCCTCTTTATTGTCAAGGGCATGGATGTGAAAATCAATGTGTGATGCATAGGTCCAGCAATAATTTTGGTGGTAGTGCTTGTCATTGTAAATTCTGTAGCTATATGCTTGTGTTGTTACCTGACAATTGGCCAACATGTATTGTCAAACCTTATGAATTTGCCTCTGAGAAACCTGGAATGTTCATGCCAAATTGTTGGCAACATATCAAGGCAATAGCAAAGAAAATAGTGGACAACAAAAAATGTCACAACACATTTATCCCAAGAGTATACAGCAGGACATATACACTACAAATGTCAGAAGCTTCCATTTCACATGCACATCAAATTCGTTCAGTTTTTTACAGCACACACCAATAAAATTCAGAAGAAAAATAAACAAAAACTGCCTTTGTTCAGTTTTTTTTACAGCACACCCCAACAATTTAGAAGTCCTGAATGACTCTGAAAGTTCATCCGAAATGACTGAATATGTTGCCAAGACAACGGTGTCATTTAGAGCTCCTGAACGAATAAAAGGTCCAGTGAAAAAAGATCAAAAGATGTACTTATGTTTTCTTCACTATAATGGAAAGCAAGACACACAAGTTATATGTTACAGGATGGGTATACTATTTTCAGAAATAGATATGCATGTGAGCTTGTTAAATCAGCATATAGGCAATTAAGCATACATGCTAGTAGGTTGTATTCTTGGCAGATGAAGAATCCTTTTTATCACAAGAGAACGGAAACAAACCACAAACTGCACATCGTTATTATCACAAAGACTGGATATCAGCAAATATACACTGCAAATTTCACAAAAAGCTTTTTTTTCGCGAATACGCAAAGCTTGCGTATCATTTCATTGATAGGAGAAGATAGAATGAGTACAAGATGTGGTACAACACATGACACGGACGCTACGGCATGAACATGGTGTCCAGAGCAGAGAGACATGGGATGCTCAACCCAAACAGAGAAAAAAACACAGCTAAACTCGCCATCCTGAGAAGTAGTACAGACCAATAACACGACAACCAACATCTCCAGATCCAGAACCGAGGACGCCACGAGCAACCAAGACGACGCCTTCACGAAGGAGAACGACGCTGAGACGCCGTCGTCGTCCGATCCGGATAACCAGACCTAGGGTTTCCCCTGATGCTCGAAGAGGGGCACAAACAACGACCGTGACAACGCCTCCAAGAAGGGGACGGCACCCGCGGGTGTCGCTGCTGCCAGCAAAAGATGCAGGGATTTCGCCCTGGCCAAAGTCTGAGCAATCCCAAGCCATCGGAGCACGAATCGGAGAAGAAGAAGTCAGACATAGGCCTGAACCACGACCACAAAAATGGGAGCGACGCTGGACGCGCGAGCAACGAAGCGATGGAGGGGCAGGCAACGCACGGAGGTGGCCGGCTTGGTGGCTTGGCGGAATGAGAGGCAGTGGTGGATGTGACGGTGGCCAGAGGCCCGAGCGAACCAGGATCCGGAGGGAAGCGCAGATCCGGGTCGCCGGGACCGAAGCAACAAGGATGCCGACGAGCCTAAGGAGCCGGAAGGGGACGGCACCCGCGGGTGTCGCTGCTGCCAGCAAAAGATGCAGGGATTTCGCCCTGGCCAAAGTCTGAGCAATCCCAAGCCATCGGAGCACGAATCGGAGAAGAAGAAGTCAGACATAGGCCTGAACCACGACCACAAAAATGGGAGCGACTCTGGACGCGCGAGCAACGAAGCGATGGAGGGGCAGGCAACGCACGGAGGTGGACGGCTTGGTGGCTTGGCGGAATGAGAGGCAGTGGTGGATGTGACGGTGGCCAGAGGCCCGAGCGAACCAGGATCCGGAGGGAAGCGCAGATCCGGGTCGCCGGGACCGAAGCAACAAGGATGCCGACGAGCCTAAGGAGCCGGAAGGGGACGCAGCTCCCAGAGTACATCGAAATCGAAGATGCACCGGGATGGACAGCCACCCAAGGCACCAGCAGGGTGTGGGTGCAGAGGCACTGAAGCCGCCAAGGGAGCCGGAAGGAGCGCAGCTCCCCGGGAGCGTCGGGCCCGAAGCCGCCCCCGCCGGCCATGGACGCAGAATGAAAGGCAGGTCCATGTCCGTCGGAAAGGACTTGCCCCTGCCGGGGTGGGGGTCATGATGGTGAGCACGCGCACAGCCGAAGTCCAAACCGCGCCTCCAAGGCCGCCGCCCGAGGGGGGCCGACCCGAAGCTCGCGAGGGAGGGGTGGGGGGAGAGGATCCGCACCACGGACGGCGCGCCCGGCCGCCGGAGGAGCCGCCGCCAGCCGGGGAAGTCGCGACCGGCGGAGAACGAAGCTCCAGATCCAGACCAGGGGATGGATGCCGCTGCGCGATGGCGCGAGGAAGGCAGCCAGCAGCAATTGGTGGGGAGGTGGGGGGTTCTCGCGACGCCACGGGAGGGCTCGGGCGGAGCTCGAGCCGCCATGGGAGGAGGTCCAAGGGGAGGGCCGAGTGCGTCAGATCCGCCCAGCCGCCGCCATCCTGGGGTCCGGCGCGGCTTCGCTGGCCGACCCTCCGGCAGCGGCGAGCGGGAGAGGGCGGTGGGGAGGGGGCCTGCTGGGTGGCGGCGGGTTCCCCCCGTGTCGCCCGGGGAGGAGGGCGACGCAGAGCGTTTAGTTTACTCAAATATCAGGAGCTTTTATTCACTGTGTACACCAAATTCATTTATACAACAACAAAAAACTCCACAAGGTGCTTCAACTGTTATATCTTGACTTGTGGAGAAAATTGAGAAGAAAATGAAAAAAGCATCAGCTATCCTAAGCTACTTGACTTGACTTCCTGATTGTTTGGTCTCATTAAGTGAAACAAATCTCTAGGAAATTTCTACAAAGCACTGAATCTTGATCGATACAGGCATGCATAGCAACAAACTTTAATTTGGTTCTTCTGTATCATCTTCCTTTTGGTTCTTCTACGCTCTGTCATCTGTCAATGAATAAGATAATACGTTCAGTACAAGTGTTGGGTGGTAGGTGCAACATATGCCAACGGGTGGCTTATCATTGTGGGAGCCAGTAAGACGTCGCTGGTGCCTGGAAGCGGGATGAGGCGAAGACATGCACGCCGGCGAATCTTACCCAGCTTCGGGGCTCTCCGTGGAGATAACACCCCTACTGCTGCTCTGCGGAGTCTCCGCATGATCACTAGATGAGCGCGGGGCTACAAGATGCTCCTTGACCTGTTTGGCGAGAGGAAGAAGAAGGGCACGGCTCGCTCTCCTCTCCTCTCTATGTGGTGTCTAAAACTAGCTCAGATCCACCCTTTGCATGGGTGCCCCGGGGGGTTTATATAGGCCCACCCCCCAGAGGTACAATGGTAATCCGGCTGGGCGTGGGCCCCAGCCGTCTGTGTCTACACTCGCCGGCTTCTGCGCCGGCTGCTAGGGCCCGCCGGCTGGTGGGTCCCGCCGGCTGCCGGCTCCTTGGTCGACAGGCAGGCCCCACTGTCCGGGGCCTTATCGGTGGCTGGTTACTGTTGCCTCAACTTGGTGACGAGGGCTTCGCCGAGGTGGGCGTGGCTACAGTGCCGCCGCCTGGCGGGCGATCGCTGTAGCCTCACCGCGTCTTGTCTCCTTAATGGGGCGTCTCCTTCGAGGAAGGAAGCAAGCCGGCTGCGGGGAGCCAGCCCTGTCTTGGGCCGACTAGGGGAGGCCTGGCCGCCTTCGGGTGTCTCTCTACCTGAAGGGGCCCACCGCTCGTGGGCCGCGCTGACATCCCATCGTGGGTGGCATCAGGGTCAACATGGCAACAGTGCCGCGCCGGACGGGTCATGGCTACCCCGTACGGCGCACTGTGCCAGGCGTGCTCCGGGATTCGGGGGTGGCGGGCTTTACTGTAGCCACGCCCCGCCACATCGCCGTTATGTGGACGCAGACTTCGAGGGTACGATCTTGACCGCTTTGTGGGAGCCGGCCTCTTGGAGTCGGTCTTCTCGTGGCCGGCTTCTTGGAGCCGGCCCTCCAGCGGCTTTCTTCATGAGGGCTAAAGTCGGGCCGCCTTCCGATAGTCGGCCTAGGAGACAGCCGGCAAGGGGAAGGCGGCCCCACGTCTTGGATTCTTGAGGGCCGGATCGGCTCGTAATTTTTTCAGACGGGCCAGGGGGAGCCGGCTAGGCTACCCATGGTCATTTACTCCGACAGTAGTCCCCGAAGTTGATCGAGCTTCAAGGCTGACAAAGGGACGAGAAGCTTGGTTAGCTTCCTATCCTAAGGAGCCGGCTTTGCTTATGCGCACCGTCTTCGGAAAGCTCCGTTTCTTGTAGGCGGGAACGTGGGTTGGCTTGCGAGCTGACCGCGCGTCATCCCGCGGGCCGGGTGGCAAGGAAAACCTGCCAACGCACGCGCGTGATGGGACGCCGCCGCAGGCCCGGGCCCACCACTCCTAGGCCTCGGCCCTAGCGCGGATTTTCTGCGGCCCACAACGGACCGCTCGCCTTCCCATGGCGGTTTTATTACGCCATCAGGGCGCAATAATCGCGGGACGTGGGGGAGTGGGCGCAGTTGATCCCACGTTCCCCCACACCACGCCTCCTCGGCTCCGCCACGCGGGTTTATAAGTAGGGGGAGGAGGGGGAGCGGCAGAGGCTCGCACGCTCTCCCTCGCTCCGCCCCTTCTCACCTTCCTTCTTCTTCCCTTCGCCGCCGCAGTGACCCATTGTCGCGCCGCTCCGCCGTCGGACCTCTCGGTTCCTTTGGTCCCGCCGTAGCGGGGTCGTGCGCATCTCCGCCGTCGCATCGCCTTATTCCTCGCTGCGTCGCTCCCATGGCGTTGTCGAGCTCGTGGGATGGCTCCAACGTCCACGAGGACCACGTAGAGTTCCTCCGCCGGACGCGGCGTCTGCCGGGTGAGAACTACGTGCGGGTTCGTCGTGCGCCGGCGAGGGAGATTTCGCCGGCACCGGAGGAGGGCGAGCGGGTAATCTTCCGCTCGCACTGCCTGCGCGGCTTCGGCCTCCCGGCGAGCGGATTCCTTCGCGCTTTTCTTGAATTCTACCACCTCCAACCGCATCACCTCACGCCCAACGCGGTGATGCTGCTGTCGGCTTTTGTCACCTTGTGCGAGGGCTTTCTTGGGGTTCTCCCCACTCTCGAGCTCTGGGGAGAATTCTTCCAGAGCAAGCTCGGCACCGTTGTCGCGGGCGTGCCCGCCCCCTGCGGAGCCTTCATTGCCATGAGGCGGACGGGCGAGAACAATCCGTTCCCGCCCATCCCGCTGATCCAGTCGGTGAAGCTCTGGCAGAAGTCCTATTTCTACGTGAAGAACGTCACCCAGCAAGGCGACTTCATCAACCTGCCGGCTGGGAGGCAACCCTCCTGGAGCTACCGGGCCAGGTCGTTGTCTCAGGCCGGGAACGCAGCCGTCTCCCGGCTTCGGGTGATGATCCAGTCGGAGGGCCTGACCGGAGCCGACCTGGTGGCCGCCTTCGTGGAGCGTCGAGTACTTCCGCTCCAAGGCCGGCCTCACATGATTTGCCAGATGAGCGGCCGCTTCGACCCGTGTCGGCTGAGCAGGGAGATGCCTCATGCCGAGGTGTCTTACATGGTGAACTATATCTCCAACTGCAAGCTCGCCGAGGATTGGCGATACGGCAAGGGGCCGTATTCTCGCGCCAACCCTCCGCCTGCCGTGATTTTTTCTTCTTTTCTTCCTTTTGTAGTCGGCCTCATGATGGACGACTTCTGATCAATTGGTTTGCCCTCAACAGAACCCTCTTCTTCCGCCGACGGCCGGCACTACAAGAAATATGTCAACTTGTGACCTTCTGCTAGTGACCCTGGAAGAATTGATCATAGATCTATGACCATTTCAGACCAATTGGTCAAAAGTTGTTCGGGGGGCTCCAAAACCTAAACTATAACGACCATTTTGGTCAGAAAGGTCGTAATTTCCTTACACGAAATGGTCATAAAGCAGATAACACTGGTCTGCTGCCTTATTTCTAGCTGATCATGACCAATATAGATGGTCATAACCTTGTAAATTGTGGTGGGTTGCTATGACTAGGCGCCACCTCATCAGTTTTGCCTATGTGTCATGTCCATGTGACAGTTTTTGCCCTAGGTTGTGAAGCAACATATATTTCTGTCATTCCCAAAATTCCCAAAAAAATCTCATAAATTCTTTGGGTCATATCTTCATCAAATATGTAAAAATCCTTCCTTGCCTAGTTCAAAACTAATTCAACAATATTCATTTTCCTATTCTGTTCACGACACCACTTTATGAAGGAAGTGCTATTTATATATTCTTGATTGCCCTTGTAATTTTTGGGCACTCTTTCCTATCCAAATCATTACCGCATGACAAAATTCAGCTCCACTTGCCTAGCAAATCTTCCTCGGCAAATTTCCAAAGTTTTTGTCCACCTAGAAGCATTGTGAAGGAAGTACCTTTTTTATATATCCAAATGACATGAAATTTATACAGTTTATTCATATGCCCAAATTATCACCCTCCTCCAAATTGCAGCTCAGGAAAATTATCTATGTGAGCCCAGGTTCAATTTATATTTTATGGCCAAATTGGCACGTTGCAAAGCAAGTGTTATCTAGACCCCTCCTATTAACCTCAAACTCTTTGGGCACTCTTCCATACCCAAATCATGGCCACATGATAATATTAAGCTCCATTTTCCTAGTCAATCTTTCTTAGGAAATTTTCAAAGTTTCTACCTCGAGAGAAGGTTTGTGAAGTAAGTACTAGCTAGGCTTAACAAAATGATCTGAAAATCTACCAAGGCATAACCATACCTATGTAACTTACCTACACCAAATTTGAGCTCATTTCATTCATCCAATTTCTCTCACTTGTTTTCCCAAGTTTCTGTCCATAGAAGAGCATTGTGAAGGAAGTACCACTTTGGCATGTCCAAATGGTATCAATTTTCTACGGTGCTTTCCAATGCCCAAATAACCATCCTCCACCAAATTTCAGCTCAATCCATTCATTATTTTGAGCCCAGCTTCAACATTCATATTTCTGTCCAGTGTGGTACTTTGCAAAGCAAGTACCACCTAGGATCCTCCTTTTGATCTGAAAATTTGCGAAGACATTCTTCTTAGTCGATGATCATCCTCAGCAAAAACTCACGCCCATTGGCCATGTGCATTTCCCGTACCGCTAATCAAACACTTGGTTGCTAATTCATGTTTGAGCATCGATCGATCTCCTCGTGAGAATCTTATGTTGTAATTTTCTTCCTAGAACCTACCTGGGGAGTGCCCAACCCACTAGACATACCTAGGCTGCCCAGAACACATGGCAACGCCACGGTCACGCGGTGACCACGCGTCGGGCATGCGAGTTTACGCGCTCTAGAGTTGGGGGCCTTGGCCACCGCCCAAACCTCGACGTATCGCCATCAAACCATGTATTTATGATTAAATAGGTACTTATGTAACTATAAATGATTTTTGGAAAAAATAAATAGTAAACTATGAGGCAGCTGCAGTTCAAATTTGACCTGCTTCCTACTAAATCGGCGGGAGTTTGTCTTTTTCACCAGAGGTGGATCAAAACTTTTGACGCCCGACAATTTTGTCAATTGTGCATTAAATATGGCCTAGTATTTTATAAAAATGATTTGGTCCAATTTTGCAACAATTATTTGGGAGGTCCTTCACAAAAAACCTCCTTTTGGGCACTCAAAAAATGGAAAATGGTTTTTTCGTCCAAAGAAAATGAAAACTTCCTTAGGCAACATTGTTTGCCATTCCAATATACACCCTTGTGCACAATATGGGATCATTTGAACAAATTATGCCATGAATGTGGCCATAAGATTGATCATTTGGCTTGAAAGCCATTGATCTCCACACGTGATAGCTCATTTTTTAGAACACTTTTTTAAAATAATTGCCATATTTTTCCTAGGAACTTGGCCACATATAATGACACAATGCGAAGGTTTCCCAATTTTTTGATTTTTTTTGAATTTTTTATGCCTGTTTCAAAATGCGGTCAAAACGGCGGGAATGACCGTTCTTAACTAGTGATTGAATCTTAGAATTTTTTTGGTGTTTATATGATTAAATAGATACTTATGTACCTAGAAATGATTTTTGGAAAAAATAAAGAGCAAACTATGATGCAGCTACAGTTCAAATTTGACCCGTTCCAGCTGAATCGACGGGAATTTGTCTTTTTCACCAGAGGTGGATCAAAATTTTTGACACCCAACCATTTTATCAATTGTGCATTAAATATGGCCTAGTATTTTATAAAATTGATTAGGTCCAATTTTGCAACAAATATATGGTAGGTCCTTCACAAAATAAACTCATTTCAGGCACTCAGAAAATGGAAAATGGTTTTTTTGTCCAAAGAAAATGAAAACTTCCTTAGGCAACATTGTTTGCCATTTCAATATGCACCCTTGTGCACAATATGAGATCATTTGAACAAACTATGCCATGAATGTGGCCATAAGATTGATCATTTGGCTTGAAAGCCATGAATCTTCACACTTGATAGCTCATTTCTGAGAACACTTTTTTAAAATAATTATTGTATTACAATTTTATTATTTTTCCTGGAAACTTGTTCACATATAATGACACAATGCGAAGGTTTTCCAATTTTTTGAATTTTTTATGCCCGTTTCAAAATGCGATCAAAACGGCGGGCTTGACCGTTCCTAGCTAGTGGATGAATATTGGAATTTTTTTGGTGTTTCTCTGATTAAATAGATACTTATGTACCTAGAAATGATTTTTGGAAAAAATAAATAGCAAACTATGAGGCAGCTGCAGTTCAAATTTGACCCACTTCCAACTAAATCGGCGGGAATTTGTCTTTTTCACCAGAGGTGGATCAAAACTTTTTAAACCCAACCATTTTGTCAATTGTGCATTAAATATGGCCTAGTATTTTATAAAAATGATTTGGTACAATTTTGCAACAAATATATGGTAGGTCCTTCACAAAAAAACCTCATTTCGGGCACTCAGAAAATGGAAAATGAATTTTCCGTGCAAAGAAAATGAAAACTCCCTTTGGCAACATTGTTTGGAATTCCAAGATTCACCCTTGTGCACAATATGAGATCATTTGAACAAACTATGCCATGAATGTGGCCATAAGATTAATCGTTTGGGTTGAAATACATGAATCTTCACACATGATAGCTCATTTCTGAGAACACTTTTTAAAATAATTACCATATTACAAGTTTATTATTTTTCCTGGAAACTTGGTCACATATAATGACACAATGCGAAGGTTTTCCAATTTTTTGATTTTTTTTGAATTTTTTATGCCCGTTTCAAAATGCGGTCAAAACGGCGGGCTTGACCGTTCCTAGCTAGTGGTTGAATCTTGGAATTTTTTTGGTGTTTCTCTAATTAAATAGATACTTATGTACCTAGAAATGATTTTTGTAAAAAATAAAGAGCAAACTATGAGGTAGCTACAGTTCAAATTTGACCCGTTTCCAACTAAATCGACGACAATTTGTCTTTTTCACCAGAGGTGGATCAAAACTTTTTTCACCCAACCATTTGGTCAATTGTGCATTATATATGTCCTAGTATTTTATAAAATTGATTTGGTCCATTTTTGCAACAATTATTTGGTAGGTCCTTCACAAAAAACCTCCTTTTGGGCACTCGAAAAATGGAAAATGAATTTTCCGTGCAAAGAAAATGAAAACTTCCTTAGGCAACATTGTTTGGAATTCCAAGATGCACCCTTGTGCACAATATGAGATCATTTGAACAAACTATGCCATGAATGTGGCCATAAGATTGATCATTTGGCTTGAAAGCCATGAATCTTCACGCATGATAGCTCATTTCTGAGAACACTTTTTTAAAATAATTTCCGTATTGCAAGTTTATTATTTTTCTTGGAAACTTGGTCACATATAATGACACAATGCGAAGGTTTTCCAATTTTTCAATTTTTTTTGAATTTTTTATGCCCGTTTCAAAATGCGGTCAAAACGGCGGGCTTGACCGTTCCTAGCCAGTGGTTGAATCTTGGAAAACTTTTGATGTTTCTCTGATTAAATAGATACTTTTGTACCTAAAAATGATTTTTGAAAAAAATATGGAGCAAACTATGAGGCAGGTGCAGTTCAAATTTGACCCGCTTCTAGCTGAATCGGCAGAAATTTGTCTTTTTCACCAGAGGTGGATCAAAGCTTGTGACACCCAACTATTTGGTCAATTGTGCATTAAATATGGCCTAGTATTTTATAGAATTCATTTGGTCCAAAGTTGCAACAATTATTTGGTAGGTCCTTCACAAAAAAACTCATTTTGGGCACTCTAAAAATGGAAAATGATTTTTTCGTCCAAAATAAATGAAAACTTCCTTAGGCAACATTGTTTGCCATTCCAATATGCACCCTTGTGCACAATATGAAATCAGTTGAACAAATTTTTGTTCAAATTTTCCCCGCTTCCTACTGAATGGGTGAAATTTGTTTTTTATAAGAGGTGGATCAAAAGCTTTTGACATGTAACTATTTGGTCAATTTTACATGAAATGTGGTCTAATATTTTTGAAAAATGGAGTTGCGCTATTTTGGAACAAATATTTGGTAGCTTCTAAAAAAAACCTTTTGATGCACTCGAAAAATGGAAAATCATCTTTTTGTGCAAAGAAAATGAAAGCCGTCGAACTATGTCATCGTTTGCCATTCTAAGATGCACATTTATGAAAAAAACAAGATCATTTTGACGAACTATGCCATTGTTATGTTTAAAAAAATTCAAAGTTTTGGGTCCAAAATTTTGAGATTCAAGTGCGTTTTAGCCGGCCAATGAGATGCGAGGAACCTCTTTCACGCGGATCACCAAATTGAACGCAATCTGAGCCATCCATCACGCATCCCTCCAACGGTGGAGCTTCTCCCGAGAATCAAAAACCCTAACCCACCCACCCACCCTCCCCTCGACCCCCTAGATCCCCACCCGCCGCCACCCCCACTCAGCCACCCCCCCAGATCCATCCTCTCCTTCCTCGCAACCCCAAACCCGGCCCCGCCGCCGATCTCCACTCCCCCAAACCGAGCCCCGCCCCGCCGGCGACCTCTGCCTTCCTCTCCCCTCACCACCTCGCCTCCCCTCGCCGCCTCCCCTCTCCGCGCTGGCGCCCTCCTGGAGCGCGGCGGTGGTGCTGGCCTCCTACCTCCGTCCCGCCCGTCGCGCTGCCACTGCTATTTCTTTCCCCCCAAATCACCATTGCTCACAGCAGCAAGGAATCAAGATCCAATCCCCTCCACTCCTCCCCCCGGCAAGAGAGATCCAGCCAGATCCGTCCAATTCCATGGCGACCGCCGGCAACGCCCCCCGCTCCCGCCAGCGCCAGCACCTCGGCCATGGAGATGGAGATGGGGCTGGGGACGGAGATGGAGCTCTTCTCCTCTCCCCAACCACACAGCGCAGCGCAGCGGCAGAGGGCCTAGGGTTTCGGTCCCCTCCAACACCGGCTGGTCCGGTGCTCTCCGACGAGCGCGCAGCATCTCCGACGATGGGCAAAGTAGGTAAGCCCATCCTCATCCCGAAACCCTAGCCCCTCCTCCTCAATCCCCTCATCTTCTTCCGGATTTGTTGGTCTGATCCATGCTGTTGGTTTGTGCAGGTCATCACCATGGGACGGGTTGAGGCTGTCCATGGAGGAGGAGCACCATGGCGGGCTGTGAAGGAGGAGCACCATGGAGGAGGAGGCACTTCCCTCACTCACTCACTCACTCACTCTCTCTCTCTCTGTTGAGGCCATGGCCATGGTCAGCCAGGTCTGTCTTTTTTCTCCCTTTGCAATCTCTTTCTCATCCCGATTTGAACATGTTTACTGCCTATTTTGGTTTGTGGTATGATCTGTATGGTTGGTTTGTGCAGGTCTATCACCATGGAACGTGCTGCTTCTGCTGCTATGAAGGAGGAGCACCATGCCATCGCCATGGAAGGCCCTTCCCTCTCTTCGTTGATATACATCTTGGGTCATCAGGATCTTGCCTTCCTTATTTTGCTGCCTCGTTGGTGAAAAGATTAGCCTTGTGAGTGGGAGAAAAATAACATGGACCTTTGCATCTATCTGTTTTCAGTGTCTTGATTTATTCAATCTCAATTTGCCATCCTTCTCTTGATTGATTCAAGAGGCAAACACACTTGGAATGTGCAGGAAATGTTGCATTATCTCATTTGGACATGCATATCATCATACTCCAGCACTTGCACTATCATTGGATTCCTTGTTAAGTTACTCGGGTTGCTTAAGTTTATTAACCTGATAGGTACAAATAATACAAAAACTTATGGTTAGATCAGTTCAAGATTGCTTGGCCAAGTATGATACTTCAAGAATCCGTGTGATACACAATAATTTAGAGTGTCTGCTGGTGACAGATAGATCAGCTCTTGTCCTGGTTAGTAAAACTTATGGAAAATATTTGCATGTTATTAGGTGTTTTGTACTGTCAGACTGCTGTAATTTTAGAATTGTGCATGTCAGGTGAGCTTGGGCTCCTTTCTATGTACAGTATAATTTCGTGACCTAGAACTACCACATATCTGTTTGCGCTAGATGTTTCGACTGTTTTATTGTTATAAATTTGTGCTCTGCGTGCAGAACTTATAAGAAAGTGTTCCAATTCTTATCTGTCAATTTGTTTTGCAGATTCTGTACTGAACTGTTAATTTGTGTGAAAGTTTCTGTACTGCAATGTTTTATTTCTTTGAGGGGAAATGTCTCACAACTTGTGATGTACCCAGGCTCGCACCAAGATCTTGAGCATCTGGGACCAGGCAGACATTGTCAAGGTCAGCGAGGTCGAGCTCAAGGACACAACGGCAGCAGCAGCAGCAGCAAGGTTCGCCCCGCCTCTCGATTTCATCTTCTTCCACTCTATTGCCTGCTGATGCTCGTGGACTCCTTCTTCTACAACTTATCATCATCTCCTATTGATGTGTGCTCGTATTGTGTCAAGGAAAGGAATTCAAGGCCATGGGAGCTGCTTCTAGTATAGGACGTGCTGGACCTGCTGCTGCTGCCGGTTGTGTTACCCGACCAAGTCCCCAAGCTGCATCCTGGTTCATTTAGCTGGTTCGTTTAGGTTGTCTCCCCCATCTTAGTCGGAGTTTGTTTGTTATGTTGTAAACTATGCCAGATCTATGTTTTGCACTCCTGCAATGTTATGACAGTATACTGATTGCAGGCTTCAGTACCATGCACTGGCAAAAGTCTCGTATTTTATTGATCTATTAACTTGTAGCTGTACCTTTTGAATTCTACCCACACTTGTACTGTACTATTGTGGGATCCATTTATGATTTTTTCTATATAATAATAACATTGCTGGAGATAGGCATGTATTCTCTTTTTACAAGTAAGATTTAAGATGTGTTTATACTCTTCATGATCATCTGCCATGTAGTAATTGTTATTTTTTGTGACTTCTAAAAGCATTGTACTAGTTGAATTTGTGTTATCATTCTGAAGAACTTGTCCTTTTTATTGAATGGTCTCTTCATAATATATTTGCTCCACTTTTCTGATTCTTCTTTGCTGATTCATGTAACAGGGCGTCCTGACTATGAGCAAGAGCAAGAGCAGGTGCATGTGCCTGTTTGTAATTCTAACGAAGGAGCTCCATATTGAAGAATATAGTACTTGTAGAGCTTGTAAATTAGTTACTCCACTTGTAGAGTTATTTGTAGAGCAGGAGCTCCATACAGAATCTGGCTCTATACTGAATCTGGCTGTTGTTATTTGAAGTATTATATGTGTTTTTTGTCAGTGACAATTTAAATATTGGTTATTTATTTACTGTCAAAATGAAATGAGGAATATGACCCTGACAACTCGGACCCACTTGCTAGAACCTGACAACTTGGACCCACTTATGAGAACATGATAACTGGGATCCATCTGACTAGTGGACCCACGATACATATAAAAACATGAGAGGCCCAGCAAAGAAATGGCCTAGAAAAATACATGATCAAATAGAAAATCTGCTGTTAAAAGGGCCACGCAAAGAAATTAATAAGGCTGAATTGTTGGGCCAGACCCATGTAGCTAATAAAGCACAGGAAAAAAATACCGTAAAAAGGCCGAATTGTTGGGCTAGGCCCATGTAGAAAACTGAATTGGACCGGGCTGAATCTTGTGCCACGTCAGATTGCCACGCTAGATGCCTACGTGGCCTAGGGAGGTTGCTAGTGACCAAAACGCCACAGTAGACATATTTTGGTCATAAACGTCTACGACCATTCTAGAAGAAAGGTCGCTATAGTCAGTTTATGACAGCCAGCTTTTGACCTTATGTTTTTGGTCACAAAAAGGTCATAAATGGAAATTTGTGACCATTCAGTGACCAATAGTGGTGGTCACAAGTTGACATATTTCTTGTAGTGCGGGGCCGCAGGGGTAGAGCGCAAGCTCCTCCCTGACCGCACGGTGGACGACGTCGATGATCCGGACCTGGGAGCGGCCGCCATGGAAGATGCCATCATGGGGGAAAGCGACGAGGCAGGAGGCGCGGGGCTCGGGGCCGGCCTCGAGGACTGGGCGGACGATGACGAGGTCGAAGCCGCCCCGCACCGCCAGCCGGCGCTTGATCATCAAGGCGTGGGCCTGTTTGCCGCGCCGGCTGCCTGTGGCGGCGTGCAGAAATGCCGGGCCGCGTCGACCTACTTCGGCAGCCTGCTGAAGAAATCCAAGGGTTCCATGGCGGCGACCAAGCGGGATGAGGCGGCCGTGAAGGCGGCCCGCTTCCGCAAGGCGGTGAAATAGCCGCAGGCGATCTCGGCGTAAGGCGTCAAACGTCTTGTATATTTTTTTGTTGTCCTCTTCGATTGAAGTTCTTCTAAACCTTTCTTTGCTCTCCGGGCAGGGCACCGCTTTCCCTCGAGCGAGGTCCTGGCGGCTTCGTAGTCGGGCCGACTGGAGGGTCCTCAGGCTCCCGCCGCGTGGATCCCCGTGCCGACCTCATGGAGGCCACGGAGCGGAACGCACGGGAGGCGCCGGAGGAGCGGGAGGCGGCGGAGCGAAGGACCGCCCAGGCGGTGAAGGAGCAGGCCGACGCGGCGGCCAAGGCCCGGGCGGAGGCGGCAGCCACGGAGACGGAGGCGGAGGCCTCGCATAACCAGCCTCCGCTGCTCGTCGTTCCCCTCCGCACCGTGGCCCCCGACATCCCCGTGCCCCCGTCGGAGGAGGTCGACCAAGACCCGCCGGTGATGGAGAGGAGGGAGGACCACGTGGTCTTCGTGGAGGAGGCGCCGCAGACGGCGCCGACTGGAGCGGGCCAAAGCGGCCAACCAGCCGCGGTGCCAGAGCAGCCGGCCAGGGGCGAGCCGGAGGCAGGGGCCAGCCTCGAGGTGCAGCCGGCATTTCGCCGGCGTGCAGGGGGAACTACCTCCGCACCGGAGTCGCACGGAGCTGCGGGCGCCAGCCAGACGACAGAGGCCCTGGAGGCCGTTAGCGCCAGCACGTCCGAGTGGACGCCCAGCGGGGGGACGACCGAGCTGAACACGGCGGCCCAGGAGGTCCGGAACTGGCTTCAAGCCCAGGCCGCTTCGTTGCAATGATATACCCAAGAGTTCCTCACGACGCGGGCCATCATCCGGGTGAGTCTTCTAGCCTTGGTTGTTTTGCTTTTTTGATTTCTTCCGTGGGGGCGCGTCAGCGCACCCACTGGGTGTAGTCCCCGAGTTCCGAGTCGGCTGCTGAGCATGCGGCTTGGAACTTACTAGGTCCTGACAACTATCTTATCCTCGCATCCTGTCTGATCTTCCAGGAGTACCATAACCTCCGCGCTGCTGCCTTCAACTCCCAGGCTCAGGAGCTGGGCCGGAAAACCGAGGACCTGACCAGCAGCCGGAGTGCGTGCTTTGTCTCATTCATCTCCTGTGGGGGCGCGTCAGCGCACCCACTGGGTGTAGTCCCCGAGATTCGGGCCGACTGCGGAGCAGTCGGGTCGGATCTTCCCTGACGACTTCTTCCTTATTGATTTTCCTTTGTCTTCATGCTTGCAGGAGCCAATGCCGACTTGAGGGGCCAGCTCAGCGGGGCCCAGGCCGCCCTTCGCGCCAAAGAAGCCGAGTACAACGCCTTGGTCCTGGAGCGTGACCGCCTGGCCAAGAAGTTGGCCGACCAGGAGGAGAGCCACAAGGCGGCCCTGAAGAAGGCGCAGGACAGCAAGGACGCCCTCAAAGCTGAGTTCGAGACCGAAGCGGCGGGCTGGGCTGAGGCAAAACAAGCGCTGAGCGAGGGCTTCGGCCAGATTGAGGATCTGATCGATGGTAAGCCGCCTTCCTCACTCCTTGCTTGCCCCTTGCCCCCTGATTTGTGTTCTGACTTGTGCTACTTTTTGTTCTTTGTGCAGACTACTTCCCCGGCTACTCCGTCTTCGCCACCCAGACCATCGAGGCCCACCGCGAGGCGCGCCGGCAGGCGGGGGATGAAATCGCGCCGGACTCGAGCCAGACGCTTGAGGAGCAACTCTTGGCGGTCCAAGCCCGGCTGCAGCCGGCTCACCGCATGCTCCGCCGCCTCAAGTGCGCCGGGGCGCAGGTGTTGGCCGCCCTCTGGCCAGGCGAAACGATTCCCCGCACCCCGAGTCGGACTTCCGACTAGCTGGAGGTTGCGGTTGGCCGCTTCAAGGCCTGGAAGGCATCGGCGGCCTGGCTTGGAGCTGGGAGGGCGCTGGAGTTCGTCCGAGCCTAGTATCCCGGGCTGAACCTGGACCAGCTGCGCACCTGGCGGCGAGAGGCCGACGAGGAGATGGAGGAGGTGCGGCCGGCTATCGCTCAGCGTGCCTCGACGATCGCCGAGTGCACTGACATCAGCGTCTTTGCTCCTGAAATAAATGACGACGGCGTTGCCCAGCCGGAGGAATGGTTTGGGCTGGACCCGGCAGTGGGTGAGGACTTGGCGGAGGAGATCGCTTCCAGCGATGAAGGTGAAGACGACGAAGGAGAGTAAGGCGAAGACATCGAGCCGGCCGGTGAAGCGGCCAACCAGCCCCAGCCTGACCGTACCTCCAGCAACGAGGCGTGTGCTAGAGCGCCCTCTGCGGGAGGTGGTGATCATGCCGAGGTTCGCCAGCCGGACACTCCTCCAGCCAGCACTGCCGTCTCTACCGACCTGCCCGACTCGCCAGTCGCTCCCTTGGCTTAATCTGCCGTCCTTGCTTTTCCTGCTTGTTACTCTTTGAACAATTTTTGTTAAACTTGCGCAGTTCCACCCACTGGGGGTGTATTCATACTATGTTGAATGCTAGCCTTTCGAAGGCCTTTTGTGTAAATATGATCGTGTGTGTGTTTGGCTTCCATTCGCGTATGATTTTTATCTTTAGGCTGTTTCCTTTGCCGCCTTCCCCTAGCTGCTGCCTTCCCAACCGGCAGCTGCTCTGCAGCCTGCGGCTAAGGAAGAACTTGGCTATATTTATTTATTTTTATTTTGGGGAAGGAAAGTACTCGAGCTTTCTTAGATTGAAGCGAGGTGAATGGAAGCCGGCCGGCCGGCTACTCTGGTAGTCGGTCGGTGGTGGGAGAAAACCCAGCTTTTGTTATATTAGTCCGTTAGTCCCTAGCCGTTTTTCGTGTGGGCGTCCTTTCCTGCCTTTAACTCTTGCCAGCCGGACAGCCGGTTCTTTGAACTGCGACTTTTGGCCAGAGAAGGCTTGGGTGCTGGCACACTACTTGTCTGACCGCGGGTAGGACTTCTAACATAACTCAAGGCGGCCAGTCCCCGGGCCAACTAGTCGAACCCGGTGCCGGACAAAAAAAGTGAATGTAATGACATGATCATAAGCATGATACTCTTCATTTATAGATAAAAGATGGCAGTCCCCGAGCTCTCCTCAGGGGGCCTATTGCCTCGTACTTAGTACAAAAGTTAGCGTGATACATACTGCATTTCAACTGTAAAATCTTCGGAGGAGGTTGGCGTTCCATGGTCGTTCTGACTCTTTGCCAGAGTCGTCTCTCTTTCGTGCCTTCAGCTTCTGTGCGTCGATCAGGTAGTAGGAGTCATTTCCCAGCGCTCTGCTGATGACGAAGGGGCCTTCCCAAGGGGCCGAGAGCTTGTGCTGGCCGGCTGTTCGCTGGATCAGCCGGAGCACGAGGTCGCCTTCTTGGAAAGATCTTGGTCTGACCATCCGGCTGTGGTAGCGGCGCAAGCCCTGCTGGTAGATGGCGGACCAGCTGAGAGCTAACAGCCGGCCTTCTTCCAGCAGGTCGACGCCGTCTTCTCGTGCTTCCTTGGCCTCCGCCTCTGTGTACATGGTTACCCGAGGCGAGTCGAACTCGATGTCGGTTGGGATGACCGCCTCGGCACCATACACGAGGAAGAAAGGAGTGAAGCTGGTTCACTTTGTCGGATTTTGGGTTCCGGCAGACCCTTGAGGTTCGAACACTGGGGTGCGCGCAGAGATTTCGCCTCCTACCTTCCTGCACCCCTCCGCCGTGCTAGGATCTAAACTAAGGAAAGAACAACACAAGAAACACAGGGTTTATACTGGTTCGGGCCACCGTTGTGGTGTAATACCCTACTCCTGTGTGTGGTGTGTGGATTGCCTCTTGGGCTGGTGATGATGAACAATACAAGGAAGAACAGCCTCGCGAGGGTCTGTTCTTGGCTGAGGTGATGAACTGCTGGGAGGGGTTGAACCACCTTTCTCTCTCTCTCTGACCTCCCCTGTCCAACCTCTCCTTTGTTGTATGGGTGGCTGGTCCTATTTATAGAGGCCCTGGTCCTCTTCCCAAATATTGAGCGGGAAGGGAGCCAACAATGGCGGGCTAATTTGAAGGGGGACAACAAGTATCAGCTATTCTGACAAAAGCGGTCTTCGCCTGCACAAAGCTCTGGTGATGACGCCGTCTTGGGCTCCACGGTGACCTCCATCTCGTAGTCCTCCTAGTCTTGGTCTTGTTGCACCGAAATGGCAACCTTTGCCTGATGCCTCGGTACTCCGCGGCTGCGCTTGCCCCCTTTACACCAAAGAGGAAAGGAGGATGCTGCGCGGACTGGCACCCGCCTGGCGCCCTGAGTCGTTATGGCTTGCGTCACGAGCTCCTCGTGAGGTACCCCGCCTTGATCTCTCCGCCTCCTCGTGAGCCAGCCTGACGAGGCCGTGCCTGAGGAAGCTTCGCGTTGTCCGCCTCGCGAGGCTTGGCCCCTCGCGAGGGTCTTGGGTTTGTGTTGGTGAAGATGGGCCGTGCTGGGCCCCCCTTTGAGCCACGCCGCAGGCCGCAGGCAGGCAAGTCTGGGGACCCCCGTTCCCAGAACGCCGACAGTAGCCCCCGGGCCCAAGGCGCGCCCGGACTTGGCCGTGCAGGGAGGCGGAAGGGCAAGAGCGAAGCGCCGTGGGCCCTAACAGCCTGCGGCCTTGGGCGCCGCGTGGCGGTTGACTAGACGTGGGCGCCTCAGCAACCGCGCGAGTTGATAAAGGAGTGGCATCCGCCTAGGCCCTGCTTCTTGCTTTCTCCGGCTGCTGCTCAGATCCCCTTTCTTGCGCCTCTCCTTCCTTCCTCCGAGATTTCCAGATCTGCTCTGACCGCGCGGCCTAGGGAGCCATGGCGCCTCGTCAGCCCCCGGCCGCAGCTTGGTACTCGTCTGCCCTGGACTCGCCGAACGTGTCGGAGGCGGGCATTTCCCGGTTGCACCGGATGGTGACGGCGTGGGGCATCGACGGGAAGAAGGTGTTCAAATCTGGCTCCGCCACCCCTGAAGGTCAAGGAAGCACCTTCTATCCGCTCTTCGTAAGTACCATTGTTGCTGGCCTGGTGCCTCCCTTCTCCGAGTTTTTCTTCTCTGTTCTCCGCCATTACAAGCTACAGGCTCTGCATCTCCATCCCAACTCCGTCCTTCTCCTGGCAATCTTTGCTTATTATTGCGAAGCACATGTTGGGGTGCAGCCCTCAGTGGCCTTGCTGCACCACTACTTCTACCTCCGGACCTCTCGCGGGACTGCTTCCGCGTGCGCGAGCTTCGTCGCGTCCGGTGGCGCCATTGCCATCTCAAACTCTGGGAAGAGGATTGAGGGCTTCAGGAGCAAGTGGATCTTGGTGGATGCTGGGCGCATCCACCCGCGGCTGATCTTGCCCACGGAGCAGCCCACGAGCTCCAGCGACTGGGGTGGAGCGGAGCTCACGGATCCCCGTGCGAAGATGGTGTTGGAGAAGATGGACGCGGATCTGAGGCCGGCCGACATGGCGGCGGCGAAGCTGACCGGCGCATCGCTGCTGAGGGAGTTCCTGGAGCACCGGCTGGCTCCGCTTCGGCAGTACTCGCTTCCAATGTGGAGGCCCCGTCCGAACCCCGCGGCCTTGGCCGCCAGAGACCTGGCTGCGGTTCTCCAATCTCTGGTCGGGGGCAATGTGGCGAGGCTGGAGGGCGCTCCTAGGCCCTTGTTCCTCCGCAACGACTGGGAGCAGGTGGTGAAGTCCATGTCTATCTTCAACGGGGATGGGCCAGTGCCCCTGGAAGCTCCTGAGGAACCGGTGGACGTGCCCTCCGGCAACTCCAGCGAAGAGGAAGAGGGAGGGGAGCACGGAAAGGGGCCTGACTCCGAGGCGACTGACAGAGAGTCGAGGGCTCCCCTCCCCCGGCGCAGGTCCCGCGTTCTCCGCCTCTCTCCGGAAGATGACGACGAGGATGACGACATAGACGACGACAAGCAGGACGGCGGGAGCTCGCCCCCGATCCCGAAGAAGGACAGGACCGGGCTGATCTCCCGTGGGTCTCCCCTGGCCCCGGGGCGAACCGCAGACGCACCTTCTGCCTCCAAGCTTCCCGAGGTCAACCCTTCCAGCCGACTTTCAGGCTTCAAATTTGGCCGGAGGCCGCTTGAGCTCACTGGCGATGACCCATAAGCATTCGATCCTTGTCTTTATCTCTTGCTCTGCTTCTGAGGCTTGACGTCCGCATCTTTGGGTAGGTTGGCGCCCGCGAAGGAAGGTGACCGCGACGCACAGGCTTCTCCTGCCCGGTCATCCTCGCGAGGTCTGGCTGAGCCGGCCGGGGCGAGCTCAGCCCCCATGGCCCAAGTGGCTCTTGAGGTGCTCTTGCCTGCCACCGCCACTACGGCTGTCGGGGCGCGGCAGACTCCGCCTCAGGATGCTGCGGCTGCGCTGCCGCCTTCTCCTCCTACTCCACCGGTCGCTATCTCTCTGACTCCTTCTGCCGTTCTGGATCGTGCTGTTGCTGAGCTGGACCGACTGCGGCAGGATCTTCTTGGCGCCGACCCCCGCTTGGTGGCCGGGCGTTTGGAGCTGGCTTCCGGATGGGTTCGCTCCGACGCCTCGATTCGGGCGGTGCTGGTCCAGGCCTCGACGGCATGCGAAGAGGAGAAGCAGGCCGTCCTGGAGGCGAAGGCTGCCCGTGATGCAGCCTTGGGGGAGGTGGTCGACGTCCGCGATCGCTAGAAGGCGCTGGAGGGCGAGCTGCAAGGCCCGCGGGATCGGCTCGCGGAAGAGGTCCGCCTTCGCCAAGAGCAGGAAGAAGGCGTGAAGGCTCGCGAGGCAGCCGTCGAGGGCCGGGAGGCCAAGCTCAGGAAGCGCCGCGACTGCCTAGGCGCGCTGGAGCAGGAGTTGGGGGCGAGGAAGGCCGAGCTGGACGGCAAGGCCATGGTTCTTGCCGAGGACCGCGCGGCCTTCACGGAGTTGGAGGCGAAGGCTCGCTCCTCGCTGAGGACGCTTTACGACAGCGGCCCGGAGAGCCCGCTGGCTGGCATCGAGGACGGCCCCGCCAAGCTGCTTCCCTTCCTGGTTCACGCTCTTGAAGATGTCGCCCTTGGCCTTGGCCCCACGGCCGAGGCCGAGGCGCGTGTCCTGTCTTCTGCAGCACTGACGCGGGTCCTCACCCACATCTACCTTCGCGATCCCAATGTCGACCTCGACAGCCTGCTGGAGCCAGTGAGCAGTGAGCGTGCCGCTGCCGCTGCCGAGGCCGTGAAGGGTCGCGCGGAGGTTCTGCTGGGGAAGTTCCGAGCCTTCAACACCAAGCCGGAGCAAGGTGCTGCCGACCCTGCTGCTCCGTGAGGCGAACCCGCTCCGTGCTGCTCCCCCGCCGCCGAGTGACTCCGTCGTGGCTCCTATCCTGCTTTTAATTCCTGCACACATATCATGCCTCGGGGAGGCGTTTAAACTTGCGTTTGGCATTGAAATAACAGTGTGGACTGTAATATTTGCTTTTGAATTCCTTGAAATTAGCGCTTTTCCTTCCTACTTGCTTACGTTCTACGCTGGCAGAGCCCGGCCTCGCGCGTACCTCACCCAGCAATAGTCCCGACCGGAAACCAGGACGGGACCAAGGAGTGAGGGGCTACGTGACAAGTTAGGCTCCTGAGTCGCGATGCTTAGGAGTCCCCCTTGGCGCACGAACAACAAGTAGGGAGGTGTGATGCGGGTGGATCCACCGTTCTACGTCTGCAGGGCCCGGCCACGCGCGTGCCTCACCCAGCGATGGTCCCGACCGGAAACCAGGACGGGGCCACGGAGTGAGGGGCTACGTGACCAGTTAGGCTCCTGAGTTGCGATGCTCAGGAGTCCCCCTTGATGCTCAAACGGCCTTCGTACCTTGGCTCCTCTCGGGGAGAGACGCGCGACGAACCAGGCCCGGGGGGACCTGGTCGGGCGGCGTGCGTCTGGGTGTGACCCAAGCGCAGCCCCCGTGCCCAGCCCCCTCGCGCGGCACTCCCGAGGGGAGGCGTTACGATGAGGCTAGACACTAAGCTCTGGGCTCCCTGAGGTTGATGCGGCCCGGGGGCCACCCCCAGTTGTTTATCACCAGCGCGGAGCATAGTGCTACCGTATGTGTATGGGCATAGCCGCTCCTCGGCAGTGTCGTCAGCCAGCGTGGAGCATGGTGCTTCCACTGGTACGTGGGAGGGGGCCCCCCTCCGGGAGGAGCCCCCGGGGCGTGTACAGCCCCGCCCCGACACGTGGCTGGCACGGTAGGGCCTGGCGAGGTGTATCTGGGCACCCGTGAGCCAGCGCGGGACTCACAAGGCCCTACCTCTAGGCGGGTTGCGCCTGGCACTGGGCCTTATCTTGTAATGTGTCCCTGCAAATTTGGTTAGATGTCGGCACTCTACGTCCTCGGGTCCCGGCCCTCGAGCTGGTCTCAGCCGTCGCTGGTACGCCAGGTCGCGATGCCATGGACAAGGCCATAGGGTGAGGGCTGGAGAGCCAGTAAGAGCCCTGAGTCGCGATGCTCAGGTGCCCCCCCTTTAACGTGCAAGTAGTCGGCATGGAGGAGAAGAGGCGCCGCAAACCGGCATCAAATAATCAAGCATGGTGGGTCTAACGCATAATCGGAAATAAACACAAATGGGATACATGCCACTGGGCCTGGCCCGAGCGGCTTGGGGATCATGCAGCCTGAGGGGCGCCCCCGACAAGGTAAGCTAATCAACGCGAAATAAAAGGGATACACGCCGCAGGAACGGACCCACGCGGCCTGGGAATAATGCAGCCCTGGGGGTGCTCCCAGCTGGAAGTAAAACTCGAAAGATGTCACCTGATGATGTTGAGGACGAAGGGGTGTTGGTGTAGCAGGCTCGGTGGGCTGCGGGAACCGATCCTCACGAGCCCCCAGGCCCAGGGGCCTCGGGAGGCTCCAGAGGCGCTGGTGACTCCTCACGGGCCATCTCCATCTCTGCCAGGGCTGCGGAACGCCTGGCCTCTCGTACCTCCGTGATGCCCCTCATGAGGCGCTGGTGCGCGTCAGCCGCGTTCGGCAAGCCGTAAGGCATGCGAACATAGCTGTGGGGTGGACCTCCGCAGTGCCCCGCTCGCGAGGGCCAGAGGCGCCCCAGAGAGACGACTCGGTTGAGCCCTGGTATGTCGATGCAGACGCGCAGCCCACCATCCTCGCCTGGACGGGGGGCCACTGCTGGTAGGCGGCGGGCGCCTCTCATGACTCTTGACTCCTGTAGCTCCTGAATGGCCTTGCTGACGAACTCCTGTGGGTCTGGATCTCCTTGCCTTGCGCCTTCTTGAGGGAAATGTGCTTCAAAACACGCCTCCATGTGGTACCCAAGATGCGCTGCCCCCCGGCTACTGCGTTCAACACCACGTGGCCGGGGGCTACTGCGTTCACTTCGCGGGCGAACTGCTTGAAGATGCACTGAGAGGCTGGGGCTTGCGCTCCGCCCAAGATGCAGGCGATCGCGCGCGGCTCCTGAAAGCCCCCAGCCTCCTCGTCCTGATGGCGATCATCGTTTCTCCTTGGCTGCGGCGGCTACGGTGGGAGGCCTGTGTTTCCTAGCGGGCGATCCTCGCGAGGCTGATCCTTCCAGTCTCCCTCGCGAGGCTGATCTCTCCATCCTCTCTCGCGAGGCGGGTCTTGCCAGCGATCCTCGCGAGGTTGATCGCGCCACCCTTGGCGCGGCCCACGGTCTTCCCAGCGTCCTGCGTTTCTTCCTCCTCCTCGACCGTAGCCCCGGTCTCCGCGGTTGGGGCGATGGCCGATCCTTCCTTCACGCACGGCTCGGAGTTCTTGGCATTCGTTGGTGTTGTGGGTGTGGAGGTCGTGGTACACGCAGTACCGGCCCTTGGGAGGTTCGAGCTGATCTCTGCCTCGCTTGGTGTCTGGTTCTGCCGCGAGCACTGCAGCCCCCTTGCGCTTCACATCCTTGGCCTTGAGCTTCTTCTCTTCTGGGTCTGCGGCAGGCAGCTCGAGGAGGGAGAGACGCCCCTCCTCAGCCCTGGCGCACTTGTTTGCTAAGTTGAACAGCTCCAAGGAAGTGCACAGGTCTTCATGCATCGCCAGCTCCTCCTTCATCTTGACGTCGCGCACACCATCGGAGAAGGCTGAGATGATGGCCTCCTCAGTCACCCTGGGGATCTTGAGGCATGCGTTGTTGAAGCGATGGATGTACTTCTGCAGGGTTTCCCCGGGTTGTTGCTTGATGCGGCGCATGTCGCTCACGGCGGGTGGCCGGTCGCGAGTACCTTGGAAGTTGGCGATGAAGCGGGTGCGCATCTCTTCCCAGGAGGAGATTGTGCCTGGAGCGAGGTTCAGGAGCCAGGTGCGGGCCCCGTCCTTGAGCGCCATGGGAAACCAGTTCGCCATGACCTTCTCGTCTCCGTTGGCAGCTTCGATGCCCAGCTCGTAGAGCTGGAGGAACTCCGCAGGGTCGGCCGTGCCGTCGTAGCGAGGAGGCAGGTCTGGTTTGAACTTGCCGGGCCACGCGACGCTGCGTAGTTCGGTGGTGTAGGCGCGGCAGCCTGCCCTGGCCACGGGAGGCCTTAGGTGACGGAGAGCCTGGTCTTGCATGTCCCCACGCGCTGGAGCAGGGGGATGGTCGCGACGTGCTAGAGCAAGGAGCGCCCGGGCAGCTTCTGGCGGGCGAGGGACTTCTTGGCAGCTTTGTTCTTGCTGCGCTGGCGCCTGACGGAGCGGGTTCCGCCAAGGGGCCACGCGCCTTGGAGCCATGGCGTCTTCTTGAGGAGGAGGTGGCCGGGGTGCCGCCGGAGCCTCTTCGCCCACGCGGGGCGGGGTGCGGTGCAGCGGAACGGATGGCGCGGAAGAGCCCCCCGCAGCGCGGATGAGCTCGGCGACGCGGTTGAGCCATTCTTCGTAGACGTCGTCGACGGGACGGTAGCGCAGGAGCTCGTTTGCCGCGATGAGTGCAGCCCGAGCCTCCATGGGCGCGCGGAGCGCGCGGGACGAAGATCCAGTTCGGGCGAGCGAGGGGGTTGCGGTGCTGCCGTCTTGCCGCACGGACGGATGCTGGGACGATGCTTGTCGCTTGTCCCCCGCCGGGCCGGTGGGGCGTTGACGGCAGGTGACGGGGAACGGCGTGGATGCCCGCCGACAGGGGCCGTCTGGGCAACGCGGGAAGCGAGTGCGGCCCGGCGCTCGGCGCGGGCCCGACGAGCGTCAGACATGGGCGTGACGGTCGGAGGAGAACGGGGCGGTGGAAGACGAATTCCGGCGCACCCCTACCTGGCACGCCAAATGTCGGATTTTGGGTTTCGGCAGACCCTTGAGGTTCGAACAATGGGGTGCGTGCGGAGATTTCGCCTCCTACCTTCCTGCACCCCTCCGCCATGCTAGGATCTAAACTAAGGAAAGAACAACACAAGAAACACAGGGTTTATACTGGTTCGGGCCACCGTTGTGGTGTAATACCCTACTCCTGTGTGTGGTGTGTGGATTGCCTCTTGGGCTGGTGATGATGAACAATACAAGGAAGAACAGCCTCGCGAGGGTCTGTTCTTGGCTGAGGTGATGAACTGCTGGGAGGGGTTGAACCACCTTTCTCTCTCTCTCTGACCTCCCCTGTCCAACCTCTCCTTTGTTGTATGGGTGGCTGGTCCTATTTATAGAGGCCCTGGTCCTCTTCCCAAATATTGAGCGGGAAGGGAGCCAACAATGGCGGGCTAATTTGAAGGGGGACAGCAAGTATCAGCTATTCTGACAAAAGCGGTCTTCGCCTGCACAAAGCTCTGGTGATGACGCCGTCTTGGGCTCCACGGTGACCTCCATCTCGTAGTCCTCCTGGTCTTGGTCTCGTTGCACCGAAATGGCAACCTTTGCCTGATGCCTCGGTACTCCGCGGCTGCACTTGCCCCCTTTACACCAAAGAGGAAAGGAGGACGCTGCGCGGGCTAGCACCCGCCTGGTGCCCTGAGTCATCATGGCTTGCGTCATGGGCTCCTCCTGAGGTACCCTGCCTTGATCTCTCCGCCTCCTCGTGAGCCAGCCTGACGAGGCTGCGCCTGAGGAAGCTTCGCGTCGTCTGCCTCGCGAGGGTCTTGGGTTTGTGTTGGTGAAGATGGGCCGTGCTGGGCCCCCCTTTGAGCCACGCCGCAGGCCGCAGGCAGGCAAGTCTGGGGACCCCCGTTCCCAGAACACCGACAGACTTGTTTGGGGTAGTGCGCAGACTCCAGAGGACGGCCGGCAGCTCATCGAGCCAACAGCCGGCCGAACGTTCCAGTGGTACGACCAGTCGGGGCTTGAGGCCGGAAAGGATGAGGCCGTTGGCTCGCTCGACTTGGCCGTTTGACTGCGGGTGGGCAATGGACGCTAAGTCCAACCGGATGCCCTGCGTCGCGCAGAAACGTGCCAATGCTCCCTTGGTGAAATTCGTGCCGTTGTCGGTGATGATGTTGTGTGGCACGCCGTAGCGAGTTGTTATATCTGTGATGAATGTCACGGTAGTCGGCCCATTCAGCTTCTTGATCGGCTTTGCCTCAATCCATTTGGTGAATTTGTCCACGGCGACAAGCAGATGTGTCATGCCGCCGCGCGCCGTCTTGAATGGGCCCACCATGTCCAGTCCCCAAACGGCGAAGGGCCAGGTGAGGGGAATGGTCTTGAGTGCCGAAGCCGGCATGTGTTGCTTGGAGCTGAAGACTTGGCACCCTTTGCAATGTTTAACTAACTCCTTGGCGTCATCCAAAGCAGTCGGCCAAAAGAACCCATGGCGGAAAGCTTTGGCGACGAGTGATCTTGAGGCCGCATGGTGGCCGCATTCTCCTTGGTGGATGTCTCTGAGGATTGCAATGCCCTTCTCTTGCTCGACGCATCGCTGGAAGACTCCAGTGACACTGCGCCTGACGAGCTCTCTGTTGACGATTGTGTATGCTCCGGCTCGGCGTTGGACTTGTCTTGCCTCTGTTTCGTCAGCCGGCAGATCTTGGTTTATTAGGAAGTTGAGGATGGACTGAGCCCATGATGGAGCTGCGACTTCTTCTATTGCCAACACGGCTACTGCGACCAGGGCGGGCAGGCTGGGTGGTGAAATGCTGGAGTCGGCCGCCGCCTGTTGTGTTGGTGCAGTCCCCGGGCCGACTACCGCAGTCCCCGAGACGGGTGTGGCAGTCCCTGGGTCGGGCGTAACTACGGAAGTCCCCGAGCCGCCTACTGACGTCCCCGGGCCGACTATCGAAGTCCCCGGGTCACCTGCTTGGTTCTTCGAGCCGGACCCGGCCGCGTCGGGGTCAGGCGGCACGAAGATGGAATCGGTCTCTAGAGACGGCTTGATAGACGGCTTGAGGAGGCGTTGCAGAGAGACACCGGTTGGTATTGCCTGCCGAGTGGAGCCTATTCGAGCCAGGGTATCAGCTGGCTCGTTGTCGGCTCACGGTACGTGGAGGAACTCGCATCCTTCAAAGTACCCGCTGATTTGCTGAACGAGGAAGCAGTAGCTTGCCATATTTGCGTCCTTGG
Organism: Triticum urartu; assembly: GCF_056163025.1. Classification (NCBI taxonomy): domain Eukaryota; kingdom Viridiplantae; phylum Streptophyta; class Magnoliopsida; order Poales; family Poaceae; genus Triticum; species Triticum urartu. Next base: position 110,613,698 of record NC_141875.1, on the reverse strand, counting down.
CGTCCCAGTCACCGGATGATTGCTGGACTACCAAGTCCAAGTCGCCGTAACATAGGATCCGGCGTATGCCGAGCTCTTTGGCAAGCCGGAGCCCATGTATAAGCGCCTCGTACTCGGCCACGTTGTTGGAGGCGGCAAAGTGAATTTGCAGCGTGTATCTGAGCTTGTCGCCTTTGGGCGAGGTGAGGATGACGCCGGCTCCCAAGCCGGTGCGCATCTTGGACCCATCGAAGTGCATGCGCCAATGAGCGGAGTCGGGAGCTGGCGGTAGGTACTGGGTCTCGGCCCAGTCGACGAGGAAGTCGGCCAATGCTTGGGACTTGATGGCGGTGCGAGGCTGGTAGAAGATCGTGTAGGGGGCCAGCTCGATGGCCCATTTCGCCACCCGGCCGGATGCATCCCGGCTGCCTATGATCTCGGCAAGCGAGGCGGTGCATACGACCATGATGGGGTGCTCTTGGAAGTAGGGCTTCAGCTTCTTGGCGGCGAAGTACACGCCATAGCACATCTTCTGGTAGTGCGAGTAGTTCTGCTTCGAGGTAGACAGCACCTCGCTCAAATAGTACACTGGCCTCTGGACCGGCTGGGCTCGGCCCTCTTCTGGGCGCTGGACTACGATGACAGTGCTGACCACCCGGCTGGTTGCGGCAATGTAGAGGAGCATGGGCTCTTTCTCAGTCGGCGCCGCCAGGACAGGTGGCGTGGCCAGCATCTTCTTCAGCTCGTGAAAAGTTTGGTCGGCTTGGTCGTTCCACTCGAAGTGAGTGGTCTTCTTCATGAGGCGGTAGAGGGGGAGAGCTTTCTCTCCGAGCCGGCTGATGAAGCGGTTCAGGGAGGCCAAGCACCCGGTGAACTTCTGGACGTCTCGAAGTTTGGTGGGAATCGCCATTCTCTCAACGGCCTTGATCTTTATTGGGTTGCATTCGATGCCACGTTCGAAGACCAGGAAGCCTAGGAGCTGGCCGGCTAGCACTCTGAACACACATTTCTCGAGGTTGAGCTTGATCTGGAACCGGCACAGGTTCTCAAATGTTTCCTTGAGGTCCTCCAACAAGGTGTCGCGCTTCTCCGTCTTCAACACAATGTCGTCTACGTAGACGTGGGCATTTCTGCCGTGCTGCTTGAGGAGGCACTTCTGCATGCAACGCTGAAAAGTGGCACCAGCATTTCTTAAGCTGAATGCCATAGTCAGGTAGCAGAAAGCTCCGAATGGCGTGATGAAGGCGGTCTTTAGGCGATCAGCCGGATCTAGCTTTATCTGGTGGTATCCTGAGTAAGCATCCAAGAAACTCAACAGCTCGCATCCGGCCGTGGAGTCTATCACTTGATCAATCCTTGGCAGGGCAAAGGGATCTTTGGGGCAGGCCTTGTTGAGGCTCGTGTAGTCTATGCACATGCGCCACTTGTTGTTCTTCTTTAGCATGAGGACCAGGTTGGCGGGCCACTCTGGAAAGAAAACCTCCATAATGAAGCCGGCTACCAGAAGCCGGGCTATCTCCTCTCCCACAATCCTTCTTTTCTCCTCCGACAGTCGGCGGAGGGGTTGTTTGACTGGTTTTGCGCCTTCTCGGACGTGTAGCTTGTGCTCGGCGAATTCCTTCGGAACACCCGGCATGTCTTTAGGGGACCATGCAAAGATATCCCGATTCTCATAGAGGAAGTCGGCGATCTCGCCTTCCTATTTGCTGTTTAGGTTTGCCCCGATGACGGCAAACCTTTCTGGGTGCTCGGGGTCAAGAGGTATCTTCTTCGTCTCCCTGGCCGGCTGAAAAGATCCTTGGGCATCACACTCCTTAGGATCGGGGGGCAGGGCCGGGTGCTTGCCGGCCATGGCCACGACTCGGTCCAACATCTTCTTTTCTTCGGCAATCACAAGGGACTCGGCTAGCCGGCTGCTGGCTGCAGCACACTCAGAAGATTTCTTGTAATCGCCGGCTACGGTGAGGATGCCCTTGGCGCTCGGCATCTTCATTTTGAGGTAAGCATAGTGGGGAACAACCATGAACCTGGCCAAGGCAGGACGGCCAAGCAATGCATGGTAGGGGCTCTCTAGGTCCACCACTTCAAACCAGATCGCTTCTCGACGGAAATGATCCTTGTCCCCAAAGAGAACATCAATCTTGATCTTGCCAATGGGGGCGCAGGACATGCCAGGTACAATGCCAGGGAACACCATCCGAGTAGGCATGAGTTGCTTCGTCTTGACGTTCAGCTTCTCCAGGGTGTCACGGTACAGGATGTTGATGCTGCTCTCGCCGTCTATCAGCACTCGGGAGAAACAGGCGGCGCGTCTGTCCGTTGCAAGGGTGGCATCCAAAACCAACACATAAGAGCCGGGAGATGGCATCACCTCTGGGTGGTCGGCCCGGCTCCAGCTGATAGGCTTTTTTGACCAGTGCATGTGCTCGGCGGGGTTGGCAGCGACCATGTTGACTTCCTGGTGCTCTCGGCGTCTGCTACGCCGGCCTTCGGGCTGGCTTGTAAAGACGACATAGGCGGCATGCTCGTCGGGGAACTCATCGTGCACAACTAGACTGCTGGCCGAGCGGTCGGCAGCTGCGGAGCCGGAGGCGGCGGACCAGCAGGCGGAGGCGGCGCGAGCCCTTCGCCTTTGGAGATTCGGGCGAGCCAGTGGCACTTCCGGGTTGTGTGGTTGGACGGCTTCGCGCCGCTGTGGAACTTGCACGGGGCGTCGAGAGTTTGCTCATAGGAGAAAGCCGGCTGCCAAGGCGGCCTGTCGCCCTTCTGCTTCTTGGGTGCGGGTCGCCCTTCGGGCTGCTTGTCCTCGACTGTGGCCACCTGCCGGCTGGTGGAGAGCGGCACGGGGCCCTTGCGCTTGTGGTCGTTCTGGTACGGGCGTCGGCCGGAGTCCCCTAGCCGGCGTCTTGGGCACCGGGTTGATTACCTTCCCGGACGCGTCTACCCGGAGTTCAGTCTTCATTGAGGAGTCGGCGGTGGCGTACTTGTCCGCTATGACCAGAAGCTCATTGAGGGTAGCCGGCTCGTCGCAGAGGAGCTTGTGCTTAAGGAGGGTGCCTTCTCGGCATCCGGTGTTGAAGTAGTCTATGGCCTGCACCTCGTGCAGCCCTTCACAAGAGTTGCGAAGCTCGGCCCAACGCGTGAGGTAGTCGCGAGTGGACTCGGCAGGGCCTTGTACGCACAAGGAGAGCTGTCTGGGCTTGGGAGCCCGCTTGTAGGTGCTGGTGAAGTTGCGGACGAAGGCTTCTGTGAAGTCTAGCCAGCTGTTGATGCTGTATGGCCTGAGGCTGTTGAGCCAGGTCCGCGCCATGCCTTGCAGCATGAGGGGCACGTACTTCATGGCAACGCGCATGTTGTCGTTTGCTATGCGAACCGCTGTGGAGTAGTCGATCAACCAATCTTCCGGCTTCATGGAGCCGTTGTACTTGGGCGTGTCTCTTGGGAGCGAGAACCCTTTGGGGAAAGGCTCGTCACGGATGCGGGGGCCGAAGCAAGGCGGGCCGACATCATCTTCTTCTTCTAGCGCCAGGGATCGCGCTAGGCGGTCGATCCGATGGCGGGCGTCGTTCTCGCCGACTCCTTCACGGAGACCTAGTCGGCCGCTGAGAGTCGGATGCGTGATAGGCGGTGGGGTGGGATATCTCTCCCCACGAGGCGGAGGCGGGTTGCCCCGCCGCTCCACGGCCCGGGGACGGCCTTCTACATCTCGCTCGATGGAGGTCCGGGTTCGGCTTCGGCTGGCAGCCGACTCCTTCTCGTGTCGCGCGCGGGTTTTACCCGCAGTCGGCGTCTAGGACGTCGCGCCGTGCTCTCGGCGCGGGGGAGGGCTTTCCGCGCGAGCGTCGGCTTCGTGCCACTGTGCGGCTGCATCGATTAGTTGCTGGATGCGTCTGGTCATGTGGGGGAGTTCTTCGGCCCCCAGTCCATCTAGCTCGTCTACGGCCGCCTGGGCGGCATGCAGGTTCTCGAGCGGAGTGGCGTAGACTGAGAGGTCGACTCCTAGCGTGTCGGCGAGGGCAGCGCTGCGCTGTCTGACAACGCCGGCTCGGCTTGGCCCTCCTGGGGGCGGCGTGCCAAAGGCGGCGCGGTCGGCTTCGCGCTGGTGGGCCTCGGTGAGGCGTCTCATGGAAGCCAACTTCCGGCCCTCCGCGAGGAGGGCGAGGCGGCGAGCCTCCAGTGCTTCGGCGTCGGCATCGGCCGGGAGGGGGATGGACAAATCGCGGACCACTGCATGCGGGGCGTCGAGGGCGTTCTCGCCAGAAGCGCCGCCGTGGCCGATGACCATCACCTCGGTGGTGGCGCCGTCACAGCCATCGGCCCGGGGAAGAGGGTCGTTGTAGATCGCGACGTTGGTGGGGAAAGCGTCGAGCGAGGCCGTGTCGGAGTCGACAGGCATCGGATCGGTGGAGCCAACAGACTCCAAGTCCACAGCAAGCTCGCCGGAGACGTGGAGCTGGCCGAGGAGGTTGACGAGGTGGTCGGTGCCCGCGTTAGAGGCGAGCTCGTCGGAGATGAGGGTCTCGTCAAGGAGATCGGCGAGGCTGCTCGCTGCGCAGACGTTGGCGACGCCTTGCAGCGCGTCGTGGCAAGTGCCATCGGGCGTGCCGGGCTGGCTACGCTCGCTGGGGAGGAAGAGGGTTCCCGTCCAGAACAGGTCTCCGGACGACGGTGCACCTGGCCCCACGGTGGGCGCCAAATGTCGGGTGATAGGTGCGACATATGCCAACGGGTGGCTTATCATTGTGGGAGCCAGTAAGACGTCGCCGGTGCCTGGAAGCGGGATGAGGCGAAGACATGCACGCCGGCGAATCTTACCCAGCTTCGGGGCTCTCCGTGGAGATAACACCCCTACTGCTGCTCCGCGGGGTCTCCGCATGATCACTAGATGAGCGCGGGGCTACAAGATGCTCCTTGAGCTGTTTGGCGAGAGGAAGAAGAAGGGCACGGCTCGCTCTCCTCTCCTCTCTATGTGGTGTCTAAAACTAGCTCAGATCCACCCTTTGCATGGGTGCCCCGGGGGGTTTATATAGGCCCACCCCCCCGGGGTACAATGGTAATCCGGCTGGGCGTGGGCCCCAGCCGTCTGTGTCTACGCTCGCCGGCTTCTACACCGGCTGTTGGGGCCCGCCGGCTAGTGGGTCCCGCCGGCTGCCGGCTCCTTGGTCGACAGGCAGGCCCCACTATCCAGGGCCTTTTCGGTGGCTGGTTACTGTTGCCTCAACTTGGTGACGAGGGCTTCGCCGAGGTGGGCGTGGCTACAGTGCCGCCGCCCGGCGGGCGATCGCTGTAGCCTCACCGCATCTTGTCTCCTTAATGGGGCGTCTCCTTCGAGGGAGGAAGCAAGCCGGCTGCGGGGAGCCGGCCCTGTCTTGGGCCGACTGGGGGAGGCCTGGCCGCCTTCGGGTGTCTCTCTACCTGAAGGGGCCCACCGCCTGTGGGCCGCGCTGACAGCCCATCGTGGGTGGCATCAGGGTCAACATGGCAACAGTGCCGCGCCGGACGGGTCATGGCTACCCCGTACGGCGCACTGTGCCAGGCGTGCTCTTGGATTCGGGGGTGGCAGGCTTTACTGTAGCCACGCCCCGCCACATCGCCGTTATGTGGACGCAGACTTCGAGGGTACGATCTTGACCGCTTTGTGGGAGCCGGCCTCTTGGAGTCGGCCTTCTCGTGGCTGGCTTCTTGGAGCCGGCCCGCCCACGGCTTTCTTCATGAGGGCTAAAGCCGGGCCGCCTTTTGATAGTTGGCCTGGGAGACAGCCGGCAAGGGGAAGGCGGCCCCACGTCTTGGATTCTTGAGGGCCGGATCGACTCGTAATTTTTTCAGACGGGCCAGGGGGAGCCGGCTAGGCTACCCGTGGTCATTTACTCTGACAACAAGCATATCCAGCAGAATAAAAGGTTGCAAATGGACAGGGCACATAGCTATGTGCTTATGTTGCAACCAGCAGATGAGCGGACATGCTCCAAACTTGAAGTTATTTGCAAGATGCAATCAGGAAGTCAATTGTAAGCGACCAAGAGCATATGGGTGGCGAAGCATGGGAGTAAAGGGGCACGAGTGAATAGGGGCTGTGGGCTTTGGGCCTTGTAATAGGAATAAGGCTAGTGGGCCATTGGCCTCTCTAGTTGGAGTAGGTACTTTTAGCACGACTCGTTCTCTAGATCGGCAGCGAAGTTGTAATTGATAGCTCGCTCATTCTATCCCCTTTCCCAACTCTTTCTTCCACCTCAAGACAAGCCCACTCTATAATTGAATTCCCCTACAGAGTGAATTATCCTGTGATTTATGATCCTTATCAAGTAAGGTTATCACAATTGGTATCAGATTCAGGCGATTGGTGGCGGGGCGGTGAATCGGGCTCGACTGCGCGGAGGTTGGGTTTCCCCTGTAAAATTCGGACGCAGAGGCGGATCTCGCGGCAGCGGTGAGAGGTCGCTTATCGTGTGCGACGTAGGCGATGCTTCTGAGTGGCGGTGGGGTGCATTCGACGGCGGATCAGGCCAGCACACGGTTTCCCAGGGTCCGTTCACTGGGTGTAAAATTCCAAGGTGCGGCAGGATTGGCGCTGTGCGGGAGGCGTGGGAGGTCGGTTGCAGAGGATAGAGCGCGGGCGGAGGCGGAGAAGCAGCGCTCCAGTACTCGCCGATCTAGGCGGCGGTAGACCTCGGTCACTACGGCTCCCCCCAAGGCAAGTGTGCAGACTGAGTTCGTGCTCAGCTCAATGGAGGCGTTCGAGTTGCGAGTGATGAAGAAGCTGGAAGTCCTGGCAGGTTTGGGGGACAAAATCAACCGGATAGATGAGCTCTTCACCAGGATAGATGAGTTGGATCAGAAGTTCAACACTCAGGTGGAATGCATCGCTGTGATTCAGAGTAACGTGAACCTGACAATGAAGTCAATTGGCGAGGTGCGACAAGAACAAGTGGCGGCCGCGAAGGATCAGATGTCCAAGCATTCGCCGTCCGGATCATCACCCTCAGCCAATGACAGCATAATGGGTACTCCTCCTATGGTAAGTTCCCTGAACAAAACACATCCACTTAACCTCCTGCACCTATGGAGCAATAGTGTCAGCAGTCAAATTTGGAGAAACAAAAAGTAGCATTTGTAGCCTCTTGTGAAGAGCAACATCCACGTCGACCTTGGATGCCCAAAATGGATTTTCCTCGTTTTGATGGTAGTGATGTACGCATATGGCTCGACGGATGTGAAGCTTATTTTTCCTTGTATGAGATTCCTGAATTCTTCAGAGTTACTTCTGCTACATTGCATATGTGTGGCGATGCGGCCAATTAGTTTCATGCGTATAAACTGACTCATCAGTGGCCTAATTGGCATGAGTTTCGCTCTGCTGTGATGTCAGAGTTCGATGTCAACGTGCACAGACACAAAATGAAAGAGTTGATGATGCTAAAACAGTCAGGGTCAGTGGCAGAGTACAAAAGAGAGTTTACGCAATTAACTTACCAGTTGCTGCTGTATGAAAACACAGTTAGCGACACATTCCTGGTAACTAGGTTTGTGTTGGGTCTGAGAGAGGAGTTGAGAGCTGCGGTGGAGATGCAAATACCAGCTACAGTCAGCGAAGCTGTGATGCATGTGGATGTGGTATTCAGGAAGAGGTCTTGGCTAGAAGAAAACATGTTAAATGGACAAACCACAAAGCAATGGGTTCAAAAACTGATTACAAGGCTCAACCAGTGGCTGTAGGAGATCTATGGAAAGCTAGACAGCTGAAAGGGTTTCGAAGGGCTAATGGTCTTTGTTATAGTTGTGGAGAAAAATACACACCAACTCACGTGTGTGCTAAGCACCCGGTTCAGGCAACTGTGCAAGCATTGCAATGTGAAGGCCCTACTGTTCTATCTGATGAAGTGCTTGATGCAGTTGAGGAACAGGAAGCAGCCTTACAAGAGAGGCAACTGTCGGTAAATGCCATTTCAGGGGCAGATCATCCAAGGACAATCAGGTTGCGAGCCTTAATTGGGAATCAAGTTGTGCTAATTCTGTTGGATTCGGGAAGCACTCACAGCTTTATAGATACTGAGATGTTAGCCCGAGTGCAGCTCACACACCAAGAGTTGAAAACACCATTGCAGGTGAAGGTGGCAAATGGGGAAATGCTACAGTGTAAATCAGTGGTGCCTGAGCTGCACTGGTGGGTTCAGGGCCACACTTTTAGCTACCCAATGAAAGTACTAGACCTAAGAGGATATGATATGATCTTGGGGATGGATTGGCTAGAGCAGTGGGGTGAAATGACTTGTCAGTGGAAAGAAAAATGGGTGAGGTTCCAATTTCAAGACCAGCTCATAACCTTGCAAGGCTTGTTACCTCCAGCCAACCCGGTGTTACAAGAAGTATCAGTTGAGCAAGCCATGAGATGGCACACTGGTAATGACATTTGGGCAACTGCTTTGATCATTCCTGTGATGTCAAAAACACCAAATGAAATTCCGAATGAGGTGCAAGCAGTGATACAAGAATTTGCGGATGTGTTTCAAGATCCTAAAACATTACCCCCTTTGTCGGTGTCAAAACCGGCGGATCTCGGGTAGGGGGTCCCGAACTGTGCGTCAAGGCCGGATGGTAACAGGAGACAAGGGACACGATGTTTTTACCCAGGTTCGGGCCCTCTCGATGGAGGTAATACCCTACTCCTGCTTGATTAATATTGATGATATGGGTAGTACAAGAGTAGATCTACCACGAGATCAAGGAGGCTAAACCCTAGAAGCTAGCCTATGGTATGATTGTTGTATATGGAGTTGATGTCCTACGGACTACAACCCTCCGGTTTATATAGACACCGGATAGGGTTAGGATTACACAGAGTCGGTTACAATGGTAGGAGATCTTGAATATCCGCATCGCCAAGCTTGCCTTCCACGCCTAGGAAAGTCCCATCCGGACACGGGACGAAGTCTTCAATCTTGTATCTTCATAGCCCTGGAGTCCGGCTGAAGGTATAGTCCGGCTACCCGAACACCCCCTTATCCAGGACACCCTCAGTAGCCCCTGAACCAGGCTTCAATGACGACGAGTCCGGCGCGCAGATTGTCTTCGGCATTACAAGGCGGGTTCCTCCTCCAAGTCCTTCATAGAAGATTGTAGACACCAAGAGTAGTGTCCGGTTCTGCAAAATAAGTTTCCACATATTTCCATAGAGAGAATGATATAAACACAAACCAAATCTGCTGACGTATTTCGCAGTGCGTCATCACACTACGGCCAAGTCCTTTACTCGAATCGTTTTTACTTTTCCACCTCAGCACGTTTTGCGAGGCGGTTTCCTTGGCACATCTTGTCAAAGCAGAGATCATGTACCCCCTTTACGGGATTCTCATCAATACAGACGTGGGTAACCCAACCGTGCCCGTTAGCATGTTTCCTCGATTAAATACGAGTCCCAAACGGTTACGGGGAGGGCTCTTGGTATTCAACCTCTTATAAAGAGACCAAGGCCTTACTCCTTTTTTCAATCTCAAGCGAGTTCGCCCGTCGCCTCGAGTTCCAACACCCTAGGCTCCAGATTCCAGGCGCTTCGGACCTTCGACGATGTCCGGTTTTGACCTTCAAGGCCGATGGACGCCCTCCTCCGTCACGGAGGAGGACATACTAAAGTTGAGGGAGGCTAAGTTCCTGACCGGCGAAATTTCGCATAGGTTGCCTGCTCAAGGGCATGTCATTCCCAGTCCCCAGCCCGGTGAGAGCGTGGTGTTCATGTCTCACTTCCTTCGGGGGTTGGGCTTCCCAATGGATCCCTTTGTGAGGGGACTGCTGTTTTATTACGGGCTGGAATTCCATGACTTGGCTCCGGAGTCCATCCTCCATATCTCCTCGTTCATTTTTGTGTGTGAAGCGTTCCTCTGTGTTACCCCTCACTTCGGATTATGGCTCAAGACCTTCAAAGTGGAGCCGAAGATGATCAAGGGACGGCACGCAGAGTGCAGAGGCGTTGTTATAAGCAAAAATGCCGATGCTTCATGGCCCGAGGGCTCTTTTCAAGAGGAGCTAGGTTTGTGGCAACGAGAGTGGTTTTATATCACCGCTCCCCGGAGCACCAAGTGGGTGGCACCTCCTGCCTTTCGCTCGGGTCCCCCACCACGGCTAGCGTCATGGGTCAACAGAGGGTTAGATTGGGGTTTGCCCAAAGACGTGCCCTTGTTGCAGGGCCGCATTAAGGATCTCTTGGAAGGAGACCTCAGCCTAGTCAAGGTGACGCAGGTCATGTTGATTCGCCGAATATTGCCCGGCAAATGTCGCTCCCTTCGCCTATGGGAGTTTAATCCAGAGGGATCGCGAGATCTCCAGAATTTCATGGGCGCAACGCCCGCGGAGATGTATAAACTGTTCTTCGGATCATAAGAGATGTGTCCGGATTTAACCGAGGACGCAGGCCTAAGCTGCAATCGCCCGGATACTCAAGTAAGCAACCTTGTGCCCGGACCTTCTATCCGTATAATTGTCATAAACTTGCCCCTAAAAGAGCCGTCCTTTTAAACAGGAGTGGTAGCGAAGGCAAAGCTGATCAGGTGTCCGACTCCGCTTCTCGAAACCAGGCCGGATCCCGTGCTGGTCAGGATGCTGGAGATAATGCCTTTGGAGGGAAGCAAGGGGGAGGACAAGGAAACTATGGCCTCCTCGAAGGAGGCTGCTCCGAAGGGAGGAACCGACAATTCCTCTCCTAAGGGGAAGAAGAGAGCCGCCTCTGACGACCCGGAAACCATGGCCTCGAAGCGGGGGAAAAAATCCTCATCAGAGGGTCCGACGCCGGGGAGTTCCTCGGCCGGACTAGGCCCTCAAGGGGATCAGCCCTCCAGCGAGCCGTAAGTAGAGAAAGATTTTCCTTTTGAGGGATGAGGGAAATCCTTGATTTATATCTAAGAAGATTAACCGAATTTTTACCTTGTAGCTCGGACCTCAGCCCTTCTCAGCAGAGCTCGTCTTCGGGGGATCTCCTTCCAGAGATGATGGAGAGCGGGACGCCTCCCCCTGCCGTGCCGCCTAGCGAGGCGGGCGACCCTGAGGTGTCGTCGCGAAGGGTTTCTCCGAATCCGGCAAGGGCGGAAGATAGCTATGTGGCTCCCCGAGGTTCTCCGCGTCCGGCCTTTGAAAGAGGTCGTGGGACAAGTCTGGCACCGTCTGGTGCTCGGCCGGAGGAGCTAAAGATTCTGCTGGGGCGAGCTTCTATCTCGGAGGAGCACCGTGCATTGATGGGCACGGTGATTGAAAGGGTCTCATCCGCAGAGAGCGGATTGCATGAGGCCGTCAAAAGTTTACTGACGGGCTTTGAGGTACATTAGATAATGTACACTTTTGTCAGTTGCACATGAATAAGATGCGCCCTGTGTAGATAGTAGCCCCTGAGACTCTGCGCGTCGTCAAGAAATGACGGCACGCGGAGGATCATAATCCCAGGTCTAAGATGTCGCCTTTGAATGTAGGCGGCAGGGTGTCCGGAATCGAGCCGAACTGATGATTTTGCCGAACTAAAGCGGCAACTAGACGTGGCAGATGCCGACATCGCGCTTGTCAACAAGCGGCTTGATGAGGCTCAAGGTATTTAATTCCTCGGGCGGCATCAGGTAAGAAGAGTTTTATGCCAGTGTCTTACGATGTGTGTGCTTGACGCAGATGGTGCGGCCCCCATGGAGAGTCTTAGAGCAGAACTTGCCCGAGCTAAAGAACAAGCCAGAGAAAGTGATGCGGCTGCCAAGAAAGCCCTTGAAGAGCTGAGAGCCGAACAGGCTGCTCATTGCCGAAGCAAGGAAAAGATGGCCGAAAAGTTAAAGAGCACTGCAGACCGTTGCAGACTTCTTGAGAAAGAAGACCAGGCGAAACAAACGGACTTAGAGAAGGCCGTTGCCAATGCCAAGGATGCACACTCTGCGATGAGAGCTGCGAAGGAGGAGCTGTGTCAGGCCGAACAGATTGCGGCTGGAAAGCCCTTTATGCTGCGAAGGAAATTTTGCGATCCGAAGTTTGCTCCGTTGGACCGGATGTGGAGTGTGGAGGATACCTATCTGGATTTAGCAGCGAGTGCTGCTGATGCGACCGAACACTTTCGAGATTAGAAAGATCGCGAAGTGGAAAAGCTTTTCTAGTCACAGTTTCACAATCCAAAGTGTCCACTGGCAGTGGACGATCGTTTGGCTCAATGGGCCGAACTGAATAGGTTGTCCAGACTCGCCATGAAGTACGTCATGGGTCATTTGTGGCCGGGGAGATCGGAGCCGAAGAGTTATTTCAGCTTGGTGCAGCAATTCCTTGACGCGGTGCCGCGTATTAATGCAATGAAGAGGTCAGCATGCATAGAGGGCGCAAGGATGGCTCTTGCCCATGTCAAGACATACTGGGCAGAGATGGAGACCACCGTTGTTGCGTCCCGAGATTCGGACAAAAGCCGAGTACCCTCCGAGCACTATTTTCAGGAAGTCCTTGAAGGCGCTCGTGTAATAGAGATGCAGTGCTCGAAAGATGCTATGTTATGATAGCATATGTAATTATAAAGTAATATTTTGATAAACTGTAGTGGCCTTTTTATACTTGTGCCTTCAAGTATTGGGAACACCTCCTGTGCGGCCGTTTTAAGATATATATATACAAAATCTAAAAGATGGCAGTCGTTGGCTTCAGCCCCCACGCACATAGTGCGGGGGTGCTCGCAGAAGACGCATTTTCACACTTAACCCAACGTCTTGGTCCTACAAAGGAGGTGATAGCGCAGCGGGCCAGGCAACCGGACTATAATGCTTAACACTTTCACTTAGCCATAGGAGCTTGACAGTGAGACTATTTAGGTAGCCCCTTGGTGGCGACTGCGCTCGCCCGAGTTCGGGGCGCGTATGTGCCTGACCGGGAAGCAGCCCTTTGTTAAAGCGGAGGAATCCGATAGATTCCGATAGGTCATCGAGTGGCTGACCAGTCTCACGCTACATCATGACAGTCAGTTTTCGGCTTTCTCTACTGAGGTGCTCGCCCGGCCGAACCGGGGCACAATCGCAGTAGTTCTCCTGGTGCTACCTTAGCCGATAGAGCGGAACGTAAGGTAGCTGAACTCAGGAGCCGGGCAACCCAACATTTGACCAAAGACATGATTCGGAGCTGATGCATATAATGCCAAAACTCGCGACGCCGAACACTCCCTAAGGTGTTCGGTCTTTATGAGTGCGGGCGAAACAACACTCTTTATTAAAAAAGCCCCTAGTGTCCAGGTACGTGAAAAAATTCTGACGTGGCCACATGCCAAGACGCCAGCCTCCTCCTTGGTTATATCAGAAAAAACCAGGGGATGTGTAGCAACAAGAGACAACAAAAAAGGTTTACGCAGGGTCTTAATCTAAAAAGAATCCTTTAGAACGGGTCCCTACTGCACGTCTGCGCCCGTGTCTCCGTTATGCCGTATCCTGGACGGGCGCCGCACGACGTTCATCTGTAAAAGAGAGGAACTGAGTTGAAAACGGGTCGTGCCGAACAAAAGTTTAAAATAAACAAAGTATAAAGTAAAATATATAAAATTGAGCTTTATTGTCTCTTATTGTATATGCATGGAGCCCCTAGTGGGGGTATATGGCCACTAAGCCTGCATCAATGATGATTTTGTCCCAAACTCGTCTATCCGCGTTCGTGGTCTTTAATGACCTATTTCGAAGTTTTTTGGCCGGTGAGGCCATTTTACTGTGGGGCTGTCAAAGCGGCCGCACAGTCCTCAGCTTGGGGAGGCGCACTTTAGTGCTTCCCCTTCAAAGAGATGATGCCTCGTAGACCGGGCATCTTAAGCGTGAGAGATGCATAATGCGGTATTGCGTTAAAGCGGGCGAAAGCTTCGCGTCCCAGTAGTGCTTGATAGCGACTTGAGAACGGGACGATATGGAAGGTCAGCTTTTCGTGGCGGAAGTTATCGGCAGAGCCGAATATAACTTCGAGCCGGAGAAAACCCATACAATGGGTGTCCAGACCAGGTGTTACCCCTTGAAAGGAGGTTTTGCTGCGGCGGATTCTTGCTGGGTTTATCCCCATGTGATGGATTGTATCCTGATATATCAGGTTTAGTCCGCTGCCGCCGTCCATAAGGACATTTGAAAACCGGAGTCCGCCAATTATTGGATCAAGTATCAAGGCAGTCCAGCCTGCATTCTTGATATTTCTAGAATAATCTAGCTGATCGAAGATGATTGGTTTTGACAACCAGTGGCGGGACCCTTTGGGGATAGGTCGTGTGGTGCGTACCTTTATGGGCGCCGCACGTTTTGTTATGTGAAGTAAATTCACTGTTTTTACTTCTTGTGGGAAGTTCTTTTGTTTCCTGGTGCTCTGCTTTTGGGGTTCGTCCTTGTCTTCGCTTGGTGTGTCGAGCCCCTTGTGTTCGGCATTGAGTCTACCGGATTGTTTGAAAACCCAACAATCTCTGTGGGCATGGTTAGCAGGCTTCCCGAGAGTACTGTGTATCTGACATATCCTGTCCAGGATTTTATTTAAGTTGGATGGATCGTCCTTGTTATCCTGGAGGGGTGGTTTTGTCTGATTTTGTCGTGAACCTTTGAATCCGGCATTGACTGCCGTGCTCTTCGGACTTTTTTCCTTAGTCCGGCGACGGTCCTTGTTGCGTCGCGGTTTTCCATTTCCATCCCTAGTTTCGGATGTACTTGGGTCGCTGAGGCTGCACCTTGCCAACTAGCTGTCCTCTCCTGCACAAAAGCGGGTCATGAGGCTTGTTAGTGCGGCCATTGTTCTTGGCTTTTCTTGGCCGAGGTGTCTAGCGAGCCATTCGTCTCGGACGTTATGCCTGAAAGCTGCTAAGGCTTCGGCGTCCGGACAGTCGACTATCTGATTCTTCTTAGTGAGGAATCTATTCCAGAACTGCCGAGCTGATTCTCCGGACTGTTGAGTTATGTGACTAAGATCGTCTGCATCCGGAGGGCGGACATAGGTCCCTTGAAAATTTGCTCGGAAAGCATCCTTGAGCTCTTCCCAACTTCCAATTGTGTTTTCAGGAAGGCTTTTAAGCCAATGCCGGGCTGGCCCTTTAAGCTTAAGGGGTAAATATTTTATGGCGTGGAGATCGTCTCCTCTAGCCATGTGTATGTGGAGGATATAATCCTCGATCCAGACTCCAGGGTATGTTGTTCCATCATATGCCTCTATGTTTACGGGTTTGAATCCCTCTGGAAATTCATAGTCCAGGACCTCATCGGTGAAACATAGGGGGTGTGCGGCGCCCCTGTATTTGGGTGTGCCAGATTCTGATGATGGCTTTATTGCATTGCTTACGAGAGCTTGCTTTCTTGGCCCATAAATGGACCTAACTGGGCCATGATGCGAATCCTTAGGTGGGTCGCATGCCGATTTAAGTGCGGCGCCGCTTGCCGCTTTATGGGGTCGTCTATCCGACCGTGTGGCTTTCTTATTTTTTGAATGCGAGGGCTCTAGGGCCTCTTCGTCGAATTCAGGCAGTAGCTTTCTTTTCGGATAGCTTTTAGTGCGGCTACCGTCGCCGTATTTATCTGCGGTATTGATTACTTTGCTCCATCTAATCCGGAGTGCATCTTCCGCTGTTTTTAGCTTCCGCTTCTGCTTTTTCAGGCTGCGTGCAGTTGCAACGAGCCTCTCGTGGAGATTCTTCTGCTCCATGGGTTTATCCGGCGTGAGGTCGTCCGGAATGTCATTTTCGCCGGAGGAGGGATGTTCGGTTTCTCTATCCGTGTTTCCCTGTTCGGACGGTTGCTCTAAGGCCTGCTCGTCGTCTACTGGCTCGTCCTGCTCTATGGCTGGGTTTTTATCGAGGCGGGGCTTGGGTCGGCGTTTACGCCGACGCTTTGATTGCTTTTCGGGGGGTCGATCTCCCGTTCCATCCCCTTTTTCCTCGTTGTCGCTTCCTTTAGGGGTATCCACCATGTACACATCGTGAGATGAGGTGGCTGTCCAGTGCCCTATGGGTGTTGGTTCATCGGTATCTCCTGCATCGTCATCCATGCTGTCGATGTCTCCGGAGTCGAAGTTGAGCACGTCGTTTAAATTGTCGACAGTGGCTATCAAGTGGGTGGTGGGTGGGCTTTGAATTTCTTCATCGTCCGTATCCCATCCTCGCTGACCGCAGTTCGGCCAGGGATCTCCTGATAAAGAGAGAGACTTGAGAGAATTCAGGATATCACCAAAAGGCAAGTGCTGAAAGATGTCCGCGGCGGTGAACTCCATTATTGGCGCCCAATCGGATTCGATCGGCAGGGGCGCGGGGGGTTCGGAGTCCGGAGAGGAGTCCGGATCCTCGGAGTCGTGAGTCACGCAGAGTGTGGGGCCGGCGTTTGGCTCGATCGCCTTTGAGATCGCAGCCCCCGAGGTGACGTGCAACCGTTCATCCTCGATTGACACAACTGGCTCCGAATTAAGGGTCAGAGCTGGTGCGTTTGCGGCCTCCGGGATACTGTTCAGTGACAGAGCTAGATCATGCCCCGCGAGACAGTGCGGCGCGCTTGGTTGTGGCTCGAATCCGTCGAAGATCAAATCTCCGCGGATGTCTGCCATGTAATTTAGGCTTCCAAACCTGACTTGATGGCCAGGGGCGTAGCTTTCGATCTGCTCCAGGTGGCCAAGCGAATTGGCCCGCAGTGCGAAGCCGCCGAAGATGAAGATCTGTCCGGGGAGAAAAGTCTCACCCTGGCCCGCATCGTTGTTGATGATCAAAGGAGCCATCGGGCCTAAAGGCGACGACACAGAGGAACTCTCAATGAAAGCACCAATGTCGGTGTCAAAACCGGCGGATCTCGGGTAGGGGGTCCCGAACTGTGCGTCAAGGCCGGATGGTAACAAGAGACAAGGGACACGATGTTTTTACCCAGGTTCGGGCCCTCTTGATGGAGGTAATACCCTACTCCTGCTTGATTAATATTGATGATATGGGTAGTACAAGAGTAGATCTACCACGAGATCAAGGAGGCTAAACCCTAGAAGCTAGCCTATGGTATGATTGTTGTATATGGAGTTGATGTCCTACGGACTACAACCCTCCGGTTTATATAGACACCGGATAGGGTTAGGGTTACACAGAGTCGGTTACAATGGTAGGAGATCTTGAATATCCGCATCGCCAAGCTTGCCTTCCATGCCAAGGAAAGTCCCATCCGGACACAGGACAAAGTCTTCAATCTTGTATCTTCATAGCCCTGGAGTCCGGCTGAAGGTATAGTCCGGCTATCCAAACACCCCCTAATCCAGGACTCCCTCACCCTTCAAGACCCCTAGATCATGCCATACACCTGGTACCTGGGGCTCTTCCAGTGAATGTAATACCTTACAGATACTCTCCTCTTCAAAAGGATGAATTTGAAAAACAAGTGGCTGAGATGCTAGGAGCGGGGTTGATAACCCCTAGTGTCAGTCCTTTTTCCTCTCCCGTGTTACTGGTAAAAAAGAAAGATGGCACATGGAGATTCTGTGTGGATTACAGGAAACTTAACTCCATCACGGTGAAGAGTAGGTTTCCTATGCCTGTGGTGGATGAACTATTAGATGAGTTGGCAGGTACTAAGTGGTTTACAAAGTTGGAACTAAGAGCAGGTTACCACCAGATCAGAATGGTACCTGAAGATGAACATAAAACAGCTTTTAGGACCCATAATGGTCATTATCAGTTCAAGGTCATGGCGTTTGGACTTGCTACAGCTCCTGGTACTTTCCAGGGTAACATGAATTTGTACTTGTCCAAAGGGAATAGAAAGTATGCCATGTCCTTCATGGATGACATCTTGGTGTTCAGCCAGTCTCTAGTGGACCATATAGCTCACCTGAGAGAAGTGCTGCAAATTTTGAGAGAAAACTAGTTTTATGCTAAGATGAGCAAACGCTCTTTTGCTCAACAACAATTAGAGTATTTGGGTCATATTATCTCAGATAAAGGGGTGGCTACAGATCCTGAGAAAACTAAAGTGATGTTGGAGTGGCCTGTTCCTCAAAATGTCACAGAACTCTGAGGATTTCTGGGTCTCACCGGGTATTACAGGAAGTTTGTGCAACATTATGGTATTATTGCAAAACCTCTAACACAGCTACTGCAGAAAAACAATTTTGCATGGTCCGAGGCGGCTCAACAGGCTTTTGATAAACTGAAAGTTGCTATGTCCACTACTCATGTGTTGTTGTTACCCGACTTTGATAAGCAGTTCACCATTGAAACAGATGCGTGCTCAACTGGTATTGGAGCTGTTCTTTTGCAACAAGGACATCCTATAGCATTCTACAGTGAAGCACTGGGCATTAAGAATCAGCAACTGTCCATATATGAGAAAGAGTTTTTAGCTATCATGATGGCAGTGGAGAAATGGAGAGCTTACTTGCAAAGAGGACCTTTTATTATCAAAACCGATCATCAGAGTTTGTGTCAGTTAGGGGATCAAATTCTCACATCTGATCTTCAATGAAAAGCCATGACTAAACTGGTGGGACTTCAGTTTCAGTTTCAGTACAAAAAGGGGACTGAAAACACTGTGGCTGATGCATTATCAAGAGTAGGACATCTGCTTGCAGTGTCTGCAACTTCTCAGAGTCAACTGGTGTGGATGCAAGAGGCGGTGAATCCTTATGAAGTGGGCTCTAAAGCACAACAATTAATACAACAGCTAGCAGTTTCTACTGAGAATGCAGAAGGATTTTCCTTGCAGCAAGGGATAATCAAATTTCAAGATAGAATTTGGATTGGAGCAAATTCAGCTCTAAAAACCAAATTAATATCTTCATTTCATGATAGTGCAATGGGAGGCCATTCGGGGATACTTGCTACTTACCAGAGAGTTCACAAACTGTTTGCTTGGTCAGGATTGAAGAATGATGTGACTGAATATGTGCAACAATGTGACATTTGTCAGAAAGCAAAACATGAACATTGCAAGTACCCTGGCCTTCCGATCCTTTGCCTGTTCCCGAGGGCCCTTGGCAGCAAGTGACTATGGATTTCATCGAAGGACTCCCTAAATCTGCTGGGTACAGTGTCATATTGGTGGTGGTTGATAGACATACTAAATATGCCCATTTCATTCCTCTTAAACATCCATTTTCTGCTCCTGTTGTGGCCAAAGCATATTTGGAGACAATGGTTAAATTGCATGGACCTCCACTTACTATAGTATCTGACAGAGACAAGGTTTTCACAAGCAAGGAGGGATCTGTTCAAACTATGGGACACCAAGTTGCACATGTCTACTGCATACCACCCACAAACTGATGGTTAGAGTGAGAGAGTCAATCAGTGCTTGAAAATGTATTTGAGGTGTGCAGTACATGATACTCCAACCAAATGGCAGACTTGGCTTCCTCTTGCTGAATTCTGGTACAATACCAATTTCCATACTTCCTTGGGGTGCTCTCCTTTCAAGGCCTTGTATGGGTATAATCATAGCTATGGATTCTTTTCTTCTCTGCTCCAATCTAACAACATTGAAGTTGAACAGTGGCTCAGGGAACACCAGGCTCACTCAGCAGTCTTAAAAGCTAACTTAATGAGAGCTCAAGCAAAAATAAAACACTATGCAGATGCACGCAGATCGGACAGATCATTTTCAGTGGATGACTATGTGTATCTGAAGCTCCAGCCATATGCTCAACATTCTATGGTCAACAGGCCGTGTCCTAAGCTGGCATATAAGTACTATGGGCCATTTGAGGTCTTGGAATGCATTGGACCAGCAGCGTACAAGTTATTGCTGCCTGAGGGTGCACAAATCCACCCAGTGTTCCATGTATCTCAGCTAAAGGAACACAAACCTGATCATACTCCAGTGTTTTCTGAACTCCCAACTCAAGTGGATCTGTCTGCAGGTAATTTGGTTCCTGTGCAAGTCCTCGAATGGAAGATGGTGAAGAAAGGCAATGCCGCGCACGTGCAAATCCGGGTCCAGTGGGCGGGTCTTCCGGAAGCAGCAGCTACGTGGGAAGATTATGAAGTCCTGAAGAAACGCTATCCGGCGGCACCAGCATGGGGGCATGCTGGATTTCCAGCGGACGACATTGTAAGCGACCAAGAGCATATGGGTGGCGAAGCAAGGGAGTAAAGGGGCACGAGTGAATAGAGGCTGTGGGCTTTGGGCCTTGTAATAGGAATAGGGCTAGTGGGCCGTTGGCCTCTCTAGTTGGAGTAGGTACTTTTAGCACGACTCGTTCTCCAGATCGACAGCGAAGTTGTAATTGATAGCTCGCTCATTCTATCCCCTTTCCCAACTCTTTCTTCCACCTTAAGACAAGCCCACTCTGTAATTGAATTCCCCTACAGAGTGAATTATCCTATGATTTATGATCCTTATCAAGTAAGGTTATCACATGAATGTACAGTAGTAGGTCAAATCCGGCGGAGCCAAGCTAAGAGGGTGGCCATGGAAGGAGATTAAAACACCGGCGCACAAGAAACTTCGCCGTAGCCAAAGGGCGCGTGCAGCCGGCGTAGTGCGCTGGTGTCGGCGCAAGTGGAGGCGCGCAGTCGCCGTGGTCGGCGGGAAGAAGTAGCTGGGGCGGTGTCGCGAGCTGGAGCGCCGACGAGGATGGAGCGCGCCGATCTGGGCTGGTGTGCTGGGCATCGAGGAGCACGCCGACGGCGATGTGGTGAGCAGCTGGGCGCATCACACCGGCGGCTGGAACGAGTCGAGGGAAGGGGGAACGATCAGAAGGGATTTGCAAATAGGGTAGGTGGAACAAGGTGGGGGCTGTTTCTTTGAGATTCGTACAGCCACGCATCGCCCACGGGAGAGGGTCTTACGATCGCCTGGTACGACTCGGGTCTTATAGGATTTTTTTCCGGCCCAGCCGGCCGGCCGGTGGCTTTACTCTGCCCCATTTTCAGCATGCTCTCCGTCGGTGGGAGATGAAGAGCCGACACATACTACGCCTTGCAACGGCCTCAGCGTTTTACTCCTTCCTGGGTTCGCGCCACTATGCATGCTAAGGCCTTTTTATGGAGTACAGTAATGCTAGACCTACGAAAATTGTTACGAAGATTTCATGCCGTCAAGCATGAAGCAGTGAGGAGCCACCACCTTCCGCCAACACACTAGCTTGCGCTATGCCCCGAACGAATTGCATCGATTTTGGAAAAAGTTTTCCTTTTTTGTATTTTCATTACGACTTTTTTCCTGCTTTTGATCTCTTATTTGTCTTTTTCTTTTTTCATGTTTAATTTTTCTTTTATTTTTATTTTAAATTTCCTTTTTACCCTTTTCTTGTCAAATATTGAGAGAGAGAGAGAGAAAAGAGAGAGACGGCAGGTAGTTTACTCTCCTTCCCCGATTAGGAGAGAGAGAGATGGCACGTAGGCATGCACCGGCCGCCGTGTTTACTCTCTTTCTCCGATTACCATTGTTAGAGTTTACTAGCAAAAGAGTCCGTGCGTTGCAACGGGAGAGAAAATATAACACACGCTCTTAACTCAACAACCATCATTCAAGATCACAATAGGTCCCTCATTTTTATTTTTGCGAGACATCATATTTGTGTTGCCGCTTATCCTACTTCTCACCCTCACCGGCGATGGCCTCGGTGTTCACACAAAACAACAAAAACGTGTGTTGAATATGGTTAATCCTAAGGCGTCTCTCTCGCCCTTTCCCCCTCTCTCTCCCCCCTCTTTCTCACTCGCTTTCTTTCACTCTCACGATGAGAAATCTATTGTTTTCCCCTACGATATTTTTCAGAGGTATGCATATGTAGTTATCAGTGTTTTCTTTTCCGTATATGGTTATAGTGGGGTGTTTATTTGCAATCCGGATCACCGCCGGTATGAAAAAAATGAATTTTGCGCTATAAATTATAAGTTTGCTTCCATAACAATATTTAAAAAATATTTAACAGGTAAAATTAACATCATATTTAGATTCCGCACATTTTTCTAATAAAATTTCATATATAATATGTTAAAATCGAAGTTACGGTTTAAAAGATACAGATAATTTAGAAAATCATTTGGTTTGACTCAAATATATTCCAAAATAATATTTAAAAATACTTAACAGGTAAAAATAATCTCATATTCATATTGTACATATTTTTCTAATCAAATTTCATATATAGCATGTTCAAATCGGAGTTATGTTTTAAAAGATATGGATGATTTTAAAAAAAACATTTGTTTGACTTAAATATAATCCGCGAATGAATTAACTAAAACATCAGGGGTTTTTCAGAAAATGTAAAGTAACGGTTCGGGTGTGACTTAAATCCAGACGGCGGGTTGATTTCAAGAAAAGACAGGGACTTTTGTGTAAAATATGAAAATAACGATTCGTTTTAACTTAAAACAAGACTGCGTGTTGAATTCTCTGAAATAGAGAAACTTCTCTAAAAAATGCCATGACGGACGAAAGAAACTCAATTTGCTTTATTATTATGTAAAGATGTATAATACGTTTTGTAATCTCAACTAAACCCCTCTCTCTGTGTTATCTAAACCACTGAATCCTAGAGATCGGCAGGTCCTCAACTTGTACTCCAAGCTTGGCCTTGCGCCTCAATCAATATAAGTCCAACGCGGCTCCCTTACGAGGGAGTAGAAACGCTTCCTGACATGGTATACAGAGCCAACCTCTTCCCATCTATCTAGCCAGAAAAGCTTCTCCTTCGATCACCACCACCATTGCCAGATCGCAATCACCAAACCACCATGTCCTCCTCGGCCACCATCGTCATCAACCTTGGTGCTCCACCAGCCGAGAAACTCACCAGAACCAACTACATCCTATGGAGGACCCAGGTCATGCCGGGACTACGAGGAGTGCAAGTCACCGGCCTCCTGGATGGATCCGATGCTGCGCCACCGAAGACAGTGCAGTAGCAGCAGGAGAACAAGACCATGGCAGAGGTGCCAAACCCTCTGTATGCACAATGGATCTCGAAGGACCAGCAGGTCCTGAGTCTCTGTCAAAAGAGATTCTCGCCTAGGTCACCAGTAAGGAGACAACTTTCGATCTTTGGACTACTATTACTACTATCTTTGCCTCGCAGTCCCAATCTCGCATCACAAACCTGCGGATTGCCATCACCAACACCAAGAAGGGAGCCATGTCGAGCACCTCCTACATCGCCAAGATGAAGAACCTGGCGGATGAACTCGCCACGGTGGGTCACCCTGTCTCTGATCCAGAGATGGTCGACTACATACTTGCGAGTCTCGATAGAGACTATGACGCTGTCGTGGCGGCTATCGGCGCAGTTAAGTCGACGATCTCAGTTGATGACCTCTTCGCCCAGATCACGACGTTCGATCAGCGGGTGGAGATGCTAGGCGATGGCGCGATGCTGGCTTCAACTCTTCAGCAAACATGGCGTACAGAGGACGTGGGCGCGGCTACATCAGGGGGCGCGGTTGCGGCTACAGCAGAGGCCGTGGCTGAGGCAGGCGCTCCTCCCCGAGTCCATCTGGCGGCAATGGCAGCAGCAGGCTCGTGATTATCCAGAGTGTCAGATCTGTCGCAGGCACCATCCAGGGGGCGCCCGTGACTGCTAGCACGGATATGACGAAGATGAGCCTGAGGATAAGGGGCCAACATGGTCACCGACTCCTACGGTGTTGACACGAACTGGTACGTGGACACCGCGGACACGCACCACATCACCGGAGAGCTGGACAAGCTGACTATCCGGGACAAGTACCACAGACATGATCAAGTGCACACCGCGGGTGGTTCTGGTATGCAAGTTCATCATATTGGTCATTCAATTGTTAGAACCCCTAATAAAAATTTACACCTAAACAAAATCCTTCATGTTCCTGAAACTTCAAAAAGTATTTTATCTGTTCATCGATTTACTTGTGATAACCATGTCCTCATTGAATTTTATCCTTATTTCTTTCTTGTCAAGGACTTGGCCACGAAGAGAATACTTCTTAGGGGCAGATGTGTGGGAGGACTTTACCCACTCATATCTTCTTCATCATCGTCATCGAATAAACAAGCTTCTGCGGCTATCAAGCCTTCATCATCAAAGTGGCATAGTAGATTAGGTCATCCTTCGTCAATTATAGTTAAACGTGTCCTTAGTGAAAATAAACTTCCTCACTCCCATGAAGTTAGTATTGAGTCAGTTTGTGATCCATGTCAACAAGCTAAAAGTCATCAGCTACCATATCCTGTGTCTACTAGCATCTCCACTGCACCCCTACAACTTGTATTCTCAGATGTATGGGGACCAGCTCCCACTTCAGTTGGTAGATACTCATATTATGTAAGCTTTATTGATGATTTTAGCAAGTTTACCTGGATCTATCTTCTTAACAAAAGGTCTGAAGTGTTTCAAGTCTTCTCCAATTTAAAAAGTCTTTTTGAGAGAAAACTCAACACTAACATTATTGCTATGCAAACCGATTGGGGGGTGAATAAAGGAAGTTGAATTCCTTTTTTTCAGCAACTTGGCATTTCTCATCACGTTGCATGCCCACATGCACACCAACAGAATGGTTCTGTAGAGAGAAAACATCGTCATGTTGTTGATGTCTACTACACAACCTTCTTCTTGTAGACGTTGTTGGGCCTCCAAGTGCAGAGGTTTGTAGGACAGTAGCAAATTTCCCTCAAGTGGATGACCTAAGGTTTATCAATCCGTAGGAGGCGTAGGATGAAGATGGTCTCTCTCAAGCAACCCTGCAACCAAATAACAAAGAGTCTCTTGTGTCCCCAACACACCCAATACAATGGTAAATTGTATAGGTGCGCTAGTTCGGCGAAGAGATGGTGATACAAGTGGTATATGGATAGTAGATAATAGTTTTTGTAATCTGAAAATATAAAAACAGCAAGGTAACTAATAATAAAAGTGAGCGTAAACGGTATTGCAATGCTAGGAAACAAGGCCTAGGGTTCATACTTTCACTAGTGCGAGTCCCCTCAACAATAATAACATAATTGGATCATATAACTATCCCTCAACATGCAACAAAGAGTCACTCCAAAGTCACTAATAGCGGAGACAAACGAAGAGATTATGGTAGGGTACGAAACCACCTCAAAGTTATTCTTTCCAATCAATCCGTTGGGCTATTCCTATAAGTGTCACAAACAGCCCTAGAGTTTGTACTAGAATAACACCTTAAGACACAAAGCAACCAAAACCCTAATGTCACCTAGATACTCCAATGTCACCTCAAGTATCCATGGGTATGATTATACGATATGCATCACACAATCTCAGATTCATCTATTCAATCAACACATAGAACCTCAAAGAGTGCCCCAAAGTTTCTACCGGAGAATCACGACGAAAACGTGTGCCAACCCCTATGCATAGATTCATGGGCGGAACCCGCAAGTTGATCACTGAAACATATATCAAGGGAATCACATGATATCCCGTTGTCACCACAGATATGCACATGCAAGACATACATCAAGTGTTCTCAAATCTTTAAAGAGTCAATCCGATAAGATAACTTCAAAGGGGAAACTCAATCCATTACAAGAGAGTAGAGGGGGAGGAGAAACATAAGATCCAACTATAATAGCAAAGCTCGCGATACATCAAGATCGTGCCAAATCAAGAACACGAGAGAGAGAGAGAGAGAGAGAGAGAGAGAGATCAAACACATAGCTACTGGTACATACCGTCAGCCCTGAGGGAGAACTACTCCCTCCTCATCATGGAGAGCACCGGGATGATGAAGATGGCCACCGGAGAAGGATTGCCCCCTCCGGCAGGGTGCCGGAACGGGTCTAGATTGGCTTTTGGTGGCTACGGAGGCTTCTGGCGGTGGAACTCCCGATCTATTGTGTTCCTCGGTCGTTTTAGGGTATATGGGTATATATAGAAGGAAGAAATACGTGAGGGGGGCCACGAGGGGCCCACGAGGGTGGAGGGCGCGCCCAGGGGGGTGGGCGCGCCCCCTGCCTCGTGGCTCCCTCGTTGCTTTCCTGACGTGCACTCCAAGTCTCCCGGGTTGCTTTCCTTCCAAAAATAAGTTCCGTGAAGTTTCAGGTCAATTGGACTCCGTTTGATTTTCCTTTTCTGCGATACTCTAAAACAAGGAAAAAACAGAAACTGACATTGGGCTCTAGGTTAATAGGTTAGTCCCAAAAATCATATAAAACAACATATAAATGCATATAAAACATCCAAGGTTGATAATATAATAGCATGGAACAATAGAAAATTATAGATACGTTGGAGACGTATCAGTTGTCTAAGTAGGTCTTGCCCTACTTGCCAATGCGTCTATGCCACTCAAATTCTGGGATGAAGCATTCCTCACTGCTACATATCTCATCAACTTGCTGCCTAGCAAAGTTATTAACTTTGAAACACCCGTCACACGTCTCTTTGCCACCACTCCAGATTACAAATCTCTTCGGGTGTTTGGTTGTGCATGTTGGCCCAACCTACGACCATACAATACACACAAGCTTGCTTTTCGTTCCAAAAAATGTGTTTTTCTGGGGTATAGTCCTCTCCACAAAGGAGTCAAGTGTTTAGATGTCACCTCTGGCAGGGTCTATATATCACGAGACGTTGTTTTGGACGAATCTGTCTTCCCATTTGAGTCCCTTCATCCAAACGCTGGAGCCCGTCTAAAACAAGAAATTCTTCTTCTTCCTCCCACTCTCAGTTCCTTTGATCAAGGGGGCGACAATTGTACTGACCATTATGATTGTTCAACCAGTTCTGGTGTTGCATCTATTCATGCGCAGGTCCATGGTGAAAATGCAGAAGAAAACAGAGTTGAAAATGATCAAAATACAGTACAAAATGGAGGCATATTGCATGTGGAAGAAGAAGACGGAGCTGACGCTGAATACGAGGAGGATCCGCTGCAGCCTGCGACGCCAGTGCGGCAGGATCCCTCGGGATCGGTGTGGAGATCCGCCCCAGATCGCGCGCGCACTGGGAGCCAGCAGCAAGCTGCCACGTCGCCAGGCAGCGCGTCGGACCCGCGTCCCATGCACGGGCGGGCGACAACGACCGCGCAGCAGCCGTTGGTCGTCTCGGGATTGAGCTCGCGCGTGCACATGCAGTTGCCTGCAGGATCTTCTGCGGCAACCGGCTCCAGCAGTACAAGTGCAGCCACACAGCAGGTTATAGAGTCTGAGATCAGATCTCCTGTGCAAAGCAGCGAATCTGGTGCATCCTCAGGATCTTCTGCGACAGAGACTCCCACGTCCTCTCCTATGCAACAGCTCGCTCAATCTCAACCAGTGATGACATCGCGTGTTACAACTCGCCTACAGAAAGGTATTAAAAATCCAAAGGTTCGAACTGATGGTACAATACGGTATGGTATGATGTGTGTTGCAGGAGAACCAACAAAAGTAGAAGATGCACTTGGAGATTTGAGGTGGAAGCAGGCAATGGATGAAGAATACTCAGCACTTATGAGGAACAAGACATGGCATCTTGTACCTCCACAGAGAGGTAAAAATATTATTGATTGTAAGTGGGTGTACAAAATTAAAAAGAAGGCAGATGGCTCAATTGACAGGTACAACGCACGGTTAGTTGCAAAAGGCTTCAAACAACGGTATGGATTAGATTATGAGGATACATTTAGTCCTGTTGTCAAAGCCGCAACTATCAGGCTTGTGCTATCTATTGCTGTGTCTAGGGGATGGAGCTTGAGGCAGCTAGATGTTCAGAACGCGTTTTTGCATGGTGTTCTGGAAGAGGAGGTTTATATGAAACAACCACCTGGGTATGCAGATAAGAAAACACCCCATTATGTGTGCAAACTTGACAATGCACTTTATGGCCTAAAACAGGCCCCAAGAGCATGGTACTCAAGGTTAAGCTCTCAGCTGAGGTGTCTTGGTTTTGGTGCATCCAAAGCTGACACGTCACCCTTTATTTACAACAAGGCAAACACAGTCATATTTGTGTTGATATATGTTGATGATATTATAGTTGCAAGTTCTTCACAAGATGCCACTAATGCTCTCTTGCATGATTTGAGATCAAAGTTTGCCTTGAAGGGATCTTGGTGATTTGCACTTCTTCTTAGGCATTGAAGTTAAGAAGATTCCAGATGGTATAATCCTGAACCAGGAAAAGTATGCTACTGAACTCCTAGCTCGTATGGGAATGAAGGACTGTAAGCCTTCACCCACTCCATTGTCTTCTTCAGAAAAACTATCAGCCTTTGAAGGTGAGCCACTCAAGGAAGAAGAAAGCACAAGATACAGGAGTGCTGTAGGAGCCCTGCAATACCTGACACTTACAAGACCAGACATATCATTTGCAGTCAATAAGGTTTGTTAGTATTTGCATGCACCTACTTCTGCACATTGGACAACTGTAAAAAGGATAGTCAGGTATATCAAACACACTATGAGCCTTGGGTTAGAATTCAGACGCTCTATCTCTGCTCTTGTGAGTGCTTTCTCTGATGCTGATTGGGCAGGATGTAGTGATGATAGGAGATCAACTGGAGGATTTGCTATATTCTTTGGTTAATCTTATCTCTTGGAGTGCTAGAAAACAAGCTACAGTGTCAAGGTCAAGTACTGAGGCTGAGTACAAGTCACTGGCAAATGCAACTGCTGAGATTATTTGGGTTGAATCATTGCTTAATGAGTTGGGTGTTAAACAACACCGTGTCTCATGTCTTTGGTGTGATAACTTGGGAGCCACATATCTCTCTGCTAACCCAGTCTTTCATGGTCGAACTAAGCACATTGAAATTGACTTTCACTTTGTAAGAGAAAGAGTTGCAGAGAAGAAGCTGGATATCAGATTCATTCCATCAAAAGATCAAGTGGCAGACGGGTTCACCAAGGCATTGCCTGCTCGGCCATTTGAAGAGTTTAAGAGGAATATCAACCTAGGATAGTTGAGATTAAGGGAGGGTGTTAGAGTGTATGTATAATACGTTTTGTAATCTCAACTAACCCCCCCCCCCTCTCTCTCTGTTATCTAAACCACCGAATCCTAGAGATCGACAGGTCCTCAACTTGTACTCCAGCTTGGCCTTGCGCCTCAATCAATATAAGTCCAAGGCGGCTCCCTTACGAGGGAGTAGAAACGCTTCCTGACAACCGTCACGAGTAGAGGCCTCTGGTCAAGCTTTTCTGCCATCAAGCAAGCACGGGGACATGATTACATGCCTGCGTACCAGTGCTTGTTTGTGCGTCCATCCATTCAACCATTTGCATCTACTAGATTGTGTTTGTTAATAAAATGAATTCTTGTTTAATGAAATGCAGTTATAAATAAATTTAAAAGAAGAGGTATACAGTGTAAGATAAATCAGGTACATAGATAGGGATGGCCATCGTATGTCTGAACAATACTCATATATACAAGATATTATATTTATGTGTTAAATTTTGTTACTATATACAAATGTTCAATACTTGAAGAAGTTATCATAAAGTATGAATATAGTGCATATATACCACGAGAAAATGTTTAAGTCTAAGAAAGTAGAAAAGACATAACAAAAAAGGAAGTAAAAATGAAACGAAAAACTGGATAAAGAAAAAATAAATATTAAATACTAGCAAATGTGTCTGTGCGTTGCAATGGGAGAAACAAATACTTATATGTTGTCACTTCTCTTTTCCCCAACCCACTACGTCATCATATGACACATGTACATTACCTTGGCATTATGATCTTCATCTGTATATGCAATGCAGCTATATATAGTCAGTAGCGGAGCTATGTTTGCTCCTGGGGGTGCTGTGCCCCCCCCCCCAGCCTAAGCAAAAAGTGTGAAGGAATTTTTTTAGAGGGTTTAGATGAGTATAAATTTAGTATTTGGCCCCCTCAGGTCTGCCAGTTTTACCATTTGCTCCCCCTAGACTTTCTTCCTAGCTCCGCCAGTGTATATAGTTACCATCATCAACCACATATGCCAAATTTAAACGATCTGAAGAATTTGAAACTAAATCAATGAAGGTTAACCAGCCTTGCTACAACAACAATCTCAACTGAACAACATTCTACAATCCTATCTAGATGGAATACCGGTTCACATTTTTCTTTCCACAAAATTTTGATCGATGATTTGTTGATTAACAGATTTAGCCGGAAAAAAATACATGGTTAACATGTAAAATGCAGCTAGGCGATTTCAATAGAATAATAAAGAAAAAAATCATGTCATCTCCAGCTGCATATCAAACTTCACTATCGACAACTAATGCCATGGTATATGGGTCATGGCCTGACAATATCCTCCAGTTGCAAGGTCTTGTCCTTCCTCCGCTAGATATCTTTTTTTCGAGAGTACGCAAAATGCGTACCTTAGCTTTATAGAAGGCAGAGGGTTAATTACAAGAATTACAACGGGTGGCTAATCCCACAGCGGGAGCCAACCCAAACTCCACTCCACTCCACACACTAAGCAACTACTCGGCAAGCTGTTGAACTCCTCTCCTTCGAGCCGCTATCCAAAGTCTTAGTTCTCGAGCAATAATGTCCGCGGCCCCCCACTCATTGGCATTGTTGGAGTGCGAGAACACTCTGGCGTTTCTTTGCTTCCAGAGATTCCAGCATATCAAGATGACGAGCGCGTCAAATCCCTTACGGTGAGGCTTGCCGATGCGTTTCCTTGAAACTGACCACCATGCCTCCAAACGATCTTGCTGTGTTGGGAGTATAGAAAGCTCAATGCCTAGTCGCCTGAAGCAAATGAACCAAACTTGGTGAGCATAGACGCATTGCAGCAAGATGTGATCCACCGTGTCCTCTTCTTGCTCACAAAGGAAACATGGTGAGCTATGATCTTGAAGGCCATGCCGTTGCCTCCTATCGGATGTCCAAACGCGGTATTGCAGCACCAGCCATATGAATATCTTGCAGGTCAACGGCGCCCAACATTTCCATATTGCCGAAGAGCATTGAAATCTGATGCCTCCCTCGCATAGCATTTTAT
The DNA here is from genome assembly GCF_056163025.1 of Triticum urartu. Lineage (NCBI taxonomy): Eukaryota > Viridiplantae > Streptophyta > Magnoliopsida > Poales > Poaceae > Triticum > Triticum urartu. Next base: position 110,582,884 of record NC_141875.1, on the reverse strand, counting down.
AGGCGGTGCGGGCTGAGTAGATACCATTAGAGCTCCATTGCCAAAGTGGTTTGTCTTCAGAGTCAGGGAGGCTCATACCAATGACCAGATCCCAAAGCCGGATGAATTGCACCAGGGCATCCGTGCTCATATCCCCAACAATGTCAGATGTCCATGTATGAAGATGTAAAGCATCCTTAACCGTTCTCCTATTGGCGACCTGTGTCTTGATCATGGCTCTGATCATCGGAGCCACCTCAGCGATGGAGCTTCCATTGATCCATCTGTCCTTCCAAAACAACACACGTATCCCATTGCCAACCTCCCATTTGACCAAGCTGTTGAACACCATGGTCACTTGTTTGTCGGCCGTCAGGTTCAGCCCTTGCCATGGCCGGAGATCGTCCGTGCGCTTGAGCCATTACCAACGCAAACGGAGCGCGATCCCTTGCTTGTAAAGATTCAGCACACCGAGACCTACTAGGTATTTCGGCTTGCACACACGCTCCCATGCGACCAGGCACTTGCCTCCATGGACCTCCTCCGTCCCAGCCCAGAAGAACTTTCTGCATCCTTTGTCAATTTTTTCTAACGCCCACTTAGGAGCCTCCGTGACGATCAGGTGGTGTGTAGGCCGCGCTCGAACCACATGATTGACCAGAGCAAGTCGTCCAGGCCTGGTGATAAGCCCTCTTTGCCATCCCGGCATCAGTTTAAGCACTGTGTCAATGATCGGTTGCCAGTCAGATCTCTTGAGATGCTTGATACTCAGCTTCAACCCTAGGTATTTGATCGGAAATTTCTCCATTGTCCAAGGAAGCGCCTCCTTCACCAGTTCCTCCTCTTCCTCGGAGGCTCTGATCATGACAGCCGAGGACTTGGCAAAGTTTATGACCAGCCCCGATGCCTCTCCGAAGATTCCAAGAGCAGTTTATGACCAGCCGAGGACTCCGCTAGATATCATCCTTTAAATTTAAAGAATTAAGATACTACAGCAGTAACTAACACATCAGCTCTCGGGTATGAATTGTTAAAAATAGGGGCTGCCTTACTCTGCAATATACATGCATAACAACCAAAATGATACATGAGAACATTTGATTTCGTATAACATTGCTCGTAATCATCCATATAAACCAGTGGCGGATCTAGGATTTTGAAACAGGGTGGTCCATCTTAGAAAAAAATACTACAAATATGACATGCCTACCATCAATATATGGAGTATCTTCTGCAAAAAGAATATTTTTGCCTACGATCCTTCACTACTAATTTTACTTATATATGTTTTATGTGTAGGAATAAATGGCAGTGAAGAATTGCCATTCAAGAAATAGTTGCTTTGCATCATACTACAATTTTGATTTTAACTCCTAGTTCCAATTTACTATACCGTTTCACAAAACACAAATTATCATAAGTCAACACATATTACTCCCGTTCTTCATGCTTCATAGAATTTTCTTGATCATAGATGACCAGGCAGTTCTGCACGTTTTTTCTTCTTAATAGCAACAAATATGACATGCAATCAATCAAAATTTAGAAATTGGAAGTGTGAACAAAGGGAAACCTACACAAATGACAAATCATGAATTCCTGCTGACTGCTGCATACCGCCTGTTGCCGGGCAGGACTGCGCGCGCGGGGTGGTGCCAGCCTGCCGTTGTCGCGTCGGCCGGGCAGGGCGGGTGACGAGTGGCTCCTGACGTCCTGGGAACGGGATGTGGCAGTGGATCCGCCGAGGTCCGCCGCTACGGCAAGCAGCTGAGCTGAGTAGGGACGGCGGCGCTTAGGCCAGAGAGGGGAAGGAGGAGACGGGAAGAGGTGTGGTTGTGCGCAGTTTTTTTTGAGCAACTGCATCCTTTATTAAGCGTTCAAATACATGAGGATACAGATGATATCGGGCAAAACACTAAGCCACGCATGACGCCCGGGACTAAGAGAAGCAGCTGCCTTTGCTAAGGCATGGGCCTCCCCATTATGCTTCCTATTTTCGTGAAGAAATGAGATATTCTGAAAGCGCGACATCTGGTACTTGATATCTTGCAGGATGGGATAATAGCGGCAAGGAACTTCATCCTATATATTCATCACTACCTCCAGACAGTCTGAAGCCACACACACGGATTGGACCTGCAGATCCGATGCAAGCGAGAGGGCCTCGCTGCATGCCTGTGCTTCGAGTGTTGTTGGATCAAGGCGACCTTCATAGATGATGGTCGAAGCACCCAAATAGTTGCCTCCCTTATCCCTGCAAATTACTGCTGACGTAGCACGGTCGCCAACCTTGGAGAAGCCATCATGATGCTCAGGTGGTAGCCATCCAATCGGTGATGGGTCCGCGCGTCTTCCATTCATTACATGCAAGTCCCTAGCTCTCGCATGCAGGTCCCTGGAGTTTACATGCAGGTCCTCGGGGCGAGATTTCATCTCTGGGATCATCTCAAGCTCTGCTAGGAATTTGTTGACAAAGATGTGAGTGCTCAGAGGGCTCTGGAACTTATTGTCATGTATAGCTCGGCGTCTCGCCCACCATATAGCCCACATTGTTACCAAAACTCGTGCTAGAGGTCCGCTGTCGGTAAAGTGTCGACAAGCCAAAGCATCCAGAGCTTTGCGTCCTCCATCCTGTTCGAGATGATGGTCTCTGTAAGGTCCTCATCGGTGAGGGCCCAAACACATCGGGCCATGCGGCAATCAAAGAGAGAATGACGCCATGTATCCACTGCCTGGGCTTTTTTTATTTTTTCCTCGGGCCAGTGGTTGTGCGCAGTAGGTCGGGACAGTGCTTCCTGGGCTTTTTTTATTTTTTTCCTTGGGCCTTCTCTACTATGTTACGCAGGTCGTCGCAAAATCCCAGGGTGGGCCGCGGCCCACCCTGTCCACCCTCTGGATCCGCCACTGATATAAACCTACTACAAAAATAGTTTTCAATACACATACCTGAATATATGACATGCCTATCATGGCCTCCATTGCAATGTAAACACACAAACATCAAATTATCAATAAAGCAAGCTCCTCACATTCAACCTGACAGAAATAAATGAAAGCAAATCATTCATGAATTTGCATAGAAATCTAGAGGATATTTGAGTAGTATCGAAAGTGTAAGTGAACTTGTATATGTGCGAACCTGTGGCAATTAAACTACAGTACAACATTTTTCTCCTCCCTAGTTATCCACAAAAGGTTTGATCTCTGTCAACCGTGGCTATCAAGGGTCCAGTGAACCTGTGTACATCTGTAACACCATATATTGGCTCGGGTGAATACCTAGTGGTCTCTACAGTAAAGAAAGCACAAGAAAATATATAATAATTTTCATTACCAGAGAAATAACTAAATTGTTTAGAAGCTTCAGGCAATAATGAATAGCAAGTACTTAGATAATACTCTGCAAGCTTTAGGCAATGAATTAGTGCTGAAATTGAAAAAAATATAAGAGAGAAATAACTGAAAATTGTTCAGAAGCTTCAGGTAATCCATAACCGAAGCGATCAGCATCAGCGCGTGGAGCACCCAGTTTGGCAATGACGACAACAGGGGCATAAGTATTCTTGTGATTCGATACGATCATGTAAAACATATACCTTGAGAATCCTTATGTAGGTCTTAAAGTATTGTCCCTTTTTTTAATTTTAATCGCCAGGTAATTAATCAGGAGGAGAAAAACCGACAAGAATATATACTGGATTGAAAAGTTGAACTGCTGGTGAAATCCACACCAAGATATATAGTAACAACCTGTTAGTACCAGGGAAATATTCATTGGAGAAGATACAAACTGAGTTGCAAGCATAGCATATTTCTGCTTATCCTTGGATTCTTTGGTTCAGAATTGAGGTCATGGCTTTCCTTACACCACGGCAGGGTTAAACTCTAGATATCTTCAGCCAACCAGAGAGTGAAAGCTCAACTCTTCTTTGTTTACCTGGGCTCAAGATATGCTTACCAAAATGCTGCTCGATGAAAGGCTAGGCAGATGCAAATGAGGGTTATAGTACATTATCAACAATTAACTGCTACAGTTTAGTTAAGATCTGGGAACCTGATATTTTGATATGTTCACCGGGAGAATCTACATTACATTGTACGATAATATCTTCAGACCATGTTTCTTCAATTTGCTAGTCTCATTGACATGATCTGCGAAACAATCCCACAGACACATACCGGCAATGCAAAGTTCGCAGCCGGTGCTGCTGGTGGCCCCCGAAGTAGCAAAAGAATCACCAACCGATGGTAACAATATGTAAGTTGCGACTGGTATATTCTCATCGGCATGCTTGGCAGCGGCATCTCGAACTGTAGTGGGTGGACACCTTGACTGATGGATGGACTCAGGATGTACTCGTGATGCCCGCAACAGAGCCCAACAGCCATGACGCGCTCCATCCCCTGCCCGTCGACTCCTGTCCAATAGCCTCAAGGCTGGCTCCTTTGCCGGACGACTCCAAGACCCACTTTGACAGGCTGTGGTCTGCCAAGGTTGAGCCTAAGTGTCACTTCTTCATGTGGGTGTGGTTACGTGGCCGGATTCTCACCAATGACAACCTGGCAACTAGAGGAATTCCTCATTCTGAAATGTGCAACCTGTGTGACCAGCAATATGAGACTCCCCTATACCTGATTCTCCGTTGCTCCTTTGCTCATGCGGTCTGGTTTCTTGTTGCGGAAGACCTCAACTTCCCAGCCTTTGTCACCGCTGCCCAGGAGGCAGGCTCCATTGCTTCTTGGTGGAATGACTTCGCTTGCAGTCTGGGAAAGAAGGAAAAAACTGCAGCTATTTACACCGCTTGGAACATCTGGAAGGAAAGAAACCGACGCATGTTTGATCAGAAGGTGCTTCAGGAATCTGCGATTCTCCAACTCATTAGGCAGGACATCCTACAGCCGGCCCTTCCTGTCCATTGGCTTTCGGATGTGGAAAACAGCCCAGAACCCGAACCTGATTGATTTTCTCTTTTCCGAACCTGGTGCAGGGCACCTAAAAACCTGGTCTGTAACCTTACATTTGTAGCACTTTTTCACTCCTCCTTAATATATCGGCAGTACAGTCTGCCAGTTCCTCAAAAAAAAAATTCTTCTTGCTCCATCGAACCCAGCCAAGCCTCAGGGCAGGGGCAGACGCAGGATTTGGCCAAGCCTAGGCCCCTAGGCTGCTACAGTGGAGCTACAGTGCTGCTACAGTCAACTTATACCACAGAAACGTTCAATGTGTATTTAAATATTTATTCAGCGTATATCAAAAAAGTTCAGTGTGTATTTAAAAACTGTTCAGCGTATATCACAAAATGTGCAATGTATATTTAAAAATTGTTCATCATTTGAAATGTCAAATATTTTGTTCATGTTTTCAATAAATGTTGACGCTTTTAAAAGTTTGATCATGTTTCTAAAAAAATTATGATTTACAAACGTTGTTAAGAAAATAAGGAAAAACGTTCATTTTTTCCCAAGAAATGTTGAAAACTTTTGAAAAAAGAAACCATCTGCCGTTGTGCATAGTAGTTTTACTGATCAGGCGATGCAAATTGTTCTTAAAGATAGGCGACGCTAATCTAACACCAGAGTATGTCAGTTCTATTTGTTTTGAAGAGCTATCCACTAGCAGGAGATCGCGAGTTCGAGCTCTTATTGCGCAACATTTTTTTGGCGAGTTTTTCATGCGCCTGGATTTTGCTAGCTCTAACTAGGCCAGCCCGTTTGCGGTTCTCTTCAGCAAAAGCTCAATGGCTTGACGCTCGCGGGCGTCATACAGGGGGTCCCACATAGACGCCCGCGGACATGGAATTTCCTAACAGACGCTCGTTGCGTCAAGTTGTCGTTGTTTCGCACAGAAAGGAACAACCTGGCGATTAAGATGGGCCGGCCCAACTACGAGAGAGAGCAAAACGTATTTAAAATGGACCTGGCCATTAAGATGGACCTGGCGATTAAAATTTTGTACGCAAAACGTTGTTTTGGGAACCTTCTGGAAGGTCCCTAACCGGTTTTGGGAACCTTCCAGAAGGTTCTTAAACCGGATTTTCACTGGTTTTTCTGTTTCTTTTTTTCTTTTTCTTTCTTTGATTTTCTTTTTCTTTATTTCTTTTTTCAATTCCTTTTTCTTCTCTTTTTATTTCCTTTTTGTTCTTCAGATTTTCAATTTTTTTGTAAAATTCGAAAAAATGTTCAGAATTTCGAGAAATGTTCTTTGTTAGTAATTCTTGTTCACAAATTCAAAAAATGTTCTTCATTTTCTAAAAAGTGTTCGCAGATTACAAAAAATATTCACTTTTCAAAAACATATACATAAGTTCAAAAGAATCACGTTTTTAAATTTTGTTTGGGAGTTTAAAAAATCTTCCCATTTCAAAATGTATTCACCATTTTCAAAAAATATTCATGTTTTCAAATTTTCTTGGGAGTTTCATTAAATGTTTTCATTTAAAGAATTATTTGCAAATTCCAAAAAATGTTCATGTTTCAATTTTTGTTCGGTATTTTTTAAAAATGTACGCAAATTTAAAAATTGTTCATGTTTTCAAGTTTTGTTCGGGAGTTTCAAAAAATGTTCCCACTTTTCAAAAATGTTCGTGTATCCAAAAATTAATTTGGAATTTGAAAAATGTTCTGGTTTTCCAAAAAATATCTTGTTATCTATTTTTGGGGGATATTTTTTTTCCCATTTTCCAAAAACTGTTTGCAATTTTTGAAATATTTAAGTTTTTTTTTTCAAATTTTGTTCACAATTTTGTAAAGTGTTCACTATTTCATACGGCCTTCAATTTTTTCCTCAAAATAACGTTTTACGTACAAAATTTTAAATACGTTCAGATGTGCGCTCAATTTGGTTCTTAATACTTTGCGCTGCATTATAAACCAGGTAGCTCTGTAGCTCAACTGGCTAGCTATACTTCTTTGAAGCATCTGGCTGTATTTTCTGTTCGTCGCTGGCCTGTGCGTTCGCTCGACATTCTGCCGCAGAGAGGACCTCCCCGCGGACATACTCGGGGAAGCACACAAAAAAGTCTGTCACATCCATAAACCTCAAATTCATACTAACCATGTAGATAAAAAACCTACGTACTACGTACATAGGTAAAACTACTTATCGTTGGAGATGTCAACGATCTTCATGTCCGGCACCAGGTAGATGGGAAACTACGACAGCTCCTGCGCATATTGAGCCTCCGACAGTACTCCTCGTTCGCATCCAGTTCGGTCACCGCCTGTTCTTGCCGAATAAGCTGCTGGTTGGCCTTGATGGCCTCTAGGATGGCGGTCTGCTCCGTCATTTTTGCCACTTGGGCGAACTCGTGCTCTGCCATGGCGAAGCCCGCAGTTTGCTCCACATCCTCCTCCATGGGTTAGGGCTCCGCTTATGGCGGCTGCTCCCCTCCTCCACCTCCTCTTCCCTCGCCTGCTCCTCCTCCTCCTCCTCCTCCTCCTCCTTCTCCTCCGGCTCCGACAAATCTGGAGGAAGGCCCGCAGAAAAATGAGCAGCGTGCCTTGCCCGGATCTCCTCCAGCAATTGCAGACGCCACTCTGGAGTAAGCATGGCATAGGTGGTGATCAGGCCCCTCGGCATGGTAAGCGGCGAATGGATTGGAAGTGGCGATGGCGGAGAGTTGAAAGGGGATATGGGGCGGATAGGGTTCACCTGCCGTCGTCCAAATTAAATAGTTGGCCTTCTCCTTCGGCGGCACGCCGGAGCGGCACCACGAGGCATGGAAAGGAGGCACCCGTCAGACCAGCGGTCTCTCTGTATCCCCCGTGGGCCCTGTCAGTCAGTCTGACATGGCGGGCGCGTCCGGGCGTCCCATATCTCTACCCCGGTATGGGGAGTGCCAGCCAGTCCGGGCGTTTGGGTCGGCTATGGGGAGCCCGGTTGGGTGGTCAAAAAACATCAGGACATCGACCGGGTAGCCTGCCCGGGCATTTGGAGCGCGTATGGGGGTCCGGTTGTAGATGCTCTTACACCTATCACAGTTTTGACATGTATTGTGGAAGCTTTCAACTGTTTTTTTCTTCTTTTCCTTATTTTTTTCTTTTCTACTTGATTTTTATTCATGTTTTGTCTGTCTTTTTCCTTTTGTTTTCATTTAAAAACTGCGAACTTATTCAAATCGCGTGAAAAAAAATCAAATTCCATGATTTCAATTAAAATTGTGATCTTTTTGAAATGTCATGATTTTTTCCCCAAATTTGTGAACTATTTTTTTAATCCGTGAAAATTTTAAGACTTTTCAAAATTCAAATTTAATGCTGCTTTTATTCTTTTTAAAAATTGCACAAAAAATGCATATTTTTAAATACACCATTTAATAAAATCTTGACTTCTTTGCAATTTCCAGAACATATTTCAGTTTGTGTATATTTATTAAATTCATGAACTCTTTTCAATTCTCGAACACTTTTCAAATATGTGTACTCATTGTTAAATTGATGAAAATTTGTAGTTGCATGTCTAGTGATGTAGTATATGCAACTGGCAAACAACCCCCTACCGTTCTAGTTGCAATCGTGTTGGGGTCTTGCAGTTGTTGTCGGGTTAGAACGACTGCAATTATAAATTTAGTGATGGGCATGCAACTGGTTGTCAACCAGGAGTTACAATCACATTAGGGTCACGCAATTGCAGTCGAGAATAAAGAAACTGAACGTAAGTCTTCACAGAGAAGAATAATGCTCAACATTAAATTTTACCACTCTGTCACCTTTTTTTTGAGACAATCTCGCGAAACTTTATTAACCCGTCACAATGTTTACAGTGATGAAATGAAAATCTCCCGGCTAGCCTAACCACACATGGCGGCCAACCGCGAGGGAGAGAGAATGTTTCGCTAAATTGTGAGCTTCATAGTTTGAGCTCCTAAATTTATGACCTATATTGCATGACAAAAAACTAGACGAACGATCTGATATCTCACGAAGGACAGCTCCATGAATAGCTAGCTTGCCATGATGCAGCTCATCAACAACCACCTTGAAGTCAGAGGCAACATATAAATCATCCGCCAAAGAGAGAGCTTCTCTTATAGCTAGGGATCCAAGCATTTGAGGGTCCGTGATATGCTTGAAAACGATCACCGAGGCCCCCAGAAAGTTGCCATGTTGGTCTCTACAGATCGCACCCACAGAACCATACTTCATTCTCACGGCCACAACACGGTCGACGTTGATCTTAACAGAACCTTGGATTGGCGGCACCCAAGTTGCACTCCGCATGGATCTCCCTGGTACCGCTTGCGTCTCCCTTTTGTTTAGTATTTCCAACTCTGACAGAAACTTATTAATGAACGCCGCTCTAGCGTATGGAGACTGAAAGATATCTTCGTGAATTGCCTTTCTTCGTGCAGCCCAGATTGCCCATATGGTTACCACAACACGAATGAACTCAGAGGCCTCTAGTATTTCATGTAGAGCAAATAACCAATCCTTAACATGTTCCTCTTGGTGTATGATGATTTTCTCGACCAGCTCCTCGGGTGCGAGAGCCCACACGCTCCTTGATAGAGCACACGGGAGAAGTGCATGTCTCCATGTGTCCCTAGCTCCACACAAGCAGCATGAGTCTGTATCAGCCATATGGCAATGATGGAGAACTTCACTGCTGGGCATAGAATTCCTTGCTAGTCTCCAGAGGAACAAACAAAGTTTTGAGGGTACCTGGATATGCCATATAGTGCTCCAAAACCTGATGTTTTGCCCCGCGGATGAGCCCTCAGCTTCGGTCCACCATCCCCCTCTACTTGTCTTCGTTCTCAGTATCATCCGGCATGCCGACCGAACTGTGAAACAACCAGTTGCTTCTTCGTGCCAAGCCCAAAAGTCCGGCTGCCTCCGTGTACACACTGGTATTTTTAGAATCTCGTTTGCATCAACCAGGATAAAAACTGAGCGAATCAACCCCTCATTCCATTGTGCTGAAGTAGTATCAATAAGATCACAAACTCGCCGTGGTGGGTTCGGCACCAAGGATGTAATTGGCCTTTTGAAGCTATCACGAGGAATCCAGTTATCTAACCATATATCCATGCTCTCTCCATCTCCAACTCTCCTAATGATTCCCTGAGCTAATATCTCCTTTCCATCTAATATCGCTCGCCAAATCTAAGATGGACGGGGTCCCAAATCTGCCCCCAGGAGTGTACAGTTTGGGAAGTAAACCGCTTTCAAAATCTGAGCACTAAGAGAATGTTTATCATGCATTATTCTCCAAGCTTGCCTCGCAAGCAGGGCTAGATTGAAGAGCTCCAGATCACGGAATCCAAGTCCTCCCAATTGTTTTGGTTGTACCATAGTATCCCATGCAACCCAGCTCGGTTTTCGCTTGCCTTGTTTACTCCCCCACCAAAATTGCCTGATGATGGTAGATATACTGTCGCATAACCCTCTTGGAAGACGGAAACATGACATAGAGTAAACTGGAATTGCTTGTGCAATTGCCTTGATCAAAACTTCTTTACCGGCAGCAGAGAGTAATTTCTCCATCCAACCTTTTACCTTCTCCCACACCCGGTCTCTCAAGTACTTGAATGTTCCATTCTTGGAGTGTCTCACATCCGTTGGCATGCCCAGATAACGCTCACTTAAGGATTCATTGTGAACCTGCAAGGAGTTTTTTATTGCTTCCCTCATAGAGCCTGGACAACCCCGGCTAAAGAAGATGGATGACTTGTCATGATTGATACGCTGCCCAGAAGCCATACAATATGTTTCCAACAGGTTTGACACTGCAACTGACCCCTCAACATTAGCCTTAAAAGCAATAGGTTGTCATCTGCAAACAAAAGGTGGTTTATAGTTGGGGCAGTTGGGGCCACCTTAATACCTGCAATTGATGAGTGTGTACTAGATTTCAGGAGGCACGAAAGGCCCTCTGCTGCAATCAAGAATAAGTAAGGGGAAATTGGGTCTCCCTGTCGGATACCTCTGGTTGGTTTGAAAGAATCAAGCTTCTCACCATTAAAAAGAACAAAGAAGGACACTGAAGAGACCATGCCCATAACTGTATTAATCCATCGATGAGAAAAGCCAAGCTTGTTCATAATGGCCCTCAAATAAGGCCACTCCAATCTGTCATAAGCCTTCATCATATCCAATTTGAGAGCACAATAACTGTTAGTCTTTGCTTTAGACCTCTTCGTGAAATGCAAGCACTCGTATGCACATATAATGTTATCAGTGATAAGCCTCCCCAGAACAAAAGCAGACTATTCAAAAAAATTATATCTGGTAGAACTAGCTTCAGTCTGTTGGCCACCACTTTAGAGGTAATTTTATACATAACGTTGCATAAGCTTATGAGTCTAAATTGGGAAAGGAGGGTGGGGTTTTGTACCTTCGGTATTAGAACAAGAACAGTGTCATTAATACCTTCTGGGCTTTCTTCTCCATGGACTATTTTCAGCACCACCCTTGTTACATCATCCCCACAAATATCCCAATGGTGCTAATAAAAATGCGCCGGGAAACCATCTGGCCCGGTGCCTTCGTCGGGAACATTTGGAACAATGCTGTTTTCACCTCCTCTTTAGTGTAATCTACATTCAACATAGCATTCATCTCCTCAGACACTTTCCTTGGCACGTGAGTAAGTACTTCATCCATCCCCCGGACCTCCTCGGAAGTATATAGCATTTGGTAAAAGTTATTCACCATGGCTTTGAGCTCATCTGGATCTACTACAATTGCACCCATGAAATTATGTAAGGCTTTTATCATATTTTTCTTCCTCCTCAAACTCGCCCACAGATGAAAAAAATTGGTGTTCTTGTCACCTGCCGTCAGCCAATCTATCCTCGCCCTCTGGCGCCACATTATCTCCTTACGGTGATACATTTCAATCAGACGTTCATTTATTTTGAGTTCAACATGTGAGGGCCCGTCCGGAGAGGATCGGGCTGTAGCTCTTCTAACATTTTATTTAAATGCTTGATTTCCTTCCTCACGCTTCCGGATGTATCATTACTCCATCTGTCAAGTCCACGAGCCAGGTTCTCAATCTTGAGTCATATATCATCTACTGAGTTGCAAGGAACTTCGGTTTCCCGGCTTTGGAGCAGCTTATCTCTCAAACCCGCATGCATCTCCCACATAGTCTCGTATCTGAACGCCCTTTTTGCCCTTTCGCCCTTGGCCCGACCAAGATCCAGAAGCAAAGCCATATGGTCGGACGACACCGCAACCTCGTGTGTTATAGAGGCTAACGGAAATCTCACCAACTAGTCTGAATTTACCAACGCTATGTCCAAGCGGCATCGAGTAAATGATCCCCCAGTCACTTTCTTTTCAAACGTCCAGAAACAACCCTTATAGCCCAAATCAAGCAACATGCAAACGTCAACCGTGTCTCTGAAAGCCTGGATCTGTGCGTTACTGCGCTCCCCAACACCTTCATGCTCACTTGAATGTAGAACTTCATTGAAATCGCTTATGCATAACCATGGAAGGCTGTTTAAAGTACTTATGTTTTTTAGTACAGTCCACATTTGGTGTCTAAGATGGGTCTGTGCCTCCCCATAGACACACGTCATCCTCCATGGATCCTCCCCTTGCTCTACAACTTAAACATCAAGGTGATAACACGAATAACCAAGAATCTCAACTTTTATAGCATTGTTCCAAAATAAGCCAATTGCACCACTCCTTCCCTGACTATCAACAACATAGGAATTATCATAACCTATCGAGCTAGCCAACGCTTCTACCCTTCGGCCTTCTATCTGTGTCTCGACGATACAAAGTAGGGTAGGGGTAAACTTCCTCGCGAATTCGTGGAGCTCTTGAATTGCCGCAGGTTCACCCGCACCACAGCAGTTCCAGCATAGCGCATTCATTGGGTTCGGCGGCGCTCCTCAAAGGAGCCCGCCAAAGAAGTGACGATATTGCCATGACCGACACTTTCCTCCAAATCCTCATCCGCTGCATCTGTGTTTTTCTTGGCTCTCTTTGGGTCTTGCTTGTTGCTCGGGCTCTGGGGAATAGATGGCGAAGGGGTCAGAGCTAACATCATCCCAGGACCAGAACTGTTTGCTTCGTTGTTCACCTAGTGCTTCCCATGCTGCGCTCTTTTTCTGTTGTTATCAGCGTCATCCATGACGGCATCAGATGCCGAGCTCGTATTGTCCTTCCCATCATTACCATCATCCTGGTCCGATCGTGGGTTTGCTCCACGGCCACCACGGCCTCCCCGCCTTCCTCCTCTTCTTCCGCGCCCCCTCCCGGGCCTTGTCCCGTCTGCATGACCCACGAGGCCCTTAGATCTTTAAAGATCAATGTTGACGGAGGGTGTATACCATTACCATGCTCTTTGAACTGGTGCCCCAACATGCCACAGACTGCACACCAGTCCGGGAGTTTCTCATACCTAACCCTGTATATCTGGCGCTTCCCCTCTCTTATCATAGAAACCGCGTTGTTCATAGGCTTATTAACATTGATCCGGACCCAAACTCGGTGGAAATTGCCGGCGAAATCCTGCGATTGGGGTTCGGCGTAGATGACTTCGCCAACCTTTGCTGCTAGAGAAGGGACAAGATGTGCATACAGTGGTGGTACATCATGGATCTGCACCCAAATTTTTATGGTGTCAAGCTGAATTGTGGACGGCTTTGTCAATCCATCATAAGGCTTGAGGATGACAGCATCGCCTCGGAAGTGCCACGGGCCGTCCCTCGTTACTCTTTCCCAATCCCCCAAGCAGGAGAATTGCACGGTATACAGGTTATCATCTAGGGGCTTGAACTGAACATCTTGGGTTAGATCCCATGCGGCTCTCATGTTTTTGAAGAACCAAAATTGGCTGTATGTCTTGGGCGAGTGAACCCTGGCCAAAGGTATCCAGCGAGCCACCTCGGCCGAAGCCTCTTTCTCATCAAAAACCACGTCGTCGAGATCCTCCTCCCGAAGACCGAGCTCCTTCATCAGGGCTGTCACGTCGTCAGTCTTCGTCGATCCACTCGGGCGAGATCTTGAAGCACCGCCCGACGCCATGATATGTCGAACCCTAACCCGATCACATACGACTCGGGCCTTGCAGAAACCCTAGGTCCTCCTCCTCCCCTTGCCCGCCTCGGGCCGATGAGCGCCACGGCGCCCCCGATCAAGGAAGGGTAGGAGATCGCGGTGGAGACAGGGAAATCAAGCTTCTCTACGGCGGCGGTCAAGATCGCCTCGAGAGGAAGAAAACCCTAACTTGAGGGAACAGTTTTAGGCACCACTCTGTCACCTGCTCCCCAGCCGCTCATCTCCCCTTAAAAAAAGAAAAAAAAAGGGCAATACACATCCCAAACACCAGACTAAAAATAACGTGGTCAACTCGAACAAGATGTGGGCTGCCCACTCGAAAAAAGAGACAACAAACGTGTGCGTCGTTGTGAAAGAAATCCGTCTGCACGAATCTTAAGGCAGTCAAAATGTGCGGTAGATAGTTTAGATGTACAAATAATTAAAGCACACATAATTTGCCTTAGCAAATCCGTAAAGAAAAAAATAAACAAAGAATATTAAACGAAAGACAAAATGGAAAGAGAAAAAAAGAAAAAAGAAAAGGACCAACTAAAAATCCAGTTGAACAACAGTCATGGTAAGCAATTAAACCTCGATGAAAAAAAAAGTGAAAATATCCAAACCGTAAATGAACCAAGAAGAGAAAATGACCAATCCGTGCAGAATATAAGTCAACACTAATAAATAAAAAATATAACTCTAGTAGTCTAGCAGCCCCGTGCAGTGGATGAAGAAATCAAGGAATCCTACGTGGATGTAGGCCTCGCTTGCACCCATGTGGAGTGGCGAACAGGAGCCCCGTGCAGGCGCGCTGGAGCGGTGTCAGCCCTTGCGTCCGATGAGTGATGCACCTGGAGACCGGCACGAGTATCAGTGGGTTAACCGCCGTGAAGAGTACCACCGAGAATAGGAGTAAGAACATCTCCAGCCGCGCCCCTAAAAAGATCCCCCAGACGTTTTTTCGTCCGCTGGTGTTAAAAAATCAGCCCAGTCGTGTTTCTAAGAGATCAGTTTTCGCCGGCTTGATCTGAAATTAGCGCTGACGGACCCAACCCAAACCCGGCGCGCCGGGCGAATCGTTTTTGGCGCGAAGAGCCGCGGGCCCGCCGCGTCAGCGACTCTACCCTCTTCTCGCCCCTTCGTCGTCCTCATCGCCTCGTTTCCCGCGACGAATCAATGCCAAAGCTGTCGCGCGCTGCCGCGCCGGTCAGCCTCCATTGATGCCTCACGGGCGGCGCAGTGAAGGCTGGGCGGCGCGTCCCTCGGCCGCCACGCAATCACGCCACGCGTAACGCGCCGGCCAAGCCTACCACGCGGCGCCTCCGCCTATAAAAGCCGACTGCAAGCGCGCCGGAGAGGCTCACCCCGATCATCCACCGACTACGCGCTCATTTCTCCCCCTTTCCTCCTCTCGCCGTCACCAGTTGAGAAAGCATGGCCGAGCGTTTCCCAGGCGATGGCGCGGGGGTGAACGGATTCGGGCGCCGTCATCTGCACGAGGACGAGGCTCGCCTCCTTTTCGAGGCCGAGTACCCGGTCCCGCCGGACATGCGGGTGCCCGGGGCTTGGAGGATCAGCGCCGGCGGCGTGCCGGTGCCACCACCACCCACAGGGGCGACGCGGCGTGCGGAGATCGCACGCATCCGCGCGTCCCTGCCGCGGGCGGCGAGGGAGGAGCCACGGTACGTCCCCAACAGCCCGCTCTGGGAGCCCTACTTCCGCCGCCGTCACGCCGAGCAGCTCGAGGCCACCAACGGCGTCGTGCCCTCCGGCAGGCTCAACTCCGATGGCCGGCGCCGGTGGTGGGGCGTGCCCGGCCGCACGTTGGAGGCCGTCCTCGAGTACATCGAGGGCGGCAACACGCCGTGCCTCGAGTATCCCGCTCCCCCGTCCTTCTCACGCCGCCGGGGAAGCTCCTGAACGCCGAGGCGCATGGAGACTGGGGCGTCCTCCTCCTCGTCCGGCGGCTCTCCCTGCCTCCTCCTCCGCCCCGTCAAGCCGGAGCCCTAGGACACGCCTGTCAGCGCGCGTACCCGCCGCTCCGGCGGCTCTCCCTGCCTCCACCTCCGCCCCGTCAAGCCGGAGCCCCAGGACACGCCTGTCAGCGCGCGTACCGCAGCTCCGGCGCCCTCGTCGAGCCCAAGGTGGAGTCCAGCCTCCCCCCGTAGTACGAGGAGATAGCCCGGCGCGGCTTCTCCGACGAGGACGCCATGCGGTGGTCGCGCGACGACTACGTGCACGAGGAGATGGTCCGGCAGCGCCGGGCTCTGGAGGAGATCGCCGCCCGCAAACGTGGGCGCGAGGACGGGGACGGTGTCATCGTCCTCGATAGCGATGAAGACGACGCCCCCGGACCATCCAACCCGCCGCTCCAACCGGGGGAGGGATGCAGTAGGGACGGCGGAGGCGTAGGCGGGGGCGACGACGACGGCGGTGACTACACGCGGTTCTACAGCCTCCTCGGCATGTAGAACCACGTGGGCGGGCGGCGAAGCGGGCGGCGACGGAGACGGCGGGGTAGCCCGCGGTAGTTTTTTTTTGTAAAATATGTTTAAATTTGAACGAACTCGCCCGTGTTTGCGTTGTGTTTGCGCCAAATTTGAATATTTTAAAAACCCGTGGGGGACTGCGATTGGGGGGCATCATGCCCCCAGTGCGCGATTTAACGCCGATGCGTCCTAAGAGGCGATTTTTTGCCCCTCCTGAAAGACCAACGGCTGGAGATGCCCTAAGGCATAGAGTGAGTCTACTTGACCAAGAATGCTCAAGTTGGTGTCGTGCAGCTGGAAGTAGCACCTAGGCGCCATGTCTGGCTTGGACAACCGTCTCCTGGCGTTTGCATGAATATACACCTTATATAAGCATCATCGGATGTGTCTGTAAAAAAATGTAAACACCCTTGCTCTACATAAAAAGAATGAAGAGAGTTGTGATTGCCCTATATGAAGAAAACAAAAGAAAAATAAATGAGGAGAGAGAAAATACAGGCTTGTGTCATATTTGAGAACTGAGATTTCGTATCTACTTTTCTATCATACTCTGTGGGTAAACTACTTTTGTTTGTCAGTGCTTGCTTCATGTTGTTGTCCTGACATTGTGCATGTCGATTTCGACTACATTTCAGTAGTTCTTGTTGCATATGTTGTTGTCCTCGTGCGCTAGTTTCTGTGGAGTCTCAGCATGATGATTTTTCAATTGTCCACTATAACACGATTTGTATGGTTATAGTGCTTGTAATCGTCGTTAGGATGAACTTGGATCTATATTTTCACTTTTGATGTTCGTTGTACTACCTTGACAATGAATATATAGATTGGAAGTTTTTGTCGCAAAAAAATATGTTATTGTCGAGCCCACCGCCGCCACAGCCATTTGTTGAATCTCTAACGTATAGTGCCATGTTGTCCTCACTCCAAAGAGACTCCAACCATTGCATAACCGAGATGTCGCTATGATTGAGCCGTCAAGTCTACACCGGATAATATGAGTTTACTGAATGATTACAACAACAAAATCTTCAGTCTCAAATAAATTAGGGTAGGCTAGAGGCGAAACCCATAAAATCTCATGACCAATTCATGGTTTGGACACATGGATAGCAAGCTTCCACGCACCCCTATTCATAGCTAGTTCTTTGGTGATACTTCAATTCTTTATATATCTTTTTACGGACTCCTCCCATGTCAAATTCGGTCTACCCTGACCTCTCTTGACATTCTCCACACACTTTAGTTGTTCGCTATGCACTGGAGGTTCAGGAGACCTGCGCTGAATATGCTCAGACCATCTTAGATGATGTTGAACAAGCTTCTCTTCAATTGGTGCTACCCCAACTCGATCTCGTATATCAACATCTCGGACTCGATCCTTCCTCGTGTGGCCACACATCCATCTCAACATACGCATCTCCGCCATACCTAACTGTTGAATATGTCGCCTTTTAGTCGACCAACACTCAGCATCATACAACATTGCGGGTTGAACCGCCATCATGTAGAACTTGCCTTTTAACTTTTGTGCCACTCTCTTGTCATAGAGAATGCTAGAAACCTGGCGCCACTTTATCCATCCGACTTTTGATTCGATGGTTCACATCTTCATCAATACCCCAATCCTTCTGCAGCATTCATCCCAAATATCGAAAGGTGTCCTTCTGAGGCACCATGTGCCCATCACCCCCTCCTCCTCACGCCTAGTAGTACTAAAACCACACATCATGTACTCGGTTTTAGTTCTACTAAGTCTAAACCCTTTCGATTCCAAGTTTGTCTTCATAACTCTAACTTCCTATTTACCCCCGTCCGGCTATCGTCAACTAGCACCCCATCTTTCACAAAGAGCATACACCATGGGATATCTCCTTGTATATCCCTTATGACCTCATCCATCACTAAGGCAAAAAGGTAAGGGCTCAATGCTGACCCCTGGTGCGGTCCTATCTTAATCGAGAAGTCATCAGTGTCGACATCACTTGTTCAAACACTTGTCACAATATTATTGTACATGTCCTTGATGAGGGTAATGTACTTCGCTGGGACTTTGTGTTTCTCCAAGGCCCACCACATGACATTTTGCGGTATCTTATCATAGGCCTTCTCTATTGGGGAATGTAGTAATTTCAAGAAATTTCCTACGCACATGCAGGATCATGGTGATGCATAGCAACGAGAGGGGAGAGTGTTGTCTACGTACCCTTGTAGACCGAAAGAGGAAGCGTTTATCAACGTAGTTGATGTAGTCGTACACCTTCACGATTCGTCCCGATCAAGTACCAAACATACGGCACCTCTGCGTTCAGCACACGTTCAGCTCGATGAAGTCCTCGCCTTCTCGATCCAGCAAGAGGGGCGAAGTAGTAGATGAGTTCCGGCAGCACGATGGCGTGGTGACGGTGTTGGTGAAGAACAATCTTCGCAGGGCTTCGCCTAAACTCTATGAAAACTATAACAGAGGATAAACTAGAGGGGACGGTGTCGCCGGCACATGTCTTGGTGTTTCTTGATGTCTCTTGGGTTCTAGCCCTACCCTTCTATTTATATGTTGAGCCTCGGGGTCGAAACTTGGAGTAAAAGCCTCAACAAAGTCGGTTTCACCCAAAAGGCAAGAGTCCTTCTCGGACTCCAGGACCAGACGCCAGGGTTCCCGGCGTCTAGACCCAGACGCCAGGGACCCTGGCGTCTGGCCCCTGGACTCCGCAAAACTTCCTTTTGCGCTTTCCAAAAACCTTGCGGGCTTTCCCCTTTGGCCCAAATAAAATGTTCTCGTACCCAAACATTTCAGGAAACATCCGAAACCCCTTCCGGAGTCCAAACACTATTATTCCATATATCAATCTTTATCTCCGGACCATTCCAGAGTTCCTCGTCATGTCCGTGATCTTATCCGGAATTCCGAACAACATTCGGTTACCAACATACATAACTCATAAATAATATATCGTCAACGAACGTTAAGTGTGCAGACCCTACGGGTTCAAGAACTATGTAGACATGACCGAGACACTTCTCTGGTCAATAACCAATAGCGGAACCTGGATGCCCATATTGGCTCCTACATATTCTACAAAGATCTTTATCAGTTGAACCGCATAACAATATACGTTGTTCCCTTTGTCACCGGTGTTACTTGTCCGAGATTCGATCGTCGGCATCTCAATACCTAGTCCAATCTCGTTACCGGCAAGTCTCTTTACTCGTTCTGTAATACATCATCCCGCAACTAACTCATTAGTTACAATGCTTGCAAGGCTTATAGTGATGTGCATTACCGAGTGGGCCCAGAGATACCTCTCCGACAATCGGAGTGACAAATCCTAATCTCGAAATACGCCAACCCAACAAGTACCTTTGGAGACATCTGTAGAGCACCTTTATAATCACCCACTTACGTTGTGACGTTTGGTAGCACATAAAGTGTTCCTCCGGTAAACGGGAGTTGCATAATCTCATAGTCATAGGAACATGTATAAGTCATGAAGAAAGCAATAGCAACATACTAAACGATCAAGTGCTAAGCTAACAGAATGGGTCAAGTCAATCACATCATTCTCCTAATGATGTGATCCCATTAATCAAATGACAACTCATGTCTATGGCTAGGAAATATAACCATCTTTGATTAATGAGCTAGTCAAGTAGAGGCATACTAGTGACACTCTGTTTGTCTATGTATTCACACATGTATCATGTTTCAGGTTGATACAATTCTAGCATGAATAATAAACATTTATCATGAAATAAGGAAATAAATAATAACTTTATTATTGCCCCTAGGGCATATTTCCTTCATTCTCCAAGTCAATGAACACCATATGCAAGTCCTTCTTTTGCTCCCTTATCTCTCCATAAGTTGCCGTACCAAGAAAATGGCTTCCATGGTCGACCTCCCAGGCATGAAACCAAACTGATTCTTGGTCACGCTTGTCATTCTTCTTAAGTGGTGCTCAATGACTCTCTCTCATAGCTTCATTGTATAGCTCATCAGCTTAATTCCATGGTAATTAGTACAATTCTGAACATCTCCCTTGTTCTTGAAGAAGTTTACTGAATGATTATTTTGTATTTTTATTTTTCCCTATGAAATCATTAGTTTTGATTTGGTGGGATTTGATGTATTATTTTGGGTTTTGAGGAAAGAACCGACAGAATTTTGGGAAGATGATACATTGATGAGCTTATTATTATTATTATTATTATTTGGAATATTTTTAAATGATTTATCGTGCTCTGGACTCACTATAAAGGTGGGTGTGTTCGACTCTCTTATTTCCTACATGACATGGTGATGCGTTTTATACATATGGGCCGTACATTTTCTTTTTGAACAAAGCCACGAAGCACCAAGAAAATAAATGGACTACACTTGCGGCATTACAATACCCAAGTGCTTGGCATCCGCCAGAGCCAAAGAGACACTCTTCTTTAATCTTGCTAATAAGAATCACCGAAGGGACAGCTGTGTTATAGAAGACTCTAGCATTGTGCTCTGATCAAATCTCCTAAGAGACGAGCATCATCAAAGAAGCAAGGACCTTGGGAGACCCCCTATGAATATGAATGTTTGCGGCCCACCACTCCCTCACTGAGGCCCTCATCGGCCAAGTAGAGATACTGATATGATGCATCCCAAGCCACGGAAGAATATCAGTCCACATGTGAAGAGTGAATTGAGTAATTGACATTGGAAAAAGAAACAAGCCACCGGTTCTTGGCTTTGCTTTCAAAGAGGGCAAAGGCCGCAGTGGGGCCACCCACGATGAATTTGGAGATTCGACGACCATATCCTATTATGAAGGACAAGCCAAGCGAAAAATTGCACCATGGAGGAACCAACACCTTCCACATCGATTGGACCAATACCAACGTAGTTAGACCCACAAACTGCGACTGGTAAACCGAGGAGGCGGAATACAAGCCGTCCTTAGTGAACTTCCAAAGGGTGAATGGAGAAATATTTTCCCAAAGTTTGGCTAACTGTTGAACGTGGTCTAGGTGAGGCCCTTGGAGATGTCGATGTGAGAGATCCAAAGGTTGTTTGTTAAAGCTTGTAGGATCGAGCAGTTTTTCTTGTGGGAGAGATCAAAGATGTCAGGCACCATATCTCAGGGACGCAAACCATTTAGCCAAGAGGAGTTCCAGTATCTGGTCGTACACCCATTACCAACTGTGACGCTAGTGGCAGCCGCAAAGAGGTCTCAATCCTCGTTTGTGCAGAGCGCACACATACCAATCCATGGCTTTGGGCTCTTTCCATTCAAACCAGAGCCACTGAAACCGAAGAGCCTTGACAAATTTGCCCAAGTTGAGCACACCCTGGCCACCATGCTTCTTTGGCTTACAAACAAGGTCCCAATTTACTTCGCATTTCCCACCGGAAACCATATCGGCGCCCACCTAGGTGCGACAGATACAATCATTCTTCCTAAGAACCTCCACCAGGATGTCAAGAGGTGTAAGATGCTAAATGGTGATGGCAGTGAGAACAACATTGACAAGAACAACTCGGCCCGTGGTAGCGACATGTCTTCCTTTCCAAGGGGAAGCTTGCCGACGACCTTCTCCTCAAGGTGGTGAAAATGAATCCTCTTGAGACGCTTGACGAACATCGGGAGCCCAACGTATCCCATTGGGAATGGAGTGTGAACAGCTAGGAAAGCATGTAGAATATCCTCAAGATCAACATTTTCACATTGAATAGGGGCCACATGGCTTTTGACACAGTTAGTGACTAAATCGGTAAGTTCCCCAAAGGAGTCCATGGAGGATGCAAGGGATTGAACATACTCTTTGATGTGCTTGACAAAGATGGCATCATCATCGGCATAGAGTGAAGCATGGATGGTTGTGGCTCTACCACAGAGTGAATGGAGGTGCCCTTGCGCGATGGCCTTGTTGAGTAGATGATGGAGGGGGTCAATTGCCAGAACGAACAAAAGGGGGGACAACGGATCACCCTCCCTAAGACCACGCCATGCTTCAACGGATCACCCAACACAGCATTGATCAAAACTCTCAACTAGGTCATGGAGAGGAGGGCCGAAACCCAATTGAAAAATCAGCTCGGGAAGCCAAGATGCCTCATAAGATCCAAGAGGAAATCCACACACACGGAATTGAATGATTTCTTGATATCAAGCTTGAAGAGCAAGGTCGGGGTTTTGTTGCGGTGTAACTTTCTCGCCAAGTTTATCACATACATGAAATTTTCATGGATGATCCTCTTCTTGATAAAATCACTTTGGGCATTTTGAGACAAACATTGCATGTACGGGGCAAGTCACGTGTCCATCGGGATAATTAAAATGATGTGAACTAACATATGATTTGATTAAAAGGAGCCTCAAATTATATAGTATAAAAATAAAGATTCTTCCCATGGAACAATGATGCATGACATGACACGACATAAAAGTTGATGGTTGAAATAGAGTAGTTATGTAAGTTGGATGGTCCGAATAATTCCAATTATATGAATTAACATATGATTTGATTAAAAAGAGCCTCAAATTATATATAATAAAAATAAAGATTCTGCCCATGGAACAATGACGCGTGCCACGACACTACAAGAGATCCAAGATGGGATTGGCCCTTTGCGATGAAGTAAACAAAACATATAAGGGACACATGTCTCGGTAAGCGATTGACACGAGACGAGACTCGGGTAGCTGGTCGTGCACTCTGTGGATCATCTTCCTCCTACATGGGAGGGAAAGGACTCGAAGACGCTCCAAGATCGGTGGCCCACTGCCAACCAAACCCCAGATCAAAGGGTTGCATCATATCACCGCCGGAGTAGCCGACGTTGGAGCTGGTGCTTGCGGCATCATGGCCACCAGAGTAGTCACTACAGACAAGAGCACCGAGGTCCCCTCCGGTATTTTAATATCATGCATCACATACTTTTACAAAGTGTTCAGCGTGTATTTTCAAAATGTTCATTGTGTTGTTTCAAAAATCTTCATGGTATTCTTATACTCGTTTACTGTGTATCAAGAATCTGTTTAGCATTTTTTAAATATACGTTGAACGGGTGTATAAGTAATGATGTCAACCAATTTTGCAAAATTGAATGAAAAACTTTATGTATTCTCGAACACTTTTATTCTTGCAATATGTGACCGTCTTTTCACTTTATATATATATATATATATAAATAGTTATTTGTTTATTCAAAATATATATGTTGGAACGAAGTGTATTCATGCACATCCCCCCTCTATGACTCATGCACACATACATGTGTGGTGTGCTATGAGAAATAGAAACAACGAGAACTAAAGAAAAAACAGA
This sequence comes from Triticum urartu, assembly GCF_056163025.1. Classification (NCBI taxonomy): domain Eukaryota; kingdom Viridiplantae; phylum Streptophyta; class Magnoliopsida; order Poales; family Poaceae; genus Triticum; species Triticum urartu. Next base: position 110,559,110 of record NC_141875.1, on the reverse strand, counting down.
AACAACATATGATGTGCTAGTTTTTGTTTACACCGCGTATGGTGTGCTAGTAGTAGTTTTTTTTGAACAAAGTGCTAGTAGTAGTTAGGAGCTGACTAGTGCAAGGCCCGGCAACAAGTGGGTCAGCCCAGCAGATGTGCGGCATAGCGAATAACAAATGTAAACCGGGTGTTCCGGTGCCAGCTCAATGCGCCATGCTTGTGCAACAGGAGAGTACGAGGGATTGCAAATCAGCCCAAGTGCACCAAAAATCAGTATGCTTTTGTTCGCAGATGATTGTTTACTGTTTAGTAGAGCAACAAGTGAAAGGGCCGCTGCCCTCAAAGGGATTCTGGACAGACATTGTCAAGCTTCGGGACAAAAGCTTAACACCCAAAAATCATCAATATACTTTGGTAAAGGATGCCCAACGGTGATCAGAGAATCAGTGAAAGCTGTACTAGAGATAACAACTGAATCGCTAAATGAAAGATATCTTGGGTTACCATCAGATGTGGGACGTGAAAAGAATGGAATGTTTTCATATATCAAAGAGCGCATATGGAAGCGTGTGCAAGGCTGGATGGAGAAGATGTTAGCAGGAAGTGGCAAGGAGGTGCTAATTAAGTCTATTGTGCAGGCAATACCAACATATTCCATGTCCGTCTTCAAATTGCCACGGGGCTTGTGCGAGTGTATCACGTCGATGGTTCGTAAGTTCTGGTGGGGCAGCAAAAGGGGCGAACGAAAAACGGCATGGGTGTCTTGGGACTCCATGTGCATGCCAAAATATAGAGGAGGCTTGGGATTCCGGGATATGGAGATATTCAACCTAGCATTACTGGCTCGGCAAGCGTGGAGAATAACACAAGATCAAGACTCCCTGAGTTCACGCCTACTCAAGGCGGTGTATTTTTCGGCTACTGACTTTCTTGATGCAGAGTTGGAAACAAATCCATCTCAGATATGGCGCGCTTTACATGAAGGAAAGGAAGTACTCAAACTGGGCTTGATCCGGCGCATAGGAAACAGAGCAGATACGAATGCATGGGAGGATGGCTGGCTACCACGTGATTTCATGCTGCGGCCAATATGTGCAGCGGCTGCAAACCCACCTGAGAAGGTAGCTGACTTTATAGCTGCAGCAACAAAAGAATGGGATGTTCAGAAGCTAAACACTTATATGCTGCCTATGGACGTCGAGGTGGTACGAAAGATTCCATTAAGTCACTCAAACTCTCATGATTTCTAGGCATGGCATTACGATCAACATGGATTTTTTACGGTGCGATCTTGTTATAAGTTTCTCGTTGATACTAAGTTATAGAGAGAAGCTTGGCTGAGTGGTGACACGGGAAACTCCAATTTACAGCAGGAGGAGAAGGGTTGGAAGAAGCTATGGAGCACAAAAATACCGCCAAAGTTACGTATGTTTGCTTGGAGGCTGGCCAAGGCATCATTGCCGACGGGAGAGGTACGTGCACAACGGCAAATGGCCACCACAGGTCTGCTCCCTGTGTAACGCAGCAAATGATACATGGAGACATTCTTTACTGGATTGTAATATGGAAAAAAGTGTGTGGGCGCTGCGGGATGATGATTCTACCCTTCCGATATATGGAGATGAAACACAAGATGCAAAGTTATGGTTATTCGGGATGAGCGAGACTCTGTCCAACAAGAAGTTTATCGAGGTGTTAGTCACTTTGTGGGCAATATGGTATGCCCGGAGGAAAGCAATTCATGAGCATGAATTCCAAAGTCCATTGTCGACGCATCTATTCATTAGCAGATACTTGGAGGAGCTTAAGGTGTTAGATGTGCAGACCAAGACCGGGCATGGGGCAGCTCGGGCGGTGCCTCGATGGGTTCCTCCGCTCACAGGACATTGCAAGATCAACGTCGACAGAGCTGTGACGAAGACACAATTGAAAGGATCGATATGGTTGACTAGGGGGGGGGGGTGAATAGGCAACTACCAATTTTTAACTATTCTTTATCAAATTAAACTTTGCATCAAGGTAGGTTGTCTAGATGTGCAACTAGGTGAGCAACTTATATGATGCAATAACAATAAGCATACAAGCAAGCAAGAGAAGTAACACTAAAGAGTTTGCACAAGTAAAGGTAAGAGATAACCAAGAGTGGATCCGGTGAAGACGAGGATGTGTTACCGAAGTTCCTTCCTTTTGAGGGGAAGTACGTCTCCGTTAGAGCGGTGTGGAGGCACAATGCTCCCCAAGAAGTCACTAGGGCCACCGTATTCTCCTCACGTCCGCACACAATGCGAGATGCCGTGATTCCACTATTGGTGCCCTTGAAGGCGGCGACCGAACCTTTACAAACAAGGTTGGGGCAATCTCCACAACTTAATCGGAGGCTCCCAACAAAACCACGAAACTTCACCACAATGGACTATGGCTCCGTGGTGACCTCAACCGTCTAGGGTGCTCAAACACCCAAGAGTAACAAGATCCGCTAGGGATGAGTGGGGGAATCGAAAATCCCTTGGTGGAAGTGTAGATCGGGGCCTTCTCAACCACTCCCGAGCAAATCAACAAGTTTGATTGGCTAGAGAGATAGATCGGGCAAAAATGGAGCTTGGAGCATTTAATGGAGCTTGAGCAATAAATGGAGCTTGAGGAGGAAGAGGTAGGTCAAAGGGAAGAAGGGGACCCCCTTTTATAGTGGGGGCAACAATCCAACCATTGCCCCCACCAACCAGCCCCGCACAGGGTGGTACTACCGCTAAGAGGGGGCGGTACTACCACTAGGTCAGCGGTACTGCCGCTCCAGCCAGCGGTATTGCCGCGCAGAGAAGACTAGTAGGGAATAGGACCCAACGCGGTACTACCGCGGTGGTAAGGGCGGTACTACCGCTCCTGAAACGGTACTACCGCCTCTACAACCGCAACTAGTGCCGCAAAACCCGACACAGAAAAAGAGCCCTCGAGTCAAGGCGGTAGGAGCCAGACAGCCCAGCGGTACTACGGCAGCGAGGTCATGGGCGGTACTACCGCTGCGGAGCGGAACTACCGCTTGTGACCCTTCGGCCGTACTACCGCTGGGACACAGAAGAGAGAGAGGATCTCTCCAAAGAGGCTGAGGACGAGGCGGTGGTGCCAGGCACCCCAGCGGTACTACTGATGTGGAGTCACGGGCGGTACTACCGCTGCGGAGCGGTACTGCCGCTTGTGGCTCCTCAGCGGTACTACCGCTGGGTTGCGCGGTACTACCGCTGGGACCCAGACAGGACAAAGAAAAGAGGAGAGATCTCTTCAATGGAATGGAAGAGCTCGGAGGATGAGAAGCTGATGTGTACGTGTTGATTCCACCCTTGCAATACCCCGGCGGACCCCCTCTTGATAGTACGGTGCCCTCTACGCAAATAGTCCACCGAGAGAGAAACGAAAGAGCTACACCGTCTTGAAAGACACTCCGAAGGGAAGAAAAACATCTCGTGCCAGGGATGAATCTGTGAACTACTCAAAGCACATGATTAGTCCGCAAACATGTTGTCATCAATCACCAAAACTACCTTGAGAGAGATATGCCGTAACAATCTCCCCCTTTTTGGTGGATTGATGACAACTTGGGATTTGCGCAAGGAAAAGATATAAACGAGAAAACTAAGAACTACAAAATATAGACGGGCTCCCCCAGAATGTGTGCGCCTAGAAAGAGGAGCAAAAGGAAAGCAAGACACACACATCCGGATCAACACTCCCCCTATATTTTATAGTCCAACAAAGCTAAGCACAAGATACATGAGAGAAGAGTATATAACAGGACAAGCATGCAACTCATAATATACTACAGTACTGAATAGACATAAGTAATAAGGTAGCGATAGGGAGCATATGTCTCACACCATATGTCTAGAACTTAGGTCTCACGGGCACCAAACCAAACCAAACAAAGACACCGAGAGAACACACAAGAAAACACAAGACGACACGACGACAAACTCAAAGCTCGGCAACACAAATCCCTACACTCTCTCCCCCTTTGGCAGCGAGACACCAAAAAGGGAAAAAGAGCGACGCTACGACTCCAGGTGATGGCAAGCTAAGGATCTCGAACATCATATCTCAGCATGATCGTCTGCATCTCCGTCGTTGGTCGAAAACTGCTCGGCGTCGGAGTCGGTCCAAGGGCAATGCTGATGAATCCACTCCTCCTCTTCAGTGATCTGACCCTCAGATCCACTGGCAACTGTCGCTCCCATCTGACGCATGAGCTCCTTGTGGCGCATCCTGGCATGCTTCTCCGCCACATGAGTCATGTACTGACCATGAGACTCCATGCAGAAAAGCTTCTTCAACTTGCATTTAAGCTTCTGTGCCCACGGCGGTTCTGTACTAGAGGGCCCAAAGTCCTCCTCGTGATCATCAGTGGCAGCCCCACCCTCGGTCCCCCTGGCAGCAGCAGCAGCAGACGGACCCCCTGTTTGAGGCGCTGGGGTGACCCAATTGTCCTTCTTCCTCAGACGCTTGATCTCATGAGAAACCAAGTCTCTAGTTTCTAGCAACACTCTGGGATAGATCTGTGCCCAGACCCTCTCAATGAGCCTCATGATGAATGGACCATATATCGGGCACTTGTGCTCAGACACGGCAGAGAGAAGTTCAGACCACATGACATGAGAAATATCCAGTCTCTCTCCAGTGTTTGCTTCCTTCTCATGCTGACAGAACAGAAGCATGTCCACGAGATAAGAGTGGACCATATCCAGATTCCCGATGCGAGGAAAGAGAATCTCACGGAAGATATGATGAAGAATGTCCAGATACGGAGACAACTCATAGGTTTTCTTCTCAGTCACTGGGTGAACTTTCACAGTGCAGTAGGGCCAAAGGGCTTGCTTGTGGGTGGACGTATCATTGCGGTGAGGGCGGAAACCGACTGGAGTCTCAAGCCCATGATCCACCACATCAAGTAACTCCATGAAAGCCTTCCACTTGACGGAAAGCAGATTGCCATTGGTCATCCATGTCAGAGTTCTGTCGACATCTGTCCCAAGATGAACGGTGGCAAAGAATTGGGCCACCAAATCTGCGTCGAAATCCTTGTTGAATTGCATGATCCTGAGAATGTTCAGCTGAGTGCACATGTGAAGGGCTTCGCCAAAGTACTCCGGGTCCTTCTCCATAGCATCAGTGTCAATGGAGCGAACATCAACAAAGAGATTCTTCTTGGCCTTGATCACATCAAAATAGATGGCAAACTGAAAACGGTTCCAGAACGGGCGGTTGACCAAAGTGGGTTCTTGGTTCACCTCATAGGGATTGCGGCGACGCTTTTCCCAAAACTCCTTGTTGGTCATCTCAGTCACAGTCTTCCCCTTTGGCTTGTTGGCGGATCTCTTCGATTGCTGAGGAGGTGGAGGAACACTTGCGGATGCACTTGCTGGAGGCGGTTGGGTGCTCGAGGAACCACCGGCTGGCTCAGAGGTGCGGTAGCGTTTTGATGTTGCACGCCCGGGGTTGATACGGCGAGCTTGATGCTCAGAATGGTCATCACCTGGAGCCAAACACAAGAACACGCAAAATAACCAGAAAGAACGAGCATAAGCCAACAAACACAACAAAAAGGATCAAGGTAAGGCAGGAATATGATGGAATTTGGCATGCAGCGGTAGTACCGTGACATGCCCGCGGTAGTACCGCCCAAGCGGTAGTACCGCACCAAAGAGAGCGGTAGTACCGCTCGAGGTCAAGCGGTAGTACCGCTCCAACGAGAGCAGTACTACTGCTCGAGGCGGAGAAACAGCGGTTTCCTACATCACGAGGCAGAGAAACAGCGGTTTCCTACTACTGTGGTCAGATCCGGCACTACCGGCCTGCCAAATTCAAAAATATTCCTACCAAACTCTAATCGAGATAGTCTAGTTGCCTTCTCCAACCAACTCAAGCCTAGATTTAGCCAAAAATCTAGAGATGCAACCACCATTGCCCCTAAGAAACAAGATCTGAAAACGAGACAAAAGGAGAGAAAAGAACGGGGGCAATACCGGCATCCATGGCAAGAGGACGAGGTGGGGATCGACTCCACCAAAGGAAATGGAGAGGGACGCCCCGGAGACAGAGATCCGCCGGAGCCCTCCCGCGGCGAGTTTAGGCTGGAGAGAGGAAGAGGAAAGAGGGGGCGAAGCGAATGGGTATGGGGGAGAAGAAACCTCCCCCTGCCCTGATATAACCCCCTGGTCCCGTCCCTCAGCAGTAGTACCGTGCTGGGGGGCGGTAGTACCGCTTATGAGCGGTAGTACCGCGCACCACCAGCAGTAGTACCTCCCAGCACGCCACGGCAACCTAACAACATGGCTTTTGCTCGAAGGAAAAACAAAAAAACGGCAAGAAAAGAGAGCACACCAGCAAACGACCAAGACACACCTCTTCAAAAGAGGGCGGTGGCCGAGGCCACCTATGTTTGAGTCAAGAGGTATGGCGCCGCGAAGATTTTAACCTTGGGCCCATGACCAAAACTCGTCTTTGAAACACAAGTACCATCAACAATGGCTAAAGTGAAAGACTTGATCAATTTATGCATAATGGGGGAGAGGGAGAGTTCATTAAGAGAACAACACTCCCCCTATGTCTATGCCTACACCTAAACTAGACAGCAAATTGAGCGTGGTGGGGTGTGCAAGGGTTCAAGCCACATTGCTCGAATCAATGATATTTAGCTCATGCCTTAACTCGCGAAATCTTGCTTCATCCAAGGGCTTCGTGAAAATATCTGCAAGGTTTTCATGAGTGTTGACATAGTTGAGCTCGATCTCTCCTCGCCTAATGTGATTCCGGATGAAGTGATACCGAAGCTCAATATGCTTCGTCTTGAAGTGTTGCACCAGGTTGAGAGAGATCTTGATGGCATTTTCATTGTCACACCAAAGAGGCACTTTGTCACAAGTGACACCATAATCCTTTAAAGTTTGCCTCATCCATAGGAGTTGTGCACAACAACTACCGGCTGTAATATACTCCGCCTTAGTGGACGAGAGAGACACACAACTTTGCTTTTTGGAAGACCAACTTAACAAAGAGCAACCAAGGAATTAGCACCCTCCGGAAGTGGACTTCCTATCCACTTTGTCTCCCGCCCAATCGGAATCCGAGTACCCTACAAGCTTGAAGTTTGATCCTCTTGGGTACCATAAGCCAAAGTTTGGGGTATGAGCCAAATATCGAAAGATTCGTTTGACCGCCACATAGTGACTTTCCTTAGGTGCGACTTGAAACCGTGCACAAATTCCCACACTCAACATGATGTCCGGTCTAGATGCACAAAGGTGAAGCAAGGATCCAATCATGGAACGATATAGCTTTTGATCCACCACTTTACCATTGGGATCTAAGTCAAGTTGGCACTTGGTGGGCATTGGAGCGGAAGCCGGCTTGACGTCACTTAGCTTGAATCTCTTGAGTATGTCTTGAGTGTATTTGGATTGATTGATGAAGGTTCCTTCTCTTCTTTGCTTCACTTCGAACCCTAGAAAGAACTTCAACTCTCCCATGGAGGACATCTCGAACTTTGAGGTCATGAGAGTGGCAAATTCCTCATTGAAAGCTTTGTTAGGAGAACCAAAGATAATGTCATCAACATATAATTGGCACACAAACAACTCCCCTTTGACCTTCTTGGTAAAAAGAGTGGGGTCGATTAGCCCAACTTCAAAACCACGGTCTTGTAACAACTCGGTAAGGTGGTCATACCACACACGTGGGGCTTGTTTAAGGCCATAGAGTGCCTTATTGAGTTGATACACATGATCGGGAAAGTAGGGATCCTCGAACCCGGGGGGTTGCTTGACGTAAACCAACTCATTAATAGGACCATTAAGAAAAGCACTTTTCACATCCATTTGTTGTAACTTAAAGTTATGATGAGAAGCATATGCAATCAACATGCGAATGGATTCAAGACGAGCAATGGGAGCAAAGGTTTCACCGTAGTCGATACCCTCGACTTGGGAGTAGCCTTGTGCTACCAAACGAGCCTTGTTGCGAATGATAATCCCATGGGCATCTTGCTTGTTCTTAAATATCCACTTGGTTCCTATGACATTGTGATTCCCGGTTGGTCTTGGCACCAATCTCCACACTTTGTTGCGCTCGAAGTTGTTGAGTTCTTCATGCATGGCATTGAGTCAATCCGGGTCTTCTAGCGCTTCATAGACCTTGTGGGGTTCCACACAAGAGACAAACGCATGATGCTCACAATAATTTGCTAATTGTCTACGAGTGCTTACCCCCTTTCTTAAGCTTCCAAGCACATTCGTCATGAGATGATCCTTGGTGGAGAGCTTGGAAGCAACCTTGGCGGCACGACGCTCTAATTCTTCCTCGGGGGTGAGACGAGTAGTCACTTGATAATCTTGAGCGTCGTCTTGGGCTTGTTCTTGTTCTTGAACTTTCTCGGAGGAGAGAACTTGACCTTGGGCATCACTTGATGAGTCAACACCGTCTTGAGCGTGATCTTGCCCTTGGTCATGTTCTTGAGGATGAGGGCCTTCATGTTGTTCTTCGGAAGCGTGTGGGCCTTGGGTTGGTGATGGCTCCACTTGAGTGGAGCTTTGTCCTTCTCCTTCGGCCACAAGGGGTTCCTCAATGGGTAGGATAAAGCCAACAACCATTCTTCTTATGGCTTGGGGAGGAATTTCATCACCTACATCACAAGTGCCACTTTGCTCCACTTGGGAGCCGTTATTCTCATCAAACTCCATGTTACACGTCTCCTCAATAAGTCTCGTGGATTTATTGAGGACACGGTAAGCATGAGAGTTTGTAGCATAGCCAATAAATATGCCCTCATAAGCTCTAGTCTCAAATTTAGACAACCGAACACCTTTCTTGAGAATGAAACACTTACACCCGAATACCCGGAAGTACTTGAGATTGGGCTTGTTACTGGTGAGTATCTCATATGGAGTCTTGTTCAAGCCCTTGCGGAGGTAGAGCCGATTGGATGCATGACACGCGGTGTTGATGGCTTCGGTCCAAAAGTTGTACGGAGACTTGAACTCCGCCATCATGGTCCTTGCCGCATCCATCAACGTCCGGTTCTTCCTCTCCGCAACACCATTTTGTTGAGGGGTGTAGGGTGCGGAATAGTGATGCTTGATTCCCTCATCACTAAGAAATTCATGCAATGTGTAGGTCTTGAACTCGGTGCCGTTGTCACTTCTTATTGTCAAGATCTTTGCATTGTGTTGACGTTGTGCTTTATTTGCAAAGTCAATGACGGTTTGTTAGGTCTCGCTCTTCCTCTTGAAGAAATACACCCAAGTGTACCTTGAGTAGTCATCCACAATCACCAAGAAATACTTTCTACCTCCAAGACTATCGAAGGAAGGAGGCCCAAAGAGATCCATGTGAAGGAGCTCCAAAGGCCTCTTCGAATAAATGACAGTCGTGGGAGGGTGAGCCTTCTCATGTAGCTTTCCTTCGATACAGGCACTGCAAGCATGATCTTTAGCAAAACTAACATTCGTTAGTCCACGGACATTGTCCCCCTTGAGGAGACTTTGCAAAGATCTCATATTGACATGGGCTAAACGGCGATGCCAAAGCCATCCCACATCAACTTTAGCCATTAGGCATGTCGCGGTTTTAGTGGGTCGCTTCGAAAAGTTAATCATGTATAGACCGTTCTCGACATGCCCAACAAAGGCTACTTTAAGAGTCTTGCTCCACAAGAGGGCCACGATATCGATATCAAAGAAAGTGGCAAAGCCCATGATTGCAAGTTGACGAACCGAAAGTAAATTGTATGCAAGGGACTCAACAAGCATGACCTTCTCGATCGTGAGATCATGAGAGATGACCACCTTGCGAAGTCCCAATACCTTAGAAGATGAGGCGTCACCCCACTCGATATTGGTGGGCATAGATGGAACCTTGTGCACATCCACCACCAAGTCCTTGCTTCTGGTCATATGATTTGTAGCTCCGCTATCGAGCAACCATGATCCCCCACCGGAAGCAAACACCTACAAGAGATCAATGCTTGGTTTTAGGTACCCATTTTGTAATGGGTCCTTTGATGTTAGTAACAAGGGACTTTGGAATCCAAATAGACCATTCAATGTACTCATGAAGAGAACCAACAAATTTGGTATAAACATGCCCATCACTAGCACGGCATAACACATAAGAAGGGTTAAAATCGCCGGCTTTGTTGGTAGGGGTGGCATTGCCCTTCTTGACATTGCCGCCCCTTGTAGTGTTCTTTTTCTTCTCCTCGGAGGCACTCTCTCCCTCCTTCACAAAGGTTTGCATGAGAGGAGGTGGTCTTTTGGTCTTGTCATTCTTCTTCTTGTTCTTGGAGTCGGGCACGTACCCAACCCCTTCCTTGGCCACAACTCCCTTTTGGTTGATCAAGAGATCGTTGAGGTTCTTCTTGCCTTGTATGCAAGTCGCAAGACCTCTCTCAAGTTGCTCCTTCAACTTAGCATTTTCCTCAACAAGATGTATATGCTCACAACACGGGTTAGTAGCATTTGCATTGTCAATTAAAACCATATGAGGAAATGTTGCTTTCTCCTTAGTTAGCTTCACTTGGAGTTGATCATGAGACTCCTTGAGACTAGCGTGAATACCCTTCAAGGCCTTGTGGGCCTTGTCAAGTATATCAAACTCCTCCTTGAGTCTAGCAAGATCAACCCCGAGTTTGGCCTTCTCGGAATTTAGCACACGAGAACCAATGAGGACATGATCATAATCTTTCTTTAACTTAGCATGATCAACGTTGTGTGACTCCTCAAGAGCCAAACGAAGACCACGCTCTTCCTCAAGAGCATTGGAAAGATCCAAAATCTCATCGGCATAGTCACGACTATGCCCTTCCATCTTAGTGATGGTGTTTTCATGAGCCTCGATCATGTCATTGGCTTCACCAAGTTGTTCCAAGAGAGCAACAAAGTGCTTCTTGGATTTTCCCTTGAGTTTGCCCATAAAGGCCTCAAACTCATTAGCCTCCACATTATCTTCATCAAGTTCATTAATGCTATCCGCCGGAGAAGGATGATTAATGATTGTAGTTCTGATGTTGGAGGTTACCTTGTTGGTGGCTTTAGCCATGAGGCACTTGGCGGTGATGCTCTCATTGGGTGAGTCGAAGAGAGATACCCGTGGAGTCGTCGCAATGGCAACGGAGGCCATGGCAACCGACTCATCACTTTCATCATCATCATCATCATCCTCATTGTACTCTTCTTGTACCACCAATGCCTTGGGAGGAGTCTTCTTGGTGAAGTTGCTCTTGTTGGGGAACGACTTGGCCTTGTCCTTTCGGATGAGCTTTCCACCATTGTCTTCCCTCTTCTCATATGGGCATTCCACAACAAAATGACTCAGGTTGCCGCAATTGTAGCAAGTCCTTACACGTTGCTTGCTTTTCGTGCCACTTGAGTTGTTTTTGCTAAAGTTTGGCCTAGAGTTTTTCTTGCTCCAAAATTGCCTTGAAGCAAGTGCCATGTGTTCATGATATGCATACTTCATATCTTTGGGGTTGCTCTCCTCTTCTTCCCCTTCTTCTTCTTCAACGGTGAGCTTAGCCTTCAATGCAAGGCTAGGCCTCTTTGCCCTTTGAGAACGAAGCACCGCATTGTCGGCGGTCTTGTCCAAAATGTTCATGGCCACAAAATCATCCAACACTTCGCTTGAGGTCAAAGTGTGGAAGTCCGGTCTTTGACGAATGACGGAGGACATGGCCTTGTGATAGGGCATCATTGCCTTAAGGAATTTTCGCTTGATCCAATTGTCATCTGTGTCCTTGCTCCCGTGATCTCGTAGTGAGACCGCGAGTTTGGTTACTCTCCGATAAAGCTCACGAGGTTCTTCATCTTCTTTCATTGCAAACTCATCGGCCTCATCTTGTACCACTTCATAGTTGGAGCGTTGAATGCTTGCGCTTCCCCGGTAAAGAGAGACAACACAATGCCATGCATCTTTGGCCAAGGTGAAGGGATGAAGATGAGGTAGGTCTTCGGGTGGAATTGCATCTTGAATGATGAAGATAGCATTCTCATTGAATTGATTATCCGCGGCTTCTCGAGGAGTGAAGTTGCTTGGATCATGTGGATAGAAACCTTGTTCAATGATTCTCCAAAGGTTAGTGTTCACATAATTTAAATGACGTTTAAAGCGGTAAACCCAAGAATCAAAGTCCTCATTTTTCACAATCTTAGGGGAAGGACCGGCATGATTCAAATAAGTGGAAGGAACCGGTCCACCATAAACAAGTGGTGGTTCCACATGGGCAAAGATGCCGGTGTCATTCTTACCACTAGAAGAAGGAGCCTTTTCACTACTAGCTTCCCCCTTGTCGGGGATAGCATCCGTCACCTTGTTGGCGGGGTCACCCACTTTCAACGGCGCGGTGGATAGTTTAAGCCCCTTAAGAAATTTAGTAAACATGCTTTCAACTTCGGTCGTCATGGAGGTTTTCAATGTCTCCAAGGCCATATTGAACTCCTCATGAGAGACCGAGGTTCCCCCATCGCCCGTAGACGAGATCGGATTCACACCGGAGTGTTCCTCCACATCGTCTACGGTATCAACCATACTCTTTGGACGGTAAAGTCCTTAATAAAGAAACGAGGCGCTGATACCAATTGAAAAGATCGATATGGTTGACTAGAGGGGGGGGGAATAGGCAACTACCAATTTTAACTATTCTTTATCAAATTAAACTTTGCATTAAGGTAGGTTGTCTAGATGTGCAACTAGGTGAGCAACCTATATGATGCAATAACAACAAGCATACAAGCAAGCAAGAGAAGTAACACTAAAGAGCTTGCACAAGTAAAGGTAAGAGATAACCAAGAGTGGATCCGGTGAAGACGAGGATGTGTTACCGAAGTTCCTTCCTTTTGAGGGGAAGTACGTCTCCGTTAGAGCGGTGTGGAGGCATAATGCTCCCCAAAAAGCCACTAGGGCCACCGTATTCTCCTCACGCCCGCACACAATGCGAGATGCCGTGATTCCACTATTGGTGCCCTTGAAGGCGGCGACCAAACCTTTACAAACAAGGTTGGGGCAATCTCCACAACTTAATCAGAGGCTCCCAACAAAACCACGAAGCTTCACCACAATGGACTATGGCTCCGTGGTGACCTCAACCGTCTAGGGTGCTCAAACACCCAAGAGTAATAAGATCCGCTAGGGATGAGTGGGGGAATCGAAAATCCCTTGGTGGAAGTGTAGATCGGGGCCTTCTCAACCACTCCCGAGCAAATCAACAAGTTTGATTGGCTAGAGAGATAGATCGGGCAAAAATGGAGCTTGGAGCATTTAATGGAGCTTGAGCAATAAATGGAGCTTGAGGAGGAAGAGGTAGGTCAAAGGGAAGAAGGGGACCCCCTTTTATAGTGGGGGCAACAATCCAACCGTTGCCCCCACCAACCAGCCCCGCACAGGGCGGTACTACCGCTAAGAGGGGGCGGTACTACCGCTAGGTCAGCGGTACTGCCGCTCCAGCCAGCGGTACTGCCGCGCTGAGAAGACTAGTAGGGAATAGGACCCAACGCGGTACTACCGCGGTGGTAAGGGCGGTACTACCGCTCCTGAAACGGTACTACCGCCTCTACAACCGCAACTAGTGCCGCAAAACCCGACACGAGAAAAAGAGCCCTCGAGTCGAGGCGGTAGGAGCCAGACAGCCCAGCGGTACTACGGCAGCGGGGTCACGGGCGGTACTACCGCTTGTGACCCTTCGGGCGTACTACCGCTGGTAGTGCGGTACTACCGCTGGGACACAGAAGAGAGAGCGGATCTCTCCAAAGAGGCTGAGGACGAGGCGGTGGTGCCAGGCACCCCAGCGGTACTACTGATGTGGAGTCACGGGCGGTACTACCGCTGCGGAGCGGTACTGCCGCTTGTGGCTCCTCAGCGGTACTACCGCTGGGACCCAGACAGGACAAAGAAAAGAGGAGAGATCTCTTCAATGGAATGGAAGAGCTCGGAGGGTGAGAAGCTGATGTGTACGTGTTGATTCCACCCATGCAATACCCCAGCGGACCCCCTCTTGATAGTACGGTGCCCTCTACGCAACTAGTCCACCGAGAGAGAAACGAAAGAGCTACACCGTCTTGAAAGACACTCCGAAGGAAAGAAAAACGTCTCGTGCCAGGGATGAATCTGTGAACTACTCAAAGCACATGATTAGTCCGCAAACATGTTGTCATCAATCACCAAAACTACCTTGAGAGAGATATGCCGTAACAGCAATGCAGAGGGGCTGTTGGGGCCGTATGCCGGGATGAACAAGGGCGTTTCCAAGGGGCCTCGGCAGTGGTGTTTGAGGGCATCTCTGATGCAGAAACCCTGGAAGCACTTGCATGTCGAGAAGCACTAGCGTTGAGTGAGGACCTGGACCTGGAAAGAGTACATATTGCTACTGACTGTCTGAGAGTCGTCCGGGAAATCAAAGCACCAAAGAACCTTGGTGGACATTGTATGGTGTTTCATGAGATCAAAGAACGAAGCAATTTATTTAGGGCTTGTCTTTTTAGTCATGAACAGCGCGAATGTAATGGGGAGCCTCATAGACTAGCACATATAGCTACATCTCTTGATATAGGTAGGCATGTGTGGCTTGATGCACCACCTGCTTATTTATGTATCCCTGTAAACATTGAACTTAAGCAATAAAGTGCGCTGTGATTCTAAAAAAAAAAGTAAACCGGGTGTTCCGGTACCAGCTCAAATACACGCAGAAGGCACATCATGTTCATGCAAGCATCAGCCTAAAAGGAGGCCCACGTACAAATCAAGAACACCAGAGAATGGCACAGGTGTATTTCTCCTAAATAGGCAGGGTATAGCACTTGAAAAGTCAGAAGGCATAGACCCCAATATGACAATTTTCGGTTGAGATAACGGCCACCATGCAGCTCGGCCTCCAAAATGCGCCTCTCTTTAAATTATATACTACTTTCTCCGTTTTAAAATAAGTGACTCAACTTTGTACTAAAATTGAGTCATTTATTTTAGGATGGAGCGAGTGGTATATAAATAAAGACTCTGTTCATGGAACAATGATACATAACACGACACGACATACAAGTTGATGGATGAAATAGAGTAGTTATGTAAATTGGATGGTCCGGATAATTCCAATTATATGAATTTACATATGATTTGATTAAAAAGAGCCTCAAATTATATATAATAAAATAAAGATTTTATGCCCATGGAACAATGACGCATGACACGACATGACAAGAGAGATCCAAGACGGGATTGGCCCTTTGTGATGAAGTAAACAAAACATATAAAGGATGCATGTCTCGATAAGCAATCGACACAAGACGAGACTCACGTAGCTGGTCGTGCACTCTGTGGATCATCTTCCTCCTACATGGGAGGGAAAGGACTCGAAGATGCTTCAAGATCGGTGCCCCACTGCCAACCGAACCCTAGATCAAAGGGTTGCATCATATCACCGTCGGAGTAGCCGACGCTGGCGCTGGTGCTTGTGGCATCGTGGCCACCAGAGTAGCCACTACAGACAAGAGCACCGAGGTCCCCTCCGGATCTAACCATGTCAAGACAGCCCTCCTGCGTAGGCGGCGACTGATATACCACCGAAGACCCCATGTCCAAGTTGCCGGTCAGGTATGGAGTCGGCGGCTGCCCCCGGAGCTTCGCGATGCGATCGCCGATGCCCTTGAGGAGCATTTCGACCTTCCAGCCGACGCTGGTGAGCTCCTCAATGTTGAGGCCGACGAGGCCAGGGAGGCTGCCGCGCATGGCCTTGTGCAGGAGGACCCTAATCTCGCGGTCCCGGCTCTCGCGCCCGAACTTGTGGACCTGGTCCCGGAGCTTGTCGATGCGCTGGCGGAGAAAGCCCTCCTGGTTCATCATCTTCTTGCACTGCTCTAGCTCCGGCATCTTCCTGAATATGTTCAGGATTTTCGCCGCCCCAGCGTGCGATGGGAACACCTCCGGCACCGTCTCTCCCTCGCCGTACACCAGCACGCACGCCCTGACGTCACACAAGATGGCCAACTCGCTGGCCTTCTTCATCAGGCCCCGACGGCGCTTCTTGAAGGTGCCACGCCGGGTCGAGTCGTTGGGGATGTACTGGAGGGTCACCTTCTTGCGAGCCATTGCCGGCCGCCTAGAGCAAGCAAGCAGGCAACACAAGGATAAAACTAGCAAAGTGAAGTTGCTGGCTTTGGCGACTTCAACAAATGGGAGGACGGGTGGATTTATAGTGGAGGATCGGCCAAGATGAGCAGGCTGCAGGGTGCCGAGAAATAGTGATATATGGTAAGATATTACTGTTACATATATGGATGGGATTGCATGATTTAGTGCTTGTTAACGTGATCGAATAGCTAGCACATCTTCAACCCCGGTCTTAATTGTGCCCATCTGTTCTTTGGTGTCCACTTAAAACTTTTAACTTTACACGTTCATAACATAGGAGGTGCTAGCTCATAGCTTGATGAATACATCATCACAGATTTTCTTTGATTACCACAGAGATGCTCGGAAGGGACTTCCGTACGTACATTTACAAATTACAACTTTAAGTATATACGTCCATAGTTTCTTTTATGCGGGAAATATACGTCCATAGGTTGATGCATGATCACACTACAAATCTTCTTTACATAGAAATGCTCGGAACTAATCAACATGAAAATGTTCAACAACAAAAGAGACTACACAGTTTTCAATATAAATGTTGACCCCGTGATCATCAAGAGTCAAGATCCATTACCAGAACCGTATATAGAAGTTCAGAAAGGCGCGTAACTTTGTGTTGTCGTAATAAATTGGATAAGTTGTAGGAGTATTCTCTCAAGAGTCAAGAGGCAATGCATCTTTATTAACAAGATATGCTTGTTCTAGCTGATATTGCCAATTTAATTTGGTAGTTTAATTTGAACTAAACCTGGCTGCTTATTCAAACGCGTACGTCTCCCCATTGTCCATTCATTCATTTGTAACCATGTTAAGAAAATATCGATAATGACGTACGTAAATTATCCCATAAATGCGGGGATAAAGTAAACTTACTAATTTACAAAAATACATACTCCATTAACCTGATTGATCATGCATGTGTTGTGACTAGAGTTCTGCCAAATTTTCCAATATGTGAATTAAATGCGGTTCCATAAATCCAGGGTTGGCAACAGTTGCTCGATGATCCCATGCATGTGTTGCAACCATGACTCACATGGTAGTCCGGGGCATCAACGAAGAATTTCAAACGTGGACAAGAGCTAAATTAGGTGGGTTGGCGACAGGAGTAACTTAGCTTTCTTTTCTTTCTATTGTGGACTGCTCTGTCCTGCCAGTGCTATTGTAACATATTGTAAAACTCTATCCCTTCTTCTAATATCAAAAAGCACGCAATTCTCTTGCGTCTGCTTGAAAAAATCCCATAGATCGGTACTTGTACTCACTTGGTTCAAGAAAAATAGCAAGCAGGCCCATACTAAAATGCTTAGACTTACATATTCCAAGGCCAGTAGCTACACACTCCATCCCTGGTACACAGGCACGCCCGTGTGATTTTTTTTGTACCATAGCTCCTACGAGAACTCTAGTAAATTCCCTAAAACTTGAGCTTTTATAATGGTTGAAAAGGCGAGAGTGGCGTCCTTTTTTTTCAAAAAAAAAAACAGAAGTTTCAAAAAATGTGAATTGTTTTTTCTATAAATACACATGTGTATTCTTCAAGTAAGTTTAAAATTTCATCAATTAATTTGGTTATTTGCATGCTACACAAAAAAGACAAATATCTTGCCCAAATACAACAAAGAAACAGCTAATCTATGTATTTGTATTTTTTGTGTACATCACATATGTTCATAAAATGTTATACCTGTATACTACAACTATATGTCTACATATATACCTTTTTCCAGATATTTTTAGGTATGTAAATGGTATTTTCTCTGAAAAAAATAAAGAGCTCTATGGAGCTCGGCCTTTGCTCGCACTTTTCGTTGAAAAAGGCGTCTTTTTAAAACTTAAAGGCTCCAGAAAAAGTTTGCAAAGCCAAACTCCCTAAAACTACAACCTTCATATTTTTCTTGACGTGTGGTGCCCACTTCTCAGTGTGATTAACTTTTTAATTTTGTCCAACCCCACCCCAAGCATGGCAACCCCCCCCCCCCCCCCCCCCCCGCCCGCCTCGATCGGGCGAGCTCGCCACAAGACATGCCTAGTCCCGCTCGACCGTGCATGAATCTCCTATGCCTCAAGCGAGATCTTCTGTATAAGATGGTACGGTGGTAAGAAATTGTGGCACATGACAAGTGAGGCAAAGAATCTTGAACTAGTTTAAGCGAGTGTGGTTATGCCTAACATGTGGTGTGCTTCCTATGCTCCCATCGTCGTGCAACAACGATTTGCTCACCACGCCACAACCACGACATTGTTGGGTCCCTTATCTTTGACCGCGGTCCTGTCGATGGTGGTGAGGTCACTTTCTCTCAACCTTGCAATTTGTGCGCCATGGTCGTCCGACCATGTTGTGGTGTCCTAAATTATTGTTATTAATTAGAATTTTTGGATCAAATATGTTAAGAATTTTATATGATCATTTTTCCGAAATGTTAGTATGCGTGTTTGAATGGTTATGTGTTCCTAAATTTTGTCATGTAATATGTTTGTTCTAATTTCTACATGTCATGTATGTTAGAGTTGCTATATATTAGATTAGTAATGTCAACTATGTTAGAAATGATATATGCCCATGTGCCCTAAACTCCGCCTACTATATACTTCTTCGTTAAAACTTGCACAAAAGTTTATCATATTCATGTCATGCTACATCATAGAACAGATACTATGCTTGTTTGTTATTATTTAATTTGGATCTTATATGAACTTGTTAATTAGAATTTATTAGAACATGTAACAGGCTTGTTTTTTTAGAAAAAAGATACTGCATTATTAGAACAAATACTATCCTTGTATTACCTCTCACATCATCTGAGCAGATAATATTTTTTTCTTCTTATATAATTCTATGTCAGTCTTCACTCCTAAAAATTAAAACCGACAAGAAACATATCCTATCCAAAACATTAACGTGTGCATCAAGGGCGCTCGCTCGCGCGTGCCACGTCGAACGCGTGGGTTGGGCAGGGAATACGAGGGGAAAAAAGAATGAAAAGAAAATGTCATCAGGGCGTCTTCGGGTCAATCGGGAGAGATTTGCGCCTGGCCAATCGCGTCCTCGGAGCCCTCTCGCATGCGTCGCTTTCCTCATTGGCATCGAGCCCCGCGCTCGTCCTCGATTGCTTCACAAGAACGCCTCCTCTCTGTCTCGTCTCGTCTCCCTGGAGATCCTCCAGATCAAGCCACCACCCATGGCTGAGGTCGCCGAGCTCCCCATCGCGCGGCGCCTGGGGACTCCACCTCCCTCCGCCGCCGGCAGCGGAGGCCGGCTAGGTTCAGTCGCCACAGCCAAAACCGGATGGCGTGCTATCCGGCGAGGGGCCCGACCTGTCGCGCAGCATCGCCTCCTCCACATTCGCCTGCGGATCGAGCTCTACAACCTCCATCCCAAACTCCCTACCTGCCTTTCCCTCCCGGTTCCCCTCCCAATGCCCGGTCCCCGCTCCTTGCCTCCCAAGCATGGCGAGCCTCCCTCTCCGAGGTCCTGGCTGCCGGCCTCCTAGCACGTCGCACCTCCCTCATCTTCGTTCTCTGATTTGGCGGCTCCTCCGGCACTCCGGTTTTCTGCAGCGTCTGGCGGTCGGGTTAGTTCACTGCTCATCTCGTCCATCTCCCAAGCCTCCAATATGGTAAGTCCTCAATTCCTCTTCCTCAGTTTCTCACGTTGTCAATCTATCGTGGTTTGATTGAGTTTCAAAAAGGAAAAGTCTTGTTTTGATTGAGGTTCAAAATGAAGTAGAAAAAGTTTGGTTCAGTTTTGGTTGTCATGGTTCCTTACCTGTATTCATGGGCGGATCTAACTTAAATGCATGTTTCTTTTTTTAGAGTAGCAGGCTAGCAAGATATCTTTATCAGGATCAGTGCCTATGGAGTATGCACTATGGATGTTTAAATTTGATTGCCGCTGGGTGTTGTAGCATGTAGACTGAAGTCTGAACTGTTGTTCTTATGTGTTTTGGGTAATTTGGGTGACGAATTTGATGCTTATGTTGAATGTTTGTGGGTTTTCCAGGGGAAGAAAATACTGGTAGTTACTTTATTGGCATCGGTCCGCAGTTAACACTGCTGGTTTAGGATTTGCATTGTTAAGGTCTTTAGCTAATTGCTCTGCTATCTGCAATCTTCAAAAGCAAAAAATGAAGCCTAGAGCATAACAGAGGAAACTAGATAAAAGAACAGTACCGCAGGAGCAAAATGGTGCAGCGGGTGATGCCAACGTGAATGACGATTAACTTCTCCGACCTTGTGGTAGGCTGAATCTGAATCACATGAATGGGTGACCTTTCTCATAATCCTTTTTCTGAAACCGTTGGCTTAGACTGACATTTTGGTAGTTGTGTAAGCTGAAGCATGATACTAAGCTGAACAATTTACTGTTCTTTTTTCGCATGAGATCACATTTTGGTAGTCTCTAAGGAAGTTGTAAGATGATGTACTTAAGCTAAGTTTCTTCTGTTCCAATAAAACACAAGTTGGTAGTTGCATAACTTGAACCATGATGCTTTCTTGCTGCTGCTGTAGTAGTCTCTAATGGAATTGCGAGATAATTTAGTTAAGCTAATCTCATTGGTCTGCACTCTCAAAAAATCACAAGAGCCATTTAGAAGAAGGTAGTGTACTATTATACATTGGTCATGTAATGTACAGATTAAGACAACAGGCTAAAAATTTAATTGTGATACTTCAGATTTGTAGAGTTTTACTATTTCTCTGTTTCTTTCCTAATAGTGGAACAAAATTACCGTTTCTTGCGCGTCATCTCACAAGGAGGATGTCGGGCTGCCCATTTTAGTGCACCATGCCACAAGTTCCAGAAAATTATTTTGTCTCCTGATTAATGATTTTGCGACTACTTTCTGTTGGGAAATGTAGTAATTTCAAAAATTTCCTACGCACACGCAAGATCATGGTGATGCATAGCAACGAGAGGGGAGAGTGTTGTCTACGTACCCTCGTAGACCGAAAGCAGAAGCGTTAGCACAACGCGGTTGATGTAGTCATACGTCTTTCACGATCCGACCGATCAAGTACCGAACGCACGGCACCTCCAAGTTCTGCACACGTTCAACTCGATGACGTCCCTCGAACTCCGATCCAGCCGAGTGTTGAGGGAGAGTTTCTTCAGCACGACGGCGTGGTGACGATGATGATGTTCTACCGACGGAGGGCTTCGCCTAAGCACCGCTACGATATGATCGAGGTGGATTATGGTGGAGGGGGGCACCGCACACGGCTAAGAGATCAAGAGATCAATTGTTGTGTCTTTGGGGTGCCCCTGCCCCCGTATATAAAGGAGTGGAGGAGGGGGAGGGCCGGCCCTTTCTATGGCGCGCCCTAGGGGAGTCCTACTCCCACGGGAGTAGGATTCCCCTTTCCTAGTAGAACTAGGAGCCCTTCCAAGTAGTAGGAGTAGGAGGGAAGGAAGGGGAAGGGAAAAGGAGAAGGAAGGAAGGGGGCGTCCCCCCTCCTTAGTCCAATTCGGACCATCCCATGGGGAGGGGTGCGGCCACCCTTTGAGGCCTTTCTCTCCTTTCCCGTATGGCCCATTAAGGCCCAATACGAATTCCCGTAACTCCCCGGTACTCCCGAAAATACCCGAATCACTCGGAACCTTTCCGATGTCCGAATATAGTCGTCCAATATATCGATCTTTATGTCTCGACCATTTCGAGACTCCTCGTCATGTCCCGGATCTCATCCGGGACTCCGAAATCCTTCGGTACATCAAAAAACATAAACTCATAATATAACCGTCATCGAACTTTAAGCGTGCGGACCCTACGGGTTCGAGAACTATGTAGACATGACTGAGACATGTCTCTGGTCATAACCAATAGCGGAACCTGGATGCTCATATTGGCTCCTACATATTCTACGAAGATCTTTATCGGTCAAACCGCATAACAACATACGTTGTTCCCTTTGTCATCGGTATGTTACTTGCCCGAGATTCGATCGTCGGTATATCGATACCTAGTTCAATCTCGTTAACGACAAGTCTCTTTACTCGTTCCGTAACACATCATCCCGCAACTAACTCATTAGTTGCAATGCTTGCAAGGCTTATAGTGATGTGCATTACCGAGTGGGCCTAGAGATACCTCTCCGACGATCGGAGTGACAAATCCTAATCTCGAAATACGCCAACCCAACAAGTACCTTCGGAGACACCTGTAGAGCACCTTTATAATCACCCAGTTACGTTGTGATGTTTGGTAGCACACAAAGTGTTCCTCCGGTAAACAGGAGTTGCATAATCTCATAGTCATAGGAACATGTATAAGTCATGAAGAAAGCAATAGCAACAAACTAAACGATCAAGTGCTATGCTAACGGAATGGGTCAAGTCAATCACATCATTCTCTAATGATGTGATCCCGTTAATCAAATGACAACTCATGTCTATGGTTAGGAAACTTAACCATCTTTGATTCAACAAGCTAGTCAAGTAGAGGCATACTAGTGACATATTGTTTGTCTATGTATTCACGCATGTATTATGTTTCCGGTTAATACAATTATAGCATGAATAATAAACATTTATCATGATATAAGGAAATAAATAATAACTTTATTATTGCCTCTAGGGCATATTTCCTTCAGTCTCCCACTTGCACTAGAGTCAATAATCTAGTTCACATAGCCATTTGATTTAACATCAATAGTTCACATCACCATGTGATTAACACCCATAGTTCACATCGTCATGTGACCAACACCCAAAGGGTTTACTAGAGTCAATAATCTAGTTCACATCCCTATGTGATTAATACCCAAAGAGTACTAAGGTGTGATCATGTTTTGCTTGTGAGGGAAGTTTAGTCAACGGGTCTGCTACATTCAGATCTGTATGTATTTTGCAAATTTCTATGTCAAAAATGCTCTGCACGGAGCTACTCTAGCTAATTGCTCCCACTTTAAATATGTATCCAGATTGAGACTTTGAGTCATCTGGATCAGTGTCAAAACTTGCATCGACGTAACCCTTTACGACGAACCTTTTGTCACCTCCATAATCGAGAAACATATCCTTATTCCACTAAGGATAATTTTGACCAATGTCCAGTGATCTGCTCCTAGATCACTATTGTACTCCCTTGCCAAACTCAGGGCAGGGTATACAATAGGTCTGGTACACAGCATGGCATACTTTATAGAACCTATGGCTAAGGCATAGGGAATGACTTTCATTCTCTCTCTATCTTCTGCCGTGGTCGGGTTTTGAGTCTTACTCAATTTCACACCTTGTAACACAGGCAAGAACTCCTTTTTTGACTGTTCCATTTTGAACTACTTCAAAATCTTGTCAAGGTATGTACTCATTGAAAAACTTATCAAGCATCTTGATCTATCTCTACAGATCTTGATGCGCAATATGTAAGCAGCTTCACCGAGGTCTTTCTTTGAAAAACTCCTTTCAAACATTTCTTTATGCTTTGAAGAATAATTCTACATTATCTCCGATCAACAATATGTCATTCACATATACTTATCAGAAATGATGTAGTGCTCCCACTCACTTTCTTGTAAATACAGACTTCACCGCAAGTCTGTATAAAACTATATGATTTGATCAACTTATCAAAGTGTATATTCCAACTCCGAGATGCTTGCACCAGTCCATAGATGGATCGCTGGAGCTTGCATATTTTTTAGTACCTTTAGGATTGACAAAACCTTCTGGTTGCATCATATACAACTCTTCTTTAATAAATCCATTAAGGAATACAGTTTTGTTTATCCATTTGCTAGATTTCATAAAATGCGGCAATTGCTAACATGATTCGGACAGACTTAAGCATATATACGAGTGAGAAAATCTCATCGTAGTAAGCACCTTGAACTTGTCGAAAACCTTTGTGCGACAATTCTAGCTTTGTAGATAGTAACACTACTATCAGCGTCCATCTTCCGCTTGAAGATTCATTTAATCTCAATGGCTCGCCGATCAATGGGCAAGTCAATTAAAGTCCATACTTTGTTCTCATACATGGATCTCATCTCAGATTTCATGGCCTCAAGCCATTTCGCGGAATCTGGGCTCATCATCGCTTCCTCATAGTTCATAGGCTCGTCATGGTCAAGTAACTTGACCTCCAGAACAGGATTACCGTACCACTCTGGTGCGGATCTCACTCTGGTTTACCTACGAGGTTCGGTAGCAACTTGATCTGAAGTTACATGATCATCATCATTAGCTTCCTCACTAATTGGTGTAGTAGTCACAGGAACATATTTCTGTGATGAACTACTTTCCAATAAGGGAGCAGGTACAGTTACCTCATCAAGTTCTACTTTCCTCCAACTCACTTCTTTCGAGAGAAACTCCTTCTGTAGAAAGGATCCATTCTCCGCAACGAATAACTTGCCTTCGGATCTGTGATAGAAGGTGTACCCAACATTTTCTTTTGGGTATCCTATGAAGACGCACTTCTCCGATTTGGGTTTGAGCTTATCAGGTTGAAAATTTTTCACATAAGCATTGCAACCTCAAACTTTAAGAAACGACAGCTTAGGTTTCTTGCCAAACCATAGTTCATACGGTGTCGTCTCAACGGATTTAGATGGTGCCCTATTTAACGTGAATGCAGCTGTCTCTAATGCATAACCCCAAAACGATAGTGGTAGATCGGTAAGAGACATCATAGATCACACCATATCTAATAAAGTACGGTTATGACGGTCGGACACACCATTACACTGTGGTGTTCCAGGTGGCATGAGTAGTGAAACTATTTCACATTGTTTTAACTGAAGGCCAAACACTCATCGGACCGCATACATCAATATGTATTATTTCCAATAAGTCAGTTGCTCGCTCCATTGTTCCGGAGAACAGAGTCTTAGTCATCTTGCCCATGAGGCATGGTTCGCAAGCATCAAGTTATTCATAATCAAGTGATTCTTAAAGTCCATCAGCATGGAGTTTCTTCATGCGCTTTACACCAATATGACCTAAACGGCAGTGCCACAAATAAGTTGCACTATCATTATTAACTTTGCATCTTTTGGTTTCAATATTATGAATATGTGTATCACTACAATCGAGATCCAACGAACCATTTTCATTGGGTGTGTAACCATATAAGGTTTTATTCATGTAAACAGAACAACAATTTATTCTCTTACTTAAATGAATAACCGTATTGCAATAAACATGATCAAATCATATTCATGCTCAACGCAAACACCAAATAACACTTATTTAGGTTCAGCACTAATCCCGAAAGTATAGGGAGTGTGCGATGATGATCATATCAATCTTGGAACCACTTCCAACACACATCGTCACTTCACCCTTAACTAGTTTCTGTTCATTCTGCAACTCCCGTTTCGAGTTACTAATCTTAGCAACTGAACCGGTATCAAATACTGAGGGGTTGCTACGAACACTAGTAAAATACACATCAATAATCTGTATATCAGATATACCTTTGTTCACTTTGCCATCCTTCTTATCCGCCAAATACTTGGGGCAGTTCCGCTTCCAGTGACCAGTCCCTTTGCATTAGAAGCACTTAGTCTCAGGCTTAGGACCAGACTTGGGCTTCTTCACTTGAGCAGCAACTTGCTTGCCGTTCTTCTTGAAGTTCCCCTTCTTCCCTTTGCCCTTTTCTTGAAACTAGTGGTCTTGTCTACCATCAACACTTGATATTTTTCTTGATTTCTACCTTCGTTGATTTCAGCATTACGAAGAGCTTGAGAATCGTTTCCGTTATCCCTTGCATATCATAGTTCATCACGAAGTTCTACTAACTTGGTGATGGTGACTAGAGAATTCTATCAATCACTATCTTATCTGGAAGATTAATTCCCACTTGATTCAAGCGATCGTAGTACCCAGACAATCTGAGCACATGCTCACTGCTTGAGCTATTCTCCTCCATCTTTTTAGCTATAAAACTTGTTGAAGACTTCATATCTCTCAACTCGGGTATTTGCTTGAAATATTAACTTCAACTCCTGGAACATCTCATATGGTCCATGACATTCAAAACGTCTTTGAAGTCCCGATTCTAAGCCGTTAAGCATGGTGCACTAAACTATCAAGTAGTCATCATATTGAGTTAGCCAAACATTCATAACGTCTGCATCTACTCCTGCAATAGGTCTGTCACCTAGCGGTGCATCAAAGACATAATTCTTCTGTGCAGCAATGAGGATAAACCCCAGATCATGGATCCAATCCGCATCATTGCTAATAACATCTTTCAACTTAGTTTTTCTCTAGGAACATAATAAACTGGGAGCAACATCGCGAGCTATTGATCTACAACATAGATATGCTAATACTATCAGGACTAAGTTCATGATAAATTAAAGTTCAATTAATCATATTACTTAAGAACTCCCACTTAGACAGACATCCCTCTAATCTTCTAAGTGATCACGTGATCCATATCAACTAAACCATGTCCGATCATCACGTGAGATGGAGTAGTTTCAATTGTGAACATCACTATGTTGATCATATCTACTATATGATTCACGCTCGACCTTTCGGTCTCCGTGTTCCGAGGCCATATCTGTTATATGCTAGGCTCGTCAAGTTTAACCTGAGTATTCTGCGTGTGCAACTGTTTTGCACCCGTTGTATTTGAACGTAGAGCCTATCACACCCGATCATCACGTGGTGTCTCAACACGAAGAACTTTTGCAATGGTGCATACTCAAGGAGAACACTTATACCTTGATAATTTAGTGAGAGATTATCTTATAAATCTACTGCCGAACTAAGCAAAATAAGATGTATAAAAGATAAACATCACATGCAATCATAATATGTGACATGATATGGCCATCATCATCTTGTGCCTTTGATCTCCATCTCCAAAGCATCATTATGATCTCCATCGTCACCGGCATGACACCACGATCTCCATCATCTTGATCTATATCAATGTGTCGTCACATGGTTGTCACGCCAACAGTTGCTCTTGCAACTATTGCTATCGCATAGCGATAAAGTAAAGCAATTATTTGGCGCTTGCATCTTATGCAATAGAGAGATAACCATAAGGCTTTTGCATGTTGCCGATAACTTCAACAAAACATGATCATCTCATACAACAACTTATATCTCACGTCTTGACCATATCACATCACAACATGCCCTGCAAAAACAAGTTAGACGTCCTCTACTTTGTTGTTGCAAGTTTTACGTGGCTGCTACGGGCTAAGCAAGAACCGTTCTTACCTACGCATCAAAACCACAATGATAGTTTGTCAAGTTGGTGCTGTTTTAACCTTCGCAAGGACCGGGCGTAGCCACACTCGGTTCAACTAAAGTTGGAGAAACTGACACCCGCCAGCCACCTGTGTGCAAAGCACGTCGGTAGAACCAGTCTCGCGTAAGCGTACGCGTAAGGTCGGTCCGGGCCACTTCATCCAACAATACCGCCAAACCAAAGTGTGACATGCTGGTAAGCAGTATGACTTATATCACCCACAACTCACTTGTGTTCTACTCGTGCATATTACATCAATGCATAAAACCTGGCTCGGATGCCACTGTTGGGAAACGTAGTAATTTCAAAAATTTCCTACGCACACGCAAGATCATGGTGATGCATAGCAACGAGAGGGGAGAGTGTTGTCTACGTACCCTCGTAGACCGAAAGCGGAAGCGTTAGCACAACGCAGTTGATGTAGTCGTACGTCTTTCACGACCCGACCGATCAAGTACCGAACGCACGACACCTCCGAGTTCTGCACACGTTCAACTCGATGACGTCCCTCGAACTCCGATCCAGCCGAGTGTTGAGGGAGAGTTTCGTCAGCATGACGGCGTGGTGACGATGATGATGTTCTACCGACGCAGGGCTTTGCCTAAGCACCGCTACGATATGATCGAGGTGGATTATGGTGGAGGGGGGGCACCGCACACGGCTAAAAGATCAAGAGATCAATTGTTGTGTCTTTGGGGTGCCCCCTGCCCCCGTATATAAAGGAGTGGAGGAGGGGGATATGGCGCGCCCTAGGGGAGTCCTACTCCCACCGGGAGTAGGATTCCCCTTTCCTAGTAGAACTAGGAGCCCTTCCAAGTAGTAGGAGTAGGAGGGAAGGAAAGGGAAGGGAAAAGGAGAAGGAAGGAAGGGCCCCCCCCTCCCTAGTCCAATTTGGACCAGCCCATGGGGAGGGGTGCGGCCACCCTTTGAGGCCTTTCTCTCCTTTCCCGTATGGCCCATTAAGGCCCAATACGAATTCCCGTAACTCCCCGGTACTCCCAAAAATACCCGAATCACTCGGAACCTTTCCGATGTCCGAATATAGTCGTCCAATAGATCGATCTTTACGTCTCGACCATTTCGAGACTCCTCGTCATGTCCCGGATCTCATCCGGGACTCCGAACTCCTTCGGTACATCAAAACACATAAACTCATAATATAACCGTCATCGAACTTTAAGCGTGCGGACCCTACGGGTTCGAGAACTATGTAGACATGACCGAGACACTTCTTTGGTCAATAACCAATAGCGGAACCTGGATGCTCATATTGGCTCCTACATATTCTACGAAGATCTTTATTGGTCAAACCGCATAACAACATACGTTGTTCCCTTTGTCATCGGTATGTTACTTGCCCGAGATTCGATCGTCGGTATCTCAATACCTAGTGCAATCTTGTTACCGGCAGGTCTCTTTACTCATTCCGTAACACATCATCCCGCAACTAACTCATTAGTTGCAATGCTTGCAAGGCTTATAGTAATGTGCATTACCGAGTTGCCCATAGATACCTCTCCGACAATCGGAGTGACAAATCCTAATCTCGAAATATGCCAACCCAACAAGTAACTTCGGAGACAACTGTAGAGCACCTTTATAATCACCCAGTTACGTTGTGACGTTTGGTAGCACACAAAGTGTTCCTCCGGTAAACGGGAGTTGCATAATCTCATAGTCATAGGAACATGTATAAGTCATGAAGAAAGCAATAGCAACAAACTAAACGATCAAGTGCTATGCTAACGGAATGGGTCAAGTCAATCACATCATTCTCTAATGATGTGATCCCGTTAATCAAATGACAACTCATGTCTATGGCTAGGAAACTTAACCATCTTTGATTCAACGAGCTAGTCAAGTAGAGGCATACTAGTGACATACTGTTTGTCTATGTATTCACACATGTATTATGTTTCCGGTTAATACAATTATAGCATGAATAATAAACATCTATCATGATATAAGGAAATAAATAATAACTTTATTATTGCCTCTAGGGCATATTTCCTTCACTTTCATTTAACAAGGCTTATGTGTGCATAAGTTTGTTACTGAATCTGGGAGATGTAGCTAAGTATATAAAAAAATGTGCTTCTTTGCATTAGCCAGATGGAACTATTCAGTCTATACTTGTTGTTAATCTTCTGTGTATTGTGTATGGTGCATTCCTTATTTGGTTTACACACCACAGTGGTAACTTGCATTTTGTCAAGGTGGTTTGGTTCTATTTTTTTCTGTGAAAAAATTAGTTCTCGACTTCAATGCCATCTTTCGTTGTTACAGGTATGAAGCCTTGTTTTACTATCCTCAGGATAAACATGTTTCAGATACTAAACAATGGAACAACCATGCCCTTTTGTGATGTTAACCATGTTAACCATCTTACGCCAGGGCTGACGAGGAAGAGGACCAGCGGAGTGGGGTTCGACAAGGTGGCGGTGGTTACTTTGTATCTCCCGTTGGTTTGTGGTTACGTAATTCCTATAGCTGTAACTTTTGCACAATCATAAGGCCTTTATAAATGCTAAAAGCTTCAGACCTTTGCATCGGTACTTCCGCTGAACTGAACTTCTGTAGAATACATCAACCAAAGCTTACACTTAGATATTTAGTTTAAGTTAAATTTGCTCCGAGTAATTAAGGATATTGGGCCTCTACAAGAAAATTAAGAATCTGAATCCGTAAGTAATTATAACCACTCAAGTGTGATCTTCTTGTGTTGCTTAAATTTCTAGCTAAGATATCTTTTTGATACAGATTGACAGGTTCTGTTCTCACATAAAACGTCCAGTTTTGCTAGAAGCTCTGCTTACTTTGATGTACATCTCTTTTTCTGAAAAATTCACTAACAGTTTGTTTTGCTGACATCTTAGGTCAACTAGATTCCATCTCAATTTATGTAAATCTCTTTCCTAAAAAGGTCAGTGACAAGGTGGTGTGAAGTGAGGAGACGTAGAGATGGATGAGGACGACGGCAGAAAGTAGTAGCTGCTCGACGACAGGAAGCAGCAGCTCGCCCTCTCCTAGGTCTTCACCTCTGCCCTTAGTCTAACTATACTTAGCTTCTTTGCTCCCACTCCTGTTACTCCCTCTTTCTTATATAGGTTTCCATCTAATGGCAGCTCTCTCTCCCTTTTCCATCTCTGTTTTGTAGATAGCAGAGCAACCTATCATATGTACACACTGAAATTGATTCTGTTGTAAGCTTATTCAGATTTTATTTATTTCTTATTGATTCATCAAGGAATGGTTGTAAATATTTCATATGACTACATCCAAGAGAGGAAGAAATCCTAATGTTATAGCATACGCTCATATTGATGTACATGAGTGAGACTGAGGACCAAACATGATAATTGAATGTGTCGATATAAGATAAGTGCGCACAGTCCCATCTCAAGAGGCGCCACCAGGTGGCGCCCTAGCCTCTAGCATCCTATATAAACATAAGAGAGTGATCCCCACTGTCTCTATTTATCTCAACATGCAGCTATGTCACCTCAATATATACTCATGAATGTAAAAAGGCCACCTCAACATGCTACATGCATGGAAACGGTCCACCACAACATGTAACCATGCATGTGAAAAATATTAGACTACTTATATCCCCAAAATCTTTTATATCTATAAGTAATCAAATATTCATGTTTAAGCTTCATCAAAGAATATACTCCCTCCATTCCACAACGTAGTGCGCCTGCGCTTCCTGAGATTCAAGTTTGACCGTAAATTTAACCAATGAGGCCGACTGCGGCGGGAGTAAAAATTATAGCACCGAATTCATATTTTTGATATGAATTCAATGATATATTTTTTGCTCTCGCCGCAATCGGTCTCGTTGGTTAAATATACAGTCAAACTTGGATCTCGAAAAGCGTGGACGCGCTACATTGTGAAATGGAGGGAATATCAAGCAACTCCTGCAACAAAATGTGGGGTTGGTTGCAACCAAGAGTTTTTCTATTGATGGGGGTATATGCTATACTTGGCGGCATTCTATGTTCGATCCTTCCAAGAGCGTGTTGGGAAACGTAGTATTTCAAAAAAATCCTATGATCATGCAAGATCTATCTAGGAGATGCATAGAAACTAGAGGGGAGAGTGTGTCCATGTACCCTCGTAGACCGAAAGCGATAGCGTTTAGTAACGCGGTTGATGTAGTCGAACGTCTTCGCGATTCAACCAATCCTAGCACCGAACGTACGGCACCTCCGTGTTCAGCACATGTTCAGCTCGATGACGTCCCTTGAGCTCTTGATCTAGTTGAGGACGAGGGAGAGTTTCGTCAGCACGACGACGTGTTGACGGTGATGATGAAGTTACTGGCGCAGGGTTTCGCCTAAGAACTACAACGATATAACCGAGGTGTGTAACTGTGGAGGAGGGCACCGCACACGGCTAAGAGAAGACTTGGTGTGCCTTTGGGGTGCCTCCCTCCCACGTATATAAAGTAGGGAGGAAGAGGAGGCCGGCCCAAGGAGGGAGCGCCATAGGGGGGAGTCCTACCTGGACTCCCGGTCCAAGTAGGATTCGCCCCCCTTTCCTATACCAACTAGGAGAAGGAGGGAAGGAGGAAAAGGAGAGAAGGAAGGAGGGGGCGTCGCCCCCACCCCTTGTCCAATTCAGTTTGGCAAGGGGGCGCGCGCCACCTCCTAGCCGTCCCTCTCTCTCTTCTCCACTAAGGCCCATGGTGGCCCATTAACCTTCGGGGGAGGGGGGTCCGGTAACCCTCGGTACTCCGAAACTCATCCGAAATGACCAGAACCATTCCGGTGTCCGAATGTAACCTTCCAATATATGAATCTTTACCTCTCAACTATTTCGAAACTCCTCGTCATGTCCGTGATCTCATCTGGGACTCCGAACAAACTTTGGTCATCAAATCAGATAACTCATAATACAAATCATCATTGAACGTTAAGCGTGCGGACCCTACAGGTTCGAGAACTATGTAGACATGACCGAGACACATCTCCGGTCAATAACCAATAGCGGAACCTGGATGCTCATATTGGCTCCTACATATCCAACGAAGATTTTTATCGGTCAACCCGCATAACAACATACGTTGTTCCCTTTGTCATTGGTATGTTACTTGCCTGAGATTCGATCGTCGGTATCATCATACCTAGTTCAATCTCGTTACCGGCAAGTCTCTTTAGTCGTCCCATAATGTATCATCCCGCAACTAACTCATTAGTCACATTGCTTGCAAGGCTTATAGTGATGAGCATTACCGAGAGGGCCCAGAGATACCTCTCCGACACACGGAGTGACAAATCCTAATCTCGATCTATGCTAACTCAAGAAACACCATCAGAGACACCTGTAGAGCATCTTTATAATCACCCGGTTATGTTGTGATGTTTGATAGCACACAAGGTGTTCCTCCGGTATTCGGGAGTTGCATAATCTCATAGTCAGAGGAACATGTAGAAGTCATGAAGAAAGCAATAGCAATAAAACTAAACGATCATTATGCTAAGCTAACGGATGGGTCTTGTCCATCACATCATTCTCTAGTGATGTGATCCCGTCCATCAAATGACAACACAGGCCTATGGTTAGGAAACTTAACCATCTTTGATTAACGAGCTAGTCTAGAATAGGCATACTTGGGACAATCAGTTTTGTCTATGTATTCACACATGTACTAAGTTTCCGGTTAATACAATTCTAGCATGAATAAGAAACATTTATCATGATATAAGGAAATATAAATAACAACTTTATTATTACCTCTAGGGCATATTTCCTCCCGTCTCCCACTTGCACTAGAGTCAATAATCTAGATTACATAGTAATGATTCTAACACCCATGGAGTCTTGGTGTTGATCATGGTTTGCTCGTGAGAGAGGCTTAGTTAACGGGTCTGCAACATTCAGATCCGTATTTATCTTGCAAATCTCTATGTATCCCTCCTTGACTTGATCATGGATGTAATTGAAGTGTCTCTTGATGTGCTTGGTTCTCTTGTGAAATCTGAATTCCTTTGCCAAGGCAATTGCACCAGTGTTGTCACAAAAGATTTTCATTGGACTCGATGCACTAGGTATTACACCTAGATCGGATATGAACTCCTTCATCCAGACTCCTTCATTTGCTGCTTCCAAAGCATCTATGTACTCCGTTTCACACGTAGATCCCACCATGACGCTCTGCTTGGAACTGCACCAACTGACAGCTCCACCATTCAATATAAATATGTATCCGGTTTGTGACTTAGAGTCATCCAGATCAGTGTCAAAGTTTGCATCAACGTAACCATTTACGACGATCTCTTTGTCATGTCCATAAACGAGAAACATATCCTTAGTCCTTTTCAGGTATTTCAGGATGTTCTTGACCGTTTTCTATTGATCTACTCCTGGATTACTTTGGTACCTCCCTGCTAAACTAATAGCAAGGCACACATCAGGTCTGGTACACAACATTGCATACATGATAGAACCTATGGCTGAAGCATAGAGAATGACTTTCATTTTCTCTCTATCTTCTGCAGTGGTCGGGCATTGAGTCTGGCTCAACTTCACACCTCACTACTAGGAAAAGGCATATAGATGATATGGCCACTAATGGCGCATCAGAAATGTGGTGTGCCACTACTATATACTAATGGCGCACCATGAGTTGGTGCGCCATTAGTGTGGTAGACACTAATGGCGCACCAAACACACGGTGCGCCACTAGTAACAATTTTTTTCCAAAAATACTAATGGCACACCGGGGCACAGTGCGCCATTACTAGTTTAACTAGTAATGGCGCACCTGCCACACAGTGCGCCACTACTATATTTTTTTTGCAAAACTACTAATGGCGCACCGCAAGCTGGTGTGCCATTAGTAACCAGGGTTACTAATGGCGCATTTGTGGACGGTGCACCATTAGTAACCTGGGACCAGCTAGATATTTTGGACAGCCACACCTACACACTCACTTTCCCCACTTCATTCTCTCCACCTCCTCCTCCAAGCTTGTGTCGGCTGCCTCCTCCTCCTCACCTCATTTTCACCATAGATTCATCAAAATTAAGTGGTTAAATTACCTTTTTTTGATAGGTAAGTAAGGGAAAAGCTATCTTTATGTTGTAGATCTACTTTTTTTCTCCCTCCAACAATGTGCACCTGCACTTTTTATGGCCTAGCTAGATCTATGTATGTTTGTGGTGTTGCATATATGTTTGTGTTTGCAGGTACTGGTATTTGAAATGCGATAGTTGCCAATATTTTGCCGGAATGTTGATTCATTTCCGTTTCGGCGAGAATTTTGGCACTA
Source organism: Triticum urartu (assembly GCF_056163025.1). Taxonomy (NCBI): domain Eukaryota; kingdom Viridiplantae; phylum Streptophyta; class Magnoliopsida; order Poales; family Poaceae; genus Triticum; species Triticum urartu. The sequence continues at coordinate 110,524,469 of NC_141875.1, read as the reverse complement.
TGCATTCTTTTTGGTCCTATTTTTAGGGAAAGTCATGCCAAATTTTTTCTTGGTTCTAAAATATCGTTTTGCTCTACCCCGCAGGCGACCATGGTCCGCACGATGACCGAAGGCATCGTGAATAGGTTTTTGAGCTCCGCGAAGGCCGAGATGCTTCAAAAGAACGAGACGGAGATAAGATGTCCGTGTCGAAGATGCAAGCTGAAGAGCCTTATTGCGGACCCGGATTCCGGGCAGGTGCGGGACCACCTGCTCTTGCGTGATTTCATGGATGGCTATCGATGGCAAGGTGATGAAGATGACTATGAAGTCGTCCATGGGGGACCGGGCAAGAAATGACGAAGGGCAGCAAGACAACAACCACCGCGGTGAGGACGGGCGAGAAGACGAAGAATCTCCAGGACATGATCACGACGGTGATGTTGTACACAGTCATCACGTAGAAGATGCCAGACATGATGATGAGGAAGATCAAGACGAAGGGCATGATCATGAAGATGAAGATGCCGAGTAGACGACGATGGAGGCTGGGTGCAGGACCCTCATATTCAAGAGCTGCTTCTCAAGCAAACAGATAACGCAAGAGCTGCCGCCCGAGAGAAAGCCAAGCTGGATCAACTGGAGATAGACGCAGTTACTCCATTGTATGAAGGATGCAGGCCCGAGGATACCCGCCTGAAAGTAACGCTCATGGCTCTGGAGATGAAGGTAAAACACAAAATGACCGACGCATGCTTCGACGAGAACATGTCATTCTGGCATGAACGTCTTCCCAAGGGGAACAAGTGCCCGACCAGTTTCGAGGAGGCGAAGAAAATCATGTGTTCTTTGAATTTACCGCACGTGAAATACTATGTGTGCATGAACAATTGCATCATTTATCCGGACGAGCACGTAGAGTCTACCATATGTCCGGTGTGCGGCGTCACTCGATACAAGAAGAGGAAGAAACCTCCTCGAAAAGTGGTGTGGTACTTTCCGATCACTCCTTGTCTGCAGCGGTATTTTGCGGACCCTAAGGTATCAAAGCTCCTGTGTTGGCATGCGGATAGGGAGGAGAAGAAGCGAGAAGATGACGGAAATGATCCGAAGATAAATAAAAAAGACAAGATGATGAGTCACCCTAAGGATGTGAGCCAGTGGCAAGCGTTGAACTTCGAAGACCCAGAATTTGGGAACGATCCAAGGAACATCGTGCTGGGCGCGAGCACCGATGGAGTCAATCCGTTTGGCAGCCACAGAAGCACACATAACACCTGGCATGTGTTTGTGTGGATGTACAACCTTCCCCCTGGTTGTGCATGAAGAGGAAGTACATTCACAAGGACCGAAACAACCAGGGAACGACATCAATCTGTATCTGGGGCTACTGAAAGAGGAGCTAGACACGTTGTGGAAAACGCCAGCCAATACGTGGGATGCCGCAGAGAAAGAATATTTCCCTATGAGAGCCGCACTACTCACGACGGTGCACGACTATCTCGGTTATGGATATCTCGCGGGGCAGGTGGTCCACGGATTTTCTGGATGCGTCAGGTGCATGGATGACACAACGTATCACCAGCTAGATAGAGATCCCAGGTCTTCGAAAACCGTGTTCATGGGACATCAAAGGTGACTTCGCGACGATGACCCGTGGAGAAAACGCAAGGATCTGTTCGACGGTGAAACCGAACCCCGAAGACGCCCGCGTACGAGGAGCGGCGAGGAAATAGACGAGTTGTTGAAAAATTGGAAAGATTGCCCACTGTCGGGAAAGAAGCAAAAGGCGCCAGAACCGTTAAAGAAGTGAAAGGCGCCAGAGCCGCTGCTGAAGGTATGGAAAACGAGGTATATTTTCTGGGACTTGCCGTATTGGAAGATCCACCGTGTGCCTCACAGCCTTGATGTCATGCATATCACGAAGAACGTGTGCGAGAGTCTGCTTGGTACCCTGCTCAACATGCCAGAGAGGACCAAAGATGGGCCGAAAGCAAGGGCAGACTTGAAATCAATGGGCATCAGGGAGGAGCTTCACGCTAATGATGATGATGAGGCGAAGCAGGACACAGAAAGTCATCGCAAAGGCAAAAAGGCTAAGAAGACCGGAAATGACTACCCACCCGCGTGCTTCACTCTAAGTCAGGAGGAGATCGAGCAGTTTTTCACCTGCCTCGTAGGAGTAAAACTTCCTTACGGTTACGGGGGTAAGATAAGCAGATACCTAGACCTAGCGAAGCAGAAGTTTAGCGGGATGAAGTCTCACGACTGTCACGTGCTGATGACGCAGATACTTACAGTTGCAATCCTTCAACGGGCACCTCGGCAGACTCGCTGGATAGGGTCACCGTGAGGATCGCCGCGAAATGCATGTCGACTTCGAGGGTCGACTCGCCGACTTTGAAAGAGCAAACCTAGTCGCGCTACAACACATAGACGTGGTCGATCCTTGGGTGGTAGAGAACAAAACCTTTATTGAGAATACGTACAATGACCGAGGCCAACAAAGGACGGACGGAGATATAATCAAAGAGCACAACTCATGTTTCACGCGTTGGTTCAAGCAGAAGCTTCTGTCGTACCCTTTACATGAGGATTCTTCCGCGGAAGAACAACTCATATTCGCCTTGTCACAGGGCGCCGAGCACAACCTGATGACCTATGAGGCGTACGATATCAACGGCTACACATTCTACACCGAGGACAAGGACATGAAGAGCGATGGTTATCAGAAATCCGGGGTAACAATGGAATCCTACACCGGTAACGACAAGGACAGATACTACGAAAGGATCGAGGAGATCTGGGAGCTGAGCTACGCTGGAGAGAAGGTCCCGATGTTTCGTGACAGATGGGCCAAGAGCGTCCTAAAAGAAGACCGGTATTTCACCACCATGGTTATACCCGAAGCCAAATCCAAGACCGCGGGCGCAAACGTCACCGCGAAAAATGAGCCATGGGTATTGGCTTGCCAAGTGGACCAATGCTTCTTCATTACCGACCCCTCAAAGCCCAGTCGTGTTGTTGTGAGGAGAGGCAAAAGGAAGATCATCGGAATGGATGGAGTCGCCAATGAGCAAGACTTCGACAAGTACGGCAACCCGAAGATGGAACATGACAACGACGATGAAGTAGCAGCATACACCACAAGAAGAAGTAGGACCACCCTACCTAAAGGACGTCCGTTCCACAAAAGAACTCCATTTGCAAAAAAGAAGGGCAAGAAGATTGTGAACAGATAGCTAGCTAAGATCGATTGTATTTAAATCGTAGTCTTCATTTCTCGATTGTATTTCATGGGCACTTTTTGATATCATGAATATTTTTAAATTTCATGGGCACTTTTTGAATTCATGAATATTTTTTCAAATTTGATGATATTTTTTCATATTCAATATGAAAAAATATTGAATATTCATGAGGACACTCGATCTCGATCCCCCTCCATCTCGATCGCTATCCCCCTCGCCAGACCCCCCTCGCCGCCGAGCACCCCCCACACCCTCCCCCCGCTCCACCGCCCGACGACCCCCCGCACCCTCCCCCCGCTCCACCGCCACCGACGACCCACCGCACCCTCCCCCGCTCCACCGCCGCCGACGACCCACCGCACCCTCCCCCGCTCCACCGCCGCCGCCGACCCCCCGCACCCTCCCCCGACCCACTTCACTGCCGCCGCCGACACCCCGCACCCTCCCCCGCTTTTTGATGATATTTTTAAATAACAAATTTGATGATATTTTCAAATAACAAATTTGATGATATTTTCAATTTAAAATAAAAAAACAAATTTGATGATATTTTCAAAAAAAATTTGATGAAAATAACAAATTTGATAAAAAAAACAAATTATTAAATGCAACAAGAAATAATGAAAAAAGAAGTTACTAATGGCGCACCAGAGGAGGGTGCGCCATTGCTATCAGAAAAAAAAGTTACTAATGGCGCACCAGAGGATGGTGCGCCATTGCTATGAGTGTTTTTATGGCGCACCCCTAGATGATGCGCCATTACTAACATTCCCCCCTCTAGCTGGATACCCCTTTGCCCGATCCCCCTTCCTTCTCCCTCGCCATCGCGCCCGCTCCACACCCGCTCCGGCTCCCCCGCGTCGCCACCCCCGCGCCCCCCACCACTGCATTTGCTGCACCGCCGCCGACCCGCGAAGCACGTGGCCGCCGGCCTCCCCACGACCAATCGAGGCGCCCAGGAGGACCGCCGCCGTCTTCCTCTTCGGCTACGAGGACCCAGACGAGTTCAGACACCCTCGAGCCATCCCTTCGACGCCGCCGCCGCCGACCCCGACCCCTCCGGTGAACGGCCGCGCCCGCCCAGGTACCTCTCCTCCTTCCTCCTTCCTCCCTCTCCACCCTTCCTCCCCATTCCCTCCCTCCCTCCCCTCGACCGTGGTATAGGTCATCGACATGAACAAGATTTGTTTAGTTGTTCATACCAGGAGTCCAGCTTTTTTGGGAGTTCAAAAAGTGGATGTGTATTTTGCTTGAATGTGTGTTTACACAGAATGTTGTAGGTTAAGTCAACACCTGTTTTGATTGAATGTGTGTTTACTAAATGTTTGTTTTGCTTGAATGCTGGAGTTTGTAAACCTAGAAATACTGATAAACAAACAGATAGAATGCTAACTAAGTTGGGCCTGTTTGATAAGTTATATAACTGCAACACCTATTATTGCTACTGATATCATTGGCTCATTGCTGCCTTTGTGCAATGCAGAACTGTTAAGAGTGATTTGGAGGATTCAAGATTCTGTGAAGCTCTTTTGACATTTAAAGCTCAGAATTGAAGGTACTTAATAAACTCAAAAGCATTCAGTCCAGACCTTGCAATTTCTGTGTTTTTTTGTATTGCTAGATGAATGGTAACATCGTTTGATAGGTGAATGTAGTTTGGTCCTAATTTCCTAATTAAATAGCACATGTTTTTCTCATGCTCTTTGAGTGGAGAGGTTCTTGCCATAGGTACCTGCATAGTTGCATAAGTACATTAAAAAAACAAGTATAAGACCAACCTTAATCTTCTTTCTCCTACCTTAATCCATAGCTGTTGAACATCTAGAGATTGTTGGCATGGATAGACATGCTGGTGATTGTCATAAGTACATTAAAAAACAAGTATAAGACCAACATCTAGAGATGCTAGCATGGATATACATGTTGCTGATTGTCATAAGTACTCTATATTTTAAACATCAACCATAACCAACAGCTAGAAGTTTATTTGCGTCCACTGTAAATTCATATTCAGAAAAGTGCTCTGTATTTGAGTGGAAGAACAAATTTTAAACTGAATTTTGAGGTGTAACCAAACTAAACTGATGATAACTCTTGTTGCCTAGAAACAGAGGTAGTTTACATATTGCATTGCCTTCTGTTTTACTGCATTTATCAGGGGTACCTAATCATTCTTGCAGAGTTCCTCAGGTCTGGCATTGCTGGTGTTTGTTTATGTTCAGAGTTTAAGCATGTGTAGTGTAGTGTAGTGTAGTGTAGTGAGCTTGTTCTAGTGTAGTGAGGTCTGAACCATTGCACGATGTAGTGTTGTGTAGTGAGCTCTGAACCATGTTCAGTGTTGAGTACTTCAAGTTTACTGAACCTATTCATTTTTGTGGACTTAGTGAACATGATAAGACAAGCCAAATGCTCTATTTTTAATTAATAGTAATCCATGATCAGCAACAGTTTCTTTCACTAATTTTCAGTTAACAGCAATCCATGATTTTTTCAGCAAAAACTATTGATGATTTTTTGTTGGGTGACCTATTAGATCTGGAATGGAAGCTCACATAAGTTGAGCTGATTTTTGTCCATATGAAAGCAGAGGACCATATGGTCTGTGGCCTTTTCATCCATATGAAAGTAGAGGCACATTGTGGTGCTAGTTTGCTGGGTTTTGTCGACCATCGTGTCGTGATGATTTTGCAGGTACCCCGAGAGGCCCTTGAGTTTGCCGGAATGTCGATTAACTTCCGTTCCGGCAAATTCGGGTACTCCATATGTCCTATTTTCAGCAAAGGTCACGCTGAAATTTTCCGTGAATTTTAGCACGACTTTGCTAAAAATCGGACATATGGGGTACTTGCTACTAATGCATGGGCCGGGGTATCTTAGTACTTAATTAAGTAGGATCAACTGCCTCTTGTGTTATGCATGGGCATCAGCATCGACAAACCCTAAATTATAAAACCTTGGCTTTTAGGGTGCCTCGGTGTCGATAAAAACCTAAATGATGAAAGCTTAGGCTTTTAGGGTGCCTCGGCGTCGACAAACCCTAAATGATAAAAGTTTAGCTTTTAGGATGCCTCGGTGTCGACAAAACCTAAATGATGAGACCATGATCTTGTTCCTTGACAATAACCAACTTTTTGACCAAACTTTTTTCCTATTTAGAGCGAAACATGGCCCACAACGATGAGGCCGGCGGTTCGGGCAGCAAGCAATTCTGGGAGCTGTCCCAGGAGATGGAGGAAGAACCTCACCGCTATGAGGACGTCGCGGAAGACACCGATCCTGACTACACAACCCCTAGTGGCGTCGGGGATGACACCACTAATGGTGCCGCCAAGGATGCCACCACTGATGGTACCGCAGAGGATGCCACCACTGATGATGGCAGCGCACGCATAGATGGCAGCCAACCGAAGAGGCAACAGAAGGACCGACGCCCGAAGATGCTCCGCACCGTCAAGGAGGAATTTACTGAAGTGAACTCCGACGGGCATCCAACGGCGCCAAAGAAATAGTCAAGGGGTACTCAGTTCAGCTCGGGTGCATTCTCCGGAGCACCGTCTCGATCAACACCGAGAACCTAAGGCATAAGAACCGAGGGAATCTGCGCACCCTCCTCTTCACGAAGCTGCACGAACGATACAAGTTCCCCACTGAATTTGAAAACACACGCCTCTCAGGGAATAAAGTGAACAGTGCCGCCCTCACAAGGATGAGCACGGTCTTGTCTACTTGGAGAAGCGCGGTGAAGAGAATGATTGACAAAGGTGATAGTTATGAGAAGATCAAGGCGAAAAATCCTTCGATCAGCGAAGATGACTACAAGGAGTTCAAGATCAAGTGCGAGAGCAGCGCAACCTCCGAATCATGTCAGTGGGGGCGAAGAAATGCGGTAATTGAACTTAGGGGAATACAAACTCGGTCCCGGCGGTTACAGAGTGGCGGAGCCTATATGGGACAAGGAGGACACGGAGCGTGCCGAGCAAGGCCTACCGCCCCGCTTCGAGAAATACCGTGACAAGCAGACCAGGAACTATGTCAGGGCCCGGTACAAGGAGGACCCGGTAACAAAGGAGCTTACCACGGATCCGAAGACCAGGGCGCTTGAGCTTGTTCTGGCGAAGAAGACTGAAAGCAGTAGCGCGGGATCGTCTCAGAGCACCCCTTGGGACATCACTCTAAATAGGGCGTTGAACGTAATGAAAAACAAGGATAAGCTCAGTAAGCCATCATCAGCTGGTCGTGTGGCCGGCAAAGGCTTGTCCACAAAATGGTCGTCATACTATAATGCTGGTGGGCGAAAGAAGAGAAAGACCAGCTCGGAAAGCCAGTCGCACGAGGTTCAAGAACTCAAGGCACAAGTGGCGCGGATTCTGGAGATTGTCCAAGAGCAAGTGCAACAACAACTGGGATCGACGCTCACCGGCATTATGCCTACCTTGATTCATGGGCTGACGACGTGGATTGCAGGCGGCCAACAGGGGCCGCCCCCGATTCCCAGCTTCACGGCCAGCAACTCGCACAACGCGTAGGCGGCGCCATTGGTATCTCTGGCGGAGGTGGTATTGGTGTCTCCGACGCCGGCATGGGCATTGGATCTTAATGCACCCGGGTGTACGCTGGCCGGCACCTCGGGAGCAAGCGGCCCCTCCGTCAGTTGCACGCCCGCCATTGGCGGTGCCTCGACATTAGCCAAGCTCGACGCCATCATCACGGTAACTAATTAAGCCTCTCGGCCGAGGACTTCATCTCCTTGCCTTTGACTGGGCATCCCTGACGCCCTACATGTTTTCGCAGGGCGCCGCTGACGTTCCGTGCACTCTCTTGCACTTCGTGAACGACGAGTTGGTCGATGTCACCAAGGGCAAAATCGTTCAACCGGGCAACCCCGTGTTCCACGGTAATCCGATGCCACCCACCGTGTGTAGGGTTCAACTGGTTCGGGTGCTGCCAGGCTGCGACAAGTTGTTACCTCCGATTCGACCCGCCGGGGCCGACAAAGATGATGTGATGACCCTCAGCGCCTGCCTAAGCTGGCCCCTGCTTTGGCCGAAGAGCCAGATTCGTTTGGGGGCGGGGGACACCACCCCAAAGACAACGCCGCCATTCGTGCTAGCGCCAAGCCATGGCAAGACCGCCGCAACGCTACCGGACATGCCGGGCATCCCTATGGCACATGATCCGAACATGCATACGGCACAGGATCCGGACGACGACAACGACGACGGTACATTTACCAACGTCGATAAGTACTTTGCCGAACATGGGTACGATGATGAATTCTTGGGGCATCCTTCTCAAGAACCCAACCCTACAAAAGACGATCGCGATCTAGCTGGTACCGCGGAGAAATCCAATTGCAATAGGCATCGTCTGGCGTTCAGTTCTCAGGAGACACCTCCAGCTGCCGACTAATAACCCACAAGTAAAGGGGATCGCAACAGTTTTCGATAAGTAAGAGTGTCGAACCCAACGAGGACCTAAAGGTAGAACAAATATTCCCTCAAGTTCTATCGACCACCGATACAACTCTACGCACGCTTGACGTTCGCTTTACCTAGAACAAGTATGAAACTAGAAGTACTTTGTAGGTGTTGTTGGATAGGTTTGCAAGATAATAAAGAGTACGTAAATAAAAGGTAGGGGCTGTTTAGGTTAAGAAACAATAAAGTAAATATAGCGAGTGTGGAAAAGTGGTGGTAGGAGTTGCGAAATTGTCCCTTAAGCAATTGACTATTTACTAGACCGATAGCAAGTATTATGTGGGAGAGGCCACTGCTAGCATGACATCCCTGACTTGGAATTCTATGAACTTATGATTGGAACTATTAGCAAGCATCCGCAACTACTAATGTTCATTAAGGTAAAACCCAACCATAGCATTAAGATATATTGGCCCCCCTTCAATCTCGTATGCATCAATTTCTATGCTAGGTTGAAGCTTCTGTCACTCTTGCCCTCCAATACATAGTCCTATCAACATACAACTAACCCTAGGGTGTGATCCACGCGCGCAATCATATGACGGGCACCAAAGGACAGCAACATAACCACAAGCAAATTAAATCAATCATAGCAATTCATCAACCATCGATAGGACAACGAAAATCTACTCAGACATCATAGGATGGCAACACATCATTGGATAATAATATGAAGCATAAACACCATGTTCAAGTAGAGGGTACAACGGGTTGCGGGAGAGTGGACCGCTGTAGATAGTGGGGGGGAAGGTGATGGAGATGTTGGTGAAGATGGCGGAGGTGTTGGTGAAGATCGCGGTGATGATGATGATGGCCACGGCGGCGTTCCGGCGCCACCGGAGGAGAGGGGGAGAGGGGGCCCCTTCTTCCTCTTTGTCGGTGTCAAAACCGGCGGATCTCGGGTAGTGGGTCCCGAACTGTGCGTCTAGGCCGGATGGTAACAGGAGGCAGGGAACACGATGTTTTACCCAGGTTCGGGCCCTCTTGATGGAGGTAAAACCCTACGTCCTGCTTGATTAATATTGATGATATGGGTAGTACAAGAGTAGATCTACCACGAGATCAAGGAGGCTAAACCCTAGAAGCTAGCCTATGGTATGATTGTTGTATATATTGTATATCTATCGACTAGCCTAGCCTCGGTTTATATAATGCACTGGAGGCCTAGGATAACAAGAGTCCTAGCCGAATACGCCGGTAGGGAGAATTCCTTGTCTTGATCGCCAAGTCTTGTGGAATCTTCCTTGTATGCGGTAGCTGTCCGAACTGGCCCATGAGTATACGACCACGGGGGTCCTCGGTCCAATCTAATAGATTGGGAGATGACGTGGTGAGTACCCCCTAGTCCAGGACACCGTCAGTAGCCCCCTGAACCGGTCTTCAAGTTAGGGACACTCCTCGATTCTTCTGAACCGTTCTTCATCTTCGGTTGCCGGTCTTGAAAACTGGTTCAACCAATCTTCTTTTTATTCGATCTTGAGGATCGCCGAAATGCATTCGACGAGTTTACACGCCGGGTATCCGAGGAGCCCCTTTAAGTTTCTAGCCTTTATCAATGCCTTATTATTTTTATGCCACACCTCGGGTTTGAAGTTGTTCCCGGGAGGCAGTGTCCTCTTGCGTCCGAGCTCTAACGCCAGACTGTATTTGAGGTATCTTTTGCAGCCGAGCACCAATGCCGGACCGCTTCCCAGCTCTAACGCCGGAATGTATCCGAGCTCCAACGCTGGACTATGTATCCGAGCTCCAATGCCGGACTGTATATCCGAGCTCCAACGCCGAAATATATCAGAGCTCCAACGCCGGACTGTGTCCAGGCTCCAATGCCGGACTATATATGAGGTGTCATATCACCTTGGTTCAAAAAAGTTGAAGGAGTTTAGCCGAGCTTAATACTGGAAATGCCCTCTATGGAGCCAGCCACTAGCGCCAGAGCTTTATGCCGGACTGCTTCCGAGGTGGTGCACCACCCCGACTATGGGCCAATTTTTTGTCAATATGTTTTATTGGGGCAATTTATTCTCTGCCGAGATATATAGCCAGTAGCCCTCAAGGTGTGTATCGGTCTAAAACCCGAGATGCACATGAAGGATGACATAAGACCGCTGATCCCAGTAGCCGCTGAGACTCAGGTTGATTTGCAAAATCGGCCTAAGGATCAAGTCCTAGCTCGGCAGAATACTTCGGGACACAAAAGCGGCGTGCTCAGTCCTCAAGACTCAGGTTGGGTGCGGCCGACCAACCTGAGGATCAAAATCTCCTCGGAAACTATATTGCACATAAAATTTTCTGCATTGGACAAGCAATGCAGTAGCCCCCGAGACACTGGTCGGGTGGCAACACCAGATCAGGGGATCGATGCGCCCCTTTAATATTTGTAAATAATAAGCCCGAAGCCCAGTAGCCCCCGAGCCTTAATGCGGGCACGGGCGGCCGAATTAAGGATCAATATCCATAGTAAAATCACAAATTATGTGTAATGACTCTATGTATCCAAGTACTTTACGTCATTAATGCTCGGATCCGCATTGTACAAAACTTTGTTGACCGACCATCGGCTTCCACCTCCTTGGCCAGTAGCCGAGGAGTGTTTGTCCTACTTTATAAATCCTTTATGAGGGCAAAGATTTACGACAAACAAGGCAATCTAGCCACACGGTTTTATAAACAAAGGTACATAGAGAGATATGTTATATTACTGTTTAACAGAAGAAATGTATTCCAAAGAAAATAGTCCCGCTATCGGTTCCTTTCTTTGGGTTGTCATGCTAAGCATGATCCTGAAACCTCAGCTCGAATGTAAGAGCAAAATATCGAGGATTTAGTTTGGGAGGCCAGTTAATAGCCCCCGGTAGTGTTCGGTGACAGTCGAGGTCAAGCCGTAAACACTTCGGCCAATGTTATGAATGGCCCGTCATAGTCATCGGATCGCTGACCAGTTTACGCTTATTGTGACCGTCAGTTTTCGGCTTTCTCCACTAAGGTGCTTAACCATGTGAGCTGGAAGCACAATCGCAGTGGTTCTCCCTATGCACGCCTAGCCGAACAAAACGGAACGTAGGAAGCAAGTGCAGGAGCCGGGCAACCCAACTATTGACCGAAGACACAATTCGAAACCGATGCATATGTAGCAATATCTGAGAATGTTTTGCTGAATCCCTAAAGGTGTCAGGCGTTGCACTGCGAGACTAATGCTGGAAAAGCACAAATAGTTTAAAAGTGCCAAAAAGCTTGGAAAACCAAGAAACGTCAGTAAAAACATGACGTCCGAACAAGATCAAGTGTTCGGTGCCAATCCGAAAATTGGTCTTAGAAAAAGAAGTGCTTCTGTCGTCCTTTAACATGACACATCCTATCTCAAGACTTCGAGCGGGTCAGCCTACGGCTTGAACCTCCTATCCCGAGGGCGGAGTACTTTTCATTAGGCCAGTTTAGCAAACTAAACTCTAGCGGCTTTGAGAGAGAAATTAGGCTCCCCGGCTAGTGACCGCACACTCGCGTCGAAAAAAGGAGTGATAAATAATAATAATAGAACTTTGCAATGACTGAGAAGAAGAACACTTATTATAAAACGGCTCAAATAAACTTAAGAGCCCCCATATGACTTGGGTAGAAGAATGATTGCATGTACCGAAGTACTTATATCATATCTATGTTCAATCGAACTTTAAACGCGTCTTAACCGACCGTCGGCTTCTCCCTCTTCGGTTAAGGACCGAAAAGTGTTATGTACTCCATCGGTCGAGAATATCGACGGTGTTTCCAATAACCAGGCAATCAGGCCATAAGGCTGTAACAGACAAAGCGCGCTCAGGGAACTTATGCTATATTACTGCGAAGAGTAAGAAGCATCTTTGAAGAAAATAGTACCCCCACCGATACCTTTCTTCGGTGCTCATTGTTATTATGTGACTTGTGCAATAGATTTTTTGTACTCATGAGTCCCGTTGTGTGCCGACCATCATTGAATAACTATAAGAGAGCTAACTTTCGGCTTCACCCAGTCTGAGGTCCGGCTCGGGTGACCCGATCGTGACAATCGCAGAGGTTCTCCCTTTACTCCCTAGCCGAACAATCGGGAACGTAGGGGTAAACACAGGAGCGAGGCAACCCAGCTTGCAAATCGCTTAAGTCAATGTGGTGCATATTGTGGCATAATACACGAACAAGGAACGAAGCCGTACAAGTATAATCATATGCAACAGGAAAAGTTCCATAAAGGAAGCCCCCAAGTAAACGGGGTATTTGAATTTATGCGTCACAAACAAAGTTTGGACAAGGAAATTTTTTAGAAGCAACTTTTTTCCAAAAAAGTATAATGCTTGGTCGAACCGAACGCAAGTTAGAAATTAAAGCTTTGAGCATGAAGGCGACTTAGCTGGTTAATGTGTTCGGTATTGATGACGCGGTCCGAGCTTGATGCGGGGCAAGGTTCCATCCCTCAAGCCGGTCCCGAGGTGGCGGAGCGGAGAGCTTGACACACCGAAGTGGTGACATAGCACGATCAATGCAGACCGGCAGAGTGACGCCGAAGTCCCCGGATCATTTTCCTGTGCATAAAAAATAGTGCAAACCGGATATAATAGTAATAATGATAATTAAAAAAATCATTGCATAATAAATAATTTATGCAAAGTGAGTAATAAAAAATATGGCCTGGCGCCGAAGTCAAGTCGATGCAGGGCGTCGGCGTGATGCGGTAAAGGCGTGGCAAAGCCTGAATTCGCAGGTCGGTCTGAGCTCCGAGTGCGGCGTTCGCCGGACTATGTATGGAAACTGACCGAACAACCATGCGACTGTCGTTAATGCAGCCACCATTTGATAGACCTGTGTACATATGACGGACAAACCAGAGTAGGGAAAAATGAACCCAAACAAGCAAAAAATACTGGGATTAATAGCACCTGGTTTATTTGTTGTAGCAATCCGAAGGAAGGTGATTCCTAAAATTGGGACCCGCTCCACACACCCATTGCCTAATGGGCGATAAAACGACGGCATGGCAATGCTGGTAAAGGTTGACTCGCCGAGGTAAAGCCCTCGGCCCAGCTAACGTGACGGAGCTGGTCGGCTAGTGACGCTGAAGTGTCCGGAGTAGGTTGATGAAGAGATGGCGAAGCCCCCAGTCCAGCCGAGATGTCGAAGCCTCGATGTCAGCCGATGAGTCGAAGTAGGTCGGCGTGATGGACACCAGCTTGAAGAAGCAATAGTGCGGCCCTGTCGATGCTGGTCGTGACGTGGTCGATGCCGGCTTGATGAAGCGACCGTGCGGCGATGCTGGTATGCCCGCTCCGTGTAATCCGTGGGGCGGCGATGTTGGTGATGATGTATCCTTCGCGATGCCGGGCTCTTGTTCGGCTTGCCGAGATGATGATCCGAAGAAGTTGAGCTCGGCTCAACAAAGTGACGCCGTGTCTAGCGCAGGTCGGCAGCCGTGGAGTAATATTGCCGGACTGGTTTGACACCAGCATGATGTTGAAGATCATGTTCAAAAGATCTTACAGTTAGTGGGATGTGTTCGGAAACAAAACACAATACCCCATACAAAACTTCCTTCAAAAGGGATGTCTGAAATCCTGTTCATAAAAAAGATGAACTCGGGTCGGATTCGTTTTCACGCAGAAAACAGATCCGAAAAGTGATGCACTAATCGGAAGGTTCCCAGAGTTTGGACGGTCAGATCGAGCCGAAATTTTGAGAGGTGGTAGATATAAGAATTTTGCAGCCGATCAACGGTTGGATCTTCCAAAGGACGTCCGAGCTAGAAGCTGGACACCACGCCCTAAACTCATCCAAATTCCCGTCCAGATTTAACAGGGCTCCGGTATATCATGGATTGCCAGAGATTCCTCCATCGGAACTCGACGAAATTTTCCAGGATTGTTGTAGACTCAATTCCGCACAATTCCACCAAAGCGATCGTCAAAGCGATACTCGAGGAGGTGGTGGTGGCAGATACGAATTCTCTGTCCAAAAAAACAGCACGGTCACTTGAGGGCAATGTTGACGTTGAGCCCCCGAGCTCCATAGATGATTCCTCCGTGATCTTGATAGAGATCGGAGTTGGTGTTTGATGAAGGCCCTCGTCCGGACATGGTGATCCGAACACGGGGCGCAATTCTTGGTCGAACCAAGGTGACCAGTCGAGCTGGTGACGAAGATGCCGAAGTCGCAGTTGATCTGCAGGCGAGCAATCGATCCTTTTGTCGATCACACAGCGGAACTCTCAATGAAAGCACCAATGTCGGTGTCAAAACCGGCAGATCTCGGGTAGTGGTTCCCGAACTGTGCGTCTAGGCCGGATGGTAACAGGAGGCAGGGAACACGATGTTTTACCCAGGTTCGGGCCCTCTTGATGGAGGTAAAACCCTATGTCCTGCTTGATTAATATTGATGATATGGGTAGTACAAAAGTAGATCTACCACGAGATTAAGGAGGCTAAACCCTAGAAGCTAGCCTATGGTATGATTGTTGTATATATTGTATATCTATCGACTAGCCTGACCTCGGTTTATATAATGCACCGGAGGCCTAGGATAACAAGAGTCCTAGCCGAATACGCCGGTAGGGAGAAGTCCTTGTCTTGATCGCCAAGTCTTGTGGAATCTTCCTTGTATGCGGTAGCCGTTCGAACTGGCCTATGAGTATACAGCCACGGGGGTCCTCGGCCCAATCTAATAGATTGGGAGACGACGTGGTGAGTACCCCCTAGTCCAGGACACCGTCACTCTTCTTCCTTGACCTCCTCCCTAGATGGGAGAAGGGTTTCCCCTCTGGTCCTTAGCCTCCATGGCATGGAAGGGGTGAGAGCCCTTCCGAGATTGGATCTATCTCTCTGTTTCTCTCTGGTTCTGCGTTCTGTTCTGGCTCTGTTTCACTGTTTCGTGTATATATGGAGATCCGTAACTCCGATTGGCCTGAAATCTTTGCCGTGATATTTTTCCGAATATTAGCTTTCTTGCGGTAAAAGAAGAGTATCAACCGCCTTACGGTGGGCTCACGAGGGTAGGGGCGTGCCCTAAGGGGGGAGCCTGCCTCGTGACCACCTCGGGCACTGATTCGCGTTGATTTTCCTTCCGAATTTTCCATATGTTACAAAAATAAGCTCTGTCTGTTTTTATCCCGTTTGGACTCCGTTTGATATGGATATTCTGCGAAACCAAAAACATGCAACAAACAGGAACTGGCACTGGGCACTGGATCAATATATTAGTCCCAAAAATAATATAAAAAGTTGCCAAAAAGTATATGAAAGTTGAATAATATTGGTATGGAACAATCAAAAATTATAGATATGACGGAGACGTATCAGCATCCCCAAGCTTAATTCCTGCTCGTCCTCGAGTAGGTAAATGATAAAAAAGATAATTTTTGATGTGGAATTCTACCTAGCATAATCTTGATCATATGTCTAATCATGGCATGAATATTAAGACACGAGTGATTCAAAGCAATAGTCTATCCTTTGACATAAAAATAATAACACTTCAAGCATACCAACCAAGCAATTATCTCTTATTGAAATAACATAGCCAAAGAGAGCTCATCCCTACAAAATCATATAGTCTGGCTATGCTCCATCTTCACCACACAAAGCATTCACATCATGCACAACCCCGATGACAAGCCAAGCAATTGTTTCATACTTTTGACGTTCTCAAACCTTTTTCAACTTTCACGCAATACATGAGTGTGAGCCATGGACATAGCACTATAGGTGGAATAGAATATGATGGTGGAGAAGACAAAAAGGAGAAGATAGTCTCACATCAACTAGGCGTATCAACGGGCTATGGAGATGCCCATCAATAGATATCAATGTGAGTGAGTAGGGATTGCCATGCAACGGATGCACTAGAGCTATAAGTATATGAAAGCTCAAACTGAAACTAAGTGGGTGTGCATCCAACTTGCTTGCTCATGAAGACCTAGGCATTTGAGGAAGCCCATCGTTGGAATATACAAGCCAAGTTCTATAATGAAAATTCCCACTAGTATATGAAAGTGATAACTCAAGAGACTCTCTATATGAAGAACATGGTGCTACTTTGAAGCACAAGTGTGGTAAAAGGATAGTAACATTGCCCCTTCTCTCTTTTTCTCTCATTTTTTTGTTTTCTTTTTTTTCTCTTTTTTGGGCCTTCTCTTTTTTGGCCTTTCTCTTTTTTTCGTCCGGAGTCTCATCCCGACTTGTGGGGGAATCATAGTCTCCATCATCCTTTCCTCACTGGGGCAATGCTCTAATAATGATGATCATCACACTTTTATTTACTTACAACTCAATATTACAACTCGATATGTAGAACAAAGATATGACTCTATATGAATGCCTCCGGCGGTGTACCGGGATGTGCAATGATCTAGCGTAGCAATGACATCAAAAAATGGGCAAGCCATGAAAACATCATGCTAGCTATCTTACGATCATGCAAAGCAATATGACGATAAATGCTCAAGTCATGTATATAATGATGATGGAAGTTGCATGGCAATATATCTCGGAATGGCTATGGAAATGCCATGATAGGTACTCCCTCCTTCCATCTATATAGGGCCTAATGCGTTTTTCGAGGCTAACTTTGACCAAATATTAGAGCAATAATATATGGCATGCAACTTACACAAAGCACACCGTTAAATTCGTGCGTGAAAGGAGCTTTCAATGATATAATTTTCACATTGTGCATGTCATGTATTATTAATCTTGTCAATAGTCAAAAGCGGTCTTAAAAAATGCATTAGGCCCTATATTGATGGAAGGAGGGAGTAGGTATGGTGGCTGTTTTGAGGAAGGTATATGGTGGGTTTATGGTACCGGGGGAAGTTGCGCGGTACTAGAGAGGCTAGCAATGATGGAAGGGTGAGAGTGCGTATAATCCATGGACTCAACATTAGTCATAAAGAACTCACATACTTATTGCAAAAATCTATTAGTCATCGAAACAAAGTACTACGCGCATGCTACTAGGGGGATAGATTGGTAGGAAAAGACCATCGCACGTCCCCGACCGCCACTCATAAGGAAGACAATCAATAAACACCTCATGCTCTGACTTTGTTACATAACGGTTCACCATACGTGCATGCTACGGGACTTGCAAACCTCAACACAAGTATTTCTCAATTTCACAATTACTCAACTAGCATGACTCTAATATCACAATCTTTATATCGCAAAACTATTGCAAGGAATCAAACATATCATATTCAGCGATCTACAAGTTTATGTAGGATTTTATGACTAACCATGTGAATGACCAGTTCTTGTCATCTCTCTAAATAGATATAAGTGAAGCAAGAGAGTTTAATTCTTTTTACAAAAGATATGCCCGTGCTCTAACAAATATAAGTGAAGCAAAAGAGCATTCTACAAATGGCGGTTGTCTATGTAAAGAGAAACAGGCAATCCAAACTTCAAATGATATAAGCGAAGCACATGAAGCATTCTATAAAGCCATACTCAAAAGATATAAGTGAAGTGCAATGAGCATTCTATAAATCAACCAAGGACCATCTCATACCAGCATGGTGCATAAAATAAAAATGAAAACTAAATGCAAAAGACGCTCCAAGATTGCACATATCGCATGAACGAAACGAATCCGAAAACATACCGATACTTGTTGAAGAAAGAGGGGATGCCTCCCCAGCATCCCCAAGTTTAGACGCTTGAGTCTCCTTGAATATTTACTTGGGGTGCCTCGGGCATCCCCAAGCTTGAGATCTTGCCTCTCTTCCTTCTTCTCACATCGAAACCTTCTCAATCATCGAACACTTCATCCACACAAAACTTCAACAGAAAACTCAGTAAGATCCGTTAGTATAATAAAGCAAATTACTACTCTAAGTACTGTTGCAAACCAATTAATATTTTGTTTTTTCATTGTGTCTACTGTAATATAACTTTTTCATGGCTTAATCCACTGATATGAATTGATAGTTTCATCAAAACAAGCAAACTATGCATCAAAAACAGAATCTGTCTAAAGCAGAACAGTCTGTAGCAATCTGAACATTCACCATACTTCTGATAGTTGAAAATTTCTGCCAAAATTAGGAAAAATAAAAAATTTGTACAGCAAGACAGTGCAAAAAGAATCAGAACCATTTGACGTTCCAGCTAAAAATGTAAAATCGCGCACTACAGCCAAAGTTTCTGTCCTGCACCGTACAAACCATCAAGCAAATGTAAACGTCCTAAAGGCAAACCTTGGCACATTATTTTTATAATACAATGGAATTGTACAAGGGGATAATTATTTTTGTTGAAAAGTTTATGTAATTAAGATTCACAAAGTTCCCATGGGCATGAACAAAGTTCAAGGACGTCCCCCACTTTCACAATGGTCGTCTCTCTCACTTTCACTTTTCTTTTAGAAAAAGTTTTGGGTTCCCCTCTTTATTTTTGTTGTTGTTAAACTATATGAAAGCACTCAACAGAAATAAATGAATCTCTAAAACTTCTGGGTTGTCTCCCTGGCAGCGCTTTCTTTAAAGCCATTAAGCTAGGCATATAGTGCTCAAGTAGTGAATCCACCCGGATCCCAAGGTATATCAAAGCCAATTTTAATTAACAATGATTTGTAATTTAGTAGTGAGCACAAAGCAACATATATCAAGAAATGAAGAAGTCTAACTCTCTTCCTATGCATCAGCATGTCATAAAAGAACAATTCATGCACACCTAGTAAAGGCCAATGCATAGTATAAACAGTTTCTTGCAATTTTATCATGTTGGAAACATAGAGAGGTGGAGATATAGTTCCTCTCTCATAATAATTGCAAGTAGGAGAAGCAAGCACATGCATATTATATTTATCGAAATCAGCATGTGCAATGGTAAAAGGCAACCCATCAATATAATCCTTAATAAGTGCAAACTTCTCCGATATAATATAATCGGGAGAATTCAAAAAGATAATAGGATTATCATGAGTGGGTGCAATAGCAACAATTTCATGTTTAACATAAGGAACTATAGCAAGTTCATCTCCATAAGCATAATTCATATTGGCATCTTGGTCAACGAGCTAGTCAAGTAGAGGCATACTAGCGACACTCTGTTTGTCTATGTATTCACACATGTATTATGTTTCCGGTTAATACAATTCTAGCATGAATAATAAACATTTATCATGATATAAGGAAATAAATAATAACTTTATTATTGCCTCTAGGGCATATTTCCTTCAGTCTCCCACTTGCACTAGAGTCCATAATCTAGATCACATCGCCATGTGATTTAACATCAATAGTTCACATCTTTATGTGGTTAACACCCATAGTTCACATCGGCATGTGACCAAAACCCAAAGGGTTTACTAGAGTCAGTAATCTAGTTCACATCGCTATGTGATTAACACCCAAAGAGTACTAAGGTGTGATCATGTTTTGCTTGTGAGATAATTTTAGTCACCGGGTCTGTCACATTCAGATCCGTAAGTATTTTGCAAAGTTCTATGTCTACAAAGCTCTGCACGGAGCTACTCTAGCTAATAGCTCCCACTTTCAATATGTATCTAGATCGAGACTTAGAGTCATCCAGATCGGTGTCAAAGCTTGTATCGACGTAACTCTTTACGACGAACTCTTTTATCACCTCCATAATCGAGAAATATTTCCTTAGTCCTCTAAGGATAATTTTGACCGCTGTCCAGTGATCTACTCCTATATCACTATTGTACCCCCTTGCCAGAAAGATGCTAAGGTATACAATAGGACTGGTAAACAGCATAGCATACTTTATAGAACCTATGACTGAGGCATAGGGAATGACTTATCATTCTCTTTCTATTTTTTGTTGTGGTCGGGTTTTGAGTCTTTACTCAACTTCACACCTGGCAACACAGGCAAGAACTCCTTCTTTGACTGTTCCATTTTGAACTACTTCAAAATCTTGTCAACGTATGTACTCATTGAAATAACTTATCAAGCGTCTTGATCTATCTCTATAGATCTTGATGCTCAATGTGTAAGCAGCTTCATCGAGGTCTTTCTTTGAAAAACTCCTTTCAAACACTCCTTTATGCTTTGCAGAATAATTCTACATTATCTCCGATCAACAATATGTCATTCACATATACTTATCAGAAATGATGTAGTGCTCCCACTCACTTTCTTGTAAATATAGGCTTCACCGCAAGTCTGTATAAAACTATATGCCTTGATCAACTTATCAAAGCGTATATTCCAACTCCGAGATGCTTGCACCAGTCCATAGATGGATCGCTGGAGCTTGTATATTTTGTTAGCACCTTTAGGATTGACAAGACCTTCTGGTTGCATCATATACAACTCTACTTAAATAAATCCATTAAGGAATGTAGTTTTGTTTATCCATTTGCCAGATTTCATAAAATGCGTCAATTGCTAACATGATTCAGACAGACTTAAGCATAGATACGAGTGAGAAACTCTCATCGTAGCCAACACCTTGAACTTGTCGAGAAACCTTTTGCGACAATTCTAGCTTTGTAGATAGTAACACTACTATCAGCGTTTGTCTTCCTCTTGAAGATCCATTTATTCTTAATGACTCACCGATCATTGGGCAAGTCAATCAGAGTCCATACTTTGTTCTTATACATGGATCCAATCTCGGATTTCATGGCCTCAAGCCATTTCGCGGAATCTGGGCTCATCATCGTTTCTTCATAGTTCGTAGGTTCGTCATGGTCAATTAACATGACCTCCAGAACAGGATTACCATACCACTCTAGTGCGGATCTTACTCTGGTTGACCTACGAGGTTCGGTAGTAACTTGATCTGAAGTTACATGATCATCATCATTAGCTTCCTCACTAATTGGTGTAGGAGTCACAGAAACAGATTTCTGTGATGATCTACTTTCCAATAAGGGAGCAGGTACAGTTACCTCATCAAGTTCTACTTTCCTCCCACTCACTTCTTTCAAGAGAAACTCCTTCTCTAGAAAGGATCCATTCTCAGCAACGAATGTCTTGCCTTCGGATCTATGATAGAAGGTGTACCAAACTGTCTCCTTTGGGTATCCTATGAAGACACATTTCTTCGATTTGGGTTTGAACTTATCAGGATGAAACTTTTTCTTATAAGCATCATAACCCCAAACTTTAAGAAACGACAACTTTGGTTTCTAGCCAAACCACAGTTCATACGGTGTCGTCTCGACGGATTTAGATGGTGCCCTTTATAACATGAATGCAGCTGTCTCTAATGCATGACCCCAAAAATATAGTGGTTAATCGGTAAGAAACATCATAGATTGCACTATATCCAATAATAGTACGGTTATAACGTTCAGACACACCATTATGCTGTGGTGTTCTAGGTGGCGTGAGTAGTGAAACTATTTCACATTGTTTTAACTGAAGGCCAAACTCGTAACTCAAATATTTTACTTCTGCGATCATAACATAGAAACTTTTATTTTTGTTACGATGATTCTCCACTTCACTCTGAAATTCTTTGAACTTTTCAAATGTTTCAGACTTGTGTTGCATCAAGTGGATATACCCATATCTGCTCAAATCATCTGTGAAGGTCAGAAAATAACGATACCCGCCGTGAGCCACAACACTCATCGGACTGCATACATCAGTATGTATTATTTCCAATAAGTCAGTTGTTCGCTCCATTGTTCTGGAGAACGGAGTCTTAGTCATCTTACCCATAAGGCTGTTGGAAATATGCCATAGAGGCAATAATAAAATGATTATTATTGTATTTCCTTGTTCATGATAATTGTCTACTGTTCATGATATAATTGTATTAACCGAAAACTGTAATACATGTGTGAATACATAGACCACAACATGTCCCTAGTAAGCCTTTAGTTGACTAGCTCGTTGATCAATAGATGGTCATGGTTTCCTGACCATGGACATTGAATGTCATTGATAACGGGATCACATCATTAGGAGAATGATGTGATGGACAAGACCCAATCCTAAGCCTAGCACAAGATCGTATAGTTCGTCTGCTAAAGCTTTCTAATGTCAAGTATCATTTCCTTAGACCATGAGATTGTGCAACTCCCAGATAATGTAGGAATGCTTTGGGTGTACCAAACGCCACAACGTGACTGGGTGTTTATAAAGGTGCACTACGGGTATCTCCGAAAGTGTCTATTGGGTTGGCACGAATCTAGACTGGGATTTGTCACTCTGTGTAAACGGAGAGGTATCTCTGGGCCCACTCGGTAGGACATCATCATAATGTGCACAATGTGACCAAGGAGTTGATCACGGGATGATGTGTTACGGAACGAGTAAAGAGACTTGCCGGTAACGAGATTGAACGAGGTATCGGGTTACTGACGATCGAATCTCAAGCAAGTATCATACCGATAGACAAAGGGAATTAAATACGGGATTGATTGAATCCTCGACATCGTGGTTCATCCGATGAGATCATCGTCGAGCATGTGGGAGCCAACATGGGTATCCAGATCCCGTTGTTGGTTATTGACCGGAGAGTTGTCTCGGTCATGTCTACATGTCTCCCGAACCCGTAGGGTCTACACACTTAAGGTTCGGTGACGCTAGAGTTGTAGAGATATTAGTATGCGGTTAACCGAAAGTTGTCCGGAGTCCCGGATGAGATCCCGGACGTCACGAGGAGTTCCGAAATGGTCCGGAGGAAAAGATTTATATATAGGAAGTCCAGTTTCGGCCACCGGGAGAGTTTCGGGGTCATCGATATTGTACTGGGACCACCGGAAGGGTCTCGGGGGTCCACCGGGTGGGGCCACCTATCCTGGAGGGCCCCATGGGCTGAAGGGGCGTGGGAACAAGCCCCTGGTAGGATGGTGTGCCCCCCTTGGGCCTCCCATGCGCCTAGGGTTGGAAACCCTAAGGGGTGGGGGCGCCTCCACTTGGCTTGGAGGCCAAGCCACCCCTAGGGCTGCCGCCCCCTCCCTAGATGGGATCTACAAGGGGCCGGCGCCCCCCTAGGCCCCTATATATAGTTGAGGGGAGGGAGGGCAGCCACACCTAAAGCCCTGGCGCTCCCTCCCTCCCGTGACACCTCTTCCTCCCCGCTTGTGCTTGGCGAAGCCCTGCCAGGATCCCGCTACTTCCACCACCACGCCGTCGTGCTGCTGGATCTCCATCAACTTCTCCTTCCCCTTGCTGGATCAAGAAGGAGGAGACGTCTCCGTTCCGTACGTGTGTTGAACGCGGAGGTGCTGTCCGTTCGGCGCTAGGATCATCGGTGATTTGGATCACGACGAGTACGACTCCATCAACCCCGTTCTCTTGAATGCTTCCGCTTAGCGATCTTCAAGGGTATGAAGATGCACTCCCTCTCTCTCTTTGCTAGATGACTCCATAGATTGATCTTGGTTACACGTAGGAATTTTTTTGAATTATTGCTACGATCCCCAACAGTGGCATCATGAGCTAGGTCTATGTGTAGTTTCTATGCACGAGTAGAACACAAAGTAGTTCTGGGCGATGATTTGTTCAATTTTCTTGCTGTTACTAGTCTTATCTTGATTCAGCGGCATTGTGGGATGAAGCGGCCCGGACCGACCTTACACGTACGCTTACGTGAGACTGGTTCCACCGACTGACATGCACTTGATGCATAAGGTGGCTGGCGGGTGTCTGTCTCTCCCACTTTAGTCGGATCGGATTCAATGAAAAGGGTCCTTATGAAGGGTATATAGCAATTGGCATATCACCCTTGTGGTTTCGCGTAGGTAAGAAACGTTCTTACTAGAAACCCATAGCAGCCACGTAAAACATGCAACAACAATTAGAGGGCGTCTAACTTGTTTTTGCAGGGTATGCTATGTGATGTGATATGGCCAAAAGGATGTGATGAATGATATATGTGATGTATGAGATTGATCATGTTCTTGTAATAGGAATCACGGCTTGCATGTCGATGAGTATGACAACCGGCAGGAGCCATAGGAGTTGTCTTAATTTATTTATGACCCGCGTGTCAATGAAAACGCCATGTAATTACTTTACTTTATTGCTAACCATTAGCCATAGTAGTAGAAGTAATAGTTGGCGAGGCAACTTCATGAAGACACGATGATGGAGATCATGATGATGGGACATCATGGTGTCATGCCAGTGATGATGGTGTTCATGCCGCGCCTCGAAGATGAAGATCAAAGGCGCAAGATGATATTGGCCATATCATGTCACTTTATGATTTGCATGTGATGTTTGTCATGTTTACATCTTATTTGCTTAGAACGACGATATCATAAATAAGATGATCCCTCGCTGAAATTTCAAGAAAAGTGTTCCCCCTAACTGTGCACCATTGCGAAGAGTCGTTGTTTCGAAGCACCACGTGATGATCGGGTGTGATAGATTCTAACATTTGCATACAACGGGTGTAAGCCAGATTTACACATGCTATACACTTAGGTTGACTTGACGAGCCTAGCATGTACAGACATGGCCTCGGAACACGGAAGACCGAAAGGTCGAACATGAGTCGTATAGTGGATACGATCAACATGAAGATGTTCACCGATGATGACTAGTCCGTCTCACGTGATGATCGGACACAGCCTAGTTGACTCGGATCATGTATCACTTAGATGACTAGAGGGATGTCTATCTAAGTGGGAGTTCATTGAATAATTTGATTAGATGAACTTAATTATCATGAACATAGTCAAAAGGTCTTTGCAAATTATGTCGTAGTTCACGCTTTGGTTCTACTGTTTTGGATATGTTCCTAGAGAAAATTTAGTTGAGAGTTGACAGTAGTAATTATGCGGACTGGGTCCGTGAACTGAGGATTGTCCTCATTGCTACACAGAAGGGTTATGTCGTTAATGCACCGCTCAGTGTGTTGAACCTTGAGCATGTCTGTAGATGTTGGGAAACATCTGACATACACGTTTTGATGACTACATGATAGTTCAGTGCGTAATGCTAGCGGTTTAGAATTGTGGCACCAAAGACGTTTTTGAAACATCATAGAACATATGAGATGTTCCAAAGACTGAAATTGGGATTTTAGACTAATGCCCACGTCAAGAGGTATGAGACCTTTGACAAGTTTCTTAAGCCTGCAAACTAAGGGAGAAAAGCTCAATCGTTGAGCATGTGCTCAGATTGTCTGAGTACTACAATCGCTTGAATCGAGTGGGAGTTAATCTTCCAGATGAGATAGTGATGATTCTCCATAGTCACCGCCACCAAGCTATTGGAGCTTCGTGATGAACTATAACATATCAGGGATAGAAATGATGATCCTTGAGCAACTCGCGATGTTTGACACCGCGAGAGTAGAAATCAAGTAGGAGCATCAATTGTTGATGGTTAAACCACTAGTTTCAAGAAGAGCAAGGGAAAGAAGGGATACTTCATGAGACGGCAAATCAGTTGCTGCTCTAGTGAAGAAACCCAAGGTTGAACCAAACCCGAGACTAAGTGCTTCTGTAATGAGGGGAACGGTCACTGAAGCAGAACTACCCTAGATACTTGGTAGATAAGAAGACCTCTAACAGTACTTTGCCTACAAGATGGAGGAGAATAGCTCAACCAGTGAGCATGTGCTCAGATTGTCTGAGTACTACAATTGCTTGAATCAAGTGGGAGTTAATCTTCCAGATAAGAGAGTGATTGACAAAGTTCTCTAGTCACTATAACCGAGTTACTAGAACTTAGTGATGATCTATAATATGCAATGGATGACAAAAGTAATTCCCAAGCTCTTCGTGATGCTGAAATCGACGAAGGTAGAAATCAAGAAAAGCATCAAGTGTTGATGATTAACAAGACCACTAGTTTCAAAAAAGGGCAAAAGGAAGAAGAAGGGGAACTTCAAGAAGAAAGGCAAGCAAGTTGCTGCTCAAGTGAAGAAGCCCAAGTCTGGTCCTAAGCCTGAGACTAAGTGCTTCTACTGCAAAGGGACTGGTCACTGGAAGCAGAACTGCCCCAAGTATTTGGCGGATAAGAAGGATGGCAAAGTGAACAAAGGTATATTTGATATACAGATTATTGATGTGTATTTTACTAGTGTTCATAGCAACCCCTCGGTATTTGATACTGGTTCAGTTCCTAAGAATAGTAACTCGAAATGGGAGTTGCAGAATGAACAGAGACTAGTTAAGGGTGAAGTAACGAATGTGTATTGGAAATGGTTCCAAGATTGATATGATCATCATCGCACACTCCCTATACTTTCGGGATTAGTGTAATACCTAAAATAAATGTTATTTAGTGTTTGCGTTGAGCATGAATATGATTGGATCATGTTTATTGCAATACGGTTATTCATTTAAGTAAGAGAATAAATTGTTGTTCTGTTTACATGAATAAAATCTTATATGGTTACACACCCAATGAAAATGGTTCGTTGGATCTCGATCGTAGTGATACACATATTCATAATCTTGAAACCAAAAGATGCAAAGTTAATAATGATAGTGCAACTTATTTGTGGCACTGTCGTTTAGGTCATATTGGTGTAAAGCGCATGAAGAAACTCCATGCTGATGGACTTTTGGAATCACTTGATTATGAATCACTTGATGCTTGTGAACCATGCCTCATGGGGAAGATGACTAAGACTCCGTTCTCCGGAACAATGGAGCGAGCAACTGACTTATTGGAAATAATACATACTGATGTATGCGGTCCGATGAGTGTTAAGGCTCACGGCAAGTATCATTATTTTCTGACCTTCATAGATGATTTGAGCAGATATGGGTATATCTACTTAATGAAACACAAGTCTGAAACATTTGAAAAGTTCAAAGAATTTCAGAGTGAAGTGGAGAATCATCGTAACAAGAAAATAAAAGTTTCTACGATATGATCGCAGAGGTAAAATATTTGAGTTAAGAGTTTGGCCTTCAGTTAAAACAATGTGAAATAGTTTCACTACTCACGCCACCTGGAACACCATAGTGTAATGGTGTGTCCGAACGTCATAACCGTACTTTATTAGATATGGTGCGATCTATGATGTCTCTTACCGATCTACCACTATCGTTTTGGGGTTATGCATTAGAGACAGCTGCATTCACGTTAAATAGGGCACCATCTAAATCCGTTGAGATGACACCGTATGGACTATGGTTTGGCAAGAAACCTAAGCTGTCGTTTCTTAAAGTTTGGGGTTGTGATGCTTATATGAAAAAGTTTCATCCTGATAAGCTCAAACCCAAATCGGAGAAATGTGTCTTCGTAGGATACCCAAAGGAGACTGTTGGGTACACCTTCTATCACAGATCCGAAGGCAAGACTTTTGTTGCTAAATTCGGAGTCTTTCTAGAGAAGGAGTTTCTCTCGAAAGAAGTGAGTGGGAGGAAAGTAGAACTTGATGAGGTAACTGTACCTGCTCCCTTATTGGAAAGTCGTTCATCACAGAAATCTGTTCGTGTGACTACTACACCAATTAGTGAGAAAGCTAATGATGAAGATCATGTAACTTCAGATCAAGTTACTACTGAAACCTCGTAGGTAAACCAGAGTGAGATCCGCACCAGAGTGGTACGGTAATCCTGTTCTGGAGGTCATGTTACTTGACCATGACGAGCCTACGAACTAAGACGAACGCTGATAGTAGTGTTACTATCTACAAAGCTAGAATTGTCGCAAAAAGGTTTTCGACAAGTTCAAGGTGTTGACTACGATGAGAGTTTCTCACTCGTATCTATGCTTAAGTCTGTCCGAATCATGTTAGCAATTGCCGCATTTTATGAAATCTGGCAAATGGATAAACAAAACTGCATTCCTTAATGGATTTATTAAAGAAGATTTGTATATGATGCATCCAGAAAGGTTTTGTCAATCCTAAAGGTGCTAAGGAAATATGCAAGCTCTAGCGATCCATCTATGGACTGGTGCAAGCATCTCGGAGTTGGAATATACGCTTTGATAAGTCGATCAAAGCATATAGTTTTATACAGACTTGCGGTGAAGCCTGTATTTACAAGAAAGTGAATGGGAGCACTATAGCATTTCTGATAAGTATATGTGAATGACATATTATTGATCAGAAATAATGTATAATTATTCTGCAAAGCATAAAGGAGTGTTTGAAAGGAGTTTTTCTAAGAAAGACCCCAGTGAAGCTGCTTACATATTAAGCATCAAGATCTATAGAGATAGATCAAGATGCTTGATAAGTTTTTTCAATGAGTACATACCTTGACAAGATTTTGAAATAGTTCAAAATGGAACAGTCAAAGAAAGAGTTCTTGCCCGTGTTACAAGGTGTGAAATTGAGTGAGACTCAAAGTCCGACCACGGCAAAAGATAGACAGAAAATGAAAGTCGTTCCCTATGCCTCAGCCATAGGTTCTATAAAGTATGCCATGTTGTGTACCAGACCTATTGTATACCCTGCCTTGAGTTTGGCAAGAGAGTACAATAGTGATCTAGGAGTAGATCACTGGACATTGGTCAACATTATCCTTACTGGAGTAAGGATATGTTTCTCGATTATGGAGGTGACAAAAGGTTCGTCGTAAAGGGTTACGTCGATGCAAGTTTTGATATTGATCCAGATGACTCTAAGTCTCAATCTGGATACATATTGAAAGTGGGAGCAATTAGCTAGAGTAGCTCCGTGCAGAGCATTGTTGACATAGAAATTTGCAAAATAAATACGGATCTGAATGTTGCAGACCCGTTGACTAAACTTCTCTCACAAGCAAAACATGATCACACCTTAGTACTCTTTGGGTGTTAATCACATAGTGATGTGAACTAGATTATTGACTCTAGTAAACCCTTTGGGTGTTGGTCACATGTCGATGTGAACTATGGGTGTTAATCACATGGTGATGTGAACTATTGGTATTAAATCACATGGCGATGTGAACTAGATTATTGACTCTAGTGCAAGTGGGAGACTGAAGAAAATATGCCCTAGAGGCAATAATAAAGTTATTATTTATTTCCTTATATCATGATAAATGTTTATTATTCATGCTAGAATTGTATTAACCGGAAACATAATACATGTGTGGATACATAGACAAATAGTATGTCACTAGTATGCCTCTACTTGACTAGCTCGTTGAATCAAAGATGGTTAAGTTTCCTAGCCATATACATGAGTTGTCATTTGATTAATGGGGTCACATCATTAGAGAATGATGTGATTGACTTTACCCATTCCGTTGGCATAGCACTTGATCGTTTAGTTTGTTGCTATTGCTTTCTTCATGACATATACATGTTCCTATGACTATGAGATTATGCAACTCCCGTTTACCGAAGGAACACTTTGTGTGCCACCAAATGTCACAACGTAACTGGGTGATTATAAAGGTGCTCTACAGGTGTCTCCGAAGGTACTTGTTGGGTTGGCGTATTTCGAGATTAAGATTTGTCACTCCGATTGTCGGAGAGGTATCTCTGGGCCCACTCGGTAATGCACATCACTATAAGCCTTGCAAGCATTGCAACTAATGAGTTAGTTGCGGGATGATGTGTTATGGAACGAGTAAAGAGACTTGCCGGTAACGAGATTGAACTAGGTATTGAGATACCGACGATCGAATCTCGGGCAAGTAACATACCGATGACAAAGGGAACAACGTATGTTGTTATGCGGTTTGACCGATAAAGATCTTCATACAATATGTAGGAGACAATATGAGCATCCAGGTTCCGCTATTGGTTATTGACCAGAGACGTGTCTCGGTCATGTCTACATAGTTCTCGAACCCGTAGGGTCCGCACGCTTAAAGTTCGATGACGGTTATATTGCGAGTTTATGTGTTTTGATGTGCCGAAGGAGTTCGGAGGCCCGTATGAGATCGGGGACATGACGAGGAGTCTCGAAATGGTCAAGATGTAAAGATCGATATATTGGACGACTATATTCGGACATCGGAAATGTTCCGAGTGATTCAGGTATTTTCGGGAGTACCGGGGAGTTACGGGAATTCGTATTGGGCCTTAATGGGCCATACGGGAAAGGAGAGAAAGGCCTCAAAGGGTGGCCGCACCCCTCCCCATGGGCTGGTCCGAATTGGACTAGGGAGGGGGGCGCCCCCTTACTTCCTTCTCCTTTTCCCTTCCCTTTCCTTCTCTCCTACTCCTACTACTTGGAAGGGATCCTAGTTCTACTAGGAAAGGGGGAATCCTACTCCCGGTGGGAGTAGGACTCCCCTAGGGCGCGCCATAGAGAGGGCCGGCCCCTCCCCTCCTCCACTACTTTATATACGTGGCTAGGGGGCACCCCATAGACACAACAATTGATCCCTTGGATCTCTTAGCCGTGTGCGGTGCCCCCATCCACCATATTCCACCTCGGTCATATCGTAGCGGTGCTTAGGCGAAGCCCTGCGTCGGTAGCAACATCATCACCGTCACCACGCCGTCGTGCTGACGGAACTCTCCCATGAAGCTCTGCTGGATCGGAGTTCGCGGGACGTCATCGAGCTGAACGTGTGCTGAACTCGGAGGTGACGTGCGTTCAGTACTTGGATCGGTCGGATCGTGAAGACGTACGACTACATCAACCACGTTGTGCTAACGCTTCCGCTTTCGGTCTACGAGGGTACGTGGACAACACTCTCCCCTCTTGTTGCTATGCATCACCATGATCTTGCGTGTGCGTAGGAAATTTTTTGAAATTACTACGTTCCCCAACACCCTATGCTTTAGACGTAGGCTCTATAGTATGCTATGTTGTGTACCGCACCTGAAGTGTGCCTTGCCATGAGTCAGTCAAGGGGTACAAGAGTGATCCGGGAATGGATCACATGACAGCGGTCGAACTTATCCTTAGTAACTAGTGGACTAAGGGATTTTCTCGATTATGGAGGTGGTAAAAGAGTTCGTCGTAAAGGGTTACGTCGATGCAAACTTTGACACTAATCCAGATGACTCTGAGTAGTAAACCGGATTCGTATAGTAGAACAGTTATTTGGAATAGCTCCAAGTAGCGCGTGGTAGCTGCATCTACAAGATGACATAGAGATTTGTAAAGCACACATGGATCTGAAAGGTTCAGACTCATTGACTAATAAACCTCTTTCACAAGCAGATATGAACAAACCCCATGGGTGTTGGATTCATTGCAATCACATAGTGATGTGAACTAGATTATTGACTCTAGTGCAAGTGGGAAACTGTTGGTATGCCCTAGAGGCAATAATAAAATGGTTATTATTGTATTTCCTTGTTCATGATAATTGTCTATTGTTTATGCTATAATTGTATTAACCGGAAACTGTAATACATGTGTGAATACATAGACCATAACATGTCCCTAGTAAGCCTCTAGTTGACTAGCTCGTTGATCAATAGATGGTCATGGTTTCCTGACCATGGACATTGGATGTCATTGATAACGGGATCACATCATTAGGAGAATGATGTGGTGGACAAAACCCAATCCTAAGTCTAGCACAAGATCGTATAGTTCGTCTGCTAAAGCTTTTCTAATGTCAAGTATCATTTCCTTAGACCATGAGATTGTGCAACTCCCGGATTCCGTAGGAATGCTTTGGGTGTACCAAACGCCACAACGTAACTGGGTGGCTATAAAGGTGCACTATGGGTATCTTCGAAAGTGTCTGTTGGGTTGGCACGAATCAAGACTGGGATTTCCACTCTGTGTAAACGGAGAGGTATCTCTGGGCCCACTCGGTAGGACATCATCATAATGTGCACAATGTGACCAAGGAGTTGATCAGGGGATGATGTGTTACGGAACGAGTAAAGAGACTTGTCGGTAACGAGATTGAACGAGGTATCGGGATACCGACGATCGAATCTCAGGAAAGTATCGTACTGATAGACAAAGGGAATTGAATACGGGATTGATTGAATCCTTGACATCGTGGTTCATCCGATGAGATCATCATGGAGCATGTGGGAGCCAACATGGGTATCCAGATCCCGCTGTTGGTTATTGACCGGAGAGTTGTCTCGGTCATGTCTACATGTCTCCCGAACCCGTAGGGTCTACACACTTAAGGTTCGGTGACGCTAGAGTTGTAGAGATATTAGTATGTGGTTAACCGAAAGTTGTCCGGAGTCCCGGATGAGATCCCGGACGTCACGAGGAGTTCCGGAATGGTCCGGAGGTAAAGATTTATATATAGGAAGTCCAGTTTCGGCCACCGGGAGAGTTTTGGGGTCATCGGTATTGTACTGGGACCACCGGAAGGGTCCCGGGGGTCCACCGGGTGGGGCCACCTATCCCGGAGGGCCCCATGGGCTTAAGGGACATGGTAACCAGCCCCTGATGGGCTGGTGCGCCCCCCTTGGGCCTCCCATGCGCCTAGGGTTGGAAACCCTAAGGGGTGGGGGCGCCTCCACTTGGCTTGGAGGCCAAGCCACCCCTAGGGCTGCCGCCCCCCTCCCTAGATGGGATCTACAAGGGCCAGTGCCCCCCTAGGCCCCTATATATAGTGGAGGGGAGGGAGGGCAGCCACACCTGAAGCCCTGGCGCCTCCCTCCCTCCCGTGACACCTCTTCCTCCCCGCTTGTGCTTGGCGAAGCCCTGCAAGGATCCCGCTACTTCCACCACCACGCCGTTGTGCTTCTAGATCTCCATCAACTTCTCCTTCCCCCTTTCTGGATCAAGAAGGAGGAGACGTCTCCATTTCGTACGTGTGTTGAATGCGGAGGTGTCGTCCGTTCGGCGCTAGGATCATCGGTGATTTGGTTCATGACGAGTACGACTCCATCAACCCCGTTCTCTTGAACGCTTTCGCTTAGCGATCTTCAAGGGTATGAAGATGCACTCCCTCTCTCTCGTTGCTAGATGACTCCATAGATTGATCTTGGTGACACGTAGGAATTTTTTTGAATTATTGCTACGATCCCCAACAAAGCCATGGTTCGCAAGCATCAATTGATTCATAATCAAGTGATTCCAAAAGCCCATCAGCATGGAGTTTCTTCATGCGCTTTACACCAATATGACCTAAACGGCAGTGCCACAAATAAGTTGCACTATCATTATTAACTTTGCATCTTTTGGCTTCAATATTATGAATATGTGTATCACTACGATCGAGATCCAATGAACCATTTTCATTGGGTGTATGACCATAGAAGGTTTTATTCATGTAAATAGAACAACAATTATTCTCTAACTTAAATGAATAACCGTTTTGCAATAAACATGATCAAATCATATTCATGCTCAACGCAAACACCAAATAACATTTATTTTGGTTTAACACTAATCCCGAAAGTATAGGGAGTGTGCGATGATGATCATATCAATCTTGGAACCACTTCCAACACACATCGTCACTTCACCCTTAACTAGTCTCTGTTCATTCAGCAACTCCCGTTTCGAGTTACTACTCTTAGCAACTGAACTAGTATCAAATACTGAGGGGTTGCTATAAACACTAGTAAAGTACACATCAATAACATGTACATCAAATATACCTATGTTCACTTTGCCATCCTTCTTATCTGCCAATTACTTGGGTACTTCCGCTTCCAGTGACCAGTTCCTTTGCAGTAGAAGCACTCAGTTTCAGGCTTAGGTCCGGACTTGGGTTTTTTCACTTGATCAGCAACTTGCTTGCCATTATTCTTGAAGTTCCCCTTTCTTCCCTTTGTCCCTTTACTTGAAACTAGTGGTTTTGTTTACCATCAACACTTGATGTTTTTCTTGATTTCTACCTTCGTCAATTTCAGCATCACGAAGAGCTTGGGAATCGTCTCCGTCCCTTGCATATTATAGTTCATCACGAAGTTCTACTAACTTGGTGATGGTGACTAGAGAATTCTATCAATCACTATTTTATCTGGAAGATTAACTCCCACTTGATTCAAGCGATTGTAGTACCCAGACAATCTGAGCACATGCTCATTGCTTGAGCTATTCTCCTCCATCTTTTATCTATAGAACTTGTTGGAGACTTCATATCTCTCAACTCGGGTATTTGCTTGAAATATTAACTTCAACTCCTGAAACATCTCATATGGTCCGTGACGTTCAAAACGTCTTTGAAGTCCCGATTCTAAGGCGTTTAAGCATGGTGCACTAAACTATCAAGTAGTCATCATATTGAGCTAGCCAAATGTTCATAACATCTGTATCTGCTCCTGCAATAGGTTTGTTACCTAGTGGTGCATCAAGGACATAATTCTTCTGTGCAGCAATGAGGATAAACCTCAGATCAAGGATCCAATCCGCATCATTGCTACTAACATCTTTCAACTTAGTTTTCTCTAGGAACATATCAAAAATAAAACACAGGAGCTAAACGTGAGCTATTAATCTACAACATAGATATGCTAATACTACCGGGACTAAGTTCATGATAAATTAAAGTTCAATTAATCATATTACTTAAGAATTCCCACTTAGATAGACATCCCTCTAATCATCTAAGTGATCACGTGATCCATATCAACTAAACCATAACCGATCATCACGTGAAATGGAGTAGCTTTCAATGGTGAACATCACTATGTTGATCATATCTACTATATGATTCACGCTCGACCTTTCGGTCTCAGTGTTTCGAGGCCATATCTGCATATGCTAGGCTCATCAAGTTTAACCTGAGTATTCTGCGTGTGCAAAACTGGCTTGCACCCGTTGTAGATGGACGTAGAGCTTATCACACCCGATCATCACGTGGTGTCTGGGCACGACGAACTTTGGCAACAGTGCATACTCAGGGAGAACACTTTTATCTTGAAATTTAGTGAGAGATCATCTTATAATGCTACCGTCAAACAAAGCAAGATAAGATGCATAAAAGATAAACATCACATGCAATCAATATAAGTGATATGATATGGCCATCATCATCTTGTGCTTGTGATCTCCATCTCCGAAGCACCGTCATGATCACCATCGTCACCGGCGCGACACCTTGATCTCCATCGTAGCATCGTTGTCGTCTCGCCAATCTTATGCTTCTACGACTATCGCTACTGCTTAGTGATAAAGTAAAGCATTACAGGGCGATTGCATTGCATACAATAAAGCGACAACCATATGGCTCCTGCCAGTTGCCGATACCTCGGTTACAAAACATGATCATCTCATACAATAAATTTTAGCATCATGTCACCATATCACATCACAACATGCCCTGCAAAAACAAGTTAGACGTCCTCTACTTGTTGTTGCAAGTTTTACGTGGCTGCTACTGGGCTTTAGCAAGAACCGTTCTTACCTACGCATCAAAACCACAACGATAGTTTGTCAAGTTGGTGTTGTTTTAAACTTCGCAAGGACTGGGCGTAGCCACACTTGGTTCAACTAAAGTTGGAGAAACTGACACCCGCCAGCCACCTGTGTGCAAAGCACGTCGGTAGAACCAGTCTCGCGTAAGCGTATGCGTAATGTCGGTCCAGGCCGCTTCATCCAACAATACCACCGAACCAAAGTATGACATGCTGGTAAGCAGTATTGACTTATATCGCCCACAACTCACTTGTGTTCTACTCGTGCATATGACATCTACGCATAAAACCTGGCTCGGATGCCACTGTTGGGGAACGTAGTAATTTCAAAAAAATTCCTACGCACACGCAGGATCATGGTGATGCATAGCAATGAGAGGGGAGAGTGTTGTCTACGTACCCTCGTAGACCGGAAGCGGAAGCGTTAGCACAATGTGGTTGATGTAGTCGTACGTCTTCACGGCCCGACCGATCCAAGTACCGAAAGCATGGCACCTCCGAGTTCTGCACACGTTCGGCTCGGTGATGTCCTCGCCTTCTCGATCTAGCAAGAGGGGCGAAGTAGTAGATGAGTTCTGGCAGCACGATGGCGTGGTGATGGTGTTGGTGAAGAACAATTTCCGCAGGGCTTTGCCTAAGCACTACGAAAACTATGACGGAGGATAAACTAGAGGGGACGGGGTTGCCGGCAGACGGCTTGGTGTTTCTTGATGTGTCTTTGGTGCTAGCACTGCTCCTCTATTTATATGTTGAGCCCTGGGGTCGAAACTTGGAGCAAAAGCCTCCTCAAAGTCGGTTTTTCCCGAAAGGCAAGAGTCCCACTCGGACTCCAGGACCAAATGCCACAATCCTTGGCGTCTGGCCCAGACGCCATGGGCCTCGGCGTCTGGCCCAGGGCCAGACGCCAGGGTCTCCGGCGTTTGGCCCCCTGGCCTCTGCAAAACTCCTTTTGCACTGACTTATAGCCCCGTGGGCCTGACCCCTTGGCCTAACTATATCATCCAATATATGAATCTTTACCTCTGGACCATTCCGGAGCTCCTCGTCATTTCCGTGATCTCATCAGGAACTCCGAACAACATTCGGTTATTGAGGGAGTCCTGGATAAGGGGGTGTTCGGATAGCCGGACTATACCTTCAGCCGGACTCCTGGACTATGAAGATACAAGATTGAAGACTTCGTCCCGTGTCCGGGAGGGACTTTCCTTGGCATGGAAGGCAAGCTTGGCGATACGGATATGTAGATCTCCTACCATTGTAACCGACTCCATGTAACCCTAACCCTATCCGGTGTCTATATAAACCGGAGGGTTTTAGTCCGTAGGACAACGTACACATCAACAATCATACCATAGGCTAGCTTCTAGGGTTTAGCCTCCTCGATCTCGTGGTAGATCTACTCTTGTACTACCCATATCATCAATATTAATCAAGCAGGACATAGGGTTTTACCTCCATCAAGAGGGCCCGAACCTGGGTAAAACTTTGTGTCCCTTGTCTCCTGTTACCATCCGGCCTAGACGCACAGTTCGGGACCCCCTACCCGAGATCCGCCTGTTTTGACACCGACATTAGTGCTTTCATTGAGAGTTCCTCTGTGTCGTCGCCGTCAGGCTCGATGGCTCCTACGATCATCGATAGTGATGCAGTCCAGGGGGAGACCTTCCTCCCTGGACAGATCTTCGTCTTCGGCGGCTTCGCACTGCGGGCCAATTCGCTTGGCCGTCTGGAGCAGATCGAAAGCTATGCCCCTGGCCGTCAGGTCAGATTTGGAAGTTTAAACTACACGGCGGACATCCGCGGGGACTTGATCTTCGACGGATTCGAGCCACTGCCGAGCGCGCCGCACTGTCACGACAAGCATGATCTAGCTCTGCCGCCGAATAGTGCCCTGGATGCCGCACCCGCATCTGCTCCGACCCTTAATTCGGAGCCAACTGCGCCGATCAAGGATGGGCGGTTGGACGCCACCCCGGGGGCTACGACCCCAACGGCGATTGAGCCGAACACCAGTCCCGTACTCTGCGAGACTCGTGACTCCAAGGAGCCGGACTCCTCTCCGGACTCCGAACCCTCCACGCCCCTGTCAATCGAATCCGATTGGGCGCCGATTATGGAGTTCACTACCGCCGACATCTTTCAGCACTCGCCTTTTGGCGATATCCTGAAGTCACTGAAGTCTCTCTCTTTATCAGGAGAGCCCTGGCCGGACTACGGTCAGCAAGGTTGGGGTACGGACGATGAAGAAATTCAAAGCCCACCCACCACCCACTTTGTAGCCACTGTCGATGACTTAACCGACATGCTCAACTTCGACTCCGAAGACATCGACGGTATGGATGCCGATGAAGGAGATGATGAAGAACCAGTGCCTACTAGGCCCTGAAAAGCCACCTCGTCATATGGCATATACATGGTGGACACCCCAAAAGAGGGAGATGGCGATGGAACAGCGGAGGATGACCCCTCCAAGAAACAGCCTAAGCGCCGGCGTCAGCGGCGCCGCTCAAAATCCCACCAAAACAAATACGGCGATTCCAGCACGGGAGATAATAATACTCCGGAAAGTGCCGAAGAAAACCCCCTCCAGCAAGACTTAGCAAAGGAAGATGGAGAAACCAGCCCTCATGAGAGAGCGGCAGACAGAGAGGTCGAGGACGATAATTATATGCCTTCCTCCGAAGACGAGGCAAGCCTCGACGACGACGAATTCGTCGTGCCAAAGGATCCTATTGAGCAAGAGCGTTTTCAACGCAGGCTTATGGCCACGGCAAGAAGCCTCAAGAAAAAACAGCAACAGCTTAGAGCTGATCAAGATTTGCTGGTCGACAGATGGACTGAAGTCCTTGCGGCCGAAGAGCATAAACTCGAACGCCCCTCCAAGAGCTACCCAAAGCGTAGGTTGCTACCCCGATTAGAGGAGGAAGCACTTGATGCGGCCGACCGGCCACCTCGTGGCCGCGACAGAGAGGCCTCCCGGCCCTCCACTCAAGCCGCACTCTGTACCAAGGCACGGGAACATGCACCGGACTTACGAGACATGTTGGAGGACAAGGCAAGGCAAACACTCTCGATCTATGGATCGCGTGGGCGCCCCACGGCTCGAGATGGTAACCGTCACGCCGGCCACAAATTCGGCAGGGCCGAACACAGCTCATTGGAGCTACATCATGATATCGCCCAGTACAGAGGCGCCGCACACCCACTATGCTTTACAAACGAAATAATGGATCATCAAATCCCCGAGGGTTTCAAACCCGTAAACATCGAATCATATGATGGCACAACAGATCCTGCGGTATGGATCGAGGATTATCTCCTTCATATCCACATGGCCCGCGGCAACGATTTCCACGCCATCAAATATCTCCCACTCAAGCTTAAAGGACCAGCTCGGCATTGGCTTAACAGCTTGCCAACAGGATCAATCAGTTGTTGGGAGGACCTGGAAGCCGCATTCCTCGACAATTTTCAGGGCACTTATGTGCGACCCCCAGACGCCGATGACCTAAGTCACGTAATTCAGCAGCCAGAGGAATCGGCCAGGCAATTCTGGACATGGTTCCTACCAAAGAAAAATCAAATAGTCGACTGTCCGGACGCTGAGGCCCTAGCAGCCTTCAAGCACAATATCCGCAACGAGTGGCTGGCCCAGCACCTTGGACAGGAAAAGCCGAAATCTATGGCAGCACTCACGACACTCATGACCCGCTTTTGCGCGGGAGAAGACAGCTGGCTTGCTCGTAGCAACAATATGACCAAGAACCCTGGTAATTCGGACACCAGGGACAGTAGTGGCAGGTCGCGTCGCAACAAGCAGAAGCGCCGCATTAACGGCGACAATGCTGAGGATACGGTAGTTAATGCCGGATTCAGAGGCTCTAAATCCGGTCAGCGGAAAAAGCCATTCAAAAGGAATCCTAGGGGCCCGTCCAGTTTGGACCGAATACTCGACCGCTTGTGCCAGATACATGGCACCCCTGAAAAGCCGGCCAATCACACCAACAGGGATTGTTGGGTGTTCAAGCAGGCAGGCAAGTTAAACGCCGAAAATGAAGACAAGCGGCTGCATAGCGATGACGACGAGGAGCCCCGGCCGCTGAACAATAGTGGACAGAAGGGTTTTCCCCCACAAGTGCGGACGGTGAACATGATATACGCAACTCACGTCCCCAAAAGGGAGCGGAAGCGCGCGTTAAGGGACGTATACGCGGTAGAGCCAGTCGCCCCAAAGTTCAACCCATGGTCCTCCTGCCCGATCACCTTTGATCGAAGGGACCATCCCACTAGCATCCGTCATGGCGGATTCGCCGCATTGGTCCTAGACCCAATTATTGACGGATTTCATCTCACTAGAGTCCTTATGGACGGCGGCAGCAGCCTGAACCTGCTTTACCAGGATACAGTGCGGAAAATGGGCATAGATCCCTTGAGGATTAAGCCCACCAAAACGACCTTTAAAGGCGTAATACCAGGTGTAGAGGCCAACTGTACAGGCTCAGTCACACTTGAAGTGGTCTTCGGATAATTTCCGAAGCGAGGAGTTAATCTTCGACATAGTCCCATTTCGCAGTGGTTATCACGCACTGCTCGGGCGAACTGCATTCGCTAAGTTCAATGCAGTACCGCACTACGCATACCTTAAGCTCAAGATGCCAGGCCCTCGAGGAGTAATTACGGTCAATGGAAACACCGAACGCTCCCTCTGAACGGAGAAGCACACGGCGGCCCTTGCAGCGAAAGTACAAAGCAGCTTCTCCAAGCAGTTCTTCAGTCCAGCCACTAAACGACCGGACACCGTCAAGCGCGCCCGGAGTAACCTACAACGAGACCGCCTGGCATGATCCGAGCAGGCGTAGCAATGTGGCCCCAACCCCAACCCTCGCAAAAAGGCGACACCAGTACTTCGCGTACATAACTACGCTCTAGAGATACCATGGGTACAGGGGGAGGGGCACCATCACGGCACGCCCAAAAATATGGCTTAAACCGTACCAGGGGCTATCGATTTTTTTAATTTTCTCTTACTTTCAGGACTCCATCCTTCGGAAGGCCTGTTCGGCAGTTCAATTGCCGCACAAACGATGCAAGAACCAGGGAAGCAGACAAGCCACGCCGCAGTACGGAACCCCCAGGTGGTCTCTATCACGAGCAGTATACCTGTTCCGCATACTATTCCGCAGCTTGCCCCTAGAACGGACATGTTAACTAGTCCAACCTTTCACTTATCGCATTATTTGTATCGTTCTGCTTTGATCGCAGCCCTTTTTAATAAACAATGCATAGCTTTCGTCTATTTTTGCATTACCTTTTTTTTCTTTATATATGTTCCTTAAACGACATGTTGCACCCGTACACGTTGGTACGGCCAAAATACGCCAGGGGCTTTAGTACCCCTCAATACGGTGTGAGAAGTCCGAACACTTTAACAAGTGCGGCACCCCGAACTTATAGCATTATATGCATCGGCTCCGAATCATGTCTTGGGTCAATAGTTGGGTTTGCCCGGCTCCTATGTTTTGGTGCCTTACGTTCCGCTATATCAGCTAAGGTAGCACTAGGAGAACCACTGCGATTGTGCCCCAGTTGAGCTGGGTCGAGCACCTCGGTGGAGAAAGCTAAAACTGGCTGTCATGATGAAGCGAGAGCTAGTCGCTGTTCGAGAGGTTTTTCGAGTCCCTAAAGACTTATGCCGCTTAGGGCGAGGAGCCGGCTCTGTCCGGCCAAGGCGTGGATAGCGCCCCGAACTCGGTCTTCCGAATACCAGGGGCTTCGCCGAAATTTAAAATTATAGAATTCTATGGCTAAGTGAGAGTGTTCACGCATTATAGTCCGATTGCCTTGTTCGTTGGGCTGAGCGCCTCCCTCGTCGGACCCAAACATGGGAAAAAGAGTGCTCAGGTTTATCCCCAAACACCCCAGCACTAGAGGCATGGGGGCAGAAGCCGATGACTCGCCATCTCTCAGAATTGATAAACAGCCGCACAGAAGGTAATATTTTAAATTCCAACAGCATTGCTTAGTGCATATAAACAAGTTTTCAGCGCACAGGACAAACGAGCAAGTTTCACTCAAAAATTACATCCCTAGAACATTCATCCGCCACAAGGCAGGCACCCTTCAGAACATCCTTATAGTAATTCTCGGGCTTGCGATGCTCTTTCCCCGGCGGTGGCCCGTCCTTCACCAGCTTCTCAGCATCCAGCTTGCCCCAGTGCACCTTAGCACGGGCAAGGGCCCTACGGGCACCTTCAATGCAGATGGAGCGCTTGATGACTTCTAGCCTTGGACAGGCCTCCACCAACCGCCGCACCAGCCCGAAATAGCTCCCAGGCAGAGCCCCTCCAGGCCACACCCGAACAATGAGGCCCTTCATGGCCTGTTCGGCCGCCTTGTGGAGCTCGACCAGTTGCTTCAGCTGGTCGCTCAGGGGCATGGGGTGTCCGTCCTCAGCATACTGAGACCAGAACACCTTCTCTGTTGAGCTACCCTCCTCGGCTCGATAGAATGCGGCGGCATCGGACACACTCCGGGGAAGATCTGCGAACGCTCCTGGAGAGCTCCGGATTCGGGTAAGTAACAAGTAACTCACGTTTATGTGTTTGCTTTGCATAAAGAATGCCTTACCCGCCACTATCTTCTTCACCTCATCCAACTCCTGGAGGGTCTTCTGGGATTCGGCCTTGGCAGACTTGGCATTTTCAATAGCCACCGCAAGCTCAGATGCTCGCGTCTTTGAGTCAAGCTCCAAACTCTCATGTTTTTCCATGAGAGCCTGTAGCTCTTGCCGCACCTTGCCAACCTCGGCCTTATACTTCTCCCGCTCGGTGCGCTCCGAGGCCGCCCTCTTCTCGGCCTCGACTAGCGCCTGCTTAAGGGTCGCCACTTCAGATGTGGCCACTAAAATAGCCACGATAATCCTGTCATTCTTTGCAATTGCACCTTTTTATATATATTTAAAAACAAGGTATTTCTTACCTTCATTGTCCTCGAGCTGCTTCTTGGCACGC
The DNA here is from genome assembly GCF_056163025.1 of Triticum urartu. Taxonomy (NCBI): domain Eukaryota; kingdom Viridiplantae; phylum Streptophyta; class Magnoliopsida; order Poales; family Poaceae; genus Triticum; species Triticum urartu. Next base: position 110,481,655 of record NC_141875.1, on the reverse strand, counting down.
CCTAGCTCTTGCTCGGACCGCTCGAGGTTCTGCTTTAGCATGTCCACTTCCGCAGTCAGTGCGGCGGACGCAAGCAGGGAAGCCTGCATATGCATATTGACTCATTTTTGTTAGACTCCTGCGAATTCTATTTGATCCTCTATTCGGCTTTTCTTCCCAAACGCCAAATAGAGCATCAGGGGCTACTGTCTATGCGGTACTATTATTTACACATTCTTTACTTACCTCAAAGCCTGTCAAAAGGCTAGTACAAGCTTCAGTTAGTCCGCTCTTGGCGGACTGAACCTTCTGGACCACCGCACTCATAATAGTGTGGTGCTCCTCGTCGATGGAGGTGCCTTGGAGCGCCTCCAACATATTGTCCGGCGCCTCCGGTTGGACGGGGGCCGCCGGCACGGTGGACTTGCTCCTCTTGGAAGAGGTCCCCCGCCGGACTCTGGAACCTTTGAAGGTTCCGGAGCGGTGTCCGGCCTAGAGCCGGACTTGGAGCCCTGAGGGGTTTCATCCCCTTTACTCCTGGAGTCCGGGAGGTCGCCTTGCGACACCTCCAGGACCACCTCCTCCCGGCTTGGAACCTGTTGGGACAACACTTCGGTGTCGTCCGTAGGGCAGGGGGAGGAAGCCGTCGGAAGCGAGTTCACATCCAATGAGTCCAGTGAGCCGCTCGACGACGCGTCGAGCCGATCTTTGGGTGGGCTGCATAAACATATTCGACGTAAGGGAAAGTTGTGCAATAAACGAATACTATGAATTACTCTGGTATCTGGATACTTACGATTTTGCCAGGGGCTTGGCCCTGGGCTGCCACTCCTCTCCGCCGTCGGCGTCGGTGGAGTAGTCCGGAGGAAGGGTTTTCCCCTTCTTGGACCCTCCGGCCTCCCCAGAGAGGGCATCCTTCCTTTTCTTCTCTCCTCCCGCTGGAGGGGGAGAGTTCTCCTCTTCTTCCTCCTCGTCTTCACGGGAGGAATGCGCCTCGGAACCATTGGATGATGGATCCGACACCTCCTGGCGCCGGGCACTCTTTCGAGTCCCCGCGGCCTTTTTCATGGCCTTCTTCTCCGGCACCACATAGGGTGCCGGAACCAGCAGCTTCGCCAAGCGAGCGTCCGCTGGGCCTTCGGGCAAAGGAGCCAGATAGTTGATCTGTCTGGACGTCACCTGCCAATCCTGTCAAAGGTAAGGGAGCTTAGATCCCGCATGGAGTCAAACTATGAAAAACTGATACCCTGTAAAAGGAAAAAAAAACAGCTTACCGCGAGAGCGTGACGCTGCGCACTGAATCCGCGATCCTCGGTAGCGGATACGGGAGCCTCGGCGCCTTTGAAAAGCACCTTCCAGGCATCTTCGTACGTCGTGTCGAAGAGCCTGCTCAGAGTTTGGTGTCGTGCCGGGTCAAACTCCCACAGGTTGAAAGCCCGTTGTTGACACGGGAGGATCAGGCGGATGAGCATAACCTGGACTACGTTGACAAGTTTGAGCTTCTTGTCCGCCAGGGTTTGGATGCATGTTTGGAGTCCGGTCAGCTCTCCTTTTTTACCCCAAGACAGGCCCGTCTCCTTCCAGGAGGTGAGCCGCGTAGGGGGTCCGGATCGGAACTTGGGGGTGCGACCCATTCGGCGTCGCGCGGCTCGGTGATGTAAAACCACCCCGATTTCCACCCCTTCAGGGTCTCCACAAAGGAGCCCTCGAGCCATAGGACGTTGGCCATCTTGCCCACCATGGCGCCTCCGCACTCCGCCTGGTTGCCGCGCACCACCTTTGGCTTGACGTTGAAAGTCTTGAGCCATAGGCCGAAATGGGGGCAGATGCGGAGGAAGGCCTCGCACACGAGATAAACGCCGAGATGTTGAGGAAGAAGTTCGGGGCCAGATCGTGGAAATCCAGGCCGTAGTAGAACATGAGCCCCCGGACAAATGGGTGGAGATGGAAGCCCAGTCCGCGGAGGAAATGGGGGAGGAACACCACCCTCTCATGGGACCTAGGGGTGGGGATGAGCTGCCCCTTTTCGGGGAGCCGGTACGCGATGTCGTTAGACAGGTATCCGGCCTTCCTCAGCTTTTTGATATGTCCCTCCGTGACGGAGGAGACCATCCACTTGCCTCCCGCTCCAGACATGGCTGGAGGAGGTTGAGGTGGGGAGTGCGGACTTGGGCGCTGGAGCTCGAGTGCGCAAGAATGGATAGGCGAAGGAGGAAGAAGGCGTAGGTGAAAAGGTGGATCCTTATCCCCTTATATGGGTGGACGCAACTACATGTCCCCACCAGACTGGTAAAACTCGCTTATCTCCAAGCGTCGTAATCAATGGCGCGGTTTGGTTACCCATGCCCGTATTGATGAGAATCCTGGGATAAGGGGACACGATCTCTGCTTTAACAAGACGTGCCAAGGAAACCGCCTCGCATAACGCGCTGAGGTGGGATAATGAAACGACTCGGATAAAGGCTTGGCCGTGGTGTGTCACGCTACGGAATACGTCAGCAGATTAGATTGGTGTAAATATTATTCTCTCTATGGCAATATGTGGAAACTTATTTTGCAGAGCCGGACACTATCTTTGTGTTCAAAATCTTCTACGAAATACTTGGAGGAGGAACCCGCCTTGCAATGCCGAAGACAATCTGCGTGCCGGACTCGTCGTCATTGAAGCCTGGTTCAGGGGCTACTGAGGGAGTCCTGGATTAGGGGGTGTTCGGATAGCCGGACTCCTGGACTATGAAGATACAAGATTGAAGACTTCGTCCCGTGTCCGGGAGGGACTTTCCTTGGCGTGGAAGGCAAGCTTGGCGATACGGATATGTAGATCTCCTACCATTGTAACCGACTCCATGTAACCCTAACCCTATCCGGTGTCTATATAAACCGGAGGGTTTTAGTCCGTAGGACAACGTACACATCAACAATCATACCATAGGCTAGCTTCTAGGGTTTAGCCTCCTCGATCTCGTGGTAGATCTACTCTTGTACTACCCATATCATCAATATTAATCAACCAGGACGTAGGGTTTTACCTCCATCGAGAGGGCCCGAACCTGGGTAAAACTTCGTGTCCCTTGTCTCCTGTTACCATCCGGCCTAGACGCACAGTTCGGGACCCCCTACCCGAGATCCGCCGGTTTTGACACCGACAGTTACCAACATACATAACTCATAAATATTATATCGTCAACGAACGTTAAGCGTGCGGACCCTACGGGTTCGGGAACTATGTAGACATGACCGAGACACCTCTCTGGTTAATAACCAATAGCGGGACCTGGATGCCCATATTGGCTCCTACATATTCTACGAAGATCTTTATCGGTCAGACCGCATAACAACATACATTGTTCCCTTTGTCATCGGTATGTTACTTGCCCGAGATTCGGTCGTCGGTATCTCAATACCTAGTTCAATCTCGTTGCCGGCAAGTCTCTTTACTCGTTTTGTAATACATCATCTCGCAACTAACTCATTAGTTGCAATGCTTGCAAGGCTTATAGTGATGTGCATTACCGAGTGGGCCCAGAGATACCTCTCCAATAATCGGAGTGACAAATCCTAATCTCGAAATACGCCAACCCAACAAGTACCTTCGGAGACACCTGTAGAGCACCTTTATAATCACCCAGTTACGTTGTGACGTTTGGTGGCACACAAAGTGTTCCTCCGGTAAACGGGAGTTGCATAATCTCATAGTCATAGGAACATGTATAAGTCATGAAGAAAGCAATAGCAACAAACTAAACGATCAAGTGCTAAGCTAACAAAATGGGTCAAGTCAATCACATCATTCTCCTAATGATGTGATCCCGTTAATCAAATGACAACTCATGTGTATGGTTAGGAAACTTAACCATCTTTGATCAACGAGCTAGTCAAGTAGAGGCATACTAGTGACACTCTGTTTGTCTATGTATTCACACATGTATTATGTTTCCGGTTAATACAATTCTAGCATGAATAATAAACATTTATCATGATATAAGGAAATAAATAATAACTTTATTATTGCCTCTAGGGCATATTTCCTTCAAAAAGCCCATCAACATGGAGTTTCTTCATGCGCTTTACACCAATATGACCTAAACGGCAGTGCCACAAATAAGTTACACTATCATTTTTAAACTTATATCTTTTGACTTCAGTATTATGAATATGTGTATCACTAATATCGAGATTCAACAAAAATAGACCACTCATCAAGGGTGCATGACCATAAAAGATATTACTCATATAAATAGAACAACCATTATTCCCTGATTTAAATGATTAACCATCTCGCATCAAACAAGATCCACATATAATATTCATGCTTAACGCTGGCACCAAATAACAATTATTTAGGTCTAAAACTAATCTCGAAGGTAGATGTAGAGGTAGCGTGCCGGCGGAGATCACATCGACTTTGCAACCATTTCCCACGCGCATCGTCACCTCGTCCTTTGCCAATCTTCGTTTAATCCATAGCCCCTGTTTCGAGTTGCAAATATGAGCAATAGAGCCAGTATCAAATACCCAGGCGCTACTACGAGCATTAGTAAGGTACACATCAATAACATGTATATCAAATATACCTTTCACTTTGCCATCCTTCTTATCCTCCAAATACTTGGGGCGGTTCCGCTTCCAGTGACCAGTCCCTTTGCAGTAGAAGCACTCAGTCTCAGGCTTAGGTCCAGGCTTGGGCTTCTTCACTTGAGAAGCAACTTGCTTGTCGTTCTTCTTGAAGTCGCCCTTCTTCCCTTTGCCCTTTTTCTTGAAACTGGTGGTTTTGTTAACCATCAACACTTGATGCTCCTTCTTGATTTCTACCTCCGCAGCCTTTAGCATTACGAAGAGCTCGGGAATTGTCTTATCCATCCCTTGCATATTATAGTTCATCGCGAAGCTTTTGTAGCTTGGTAACAGTGATTGAAGAACTCTGTCAATGACACTATCATTAGGAAGATTAACTCCCAGTTGAGTCAAGTGGTTGTGGTACCCAGACATTCTGAGTATATGTTCACTGACAGAACTATTCTCCTCCATCTTGCATCTATAGAACTTATTGGAAAATTCATATCTCTCAGTTTGAGCATTTGCTTGAAATATTAACTTCAACTACTAGAACATCTCATATGCTCCATGACGTTCAAAACGTCGTTGAAGTCCCGATTCTAAGTTGTAAAGCATGGCACACTGAACTATCGAGTAGTCATCAGCTTTGCTCTGCCAGACATTCACAACGTCCGGAGTTGCTCCTGCAGCGGGTCTTGCACCTAGCGGTGCTTCCAGGACATAATTCTTCTGTGCAACGATGATGATAATCCTCAAGTTACATACCCAGTCCGTGTAGTTGCTACCATCATCTTTCGACTTAGCTTTCTCTAGGAACGCATTAAAATTCAAGGGAACGGTAGCACGGGCCATTGATCCACAACAACATAGACATGCAAAATACTATCAGGTACTAAGTTCATGATAAATTAAAGTTCAATTAATCATATTACTTAAGAACTCCCACTTAGATAGACATCCCTCTAGTCATCTAAATGATCACGTGATCCATATCAACTAAACCATGTCTGATCATCACGTGAGATGGAGTAGTTTTCATTGGTGAACATCACTATGTTGATCATATCTACTATATGATTCACGTTTGACTTTTCGGTCTCAGTGTTCTGAGACCATATCTGCATATGCCAGGCTCGTCAAGTTTAACCCGAGTATTCTGCATGTGCAAAACTGGCTTGCACCCGTTGTGTGTGAACGTAGAGCTTATCACACCCGATCATCACGTGGTGTCTCGGCACGATGAACTGTAGCAATGGTGCATACTCAGGGAGAACAATTATACCTTGAAATTTAGTGAGGGATCATCTTATAATGCTACCGCCGTACTAAGCAAAATAAGATGCATAAAGGATAAACATCACATGAAATCAAAATAAGTGATATGACATGGCCATCATCATCTTGTGCCTTTGACCTCCATCTCCAAAGCATTGTCATGATCACCATCGTCACCGGCTTGACACCTTGATATCCATCGTAGCATCTTGTCGTCTCACCAACTATTGCTTCTACGACTATCGCTACCACTTAGTGATAAAGTAAAGCAATTACATGGTGATTGCATTTCATACAATAAAGAGACAACCATAAGGCTCCTGCTAGTTATCGATAACTTCTACAAAACATGACGATCTCATACAACAATTTATATCTTATTACGTCTTGACCATATCACATCAGAACATGCCCTGCAAAAACAATTTAGACGACCTCTACTTTGTTATTGCAAGTTTTACGTGGCTACTACGGGCTCCTAGCAAGAACCGTTCTTACCTACGCATCAAAACCACAACGATTTTTCGTCAAGTGTGTTGTTTTAACATTCAACAAGGACTGGGCATAGTCAAACTCGATTCAACTAAAGTTGGAGAAACAGACACCCACTAGCCACCTGTGTGCAAAGCACGTCGGTGATACGTCTCCATCGTATCTATAATTTTTGATGGTTCCATGCCAATATTATACAACTTTCATATACTTTTGGAAACTTTTTATACTATTTTTGGGACTAACATATTGATCCAGTGCCTAGTGCCAGTTCTTGTTTGTTGCATGTTTTATGTAACGCAGAAATAGAGAGAGACAGAGAGACAAATCCAATCTCGGAGGGGCTCTCGCCCCTACCGTGCCATGGAGGCCATAGACCAGAGGGGAACCCTTCTCCCATCTAGGGGGAAGGTCAAGGAAGAAGAAAAATAAGGGGGGCTCTCTTCCCCCCTCTCCCGGTGGCGCCGGAACGCCGCCAGGGCCATCATCATCACCGCAATCTACACCAACAACTTCACCGCCATCATCACCAACTCTTCCCCCCTCTATGCAGTGGTGTAACCCCTATTTTCCCCGCTGTAATCTCTACTTAAACATGGTGCTCAACGCTATATATTATTTCCCAATGATGTATGGCTATCCTATGATGTTTGAGTAGATCCATTTTGTCTTATGGGTTAATTGATGATCGTGGTTGGTTTGAGTTGCATGTTTTATTATTGGTGTTGTCCTATGGCGCTCTCCGTGTCACGCAAGCGTGAGGGATCCCCACTGTAGAGTTTGCAATATGTTCATGATTTTCTTATGGTGGGTGGCGTGAGTGACAGAAGCACAAACCCGAGTAAGTAGGTTGTTTGCGTATGGGATAAAGAGGACTTGATACTTTAATGCTATGGTTGGGTTTTACATTAATGATCTTTAGTAGTTGCGGATGCTTGCTAGAGTTCCAATCATAAGTGCATATGATCCAAGAAGAGAAAGTATGTTAGCTTATGCCTCTCCCTCAAATAAAATTGCAATAGTGATTACCGGTCTAGTTATCGATTGCCTAGGGACAAATAACTTTCTTGTGTGACAACAAGCTCTCTACTAAAACTAATTTAGTTGTGTCTTCATCTAAACAACCCCTAGCCTTTATTTACACGCTCTTTATTATCTTGCAAACCTATCCAACAACACCAACAAAGTACTTCTAGTTTCATACTTGTTCTAGGTAAAGCAAACGTTAAGCGTGCGTAGAGTTGTATCGGTGGTCGATTGAACTTGAGGGAATATTTATTCTACCTTTAGCTCCTCGTTGGGTTCGACACTCTTACTTATCGAAAGAGGCCACAATTGATCCCCTATACTTGTGGGTTATCAAGACCTTTTTCTGGCACCGTTGTCGGGGAACAATAGCGTGTGGTGAATATTCTCGTGTGTGCTTGTTTGCTTTATCACTAAGTAGCTTTTATTTTGTGCTCTTGTTTTCTACCTTTAGTTATGGGTAGGAAATGCAAAATACCAAAAAATTAGTTGTACCTACTACACCAATGGTTGAAGAACCACTCAAAATCTATCACACTCCTGAAGCTTTTTATTTGGATCATCTTTGATCCCTATGTGCTCGTGCTGAAACCCCAACTAGCTTAGTTGAGGGCAAATCCTTAGATGAGCATGCTTGTTATGTGCGACACCGTATATCTGAAAAAGGAAAACGTTTACTGGATCAAATTCATCGTTTGCAATGCTATGCTTGAAATTTACGCGAAATATATGATTTTACTTGTTGTTCTGAAGACCCTAAGAAACACCTTCCCTACCAATGTTTGTTTAGTGAGAATGGAATCGTATCTTCTTATGCTAAGGATGTTTATAATTACTATGATGTTCAACAAATTGAAGAATTTGTTACTTTTAAGGGTGCTTATGAAATTGCTTCTTTGATTGAAAACTATGATGCTGCTCTTTACAAGTCTGAAAATTTTGCCATACTTGAATATTGTTATGATAATTATGCTTCTAATGCCTATGTTAAACCATATATTGAGGACTCATCCACTGTCCAAGAAGAGACTAATATTTTTCATGAGTCTATGGAAGAAGAAATTGATGAAATTGTGAGCTCATTGGGTGAAAAAGACGATGAGGAGAGCGAAGAACAAAAGGAGGAAGAGCGGATTAGCTACCCGTGCCCACCTTCTAATGAGAGTAACTCTTCAACTCATACATTGTTTAATTTCCCTTCGAGCTTACCGAAGGACGATTGCTATGATGATTGTTATGATCCCATTGATTCTCTTGAAATGTCCCTTTTTGATGATGCTTGCTATGCCTGTGGCCAAGATGCCAATATGAATTATGCTTATGGAGATGAACTTGCTATAGTTCCTTATGTTAAACATGAAATTGTTGCTATTGCACCCACGCATGATAGTCCTATTATCTTTTTGAATTCTCCCGACTACACTATATCGGAGAAGTTTGCACTTATTAAGGATTTTGATAGACATAATATGCATGTGCTTTCTGCTCCTACTTGCAATTATTACGAGAGAGGAACTACATCTCCGCCTCTCCATGTTTCCAACACGAAAAAATTGCAAGAAACTGCTTATGCTATGTATTGGCCTTTACTTGATGTGCATGAATTGTTCTTTTATGACATGCCGATGCATAGGAAGAGAGTTAGACTTCGTTGTTACATGATATATGTTACTTTGTGCTCACTACTAAATGCCAAATCATTGCTAATTAAAATTGGCTTTGATATACCTTGGGATCTAGGTGGATTCACTACTTGAGCACTATATTCCTAGCTTAATGGCTTTAAAGAAAGTGCTGCCTGGGAGACAACCCGGAAGTTTTAGAGAGTCATTTATTTCTGTTGTGTGCTTTTATATAGTTTAAAAACAAAAAAATAAAGAGGGGAACCCAAAACTTTTCAAACAGAAAAGCGAAAGTGAGATAGACGAGCATTGTGAAAGTGGGGGATGTCCTTGAACTTTGTCCATGCCCATGGAAACTTTGTGAATCTTAATTACAGAAACTTTTCAACAAAAATAATTATCCCCTTGTACAACTCCATTGTATTATAAAAATAATGCGCCACGGTTTGCCTTTAGGATGTTTACAATGCTTGTTGGTTTGTACGGTGCAGGACAGAAACTTTGTCTGTAGTGCGCGATTTTACATTTTTTACTGGAACGTCAAATGGTTCTGAAACTTTTTGCAATGTCTTTATATACAAATTTTTTTATTTTTCATAATTTAGGCAGAATTTTTCAAGTATCATAAGTATGGTGAATGTTCAGATTATTACAGAGTGTTCTGTTTTAGACAGATTCTGTTTTTGATGCATAGCTTGCTTGTTTTGATGAAACTATCGATTTATATCAGTGGATTAAGCCATGAAAAAGTTATATTACAGTAGCTACAATGCCAAAACAAAATATGAATTGGTTTGCAACAGTACTTAGAGTAGTGATTTGCTTTATTATACTAATGGATATTACCGAGTTTTCTGTTGAAGTTTTGTGTGGATGAAGTGTTCGATGATTGAGAAGGTCTCGATGTGAGAAGAAGGAAGAGAGGCAAGAGCTCAATCTTGGGGATTCCTGAGGAAACCCAAGTAAATATTCAAGGAGACTCAAGCGTCTAAGCTTGGGTATGCCCCAGAAGGCATCCCATCTTTCTTCAACAAGTATCGGTATGTTTTCGGATTCGTTTCGTTCATGTGATATGTGCAAATCTTGGAGCATCTTTTGCATTTAGTTTTCACTTTTCTTTTATGCACCATTCTGGTATGAGATATTCCTTGGTTGATTTATAGAATGCTCTATGCACTTCACTTATATCTTTTGAGTATGGCTTTATAGAATGCTTCATGTGCTTCACTTATATCATTTGAAGTTTGGATTGCCTGTTTCTCTTTACATAGAAAACCGCCATTTGTAGAATGCTCTTTTGCTTCACTTATATTTGTTAGAGCGTAGGCATATATTTTGTAGAAAGAATTAAACTCTCTTGCTTCACTTATATCTATTTAGAGAGATGACAGGAACTGGTCATTCACATGGTTAGTCATAAAATCCTACATAAAATTGTAGATCACTGAATATGATATGTTTGATTCCTTGCAATAGTTTTGCGATATAAAGATGGTGATATTAGAGTCATGCTAGTGGTTAGTTGTGTATTAGTAGAAATACTTGTGTTGAGGTTTGTGATTCCCGTAGTATGCACGTATGGTGAACCGTTATGTAACGAAGTCGGAGCATGAGGTATTTATTGATTGTCTTCCTTATGAGTGGTAGTCGGGGACGAGCGATGGTCTTTTCCTACCAATCTATCCCCCTAGGAGCATGCGTAGTAGTACTTTGCTTCGAGGGCTAATAAACTTTTGCAATAAGTATATGAGTTCTTTATGACTAATGTGAGTCCATGGATTATACGCACTCTCACCCTTCCATCATTGCTAGCCTTTTCGGTACCGTGCATTGCCCTTTCTCACCTCGAGAGTTGGTGCAAACTTAGCCGGTGCATCCAAACCCCGTGATATGATACGCTCTATCACACATAAGCCTCCTTATATCTTCCTCAAAACAGCCACCATACCTACCTATCATGGCATTTCCATAGCCATTCCGAGATATATTGCCATGAAACTTCCATCATCATCATATACATGACTTGAGCATTCATTCTCATATTGCTTTGCATGATCGTAAGATAGCTAGCATGATGTTTTCATGGCTTGTCCATTTTTTGATGTCATTGCTACGCTAGATCATTGCACATCCCGGTACATCGCCGGAGGCATTCATTTAGAGTCATATCTTTGTTCTAGTATCGAGTTGTAATATTGAGTTGTAAGTAAATAAAAGTGTGATGATCATCATTATTAGAGCATTGCCCGCCAAAAAAAAGAGGCTCTAGTGCATCTGTTGCATGGCAATCCCTACTCCTCACATTGACATCAATTGATGGGCATCTCCATAGCTCGTTGATTAGCCGCGTCGATGTGAGACTTTCTCCTTTTTTGTCTTCTCCACACAACCTCCACCATCATATTCTATTCCACCTATAGTGCTATGTCCATGGCTCACGCTCATGTATTGCGTGAGGGTTGAAAAGGCTGAAGCATGTTAAAAAGTATGAACCAATTGCTCGGCTTGTCATCGGGGTTGTGCATGATTTGAATATTTTGTGTGGTGAAGATGGAGCATAGCCAGACTATATGATTTTGTAGGGATAACTTTTGTTGGCCTTGTTATTTTGAAAAGACATGATTGCTTTATTAGTAGGCTTGAAGTATTATTGTCTTAATATCAAATGATAGACTATTGCTTTGAATCACTCGTGTCTTAATATTCATGCCATGATTAGATACATGATCAAGATTATGCTAGATAGCATTCCACATCAAAATTATCTTTTTTATCATTTACCTACTCGAGGACGAGCAGGAATTAAGCTTTGGGATGCTGATACGTCTCCGTCATATCTATAATTTTTTATTGTTCCATGCCAATATTATACAACTTTCATATACTTTTGGCAACTTTCTATACTATTTTTGGGACTAACATATTGATCCAGTGCCCAGTGCCAGTTCCTGTTTGTTGCGTGTTTTATGTAACGCAGCAACAGAGAGACACAGAGAGACAGATCCAATCTCGGAGGGGATCTCGCGCCTCCCATGCCATGGAGGCCATGGACCAGAGGGGAAACCCTTCTCCCATCTAGGGGGAAGGTCAAGGAAGAAGAAGAAGGGGGGCTCTCTCCCCTCTCTCCCGGTGGCGCCGGAACACCGCCGGGGCCATCATCATCACCGCAATCTACACCAACAACTTCACCGCCATCATCACCAACTCTTCCCCCCTCTATGCAGCGGTGTAACCCCTCTTTTACCCGTTGTAATCTCTACTTAAACATGGTGCTCAACGCTATATATTATTTCCCAATGATGTATGTCCATCCTATGATGTTTGAGTAGATACGTTTTGTCCTATGGGTTAATTGATGATCATGATTGGTTTGAGTTGCATGTTTTATTATTGGTGTTGTCTTATGGTGCTCCCCGTGTCGCGCAAGTGTGGGGGATCCCCGCTATAGGGTTTGCAATATGTTCATGATTTTCTTATGGTGGGTGGCGTGAGTGACAGAAGCACATACTCGAGTAAGTAGGTTGTTTGCATATGGGATAAAGAGGACTTGATACTTCAATGCTATGGTTGGGTTTTACCTTAATGATCTTTAGTAGTTGCGGATGCTTGCTAGAGTTCCAATCATAAGTGCATATGATCCAAGAAGAGAAAGTATGTTAGCTTATGCCTCTCCCTCAAATAAAATTGCAATAGTGATTACCGGTCTAGTTATCGATTGCCTAGGGACAAATATCTTTCTTGTGTGACAACAAGCTCTCTACTAAAACTAACTTAGTTGTGTCTTCATCTAAACAACCCCTAGCCTTTATTTACGCGCTCTTTATTATCTTGCAAACCTATCCAACAACACCAGCAAAGTACTTCTAGTTTCATACTAGTAAAGCGAACGTTAAGCGTGCGTAGAGTTGTATCGGTGGTCGATAGAACTTGAGGGAATATTTATTCTACCTTTAGCTCCTTGTTGGGTTCGACACTCTTACTTATCAAAAGAGGCTACAATTGATCCCCTATACTTGTGGGTTATCAGTCGGTAGAACCGGTCTCATGAATGCGGTCATGTAATGTCAGTCCGGACCGCTTTATCCGACAGTACCGCCGAATCAAATAAGACGTTGCTGGTAAGCAGTATGACTATTATCGCCCACAACTCATTGTGTTCTACTCGTGCATATAACATCTACGCATAGACCTGGCTCTGATACCACTGTTGGGGAACGCAGTATTTCAAAAAAATTCCTACAATCACGCAAGATCTATCTAGGAGATGCATAGCAACGAGAGGGGAGAGTGTGTCCACGTACCCTTGTAGACCGAAAGTGGAAGTGTTTAGTAACGCGGTTGATGTAGTCAAACGTCTTCACGACTCAACCGATCCTAGCACCGAATGTACGGCACCTCCGTGTTTAGCACACGTTCAGCTTGATGACATCCCTCGCGCTCTTGATCCAGTTGAGGACGAGGGAGAGTTTCGTCAGCACGATGGCATGTTGACAGTGATGATGAAGTTACCGGTGCAGGGCTTCACCTAAGCACTACAACGATATGACCGAGGTGTGTAACAGTGGAGGAGGGCACCACACACGGCTAAGAGAAGACTTGGTGTGCCTTTGGGGTGCCCCCCTCCCACGTATATAAAGGAGGGGGGAAGAGGAGGCCGGCCCAAGGGGGGCGCGCCATAGGGGGAGCCCCACTTGGACTCCAGGTCCAAGTAGGATTCACCCCCCCCCCTTCCTATTCCAACTAGGAGAAGGTGGGAAGGAGGAAGATGAGAGAAGGAAGGAGGGGGGAGCCGCCCCCACACCTTGTCCAATTCGTATTGGCAAGGGGGGCGCCACCTCCTGGCCGGCCCTCTCTCTTCTCCACTAAGGCCCATGGTGGCCCATTAACCTCCCGGGGGGTTCCGGTAACACCCAGTACTCCGAAACTCACCCAAAATGACCCGAACCATTCCGGTGTCCGAATGTAACCTTCCAATATATGAATATTTACCTCTTGACCATTTCGAGACTCCTTGTCATGTCCGTGATCTCATCCGGGACTCCAGACAAACTTCGGTCATCAAATCACATAACTCATAATACAAATCGTCATCGAACGTTAAGCGTGCGGACCCTACGGGTTCGAGAACTATGTAGACATGACCGAGACACATCTCCGGTCAATAACCAATAGCAGAACCTGGATGCTCATATTGGCTCCTACATATTCTACGAAGATCTTTATCGGTCAAACTTCATAACAACATACCTTGTTCCCTTTGTCATCGGTATGTTACTTGCCCGAGATTCGATCGTCGGTATCACCATACCTAGTTCAATCTCATTACCGGCAAGTCTCTTTACTCGTTTCGTAATGTATCATCCTACAACTAACTCATTAGTCACATTGCTTGCAAGGCTTATAGTAACGAGCATTACCGAGAGGGCCCTGAGATACCTCTCCGACACACGGAGTGACAAATCCTAATCTCGATCTGTGCTAACTCAACAAACACCATCGAAGACACGTGTAGAGCATCTTTATAATCACCTAGTTATGTTGTGACGTTTGATAGCACACGAGGTGTTCCTCCTGTATTCGGGAGTTGCATAATCTCATAGTCAAAGGAACATGTATAAGTCATGGAGAAAGCAATAGCAATAAAACTAAACGATCATTATGCTAAGCTAGCGGATGGGTCTTGTCCATCACATCATTCTCTAATGATGTGATCCCGTTCATAAAATGACAACACATGTCTATGGTTAGGAAACTTAACCATCTTTTATTAACGAGCTAGTCTAGAAGAGGCATACTAGGGATAATCAGTTTTGTCTATGTATTCACACATGTACTAAGTTTCCGGTTAATACAATTCTAGCATGAATAATAAACATTTATCATGATATAAGGAAATATAAATAATAACTTTATTATTGCCTCTAGGGCATATTTCCTTCAGAGCCCTCTTATGTTATCTTATTTTGAAAGCCCACTTCTCATGTGGGCACCCCTAGAACTTCATTGTGGGTTTGTTTTGCTTACGGATGATGGAAAAGGATAATATGTTAATAGGCTTTATGCATATAGGATAAAGTATTTAGTTCTAATATTACTTAAAACTAAACATTTGACCCTAAAGTTGTTGGGTAACTCCGAGTCATTTCTATAACTTTGATTAAATATATTTTTCAATCATGAAATTCCCCCACAATAAGACAATTTATTATAGGGTTTAGGTTTTAGGATTTCGTTCTAATTTCATTATATACAACTCCTTAAACTACACCCTCAATTATACTACAAGCTGGGTAATATGATGCACATTCCTAGATTTTTTCTAGTTTCTAAAGAATAGCTTAGGCCAATTATGTTGTTCCCGTGTATGTAAGCACTTCCCTCTTGTGTCTCATTTTTTACACGTGACCAACCGCCTAAGTAGGCATTGTTCACGATTACATTATCTATAGGGAGAAAGATTGCTTACCATTAGAGAGAATGACATCTTTAGTATTGACTATTCTTTTGCAAAACTAGCTAAATCAAAAAGGTAGAAAAAAACTTGTTTATTGCCAATGATGAGTAATTGTAAGCACTACCTTCTATTGACTAATTCTAAACATATGACTAATTGTTTACATCAGGTTAATTCATAGTTCAGTCCAATGATATGCTCCATGTAGTGTTAAATGTTATTCCTTTATCACATGTTGTTGTTGCATCAACGAAGGCATGTGGGGAAGGCATAATATTTCAGGGTTGCTTGATGTTTTGCCCATATATAACTTGTATTGTTAGTTAGTCATGATTAGGGTTGGTCATTAGAAGTTAGTGTTGTATTCATGCTATATATGCAAATTGCAGATCATTTAAATTGATTATTCATTACTGAATTTTTGTGTATTTTTTATTGTGCGATACTACAGGACTAGTTTTAGGTTATAAGAAATATATAAATTTATACATGGCATTTTTATTTATAGTGTTACCTATAATGTGTCATCTATATTGATGATGGGTCTCATCTTGCTCTCACAGCATTCATGCAATCTTTAATTGTCGATTATCATGTGGCACCGCATTATCAAGGTCGGGTTTCTTAGACATATATATCATAACTTTATACAAGTTTGCCATCTATATTTGTGATGAAGCTTAACTTGCCCCCATAGTATTTGCATGATCTTGAATATTCAATGTTGTGTGTCATGCGACCAAGTTCTTGTTTATTAGGCATAAATGTCCCAACTTTGTACGTACCTAGTCATGCTATTCATAAAATTGACATGTATATGTCTTCATCTTAGTTTTGTAGCATTCACATGATCTTGACCTTACATTTAATTATGTCAGGGTTTCTTAATTTTTAGTCTTTCATTGTTAAGTTCACTTATGTTTTAGAAATAGGGAAGCTATTTCAATGACATGGTGGTAGGTTTGAGTTCTACTATTAGAGCTTTTGTCACATGCTGAGCTCTGTTGTATTTCCCCCAACAGCTAAGCTATTTTTAGAAACAAGGAGACTATTTGAATGACATGGTTACGAATTACATTTTTTACAATTGCTCTGTTGATCAAACAAACAACCAAAAGTTTCTACAACTTTTACAGTGATTCCCTACTATTATCTATCAACCAATTCCTTCTATTTCTCATTGATTTCGAAACTCTACCTATCAAAAAGAACTACACTTAATCACATACTCTTATGGGTTATCAGCGACCATATTTATGTGCGTAAGTGTGGTGCTTTTGAGCCATTCCACCTAACGACAATTTGGTTTTACCCGCCCACTACAGTATGTTGCATTATATAGTGTTGGATTTTTGTTTCTTGTTTAATAGTATTTTTTTCTTCCTAAACCAAATTTTAGCAAATGTTTGAGAACTTTAATCATGTTCATGACTTTCAAAAATATTCATGAATTCAAAAAAAATCACGAACTTGGAGAATGTTCATGAATTTTAAAATGTTGCTAAATTTAAAAATGATCACAATTTTTTTAATGTACAAATTTTAAATTTTGAACAATGTTCTCAAATTTGGAAATGTTCGCAAAATTTGAAACATAATTCATGAATTCAAAAAATGTGGCAACTAAAACAATGTTCGTGAATATGAAAAATATTCGTAAGTTTATTTTTTTTAATTCAAAATGTTCATGTATTCGTAAATCTTGTAAATTTTAAAATTATTTTGGAATTTATAAAATGTTTTAGAATTATAAAATTGTTCAAAAATTTCAATAAAGCTCACAAATTTGGAATAAGGATCACAAATTTGGGAAGATTTCATGAATTCAAAAACACTCACGGATTTACAAATTATTGATGAACTCAAAAAATGTTCACGAATTTGAAAATAATCTTGGATTTAAAAAATCCCATGAATTGTTTGTGAATTCAAAAAACTGTTCACAAACTTTCACAATATTTATGAATTCAAGAAAATCCTAAATTCGGAACATGTTCACGAATTTGATAAAATTCTCAAGAATGAAAACATGAGAATAAATAAAAAGAAAGAAAACGGAATAACCGTGAGAAAAAATAAAATAAAAAGGAAGAAAACCTTCTCAAACTTGGCAAAACTAGACGGAGGGTTCCCAAAGCTTTGACAATCATGGTGAACCAGTTTTGTGTGTCCAGTTGCATGTTATTTGATAGAACGATGTGCTTATTGACTGCAACCCACCTCGGATCGCCGGTAGGCGAGTACTCGATAGCGCGCGCAAAAAGGCAGTAGATAACACTAGTGGAAGAGAGGTCTTTCAACCTAGTAATAGAATTGGAGAAAAAAATTAAGGAGACAGACAAGATGGGCTTTCCATTCTGTTGGAGACTAGGAAAATGTGAAAGTTGAGAGCAACTAATGAGCGGGCGCCCTCCGCACCAAACAACTGCTGCGCACGGAATCCCTCTCGGCGCGCCATGTGGCGGCTCTGGCCCTGATGCGGGAGCAAAGTTTTTTCTCGTTTGCTGCCTAATTTTTTTTGGCTTTTTTGGCTTTTCGGCTTTTGCCTGGGCTTCCCGACCCTATTGATTTTCCTTTTTCTTTTTGCGAACCACATGTGTGCTTCTCGAAGAAAAAGAGAATGATAGATTTGCTTCCCCTAGAAGCACAACCGGTGCTTGCAGTAGAAACACAGTAGTGCTTCTCGAAAAGGAAAAGGTACAAGTATGTTTCATCAAAGAAAGGGAAAAGCATAGCATGTGGTTCCATGAGAAGCACAACCTTTCTTCTGCGAGAAGCACAACATGCGCTTCCTCAAAAAAATAGAAAAGAACATCTTGTAATTCTACGAGAAGAACAACCTTCCTTTCGCGAGAAGTGCAGCCCCTCCGTCCAAAAAACGTAAAGAGCAAAGCTTGTGCTTTGAGAAAAGTAAAAAATTGCAACCGTTCTTTCGGGCTATTTTTTTGTATTTGTTTTTTCGGTTGCCAATTTGTTTGGTTTTTCTTTTTTCTTTTATTTTTCTTCGGTTTCCGGTTTTTCCTTGATTTTTTCTCATCGAAACATATTAACATAGGAGTTAGTTTCAAAGATCTCGACGTGAGAAATCCAACGGTGAAAACAATTCAGTATCTGGACGGACGGTTCAAGAGGTAAAATGTTTAGAATAAACAACTACGAAAAAAGGATAACCTCTCAAGTGACACACATGAAGCACGCCATTTATTAGCACCTGAGAAGGAAGGAAGTGTTCTTTACAAGGGGTAAACCCTTAACTAGTGATTTCAGTGAAACATCATCATCCTGTCCACGCACGACCGAACAGATCCTACATGCATCGACAATCGCTCGAGACCTTCGGGCAGCGATTTGCCTCGCCTCGTGCGAGACAGAAGCACCCCCCCCCCCCCCCCCTCCTCAAGCGGTTACTTAATGGGCTAACCCATCGTCGACGCATGCTAGCTTTTTCTGTTCTTTTATTTTTATAACAATTCTGGAATGAAAAAAACCTTATACTTCAATTTTAAAAAGTTCATCATGCATTCAGAAAAATGTTAATGGAGTGTATACAATGTATTAAAAAATGTTTCATAACTTAAAAAAATGTTAATACCATTCAGAAAAATGTTGTTGATGTTGAAAAAATGTTTAGGCATTTCACAAGTTCGTATGCTTTTGTAAAAAAAGTTGAAGTGTAAAATAATGTTTGTGTAAGATTAAATAAACTGTCGTACCAGTAAAAATAATGCACGTGACATTGACAAAATGTTCACAAGTTCCAGAAAACATGATTGTAACATTTTAAAAAATATATACCATGTCAAAAATATATTATGTAATATAAAAAATGTTTGGTACCATTTAAAAAAGTTTCACACATTTAAAAATATGTTCATGAAATTTAAAAAAACATTAATATATTGTAACATAATGTTCACTTCACATAAAAAATGTTCAATGAATATTTGAAAATATTTGACATTTAATCAAAGGAAATGTTCAAACATGTATTTGAAAAAATGTTAATCATGTATTTGAAAGATGTTGAACGTGTGTATAAATAGATTATGCGAGTATATAGAAAATGTACAACATGTATTAAAAAAAGTTGACATGTATTGACAAAAGAAAATTTTAAAATAAGGAAAACAAAAGGACGGTAAAGAAACACATATAACCAACACAGTAAAGGAAGAAAACCAGAGAAAGAAATGAAAAGTTAAAAAAAACTAAAAAAGCAAAAGAAGTATAACCAAAACGACAAAAAAAGGAAAACTACCACAGGAAAAAGAAAAACACGTGAAAACCGATCATAAAAGCGGAGTACCGTCTTTTTTTTACAATCACAAGACTTTATTTCTCAGATAATAGCCAAGTCTGTTACAATGAGTTGAGAAATAAAATCAAGAGGGGTAGCGTCCCACATAGAACTAGACTTTGAATTAAAACTGGATTTAGCCCGACAATCTGCTATGGTGTTTGCTTCGCGTGTGCAGTTGTCGAAGGAAACAGAAGCATAGTTTGCCTTCAATTCATTGCACTCCATGACAATCGCTGCTTCTTGGCCCAGATAACTTTCAGATTTTTCCACCGCTTCTAGCGCCAATTGGCTATCAGACTCCACAATCACCTTGGAGCATCCAATATGGGCAGCTAAGTATAAACCATTCCGTATAGCAAGAATCTCTACTGAAACAGCACTGTTAATATGTGGAAGAAACCATGATGCAGCAGCCAAGAACTGGCCACTATCATCCCTTGCAATGGCACCCGTCGCCCCTGAGAGAATATCCTCGTGAAAAGAGGCGTCCACATTAATCTTCACCTTCCCCCTGGTTGGTTTCTTCCACATTTGATCTCTCTTTCTAACTGGTTGGTTAGGTGTTGCTGCTCGTACATAGTTCGTCACTAGGACCTTAATTGAAATAGCTGAATGGTGTGCATCTGAAATCGTTTCCCCTTTGCAAACTGGCGACGTTGCCACCAAATATACCACGCAGCCACCGTAATCAACTCAGCCGCTGGAAGATCACCAATTGACGAGTGGTTTCGCAATAAAATCTCCATGGTAACTGATCTGGAGCGGTCCTCCATTGCTGCTTGGTTGATCACCTCATTCAGGCCTAATTCTTTCCACACTTCCATAGCACGGCAACACAAGAATAAACAATGTTGAATATCTTCAAACCCAACTTTGCAAACCGGGCATTGACCAGATACCGGGATATGACGTTCCGCGGGACTCCATAGCATGGAAAAACGCCCCTGAGCACCTTCCAAGCGAAATGCTTAATCTTGCCAGGAACTCGGAGTTTCCACGAATGTTTCCAAATGCCATTTACTACAG
Source organism: Triticum urartu (assembly GCF_056163025.1). Taxonomy (NCBI): domain Eukaryota; kingdom Viridiplantae; phylum Streptophyta; class Magnoliopsida; order Poales; family Poaceae; genus Triticum; species Triticum urartu. The sequence goes on along the minus strand of NC_141875.1, from coordinate 110,460,924 downwards.
ACCCTCCTTGTCCATCAGCAGGAGAAGCGCGCGAGCCAAACTGATGATTGAACTCTGTATGGTATGCTGAACGGACTGAGAAGGTTCCTGGCCGTGTAAACGGTCATGCCACAAAATCGTCAACAATACTCACATTAAGAGGGATCCTTGGTATCCTTTCCATATCGACCGGATTAAACACAGACTGCAATAAGGCTTCATCCCATGTGCTCGAGTGCGGGTCTATGAGCTCTTCAACTTTGGACAACATAATATGCCCCCTCGGCATTACAACTTTGCGCGAGGCACTTGACGGTATCCATGGGTCCAGCCAAATATTGATATTAGAACCTGTCCCAACTCTCCAAATAAACCCCTCTTAAATGTTTGAATTCCTAATACTATACTCTGCCAAGTATAAGAAGAGCCTTTCTTAGGGCCAGCATTAAGAATGTTACCATCGGGGTAATACTTTGCACTGAGAACACGCGCACACAAAGCGTCCGGATCTTGGACCAGTCGCCAACACTGCTTTGCTAACATAGCAAGATTAAAGATGTGTAAGTCTCTGAATCCCATTCCACCTTCCTTCTTCGGGATGCACATTTTCCACCATGCATACCAATGCATTTTTTTCCTATCTTCACCATCATCCCACCAAAAGCTTGACATTTCATCTGTCATTGACTTGCATATACTCTTTGGTAGCTTGAACACAGACATGGCATTGGATGGTATTGCTTGAGCTACTGATTTCAAGAGAATCTATTTTCCTTGCATAGACAAAACCTTTTCTTTCCACCCTTTCAGTCTCTGACACACTCGATCAATGAGGTGTTGGAAGCAATCGCTGCGATCCACCCCAACCATAGTTGGGAGACCAAGATATGTGTCTGAAAGGGCCTCCATTAATATATCAAATTCTCCACAAATACCTTCTCTGACAAGGACACTAGTATTAGGGCTGAAGAAAATACTCGACTTGGGAGTACTTACCAATTGTCCAGAGCTTCTACAATAAGTATCAAGCACCCTCTTCAGGGTCACCGCATTCTGAAGATCAGCTCTCATAAGGATGAGAGAATCATCTGCAAAGAGTAAATGGGATATTGATGGGGCATTCCTACACACTTTCACTCCCTCTATACCTTTTGTTTCCTCTTCATGGGCTAGCATACTTGACAATCCCTCCGAGCAAAGTAAGAATAGGTAGGGGGCAAGGGGTCTCCCTGTCTTAGTCCACGGGAAGGGAGGAACTCATCAGTTTCAGTATTGTTAAATCTGACTCTGTAGCTTATCGAAGAAACACATTCCATGATGAGCTCAATCCACTGCGCCTGGAAACCCATCTTTTTCATAATCTCTCTCAGAAATTCCCATTCAACTCTGTCGTAAGCTTTCATCATGTCCAGCTTTACTGCGCAATAGCCATTAGTGCCATGAGTTTTCTTCTTGATGGCGTGAAAGCACTCATAGGCAACCAACACATTGTCAGTTATTAGAAGCCCAGGCGCAAACGCACTCTGTGTTGGGGCTATAATGTCAGAAGAATCTTTTTCAAACTATTAGCAATCATCTTGGAGATGATTTTATACACCACATTGCACATGGTGATTGGTCTATATTGTGTAATTACCTCAGGATTTTGTACCTTTGGAATCAACACGATGTTTGTTGCATTCCACCCCTATGGGATTTTCTTGCTGTCTATTGCTTACAGTACTTCCTTGGTTAGTTCATCACCCAGGATGTGTCAGAATCTCTTCAAGAAAATTGCATGTAGACCATCTGGCCCTAGGGCCTTCATATCACCGATCTGAAATAGAGCTTTGCGCACATCTTCCTTGGTATAGGGAGCAACTAGTAAACCATTCATATCATTAGTTACTACAGACTTTACCGATCCAAGAATATTAACATCTACCTGTTCTGCACAAGACTGGAAAAGATTTTTGAAGTAATCCGAGATAAGAGGCCTGAGATTATCATTCCCCTCAACCCATCCATTCTCATTGACACGCAATTTTTTGATTAGATTTCTCCTTCTAGCCGAGGCAAAATGACTGAAGTATTTGGTGTTTCGATCACCATGGCGAAGCCAGTTAACTCTTCCATGTTGTGACCAATAGATTTCATCTTGCTCAAGCAGATTTTCAATCAACACCGACATTTCTTTCTGCTTAACACCCACATCCGGGGTAAAGAGAATATTCATCAATCGTTCCAACTATCTTTGGGCCTTTTTTAGTCTCGCGCGAGGCGCCTTGAGAATCTTCCTGTCCTAATCGTGTAGATCGTTATGGACAGCAGCCAACTTCTCTGCAGCCGTAGGACAGAGCCCTTGGTTCACTGCCTTCAGCCAGGCAGTTTTAACTATTTCTTCCACGGTTTCCTCCGCAAGCCACCTCGCCTCGAACTTACGTGGGGCAATTACAGTAGGTTCTGCCACCCCTTCTAGATAATCTGTATCAAGGCAAATCGGCCTATGGTTCGACTTACCCATCTCCAAATTACTGAGTCCAGCTAATGGGTGCATTAACAGCCATGTCTCATTAGAGACAGCTCTGTCCAGTCTCTCTCGTAGCCCTTGATGGAACCATGTAAACTTGTCTCCGTTGAAGCCTAGATCCTCAAGTGAACAATCTATTAGGGCATCCTGGAAGGCCTGGAGGCAAGTCTGGCTTCTGGGAGCCCCACCCTCTTTTTCATCCGAGTAAAGAATCTGTTGAAGTCCCCTATTACAACCCACGGCAATCTCGACTAGGCATGCAAATCCCTCAATAGCTGAAAGGTACGGTGTTTACAGCTCCAGCTAGGCTCGCCGTAGATGCCAGTCAGTCTCCACATATCACCATTAGTATTCTCCACCGTCACATCTATGAAATCTAGTGTGCTGGCCCGGAAGTAGATCCTAACCTCCTTCTTCCAGGCCAACAGCAAGCCTCCTTTTCTTCCATCTGGACTTGGTGCAACCAACATCTTGTCCATCTGCAACTTGATCTTAAGAACTTCAGCCTTGTCATTATCCAAATGTGTTTCTGACAGAAAAAACACATCCGGTTTGTGCCGCCTTTGGATCTCCAGAAGCAGCCGAACTGTTGGGGCACCGAGGATCCCCCGACAATTCCAACTTAGTATTTTCATTGCAGGCAGCGATCCTCCTCGAAGGAGATCGCCAATGAATTGTTTGTTGTACCCGGACTGCAAGGACTCGCCAAGGGAACAGCCAGAACTGCAGTAACTAGAACCGGTCGTTGCAAACGAACGCCGGGACAGGAAACCGATCACTGCACCAGGCAGCGTCGGGACAGGAAACCAATCAAAGCGGAGTACTGTCTTGCAGTAGGTGAGATATCGCTCCGGCAGAGATCGCCTTTTTTTCACATGCCCCTATGTTGCCAGTGCTATAGTGTGGATGGTTTGTGGGCCGTGACCCAATAATGCCTTCATGGGTTGTTTGCCTCGTAGGCCTTTCTTGGTCGCCTGGCTCGCTAAATTGGTTAACCTCACTTGCTGATTTTCGGTTTTTTTATGAATAAAGGTATTTGTAATATTCAAAAAAGTATGTGAACTTTAAAAGTTCATGACTTTCAAAAATGAAGGTGTTCATGAATTTAAAAAAACATGGATTTTAAAAAATGTTCATGGATTTGAAAGTATTCATGATTTAAAGGAATTCAAAAATTAAAAAGTGTTCATGAATTTTAAAAAATTATGTATTTAAAAAAATGTTCGCGAATTTGGAAAAAGTTCATGAAATTGATAAGTATTCGCTAACTGTAAAAATGTTCGTGAACTGAAAGAAGTCATAAATTTGGAAAATGTTCACACACACAAATCCGACACAAAAGAAGCAAAGGGAACCTTCTAGAAGCTTTCCAAAACCGGTTGAAGGAGAGAGGCTACACTAATATGGACGAGCCCCCTTAGAATGTACTACCTCTGTTCACTAATGTAAGATGTTTTTTCAAGAGTACGCAAGTTGCGTACCATATTTTTATAGAAGGGAGCAATAAGTTTACAAAAATCCTAGTGATGATGCGAACATCGTCAAAGGATCACCCACACCACACCAAACTAGAATCCTAAAGCTAGTCTCTCACAAAACGTTGAAGTCTACCAACTCCATTGAGCGCAAGCAACCACTCCTTCCTTGACCTCGTCTAGAATAATGAAAGCAAGGACATGAGGTCCTACTTGTTCCACTCGGTTGAATACACGAGCATTTCGTTGCTTTCATAACATCCAAGTTGTGCAAATGGCCAAGGAGTCAAATCCTCTTCTCCCCCCTTGTTGAATCTATGTCTCTGCCGCGTCCACCACTCGAAGAAAGTTTTTGTCACATCCAGTCCTAGAATAGGTAGCTTCAAAGTGTCGAGCCAGTAGTGCCAGGTTCCTCTCGCGTGCGTACACCAACCGAGGCTATGATCTACGTTGTCTTCGTCTTGAAGGCACATATAGCTGGCTGAAGCTTCATCTTGCAATCCATGTTTAGCGCACCGATCCGTGGTCCACATCCTAGGCAAATATCTTGCACTTGAGGGGTACCCAACTTCTCCAAATTGATGTAGCATAAGGAGAGCGCGTCAGTCCAAGGCATAGCCGGGCATAGGTCGACTTGGCCGAGTACAAATATGTTGCCGCACAAGGCCAAGAGAAGACGTCTGACATGTTGCAATTTGTCTGGACTATGGCAATGGCATGCCTAAGATGCATGAGTTGTAGTTGCGTCGTGAAGGAGAACATGGATTGTATGTCTTGAATCCAAGCTTCTCCAGTCATTTCTTGTTGCACATAACGGTGATTGACGGTGCGAGTATCCGCAAGAGCAACGATCAGAGAGGTAATGTCCTTGATTGCAAATCCATGGATCCAATGATCTCCAAAACAACACTTCATCCCCTCTTCCCGCCTTAATGTTGACTAGGTTGTCGAAGACAAGCCTAGCATCAGTGTCGATCATGAGAGCAAGCCCTGGCCAGGGCCTCTTCGTCTAAGTGCGTCGCAACCACTCCCAACGGACCATGAGTGCAAGCGCCTAAAGCTTCAAGTTCTTGATCCCAAGCCAACCAAAGCAGAGAGGGCGACATATGGTGCCCCAAGCTACTAAACATTGCTCTCCATTAGTCTTCTCTTTCTCAGCCCAAAAGAAAGACCTCATCCAGCTGTTTCCCAGCCCAAAAGAAAGACCCCATCCAGCTGTTTCCCAGCCCAAAAGAAAAACCTCATCCAGCTGTTTATGTCCTCGAAGACCCATGCAGGTGCATCCATGACTAGTAATTGATGGAGTTCCCTCGATGCAATGACGGATTTGACGAGCACGAGCCTTCCAGAGTGTTGAATAAATCCTATTTGCCAAGCGGGGATGAACTATCTGACCATATAAAGCAAGGGCCGCCAATGCACTTTGGTGAGCTTTTTGATCGCAAGGTGCAGGCCCAGATATCCACACGGGAAGTCAGCCAACGTGCACTGTAATACATCCCTGATTCTGTCTTTATCTTGCGGACTCCTTGGATTAAGGTGGCTGTCGATTTAGTATAGTTCACCCTCAATCCAGTGGCTCCACCAAAGACTTCCAAAATCTCGTGTATCACATTAAGATCAGCCCAAGATGGATGGATGAATAGAGCAACAACATCATCAACTTGTAAGATGTTTTGAAGATTGAAAAATAGACTACATATGAACTGAAATGAGTGAGCAAACACACTAAAACATGTCTATATACACCCGTTTCAGGAGAAAAACATTAGAACAACTTATAATTTAAAACACATGGAGTAGCAAATTGACGGTGTGTGCACCATGCATGATTAACACATTAACCGGCACATCAAGCGTGGAACGGGTTTTACCTAATAGCTCCTCGCACGCTAGTCGTGACTCGAGTCCTGCCGCCGGCTGCCACCCGCAGCTTGATCTTGCGTAATTGCCACCTGCGCCTTAGTCGAAGGCGGCTCACATCCGCAACCATGCAAGTTTGTCGTCATCTTGATCTTTCACAAGTATTTATATGATTCATCCATCCCCAATTCTATCCTTAGTCTACATGATATCGGATTGTTAGGTTCCTAATTTATAAATTTATAATTCTATATGTATTCATCTATTTTCATGATTTTAGTTCATATGACTTACAATGTTACCTAGGAAGCATTTGTTGGATCCCCCCAAAAGGCAAAAAATAAAACGTGGAAATCGGTTTATTGAATCACAAAAGGGTGCTTTAAATGACTTATTTTTATCTTGAAGCAATGTTGATGTCATGAAGTTGATCTCGACATTGTTCTTAGTGGCTTTGCATCAAGAATGCCCCCCAAGCGCTTTTTTAAGCACTGAAGCATTATTGTTGATGGAGTCACTATATTTGTTCTTATTTGAGGTAATCACACTAGTTCCCATTTATTATTGTTTATTCATTTCGGAGTCTCAAACTAAGAATGTCTGGTTCAAAGTCAACTCTTAAATCTTAATACTTTGCAACTGAAACCTACGCTCTCACTCACAAAATCATATATAGCCAATAAGTATATATATAGCCTTAGAGTATCTACAGCCGGACTTGGCAAATCCGACCTCTTCGACGCCCACGGACGCGACCGAGTGCGTCCGCAGACAGTGACCGACCACTCCTCATACATGGTGCTATGCATCCGAGTCTTTCATATTTCATCCCCTAGATCCATACGAACCATGCAAAATAAACCTATGTATTACGACACGCTACCTACTACGCTTCGTCGTCGGAGATGTCCATGACGTCGGTGCCGGCCGCCGGGTAGATGGGCGCATAGGAGGGCTCCGGCTCCTCCTCATCATCATCCATATATGCGAGCATCTCGTCGGCTTCCACGGCGTGCTCCGCCTCCTGCCGACGACGGCGTTTGGCCTCTGCCTCCGATTCCGACAGGAGGGAATCGAGGATGCATGCTGCTCCACCTACAGATCCGCGTCCCCAACATCCCCCACATCCTCCTCCTCCTTGTCAACCTCTTCCTCCTCCTCCTCCTCGTCAACCTCCTCCTCCACCACCTCCAAGTCCTCCTCGGGATCGACCGCCTCCGGAGGTAGCCCCACAGCGAACCGGGCTACGCGCCTTATCCGGATTTGCTCAAGGAGTTGCAGCCGGCGCTCCTGTGTTAGATATGGGTAGCTCGTTACCCGGCGGGGTGGGGGCATGGCTACTAGTGGTGGCGGACGGTGATTGGAAAGTGCGGCGACGGACGGGAGGGGTGAGGTATGGACGATTAGGGTTTTTGTGCCGACGGTCGGCTTAAATAGCCAGGCTGGGGCACTACGTGGCCTGCCGGAGCGGTGACATCGGTCCGACGAAGGAGACGAGCTTTGGACCGCTAGGTTTCAGAGTGTTTTCCTATGAGACCCTATTTGATGTGGCGGACGCGCCCGGGCATTGCTATATCCTCCCAAGATTTGAGGGGATATGAGGGATGCCGGTCAGTCCGGGGCTCCGGACGTTCGAGGCCCGTTTGAGACATTCGTCTGGGTCGCTTTTTTATGACCGGTCAGTGAACAGGGTGTCCGTCCGGACGTTTGAGATGAGTTTGGAGCACCCAGCTGTAGATGCTCTTAAGGAACCATGCCGTCTGACTCTGCCCAAGGGCCTTCCGAAACTTAGAGCCTGCCCTTGATTAGATCTTGATATTGTTTTCTCGCAAAAAGAAAGATCTTGATATTGTTTTCTCGCAAAAAGAAAGATCTTGATATTGTATTGTTGTTGAGGCCGGATGTAATCGGTACCATTTTCCTTTTTGGATGGAAAAACTATGCAGCCTATTACTCAAGAACGTTACATTCGGAGGTCACCATCTTCACATTAATATATACTGATTTTTGTAGGGGGGGGAAAGGTGAAAGGAAGATAAAAAAAATAAAGGTCGGCCGTGATTTGCAGGCCGTGCACATATCTTCCACTCTATAGCAGTCAACGCTTGCTCTAACAGACACGCATGCTCACCTCCTTCGAGAAAAGAACAGACGCATTATATTGCAGCACTAACCGGTCGTATTGCGCCAACGAACTCCACTCATCATGTAAGCTGCTGACCTGGTTTAGATTAGATGCCCTGCGCTCCCGCATCCATGCTGAATGGTCTTCCTATTTGCTGCAATGATTTCCCAATTTCCGGCATGTAATGCTTGGACGCACCACAGCTCCACTTACAATCCATAATCTATAGCTGAATCTTCTGGATTTGTATAGCTCCACTTGCCAATTCAACTAGGAACAAATAGGACGCAGTCCGTCCCCCATGTAATAACGTTTGTTGCTTGGACGCCCATCCATGGCCGTTTCTTGGTCAGACGACCACTGTGCCGTCGCCGTTACGACCTCTTCCTCTTCCTCTCGCTCCTTTCTTTACTCAGCCTGCCTGCATGCATGGCCTGTGCAGGCAAGAGCTGCGGCATGGGCGCTCCGCTTGCTTCTGTTACACGTCCCGGTGGTGATCGAGAGCGAGGCCCAGACCGGCTCGCACTATCCTCTGCCTTGCGCTGACATGATCAAGATCAAGTCAACCGATGGTGGCGCGGTCGACGGCCGCGCCACTAGCTGCATGCGTCGCCCCCACCCACCACACCACTGCCGGCCGCCGTTGTCCCATCCCCGTGTCCTCACGCCCCTCCACCGGTAGAGCCAGCGGATATATAATGCGCACGCGTGTCCTCATGCCGAGCAAGCAGCCAATAAGCACTCACTCCAGCAATGGCATCTCAGGCTCGCGAGCTCCGCTTCCTCCTCGCCGTCGCCGTGTTCTCGGCCGCCGCGGCCGTGGCGGGCGCGCGGTACGGCGCCGCCGGGCAGTGCGGCCCGGTGGGGGCGATCGTCACCGAGCAGCTCTACTCGTCCCTGTTCCTGCACAAGGACGACGCCGTCTGCCCCGCCAAGGGGTTCTACACCTACGCGTCCTTCATCCGGGCCACCAAGAAGTTCCCCAGGTTCGGCGCCACCGGCGACCTCGTGACGCGCAAGCGCGAGATCGCCGCCTTCCTCGCGCAGATCTCCCATGAGACGACCGGCGGCTGGGCCACCGCGCCGGACGGCCCCTACTCCTGGGGCCTGTGCTACAAGGAGGAGATCAGGCCGCAGAGCAACTACTGCGACGCCACCGACAAGCAGTGGCCCTGCTACCCCGGCAAGTCCTACCACGGCCGAGGCCCCATCCAAATCTCATGGTACTGATAAATCCCCCGAGTCTACCTGCAAATTTCACCCATGGCGCCGGCACACGTGCTGATCTCTGACCTCTGGCCGGCTGATGAACAGGAACTTCAACTACGGGCCGGCGGGGCAGGCGCTGGGGTTCGACGGGCTGCGGAACCCGGAGCTGGTGGCCAACTGCTCCGACACGGCGTACCAGACGGCGCTGTGGTTCTGGATGACGCCCAGGGAGGCCAAGCCGTCGTGCCACCAGGTGATGGTCGGCGAGTACTGCCCCAGCCGGGCCGACGTCGCCGCGAACCGCACGGCCGGGTTCGGGCTGGTCACCAACATCGTCAACGGCGGCCTCGAGTGCAACATCACCGAGGACGCGCGGGTCAACAACCGGATCGGCTTCTACCGGCGGTACTGCCAGGTCCTCGGCGTCGACGTCGGGCCCAACCTCGACTGCGCGCACCAGCTCCCGTACTAGCCCGAGGGAGTAGCCTCACGTTCCTCGACCGGGAGAAAACCATAGCCTCACGTGCTAGTTGCTTGAATTTGTAGTTTAGTTAAGCCTACAAAGAAAAACACTTGTATTTTGTTAGTAATAACAAATCTAATAAATTAAGGTTTCTTTCTTAAAGAACATTGATCGTACTATCAACAAGTGAAATTGAAGCAAGCACAAATGACAAATATCCTGAGCAAATTGAAAGCTACACCAAGATTCTCTAAAGTCTTCGTGTCTAACTTCATTGTTGGCACTTAATTGTGCTTTCTTGTATTCGACAACGATTTTTATTTTATCTTTTGCGGGAAGTATTTGACAACAAAATTGTAGAGGACAAGCCCCACAAGGTGGAGTGACCTTTTTTTTTAAAAGAGAGGGGCTTGCTCGCCAATAAACTAAGACCCTTACAAAATGAGTGCAAAGTAAAGTGAACCAAAACATATAAGATCACAAGTGTCCAAACAAAGTGGCGCATCGCTTGCAAGCTAGACACTAGGCCTAGGAAATAACGTGGGTCGCCCACGGAGAGTCCCTGAATGGAAGAAGACGATCACATGATGGCTTCCCTGGCCTACATTGTCCCGTCTCGATGCGGCACGAAGAGCTTGACACTTTGCACAAAGATTGCTGACAAGACGATCATGTTGTGGCCAGTCTTGTTGTTTTCCCAATGCTCTCTAAAACTGTAGAAGGACAACAACTTAATACACAAGATCGGTCGGATGCTTGAATTCAAGACCTTCCATTGGTTTTCAGCATTCCAAAGTGGCCATGCTAATGCAAAAAATCCCACCCAACAAATTTTTTTATCGTTTTTGTGGATCCCTTGCATAAGTTTATGGAATTCAGCAAACCTAGCCGGATTTCACAAGCAACCCGTGGTGTGTCTCGGATCACACTCCATACAAATTTGGCCACTATACATCAAAAGAATATGTGGTCACAATTTTCATTGAGGCCGCACCAAATACAAGTGCCATCCTCTAGGCCATGTCTCTTGAGCACCTGATCCCCACTTCGGATTCTGTTTCTGGCAACAAATTCCTTGCCTTACCCATTACCTCATAGTGCCTAGTAGATATGAAAATATCTCTATAAAGAGAATCCATGGAGCGCTTGTAGAACTTTGCCTCTAGTTCCTCAATTATCATAATAACCTTTTCTTTTTCATAAGAAACTTTGCCTCTAGTTCCCCGATTACCCATTACCTCATAGTCCCATGAATATAGAATGTCCATAGCTCGTAGAACTTTGCAATATGTTTCTAGAAGCGGCAATTCGGTGCTCGAGCTCAGCTGCACCTGATATCTTGTTCGTTGGCTGATGCGTTGGGATTGGGAAAAGAGGGACAGATGTGTCAGAGCTGGTTCGACCGAAAAGCGGAATACACCCGCTATACGGGCGTGCACAGTGGTGGCTGTGGGCCCAGTTCGTACGCGTGGGTTGTGTCCGTTACGGCGGTGTGCTGAGCCTAGGAGCAGAACGTCGGCTTGGGGAGCTGAGCCATGGACCAGTTCGTCGTTAGTAATGGAAGTGGATGAGAAACCAAACCAAGCCGTCTAGGCTCCCGGGGGAAGCACGCACTTGTGCTCTTGAGGCCGGCAGTCGGAAATTAAATTAAGGTTGTAGATGGTTCTGATGGAGGCTGCCTCATGGCTCGCCGGGAGTTTGATTTGAAATGGCGGCTGATTCTACCGGCGACGAGTCCATGGAGGCCAATGGATTGGAGTTCCTGCTAGATCCAGTCAACAGGTGCGGTACCAGCTCTTCACTGTGGTCGATGCCATTTTTGTTACGAGTTTGGGGCATAGTTTCGTCGCGATTTTGGCTGCGGTGATATAGTTTCGGAGTTGCTTCGTTCCAGGTTCCCCCTTCGTGAAGAGTTCGCCGACAACCTGAGCATCCATATCGGGTTCCCCCTGCTGTGCTGCCGCGAGTCGGAGAGGATCAGGTTGTAGCAGAGGAGTCGAAATGCGCGTGAGGCTGCGCCCAGGGGGTCGGTGGCCGTAGCCCGCAGAGAAGTGGATGCCAGGCCAGATGAGGAAGAACACTTCGCCTATGCAGTCAACGTGGTCCACCGGGAAGGTGAATCCCGAAGCTCCAGGATAGACGAAGAGGTGACGAACTGTTGATAATTTTCACCACTGATTCGCATTAGTATAGTACTAGGTGAGAAAAATTTTGTTGGGGCTACGTGCGTATAAATTTAATTGTTTAGACGCTTCAATTAAACCAACTGCTGTCGCTCATCTATGGTTGTGAAAAATTGCTTTTGCTGTTCATTCCTTTTTGTGTGGGTGAGTGTCCAGCAATGGATTTTTTGTTGCAGTCCTAAGCAAACTGAGTTAGCTGTTCACTCGTTACAGGCTACGGCTGGGCAGTGCTCCGCCGGATAAAACTCCATGCCCATCGACAGTTCCTGATTCAGTCAATACCGATGTCTCAATACTGATGTAAATGTTCAATCACTTGAGAAAAATGTTTACAACTCGTCGATGGTTCCTGATTCAGTCAATTTAAATGCTGATGCACATCAATTTATCTGCACAAACATTTTTTAGGGACTGTTTTGTCCAGACATATGGTTCTCATTTCCATAAAATTTCACCAAAATTTCATATCATTTAGTAGGCATAAGAATAAGAATATATATATTTCGCTCAAAATGGCATTGCGGCAAAATATTTAAGTGAACGTGAATTTGAGCAGAATTAAAATAGCACACAAATTTCATCCAACTCTGGTTCAGTCAAATTTAAGTTAGAATTTTTGTCACTCGGCCAAACTGAACCGAAATAACAATCCAGTTGATTCCAGTGATGGCCCAATTCTGATTCCAGTGATGGCCCAATTCTGATTCCAGTGATGGCTTTGATAAAACATTTCATAGATCCAAAGTACATTATGGTCAACTGTATTTCCTCGTCATAGAATATCTTTAGTGGATTGTTAAGCATTGCGACTTCTTTTTGTTATCTTTATCATTATTCTTTGTTGCTATTGCTGCTACTGCACATTATATTTTCTTAAAACACTTGCTTCTTGGGTTGATCCATGAGGATGATGGTGCAGCAGCCATTGTACTTAAGAACTTAAAGGTTGATCTCGGCAACATACGCAACGAGGTAAATCCACATTGTGAACTGATAACCAAACAGTTAAGTCTTTTACTTCCAATTCTCTGTTGGTAATCTCACAGATATGAATTACTCCCTCTGTCCCAGAATATAAGAACGTTTTTGACACTATACTAGTGTTAAAAACGTTCTTATATTTTGGGACGGAGGGAGTATGTTGATTCTCTTAGGTTATCAGAATGATTGCTGACATGTCTGAAGATCAAACATGTAAAGACAGCTATCGCGGAAGGCCTTGCGTAGCACATTGCCACCTGGGATGTGCCTGAAACAGTTGAAGGGAAAACGATTTGTGTCCATTGCATCTCTTGTGCTAAATATCTTATCCTAGAGTAATTCAGGTTAATATTAGTTTGACGTTGTTCCCAACAGATTTTCCAATTCCTGTGATAATCATTGTATTCATGGCTCTTGTCCCTTAACAAAATTGATGTGCAAGTTCCAGCTGGTTCCAATCAAGCTAATGGCTTTTCTTCTGGTACTTTGATGGCTTAATTAATTGGGAGGATTGATACCTCAAAACAGGAGTTCGTGTGCAGAACCAACTCAGATGAGAAATTCTGAATTTTTCAATGCTCATTTCATGTATTTAATATTCTGAAATGTTGAAGATCTGTACTTCTGGTTATTAATATGTGTTTAAAATAATTATTCAAAGTAAAATCTGTGTTTACAATAACTGTGTTCACCTTATATACCTAGAGTAACTATTCACAGTAAAATCTTGATGTGTATAGCAGCTACTCCCTCCGTTTCAAAATAGATGACTCAACTTTGTACTAACTTTAATATAAAATCAGTACAAAGTTGAATCATCTATTTTGGAACGGAGGGAGTAGTATGCAAAGTTGATCATGGTGCTACCGGGAGGCGCTTGCAATGTTTTGTTCTCCGTTGACCATATCAGCTTGTAAAATCAATACAGTACAGACTAAGCAATACTGCATATTGGCCTTTCCTGACAGATGTTTGGTGTTCAGTTTATAGAAAAGTTTGCCAACAAAATTATTCAGTGGCAAGACTATTCATCGGTTGCATAGCAGCGGGCAGCTAGTTGCATAGCAACTATTATTCTATACTACAAAGCAGCCTGGCACAGCAGGCAATGAACTCGCGGACGCGGAGGTTGTTAATCCTGCAATTAGCGCTTGCAGACGGTGCCAAAGATGGCGGACACGTCGCAGACTTCCTCTTGCATCCTGAATCGCGAATGAGTGCTCATAACGAATTTTGCAGTGTGATTAGACCTGAGCTTTTTTTTAGGTGAATTAGACCAGAGTTTTTTTTAGGGGCAATTAGACCTGAGCTAGGATTAAGTTTTGACTCCCCTAGGAATCCACAGATGAAACTAGGTGTGGGGAAGACGAAGTAAGCTGGCTGAGGTGGAAAGCCTGTACAGCAAGGCCCAGGAAAACATCAGGGCCGTTAGCGTTTTCTATGGACCGGGACGGTGCTTCCCCAACAAACAGCAATAAATGAGGTGGGCCTGTTTTTATTTCTGAGCAAATACGCAGATATACGGGAGAGAAATACTGCCTAGTGCTGCGATCTCGAGGTAAAGGGATGCCTGGGATATCGGGAGCATCTGAGCCCGTGCTCAGAATTGAATTTCCGTATGTTTCTCTCTTTCTTAAGGAACCAAACATAAGAAAGTAAGCACTCTATATTCGTTCTTCATATCAAGTCTCCATCACCTACTCTAACCTTCTTAGAACCCATCCCAAGAGGAAACATGGTCAGCAAGAAAAGTAACTAGGGGCTGAAAATGTAAAAAAAATGGAGTTTTCGATAACTTTGCAAAACTAAAGGCACCAACAAGGATAACAAACTACAATTAGGCGAGATGTAAAACAAGGAAGATAATAAAGGTGATGCAAAGCCTATTGCAAAAAAATGTACCTCTCCGACAATGGCGCTAGAAAGGTTGACTGCTACTAACGGTGATAATTTTTGTTGGGATCCCCAGCGTGGGAGTTTGTAGTACGCATCAAGCTTTCTCTTAGTGAGAAACCAATATATCAATCCATCGAGGCATTGGTATCCTGCAACAGTTGAATTTTCTGCAACACAAATAAAACTTTGCTTGTGTCCCGGAAAGGTCTAACAAGGGTTGGCAACCCTTACTAGTCTTACTAGTTGCAGAAGGCAGTTAAAAGATTGGGTAGTAGATAGTATTTTTGTATTTTCAGAATAAAAAAAGGGAAACAGCATGTAAAAGTTGTTAGAAGGTACTCCCTCCGTTCTGAATTACTTGTCGCAAGTATGAATGTATCTAGATGTATTTTAGTTCTAGATACATCCATTTCTGGGACGAGTAATTTGGAACGGAGGGAGTAATTCTTATGCTAAAAACTAGACCAAGGTTCATAGGTTCACCAATTGTAAGTTTAACTCTCCAAAGCATGAAAGTGTGGTAATTAACATAATCATATGAAAGCACAATGAAATGTTTCATGCTCATGCCAGACATATGAATATGTTATTCTACATAGGCAGTTCATCTGTAATACAATCAGACCGATGCATCTTATAGTTAAATAGCTCGTCCATAGATTGAGATCCCTCTGCACCATCTGGACATCAAGTGTGAACACACGTAATTGCTTCGAGCGAGATTGCATATTCTTGTGTTTATGGGATTCCATTGAACCCTCAAATAAACCTTAACTCTTAGGGACAAGAACTCTATACAAGCTTTTTTCCAGTTTATGTCAATGCGGTAGATTACTTGAAAGCTTTATCTCAACTAATGCAGAATTCTTCACTAATAATTATCGATCTAAATTGGCCAAGAGTAGACAAGCAACTGGAAAGAAATATATATCTATAGATCAAATAATATGGCATACATATATCTGAACATAAAGAAATAATTCATCACATGATCGACATCACCGCTACAAATACATCAAGTTAAACATAATCATGTAGGGCGGTTCATATGGTATTGTATTCAACATCTAAACACATCAAAATGGAGAGATTACAACTTTGGCTATTGTCATGAACCCGTGGTCCAGGGGGTGGACTACCACACAACTCATCTTAGAGCGCAAGGATCAAGGTTGGTGATGATGAAGATAGCTTCTCCCTCAGCCAGAGTTTCAGATCAGGGCTAAAAACGAAGATCGCCTCAAAAGCGTGATGTGGCGGCGGTGAAAATGATCGATAATCAGGCTGAGGGGTTTGGACATAGGAGGAAGCCTAGGGGTGCCCACGGGCCGCAGGTGCCCCTCTAAGGTGGACGCCTACACCCCATGGGGTCCACTAGGGGTTGGTTCTTGGCCCTCTGGTCCTCTCCTAGCATGAAATTCTAGAACCAATCTTTGTTTATCTTTTCTCGGACTTATTCTGTGGTACTTTCCTAAAATTCCAAAAACACCTAAAACAAGATATGTCACTGTGCAATGCATTAATATATTAGTCCAATAAAAAGTATACCCAAAGTGGAGGTAATTAATATTAATGTAGCATAAATATTTTAAAAATTATAGATATGTTGGAGACAGATCAAGCTCCCCAAGCTCTGAGCATGACTCCTCTTGCCCCCCCCTCCTCCCTAGTTCCATGCTAATAAGCCTCAAACATATCTATATATTTTTATTGTTTCATGCTATATTTTATCATTTTGGCATAGTTTTAGTACCAATTTTTAATATTTTTCTGTCTAACCTATTAACTCAGTGTCCAATGTCAGTTGTTGCTTTTTGCATGTTTTTGGACTTGCAAGAAAATCAATTTTACAGAGCTCCAAAAATTCTGAAAAAAAATCAAGAAAAAGTTTTGAGTCGAGAATCTTCTAGAGAGCCCGGGCACCACGAGAGGGGACCCTTGTAGGCCCCACACGGCTAGAACACACTGCCAGGGGTGGCTACATGGTGGACCCAAGTGCTCCCCTGGACCGCCTTTCCACCGCCTGATACGTCTCCAACGTATCTATAATTTTTGATTGCTCCATGCTATATTATCTACTGTTTTGGACATTATTGGGCTTTATTATACACTTTTATATTTTTTTGGGACTAACCTACTAACCAGAGGCCCAGCCCAGAATTGCTGTTTTTTTGCCTATTTTAGGGTTTCGAAGAAAAGGAATATCAAACGGAGTCCAAACGGAATGAAATCTTCGGGAACGTGATTTTTGGAACGAACAAGACCCAGGAGACTTGGACCCTACGTCAAGCAACCAACAAGGAAGCCATGAGGTAAGGGGCGCGCCTACCCCCCTGATACGTCTCCAACGTATCTATAATTTTTTATTGTTCCATGCTATTATATTATCTGTTTTGGATGTTTGTGGGCTTTATTATGCACTTTTATATTATTTTTGGTACTAACCTATTAACCTAGAGCCCAGTGCCAGTTTCTGTTTTTCCTTGTTTTAGAGTATCGCAGAAAAGGAAAATCAAACAGAGTCCAATTGACCTGAAACTTCATGGAACTTATTTTTGGACCAGAAGAAGCCCACAGAGTATTGGAGATGGACCAGGAGAGTCCCGGGCTGCCCACAAGGGTGGGAGGCGCGCCCACCCCCCTGGGCGCGCCCCCTGCCTCGCGGACAGCCGGGAGGTCCACCGACGTACTTCTTCCTCCCATATATACCCATATACCCTAAAAACTTCGAGGAGCACAATAGATCGGGAGTTCCGCCGCCAGAAGCCTCCGTAGCCACCGAAAGCCAATCTAGACCGGTTTCGGCACCCTGCCGGAGGGGGCAATCCCTCTCCGGTGGCTATCTTCATCATCCCGGTGCTCTCCATGACGAGGAGGGAGTAGTTCTCCCTCGGGGCTGAGGGTATGTACCAGTAGCTATGTGTTTGATCTCTCTCTCTCTCTCTCTCGTGTTCTTGATTTGGCACGATCTTGATGTATCGCGAGCTTTGCTATTATAGTTGGATCTTATATTTCTTCTCCCCCTCTACTCTCTTGTAATGGATTGAGTTTCCCCTTTGAAGTTATCTTATCGGATTGAGTCTTTAAAGATTTGAGAACACTTGATGTATGTTTTGGTGATCAACTTGCGGGTTCCGCCCATGAACCTATGCATAGGGGTTGGCACACGTTTTCATCGTGATTCTCCGGTAGAAACTTTGGGGCACTCTTTGAGGTTCTATGTGTTGGTTGAATAGATGAATCTAAGATTGTGTGATGCATATCGTATAATCATACCCACGGATACTTGAGGTGACATTGGAGTATCTAGGTGACATTACGGTTTTGGTTGTTTTGTGTCTTAAGGTGTTATTCTAGTACGAACTCTAGGGCTGTTTGTGACACTTATAGGAATAGCCCAATGAATTGATTGGAAAGAATAACTTTGAGGTGGTTTCGTATCCTACCATAATCTCTTCGTTTGTTTTCCGCTATTAGTGACTTTGGAGTGACTCTTTGTTGCATGTTGAGGGATAGTTATATGATCCAATTATGTTATTATTGTTGAGGGGACTTGCACTAGTGAAAGTATGAACCCTAGGCCTTGTTTCAACACATTGCAATACCGTTTACGCTCACTTTTATCATTCGTTACCTTGCTGTTTTTATATTTTCAGATTACAAAAACTATTATCTACCATCCATATACCACTTGTATCACCATCTCTTCGCTGAACTAGTGCACCTATACAATTTACCATTGTATTGGGTGTGTTGGGGACACAAGACACTCTTTGTTATTTGGTTGCAGGGTTGCTTGAGAGAGACCATCTTCATCCTACGCCTCCTACGGATTGATAAACCTTAGGTCATCCACTTGAGGGAAATTTGCTACTGTCCTACAAACCTCTGCACTTGGAGGCCCAACAACGTCCACAAGAAGAAGGTTGTGTAGTAGACATCACCCCCAGGCGTGCCCTCCACCCTCGTGGGCCCCCTGTTGCTCCACCGACGTACTTCTTCCTCCTATATGTACCTACATACCCCCAAACGATCAAATACAGAGCCAAAACCCTAATTACATCGCCGTAACTTTCTGTATCCACGAGATCCCATCTTGGGGGCTGTTCCGGAGCTCCGCCGGAGGGGGCATCGATCACGGAGGGCTTCTACAACAACACCATAGCCTCTCCGATGAAGTGTGAGTAGTTTACCTCAGACCTTCGGGTCCATAGTTATCCCCCTCTATTTTTGGATCTCAATACAAAGTTCTCCCCCTCTCTTGTGGAGATCTATTCGATGTAATCTTCTTTTGCGGTGTGTTTGTTGAGACCGATGAATTGTGGGTTTATGATCAAATTTATCTATGAACATTATTTGAATCTTCTCTGAATTCTTTTATGTATAATTGGTTATCTTTGCAAGTCTCTTCGAATTATCAGTTTGGTTTGGCCTACTAGATTGATCTTTCTTGCAATGGGATAAGTGCTTAGCTTTGGGTTCAATCTTGCGGTGTCCTTTCCCAGTGACAGTAGGGGCAGCAAGGCACATATTGTATTGTTGCCATTGATGATAACAAGACGGTTTTTTTTATCATATTGCATGAATTTATCCGTCTACAGCATGTCATCTTGCTTAAGGTATTACTCTGTTCTTATTAACTTAATACTCTAGATGCATGCTGGATAGCGGTCGATGTGTGGAGTAATAGTAGTAGATGCAGGCAAGAGTCGGTCTACTTGTCTCGGACGTGATGCCTATATACATGATCATACCTAAATATTCTCATAACTATGCTCAATTCTGTCAATTGCTCAACAGCAATTTGTTCACCCACCGTAAAATACCTATGCTCTTGAGAGAAGCCACTAGTGAAACCTATGGCCCCCGGGTCTATCTTCATCATATTAATCTTCCAACACTTAGTTATTTTCATTGCCTTTTATTTTACTTTGCATCTTTATCATAAAAATACCAAAAATATTATCTTATCATATCTATCAGATCTCACTCTCGTAAGTGACCGTGTAGGGATTGACAACCCCTTATCGCGTTGGTTGCGAGGATTTATTTGTTTTGTGCAGGTGCGAGGGACTCGCGCGTAGCCTCCTACTGGATTGATACCTTGGTTCTCAAAAACTGAGGGAAATACTTACGCTACTTTGCTGCATCACCCTTTCCTCTTTAAGGGAAAACCAACGCAGTGCTCAAGAGGTTGCAAGAAGGATTTTTGGCGCCGTTGTCGGGGAGGTCTACGCAAAAGTCAACATACCAAGTACCCATCACGAACCCTTATCTCCCGCATTACATTATTTGCCATTTGCCTCTCGTTTTCCTCTCCCGACTTCACCCTTGCCGTTTTATTCGCCCTCTCTCTCTATCCTCCCTCTCTTTCTTTATTTGCCTCTCTTTGCCCGTTTCTTGTTTGCTTGTGTGTTGGATTGCTTGCTTGTCACGATGGCTCAAGATAACACTAAATTGTGTGACTTTACCAAGACCAACAACAATGATTTTATTAGCACTCCGATTGCTCCTCTTACCGATGCTGAATCTTGTGAAATTAATGTTGCCTTGCTGAATCTTGTCATGAAAGATCCGTTTTCCGGCCTTCCTAGTGAAGATGCCGCTACCCATCTAAATAGCTTCGTTGGTTTGTGTGATATGCAACAGAAGAAAGATGTTGATAATGATATTGTTAAATTGAAGCTATTTCCTTTTTCGCTTAGAGATCGTGCTAAAGCTTGGTTTTCGTCTTTGCCTAAAAATAGTATTGATTCGTGGAATAAGTGCAAAGATACTTTTATCTCTAAGTATTTTCCTCCCACTAAGATCATCTCTCTTAGAAACGATATTATGAATTTTAAGAAACTTGATCATGAACATGTTGCACAAGCTTGGGAGAGGATGAAATTAATGATACGTAATTGCCCAACACATGGTTTGAATTTGTGGATGATTATACAATTTTTTATGCCGAATTGAATTTTGCTTCTAGAAATCTTTTAGATTCGGCCGCGGAAGGCATTTTTATGGAAACCACTTTAGGAGAAGCTACTAAACTCCTAGATAATATTATGGTTAATTATTCTCAATGGCACACTGAAAGATCTACTAATAAAAAAGTGCATGCGATAGAAGAAATTAATGTTTTGAGTGGAAAGATGGATGAACTTATGAAATTATTTGCTAATAAGAGTGTTTCTTCTGATCCTAATGATATGCCTTTGTCTACTTTGATTGAGAATAATAATGAATCTATGGATGTGAATTTTGTTGGTAGGAATAATTTTGGTAACAACACGTATAGAGGAAACTTTAATCCTAGGCCTTATCCTAGTAATTCCTCTAATAATTATGGTAATTCCGACAACAATTCTTATGGAAATTATAATAAGATGCCCTCTGATTTTGAATCTAATATTAAATAATGTATTACTTCGCAAAAGAATTTCAATGCTTTGATTGAAGAAAAATTGCTTAAGATTGATGAGTTGGCTAGGAACGTTGATAGAATTTCTCTTGATGTTGATTCTTTGAAACTTAGATCTATTCCACCTAAGCATGATATCAATGAGTCTCTCAAAGCCATGATAATTTCCATTGATGAGTGCAAAGAAAGAACCGCTAGGATGCGTGCTAAGAAAGATTCCTTTATAAAAGCATGTTCTTCTAGTTACATGATAATAAAGATGAAGATCTAAAAGTTATTGATGTGTCCCCTATTAAATCTTTGTTTTGCAATATGAATCTTGATAATGATGGGACTGAATATGATCCACCTTTACCTAGAAGGCGTTCCAAAAATTCGGAGTTTTTAGATCTTGATGCTAAATTTGATAAAAGTGGGATTGAAGAGATCAAAACTCTAGATGTTAATGAACCTACTATTTTGGATTTCAAGGGATTTAATTATGATAATTGCTCTTTGATAGATTGTATTTCCTTCTTGCAATCCGTGCTAAATTCTCCTCATGCTTTTAGCCAAAATAAAGCTGTTACCAAACATATCGTTGATGCTTTGATGCAATCTTATGAAGAAAAACTTGAGTTGGAAGTCTCTATCCCTAGAAAAATTTATGATGAGTGGGAACCTACTATTGAAATTAAAATTAAAGATCATGAATGCTATGCTTTGTGTGATTTGGGTGCTAGTGTTTCCACGATTTCAAAGACTTTGTGTGATTTGTTAGGTTTCCGTGATTTTGATGATTGCTCTTTAAACTTGCACCTTACGGATTCCACTATTAAGAAACCTATGGGAAGAATTAATGATGTTCTTATTGTTGCAAATAGGAATTATGTGCCCGTAGATTTTATTGTTCTTGATATAGATTGCAATACTTCATGTCATATTATTCTTGGTAGACCTTTCCTTAGAACGATTGGTGCAATTATTGATATGAAGGAAGGAAATATTATATTCCAATTTCCGTTAAGGAAAGGCATGGAACACTTTCCTAGAAAGAAAATTAAATTACCTTATGAATCTATTATGAGAGCCACTTATGGATTCTCTACCAAAGATGGCAACACCTGGATCTATCCTTGCTTTTTATGCCTAGCTAGGGGCGTTAAACGATAGCGCTTGTTGGGAGGCAACCCAATTTTATTTTTATTCCTTACTTTTTGCTCCTGTTTAGTAATAAATAATTTACATAGACTCTGTTTTGGTTGTGTTTTTTGTGTTTAATTAGTGTTTGTGCCAAGTAGAACCGTTGGAAAGACTTGGGGAAAGTCTTGTTAATCTTGCTGTAAAAAACAGAAACTTTAGCGCTCACAAGAAATGCTCCCATTTTTATTTGGAAAGTGATATTTAGTTAATTATTTTTTCAGATTATTAATAGATAAATTCCTCACGTCCAGAAATTTATTTTAGAATTTTTGGGGTTCCAGATCTTGCACTAGCTACAGATTACTACAGATTGTTCTGTTTTTGACAAATTCTGTTTTTCGTGTGTTGTTTGCTTATTTTGATGAATCTATGGCTAGTAAAATAGTTATAAACCATAGATAAGTTGGAATACAATAGTTTTAACACCAATATAAATAAAGAATGAGTTCATTACAGTACCTTGAAGTGGTCTTTTGTTTTCTTTCGCTAACGGAGCTCACGAGATTTTCTACTTTAAGTTTTGTGTTGTGAAGTTTTCAAGTTCTGGGTAAAGATTTGATGGATTATGAAACAAGGAGTGGTAAGAGCCTAATCTTGGGGGTGCCATGTAATATAAGGACACCTAAAAGCCAAAGTTTGGGGATGCCCCGGAAGGCATCCCCTCTTTCGTCTACTTCTATTGGTAACTTTACTTGGAGCTATATTTTTATTCACCACATGATATGTGTTTTGCTTGGAGCATCTTGTATGATTTGAGTATTTATTTGTTAGTTTACCACAATCATCCTTGCTGTACACACCTTTTGAGAGAGACACACATGATTCGAAAATTATTAGAATACTCTGTGTGCTTCACTTATATCTTTTGAGTTATATAGTTTTGCTCTAGTGCTTCACTTATATCTTTTAGAGCACGGTGGTGGATTTTCTTTATAGAAATTATTGATCTCTCATGCTTCACTTAGATTATTTTGAGAGTCTTAAATAGCATGGTAATTTTCTTAAATAATCCTAATATGCTAGGTATACAAGATTAATAATAAAATTCTCTTATGAGTGTGTTGAATAGTATGAGAAGTTTGATACTTGATAATTGTTTTGAGATATGGAGATGGTGATATTAGAGTCATGCTAGTTGAGTAGTTGTGAATTTGAGAAATACTTGTGTTAAAGTTTGTGATTCCCTTAGCATGCACGTATGGTGAACCGTTATGTGATGAAGTCGGAGCATGATTTATTTATTGATTGTCTTCCTTATGAGTGGCGGTCGGGGACGAGCGATAGTCTTTTCCTACCAATCTATCACCCTAGGAGCATGCGCATAATACTTTGCTTTGATAACTTGTAGTTTTTTGCAATAAGTATATGAGTTCTTTATGACTAATATTGAGTCCATGGATCATACGCACTCTCACCCTTCCACCATTGCTAGCCTCTCTAATACCGCGCACCTTTCGCCGGTATCATACACCCACCATATACCTGTTGGGGAACGTAGTAATTTCAAAAAAATCCTACGCACACGCAAGATCATGGTGATGCATAGCAACGAGAGGGGAGAGTGTTGTCTACATACCCTCGTAGACCGGAAGCGGAAGCGTTAGCACAACGCGGTTGATGTAGTCGTACGTCTTCACGGCCCGACCGATCAAGCACCGAAACTACGGCACCTCCGAGTTCTAGCACACGTTCAGCTCCATGACGATCTCCGGACTCCGGTCCAGCAAAGTGTCGGGGATGAGTTCCGTCAGCACGACGGCGTGGTGACAATCTTGATGTTTTACCGTCGCAGGGCTTCACCTAAGCACCGCTACAATATTATCGAGGACTATGGTGGAGGGGGCACCGCACACGGCTAAGAGATCAATGATCAACTATTGTGTCTCTGGGGTGCCTCCCTGCCCCCTTATATAAAGGAGTGGAGGAGGGGGCCGGCCAAGGAGGGTGGCGCGCCCTGGGGGGAGTCCAACTCCCACAGGGAGTAGGACTCCCCTTTTTCCTATTAGGAGTAGGAGATGGAAGGAAGAGGAAGGAGGGAGGAAGGAAAGGGGGGGCCGGCCCCCCTCCCAATTCAGATTGGGCTTGGGGGGTGCGCCCCCTCCATTGCTCCTTTCCCCTCCTTTCCACTAAGGCCCAATAAGGCCCATATACCTCCCGGGGGGTTCCTATAACCTCCCGGTGATCCGGTATTGTCCCAATCTCACCCGGAACCTTTCCGGTGTCCAAATATAGTCGTCCAATATATCGATCTTTATGTCTCGACCATTTCGAGACTCCTCGTCAAGTCCATGATCACATCCAGGACTCCGAACAACCTTCGGTACATCAAAATATATAAACTCATAATGAAACTGTCATCGTAACGTTAAGCGTGCGGACCCTACGGGTTCGAGAACAATGTAGACATGACCGAGACACGTCTCCGGTCAATAACCAATAGTGGAACCTGGATGCTCATATTGGCTCCTACATATTCTATGAAGATCTTTATCGGTCAGACCGCATAACAACATACGTTTGTTCCCTTTGTCATCGGTATGTTACTTGCCCGAGATTCGATCGTCGGTATCTCAATACCTAGTTCAATCTCGTTACCGGCAAGTCTCTTTACTCGTTCTGTAATACATCATCTTGCAACTAACTTATTAGTTGCATTGCTTGCAAGGCTTAAGTGATGTGCATTACCGAGAGGGCCCAGAGATACCTCTTCGACAATCGGAGTGACAAATCCTAATCTCGAAATACGCCAACCCAACAAGTACCTTTGGAGACACCTGTAGAGCACCTTTATAATCACCCAGTTACGTTGTGACGTTTGGTGGCACACAAAGTGTTCCTTCGGTAAACGGGAGTTGCATAATCACATAGTCATAGGAACATGTATAAGTCATGAAGAAAGCAATAGCAACAAACTAAACGATCAAGTGCTATGCTAACGGAATGGGTCAAGTCAATCACATCATTCTCCTAATGATGTGATCCCGTTAATCAAATGGTAACTCATGACTATGGCTAGGAAACATAACCGTCTTTGATCAACGAGCTAGTCAAGTAGAGGCATACTAGTGACACTCTGTTTGTCTATGTATTCACACATGTATTATGTTTCCAGTTAATACAATTCTAGCATGAATAATAAACATTTATCATGATATAAGGAAATAAATAATAACTTTAGTATTGCCTCTAGGGCATATTTCCTTCAATACCTTCCTCAAAACAACCACCATACCTACCTATCATGGCATTTCCATAGCCATTCCGAGATATATTACCATGCAACTTTCCACCGTTCCGTTTACTATGACACGCTCCATCATTGTCATATTGCTTTGCATGATCATGTAGTTGACATTGTATTTGTGGCAAAGCCATCGTTCATAATTCTTTCATACATGTCACTCATGAGTCATTGCATATCCTGGTACACCGCCGGAGGCATTCATATAGAGTCATATCTTGTTCTAAGTATCGAGTTGTAATTCTTGAGTTGTAAGAAAATAAAAGTGTGATGATCATCATTATTAGAGCATTGTCCCAGTGAGGAAAGGATGATGGAGACTATGATTCCCCCACAAGTCGGGATGAGACTCCGGACAAAAAAAAGAGGCCATAAAACAGGCCCAAATAAAAAAATGAGAGAAAAAGAGAGAAGGGACAATGCTACTATCCTTTTACCACACTCGTGCTTCAAAGTAGGACCATGATCTTCATAATAGAGAGTCTCCTATGTTATCACTTTCATATACTAGTGGGAATTTTTCATTATAGAACTTGACTTGCATATTCCAATGATGGGCTTCCTCAAAATGCCCTAGGTCTTCGTGAGCAAGCAAGTTGGATGCACACCCACTTAGTTTCTTTTTGAGCTTTCATATACTTATATCTCTAGTGCATCCGTTGCATGGCAATCCCTACTCACTCACATTGATATCTATTGATGGGCATCTCCATAGCCCGTTGATACGCCTAGTCGGTGTGAGACTATCTTCTCCTTTTTGTCTCCTCCACAACCACCATTCTATTCCACCTAAAGTGCTATGTCCATGGCTCGCGCTCATGTATTGCGTGAAGATTGAAAAAGTTTTGAGAATGTCAAAAGTATGAAACAATTGCTTGGCTTGTCATCGGGGTTGTGCATGATTTAAATACTTTGTGTGGTGAAGATAGAGCACACCCAGACTATATGATTTTGTAGGGATAACTTTCTTTGGCCATGTTATTTTGAGAAGACATAATTGCTTAGTTAGTATGCCTGAAGTATTATTATTTCTATGTAAATATTGAACTTTTGTCTTGAATCTTTCGGATCTGAATATTCATACAACAATTAAGAAGAATTACATTGAAAATATGCCAAGTAGCATTCCACATCAAAAATTCTGTTTTTATCATTTACCTACTCGAGGACGAGCAGGAATTAAGCTTGGGGATGCTTGATACGTCTCCAACGTATCTATAATTTTTGATTGCTACATGCTATATTATCTACTGTTTTGGACATTATTGGGCTTTATTATACACTTTTATATTATTTTTGGGACTAACCTGTTGGGGAACGTAGTAATTTCAAAAAATTTCCTACGCACACGCAAGATCATGGTGATGCATAGCAACGAGGGGAGAGTGTGATCTACGTACCCTTGGTAGATTGACAACGGAAGCGTTTGGTTGATGTAGTCGTACGTCTTCACGGCCCGACCGATCAAGCACCGAAACTACGGCACCTCCGAGTTTTAGCACACGTTCAGCTCGATGACGATCCCCGGACTCTGATCTAGCAAAGTGTCGGGGAAGAGTTCCATCAGCACGATGGCGTGGTGACGATCTTGATGTACTACTGCTGCAGGGCTTCGCCTAAGCACCGCTACAATATTATCGAGGACTATGGTGGAAGGGGGCACCGCACACGGCTAAGAATATGATCACGTGGATCAACTTGTGTCTTTCTGGGGTGCCCCTGCCTCCGTATATAAAGGGACTAAAGGGGGGGTGCGGCCGGCCTAGGAGAGGCGCGCCAGGAGAGTCCTACTCCCTCTGGGAGTAGGATTCCCCCCCCCCCCAATCCTAGTTGGAATAGGATTCGCGGAGGGGGGAAAAGAGAGAGAGGGGCCGGCCCCCTCTCCTTGTCCTATTCGGACCAAGGGAGGGGAGGGGCGCGCGGCCCATGTTGGGCTGCCTCTTCTCTTTTCCACTAAGGCCCACTATGGCCCATATAGCTCCCGGGGGGTTCCGGTAACCTCCCGGTACTCCGGTAAAATCCCGATTTCACCCGGAACACTTCCGACATCCAAACATAGGCTTCCAATATATCAATCTTTATGTCTCGACCATTTCGAGACTCCTCGTCATGTCCGTGATCACATCCGGGACTCCGAACAAACTTCGGTACATCAAAAATGCATAAACTCATAATATAACTATCATCGTAACCTTAAGCGTGTGGACCCTACGGGTTCGAGAACAATGTAGACATGACCGAGACACGTCTCCGGTCAATAACCAATACCAGAACCTGGATGCTCATATTGGCTCCTACATATTCTACGAAGATCTTTATCGGTCAGACCGCATAACAACATACGTTGTTCCCTTTGTCATCGGTATGTTACTTGCCCGAGATTCGATCGTCGGTATTCCAATACCTAGTTCAATATCGTTACCGGCAAGTCTCTTTACTCGTTTTGTAATACATCATCCCGCAACTAACTCATTAGTTGCAATGCTTGCAAGGCTTAAGTGATGTGCATTACCGAGAGGGCCCAGAGATACCTCTCCGACAATCGGAGTGACAAATCCTAATCTCGAAATACGCCAACCCAACATTTACCTTTGGAGACACCTGTAGAGCTCCTTTATAATCACTCAGTTACGTTGTGACGTTTGGTAGCACACAAAGTGTTCCTCCGGCAAACGGGAGTTGCATAATCTCATAGTCATAGGAGCATGTATAAGTCATGAAGAAAGCAATAGCAACATACTAAACGATCGGGTGCTAAGCTAATGGAATGGGTCATGTCAATCAGATCATTCACTTAATGATGTGATCCCGTTAATCAAATAACAACTCTTTGTTCATGGTTAGGAAACATAACCATCTTTGATTAACGAGCTAGTCAAGTAGAGGCATACTAGTGACACTTTGTTTGTCTATGTATTCACACATGTATTATGTTTCCGGTTAATACAATTCTAGCATGAACAACAATAAACATTTATCATGATATAAGGAAATAAATAATAACTTTATTATTGCCTCTAGGGCATATTTCCTTCAGTCTCCCACTTGCACTAGAGTCAATAATCTAGATTACACAGTAATGATTCTAACACCCATGGAGCTTTGGTGCTGATCATGTTTTGCTCGTGGAAGAGGCTTAGTCAACGGGTCTGCAACATTCAGATCCGTATGTATCTTGCAAATCTCTATGTCTCCCACCTGGACTAGATCCCGGATGGAATTGAAGCGTCTCTTGATGTGCTTGGTTCTCTTGTGAAATCTGGATTCCTTTGCCAAGGCAATTGCACCAGTATTGTCACAAAAGATTTTCATTGGACCCGATGCACTAGGTATGACACCTAGATCGGATATGAACTCCTTCATCCAAACTCCTTCATTTACTGCTTCCGAAGCAGCTATGTACTCCGCTTCACATGTAGATCCCGCTACAACGCTTTGTTTAGAACTACACCAACTGACAGCTCCACCATTTAATGTAAACACGTATCCGGTTTGCGATTTAGAATCGTCCGGATCAGTGTCAAAGCTTGCATCAACGTAACCTTTTATGATGAGCTCTTTGTCACCTCCATATATGAGAAACATATCCTTAGTCCTTTTCAGGTATTTCAGGATGTTCTTGACCGCTGTCCAGTGATCCACTCCTGGATTATTTTGGTACCTCCCTGCTAGACTTATAGCAAGGCACACATCAGGTCTGGTACACAGCATTGCATACATGATAGAGCCTATGGCTGAAGCATAAGGAACATCTTTCATATTCTCTCTATCTTCTGCAGTGGTCGAGCATTGAGTCTTACTCAACT
This sequence comes from Triticum urartu, assembly GCF_056163025.1. Lineage (NCBI taxonomy): Eukaryota > Viridiplantae > Streptophyta > Magnoliopsida > Poales > Poaceae > Triticum > Triticum urartu. The sequence goes on along the minus strand of NC_141875.1, from coordinate 110,431,603 downwards.
TCACACCTTGTAACACAGGAAAGAACCCTTTCTTTACTTGATCCATTTTGAACTTCTTCAAAACTTTGTCAAGGTATGTGCTTTGTGAAATTCCAATTAAGCGTCTTGATCTATCTCTATAGATCTTAATGCCTAATATATAAGCAGCTTCACCGAGGTCTTTCATTGAAAAACTCTTATTCAAGTATCCCTTTATGTTATCCAGAAATTCTATATCATTTCCAATCAACAATATGTCATCAACATATAATATCAGAAATGCTACAGAGCTCCCACTCACTTTCTTGTAAATACAGGCTTCTCCAAAAGTTTGTATAAAACCATATGCTTTGATCACACTATCAAAACGTTTATTCCAACTCTGACAGGCTTGCACCAGTCCATAAATGGATCGCTGGAGCTTGCACACTTTGTTAGCTCCCTTTGGATCGACAAAACCTTCTGGTTGCATCATATACAACTCTTCTTCCAGAAATCCATTCAGGAATGCAGTTTTGACATCCATCTGCCAAATTTCATAATCATAAAATGCGGCAATTGCTAACATGATTCGAACAGACTTAAGCATCGCTACGGGTGAGAAGGTCTCATCGTAGTCAATCCCTTGAACTTGCCGAAACCCTTTTGCGACAAGTCGAGCTTTGTAGACAGTAATATTACCGTCAGCGTCAGCCTTCTTCTTGAAGATCCATTTATTCTCAATTGCTTGCCGATCATCGGGCAAGTCAACCAAAGTCCATACTTTGTTCTCATACATGGATCCCATCTCAGATTTCATGGCTTCAAGCCACTTTGTGGAATCTGGGTTCACCATCGCTTCTTCATAGTTCGTAGGTTCATCATGATCTAGTAGCATGACTTCCAGAACAGGATTACCGTACCACTCTGGCGCGGATCTTACTCTGGTTGATCTATGAGGTTCAGTAGTATCTTGTTCTAAAGTTTCATGATCATCATCATTAGCTTCCTCACTAACTGGTGTAGGTGTCACAGAAACAGTTTTCTGTGATGTACTACTTTCCAATAAGGGAGCGGGTACAGTTACCTCGTCAAGTTCTACTTTCCTCCCACTCACTTCTTTCGAGAGAAACTCCTTCTCCAGAAAGTTTCCGAATTTAGCAACAAAAGTCTTGCCTTCGGATCTGTGATAGAAGGTGTATCCAATAGTCTCCTTTGGATATCCTATGAAGACACATTTCTCTGATTTGGGTTCGAGCTTATCAGGTTGAACCTTTTTCACATAAGCATTGCAGCCCCAAACTTTCAGAAACGACAACTTTGGTTTCTTGCCAAACCACAGTTCATAAGGCATCGTATCAACGGATTTTGATGGTGCCCTATTTAACGTGAATGCGGCTGTCTCTAGAGCGTATCCCCAAAACGATAGCGGTAAATCAGTAAGAGACATCATAGATCGCACCATATCTAGTAAGTACGATTACGATGTTTGGACACACCATTACGCTGTGGTGTTCCGGGTGGCGTGAGTTGCGAAACTATTCCGCATTGTTTCAAATGTGCACCAAACTCGTAACTCAAATATTCTCCTCCATGATCAGATCGTAGAAATTTTATTTTCTTGTTACGATGATTTTCAACTTCACTCTGAAATTCTTTGAACTTTTCAAACGTTTCAGACTTATGTTTCATTAAGTAGATATACCCATATCTGCTTAAGTCATCTGTGAAGGTGAGAAAATAACGATATCCGCCACGAGCCTCAATATTCATCGGGCCACATACATCTGTATGTATAATTTCCAACAAATCTGTTGCTCTCTCCATAGTACCGAGAACGGTGTTTTAGTCATCTTGCCCATGAGGCACGGTTCGCAAGTACCAAGTGATTCATAATCAAGTGGTTCCAAAAGTCCATCAGTATGGAGTTTCTTCATGCGCTTTACACCGATATGACCTAAACGGCAGTGCCACAAATAAGTTGCACTATCATTATCAACTCTGCATCTTTTGGCTTCAACACTATGAATATGTGTGTTACTACTATCGAGATTTAATAAAAATAGACCACTCTTTAAGGGTGCATGACCATAAAAGATATTACTCATATAAATAGAACAACCATTATTCTCGGATTTAAATGAATAACCGTCTCGCATCAAACAAGATCCAGATATAATGTTCATGCTTAACGCTGGCACCAAATAACAATTATTTAGGTCTAATATTAATCCCGAAGGTAGATGTAGAGGTAGCGTGCTGACTGCGATCACATCGACTTTGGAACCGTTTCCCACGCGCATCGTCACCTCGTCCTTAGCCAATCTTCGCTTAATCCGTAGTCCCTGTTTCGAGTTGCAAATATTAGCAACAGAACTAGTATCAAATACCCAGGTGCTACTGCGAGCATTAGTAAGGTACACATCAATAACATGTATATCACATATACCTTTGTTCACCTTGCCATCCTTCTTATCCGCCAAATACTTGGGGCAGTTCCGCTTCCAGTGACCAGTCTGCTTGCAGTAGAAGCACTCAGTTTCAGGCTTAGGTCCAGGTTTGGGTTTCTTCTCTTGAGTAGCAACTTGCTTGCTGTTCTTTTTGAAGTTTCCCTTCTTCTTCCCTTTGCCCTTTTTCTTGAAACTAGTGGTCTTGTTGACCATCAACACTTGATGCTCCTTCTTGATTTCTACCTCCGCAGCTTTCAGCATCGCGAAGAGCTCGGGAATAGTCTTATTCATCCCTTGCATATTATAGTTCATCATGAAGCTCTTGTAGCTTGGTGGCAGTGATTGGAGAATTCTGTCAATGACGCAATCATCTGGAAGATTAACTCCCAATTGAATCAAGTGATTATTATACCCAGACATTTTGAGTATATGCTCACTAACAGAACTGTTCTCCTCCATCTTACAGCTATAGAACTTATTGGAGACTTCATATATCTCAATCCGGGCATTTACTTGAAATATTAACTTCAACTCCTGGAACATCTCATATGCTCCATGACGTTCAAAACGTCGTTGAAATCCCGATTCTAAGCCGTAAAGCATGGCACACTGAACTATTGAGTAGTCATCAGCTTTGCTCTGCCAGACGTTCATAACATCCGGCGTTGCTCCAGCAGCAGGCCTGGCACCCAGCGGTGCTTCCAGGACGTAATTCTTCTGTGCAGCAATCAGGATAATCCTCAAGTTACGGACCCAGTCCGTGTAATTGCTACCATCATCTTTCAACTTTGCTTTCTCAAGGAACGCATTAAAATTCAACGGAACAACAGCACGAGCCATCTATCTACAAACAAGCATAAACAAGCAAGATACTTATCAGGTACTAAGTTTCATGATAAATTTAAGTTCAGTTAATTTACTTAAAGAACACCCACTTAGATAGACATCCCTCTAATCCTCTAAGTGATTACGTGATCCAAATCAACTAAACCATGTCCGATCATCATGTGAGATGGAGTAGTTTCATTGGTGAACATCACTATATTGATCATATCTACTATATGATTCATGCTCGACCTTTCGGTCTCCGTGTTCCGAGGCCATATCTGTATATGCTTTGGCTCGTCAAGTATAACCTGAGTATTCCGCGTGTGCAACTGTTTTGCACCCGTTGTATTTGAACATAGAGCCTATAACACCCGATCATCACGTGGTGTCTCAGCACGAAGAACTTTCGCAACGGTGCATACTCAGGGAGAACACTTCTTGATAATTAGTGAGAGATCATCTTATAACGCTACCGTCAATCAAAGCAAGATAAGATGCATAAAAGATAAACATCACATGCAATCAATATAAGTGATATGATATGGCCATCATCATCTTGTGCTTGTGATCTCCATCTCCGAAGCACCGTCGTGATCACCATCGTCACCGGCGCGACACCTTGATCTCCATCGTAGCATCGTTGTCGTCTCGCCAAGCTTGTGCTTCCACGACTATCGCTACCGCTTAGTGATAAAGTAAAGCATTACATCGCGATTGCATTGCATACAATAAAGCGACAACCATATGGCTCCTGCCAGTTACCGATAACTCGGTTACAAAACATGATCATCTCATACAATAAAATTCAGCATCATGTCTTGACCATATCACATCACAACATGCCCTGCAAAAACAAGTTAGACGTCCTCTACTTTGTTGTTGCAAGTTTTACGTGGCTGCTACGGGCTTAAGCAAGAACCAATCTTACCTACGCATCAAAACCACAACGATAGTTTGTCAAGTTGGTGTTGTTTTAATCTTTGCAAGGACCAGGCGTAGCCACACTCGATTCAACTAAAGTTGGAGAAACTGTCACCCGCAAGCCACCTATGTGCAAAGCACGTCGGGAGAACCGGTCTCGCGTAAGCGTACGCGTAATGTCGGTCTGGGCCGCTTCGTCCAACAATACCGCCGAACCAAAGTATGACATGCTGGTAAGCAGTATGACTTATATCGCCCACAACTCACTTGTGTTCTACTCGTGCATGTAACATCAACATATAAAACCTAGGCTCGGATGCCACTGTTGGGGAACGTAGTAATTTCAAAAAATTTCCTACGCACACGCAAGATCATGGTGATGCATAGCAACGAGGGGAGAGTGTGATCTACGTACCCTTGGTAGATTGACAACGGAAGCGTTTGGTTGATGTAGTCGTACGTCTTCACGGCCCGACCGATCAAGCACCGAAACTACGGCACCTCCGAGTTTTAGCACACGTTCAGCTCGATGACGATCCCCGGACTCTGATCTAGCAAAGTGTCGGGGAAGAGTTCCATCAGCACGACGGCGTGGTGACGATCTTGATGTACTACTGCTGCAGGGCTTCGCCTAAGCACCGCTACAATATTATCGAGGACTATGGTGGAAGGGGGCACCGCACACGGCTAAGAATATGATCACGTGGATCAACTTGTGTCTTTCTGGGGTGCCCCTGCCTCCGTATATAAAGGGACTAAAGGGGGGGTGCGGCCGGCCTAGGAGAGGCGCGCCAGGAGAGTCCTACTCCCTCTGGGAGTAGGATTCCCCCCCCCCCCAATCCTAGTTGGAATAGGATTCGCGGTGGGGGGAAAAGAGAGAGAGGGGCCGGCCCCCTCTCCTTGTCCTATTCGGACCAAGGGAGGGGAGGGGCGCGCGGCCCATGTTGGGCTGCCTCTTCTCTTTTCCACTAAGGCCCACTATGGCCCATATAGCTCCCGGGGGGTTCCGGTAACCTCCCGGTACTCCGGTAAAATCCCGATTTCACCCGGAACACTTCCGATATCCAAACATAGGCTTCCAATATATCAATCTTTATGTCTCGACCATTTCGAGACTCCTCGTCATGTCCGTGATCACATCCGGGACTCCGAACAAACTTCGGTACATCAAAAATGCATAAACTCATAATATAACTGTCATCGTAACCTTAAGCGTGTGGACCCTACGGGTTCGAGAACAATGTAGACATGACCGAGACACGTCTCCGGTCAATAACCAATAGCGGAACCTGGATGCTCATATTGGCTCCTACATATTCTACGAAGATCTTTATCGGTCAGACCGCATAACAACATACGTTGTTCCCTTTGTCATCGGTATGTTACTTGCCCGAGATTCGATCGTCGGTATTCCAATACCTAGTTCAATCTCGTTACCGGCAAGTCTCTTTACTCGTTCTGTAATACATCATCCCACAACTAACTCATTAGTTGCAATGCTTGCAAGGCTTAAGTGATGTGCATTACCGAGAGGGCCCAGAGATACCTCTCCGACAATCGGAGTGACAAATCCTAATCTCGAAATACGCCAACCCAACATTTACCTTTGGAGACACCTTTAGAGCTCCTTTATAATCACCCAGTTACGTTGTGATGTTTGGTAGCACACAAAGTGTTCCTCCGGCAAACGGGAGTTGCATAATCTCATAGTCATAGGAACATGTATAAGTCATGAAGAAAGCAATAGCAACATACTAAACGATCGGGTGCTAAGCTAATGGAATGGGTCATGTCAATCAGATCATTCACTTAATGATGTGATCCCGTTAATCAAATAACAACTCTTTGTTCATGGTTAGGAAACATAACCATCTTTGATTTACGAGCTAGTCAAGTAGAGGCATACTAGTGACACTTTGTTTGTCTATGTATTCACACATGTATTATGTTTCTGGTTAATACAATTCTAGCATGAACAACAATAAACATTTATCATGATATAAGGAAATAAATAATAACTTTATTATTGCCTCTAGGGCATATTTCCTTCATAACCTACTAACCAGAGGCCTAGCCCAGAATTGTTGGTTTTTGCCTATTTTAGGGTTTTGAAGAAAAGGAATATCAAACGGAGTCCAAACGGAATGAAACCTTCGGGAACGTGATTTTTGGAACGAACAAGACCCAGGAGACTTGGACCCTACGTCAAGCAACCAACAGGGAAGCCACGAGGTAGGGGCGCACCTACCACCCCCCCCCCCCCCAGGCGCGCCTCCACCCTCGTGGCCCCCTATTGCTCCACCGATGTACTTCTTCCTCCTATATATACCTACGTACCCTTAAATGATCAGATACGGAGCCAAAACCCTAATTCCACCGCCGTAACTTTCTCCACGAGATCCCATCTTGGGGCCTGTTCCGGAGCTCCGCCGGAGGGGGCATCGATCACAGAGGGCTTCTACGTCAACACCATAGCCTCTCCGATGAAGTGTGAGTAGTTTACCTCAGACCTTCGGGTCCATAGTTATTAGCTAGATGGCTTCTTCTCTCTTTTTGGATCTCAATACAAAGTTATCCCCCTCTCTTGTGGAGATCTATTCGATGTAATCTTCTTTTGTGGTGTGTTTGTTGAGACCGATGAATTGTGGGTTTATGATCAAGTTTATCTATGAACATTATTTGAATCTTCTCTGAATTCTTTTATGTATGATTGGTTATCTTTGCAAGTCTCTTCGAATTATCAGTTTGGTTTGGCCTACTAGATTGATCTTTCTTGCAATGGGAGAAGTGCTTAGCTTTGGGTTCAATCTTGCGGTGTCCTTTCCCAGTGACAGTAGGGGCAGCAAGACACGTATTGTATTGTTGCCATCGAGGATAATAAGATGGGGTTTTTATCATATTGCATGAATTTATCCCTCTACATCATGTCATCTTGCTTAAGGCGTTACTCTGTTCTTATGAACTTAATACTCTAGATGCATGCTGGATAGCGGTCGATGTGTGGAGTAATAGTAGTAGATGCCGGCAGGAGTCGGTCTACTTGTCTCGGACGTGATGCCTATATACATGATCATACCTAGATATTCTCATAACTATGCTCAATTATGGCAATTGCTCAACAGTAATTTGTTCACCTACCGTAAAATACCTATGCTCTTGAGAGATGCCACTAGTGAAACCTATGGCCCCCGGGTCTATCTTCATCATATTAATCTTCCACCACTTAGTTATTTTCATTGCCTTTTATTTTACTTTGCATCTTTATCATAAAAATAACAAAAATATTATCTTATCATATCTATCAGATCTCACTCTCGTAAGTGACCGTGTAGGGATTGACAACCCCTTATCGCGTTGGTTGCGAGGATTTATTTGTTTTGTTTAGGTGCGAGGGACTCGCGCGTAGCCTCCTACTGGATTGATACCTTGGTTCTCAAAAACTGAGGGAAATACTTACCTACTTTGCTGCATCACCCTTTCCTCTTCAAGGAAAAACCAACGCAGTGCTCAAGAGGTAGCACCGCCTTTGGGCGCTTATATATTTTGCCGTTCGCTCCAAAAACCCTATCAATCAAGGAGTTATTTTGTTTTTGTCAGCGCACCTCTCATTATGTGGTGATCCAATCTAGAGCTTTTCTAGTATTCCGCCAGAGGGGAATCATCACTGTGGCCATATCCACCAACTTGATGGCCATCATCGTCCATGAGTAGTTTCCTTTGGGCTATGAGTCCGTAGCAGTGGCAGGATGGTTTTCTCTCCATCACTTCTCAATACAAAGATCACATGAGCTGCTCTACATTATTGTGATCGATTTGATACATTCTTGTGTTGTTTTTGTTGCAATGTCATGAATTATCGGTTTATGATCAGATATATCCGTCAATTTTTTTTATATCAATTTGGTTTCTTTGCTGCATAATTTTTATTCATGTATGATCTCCAATATATTTGTCTTTCTTTGGCCAAGTTTGATAGATGATCTCCAAGAGGGACTTGTGTGTGATAGTTGGGTTCAATCTTGCAAGTAATCTACCATAGTGACAGAAAATTAAAAAGCACTGTATTGTGTTGTTGCCACTATGGTCAGTAGACCTATACCCCGTACAATTAATATAGCCTTCACTTTATTGGCTTCACCACCGCCAAAGACACACAAACCTAACGTAGAAGGTACCTAAAGTGCACACTAAACATTTTTACGGGGTTCCCTCTGCCTCATAATGTTATATCAGCGGCCAAAGGCAAGAGACCAACAGAGATGTGGATAAAGAAGAACTTGGATTGACTGGTGTCTCAAAGAAGGGATACCAAGGGTGTAAACCACATATTAACATAGCATTTAATAAAGTGTCTTGCCATGTCAACAACACAAGGAAAGCAAAGTTGTATGGAGAGGTGCGGAATGGTTGTGGATACTCGAGTTATAAATCACGAAGGGCAGCACTAACATCTATGATGTCACCGTGCCTGAGACCAAGGCCAGAACGAGGTGGCAGTTGGCAGTGGCAACCGATTTGTGTATAGACGACGGTGACCTGGTCAGGATCGTTACCTAAGGGTTGTTCCGATTGATGCCTTGAGATGTCAAGCCAAAAAGTTGGTGTCAACCCAACCTTGGGTACTCATTTGGATGGACACTGATTATTTTGGTCGTGCCAAGCCTTTTGTACCACTATAGTTCAATTTTGTGCCAACTTTTTGAAGAAGTGTGGGTGGCGAAATCGTTCGCCAATTATTTGGCAAGCCCAACATTGGCACAAGCCAAACACACCCCTAGAGGATAGAAGATAAGGTGGCGACTACCTCAATGATATAGATCGCTCACTACGAGTTTTAAGATGGCGATCGCGAACTATGGCCATCTCCTCGGCCGGCCCATTCAACGGTTTTGAAGAAAATCAAAGCGAACCTAAGGCACCGGCTTCAGGAACCTTCTAGAAGAAGATTCCTGAACCCTTTTATTTTTCCTACTTCTTGTTTTACTGGTTTTCTTTTTGGTTATTTTTTCACTTTTTTCTTTTCTTTTTCTATGTTCACTTTTTCATTAATTAAAATAATGTTCAAAATCTTCACAAATTTATATCAAATTTCGACAAAAAAATCATGTTATCAAATTTTGTTTGTGATTTTTCAAAAATATGCTTGAATTTTTTTTAAAAATGCAATTTTGAAAATGTTCGTAATTTTAAAATTTGTTCAAATTTCAATCAAATGCTCATAAATTAAAAAAATCAAACAAGCATGGAATTTGAAAATTTGTTCGGGATTTCAAAAAAATTTGTTCTTGAATTCATGAACATATTTTTTAATTCATGAATATTCCTGAATTCATGGATATTTTTTATTTCGCATAAAATTTTATTATTCATGAACATTTTTTCAATACATGATTATTTTTCAATTTGTGAACATTTTTCTAAATTCGTGCACATCTTCTGAAATTGTGAAGATTTTTTAAATTCACAAATAATATATTAATTTTTGAACATTTTCAAATCCATGATCGTTTTTTATTCATTAAAAAAGTGTGAACATTTTTGGAATTCGTGAACATTTTTTCTAGTTCATGAAGATTTGTGTAGTTCATGATTTTTTTCGCATTCGCAAAACAAAATCTCAAATTCGTGCAGTTATTGTTGTATTCACGAAATTTTTTGAGGTTTATTTATGCGGTGGGAAAAAATAAAATGAAAAACCACATATCCATGTTGCGCTATGGTACAGAATGTAGCGATCAGAGCTGATGGGTTGGCCCACCCTACCGCAGCGAGTTAAGTGATCAACGTGGGGACGTGAGCGATGCGAGGCACACGTACCGCTTGAAGCCATACATAGCTGTCCCCGGAGAGAGTTTTTTAGGGGAGTCCATGGAGAGAGAGATGGACATTTTTTTTAGGGATGAGAGATGGATATTTTGTTAGGAGTTTGCCAAATTTTTATTGATCCAGAGGAATATTTAGAGGTATACAAATAGGGTCATGAGGTGAAATAAGCCACAAATGACGACCCGGATCAAGCGAGTGTGAAAAATTGGCAATGTTATGAGCTTCATGATTTGATGCTCGACCTTCAAAGACAAAGCTACAACTCTTGAAGATATGAGAGATGGGTGTATATTTAGAGATGGGATTGCTTTGGACTTTTAGACATGGCCCGCCAGATATATTTGGCAGGCTTGAAAAAGAGCTCGCCATGTATTGGTATCACTAGCGGGCCGAAACACCTATAATTTGTATCTTCTCAAAAGAAAAACCTATAATTTGTACGATAGACTAAAAATCTATAATTTGTAGCTTGCCGCTGATAATTACCTATCTTAGACGGTTCACATAAGAAGTCTGCCAATAAATATAAAAGCACCACAAATATTTTCATATTAAAGACAATTGATCCACTGAGACCCATTTGTGTGGTTCTCTATTTTTTTTATTGCGAGGTAGTTCTCTATTAACAATGTAAGACAATTTTTTATCTCGGGGGCTCTTTAGAAGCACCAAAGATGTGTTGTATGTGATGGTTTATTCAACATTAGTGATACTATAAGACTCCCTTCTCTCCTTTTTATTCTGCATATATGTTTTTTATAAAGTTAAACTTCGTAAAGTTTGACCAACTTTATAGAAAAAAGTATCAACATCCATAATACGAAATCAATATCATTAGTTGCATCATGAATTGAATTTTCATATTGTATAATTTTAGTATTGTGGATGTTGATATGTTTTCATATGAATATGGTCAAACTTTACGAAGTTTGACTTCAGACAAATCTTATATGCGGAGTAAAAAGGACCAGATGGAGTATTGTTTATTGTTTATTACCTTGTTCCCTAGAGATCGATTTAAGAATGTCAATTAATTGGAGAAAATAACAAATAATTTCACGACCAAGTTGAGAAACATGTTGTAGCATTTATTTTCTTAGAATAATTACACACATAACGTTCTATATTGCCCACGTGCATCAAAGGAATACATCACGTGCATACACACAATATGTTTGTATGCATGAAAGATCTATGAAACTGTCTACAGGAAGTGTATGGCGTAGGCTACGTTCACATCGATGGCACATAGTACTACATAATCGATGTCCTCTTTTAGTAAGCTTATTACTTACTCGACACTCCTGCTATTTATGAATAGATGGATGTCTTTTTTTAGCAAATACGAGTACAAATCATTAAACCCGGCTGGCCAGGTGAGGTTGTGGGCCGTGGCCTCATCGGGACTGCTCCCCGGACGGCCCGTTAATCACGTCCGCCAGGAACCGCGGGTCGCAGCTGACTGACCTCGCGAGCGCCACCGCCCTGGACGCTGCCGTGCGGAGGTGGCGGTCCTGGCACGACGTCGACGTCGTCGTCTTTCTCCGGTCGAAGCTCTTGCGCGCGATGCCCCGCATGGACCCGGCGAGCGACAGCGTCGGGTTCAGCCTCGTGGCGTTGAAGTCCCGGCACTCGGCTTCGTGGGACCCCAGCGCCGCCTCCACGCCGCCGGACGGGTCCCGCACCATCCGCTCCTTCACGGCCTCCCCGCACAGCCCGCACAGCCAGTCGCCGCAGAAGGCCGCGCGGACCCCGCCCACGTACGCCGCCGTGCATTCCTCGGCCACGGCGCAGCACGCGCAGCGCACCGTCTCCACCTCCGAGACGTCGGCGCCGTCGTCGGGGCATGGGTTGCTGCTGCTGCTGCTTGCGACGACGAGCTTCTCCATGTTGCTCGCCATTTCAGAGTAGGCTCGCCGGAGTTCTTGCTCCTCCTTCTGATCAACCACAGATGAGAAATGAGTCGACATACATATACACGTACTTGCTTAATTGATAATGCTTCATTTGGAAAGAGAATTTGATGTGCAATTACCTTGGGAGGAAGCCTGCTTGCAGTAACAGATTGTGGTGCTGTCGATTTGCTTTGGATAGTCGCCATGTCGAGCTGCACCTCGAGTCCCAAGTTCTGCCGCTCGTGATGTAATTTAGTACGTCGAAGCTAGGGAATATGATGCCGCGTGATGATCAAATCTCCTATTTATAGGCGGATCGAGAGAGCGACCGGTGATGATTAGAAGTTTTCTGCTCAAAGTGTGAACCGTTTAACTGCTAAAGTTAAAAGGGAAGTGCAACTTGAATCGCTTTTCCCTGCAACTAGGTTACAAAAAGGTGCAGCGATTGGTGATAGTCTGATGGATATGCACTCTTAAATGCAGAGCAGTGCATCATCTTAAAATGAGTTGAGCATAGGAGGAGTTATATTCAATTTAAATAGGTAGTTGCCTTGAACCCGGGCTGTTTAACCCATCAACTTGTGGCGTTAATCGATAGCAAGATTATAGGCCTTTCTCATAACAGTGCATCATCTTATTCATGATAGAGAGAGTTATGGCGCGAAACTGTGAATCATGTACCAAGGGTTCCATGCAATGTGAGGCCGAGAAGGATGCAAAGGGAAACTTCGTGAGACTCGACTCTTTCCCACATGTGACTGTGCCACCTAGGTCCCCTCTTGGCTTCGTCAGCGAGCCAATGGATCCACCTCCCCGCTGCTTACCACTCAGGTGGCCGATGGCAGGGACAGGGATCCCGGTGCCTCGGCTCCGCTAGTAGTTTAATTATGTGTGTGTGTGTGGGGGGGGGGGGGGGGTACTTGCGGGGGATGACGCTCGGACAGATAGTGGTGCTTCATCTTTGAGCTGGACTTTTGGACTACAATCCTTCTCGAGTTCGTCCGTTGAGACGTAGTCAATGAAGCATCGGCGTAAATTCATGTTGTCTCCTTGGGGCGGCGAGGTTAAAGTTTCTCGCCATGCATATGCGACGACTGCGGATCGACTCAAGGATGTCGAAGATTGCATCATTGGTCCTTAGGGGCACGTACATGAAGAGTTCCCGGCTGTCATCGACAAGGTCGGACCAACTCTGATAGGGGTCGGCGACAACGGTGCATTGACGGCTTGTTCTGACTGCGGTAGTGGTTGTTCGGTAGTCCAATGTCCTCGGCATATTTTTTTTATTATGTTTAGAGTGCTTTATACTTTCATGAACCTCTATAATATATTTGGGTCCTTAAAAAAAGGGAACTTCTATTTATTTATTTATTTATTTATTTATTGATGGAAAACTTTCAAATTACCTGCATGGCACTGTCCAGCGTAGACCCAACTAGGAGCCGCAAAGCAAAGCCTAGATCCTAGGAAAACGAATGCTTCTAGGCTTGGAACATGCATGCATCCCATGCAAACAATAACGCCGTGTGCAGTTTATGGGGTCGATCACTGGCTAGTATCACAAGCAATCATGCATCATGCAAATTGCAGAAAAGGTGCAGAAAGAGAGATCCGATGAAGGCGATGTCATCTTGATTACGAAATGGATGTGAGAGACACCTTTTTGTATTTAGTTTGCAAATACCTATGTCCTAGGGGGCGGGCTATAAGGCCCTAGCATGGACAAAATTTGTGGGCATCAGACCGTACACGATGCATGGTACGTGTTGCACATCTTTACAACTACTAAGCTTCTTAGAAAGGGAGCCCTTCAGTGCATCGCGGCTGGGTATTTGTGGTCCATCTACACTAACGCGCGATATGCGTGTGCTTTTGTAGGGGTCATGCATCCGTGCTTGTGTAATGTGCACTATTGAGGTCGAGCGGGAGGAGGGGGGTAGCCCTGTGTTCAGCTCGTGGGTCAATGGGGCTCCATTGGTGATTTCTTCGTCGTTACCATACCAACCATGGCGAGCTCCAAGTACACCATGTGTAGGTTCACACTCTCCTGCTGGTGAAAACTCAAGTCCACACCTACTTGGATGTACAAGAATTATCTAGATCGTTGATTCCGTCAAGATTTGTGCTAATAATTTTGTAAAATAGCTCTTGAATGCATCCATTCCCTTCAAGGCCCTAACGTGTTGTAAAATACGCGTCAAGCATTAACTTCTACATATGGGCAGCTTGAAGATATTCTTCACCTCATATGTCATGACCAAGCTCCCCCATGGCACGCTAAGAAGACGAAGATGGTGACTATTGATGCAATGAACGCCAATATGAAGCCAGCATACCGCAGTAAGTTGCCATGGCGTTGAAGATGACGATGGTGAGATGTCGATCGATCTTTCAGTCAATGAATAAGCTGCAGATGATGGAGATGAGGTATAAGGCAACGTGGAAGTAGTTCACGATGTTAGTAGATGTGGATGATGAGAGGTGGTAAAGACATTTTGGACACTAGCATGGTTTTCAAAATATAAGTTTGACCACCGGTTTCTTTAAGGTGTATGCATGATACTAATAAGGCTATACTATTTCGAAACCAATCTAATTTATCTATGCTATTTTCAAGTTTTCAACCTAAAATTGTATCCTAATCGTCATTTTTGAATTGAATTGTATAATGTCGAACATGGGCACAATTTTGGCAAGAATGGTCACCTCCATCGCGAGCGAGCCCATCTGGAGCTGCAGATAGCATTATTTGACCGTGTCGTCCGGGAGCAAGATGGTGAAGATGGTCGTGGGGACGGGTAATACAATGGACCCTAAGATGGTGATGTCGAACTAGGTGGCGCCATTGGTATAGAGGCAGGGGTGACTCAAGAAGACCTCCATAACTTCCTAGAAATTTTGTGCAGTTGAGAAACTGCAGAGTTTCTACTGCATCTAAATTTTGCGTGTCCAACGGTAGGTTTCATGACATGCGATTTAATTGACTTGGTTGGAAATAGCAATTTCTCAAGGGACTAAAAAAGTAAGAAAAAAAGTAGTGTATTTCCTTATATACTACATCGAGTATTGTGTTGGATTATAGTAACACCATTTGGGTTGAGCTGCTCTACAATCATTGGATAATTGGCTTCCTATTTTTTTAATACAATACAGACACGGACACTCATACATACGCACATACACTCATCCCTACGAACGCACGCACGCACCCTACCCCTATGAGCGCCTCCGAGAGACTGAGCCGGCACATCATGTTGAGATTGATGAAGTCGCCACAGATGCCTTTGTAGTCGACGGGAACGTTTTCTCTCACTGGACGCACATCGCTGAAAAGCCTGAAATAAATGCAGAAAAATGCGAGCACCGGTGTCAAATATGTGACTTGAACTTTGATGGCAGGGGATATCACTGTCCTCCTAACCATCCAACTACACGTTGGTTCGCATTGGCTCTCTAGTATTTGCACGACAGTGGCTACTTTTTCCTCATTCAAGTTAAACTTTTGATTTCCCTCAAAAATAAAGTTAAACTCTTTCCTCATCCAGCCCATGATCCAACCTCCCCTAAGTTTAGGATTTTCGCAATCTAGGTCCAGATTCTTATAGTACATGCGTCGTATCCACTCATGTTCGTTCGCACCGTTTCCCTGTCATCACGAGACATTTCTACCTATCAGCCAATCATCGCCGTCGAAGTGATCAATGAAGTGGTCAAGTTGGCCAATGAGGCGCATCCCCTCAGAAAAGCTACAGGAATGCACGATGCCCTCGTGTGAGCCCGCGATCGGGGCTACTGAAATGGCCACCCTAGCTAGTACATGCATGCCAGCGGTCGATGAGCCTAGGGTGCACCTAGCTACCAGTGGCACAGCTAGCAGTGCTCTACAATTCAAAGCATCTGCATTACAAGAGCTACAACCTCAGAACCAAGGAGCAATCGTCCCCGTGATCACCTCAACTAACTATGAGAATGAGAGAGCCTAGCCTAGTGGCACAAATTTTGCGTGCCCATCCTGTCTAGTGGCATGAACCTAGCTTGCATGCGCATCACAGAGATCAGGCAGATCCTAGTCCTAGCATCATGTCGAATGGCTAGCCTCGTGACAGCAGTGCAAGGTAGAAGCTGCTGAATTGTAGATGGGGTTTTTTTTTGACAAAAGCATTCGGATGTCTTATAAAAATTCATCAGAAGTACAAAGCATCCAGAACATAAAAAAAATTATATCGAGATACTTAGGCCATCAAACAACCAATATTGCTGCCAGAACAAACCGTCGATGCGCCGTTGTCATCGCTCCCCTACCGGAGCCGGCATGACCTTGTCGACGACAGTAGGAAAGTCTTTGTGCACATGCCCTTAAGGACCAACTCCCTGAAGCCGCAATCATCGTCGTTGAACCCTTGACTCGATCCGAAGTGCCTGGCACCATAGCTCGCCGCCGCACATGCATGACGAGAAACCCTAACCTCACCACCCCAAGGAGACGGCAGGAATCTACGCTGGAGCTTTTTCGATTCCATTCAGATGGATGAACTTGAGGAGGAACGGAGCCCGGAAGAACAATTCGACGAAGAAGCGTTGCCATCCGCGCAAACGCCGCCCTGCGGGGACAAAACCCTAACTTAACCTACTAGCCAGAGCAGAGGCACCGGGATTCTCCTTCCCGCCACCGGCCGCTAGAGTAACAGGCGGAGAGGAGACGGCGGACTCGCTGGAGGTGGAGGTGCTTCACTAGTAGAAAAAGGGGCTTTCGTTCGGGCCTGGCCAGCCCATTAGTCCCGGTTCTGCCACGAACTGGGACCAATGAATGCATTCGTCCCGGTTCGTGAGCCCAGGGGGCCGGCCGGGGCCTCGTGGGCATTGGTCCCTGTTCTTCTGGGCCCATTTGTCCCGGTTCTTGGCATGAACCGGGACCAATGGGCCTCGCTCCTGGCCCACAAACATAGGTCCCGGTTCTTGGCTCGAACCGGGACAGAAGGCTGGGCTTTAGTCCGGGTTCCAGCCACGAACCGGGACAAATGAGCTTCCTATATATACCCCATCACCGGGGAGCAGAGCACTCCATAGTGCTTTGTTTTTTGCTGGCCGGCGAGGAAGGGCATTTGGGTGCTCTAGCTCACCTCTTATGCATGTGAGGTGTTCGATGAAATGTCCGAGCCACATTAGTTAAGCTTTCTCCTCTCGAAGCTCGACCTAGGATCTCCATTTTTTCTGAGATTTGTCTAGGTTTAGCGGTCCGTCACGCCCCGTCCTCGTCTTCACCGCCGTCGATCGCCCGTGCCGATCTCGTCGCCGGCACCACCGTGGTGAGCCTCTTGTTCTTATCTTAATTCTGAAAGAAAAAAATCTTACTTTAGATAGATACTTGTCTAATTTTCTTACTTTTGATACACATAATTATATATAATGCACGCAGATGAACCAGCAATGGATATACGGTGACAGACACACCTCCGAGTACATTAAGGGCGTGCGTAAATTTCTCAAAGTGGCTGAGGCAAACAAGCAGAATGGTTTTATGTGTTGTCCATGCCCTGATTGTGGGAATACGAGGTCTTACTCTGACAAGAAAATCCTTCACACCCACCTGCTTTATAAAGGTTTCATGCCACACTATAATGTTTGGACGAAGCACGGAGAAATAGGGGTTATAATGGAAGACAACGAAGAAGAAGAGGACGATGACAACTATGTGCCCCCTGAATACAATGATGCTGCAACGGGGGAAGCTGAAGATCAAGAGGAAGTTGAAGATCAAGAGGAACCAAACGATGTGCCCGATGATGATCTCCGTCGGGTCATTGTTGATGCAAGGGAAAAGTGCGAAAGTGAAAAGGAGAAGCTGAAGTTCGATCGCATGTTAGAGGATCACAAAAAAGGGTTGTACCCCAATTGCAAAGATGGCAACACAAAGCTCGGTACCGTACTGGAATTTCTGCAGTGGAAGGCAGAGAATGTTGTGTCTGACAAAGGATTTGAGAAGCTACTGAAAATATTGAAGAAGAAGCTTCCAAAGGATAACGAATTGCCCGACAGTACGTACGCAGCAAAGAAGGTCGTATGCCCTCTAGGATTGGAGGTGGAGAAGATACATGCATGCCCTAATGACTGCATCCTCTACCGCGGTGCGTACAAGGATTTGAACGCATGCCCGGTATGCGGTGCATTGCGGTATAAGATCAGACGAGATGACCCTGGTGATGTTGAGGGCGAGCCCCGCAGGAAGAGGGTTCTTGCGAAGGTGATGTGGTATGCTCCTATAATACCACGGTTGAAACGACTGTTCAGAAACAAAGAGCATGCCAAGTTTATGCGATGGCACAGTGAGGACCGTAAGAAAGACGGGAAGTTGAGAGCACCCGCTGACGGGTCGCAGTGGAGAAAAATCGAGAGAAAGTACTGGGCTCAGTTTGCAGGTGACCCAAGGAACATATGGTTTGGTTTAAGCGCGGATGGCATTAATCCTTTCGGGGAGCAGAGCAGCAATCACAGCACCTGGCCCGTGACTCTATGTATGTATAACCTTCCTCCTTGGATGTGCATGAAGCGGAAGTTCATTATGATGCCAATTCTCATCCAAGGCCCTAAGAAACCTGGCAACGACATTGATGTGTACCTAAGGCCATTAGTTGAAGAACGTTTACAGCTGTGGAATGGAAACGGTGTACGTGCGTGGGATGAGCACAAACAGCAGGAATTTAACCTGCATGCGTTGTTGTTTGTAACCATCAATGATTGTCCCGCTCTCAGTAACCTTTCAGGACAGACAAACAAGAGATACCATGCATGCACGCATTGTTTAGCTGACACCGAAAGTATATACCTTGACAGATGCAGGAAGAATGTGTACCTGGGACATCTTCGATTTCTCCCGACCAACCATCAATGTCGAAAGAAAGGCAAGCATTTCAAAGGCGAGGCAGATCACCGGAAGAAGCCCGCCATGCATACCGGTGATCACGTACTTGATATGGTCTCTGATTTACACTTAATATTTAGAAAGGGTCCCGGTGGACTGATATGTCTCCAATGTATCTATAATTTTTGATTGTTCCATGCTATTATATTATCAACCTTGGATGTTTTATATGCTATTTTATATAATTTTTGGGACTAACCTATTAACCCAGAGCCCAATGCCAGTTTCTGTTTTTCCCTTGTTACAGTGTTTCGTAGAAAAGGAATATCAAACGGAGTCCAAACGGAATGAAACCTTCGGAAAAGTTATTTTTGGAAAGAAAGCAATACAGGAGACTTGGAGTGCATGTCAGGGGATCAACGAGGAGAGCACGAGGCAGGGGGCACGCCCTCCACCCTCGTAGACCCCTCGTGGCTCCCCTGATGTATGTCTTCCGCCTATATATATCCATATACCCCAAAACTATCAGGAGCACAATAGATCGGGAGTTCCGTCGCCAGAAGCCTCCGTAGTCACCGAAAGCCAATCTAGACCCGTTCCGGCACCCTGCCGGAGGGGGGATCCTTCTTCGGTGGCCATCTTCATCATCTCGGTGCTCTCCATGACGAAGAGGGAGTAGTTCTCCCTCGGGGCTGAGGGTATGTACCAGTAGCTATGTGTTTGATCTTTCTCTCTCTCTCTTGTGTTCTTGAGGTGTTACGATCTTGATGTATCGCGAGCTTTGCTATTATATTTGGATCCTATGATGTTTCTCCCCCTCTACTCTCTTGTAATGGATTGAGTTTTCCCTTTGAAGTTATCTTATCGGATTGAGTCTTTAAGGATTTGAGAACACTTGATGTATGTCTTGTGTGGGATAACCGTGGTGACAATGGGGTATTCTATTGATCCACTTGATGCATGTTTTGGTGATCAACTTGCGGCTTCCGCCCATGAACCTATGCATAGGGGTTGACACACGTTTTCGTCCTGACTCTCCGGTAGAATCTTTGGGGCACTCTTTGAGGTCCTATGTGTTGGTTGAATAGATGAATCTGAGATTGTGTGATGCATATCGTATAATCATACCCACGGATACTTGAGGTGACATTGGAGTATCTAGGTGACATTAGGGTTTTGGTTGATTTGTGTCTTAAGGTGTTATTCTAGTACGAACTCTAGGGCTGTTTGTGGCACTTATAGGAATAGCCCAACGGATTGATTGGAAAGAATAACTTTGAGGTGGTTTCGTACCCTACCATAATCTCTTCGTTCGTTCTCCGCTATTAGTGACTTTGGAGTGACTCTTTGTTGCATGTTGAGGGATAGTTTATAGTTATATGATCCAATTATGTTATTATTGTTGAGAGGACTTGCACTAGTGAAAGTATGAACCCTAGGCCTTGTTTCCTAGCATTGCAATACCGTTTGTGCTCACTTTTATCATTAGTTACCTTGCTGTTTTTATATTTTCATATTACGAAAACCTTTATCTACCATCCATATACCACTTGTATCACCGTCTCTTCGCCGAACTAGTGCACCTATACAATTTACCATTGTATTGGGTGTGTTGGGGACACAATAGACTTTTTGTTATTTGGTTGCAGGGTTGCTTGAGAGAGACCATCTTCATCCTATGCCTCCTACGGATTGATAAACCTTAGGTCATCCATTTGAGGGAAATTTGCTACTGTCCTACAAACCTCTGCACTTGGAGGCCCAACAACGTCTACAAGAAGAAGGTTGTGTAGTAGACATCAAGCTCTTTTCTGGCGCCGTTTCCGGGGAGGTGAGTGCTTGAAGGTATATCTTTAGATCTTGCAATCGAATCTTTTTGTTTCTTGTTTTAGCACTAGTTTAGTTTATAAAAGAAAACTATAAAAATGGAATTGAGTTTGTCTCATACGCTTCACCTTTTTAATATCTTTCGTGAGTATGATGGAAAGGAAAATTGTGCCAAAGTGTTAGAAGAAGAATGCATTAAAATGTTTGGCACTAAATATTTGAATGATGAGCATGATTGCAATGTTGTTAGTATGAACTTCTTGAATATCCATAGTACTAATGATGATTGCACTAGTTATGATGAAAATGTCTCTTATAAACATGTCATTTTTTGTGGAGTGCATTGGGTTTGCAAGTACACACCAAATAGAGAAGATAGATATTGCAAGAGGCATAAGCATTTAGAAACTAAATGGTTGCAAGAAAGGCTAGAAGTTTGTGCTGAAAATTTAAATTTTCTTAGCCGTACTTGTGAACTTTGCAATGAACGTGATCATTTCAGTACCCAATGCAAATTGTTTCATGATCGTATCGTGTCCAAAAATTGTGATGACTTGATTTCCCTTGCATGTCATAATGAACTTAGTTTGCTCTTGGGTTATGAAGAAATGAAACGTATAACTAAGGATATTCCAGAATTTGCCCTTGATAGAGTTCTTCATTTTGATCTAGAGGAAATTTATGTGTATTGTGCGGTGAATTGTATTGAAAATCCTTATATTGCCAACTACATAAAGAAAAGAAAAGAAATAGAAGATGAAGATAATACTAATGAAAGGGAAGAGACTTCCCAATACCCTCCTATTATTTCTTATGATGAATCAGGTAATGAGGAGGAGCCTCCTATTCAACCAATCTCATTAATAAGGAGCTCCAAAAAGAGGATTGAACCCACACATGATGTGGTGAAGAAGAAGAATAAAAGAAAAAGGAAGAGAGGTAAAAGGATATCTCTCCCAAATAATGTTGCTCCTATTACTGTTGTGCCTCATGAAAATATAATTGTGGAAGATGATGCACTTGATGGTGATCTCGTTATGCCTATTGCTTATTGTGATGATTATGATTGGGAAGATAATGATACTTCTTATGATCTTGAAAATCTTTTTGGCACTTGCTTGGAAGAATATGATAATTGCTATACTATTGGTTCTATCCATACAATTAATGATGAAAGTGATTATGCTTATGATATGAAAAGGCCCAAGCTCGGGGATGCTATGTTTGATGAAGATGATTTTTTTGAGAATATATTTGCTGCAATTAATGTTTGTCCCAAGCTTGGGGAAGCTATGATTAATGAAGATGATATTTTTAGTCTCCCAAGTTTTGATATGCAAATTTATAATGATTATAGCATGCCTCCTACTTATGATGATTATTGTGATGATACGTATGTTATAAAAAGTAGTGATGATTATATCTATAAAACTTGTCATGATTATGATTACCCTTTTTCTGAACATTACTCTTTTAATGTGGAAACAATTTATAGTATTCGAGTCTCTTATGATACTCCCACTATTCCGATTGAGAAGAAATTTGCTTATGCGAAGAGTAATAAAAATTCTATGCTTGTAGATCATGAAAAGAATGCTTCATGTCATGGCTATATTGTTGAATTCATTCATGATGCTACTGAAAATTATTATGAGGGAGGAATATATGCTTGTAGGAATTGCAATAATATCAAGTTTCCTCTCTATGTGCTTAAAATTTTGAAGTTATGCTTGTTTTACCTTCCTATGCAAGTTGATTCTTGTTCTCATAAGTTATTTGCTCACAAAATCCCTATGCATAGGAAGTGGGTTAGACTTAAATGTGCTAGTCATATTCTTCATTATTCTCTCTTTATGTTTCAATTCTTATCTTTTATGTGAGCATCATTGAAATCATCATGCCTAGCTAGGGGCGTTAAACAATAGCGCTTGTTGGGAGGCAACCCAATTTTATTTTTGTCCCTTGCTTTTTGCTCCTGTTTAGTAATAAATAATTTATCTATCCTCTGTTATGATTGAGTTTTTATGTTTTAATTAGTGTTTGTGCCAAGTAGAACCGTTGGGAAGACTCGGGGAAAGTCTTGTTGATCATGCTATAAAAAATAGAAACTTTAGCGCTCACGAGAATTGCTGCCATTTTTTATTGGAGAGTGATATTTAGTTAATTATTTTTGAAGATGATTAATATATAAATTCCTCACGTCCAGCAATTTATTTGAGAATTTTATGAGTTCCATAAGTACACGTTTGACCCAGATTACTATAGACTGTTCTGTTTTTGACAGATTCTGTTTTTCGTGTGTTGTTTGCTTATTTTGATGAATCTATGACTAGTGAAATAGTTTATAAACCATATAGAAGTTGGAATACAGTAGGTTTAACACCAATATAAATAAATAATGATTTCATTACAGTACTATGAAGTGGTGTTTTGTTTTCTTTCGCTAACGGAGCTCACGAGTTTTCTGTTAAGTTTTGTGTTGTGAAGTTTTCAAGTTTTGGGTAAAGATTCGATGGACTATGGAATAAGGAGTGGCAAGAGCCTAAGCTTGGGGATGCACAAGGCACCCCAAGGTAATATTGAAGGACAACCAAGAGCCTAAGCTTGGGGATGCCCCGGATGGCATCCCCTCTTTCGTCTTCGTTCATCGGTAACTTTACTTGGAGCTATATTTTTATTTACCACATGATATGTGTTTTGCTTGGAGCGTCATTTTATTTTATTTTGTTTTGCTTGCTGTTTGAATAAAATATCAAGATCTGAAATTCTTAAATGTTAGAGAGTCTTCAGATAGTTGCATAATTATTTGACTACTCGTTGATCTTCACTTATATCTTTCGGAGTAGTTTGTCATTTGCTCTAGTGTTTCACTTATATCTTTTTAGAGCACATGGTGGTTTTATTTTATAGAAATAGATGAACTCTCATGAGTCACTTATATTATTTTGAGAGTCCTAAACAGCATGGTAATTTGCTTTGGTTATGAATTTAGTCCTAATATGATGGGCATCCAAGAGGGATATAATAAAAACTTTCATATAAAGAGCATTGAATACTATGAGAAGTTTGATACTTGATGATTGTTTTGAGATATGAAGATGGTGATATTAAAGTCATGCTAGTTGAGTAGTTGTGAATTTGAGAAATACTTGTGTTGAAGTTTGTGATTCCCGTAGCATGCACGTATGGTGAACCGTTATGTGACGAAGTCGGAGCATGATTTGTTTGTTGATTGTCCTCCTTATGAGTGGCGGTCGGGGACGAGCGATGGTCTTTTCCTACCAATCTATCCCCCTAGGAGCATGCGCGTAGTACTTTGCTTCGATAACTTGTAGATTTTTGCAATAAGTAGATGAGTTCTTTATGACTAATGTTGAGTCCATGGATTATACGCACTCTCACCATTCCATCATTGCTAGCCTCTCTAGTACCGCGCAACTTTCGTCGGTACCATACACCCACCATATACCTTCCTCAAAACAGCCACCATACCTACCTATTATGGCATTTCCATAGCCATTCCGAGATATATTGCCATGCAACTTTCCACCGTTCCGTTTATTATGACGCGCTTTATCATTGTCATATTGCTTTGCATGATCATGTAGTTGACATCGTATTTGTGGCAAAGCCACCATTCATAATTCTTTCATACATGTCACTCATGAGTCATTGCACATCCTGGTACACCACCGGAGGCATTCATATAGAGTCATATCTTGTTCTAAGTATCGAGTTGTAATTCTTGAGTTGTAAGTAAATAAAAGTGTGATGATCATCATTATTAGATCATTGTCCCAGTGAGGAAAGGATGATGGAGACTATGATTCCCCCACAAGTCGGGATGAGACTCCGGACGAAAAAAAGAGGCCAAAGAAGCCCCCCAAAAAATAAGAGGCCATAAAAAAGAGAAGGCCCAAATAAAAAAATAAAAAAATGAGAGAAAAAGAGAGAAGAGACAATGCTACTATCCTTTTACCACACTTGTGCTTCAAAGTAGCACCATGATCTTTATGATAGAGAGTCTCCTATGTTGTCACTTTCATATACTAATGGGAATCTTTGATTATTGAACTTGGCTTGTATATTCCAATGATGGGCTTCCTCAAAATGCCCTAGGTCTTCGTGAGCAAGCGAGTTGGATGCACACCCACTAGTTTCTTTTGTTGAGCTTTCATACATTTGTAGCTCTAGTGCATCCGTTGCATGGGAATCCCTACTCACTCACATTGATATCTATTGATGGGCATCTCCATAGCCCGTTGATACGCCTAGTTAATGTGAGCCTATCTTCTCTTTTTTGTCTTCTCCACAACCACCATTCTATTCCACCTATAGTGCTATGTCCATGGCTCACGCTCATATATTGCGTGAAGATTGAAAAAGTTTGAGAACATCAAAAGTATGAAACAATTGCTTGGCTTGTTATCGGGGTTGTGCATGATTTAAATATGTTGTGTGGTGAAGATGGAGCATAGCCAGACTATATGATTTTGTAGGGATAGCTTTCTTTGGCCATGTTATTTTGAGAAGACATGATTGCTTTGTTAGTATGCTTGAAGTATTGTTATTTTTATGTCAATATTAAACTTTTTTCTTGAATCTTATGGATCTGAATATTCTTGACACAATAAAGAGAACTACATAGAGAAATATGTTAGGTAGCATTCCACATCAAAAATTCTGTTTTTATCATTTACCTACTCGAAGACGAGCAGGAATAAAGCTTGGGGATGTTAATACGTCTCCAACGTATCTATAATTTTTGATTGTTCCATGCTATTATATTATCAACCTTGGATGTTTTATATGCATTTATGTGCTATTTTATATGATTTTTGGGACTAACCTATTAACCCATAGCCCAGTGCCAGTTTCTGTTTTTCCCTTGTTTCAGTGTTTCGCAGAAAAGGAATATCAAACGGAGTTCAAACGGAATGAAACCTTCGGAAAAGTTATTTTTGGAAAGAAAGCAATACAGGAGACTTGGAGTGCACGTCAGGGGATCAACGAGGAGAGCATGAGGCAGGGGGCGCGCCCTCCACCCTCGTAGGCCCCTCGTGGCTCCCCTGATGTATGTCTTCCGCCTATATATATCCATATACCCAAAAACTATCAGGAGCACAATAGATCGGGAGTTCCGCCGCCAGAAGCCTCCGTAGCCACCGAAAGCCAATCTAGACCCGTTCCGGCACCCTGCCGGAGGGGAATCCTTCTCCGGTGGCCATCTTCTTCATCTCGGTGCTCTCCATGACGAGGAGGGAGTAGTTCTCCCTCGGGGCTGAGGGTATGTACCAGTAGCTATGTGTTTGATATCTCTTTCTCTCTCTTGTGTTCTTGAGGTGTTACGATCTTGATGTATCGCGAGCTTTGCTATTATATTTGGATCCTATGATGTTTCTCCCCCTCTACTCTCTTGTAATGGATTGAGTTTTCCCTTTGAAGTTATCTTATCGGATTGAGTCTTTAAGGATTTGAGAACACTTGATGTATGTCTTGCGTGGGATACCCGTGGTGACAATGGGGTATTCTATTGATCCACTTGATGTATGTTTTGGTGATCAACTTGCGGGTTCCGCCCATGAACCTATGCATAGGGGTTGGCACATGTTTTCGTATTGACTCTCCGGTAGAATCTTTGGGACACTCTTTGAGTTCCTATGTGTTGGTTGAATAGATGAATCTGAGATTGTGTGATGCATATCGTACAATCATACCCACGGATACTTGAGGTGACATTGGAGTATCTAGGTGACATTAGGGTTTTGGTTGATTTGTGTCTTAAGGTGTTATTCTAGTACGAACTCTAGGGCTGTTTGTGACACTTATAGGAATAGCCCAACGGATTGATTGGAAAGAATAACTTTGAGGTGGTTTCGTACCCTACCATAATCTCTTCGTTCGTTCTCCGCTATTAGTGACTTTGGAGTGACTCTTTGTTGCATGTTGAGGGATAGTTTATAGTTATATGATCCAATTATTTTATTATTGTTGAGAGGACTTGCACTAGTGAAAGTATGAACCCTAGGCCTTGTTTCCTAGCATTGCAATACCGTTTGTGCTCACTTTTATCATTAGTTACCTTGCTGTTTTTATATTTTCAGATTACAAAAACCTTTATCTACCATCCATATACCACTTGTATCACCATCTCTTCGCCGAACTAGTGCACCTATACAATTTACCATTGTATTGGGTGTGTTGGGGACACAAGAGACTCTTTGTTATTTGGTTGCAGGGTTGCTTGAGAGAGACCATCTTCATCCTACGCCTCCTACGGATTGATAAAGCTTATGTCATCCACTTGAGGGAAATTTGCTACTGTCCTACAAACCTCTGCACTTGGAGGCCCAACAATGTCTACAAGAAGAAGGTTGTGTAGTAGACATCACGGACTAGCTGTTCCGAATGACGCTGAGGGACGCGCACCCATGTGGAAGAAGAAATCTATATTTTGGGACCTACCCTACTGGAAAGAGCTAGAGGTACGCTCTTCAATCGACGTGATGCACGTGACGAAGAACCTTTGCGTGAACCTGTTAGGATTCTTGGGTGTGTATGGGAAGATTAAAGATACACCTGAGGCACGGGAGGACCTACAACGTTTGCACGAAAAAGACGGCATGCCTCCAAAGCAGTATGAAGGTCCTGCCAGCTACGCTCTTACCAAAGAAGAGAAGGAAATCTTTTTTGAATGCCTGCTCAGTATGAAAGTCCTGACTGGCTTCTCATCGAATATAAAGGGAATAATAAATATTCTAAAGAAAAAGTTCCAGAACCTAAAGTCTCATGACTGCCACGTGATTATGACGCAACTGCTTCCGGTTGCATTGAGGGGGCTTCTACCGGAAAACGTCCGATTAGCCATTGTGAAGCTATGTGCATTCCTCAATGCAATCTCTCAGAAGGTGGTCGATCCAGAAATCATACCAAGGCTAAGGAGTGATGTGGCGCAATGTCTTGTCAGTTTCGAGTTGGTGTTCCCACCATCCTTCTTCAATATGATGACGCACGTCCTAGTTCATCTAGTCGACGAGATTGTTATTCTGGGCCCCGTATTTCTACACAATATGTTCCCCTTTGAGAGGTTCATGGGAGTCCTAAAAAAATATGTCCGTAGCCGTGCTAGGCCAGAAGGAAGCATCTCCATGGGCCATTAAACAGAGGATGTCATTGGGTTTTGTGTTGACTTCATTCCTGGCCTTAAGAAGATAGGTCTCCCTAAATCGCAGTATGATGGGAGACTGACTGGAAAAGGCACGCTAGGAGCGGACTCAATAATATGCAAGGACGGGCATTCTTGGTCTCAAGCACACTACACAGTTCTACAGAACTCTACCCTGGTGACCCCGTATGTCGATGAACACAAGAACAGTCTGCGCTCCAAACACCCGGAGCAGTGTGACGACTGGATTACATGTGAACACATCATGACTTTCAGCAGTTGGTTGGAAACATGTCTCAGAGGTGACAACACTGTTTGTGATGAGTTCTACTCGCTGTCCAGGGGACCATCTTCGACTATATTGACTTACAAAGGATACGAGATAAATGGGAATACATTTTACATGATTGCCCAAGATCAAAAGAGCACCAACCAAAACAGCGGTGCCCGCTTTGATGCAGCAACCGAGAGGGGAAAGGACACATATTATGGTTACATAGTGGGCATATGGGAACTTGACTATGGACATGATTTTAAGGTCCATTTGTTTAAGTGCAAATGGGTCAATCTGTCAGGAGGCGGGGTACAGGTAGACCCACAGTACGGAATGACAACAGTGGATCTGAACAATCTTGGGTACACTGACGAACCGTTCGTCCTAGCCAATGATGTGGCACAGGTTATCTATGTGAAGGACATGTCTACCAAACCGAGAAAAAGAAAAGATAAGGAAGCGAATACATCATACGATGAGCCAAAGCGCCACATAGTTCTTTCAGGAAAAAGGGACATCATGGGAGTGGAGGGCAAGACAGACATGTCCGAAGATTATGAAAAGTTTCATGAAATTCCTCCCTTCAAAGTCAAGGCTGACCCAAGCATCCTGATAAACGATGAAGATTATCCATGGTTACGGCGCAATAAGCAAAGCACACAAGCGAATAAAAAGTGAAGACTTTCTGTCCACAACTATTATGATGATACCAAGCCAACTTTCAACCTTTTCCTAGTTCATTTGAAATGCATGTTGTAACAGACGAGTTTCTGCCATTTTGTACATGAAGTGCATCCAGTTTTTGCCGTAACCCTCTCAACTTTTTAGCACATGCTATGTGGGTGAAATGATGATACCATGCCAACTTTCAACCTTTTCAGAGTTCATTTGTAGTGCTTTTTATTTTCAGGGTCATATAGCTCAAAAAAACAGTAAATGCATGAAAAATAACAAATGAAGTCGGAAAGGGTTGAAAATTGATGATGTGGCTTTTAATGGTGCATTTTGAACACACAAAAAGTCTAGAGTTCAAATAAGTTCAAAAAAATGAAATCCCTTTGTAACAAACGAGTTTCCGTATGAAACCCTGATACTTAGAAAGAGATTGTTCGTTTTGTACACGAAGTGCATCCAGTTTTTGCCGTAACCCTCTCAACTTTTTATCACATGCTATATGGGTGAAATGATGATACCATGCCAACTTTGAACCTTTTTAGAGTTCATTTGTTGTGCTTTTCATTTTCAGGGTCATATAGCTCAAAAAAATTAGTAAATGCATGAAAAATAACAAATGAAGTCAGAAAGGGTTGAAAAATTATGATGTGGCTTTGAATGGTGCATTTTGAACACACAAAAAGTCTGAAGTTCAAATAAGTTCAAAAAAATGAAATCTCTTTGTAACAGACGAGTTTCCGTATGAAACCCTGATACTTCGAAAGAGATTGTCCGCTTTGTACACGATGTGCATTCAGCTTTTGCCGTAACCCTCTCAACTTTTAGCACATGCTATATGGGTGAAATGATGATACCATGCCAACTTTGAACCTTTTCAGAGTTCATTTGTAGTGCTTTTCATTTTCAGGGTCATATAGCTCAAAAAATCAATAAATGCATGAAAAATAACAAATGAAGTCAGAAAGGGTTAAAAATTGATGATGTGGCTTTGAATGGTGCATTTTGAACACACAAAAAGTCTGGAGTTCAAATAAGTTCAAAAAAATGAAATCCCTTTGTAACAGACGAGTTTCCGTATGAAACCCTGATACTTCGAAAGAGATTGTCTGTTTTGTACACGAAGTGCATCCAGTTTTTGCCGTAACCCTCTCAACTTTTTAGCACATGCTACATGGGTGAAATGATTATACCATGCCAACTTTCAACCTTTTCAGAGTTCATTTGTAGTGCTTTTCATTTTCAGGGTCATATAGCTCAAAAATTCAATAAATGCATGAAAAATAACAAATGAAGTCAGAAAGGGTTGAAAATTGATGATGTGGCTCTGAATGGTGCATTTTCAATTTTTGGGTCATTTAGCTCAAATAATGAACTAATATAAAAAAGAATGATCTAGAAAACATTTATGAAACTCTAATAGAAAAATAATAAGCAAAAAGAATTTTCATAAAACTTTTATAAACCTCTAGTATTATTGAAACTAAAATTATATAAAATTTATGCAACTAAAATTATCAAAGTATTTTCTGTTCAAAACATTATAAGCAAAAAGAATTTTCATAAAATAAATAAAATAACAAAAAACAAAATAAAATAAATAAGTAGAAACAAAATAAACTCTAACAAATAAGTAGAAACAAAATAAAACAAAAAAACTTTAATAAAATAAATGAAAATAGAAACAAAAAGAATCACGGAAAAAAGGAAAAATAAAACAAAATAAACTTTAACTAATGGCACTAACAGACAGTTTATAATTTTATTACCTGAAAGCAAAAAGAATCACAGAAAAACAATAAGTATTTTGCTCTAAGTAGAAACTAAATAAAATAAATAAAGCAAAAAAAAGAAAACAAAAAACAGGGGGAAAATGCCACCTACTGAGCATCCACGGCCTGAATACGACTAGAAACCCAACTATGGGCCAGGATTCAGGCCCGCAGAAGGCCCAGTAGGCCCACAGACAACATAGTGTCATATTAGGCCCATAAGCCTGCATTTGAGAGGAGCTCGAGAGGGCAGCCGGAGTGGGGCTTATAAACCACTCCGAGCCCCTCTCAACTAGAGAGGTGGGACTAAAGTTTTGGCCGCGGGCAACGCCAGGCCTTTGGTCCCGGTTCGTGGCACCAACCGGGACTAAAGGTGGGCATTGGTCCCGGTTCGTGGTACCGACCGGCACCAATGTCCACCTTTAGTCCCGGTTGGTGCCACCAACCGGGACCAAAGGCCTCTGTTTCCCGCCCTTTGGGCTGCTGAAAACACGACCTTTGGTCCCGGTTGGTGGCACAAACCGGGACCAAAGGTGTCATTTGTCCCGGTTGCTGACACGAACCGGGACCAAAGCTCTGGCTATATATACAGCACTTGTCAAAATTTTCATTCAGTTCCTCCCCGACGACGCCGACGATGTAGACGACGCCAGGCTGCCCCGACGCCGTCCGCCGCCCCTGCCGTCGCCCGTGCCTCTTCCTCGCCGTCGTCGTCGCCATCGCCATCCCCGACCCCGACCCCCCGCGCGCCCCGGCCCCGGCTCGCCCCTGCCCCGACGCCGTCCGCCGCCCCTACCGTCACCCGTGCCTCGTCCTCGCCGTCGCCGTCGCCGTCCCCGACCCCGCGCGCCCCAGCCCCGGACCGCCCCTGCCCCGCCCCCGAGCGCGCCGGCCGGCCGCGCCCCTGCCCCGGCCAGCCCCCACCGTCGCCGTCGCCGTGCCCCTCGCCGCCCTCGTCGTGCCCTATGTATGTATGGATGTGTGGATGTGGCTATGTATGTATGGATATAATGTTCATATGTGTATTATTTTTTTTATTTAGGTTGTTAATTAGTAGGTATTAATTCATATATGTATGGATGCATGTGGCTATGTATGGATGTATGAATATAAGAAGAGGAAGGAGGAGAAGGAGGAGGAGAAGAAAGAGAAGAAGAGGAGAAGAAGAAGAGGAGAAATAAATAAGAAGAGAAAAAAAATGAGGAGAAGAAAAAAGGAATAGAGAGCTCCTCATTTTTTCTTATTTTTTTCTTCGATCTTCTCCTCTGTTCCTTTCTTCTTCTCCTCTTTTTTTCTTCTTCTTCCTCTTCTTATTTTTTATCAGGTATGTCGTTGTCGATATACCCCCTCCCCGATAACTTCGACATGAGGGGGGTCGATAAATAATAGAACTAGTTAAACTAGTTTATTTTTAGTAAGTACTACTTTATTTTATTTATAATAAGTGCGTAGTAGTTGAACTAGTTGATTTAATAAAACTACTTTATTTACTGTAGAAGTAGTTTTTTTAGTAAGTACTACTTTATTTTATTTATAGTAAGTGTTTAGTAGTTGAACTAGTTGATTTAATAAAACTACTTTATTTTACTATATATATAAGTAGTTTATTTTTAGTAAGTACTACTTTATTTTATTTATAGTAAGTGCTTAATTAGTAGTTGAACTAGTTGATTTAATAAAACTACTTTATTTTACTATAGAAGTAGTTTATTTTTAGCAAGAAAAATAATAGAACTAGTTTATTTTTTTAGTTCAAGCAATTATTCCCGCATCGACGTCGACGATGCCTATCCCGCATCCTCGTCGTCGACTCGGCGGAGGAGGCCGGCTTGATCAGAGGGGCCATGTCCGGGACTGGGCTCCGCCGGGCTGGTATTGGGAGGTGCTACCTTCCGGGGGCGTAGGTTGGTGAGGAGCCAGCCCGTTATTGACCCGATCCTTGTTTGGTGGCGGTCGCGTGGGCCAGTGACGGTGCCTAGGCTTTCGGACACCACGAAGGTGGTACGTCACCGTGTCAGCGAGGAGGACGAGCACGTCCATCGCTACATGGTTGCGTTGAAAGGCAGGTTCGACAATACCTGGCAGGTTCTTCAGGGATCTCACTGGAGCGATCCTGTGATGGTTCCTTCTCTTTGGGTGTCCACTGCCCGTGCCGATACCCGTCGGGCGCTACGGTTCTAGTTGTACTAGCGATGTTATATGTATGATAGTATTCGAGGTGTATTAGTGATAATATTCGACGATGTACGGGCGCAAGAGATGATGTAATTTTGCTTATAATTGAATGCATCCTAATTTGAATACTACTTTATTTTGCGATTTGATTTTGCTTATTGAATGCTTAAATTGGAAAACTACTCCTACTTTGAATGCTAAAATTGAAGAGCACTATGCAAGGCGTATGCATATGATTAGTTGATAGCTTATAGGGTTTTTGTTTCCGCAGAAATCTAGGAGCCCCCCTCCATCATCCCCACCGTCGTCCCCGTCACCGACCCCCTCCGACCTCGAGGTGAGACCAGCCAAATCCTTTTTTAGAAAGATAATTAAACGATATTTCGAGTTGACTTTAAGTCTGTCGAGTCTCCACCATATATGAGAGGACGAAGAAGCCCGACTATTGTCGTGGGGGTCGTTTATCCTTCTTCTCCGGGTGCTAGACCTTTGTTATGCACTAGGGGAAGAAGGAGTAACGACCATCACCGACGGTCGCAAATGTCAGAGAGGAATCAGTGAGGGAGAGTTCCACCATATATATATATATATATGAGAGGACGAAGAATCCTGACAGTTGTCGTGGGGGTCGCTTCTCCTTCGTTCCCGTGTGCTAGACATTTTGGTGTAATGCACTCGGGGACAAAGTGAGGAGCGACCATCACCGAGAGTCGAATATATACACCACGTGAGCTGAGAGTTTTCAAGAAAAGACTCGACAGACCAATAGTCAACCCGTGATGAATAATAATGATCTAATTTAGTTTTTGTAGTACATATATTTAATTGTACAAGTTCAATCTTTGAATTATGAACGTAGGAAATGTCGTCATCAGACGACGAAAGTCTCCCGGGGGAGTGCAGCTGGTGCCACGACGATCGAGGTCTGTGCGACATGCCTCACCTGGACGATGACCGGCGCTTCAGCATTAAGCTCGAGGAGACCTTCGATGTTGAAACGGTACGCAACGACGACAAGTGTTTTTTCGTAATTAAGCATGACTACAACTATTTTAACGTGTAATTTTCATCTTTTATAATTCGAGTAGCTTATCCCATGACATGCAAGGCACTGTGTCTTGGAGAGGATGGGTTTTGAAGACCATGAAAGTTTCGAAACAAAGAAAATTCACCTAAGGACTCATCATGATGTGGATTTTGAAGTAAAGTTGTACAATTCTGAGAGCGTAACCCATTTTGGTTGCAAAAAATGGGAAGCACTTTGCAAGATGTATGGTTTTGATGAGGGTATGCTTGTCACCATGGATCTTGGTGATCCTGAAATCGAGCAAGACAATATGGACATTTGGGTCCTTGTTGATACGCCTCCAATTATACCGCTATGTGAGTTTAGTTTCTCAAACATAGTTATTAGCTAATTTATATTGTTTATTTCAAAATAGTTGACAGCTTATTTCCATTGACAGCTTATTTTCATTCTTCAAAGAATGTGCTGGAGATGGTAGACAAAACCCACTACACTGATGGCTCCGAATTAACTTACAAGGAGAAACATCATCTGGTCGGATTTTGTACTGACATTGAGAATTACAATATCTACAATCAAACTCCTCAACATTATGGTCAATACGTGCCACTAGTGCATGTGTTGAACTACGGTAACTACCATGGAGATACCCTGGTAAGATTTTTTACTATTACGACATCCGTGCATCTTTTGCATACTTCTAAAACTAGTACATCATTGCTAATATGAAGTTATTACTATGTTTTTCAACAGATAACCCCAGAGAATTGCGTGTCTCATTTGATGTATCAGAAAGGTAGCCTTAATGTTTTGAACATACAGCCAGGTCATCCTACGAATCTTAACTGTCCATACCAGATTTCTAAAGGAATGGAGACATGCAAATCAAAGAATGGAAAAAATGTATGGACAGTCGTAAGGAGTTTCTTGGAAGCAAAAGGAAGCAAAGCGCAAGAATTGGAGACAGGATGATCTCCATTCTCCATAATGGAGAGTCAGGGTCTATATTGTTTTATGCTATTTTACCTTAAAGAGGGTATTTAGGTCCTACCTAATACTGATGATCATGTGCTAAGAACAATTAAGTAGGGTTGGTTCGATGACTATGAGGATGATGATCGTATGACTTGTTATTAATAACGAGCAGAAGTTGTATGATGATGATTAGTAGACTTGTTATTATATATGATGATGCATGATGCGAGCACGAAGAGTTATTATATATCAGCGGGTGAAATGAATATGGATTGGATTGAAGTGACGGCAATATGCATGTGGTGCATGTCGAAAGTAGTACAATCCAAACTTGATCAAGTTAGGATTAGTATTACTTTCGACATGCACCACATGTTGCCTCACTTCAATCTAAGTCATGTTTATGCATAGCAGTAGCAGTAGCACGGAGATAAGAGAGGACACATCTCTTTATTAGCTACCTATACGAACCTAAATTAACCCCTAAAACCCCTAAAGCACCTCCTTTAAAAAAACAGCCCCTGAAGTGCTGGCGCGTGGAAGCTTATTGGTCCCGGTTGGTACTACCAACCGGGACCAAAGGCCCTCGTGTCTGGACTCGCCGGAGCGGCCATGTGGAGGCCCATCTGTCCCGGTTGGTATAAGAACCGGGACTAAAGGCTTAGGGCATTAGTAACGGCCCTTTAGTTCCGGTTCCCCAACCGAGACAGATGGGCCTTATGAACCGGGACAAATGGCCCTTTTTCTACTAGTGCTTGGAGGGGAGTTGTAAACCCCTAGGAGCCGCTAGGGATAGTGTAGATGGGCTTTAGACCCATATAAATAATAATAATTCAAAAATCTCAAAGGCTCATGTGTGGTGTCATGACATGGTGATGACAAGCTTAGTACTACTACCTAATGAGTTGAGGAGAGTTGACACCTCTTTTAAAGGGATTCTCTTCCACATGTTATTGAAGTTTGAGAAGAGGGGTGATACACATGCGCGCCTCCGTCACTTGCGTCGTGTTTTGTGAATTGGATTATTGCCGACTGAGCGTGGGCCCAGCCCCATGTCTCCCTACCCTACCGCCTATTGGAGGCGTCGGCAACCTTAGCCGTCCGAAACCCCTCCCTTTCTGATCCTACACCGGGAGATGGAGCGATTAAGTTTTTGGAGAACGTCTCAAGCGCGAATACTCATTCTTGTTCCTCGACTTCGACTACGTCCTCAACCGCTTTGACATCGCCATGGGTGAAAACTTCAAAGCTCGGAAGAAGGCTGCTGAGGATGCTGTTGACGCGGCTCTGACTTGGCCGACTAGAGGGTATGATATGTTCACCTCTCTCCTGTTTGTTTTTGTGTTAGCCATACTACTTATTTACTTAGATATATGTGTAGTACGCGATCATATGTTTACATATCAGTATGAAATATTGCTAATGTTATCGTCATGATTTATTTTTGAATTAACCAAAAATAATAATTTATACAACAGAAGCAACACGGGGCTACAACGCAGGTGAAGCCGAGATTGTGATTCGCCTATGATATTACTACCTCTGTACCAAAATATAAGACGTTTTGTTTAATTTAAACTGCAAAAACGTCTTATATGATACGAAATAGATGTTATACGCTCGGTGGATGAGCGCCGCGGAGCTGGAACGCAAAGGAGAAGGAGCTGAGGACAGAGGTCCTGATGCAGTATGATCAATGGCATAGCTAGTGTAAATCAATTTAAACACTGTAACTCCCTCCAAAAAAAAGTTAACAATCGCGACAGTCGACCATTTCTGACCCACATGTATACATTATGATGGATCCTAAAACGTGATGAGTGGTGAGAGTTAAACTGACGCCTTTCCTGGGCATGAGTCGAACTGCCCATCTGCCCATCACGACATCAAATCCTCCTCAGATAATCATCATGAGTGTGTCTCTGAATGTAACTGGTGGTTGGAAAGCAGAAAGGTTATTAAGTGCAAAAGGCGGCCAAAGTTTGCACATCCTGCTACATCTCGCGAGGTCGACCAAGATGATCATCTCGACTATCATATTCATCATTAATCTCAAAAAAAGACCATGAGCGTGATGGCCTTTTCCCAACATCATCATATCTGCAAAGCTATATTTGGTCACGGTATGTGAGCGCAACACATTGATCTCCAAAGTTTCTGCATGAATGCACTGTTGCTGCGCATCCAGGTTACACGTCCACTAGGACCAGAACAGTGATATAATTTGCTCAAAGCCCGCATCAAAGGTTTTACTCAGAGGTGACTGAGAGTAGGCCGCAGCCGCCATATGAACATCAAGGCATTACGTGTGTCCGTGACAAGAAAAATATTACTGTAGCAACATTTTCTGTTCTTTATACCCTCTCACAGCGTGTAAAGTACATTAATTTCCAACAACATTTCCTCCAGCCCGTTCTCACTCTAAAACTCGAGTTGCGCATCCATCGGGACCACACTAGAGAAAGAAAATTTTGAGCTGGGTGGAATAATTTAGCAGGCAATTACAATTAGCACAATAAGAAAGAAGGCCGGATGAACACCAGGCAGGCTAAAGGATCTTTAAGAATATCATCCACAGTGGACTATTTTTCTGCTTCTGTCAAGATTGGATGTGTGTCAACAGAACAGGCAGTCAGTGCTCAAGGCTGCTTATATTGCTGCAGATATTTGTCTGAACCTAATTCCTCAAGCAATCTTGCTTTGACCAACACACTGTCTTCCAGATCTTGCTGGTATTCATTTACCCTGCTAGAAATAAACACAAATCAGAACGATACAGTGCAACTACCATAAAAGTTACTAGGCACACATAACTACACCTAGTGATCACGGAACAAGGTTTTGTCAGGGAATGTGTAGCACCCTTCATGTTAACTAACGCAGTTATACGTAATCTCATTGCAGCGAAAGAACCATAAATAAACAATGACTTTAAACACAACAAAATAGTTCACTAGAAAAAGTTCAATAGCAAATAACCAAGTCAGCAGCAAAAGCAGGTAGGATGAAACAGTCTTAACACAAAGGACCAGTCCAATATTTGACAAAAACTGCAAATAAATTGAATAATGGTTATCCATGGAGATGGCAAAACATTGCTATCCATGAAAAACCCTCTGCTCATTAGGCTCAAGTCAGACCAGTAGCAACATAACCCATATGCCACATAACACATTCCCACTAACCCAGCTCTCACAAACAGTTATACTCCTCTGCCCCCCCCCCCCCCCCCCCCCCCCCCCCGCGCCCGCTGGCCTATGTGAGCCATGGAGTGTGGCATCAAAGAACCTGTGAATCTTCTGCCTCTGTATCCACGTCGAACTCAGATCCCCACTCTGCATGACAGTATGCAATTGTGCAAGGCCTCACTCTGGCCAGTTGTTGATGAGTCTTATGGCTGTGCTGCCTCCCTAGTTTGACGAGTCGTTCCGAGCTAGCTTATTGATTATTATCTACCCTAATCGCAGGGTGCCCTTGAGATAGACGTCAAAGTTGTTGTACCATATTAGTGGAGATTTCCCGCTTCAATCAAATACATGATCCAAACCATATGTATATCATCCTTTCACCGATGCTACCGGCAAAGCGCATTCCAAGCAAGGATTGTTGATTCATGCCACTTCCTCTGTTAACAGGGTGTCCTTTCGCACCACACGAAAAGGGTTGGCCATGAAAGCCATAAATTCAATTTGTGATTTTGACTGATTCAATTCTCAAATAATTCCAAAAAAATCCTGACTGTAAACAGTCTTCATTATTTATAAATAAATTGATCCATTTTATTGATATCATTGACTAGCTCTGTTGGCAACTTTACCCATTACAGGGGTCTGAATCTAGCACCAACCACAAGTTATCAGTTCAAAACCAGTGGCTGACCATAAAAATCACATGCGGGGTATAGAGCTGAATATGAAATTTTCAAGAAAATAGCATCAGAAACGAACCATACCTGTCCGACAACTCAGGATCTCTTGAGGCAAGCATCCGAACTGCCAACAAGCCTGCATTTTCAGCATTTCCAATTGCAACAGTAGCAACAGGAATACCTTTCGGCATCTGTAAAATTGGTGACAATAAACAACACAAGTCGATAATCGATTAGAAATTAGAAGGCGTCTGATGATGCAAGAAGAGTGGGCATTGATGAATAGTTACAATCAATGATTATGTGGTGTTTATAACAGTACCATTCTGCTTTTGAATGGTATTGAAAAAAAGACTTCAAACTCACCTGCACAATAGATAGGAGGGAATCCATTCCCTGTAATGACTTCGTCCAGATGGGGACTCCAATTACAGGTAGAGTGGTCAATGAAGCCACCATCCCTGCAACAAACAGTAAAAAGATTATCCTTAATTAATCACAACAAAATTATGAACAGATCGTTCATTACACTTCCTTCAGGCATAAGGGCTTCGTCAACAATGCCAGTGCTGTGTCCGTTTGATCAAGAAACACTACTCTATTCAAAATCTCCGACATACTATAACTGGCACTTGATAGAATAGATAATGACATGACTCGGTAAACGTTTATATCACATTGCCACCCCTCCACATTACTCATTTTGACAGAATCGAGTATACCAGAATGCACATAATTGCACCCTAATATTTATGTTTAGAAAGCAGTATGGTGAATTCATGAGC
Organism: Triticum urartu; assembly: GCF_056163025.1. Classification (NCBI taxonomy): domain Eukaryota; kingdom Viridiplantae; phylum Streptophyta; class Magnoliopsida; order Poales; family Poaceae; genus Triticum; species Triticum urartu. The sequence continues at coordinate 110,392,326 of NC_141875.1, read as the reverse complement.
ATGTTTTCCCCGTCAGCTGACACTTGCCTGGTAAGTGAGCTGCTCCGCCTGCGCCTGCAATAATGACCTCTAAGCCCCTTTCCTTAGCAGACGATGCATAAGCGTACATCCTCTCTGCTGTACGATGTGCCGAAACAACTGTAAGCTGAAAAAACGAAACAACCATCAAGCTGCAGAATGGCCATGGCAACAGACCATAGCTTGTCAACAGAAAGGTTTCAGAAATCAAACCTCAAAAGGTATGTTGAATTTCTCCAGTACTGCTGCAGCATCTTTCATTATGGGAAGATCTGAATCCGAACCCATTATAACCGCAGCGCGAGGTCTAACTGCAATTAATGAAGCATTCTAGACCTCAGCAAATGGAATGAATAGAATGAAAAGACTTATCACCAAAAAAAGAATTAAGTAAAAGTGATTGTTAGGTGGCATAACAAAAGCCTGAATAATTTCACCATGGCAAGTAGAAAGACATCACGAGAGTGCTGGTAAAGCATAATGAGTTTCAGTCACTACAATTTAGACAGACCAGATAACTTGCATGCATTGACAACTATTGCCCCAGTAGTATTATTATTTGATTTAAACTGGTTATTCATCATTATTCAAAATTCAGATGCCTTCTGTACTCTCTTTCCGGCATCCTAATAGACTGTTGTTTCGTTATTTTTTAAGCATACAAATAAAGTTTAAATTTTAAAAGTCATCCAGGTTAGTGCATATAGAAAGGTCATTATACATTCCTGGCCACCATATACCACTCTCATGGATAATAGTGCTTGCGATAACTGGAAATCAAATCCAGATCCCAATTTAATAAATACAGACAGCGAAAATCTATGGTAAACAGAGATATCAAACAGAATAATCAGACTCATGCAACCATACAGTACTACCTAAAGGCATTACATCTGCCAACAGGAAGTTGAAGATATAACAATGGTATGATAGGAATAAATCTAACCTTTCTTCTGGCCATCTGTGTCCCTTTGCAGCAACTTGTTCAAATGTTCTTTTACACTGAACAAAGAAGGCCCCACAATAGTAATATGACCCATCTTTCTTTGCTTCCGAATCTCTGGAAGAACAATTCTTTAAATAATGTTTCATGGCATGGGAAGGCAATAAGCACAATTGTCAACTTTCTGCAACAACAGCTAAGTGTGGCTGAACCAACCTGGCTTTGCATACCAATGGACTGATGCACCTGGAATATTTAACGCCCTCTTAATCAGCTGATGGGCTAAAACAAATCCTGAATCGCCCTGTAGCAATTGGTGCCCAATATTATATAGGTAACTAGTACAGTAACATGGTGACCTATAAATAATCTAGCAGCTATTCACCTAAATATCAATGTTTAACATAGCAAAAAATGGAGGACAAATCAACACAAAACCAAAATATATATATACCTCATCCTCGCCCAGGATGTTGTACATTATTGCTGCGGGTGCTTTCATTGCAGGATCACCAAGAGGAAGTCCAAGAATAGCACGTAAGTGTTGCTCATATTGTGAAGTGTAACAAGCCTCAATTGTATGGTGTCCACTATTGTGAGGCCTAGGGGCTACTTCGTTCAATAAAACCTAGTGAAATTATCAATGTGAGAAAGATCCAACATCATCATAGGAGGATTCAATTATATAGGATGTGCATAAATGTTCAAACAAACCTGATTGTCATTTGTTAAAAATAGTTCGACAGCAAAAACACCAGCACCTTCTAATGACTTGACAGCTTTTTCAGCTACACTGGCAGCTAACTTCTTCATTTTCTCGGGTATCTCAGCAGGAGCTTCAACAACATGACAGATGTTATCCCTGAATGTTCCAGACAAAGGCTTCATATTTTCCGAATTTGGAAAACGGAGCAAAATAAAATAATACTAGTAAGGAAGCACTAAAATAGATAATCAAAAACAAAAGGGCTATCTTACTTATGAATGGTTTCAACGACAGGATAACAAACCGTAGAGCCATCTCTGCTCCTTGCCACAATTACAGAAAGCTCCTAAACGGAAGTAAGGTAAATAACAGAATATGTAAGTAAACAACAGAAGTTGAATAATCAACTATAGCCCATGACAATATGATAGGTACTGAAGCAATCTGTTCTATTCTGTTATGTTCTATTACTCCTATCATGGTATTTTTGTAATAAATTCTGCAAGAGACCAAACAAATATCTTGAAATAAACTTGCAGAACTTATCATATACTCATCTCAAGCTCGCACATATGGCACTGCCACATGCACAAGCACAAAGAACCATATTAGCATGGACACGCAGCAAAAATTTACAAAACAATGGTGACTAGACGATTGGTGACTGGCAACTACGAATCCTTTGCTATGTGAACCAAAATGTTAACAGGGATTAAATTGGACATCCAAAAAATGTATTCCTTTAAACATTCAGAAAGATACAAATTAGAGAAAAATGTATAATTTACAGACACTTATAAAAAATACTGCAGGGTATAAAAACGGAAAATAGTTGGGGGTTTGACCGGTTTTAATGGGATTTAGTTTCCTCCTTAATGAACAAACAAATCAAATAAAACTAACCTTTGCAAATGTTGTCCACCTCTCAACATACAAGCCATGTTCAAACCCACCCAGCGCTGCAGCAATAAAGAATATTAAAGAAAATTAATTCCCTCATCAGTTGATATTAGTTCACGTGATTGGGTCAACTCAGACTATGTTAAAAAGCATGGGCCTCAAGATAATTGCTTAAAAGTTCAAATCCTAGCTTGCCTTATAGCTAATTTAGGAAACCATAGAACAGCTTCCGATTTTCAGAATTCAATTAGAAAAGGCTGCGTTAAATCAATGCTTATAAGACTTACAAGAAACAACAGAAGATAGCTCATTTTTATCATGCGCAACAGCATTCCCACGACCGTCATATGCCAATCTTTTGCTTTTTACCATTAGAGGGTAGCCAAACATTTCCCCAGCTTTCTCTATACTACTCAAAGTATCTACCTGCAAAACAACACTACAAGTTTATATCAAAACACTTACAGCTCCAATAACTTCACAAATGTAAAAAATATGGTGCATTACTTCAACAAAGTCAGTTAACGGAATTCCAAATTTTGAGAAATGGTCTTTTTGCCTGTACTTGTCCTGTAATAAAATAGAGTATCAATACATCAAACATACTCCATTAGATGCTAATAGTTGTAGTACAGAGCTGGCAAAACAGGAAGACGGTTGGCACAAGTAAGCAAAGATTACCTGAATAATCATGATGGTAGAGGCTTTGGGTTCACAAACAACACCCTGTTTTTCAAGCTTCTCAAGTGTCACAGCATCGACATGCTCAATTTCAAAAGTTAGAACATCACACCTAACATCATCGAAAGGATTTGTCAAAGCAGTTTGAGAACGATAATGTGCAGGGGTGCCGGCCCCTCAAATAAACCAAGCGGGGTCACAGTTTCGCCTACCTCTTCGCAAACTCGCGGACCGCGTCACCATCATTGAAGCTCCCCACGACATGCTCGTGACAGACGGAGTTTGCAGGACAGTCCTTGAGGGGGTCCAGGATGGCCACTTTGATCCCCATCTGACTGGCCGCCTGGCACAGCATCTTCCCCAACTGGCCGCCCCCCAGCACCCCGACGACCCTATCGGACACGCCATGCACAGGCGGGTCGCTCTGCCTGAAACACCGCACGAGCGGAAGCAGACCAATCAGGTGAAAACTCTGTAAAAATGCCCACGGGACGCAGGAATCGCCAGGAATTCGCCCAGCGGCGGGAACCGAAGGCGGCAATCGGCACGAATCGACACTCCACGAATAGCTTACCCCTCGGTCGAAGCGGGCTCCATGGATGCGCCGGCGCGCAACAGCGAGAGAGGCGGCAGCGAGGCGGAGCTCCGGCTTGGCGGCCGCGGCTTCCAGGAGGGGCGGCAGCCGGCGGATGGGGTGGAGGAGGAGGTGGAGGCGGCGGCGGCGCGGGACGGAGCGCTGAGCAGCCGGGCGTGCATGCTCCCGGAGACGGTGGCTAGGGTTCAACCAGGGGTTTAGAGGAGGGTGAGGCGCGAGAGGTCGGAGGAGACGGCGGGGCGGCGGAAGCGGAAAGCGGTGTGTCTGTAGACTGTAGCCTAGCTTGGCCGCCTCCTGCTACGCAATTGGAATCTCAACTTTCCGGTTTATTATATCACCATTTTATTTATTTATTTTATTTTATCGAATGGCCAATATTTCTCCCAGTTGAATGCAGAATCTCATTTTTTAACATCAGTATAGATGCAAGCGCTCATATATACGTGCATACACTCATCTTTATGAACGCACATACATCATATCCCTATGAGCACCTCCGAGAGACTGAGCTGACATGTCATCTTCAAATTTACGAAGTCACCTTAGGCGTCTTGTCGTCGACGGGAACGTCTCCTCCCACTAAAAGTGCATCATCGAAAATCCTGAAATAAATCCAGAAATAATGCGAGCATCAGGGTTTGAACTCTCGTGGGCTGGGGATACCACTGTCCCTTTAACCATCCAACCACAGGTTGGTTCGCCAGAATCTCATTTTAATAAAACACGACGGTACTATTATTCTCCACTGAAATCTTTACTTTTAACATGGAGTTGGTATCCGATACTTCGTCCTCTTGGTCTGGAATAATCTAAACCAAATCGATGTTTTTCTTTCCTTATTCTATTGAAAAAGAATACAATTTGTTTGTTCGGTAACTTTGTCAGCAGTGTTTAATGATTCACTGAACAGATCAGCATATGGTCATCTCTTAGCAGAAATCAAAATACTGAAGAATAGGGTGTTTGTTCGTGTTTAAAGTTTCTCGTGATCAAAACAAAGTTGCACATTGCTTGGCAAACTATGGTAGATCTGGGGATAGCACTGCGTGCTCGCTTAACCAATCCCCTCTTTTTTATTTCTGAACTTGTTGCTAAGGATTGTAATTTTGTGAATTTGGAATAAAACACCCTATTTTCATCGGAAAAAAAGGACGGGCCTTGCCTGCTCCTGACATCTGCTCCGATCCGTGCTCCTATCAAATCCGATGTCGCACAGTTGGCCCTCGCTTTGCTCGGAAGAAAAAAAAACTCGACACCTGCTACCCCACCCTTCCCTGCAATTCTCGTAAGGAAAAAAACGGTACAAATTGGACGCTCGTCTCTTCCTACCCAGCTCAACCAGCTGCCCTGCTCTTTTGATGTGCAGAGAAAAAAAGTGAAGCCAGTGGCTGGGGCAAGGGGAAAGCTGCATCTGGACGGTGATTTTTGTGACGTGTGTTTGTGTAGAGAGAATGGCAGATTGATGTTGGGTTGTTGGCTTTTGTTCTCTACAACGCGTAGATGGGTGAGAAAGGGGAGCATGGCGACCTAGGAGAGGGGCCAGGGCGACATGCTGGGAGGGAGGAAGAAGACATATGCGTAGAGAAAGACACATATGATGGGATTGACGGCTCCGAAGAGGAGGAGGCCAACAGCCATCGCAAGGGGAGTAGGTTATCCCTGCCCGTCGTGCTGGATGCGCAGACACCATCGTTGGTAGCCTCCTAGCTCTTGCGTGGGGGATGAAGGCGACATGCATGTTAGGTTCCATCTATTACAGCATCGGGTCAGAGCGGAAATGTTGCAACTGATACAATCGATTTTTCTCTCTCTTCCAACCTTCTTTATGACTTGTATTGCTCTACCAATGGTTGTAGTGATCAAATTAAAATATATATAAGGCATTGTTTGTGGAGAAAGTATGAATCTGAAGTCGTGCTCTTATTGTTTAGAATCTGGTTTGTCAACCCAAAAGTCATGAATGATTAGGGGATATAGCAGCTCATAATAAAGTTCTGCTTATAAAAAATCTTCATAAATTATTTAACAAGAACAGCCTTCCTTGGGTCAAGTTGATATGGGAGTATTACTACTTTGATACACCTCCTCAAGACACACACCTCAAGCTCATCCCTCTTCTCAAATAAGTGGTTGTTTGCAAGGCTGGTATAGGTGATAATAGCACATTCTGGACAGATAACTGGCTAGAGACTCATCTGAACCAACAATACCACGAGCTTCATTCTTTTTCTCTTAATGACAAGACCTCTCTGGCTGCTATGAAGGAATCTCATGACCTGACTGAGGAAGTCCATATGCCTCTATCCTCTATAGCCTTCAATCAACTCAAGGAGCTTTCTAAAACAGGCGGACCAAGTTACTTCTAATATGGACAAATGGACTTATTTATGGAGGACAAAACAATATGCTTTTAGCAAAATATATAACGTTTGATGGGTGTGAGTTCACACCCATACCAACCGGAGGACAGAACAATATGCTTTTAGCAAAATGTATACCATTTGATGGGTTCACCACCCATACCAACCGTGTCTGTTTAGAGGTTTGTGGAAATGTGCCAGTAGAATTAGACACACAATTTTATTTTTGGCTAGCCATGTATGACAGAGACAACATGGAGAGTTGCTCAAGAGGAAATCTTTTTAATGTACTCATATGACTATGTCCTATGCACCGATGACACTAAGGAATCTGTCCAACATCTTAGTTGGGATTGTTTTTTTGTCTAATCTTGTTAGGATAACATTGCTCCAAATAGACACGGGGGCATATCTTTATTTAATGAGGTGGTACTTCGTCTCCAAAACTTTCCTAAGAAGATAGCAATGGACATCGTGATTTTGGGTTGTTGGAACATCTCAATGCAAAGAACTGGGAAGATTTTAAAAAATGATGTCCCAAAACTAGTCTCTTAACAGGAATTGTTGTTGGTCAAGCATAGGACCAAATTAAAGAAGTGGATAGGCTCTCTTAATTGATTTGAACTAGACTCTTTAATTTGTGTCACCATGTTGGGAAAAACTGGAGTGAGGGTTATACCTTGGCATATCTCGGGCCGGGCCAAAAAAAAGCCCGGTGCTAAAAACCTAGGCCCGAGCCCGGCCCGGCCCAACCATCGGGCCTATTAAATCAGGCTCGAGCCCGGTCCAAGCCCAAGAAAGCCCGACACGCCTAGTCACCCCAGCCCGACTATGGCTAAAATCACGTTTTCTGCAAGCCCAAGCCCGCCCCGATCTGCCCGTCGGGCTCAATTTCCAGGCCTGAGCCCAACCCGATGGCACACTCAGGCTCAGACCGGCCCGGGATTTTTGGGCCGGGTCGTGTCGGGCCGTTCGGGCCGGGCTATCCATGGCAAGGTATAGTGGGGGTAGATGGTGCAGTGATGCTTGTTTTTTCCTTCTTTTTTGTGCACATACATTTATTGAATGAAAATTACCATAAAACAATTGTTCCACGGCCTCGGGGTTAGAAAAAGGCCTTTTGAAGATTCAAGAAAAATGACCTAATGGACGTCTTGGGCTATAGATGCCTTCGCACTGGGCCAACAACAATCTGAGCAAAGGCCCCCTCAATAACATTCTCGGTGAGCGTCTTGGTAACCCCGAATCCTATTTGGTGCCTTAAGCGTCATTTATAGGCTTTCATGTTACTTGACGCACACCCTGCCACAACACTATGGAGCGAATGGGCCGGCCCATGTAAGCTTTTTTTTATCACTGGTTTTGAAGGTTTTGGTGGTTTTTTCTTTCGGTTTTGGCTCGGTTTTCTAGTTTTTTTTCTTTGAAATATGTGTACTTTTTAAAATTCGTGAAATTTTATTGTTTTTTAATTTTCTAAACTTTTTCAAATTTATGAAAAAATTGTATCAGCAATTTTTTATAAAAATCATGAACTTTTTCTAGATCTTGTGACCCTTTTCAAATTCATAAACTTTTTCAAACTCATGAACTTTTGTAATTTTATGAATTTATTTTAGATTCGTTATTTTATTAGAAAGTTAGCCAGGCCAGCAGGTCAACTATTGACTGATCAACATTTTTTTTGGCGTATGTTGATCGATTAATTGAACGAACAAAGCGAACCAACCTGTGGTTGGATGGTTAGAGGGACTGTGGTATCCCCAGCTCACCAGGTTTCAAATCCTGGTACTCGCATTTATTTCTGAATTTATTTCAGGATTTCCGGCAATGCTCATTTAGTGGGAGGAGACGTTTCCATCGACGACGAGGCGTCTACGGTGACTTCGTAAATTTCAAGATGATATGTCGGCTCAGTTTTTCAGAGGTGCTCATAGGGATAGGGTGTGCATGTGCGTTCATAGGGGTGAGTGTATGCACATGTATATGAGCGCTTGTGTCTGTATTGATGTTAAAAAAAATTGAACAAACAAACAAGCAGCTAAGAAAAACCTGAGCTAATCTTAAAAAAAAACTATAATAAAATGGCGCTCGGTTGTTGGGCCGGCCCATGTGGGAGAGGCGTGCGAGCGCAAGCAGTGTAACCGGCGCTGAACGCGCGCTAAATAGGAGGTCTCCTCGCCGGGCCCCTCGCTAGAGAATGCTCGTAACATCAACTAGATTTGGATGACACGAGTCCAAGACTGAATATACCAGGCGCATTAGAGTATGTACAATGACTCTATCTTAGCAATGCCGAGTAGGATAATTGATAAGATAAAGGAGACAGAAATTATAAGAAAAAACTTGTCTTCTTTTATTTAAGAGAAGACAAGAGATAATCTCTTAGTATAATATATGTCTCATCATATTTTTAGGAACAACTAGTTATTGAAATAAGGTTAAGAAATGACCCATTATAAACATGTTATTTTGTCATCTTTAAATTACATGTAAGATTTAAAAGCAACTCCAATGGGGCGACCCATTTTGTCCGCCGTTGTTCGTTTGGGTCGGCGCACACAGAAAAGACGGCCCAACGCTCCGATCAAAACGGACGCATGTCCGCTTGGCGTCCGCATGGCGACCCATTCTCGGCCCAATTTTGAGCCGGATTTGCATCGGCGCGGACACGAGACGGACGCGCGCACCTACTCCTCTTCCCGGGCCCGCCGGTCGGTGGCAACCACCACAATTTCCTCCCCTTTTCTCCAAAACACTCCCGTCCGCGCGCGCTCCACCCCAAACAGTCATGGACGACGCCATCGACCTTGACGCCGCCGCCGGCCTCACCTCCCTCACCTCGTCTGGCGCCGCCGCCCCCACCGAGAAAGGCAAGCCTCGTGCCCGCGTAAGATCGCCGTCGCGACCAAGCCAAAGAAGGCGCTGACGCCCGAACAACGGGCAAGGGAGTCGGCCAAGAGGAAGGGCCGGAGGCACGCCGCGGACGCGAGGGATGTTGCCGCCGCGTAGGCCGTCGTCGTCGCCACCGCGCAGCAGGAGGACACCAACGCCCGCGTCGCGGCGGCAACGAGGGAGGCGCTCTACATGCTAGGGTTAAACCCTAACCAGCACGGCCTCGTCCAAGCCACCGTCGCCGCGGCCAACACCGGCTCGTCGGCGTTTCCTCGGATGGTGCTGCCCGACTCGCCCCGCGCGTCGGCTTGCAACCCGATCCCCGGCTTCCACGTCTACCCGCAGGCCTCCCGCCTCTCCGGGGAGTGCTCGCCCGCGTGAGCGTGGTCGCGCCTTCCACGCCCGCGCCCGCGCCCATCGACCTCAATGCCACCCCGGTGGCAGGTGGCTCGTCATCCGGAGGTGCGAGGAAACGCATGCGGCAGACGCCGACCGCCGTGCTCCCAGGCGCCCGCAACCTGTTCGAGGAAATGCCGTCCGCCGTCGACGAGGACTACATGCAGAACCTCATCTTCAAGGACGGTGCGCCGGCCTGGCTACAATCCCGACGAGACACAAAGCCAGGACGACCGCGGGGCGTTCACGCCGGCCGCTGGCTATGATCTCGATCAGGCGACCTTCATGCGTGATCAGGTCGGCATCGACCTGGACGGCTTCCCCCTCGACCACGAGTTCCCGGACGACTACGGGCTAGAGGAAGAGGACGACTGCAACATCGAAGTGGAGCCTTTGTTCGAGGACGGGCTCGCGAACCAAGCCGCCGGTCCTAAGCCGAAGCGCAAGAGTGATAACCCACAAGTATAGGGGATCACAACAACTTTCGAGGGTAGAGTATTCAACCCAAATTTATTGATTCGACACAAGGGGAGCCAAAGAATATTCTCAAGTATTAGCAGCTTAGTTGTCAATTCAACCACACCTGAAAACTTAGTATCTGCAGCAAAGTGTTTAGTAGCAAAGTAATATGATAGTGATGGTAACGGTAACAAAAGAGTAACGAAAGCAAAGTAATGTTTTTGGTATTTTGTAGTGATTGTAATAATAGCAACGGGAAATTAAACAAGCGTAAACCAGTATATGGAAAGCTCGTAGGCATCGGATCAATGATGGATAATTATGCTGGATGCGGTTCATCATGTAACAGTCATAACATAGGGTGACACAGAACTAGCTCCAATTTGTCAATGTAATGTAGACATGTATTCCAAGTATAGTCATACGTGCTTATGGAAAAGAACTTGCATGACATCTTTTGCCCTACCCTCCCGTGGCAGCGGGGTCCTAATGGAAACTAAGGGATATTAAGGCCTCCTTTTAATAGAGAACCGGAACAAAGCATTAGCACATAGTGAATACATGAACTCCTCAAACTACGGTCATCACCGGTAAGTATCCCGATTATTGTCACTTCGGGGTTAACGGATCATAACACATAATAGGTGACTATAGACTTGCAAGATAGGATCTAGAACTCTCATATATTGATGAAAACATAATAGGTTCAGATCTGAAATCATGACATTCGGGCCCTAGTGACAAGCATTAAGCATAGCAAAGTCATAGCAACATCAATCTTAGAACATAGTGGATACTAGGGATCAAACCCTAACAAAACTAACTCGATTACATGGTGAATCTCATCCAATCCATCATCGTCCAGCAAGCCTACGATGGAATTACTTACGCACGGCGGTGAGCATCATGAAATTGGTGATGGAGGATGGTTGATGATGACGACGGCGACGAATCCCCCTCTCCGAAGCCCCAAACGGACTCCAGATCAGCCCTCCCGAGAGGTTTTAGGGCTTGGCGGCGGCTCCGTATCGTAAAACGTGATGATTTATTCTCCCTTATTTTTTTCTTCCCGAAAGCAGTTATATAGAGTTGGAGTTGGGGGTCTCCAGGGGGGCCACGAGGTAGGGGGGCGTGCCCTGGGGGGGCGCCCCCACCCTCGTGAGAAGGGTGTGCCCCCCTGGTCTTCATCTTTGGCGAGAATTTTTTATTATTTATTGTAAGATATCCCGTGGAGTTTCAGGTCATTCTGAGAACTTTTGTTTTCTGCACATAAAACAACATTATGGCAATTCTGCTGAAAACAGCGTCAGTCCGGATTAGTTCCATTCAAATCATACAAGTTAGAGTCCAAAATAAGGGCAAAAGTGTTTGGAAAAGTAGATACGTTGGAGACGTATCAACTCCCCCAAGCTTAAACCCTTGTTTGTCCTCAAGCAATTCAGTTGACAAACTGAAAGAAATAAAGAAAACTTTTACAAACTGTGTTTGCTCTTGTTGTTGTAAATATGTCAAGCTAGCATTCAAGTTTTCCGCAAAGATTATAACTAATCACATTTGCAATAATTCTCAGGTCTCATGATTACCCATATCAATAGCATAATCAACCAGCAAGCCATAATAATAAATCTCGGATGACAACACTTTCTCAAAACAATCATAATATGATATAACAAGATGGTATCTCGCTTGCCCTTTCTGAGACCGCAAAACATAAATGTAGAGCACCTTTAAAGATCAGGGACTGACTAGACATTGTAATTCATGGTAAAAGAGATCCAATCATAGTCACACCCAATATAAACTAACAGTAATGAATGCAAATGACAGTTGCGCTCTCCAGCTAGTGCTTTTTAATAAGAGGGTGATGACTCAACATAAAAGTAAATGGATAGGCCCTTCGCAGAGGGAAGTAGGGATTTGTAGAGGTTCCAGAGCTCAGTTTTGAAATAGAGGTGAATAACATTTTGAGCGGTATACTTTCATTGTCAACATAACAACCGAGAGATGGCGATATCTTCCATGCTACACACATTATAGGTGGTTCCCAAACAGAATGGTAAAGTTTATACTCCCCCTCTACCAACAAACATTAATCCATGGCTTTCTTGAAATAACGAGTGCCTCCAACATACATCAGGTCCCAGGGGGAGTTTTGTTTGCAATTATTTTGATTTAGTTTGCATAAAGCATGGGACTGGGCATCCCGGTTACCAGCCCTTTATCTCGTGAATGAGGAGCGGAGTCCACTCCTCTTGAGAATAACCTGCCTAACATGGAATATACAGACAGCCCTAGTTGATACATGAGCTATTCGAGCATACAAAACAGGATGATTATTTGAAGGTTTAGAGTTTGGCACATACAAATTTACTTGGAACGGCAGGTAGATACCGCATATAAGAAGGTATATTGGACTCATGTGGAATAACTTTGGGGTTTAAGGAGTTTGGATGCACAAGCAGTATTCCCGCTTAGTACAGGTGAAGGCTAGCAAAAGACTGGGAAGCGACCAACTAGAGAGCGACAACGGCCATGCACATGCATTAAAATTAATAAACATTGGATGCAAGCATGAGTAGGATATAATCCACCATGAACATAAATATCATGAAGGCTATGTTGATTGTTTCAACTACATGCGTGAACATGTGCCAAGTCAAGTCACTTAAATCATTCAGAGGAGGATACCACCCTATCATACCACATCATAACCATTTTAATAGCATGTTGGCACGCAAGGTAAATCATTATAACTCATAGCTAATCAAGCATGGCACAAGCAACTATGATCTCTAACTATAATTGCAAACATGTTTATTCATAACAAGCTGAATCAAGAACGATGAACTCATCATATTTATAAAAACAAAAGAGGTCGAGTTCATACCAGCTTTTCTCATCTCAGTCAGTCCATCATATATCATCATAATTGCCTTTCACTTGCACGACCGAACGATGTGAATAATAATAAGAGTGCACGTGCATTGGCCTAAGCTGAAATCTGCGAGCATTCAATAAACAGGAGAAGACAAGGCAATATGGGCTCTTTTGTCAGATAAACAATAATGCATATAAGAGCCACTTCAACAATTTAATCAAGGTCTTCTCCTACTGACCCCAAAGAAAAGAAAAGAAATAAAACTATTTACACGGGAAAGCTCCCAACAAGCAAAAGAAGAACAAGAAATATTTTTGGGTTTTCTTTTTAATTACTACTGCAAGCATGGAAAGTAAATTAATTAAAAGTTACAACTAATTTTTTTTGTTTTTTCTTAAGGTTCATAAAACACACAAAAGGAAAGCATAAAAGAAAATAAACTAGCATGCATAATACAATGAAAAAGTATGAGCACCGACATCTGGCAATGAGTGTGTGTGAACATAAATATAATGTCGGTGAGAAATACGTACTCCCCCAAGCTTAGGCTTTTGGCCTAAGTTGGTCTATGCCCACGGCTGGCCTGGCTGATATCCATAATAATAGTTGTTGGGGTCGTACTGTGATGAGGAAGAAGAAGGCTCCGATTGCCACTGGTTGGCAATCATATCCGGATCCCACTGATAGTTAGACTGTCGTGAAGGATCAAATTGTGGTTCCGGTTCCGACTCCTCGGCCGGTGCAGGGTTCCAGTAGGCATGGATAGCCGTCAACGAAACAAGGTACTTGCCTACAGTCAAATCAAACAAAGCAGGAGCAGGCAAGGTAATAGTCTTAGGATGATATTTATTAAAGAACAATTGATATTTAAGCTCTCCTGCCCTATTCTTAACAATAAAATCATGTGCCATCATACTTTTATAATCTAAATAAACACGAGGCAGCACTTTTTCCTCCTTCTCAACATGCCTAATAGGTATGTTAAAATGTGCAGCTAGGCGTGTGTCATAGAAGCCTCCAAAGATGGGACCCTTAGTACGGTTCATACTTAACCGTCTAGCAATAATGCTGCCCATACTAAAAGTGTTATCACTGTATAAACCTTGGAGCAAAATAATAATATCAGGGATACTAAAGTTTCCAGAGTTTCCGCGACCAATTAAGCAACGACTAGCAAATAATGCAAAGTAACGTAAGACAGGAAAATGTATGCTAGTGATTCGTGCATCGGAAACCTTCCTAGTTTCCCCTACAGTGATAGTATTAATAAATCCCTCCACATCATCATGATGTGGTTCTTCTGTCTTGCCCCCAAAAGGGACTAAACAAATCCGACAAAAATCATAAAGTGACATCTCCTTATGCTCATCATATAAATGAAACTCCACCGTAGGTGGCGAGTTCCTAGAATGGAAATGAAAGTTTTGCACAAAGGTATTTGTGAGTAAGAGATACTGATCGCATTGGCCGTGGAGGAAAGCAGTGAGGCCTGCATTATGAACCAACTCATGAAAATCTTCATAAATCCCGGCTGCTCTCAAGAAATCCTCAGAAGACCATTCACACGCCCGAACCTCCGCGGTGCGCGGCAAATTATACTTAGGCTTCGGTGCCTTTTCCTTCGAGCTTTGGCTCGATGAGCCCCTCAATAATATCCTTATCATTTTTTGAAAAATTCTGAAATTTTTAGTAACTTCAAAATAAAAGTAAACCAAACTCAATAATATTGATAGCAACTACTCCTACAAGTGCCTAGGGCCTATATCATGCATCGAAACTACTTTTGACCATATAAATTTGACATGCAAGCTCAAGAACAGGGTCACCTAAGCAACACAAATTTGCAATGAATAAAGTACTAGAACAAAAACTAATTGGACCAATGAAGGAGTCACATACCAAGGAACAATCTTCCCAAGCAGTTTTGTGAGAGGTGCTTTGAGCAAGGAGATCGAAAATGACAGCAAAACGAGGTTGGACTCGGGTTTGAGTTGGTTTTTCGTGTTTGGGGGAGGAAGATGAAGTGTGTGGCTGGAAGAATAAGTGGAGGAGGGCCACCATGAGCCCACGAGGCAGGGGGCGCGCCCTCCACCCTCGTGGCAAGGTGGTTGGCCCCCCTGGTGTGTTCTTTGTTTCATAAATCCTCAAATATTCTATAAAAAATCATATATAATTTTCAGGGCATTTGGAGAACTTTTATTTTCAAGGTATTTTTATATTGCACGGATAATCAGATAACTGATAGAAATTATTTATTTTTACTTTATCTCTACTACTATTAAACAAGTAAACATATTATTTTCTAACCGCACCCCGTCAAACATACACACAATAATCCACAACTATTAGAGCCACACGATTAGGGCTACTCATTTAGATCCAGCCGTCAGAATAACAACTAACCCTCAATCAAAAGTGCATCTATCAATTTTAGTTGGCGGACGAAAACTCTGCCACCCATCATACGCAGAAGGGAACGAAAAGTTCTCGGCACCCAGATAATCTCACCCCTAAATTAGCGCTAACTTTCCAATCTCACCCCAAATTTAGCGCTAACCTCTCTGGCCACACAAATCTCCTCCAAGCAAAGTGGACGTGCGTTGGGCGGCCACTGGCGATGAGGTCGCGCGCGATCCCGCGACGCGGCGGCGCCCGCTCCTCCTCGCCTCTCCGGCCGCACATGTCTCCTCCCTAGGCACGATGTGGGTGCACGCAGGGAGGCCGCCGGTGAACGAGGCCGCGCGCGAGGCGGCGGGGAGCCCTCTACTCTTGTGATCCGCGTCGGTCATCTCCATCGCCACCGCGAGCCACCTTCTCCTCCGCCGCCAGGAATCCCGTCCCCGGCAAGGTAACTGCCCTCCCCGGTCATCACACCCTGCTTGCTGCGTGTGTGTGGGTGCTTGATGCTGAGTGCTTGCCAGCTTGTCGCTGATGGCCTCCTGCTGTTGCTTTGTTGTATAGTATGTTTTTTGAGTCAGACTGTCAGACTATGATCCATGCACTTAAGGGAAGGGATTGTGATGCTGTTGAACTGGGAGTCCTTTACCATGAAGCCAGAAGTTTGGTGTTGGCTGATGTTCTCCTTAGCGTCTGGGCACTTTAGGCCCCTTACTTAATTTGTTTCAATTTTGGTGGGCAGTGATTTACCTCTGCACAAGTTTAAGTGGAATACATTTTCCCGTTCAAGAAAAACTTGCTGGATTAATTTGTTTTATCTGGCAAGCATGTGATGGTGCAGGAGGACGGGCTTCCTGGACAAGAAGATCTCTGTACTCTTCTCAATGGTGTAAAGTTGAGGTGTTCTCAAATCTCAATGACCTATTTTATTTTACTACTGATTCTTGAATGTTCTCTTTTTTCTGTTTTTCTCTATTCTTATGTTCTTTACTTCCGATTTCAACTTTCCAAGGATTTAGTTAAAAAAATCAAGGATTGTTCTTCTCATGCCTTCTGTTGCTTGTTAAAGGATTGTGCTGTAATTTGGGGAGAGATGGAGAACATGAGCCTTGGCTACCTGAAGTAGATCCTTCCTTAAGCGTCAGATGCCTTCTGTTTCAGGTAAATCATGAAGCAAAACTTTGTTGCTTGTTCAATTTTTTCCCGATGAAGCAAGATGGTCTGCATTTGAACAGTAGAAGAATATAAAATAGGGATGGTTAAAACAATCGTTCATGTTTCGATTTGATGGTTAAAACAATGTTAAAATAGGATCGTTTTGTGCTTGCTTCGCATATTAATTCAATTAGGCTTAGCGGTATATGAATGCACAAGCTCTTTAAGAGAGCCAAAAGAGAAAATCGAAAACTATTACATATGTCTATCTGTCCAAGTAACATATATTGAGACTTCTATCTTGCCAAAACTTCTTACTATTGCGTTCATTTTCTTCCTATTGTTTACATGTCACCTCTTTGTTGGTTGTTGTTTGGTGCCAAGGCCATTAGAAAAGAGTAATGCCTCAAACAAGGTAGTTCTAAAGATAGAACTCAGTGTAGCTACCATCGATGATGCTTTCCAGCAAGCACCTGGGTGACTACTCGATGCCGACCATTGTTGGTTTCCTTCATAGCTATTGTAAAATGGTGATTCATATATCACATGCTCTTTACTGGTATCGGCATGCCTGTATCACTTCACTTTTGTTCCTTTCTTAGGGGTTTGCAAGAAACATATACTGATGGTTACGGGTAAATGAGCAAATAAGAGAAGTTACAATATCACAACCATTCTCAGTTATGAGAATACTGAAATGGATATAGACTGATGATATGATGTTCATACATGTTGAAGCAAGTTTCGGAAAGAAGTAATGGATATAGACCTAACTATGCTGATCCTGTTGGTAGGACATTCTCATAGATCATTTTTTTCTTGTTCTGGTTGAGATATACTAAAGGCTATGTACCTATGAAAAAAGAAGAGACTTCAAATTTTGTATGTAGTACTTGTGTATGTGTGCTCATGAGGTGTCCAGGTTTACTCATGATGTAACATTAGATTTTTTGTTATGTTGTTCTAATTTTTTTATGCTCGCAGTACAAACAATGTATACAGTACTCCGAGACTACTAGCGAAGTGACTTTTCTTTTAGCTGTTTCTCCATGAAAGTACTATTTATCTCTGATAGTGTGATGATCACTGAATAACTTAAATACCTTTTCAGTAATGACTTAGGATAAAGACGAAGCAGAGAACATAATCTTGGTGAAGGCATCTCAATGGAGATGGGAGAGTGTTGCACAAGTGGATTTATTGGGTTGGGGAAATAGATAAAATATCTTGCTTGGTTTTTGTATTCTCTTTCTGATGTATTTTTTATGTATTATCAGCATGGAATAGATGATAGATACCTCCCACTTAAGTTTGAACTTCTATATGTTTCATAATATGGTTGGATATCGCTGGCTTATACATTATGTTTCATTTTTTTCCACAATTATGCACCCTTAATTTGTGTCTGTATTGCTTTCATAACTTGTTTATTCATTTATGTCACATATTCCTACTCATAGTCTGTTCTGTGAGAAATTGTTTGTTTTTACTTTTTAATAGCTTTCCATGGATAATGGACCGTGTATGGTGATTGGTGGCTTTATTAATCTTCAAACAATATTATATATTAATGATCTTGAATGCACGTTTGTCATGGTTTACTTATGCGTGCGTGATTAGGAGTGGTGCTTCTCAGAGAATAAAATTGTGATCTCACCAATTGGTTTGGTTATTGTATTATTTTTATATTAATCGAGACGTGCATTGCACGTGCAACCTTACTAGTTTCAACTAAATAACAAAAAGTATAGAGAGAGTATAGAAGGTTGTGCTTCTAGTTTCATCCATCTCATGCTCGTCAAAAGGAATCCACTAACAAGGTTGATCAAGTCTTGTTAACAAACCCATTCTGATTAACATGAAGCCGGAGAAATTTCGAATAACACTAGGTTACCGCAACAGGGATATGCACATCCCCAATAATAAGTATATCATATTTCTTCTTGACAGTAGGAAGAGGAAATTCAAAACCTCCAAATATAATCGATGGAATTTTTCTGATATAATTGATACTATGAACTTGAGGCTGTTTCCTCGGAAAGTGTACCGTATGCTCATTACCATTAACATGAAAAGTGACATTGCCTTTGTTGCAATCAATAACAGCCCCTGCAGTATTAAGAAAAGGTCTTCCAAGAATAATAGACATACTATCGTCCTCGGGAATATCAAGAATAACAAAGTCCGTTAAAATAGTAACGTTTGCAACTACAACAGGCACATCCTCACAAATACCGACAGGTATAGCAGTTGATTTATCAGCCATTTGCAAAGATATTTCAGTAGGTGTCAACTTATTCAAATCAAGTCTACGATATAAAGAGAGAGGCATAACACTAACACCGGCTCCAAGATCACATAAAGCAGTTTTAACATAGTTTCTTTTAATGGAGCATAGTATAGTAGGTACTCCTGGATCTCCAAGTTTCTTTGGTATTCCACCCTTAAAAGTATAATTAGCAAGCATGGTGGAAATTTCAGCTTCTGGTATCTTTCTTTTATTTGTAATAATATCTTTCATGTACTTAGCATAAGGATTTGTTTTGAGTATATCAGTCAATCGCATACGCAAAAATATAGTTCTAATCATTTCAGCAAAGCGCTCAAAATCCTCATCATCCTTTTTCTTGGATGGTTTGGGAGGAAAAGGCATGGGTTTCTGAACCCAAGGTTCTCTTTCTTTACCATGTTTCCTAGCAACAAAGTCTTTCTTATCATAATGTTGATTCTTTGATTGTGGGTTATCAAGATCAACAGCAGGTTCAATTTCTACATCATTATCATTACTAGATTGAGCATTAATATGAACATCATCATTAACATTTTCATTAGGTTCATGTTCATTACTAGATTGTGTTTCAGCATCAGACATAGATATATCATTTGGATTATTAGGTGGTTCAGCAATAGGTTCACTAGAAGTTTGCACAGTTTTGTCATTTTTCTTTTTCTTCTTTTTAGAAGAACTAGGTGCATCAATTTTATTTCTCTGAGAATCTTGCTCAATTCTCTTAGGGTGGCCTTCAGGATACAAAGGTTCCTGAGTCATTCTACCAGTTCTAGTAGCCACTTTAACAGCATGATCATTTTTCTTACTATTCATCTCATTGAGCAATTCCTTTTGAGCTTTAAGTACTTTTTCTACTTGAGTGGTAACCATAGAAGCATGTTTGCTAACAAGTTTAAGTTCACCTCTAATGTTAGCCATATAATCACCCAAGTATTTAATCATATCAGCATCTTGTTTTAATTGTCTACCAAAATAAGCATTGAATTATTCTTGCTTAAATATAAAATTATCAAACTCATCCAAGCATTGGCTATCAATCTTAGTAGGAGGGATTTCAGCTTTATCATATCTATAGAGAGAATTTACCTTTACTACCTGTGTCGGGTTATCGAGGTCTGGAGGTTCTTCAATAGGTAATGGATCAAGATCATATGTTTCTTCGACAGGCGGTAAATTAAGACCATGTATTTCTTCAATAGGACGTAAATTCTTAACATCTTCAGCTTTAATACCCTTTTCTTTCATAGATTTCTTTGCCTCTTGCATATCCTCTTGTAGCGACCAGACCTCAAACGGTCCAATCTCTGTGCTCCGATGTCATCCCTGGATCAGTAATGCTGGCACCACACAGTACTTGAAGGATTTATAACAGAGTAGCAATCATACACTTATTACATCGAGTTTCTCAAAAGAGAACTTATACAATAAATATGGCTTAAGGCCATCTAATAACGATAACAGCGGAAGGCTTGGAAGATAAGTGAGTCCATCAAATCCAACGGCATCACTGAGTATAGAACCACGACCTAAAGGCACCTTAATCGTCATCTGAAAAGTCTGCAATATTAACGTTGTAGCCCGAAACGGGTCAGCATATGGAATATGTTGGCAATGTAACACATAGAGAGTAATGGAATGAAATAAGCTATTCTATATGCATATATGGCTGGTGGAAAGCTTTATGGTTACAGTTTTGCGTAAAGCCAATTTTTCCCTACTGCAAAGGAATAAATTTTATTTAACTATCATGGTAGTTGTTAAACATTGAGAATGGTTGACAGCATTCTCAATCCCATTTAAGCATCATCATTAAAAACCCAACAATTAACTTTAGAGTAACATGATGAGATTCACATGATAATCCAGGTACTAGATACTCAAGATGTCCATAACCGGGGACACGGCTAATCATGATTAGTTTGTACACTCTGCAGAGGTTTGCGCACTTTTCCCCACAAGACTCGATCTCCTCCGTTGGTTTTCTCGCACTGCATGGTGTTTGAGAAACGGATGACCGAGACATAGTCTTTCAGAAGTGCTAGTACCTTACGAACGGGTAGACCGTACCAACCTACATCCCCTACATCTGCTAGTCTACCACTGTAAGAGTTCACACAACTTAGTCAACTATGCTAGAGCCCATAGTAGCTTGTGGCTGCACATGGAAGTTTCTAGTATGAATAATCTCATGATCCCTTTGAGTCTGGGTGGCGGTCCAAAAAAAACAAGCAATCGCTGGAATACCCAGGTGCCTCAATCCACCTAGATGTGTGTTTAGGTTGCCACCTTAAATAAACCAATAATTAACAATCTCACATCTGTCATGGATACACTCACCCAATCCACGTCTACTAGCATAGCATGGCATAATAAGCAAACGTAAGAGTAACTCCCAAAGGTTTGATAATAAATAGGTACTAGGTTCTACCTCAACTACTTCCCAAACCCACAATTTAATTAGATCCTAATCATGCAATGTGTGAGGATTGGAACTAATGCAATAAAACTGGGTAGTATGAGGTATGATCAAAGTGTTACTTGCCTTGCTGATGATCCGGGAAACCTAGCGATTCGAAGTAGCAAGCGGCGCACTCCGGGTACTCTATCGCAAACAAACAAGCATACAATAAGTACTCAACTAATGCACAGGTAAAACAGGAACAAAAGATCTAACTAGAAAGTTCAACTTAAGAACTCCAGTTGGCAAAAAGAACCAAAACAAACGAAGCAACAAAGACAAACGGCAAAAGAAACAAGCTTCGTTTATTATTCTGGATCTAGGGCAATTTTTACAGTGGCAAAAACTTATTTGAGTTGGTTAAACGGAAAGAGGGTTTCGAGACGAAACTCCAGGCCTGATTCCGATAAACGAGCGAAAAGTTAAACTAGAACGAACATCGGATGAGAGATCGCGATCAGAAAACCGCGGATTTAATCCGAGAGAAAGAAAAACGACAAACAGTTAACGAACGAACGTTCGTTAATAGAAACTAAACGAAAAACGCGTTCGTTAAAACGAACGGATAAACGGGCGCTCGCTAAAAAAATAAACCGGAAAAAAACCGATCTATTTATTAAAAAAACGAAAACTAGGGTTTTCAAAAAAAACCGAATCGAATTTTTCTCAAAAACCGGTCGGCGGCTACCTCGGTGGCGGCGGCGGCTCTCCGGCGGGGCTCCGGCAGGGCGACGGGTGGCACGAGGCGGCGGTTCCGGGCGGCACGGGGCGGCGGCAGGCGGCGTGTGGCAGCGGCGGCGGCGGCATGGGGTTTGCAGGCGGGTGGCGGCGGTTATAAAGGGGCGGGGGAGGTCGACTTGGGGGAGGGGTCGGCCTCGGGAGGCGTGTCCTCCCCGGACACGGCGGCGGCGATCGGGACTCCGGTCCCGATCCGACTGGAGGCGGCGGCGGCTGGCTGGGCCGGCCTGCTTGGCTGGGCCCTTGGCCCAGTCGGGCGCGGTTTTTTTAAACAATTTCGCTGCACCTAAAAAAATCTAGAAAAATAAATAAAAATCTAAAAATGCCAAAACAAAATTTCCCCGTCTAAATAAAATATTTAGAACAGGATGAACTTTTTTTGCTCTAAATGCAATTTTTGAAAACGTGCAATTTTTCCTAAATTCAAATAAAATAGCAAATAAAACCAAAATCTTATTTGAACTTTTTATTAAATCCTCAATATTTCTTTATTTTGGAAAGTCATTTTATTCCCTCTCTCATATTTTGATAACAGAAATAAATGAAGATAAAATAAATAAAATCAAATGATCCTATTTTCAAAATTTGGGAAAAACTCAAATATGAAAATAACGAAATCCCCAACTCTCTCCGAGGGTCCTTGAGTTGCGTAGAATTTCTAGGATCAACCAGAAAAGCAATAAAAATGATATGCAATGATGATCTAATGTATAACATTCCAAATTAAAAATTTGGGATGTTACAAACCTACCCCCCTTAAGATGAATCTCTCCCTCGAGATTTGGGTTGGCTAGAAAATAGATGAGGGTGGTCCTTCAGCAATTCTTCCTCTTGCTCCCAGGTGGCTTCATCCTCCGTGTGGTGGTTCCACTGAACTTTGCAAAACTTGATAACCTTGCTGCGGGTGACTCGCCTGGCATACTCAAGAATCTTGACTGGTTTCTCCTCATAGGTCAAATCACTGTCCAATTGAATTGCTTCCAGCGGCACTGTATCTCTCAGCGGTATATCAGCCATCTCTGAGTGGCACGTCTTCAACTGGGAAACGTGGAACACGTCATGAACTCCTGATAATCCTTCAAGTAATTCCAACTTGTACGCTACTTCTCCCATACGCTCCAAAACCTTGTATGGTCCTACAAAGCATGGCGCTAACTTTCCCTTAACTCCAAAGCGCTTAACTCCTCGAAGTGGAGATACTCGAAGATAAACCCGGTCTCCGACTCCGTAAACTGTCTCCTTGCGTTTTGAATCTGCATAGCTCTTTTGCCTGGACTGGGCTACCTTGAGCCTATCGCGAATCAATTTCACTTTCTGTTCAGATTCCTTAATCAGATCCGGTCCAAACAACTGACGGTCTCCAACTTCATCCCAAGACAATGGGGTCCTGCACCTCCTTCCGTACAAGGCTTCAAAAGGGGCCATCTTCAAACTGGATTGATAACTGTCGTTGTAAGAGAACTCTGCATATGGCAAATTCTCGTCCCAACTAGATCCGTAATCTAGTGCGCAAGCTCTCAGCATATCCTCCAAAATCATGGTAGTTGTTAAACATTGAGAATGGTTGACAGCATTCTCAATCCCATTTAAGCATCATCATTAAAAACCCAACAATTAACTTTAGAGTAACATGATGAGATTCACATGATAATCCAGGTACTAGATACTCAAGATGTCCATAACCGGGGACACGACTAATCATGATTATTTTATACACTCTGCAGAGGTTTGCGCACTTTTCCCCACAAGACTCGATCTCC
Source organism: Triticum urartu (assembly GCF_056163025.1). Lineage (NCBI taxonomy): Eukaryota > Viridiplantae > Streptophyta > Magnoliopsida > Poales > Poaceae > Triticum > Triticum urartu. The sequence continues at coordinate 110,368,700 of NC_141875.1, read as the reverse complement.
TTCGTTGGTTTTCTCGCACTGCATGGTGTTTGAGAAACGGATGACCGAGACATAGTCTTTCAGAAGCGCTAGCACCTTACGAATGGCTAGACCGTACCAACCTACATCTCCTACATCTGCTAGTCTACCACTGTAAGAGTTCGCACGACTTAGTCAACTATGCTAGAGCCCATAGTAGCTTGTGGCTGCACACAGAAGTTTCTAGTATGAATAATATCATGATCCCTTTGAGCCTGGGTGGCGGTCCAAAAAAAACAGGCAATCGCTAGAATACCCAGGTGCCTCAATCCACCCAGATGTGTGTTTAGGTTGCCACCTTAAATAAACCATTAATTAACAATCTCACATCTGTCATGGATACACTCACCCAATCCACGTCTACTAGCATAGCATGGCATAATAAGCAAACGTAAGAGTAACTCCCAAAGGTTTGATAATAAATAGGTACTAGGTTCTACCTCAACTACTTCCCAAACCCACAATTTAATTAGATCCTAATCATGCAATGTGTGAGGATTGGAACTAATGCAATAAAACTGGGTAGTAGGAGGTATGATCAAAGTGTTACTTGCCTTGCTGATGATCCGGGAAACCTAGCGATTCGAAGTAGCAAGCGGCGCACTCTGGGTACTCTATCGCAAACAAACAAGCATACAATAAGTACTCAACTAATGCACAGGTAAAACACGAACAAAAGATCTAACCAGAAAGTTCAACTTAAGAACTCCGGTTGGCAAAAAGAATCAAAACAAACGAAGCAATGAAGACAAACGGCAAAAGAAACAAGCTTCGTTTACTATTCTGGATCTAGGGCAATTTTTACATTGGCAAAAACTTGTTTGAGTTGGTTAAACGGAAAGAAGGTTTTGAGATGAAACTCCAGGCGCCTGAATCGCCTGATTCCGATAAACGAGCGAAAAGTTAAACTAGAACGAACATTGGATCAGAGATCGCGATCAGAAAACCGCGGATTTAATCCAAGAAAAAGAAAAACAACGAACAGTTAACGAACGAACGTTCGTTAACAGAAACTAAACGAAAAACGCGTTCGTTAAAATGAATGGACGATCAGGCGCTCGCTAAATAAATAAACCGGAAAAAACCGATCTATTTATTAAAAAAACGAAAACTAGGGTTTTAAAAAAAACCGAATCGGCCTTTTCTCAAAAACCGGCGGGCGGCTACCTTGGCGGCGGCGGCGGCTCTCCGGCGGGGCTCCGGCAGGGCGACGGATGGCGCGAGGCGGCGGGGCGGCGGCTCCGGGCGGCGCGAGGCGGCGGCGGCAGGCGGCGTGCGGCAGCGGCGGCGGCGGCGTGGGGTTTGCAGGGGGGTGGCGGCGGTTATAAAGGGGCGGGGGAGGTCGACTTGGGGGAGGGGTCGACTTCGGGAGGCGTGTCCTCCCTGGACACGGCAGCGGCGGCGATCGGGACTCTGGTCCCAATCTGGCTGGAGGCGGCGGCGGCTGGCTGGGCCGGCCCGCTCGGCTGGTCCCTTGGCCCAGTCGGGCGCGGGTTTTTTTAAACAATTTCGCTGCGCCTAAAAAATTTAGAAAAATAAATAAAAATCTAAAAATGCCAAAACAAATTTTCCCCGTCTAAATAAAATGTTTAGAACAGGATGAACATTTTTTTGGCTCTAAATGCAATTTTTGAAAATGTGCATTTTTCCTAAATTCAAATAAAATAGCAAATAAAACCAAAATAAAATCTTATTTGATTTTTTTATTAAATCCTCATTATTTCTTTATTTTGGGAAAGTCATTTTATTCCCTCTCCCATATTTTGATAGGAAAAATAAATGAAGATAAAATAAATAAAATCAAATGATCCTATTTTCAGAATTTGTGAAAAACTCAAATATGAAAATAACGAAATCCCCAACTCTCTTTGAGGGTCCTTGAGTTGCGTAGAGTTTCTAGGATCAAGCAGAAAAGCAATAAAATATGATATGCAATGATGATCTAATGTATAACATTCCAAATTAAAAAATTTGGGATGTTACACCTCTGGACTGAGAAACAGAACACCTCTCTTCTTCGGAGTTGGTTTAGTAATAGGATCATTAATTGGAGCAGGAGCTGGCTCAAGAGGTGCCCAATTATTTTCATTTGTCAACATATTATTCAATAAGATTTCAACTTCATCCGGTGTTCTTTCCCTGAAAAGAGAACCAGCACAACTATCCAGGTAATCTCTGGAAGCATCGGTTTGTCCATTATAAAAGATATCAAGTATTTCATTTTTAAGAGGATAATCAGGCAAAGCATTAAGTAACTTGAGAAGCCTCCCCCAAGCTTGTGGGAGACTCTCTTCTTTAATTTGCACAAAGTTGTATATTTCCTTTAAAGCAGCTTGTTTCTTATGCGCAGGGAAATATTTAGCAGAGAAGTAATAGATAATATCCTGGGGACTACGCACACAACCAGGATCAAGAGAATTAAACCATATCTTAGCATCACCCTTTAATGAGAACGGAAATATTTTAAGGATATAAAAGTAGCAAGATCTCTCATCATTAGTGAGCAGGGTGGCTATATCATTTAATTTAGTAAGATGTGCTACAACAGTTTCAGATTCATAACCATGAAAAGGATTAGATTCAACCAAAGTAATTATATCAGGATCAACAGAGAATTCATAATCCTTATCAGCAACACATATAGGTGAAGTAGCAAAAGCAGGGTCAGGTCTCATCCTAGCATTTGGAGATTGCTTATTCCATTTAGCTAATAACCTTTTGAGTCATATCTATCTTTGCAGGCTAAAATAGCTAAAGAAAGCATCTTGATCAAATAAATAACCCTCAGGAATAACAAGTGATTCTTCATCATCACTTTCATCTTCATATCAGATTCAATATTTTCAATCTCTCTAGCCCTAGCAAGTCATTCCTCGAGAAAATCACTAAGTGGCATAGTAGTATCAGGCATAGAGGTAGTTTCATCATAAGTATCATGCATAGCAGAAGTAGCATCATCAATAACATGCGACATATCAGAACGAATAGCAGAAGCAGGTGTTGGTGTCGCAAGCTTACTCATAATAGAAGGTGAATCAAGTGCAGAGCTAGATGGCAGTTCCTTACCTCCCCTCGTAGTTGAGGGATAGATCTTAGTTTTTGGATCTCTCAAGTTCTTCATAGTGTCCAGCAGATATAAATCCCAAGTGACTCAAAGAATAGAGCTATGCTCCCCGGCAGTGGTGCCAGAAATTAGTCTTGATAACGCACAAGTATAGGGGATTGCAACACCTTTCGAGGGTAGAGTATTCAACCCAAATTTATTGATTCGACACAAGGGGAGCCAAAGAATATTCTCAAGTATTAGCAGCTTAGTTGTCAATTCAACCACACCTGGAAACTTAGTATCTGCAGCAAAGTGTTTAGTAGCAAAGTAATATGATAGTGATGGTAACGGTAACAAAAGAGTAACGAAAGCAAAGTAATGTTTTTGGTATTTTGTAGTGATTGTAATAATAGCAACGGGAAATTAAATAAGCGTAAACCAGTATATGGAAAGCTCCTAGGCATCGGATCAATGATGGATAATTATTCTGGATGCGGTTCATCATGTAACAGTCATAACATAGGGTGACACAGAACTAGCTCCAATTCGTCAATGTAATGTAGACATGTATTCCAAGTATAGTCATACGTGCTTATGGAAAAGAATTTGCATGACATCTTTTGCCCTACCCTCCCGTGGCAGCGGGGTCCTAATGGAAACTAAGGGATATTAAGGCCTCCTTTTAATAGAGAACCGGAACAAAGCATTAGCACATAGTGAATACATGAACTCCTCAAACTACGGTCATCACCGGTAAGTATCCCGATTATTGTCACTTCGGGGTTAACGGATCATAACACATAATAGGTGACTATAGACTTGCAAGATAGGATCTAGAACTCTCATGTATTGATGAAAACATAATAGGTTCAGATCTGAAATCATGACATTCGGGCCCTAGTGACAAGCATTAAGCATAGCAAAGTCATAGCAACATCAATCTCAGAACATAGTGGATACTAGGGATCAAACTCTAACAAAACTAACTCGATTACATGGTGAATCTCATCCAACCCATCACCGTCCAGCAAGCCTACGATGGAATTACTTACGCACGGCGGTGAGCATCATGAAATTGGTGATGGAGGATGGTTGATGATGACGACGGCAACGAATCCCCCTCTCCGGAGCCCCGAACGGACTCCAGATCAGCCCTCCCGAGAGGTTTTAGGGCTTGGCGGCGGCTCCGTATCGTAAAACGTGATGATTTATTCTCCCCTATTTTTTTCTTCCCGAAAGCAGTTATATAGAGTTGGAGTTGGAGTTGGGGGGTCTCAAGTGAAGGAAATATGCCCTAGAGGTAATAATAAAGTTATTATTTATTTCCTTATATCATGATAAATGTTTATTATTCATGCTAGAATTGTATTAACCGGAAACATAATACATGTGTGAATACATAGACAAACAGAGTGTCACTAGTATGCCTCTACTTGACTAGCTCGTTAATCGAAGATGGTTATGTTTCCTAACCATAAACAAAAGAGTTGTTATTTGATTAACGGGATCACATCATTAGGAGAATGATGTGATTGACATGACCCATTCCATTAGCTTAGCACCCGATCGTTTAGTATGTTGCTATTGCTTTCTTCATGACTTATACATGTTCCTATGACTATGAGATTATGCAACTCCCGTTTGCCGGAGGAACACTTTGTGTGCTACCAAACGTCACAACGTAACTGAGTGATTATAAAGGAGCTCTACAGGTGTCTCCAAAGGTAAATGTTGGGTTGGCGTATTTCGAGATTAGGATTTGTCACTCCGATTGTCGGAGAGGTATCTCTGGGCCCTCTCGGTAATGCACATCACATAAGCCTTGCAAGCATTGCAACTAATGAGTTAGTTGTGAGATGATGTATTACGGAACGAGTAAAGAGACTTGCCGGTAACGAGATTGAACTAGGTATTAAGATACCGACGATCGAATCTCGGGCAAGTAACATACCGATGACAAAGGGAACAACGTATGTTGTTATACGGTCTGACCGATAAAGATCTTTGTAGAATATGTGGGAGCCAATATGAGCATCCAGGTTCCGCTATTGGTTATTGACTGGAGACGTGTCTCGGTCATGTCTACATTGTTTTCGATCCCGTAGGGTCCGCACGCTTAAGGTTTCAATGACAGTTATATTATGAGTTTATGAGTTTTGATGTACCGAAGGAGTTCGGAGTCCCGGATGAGATCGGGGACATGACGAGGAGTCTCGAAATGGTCGAGACGTAAAGATTGATATATTGGACGACTATATTTGGACATCGGAAAGGTTCCGAGTGATTCGGGTATTTTTCGGAGTACCGGAGAGTTACGGGAATACGTATTGGGCCTTATTGGGCCATACGAGAAAGAAGAAAAAGGGCCTCAAGGGTGGCCGCACCCCTCCCCTTGGTCTGGTCCGAATTGGACTAGGGAAGGGGGGCGCCCCCTTCCTTCCTTCTCCTTTTCCCTTCCTCTTTTCCTATTCCATATGGGAGGTGGAATCCTACTAGGACTAGGGAGTCCTAGTAGGACTCCACACTTGGCGCGCCCCCTCTTAGGGCCGGCCTCCTCCTCCCTTGCTCCTTTATATACGGGGGCAGGGGGGCACCTCTAGACACAAGTTGATCCACGTGATCATATTCTTAGCCGTGTGCGGTGCCCCCTTCCACCATAATCCTCGATAATATTGTAGCGGTGCTTAGGCGAAGCCCTGCGACGGTAGTACATCAAGATCGTCACCACGCCGTCGTGCTAACGGAACTCTTCCCCGACACTTTGCTGGATCGGAGTCCGGGGATCGTCATCGAGCTGAACGTGTGCTAGAACTCGGAGGTGCCGTAGTTTCGGTGCTTGATCGGTCGGGCCGTGAAGACGTACGACTACATCAACCGCGTTGTGCTAACATTTCCGCTGTCGGTCTACAAGGGTATGTAGATCACACTCTCCCCTCTCGTTGCTATGCAACACCATGATCTTGCGTGTGCGTAGGAATTTTTTTGAAATTAGTACGTTCCCCAACAGTGGCATCCGAGCCTAGGTTTTATGTGTTGATGTTATATGCACGAGTAGAATACAAGTGAGTTGTGGGCGATATAATTCATACTGCTTACCAGCATGTCATACTTTGGTTCGGCGGTATTGTTGGACGAAGTGGCCCAGACCGACATTACGCGTACGCTTACGCGAGACTGGTTCTCCCGACGTGCTTTGCACAAAGGTGGCTAGCGGGTGACAGTTTCTCCAACTTTAGTTGAACCGAGTGTGGCTACGCCCGGTCCTTGCGAAGGTTAAAACAACACCAACTTGACAAACTATCATTGTAGTTTTGATGCGTAGGTAAGATTGGTTCTTGCTTAAGCCCGTAGCAGCCACGTAAAACTTGCAACAACAAAGTAGAGGACGTCTAACTTGTTTTTGCAGGGTATGTTGTGATGTGATATGGTCAAGACATGATGCTAAATTTTATTGTATGAGATGATCATGTTTTGTAACCAAGTTATCGGTAACTGGCAGGAGCCATATGGTTGTCGCTTTATTGTATGCAATGCAATTGCGCTGTAATGCTTTACTTTATCACTAAGCGGTAGCGATAGTCGTGGAAGCATAAGATTGGCGAGACGACAACGATGCTACGATGGTGATCAAGGTGTCGCGCCGGTGACGATGGTGATCATGACGGTGCTTCGAAGATGGAGATCACAAGCACAAGATGATGATGGCCATATCATATCACTTATATTGATTGCATGTGATGTTTATCTTTTATGCATCTTATTTTGCTTTGATTGACGGTAGCATTTTAAGATGATCTCTCACTAATTATCAAGAAGTGTTCTCCCTGAGTATGCACCGTTGCAAAAGTTCTTCGTGCTGAGACACCACGTGATGATCGGGTGTGATAGGCTCTATGTTCAAATACAACGGGTGCAAAACAGTTGCACACGCAGAATACTCAGGTTATACTTGATGAGCCAAGCATATACAGATATGGCTTCGGAACACGGAGACCGAAAGGTCGAGCGTGAATCATATAGTAGATATGATCAACATAGCGATGTTCACCAACGAAACTACTCCATCTCACGTGATGATCGGACATGGTTTAGTTGATTTGGATCACGTAATCACTTAGAGGATTAGAGGGATGTCTATCTAACTGGGAGTTCTTTAGTAATATGATTAATTGAACCTAAATTTATCATGAACTTAGTACCTGATAGTATCTTGCTTGTTTATGTTTGATTGTAGATAGATGGCCCGTGCTGTTGTTCCGTTGAATTTTAATGCGTTCCTTGAGAAAGCAAAGTTGAAAGATGATGGTAGCAATTACACGGACTGGGTCCGTAACTTGAGGATTATCCTCATTGCTGCACAGAAGAATTACGTCCTGGAAGCACCGCTGGGTGCCAGGCCTACTGCTGGAGCAACACCAGATGTTATGAACGTCTGGCAGAGCAAAGCTGATGACTACTCGATAGTTCAGTGTGCCATGCTTTACGGCTTAGAATCGGGACTTCAACGACGTTTTGAACGTCATGGAGCATATGAGATGTTCCAGGAGTTGAAGTTAATATTTCAAGCAAATGCCCGGATCGAGAGATATGAAGTCTTCAATAAGTTCTATAGCTGCAAGATGGAGGAGAACAGTTCTGTCAGTGAGCATATACTCAAAATGTTTGGGTATAATAATCACTTGATTCAATTGGGAGTTAATCTTCCAGATGATTGCGTCATTGATAGAATTCTCCAATCACTGCCACCAAGCTACAAGAGCTTCGTGATGAACTATAATATGCAAGGGATGAATAAGACTATTCCCAAGCTCTTCGCAATGCTGAAAGCTGCGGAGGTAGAAATCAAGAAGGAGCATCAAGTGTTGATGGTCAATAAGACCACTAGTTTCAAGAAAAAGGGCAAAGGGAAGAAGAAGGGAAACTTCAAAAAGAACAGCAAGCAAGTTCCTACTCAAGAGAAGAAACCCAAACCTGGACCTAAGCCTGAAACTGAGTGCTTCTACTGCAAGCAGACTGGTCACTGGAAGCGGAACTGCCCCAAGTATTTGGAGGATAAGAAGGATGGCAAGGTGAACATAAGTATATTTGATATACATGTTATTGATGTATGCTTTACTAGTGTTTATAGCAACCCCTCAGTATTTGATACTAGTTCAGTTGCTAAGATTAGTAACTCGAAACGGGAGTTGCAGAATAAACAGAGACTAGTTAAGGGTGAAGTGACGATGTGTGTTGGAAGAGGTTCAAAGATTGATATGATTATCATCGCACACTCCCTATAAATTCGGGATTAGTGTTGAACCTAAATAAGTGTTATTTGGTGTTTGCGTTGAGCATGAATATGATTTGATCATGTTTATTGTAATACGGTTATTCATTTAAGTAAGAGAATAAATTGTTGTTCTGTTTACATGAATAAAACCTTATATGGTTACACACCCAATGAATATAGTTCGTTGGATCTCGATCATAGTGATACACATAATCATAATATTGAAACCAAAAGATGCAAAGTTAATAATGATAGTGCAACTTATTTGTGGCACTGACATTTAGGTCATATTGGTGTAAAGCGCATGAAGGAACTCCATGCTGGTGGGCTTTTGGAATCACTTGATTATGAATCAGTTGATGCTTGCGAACCATGCCTCATGGGCAAGATGACTAAGACTCCGTTCTTCGGAACAATGGAGCGAGCAATAGATTTGTTGGAAATCATACATAATGATGTATGTGGTCCGATGAATATTGAGGCTCGCGACAGGTATCATTATTTTCTAATCTTCACAGATGATTTGAGTAGATATGAGTATATCTACTTGATGAAACATAAGTCTGAAACATTTGAAAAGTTCAAAGAATTTCAGAGTGAAGTGGAAAATCATCGTAACAAGAAAATAAAGTTTCTATGATCTGATCGTAGAGAAGAGTATTTTAGTTACGAATTTGGCCTTCAGTTAAAAACAATGTGAAATAGTTTCACTACTCACGCCACCTGGAACACCACAGTATAATGGTGTGTCCGAACGTCATAACCGTACTTTATTAGATATGGTGCGATCTATGATGTCTCTTACCGATCTACCACTATCGTTTTGGGGTTATGCATTAGAGACAACTGCATTCACGTTAAATAGGGCACCATCTAAATCCGTTGAGATGACACCGTATGAACTGTGGTTTGACAAGAAACCAAAGTTGTCGTTTCTTAAAATTTGGGGTTGTGATGCTTATGTGAAACAAGTTTCATCCTGATAAGCACAAATCCAAATCGGAGAAATGTGTCTTCATAGGATACCCAAAGGAGACAGTTGGGTACACCTTCTATCACAGATCCGAAGGCAAGATATTCGTTGCTTAGAATGGATCCTTTCTAGAGAAGGAGTTTCTCTTGAAAGAAGTGAGTGGGAGGAAAGTAGAACTTGATAAGGTAATTGTACCTTCTTCCTTATTGAAAAGTAGTTCATCACAAGAAATCTGTTCCTGTGACTACTACACCAATTAGTGAGGAAGACTAATGATGATGATCATGTAACTTCAGATCAAGTTAATACCGAATCTCGTAGGTAAACCAGGAGTGAGATCCGCACCAAAGTGGTACGGTAATCCTGTTCTGGAAGTCATGTTACTAGACCATGACGAACTTGCGAACTATGAGGAAGCGATGATGAGCCTAGATTCCGCGAAATGGCTTGAGGCCATGAAATCTGAGATGAGATCCATGTATGAGAACAAAGTATGGACTTTAATTGACTTGCCCAATGATCGGTGAGCCATTGAGATTAAATGGATCTTCAAGAGGAAGATGGACGCTGATAGTAGTGTTATTATCTACAAAGCTAGAATTGTCGCAAAAAGGTTTTCGACAAATTCAAGGTGTTGACTATGATGAGAGTTTCTCACTCGTATCTATGCTTAAGTCTGTCCGAATCATGTTAGCAATTGACGCATTTTATAAAATCCAGCAAATGGATAAACAAAACTGCATTCCTTAATGGATTTATTAAAGAAGAGTTGTATATGATACAACCAGAAGGTTTTGTCAATCCTAAAGGTGCTAACAAAATGTGCAAGCTCCAGCGATCCATTTATGGACTGGTGCAAGCCTCTCGGAGTTGGAATAAACACTTTGATAGTATGATCAAAGCATATAGTTTTATACAGACTTGCGGTGAAGCCTGTATTTACAAGAAAGTGAGTGGGAGCACTACAACATTTCTGATAAGTATATATGACATATTGTTGATCGGAAATAATGTAGAATTATTCTGCAAAGCATAAAGGAGTGTTTTTAAAGAAGTTTTTCAAAGAAAGACCTCGGTGAAGCTGCTTACATGTTAAGCATCAAAATCTATAGAGATAGATCAAGACGCTTGATAAGTTTTTTAAATGAGTACATACCTTGACAATATTTTGAAGTAGTTCAAAAATGGAACAGTCAAAGAAAGATTTCTTGGCTGTGTTACAAGGTATGAAATTGAGTAAGACTCAAAGCCCGACCACGGCAGAAGATAGAAAGAGAATGAAAGTCATTCCCTATGCCTCAGCCATAGGTTCTATAAAGTATGCCATGATGTGTACCAGATCTATTGTATACCCTACAATGTGTTAAGCAAGGGAGTACAATAGTGATCTAAGAGTAGATCACTGGACATTGGTCAAAATTATCCTTAGTGGAATAAGGAAATATTTCTTGATTATGGAGGTGACAAAAGGTTTGTCGTAAAAAGTTACGTCGATGCAAGTTTTGACACAGATCTGGATGACTCTAAGTCTCGATCTAGATACATATTGAAAGTGGGAGCAATTAGCTAGAGTAGCTCCGTGCAGAGCATTGTAGACATAGAATTCGCAAAATACTTACGGATCTGTATGTGACAGACCCGTTGACTAAAATTATCTCACAAGCAAAACATGATCACACCTTAGTACTCTTTGGGTGTTAATCACATAAATGATGTGAACTAGATTATTGACTCTAGTAAACCCTTTGGGTATAGGTCACATGACGATGTGAACTATGGGGGTTAATCACATGGTGATGTGAACTCTTAGTGTTGAATCACATGGCGATGTGAACTAGATTATTGACTCTAGTGCAAGTGGGAGACTGAAGGAAATATGCCCTAGAGGCAATAATAAAGTTATTATTTATTTCCTTATATCATGATAAATTTTTATTATTCATGCTAGAATTGTATTAACCGGAAACATAATACATGTGTGAATCCATGGACAAACAGAGTGTCACTAGTATGCCTCTACTTGACTAGCTCGTTAATCGAAGATGGTTATGTTTCCTAACCATAAACAAAAGAGTTTTTATTTGATTAACGGGATCACATCATTAGGAGAATGATGTGATTGACATGACCCATTCCATTAGCTTAGCACCCGATCGTTTAGTATGTTGCTATTGCTTTCTTCATGACTTATACATGTTCCTATGACTATGAGATTATGCAACTCCCGTTTGCCGGAGGAACACTTTGTGTGCTACCAAACGTCACAATGTAACTGGGTGATTATAAAGGAGCTCTACAGGTGTCTCCAAAGGTACATGTTGGGTTGGCGTATTTCAAGATTAGGATTTGTCACTCCGATTGTCGGAGAGGTATCTCTGGGCCCTCTCGGTAATGCACATCACATAAGCCTTGCAAGCATTGCAAATAATGAGTTAGTTGTGAGATGATGTATTACGGAACGAGTAAAGAGACTTGCCGGTAACGAGATTGAACTAGGTATTAAGATACCGACGATCGAATCTCGGGCAAGTAACATACCGATGACAAAGGGAACAACGTATGTTGTTATGCGGTCTGACCGATAAAGATCTTCGTAGAATATGTGGGAGCCAATATGAGCATCCAGGTTCCGCTATTGGTTATTGACTGGAGACGTGTCTCGGTCATGTCTACATTGTTCTCGAACCCGTAGGGTCCGCACGCTTAAGGTTTCAATGACATTTATATTATGAGTTTATGAGTTTTGATGTACCGAAGGAGTTCGGAGTCCCGGATGAGATCGGGGACATGACAAGGAGTCTCGAAATGGTCGAGACGTAAAGATCGATATATTGGACGACTATATTCGGACATCGGAAAGGTTCTGAGTGATTCAGGTATTTTTCGGAGTACCGGAGAGTTACGGGAATACGTATTGGGCCTTATTGGGCCATAAGGGAAAGAAGAAAAAGGGCCTCAAGGGTGGCCGCACCCCTCCCCTTGGTCTGGTCCGAATTGGACTAGGGAAGGGGGGCGCCCCCTTCCTTCCTTCTCCTTTTCCCTTCCTCTTTTCCTATTCCATATGGGAGGTGGAATCCTACTAGGACTAGGGAGTCCTAGTAGGACTCCACACTTGGCGCGCCCCCTCCTAGGGTCGGCCTCCTCCTCCCTTACTCCTTTATATACGGGGGCACGGGGGCACCTCTAGACACAAGTTGATCCACGTGATCATATTCTTAGCCGTGTGCGGTGCCCCCTTCCACCATAATCCTTGATAATATTGTAGCGGTGCTTAGGCGAAGCCCTGCGACGGTAGTACATCAAGATCGTCACCACGCCGTCGTGCTAACGGAACTCTTCCCCGACACTTTGCTGGATCGGAGTCCGGGGATCGTCATCGAGCTAAACGTGTGCTAGAACTCGGAGGTGCCGTAGTTTCGGTGCTTGATCGGTCGGGCCGTGAAGACGTACGACTACATCAACCGCGTTGTGCTAACGCTTCCGCTGTCGGTCTACAAGGGTACGTAGATCACACTCTCCCCTCTCGTTGCTATGCATCACCATAATCTTGCGTGTGCGTAGGAAATTTTTTGAAATTACTACGTTCCCCAACATCCAGGGGCCCACGAGGTAGGGGCGCGCGCCCTAGGGGGGGGCCCACCCTCGTGAGAAGGGTGTGGGCCCCCTGGTCTTCATCTTTGGCGAGGAATTTTTATTATTTATTGTAAGATATCCCGTGGAGTTTCAGGTCATTCCGAGAACTTTTGTTTTCTGCACATAAAACAACATCATGACAATTCTGCTGAAAACAGCGTTAGTCCGGGTTAGTTCCATTCAAATCATACAAGCTAGAGTCCAAAACAAGGGCAAAAGTGTTTGGAAAAGTAGATACGTTGGAGACGTATCAAAGAGCAAGCGCACGAAGGCGTACACGGCGGCCGAGGACAAGCTTCTTTGTGAGTGTTGGCGAGACATTAGACAAGACCCCAAGATGGGCGCCGAGCAAAAGCATTCAACCTTTTGAATTCGTGTTCACCGAGAGTTTCATGAGCGCAAGAAGTTTCCGCCTTACTAATTTGTGAGCACGCGCGGGTGGGTCTCCATTTTCAAGCGGTGGAGGGTGATCCAACAAGAGTGTAACAAGTTTTGCACTACTCTTGAGAGCGTCAAGGCCCGCCCCGTGAGCGGCATCAACATGCAAGACATGGTATGCTAGCAAGCCGCCCTCTTTTGTGTCATCAAGTTCATCCTTTGCGTGTTCATTTGCATATCACTTGCCCATATGCTTGCATGGAAACATTTTGTAGGGATTTCAAGCTTTGGAGGCATTCAAGGTTCAACACAATGGTAAGTGCTTCAACCTCTTCCATTGCTATCGGGTCATCAAGGACGAGAAGAAGTTCAAGACGCAATATGCCGCACTCAAGTCGCGTGGGGGGAAGAAAGCCGTGGAGGATGTTGGGGAGGTCGAGCCGGCACGGCCACAGGGGAAGACCAACTCCAAAAGGAGGACAAGCGAGACGCGACCACCAACGCCTTGATCGCAAGCGTGGACGGCATGATGAATAAGAAGGACTCAAGGGAGGAGGAGCGCCGACGTTTCAAGGCGGAGCAAATGGACGCTTTCATGGAGATCCAAAGAAGGAGGCTTGAGCTGGACGCCGACAAGCAAGCCAAGATGTTTCAGCTAGAAGCGGAGAAGCAAGATAAGATGCTAGAGATCGAGACCGCTAACGCCAAGACCAAGGCGAAAGAAGTGGCTCTCGCGAGCATGATGACCGGGGTAAAGATCATGAAGATGGATCTCAACACCGTGTCGCCAAGGAAGAGGCCGTGGTTCGAGAAGATGCAGACCGACATGCTCAAGTTCGATGACGAGTGATCTATGACGACGAGCGCCATCTTTTTTGTATGCAGGCATGACCACGACGTGGTCGAACTTAAGTCTCACCCCCTTTTTTGTGTGTTCGCATGTGTGCCGGCCGGCTGGCGAGTGCGCCAACATGAACTGTGGCGATATTTTCTGAAGTCGGTATTGTATGCCGGTGCTGACATGATGCCGGCATGAGACATGACCGTTGGAATAATCGGTCGCGGGCGTTTAAAAAAAAATTGAATGCGGACATAAAATGGGTCGGCGCGTTGGGCGCAATGCCGACCCAAATACAAAATTGAGCGGACGCCGGGTGGACAGTCGACCCAAACAAAAAAAACAAATACGTTATCCATTTGGGTCAGTCCATTAAAGTTACTCTAAAATAAGACCATCTAATCAATCATTTTAGATGCCCTTAGCCAAAGAGAAAGCGCGCGCGCAATCACACAGCCGCAAATCATTTTAGATGCCCTTAGGCTGATTGCTAATTGTAATGAGGAGTATCATATACTAGTATCATGCATATGATACTAGTCTGTAATACTACATCTCTAATGCATAATATCATATGTTAGTATCATATAACACTATTTATTGTCATGCATGACACAAAAGTAGCACATAATTTAATATGATACGGTATCATGATATGATACTCAAGCCTCTCTTTCTTTATTTAATTCTGTGTCACTTCATTAAAATTGCTTAGTTGATATGCATGATATCACCTACATTATGATACAGCCTTAGCAGCTAGAGAGAAAGCGCGCGCGCAATCACACAGCCGCAAAACCCAATGACGAGGGGTAGCTGTCGGAGCGAGACGCGCGGGAGCGGGGAGTCCAAGTGCAACGAAAAAGAGCCATGCACGCACGCACATCTCCTTGGTCGGACCGAGCCTCTCGTGACCGCGCGCTCCTCGTTTCCCCTTTTTTTTTTCATGCAACGCACGGCACGTCGGTACGTACTACGTACTTACCCGCTTTGCTTGGCCTGGAGCGGCTGGGCAGGTCTGTGGATATCGTCGCGCACAGTGCGGCGGCATGCGGTACAGTCACACCACAGTACCCGTGATCGATCGTTTTCTTTGCTCTGACTCTGAAGAAATTTCATTTTGGTTTCTGCAAATCTTTGTTTTTGTCGTCAAGGACATGCTCACTCCACTACTTGTTTAAGATACAAAGAGAGAAATGGTCATATACGTACTCTTGGCTCTTGGCCGATACAACTGTCTTTCTACTTGAACCGGCATTTGTTTCTGATCTGCTGTACGTGGGGGATCGCTGGCAGTTATTATTACAAACAACGTTGTGTGTGTGTGTGTGTGTTGACAATTTTGAGTGCCAGTTCAACGACCAGCGCCGCCATTTCCGTAATTGATTGCAAGTTGCGACCATGCATGGATGGTGTTCTCTTGCAAATTCAGTAATTGATTTTGTGGAAGCAGGGTTAGTACCACTCCACTATCATTATTCATTACTCTCTTTTTTGCAAGTGCATTATTCATTACTCGTGGCCGAGAAAATTCGAGCAAGTCAATCTGCTAACTATATGCACAAATCATGTGCAACTGTCTTAGGCCTTGGTCGAAGAAGGCGTAGACGGCGGTCCACGTCGTTTCCCCCTTGGGGGTGATGCCTTGGAGGTCCGATCTCTCGTCAGTTGGTGGTGGCTCCCGCGGCTTTCTTAGCTTCACCGTTGGCTTGGCGAGTGTGCAGTCTCGGGACTAGAGTGAAGGTCGGACGGTGACTCCATAAATCTCCTAAGTGTGGTGTTGGCTTTGGTCGCTTGGGCGGCAATGCCATCAGTTATGATGGTTTGCGGCCTCGAGGCCGGTGTTAAAGTCAGAGCGGCGACTTCGGAGACCTACATGAGGGTGTTGCTTTGGTCGGTAGGGCGATAGAGACATCCATTTGGCTGGTGCGCAGCCTCGGGGTCGGTGTGGACGTCGGAGCGGCGGCTCCTGGAACCGGGTGTTGGGTGGTAGGGTGTCATATATTGTCACCAAGGTGGTGATGTCGTAGACTCGGTTGGTGCGCAGCCTCGGGGCGGGTGTGTGGCTTGTCACAAATATATTGGTTTTCGGTCGGTTTTCCTTGTAAACCGGCAATTCTCCTTTTCTTAATGAGAGAACTGCGTGCTAGCTCAGTGGTAATGACGCTGTCTTGCGATTCCAGGGCAGCCGGGTTTGATTCCCTCAGGGTCAGATATTTCAACCGTGTTTCTCGTCTTTCTATAAAAATATGCCCGAGGGTGCTCGCCCCTCTGGTCTCGTTCGTTTTCTCCTTTTCTTAATGAAAAGGTAGAGTTTCTACCAGCGTCTCGAAAAAAAACTGTCTTAGGCCATGAGTTGTTATTTCTTTTTCATGCATTCTAAAAATAGCGCAATCAACTAGTTATATTTTCTTCATAACTAATGAATATTAGCCATTTTGAGTGCCTGCAACGTGTTTCCCTGTGTCGGCATTGTCAGACATTATTTCTCTTTCTAAAACAAGGCAAAAGCCACACACAACACGTCTTGCTTCGTACCCGTTAGCTCGGGGGACACAAGGGTGCTTAGCTAGGGTTTCCCCTGCTTCTTGCTGGCGCCGCTAATGGCCCGCCTCATCTCTTTTGGTCTTAGAACCATGGAAGCACAATGGATCCCGATCCTTGTCGTGAGACACAAGGGCGCCCAGCTAGGGTTTTCCCTGTTTTTTTAATTTTGTTAGGTTTGTGACATGCTTAGAAAGACGAGGCGGCGGTGACTTCCTGAAGATCGAATAAGCTTCTTCCTGGCTACCCTGTCGCGGTGGTGCTGCTAGCATTATCCGAGGGCATGTGGAGGTGTGTCTCCGGCAGATCTCATAGGATTCGCTCGACATTTTGTCTTCGGTGGATCCGATCTTCGTTCGTCCATGTTCATGTGTCTGCAGGTTGGACTTTTCTGATCTACACTTCTCTTCATCGGTGGAGGTTGTTGTTGTGGTGCGTTTGTCCTATGGGAACTTTTCTGACTGTCTACTACACCAGAGTTTATCCGGCTCCGATAAGGAAGGGGCGATGACGTTGGCGCGCATTCGGCTCGCTCCAGTGCTTGTAGTTGGCATTAGGTGGTCTACGGACCTGAATGCTTTTTTTTTTTACTTTTGATGTTTTTGTACCACCTTAATACAGTAGTTGATAAACAGATCGTAAGTTTTCTTGAGAAAAAAAACAACGCAAAAGCTTTGCCAAAGAATTTATGTACAAGAAAGAGGACAAGTAACCAGCCTGCGATTTTCAACAGTTTGGAGAGAGAAAAATATAGAAGCAATGGCACCACTGCAAGTTGAGACCATGCATGCATAAATAACGGGCCTATCTCGACAATGGCGGTAATTAGCGCTATTCTTCCTTCTGATTGTGTTGTCGCGGAGCTTGAATGTTTTAGGGCGTAGCGTGACGGTGTACTCAGTTGTTTCAATGTTCTCTTCTGGTAGCATAGTCTTATGAGATCTGGTTATTCTGGGATCGGTGTTGTATAAGGGCTACTTCACCATCTTATATCGTTCCGCCGTATACTTTGTTCGAGTGTTGCTTTATATGTAAAGCGGGGCGAAAGCCACTTTCGGTAATCCTTCAAATTATGATTTACGCGTATCGCAAACACTAGTACTAGCTAGCTTGCTGCTACTACTATTACTCGTGGATAAGAAAATTCGAGCAGGTTGATGAGGTAGCTGCCACCTTCCCAAGCTACATTAAGATCTCGGTCACGGGTCACGAGCATGAGACGTTGAGGCCCTGTATAGCTCAGCACTAGCTGAACCAAGTAACCGTTAGCTAATCGTAGCCATATGAATGTTGAGAGATGTACAGCTTCCAAGTGATCTCTCTCGCCTTCTTAATTATGAATGTCACGAGCAGAGACTAGCTACCGACTCGCCCTCTCCACACGTATCCGCGCCGCTCCGTGAGCGGCGAGGTGGATGCATGCGTACCCTACCCCTCGACGGTATATAAAGCTCGGCTCCTCCTTCACATTGATATTCAACTCACACTTGCAACCGATCAGAGTTCACTAGCTGCTAGCTGCTAGACGTCAGCTGCTTTGATAATCAGCCAGAGCTTTCCAGTTAGTTTGTGGTTGGCTTCTTGCATCGAGGGTAGCTAGATCGATCGATGGCGCCTAATGGTGACGCGGCGGTGGCGGCGGCGGAGGCGGTGCCGATGGGGCGGCCGAGGCAGCAGCAGAAGCCGCGGAGGATCTCGATGGAGGGGCTCCAGCGCGCCATGTCCGACCTGGCCCTGGAATTCACCAAGAAGGCGGCCGTGCTGGACGCGGCGGCCAGGCTGCCGGCTGTGTCGGAGCAGGTGGACGACGCGCGCTGCGAGTGCTGCGGCATGACGGAGGAGTGCTCGGCCGAGTACGTGCGGCGCGTGCGGGAGCGGTACTGCGGGCGGTGGGTGTGCGGGCTCTGCGCGGCGGCGGTGACCGACGAGGCGGACAGGAGCCGGAGCACCACGGAGGAGGCGCTGGCCGCGCACATCGCCGTGTGCGGGCGGTTCAACCGGCTGGGGCGCGCCAACCCGGTGCTCATGCAGACGGAGGCCATGAGGGAGATCTTCAGGAAGAGGGGCAAGTCCAACAGCCCCAGGGACGGCGCGAATGCCGGTGGCCTCGCCAGGAGCTCCAGCTGCATGTCGGCCATCACCAAGGACCTCAACTGTACCATTAAAAAATAGTCAGGGAGTGTCCGACGTCTTTTCCGGCTGGCTGGGCAGGCCAACGCAAGAGGATCGTGAAAACTACGTATATCTCATAAAGCTATGTATGTACATACAGCTCAAGCTCAGTGTGGAATCATCAGTGGTATATGCTGTATGATATTCGGAAGTAAGGTTTAGCTAAACAAAGAAAAAGAAAAATTCAGGTACTATTGGTAAAGGGCTCGTTCAGAACGAAGGAAATTTGTCCACCTGTAAAGCCTTTCGGGCTTGTTTTTGTTTTTGGTTTATACAGGGTAATAACATATGTGTATGTGTGTCAGATTGAACCTGTTGAAGTATATACAGTTTGTGAGGCTTGGTTCAGAAGGAGAAAAAAGAATCAGATATTAGTAAGAGACTGTTTCAGAACGAAGGAAGTTTACATGCTTTATCGTTGAAGTTTTTTCCTTGCCCTCTACGATCCGTTTGCTCTCTAACATGTACTCCCTCCGTTTCATAATATAAAACGTTTTTTTAACACTAGTGTAGTATGAAAAATTGTCTTATATTATGAGACGGAGGGAGTATGTATAAAATTTATCTTTTCAAGGCAACAAGTGTATATACTCCCTCTTTCATAATGTAGTGCATATAGATTTCTTGAAAAGTTAATCTCAGTAAACTTTGACCAAGTTTATAGAGAAAATTGTTTACATCTAGAATATCAAACATGTACATTATGAAAATATATCCCATGCATGATGTATATGATGATATGCATTTGATATTCTAAATGTAGATAGTTTTCTCTATAAACACCATTAAACTTTGCAAAGTTTGACTATTGAAAAAAAATGTCAGCACTACACTATAAAACAAAGAGAGTATTATATATGCTTATGGAATTTTTTATGTGAATCTTGGTAGAATGTTTCACCAATAATTTCATCTCCATTGTGCTATGGCGTGCTCCAGTGCCACGGAGGTCAAACTATTGTTGGTCATAATTTTTTAAATATGTTGTTAATTTTTTACTTTTATAAGGATTTATTTGTCCATCCTAAAATCACGTCTGTCAAGATTGATGACATTGAACACAATAAAGTATCTATATCAATATAAAAAGACCCAAAGGGACAGATCCAATTAATCTCGGCCATCAAATCATGTCAATCCGACGACCTAGACTGCTTCAATGTCGAGCGCTCAACACGTTTAGTGTGCATTTAATTTTATGCCAAATATAGTGCTAATCACATAATAACACGCAAATAATATCCTACTTAATATTTGCATGCATTTAATATACTTCCAAATTAACATGCATTGCACATACACATTGACTAGTCTCAACAAGATAGAGAATTTCCCACCTCTCCTTTTTATTTGGATGAGATAAAAGGAGGCTTTCTGAGATGAAACGTAAGGCCATGTACAATGGTGCTATCTTAGAGGTGCCACATAGGATACATGTTGACGTGGAGGAGAGATGAATAATAGAAAAGGCTTGCCTTCTCTTATTTAAGAGATGATCTCTTAGTACAAGATGTCTCACTACGTTTTTAGGAACCCACTGTAGGCATGCTTTTTATTATCATATCAAAATTACATGCAAGGCCTAAGATAAGACTAGCATATCAACCATTGTACATTCCCTTAACAAAGTTATTGGTAAATAGGGTCACCACCATAATTTTATCTGATATTCTGGGGAGATATTAAAAATCTAACTGAACTGTTTTGATGGTTTTCATGAAGGGAAAATTTCATAATGAGAGACCTATTTTCCCCATTCTCCCTGCCATCCCATGTGAGATGGGGGACCATCTAAAGTTTCCTTCACGCCACACACAATTGTCATATGTAATGTGCTCCAAAAGGCGGCCCCAAGTAGTCAAATATGGAGGCTAGGAGACCAAATATGAAGGACACTCCCTAAATTTTGATGACATGGCATGGAATGACGACTCCACTTTAGTGTGTTTTTGGGGAACAGTCGTCATATTTGCAGTTAGTATGGCGTCCGGGCCATTATGATGACTCGGCTAGAGTTCTCTTAGCGCTTTTAGCTGGAAGATGATGTCTACCACTCAAACAACTCTCATAAGATATATAAAATATGAAAGGGGTTATATGTATTACTTCAAGAAACAACTTAATTAAAAAAATATAAGATTTGCTTAAAATTTATTATAAATGCCATATGATAAAGTTAAATGGACCTTTTGTATTTACATTCTGCAATGAAACTTTTGGGAATTGTTTGGTGTGAGTGGATAATTGGAGTAGTGGGGGGAGGGAAAGTGCCATTAAATTGATTGATATTGTGGGCCCTTACTTAATTTTAAGCTAGATCATTTGTAAATTGTTTGACCTCATTGCTATTGGGCTAGCCTTGCTTATCAAGAAAGCACACAATCAAAACATTGTGAAGGGATAGTTCCTCATCTTGTTGAAGATGTCCTATCAGTCCTTCAGTATGAAGATGGTACCCTTTTTTTGCTGTGAGATGATTTAAAAAATGCTAGAAAAAATAATGTTTATTTTCTATGTTTTGGAGTAAATCCGAGGCTTGAAAATAACTTCCACAGAAGTGACATATACTGCCTTGGAAATTATGTTCAAATGAGTAATGCATACAACCCCCGCAAAAAAGAATGCATACAGAGATATTTTCACATGCACTGTTGAACGTGGATGTTGTACATGCACATGCGGGTACATGAGTTATCATAATCACAATCTGAGACACGTGCTTAAAAATTTAGAGATTTTTTTATTTTCCATTATGCCACGTGGGTTGCATAGAAAAGTCAAATCAACATGTACCTCACCCATCTATGTAGATGTAGCCTTTCCGCACTAGCTTTGCTCATGTTGCTCGAGTTGTCGTCTCGCTCCTCACTCACAACAAAAGCTTTCATCCATTTTGAAAGTGCATCTAATCCTTGGATGGTTTTGATGATTAAAAACAATATATATCACATTGAACTAATGCCTATTCAAAATATTGACCATGTATTAGAAAAATGCTAAACATGTATTAGAAAAATGTTCTTGACATATACAAAAAATATAGAAAGAAAACCAAAAAAACTGAAAACCGAGGAAGAAACAAAATAAAAAATTAAATTTGAAAAAAAAATGCAAAAAGTATGGGAAAATAGTGAAAATCAATAAAGAAACAAAGAATAACTAAAAAATAGAAAACCTAGGAAGAAAGAAAAAACCGAAGGGTAAAAAGAAAATGAGTTAGAAATGAAAAACCGATGAAAACAATGAAAGAACAAAGAAAAACCAATAGAAAAATGAACGAAAAAATAAGGAAGAAATAAAAAAAACCAAACCAAAAAGAAAAGAAAAGAAAAAACCCGATGAAAACAGAATAAAAATGATGCAAAAAGAAAGAAAAAACCAGTAAAAATAGGGAAACTGAGAAAAACCAGTTGAAACAGGGCTCATTTCGCCTCACCTATATCGCGCTCTACTACTTCAACATGTACCCGATGCGAGCCTGGTCGCTAGCACCATCGCCAACTATCCAGGTGACCAGGTATCGAATCCCCTACATGCCCCCTTTTTCTTTACTAATTTCTTTTAAGTATTCACAAGTAGGATGACTCATTACTATAGACACCTCACGCAAGAGATCCTTCCGTCTCGCATGAAGCGAAATATAGGTCGAGTTTGGTTGGCACCCTACATGCTCCCTTTTTCTTTACTTATTTCTTTTAAGTATTCACAAGTGGGATGACTCATTACTATAGACGCCTCACGCAAAGAGATCCTTCCGTCTCGCATGAAGCGAGATATAGGGCGAGTTTGGTTGGCACCCTACATGCCCCCTTTTTCTTTACTTATTTCTTTGAAGTATTCACAAGTGGGATGACTCATTACTATAGACGCCTCACGCAAGAGATCCTTCCGTCTCGCATGAAGCCCCCTTTTTCTTTACTAATTTCTTTTAAGTATTCACAAGTAGGATGACTCATTACTATAGACACCTCACGCAAGAGATCCTTCCGTCTCGCATGAAGCGAGATATAGGGCGAGTTTGGTTGACACCCTACATGCTCCCTTTTTCTTTACTTATTTCTTTTAAGTATTCACAAGTGGGATGACTCATTACTATAGACGCCTCACGCAAAGAGATCCTTCCGTCTCGCATGAAGCGAGATATAGGGCGAGTTTGGTTGGCACCCTACATGCCCCCTTTTTCTTTACTTATTTCTTTGAAGTATTCACAAGTGGGATGACTCATTACTATAGACGCCTCACGCAAGAGATCCTTCCGTCTCGCATGAAGCCCCCTTTTTCTTTACTAATTTCTTTTAAGTATTCACAAGTAGGATGACTCATTACTATAGACACCTCACGCAAGAGATCCTTCCGTCTCGCATGAAGCGAGATATAGGGCGAGTTTGGTTGGCACCCTACATGCTCCCTTTTTCTTTACTTATTTCTTTTAAGTATTCACAAGTGGGATGACTCATTACTATAGACGCCTCACGCAAAGAGATCCTTCCGTCTCGCATGAAGCGAGATATAGGGCGAGTTTGGTTGGCACCCTACATGCCCCCTTTTTCTTTACTTATTTCTTTTAAGTATTCACAAGTGGGATGACTCATTACTATAGACGCCTCACGCAAGAGATCCTTCCGTCTCGCATGAAGCGAGATATAGGGCGAGTTTGGTTGGCACCCTACATGCTTCCTTTTTCTTTACTTATTTCTTTTAAGTATTCACAAGTGGGATTACTCGTTACTATAGACGCCTCACGCAAAGAGATCCTTCCGTCTCGCATGAAGCGAGATATAGGGCGAGTTTGGTTGGCACCCTAGCCATGTCGTGCCTGGCCACAAGTTTCCCTGGAACCTGCCTGGCATCCGTTTGGATTGCGTCCTCAACAATCGGACGAGTGCCTGGCCGGAGCAAGCCTGGAATCGTCATTAGCCTAGGGTTAACTTTGGCACCATCGTTAGCCTGGGCCAGGCTATCTCTTTCGGATGCCTAGTGCATGCCTGGTTGTGGAGCTAAATCCTATTTGGCGCCTTCAGCGTCCGATACAGCTATTCCCGCAAACGGGCGCACACCCCCCTCTCTTCGTTCGCTATTAATGGGCTGGCCCACCTCCACTTCGTTCTTAGATGTTTTTACACGCAAAAAAGGGCGGGCGCGCGACCGAGAATCGAACCATCCACCTCCTGCATCGAGTGAGGCAACAATAACCACCGCAACACCTAGCTCTTTGTGATCAGTTGCATCCCTTTTTCCTTTCTTCCTTTGCCCTTCCCTTTTCCCTGTTTCCTAATTTTCTTTTTTCAAATTCGAGTTCCTTTTTTCTTTTCTACAAAATGGATGAACTTTTTTTTCAAATTCAATGAACTTTTTTCATATTCGATGATTTTTTCTCAAATTCGATGAACTTTTTCCAATATCCATGAATTTTTTTTAATTCGATGAACTTTTTCTGAATTGCATGAATTTTTTTCGAATTTGATGAAAATTTTCCAAATTCCATGAACTTTTTGTGAACTCGATGAACTATTTTTTCGAATTTGATGAACTTTTTTTGAATTGAATGATTTTTTTTCGAATTCGATGAGCTTTTTTGAAAACTGATGAACTTTTTTACAAGTTCGATGAACTTTTTTCAAATCCGGTGAACTTTTTTACAAGTTCGATGAACCTTTTTCAAATCCGGTGAACTTTTTTTCGAATTTGATGAACTTTTTTCAAAGTCGATGAACTGTTCCATGAACTGGTTTCCAAATTCGCTGAACTTATTTCATATCCAATGAACTTTTTCAAATCCGATGAACTTGTTTTTCAATTTTTGTGAAATTTTATGAAAATTCTTGTCCATTTTTAATTCATGGTTTTTTTGATTTTTTTTCCTTACAACGAGGCTTTTTTGACAAGTGCTCGCAAGAATAAAAAAGGCTACCAACAAGGAGCAAGCAGCGGCCGAGCAAGCGAGCAGCAGCGGTCAAGCGAGGAGAGATCAAGAGAATGGGCCACAGCCCACTAGGGACGCGCGTGAGCGCCAGGAAAGCGATCGGGCGCTGAAGGCGCCAGCGAGGAGGTCTCGGCTGTGGATCAATACTAAAACATTTGGCTGGGCTGGTGGGCTCCATACCAATATAGATTATTAACACTCTTATACGTTGTCAGTCCAGGGTACCAACCAAACGTACCTTTCCTAGGCTAGCCTGCCCAGGCACAAAACACAAAATTTTCAGACGCAACTCAGGTACGGATTTTCTCCAGGCACGGCGATGAGGACGCAAACCAAACTAGCTCATAGCCTTTGCGCGTCAAAGTGTCATCAAAATGCACCCACAGAAAAGATGAAGCAAACAAGTAGATACACCTTCCTGACCAGTTTTGGGAACCTACTAGAAGGTTCTTGATTGGTTTTATTTTTTGGTTTGTTTTATAGGGTTTTGTGGCAAGTGGGATAACCCGTTACTATAGACGCTTCACGCAAGAGACCCTTCCGTCTTGCATGAAGCGAGATATAGCCTTTGCGCGTCAAAGTGTCGTCGAAATGCACCCACAGAAGAGATGAAGCAAACAAGTAGATGGGCCGACCAATTTTAACTATTATTATTATACCTTCCTGACCAGTTTTGGGAACCTACTAGAAGGTTCTTGATTGGGTTACTTTTTCGGTTTCTTTTATAGGGTTTCGTGGTTTTGTAATTTTTTTCCTATCTTCCTTTTTTTGACTTTCTGCTGTCTTTTTTATTTTCTTCTTTTGGGGGAACCTTTCAGAAGGTTCCAGTCCATTTTTTGTTGTTTTTGGAAACCTTTTTTTAGTAGTGCAAACAGAGATGCTCATACATACGCACATACAGTCATTTTAGGGAACCTTTTAAAAGGTTCTTTTCAGGATATTTCCCTGTTGTTCATCTATTAGATTTCCAATTTTATTTTAAGCTTTATTTTATTTTTTATTTCAGAAAATGTTCATGATTTTTAATATTTATTCACACAATATATAAATTGGTACCCAGTTTTTTGACAATATTCATTTTGTTTTTTAAAAAATGACCGTGTTTATAAAAAAGTTTAATTTTATTAAAACGAGTTCAGAATTTTAAACAATCATGTCTGAAAATTTTTAGTGCGCATCACGTGCATTGCTCGACAAACTGACGCATGGAGCGTCAACTCCCATTCGACTCTTTATGGCACAAAATAAAACGATTGGCAAATGCAGTGATGATGTGAACAGAAGCCGCGACCGACTAAGCTGCCGCTCCCGCGTCTAACTATTTTTTTCCCTCGCCTCGTCGCTCACTCCTGTTACCTCAAGAATAATAAATGCTAGCGGTTTTTTAGTTTTGGAAAATTGGTGAAACCAAAATACATTCACGTCTTTTAAAAGATGTTCACGTATTTGAAAAACTGTCCATGAAATTTGAAAATGTGCATGAACTAAATCTTTTCACAAATTTAAAAATTATTCATGAATAAAAATATATTCATGGATTAAGGAAATTAAAATTAAAGAAGCAAAAGTCGATCCTTTGAAAAATATTCTGCAATTAAAAAATCATGAATTTTAAAAATATGCATTAATTTAAATACAATATCTAAAAATAAAAAATGTAAAAAGTATATAAAATTTGACAAAAAAACCATGTAAAGTCGGCAAAAGAACAGAAACAAAAAACACAAGAAAAAAAATCCGCCAAAAGCGAAACCTGGTTGCAAATACATATGTCGGCCTATTACAGGTGCTCCTTTGCTGCATATAACTAAGTACCTACACGAGAGGTATTTCTCGCTTTAAGCGAGACGAGAGCTCTGCTCTCGCTGAAGCATGAACGTAATCGGGCTGGCCAGGAATACATACAGCATTTTAAACCCATTAAGCTACGCGTGAAGGGCGACCAACCAGCTATGCCACGTGACGCAACCTGGTTGATCGTAGTGAGAAATCTTTTGAATTTTTTTAGATAAAGGTGTGGATTATTTTTTAAATGTATATTTTTAGATGAAGGTGAGGACCTCTAGTATTTTTTAAATGAAGGGTTATGTAAAGTGTCACTCGCTTGTAGGCTGCGGTGGTAATTTTTTTTCTTTTTTACTTCTTTTTTCAGACGAAGGTGAGGATTTTTTTTCTGAAATGTTTTTTTTAGCCGGAGAGAAGGACTCTATATGTTTATTTAAATGGAAACATGCACACAGCTTTCTCTCAAGCAACGCCACAGGATGGCGCTCCAATCACTAGTATAAATGACTGGTACGAATGAAACATGATAGCCACTGTGCCAACTATCACGTCGTGTTTTAGCACTAGGACGGGTTCTACTTAAAGGAAATAAAGCGGACCCATACTACTGGTTCTCACTTATAAAAGGTCATTTTTTGTTTCCTTTTGCTTTTTTTTCTTCTTCTTCGGGTTTTTCATTAGTTTCTTCAGTTGTTTTTGTTTTCCTTTTTCTTTGATTTATTTTGATTCTTTTTCGTTTTTTGGGGTCTCCTTTGTTCTTTTTTTTAATTCTACAATCTTATATACATGTTCAACATTTTTAAATAATTGTTCAATATTTTTCAAATACTTTTTTACATTTTTATATACATGATCAATATTTTTTCAAATAATAGTTCAACGTTTTTTCAAATAATTGTTCAACAATTTTGTATACATGATCAACATTTTTTCAAATACTTGTTTAACACTTTTTCAAATATTTGTTCAACATTTTGCAAATACTTGTTCAACATTTTTCTCAAATACATGTACAAAATTTTTCAACATTTTCCAAATACTTGTGCAGCATTTTTTTATAGACATGACAACATTTTTTAGATACTTCTTCAACATTTTCTAAATACTACTTCAACATTTTCTAAATACTCGTTCAACATTATTTTAAATTTTGATGTGCGTTTTTTTATATATTTATATTTAGAATATTGGAAAATATAAACAAAAGTACAAAAATAAAATTTAAAAACAGAAAACAGAAAAGGGAAAAAAGAGGCTGTGGCCTGTCGCCCTCGTGTCTGAAGCCAGACTCGCTTTTCAGACTCGCTGAAGGCGAGATATAGGCACGCCCAAATACCCAGGCTATATAGCCAAAAAAAAGGAACGCAGGCTATAAGCGCCACACCAATTACAAAACAGTAAAACTAAGCCACCTACGCCCTCCCACAGCGAATCGACGTTCTCAACTGTTCGATGACACCACTGGACGCTCCAGATCTACGTATCCAGCACACAGCTCGCGTCTGGCCGTTTTTCAGCTCGTCACCGCGCGGCCCGCTTGGCTACCCGGGCAGCTGCTCCGCAGAGCGATCTGGGGCTTCTCTACTTAACCGGGCCGGCTAAGGAATATGGTTGCATATAGGCCCAAAAACTGGTCTAGGCCCGTACGATGCTTTATTTGACTCTTCATCTCTCCCGCGCTGTGTCATGAGTACATGCGTGTATATGTGCGTACGCACGATCCCAACCAGGCTCGCATCTAGGTCACGGCGCCGCCTTTCTTCTTCCGGTTGCTACCGTCCTCATGCTACCAACGTGTATCTGCTAGGCGCCACCCTTCCCGTATTCTTCAGCACCATTGTGGGTTGAAGAAGCAGGTAGTATAAACTTGCCATCTCATGCCCTCCTTACCTTCTTGAGATCCCCTCTTTGTCCTCCTTCACTCAAACCGTCCATGATCAACGGTGTCTGCTGATGCGTGTATATGTGCGTACGCACGATCCCAACCCCTCTGTTTCCTGCGCTAACGCGGATTGACTACCGGCTTTCCCTGGTTGAATCCGTGTGTTAGAGCATTACTAGTAGTATCCCTAAACTCTTAAACCCTAAAATATAACCGCTTTTTTGTGGGTTGCAACAAAAAAAACGCAAAAACTAGAACTCCTAAACCCTCAAATCCTCAAAAAAAGTAAGGGTCCAACCCTCAAACCCAATTTCAAACCGTAGAAGTGAGGATTGGAGGGGGGCGCTCGATACCAGCCCGCACTCCCTTCCCCCGTCGCGCGGGAGGGAAGTTTCCCGTCCCCAACCTCCCGCTTCCTCCCTCCCAAGCCGCCGGCTGTCGCCCGCCGCCAATCCGGCCGCCCCCCCGCCTCCCCTCGACGCCGCCGCCGTCCCGCCCCTGCGCCACACTCCCCGCTGCCGGATCCGCCGTTCCCGCCGCCTCCCGCCCCGCGCCCCAGCCCCCGGCCGCCCCGCCCTGCGCCCCGCCCCCCGGCCTCCCGCCCCGCCGCCTCCCGCCCCCGGCCTCCTGCCCCGTCGCCTCCCGCCCCCCGCCCGCCCGCCTCAGCCGTCGGGCCCCGCCCCCCGCCCCCCAGTCGGCTCCCGCCCCCAGCCGCCTCCCGCCTCCCAGCTGCCCCCCCGGCCCTCAGCGGCCAGAGGCAGGCCGGCCTCAGGCCTCCTCGAGCCGTCGCGCCAGAGGCCAGGCGGGCCAGAGGCAGCCGCGCCGCCGCCCCGAGCTCCCCGCAGGTATGCTTCCTTTTCTTTCTTTTTGTTTTATTTTTTTCCTTTTTGATTCATTGTTGGCACTCACAATTTATTGTTTGTTGTATTGTGTAGATGGAGGTGAACAACAACGACATGGACTCGTTGTCCGATTCGTCGGGTTGGTCGTCATCCGACGACTCGGACATCGACGAGTTGTTGCAAGACGACGACGTCGAGATGATGAGCCTCCTCATCGATGTGCAATCCTTTGAAAACCGCGTGAAGCTGATGGATCAGAGGAGAGGGTCGAAGATGGGGCGAGTCACCATCTACCGGAACCGCGCTCTCGGACACGAGCATTTGATGGAGGACTACTTCGCGGAGGTACCTACATACCCTCCTCGTCTCTTCTGCAGAAGGTACCGAATGCGACGTAGTTTGTTTGTGAAGATTGTCACCGATTGTGAGGCCGCCTCCTATTACTTTAAACGTCGTAGATCCGCCGCCGGTATCATGGGGTTTAGTGCATATCAAAAGATATCGGCGGCAATGCGGGTACTCGCTTATGGCATACCCGCGGATTATACCGACGAGTATCTTCTCATTGGGCAAGATACAACCACGGAGTCAGTCCGTAGGTTTGCCAAGTTGGTCATTCGGTTGTACGGTGAGCAGTATCTTCGGGCACCAAACGAGGAAGATACAAAGAGATTAATGAAAATGAATGAAAAAAAGGGGATGGCCGGGGATGCTAGGTAGTCTTGACTGCATGCATTGGAGGTGGAAAAATTGCCCAAAGGCATGGCACAGAATGTATTGCGGTAAAAGCCGTGATGCTACCATTGTGCTTGAGGCCGTAGCATCTCAGGACACATGGATTTGGCATGCATTCTTTGGGTTGCCGGGAACACTCAATGATATCAATATCCTCAATAGATCTCCTTTGTTCAAAAGATTAATTTCTGGGGATGCTCCAGCTTGCAACTACAAAATCATGGACAATGAGTACTCAATGGGATACTATCTCACCGATGGCATCTATCCCGAATGGGCAACTCTTGTGAAGTTCATCAAGGAGAAAAATGGGGTGCCCTTAACAAGAAAAGAGGCTCATTTCACCAAGGCACAAGAGGCAGCCCGCAAGGATATTGAGAGAGCTTTCGGTGTTTTGCAAGCAAGGTTTGCCATAGTTCGTGGTCCAGCTCGGTTTTGGGACAAAAAAACCTCGATGAACATCATGAAATGTTGTGTGATTCTACACAACATGATCCTAGAGGATGAAAGAGGGTTAAACCTCCCTTGTTTCTATGACAATGTTGGTACCCGTTGTGACACCCCCAATTTGACCGTACACTAATCATACACGCAAACGTGTACGATCAAGATCAGGGACTCACGGGAAGATATCACAACACAACTCTACAAATAAAATAAGTCATACAAGCATCATATTACAAGCCAGGGGCCTCGAAGGCTCGAATACAAGAGCTTGATCATAGACGAGTCAGCGGAAGCCACAATATCTGAGTACAGACATAAGATAAACAAGTATGCCTTAAGAAGGCTAGCATAAACAGGGATACGGATCGAAAGAGGCGCAGGCCTCCTGCCTGGGATCCTCCTAACTACTCCTGGTCGTCGTCAGCGGGCATCACGTAGTAGTAGGCACCTCCGGTGTAGTAGGAGTCATCGTCGAAGGTGGCGTCTGGCTCCTGGGCTCCAACATCTGGTTGCGACAACCAGGTAGAAAGGATAGAGGAAAGGGAAGGAGAAAGCAACCGTGAGTACTCATCCAAAGTACTCGCAAGCAAGGAGCTACACTACATATGTATGCATTGGTATCAACTGGAATAAGGCTATCATTTGTGGACTGAACTGCAGAATGCCGGAATAAGAGGGGGATAGCTAGTCCTTTCGAAGACTACGCTTCTGGCAGCCTCCGTCTTGCAGCATGTAGAAGAGAGCAGACTGAAGTCCTCCAAGTAGCATCACGTAGCATAATCCTAACCGATGATCCTCCCCTCGTTGCCCTGTGAGAGAGCGATCACCGGTTGTATCTGGCACTTGGAAGGGTGTGTTTTATTAAGTATCCGGTTCTAGTTGTCATAAGGTCAAGGTACAACTCCAAGTCGTCCTGTTACCGAAGATCACGGCTATTCGAATAGATTAACTTCCCTGCAGGGGTGCACCACATAACCCAACACGCTCGATCCCATTTGGCCGGACACACTTTTCTGGGTCATGCCCGGCCTCGGAAGATCAACACGTCGCAGCCCCACCTAGACCAACAGAGAGGTCAGCACGCTGGTCTAAACCTAAGCGCCCAGGGGTCTGGGCCCATCGCCCTTAGCACACCTGCACGTTGCGTGGGCGGCCGGAAGCAGACCTAGCCTAGTAGGCGTTCCAGTCCAATCCAGCGCGCGCCGCTCCGTTGCTGACATCACGAAGGCTTCGGCTGATACCACGACGTCGAGTGCCCATAACTTTCCCCGCGTAGATGGTTAGTGCGTATAGGCCAGTAGCCAGACTCAGATCAAATACCAAGATCTTGTTAAACGTGTTAAGTATCTGCGAACGCCGACCAGGGCCAGGCCCACCTCTCTCCTAGGTGGTCTCAACCTGCCCTGTCGCTCCGCCTTAAAGTAACAGTCGGGGGCCGTCGGGAACCCAGGCCCACCTCTACCGGGATGGAGCCACCTGCCCCTTCAGCCCCCAACTCCGAACAGTACCACAGGTAATGTAACTGTGTAAAGTATATAGTATATGCCCGTGATCACCTCCCAAAGTGATCACGGCCCAGTAGTATAGCATGGCAAACGGACAAGAGTGTAGGGCCACTGATGGAACACTAGCATCCTATACTAAGCAGTAGGATAGCAGGTAATGGTAACAACAGTAGTAGCAAGGATAGGCTATGCATCAGGATAGGAATAACGGAAAGCAGTAACATGCTACACTACTCTAATGCAAGCAGTATAGAGAAGAGTAGGCGATATCTGGTGATCAAAGGGGGGGCTTTCCTGGTTGCTCTGGCAAGAGAGAGGGGTCGTCAACTCCGTAGTCGTACTGGGTAGCAGCGGCGTCGGTCTCGGTGTCTAGCAAGAGAAGAGGGGGGAGAAACAATAAATATTTAAGCAAACAGATGCATAGCGATGCATGACATGACAAGTATCGGTGCCAGGGGTGCCCTAACGCGGTATGAGGTGATACCGGTGAAGGGAGGAATCAACCGGGAAAGTATCCCCGGTGTTTCGCGTTTTCGGGCAGAGGAGTCGGAGGGGGAAAGTTGCGAGTTTGATATGTTAGGGGTCTGTGGCGGACGAACGGGCTGCGTATCCGGATTCGTCTCGTCGTTCTGAGCAACTTTCATATATAAAGTTTTCCGATCCGAGCTACGATTTATTTTCTATGAATTTCTAAAGTTTAAAATGTTTTCTAGAATTTCGGAATTTCTACCAAGTCTTAGAATCTGTTTATTGACTAGCCAATTTGTGAGGGCTATAATGGGTTATTCATAGCTCTACTGGGGATGATTCCTATAGATGATTTACTCTACTCCAAGATTACTACCAATACATGCCATCTGATGGCATGAACAGTGCACTTAGCTAGTCCAAATACAGCCCCAAACTAGCCTAGTTAGTAATCTGTTTCTTCAGTTTTCTTTGTTAACAGAAGATTCACTTTTGTCATTTTTGTAGCAATTAATCCATGCACCTAACAGACTTGTTCCAGTGAGATGAAATGGAGTTGGTCAAGTGTACAAACTATTCCCATCATTTTTATTTATTTTCGAAGTGATTTGCTGTCCATTTTGTTGATGCAAAAAGGGCTAGTCAATAAGAAGCAACAGTACAAAGCTAGCTACCCCTACAGTAACATTCAGTTATTGTAGCGCAGTAGCAGCAGAAGTGGACGCGGCCACACTGCACGCACACACAATGCTAGGGCTAAGAGAATATTGCATTTTGTGATTTTTGTAGGATTTAATCCATGCACCAAATAAATTTGGGCCAGTGGGGTAAACTGAAGTTTGTCAAGTGTACTTCCTACACATATTATTTTTACTCATTTTAGCACTTGATTAGCTATTGTTTATGGGCTGTTCAGATAGCTAAACGGCGTAGCAGCACAAAAGCTAGCTACCGCTACAGTAACTGAATGTTACTGTAGCGGAGCAGCAGCAGAGTGTAGCGGCGCGATACGGGCGCTAGGCAGCGGCGGCGAGCAGCAGAGGAGCTGCAGCAGCGAGCAGCAGCAAAGCAGGGGAGAGGCTGCGGGCGCGCATGTGCGACAGCGGCACTGGCCACGGCGCGAAGCAGCAACAGGCGAGCAGGCAGCGCGAGTGGGGAGGCAGAGGAGGAGCGGTCAGGCGCAGGTCAAGCGCCATGGGCGCGACCAGTGCGGCGTGCACGCGCAGCGGCGAGGCGAGTAGGCGAGCCGAGCGGGGAGGTAGGGCGACGACCACGACACGATGACAGCATGCGCGCGGGCGTGCTGCGACGGGCAGCAGGTGCAGCAGGCAAAGGCGTGCGTGGGTGGGCACGCATAGACGTGGCCGGGCGCAGCCGATCGCGGCCAGAGGCGTGCGGTGCGGGCAGTGCTTGGCCCGGGCGCACGCGT
Source organism: Triticum urartu (assembly GCF_056163025.1). Classification (NCBI taxonomy): domain Eukaryota; kingdom Viridiplantae; phylum Streptophyta; class Magnoliopsida; order Poales; family Poaceae; genus Triticum; species Triticum urartu. Next base: position 110,334,810 of record NC_141875.1, on the reverse strand, counting down.
GCGAGGGCACTGCCCGGGGCGGCCAGAGGTGTGGACTACGGCGGCGACTAGCGGCGGCCGACGCGGTGCTCGATGAAAGCTTCACTGCAGAGCACACGCGAGCAAGCCGCGTGGTGCAATCGATTCAACGGAGTGCCTGGAGCACACATGCATCGCGGACGGGTCCAGAGAGGCCCTGCGTGCTTGACCTCATCGGCCATGGCGGACGGTGGTGCGACAACTCATGGGGACATCGCTACGGAAAGAAATCAAGCATGGGTTGAGAGGGAAAACGACAATGAGCTCACAGCGGAGCTTGGAGAAGGCACGACGAGGCTGGAGCTCGTTGGAGAGGCGCGGATCGAGCGGCGTCGACCGGCGGATGCAGTCGGGGAAGGAGGCGGATGGAGACGGCTCGAGGGTGCTCCGGCTCGACCCGGTGCTTGCAGTTTGTGTAGAAGAGGACGCGGTGCTACTGGACAGCTTGTAATGGCGCGGGGGAGCCAGTGGCCGCGACGACGGCGATGTGCCAGCGACGAGCCCACTCGGGCGAACGAGACAGAGAGGGAGGCTGCGAGAGGGAGAAGGTGGCGGCTAGGGTTCGACAGCGGGAGAGAGGAGGGGCTCGGGGGGGCTTTATCCTCTCAGGGGGCATCGCCGGATGGTCGCCGTGTGGCCATCCGTAGCCATGGACGGGGCGCGCACGTCCACGGCGCTCCTGGTGAGCAGTAGGAAGGAGGAGGTGGCGAGGTGGGCTGGGCTCCCACTGTTGACATAGAGCCCAGTTCACTAGTAGTTTAGGGTTTTTTTATGCTTCTTTTATTCCTTCTGTGATTTGTAAATTGTTAGGCCATCCATTCACTTATGTAAAATATGAGACTTGGCTCAATAAATTACTTGCAATATTTAGCACTGCCAGAAAAAGGTTTCGTGATCAAATGATTTCATTTGAATTTTTAATAAATGATTTGGCACTTTAAAATTCTGCTTTGGTGCTATTTCATGTTGTTTAAGTCACATAATGAATTCAGGTGATGTTTTATTTCTAAAGATAATTAGTTATGAATTATTTGATATTTAATGAACATTTTATCTTCTAATTTGAACAACTTTTATTTTTCACTTTAAATTTGAATTGCAATTTGCATTGGAATTGGAAACGAGATATGATGCAAATGATGATCAAGCATAGTTAATCATGGTGACTTGGCATAATCAGAGGGTGATCACTGTGGTGTGAGGCTGGGGATGTTACACCCGTGTGCAACCGGAAAGAAACCCTTCTCGCATACACGCTTTTCTTCAAGCACATCGTGAGATTGAGGATGCAACCACTCATGGTCGGCTCCGGAATGATCTAATAGAGCACCACTGGCAGTTGGATGGGTGGCGCATTGGCCCATGATGTATCTTTGTTTTACTTTTCTATATCCTATTTGATTCGAACAATTAGTGTAATTTGCTCAAACATTGTTGTAATAATTTGAATGATCATTGTTTTATTCGGTGTTGTAATAATAACTAGAATGATTATTGTTTTATGTCAAATGTGATGGAATTTTTGATATGTCATATGATGAAATGTGTGATATGTGAAATGATAGATTTAAAGGTTAGGGTTGAGGCAAAGACTAGAACCCTCAAATCCAACCCTTAAAGCAGTTTAAAGATTGGGTTTGAGAGTTCTAGTCTTTGCCCCTATTTTTCAACCCTTAAAAGTGTCAAAAAGTGACACTTCTCAACTCTTAAAACTGTTATAAGGGTTTGAGAGTTTAGGGGTTCTATTAGTAATGCTCTTAGTACGTTATTTGGTTGGTCATAGATTGTACTACAAGGTCCGAACAGGGACCAGTTCTAGGTGTTCGAGAGCCATTGCTATTCTCTGCACCCCGATGTAGACATACCTCCCAATTCAACAAATGTACATGTTGTTCCGTTGAGCGTCTTAGTAGATTCTATAATTATTAAAATTTGCACTACGGAAGAAAATAATATTGTAACTAAGCTATATTTTATTGTTTTACTACTACATTAAGTCTCTGGTGCAATGATATGCTTTCTTTTTCCTGAACTAAAATCCCATGTAGAACATGATTGATCAATAATGATGGTAGCAAAAGGAAAAATAAATGCAGACAAAGAAAGTGGAGCTTAAATTTCAAAGATGGACAGGCCCGGCAACGGGCGCCTTTATGATCTAGTTACAACGTACACACGATCATACCACCACACGCACGAACTCATGCATCGCCTACCGAAGACCGGGTCGGAGTTGAAAAGCTTTAAGACTGACAAAATCATCACAGGCACCTTGCTATCGATGAAAACGTCGCCCCTCACTGAAAAATAATCTGCACTAATGAGACACTAAAGCATTCGGCCTGGGGTTTAATCCCTGTTGGGTCGAGGTACTACTACCACTAACCATCCAATCATTGGTTGCTTCTTCCTCTCGAGTGTCTTTGCACTACCTTGTGGGCAAGATGGCAAGGATAGACTGGAGCTACGGTATATATTTACAAGACGACCAATTTGTACTGAAAAGACTACTTATTCCATTTTTAGTCTTACTAATCAATTATCCGTGTGTTGCAATCGAAGTATAAAATAGTTATTAAATTCATGCTCCAGTCAACTCATCTAAAAGTACGGACTAATGAAGAGGCCAGAAATATATTCAACGCTCATTCTCATGGGCCTTTTTAAGGCTAGTCATAGTGGGAGTAACTTAGCTAGTAACATGGCGCACTCCAAGAAAATTTTGCTTATGTGGCAAAGAGTTAATGAAAAGTGGTAACATAATACTCCCCCCGTCACAATTTGGAAGGCGTACATCAGAAATCTCTGGGACCAAGGTGTTTCATGATTGGCTATAGTTTTCTTTGCATGCGACTGAAAAATATCAGCGTAGTTAATAACACAACGCCTAATTGCTTGAAAAATCAATGCGCAGTAACCCCATGGCCACTAAATGAGCAGCCCTCACGCATGCATTGGTGGAGACCGATTCCAGCGGGTATTTTTCCCTTGCATGCAGAACTAACTTTTACACACACGTTCACACCATGCATGCATCAATTACACCTCGACATGAGCAGCGTAGGATTCACACGGTCGCATGCATACAGTACTAGTAGGAGGGAGCAGGCAAGCCGGATCCTAATAGAAGTAATTGCATTGGCACCTTAAATCTTGTCTATTTTAGAAACGCACGTAAATCTAACCGTGCCTTCTAAACCATGATGAAGGGAGTATGTTACTGTAGTATGAGTCTACAAACTAATAAATGAAGCCATCTATGACACTAGTACTATGTTACTTTGCACCATGAAGGTGGTAACTTAGACTAGTGTTATATGCATGACACTAGCATAAGTTACTCCCCACTATGACCAGCCTAATCCTTAGACATGAAATCGATGTAGGCGATTTTTTTAAATATATTATATTGATAGGATCTTGAATTCAAGATCCCTTGACTCTAATACCGTATTGAATTCATGCTCAAGCCAGTCCATCAAAAAACCTATACTGACATCGGATGAAGAGAGGCAGGCAATATATTTCAACAAATATGATTGTGTAAAAATATAAATTTTAGTTATTGATTGAATGAACACATATCTATCAGTTCATCAAAAGATATATGATTTTATTTGTAAACTAATAAGAGGTGGGGTAGTTGAGATGAGAATAAATAAATAAATAATCAAAGAAAGATGGGATAGGAGGATTCAGTAAATATATGGAACTAAAACACCCTTCTCTTGGCCCGTCACCTCTTAGTTGCCCCACGTCTTATTTTATTTGGTAAGTTGGCTAAAGTATATTTTTGGAAACTAATCTTATTAACAATGACAGATCTATGCAAGGATTCAACAACGACGATTGTGGCTTCAGGGCACTGGTTCTTAGGGGCACGTGGACGAATACTTCCCGGCTGTAAGGTCAAGCTAGCTTCGGTAGAGGAGCGGCGACAACGACGCATCGGCGGCTTGTTCTGACGGCAGTACCGGTCATTCAGTGGTCTAGGAATCCCGATATAATATCTAACTCCCTATACTCCCTAATTTTGAAGCTCTCTCATTTAATTGAGGTGTTCAATTTTAGATTTGGTTCACAAATTTTGACCGAGCCAATGATTTCTCAAGGAGCTCCCTTATTCAATTGAGATGCTCAATTTTGGATTTGATTCATGATTTTGACCGGGTCAATTATTTCTCAAAGTAATGAACAACAATCAGCCCATAAAAACACATCATTTTGAGCTCCCTCTCGCACCTTTAAAAAATGTGCCAACATGTCACTATAGCACCAATAGGCCACTGTGCAAGGCTAACAGCTTGTCAAGATCGCTCAAGGCTTAGCCTCCTCCCCAAGAAAACTTACGGTTCCTTTGCCTCGCGTCGACGTCGCCGCCGGTTCGCCTCGTCTCCGGTGGCCTGGCCTTAGGGCCATGACGGCGTGGTGGATCCCGGCCCTTGCCGGTGGGAGGGCTTCGATTTTAGATGTTTCTTTAACTTTTGTTAGGGTTTGTATCCTGCTCAGGAAGACGAGACGGCGGCGGCTCCCTAAGGATGGAATAAGTTTCTTCCCGCCTAGCCCCTGTTCCGATGGTGTGTCTAGCATCATCGATGGGCGTGTGAAGGCGTGTCTCCGGCTGATCTATCCTTGATGGATTTGCTCGGATCTGATCGTAGTTCGTCTAGGTTTGTGTTTCAGGTTGGATCCTTCCAATCTACGCTACTCTTCATCGGCGGCGATTGCTATTCTGTTGCGCTGGCTCTATGGGTCCTTAGCACGACAACTCCCGACTGTCTACTATAACAGGTTTTGCCCGGCTCCGGCGAGGGAGGGGCGATGATGGCGGCACGCCTTCGGCTCGCTTCAGTGCTTGTAATCGTCGCTAGATGGTCTATGGACCTGGTTGTAATTTTTATTATTTCTGATATTCATTGTATTGCCATGATTGAACATGAATAGATTAGAAGGTTTTCGCAAAAAAAAGGCCACTGTGCAAGAAACTTACATATAAGTATGAGTTGATTAGCAGCTAAAACGAAAGTGCACCGTAAAAAAGCCCATAATATAAAAAAGAAAACACACTACATCTTTCCCACGTGCCAAACCAAATAACAAACAAAAATTATGATATCACACAATAACACCAACGGCGCAGCAAAGCGCACCCAACCCTTCTAGTTTTTATTATGTTTGAGATACTTTGTGCTTTCAATGAATTTTTATAATTGATTTGATCTTTTGGCAAAAAAGAAAAATCTTATCAACAATAAATGGCATGTAAAATTATGAGGATTGCACAGAAAATTTTCAAAAGATTAGTGTCCCTGTTGAGTCGATCGGAATGGTGACCAATCATGAAGGGCCTTTTCCGCCAAAAATGCTACATCTGTGCCACGTGTTGTGAGGTAATTTGCCTTAACTAAACTCTTCACCCTCCCTGAATTCAACCAGGTGGCCCCCCTCCCCTGATTTCCTCCGACGAAAAACTGCCACCAAATCCATTACGTAATTCACGTAGGAATTGGTTGCCTACAGTAGATAGAGCATTGCTGTCTTTCTGCTAACGATTCTGTGGCCCGTTGGCCCGGTCGCTCTCGCCTTGGCAGGGGTAGTAGCCCAGTAGGCATTTCCAACAATGATGATAGTCGCTAGTGTTTGGTGTACCCGGATCACCCATTGCTTCCTCAGAAACAACGCATCTCATGGATCATGTTTCGTTTTCGCGATGACGTGCGAGCTATACTCTCTCCTCAATTTTGTTCTTTTTTGCAGCATTTCTTCTCAGGGCATGGCCAGAGTCGACGGAGACCGGCCGGCCACCTCTTCCATGTAATCTCCGTTGATAGGATCGACGAGTCTGACCCCATCGATCCCGGCTGTAACGTCGTTCTCACCCTCCCTGCCTTGCGCCTCGGCCACTCCGATCTTTTTTGGGTCGCTGTGGCAATTTCATGGGCACGCACGCACCCTCTCGCTCTCCTGCCTAGCTATGAGCAAGATCCGAGGACGACGACGATGCCAATCATATCAAAGGAACGAATGGGCAACACGACACTTTCGCCGTGCGTACTTGCAGCACACGCGTGGCGCGCCGGCGATGGAGCCTTGTACCCGACGATTGATTAGCTAGGCTGGAGCTAGAGCTTACGGGGAGACCGATCACGGCACTGCGACAGTGGCAGTGTGCATCGCCAGTTCACCAAAAACGTCATGCTACTGTGTGTGCGGCGTGATCACGTCCTTGGTACTGTAGCTAATTAGTAAGTTTGGTGCTAGCCATGGGTTCGACACGGACGCGGTGAGCCACATGGGACGGCTACGCGGAGATGGTGTACGATCTGGCACGCCACAGCCTTGTTCTTTCTATCCGTGGGAGGGAGAGGTTGGTACGTTTGGTGTTTCTCGCGATGTAGAGTTTTTTTATTAGTGCGGTTTTATTGTTTCTCAGTTTCCTAAGAATTTTTAGATGCGTCAGTCGATTTACACGAAGCCCTAAGGCAGAGACGGGCCACGGTGAGGGCCAGCGAGTCGGGAGTGACGGGCAACGACGGTGAAGAGGAGTCAAAGGTTAACGGTTTTAGGTGTCGGGTGGGCTATCAGCGTCGAAGAAGAACAGCGGTGAGAACGAAACGGAGGGGGTAGAGGGACAGTTGAGGGCGTCGACATACCGGCAGAGGTGACAACTTATGAAGGACAGACGCAGCGAGATGGGTGCACAGTGCCTCCGGCGGTGGGTGGCGGCAGTAGATGGTTCAAGGGCTAGAGTGTAGTTTGGTAATGCAACCCACGATGTATTGATCGGGTGCAAAGATGTCAGTGACGAATCTAGAAAGAAAATGAAGAGTAGACAAAGTCAACAGCGAGAAAACTAAGCTCTCTTTTGAAAAAAAAACATGATGTCCCAACCTTGTTGTCAAAATAACCTCAGAATTTCCCAAATTACTACTCTCTCCGTTTCTTTTTAGTATAAGATTTGTTCAAAGTCAAACTTTGTAAAGTTTGACTAACTTTATAAAAAAAATATATCAACATCTACAATAATAAAGCTATATGATATGAAATTTGATTTCATGATGCATCTAACAATATTGATTTCATATTGTGAATCTCGATATTTTTTTCTATAAACTTAGTCAAAGTTAACAAAGTTTGACTTTGACCAAATCTTATATGCAGACTAAAAAACGGAGGAAGTACTTAAAACATGCAGTATTAACTATACTTTTTTCTAGGAATTTTGAGAAAATATATGAAATTTTGAACCAAAATTTGAATTTATCTTGCAAAATAACCATTATCTCCCCATTTTGTTGTCCATATAAGTTGGAGGAGGTATTACAATCACAATAGTTAACGGAAGGCTATCTGGGTTTAGATTAGCTGGCATAGGTTCAGGTTCAATGCGAGAAGTACATGCATGCATACTCATTTTTATACTCTTCTTTTTTGCAAATAAGTTGTATTGAACACTAAATTAGTTAACAGTACATGAACTAGTGATTACAGTAGATGTAGGCTGGACATTCGTGTGTGGTGCCTGTTCGCTGTAAATGTGTGGCATTGTGTGTTTGCTATTGGATAGTACTCCCTCCGTCCCATAATATAAGAACATTTTTAACACTAGTAGATGTGAGCTGAGATGAACGTACTAGTAGTAGTTGTAAAAGATATTGTTATTTTGAGAGTAGGTTTGGGCCTGTTTAAGCTCTTTCACTAGACTCGTCGCTGTATGATGTATAAAGGCAATCACGTCCTTAACTATACATGAAATATGAGGTGGGCTTGTCATACAAGTAATACATTTAATTTCATATTTAACATATTAGAACATTACACATGGAGAAAAATGGTCACTAATATTTATTTATTTATTTATTGAAATGAATAACTATAGCATACGTGGCCCTTATTACACCCTATATATGGTTGGTTTCACTGTTTCACCGCGTGGCGGTCGATCGCGAGGCCGGAGACGGCGGAGAGCATGCCTCGCGTTCTGCCGCCGCATCCGACCTGCAGCAATAAGTGCGTGGCGTGGCAAACACTAGACGAAGACATTTTTTTTGAACTGCTAGACGAAGACATTTCACTTGTACTGGGATCACGACCGTGTGGGCGAAAACCGCACCTCATTTGGACACTCCTAGCTCTCCCTACCTATAAATATGCCTCCCCTCCCCTTTTTCCGGATCAAATCCTAGCTCCCCCTCTCCCCGCGCCGCCGGACACGTCCGGGTGACGCCGGACGCGTCTGCCACCGCCTCCACACCACTCCCGTGCCGCCACGTGGCATCGCCGCCGCCCACCGCCACCGACCCACTCAGCCCGAGCGAGGCCCTCCGAGCCCGAGGCGCCCGCTGCCCGCCTCCCGTGCCGACCCCTATCGCGCGTCGCCGCCCGAGGCCCCGCGCCGCCGTCCGCCGCCTTTTGCTCCGTCGAGCGCCGCCGACCTCTCCGCCAACCGGCGACGTCAACCTCACCGCGCCGCCACCTCGCCGCTTCCGCCGCTCCGGCCGGACCCGACGACCCCGAGTCCGGTGACGTCCTCCCCCGTGCTCCGGCGAGCTCCTTCCACTCTGGCCGCCTTCCCCGAGCTCCGGCCGCCGCCTCCTCGTATTCTCCGGCAACGAACTCCGGCCATCATCGAAAACCATGCAAACCCTAGATCTGAGAGGGTGAGATTTTGCTAAGTCCCGAAATTCTAACATCATGTGCCCCTGTTCATAATGTCATATCTCCATGTCCGTAACTCCGTTTTGCATGCACGATATATAAAAATGTTTGCCTCGTGATGCTCTTCATGTTAGTGTCATTTTCATGCATGTTACTGTCCATATTGATGTCCTTATCTTCGTTCAAAAGTGCTATATGATGTTGTCTGCTAGAAGTTGACAGAACTTGATGATTTGTCATTTTCGTTACATTTTGTGCGTGCATCCTATGAGCATGAAGTCTACATGTTTTATGATATCCTTCATGCCATCTTTACAGTGTTGCATGTCTTGTATTTTTATGAGCTATGTGGTGACTAGCACAAGCATGCAATGTAGGCCTCATGATGTTGTTGTTTTCAGACACTTTTTGCTAAGTCTTTTCCCTGTTACATTTTGATGCTATATAAACTTGTTGCTACCAGTAGATCCATGCATTTTTTGAGGTAGTTCAGTAAGAGTGTTTTGACGATGTGGTATTGCGCTATCCATTCATGTCTCTGGTTGTAATTATGGAGTATGGTAGCAAGTTTTTTCCATGCTCTACTTTTGCAGTTTTGCTAAATATTGTTGCTGGCAGATTGTTAACATGAGTTTCAGTTTTGCCATGTGTTTTTCTAGTGATCCATGTACCCTATGAACTTTCTCTTGCCATGTTTAGCTTGATGAATAAGTCTATTTACTGTTGGTTACCTTGTTATTCCATGAAATGCTTTGTGGTGAGTGGCACGAGCTTGCAAAATTGCTATCATGAATCTGTTTCTGCCATGTCATGTTTGCATGGGTGATGATGAAGCTATGTACCTAGGGTAGGGTCATCGGCCTGACCTAGACACCCTCCCCTAGGACATCACCCTAAAACCAGAAGCATTCAAGGGATAGCATAATCCACTCAACCTCGAAGCATCCTACTCGGAAGACTCGAAGTCACTCGACCGCGACAACTACCACTCGATAGATAGAAGATCTAAAGTCACTCTGCACAGCAACGGTCGGACATTTACTTCATAGACTTAATAGATATTTATGTCACTTTATTGCTAGCGTTACCAGTAACGCCCCCTCTTTATGTACCTTAAAACCCTTGTAACGTGGGCTGGTTGGGGTCTAGGCGCACTCTATATAAGCCACCCCCTCCACTGGCACAAGGGTTCGCACCCCCTGTAAACACACACATACATAATCTAGTCGACCGCCTCCGGGCACCGAGACGTAGGGTTGTTACTTCCTCCGCGAAGGGCCTGAACTCGTAAAACTCGTGTGTACAACTTCGCCATAGCTAGGATCTTGCCTCCTCATACCTACCCCCCATTCTACTGTCAGTCTTAGATCCACGACAGTTGGCGCCTACCGTGGGGCCGGTGTCTGAGCGACTTTTTGGTGGAGTTGCGATTTTTTCCGATTCTCATCATCATGGTTTCCGCCGGCGGACTGGTAGAGGGCCGCGAGATCTGTCTCGGCGCGCTCGTTTTCGTTGCCGACGACTCCGCTTGGCTTTAGGAAGCTCCACTCGACGTCGAAGCGCTCCCCATCCGCGGGGCGGCGCACTTTCGCGCGTACGTCCGCGGCGTCCTTCTCCGGCAACCGTCGACCCAGTATCGGTCGGCTCTATGGTGTCCTCGTCCCCCGCTGTTCGCCGGCACAAGCGTTCCGGTCAGTCGCGGCTCCAGCGGTGGGTGAGACATGCGGTGGCCCGCCAGTCGGCCACCTCTCAAGTCGCGGCAATCGAGCCCGACGAAACTCTCTACGGCCTGTTCGACCTGTATACTGGCTCCGTTGAGACCGCATCCGAGTGCGACAGTAGCGATCCCGCGGCGGAAGTCTTGATGGTCAATGGACCACACAGTCCTCCTGGCTTCCCCCGCGATGACGGTGGTGATGGCGGCGACGATCCATCGCGCGTTCACGAGGAGTACCGCCCCGAGCCCCTTTCTTCGTAGCGGAGGGAAGAGCTTCGCCGCCGCAATATGGATGCACTTCACACTCCTATCATTGGAGAAACCCCTGAGGCCCGGGCCTTGGAGGAAGCGCGCCTGGCCAACTTGGCTGAGCGCACTTGACTGGAGAACCTGCAGCATGCACTCGATGAGCATGCTCGGCAGCGGAGCCCTAAATCCAATCGACGGCAGATTTTTCCGCCCCAAACTCAGGTATACCGCACTCCGATTCAAAATCTCACAGCTGCAGCCCGAATCGCAGAGTCAATTCAGCCTTCCTAGTCGGAAGCTGGCAGAGGTTTGATGCAGATCCGGGCCTTGCTCCGAGCAGCCGGAGAGTAGAACACGGTAGTGTCTCAGTTGCGGAATAGGATTCATAGCAGGTTTGTGATGGCAGATATAGTACAGTCGGCCCACAGCCCAAGATCGCCCCCGCGGCGTGAAGGACGTGGGCACAGGCAATACCAGTACAGAAACCATGAGCAATATGATCACCGCCTCGGCCACGATGACCGTCGTCGAGTGCCCACACCTCCTCCGAGGAGTGGGTCATATGTGCCTCAGCGGCATGATGACAGACGCCCTCATAGCGGTGAGCGAAGAATACCAGTCGACCCAAGGGAGCCAGGCTTTGATGCAAGATCTATTCTCGTTCAAGGTCTGGTTGATAGGAACAGAGCACACAGAGAAGGCCATGATAGAGATTATCCGACTGGTGGCAGAGTGCACGTTTCAAGTCCCGAGTGTTTCAGCAGAGCCATTAGGGCCGCAGTGATTCCTCCCAATTTCAGGTTGGCGACCGGAGTCAGCAAGTTTATGGGTGAGTCTAAGCTTGACACTTGGCTTGAGGACTACCGAGTAGCTGTACAAATTGGTGGTGACAATGATGAAGTCGCAATGAAGCACCTTCCTCTGATGTTAGAAGGCTCGGCCAGAGCATGGTTGAACCAGTTAGCACCTGGTAGTATATTCAGTTGGGAGGAACTTGCCCGAGTGTTTGTTAGGACTTTTGAAGGTACTTGCAAGCGATCAACGGGGTTGACTGAATTGCAGCATTGTGTGCAAAAACCGAATGAAACCCTGAGAGACTATATCCAGAGATGGATCACGTTACACCATACAGTGGAGAATGTGTCAGATCACCAAGCAGTTTGTGCCTTCAAAGAGGGCGTTAAGTATCGGGAGTTAAATCTGAAATTCGGTCAGACAGGAGATATGTCCCTGACTCGGGTGATGGAGATTGCCACCAAATACGCTAACGGCGAAGAAGAAGACCGACTCCGGAGTGGCAAGCACAAAACAGTCGCCCAGGACACCGGTGGAGGTACTTCCAATCGGAAACAGAAGCGTAAGGCCGAGCTAGCTGTCGGTGTCGAAACCGGCAGATCTCGGGTAGGGGGTACCGAATTGTGCGTCTAAGGATCAATGGTAACAGGAGACAGGGGACACGATGTTTACCCAGGTTCGGGCCCTCTTGATGGAGGTAATACCCTACGTCCTGCTCTTGTTTATATTGATGGATTATCAAGTACAAGTTGATCTACCTCGAGATCATATGTTGTGGTCTAAAACCTGAGGGTATGATGAATAATGTCATAATGATCTACCGACTAGCCTGGCCTCGGCTTATATAACATACCAGAGGCCCAGGATAACAAGAGTCCTAGTCGAATACGTCGATGGAGAGGAGTCCTTGTCTTGATCATTAAGTCTTGTGGAATCTTCCTCATATATGTCTTTGGCTGTCCGAACTGGCCCATGAGTAACCGTCCATGGGGGTCCTCGGCCCAATCCAACTGATCGGGAGACGATATGGTGAGTACCCCCTAGTCCAGGACACCGTCAGTAGCCCCCTGAACCGGTCTTCAAGTTGGGGACGCTCCTCGGTTCTTCCGAACTGTTCTTCGTCTTCGGTCGTCGGTCTTGAAAACTGGTTCAACAAATCTTCCCATCTTCTATCTTGAGGATTGCCGAGCTAAATCTGAAGATCTCACACGTCAGGTATCCGAGGAGCCCTTTAAGTCTTCAGCCTTTATCAGTGCCTTGTAATTTTTATGCCACACCTCGGGTTTGAAGTTGCTCCCGGGTGGCAGTGTCCTCTTACGTCCGAGCTCCAACGCCGGACTATATTCGAGGTATCTTTTTTCAGACGAGCACCAACGCCGGATCGCTTCCGTGCTCCAACGCCGGGATGTATTCGAGCTCCAACACCGGACTATGTGCAAGCTCCAACGTTGGACTATATCCGAGGTGTCATAGACCACCTTGGTTCAAAGAAGTTGAAGGAGTTTAGCCGAGCTTAATGCCGGAAATGCCCTCTATGGAGCCAGCCACTCGCGCCTGAGCTTTATGCCGGACTGCTTCCGAGGTGGTGCACCACCCCGACTGTGGGCCGATTTTTTGTCAATATTTTTGATTGGCGCAATTTATTCTCTGCCAGATATATAGCGAGTAGCCCTCAAGGTGTGTATCGGTCTAAAACCCGAGATGCACCTGAAGGATGACATAAGACCGCTGATCTCAGTAGCCGCTGAGACTCAGGTTGATATGCAAAATCGGTCTAAGGATCAACTCCTAGCTCGGCAGAATACTCCGGGACATAAAAAGCAGTGTGCAGAGTCCTCGAGACTCATGTTGGGTGCGGCCGACCAACCCAAGGATCATAATCTCCTCGAAAACTATATTGCACTTAAATTTTCTGCACTGGATTGCCAATGCAGTAGCCCCCGAGACACTGGTCGGGTGGCAACACCAGATCAGGGGATCGATGTGCCCTTTTAATATTAGTAAATGATAAGCCCGAAGCCCAGTAGCCCCCAAGCCTTAATGCGGGCACGGGTGGCCGAATTAAGGATCGATATCGAGAGTAAAATCACAAATTATGTGTAATGATTCTATGTATCCAAGTACTTTACATTATTAATGCTCGGATCCGCATTATACAAAACTTTGTTGACCGACCATTAGCTTCAACCTCTTTGGCCAGTAGCCGAGGAGTGTTTTCCTACTTTATAAAGCCTTTATGAGGGCAAATATTTACGACAAACAAGGCAATCTGGCCATACAGTTTTATAAACAAAGGTCGCAGAGAGATATGTTATATTACTGTTTAACATAAGAAATACCTTCCAAAGAAAATAGTCCCGCTATCGGTTCCTTTCTTTGGGTTGTCATGCTAAGCATGATCATGAAACCTCAGCTCTAATGTAAGAGCAAAATATTGAGGATTTAGTTTGGGAGGCCAGTTACTAGCCCTCGGTAGTGTTCGGCGACAGTCGAGGTCAAGCCGTAAACACTTCGGCCAATGTTATGAATGGCCCGTCATTTAACACGGGGTGACCTCTATCGATCTTATAGTTTAACACAGTCATCGGATCGCTGACCAGTTTGCACTTATTGTGACAGTCAGTTTTCAGCTTTCTCCACTGAGGCGCTTAACCATGCTAGCTGGAAGCACAATCGCAGTGGTTCTCCCTTTGTGCACCTAGCCGAACAAAGCAGAATGTAGGAGGCAAGCACAGGAGCCGGGCAACCCAACTATTGACCGGAGACACAATTCGAAACTGATGCATATATAGCAATATCCGAGAATGTTTTTGCCGAATCTCTAAAGGTGTCCGACATTGCACTGCGAGACTTATGCTGAAAACACACAAATAGTTTAAAAGTGCCATAAGCTTGGAAAACCAAAAAACGTCAGTAAAAACTTGACGTCCGAACAAGATCAAGTGTTCGGTGCCAATTCGAAAATTGGAAAACAAAATTGTGCTTCTGTCGTGCTTTAACATGACACACCCAGTCTCAAGACTTCACGCGGGTCAGCCTACGGCTTCAAGCTCATTATCCCAAAGGCAGAGTACTTCTCCGAGGTCAGCTTAGCAAATTAAACTCGAGCGGCTTTTAGAGAGAAGACATGCCATCTGGCTATTAACCATACACTCGAGTCAAAAAAGGAGCGGTAGAAATAGATTTTGCAACGACCAAGAAGAAAACACATTTACTATAAAACAACTCATATAAATTTTAAGAGCCCCCAAGTGACTTGGGTAAAAGAATTTTATGTATAATGATTGTATGTACCGAAGTACTTATATCATATCTGTGTTCACCCGAACTTTAAACGCATCTTAACCGACCGTCGGTTTCTCCCTCTTCGGTCAAGGACCGAAAAGTGTCATGTACTCCACCTGTCGAAAGCATCGACGGTGTTTCCGATAACCAGGCAATCAGGCCATAAAGCTGTAACAGACAAAGCGTGCTCAGGGAACTTATGCTATATTACTGACGAAGTGTAAGAAGCATCTTCGAAGAAAATAGTACCTCCACCGATACCTTTCTTCGGTTGCTCATTGTTACTATGAGACTTGTGCAATAGATTTTTTGTATTCATGAGTTCCGTTGTGTGCCGACCATAATTGAAAACAATAAGAGCGCTAGCTTTCGGCTTCACCCAGTCTGAGGTACTAACTCGGATGACCCGGTAGTAACAATCGCAGAGGTGCTCCCTTTACTCCCAAGCCGATCAGTCGGGAACGTAGGGGTAAGCACAGGAGCCAGGCAACCCAGCTTGCGAAACACTTAAGTCAACATGATGCATATTGTGGCGTAATACACGAACAAGGAACGAAGCCATACAAGTATAATCATATGCAGGAGGAAAGGCTTCATAAAGGAAGCCCCTAAATAAACGGGGTATTTGAATTTGTGAGTCACAAACAAAGATTTGACAAGGAATTTTGTCACAAACAACTTTTTGCCAAAAAGTAAAATGCTTGGTCGAACCGAACAAAATTTAAAACTGAAAGTCTTTGAGCATGAGAGCGACTTAGCTGGTTAATGTGTTCGGCATTGACGGCGCGGTCCGAGCTTGATGCGGGACAAGATTCCATCCCCTAAGCCGGTCCCGAGGTGGCGGAGTGAAGAGCTTGGCACTCCGAAGTGGCGACATAGCACGTCCAATGCAGCCGGCAGTGTGACGCCGAAGTCTCCGGCGTGGCTTAATGAAGTAATGACGAAGCCCTCGGTCCAGCCGAGGTGACGTGGTACGTCGGTACGCCGAGGTGACAGCGCTGCCCGACCCGAATCCTTTACCTGTGCACAGAAAATAGTGCAAGCCGGAGATAATAGGAATAAAAAAATTGTTGTATAATTAATAATTTACGCAAAGTGAGTAATAAAAGAAATAAGGCCCGTGTGCCGAACACTCGATGAGGTAGAGCTCTCTCAATGATGACGAAGTCCCCGAGGTAACCGAACATGTCGGTATGGCGATTCTACCAACAAGGTGATCACGCGAGCCGATTTATGCCGATTGGGACAACAACGTCGGTTTGCCAAGGTGACCGTGTGACGCAGTCGAAGTCGATCACCTACACACATAAAATAGTGCGGTCCAAAAAGGATAATTGCTTTTCGCAAAAATAATTTATTGAAAGAGATGTGGCCTGGCGCCGAAGTCAATGTCGATGCAGGGCATCGGCGTGACGCGGTGAAGGCGTGGCAAAGCCTGACTTCACAGGCCGGTCTGAGTTCTGGATGCGACATTCGCCGAGCTATATATGAAAACTGACCAAACCACCACGCGACCGTTGTTAATGCGGCCACCATTTCATAGACCTGTGTACAGATGATGAAACAAACCAGAGTAATAATTCCTTGGGAAAAATAAACCCAAGCAAGAAAAAATACTAGGATTAATAGCACCTGGTTTATGTTGTAGCAATCTGGAGAAAGGTTACTTCCAAAATTGGGGCTCGATCCGCACACCCATTGCTTGATGGGTGATGAAGCGGTGGCATGGAGATGCTGGCAAAGGTTGGCTCACCGAGGAAAAGCCCGTGGTCCAGCTAATGTGATGAAGCTGGTTGGCTGGTGACACCGAAGTCTCCGAAGTAAGTTGATGAAGAGATGGTGAAGCCCTCGGTCTAGCCGAGGAGACAGAGCAGGTCGGTAAGGAGACGTTGCCGCTGCTGTGTCAGCCGAGGTGTTGAAGTAGTTCGGCGTGATGGAGATCGGCTTGAAGAAGCAACAGTGCGGCCATGCCGATGCAGGTCGTAACTTGTGACGCGGTCAATGCTGGTTAGATGAAGTGACCATGCGGCGTTGCATGTGTGCCCGCTCTGTGTAATCCGCGGGGCGGCGATGTTGGTGATGATTTATCCTTGGTGATTCCGAACTCTTGTTCGCTCGCCGAGATGATGATCTGAAGAAGTTGAGCTCGGCTCAAAAGGCGACGACGTGTCTAGCGCAGGTCGACAGCCGTGGAGCAATATTGCTGGACTGGTTTGACACCAGCATGATAGTGAAGATTACCTCAGAGGAGGCTTAAAATTTGATGGACACGTGTTTAAAAACAATGCACAATACCCTAGGAGAAAATTCCTTTAAGAAGGTTGTCCCATATCACGTTCATAAAGAAACATGAATTCGGGTCGGATCCGTATTCGCGCAGAAAACAGACCCGAAAAGTGATGCACTAATCGAAATGTTCCCAAAGTTTGGACGGTCGGATCGAGCTAAAATTTTGAGGGGTGTTAGATATAGGAATTCCACAGCCGTTCAACAGTTGGATCTTCCAAAGGACATTTGAGCTAGGTGCTGGAGACCATGCCCTAAACTCGTCTAGATTCCCATCCAGATTTGACAAGGCTCCGGTATATCGTAGATTGCCGAGATTCCTCCATCGGAACTCGACAAAATTTTGCACGTTGTTGTAGACTCAATTCCGCACAATTCCACCAAAGGAATCGTCAAAGCGATGCTCGAGGAGGTGGTGGCAGCGGATACAAGTTCGCTGTTCGAAAAAACGGCACGGTCGCTCGAGGGCAATGTTGACGTTGAGCCCCCGAGCTCCATGGAAGATTCCTCCATGATCTTGATAGAGATCGGAGTTGATGTTGATGAAGGACCCCGTCCGAACATGACGATCGGAGATGGAGCGCGGTCCTTGGTTGAGCCAAGGTGACCAGTCGAGCCGACGACGAAGATGCCGGCGTCACAGTTGATCTGCGGGCGAGCCATTGATCCTTTGCCGATCACACAACGGAACTCTCAATGAAAGCACCATTTTCGGTGTCAAAACCGGCAGATCTCGGGTAGGGGGTACCGAACTATGCATCTAAGGATCGATGGTAACAGGAGACAGGGGACACGATGTTTACCCAGGTTCGGGCCCTCTTGATGGAGGTAATACCCTACGTCCTGCTCTTGTTTATATTGATGGAGTATCAAGTATAGAGTTGATCTACCTCGAGATCATATGTTGTGGTCTAAAACCTGAGGGTATGATGAATAATGTCATAATGATCTACCGACTAGCCTAGCCTCGGCTTATATAACATACCAGAGGCCTAGGATAACAAGAGTCCTAGTCGAATACGTCGATGGAGAGGAGTCCTTGTCTTGATCATAAGTCTTGTGGAATCTTCCACGTATATGTCTTCGGCTGTCCGAACTGGCCCATGAGTAACTGGCCATGGGGTCCTCGGCCCAATCCAACTGATCGGGAGACGATGTGGTGAGTACCCCCTAGTCCAGGACACCGTCAGTTTGATGTGGTGAGTACTCCCTAGAGCTGCTCCTGGTGAGGCCTTGGTTGTGGCTCAAGGAAAGTTCAAGGGGAAGCCCAAAGGGCCCTGGAACCCCAAGAAAGTGAAAGATCAAGATGGAAATGATGTGTTGGATTTGCCATGTCACATTCACACCAAGAAAGATGAAGAGGGTAATCTGATTTATCCTAAACACACCACTCGGCAGTGTCAACTCCTGATCCAGCAGTTCCGAGAGAAACAACCCAATGAGAAGGAAAAAGAGTCAGACAAGGGGGAAGATAAGGAAGAGGATGATGATGGTTTTCCCAACGTCAACTCCACTCTGATGATTTTTGCTGATGTTGAGAGCAAAAGTCGATTGAAAGTTATCAACAGAGAAGTGAATATGGTTGCTCCGGCAACACCAAGTTATTTGAAGTGGTCCCAAACTGCCATCACGTTCGACCAGTCTGACCATCCAGCACGTATAGCCACCCCTGGGAGGCAAGCGTTGGTGGTCGACCTAGTTGTTGAAGGCACTCGACTGACTAAAGTGCTGATGGATGGTGGTAGCGGCCTGAATATCCTTTATGCTGAAACCTTGAAGGGAATGGGGATTCCGATGTCCAAGCTTAGCGAAAGTAATATGAGTTTCCATGGCGTTATACCTGGCAAGAAGGCTAAATCACTCGGCCAGATCGCCCTTGATGTGGTTTTCGGTGATTCCAAGAATTACCGCAAGGAAAATTTGACATTTGAAGTAGTGGATTTCCAGAGTGCTTATCATGCTATTCTGGGTAGGCCTGCCTATGCACGTTTCATGGCTCGACCGTGTTACGTGTACCTCAAATTAAAAATGCCTAGTCCCAGAGGAGTGATCACTATCACTGGCAATCGGCAGAAGGCAGAAGAGTGCTTCCAGAAGGGCTCAAAAATCACCGATGCACAAATGGTAGCAGTCGAAATGCAAGAATACTAGAAAAATGCAGATCCGAGTGATTTGCTGCGCTCCAAGAAGCTTGCCACAAATTATGCATTTCAGTCGTCCGGTGAAACCAAGCCGATTCATATTCACCCGACCGATCCTACTGTTGATCCTACTCATATCTGAACCTCACTCGACAGCAAATAGGAAGAAGCGCTCAGCCAGTTCCTCCGTGAGAACTGTGACATCTTTGCATGGAAACCTTCTGACATGCCGGGTGTACCCAGGGGACTGGCTGAGCATCGTTTGCGAGTCGACCCGAAAGTAAAACCAGTCAAGGAACATCTTCGACGGTCTGCCGTATAGAAGAGAAAAGCAATTGGTGAGGAAGTGGCTCGGCTCCTGGCAGCTGAGTTCATCTGAGAGATTTACCACTCCGAGTGGCTCACCAATGTTGTTATGGTCCCCAAGAAGGACGACTCACTTCGCATGTGCATTGACTTCAAGCATATCAATCGGGCCTGCCCAAAAGATCATTTTCCTCTCCGCCGCATCGACCAGATTGTCGACTCGACTGCGGGGTGTGAGCGTTTGTCTTTTCTAGATGCCTATTCCGGGTACCATCAGATCCGACTGTATGGACCCGATGAGATAAAAACAACTTTCATCACACCATTCGGGGTTTTTTGTTATGTCACCATGCCGTTCGGTCTCAAGAACGCTGGAGCTACATTCATGAGGATGATTCCGAAGTGTCTGCTCACTCAAATCAGTCGGAATGTGGACGCATACATGGATGACATTGTGGTCAAGTCGCGTAAAGGATCCGACCTGCTGACTGACCTTGCTGAAACCTTTGCCAACCTGAGAAGATATGATATCAAGCTTACACTAAAAAAAAAGACACATCCGTGACATTTTGGGCCAAACGAATTTTTTTTCCTGTCATACATATGACACTTCTATGACGATAATTGTGACAAAACCCGGTATCATCATAAATGTGGTCGGCTCCTACTTCTATGACAAAAAATCATGATAGAAAATGGGCTTTTCGTCCTGGGCGGGCCGGAGACGCAGCTGCATGACATTCTTTGGGCCGTCCATGACGGAAAAAACCATGGTAGAAGCGAGGGGGAGGAAAATTTCGGGGAGTTCCCGGTTACGGTGGGAGGTCGGGGGCCAAGAGATGCACGTTTCTCTCGTACACGTATGCACGTGTGTGCGAGGCGTTGGCTCTAACTGAACCCGAGCGAGGTGTTGGGCTCTAACTGAACCCGAGCGATTGCACTACAGGCTACGCGTTACTGAACCCGAGCGATTGATCGATGACTGTTAACTGAACCCGATCGAGCGATTCCTTTGCTACTGCTGCTAACTGAAGCCGATCGCTTGGATGAACAATGAGCATTGCGGGGGTGGGGGGGGGGGTGGGGGTGGGGGTGGGGGTGGATGAACAGTGAGCGGTGGCGTTGCCTCTGGATGAACATGACCCCGTGGTGTGGTGGAGGGCTGGATGAACAATAGACGGTGGAGGGGTGCTCGTGGAGGGGTGGTTGAACAGGACCCCGTGGTGTGGAGGGCTGGATGAACAGTAGAGGTGGAGGGGTGCCCTTGAACAGTAGCCGGTGGAGTAGCGCGCGGTGGAGGCTGGATGAACAGGAGCCCGTGGAGGCTGGAGGAGGTCGACGGTAGCCCGTGGAGGCTGGAGGAGGTCGACGGTGGAGATGAACAGTATCCCGTGGAGTCCCGTTTTGCGGTACGCCACACCCCTCCCGATGAACAGGACCCCCGTTTCGACCGTAGGAGGTCCTTTTCATCCGTTTTGCGGTATGCCACACCCCTCCCGATCAACAGGACCCCCGTTTCGACCGTAGGAGGTCCGTTTCCTCCGTTTTGCGGTACGCCAGACCCCTCTCGATGAACAGGATCCCGTTTCGAACGTGGCCGGTCGAACACAAGGCCGTTTCCTCCGTTCTGCGGCACGCCAGGCCTCGTTTCCACCGCCTGTTCTGTCCAAGCCCTCCCGATGAACATGACCACGCATTCCGTTCCGACCCAGCCAGTTGGCTCCCACACGTTCCGTTGCCTCCCGATGAACACGACGCATTCTGTTGCCTCCCCATGAACACGACGCATTCCGTTGCCTCCCCATGAAGACGACGCATTCCGTTGCCTCCCCATGAACACGATGATGACGCTGTTTCTCCGTTCCGACCCAGCCAAGTACACGAGCCCTGGCCGTATGTATGCGCGAGTAGGCGTTCGAGACCCCGCCCGTATGTACACATACGTGGCTGTATTTTATTTCTTGCACCCTGGCCGTTGTACGTACATGTACATGCTACGTGCGCGCCTCTACTACGACACGTGCGCGCCTCTACATCCACCAGTATATATGCATGCACACGTTCGCGAACAGAATGACAACGCTACGTATGCTTCGACCAGGTGGGTCCCGACTGTCAGGCACTTCCTTGCATGCGAAGATGTAGCTGGTGGGTCCCAGCAGTCAGGGGGGAAACATTTTTTCACGAAATACGGTGGCCCGTCCGGTGGGTCCCCGTTGTCAGGTGGAGGAATAATTATTTTGCACATAATAAGGAGGCACTTCCTTGCTGCGGCCATGGACCCAGCTGTCAGCCTCTCCACGTACAGTCCACGTCCGATGGAAGCCATTCCTTGACCATGTTGACCACGCCGCGCTGAGAGCACCAGGGCGGTGGACGACGGCGAGGCCTAGGAAGGGGACGACGCGGAGCCGGGGAAGACGCGACGGTGGATGCCCACGCGTAGAGGAGTACGAGGGTTCACTGGTTCGCTGCAGTGTGAGGCTGCCGTCGCCGCAG
Organism: Triticum urartu; assembly: GCF_056163025.1. Classification (NCBI taxonomy): domain Eukaryota; kingdom Viridiplantae; phylum Streptophyta; class Magnoliopsida; order Poales; family Poaceae; genus Triticum; species Triticum urartu. The sequence goes on along the minus strand of NC_141875.1, from coordinate 110,312,856 downwards.
AATAACAGGGGGTGTGGGTGAGTAGAGGGATGGCCTGGACAGCGGTGGGAGTAGTAGGGGCGGTGAGGCCTCCTTCGCATCGCAGCCGGCCATGGGAGGCAGGATCACGAGGCACGACCGGCGCTGGTTTGGGAGGCTGGAGCAAGAAGACCAGAGGTTGAAGAAGCACTATGTCCGTTGGATGGACATCGTATGGTCACTGGAGCTAGAATCGTGCATATTGACTAAGTTGACAAAGCCCTCCGTCCCCGTCAACTTAGTAGGCCCACAAGTCAGCCTGCCACTATACTGGGTCCCAGCTAACAGGGGGAGTATTCATTTTTTGTGCGTAATAAGGAGGCACTTCCTTGCGTGCGAAGATATAGCTGGTGGGTCCGAGCTGTCAGCGGCGGTAACATTTTTTTTCGCGAAATATAGAGGCCCTTTCAGTGGGTCCCTGATGTCAGGTGGAGGAATCATTATTTTGCCCGTAATAAGGAGGCATTTCCTTGCGTGCGGCCATGGACCCAGCTGCCGGCCTCTCCACGTACAGTCCACTTCAGATGCATGTCGGTCGGTGACCACGTTGACCAGGCCGCGCCGAGAGCACTAGGGCGGTGGACGACGGCGAGGCCTAGGAAGGGAACGACATAGAGGCATGGAAGACTCGGCAGTTGTTTCCCACGCGGAGGGGAGTACGACTGTACGAGGGTTTACTGGTTCGTCTGCCTTCGCCGGAGAATAACAACAAGTGTGGGTGAGTAGAGGGATGGCTAGGCCAGCGATGGGAGTACGGTGGGGCGGTGAGGCATGCGCGGCAGCAGAGCCGGCCGCGGGGAGGAGGGAGCAGGCAGTCCCGCCGGCACTTGTTTGAGCGGCTGGAGCAGGAAGAGCAGAGATTGAAGAAGCACGACGGCCGTTGGATGGCCATCCGACAGTCACTGCTTGTGTGTCAACCTTTTTTTTAGGAAAGCCTCAAATCTGTGGAAAACAACATACAACCCATCTGCCATTATTTCTAATAATTTACAGCCCATTTGCTAATTATTAAGGTTTTTTTGGAGCCCATATTCTTTTTGTTAGCATTATAGCCCATATTGTGGCCACGGTTAAAAAATTATAGGAAATTTTGCATATTTCGGTGCGGTCCGAACTATTTTTAATCCCGAAATTTCGACTTACATTCAAACTGATTTTAAAAATATATGTATATCAATATAAAATCCAACAAATTCTCCATGCATAAAAATTAATGTAATTTAAAATCTCGAAATGAAAAAAAGATATTTGAAACTAATTGCCAGTTTGATGTGTTTTAAAAATGTACAGCCCATTTCTCATTACTGATGGGCCATTTTCTCGGCCAGCCGAATGAAAGCTCTCCTCGTCTTGAAAGATTTGCAGCCCAACAGGCCTGACAAAGCGACTTACTTGGCAAATCACAAAAAAACTGGGCTGTGGCCGTGGACCCAGCTGTCAGCCTCTCCACGTACAGTACTCTTCCAATGGAATGTCGTTGACCACGTTGACCATGCCGCGCCGAGAGCACCAAGGCGGTGGATGACGGCGAGGCCTAGGAAGGGGACGACGCAGAGCCAGGGAAGACGAGACAATGGATGCCCATGTGGAGAGGAGTACGATGGTTCACTGGTTCAGATGCGGTGTGAGGCTGCCGTCGCCGCAGGGCCTGGCTAGCGGTAGGAGTAGTAGGGGGCGATGAGGCCTCAACGGCAGCACAGCCGACCACTGGAGGCAGGAGCTGGCGGTCTCCCCAGTGCTGGTTTGGGCGGATGGTGCAAGAAGAGCAGTGATTGAAGAAGCAGCAGGACCGTTCGATTCAAATCCAATGGTTACTGCTGCTAGAATCATTTGTTGACTAAGTTGACAAGCCCTGCGTACACGTCAACTTAGTAGGCCCATAGGTCAGCCTCCCAACCGGTGCGCCCCAGATGTCAGTGGGAGGAATCATTTTTTTTCATGTAATAAGGAGACAGTTGATTGCGTGCGGCCAGGCCAACGGAGGGAGTAGGGTGGGCCGGGGAAGCCTGCGCGACATCACAGCGGGCCACAAGAGGAGGGAGCAGGCAGTCACGCCGGCGGTAGTTTAGGCGGCTGGAGCAGGAAGATCAGAGATTGAAGAAGCACGTCGGCCGTTGGATGGACATCCAACAGTCACTGTTGCTAGAATCGTGTGTTCACTGACAAAGCCTTGCGTAAACAAGTCACCCTCAAAATTTGTGGCATGTACATCCCATTTGCTAATATTTTTATAATTTTTACTCATTTTCTAATTCATATGGAATTTATTGCAGCCCGTTTTCCATTTTAGAATTGCTGGCCATTTTCTGGTCAGTACCAGGGTCAAAAAATTAACTAAATATGTGGGAAATTTTGAAAAAAATCGCAAATTTTTGCTGGGGAACGAAATATTCTTAATCCAAAAATTAATAGTCATACTAAAAAAAATTAAAAATAAATTAGTACTATGTCATGTTAAATCCAATGAAATACGTATAAGATATCAATGAAGAACAAAAACAAAAAAAGAAACTTATATCACATTTGCTATAATTTTTTTGGAATTTTCAACCCCTTTTAATATTACTTTTAACAGACATTGACCATACTCTTAAGCCAGGCCGGGATGCATCCCTCCTCGTCTTGAAAGATTTGCAGCCCAGTAATTTAGAGAAAACAAATAGGCCTAGCTTGGGTATTCTTCAAAAAGAAATACTGGGCTACCTATTTTCCCAAAGAACTGGTGCATGATCATTTAGCTTTATTTATTTATTTATTTACTTATTTATGTTTAGGGGACCATGAGCATGTACCTGGGCTGGATTCACGTGAGAGCCTCCCTTCCAGTTAATTATGGGCTTCTCTAATGGGCCTTCATCAGTGGGCTGCATGTTATCAACAAGTGGAAAATGTGTTCCGTACGAAAAATTATATGCGCTACATACGGTACGGGGCACTAAAGGATCGAACCGTGCAACGACTTCCAAAACATTGTGTTTGTCGTTCTAACAACACATTTATTCAACCAACAGACGAAATATACTACTGATTGTACATTGAAAACAGCAGCAGCAACAACCAGGGCTGGGGGTGCAACAGAAGCAGTAAGCAGGCAAGAAGAGTGAAGACCTCCACGAGCATCCACGAGCATCCAGCTGCCGCGACCGTCGACGAGCACCATCCAAGACGTGTTCATGCCGACCCAGTACATACCGTTAATGTAGTTGAGGCTGCCGGGGATCGGATCACAGTCAAGGGGGTTGATGCTCGCCACCCTACGATCATTATGCTGCGTGACACGCCGTTTCTAAAGATCAGGCGGCATCAGCAAGCAAGGAGCTGGCTTAAAAAGCTCCGGCCTGAGGGCTTTGAGTAAACGGTACAGCCTCAACGAGCACGCGACGAGCGGCATGGTACTGAGATTGTCCACACGCGAAACCATGAGCTTGATTACCTCTGTGGGGAGCGAATTCCAGCCACTCTTTCGATAGACGCTGCTTGGTTCTGCCATTGTTAGTGCTTGGGTTTCAGACGAGGGGGGAGGCGCCTTAGCGGGGATGGAAGATTGGACGAGATTATGTGCAGACAAAGATGGAGAAGCGAATATGTGCTGCGGGAAGTGGACAGGTGATGATGACTACAACACGCCGTTTGACTTACGAGACACATACCTGCAGCGTAGGGTCATGTCGATGCTAGACAACTTGCTTGAGTGATCACAATACTGGTACTCCCTACAGTGCTATGCCCTAACTTGCTTGAGTAGAGTAGTAGAGTAGGACTCTGCTCTACTACTAGCACCGGAGGAGTAGTATATTCTAATCTAAAATTGTTACAAACTTCAATGCCCGAGCGTGGAACGACTACGAACCGTGCTCAAAGACAGTGTCTATGTGGTGTTTGGACATGGGCGACAACCTCAACGCCAATGGTGCTGCTCCCGTTGCACCGTATGTGTTTCTGTCCTTCCTGTTCGAAATCGTGGTAGAATTCATGATTTATTTTGTGCTTATTCGGATTAATTCTTGTAGTAACTTGCTCATATATTCAATTGGCGCAACGTCCCCTATAGCCACTCCCGTTTCATGGACGGCCTGGTCGATGCCTCCAAGGAGCCCTTCGTCCACTACTATGAGTGCCCGATGTCGTTTTGTGGCTCGCCGGCGGACATGGTGCATCACCTCACAGATGCATGCAGCGGTCACTACTGGCCCTTGGTGGAGAACATCAAATACGAGACGTGCTACCCGTTCACCATGCTGGAGTCGCTGGAGGATCACTGCCGCCTGCTAGTCTCGGAGGAGGACGGCAGCGTCTTCCTCTTAATCGTGGGCACCGGCGAGGCCCGCGCAGGCCGCCGCCCCGTCTCTGTAATGTGCGTCAGGGGCGATGCCGCTCACGCTGACACTGACACGAGGCCGATGTACGGGTGCGTGGTCAGTGTTACTACCCCTCCGGGCCGCGTGGGCGGCGACACCGGCCTCATCAAACGGACTTGGACTCTGGGGAGCTGGGACTATCCCGCCAATGCGGACTTGGAAAACCCATGGCATCCTTTACCCGCCGACGCGGTGCACGGGGACTCCAAGGAGGTTCACCTGGACATACGCATTATCAAGTTAAATGTTGATCATTAGTCTTCACTCAATGTAATCCGCTGTCTAAGCATGTGGAGACTTCCATGCAGGATCTTGCTCTATTGGAGTATCGCGCATGAATAAAAGTGTATCCGTTTATGGTTTAGTCTAGAATCTTCCATGTATGAATTTTTACTACAGTACTGGTGAAAGACTTACGATGAACCATTTCTTACATCTCCTCTGCCCGCTTGCAAGTCATCCTGATTTAATCCCTCCGTCTAGGTGTATAAGGGCATGGTTAATATTACTTAATAGTATAGCCAACTGTTGACTATAAGAAAGTGCCATGTCATCTGTAGCCAACATGTATAACAATCAATACTAAAAAAGTAATTCTTAAAGATCATTTCTGGGAAAGCACAATAAGTGTTATTTCTTCACAAGTTTTGGGCACCTTACTACTATAGATTAGTACGACCAAAAATTGAACTAACATTATATATAGTACGATAAATGCTGATGCATGTCACCTAAAATTATAGCATTCAAAACTATGTTCAAATACGAATCCAACGATATAGTTTTTGTTGACATGCACTAACATTTTGTTAGTTAAATCTTCAGTCAAATTCAATGGGGGAATAATAAACCACGACCGATGTAGTACAAGTGTAGAGGGTGGCACTGCACGGGAGTCTCACCTCTCACCCCGCTCGTGGCGCGGCAGTAAAGCTGTCATATCACAAAACCCAACCACTCCCAGTAATAAGTGGTCTGGTAAAATAAACGGACAAGCGACCATCACATCCCTCCGTCTTTTTTTGCATTTCATCTCTCTGCATTTACTTTCTTCGGTTCATCTCGCACACTTGATCGCTAGCTACTACTCCTAGGGCCAGTTCTTTTGGCGGCTTCCCCAGCTTTTCCCACAAGACTAGTCACAGTGGAGAGTACTACTCATTTATTTGGGCTTCTAAACTACTACTCCGTCCTGGTTTATTCCTCACCATTGTAATTTGTGCTAAATTTTGACCAAAGATTTAACTGATTTATTCCTCATCATTGTAATCCCTTCGTCTAGGTGTGTAAGTCATCTTACGAAAACCTAATAATCCCAAAACACTTAGGCACGGTGCATTAACTTCTACCTCGTTTCTTGTTTCTTGACATATCAACCAATAAGAGATAAAGAGTGTGCATGCTTTTAATGACTTGAGATATCAAACACGACATGCAGTGGTTAGTTCATTGCATGCAATACTATTAATTAGCAAATAAACATTAGCGTTTCTCGTTTTATCCTCCTCCTTGGTCACGGTGCACAACCTAAGATGACTTACTCACCTAGACGGATGGAGTAGTGCATGTGACATGCACTAACATTTCATCAGTTAAATTTATGATCAAAATTTGACACAGATTACAATGGGGACCAATAAACCAGGACGGAGGTAGTAGTTATGGGATTACTAATCTAGAAGCTTAAAAGAACTGGCCCCCGGTACTCCTACTAGTAGTAGTACTCAAGTTGGAATTCCAATTGCACGGCACAACTTGTTAGGCAAAAAATTTGATACAGGGTGTAGCAAGAGGTTTGGGAATTTGCATGCCTTTCCAACCAGTGAGATACTCCGTACAAAGTACGACAGAGAAATAACCACAGAGAAGGAAGCTAAAAGTAAACAATCAAACGAGCATTTTTGCATTTGTTTTGCATTGAATCGTTTCACAAGCTTGACTAGTGATGTTTTTCTACTTTTACAAAAACCGCATCGTAATGTTAAAACGTGCATTTGCACGTACTCCCTCCGTCCGGGTTTATTAGGCCTAAAGACAACTTCTCTTAGACCAAGACACATAGTAATTTGCTCACATTAATTCTTCCATTCCACTCCCAATGCACTCTCTCACATGCATGCAGCCAATAAAAAAGCATACATGAAGTGTATTAACTTTTCAGCCATGGCACCAACAACAATAGCTTTCAATACAACCAATGAAATGGTTGCATGCATGCACCTTTCCAATGTGGGGCCTTATAAAAGGGGACATGCAATAGTAGTACTCCCTCCGTCTAGGTGTATAAGTCTTCCCTCCTTCTTGGTCATGGTGCACAACCAAAGATGACTTATTGACCTGGACGGAGGGAGTAGCACAGTCTGCAAGCATATATTGAGAGAGACGTGTAGTGCGATAGTATATAGTAAAGTTTGTGCTATATGCACGTACTTGCAAAATGCTTACGAATACACAAGGTTTCCAAACTTTCCCTTTTACATACTTAATTAAGGACGCTAAAAATTCCTGAACGTTTGGGATTTATCATTTGTGTCCCAAATGAGATCGCCTTACGAAACAAAAAATATACTCCTCCTAAAAGCCACGATGCTCGCAGGAGCGCTTGCGGTGTGCCACGAGTGCCCTGGTGCGCGTCCGTTTCCCAGCGCGCCGACACAACGCCTCTTCCTCAGCCTCGCAACTCGCGAGGTGCTGATTGGCGGCTTGCCGGCAGGCGAGCGCGATCTCACCGGTGATCCAGCGCCAACAGGTACTCCTCCTCGCTGGAAGCGTGCACCCGGTCCACGTACCACCAAGCGTAGATGAGGCGCTTGGGCCCGACTGCACTCAGGGCGTCGGCACGAGCGTCCTCCACCACCCTCACGGCCCTCGCACGAGCCTTCTGCCAAAGAGCCAATTGCCTAACTCTCTCGGACGCGACATAGGCCTCCCAGGAAGCTTGTTCCGCGGTGCGCTTCTCTTCCTCGGCCTTCTTCTCTGCCTCTATTGTGGCGCGCTCTGCTGGAGCAAAGCCTCCCACAAGGCGACATCCATTTCTTTCCAAAGCTCCTCAAGGCTGGGGGGGGGTCGGCGGGCGGTGCGGCGTTCTCCTCATAGCGGGGAGCCAACGCGTCCTCCGGCGCGCGTGCTGGCGAGATTGGGAACGCCGACGCGTCCACCTCGACGCGTCACGGCGAGGAGCGGAACGCCGACGCGTCCTCCTCGACTAGTGGCGGCGAGGAACGGAACGGCGACGCGTCGCGTCGCGGCGAGGAGCGGAACACCGACGCGTCCTCCTCGACTAGTGGCGGCGAGGAATGGAACGACGACGTGTCGCATAGCGGCGAGGAGCGGAACACCGACGCGTCCTCCTCGACTAGTGGCGGTGAGGAACGGAACGGCGACGCGTGACCGTCCGCGTGGTGCAGCGAGAGGCTCCTAGGGCTTGGGAGGGGCGATGCCATGGTGGTCGACGTGAGAGGGAGGGGGAGGAGATAGCGATGAACGTGAACGTGAGGGGGAGGAGATAGCGATGTCGTGGGAGGCACAGTATTTATAGCGAGCAATGGCACACCTACGTAAGATATGGACTGAGCTGCACTGACTTAACTGCAGGTCCAGTGGCATCACTGACATGTGGGCCAGACCCCTGTTGGGCCCATATGTCAGTGACCCAATGCACCTGCAGTTAAGTAACAACTATGTGGGCATATTTGTTGGAGTAAATTACGGGGGAGCGAAGGGGTGGAAATATTGCTGGTCACAATGGATTGGACGAGCGTGGGGGGAGGAAAGTCATGCATGCAGATTAAATTAACCCCGCTAAAAAACAACATTTTAAACATGGCTACTCGATCTGTGGCAACTGGCGAGCCACCGCGCTCCAAGTCGTTCACCTGTGGTCCCGACCATCAACTCCTACGGATCAAATTATCACGCGAGCTGACTATTCATACGAAGGTGCTCCACCACGTACCTGGTACCCGCGAATGCAGCAATCATGCACCTAGGGTTTTAGGGTTTATTTGTTAACATCGCCTTTACGTAACACTCATGTGTGCGAGACAACGAGAGGCCGACTGCGTGCGTGCGCCTCTTCTCTTCGTATATGTACTCCGCAGTTTGTCTGGTGTCCAAAAAATTATAATAACTACTAGCAATGTGCCAATGCATTGCCACACGATCAAAGTATATTAATACATATTCATCGATTTGATAGAAAAAAAGTCTAGTTTTGAAATACGTATATCACTAAAAATATGTTATGTTTCACTCAAAATATATTCCTTTGGCGGTTTTGATGAGATAAGGGAGGAATGCTGTTGGTTTCAAGATTCGAGAAGTGGTATATGTCTAATTTCTACTCTTACTAGCAAGATGCCCGTGCGTTGCACGGAACATCAAGATCTTGTGGGAGAAAAGGATGAATGAGGGAAGGTCTTATCTGCAAATGTGCTGAAGAGTGCGGATAAATTGCCATATTTTCCTTACTATCCGTCAGATATAATTCGGACGACCTACATTGCAGGATGGCAGGCCCACCATCATCACCAACTCTATTTTTATCCCTACTCTTATAAAAAGCATTGTCGGTGATGATCGCGTGCCTTCCATCCTGCAATATAGGCCGTCCGATCTATATCTGACGGATAGGAAGGAAACTATGGCAATTTTGCAAAAAGATACCCACACCCCTCTCCACATTTGCAAATAAGGCCTTCCCTCGTTCATCCTTTCCCCCCACAAGATAAACTACTCATACAAATGCATCTTGATGTTCCGTGCAACGCATGGGCATCTTGCTAGTTGTTGCAAAAATCCCATGTGTGTGTGAGAGAGAGGGAGAGTGGAGGAGGACGGAGTGCATGTGTGCCAAAGACACAAGGAGTGTGTGTGCGATAGGTATCAGCTTAAAATGAGGCGATAGTGTGCGTGTGCACGATCAAGAGGGCGTGTCTCAAGAAGGGAAGAAAAATCTACATAGATACACAGAGCGGGAGAGAGACATGTATGCGATGGTGGAAGCACGAGTGTGCGGGTGTATAAACCTATCTAGAGGCTAGCTAGTCGATAAATGTTTGTGAGAGAAATACGAGTCGGGGTGCGAAAGCGAGAGTTTTGTGCGTGTGAGAGAGAGACGGTAGTCAGGAAGGGGAGTGGAAGCAGGAGTTGTGTGTGTGTGTCTGTGTGTGAGAGAGAGATGAGACGGTAGTCGGGGTTGTCTGATCGATAAACAAATGAATAATGTCAGTCTGGGATGGAGACGAAAAGGAGACCGCAACAAATGTTGTGTCTACAGGAGAGAGATAGGGAGAGTAATTTTAGTGGTATGAGTCATATGTAGAGACATATAGGGTGTGTGAGAGAATCCCATAGAGAGAAAGATAAAGTGAAAGACGAGTGGAGACCGTGTGTGTGGCGGTGAAAAAGAAAGCTTAGGTACCGAGTGATACCAGAGAATAGTAGAGACGCGAGAGATAATGAAAACCGTGTAATGTATAATGATAGGGAGAGTGTGACACTTCTCAAGGGAGACATCGAGAGGCCATGTTTGCGAGGATAGGAGAAACATGAAGTGAGCATGCGGGTGAGCTGGAGAAAAGAGAGTGATAGCTACCTGAAGGAGCATGCATGCGAGAGAGATGGGCGTGAAAGGAGTGAACAAAAAATGGATTCAAATATTTGAATTCGAGATGATGATACATGTAATCCATACTCGAACCAAAATTGATCTATCAAACATGCATACTCATATGAATTCACACACATCTATGTTATTTAATATGTAGATATTACCGATCCATACATTTTAGTAGAACATAATTTGGTTAATTTTTTTCGATTTCAACCTTAAGATTTCGAGATCGTTGTATTTGTAAATCATATTATACATATAAAGGAGCAGAATTCTTTGTTGTGCTTTTGAAAGTATATAAAAAATGATGTATATAGAATGTAATTCCAATTGAAAATGGATCCCGCCCGAAAAAAATAGAATACAAACGGGATTCGAATTGAGTTGGCACGGTAAACGTGCACTCTGCAAAATTTGAATGAAGCGGGGAAAGTCGCAGTAACCGCCCGAAACCAAAATCTGCGACATGGAAATCACTACTGCCTATCCCTGCCATGCAAAGCCTATCTGCTGGATTTCTATAGGTTTCGATAGGGGTTGGTTTGTAATTTCACCCAAATGTGACGTAACCGCCTCTCACCCGGATTCATACACGGTGGGCGCCAAAACACAGTGTGTCCTCGGCCAAAATCGACTCCCTCCCCGATTCATATTCATACATGGTGGGCGCCAAAAACAAACTCTCATCGGCAAATATTCGGTGTATGCGAGATTACCGTCCTATCCCCAACCGACTAATGTTGCTGTGATGTAGTAGAAATTTGAAATGGGGGCTAAGTTTGTAAATTTCCTCGCATTTGAGACAAGCGTGCCCTGAATACATGGTTCCCCCCTTCCTCTCTACCTCCCTTTTCCCCATACGTACTCCGTGGACGCCAAAACACCCTCTCCACCCCACCCTCCTCCGTCCGCCGCCATCCGCCACCCCATCGACCGCCGTCCTCCTCCACCATGCCAGAGCTGATACCCCAACGCCGCCGTCCATTACAAGAGATCAACCTCTCTCATCCATGGCTTTGGACCGGGATCCTTGCATCCCGTCCTCTCGCTTCATCCCCGCCGTCGTCCACCTTGCCGACGCCGCTCCTACGACTGTCTCGTCCACCGCGCCCTGCCGCCACCGTCTACCCTCCTAGATCTGCTTCCACGCCGCCTGTAAGTGCATCTAGTGCCACCCCTAGTTGGTTTTGGAGTATTGACGACAAACCTAGTTGAGGGACTAATGTGTTTGTGAGAATTGCAGGATAACACAGGTAGAAGTCCCTCATTGATTCAGTTTTACTACCAGAGATGACCCCTAAAAATGTATGAAGACATTGAAGCCAAAGGTGGTATATGAAGATATTCACATTGAAGACTATGACAAAAGAAGACACGTTATGAAGCCTATGGAGCTCGAAGACTTAGATCTTTCGTAGTTCTTTTTCTTTTGTGTTGAGTCATAGGAACCACCGTACTGTTAAGTGGGGTCCAGGAGAACCAGTCAGAATGACTGAAGTGATGCCTAAATCAAAAACCTATGTCTTCGAGTGAAGACAATGAGAGCGAATCTTGTCCAGAGCCGGACAAGTCAGCTTTGCTTGTAGCCCAAGTAAAGTTGCCATGAGAGTTTGAAATCTGACCGTTGAGACACATGTTAGTTCCTTAGTGACCCAGGGTCATTTCGGACAAATCAGGTCGGGTTGCCAAGTGGCTATAAATAGCCCACCCCCTACAACCATAAACGGTTGGCTGCTCAGATTTCAGTGCACGGCTTTTGTCGTTTGAGAGCAACCCACCTCGAAGCCTTTGAGAGAAAATTCCTAGCGAGGAGAAAAGCCCTAACCACCCAGAGCCAGAGAACATTGGGCATCACTTAAGTCTTCTTGTCTGTGCGATCTGAAGACTTATTACACTTGAGGACTATGAATCCTCCAGACGGTTAGGCGTCGCGTTCAGAGCATCCAAGAGACATTGTGGATTGCCAGTGAACGAAGTCTGTGAAGGTTTGGGAGTCTACCTTGAAGACTTACCAGAGTGATTGGGCGAGGACTATGTGACCTTAGCTCAAGGAGAATACGGTGAGGACTTGGTGTCCTGAGCTGCGTGTTCAGGACTGGGTGTCCGGGACTGTGTGTCCTAAGGTTTAAATACCTAGCCGCTCCAACCAGACGTACAGTTGTCACAGCAACTGGAACTGGTCCAACACATCATTGTCTTCAACGAGTCACCGGTTTCATCTTCACTTCCTTTTTCTTACTGTTACTCATTGTGAAGCAATTGCATGCTTGCTCTATCTTTTGTCTTCACAACGTGAACGTATGATCTGTTTGGCTTCATAACTTCTTCCTACCTGATCCTTATTACACTGCAGCTGTTTGTCTTTGTGCTTTCACTCTATTGAATACTTGACCATGGCTTGCCTAGTGTAATCTAACTTCCGCTGCATAGTAATAGGCAAAATCTTCGCTGTTTGTCTTCATAACCCCCACGTTTTGAAGACTTTCATAAAAATCGCCTATTCACCCCCCCTCTAGTCAATATAACGCACTTTCAATTGGTATCAGAGCAAGGTGCTCCCTTGTTCTGTGTGATTCGGTTTAACCACCTGGAGTTTTAGCTATGTCGACTGCAGGGATAATCAAAGTCTTCGCTGCGTGCCCCGTCTTCGATGGAACTGAATATCCCTACTGGAAGAATAAGATGCGCATGCATCTTGAAGCCATTAACGTCGACCTATGGTATGTCGTCGAGAACGGCGTTCCCAAGGCTAGAGAAGGTGTCACTGCTGCTGATGTCAAGAAGTTCACTCAACTGGACTCTACTACCAAAAATATCATCTGTGGTCATCTGACAAAAGGACAGTATGGCCATGTGAGTGCCTTGAAGACATCCAAGCTGGTCTGGGACTGGCTCTCCAAGGTCAATGAAGGCATCTCAACCCAGAGAGATCAGAGAATCAGTGTTCTTCGCAACCTCTTCAACCGCTTCAAGCGAAATGACAATGAGAATGTCCAGCACACATTTGACCGGCTCACTGACATCACAAATGAGCTTCAAGCCCTCGGCGCCACTGAGATCACCAAACATGAAATCGTCAAGACTCTGCTGAGATCACTTGATAGTTCGTTTGACATCCTAGCCCTGATGATTCAAGAACGTCCTGATTTCAAGACACTCGATCCGTCTGACATACTTGAGAGGCTCAACACACATGAGTTTCAGCTTTCTGAGAAAAGAGATATCTACGGTCCAAACTATGGGCGAACTCGTGCCTTGAAGGCAAAAGCTGTTTCCTCATCTGAAGAAGAATCTGACAGCAGTTCTGATGATCCTGAAGACATTGGAAGGGAACTTGCAATGCTAGTGAAGAAGTTCCAAAAATTCACCAAGAAGAAAGGCTTCAGAAAATCTTCACGATCAAGCTCAAGGAATGATGAAGCTTCTGCTCATGACTATAAGAAGAAAACATGTCACAAGTGCAAGAAAACTGGACACTTCATCTATGAGTGTCCACAGTGGGACAATGAGAACAGAAGGAAGAAGAAGAGCAAGGAATATGATTCTGACGACAAGAAGAAGAAGAAATACTCAAAGTCTTCTTCCAAGTCTTCCTCAAAGTCTTCATCACACAAGAAGAGCTCATCTGGCAAGGCACGTGCGTTTGTTGGCAAGGAAATGGATTCAGAGGAGGAGTACGCTTCTGAGGAGGCAGAGGTGGAATCTGAGGAGGAGTCTGATTCTGGCATTGCGAGTCTGGCTACAGCATACGTCGCCAAGTCCATCAACACTGAAGACAATGACTTCATCACCGACACTGATGCAAATGACAAGAACGACTCCACTCCTACCTACTGCTTCATGGCACGCGGTGCCAAGGTAATCACACGCACTACTCGCTATCAAACATCTAGTGACGATGACTCTGACTGTGATTCAAAACCCAGCTACAAAACACTTGCTAAAATTGCAACTGAACAACAGAAAGCTATGGAACATATTCAAAAACTGCTAGACAGAAGCGATGATCTGTTGGGTGCTGAAATGACTCGATCTGAATCCTTAATTGAAGACATAAAAAATCTTCACGCTAAGTATCAGGAACTTGAAGATCGTCTTGATACTCTCTCAACAACTCATGAAAAGCTTTCCTATGATTATCTTCAAAGGAAGCAAGAACTTGAGAAATTGAGAGCGGCTCATGAAGATCTTCAAAAGGAAAACGAGTCACTTCGCGCCGAACAGATCAGTTCCGCTCAGGAAGGATTTGAACCACCATGTCTTAAATGCATTGAGCGTGATAATGCTACTTCTGTTGCTGAATGTTCCACTGCTACTGCTGTTGCAATATCTTCAACTGTTGATGTGGTAACTAACCCCTCTGCTGAGGATACCACTGCTATTGCTGATGAGAATGCTAGGTTGAAGACATTGCTTGAAACAGGGATGTACAAAAGTCTTAAAGGACATCAGACATTATGTGATGTCCTCAAGAAGCAGATTCTGAACCGAAACCCTAGGAAAGAGGGTGTTGGGTTCGCAAGGAAAATAAATGCAGATGGCTCTTACTGGGAACCTGAGCAGTACCCCAAAACCACATGGGTTGCTGCAAAGGAATTTTCAGTAGATCCATCCAATTTATCTGGCTTCACTTGTGCTAACCCCATTATCATTGATGAATCCTTTGATGCAAACTATAAACTGTTTAAGAATCAGAATGGTGAAGTGTTTGCCAGGTACATTGGTACTAACTGCAGGAATGAACCGCCTATGAAGAAGATCTGGGTTTCGAAAAAGTGTCTGGAAAATCTTCCTGTGAATGTCTTCATGACACCTCACTTGAAGAAGACAAACCTCAGACCAAAGGCTTCATACGGTCCAAAGGCTTCATACAAACAGAGGACTCACCTAAGTCACACTAATGCAAATGTTTTGCAGGGAAACCATACTCAGGCATATGAATATGAGAGCGGTTCATCAAACCGTCATGTTCATATGACCAAAAATTATTCTGCTTATTCTTATGAGTACTATTGTCCACCTGCAAGACTGTTTGCTAAGGCTTCAAAGCCAAAATTCTCAGATGCTGCACTTATACTTATTGCTTCTAAGCCACCCTTGAAGATGTGGGTGGTTAAGAAAGCTTAACTCTCTTTTGCAGGGAAAGGTCTCCAGCAGAAAAACTAAATCTTCTGACGCTATTGCTGGGGACCTTAAAAATCTTGTAGGGAGCAAGATAAAATGCCCGAATGGCATCATTATGTACTTCGTTCCTGAATCGCATGCTACTCTCCCTATTAGTCCTAATTTGGATCTAAGTTTTCATAACCCACTGGTTCGTCAAATGTTTTTGCTTCACAATTCTCTTCGTGAAGCCTATCCCCCTAACTGCACTGTAGGGTACGACACCAGCGTCTTCAAAGTCTTCAGAATGGATTATTGATAGTGGGTGTACAAATCACATGACTGGCAAAAGAAGCCTTCTTATGGACTCAACCTTACGTCCATCCGACAAGAGCCACATCACATTTGATGACACTGGTAAAAGTAAGGTATTGGGTCTAGGTAGAGTTGCAATCTCAAAGGATCAACACATGGATAAAGTCATGCTTGTTGAATCCCTTGGCTTCAACTCAATGTCTGTCTCAATGCTTTGCGATTTGAACATGATCGTAATGTTTGGAAAATATGTTGCCTAGTACTAATGGAATCTGACAAGTCTCTAGTGTTTGAAGGGTATCGAAAAGATGATCTGTATGTGTTAGATTTCTCAGCAGGGCCACAACTTGCAGTATGTCTTCTTGCAAAAGCTTCAGAATTCTGGCTTTGGCATCGGAGGCTTGGGCATGCTGGCATGAGGAACCTCCACACCCTTGCGAAGAAGAAGCATGTCATAGGCATCGAGGGCGTCAAGTTGAAGAAAGATCACTTATGCGGTGCCTGTGAAGCAGGGAAGATGACAAGGGCAAAACATCCTTCGAAGACAATCATGACTACTACTCAACCCTTCGAACTGCTCCACATGGATCTTTTCGGCCCCACACACTACTCAACTTTTACTACTACTGCTTGCCTCTATGGCTTCGTCATTGTTGATGATTACTCTAGATATACTTGGGTGCACATAATCCTTTACAAGACTGAAGTGCAGGATGTCTTCAGACGCTTCGCCAATCGTGCTATGAACAATTTTGGCGCCAAGATAAAACACATCAGAAGTGACAATGGCACTGAATTCAAGAACACTGGCCTTGATACATACCTTGATACCTTGGGCATCACACATGAATTCTCAGCTCCGTACACGCCACAGCAGAATGGCGTCGTCGAACACAAGAACAGAACACTCATTGAGATGGCCAGAACAATGCTAGATGAATACAAGACTCCAAGAAAATTCTGGACTGAAGCCATTGACACTGCATGCCATACAATCAATCGTGTTTATCTTCACAAGCTTCTGAACAAGACATCTTATGAACTCCTAACTGGCAAGAAGCCAAATGTCAGTTACTTCAGAGTATTTGGCGCAAGGTGCTGGATCAAGGACCCACACCACACCTCAAAGTTTGCACCAAAAGCACATGAGGGCTTTATGCTTGGATATGGAAAGGATTCGCACTCCTACAGAGTCTTCAATCTCCTTCATTAAAAAGTGGTTGAAACAGTGGATGTGCGGTTCGATGAGACAAATGGTTCACAAAGAGAGCAACTGCCAAATGTGCTAGATGAGATTCCAGCTAGTGAATCAATCAAGCTAATGGGAACTGGAGAGATTATACCTTCTGAAGCTCATCCTGAAGAAGAACTTATCATCTCAGCACCTGATCAACATGAAGACAATGCTCAGCCTGAAGACATTCCTCCCAACAACAACACAGATCAGCAAGAGCAAAGTCTTCGCCCTGTACATCCTCGTGTTGCCAATGAAGTGCAGATTGATAGAATAATTGACAGCATCAATGCACCTGGTCCACTCACTCTTTCAAGGGCAACTCAGCTAGCAAATTTCTGTGGGCACTTCGCATTCGTCTCAATATCAGAACCCAAGAAAGTTGAAGAAGCCTTCATGGAACCTGAATGGATTCAAGCTATGCAAGAAGAGCTTCAACAGTTTGAGCTGAATAATGTATGGGAACTGGTTAAGCGTCCTGATCCACGGAAGCACAACATAATAGGCACCAAATGGATATACCGCAACAAACAAGATGAGCATGGTCAAGTTGTCAGAAACAAAGCTCGTCTCGTTGCTCAAGGATATACTCAAGTGGAAGGCATTGACTTCGATGAAACATTTGCTCCCGTGGCTAGGCTTGAAGCCATACGCATTCTGCTGGCTTATGCAAATCATCATAACATACTTCTATATCAAATGGATGTGAAAAGTGCCTTTCTCAATGGCAAGATTGAAGAAGAAGTGTATGTTGCACAACCGCCTGGCTTTGAAAATCCAAAACATCCTGACATGGTATACAAGCTCAACAAGGCACTGTATGGCCTCAAACAAGCCCCTAGGGCCTGGTATGACACACTCAAATACTTCTTGAAGAGCAAAGGCTTCATACCTAGTTCCCTGGATCCCACTCTTTTCACGAAGACATATGATGGTGAACTGTTTGTGTGCCAAATATATGTGGATGACATTATCTTCGGCTGCACCAATCAGAAGTACAGTGAAGAGTTTGGATATATGATGCAAGAGCAATATCAGATGTCCATGATGGGGGAGCTGAAGTTCTTCCTTGGTCTTCAAATACGACAACAACGCAATGGCATCTTCATATCTCAAGAGAAGTATCTCAAAGATTGCCTGAAGAAGTTCGGTATGCAAGACTGCAAAGGCTTCACAACACCAATGCCAGCCAAACATCATCTAGGTCCTGATGACAATGGTAAAGAGTTCGATCAAAAGGTATACCGCTCCATGATTGGTTCTTTGCTTTATTTATGTGCATCTAGGCCAGATATTATGCTTAGTGTCTGCATGTGTGCTCGATTTCAAGCGGCACCAAAGGAGTCGCATCACTTAGCTGTGAAGCGAATTATTCGATATTTGGCTCACACCCCAACTCTAGGATTATGGTATCCAAAGGGCTCAGAGTTTGATTTGGTTGGATTTTCGGATGCTGATTATGCTGGTGACAAAGTTGATCGCAAGTCTACATCAGGCACATGTCACTTTCTGGGACGATCACTTGTATGTTGGTCTTCAAAGAAGCAGAACTGTGTATCTCTCTCCACTGCTCAATCTGAATACATTGCTGCTGGATCTTGCTGCGCTCAGCTTCTGTGGATGAAGCAAACACTCAAGGACTATGGTATTCATCTGAAGCAAGTGCCACTTTACTGCGACAACGAAAGCGCCATCAAGATTGCAAACAACCCAGTTCAACACTCGAAGACAAAGCACATTGAAATTCGTCATCACTTTCTCAGAGATCATGTTGTGAAGGAAGACATTGATATCATACACGTCAACATTGAAGAGCAATTGGCAGATATCTTCACCAAGCCCTTGGATGAGAAGAGGTTTTGCAAGTTACGGTGTGAGCTAAATATCCTGGAATCCTCAAATGTCCTGTGATCAGGCACACATCCTAACACTTATGCATATGATGACTTAGATGTGCAACACACGAAGTGAAGTATATCTTCAAATCAATGAAGACATACATTCTAAGTGTGAATACATTAATGTGGAATTTGACTTCAGAGCGCCACGATAATTGTGCGCCGTGTATGGGTCTAATACTTCCTATACGGTGGGTAACGCCACCACCAAATGTTCTGTTTTGAAGTGTTTCACTCAAGGCGTTACCTTGCAATATCTTCACATTTGGTTTGGCTTCGAACTCAACATGTCTTCATGATTATCTTCACTACGTTGATTATATAGATGTATACATACTAGTGTTCTGTCCTCTACAGCATTCACTTATAGCTATGTCTTCTTGGTTGAATCTTTTGAACTAAGTGAATGTGATCGGACCCTAATCTCTCTATGCTTTCTATCTCAAATTCTATCTCTCCAAGTCATATGCATTCTATTGAAACTGTCGAATGTCTTCGCTACGTCCTTGTCAGCAGAAGATATAGAGACAACCATAAAGTCCGTTTTCAATGCTCATTCCTCCACATAAAATCCGGAGAAGCAGGAACGACTGCCCGACAATCCAGGCGTGCGTGGGACGTGGAACAAACCCCAAACTTCCGCAAACTGGCCACGCGTTCCTCAGATGCGAATCGCCAGGGGCACCTGTGTAATAGCACAGTGCCGCCCTTGTGCCTATAAATTCACACTTACCGCGGTCATTATCTCCTTCTTCCACCCTCGCACGAACCCTAGCGCCACCGCTAGCCCTCGACGACGCCGGCGACGAAGCGCTTCGCTGCCGCAACTTCTCCGACGCCGTCTTCACGCCGATCGCGGACATCGTCCTCTCCGCCATCGCCGTAGGTGTCTTCCGTCACCAAGTTAGGGCACGGAGGACTGAACTGCTCGGCATCATCTCCCACTTTCGTCTAGCAGTTCCAAGTGTGGTAAATAAAACTTCTTTTTATAGCCCCTTTTGATCTCATGGTTCTGTCACTTTCTACCATAAGAAGTTTATCTTCACACAAGTTAGATCTCTCAGTCTGCATCTCATAACATGCCTAGTATATTCACTTGTGCTTCATGAAGTAGTTAGATTCCTCACTTGTACTGATCTGTGGGTTCGTACAAATCTGGAACCAACTTCTTATCAATGAGTGAATGTCTTCGCATGATGAGGTCAATGTCTTCTAAACTGATTAATCTTCAAAATCTTCTGAGAATGCATATGACCTCTTCCCCTTCCCTCGCACCTTAATGCTGTCACAGGTACATGTCCGTGGGAGAATCCTTTGGTTCTCATAGTCTGCATTCATTTGCAGAATTCCTACAACAACACACAAATTCTCCTGAAGCCAGTTCCTGTTGGTCCAGCAAAAGAAAGCCTTTGAAGCCTTTGAAAGTTTTGAAGCCTTTCAAGTTAAAGTTTATGACTTCAGAAGCAGCAGCAAGGAAAGGGGGCAGGCAGCGACGTGAAGGAACTTCCAAAGATCTGCCTGAAGACCTGGCAGAAATGTATAAAACAGATCCTGAAGAGAATTATGGGCAGCGCAAGACCCGAATCCAATGGATTCGACGCTATTGGGCAGAACAATGTTTCAAATACCGCTTCGTCACCCAGGAGTATGCTGAGAAAAGTGCCATCAAGAGACCATGGGGGGACATCCTTTACAAGAATCTCATACCCAGGACCAGAGATGAAGCCATTGCTCAAGGCTTCTACCCATGCATGGTCCGAGGACCACAGCCTGATGATGCGCATCCGTCGTCACTCGTCTGGTGTCGTGACGACAATCTGTTCAAGCGCAACTTCCAGTTTGCCCAACAATCAGCAAAGCAGGACAAGAAGAAATTTGGGTTAGACTTCAACCCTGGTCCCTCAGCTCCAAGGGCAGATGGCACACGCTACGCAGAACCCAATATCATCGGTCCGTATGCCAATCTTGAGGGCCTCATCACCCGCATCTTAGTCCAAGGGACTGCCGTGAATGACCCTCCAGCTGACTCTGAATCTGATGAAGCTCCTGCTGTACCGAAGCCGAAGCAGTCGAAGAAGCCAAAAGCTTCAAAGCCAGCCCCTTCATCAAAAATCTCAAGGGCGAAGCCATTGGCAACTGCACCTCCTGAAGACAGTGTGCAGTCTGAAGACGTATCCCGCGTCTCCAAGCCCCAGAAGGCCAAGGTGCCTCAGCCACTCACCGGCAAAGAGCTCACAGCTGCTACCATTCTGCGCAGCGAAGCCATTGATCTGTCAAGTGATGAAGATCTTGGAGATGACGCTCTAGAGCAGCTCATCAAGAGCAAAGAAGAAGCTGAGATCTTCAACAATTTGCCGCTCTTTGATGTCGCCATCATCCACAACTTCATCGACGAATGGTTTGCCACACTGAACATAAGCTTCGAAGATCTACAGCTGCCTGTTGGCCTCAGCGTCGCCTTCCAAGGCACAATTGCTTCAGAACTTGCCATTGCCCAGCGCATTGTTGAACTGAAGCAGAAAATTGATCATGAAAAGGCTCAGTTCAAGAAGAATATGGCCAAGCTCAGCGTGCAAGAAGTGAAGAGCTTCAAGACCATGTTGCATGAGCTAAAAGAAAATTTTCTGAAGAAGCGTGCAGAAGCTCAAGGTTCACGTGAGCGGATGAAGTCTCTGGCAGAACGATGTGTGCAAGCCTACAATGAGGCCGAGAAGCGCAAGGCACTTGGGCGTCCTGGCATCGACCCCAAGATGGCCGCGAAGAAGAAGAAGAAGCCTGCTATGGCTGAACCAGAGGCATGAAGGCAAGAAGCAGTTCCAATTGTCTTCCCAACTGCAACGACTGGCTCGAAGCCAAAGAGCCGATCAACAGCTTCAGAACTCAAGAAGACAAGAACTGTTGAGGCTGAAACCAGGAAGAGGAAAAGCTCTAAAGCCTCTCCTACTGCCCCCAGCAAGAAGAAGCGAAAGATCAAGAAATCTCGGGATGCTCCCACAGAGCCTTTGATAGTTGAACCTATTTCTATGGTTCACCCCAATGCAGAACGACAACTGACAGTTCATGAGCCTGCTTCCATAGAGGCTCCTGAAGCTGAAGACATACCAGCAGCCGACCCCATTGCTGTTGAAGACATTGGTCGTCAGGACAATGTACAAGATGATGCAGCCCTTCCTCAGTATGAACAAAGCAAACTCATCAGCATTGGTCGTCCTTTGACGCCAATTGCACAAGATGCGTCATGGGCGGATCGCCCTCAAGAGGAAGAAGACAATGAGGCCCAGCCCACTCCAACACCACAGGCGTCGTCTGCATTCCGCAGGCTTCGCAAAGGTCCAAGGCCTCAAGTCTATGCTAAAGACATTCCGGCTGCATCAGCCGAAGAAGAAGCACCACAAGAGCCCACTCCAATGCTCCACCAAGAAGCAGTTCTCCAGGAGAACGTGCTTGTGACTGACCCTCCAGCTAGTCAAGCGGAGGCTGAAAAAGTTGAGGCTGCCACAACCAACACTGAAGCCAATGTAGAGCCCTCCCCACCAAAAGCTTCAGCAGACAGCGAAGCTACTGATCCAGACACTTCTGTTCCTGAGTCTGCTGCTGGTCCTCAATTTGATTATCATGTTGAGCACAGGCCTCATGTTCAGAAGCCAGTCCCAAGGCTGCCAAGGTTCCCAGGTCCTGCATCAGCACCTGGCTCCTTCGACATCAATAGCTTCAAGGCAGACAATACATTCTTCAACAGCTCCAAGAACCCCTATTCGAGGGAAAGGATTTCATCAGATAGGTTCAGCGCAGCTACTATTCATGCATCCTATACAACCAAGGTCGCATCTTCCCACACAAGCGCCTTGATGTTGAAGCTATTGTTGGTCTGCCCTGTTTAGAGGAAGCGCTGGATTGCTCCAAGCAAGTGGGTCTGCTGCAGTTTATAACTGATGAAGAGCACTGGAATGAAGAGCTTCTGTTGCAATTCTATGCCACCCTACACATCAAGGGATACAACAGAGATCCGAAGACTTGGGCCCTGGAGTGGATGACCGGCAATGTCCATCACGAAGCCAATGCATTCGATATCATTGAGCTCACCGGCCTGCCCACTCCTGGCGAACTCTTCGAGGAAGGTTGTCCACTACACACTGAAGCTCTTGAGAGCATATTCCAGAGGCCTGAACCAAATATGAGTCAGATGCTCTCCATGATGAAGCCACTGCCTCTCGATGCTCCTTATCCAACAGAGTTCTTCGTTGAAGACTTTGAGTACCTGCCCAGAACAATCTATCACATTATCCGGCAGACTCTCTGGCCTATTAAAGGGCACTCTCCAAATGCCAAGATTGAGGGTGCAATGAAGACTCTGATATTCTGTATCCTTCATGGCAAATGCTTCAACGCACAGGATTTCTTCATACGCCAACTCGCTGCATCAGGCTCAGATCTGTTTGGTTTAAAGTTCTATGCTCCTTGGGTAATGAGACTGATCAAGCTTCACTCTGCGATCTCATATCAGCCCTCAGCCCGCAACCATCGGATCTTCTTGCCAGATGTGGATACCTCTGCTGAAGCTATATATCCTGAGCCTACCAAGCAACCTTTGAGTCTTCAGAATGCAGAACACCAGAGATTCACTCAAAATGATGAAGGTGTTGAAGCCATCTCCAGGGTGTATCCTTTGGCTGGCACTACACGTGCGCCACACACTGCTTCAACTGAAGCCACTGATAGTGCAACTGCTTCCAGACCCAAGAAGCGCGCTCGTGTTCTCAATAACCGAGAGCTTCTTGTGGCCCTTCATCAAAAACAAGATAGGCATCACAACTGGCTAAAGCGTCAGATGAAAAGCCTCTTGGTGGATGTTAATCGTCTTCGAAATCTTGCCACCAAGAATGCTTTCATCACTCATGAAACCTGTCGTCGTACATGGAAAGGGCTATCAATGATGTGTACTGAAGCTGAACTTGAAGAGGATGGCTTCACTGAGCGATTTAAGTTTGACACCACACCTCCTAGAAGGGCTGTGATGAGCAACACACCATCACTTGAAGACTCTGAGTTTTCTTCATCTGCTGCCACAGTCACTGCCAGAATCATTGATGAAGAAGACGATGCTACATCACCGCCACCTGCTTCAGCACCTCCAAGCTCTTCTGCACCGCCAAACACCTCCAACGACCCTGCTGCTCCTGGGAACGAGTAGACACTCTATGTCTTCAAACCTTTTTGGTCCTTGCTGACAAAAGGGGGAGAAGCATATGGGTTGATAGTCTTCAAGCGGGTCCATATGGGCGGGTGCTTTATGTTTTGCTATATTTTGCTTCGTGCTTACAACTCTCGTTTTTGCTTCATTTGGTTCTTTGAGTTGTAACACTAAAACTCGATGGTCGTCTGCTACTTGTTTGCCACCCTGTTTGCGACGATAAATTCCGCATGTGCGACGATAAATTCCGCACTTATCTCATTCTGCAGACGTCCATTTTCCATTATGCATGTCATTATCTTCATATACTTTCACATGCATAGTGGGTTGTCATCATAAGCTGAATTGGATCTCCACAAGTACAACCTGCCATGTGCATTTGCATTCCAAAAGCAAATTAACTTATATGCACATCTTCAGGGGGAGCCCTTGAAACTTATGAAGACAATTCCTTATCCTTTACAATTTCACAGACTATATTCCCCGTTGAAAACTTCAACTAGTTTGTCATCAATCACCAAAAAGGGGGAGATTGTAAGTGCATCTAGGGCCACCCCTAGTTGGTTTTGGAGTATTGACGACAAACCTAGTTGAGGGACTAATGTGTTTGTGAGAATTGCAGGATAACACAGGTAGAAGTCCCTCATTGATTCGGTTTTACTACCAGAGATGACCCCTAAAAATGTATGAAGACATTGAAGCCAAAGGTGGTATATGAAGATATTCACATTGAAGACTATGACAAATGAAGACATGTTATGAAGCCTATGGAGCTCGAAGACTTAGATCTTTCGTAGTTCTTTTTCTTTTGTGTTGAGTCATAGGAACCACCATACTGTTAAGTGGGGTCCAGGAGAACCAGTCAGAATGACTGAAGTGATGCCTAAATCAAAAACCTATGTCTTCGAGTGAAGACAATGAGAGCGAATCTTGTCTAGAGCCGGACAAGTCAGCTTTGCTTGTAGCCCAAGTAAAGTTGCCATGAGAGTTTGAAATCTGACCGTTGAGACACATGTTAGTTCCTTAGTGACCCAGGGTCATTTCGGACAAATCAGGTCGGGTTGCCAAGTGGCTATAAATAGCCCACCCCCTACAACCATAAACGGTTGGCTGCTCAGATTTCAGTGCACGGCTTTTGTCGTTTGAGAGCAACCCACCTCGAAGCCTTTGAGAGAAAATTCCTAGCGAGGAGAAAAGCCCTAACCACCCAGAGCCAGAGAACATTGGGCATCACTTAAGTCTTCTTGTCTGTGTGATATGAAGACTTATTACACTTGAGGACTGTGAATCCTCCAGACGGTTA
This sequence comes from Triticum urartu, assembly GCF_056163025.1. Lineage (NCBI taxonomy): Eukaryota > Viridiplantae > Streptophyta > Magnoliopsida > Poales > Poaceae > Triticum > Triticum urartu. The sequence continues at coordinate 110,287,822 of NC_141875.1, read as the reverse complement.
GGCGTCGCGTTCAGAGCATCCAAGAGACATTGTGGATTGCCAGTGAACGAAGTCTGTGAAGGTTTGGGAGTCTACCTTGAAGACTTACCAGAGTGATTGGGCGAGGACTATGTGACCTTAGCTCAAGGAGAATACGGTGAGGACTTGGTGTCCTGAGCTGCGTGTTCAGGACTGGGTGTCCGGGACTGTGTGTCCTAAGGTTTAAATACCTAGCCGCTCCAACCAGACGTACAGTTGTCACAGCAACTGGAACTGGTCCAACACATCATTGTCTTCAACGAGTCACCGGTTTCATCTTCACTTCCTTTTTCTTACTGTTACTCATTGTGAAGCCATTGCATGCTTGCTCTATCTTTTGTCTTCACAACGTGAACGTATGATCTGTTTGGCTTCATAACTTCTTCCTACCTGATCCTTATTACACTGCAGCTATTTGTCTTTGTGCTTTCACTCTATTGAATACTTGACCATGGCTTGCCTAGTGTAATCTAACTTCCGCTGCATAGTAATAGGCAAAATCTTTGCTGTTTGTCTTCATAACTCCCACGTTTTGAAGACTTTCATAAAAATCGCCTATTCACCCCCCCTCTAGTCGATATAACACACTTTCACCGCCGACAGCCATCACTACCACAACACCGTCAAATTCTCAGCAGATGCATACACGACGCCGCACCAGAGGCGGTACTCTTTAGTATCTGCTCAACTTATTTATCACAGCAAGAAAATAGATCGCCACTGCTTTACTCTAATTTCTTGTCTTGGTTGCAAAGTTGCCTTTGTCCGGTTTGCACCTTCAGATCCGCCATGGCACGATCAACACTATACTCCCAATGCTTATGGTTTTCCCCTTCTATATTCCACACTAGTTAAATCACAGTAGACTAAATTTCAAAATTGGGTCAGTCAATTTTTCAGAGCTCGACGGAGTTCGCCGGTGCGATCGAAGGGGCTCGGGTGGTTGTGGGGCCTCGCCGAATGAAGAAAACTCGACGCGGGTGGGGGTTGGGGCGGGGGTGGGGGTGGGGGTGGCGGAGGAACACAGGCGGTGGGGGGCGGTGGTCCGGCCGGCGGCCCGTGCGGTGTTCTGTATGGGAAGAATCAGAGACGAGGAAGAAGAAGGGTTAGGAGACGTAGGATCTTCATCCAACCGCCTAAAATGGTCGAGAGACAGCTGGGAGTTGCATTCTTTATGCGCTCTGGTTCATCATGTGTGGGCACTACGCAACCAACATTTTATTATCCAAAATCTGCTTGCTCTTCTTTACCATGTTCCTCTTCCGTTCTTCTTTAATATGTACTCTCTCCATTCCTAAATACAAGTCTTTGTATAGATTCCACCATGGACTACATATGGAGCAAAATGAGTGAATCTACACTCTAAAATGTATCTGGATACATCTGTATGTGATCCATAGTGGAAATCTCTACCAAGACTTATATTTTGGAATGGAGGGAGTATGATAGTAGTACAGTATGTTCCTTGTACTGAAGATGAGCAGGGACATTTGCAGTGTAGAGGTCTATGTCGGATTTCGGGTTCCGGCAGACCCTTAAGGTTCGAACACTAGGGTGCACGCGGAGATTACGTCTTCTACCTCTCCGTCTCGCAAAGATCTAGACTACTGAAAGAACTGCACAAGAGACACAAGATTTATACTGGTTCGGGCCACCGTTGTGGTGTAATACCCTACTCCAGTGTGTGGTGGGTGGATTGCCTCTTGGGGCTGATGATCATGAGCAATACAAAGAAGAACAGCCTCGCGAGGGTCTGTTCTTGGCTGGGGCGATGAACTGCTGGGAGAAGTTCAGCCACCTTTCTCTCTCTCTCTCTCTCTTTCTCTCTCTAGCCAACCGACCGAACCCCCTTGCTATATGGGTGGCTGGTCCTATTTATAGAGGCCCTGGTCCTCTCCCCAAATATCGAGCGGGAAGGGAGCCAACAATGGCGGGCTAATTTGAAGGGGGATAGCAAGTATCAACTATCCTGACAAAAGCAGTCTTCGCCTGCGCAAAGCTCTGGTGATGACGCCGTCTTGGGCTCCACGGTGACCTCCGTCTCGTAGTCCTCCTGGTCTTGGTCTCGTTGCACCGAAATGGCAACCTTTGCCTGATGCCTCAGTACTCCGCGGCTGCGCTTGCTCCCTTTGCACCAAAGAGGAAAGGAGGACGCTGCGCGGGCTGGCACCCGCCTGGCGCACGGAGTCTTCATGGCTTGCGTCATGGGCACCTCGCGAGGTACCCCGCCTTGATCTCTCCGCCTCCTCGCGAGCCAGCCTGACGAGGCCGCGCCTGAGGAAGTTCCACGTCGTCCGCCCCGCGAGGCTTGGCCCCTCGCGAGGGTCTTGAGTCTTGTGTTGATGAAGATGGGCCGTCTGGGCCCCCTTTTGAGCCACGCCGCAGGCCGCAGGCAGGCAAGCCTGGGGACCCCCGTTCCCAGAACGCCGACAGTAGCCCCCGGGCCCAAGGCGCGCCCGGACTTGGCCGTGCCGAGAGGCGAAAGGGCAAGGGCGAAGCGCCGCGGGCCCTAACAGCCTGCGGCCTTGGGCGCCGCGTGGCGGTTGATGGGACGCAAGTGCTCCTGCAACCGCGCAGGTAGACAAAGGAACGACATCTGCCCAGACTTTGCCTTTTGCTTTCTCCGGTTGCTGCTCAGATCCCCTTTCTTGCGCCTCCCCCTTCTTCCTCCAAATTTCTAGATCTACTCCGGCTGCGTGACCTAGGAAGCCATGGCGCCTCGTCAGTCTCCGACCGAAGCTTGGTACTCACCTGCCCTGGACTTGCCGAACGTGTCCAAGGCGGGCCTTGCCCGGCTGCGCCAGATGGCGGCGGCGCAGGGCATCAATGGGGCACAGGTGTTCAAGGCCGGCTCCGCCACCCCTGAGGGCCGAGAGAGCACCTTTTATCCTCTCTTTGTAAGCTCCATTGCTGCGGGCCTGGTGCCTCCCTTCTCCGAGTTTTTCTTCTCTATCCTCCGCCATTACAACTTGCAGGCTCTGCATCTCCATCCCAACTCCATCCTTCTTCTGGTGATCTTCGCTTATTACTGCAAGGCCCACGTAGGGGTGCAGCCTTCAGTGGCCTTGCTGCGCCACTACTTCTCCCTCCGGGTCTCTCGCGGTTCTCCTTCCGCGTGCGCGAGCTTCGTCGCGTATGGCGGCACCATTGCCATCTCGAATCCCGGGAAGAGGATTGAGGGCTTCAGGAGCAAGTGGGTCTTGGTAGATGCCGGGCACGTCCACCCTTGGCTGATCCTGCCCGCGGAGCAGCCTGCGAGCTCCAACGACTGGTGCCGGGCGGAGCTCACGGACCCCCGCGCAAAACTGGTGTTGGAGAAGATGGACGCGGACCTGAGGCCGGTCGGCACGGCAGCGGCAAAGGTTGTCCGGTGCGTTGCTGCTGAGGGAGTTCCTGGAGCACCAGCTGGCTCCACTCCAGCAGTATTCACCCCCGATGTGGAGGCCTCATCCGAGCCCCGCGGCCTTGGGCGACGAAGATTTGGCCGCGGTCCTCCAATCTCTGGTGGGGGGCGAGGTGGCAAGGTTGGAGGGCGCTCCCAAGCCCTTGTTCCTTCGCGACCACTGGGAGCAGGTGGTGGAGTCCATGCCCATTTTTAACGGGGACGGGCTCATGCCCGTGGCGGCTTCCGTGGGACTGGTGGACGTGCCCTCCGGCGACTCCAGCAAAGAGGAGGACGAAGAGGAGCGGGAAAAGGGGCCTGACTCCGAGGCGACCGACGAAGAGTCGAGGGCCCCCCTCCCCTGGCGCAGGCCCCGCAGTCTCTGCCTTTCTTCGAGCGACGACGACGAGGATGGAGACGAGCAGGTCGGCGGGAGCCTGCCCCTGCCCCGAGGCAGTCTGCAGACGCGCCTTCTGCTTCCGAGGTTGACCTTGCCAGCCGGCTGTTAGGCTTCAAGTTTGGTCGGAGGCTGCCCGAGCCCACCGGCGATGACCCGTACGTGCTTGACCCTTGTCTTTATTTCTTGTTCTACTGCCGAGGCTTGACGTTCGCATCTCTTGAATAGGCTGGCTCCCGCGGTGAAGAAGCCGAAGGGGGCTCCTGAGGCTCCATCCGCGGTAGCGCCTCCACCTGTGGAGGGGGGTGACCGTGGCGCGCGGGCTTCTCCCGCCCGGTCATCCTCGCGAGGCCTGGTCGAGCTGGCTGGGGCGAGCTCAGCCCCCATGGCCCAAGTGACTCCTGAGGTGCCTTTGCCCACTGCTGCCACAACAGCCGCTGGGGCGCAGTAGGCTCCGCCTCAGGACGCTGTAGTCTTGCCGTTGTCGCCTTCTTCCCCCGTTCCGCCGACTGTTGTTTCTCCAACTCCTCCTGCCATCCTGGAGCGTGTTGTTGCTGGACTAGACCGGCTGCGGCAGGATCTTCTTGCCGACCCTCGCCTGGTGGCCGGGCGCTTGGAGCTAGCTTCAGGATGGATTCGCTCCGACGCCTCGATCCGGGCGGCGCTGGTTCAAGCCTCGACGGCCTGCGACGAGGAGAGGCAGGCCGTCCTTGAGACGAAGGCTGCTCGTGACGCAGCCCTGGGGGAGGTGGTTGAAGTCCGCGATCGTTGCAAGGCGCTGGAGGGCGAGCTGCAAGGCCTGCGGGACCAGCTCACGAAAGAGGTTCGTCTTCGCCAGGAGCAAGAAGAAGGCATGAAGGCTCGCGAGGTGGCCATTGAGGGCTGGGAGGCCAATGCTCAAGAAGCGCCGCGACCGCCTAGGTACGCTGGGGAAGGAGTTGGAGGCGACGAGGGTCGAGTTGGACAGCAAGGCCAAGGTTCTTGCCGAGGATCGCGTGGCCTTCGCAGACATGGAGAAGAAGGCTCGTGCTTCGCTGAAGATGCTCTACGCCAGCGGCCTGGAGAGCCCGCTGGCCGGCGCTGAGGACGGCCCCGCCAAGTTGCTTCCCTTCCTGGTTCGTGCTCTTGAGGATGTCGCCCTTGGCCTTGGCCCCACGGCCGAGGCCGAGGCGCGTGTCCTGTCTTCTGCTGCGCTGATGCGGGTCTTCACCCACATCTACCTTCGCGACCCCAGCGTCGACCTCGACAGCCTGTTGGAGCCAGTAAGCGGCGAGGGTGCTGCCGCCGCTGCCGAGGCCGTGAAGGGTCGCGCTGAAGCTCTGCTGGGGAAGTTCTGGGCCTTCAGTACTGAGTCAAAGCAGGATGCCTCCGGTCCTGCTGCTCCATGAGGCGGGGCCACCCGCGCTGCTCCACCGCCGCCAAGTGACTCCGCTACTGCTCCTGTCCTGCTTTTAATTCCTGCACATGCATCATGCCTCGGGGAGGCGTTTAAACTCGCGTTTGGTGTTGAGACGACAGTATGGACTGTAATATTTGCTTTTAAGTTCCTTGAATTTTATGCTTTTCTTCCCTACTTGCTTGTGTTCTACGCCGGTAGAGCCCGGCCCCGCGCGTACCTCACCCAGCATTAGCCCCGACCGGAAACCAGGACGGGACCAAAGGAGTGAGGGGCTACGGAGACAGTTAGGCTCCTGAGTCGCGATGCTCAGGAGTCCCCCTTGGCGCACGAACAACAAGTAGGGAGGTGTGATGTAGGTGGATCTTCCATTTTACATCTGCAGAGCCTGACTCCGCGCGTACCTCACCCAACATTAGCCCCGACCGGAAACCAGGACGGGACCAAAGGAGTGAGGGGCTACGGAGCCAGTTAGGCTCCTGAGTCGCGATGCTCAGGAGTCCCCCTTGACGTGCAAACAGCAAATGATGAGGCGAAATGCAAGTGGGACCACCGTTCTACGTCTGCAGAGCCCGGCCCCGCGCGTGCCTCACCCAGCACTAGCCTTTCGGAACTAGGGAGTGAGGGGCTACAGGACCAGTTAGGCCCCTGAGTCGCGATGCTCAGGGGTCCCCCTTGACGCTCAAACGGCCTTCATACCTTGGCTCCGCTCGGGGAGAGACGCGCGGTGAACCAGGTCCGAGGGGCCTGGCTGGGTGGCGTACGTCTGGGCGTGACCCAGGCGCAGCCCCCGTGCCCAGCCCCCTCGCGCGGCGCTCCCGACGGGAGGCGTTGCGATGAGGCTAGACACTGAGCTCTGGGCTCCCTGAGGTTGATGCGGCCCGGGGGCCACCCTCAGTTGTTTATCACCAGCGCGGAGCATAGCGCCTCCGCATGTGTACGGGCATAGCCGCTCCTCGGCAGTGTCGTCAGCCAGCGCGGAGCATGGTGCTTCCACTGGTATGTGGGAGGGGCCCCCCCTCCGGGAGGAGCCCCCGGGGCGTGTACAGCCCCGCCCTGACACGTGGCCGGCACGGTAGGGCTAGGTGAGGTGTATCTGGGCACCCGTGAGCCAGCGCGGGACTCACGGGGCCCTACCTCTAGGCGGGTTGCGCCTGGCACTGGGCCTTATCTTGTGCTGTGTTCCCGCAAATTTGGTTAGATGCCGGCACTCTACGTCCTTGGGTCCCGGCCCTCGAGCTTGTCTCAGCCGTCGCTGGTATGCCAGGTCGCGATGCCGTGGACATGGCCAGAGGGTGAGGGCTGGAGAGCCAGTAGGAGCCCTGAGTCGCGATGCTCAGGTACCCCCCCTTTAACATGCAAGTGGTCGACATGGAGAAGAAGAGGTGCCGTGGACAGGCATCAAGTAATCAAGCATGACGGGTGAATACATAGCCGGAAATAAACACAAGGGAGATACATGCCGCTAGGCCTGGCCCGAGCGACTTGGGGATGATGCAGCCCGAGGGGCGCCCCCAACGAAGCAAGCTAACGACATGAAATAAAAGGGATACATACCGCAGGGACAGACCCATGCGGCCTGGGAACGATGCAGCCCTGGGAGGGTGCTCCCAGCTGGAAATGAAACTTGTAAGATGTCACCTGAAGGTGTCGAGGGCGAAGGGGTGTTGGTGCAGCAGACTCGGTAGGCTGCGGAAGCCGATCCTCACGAGCCCCCAGGCCCAGGGGCCTCGGGAGGCTCCGGAGGCACTGGTAGCCCTTCGCGAATCATCTCCATCTCCGCCAAGGCTGCGGAACGCCTGTCTTCTTGAGCCTCCATGATGCCCCTCATGAGGCGCTGGCATGTTGCAACCGCGCTCGGCAAGCCGTAAGGCATGCGAACGTAGCTGTGGGGCGGACCCCCGCAGCGCCCCACTCGCAAGGGCCAGAGGCGCCCCATCATGGCGGCTTGGTTGAGCCTTGGTATGTCGATGCAGACGCGCAGCCCACCATCCTCGCCCGGATGGGGAGCCACAGCTGGTAGACGGCAGCAACCTCTCATGATTCTTGATTCCTGTAGTTCTTGAATGGCCTTGTCGACGAACTCCTGTGGGTCTGACCTTCCTTGCCCTGCTCCTTCTTGAGGGAAACGTGCTTCGTAACACGCCTCCATGTGGTGCCCAAGCGCCTCCCTCGTGACCCTGGCCAGGTCGGTGGCCCTCCGGGGGAGAGCCCCCGAGCCCTGTCTGAGGAGGGCACCGGGCGCGCTTTCCTATGCGATGGAAGGAGGTTCCCCCTGGGAAGATGCGGGCCCTGAGGGGCCCGCCACCCGAGGGGCCGGTCCGGACGATGTCTTCTTCTTCTTGGGGGTGGTCTCGGGAGGCCTCCTGCTTCCGCGATCCGGGTCTTCCAGTGTCGCGGCCTGAAAGGCTCGCTCCAGGGAACACACTGCATCCTTCTCTTCACAAGGCATCGTGATGACTCCGCCACTTCCTGGCATCTTGAGGACATTGTAGCCATGGTGAATCATGGCCATGAACTTGGCCAGCGCTGGGTACCCGAGGATAGCGTTGTACGGCAGGCGGATGTGGGCGACGTCGAAGTCGATGAGCTCGATGCGGTAGTTGTCGCGTGCCCCGAAGGTGACGGGGAGGCGGACCTGCCCAATCGGGACCGTGGAGCCGTCGGTGACTCCGGAGAAGGGCTTGGTTGGCTGAAGCTGGTCGTAAGGAACTTGGAGATTGTTGAACGTTTCCACGGACAGGACGTTGAGCCCTGCCCCACCATCGATGAGGGTCCTGGTGACCAGTACATTGCTGATGACTGGGGAGCAAAGCATCGGGAGGACTCCGACTGTGGCCGCACACTTGAGTTGATCCGCTGAGCTGAATGTGATGGAGCAGGCCGACCACCTGAGAGGGCGCGTTGCTTCAAGCCTGGGGAGGACTGCATTCACTTCGCGGGCAAACTGCTTGAAGATGCGTCGTGAGGCTGGGGCTTGAGCTCCGCCCAGGATGCAGGCGATGGCGCGTGGCTCCTGGAAGCCCCCAGCCCCTTCGTCTTGATGGCAGTCCTCATTTCTCCTTGGCTGAGGCGGCAGTGGAGGGAGGCCTGCGTGGCCCTGTGGGCGATCCTCACGAGGCTGATCCCTCCAGTCCCCCTCGCGAGGCAGGTCTCGCTAGCGATCCTCGCGAGGTTGATCGCGCCACTCTTGGCGCGGGCCGCGGTCTTCCCAGCGTCCTACGTTTCTTCCTCCTCCTCGGCCGTAGCCCCGATCGGCGCGTTTGGGACGACGGCCGATCCTTCCTTCTCGCACGGCGCGGAGTTCTTGGCATTTGTTGGTGTTGTGGGTGTGGAGGTCATGGTACACACAGTATCGGCCGCCCCTGGAGGACTCGGGCAGATCTTTGCCCCGCTTGGTGTCTGGTTCTGCGGCGAGCACGGCAGCCCCCTTGCGCTTCACGTCCTTGGCCTTGGGCTTCTTCTCTTCTGGGTCTGCGGCAGGCAGCTCGAGGAGGGAGAGGCGTCCCTTCTCAGCCCTGGCGCACTTGGTCGCCAAGTTGAACAGCTCCAGGGAGGTGCACAGGTCTTCATGCATCGCCAGCTCCTCCTTCATCTTGACATCGCACACACCATCGAAGAAGGCCGAGATGATGGCCTCCTCGGACACCTTGGGGATCTTGAGGCGCGCGCTGTTGAAGCGCTGGATGTACTTCTGCTGGGTCTCTCCGGGTTGTTGCTTGATGCGGCGCATGTCGCTCACGGCGGGTGGCCGGTCGCGAGTACCTTGGAAGTTGGCGATGAAGCGGGTGCGCATCTGGTCCCAGGAAGAGATCGTGCCTGGAGCCAGATTCAGGAGCCAGGTGCGAGCTCCTTCCTTGAGCGCCATGGGGAACTAGTTCGCCATGACCTTCTCGTTCCCGCTGGCAGCTTCGATGCCTAGCTCATAGAGCTGGAGGAACTCTGCAGGGTCAGTCGTGCCGTCGTAACGAGGAGGCAGGTCTGGCTTGAACTTGCCGGGCCACGCGACGCTACGCAGCTCGGTGGTGTAGGCACGGCAGCCTGTGGTGGCCACGAAAGGCTTCGGCTGATGGAGAGCTTGGTCTTGAGGGTCCCCACGCGCTACAGCTAGGAGCAGCGCGGGGTCTTGGCGTGCCGGAGCAGGGAGCACCCGGGCAGCTCCTTGCGGGTGAGGGACTTCTTGGCAGCTCCGTTCTTGCCGCGCTGGCACCTAACGGAGCGGGTTCCGCCCAGGGGCCACGCGCCTTGGAGCCATGGCATCTTCTTGGAGAGGAGGCGGCTGGTACGCTCCCGGAGCTTCGTTGCCCGCGCGGGGCGGGGTGCGGCGCGGCGGAACGGACGGCGCGGGAGAGCCCCCCGCGGCGTGGACGAGCTCGGTGGCACGGTCGAGCCACTCTTCGTAGACGTCGTCGACCGGACGGTAGCGCAGGAGATCGTTTGCCGCGATGAGCGCAGCTCGAGCCTCCAAGGGCGCGCGGAGTGCGCGGGACGAAGAAACAGCTGGTGTGAGCGATGGAGTAGCGGTGCGGCCGTCTTGCCGCACGGACGGATGCTGAGATGACGCTTGCTGCTCGCCCCCCGCCGGGCCGGTGGCGGTGTTGATGGCGGGCAACGGGGAACGACGAGGACGTCCGCCGACGGGCGCCGTCTGGGCGACGCGGGAAGCGATGGCGGCCCGGCGCTCGGCGCAGGCCCGACGAGCATCAGACATGGATGCGACGGTACGAGGAGAACGGGGCGGTGGAAGACAAATTCCGGCGCACCCCTACCTTGCGCGCCAAATGTCGGATTTCGGGTTCCGGCAGACCCTTAAGGTTCGAACACTGGGGTGCGCGTGGAGATTACATCTTCTACCTCTCTGTCTCGCAAAGATCTAGACTACTGAAAGAACTTCACAAGAGACACAAGATTTATACTGGTTCGGGCCACCGTTGTGGTGTAATACCCTACTCCAGTGTGTGGTGAGTGGATTGCCTCTTGGGGCTGATGATCATGAGCAATACAAAGAAGAACAGCCTCGCGAGGGTCTGTTCTTGGCTGGGGCGATGAACTGCTGGGAGAAGTTCAGCCACCTTTCTCTCTCTCTCTCTCTCTCTCTCTCTCTCTTTCTCTCTCTAGCCAACCGACCGAACCCCCTTGCTATGTGGGTGGCTGGTCCTATTTATAGAGGCCCTGGTCCTTTCCCCAAATATCGAGCGGGAAGGGAGCCAACATTGGCGGGCTAATTTGAATGGGGGCAGCAAGTATCAACTATCCTGACAAAAGCAGTCTTCGCCTGCGCAAAGCTCTGGTGATGACGCCGTCTTGGGCTCCACGGTGACCTCCATCTCGTAGTCCTCCTGGTCTTGGTCTCGTTGCACCGAAATGGCAACCTTTGCCTGATGCCTCGGTACTCCGCGGCTGCGCTTGCTCCCTTTGCACCAAAGAGGAAAGGAGGACGCTGCGCGGGCTGGCACCTGCCTGGCGCCCGGAGTCGTCATGGCTTGCGTCATGGGCACCTCGCGAGGTACCCCGCCTTGATCTCTCCACCTCCTCGCGAGCCAGCCTGACGAGGCCGCGCCTGAGGAAGTTCCACGTCGTCCGCCCCGCGAGGCTTGGCCCCTCGCGAGGGTCTTGAGTCTTGTGTTGATGAAGATGGGCCGTCTGGGCCCCCTTTTGAGCCACGCCGCAGGCCGCAGGCAGGCAAGTCTGGGGACCCCCATTCCTAGAACGCCGACAGTCTATACGGTCGGTTGTGATGGACACTTTGAGCCTCTTTGATTCATAGGATCTTGTAAACATGGGAATAGGATTTGTAGTGGCCTGCCCACTTGAATCCTATAAGAATAGCAAGGAAATGCGGGGAGCTGTGTCGCCTTTGAGAGTTACACTAATATTAACAGTACCACACCTTCACTTGAAGAGAGCTGGTATCCAAAGCCTTTCTAGCCGTACCGGCAATACTAGCACATATATTCTAGCAAGTTCCACTTTGCTGATTTTACTCTGATGCTTAAGGTTTTCCCGTTATATCTACACTATGCTCTGTATAGCTGCTTTGTGTCGCACTAGCAGCAGTCCACTCTTGAAGCTACACACTGCAGTGACTTACAAAATTGGCACCAAGGCATTGAGTGCCATTCTGGATGCAATGAAACTCATACGCTACCCACCTATTGATTCTTGTTCAGAATATGATCCTAATGACTATTCTAACCTCGAGGAGTCAAAGGCAGATGGCCTGTCCTGTTCACCCATCAAGGTGCCTGTTCTAATTTGGCAATGTTTTATTGATTGCGGGTATCTTGCATATGTTGTCTTACATTTCTTCTACTTTGTTGCACCGCCATCTGCTTAGTTTACTCATCATATATGTCAAGATGCCATGCCCATCCATTATCATTACATATTCCATCTGTCATCATACCATGTTTTTCCACTCAAATGTTGTTCTTGTGCATCAGACATCAAAAAGGAAGAGGGTGATTGCTGAACCTGAAGGAGCACCAGCAAAGTCCTTGAAAAACGTGGTGGTGCCGGAGAAATCAGACAGCACCCCACTTATATTGGCTGTACAACCAGTGACACAAAACGTAGGACCGACTCCAGCAGACTGTACCCATTCTTCATTGGCCACACCGCCCCACCACACAGGACCTGCACTCCAGCAAAAGGTATACTGATTTCATTTGCCATAGCACCAACTGTACCACAGAAAAATTTCAGTCCAGCAAAAAGTACAGCAAGTCCACCGGCCGAAGACCTATCCCAACTGCAGAGACGGCCAATTCCTGCAGATTGGAACCCCATTCCATTTATTCCCAGTTTAAAAGACAATGCTTTCAATGTTGTTAGGGACTACATGCATATATTCCCATCATGGGAAGATTATTGTGAAGACAAACACTATTTTCACATCTTCCTGTCCAACTTACGTGTAAGTGCTATTATTCATGGTTATTATTTTCCTGTTTTCTGCTGATTGAACACATCAATGATTTACATTACATTGTTGTAACTAGGCGAGGGTCAATCTGGATAGTCATGACGAGCAAAGCTTGCTTGTGCTTTTCAAGGAAGCATTGCAGCAGTATCGGTGTTATCTGAGGAAATCACACTTTGATGGCAAGTCTATAAATGAATTTCCGGTGAAGTCTCCTGTGCTAAATTTAGAAGACATTGAATGGAAAAACCTTGTTATGCACAGGATAAGGTACTGTTTATGAAATCACATGACAATTTGAACTTCTACTTTTCCGCATGTGCCTTACAGATCTTTTTTGCAGGAAATCTACTCGAAGAAGAATTCCGGTTTGACAAGAATGACAGGATCTCGCAAATATGCTGCCCGCTGCTTTGCTCTTGTTAGTACCTGTTGTCCTGTATCACTGTACTTGCATACATACCTGGTTCATTATGTGACAGCAGTATGCATGATAGCTTGCTTATCAATTGTTCGCTCCAAATTATCTGATCTGTATGAATGGTTACATGAGTGTAGAATATATCCAATGCCAATGTTTTTTAGCTCTGCATTGTTCTTGTAAGTACATGCTGTCCTTTATCAGTGTACTTATAATGACAGGTAGTTGTTCATGTACCATCACTCTGCGGCTTATTTTCCTTTGCCCTCCATTTTCTATACATCAGATCTATATTTACTCTTACCATAAGGTTGGTACTGAAGAAGTTTAGCTGTGCATTGCTCTTGGCCGTACCTTTTGCTTGTATAGCTGCACTTACATTTATAGCTACTTGGTTATGTAGCATCACTCTTCATCTTATCTTAAATATTCTCCATTTTTTCATATATTATCACATCTATATTTATTCTTAACAAAATGTAGAATAAAGGCAATGCTTTTGAAGAAGATTCTGTGGTAAACTTCTTGAATTGCCCCCCATCAGCATGGACAAGGCCTTTATAGAGCCTGTCTTCACCAATAATGTAAGTTTGTCCATCTCAAGCCTTCAAGCTTTGTTGTATATATTTGGTTAGGCATGACTGCAACAGCTGTTTATTTTTGGTGTTTGCATCAAATTGCTTGTTTAAAGTTTATTATGTAGTTCATAAACAAAAGTTTGTCCTTTCTCAATTTAAGTTTTCAGTTGTACAACCAAGTTCCTTCTTCATACCATGTAAATTAAACTATACAGAGCAAGTGATCTTCTTTTTCACTGCATCTATGCTTCTGTTCTTCATCCGTAATCCAGTGGTGTGGTGAACCTACCCACTACAGCACAATGTCATATTCTGCAATGTCTTAACTATGAACAATGTCATATCATTCTACTATTATTTAAACCATCTCTTTATTTGCCAATCTGAAATGGTATAAATTGACAGCACACTAACCATTGATACTTATGAGTTCTTGATCTATAATCCAGTGGTGTCGTGAAGCTGCCAACTCCTTCACAATGTCATTTCCTGCCATGTCTTGACCTGAACAATACCATATTGTGTTAATGCAATTTTAAACTATGTCACTTTATTCGTCAGTAAGAAATGTGATGAATTGTCAGCACTGATACTTTTATGTGCAAAACCTGTCATCTATCTGCTTGTTTATCTTTCAGAGTGAGGAAGATATAAGTGTTGAACAAGCGCAGTCTCATCATCTTGCTTAGCTGCTTGCTCTGCAGCTCCCCAGCAGGGCTAACCTTTCTGGAACTCTATTGAAGTGTTGTCAGTTTTGTATATTATTTTGTCGGCGTGTTTATTTGCACTGGTGGCGATCTTTGATGCCCAATGTATGTAATCTGCTTTCTGCTTGTGCTTTATTATCATAGTGGCGAACTTTGATGCCCAGTGGATGTAATATAGTCTAGGTTTTTTCTTATTCACGATGCTACAGTTATTTTACTGTATATATGTCCTATCTTTGCAGCAAACCGGCCAAACCGTAAAATTACGGTACATAGTCAGGCCGTCATGCAATCACGATGTAGGTTGGGCCTGAAATGTGCCGAACAGCTCACGGGCCAGTAGCAGCCCGAAATGAACCCCGGCCCATGATTGTGCGAATCAAATCACAGGCTTTTAACAGGCCAAAATTGTCTCGGTCCTTGTTTGGCCCAATCAGATATCGGCTGCGAGCAGGCCGGATGCAAACCGGGCCGTAGTTAGGCCCAATGATATGACGGGCTTTTAACAGGCCGAAATTAATATAGGGCCAAAATGTTAAACAGGCCCTTAACAGGCCAAAACTAATATCATGCCAAATTACTAAGTGGGCCTTTAGCAAGTGTGTAAGTGCATCTAGTGCCACCCCTAGTTGGTTTTGGAGTATTGACGACAAACATGGTTGAGGGACTAATGTGTTTGTGAGAATTGCAGGATAACACAGGTAGTAGTCCCTCATTGGTTCGGTTTACCTACCGGAGATGACCCCTAAAAATGTATGAAGACATTGAAGACAAAGGTGGTATGTGAAGGTATTCACATTGAAGACTATGACAAGAGAAGACATCGCGTGAAGACTATTGAAAGTGCGTTATATCGACTAGAGAGGGGGTGAATAGGCGATTTTTATGAAAGTCTTCAAAACGTGGGAGTTATGAAGACAGACAGCGAAGATATGCCTATTACTATGCAGCGGAAGTTAGATTACACTAGGCAAGCCATGGTCAAGTATTCAATAGAGTGAAAGCACAATGACAAATAGCTGCAGTGTAATAAGGATCAGGTAGGAAGAAGTTATGAAGCCAAACAGATCATACATTCACGTTGTGAAGACAAAAGATAGAGCAAGCATGCAATGGCTTCACAATGAGTAACGGTAAGAAAAAGGAAATGAAGATGAAACCAGTGACTCGTTGAAGACAATGATGTGTTGGACCAGTTCCAGTTGCTGTAACAACTGTACGTCTGGTTGGAGCGGCTAGGTATTTAACCTTAGGACACACAGTCCCGGACACCCAGTCCTGAACACGCAGCTCAGGACACCAAGTCCTCACCGTATTCTCCTTGAGCTAAGGTCACATAGTCCTCGCCCAAACACTCTGGTAAGTCTTCAAGGTAGACTCCCAAACCTTCACAGACTTCGTTCACTGGCAATCCACAATGTCTCTTGGATGCTCTGAACGCGACGGCTAACCGTCTGGGGATGCACAGTCCTCAAGTGTAATAAGTCTTCAGATCACACAGACAAGAAGACTTAAGTGATGCCCAATTCTCTCTGGCTTTGGGTGGTTAGGGCTTTTCTCCTCGCTAGGAATTTTCTCTCAAAGGCTTCGAGGTGGGTTGCTCTCAAACGACAAAAGCCGTGCACTGAAATCTGAGCAGCCAACCGTTTATGGTTGTAGGAGGTGGGCTATTTATAGCCACTTGGCAACCCGACCTGATTTGTCCGAAATGACCCTGGGTCACTAAGGAACTGACACGTGTCTCAACGGTCAGATTTCAAACTCTCATGGCAACTTTACTTGGGCTACAAGCAAAGCTGACTTGTCCGGCTCTGGATAAGATTCGCTCTCATTGTCTTCACTCGAAGACATAGGTTTTTGGTTTAGGCATCACTTCAGTCATTCTGACTGGTTCTCCTGGACCCCACTTAATAGTATGGTGGTTCCTATGACTCAACACAAAAGAAAAAGAACTACGAAAGATCTAAGTCTTCGAGCTCCATAGGCTTCATAACGTGTCTTCTTTTGTCATAGTCTTCAATGTGAATATCTTCATATATCACCTTTGGCTTCAATGTCTTCATACATTTTTAGGGGTCATCTCTGGTAGTAAAACCGAATCAATGAGGGACTTCTACCTGTGTTATCCTGCAATTCTCACAAACACATTAGTCCCTCAACTAGGTTTGTCGTCAATACTCCAAAACCAACTAGGGTGGCACTAGATGCACTTACAATCTCCCCCTTTTTGGTGATTGATGACAAACTAGTTGAAGTTTTCAACGGGGAATATAGTCTGTGAAATTGTAAAGGATAAGGAATTGTCTTCATAAGTTACAAGGGCTCCCCCTGAAGATGTGCATATAAGTTAATTTGCTTTTGGAATGCAAATGCACATGGCAGGTTGTACTTGGAGATCCACTTCAGCTTATGATGACAACCCACTATGCATGTGAAAGTATATGAAGATAATAACATGCATAATGGAAAATGGACGTCTGTAGAATGAGATAAGTGCGGAATTTATCTTCGCACATGCGGAATTTATCTTCGCAAAACAGGGTGGCAAACAAGTAGCAGACGACCATCTGGTTTAAGTGTTACAACTCGTAAGAACCAAATGTAGCAAAAAAAATGAGAGTTGTAAGCACGAAGCAAAATATAACAAAACATAAAGCACCCGCCCATATGGACCCGCTTGAAGACTATCAACCCATATGCTTCTCCCCCTTTTGTCAGTAAGGACCAAAAAGGTTTGAAGACATAGAGTGTCTACTCGTTCCCAGGAGCAGCAGGGTCGTTGGAGGTGTTTGGTGGTGCAGAAGAGCTTGGAGGTGCTGAAGCAGGTGGCGGTGAGGTAGCATCGTCTTCTTCATCAATGATTCTAGCAGTGACTGTGGCAGCAGATGAAGAAAACTCAGAGTCTTCAAGTGATGGTGTGCTTCGCATCACAGCCCTTCTAGGAGGTGTGGTGTCAAACTTGAATCGCTCAGTGAAGCCATCCTCTTCAAGTTCAGCTTCAGTACACATCATTGATAGCCCTTTCCATGTACGACGACAGGTTTCATGGGTAACGAAAGCATTCTTGGTGGCAAGATTTCGAAGACGATTAACATCCACCAAGAGGCTTTTCATCTGACGCTTTATCCAGTCATGATGCCTATCTTGTTTTTGATGAAGGGCCACAAGAAGCTCTCGGTCATTGAGAACACGAGCGCGCTTCTTGGGTCTTGAAGCAGTTGCACTATCAGTGGCTTCAGTTGAAGCAGTGTGTGGCGCACGTGTAGTGCCAGCCAAAGGATACACCCTGGAGATGGCTTCAACACCTTCATCATTCTGAGTGAAGCTCTGGTGTTTTGCATTCTGAAGACTCAAAGGTTGCTTGGCAGGCTCAGGATATATAGCTTCAGCAGAGGTATCCACATCTGGCAAGAAGATCCGATGGTTGCGGGCTGAGGGCTGATATGAGATCGCAGAGTGAAGCTTGATCAGTCTCATTACCCAAGGAGCATAGAACTTTAAACCAAACAGATCTGAGCCTGATGCAGTGAGTTGGCGTATGAAGAAATCCTGTGCATTGAAGCATTTGCCATGAAGGATACAGAATATCAGAGTCTTCATTGCACCCTCAATCTTGGCATTTGGAGAGTGCCCTTTAATAGGCCAGAGAGTCCGCCGGATAATGTGATAGATTGTTCTGGGCAGGTACTCAAAGTCTTCAACGAAGAACTCTGTTGGATAAGGAGCATCGAGAGGCAGTGGCTTCATCATGGAGAGCATCTGACTCATATTCGGTTCAGGCCTATGGAATATGCACTCAAGAGCTTCAGTGTGTAGTGGACAGCCTTCCTCGAAGAGTTCGCCAGGAGTGGGCAGGCCGGTGAGCTCAATGATATCAAATGCATTGGCTTCGTGATGGACATTGCCGGTCATCCACTCCAGGGTCCAAGTCTTCGGATCTCTGTTGTATCCTTTGATGTGGAGGGTGGCATAGAATTGCAGCAGAAGCTCTTCGTTCCAGTGCTCTTCATCAGTTACAAACTGCATCAGACCCACTTGCTTGAAGCAATCCAATGCTTCCTCTAAACAGGGTAGACCAGCAATGGCTTCAACATCAAGGCGCTTGTGCGGGAAGATGCGACCTTGGTTGTATAGGATGCATGAATAGTAGCTGCGCTGAGGATAGCTCCAGAACCTATCTGATGAAATCCTTACCCTTGAATAGGGGTTCTTGGAGCTGTTGAAGAACGTATTATCTGCCTTGAAGCTATTGATGTTAAAGGATCCAGGTGCTGATGCAGGACCTGGGAACCTTGGCAGCCGTGGGACTGGCTTCTGGACATGAGGCCTGTGCTCAACATGGTAATCGAATTGAGGACCTGCAGCAGACTCAGGAACATAAGTGTCTGGATTAGTAGCTTCGCTGTCTTCGGAAGCTTTTGGTGGGGAGGGCTCCACATTGGCTTCAGTGTTGGTTGTGGCAGCCTCAATATTTTCAGCCTCCGCTTGACTAGCTAGAGGGTCGGTCACAAGCACGTTCTCTTGAAGAACTGCTTCTTGGTGGAGCATAGGAGTGGGCTCTTGTGGTGCTTCTTCTGCGGCTGATGCAACCGGAATGTCTTTAGCATAGACATGAGGCCTTGGACCTTTGCGAAGCCTGCGGAATGCAGATGACGCCTGTGGGGTTGGAGTGGGCTGGGCCTCATTGTCTTCTTCCTCTTGAGGGCGATCCGCCCATGACGCATCTTGTGCAATTGGCGTCAGAGGACGACCAATGCTGATGAGTTCGCTGTGTTCATACTGAGGAAGAGCTGCATCATCTTGTACATTGTCCTGATGACCAATGTCTTCAGCAGTGATGGGGTCGGCTGCTGGTATGTCTTCAGCTTCAGGAGCCTCTGTGGAAGCAGGCTCATGAACTGTCAGTTGTCGTTCTGCGTCAGGATAGACGACAGAAAGGGGTTCAACCATCAAGGGCTCTGTGGTAGCAGCCCGAGCTTTCTTGATCTTTCGCTTCTTCTGAGTGGGGGCAGAAGGGGAGGCATCAGAGTGTTTCCGCTTCCTGGCTTCAGCCTCTGCAGTTCGCATCTTCTTCTTCTTCGTGGCCATCTTGGGGTCGATGCCAGGACGCCCAAGTGCCTTGCGCTTCTCGGTCTCATTGTAGGCCTGCACACATCTGTCTGCAAGAGTCTTCATTCGCTCCCGCGAACCTTGAGCTTCTGCACGCTTCTTCAGAAAGTTTTCCTTTAGTTCGTGCAACATGATCTTGAAGCTCTTCACTTCTTGTACGCTGAGCTTGGCCATATGCTTCTTGAACTGAGCCTTTTCATGATCAATTTTCTGCTTCAGTTCAACAATGCGCTGGGCAATTGCAAGTTCTGAAGCAATAGCGCCTTGGAAGGCGATGCTGAGGCCAACGGGCAGCTGCAGATCTTCGAAGCTGATGTTTGGTGTGGCAAACCATTCGTCGATGAAGTTGTGGATGATGGCGACAAAGAGAGGCAAATTGTTGAAGATTTCAACTTCTTCTTTGCTCTTGATGAGCTGCTCGAGAGCGTCATCTCCAAGATCTTCATCACTTGACAGTTCAATGGCTTCGCTGCGTAGAATGTCAGCGGCTGTGAGCTCTTTGCCGGTGTGTGGCTGAGGCATCTTGGCCTTCTGGGGCTTGGAGACGCGGGATACGTCTTCAGACTGCACACTGTCTTCAGGAGGTGCAGTTGCTAATGGTTCGCCCTTGAGATTTTTGGTGAAGAGGCCGGCTTTGAAGCTTTTGGCTTCTTCGACTGCTTTGGCTTCGGTACAGCAGGAGCTTCATCAGACTCAGAGTCAGCTGGAGGGTCATTCACGGCAGTCCCTTGGACTAAGATGCGGGTGATGAGGCCCTCAAGGTTGGCATACGGACCGATGATATTGGGGTCTGCGTCGCGTGTGCCATCTGCCCTTGGTGCGGAGGGACCAGGGTTGAAGTCTAACCCAAATTTCTTCTTGTTCTGCTTAGCTGATTGTTGGGCAAACTGGAAGTTGCGCTTGAACAGATTGTCGTCACGACACCAGAGTAGTGACGACGGATGTGCATCATCAGGCTGTGGCCCATGAACCATGCATGGATAGAAGCTTTGGGCAATAGCTTCATCTCTGGACCTGGGTACAAGGTTCTTGTATAAGATGTCTCCCCACGGTCTTTTGATGGCACTTTTCTCAGCATACTCTTGGGTTGTGAAGCGGTATTTGAACCACTGTTCTGCCCAATAGCGTCGAATCCATTGGATTCGGGTCTTGCGCTGCCCATAATTCTCTTCAGGATCTGTTTTATACATTTTTGCCAGGTCTTCAGGCAGATCTTTGGAAGTTCCTCCACGTTGTTGTCTGCCCCCCTTTCTTGCTGCTGCTTCTGAAGCCATAAACTTTAACTTGAAAGGCTTCAAAACTTTCAAAGGCTTCAAAGGCTTTCTTTTGCTGGACCAACAGGAACTGGCTTCAGGAGAATTTATGTGATGCTGTAGGAATTCTGCAAATGAATGCAGACTATGAGAACCAAAGGATTCTCCCACGGACATGTACTTGTGACAGCATTAAGGAGCGAGGGAAGGGGAAGAGGTCATATACATTCTCAGAAGATTTTGAAGATAAATCAGTTTAGAAGACATTGACCTCATCGTGCGAAGACATTCACTCATAGATAAGAAGTTGGTTCCAGATTTGTACGAACCCATAGATCAGTACAAGTGAGGAATCTAACTACTTCATGAAGCACAAGTGAATATACTAGGCATGTTATGAGATGCAGATTGAGAGATCTAACTTGTGTGAAGAGAAACTTCTTATGGTAGAAAGTGACAGAACCATGAGATCAAAAGGGGCTGTAAAAAGAAGTTTTATTTACCACACTTGGAACTGCTAGACGGAGTGGGAGATGATGCCGAGCAGTTCAATCCTCCGTGCCCTAACTTGGCGACGGAAGACATCTACGGCGACGGCGGAGAGGAAGATGTCCGCGATCGGCGTGAAGATGGCGTCGGAGAGGTTGCAGCAGCGAAGCGCTTCGTCGCCGGCGTCGTCGAGAGCTAGCGGTGGCGCTAGGGTTCGTGCGAGGGTGGAAGAAGGAGATAATGACCGTGGTAAGTGTGAATTTATAGGCACAGGGGCGACACTGTGCTATTACACAGGTGCCCTAGCGATTCACATCTGAGGAACGCGTGGCCAGTTTGCGGAAGTTTGGGGTTTGTTCCACGTCCCACGCACGCCTGGATTGTCGGGCGGTCGTTCCTGCTTCTCTGGATTTTATGTGGAGGAATGAGCATTGAAAACGGACTTTATGGTTGTCTCTATATCTTCTGCTGACAAGGACGCAGTGAAGACATTCGACAGTTTCAATAGAATGCATATGACTTAGAGAGATAGAGTTTGAGATAGGAAGCATAGAGAAGTTTGGGGTCCGATCACATTCACTTAGTTCAAAAGATTCAACACGAAGACATAGCTATAAGTGAATGCTGTAGAGGACATGTTGAGTTCGAAGCCAAACCAAATGTGAAGATATTGCAAGGTAACGCCATGAGTGAAACACTTCAAAATGGAACGTTTGGTGGTGGCGTTACCCACCGTATAGGAAGTATTAGACCCAGACACGGCGCAAAATTATCGTGGTGCTCCGAAGTCAAATTCCACATTAATGTATTCACACTTAGAATGTATGTCTTCATTGATTGAAGATATACTTTACTTTGTGTGTTGCACATCTAAGTCATCATATGCATAAGTGTTAGGATGTGTGCCTGATCACAGGACATTTGAGGATTCCAGGATATTTAGCTCACACCGTAACTTGCAAAACCTCTTCTCATCCAAGGGCTTGGTGAAGATATCTGCCAATTGCTCTTCAGTTTTGACATGTATGATATCAATGTCTTCCTTCACAACATGATCTCTAAGAAAGTGATGACGAATTTCAATGTGCTTTGTCTTCGAGTGCTGAACTGGGTTGTTGGCAATCTTGATGGCGCTTTCATTGTTGCAGTAAAGTGGCACTTGCTTCAGATGAATGCCATAGTCCTTGAGTGTTTGCTTCATCCACAGAAGCTGAGCGCAGCAAGATCCAGCAGCAATGTATTCAGATTCAGCAGTGGAGAGAGATACACAGTTCTGCTTCTTTGAAGACCAACATACAAGTGATCGTCCCAGAAAGTGACATGTGCCTGATGTAGACTTGCGATCAACTTTGTCACCAGCATAATCAGCATCCGAGAATCCAACCAAATCAAACTTTGAGCCCTTTGGATACCATACTCCTAGAGTTGGGGTGTGAGCCAAATATCAAAGAATTCGCTTCACAGCTAAGTGATGCGACTCCTTTGGTGCCGCTTGAAATCGAGCACACATGCAAACACTAAGCATAATATCTGGCCTAGATGCACATAGATAAAGTAAAGAACCAATCATGGAGCGGTATACCTTTTGATC
Organism: Triticum urartu; assembly: GCF_056163025.1. Classification (NCBI taxonomy): domain Eukaryota; kingdom Viridiplantae; phylum Streptophyta; class Magnoliopsida; order Poales; family Poaceae; genus Triticum; species Triticum urartu. The sequence goes on along the minus strand of NC_141875.1, from coordinate 110,265,559 downwards.
GAACTCTTTACCATTGTCGTCAGGACCCAGATGATGTTTGGCTGGCATTGGTGTTGTGAAGCCTTTGCAGTCTTGCATACCGAACTTCTTCAGGCAATCTTTGAGATACTTTTCTTGAGATATGAAGATGCCATTGCGTTGTTGTCGTATTTGAAGACCAAGGAAGAACTTCAGCTCCCCCATCATGGACATCTGATATTGCTCTTGCATGATATATCCAAACTCTTCACTGTACTTCTGATTGGTGTAGCCGAAGATAATGTCATCCACATATATTTGGCACACAAACAGTTCACCATCATATGTCTTCATGAAAAGAGTGGGATCTAGGGAACCAGGTATGAAGCCTTTGCTCTTCAGGAAGTATTTGAGTGTGTCATACCAGGCCCTAGGGGCTTGTTTGAGGCCATACAGTGCCTTGTTGAGCTTGTATACCATGTCAGGATGTTTTGAATTTTCAAAGCTAGGCGGTTGTGCAACATACACTTCTTCTTCCATCTTGCCATTGAGAAAGACACTCTTTACATCCATTTGATATAGAAGTATGTTATGATGATTTGCATAGGCCAGCAGTATGCGTATGGCTTCAAGCCTAGCCATAGGAGCAAATGTTTCATCGAAGTCAATGCCTTCCACTTGAGTATATCCTTGAGCAACGAGACGAGCTTTGTTTCTGACAACTTGACCATCCTCATCTTGCTTGTTGCGGTATATCCATTTGGTGGCTATTATGTTGTGCTTCCGTGGATCAGGACGCTTAACCAGTTCCCATACATTATTCAGCTCAAACTGTTGAAGCTCTTCTTGCATAGCTTGAATCCATTCAGGTTCCATGAAGGCGTCTTCAACTTTCTTGGGTTCTGATATTGAGACGAATGCGAAGTGCCCACAGAAATTGGCTAGCTGAGTTGCCCTTGAACGAGTAAGTGGACCAGGTGCATTGATGCTGTCAATTATTCTGTCAATCTGCACTTCATTGGCAACACGAGGATGTACAGGGCGAAGACTTTGCTCTTGCTGATTTGTGTTGTTGTTGGAGGAATGTCTTCAGGCTGAGTATTGTCTTCATGTTGATCAGGTGCTGAGATGATAAGTTCTTCTTCAGGATGAGCTTCAGAAGGTATAATCTCTCCAGTTCCCATTAGCTTGATTGATTCACTATCTGGAATTTCATTTAGCACATTTGGCAGTTGCTCTCTTTGTGAACCATTTGTCTCATCGAACCGCACATCCACTGTTTCAACCACTTTGTAATGAAAGAGATTGAAGACTCTGTAGGAGTGCGAATCCTTTCCATATCCAAGCATAAAGCCCTCATGTGCTTTTGGTGCAAACTTTGAGGTGTGGTGTGGGTCCTTGATCCAGCACCTTGTGCCAAATACTCTGAAGTAACTGACATTTGGCTTCTTGCCAGTTAGGAGTTCATAAGATGTCTTGTTCAGAAGCTTGTGAAGATAAACATGATTGATTGTATGGCATGCAATGTCAATGGCTTCAGTCCAGAATTTTCTTGGAGTCTTGTATTCATCTAGCATCGTTCTGGCCATCTCAATGAGTGTTCTGTTCTTGCGTTCGATGACGCCATTCTGCTGTGGCGTGTACGGAGCTGAGAATTCATGTGTGATGCCCAAGGTATCAAGATATGTATCAAGGCCAGTGTTCTTGAATTCAGTGCCATTGTCACTTCTGATGTGCTTTATCTTGGTGCCAAAATTGTTCATAGCACGATTGGCAAAGCGTCTGAAGACATCCTGCACTTCAGTCTTGTAAAGGATTATGTGCACCCAAGTATATCTAGAGTAATCATCAACAATGACGAAGCCATAGAGGCAAGCAGTAGTAGTAAAGGTTGAGTAGTGAGTGGGGCCGAAAAGATCCATGTGGAGCAGTTCGAAGGGTTGAGTAGTAATCATGATTGTCTTCGAAGGATGTTTTGCCCTCGTCATCTTCCCTGCTTCACAGGCACCGCATAAGTGATCTTTCTTGAACTTGACTCCCTCGATGCCTATGACATGCTTCTTCTTCACAAGGGTGTGGAGGTTCCTCATGCCAGCATGCCCAAGCCTCCGATGCCAAAGCCAGCATTCTGAAGCTTTTGCAAGAAGACATACTGCAAGTTGTGGCCCTGCTGAGAAATCTACCACATACAAATCATCTTTCCGATACCCTTCAAACACTAGAGACTTGTAAGATTCCATTAGTACCAGGCAACGATATTTTCCAAATATTACGACCATGTTCAAATCGCAAAGCATTGAGACAGACATTAAGTTGAAACCAAGGGATTCAACAAGCATGACTTTATCCATGTGTTGATCCTTTGAGATTGCAACTCTACCTAGACCCAATACCTTACTTTTACCAGTGTCAGCAAATGTGATGTGGCTCTTGTCAGATGGACGTAAGGTTGAGTCCATAAGAAGGCTTCTTTTGCCAGTCATGTGATTTGTACACCCGCTGTCAATAATCCATTCTGAAGATTTTGAAGACGCTGGTGTCATACCCTACAGTGCAGTTAGGGGGATAGGCTTCACGAAGAGAATTGTGAAGCAAAAACATTTGACGAACCAGTGGGTTATGAAAACTTAGATCCAGATTAGGACTAATAGGGAGAGTAGCATGCGATTCAGGAACGAAGTACATAATGATGCCATTCGGGCATTTTATCTTGCGCCCTACAAGATTTTTAAGGTCCCCAGCAATAGCGTCAGAAGATTTTGGTTTTCTGCTGGAGACCTTTCCCTGCAAAAGAGAGTTAAGCCTTCTTAACCACCCACATCTTCAAGGGTGGCTTAGAAGCAATAAGTCTAAGTGCAGCATCTGAAAATTTTGGCTTTGAAGCCTTAGCAAACAGTCTTGCAGGTGGACAATAGTACTCATAAGAATAAGCAGAATAATTTTTGGTCATATGAACATGACGGTTTGATGAGCCGCTCTCATATTCATATGCCTGAGTATGGTTTTCCTGCAGAACATTTGCGTTAGTGCGACTCAGGTGAGTCCTCTGTCTGTATGAAGCCTTTGGACCATATGAAGCCTGTGGTCTGGGGTTTGTCTTCTTCAAGTGAGGTGTCATGAAGACATTCACAGGAAGATTTTCCAGACACTTTTTCGTTACCCAGATCTTCTTCATACGCGGTCCATTCCTGCAGTTAATACCAATGTACCTGGCAAACACTTCACCATTCTGATTCTTAAACAGTTTATAGTTTGCATCAAAGGATTCATCAATAATAATGGGGCTAGCACAAGTGAAGCCAGATAAATTGGATGGATCTGCTGAAGGTTCCTTTGCAGCAACCCATGTGGTTTTGGGGTACTGCTCAGGTTTCCAGTAAGAGCCATCTGCATTTATTTTCCTTACGAACCCAACACCCTCTTTCCTAGGGTTTCGGTTCAGAATCTGCTTCTTGAGGACATCACATAATGCCTGATGTCCTTTAAGACTTTTGTACATCCCTGTTTCAAGCAATGTCTTCAACCTAGCATTCTCATCAGCAATAGCAGTGCTATCCTCAGCAGAGGGGTTAGTTACCACATCAACAGTTGAAGATATTGCAACAGTAGTAGCAGTGGAACATTCAGCAACAGAAGTAGCATTATCACGCTCAATGCATTTAAGACATGGTGGTTCAAATCCTTCCTGAGCGGAACTGATCTGTTTGGCGCGAAGTGACTCGTTTTCCTTTTGAAGATCTTCATGAGCCGCTCTCAATTTCTCAAGTTTTTGCTTCCTTTGAAGATAATCATAGGAAAGCTTTTCATGAGTTGTTGAGAGAGTATCAAGACGATCTTCAAGTTCCTGATACTTAACGTGAAGATTTTTTATGTCTTCAATTAAGGATTCAGATCGAGTCATTTCAGCACCCAACAGATCATCGCTTCTGTCTAACAGTTTTTGAATATGTTCCATGGCCTTTTGTTGTTCAGTTGCAATTTTAGCAAGTGTTTTGTAACTGGGTTTTGAATCACAATCAGAGTCATCGTCACTGGATGTTTGATAGCGAGTAGTGCGTGTGTTTACCTTGGCACCGCGTGCCATGAAGCAGTAGGTAGGAGTGGAGTCGTTCTTGTCATTTGCATCGGTGTCGGTGATGAAGTCATTGTATTCAGTGTTGAAGATGGACTTGGCGACGTATGCTGTAGCCAGACTCGCAATGCCAGAATCAGACTCCTCCTCAGACTCCACCTCTGCCTCCTCAGAAGCGGACTCCTCCTCTAAATCCATTTCCTTGCCAACAAATGCACGTGCCTTGCCAGATGAGCTCTTCTTGTGTGATGAAGACTTTGAGGAAGACTTGGAAGAAGACTTTGAGTATTTCTTCTTCTTGTCGTCAGAATCATATTCCTTGCTCTTCTTCCTTCTGTTCTCATTGTCCCACTGTGGACACTCAGAGATGAAGTGTCCAGTTTTCTTGCACTTGTGACATGTTTTCTTCTTGTAGTCATGAGCAGAAGCTTCATCATTCCTTGAGCTTGATCGTGAAGATTTTCTGAAGCCTTTCTTCTTGGTGAATTTTTGGAACTTATTCACTAGCATTGCAAGTTCCCTTCCAATGTCTTCAGGATCATCAGAACTGCTGTCAAATTCTTCTTCAGATGAGGAAACAGCTTTTGCCTTCAAGGCACGAGTTCGCCCATAGTTTGGACCGTAGATATCTCTTTTCTCAGAAAGCTGAAACTTATGTGTGTTGAGCCTCTCAAGTATGTCAGACGGATCGAGTGTCTTGAAATCAGGACGTTCTTGAATCATCAGGGCTAGGATGTCAAACGAACTATCAAGTGATCTCAGCAGCGTCTTGATGATTTCATGTTTGGTGATCTCAGTGGCGCCGAGGGCTTGAAGCTCATTTGTGATGTCAGTGAGCGGTAAAATGTGTGCTGGACATTCTCATTGTCATTTCGCTTGAAGCGGTTGAAGAGGTTGCGAAGAACACTGATTCTCTGATCTCTCTGCGTTGAGATGCCTTCATTGACCTTAGAGAGCCAGTCCCAGACCAGCTTGGATGTCTTCAAGGCACTCACACGGCCATACTGTCCTTTTGTCAGATGACCACAGATCATATTTTTGGTAGTAGAGTCCAGTTGAGTGAACTTCTTGACATCAGCAGCAGTGACACCTTCTCCATCCTTGGGAACGCCGTTCTCGATGACATACCATAGGTCAACGTCAATGGCTTCAAGATGCATGCGCATCTTATTCTTCCAGTAGGGATATTCAGTTCCATCGAAGACGGGGCACGCAGCGGAGGCTTTGATTATCCCTGCAGTCGACATAGCTAAAACTCCAGGTGGTTAAACCGAATCACACAGAACAAGGGAGCACCTTGCTCTGATACCAATTGAAAGTGCGTTATATCGACTAGAGGGGGGGGGTGAATAGGCGATTTTTATGAAAGTCTTCAAAAACTGGGAGTTATGAAGACAGACAGCGAAGATATGCCTATTACTATGCAGCGGAAGTTAGATTACACTAGGCAAGCCATGGTCAAGTATTCAATAGAGTGAAAGCACAATGACAAATAGCTGCAGTGTAATAAGGATCAGGTAGGAAGAAGTTATGAAGCCAAACAGATCATACATTCAAGTTGTGAAGACAAAAGATAGAGCAAGCATGCAATGGCTTCACAATGAGTAACAGTAAGAAAAAGGAAGTGAAGATGAAACCAGTGACTCGTTGAAGACAATGATGTGTTGGACCAGTTCCAGTTGCTGTGACAACTGTACGTCTGGTTGGAGCGGCTAGGTATTTAAACCTTAGGACACACAGTCCCGGACACCCAGTCCTGAACACGCAGCTCAGGACACCAAGTCCTCACCGTATTCTCCTTGAGCTAAGGTCACATAGTCCTCGCCCAATCACTCTGGTAAGTCTTCAAGGTAGACTCCCAAACCTTCAAAGACTTCGTTCACTGGCAATCCACAATGTCTCTTGGATGCTCTGAACGCGACGCCTAACCGTCTGGGGATGCACAGTCCTCAAGTGTAATAAGTCTTCAGATCACACAGACAAGAAGACTTAAGTGATGCCCAATTCTCTCTGGCTTTGGGTGGTTAGGGCTTTTCTCCTCGCTAGGAATTTTCTCTCAAAGGCTTCGAGGTGGGTTGCTCTCAAACGACAAAAGCTGTGCACTGAAATCTGAGCAGCCAACCGTTTATGGTTGTAGGGGGTGGGCTATTTATAGCCACTTGGCAACCCGACCTGATTTGTCCGAAATGACCCTGGGTCACTAAGGAACTGACATGTGTCTCAACGGTCAGATTTCAAACTCTCATGGCAACTTTACTTGGGCTACAAGAAAAGCTGACTTGTCCGGCTTTGGACAAGATTCGCTCTCATTGTCTTCACTCGAAGACATAGGTTTTTGGTTTAGGCATCACTTCAGTCATTCTGACTGGTTCTCCTGGACCCCACTTAACAGTACGGTGGTTCCTATGACTCAACACAAAAGAAAAAGAACTACGAAAGATCTAAGTCTTCGAGCTCCATAGGCTTCATAACGTGTCTTCTTTTGTCATAGTCTTCAATGTGAATATCTTCATATATCACCTTTGGCTTCAATGTCTTCATACATTTTTAGGGGTCATCTCTGGTAGTAAAACCGAATTAATGAGGGACTTCTACCTGTGTTATCTTGCAATTCTCACAAACACATTAGTCCCTCAACTAGGTTTGTCGTCAATACTCCAAAACCAAGTAGGGGTGGCACTAGATGCACTTACAACTATGGAGCGCGAAGACATAGTTGTTTAGTTGTTTCCTTTTCTTCTTTGTTGAGTAATAGGAACCACCGTACCGTTAAGTGGGGTCCAAGTGAACCAGTCAGAATGACTGAAATGATGCTTAACCAAAATCCTATGTCTTCGAGCGAAGACAATGAGAGCAAATCTTATCCAGAGCTGGATAAGTCAGCTTTGCTTGTAGCTCAAGTAAAGTTGCCATGTGTGTTTGAAATCTGACCATTGGAACACATGTCAGTTCCTTAGTGACCCAGGGTCATTTCGGACAAATCAGGTCGGGTTGCCTAGTGGCTATAAATAGCCCACCCCTTACACCATAAATTGGTTGGCTGCTCAGAGTTAGTGCATGGCTTTTGTCGTTTGAGAGCAACGCGCCTCGAAGCCTTTGAGAGAGAAATCCTTGTGAGGACAAAGCCCTAAACACCCAGAGCCAAAGAGTGTTAGGCATCACTGAAGTCTTCTTGTCTGTGTGATCTGAAGACTTATTACACTTGAGGACTGTGAATCCTCCAGCCGGTTAGGCATCGCGTTCTGAGCATCCAAGAGTCGTTGTGGATCGCCGGTGAACGAAGTCTGTGAAGGTTTGGAAGTCTACCTTGAAGACTTACCAGAGTGATTGGGCGAGGACTGGGTGTCCTTAGCTCAAGGGGAATAAGGTGAAGACACGGTCTTCTGAGTTGAATCTCAGGCTCCCTAACCATACGTACAGTTGTCACAGCAACTGGAACTGGTCCAACAAGTCATTGTCTTCAACGAGCCACTGGTTCTATCCTTCCCATCTCTTTATTTGCAGTTGGTCCTTGTGAAGTCATTGCCTGTTTGCATTATCTTTTTGTCTTCACTGTGTAACTCCTTGTTCTGATTGGCTTCATACTATCTTCCGCACTGATCTATACTGCCCAGCTGCTATTAGTCGTTGTGCTTTCACTTCATTGGATACTTGACTATGGCTTGCCTAGTGTAGTCTACCTTCCGCTACATGGTAATAGGTTTGTTTCTATCGTTTGTCTTCGAAACTTCCATGTTTTGAAGACTTTCATAAAAATCGCCTATTCACCCCCCTCTAGTCGATCACTAGCACTTTCAATTAGTATCAGATCAAGGTACTCACTTGTTCTATGTGATTCAGTTTAACCACCTGGAGTTTTAGCTATGTCGACTGCAGGGATAATCAAAGTCTCCGCTGCGTGCCCAGTCTTCGATGGAACTGAATATGCCTACTGGAAGAATAAGATGCGCATGCATCTTGAAGCCATTGATGTCGACCTCTGGTATGTTGTCAAGAATGGCGTTCCCAAGGCTGGTGAAGGTGTCACCGCTGCTGATGTCAAGAAGTTCGTTCAACTGGATTCCACTACCAAGAATATCATCTGTGGTCATCTGACCAAAGGACAGTATGGCTGTGTGAGTGCTCTGGAAACATCCAAGCTAGTCTGGGACTGGCTCTCCAAGGTCAACGAAGGCGTCTCAACCCAGAGAGATCAAAGGATCAGTGTCCTTCGCAACCTCTTCAACCGCTTCAAGAGAAACGACAATGAGAATGTTCAACTCATGTTTGATCGCCTTGACATCACAAATGAGCTTCTAGTTCTCGGCGCTACCGAGATCACCAAGCATGAAATCGTCAGGACACTCCTGAGATCACTTGACAGCTCGTTTGACACCCTAGCCCTGATGATTCAAGAACGCCCTGACTTCAAGAGACTCGATCCGTCTGACATACTTGAAAGGCTCAACACACATGAGTTTCAGCTTTCTGAGAAAAGAGATATCTACGGTCCCAACTATGGCCGAACTCGTGCCTTGAAGGAAAAAGCTATTTCCTCATCTGAAGAAGAATCTGAGTGCAGTTATGATGATCCTGAAGACATTGGAAGAGAGCTTGCTATGCTTGTGAAGAAGTTCCAAAAATTCACCAAGAAGAAAGGCTTCAAAAAGTCTTCACGATCCAGCTCAAGGAATGATGAAGCTTCTGCTCATGACTACAAGAAGAGAACATGCCACAAGTGCAAGAAACCTGGTCAGTACATCTCTGAGTGTCCGCAGTGGGACAATGAGAACAACAACAAGAAGAAGAGCAAGGAATGTGATTATGACGAGAAAAAGAAGAAGAAATACTCAAAGTCTTCTTCCAAGTATTCCTCAAAGTCTTCATCACACAAGAAGAGCTCATCGGGCAAGGCTCGTGCGTTTGTTGGCAAGGAAATGGATTTAGAGGAGGAGTGTGCTTCTGAGGAGGCGGAGGTGGAGTCTAAGGAGGAGTCCGATTCTGGCATTGCAAGTATGGCTACAGCCTATGTTGCGAAGTCCATCTTCAACACTGAAGACAATGACTTCATCACCGACGCCGATGTTGATGACAAGGACAACTCCGCTCCCACCTACTGCTTCATGGCACGCAGTGCCAAGGTAAACTCACGCATTACTCACTATCAAACTTCCAGTGAAGATGACTCAGATTGTGGTTCCAAACCCAGCTACAAAACACTTGCTAAAATTGCAACTGAACAACAGAAAACTATGGAACATATTCAAAAACTGTTAGACAAAAGCGATGACCTGTTAGACGCTGAAATGACTCGATCTCAGTCCTTAATTGAAGACATAAAAAATCTTCATGTTAAGTATGAGGAGCTTGAAAGTCGTCATGAAATGCTCTAAACAACTCATGAAAAGCTTTCCTATGATTATCTTCAAAGGAAGCAAGAACTTGAGAAATTGAGAGCGGCTCATGAAGATCTTCAAAAGGAAAATGAGTCACTTCGCGCCAAACAGATATGTCCCGCCCAGGAAGGATTTGAACCACCATGTCTTAAATGCATTGAGCGTGATAACACTACTTCTGTTGCTGGATGTTCTACTGCTGCTACTGTTGCAATATGTTCAACTGTTGATGTGGTAACTAACCCCTCTGCTGAGGATGCCACTGCTATTGCTGATGAAAATGCTAGGTTGAAGACATTGCTTGAAACAGGGATGTACAAAAGTCTCAAAGGGCATCAAACACTATGTGATGTCCTCAAAAGGCAGATTCTGAACCGAAACCCTAGGAAAGAGGGTGTTGGGTTCGAAAGGAAAATGAATGCTGATGGCTCTTACTGGAAACCTGAGTAGTACCCCAAAACCACATGGGTTGCTGCAAAGGAGCCTTCAGTGGATCCATCCACCCTATCTGGCTTCACTTGTGCTAATCTCATCATCATTGATGAATCCTTTGATGCAAACTATAAACTGTTTAAAAATCAAAATGGTGAAGTGTTTGCCAGGTATATTGGTACTAACTGCAGGAATGGGCCACCAATGAAGAAAGTCTGGGTGCCGAAAAAGTATCTGGAGAATCTTCCTATGAATGTCGTCATGACACCACAAGTGAAGAAGACAAACCCCAGACCACAAGCTTCATAAGGTCCAAAGGCTTCATACAGACACAGGACTCACCTGAGTCGCACTAACGCAAATGTTCTGCAGGAAAACCATACTCAGGCCTATGAATATGAGCGTGTTTCATCAAACCGCCATGTTCATAAGACCCAAAACTACCCTGCTTATTCTTATGAGTACTATTGTCCACCTGCAAGACTATTTGCTTGGGCTCCCAAGCCAAAGTTCTCAAATGCTGCACTTAGACTCATTGCTTCGAAGCCACCCTTGAAGATGTGGGTGGCTAAGAAAGCTTAACTCTCTTTTGCAAGGAAAGGTCTCCAGCTGAAAATCAAATGTGTCTGAAGCTATTGCTGGGGACCTTAAACATCTTGTAGGGCGCAAGATCAAATGCCCAAATGGTCTTATTATGTACTTTGTTCTTGAGTCGCTTGCTACTTGCCCTATCAGTCCTAACCTTGATCTAAGCTTTAATAATCCTCTTGCTCGTCAAATGTTTATGCTTCACAATTCTCTTCGTGAAGCCTATCCCTCTAACTGCACTGTAGGGTATGACACCAGCTGCTTCAGAATGGATTATTGATAGTGGATGTACTAATCACATGACTGGCAAGCAAAGTCTTCTCATGAACTCAACCTTACGTCCATCTGACAAAAGTCACATCACATTCGCTGATACTGGTAAAAGCAAGGTATTGGGTCTAGGTAGAGTTGCAATCTCAAAGGAGCAGCACATGGATAAAGTGATGCTTGTTGAATCCCTTGGTTTCAACTTGATGTCTGTCTCAATGCTTTGCGATTTGAACATGTATTGTGATGTTTGGAAAATATTGTTGCCTTGTTCTAATGGAATCTGACAAGTCTCTAGTCTTTGAAGGGTATTAGAAAGATGATTTGTACATGGTAGATTTCTTAGCAGAACCACAGCTTGCCGTATGTCTTCTTGCAAAAGCTTCAGAATGCTGGCTCTGGCATCAGAGGCTAGGGCATGCTGGCATGAGGAACTTGCATACTCTTGCAAAGAAGAAGCACGTCATAGGCATCAAGGGCATCAAGTTCAAGAAGGACCACCTATGCGGTGCCTGCGAAGCAGGAAAGATGACGAGGGCCAAGCATCCCTCAAAGACAATCATGACAATGACTCAACCCTTCGAACTGCCACACATGGACTTCTTCGGTCCTACTCACTACTCAACTCTTACTACTACTGCTTGTCTCTATGGCTTCGTCATTGTTGATGATTATTCAAGATATACATGGGTGCATATAATCCTCTACAAGACTGAAGTGCAGGATGTCTTCAAACGCTTCGCCAATCGAGCCATGAACAACTATGGCGTCAAGATCAAGCACATCAGCAGTGACAATGGCACTGAATTCAAGAACACCGGCCTCGACACTTATCTTGATACTTTGGGCATCACTCATGAGTTCTCAGCTCCGTACACGCCACAGTAGAATGGCATCGTGGAACGCAAGAACCAAACACTCATTGAGATGGCTCGGATGATGCTCGATGAATACAAGACTCCAAGGAAGTTCTGGCCTGAAGCCATTGATACTGCATGCCATGTCATCAATCGTGTTTATCTTCACAAGCTTCTGAACAAAACATCCTATGAACGCCTCACTGGTAAGAAGCCAAATGTCAGTTACTTCAGAGTATTTGGTGCCAGGTGCTGGATCAAGGATCCACATCACACTTCAAAATTTGCACCAAAAGCACATGAAGGTTTTATGCTTGGTTACGGAAAGGATTCACACTCCTACAGAGTCTTCAACCTCTTTCACCATAAAGTGGTTGAAACTGTGGATGTGCGGTTCGATGAGACTAATGGCTCGCAAAGAGAGCACCTGCCAAATGTGCTAGATGAAATTCCACCCAGTGAATCCATCAAGCTTATGGGAACTAGAGAAATCATACCGTCTGAAGTACAGCCTGAAGAGGAACTTATCATCTCTGCACCCAATCAACCTGAAGACAATCCTTCAAACGATGAAAATGATCAGCAAGAACAAAATCTTTGTCCAGTTCATCCTCGCGTTGCAAATGAAGTACATATTGAGAAGATAATTGATAAATCAATGCACCTGGTCCACTCACTCGTTCAAGGGCAACACAACTAGCATATTTCTGTGGGCACTTTGCATTTGTCTCAATATCTGAACCCAAGAAAGTTGATGAAGCCTTCATGGAACTTGTATGGATTCAAGCTATGCAAGAAGAGCTTCAACAGTTTGAGCAGAATAATGTATGGGAACTGGTCAAGCGTCCTGATCCTCGTAAACACAATATCATAGGCACTAAATGGATATATCGCAACAAGAAAGATGAGCATGGTCAAGTTGTCAGAAATAAGGCTCGTCTAGTTGCTCAAGGATACACTCAAGTTGAAGGAATTGACTTCGATGAAACATTTGCTCCCGTGGCTAGGCTTGAAGCTATACGCATACTGCTGGCCTATGCAAATCATCATAACATTCTTCTGTATCAAATGGATGTGAAAAGTGCTTTTCTCAATGGCAAGATTGAAGAAGAAGTGTATGTTGCACAACCGCCTAGCTTTGAAGATCCAAAACATCCAAACATGGTTTACAAGATCAACAAGGCACTGTATGGCCTCAAACAAGCCCCTCGTGCTTGGTATGACACACTGAAGGACTTCCTAAAGAGAAAAGGCTTCAAACCTGGTTCCCTGGATCCCACACTCTTTACGAAGACATATGATGGTGAACTGTTTGTGTGCCAAATATATGTGGATGACATTATCTTCGGCTGCCCTAATCAGAAATACAGTGATGAGTTTGGATACATGATGCAAGAGCAATATCAGATGTCCATGATGGGTGAGCTGAAGTTCTTCCTTGGTCTTCAAATATGACGGTAGCGCAATGGCATCTTCATATCTCAAGAGAAATACCTCAAAGATTGCCTGAAGAAGTTTGGAATGCAAGACTAGAAAGGTTATACGATGCCAATGCCTACCAAGAGTCACCTAGATTCTGACGCCAATGGTAAAGAGTTTGATCAAAAGGTATACCGCTCCATGATTGGTTCTTTGCTTTACTTATGTGCATCTAGGCCAGATATCATGCTTAGTGTTTGCATGTGTGCCCGATTCCAAGCGGCACCAAAGGAATCGCATCACTTAGCTGTGAAGCGAATTCTTTGATATTTGGCTTACACCCCAACACTAGGATTATGGTATCCAAAGGGCTCAGAGTTTGATCTAGTTGGATTCTCGGATGCTGATTATGCTGGTGACAAGGTGGATCGCAAGTCTACATCAGGCACATGTCACTTTCTGGGATGATCACTTGTGTGTTGGTCTTCAAAGAAGCAGAACTGTGTATCTCTCTCCACTGCTGAATATGAATACATTGCTGCTGGATCTTGCTGCGCTTAGCTTCTATGGATGAAGCAAACACTCAAAGACTATGACATTCATTTGAAGCAAGTGCCACTCTACTGCGACAATGAAAGCGCCATCAAGATTGCCAACAACCCAGTTCAACACTCGAAGACAAAGCACATTCAGATCCGTCATCACTTTCTCAGAGATCATGTCATGAAGGAAGATATTGATATCATTCATGTCAACACTGAAGAGCAGATGGAAGATATCTTCACAAAGCCCTTGGATGAGAAAAGGTTCTGCAAGTTGCGGTGTGACGTAAATATCTCGGAATCCTCAAATGTCCCGTGATCATGCACACATCCTAACACTTATGCATGTTGATGACTTAGATGTGCAAACACACGAAGTAACGTATATCTTCGACTAATGAAGACTTACACTCTAAGTGTGAATACATTAACGCGGAATTTGACTTCGGAGCACCACGATAATTGTGCGCCGTGTCTGGGTCTAATATTTCCTATACGGTGGGTAACGCCACCACCAAACTTTTGTTTGGAATACTTTCTGTTGGTGTTGCATTTGCAAAGTCTTCGCATTTGGTTTGTCTTCATTGTTAACATGGCTTCATGTTTATCTTCAATATACCGATTTGGTTTCTGTCCTCTACAGCATTCAGTTATAGCTATGTCTTCTAGTTGAATCTTTTGAACTAAGTGAATGTGATCGGACCCTGAACTTTCTATGCTCCCGTCTTAAGTCCATCTATCCAAATCATATGCATTCTATTGAAACTGTCGAATGTCTTCGATGCATCCTTCTCAGCAGAAGATACAGAGACAAACATTAAATATGTTTTAAATGCTCAATCCTTTTTGCCTGAAACCCGGAGAAGCAGGAACGACCACCCGACAATCCAGGCGTGCGTGGGAACGTGGAACAACCTCCAATGTGTTGCATGATCGCCACGTGTCCTTCAGATGTGAACCACCAGGGGCATCTACATAATAACGTTGTGACGTCCCTGTCCCTATAAATACACGCCTCACCCCAGTCATTACCTCTTCTTCAACTTCTCTCTCTCTCTCTCGCACAAACCCTAGCGCCACCGCTATCCCTCGACGATGCTGGCGACGAAGCGCTTAGCTGACCTCACCGACGCCGTCATCACGCCGGCCGCGGACATCGTCTTCTCCGCCGTTGCCGTAGGTGTCCTCCGTCGCCAAGTTAGCGCACGGAAGATCGAACTGCTCGGCTTCATCTCCTACTCTGTCTAGCAGTTCCTCGAGTGGTAAATAAAAACTCTTTTTACAGTCTTTTTGATCCGATAGATTCATCCTTTTCAACCACATGTGGTTTCTGTTCCTACAAAGTTGGATCTATCTTGTTCTGCATCTCATAGCATGCCTAGTATGTTCACTTATGCTTCACAAAGTAGTTAGATTCCTCACTTGTACTTATTCGTGTATTTGTACAAATCTGGAACCAACTCTCTACATATGAGTGAATGTCTTCGCACTATGAGGTCAATGTCTTCTAAAACTGATTTATCTTCAAAATCTTCTGAGAATGCATATGACCTCTTCCCCTTCCCTCGCATCTCTAATGCTGTCACATGTACATGTCCGTGGGAGAATCCCTTGGTTCTCATAGTCTGCATTCATTTGCAAAGTTCTTACATCATCACATAAATTCTCCTGAAGCCAGTTCCTGTCTGACCAGTAGATGGAAGACTTTGACATTGTTGAAGCCTTTCAGTCTAAACTTCATGGCAACAGAAAAATCAGCCAGGAAGGGCGGCAGACAACGCCGTGTAAACACTGCTAAGGACCTGCCACCGGATCCTTATGAGTTATACAAGTCAGATCCAGAAGAAACCTATGGAGAACGCAAGAACCGAATCCAATGGATCCGAAGACATTGGGCAGAGGAATGGTTCAAGTACAGATTCGTCACCGATGAATATGCCGAGAAGAATGCCATAAAGGGCCCCTGGGGAGATATAATATACAAAGGTCTTTAGCCCAAGTCGAAGTCAGAAGCTATTGCTCAGGGCTTCTACCCCTGCATGATTCGTGGACCTCAGCCTGCTAATGCCGACCCATCCTCTCTGTTATGGTGTCGTGAAGATAATCTCTTCAAGCGCAACTTTCAGTTTGCAAAGAACTCGTCCAAGGAAAACAAGAAGTCTTTGGGATTAGACTTCAACCCAGGCCCCTCTGCGCCACGTGCTGACGGCACACGCGAAGCTGAACCCAATCTTGTTGGGCCCTTCTACAACTTAGAAGGTCTCATCACTCATATAATGGTTCAAGGGGCAGACGTGGATCAACCTGCAGATGACGCTAATTCTGACGAAGCGCCTACACCACCGAAGCCTGTGAAGCAAAAGAAACCAAAGGCTTCAAAACCCCCCTCTGCACCAAAAGTCTTACGGGCGAAGCCTCTGGCCACTGCACCTCCTGAAACCAGTGTGCAGTCTGAAGATCTCTCACGCATCTCTAAGTCTGACAAGTTGAAAAAGCCCATGCAATCCACTAGTCAAGCATTGTCCCCTGCTGCTGTTTTGAGAAATGAGAATGATGCCATTGATATGTCCAGCGACGATGATCTTGGCGATGACACTCTTGAGCAATTGATAAAGAGCAAGCAAGAGGCGAAAATCTTCAATGATCTTCCCCTCTTTGATGTGGAAATCTTGTACAAGTTTATTGATGAGTGGTTTGATAGCCCAGATCTCAGTTTTGATGATCTTCAACTCCCAATTGGCCTCAGCGTCTCCTTCCACGGAGCCATTGCTCCTGAGCTGGCTCTTGCACAGAAGATTGTTGAGCTGAAGCACAAAATTGACTATGAAAAGGCTCAGTTCAAGAAGCACATGGCCAAGCTCAATGTTGAAGACATTCAAAACTTCAAGGTCATGATGCATGAGCTCAAGGAGGCATTCCACAAGAAACGAGAAGAAGCAAAAGGTTCTTGTGACCGCATGAAGAATCTTGCTGCCAAATGCGTTCAAGGCTACAATGAAGCTGAAAAGCGCAAGGCTTTGGGGCGACCAGGCATCGACCCCGGAATGGCTACCAAGAAGAAGAAGAAGCCAGCTGTGGCCGAACCAGAAGCATCAAGGCAGGAAGAACCTCGCATTGTCTTCCCGACCAGTATGACAGGCTCGAAGCCTAAGGTCCCCACAGTGGCTTTAGAGTTCAAGAAAACTAGAACAGCTGAAGCCGAAGCAAGAAAGCGCAAGACCAAAGCCACCACTGATGATGCTCCCCCAACCAAGAAAAGAAAAATGAAGAAGAGAGACCGAGCTGCTTCCATAGAGCCCCTTGTTGTCAAGCCAATTTCTGTTGCTCGTCCTTCCTCTGCACATCGAGAACGTCATTTGGTAGTTCATGAGCCTGCTTCCACAGAGGCTCCTGAAGCTGAAGAGAATTAAGCTGTTGACCCCGCCACAGCTGAAGACATTGGTCCTTACGACAATGTTGAAGATGATGAAGTCCTTCCTCAGATCGAGCACACTTTGGTATCATCGCATGTTCTCACGAACAGCGAACTCATCAGCATTGGTCGTCCATTGACGCCAATTGCTCAGGATGACTCATGGGCTGATCACCCTCAAGAATCCCCTCGTGATGAAGAAACACCAGTCACTCCCCCACCACAAGTCACCACTTCGGTGATTGACAATGAAGACTTTGAGGCCCAGCCAACTCCATCTCCACAGGCGTCGCCAGCATTTCGCAGGCTTCGCAAAGGACCAGGGCCCCACGTCATGTTGTCAAGTGTTCCAGAAGGAGAAGAGCGCCAATCTATTTCATGCGAAGTCTTTCCTGAAGCTTCTCCTACTGCGAACATCCCTGAATCTAAAGCCAAAGCGGCTGAAGATATTCCGGCTGCATCAGCCGATGAAGAAGAAGAACCACGCAATGAAGAAAGAGTTGCTACACCCCCGTCCAACCATGAAGTTGTTCTCGAGGAGAACGTGTCTGACCCTCCAGCTCCTGAAGTGGAGGTTACCAATACTGAGGCAACCACCAACATCAACACTGAAGCCAATGACGTTGTCATGGCTAAAGCTATTGTGGTGCCTGAAGCTAATGTGGTGCCTGAAGCTAATGTGGTGCCAGATGTCACTGCACCTGAAGCTCATGCTGCACCTGATGCAAATCTGCAGCTTGAAGCCAATGCCTCTGCTCCTGTACCACCTACCAGGCCACACACCGTCGAGCAAGCATATGATCATGGTCAGCTTGTGACCGTCCACTGGCCAATTCTGGTTCCTCCGCCTGCTCCCGGACCTCAGTTTGCCTACCATGTGGAGCACAGGCCTTAGGTCCAGAAGCCAAAGCCCAGGCTACCACGGTTTCCAGGTACTGCAATTTCACCAGGATCATTTAATCTGAATGGATTCAAGGCACACAACACATTCTTCGACAGTGACAAGAACCCCTACACAAGGCCAAGAATCTCTTCGGACCGATTCTGGAGTTATCAGCGGCGAAGCTATTATTCATGCATCTTGTACATCCAGGGACACATCTTCCCTCATATGCATCTTGATTCTGAAGCCATTGCTGGACTGCCATGCCTTGAAGAAGCCCTTGACTGCTTTCGTGATGTGGGTCTGCTCAAATTTGTGACTACCAAGGAACACTGGAATGAAGAACTTCTTCTTCAATTCTATGCTACCCTCCACATTCGTGGATACAACAGGGATCCGAAGACTTGGATCCTTGAGTGCATGACAGGAGATGTTCATCATGAAGCTGAAGCCCAAGACATCATTGAGCTTACAACCCTGCCCGCTCCTGGCGAATATTATGAACCAGGTTGTCAACAACATCAGAATGCTTTGGAGAGCATTTTCCAGAAGCCAGAACCCAACATGAGCCAAATACTGAGCATGATGAAGCCTTTGCCACGCGACGCCGAATACCCAACCGAATTCTTTGTTGAAGACCTAGAGTATCTGCCCCGTACCATTTAGCATATCATCAGAAAAACTCTATGGCCTGTCAAAGGACATTCATTTGCAGCGAAGCTTGAAGGAGCAATGAAGACTTTGGTTTTCTATATCTTCAATGGCATAAGCTTCAATGCTCAAGACTTCTTCATCAGGCAGTTGGCTGCATCTGGCTCCGACATCTTTGGTCCAAAGTTCTATGCTCCATGGGTAATGCGCCTTATCAAGCTTCACTCTGGCTTCAACTATCAATCGTCTGCGCGCAATCATCTTGTATTCTTGCCAGAGGTTGATCTGTCTACTGAAGCTATTTACCCAGAGCCTGCAAAAGATCCAATCTATCTTCACAATGTTGATCATCAAAGCTTCACCCAGCCCATTGAAGGAGTTCAGGCAGTCTCTCGTGTTTATCCCTTGGCTGGCAACACACGTGCCCCTCGCGCACAAACTGAAGCCACTGGAAGCACCATTGCCCAAAGGCCTCGGAAGCGATCTCGTGTTCTCAACGACCGAGAGCTTCTCGTCGCTCTACATCAGAAACAGGATAAGCATCATGACTGGCTTAAGCGTCAGATGCAAAGCCTCTTGGTGGACGTCAATCACATTCGCAATCTTGCCACCAAGAATGCCTTTGTTACACATGAAACCTGTCGAAGGTCCTGGAAGAGTTTGACATTTCTTAGTGTTGAAGCTGATCTGCAAGACGATGGCTTCATAGAAAGATTCAAGTTTGACTCAACTCCTCCAAGGAATGCTGACTTGCATCGGACTCCCTCCCTTGAAGACTCTGACTATTCTTCCTCACCTGCGATGGTGAATGCCAGAGTCATCGATGATCAAGATGATGCCACTTCACCACCTCCAACTTCAGCGCGTGTCGACACTGCACCGAGTTCTTTTGCACCACCGGACCTCAACAACGACCCTGCTACTTCGCCTACTCCTCATGGGAACGAGAAGAAAACTCTGTGTCTTCAAACCTTTTTGGTCATTACTGACAAAAGGGGGAGAAGCATATGAGTTGATAGTCTTCAAGCGGGTCCATATGGGTGGTTGCTTTACTTTTTGCTATATTTTCCAAGTGCTTACAACTCTCGCTTTTGAAACATTTGGTTCATTTTGAGTTGTAACACTTAAACTTGTTGGTCGTCTACTACCTTTTCGACACTATGTGATGCGATGATAAATTCCGCATGTGCGACGATAAATTCCGCACTAAGTCATCTTGCAGACGTCCATTTTTTCATTATGCATGTCATTATCTTCGATATATCCTTTCATGCATGATGAATTGTCTTCATAAGTAGAAGAGGAGCTCCGCAAGTACAACCTGCCATGTGCATTTGCATTCAAAGGCAAAATACTTATATGCACATCTTCAGGGGGAGCCTTCCTGCTACTTACGAAGACAATACTTAAATCCTTTACAATTTCACATACTTTTATCCCCGTTGAGAACTTCAACCAGTTTGTCATCAATCACCAAAAAGGGGGAGATTGTAAGTGCATCTAGTGCCACCCCTAGTTGGTTTTGGAGTATTGAGGACAAACCTAGTTGAGGGACTAATGTGTTTGTGAGAATTGTAGGATAACACAGGTAGTAGTCCCTCATTGATTCGGTTTACCTATTGGAGATGAACCCTAAAAATGTATGAAGACATTGAAGACAAAGGTGGTATGTGAAGGTATTCACATTGAAGACTATGACAAGAGAAGACATCACGTGAAGACTATGGAGCGCAAAGACTTAGTTGTTTCGTTGTTTCCTTTTCTTCTTTGTTGAGTCATAGGAACCACCGTACTGTGAAGTGGGGTCCAAGTGAACCAGTCAGAATGAATGAAGTGATGCTTAACCAAAATCCTATGTCTTCGAGCGAAGACAATGAGAGCAAATCTTATCCAGAGCTGGATAAGTCAGCTTTGCTTGTAGCTCAAGTAAAGTTGTCGTGTGTGTTTGAAATCTAACCATTGGAACACGTGTCAGTTCCTTAGTGACCCAGGGTCATTTCGGACAAATCAGGTTGGGTTGCCTAGTGGCTATAAATAGCACACCCCTTACACCATAAATTGGTTGGCTGCTCAGAGTTAGTGCACGGCTTTTGTCGTTTGAGAGCAACCCGCCTCGAAGCCTTTGAGAGAGAAATCCTTGCGAGGACAAAGCCCTAAACACCCAGAGCCAAAGAGTGTTAGGCATCACTGAAGTCTTCCTGTCTGTGTGATCTGAAGACTTATTACACTTGAGGACTGTGAATCCTCTAGCCGGTTAGGCGTCGCGTTCTGAGCATCGAAGAGTTATTGTGGATCGCCGGTGAACGAAGTCTGTGAAGGTTTGGAAGTCTACCTTGAAGACTTACCAGAGTGATTGGGAGAGGACTGGGTGTCCTTAGCTCAAGGGGAATAAGGTGAAGACGCGGTCTTCTGAGTTGAATCTCAGCCTCCCTAACCAGACGCACAGTTGTCACAGCAACTGGAACTGGTCCAACAAATCATTGTCTTCAATGAGCAACTGGTTCTATCCTTCCCATCTCTTTATTTGCAGTTTTTCCTTGTGAAGTCATTACCTGTTTGCATTATCTTTTTGTCTTCACTATGTAACTGCTTGTTCTGATTGGCTTCATACTATCTTCCGCCCTAATCTATACTGCCTAGCTGCTATTAGTCGTTGTGCTTTCACTTCATTGGATACTTGACTATGGCTTGCCTAGTGTAGTCTACCTTCCGCTGCATGGTAATAGGTTTGTTTCTATTGTTTGTCTTCGAAACTTCCATGTTTTGAAGACTTTCATAAAAATCGCCTATTTACCCCCTTCTAGTCGACCACTAGCACTTTCAAAGTGGGCCCAAAAGCATAGTGTCCAGTTGACGGGCCGAATCTGATATGGGCCATAATTGAGCCCAAAGCCTCTTAAAGGGCCAGACCTGATCTGAGCCATAATTTGGCCCAGAACGTGGCAGGCTTTTAACAGGCCGAATCTCATATGGGCCACTATTAGGCCCGGAGCGTGGCAGGCCATTAATGGACCGGATCAAATATGGGCCGACATTTGGCCCAAAACATGGCAGCAAGTTAATGGGCCGGCCTACTTGGGTCCTCAAAACCTTGTGGGCCTATAGCTGGGCCGGCCCATTAATGTTGGCGAAATCTCGTGGGCCTTTAGCTGGGCCGGCCCATTATGATCCGCAAGAATCTTGTGGGCCTTTACCTGGGCCAGACCATTATGACACACAAAAATCTTGTGGGCCTTTACCTAGGCCGGCCCATTATGGCCCGCGAAATCTTCTGGGACTTTAGCTGGGCCAGCCCATTATGGTCCACAAAATCTTGTGGGCCTTTAGCTGGGCCGACCCATTATGGTCCGTAAAATCTTGTGGGCCTTCAGTTGGGCCGGCCCATTTAAACTTGATGGGCCGGTCCACGTGTCAAAATATCATAGGCGCGTCTCACCCATTGGATGAGTGACACCTATGCCAACGCGGACCTGACACGTGTCTCCTCCAGCCAATGATGATTTTACACGTGGAAAATCCCCATTGGTCAGGGCTGTTAACGTGTTATCGGATCCAAAACCCGACCCGATAGCTTAACGGCGTTCCGTTACGGTGGATGCCATGTGTCGGTCACCCTTGACGAAAGCACTTCTGTGACGCGCGATTTATCATCATGGAAGTGGACACTTCCGTGATGATAATTTTGGTAATGTCATGGAACACTTGTACGACAGCATAGGTATGACTATCTTGATTCTGTCATAAAATCGTCATGGATGTACATGCATGACAGAAAACGCGACCAACTGTGACAAACACGTATCATCACAGAAGTGTATTTTTTTGTAGTGTTAACCCATCAAAGTGCACATTCGGAGTTCCTGGCGGAAAGTTACTCGGCTTCCTCGTTTCTGAACGAGGGATCGACGCGAACCCGGAGAAAGTTGGTGCCATACTCCAGATGAAGCGTCCTGCGCGTGTGCATGATGTCCAGAAGTGTAACGCCCCGAGACCGTTGCGCCAGGTATCTTTCAGTTATTCGCCGTCATTGCCATGTCATTTGGTTGCGTGTGCATCTTGTCATTGCATCATGTGCATTGCATCATCATGTTTTCAAAACTTGCATTCGTCCGGGTTATCCCAGTTCTCCCCGTTGTCCTTTCTGAGCCCATACCACACTTGCATGCGCCCGCGGCATGTCCGAAATAGTGTTTTATAAGTGGCCGGAAAATGTTCTCGGAATGGGATGAGAGTTTACGTGTGGTCTTGTTATAGTGTAGGTAGACCGCCTTCCAAGTTTCATCGCAATCGGAGTTCGTTTGATGCCCCAACGATTAACTATAGCGGTAGTATAGCCGGTCTAATGTCGGACTTTTTCGGTCCCCGAAAACCCTGCCGGGCTGCATCTCTCCCCTCTTCTCTCAGACCAACCCGCTCTCCACAGGGCACCTAGGCCCAGCCTACCACTTTTTGCGCAGTACATCGGCCCCTCGCGCGCGTCCAGAAATTGTCTCGGACCCGACCCGGACAGTCGTCACCGTTGGATCCGGATCAGTCCCAAACATCTACAAAACGTCTCCATTTTCTTTTTTGGACTCCCTAACTATTTTATTCGTGATCGTCCGATTACGGTCGGATGGACGGATTAGACCCTACCCAAAATTCTTATTGTTATATATAGATCAACCCCTAACCCTAGCCTTAGCCCGTCCAATCCTCCTAGCGCCGCCACCCATTGTTTTCTCCAACTGGTCTCCCCCTTCCTCGGGATCTGTCTGATCTTTCCACACATCCCTCCTCGATTTCAGTCCCCGGCCAGTCGCCTTCGAACCTACCCAACCGGTGCCTCCCTTGGATCCCGTCGTCCACCACCGAAGCCACCAGGACCGGCCGCGTCCCTCTCCTTCCCTTCGTTCTCCTCCTCCTGTCGTCTCTCTGTCCCTCTCGCTCAATATTGCTCTCTCTCTCTCTCTCTCTCTCTCTCTCTCTCTCTCCACCACCAGGCTGACCCCGAGCTCCTCGCCCGCAGCTTCCCCGCCTCATGTGTCCTCTCGTCCCCGAGCACGCAAATCGCCGGAGAGCTCGGGTGAGTAACAGGCCAGCCACGACGCCGCCCCGAGCCGCTTCCGCACCATCCTTCATCGCGCCGACCAGCAGCAGGGAACCAGCCACTACCATGGAGACCAAGCTCCAAGTTCCTGCTCGCCCGTGCCAAGTCCATCTACGAGAAGCAGTCGCCATGCATCCGGCGAGGACCGGCCATCCCACAACCCAGATCCGCAGCGCGCCCGGTTCCACGCCCTCCATCCGTCGCCGCCGCGCCGGAGATCCCTGACGCCGCTGCTCTGCTTTGCTTCTTCTAGAGCAGAGGAGGCCAGCGCCCGCAAACCTCTGCCTCATCCGCTCGTCCTGCGCGCGTTGACCTCCAGCGTAGACCGCGCGAAGCCCATCTCTAGATGTCGTCTCCTATGCGCGTGGGCCACAAGCAGGCCGGCCCAGCGCGCACCCTGCCGCCTCTCTCGCCATCGACCTGGGCCTCATCCCGATTCCCCTTGTGCACTCTTGGGCTAGCCGGTTTCGGCCCATTCTTGTTTTTTCCCTGTCTAGCGATTTTAGTAATTATCTTGAGACTCTAGTTTTACAGAAAAACCCTCCATGTTCATGCATATAATAACTTAATAACCGTGCATCATATTATAATGATTTATATATGAAACTTGCTTAGAATTTTGTCTAGTTTAATATTATTCAACTTTCACCCATGTTTAAAATGTTTAAAATGTTGTTTGATTAAATTTGCTCCTATGCCATGTTTAAATGCTTTTATTCATAACTAAATAACCGTAACTCAGAATTTAATAAACTTTATATGTAAATGGGGTAGAAAAATGCATAGTTTAACATGGTGGCATCTCTTTGCATGTTTATCAACTCTAAAATTGTGTTTAGGGCAGAACAGTACCATAACCGAAATATGCACATGGGGACTTTCCGGAATTGTTGTTCGTTGTTTCCGGCCTCATTTAAACTTGACTATATAGGTAGTTTTAATTTGCTTCACCCTCTTGCCATGTTTAACAACATTTAATATTGTTGGGTACATAAACGAGATCGAACTAAATAACTTGAATGTGGTATTTCATCAATATGCAACGGAGTTGCATGTTGAGCTCCATTTAATTTGTAGGATTGTTTGTGCATTTTGCCATGCCATGCCTCATTAAACCGGACATGCATCATACTTGGTTGTGCATCATGTCATGCTTATGTGGTGGTTGTTTACTATGTTGTGTGCTTCTTTCCGGTGTTGCTTCTTCGGGTTGGTTCCGATAACGTCGCGTTTGTGAGGACCCGTTCGACTACGTCCGTTTATCTTCTTCATGGACTCGTTCTTTTTCCTTGCGGGATTTCAGGCAAGATGACCATACCCTTGAAATCACTTCTATCTTTGCTTGCTAGTTTCTCGCTCTTTTGCTATGCCTATGCTGCGATACCTACCACTTGCTTATCATGCCTCCTATATTGTTGAACCAAGCCTCTAACCCACCTTGTCCTAGCAAACCGTTGTTTGGCTATGTTACCGCTTTGCTCAGCCCCTTTTATAGCATTGTTAGTTGCAGGTGAAGATTGAAGTTTGTTCCTTGTTGGAACATGGAGATGTTGTTCCTTATTGGAACGTGTTTACTTGTTGGGATATCACAATATCTCTTATTTAATTAATGCATCTATATACTTGGTAAAGGGTGGAAGGCTCGGCCTTATGCCTGGTGTTTTGTTCCACTCTTGCCGCCCTAGTTTCCGTCATATCGGTGTTATGTTCCCGGATTTTGCGTTCCTTACGCGGTTGGGTTATAATGGGAACCCCTTCACAGTTCGCCTTGAATAAAACTCCTCCAGCAAGGCCCAACATTGGTTTTACCATTTGCCACCTAGCCTTTTCTTTCCCTTGAGTCGGCCGGCACAAGGGTCATCTTTATTTAAACCCCCCCGGGCCAGTGCTTCTCTAAGTGTTGGTCCAACTGAGCGATGTCCGAGGCTACCAGGGGCAACTCTGGGCTGGCTTACCCGACGTCTGGCTCATCCGGTGTGCCCTGAGAACGAGATATGTGCAGCTCCTATCGGGATTTGTCGGCACATTCGGGTGGCTTTGCTGGTCTTGTTTTACCATTGTTGAAATGTCTTGTAACAGGGATTCCGAGTCTGATCGGGTCTTCCCGCTAGAAGGAATATCCTTCGTTGATCGTCAGAGCTTGTGATGGGCTAATTTGGGACACCCCTGCAGGGTTATGAACTTTCGAAAGCCGTGCCCGCGGTTATGGGCAGATGGGAATTTGTTAATGTCCGGTTGTAGAAAACCTGAAGTTGACCTTAATTAAAATACATCAACCGCGTGTGTAACCGTGATGGTCTCTTCTCGGCGAAGTCCGGGAAGTGAACACGGTGTTGGAGTTATGCTTGACGTAGGTTGTTCTAGGATCACTTCTTGATCATAGTTGTTCGACCATGCTTTTCTTTCTCTTCTCGCTCTAATTTGCGTATGTTAGCCACCATATATGCTAGTCGCTTGCTGCAGCTCCACCTCATACCTTTTACCTTACCTATAAGCTTAAATAGTCTTGATCGCGAGGGTGTGAGATTGCTGAGTCCCCGTGACTCACAGATACTTCCCAAACCAGTTTGCAGGTGCCGATGTTACCGAGCAGGTGACGCAACCAAGCTCAACGAGGAGCTCGATGAAGATCTTGTCCTTTATGTTGTTCCGTTTCTAGTTGATCAGTAGTGGAGCCCAGTCGGGACGACCGGGGATCTGTGTAGCTTTTGGGGTAGTCTTCTTTTATTTTGGTTCCGTAATCGGACCTTAAGTGTATTTGGATGATGTAATGCTTTATTCATGTATTGTGTGAAGTGGCGATTGTAAGCCAACTATATATCTCTTTCCCTTATGTATTACATGGGTTGTGTGAAGATTACCTCACTTGCGACATTGCTTTCAATGCGGTTATGCCTCTAAGTCGTGCTTCAACACATGGGAGATATAGCCGCATTGAGGGCGTTACAAGTTGGTAATCAGAGCCTTCCCCGACCTTAGGAGCCCCCCTGCTTGATCGAATAGCTGGCGTTGTTGAGTCTAGAAAAATGTTTTGAGTCATTTAGGATTATATATATCGGAGAGTTAGGACTTCTTTTTACTCCTCAGTCCCTTGATCGCTTTGGTAAGGCATCCTGACGTAGAGTTTTGACTCTTCTCTTCTCAAATTTCACTAATTTTTTTTAGGATCACGTGGGTATCTTGGAATCATTTCGATGATTTTGTGACGAGAACATTGTTCTTGGTGCCTCCTGTCATTTAGGGGTTGTGGCAGTGTCCCGGGGAGTTGAGCTCCGAGGTGTTGTCGTCACAATTTTATTGTTGCAGTTCTGGAATACCCGAGTTTAGTTTCGCCGACATCGAAAATCTCTTTTATGAAGTTGTTGGTGAGATAACCTCGACGCCACCCAGTATTGGGGCGGGAGTTCGGGAGTATTGCCATAACTCGTATAACGGATGCTTTTCGAAGGTTGAGGTAGATGATTTCTGAAGGTTTCTTTGTTATGTGTTGAAGGATGGATACAGCTGGATGAAGGATTTGCTAGTTTGGGTGAGATATTATGCTTCCCCTGTATCCCCAACACCTGATTGCATAACCGGAAAATTTTGGGAGTTTATAAGTGGGAATTCAAGTAGCTCCTAGGATATCTTTCCGACAGATGTATGATATGAAATTGGGGTTTGACGTCTAGTGGTCCGCCTATTCATGGTTGGTTTTACAGTGGTCTCGTTGTGTCTTAAAGAGTCCTTGGCTATGCCGACTCGGGGACGCTTCGTATGTCATGTGCACTGCCTTGTATATGATGGTGCTGTACGATTAAGCCCGTGTAGTCCCCACCACAAAAACTTCGGACGAAATCTCTATCATATGTTTGTTCCGGCTTATTCTGCAAGCCAATCCTTTGTTTTGTTTTGAGTTGTGGTATTCAAGTTGCTTCGAAGTCGAATGTTGATTTCATCCCTTGTCTAAGTGGTGTTCTCATATTCCTATGTGAATACTAATCCTTCGTGATCATCGAGATTGTCTTTCCAATCCTTTTCAACCGGCGTGTTTTCTCTTCAAGTGGATCCGATCATTTGAACATCCGCTAGATCAAGTATCAGTTCTTCTCAACGGTGTTTGTTTCATCCGTCTCCAAGTTGCCTTTGTTTTTCCCACCCACCCACCCTTTTTCTTCAAGGAATACGATTTTTAATCAAGTATCCTTTATATTCTCGTGAAGTCTCTCCATTCCTTTTTTGTCAATGTTCTTATCCGGTGATTCTCAGGAAGATTCTAATGGAGCTTCAAGTTCGTCATTCTTCATTCTTTTCATCTCTGATGGTTTCAAGTCAAGCTTTGTTGATCATATCCTTTCCTCGTTTCAATGTTTTCTCATGCCGGTGCAATTCTTAATCATTCACCTCTCGCTATTCAATTGTTCCGGAGTGCTGAAGATATCTCAGAAGGATCGTCTTGTCATTCAAGATCCGTTAATCCTATTTTGAGGATGTTTATCTCATTCAAGACTTTTAATTCAACCGTTGCATTCTCTCTTTTAAATTGTTCTACGGTGTTTCTTTTGAGTGGGCCCTAACCCACAGGTCTTTTTCCAGGATCTTACCCGACTCTTCTTATTCTCCCGGAGTTAGTCTCAAATTCATTTCAAAGTTTGACGTAAGAATGAATTGACATCAGTCAAATGTCTTTCTCCAAGCTTTTCCAAATTATTTTCATCGTTGGCTCAACCTTTCCATTCTTCATTCCGGAGTGCCTCAACAATTCATGGTGGTGTTTCTCATCGTCATTCTCAACATTTGAAGACCGAAGAAGAGTTTTACCTCCATATCTTATCCGTTCTCTCAGAGATTCGTGATTCTAGTTCGAGCCCATCCTCTCATAATTGTTTTTGATTGTCAAAATTCTTTTCACCTATCCGGAGCAATTCAAGATTTCTGTTCAATTTGATTATCCGGAGCCCATCATCGAAGATTTATTCATTCCAGCTTTCAGCTCTCATACTCTAAATCATACCGGTGCTTAAATCAAGGATTCTCTAATCAGCTCGTAATCTCGTAGTTCTCATGGATCTAAATTCTCTCAGGCATCTTTGTTCATTTGCTAATTCTTTCTGGTATTTCTTTATATTTTTTCATTGTTCTTTTTCAATTCTTACCGGTGGCTCGTTCAAGATTTCTCTTCCTTTGTTATTGTATCGATACTTCCGTTCTTTCAAATCCTACCGGTGGATCATCGAAGGCCTCTTCAAGTTTGCACATTATCTATCTTAATCCTTTCTACGAGAATAAGTAGTATGCCAATTCAATTGGTTGTCATCAATTTGAATTGGTGAAGGATAAGCATAATGTAATTCTTATTCTTGTTTCATCGAGTTGATTCAATTCCTTATTCCAGAGTGGTTCATCATACATATTCTTGGTTTCAAGTGCTCATTTTTCTTTCCCGGAGTTCCAAGCTCTCGCAATTATGTTATCACGGAGATCTATCTAAATCTTTACAAGGTTCCACCTTGTGTTTTCAACTACCCTTTCTTTCCGTTTGATCATTCTTTTGTTTAACGGAGTTCTTCATGGAGGTTCTACATGTTGGTTCATAAAGGATTTAATTCCTTCTCGTAGTGTTCATCAAGATTCTTTTCAGAGGAGCTCAAGCATTCTTCATCTTGCAATCCGGAGTGCAATTCTTTCTACCATATTATTGGAGGTGGTATTATGCCATTCTTGATAATTTGGGTTCATGTTTCATGATTCACATGCTGTTAGGAATGAGGTATTTTAAATCCATTAATCTCTTCTTTGAAGTTATCTTGGGTTATATTTCACCTAAAGCCTTCCCTAAGGTTTGTTGCTATCTACGATGCTTATAAAGGACCCAAGCTCTTCTTTATCCTCCCGGTGAAATACTTTCTCGTCTTCTTGTTCATATCAATCCAACTTTTGTTCCCGTGAGTGGCAGGTTGTCACCTCATAATTTTGAGATGTATTCCATAAGACCATATCAAGTTTATCCTTTTTGTTGTTGGTTATCCAACAACTCCGTTCTAGCATATGTTGTAAGCGTGCTCTCTCAAGATCTCATTTCACTCTGTTCATTTCATTTCTTTCTTTCTTTGTTCCGGAGGCATTGTGATGTTGCTCTTTTCTCTCATCATCTCGAATGGTGAGGATCGTGTTCTTTTCGTGCTTACCCATTCAACCGGAGTGTCATGCCCTCTTTTCAAGTTCTTCCCATTTTTATCAACCAGAGTGCCGTCTGAAATCGTTCTTACCCATTGTGCCATTCTTTCATTAGTTCCGGAGGCAGTGTGTTGTTGATTTCATCAAGTATCCTCTTGTCTTGTCAAGTTCTAGTTAATTCCTTCCATTTTCAGTCAGAGTGCTGTCCAAATGATATCATTCTTATTCCCTCTCTATTTTGTTTTGACCGGAGTGGCTTCAATGTCTATCTTGTCACTTAAGCTCGTCTTTTTTGCCGTATTTCTGACTCCTTGGCTAACAGAGTGTTTTCCACTTTGTTCATCTCCATTGTATTATTCTTTTCAATTTGTTCAACCTCTCATGGCTCGTGGTTTCACTCATTTGCCAAAGAAGCAACTTAGCTTTACCTCTCCTCTTTCTCTTCCATTGTCCCTCCGGTGCCATTCTAGATCTCGGGACGAGATCGTCTCGTAGTGGTGGAGTGTTGTAATGCCCCTAGACCGTTGCGCCAGGTGTCTTCCAGTTATTCGCCATCATTGCCATGTCATTAGGTTGTGTGTGCATCTTGTCATTGCATCATGTGCATTGCATCATCATGTTTTCAAAACTTGCATTCATCCGGGTTATCCCAGTTCTCCCCGTTGTCCTTTCTCAGCCCATACCACACTTGCACGAACCCGCGGCATGTCCGAAATAGTATTTTATAAGTGGCCGGAAAATGTTCTAGGAATGGGATGAGAGTTGACGTGTGGTCTTGTTATAGTGTAGGTAGACCGCCTGCCAAGTTTCATCGCAATCGGAGTTTGTTTGACGCCCCAACGATTAACTATAGCGGCAGTATAGCCGGTCTAACGTCGGACGTTTTCGGTCTCCGGAAACCCTGCCGGGCTGCATCTCTCCCCTCTTCTCTCAGACCAACCCACTCTCCATAGTCCACCTAGGCCCAGCCTACCCCTTTTTGCGCAGTACATCGGCCCCTCGCGCGCGTCCGAAAATTGTCCCGGACCCGACCCGGACAGTCGTCACCGTTGGATCCGGATCATCCCCAAACATCTACAAAACGTCTCCCTTTTCTTTTTTGGACTCCCTAACTATTTTATTCGCGATCGTCCGATTACGGTCGGAGGGACGGATTAGCCCCTACCCAAAATTCTTATTGCTATATATAGATCAACCCCTAACCCTAGCCTTAGCCTGTCCAATCCTCCTAGCACCGCCACCCACTGTTTTCTCCAACTGGTCTCCCCCCTTCCTCGGGATCTGTCTGATCTTTCCACACATCCCTCCTCGATTTCAGTCCCCGGCCAGTAGCCTTCGAACCTACCCAACCGGTGCCTCCCCTGGATCCCGTCGTCCACCACTGAAGCCACCAGGACCGGCCGCGTCCCTCTCCTTCCCTTCATTCTCCTCCTCCTCCTGTCGTCTCTCTGTCCCTCTCGCTCAATATTGCTCTCTCTCCCAGGGACGTTCGTGCAGGAACCGCAAGGAGGAAGCCACCACCAGGCCGACCCCGAGCTCCTCGCCCGCAGCTTCCCTGCCTCCTGTGTCCTCTCGTCCCCGAGCACGCAAAACACCGGAGAGCTCGGGTGAGCAACAGGCCAGCCACGACGCCGCCCCGAGCCGCTTCCGCGCCATCCTTCGTCGCGCCGACCAGCAGTAGGGAACCAGCCACCGCCATGGAGACCAAGCTCCAAGTTCCTGCTCGCCCGCACCAAGTCCATCTACGAGAAGCAGTCGCCATGCATCCGGCGAGGACCGGCCATCCCACGACCCAGATCCGCAGCACGCCCGGTTCCACGCCCTCCATCCTTCGCCGCCGCGCCGGAGATCCCTGACGCCGCTGCTCTGCTTTGCTTCTTCTAGAGCAGAGGAGGCCAGCGCTCGCAAACCTCTGCCTCATCCGCTCGTCCTGCGCGCGTTGACCTCCAGCGTAGACCGCGCGAAGCCCATCTCCACATGCCGTCTCCTATGCGCATGGGCCACAAGCAGGCCGGCCCAGCGCGCACCCTGCCGCCTCTCTCGCCATCGACCTGGGCCTCATCCTGATTCCCCTTGTGCACTCTTGGGCTAGCCGGTTTCGGCCCATTCTTGTTTTTTTCCCTGTCTAGCGATTTTAGTAATTATCTTGAGACTCCAGTTTTACAGAAAAACCCTCCATGTTCATGCATATAATAACTTAATAACCGTGCATCATATTATAATGATTTATATATGAAACTTGCTTAGAATTTTGTCTAGTTTAATATTATTCAACTTTCACCCATGTTTAAAATGTTTAAAATGTTGTTTGATTAAATTTGCTCCTATGCCATGTTTAAATGCTTTTATTCATAACTAAATAACCGTAACTCGGAATTTAATAAACTTTATATGCAAATGGGGTAGAAAAATGCATAGTTTAACATGGTGGAATATCTTTGCATGTTTAACAACTCTAAAATTGTGTTTAGGGCAGAACAGTACCATAACCGAAATATGCACATGGGGACTTTACGGAATTGTTGTTCGTTGTTTCCGGCCTCATTTAAACTTGACTATATAGGTAGTTTTAATTTGCTTCACCCTCTTGCCATGTTTAACAACATTTAATATTGTTGGGTACATAAACGAGATCGAACTAAATAAATTGAATGTGGTATTTCATCAATATGCAACGGAGTTGCATGTTGAGCTCCACTTAATTTGTAGGATTGTTTGTGCATTTTGCCATGCCATGCCTCATTAAACCGGACATGCATCATACTTGGTTGTGCATCATGTCATGCTTATGTGGTGGTTGTTTACCATGTTGTGTGCTTCTTTCCGGTGTTGCTTCTTCGGGTTGGTTCCGATAACGTCGCGTTTGTGAGGACCCGTTCGACTACGTCCGTTTATCTTCTTCATGGACTGGTTCTTCTTCCTTGCGGGATTTCAGGCAAGATGACCATACCCTCGAAATCACTTCTATCTTTGCTTTCTAGTTTCTCGCTCTTTTGCTATGCCTATGCTGCGATACCTACCACTTGCTTATCATGCCTCCTATATTGTTGAACCAAGCCTCTAACCCACCTTGTCCTAGCAAACCGTTGTTTCGCTATGTTACCGCTTTGCTCAGCCCCTCTTATAGCGTTGTTAGTTGCAGGTGAAGATTGAAGTTTGTTCCTTGTTGGAACATGGAGATGTTGTTCCTTATTGGAACATGTTTACTTGTTGGGATATCACAATATCTCTTATTTAATTAATGCATCTATATACTTGGTAAAGGGTGGAAGGCTTGGCCTTATGCCTGGTGTTTTGTTCCACTCTTGCCGCCCTAGTTTCCGTCATATCGGTGTTATGTTCCTGGATTTTGCGTTCCTTACGCGGTTGGGTTATAATGGGAACCCCTTGACAGTTCGCCTTGAATAAAACTCCTCCAGCAAGGCCCAACATTGGTTTTACCATTTGCCACCTAGCCTTTTCTTTCCCTTGAGTCGGCCGGCACAAGGGTCATCTTTATTTAAACCCCCCCCCCGGGCCAGTGCTTCTCTAAGTGTTGGTCCAACTGAGCGATGTCCGAGGCTACCAGGGGCAACTCTGGGCTGGCTTACCCGACGTCTGGCTCATCCGGTGTGCCCTGAGAACGAGATATGTGCAGCTCCTATCGGGATTTGTCGGCACATTCGGGTGGCTTTGCTGGTCTTGTTTTACCATTGTTGAAATGTCTTGTAACCGGGATTCCGAATCTGATCGGGTCTTGCCGCTAGAAGGAATATCCTTCGTTGACCGTGAGAGCTTTTGATGGGCTAAGTTGGGACACCCCTGCAGGGTTATGAACTTTCGAAAGCCGTGCCCGCGGTTATGGGCAGATGGGAATTTGTTAATGTCCGGTTGTAGAAAACTTGATGTTGACCTTAATTAAAATACATCAATCGCGTGTGTAACCGTGATGGTCTCTTCTCGGCGGAGTCCGGGAAGTGAACACGGTGTTGGAGTTATGCTTGACGTAGGTTGTTCTAGGATCACTTCTTGATCATAGTTGTTCGACCGTGCTTTGCTTTCTCTTCTCACTCTAATTTGTGTATGTTAGCCACCATATATGCTAGTCGCTTGCGGCAGCTCCACCTCATACCTTTTACCTTACCTATAAGCTTAAATAGTCTTGATCGCGAGGGTGTGAGATTGCTGAGTCCCCGTGACTCACAGATACTTCCCAAACCAGTTTGCAGGTGCCGATGTTACCGAGCAGGTGACGCAACCAAGCTCAAGGAGGAGCTCGATGAAGATCTTGTCCTTTATGTTGTTCCATTTCCAGTTGATCAGTAGTGGAGCCCAGTCGGGACGATCGGGGATCTGTGTAGCTTTTGGGGTAGTCTTCTTTTATTTTGGTTCCATAGTCGGACCTTGAGTGTATTTGGATGATGTAATGCTTTATTCATGTATTGTGTGAAGTGGCGATTGTAAGCCAACTATGTATCTCTTTCCCTTATGTATTACATGGGTTGTGTGAAGATTACCTCACTTGCGACATTGCTTTCAATGCGGTTATGCCTCTAAGTCGTGCTTCGACACGTGGGAGATATAGCCGCATCGAGGGCGTTACAAGAAGCTTACTGGTTGTTTGGCCGCCTTGAGTCGATTCATTTCTCGTCTCGGTGAAAAGGCATTTCCTCTTTACCGACTGATGAAGAAATCTGACAAGTTCGAGTGGACTCCTGAAGCTGATGCAGCATTTGCAGAACTCAAAGCCCTGCTTTCCACCCAGCTGGTGCTCACTGCCCCAATCAGCAAAGAGCCCTTACTGCTTTATATTGCAGCCACTGGACAAGTTGTCAGTACAATACTCACAGTTGAGCGGGAAGAAGAAGGAAAAGCCTATAAAGTTCAGCGCCCAGTATACTATGTTTCTGAAGTTCTGACTCCATCCAAGCAAAGATATCCACATTATCAGAAGCTTGTTTATGGGATTTACATGACCACGAAGAAGGTTGCACATTATTTCTTTGATCACTACATTACAGTCGTCAGCGACGCACCATTGTCAGAAATTCTGAACAACAGAGATGCAACTGGTTGAGTGGCAAAGTGGGCGATTGAACTCCTCCCCTTGGATATCAAGTTTGAGGCAAAGAAAGCTATCAAGTCCCAGTCAGTAGCAGATTTCCTCGCCGAGTGGATTGAACAGCAACTGCCGACTCAGATTCACTCAGACCATTGGACTATGTTCTTTGATGGATCTATGATGCTGAATGGTTCTGGTGCTGGGGTAGTATTGGTATCCCCTCAAGGCGACAAGCTTTGCTACGTTCTCCAGATTCATTTTGATTCCTCCAATAATGAAGCTGAATATGAGGCACTTTTATACGGGTTGCGTATGGCCATTTCACTCGGCGTCCGTCGCCTCATGGTCTACGGCGACTCAGATTTGGTGGTTAATCAAGTAATGAAGGAGTGGGACGTCAGAAGCCCGGCTATGACTGGCTATTGTAATGCAGTGAGGAAGTTAGAGAAGAAGTTTGAGGGTTTATAGCTCCATTACATACCCCGACTGAAAAATCAAGCAGTGGATGATTTGGCGAAGATAGGTTCCAAGAGGGAAGCCATTCCTAGTAATGTGTTTTTGGAACATATTCATACACCTCTAGTCCAGGAAGATCCTTTCACTGAAGATCCCCCACAGCCAAAGAGCGCCACTAATCCGACTGAAGTCGAAGTCCCGGCCATGGTCGACTTGATCATGGAGGTTTTGGTCATCACTCCCGACTGGACAGTGTCATACATCGCGTACATTCTTAGGAAGGAACTCCCAGAGGACGAATAAGAGGCCGGACAGATCGTTCGCGGATCTAAAGCTTTTACTGTGATAGGAGGGCAGCTGTCCAGAGAAAGTGTAGCTGGAGTCAGCCAGAAATGCATAACACCAGAAGAAGGTCGAGTGATCCTCAATGATATCGACTCGAGGACCTGTGGTCACCATGCGTCCTCTCGGACCATTGTGGCCAAAGCATACCAAGCGGGATTTTATTGGCCACGGGCAAATGAGATGGCACAAGAAATAGTCGACAGATGTGAAGGCTGCCAGTTTTATTCCAACATGTCTCACAAGCCCGCGTCAGCCCTGAAGACCATTCCACTCGCCTGGCCCTTTGCTGTTTGGGGTTTGGACATGGTTGGACCCCTGAGAACGGGTAGGAGCGGCTTCACTCATGTACTCGTGGTAGTCGACAAGTTCACCAAATGGATTGAAGCCAAACCTATCAAAAGTCTTGAAGCCAGTACTGCGGTCAGTTTCATCAGAGAGTTAACATTCAGATATGGTGTTCCACACAACATCATCACTGACAATGGGTCGAACTTAGATTCTGATGAGTTCAGAGCCTTCTGCGCTTCCCCAGGCATTCGAGTCGACTATGCTTCAGTCGCCCATCCCTAGTCGAATGGACAAGCTGAAAGAGCAAACAGATTGATTCTCAAAGGACTGAAGCCCCGACTAATGCGTGATCTCAAGCACGCGGCAGGCGCCTGGGTCAATGAACTTCCATCAGTGCTTTGGGGTTTGAGGACAACTCCTAATCGGTCGACTGGCCGAAATCCATTCTTCTTGGTCTATGGAGCTGAAGCTGTTCTTCCGAGTGACTTGCTTCACAATGCACCTAGAGTCGAGCTTTTCTCAGAAGATGAAGTAAAACAAGCTCGGGAAGACGCAGTTGATCTCCTGGAAGAGGAAAGAGAGATGGCCTTGATTCGGTCGACCATTTATCAGCAAGACCCGCGTCGATTCCATGCCAGAAACGTGAGGGGTCGAGCATTTCAAGGAGACTTGGTTCTTTGAGTGGATCAGCATAAACCACACAAGCTCGCCCCTACTTGGGAAGGCCCCTTCATTATCACCAGAGTGCTCCACAATGGAGTATACCACTTATACAATGTCGAGCACAAGAAAGACGAGCCACGCGCTTGGAATGTGGAGCTACTCCGCCCCTTTTACACTTAAGCATTCAGACTGTTGAGATGTAATAAGAAATACCCTTTAGTTTGATTATCAAAGACACAGTTTTTCAGTCTCTTAAATGATTGTTGTTCCTTTTTTATATGTTCTAAATCCCCCAGTGGGTGCCTTAGATGCAAATCCGTTTCGCCTAAGTTTTAAAAATATCCTACCGAGTGGTGAGCAACCCTCTCACTCGGAGGCTTAGCTGCGAATCCGTTTCGCCTAAGTTTGAAAAATCCTACCGAGTGTTGAGCAAGCCTCTCACTCAGAGGCTTAGCTGTGAATCCATTTTGCCTAAGTTTGTAAAATCCTACCGAGTGTTGAGCAAGCCTCTCACTCGGAGGCTTAGCTGCGAATTTGTTTCACCTAAGTTTGTAAAATCCTACTGAGTGGTGAGCAAGCCTCTCACTCGGGGGCTTAGCTGCAGTCTAGTACTCGCCTAAGTTTGAAAAATCCTACCGAGTGGTGAGCAAGCCTCTCACTCAGGGGCTTAGCTACAGTCCAGTACTCACCTAAGTTTGAAAAATCCTACCGAGTGGTGAGCAAATTCAAGGAGTTAATGAGTCGACCGGTTCATGGTGACTTGCAAACAATAAATCAGTAGGATAAAGAAAAGTACCTTCGAGCATAAGGAAGAGCTTCTTGGCGAGTGCTTTCAGATAAGCTTCCACGTTGTTTCTCCTACGAGACATGCTTTCCAGCTGCTCGTTCAGAGTCACCTTATCTTTCTTCAGACGAGTCGCCTCTCGGTTGGACTCGGTAAGAGACACCTTCAGCTTGGTGATTTCCTCCTCTAGCGCACCGACTGAAGCCAGCTTTTTGTCAGCAAGTGCAGTCTTCTCCTGAGCCTTGTTTTGCACAGCTGCAAGATCGAGGTCCTTCTTCGCCAGAGCCTGCCTCATTTTCTCTGCGAGATATACACTCGGGTCAGGCAGAAGAACGAAGAGATAACTTGAGGGATGATTAAGATAAACAGTCGACAGGTTGTTACCTTCCGTACCAGCTACTTCGTCTTTAGCCTTTTTCAAGTTCTGATTGGCCAGCTCCAAATCAAGGTTGAGTTGTCTCTGCTTTTCCTTGAATTCAGCGAACTTGGAGATAGGCGCAAAGGATTTCTGCAATCAGTAAAAGATATGTCAATGGACAAGGTCAAAGATCATTCGCCTCCGAGTGAATAAAACTCTAAGACTACTACAGAATCAAAACATTCTACAGTAGTCTCGGGGACTACACCAAGTGGGTGCACTTGTCGTGCCCCCACTGGTTCAGAGTCCACTCGACATGGTTCGCCCAGGCCGAGTGGAAGAGTGAAACAACAAAGATGTCAAACACCCACTGGGTGCGCAGATGCGAAGTGCAGAATAACAAGAAACTGCATGGAGAAAGGTTTTCAGGTAGCATATCCTAACAGAACAAACAACAAGATAAGAGTTTAGTCGGAAGCCAACTTACCTGGACATTGTCTTGAAGGGCCATGCTGGCGTCGTAAGCAGCCTGACTATTTTCGTGCACCACCTTCACTCGCTCCATCATTATGCTAGCTTGGCGAATGGCTTCTGTAGCGGCGCCCGCTTGGCTTTCTGGAACGTGATGAGTGGTGAAGAATGGGATTGACGGTGCAGACGCAACATCTTGAAGTTCCAAGGCATGAAGCTGGAGGGTTGAAGCAAACACTTGTACAGTCGACGATGTGGGGCGTTCACTCGATACTGGATCAGCAAAAGTAACAGAAGCCCGAGTCACATCTTCAGGCTGTTGAATCACTGGCTCTGCCGCAAGCACCGATTGGGATGTCTTGCCCGCTGATGCCTTCTTGTTCCTCCTGGGCCTTAGCAGCACGTCCCCGTCGTCGTCTGGAAGTTCAATGACGTTGGGAGGAGCTGCAAAAAGAACCAATCGCCAGAATTTAATTGACCGATAAAATGGCCGAGCAACTGAAGACAGGATTACGAGAGTTGTACCCGGGTTGGAAGTGACTGCATCTTCCATTTCTTCATCTTTATACTTGTGGGTACTAGTCCCGGAGGTAGCAGCACTGCAAATTTCAAGATTCAGCCGGTCATGTCTATCATGGTGGGTCGACCAAAACTCGATTCGTACTAAACCAAGAAATCAGGTCCGACTATTACCCGGAAACAGTAGGAATGGCCACTTTGATCTTGGGCAAGGCCTTCTGCGGTTTTGACAACACAACTTTCGGTTGTTTCGGTGCCTTCTCAGTCGGCGCTGGAGATGGCGCAGCTTTCGGTTGCTTCGGTGCCTTCTCAGTCGGCACTAGAGAAGACGTCCGAGGGCGCTTTGACGACTGCCCAGTCGGCGCGGTTGCTTTGTCATGGATGCTTGCCGAGTCGTGAGTGTGCTTGGATCGCTTTTCCCTACGGGGAGGTGAGTTGACCTCTTCTTCATCACTCGGGTCGTCACTCTCCTCGTCCTCCTCTTCATCAGAGTGCCACTCGCCGCTCTCGCCTCCGCTCGCCTTCTCCTCCGGATCCTGCTCCTGCTCCCCATTGGGCATCGAGTACATCTCAATAAGGGCCTAAAAGACAACAAGCAAAGCAAAAATCAGTCGGTTGACAACAAGAAGTTACATGATGAATCAAGAGAACACTCGGCAATTTAGAGTTGGACCTTGTCTGGTTGGCGCGAGTAGTCGAGTGGAGGGACTCTCCTAGACCCCCTGGGGTTATCTTTGTTGCCAGTGATACCCCTCAGCCACTTATCCACCGTATCCTCGCCGACCTCTTCTAGGTGGATCCGAGTGGAATCCTCAATGCCAGAATACATCCACATCGGATGGTCACGAGCTTGAAGCGGCTGAATGCGTCACTTAAGGAAGACCTCCAACAGATCCGTGCCAGTCACGCCATCACAGACGAGTTGGACCACCCGCTCGACCAGCACCTTCACCTCCGCTTTCTCCTCCGAGGTCACTTTCAAGGCGGAGGGCTTCTCGACTCGAGCCATGGAAAAGGGGGGAAGTACGGTTGACTGACCTGGAGTCGGCTGGTCTTTGCAGTAGAACCAGGTCGACTGCCACCCTCGGACTGACTCAGGAAGGATCATGGCTGGGAAAGTGCTTTTACCTATCATTTGAATCCCAAGACCCCCACACATCTGGATCACGTGCGTCCTATCATCACTCGGGTTGGCCTTCTTGACCGACTGAGAACGA
Organism: Triticum urartu; assembly: GCF_056163025.1. Lineage (NCBI taxonomy): Eukaryota > Viridiplantae > Streptophyta > Magnoliopsida > Poales > Poaceae > Triticum > Triticum urartu. The sequence goes on along the minus strand of NC_141875.1, from coordinate 110,225,716 downwards.
CACGTGAAAATGTGCTTGAAGAGGCCCTAGTGTGGTTTACAACCTAAGAAATTCTCGCACATGGACACGAAGGCAGCGAGGTACACGATGGTGTTGGGGGAAAAGTGGTGGAGTTGTGCTCCAGAGAAGTTCAAGAAGCCTAAAAAAAGGATGGGGAGGCAAAGAAAACCCGCGATCAACATGGGTGGCAAGGAGAACGCACTCACCCTCCTGCGGATGCGGTTCGGTCTCGCCCTCCGGGAGCCGCGCCGATTCGTGGGGGATCAGTCCCCCCCTCAACCAGATCATCGATGTTGTCCCGACGAATCATCGACCGAATCCAATCGCCCTGGATCCAGTCGCACGACAGGCCGGACCTCGACGAAGATCCGCCCCGGCTGGACTTCTTCCCCTTCGCCTTCGCCGTCGCCTTCTTCGCGCGCTCCAAGGCCATCGTCTTCTCCTTCTACATTGCAGTGAGCGGAGCTTGAATAGAGCGCCGGCACCGGGAGCAGAGGTGGATGTGGCGAAGAAAATGGAGGAGAAAGAGGATGAATGGGAACGCACTGTGCAAAAAAAACCCGATCCGACACCTTATATGAGGTCGTTTCTGAGTGGCTGACCAGTGGGTCCAGGCGATCCTATCGAATCCCACAAAAGTCGCTCGTGCGATACGTGGCAAAAGGGTGGCGCGGTGATCGAGGGGCCCTGCCTTATCCAACCCGACTACTGCGGCCTCCTCCGCCCCGCACGCTTCCCAAAATTCGAATCCCACAAGATCCGCGAGTAGCAGAGCAACCTGTCAGACGGAAGATTTTTCCCATATCCGCACTCGAAGCTTAGTAGTAAAAGTTCACTCGACAAAACCAAGAATGGATCAAGGCGACTATAAAAGAAGTTGAAGTCATCGTGATTGCTCATTTGGTCCCAATAAGACACTTCCGAAGCGTGAAGTTGAGTCGGAGGTGTTCTCAACTCCTTCTCCACTCGAACCCTGAACCATTCGGGGGCTAATGATGAAGCTATGTACCTAGGGTAGGGTCATAGGCCTGACCTAGACACCCTCCCCTAGGACATCACCCTAAAACCAGAAGCATTCAAGGGATAGCACAATCCACTCGACCTCGAAGCATCCCACTCGGAACACTCGAAGTCACTCGACCGCGACAACTACCACTCGACAGACAGAAGATCTAAAGTCACTCTGCACGACAACGGTCGGACATTTACTTCATAGACTTAATAGACATTTATGTCACTTTATTGCTAGCGTTACAAGTAACGCTCCCTCTTGATGTACCTTAAAACCCTTGTAACGTGGGATGGCTGGGGTCTAGGCGCACTCTATACAAGCCACCCCCCTCCACTGGCACAAGGGTTCGCACCCCCTGTAAACACACACATACTCGCTCCGGTCCTTTTTACTCTGCATATTAGAATTCTCTGAAGTCAAACTTCAGAAAGTTTGACCGTATTTATATAAAAAAATATCAACATCTTCCATGCTAAAGTTATATAATATGAAACTTTAACTCATGACACATCTAGTAGTATTGATTTTAGATTGTGAATGTTGCCACTTTTTTCTACAAAGTTGGTCAAACTTTATGAGGCTTGACTTTAGTCAAACCTTATATGTGAACTAAAAAGGACCGGAGGGAGTACATAATCCAGTCGACCGCCTCCGGGCACCAAGACGTAGGGCTATTACTTTCTCCGCGAAGGGCCTGAACTCGTAAAACTCGTGTGTACAACTTCGCCATAGCTAGGATCTTGCCTCCTCATACCTACCCCCCATTCTACTATCAGTCTTAGATCCATGACATGTGACACCATATTTTCCATGCATCTTTGGTTAAAGTTTAGTAAGGGAGTTTTATTCTATGCCTTCAGTACTAGCATGCCATGCCTTTGTTTGCCATGATATGTTCCTGTAGCATGTTGTTTGCTAGCTCTAAACATTGCTACCTGATCCTCTTTTGACATGGTTAGTATTTTCTGGAACTGTGTGAAGCTGATATCAATTGCATTTTTGCCATGCTTTTTAGGCTTGTTCTAGTGAGTTCTAGCAGGAGCTCAGTGTTCATCATTTGTAGAGCTTCATGTGTACTTCATTGCCATGTGCTTTGTTGCTATGTTGGAGTGATGTAGCTTAGTTTTTTATTGCATTCTAAGTGCTATGGTGCTGTTAAGCGCAGTTTTGCATCTTTCTTGTTTTGCTTATCATTTGCAAACCGTGCATCCATTTCTGGTGATTCTTATATCGATTTCAACTGAAATCACCCCATCTTTCCAGCAGCATACTTGGTTTTCCAAGTTGATACCTTGATCATATTTTCCCTTCCGGAGTACCCATATGCATTGCACATCATACCTTTGCATCCCATATTGCCATGTCTTGCATCATGTTGCTTGTGCATTGCTTCGTGATTGATTGTTGTTCCATTGCTTGTGTTCTTGCTTTGGGTAGAGCCAGGAGACGAGTTCATGAACGAGGAACCTGTTGAGTATGCTAACGAGGAGAAAGCTTTCAACAACTTTGAGAACTTTGCAGGCAAGGTGATCATTACCCTCGATATCACTTCTATCTTTTCTTGCTAGTTTTTCGCTCTATCGCTATGTCACGCTACCTACCACTTGTTTATCATGCCTCACATATTGCCATGTCAAGCCTCTAACCCACCTTCCTACCAAACCGTTGTTTGGCTAAGTTACCGCTTTTGCTCAGCCCCTCTTATAGCATTGCTAGTTGTAGGTGCCTTGCAGGTTGTTCCATGTTGAACATGGTTATGTTGGGATATCACATTATCTCTTATTTTAATTAATGCATCTATATACTTAGCAAAGGGTGGAAGGCTTGGCCTTTTGCTCGGTGTTTTATTCCACTCTTGCCGCCCTAGTTTCCATCATACCGGTGTTATGTTCCTTGATTTTGCGTTCCTTACACGGTTGGGGTTATGGGACCCCCTTGACAGTTCGCTTTGAATAAAACTCCTCCAGCAAGGTCCATCCTTGGTTTAACATTTGCCTAACAACAACCTACACTTTTCCATAGGGAGTTGCAAACCCGAGGGTCATCTTTGTTTACCCCCCCGGGCCAGTGTTCCTCCGAGTGCTGGTCCAACCTGGGCGATGTCCGGTGCCCCCTGGTCAACCAGGGTCTCAGCTAACCCGACGTCTGGCCCATCCAGCGTGCCCTGAGAACAAGATATGTGCAACTCATATCGGGATTTGTCGGCACATCGGGCGGTCTTGCTGGTATTGTTTTACCATTGTCGAAATGTCTTGTAACCAGGATTCTGAGACTGATTGGGTCTTTCCGGGAGAAGAAATATCCTTCTTTGATCGTGAGAGCTTGTGATGGGCTAAGTTGGGACACCCCTGCAGGGTATAAACTTTCGAGAGTTGTGCCCGCGGTTATGTGGCAGATGGGAATTTGTTAATATCCAGTTGTAGAGAACTTGACACTTGACTTAATTAAAATGAATCAACCGCGTGTGTAGCCCTGATGGTCTCTTTTTGGCGGAGTCCAGGAAGTGAACACAGTTGGGTTATGTTTGAACGTAAGTAGTTTTAGGATCCCTTCTTGATCACTTCTAGCTTAACGACCATTGCGTCGCTTCTCATCTTACTCTCATTTGCGTATGTTAGCCACCATATTTGCTTAACTCTTGCTGCAACTCCATCTCATTACCTTATCCTACCTATAAGCTTAAATAGTCTTGATCTCGCGGGTTTTGAGATTGCTGAGTCCTCGTTGTTGGGGAACGTAGTAATTTCAAAATTTTCCTACGCACACGCAAGATCATGGTGATGCATAGCAACGAGAGGGGAGAGTGTGATCTACGTACCCTTGTAGACCGACAGCGGAAGCGTTAGCACAACGCGGTTGATGTAGTTGTACGTCTTCACGGCCCGACCGATCAAGCACCGAAACTACGGCACCTCCGAGTTCTAGCACACGTTCAGCTCGATGACGATCCCCGGACTCCGATCCAGCAAAGTGTCGGGGAAGAGTTCCGTCAGCACGACGGCGTGGTGACGATCTTGATGTACTACCGTCGCAGGGCTTCGCCTAAGCACCGCTACAATATTATCGAGGACTATGGTGGAAAGGGGCACCGCACACGGTTAAGAATATGATCACGTGGATCAACTTGTGTCTAGAGGTGCCCCCGTGCCCCCGTCTATAAAGGAGCAAGGGAGGAGGCGGCCGGCCCTAGGAGGGGCCGCGCCAAGTGTGGAGTCCTACTAGGACTCCCTAGTCCTAGTAGGATTCCACCTCCCATATGGAATAGGAAAAGAGGAAGGGAAAAGAAGAAGGAAGGAAGGGGGTGCCCCCCTTCCCTAGTCCAATTCAGACCAGACCAAGGGGAGGGGTGCGGCCACCCTTGAGGCCCTTTTTCTTCTTTCCCGTATGGCCCAATAAGGCCCAATACGTATTCCCGTAACTCTCCGGTACTCCGAAAAATACCCGAATCACTCGGAACCTTTCCGATGTCCGAATATAGTCGTCCAATATATCGATCTTTACATCTCGACCATTTCGAGACTCCTCGTCATGTCCCCGATCTCATCCGGGACTCCAAACTCCTTCGGTAAATCAAAACTCATAAACTCATAATATAACTGTCATTGAAACCTTAAGCGTGCAGACCCTATGGGTTCGAGAACAATGTAGACATGACCGAGACACGTCTCCAGTCAATAACCAATAGCGGAACCTGGATGCTCATATTGGCTCCCACATATTCTACAAAGATCTTTATCGGTCAGACCGCATAACAACATACGTTGTTCCCTTTGTCATCGGTATGTTACTTGCCCGAGATTCGATCGTCGGTATCTTAATACCTAGTTCAATCTCGTTACCGGCAAGTCTCTTTACTCGTTCCGTAATACATCATCTCACAACTAACTCATTAGTTGCAATGCTTGCAAGGCTTATGTGATGTGCATTACCGAGAGGCCCAGAGATACCTCTCCGACAATCGGAGTGACAAATCCTAATCTCGAAATACGCCAACCCAACATGTACCTTTGGAGACACCTGTAGAGCTCCTTTATAATCAGCCAGTTACGTTGTGACGTTTGGTATCACACAAAGTGTTCCTCCGGCAAACGGGAGTTGCATAATCTCATAGTCATAGGAACATGTATAAGTCATGAAGAAAGCAATAGCAACATACTAAACGATCGGGTGCTAAGCTAATGGAATGGGTCATGTCAATCACATCATTCTCCTAATGATGTGATCCCGTTAATCAAATAACAACTCTTTTGTTTATGGTTAGGAAACATAACCATCTTTGATTAACGAGCTAGTCAAGTAGAGGCATACTAGTGACACTCTGTTTGTCTATGTATTCACACATGTATTATGTTTCTGGTTAATACAATTCTAGCATGAATAATAAACATTTATCATGATATAAGGAAATAAATAATAACTTTATTATTGCCTCTAGGGCATATTTCCTTCAGTCTCCCACTTGCACTAGAGTCAATAATCTAGTTCACATCGCCATGTGATTCAACACTAAGAGTTCACATCACCATGTGATTAACACCCATAGTTCACATCGTCATGTGACCTATACCCAAAGGGTTTACTAGAGTCAATAATCTAGTTCACATCATTTATGTGATTAACACCCAAAGAGTACTAAGGTGTGATCATGTTTTGCTTGTGAGATAATTTTAGTCAATGGGTCTGTCACATACAGATCCGTAAGTATTTTGCGAATTCTATGTCTACAATGTTCTGCACGGAGCTACTCTAGCTAATTGCTCCCACTTTCAATATGTATCTAGATCAAGACTTAGAGTCATCCAGATCTGTGTCAAAACTTGCATCGACGTAACTTTTTACGACGAACCTTTTGTCACCTCCATAATCGAGAAATATTTCCTTATTGCACTAAGGATAATTTTGACCAATGTCCAGTGATCTACTCTTAGATCACTATTGTACTCCCTTGCTTAACATAGTGTAGGGTATACAATAGATCTGGTACACATCATGGCATACTTTATAGAACCTATGGCTGAGGCATAGGGAATGACTTTCATTTTCTTTCTATCTTCTGCCGTGGTCGGGCTTTGAGTCTTACTCAATTTCATACCTTGTAACACAGCCAAGAACTCTTTCTTTGACTGTTCCATTTTTGAACTACTTCAAAATATTGTCAAGGTATGTACTCATTGAAAAAACTTATCAAGCGTCTTGATCTATCTCTATAGATTTTGATGCTTAATATGTAAGCAGCTTCACCGAGGTCTTTCTTTGAAAAACTTCTTTAAAAACACTCCTTTATGCTTTGCAGTATAATTCTACATTATTTCCGATCAACAATATGTCATTCACATATACTTATCAGAAATGATGTAGTGCTCCCACTCACTTTCTTGTAAATACAGGCTTCACCGCAAGTCTGTATAAAACTATATGCTTTGATCATACTATCAAAGTGTTTATTCCAACTCCGAGAGGCTTGCACCAGTCCATAAATGGATCGCTGGAGCTTGCACACTTTGTTAACTCCTTTTGGATCGACAAAACCTTCCGGCTGCATCATATACAACTCTTCTTCCAGAAATCCATTCAGGAATGCAGTTTTGACATCCATTTGCTGGATTTCATAAAATGCGGCAATTGCTAACATGATTCGGACAGACTTAAGCATAGATACGAGTGAGAAACTCTCATCCTAGTCAACACCTTGAACTTGTCGAAAACCTTTTTGCGAGAATTCTAGCTTTGTAGATAGTAACACTACTATCAGTGTCCGTCTTCCTCTTGAAGATCCATTTAATCTCAATGGCTCGCCGATCATTGGGCAAGTCAATCAAAGTCCATACTTTGTTCTCATCTCAGATTTCATGGCCTCAAGCCATTTCGCGGAATCTAGGCTCATCATCACTTCCTCATAGTTCACAAGTTCGTCATGGTCTAGTAACATGACTTCCAGAACAGGATTACCATACCACTTTGGTGCGGATCTCACTCTGGTTTACCTACGAGATTCGGTATTAACTTGATCTGAAGTTACATGATCATCATCATTAGTCTTCCTCACTAATTGGTGTAGTAGTCACAGGAACAAATTTCTTGTGATGAACTACTTTTCAATAAGGGAGAAGGTACAATTACCTTATCAAGTTCTACTTTCCTCCCACTCACTTCTTTCAAGAGAAACTCCTTCTCTAGAAAGGATCCATTCTTAGCAACGGATGTCTTGCCTTCGGATCTGTGTTAGAAGGTGTACCCAATAGTCTCCTTTGGGTATCGTATGAAGACATATTTCTCCGATTTGGGTTTGAGCTTATCAGGATGAAACTTTTTCATATAAGCATCACAATCCCAAACTTTAAGAAACAACAACTTTGGTTTCTTGCCAAACCACAGTTCAGATTGTGTCGTCTCAACGGACTTAGATGGTGCCCTTTTAAACGTGAATGCAGCTGTCTTTAATGCATAACCCCAAAACGATAGTGGTAGATCGGTAACAGACATCATAGATCGCACCATATCTAATAAAGTACGGTTATGATGTTCGGACACACCATTATGCTCTGGTGTTCCAGGTGGCGTGAGTAGTGAAACTATTTCACATTGTTTTAACTGAAGACCAGACTCGTAACTCAAATATTTTATCTCTGCGATCATATCGTAGAAACTTTTATTTTCTTATTACGATGATTCTCCACTTCACTCTGAAATTCTTTGAACTTTTCAAATATTTCAGACTTGTGTTTCATTAAGTAGATATACCCATATCTGCTCAAATCATCTGTGAAGGTCAGAAAATAATGATACCCGCCACGAGCCTTAACACTCATCGGATCTCATACATCAGTATGTATTATTTCCAATAAGTCAGTTGCTCGCTCCATAGTTCCGGAGAACGGCGTTTTAGTCATCTTGCCCATGAGGCATGGTTCGCAAGCATCAACTGATTCATAATCAAGTGATTCCAAAAACCCATTAGCATGGAGTTTCTTCATGCGCTTTACACCAATATGACCTAAACGGCAGTGCCACAAATAAGTTGCACTATCATTATTAACTTTGCAATTTTTGGTTTCAATATTATGATTATGTGTATCACTACGATCGAGATCCAACGAACTATTTTCATTGGGTGTGTAACCATATAAGGTTTTATTCATGTAAACAGAACAACAATTTATTCTCTTACTTAAATGAATAACCGTATTACAATAAACATGATCAAATCATATTCATGCTCAACGCAAACACCAAATAACACTTATTCAGGTTCAACACTAATCTCGAAAGTATAGGGAGTGTGCGATGATGATCATATCAATCTTGGAACCACTTCCAACACACATCATCACTTCACCCTTAACCAGTCTCTGTTTATTCTGCAACTCCCGTTTTGAGTTACTAATCTTAGCAACTGAACTAGTATCAAATACTGAGGGGTTTGCTATAAACACTAGTAAACTACACATCAATAACATGTATATCAAATATACTTATGTTGACTTTTCCATCCTTCTTATCTGCCAATCACTTGGGGTAGTTCCGCTTCCAGTGACCAGTCCCTTTGCAGTAGAAACACTTAGTCTCAGGCTTAGGACCAGACTTGGGCTTCTTCACTTGAGCAGCAACTTGCTTGTTGTTCTTCTTGAAGTTCCCCTTCTTCCCTCTGCCCTTTTCTTGAAACTAGTGGTCTTGTCTACCATCAACACTTGATGTTTTTCTCGATTTCTACCTTTGTCAATTTCCGCATTACGAAGAGTTTGGGAATCGTTTCTGTTATGCCTTGCATATCATAGTTCATCACGAAGTTCTACTAACTTGGTGATGGTGACTAGAGAATTCTTTCAATCACTATCTTATCTGGAAGATTAACTCCCACTTGATTCAAGCCATTGTAGTACTCAGGCATTCTGAGCACATGCTCACTAGTTGAGCGATTATCCTCCATCTTTTAGCTATAGAGCTTGTTGGAGACTTCATATCTCTCAACTCGGGTATTTTCTTGAAATATTAATTTCAACTCCTGGAACATCTCATATGCTCCATGACGTTCAAAATGTCTTTGAAGTCCCGATTCTAAGCCATTAAGCATGGTGCACTAAACTATCAAGTAGTCATCATATTGAGCTAGCCAAACGTTCATAACATCTGCATCTGCTCCTGCAATAGGTCTGTCACCTAGCGGTGCATCAAGGACATAATTCTTCTGTGCATCAATGAGGATAAACCTCAGATCACGGATCCAATCCGCATCATTGGTACTAACATCTTTCAACACAATTTTCTCTAGGAACATATCAAAATAAACACAGGGAAGCAACAACGCGAGCTATTGATCTACAACATAATTTGCAAAATACTACCAGGATTAAGTTCATGACAAATTTAAGTTCAATTAATCATATTACTTAAGAACTCCCACTTAGATAGACATCCCTCTAATCCTCTAAGTGATTACGTGATCCAAATCAACTAAACCATGTCCGATCATCACGTGAGATGGAGTAGTTTCATTGGTGAACATCGCTATGTTGATCATATCTGCTATATGATTCACGCTCGACCTTTCGGTCTCCGTGTTCCGAGGCCATATCTGTATATGCTTGGCTCGTCAAGTATAACCTGAGTATTCTGCGTGTGCAACTGTTTTGCACCCGTTGTATTTGAATGTAGAGCCTATCACACCCGATCATCACGTGGTGTCTCAGCACGAAGAACTTTCGCAACGGTGCATACTCAGGGAGAACACTTCTTGATAATTAGTGAGAGATCATCTTATAATGCTACCGTCAATCAAAGCAAGATAAGATGCATAAAAGATAAACATCACATGCAATCAATATAAGTGATATGATATGGCCACCATCATCTTGTGCTTGTGATCTCCATCTTCGAAGCACTGTCATGATCACCATCGTCACCGGCGCGACACCTTGATCTCCATCGTAGCATCGTTGTCGTCTCGCCAATCTTATGCTTCCACGACTATCGCTACCGCTTAGTGATAAAGTAAAGCATTACAGCGCGATTGCATTGCATACAATAAAGCGACAACCATATGGCTCCTGCCAGTTGCCGATAACTCGGTTACAAAACATGATCATCTCATATAATAAAATTTAGCATCATGTCTTGACCATATCACATCACAACATGCCCTGCAAAAACAAGTTAGACGCCCTCTACTTTGTTGTTGCAAGTTTTACGTGGCTGCTACGAGCTTAAGCAAGAACCAATCTTACCTACGCATCAAAACCACAACGATAGTTTGTCAAGTTGGTGTTGTTTTAACCTTTGCAAGGACCGGGCGTAGCCACACTCGGTTCAACTAAAGTTGGAGAAACTGTCACCCGCTAGCCACCTTTGTGCAAAGCACGTCGGGAGAACCAGTCTCGCATAAGCGTACGCGTAATGTTGGTCCGGGCCGCTTCGTCCAACAATACCGCTGAACCAAAGTATGACATGCTGGTAAGCAGTATGACTTATATCGCCCACAACTCACTTGTGTTCTACTCGTGCATATAACATCAACACATAAAACCTAGGCTCTGATACCACTGTTGGGGAACATAGTAATTTCAAAATTTTCCTACGCACACGCAAGATCATGGTGGTGCATAGCAACGAGAGGGGAGAGTGTGATCTACGTACCCTTGTAGACCGACAGCGGAAGCGTTAGCACAACGCGGTTGATGTAGTCGTACGTCTTCACGGCCCGACCGATCAAGCACCGAAACTACGGCACCTCCGAGTTCTAGCACAGGTTCAGCTCGATGACGATCCCCGGACTCTGATCCAGCAAAGTGTCGGGGAAGAGTTCCGTCAGCACAACGGCGTGGTGACGATCTTGATGTACTACCGTCGCAGGGCTTCACCTAAGCACCGCTACAATATTATCGAGGACTATGGTGGAAAGGGGCACCGCACACGGTTAAGAATATGATCACGTGGATCAACTTCTGTCTAGAGGTGCCCCCTGCCCCCGTATATAAAGGAGCAAGGGAGGAGGCGGCCGGCCCTAGGAGGGGCCGCGCCAAGTGTGGAGTCCTACTAGGACTCCCTAGTCCTAGTAGGATTCCACCTCCCATATGGAATAGGAAAAGAGGAAGGGAAAAGGAGAAGGAAGGAAGGGGGCGCCCCCCTTCCCTAGTCCAATTCAGACCAGACCAAGGGGAGGGGTGCGGCCACCCTTGAGGCCCTTTTTCTTCTTTCCCATATGGCCCAATAAGGCCCAATACGTATTCCCGTAACTCTCCGGTACTTCGAAAAATACCCGAATCACTCGGAACCTTTCCGATGTCCGAATATAGTCGTCCAATATATCGATCTTTACATCTCGACCATTTCGAGACTCCTCGTCATGTCCCCAATCTCATCCGGGACTCCGAACTCCTTCGGTACATCAAAACTCATACACTCATAATATAACTGTCATTGAAACCTTAAGCGTGCGGACCCTACGGGTTCGAGAACAATGTAGACATGACCGAGACACGTCTCCAGTCAATAACCAATAGCGGAACCTGGATGCTCATATTGGCTCCCACATATTCTACAAAGATCTTTATCGGTCAGACCGCATAACAACATACGTTGTTCCCTTTGTCATCGGTATGTTACTTGCCCGAGATTCGATCGTCGGTATCTTAATACCTAGTTCAATCTCGTTACCGGCAAGTCTCTTTACACGTTCCGTAATACATCATCTCACAACTAACTCATTAGTTGCAATGCTTGCAAGGCTTATGTGATGTGCATTACCGAGAGGGCCCAGAGATACCTCTCCGACAATCGGAGTGACAAATCCTAATCTCGAAATACGCCAACCCAACATGTACCTTTGGAGACACCTGTAGAGCTCCTTTATAATCACCTAGTTACGTTGTGACGTTTGGTAGCACACAAAGTGTTCCTCCGGCAAACGGGAGTTGCATAATCTCATAGTCATAGGAACATGTATAAGTCATGAAGAAAGCAATAGCAACATACTAAATGATCGGGTGCTAAGCTAATGGAATGGGTCATGTCAATCACATCATTCTCCTAATGATGTGATCCCGTTAATCAAATAACAACTCTTTTGTTTATGGTTAGGAAACATAACCATCTTCGATTAACGAGCTAGTCAAGTAGAGGCATACTAGTGACACTCTATTTGTCTATGTATTCACACATGTATTATGTTTCCGGTTAGTACAATTCTAGCATGAATAATAAACATTTATCATGATATAAGGAAATAAATAATAACTTTATTATTGCCTCCAGGGCATATTTCCTTCACTCGTGACTCACGGATACTTCCAAAATAATTGTAGGTGTCGATGATACCAGTACAGGTGATGCTACCGAACTCAAATGGGAGTTCAACGAGGACCTTGGTCGTTACTACGTGTATTTTCCTGATGATTAGTAGTGGTGCCCAGTTGGGCGATCGGGGATCTAGTAGTTGGGTTATCTTCTTTTCATTTGGTTGTCCGTAGTCGCACTATGAGTGTACTCTGATGATGTATGAATTATTTGCTATTTGTGTGACGTGGCGATTGTAAGCCAACTCTATTTATCCCTTTCTTGTTCATTACATGGGATTGTTTGAAGATGACCCTTCTTGCGACAAAATCACTATGCGCTTATGCCTCTAAGTCGTGCCTTGACACATGGGAGATATAGCCGCATCGTGGGCGTTACAAGTTGGTAATCAGAGCCATCCCCGACTTAGGAGCCCCCTGCTTTATCGATTCACTGACGTTGTTGAGCCTAGAACAAAAATGTTTTGAGTCTTAGGATTATATATCGGAGAGTAGGATTCTTTTTACTCCTCAGTCCCTTCGTCGCTCAAGTGAGCTCTCCTGACGTAGATGTTTTGTCTTTCCTCTCCTCAAATTTCACAAAAAGAAATTTAGGATCACGTGGGTATCTTGGAATCGTTTCGATATTCTTCTGACAAGAAAATTGTTCTTGGTGCCTCCTAACATTTAGGGGTTGTGGCAGTGTCCCGGGGAGTTGAGCTCTGAGGTGTTGTCATCACAATCTTATCATTGCAATTCTGGAATACCTGAGTTCGCCGACATCGAAAATCTCTTTTATGCAGCTAGTGGTGAGATAACCTCGACGCCACCCAGTACCGGGGCGGGAGTTTGGGAGCATTGCCATAGCTCGTATAAAGGATGCTTTTCAAAGGTTGAGGTACACGATTTCAGAGTTTTCTTGGTTATGTGTTGACGGATGGATACAGTTGAAGCGTAGGGCTTGTTAGTTGTGTGATATATATTGTGCCTCCCTGTATCCCCAACACAAGATTGCATAACCAGAAAGTTTCGGGAGTTTATAGGTGGGAATTCAAGTAGCTCTAGTATTTCTTCTGGCAGATATTTGGTTTGTGATTGGGTAATCCTTATCACTTATTTGTTCCAGGTGTACCTTGTTATTTCATTCATCAACCTTTATCTAAGTGGCTTCTCACCTTAAAGGTCGTGTATTGTTAACTTTGGAATTCATTCATTCATTCTTGTTCGGATGTTTATTGTGAAGACTATATGTTGCAATTTCTATCCATTGATTCAGCTTGTCTATCTGTCTATCATGATTCTAACGGATGTCACCCTCTTCAGGATGGCTCCTCCAACGCGTTTGAATCCGCAACGCAATGATGGGGAACAGGCAAACCCTCCACCTCCTCCTCCGCCTCCGAAGGCATGGCAAGCTGTCATGGGAGCCACCAATGCCAACACCCAGATGCTTTTGCAACTCTTGCAAGAGCGCAACCAAGGCCAAGGTAACCAAGGAAATCAACTTCAAGGGCAATTCAACAGTCAGCCTCAGTTTGCTACCCTCAACCAGTTCCTTGCAAATCAGCCAAAGTCTTTCAGCAACTGTGTCGAGGCCACTGACGCCGATGATTGGCTCGTGGACATCAGCAAGCATTTTGAATGTAGCAATGTAGAGCCTGAGGACTACGTCAAGTTCACTTCGTTTCAGCTCAAGGACCAAGCTGCTGATTGGTATCAACAATACAGAGATACCAGAGGAGGTCGAGTGATTACCTAGGATGATTTATGCTGAGATTTCAAAGCTCATCACATTCCAACAAGTGTTGCTGAGAGCAAGCATGAGGAATTCCACAGTCTCAAGGAAGGAAGCATGTCCGTGTATCAATAAAACATCCAGTTTCAGAAACTTGCTCGCATCGCAAGGCAGGACATTCCTGATGAAAAGAGCATGATCTATCACTTTAGAGGTGGCCTCAGAGAAGATCTGCAGTTAGCGCTCATGCTTCTTGAGCCTACTAAGTTTGATAAATTCTATAACATGTCCCTCAAGCAAGAAGGTGCTCAACTCAAGTGTGAGGCTTCAAAGAAGAGAATCAGGGATGCACGCCAGTCTTCTTCTTCCTCACAAGTGGCAGCTAAGCAACAGAAGTCCTGGCTTCCTCCTCCTCCGTTTCGTTAGCCCTACCAGCAAAAGAACAAAGGTGGCCATGGATCTTCCCACCCACCCAACCCAGGCTATCAGAACAAGTCTCAGAATCAAGCTCCAAAGACAAGTGCTACTCCTTCTTATCAACGTCCGCTCTCAGAAGTTACTTGCTTGCAACAAGTGTCAGCAGAAAGGTCACTATGCGAACAAGTGCTTCAACCAAAGGCGCCTTCCAACTCCTCCTCCTGTGAGGTCTTCAAGCAATGCAGTGGTCAAGCATAATCCCAAGTCTGCAAGGGTGAACTTGGTGAACTCAGTTCAAGCAGAGGATTCTTCAGAAGTGATCATGGGTAATCTCCAACTTAATGATATTCCTGCAAAAGTTTTATTTGATATTGGTGCATCACATTGTTTCATCTCAAGACCTTTTGCATCAAAGCATGAGTTGGTTTTCCAAGATTTGCCTAGACCATTATCAATTGTTTCTCCGGGTAAATTCATGAACGCAAGCTCGATGGTTCGGGATGTTTCTATCAAGATGGGCAACTATAAATTTCTGTCTTCTCCAATTGTTCTTGGCGACTCGGATATTGATCTAATTCTCGGGATGGACTGGCTTTCTAAGCACAATGCTCAACTTGATTATGCTGCCAGGGAAATTAAATTGGCACACTCTTCTGAGGATGTGATCATCTATGCTGCTCGGGATGAGACCATTTAGTTGTTCTCTCTCAATGAGAAGGGCGAGTTAGATGCAGTTTCTCAGATTCCAATTGTTTGTGAGTACCAAGATGTCTTTCCAGAAGAGTTTCCGGGTATGCCTCCTCACCGGCTAGTTGAGTTCGTTATCGATCTTGAGCCTGGTACTGAACCTGTTTGCAAGCGTCCATACAAGCTTGGACCAAAGGAGCTGAAGGAATTGAAGAAACAGCTTGATGAACAAGAGTGTCTGGGTTTGCTCAGACCGAGTTCATCTCCATGGGGTTGTGGTGTTCTTTTTGTCCAGAAGAAGGATGGCACGGACCGACTTTGCATCGATTACCGTCCATTGAACAAGAAGACAATCAAGAACAAGTACCCACTTCCCAACATCAATGAGCTATTCGAGCAAATTAAAGGTGCAAAGGTGTTCTCCAAGCTTGAAGTCTGTATGGGTTATCATCAGATTCGCATTCGTGAACAAGATTCCTAAGACAACATTCAAAACAAGCTTTGGTTCTTATGAATATATTGTCATGTCTTTCAGCCTTGTCAATGCTCCTCCAACATTCTCTCGAATGATGAACTTCATCTTCAACCCCTACACAAATGAATGCGTCAAAGTCTATCTCAATGATATCTCGGTGTTCTCCAAGAATAAGAAGGATCATGCCAAGCATTTGCAATTGGTGCTCGACAAGCTCAGAGAGTATCTATTATACGCCAAGTTTTCCAAATGTGAGTTTTGGCTTGATGAAGTTCTTTACCTTGGCCATATCATCTGCGCCTAGGGCATTGCTATAAATCCGGAGAAGGTCTCTGCAATTGTGAATTGGGAGCCTCCTCAGAATGTCAAGCAGCTCCGCAGTTTCCTTGGGCTTGCAAGCTATTGCCAAGGATTTATTGAGAATTTCTCTAAGATTGCAAAGCCTCTTTCCAACCTCCTCCAGAAGCATGTCAAGTATGTCTGGACTCCTGAGTGTGACATTGCTTTCAACACTCTCAAAGAGAAGCTAGTCTCAGCTCCTATCTTAACTCCTCCAGATGAATCCAATGAAGGAAATATGCCCTAGAGGCAATAATAAAGTTATTATTTATTTCCTTATATCCTGATAAATGTTTATTATTCATGCTAGAATTTTATTAACCGGAAACGTAATACTTGTGTGAATACATAGACAAACAAAGTGTCACTAGTATGCCTCTACTTGACTAGCTCGTTAATCGAAGATGGTTATGTTTCCTAACCATAGACATGAGTTGTCATTTGATTAACGGGATCACATCATTAGGAGAATGATGTGATTGACATGACCCATTCCATTATCTTAGCACCCGATCGTTTAGTATCTTGCTATTGCTTTCTTCATGACTTATACATGTTCCTATGACTATGAGATTATGCAACTCCCGTTTACCGGAGGAACACTTTGTGCTACCAAACGTCACAACGTAACTGGGTGATTATAAAAGTGCTCTACAGGTGTCTCCAAAGGTACATGTTGGGTTGGCATATTTCGAGATTAGGATTTGTCGCTCCGATTGTCGGAGAGGTATCTCTGGGCCCTCTCGGTAATACACATCACTTAAGCCTTGCAAGCAATGCAACTAATAAGTTAGTTGCAATATGATGTATTACGGAACGAGTAAAGAGACTTGCCGGTAACGAGATTGAACTAGGTATTGAGATACCGACGATCGAATCTCGGGCAAGTAACATACCGATGACAAAGGGAACAACGTATGTTGTTATGCGGTCTGACCGATAAAGATCTTCATAGAATATGTAGGAGCCAATATGAGCATCCAGGTTCCGCTATTGGTTATTGACCGGAGACGTGTCTCGATCATGTCTATATTGTTCTCGAACCCTAGGGTCCGCACGCTTAACATTACGATGACAATTTCATTATGAGTTTATATATTTTGATGTACTGAAGGTTGTTCGGAGTCCCGGATGTGATCACGGACTTGACGAGGAGTCTCGAAATGGTCGAGACATAAAGATTGATATATTGGACAACTATATTTGGACACCGGAAAGGTTCCGGGTAAGATTGGGACAATACCGGATCACCGGGAGGTTATCGGAACCCCCCGGGAGGTATATGGGCCTTATTGGGCCTTAGTGGAAAGGAGGGGAAAGGAGCAAGGGAGGGGGCTCCCCCCCAAGCCCAATCCGAATTGGGAAGGGGGACGGCCCCCCTTTCCTTCCTCCCTCCTTCCTCTTCCTTCCCTCTCCTACTCCTAATAGGAAAAAGGGGAGTCCTACTCCCGATGGGAGTTGCACTCCCCCCCTTGGGCGCGGCACCCTCCTTGGCCGGCCCCCTCCTCGACTCCTTTATATACGGGGGCAGGGGGCACCCCACAGACACAACAATTGATCATTGATCTCTTAGCCGTGTGCGGTGCCCCCTCCACCATAATCCTCGATAATATTGTAGCGGTGCTTAAGCGAAGCCCTGCGATGGTAGAACATCATGATCGTCACCATGTCGTCGTGCTGACGGAACTCATCCCCGACACTTTGCTGGATCGGAGTCCGGGGATCGTCATCGAGCTGAACGTGTGCAAAAACTCGGAGGTGCCGTAGTTTCGGTGATTGATCGATCGGGCCATGAAGACGTACGACTACATCAACCGCGTTGTTATAACGCTTCCGCTTCCGGTCTACGGGGGTACGTAGACAACACTCCCCTCTCGTTGCTGTGCATCACCATGATCTTGCGTGTGCGTAGGAATTTTTTTGAAATTACTACGTTCCCCAACAGTGGCATCCGAGCCTAGGTTTTATGCGTTGATGATATATGCACGAGTAGAACACAAGTGAGTTGTGGGCGATATAACTCATACTACTTACCAGCCTGTCATACTTTGGTTCGGCGGTATTGTTGGATGAAGCGGCCCGGACCGACATTACGCATACGCTTACGCGAGACTGGTTCTACAGACGTGCTTTGCACACAGGTGGCTGGTGGGTGTCAGTTTCTCCAACTTTATTTGAACCAAGTGTGGCTACGCCCGGTCCTTGCAAAGGTTAAAACAGCACCAACTTGACAAACTATCGTTGTGGTTTTGATGCGTAGGTAAGAATGGTTCTTGCTAAGCCCGTAGCAGCCACATAAAACTTGCAACAACAAAGTAGAGGACGTCTAACTTGTTTTTGCAGGGCATGTTGTGATGTGATATGGTCAAGACGTGATGAGATATAAGTTGTTGTATAAGATGATCATGTTTTGTTGAAGTTATCGGCAACTGGCAGAAGCCTTATGGTTGTCTCTTTATTGCATAAGATGCAAGTGCCAAATAATTGCTTTACAATTATCGCTATGCGATAGCAATAGTTGCAAGAGCAATAGTTGGCGAGACGACCATGTTACGACACATTGATATAGATCAAGATGATGAAGATCATGGTGTCATGCCGATGATGATGGAAATCATGATGATGTTCTGGAGATGGAGATCAAAGGCACAAGATGATGATGGCCATATCATGTCACATATTTTGATTGCATGTGATGTTTATCTTTTATGCATCTTATCTTTCTTTAATTGACGGTAGCATTATAAGATGATCTCTCACTAAATTTCAAGATAAAAGTGTTCTCCCTAAATATGCACCGTTGCCAAAGTTCGTCATGCCCAGACACCACGTGATGATCGGGTGTGATAAGCTCTACGTCCATCTACAACGGGTGCAAGACAGTTTTGCACACGCAGAATACTCAGGTTAAACTTGACGAGCCTAGGATATGCAGATATGGCCTCGGAACCCTGAGACCGAAAGGTCGAGCGTGAATCATATAGTAGATATGATCAACATAATGATGTTCACCATTGAAAGCTACTCCATTTCACGTGATGATCAGTTATGGTTTAGTTGATTTGGATCACGTGATCACTCAGATGATTAGAGGGATGTCTATCTAACTGGGAGTTCTTAAGTAATATGATTAATTGAACTTTAATTTATCATGAACTTAGTCCTGGTAGTGTTAGCATATCTTTGTTGTAGAACAATAGCTCGCGATGTTGCTCCCTGTTTAATTTTTATATGTTCCTAGAGAAAACTAAGTTGAAAGATGATAGGAGCAATGATGCGGACTGGGTCCGTGATCTGAGGTTTATCCTCATTGCCGCATACAAGAATTATGTCCTTGATGCACCGCTAGGTGACTGACCTATTGCAGGAGCAGATGCAGACGTTATGAACGTTTGGCTAGCTCAATATGATGACTACTTGATAGTTTAGTGCACCATGCTTAACAGCTTAGAATCGGGATTTCAAAGACGTTTTGAACGTCATGGACCATATGAGATGTTCCAGGAGTTGAAGTTAATATTTCAAGCAAATATCCGAGTTGAGAGATATGAAGTCTCCAACAAGTTCTATAGCTAAAAGATGGAGGAGAATAGCTCAAGCAGTGAGCATGTGCTCAGATTGTCTGGGTACCACAATCGCTTGAATCAAGTGGGAGTTAATCTTCCAGATAAAATAGTGATTGACAGAATTCTCTAGTCACCATCACCAAGTTAGTAGAACTTCATGATGAACTATAATATGCAAGGGATAACGGAAACGGTTCCCAAGCTCTTCGTGATGCTGAAATCGACGAAGGTAGAAATCAAGAAAAGCATCAAGTGTTGATGGTAAACAAAACCACTAGTTTCAAGTAAAGGGACAAAGGGAAGAAAGGGTAACTTCAAGAAGAACGGCAAGCAAGTTGCTGCTCAAGTGAAAAAAACCCAAGTCTAGACCTAAGCCTGAAACTAAGTGCTTCTACTGCAAAGGGACTGATCACTGGAAGCGGAACTGCCCCAAGTATTTGGCGGATAAGAAGGATGGCAAAGTGAACATAGGTATATTTGATATACATGTTATTGATGTGTACTTTACTAGTGTTTATAGCAACCCCGCAGTATTTGATGCTAGTTCAGTTGCTAAGAATAGTAACTCGAAACGAGAGTTGCAGAATGAACACAGACTAGTTAAGGGTGAAGTGACGATGTGTGTTGGAAGTGGTTCCAAGATTGATATGATCATCATCGCACACTCCCTATATTTTCGGGATTAATGTTGAACCTAAATAAATGTTATTTGGTGTTTGCGTTGAGCATGAATATGATTTGATCATGTTTATTGCAATACGGTTATTCATTTAAGTAAGAGAATAAATTGTTGTTCTGTTTACATGAATAAAACCTTATATGGTTACACACCCAATGAAAATGGTTCGTTGGATCTCGATCGTAGTGATACACATATTCATAATATTGAAACCAAAAGATGCAAAGTTAATAATGATGGTGCAACTTATTTGTGGCACTGCCGTTTAGGTCATATTGGTGTAAAGCGCATGAAGAAAATCCAAGCTGATGGGCTTTTGGAATCACTTGATTATGAATCAGTTGATGCTTGCGAACCATGCCTCATGGGCAAGATGACTAAGACTCCGTTCTCCGGAACAATGGAGCGAGCAACAGATTTGTTGGAAATCATACATACTGATGTATGTGGTCCGATGAATATTGAGGCTCGCGGCAGGTATCATTATTTTCTGATCTTCACAGATGATTTGAGCAGATATGAGTATATCTACTTGATGAAACACAAGTCTGAAATATTTGAAAAGTTCAAAGAATTTTAGAGTGAAGTGGAGAATCATCGTAACAAAAATAAAACTTTCTACGATATGATCGCAGAAGTAAAATATTTGAGTTACGAGTTTGGCTTCAGTTAAAACAATGTGAAATAGTTTCACTACTCACGCCACCTGGAAGACCACAGTGTAATGGTGTGTCCGAACGTCGTAACCGTGCTTTATTAGATATGGTGCGATCTATGATGTCTCTTACCGATCTACCACTATCGTTTTGGGGTTATGCATTAGAGACAGCTACATTCACGTTAAATAGGGCACCATCTAAATCCGTTGAGACGACACTGTATGAACTATGGTTTGGCGAGAAACCTAAGCTGTCGTTTCTTAAAGTTTGAGGTTGCAATGCTTATGTGAAAAAGTTTCAACCTGATAAGCTCAAACCCAGATCGGAGAAGTGCGTCTTCACAGGATAACCAAAGGAAAATGTTGGGTACACTTTCTATCACAGATCCGAAGGCAAGATATTTGTTGCTGAGAATGGATCCTTTCTAGAGAAGGAGTTTCTCTCGAAAGAAGTGAGTGGGAGGAAAGTAGAACTTGATGAGGTAACTGTACCCGCTCCCTTATTCGAAAGTAGTTCATCACAGAAATTTGTTTCTGTGACTCCTACACCAACTAGTGAGGAAGCTAATGATGATGATCATGTAACTTCAGATCAAGTTACTACCGAACCTCGTAAGGTCAACCAGAGTGAGATCCGCACCAGAGTGGTACGGTAATCCTGTTCTTGAGATCATGTTAATTGACCATGACGAACCTACGAACTATGAGGAAGTGATGATGAGCCCAGATTCCCCGAAATGGCTTGAGGCCATGAAATCTGAGATAGATCCATGTATGAGAACAAAGTATGGACTTTGATTGACTTGCCCATTGATCGGCGAGCCATTGAGATTAAATGGATATTCAAGAGGAAGACGCGCTGATAGTAGTGTTACAATCTACAAAGCTAGAATTGTCGCAAAAAGGTTTTCGACAAGTTCAAGGTGTTGACTACGATGAGAGTTTCTCACTCATATCTATGCTTAAGTCTGTCCGAATCATGTTAGCAATTGCCGCATTTTATGAAATCTGGCAAATGGATAAACAAAACTACATTCCTTAATGGATTTATGAAAGAAGAGTTGATTATGATGCAACCAGAAGGTTTTGTCAATCCTAAAGGTACTAACAAAATATGCAAGCTCCAGCGATCCATCTATGGACTGGTGCAAGCATCTCGGAGTTGGAATATATGCTTGGATAAGTTGATCAAAGCATATAGTTTTATATAGACTTGCGGTGAAGCCTGTATTTACAAGAAAGTGAGTGGGAGCACTACAACATTTCTGATAAGTATATGTGAATGACATATTGTTGATCAGAGATAATGTAGAATTATTCTGCAAAGCATAAAGGAATGTTTGAAAGGACTTTTTCAAAGAAAGACCTCGGTGAAGCTGCTTACATATTGAGCATCAAGATCTATAGAGATAGATCAAGACGCTTGATAAGTTTTTTCACTGTGTACATACCTTGACAAGATTTTGAAGTAGTTCAAAATGGAACAGTAAAAGAATGAGTTCTTGCCTGTGTTATAAGGTGTGAAGTTGAGTAAGACTCAAAACCGACCACGGCAGAAGATAGAGAGAGAATGAAAGTCTTTCCCTATGCCTCAGCCATAGGTTCTATAAAGTATGCCATGCTGTGTACCAAACCTATTGTATACCCTACCCTGAGTTTGGCAAGGGAGTACAATAGTGATCTAGGATTAGATCACTGGACATTGGTCAAAATTATCCTTAGTGGAATAAGGATATGTTTCTCGATTATGGAGGTGACAAAAGGTTTGTCGTAAAGGGTTACGTCGATGCAAGTTTTGACACTGATCCAGATGACTCAAAGTCTCAATCTGGATACATATTGAAAGTGGGAGCAATTAGCAAGAGTAGCTTAGTGCAGAGCATTGTTGACATAGAAATTTGCAAAATACTTACGGATCTGAATGTGGCAGACCCGTTGACTAAACTTCTCTCACAAGCAAAACATGATGACACCCTAGTACTCTTTGGGCGTTAATAACATAGCGATGTGAACTAGCTAGATTATTGAATCTAGTAAACCCTTTGGGTGTTGGTCACATGACGATGTGAACTACGGGTGTTAATCACATGGTGATGTGAACTATTGATGTTAAATCACATGGCGATGTGAACTAGATTATTGACTCTAGTGCAAGTGGGAGACTAAAGGAAATATGACCTAGAGGCAATAATAAAGTTATTATTTATTTCCTTATATCATGATAAATGTTTATTATTCATGCTAGAATTGTATTAACCGGAAACGTAATACTTGTGTGAATACATAGACAAACAAAGTGTCACTAGTATGCCTCTACTTGACTAGCTCGTTAATCGAAGATGGTTATGTTTCCTAACCATAGACATGAGTTGACATTTGATTAATGGGATCACATCATTAGGAGAATGATGTGATTGACATGACCCATTCCATTAGCTTAGCACCCGATCGTTTAGTATGTTGCTATTGCTTTCTTCATGACTTATACATGTTCCTATGACTATGAGATTATGCAACTCCCGTTTACCGGAGGAACACTTTGTGTGCTACCAAACGTCACAACGTAACTGCGTGATTATAAAGGTGCTCTACAGGTGTCTCCAAAGGTACATGTTGGGTTGGCGTATTTCGAGATTAGGATTTGTCACTCTGATTGTCGGAGAGGTATCTCTGGGCCCTCTCGGTAATACACATCACTTAAGCCTTGTAAGCAATGCAACTAATAAGTTAGTTGCAATATGATGTATTACGGAAGGAGTAAAGAGACTTGCCGGTAATGAGATTGAACTAGGTATTGAGATACCGACGATCGAATCTTGGGCAAGTAACATACCGATGACAAAGGGAACAACGTATGTTGTTATGCGGTCTGACCAATAAAGATCTTCACAGAATATGTAGGAGCCAATATGAGCATCCAGGTTCCACAATTGGTTATTGACCGGAGACGTGTCTCGGTCATGTCTATATTGTTCTCGAACCCTAGGGTCCGCATGCTTAACATTACGATGACAGTTTCATTATGAGTTTATATATTTTGTTGTACCGAAAGTTGTTCGGAGTCCCGGATGTGATCACGGACTTGACGAGGAGTCTCGAAATGGTCGAGACATAAAGATCGATATATTGGACGACTATATTTGGACACTGGAAAGGTTTCGGGTAAGATTGGGACAATACCAGATCACCGGGAGGTTATCGGAACCCCCCCGGAGGTATATGGGCCTTATTGGGCCTTAGTGGAAAGGAGGGGAAAGGAGCAAGGGAGGGGGAGTGCCCCCCCAAGCCCAATCCGAATTGGGAAGGGGGTCGGCCCCCTTTCCTTCCTCCCTCCTTCCTCTTCCTTCCCTCTCCTACTCCTAATAGGAAAAAGGGGAGTCCTACTCCCGATGGGAGTTGGACTCCCCCCTTGGGCGCGCCACCCTCCTTGGCCGGCCCCCTCCTCCACTCCTTTATATACGGGGGCAGGGGCACCCCACAGACACAACAATTGATCATTGATCTCTTAGCCGTGTGCGGTGCCCCCCTCCACCATAATCCTCGATAATATTGTAGCGGTGCTTAGGCGAAGCCCTGCGACAGTAGAACATCAAGATCGTCACCACGCTGTCGTGCTGACTGAACTCATCCCCGACACTTTGCTGGATCGGAGTCCGGGGATCGTCATCAAGCTGAACGTGTGCAAAAACTCGGAGGTGCCGTAGTTTCGGTGCTTGATCGGTTGGGTCGTGAAGACGTACGACTACATCAACCGCGTTGTTATAACGCTTCCGCTTCCGGTCTACGAGGGTACGTAGACAACACTCTCCCCTCTTGTTGCTGTGCATCACCATGATCTTGCGTGTGCGTAGGATTTTTTTTGAAATTACTACGTTCCCCAACATCCCAGCCATTCGAAGTTTTCTGTGATGCCTCATTGCAAGGTCTCGGCGCTGTGTTAATGCAAGGGAAGAAAGTTGTGGCTTATACCTCTCGTCAGTTGAAGCCCAACGAAAGGAACTACCCCACTCACGATCTTCAGTTGGCTGCAATTGTCCATGCATTAATAACATGGAGACATCTCTTGTCGGGAAGGCAAGTGGACATTTTCATAGATCACAAGAGCCTCAAATATATCTTCACTCAACCCAACCTCAACCCCAGGCAAAATCATTGGGTCAAAATGATTCAAGAGTACAAACCGAGTATTGAATATACTCCAGGCAAGGCCAATGTGATTGCAGATGCTTTGAGCGGGAAGGCTTATTGCAACAACTTAATTCTCAAGCCATTCCAACCAGATCTTTGTGAAGCTTTCCGCAAACTCAACCTCCAAGTTGTTCCACAAGGTTTTCTTGCCAATCATCAAGTCACTCCAACTTTGGAAGATCAAATTCGTGAGGCACAACTCCTTGACACCATGGTGAAGAAAGTGAAACATGGTATTGCCAAGGGCTTATCCAAATACAAGTGATGTTGCATTGATGACAGAGACACTTTATTCTTTGAGGATCGGATTGTGGTTCCTAAAGGTGATCTAAGGAAGGTCATAATGAACGAAGCGCACAATTCTCTTCTTTCCATTCATCCAGGCAGTTCGAAGATGTACCATGACCTCAAGCAGTTGTATTGGTGGACTCGAATGAAGCGAGAGGTCGCTCAATTCGTGAATGAATGTGATGTCTGTCGAAGGATGAAAGCAGAACACCAACGACCAGCTAGTCTCCTCCAACCTCTTGCTATTCTAGAATGGAAGTTTGATCATATCGAAATGGACTTCGTCACTGGATTTCCCAAGTCCAAGCGTGGGAATGATGCTATTTTCGTTGTCATTGACAAGCTTACCAAAGTGGCTCATTTCCTTCCAATCAAAGAATCTATCATGACAACTCAGTTGGCAGAGCTATACACCTCCAGAATTGTCTCCTTGCACGTTATTCCGCAATTGATCTCTTCAGACCGTGGAAGCATTTTCACTTCTAAGTTCTGGGACTCCTTCCAGAAGGCCATGGGCACCAACATTCGCTTCAGCGCGGCTTTCCATCCTCAAACAAGTGGCCAAGTCGAGCGAGTCAATCAAATCCTCGAAGACATGCTCCAGGCTTGTGTCATCTCTTTCAGTATGAAGTGGGAAGATTGTCTCCCATATGTCGAGTTCTCCTACAACAACAGCTTCCAAGCAAGTTCGGGCAAGGCCCCATTTGAAACTTTCTATGGCAGAAAGTGTTGTACTCCTCTCAATTGGTCCGAGACTGGTGAATGCCAACTTCTTGGCAACGACTTGATCACAGAACCTGAAGAAATGTGTAAAGTCATTCGTGAAAATCTCAAAGCCACGCAATCGCGCCAGAAGAGTTACTATGATAGCAAGCACCGTGACTTGGCTTTCGAGATTGGAGACCATGTCTACCTCCGCGTCTCTCTAGGCACTCGACGCTTTGGTATCAAAGGGAAGCTTGCCCCGAGATACATGGGTCCTTTCAAGATCATTGGCAAAGAGGCGACCTCGCCTATCAACTTGAGCTTCCGTCCAACTTCGCAAATGTGCATGATGTGTTCCACGTGTCATAGCTTCGCAAGTGCTTCAAGATGCCTGAGCGCACTATCAACTTCGAAGAGATTGATCTCCAATAAGGTTTGTCTTATCATGAGCATCCCGTTGCTATTCTTGAAGAAACCGAGTGCAAAACTCGCGACAAGTCAATCAAATTCCTGAAAGTTAAGTGGTCACACCATTCCGACCGTGAAGCCACCTGGGAGCATGAGGATCACCTCCGTTCCGAATATCCAGAGTTCTTCCAGTCCTAGATCTCGGGACGAGATCCTCTTATAGTGGAGGAGTGCTGTAACACCCCGGATGTAACTTTTAATAATTTTCACTCCAACTCTTGCCTTTTCCGGCTATGTGATATGATATTCCCTTCATGGTTTGGTTTTTGTCTTTCATTTTTCATTTTGTTCATGTCATGCATTTCATCTCGTGTCATCATGTGCATCTCATTTGCATTCGTGTTCGTCTCATGCATCCGGTCATTTTCCCCATTGTCTGTTTCGCGATCTGACACTCCCACATGCACCCGTTGCACCCCTCAAATATCGTTTCGTGAGCGGGAGAGATATGTTCTCGAAATGGGTCGAGATTTGTCGAGTGGCCTTGGTACATCACCGGTAGGCTGCCTGTCAAATTTCGTTCCATTTGGAGGTCGTTTGATGCCCCAACGGTTAACCGGGTAACCATAAAAGCCCCTCTCTCTTTGCAGCCCAACACCCCTCCAAAACAACCCACTATCCCATCTAAACCCCTCCATGCTCTCTGTCGTTGGATCATGATCGTGTGGGCAAAACCGCACCTCATTTGAACACTCCTAGCTCCTCTACCTATAAATATGCCTCCCCTCCTCTTTCTCCGGGTCAAACCCTAGCTCCCCCTCTCCCCGCACCGCCGAACATGTCCAAGGGATGCCGGACGCGTCCGCCACTACCTCCGCACCACTCCCGTGCCACCATGTGGCATCACCGCCGCCCACCGTGCTACCTCTTGAGCACTGCGTTGGTTTTCCCTTGAAGAGGAAAGGGTGATGCAGCAAAGTAGCGTAAGTATTTCCCTCAGTTTTTGAGAACCAAGGTATCAATCCAGTAGGAGACTACACGCAAGTCACCTCGAACCTACACAAACAAATAAGAACCTCACAACCAATGTGATAAAGGGGTTGTCATTCCCTTCACGGTCACTTACGAGAGTGAGATCTGATAGAGATAATAAGATAAATATTTTTGGTATTTTTATGATATCGATTGAAAGTAAAGATTGCAAAGTAAAATAGATTGGAAACTTATATGATAAAAGATAGACCTGGTGGCCATAGGTTTCGCTAGTGGCTTCTCTCAAGATAGCATAAGTATTACAGTGGGTGAACAAATTACTGTCAAGCAATTGATAGAAAAGTGCATAATTATGAGAATATCTAGGCATGATCATGTATATAGGCATCACCTCCGTGACAAGTAGACCGAAACGATTCTGCATCTACTACTATTACTCTACACATCGACCGCTATCCAGCATGCATCTAGAGTATTAAGTTCATAAGAACAGAGTAACGCATTAGGCAAGATGACATGATGTAGAGGGATAAACTCAAGCAACTGATTATTCAAAGAGACTTGCAAAGATAACCAATCATACATAAAATATTTCAGAGAAGAATCAAATACTGTTCATAGATAAACTTGATCATAAACCCACAATTCATCGAATCTCAACAAACACACCGCAAAAAGAGTTACATCAAATAGATCTCCAAGAAGATCAAGGATAACATTGTGTTGAGATCCAATGAGGGAGAAGAAGCCATCTAGCTAATAACTATGGACCCGAAGGTCTGTGCTAAACTACTCACAAACCATCGGAGAGGCTATGGTGTTGATGTAGAAGCCCTCCGTGATCCATTCCCCCTTCGGCGGAGCTCCAAAAAAGGCCCCAAGATGGGATCTCTTGGGTACAGAAGGTTGCGGTGGTGGAAATAGGGTTTCATGGTGCTCCTGGATGTTTTCGGGGTATATGGATACATATAGGAGGAAGAAGTAGGTCGGTGGAGCTGTGAGGGGCCCACGAGGGTGGGGGACGCGCCCAGGGGGCAGGCGCGCCTCCCTGCCTTGTGGCCGCCTCGCTTATTTCTTGATGTCTACTCCAATTCCCCTGGATCATGTTTGTTCCAAAAATAACTCTCCCGAAGGTTTCGTTCTGTTTGATATTCCTTTTGTGCGAAACACTGAAATAGGCAAAAAAGCAGCAATTTGCACTGGGCCTTGGGTTAGTAGGTTAGTCCCAAAAATAATATAAAAGTGTATAAATAATCCCATTAAACATCCAAAATAGATAATATAATAGCATGGAGCAATAAAAATTATAGATACGTTGGAGATGTATCAAGCATCCCCAAGCTTAATTCATGCTCGTCCTTGAGTAGGTAAATGATAAAAACAGAATTTTTGATCTGGAATGCTACCTAGCATAATTCTCTATGTAATTTTCTTTATTGTGGCATGAATGTTTAGATCCGAAAGATTCAAGACAAAAGTTTAATATTGACATAAAAATAATAATATTTCAAGCATACTAACTAAGCAATCTTGTCTTCTCAAAATAACATGGCAAAAGAAAGTTCATCCCTACAAAATCATATAGTTTGGTCATGCTCCATTTTCGTCACACAAGAATGCTCTCATCATGCACAACCCCGATGACAAGCCAAGCAATTGTTTCATACTTTAGTAATCTCAAACTTTTTTCAACTTTCACGCAATACATGAGCGTGAGCCATGGATATATCACTATGGGTGGAATAGAATATGATGATGGGGGTTATGTGGAGAAGACAAAAAAGGAGAAAGTCTCTCATCAACGTGGCTAATCAATGGGATAGGGAGATGCCCATCAATTGATGTCAATGCAAGGAGTAGGGATTGCCATGCAACGGATGCACTAGAGTTATAAATGTATGAAAGCTCAACAAAAGAAACTAAGTGGGTGTGCATGCAACTTGCTTGCTCACGAAGACCTAGGGCATTTGAGGAAGCCCATTGTTGGAATATACAAGCCAAGTTCTATTATGAAAAATTCCCACTAGTATATGAAAGTGACAAAACAAGAGACTCTCTATCATAAAGATCATGGTGCTACTTTGAAGCACAGGTGTGGAAAAAAGATTGTAGCATTGCCCCTTTTTTCTTCTTTTTTTGGCCTTTATCTTTTTTTATTTGGGACAATGCTCTATTAATGATGATCATCACACTTCTATTTATTTACAACTCAATGATTACAACTCGATACTAGAACAAAATATGACTCTATATGAATGCTTCCGGCGGTGTACCAGGAAGGGCAGTGAATCAAGAGTGACATGTATGATAAATTATGCATGGTGGCTTTGCCACAAATACGATGTCAACTACATGATCTTGCAAGGCAATATGACAATGATGAAGCGTGTCATGAATGAAACGGTGGAAAGTTGCATGGCAATATATCTCGGAATGGCTATGGAAATGCCATGATAGGTAGGTATGCTGGCTGTATTGAGGAAGATATAAGGAGGTTTATGTGTGATAGAGTGTATCATATCACGGGGTTTGGATGCACCGGCAAAGTTTGCACCAACTCTCAAGGTGAGAAAGGGCAATGCATGGTACCGAAGAGGCTAGCAATGATGGAAAGGTGAGAGTGCGTATAATCCATGGACTCAACATTAGTTATAAAGAACTCACATACTTATTGCAAAAATCTACAAGTCATCAAAAACCAAGCATTATGGGCATGGTCCTAGGGGGATAGATTGGTAGGAAAAGACCATCGCTCGTCCCCGACCACCACTCATAAGGAAGACAATCAAATAACACCTCAATTTTCAAATTTTATACACAACGATTACCATACGTGCATGCTACGGGACTTGCAATCTTCGACACAAGTATTTCTCAAATTCACAACTACTCAACTAGCACACTCTAATATCACCACCTTTATATCTCAAAACAATTATCAAGTATCAAACTTCTCATAGTATTCAATGCACTTTTTATGATAGTTTTTATTATACCCATCTTGGATGCCTATCATATTAGGACCAATTTTATAGCCAAAGCAAACTACCATGCTGTTCTAAAGGACTCTCAAAATAATATAAGTGAAGCATGAGAGATCAATAATTTCTATAAAATAAAACCACCACCATGCTCCAAAAGATATAAGTGAAGCACTAGAGCAAAATTATCTAGCTCAAAAGATATAAGTGAAGCACATAGAGTATTCTAATAAATTCCAATTCATGTGTGTATCTCCCAAAAGGTGTGTACAGCAAGGATGATTGTGGTAAACTAAAAAGCAAAGACTCAAATCATACAAGATGCTCCAAGCAAAACACATATCATGTGGTGAATAAAAATATAGCCTCAAGTAAAGTTACCGATAAACGAAGGCAAAAGAGGGGATGCCTTCTGGGGCATCCCCAAGCTTAGGCTTTTGGTTGTCCTTGAATTTTACATGGGGTTCCTTGGGAATCCCCAAGCTTAGGCTCTTTCCACTCCTTATTCCATAATCCATCAAATCTTTATCCAAAACTTGAAAACTTCACAACACAAAACTCAACAGAAAATCTCATGAGCTCCGTTAGTATAAGAAAACAAACCACCACTTAAGGTACTGTAATGAACTCATTATCTATTTATATTGGTGTTAAAACTACTGTATTCCAACTTCTCTATGGTTCGTACCCTCCGATACTAGCCATAGATGCATCAAAATAAGCAAACAACACACGAAAAATAGAATCTGTCAAAAATAGAACAGTCTGTAGTAATCTGTAGGTTTCGAATACTTATGTAACCCCAAAAATTCTGAAATAAATTGGTGGACGTGAGGAATTTGTCTATTAATCATCTTAAAAAAGAATCAACCTAATTGCACTCTTCAGTAAAAAGTGGCAGAAAATCTCGTGAGCGATGAGGGAGTCCTCGACTAAGGGGTCCTCGGGCGTCCGGCCTGTTATCCATGGGCCGGACTGATGGGCTGTGAAGACATGAAGGCCGAAGACTGTATTTGTGTCCGGATTGGACTCTCCTTTGCGTGGAAGGCAAGCTTGGCAACCAATTATGAAGATTCCTTCTTATTTAACTGACTCTATGTAAACCCTAGATCCTCCGGTGTCTATAGAAACTGGAGGGATCAGTCCGGAAAGGATATATTCATTGCCATAGTCATACAAGTTGGACTTCTAGGGTTTGGCCATTACGATATCGTGGTAGATCAACTCTTGTAATACTCATATTCATTAATATCAATCAAGTAGGACGTAGGGTATAACCTCCATAGAGAGGGCCCGAACCTGGGTAAACATCATGTCCCCCGTCTCCTGTTACCATCGATCCTAGACGCATAGTTCGGGACCCCCTACCCGAGATCCGCCGGTTTTGACACCGACATTGGTGCTTTCATTGAGAGTTCCACTATGCTGTCGACAAAAGGTTCGATGGCCCCTTCAATCATCTATAGCGACGCTGTCCAAGGAGAAACCTTCCTCCCCAGACAAATTTTCATGTTCAGCGGCTTCGTACTGCGGGCCAACTCGCTTGGCCATGTGGAGAAAATCGATAGCTGCACCCCTGGCCACCAGGTCAGATTTGGAAGCTTGAACTACATCGCGGATATTCGTGGAGACTTGATCTTCAATGGATTTGAGACCGCAGCGATCGCTCCCCCTCGCCCCGATGAACATGACTTAAATATGTCATTGGATCGCATCCAGGAGATGGTCCCTGGTGCTGCAACGGCCTTAGAATCGGACTAGATCGTGCCATCCGAGGCCACAGAGTCCGCGGTGTTGGTTCCGCACACAGACTCGACACCCTGCAATATTTGCGCCAAAGGAACTCCGGACTCGTCTCCGGCTATAAGTTCCAGACCATGTACGCTTGCGGACACCGAGCTAGATCGGTTATCGATCTTTGAATTCAGCGCCGCAGACGTTTTTCAGCACTCACCTTTGGGCGATGTGCTAAACACTTTAAAGAACTTTTCCTTGGAGAAGGACTCACAATCGAACTATGTTCGGTTCGAGCTAGAGGCTGATGATGGGAAATTTTGCTTCCCACCCGCCACCCACTTCATAGCCACTGTCGATGACCTAATTGACGTGCTTGATTACGGTTCCAAAGACATCGACGGTATGGACAATGATGCCGACATGGAGTAAGGTCAAAACCCACCGTTCACTGAACGTTGGACGGCCACCTCTTCGTACGATGTGTACATGGTCGACACACCTAAAAAGGCTAGCGACGATGACAAAGGAGATCCAGTTGCAAATAAACCTTCTGAGACACAGTCCAAGCGCCGGCGCCCTAAATGCCGCTCTAAGCCTCGTCGCTCAAATGATGGCAACACTGGCACCGGAGAAAATAGTACTCCGGGCGATGCCGAAAACAATGAAGACTCTGTCGGCGTTGCATCTGAACAGGAGGAACAAGACAACGGGCAAGATAACCCTGATAAACAGGCCATGCCCAATGACCCAGACAATGATAGTTATCGTCCAGTCTCTGAGGATGATGAGAGCCTCGGCAATGAGGACTTCATCGTGCCTGAGGCACCCCTCGAGCGAGAGCGCTTCAACCACCAGCTAATAGACACTGCAAGAAGCCTGAAGAAGAAGTAGCAGCAGCTTCAAGCTGATCAAGACCTGCTCATTGATAGGTGGACTGATGTCCTGGCAGCCGAACAATACGGTCTCAAGCGCCCAACCAAGAGTTACCCAAAGTGCAGACCGCTACCTCAGTTCGATGAGGAGGCACCAGATCCCACACCTCCCTCACGCAATGCGGACCGACCACCACGCGGTCGGGATAGTGCGGCGGACCGACCACCCCGCCGTCGGGATAAAGCGGCAACTTAGGCAGGCCAAACAACAGCCCGCCCAACCACCTCGCAAAAACAGGAACAAAACAGCTCGGGACCATACATACGACCTTCGGCAGAAGCTGGACAGTAGAGCAGAACACACCAGATCAATCTACGGATCGCGAGGACGCTTCCCGACTTGGGATGACGACTACCTATTCCGGCGTCACAAACCTAGTCACACCCGGGCTGATAACCGCAGACGGACTCCATCGGAGGTGTGCCGTGATGCAGCCTGATATAGAGGCGCCGCACACCCTCTCTGCTTCACAGATGAGGTGCTGGATCACGAATTCCCTGAGGGGTTCAAGCCCGTCAATATTGAATCATACAACGGAACAACCGACCCCGCAGTATGGATTGAGGACTTTATTCTCCACATCCACATGGCCCATGGAGATGACCTCCACGCCATCAAATACCTCCCACTGAAACTCAAAGGGCTAGCTAGACACTGGCTGAATAGCCTGCCCGAGAATTCCATCGGCAGCTGGGAGGACTTGGAAGATGCCTTCCTTGAAAACTTCCAAGGTACATATGTCCGGCCACCCGATGCCGATGACTTAAGCCACATAGTTCAACAACCTGGAGAATCAGCCAGAAAATTTTGGACTAGGTTCCTAACCAAAAAGAACCAGATCGTTGACTGTCCGGATGCCGAAGCCCTAGCGGCCTTTAAACACAGCATCCGTGATGAATGGCTAGCACGCCACCTTGGCCAAGAAAAGCCGAAGTCCATGGCAGCCCTTACGCACTCATGACCCGCTTTTGCGCGGGTGAGGACAGCTGGCTGGCTCGTAGCAAAAATACAACCAGCAAGACAGGCCCCTCCGAGACCAAGAACAGCTCCGGCAAGCTCCGGCGCAACAGACACAAACGCCGAAGCAATGGCGACAACACCGATGACACCTCCGTTAACGCCGGATTCAGCGGCTCCAAGTCCGGCCAGCGAAAGAAGACCTACAAAAGGAACAGTGAGGGGCAATCCAGCCTGGACCGCATACTCAATCGTTCATGCTAGAGAAGGGATCACAAAGTGAGGATGAGGACGAAGAGCCCCGGCAGCCAAACACGGGAGGGCAGAAGAAATTTCCCCCTCAAGTCAAAACGGTGAACATGATATACGCTACACACATCCCCAAAAGGGAACTCAACTCAGCACTTCGGGACGTCTATGCGGTAGAGCTAGTCGCCCCAAAATTCAATCCGTGGTTGTCATTCCCGATCACCTTCGATCGTCGAGATCACCCAACTAGTATCCGGCATGGCGGTTCCGCCGCACTGGTCCTTGACCCAATCATCGATAGATTTCACCTAACACGAGTCCTAATGGACGGTGGTAGCAGCTTCAACCTGCTCTGTCAGGATACAGTGCGGAAGATGGGCATTAATCCCTCACAAATCAAACCCACAAAGACCACCTTTAAAGGAGTCATACCAGGAATTGAGGCCCGCTACACGGGTTCAATCACGCTGGAGGTGGTCTTCGGTTCTCCAGACAACTTCCGAAGCGAGGAGTTAATCTTCGATATCGTTCCCTTCCGCAGCGGCTACCACGCACTGCTCGGATGAACCGCGTTTGCTAGATTCAACGCGGTGTGACACTATGCTTATCTCAAGCTGAAGATGCCCGGTCCGCGCGGCGTCATAACAGTCAACGGAAACACAGAACGACCCTCCGGACAGAGGAGCACACCGTCGCCCTAGCAGCAGAGGTACAAAGCAGCCTTCTCAAGCAGCTTCATAGTCTGGCTGCCAAGCCCCTGGACATCATTAAGAGGGTCCGGACTGCACTGCAACAGGACAGCGCGGCTCGTCAAGAGCTCGATTAGCAATTCGGCCTCCATCCCAATCCCGATGAGGTAGTGGCATTCATACCACGCGTCCATAACTATGCACTCAAAATTCCATGGGCATCGACGCACGCACAAGCTATCCCGGGATCCACGGTTCGGCTAGACCGATCCCGGACACACATTTAACCTTACTATCTCCTTTTCCCTTGTTTCAGGTTTCTCCTATGGGGGCCTCCTTTGACGGCCTGATTAACGGTCCCGTCAAAGGACAAACACACCAGATTGACACGGAGCGCAGGCGTACATGGGAAGCCCTAGAGGCTAACCATTTTTCAGGACCCACACGCAGTCCACCTTCGGGTATGGCATGTCAAATAGCCGGTTGCTTATTGCATTATTTTGTACCAATGTGCCTGGATGCATTAACCCTACTATAATGGAAACAGTTCATGATCCAAGTTTAAGGGCTCCAGATCCTATCTCTGTTCTCTCTCTGTTTTCCTTTATATTACTTATTTCCTAGCAGTCGTACACTCTGGTATGTTTCATATTTGTCAGGGACTCCCCACCGCCCCACGATACGGCAACAAAGTCCGAACAATCCTTAAAGATATGTTTGGCACCCCGAATTTAGCATTATATGCATTGGCTCCGAATCATGTCTTTGGTCAATAGTTGGGTTGCCCGGCTCCTGTGCTTGCTACCCTACGTTCCGCTAAATCGGCTAGGGTAGTAAAGGGAGAACTACTGCGATTGTGCCCTGGCCTTGACCAGATGAACACCTCAGTAGAGAAAGCCAAAAACTGACTGTCATGATACGGTGAGAGCCGGTCAGCTGTTCGAGGGTCACAAATCGTTGGAGATTTTTTCCGCATTATGCGAAGGATCGGCCCTTCCCGATCAGATGCTGACAGCACCCTGGTTCGAACCAGGGGCTGCACCTACGCTTTATTATAAAACTCCTATGGCTAAGTGAGGGTGTTTAAGCCGTACAGTCTGATTGCCTTGTTCGTTGTGCTAAACAACTCCTTCAAGGACCATATAATTGGATCAAGATTGTTTAGATTCCATCCCGAACACCTCCGTACTACATACGTGAGGGCAGAAGCCGACGACTGGCCAACCCTTAGATTACATACAACATGGTCGCACAGGAGGAAACAATTCAGAGCATAACAAAATTACATTACAAAATAGGCTTTGTTCTCATAATACAAGGCAAAGGCAACATGAATACATTTATTCAAATACAATGTCCTGCGAACATTGTGCTGTCACAAGGCGAGACCCCTCCAGGACATCCGCAAAATACCGTTCGGGTGTGCGGTGTTTGTTGCCCTCCGGTGGCCCTCTGGTCACCTCGACGGCGTCCATCTTCGCCCACCACATCTTGCAACGGGAGAAGGCCATGCGCGCACCTTCAATGCAGGCTGAGCGCTTGACGACGTCTAGCCGAGGACATGCGTTCGCCATCCGCCTCACGAGTCTGAAGTAGTTGCTTGGCATAGCTTCGGCTAACCCTAGCCGGATTATGAAATCCTTCATGGCTAGTTCGGCCACCCTATGCAGCTCTGATACGTCTCCAACGTATCTATAATTTTTCATTGCTCCATGATATATTATCTACTATTTTGGACATTATTGGGCTTTATTATCCACTTTTATTTTATTTTTGGGACTAACCTATTAACCGGAGGACCAGCCCAGAATTACTGTTTTTGCCTATTTTAGGGTTTCGAAGAAAAGGAATATCAAACGAAGTCCAAACGGAATGAAACCTTCAGGAACGTGATTTTCTCACCGAACATGATCCAGGAGACTTGGACCCTACGTCAAGCAACCAACAGGGAGGCCACGAGGTAGGGGGCGCGCCAACCCCCCCCCCCTAGGTAAGACCTCCACCCTCGTGGGCCCCCTGTTGCTCCACCGACGTACTTCTTCCTCCTATATATACCTACGTACCCCCAAATGATCAGATACGGAGCCAAAACCCTAATTCCACCGCCGTAACTTTCTGTATCCATGAGATCCCATCTTGGGGCCTGTTCCGGAGCTCCGCCGGAGGGGGCATCCATCACAGAGGGCTTCTACATCAACACCATAGCCTCTCCGATGAAGTGTTAGTAGTTTACATCAGACCTTTGGGTCCATAGTTATTAGCTAGATGGCTTCTTCTCTCTTTTTGGATCTCAATACAATGTTCTCCCCCTCTCTTGTGGAGATCTATTCGATGTAATCTTCTTTTTGCGGTGTGTTTATTGAGACCGATGAATTGTGGGTTTATGATCAAGATTATCTATGAAAATATTTGAATCTTCTCTGAATTCTTTTATGTATGATTGGTTATCTTTGCAAATCTCTTCGAATTATCAGTTTGGTTTGGCCTACTAGATTGATCTTTCTTGCAATGGGAGAAGTGCTTAGCTTTGGGTTCAATCTTGCGGTGTCCTTTCCCAGTGACAGTAGGGGCAGCAAGGCACATATTGTATTGTTTCCATCGAGGATAACAAGATGGGGTTTTTATCATATTGCATGAATTTATCCCTCTACATCATGTCATCTTGCTTAAGGCGTTACTCTGTTTTCATGAACTTAATACTCTAGATGCATGCTGGATAGCAGTCGATGAGTGGAGTAATAGTAGTAGATGCAGGCAGGAGTCGGTCTAGTTGTCTCGGACGTGATGCCTATATACATGATCATACCTAGATATTCTCATAACTATACTCAATTCTGTCAATTGCTCAATAGTAATTCATTCACCCACCGTAAAATACTTATGCTCTTGAGAGAAGCCACTAGTGAAACCTATGGCCCCCGGGTCTATCTTCATCATATTAATCTTCCAATACTTAGTTATTTCCTTTGATTTTTACTTTGCTTTTATTTTACTTTGCATCTTTATCAAAAAAATACCAAAAAAATATTATTCTATCATATCTATCAGATCTCACTCTCATAAGTGACCGTGAAGGGATTGACAACCCCTTATCACGTTGGTTGCGAGGAGTTATTTGTTTTGTGCAGGTACGAGGGACTCGCTCGTAGCCTCCTACTGGATTGATACCTTGGTTCTCAAAAGCTGAGGGAAATACTTACGCTACTTTGCTGCATCACCCTTTCCTCTTCAAGGGAAAACCAACGCAGTGCTCAGGAGGTAGCAAGCTCCACCAGCTGTTTCAGCTGATCGATGAAGGACACGAGATGCTGTGGCGCCGCATACTGCAACCAGAATAGCCTCTCTGTAGAACCCCCTCCTTCGGCTCGATAGAACTCCACGGCGTCTGACTGCATGGTAAATCCGTAAAAGCTCCCGGGAACTCCGAACCCGGGTTAGTAAAAGGTACTGCTTCTCCGCATACTTGCTTTGCATCTTAAATGCCTTACCTGCCGTGATCTTCTTGGCCTCCTGGATCTCCTGGAGGGTGGCCTGGGCCTCATTCCATGCGGTCTCCACGCTCTGATGAGCCTTGGCGAGTTCGATCCCTTGAACCAACGCATCATGCTCCAAGGCTTCGCATTTCTTGACCGCATCCTGGAGCTCTTGCTGGACTTCTTTGACCCAGGCCTTGGACTTCTTACGGGAGGCTTGCTGCTGGACAGCCTTCTCCTCGGCCTCGCCCAGGGCCTTCTTCAGGGCCTCGACCACGGTCGCGGCTCCTGCACATATTATGACACAACAGTCAATATACAACACCTATCCTTTCTAAACACACAGTAAGTCGTCACTCACCTTGCTTCTCCTGGAGCCGAACCTTAACCTCGCCGAGCTCGTTCTCGGTCTGCTCCAGCCTCTGCCTCAGCTCAGAGACTTCGGCAGCATGCGAGGTCACGGCCAACAGTGACGCCTGCCTATTCATACATATTATGTTAGTCTCCTACAAGAAAAGATTGATCCTCTGTCCAGTTCTTCTTGCCGAACACCGGACACTGTCTCAGGGGCTACTGGCTACACGGGGTTTTTCTCTTTCTTACCTCGAAACCTGTCAACAGGTTGCTGCAGGCTTCATTCAATCCACTCTTGGCGGACTAAATCTTCTCGATCACCGCACCCATAAGGACACGGTGCTCGTCCATGATGGAGGCGCCTCGAAGCGCCTCCATCAGGTTATCCGGCACCCCTGGATGGACAAGGGCCACCGGTGGAAGCGGCGCATCCCCCTCCTTCAAGGGGGGCTGCTCGCCCAACTCTAGAGCCATATGAGCCTCCAGAATCATATTCGGCTGAGGGACGAACTGGATGCGGCCCTCTTCGCCAATCTCCATGGGGATCGGCTCCCCCATGTGTCCGGTAGTGGAGGTCTCGCCTTGTGGCGCCTCCCGGACAGCGTCCTGGGCTCCTCCCCGGTTCGGAGCAGTCCTCCGGGATAACACTTCGGTGTTGTGCCTGGCCCTGGGGGAATAAGCAGGCGGTGGCGACATGCTTGCCATCTCCGACGGAGCCAACGAACCTCCAGATGAGGATCGCTAGATAAGGTCGCGGGCCGGACTGCAATAGCACAATTAACTATGTCAAGATAATGAAAAGAAAGGGCCGGATGTGCGCATGAGCGAGCCGTGTCACTTACGATGCAACATGGGGCTTAGTGCGGGGGCGTCTCTCTGGACTGCTATCAATGTCCTACGCGGTGTTGACCGCTGGGATGCTCTTCCCCTTCTTGGGCATTTCCGCCTCCGGATGCGCCGAAGCCGCCCTCTTCTTCTTCCTCTCCTCAGGGGGAGGGTTGTTTTCCTCCTCCTCCTCCTCTTCCTCTCCATTGTCCTCAGGGACAGAGGAATTGGCTTCGTCGTCTTCGAACGTCACGTCCGAAGTGCCCTTGTGACGGGGGCCACTCTTGGCAACCTTGGCCTTCTTCTCCAGCGCCTTATAAGGCGCTGACACCAGCATCTTCGCTAGACGTGGGATGACCGGTTCTTCAGGCAGCGGAGCCGGACATTGGATCCGCTCCGCCCTCTCCATCCAGTCTTGGAAATGCAATGATAAGCTCAGACATCATCCTTGAAACGATTAAGTTGGGGATACATCAAAAAATAGCATACCTCACTGGCGAGGTGTTTACAATCGTGACCACGGTCTGAATCTGTGGCCGGTGGTTTCTCGTTGCCCTTAAAGAGAAACTTCCATGCACCTTCGTGAGTAGTATCGAAAAGCCTCATCAGGGTCTGATGCTTCTTCGTGTTGAACTCCCACAGAGGATGGCTTCGGCGCTGGCACAGAAGGATCTGGCGAACCAGCATCACCTGGATCACATCAACGAGCTTGACTTTCTTGGTTGACATGCTCTGAACGCGCGTCTGCAGTGCTATCACCTTGTCAGGGGAACCCCAGTCCAGACTCTTCTCAACCCAGGAGGTGAGTCGCATGGGAGCGCCGGAGCGGAATTCGGCAGCTGCGGCCCAGGTGGTGCCGCGAGGTTCTATGATGTAGAACCACTGCTTTTGCCACTCCTTTACTGTGTCCACAAAAGTGCCTTTGGGCTAGGAGACGTTGGACAGCTTGCTCGCCATAGCTCCTCCGCACTCCGCGTGCTGGCCGTCCACCACCTTCGGCTTCACGTTGAAGACTTTGAGCCACATCCCGAAGTGGGGTTGCATGCGGAGGAAGGCCTCACATACGATGATAAATGCCGAGATGTTGAGGAAGGAATTCGGGGACAGATCTTGGAAATCTATCCCGTAATAATACACCAGACCGCGGACGAAAGGGTGGAGTGGAAACCCTAGCCCGCGGAAGAAATGGGGGAGGAACACTACCCTCTCGGTGGGCTTCGGTGTGGGGACGATTTTTCCCTCGGTCGGCAGGCGGTGAGTGATC
Source organism: Triticum urartu (assembly GCF_056163025.1). Classification (NCBI taxonomy): domain Eukaryota; kingdom Viridiplantae; phylum Streptophyta; class Magnoliopsida; order Poales; family Poaceae; genus Triticum; species Triticum urartu. The sequence goes on along the minus strand of NC_141875.1, from coordinate 110,184,837 downwards.
TCCTTCGCCAAGTATCCGGCCGCCCGAAGCTTTGTGATGTTCTCCTCCTTGACGGAGGAGACCATCCACTTGCCTTGACCTCCAGATCCGGACATGGTTGCTTGATTGGAAAGGAGATGAGAACTTGGGCGCTGGAGCTCGATATTGGAAAGGCGGAGATAGAGAGAGGGCGTGAGAGGGGAAGAGGGGATCCTTATCCCTTTATAAAGGCAACGCATATTAAACACATCCTCACTCACCTTAAGATTCGCCTATTCCCAAGGGTTGTATAAACGGCACGCTTGGGTTACCCATGTACGCATTGATGAGAATCCCATAATAAGGGGACACGTTCTCTGCTTCGACAAGACATGCCAATGGCAACCGCGTCTCGAAACGTGGAGCGGCAGGTGAAAAACGGTTCAAAATTATGACCGGAGAGACATGATGTCATATTGTAAAAGTTGTCAGCGGATTAGACTCATGTAAAAATATATATTCTCTCTGCGGTTATGTATGGTATGTGTGACAGGTCTGGATACATCATCGCATCCGAAGACTATCGTGAAGTTCGGGTAGAAGGGAACCCGCCTTGCAATGCTGAAGACAATCTGCGCACCGGACTCCTCGTCATTGAAGCCAGGTTCAGGGGCTACTGAGGGAGTCCTGGACTAAGGGGTCCTCGGGCGTCCGGCCTGTTATCCATGGGCCGGACTGATGGGTTATGAGTACATGAAGGCCGTAGACTGTACTTGTGTCCGGATTGGACTCTCCTTGGCATGGAAGGCAAGCTTGGCAACCGATTATGAAGATTCCTTCTTATGTAACCGACTCTATGTAAACCCTAGATCCCCCCGGTGTCTATATAAACCGGAGGGATCAGTCCGGAAAGGATATATTCATTACCATAGTCATATAGGTTAGACTTCTAGGGTTTAGCCATTACGATCTCGTGGTAGATCAACTATTGTAATACTCATATTCATCAAGATCAATCAAGCAGGACGTAGGGTATTACCTCCATAGAGAGGGCCTAAACCTGGGTAAACATCATGTCCCCCGTCTCCAGTTACCATCGATCCTAGACATACAGTTCGGGACTCCCTACCCGAGATTCGCCGGTTTTGACACCGATAAGCGCTAAAGTTTTTGTTTTTTACAGCAAGATCGCAAAAACTTCCCCCTAGTCGTATCAAACGTTCTACTTGGCACAAACACTAATTAAAAGCATAAAACACATCTAAACAGAGGCTAGATGAATTATTTATTACTAAGCGGAACCAAAAAGCAAGAAACAAAAATAAAATTGGGTTGCCTCCTAACAAGCGCTATCGTTTAACGCCCCTAGCTAGGCATTGACAATTTTGATGATGCTCACATGAAAGACAAGAATTGAAGCACAAAGAGAGCATCATAAAAGACATGACAAAGACATCTAAGTCTAACATACTTCCTATGCATAGGCATCTTATAGGCAAACAAATTATCAAGGCAAGGAAAAACTAGCATATGCAAGGAAGCGGAAAAAAACAATAGCAATCTCAACATAACGAGAGGTAATTTAGTAACATGAAAATTTATACAACCATATTTTCCTCTCTCATAATAATTACATGTAGGATCATAATCAAATTCAACAAAATAGCTATCACACAAAATATTTTCAACACAATCCACATGCATGCAAAGTTGACACTCTTCCAAAATAGTGCGATTAACATTAACTATAGTCATGACCTCTCCAAACCCACTTTTATCAAAAATTGCATAAGATTAAACATTCTCCAAATATGTGAGATCTAAAATTTACACTCTTCCAAACCCACTTTCAATATTGCAAACATTATTATCAATCTTATATTCATCATGGGGCTTAAAAAAATTCAAGATCATAAGAAGAATCACCCCAATCATGATCATCGATGGAACTATCAAGTATGGGTGCAATAGCAACGATCTCATGTTTAACATAAGGAACTATAGCAAACTCATCATCATAAATATTGGCATCATGGCCACAAGAATAGCAAGCATCATGTTCATCAAGGGATATTTCAATCAAATCATCGGAATCATAATTATCTATAGATTCATGCATATCGGTCATTCTTTCAATAAATTATTTGACAGACATTATGAGAATAGTTTTCATAGCAATATTTAATTATGTCAAAATTTTCAGATTCGTAGAGAGTAATATCATACTTTTCAATCAAATAAGCAACTTCATAAGCACCCTTAAAAGCAACAAATTCTTCAATTTGTTCAATATCTTAGTAACTATAAACACCTTTTGCATAAGAAGATAAGATTTATTATCATTAAACTCACATAGGTAGGGGAGGTGTTTTTTAGGGTTCTTAGAGCAACAAGTAAAATCATAAATTTCACAAAGATTCCAAGCATAACACATCAATCTGTTTATTTGATCCCATAAGAGTATCCCTTTTTCAGACAAACGATGACGCACAAAATGAGCATGCTCATCTGAAGATTTCCCATCAACTAGGCTAGTTGGCGTTTCAGCACGAGCACAAGGGGATCGAAGATGATCCAAGTAGAACACTTTAAGTGGATCCATATCAATAGATTTTTAGCAAGCAAAGATGCAAGCAAATGGAAGGCACATGTAAACACAAACAAAGATATATACGGGAAGAAGGCAAAGGTTTTCGAAAATCGTTTTAGAAGTGGGGGAGAGGAAAATGAGAGGCAAATGGAAAATAATGTAATGCGGGGGTTAAGAGTTTGTGATGGGTACTTGGTATGTCTTGACTTGTGCATAGATCTCCCCGGCAATGGCGCCAGAAATCCTTCTTGCTACCTCTTGAGCACTGCGTTGGTTTTCCATTGAAGAGGAAAGGGTGATGCAGCAAAGTAGCGTAAGTATTTCCCCCAGTTTTTGAGAACCAAGGTATCAATCCAGTAGGAGACTACACGCAAGTCACCTCGAACCTACACAAACAAATAAGAACCTCGCAACCAACGAGATAAAGGGGTTGTTACGAGAGTGAGATCTAATAGAGATAATAAGATAAATATTTTTGGTATTTTTATGATATAGATTGAAAGTAAAGATTGCAAAGTAAAATAGATTGGAAACTTATATGATAAAAGATAGACCCGGGGGCCATAGGTTTCACTAGTGGCTTCTCTCAAGATAGCATAAGTATTACGGTGGGTGAATGATACGTCTCCAACGTATCTATAATTTTTGATTGCTCCATGCTATATTATCTACTGTTTTAGACATTATTGGGCTTTATTATCCACTTTTATATTATTTTTGGGACTAACCTATTAACCGGAGGCCCAGCCCAGAATTGCTGTTTTTGCCTGTTTTAGGGTTTCGAAGAAAAGGAATATCAAACGGAGTCCAAACAGAATGAAACCTTCAGAAACGTGATTTTCTCATCAGATAAGATCCAGGAGACTTGGACCCTTCGTCAAGAAAGCCACGAGGTGGTCACGAGGGCAGCCCCCCCCCCCCCCCCCCCCGCCTAGGGCGCTCCCCCTGCCTCATGGGCCCCTCGAAGCTCCACCGACGTACTTCTTCCTCCTATATATATCCATGTACCCCCAAACAATCGGGGACGGAGCCAAAAACCTAATTCCACCGCCGCAACTTTCTGTATCCATGAGATCCCATCTTGGGGCCTGTTCTGGAGCTCCACCGGAGGAGGCATCGATCACGGAGGGCTTCTACATCATCATCCAAGCCCCTTCGATGAAGTGTGAGTAGTTTACTTCAGACCTACGGGTCCATAGCTAGTAGGTAGATGGCTTCTTCTCTCTTTTTGGATCTCAATACAATGTTCTCCCCATCTCTCGTGGAGATCTATTCAATGTAATCTTCTTTTTGCGGTGTGTTTGTTGAGACCGATGAATTGTGGGTTTATGATCAAGTCTATCTATGAATAATATTTGAATCTTCTTTGAAGTCTTTTATGTATGATTGGTTATCTTTGCAAGTCTCTTCGAATTATCAGTTTGGTTTCGCCTACTAGATTGGTTGTTCTTGCCATGGGAGAAGTGCTTAGCTTTGGGTTCGATCTTGCGGTGTCCTTTCCCAGTGACAGAAGGGGCAGCAAGGCACGTATTGTATCATTGCCATCGAGGATAACAAGATGGGTTTTTTATCATATTGCATGAAACTATCCCTCTACTTCATGTCATCTTGCTTAAGGTGTTACTTTGTTTTTAACTTAATACTCTAGATACATGCTGGATAGCGGTCGATGAGTGGAGTAATAGTAGTAGATGCAGAATCATTTTGGTCTACTTGTCTCGTACGTGATGCCTATATACATGATCATACCTAGATATTCTCATAACTATGCTCAATTCTGTCAATTGCTCAATAGTAATTTGTTCACCCACCGTAGAATACTTATGCTCTTGAGAGAAGCCACTAGTGAAACCTATGGCCCCCGGGTCTCTTTCTCATCATATCAATCTCCATCACTTTATTATTGCTTTGCTTTTACTTTGCTTTTACCTTATTTACTTTGCATCTCTATACCAAATATACCAAAAAAATATTATTTATCATCTCTATCATATCTCACTTTCGTAAGTGACCGTGAAGGGATTGACAACCCCTAAGCATGTTGGTTGCGTTGAGCTATTGTTTTTGTGTAGGTACGAGGGACTCGAGCGTAGCCTCCTACTGGATTGATACCTTGGTTCTCAAAAACTGAGGGAAATACTTACGCTACTTTGCCGCATCATCCCTTCCTCTTCGGGGAAATCCAACGCAGTGCTCAAGAGGTAGCAAGAAGAATTTCCGGCGCCGTTGCCGGGGAGTCTGCGCAAAAGTCAACATACCAAGTACCCATCATAATACCTATCTCCCACATTACATTATTTGCCATTTGCCTCTCGTTTTCCTCTCCCCCACTTCACCCTTGCCGTTTTATTCGCCCTCTCTCTCTATCCTCCCTCTCTATTTTCCTCTTTTGCCGTTTGCTTTTTGTTTGCTCATGTGTTGGATTGCTTGTTTGTCGCGATGGCTCAAGATAATACTAAATTGTGTGACTTCACCAATACCAATAATAATGATTTCCTTAGCACTCCGATTGCTCCTCTTACCGATGCTGCATCTTGTGAAATTAATACTGCTTTGTTGAATCTTGTCATGAAAGATCCGTTCTCCGGCCTTCCTAGTGAAGATGTCGCTACACATCTTAATAGCTTCGTTGATTTGTGTGACATGCAAAAGAAACAAGATGTAGATAATGATATTGTTAAATTTATGCTATTTCCTTTTTCCCTTAGAGGTCGTGCTAAAGCTTGGTTTTCGTCTTTGCCTAAAAATAGTATTGATTCATGGAACAAGTACAAAGATGCTTTTATCTCTAAGTATTTTCCTCCCGCTAAGATCGTCTCTCTTAGAAACGTTATTATGAATTTTAAACAACTTGATCATGAACATGTTGCACAAGCTTGGGAGAGAATGAAATTAATGATACGTAATTGCCCTACACATGGTTTGAATTTGTGGATGATTATACAAAAAATTTATGCCGTATTGAATTTTGCTTCTAGAAATCTTTTAGATTCGGCCGCGGTAGGCACTTTTATGGAAATCACTTTAGGAGAAGCTACTAAACTCCTAGATAATATTATGGTTAATTATTCTCAATGGCATACTGAAAGATCTACTAAAAAGGTGCATGCGATCGAAGAAATTAATGTTTTGAGTGGAAAGATGGATGAACTTATGAAATTATTTGCTAATAAGAGTGTTTCTTCTGATCCTAATGATGTGCCCTTGTCTACTTTGATTGAGAATAATAATGAATCTATGGATGTGAATTTTGTTGGTAGGAACAATTTTGGTAACAACGTGTATAGAGGAAATTTCAATCCTAGGCCTTATCCTAGTAATCCCTCTAATAATTATGGTAATTCCTACAACAATTCTTATGGAAATTATAATAAGATGCCCTCTGATTTTGAATCTAATATTAAAGAATTTATTTCTTCGCAAAAGAATTTTAATGCTATGATTGAAGAAAAATTGCTTAAGATTGATGATTTGGCTAGGAACGTTGATAGAATTGCTCTTGATGTTGATTCTTTGAAACTTAGATCTATTCCACCTAAGCATGATATTAATGAGTCTCTCAAAGCCATGAGAATTTCCATTGACGAGTGCAACGAAAGAACCGCTAGGATGCGTGCTAAGAAAGATGCCTTTATAAAAGTGTGTTCTTCTAGTTCCTATGAAAATAATGATGAAGATCTAAAAGTTATTGATGTGTCCCCTATTAAATCTTTGTTTTGCAATATGAATCTTGATAATGATGGGACTGAATATGATCCACCTTTACCTAGAAGGCGTTCTAAGAATTCGGAATTTCTTGATCTTGATGCTAAATTTGATAAAAGTGGGATTGAAGAAATTAAAACCCTGGATGTTGCTAAACCCACTATTATGGATTTCAAGGAATTTAACTATGAAAATTGCTCTTTGATTGATTGTATGTCCTTGTTGCAAAGCGTTTACTAAACATATCATTGATGCCTTGATGCCATCTTATGAAGAAAAACTTGAATTGGAAGTTTCTATCCCTAGAAAACTTTATGATGAGTGGGAACCAACTATTAAAATTAAAATTAAAAATTATGAGTTTTATGCTTTGTGTGATTTGGGTGCTAGTGTCTCTACTATTCCCAAAACTTTGTGTGATTTACTAGATTTTCGTGATTTTGATGATTGCTCTCTAAACTTGCATCTTGAGGATTCCACTATTAAGAAACCTATGGGAAGAATTAATGATATTCTTATTGTTGCTAATAGGAATTGAGGAATTCCCGGATTAGGGGGTCTCCGGACAGCTGGACTATCTCCATTGGCCGGACTGTTAGACTATGAAGATACAAGATTGAAGACTTTGTCTCGTGTCCGGATGGGACTCTACTTGGCATGGAAGGCAAACTAGGCAATACGGATATGGATATCTCCTCCTTTGTAACCGACCTTGTGTAACCCTAACCCTCTCCGGTGTCTATATAAACCGAAGGGTTTTAGTTCGTAGGACAACAATCACAACATACAATCATACCATAGGCTAGCTTCTAGGGTTTAGCCTCTCTAATCTCGTGGTAGATCTACTCTTGTACTACCCATATCATCAATATTAATCAAGCAGGATGTAGGGTTTTACCTCCATCAAGAGGGCCCGAACCTCGGTAAACTGTCGTGTCCCCTGCCTCCTGTTACCATCCGGCCTAGACGCACAGTTCGGGACCCCCTACCCGAGATCCATCAGTTTTGACACCGACATTGGTGCTTTCATTGAAAGGTCCACTGTGTCGTCGCCGTTAGGCTTGATGGCTCCTACTATCATCGATAGCGATGCGATCCAGGGTGAGACTTTTCTACCCGGACAGATCTTCGTATTCGGCGGCTTTGCACTGCGGGCTAATTTGCTTGGCCATCTGGAGCAGATTGAAAGCTATGCCCCTGGCCATCAGGTCAGATTTGGAAGTTTGAACTACACGGTCGACATTCGCGGAGACTTGATCTTCGACGGATTCGAGCCACAGCCGGGCGCGCCGCACTGTCGTGATGGGTATGACCTAGCTCTGCCGCCGAACAGTACCCCAGATGCCGCGCCCGCATCTGCTCCGACCCTTAGCTCAGAGCCAACGGCGCCAATCGAGGACGGGTGGCTAGACACCGCCTCAGGGGCTGTAGTCTCGACGGCGATCGAGCCAAACACCAGCATAATCCTCTGCGCAGCCCATAACTCCAAGGTGCCGGACTCTTTTTCAGAGTCCGAACCATCCGCGCGCCTGCCAATCGAATCCGATTGGGCGCCGATCATGGAATTCACCGCCGCGGATATCTTTCAGCACTCGCCCTTCGGCGACATTCTGAATTCACTAAGGTCTTTCTCTTTGTCAGGAGAGCCCTGGCCGGATTATGTCCAACAGGATTGGGATGCGGACGACAAAGAAATTCGACGCCCACCCACCACCCACTTCGTAGCCAATGTCGATGATTTAACCGACATGCTCGACTTCGACTCCGAAGACATCGACGGTATGGACGACGATGTAGGAGATGAACATGAACCAGCACCCATAGGGCACTGGAAAGCCACCTCGTCATATGACATATACATGGTGGATACACCCAAAGAAAGCAATGACGACGGGATAGCGGAGGATGACCCCTCCAAGAAGCAACCCAAACGCCGGCGTCAGCGGCGCCGCTCTAAGTCCCGCCAAAGCAAAAGTGGTGATACCGGCACAGGAGATAATAACACTCCGGATAGTGCCGAAGAAAACAACAAACCCCTCCAGCAAGATTTAGAGCAAGAGGATGGAGGAGCCAGCTCTCCTGAGAGAGCAGCAGACGGAGAGGAGGAGGATGACAATCACATGACCCCCTCCGAAGACGAGGCAAGCCTCGGCGATGATGAATTCGCCATACCAGAGGATCCCGTCGAACAAGAGCGCTTCAAGCGCCGGCTTATGGCCACGGCAAATAGCCTGAAGAAAAAGCAGCATCAGCTTCAAGCTGATCAAGATCTGCTAGCTGACAAATGGACTGAAGTCCTCACGGCCGAGGAATATAAACTCGAGCGCCCCTCCAAGAGTTACCCAAGGCGCAGGTTACTACCCCGACTAGAGGAAGAAGCGTATGATACGGCTGATCGGCCACCTCGTGGCCGCGATAGAGAGGCATTCCAGCCAAAAGCTCAGCCTCCACCCCAACGCCATTCAAATAAAAAGGCATGGGGAGATACGCCAGACCCGCGAGACATATTGGAGGACAAGGCAAAGCATTCAAGATCGATCTACCGATCATGAGGGCGCACCACTCTGCGAGACGACAAACGTCACGTCAAATACAGTAAAATCAAATCCGACCAGGCCGAACACAGCGGGCAAGACCCATTCGAGCTGCGTCGCGATATAGCCCAATACAGAGGCGCCGCACACCCCTTATGCTTCACAGACGAAGTAATGGAACATCAATTCCCAGAAGGTTTCAAACCTGTAAATATTGAATCATACGACGGCACAACAGATCCTGCGGTATGGATTGAGGACTTTCTCCTCCACATCCACATGGCCCGCGGCGATGACTTACACGCCATCAAATACCTCCCACTAAAGCTCAAGGGACCAGCGCGGCATTGGCTTAACAGCTTGCCAGCGGACTCCATTAGCTGTTGGGAAGATCTGGAAGCCGCATTCCTCGACAACTTTCAGGGCACTTATGTGCGACCACCAGACGCTGATGACTTGAGCCACATAATTCAACAGCCAGAAGAGTCGGCTAGGCAATTCTGGACTCGGTTCCTTACAAAGAAAAATCAAATCGTTGACTGTCCAGATGCGGAGGCCTTAGCGGCTTTCAAGCACAACATCCGAGACGAGTGGCTAGCCCGGCATCTTGGTCAGGAAAAGCCAAAATCTATGGCAGCTCTCACGACGCTCATGACCCGCTTTTGTGCGGGAGAAGACAGCTGGCTGGCTCGCAGTAATAACATATCAAAAAACCATGGTACCTCAGATACCAAGGACGGCAATAGCAGGTCACGTCGCAACAAGAATAAGCGCTGCATTAACAGCAAAAATACTGAGGATACGATAGTCAATGCCAGATTCAAAGGCTCTAAACCCGGTCAGCGGAAAAAGCCATTCAAACAAAGTACGCTGGGTCCGTCCAGCTTGGACCATATACTCGATCGCTTGTGTCAAATACACGGCACCCCAGACAAGCCAGCCAATAACACCAACAGGGATTGTTGGGTGTTCAAGCAGGCCGGCAAGTTAATTGCCAAAAACAAGGACAAGGGACCGCATAGCGATGACGAGGAGGAGCCCCGGCAGCCGCACACTGGAGGATAGAAGAGGTTTCCCCCGCAAGTGCGGACGGTGAACATGATATACGCAACCCACATCCCCAAGAGGGAGCGGAAGCGTGAGCTCAGGGACATATATGCGTTTGAGCCAGTCGCCCCAAAGTTCAACCCTTGGTCCTCCTGTCCGATCATCTTCGATCGCAGGGACCACCCCACTAGTATCTGTCATGGCGGATTCGCCGTACTGGTCCTAGACCCAATCATCGACGGATTTCACCTCACTCAAGTCCTTATGGACGGCAGCAGCAGCCTGAACCTGCTTTATCAGGACACAGTGCGCAAAATGGGTATAGACCCCTCAAGGATCAAACCCACAAAAACGACCTTTAAGGGCGTCATTCCAGGTGTAGAGGCCCATTGCACAGGCTCAGTTACACTGGAAGTGGTCTTTGGATCCCCGGATAATTTCCTAAGCGAAGAGTTAATCTTCGATATAGTCCCGTTCCACAGTGGTTATCACGCGCTGCTCGGGCGAACCGCATTTGCTAGATTCAATGCGGTACCGCATTATGCATACCTCAAGCTCAAGATGCCAGGACCTCGCGGAGTTATTACAGTCAATGGAAACACAGAGCGCTCTCTCCGAACAAAGGAGCACACCGCGGCCCTCGCAGCAGAAGCACAAAGCAGCCTCTCAAGGCAATCAACCAGTTCGGCGCTTCAAAGCCCGGACACCTGCAAGCGCGCTTGGGGCAATCGGCAAATAGACCGCCTGGCTCGATCTGAGTTCGCGTAGCAATACGGCGGCCACCCCAATCCCAGCCCAACGGCGATATTCGTGCCGCGCGTACATAATTACGCATTATAAATACCATGGGCACAGGTGGGGAGGGGGCACAACTGCGGCACGCCCCAAAACGCAGCCTAAACCGCACTAGGGGCTTCCCGTTTGGTTATTTTTATTTTTCTTTCAGGACCTTAATCTCTGGAAACACTGTCCGGCAGCACTATTGCTGAACACATGATGCAGCAACCAAGGAGGCAGACAGCTATGTCATACCACGGAATTCCCAGGTTTATTACAGTAACGAGTGAAATATTCAATTTAATATCATTCCTCAACTTGCCCTTGGAAGGGATGCAGTCCTACTCTTTGCTTATCGCACTATCTGTATCACTCTGCTTTAACGCAATTTTTCAATAAACAATGCATGACATTACAACTATTATTGCATTCTTGTTATATATATATATATATATATATATATATATATATATATCTATGTGTTCATTAATGATGCCTTGCAACCGTACACTATGGTACGGCCAATACACCAGGGGCTTACGTACCCCACAATGCGGTGTGAAAAGTCCGAACACTTTGACAAGTGCGGCACCCCGAACTTATAGCATTATACGCATCAGCTCCGAATCATGTCTTTGGTCAAATGTTGGGTTTGCTTGGCTCCTATGTTTTGGTACCTTACGTTCCGCTCTATCGGCTAAGGTAGCGCAAGGAGAACTACTGCGATTGTGCCCCGGTTCTGCTGGGTTCAGCACCTCAGTAGAGAAAGCTAAAACTGACTGTCATGATAAGGCGAGAGACTGGTCGCTGTTCGGCGAGGTTTTTCGAGTCCCTAAAGACTTATGCCGCTTAGGGCGAGGGGCCGGCCCTGTCCGGCTTATAGGCGTGTATCGCGCCCCGAATTCGGCCTTCCGAATACTCAGGGCTTCGCCGAAATTTAAAATTATAGAATTCTATGGCTAAGTGAGAGTGATAAAGCATTATTAGTCCGGTTGCCTTGTTTGTTGTGCTGAGCACCTCCCTCGAAGGACCCAAATATGGGAACAAGAGTGCTCAGGTTTATCCCGAACACCCCAGCACTCATGGCATGGGGGCAGAAGCCAAGGACTAGCCATCTCTCAGATTGGATAAACGGCCAAACAGAAGGTAATATTTTAAATTCACACAAGTGTTGCATAGCGCATATGAAACAAGTTTTCATCATACAGGATCACACGCGCAAATCTCATTCAAATATTACATCTTTTGAACACTCGTCGGCGATGAGACGGGCGCCCGGCAGAACACCCTCGTAGTACATCTCGGGGTGGCGGTGCTCCTTGCCCTCTGGCGGCCCCTCCTTGATCAGCTTCACGGCATCTAGCTTGACCCACTGCAATTTCGCATGGGCGAAAGCCCAGCGTGCACCTTCAATGCAGACAGATCGCTTGACGACCTCTAGCCGCGGGCAGGCATCCACAAGCCGCCCCATGAGGCCGAAGAAGCTATTCGGAAGGGCGTCGCCAGGCCACAACCGGACTATAAAGCTCTTCATGTCCTGATCGGCCACCTTATGTAGCTCGACCATTTGCTTCAGCTGGTCGCTCAATGGCACCGGATGTTCGGCCTCAGCATACTGAGACCAGAACAGCTTCTCCGTCGAGCTTCCGTCCTCGGCCTGGTAAAATTGTGCGGCATCGGCCACACTACGGGGCAAATCTACGAATGCTCCTGAAGAGCTCCGGATCCGGGTAAGTAATCGGTAATTTACTTTTACATGCTTGCTTTGCATATAGAAAGCCTTACCCGCCGCTATCTTCTTCATCGCGTCGATCTCTTGGAGGGCCTTTTGGGCTTCGTCCTTGGCACTTTTTACACTCTCGAGGGCCGCGGCAAGCTCAGACTCCCGCGTCTTGGAGTCAAGCTCCAACCCCTCGTGCTTCGCCACAAGAGCCTGGAGCTCTTGCTGCACCTCGCCCACCTGAGCCTCATGCTTCTCTCGCTCGGTGCACTCCTTGGCCGCTGTATCTTCGGCCTTGGTCAGCGCTTGCTTCAGGGTCGCCACCTCGGTCGTGGCCCCTGGCGAACATACAACGATCCTGTGAAAGTGCGTTATATCGACTAGAGGGGGGGTGAATAGGCGATTTTTATGAAAGTCTTCAAAACGAGGAAGTTATGAAGACAAACAGTAGAGATATGCCTATTACAATGCAGCGGAAGTTAGACTACACTAGGCAAGCCATGGTCAAGTATCAACAGAGTGAAAGCACAGTGACAAATAGCTGTAGTGTAATTAGGATCAGGTAGGAAGATACTATGAAGCCAAATAGATCATACACTCACGTTGTGAAGACAAAATATAGAACAGACACGCAATGACTTCACAATGAGTGATCAGTAAGTAAAAGGAAGTGAAGATGAAACCAGTGACTCGTTGAAGACAATGATGTGTTGGACCAGTTCCAGTTGCTGTGACAACTGTACGTCTGGTTGGAGCGGCTAGGTATTTAAACCTTAGGACACACAGTCCCGGACACCCAGTCCTGAACACGCAGCTCAGGACACCAAGTCCTCACCGTATTCTCCTTGAGCTAAGGTCACATAGTCCTCGCCCAATCACTCTGGTAAGTCTTCAAGGTAGACTCTCAAACCTTCACAGACTTCGTTCACTGGCAATCCACAATGTCTCTTGGATGCTCTGAACGTGACGCCTAACCGTCTGGGGATGCACAATCGTCAAGTGTAATAAGTCTTCGGATCACACAGACAAGAAGACTTAACTGATGTCCGATGTTCTCTGGCTCTGGGTGGTTAGGGCTTTATCCTCGCAAGGAATTCTCTCTCTCAAAGGCTTCGAGGTGGGTTGCTCTCACACGACAAAAGCCGTACTCTCAATCTAAGCAGCCAACCGTTTATGGTTGTAGGGGGTGGGCTATTTATAGCCACTTGGCAACCCGACCTGATTTGTCCGAAATGACCCTAGGTCACTAAGGAACTGACACGTGTCCCAACGGTGAGATTTCAAACTCTCATGGCAACTTTACTTGGGCTACAAGCAAAGCTGACTTGTCCGGCTCTGGACAAGATTCGCTCTCAATGTCTTCACTTGAAGACATAGGTTTTTGGTTTAGGCATCACTTCAGTCATTCTGACTGGTTCTCCTGGACCCCACTTAACAGTACGGTGGTTCCTATGACTAAACACAAAAGAAAAAGAACTACGAAAGATCTAAGTCTTCGAGCTCCATAGGCTTCATATCGTGTCTTCTTTTGTCATAGTCTTCAATGTGAATATCTTCATATACCACCTTTGACTTCAATGTCTTCATACATTTTTAGGGGTCATCACTGGTAGTAAAACCGAATCAATGAGGGACTTCTACCTGTGTTATCCTGCAATTCTCACAAACACATTAGTCCCTCAACTAGGTTTGTCGTCAATACTCCAAAACCAACTAGGGGTGGCACTAGATGCACTTACAATCTCCCCCTTTTTGGTGATTGATGACAAACTAGTTGAAGTTTTCAACGGGGAATATAGTCTGTGAAATTGTAAAGGATAAGGAATTGTCTTCATAAGTTGCAAGGGCTCCCCCTGAAGATGTGCATATAAGTTGATTTGCTTTTGGAATGCAAATGCACATGGCAGGTTGTACTTGTGGAGATCCACTTCTGCTTATGATGACAATTCACTATGCATGTGAAAGTTTATGAAGATAATGACATGCATAATGGAAAATGGACGTCTGCAGAATGAGATAAGTGCGGAATTTATCGTCGCACATGCGGAATTTATCTTTGCAAAACAGGGTGGCAAACAAGTAGCAGACGACCATCTGGTTTAAGTGTTACAACTCATAAGAACCAAATGTAGCAAAAAACGAGAGTTGTAAGCACGAAGCAAGATATAAGGCACCCGCCCATATGAACCCGCTTGAAGACTATCAATCTCATATGCTTCTCCCCCTTTTGTCAGTAATGACCAAAAAGGTTTGAAGACATAGAGCCTCTACTCGTTCCCATGAGGAGTAGGTGAAGGAGCAGGGTTGTTGGCGTTGTTTGGCGGTGCAGAAGAGCTTGGAGGTGCTGAAGCAGATGGTGGTGAAGTAGCATCGTCTTCTTCCTCAATGATTCTGGTAGTGACTGTGGCAGCAGAGGAAGAAAACTCAGAGTCTTCAAGAGATGGAGTCCCCAGCAGCACAGCTCTTCGAGGAGGTGTGGAGTCAAACTTGAATTTCTCAGAGAAGCCATCCTCTTGAAGATCAGCTTCAGAAAGCATCATCGTTAGCCCTTTCCATGTGCGGCGACAGGTTTCATGGGCAACGAAAGCGTTCTTGGTGGCAAGATTTCGGATGCGATTTACATCCACCAAGAGGCTTTTCATCTGTCTCTTCAACCAGTCATGATGCCTATCCTGCTTTTGATGAAGGGCCACAAGAAGCTCTCGGTCGTTGAGAACACGAGTGCGCTTCGTGGGTCTTGAAGCAGTTGCACTGTCAGTGGCTTCAGTTGAAGCAGGGTGTGGTGCACGTGTAGTGCCAGCCAAAGGATACACCCTGGAGATGGCTTCAACACCTTCAACGTTTTGAGTGAAGCTCTGGTGTTCTGCATTCTGAAGACTCAGAGGTTGCTTGGCAGGTTCAGGATAGATGGCTTCAGCAGAGGTATCCACATCAGGCAAGAAGATCCGATGGTTGCGGGCTGAGGGCTGATACGAGATGGCAGAGTGAAGTTTGATCAGCCTCATTACCCAAGGAGCATAGAACTTTAAACGAAACAGATCTGAGCCTGATGCAGCTAGTTGGCGTATGAAGAAATCCTGTGCGTTGAAGCATTTGCCATGAAGGATATAGAATATCAGAGTCTTCATTGCACCCTCGATCTTGGCATTTGGAGAGTGTCCTTTAATGGGCCAGAGAGTCTGCCGGATGATGTGATAGATGGTCCTGGGCAGGTACTCAAGGTCTTCAACGAAGAACTCTGTGGGATAAGGAGCATCGTGGGGCAATGGCTTCATCATGGAGAGCATCTGACTCATATTCGGTTCAGGCCTCTGAAATATGCTCTCAATAGCTTCAGTGTGTAGCCGACAGCCTTGCTCGAAGAATTCGCCTGGAGTGGGCAGGCCAGTGAGCTCAATGATATCAAATGCATTGGCTTCGTGATGAACGTTGCCGGTCATCCACTCCAGGACCCAAGTCTTCGGATCTCTGTTGTATCCTTTGATGTGCAGTGTGGCATAAAATTGTAGCAGGAGCTCTTCGTTCCAATGCTCTTCATCAGTAATGAACTGTAGCAGACCCACTTGTTTGAAGCAATCCAACGCTTCCTCTAGACAGGGCAAACCAGCAATAGCTTCAAAATCAAGGCGCTTGTGCGGGAAAATGCGACCTTGGTTGTACAGTATGCAAGAGTAGTAGCTGCGCTGAGGATAGCTCCAGAACCTATCTGATGAAATCCTTTCCCTTGAATAGGGGTTCTTGGAGCTATTGAAGAAAGTATTATCTTCCCTGAAGGCATTGATGTTGAAGGAGCCAGGTGCTAATGCAGGACCTGGAAACCTTGGCAGTCTGGGGATTGGCTTCTGGACCTGAGGCCTATGCTCAACATGATAGTTGAATTGGGGACCTACAGCAGACTCAGGAACAGAAGTTGTGGGTTCAGTGGCTTCGCTGTCTTCTGAAGCTTTTGCTGGGGAGGGCTCCACATTAGCTTCGTTGTTGGTTGTGGCAGCCTCAAGATTTTCATCCTCCGGTTGACTAGCTGGAGGGTCGGTCACAAGCACGTTCTCTTGGAGAACTGCTTCTTGGTGGAGCAGAGGAGTGGGCTCTTGTGGTGCTTCTTCTGCGGCTGATGCAGCCGGAATGTCTTCAGCATAGACTTGAGGCCTTGGACCTTTGCGAAGCCTGCGGAACGCAGACGACGCCTGTGGGGTTGGAGTGGGCTGGGCCTCAAAGTCTTCTTCCTCTTGAGGGCGATCCGCCCATGAAACATCCTGTGCAATTGGCGTCAGTGGACGACCAATGCTGATGAGTTCGCTGTGTTCTAACGGAGGAATGGCTGCATCATCTTCTACATTGTCACGATGACCAATGTCTTCAGCAGCGATGGGATCAGCTGCTGGAATGTCTTCAGCTTCAGGAGCCTCTACGGAAGCAGGCTCATGAACCGTCAGTTGACGTTCTGCGTCAGGGTGAACCATAGAAATAGGTTCAACTATCAAGGGCTCTGTGGGAGCAGCCCGAGATTTCTTGGTCTTTCTCTTTTTCTTGCTGGGGGTAGTAGGAGAGGCTTCAGAGCTCTTCCTCTTCCTGGCTTGAGCCTCAGAAGTTCTTGTCTTCTTGAGCTCTGAAGCTGTTGACCGGCTCTTTGGCTTCGAGCCAGTCGTTGCAGTTGGGAAGACAAGCGGAACTGCTTTCTGCCTTGGTGCCTCTGGTTCAGCTGGAACAGTCTTCTTCTTTTTCTTTGCGGCCATCTTGGGGTCGATGCCAGGACGCCCAAGTGCCTTGCGCTCTTCAGCCTCATTGTAGGCTTGCACACATCTGTCAGCCAGAGACTTCATCCGCTCACGTGAACCCTGAGCTTCTGGACGCTTCTTCAGAAAGTTTTCCTTTAGCTCATGCAACATGATCTTGAAGCTCTTCACTTCTTGCACGCTGAGCTTGGCCATATTCTTCTTGAACTGAGCCTTTTCATGATCAATTTTCTGCTTCAGTTCAACAATGCGCTGGGCAATGGCAAGTTCTGAAGCAATAGCACCTTGGAAGGCGACGCTTAGGCCAACGGGTAGCTGTAGATCTTCAAAGCTGATGTCTGGTGTGGCAAACCACTCGTCAATGAAGTTGTGGATGATGGCGACATCAAAGAGAGGCAGATTGTTGAAGATTTCTGCTTCTTCTTTGCTCTTGATGAGTTGCTCAAGAGCGTCATCTCCAAGATCTTCATCACTAGACAGATCAATGGCTTCACTACGCAGGATGGCAGCAGCTGTGAGCTCTTTGCCAGTGTGAGACAGAGGCATCTTGGCCTTCTGGTGCCTTGAGACGCGTGATAAGTCTTCAGACTGCACACTGTCTTTAGGAGGTGCAGTCACCAATGGCTTCGCCTTTGAGATTTTGGGTGAAGAGGCTGGCTTTGAAGCTTTTAGCTTCTTCAACTGCTTCGGCTTCGGCACTGCAGGCACTGCAGGCGCTTCATCAGACTCAGTGTCAGCTGCAGGCTCATTCACTGCAGTCCCTTGAACCAAGATGTAGGTGAGGAGGCCTTCAAGGTTGGCATACGGACCGATGACATTGGGTTCTGCTTCTCGTGTGCCATCTGCCCTTGGTGCTGAGGGACCAGGGTTGAAGTCTAACCCAAATTTCTTCTTGTTCTGCTTCGCTGAGTTTTGAGCAAACTGGAAGTTGCGCTTGAACAGATTGTCGTCACGACACCAGAGTAGTGACGACGGATGTGCATCATCAGGCTGTGGCCCACGAACCATGCATGGATAGAAGCTTTGGGCAATAGCTTCATCTCTGGACCTGGGTACAAGGTTCTTGTATAAGATGTCTCCCCACGGTCTTTTGATGGCACTTTTCTCAGCATACTCTTGGGTTGTGAAGCGGTATTTGAACCATTGTTCTGCCAAATAGCGTCGAATCCATTGGATTCGGGTCTTGCGCTGACCATAATTCTCTTCAGGATCTGTTTTATACATTTCTGCCAGATCATCAGGCAGATCTTTGGATGTTCCTCCACGTCGCTGTCTGCCCCCCTTCCTTGCTGCTGTTTCTGAAGCCATAAACCTTAACTTGGAAGGCTTCAAGACGTTCAAAGGCTTCAAAGGCTTTCTTTTGCTGGACCAACAGGAACTGGCTTCAGGAGAATTTATGTGATGCTGTAGGAATTCTGCAAATGAATGCAGACTACGAGAACCAAAGGATTCTCCCACGGACATGTACCTGTGACAGCAGTAAGGTGCGAGGGAAGGGGAAGAGGTCATATGCATTCTCAGAAGATTTTGAAGATAAATCAGTTTAGAAGACATTGACCTCATCGTGCGAAGACATTCACTCATAGATAAGAAGTTGGTTCCAGATTTGTACGAATCCATAGATCAGTACAAGTGAGGAATCTAACTACTTTTTGAAGCACAAGTGAATATTCTAGGCATGTTATGAGATGCAGTTTGAGAGAGATCTAGTTTGTGTGAGCAGAAACTGCTTGTGGTAGAAAGTGACAGATCAATAGGATTAACGGTGCTGTAAAAAGGCAGTTTTATTTACCACACTGAGAACTGCTAGACGGAGCGAGAGACGAGGCCGGGCAGTTCACTCGTCCATGCCCTAACTTGGCGACGGAGGAGACCTATGGCGACGGCGGAGAGGACGATGTCCGCGGTCGGCGTGAAGACGGCGTCGGAGAGGTTGCGGCAGCGAAGCGCTTCGTCGCCGGCGTCGTCGAGAGCTAGCGGTGGCGCTAGGGTTCGTGCGAGGGTGGAAGAAGAGATAGTTACCACTGTGAGTGTGTATTTATAGGCAGAAGGGCGGCACTGTGCTATTACACAGGTGCCCCTGGCGATTCGCATCTGAGGAATGTGTGGCCAGTTTGCGGAAGTTTGGGGTTTGTTCCACGTCCCACGCACGCCTGGATTCTCGGGTGGTCGTTCCTGCTTCTCCGGATTTTATGTGGAGGAATGAGCATTGAAAACGGACTTTATGGTTGTCTCTATATCTTCTGCTGACAAGGACGCAGTGAAGACATTCGACAGTTTCAATAGAATGCATATGACTTGGAGAGACAGAGTTTGAGATAGAAAGCATAGAGAAGTTGGGGTCCGATCACATTCACTTAGTTTAAAAGATTCAACACGAAGATATAGCTATAAGTGAATGCTGTAGAGGACAGAACACTAGCATATATATATATATATATATATATATATATATATATATATATATATATATATAATCAACATAGTGAAGATAATCATGAAAATATGTTGAGTTCGAAGCCAAACCAAATGTGAAGACATTGCAAGGTAACGCCATGAGTGAAACACTTCAAAATAGAACGTTTTGTGGTGGCGTTACCCACCATATAGGAAGTATTAGACCAAGACACGGCGCACAATTATCGTGGTGCTCCGAAGTCAAATTCCACATTAATGTATTCACACTTAGAATGTATGTCTTCATTGATTGAAGATATACTTTACTTTGTGTGTTGCACATCTAAGTCATCATATGCATAAGTGTTAGGATGTGTGCCTGATCACAGGACATTTGAGGATTCCAGGATATTTAGCTCACACCGTAACTTGCAAAACCTCTTCTCATCCAAGGGCTTGGTGAAGATATCTGCCAATTGCTCTTTGGTGTTGACGTGTATGATATCAATGTCTTCCTTCACAACATGATCTCTGAGAAAGTGATGACGAATTTCAATGTGCTTTGTCTTCGAGTGCTGAACTGGGTTGTTGGCAATCTTGATGGCGCTTTCGTTGTCGCAGTAAAGTGGCACTTGCTTCAGATGAATGCCATAGTCGTTGAGTGTTTGCTTCATCCATAGAAGCTGAGCGCAGCAAGATCCAGCAGCAATGTATTCAGATTCAGCAGTGGAGAGAGATACACAGTTCTGCTTCTTTGAAGACCAACATACAAGTGATCGTCCCAAAAAGTGACATGTGCCTGATGTAGACTTGCGATCAACTTTGTCACCAGCATAATCAGCATCCGAAAATCCAACCAAATCAAACTCTGAGCCCTTTGGATACCATAATCCTAGAGTTGGGGTGTGAGCCAAATATCGAAGAATTCGCTTCACAGCTAAGTGATGCGACTCCTTTGGTGCCGCTTGAAATCGAGCACACATGCAAACACTAAGCATAATATCTGGCCTAGATGCACATAGATAAAGTAAAGAACCAATCATGGAGCGGTATACCTTTTGATCGAACTCTTTACCATTGTCGTCAGGACCCAGATGATGTTTGGCTGGCATTGGTGTTGTGAAGCCTTTGCAGTCTTGCATACCAAACTTCTTCAGGCAATCTTTGAGATACTTCTCTTGAGATATGAAGATGCCATTGCGTTGTTGTCGTATTTGAAGACCAAGGAAGAACTTCAGCTCCCCCATCATGGACATCTGATATTGCTCTTGCATCATATATCCAAACTCTTCACTGTACTTCTAATTGGTGCAGCCGAAGATAATGTCATCCACATATATTTGGCACACAAACAGTTCACCATCATATGTCTTCGTGAAAATAGTGGGATCTAGGGAACTAGGTATGAAGCCTTTGCTCTTCAGGAAGTATTTGAGTGTGTCATACCAGGCCCTAGGGGCTTGTTTGAGGCCATACAGTGCCTTGTTGAGCTTGTATACCATGTCAGGATGTTTTGGATTTTCAAAGCCAGGTGGTTGTGCAACATACACTTCTTCTTCAATCTTGCCATTGAGAAAGGCACTCTTCACATCCATTTGATATAGAAGTATGTTATGATGATTTGCATAGGCCAGCAGTATGCGTATGGCTTCAAGCCTAGCCACAGCATCGAAGTCAATGCCTTCCACTTGAGTATATCCTTGAGCAACGAGACGAGCTTTGTTTCTGACAACTTGACCATGCTCATCTTGCTTGTTGCGGTATATCCATTTGGTGCCTATTATGTTGTGCTTCCGTGGATCAGGACGCTTAACCAGTTCCCATACATTATTCAGCTCAAACTGTTGAAGCTCTTCTTGCATCGCTTGAATCCATTCAGGTTCCATGAAGGCTTCTTCAACTTTCTTGGGTTCTGATATTGAGACGAATGCGAAGTGCCCACAGAAATTTGCTAGCAGAGTTGCCCTTGAACGAGTGAGTGGACCAGGTGCATTGATGCTATCAATTATTCTTTCAATCTGCACTTCATTGGCAACGCGAGGATGTACAGGGCGAAGACTTTGCTCTTGCTGTTCACTGTTGTTGTTGGGAGGAATGTCTTCAGGCTAAGCATTGTCTTCATCTTGATCAGGTGCTGAAATGATAAGTTCTTCTTCAGGATGAGCTTCAGAAGGTATAATCTCTCCAGTTCCCATAAGCTTGATTGATTCACTAGCTGGAACTTCATCTAGCACATTTGGCAGTTGCTCTCTTTGTGAACCATTAGTCTCATCGAACCGCACATCCACTGTTTCAACCACTTTGTAGTGAAAGAGATTGAAGACTCTTTAGGAGTGCGAATCCTTTCCATATCCAAGCATAAAACCCTCATGTGCTTTTGGTGCAAACTTTGAGGTGTGGTGTGGGTCCTTGATCCAGCATCTTGCGCCAAATACTCTGAAGTAACTGACATTTGGCTTCTTGCCAGTTAGGAGTTCATAAGATGTCTTGTTCAGAAGCTTGTGAAGATAAACGCGGTTGATTGTATGGCATGCAGTGTCAATGGCTTCAGGCCAGAATTTTCTTGGAGTCTTGTATTCATCTAGCATCGTTCTGGCCATTTCAATGAGTGTTCTGTTCTTGCGTTCGACGACGCCATTCTGCTGTGGCGTGTACGGAGCTGAGAATTCATGTGTGATGCCCAAAGTATCAAGATATGTATCAAGGCCAGTGTTCTTGAATTCAGTGCCATTGTCACTTCTGATGTGCTTTATCTTGGCGCCATAGTTGTTCATTGCTCGATTGGCGAAGCGTCTGAAGACATCCTGCACTTCAGTCTTGTAAAGGATTATGTGCACCCAAGTATATCTGGAATAATCATCAACAATGACAAAGCCATAGAGGCAAGCAGTAGTGGAAAAAGTTGAGTAGTGAGTGGGACCAAACAGATCCATGTGAAGCAGTTCGAAGGGTCGAGTAGTGGTCATGATTGTCTTCGAGAGATGTTTTGCCCTCGTCATCTTCCCTGCTTCACAAGCACCGCATAAGTGATCTTTCTTGAACTTGACGCCCTCGATGCCTATGACATGTTTCTTCTTCGCAAGGGTGTGGAGGTTCCTCATGCCAGCATGCCCAAGCCTCCGATGCCAAAGCCAGCATTCTGAAGCTTTTGCAAGAAGACATACTGCAAGTTGTGGCCCTGCTAAGAAATCTACCACATACAAATCATCTTTCCGATACCCTTCAAACACTAGAGACTTGTCAGATTCCATTAGTACAAGGCAACGAAATTTTCCAAATATTACGACCATGTTCAAATCGCAAAGCATCAAGATAGACATTAAGTTGAAACCAAGGGATTCAACAAGCATGACTTTATCCATGTGTTGATCCTTTGAGATTGCAACTCTACCTAGACCCAATACCTTACTTTTACCAGTGTCAGCAAATGTGATGTGGCTCTTGTCGCATGGACGTAAGGTTGAGTCCATAAGAAGGCTTCTTTTGCCAGTCATGTGATTTGTACACCCACTGTCAATAATCCATTCTGAAGACTTTGAAGACGCTGGTGTCGTACCCTACAGTGCAGTTAGGGGGATAGGCTTCACGAAGAGAATTGTGAAGCAAAAACACTTGACGAACCAGTGGGTTATGAAAACTTAGATCCAGATTAGGACTAATAGGGAGAGTAGCATGCGATTTAGGAACGAAGTACATAATGATGCCATTCGGGCATTTTATCTTGCGCCCTACAAGATTTTTAAGGTCCCCAGCAATAGCGTCAGAAGATTTTGTTTTTCTGCTGGAGACCTTTCCCTGCAAAAGAGAGTTAAGCTTTCTTAACCACCCACATCTTCAAGGGTGGCTTAGAAGCAATAAGTCTAAGTGCAGCATCTGAGAATTTTGGTTTTGTAGCCCTAGCAAACAGTCTAGCAGGAGGACAATAGTACTCATAAGAATAGGCAGAATAGTTTTTGGTCATATGAACATGACGGTTTGATGAACCACTCTCATATTCATATGCCTGAGTATGGTTTCCCTGGAAAACATTTGCGTTAGTGGGACTCAGGTGAGTCCTCTGTCTGCATGAAGCCTTTGGACTAAGGTTTGTCTTCTTCATGTGAGGTGTCATGAAGACATTCACAGGAAGATTTTCCAGACACTTTTTCGGAACCCAGATCTTCTTCATAGGCGGTCCATTCCTGCATTTAGTACCAATGTACCTGGCAAACACTACACCATTCTGATTTTTAAACAGTACATAGTTTGCATCAAAGGATTCATCAATGATAATGGGGTTAGCACAGGTGAAGCCAGATAAATTGGATGGATCTGCTGAAGGTTCCTTTGCAGCAACCCACTTGGTTTTGGGGTACTGCTCAGGTTTCCAGTAAGAGCCATCTGCATTTATTTTCCTTACGAACCCTACACCCTCTTTCCTAGGGTTTCGGTTCAGAATCTGCTTTTTCAGGACATCACATAACGTCTGATGCCCTTTAAGGCTTTTGTACATCCCTGTTTCAAGCAATGTCTTCAACCTAGCATTCTCATCAGCAATAGCAGTGGTATCCTGAACAGAGGGGTTAGTTACCACATCAACAGTTGAAGATATTGCAACAGTAGTAGCAGTGGAACATTCAGCAACAGAAGTAGCATTATCACGCTCAATGCATTTAAGACATGGTGGTTCAAATCCTTCCTGAGCGGAACTGATCTGTTCGACGTGAAGTGACTCGTTTTCCTTTTGAAGATCTTCATGAGCCGCTCTCAATTTCTCAAGTTCTTGCTTCCTTTGAAGATAATCATAGGAAAGCTTTTCATGAGTTTTTGAGAGAGTATCATGACGATCTTCAAGTTCCTGATACTTAACGTGAAGATTTTTTATGTCTTCAATTAAGGATCCAGATCGAGTCATTTCAGCACCCAACAGATCATCGCTTCTGTCTAACAGTTTTTGAATATGTTCCATGGCGTTCTGTTGTTCAGTTGCAATTTTAGCGAGTGTTTTGTAACTGGGTTTTGAATCACAATTAGAGTCATCATCACTAGATGTTTGATAGTGAGTGGTGCGTTTGTTTACCTTGGCACCGCGTGCCATGAAACAGTAGGTAGGAGTAGAGTAGTCCTTGTCATTTGCATCGGTGTTGGTGATGAAGTCATTGTCTTCAGTGTTGAAGATGGACTTGGCGACGTATGCTGTAGCCAGACTTGCAATGCCAGAATCAGACTCCTCCTCAGACTCCACCTCTGCCTCCTCAGAAGCGGACTCCTCCTCTGAATCCATTTCCTTGCCAACAAACGCACGTGCCTTGCCAGATGAGCTCTTCTTGTGTGATGAAGACTTTGAGGAAGACTTGGAAGAAGACTTTGTGTATTTCTTCTTCTTCTTGTCGTCAGAGTCATATTCCTTGCTCTTCTTCTTCTTTCTGTTCTCATTGTCCCACTATGGACACTCAGAGATGAAGTGTCCAGTTTTCTTGCACTTGTGGCACGTTTCCTTCTTGTAGTCATGAGCAGAAGCTTCATTATTCCTTGAGCTTGATCGTGAAGACTTTCTGAAGCCTTTCTTCTTGGTGAATTTTTGGAACTTCTTCACTAGCATTGCAAGTTCCCTTCCAATGTCTTCAGGATCATCAGAACTGCTGTCAGATTCTTCTTCAGATGAGGAAACAGCTTTTGCCTTCAAGGCACGAGTTCGCCCATAGTTTGAACTCATGTGTATTGAGCCTCTCAAGTATGTCAGACGGATCGAGTGTCTTGAAATCAGGACGTTCTTGGATCATCAGGGCCAGGATGTCAAACGAACTATCAAGTGATCTCAGCAGCGTCTTGACGACTTCATGTTTGGTAATCTCAGTG
This sequence comes from Triticum urartu, assembly GCF_056163025.1. NCBI lineage: Eukaryota > Viridiplantae > Streptophyta > Magnoliopsida > Poales > Poaceae > Triticum > Triticum urartu. The sequence continues at coordinate 110,159,538 of NC_141875.1, read as the reverse complement.
GCGCCGAGGGCTTGAAGCTCATTTGTGATGTCAGTGAGTCTGTCAAATGTGTGCTGGACATTCTCATTGTCATTTCGCTTGAAGCGGTTGAAGAGATTGCGAAGGACACTGATTCTTTGATCTCTCTGGGTTTAGATGCCTTCGTTGACCTTGGAGAGCCAGTCCCAAACCAGCTTGGATGTCTTCAAAGCACTCACACGGCCATACTGTCCTTTGGTCAGATGACCACAGATGATGTTCTTGGCAGTAGAGTCCAGTTGAATGAATTTCTTGACATCAGCAGCAGTGACACCTTCTCCAGCCTTGGGAACGCCGTTCTCGACGACATACCATAGGTCGACGCCAATGGCTTCAAGATGCATACGCATCTTATTCTTCCAGTAGGGATATTCAGTTCCATCGAAGACGGGGCACACAGCGGAGACTTTAATTATCCCTGCAGTCGACATAGCTAAAACTCCAGGTGGTTAAACCGAATCACACAGAACAAGGGAGCACCTTGCTCTGATACCAATTGAAAGTGCGTTATATCGACTAGAGGGGGGTGAATAGGCAATTTTTATGAAAGTCTTCAAAACGAGGAAGTTATGAAGACAAACAGTAGAGATATGCCTATTACAATGCAGCGGAAGTTAGACTACACTAGGCAAGCCATGGTCAAGTATCAACAGAGTGAAAGCACAGTGACAAATAGCTGTAGTGTAATTAGGATCAGGTAGGAAGATACTATGAAGCCAAACAGATCATACACTCACGTTGTGAAGACAAAATATAGAACAGACACGCAATGACTTCACAATGAGTGATCAGTAAGTAAAAGGAAGTGAAGATGAAACCAGTGACTCGTTGAAGATAATGATGTGTTGGACCAGTTCCAGTTGCTGTGACAACTGTACATCTGGTTGGAGCGGCTAGGTATTTAAACCTTAGGACACACAGTCCCGGACACCCAGTCCTGAACACGCATCTCAGGACACCAAGTCCTCACCGTATTCTCCTTGAGCTAAGGTCACATAGTCCTCGCCCAATCACTCTGGTAAGTCTTCAAGGTAGACTCCCAAACCTTCACAGACTTCGTTCACTGGCAATCCACAATGTCTCCTGGATGCTCTGAACGCGACGCCTAACCGTCTGGGGATGCACAGTCCTCAAGTGTAATAAGTCTTCAGATCACACAGACAAGAAGACTTAAGTGATGCCCGATGTTCTCTGGCTCTGGGTGGTTAGGGCTTTATCCTCGCAAGGAATTCTCTCTCTCAAAGGCTTCGAGGTGGGTTGCTCTCACACGACAAAAGCCGTACTGTCAATCTAAGCAGCCAACCGTTTATGGTTGTAGGGGGTGGGCTATTTATAGCCACTTGGCAACCCGACCTGATTTGTCCGAAATGACCCTGGGTCACTAAGGAACTAACACGTGTCCCAACGGTCAGATTTCAAACTCTCATGGCAACTTTACTTGGGCTACAAGCAAAGCTGACTTGTCCGGCTCTGGACAAGATTCGCTCTCAATGTCTTCACTCGAAGACATAGGTTTTTGGTTTAGGCATCACTTCAGTCATTCTGACTGGTTCTCCTGGACCCCACTTAACAGTATGGTGGTTCCTATGACTCAACACAAAGGAAAAAGAACTACGAAAGATCTAAGTCTTCGAGCTCCATAGGCTTCATATCATGTCTTCTTTTGTCATAGTCTTCAATGTGAATATCTTCATATACCACCTTTGACTTCAATGTCTTCATACATTTTTAGGGGTCATCACTGGTAGTAAAACCGAATCAATGAGGGACTTCTACCTGTGTTATCCTGCAATTCTGACAAACACATTAGTCCCTCAACTAGGTTTGTCGTCAATACTCCAAAACCAACTAGGGGTGGCACTAGATGCACCTACAATCTCCCCCTTTTTGGTGATTGATGACAAACTAGTTGAAGTTTTCAACGGGGAATATAGTCTGTGAAATTGTAAAGGATAAGGAATTGTCTTCATAAGATGCACTAGATGCATCACGGGCTCCCCCTGAATATGTGCATATAAGTTGATTTGCTTTTGGAATGCAAATGCACATGGCAGGTTGTACTTGTGGAGATCCACTTCTGCTTATGATGACAATTCACTATGCATGTGAAAGTATATGAAGATAATGACATGCATAATGGAAAATGGACGTCTGCAGAATGAGATAAGTGCGGAATTTATCGTCGCACATGCGGAATTTATCTTCGCAAAACAGGGTGGCAAACAAGTAGCAGACGACCATCTGGTTTAAGTGTTACAACTCATAAGAACCAAATGTAGCAAAAAAACGAGAGTTGTAAGCACGAAGCAAGATATAAGGCACCCGCCCATATGAACCCGCTTGAAGACTATCAATCTCATATGCTTCTCCCCCTTTTGTCAGTAATGACCAAAAAGGTTTGAAGACATAGAGCCTCTACTCGTTCCCATGAGGAGTAGGTGAAGGAGCGGGGTTGTTGGCGTTGTTTGGCGGTGCAGAAGAGCTTGGAGGTGCTGAAGCAGATGGTGGTGAAGTAGCATCGTCTTCTTCCTCAATGATTCTGGCAGTGACTGTGGCAGCAGAGGAAGAAAACTCAGAGTCTTCAAGAGATGGAGTCCCCAGCAGCACAGCTCTTCGAGGAGGTGTGGAGTCAAACTTGAATTTCTCAGAGAAGCCATCCTCTTGAAGATCAGCTTCAGAAAGCATCATCGTTAGCCCTTTCCATGTGCAGCGACAGGTTTCATGGGAAACAAAAGCGTTCTTGGTGGCAAGATTTCGGATGTGATTTACATCCACCAAGAGGCTTTTCATCTGTCTCTTCAACCAGTCATGATGCCTATCCTGCTTTTGATGAAGGGCCATAAGAAGCTCTCGGTCGTTGAGAACACGAGTGCGCTTCATGGGTCTTGAAGCAGTTGCACTGTCAGTGGCTTCAGTTGAAGCAGGGTGTGGTGCACGTGTAGTGCCAGCCAAAGGATACACCCTGGAGATGGCTTCAACATCTTCACCGTTTTGAGTGAAGCTCTGGTGTTCTGCATTCTGAAGACTCAGAGGTTGCTTGGCAGGTTCAGGATAGATGGCTTCAGCAGAGGTATCCACATCAGGCAAGAAGATCCGATGGTTGCGGGCTGAGGGCTGATACGAGATGGCAGAGTGAAGTTTGATCAGCCTCATTACCCAAGGAGCATAGAACTTTAAACCAAACAGATCTGAGCCTGATGCAGCTAGTTGGCGTATGAAGAAATCCTGTGCGTTGAAGCATTTGCCATGAAGGATACAGAATATCAGAGTCTTCATTGCACCCTCGATCTTGGCATTTGGAGAGTGTCCTTTAATGGGCCAGAGAGTCCGCCGGATGATGTGATAGATGGTCCTGGGCAGGTACTCAAGGTCTTCAACGAAGAACTCTGTGGGATAAGGAGCATCGTGGGGCAATGGCTTCATCATGGAGAGCATCTGACTCATATTCGGTTCAGGCCTCTGAAATATGCTCTCAAGCTTCAGTGTGTAGCCGACAGCCTTGCTCGAAGAATTCGCCTGGAGTGGGCAGGCCAGTGAGCTCAATGATATCAAATGCATTGGCTTCGTGATGAACGTTGCCGGTCATCCACTCTTGGACCCAAGTCTTCGGATCTCTGTTGTATCCTTTGATGTGTAGTGTGGCATAAAATTGTAGCAGGAGCTCTTCGTTCCAATGCTCTTCATCAGTAATGAACTGTAGCAGACCCACTTGTTTGAAGCAATCCAACGCTTCCTCTAGACAGGGCAGACCAGCAATAGCTTCAACATCAAGGCGCTTGTGCGGGAAAATGCGACCTTGGTTGTACAGTATGCAAGAGTAGTAGCTGCGCTGAGGATAGCTCCAGAACCTATCTGATGAAATCCTTTCCCTTGAATAGGGGTTCTTGGAGCTATTGAAGAAAGTATTATCTTCCCTGAAGGCATTGATGTTGAAGGAGCCAGGTGCTGATGCAGGACCTGGAAACCTTGGCAGTCTGGGGATTGGCTTCTGGACCTGAGGCCTGTGCTCAACATGATAGTTGAATTGGGGACCTGCAGCAGACTCAGGAACAGAAGTTGTGGGTTCAGTGGCTTCGCTGTCTTCTGAAGCTTTTGCTGGGGAGGGCTCCACATTAGCTTCGTTGTTGGTTGTGGCAGCCTCAAGATTTTCATCCTCCGCTTGACTAGCTGGAGGGTCGGTCATAAGCACGTTCTCCTGGAGAACTGCTTCTTGGTGGAGCAGAGGAGTGGGCTCTTGTGGTGCTTCTTCTGCCGCTGATGCAGCCGGAATGTCTTCAGCATAGACTTGAGGCCTTGGACCTTTGCGAAGCCTGCGGAACGCAGACGACGCCTGTGGGGTTGGAGTGAGCCGATCACCGCACTCATGATAGTGCGGTACTCCTCGTCGATGGAAGCGTTGCGAAGCGCTTCCAACAGATTGTCCGGTGCCTCTGGATGGACAGAGGTCACCGGCACAGGCGTCTTGCCCCTCTTAGAAGGAGGCCGCCTGCCCGAGCCCGAAACCGCTGGAGGGTCCGACACGGTGTTCGGCTGAGGGCCGAACTCGGAGCTCTCGGGGGCCCCGTCCCCGCAGCTCCCGGAGTCCGGAAGGTCGCCTTGAGGCGCCTCCAGGACTATCTCCCCTCGATCCGGTGCTTCTTGAGACAACACCTCGGCGTCGTCGGCCGGATGAGGGGAGGTGGCGGTCGGGACTCAATCGCTATCCATGTCCGACAAGCCCAAGGAGCCGTCCGATGATACATCGATACTGGCTCATGGCGGCCTGCATAATTGCGTTCGGTGTTAGGGAAAGCAGTGCGACAAAGGAATCCTAGGAGTTACTCTGGTATCCAAATACTTACGATCTCCCCGGGGGCTTGACCCTGGGCAACCACTCGCCTTCGCCTTCGTCGGCGGTGGTGGAACTGTCCGGAAGGAGAGTCCTTCCCTTCTTGGACCCTCCGGCCTCCCCGGTTGGGGCGACCTTCCTTTTCTTGTCTCCCCCAGTCGGTGGGGGAGCATCTTCTTCTTCTTCTTCCTCGTCTTCGGGGGAAGAGTGCACCGCAAAGTCATCGGACGGTGAGTCCGATGACGCCTGGCGTCGGGAACTCTTTCGGGTTCCCTTGGCCTTCTTGGTCTTATACGGCACCTTATAAGGGGCCGGAGTCAGCATCTTCGCCAGAAGACCGTCTGCGGGGCCTTCGGGCAAAGGAGCCAGACAGTCGATCTTTCCGGCCATCTTCTGCCAGTCTTGTCAAAGGTACGGGAGTTTAGATCCCGCATAAAGTCAATCTATATAAAAAAATAAGTATCCTGTGAAAGGTAAAGCAGCTTACCACACTGGCTTGGCGCTTCGCGCTGAATCCGCGATCCTCAGTAATGGGGGGGGGACCTCGGCACTTTTGAACAGCACCCTCCAGGCGTCTTCATGAGTTGTGTCGAAGAGCCTATTCAGAGTTCGGTGCTGCGCCGGATTGAACTCCCACAAGTTGAACTCCCGTTGTTGGCACGGGAGTATCCGGCGGATGAGCATAACTTGGACTATGTTGACAAGCTTGAGCTTCTTGTCCACCATGTTTTGAATACATGTTTGGAGTCCGGTCAACTCTTTCGAACTAACCCAGGACAGGCCCTTCTCTTTCCAGGAGGTGAGCCGCGTGGGGATGCCAGATCGGAACTCGGGGGCCGCTGCCCATGCAGGGTCGCGCGGCTCGGTGATATAGAACCACCCCGATTGCCACCCCTTTATGGTTTCCACAAAGGAGCCCTCGAGCCATGTTATGTTGGGCATCTTGCCCACGATGGCGCCTCCGCACTCCGCCTGGCGGCCGCCCACCACCTTCGGCTTGACATTGAAGGTCTTTAGCCATAAGCTGAAGTGGGGCTTGATGCGGAGGAAGGCCTCGCACACGACGATAAACGCCGAGATGTTGAGGATGAAGTTCGGGGCCAGGTCGTGGAAATCCAGGCCGTAATAAAACATGAGCCCGGATGAAGGGATGGAGAGGGAATCCCAGTCCACGGAGGAAATGGGTGAGGAATACTACCCTCTCATGGGGCCTGGGGGTGGGGATGAGCTGCCCCTCATCTGGGAGCCGGTGCGCGATGTCGTCGGGCAGGTATCCGGCTCTCCTCAGTTTCTTGATGTCTCCCTCTGTGACGGAGGAGACCATCCACTTGCCTCCCGCTCCGGACATGATTGGAGAAAGTCGAGGTGGGAAGTGCGGACTTGGGCGATAGAGCTCGAGTGTGCGAAAATGGATGGGTAAGGGAGGAAGAAGGCGTGTATAGAAAGGTGAATCCTTATCCCTTTATATGGGCGGACGAAACTAAGTGTCCCCATTTTCCTGGTAAAACTCGCTTATCCCCCAAGCGCCGCAATTGATGGCGCGGTTGGGTTCCCCACGCCCGTGTTGATGAGAATCCCGTAATAAGGGGACACGATCTCTGCTTTGACAAGATGTGTCGAAAAACTGCCTCGCGTTATGTGCGGGTCTGGTTAAAAGAAACGGTTCAAATAATCATCGGGCCATGATGTAACGTCATGCTGCCAAAACAAGCCAGCAAATTAGATCTGCGAAAATATTATTCTCTCTACAGTGGAATGTGGAACTTATTTTGCAGGGTCGGACACTATCCTCGTACTCAAATTCTTCTGCGGTGTATTCGGAGAAGGAACCCGCCTTGCAATGCCGAAGACAATACTGCGCGCCGGACTCATCGTCATTGAAGCCTGGTTCAGGGGCTACTGAGGGAGTCCTGGATTAGGGGGTCTCTGGATAGCCAGACTATCTCCATTGGCCGGACTGTTAGACTATGAAGATACAAGATTGAAGACTTCATCTCGTGTCCGGATGGGACTCTACTTGGCGTGGAAGGCAAGCTAGGCAATACGGATATGGATATCTCCTCCTTTGTAACCGACCTTGTGTAACCCTAACCCTCTCCGGTGTCTATATAAACCGAAGGGTTTTAGTCCGTAGGACAACAATCACAACATACAATCATACCATAGGCTAGCTTCTAGGGTTTAGCCTCTCTGATCTTGTGATAGATATACTCTTGTACTACCCATATCATCAATATTAATCAAGCAGGACGTAGGGTTTTACCTCCATCAAGAGGGCCCGAACCTGGGTAAAACGTCGTGTCCCCTGCCTCCTGTTACCATCCGGCCTAGACGCACAGTTCGGGACCCCCTACCCGAGATCCGCCGGTTTTGACACCTACAAGAATTATGTTCCCGTAGATTTTATCGTTCTTGATATAGATTGCAATCCTTCTTGCCCTATTATTCTCGGTAGACCTTTCCTTAGAACGGTTGGTGCAATTATTGATATGAAGGAAGGGAATATTAGATTTCAATTTCCATTAAAAAAGGGCATGGAACACTTCCCTAGAAATAAAATAAAATTACCATATGAATCTATCATGAGAGCCACTTATGGATTGCCTACCAAAGATGGCAATGCCTAGATCTATTCTTACTTGTTATGCCTAGCTAGGGGCGTTAAACGATAGCGCTTGTTGGGAGGCAACCAAATTTTATTTTTATTCCTTGCCTTTTGCTCCTGTTTAGTAATAAATAAATAATCTAACCTCTGTTTTGGTTGTGTTTTTTTGTGTTTAATTAGTGTTTGTGTCAAGTAGAACCGTTGGGAAGACTTGGGGAAAGTCTTGTTGAACTTGCTGTAAAAAACAGAAACTTTAGCGCTCACGAGAACTGCTGTCATTTTTTATTTTGAAAGTGATATTTAGTTAATTATTTTTGCAGATGATTAATATATAAATTCCTCACGTCCAGCAATTTATTTTAGAATTTTTAGGGTTCCAGATCTTGCGCTAGCTACAGATTTACTACAAACTGTTTTGTTTTTGACAGATTCTGTTTTTCGTGTGTTGTTTGCTTATTTTGATGAATCTATGGCTAGTAAAATAGTTTATAATCCATAGAGAAGTTGGAATACAGTAGGTTTAACACCCATATAAATAAAGAATGAGTTCATTACAGTACCTTGAAGTGGTCTTTTGTTTTCTTTCGCTAACGGAGCTCACGAGTTTTCTACTTTAAGTTTTGTGTTGTGAAGTTTTCAAGTTTTGGGTATAGATTTGATGGATTATGGAACAAGGAGTGGCAAGAGCCTAAGCTTGGGGATGCCCATGGCACCCCCAAGATAATCTAAGGACACCTAAAAGCCAAAGCTTGGGGATGCCCCGGAAGGCATCCCCTCTTTCGTCTACTTCTATCGGTAACTTTACTTGGAGCTATATTTTTATTCACCAGATGATATGTGTTTTGCTAGGAGCGTCTTTTATGATTTGAGTCTTTTCTTATTAGTTTACCACAATCATCCTTGCTGTACACATCTTTTGAGAGAGCCATACATGATTTGTAATTTGATAGAATACTCTATGTACTTCACGTATATATTTTGAGCTTTATAGTTTTGCTCTAGTGCTTCACTTATATCTTTTAGAGCACGGTGGTGGATTTTTTTTATAGAAACTATTGATCTCTCATGCTTCACTTAGATTATTTTGAGAGTCTTAATAGGATGGTAATTTGCTTAAAATCCTAATATGCTTGGTATGCAAGATTAATAATAAAACTTTCGTATGCGTGTGTTGAATACTAAGAAGAAATTGATGCTTGATAATTGTTTTGAGATATGAGGATGGTGATATTAGAGTCATGCTAGTTGAGTAGTTGTGAATTTGAGAAATGCTTGTGTTGAAGTTTGTGATTCCCGTAGCATGCACGTATGGTGAACCGTTATGTGATGAACTCGGAGCATGATTTATTTATTGATTGTCTTCCTTATGAGTGGCGGTCGGGGACGAGCGATGGTCTTTTCCTACCAATCTATCCCCCTAGGAGCATGCACATAATACTTTGCTTTGATAACTTCTATATTTTCGCAATAAGTATATGAGTTCTTTACGACTAATGTTGAGTCCATGGATTATACGCACTTTCCTTCCTTCCACCATTGCTAGCCTCTCTAATACCGCGCACTTTTCGCCGGTATCATACACCCACCAAATACCTCCCTCAAAACAGCCACCATACCTACCTATCATGGCATTTCCATAGCCATTCCGAGATATAATGCCATGCAACTTTCCACCGTTCCTTTCATTATGACACGCTCCATCATTGTCATATTGCTATGCATGATCATGTAGTTGACATTGTATTTATGGCAAAGCCACTGTTCATAATTCTTTCATACATGTCACTCATGAGTCATTGCACATCCCGGTACACCGCCGGAGGCATTCATATAGAGTCATATTTTGTTCTAAGAATTGAGTTGTAATTCATGAGTTTTAAGTAAATAAAAGTGTGATGATCATCATTATTAGAGCATTGTCCCAGTGAGGAAAGGATGATGGAGACTATGATTCCCCCACAAGTCGGGATGAGACTCCGGACGAAAAAAATAATATAAAAAAAGAGGCCATAAAAAAGAGAAAGGCCCAAATAAAAAAATATGAGAGAAAAAGAGAGAAGGGACAATGTTACTATCCTTTTACCACACTTGTGCTTCAAAGTAGCACCATGATCTTCATGATAGAGAGTCTCTCATTATGTCACTTTCATATACTAGTGGGAATTTTTCATTATAGAACTTGGCTTGTATATTCCAATGATGGGCTTCCTCAAAATGCCCTAGGTCTTCGTGAGCAAGCGAGTTGGATGCACACCCACTTAGTTTCTTTTGAGCTTTCATATACTTATATCTCTAGTGCATCCGTTGCATGGCAATCCCTACTCACTCACATTGATATCTATTGATGGGAATCTCCATAGCCCGTTCATACGCCTAGTTGATGTGAGACTATCTTCTCCCTTTTTGTCTTCTCCACAACCACCATTCTATTGCACCTATAGTGCTATATCCATGGCTCACGCTCATGTATTGCGTGAAGATCGAAAAAAGTTTTGAAAATGTCAAAAGTATGAAACAATTGGTTGGCTTGTCATAGGGGTTGTGCATGATTCAAATACTTTGTGTGGTGAAGATAGAGCATAGCCAGACTATATGATTTTGTAGGGATAGCTTTCTTTGGCCATGATATTTTGAGAAGACATAATTGCTTTGTTAGTATGCTTGAAGTATTATTCTTTTTATATCAATATGAACTTTTGTCTTGAATCTTTTGAATCTGAATATTCATACCACAATTAAGACGATTTACATTGAAATTATGCCAAGTAGCACTCCGCATCAGACATTCTGTTTTTATCATTTACCTACTCAAGGACGAGCAAGAATTAAGCTTGGGGATGCTTGGTACGTCTCCAACGTATCTATAATTTTTGATTGCACCATGCTATATTATCTACTGTTTTAGACATTATTGGGCTTTATTATCCACTTTTATATTATTTTTGGGACTAACCTATTAACCGGAGGCCCAGCCCAGAATTGTTGTTTTTGCCTGTTTTAGGGTTTTGAAGAAAAGGAATATCAAACGGAGTCCAAACGGAATGAAACCTTCGAAAACGTGATTTTCTCATCAGATAAGATCCAGGAGACTTGGACCCTCCGTCAAGAAAGCCACGAGGTGGTCACGAGGGTAGGGGGCGCCCCCCCCCCTAGGGCGCTCCCCCTGCCTCGTGGGCCCCTTGAAGCTCCACCGACGTACTTCTTCCTCCTATATATATCCACGTACCCCCAAATGATCGGGGACGGAGCCAAAAACCTAATTCCACCGCCGCAACTTTCTGTATCCATGAGATCCCATCTTGGGGCCTGTTCTGGAGCTCCGTCGGAGGAGGCATCGATCACGGAGGGCTTCTACATCATCATCCAAGCCCCTCTGATGAAGTGTGAGTAGTTTACTTCAGACATACGGGTCCATAGCTAGTAGCTAGATGGATTCTTCTCTCTTTTTGGATCTCAATACAATGTTCTCCCCCTCTCTCGTGGAGATCTATTCGATGTAATCTTCTTTTTGCGGTGTGTTTGTTGAGACCGATGAATTGTGGGTTTATGATCAAGTCTATCTATGAATAATATTTGAATCTTCTCTGAATTCTTTTATGTATGATTGGTTATCTTTGCAAGTCTCTTCAAATTATCAGTTCGGTTTGGCCTACTAGATTGGTTGTTCTTGCCATGGGAGAAGTGCTTAGCTTTGGGTTCGATCTTGCGGTGTCCTTTCCCAGTGACAGAAGGGGCAGCAAGGCATGTATTGTATCGTTGCCATCGAGGATAACAAGATGGGATTTTTTATCATATTGCATGAAACTATCCCTATACTTCATGTCATCTTGCTTAAGGCGTTACTCTGTTTTTAACTTAATACTCTAGATGCATGCTGGATAGCGGTCGATGAGTGGAGTAATAGTAGTAGATGCAGAATCGTTTCGGTCTACTTGTCTCGGACGTGATGCCTATATACATGATCATACCTAGATATTCTCAAAACTATGCTCAATTCTGTCAATTGGTCAATAGTAATTTGTTCACCCACCATAGAATACTTATGCTCTTGAGAGAAGCCACTAGTGAAACCTATGGCCCCCGGGTCTCTTTCTCATCATATCAATCTCCATCACTTTATTATTGCTTTGCTTTTACTTTGCTTTTACTTTGCACCTCTATACCAAAAATACCAAAAAATATTATTTATCATCTCTATCAGATCTCACTTTCGTAAGTGACCGTGAAGGGATTGACAACCCCTAAGCGCGTTGGTTGCGTTGAGCTATTGTTTTTGTGTAGGTACGAGGGACTCGAGCGTAGCCTCCTACTGGATTGATACCTTGGTTCTCAAAAACTGAGCGAAATACTTACGCTACTTTGCTGCATCATCCCTTCCTCTTCGGGGAAATCCAACGCAATGCTCAAGAGGTAGCAGTGAACAAATTACTGTTGAGCAATTGATAGAAAAGTGCATAATTATGAGAATATATATGCATGATCATGTATATAGGCATCACGTCTGCAACAAGTAGACCGAAACGATTCTGCATATACTACTATTACTCCACACATCGACCGCTATCCAGCATGCATCTAGAGTATTAAGTTCATAAGAACAGAGTAACGCATTAGGAAAGATGACATGATGTAGAGGGATAAACTCAAGCAATATGATATAAACCCCATCTTTTTATCCTCGATGGAAAAAATACAATACGTGCCTTGCTACCCCTGCTGTCACTGGGAAAGGACACCGCAAGATTGAACCCAAAGCTAAGCACTTCTCCCATTGCAAGAAAGATCAATCTAGTAGGCCAAACCAAACTGATTATTCAAAGAGACTTGCAAAGATAACCAGTCATACATAAAATATTTCAGAGAAGAATCAAATATTGTTCATAGATAAACTTGATCATAAACCCACAATTCATCGGATCTCGACAAACACACCGCAAAAAGAGTTACATCGAATAGATCTCCAAGAAGATCGAGGAGAACATTGTATTGAGCTCCAAAGAGAGAGAAGAAGCCATCTAGCTAATAACTATGGACCTGTCGTGGGTTTGTCACGGCAGATGTCCTTGTGAAAGGACTTAGTCGTGGAGCCATCGCTACGGGATAGCTTTAAGGGGTTAAACCGGACAAAGGGACATGGGGAATTTTATACTAGTTCGGCGCCTTCGAGGAAGGTAAAAGACTACGTCTAGTTGTGATTGGTATTGCTAGGGTTTCGAAGGCCAGGGAGCGAATCCGCTTTGTCTGGCTCTCGAGTTGTTGTTGTCTGTCCCTAAACCGCAGCCGAGTCGTCCGTTTATATACATAGGTTGACGCCCGCCGGGCTATAGAGTCCCGAAGCCGGATCATAAACGTGTCCGGTTCGGTCTCTACTCTCCCTATCTTACCATACAAGTTATATGACTAGGTCGGTTTACATTTACAGGCTGTAACCCGCCTTTGGGCCTTGGGCCTTCCTTAAAGCGCCATTATCCTCACATCTTCATGGGCTTCTATTCTTCAAAGAGTCAACCCGGCTACATAAGGCCAGTTTACCTCCAGTAGTAATATCCCCAACATTAGGCCCCAGATTGGTTTGAACTTGTTCATGTCAATCTCCCACACTTAGAAAAAATCTTCTCTCCTATCTTCACTTTTGATCTTGTAAACCGCCGTGACGTCATACTTCAAAATTATGATAAACCGCCCTGACGTCATCCATCCGTTGGTGTCAGAGATTACCTTCATTTAATATATATTCAGTCATCGAGGCGACACCTTTATTAACTTATCCATTTTTGGGCTCCTCGATTCCCGCACTTGCCGTTTTATCGCTTCGCCTTATAAATAGGACCGAGGGGTCATTTTCACCTTTTCCCCCTCGTGCCTCTTCGCGTCGTCCTCGTCGTGCCGCTCAACCTCTGGAGCTCCGCCGCCACCGTCGACCGTCGCCTCTGCTCCGACCCTGGCCGCTGCATCACCCTGAACGCACCAGAATACTGCGGTGCCTTTCCTCTTCCTCACCAGCTCCGGTAAGTTCTCTGCTTTTTTTGCCACAAATCTGTTCTAGGGTTTCGACATTCTTTGCGGTTCTTCTGCAGTTCATCAGCGCTTCAGTGTTGTTCTTCCCTGTTCTGCCTTTAGTCTGTAGATGGTCACTTCGTGCTTGACGTATCCCTTGCCGTAGCTAACCTTCCATTATCATCACAAACCCTTATGCGCAAAGAACTGATCTAGTCCTTCATAAATTGCTTCGGTTCTGCACCCCTTCTAGATCCAATTATTTTTGCTTTTCTGTCTTACCTTAGATCCAAAAAAATTATATATCACTGTGAGATATGTTTCTCCTTACACCAACATAGGCGGTTTAACCTTGTATAAGCAGTCTATGCCATTAGCCCTCTAATAAACCGGAGGAGCATTTTACCTTCATAATTATGCTCCGATTTAACAGTGTCTGAGTAATCATGTGCTAGTATTACTTTTTTCCCTTTTTGCATTAGTCTCCAGTTCATACTATTTCACATATCAGTATGTTTCTTACTCCCTTGTCTCTTGCATATGATCATGCGTAATTTGTAAACCGGCCTTTCATTTTCAGTTTCTTTGCTTTGCAATGGCCATACAATTCACTGCCTGCAACTAGGCTCGTTCTCGGGTTACTGAGGCTCAGTTGAATGAGATGGTTAGCATCGGTTCCCTGCCTAAGAAAACTGAAATCAAATGGCGAGTTCCCGGAACAGAAAATCCTCCAACCCCAAGGCAAGGTGAGGTGGTGGTCTTTGTTGACCATATAGGTCGTGACTTCAAACCTCCAGGGTCAAAATTTTATCGAGATGTGCTTGCCAGCTTCCAACTTCATCCGCAAGCTATTGGTCCCAACTCGGTTTCCAACTTATGCAACTTCTAGGTCTTTTGTGAAGTATATTTACAAGAAGAACCAACTGCAGGACTATTCCGGGATTTCTTTCACTTAAACCGGCGCACAGAGTTTGTAAATGGTCCGAAGACAGAACTTGGTGGCGTCTCGATTCAAAAGCAGAAAGAAGTTGAATTTCCTCATGCCAAACATCATAGCCACCCAAAGGAATGGAACCAAACATGGTTTTATTGCAAAGACACTTCGCCTGAGGGTGAAAATCCCCTCCCCGGCTTTCGTGATCACAGACTATCAAATACTCACCCAATGCCACAACGCCTAAGCTCTTCGGAAAGGGCGAAATATGCTCCTCAACTCGCCAAACTCTGGGCCTTTATGGCAAACGGTTTAACAGGCGTGGACTTTGTGCGTTGTTGGATATCCTGGAGTATCTTGCCACTAAGCCGGCGTCCCGGTTTAATGTGCGAATATACCGGTGAGGTTGACGACCCTCAACGCCATTGCAACATCCAATTATCTGAGGAAGAAGTCACTGAAGGTGTAAAGAAGATTCTGAATGAGTCGGAACTGATCTGTAGTCAAACCGGTCTAAGTCCCTTCTATGTCAAGAACAAACCACCTGCTGTAAGCATTATACTCCCTCTTTATCTCTAATATCTTGAACTTATGCAACCTGTAACCCTTCTTCTTTATATGTAGGGTGGCGACCCCTTCTGGAAACGGAAAACCGTAGAGAAAGCGGCAAAGCCGACTGGAGACAAAGCGGTCAAGTTATCCCGCCCAAAGACCAAAGCTGTCAAACGGACGTCAAAGCGAAAAATAGCTGACCGGATTAATATGGAGCTTGATGATGATACTGATGATCTAGAAGCTGAGGTAGAACTTGACTCACTTGGCTCTCTTTTTATGCATCTCATTAACAATGATCTTCCTCGGGAGGATGCATAAGCTAGTCAAGCTGATGACGTAGAGGTAATTACCCTTTCCTCCGGTTCAGACTCTATGCCAACACAAAAAACTCGCCAAGCAGTCTGGAAAGTAAGCTTTTCTCATCCTCTTGCTCACTTGGATCCAACATTTATTTTGAAGACTCAACAGCATGAAGCTCACCGGACAACCTGGCACGGTGGCCAACAGGTCACTTCAGCCGGTTTACCTAACACTCCGGTTCGGAAGCGCCGGTCTGAGGTCTCTCCTACTTCTGACCATTCTTACCCCAAGGCAGGTTATTTCAGACAGCCTCTTAATCCGTCTGATTCAAATTATCAGGTGACACCTCCTTCCTCTTCTGGTGAATCGACAGCAACTCAACTCCCCCCTTTGAAAACCATGGTCGGGTGAGTTGTAAAAACCTTTACTTTAAATGCGCCCTAAATCCTTTGAATAGGATGTTAATCCTTTTTTATTCTGTTTGCAGGGCCAAAGCCAGACCCAGCAAGAAAGCTCGGGTCACCAATCCGCCAGAAGACCCTGTCGCCGAAGAAGAAGAACCAAGAGGTGAACCAGAACAGACTGATGAACCGAAAGACCCCCAACCTGAAGCTACTTTTGATGATCCAACCCTTGAAGGCCAACATACCGATGAACCAATAGATGCTGAGCCTGCTGCACCCGATACTGAACCGGCAGGGCCAATCCAGGCTAGTCCGGTGAAAGACACTGAAATTCCAACATCATCCACCAAAAATCCTGAAGGCCAAGGTGATGATGTTATTATTACTGGAATAGGCCACAGCTCTCCTGGCCATCCCATCATTTTAGCTCAGCATAGTGCTAAAGAAGAACAAGCTGCCTGGGATAAAGGTAAATGGAGCAGCGACTTATCAAACTATGCTCATCTTAACGCTGATGAGCTTCATTCTGGCTCTTGAACCGTCTGCACTCAAACCGGGATTATGAAGCCGGTTTGGTGAACTTGATGAAAGAGCGATATGAGGTAAATTCCTCTCCCTTCGTATATTGATTTATAGCTGAAACACTATCCCAAGTAGCCCCCAAGGGCCGTTTTATGATTGTTAATCACAAACCGGGTCTTTGTAACACTTTAAGCATCCCATCATTGATCCTTGCAATGGCATGTCACTAATAATAGATAAGACTCATCTTGAAAAAATTAGATAACTTTCTGCAGCATAGCCCCCAAAGGCCGGTTTAACTTGGCAAGTTAATCCGGTTTTTAATTAACACATCCGTTCTAGAACAGACGCACATTAGCCCCCAAGTGTCAAGGATAATGCTTGCATTGTTCTGGAGACTTGTATAAAGTGTAGTATTTGAGAGCAAATAGGCATTAGCCCCCAAGTATGAAGTGCATAACTTTGTTATACGCTTTGTACTTTAGCACAGATATATGTTGTTTGTTTAACATACCTTCAACATTGCAGGCTGAACTGAGAAACAAAGATGCCCAAAATTCTGACTTGCAAGAAAATGTGAAGTCACAACAAGCTGAGGCTGCAAAAGCCAAAGAGGAGCTGACCCAGGCCCTGGCCGGAATGGAAAATCTGAAAGAAACCTTCAACCAAGAACGTGCTGAATGGGAAACCGAGAAATCCGGTCTAACCAAAAGAGCTGTAGACGACGAGGCAGCCCTGAAGCCAGTGGTTGAAGAACTAGCCCGTTTGAAACGCCAAATCAATGCTATGACATCTGCTATCTTTGGTAAGTGTCTACTTATATATGTTGCGCCAGTCAATGAATCTTATAACTGACCAAAATGTTGATAAAATCTTTGGCAGGCACTCGGATCGCTCATCTTGGTACAGATATGTAGATGAAGCTCAAAGTGGCATATACATTGGTTGAACAGCTATACTCTGGGTCTCAACGGGTTATTAGCACGGCAGCTTATAACAAACCGGCTCCAACTTTGATTAAGGAAACCCTTGAGAAGTTGGGCATGTTACCAGCTCGTATTGCCGAGTTGAAGAGAGCAGCTGCCCGAGCAGGAGCTTTAACCGCCCTTATTCGAGCCAAAGCCTGGATTCCAGACCTTGAAGCGGAGTATATCATCAAAGGATACCCAGGCGTCAAAGAAGATGGTTCAAACTTCGACAATGATGATCTTCGGCGGCTGACCAAATAGATGCGGCCAGTAGCCAGCAAGTTGGCTGAGGATACCGAGTTGTCCCATTTTCAACCGTTTTATGATGCAAAAGGGAAAAGATAGACGGCCGACATCCGTGAAGTCGAAGAACTTGTGCCTCCGATTCGTAAGCACACTTACGCTCCTGGTATTAACCCTTCCAATCTTATCCATGAGGAAGTAGTATTTCAAGCGTTAACTAGAATCGATTGGTCAACGGCTGATTTCCAACGTCTGGGGAGGGATGAAGAAGTGGCTACACCAACTAACCCTCAACCATCAAACCGTCGCAATGAAGAGTCCTGATCCGGTCGCTGTTTTATATGGCTACTATGAAAAACAATGATACTGTTTGAGCCGCTTTGAGGCTTCATGTAATAGGATAGCTGAAACTCCGTTTGTCTGCCATGCCATTGAGCATGTTTCGTAATACTGGTTCTTAACATTGCGCCCAATTTGTTTATGAAGACAGTTCTGGACACATCACTGGTAAGTTGCCTGGGCACTCTTGAGTCCAAAAGGCATGGAAACATAGCAGAAGGCTCCAAAGGGAGTTATGAAAGCTGTCTTCTCCTGGTCCTTAACCGCCATTTTGATCTGATGATAACTAGAGTAAGCATCCAGAAAACACAAATGGTCACAACTCGCCGTAGCATCAATTATCTGATCAATGCGAGGGAGAGCAAAGGGGTCTGCAGGGCAAGCCTTGTTTAAATCTGTGTAGTCCACACACATGCGCCAAGTGCCATTTTTCTTAAGAACTAGCACCGGATTAGCTAACCACTCTGGATGAAAAACTTCAACAATAAACCCTGCGGCCAACAGACGGGCTACCTCTTCACCTATAGCCTTACGTCTCTCTTCATTGAAACGGCGGAGGAACTGCCGGACCGGTTTAAACTTAGGATCAATGTTGAGTGTGTGCTCAGCGAGTTCCCTCGGTACACCTGGCATGTCAGAAGGTTTCCATGCAAAGATGTCCCGATTCTCATGGATGAACTCGATGAGCGCGCTTTCCTATTTGGGATCCAGGTTAGCGCTGATGCTAAACTGTTTGGATGAATCGCCAGGAACAAAGTCAACCATCTTAGTGTCTGTAGCCAATTTGAACTTCAACGCTGGATCATGTTCTGTAGTTGGCTTTTTCAAAGAGGTCATGTCTGCCGGATCAACTTGCTCCTTATAGAATTTCAACTCCTCTGTGGCACAAACCGACTCAGCATAAGCCGCATCACCTTCTTCACACTCCAAAGAAATCTTTCTACTTCCATGTACTGTGATAGTCCCTTTATGACCTAGCATTTTAAGCTGTAGATAAACATAACATGGCCTTGACATAAACTTAGCATAAGCCGGCCGCCCAAACAAGGCGTGGTATGGACTTTTGATCTTTACCACCTAAAATGTCAATGTTTCTGACCTTGAATCATAGTCATCTCCAAAAGCTACCTCCAAAGCTATCTTGCCAACAGGATATGCAGACTTACCAGGCACCACGCCATGAAAGACCGTATTTGACGGTTTAAGATCCTTATCTGTCAACCCCATACAGCGGAATGTATCATAATACAAAATATTGATACTACTTCCCCCATCCATGAGTACTTTGGTAAACTTGTATCCCCCGACTTGAGAGGCCACCACCAGGGCCAAGTGACCTGGATTATCAATCCGGGGTGGGTGATCATCTCTACTCCACAAAATAGGTATCTCAGACCAGCGTAAATACTGAGGTACTGCCGGTTCAACAGAGTTTACTGCCCTTTTGTGAAGCTTCTGATCACGTTTGCACAAACTAGTAGTGAAGACATGATACTGCCCGCTGTTCAGCTGTTTGGGATTGCTCTGATAACCCGACTGCTGCTGCTGCTGCTGATTCCCCTGATGGTTGTAACCTCCATGGTTGCCTTGGTGCCCTTGATTGACGTGTCCGGTTTGGTTGCCTTGAAACCCTAAACTGGAACCACCACCTCTGTAACCCGGCCCGTGGAAACCTCCTCATGAACCGCCGGGCGGGCCATTGTCATATTGGAACATATTGGAATTATTGAAATCCCGCATGATATAACAGTCCTTCCAAAGACGTGACGCCGGTTTTTCCTTCGATCCATGCTTTGGACAGGGCTGATTCAACAAGCGCTCCAAATTGGGGCCTGAACCTCCACCCCTCTGGGGCTGCTTGCCCTTACGGTGCTGGCCATTCTCCTGCGCGTTGGTATTTGCAACAAAGTCCAAGCTGCTGTCGGCCTTGCGCTTACCACCGTTTCCATGGCCTACCGGATTATGCTGCTGACCCTTGGTATTGCCGTTCTTCTTACCTTTCCCCGCTTTATCCTCCTCTGAGTTTGGGTCTTTGGTATTATCTGAATCGGCGTATTTAACCAAAGCGGCCATGAGCGTTGACATATCATTACAGTGACGTTTGAGTCTTCCCAACTTCTGTTTGAGCGGTAAGAAACGGCAATTGCCCTCCAATGTTAACACTGCAGTGTCCGCAATGAATGCAAAATCGCCGAAACCCACTTGACCCAATGGGTTGTAGACTCCCCTTCCTCTTGGACACAAGCGGCCAGATCCACGATTGACATCGGCTGCTTACAAGTATCTTTGAAGTTTTGGATAAACTGGTGGTTTAACTCAGCCCATGATCTGACAGAATTGGTTAGTAAGCTCTTCAACCAAGTGCAAGCTGTTCCTTCCAACATCATGGTGAAATATTTAGCACACACTGCCTCATCCACATCTAACATTTCCATTACCATCTCATAGCTCTCTACCCACGCCTCTAGTTGCAAATCGGCGGTGTAATTTGGTACTTTACGAGGTCCCTTGAAATCCTTGGGGCAGTCTCACATTACGCAAAGTGGGGGTAAGACACGGCACCCCTAAAGAACTGAACACCACACCTGGCTCCACCGAGGCCGTAGGGTGAACCGGAGTATGTTGTCGTGCTCCGTGTCGAGCTGCCAACTCGGCCTCCCGACGTGCGCGGCCATGGTCCACAACATCGTGCGCATTAGCGCCTCCCCCTGCCGGGTTGTTTCCTCGTGGTGAATTTCGGTGACGTGCACTGCTAGATACGGCCGGTTCGTCCTCCACGTGTCTGTTGTAGCTCCGGCTTGGACGGGGAGTGGAATGAATCCTCTCATGACTGTGTGAATACGCCTGCTATTGATTTAGTGCTGTTTGAAGGAGATCCCTGGCCCGACGTGCTTCCACTGCAACTGGTGACTCGCCGTCGGTTGGGAGGGCCGCTAGGCATGAAGCGGAGACCACAATGTTGTCCAACGGGTTGGAATAATGCCCAGGAGGCGTCGGCACATACTGTGGCACAACGTTGTTCTGGCGAGGCGGGTCCATCGTGTGCGGTTGAACCAGCGCTCTTGTTCCCGGTGCCTCCACTCGGTTTGATATGGATTGGTTACCAGCTCCTGCTCCTGGCGTGTTGAAGAGATTCTGCGGCTCATAAACCGACGGGAGACGCGATCGGTACCTTCTTCGCATGACTTCCTCTGAAGCATTCTGATCTAGCCTAATCCGGTAGGCATGTGCTTCCAATTCAGCCCGCTCTGCGGCTATCCTAGCATTCTCTGTTGCCAGATCCGCTTTAGCCTGGGCTATCTGATCTTTCACCTTTGCAATTTCCACATTGTGTTGATCCCTAGCTGCTGCATCCACCTCTGCGGCCATCAACGTTGCCAAAGCGTCGAACAAATCAGACAGGACTTGGGCTGGAGGTGGAGCTGAGCTTCCTGCCCCTGCCGGTGTGGCCGTTGTTGAACCGGAGAGCATTGCTGCGGTGGTAGATGAATGAGGCGCTGATTGTGTGCCGGCCATGAAGATGGCGGCCCGGTTTGGCAGATCAGGGGAATCCGGAATACTGTTGCCCTCGGATCCTCCATCAATCTAGCCATCCTGCAACTGGTAAAGTGATTCGGTCTCTCCAGAAGACTCGTCGTCAGAACAGACCACGGTCTCTCCATCAAACACCGGTTCGTCCTCGTAGCTCTATCCATGGATGACACCCACGAAGACATGCCTTGTCTCGGGCTGAACCAGCGAAGAACTTGCACGCCGAGCCGTTTCGATGATGTCGGTGCAGATGCCCGGCTCAGGGGCCGGTTCGCCGATCTTGCCGATGAAGACGTGAATCCCACCAAAGGGGACCCGGTACCCGTATTCGATTGAATCGGCCTCGGGACCCCATCCTGCGTTGTCGATGTAGAGCTTGCCGCGACGACTCTTCGTCATCTGGCCCACAACGTATCCCTTAAGTCCATCAAAGCTGCCCTTCAAGAACTCGAAACCATTGTGCGATAGCCCCACGGTGGGCGCCAACTGTCGTGGGTTTGTCACGGCAGATGTCCTTGTGAAAGGACTTAGTCGTGGAGCCATCACTACGGGTTAGCTTTAAGGGGTTAAACCGGACAAAGGGACACGGGGAATTTTATACTAGTTCGTCTCCTTCGAGGAAGGTAAAAGCCTACGTCTAGTTGTGATTGGTATTGCTAGGGTTTCAAAGGCCAGGGAGCGAATCTGCTTTGTCTGGCTCTCAAGTTGTTGTTGTTTGTCCCTAAACCACGGTCGGGTCGTCCCTTTATATACATAGGTTGACGCCCGCCGGGCTACAGAGTCCCGAAGCCGGATCATAAACGTGTCCGGTTCGGTCTCTACTCTCCCTATCTTACCATACAAGTTATATGGCTAGGTTGGTTTACATTTATAGGCTGTAACCCACCTTTGGGCCTTGGGCCTTCCTTAAAGCGCCATTATCCTCACATCTTCATGGGCTTCTATTCTTCAAAGAGTCAACCCAGCTACATAAGGTCGGTTTACCTCCAGTAGTAATATCCCCAACAAGACCCGAAGGTCTGTGGTAAACTACTCACACATCATCGGAGAGGCTATGGTGTTGATGTAGAAGCCCTCTGTGATCGATTCCCCCTTTGGCGGAGCTCCAGAAAAGGCCTCAAGATGGGATCTCTTGGGTACATAAGGTTGCGGCGGTGGAAATAGGGTTTGGTGGTGCTCCTGGATGTTTTCGGGGTATATGGATATATATATATATATAGGAGGAGGAAGAAGTAGGTCGGTGGAGCTGCGAGGGGCCCACGAGGATGGGGGCGCGCCCAGGGGGCAGCCGCGCCTCCCTGCCTCGTGGCCGCCTCGCTTCTTTCTTGACGTCTACTCCAAGTCCCCTGGATCACATTTGTTCCAAAAATAACTCTCCCAAAGGTTTCATTCCGTTTGGATTCCGTTTGATATTCCTTTTCTGTGAAATACTGAAATAGGCAAAAAAAACAACAATTTGCACTGGGCCTTGGGTTAGTAGGTTAGTCCCAAAAATAATATAAAAGTGTATAAATAAGCCCATTAAACATCCAAAACATAATATATAATTGCATGGAATAATAAAAAATTATAGATACATTGGAGACGTATCACACCGCCACCGCCCCGCTCGACCCGAGCGAGGCCCTCCGAGCCCGAGGCGCCCGCTGCCCGCCTCCCGCGCCGACCACTAGAGCGCGCCGCCGCCCGAGGCCCCGCGCCGCCGTTCACCGCCTTTTGCTCCGTCGAGTGCCACCGACCACGTCGCCGACCTCGCCGCCAACTGGCGACGTCGACCTCACCACGCCACCTCCTAGCCGCTTCCGCCGCTCCGGCCCCGGATCTAGCCGGACCCGGTGACCCCGAGTCTGGTGATGTCCTTCCCCGCGCTCCGGCGAGCTCCTTCCACTTCGGCCGCCTTCCCCGAGCTCCGGCCGCCGCCTCCTCGTCTTCTTCGGCAACGAACTCCGGCCATCATCGCAAGCCGTGCAAACCCTAGATCTGAGATCTGAGAGGGTGAGATTTTGAAGTCCCGAAATTCTAACATCATGTGCCCTTATTCATAATGTCATACCTCCATGTCCTTAACTCCGTCTTGCATGCATGATATATCAAAATGTTCGTCTTGTGATTATCTTCATGTTAGTGTCATTTGAATGCATGTTACTGTCCATATTGATGCCCTTATCGTCATTGCAAAAGTGCTATATGATGTTGTCTGCTGGAATTTGACAGAACTTGATGATTTGTCATTTTTGTTGCATTTTGTGGGTGCATCCTATGAGCATGATGTCTACATATTTTATGATCTCCTTCATGCCATCTTTACAGTGGTGCAAGTATTGTATTTTTATGAGCTATGTGGTGACTAGCACAAGCATGCAAAGTAGGCCTCGTCATGTTGCTGTTTTCAGACACTTAGTATTTTTGCCAAGTCTTCTCCCTGTTACATTTTGATGCTTTGTAAATTTGTTCCTACCAGTAGATCCATGCACTTTTTGTGGTAGTTTAGTAAGAGTGTTTAGAAGATGTGGTATTGCTCTATCCATTAATGTCTCCGGTGGTAATTATGGAGTAGTGTAGAATGTCTTTTCCATGCTCTACTTTTGCTAAATATGGTTGCTGTCAGATTGTTAACATGAGTTTCCGTTTTGCCATGTGTTTTGCTAGTGATCCATGTACCCTATAAAGTTGCTCTTTCAATGTTTAGCTTCATGAATATGTCTACTTATGGTTTGTTACCTTGTTATGCCATGAAATGCTTTGTGGTGAGTGGCATGAGCTTGCAAAGTTGCTATCATGAATCCGTTTCTGTCATGTCATGTTTTTCTTCTAAGTCTGAAATTGATAATATTACTTCCATGTTTGCATGGGTGCCACCATATTTTCTATGCATCTTTGGTTAAAGTTCACTAAGGGAGCTTTGTTCTATGCCTTTAGTACTAGCATTCTATGCCTTTGTTTGCCATGATATGCTCCTATAGCATGTCGTTTGCTAGCTCTAAACATTGCTACCTGATGCTGTTTTGACATGGTAAGTATTTTCTCTAAGTCTGTGAAGCTGATATCATTTGCATTTTTGCCATGATATTTTAGGCTTGTTCGAGTGAGTTCTAGCAGGAGCTCAGTGTTCTTGATTTGTAGAGCTTCATGTGTACTTCACTACCATGTGCTTTGTTGCTATGTTGGAGTGTTGTAGTTTAGTTTTTTGCTGCATTCTAAGTGCTATGATGTTGTTAAGCGCAGTTTTGCATCTTTCTTGTTTTGCTTGTCATTTGCAAACCGTGCACCCGATCCGGTGATTCTTATATCGATTTCGACTGAAATCACCTCATCTTTCCAGAGGCATACTTGTTTTGCTAAGTTGATGCCTCGATCATCTTTTCCCTTCCGGAGTACCCATATGCATTGCACATCATACCTTGCATCCCATATTGACATGTCTTGCATCATGTTGCTTGTGCATTGCATCGTGATTGATTGTTGTTCCGTTGCTTGTGTTCTTGCTTTGGGTAGAGCTGGGAGATGAGTTCGTGAACGAGGAACTTGTTGAGTACACTAACAAGGAGCAAGCTTTCGACAACCCTGAGAACTTTGCAGGCAAGATGAGCATTACCCTCGATATCACTTCTATCTTTGCTTGCTAGTTGTTTGTGAAGGAAATATGCCCTAGAGGCAATAATAAAGTTGTTATTTATATTTCCTTATATCATGATAAATGTTTATTATTCATGCTAGAATTGTATTAATCGAAAACTTCGTACTTGTGTGAATACGTAGACAAACATAGTGTCCCTAGTATGCCTCTACTTGACTAGCTCGTTAATCATAGATGGTTAAGTTTCCTAGCCATAGACATGTGTTGTCATTTAATGAACGGGATCACATCATTAGAGAGCGATGTGATGGACTAAGACCCAACAGTTAGCTTAGCACTATGATCGTTTAGTTTATTGCTATTGCTTTCTTCATGACTTATACATGTTCATATGACTATGAGATTATGCAACTCCTGAATACCGAGGAACACTTAGTGTGCTATCAAACGTCACAACGTAACTGGGTGATTATAAAGATGCTCTGTAGGTGTCTCCGATGGTGTTTGTTGAGTTGGCATAGATCGAGATTAGGATTTGTCACTCCGATTGTCGGAGAGGTATCTCTGGGCCCTCTCGGTAATGCTCATCACTATAAGCCTTGCAAGCAATGTGACTAAAGAGTTAGTTACATGATGATGCATTATGGAATGAGTAACGAGACTTGCCGGTAACGATATTGAAATAGGTATGAGGATACCGACGATCGAATCCCGGGCAAGTAACATACCGATGACAAAGGGAACAACGTATGTTGTTATGCGGTTTGACTGATAAAGATCTTCATAGAATATGTGGGAGCCAATATGAGAATCCAGTTTCCGCTATTTGTTATTGATCGGAGATGTGTCTCGGTCATGTCTACATAGTTCTCGAACATGTAGGGTCCGCATGCTTAACGTTCGATGACGATTTGTATTATGTGTTATGTGATTTGATGTACCTAAGGTTGTTTGGAGTGCCGGATGAGATCACAGACATGACGAGGAGTCTCAAAATGGTCGAGACATAAATATCGATATATTGGAAGGCTATATTCATACATCGGAAAGGTTCCGAGTGATTTGGGTATTTTTCGGAGTACCGAAGAGTTACGGGAATTCGCCGGGGGAAGTAGTGGGCCTTAATCGGCCATACGGGAAAGGAGAGAAGGGCCTTAAGGGTTGGCCGCGCGCCCCCCATGGCAACTCCAAATTGGACTAGGGAGGGGGCGGCACCCGCCTCTCTTTCCTTCTCCCTCTCCTACTCCTTCCCTCTCTCCCCTCTTGGAAAAGGAAGGGGACTCCAACTTGGATTGGGAATCCTAGTTGGACTCCCCCTATAGGCGCTCCCCTCCTAGGCCGGCCTCCTCCTTCTCCCTCCTTTATATACATGGGTAGGGGGGCACCCCAAAGGCACACAAGATTTATCTTAGCCGTGTGCGGTGCCCCCTCCACAATTTTCCAGCTCGGTCATATTGTCGTAGTGCTTAGGAGAAGCCCTGCATTGATAACTTCATCATCACCGTCACCACGCCATCATGCCGACGAAACTCTCCCTCAGCCTCAGCTGGATCTAGAGTTCGAGGGATGTAAGGATTCGAGAATGATGTAGACATAACCGAGACGCTTCTCCAGTCAATAACCAATAGCGGGACCTGGATGCCCATATTGATTCCTACATATTCTACGAAGATCTTTATCGCCGAACCTTTATGTCAACATACGCAGTTCCCTTTGTCTGTCGGTATGTTAGTTACCCGAGATTTGATCGTCGGTATCTCCACACCTAGTTCCATCTCGTTACCGGCAAGTCTCTTTACTCGTTCCGTAATACATCATCTCGTAACTAACTCCTTAGTCACTTTGCTTGCAAGATTTTTGTGATGATGTATTACCGAGAGGGCCCAAAGATACCTCTCCAATACACCGAGTGACAAATCTCAATCTCGATCCATGCCAACTCAACAGACACCTTCAGAGATACATGTAGAGCATCTTTATGATCACCTAGCTACGTTGTGACGTTTGATAGCACACAAGGTATTCCTCTGGTATCCGGGAGTTTGATAACCCACAAGTATGGGGGATCGCAACAGTTTTCGAGGGTAGCGTATTCAACCCAAATTTATAGATTCGACACAAGGGGGGCCAAAGAATATTTGAAGGTATTAGCAGCTGAGTTGTCAATTCAACCACACTTGGAGATTAATTATCTGCAGCAAAGTGATCAGTAGCACAGTAGTATGATAGTTTTGATAATAGTAGCAGCAACAATAGTAACGGTAACAGTGATAGTAATAGTTTGTAGCAAGTGTAACAGTGATGATAGCAGTAGTAACTTAGCAGAAATAATATAGGATAAATTCGTAGGCATTGGATCGGTGACTTGTTGGATGATATTCATCATGAGATAGTTATAACCCAGTGTGATACAACACTAGCTCCAGTTCATCGATATAATGTAGGCATGTATTCCGTAAATAGTCATACGTGCTTTATTAAAAGAACTTGCATGACATCTTTTGTCCTACCCTCCTGTGGCAGCGGGGTCCATATTGGAAACTAAGGGATATTAAGGCCTACTTTTAATAGAGAACCGGAACAAAGCAATAACACATAGTGAATACATGAACTCCTCAAACTACGGTAATCACCAGAAGAAGTCACGGTTATTGTCACTCTGGGGTTACCGAATCATAACACGTAGTAGGTGACTATAACTTGCAAGATCGGATCTAGAACATGAATATAATGGTGATAACATAAATGGTTCAGATCTGAAATCATGGCACCCGGGCCCAAAGTGGCAAGCATTAAGCATAGCAAAGTCATAGCAACATCAATCTAAGAACATAGTGGATACTAGGGATCAAGCCCTAACAAAACTAACTCGATTACATGATGAATCTCATCCAACTCCTCACCGACCAGCGAGCCTATGAAGGAATTACTCACTCCCGGTGGGGAGCATCATGGAATTGGCAATGGAGAAGCATTGGTGATGACGAAGAATGAAGACCCTCCCTCTCTGAAGCCCCAAACGGACTCCAGATCTGCCCTCCCGAGGAAGTACTAGGCTTGGCGGCGGCTCCGTCTCATGGATCGCGATAATTCTTTCTCCCTGATTATTTTTCTCCGAAAATAGGATTTTATAGCGTTGGTTTCAGGGTCTGCGGGGCCACCAGGTGGGTACAACCCACCTGGGCGCGCCTGGTGAGGGGGTGCGCCCTGGTGGGTTGTGCCCACCTAGGTGCCCCCCTTCGGTAGGTCTTGGCTCTAGGAATTCTTATATATTATATAAAAATTCCCCGCAAAGTTTCGTTCCATTGTGAGAACTTTTATTTCTGCACAAAAGCAACACCATGGTAGTTCTGCTGAAAACAGCGTCAGTCCGGGGTTGGTTTCATTCAAATCATGCAAATTAGAGTCCAAAACAAGAGAAAAAGCGTTAGTAAAAGTAGATACGTTGGAGATGTATCAACTCCTCCAAGCTTAAATGCTTGTCCTCAAGCAATTCAGTTGATAAACTGAAAGTGAAAAAGAAAAACTTTTACGAACTCTGTTGCTCTTGTTTGCATAAATAAACTTAAACAGGACCCAGGTTTTCAGCCAACATTATAACTAACCATGCTGACAATAACTCTTAAAGATTATATTAACTCATATCAATGACATAATCAGCTAGCAAGCAATAATAAGGCATCTCAAACGGCAACACGTTGTCAAAACAACCATGATATAATATGACAATAGTGGTATCTCGCTAACCCATTCTGAGACCGCAAAACATAAATTCAGAGCACCTCCAAAGTCCAAGCAGCGACTAAAGATTGTAAGATGGTAGAAAAGATCCAGTCATGATGCACCCAACATTAGCTACACACAATGCATAAGTCATGACAGTTGTGCTCTCTCAGTTTATAGCGCTTGTTTTAGAAGGTGTTGACACAACATAAAAGTAAATAGATAGTCCCTTCGCAGAGGGAAGCAGTGATATGCAGAGGTGCCAGAGCTCAAAATTTTAAAACAGAGATAAATGGTATTTTGAGACATGCACCCTTCTCATTTACTTCACGACTATCAGTTAACAATATCTCCCATGGTAAATAGGCTAGTGGTGGTTCCCAGGCGATAAAAATAAAGGTTTTGACTCCATTGGGAGTTTTTGTTTGATTATTTGAGCGATTAAATCTTTTTGTATTTTGCAATCTGGGACTGGGCATCTCTGTCGTGGAATTGTCACGGCAGATGTCCTAGTGTGAGGACTTAGTCGTGGAGCCATCGTGTCGTGGAAATATCATGTCAGATGTCCTAGAGTGAGGACCTAGTCGTGCAGCCATCGCGTTGAGGTTAGCTTAAAGGGGTTAATCAGGACAAAGGACACAAGGAGTTTATACTGGCTCGCCCCCTTACGGTGAAGGTAAAGCCTAATCCAGTTGTATGTGGAATTGCTAGGGTTTCGATGAGCGGGGAGCGAATACGCTTGACCGGCTCTTGAATATGTTGTTTCTTGTCCTACGCCGCAGCCAGATCGTCCCCTTATATACACGGGTTGACGCCCTGTGGCCTACAGAGTCCCGGCCGTCTCATACAACGTGTCCGGCTCGGCGACGTATCTTACATGCCTTACATTACAAGTTTTACATACATGGAGGCTTACGCTTATGGGCCTTAAGCCGCCTTCGGGTCTGGGCCCACTACTAAGCCTATCTATGAACTGTCATGCGATCTTGGGCTTCATAACGATAAGTCTTCATGGGGATGACCCAGCCCCTCCTGGGCGGGTCATACCTAATAGTTATATCCCCAACATTAGGCCCCAAGTTGATTTGAACTTGTTCATGTCAATCTTCAAGACTTAGAAAAAATCATTCCTTCTCTTATCTATGAAGATCTCATAACCCGCCATGACGTCACCTCCCAATATTTCCAGAAATTGCAATGACGTCATCTTCAACGGATCTTTACCTTAATGTCTTTCCGAAAATCAAGGCACCCATCTAGCTGGGTAACCTTCATTTGCTCTCCTCGTTTTTCGCACCTGCTTGTTCGCCTGTCTCCTTATAAATAGGTACTACTGGTCTTCCTCATTCTCCCCCTTTCCAGCATCTTCTTCCTCTCGCAACCCTTCTACCATTCGAACTCCGCCGCCGTCACAGAGCACCTCATATTTCTCAACCTCGGCCGCTGCATCAGCCTCAGTTGATCCAGAGAACGGCGGTGACCCTCCGCGGTAGATCTGCATCCGTAAGTTTCGGCCTTTCCATACCTTAGATCCGCATTAGGGTTCGCGAGCTCCTATGTGTTCTTCATATTTTGTCGTAGTTCATCCTCCATGTTGTGCTATGAACTTCTTGATCTGAAAATGGCATAAAACCAATGCGGTAGTTGTTTTACTTCCACTTTCAATACCAGTAGATCCCCTTTTCTTGGAAAAAAATCCTTGTGCAAGCTCATGAACTCATTTGTACTGATTTTTAGGTCTAGATTTATTTTTCTTTTTTGAACAGACGTTGATCCAAAGTAATATCTGCAATTTGTGAATCTTGTTTACCTCAGTACTTAACCAATTTTTTGTCGCTGGCAATTTTTGAGTCTCCTTAGTCATGGCGGCTTACCATGCCGGCTTATTTTTCCTTCATATACCATTAGCCCTTATTTAAGACGCCATTACGCATCTGTGTTGCAATCATTAACTTGTAATTCCACCAATTAACTTGAACCAGCAAATTACTTCCTTTTTAGCTTATCCTTTTGCTATGCCGCCAAAGACGACGATAATTTGCAACTGGGTCCCTTCCACAGTGACTGAGGACACCCTGAAGGATTTTGTCACCATTGGGTATTTACCAGAAAAGAGCGTTATGTCCTACCGCGCCCCTGACCCGGTCGAAGAAAAGCCTCGGCCGAAAGATGGCGAAATCATCGTTTTTACTGATCATATGAACCGGGGTTTTTCACCGCCCGGCTCAAAATTCTTCAGAGAGGTCCTGCATTTTTTCAAGCTTCATCTGCAAGACATTGGACCCAATTCCATATCAAACATCTGTAATTTCCAAGTTTTCTGTGAGGTTTATCTTCAAGAAGCACCTACTGTTGAACTCTTCAGAGAGTATTTTTACTTGAACCGCCAGAATGAGTATACAAATGGCCCCAGTTTAGAACTTGGTGGGATTTCAATTCAGCACAGACGAGATGTTGTCTTTCCTCTGGCAGTCTTGCCAAGCCATCCCAAGGATTGGAACCAAACCTAGTTCTATTGCAAACATACGTCACCGGATGATTAAGAACCAATGTCGGGTTATCGTGTTGAGCATCTTGACGCCAAATATTCGCTCCCCGATAAACTCTCTGCCGCTGAACACAAGAAACTTCAACCAACCATCAAAAGAGTTCAAGCCTTGCTGGGAAACGGCTTAACTAGAGTTGACTTGATCCAATGTTGGATCGCATGGCGGATCATCCCTCTGAGCTGCCGATCTGATTTGATGTGCAACTACACTGGAGGAACAGATGATCCATTACATCATAGCTCCCTTCGTCTGACCGAATAATCCATTGTTGAAATGTCAACTACCCTTGTCAACAGCAAGTATGAAGACTGCAGCAAAGTAGGATTAAATCCTTTCTGCAAACTTAACCCGGCACCAGAGGTAAATCCCCTTAACTCCTTTTCCTTCGGTAGTTAAGTATTTGCATGAGTTTCAACCTATTATTTTCCTACAGGCTAAATCTGACTTTTGGAAGGCCAAATACGATCATGAGGCTGCCAAAAAAGCTAGAGCCACCGCAATAGCCGCCAAGAAGACAACCAGGAAGTCCAAAAAGAAATCAACTGCCTCTGAGTTACTCAAGCTGGATGACACCTCTGAGTCGGAGGTAGCCCTTGACTCTCTTGGCCTGCTTTTTAACAACCTTATTGACACTGACTATTACCAGGATGACACGGGGGCCAGCCAGGCAGTAGAAGAAGAGGTAACTATTTCCTCCGACTCAGAACCTTTGCCAAGGTAGAAACCTCGGCGGCTAACCCGAAAAGTAAGGTTTTCACACCCCTTGGCTTATTTAGATCCTCATTTTCTTTTGAAAAAATAGCAATATGAGAGCCGCCGTCAGGCCCGGACCGGTGAAGACAATGAGCTGCCCTCTGGCTTACCGAAAACTCCTCGGAAACGCCAGAATGAGGTTCTTTTACCTCTTAACTCTGATGAACGACTCTCTTTTATAAATCACTCAACCATAATTCCATTTTTCTTTATAGGAGATTGCTTGTTCCTCTTCTAGTGATTCCTCCCTAACTCAGCTGCCGGCTTTTAAGACCGCCCCGGGTAAAGATAACTATCCTTTCTTCCGCACCTTTATGCTTGTATTGTTATATTGACTTTTTTAAATTCTCCTTAGAGGTCAAGCAAAGCCCAAGAAGGCCAAGGTGTCCAAACCGGCTGAAGATTCAAAAGTCGCTGAACCGGCGCAGCCGACTCTTGCCTCGAAACAACCTGAAGCACCGGAAAACCTTGCTGCCAACGTTCACTTAGATCTCCCTGAGCCGTCTGTTGACGAGACTATCCTCAATCCATGCACTACTGAGTCGTCAGGCTCAGCTAACCCGCCACACGCTCATAACGATGATATTTTAATCACTGGGACAGGATTTGTTGAACCGGGAAATCCAACTGTGTTAGCGAGACACTCCACCAAGCAAGAGGTCTTGGAGAGGCAAAAAGTAAGGTTTGACATCTCGCACTATGCTCACCTGAGTATTAGTGACGTGCTATCTGGCTATCTTAGTCACGTGCATTCCAACCGTGACTCTGAAATTGAGATGGTCAAATAGCTGCAACTAAAATATGACGTATGCTCTCTGGCTTTCATAAGTTTATATGCTCTGCTAGCCCCCAAGTCTTCTGATTATGATAAACTTGAATGATCTGTAGACTTGAGATATAGCTTGATGTTCTGACCTAGATTTTCCCCGAGTCCGGTTTAAAATGTTTAACCGGATTTAACTGATAGCATACTTTAGTACCTGTAGTCCCCAAGGGTCGCATTAATCATCATGAATGAGCCGGTACTTAGCTTCATAACTTTCATGAACCAGTCGAAACTGCTAATATCTTTATCCGGCTCAAGAGGGAAAATCCTTCTGAATATCATGCATTAGCCCCCAAGTGCCAAGCGTTGTTACCTGTAAAACACTTGGGACTTTTTTAGAAGAGTCATTTCTGCATTTAAGAATTGTTTTGGCAGACATTAGCCCCCAAGTGCCAAGTGGTGTTGCTTTGCAAAGTCCTTGGGACTTTAATCAATATGACCTTTATTGGAATATACTTTAACACATCTATACTTGTCTGCAGACCGCCATGAATGACTTGGATTCTCAACTGACTGATGCGAAGACCCGGCTGGCGGCTCAAGAAACTGAGACCCGGCAAGCTGAATCTAAATTCCAGTTCAGCGTTTCTGAAACACAAAAACTGAAGACAAACTTTGTAGCAGATAAGGAGGCTTGGGCTCAACAAAAAACTGTTCTGACTCAGCGGGCGGAGAAGGCTGAAGCAGCTTTGGAAAAGGTTACCGCTGAGCTCATCGGTTTAAAGAACCATGTGTCTCAGATGGTTTCTGCCATCTTTGGTAAGTCTTCTTATTACTTTATTTGAAAGTGAATCCTTGTCGATATACCATAAGCCGGCACTTAGCCCATTGTGTAAACTACATAGGTCCCCGGAGCCGTAATCTGAACCAAGATACTCTGGTGAAGCTGAAGGCGGTTTATACACTTGTGGAATAATTATACATTGGAGTTCAGCGAACCCTTGCCACCATCTACCCAGTAAACCAGGAGCCAAGCTTATTGAGCGATGTTTTAAAGAAGTTGTCTGTCTTCCCCGGTAGGTTTCAAGAGATTAAGCGGTCTTGTGCGAGAGCCGGAGCCTTAACTGCTCTAAGCTGCTCCAAAGCCTGGGTACCGGAGCTAGACCCGGCAGACGTTGCCAAAGGGTACCCCCATATTTAAGGAAGACGGGACTCCTTTTGACCAAGAAGACTTTGCTACCTGTGTGAAGGAAATTCGTCCCCATGCTACCATCATTGGCGAAGAAACCAATGTTACCAAGTACCAGCTGAAGGAAATATGCCCTAGAGGCAATAATAAAGTTATTATTTATTTCCTTATAATCATGATAAATGTTTATTATTCATGCTAGAATTGTATTAACCGGAAACATAATACATGTGTGAATACATAGACAAACAAAGTGTCACTAGTATGCCTCTACTTGACTAGCTCGTTAATCAAAGATGGTTATGTTTCCTAACCATGAACAAAGTGTTGTTATTTGATTAACGAGGTCACATCATTAGTTGAATGATCTGATTGACATGACCCATTCCATTAGCTTAGCACCCGATCGTTTAGTATGTTGCTATTGCTTTCTTCATGACTTATACATGTTCCTATGACTATGAGATTATGCAACTCCCGTTTGCGGAGGAACACTTTGGGTGCTACCAAACGTCACAACGTAACTGGGTGATTATAAAGGAGCATTACAGGTGTCTCCAAAGGTAGATGTTGGGTTGGCGTATTTCGAGATTAGGATTTGTCACTCCGATTGTCGGAGAGGTATCTCTGGGCCCTCTCGGTAATGCACATCACTTAAGCCTTGCAAGCATTGCAACTAAATGAGTTAGTTGCGGGATGATGTATTACAGAATGAGTAAAGAGACTTGCCGGTAACAAGATTGAGCTAGGTATTGGAATACCGACGATCGAATCTCGGGCAAGTAACATACCGATGACAAAGGGAACAACGTATGTTGTTATGCGATCTGACCGATAAAGATCTTCGTAGAATATGTAGGAGCCAATATGGGCATCCAGGTCCCGCTATTGGTTATTGACCGGAGACGTGTCTCGGTCATGTCTACATTGTTCTCGAACCCGTAGGGTCCGCACGCTTAAGGTTACGATGACAGTTATATTATGAGTTTATGCATTTTGATATACTGAAGGTTGTTCGGAGTCCCGGATGTGATCACGGACATGACGAGGAGTCTCTAAATGGTCGAGACATAAAGATTGATATATTGGAAGCCTATGTTTGGATATCGGAAGTGTTCCGGGTGAAATCGGGATATTACCGGAGTACCGGGAGGTTACCGGAACCCCCCGGGAGCTATATGGGCCTTAGTGGGCTTTAGTGGAAAGGAGAAAGGAGCAGCCCAAGGTGGCCGCACACCTCCCCCCCGCCCCTAGTCCTATTAGGACTAGGAGAGGTGGCCGGCCCCCCTCTCTCTCTTTCCCCCCCAAGGAGTCCTATTCCAACTAGGATTGGGGGGGATCCTACTCCCAGAGGGAGTAGGACTCTCCTGGCACGCCACCCTTGGCCGGCCAGCCTCCCCCCCTCTACTCCTTTATATACTGAGGCAGAGGCACCCCAGAAACACACAAGTTGATCCACGTGATCTATTCCTTAGCCGTGTGCGGTGCCCCCAGCCACCATAGTCCTCGATAATACTGTAGCGGAGTTTAGGCGAAGACCTGCTGCTGTAGTACATCAAGATCGTCACCACGCCGTCGTGCTGACGGAACTCTTCCCCGACACTTTGCTGGATCGGAGTCCGGGGATCGTCATCGAGCTGAACGTGTGCTCGAACTCGGAGGTGCCGTAGTTTCGGTGCTTGATCGCTTGGACCGTGAAGACGTACGACTACTTCATCTATGTTGTGTCAACGCTTCCGCAGTCGGTCTGCGTGGGTACGTAGACAACACTCTCCCCTCTCGTTGCTATGCATCACATGATCTTGCGTGTGCGTAGGAATTTTTTTGAAATTACTATGAAACCCAACAGTGGCATCCGAGCCTAGGTTATTTATGTTGATGTTATATGCACGAGTAGAACACAAGTGAGTTGTGGGCGATATAAGTCATACTGCCTACCAGCATGTCATACTTTGGTTCAGCGGCATTGTTGGACGAGACGACCCGGACCAACCTTACGCGTATGCTTACGCGAGACCGGTTCCCCCGACGTGCTTTGCACATAGGTGGCTTGCGGGCGACTGTCTCTCCAACTTTAGTTGAACCGAGTATGGCTACGCCCGGTCCTTGCGAAGGTTAAAACGGAGTCTATTTGACAAACTATCATTGTGGTTTTGATGCGTAGGTGAGATTGGTTCTTGCTTAAGCCCGTAGCAGCCACGTAAAACTTGCAACAACAAAGTAGAGGGCGTCTAACTTGTTTTTGCAGGGCATGTTGTGATGTGATATGGTCAAGACATGATGCTGAATTTTATTGTATGAGATGATCATGTTTTGTAACCGAGTTATCGGCAACTGGCAGGAGCCATATGGTTGTCGCTTTATTGTATGCAATGAAATCGCGATGTAATGCTTTACTTTATTACTAAGTGGTAGTGATAGTCGTGGAAGCATAAGCTCGGCGAGACGACAACGATGCTACGATGGAGATCAAGGGGTCACGCCGGTGACGATGGTGATCACGACGGTGCTTCGGAGATGGAGATCACAAGCACAAGATGATGATGGCCATATCATATCACTTATATTGATTGCATGTGATGTTTATCCTTTTTATGCATCTTATCTTGCTTTGATTGACGGTAGCATTATAAGATGATCTCTCACTAAATTATCAAGAAGTGTTCTCCCTGAGTATGCACCGTTGCGAAAGTTCTTCGTGCTGAGACACCACGTGATGATCGGGTGTGATAGGTTCTACGTTCAAATACAACGGGTGCAAAAAAGTTGCACACGCGGAATACTCAGGTTATACTTGACGAGCCAAGCATATACAGATATGGCCTCGGAACACGGAGACCGAAAGGTCGAGCGTGAACCATATAGTAGATATGATCAACATAACGATGTTCACCATTGAAAACTACTCCATCTCACGTGATGATCGGTTATGGTTTAGTTGATTTGGATCACGTGATCACTTAGAGGATTAGAGGGATGTCTATCTAAGTGGGAGTTCTTTAATTAATTTGATTAACTGAACTTAAATTTATCATGAAACTTAGTACCTGATTAGTATCTTGCTTGTTTATGTTTGATTGTAGATAGATGGCTCGTGCTGTTGTTCCGTTGAATTTTAATGCGTTCCTTGAGAAAGCGAAGTTGAAAGATGATGGTAGCAATTACACGGACTGGGTCCGTAACTTGAGGATTATCCTCATTGCTGCACAGAAGAATTACGTCCTGGAAGCACCGCTGGGTGCCAGGCCTGCTGCAGGAGCAACGCCGGATGTTATGAACGTCTGGCAGAGCAAAGCTGATGACTACTCGATAGTTCAGTGTGCCATGCTTTACGGCTTAGAATAGGGACTTCAACGACGTTTTGAACGTCATGGAGCATATGAGATGTTCCAGGAGTTGAAGTTAATATTTCAAGCAAATGCCCGGATTGAGAGATATGAAGTCTCCAATAAGTTCTATAGCTGCAAGATGGAGGAGAACAGTTCTGTCACTGAGCATATACTCAAAATGTCTGGGTATAATAATCACTTGATTCAATTGGGAGTTAATCTTCCAGATGATTGTGTCATTGACAGAATTCTTCTATCACTGCCACCAAGCTACAAGAGCTTCGTGATGAACTATAATATGCAAGGGATGAACAAGACTATTCCCGAGCTCTTCGCGATGCTGAAAGCTGCGGAGGTAGAAATCAAGAAGGAGCATCAAGTGTTGATGGTCAACAAGACCACTAGTTTCAAGAAAAAGGGCAAAGGGAAGAAGAAGGGGAACTTCAAAAAGAACGGCAAGCAAGTTGCTACTCAAGAGAAGAAACCCAAACCTGGACCTAAGCCTGAAACTGAGTGCTTCTATTGTAAGCAGACTGGTCACTGGAAGCGGAACTGCCCCAAGTATTTGGCGGATAAGAAGGATGGCAAGGTGAACAAAGGTATATGTGATATACATGTTATTGATGTGTACCTTACTAATGCTCGCAGTAGCACCTGGGTATTTGATACCGGTTCTGTTGCTAATATTTGCAACTCGAAACAGGGACTACGGATCAAGCGAAGATTGGTTAAGGACGAGGTGACGATGCGCGTGGGAAACGGTTCCAAAGTCGATGTAATCGCAGTCGGCACGCTACCTCTACATCTACCTTCGGGATTAGTATTAGACCTAAATAATTGTTATTTGGTGCCAGCGTTAAGCATGAACATTATATCTGGATCTTGTTTGATGCGAGACGGTTATTCATTTAAATCAGAGAATAATGGTTGTTCTATTTATATGAGTAATATCTTTTATGGTCATGCACCCTTGAAGAGTGGTCTATTCTTGTTGAATCTCGATAGTAGTAACACACATATTCATAATGTTGAAGCCAAAAGATGCAGAGTTGATAATGAGAGTGCAACTTATTTGTGGCACTGCCGTTTAGGTCATATCGGTGTAAAACGCATGAAGAAACTCCATTCTGATGGACTTTTGGAACCACTTGATTATGAATCACTTGGTACTTGCGAACCGTGCCTCATGGGCAAGATGACCAAAACGCCATTCTCCGGTACTATGGAGAGAGCAACAGATTTGTTGGAAATCATACATGCAGATGTATGTGGTCCGATGAATATTGAGGCTCGTGGCGGATATCGTTATTTTCTCACCTTCACAGATGATTTAAGTAGATATGGGTATATCTACTTAATGAAACATAAGTCTGAAACATTTGAAAATTTCAAGGAATTTCGGAGTGATGTTGAAAATCATCGTAACAAGAAAATAAAGTTTCTACGATCTGATCGTGGAGGAGAATATTTGAGTTACGAGTTTGGTGTACATTTGAAAAATTGTGGAATAGTTTCGCAACTCACGCCACCCGGAACACCTCAGCGTAATGGTGTGTCCGAACGTCGTAATCGTACTTTACTGGATATGGTGCAATCTATGATGTCTCTTACTGATTTACCGCTATCGTTTTGGGGATACGCTCTAGAGACGGCCGCATTCACGTTAAATAGGGCACCATCAAAATCCGTTGAGACGACGCCTTATGAACTGTGGTTTGGCAAGAAACCAAAGTTGTCGTTTCTGAAAGTTTGGGGCTGTGATGCTTATGTGAAAAAGCTTCAACCTGATAAGCTCGAACCCAAATCGGAGAAATGTGTATTCATAGGATATCCAAAGGAAACTATTGGATACACCTTCTATCACAGATCCGAAGGCAAGACTTTTGTTGCTAAATTCGGAAACTTTCTGGAGAAGGAGTTTCTCTCGAAAGAAGTGAGTGGGAGGAAAGTAGAACTTGACGAGGTAACTGTACCTACTCCCTTATTGGAAAGTAGTACATCACAGAAAACTGTTTCTATGACACCTACACCAGTTAGTGAGGAAGCTAATGATGATGATCATGAAACTTCAGGACAAGATACTACTGAACCTCGTAGATCAACCAGAGTAAGATCCGCACCAGAGTGGTACGGTAATCCCGTTCTGGAAGTCATGCTACTAGATCATGATGAACCTACGAACTATGAAGAAGCGATGGTGAGCCCAGATTCCGCAAAGTGGCTTGAAGCCATGAAATCTGAGATGGGATCCATGTATGAGAACAAAGTATGGACTTTGGTTGACTTGCCCGATGATCGGCAAGCAATTGAGAATAAATGGATCTTCAAGAAGAAGACTGACGCTGACGGAAATATTACTGTCTACAAAGCTCGACTTGTCGCGAAAGGTTTTCGGCAAGTTCAAGGGATTGACTACGATGAGACCTTCTCACCCGTAGCGATGCTTAAGTCTGTCCGAATCATGTTAGCAATTGCCGCATTTTATGATTATGAAATTTGGCAGATGGATGTCAAAACTGTATTCCTGAATGGATTTCTGGAAGAAGAGTTGTATATGATGCAACCAGAAGGTTTTGTCGATCCAAAGGGAGCTAACAAAGTGTGCAAGCTCCAGCGATCCATTTATGGACTGGTGCAAGCCTCTCGGAGTTGGAATAAACGTTTTGATAGTGTGATCAAAGCATTTGGTTTTATACAGACTTTTGGAGAAGCCTGTATTTACAAGAAAGTGAGTGGGAGCTCTGTAGCATTTCTGATATTATATGTGGATGACATATTGTTGATTGGAAATGATATAGAATTTCTGGATAGCATAAAAGGATACTTGAATAAGAGTTTTTCAATGAAAGACCTCGGTGAAGCTGCTTACATATTAGGCATTAAGATCTATAGAGATAGATCAAGACGCTTAAATTGGACTTTCACAAACAACATACCTTGACAAAATTTTGAAGAAGTTCAAAATGGATCAAGCAAAGAAAGGATTCTTGCCTGTGTTACAAGGTGTGAAATTGAGTAAGACTCAATGCCCGACCACTGCAGAAGATAGAGAGAATATGAAAGATGTTCCCTATGCATCAGCGATAGGATCTATCATGTATGCAATGCTGTGTACCAGACCTGATGTGTGCCTTGCTATAAGTCTAGCAGGGAGGTACCAAAGTAATCCAGGAGTGGATCACTGGACAGCGGTCAAGAACATCCTGAAATACCTGAAAAGGACTAAGGATATGCTTCTCGTATATGGAGGTGACAAAGAGCTCGTCGTAAAAGGTTACGTTGATGCAAGCTTTGACACTGATCCAGACGATTCTAAATCGCAGACCGGATACGTGTTTACATTAAACGGTGGAGCTGTCAGTTGGTGCAGTTCTAAACAAAGCGTTGTAGCGGGATCTACATGTGAAGCGGAGTACATAGCTGCTTCGGAAGCAGCAAATGAAGGAGTCTGGATGAAGGAGTTCATATCCGATCTAGGTGTCATACCTAGTGCATCGGGTCCAATGAAAATCTTTTGTGACAGTACTGGTGCAATTGCCTTGGCAAAGGAATCCAGATTTCACAAGAGAACCAAGCACATCAAGAGACGCTTCAATTCCATCCGGGATCTAGTCCAGGTGGGAGACATAGAGATTTGCAAGATACATACGGATCTGAATGTTGCAGACCCATTGACTAAGCCTCTTCCACGAGCAAAACATGATCAGCACCAACGCTCCATGGGTGTTAGAATCATTACGGTGCAATCTAGATTATTGACTCTAGTGCAAGTGGGAGACTGAAGGAAATATGCCCTAGAGGCAATAATAAAGTTATTATTTATTTCCTTATAATCATGATAAATGTTTATTATTCATGCTAGAATTGTATTAACCGGAAACATAATACATGTGTGAATACATAGACAAACAAAGTGTCACTAGTATGCCTCTACTTGACTAGCTCGTCAATCAAAGATGGTTATGTTTCCTAACCATGAACAAAGTGTTGTTATTTGATTAACGAGGTCACATCATTAGTTGAATGATCTGATTGACATGACCCATTCCATTAGCTTAGCACCCGATCGTTTAGTATGTTGCTATTGCTTTCTTCATGACTTATACATGTTCCTATGACTATGAGATTATGCAACTCCCGTTTGCCGGAGGAACACTTTGGGTGCTACCAAACGTCACAACGTAACTGGGTGATTATAAAGGAGCATTACAGGTGTCTCCAAAGGTAGATGTTGGGTTGGCGTATTTCGAGATTAGGATTTGTCACTCCGATTGTCGGAGAGGTATCTCTGGGCCCTCTCGGTAATGCACACACTTAAGCCTTGCAAGCATTGCAACTAAATGAGTTAGTTGCGGGATGATGTATTACAGAATGAGTAAAGAGACTTGCCGGTAACAAGATTGAGCTAGGTATTGGAATACCGACGATCGAATCTCGGGCAAGTAACATACCGATGACAAAGGGAACAACGTATGTTGTTATGCGGTCTGACCGATAAAGATCTTCGTAGAATATGTAGGAGCCAAT
Organism: Triticum urartu; assembly: GCF_056163025.1. NCBI lineage: Eukaryota > Viridiplantae > Streptophyta > Magnoliopsida > Poales > Poaceae > Triticum > Triticum urartu. The sequence continues at coordinate 110,117,881 of NC_141875.1, read as the reverse complement.
ATGGGCATCCAGGTCCCGCTATTGGTTATTGACCGGAGACGTGTCTCGGTCATGTCTACATTGTTCTCGAACCCGTAGGGTCCGCACGCTTAAGGTTACGATGACAGTTATATTATGAGTTTATGCATTTTGATATACTGAAGGTTGTTCGGAGTCCCGGATGTGATCACGGACATGACGAGGAGTCTCTAAATGGTCGAGACATAAAGATTGATATATTGGAAGCCTATGTTTGGATATCGGAAGTGTTCCGGGTGAAATCGGGATTTTACCGGAGTACCGGGAGGTTACCGGAACCCCCCGGGAGCTATATGGGCCTTAGTAGGCTTTAGTGGAAAGGAGAAAGGAGCAGCCCAAGGTGGCCGCACACCTCCCCCCCGCCCCTAGTCCTATTAGGACTAGGAGAGGTGGCCGGCCCCCCTCTCTCTCTTTCCCCCCCAAGGAGTCCTATTCCAACTAGGATTGGGGGGGGGATCCTACTCCCAGAGGGAGTAGGACTCTCCTGGCGCGCCACCCTTGGCCGGCCAGCCTCCCCCCCTCTACTCCTTTATATACTGAGGCAGAGGCACCCCAGAAACACACAAGTTGATCCACGTGATCTATTCCTTAGCCGTGTGCGGTGCCCCCAGCCACCATAGTCCTCGATAATACTGTAGCGGAGTTTAGGCGAAGACCTGCTGCTGTAGTACATCAAGATCGTCACCACGCCGTCGTGCTGACGGAACTCTTCCCCGACACTTTGCTGGATCGGAGTCCGGGGATCGTCATCGAGCTGAACGTGTGCTCGAACTCGGAGGTGCCGTAGTTTCGGTGCTTGATCGCTTGGACCGTGAAGACGTACGACTACTTCATCTATGTTGTGTCAACGCTTCCGCAGTCGGTCTGCGTGGGTACGTAGACAACACTCTCCCCTCTCGTTGCTATGCATCACATGATCTTGCGTGTGCGTAGGAATTTTTTTGAAATTACTACGAAACCCAACAGTGGCATCCGAGCCTAGGTTATTTATGTTGATGTTATATGCACGAGTAGAACACAAGTGAGTTGTGGGCGATATAAGTCATACTGCCTACCAGCATGTCATACTTTGGTTCAGCGGCATTGTTGGACGAGACGACCCGGACCAACCTTACGCGTATGCTTACGCGAGACCGGTTCCCCCGACGTGCTTTGCACATAGGTGGCTTGCGGGCGACTGTCTCTCCAACTTTAGTTGAACCGAGTATGGCTACGCCCGGTCCTTGCGAAGGTTAAAACGGAGTCTATTTGACAAACTATCATTGTGGTTTTGATGCGTAGGTGAGATTGGTTCTTGCTTAAGCCCGTAGCAGCCACATAAAACTTGCAACAACAAAGTAGAGGGCGTCTAACTTGTTTTTGCAGGGCATGTTGTGATGTGATATGGTCAAGACATGATGCTGAATTTTATTGTATGAGATGATCATGTTTTGTAACCGATTTATCGGCAACTGGCAGGAGCCATATGGTTGTCGCTTTATTGTATGCAATGAAATCGCGATGTAATGCTTTACTTTATTACTAAGTGGTAGTGATAGTCGTGGAAGCATAAGCTCGGCGAGACGACAACGATGCTACGATGGAGATCAAGGGGTCACGCCGGTGACGATGGTGATCACGACGGTGCTTCGGAGATGGAGATCACAAGCACAAGATGATGATGGCCATATCATATCACTTATATTGATTGCATGTGATGTTTATCCTTTTTATGCATCTTATCTTGCTTTGATTGACGGTAGCATTATAAGATGATCTCTCACTAAATTATCAAGAAGTGTTCTCCCTGAGTATGCACCGTTGCGAAAGTTCTTCGTGCTGAGACACCACGTGATGATCGGGTGTGATAGGTTCTACGTTCAAATACAACGGGTGCAAAAAAGTTGCACACGCGGAATACTCAGGTTATACTTGACGAGCCAAGCATATACAGATATGGCCTCGGAACACGGAGACCGAAAGGTCGAGCGTGAACCATATAGTAGATATGATCAACATAACGATGTTCACCATTGAAAACTACTCCATCTCACGTGATGATCGGTTATGGTTTAGTTGATTTGGATCACGTGATCACTTAGAGGATTAGAGGGATGTCTATCTAAGTGGGAGTTCTTTAATTAATTTGATTAACTGAACTTAAATTTATCATGAAACTTAGTACCTGATTAGTATCTTGCTTGTTTATGTTTGATTGTAGATAGATGGCTCGTGCTGTTGTTCCGTTGAATTTTAATGCGTTCCTTGAGAAAGCGAAGTTGAAAGATGATGGTAGCAATTACACGGACTGGGTCCGTAACTTGAGGATTATCCTCATTGCTGCACAGAAGAATTACGTCCTGGAAGCACCGCTGGGTGCCAGGCCTGCTGCAGGAGCAACGCCGGATGTTATGAACGTCTGGCAGAGCAAAGCTGATGACTACTCGATAGTTCAGTGTGCCATGCTTTACGGCTTAGAATAGGGACTTCAACGACGTTTTGAACGTCATGGAGCATATGAGATGTTCCAGGAGTTGAAGTTAATATTTCAAGCAAATGCCCGGATTGAGAGATATGAAGTCTCCAATAAGTTCTATAGCTGCAAGATGGAGGAGAACAGTTCTGTCACTGAGCATATACTCAAAATGTCTGGGTATAATAATCACTTGATTCAATTGGGAGTTAATCTTCCAGATGATTGTGTCATTGACAGAATTCTTCTATCACTGCCACCAAGCTACAAGAGCTTCGTGATGAACTATAATATGCAAGGGATGAACAAGACTATTCCCGAGCTCTTCGCGATGCTGAAAGCTGCGGAGGTAGAAATCAAGAAGGAGCATCAAGTGTTGATGGTCAACAAGACCACTAGTTTCAAGAAAAAGGGCAAAGGGAAGAAGAAGGGGAACTTCAAAAAGAACGGCAAGCAAGTTGCTACTCAAGAGAAGAAACCCAAACCTGGACCTAAGCCTGAAACTGAGTGCTTCTATTGTAAGCAGACTGGTCACTGGAAGCGGAACTGCCCCAAGTATTTGGCGGATAAGAAGGATGGCAAGGTGAACAAAGGTATATGTGATATACATGTTATTGATGTGTACCTTACTAATGCTCGCAGTAGCACCTGGGTATTTGATACCGGTTCTGTTGCTAATATTTGCAACTCGAAACAGGGACTACGGATCAAGCGAAGATTGGTTAAGGACGAGGTGACGATGCGCGTGGGAAACGGTTCCAAAGTCGATGTAATCGCAGTCGGCACGCTACCTCTACATCTACCTTCGGGATTAGTATTAGACCTAAATAATTGTTATTTGGTGCCAGCGTTAAGCATGAACATTATATCTGGATCTTGTTTGATGCGAGACGGTTATTCATTTAAATCAGAGAATAATGGTTGTTCTATTTATATGAGTAATATCTTTTATGGTCATGCACCCTTGAAGAGTGGTCTATTCTTGTTGAATCTCGATAGTAGTAACACACATATTCATAATGTTGAAGCCAAAAGATGCAGAGTTGATAATGAGAGTGCAACTTATTTGTGGCACTGCCGTTTAGGTCATATCGGTGTAAAACGCATGAAGAAACTCCATTCTGATGGACTTTTGGAACCACTTGATTATGAATCACTTGGTACTTGCGAACCGTGCCTCATGGGCAAGATGACCAAAACGCCATTCTCCGGTACTATGGAGAGAGCAACAGATTTGTTGGAAATCATACATGCAGATGTATGTGGTCCGATGAATATTGAGGCTCGTGGCGGATATCGTTATTTTCTCACCTTCACAGATGATTTAAGTAGATATGGGTATATCTACTTAATGAAACATAAGTCTGAAACATTTGAACTCCTTGTTCTGTTATGCCATCGTGCATAGTTGCGCTACTCACTTATCCTATGATATGAATGTATGCGATTCAGCCCTTGTGGGTACTTTCGAATTTGCTCCTGTATAGAATATAGAAAATGTGTCCTGGCGGTTTATCACTGGACGGGTCATAATGCCCAAAGATAAACTTTATCATGAATTTTAACCAAAGCTTGTTAGAATAATAATCATATATACCTGAAAAATATTTCATACATGTGATATTTGATCACATGGTTGATTTCATCAAACCAGTGTAGTAAGGGCCATAACCCAAGACTTTGGATACTGGTAGTTATCATACTTTGCCGGTTTACGAACGAACACCGGGTCGGGTTAATAAACACCGGATATTGACTTTGAGTCCTTGCTGGCGACTTGCAGTCAAAAAATCAGGCCGGGTCAATAAACACCGTGTTTATATCTCATACTGGCGACTTATAGTCAAAACCAGACCAGGTCAATAAACACCGGATATTGTCATATACAACTCAGAAGGCTTTATAAACCTTAATGGCTCTCAACCAGGTATTATCAAAAGAGAAAATTTCAAAAAGAGATTCAAATCAAACAACAACAGAAAAAATCCAAGGCTTTCATAGGCCGCCAAGCCAAAATATCTTCTTTAATGAAAGTAGCATTAGCCACTGGAAGGTACGCGCTTTCCGTGAGCCGGCACTCACAATACCCAATCGACATTTTAACCCGGACAAGTTCAGTTCTTATTTAAAGATAGACTTGTCAGGAGTGCGCGGGGTCAGAGTCGCTATCAGACATCACAGGACGATTTATCCAAGTTCCAAGGAAGGCGGCTTTATAGCCTGAGCTTCTCCTTGCTATCCATAAAACCGTGCTCTCTCACGATATCCATCGTTTTAACCTTAACAAGTTCAAATATGATGGTTAAGAGTTCGATGGGTCAATCAGGATTACCAGATGGAGAAGCAGCTGGCATACAGGCAGGATAACCCGGGTTTTTAGGTGAAGACACCTGGCTTTTATAGCCTATCACAAGGTGATGAACTCATTGTTCTTTAGAACAAAAAATCCCCCTAGTGACATTGTGAGCTGTGCTCAAGGGGTACCCATGCTTGAGCCGTGCTTTTGCCACGGACCCTCTTTGGTCCCAAATTTTTCTTCATGTATGTATCCAGTTTATAAGCCGTATCAGAGGGTTATTATAATTGTGTTGTATAAAGAAAAAGCCCCCAAGTCATGGAGGACTTATTAGTCAGAGATGAAAAAACAATAGAGGCCCTGCTTTAGCAGGGATGCCAGATTTATTATATTGATCATAGTATATACATTGTCAAAATATGTACATTGGAAGAGCCGGTGGCTCAGGTATAGTAAGGCCTAAGTTGAGCGATATTCCAGGGCCGGTGATACGTCCATTTTGCATCATGCTTTTAAATCAATATTTATTGCATTATGGGTTGTTATTACACATTATGTGACAATACTTATGCCTATTCTCTCTTATTTTATAAGGTTTACAAGAAGAGGGAGAATGCCGGCAGCTGGGATTCTGGGCTGGAAAAGGAGCAAATATTATAGACCTATTCTGCACAGCTCCAAAAGTCCTGAAACTTCACGCAAGTCCTTTTTGGAATTAATAAAAAATACTGAGCAGAGAAAGTTCCAGAGGGGGGCCACACCCTGGCCATGAGGGCGGGGGGGCGCCCTATCCCCTGGGCACGCCCCCCTACCTCGTGGGCCCCCTGGTGGCCCTCCGATGCCCATCTTCTGCTATATGAGGTCTTTCGTCGAGGAAAAAATGATAAGCAAGCTTTGGGGAAGAAACTCCGCCGCCACAAGGCGGAACCAATCTAGGGCTCCGGCAGAGCTGTTCTGCCGGGGAAACTTCCCTCTGGGAGGGAGAAATCATCACCATCATCATCACCAACGATCCTCTCATCGGGAGGGGGTCAATATCCATCAACATCTTCACCAGCACCATCTCATCTCAAACCCTAGTTCATCTCTTGTATCCAATCTTTGTGTCCAAACCTCAGATTGGTACCTGTGGGTTGCTACTAGTGTTGATTACTCCTTGTAGTTGATGCTAGTTGGTTTACTTGGTGGAAGATCATATGTTCATATTAATACCCCTCTGATTATGAACATGAATATGCTTTGTGAGTAGTTATGTTTGTTCCTGAGGACATGGGAGAAGTCTTGCTATTAGTAATCATGTGAATTTGGTATTCGTTCGATATTTTGATGAGATGTATGTTGTCATCCCTCTAGTGGTGTCATGTGAACGTCAACTACATGACACTTCACCATTGTTTGGGCCTAGAGGGAGGCATTGGGAAGTAATAAGTAGATGATGGGTTGCTAGAGTGATAGAACTTAAACCCTAGATTATGTGTTGCTTCGTAAGGGGCTGATTTGGATCCATATGTTTCATGCTATGGTTAGGTTTATCTTGATACTTCTGTTGTAGTTGCGGATGCTTGCAATAGGGGTTAATCATAAGTGGGATGCTTGTCCAAGTAAGGACAGTACCCAAGCACCGGTCCACCCACATATCAAATTATCAAAGTACCAAACGTGAATCATATGATCGTGATGAAAGCTAGCTTGACGATAATTCTCATGTGTCCTCGGGAGCGCTTTCCTTCATATAAGAGTTTGTCCAGGCTTGTCCTTTGCTACAAAAAGGATTGGGCCATCTTGCTGCACCTTATTTACTTTTATTACTTGCTACTCGTTACAAATTACCTTGTCACAAAACTATCTGTTACCGATAATTTCAGTGCTTGCAGAGAATACCTTACTGAACACTGCTTATCATTCCCTTCTGCTCCTCGTTGGGTTCGACACTCTTACTTACCGAAAAGCTACGATAGGTCCCCTATACTTGTGGGTCATCAAGACTCTTTTCTGGCGCCGTTGTCGGGGAGTGAAGCGTCTTTGGTAGGTGGAATTTGGTAAGGAAAAATTTATATAGTGTGCTGAAATTTACTGTCACTTGTTACTATGGAACATAATCCTTTGAGGGGCTTGTTCGAGGTATCTTCACCCCGACCAGTAGAGAAAAGAGTTGCTCCTCAACCTACTGAACCTACTGAAAATGTTTACTTTGAAATTCCTTCGGGTATGATAGAGAAATTGCTAGCTAATCCTTTTGTAGGAGATGGAACATTTCATCCCGATTTACACTTAATCTATGTGGATGAAGTTTGTGAATTATTTAGGCATGCAGGTATGCCCGATGATGTTATCAAGAACAAGGTCTTCCCTTTATCTTTGAAGGGAGAGGCATTGATATGGTATAGGCTATGTGATCATATGGGATCATGGGACTACAAGCGATTGAAATTGGAATTTCATCAGAAGTTTCATCAGAATTTTTGGCCCCGTGAAGGAGAAAGCATCGCTCAAGCTTGGGGGAGTCTTAAGTCAATGTTATGTTCATGCCCCAATCATGAGCTCTCAAGAGAAATGATTATTCAAAAAAAGTATGCTCGGCTTTCTCTCAGTAATCGCTCCATGCTCGATACTTCTTGTACTGTATCTTTTATGATGAAGACTATTGAATTCAAATGGGATTTATTGGAAATAATTAAACGCAACTCTGAAGATTGGGACCTCGATGAAGGTAAGGAGTTAGGTATAACACCTAAGTTTGATTGTGTTAAATCTTTTATGGATACTGATGCTTTTCATGAATTTAGCACTAAATATGGACTTGACTATGAGATAGTAGCTTCTTTTTGTGAATCCTTTGCTACTCATGTTGATCTTCCTAAGGAGAAGTGGTTTAAATACAATCCTCCCATTGAAGTAAAAGTATTGCACCTGTTAGAGTTGAAGAAAAGACTATCACTTATAATGATCCTGTTGTTCCTACTGCTTATGTTGAGAAACCACCTTTCCCTGTTAGAATAAAGGATCATGCTAAAGCTTCAACTGTAGTCAACAAAAGTAATATTAAGACACCCAAACCCCCTGAACAAATTAAAGTTGATCCTAATATTGCTATGGTTAAAGATCTCTTGGCCGATAATATTGATGGGCATGTTATTTACTTCTGTGATGAGACTGCTAGAATTGCTAGACCTGATACTAAAAATAAACATAGACCTGTTGTAGGCATGCCTGTTATTTCTGTTAAAATAGGAGATCATTGCTATCATGGCTTATGTGATATGGGTGCTAGTGCAAGTGCAATACCTCATTCCTTATACAAAGAAATTATGCATGATATTGCACCTGTTGAGATAGAAGATATCGATGTTACCATTAAGCTTGCCAATAGAGATACTATTTCACCAATTGGGATTGTTAGAGATGTTGAAGTCTTGTGTGGGAAGGTTAAATATCCTGCTGATTTTCTTGTTCTTGGTTCCCCACAAGATAGCTTTTGTCCCATTATATTTGGTAGACCCTTCTTGAATACAATGCTAAGATAGACTGCAATAAGGATATTGTTTCTGTTGGTTTAAGGGATATGTCTCATGAGTTTAATTTTGCTAAATTTCATAGACAACCTCATGATAAAGAATTGCCTAGTAAAGATGAAATTATTGGTCTTGCTTCTATTGCCATGCCTCCTACTGATCCTGTAGAACAATATTTGTTAGACCATGAAAATGATATGTTCATGAATGAAAGAAGGGAAATAGATGACGTATTCTTTATACAGGGACCTATTCTGAAACACAACTTGCCTATTGAAATCTCAGGGAATCCTCCTCCACCCAAGGGTGATCCCGTGTTTGAGCTTAAACCTTTACCTGAAACTCTTAAATATGCTTATCTTGATGAAAATAAGATATATCATGTAATTATTAGTGCTAACCTTTCAGAGAAGGAGGAAGAAAAATTATTGAAAACTCTGAAGAAGCACCGCGCTGCTATTGGATATACTCTTAATGATCTTAAGGGCATTAGTCCCACTCTGTGTCAACGCAAAATAAATTTGGAGAAAGATGCCAAACCAGTTATTGATCACCAACGACGGCTGAATCCTAAGATGAAAGAAGTGGTAAGAAAGGAAATATTAAAGCTCCTTGAGGCAGGTATAATTTATCCCGTTGCTGACAGTCAGTGGATAAGTCCTGTCCATTGTGTCCCTAAGAAGGGAGGTATTACTGTCGTTCCTAATGATAAAGATGAATTGATTCCACAAAGAATTATTACAGGATATAGAATGGTAATTGATTTCCGCAAATTAAATAAAGTTACTAAAAAGGATCATTACCCATTGCCTTTCATTGATCAAATGCTAGAAAGATTATCCAAACATACACACTTTTGCTTTCTAGATGGTTACTCTGGCTTCTCTCAAATACCTGTGTCAGCTGATGATCAAGCAAAGACCACTTTTACTTGCCCTTTCGGTACTTTTGCTTATAGATGTATGCCTTTTGGTTTATGTAATGCACCTGCTACGTTTCAAAGATGCATGATGGATATATTCTCTGACTTTTGTGAAAAGATTTGTGAGGTTTTCATGGATGATTTCTCCATTTATGGATCCTCTTTTGATGATTGCTTGAGCAACCTTGATCGAGTTTTGCGGAGATGTGAAGAAACTAGTCTTGTCTTGAACTGGGAGAAGTGCCACTTTATGGTTAATGAAGGTATTGTCTTGGGGCATAAAATTTCTGAAGGAGGTATTGAAGTTGATAACGCTAAAGTTGATGCTATTGAAAAGATGTCGTGTCCCAAGGACATCAAAGGTATAATAAGTTTCCTTGGTCATGCCGGTTTTTATAAGAGGTTCATTAAGGACTTCTCAAAAAATTCTCGGCCTCTGACTAACCTATTACAAAAATATATTCCTTTTTGTCTTTGATGATGATTGTGTAGAAGCATTCGAAGTACTTAAGAAAGCTTTGATTTCTACACCTATTGTTCAGCCACCTGATTAGAATTTACCTTTTGAAATTATGTGTGATGCTAGTGATTATGCTGTAGGGGTTGTTCTAGGGCAAAGAGTTGATAAGAAATTAAATGTTATTCAATATGCTAGTAAAACTCTAGATAATGCCCAGAGAAATTATGCTACTACTGAAAAAGAATTTTTAGCAGTTGTATTTGCTTGTGATAAGTTTAGACCTTATATTGTTGATTCTAAAGTAACTATCCACACTGATCATGCTGCTATTAAATATCTTATGGAAAAGAAAGATGATAAACCTAGACTTATTAGATGGGTTCTCCTGCTACAAGAATTTGATTTGCATATCATTGATAGAAAGGGAGCTGAGAACCCCGTTGCAGACAACTTTTCTAGGTTAGAGAATGTTCTTGATGACCCACTACCTATTGATGATAGCTTTCCTGATGAATAATTAAATGTCATAAATGCTTCTCGTACTGCTCCATGGTATGCTGATTATGCTAATTATATTGTTGCTAAATTTATACCACCTAGTTTGACATACCAGCAAAAGAAAAAGTTCTTCTATGATTTGAGACATTACTTTTGGGATGACCCACATCTTTATAAAGGAGTAGATGGTGTTATTAGACGTTGTGTACCTGAGCATGAACAGGAACAGATCCTACACAAGTTTCACTCCGAGGCTTATGGAGGACACCACGCTGGAGATAGAACTGCACATAAGGTATTGCAATCCGGTTTTTATTGGCCTACTCTCTTCAAGGATGCCCATAAGTTTGTCTTATCTCGTGATGAATGTCAGAGAATTGGTAATATTAGTAGACGTCAAGAAATGCCTATGAATTATTCACTTGTTATTGAACCATTTGATGTTTGGGGCTTTGATTATATGGGACCTTTTCCTTCCTCTAATGGGTATACACATATTTTAGTGGTTGTTGATTACCTTACAAATTACCTTATCACAAAACTATCTGTTACCGATAATTTCAGTGCTTGCAGAGAATACCTTACTGAAAACAGCTTATCATTTCCTTCTGCTCCTCGTTGGGTTCGACACTCTTACTTATCGAAAAGCTACGATAGATCCCCTATACTTGTGGGTCATCAGCCGGCGGGTCTCCTCCTCCGACGTGCGTGAGTCCTTGTGGTCTCGAACATCGACAAGATAGTATGACCCGTTGTTCAGATTCTTGCTGACCACAAAGGGTCCTTCCCAAGGTGGGGATAATTTATGCATATCTGTCTGGTCTTGGATAAGCCGGAGCACCAGGTCACCTTCTTGAAAAGCTCTGGTTTTAACCCGGCGGCTGTGAGAACGGCGTAAGTCATGCTGATAAATCGTCGAACGAGCTACTGCTATATCACGCTCCTCGTCCAATAGATCCAGCGCATCTTGACGTGCTTTTTCATTGTCAGTTTCAACATAAGCCGCCACATGAGGCGAGTCATGACAGATGTCACTAGGAAGAACTGCCTCTACTCCATAAACCATGAAAAAAGGTGTGTAGCTCGTAGATCTGTTTGGGGTGTTGTTGATGCTCCATAACACTGAAGGTAACTCCTCTACCCAACAACCCGGCGTCCTTTGCAAGGGGACCATAAGTCGGGGCTTGATACCCTTCAAGATCTCCTGATTTGCTCTCTCAGCTTGACCATTGGATTGAGGGTGAGCCACTGATGATACATCGAGCCGGATATGCTCTCGCTGACAAAATTCCTCCATAGCACCTTTAGAAAGATTAGTGCCATTATCTGTGATAATGCTGTGTGGAAAGCCAAAACGGAAGATCACCTTCTTCATGAATTGAACCGCCGTTGCTACGTCACACTTACTAACCGGCTTTGCCTCTACCCATTTAGTGAACTTGTCAACCGCCACCAATAGGTGGGTCTTCTTATCCTTGGATCTTTTGAAAGGTCCAACCATATCAAGCCCCCAGACTACAAACGGCCAAGTAATTGGAATCATCCTCAATTCTTGAGCCGGCACATGAGCTCGTCTTGCAAATTTCTGACATCCATCACACCTACTGACAAGGTCCTCCGCATCGGCATGAGCTGTTAACCAATAGAACCCACTAGATCATAGAAGCGCGCGTTGCTGTGCCCGTCTATCTTGAGAAAATAATGATAAGTATATGATATACATGAGAAAATAATGATAATGATAAGTGTATGTACAGTAGTAAATATAAAGACCTGAAAAAACTCTATATGATATACATGAGAAAATGCCAACAACTTCAAAAGATTTCTGACATTGATTAGATGTGTGATGCAAATCCAGTAAAAGAAATTTACATTTTGTTATAAATCACAAATATTGTGATTTCACAAGCACCAGTTTAATAAGGTTTCCAACAGCACTACTATTCAAAACTAAGGTTCATGAAGTTGACACATACCTATCGTTTTCTGTTTTGAATAGCTCGACTTTGTACATACTACATCCCTACATGTTACCTTAGGTCGTGTTGAAGCGACAAAGACCTGATTTTAGGTCCTTCCACGGCTTGTGTGCATGCCTATGTCGTTGTTAGCTCTATATCATGAAAACTTTCTGGAGCTGCAGCCTGTAGGGTCTTTTCAATTTGCTTGATTTTCTTGTTAAATCTGGTGCTTACTCGGATGGCGTTGTACTTCACAGTACAGTCTACTATTTTCTCAAAAAAGGAGCAATTTCCATAACATTGCCCAGAGCAGAGGAGTTTTTGCTCAAATTTTTAAAACACATCGTCCTGCCAGGCTTAATCATGCGGAAGAAGAGTGGAGTATTTGATCAGATGTTTCTGTTAAAGAAGGCCGTACCTCGATCAATGTAACCTATTTGGCGTGGATAACATTGTCATTTAATCCTTCAATCATGTGTGGTATCATATAATGGCCAACATTGGAATATATGGACTAATCACATTCTAATCATTCTTGCAGAACAGAAAATAAATCACCGGTTCTTTCACTTCGCGTAAATTATGATTTTTTGTCAATAGAATTTCAAGCATGAGAATGAATGCCAACATTGGCACATCACACGGACATCAAAACTGGGAAAAGAAAATCTTACCCTACCTTGTACAGGTTAAAAGAATGGTCAATTTAGAGGCAAACACTCTCTAGAGAATGTGGAGACTTACTCATAAAGCTTGGAGCTCCTGATTGATAATGGCACAGCGCAGCCACGTAGATGGAGAATAGTGCGTATTGTTTCTCTAAGACAAGTTAAATGGTTAGCTATTTACCGGCAGTGTTGTACAAATTCATTGAGCAACAAAACCTCCAAGTTATCATTCACCTGATGAGAGAAGAAAACAATTAACTACTCACAGGCCGAGGAACACAAGAGATTATCTCAAAGATGAATAGGTGATCCTAGAAATCACAATATTTCCTTGCAGTTGTCACATTTTGTTCTTACACATGGTCGGTTCAAATGGTGGCACCCCAGGCGACCTTGAGTCCTTGACAGATGTGAATTTCTTCCCACCTCCAGCCATCAGCGTGTCATCGCTATGAGTGATGCCCCTGCACAGGATTGCACAGAATCCACGACATGACCTCGGCTACCTCCATGTCCCTCTCGTTGTCCATAGCCACAGACGCTGACGAAGCACTGTGTAGGGAGAAGCCAGCCCCCGGAGAGAAGGGTAGCCGCCAGCGAGAGATCAGCCATCTGCCACCATCGTTCCCAACACAAAGATCCTCTTCCTTCTCCTCTCATATTATCTCCAATGGCCTTGCTCCAATCAGAAAATCTGAACCATCGAGCAGATCCAAAAAAATTGCAAGTAAGATGACTGGGTAATGAACAAATGATAAAACAGGGATGAAGGAGAGTATGTGAACACAAACTAACCCTGGGCAAGAAACATGGCTGCCGAACAAGGTGGAGGCCGCAGATGAATGGGAGAAAGAACACGGATTGCAGACTGCAAGGAAGGTGGTACGGAGGAAGAGTAGAAGGAGGGTGAACCGGACCGGCGTGGATGCAGTCGCGTAGCACAAGCACGCCCACGACGGAAAGCCAGCGCATCAGGGAGGAAGGCACGAACGGTGCAGAGGAAGATACGGGGACGCGGAGGAACAGAGAACTTGTTCGGTTGGATAAGAAGTGGGCCTTGGACGGCCCGATTAAGGTGAGCAAAAGCAGGTCGTTCTGTGGAGAAGAGGCCCGCGACACGGTGCATGCAGCGCGCAGGGGACCTGGGATGATGAGAGTTGGATCTGAATTGTTGGTTCGAGGATCCAACAGTTGATGTAGTCAAATCGCTGTGGAGGCTCCTAGCTAGCTGCATTATACTGTTTCTCAATGACGGAAAGCTTTAGCCACAAGGGATTTTGAACCGGCGTGATGACCACAATCTCCTTCATGGATCTCTCGTAAGATCTCATAGCCCTCTTCTGGAGAAACACAACGTTGAAATGCCCCTGTAACACTGTGGTGATGTAATTCTCCATTAACAATTGTCATTGACTTAGACCGCCGAGCTATCTGCCTAGCTAAAGTTTCATCCTCAGGTAACTCGCTGATGTGTACTACACAACCTTCTTATAGACGTTGTTGGGCCTCCAAGTGCAGAGGTTTGTAGGACAGTAGCAAATTTCCCTCAAGTGGATGACCTAAGGTTTATCAATCTGTGGGAGGCGTAGGATGAAGATGGTCTCTCTCAAACAACCTTGCAACCAAATAAAAAAGAGTCTCTTGTGTCCCCAACACACCCAATACAATGGTAAATTGTTTAGGTGCACTAGTTCGGCGAAGAGATGGTGATAAGTGCAATATGGATAGTAGATAATGGTTTTTGTAATCTGAAAATATAAAAACAGCAAGGTAACTAATGATAAAAGTAAGCACAAACGGTATTGCAATGCATGGAAACAAGGACTAGGGTTCATACTTTCACTAGTGCAAGTCCTCTCAACAATAATAACATAATTGGATCATATAACTATCCCTCAACATACAACAAAGAGTCACTCCAAAGTCACTAATAGCGGAGAACAACGAAGAGATTATGGTAGGGTACGAAACCACCTCAAAGTTATTCTTTCTGATCAATCTATTCAAGAGTCTGTAGTAAAATAACATGAAGCTATTCTTTCCATTCAATCTATCATAGAGTTCGTACTAGAATAACACCTTAAGACACGAATCAACCAAAACCCTAATGTCACCTAGATACTCCAATGTCACCTCAAGTATCCGTGGATATGATTATATGATATGCATCACACAATCTCAGATTCATCTATTCAAACAACACAAAGAACTTCAAAGAGTGCCCCAAAGTTTCTACCGGAGAATCAAGACGAAAACATGTGCCAACCCCTATGCATAAGTTCATGAGGTCATGGAACTCGCAAGTTGATCACCAAAACATACATCAAGTGGATCACGTGATATCCCATTGTCACCAAAGATAAGCACGTGCAAGACATACGTCAAGTGTTCTCAAATCCTTAAAGACTCAATCTGATAAGATAACTTCAAAGGGAAAACTCAATTCATCACAAGAGAGTAGAGGGGGAGAAACATCATAAGATCCAACTATAATAGCAAAGCTCGCGAACATCAAGATTGTGCCAAATCAAGAACACGAGAGAGAGAGACAGAGAGAGAGAGAGAGAAAAGGAGATCAAACACATAGCTACTAGTACATATCCTCAGCCCCGAGGGAGAACTACTCCCTCCTCGGGATGATGAAGATGGCCACCGGAGAGGGATTCCCCCCCTCCGGCAGGGTGCTGGGACGGGTCTAGATTGGTTTTTGGTGGCTACAGAGGCTTCTGGCGGCGGAACTCCCGATCTATTCTAGTCCCCGAAGTTTTTAGGGTATATGGATATATATAGGAGGAAGAAGTACATCGGCGGATCTCCGGACTGTCCACGAGGCAGGGGCACCCGAGACCCTCGTGGGCAGCCGGAGACTCTTCTGGTCCATCTCCGATACTCCGTGGGCTTCTTCTGGTCCAAAAATAAGTTCTGTGAAGTTTCTGGTCAATTGGACTCCGTTTGATTTTCCTTTTCTGCGATACTCTAAAACAAGGAAAAAAATAGAAACTGGCACTGGGCTCTATGTTAACTAGGTGCTACCCGCGCGTTGCTGCGGGATTTTCTAGATGAGAGCTGGTGCAAGGATAAATGTGGACATCGTGAAAGCAAACATATACTTGCTAGGCCTTGAGGCTTGCTGTAACATTTTGACAACTTTTGTTACTATCGATGTAATCAATATTTTGGAAGCAATTTCATTCAAAAAAATTATATGGCCAATCTTTATTTTTTTGTACCATTTGCACATGTAATAGGAAAATCGTATATATTGACAACAATTATAATAAAATCTACATAATCATCCCAATAAAGTGGATAGCGGCGCATATATCACAAATTCAATTTTCATAGGTCCATAAGGTGAATCCATATCTCACTACATGCGTAGGATCATCATGTAGTTACTAATGGAAGTTCGGCTGGGTTACAATTTAAGCCACAATATAAATAATTACTAATGCAATTCAGCCCATATATAATTGCATAAGCTGAATCCATATACATGCATATGATCATCCTGAAGTAGTACAAATAAGAGTTAGAATGGATTAAAATTTAAGCCACAACATATCAAATATAAATAGAAGTGTAGTTCGTTGCTACTTGCATGCGTGCTTGACGATAGCAACCCATATATACCTCTTGTAATGATATGGTAAAATACTGACAGATCCATACGCCAAAACCCAAGTGATGGATTACATGAAACATAACCTAGTTAAGTAACACTTGAAGGGCATAATCATTTTTTACCCAGAAGGAGATAATGCTCGGTTGTGTTTCTATCATGGAATGTCAAATAATCTCTCCAACAACATGCAATTGGGGGGTTTCAGTTTTCTTACAGAGTAAAAGTGGTTTGGTAATCTAAGTTGCTACAGCTTGTGGAAATCCATGTTGAATTCCATGGTACTCTTCAATAGCATGCAAACAAAAACAAAAACTATAATCTTACCCCTACTGGCCTCTTTCTGGTCAGTTCATCTGGTACGCAGAGGTATTGTTTCAGGTCAAAAATAGGAACTACTATCTGTCTGCCCCATCTTCAAAAAACTGCATATGACATATTTGAGGGATTAAACTCTAGCATTGAAAGATTATTCCCGATAGAAATGAATACAAAAAATCGTACATGGAACACATACATATTAGAGAATAATATGGGGACAAAGAGAGGTTGTGTGCTTTTTTTCTTCAATGAGCCAAGCACCTGTGGATCCGGAGCGTAAGCAGGCAGATTCAAAAAGCATAAGTTCATGAATCGGAGAGACCGACGATGGTTAAAAATTGGGAGCATCCACCTACTAGAGTGGAGGGCTAGAGACAAAGAGTAGGATGTGAGTAATTGTGCGTGCTCGAGGACATCTTTTTAAAGAAAAAGGCAGCGGCGAGCGGAAGAGAGAGTGGCGTGGTAATGGAGGGCGGAGTAATGATCCGCGTTGAATGCAATGCTGCTGTTTCATATGTAGTGGTGGCTGCCGTTTCATGGTGGCGACTGGCGAGTAGAAGAGAGAGCGGCGGTGGTTAGCGGAAGATAGAGATGAAGCCTCGGAGACCTTATTGCCATACGTTAGATGGGCTAACAACAGGACCAACTAAGCAAGTCGCGGGCCTGGCTTTTACATGGGCTAGCACGGACAACTACAGATAATGTAGCAGCACTATTGGGCTTGATATGGCCTAGCAACGAGCCGTGCGGCCGCAGCCTCTCATCTAGCCCAGTTTGGGTCGTCTTCAAGCTTCGGCAGAGGCATGGATGAACAAATATAGACGCACAACTACCACCAAATCCTACTGTATTGAACAATTTAGGCCATGGATTGCATCAACTCTAAACATAAAATTTATTTCTTGATTCGTCGTGAACCCGTTCCACCAGAGCGCACACCATAATATCCAGTAACGAAGGAGATCAAAAAAATGAGCTAGGCTGGCCATGAGGAATGACAGGACGCACTGTCGACAGAACCACACGAGGGAGCGGCATCCGGCCATGGGGAGTGACCAGGTGCACTGTCAAGAGAACCACACGGGAGAGCGACCGCGTCCGCCTGGGGTGCCATCAGAGTTTGTGTGCTGCCACAGCGAGCTAGGTTGAGGAAGCAATGGGGATGAGTTGTTGCAAGCGATGCTTTTCTTTTCTGTGTGCTGCGCTGTGTATGTTCGGTTCTGTCAAGAAGAAAGAATGGATGAGAGAGAAGGAACGAATCGTTATTGTCACTTAGCGGTGGCAACTCTCTGTAAATTTCATCAGTTACTGATCAGACGGCTGCAGACTACTCAGCTATACCATATCAACGGCTATAACAATTCGGGTGATGTGGCTTCACGAGGAGTCAGGAAAATCAGCTAGTGGGGTGCCCCTATTTAGATATAGAAGATAGGTTAGTCCCAAAAATCATATAAAATAGCATATAAATGCATATAAAACATCCAAGGTTGATAATATAATAGCATGGAACAATCAAAAATTATAGATACGTTGGAGACGTATCAGCATCCCCAAGCTTAATTCCTGCTCATCCTCGATTTGTAAATGATAAAAACAGAATTTTTGATGTGGAATGCTACCTAACATATTTATCCATGTAATCTTCTTTATTGTGGCAAGAATATTCAAATCCATAAGATTCAAGACAAAAGTTTAATATTGACATAAAAACAATAACACTTCAAGCATACTAACAAAGCAATCATGTCTTCTCAAAATAACATGGCCAAAGAAAGTTATCCCTACAAATCATATAGTCTGGCTATGCTCCATCTTCACCACACAAAATATTTAAATCATGCACAACCCCGATGACAAGCCAAGAAATTGTTTCATACTTTTGGTGTTCTCAAACTTTTTCAATCTTCACGCAATACATGAGTGTGAGCCATGGATATAGCACTATAGGTGGAATAGAATGGTGGTTGTGGAGAAGACAAAAAGGAGAAGATAGTCTCACATCAACTAGGCGTATCGACGGGCTATGGAGATGCCCATCAATAGATATCAATGTGAGTGAGTAGGGATTGCCATGCAACGGATGCACTAGAGCTATAAGTGTATGAAAGCTCAACAAAAGAAACTAAGTGGGTATGCATCCAACTCGCTTGCTCATGAAGACCTACGGCAATTTTGAGGAAGACCATCATTGGAATATACAAGCCAAGTTATATAATGTAATATTCCCACTAGTATATGAAAGTGACAACATAGGAGACTCTCTATCATGAAGATCATGGTGCTACTTTGAAGCACAAGTGTGGTAAAAGGATAGTAGCATTGCCCCTTCTCTCTTTTTCTCTCATTTTTTGGGCCTTCTCCTTTTTTCATGGCCTTTCTCTTCTTTTATTTATTCATTTTCGTCCGGAGTCTCATCCCGACTTGTGGGGGAATCATAGTCTCCATCATCCTTTCCTCACTTGGGACAATGCTCTAATAATGATGATCATCACACTTTTATTTACTTACAACTCAAGAATTACAACTCGATACTTAGAACAAGATGTGACTCTATATGAATGACTCCGGCGGTGTACCGGCATGTGCAATGACTCATGAGTGACATGTATGAAAGAATTATGAACGATGGCTTTGCCACAAATACGATGTCAACTACATGATCATGCAAAGCAATATGACAATGATGGAGCATGTCATAATAAACGGAACGGTGGAAAGTT
Source organism: Triticum urartu (assembly GCF_056163025.1). Lineage (NCBI taxonomy): Eukaryota > Viridiplantae > Streptophyta > Magnoliopsida > Poales > Poaceae > Triticum > Triticum urartu. The sequence goes on along the minus strand of NC_141875.1, from coordinate 110,098,425 downwards.
ACATGGCAATATATCTCGGAATGGCTATGGAAATGTCATAATAGGTAGGTATAGTGGCTGTTTTGATGAAGGTAATGGTGGGTGTATGGTACCGACAAAAGTTGCGCGGTACTAGAGAGGCTAGCAATGGTGGAAGGGTGAGAGTGCGTATAATCCATGGACTCAACATTAGTCATAAAGAACTCACATACCTATTGCAAAAATCTATTAGTTATCGAAACAAAGTACTACACGCATGCTCCTAGGGGGATAGATTGGTAGGAAAAGACCATCACTCGTCCCCGACCGCCACTCATAAGGAAGACAATCAATAAATAAATCATGCTCCGACTTCATCAGATAACGGTTCACCATACATGCATGCTACGGGAATCACAAACTTCAACACAAGTATTTCTCAAATTCACAACTACTCAACTAGCATGACTCTAATATCACCATCTCCATATCTCAAAACAGTAATCAAGTATCAAACTTCTCTTAGTATTCAATGCACTTTATATGAAAGTTTTTATTATATCCCTCTTGGATGCCCATCATATTAGGACTAAATTCACAACCAAAGCAAATTACCATGCTGTTTAGGACTCTCAAAATAATATAAGTGACACATGAGAGTTCATCTATATCTATAAAATAAAACCACCACCATGCTCTAAAAAGATATAAGTGAAGCACTAGAGCAACAACAAACTACTCTGAAAGATATAAGTGAAGATCAATGAGTAGTCAAATAATTATGCAACTATGTGAAGACTCTCTAACATTTAAGAATTTCAGATCTTGGTATTTTATTCAAACAGCAAGCAAAACTAAATAAAATAAAATGACGCTCCGAGCAAAACACATATCACGTGGTAAATAAAAATATAGCTCCAAGTAAAGTTACCGATGAACAAAGACGAAAGAGGGGATGCCTTCTGGGGCATCCCCAAGATTAGGCTTTTGGTTTTCCTTGAATATTACCTTGGGGTGCCTTGGGCATCCCCAATCTTAGGCTCTTGCCACTCCTTATTCCATTGTCCATCGAATGTTTACCCAAAACTTGAAAACTTCACAACACAAAACTTAACAGAAAACTCGTAAGCTCCGTTAGTATAAGAAAATAAATCACCACTTAGGTACTGTTGTGAACTCATTATAAATTCATATTGGTGTAATATTTACTGTATTCCAACTTCTCTATGGTTCATACCCTCCGATACTACTCATAGATTCATCAAAATAAGCAAACAACACATAGAAAACAGAATCTATCAAAAACAGAACAGTCTGTAGTAATCTGTAGGTTTCGAATACTTATGTAACTCCAAAAATCCTGAGAAATTAGGAAGTCCTAGGCAATTTGTTTATTAATCTACTGCAGTTCGAATTGGTATTTTATCGCTCACTGGTAAAAATGAAAATTATTCTCGTGAACGCATACTTTCTGTTTTTTACAGCAAGATCAAATAACAATCACCCAAGAAGATCCTAAAGGCTTTACTTGGCACAAACACTAAATAAAGCATAAAAACTCAATCATAACATAGGCTAGATGAATTATATATTACTAAACAGGAACAAAAATCAAGGAACAAAAAATTAAGTTGGGTTGCCTCCCAACAAGCGTTAACGTTTAACGCCCCTAGCTAGGCATGATGATTTCAATGATGCTCACATAAAGGATAAGAATTGAAACATAAAGAGAGCATCATGAATAATATGCACATTTAAGTCTAACCCTCTTCCTATGCATAGGGATTTTGTGAGCAAAAAACTTGTGGGAACAAGAATCAACTTGCACAGGAAAGCAAAACAAGCATAACTTCAAGATTTTAAGCACATAGAGAGGAAACTTTATATTATTGCAATTCCTACAGGCATATGTTCCTCTATCATAATAATTTTCAGTAGAATCATGAATGAAATCAACAATTTAACCATCACATAAAGCATTATTTTCATGATCTACAAGCATAGAAAATTTACTACTCTCCACATAAGCAAAATTCTTCTCATTCGGAATAGTGGGAGTATCATAAGAGACTCGAATACTATAAATTGTTTCCACATTAAAAGAGTAATGTTCAGAAAAAGGGTAATAATAATCATGCCAAGTTTTATAAATATAATCATCACTACTTTTTATAGCATATGTATCATCACAATAATGATCATAAGTAGCAACTTTGTTCTCATCATAATCGATTGAAACCTCTTCCAAGATAGTGGAATCATCACTAAATAAAGTCATGACCTCTCCAAATCCACTTTGATAATTATCATAATAAGATTCAACATCCTCCAAAATAGTGGGATCATTACTTCCTAAAGTTGACACTCTTCCAAACCCACTTTCATCAATATAATCATCATAAGTAGGAGGCATGCTATCATCATAATAAATTTGCTCATCAAAACTTGGGGGACAAAAAATATCATCTGGATATTCAAGGAATTCATACTAACAACAGTGCAATCATGCTCATCATTCAAATATTTAGTGCCAAACATTCTAATGCATTCTTCTTCTAGCACTTGAGCACAATTATTGGAATCCTTATTTTCATGAAACATATTAAAAAGATGAAGCATATGAGGTACCCTCAATTCCATTTTTTAATTTTCTTTTATAAACTAAACTAGTGATAAAACAATAAACTAAAAGATTCGATTGCAAGATCTAAAGATATACCTTCAAGCGCTAACCTCCCCGGCAATGGCGCCAGAAAAGAGCTTGATGTCTACTACACAACCTTCTTCATGTAGACATTGTTGGGCCTCCAAGTGTAGAGGTTTGTAGGACAGTAGAAAATTTCCCTCAAGTGCATGACCTAAGGTTTATCAATCCGTGGGAGGCGTAGGATGAAGATGGTCTCTCTCAAACAACCCTGCAACCAAATAACAAAGAGTCTCTTGTGTCCCCAACACACCCAATACAAATGGTAAATTGTATAGGTGCACTAGTTCGGTGAAGAGATGGTGGTAGAAGTGCAATATGGATAGTAGATAATGGTTTTTGTAATCTGAAAATATAAAAATAGCAAGGTAACTAATGATAAAAGTGAGCACAAACGGTATTGCAATGCGTGGAAACAAGGCCTAGGGTTCATACTTTCACTAGTGCAAGTCCTCTCAACAATAATAACATAATTGGATCATATAACTATCCCTCAACATACAACAAAGAGTCACTCCAAAGTCACTAATAGCGGAGAACAACGAAGAGATTATGGTAGGGTACGAAACCACCTCAAAGTTATTCTTTCTGATCAATCTATTCAAGAGTCTATAGTAAAATAACATGAAGCTATTCTTTCTGTTCAATCTATCATAGAGTTCGTACTAGAATAACACCTTAAGACACAAATCAACCAAAACCCTAATGTCACCTAGATACTCCAATGTCACCTCAAGTATCCATGGGTATGATCATACGATATGCATCACACAATCTCAGATTCATCTATTCAACCAACACAAAGAACTTCAAAGAGTGCCCCATAGTTTCTACCAGAGAGTCAAGACGAAAATGTGTGCCAACCCTTATGCATAAGTTCACGAGGTCACGGAACTCGCAAGTTGATCACCAAAACATACATCAAGTGGATCACGTGATATCCCATTGTCACCACAGATACGAACGTGCAAGACATACATCAAGTGTTCTCAAATCCTTAAAGACTCAATCCGATAAGATAATTTCAAAGGGAAAACTCAATTCATCACAAGAGAGTAGAGGGGGAGAAACATCATAAGATACAACTATAATAGCAAAGCTCGCGATACATCAAGATCGTGCCAAATCAATAACACGAGATAGAGAGAGAGAGAGAGAGAGAGAGAGAGATCAAACACATAGCTACTGGTACATACCCTCAACCCCGAGGGAGAACTACTCCCTCCTCATCATGGAGAGCGTCGGGATGATGAAGATGGCCATCGGAGAGGGATTTCCCCCTCCGGTAGGGTGCCTGAATGGGTCTAGATTGGTTTTCGGTGGCTACGGAGGCTTTTGGCAGCGAAACTCTCGATCTATTATGCTCCTCGAAGTTTTTAGGGTATATGGATATATATAGGAGGAAGAAGCACGTTGGTGGATCTCCGGGCTGTCCATGAGGCAGGGGCCGCGCTCGGGGGGGGGGGGCGCCCCCCACCCTCGTGGGCAGCCCGGGACTCTTCTGGTCCATCTCTGATACTCCATGGGCTTCTTCTGGTCCAAAAATAAGTTCCATGAAGTTTCAGGTCAATTGGACTCCGTTTGATTTTCCTTTTCTGCGATACTCTAAAACAAGGAAAAAACAGAAGCTGGCACTGGGCTCTAGGTTAATAGGTTAGTCCCAAAAATCATATAAAATAGCATATAAATGCATATAAAACATCCAAGGTTGATAATATAATAGCATGGAACAATCAAAAATTATAGATACGTTGGAGACGTATAACTCGCCTCGGGTCATGTAAGCGAAATAAGGAACTGTCCAATTCGGGATCACGTGCAGAGCCGCCACCAACTGAGCTTCCGGGTCGAGAATAGCTAAATCCTCCTCCATGGGTAACTTGACCGACGAGTTATGCAAGACGTCAAGAAATACATTAGGCGGCATCGGTTTACGTTGAGAACCTAACCGGCTTAAGGCATCCGTTGCTTCATTTTTCCTTCGATCAATGTGATCCACTTGATAACCCTTAAAGTGACCAACGATGATATCCACGTCTTGCCGATAAGCCGCCATGAGTGGATCCTTAGAATCCCAAGTACCAGAGACTTGTTGAGCCACCAAGTCTGAATCACTAAAGCATTTAACCTGGCTTAAATTCATCTCCTAAGCCATCCGAAGGCCATGGAGCAAAGCTTCATACTCAGCTGCATTGTTAGTACAAGGAAACATCAAACGGAGAACATAACAAAATTTATCACCTCGAGGGGAAGCAAGAATAACTCCAGCCCCCGAGCCCTCCAATTGCCTGGACCCATCAAAATGAATCGTCCAATATGTGTTATCCGGCTTTTCCTCAGGCACCTGCAGCTCTGTACAATAATTGATGATCACTAGTGCAGAACCGGGCAATAGCACCGGTTCGTAAGGCCCTTTAGTGTCGGTTCCATAACCGGCACTAAAGTGTGGGCACTAAAGCCCCCCCCCCTTTAGTACCAGTTCAGCACGAACCGGTGCTAAAGGGCAACCACGTGGCACGAGCCAGCTCCGGGGGCCGGGAGCCCTTTAGTACCGCTTGGTAACACCAACCGGTACTAAAATGTTTGGCGGGTTTTTGGTTTTATGATTTCTTTTTCATTTAATTTTGTGTTTTCCATTTTAATTATTTTTCGTTTGCTGGTATTTTACGATACAACACATTGTACACGTTATGCATATATATATATATAGAATTTCTAGTAGAACCAATCATACATATATCATCAATGTCTCACAAACCACCATATTAATTCACACATACACACATGTATAGCTATATACAATTTCTCCTACATATGCATGTTGCCTTCGGAGCCAGTGGCATTAGCCTAATTGGTGCCTTCGGAGCACGATGACAATTGGAAGTGGTTCATGACCTGGTCGATGGGGGCGGTAGCGGGTAATAGTATTCTCCCTTCGGATTTATGACCTGGTCGAGCAAAAATCCCGCTATTTCCTCTTGAAGTGCTTCTACGCGCTCCTTTCTAGGAGCTTGTCCCGCACCTCTGTGAACTGTTAAGAAGGAGATCAATATGCATGTGTATTAGTTGTGTGACTAGATATCGATAATGGTGTAAAAATTGTGAATAGTGTTCTGACAAGCGTACCCATTCCTGTCTTTGAGATCTGCTCCTTTCGGACGCCATCATGCGAATGTTCTCGCAAACGCAGAATGCACACAGATCAGTCCCCTGCGCCTGCTTCAGGGCCTTTATTACAAGAATGGAATTTAATTTGATCAGATAATAATTAATCAAGCATGATAATTAAAGAGATGGCAGCTAGCTAGCTAGCTAGTACTACTTAATTACTTACCTTGGGTCGAAGCCATTTCAGCTATCGTTTCCATTCGCCTTCCGTGACGCTGATGAGCCTTGCCCAAGCCCTGCCCGCCGACAAAGAAAATGAATAAAGGGGTTATTAAATAGTTCATATCATGAAATGACGAACTAAATAGGCCGAGATATATAGTTAATAATGATTGAAATTACCTGTTGACTATCCCAAACAAGATGTTGTAGTCACTATTTGCTTTGAGTAGTGAGTCCAGTATTTCAACTGTTCCGGCATCAACTTTAATGATACACAAGATCCAGTGAAATCTGCATGCACACACATTTGCATGTCTTAATTAAGTGGGCATATGTAAGCAAAAACATGTAGCTAGCTAGTAGGCAAAAACAGAGAATTTGTAGTACAAGAAAGTGTGACTCACTGGAAGTTGTAAGGAAGTAGTATATCTTCATTGTATTTGAGGCGCTTCAAGAACTCTAGCATGCTGTCCTCTACCTGCTTTTCATGATGCTTGTTTATTTTCCATGTGTATTCATTAACGGTGTTTGGGTCAATGAACCCAATGCCATAGCGTCCACCTTTTCTCATTTCATACATCTTCATCCTGCATAATACCACAGAAAAGAATATAGTGAGGATAATTACAGGTAATGATTGATCAAAAGGATCACTACAGCTAGCTTGAGACTTAAATTACAGAAAGAAATCACTTACAGACAATAGCAACTGACGATAGATTTGTCGAGTGCGTCTTGATTGTATAACTGAAACAGTTCAGGATACTCAATAGTCACAGATTTCTGATGGTAGTAATGATCCTTCTTGACTTGCACCATGAGGGACTCTCGATCAGATCTCTTGGTAATGTCCATGTACCATTGATGCAATTCATACATTCTTGTTGGGAGCTTCTTGCCCTCTTCTAGCTTGACCAAAGGTTGGCCCCGGGCATATTTCCGTTTTATTTCCTCCTTTGTAAGCACAGGCATGTCCTTGATCTCGAGGAGTTGTCCAACAGTGGTGTTGAGAGTTTCAGCCTGCATTATATGCTCCTGGGTTATTACCACATCGCCCACCTCGGGAACGTAAACTGTTTGCCCGCAATAATATTGGGCGCGCGTACTGTCACGTGTTGTTGGCGGCACAAAAAGCGGGGGGATCGATTGCGCCGCCTGTTCTCCCAGCTGGGCAACGGTTTTCCTGCATTTTTTGACAGATGCTTGTTGTTTGCTCGAGCTCGAGCTCGCCTCCTTCTGTAGACGTTGTCGATGTAACTTCCTGATGTGGCGCTCATAGTCTGTGTCAACAGGCTTAGGAGCTGGTGGTTGAGCCATACAAATGAAGTGGTCAACTACTTCCACAGGCACTTTCTCCCTTGGCGGCGGTGGCTGTTTCGATCCAAAATGGGCGTCGACTTCTGCCCGCACTATGGCATTGGTTTGCTCCTCGATCCTGTCGTAAGCCCTCTCAGGAAGAGGAGTAGTGAGGTTTGGACCATATTTATATCGCTTGCCTCCACCTGTACTTCATGTACTATGACATCGACTCGTACCGCTACGCACCATAGCTGCGGGGTGTCTCTTCTGCGATTGCTGAGGCGGCGGAGACGGCTGACGGGGCTGAGTTGGACGAGGAGGAGTGGCCTGAAGCTGTGCCGGACTTGGAGGAGGAGTGGCCTGAGGTTGTGCCGGACTTGGAGGAGGAGTGGACGTCTGACGCTGTGTCGGACTTGGAGGAGGAGTGGCCTGACACTTTGCCGGACTTGGAGGAGGAGGAGTGGCCTCATGCGTTGGTGGACTTGGAGGAGCAGGAGTCTGCTGACTCGGTGGCGGACTTCGACGAGGAGTCGGGTGACGCGGTGTCGGTGGCCTTCGAAAGATGATGCAATCCTTTCTCCATAGGATGATATGATGTTTGGCATCTCCGAGTGTGTGCTCCTCGTCACCTCCAGGAATGTCAAGCTCTAGCCCCGAATATTGGTCCACCACCTCATCAACCACGACACGAGCATAGCCTGCTGGAATCGGGTTGCAATGGAAAGTTGCATCGGGGGAATTTGTATAAGCAACGCCGTCCGCCACCTTCAAGGATATGTTCTTAATTTTGAAGTGTAGCTCGCAGTTAGTGTTCTCCGTGATGTCATCCACGGGGTATCTATCCAGCATTGCGTCAAACGGGGCGGAACCCACGCTGCTTCTCGGCATGGATGGGGCAGTGGTATCCAATGCTGGATCATCCGCTAGCTGCTGCAGCTGCTGAGACCCCCTTTGCTGGCTAAGTGAGTCGATCTGCTCCTGCTGCCGCTGGAATTTGACTACCAAGTCCGCGTGCGCTGATTCTAGGCCTTGAAGGCGTTCATAGTCCAGCTTCCTCTTCTCCTCCTCCATCTTCCTCTGCTTCTCCTCCGCAATCTTCCTTCTCGCACGGGTTCTGCAGTCGGTGTTCCAGTCCGAAAACCCCTCATACCACGGAATAGCGCCCTTGCCTCGTGTTCTTCCCGGGTGTTCAGGATTTCCCAGGGCACGCGTAAGCTCGTCGTTCTCTCTGTTGGGCTGGAACACCCTCGTTCGAGCCTCTTCTATTGCAACAAGTATATTATCGTCGGCTCCGTTCAGACATGCCTTCGTCGAAACTTTGCCTGTCTTCGGGTCCAACTCCCCCCCATGCGCATAGAACCAAGTCCTGCACCTGGGGGGCCAGCTCTTAGTAACCGGAGTGACACCTGCATCCTCCATCTCTTTCTCAGACTTATCCCACTTAGGCATTGCCACCGCGTAGCCACCTGGCCCCAACTTATGGAACTTATCCTTTTTTTCGGCATTCTTCTTGTTTATTCTCGACCGTTCCTTAGCTAATTCTGAATCCTTGAATTTCATGAAATCGTCCCAATGAGCACTTTGATTCTCTAGTGTTCCCTCAAATACTGGAGTCTTCCTTCCTCCCTTGACGTACTTGTCCCATTCACGATTCTTGTGGTTCTTGAATGCAACCGCCATCTTCCTAAGAGCAGCGTCCTTGACTTTCTGCACATCTGTTTCTGTGAAATGATCTGGTAGGGTGAAATGTTCCATGAGAGTATCCCAAAGCAGACTTTTTTGTCTGTCGTCGACAAAAGTAAGATCTGGACGTGGCTTTGCTGGCTCTCTCCATTCTTGAAGGGAGATCGGGAGTTGGTCCTTCACAAGAACTCCGCACTGACGAACGAACTTGTCCGCAATCTTCTTAGGCGCTAATGGTTCGCCATTAGGTTTGATTGCCTCGATATTATACTTTACGCCCTCCTTCAAATTTTTGTTCGGGCCTCGTTTCGTCCTGTTGCCTGAAGATTTGCTCGATCTGGATGGCTGAAAGAAGAAAGATCGATTCGTTAATATATCTTCAACTCATTTAAAACATGTGATGATCACCAGATGCCTGCTTATATAAATATATATACCTCGCCGGTCTTTGTTGTTTCAGGATCAACATGTTCTTCATCATTGTCATAATCGTAGTTCATGACTTCATCAATTCGGTCGTCGCGATCGAATATCATATCACCCTCTCCGGTGTTGTTTAGAAATTCGGAGCCGTCATAATCTTCTTCATTCTGATCATCATCTGGCCCGCGTATTATATCGAACATGGTCTGTTCTCCCTCTCTGTCGGTATTGTCCACCATAGCTTTTATTTAACTATGCCAATAGAAATATAAAACAATTTAGTATTCAAATTACATCGTCTCGAATAATAGATATAATCTCGAATACATCGTCTCGAATAATAGATATAATCTCGAATACATCGTCTCGAATAATAGATATAATCTTGAATACATCGTCTCGAATAATAGATATAATCTCGAATACATCGTCTCGAATAATATATAATATTGAATAGTACATCACTGGCTAGGTAGCTAATTAAAGATCGAATACTACAGAAGAATCTAGGACACTCGCGGTTCCTGCGGCGCGGGCGGTGGACACCCAAAGAGAAGGAACCCTCACAGGATCATAGCTGAAGTGAGATCCCTGAAGAAACTGCCAGGTATTGGAGAACCTGCCGCCCTCTAACGCAACCATGTAGCGATGGACGTGCTCGTCCTCCTCCCTGACACGGCGACGTACCACCTCCGGCGGGGCCGGCTCCCTCCGCACCGAAACTGGCCCACGCGAACGCCACCAAATGAGATCAGGGTCGACGACGGGACCCGGGGCCGGGTTCCTCATCAAGCGGCGCGCCCTTCCAGGCAGCACCTCCCAGTGCCAGCCCGGCGGAGCCCAGTCCCGGACATGGGTCAGTCGGACGTCGTCGCGGACGGGTCGACGGCGAGGATGCGGGCCGGGCATCGTCGAGAACAAATACTAGCTATATGCCCGCAAAAAGTAACATTTTTTTAATGATTGGATTTTGATAACTAAAATTTCTAACATTTCTATATAACACTAATTATGCTATCATTGCATATGTCAAAATTCTATATGCTATTTCATACTAATTAAGCATCTAACACTAAAAAAAGAAAACACAACTTTTATACATCCATTAAAAAACTGAAAAACAACATTATATAAAAAATTTCCATACTAATTAAACACTAATTATATCCATCTAACATGCATTCATACATATATACTAGTGAAAAAATAATAATCTAAAAAATCTAAACTAATTAAACATACAAAATACGTATATACTAATATATACATGCATTAATTCATACATATGTACGTGTGTGTGTGTGTGTTCATCATGCTTGTGTGTGTATGGGCTCGGGGAGGGGCGGCGCCCATGGTGGCCGCCGGGGGCGAGGGAGAGGGGTTAGAGGGGGAGAGCTCACAGCGGGGCGACGGCGACGGCGAGGCAACGGCCGGGGGCGGCGACGGGCTGGGGCGTGACGCGGGGGCGGCGACGCGGGGATGGCGCGACGGGGACGGGCCTGGGGCGGCGACGGAGACGAGGGCAGCGACGGGGACGGGGGCGGCGACGGCGATGGCGTCGATCGATCGGGGCGCGCGGGCGGTGCTTCAATGGGGAAACAGAGGAAGAAACAGAGGGAGAATAAAACTTTCGTAAGTGTTGTATATATAGAAGGCACCTTTAGTACCGGTTGGAGCCACCAACCGGTACTAAAGGCCTGTTTTGGCCAGGCCAAGCGGCGGGAACCGCACCCCCTTTAGTACCGGTTGGTGGCTCCAACCGGTACTAAAGGCCCCCCTTTAGTACCGGTTGGTGCCACGAACCGGTACTAAAGGGGGTGCGCTGGCGCAGGTGCGGTGTGCAAGTTTAGTCCCACCTCGCTAGCCGAGGGGCGACCGCGCTGGTTTATAAACCCCCGTGCGGTAGCTCTCTCGAGCTCCTCTCCAAAGCAGGCCTACTGGGCCTACATGTTCTGTGCTGCCCTGTTGGCCTACTGGGCCTTTGCGGGCCTGCATCCTGGCCCAACAACAGGTTGGGTTTCTAGTCGTATGCAGGCCGCTCTGGCCTAGTAGGCGGGCTTATTTATTTATTTTTTTGCTTTATTTATTTTTCAGTTGTTTTTTTTGTGTATTTAGAGTTTCTTTGTGAATATTTTTGCTTTAGGTACAAAAAATTACAAACTTTCTGTTAGTGCCCGTAGTTTTCAAATTTGAATAGTTTAAATTTTGAATTATTTGAAATTAGTGTGAATCACTAGTTTGTGAATAACTTAACTTTAAAAATCAGTAAAGGCATGAAAGAATTTGTTTGCACATAAAAAAATTTCGCGTTTCAAATGCCAAAACACATAATTAACTACCCTAACTATTACAGAGATTCCCTTCTGGGTGTGAAACACAGAAGAAAGTGATGATAGTGAAGCCGATCACATCCCAGATCTTTGGGTGTGAAACTTTTTCTTCGCGTGTGTCCCTTTGCGCCGTAACCATGGAAAATGTTCATCATTTAATAGGATGCTCGGGTCAATATTCACTGTGAATGGAGCAATTTCATCAAACTTTTCATAATCTTCTGACTTGTCTGTCTTGTCATCCACTCCCACGATGTTTCTCTTCCCAGAAAGAACTATGTGCCGCTTCGGCTCATCGTATGATGCATTCGCTTCCTTATCTTTTCTTTTTCTTGGCTTGGTAGACATGTCCTTCACATAGAAAACATGTGCCACATCATTGGCTAGGATGAATGGTTCGTCTACATACGCAAGATTGTTGAGATCCACTGTTGTCATTCCGTACTGCGGGTCTTCCGTTACCCCGCCTCGTGTCATATTGACCCATTTGCACCAAAACAAAGGGACCTTCAAACCACGTCGATAGTCAAGTTCCCATATGTCCTGTATATAACCATAATATGTTTCCTTTCCTGTCTTGGTTTCTGCATCAAAGCGGACACCACTGTTTTGGTTGGTGCTCTTCTTATCTTGGGCGATCGTGTAAAATGTATTACCATTTATCTCGTACCCTTTGAAAGTCATTATATTCGAAGATGGTAACTGGGATAGCAAGTACATGTCATCTTCAATAGAGGTGTCATGCATGGTACGTGTCTGCAACCAGCTGGCGAAACTCCTGGTTTGTTCACGTGTAATCCAGTCATCAGACCGCTCCGGGTGTTTGGAGCGTAGCAAATTCTTGTGTTCATCCATATACGGAGCCACCAAGGCGGAATTCTGTAGAACTGTGTAGTGTGCTTCAGTGAGAGAATGTCCGTCCATACATATTATTTGTTCCCCTCCTAGCGTGCCTTTTCCATCCAGTCTGCCCTTATGCCGCGATTCAGGAACACCAATCGGCTTAAGGTCAGGAATAAAGTCAATACAAAACTCAATGACCTCCTCATTTTGACGGCCCTTGGAGATGCTTCCTTCTGGCCTAGCACGGTTATGAACATATTTCTTTAAGACTCCCATGAACCTCTCAAAGGGGAACATATTGTGTAGAAATACAGGACCCAAAACGTTAATCTCTTCGCATAGGTGAACTAGGACGTGCGTCATGATGTTGAAGAAGGATGGTGGGAACACCAACTCGAAACTGACAAGACATTGCACCAAATCATTCTCTAACCTTGGTATGATTTCTGGATCGATTACCTTCTGAGAGATTGCATTGAGAAATGCACATAGCTTCACAATGGCTAATCGAACGTTTTCCGGTAGAAGCCCCCTCAATGCAACTGGAAGCAGTTGCGTCATAATCACGTGGCAGTCATGAGACTTTAGGTTCTGGAACTTTTTCTCTGCCATGTTTATTATTCCCTTTATATTCGACGAGAAGCCAGACGATACCTTAATACCGAGCAAGCATTCAAAGAAGATTTCCTTCTCTTCTTTGGTAAGAGCGTAGCTTGCATGACCCTGATGTATGCCGTCTTTTCCGTGCATACGTTGCTGGTCCTCTCGTGCCTCAGGTATATCTTTTGTCTTCCCATACACGCCCAAGAAGCCAAGCAGGGTCACACAAAGATTCTTCGTCATGTGCATCACGTCGATTGCGAAGCGGACCTCTAGGTCTTTCCAATAGGGCAGGTCCCAAAATATAGATTTCTTCTTCCACATGGGTGCGCGTCCGTCAGCGTCATTCGGAACAGGTTGTCCACCAGGACCCTTTCCAAAGACCACCTTCAAATCCTTGACCATATCATGTACATCAACACCAGTAGGGTGGCGAGGTTTTGTCCGGTGATCCGCCTCACCTTTGAAATGCTTGCCTTTATTTCTTACGGGATGCCTGCTCGGAAGAAATCGACGATGTCCCAGGTACACATTCTTCTTACAATTAGCCAAATATATACTGTCGGTATCGTCCAAACAGTGCGTGCATGCGCAGTATCCCTTGTTTGTCTATCCTGAAAGGTTACTGAGAGCAGGCCAATCATTGATGGTCACGAACAGCAATGCCTTTAGGTCAAATTCTTCCCCCATGTGCTCATCCCACGCACGTACACCTGTTCCATTCCACAGTTGTAAGAGTTCTTCAACTAATGGCCTTAGGTACACATCAATGTCGTTGCCGGGTTGCTTAGGGCCTTGGATGAGCACTGGCATCATAATGAACTTCTGCTTCATGCACAACCAAGGAGGAAGGTTATACAAACATAGAGTCACAGGCCAGGTGCTATGGTTGCTGCTCTGCTCCCCAAAAGGATTAATGCCATCTGCGCTTAGACCAAACCATACGCTCCTTGCGTCATCTGCAAACTCCTTCCCGTACTTTCTTTCGATTTTTCTCCACTGCGACCCGTCAGCAGGTACTCTCAACTTTCCGTCTTTCTTACGGTCTTCTCTGTACCATTGCATCGCCTTGGCATGCTCTTTGTTTTGGAACAAACGTTTCAACTGTGGTATTATAGGAGCATACCACATCACCTTGGCAGGAATCTTCTTCCTGGGGCGCTCGCCCTCGACATCACCAGGGTCATCGCGGCTGATCTTATAGTGCAATGCACCACATACCGGGCAAGCGTTCAAATCCTCGTACTCACCGCGGTAGAGGATGCAATCATTAGGGCATGCATGTATCTTCTGCACCTCTAACCCTAGAGGGCAGACAACCTTCTTTGCTTCGTACGTACTCTCGGGCAATTCGTTGTCCTTTGGAAGCATATCCTTTATCATTACCAGCAACTTTCCAAATCCCTTGTCAGATACACCATTCTCTACCTTCCATTGCAGCAATTATAGTGTGGTGCCCAGCTTTTTCTTGTCACCTACGCAATTCGGGTACAACAATTTTTTGTGATCCTCTAACATGCGCTGTAACTTCTTCTTCTCCAAATCACTTGCGCAGTTTCTCTTTGCATCGGCAATGGCCCGACCTAGATCATCAACGGGCTCATCTGATGCCTCTTCTTCAGCTTCTTCCCGCATTGCCGGCTCAGCTTCTTCCCGCATTACCGGCTCAGCTTCTTCCCCCATTGTTGTATCATCATATTCAGGGAACCCATGGCCAGGATAGCTGTCGTCGTCCTCTTCTTCTTCATTGTCTTCCATCATAACCCCTCTTTCTCCGTGCTTGGTCCAAACATTATAGTGGGGCATGAAACCGGACTTAAACAGGTGGACGTGAATGGTTCTTGACGTAGAGTAATTGTGACCATTCTTACAGCCAGCACATGGACAAGGCATAAAACCATCCGCCCGCTTGTTTGCCTCAGCCGCAAGCAGAAAAGTATGCACGCCCTCAACGAACTGGGGAGAGCATCGGTCATCGTACATCCATTGCCGGCTCATCTTCATTACACAACACCGAATAGACCAAATTAATACAAGTTCATACATAAAGTTCATACAACACTTAAATGCAACAAACAAATAACTCTCTAGCTAAAGCATTTAAATGCAACAACAAATGCGATCAAGATCGCAACTAAGGTAACAATGGATCCAACAGCATAATGATACCAAGCCTCACTATCGATGGCATATTTTCTAATCTTTCTAATCTTCAAGCGCATTTTCTCCATCTTGATCTTGTGATCATCGACGACATCGGCAACATGCAACTCCAATTCCATCTTCTCCCCCTCAATTCTTTTCAATTTTTCTTTCAAGTACTTGTTTTCTCTTTCAACTAAATTTAACCTCTCGACAATAGGGTCGGTTGGAATTTCCGGTTCACATACCTCCTAGAAAAAATTTCTATGTCAACTTGATGGGCATAATTTGTCATAAACACGAAATGCAACTAGTTTTAAAATAGAATATATATACCACATCTGAATCATAACAAGGACGAGGGCCGACGGGGCCGGATATCAAAACCATGGCACTATATGTATAACAAACAACGTACGGGTAAGATAATTATACGAGTAACTATATATCCAAATCACACAAACATCAATTTTTATATAAAATTTCATGAACAAGAGGCTCACCACAAGGTGGTGCCGGCGACGGGACGGTGCGGGCGATCGACGGTGGTTACGACGGAGATTTAGAAGGCACTAAGTAAACCACACCTACATATGCAAACTAAGTGTTATTTTTGACCTCAAATTGCATATAAATCAAATACTAGCACATATATATATATACATCCTCCCAAATTACTAAACTCACAAATTAATCACTATATAAAGCATTGCAAGAGCTAATCTAGCAATGAGAGATGAAAGGACAAAGTTGCTAACCTTTGTGATCATTTTAATGGATGGGGGCCTTCAAATCTTGACAAATTTTGGGCAAAATGTGTGATGAGCTCGAGAGGAAGAGGGGAAGAACAAAGAGAGGAGAGGGGAAAGGGGAAGAACAGAGCGAGCTCGGGTGGACGAAGGGTTTATGTAGGACGACCTTTAGACCGGTTCGTGCCAAGAACCGGTACTAAAGGGGCTGGAGGGGCCCTAGTCTGACAACATCCTGCCACCACTCTCATTAGTACCGGTTCATGGCACGAACCGGTAATAATGAAAGTGGCCCGGCTAGCCGTTGGAACCGGCACTAATGTATACATTAGTGCCGGCTCAAATACAAACCGGCACTAATGTGCTTCACGTTTGACCCTTTTTCTACTAGTGTGAAATCCACCAACGCCTGAGATTTTATAGCCGTGCGAGGCACATACTTCAACCCATGAGGTCCAAGCTCAATAGCCCACTTGGAAACCCGGCCAGTCGCTTCTCTGTTTTGGATGATGTCTCCCAAAGGAGCAGAACTGACCACAGTGATGGGATGACCCAGAAAATAATGCTTAAGCTTCCGGCTTGCCAAGAACACCCCATATACGAGCTTGTGCTAGTGTGGATATCTCTGCTTGGACTCAATAAGAACCTCACTGATATAATAAATCGGCCTTTGAACCGGATGCTCCTTGCCTGCCTCCTTTCGCTCCACGACAATAGCCACGCTGACGGCCCGGGCATTAGCAGCCACATATAACAGCAATGGCTCCTTATCAATAGGGGCAGCAAGTACGAGTGGCTCAGCCAGCTGTTTTTCAGATCCTCAAAGGCTTGGTTAGCAGCGTCACTCCAAACAAAATGATCTGTCTTCTTCATCATCTGATAAAGAGGCAGAGCCTTCTCACCTAGCCGGCTTAGGAATCGGCTCAGAGCCGCAATATGACCTGCAAGTCGCTGAACATCATTGACACATGCCGGTTCAGCCAGAGAAGTAATGGCTTTGATCTTCTCCGGGTTAGCTTCAATGCATCTGTCTGAAACCAGAAAACCCAAGAGCTGGCCTGCCGGCACACCAAAAACACACTTGGTCGGGTTAATCGTCATCTTCTAGACCCGGAGATTGTCAAATGTCTCCTTCAAATCATCAATCAGGGTCTCTCTCTTCCTTGAATTTACTACAATGTCATCTACATAAGCATGAACATTGCGCCCAATCTGGTTATGTAAACAGTTCTGCACACATCTCTGATAAGTCGCCTGGGCACTCTTGAGCCCAAAAGGCATTGATACATAGCAGAAGGCTCCAAAGGGAGTTATAAATGTTGTCTTCTCCTGGTCCTTAACTGCCATCTTGATCTGATGAAAACTAGAATAAGCATCCAAAAAACTCAAACGCTCACAACCCACCGTAGCATCAATAATCTGATCAATACGAGGGAGAGCAAAAGGATCAGCTGGACAAGCCTTGTTTAAATCCGTGTAATCCACACACATACACCAAGTGCCATTTTTTAAGCACCAGCACCAGATTAGCCAACCACTCGGGATGAAAAACCTCAAGAATAAACCCAGCCGCCAGAAGCCGGGCTACTTCTTCTCCAATAGCTTTCCACCTCTCCTCATTAAACCGGCGAAGAAACTGCCTAACCGGTTTAAATTTCGGATCAATATTAAGAGTGTGCTCAGCGAGCTCCCTCGGTACACCTGGCATGTCAGAAGGCTTCCATGCAAAAATGTCCCGGTTCTCACGGATGAACTAGATGAGCGCGCCTTCCTATTTTGGATCCAGATTGGCACTGATTGTGAACTGCCTAGACGAGTCGCCAGGAACAAAATTAATCATCTTGGTATCATCTGCCGATTTAAACTTCAAAACCGGGTCATGCTCTATTGTGGGCTTCTTTAGGGACATCATATCTGCCGGGTCAACATTGTCCTTGTAGAAATTTAACTCTTCTATCGCACAAACTGACTCGGCATAAGCTGCATCACCCTCTTCACACTCCAAAGCTATCTTCCGGCTTCCATGTACTGTGATGGTCCCCTTGTGACCCGGCATCTTGAGCTGCAGATAAACATAGCAGGGCCTGGCCATGAACTTAGCATAAGCCGGCCGTCCAAACAAAGCATGATATGGGCTTTTGATTTTCACCACTTCAAAGGCCAATGTCTTTGACCTGGAATCATGGTCATCTCCAAAAGCAACCTCCAGAGCTATCTTACCCACTGGATATGCCGACTTACCAGGCACCACACCATGAAAACGGTGTTTGACGGCTTAAGATTTTTGTCTGACAATCCCATGCGACGGAAGGTCTCATAATAGAGAATGTTAATACTGCTTCCTCCATCCATGAGTACCTTGGTGAACTTATACCCTCCAACCTAAGGTGCCACCACCAACGCTAAGTGACCCGGATTATCAACTCAGGGTGGGTGATCCTCCCAGCTCCACACAATGGACTGCTCAGACCAACGCAAGTAGCGGGGAACCGCCGGCTCAACAGCATTGACTGCCCTCTTATGAGCTTCCGGTCATGTTTACATAAGCTAGTGGTAAATACGTGATACTGCCCACTATTCAACTGTTTTGGGTTGCTCTAATAACCAGACTACTGCTGCTGCCCCCCTGATTACCTTGCTGGTTGTAACCACCCTAGTTGCCATGATTATTCTGATTTCCCTGAAACCCGGAATTAGAGCCGCCACCGCCGTGACCTGGACCATGAGAGCCGGACCCAGGACCGCCACCAGGCCCGTGACTGTTATGAAAAAAGTTTGAATTATTGAACTCCCTCATGATGTTACAATCCTTCCACAGGTGCCCTGATGGCCTTTCCTTCGTACCATGTCATGGGCAGGGCTCATTCAACATCCGCTCAAGATTGACACTGGACCTGCCGGCTCTTGGCGGCGGCCTGCCCTTACGACGTTGTCCAATGTCATGTACATTGGTGTTAGCCATAAAGTCAAAACTATTATCAGCTTGCGCTTACCATTGCCTCCCGGGTTATATTGCTGGCCTTTAACGTTGCCGCTCGTCTTTCCCTTCCCTGCTTTATCGTCATTAGACTCGAGATCTTTGGTACTATCAGAGTCAGCATATTTAACTAGAGCTGCCATGAGCGTCCCCATGTCATTGCAGTGACGCTTGACCCGTCCTAACTTCTGCTTCAGAGGCAGGAAACGGCAATTGTTCTCCAACATCAACACTGCTGAGTTGGTGTTAATACGATCTGATGAATGTAAGATTGTTGAGACCCGGCGCACCCAATGGGTTATTGACTCGCCTTCCTCTTGGGCACAAGAGGCCAGATCCACAATGGACATGGGCTGTTAACACGTATCCTTAAAGTTCTAGATGAACCAGGCCTTTAACTCGGCCCATGACCCGATGGAATTAGCTGGGAGCCCCTTTAACCAAGTACGGGTTGTTCCTTCCAACATCAAAGGAAAGTATTTAGCACAAGCTGCTTCACTGACATCCAACAACTCCATCGCCATCTCATAACTCTCAATCCATGCTTCAAGACTTAAATCAATGGTGTAATTGGGCACCTTACGAGGCCCTTTGAAATCCTTGGGCAGACGTTCATTCCGCAGATCCGGCGCTAAACACGGCAACCCTAAGTTTCTAAAGGTCGGACCCAGCTCCACCGAGGTGGTTGGACGAATCGGAGTTGGTTGATGAGCCGCATACTGAGCCGCCAGCTCAGCCTCTCGACGGGCTCTTCCTTGATCCACCATGTTCTGAGCATTAGCTCCACCGCCCGCCAGGTCATTACCACGCGGCGAGTTATGATTCCGTCCACTGCTTGACACTGCCGGCTCATCTAAATGTCTGTTGTAGCTTCGGCTCGGATGAGGTGTGGAACGAATCCTATCACGGCTATAAGAGTACGCCTGCTGCTGCACCAATGCTGTCTGAAGAAACTCCCTAGCCCTCCGTGTCTCAACCGCTGCTGGCGAGTCACCCTCCACAGGGATAGCCGCCAGTCGGGATGCCGCCGCAACCATGTTATCCAAAGGGTTGGAGTAATGACCCGGTGGCGTCGATATATGCTGCGGCGGATTACTGTTCTGTCGAGGCGGATCCATTACACGTGGCTGAGCCGGCGTTCCTGTCCCAGGTGCTCCCGCCCGGTTTACTACTGCTGGGTTACTGGTTCCTGCCCTGGCATGTTAAAAAGATTCCTTGCTTCAATAGTCACCGGCAGACGACTCTGATGCCTCCTCCTCATCACCTCATTTGAGGCGTTCTGATCTAGCATGAGCTGGTAAGATTCCGCTTGGACTCAATGTGCTTGTGCATCCAAAGCAACCCGCTCCTCAGCCATCCTGGTATTTTCAGCGTTCAGTGCCTCCCTGGCCTGTGCCATATCATCACGCACTTTTATAATCGCCGCATTATGCTGATCTTGATCCACCGGGTTAACAGCTGTCGTAATCAGCGTAGTCAGCTTATCCAATAAGTTAGTTAAAACCTAAACCGGCGGGTGCTCAGGGCCTCCTGCCCCGGCAGCCGTCGTCGCTCCTGACCCGGAAACCAGCTCCGCTGCTGTTGATGAGTGTTGTTGATAACCCACAAGTATAGGGGATCGCAACAGTTTTCGATAAGTAAGAGTGTCAAACCTAACGAGGAGCTAAAGGCAGAACAAATATTCCCTCAAGTTCTATCGACCACCAATACAACTCTACGGACGCTTGATGTTCGCTTTATCTAAAACAAGTATGAAACTAGAAGTACTTTGTAGGTGTTGTTTGATAGGTTTGCAAGATAATAAAGATTACGTAAATAAAAAGTAGGGGCTGTTTAGGTAAAGACACAACTAAGTTATTTTTAGTAGAGAGCTTGTTGTCACGAGAAAGTTATTTGTCCCTAGGCAATCGATAACTAGACCGGTAATCATTATTGCGATTTTATTTGAGGGAGAGGCATAAGCTAACATACTTTCTCTACTTGGATCATATGCACTTATGATTGGAACTCTAGCAAGCATCCGCAACTACTAAAGATCATTAAGGTAAACCCAACCATAGCATTAAAGTATCAAGTCCTCTTTATCCCATACGCAAACAACCTACTTACTCAGGTATGTGCTTCTGTCACTCACGCCACCCACCATAAGCAAATCATGAACATATTGCAAACCCTACAGCGGGAATCCCTCACGCTTGCGTGACACGGAGAGCACCATAGGACAGCATCAATAATAAAACATGCAACTCAAACCAATCACGATCATCAAATAACCCATAGGACAAAACAGATCTACTCAAACATCATAGGATAGCCATACATCATTGAGAAATAATATATAGCATTGAGCACCATGTGTAAGTAGAGATTATAGCGGGTAAGAGAGAGGTTACACCGCTGCATAGAGGGGGGAAGAGTTGGTGATGATGGCGGTGAAGTTGTTGGTGAAGATTGCGGTGATGATGATGGCCACGGCAGCATTCCGACGCCACTGGAAGAGAAGGGGAGAGGGGGCCCCTTCGTCTTCTTCTTCCTTGACCTCCTCCCTAGATGGGAGAAGGGTTTCGCCTTTGGTCCTTGGCCTCCATGGCGTGGGAGGGGCGAGAGCCCCTCCGAGATTGGATCTGTCTCTCTCTGTTTCTGCGTTCTCCCCTTCTGCCCTTTCACCGTTTCGTATATATATATATATATATATATAGGGCTGGACTATTCTATTACTAGTAACAGAATATTATTCTGTTACCCCTGGGCTCTATAAGGACGCGACGAGCTACACCATAGAAACTCCCTGAGCCATCCTGAACCTAACCCACCTCCTTCCGCCGGAGGCAGCCGTCGTGGGCGAGCGAGCGACGGCGTCAGCCGGAGCGAGGGAGCCCGCGGCGCTGTGACTGGCCACCGACGGAGCCCATCGAACTGAACCTCCCCGCGGCCCACCACTTCTTCCACCTTCCTTCTTCCGCAGCGAGTGGATCGGCCGCACCGACCACCGGCCTCACCACCGCGCTGCCGCCCCAGCCACCGGCCCCCACCGCCCCAGCCATCGGCCCCCCACCGCGCCGTCGCCTCCCTCCCCGCGCACTGCCGCCTCCCTCCCCACGCGCAACGCTGCCCGGCCTCATCCTCCCTGCCCCCGCCTCCTCCCCTTCGCCAGCGCGCCTCCACCTCCCGGCCGGCCAGGTGATGCGCGTGCATCAGTTCGCGTGAGGCCCGGCCACCAGGCAACCTTTCGCCATCTGGCGCGATGCCATGGGTAAAGCCAGAGATGGAGCTATTCCAGCACCAGCACCTGCGACGTCAGTCCACCGACGTGCTTGGCGCCGTCCACAACTCCATCGTGCTCGAGCCACCCCAGCTCGGGCGCAGTAAGTACCTCAGTACGAGTTAAAAATGATGGTCTGTTCGGAATAAAAGAAACGACAGAAATTCAAATTGTAAAGTTCAAGCAAAAAAAGAAACCCCGTGAAAATCCTACTTAGTAAGTACCTCAGTACAAGTCGTAAAATGAGAGAAGTTCAGAACAACGTTGTCAAAAAAAATGAGTTAAAAAAAGGAAACAAAACAAACACATTTTCTTTTTGAATAAAATATCATTCAGTTTGATGATACAAACCATACAAGTATAGGGGCGACGATACAGTAAACCGTTGAAAACTTATGAGAAAAATATTACCAAAAAAACAGAGCAAAGTCTAGTTAGTGAAAACACGCTTAGTACAAACCCATGCAAGCATCAGTACAAGTACCCTTTTCCGGAACCATTGAAAATTACTCTACAAAAAATAGCTCAGTACAAACAAACATATATATCAGTACGACTACTCTGTTTTTCACACGAAAAAATAGCAGGATCCGTCATGCCGTATTCAAAATTACTCTTAAACGGTTGCGAAGTAGAGAAAACGTATAACATGACTAAGTTTCGCATTTTCGATAGCTATCCAACGGTATATTATTTGCCATATTTTGACAAACTTTTAAAAAAAAATCTCGTTCAAAATCAAATTGGACCGTATTCGTATTCATTTTTAAACCGTAAGGAATTAGAAAAACATTTCTATATGAAAAAGTTGCGCATTTTACATAGTTTTCCAACGTCGTATCATTTGCGTCAATCCGAAAAACCGTTTGCAAAAAATCGTGAAAATACGTTTCGCCCAGAATTTCACCGTTTTTCAAATTACTTTTAAATCATATAGAATTAGAAAAAACAATACATATATGGAAGATGCGGATTTTAACCAGCTTTCCAACGCCATCTTCTTTGCTCAATTCCGACAAACCGTTTGAAAATTGAGTCCAAAATACGATTCACGTTTTCGATTTTGGAAAAAATGGTTTTTTCAAAACTGCTCTTAAACCATAATGATTTTGCAAAAACGTTCAATATACTTGAAATATGGTTGTCAAGAGCTTTCCAACGATATATTACACGCCACGTTCCGACAAAAAAATTACAAAAAGTTTTTGAACTAAAGAAGACGATCTGTTAAACACAACTGAAAGCATCAGTTCAACCGCTTCAAAAACATCAGTACAACCACCTGAAACCGTCAGTTCAAAAAGGGTAACAGAATAATATTCTGTTACGCGTAACAGAATAGCCCAAATGTATATATATATATATATATATATATATATATATATATATATATATATATATATACGGAGAATGGAGATCCGTAACTCCGATTGGACTGAAATCTTCGCCGTGATTTTTTTTTTCCAAAAATTAGCTTTCTTGCGGCCAAAGAAGGGCATCAACCGCCTTACGGGGAGCCCACAAGGGTCAGGGGCGCGCCCAGGGGGTGGGGCGCGCCCCCCTGCCTCGTGCCTCCCTCGGGCACCGTCTCGCGTGGATTTTTCTTCCCGAATTATCCAAATATTCCAAAAATATTCTCCGTCCATTTTTATCCCGTTTGGATTCCGTTTGATATGGGGTTTCTATGAAACATAAAACATGCAACAAACAGGAATTGGCACTGGGCACTGGATCAATATGTTAGTCCCAAAATAGTATAAAAAGTTGCCAAAAGTATATGAAAGTTGAATAATATTGGCACGGAACAATCAAAAATTATAGATACGATGGAGACGTATCAGCTGTACAGGTTGTGTACCGGCCATGAAGATCGCAACCCGGTTCGGTGGCTCATGGGTGTCCGGAATACTGTCGCCATCGGAACAGCCCCCAAGCCAGCCGTCTTGCAATTGATATGACGACTCTGTCTCACCAGTGGATGACACGCCATTGGAATAGACGACGGTCTCGTCTCCAGATGTTGATCTTTCCTCAAATCCCTCTCCATGGATAAATCCCACAAAGGCACGCTTCATGGCCGGCCGAATCCGGGTGGGTCTCGCACGTTGAGCCGTCTCGACGATGTCGGTGCAGATGTCCGGCTCAGGGCCCGGTTCGCCGATCTTGCCAATGAAGACGTGAATTCCGCTGAAGGGGACCCGGTATCCGTACTCAATTGAGCCGGCCTCGGGGCCCCAGCCTACATCATCGATGTAGAGCCTGCCGTGGCGACTCTTAGTCATCTGGCCCATGACGTATCCCTTGATACCTTCGAAGTTGCCCTTCAAGAACTCGAAACCATATTGCGATAGCCCCACGGTGGGTGCCAACTGTCGTGGAAATATCACGTCAGATGTCCTAGAGAGAGGACTTAGTTGTGGAGCCATCGCATTGAGGTTAGCTTAAAGGGGTTAATCAGGACAAATGACACAAGGAGTTTATACTGGTTCGGCCCCTTACGGTGAAGGTAAAGCCTAATCCAGCTGTATGTGGAATTGCTAGGGTTTCGATGAGCGGGGAGCGAATACGCTTGACCGGCTCTCGAATCTGTTGTTTCTTGTCCTAAGCCGCTGCCGGGTTGTCCCCTTATATACACGGGTTGACGCCCTGCCACCTACAGGGTCCCGGCCGGCTCATACAATGTGTCCGGCTCGGTGACGTATCTTACATGCCTTACATTACAAGTTTTACATACATGGCGGTTTACGCTTATGGTCCTTAAGCCGCCTTCGGATCTGGGCCCACTACTAAGCCTATCTATGAACCGTCGTGCGATCTTGGGCTTCATAACGATAAGTCTTCATGGGGATGACCCGGCCCCTCCTGGGTGGGTCATACCTAATAGTTATATCCCCAAGACATCGTGATGAGGTTAGCTTAAAGGGGTTAATCAGGACAAAGGACACGAGGAGTTTATACTGGTTTGGCCCCTTACGGTGAAGCTAAAAGCCTAATCCAATTGTAGGTGGTATTGTTAGGGTTTCGATGAGCAGGGAGCGAATACGCTTGACCCGGCTCTCGATCTCTTGTTTCTTGTCCTAAGCCGCCGCTAGGTCGTCCCCTTATATACACGGGTTGACGCCCTGCGGGCTACAGAGTCCCGACCGGCTTATACAACGTATCCGGCTCGGTGACCTTTCTTACATGCCTTACACTACAAGTTTACATACATGGCGGTTTATATCCATGGGCCTTAAGCCGCCTTCGGGTCTGGGCCCTCTACCAAGCCTATCTGTGAACCGCCATATGATCTTGGGCTTCATTGCGATGAATCGTCATAGGGATGACCCGACCCCTCCTGGGCGGGTCATACTTAATAGTTATATCCCCAACATTAGGCCCCAGGTTGATTTGAACTTGTTCATGTCAATCTTCAAGACTTAGAAAACTCCTTCCACATCTGCTGTGAAAACCTTATAACCCGCTATGATGTCATCTCCAAGAATTTCGGAAACCTGCCACGATGTCATCTTTAACGGATATTTATCTTAGTGTCTTTCCGAAAATCAAGGTGTCTAATTAGCTGGATAACCATCATTTGGCCTCCTCGTCTTTCGCGTCTGCCTGTTTTTCTGTTTCCTTATAAATAGGACCATAGAGTCATCTTTCATTCTTCTCCTTCTCCTTTCTTCCTCTTCGTGACGCACCGACCCGAACAAGCCTTGCCGCCATCGACCTCCGTCTCCAACCTCAACTCCGGCCACTGCATCGCCCTGAATAGACCAGAAAACTATGACGCCACTCCGCTGTCCTAACAGCATCAGTAAGCCCTCTTTCCTTCGTCATAGATCTGTCATTAGGTTTTGTTGGTGTTCGTCGGTGTTCATCAGCGTTTGTCGCCGCCCTTCTTTCTCCTTGTTTATTTCCATGGGTTAGATCCAAAAACCATATGAATCTTGCACGGTAGTAGTTTTAGCACTTGTTTTTGACACTAGAATATATCCCCATCGCGACATATCTCCTCTAGGGCACCTCTACTTTTCCACTGTAACCTCTGTAGATTCCGAATTTATTTCCTTTTTCTGAACATCGGTAGATCCAAATTTGTAACCTTAATCTGCAGAACCTGTTTGTTTCAACACTTAGCAAATTTTACTCTTGGTAACTCTTGAATATCTTAGTCATGGCGGCTTACTCTGCCGGCTTATCGTTACTTCATATATCATTAGCCCTTGCTTAAGCCGCCATTCTGAACATGCCATGTACTTGTTAACTTGCAATTTTAACAATCATCTTGAGCCGGCAAATTCTTTCCTGTCTTTTAGGTTGTCCTTTCACCATGCCGCCCAAAACAATCACGACCTGCAACTGGGTTCCCTCCATAGTCATTGAGAGCACCTTGAAGGATTTTATCAGCGTTGGATATTTGCCAGATAAGAGTGTGATGCATTACCGTGTTCCTGACCCGGGCGAAGAGAAACCTCAGCCTAAGGACGGTGAAGTGATTGTATTTACTGATCATATGAACCGGGGCTTCTCGCCACCCGGCTCTAAATTCTTCAGAGATATCCTACACTTCTTCAAACTCCATCCGCAAGACATTGGGCCCAATTCCATATCAAACATCTGTAACTTCCAAGTCTTTTATGAGGTATACCTTCAAGAAGAGCCTAGTGTTGAGCTTTTCAGAGAGTATTTCTACTTGAACCGGCAGAACGAGTTCACAAATGGGCCTAGCTTGGAACTTGGCGGGATTTCAATTCAACGCAGACGAGATGCCATCTTCCCTCAAGTAGCTCTGCCAAGCCATCCCAAAGACCGGAACCAAACATGGTTCTACTGCAAAGATATCTCGTCGTCTGATGAAAATCCGTTGCCGGGTTATCGCCCTGAGTGTCTTGACTCAAAGTACCAACTCCTTGATACACTTACCGCCGCCGAATGCAAGAAACTTGTCCCTACCATCAGAAAAGTTCAAGCCTTGCTAGGAAACAACTTAACTGGAGTCGACCTAATCTGCTGCTGGGTTGCATGGCAGATCATACCCTTAAGCCGTCGATCCGGCTTTATGTGTACATATACTGGAGGAACAGATGATCCCTTACGCCATAGCTCTCTACGACTGACTGAAGAGGGCATCGTTGAGATGGCAACCACACTTGTAAATAGCAAATATGAAGATTGCAGCAAAGTGGGTTTGAATCCTTTCTGCAAGCTTAACCCGGCGCCAGAGGTGAATCTTTTGATTTCTTTTTCCTTTGGCACTTAAACATTGCATGAACTCAAATATGTTATCCTTGCACAGGCTAAATCTGACTTCTGGAAGGCCAAATATGACCATGAGGCTGCCAAAAAGGCTAAAGCTGCTGCGAGAGCCGCCAAAAAGACCAGCAGGAGGTCTAGAAAGAAACCAAGCGCCTTTGAATTGCTGAAGCTGGATGATGCCTCTGAGTCGGAGGTAGCCCTTGGTTCTCTTGGCTTCTTTTTTAACAACCTTATTGACACTGACTATTGCCAGGATGACATGGGAGACAGCTTGATCCCTTCGAAGTTTCCCTCTAAGAACTTGAAACCATCGTGCGATATCCCCAACAATCCCTATTACCGCCCTTTTCTCGTGCGATGGTGAGTGAATAAACACTTGACCTGAGAATAACCCGCTTAGCATGGAAGATACCGACCACCTCCTGTCGTTCCATGAACGATCCACGCAAACAAAACAGATATTTTTAGAAGTTTCTAGAGGTGGCGCATGCAAATTTACTTAGGATGGTAGGGTAATACCGCATATAGGTAGATATGGCGGACTCATCTGGAATAACTTTGGGTTCAAGGGTTTTGATGTACAAGCAGAATCCCCACTTAGTACAGGCGAAGGCTAGCAATTAGATTGAGAAGTGACTAGCTAGAGAGCAACAACGATCATGATCATGCATTATGCATAAGTAACATTGGACACTAGCATGAGTAGGATATGGTCACCATGAACATAAATATCATACATGCTATGTTGGTTTTGATTCAACTACATGCATGAACATGTGCCAGGTCAAGCCACTCAAACATTCAGAGGACGATACCATATCATCATACTACATCACAATCATTTTAACGCAATGTTGATATCCAAGATAAATCATTATCCACTCCCACCTACTTATGCATGGCATGAGAAACTATAACCTCTAATTGTCATTGTAAACATGTTTAATCATAATGGGCTGAATCATGGATACTAGGTTAAACATATTTACACAAACAGAACAAGTCGAGTTCATACCAGTTTCTCTCTGCCACGGCCAGTTCATCGAATATCGTCATTATTGCCTTTCACTTGCACAACCGAACAATGTGAAAATAATAATAGTGCAAGAGCGCCATGGATTAAGCCGGAATCTGCAAAACATTTTATTCCACAGGAGAAGACAAGGTAAAATGGGCTCTTTATTAGTTCAACAGTTCATCGTGGTCTTCTCCTCGGTACAACTCGAATTAAAGAAAAGAAATTCAGAGAAACACACTGAAATATTTTTGGAGTTTTTGGTTTTCTTGAACAAGCAAATAAAAGGAAAAAGCAAAAATGAGAAAAACTATTTACACGGGAAAGCTTCCAACAAGCAAAAGAAGAAGAATGAAATCTTTTTGGATTTCTTTTTAATATAACAAGTAAGCATGCATGAAAAGTAAACTATCTACAACTAATTTTTTTGGTTTTTCTAAAGTTTTCCAAACACACAAGAAGAAAGTAAGAAAAATGAATCTAAGCATGGATGATACAATGAAAAAGTGTGAACACCGACAAGATGAATAAGTGGACATGAATGTAATGTCGATGAGAAACACGTACTCCCCCAAGTTTAGGCTTTTGACCTAACTTGATAGTCGATCAGTAATCTGGATAGTAGTTGGCGTGGTAGCTCATAGAGGCTCTCGGTGCGGATGCATTGGCCTGCCGTGCTGCCTCCATTGCTGCATTGTGAGCTCGGGCCTCACTCTCAAGAACAAAATATCTTCCTTTGTTGTGATAATCAAAAAGAGTAGGCGTAGGCAAATATGTGTGCACAACAGATTTTTTGGTTAAACAATAGATTATAAGTGAAGTTGGCAACCTTCCCCTTGAGAACCTTATGATCTTTTAAAGTGTCAAAATCTAAATACTGCGTCGGGGTAGAATAGGATCAAAGGGCAAAGGTGCAACACCCAACCCTCGTGCTAAACACGTGGCATATATTCCACCATAGAAATAGCAACTTTTAGCGTTGTGCTGAAGTCTGCGTGCAACAATCGCTCCAAGGTTATAATTCCTTTCACCAGTGAGAGCGGTGTGGATGAGGCTCAAGTCTGGAGCACCCGGTCCCAAGGTGACAAGCATTAAGCATGGTAAAGTCATAGCAATATCAATCTAAGAACATAGTGGATACTAGGGATCAAGCCCTAACAAAACTAACTCGATTACATGATGAATCTCATCCAACTCCTCACCGACTAGCGAGCCTACGAAGGAATTCTCACTCCCGGTGGGGAGCATCATGTAATTGGCAATGGAGAAGGGTTAGTGATGACGAAGAACGAAGATCCCCCTCTCCGGAGCCCCGAATGGACTCCAAATCTGCCCTCCCGAGGAAGAATAGGACTTGGCGGTGGCTCTGTCTCGTGGATCGCGATAATTCGTTCTCCTTGATTTTTCTCTCCGTAAATATGATTTTATAGCGTTGGTTTCAGGGTCTGTGGGCCACCAGGTGGGGACAACCCACCTGGGTGCGCCTGGTGAGGGGGCGTGCCCTGGTGGGTTGTGCCCACCCAGGTGCCCCCCTTCGGTAGGTCTTGACTCCAAAAATTCTTATATTTTATATAAAAATTCCCCGCAAAGTTTCGTTTCATTCCGATAACTTTTATTTCTACACAAAAAACAACACCATGGTAGTTCTGCTGAAAACAACGTCAGTCCGGGGTTAGTTTCATTCAAATCATGCAAATTAGAGTCCAAAACAAGAGAAAAAGCGTTAGAAAAAGTAGATACGTTGGAGACGTATCTACGTTGCATGATTTCATGGTTGAAGAAATATGTATTTGACATTAAGAAAGCAGTAGCAATAAACCAAACGATCATATGCTAAGCTAACGGATGGGTCTTGTCCATCACATCATTCTCCTAATGATGTGATACCGTTATCAAATGACAACTCATGTCTATGGTTAGAAAACCTTAACCATCTTTGATCAACGAGCTAGTCTAGTAGAGTCTCACTAGGGACATGGTATTTGTTTATGTATCCACACGTGTATTTAAGTTTCCGATCAATACAATTCTAGCATAAATAATAAACATTTATCATGATTAAGTAAAAATAATAATAACCATTTTATTATTGCCTCTAGGGCATAGTTCCATCACGTAGCCCCACCATCTCGCCTTGCAACACGTGGTCACTCAGCCCACCTTCTCACCTTATCTCTTCCGACCGTTCTCGTCCTTTTTTTCTTCTCCATCGTATCTCCTCATCTCCTTCTCCTCCTGTAGCCACTAGCCTCCACCGGCTGACCCTTGTCCACATCATCTTCTCATATCCTTCTCCTCCAGCGAGCTCCTCCAGTGAGCCGTATTCCCACCACTGTCTTTCCTCTCTCATGGTCGTTGACATGCAAGGTTGGGAGGCCCCGTGAGCCTGAGCCAGGGGCAGGATCTGCGTAGCTAGTTCCTCCCTCCCCTCCCCACATTGTGAGGGGAGGTGGCATCATTGGAAGGAAGGCGGCGAGGGCGCGCAGTTGGGAGCAGCTGTCAGGGGATGTTGCAACTGGCGGGCGCACAACTGGGAGCAGTCGACCGAGATGCTGCTTCTGGCAATTGCAAATGCTGTAACCGGCACTTAGGTTGCTGGGACCGATGATGGAGATTGCTGGAACCAGTGGAACAAAAACTACAACCAACCATGGCCATTGTTGCGACGAGCGAGAGGGTGGGTGCATCGTCACCGTCAATTTTGCTAGAACCAACATCAGCCAAAGCTACATCCAACGGTCGAGAAAGCTACTACCGACGACACCGATTGCTACAACCGGAGATGACGAAAGTTGGTGACCGGCCACTGCGGCAACTGGGGGAAGCTGCAACCTTTGATGGAAAATGCTTCTACTGACGAAAAAAACCTTCAACCGGCACCGACAGAAGTTGGGGCCGAGCCATTACGCAACCACGAAGTTGCAACCGAAGATGGAAGAAGCTTCAACCAACGACGATGGTGCGAGCTGTGACACCGAAAGCTGCAGTTGACGGTACGATGCTGCTGTGACGGGGCGCTACGACGATGACTAGGCGCTGCAACGACAACCACCACGTGTTAAGGCGTCACCGACGATAACACTCCGACCAACGGCGACGTTACTATGAGGGCGGCTATTGGAACTGCGAGGACGTGTGCTGCAAGGGTGGCGAGCCGGCGGTGCTTTGAGGTCAGCCGCTTGAGGCGTCCATGGTGGGTGTCGACGGCACTCGACTACCACTCTTTTTTCGTGCTTGCGTTCTGTGTTTTTTGGAGGCAAAAACAAACAATGTGAGGAGCTGATCTGGACGGCTGAGAGGCATCACATCCAACGTGCGGGATGCGACCAACGAGGGGTTGGCGCCAGTCAACCGGAGCCTAGCACCGCTATAAAAAAACGTATACTAATGATCGATTTGTCTACAATAAATGTATATACACTGGTTGGAAAGGCAATCTAGTAGTATATCTCTTAGTGGCATATCTAACAAATAATGTTCATATACTCTAAATTAATTGTGTGGTGTAGTATAAATGTTACATACAAGTGCTTAATTATGCCAAGTTTTCTTCACAAGAAACAAACACACGGTTGAGGGGAGTGACGCGTGGGGCCGTGGCATGGCACAGCTGTTAGCTGGACCGCTGATCCGTTACAACTGTTAGTGGGACCGCCATCTCCTCACTTCTTTACAGTATTAATGAGGAAATTTAAAAAATAACTTGAGAATACGGATTTCCAGGAAGGGGACAACAAGCCACGCTCTCGCCACAGTCCGCGCTATAAATACGCGCGGGCGGCCCACGAAGCCCGCGGGCGCGTAAGACGCGAAGAAAAAGTAAAGCACAAAAAAACGCGCAGCGGTGGGAGAGCCAGAGCCATGGAGACGGGCGGCGACGAGATGATGATGACCTCGGGCGCCACGGGCCGGATCGTGCCCGTCTTCCGCTCCGTGCTGTCCCGCCGCGCGCTGCTCCGCCTGGCCGTCGCGCTCCACTCGCTCTTCCTCTGGCTGCTGCTCCTCGTCGGCCGCCGCCGCCGCCCCGACGCCGCGAGCCCGGCGGTGGAGCCCGGCCGGCTCGGGAGGGCCAGGAGCCGGCGCAGGGCCGCGGAGGAGGAGGACGTGCGCCGCCGCCGGGCGCTCGCGGAGGAGGTGCCCATGGCGGAGGAGGAGGACGGGGACGGGAGGACGTGCGGCACCTTCGTCGTCGCCGGGGCCAGGCGGAACGCGCTCTTCTGCCGCGTCTGGGCGCCGGCGGCCGGCGCCGAGATGAGGTGAGCCCGTCCGCCCGTCCCCGTGGCGTGTGCGATCGAATTGCCTTCCGTGGACCCTGGGGGGTTTCGGTCGCCGTGGAAATTGGTGGTTTCCTTTTGTTCCTTTGTGTGGATTTCGCTTTCGTGGTTCGTGATTTTTTACTCCTCACTTTTTTGCTGTATATATATATATTATATGGGCGGAGCGGTGGGAGAACGGTAGTTCGTGGACTTGACCTCACCCAGAAGGGATTTGCTCTTTCGTCTGAATCAGTCAATATTACAACGATTTTTTTCCTAAAGAATAAAACAAGGATTTTCTTCGGGTCTTTGATCCCTTGGAAGCTTTGTTTATTTGCGAATTCTGCGTGGTGGATAGTTCTCTTGCGCCTTTGGCACTCTTCTCTGACCCCAACGGGCGGTAATTTCAGTTAAAGCTGCATTTTTCTGCTCCTGTTTAGGCGATTCCAGTGTAGTAATGGCAAGGCGCGATGAGCATTTAGATCATGCATTTTTCTGCTGCGGTTTTGATCACGCAATTAGAGTGCTTTACTGGATACCTGGACCTAGTGTTCTTCAGAAGACTTTGTGGCTGCTGCTCTACTCATAAAGAGACGTGCCGTGCGATGCACGTTGAGTACATAAAAAAAATGTCAGATCTCCATTGATCTTTGCATTCATGGTCATTACCCCTGTCAATGATGATGCATGGAGTTTGTCCTCATCGCAGAGCTGCTGTTTTAGGTTGTCATATTTCTTGTACGCGCCTGTCGATCGGAACCTCAACTAGTTGACTACATTAACGATAGCTCTGTGCATTTTTTTTTTCTGTGATAGTGTAAAGCAACTTTGAAATACAGCAAAGGAGGAACAAGTAAAGTGGAATGGATTAGGAGAATATAAGCTGATGCTTATCTCCAACTTCTGTTCCATTCTTATCTCTCAATGAAAAACCTTAACGTAATGTCTCCATGTGACACAGGAAAACTTAGCTATCAAGAAAGGGGGAGATGATTTTTTCTTAATTCTTTAATGCGCCCACTTTGTGCAACCGAAGTGTTGATTATTCTTGACATGACCCAGTTGTAGTTGCATGAGCTGACCGTCAACTCTGTTTTCAATATGAATGGCATAATAGTCAAACAAACCCAGCAAACAAATGTTGAAAAAGGAGATAACTGCAACTAATTTAGGTAATCCGCCACCCCTAATTATGCTGACTGGTTTTATGGCTTTACATGCGTGAACACCTTTTGAGAAGAGTGTGGTTCTCTGTTTCAGTCTCTTTCATTAGAAATGGGAAGTTTGAAGCATCAAACTTAGCACCTCTTTCACCTGCTGTGACACAATTTTGTATTGACTATCTTCCTCTTTTGCTTTAGGGGCGTTCTGCTCATCGTACATGGGCTCAATGAGCATAGGTAAGGAAATCCTGTCGAGTCATTCCCCTCCAGTCCTCCATGCTGCAGCATGGTGGTGTATCTATATTTTTCATATATCCTCCTTGTATTGAAGGCATTACTAAGAGTATCTTGATCTTGTGTTTCAGTGGGAGGTATTTGCATTTTGCCGAGCAGCTAACGTCATGTGGCTTTGGAGTATATGCAATGGATTGGATAGGTAAGGAAACCTACTTCTGGTTTTCTGAACATGTGTTATTCTGCTATATTAAAGGAAATGTTACACATGGTTGGGTTGGTGGAAGATCAGTGCTATATTTAGAAACAAATTCAATGAATGATCAATTTCGAGGCATGTTGCTCGATCTTACATAATTGTTCCTCAGAGCAAAATGTAAACTAACTGTTAGTTCTTAATTGCTATGGAAAAAACAGACTAGGAAACTGAATAAATTACTAGTAGTAGCTTTTCTTTATAACACATTATAAGGTAAAATATAAGCAATGGTGCTAAGGTTGTCATGTTGTGCCCCCATAGTTGCGGATTCTTTCCTTGGAATTCATTCCTATGTGTCAATCAGTCCTTCGAGAAAATTATTCGTGGTTTTGAATCTCTTTGTTCCTGTGAGGTGTGAACATGCCTACTGAATTTTGCACTCGTTTTAACATCATCAGGCTAACTTGAGCTTATGCATAATAGGTCATGGTGGCAGTGATGGTCTGCACGGTTATGTTCCTTCACTTGATTATGTTATAGAAGACATGGTAAGTCTCTGTCTGTGCACCTACTTCTACATTCTTCTGTTCAAGGTTTTTTGATAGAAGGGACAGAGCTATTCTGTTCCCGATGGCTGATGTGATATGTAATGCTATATTATCATCTCTGAACAGGAAGTACTCCTTGATAAAATTATGCTGGAGAATCCAGATGTTCCTTGTTTTCTACTCGGTCACTCAACTGGTGGAGCTGTTGTTTTAAAGGTATGGCTTGTCGAATTAAATCGCTTTTTGTCATCGGTATTTAGGCCAGATCTAGACACTGACCCTACTCCTCTGGGCCTGTGAACAATGGATACCCTGCCGGCGGAGAATGGTGCAAAGCATTAACAAAATAGCCTGGTTGAAATGGTTTGGCTAACGATGCTCATTTAACAACGCTTAACTTTCTTGTTTCATGCATGCTCATCACTAGCTGTCATTTTGCAGGCGTCGCTGTACGCTCACATCAGAACCAGACTGGAAGGGATCATCCTGACTTCACCAGCTGTGCGTGTAAAACCAGCGCATCCGATTGTTGGGGTAATATAACTATTCTGGTTTCCTAGTACTCCGTATTATTTTGTGGGCATTTGGGATGACTAAGATAAAAAATGATTGCATGAAAGCATTTGACCGGATTTGATACTTCTCGTTTCTGATATTATTTCGGAAGTCTGCTTTTGGATTCCAACGTCAAATTTAAAACTTCAAAATGTGGAACATATCGGTACCTGCATGCCAAGATGTGTTTCGTCACTGAGACTTATCTGAATCAACGCAGGCCGTGGCACCGATATTCTCTCTGATAGCACCCAAGTTCCAATTCAAGGGAGCAAACAAGCGGGGCATTCCGGTGTCTCGCGACCCCGCCGCGCTGCTGGCGAAGTACTCTGACCCACTGGTCTACACCGGGCCGATCAGGGTCCGGACGGGCCATGAGATCCTGCGCATATCCTCCTACCTGCTGCACAACCTGAAGAAGGTGACTGTCCCGTTCATGGTCCTGCATGGCACCGCGGACCGGGTGACGGACCCGCTGGCCTCGCAGGAGCTCTACACGGAGGCCGCGTCGAGGCACAAGGACCTGAGGCTGTACGAGGGGTTCCTCCACGACCTGCTCTTCGAGCCCGAGCGCGACGAGATCGCCGCCGACATCATCGGGTGGATGGACCGGACGCTCGGTCTGCAGGCTGTATGAGTGGTAGTTGTTGTCTGAATATGGGGAGGAGATGGGCATCATGTGTAGGCCGCTCAGATCGCGGCAATGGGATTGCAGTCATGGGCTTCATGGCATGGCATGGCAAGGCATGCATGATGGCTTTGATCTGATTCTTGCCGGTGTTTTCTGAAAGTGGTCTGCAGATTGCCTGTGATATTCTTCCCCATCTTACGATGCTGCCGATTGCAGACCAATGAATTGGGAAGCCGGTGGCTTGTGCTTTGTATGAATGCTGCAATATATATCTATAATAACAAAAGGGGTGGGGAAAAAAATAAGGGTAATGCTATTCAGCGGACGTTCGCTAGGGGGGTGGCCATTTGCGAGCGTTTTTCACGGCGTCTTATGTTATGGGAACATGGCAATTCCTTCAAGCGAACACCGCAAAATTCACATCGAAATCCCGTTGTTTGCAGAATCTGTGTGTTTCTGAAGAAATTGTCCATGTGTGTTTGAACAACTTGTCATAGAAAAAAACGTTTGCAAATGTCATACTCACCATTGAACTTCGCTGGCTACTGCGGTCTAAAGAATAACGCGTACTGCTTGCTGGCTTGGAAAACCTTTCTCGATCATGTGAAGTTTGTGCTCCAATTATTGGTACTCCTATACATATGCCCGCCTTCAAACCTGTAAAATGAAAGCAAGCAGCTGCACGTACCCTGGCGGTTAGCTGTCCCGGACCGACATGTGCCAGCTGCCAAGTGGTTGGGAGGGACCGTTTCGTTGGGAGTTTCGAGTCAACAATGGCGAGCGGTAGGTTATTATTTATTGATTGGACATGTTCGTGTGATCATATGAAACCTAGGTGCAGATAAGTGAGATAACATACTCCTCCTCCCGTGGATAGATTTTCTGGCAGGTGGCAGAGCAACGTGTGTCGTTAGCGGCCAAGTGGTAGCTGGGGACGGTTGACAGTTTTCAGTAAGGTCAGCAATGGTGAATGGTAGCTGGGTAGGTGGTGCAAAGTCATGTGCGCGACAACATTCTCTCTTCACCGGAAAGTAACGTTCAAGTTTCAGCTTTGACAACCTTTTTTTTCCATGGAAAGAAAAGAAACTTTGACGAGTTTTTATTAAACGGTTCGCTAATAGTCAAATCAGAACCGTAACACTTGCAACTGGTTTTTGTCCACATTTTTTTTGTGGGGATTCATCCACTTTTCCTCGTTTACTTGAACATTGTTCTTCGCTCCGGCAACCGGTGGTGGGGAGGGGGATCCCGGTGCCTCCGCTCCGGTTAATGGTTTGGGTTCGGGGTTTTTTAGTCCTTACAGGTGTGGTGGTCGGGCGGATGGCGATGCTTCTTCTTTGAATTTGTTTTTCTGGGCTGCGATCCTTCTCGAGTTCGGCACGTAGTCGACGGAGATACGGGGTAGATTCCCGCCGTCTCCTTGGGGTTGTGAGGTTAGGGTTTGTCGTTGTCTGGTGAGATTTGGTGTCAGGTACTTTAGAGCTATTCAATGGTTCAATGGCGACGACTGCGGTTCTAGGGCGCTGGTCCTTAAGAGCACGTGCACGAAGACTTTCCGGCTATTATCGACAAGGTCAAGCCGACTTTGATAGAGGAGCGGCGGCGGTGGCGCGTCGACGGCTCGTTCTAGCTGCGATAGTGATCGTTCGGCGGTCTCAGAATCTCGATGCAATTTTTATTATGTTTGAGATACTTTGTACTTTCGGTGAATTTTGATAATACATCTGAATCATTTTTGCCAAAAGAAAGCTCTGTTCTTTTTACTAAAGAAAAAGGCGGAGCTCCCTCGATAAAATTTATTCTGCTTGCTTTTCTTATGGTAGAACTTCACTCTAGTCAATGAACTTTAAAAAGTAGATGGAGGCATTGCGCCACTTGTCTGCTATTAGAGGTTTGAAAGTAATCCTTGTCAGGGGTATCTCTTAACTAGTGATTACCTTCGCCGCATAGAAAAAAAAGGTCCTCGTAGTGTCGGGGGTTGGGTGCGACATATGCCAAAGGATGGCTTATCATGGTGGGGGCGAGTAGAACGTCGCTGGTGCCTGGAAACGGGATAAGGCGAAGACATGCACGCCGGCGAATCTTACCCAGCTTCGGGGCTCTCCGTGGAGATAATACCCCCTACTGCTGCTCTGCGGGGTCTCCGCGTGATCACTATGGCAAAGGGTGTACATGGTTGCTCCTTGAGCTGTTTCCTGGAGGTAGGAGAAGGCTAGGCTAGCTCCCTCCTTCCTATCTCATCTGGTCTAGTGCTAATGGATTCGAACCCTTTGCATGGGTGCCCTGGGGGGTTTATATAGGCCTACCCCCCAGGGGTACAATGGTAATCCGGCTGGGCGCGGGCCCAGCCGTCAGTTTCTCCAGCCTCCGTCTTCTCCGCCGACTGCTGGGCCCGCCAATTGGCGGGCCCCGCCGACTGGTCCGGTACGGCGTCGACAGGCCATGTCCGCCGCTGGCGGGTCTTATCGGCTGCTGATTACTGTAGACGTGCTTCTAATGACGCAGGTTGGTCA
Organism: Triticum urartu; assembly: GCF_056163025.1. Classification (NCBI taxonomy): domain Eukaryota; kingdom Viridiplantae; phylum Streptophyta; class Magnoliopsida; order Poales; family Poaceae; genus Triticum; species Triticum urartu. The sequence goes on along the minus strand of NC_141875.1, from coordinate 110,059,767 downwards.
TGGGGTCGTGGCGACAGCCCCGCCGCCTGGCGGGCGATCACTATTGCCACTCCTCGTCACATCTGGTTAATGGCGCGTGGGCCCCGGGGGAGGGGCTGGCCGACTCCTGGGGGCCGACTCCCATCCGGGCCGACTAGTGGCGCTCTCGCCGTCTTCTGGACTCCCGCTAACTGGTGGGACCTGCCGCCCCAGAGTCGTACAGACAAGCCGTCGTGGGCGCAGGATTCTGCCCACTGGTGCTGATGTCAGGGCCGGCATGGCAACAGTGCCGCGCCGGACGAAGATCTCCGCGGGTACGGCGTACTGTGGCCATGCCTGCCCTTGGAAAGGGGTGGGAGTGGGCTTTACTGTAGCCACTCCCCGCCCCGTCCCTCTTGATGAGGGCGTGGGGTTTGTTGGAGTCGCGGGCCGGCTCCCATGGCCGGCTTCTCTGGAGGTCGCTAGTTAGGAGTCGGCTCATCCTGAAGCCGTCTTCGGGACTTGGCCGTGAGTGGGCAGTCGGTTGCCTTGCCGCCGACTTCTCAGAAGGCGGCTCTTCGTCCTGGGGTCCATCGGGACGCAGCCTGCCCTGATGTCTCGGGTTAGCCTACCCGTGGCCCATTACTCCGACAGTAGTCCCCGAAGCTGATGAGGCACCACGGACGATCGGCCGAGGAGCCTCAGCAGTTTCTCTTTCCGGGTGACCGAGACATGGATCTTGCTTGACTTCTGCCAGGCCGACTAGAAGGAGTCGGACTCGCTCAACTCTGATTTGAACAATATTTCGAACGCCGCGACGGGATCCAAGTGGCGTGCTGGCTAAGCTTCCCGGCCGCCGCCCGTTCCGGGCCTGTCACGCGGCGACACGCGGCCGGGCCAGTCTGCCTGCCCACACGCGTGACGGGACAAGCCCGCAGGCGGGGCCCACCATTACCGCGCCTCGGCGCATGAGCGGATCCGCTGCGGCCCGAGCGGACGGTTGGGATTCCCATAAAGTTACTGCGTGCAGTAACTTTGGCGTGGAAACGTGGGGGTCGTGGGGTCGTGGGCGCAGTAAATCCCATGACCGCCCCCTCGGCTTCGCAGCCCATGAGGCTATAAGTAGGGGGAGGAGGGGGGAGCGGCAGAGCACGCGCGCCCCTCCTCCACGCTACTCCTTGCTCTTCTTCTTATTCTTCCTCGCACCGCCGCGCGCCCAAGCTTTGCCAAACGCCGCGGCGATCCGCTCACGATGAGCTCTTCCTCCGCCACCGTGCCTCCCTCGGTGCATTCCGGCACCTGGGACGGCTCAGAGGTCCATGACGACCACATCGAGTTCCTCCGCAAGACTCGTCGGCTTCCCAGCGAGGATTACGTGCGGGTACGCCTTGCACCGAGGGGGGAGATCTCTCCGGCGCCGGAGGAGGGCGAGCGGGTTATCTTCCGCTCGCACTGCCTGCGCGGCCTGGGGCTGCCGGTGAGAAGCTTCTTCCGCTCCTTTCTGGAGTTCTACGGCCTCCAGCCGCATCACCTCACGCCCAACACGGTGGTGCTGCTGTCCGCCTTCGTTGCCCTGTGCGAAGGCTTCCTCGGAGTCCTCCCCACCATCGAGCTCTTGGGGGGTTCTTCTACTCCAAGCTCGGCACCCAGGCCGCAGGCGTGCCGGCTCGGTGCGGCGCGTTCATCGCCGTGCGGAGGTCGGGGGCTGACAACCCCTTCCCCACCATCAAGCTGATAAAGTCGATGAAGATGTGGCAGCGATCGTACTTCTACGTGAAGAGCGTCTTCGCGAAGGGCGATTGGGTCAATCTGCCGGCTTTCGAAGCTGGCCCGCCGGCTGGGAGGCTGCCCAACCGGTCGTATCGGGCCAAGTCGCTGACGCTTGCGGGAGCCGGCGCCGTCACGCGACTCCGAGTGCTGACGCAGTCGGAGGGCTTGACTGGTCCGGATCTATTGGCCGCCTTCGTGGCGCGCCGAGTTCTCCCGCTCCAAGGTCGCCCCCACATGATATGCCAAATGAGCGGGCACCGTGACCCGAGTCGGATGTGCACCAAGGACATGCCTCACGAGGAGGTGGCCTACATGGTGAACTACCTCTCGGACAGCAAGCTCCTGGAGGATTGGCGGTTCGGCAAGGAGCCGTACTCTCGCGCCACGCCCCCCCCCCCGCCCGTAGTGAGTTGCCTTTTTCCTTCTTTCTTTGAATTGTCTTCTTTCTTGCCGAGTTTGTCTTGTCCGACCTGACCAGTCGGCTTTGGTCAGAATCCCCTCCTCCATCCATCAGCCGGCACCACGGGGCCGGCCCGGGAGTTCCTCGCCGACCGGGCGGAGAGCGACGTCGACGACCCCGATCTGGGGGCGGCGGCTTTGGAAGACGACGCCGAGGGAGGAGGCGGCCCGCGGTTCGGGGCCAGTCTAGAGGACTGGCCTGATGATGAGGAGGAGGTCGCCCCCCGCCACTGGCCAGGAGTCGGCCATCCCGGCGCGGGCTCTCCTGCCGCGCCGGGCGCTACAGGCGGCGGGAAGAAGCGCAGGGCCGTGCCGACCTTGTTCGGCAGTCGGCCAAAGAAGCCCAAGAGTTCGGCTGCGGCGACCAAGCAGGACGAGGCGGCCGCGAAGGCCATCCGCTTCCGCAAGGAAGTAAAGAAGCCGCCACTGGTCTCCGCGTGAGTATTCCATCTTAACGCCTTTATTCCTTCTTTGTGGCTTTTGTCTGAGTCTTTACTTGCTTCCCTTGCTTCAGGGCTCCCCTCACTCTTGAGAGGGTCGTCGCCACCTCCGTCATGGGGTCGGCGGAGACGTCCGCCACCACTCGGCGGATTGACCCCGCCGCCGACCTCCGGGAGGCGGCGGAGCGAAATGCACAGGAGAAGCGCGACGAGGAAGAGGCCGCCCGCCTGGAGAAGGTGGAGGCCGAGAAGGCGGAGGCCTCCGCCGAGAAGAAGCTGGCGGAGGTCGAAGATGCTGTCGCGGTGAGGCGGCAGGCTGAGGAGGCCACGCACCGCCAATCGACGGTGTTCGTCACCCCGTTGAACTCTGCGCCGCCGCCTCCGGAGTTCACAGGGCAGACTGGGGAAGCCGGCGGCGAGAACCCCATCATGGAGAGGGAAGGCGGCGACACCTCCATGCCGGACGTGATTGTTCCGCCGCCGCCTCCGCCGCCGTCTGGGAGCGCGCAAGGCAAATAGCCGACGAACCCGCCGGTGCCGCCGACTGAAGACGAGGCCGTGGCGAGGCTACTCCTTCAAGTCGGCTCGCCAACGCGCCGCCGTCCTGAGAAGGCAACTTCGGCGCAACGCCCCTTGGAGACCGGCACCGCCAGCTCGGCGATCCCAGACACCGAAGCGACGAGCGTCGCGCCCATTGGGTGGGTGCGAGGAGGCGGCACGGGCCCGCTGAACCACGCGCTTCTGGACGTCCAGACAAAGCTGCAAGCTGAGGGCGACGCCATCCAGAACTGCACTAAGGCGTACCTGGCATCGCGGGCAGCCGTCCGGGTATGCTTTCTCCTTTGTCCTTGTTTTCTTGTTCCTCTCTATGGGGGCGCGCCAGCGCACCCACTGGGTGTAGTCCCCGAGTTTTGGGCCAGCTGCTGAGCAGGCGGCCCGGAACTCCAATTGGTGAGTTCCGGATACTAACTTTTGTCTGAAATACTTGTCGCAGGACTATCACAACCTCCGTGTCACCGCCTTCAACCGCAATGTTGAAGAGTTGGGCAAGCGGACCGCCGACTTGTCGGAGAGCCGGAGTGAGTCCTTTTTCTTCTTTGCGGGGGCGCGCTGGCGCACCCGCGGGCTGTAGTCCCCGAGATTCGGACCGACTGCTGAGCAGTCGGGCCGGATCTCCCCGGCGACCTCCTTTGTTGATGACTTAACGTCTTCTTTCTTCTTTCTCTTCAAAGGCCAACGCCACTCTTCAACAGCAGCTGAGCGAAGCCAACTCCGTGTTGCGCGCCAAGGGGGAGGAGTGCAGCAAGCTCTCGCAGAGCGCGATCTGTTGGCCGCACAATTGGCAAAGCAGAAGGAGCTGCTTAAGAAGACGTAGAAGGAGGCGGAAGAAGCGGAGACCGCCCTCCTGGCCGAGTTCGCAAGCGAGCGCTCCTCCTGGTCTGACAAGGAGGCATTGCTGGCGTCCGGCTTCCATGAGGATTGAGGACATCGTTGATGGTGAGCTTCTTTACTTTCTTTCTTCGAGCTGCCGACTATAGGTCGAACCGACTCCTGATTTTTGACTTGCTTCTTCATTCTTTTTGTCTTGGCAGACTTCTTCCCTGGCCACTCGCAGGCCGCTAACCAAGCCATCGAGGCTGACCGTGAAGGGCGGAGGGCGGAAGGCGCAGATATCGCCGCCGACACCCCCCGAACCCTTGACGAGCAGCTCCTGAGCATCGAGGCTCGCCTTCGGCCGGCTCACCGGATGCTGCGCCGGTTTCAACGTGTCGGCGCCTAGGCGATCGCTGCCCTGTGGCCGGACATGCAGGCTCCGCGCACCCCCAGTCGGACTGCCGACTGGCTAGAGGTCACGGCTGGCCGTCTTGAGGCCTGGAAAGGTTCCTCGGCCCGGGCTGGAGCGCGCTGAGCCTTGGAATTCGTCAAGGCATGGTATACGGGGCTGGACCTAGACCGGCTGGCCACACTCCAGTCAGAGGCCCAACCGAAGCTGGCAGCCGCGGAGGATGCCCTCGTCAAGCCCGACGCGGCGATCGCCGAGTACACCGACACCAGCATCTTCATCCCCGAGCAGGCTGAAGATGGCGAGGAGGTACCGCCGGAGTGGTTTGGGATGAACCCAGACTACGGCGAGGACTCGGCGGAGGTGATCGGCTCCAGCGTCGAGGAGGAAGGCGAGGCGGAGGACGGAGGCGAGATGGAAGCACCAGAAGGCGAAGCGGACGGCCAGCCTCAGCTCGACCGCGCCTCCAGCAACGAGCCGCGTGCGGCCGAGCCGACTGCCGCCGGAGACGATCAAGCCGAGACCGCCCAGTCGGCCGCCCCAACGCCTGACACCGCCGTCTCCTCTGACCCTCCAAATCCGGCTGCCGCCTTACCTTTATTTTATCTGCTTTAGTAGTCTTTGAAGAACTTGTTAATTCGCACAATTCCACCCGCGGGGTGTATTTTAAACTTCTGCTCGAAGATTCGGCCAAGGGCCTATGTTATGTAAATATTTATCCGAATTCTATCTTTTCTTGCTCATTGCTCCTTTGGCTTTTTCCTTTGCCGCCTTCCCTTAGTTGTCGTCTTGCCAGTCGGACAGCCGCTCTGCGGACTGCCGCTGGATCAAATGCTTGGCTACTTTTGGGAAGGCAAGTACTTAGCCGTTTTAGAGTTTTTTAGCAAGTTGAATAGAAGGCGGCGAGCCGACTACTCAATAGTCGGTTTGCGAAAAAAGGCTGGAAGCCGGCTTAAGCTATGTTTTATGCTTTGAGTCCTTAGCCATTTTTCATGCGAACGCCCATTCTACCTTACTCCTGCCCACCGGACAGTTGCTCTGCGGGCTGCGGCTTCTGAAAGGAGATGGCTTAGGTGCCACACACTACTTGTCCGCCTGCAGGAAGTATTTCATAGCGCAAGGCGGCAAGTCCCCGGGCCGACTAGTCGAACCCGGTGCCAAGCAGCATAACAAAGAGTGACACACTCGTAGGCATAATTCTTATCATATAGATAAAAGAGGGCAGTCCCCGAGCTCGTCTCGGGGGGCCCGAAGTCTTGGTACTTTAATACAAAAGGTAGTGTGGTACATACTGCATCAACTGTAAAATCTTCGGAGGAGATTTGCATTCCATGGCCGCTCTGTTTCTTTGCCGGAGTCGTCCCTCTTGCGTGCTCGGGGCTTCTGAGCGTCAATCAGGTAGTAGGAGTCATTGCCCAGCACTTTGCTGATGATGAAAGGGCCTTCCCAAGGCGCAGACAGCTTGTGCTGGCCGGCTGTTTGCTAGATCAGCCGGAGCACAAGGTCGCCCTCTTGGAAAGATCTCGGCCTGACCTTCCTGTTGTAGTATCGGAGCAGGCTCTGCTGGTAGATGCTAGACCGGCTGAGTGCCAACAGCCGGCCCTCTTCCAGCAGATCGACGCTGTCTTGACGTGCTTCTTCTACTTCCTCCTCGGTGTACATGGTGACTCGCAGGGAGTCGAACTCTATGTCCGTTGGGATGACGGCTTCAGCACCGTAGACAAGGAAGAAAGGCGTGAAGCCGGTTGACTTGTTTGGAGTCGTGCGCAAACTCCAGAGGACGGCTGGCAACTTGTCAAGCCAACAGCCGGGCGAACGCTCCAGCGGTTCAACCAGTCGAGGCTTGATGCCGGACAGGATGAGGCCGTTTGCTCGCTCCACCTGGCCGTTTGACTGCGGATGGGCAATGGACGCTAAGTCCAGTCGGATGCCCTGTGTCGCGCAGAAACGGGCCAAGGCGCCTTTGGCAAAATTGATGCCGTTGTCGGTGATGATGCTGTGTGGTATGCCGTACCGAATTATGATGTCGAGATGAAAGTCACGGCAGTAGGACCATTCAGTTTCTTGATTGGCTTCGCTTCTATCCACTTGGTGAACTTGTCCACCGTGACAAGTAAGTGAGTTAAGCCACCTCATGCCATCTTGAATGGTCCCACCATGTCTAGGCCCCAAACTGCGAAGGGTCAGGCAATGGGGATTGTAACACCCCGAGTGTCATGCTACAGTAATCACCTGTTAATGGTGCCATGTCATCAGGTTACTGTTGCTAATCTTCACTTGATCCAAATCACTGTTCTTATTCAAACTCAAATTTAAAGTAAAAATTCAAATTTGACAAACATGAAAACTAAAATGTGCAAAGTGCGGCAAATAATCCTAGGATATTTGTCATGTTGGAACCAACCTCTTTTGGTTTCCGAAAGTGCCCCTGGGAATTAATTTGTGGTCCAACATCATTTAAAATTGGCCTTTTCAATTTCTAAAAATGGTTAGGCAACTTTTTTTGGCCTCAAACTTTTTGTGACTCTTAGAATTAATGTGCTTGTTTTAGTTGACAAGTCTCTTTTCTATCAAAACTCTTTTAGTCTCACAATTTATAAGAAGACAAAAAAAGGGTTTAAGAAAAAGAAAAAAGGGGCAAAGAAAGAAAGAGAAAAGGCCCCCTCCCCCAGTGGGCCTATAGGCCCAGTCGGCTCAGCCGACCAGGCCGGCCCAGCCGACCAGGCCGGCCCAGCCGGCCCACCCCAGACCTTCCCTGGCCTATATGGCCCCCTTGCCCCCGAAACCCTAACCGACACCCCCACGCCCCCACTCGCTTCCCTCCCCCCGATTGGATCAGGGGCTCGATCCCCCCCCCCCGCGCCTAGAACCGAACCACGCCGCCACCCGACGCAGTTCGTCGCCGCCCGGACCCCCCTCCCTCGAGTGGGATTCACCGGGGGTGATTCCTTGGATTTTCCCCTTGGTGTTAGACACACAGTTACTATGGTTACTATGAATTTACACTGAGCCATGTTACTAAAGACGGGTCGACCTTGAGGGATACCTGCGCGAGCTTAATTGCAAGTGATGTGGAGTTGGGTTGACCTGGGAGGAGCCCGCGAGATACTTACGAGGCGTGGCCGGACAATCTTAGCCCTTGCCGCAAGTACTCGAGACGGGGCGACGGGGTCACATCGATCGTGAGTCTCTGCTTGTTACCGCGCGTTCCTAATCCACTACGATTTGGATATTTGATCTGAGGGGCCTCTGGCATGATAGCACTAACCATCACGTGGGCATAGTATGGGCGTTCTGTGCCGTATACATCAGCCGAAGCTTAATAGACGCCAGCGACTGAGTGGCGCGTGCCGGGTTGGACTGGAAAGCACCTACCTTGTTGAAGGAGGTAGCTAGGTCTGCTCACCGGCCACGTTCGCAATGTGCAGGAGTTCCTGGGGAGATGGCCCATGACCCCTGGGGGCATAGGTTTAGTCCGACGTGCTGGCCTCTCTATTAAGCCTAGGTCGGGTTGCGGCGTATTGTTTGGCCGAGGCTAGGCATGACCCAGGAAAGTGTGTCCGGCCGGAGTTAATTGAGCGTGGTGGGTAAGTTGGCGCACCCTTGCAGGGAAGAAAACATCTATCGATAGCCCGTCCTACGGTAACGGACACTTGGAGTTGTATCCCGATCGGTACAACTAGGACTGGATACTTGTGATGAGAAATGGATTGTGATGAGACTTGGATATGATATGATAACTGGATAGTATGGCTCTGGGATTGCTTTCTCGCAGGGAGTCAAGAAAGGATCTCTGGCCGAGGTTGATAACATTTCTACTACTTTACTTTACGCTACTCTACTCCCTCGTGTTGCTGAAAGATGGTGGTTTCTAGAAGATGCTAGTTTTCGATAGGCTAGGCTTTCCCCTTCCCTTCTGGCATTCTGCAGTTTAGTCCATAGATATAACCCATTCCTTTGATACAGATGCATACTTAGTTTAGATCTGATGTAAGTCTTGCGAGTACTTTAGATGAGTACTCACGATTGCTTTGCTACTTATTTTCCCCCATACCCGATTGTTGCGACCAGATGACGGATCCCAGGAGCCTGACGACTCCACTGATGACTACTACTACCCGGAGGATGCCTACTACTACGTGAAGACCGCAGACGACTAGGAGTAGTTAGGAGGCTCCCAGGCAGGAGGCCTTGCCTTTTCGATCGTTGTTGCTTTTGTGCTAGCCTTCTTAAGGCAAACTGGTTTAACTCATGTCTGTGCTCAGATATTGTTGCTTCCGCTGACTCTTGTGTATTCGAGCTTATGTATTCGAGCCCTCGAGGCCCCTGGCTTGTAATATGAAGCTTGTATTATTTTAATTTGTGTCTAGAGTTGTGTTGTGATATCTTCTCGTGAGTCCTTGACCTTGATTGTACACATTTGCATGTATGATTAGTGTACGGTCAAATCGAGGGCGTCACAAGTTGGTATCAGAGCCGACTGCCTGTAGGTATCCCCCTTTCTAACTCCTTGGACGAAGTTGAGTCTACTCATCCAAAACTATTTTACTAACTTGGCTGTGTGGCTTACGGGCCCACGTCGCAATTGGGTGGTATTAGGATCTTTTATTTCTCGTCTATACTCTGGGGCTCTGATCTCTCGTCTATTCGGGTTAAACTTTTTTACTAACTTGACCTTAGGTTCTCGTAATCACTTCATCCCGGAGAGCCCCTTCACCACAGATGACCGACTGTTTCATCAGAAGACTTTGAAGATACTCCTTGATGAGACCCGAGACCCTGTGCCCACTTCTTTGCAGTTCCCTACCACCGATATATCCTTATGGATAACTACATACACTTGTCATTCATAAAATCATTCCTTGTTGATCTTGTTATTACAAGATGCCCTGAACTGCTCTCTTTTTTCCCGAGAATCCTTTGAGCTTACTGCCTTGTAGTTCCTTGTCATCTGAATACCCCTACGGATAACTTTGTGCACCTATCGAGTATCTGCTCATCCTTAGTTGACTCATGTACTTCACAAAAGTCTTCGTAATACCATTCGTTCTTGTGAAAATCCTCAACAACCTATTGTTCTTGAATTTCTTGCTTGCTTGCATTACGGTTAAAACCATAAGTCTAGTAATCTTATTGTCAGCCTTTGTCATTATCATTTTGAGTCCGTTGATACAATATGTTGCGAATTGCTCGCAATCCTCAATCAGATCCTAGAATTCATCCTTCCGGCTCAGACGTCAATTTAACATGAGCTGGATCTCGACCAATCAAATCGCCATCGATTGTACTCCTATGGCTATTCTACCTATCCATCCCTAATCAGAGCATTGCTTCTGATCCCCTGTCTTGGAATTCATAATTCCTTTGCAATTGAGCCTTGAGTTAGTCAGTTGTTTCTATAATCTGATCTCCTAGCATTCTTTCTCCCTCTGGTTGAATATTGATGCTCACATCAGATCCACACTGTGGACCACCAGACCCCTTTTTCGGATTTTATCCGACAACGTTCTTCATATTCAATAAGCTTGTGAGCCTTTCCTCGGATACATAATGCTTTTGGTAAATTGTATCATCCACTTTCTCAAGCATGCTCTACTACCGAGCTTGTGTTACTTATTCTCAAAATTTATGATATATGTTCCTAAGATGCCCCGATGGGTTGATCCTATGCCTTCCCTAATCTGTGTGAACTCGAAAGTTATGCGGGTTATACTCTACTGGCTTTTCGTCAGATAAAATTTCAATACTATAGCTTCATCAAGAGCAAGAAGTAAAATGAAAGGTTATGCATTGTAGAAGTGGGAGTCGACCCTGAACCTTTGTGTTCATGCCCACGGACACGGTATGGAACTTATCATGAAAGATTCTTGCAAGGATATTTAACCATTCGAATAATTCTTCCGGTATCGTAAATTGGATCCCTTGCAGTTATGGTCCCGACCATATTTCCTCCCTGATACCATTTACTGGGTAAGTTACAATTACTTATCCTCTGCAAATCATTCCCCCGTCCAACCTTTACTCTGATCTACTTTCTGGCATTGCACCTAGTACTTGATATTGGGAAGCTTTATACCCCATCACGTCATTCCTAGCCTGATCGGCTATATCATTATCGAGCTGATTTTAACTGTGCTACCCGGAGCACAACTTCCGACGACGAACTAAGATTATGTCGATCTTCCTCATCTTATCATTTCACCTCAAACAACAAGCTTGATTTTCGAGCTTGTGTCACATCCGTGGTTCCAATAACCTTTCGCTTCATCATTCCTCTTGCTTGATGTCGTCGCTGTTCGATGGCCTCTTCATAGTACCTCGACAAAATCTGTCGTGATCATCATCAACACTCTGAGCTTTTCCAAGATATCAATCGAATTCATGGTGAGAAATACAATCCTTCCCCTCGATGATTTATGTTATCATCGATAACATTCTTGCATTCCCCAACACAAACTTGTTCATATAATTTCGAAAATACATCCTTTTGGCATGTCGATGGATTGCTGCTGAACCCATCGGCCACCTCCTCATATTTTCCCTGATAAAATAACATGATATGTTCTAGAAATTCCCGATGGACCCCTTGTGAATCCAAGGTCTGATCTTTACCCGGTGACCATGTCAATGCTATCTTGAAGCATGTCTGTGGTACTCCGATCTTCAATAAGAACATTTGAAGCACGATACTAAATTATTCTTTATCAATTATCCAAACACCGTTGTATGGGTAATGTCATGAAATTTCTTTCCCCTTACCTAAATGGTTTTATACTTCTATCCTGTCATGGATATCATGCTCTGCTTGTCCTTGGGAAGGACATACCCCTGAAATATGTGTTTAAACACATTTTCCTTTCCATTGTTCTGTTTAATCTGACAATTACATTTCCTTTCCATTGGTTTGTTTAAACCTTATTGTGATCTATATTATCTAAGCAGTAATAGTTCCATGCTTATGTAAACACCTCGGTGTACAATTTGTCAGTAAGACCCTGTTATTATTGTTGTTGACATTCCGGTAGCCACCGATGGACGAGAACTTTGCCTATTGGTCCGCCTCGTTTCAACGAGCAGGAAAATGGTTCTCTTCGTCCCACGCCCTTGGTACCAAACTTTGTTGCCAACATAACTGACAGGCTATCCTCTGACCTGCCTTGCTATCATTACCGTTCAAGATGTTAGCGCCTTCCTACTTTTAACCCACATGGTGGGCCCATAATCCAAAGTTCCACAGAATCGAAACCTGACTCTCGTGTACCTCCTTGATTTCAAAGTATCCTTTCCACTTGCCTTCGTATGTAAATCACGAGCCACCCTCCGAGAGATGATCTATACCCGATACTCTGAACCCCCTTCTCACCCGTTGTTCAGGTATCGATCGTTTGTCCATTTGGTTGTAACTTCTTATTGTACCTTCAAACTTTGCTCTCGATGTTTTATTAAGTTTCAACTCGAGAGATACTTCTGCCTCATTCCCTGAATTATTCACCAGATAATTAACCCTATAAGGGCCAGTTCTCCCGAAGTTACTCTTTACTTCACCAGTTAAATCTCGGGACGAGATTTCTTGTAGTGGAGGAGATTTGTAACACCCCCAGTGTCATGCTACAGTAATCACCTGTTAATGGTGCCATGTCATCAGGTTACTGTTGCTAATCTTCACTTTATCCAAATCACTGTTCTTATTCAAACTCAAATTTAAAGTAAAAATTCAAATTTGACAAACATGAAAACTAAAATGTGCAAAGTGCGGCAAATAATCCCAGGATATTTGTCATGTTGGAACCAACCTCTTTTGGTTTCCGAAAGTGCCCCTAGGAATTAATTTGTGGTCCAACATCATTTAAAATTGGCCTTTTCAATTTCTAAAAATGGTTAGGCAACTTATTTTGGCCTCAAACTTTTTGTGACTCTTAGAATTATGTGCTTGTTTTAGTTGACAAGTCTCTTTTCTATCAAAACTCTTTTAGTCTCACAATTTATAAGAAGACAAAAAAAGGGTTTAAGAAAAAGAAAAAAAGGGGCAAAGAAAGAAAGAGAAAAGGCCCCCCCTCCCCCAGTGGGCCTATAGGCCCAGTTGGCTCAGCCGACTAGGCCGGCCCAGCCGGCCCACCCCGCACCTTCCCTGGCCTATATGGCCCCCTTGCCCCCGAAAGCCTAACCGACACCCCCACGCCCCCACTCGCTCCCCTCCCCCTGATTGGATCAGGGGCTCGATCCCCCCCCCCCCCCGCGACTGGAACCGAACCATGCCGCCACCCGACGCAGTTCGTCACCGCCCAGACCCCCCCCTCGCCGGCTACCTCCCGCTCCGCCGTCGTCGTCCTCGCCTTGCTCCCCGCGCCCCACTGCCCGAATCCCTACCGGCCCTGTGAGCGCCTCCCCATGCTCCCTTTCCTCCTCTTTCCCCCTGCCCCGTTGGACATCGTGGCCCGGCCACGCCCTGGCCGTGCTCGTGCACCCCCAGCTCGCGCCCGACGCACCCCACGGGCGTCCCAACCGACGCTCCCTGCCCTCCTCGCCCGCCCGCGGCGCGCATCGCCGCCTGCTCCGCGACCGCCTGCGCCCAACCGTAGCCTCCTGCGCCCCGCGCGCGCCTGCCTGCACCCACGCACGGCTGCTGCCGTTGGCGCGCGCGTGCCCATCCGCGCTGTGCTGCACTGCCTAGCCTCCCCTACGGCCGTTGCTGCTCCTCCCTGCTCTGCTCCCGCCATTGCTCGCCGCGGCCGCACTTGCTGCGCGCTCCTGGCCGCACACGCCTCGCGCCGCCGTCGCCTGCCTGGTCTCACCTCGTTCCCCGCCTCCTCTTTGCTGCTGCTGTTCGCTTCGGTGGCCGCCGGCGCTGCTGCCCTCCACCGCACGCGGTGGTCGCACCCCCCGCACCACCGCGCGCGCACTCGCGCTGGGCGCGCCCCGCTCGTCCTAACGCCAGCCGTCGCCGCTCCGGTGGCTCGCCGGAGCCCCGCCTCCCCTTGCCCTGGCCGCCGGCACCGGTGTGCGTCGTGTGCGCCCAGTACCCGCTCGGGTGCGCCCGCGCCCAGGCGCCCGCACCCGTGTGCCCGCTCGTTAAGGCCTATGGGCCAATGACATATGAGCCCCAGCCCCCAGAACGGTTTTTTTTAAATAAATAATAAAATTAATTAATTAATTAATTAAAGAGTTAATTAACTTAATTAATTAAACTAAATTAATTAACCTAATTAATCATGTTTAATTAACCTAAACCCTAATTAACCTAAACAGAGAATGACAGGTGGGTCCCACGGGGCCCACACGTCAGGTTGACCAGGTCAACGGTCAATGTTGACTGCTGACGTCTTGCTGACGTCATGATGATGTTAGCAAACACTATTCTGGATAATGTTGATTAAATTAATTAAATAAATCCTAAAAATGATTTAAATCTTTTAAAATTAATATAAAATAAACCGTAGCTCGGATCGAAAACCTTTATATATGAAAGTTGCTCAGAACGACGAGACGAATCCGAATACGCCCTCCGTTCGTCTATCACACGTCCCTAGCACAGCAAACGTTGAACTTTTCCCCTCCGGTTCATCTGTCTGACAGACGTCTGGAACCGGGAAAACATTCCCGGTTGATTTCCCCCTTCACCATATCGTGTAGCCATACGTTAGGTCACACCCGACACAGCATATTGCCAGGTTATGTTTTGTGATGCTTGTTTGCCCTGTATTTACTATTTCTTCCCCCTCTTCTTCTCCAGTAGACCCCGAGACCGACGTTGATGCGACTGAGTACGACTACATCCCCGACGACCCCACCTTGCCAGAGCAACCAGGCAAGCAAACCCCCCTTGAGCATTTCGATATCGCCCTTTTCTTTCCCTCTCATGCTTGCATTAGAACTGCTACTGCTTTCTGTATGATCCTACTCTGATGCATAGCCTGTTGTTGTTACCTGCTTTCATACCTTACCTGCTTATCCTAAACTGCTTAGTATAGGTTGGTTAGTGATCCATCAGTGACCCCCCACCTTGTCCCAGTTGCCTCGCTTTATGTTTGATGACTCGATCAACGTGATCGACGTCCAGGCCCAAACACCGCACATCACCCCCCTAGTTGTACGACACTACAGAGTTACAATCGAGTGCCGAGGGTGAACCTCATACATCACTCCTGATGAGATCTCTGCAGTGTAGCTATACGGTCGAGGTCATCGAGGGTGATTTCCTCCCTAACCACTTCCGTTACCGCTCTGTCGTGCAACCCCTCAAGTGTGAACCTCGAGGGTGGATCCTCTTACGTTCACCTTGATGATAACATCGAGTGGGATTCACCGGGGGTGATTCCTCGGGTTTTCCCCTTGGTGTTAGACACACAGTTACTATGGTTACTATGACTTTACACTGAGCCATGTTACTAAAGACGAGTCGACCTTGAGGGGTACCCGCGCGAGCTTAATTGCGAGTGATGTGGAGTCGGGTTGACCTGGGAGGTGCCCGCGAGATACTTACGAGGCGTGGCCGGGCAATCTTAGCCCTTGCCGCAAGTACTCGAGACGGGGCGACGGGGTCACACCGATCGTGAGTCTCTGCTCGTTACCACGCATTCCTAATCCACTACGATTTGGACATTTGATCCGAGGGGCCTCTGGCCTGATAGCACTAAGCATCACGTGGGCATAGTATGGGCGTTCTGCGTCGTATACATCAGCCAAAGCTTAATAGACGTCAGCGACTGAGCGGCGCGCGCCGGGTTGGACTGGAAAGCACCTACCTTGTTGAAGGAGGTAGCTAGGTCTGCTCACCGGCCGCGTTCGCAACGTGCAGGAGTTCCCGGGGAGATCGCCCATGACCCCTGGGGGCATAGGTTTAGTCCGGCGTGCTGGCCTCTCTATTAAGCCTAGGTCGGGTTGCAGCGTATTGTTTGGCCAAGGCCGGGCATGACCCAGGAAAGTGTGTCCGGCCGGAGTTAATCGAGCGTGGTGGGTAAATTGGTGCACCCCTGCAGGGAAGAAAACATCTATCGATAGCCTGTCCTATGGTAACGGACACTTGGAGTTGTATCCTGATGAGTACAACTAGGACTGGATACTTGTGATGAGAAATGGATTGTGATGAGACTTGGATATGAGATGATAACTGGATAGTATGGCTCTGGGATTGCTTTCTCGCAGGGAGTCGAGAAAGGATCTCTGGCCGAGGTTGATAGCACTTCTACTACTTTACTTTATGCTACTCTACTCCCTCCTGTTGCTGAAAGATGGTGGTTTCCAGAAGATGCTAGTTTTCGATAGGCTAGGCTTTCCCCTTCCCTTATGGCATTCTGCAGTTTAGTCCACAGATACAACCCATTCCTTTGATACAGATGCATACTTAGTTTAGATCTGATGTAAGTCTTGCGAGTACTTTGGATGAGTACTCACGGTTGCTTTGCTACTTCTTTTCCCCCATACCCAATTGTTGCGACCAGATGACGGATCCCAGGAGCCTGGCGACGCCACTGATGACTACTACTACCCGGAGGATGCCTACTACTACGTGAAGACCGCAGACGACTAGGAGTAGTTAGGAGGCTCCCAGGCAGGAGGCCTTGCCTTTCCGATCGTTGTTGCTTTTGTGCTAGCCTTCTTAAGGCAAACTGGTTTAACTCATGTCTGTGCTCAGATATTGTTGCTTCCGCTGACTCTTGTGTATTCGAGCTTATGTATTCGAGCCCTCGAGGCCCCTGGCTTGTAATATAAAGCTTGTATTATTTTAATTTGTGTCTAGAGTTGTGTTGTGATATCTTCCCGTGAGTCCTTGACCTTGATCGTACACATTTGCGTGTATGATTAGTGTACAGTCAAATCGAGGGCGTCACAGAGATGGTCTTGAGTGCAGAAGCCAACTGATGTGGCTTGGAGCGGAACTTCTGGCACCCTTTGCATTTTTGGGCCAATTCCTTGGCCTCTTCTAAGGCCGTTGGCCAAAATAAACCGTGTCGGAAGGCTTTGGCGACGAGTGCTCTGGAAGCCGCATGGTGGCCGCACTCGCCTTGATGGATGTCTTTTAGAATTGCTTGGCCTTGCTCTGGCTCTACGCAGCGCTGGTAGACACCAGTGACGCTGCTCCTGACCAGCTCTTTGTTGACTATGGTGTAGGCTGCCACTCGGCGTTGTACTTGCCGAGCTGAGGTCTCATCAGTCGGCAGCTCTTTGCTCAGCAGGAATTTGAGGATGGGTTGGGCCCATGAGGGTGCTGCTATTTCTTCGACTGCCAGAACTGCGACTTGGATGAGGGCGGCTGGGCCGGGAGGCGGCGGGCTGGAGTCAACAACCTCTTGCTGGATTAATGAAGTCCCCGGACCGACTGGTTTAGCCCTTGGGTCGAGTTCTGGAGTCTTCGGGCTGAGCGCCGCAGTCCCCGGGCCGGGTTCTGCAGTCCCTGGGCCGGCTTCGACTGTGGCGGCTTTGGAGCCATATGCCAAAATCCTCGTACCGTTTGCCGGGGCTCTGGAGTCGGATCTGACTTCTTTGGGGGGAGCTGGCACAAAGATGGAGTCTGATTCTGGTGAAGGCTTGACAGACGGCTTGAGGAGGCGCTGAAGGGCGATGCCAGATGGTATTGATTGGCGGGTAGAGCCGATTCGTGCCAGGGCGTCTGCTTGGTCGTTGTCGTTTCTTGGTACATTGAGGAACTCGCACCCCTCGAAATATCCACTGAGTTGCTGCACGAGGAAACGGTAACTCGCCATGTTTGCATCTTTGGCGTCCCAGTTGCCAGACGACCGTTGGACCACTAAGTCCGAGTCGCCATAACACAGGATCCGGCGAATGCCAAGTTCTTTGGCAAGCCGGAGCCCATGAATGAGCGCCTCGTATTTGGCGACGTTGTTGGAGGTGGCGAAGTGGATTTGTAGTGTGTATTTGAGCTTGTCGCCTTTAGGAGAAGTGAGGACAACGCCGGCTCCCAAGCCGGTGCGCATCTTGGAGCCGTCGAAATGCATCCGCCAATGGGTGGAGTCGGGCGCTGGTGGTAGGTACTGGGTCTCGGCCCAGTCTACGAGGAAGTCGGCCAGTGCTTGTGATTTGATGGCGGTGCGGGGCTGGTAGTAGATGGTGTAGGGAGCCAGCTCTATGGCCCATTTGGCCACTCGGCCAGAAGCATCTCGACTTCCGATGATCTCGGCAAGTGGGGCCGTGCAGACCACAGTGATTGGATGCTCTTGAAAGTAAGGCTTCAACTTCTTGGCGGCAAAGTGCACGCCATAGCACATCTTCTGGTAGTGGGGGTAGTTCTGCTTGGAGGTCGACAACACTTCGCTCAGGTAATATACCGGTCTCTGGACAGGTAGTGCCTTGCCTTCCTCCTTGCATTCCACTACAATGACTGTGCTGACTACCCGGCTGGTGGCGGCGATGTACAGGAGCATGGGCTCCTTAGGAGTAGGAGCCGCCAGAACGGGTGGAGTAGTCAACATCTTCTTCAACTGAAGAAAGGCTTCGTCCGCCTTGTGGTTCCACTCGAAAAAAGTGGTCTTCTTCATGAGCTGGTATAAGGGGAGAGCTTTCTCGCCCAGCCGACTGATGAATCGGCTGATGGACGCCAAGCAGCCAGTGAACTTTTGCACGTCCAGCAGTTGGCTGGGTACCTCCATCCTCTCAATGGCCTTGATCTTTGTAGGGTTGCACTCTATGCCGCGTTCAGAGACCAGGAAGCCAAGGAGTTGGCCGGCTGGTACTCCGAAGACGCACTTCTCAGGGTTGAGCTTGATCTGGAATCGGCGCAGGTTCTCAAAGGTCTCCTTGAGGTCTTCCAGCAGTGTTCCACGCTTCTCCGTCTTCACCACCACATCGTCCACGTAGACGTGGGCGTTTCTGCTGAGTTGCTTGAGGAGGCACTTCTGCATGCAACGCTGAAAGGTGGTGCCGGCATTCCTCAAGCCGAACGTCATGGTTAGATAGCAGAAGGCTCCAAACGGTGTGATGAAGGCGGTCTTCAGTTTGTCAGCCGGGTTTAGCTTGATCTGGTGATATCCCGAATATGCATCCAAGAAGCTCAGCAGCTCGCATCCGGCTGTGGAGTCTATCACCTGATCGATTCTCGGCAAAGCAAACGGGTCCTTGGGGCAAGCCTTGTTGAGGCTTGTGTAGTCAATACACATTCGCCACTGCTTGTTCTTCTTCAGTACCAGGAACGGGTTGGCTAGCCACTCTGGAAAGAACACTTCCATAATGAAGCCGGCTGCTAGGAGTCGGGCTATCTCTTCTCCGACAACTCTTCTCTTTTCTTCTGATAAGCGGCGCAAGGGCTGCCTGACTGGCTTTGCATCAGATCAAACACGTAACTTGTGCTCGGCGAATTCCATCGGTACACCTGGCATATCTTTGAGGGACCATGCGAAGATGTCCCGATTCTGACGGAGGAAATCGACGAGCTCGCCTTCCTATTTGCTGTCGAGGTTTGCACCTACGACAGCGTACCTCTCTGGGTGCTCCGAATCCAAGGGTATCTTCTTTGTCTCTTTGGCCGGCTTGAACGAACCCCCAGCCTCCGACTCCTTGGGGTTAGGCGACACCTCTAGCTGCTTGCCGGCCATCGCCACAACCCGGTCAAGGAGCCGCTTCTCGGCCGCGATCACCAGGGACTCGGCCAACCAACTACTCTCAGCCGCACAGGCAGACGACTTCCGGTAGTCGCCGGCTACGGTCAGAATCCCCTTGGAACTAGGCATCTTCATCTTGAGGTAGGCGTAGTGGGGGACCGCCATGAACTTGGCCAGGGCGGGTCGGCCAAGTAGTGCATGGTATGGGCTCTCGAGATCCACCACCTCAAACCAAACTGACTCTCGGCGGAAGTGATCTTTGTCTCCAAAGAGGACATCCATCAGGATCTTGCCGATTGGTGAGCAGGAAAGGCCAGGAACAATGCCGTGGAACATAGTCCGGCTATTCTGAAGCTATGTTTGCTTGATTCCCAACTTCTTCATGGTGTCCTTGTACAGGATGTTGATGCTGCTGCCTCCATCTATCAGAACTCGCGAGAAACGAGCAGCTCGTCTATCCGTGGCAAAGGTGGCATCCAAGACCAAGGCATAAGAGCCCGGACTCGGCATCACCTCTGGGTGATCAGCCCTGCTCCAGCTGATGGGCTTCTCGGACCAGTGCATGAATTCTGGTGTCTCTGATGCTACTGCATTCACCTCTTGCTGCTGCGGCCGCTTGCTGAGTCGATCGTCAGCCACGCTGGTAAATATCACGTAGGCTCTGTGCTCTTCGGGGTACTCGTCTTGTACTGCGCCGACTGGCCTAACAGCCGGCTGCTGGGGTGGAGGCGGAGGCTGCTGCCCAGCAGGCGAGGGAGGCAAGAGGCCGTCTCCTTTGGCGATCCTGGTGAGCCAGTGGCACTTCCGGGTGGTGTGATTCAACGGCTTCGCACCGCTATGGAACTTGCAAGGACCATCCAGAGTCTGCTCGTATGAGAAAGCCGGCAACCAGTTGGGCTTGCCGCCTTTCTGTCGCTTGGGTGGAGGCTGCCCTTCCGGCTGCTGGTCTTCGACTATCGCCACCTGCCGGCTGCTGGAAGCCGGCTGTGGGGCCTTGCGCTTCTGGCCGCTCTGCTATTGTCGCTGACTGGCGTCTCCAGCCGGAGTTCTAGGAGCCTGAGGGGCCACTTTGCCAGTCGCACTGACTTGAATTTCCGCCTTCATGGAGGAGTCGGCCGTGGCATATTTGTCTGCTATGATTAGCAGCTCGTCGAGGGTTTCTGGCTCGTCGCAGAGGAGCTTGTGCTTGAGGAGGGTGCCTTCTCTGCACTCGGCGTTGAAGTACTCGATAGCCTGCACCTTGTGCACGCCCTCACAAGAGTTCCGGAGCTCGGCCCAACGCGTCAGGTAGTCGCGAGTTGACTCGTTGGGGCCTTGCACGCACAAGGAAAGCTGATGAGGCTTGGGAGGACGCTTGTACGTGCTTGTGAAGTTGCGGACGAATGCGTCGGTGAAGTCGACCCAACTGTTGATGCTGCGGGGCTTCAGGCTGTTCAGCCATGTCTGGGCCGTGCCCTGGAGCATGAGCGGAACGTATCTCACGGCAACACGCTTGTTGCCGTTCGCTATGCTGACGGCCGTGGAGTAGTCAACTAGCCAGTCCTCCGGCTTCACGGAGCCGGTGTACTTGGGCGTGTCTCTTGGGAGCGTGAACCCTTTGGGAAAGGGCTCGTCTTGAATGCGGGGCCCGAAACAAGGCGGACCCAACTCATCTTCTTCTTCCAGCGCCAGGGATCGGTGAAGTCGGTCGATCCGGTGGCGGGCGTCGTTTTCTCCGACTCCCTCTCGGCGGCCGAGGCGGTCGCCGATAGTCAGATGGTCAACAGGCGGCGGGGAGACTCGCCTTTCCTTGCGAGGAGGAGGCGGACAGTCGTCCCGTCATTTCACTGCTCTCGGGCGGCTGTCTTGGTCATGCTCTATGGTAATGCGAGTCCGGCTGTGGCTGACAGCCGGATCCTTGTCTTTCCTTCCTCGGGCGCCGCCAGTCGGTGTCCGAGACGTCGCACCTTGATCTCGGCGTGGAGGCGGGTCGTCGTTTTGTCGCTGTGGCGCCTCGGTGCGGCAGCCGGCCTCATTCTGTGCGGCAGCCGCGTTGAGGAGCCGCTGGACTCGCTCCGTCATCAGGCGGCGCTCTTTGCCCTTGAAGTTGTCCAGCTCGTCTGCCGCCGCCTGGGTGGCTCGAATGTTCTCCACAGGCGGGCGTACACAGGGCGATTTGCCCGAACAGGTTGGCGATGGCCACGCCGCACTACTGGACCGCACCTAGGCGGCTGGGCCCAGCTGGGGCTGGCGAGCCACCCACAGCGCGATCCATCTCACGCTTGTAGGCTTCTGACAAGCGTCTCATGCTAGCTAGCTTTCTCGCGCCTTTGACGAGCTGAAGGCGGCGTGCCTCCAACGTCTCCATGTCAGCGTCTTCCGAAATGGGTGCAGTCAGGTTTTGCAGTGCCGCGCCAAGTGGGTCATGCGCTCCTCCGCCGGGAGGCTCGTCATGACCGATGACGAGCACCTCGGTGACGGTGCTTCCGTCGCTCTCCGCGCGAGGGAGCGGCTCGTTGTAGACCACCACGTTGGTGGGGAACGCATCGAGCGACGCGGTGTCGAAGTCGACCAACATCGGGTCGGTGGAGCCTACAGACTCCAAGTCCATGGCAGGCTCGCCGGCGATGTGGAGTTGGTCAAGGAGGCCCGCGAGGAGGCTCTCAGGGCCGCCCGTGCCTGCGTCGGATGCAGGCTCGTCGGAGAGGCGAACCTCGCCAGCAAGATCGGCGAGGCAGCTGGCTGCGCAGGCGATCTCAGCGCCGTGCAGCGCGTCAGCGCAAACTCTGTCTGGTGTGCCGGGCTGGCTGCGCTCGCCAGGGAGGAAAAGGGTTCCCGTCCAGAGCAGGTCTCCGGACGACGGTGCACCAGGCCCCACGGTGGGCGCCAAATGTCGGGGGTTGGGTGCGACATATGCCAAAGGATGGCTTATCATGGTGGGGGCGAGTAGAATGCCGCCGGTGCCTGGAAACGGGATAAGGCGAAGACATGCACGCCGGCGAATCTTACCCAGCTTCGGGGCTTTTCGTGGAGATAATACCCCTACTGCTTCTCTGCGGGGTCTCCGCATGATCACTATGGCAAAGGGTGTACACGGTTGCTCCTTGAGCTGTTTCCTGGAGGTAGGAGAAGGCTAGGCTAGCTCTCTCCTTCCTATCTCATCTGGTCTAGTGCTAATGGATTCGAACCCTTTGCATGGGTGCCCTGGGGGGTTTATATAGGCCTACCCCCTAGGGGTACAATGGTAATCCGGCTGGGCGCGGGCCCAGCCGTCAGTTTCTCCGGCCTCCGTCTTCTCCGCCGACTGCTGGGGCCTGCCAACTGGCGGGCCCCGCCGACTGGTCCGGTACGGCGCCGACAGGCCGTGTCCGCCGCTGGCGGGTCTTGTCGGCTGCTGATTACTGTAGGCGTGCTTCTAATGACGCGGGCTTGGTCATGGGGTCGTGGCGACAGCCCCGCCGCCTGGCGGGCGATCACTATTGCCACTCGTCACATCTGGTTAATGGCGCGTGGGCCCCGGGGGAGGGGCTGGCCGACTCCTGGGGGCCGACTCCCATCCGAGCCGACCGGTGGCGCTCTCGCCGTCTTCTGGACTCCCGCTGACTGGTGGGACCCGTCGCCCCAGAGTCGTATAGACAAGCCGTCGTGGGCGCATGATTCTGCCCACTGGTGCTGATGTCAGGGCCGGCATGGCAACAGTGCCGCGCCGGACGGAGATCTTCGCGGTTACGGCGTACTGTGGCCATGCCTGCCCTTGGAAAGGGGTGGGAGTGGGCTTTACTGTAGCCACTCCCCGCCCCGTCCCTCTTGATGAGGGCGTGGGGTTTGTTGGAGTCGCGGGCCGACTCCCATGGCCGGCTTCTCTGGAGGTTGCTAGTTAGGAGTCGGCTCATCCTGAAGCCGTCTCCGGGACTCGGCCGCGAGTAGGCAGTCGGTTGCCTTGCCGCCGACTTCGCAGAAGGCGGCTCTTCGTCCTGGGGTCCATCTAGGCACAGCCTGCCCTGATGTCTTGAAAGGTTCAGGGACTTGGGTTAGCCTACCCGTGGCCCATTACTCCGACACGTAGCGTGCTAGTTGGGAGTTACCCTCCCCCCTCCACACATACACATGTGGAGGTCACACACGGGCTATTAGGGCCTGGCCACATGGTGCTTGCTAAGCATCGTTCACTCATGAGGATTCGAAGTATGTTGCTCCTTGTTTTTCCTTCTGTTCTTGGTTTTCTTTGTTTTCTTGTGTAAAGGTGGTGTCGGGATACGAGTTGTACTGGCGTGGAGTACAAGTTGCACGTTCAAAGAAGCATGTGTTTTACTGCAGTGTGAAGTACAATTCGGGTTGGGGGTATAGATTGCACCGCACAAGGAGTACAAGTTACACTATGTTACTTGGTGGCGGGAATACATGTTACACCGAGGAGTAAAAATTGCACTACATGGGAGTACATTATGCGTGAGGGAGTACAAGTCGTTTATCTCGGAGAGTACAAGTATGTTATTTTGGGGAGCACAAGTTGGTTATATTTGGGAGCACAAGTTGTGTCCAAAAAAAGTTTGTGAAACCTATCAACATGAGAAACAAAACATATCGATGTGATTAGTGCAACAACGAAAGCGGTTAATAATTTGGATGCATGGTGCAAGTGATGTTCCTCTTTGATTTGCAGGGTTACAAAAACACAGGAATAGGAAAAACCGTAGGATTGGAATGACATGCTCATTGGATTCCTGTACGATCTGATTTTGTTTGTATCAAGTGAAAAATAAGGATTTATTTCAAAAGGTTGGAGTGGATGCTAGAATTCTTATGAAAATTGAATCCAATAAAAAAACTCAACATCCAACCCTCTCACCCCCTCAAGTGGACCCATCCAAACTCTAGTGATGATGTGTGCGCCACTTGTCGTCAATAGAGGAGTTTGGAAACAACCCTTGCAACAAGGACCCTTAACTAGTTATTTTTGTAGGGAAGGACCCCTTGACTAATCTTTTTTTAGGTTTGAGGACCCCTTGACTAGTGATTAGCAAGGTAGAGACATGCAAATATAATGTAGCTAGGAGCGAGGACTAGGGGTTAACAAGTTGGTCGTGGCCCACGTGAGATTTCCTAGCATTCTATATATATTGTTCCTCGCATCCTATATATCTTATAAGAATAAGTCCAACTAGCCCAAGATTTATATAAGAAGCGGCCCGCCCAAGCGCGAAATTATGGATCAGCCATGTTGTGTACATGCGGGAATCCTATTCCGCGCATAAAGCGGTGTTGGCCGAGCAAATCAAGACCCGTCTAGGCGCTATTGGGTCCGCCCATGTAGATGGTTCTTTCGGTTTTGGGATGGTTCCATTTGTTTTTTCTAGCTTTTTCTTATTTTTTACTAGATTGTTTATTTCTCAGTTTTAATTCATGGTTACTTTTTAAAATCCGCTACATTTTTAAAATATGTAAAGTTTTATAGTAATGAAAATATTCAAAATTCAGCAAAAAAATTGCCGACACCTTTAAAATTAATAGAATGTTTTTAAATTTCATGAAAAAAATCATGTTTGCTAACTTTTAATTTCTTTAATTTTTTCTAAAAATGGGAAACATAATTTCTATTCATGGACGTTTTCTTATATTTGTGAAAATTTTAGAATTGATTAATAAATGTTAAATTCGTGAACACTTTCTAAATTCATGTTTTTCAATTATTTTTTATATTTTGCATTCGTGAAAAGAAATTGAAACCCATGATTTTTAATACCTGAACAATTTTTACAATTCATGAAGAATTTTCAAAATTCATTAACAATTGTTCAACTTCATCGACACCTTTTCAAATTCAGAAAAAAAAAGTTCAAGTTTATGGAAATTTTTAAATTTCATGCACATTTTTTTATATTACAGTATTATTATATTTGGCAATATTTTTAGGAAAACATTTAAAAAATTGCATATGCTTTTTCAAATTTATGAAGTTATTTTTAACTTGTCTACCATTCTCCATCATGGAAACTTTCAAGTAAACCGCATTGCTTGAATTCGGTTATCTAACATGAAAATTCATGATCAATTTTTTAATTTGCAGTTTTTTAAAAAAGAATAGAAAATTTCTAAATTTGTGAAATTTTTCTGAAATTTCTTGAACATGTTTTTAATTTGCGACCATGTTTTTAATTCGGAACTTTTTCGAATCTGTCAAAACAGGAGCCAGTTTTTCTTTGTACTATAACTGTTGGTTTTGTATAACTATAATAACGTCCGGGAGAAAAAGAACGTAGCAAGGCAAGCCGATGAGAGTGGAGCGAGGCAACCGAAGCTATTCGTCCCGGCCCATAGTGCGTTTTTGCAACATGGGTCCTGTGGAGGAGACATATTAGCTCCCATTCAACGCTTTAAGCTAGAGCAAAATATAAAAAAACCTAAATTTATATAAAAGTATACTTATGAAAAAATATTTCTAAATTTACTAAAAGTTCACTTACGATTTCTGTTTTCCACTTGCATTTATTTCTGCCGCTCGGTGAGAAAGAAATCTGTAGGAAAAAATACAGCCTCTTGCTCGGAAAAACAAGCTGTCAGTTTCTATGAGATTTGAAAAAGTTTGTGAGTTCAAAAAATTACATGGATGTAAAATATATTTAAAAAATTATAGATAAATTTCTTTTCTCAATTCATAAAATGTTCAAATATGTCTAAAAAAATTCATGATTCGAGAAATGTTCATGGTTTTTATAAAATTTCCATGGATATTAGAAAAGTTAATTTACTTTAAAAAATTTTAAGGATTTGAGAAGCATTCATAATTTTAAAAATATTTATGTATTTAAAAAATTGAGGTGGGCTTTGAAAAATGTTCAAGAATTTTAGGAAACGGAAAATGAAAAATGAAAAGGGAAATACAAGAAAAAATAGAACTGTTTAAAACTGAGGAAGAGAGAAACGGAAGGGTGAAAAGAACCCGGCAAAAAACAGGAAAACTAACTAGTCTGAAGAAATAAAATTTGCTTGTACTAGATTCCCGGGGTGCAACTGTGAATACCGGAAGAAAACAAGCCTGAATAAAATTACAAAACAGCTCGTTCCAAATTCCATTGATCATGCGAAGGTAAATAGGCAAAGCCGAACCAGTAAATGGGGCATGTGTTTTCTATCGAAAGAGTATTATTCTATGCAATGGGTGTAGAATAGGTAATTCACAAATCTTGACTGATTATAGATATAATTTTCTAACCTAGAGACCTTGGGATTTATCAAATCCAAAAGGTGAATTAAACTTGGCAAGGAAATATCTGCAAGTCCTTGTTATCTCAAATCATTCTAGTTTCCTAGACCAATTTATCGCAGAGGTTGAAACAATATAACGGAAATGGGCTAGACCTAAGATTCCACCTACCACTATGTACAAACAATTGGGATATAAAATTATGTGGGAGATGTGTCCTAATAACACCATTACTGATTGTCTTCACATGGAGGATCTATTGTCCAACCTTAGCCCTATTTGACTCGCTGGGTTACCTCGCTTGTTAAGGATAACGAGACCAACACATTGTATGTTTATTGACTGCATCGTAGTCTCCACAAGTGACTTAATTTCGGCTACCGTACTGATACGTTTCCAACGTATCTATAATTTTTGACTGTTCCATGCTGTTATATTATCAATCTTGGATGTTATAGTCAATTCATATCTTTTTTGGTACTAACCTATTGACATAGTGCCAAGTGCCAGTTGCTGTTTTCAGCATGTTTTTTACATCGCAGGAAATCAATACCAAACGGAGTCCAAACACAGCGAAACTTTTTGGAGATTTTTTTTGGACCAGAAGACACCCAGTGGGCCAAGGCAGTGCCTGGGGGTGCTCCGTGGGGAGCACAATCCACCAGGGCGCGCCAGGAGGCCCAGGCGCGCCCTGGTGGGTTGTGCCCACCTCGGGTGCCCCCCGGACCGCCTCTTTGCTCTATAAATACCCCAATATTCCAGAAACCCTCGGGGAGTCGACGAAAATCAATTACAGCTGCCACAGAGTCCAGAACCACCAGATCCAATCTAGACACCAGCATGGAGGGGTTCATCACTTCCATTGGTGCCTCTTCGATGATGCCTGAGTAGTTCTTTGTAGACCTTCGGGTCCGTAGTTAGTATCTAGATGGCTTCCTCTCTCTTGTTTGATTGTCAATACAATGGTCTCTTGGAGATCCATATGGTGTAACTCTTTTTGCGATGTGTTCGTTGGGATCGGATGAACTTTGAGTTTATGATCAGATCTATCTTTGTATCCATGAAAGTTATTTGAATCTTTTTTGATCTCTTATATGCATGATTGCTTATAGCCTCGTATTTATGCTCTGATATTTGGTTTTTGTTTGACCAACTTGATCTATTTATCTTGCAATGGGAAGAGGTGCTTTGTAGTGGGTTCGATCTTACGATGCTTGATCCCAGTGACAGAAGGGGAACCGACACGTATGTATCATTGCTACTAAGGATAAAATGATGGGGTCTATCTCTACAATCTACATAGATAGATCTTGTCTACATCATGTCATCGTTCTTATTGCATTACTCCGTTTCCCCATGAACTTAATACAATAGATGCATGTTGGATAGCGGTCGATGTGTGGAGTAATAGTACTAGATGCAGGCAGGAGTCGGTCTACTAATCTTGGATGTGATACCTATATAATGATCATTACCTGGATATCGTCATGATTATTTGAAGTTCTATAAATTGTCCAATAGTAATTTGTTTACCCACCATTTGCTATTTTTCTCGAGAGAAGCCACTAGTGAAACCTACGGCCCCGGGGTCTCTTCTTTAATATATTTGCCTTTGTGATCTATTTTATTTGCCTTTTATTTTCAGATCTATTAAACCAAAAATACAAAAATACCTTGCTACAATTTATTCTTATTTATTTGCTGTTTTATTCGCCCCTCTTTTTACTCTCCCCCACTTCACAAATATTTGCTGTTTTATTCGCCCCTCTTTTTTGTTCGCCATTTTTTTGGCGGATCTGTTTTTGAGTCCAATCTTGTTGCGTAGTCATCATGACTCAAGAGAGCACCAAGTTGTGTGATTTCTCAAATACCAACAACAATGATTTTATTGGCACTCTGATTGCTCCTCCCGCCACTACTGCGGAGTCTTCTGATATTAATACTGTTTTGCTGAATCTTGTTATGAAAGATTAATTTTCCGGTACTTCTAATGAGGATGCCGCGTCCCATCTTAATACCTTCATGGAATTATGCGATATGCAAAAGAAAAAAATATGTGGACAATGATGTTGTGAAGGTGAAATTATTTCCGTTTTCTTTGCGTGATTCTGCAAAAAAATGGTTTTCTTCTTTGCCTCGCAATAGTATCGATTCTTGGAATAAGTGCAAAGATGCTTTTATCACTAAGTATTTTCCGCCCGCAAAAATTATTTCCCTTAGAACCCAGATCATGAATTTCAAGCAACTTGAATATGAGCATGTTGCACAATCTTGGAAAATGATGAAAATGATGCTAAGGAATTGCCCAACTCATGGGTTAAATCTTTGGATGATCATACAAAAAATTTATGCGGGATTGAATTTTGTTTCTCGTAATCTTTTAGATTCCTCCGCGGGTGGTACTTTTATGGAAATAAATTTGGGTGAAGCCACCAAATTGCTTGATAATATTATGGCAAATTATTCACAATGGCATACCGAAAGAGCTACTAGTAAAAAAGTTAATTCGGTTGAAGAAATTTCTTCTTTGAGTGAAAAACTTGATGCTCTTATGAAATTGGTTGCTAGTAAAAGTACTCCTATTGATTTCAATGATATGCCTTTGTCTACTTTGATTTAGGAAAATAGTGATGCCGTAGTTGTGAATTTTATCTCGTGCAACAATTTCAATAGCAATGCTTATAGAGGTAATTTTAATCCTAGGCCTTTTCCTAGTAATTCCTCTAATAATTATGGTAATTTCAATGGAAATCCTTCTTATAATAATAATAGGAACACCTCTGATCTTGAGAATAATATTAAAGAATTTATCAACATGCAATAAGTTTTCAACACCACCATAGAAGAAAAGTTGAATAAGATTGATGATTTGTCTAGAAGCGTTGATAGAATTGCTCATGATGTAGAAAATCTCAAGATGAAAATTTTTGTGCCTAAATTTGAGGAATCAATTAAAGCTCTGTATGTTTCTATGGATGAAAGTAAGAAAAGAACCTCTATGCTCAGAGCTAAAAGAGAATTTTTAGAAAAAAAAACGTTTTCTAGTGATTATTTCTGTAAAAGTGATGAAGATCTTAAAATGATTGGTGTTTCTTCTATTGATTCCTTGTTTAGTAAAGTTGAGCTTGATGAAAAAGGGACTGGAGAAGATTCAACTTTAGTTAGAAGGCGTCCCGATATTTCGGAGGGTGAAAATCTTGTTGAGAAAATTGATAAAAGTGGGTTTGAAGAGGTCAAAACTTTAACTAGTGATGTGCCCACTCTTTTGGATTACAAAGACTTTAATTATGATAGTTGCTCTTTGATTGATTGTATTTCTTTGTTACAATCACTACAAAAAATACACTTTCGTGATGATACGTGTTTGTCACAGTAGGGCACGTTTTTTGTCATGCATGTACATCCATGAAGATTTTATGACAGGATCAAGATAGTCATACCTGTGTTGTTGTAGAAGTGTTCCATGACATTACCAAAATTATCATCACGGAAGTGTCCACTTCCATGACGATAAATCGTGCGTCACAGAAGTGCTTTCATCAAGGCTGACCGACATGTGGCATCCACCGTAATGGAACGCCGTTAAGCTATCGGGTCCGGTTTTGGATCCGATAACCCGTTAACAACCCGGACCAATGGGGATTTTCCACGCCAATGGGGATTTTCCACGTTTAAAATCATCATTGGCCGGAGGAAACACGTGTTGCCTCACCGTTGGGACAGATGTCATCCACTCATTGGACAGGAGGCGCCTATGATAGGTCGACACGTGGCACGGCCCAACAGTGGCCCATTCCGGTGAAAAAGGCCGGCCCAGTAAAAATTAGCAGGCCGACCCATATAAGGCCTACTTGTGTCAGGTCCATTTAAGCTCATGGCCCATACGAGATGTGCCAATTTAGCCCGTTAACGGCCATTAAAGATTTGACACCATTGCAGCCCATCGTCAGTTCAAGCCTGTTAACAGCCCGCTATATATTTGGCTCAATATCGGCCCGGTGAGATTTCGGCCTGTTAACAGCCCATTCAGTGGATGGGCCAATTTTCACGATGTACATCTTTTCGGCCTTTTAGCGACCTATTTAAATGTTGGGCTAATTTCCGGCCCAGTGTGTCTTTCAGCCTGTTGACAACCCATAAATGAGTTGGGACATTTGTAGTCGGACCTGAGTTTCGGCCTTTTAGCGACCCATTTAAGGGTTTGGCCAATTTTCGGCCCGGTGTGTCTTTCAGCCTGTTGACGACCCATATATCTGTTGGGCCATTTGTAGTCGGCCTGAGTTTTGGCCTTTTAACAGCCCATGCCCTTCATGGTCCAATACCAGCCCGGTTTCTCTTTCGGCCTTCTAAAGGCCCACAACACAGTTGGGCCATTTACAATACGACCTGACTTTCGGCCTCTTAGCGGCCCATGCTCTTCATGGTCCAGTACAAGCCCACTGTCTCTTTCGGCCTGCTAAAGGCCCACGGTATAGTTGGTCCATATGTAGCCCGAACTTAGTAACGACCTGTTAATGGCCCGTGAAATCAATTGGGCCCTCCCGTTGCCCGCTTTGATGTCGGCCTGTTAACGACCCAGGAGTTAAGAGGGTCGACCATTAGCTTTTGGCCTGGTAATGGCCCATTAACTTAATGGGCCCACTAAAGTTCGTACATGTCTTTAGACCAAATTAGATAATTTGAGCCCATCACGATGAGCAATTATGCACAAGACCAAAACCGATCAAGCAAAGGTACGACATACAGGGAAAAACGTTGCACATCCAGCATATATTACAGGAAATTACATCCACTGGGCAATCAAAGATTGATGCCAATGCAAATAAATGAACAGAACCTAACGGTCTACAACATCACAATCTGCAACCTCAGCACGGATGACACCCATAAGCATGTGGGCAAGTTCTTGCTGCTTTGCTACACTGTCTCTGAAAACATTGATCAGTTGTTGTGTCGCACGACTCTGCACCTCTGATTCCTCCACCATTTCCATCATTCCTTCAGCCGTTAATTGGTTCACAAACATACATTTTTTCTGTTGCATTCGAGACAGAGGATACTGAACAGATTCATATGGCGATTTTGGCAGGCTTGTATTATTGATAGTGGAGAGTGTCTCGACCACTGCATCATAACATAAATTAGGAGGGGAACCAAACATATTAATCATGAGTTATTGCCATATTACCTGGCCTAGATTTATTGGAAAGAAACAATGGGGTTGCCTTGCTGTTTTCAGAGTTTGTCTTCTTATCTTTAGTAGCCTGCACCAAATTAAGACACCAGCATTGCTATCATTGGCCAAGTCAGATAATAGGAAAGCAACATTGGCACAACGAACGTTTGGGCAACTAGCCAACACCAAATTAACACAATATGGCACAGCTACAGCCAGGTAAGGTAATACGAAAGCAACATTGACACAATGAATGAATGGGCAACCAGAGCAGCACTAGAATTCAGTAATGTGCATGATATGAGATAGTACACTCATGCAGCTCAGTATGCAAAACTACCAGGCAGTTTTCTTTACAAAAATCAACATTTGCGCCTTTAACATTTTGCTACAACTAATTTTAGATCAGATAAAGGTTGGATTCACGCCGATTAACAAAATACATGCTGATGTAAAAACATAGTGATATACAACAGGTACTTACATCAGCATTGGAGCACAGAGAATTCCCGCAAGATATTTTCCTCGAATACAATCCCAATGAAGGAAGTCTTCTATCATTTAACCTTATTTTCTAAAAGAGAGATGAGTAAGAAACATGTAGAAAATATGATCAGAATGCTATAAAATTTCATGATGCGAGCATATGCACACGCTTCTTACAATGGAGTTGACATTCTTTTGCTGGACTGGAGCTGACTAATTCTTTGGCCACTGGAATCTGCTTATTATCAGTGCGAGTTGGGTTTCTCTGTGCTGGAGCAGTATCTATGAAAAATGAAGTTGGTTTGTTATCTCCTGGCATTTGGATCTTTTGCAAAGACCTGGTTTGTAACCCTTCAGATTCTAACATAGCTGTCTTCCCCTTGCATGCCTTATATAGAAGAATGGTGCTTCAATTATAAAACATGCTACAGCAGAGATGGAATAGGTACTGAAGAATAGAAAGGCATGACATATTGACATGTATTCCCTCCATCCGAAAATAAATGGATGGGTCTAGGCGTATTGCAGTTCTAGATACATCCAGTTTTATCCATTTTCGCGACATGTAATCCGGACAGAGGGAGTATGATGTAAGAGCTAGGGATACGACAGGACAACACAGTAAAAAACACTGAAAACCCACTGCAGAACCAAAGTGATCAAACCCACTGATATGAGATAGTACACTCATGCAGCTCAGGATGCAAAACTACCAGGCAGTTTTCCTTAAAAAATCAACATTGTGGCCTTTAATCATACATTTGCTACGACTAAATTTAGATCAGATAAAGGTTAGATTCACGCCGATTAAGAAAATACATGCTGATGTAAAAATATAGTGATGTACAACAGGTACTTACATCTGCATTGGAGCATAGAGAATTCCCGCAAGAATCTTTCCTCACAGACGATACCAATGCAGAAATTCTTCTATCTGTTAAGCTTATTTTCTAAAAGAGAGATGGGTAAGAAACATGTAGAAAATATGATCAGCATGCTATAAAATTTCATGATGCAAGGATATGCACATGCTTCTTAGAATGGAGTTGACATATTTTTGCTGGACTGGAGCGGACTAGTTCTTTGGCCACTGGAATCTGCTTATTATCAGTAGGAGTTGGGTTTCTCTGTGCTGGAGCAGTGTCTATAAAAACTGGAGTTGGTTTATTTCCTGGCGTTTGGATCTTTTGCAAAGACCTGGTTTGTAACCCTTCGGATTCTAACATAGTCGTCTTCCCCATGCATGCCTTGTATAGAAGAATGGTGCTTCAATTATAAAACATGCTACTACAGAGAGATGGAATAGGTACTGAAGAATAGAAAGGCATGACATATTGACATGTATTCCCTCCATCCGGAAAAAAATGGATGGGTCTAGGCGTATTTCAGTTCTAGAACATCCTTTTTTATCCATTTCGGCAACATGTAATCCGGATGGAGGGAGTATGGTGTAAGAGCTAGGGATACGACAGGACAACATAGTAAAAAACACTAGTTGAATGTAAAAATGTATGCTAGCGGAATACGTACAGAAAAACTAAGGCAACATACACGTGTATGATTGGGAAACTAAGATGGCATTGCAACAGAGCACTAGAACATCACTTCAATGTAAAAAACATGGTATGCGAGACAGATGAAGTACATACTGATGAATAACAATGCATAAGATATTCAGAAGCATGATGTCCAAATTAAGCAGATGTCATTGCGATAGTGTAGAATGATAGTGCTTGAATTTGAAAACATGTTATCATGAACGGAATAGGTACTGAAAAAGAGGAAGGCATGACATATTTACATGCATGATCAGCATGCTAAGCACATGGCATTGCAACAGAGTAGATACACTCCAGGACATATATGCATGTTGTACCCATATCACGGGCCAAGTTAGAGCAAGGACCTTGTGGGGTGAAGAGGATTCAACATCTTTCTGCAAGTCTTCTGAAGAACTGCCTTTACATGTTCCATCATATCGGGTATCATTGACATCAATTTTATTGCCCTTTACATTGCTCCGTGAGGTTCTTGTGGATATATCAGTGTGTGCAATTATATCTGACATGCATGGAAGACAACTAGTAGTTACATTTATGTAATGAGTGCTTGTAGGAGACGACATAAATAGTAGGACCATGGTTAACTAGCAGCAACAGGTCTCAAAAACTAAAGGGAGAACACAGATGAAAGCTACAGAATATGTATCGTTTGTACTCAAGATTAACTAGATGGCACACAAAAGTATTAAAGAACAACATAGGTAATACTAGAAGTGGTATAATACTATAATCACCAGCCTGTGTGATAGCATTGGCTGATGGATGATAACTATGGAACATCGTTACCTAAAGAACAAGTATCTTAGCTGAACTATGGAACAACGTTAACTCCTGAACAAGACCCGTAAGAGATCAGCATGAATATACAGTGAAATGTGATAATCTATTTTCCATGCTTAGATGAATAATAAAGCCATAAATGTTGCACACAAGTAAGATGAGGGTACAACCTATCTGGCCGCCATCCATAGGAGTGAGCATCATGTGCTGACTTGTCGATGGCCCTGCAGTTGTTGTGGCTATCCATGTCGGGCACACGCATTCGATGCAGGGAACTGTCAAGTGGGGACTACAGCTCCCTTCTGGTGTATGCTTCCCTTGTTGGAGCAGCTGCGGTGAGTCGAAGACGGTGTGGCTAAAGATGCAGATAACACATAATGTTAAGAATGACACATCTCTTTGATCTGAAGAAATACACTAAGAGATCAACAACAAGGTACGAGAGTGGTCACACGTCTATTGGCTGAAGACTAAATTAGGGTCACACGATTTTATTTTATTTTGGTACTGTCCGATCTACGCCGGATGGCTTGATGACCGTCTTGTGCCTCCCGGATGACACTGTTAGGAATCTTCCCCGAAGAGCCAGCGACCAACGGTAGAGCAGCCTGCCTCCGCCGTCCGTGGCCCCGGCCAAAACCCCGCTCCCCGCCCCACTGCACTGCCGTGGTTGCGCCACCCCCGGGCCAATCCACAAAGACCCCCGTCATCCAGATCCGGCGGCGGTAGTACCTTCAACCCATGCAACTCTAAGATAGCCATCTAAGCGCTGCTTCCGCGGCAAACTTGCGGCCCCGCACCCTTGCGTTAGACACCAGCCAACCGGCAGCCTAGGAGCTCCGCCGCCTCGAGGGGTGCTGGTTCCCATTGGGAATCAATTGGCCCAGAATAAAAATTCAGACAACTGACGCCTAAATAAAGTGATTTGAGATGAGGGTGCGACCTATCTGGTGGCATGGTGAAGTAGTCAGGTCCAGCTGCCGAGTCGGTGAGGCCGGCGCGATTGCGATGGCGACCGGCGGCAGGGAAACAACGATGTCGCGATGGTATTCGGCTACGGGGAAGTAGCGCCGGGACTCTGGACGGATCCGAAGTTGGAGCCGCTCCGGCGCCGTGAACAACGGCGGGGGTGAATCGGCTCCGGTACGGTTCACGCGGCCGTCGTCGAGGCAGCTCCAGCAACATGGAGTAAGAGGCACACAGCCCAGTGCACGACAGCAAATGGACAACATCTCCGGCATTAGGGAGGAGGGTGGGTGTGAAATTGGTGTGGTGGGGGCGCCATGGAGGAGGGGCTGAGGTTTCGCGGCTCGGGAGAAGGAAGCTTCCGGGGAGAAGGTGATTTGGCGCCCATGAGGTATGAATGGGGGGGGGATTGGGAGGCGAGTGGAACCATGTTTTACGGACGCATTTGTCTGAAATGTGAGGGGGAGTTACAGTTCTACCCCTGCCTTTAGGCTTGTCGGCTTGGGTCTGTGTACGGAGGGTCGTGGATAGTAGAGTAACTTTGCTTCTCCCCAAATAGTGCGCGGGGGCGATTTCGGGCGATTTCGGGCGTGTTTTGAAATATAGTGGGCGCGAGCGATTTCGGGCGAGGAGAGCGTGTTTTGAAATAGTGGGTGCGAGCTATTTCGGGCGAGGAGAGCGTGTTTTGCCGACCATGGTTTATGAATTATTCGGCACATGTCATTTAGGCCGAGGAGAAGGCGCGCTTGGATGTAGTTACGAACCTACCCTCGATGTACAACGGGCCAATTGATGCGTGTCCCACATAGGACGGTAATTTCGCGTGTCCCATTTATTTGCTCGGGCGAATTCCACCGAGCAGATGATGTTTAACGGTTCATTTAAATTTTGGGAGAATGAGCATCCACGTCTACCTTACCAAGTCGATTCGAATCAAATTGTGAAATATTAGCTTGCCACTTCTTTTTTAGATGGAGAGATGATGCTCGGGAGTAATGTGTTTTTACATGCTCGTTGCTAGCGATTTACTATATGACAAATAGTTGACCCACTCAAAAACGGGAATCAAACCCAAAATGAAATATCTCGATTCAATGAAATAGCTCGTTCACCAGGTCAAAATAGTGAACTAAATCCAAATTGAACACCTCAATCGAGTAGCATGTTATACAGTATTATAGTACTCCATGAACATGTTGAAAGTCAAATTAATGAACTTGTTTGATATACGCATATATCCGTTCATGTGTTGATTGCAGACAACATGTTCTCCAATTTAAATATTTGAATGCAAGTTTATATCGAAACATGGTTTATATCAGTCTTTGATGCATAAAACGCGACCCCCCCTCTTCCAGACTCCTGCTTTCTCTCTCTCTCTCTCTCTCCGACAATATTCAATTCTGTCGCACACATCCAACACACAAACCTTGTTGGTCCCTCTCGCTTTCTCTCCATCTCTCTCTCTCTCTCTTTGTGTGTGTGTGTGTGGGGGGGGGTCTTTCTAGTTCCCATGCATATATACTCCATCTATAGGTCTCTCTCGCACACTATGTATGATTCTCTAGTCCAAGCTAGATATCTTGGGTGCACTCATCGTACGCACACAAATTCCTTGGCTCGTTGCCCATAACTCTCTCACGCACCACTCTGTCATCTCAGAGCTCTCCCCCCTCTCTCAAACTCTCCATCTACCTGGGTCACACATACACATGCATATCTCACTCGCACTCGATAGGCCCATCTAAAACTCTATCTCTCTCCCTCGTTCTCTCTCCATCTCACATGCACACACACACAATCTCATGCCTAGGTAGCCAAGTATGATGGTCTCTCACTCAATTTTAGGCACACGCAGTCCCCCCTATATGTATATGACTAGCTAATCTTAGTCTCCATCACAAAGATGTGCATGGTCTATCTCGATTTCTCTCGGGGCATCTTTCTATCGCGCACGCACCTCCCTCGATCTCCCACCCATATAGTCCCCTCAAGATCTCGAGGGGATCTCTCTATCACAAACACACCCTCTCGCCCTCCCCATGCGTCCATGTTCTCCATGTGTCCCTCTCGACCTTTGTTCCTTGTTGGCCAGACCTCTATTGGATATGTGCTATAGGGGTGTCTCTCTCCGTTGCAAACAATCACACAGTAGCTATCTTCGTGTATCTCCTCGCCTCGCTTTTCTATCTCGGAGATGCATGCGTGAGATGTTCCTAAGAAACGAAAAAACACACACTCTCTCTCATATATCGTTTGTTGTCACTTTCTCTTTCACACACATACTATTTCTGCACACTTACTCATTCTCCTTCACACGCACTTGATCTCTCTCGACTTAGGCACTCTCCTCGGTCCATAGCATATTGATTTATTGAAAAGTCAAACATCACAAAGTTTGACCATGTACGTGGAGAAAAACAATTACATCTAGAACGGCAAACATATACCATTAGATTCACCATGAGATGTATTTTCGTATGATGTATCTTTGGTATTGTAGATACAAATAACATTTGCGTAAACCTGATCAAAGTTTCCAAAGTTTGACTCCTAAAAAATTTACATGCACTTCATTATCGAGCAGATGGAATATCTCTTTCCCCTCTTAGCTATCTGCCGCACCACTCAGCCCTATCGGGGCTCCTCAATCTCTCTCAAACTTTATATCTCCCTGGTTCACACATACACATGTCTCGCTCGCGCTATACATATAGACCCATCCAACACTCTCCGCCCTTATTCTCTCTCCATGTGACATGCACCCCCTAATAAGTACCATAATCCCTCACACCATCATAGGCGCAAGCACTCCCCCCTAAATATGATTATCTCTAACTAGCCATCAGGAACACACGTATTGTCTCCTTCCATCCATACGTCTATCTCGATATCTCTCGGGGTATCTTCTATCGCGCACACACCTTGTCACTCGATCTCCCACCCATGTAGTCCCATCACGATCTCCAGGGGATCTCTCTACGACAAACATACACTCTCTCCTCCCAATGTCTGCATTTTCTCCGTACGTCTCTCTCGACCTCTCTCCCTTGTTTGTCAGACCACTCCTGGCCACTTGCTAGGGGTCTTGCTCTCTCGGTTGCAAACAACCACACACTATCTCCTCACCTTGCTTCCATTCTCGAAGATGCATGTGTGATATGTTTGCATAAGACACACACGTTTTTTCTCGACTTTTATCGAGTGTTGCCCATGTCTCTTTCACACACGCACACAAACTTTTTTCACTCACTCTTTCTATTTCACTCTCTCTCTCTAGTTAGGGACCCTCTCACGTCCATAAGCATATGGATGTTTTGAAAAGTCAAACCTCAGAAAAGTTTGACCACGTATATGTGGAGGAAGACATTTACATCTGGAACGACCATTAGATTCATCACAACATGTACTTACTTCATACTATCATTTATCTTTGGTATTGTAGATATAAGTAATTTCTTTATAAACTTGGTCAAAGTTTCAAAAGTTTGACTTTTAAAAAATGTTGGAACTACATTATCGAACGGAGGGAGTAGCTCTTTCTCTCTCTCTGCTATCTCTCACGGGCCTCCCCTATCACTCGAGCACTCTATACCGACGGATTATATGCTCACTGTGTCAGCGCATAGCTCCATATATTATTTAGTTGACCGGTCAACCAGTCCACATGCTGCCTTGTCAGCTCGTGTTCTATATCTTTGTGTGTTGGCCCATGTGGCAGTGGGTGAAAATAAGTAAACTAGAGGCCCATCTGACACGCGGTGAAGTAAAAAAAGTTGAAACCACTCGGGGTAGCACCCCGCATGCTAGTAAATTGAGGGCGCATTGAGGACACACTTCTTCCGCGTGAAGGACGCACTCGCGCACAATTCACCACTG
Source organism: Triticum urartu (assembly GCF_056163025.1). Lineage (NCBI taxonomy): Eukaryota > Viridiplantae > Streptophyta > Magnoliopsida > Poales > Poaceae > Triticum > Triticum urartu. Next base: position 110,020,773 of record NC_141875.1, on the reverse strand, counting down.
CGCGGCGGCATGCACAGAAGGACGCACTCGCGCACGCTCAACACGCAACACACACTAGCACACATGTACACCGGCGTCTCCGCCGGTTGAGATGGACGGCGAGGCAGCCAACAAGCGAAGGCGGCTCGAGCCAAAACCGCATCCGGCAAGCCTGGACTTCATCAGCAGCCTCCCCGACAACATGTTGCTCATCATCATTGGCCTCCTCCCCACCAAATTTTCCATGCGGACCGCCCTTCTCTCTCGGCGGTGGCGCCCCCTCTGGCGCCGCGTCCCCCTCAACCTCACCGTCGACAGCTGCCTCTACAACGGGGATTGCAAACGCATGGCCGCAGTCTCCAAGATCCTTTCATGGCACCATGGGCCAGCCAGACGCCTTGACATCCGCATGTTCAGTACCAACTGCAAGGTCCAACCCAAGTTCGACGAGTGGTTCTTATACCCCGCCCTAGATCAGCTCGAGGAGCTCAGCTTTGAAGCTCGACAATGTCGCTCTCTGCCGCCGTCTGCGCTCCGCCTCGCGCCAACGCTGCGCCGCGCCAGCTTCAGCTCCTGCTATCTTCCCCAGATTAATGCCGCGCCCGCCCTTCTTCTTGTTGGGTAACGTAGCATAAATTCAAAATTTTCCTACGTGTCACCAAGATCTATCTATGGAGTCATCTAGCAACGAGGGAGGAGTGGATCTACATACCCTTGTAGATCGCGCGCGGAAGCGTTCAAGAGAACGGGGTTGATGGAGTCGTACTCGTCGTGATCCAAATCACCGATGATCCTAGCGCCGAACGGACGACACCTCTGCGTTCAACACACGTACGGAGCAGCGACGTCTCCTCCTTCTTGATCCAGCAAGGGGGAAGGAGAGGTTGATGGAGATCCAACAGCACGACGACGTGGTGGTGGAAGTAGCGGGATTCCAACAGGGCTTCGCCAAGCGCTGTGGGAGGAGGGAGATGTGTCATGGGAGGGAGAGGGAGGCGCCAGGGCTCAGGTGTTGCTGCCCTCCCTTTCCCCCACTATATATAGGGCCAAGGGAGAGGGGGCGCAGCCTTTGGCCCTTCCTCCAAGGAAGGGTGCGGCCAGTTAGGAGTCCCTCCTCCCCAAGGCACCTCGGAGGTGCCTTCCCCTTTTAGGACTCTTCCTTTCCCTCTCTCTTGGCGCATGGGCTTCTTGGGGCTGGTGCCCTTGGCCCATATAGGCCAAGGCGCACCCCCTACAGCCCATGTGGCCCCCCGGGGCAGGTGGCCCCACCCGGTGGACCCCCGGGACCCTTCCGGTGCTCCCGGTACAATACCGGTGACCCCGAAACTTGTCCCGATGGCCGAAATAGCACTTCATATATATAATTCTTTACCTCCGGACCATTCCGAAACTCCTCGTGACGTCTGGGATCTCATCCGGGACTCCGAACAACTTTCGGGTTACCGCATACTAATATCTCTATAACCCTAGCATCACCGAACCTTAAGTGTGTAGACCCTACGGGTTTGGGAGACATGCAGACATGACCGAGATGACTCTCCGGTCAATAACCAACAGCGGGATCTGGATACCCATGTTGGCTCCCACATGTTCCACGATGATCTCATCGGATGAACCACGATGTCAAGGACTTAATCAATCCCGTATACAATTCCCTTTGTCTAGCGGTACGATACTTGCCCGAGATTCGATCATCGGTATCCCGATACCTTGTTCAATCTCGTTACCGGCAAGTCTCTTTACTCGTTCTGTAACACATCATCCCGTGATCAACTCCTTGATCACATTGTGCACATTATGATGATGTCCTACCGAGTGGGCCCAGAGACACCTCTCCATCACACGGAGTGACAAATCCCAGTCTCGATTCGTGCCAACCCAACAGACACTTTCAGAGATACCCGTAGTGTACCTTGTAAGTGCATCTAGTGCCACCCCTAGTTGGTTTTGGAGTATTGACGACAAACCTAGTTGAGGGACTAATGTGTTTGTGAGAATTGCAGGATAACACAGGTAGAAGTCCCTCAATGATTCGGTTTCACTACCAAAGATGACCCCTAAAAATGTACGAAGACATTGAAGACAATGGTGGTTTATGAAGATATTCATATTGAAGACAATGACATGAGAAGACTCCCTATGAAGCTTATGGAACTCGAAGACTTAGATCCTTCGTAGTTTTATTTCTTTCATGTTGTGTCATAGGAACCACCGTACTGTTAAGTGGGGTCCAAGAGAACCAGTCAGAATGACTGAAGTGATGCCTAATTCACATCCTATGTCTTCGAGCGAAGACTATGAGAGCAAATCTTGTCCAGAGTCAGACAAGTCAGCTTTACTTGTAGCCCAAGTAAAGTTGCCGTGTGAGTTCAAAATACGACCGTTGGTACACGTGTCAGTTCCTTAGTGACCCAGGGTCATCTCGGACAAATCAGGTCGGGTTGCCAAGTGGCTATAAATAGCCCACCCCCACAACCATAAACGGTTGGCTGCTCAGATTCCAGTGCACGGCTTTTGTCGTTTGAGAGCAACCCACCTGAAGCCTTTGAAAGAAAAATTCCTAGTGAGGAGAAAAGCCCTAACCACCCAGAGCCAGAGTAAATTGGGCATCACTTAAGTCTTCGTGTCTGTGTGATCTGAAGACTTATTACACTTGAGGACTGTGAATCCTCCAGACGGTTAGGCGTCGCGTTCAGAGCATCCAAGAGAAATTGTGGATTGCCAGTGAACGAAGTCTGTGAAGGTTTGGGAGCCTACCTTGAAGACTTACCAGAGTGATTGGGCGAGGACTAAGTGACCTTAGCTCAAGGAGATTACGGTGAGGACTGGGTGTCCTGAACTGTGTGTTCAGGACTGGGTGTCCGGGACTGTGTGTCCTTTGGTTTAAATACCTAGCCGCTCCAACCAGACGTACAGTTGTCACAGCAACTGGAACTGGTCCAACAAATCATTGTCTTCAACGAGTCACTGGTTTCATCTTCACTTCCTTTTCTTACTGTTGCACATTGTGAAGCCATTGCATGCTTGCTTTATCTTTTGTCTTCACAACGTGAATGTATAATTTGTTTGGCTTCATAACTTCTTCCTACCTGATCCTTATTACACTGAAGCTGTTTGTCACTGTGCTTTCACTCTATTGAATACATGACCATGGCTAGCCTAGTGTAATCTAACTTCCGCTGCATAGTAATAGGCATAATCTTCACTGTTTGTCTTCATAACTCCCACGTTTTGAAGACTTTCATAAAAATCGCCTATTCACCCCCCCTCTAGTCGATATAACGCACTTTCAATTGGTATCAGAGCGAGGTGCTCCCTCGTTCTGTGTGATTCGGTTTAACCACCTGGAGTTTTAGCTATGTCGACTGCAGGGATAATCAAAGTCTCCGCTGCGTGCCCCGTCTTCGATGGAACTGAATATCCCTATTGGAAGAATAAGATGCGCATGCATCTTGAAGCCATTGACGTCGACCTATGGTATGTCGTCGAAAACGGCGTTCCCAAGGCTAGAGAAGGTGTCACTGCTGCTGATGTCAAGAAATTCGTTCAACTGGACTCTACTGCCAAGAACATCATCTGTGGTCATCTGACCAAAGGACAGTATGGCCGTGTGAGTGCTTTGAAGACATCCAAGCTGGTTTGGGACTGGCTCTCCAAGGTCAATGAAGGCATCTCAACCCAGAGAGATCAAAGAATCAATGTCCTTCGCAATCTCTTCAACCGCTTCAAGCGAAATGACAATGAGAATGTCCAGCACACATTTGACCGGCTCACTGACATCACAAATGAGCTTCAAGCCCTCGGCGCCACTGAGATCACCAAACATGAAATCGTCAAGACGCTGCTGAGATCACTTGATAGTTCGTTTGACATCCTGGCCCTGATGATTCAAGAACGTCCTGATTTCAAGACACTTGATCCATCTGACATACTTGAGAGGCTCAACACACACGAGTTTCAGCTTTCTGAGAAAAGAGATATCTACGGTCCAAACTATGGGCGAACTCGTGCCTTGAAGGCAAAAGTTGTTTCCTCATCTGAAGAAGAATCTGACAGTAGTTCTGATGATCCTGAAGACATTGGAAGGGAACTTGCAATGCTAGTAAAGAAGTTCCAAAAATTCACCAAGAAGAAAGGCTTCAGAAAATCTTCACGATCAAGCTCAAGGAATGATGAAGCTTCTGCTCATGACTACAAGAAGAAAACATGTCACAAGTGCAAGAAAACTGGACACTTCATCTCTGAATGTCCTCAGTGGGACAATGAGAACAGAAGGAAGAAAAAGAGCAAGGAATATGATTCTGACGACAAGAAGAAGAAGAAATACTCAAAGTCTTCTTCCAAGTCTTCATCAAAGTCTTCATCACACAAGAAGAGCTCATCTGGCAAGGCACGTGTGTTTGTTGGAAAGGAAATGGATTCAGAGGAGGAGTCCGCATCTGAGGAGGCAGAGGTGGAGTCTGAGGAGGAGTCTGATTCTGGCATTGCGAGTCTGGCTACAGCATACGTCGCCAAGTCCATCTTCAACACTGAAGACAATGACCGCATCACCGACACCGACGCAAATGACAAGAACGACTCCACTCCTACCTACTGCTTCATGGCACGCGGTGTCAAGATAAACACACGCGCTACTCGCTATGAAACATCTAGTGACGATGACTCTGAATGTGATTCAAAACCTAGCTACAAAACACTTGCTAAAATTGCAACTGAACAACAGAAAGCTATGGAACATATTCAAAAACTGTTAGACAGAAGCGATGATCTGTTGGGTGCTGAAATGACTCGTTCTGAATCCTTAATTGAAGACATAAAAAATCTTCACGTTAAGTATCAGGAACTTGAAGATCGTCTTGAGACTCTCTCAACTACTCATGAAAAGCTTTCCTATGATTATCTTCAAAAGAAGCAAGATCTTGAGAAGTTGAGAGCGGATCATGAAGATCTTCAAAAGGAAAATGAGTCACTTCGAGCCGAACAGATCAGTTCCGCTCAGGAAGGATTTGAACCACCATGTCTTAAATGCATTGAGCGTGATAATGCTAATTCTGTTGCTGAATGTTCCACTGCTACTGCTGTTGCAATATCTTCAACTGTTGACATGGTAACTAACCCCTCTGCTGAGAATACCACTGCTATTGCTGATGAGAATGCTAGGTTGAAGACATTGCTTGAAACAGGGATGTACAAAAGTCTGAAAGGGAATCAGACACTATGTGATGTCCTTAAGAAGCAGATTCTGAACCGAAACCCTAGGAAAGAGGGTGTTGGGTTCATGAGGAAAATTAATGCAGATGGCTCTTACTGGAAACCTGAGCAGTACCCCAAAACCACATGGGTTGCTGCAAAGGAACTTTCAGCAGATCCATCCAACTTATCTGGCTTCACTTGTGCTAACCCCATTATCATTGATGAATCCTTTGATGCAAACTATAAACTGTTTAAGAATCAGAATGGTGAAGTGTTTGCCAGGTACATTGGTACTAACTGCAGGAATGGACCGCCTATGAAGAAGATCTGGGTTTCCAAAAAGTGTCTGGAAAATCTTCCTGTGAATGTCTTCATGATACCTCACTTGAAGAAGACAAATCTCAGACCAAAGGCTTCATACGGTCCGAAGGCTTCATACAAACAGAGGACTCACCTGAGTCACACTAACGCAAATGTTTTGCAGGAAAACCATACTCAGGCATATGAATATGAGAGCGGCTCATCAAACCGTCATGTTCATATGACCAAAAATTATTCTGCTTATTCCTATGAGTATTATTGTCCACCTGCTAGACTGTTTGCTAAGGCTTCAAAGCCAAAATTCTCAGATGCTGCACTTAGACTTATTGCTTCTAAGCCACCCTTGAAGATGTGGGTGGTTAAGAAAGCTTAACTCTCTTTTGCAGGGAAAGGTCTCTAGCAGAAAAACAAAATCTTCTGATGCTATTGCTGGGGACCTTAAAAATCTTGTAGGGCGCAAGATAAAATGCCCGAATGGCATCATTATGTACTTCGTTCCTGAATCGCATGCTACTCTCCCTATTAGTCCTAATCTGGATTTAAGTTTTCATAACCCACTGGTTCGTCAAATGTTTATGCTTCACAATACCCTTTGTGAAGCCTATCCCCCTAACTGCACTGTAGGGTACGACACCAGTGACTTCAAAGTCTTCAGAATGGATTATTGACAGTGGGTGTACAAATCACATGACTAGCAAAAGAAGCCTTCTTATGGACTCAACATTACGTCCATCCGACAAGAGCCACATCACATTTGCTGACACTGGTAAAAGTAAGGTATTGGGTCTAGGTAGAGTTACAATCTCAAAGGATCAACACATGGATAAAGTCATGCTTGTTGAATCCCTTGGCTTCAACTTAATGTCTGTCTCAATGCTTTGCGATTTGAATATGATCGTAATGTTTGGAAAATATCGCTGCCTGGTGCTAATGGAATCTGACAAATCTCTAGTGTTTGAAGGATATCGGAAAGGTGATTTGTACGTGGTAGATTTCTCTGCAGGACCACAACTTGCAGTATGTCTTCTTGCAAAAGCTTCAGAATGCTGGCTTTGGCATCGGAGGCTTGGGCATGCTGGCATGAGGTACCTCCACACCCTTGCAAAGAAGAAGCATGTCATAGGCATCGAAGGCGTCAAGTTCAAGAAAGATCACTTATGCGGTGCCTGTGAAGCAGGAAAGATGACAAGGGCAAAACATCCTTCGAAGACAATCATGACTACTACACAACCCTTCGAATTGCTCCACATGGATCTTTTCGGTCCCACACACTACTCAACTTTCACTACTTCTGCTTGCCTCTATGGCTTCGTCATTGTTGATGATTACTCTAGATATACTTGGGTACACATAATCCTCTACAAGACTGAAGTGCAGGATGTCTTCAGACGCTTCGCCAATCGAGCTATGAACAATTTTGGCGCCAAGATAAAGCACATCAGAAGTGATAATGGCACTGAATTCAAGAACACTGGCCTTGACACATATCTTGATACCTTGGGCATCACACATGAATTCTCAGCTCCATACACGCCACAGCAGAATGGCGTCGTCGAACGCAAGAACAGAACACTCATTGAAATGGCCAGAACAATGCTAGATGAATACAAGACTCCAAGAAAATTCTGGACTGAAGCCATTGATACCGCATGCCATACAATCAATTGTGTTTATCTTCACAAGCTTCTGAACAAGACATCTTATGAACTCCTAACTGGCAAGAAGCCAAATGTCAGTTACTTCAGAGTATTTGGCGCAAAATGCTGGATCAAGGACCCACACCACACCTCAAAGTTTGCACCAAAAGCACATGAGGGCTTCATGCTTGGATATGGAAAGGATTCGCACTCCTACAGAGTCTTCAATCTCTTCCACTACAAAGTGGTTGAAACTATGGATGTGCGGTTCGATGAAACCAATGGATCACAGAGAGAGCAATTGCCAAATGTGCTAGATGAAGTTCCAGCTAATGAATCAATCAAGCTCATGGGAACTGGAGAGATTGTACCTTCTGAAGCTCATCCAGAAGAAGAACTTATCATATCAGCACCTGATCCACATGAAGACAATGCTCAGCCTGAAGATATACCTCCAAATGACAACACAGATCAGCAAGAGCAAAGTCTTCGCCCTGTGCATCCTCGTGTTGCAAATGAAGTGCAGTTTGACAGAATAATTGACAGCATCAATGCACCTGGTCCACTCACTCGTTCAAGGGCAACACAGCTAACAAACTTCTGTGGGCATTTCGCATTCGTCTCAATATCAGAACCCAAGAAAGTGGAAGAAGCCTTCATGGAACCTGAATGGATTCAAGCTATGCAAGAAGAGCTTCAACAGTTTGAGCTGAATAATGTATGGGAACTGGTTAAGCGTCCTGATCCACGGAAGCACAACATTATAGGCACCAAATGGATACACCGCAACAAGCAAGATGAGCATGGTCAAGTTGTCAGAAACAAAGCTCGTCTTATTGCTCAAGGATATACTCAAGTGGAGGGCATTGACTTCGATGAAACATTTGCTCCTGCGGCAAGGCTTGAAGCTATACGCATACTGCTGGCATATGCAAATCATCATAACATACTTCTATATCAAATGGATGTGAAAAGTGCCTTTCTCAATGGCAAGATTGAAGAAGAAGTGTATGTTGCACAACCACCTGGTTTTGAAAATCCAAAACATCCTGATATGGTATACAAGCTCAACAAGGCACTGTATGGCCTCAAACAAGCCCCCAGGGCCTGGTATGATACACTCAAGTACTTCCTGAAGAGCAAAGGCTTCATACCTGGTTCCCTGGATCCCACTCTTTTCACGAAGACATACGATGGTGAACTGTTTGTGTGCCAAATATATGTGGATGACATTATCTTCGGCTGCACCAATCAGAAGTATAGTGAAGAGTTTGGATATATGATGCAAGAGCAATATCAGATGTCCATGATGGGGGAGCTGAAGTTCTTCCTCGGTCTTCAAATACGGCAACAACGCAACGGCATCTTCATATCTCAAGAGAAATATCTTAAAGAGTGCCTGAAGAAGTTCGCTATGCAAGACTGCAAAGGCTTCACAACACCAATGCCAGCCAAACATCATCTAGGTCCTGACGACAATGGTAAAGAGTTCGATCAAAAGGTATACCGCTCCATGATTGGGTCTTTGCTTTACTTATGTGCATCTAGGCCAGATATCATGCTTAGTGTTTGCATGTGTGCTCGATTTCAAGCGACACCAAAGGAGTCGCATCACTTAGCTGTGAAGCGAATTCTTCGATATTTGGCTCACACCCCAACTCTAGGATTGTGGTATCCAAAGGGCTCAGAGTTTGATTTGGTTGGATTTTCGGATGCTGATTATGCTGGTGACAAAGTTGATCGCAAGTCTACATCAGGCACATGTCATTTTCTGGGACGATCACTTGTATGCTGGTCTTCAAAGAAGCAGAACTGTGTATCTCTCTCCACTGCTGAATCTGAATACATTACTGCTGGATCTTGCTGCGCTCAGCTTCTATGGATGAAGCAAACACTCAAGGATTATGGCATTCATCTGAAGCAAGTGCCACTTTACTGCGACAACGAAAGCGCCATCAAGATTGCCAACAACCCAGTTCAGCACTCGAAGACAAAGCACATTGAAATTCGTCATCATTTTCTCAGAGATCATGTTGCAAAGGAAGATATTGATATCATACACGTCAACACTGAAGAGCAATTGGCAGATATCTTCACCAAGCCCTTGGATGAGAAGAGGTTTTGCAAGTTACGGTGTGAGCTAAATATCTTGGAATCCTCAAATGTCCTGTGATCAGGCACACATCCTAACACTTATGCATATTGATGACTTAGATGTGCAACACACGAAGTAATGTATATCTTCAATCAATGAAGACATACATTCTAAGTGTGAATACATTAATGTGGAATTTGACTTCGGAGCGCCACGATAATTTTGCGCCGTGTCTGGGTCTAATACTTCCTATACGGTGGGTAACGCCACCACCAAACGTTCCATTTTGAAGTGTTTCACTCATGGCGTTACCTTGCAATGTCTTCACATTTGGTTTGGCTTCGAACTCAACATGTCTTCATGATTAGCTTCACTATGTTGATTATATTTCTGTCCTCTACAGCACTCACTTATAGCTATGTCTTCTTGGTTGAATCTTCTGAACTAAGTGAATGTGATCGGACCCTAACCTCACTATGCTTTCTATCTCAAACTCTATCTCTCCAAGTCATATGCATTCTGTTGAAACTGTCCAATGTCTTCACTGTGTCCTCGTCAGCTGAAGACATAGAGACAACCATAAAAGTCCGTTTTTAATGCTCATTCCTCCACATAAGATCCGGAGAAGCAGGAACGACCGCCCGACAATTTAGGCGTGCGTGGGACGTGGAACAAATCCCAATCTTCCTCTAACTGGCCACGCGTGCCTCAAATGCGAACCGCCAGGGGCACCTGCGTAATAGCGCAGTGCCGCCTCTATCCCTATAAATACACGATTCACTGCGGTCATTATCTCTTCTTCCACCCTCGCACGAACCCTAGCGCCACCGCTAGCTCTCGACGACGCCAGCGACGAAGCGCTTCACTGCCGCAACCTCTCCGACGCCGTTTTCACGCCGACAGCGGACATCGCTCTCTCCGCCGTCGCCGTAGGTGTCTTCCGTCGCCAAGTTAGGGCACGGAGGATCGAACTGCTTGGCCTCAACTCCCACTTCGTCTAGCAGTTCCAAGTGTGGTAAATAAAACCTCTTTTTACAGCCTCTCTTGATCCTATAGTTCAGTCACTTTCTGCCATAAGAAGTTTCTGCTCTCACGAGTTACATCTCTTTCAGTCTGCATCTCATAACCTGCCTAGAATATTCACTTGTGCATTACGAAGTAGTTAGATTCCTCACTTGTACTGATCTGTGGGTTCGTACAAATCTGGAACCAACTTCTTATCTATGAGTGAATGTCTTCGCACGATGAGGTCAATGTCTTCTAAACTGATTTATCTTCAAAATCTTCTGAGAATGCATATGACCTCTTCCCCTTCCCTCGCACCTTAATGCTGTCACAGGTACATGTCCGTGGGAGAATCCTTTGGTTCTCATAGTCTGCATTCATTTGCAGAGTACTTGCAGCATCACATCAACTCTCCTAAAGCCAGTTCTTGTTGGTCAAGCAAAAGGAAGCCTTTGAAGACTTTGAACATCTTGAAGCCTTCCAAGTTAAGATTCATGGCTTCAGAAACAGCAGCAAGGAAGGGAGGCAGACAGCAACGCTGTGGAACGTCCAAAGATTTGCCTGATGAATTGGCAGAGATGTACAAAACTGATCCTGAAGAGAGCTATGGTCAGCGCAAGACACGAATCCAATGGATTCGAAGATATTGGGCAGAGCAATGGTTCCACTACCGCTTCGTCACTGAGGAGTATGCGGAGAAGAGCGCCATCAAGAGACCGTGGGGAGACATATTATACAAAAATCTCGTACCCAGGTCCAGAGATGAAGCCATTGCTCAAGGCTTCTATCCATGCATGGTCAGAGGACCACAGCCAGCTGAAGCACATCCATCATCACTTCTCTGGTGTCGCAATGACAATCTGTTCAAGCGCAACTTCAAATTTGCTCAGAACTCTGCGAAGCAAAACAAGAAGAAGCTGGGGTTAGACTTCAATCCTGGTCCCTCTGAACCAAGGGCGGATGGCACACGCTACGCCAATCCCAATATCATCGGGCCATATGCCAATCTTGCAGGGCTCATCACTCGCATCCTAGTCCAAGGGACTGCCGTGAATGACCCTCCAGCAGATACTGAGTCTGATGACGCCCCTGCTGCGCCGCCAAAGCAGAAGAAGCCAAAAGCTTCAAAGCCAGTCGCATCTCCCAAAATCTCAAGGGTGAAGCCATTGAAAACTGCACCTCCTGAAGTCAGTGTGCAGTCTGAAGATGTATCCCGCATCTCCAAGCCCCTGAAGGATAAGGAGCCCCGGCAACACACAGGGAAAGAGCTCACTGCTGCTGCCATTTTGCGTAGTGAAGCCATTGATCTATCAAGCGATGAAGATCTGGGAGATGACGCACTGGAGCAGCTCATCAAGAGCAAGGAGGAGGCTGAAATCTTCAACAATCTGCCTCTGTTTGATGTCGCCATCATCCACAATTTCATCGATGAATGGTTTGCCTCACCGAACATCAGTTTCGACGATCTGCAGCTGCCCATAGGCCTCAGCGTTGCCTTTCAAGGGGCAATTGCTTCAGAACTTGCAATAGCCCAACGCATTGTAGAACTGAAGCAAAAAATTGATTATGAAAAGGCTCAGTTCAAGACGCACGTGGCCAAGCTCAGCGTGCAAGAAGTGAAAAACTTCAAGATCATGTTGCACGAGCTGAAAGAGAACTTTCTGAAGACGCGTGCCGAAGCTCAAGGCTCGCGAGAGCGCATGAAGACTCTGGCTAATCGCTGCGTGCAGGCCTACAATGAGGCCGAGAAGCGCAAGGCACTTGGGCGTCCCGGCATTGACCCCAAGGTGGCCGCGAAGAAGAAAAAGAAGACTGTTGTGCCTGAACCAGAAGCGCCAAGGTCAGAAGTTGATCCGATTGTCTTCCCCACTGCAAAGACTGGCTCGAAGCCAAAGAGTCGATCAACCGCCTCAGAGCTCAAGAAGACACGGACTGCAGAGGCTGAAGCTAGGAAGAGGAAACACTCTGAAGCCTCTCCTTCTGACCCCACCATCAAGAAGCGCAAGACCAAGAAATCTCGGGCTGCTCCCACAGAGCCCTTGATAGTTGAACCCCTCTCCGTCCGCTATCCTGACGTAGATCGTCAGTTGACTGTGCATGAGCCTGCCTTCACAAAGGCTCCGCACGCTGAAGACATTCCAGCAGTCGACCACAACGCTGCTGAAGACATTGGTCTCCAAGACAATGTACAAGGTGATGCAGCCCTTCCTCAGCTTGAATCAAGCGAACAGATCAGCATTGGTCATCCATTGACGCCAATCACACAAGATGCATCGTGGGCAGATCGCCCACAGGAGGAAGATAATGAGCCCCAACCCACTGCAACTCCACCGGCGCCTACATTCCGTAGGCTTCGCAAAGGGCCAAGGGCTCAGACTGCTGACGACATTCCAGCTGCATCAGCCGAAGAGCATGAAGAAATACCACAAGCTTCAACTCCCCCGCACCAACAAGAAGCAGTTCTCTAGGAGAACGTGCCTGAGTTCGTCCCTCCCACTACACGTGTGGAGGCTGCAAATGTTGAGGCTGCCACAAACAACGCCGAAGCAAATGTGGAGCCCTCCCCAACAATAGCTTCAGAAGACAATGAAGCTACTGCTCCTGAACCTTCTGTGCCTGAGTCTGCTGCGGGTCCCCAATTCAACTATCATGTTGCGCACAGGCCCCAGGTCCAGAAGCCGATCCCACGACTGCCAAGGTTCCCAGGTCCTGCATCAGCTCCTGGCTCCTTCAACATCAACAGCTTCAGGGCAGACAACACTTTTTTTGACACCTCCAAGAACCCCTATTCAAGGGAACGGATTGTATCAGATAGGTTCTGGAGCTATCAACAGCGCAGCTATTATTCATGCATCCTGTACAACCAAGGCCGCATCTTTCCTCACAAGCGCCTTGAGGTTGAAGCTGTTGCTGGTCTGCCTGGTCTGGAAGAAGCACTGGATTGCTTCAAGCAAGTGGGTCTACTGCCGTTTATCACCGATGAAGAGCACTGGAACGAAGAGCTTCTGCTTCAGTTCTATGCCACCCTGCATATCAAAGGCTATAACAGAGATCCGAAGACATGGGTCCTGGAGTGGATGACCGGCAATACCCATCATGAAGCCAATGCTTTCGACATAATTGAGCTTACCGGCCTTCCCACTCCTGGCGAATTCTTTGAAGAAGGCTACCAACTCCATGCTGAAGCAATTGAGAGCATATTTCAGCGTCCTGAGCCAGATATGAGTCAGATGCTCTCAATGATGAAGCCATTGCCTCCCAATGCACCCTATCCAACTAGGTTCTTCGTTGAAGACTTAGAGTACCTGCCCAGAACAATATATCACATCATAAGGCGGACTCTTTGGCCCGTTAAGGGACACTCTCGATATGCAACGATTGATGGTGCAATGAAGACTCTCATCTTCTGCATTCTTCATGGCAAATGCTTCAACTCACAGGATCTCTTCATCCGTCAGCTTGCATTGTCTGCCTCAGAATTGTTTGGATTGAAGTTCTATGCTCCTAGGGTTATGAGGCTGATCAAGCTTCACTCTGCAATCTCCTATCAACCCTCAGCCCGGAACCATACGATATTCTTGCCAGATGTGGACACATCTGCTGAAGCAATATATCCAGAGCCTGCCAAGCAACCATTAAGTCTTCAGAATGCAGAACACCAGAGCTTCACTCAAAATATTGAAGGTGTTGAAGCTCTCTCACGAGTGTATCCAATGGCTGGCACAACATGTGCCCCTGCATCAACTGAAGCCACTAACAGCACAGCTGCAATGAGACCCAAGAAGCGCGCTCGTACACTCAATGACCGAGAGCTTCTTGTGGCTTTACACCAAAAGCAAGATAGGCATCACGACTGGCTCAAGAGGCAGATGAGAAGCATCATGCAAGACGTCAATCGCATCAGAAATCTGGCAACCAAGAATGCATTTGTCACACATGAGACCTGTCGCCGCACTTGGAAAGGCGTCACCATGATGTGCACTGAAGCTGAACTGCAAGAGGATGGCTTCACAGAGCACTTCAAGTTTGACACCACACCTCCAAGAAGAGCTGTGATGCGAAGCACACCATCACTTGAAGAGTCAGAGTTCTCTTCTTCTGCTGCCACCGTGTCTGCCCGGATTATTGAAGAAGAAGACGACGCGACATCATCTCCACTTGCTTCAACGCGCGTCGAATCTGCACCAAGCTCGTCTGCACCGCCACCAAACTCCACCGACCCTGCTGCGCCTGGGAACGCGTAGAAAACTCTATGTCTTCAAACCTTTTTGGTCATCACTGACAAAAGGGGGAGAAGCATATGATGTTTATAGTCTTCAAGCGGGTCACTATGGGCGGGTGCCTTCATATTTTGCTACATTTTGCTTCGTGCTTACAACTCCCGTTTTTGCTACATTTGCTTCCTTGAGTTGTAACACTTAGCCTTGATGGTCGTCTGCTATCACTTTGTTATGCGAAGATAAATTCCGCATGTGCGACGATAAATTCCGCACTTAGATCATTCTGCAGACGTCCATTTTCCATTATGCATGTCATTATCTTCATATACTTTCACATGCATAGTGGATTGTCATCATAAGTTGAAGTGGATCTCCACAAGTACAACCTGCCATGTGCATTTGCATTCAAGAAGCAAATTACTTATATGCACATCTTCAGGGGGAGCCCTTGCAACTTATGATGACAATTCCTTTACAATTTCACAAATTATGTTCCCCGTTGAAAACTTCAACTAGTTTGTCATCAATCACCAAAAAGGGGGAGATTGTAAGTGCATCTAGTGCCACCCCTAGTTGGTTTTGGAGTATTGACGACAAACCTAGTTGAGGGACTAATGTGTTTGTGAGAATTGCAGGATAACACAGGTAGAAGTCCCTCAATGATTCGGTTTCACTACCAGAGATGACCCCTAAAAATGTACGAAGACATTGAAGACAATGGTGGTTTATGAAGATATTCATATTGAAGACAATGACATGAGAAGACTCCCTATGAAGCTTATGGAACTCGAAGACTTAGATCCTTCGTAGTTTTATTTCTTTCATGTTGTGTCATAGGAACCACCGTACTGTTAAGTGGGGTCCAAGAGAACCAGTCAGAATGACTGAAGTGATGCCTAATTCACATCCTATGTCTTCGAGCGAAGACTATGAGAGCAAATCTTGTCCAGAGTCAGACAAGTCAGCTTTACTTGTAGCCCAAGTAAAGTTGCCGTGTGAGTTCAAAATACGACCGTTGGTACACGTGTCAGTTCCTTAGTGACCCAGGGTCATTTCGGACAAATCAGGTCGGGTTGCCAAGTGGCTATAAATAGCCCACCCCCACAACCATAAACGGTTGGCTGCTCAGATTCCAGTGCACGGCTTTTGTCGTTTGAGAGCAACCCACCTCGAAGCCTTTGAAAGAAAAATTCCTAGTGAGGAGAAAAGCCCTAACCACCCAGAGCTAGAGTAAATTGGGCATCACTTAAGTCTTCGTGTCTGTGTGATCTGAAGACTTATTACACTTGAGGACTGTGAATCCTCCAGACGGTTAGGCGTCGCGTTCAGAGCATCCAAGAGAAATTGTGGATTGCCAGTGAACGAAGTCTGTGAAGGTTTGGGAGCCTACCTTGAAGACTTACCAGAGTGATTGGGCGAGGACTAAGTGACCTTAGCTCAAGGAGATTACGGTGAGGACTGGGTGTCCTGAACTATGTGTTCAGGACTGGGTGTCCGGGACTGTGTGTCCTTTGGTTTAAATACCTAGCTGCTCCAACTAGACGTACATTTGTCACAGCAACTGGAACTGGTCCAATAAATCATTGTCTTCAACGAGTCACTGGTTTCATCTTCACTTCCTTTTCTTACTGTTGCACATTGTGAAGCCATTGCATGCTTGCTTTATCTTTTGTCTTCACAACGTGAATGTATAATCTGTTTGGCTTCATAACTTCTTCCTACCTGATCCTTATTACACTGAAGCTGTTTGTCACTGTGCTTTCACTCTATTGAATACATGACCATGGCTGTCCTAGTGTAATCTAACTTCCGCTGCATAGTAATAGGCATAATCTTCACTGTTTGTCTTCATAACTCCCATGTTTTGAAGACTTTCATAAAAATCGCCTATTCACCCCCCTCTAGTCGATATAACGCACTTTCATACCTTTATAGCCACCCAGTTACTTTGTGACGTTTGGCACACCCAAAGCACTCCTACGGTATCCGGGAGTTGCACAATCTCATGGCCTAAGGAAATGATACTTGACATTAGAAAAGCTTTAACATACGAACTACACGATCTTGTGCTATGCTTAGGATTGGGTCTTTGTCCATCACATCATTCTCCTAATGATGTGATCCCGTTATCAATGACATCCAATGTCCATGGTTAGGAAACCGTAACCATCTATTGATCAACGAGCTAGTCAACTAGAGGCTTACTAGGGACATGGTGTTGTCTATGTATCCACACATGTATCTGCGTTTCCTATCAATACAATTATAGCATGGATAATAAACGATTATCATGAACAAGGAAATATAATAATAATCAATTTATTATTGCCTCTAGGGCATATTTCCAACACTTCTCCCTCAACTCAAGCAGCTTGACCTCTTCGATGTTGTCATCTCGAAGAAGGCTATGGAGCACCTGCTCCGCAGTTGTACTGCACTCGAGTACCTTCGTCTTGAGCAGATCCACGGGTTCATTAGCCTCCACATCGCCTCGACGAATCTCCGATGGATTTATGTGTCTTGCTGGCCCCGCAACAAGACATCAATTGGGAAGAGATCACTCCAGCAGTTCCACGTTATGGTCATTGAGAATGCGCCTTTCCTTGAGAGATTGCTTGTATCAGATCTAGAAGGTCCAACAAAATCAGGGTCATTGACGCGCTGAAATTGACAGCGTTGGTGCACTCGTCTGCCAAATTCTCCGAACTCTTTATTGGATCTGTAATCGTTCAGGTACATCACTCATATTATTCTCCGTCTTCTTGAAATTCACATTTTTAAATTTCTTCTTGATGTATTTACGACCGTCATCCAGAAAATGATTCCCACAAGTTTGACCCAGTCTATGCGCATAGTTAAGATCTTGGCAATAAAATCTATCGGCCCCAATCTGGATCAAGTTGTTGGATTCCTTACATGCTTTTCGTGCACGGAGAAGCTACTCATCGAGGTGAAACTTCTTTCCTATTAGTAAACGGTAATCACAACGTAGCTCAATTTTTTTCGTAATTTTCCCAAATTACGATGACAAGTGTAGTGTTCAAAACTACATCTACGCATTGCACCAAAAGAAATATTTTTAGTATGTTTTTCTCACGTTATCACCTGCATCATTTTTTTGTTATACTACTATAGTAGGCTAGGCTAGTCATAGTGGAAAGTAACTTAGACTACTCCAATAACTCTATGGTTACCCTAAGAACAAGTACTACCTCCGTCCTGGTTTACTCTTCCTATTTTGTAGTATCAAAATTTGACCATAGATTTAACTGACAAAATGTTAATGCATCTCACTAAGAACTATATCGTTGAATTCATATTTGAACATAATTTCAAATGGTTTAATTTTTAGTGACATGCATTGGCATTTTCTTACATAAATCTATGGTCAAAATATTATACTAAATAAGAGGTAGTACAAAAGTGGGCTATAACGGCCCTCCACTATGTAAGCCAAAACACGTGCCAAATTCACTTGTGATGCATTTGGCATCGATGCCCCTCCATTGCTCACCTGGTGCCCCAATCTGGATTACCTACTTTGCTCCGGTGCCAAATTAACTCACGCAATGAAAAAACACTTGCGTGGGAGAGAGAGGACTGAGGCAATAAAAAACACTTGTTTGGGAGAGTGAGAGGCTGGTGTAGTTGGTTTGATTGATTTGCTTATACATGTGGGTTAGTGTGCACAGTGGTGCCAACTCTCCCACATCGCGAGAGCGGTGCCAAAATCTTTTGATTTGACATCGATGCGTATTATGTGGCATACTTTTGCGAAATATGGAATCGGCCACAAATGCCCAAGCTCTTCACGTACTCCTAGGTAAATGAGAGGAAAGAGAAAGAGAGAGGGAGAGAGAGAGAGAGAGTGAAAACATATCACTAGCCAGCCAACCCTATCGTATGAGCGAATGATATTGGTACCTCTTGATGACACGACAATCTTATACAGCCAGCTGCTCTAATATGTTCTCTTCTTTTGCAGACAAAAAAAGACCCGAAAGTGAAAAATGTGCTGCACTATAACAATCTCATCGAATGCCTTGATCTCCATCTTACAGAAACTGATTTGATCGACTACCGAGGCAGCACATCAGAGATTAAATTGGCCAGGTTCTTTGTTCTGGAGGCAAGTGTGCTCAAGGTAATGAGGTTTGGCGTTCTCTAGCGCAACAATGAATGGCTTGCTGATCACCGCAAGCGTCTAAACCTAAATGACAAAGTCTCCGCAGAAGCTGAATCTGTTTTTGAAACATCAAGTGGCCAGAGACTCGAAAACTTATTTGCCCATTAGTGACTTGTCAGGGCGGTGGATTTTAGTTTGTACAATAATGCTGCATCCACCTAAAGTAACGAAAGTTCTTACGTAAACTTCCTAGTAATTCCCTCTTCGTAGCTGCAGTATTACTCCTAACATTTGTAATATCAGTTTGAAACTTGTAATATTGCCGTGTCCTATTCCTGCGTTTTCAAAATCCTGCAAATCAAACATGTCCTGAGTTGGTGATGATGTTGTGCCTGCCATCTTTCACCAATAGCCGTCGGATCTAGATCTGACGCATACAAACCAAACTTCTCCAGTTTTGCAAAAAGATGCCCGCACTTGTTCCCTATTTACAAACAACTCCTTTTCTCTCACAATCAGCCTCATCTCCTCCCCACCACATCTAGAAGGCCATGGAAAAATCTGGCGCGATGGACACTGCCGGCGCCGTCCACCCCCCAATCTTGGTGTTCCGTGCAATGCACGGGCATCTATGCACGGGAAATTATGTCGAACACGGCTAGTTGTAAGCAGACTAGGTCTACAACCATGATGATAGTGACTGCAGACGGTGAGGCTAACTATGGTATGTCGAACACGGCGCCTATACTCAGGTGTCATCTCCGGCGTAGGGTCTTGTCACTTCACTGTGAGAGCAGCATGTAATAATTTGACCAACGGGTAGTATAGTGCTAGTACATTGGTAGTACTACTACTAGTACTAGCACCACCGTCTGGATTTAGTAGTACTACCAGGTCCATCTGGATTTAGTATTTGACTAGCAATATACAGTAATGCATGTCACAAAAAATGTACTACTCCCTCTGTAAATAAATACATGGTGTATTGTTTTATTGCTATCGGCGAGATAACTTAATGTCTTTTTGCTACTTAATAGGATTACATGCAATGAACTAACCACCGCATGTGATGTTTGGTAGTCTTAAGTCATTGAAAGCATGCACGGCCCACATCTCTCATTGGTTGATATGTCATGAAATAAGAAACGAGGAGGGAGTTAATGTACTGTGCCTAAGTGTTGTGGGATTATTTGGTTTTCGTAAGGTGACTTACACAACATTTTTGGTTACATGCATTAACATTTTATTAGTTAAATCAAAGATCAAAACTTGGCGCAAAATGCAAGGGGGACCAATAAACCAGTAAACATCAAAGTTCTCTCGTTTGGCCCCAACTAGAGGTTTGGTGAGATGACTATACTGCACCGGCACGGAGCGGGACGCAGCTTCATTGACTTACTGGACCTGCCTTTGGGTGTATGACACATGGGCCCAACGGGTGGATGGCCAACCTGTCATATAGCCAAAGGCAGGTGGAGTAGAGGGGCGAGGAGTAGATGGCCAACACGCACGTGAATTCAACACAGTCTGCACTTCTCATATAAAGGCTCCCGCCAGTCCAATGTACGGAATCCTACGCACCTACGCACCCACGCACCCAAGGGCAAGAGTCATCACTCCAATCGCAAGATCAGTTGACTAGAAGCTAGACCCATGGAGGCGATGAGGGCGACCATCATCCGGCTGTGCCAGATGGTCCACACCGCCGGCCTGCGGCCCGGCACCGAGGAACGTCTCCAGGTAGTGCTTGAGCCCGCCAGGGTGAGGGGCCGCTTGGACGACAACTTCGTCTCCTTGTTCGATGAGGTCCTCGTCGGCTTCCTCGACAAGTTCATCATCGTCAAGAAGCTCGCGGACGACCTTGACGTACGCCTCCAGCCCACGCGCCTAGGCTCTGCGATGCCTACCACCCTCAACGGCCTCTATGGTGACAACCTCTTCGACGCACTGGTGGCCCTGCGACTGCCCGCCGTAGCGCCGGAGAATGTCCACCTCGAGGTCGTGCTCGCCGCGCAGTGCCTGGTGCAGCAAGACACCATTGACATAATCACCCACGTCTACGCACAAACTGTCCACAAGGACTACTACATGCAAGAGGAGGATGATAGGATGCTGGCCTTCTTGGACCGCATGGCAACCTTGGACGGCATTGTTCAGAAGCACGTTGAGCTTGCCGCCAACGTCGTTGCTCCTCACACATCGGTTGGTGACCCGGTGCACTAGCGCGTGAGGATGTCGTTGATGGATCTGTATGTATCTTTATCTTTCCGTCAAATCCATGTAGTAGTATATGGTACTACTAGTAATTATCTTACCTTTCGCATCAACTTCATAATTTTCGTACGTACTACAATCATGAACCGCGGTAGAACCAAACTTCTCATTACTCTAGGGAAAATCATTATTTCTGTCTATCGGTGGCACAATGGAGCAGAACCAAATTTTACAAGTTACAAGTTCAAAAGGAAAAGCCTGCCGTGTTCGCGTCGCACCCCCACGCGGTTGGTCCGGCATGCCGCTCAAGGGGGAAAGCGTGCTGTGTTGCATTTTCACTTACAAGTGGGACCGCAGTTGAGCAAACCGACTATCGGCAAACCTCCACCCCGCCCACCGCACGATGGCTGAGAAAACAGGAGGGAGAAGAGATGGCTGTAGCATGGATTCCAAGAAAATTAGTGTCGGATGGGACTCGTGTGGGTGGCGTGTGCCGTACCGCTAGACATGAATGCTAGTTATGGCCCATGCCACCCCACTAGATCGAGGTTCTGGTTACGGAGAACAAATTTCCCGGAGTCCGTGCTCAGCCCTCCTCTATCTCTCTTCTCAACCAGCCAGCAGACGCGCGGAGCCCATCGTCTGTTTGCTCATATGCGGTCCCACATGTCAGTGAAAACACAAGATGACCCACTGAACCTGCACCTCTTTCACCTCGACGTGTTGGTGATGAAAAACAAATCCAATAAAGATCTTCGGTGGCCGCTTTTGGAGTTACTCAAGAGTAGTAAGATTCTATTTACAGTTTAACCCAAGATGCACATCACATGGCTTCAACTACCACTTTATTGTCTTGCATGACACGACCTGGATGCTGGATGTCCCACGTATCGGCAAAAGGAGGAAGAACTCGACCAAATCTTTGGTTGTGCTCTCGGATTAGACTAGTTATGCTAACATAAAATTTTATTGTGTAGAATGGATGCAAGTTTTGGTATTGGGAAGAAGAGTACAACGATATATTTATAGAGCGCAATTTAGTAGATGTTCTAGCACTTTTAGCTAGCATAGAGGCTAGAGATGAGACTAGTGCACTTGTTGATAGAATAGAGGCTAGACACGTCTACTTCTTTACACTCGAAGAAGAAAGAAGTACGCAAGATCGAGCCTCCACAGATCAACAATGAATGCATCGAGAAGGCACTAATCCAACTTACAGGAGCAGTTATGGAAGTTGGATATCTTCTAAAATGTATTCTTGTGGTTCTTGTTTTATTTGTTCTTGCTTTTCTAGTCAAAATTTTGGTGATGTATTTCCATGCACCAAAAAAATCAATGATGAAAAAAAGATATGTGTTTGCAAAGAAAAATGTACGCGGCTGGGATGCGTCCGCGCGTTCGGTGCACGGCCACCGCATCCGAGAAATGGCCCGGACACAACCCCATTGCCCTACTCAAACAGACAGAATCCGGGCAAAATGGAGGTCCTTTTGGGGTCGTGCGTTGGAGTTGGCCTTACAAGTGGGACCGCAGTTGAGGAAACCGACTATCGGCAAACCCCCACCTCGCCCGCCTCGCGATGGCTGAGTTAGAGAAACGACGAGGTTGAAGAGATTGCAGTAGCACGAACTCCAAGAAATATGTTGTCAGATGGAAGTCGTGCTGGTGGCGTGTGTCGTACTCCTAGACGTGAATGCTTCTTCTGGCCCATGCCACCCTACTACTCCTACTACTGTACTTATAGTATTAGTAGTATCGAGGATTCGAGGTGCTGGTTACGTATAGCGAACACATTAACATATGGCCCACCTCACACTGTGGCCAAATTTCCTGGAGTCTGTGCTAGGTTAAAAAGTGTTCTTTGTGAGGATGGGTGGCTGGTTTCAAGTTTAAAACTTATTGTATTACGTATGTAGACGTAGAGATAGTGCAGCATGTGAAGCTAGTACAAATAGTGTACTATTGTTGATTGGCCTCATCTGATAACCTGTTGCAATGCACGTACAATTATGTATTCGGAAAATATTTTTTTGCCTCGTCGCAGCACCCACTCAGAGAAGCGACTCGAAAGCCATTCATAAATTTAGTAAGTTTATCGCAGGCATATCATTTTATTACATACAACAGGTCATCAACCCACAACGACAATGAGGATACATTATAAATACTAAAGTTTTCATCACACAACAAATAACAAGCAATGAAATGAACTTCAACTCAACCAATCCTCGGCGTTGGAAACGCTTGCTTTGAACCACAAACGATTCTCTGGGAAGAGCCAGCTACTGTCAATCTCGATACCAAGGCACGACTGATCATCCAGGCTGAAGCGGCCTACTATATTAGGACCAGGGTAGGGAACCACCGCAATGTCTGATTTATAGATACCGTTGCTTCTCATAAATGGTAGTAACGTTGTGTCAACAGCAGCTGGATCGCCTTTCATCATCATTGGATAGTTTTGTCCAAGGAAGAGCAAGTTTTCTCCAAGACTATCAATACTGTACTAGGGAGAAGGTGTTGGCTCTAGCACACTAGTATCCATCCCGAATACCATGCAACGGGCATTGGAATAGGTCCGGAGAGTGCGACCATGGGAGACAACACCTGCTCCCTTAGTAGTAACATCAGCAGTGGGTTGTATACATACAATAAGGGGTGATCCATCGGAATTAGTTGCCAGCCGCTAGAGAGCATACGGGCCCTGCTCGTCCTCATGCTCGTGATCATCACCATCGTCATCTCCCCCTTGGTTATAAAAATTTCCAAGTATAGGTGGTGGAATGTTCACTGGACCTTGGAAACACAAGAAGAAGGTTATTTAGTAGAGAAGGTAAACTTGCTAACTCGCATGCATGTGGATAAAACAATTATAATTACGGTGGAAGACAAATGTACAAAAACTATGAGGATCCCATGCAAAAATAGTGCCACGAGTGGTGGTAGCAAACACAAGATCCTCGTATTCAATTGCATCACAGTACTCATCCATGTACAGAAACTGATTTTTGAGCAATATCCATGGACGAACCGTGGAATCAGTAAGGAAGGCAACAAGCTTGTCGAAGATAGCAACAACTTGATAGTTCTTGTAATTCCAAGAGTGGTTGGGAACTCGACAAATTGCTATCTTCCGTAGACGACAGTCACCATGATCGTATTTGAACATACGTAGATCATCTGTGTGCTCAACCTCAGGGCACTCGGAGATTTTTGGAAGTGGAATCCGCTGACGAGTGTACACATTCACAAGTTCCCACTCGCAATTGTACCCAATATAAAAAACCCAATCTCCATTTGCGCCAGCCCATGCCTTACCCTGAAGCGATGGCATCTTGACATCACACATATCGTTATCAAGCGGCATCAACTTGCACAAGGCGAGGCCTCCGTTGTCCGTGCCCATGCGAACAGGCTTATAGCGAAGAAGATAGGGGAGATCAAACTGCTCCTGGACCCTTGGGTTCCTTGTAATGATGTTATTACTTGAGTCAAGAATGGGCTTGAACGAACCTGCCATGCTAGCTGAGGTGATGACATCGCACTGATCAATGAGTTCCCCCACCATGTCATCTTTCAGATTAGGGCAAGAATAACGGGGTCGTTTCTGTCTTGTTCCCTCCATGGAGAAGACGATCGAACAATAGCAGAAGGAAGGGTGAAGGCAAATGGAAGAGGGAGGAAGAGCGTGCGACAACAGTTCCAAATCGAGAGGGAAAGGCGAAGAGTGGGTGGACGGTTGCCAGTTTGCCACGGTACACGAAGAGGCGCCCCGGCCTACACGTCCTTTCAGAAATTGTACAAAAGGACTCACCGTCGTCTCACTGACATGTTGGAACGGGACCACATGTCAAGGAAACATGGTGTGTAATTTCTCATGCAAAATGCAATCTGGCCGATTGGCCCGAGGTGCCGCATTAGTTATCGACCTTTATTTTTTTAACATACAATATGAGTGGATAGCTCCTGTGGTCATCACACATGAGTGGATATATAGGTGGGCTAGGTGGGCAGGCAGCAAGAATCTAAGTGCTAAAAGAGTTGATCTCGAAAAAAGAGTTGATCCAATGCTTGGTTTTGTTTGGATTTTCCAACTATGACCAGTGGATAGAGTGAATCAATGGCTTACGTTCAAAGTTATTCTCATACTATAGAATGGTATAGGAATGTGGAGAGATTTGGTTGATTTTATATCGCTGAATAATATAAAATATTATGAGTGCAGACGCTCCACCCCGAGGTTTGTTGCTCCTTCTCGGTCGTCGGGAATCTCTATGTTCTTCCACTCTTTCGTCTAAGACATGAGCTTTGTTCATCCTTTTGCTGACACGCAGGACATCTATATGCCTCCATTTTACAAAATCATACTATATGCCTCCATGACACGCGGGACATCTAGCATCAAGGTGGCGTGTCATGCAAGAAAATGGAGATATGCAATGCGTAAGTGAGTCATGCACTTTGATGGCACCTAGTACTACTACACAATATTTTTTCTCCT
Source organism: Triticum urartu (assembly GCF_056163025.1). Lineage (NCBI taxonomy): Eukaryota > Viridiplantae > Streptophyta > Magnoliopsida > Poales > Poaceae > Triticum > Triticum urartu. Next base: position 109,995,482 of record NC_141875.1, on the reverse strand, counting down.
CGATGGCACGTCAATAGTGCACGTACTCAATGGCAGAGCACGGGATGGTAGCTGTCGTGGAATTGTCACGGTAGATGTCCTTAGTGTCAGGACTTAGTCGCGAGGCCAACACATCTATGTGGTAGCTTGAGAGGGGTTGAGCGGGACGAGAGACGCGATGTTTTACCCAGGTTCGGCCCCTCACGGTGGAGGTAAAAGCCTACATCCTGCTTCATTGATATTGATGATGATGATCACGGTTACAAGAGTGCTCTATCTCGAGAGCTATTGTCTAAACCTAACTTGTCCAACCCGCGGAACTTGTGAGTCTTGTCCCCTTTTGGGGAGCCCTGCCCCTCCTTATATATGTTGAAGGGGCGGGTTACATGTGGAGTCCTATTAGGATTAGGACTAGTCTATCTTAATACAAACCGGATACAAGTCCAGGTCTTAACTCCTTGTAAGATAAATGTTCCTCATGCCTTTCCTCTTAAAGCGGCCCACCATTAACCTAAACTGGCCTGCTGGGCCTTGGGCCTTGTCATCCATCTGGAACACGCGCCGGTTCACCAATGAGTCTTTCAGGCACGTGAATCGTCATACCAGTGAACCGCCAGACATGTAAACCGCCAATCCTCTGGCGGTTTACCAATGAAACGCCTAGCCGGCCGGGTTATACTTCCGGCCAGTTTACGCCGCGAGGTATATCCCCGACATTAGCCCCCAAGTTTAGCTTGGATTTATCCATGGTAAACTTATGCTGCAAAATAAACACAAGAACAAATTTGACAGGTTATGCTCCGGGTTAAGAATTCTTGTAAACCGGTACCTGATCACCCTTAAGTCCTTGTTATTTCCTCCTTCTGGGAAGTCCGGGTCAACAGACCAGCTTCATAATCAATTTGCCGACATTGGTTTGCCACAGAGAAATATTGTGAAGAATAACTCCTTTGACTCAGCTCCCAAAGCGCCGGTTTAAGAAATATGGGTCTTGACATACCTATCTGATATTCAGCCGGTTTGAAGATGTAAAACTTACCGGTTTAATATTTACCAAAATGGCCGGTTTATAAATATTGATGGCACCGGGTCATAATTGTTGTCGACACCGGGTCATGTAATTGATCTTCCTGATTTTCTCAAAACTGATAAAATGAAGATGTTCCTTCTTTATATGCATACTACCTGTACTTAAGACTTGCTCCAATAAGTGTTTCAACCTTGAAGAAATCCGGTTTGTTCATCTCAATCATATAAACTGAATACTCCATATATGTAGCCCCCAAGTACCGGGTTGTCATGCTTGCAGCAACCTGGGACTTGTAATTGCTTATAAAAACTTCAATCAGTGTAACCCCCAAGGGCCGGGTCATTATGCAATAATGAGCGGGGACTTTGTAAATATAAGCATGTAGATTTTAGCAGTGATGTGTAGCCCCCAAGGGCCGGCTTAGTAAGATAAGACTGCACCGGGACTTGATATATACTTCAATGAAAATAACATCTTATAATGTAGCTTCCATTGTAGGGCTTGAACCCACGTCCACAAGGTTAAGAGCTTTGTATACCTTGAATGTTTGACAGGAGCAATTGGTAGCCCCCAAGGGCCGGCTCATCATGATATGACGAGTCGGGTCTTCAATAATGCCAATAAAAATGACTTTGCATTAGCCCCCAAGTGTTATGGTGCATGCTTGCAGCGACATGAGACTTGCATATAAGCTCAATTTAAATAATGTAGCCCCCAAGTGCCGGGTTGTAAGCCTGCAGTGACTCGGGACTATTCCTTCAATTGTAGAATAAAGCATATCCTCTGATAAAATAATAGCCATTGCGCTAAAGCGACTTTTGAAAACCTCAATAATACCGGTTATTAATAACCATAATAAAAATCCAGCCATGTTGGCTGTTCAAGATAATATAATCAGGTATGAAAACCTTATTCATTCAATATCATAATGAAAATTCAGCCAAGTTTGGCTATTTGAATAATATAACCCAATGATTTATACGCCCATGATTCGAATGACGCAATCCAAAAAGATACGGGTGACTTATAGTCAAAAGCCAGGCCGGTTTAATAAACACCGGACAATTTCTCATCATAAACTGGCGACTTATCATCTTAAAGCCAGGCCGGTTTAATAAACACCGGATAATTTATCATCATACCGGCGACATATAGTCCAAAACCAGGCCGGTTTAATAAACACCGGATAATTTATCATCATGCTGGCGACATATAGTCCAAAGCCAGGCCGGTTTAATAAACACCGGATAATTTATCATCATGCTGGCGACATATAGTCCAAAGCCAGGCCGGTTTAATAAACACCAGTGACTTATAATCATGCTTTATTCAACCTGTTTCTGCATACAACAAGTTTAAAGTGTCCTGGCGGTTTATCGCCGGACGGGTCATAAGGCCCAACATATAACCCAGGTTTATAACCAAGGCTGCACTTGAGAATAATCAAATATGAAACATATCATACCTGTGACATTGAATCACATCGTCGGTTTACCAACTTTTTGTAATAGAGGTAATAACCCAAATTTTGAGTACTGATAACTCCTTCCATATTGTGCCGGTTTATGATAAACCGTACCGGGTTGTGATAAACACCGGATTAACCATATATAATACTAGCAACTCGTAGTCAAACCAGACCGGGCTGATAGTCTCCGGATTATAAATTGATCGTGTACTGACAACTTGTAGTTGAAAGCTGAGCCGGGTTGATAAACACCGATTTACTCCATAATAGGATGGTAACAGAAAATCAAACCCGGCAGATAGCCTCCGGATTAAGATTTGACGTGTTCCGTCAATTTGTAATTTGACAGTCAAACCGGTTTAAGAATTGTCAGTTTAAAAACGCAACAAAAATAAAAGAAACAGTTATCAAGGAAAATATTGAAGCAAAGGCAATGATAAAACCATTTGCAAAAAGAGGCTTATTGAGCCGATCAGATGGTGTTACCATGGTCGGACACGACCAAACTCCCCAATGGTGTAGCTATGGTTCAAGTCAGCCAGGTCCCCAAATGAAACCGTGGCATTATGCCGATCAAGAGGCGTGGCAATGGTTCGGGTTCGACCAAGCCCCCAAGTGATTCTATGGCCTTAGGCCGATCAAGAGGCGTGACTGGTTCAGACTTGACCATGTCCCCAAGTGATCTGGTGGCTTTCGCCTATCAAAAGGTGTTGCATTGGTTCGGACACGACCAAGCCCCCAAGTGATGTTTATAAAATTTTCAAGGGGTAAATCGGAGGCCGCTTTAAGACAGAACAACTCCGTGTAACCATGCATGATGTAAAAGAACAGAGACCCCGCTTTATGAAGCAGAAGCCCCCAAGTGATCAATAATATGTCAGGCCAGTAAGGCGGGATACCCATGTTTGAACCGCGCATCATGGCAACAGGTCCTCTTCGGCAATTTTTAACTTTTTGCAAGAGATAAATTCTTCTTGAACCAGGATCTTGAACCGGATATTGAGAGCTTCAAAGCTTTGTGGGAGATATCTTTTCCTTGAACCGGATTTTAAACCGGAATCTTTTATTTTTAGCCGGAAATTTTCTGACGGCCTTTAAACTCGAACTTGCGAGAAGTTAATTCCTTTTTGAACCGGAAATTTTTAAACCGGATTTGAGAGCTTCAGAGATTTGCAAGAGATAGTTTCCTCTTAAACCGGATTGTAAACCGGAAGCATCATTGTGAGCCGGAATATTTCTGACGGCCTTTAAATTTTCATCAATATAACAGTAGCCTCCGGGACTGAGTTATCTTTCTCTCCAATGTCCTGGCGTTCTTGACTTCACTGAAAAACCGGCATATAGCTGAATCATATCATTGTAGCCCCCGAGTCTCAGGGTGACTCAAGGAGTTGGCTTGAGATTCTCCGTGTTTGACCATAGCAGAAGGTGTATATCATTGATGTTGATAATGCGATGTGAATCCACAGAAAGTTGAGGTGACTGTGGCGGGTTATAAATGATCCCATACGAGCCGTGTCAGCAACTCGGCCAATGGTTCCTTCCAACTGGCAATTTGAAGTTTAACCAAAACTATAGTGGCGGCGACTTGTGCGCCTGCCCATTGAGCCACCCAGTGCAAACGACGGTTTACGATAATTTGCCTCCAATTTGAAAGAAAAACCGGGCTACCCAAGCTGTGACTTGCTCATACCCAATAAACAGCTTATGCAGACAGGTGCAGCCCGGTGTGTTGATGTAGACCAGGCCGCGAGAGGAGGACGGTAAAGACGACCGCAATATCTGAAGCGGCACAGACAGATGAACCGGCCGTGGCGTTGTAAGCCGGTGCGGACGGGCAAGTTGTCCTCCTTGTTGTAAGTCGGCGTGGTCGCGAGAGACGGCCACGACGTTGTAAGCCGGCGCGGTCGCGAGAGGCGGCCACGGCGTTGTAAGCCGGTGCGGGAGTCCGTTGAGTAACGACGACCACCTGTGCCACAAGATGTTGGCGTGCCTCCATCTCCGCGGTACAACATCACTTTTTGTCATAAATAATTGCCGGGTGAGTTGCTCGTGGCGTTGTAAACCGGCGCGGACGGGCGAGTCAGTTGCAGGCGCGGTAAGCCGCACGGACGGACGAGTCAACCTCAGGTATGGTAAATTGCGCGGACGGTCGAGTCAGCTGCATCGTGTTGATGTAGATCGGACCGCAGGGGCCGTGGTTTACGCACATCAGCTAAGCAATTTGACTTAGCGCGGATGTCGACTCGACCTCCAATGACAGCGCACGAGGACCGGATCATACTTCGGCCATGAGCTAATTGATCTGTGTACACAATAGCATACCGTGAAAAAAGCTTTGGATGATATTTAATTATACCAAGTACAGTAAGTGTTTAGAAAAATAGCACCTGATTGTTTTTTGTTCGGCAAGTCACAATAGAACCCCTTTTCTTTTAATCTCTGTTCCGGGTGCAAACGCCTTACCGTGCACATTATATGCATACTTGCACCGTTCTTTAACTGGTACTGGCTTTAGTATTTTACATTGGCTCAAGTCTTCACATGGAGGAAACAGTAGCAGCAGCTGTAATCATTGACCGCTCCTTGTCCTCATATCAAACACCATATCATGGAAAACCACTGCTTGGTGGTACCATACTCATCGTCTTCAGAATCCCAGCCGCTCAATGCATGTCATCTGACGAGTCTGACAATACCCGTCATGAAAGAAGGCGCGGGCGGATCCAGCGAGCCATGGTGGTGGAAGCAGCCAGGCGGTGCCACGGCGGTTGCGGCGACTTGTGGCCGCAGCACGGGGCGCTAGAAGGCGGTTCTCCGGCGGCGGCGCTAGCGAAGTGGGCGTGCGCACGAGCCAGCAGGCAGTGCTGAGACACGCGACGGCCCGGTGGCGACGGGGAGGCCAGCAAGCGGAGCGAAACGCGCCAAGCCAGCTGAAACGACGCGGACGCGATGAAGTGCGATGCAGTGCAGGGCGCGCAAGGCGGAGCCTGGCCCGGAGCAACATCAACGCGGAGCCGGCCGCGGTGGAACACAGGCAGGGCCATTGTGGGCGGAGAACGAGGCGAGGCCATGGGCCTTAGCAGAGGCGGCAATACAGGCGGGTCCGCGCCGGGCGGCGGTTCAGCCCCGCTACTGCTGAGATGGGCAGAGAACGGAGGTCTCGAAGGCGGACGGCGACAGTCGGCGAGGCCGGCTTGCGGCCGATCTGCCGTACGAGGGAGAGGCGTGGGTGACTCTGGATAGGGCCGAAACCGTGCCCCTGTCCACGTCCTTTTCCGGGTCGTGGTCTTCCCTTTTTTTTTCCTTTTTTTTAACGCCACAGTGGACACTCGCCGGCCCTCCAACCTCGGAATTGACTGCAAGCGGATTTCCAGGTAGACGTACATGGCCGGGAATAATTGGTCTTGATCTCGTCGAAGAACAAACTTGCGTCTCGTGCCTCCTTGAGATTTGACGCGCTCGGAGTAGCAGAAAACGACGGTCTCGGCCGTAACAGATATCGATTCGTCCTTGGATGGATCGCCACAAATGTGTGTGGCGGCGCTTACGACGAAACCCTAGCTTCTGATGTAGATCTTTTCACATCAGCTCCTCTTCATCGGAAAAATTTGGCGAACTTCTCGAAACCTTTAGAAAAGATCGCTCCAAGAACTCAACACCATCATGCGCACGCTCTACAGTGGGCGCCAACTGTCGTGAAATTGTCACGGCAGATGTCCTTAGTGTCAGGACTTAGTCGCGAGGCCAACGCATCTATGTGGTAGCTTGAGAGGGGTTGAGCGGGACGAGAGAGGTGATGTTTTACCCAGGTTCGGCCCCTCACGGTGGAGGTAAAAACCTACATCCTGCTTCATTGATATTGATGATGATGATCACGGTTACAAGAGTGCTCTATCTCGAGAGCTATTGTCTAAACCTAACTTGTCCAACCCGTGGAACTTGTGAGTCTTGTCCCCTTTTGGGGAGCCCTGCCCCTCCTTATATATGTTGAAGGGGCGGGTTACATGTGGAGTCCTATTAGGATTAGGACTAGTCTATCTTAATACAAACCGGATACAAGTCCAGGTCTTAACTCCTTGTAAGATAAATGTTCTTCATGCCTTTCCTCTTAAACCGGCCCACCATTAACCTAAACCGGCCTGCTGGGCCTTGGGCCTTGTCATCCATCTGGAACACGCGTCGGTTCACCAATGAGTCTTTCAGGCACGTGAATCGTCATACCAGTGAACCGCCAGACATGTAAACCGCCAATCCTCTGGCGGTTTACCAATGAAACGCCTAGTCCGGTCGAGTTATACTTCCGGCCGGTTTACGCCGCGAGGTATATCCCCGACAGTAGCCATGGACATGGCCGGCCCTTTTTGAAGAGAGTACTAATAAATAACTTTGATGTGTCCCGTCAACTCGCAGAACGACGAGAAGCTTGCTTACTATGCCTTCTCCCTCGCCAACGCGTGCGCGGTGGCTCGCAGCACGAGGAGAAACTTTTGCTTACAAGCGATGGAGGTGCAGCAGTTCATTTGGTGTCAGATTGCCAGAAGTACTACTGTATTACCATCATTATTGTTCAACTTCCGGAAAAGGAGAAGAGCCAAGCGCAAGGTCACCTACTAACCTAGTACAGTACTACTATAGCCAAAGCTGGTCCACCTTTTTAGAGCATGGTTAATTAATATAGGCGGCTCTTGCAACGGTCATCATTTAGAGCAAGTACTCTCTTCGCAGGAACAAAGGAAGTGAAACAAAAGTTGGAGTGGATGCTAGATTGCCAATTAAAACATGGTTACATAGGGAAAAAATCCTATAGCATTCTATCATATGAATCAAACGGCCAATAATGTAGGAAAATTATGAGGGGGGTCTCTCCAACAGTGTTCCTCGGCTCGCACCTAGCATCACGGTGGTCGAACTTGGAGTCATTCATCTGGTACACGTGGCATCTCAGATCTAGACACAAGGTGACGCGACCTCTCACTTCCTCCGCCATTTGAAGCGGCGCGCCGGTGGAGGGCTAGCATACTCCAATATTAGGTTGGCTCTATGTTATGTGGCAACTTCATATACTAACCGGATGCTGGCTATACTACTACGGTACTCGCACTCCAAGAAGTGACTCAAAAACCATTTATAAATTGAGTCTATGACATGCATTTGCAAATGTACCATTCATTACATACAACAAGTCATCAACACACAACGACAACGAGGATACATGTTGGATTATAGATTATTTCCAAAAAAACATTCTAGTAAATACTGAAGTTTTCATCACACAACAAATAACAAGCAATGAAATGAACTTCAACTCAACCAATCATCGGCGTTGGAAACGCTTGCTTTGAACCATAGGTGCTTTGGGAAGGGCCAGCTATTGTCAATATCGAGAGCAACACATGACTGATCATCCAGGCTGAAGCGGCATATATCAGGACTAGGGTAGGGAACCACCGCAATGTCCGAGGTATAGATACAGTTGCTTCTCATAAATGGTAGTAACGTTGTGTCAACAACAGCTGGATCGCCTTTCACCATTATTGGATAGTTTTGTCCAAGGAAGAGTGAGTTTTCTCCAAGACTATCAATACTATACCAGGGAGAAGGTATTGGCGCTAGCACACTAGTATCCATCCCAAATACCCTGCAACGGGTGTTGGAATAGGTCCGGAGAGGGCGACCATGGGAGAGAACACCTTCTACCTCAGTAGTAATAATCACAGTGCACTATATACAAACAAGAAGAGGTGATCCATCGGAATTAGTTGCCAGGCGCCACTGAGTATATAAGTTCTGCTCGTCCTCATGCTCATGATCATCACCATCATCATCTCCCCCTTGGTTATGAAAATTTGCAAGTATAGGTGGTGGAATGTTCACAGGACCTTGGAAACACAAGAAGAAGGTTAATTAGTAGAGAAGGGAAACTTGCTAACTCGCATGCATGTGTATGAAACAATTATAATTATGGTGGAAGACAAACGTACCAAAACTATGAGGATCCCATGCAAAAACAGTGCCACGAGTAGTGGCAGTAAACACAAGATCCTCGTATTGAATTGCATCACAGTACACATCCATGTATAGAAACTGATTGTTGAGCAACATCCATCCAGTCGAACCATGAAGGACGGCAACAAGCTTGTCGAAGATAGCAACAACTTGATAGTTCTTGTAATTCCAAGAATTGTTGGGAACTCGACATATTGCTATCTTCCGTAGACGACAGTCACCATGATCGTATTTGAACGTATGTAGATCATCTGTGTGCTCAACCTCAGGGCACTCGGAGATTTTTGGAAGTGGAATCCGCTAACGAGTGTACACATTCACAAGTTCCCACTCGCAATTGTACCCAATATAAACAACCCAATCTCCATTTGCGCCAGCCTAGGCCTTACCCTGAAGCGATGGCATCTTGACATCACACGTATCGTTATCAAGCGGCGCCAACTTGCACAAGGCGAGGCCTCCGTCATCTGCGCCGATGCGAACAAGCTTATAGCCAAGAAGATAGGGGAGATCAAACCACTCCTAGACCCATGGGTTCCTTGTAATGATGTTATTAGTTGAGTTGAGAATGGGCTTGAACGAACCGAACATGCTAGACGAGGTGATGACGTCGCACCGATCAATGAGTTCCCCCACCACGTCATCTTTCAGATCGGGGCCAGAATAACGGGGTCATTTCCAGCTTGTTCCCTCCATGGAGAAGACGATCGAACAATGGCAGAAGGAAGGGTGAAGGCAAATGGAGGAGGGAGGAAGAGCGTGCGACAACAGTTCAAAATCGAGAGGGAAAGGCAAAGAGTCGGTGGACGGTTGCTAGTTTGCCACAGTACACGAAGAGGCGCCTCGGCCTACACGTCCTTTTCGAATTTGTACAAAAGGACTCGCCATCGTCTCACTGACATGTTGGAACGGGACCACATGTCAACGAAACATGGTGTGTAATTTATCATGCAAAATGCGATCTGGCCGCGTTGGCCCGAGGTGCCGCATTAGTTATCGACCTTTATTTTTTAATGGTGTGCCATTCAGTTTTGAAGCACGACTAACTGGTACTATTTGCAGAGAAAATATAAACTACTCTACCACTACTCCACCTCTAGTACTAGTAGTATAAAAAAGATATATAGGCTGGAGCTTCAGAGCTTTCTTGCTAAGGGCTGCCCACTTGCTTCTCACACTATCACCCTCTCTCCAGATCTAAAAAAGACGACCTCTCTCTCCCTCCTCACCGGTGGTCACAGATCCGCCAGGGAAGAAAAGGACGTGCAGCGTTGACGCACTCATCGTCGGCAAGCGAGGTCACGCACTAATGACAAGGTCGTCCTCCCAGACCTAGCGCCCGCGTGGGATGGCCTCCGTCCCCAAGCTCGATGCCGTAGTGCGTGCGGAGGACGACGACCACGAGCGAAGCCACTTCTCACTGACCCTCGGGTATGCTACCTCTTTTCGAACCATACCCTTGTTCTATTGCCCCATATGCCACGTCGCTGCAAGTGGATCTTTTTCCACTCCACCATCTTCCCAATTTCCTATCCTCTGCTCTGCTGGTCACGCAGACAAAAACCTTAATTTGCACTATTAAAGGAAACCCTACTTCATGCAGACTAATCCATGTCTGGGTTGAATAAGGAAAGGAAGGGAGACTGTACTGTCCAAGTGAGTAGGCATCTAACCCGCATCTAGGTTGAAAAGGGGAAAATCAGTAGCTAAGGAACGAGTCTCGTGTCTCTTGGTTGAAGAAGGGTAGAAAGGCATGACAACGCAATAGAGAATGACCAGGTTGATCGGTTTGTTGTTCTCACATAGGAAAAAGGTGGCTAAAGAGAACAAAAATGGGACGTAATCCACATATGCTGCCTGCATATTTGTTGCTCTGGGCAACCATACCTCCCTCATCACTCTATGCCTCCGTGGAGGTACATCGTACTGGTGCGCCCACTGTCCGAATGGGTCTCCCATGCTCTTATTGCCACTTTTTTGCTGTTAGTATAACGCTAGAAGTAAAGTCAACCAATGCTACTTCTAAAGTGATGCCGCATTTAACTAATGCCGCACTCAGTCTAATGCCACCGATAAATTTAAGCAATGTCATTTAATGTCTCTGGATTATTTCAGGGTTAGCTGTTGATACGTCTCCAACGTATCTATAATTTTTGATTGTTCCATGCTATATTATATCCTGTTTTGGACAATATTGGGCTTTATTATACACTTTTATATTATTTTTGGGACTAACTATTAACCGGAGGCCCAGCCCAGAATTGCTGTTTTTTTGCCTATTGCAGAGTTTCATAGAAAAAGAATATCAAACGGAGTCCAAACGGAATGAAACCTTCGGGAACGTGATTTTCGGAACAAACGTGATCCAGAGACTTGGACCCTACGTCAAGACATCAACCAGGAAGGCACCAGGTAGGGGGCGCGCCTACCCCCCCCCCCAGGCGCGCCCTCCACCCTCGTGGGGGCCATGTTGCTCCATCGACGCACTTCTTCCTCCTATATATACCTACGTACCCCCAAACTACCAGATACGGAGCCAAAACCCTAATTCCACCGCCGTAACTTTCTGTATCCATGAGATCCCATCTTGGGGACTTTTCCGGAGCTCTGCCAGAGGGGGTATCGATCACGGAGGGCTTCTACATCAACATCTAGAGTATGAAGTGTGAGTAGTTTACTTCAGACCTTCGGGTCCATAGTTATTAGCTAGATGGTTTCTTCTCTCTTTTTGGATATCAATACAAAGTTCTCCCCCTCTCTGGTGGAGATCTATTCGATGTAATCTTCTTTTGCGGTGTGTTTGTTGAGACCGATGAATTGTGGGTTTATGATCAAGTTTATCTATGAACAATATTTGAATCTTCTCCGAATTCTTTTATGTATGATTGGTTATCTTTGCAAGTCTCTTCGAATTATCAGTTTGGTTTGGCCTACTAGATCGATCTTTCTTGCAATGGGAGAAGTGCTTAGCTTTGGGTTCAATCTTGCGGTGTCCTTTCCCAGTGACAGTAGGGGTAGCAAGGCACGTATTGTATTGTTTCCATCGAGGATAACAAGATGGGGTTTATTTCATATTGCATGAGTTTATCCCTCTACATCATGTCATCTTGCTTAAAGCATTACTCTGTTCTCTTGAACTTAATACTCTAGATGCATGCTGGATAGTGGTCGATGTGTGGAGTAATAGTAGTAGATGCAGGCAGGAGTCGGTCTACTTGTCTCGGACGTGAGGCCTATATACATGATCATACATAGATATTCTCATAACTATGCTCAATTCTGTCAATTGCTCAACAATAATTTGTTCACCCACCGTAATACTTATGCTCTCGAGAGAAGCCACTAGTGAAACCTATGGCCCCCGGGTCTATTTTCCATCATATTAATCTCCCAATACTTAGTTATTTCCTTTGCCATTTATTTTACTTGCATCTTTATTTCTCTATCATAAAAATACCAAAAATATTATGTTATCAGATCTCACTTTCGTAAGTGACCGTGAAGGGATTGACAACCCCTTTATCGCGTTGGTTGCGAGGAGTTTATTTGTTTGTGTAGGTGCGAGGGATTCATGCGTGGCCTCCTACTGGATTGATACCTTGGTTCTCAAAAACCGAGGGAAATACTTACGCTGCTCTGCTCCATCACCCTTTCCTCTTCAAGGGAAAACCAACGCAGTGCTCAAGAGGTAGCAAGAAGGATTTCTGGCGCCGTTCTCGGGGAGTCTATGCAAAAGTCAACATACCAGGTACCCATCACAAACCCTTATCTCCCGCATTACATTATTTGCCATTTGCCTCTCGTTTTCCTCTCCCCCCACTTCACCCTTGCCGTTTTATTCGCCCTCTCTCTCTCCCGCCTCCTCCTCTTTCTCTATTTGCCTCTTTTTGCCCGTCTCTTGTTTGCTTGTGTGTTGGATTGCTTGCTTGTTACGATGGCTCAAGATAATACCAAATTGTGTGACTTTACTAATACCAACAACAATGATTTTATTAGCACTCCGATTGCTTCTCTTACCGACGCTGAATCTTGTGAAATTAATGCTGCTTTGCTGAATCTTGTCATGAAAGATCTGTTTTCTGGCGTTCCTAGTGAAGATGCCGCTACCCATCTAAACAACTTTGTTGATTTGTGTGATATGCAAAAGAAGAAATATGTGGACAATGATATTGTTAAATTAAAGCTATTTCCTTTTTCGCTTAGAGACCATGCTAAAGCTTGGTTTTCGTCTTTACCTAAAAATAGTATTGATTCGTGGAATAAGTGCAAAGATGCTTTTATCTCTAAGTATTTTCCTCCCACTAAGATCATCACTCTTAGAAACGATATTATGAATTTTAAGCAACTTGATCACGAACATGTTGCACAAGCTTGGGAGAGGATGAAATTAATGATACGTAATTGCCCTACACATGGTTTGAATTTATGGATGATTATACAAAATTTTTATGCCGGATTGAATTTTGCTTCGAGAAACCTTTTAGATTCGGCTGCGGGAGGCACTTTTATGGAAATCACTTTACGAGAAGCTACTAAACTCCTAGATAATATTATTGTTAATTATTCTCAATGGCACACCGAAAGATCTACTAATAAGAAAGTGCATGCGATAGAAGAAATTAATGTTTTGAGTGGAAAGATGGATGAACTTATGAAATTATTCGCTAATAAAAGTGTTTCTTCTGATCCTAATGATATGCCTTTGTCTACTTTGATTGAGAATAATAATGAATCTTTGGATGTGAATTTTGTTGGTAGGAATAATTTTGGTAACAACGTGTATAGAGGAAACTTTAATCCTAGGCCTTATCCTAGTAATTCCTCTAATAATTATGGTAAATCCTACAACAATTCTTATGGAAATTTTAATAAGATGCCCTCTGATTTTGAATCTAATACTAAAGAATTTATTACTTCGCAAAAGAATTTCAATGCTTTCATTGAAGAAAAATTGCTTAAGATTGATGAGTTGGCTAGGAACGTTGATAGAATTTCTCTTGATGTTGATTCTTTGAAACTTAGATCTATTCCACCTAAGCATGATATCAATGAGTCTCTCAAAGCTATGAGAGCTTCCATTGATGAGTGCAAAGAAAGAACCACTAGGATGCGTGCTAAGAAAGATTGCTTTATAAAAGCTTGTTCTTCTAGTTTCCATGATAATAAAGATAAAGATCTAAAAGTTATTGATGTGTCCCCTATTAAATATTTGTTTTGTAATATGAATCTTGATAATGATGGGACTGAATATGATCCACCTTTACCTAGAAGGCGTTCCAAAAATTCATAGTCTTTAGATCTTGATGCTAAAATTGTTAAAAGTGGGATTGAAGAAGTCAAAACTTCAAATATCGATGAACCCACTATTTTGGATTTCAAGGAATTTAATTATGATAATTTCTCTTTGATAGATTGTATTTCCTTGTTGCAATCCGTGCTAAATTCTCCTCGTGCTTATAGTCAAAATAAAGCCTTTACCAAACATATCGTTGATGCTTTGATGCAATCTTATGAAGAAAAACTTGAGTTGGAAGTTTCTATCCCTAGAAAACTTTATGGTGAGTGGGAACCTACTATTAAAATTAAAATTAAAGATCATGAGTGCTATGCTTTGTGTGATTTGGGTGCTAGTGTTTCCACGATTCCTAAGACTTTGTGTGATTTGCTAGGTTTCCGTGATTTTGATGATTGTTCTTTAAACTTGCACCTTGCGGATTCCACTATCAAGAAACCTATGGGAAAAATTAATGATGTTCTTATTGTTGCAAATAGGAATTATGTGCCCGTAGATTTTATTGTTCTTGGCATAGATTGCAATCCTTCATGTCCTATTATTCTTGGTAGACCTTTCCTTAGAACGATTGGTGCAATTATTAATATGAAGCAAGGGAATATTAGATTCCAATTTCCGTTAAGGAAAGGCATGGAACACTTCCCTAGAAAGAAAATTAAATTACCATATGAATCTATTATGAGAGCCACTTATGCATTGCCTACCAAAGATGGCAATACCTAGATCTATCTTCGCTTTTATGCCTAGCTAGGGGCGTTAAACGATAGCGCTTGTTGGGAGGCAACCCAATTTTATTTTTATTCCTTGCTTTTTGCTCCTGTTTAGTAATAAGTAATTTATCTAGCCTCTGTTTTGGTTGTGTTTTTTGTTTTTAATTAGTGTTTGTGCCAAGTAGAACCGTTGGGAAGACTTGGGGAAAGTCTTTTTAATCTTGCTGTAGAAAACAGAAACTTTACCGCTCACGAGAATTGCTGTCATTTCTATTTGGAAAGTGCTATTTAGTTAATTATTTTTACAGATGATTAATAGATAAATTCCTCACGTCCAGCAATTTATTTTAGAATTTTTGGGGTTCCAGATCTTGCGTTAGATACAGATTACTACAGACTGTTCTGTTTGTGCTAGATTCTGTTTTTCGTCTGTTGTTTGCTTATTTTAAAAAACTATGGCTAGTAAAATAGTTTATAAACCATAGAGAAGTTGGAATACATTAGGTTTAACACCAATATAAATAAAGAATGAGTTCATTACAATACCTTGAAGTGGTGTTTTGTTTCTTTCGCTAACGGAGCTCACGAGATTTTCTACTTTAAGTTTTGTGTTGTGAAGTTTTCAAGTTTTGGGTAAAGATTTGATTGATTATGGAACAAGTAGTGGAAAGAGCCTAAGCTTGGGGATGACCATGGCACCCGCAATATAATATAAGGACACCTAAAAGCCAAAGCTTGGGGATGCCCTGGAAGGCATCCCCTCTTTCGTCTACTTCCATCGGTAACTTTACTTGGAGCTATATTTTTATTTACCACATGATATGTGTTTTGCTTGGAGCGTCTTGTATTATTTGAGTTTTTATTTGTTAGTTTTCCACAATCATCCTTTCTGTACATACCTTTTGAGGGAGACACACATGATTCGGAAATTGTTAGAATACTCTATGTGCTTCACTTATATCTTTTGAGTTATATAGTGTTTGCTCTAGTGCTTCACTTGTATCTTTTAGAGCACGTTGGTGGATTTGTTTTATAGAAACCATTGTTCTCTCATGTTTCACTTAGATTATTTTGAGAGTCCTACAAAACAGCATGGTAAATTTCTTTAATTATGTTAGGCATTCAAGATTAATAATAAAATTTTCTTATGAGTGTGTTCAATACTATGAGAAGTTTGATACTTGATAATTGTTTTGAGATATGGAGATGGTGATATTAGGGTCATGCTAGTTGAGTAGTTGTGAATTTGAGAAATACTTGTGTTAAAGTTTGTGATTCCCGTAGCATGCACCTATGGTGAACCGTTATGTGATGAAGTCGGAGCATGATTTATTTATTGATTGTCTTCCTTATAAGTGGCGGTCGGGGACGAGCAATGGTATTTTCCTACCAATCTATCCCCCTAGGAGCATGCGCGTAATACTTTGCTTTGATAACTTGTAGATTTTTGCAATAAGTATATGAGTTCTTTATGACTAATGTTGAGTCCATGGATCATACGCACTCTCACCCTTCCACCATTGCTAGTCTCTCTAATACCGCGCACTTTTCGCCGGTATCATACACCCACCATATATATACCTTCCTCAAAACAGCCACCATACCTACCTATCATGGCATTTCCATAGCCATTCCGAGATATATTGCCATGCAACTTACCACCGTTCCATTTACTATGACACGCTCCATCATTTTCATATTGCTTTGCGTGATCATGTAGTTGACATTGTATTCGTGGCAAAGCCGTCGTTCATAATTCTTTCATACATGTCACTCTTGATTCATTGCATATCTCGGTACACCGCCGGAGGCATTCACATAGAGTCATATTTTGTTCTAAGTATTGAGTTGTAATTGTTGAGTTGTAAGTAAATAAAAAAGTGTGATGATCATCATTTTTAGATTATTGTCCCAAGTGAGGAAAGGATGATGGAGACTATGATTCCCCCACAAGTCGGGATGAGACTCCGGACTAAATAAAAAAATAAAAAAATAGGCCATAAAAAAGGGAGAAAAGGCCCAAATAAAAAAATGAGGGAAAAAGAGAGAAGGGACAATGCTACTATCCTTTTACCACACTTGTGCTTCAAAGTAGCACCAAGATCTTCATAGAGAGTCTCCTATGTTATCACTTTCATATACTAGTGGGATTTTTCATTATAGAACTTGGCTTGTATATTCCAATGATGGGCTTCCTTAAAATGCCCTAGGTCTTCGTGAGCAAGCAAGTTGGATGCACACCCACTTAGTTCTTTTTGTTGAGCTTTCATATACTTATAGCTCCAGTGCATCCGTTGCATGGCAATCCCTACTCACTCACATTGATATTATTAATGGGCATCTCCATAGCCCGTTGATACGCCTAGTTGATGTGAGACAATCTTTCCCCTTTTTTGTCTTCTCCACAACCACCATTCTATTACACCTATAGTGCTATGTCCATGGCTCACGCTCATGTATTGCGTGAAGATTGAAAAAGTTTGAGAACACCAAAAGTATGAAACAATTGCTTGGCTTTTCATCGGGGTTATGCATGATTTAAATACTTTGTGTGGTGAAGATGGAGCATAGCCAGGCTATATGATTTTGTAGGGATAACTTTCTTTGGCCATGTTATTTTGAAGAGACATAATTGCTTAGTTAGTATGCTTGAAGTATTATTATTTCTATGCCAATATTGAAATTTTGTCTTCAATCTTTCGGATCTGAATATTCATACCACAATTAAGAAGAATTACATTGAAATTACGCCAAGTAGCATTCCACATCAAAAATTCTGTTTTTATCATCTCGAGGACGAGCAGTAATTAAGCTTGGGGATGCTTGATACGTCTCCAACGTATCTATAATTTTTTATTGTCCCATGCTATATTATATCCTGTTTTGGACATTATTGGGCTTTATTATACACTTTTATATTATTTTTGGGACTAACCTATTAACCGGAGGCCCAGCCCAGAATTGCTGTTTTTTTGCCTATTTCAGAGTTTCGTAGAAAAAGAATATCAAACGGAATGAAACCTTCGGGAATGTGATTTTCGGAACAAACGTGATCTAGAGGACTTGGACCCTACGTCAAGACATCAACCGGGAAGGCACGAGGTAGGGGGGCGCGCCCTCCACCCTTGTGGGGCCCACATTGCTCCACCGACGTACTTGTTCCTCCTATATATACCTGAAAGTGCAACTATCCCTGGGTGGTTTTGGTAATTCCTAACAACATATAGCTCATTGAGGTAACATTATTCCAAGATTAATATTTCAGGAAAAGCTCAATGAATGGCATGGCATGGATGAGGAAAGTGGATCCCTCAAAATTCTAAGGACAAAAAGTTTGGCTCAAGCTTGAAGCTCAAGACTCTAGATTTTATATTTTAGTGATCCAAGATGACATTGAGTCTATAGGAAAAGCCAATACTATCAAGGAGGGATGAGGTGTTGCTTAATGGCTTGCTTGCTCAAAATGCTTAGTGATATGCTCCAAAATCCTCAACTACCTTCCACATCCACATATGACCTAAACCAAAAGTCAAACTCGGCCCCACCGATTCTTTCTATCCGGCGCCACCGAGTTTCAAATGTCATAGCCACTGCCACAAACCCTAGGCAAATCGGTCTCACCGAGATGGGATTATAGTCTCTCTATTTCCCTTCGTAACGTTTCGGTCTTACCGAGATGAGCGATCGGTCCCACCGAGATTGCAATGTAAACTCTCTGTTTCCCTTTTGTAACACTTCAGTCTCACCGAGATGAGCGAATCGGTCCCACCGAGTTTACCTGACCAACTCTCTGGTTAGCTTATTACCAAAATCGGTCCCACCAAGTTTGTGTAATCGGTCACACCGAGATTACGTTATGCCCTAACCCTAACCATATCGGTCCTACCGAGTTGCATCTCAATCCCACCAAAAATCCTAACAGTCACTAGATTTGCTGAATCGGTCCGACCGAGTTTAACCATTCGGTCCCACCGAGTTTGGCAAATTGTGTGTAACGGTTAGATTTTGTGTGGAGGCTATATATACCCCTCCACCCACTCTTCATTCATGTAGAGAGCCATCAGAACATACCTACACTTCCAATACACATTTTCTGAGAGATTACCACCTACACTTGTGTTGAGGTCAAGATATTCCATTCCAACCATATGAATCTTGATCTCTAGCCTTCCCCAAGTTGCTTTCCACTCAAATCTTCTTTCCACCAAATCCAAATCCTGTGAGAGAGAGAGTTGAGTGTTGGGGAGACTATCATTTGAAGCACAAGAGCAAGGAGTTCATCATCAACACACCATTTGTTACTTCTTGGAGAGTGGTGTCTCCTAGATTGGCTAGGTGTCACTTGGGAGCCTCCGACAAGATTGTGGAGTTGAACCAAGGAGTTTGTAAGGGCAAGGAGATCGCCTACTTCGTGAAGATCTACCGCTAGTGAGGCAAGTCCTTCGTGGGCGACAGCCGTGATGGAATAGACAAGGTTGCTTCTTCGTGGACCCTTCGTGGGTGGAGCCCTCCGTGGACTCGTGCAACCGTTACCCTCCGTGGGTTGAAGTCTCCATCAACATGGATTTACAATAGCACCACCTATCGGAACCACGACAAAAACATCCGTGTCTCCAATTGCGTTTGAATCCTCCAAACCCTTCTCTTTACATTCTTGCAAGTTGCATGCTTTACTTTCCGCTGCTCATATACTCTTTTGCATGCTTTCTTGAATTGTGTGGAGATTGCTTGACTTGTGCTAAGATAGCTAAAATCTGCCAAGAACTAAAATTGGGAAAAGGCTAGATTTTTATTTGGTCAAGTAGTCTAATCACCCCCCTCTAGACATACTTTCGATCCTACAAGTGGTATCAGAGCTTTGGTCTCCATTTGCTTTGATTTCCATAGCTTTTGGCGGTCATAGCCTTGGTTTCACAACCTAGGAGAGTATGGCGTCTAGCGAGGGAAATTATCACCGCAGAGGTCCTTACTTTGATGGCACTAATTTTGCTAGTTGGAAGCATAAGATGAAAATGCATATTCTTGGACATAACCTCGCCATTTGGGCTATTGTGTGTATTGGCTTGCAAGATGAATTCTTTGACGGGAAAGAACCGAACCGTGAAGCCACCGCGGAAGAGTTGAAAATGCTGCAATACAATGCTCAAGCTTGTGATATCCTCTTCAACGGATTGTGCCCCGAAGAATTCCACAAAATCAGCCGTCTTGAGAATGCAAAGGAGATTTGGGATACTTTGATTGATATGCACGAAGGTACCGACTCCGTCAAGGAATCCAAATTGGATGTGCTTCAAAGTCAACTTGACAAGTTCAAAATGAAGGATGGTTAAGGTGTTGCTGAAATGTACTCTAGGCTTGCTCTTATCACAAATGAGATTTCCGGCTTAGGGAGTGAAGAGATGACCGATAGATTCATCATCAAGAAGATCCTAAGAGCCTTGGATGGAAAATATGATACCATGTGCACATTGATTCAAATGATGCCAAATTACAAAGATCTCAAGCCAACGGAAGTCATCGGAAGAATTGTTGCTCATGAGATGTCACTCAAGGATAAAGAGGAACTTCACAACAAATCAAGTGGTGCTTACAAAGCCTCATGTGAATCCCCCACATCATCGAGTGAGAAACAAACCTACAATGAAGAATTGAGCTTAATGGTGAAGAACTTCAACAAGTTCTACAAGAGTAGAAGCAAAGAGAGAAGCTCCAAGTCAAGGTCCTACAATGACAAAAGATCTTCTAGTCGAGAGCGAAACTGCTACAATTGTGGAAGGCCCGAACACTATTCCAATGAGTGTACGCCCCCCTACAAGAGAAGAGAATATCTTCCCAAGAGAAGAAGTAGAAGAGAAGAATCACCATCTAGAGAAAGGAGTAGAGATGATCGTTATGAACGAAGACCCTCACGGAGAAGCAAGGATTCGGAAAGAAAGGACAAGTCATCAAGGATTGTTACGCCTAGTTGATGTGAGACTATCTTTCCCCTTTTTTGTCTTCTCCACAACCACCATTCTATTCCACCTATAGTGCTATGTCCATGGCTCACGCTCATGTATTGCGTGAAGATTGAAAAAGTTTGAGAACACCAAAAGTATGAAACAATTGCTTGGCTTGTCATCGGGGTTATGCATGATTTAAATACTTTGTGTGGTGAAGATGGAGCATAGCCAGACTATATGATTTTGTAGGGATAACTTTCTTTGGCCATGTTATTTTGAAGAGACATAATTGCTTAGTTAGTATGCTTGAAGTATTATTATTTCTATGCCAATATTGAACTTTTGTCTTGAATCTTTCGGATCTGAATATTCATACCACAATTAAGAAGAATTACATTGAAATTATGCCAAGTAGCATTCCACATCAAAAATTCTTTTTTTAACATTTACCTACTCGAGGACGAGCAGGAATTAAGCTTGGGGATGCTTGATACGTCTCCAACGTATCTATAATTTTTGATTGTTCCATGCTATATTATATCCTGTTTTGGACATTATTGGGCTTTATTATACACTTTTATATTATTTTTGGGACTAACCCATTAACCGGAGGCCCAGCCCAGAATTGCTGTTTTTTTGCCTATTTCAGAGTTTCGTAGAAAAAGAATATCAAACGGAGTCCAAACGGAATGAAACCTTCGGGAACATGATTTCCGGAACAAACGTGATCCAGAGGACTTGGACCCTACGTCAAGACATCAACCAGGAAGGCATGAGGTAGGGGGCGCGCCTGCCCCCCCAGGCGCGCCCTCCACCCTCATGGGGCCCAGGTTGCTCCACCGACGTACTTCTTCCTCCTATATATACCTACGTACCCCCAAACTACCAAATACGGAGCCAAAACCCTAATTCCACCGCCGTAACTTTCTGTATCCATGAGATCCCATCTTGGGGCCTTTTCCGGAGCTCCACCGGAGGGGGTATCGATCACGGAGGGCTTCTACATCAACACCATAGCCTCTCCGATGAAGTGTGAGTAGTTTACTTCAGACCTTCGGGTCCATAGTTATTAGCTAGATGGCTTCTTCTCTCTTTTTGGATCTCGATACAAAGTTCTCCCCCTCTCTTGTGGAGATCTATTCGATGTAATCTTCTTTTGCGGTGTGTTTGTTGAGACCGATGAATTGTGGGTTTATGATCAAGTTTATCTATGAACAATATCTGAATCTTCTCTTAATTCTTTTATGTATGATTGGTTATCTTTGCAAGTCTCTTCGAATTATCAATTTGGTTTGGCGTACTAGATTGATCTTTCTTGCAATGGGAGAAGTGCTTAGCTTTGGGTTCAATCTTGCGGTGTCCTTTCCCAGTGATAGTAGGGGCAGCAAGGCACGTATTGTATTGTTGCCATCGAGGATAACAAGATGGGGTTTATATCATATTGCATGAGTTTATCCCTCTACATCATGTCGTCTTGCTTAAAGCATTACTCTATTCTCTTAAAATTAATACTCTAGATGCATGCTGGATAGCGGTCGATGTGTGGAGTAATAGTAGTAGATGCAGGCAGGAGTCAGTCTACTTGTCTCGGACGTGATGCCTATATATATGATCATACCTAGATATTCTCATAACTATGCTCAATTCTGTCAATTGCTCAATAGTAATTTGTTCACCCATCGTAATACTTATGCTCTCGAGAGAAGCCACTAGTGAAACCTATGGCCCCCGGGTCTATTTTCCATCATATTAATCTTCCAATACTTAGTTATTTCCATTGCCATTTATTTTACTTGCATCTTTATTTCTCTTTATCATAAAAATACCAAAAATATTATCTTATGATATCTATCAGATCTCACTTTCGTAAATGACCGTGAAGGGATTGACAACCCCTTTATCGAGTTGGTTGCGAGGAGTTTATTTGTTTGTGTAGGTGCGAGGGACTCGTGTGTGGCCTCCTACTGCATTGATACCTTGGTTCCCAAAAACCGAGGGAAATACTTACGATGCTCTGCTGCATCACCCTTTCCTCTTCAAGGGAAAACCAACGCAGTGCTTAAGAGGTAGCAGCTGTTGATTGTGGATGTATTAAAGATTTTTCAGCTAAGGCATTCTAATGTTGTTGCATAGCCAATATACCAACAATGAAACTTGTTACTACCTTCAGATTTTTGCACTGTTAATGCTTATAGATTACATACCTCACTTTCATGAGATAAGTCAATTTTTTTGTACAATGTCACCTAAATGCCAAGGCGCTGATGTCATTTTATTTTGGTTAAACTGCACAAAAAGTTATGAAGACAAGAGGAAAGGTCAAGAGTGCGCACCTCCTCCTTTGGCTATTGTATTGATTCGTTCGATCAAGTTTTTATGTTTGATCGATTATCAAGATTGGGATAGTAATTTTTCATGTCCACTCGAGTTTGAAATGATATTTACCTTAAAGGTACATGGTTTGCAATTTTTTAATACTATCATTAGTTAATAATGCTAGTTACCTTCAGACTTTTTATTTGGTTTAATGCTCTTGCACAGCTAGTATACCAATGCTGAAACTTGTTACCTTTACATTTTGTATTGTTAATTCTTATAGAAATTTTCCAGTGCTGGAGTGTTGGGGATACTATTATTGGACATAAACCGGCCAGGATTGGCTGGGTTAACTCTATAAGAATTAGAAGCCCAGAAGATAAAGTATGATGGCGCTTCATGAAGGCCCAAGGCCCTAAGGCGGGTTAAGGCCTGTAGACATAAACCGACATTGTCATGTAACTTGTATTGCAAGATAGGAGGAATAAAGACCGAGTTGGACACAATGATGATCCGACTTCGGGACTCTGTAAACCGGCGGGCGTCGACCTGTGTATATAAAGGGACGACCCGACGTCGATTTAGGGATAACACACAACAACTCGAGAGCTAGGCAAGCAGATTCGCTCCCTGGTCATCGAAACCCTAGCAATTCCATCACAACTAGAGTAGACTTTTACCTTCATCGTAAGGGGCCGAACCAGTATAAACCCTTGCGTCCCTTGTCCGTTTTAACCCCTTTAAGTTAACCCGTAGCGATGGCTCCACGACTAAGTCCTATCACGAGGACATCTGCCGTGACAACTCCACGATAGTTGGCGCCCATATTGGGGTTATCGCACGATGGTTTCGAGCTCTTGAAGGGCAGCTTCGAAGGGCTCATGGGATACGCTGTGGGCTGGATGACTAAAAGTCATCACGGCAAGCTCTACATCGATGATGCAGGATGGGGTCCCGAGGCTGGTTCAATTGAATATAGATACTGGGTCCCCTTTGGCGGAATTCACGTCTTGATCGGCAAGATCGGCGAACCGGGCCCTGAGCCGCACACTTGCACCGACCTCATCGAGACGGCTCAACGTGCAAACTCTGCCCAGGTTCAGCCCGCAGCAAGGCATGTCTTCGTAGGTGTCGTCCATGGAGCCGAATATGAGTATGGACCGGCTTCTAATGGAGAAACCGTTGTCTGTTCCGATGACGAGTCTTCAACCGGAGAGACCGAGTCACTGTACCAACTGCAGGATGGACGGATTAGTGGAGGTTCTGATGGTAACAGTATTCCGGACCCCCTCGATCTGCCAAGCCAGGTCACGGTCTTTATGGCCGGTACACAGCCAGCACAACACTCTTCTACCGTTGTGGCAATGATCTCCGGTTCAGCAACAACAACGCCAGCGGGGGCAGGGGGCTCAGCACCGTCTCCGGCTCAGGTTTTGTCCGATTTATTCGACGCTTTAGCAACGTTGCTGGCAGCAGAGGTGGATGCGGCAAACCGAGATCAGCACAACGCGGAGATTGCAAAGGTGAAGGATTAGATAACTCAGGCTAAAGTGGACCTGGCAGCAGATAACGCCAGGATGGCTACAGAACGGGCTGAGTTAGAAGCTCAGGCCTACCGGCTTAGGCTGGATCAGAGTGCCTCAGATGATGTCATGAGGAGGAGATACTGGTCGCACCTCCCGCTGGGTTATGAGCCAAGAAATCTCTTCAACACGCCAGGAGCAGGAACCTGTAACCAGCCAGTGGTAAACTGGACTGAGGCACTAGTAACAGGAGCGCCGGTTCAGCCGCGCGCGATGGACCCGCCTCGTCAGAACAACATTGTGTCACAGCGCGTTCCGATGCCCCTGGGGCATTACTCCAACCCGTTGGATAACATTGTGGCCGCCGCTTCACGATTGGCAGCTCTCCCGATCGAAGGCAAGTCACTGGTGACAGTTGAGACACGACAGGCTAGGGAACTCCTCCAAACGGCTTTAACCCAGTAGCAGGCTTATTCGCATAGTCGTGAGAGGATCCATTCCACCCCTCGTCCAAGCCGGAGCTACAACATGCATATTGATAAACCGACTGTGTCAAGCAGTGCGTGTTACCGTAACCCGACAGGTGGTGGTGCTAATGCACAAGATGTGGTGGATCATGGCCGAGCACGTCGAGAGGCCGAGTTAGCAGCTTAGCACGCAGCTCGTCAGCCTACTCCGGTTCGTCCAACCACCTCAGTGGAGCCAGGTGTGGTCTTCAGTTCTTTGGGGGTACCATGCCTCACCCCGGCCTTGCGTAATGTGCGACTACCCAAGGATTTTAAAGGCCCTCGTAAGGTGCCCAATTACGCTGCTGATTTGCCCCCTGAATCATGGGTTGAGAGTTATGAGATGGCAATGGAGATGTTGGATGTGGATGAAGCGGTGTGTGCTAAATATTTCACCATGATGTTGGAAGGAACGACCCGTACCTGGTTAAAGAGTTTACCAGCTAATTCCATTGCGTCATGGGCCGAGTTAAAGAGTCGGTTTATCCAAAATTTCAAGGATACATGTAAGCAGCCCATGTCAGTTGTGGACCTAGCCGCTTGTGTTCAAGAGGATGGGGAGTCTACGACCCATTGGGTGAAGCGAGTCTCAGCTATTTTGCATTCATCAGACCACATCAATGCAGATACAACAGTTTTGACGTTGGAGCGCAACTGCCGGTTCATGCCATTAAAACTGAAGTTGGGAAGGCTCAAACGTCACTGTAATGACATGTCAATGCTTATGGCCGCTTTGGTTAAATATGCCGATTCAGATAGTACCAAGGACCCTGATTCTGAAGAGGACAAACTGGGGAAAGGGAAGAAGAACGGCAGTGCCAAGGGGCAGCAGCATAACCCGGCAGGTCATGGGAACAATGGTAAGCGCAAGGCGAATAATAGCTTGGACTTTGTGGCTAACACCAATGCCCAGGATAACAGTCAGCGCTGTAAGGGTAAACTGCCCCAGAGGGGTGGAGGGTCAGGCCCCAATGAGGAGCGCCTGTTAAATCAACCCTGTCCAAAGCACGGATTGAAGGAGAAGCCAGCTTCGCATCTTTGGAAGGACTGCTTCATCATGCGAGAGTTCAAAAATTCCAATATGTTCCAATACGACAATGGCCCGCCCGGCGGGTCAGGAGGCGGTTTTCAAGGGTCGGGTTATGGAGGTGTCAGCTCTGGTTCGGGATTCCAAGGTGATCAAGCCGGACATGGTAATCAAGGTAATCAGGGCAATCAAGGAGGTTATAACCATCAGGGGAATCAATAGCAGCAGCAATCGGGTTATCAGAGCAATCCGAAGCAGCTGAATAGCGGGCAGTATCATGTCTTTACCACTAGCTTGTGTAAGCGCGATCAGAAGCTTCACAAAAGGGCCGTGAACTCCGTCGAACCGGCGGTGCCTTGGTATTTGCGCTGGTCTGAGCAACCTATTTTATGGAGTCGGGAGGATCATCCTCCCCGGATTGATAATCCGGGTCATCTGGCCTTAGTGGTAGCCCCTCAAGTTGGGGGTTACAAGTTCACCAAGGTGCTTATGGATGGAGGGAGCAGTATCAATATCCTTTACTATGATACCTTCTGTCGCATGGGGCTGACAGACAAGAGCCTTAAACCGTCGAACACTGTCTTTCATGGAGTAGTGCCTGGTAAATCGTCATACCAAGTTGGCAAGATAGCTCTAGAGGTGGCTTTTGGAGATGATCATGATTCAAGGTCAGAAACCTTGACTTTTGAAGTGGTGAAAATCAAGAGTCCGTATCATGCCCTGTTCGGGAGGCCAGCTTATGCTAAGTTCATGGCGAGGCCATGTTATGTTTATCTTCAGCTTAAGATGCCGGGTCATAAGGGGACCATCACCGTACATGGGAGCAGGAAGATTGCCTTAGAATGCGAAGAAGGGGATGCGGCTTATGCTGAGTCAGTTTGTGCCACAGAGGAGCTGAA
Source organism: Triticum urartu (assembly GCF_056163025.1). Taxonomy (NCBI): domain Eukaryota; kingdom Viridiplantae; phylum Streptophyta; class Magnoliopsida; order Poales; family Poaceae; genus Triticum; species Triticum urartu. Next base: position 109,968,780 of record NC_141875.1, on the reverse strand, counting down.
GTTTTATAAAGACAATGTTGATCCGACGGATATGAATTCTCTGAAAAAGCCAACTACTGAGCATGATCTGGCGTTGAAATTTAAATCGGCTGCAGACACAAAAACAGTTGATTTTGTTCCTGGTGATTCATCTCAGCAGTTCAGTATTAGCGCTAACTTGTATCTGAAATAGGAAAGCGAGCTCATCGAGTTCATCCGTGAGAACCAGGACATCTTTGCATGGAAGCCTTCTGACATGCCAGGTGTACCGAGGGAACTCGCTGAGCACACCCTTAACATAGATCCTAAGTTTAAACCGGTCAGGCAATTTCTCCGCCGCTTCAACGAAGAGAGGCGCAAGGCTATTGGTGAGGAGGTAGCCCGACTTTTGGCAGCGGGGTTTATCGTGGAGGTTTTTCACCCTGAGTGGCTAGCTAATCCGGTGCTGGTGCTAAAGAAGAACGACACTTGCCGTATGTGTGTGGATTACACAGACTTGAGCAAGGCCTGTCCAGCTGATCCCTTTGCTCTCCCGCGTATTGATCAGATTATTGATGCTACGGCGGGTTGTGACGTTTGTGTTTTCTGGATGCGTATTTTGGTTATCATCAGATCAAAATGGCAGTTAAGGACCAGGAGAAGACAACTTTCATAACTCCCTTAGGAGCCTTCTGCTATGTATCCATGCCTTTTGGGCTCAAGAGTGCACAAGCGACTTATCAGCGCTGTGTTCAGAATTGTCTTCATAACCAGATTGGCCGCAATGTTCATGCTTATGTGGATGATATTGTGGTGAAATCTAGGAAGGAGGAAACTTTGATAGATGACCTGAGGGAGACCTTTGATAACCTCCGGGTCTATAAGATGATGTTTAATCCGGCTAAATGTGTCTTTGGTGTTCCGGCAGGCAAGCTCTTAGGTTTTCTGGTGTCTAGCAAAGGCATTGAGGCTAATCCGGAGAAGATCACGGCTATCACATCTCTGGCTAAACCGGCATGTATCAATGATGTTCAGCGTTTGGCGGGCTGGATTGCAGCTCTAAGCCGGTTTATCAGCCGCCTTGGGGAGAAGGCTATCCCTTTGTATCAGATGCTAAAGAAAACGGATGATTTCATCTGGAGTGACGCGGCTGATAAAGCGTTTGAGGACTTGAAGAGACAGTAGGCCGAACCGCCCGTTCTTGCGGCTCCGATCGATAAAGAGCCCTTATTGCTATATGTGGCTGCTAATGCCAGGGCTGTTAGTGTGGTTATTGTGGTAGAGCGCAAGGAGGACGAAAAGGATCATCTGGTTCAACGGCCGGTTTATTACATCAGTGAGGTGCTTATTGAATCAAAGCAGAGGTACCCGCATTGGCAGAAGTTGGTGTATGGAGTTTTCATGGCAAGCCGGAAGCTCAAGCATTATTTTCAAGGTAATCCTATCACAGTGGTTAGTTCAGCCCCTCTGGGAGATATCATCCAAAACAGAGAGGCGACTGGCCGGATTGCCAAGTGGGCTATTGAGCTTGGACCTCACGGGATAAAATATACGCCTCGCACAGCAATCAAATCACAAGCACTTGTGGACTTCATTAATGATTGGACAGAGTTGCAGGCACGAGAGGAAAAGCCAGATAACACGTATTGGACTATTCATTTTGATGGGTCCAGGCAATTGGAGGGCTCGGGGCCTGGAGTCATATTAACTTCCCCACGAGGTGACAAGTTTTGTTACGTTCTCCGCTTAATGTTCCCTTGTACTAACAATGCAACTGAATATGAGGCCTTGCTCCATGGCCTTCGGATGGCTAAGGAGATGAATTTAAGCCGAGTTAAGTGCTTTGGTGACTCGGACCTGGTGGCTCAACAGGTGTCTGGCACTTGGGATTCCAAGGATCCGCTCATGACAGCATATCAACGAGAGGTGGATATAGTGGCTGGTCATTTTAAGGGTTATCAGGTCGATCATATAGACTGGCGAAAGAATGAAGCAACGGACGCTTTAAGTCGCCTAGGCTCTCAGCGTAAACCGGTGCCACCCAATGTCTTCCTGGATGTACTTAATAATCCATCGGTTAGGTTACCCACAGAGGAGGAGTTGGCTATTCCTGACCCGGAGGCTCAATTGGCAGCGGCTCTTCATGTTATACCGGATTGGACAGTCCCATACCTGGCTTATATGAACCGGGGCGAGTTACCAGGCGATGAAACCTTGGCCCAGCAGATAATCCGGCGATCCAAGTCAATGACCATTATCAATGGGGAGGTACATCATTACAGCGTCACAGGGGCGATTCAGCATTGTGTGTCTCCTAAATAAGGTTGTGAGATTTTGCGAGAGATCCACGAAGGAGATTGTGGTCACCACGCCAGTTCAAAATCCTTGGTGGCTAGGGCTTTTCGTCACGGCTTCTATTGGTTGACGGCTCATGCTGATGTTGAGGATTTAGTAAAAAGGTGTGACGGTTGTCAGAAATTTGCACGCCGTGCACATGTTCCGGCTCAGGAGTTGAGAATGATTCCAATCACTTGGTCGTTTGCAACTTGGGGGCTAGATATGGTTGGACCCTTTAAGAGGTCCAAGGACAAAAAGACCAACCTGTTGGTAGCGATTGATAAGTTTACCAAGTGGGTAGAGGCAGAGCCAGTTAGTAAGTGTGATGCAGCCACGACGGTTCAATTCATCAAAAAGTGATATTTCAGTTTGGTTTTCCATACAGCATTATAACTGATAATGGTACTAATCTGTCCAAGGGTGCTATGGAAGAATTTTGTCAACATGAACACATCCGGCTTGATGTGTCATCAGTGGCTCACCCCCAATCTAATGGTCAAGCAGAGAGGGCAAATCAAGAGATTTTGAGAGGTATTAAACCCCGGCTTATGGTTCCTTTAAAGCGGAGGCCGGGTTGTTGGGTGGAGGAGTTGCTTTCCGTGTTATGGAGTATCAACACCACACCAAACAGATCTACAGGTTACACGCCTTTCTTCATGGTTTACGGAGTAGAGGCGGTTCTTCCTAGTGACATCCATCATGACTCGCCCTGTGTGGCGGATTATGTTGAAGCTGAGAATGAGAAAGCACGTCAGGACTCACTGGACCTGTTAGATGAGGAGCGTGATCTAGCAGTGGCGTGTTCGGTGATTTATCAACAAGATCTCCGACGTTATCATAACCGCCGGGTTTAGACCAGAACTTTTCAAGAGGGCGATCTGGTGCTCCGGCTCATCTAGGATCAGACTGATATGCACAAGTTATCCCCACCTTGGGAAGGACCTTTTGTGGTTAGCAAAAATTTGCACAATGGATCATACTACCTTATCGATGTTCGAGAGCACAAAGACTCACGTAAATCGGAGGAGGAGACCCAGCGGCTGTGGAATATAGCTCTTCTTTGGACTTACTATACTTGAGCCACGGGCTCTTCTTATGTACATACTTATGACGATGTATATATTGTATAATAAACTGGAGCCTCAGCTAAAGCGGGGTATCTATTGTTTTTTTACATCGTGTGTGGTTACATGGGGGCTTCTACTTATAAAACGGAGTTCTACTAACCCGACTTATAAGGCCACACAGATATAAAGGAAATCACTAGGGGGCTTGGTCGTATTCGAACCATAGCTACGCCTCTTGATCGGCTTAAGGCCAAACAGGGAAATCACTAGGGGCTTGGTTGTATTTACACCCTAGCTACACCTCTTGATAGGCTTAAAGCCAAAAAGGAAATTATGTGGAACCAAAGAGAGTCTGTTGCAAGAAGCACAACTCAAACATAGGTACCCACTGAGCACAGCTCAAATATTACTTGGTGGCTCCTTGCTTCTCAAAGAACAACGAGCTTGCACCCTTGTAATAGGATATCAAGCCAGGCTTGGAAGTTAGGTGTATTCACCTAAAACCCGGGTTATCCTGCCTCTTTAAGTAAGCCACTCTGTCCAGGTAAACCTGGTATGACCCATCGAACGTTTGACAAGTCAATCTCATAGACCCTAAACTTGTCAAAGTTAAAACGACGATTAGTTAAAGATTGAGGTCCATCTTAAAAGGCTTTGAAAAATGGTTTAACTCAGCAGCATGGCAGCCCATGAAAAGCCTCGATTTAGGGCCTGACAGCCCATGAAAAGCCTTGCATATTTTCTTGTATTTGTTGCAAATATTTTAACCTTTTTTGATAAGGGATTTATGAATATTTTCTGATAAACCGGTGTTTATTACAACCCAGCATGGCTTTCAACGCTCAGTTGTCAGTACATGATTAGTTCTAAACCGACAATACTTTGATCCGGTCTGGTTTTGACTAGAAGTCACCAGAATTATATGAGTAAACCGGTGTTTCTCATAACCCGGTACGGTTTTGATATAAACCGGCAAGAATGAAAGGAGTCATCAATACTCCAGATTGGTGTTATCACCCTTATTATCCCAATAGTTGGACATCCAATGAGATATATCACAGGTATCATCTATTTTATATCTGGTTATTACAGTCTTGGTTATACACCCAAGCCATATATATATTTGGGCATCATGACCTGTCCAGTGGTAAACCACTAGGACACTTTCAAGTTCTTATATGCAGGAACACGTTCAATAAAAGCCGCAATGGACTATGCATATAATAGATCCCAAAGGCATGGTGAGTTATCAGTATCAAGCAAAATAAATATGCTCGATGGCATAAAAAGCGAGTGTTTGAACTAGCATATTACAAGGCGCTTTAAATGCCCACCAGGAATAATTGTTTCAATAACAAGTGGCAGACTGTGACAGTTAAACCGGCCTCCGGTCAAGATTCATCACCAGGACGACTTGAAGATTGCGGATCATCTTGAGTTGGTGTATCCTCCTCCTCTCTAACCAGTGGCTGGAAATCAATTGTTGTCCAATCGATTCCGGTTAACGCTTGGAATACGGCTTCTTCACTTATAAGAGGGGAAGGGTCAATGTCAGGAGCATAAGTGTGCTTATGGATTGGCGGAACAAGATCCTCTACATCATGAATCGGCGCAGGATATTTTTTCTGATCAACATCATAAACCAGTTGATAATGAGATAGATCTGTGTCATCCGCCAATTTTCTTGCTATAGGACGCATTTCCCTTGTCAGCCTTCGGAGATCATCATTATTGAATTCTGTATCATCTTCCTTCACGCTGGGGTAGCCTTGGCCGATATCTGCCGGTTCAAGATATGGAATCCATGCCTTGGCCCGGATTAGCGCAGTCAATGCGCCTGACCTTGCAGCTGATTTTTAAGTTTCTCCAGCCGGGCAGGCAACATGGACAGCTTCTCGATGGTTTCTTTTATCAACGATGGAGGATGCCTGTTGTACGCAGTAGTGCAGATAGCCCATTGGGATCCGGAATACAATTGTTCTGTCAAGGTGTAGGCTGCTTTCAGCTTCATCCGCATATCGGAACCCAGATGGGTAATGCGGGTCCCTGTAGCATTGCGAGCAATAGTAAACCGGTGACTGCTAAGGTAAAGGGGACTTGAAACAAGCCAGATGAGGGCGCTTACCAAATACAGCAGAGGTCATAGCGTTTATTTGCCGCTTTAAACCGGTCAGTTCCTCAACCACCAGTTTAAGGGTTGCTTCTGCGTCTTTGGCTTTCTTGGCTAAAGCAGCCTTCTCGGCATCCCAATCTGCACGTTCCTTCTTAAAATTTTCCTTCAGCTTCTCCATGGCTGTTAAGGCGGTGCTCAGTTCTTCCTTGGCTTTAGAAGTCTCCACTTGCTGAGATTTGATGTTTTCTTGAAGATCAGCGGTTTGAGAGTCCTTTTTTCTCAGCTCAGCCTGTAAAGGAATAACATATCATCAGTGGGATGTATATATTTGAAGTACCAAGCACATAAAAAGTTATGCACTTTGTACTTGGGGGCTAATGCCTATTTGCTTTGTTATTAGGAATTTTTTTCAAGTCCCAAATACAATGCAAACATTATCTTTGGCACTTGGGGGCTACTGTATATTTGTTCAAATCGAAGCATTGGTTAAAATCCCGGTTCACTTTGGAAAGATAAACCGGCCCTTGGGGACTACACAAATGAAAACTACAGGAATACAACGATGAAGTACCGGTTTATTTCAAAGGATCACCTGCCATATGGAGGATAAGTATGCAAGGGTTGAGATATTACAAAGTCCCGATTTATGATTGCTATCGTAAACCGGCCCTTGGGGGCTACTAGAGTTGGTATTTGCAATTGGACTTAAGAAAGGAAAAGTTATGTCATTACATCATAGCGCTCCTTCATCAGATTCACCAAACCGGCTTCATAATCACGGTTTGTGTGCAGACGGTTTGGAAAGCCAGAGTGAAGTTCTTGAGCACTGAAGTGGGCATAGCTTGATAAATCAGTGCTCCATTTGCCTTTCTCCATGGATCACGTTCTTCTTTGTCACTATGTTTCGCCAATACAACAGGATGGCAAGGAGAGGTGTGGCCAATACCGGTAATAATAGTCTCATCTTCTTTATATTCAACAGCCTTTTCTGGAGTTGATGGAGTGTCAGTAGTCTTCACTGGACTAGAAGGTCTGTCATCAGCCTGGATTGGACTTGCCGGTTTATCATCTGGCACAGCGGTATCAATTTCTACTTGTTCATCAACATTATGATCTTGAGGGGGCGGTTCATCAAATGTGGCTTCAGTATTTGGACCATCCGGTTCGGTAGTCAGCTCCGGTTCAATCACCACATGATCGTCAGATGGGTTATTCACCTGGGCCTTCTTACTGGGTCTGGCCTTGGCCCTAAAAAAAGAGAACAGATGCAAAGGTTAGCATAGCATATAAGGTGTGAAACGTCAAAAGATTGGGTTGAAATACTTACCCAGCCACGGTCTTAAGAGGAGGGAGTTGGGTGGCCGTGGATTCGCTAGATGAAGAAGGAGGTGTCACCTGATAATTTGAATTAGACGGATTAAGAGGTTGTCGGAAAAATCCTGCCTTGGGATAAGAAGTGTCAGAAGTGGGTGAGACCTCGGGTCGGCGTTTTCGAACCGGGGTGTTCGGTAAACCGGTCGAAGTGACCGTTTGACCACTGTGCCGGGTTGTGCGGCGAGCCTCGTGCTACTGCTTCTTCAAAAGAAATTTTGGATGCAAGTGAGCAAGGGGGTGAGAAAATCTTACTTTCCGTACTGCTTGATGGATTTTTTGTGTTGGCAGAGAGTCTGAACCGGAGGAAAGGGTAATTACCTCTGCATCATCATCTTGGCTGCCCTCAACGTCCTCCTGATAAATATCGTTGTCAATGAGATGCATGAAAAGTGAACCAAGTGAATCAAGTTCTACCTCTGCTTCCAGTTCATCCGGGTCGTCATCAAGCTCTAAACCGATGGGTTCAGGTGCCTTCCTTTTTGTGGTTTTCTTGATGGCTTTCGTTTTAGGACGAGAAGGCTTCACCGCTTTCTCCTGAGGTTTGTTTTTTCAGAACATATCATCACCCTATTTAAAAATGGGCAGAGGGTATTCAAAGTTGCACAGTCCAAAAATGTCAAGTGTAAAGCGGAAGCACAGACAATACTTACAGCGGACGGTTTTTTTGCATGTAAAAGGGGCTTAACCCGGTCTTGTTGCAGACAGCTTCCGGTTCATTCAACATTTTCTTAACAGACTCAGTGACTTCCTCATCTGTTAGCTGAATATTGATATGACGTTGGGAGTCTTGCACGTCACCAGTATACTCACACATTAAGCCGGAGCAACGACTTAACGGCAAAATGCTCCAGGATATCCAGCAACGGACGAAGCCCACGCTTGTTAAACCGTTGGCCATGAAAGCTCTAAGTTTAGCGAGTTGTGGGGCATATGAGGCCCGTTCCTTGGCACTTAGTCGTTGCGGAAGCGGATGAGTATTAGCAATCCGGTGATCACGATAACCCGGCAGAGGGTTCTCATCTTCAGGAGAGGTGTCTCTGCAATAGAACCAAGTTTGGTTCCACTCCTTTGGGTGACTGTGAAGTTTGGCATGAGTAAACTCAACTTCTTTCCTTCTCTGAATAGAGACGCCACCAAGTTCAGTATTGTGCCCGTCTATGAATTTAGTGTGATGGTTTAAATGGAAGAAATCCCAGAACAGCTCGACAGTTGGTTCTTCTTGTAGATACACTTCACAAAAAACCTGAAAGTTGCAGATGTTGGATACAGAGTTGGGTCCAATATCCTGAGGGTGGATCTGAAAGCTGGCAAGTACATCCCGGAAAAACTTGGATCCAGGAGGTTTAAAACCACGACCTATATGATCAGCAAACACCACTACTTCACCCTCTCCAGGGGTAGGAGGGTTTTCCGGCCCAGGAACTCGCCACCGGATCTCATTCTTCTTTGATAAGGTACCAATTTTGACCATTCCGTTTAGTTGCTCCTCGGTAACCCGGGAAGGGACCCAGTTACAGGATTAGAACTGCTTGGCCATTGCAAGTGAAGAGCTGGGAAGAAAATAATGCCGGTTTATGATTCATTAATGGTGATGCATAAGGTACAACAGGTTGAGGGAAAAGGAATCCAAGCATGTGAAATTGATAAATCGGAGGAAGTTATAAACCGCCTACGACAGAGTGTTTATAAATGGTAAGGCAGTGAACAGAAGCAGAGGTATATGCATATTGTTAAACCGGAGTATAAATGAATCGGCGGATTAAAAGGGGACTAATGGTACCTACCGGATTATCATACTTCAAAAAGTTAAACTGCCTATATTGGTGTGAGGAGTACAGATCTAAAAATACCTAAGTAAGGGGAAACAAGTTTCACAAATTTACATGAAAATTTCAGATCTGAAGTGTGATAGAAACTGGAATATATTCAGGTTTAAACTTCAGTTGTTTAAACAGTTCAGAAGATCCAAATAAGTTGTTCTCTATATAAAGGGGGAGTCTAATGAGGAAAATAAGATTATAGCTACAGTCGCGCAAGAATAACAGGTCCAAACTAGCCTTTGATGTTACGGAGAAGAAAAGAGAAGAATAGCACCAGAGTTTTGATGAAATCCAATGAACAGTGAAGCCCTAAAGACAAGATCTAGGGTGGAAGGAAAGAAGGCTTACCAATGTCACATGAACGGCAGAGAGATGCCGCGGCTTTCTGGTTCGATCAGGGTGATGCAGCGGCTTTCTGGTTCGATCAGGGTGATGCAGCGGCCAACGATGAGGTAGGGGCGAAGTTCGACGACAGCAGTGGTGCTCAGGTACATGGACGCCGCGAGGAGGAAGAAGAGACGAAGAGGCAGCGGAGGAAAAAGAAAGGGGCCTCGGCCCTATTTATAAGGCGAAGAGATAAGCGACAGGCGCGAGAATCGAGGAGCTCAAAAATGGATATTTAATAAAGTTGTCGCCTTGATGGTTGGATGCTCATTAATAAAAGGCATCTTCGGCTTCAATGAATAGATGGCATCACGGCGGTTTACCACAAATCCGGAGGATGAAGTCAGGGCGGTTTACAAGATCCGTGCGAAGGTGCAAGAGGAGGAATTTTTCTAAGTGTTGAGATTGACATGAATAAATTCAAATCAATTCGGGGCCTAATGTTGGGGATATTATTACTGGACATAAACCGGCTAGGAGTGGCCGGGTTAACTCTATAAGAATTAGAAGCCCAGAAGATAAAGGATGATGACGCTTCATGAAGGCCCAAGGCCCTAAGGCGGGTTAAGGCATGTAAACATAAACCGACATTGTCATGTAACTTGTATTGCAAGATAGGAGGAATAGAGACCGAGTTGGACACAATGATGATCCGGCTTCGGGACTCTGCAAACCGGCGGGCGTCGACCTGTGTATATGAAGGGATGACCCAGCGGTGGTTTAGGGATAACACACAACAACTCGAGAGCTAGTCAAAGCGGATTCGCTCCCTGGTCATCGAAACCCTAGCAATTCCATCACAACTGGAGTAGGCTTTTACCTTCATCGTAAGGGGCCGAACCAGTATAAACCCTTGCGTCCCTTGTCCGTTTTAACCCCTTTAAGTTAACCCATAGCGATGGCTCCATGACTAAGTCCTATCACGAGGACATCTGCCGTGACAACTCCATGACATAGAGCTTATGGAAATATCTTCAGTAAAACCATTGTATTGTAGCCTGTAATAAAATAACTACTCTATGTTGCAGTATCCACTAGATTAGTGTATATTTGTACCATTCGAATGGTGTTGCATTAGCGTATGGACATATATAAAGTGTGGCAAGCTTTCCCAGATATGTGCTCAAGAAAACTACTACCTATTTTTCTAAATACTGGACGTTTGGGTACTTTAAATTGAATTACGAAAACATCTTATATTAAGGAACAGAGGGTGTAGAGTTCACTCAAATTATCCCGGTAAAGCTAGTCACACCTTTGCTAAAATTAATGTTCATTATGTTATCGAAGGAGGTATGTATGTTTGTCTCTAATGCCCGTCGACTACATACCTGACATCATGATGTAATGTTAAGTCATTTCCTTTTGTACAGTGTCACTGAATTGTCAAGGCGGTTATGGCATTTTATTTTAGTTGAACTGCACAAAATATGCTTAAAAGAAGAGGAAAGGTCAGGAATCGATCATTCTTTCAGAAATAACTATATATGCCTTTTTGACATCAGCCGTTGTTTTTTTTTGACTATTTACTGCAAGGCAACAGCCTCACAGTCCTTTATTAGTAAATAACAGAGTATTAGTTACAACATTAAAAAAATTACAAGAAAGGAGAAATACTTACAAAAGAAACTATGTAAGGTCAGCTATCCAAGAAACTAAACTATCCTTATATTTACATCTGATCCTGTGAGACAGAAGAGAGACATCAGCCGTTGTTGCCTTATTTATTCCTTCAAACAGGTGGTTAGAAATAGTCTAGCTACCTTTTCCCATTAAGAAATTGGAATGCTTATATTTGCGAGTCTATGCTTCAACTAGTGCCACTTTTATAGTAATCACGCTTTCAATATCTATGCAAATAGGGATGCTCAATTTTAGTGGAACTACACAAAAAGTCCAACTGGTTCAACATTAGGAGCATGTTTTCTTCCAAACCATTATATCCAATTGGTGGCACTATGAGCTGTTCATTACGAAGGTACATGGTTTGCTACTATCTTGCTACTCTTTTTGTGCTGTCATTAGATAGTAATACTAGTGGTTTGCATGTGAATTTATTGGCAGGGTGGACCTACATTGGAGGTGCAGGACAGGATTCAATGATTGGATGCTCAATTTCGGTTGTATCGATTTCACCTCTTCCATCATTGCGAACATGGATATCCTTGGTATGATGAAGAATGGGCGCTATATTTCTACTCTGAACCAGCAAATCAATTCAGTATGAAATTGTCCAGGGCAAAACATGACTGTATCAAATTGTCCAATGCAAAACATGACCGATGCTAAGCGGAAGAGACATGTTTAAACCAAAAATACAAGGTGGGGTATATGTTTACTAGCTGCTTGATATTTGTGCAGACAGAGATGTCTGCCCGTCGCTATGTGGCAAACACACAAAGTGACCGCAATTTTGGTTCAACTGCACAAGAGAATAGTATAGTCACCGCATGGAGTGCCATTTGAAAATAGACACAAAAAGATTGGATAGTCACTTCATGGACTGCAGAAAAGTAGTATTGTACTATTTATTGGCCAACACTAGGTGCTTCATTGCTTTGGTGTTATTATACAATGGGCATCATTTTGCCTAAGTTAAAGTTTGCATTCCGAAAATTGTCTCGACGTATGATCGAGAGAAGACCAAATCATATTGCAGTGGATGTTCCTCCATCATGTGTGGTTCATTCTCATGGTTCCAGCTCTTGGTGAAACCACTTACGTTTGCAAGAGGAATTGTAGACTTCACAAACAAATTTGTCTTTCAGTCTGTACTTAATGTTGGCCAAGAGAAGCATCCATGTTAGTAGGAAGAACAAATGTTTTTTCTAGATCTTTGCTTTTGGAGCTACATATTTATATATGATCTGTGAATCATTGAGATGCATTGACATGTTGATCTTATGTATGGGAATCGTACTAGTTGGTTTTGAATTTGGGCTACTAATGTGAACATATTACAATGCCAGGCCTGTGAGTCTCGTGTGAACATTTTGAACGGATCGGCTCTTACTGATGTGCACAACATGATCCTTATTTTTGTGTTCTCGGTGTTTACAAGTTACTAACAATTCCTTATTTCTGTTCGCTCAGTGTTTACAAGTTACTGATCGATCACTAGCTAGCCTACTAATGCGCTCCTGGCAGTTTTAGTTCCGACGCAAGATCCGAAGTGGTAGTTTTTTGAATAAAAATGCCTACCTCTAGAGAAACTGACAAGCTGGTCTGAAGAAAAAGCCATGCGAATCTGAAGAAACTGCCAGCAAAAATGTTCGCAAATGCCTTATCTCCCAGCGAACGTTCATCAGCTAATGTGATCATACACGTACGCCGTCCGATCCTACACATACACTATCCGACCTACTCGATCCTGCACGGATAAATAGCGGATCACACACGTACTACCTCCTTTCCGGTTTGCGGGGCTCAATTCAAAAAACGACCTACTCGATCCTACACGAATAAATAGCGGATCACGCACGTACTACCTCCTTTCCGGTTTGCAGGGCTTAATTCAAAAATCTAACCAACCAAGGTAGATGATGAGTGATGGAATCATTTTTGACAAGGAGGGAGTACCTCATCTGGATGATTCGAGTTCACTCGTTTGACCGTCATGCCAGCGTGCGACCCAGCACGGACGGGACGCACCACTGACGGGACGGGACGGCACAGTCATAATTTCAGTTTTTCTAGCTTTCCACCGCAAGCTGGCGCGCTAAGCCATGCCTGCTTATGCATTGAATTCCGATGACCGTGATGACCATCATGTTTCCCGCGACACGCTAGTTCGCCTACCTTCCGCCAATAATTACTGTTTCCCGGGCTTCTCCATTGGCACCATCACCCAAATCACCCTATCCTTATAAGGCCCCATCGGCCCGACGTCGCTCGCCACTTATCCTCGCTCTTGCCACGTTCGACATGCCCCACCCATTCGTGATAGGCGACACCGGAGGCGGTCACCGCCGGAACTAGTGTTCGGTTTTTCACTAGAAGGCAGACGAAGGGAGGAGGCATTCTATCGGTCTTTAGATGGCAATGCAGACCATGAGGAGTTGTTGGAGCGTGACCACCTGGCGGAGGAGCAGCGTATTGCCAATTTGCGCCGCCAGCGGGACATGGAGCAGCAGCGCATCGACGCTCTGAGTCACGAGTAGAGTGCCCGCAACTGGGCCGACTACGTGGAGGCCAGCGCCCGGCAAATAGCCCTGGAGGCTGTCAGGCACGCACACGTTCGCGACGCTGATTTTTACTACCAGCTCGTCAAGTGGGTTTCCTGCTTAGAAGCCGGAGCTTCGGTGGACCACGCCGGCATGGAAAGGGCCATCATGCGCGAGCAATGCGCCCTATCGCACCTCTGGCAAGTCCGAGGCGAGGCGGAGGACGCCGGTGCCGGCGTTTAGCGTGTACCGCAGATGGCGGCCAGCATTGTCTAGTTAGCTAAGAGTAAGTTAGTACTTGTACGCTACTAGAGTATTAGTGGGAGTAGATAGTTAACTTGGCTATGATGGTTGTCAACGTGGAAGTTCAGTACTCTATATGTGGATCAGACCTGTTACTTTGCTCTGAATGTTGAACTTTCCGTTTGAACGTATGGAATGGGCTGTTATTTTTTTATATATAAATGGGTTGTATTTGTCCTCCACGGGTTTAGAGGCTGACTTGTGGGCCTACCAAGTTGACGCGTACGCAATCAGGAGATGATTGTACGTGGAGAGGATGACAGCAGGGACCCGCCAAGGTCATGGCAGTACACAAGCAAGTGCCTCCTTACTTCAAGCCAATAAAAAAATGGCTCCTCCTAGTGGATTTCTGACATCTGGGTCCCATGCCATTGTCATTGTAGTCAAAAAACGAGAGAATTGCACCACGAGCGGCTGACACCAGGGACCCAGCAGCTTGCCCAATTATTTTTGTTTTGGGTTAATTTGATAAATGCCACTCCAAATCTGGTGTTTCCGAGAAATGCCACTGCAATTTCCAAACTTTGAAAAATGCCTCGCCGTCGTCAACCGCCCTGGTACTCTCGGCGCGGCCTGGTCAACATGGTCAACGATCGACATGCATCTGAAGTGGACTGTATGTGGAGAGGCTGACAGCTGGGTCCATGGCCGCACGCAAGGAAATTCCTCCTTATTACGCGCAAAATAATGATTCCTCCACATGACATCTAGGACCCACCGAAAGGGCCTCTATATTTCACGAAAAAACGTTACCGCCGCTGACAGCTTGGACCAACCAGCTATATCTTCGCACGCAAGGAAGTGCCTCCTTATTACGCAAAAAAATGAATACTCCCCCTGCTAGCTAGGACCCAGTATAGTGGGAGGCTAACTTGTGGGCCTACTAAGTTGACGGGGACGGAGGGCTTTGTCAACGTAGTCAATATGCACGATTCTAGCTCCAGTGACTGTACGATGTCCATCCAACGGCCGTAGTGCTTCTTCAACCTCTGGTCTTCGTGCTCCAACCACCCAAACCAGCGTCGGTCGTGCCTCATGCTCCTGCCTCCTGTGGCCAGCTGCGATGCCGCGGAGGCCTCACCGCCCCCTACTACTCCCACCGCTGGCCAGGCCATCCCTCTACTCACCCACACCCCATGTTATTCTGCGGTGATGGCAGCCTCACACCGCAGCGAACCAGTGAACCCTCATACTCCTCTACGCGTGGGCATCCACTGCCGCGTCTTCCCTGGCTCCACGTCGTCCCCTTCCTAGGCGTCGCCATCGTCCACCGCCCTGGTGCTCTCAGCGCGGCGTTGTAGCGACCAGACCTCAAACGGTCCAATCTCTGTGCTCCGGTGTCATCCCTGGATCAGTAATGCTGACACCACACAATACTTGAATGATTTATAACAGAGTAGCAATCACACACTTATTACATCGAGTGTCTCAAGAGAGAGCTTATTACAATAAATATGGCTTAAGGCCATCTAATAATGATAACAGCGAAAGGCTTGGAAGATAAGTGAGTCCATCAACTCCAACGGCATCACTAAGTATAGAACCACGACCTAAAAGCACCTTAATCGTCGTCTGAAAAGTCTGCAACATTAACGTTGCAGCCCGAAGCAGGTCAGCACATGGAATATGCTGGCAATGTAACACATAGAGAGTAATGGAATGAAATAGGCTATACTATATGCATATTTGGCTGGTGGAAAGCTCTATGGTTACAGTTTTTTGCGTAAAGCCAATTTTTCCCTACTGCAAAGGAATAAATTTTATTTAACTATCATGGTAGTTGTTAAACATTGAGAATGGTTGATAGCATTCTCAATCCCAATTAATCATCATCATTAAACAAACCCGACAAATTAATTTTAGAGTAATATGATGAGATTCACATGATACTCCAAGTACTAGATACTCAAGATGTCCATAACCGGGGACACGGTTAACCATGATTAGTTTATACACTCTGCAGAGGTTTGTGCACTTTTCCCCACAAGACTCGATCTCCTCTGTTGGATTTCTTGCACTACAATGTGTTTGAGAAACGGATGACCGAGACATAGTTTTTCAGAAGCGCTAGCACCTTACGATCGGGTAGACCGTACCAACCTACATCCCCTACATCTTCTAGTCTATCACTGTAAGAGTTCGTGCGACTTAGTCAACTATGCTAGAGCCCATAGTATCTTGTGGCTGCACACGGAAGTTTCTAGCATGAATAATCTCATGATCCCTTTGAGCCTGGGTGGCGGTCCAAAAGAAAAAGGCAATCGCTGGAATACCCAGGTGCCTCAATCCACCCAGATGTGTATTTAAGTTGCCACCTTAGATAAACCATTAATTTAACAATCTCACATTTGTCATGGATACACTCACCCAATCCACGTCTACTAGCATAGCATGGCATAATAAGCAAACGTAGAAGTAACTCCCAAAGGTTTGATAATAACAGGTAATAGGTACTACCTCAACTACTTCCCAAACCCACAATTTAATTAGATCGTAATCATGCAATGTGTGAGGATTGATCTAATGCAATAAAACTGGGTAGTAGGAGGTATGATCAAAGTGTTACTTGCCTTGCTGATGATCCGCAAAACCTAGCGATTCGAAGTAGCAAGCGGCGCACTCCGGGTACTCTATCGCAAACAAGCATACAATAAGTACTCAACTAATGCACAGGTAAAACTCAAATAAGAGATATAACCAGAAAGTTCAACTTAAGAACTCCGGCTGGCAAAAAGAATCAAATCGAACGAAGCAACGAAAGACAAACAACAAAAGAAACAAGCTTTGTTTACTATTCTGGATCTAGGGCAATTTTTACAGTGGCAAAAACTTGTTTGAGTTGGTTAAACGGAAATATGGTTTCGAGACAAAAACCAGACGCTTGAATCGCCTGATTCCGATAAACGAGCGAAAAGTTATACTAGAACAAAAAACGGATCAGGAATCGCGATCAGAAAAATCGCGGATTAAATCCGAGAAAAAGAAAAACGACGAACAGATTAACGAACGAACGTTCGTTATTGGACCTAAACGAAGAACGCGTTCGTTAAAACGAACGAACAGGCGAATGCTCGCTAAATAAATAAACCGGAAAACCGATCTATTTCAAAAATGAAACTAAAAAAACCGAACGAAACCGACAGAAAACCGATCGGTTTTCTAAAAATACCGGCAACGAGATCTACCTCTGGCGGCGGCGGATCCGGCGGTCCGGCGAGGCGGCGCGGCGGCGGTCCAGCGGCGGGGCGGCACGGCGAGGCGACGGCGGGTGGCGAGGCGACGCGGCGCGGCGGCGGCGGCGCTCTAGGGTTAGGGTTTGGGGGCGGGGGCACGGCTGGGCTGTCGGGCCTCGGGCGGCACTATTTAAAGGCCCGGCCAGGCGGAGTCCTGGCCGGTTACGGCCCAGAGTCGGTTCGGATTTTTTTTAATAATTACGCTCAGAAAAAAACAAAATGAATACTAAACGGACTCCAAAAATCCTGAAATAAATTTTCCCCGGCTTCTAAAATCAAGCCGCAGAGGATGAACATTTATTTGGGGCCTAAATGCAATTTTGAAAAACTCACATTTTTCCTAAATTCAAATAAAATAGCAAATAAAACCCAAATAAAATCTTATTTGATTTTTTTATTAAATCCCCAATATTTATTTATTTTGGGAAAGTCCTTTTATTCCCTCTCTCATATTTTTGTAATAGAAATAATTGAAGATAAAATAAATAAAATCAAATGATCCTATTTTCAAAATTTGAGAAAACTCAAATCTGAAAATAACGAAATCCCCAACTCTCTCCGAGGGTCCTTGAGTTGCATAGAATTTTCTAGGATCAACCAAAATGCAGTAAAATATGCTACGCAATGATCTTGTGTATAACATTCCAAATTAAAAATTTGGGATGTTACAGGCGTGGTCAACGTGGTCAAGGAACGGCTTCCATCGGAAGAGAACTATACGTGGAGAGGCTGACAGCTGGGTCCACGGCGGCCGCAAGGAAGTGCCTCCTTATTACACGCAAAATAATTATTCCTCCACTTGACAGAAGGGCCCACCGGACAGGCCACCATATTTCGCGAAAAAAATGTTTCCCCCCTGACTGCTGGGACCCACCAGCTACATCTTTGCATGCAAGGAAGTGCCTCCTTATTACGCAACAAAATGAATACTCCCCCTGCTAGCTGGGACCCACTATAGTGAGAGGCTGACTTGTGGGCCTACTAAGTTGACGGGGACGGAGGGCTTTGTCAACTTAGTCAATATGCATGATTCTAGCTCCAGTGACCATACGATGTCCATCCAATGGCCGTAGTGCTTCTTCAACCTCTGGTCTTCTTGCTCCAGCCGCCTAAACCAGCGCCGGTCGTGCCTCGTGCTCCTGCCTCCCATGGCCGGCTGCGATGCAGCGGAGGACTCACCGCCCCCTACTACTCCCACCGCTGGCCAGGCCATCCCTCTACTCACCCACACACCCTGTTATTCTGCGGCGACGGCAGCCTCACACCGGAGCGAACCAATGAACCCTCATACTCCTCTACGCGTGGGCATCCACTGCCGCGTCTTCCCCGGCTCCGTGGCATCCCCTTTCTAGGCCTGGCCGTCGTCCACCGCCCTGGTGCTCTCGACGCGGCGTGGTCAACGTGGTCAAGGAATGGCTTCCATCGGACATGGACTGTATGTGGAGAGGCTGACAGCTGGGTCCATGGCCGCAGCAAGGAAGTGCCTCCTTATTACGCGGAAAATAATGATTCCTCCACGTGACAGCAGGGACTCACCAGACGGGCAACCGTATTTCACCAAAAAAAACGTTTCCCCCTGACTGTTGGGACCTACCAGCGACATCTTCGCATGCAAGGAAGTGCGCACGGGCGAAAAAAATGATTCACCCCCCTGACTGCTGGGACCCACCAGCTACATCTTCGCACGCAAGGAAGTGGCTGACAGTCGGGACCCACCTGGTCGAAGCGTACGTAGCGTTGTCATTCTAGTCGCGAACGTGTACGCACATACTGGTCCATGTAGAGGCGCGCACGTGTTGTAGTAGAGGCGCGCACGTAGCATGTACACGTACGTACATCGGCCAGTGTGAAAGAAAGGAAATACGGCCACGTACGTATATATGGGCAGGGTCTCGAACGCCTACTCGCGCATACGTACGGCCAGGGCTCATGTACATGGCTGGGTCGGAACGGAGAAACAGCGTTGTCGTCGTGTTCATGGGGAGCGAACCGACTGGGTCGGAACTGAATGCGTCGTCGTGTTCATCGGGAGCGCTTGGACGGAACAGCCGATGGAAACAAGGCCTGGCGTACCGCAGAACAGAGGAAACGGCCTTGTGTTCGACCGGCCATGGTCGAAACGGGATCCTTTTCATCAGGAGGGGTCTAGTGTACCGCAAAACGGAGGAAACAGACCTCCTACGGTCAAAACGGGGGTCCTGTTCATCAGGAGGGGTGTGGCGTACCGCAAAGCAGAGGAAACAGACTTGTGCTGGAGTGCTACGATCGAAACGGGGGTCCTCTTCATTGGGAGGGGTGTGGCGTACCACAAAACGGGACTCCACGGGATACTGTTCATCTCCACCGTCGACCTCCTCCAGCCTGCACGAGCTACTGTTCATCCACCGTCCACCCCCTCCAGCCTCCACCTGTGACTGTTCATCCACGGGCCCCTGTTCATCCAGCCTCCACCGCACGCTACTCCATCGGCTACTGTTCAACCAGCCCTCTCCACACAGGCTCCTGTTCAACCACCCCTCCATGGACTACTATTCATCCAGCCCTCCACCGTCTACTATTCATCCAGCCCTCCACGGGGTCGTCCTGTTCATCTAGCCCCAACCGGCTCGATCGATCAGGGTCCTGTTCATCCAGAGGCAACACCACGAGGTCCTGTTCATCCACCCCACCGGGAATTGTTCATCCACCCCCCCAGCAACGCCCACTGTTCATCCAGAGGCAGCATTGATCGGCTTCAGTTAGCAGCAGTAGCCAAGGAATCGCTCGATTGGGTTTAGTTAACAGCCATTGATCGATCGCTCGGGTTTAGTAACGCGTAGCTTGCAGTGCAACCGCTCGGGTTCTGTACGCGAACGCCTCACTCGGGTTCAGTTAGAGCCCAACGCCTCGCACCCACGCGCGTGCGTTTACGAGAGAAATGCGCATCGCTCGGCCCCGACTACCGACCATAACTGGGAACACCCAGATATTTTCCTCGCCCTCTATTCTACCACGGTTTTTTCCATCATGGACGGCCCAAAGAATGTCATGCAGCTGCGCCTCCAGCCCGCCCAGGACAAAAAGCTCATTTTCTATCATGATTTTTTGTCATAGAAGTAGGATCCCACCACATCTATGATGATACCGGGTTTTGTCACAATTATCGTCATAGAAGTGTCATAAGTATGACAGAAAAAAATTGTTCGGCCCAAAATGTCACGGATGTGTCTTTTTTTTGTAGTGAATCCATGATAAATTTGTTGGGAAACGTAGTAGTTTCAAAATTTTCCTACGCACACACAAGATCATGGTGATGCATAGCAACGAGAGGGGAGAGTATCATCCATGTACCCTCATAGACCGTAAGCGGAAGCGTTATGAGAACACGGTTGATGTAGTCATACGTCTTGACGATCCGACCGATCCAAGTACTGAACGCACGACACCTCCGAGTTCAGCACACGTTCAGCTCGATGACGTCCCAGGAACTCCGATCTAGCAGAGCTTCACGGGAGAATTCCTTCAGCACGACCGCGTGATGACGGTGATGATGTTGCTACCGATGCAGGGCTTCACCTAAGCACCGCTACGATATGATCAAGGTGGATTATGGTGGAGGGGGGCACCGCACACGGCTTGGAACAATCAACTTGTGTATCTTTGGGTGCCCCCCGCCCCTGTATATAAAGGAGCAAGGGGGGAGGCCGGCCAGCCTTGGTGCGCCCCAAGGAGAGGAGGAATCCTCTTCCTACTAGGAAGAGGATTCATCCTTTCCTAGTCCAACTAGGAAGAGGGAAGGGGGGAGGAAAGAGAGGGAGAGGGAGAGGGAAAGAGGGGCCGCGCCCCCCTCCCCTAGTCCAATTTGGAGTCCCCATGGGAGGGGGCGCGCCACCTCCTGGGCTGCAGCCCTCTCTCTTCCCTCGCGCCTAGTAAGGCCCAATACTTCCCCGGGGGGTTCCGGTAACCCCTTCGGCACTCTGGTTTTCTGCGAAATCATCCGGAACACTTCCGATGTCTGAATATAGCCATCCAATATATCAATCTTTACGTCTCGACCATTTCGAGACTCCTCGTCATGTCCGTGATCATATCCGGTACTCCGAACTACCTTCGGTACATCAAAACATATAAACTCGTAATACTGATTGTCACCGAACTTTAAGCGTGCGGACCCTATGGGTTCGAGAACTATGTAGACATGAGCGAGACTCGTCTCTGGTCTATAACCGATAGCGGAACCTGGATGCTCATATTGGTTTCTACATATTCTACGAAGATCTTTATCGGTCAAACCGCATAACAGCATACGTTGTCCCCTTTGTCATCGGTATGTTACTTGCCCGAGATTCGATCGTCGGTATCTCAATACCTAGTTCAATCTCGTTACCGGTAAGTCTCTTTACTCATTTCGTAATACATCATCCCGCAAATAACTCATTAGTCACAATGCTTGCAAGGCTTAGACTGATGTGCATTACCGTGAGGGCCCAGACATACCTCTCCGACAATCGGAGTGACAAATCCTAATCTTGGTCTATGCCAACTCAACAAGCACCATCGAAGACACCTGTAGAGCACCTTTATAATCACCCAGTTATGTTGTGACGTTTGGTAGCACACAAAGTGTTCCTCCGGTACTCGGGAGTTGCATAATCTCATAGTCATAGGAACATGTATAAGTCATGAAGAAAGCAATAGCAACAAACTAAACGATCATCGTGCTAAGCTAACGGATGGGTCAATTCAATCACATCATTCTCTAGTGATGTGATCCCGTTAATCAAATGACAACTCATGTCTATGGTAATAAAACATAACCATCATTGATTCAATGAGCTAGTCAAGTAGAGGCAAACTAGTGACACTCTATTTGTCTATATATTCACACATGTACTAAGTTTCCGGTTAATACAATTCTAGCATGAATAATAAACATTAATCATGATATATGTAAATATAAGTAACAACTTTATTATTGCCTCTAGGGCATATTTCCTTCAGTCTCCCACTTGCACTAGAGTCAATAATCTAGGTTACACAGTAATGATTCTAAAACCCATGGAGTCTTGGTGCTGATCATGTTTTGCTCGTGAGAGAGGCTTAGTCAACGGGTCTGCAACATTCAGATCCGTATGTATCTTGCAAATCTCTATGTCTCCCTCCTTGACTTGATCGCAGATGGAATTGAAGCGTCTCTTGATGTGCTTGGTTTTTTTGTGAAATATGGATTCCTTTGCCAAGGCAATTGCACCAGTATTGTCACAAAAGATTTTCATTGGACCCGATGCACTAGGTATGACACCTAGATCGGATATGTACTCCTTCATCCAGACTCCTTCATTTGCGGCTTCCGAAGCAGCTATGTACTCCGCTTCACACGTAGATCCCGCCACAACGCTTTGTTTAGAACTGCACCAGCTAACAGCTCCACCGTTCAATAAAAACATGTATCTGGTTTATGACTTAGAGTCATCCGGATCAGTGTCAAAGCTTGCATTGACGTAACCAATTATGACGAGCTCTTTGTCACCTCCATAAACGAGAAACATACCCTTAGTCCTTTCCAGGTATTTCAGGATGTTCTTGACCGTTGTCCAGTGATCCACTACTGGATTACTTTGGTACCTCCCTGCTAAGCTAATAGCAAGGCACACATCAGGTCTGGTACACAACATTGCATAAATGATAGAGCCTATGGCTGAAGCATAGGGAACATCTTTCATTTTCTCTGTATCTTTGGCAATGGTCGGGCATTGAGTCTGACTCAACTTCACACCTTGTAACACAGGCAAGAACCCTTTATTTGCTTGATCCATTTTGAACTTCTTCAAAACTTTATCAAGGTATGTGCTTTGTGAAAGTCCAATTAAGCGTCTTGATCTATCTCTATAGATCTTGATGCCCAATATATAAGCAGCTTCACCGAGGTCTTTCATTGAAAAACTCTTATTCAAGTATCCCTTTATGTTATCCAGAAATTCTATATCATTTTCAATCAACAATATGTCATCCACATATAATATTCGAAATGCTACAGAGCTCCCACTCACTTTCTTGTAAATACAGGCTTCTCCAAAAGTCTATATAAAACCATATGCTTTGATCACACTATCAAAATGTTTATTCCAACTCCGAGATGCTTGCACCAGTCCATAGATGGATCGCTGGAGCTTGCACACTTTGTTAGCTCCCTTTGGATCGAAAAAACCTTCAGGTTGCATCATATACAATTCTTCTTCCAGAAATCGATTCAGGAATGCAGTCTTTACATCAATTTGCCAAATTTCATATCATAAAATGCGGCAATTGCTAACATGATTCGGACGGACTTAAGCATCGCTATGGGTGAGAATGTCTCATCGTAGTCAATTCCTTGAACTTGTCGAAAACCTTTTGCAACAAGACGAGCTTTGTAGACAATAACATTACCGTCAGCGTCAGTCTTCTTCTTGAAGATCCATTTATTCTTGATGGCTTTCCGATCATCGGGCAAGTCAACCAAAGTCCACACTTTGTTCTCATACATGGATCCCATCTCAGATTTCATGCCTCAAGCCATTTTGCGGAATTTGGGCTCATCATCGCTTCCTCATAGTTCATAGGTTCGTCATGGTCAAGTAACATGACTTCCAGAACAGGATTATCGTACCACTCTGGTGCAGATCTTACTCTGGTTGACCTACAAGGTTCGGTAGTAACTTGATCTGAAGTTACATGATCTTCATCATTAGCTTCCTCACTAATTGTTGTAGGAGTCACAGGAACATATTTCTGTGATGAACTACTTTCCTATAAGGGAGCAGGTACAGTTACCTTATAAAGTTATACTTTTCTCCCACTCACTTCTTTCGAGAGAAACTCCTTCTCTAGAAAGGATTCATTCTTAGCAACGAATGTCTTGCCTTCAGATCTATGGTAGAAGGTGTACCCAACAGTCTCCTTTGGGTATCCTATGAAGACACATTTCTCCGATTTGGGTTCGAGCTTATCAGGTTGAAGCTTTTTCACATAAGCATCGCAGCCCCAAACTTTAAGAAACGACAACTTTGGTTTCTTGCCAAAGCACAGTTCATCAGGCGTCGTCTCAACGGATTTAGATGGTGCCCTATTTAACGTGAATGTCGCTGTCTCTAAAGCATAACCCCAAAACGATAGCGGTAAATCAGTAAGAGACATCATACATCGCACCATATCTAGTAAAGTACGATTACGACGTTCGGACATACCATTACGCTGTGGTGTTCCGGGTGGCGTGAGTTGTGAAACTATCCCACATTGTTTCAAATGAAGACCAAACTCGTAACTCAAATATTCTCCTCCACGATCAGATCGTAGAAACTTTATTTTCTTGTTACGATGATTTTCCACTTCACTCTGAAATTCTTTGAAGTTTTCAAATGTTTCAGACTTATGTTTCATCAAGTAGATATACCCATATCTGCTCAAATCATCTGTGAAGGTGAGAAAATAATGATACCCGCCGCGAGCCTCAATATTCATCGGACCACATACATCAGTATGTATTATTTCCAACAAATCTGTAGCTTGCTCCATAGTTCTGTAGAACATCGTTTTAGTCATCTTGCACATGAGGCATGGTTCGCAAGTACCAAGTGATTCATAATCAAGTGATTCCAAAAGTCCATCAGAATGGAGTTTCTTCATGCGCTTTACACCAATATGACCTAAATGGCAGTGCCACAAATAAGTTCCACTATCATTATCAACTCTGCATCTTTTATCTTCAATATTATGAATATGTGTATCACTACCATCGAGATTCATCAAGAATAGACCACTCTTCAAGGGTGCATGACCATAAAAGATACTACTCATATAAATAGAACAACCATTATTCTCAGATTTAAATGAATAACCGTCTCGCATCAAAAAAGATCCAGATATAATGTTCATGCTCAACGCTGGCACCAAATAACAATTAATTAGGTCTAAACTAATCCCGAAGGTAGATGTAGAGGTAGCGTGCCGACCGCGATCACATCGACTTTGGAACCATTTCCCACGTGCATCGTCACCTCGTCCTTAGCCAATCTTCGCTTAATCCGTAGCCCATGTTTCGAGTTGCAAATATTAGCAACAGAACCAGTATCAAATACCCAGGTGCTACTGCCAGCATTAGTAAGGTACACATCAATAACATGTATATCACATATACCTTTGTTCACCTTGCCATCCTTCTTATCCCCCAAATACTTGGGGCAGTTCCGCTTCCAGTGACCAGTCCCTTTGTAGTAGAAGCACTCAGTCTCAGGTTTCGGTCCAGACATGGGCTTCTTCACTTGAGCAGCAACTTGCTTGTCATTCTTCTTCAAGGTGCCCTTCTTCCCTTTACTCTTTTTTCTTGAAACTGGTGGTCTTGTTGACCATCAACACTTGATGCTCCTTTTTGATTTCTACCTCCGCAGCCTTTAGCATTGCAAAGAGCTCGGGAATCATCTTATCCACCCCTTGCATATTATAGTTCATCACGAAGCTCTTGTAGCTTGGTGGCAGTGATTGAAGAACTCTGTCAATGACACTATCATCAGGAAGATTAACTCCCAGTTGAATCAAGTGGTTGTGGTACCCAAACATTCTGAGTATATGTTCACTGATAGAACTATTCTCCTCCATCCTGCAGCTGTAGAACTTATTGGAGACTTCATATCTCTCAATCCGGGCATTTGCTTGAAATATTAACTTCAACTCCTGGAACATCTCATATGCTCCATAACGTTCAAAACGTCGTTGAAGTCCCGGTTCTAAGCCGTAAAGCATGTCACACTGAACTATCGAGTAGTCATCAACTTTGCTCTGCCAGACGTTCATAACATCTAGCGTTGCTCCTACAGCGGGTTTGGCACCTAGCGGTGCTTCCAGGACGTAATTCTTCTATGCAGCAATGAGGATAATTCTCAAGTTACGGACCCAGTCCATGTAATTGTTACCATCAACTTTGCTTTCTGAAGGAACGCATTAAAATTCAATGGAACAACAACACGGGCCATCTATCTACTACAACGTAGACATGCACAATACTATCAGGTACTAAGTTCATGATAAATTTAAGTTCAATTAATCATATTACTTAAGAACTCCCACTTAGACAGATATCCCTCTAATCATCTAAGTGATCACGTGATCCATATCAACTAAACCATGTCCGATCATCACGTGAGATTGAGCAGTTTTCAATGGTGAACATCACTATGTTGATCATATCTACTATATGATTCACGCTCGACCTTTCGGTCTCAGTGTTCCGAGGCCATATCTGCATATTTTAGGCTCATCAAGTTTAACCCGAGTATTCTGCGTGTGCAAAAACTGGCTTGCACCCGTTGTCGGTGTCAAAACCGGTGGATCTCGGGTACGGGGTCCCGAACTGTGCTTCTAGGATCGATGGTAGCAGGAGACAGGGGACACAATGTTTACCCGGGTTCGGGCCCTCTCTATGGAGGTAATACCCTACGTCATGCTTGATTGATATTGATGAATATGGGTGTTACAATAGTTGATCTACCACGAGATCATAATGGCTAAACACTAGGAGTCTAACTTGTATGACTATGATAATGAATGTGTCCTTTCCGGACTAACCCCTCCGGTTTATATAGACATCGGGGGGATCTAGGGTTTACATAGAGTCGGTTACATAAGAAGAAATCTTCATAGTCGGTCGCCAAGCTTGCCTTCCACGCCAAGGAGAGTCCAATCCGGAAACAGGTATAGTCTTCGGTCTTCATGTCTTCATAGCTCATCAGTCCGGCCCACGGATAACAGGTCGTACGTTCGAGGACCCCTTAGTCCATGACTCCCTCAGTAGCTCCTGAACCTGGCTTCAATGACAAGGAGTTCGGTGCGCAGATTATCTTTGGCATTGCAAGGTGGGTTCCCTCTTCCGAACTCCCAGTTGATCTTCAGATGTAATGATTGTATCCGGACTTGTATGCACAACCGTAGAGGATATAGTATTTCATGGGTTCAGTCCACCGACCACTTTTTGGTAATAGGACACCACGCCTGCCCGGCCTTTCCCTGTGAACCGTTTTAGCCGGCCCGTCGCCCCATGTCCCAGGACGTTGCATTATTGGCGTATTTTATCCAAACGGAGATCGTGCCTCCCTTTTTTAAGGGATTCCTATCGACCCGAACGTGGGTAACCCAACCGTCGCTTGGGTACAACTCCTTGGAAACCAGCAAGTTTTTGAGGCCCGAGAGGGGACGTTTGATATTTTCAGCCTTTATATAGGGGTACCGACCCATCTTTTTCTTCCATGCTTGCTTCTTCCTCAACTCCTGCTACCCCGAGCTCCAACTCCCGGGCTTCGGTCGCCACCAGCCCCAATCATGTCCGGATCTAACCGTCAAGGCCGGTGGGTAGCCTCTTCTGTCACGGAGGAAGACATTGCGAAGCTTCGGACAGCATGGTACCTGACCGCTGAAATCCATCATCGGCTTCCCGCCGAGGGGCATGTCATTCCCACCCCCAGATCCAGCGAGAGGGTCGTGTTCGTGTCCCACTTCCTCCGTGGGTTGGGGTTTGCACTTAACCCCTTCGTCCGAGGGCTCATGTATTATTACGAGCTAGACTTCCATGATTTGGCCCCGGACTCTATTCTTCTTATCTCGACGTTTATCGTCATGTGTGAAGCCCTCCTCTGAACTCCTCCGCACTTCGGCTTGTGGCTCAAGACCTTTGATGTGAAGCCACAAGTGGTAGAGGGGGAGCAGGCCGAGTGCGGCGGTGCTGCAGTGAGCAAGCTTGCTAGCGCCGTTTGGCTGAAAGGATCCTTCGCCAAATCTTCCGATCTGTGGCAGCAGGGGTGGTTCTATATCACCGAGCCCCGTAGCTCCAAGTGGGCGACTGCGCCCGTATTTCGACCCAGCCCTCCAACTCAACTTGCATCATGGATTAATAAGGGGCTAGATTGGGGATCAACGAATGATGTGCAAACTCTGCAAAGTCGCATCCGGAGCCTCATTGAGAGGGACATCGATATAGCCAGCGCCGTTCATATAATGCTAGTTCGTCGAACCCTGCCATGCCAGCGACGGCCTCTCCGCCTATGGGAGTTCAATCCAGAAGGGCCGCGAACTCTTCAGAACTTCTTCGGCGCAACGCACGAAGGAATGTGGAGATTAGTCTTCGGAAAACGAAGGCCATGGCCGGACACCGCCAGAGATGTCGGCCTAGACTGCAACCATCCGGACACCCTGGTAAGTACACGTTTACCGGATACCTTACAGTCAGATATCCAGTGGCAAGAAACCAATGGTATCATCCTTTTTAAGGGCTGGATAAAGAAGCTGGAATTGATTAGGTGTCCGGCTCCCCTTCCCGAAGACTCAGCTACTCCTGTGTTAACAAGGATCCTGGCCTTGGTGCCATACCAGGCATCAGCAGGGGAGGGCGAGAAGACCCAAGATGACCTTGGTTCTAGAGGTAAGTCGGACACTGAGTCCGGAGAAATCGACCTTTCCTCGCCCAAAGACAAAGGCGGGGAAGGACCCGGTGTTCCTTCTCCGAAGAGGAGGAAAAGGGCCGCCTCCGAAGATGGGGAGGGGCGGACTTCCAAGAAGGGCAAGATGCCACCGTTGACCGGCTTGGGTTTGGAAGGTGACGCCGTTGAGCAGCTCCAACAAGGGGACAAACCCTCGGCCAAACCGTAAGAAAATCTGGAGTACCTTGATAGCGTCATGTTCTGTTGCTGTTACCATAACGCATTCGTGCATTTTTATAGGTCGACACAGAATTTTTTTGGGCGATCCTCTTCTTTGGGGAGTCTCCTTCCAGAGATGATGCAGAGCGAGATGCCTCCTCCAACCTCATCGCCCAACAAGGCGGATGACTCTGAAGTGTCATCGTGGAGGGTCCCTTTAGACCAGGGGACAGAAGAGGCGGTACCCCAAGGTGGGCCTCCGACCATCCGGGATTCCGGGGCTGATGGTAACAAGGGCCTTGAACTATTCGGTTCACAGCCGACAGCGATTTTGGAGACGGGCGAGCAGATTCCTTCAAAGGATGATCGTGCTGTTGGAGCAGTTTCCGGAAGCCCGGAGACTCCGGATATATTGCAAGACATGTTGCGGAAAGCATATGTCTCAGGGGAACAGCGTACCTTGATGGGTACAGTGATTGAGATGATTTCGTCCGCGAAGAGCGGTTTAAATGAAGCCTTCATGATCCTACTGAAGGGCTTCGAGGTTTGTAACATAATGTTCCCAGCAATGTTTCATTTGTGAAGATACGCCTGTGTATAGGTAGTAGCCCCTGATACTCGGGTTGGCTTCCACTGGGAAGCAAAACAGAGGATCAAAAAAGGATCGTTCGAGGACTAACCTGATAAACCTTGAACACAGGCTGCCTTCCCTTTGGCCACTTCCCGGACTATGGAGATTGCCGATTTGCAGCGAAAGCTTGATGTGGCAGGGGATGATATTGCTTTAATCAATATGCGTCTTGACGAGTCGCAACATATGTATTCGGGGCAACCCTCATACATTTTTGTGGTATAAGCGTGACGCTGAAATTTGGCTGCAGATGGTGCTGCCGCTGTTGAAGTTCTTCGAGCGGAGCTGGCCTGGGCCAAGGAGCAGGACCGGCGTAGCAATGCTGCTGCCGAAAAGGCATCGGCTGAACTAGAAGCCGAACGAGCTGTACGGCGCCAAGATGAGGAGAAGATATCCACGATGACGCTCGAGTTGGAGAATGCTACCAGCCGCTGTGAATTTCTGGAGAAGGAGAGTGAAGCCTTAACAGCTGACCTGGAGAAGGCCTTGCAAGAGGCAAGAGGAGTGCGGTCAGAATGCAGAGCGGCCCACGAGGAAAGCCCTTTCTGCTACAAACTAAGTTCGGTGACCCGAACTATGTCCAGCTCAACCAAGTATGGAGTTCTCCGGACGAGTTCTTGGACTTGCCGAAGAGTTCTGCCGATGCGGCATAGTATTACCAAGCACGTGATGGATATGCAACAGAGAAGCTTTTTTGGTCGCAGTTTGGCGCGTCAAAGCGCCCCTTGTGGCTTAATGAACAGATGTCCCAATGGACCGAACTTCATAGGATGACCGGCGCTGCCATGAAGGACATCGTAGTCCGGCTGTGGCCAACCGAGCCTGTTCCGAACAACTATTTCGGTTTAGTGCAAAGGCTTGTTGACGCGGTGCCGCGTATCGATGCTGTGAAGCGCTCAATGTGCATTGAGGGTGCACGGATGGCTTTCGCCCGAGTCAAGACGTTCTGGGGGAAGATGAGAGCCATCGATGTTGCGACGAAGGGTCCACCCAAAGGCAAGGACCGTCCGGGACCGGAACATTATTTTGAGGACGTTCTAGAGGCGGCTCGCTTTGTAGAGGGTCAGTGCTCGAAAGACATAATGTTCGAGTGAAAATTGTAAAAGACAATTTTATAGTTAATCTATTTATGTTTTTTGCTTGAAAGCTTGAATTCCTCCTGTGCGGCCGTTTTGATATAGTCTGAAAGTTTTCCAGTCGTCGGCTTCAGCCCCCTTGTAGGAAGTACGGGGGTGTTCGGAAAAACATTTAATCACTCTTTATCCAACGTCTTGGTCCATGAAGGAGGTGATAATGCGGTGAACCAGGCAATCGGACTATAAAGCGTTAACACTTTCACTTAGCCATAGGAGTTTTATGGTGGGGCTATGACATAGCCCCTGGTATGTATGTGGCGTATGGTGCCTTACATGTTTGATCTGAAAAAGACCCCTCGTGTGACATGGAGAATCACTAAAGATTCCAATAAGTCGTCAAGTGGTTGACCAGCTCACGCCGCATCATGACAGTCAATTTTCGGCTTTCTCTACTGAGGTGCTCGTCCAGTTTAGACCAGAGCACAATCGCAGTAGTTCTCCCTTTACTACCCTAGATGATAGAGTGGAACATAGGGTAGCAAGCACAGGAGCCAGGCAACCAACTATTGACCCAAGACAATGATTCGGAGCTGATGCATATAAGTCCAAACTTGCGACGCCGAAGTATGCTATGGAGCTGTTCGTACTTTACTCGTAGCTCATTTGTTCCCACACTGAGCCCCTAGCAGATTAGGCCAAGGTATTTCTGTGAAATAACGGTAGGAGCCATATTTGTCGAGAAAACCATACAGATGATTAGTTCGGATATTGTTTACTGGTAACTGAGCGATATGCCAATGATTACTTATGATTATATAAAAGCCATTCCACCCGGCTATTTGACATGCTCGGGGTTGGAGGCGGAGGAACAGGCATAGTACAGGCTCGAAAAATGGGGAGTGCGGTCTACAAAAAGTTATTTTGGACCTCCTACCGCACATCTGTGCCACCAGTCCTCGGTGGGGAATCCTTGATGGGCGTAGCCCCTTTAGGTGAGTGTACGGATCTGAACTCCGATAGAGCCAGTTTCCGATTTTTAAACTGTTCGTCACCTATTTTTTAAACGATATCAAAAGAGGAAATAAAAAGAAAATAAATAATTATATATAGAAAAAGTTACTGGAGTGCTCGCAGGTTTGTCGTATTGTGCTTCCGCCGATGCCCATGATATCTTGAGTGTGTAATGATGTATGCGCGGTACAAACTTTGTAGGTGTACGGAGTGGGTGGCGGAAGCCGGGCTGCTATTTCCGTTCTAGGGGTAGTTAATCCTCGGGTGGAGACTGCTTTAGACCCCTGGTTTTTCGTTGGTGAACCTTTCCACCATCCCTGTCGGTTGACGGCTTCCTTCCCCTGTGTTCGGCGTTGAGCTTGCCGGCCTGTTTAAAGACCCATCAGTTTTCTGTTGGTATGATTAGCTGATTTATCGGGGTGGCCATGAATCTGGTAGGGTCGGTCCAAAATCATGTCCTGGTTAGATGGTTCATCTCGATTCGCCTTGGATGGCTTCTTCCGCTGGTCGGGCTTGGGGTTGCTGAATCCGGCATTGACCGATGTGTCGCTTGATCTTTCATTGTCATTGTGACTGTTGTTTTTGCTTCCCCGTGGCTTGCCGTTGGCGTCTTGTATTTCGAAGGTGCCCCGGTTGCTGGCCCTATTGCTTCTACGAGCAAGCCATCTATCTTCTCCTGCGCAAAAGCGAGTCATCAGAGCAGTGAGAGTTGTCATGGATTTAGGTCCTTCTTGGCCGAGGTGGCGTGCAAGCCATTCGTCCGGACGCTGTGTCTGAAAGCCGCGAGGGCTTTCACGTCCGGACAGTAGACGATTTGGTTGTTTTTCACTATGAACTGGGTCCAGAGCTCCCTGGCTGATTCGCCAGGGCTGTTGGACAATGTGACTTAGGTCATCGGCATCCGGTGGCCGGACATGTGTTCCTCGGAAGTTATCGAGGAAGGCCTCTTCCAAGTCCTTCCAGCTGCCTATGGAATTTTTAGGTAGGTTGTTTAACCAGTACCGAGCTGGTCCTTTTAGTTTTAGTGGGAGGTATTTAATGGCGTGGAGGTCGTCTCCACGGGCCATATGGATGTGGAGGATGAAATCTTCTATCCATACTGCGGGATCGGTTGTCCCGTCGTATGATTCAATATTGACGGGTTTGAATCCTTCGGGGCATTCATGATCCATTACTTCATCAGTGAAGCAAAGCAGGTGTGTGGCGCCTCTATGTTGGGCCACACTGCGGCATAACTCCAAAGGAGTCCCATTGCGGTTTTCGGCCTGGTTGCGGCGAGGTGTGACACGTCCAAATAGGTAGCCATCGTTGCGTGTCGAAGCATGTTTTCGTGATCCGTAGATCGGTCTTGCGCTTCCTGCTCTATTGTCCCAGTCCCTCTGCAGGTTGTCCGGGTAATTGTGGCATGTGTTCTTCTTGCCTTTACGGCAAGGTGGGGCGGTCTGGTGTTCGGCTTGAGTTGCCTTTTTATCCGGACAGAGTTGCCGACGACCTGCCGTGTTGTGTGACGATGGTATGGGCTCCAACGCCCCGTCATCGGACTGGTAGAGCGATATGTGCTTTGGGTAGCTTTTGGCTGGGCCACTGAGGCCGTATTCTTGGGCGATCAGGACTTCAATCCATCTGTCATTGAGTAGGTCTTGGTCAGCTTGAAGCTGCTGCTACTTCTTTTTCAGGCTCCTTGCCGTAGCTATCAGCCTGCGCTTGAAGCGCTCCTATTCGAGGGGCTCTTCGGGTACGATGAAGTCTTCGTCGTTGTGGCTTTCCTCATCTTCGGAGAGCGGGAGGTAGTTGTCATCCTCTGATCCGTCGCTGGGCAGGGCCTGTTCGTCGGGGCTGGCTTACCCGTTTTCCTGTTCCTCCTGCTCGAATGTTGCTCCCACATGGTCTTCATTGCTTTCGGCACCGTCCGGAGTACTATTTTCTCCAGTGCCATTGTTGTTGCGGTGTGACTTGGGGCGCCGGAACTTAGACTGTGACTCAGGAGTTTTAACTGGATCTCCCTTGTCTTTGCCGCAAGGCTTTTTAAGTGTATCAATCATGTACACGTCATGTGAAGGGGTGGCCGTCTTGCGTCTGAAGACTGGCGGATCTTGGCCTTGCTCCTTATCTGCATTGTCGCCTGGACCGTCAATGTCTGTGGAGCCAGGAGTGGGCATGTCGGTTAAGTCCTCGACAGTGGCTATGAAGTGGGTGGCGGGTGGGAAACAAAATTCTCTATCGTCAGCCCCTAGTTCGAACCGGACATAGTTCAGCTGCGATTCTCCCGTGAATGACATGTTCTTTAAAGAGTTTAATACATCGCCCAAAGGTGAGTGCTGAAAGACGTCTGTGGCACCAAATTCGAAGATTGATAACCGATCTAGCTCGGTGTCCGCAAGCGTATATGGTCCGGAATTTATAGCTGGAGAGGAATCCGGAGTTCCATTGACGCAGATATCGCGGGGTGACGAGTCCGTGCGCGGCTCCAACACCGCGGACTCTGTGGCTTCAGATGGCGGGATCTGCTCTGGTTCTAAGGCCGTTGCAGCAACAGGGACCATCTCCTGGATGTGATCCGATGACAGATTTAAGTCATGTTCCTCGGAGCAAGGGGAAACGGTCAATGCGGCTTCAAATCCACTAAAGATCAAGTCTCCACGGATATCCGTGATGTAGTTCAAGCTTCCAAATCTGAACTGGTGGCCAGGGGCGTAGCTATCGATCTGCTCCAGATGGCCGAGCGAGTTGGCCTGCAGTACGAAACCGCCGAACATGAAAATTTGTCCGGGGAGGAAGGTTTCTCCTTGGACAGCGTTGCTATAGACGATTGAAGGGTCCATCGAGCCTTTCGTTGACGGCACAGTGGAACTCTCAATGAAAGCACCAATGTCGGTGTCAAACCCGGCGGATCTCGGGTAGGGGGTCCCAAACTGTGCGTCTAGGATCGATGGTAACAAGAGACAGGGGACACAATGTTTACCTAGGTTCGAGCCCTCTCTATGGAGGTAATACCCTACGTCCTGCTTGATTGATATTGATGAATATGGGTGTTACAAGAGTTGATCTACCACGAGATTGTAATGGCTAAACCCAAGGATTCTAACCTGTATGACTATGGTAATGAATGTGTCCTTTCTGTACTAACCCCTACGGTTTATATAGACACCAGGGGATCTAGGGTTTACATAGAGTCGGTTAAATAAGAAGGAATCTTCATAGTCGGTCGCCAAGCTTGCCTTCCACGCCAAGGAGAGTCCAATCCGGACACAGGTATAGTCTTCGGTCTTCATGTCTTCACAGCCCATCAGTCCGGCCCATGGATAACAGGTCGGACATCCGAGGACCCCTTAGTCCAGGACTCCCTTACCCATTGTATGTGAACGTAGAGCTTATCACACCCGATCATCACATGGTGTCTCGGCACGACGAACTTTCGCAACGGTGCATACACAGCGAGAACACTTATACCTTGAAATTTAGTGAGAGATCATCTTATAATGCTACCGTCGATCTAAGAAAAATAAGATGCATAAAAGATAAACATCACATGCAATCAATATAAGTGATATGATATGGCCATCATCATCTTGTGCCTGTGATCTCCATCTCCAAAGCACTGTCATGATCACCATCATCACCGGCTTGACACCTTGATCTCCATCAAAGCATCATTGTCTTCATGCCAACTATTGCCTCCACGACTATCGCTACCGCTTAGTGATAAAGTAAAGCAATTACATGGCGATTGCATTTCATACAATAAAGCGACAACCATATGGCTCCTGCCAGTTGCCGATAACTGTGTTACAAAACATGATCATCTCATACAATAAAATTTAGCATCATGTCTTGACCATATCACATCACAACATGCCCTGCAAAAACAAGTTAGACGTCCTCTACTTTGTTGTTGCAAGTTTTATGTGGCTACTTGAAGGAAATATGCCCTAGAGGCAATAATAAAGTTATTATTTATTTCCTTATTTCATGATAAATGTTTATTATTCATGCTAGAATTGTATTAACCGGAAACATAATACATGTGTGAATACATAGACAAACAGAGTGTCACTAGTATGCCTCTACTTGACTAGCTCGTTGATCGAAGATGGTTATGTTTCCTAGCCATAGACATGAGTTGTCATTTGATTAACGGGATCACATCATTAGGAGAATGATGTGATTGACTTGACCCATTCCATTAGCTTAGCACTTGATCGTTTAGTTTGTTGCTATTGCTTTCTTCATAACTTATACATGTTCCTATCACTATGAGATTATGCAACTCCCGTTTACCGGAGGAACACTTTGTGTGCGACAAACCGTCACAACGTAACTGGGTGATTATAAAGGTGCTCTACAGGTGTCTCCGAAGGTACTTGTTGGGTTGGCGTATTTCGAGATTAGGATTTGTCACTCCGATTGTCGGAGAGGTATCTCTGGGCCCTCTCGGTAATGCACATCACTTAAGCCTTGCAAGCATTGCAACTAATAAGTTACTTGCGGGATGATGTATTACGGAACGAGTAAAAGAGACTTTCCGGTAACGAGATTGAACTAGGTATTGAGATACCGACGATCGAATCTCGAGCAAGTAACATATCGATGACAAAGGGAACAACGTATGTTGTTATGCGGTCTGACCGATAAAGATCTTCGTAGAATATGTGGGAGCCAATATGAGCATCCAGGTTCCGCTATTGGTTATTGACCGGAGACGTGTCTCGGTCATGTCTACATAGTTCTCGAACCCGTAGGGTCCGCACACTTAAGGTTTCGATGACAGTTATATTATGAGTTTATGAGTTTTGATGTACCTAAGGAGTTCGGAGTCCCGGATGAGATCGGGGACATGACGAGGAGTCTCGAAATGATCGAGACGTAAAGATCGATATATTGGACGACCATATTCGGACATCGGAAAGGTTCCGAGTGATTCAGATATTTTTCGGAGTACCGGAGAGTTACGGGAATTCGCCGGGGAGTATATGGGCCTTATTGGGCCATACGGGAATAGAGGAGAGAGGCCAAAAGGAAGGAGGCGTGCGCCCCCCCCCCCTCTGGTCCGAATTGGACAAGGGGT
Source organism: Triticum urartu (assembly GCF_056163025.1). Classification (NCBI taxonomy): domain Eukaryota; kingdom Viridiplantae; phylum Streptophyta; class Magnoliopsida; order Poales; family Poaceae; genus Triticum; species Triticum urartu. Next base: position 109,932,603 of record NC_141875.1, on the reverse strand, counting down.
GCAGCCCACTTTTCCTTGTTCCTCTCCCCCTCTTTCCTTCTCTCCTACTCCAACAAGGGAAGGAGGAGTCCTACTCCCGGTGGGAGTAGGACTCCCCCCTTGGCGCGCCCTCCTCCTAGGCCGGCCGCCTCCCTCCCTTGCTCCTTTATATACGGGGGCAGGGGCACCCCAGAGACACAACAGTTGATCATTGATCTCTTAGCCGTGTGCGGTGCCCCCCTCCACCATAGTCCTCGATAATATTGTAGTGGTGCTTAGGCGAAGCCCTGCGACAGTAGAACATCAAGATCGTCACCACACCGTCGTGCTGACGGAACTCTTCCCCGACATTCTGCTGGATCGGAGTCCGGGGATCGTCATCGAGCTGAACGTGTGCTAGAACTCGGAGGTGCCGTAGTTTCGGTGCTTGATCGGTCAGGCCGTGAAGACGTACGACTACATCAACCGCGTTGTGCTAACGCTTCCGCTTTCAGTCTACGAGGGTACGTAGACAACACTCTCCCCTCTTATTGCTATGCATCACCATGATCTTGCGTGTGCGTAGGAATTTATTTGAAATTGCTACGTTCCCCAACAGTGGCATCCGAGCCTAGGTTTTATGCGTTGATGTTGTGCACGAGTAGTACACAAGTGAGTTGTGGGCGATATAAGTCAGACTGCTTATCAGCATGTCATACTTTGGTTCGGCGGTATTGTTGGATGAAGCGGCACGGACCGACATTACGCGTACGCTTACGCGAGACTGATTCTATCGACGTGCTTTGCACACAGGTGGCTGGCGGGTGTCAGTTTCTCCAACTTTAGTTGAACCGAGTGTGGCTACGCCCGGTCCTTGCGAAGGTTAAAACAGCACCAACTTGACAAACTATCATTGTGGTTTTGATGCGTAGGTAAGAACGGTTCTTGCTAAGCCCATAGCAGCCACGTAAAACTTGCAACAACAAAGTAGAGGACGTCTAACTTGTTTTTGCAGGGCATGTTGTGATGTGATATGGTCAAGACATGATGCTCAATTTTATTGTATGAGATGATCATGTTTTGTAACTGAGTTATCGGCAACTAGCAGGAGCCATATGGTTGTCGCTTTATTGTATGCAATGCAATTACGTTGTAATGCTTTACTTTATCACTAAGCGGTAGCGATAGTCGTGGAAGCATAAGATTGGCGAGGCGACAACGATGCTACGATGGAGATCAAGGTGTCGCGCCGGTGACGATGGTGATCATGACGGTGCTTCGGAGATGGAGATCACAAGCACAAGATGATGATGGCCATATCATATCACTTATATTGATTGCATGTGATGTTTATCATTTATGCATCTTATCTTGCTTTGATTGACGGTAGCATTATAAGATGATCTCTCACTAAATTTCAAGATAAAAGTGTTCTCCCTGAGTATGCACCATTGCCAAAGTTCATCGTGCCCAGACACCACGTGATGATCGGGTGTGATAAGCTCTACGTCCATTTACAATGGGTGCAAGCCAGTTTTGCACACGCAGAATACTCAGGTTAAACTTGACGAGCCTAGCATATGCAGATATGGCCTCGGAACATTGAGACCGAAAGGTCGAGCGTGAATCATATAGTAGATATGATCAACATAGTGATGTTTAGCGTTGAAAACTACTCCATTTCACGTGATGATCGGTTATGGTTTAGTTGATTTGGATCACGTGATCACTTAGAAGATTAGAGGGATGTCTTTCTAAGTGGGAGTTCTTAAGTAGTATGATTAATTGAACTTTAATTAATCATGAACTCAGTCCTGATAGTATTTGCATATCTATGTTGTAGATCAATAGCTCACGTTATTGCTTCCCTATGTTTTATATGTGTTCCTAGAGAAAACTAAGTTGAAAGATGATAGTAGCAATGATGCGGACTGGGTCCGTGATCTGAGGTTTATCCTCATTGCTGCACAGAAGAATTATGTCTTTAATTCACCGCTAGGTGACTGACCTATTGCAGGAGCAGATGCAGACGTTATGAATGTTTGGCTAGCTCAATATGATGACTACTTGATAGTTTAGTGCACCATGTTTAACCGCTTAGAATCGGGATTTCAAAGATGTTTTGAACGTCATGGACCATATGAGATGTTCCAGGAGTTGAAGTTAATATTTCAAGTAAATACCCGAGTTGAGAGATATGAAGTCTCCAACAAGTTCTATAGCTAAAAGATGGAGGAGAATAGTTCAAGCAGTGAGCATGTGCTCAAATTTTCTGGGTACTACAATTGCTTGAATCAAGTGGGAGTTAATCTTCCAGATAAAATAGTGATTGACAGAATTCTCTAGTCACCATCACCAAGTTAGTAGAACTTCGTGATAAACTATAATATGCAAGGGATAACGGAAACGATTCCCAAGCTCTTCGTGATGCTGAAATCGACGAAGGTAGAAAACAAGAAAAGCATCAAGTGTTGATGGTAAACAAAATCACTAGTTTCAAGTAAAGGGACAAAGGGAAGAAAGGGGAACTTCAAGAAGAACAGCAAGCAAGTTGCTGCTCAAGTGAAAAAACCCAAGTCTGGACCTAAGCCTGAAAATGAGTGCTTCTACTGCAAAGGGACTGGTCACTGGAAGCTGAACTACCCCAAGTAATTGGCGGATAAGAAGGATGGCAAAGTGAACAAAGGTATATTTGATATACAGATTATTGATGTGTATATTACTAGTGTTCGTAGCAACCCCTCGGTATTTGATACTGGTTCAGTTGCTAAGAGTAGTAACTCGAAACGGGAGTTGCAGAATGAACAGAGACTAGTTAAGGGTGAAGTGATGATGTGTGTTGGAAGTAGTTCCAAGATTGATATGATCATCATCGCACACTCCCTATACTTTCGGGATTAGTGTTGAACCTAAATAAGTGTTATTTAGTGTTTGCGTTGAGCATGAATATGATTTGATCATGTTTATTGCAATACGGTTATTCATGTAAGTTAGAGAATAATTGTTGTTCTGTTTACATGAATAAAACCTTCTATGGTCATACACCCAATGAAAATGGTTTGTTGGATCTCATTCGTGGTGATACACATTTTTATAATATTGAAGCCAAAAGATGCAAAGTTAATAATGATAGTGCAACTTATTTGTGGCACTACCGGCTAGGTTATATTGGTGTAAAGCGCATGAAGAAAATCCATGCTGATGGGCTTTTGGAATCACTTCATTATGAATCAGTTGATGCTTGCGAACCATGCCTCATGGGCAAGATGACTAAGACTCTGTTCTCCGGAACAATGGACCAAGCAACAGATTTGTTGGAAATCATACATCATTATGTATGTGGTCCGATGAATATCGAGGCTCGCGGCAGGTATCATTATTTTCTGATCTTCACAGATGATTTGAGAAGATATGAGTATATCTACTTGATGAAACACAAATCTGAAACATTGAAAAGTTCAAAGAATTTCAGAGTGAAGTGGAGAAACATCGTAACAAAAATAAAAGTATCTACGATATGATCGCAGAAGTAAAATATTTGAGTTACGAGTTTGGCCTTCAGTTAAAACAATGTGAAAAAGTTTCACTACTCATGCCACCTAGAACACCATTACAGTGTAATGGTGTGTCCGAACATCGTAACCGTACTTTATTAGATATGGTGCGATCTATGATGTCTCTTACCGATTTACCACTTTCATTTTGGGGTTGTGCATTAGAGACAGCTACATTCACATTAAATAGGGCACCATCTAAATCCGTTGAGATGACACCGTATGAACTATGGTTTGGCAAGAAACCTCAGTTGTCGTTTCTTAAAGTTTGAGGTTGCAATGCTTATGTGAAAAAGTTTCAACCTGATAAGCTCAAACCCAAATCGGAGTAGTGCATCTTCATAGGATACCCAATAGAAAATGTTGGGTACACCTTCTATCACAGATCCGAAGGCAAGTTATTCATTGCTGAGAATGGATCCTTTCTAGAGAAGGAGTTTCTCTCGAAAGAAGTGAGTGGGAGGAAAGTAGAACTTGATGAGGTAACTGTACCTGCTCCCTTATTGGAAAGTAGTGCATCACAGAAATCTGTTCCTATGACTACTACAGCAATTAGTGAGGAAGCTAATGATGATGATCATGTAAACTTCAGATCAAGTTACTACCGAACCTTGTAGGTAAACCAGAGTGAGATCCGCACCAGAGTGGTATGGTAATCCTGTTCTGGAGGTCATGTTACTTGACCATGACGAGCCTATGAACTATGAGGAATCGATGATGAGCCAGATTCCGTGAAATGGCTTGAGGCCATAAAATCTGAGATGGGATCCATGTATGAGAACAAAGTGTGGACTTTGGTTGACTTGCCCATTGATCAGCAAGCCGTAAAAAATAAATGGATCTTCAAGAGGAAGACGGACGGTGATAGTAGTGTTACTATCTACAAAGCTAGAATTGTCGCAAAAGGTTTTCGACAAGTTCAAGGTGTTGACTACGATGAGAGTTTCTCACTCGTATCTATGCTTAAGTCTGTCCGAATCATGTTAGCAATTGTCGCATTTTATGAAATCTGGCAAATGGATAAACAAAACTACATTCCTTAATGGATTTATTAAAGAAGAGTTGTATATGATGCAACCAGAAGGTTTTGTCAATCCTAAAGGTGCTAACAAAATATGCAAGCTCCAGCGATCCATCTATGGACTGGTGCAAGCATCTCGGAGTTGGAATATACGCTTTGATAAGTTGATCAAAGCATATAGTTTTATACAGACTTGCGGTGAAGCCTGTATTTACAAGAAAGTGAGTGGGAGCACTACAACATTTCTGATAAATATATGTGAATGACATATTGTTGATCGGAGATAATGTAGAATTATTTTGCAAAGCATAAAGGAATGTTTGAAAGGAGTTTTTCAAAGAAAGACCTCGGTGAAGCTGCTTACATATTGAGCATCAAGATCTATAGAGATAGATCAAGACGCTTGATGAGTTTTTCAATGAGTACATACCTTGACAAGATTTTGAAGTAGTTCAAAATGGAACAGTCAAAGAAGGAGTTCTTGCCTGTGTTACAAGGTGTGAAGTTGAGTAAGACTCAAAACCCGACTACGGCAGAAGATAGAGAGAGAATGAAAGTCATTCCCTATGCCTCGGCCATAGGTTCTATAAAGTATGCCATGTTGTGTACCAGACCTATTGTACACCCTGCCCTGAGTTTGGCAAGGGAGTACAATAGTGATCTAGGAGTAGATCACTGGACATTGGTCAAAATTATCCTTAGTGGAATAAGGATATGTTTCTCGATTATGGAGGTGACAAAAGGTTCTCGTAAAGGGTTACGTCGATGCAAGTTTTGACACTGATCCAGATGACTCAAAGTCTTAATCTGGATGCATATCGAAAGTGGGAGCAATTAGCTAGAGTAGCTTAGTGCAGAGCATTGTTGACATAGAAATTTGCAAAATACTTACGGATCTGAATGTGGCAGACCCGTTGACTAAACTTCTCTCACAAGCAAAACATGATCACACCCTAGTACTCTTTGGGCGTTAATCACATAGCGTTGAGAACTAGCTAGATTATTGAATCTAGTAAACCCTTTGGGTGTTGGTCACATGACGATGTGAACTATGGGTGTTAATCACATGGTGATGTGAACTATTGATGTTAAATCACATGGCGATGTGAACTAGATTATTGACTGTAGTGCAAGTGGGAGACTGAAGGAAATATGCCCTAGAGGCAATAATAAATTTATTATTTATTTCCTTATTTCATGATAAATGTTTATTATTCATGCTAGAATTGTATTAACCGGAAACATAATACATGTGTGAATACATAGACAAACAGAGTGTCACTAGTATGCCTCTACTTGACTAGCTCGTTGATCGAAGATGGTTATGTTTCCTAGCCATAGACATGAGTTGTCATTTGATTAACGGGATCACATCATTAGGAGAATGATGTGATTGACTTGACCCATTCCATTAGCTTAGCACTTGATCGTTTAGTTTGTTGCTATTGCTTTCTTCATAACTTATACATGTTCCTATCACTATGAGATTATGCAACTCCCGTTTACCGGAGGAACACTTTGTGTGCGACAAACCGTCACAACGTAACTGGGTGATTATAAAGGTGCTCTACAGGTGTCTCCGAAGGTACTTGTTGGGTTGGCGTATTTCGAGATTAGGATTTGTCACTCCGATTGTCGGAGAGGTATCTCTGGGCCCTCTCGGTAATGCACATCACTTAAGCCTTGCAAGCATTGCAACTAATAAGTTACTTGCGGGATGATGTATTACGGAATGAGTAAAAGAGACTTGCTGGTAACGAGATTGAACTAGGTATTGAGATACCGACGATCGAATCTCGGGCAAGTAACATACCGACGACAAAGGGAACAACGTATGTTGTTATGCTGTCTGACCGATAAAGATCTTCGTAGAATATGTGGGAGCCAATATGAGCATCCAGGTTCCGCTATTGGTTATTGACCGGAGACGTGTCTCGGTCATGTCTACATAGTTCTCGAACCCGTAGGGTCCGCACGCTTAAGGTTTCGATGACAGTTATATTATGAGTTTATGAGTTTTGATGTACCGAAGGAGTTCGGAGTCCCGGCTGAGATCGGGGACATGACGAGGAGTCTCGAAATGGTCGAGATGTAAAGATCAATATATTGGACGACTATATTCGGACATCGGAAAGGTACCGAGTGATTCGGATATTTTTCGGAGTACCGGAGAGTTACGGGAATTCGCCGGGGAGTATATGGGCCTTATTGGGCCATACGGGAATAGAGGAGAGAGGCCAAAAGGAAGGAGGCGTGCGCCCCCCCCCCCCCTCTGGTCCGAATTGGACAAGGGGTGCAGCCCACTTTTCCTTGTTCCTCTCCCCCTCTTTCCTTCTCTCCTACTCCAACAAGGGAAGGAGGAGTCCTACTCCCGGTGGGAGTAGGACTCCCCCCTTGGCGCGCCCTCCTCCTAGGCCGGCCGCCTCCCTCCCTTGCTCCTTTATATACGGGGGCAGGGGCACCCCAGAGACACAATAGTTGATCATTGATCTCTTAGCCGTGTGCGGTGCCCCCCTCCACCATAGTCCTCGATAATATTGTAGTGGTGCTTAGGCGAACCCCTGTGACAGTAGAACATCAAGATCGTCACCACACCGTCATGCTGACGGAACTCTTCCCCGACATTCTGCTGGATCGGAGTCCGGGGATCGTCATCGAGCTGAACGTGTGCTAGAACTCGGAGGTGCCGTAGTTTCGGTGCTTGATCGGTCGGGCCGTGAAGACGTACGACTACATCAACCGTGTTGTGCTAACGCTCCCGCTTTCGGTCTATGAGGGTACGTAGACAACACTCTCCCCTCTCGTTGCTATGCATCACCATGATCTTGCATGTGCGTAGGAAATTTTTTAAAATTGCTACGTTCCCCAACACTACTATGGGCTGAGCAAGAACCATTCTTACCTACGCATCAAAAACCACAACGCGGTGTAGTGATTGCTTTTTGATCTTCAGAAAGAACCCTGTTCATTGAACCCGGTTCAACAAAAGCTGGAGAAACAGACACCCACTAGCCACCTGTGTGCGAAGCACGTCGGTAGAACCAGTCTCGCGTAAGCGTAAGCGTAATGTCGGTCTGGGCCGCTTCATCTGACAATGCCGTTGAATCAAGAATCAACTAGTGACGGCAAGCAATATGTATATACCCACGCCCACAACTCCTTTGTGTTCTACACGGTCATATGACATCTACGCATAAACCTGGCTCGGATGCCACTGTTGGGAAACGTATTAATTTCAAAATTTTCCTACGCACGCACAAGATCATGGTGATGCATAGCAACGAGAGGGGAGAGTATCGTCAACGTACCCTCGTAGACCGTAAGCGGAAGCGTTATGAGAACGCGATTGATGTAGTCATACGTCTTCACGATCCGACTGATCCAAGTACCGAACGAACGGCTCCTCCAAGTTCAGCACACGTTCAGCTCGGTGACGTCCCACGAACTCCGATCCAGCAAAGCTTTACGGGAGAGTTTCGTCAGCACGACAGCGTGATGACGGTGATGATGTTGCTACCGACGCAGGGCTTCACCTAAGCACCGCTACGATATGATCGAGGTGGATTATGGTGGAGGGAGCACGGCACACTGCTTCGAACAATCAACTTGTGTGTCTTTGGGTGCCCCCCCCTCTGCCCTCGTATATAAAGGAGCAAGGGGGGAGGCCGGCCAGCCTTGGTGCGCCCCAAGGAGAGGAGGAATCCTATTCCAACTAGGAAGAGGATTCATCCTTTCCTAGTCGAACTAGGAGGAGGGAAGGGGGAAGGAAAGAGAGGGAGAGGGAAAGAGGGGCCACGCCACCTCCTAGGCTGCAGCCCTCTCTCTCCCCTCAGGCCCACTAAGGCCCAATACTTCCCCGGGGGGTTCCGGTAACCCCTCTAGCACTCCGTTTTTCTCCGAAATCATCCGGAACACTTCCGGTGTCCGAATATAGCCATCCAATATATCAATCTTTACGTCTCGACCATTTTGAGACTCCTCAACATGTCCATGATCATATCCGATACTCCAAACTACCTTCGGTACATCAAAACATATAAACTCATAATACCGGTCGTCACCGAACTTTAAGCGTGCAGACCCTACGGGTTCGAGAACAATGTAGACATGACCGAGACTCATCTCCGGTCAATAACCAATAGCGGAACCTGGATGCTCATATTGGTTCCTACATATTCTACGAAGATCTTTATCGGTCAAACCGCATAACAACATGTGTTGTTCCCTTTGTCATCGGTATGTTACTTGCCCGAGATTCGATCATCGGTATCTCAATACCTAGTTCAATCTCGTTACCGGCAAGTCTCTTTACTCGTTTCATAATACATCATCCTGCAACTAACTCATTAGTCACAATGCTTGCAAGGCTTATAGTGATGTGCATTACCGAGAGGGCCCAGAGATACCTCTCCGACAATCGGAGTGACAAATCCTAATCTTGATGTATGTCAACTCAACAAGCACCATCGGAGACACCTGTAGAGCACCTTTATAATCACCCAGTTATGTTGTGACCTTTGGTAGCACACAAAGTGTTCCTCCGGTACTCAGGAGTTGCATAATCTCATAGTCATAGGAACATGTATAAGTCATGAAGAAAGCAATAGCAACAGACTAAACGATCATCGTGCTAAGCTAACGGATGGGTCAAGTCAATCACATCATTCTCTAATGATGTGATCCCATTAATCAAATGACAACTCATGTCTATGGTAGGAAACATAACCATCATTGATTCAATGAGCTAGTCAAGTAGAGGCAAACTAGTGACACTCTGTTTGTCTATATATTCACACATGTACTAAGTTTCCGGTTAATACAATTCTAGCATGAATAATAAAAATGTATCATGATATAAGGAAATATAAATAACAACTTTATTATTGCCTCTAGGGCATATTTCCTTCAAAATTCACTCCATGCTTTTGTACATAATAAATTTTTTACTAAACATATTGTTGATGCTACGATGAAAGCTTTAGAAGAAAAGTTCGAATTAGAAGTTTCAATTCCTAGAAAATTACATGATGAATGGGAACCTACTATCAAAGTCAAGATTAAAAATTACGAGTTATTTGCTTTGTGTGACTTGGGTGTGCTAGTGTGTCTACAATTCCAAAATCTTTATGTGATGTGCTTGGTCTTACCGATATTGAATCATGTTCTTTAAATTTTCACTTGGCGGATTCTACTATTAAAAAGCTTATGGGGAGAATTAATGATGTTCGTATTCTTGCAAATAGGAATTATTTGCCCATATATTTTATTGTTCTTGATATTGATTGCAAGCCATCTTGTCCAATTATTCTTGGTAGACCGTTTTTACGCACTATCGGTGTCGTGATTGATATGAAAGAAGGCAATATTAAGTTCCAATTTCCTTTGAGGAAGGGTATGGAGAACTTCCCTAGAACAAGAAGTAGGCCACCATATGAATCAATCATGGGGGCCTCTTATGGATCTCTAATCAAAGATGACAAAACTTAGATCCTTGCTTTATGCCTTGCTAAGGGTGTAAAACTATAGCGCTTGTTGGGAGGCAACCCAATGAATAAAATTTATTTTTTATTTTTGCTTTTTTTTCTTGAGTGTTAGCACAATTATGCTATTGTTATTATTGTTTTTTGGTGTTTTAATTAGTGTTTGTGCCAAGTAAAGCCTTTAGGATCTTCTTGGGTGATAGTTGTTTGATCTTGCTGAAAACAACAGAAACTTTTGAGCTCGCGAAAATAATTTTCGCTTTTAACCAGAGAGCGATAAAATAGAAATTCCTTTTGCAGTAGATTAATATACAAATTGCCCAGGTGGTCCTAATTTTTCAGAGTTTTTGGAGTTACAGAAGTATTCGAACTATCCAGATTGCTACAGACTGTTCTGTTTTCTTTGCGCTATGTGCTTATTTTGATGACTCTATGGTGTTCTTTGATGAGTTTTTTCCATAGAAAAGTTGGAATATAGTAGATATAATGCAAGAAAAAAATATTAATTGGTTTGCTACAACACTTATAGTAGTAATTTGTTTTCTTATACTAACGGATCTCAGGAAGGCTTTTGTTGAGCTTTGTGTGATTGGAGTATTCAAGTTTTGGATTATCTTACGATGGATTAAGGAATAAGGAGTAAGAAGAGCCTAAGCTTGGGGATGCCCCGGCATCCCAAGCTATTATCCAAAAGAGAGCAAGCAACTAAGCTTGGGGATGCCCCGAGTGGCATCCCCTCTTTCTTCTAACGATCATCGGTAATTTACTCAAAACTATATTTTTATTCATCACATACTATGTGTTTTGCTTGGAGTGTCTTGTATGATAAGAGTCTTTGCTTGTTTTATTTTGTGTTTGTAGTCTTGATCCCTTGCTGGAAACACCTATTTGAGAGAGCCAAATTTATGTCTTGACTTGTTAGAATTTCTCTCTATGCTTCACTTAAATTTTTATGAGCTATGGATTTGCTCTAGTGCTTCACTTATATCCTTTTGAGCACGGTGTGCTTTAGTATTTTTTGAAGAAATTCTCTCTTGCTTCACTTAGATTTATTAGAGAGTTAGTAAAATTTTCAATAAATTCTCTCTTGCTTCACTTAAATTAATTTGAGAGAAAGAAATTTTATGCTCATGATCTTCACTTATATTTGTTTGAGCTTATCAAAAGCAACATATGGAAATTAGTTCCAAAGTGATAGATATCCAAGAAGGATATAATAAAAACTTTCATGAAGATCATTGGACAAAATAAACTTAATTCTTAATAATAGTTTTGAGATATGATGATGTGATATGTGACTCATCTTGATGAGTAATTATGCTTTAGTAAGAATATTGGTGTTAAGGTTTGTGATTCCCTATGCAAGCATGAAAGTCAATAATTATGCAATGAAATTATATCCTACTTGTGGTGCATTATTCGGTGTTAATTATGCTTAATGCTCGCTTATGAGATTATTCGTTTCTTGGTTGGTTGCTTCTAAATCTTTTGCTAGCCTTCATTTTGCACTAAGTATGATCACTACTTGTGCATCCAAAAACCTTTAAACCAGTTTTGCCATATGAGTCCACTATACCTACCTATATGAAGTATTATTTTTCCATTCAAAGCAAATTTGTATGTGCCATCTCTAATATTCAAAATAAATTTCTCTTTTGTGTGCTCGTACCGCTAACAAGTCAGTGAGGGGTGGCTAATATTTTCCATGCTAGATGTGTTATTCTCACGATGAGTGTTTATTCACTTGCCATTGCACGAGATAAGGCAAAGGTATTAGGGATGCCCAGTCCCGAAATGAGAAATGAATTTACTTTATGTTGTCAAATAATAAATTCCTTGGAAAGTGTTGGTATGGAAGGCACCCGTGGATACGGTTAGCCATGGAAAGTGAAAGTTTGGGGGAAAAGGAATAAATTTAATTTCTGTTTGGGAACCGCCTATGATATATCTAGCATGGAAAGTGTTGGGAACTCTAAGTCGTTTTCATTGGTGGGAAAAGTATGCCTCTCAAAATGTTTTTATCTCTCAATTTTCGCTTTGAGCTCTCGCACCTCTACAAATCCCTACTTCCCTCCGCGAAGGGCCTTTCTTTTAATTTATGCAATTTTCATTTTGAATTTGAGTCTCCATCTTCTCATATAAAGCACCAACTAGGAGGCACTATGATCGTACTTGAGCATTGGGTCTAGTTAATATGCGAGTGTGTTTCATGAATGGATCAATGATTTAGCATGATGGGCTAGGGATAGCTTATTTTAGCGTTGATATTTCGTAAGACATCATTACTTGTTAATATGCTCGAGTATTTAAGTTATCATGTCAAAACTAGATTATTGCTTTGAACAATATAAAAGTCCAAATTTCCATGCTATAAATAAAAGAATATGATATGACATGTTAGGCAGCATTCCACATCAAAAAAATATGTTTTTATCATTTACCTACTCGAGGACGAGCAGGAATTAAGCTTGACGATGGTGATATGTTGATACATCTCCAACGTATCTATAATTTTTGATTGTTCCATGCTATTATATTATCTATTTTGGATGTTTAATGGGATTTATTATACACTTTTATATTATTTTTGGGACTAACCTACTAACCCAAGGCCCAGTGCAAATTGCTGTTTTTTTTGCCTATTTCAGTGTTTCGCAGAAAAGGAATATCAAATGGAATCCAAACAGAATGAAACCTTTGGGAGAGTTATTTTCGGAACAAACGTGATCCAGGGGACTTGGAGTAGATGTAAAGAAAGAAATGAGGCAGCCACGAGGCAGGGAGGTGCGCCTGTCCCCCTGGGCGCGCCCCCACCCTCATGGGCCCCTCGTAGCTCCACCGACCTACTTCTTCCTCCTATATATATCCATATACCCCAAAAACATCCAGGAGCACCACGAAACCCTATTTCCACCGCCGCAACCTTCTGTACCCAAGAGATCCCATCTTGGGGCCTTTTTCGAAGCTCCATCGGAGGGGGAATCGATCACGGAGGGCTTCTACATCAACACCATAGCCTCTCCGATGATGTGTGAGTAGTTTACCACAGACCTTTGGGTCCATAGTTATTAGCTAGATGGCTTTTTCTCTCTCTCATTGGATCTCAATACAAAGTTCTCCTTGATCTTCTTGGAGATCTATTCGATGTAACTCTTTTTGTGATGTGTTTGTCGAGATCCGATGAATTGTGGGTTTATGATCAAGTTTATCTATGAACAATATTTTCTTCTATGAAATCTTTCATGTATGATTTGTTATCTTTGCAAGTCTGTTCGAATTATCAGTTTGGTTTATCCTACTAGATTGATCTTTCTTGCAATAGGAGAAGTGCTTAGCTTTGGGTTCAATCTTGCGGTGTCCTTTCCTAGTGACAGCAGGGGTAGCAAGGCACGTATTGTATTGTTGCCATCGAGGATAAAAAGATGGGGTTTATATCATATTGCTTGAGTTTATCCCTCTACATCATGTCATCTTGCCTAATGCATTACTCTGTTCTTATGAACTTAATACTCTAGATGCATGCTGGATAGCGGTCGATGTGTGGAGTAATAGTAGTAGATGCAGAATCGTTTCGGTCTACTTGTCGCGGATGTCATGCCTATATACATGATCATGCCTAGATATTCTCATAATTATGCACTTTCCAATCAATTGCTCGACAGTAATTTTTTCACCCACCGTAATACTTATGCTATCTTGAGAGAAGTCACTAGTGAAACCTATGGCCCTCGGGTCTATCTTTTATCATATAAGTTTCCAATCTATTTTATTTTGCAATCTTTATTTTCCAATCTATATCATGAAAATACCAAAAATATTTATCTCATTATCTCTATCAGAACTCACTCTCATAAGTGACCGTGAAGGGATTGACAATCCCTTTATCGCGTTGGTTGCGAGGTTCTTATTTGTTTGTGTAGGTACGAGGGACTTGTGTGAAGTCTCCTACTGGATTGATACCTTGGTTCTCAAAAACTGAGGGAAATACTTATGCTACTTTACTACATCACCCTTTCCTCTTCAAGGGAAAACCAACACAATGCTCAAGAGGTAGAAAGAGGGATTTCTGGCGCCATTGCCAGGGAGATCTATGCACAAGTCAAGACATACCAAGTACCCATCACAAACTCTTATCCCTCGCATTACATTATTTGCCATTTGCCTCTCATTTTCCTCTCCCCCACTTCACCCTTGCCGTTTTACGCCCTCTTTACTGTTCGCCCTCTTTTTCCGTTCGCCTCTTTTTTGCTCGCTTCTTGTGTGCTTGTGTGTTGGATTGTTTGTCATGATGGCTCAAGATAATACTAAATTGTGTGATTTTTTCAATACCAACAATAATGATTTTATTAGCACTCCGATTGCTCCTCTTACCGATGTTGAATCTTGTGAAATTAATACTGCTTTGCTGAATCCTGTCATGAAAGATCCGTTTTCTGGCCTTCCTACTGAAGATGTTGCTACCCATCTGAACATCTTTGTTGATTTGTGTGATATGCAAAACAAGAAAGATGTGGATAATGATATTGTTAAATTGAAGCTATTCCCGTTTTCGCTTAGAGATCGTGCTAAAACTTGGTTTTCCTCTTTGCCTAAAAATAGTATTGATTCTTGGCATAAGTGCAAAGATGCTTTTATCTCTAAGTATTTTCCTCCCGCTAAGATCATCTCTCTTAGAAACGATATTATGAACTTTAAACAACTAGATCATGAGCATGTTGCACAATCTTGGGAGATGATGAAATTAATGATTCGCAATTGCCCTACTCATGGTTTGAATTTATGGATGATTATATTTTTTTATGCTGGATTGAATTTTGCTTCTAGAAATCTTTTAGATTCGGAAGCGGGAGGCACTTTTATGGAAATTACTTTAGGAGAAGCTACTAAGCTCCTAGATAATATTATGATTAATTATTCTCAATGGCACACCGAAAGATCTACTAGTAAAAAGGTTCATGCTATAGAAGAAATTAATGTTTTGAGAGGAAAGATGGATGAACTTATAAAATTGTTTGCTAATAAGAGTGTTTCTTCTGATCCTAATTATATGCCTTTGTCTACTTTGATTGAGAATAATAATGAATGTATGGATGTGAATTTTGTTGGTAGGAACAATTTTGGTAACAACGCGTATAGAGGAAACTTTAGTCCTAGGTCGTATCCTAGTAATTCCTCTAATAATTATGGTAATTCCTACAATAATTCTTATGGAAATTCTAATAAGATGCCCTTTGATTTGAATCTAGTATTAAAGAATTTATTAGTTCGCAAAAGAGTTTCAATGCTTTGATTAAAGAAAAAATGTCTAAGATTGATGAGTTGGCTAGGAACGTGGATAGAATTTCTCTTGATGTTGATTCTTTGAAACTTAGATCTATTCCACCTAAGCATGATATCAATGAGTCTCTCAAAGCCATGGGAATTTCCATTGATGAGTGCAAAGAAAGAACCACTAGGATGCGTGCTAAAAAGGATTGCTTTATAGAAGTGTGTTCTTCTAGTTTTGATGATAATAAGGATGAAGATCTAAGTGATTGATGTGTCTCCTATTAAATCTTTTTTTGCAATATGAATCTTGATAATGATGGGACTGGAGATGAGTCAACTTTAGTTAAAAGGCGTCGATGATTCAGAGTTTTTAGATCTTGATGCAAAAATTAATAAATGTGGGATTGAAGAGGTCAAAACTTCACATAGCAAGGAACCCACTATTTTGGATTTTAAGGAATTTAATTATGATAATTGCTCTTTGATAGACTGTATTTCCTTGTTACAATCAGTGCTAAATTCTCCGCATGCTTATAGTCAAAATAAAGCTTTTACCAAACATATCGTTGATGCTTTAATGCAATCTTATGAAGAAAAGCTTGAATTAGAAGTTTCTATTCCTAGAAAAATTCATGATGAGTGGGAAACTACTATTAAAATTAAAAATAAAGATCATGAATTCTATGCTTTATGTGATTTGGGTGCTAGCATTTCCACGATTCCAAAAACTTTGTGTGATGTGTTGGGTTTCCGTGAATTTGATGATTGTTCGTTAAATTTGCGTCTTGCGGATTCCACTATTAAGAAACCTACGGGAAGGATTAATGGTGTTCTTATTGTTGCAAATAGTAATTATGTGCCCATAGATTTCATTGTTCTTGACATTGATTGCAATCCTACATGTCCCATTATTCTTGGTAGACCTTTCCTTGGAACGATTGGTGCAGTTATTGATATGAAAGAAGGGAATATTAGATTCCAATTTTCGTTAAGGAAAGGCATGGAACACTTTCCTAGAAAGAAAATTAAATTACCTTATGAATCTATTATGAGAGCCACCTACGAATTGCATACCAAAGATGGCAATACCTAGATCTATTCTTGCTTTTATACCTAGCTAGGGGCGTTAAACGATAGCGCTTGTTGGGAGGCAACCCGTTTTATTTTTGTTTCTTTCTTTTTGGTTCTTTTTAGTAATAAATAATTCATCTACCCTCTGTTTATATGTGGTTTTATGATTTTAATTAGTGTTTGTGCCAAGTAGAACCTTTGGGAAGACTTGGGGGTAGTTTTTGCGATCTTGCTGTAAAACACAGAAACTTTAGCGCTCATGAGATTTGTTGCCATTTTTTACTGGAGAGTGCGATTAGGTTGATTCTTTTTGCAGATGATTAATAGACACATTCCTCACGTCAAAAAATTTATTTCAGAATTTTTGTAATTACATAAGTAATCGAAACCTACATATTACTACAGACTGTTCTGTTTTTGACAGATTCTGTTTTTTCGTGTGTTGTTTGCTTATTTTCATGAATCTATGGCTAGTATCGGAGTGTATGAACCATAGATAAGTTAGAATACAGTAGGTTTAACACCAATATAAATAAAGAATGAGTTCATTACAGTAACTTAAGTGGTGGTTTGTTTTCTTAGACTAACGGAGCTCATAAGATCTTCTGTTGAGTTTTGTGTTGTGAAGTTTTCAAGTTTTGGGTAAAGATTTGATGGATTATGGAATAAGGAGTGGCAAGAGCCTAAGCTTGGGGATGACCAAGGAACCACAAGGTAAATTCAAGGACAACCAAAAGCCTAAGCTTGGGGATGCCTTCGTCTTCGTCCATCGGTAACTTTACTTGAGGCTATATTTTTATTCACCACATGATATGTGTTTTGCTTGGAGTGTCTTGTATGATTTGAGTCTTTGATTTTTAGTTTACCACAATCATCCTTTCTGTACACACCTTTTGGGAGAGACACACATGAATCGGAATTTATTAGAATACTCTATGTGCTTCATATCTTCTGAGCTAGATAATTTTGTTCTAGTGCTTCAGTTATATCTTTTAGAGCACGGTGGTGGTTTTATTTTATAGAAATTATTGATCTCTCATGCTTCACTTATATTATTTTGAGATTCCTTTAGAACATCATGGTAATTTACTTTGGCTATAAAATTAGTCCTAATATGATAGGCATCCAGGATGGGTATAATATATACTATCATAAAAAGTGCGTTGAATACTATGAGAAGTTGGATGCTTGATAATTGTTTTGAGATATAAAGATGGTGATATTAGAGTTGTGCTAGTTGAGTAGTTGTAAAATTGAGAAATACTTGTGTTGAAGATTGCAAGTCCCGTAGCATGCACGTATGGTAACCGTTGTGTAACAAATTTGAAACATGAGGTGTTCTTTGATTGTCTTCCTTATGAGTGGCAGTCGGGGATGAGCGATGGTGTTTTCCTACCAATCTACCCCCCTAGGAGCATGTGCGTAGTGCTTGGTTTTTGATGACTTGTATATTTTTGCAATAAGTATGTGAGTTCTTTATGACTAATGTTGAGTCCATGGATTATACGCACTGTCACCTTTCCATCATTACTAGCCTCTTCGGTACCGTGCATTGCCCTTTCTCACCTTGAGAGTTGGTGCAAACTTCGCCAGTGCATCCAAACCCCATGATATTATACGCTCTATCACACATAAACCTTCTTATATCTTCCTCAAAACAGCCACCATACCTACCTATTATGGCATTTCCATATCCATTCCGAGATATATTGCCATGCAACTTTCCACTGTTTCATTTATGACACGCTTCATCATTGTCATATTGCTTTGCATGATCATGTAGTTGACATCATATTTGTGGCAAATCCACCATGCATAATTTATCATACATGTGACTCTTGATTCATTGCCCTTCCCGGTACACTGCCGGAGGCATTCATATAGAGTCATACTTTGTTCTAGTATCGAGTTGTAATCATTGAATTGTAAGTAAATAGAAGTGTGATGATCATCATTAATAGAGAATTGTCCCAAATAAAATAAAATAAAGGAGAGAAAGGCCAAATAAAAAAAGGCCCCAAAAAGAAAAAAAGAAATAAAAAGGGACAATGCTACTATCCTTTTTTCCACACTTATGCTTCAAAGTAGCACCATGATTTTTATGATAGAGAGTCTCTTGTTTTGTCACTTTCATATACTAGTGGGAATTTTTCATTATAGAACTTGGCTTGTATATTCCAACAATGGGCTTCCTCAAATGCCCTAGGTCTTCGTGAGCAAGCAAGTTGGATGCACACCCACTTGGTTTCTTTTGTTGAGATTTCATACATTTATAGCTCTAGTGCATATGTTGCATGGCAATCCCTACTCCTTGTATTGACATTAATTGATGGGCATCTCCCTAGCCCGTTGATTAGCCGCGTCGATGTGAGACTTCCTCTTTTTTTTGTCTTCTCCACATAACCCCCATTATTATATTCTATTCCACCCATAGTGCTATATCCATGGCTCTCGCTCATGTATTGCGTGAAAGTTGAAAAAAGTTTGAGATTACTAAAGTATGAAACAATTGCTTGGCTTGTCATCGGGGTTGTGCAAGATGAGAGCATTCTTGTGTGACGAAAATGGAGCATGACCAAACTATATGATTTTGTAGGGATGGACTTTCTTTTGCCATGTTATTTTGAGGAGACATGATTGCTTTGTTAGTATGCTTGAAGTATTATTGTTTTTATGTCAATATTAAACTTTTGTCTTGAATCTTTCGGATCTGAATATTCATGCCACAATAAAGAAAATTAGATTAAGAATTATTCTAGGTAGCATTCCACATCAAAAATTCTGTTTTTATCATTTACCTACTCGAGGACGAGCAGGAATTAAGCTTGGGGATGCTTGATACGTCTCCAAAAATTATTAGCTAGATGGCTTCTTCTCTCTCTTTGGATCTCAATACAAAGTTCTCCTCAATCTTCTTGGAGATATATTCGATGTAACTCTTTTTGCGGTGTGTTTGTCGAGATCCGATGAATTGTGGGTTTATGATCAAGTTTATCTATGAACAATATTTGATTCTTCTCTGAAATCTTCTATGTATGATTTGTATTGTTGCAAGTCTCTTCGAATTATCAGTTTGGTTTGCCCTACTAGATTGATCTTTCTTGCAATAGAGAAGTTCTTAGCTTTGGGTTCAATCTTGCGGTGTCCTTTCCCAGCGACAGCAGGGGTAGCAAGGCACGTATTGTATTGTTGCCATCGAGGATAAAAAGATGTGGTTTATATCGTATTGCTTGAGTTTATCCCTCTACATCATGTCATCTTGCCTAATGCATTACTCTATTCTTATGAACTTAATACTCTAGATGCATGCTAGATAGTGGTCGATGTGTGGAGTAATAGTAGTAGATGCAGAATCGTTTCGTTCTACTTGTCGCGGACGTGATACCTATATACATGATCATGCCTAGATATTCTCATAATTATGCACGTTTCTATCAATTGCTCGACAGTAATTTGTTCACCCACCGTATTACTTATGCTAACTTGAGAGAAGTCACTAGTGAAACCTATGGCCTCCGGGTCTATCTTCTATCATATAAGTTTCCAATCTATTTTATTTTGTGATCTTTATTTTCCAATCTATATCATAAAAATACCAAAAATATTTATCTTATTATCTCTATCAGATCTCACTCTCGTAAGTGACCGTGAAGGGATTCACAACCCCTTTATCGCGTTGGTTGCGAGGTTCTTATTTGTTTGTGTAGGTATGAGGGACTTGTGTGAAGTCTCCTACTGGATTGACACCTTGGTTCTCAAAAACTGAGGTGCTACTTTGCTGCATCACCCATTCCTCTTCAAGGGAAAACCAACGCAGTGCTCAAGAGGTAGCATACATCTCCAACGTATCTATAAGTTTTTATTGTTCCATGTTGTTATATTATCAATCTTGGATGTTTTATAATAATTTTATATCATTTTTGGTACTAACCTATTGACATAGTGCCAAGTGCCAGTTCCTGTTTTCTACATGATTTTTACATCGTAGGAAATCAATACCAAACGGAGTCCAAACGTAGCGAAACTCTTTGGAGATTTTTTTTGGACCAGAAGACACCCAATGGGCCAAGGCATCGCCTGGGGGTGCTCCGAGGGGAGCACAACCCACCAGGGCGCACCAGGAGGCCCAAGCGCATCCTGGTGGGTTGTGCCCACCTCGGGTGCCCCTTGGACCACCTCTTTGCTCTATAAATACCCCAATATTCTAGAAATCCTAGGGGAGTCGACGAAAATCAATTCCAGCCGCCGTAGAGTCTAGAACCACCGGATACAATCTAGACACCATCATGGAGAGGTTCACCACTTCCATTGGTGCCTCTCCGATGATGCGTGTGTAGTTCTTTGTAGACCTTCGGGTCCATAGTTAGTAGCTAGATTGCTTCCTCTCTCTCGTTTGATTCTCAATACAATGGTCTCTTGGAGATCCATATGATGTAACTCTTTTTGCGGTGTGTTTGTTGGGATTGGATGAACTTTGAGTTTATGATTAGATCTATATTTTTATCCATGAAAGTTATTTGAATCTTCTTTGATCTCTTATATGCATGATTACTTATAGCCTCGTATTTCTTCTCCGATATTTGGGTTTTGTTTGACCAACTTGATCTATTTATCTTGCAATGGGAAGAGGTGCTTTGTAGTGGGTTCGATCTTACGGTGCTTTATCCCAGTGACAGAAGGGGAACCAACAAGTATATATCGTTGCTACTAAGGATAAAACGATGGGGTCTATATCTACATAGATAGATCTTGTCTACATCATGTCATCGTTATTATTGCATTACTCTGTTTCCCCATGAACTTAATACACTAGATGCATGTTGGATAACGGTCGATGTGTGGAGTAATAGTAGTAGATGCAGGAAGGAGTCGGTCTACTAATCTTGGACGTGATGCCTATGTAATGATCATTGCCTGGATATCGTCAAGATTATTTGAAGTTCTATCAATTTCCCAACAGTAATTTGTTTACCCACCATTTGCTATTTTTCTCGAGAGAAGCCACTAGTGAAACCTACGGCTCCCAGGTCTCTTCTTTAATATATTTGCCTTCGGGATCTATTTTATTTGCCTTTTATTTTCAGATCTATTAAACCAAAAATACGAAAATACCTTGCTGCAATTTATTCTTATTTATTTCATTTGGCGTTCAATCTATCAGTCTACTACAATTTATTCACGTCCGTTTTGTCAATTTCTGGCACCGTTACCCGAAAGGGATTGACAACCCCATTAATACATCGGGTTGTGAGTAGTTGTTATTTGTGTGCGGGCACCACTTACGTGTTGTTGCTTAGTTCTCCTACTGGTTCGATAACCTTGGTCTCATCACTGAGGGAAATATCTACCGTCGCTATGCTGCATCATCCCTTCCTCTTTGGGGAAATACCGACGTAGATTCAAGCCGCATCACGTACTTAGTTTACTATCACCGGCTTTCATCATAGCTTTTCTCTTCTCTCTATCCTTAACATCTCTTTTTTCGGACCTCCAGAGTCTTAGGTACTGACGAGCCCCGGGATCAAGGTACAGATAATAGACAAAATAGTTGCACAATAACATAGAATAATGTTCTCTTTAAGTAAACCAACGATCCCTACTTTTGCGAACACGGGTGAAAGGATCGATATAGTTGACTAGAGGGGGGTGAATAGGCAACTAACAATTTTTTGCTTTTCTTTACCAATTTAAACTTTGCATCAAAGTAGGTTGTCTAGATATGCAACTAGGTGAGCAACCTATATGATGCAACAACAATAAGTAAACAAGCAAGCAAGGGAAGTAACACAAGATAAGCTTGCACGAGTAAAGGGAAGAGATAACCAAGAGTGGTGTCGGTGAAGACGAGGATGTGTTACCGAAGTTCCTTCCCTTTGAGAGGAAGTACGTCTCCGTTGGAGCGGTGTGGAGGCACAATGCTCCCCAATAAGCCACTAGGGCCACCGTATTCTCCTCACGCCCCCGCACAGTGCGAGATGTCGTGATTCCACTATTGGCGCCCTTGAAGGCGGCCACCAAACCTTTACAAACAAGGTTGGGGCAATCTCCACAACTTAATTGGAGGCTCCCAACAACACCATGAAGTTTCATCACAATGGAGTATGGCTTCGTGATGACCTCGACCGTCTAGGGTGCTCAAACACCCAAGAGTAACAAGATCCGCGAGGGATTAGTGGGGTTATCAAATATCTCTTGGTGGATGTGTAAATCTGGGCCTTCTCAACCAATCCCTAGGATATCAACAAGTTTGATCGGCTAGGGAGAGAGATCGGGCGAAAATGGAGCTTAGAGCAACAATGGAGCTTGGAGGTGGAAGAGGTAGTCAACTCGGAGAAGAAGACACCCCTTATATAGTGAAAGAGCAAATCCAACTGTTATCCACTTAACCAGCCCGCGACCTCTGGTACTACCGCACCAAACAAGCGGTACTACCGCAAGGGCTCACGGTACTACCGCTGCCGCGGCAGGGCCTAAGACCAGTCCTGAAGCGCTAAGGCAAGGAGCGGTAGAACCGCTGGCACGGTACTACTGCACCCCCTTGCGGTACTACCGCAAGGCAGGAATGGACTAGGCCGGGAAGGCATGGACATATAAAAATACATCCGTGACTACTTCTGCTGAGTTTTGATCCATGCAAAAATCCGACACGGTACTACCGCAGACCTGGAGGGGTACTACCGCGTAGGGCGCGGATGTAAAAAATTACATCCGCCCCTACTACCGCTCATGCTGCTGAGCCTGGCCAAAGTGCATGGTACTACCGCGCCCATGGAATGGTACTGCCGCGTAGGGCGGGGATGTAAAAAATTACATCCGCCCCTACTGCAGCACTAGCAGTAGGGCCTGGCCTGAGGCCACGGTACTACCGCTCCCAAGGTGCGGTACTACCGTGAGCACTTGCGGTACTACCGCGCCAGAGGCGGTACTACCGCAAGGGCCTGCCGTACTACCGCTCCGAGGAGTAGTACTACTGCATGCCCCAGTTCAGCAACATTAGGAGACCTTCATTTTGCATAGACAAAGAGAGATGGAGGATGCTCCAAAGGGCCAAAGGAGAGGTGGTGCAAAAGTAGTAGACGTTTACGTGATGATTCCACCCAAACCTTTCCAAAGCGGACCCCCTCTTAATAGTACGGCTTTCCTATGACTCAAATCCATAGAAAAGAAACGTAGAGAAATGTCATCTTCAATAGTCTTCGTGGGGCACCAAATCGTCTTGTGCCTAGTCATGATATGTCTGAAATACTCCATGCACACGATTAGTCCGCAAAAGCATTCTCACCAATCACCAAAACAACTAAGGGATTAATATGCCCTTACAATCTCCCCATTTTTGTTGGATTGATGACAATACGGGATTTGCACAAAGGGATATAAAAAGGAACATGGGCAAACCCCACATCTATAAAATATAAACGGGCTCCCCCTAGATGTGTGCTAACTAGAGAAGTGCTTTGGACTACACGGCACACATACTAGGATCAACACTCCCCCTATATTGTATAGACAAGGCAAATCTTGTAATGATAAAGCTAACACTACACAACACAATAACTATGAGCATAAAGTAACGGGCACCTGATAGCATAGGCTCAATAAGGTACGCAAGAGTGCATATGTCTTACACCATATGATAGAAAGGTCTCACAAGCACAAACCAAACCAATGTAAACGAGGTTCAACGAAACGAAAACAAAGCGACAGGACGAAACACGACATATGACTCACAAATCCTACTCTCTCTCTCCCCCTTTGGCATCGTGACACCAAAAAGGCAGAGAGGACACCTACGACACAAGTGGTGGCTCAAGCTGAAACGATCACTCGTCATGCTCCTCGTCAGTCTCAGCAGTGGGGATGGGCTCTGATAACCCACAAGTATAGGGGATCGCAACAGCTTTCGAGGGTAGAGTATTCAACCCAAATTTATTAATTCGACACAAGGGGAGCCAAAGAATATTCTCAAGTATTAGCAGCTGAGTTGTCAATTCAACCACACCTAGAAACTTAATATCTGCAGCAAAGTGTTCAGTAGCAAAGTAATATGATAGTAGTGGTAACGGTAGCAAAAGGTAACAGTAGCAAAAGTAATGTTTTTGGTATTTTGTAGTGATGATAACAATAGCAACAGAAAAGTAAATAAGCGAAGAACAATATATGGAAAGCTCGTAGGCAATGGATCAGTGATGGAGAATTATGCCGGATGCGGTTCATCATGTAACAATCATAACCTAGGGTGACACAGAACTAGCTCCAGTTCATTGATATAATGTAGGCATGTATTCCGAATATAGTCATACGTGCTTATGGAAAAGAACTTGCATGCCATCTTTTGTCCTACCCTCCCGTGGTAGCGGGGTCCTTATGAAAACTAAGGGATATTAAGGCCTCCTTTTAATAGAGTTCCGGAACAAAGCATTAACACATAGTGAATACATGAACTCCTCAAACTACGGTCATCACCGGTAAGTATCCCGGTTATTGTCACTTCGGGGTTAATGGATCATAACACATAATAGGTGACTATAGACTTGCAAGATAGGATCAAGAACTCTCATATATTGATGAAAACATAATAGGTTCAGATCTGAAATCATGGCACTCGGGCCCTAGTGACAAGCATTAAGCATAGCAAAGTCATAACAACATCAATCTCAGAACATAGTGGATACTAGGGATCAAACCCTAACAAAACTAACTCGATTACATGATAGATCCCATCCAACCCATCACCGTCCAGCAAGCCTACAATGGAATTACTCACGCATGGCGGTGAGCATCATTGTCGGTGTCAAAACCGGCGGATCTCGGGTAGGGGGTCCCGAACTGTGCGTCTAAGGCAAATGGTAATAGGAGGCAGGGGACACAATGTTTTACCCAGGTTCGGGCCCTCTTGATGGAGGTAAAACCCTACGTCCTACTTGATTAATATTGATGATATGGGTAGTACAAGAGTAGATCTACCACGAGATCGGAGAGGCTAAACCCTAGAAGCTAGCCTATGGTATGATTGTATGTTGTCCTACGGACTAAAACCCTCGGGTTTATATAGACACCGGAGAGGTTATGGTTACACAAGGTCGGTTACAAAGGAGGAGATACACATATCCGTATTGCCTAGCTTGCCTTCCACGCAAAGTAGAGTCCCATCCGGACACGAGACGAAGTCTTCAATCCTGTATCTGCAGCAAAGTGTGTAGTAGCAAAGTAATATGATAGTGGTGGTAGCGGCAACAAAAGTAAAGACAGCAAAAGTAATGTTTTTGGTATTTTGTAGTGATGGTAACAGTAGCAGCGGGAAAGTAAATAAGTGTAAACCAGTATATGGAAAACTCGTAGGCACCGGATCAGTGATGGATAGTTATGCCGGATGCGGTTCATCATGTAACAGTCATAACATAGGGTGACACAGAACTAGCTCCAATTCATCAATGTAATGTAGGCATGTATTCTGTATATAGTCATATGTGCTTATGGAAAAGAACTTGCATGACATCTTTTCTCCTACCCTCCCGTGGCAGCGGGGTCCTATTGGAAACTAAGGGATATTAAGGCCTCCTTTTAAACAGAACCAGAACAAAGCATTAGCACATAGTGAATACATGAACTCCTCAAACTATGGTCATCACCGGTAAGTATCCCGGTTATTGTCACTTCGGGGTTGCCGGATCATAACACATAGTAGGTGACTATAGACTTGCAAGATAGGATCAAGAACTCATATATATTCATGAAAACATAATAGGTTCAGATCTGAAATCATGGCACTCGGGCCCTAGTGACAAGCATTAAGCATAGCAAAGTCATAGCAACATCAATCTCAGAACATAGTGGATACTAGGGATCAAACCCTAACAAAACTAACTCGATTACATAATAAATCTCATCCAACCCATCACCGTCCAGCAAGCCTACGATGGAATTACTCACACACGGCGGTGAGCATCATGACATTGGTGATGGAGGATGGTTGATGATGACGACGGCAACGAATCCCCCTCTCCGGAGCCCCGAACGGACTCCAGATCAGCCCTCCCGAGAGGTTTTAGGGCTTGGTGGCGGCTCCGTATCGTAAAACGCGATGATTTCTTCTCCCTGATTTTTTTCTCTCTGAAAGCAAATATATAGAGTTGGAGTTGGCGTCGGAGGGCATCCAGGGGGGCACGAGGTAGGGGGTGCACCCTAGGGGGGGTTCCCCCCCACCCTCGTGAGAAGGGTGTGGGCCCCCTGGTCTTCATCTTTGGCGAGGATTTTTTATTATTTTTTCTAAGATGTTCCGTGGAGTTTCAGGTCATTCCGAGAATATTTGTTTTATGCACATAAAACAACACCATGGCAATTCTGCTGAAAACAGCATCAGTCCGGGTTAGTTCCATTCAAATCATACAAGTTAGAGTCCAAAACAAGGGCAAAAGTGTTTGGAAAAGTAGATACGACGGAGACGTATGAGGGTCCTCCTCAGAATTAGTCCACTTGTAACCCTGCTTCGCCATCCATTCAGCCTCTGGAGTGATGTGCTTCTCAGACCCACTGGATATGTCCTCGCCAAACGTCCTCAAGATCCTCTTGTCGCGGCGGCGACTCTCCTTGGAAGCAACTTGATTTTTGTATTGCCCCTTGGCTTGCATGCAGAATAAGGCCTTCATCTTGGCCTTCAGCTTCTTAGCCCATGAGGGCTCAGTAGAGGGAGGAGCATACCCAGCAGAGTTGTCCTCATCCGCTTCCTCCTCTTCAATCTCATCCTCATCGACATCCATCTGAGCAGCCGCTGCTTCAGCACTGGTAGTGGTGTTAGCCCACTTAGGCTTGACGCGGAGCTTGATGGGCTCGTGACGGGTCCAGTCGAAGGCCTCAAACTCAACATTGGGATAGAGATTCTCCCAAGTCTTTGAGATCAAGTGAAACGGGTAAGGACCGTAGATGGGTACCTTACGGTTGAACACTGTAAACCGGAGCTCACACCACATGATATGTGAGACATCAAGTGGTTGCGTCTGCGCACGATGCGCCTCCTCAGAAATGAGCATCATATCCACGAGATAGGCATGTACCTTATGAAGGAAATATGCCCTAGAGGCAATAATAAAGCTATTATTTATTTCCTTATATCATGATAAATGTTTATTATTCATGCTAGAATTGTATTAACTGGAAACATAATACATGTGTGAATACATAGACAAACAAAGTGTCACTAGTATGCCTCTACTTGACTAGCTCGTTGATCAAAGATGGTTATGTTTCCTAACCATAGACATGAGTTGTCATTTGATTAACGGGATCACATCATTAGGAGAATGATGTGATTGACTTGACCCATTCCGTTAGTATAGCACTTGACCGTTTAGTTTGTTGCTATTGCTTTCTTCATGACTTATACATGTTCCAATGACTATGAGAGTATGCAACTCCCTTTTACCGGAGGAACACTTTGTGTGCCACCAAACGTCACAATGTAACTGGGTGATTATAAAGGTGCTCTACAGGTGTCTCCGAAGGTACTTGTTGGGTTGGCGTATTTCGAGATTAGGATTTGTCACTCCGATTGTCGGAGAGGTATCTCTGGGCCTCTCAGTAATGCACATCACTTAAGCCTTGCAAGCATTGCAACTAATGTGTTAGTTGCAGGATGATGTATTACGGAACGAGTAAAGAGACTTGCCGGTAACGAGATTGAACTAGGTATTGAGATACCGACGATCGAATCTCAGGCAAGTAACATACCGATGACTAAGGGAACAACGTATGTTGTTATGCGGTCTGACCGATAAAGATCTTCGTAGAATATGTGGGAGCCAATATGAGCATCCAGGTTCCGCTATTGGTTATTGACCGGAGACGTGTCTCGGTCATGTCTACATTGTTCTCGAACCCGTAGGGTCCGCACGCTTAAGGTTTTCGATGACAGTTATATTATGAGTTTATGAGTTTTGATGTACCGAAGGAGTTTGGAGTCCCGGATGAGATCGGGGACATGATGAGGACTCTCGAAATGGTCGAGACGTAAAGATCGATATATTGGACGACTATATTCGGACATCGGAAAGGTTCCGAGTGATTCGAGTATTTTTCGGAGTACCGGAGAGTTACGGGAATACGTATTGGGCCTTATTGGGCCATACGGGAAAGAAGGAAAAGGGCCTCAAGGGTGGCCGCACCCCTCCCCTTGGTCTAGTCCGAATTGGACTAGGGAAGGGGGGCGCCCCCTTCCTTCCTTCTCCTTTTCCCTCCTCTTTTCCTATTCCATATGGGAGGTGGAATCCTACTAGGACTAGGGAGTCCTAGTAGGACTCCACACTTGGCGCGCCCCTCCTAGGGCCGGCCTCCTCCTCCCTTGCTCCTTTATATACGGGTGCAGGGGGAACCCCAAAGACACAACAATTGATCATTGATCTCTTAGCCGTGTGCGGTGCCCCCTTCCACCATAATCCTCGATAATATTGTAGCAGTGCTTAGGCGAAGCCCTGCGACGGTAGAACATCAAGATCGTCACCACTCCATCGTGCTGACGGAACTCTTCCCCGACACTTTGCCGGATCGGAGTCCGGGAATCGTCATCGAGCTGAACGTGTGCTAGAACTCGGAGGTGCCGTAGTTTCGGTGCTTGATCGGTCGGGCCGTGAAGACGTACGACTACATCAACCGCGTTGTGCTAACGCATTCGCTTCCGGTCTACGAGGGTACGTAGACAACACTCTCCCCTCTCGTTGCTATGCATCACCATGATCTTGTGTGTGCGTAGGAATTTTTTTGAAATTACTACGTTCCCCAACAGTGGTATCAGAGCCTAGGTTTTATGCATTGATGTAATATGCACGAGTAGAACACAAGTGAGTTGTGGGAGATATAAGTCATACTGCTTACCAGCATGTCACACTTTGATTCGGCGGTATTGTTGGATGAAGCGGCCCGGACCGACATTACGCGTACGCTTACGCGAGACTGGTTTTACCGCCGTGCTATGCACACAGGTGACTAGCGGGTGTCAGTTTCTCCAACTTTAGTTGAATCGGGTGTGGCTATGCCCGGTCCTTGAGAAGGTTAAAACAGCACCAACTTGACAAACTATCGTTGTGGTTTTGATGCATAGGTAAGAACGGTTCTTGCTAAGCCCGTAGCAGCCACGTAAAACTTGCAACAACAAAGTAGAGGACATCTAACTTGTTTTTGCAGGGCATGTTGTGATGTGATATGGTCAAGACGTGATGAGATATAAGTTGTTGTATAAAATGATCATGTTTTGTTGAAGTTATCGACAACTGGCAGAAGCCTTATGGTTGTCTCTTTATTGCATAAGATGCAAGCACCAAATAATCGCTTTACTTTATCGCTATGTGATAGCAATAGTTGCAAGAGCAATAGTTGGCGAGACGACCATGTGACGACACATTGATATAGATCAAGATGATGGAGATCATGGTGTCATGCCGGTGACGATGGAGATCATGACAGTACTTTGGAGATGGATATCAAAGGCGCAAGATGATCATGGCCATATCATGTCACATATTATGATTGCATATGATGTTTATATTTTATGCATCTTATTTTGCTTAGTTCGATGGTAGCTTTATAAGATGATCCCTTACTAAAATTTCAAGGTATAAGTGTTCTCCCTGAGTATGCACTGTTGCCAAAGTTCGTCGTGCCCAGACACCACGTGATGATCGGGTGTGATAAGCTCTACGTCCATCTACAACGGGTGCAAGCCAGTTTTGCACACGCAGAATACTCAGGTTAAACTTGACGAGCCTAGCATATGCAGATATGGCCTCGGAACACTGAGACCGAAAGGTCGAGCGTGAATCATATAGTAGATATGATCAACATAGTGATGTTCACCATTGAAAACTACTCCATTTCATGTGATGATCGGTTATGGTTTAGTTGATTTGGATCAAGTGGTCACTTAGAAGATTAGAGGGATGTCTTTCTAAGTGGGAGTTCTTAAGTAATATGATTAATTGAACTTAAATTTATCATGAACTTAGTCCTGATAGTATTTGCATATCTATGTTGTAGATCAATAGCTCGCGTTTAGCTCCCCTTTTTTATTTTTGATATGTTCCTAGAGAAAATTATGTTGAAAAATGTTAGTAGCAATGATGCGGATTGGATCTGTGATCTGAGGATTATCCTCATTGCTGCACAGAAGAATTATGTCTTTGATGCACCGCTAGGTGACAGACCTATTGCAGGAGTAGATCCAGACGTTATGAATGTTTGGCTAGCTCAATATGATGACTACTTGATAGTTTAGTTCACCATGCTTAATGGCTTAGAATCGGGACTTCAAAGACTTTTTGAATGTCATGGACCATATGAGATGTTCCAGGAGTTGAAGTTAATATTTCAAGCAAATACCCGAGTTGAGAGATATGAAGTCTCCAACAAGTTCTATAGCTAAAAGATGGAGGAGAATAGCTCAAGCAGTGAGCATGTGCTCAGATTGTCTGGGTACTACAATCGCTTGAATCAAGTGGGAGTTAATCTTCCAGATAAGATAGTGATTGACAGAATTCTCTAGTCACCATCACCAAGTTAGTAGAACTTCGTGATGAACTATGATATGCAAGGGATAACGGAAACGATTCCCAAGCTCTTCGTGATGCTGAAATCGACGAAGGTAGAAATCAAGAAAAGCATCAAGTGTTGATGGTAAACAAAATCACTAGTTTCAAGTAAAGGGACAAAGGGAAGAAAGGGGAACTTCAAGAAGAACAGCAAGCAAGTTGCTGCTCAAGTGAAAAAACCCAAGTCTGGACCTAAGCCTGAAACTGAGTGCTTCTACTGCAAAGGGACTGGTCACTGGAAGCGGAACTACCCCAAGTAATTGGCGGATAAGAAGGATGGCAAAGTGAACATAGGTATATTTTATATACATGTTATTGATGTGTACTTTACTAGTGTTTATAGCAACCCCTCATTATTTGATACTAGTTCAGTTGCTAAGAGTAGTAACTCGAAACGGGAGTTGCGGAGACTAGTTAAGGGTGAAGTGATGATGTGTGTTGGAAGTGGTTCCAAGATTGATATGATCATCACCGCACACTCCCTATACTTTCGGGATTAGTTTTGAACCTAAATAAGTGTTATTTGGTGTTTGCGCTGATCATAAATATGATTGGATCATGTTTATTGCAATACGGTTATTCATGTAAGTTAGAGAATAATTGTTGTTCTGTTTACATGAATAAAACCTTCTATGGTCATACACCCAATGAAAATGGTTTGTTGGATCTCGATCGTGGTGATACACATATTCATAATATTGAAGCCAAAAGATGCAAAGTTAATAATGATAGTGTCAAAACCGGCGGATCTCAAGTAGTGGGTCCCGAACTGTGCGTCTAGGCCGGATGGTAACAGGAGGCAGGGAACACGATGTTTTACCCAGGTTCGGGCCCTCTTGATGGAGGTAAAACCCTACGTCTTGCTTGATTAATATTGATGATATAGGTAGTACAAGAGTAGATCTACCATGAGATCAAGGAGGCTAAACCCTAGAAGTTAGCCTATGGTATGATTGTTGTATATGGAGTTGATTGCCTATGGACTACAACCCTCCGGTTTATATAGACACTGGATAGGGTTAGGGTTACACAGAGTCGGTTACAATGGTAGGAGATCTTGAATATCCACATCGCCAAGCTTGCCTTCCACGCCAAGGAAAGTCCCATCCGGACACGGGACAAAGTCTTTAATCTTGTATCTTCATAGTCCAGGAGTCCGGCTGAGGGTATAGTCCGGCTACCCGAACACCCCCTAATCCAGGACTCCCTCAGTAGCCCCTGAACCAGGCTTCAATGACGACGAGTCTGGCGCGCAAATTGTCTTCGGCATTGCAAGGCGGGTTCCTCCTCCAAGTCCTTCATAGAAGATTGTAAACACCAAGAGTAGTGTCCGACTCTGCAAAATAAGCTTCCACATATCGCCATAGAGAGAATAATATTAACACAAAACAAAACTGCCAACGTATTCTGTAGTGTGTCATCACACTACGGCCAAGTCCTTCACTCGAATTGTTTTTTACTTTTCCACCTCAGCATGTTTTGCGAGGAGGTTTCCTTGGCACGTCTTGTCAAAGCAGAGATCGTGTACCCCCTTTACGAGATTCTCATCAATACGGACGTGGGTAATCCAATCGCGCCACTTATCACGGCGCTTGGGAGGCAAGCGAGTTTTACTAGGCAGGTGGGGACGCACAACCGCATCCGCCCATATAAGGGGATAAGGATCCACCTTTTTACCTACGCCTTCTTCCTCCTTTGCCTATTCATCTCCTGCGCACTCGAGCTCCAGCGCCCAAGCCCGCACTTCCCACCTCAACCTTCTCCAGCAATGTCCGGAGCGGGAGGCAAGTGGATGGTCTCCTCCATCACGGAGGGCCATGTCAAAAAGCTAAGGAAGGCCAGATACTTGTCCAAAGACATCGTGCACCGACTTCCCGAGGAGGGGCAGCTTCTCCCCACCCCAAGGCCCCATGAGAGGGTAGTATTCCTTCCCCACTTCCTTCGCGGACTGGGTTTTCCACTCCACCCATTTGTCCGGGGGCTCATGTTTTACTATGGCCTGGATTTCCACGATCTGGCCCCGAACTTCGTCCTCAACATCTCGGCGTTTATCGTTGTGTGCGAGGCTTTCCTCCGAATCCGCCCCCATTTCGGCCTCTGGCTCAAGACCTTCAACGTCAAGCCCAAGGTGGTGCGCGGCAGCCAGGCGGAGTGCGGATGCGCCATGGCGGGCAAGATGGCCAACGTCCTATGGCTCGAGGGCTCCTTCGTGGAGACCCTGAAGGGGTGGCAATCGTGGTAGTTTTACATCACCGAGCCACGCGATCCGAAATGGATCGCAGCCCCCGAGTTCTGATCCGGACCCCCCATGCGGCTTATGTCCTGGAAAGAGACGGGCCTGTCGTGGGGCGACGAAAAAGAGGTGACCGGACTGCAGACATGCATCCAGTCCCTGGTGAGCAAGCCGATCAAGCTCGTCAATGTAGTCCAGGTTATGCTCGTTCGCCGGATCCTCCCGTGTCAACAACGGGACTTTAATCTATGGGAGTTCGACCCAGTGCAGCACCAAACCCTTAACAGGCTCTTCGACACGACGTATGAAGACGTCTGGAAGGTGCTAACCAAAGGCGCCAACGCTCCCACATCCGCTTCCAAGGACCGCGGATACAGCTCGCGGCGTCACGCTAGCGAGGTAAGCTATTTTCACCTTTTACAGGATGTTAAGTTTTTTCATAGTCTGACTCTATGCGGGATCTAAACTCCCTCACCTTTGACAGGCTTGGCAGGCGCAGTCCGGATCGATTAACTGTCTGGCTCCCTTGCCCGAAGACCCAACCCCTGCTCTCCTAGTGAAGCTGCTGGTTCCGGCGCCTTATGTGGTGCCGGAGAAGAAGGCCAAGAAGAAGAAGGCCACGGGGACTCGAAAGAGTGCCCGTAATGTGGTGGTGTCGGACTCGTCATCCGACGAGTCCGAGATGCTCTCCTCCCGCGAAAACGAGGAGGAGGAAGAAGAAAACTCTCCCCCCCCCCAGCAGAGGGAGGAGAGAAGAGGAAGGCCGCCCCAACGGGGGGCCGAGGGGTCTAGGAAAAGGAAGACCCCTCCGCCGGACTACGCCCCCAACGCCGAAGAGGGCAAAGAGGAGTGGCCAAACAGGGCCAAGCGTCCGGCGAAATCGTAAGTTCGGATATCAGAATAACTTATGATGTTCCTTTGTTGCACAGCTTTCCCTAATGTCGAATGTAATTATGTAGTCCGCCCCGGGCCGAATTCGACGAATCGTCGGGCGGCTCCCTGGACTCATCGGACGTGAACTCAGTTCCGCCCGCTGTCTCCCCCCGCACTGCAGACGATGCCGAAGTGGCGTCGCAACAAGCTCCGGGGCAGGAGGAGGTGGTCCCGGAGGAGCCGCAAGGCAACCTCCCGGACTCTAGGAGTGAAGGGGATAAGGCCCCCCAGGGCTCCAAGTCCGGCTTTGTGCCGGACACCGCGCCGGAATCTTCCACAGTTCCGGACCACGGTAGGCGAACTCCTTCCAAGGGGAGCAAGCCTTCTGAGCCGGCGGCCTCAGTCCAACCGGAGGAGCCGGACAATCTGCTGGAGGTGCTTGACGGCGCCTCCATCGACGAGGGGCACCATACTATTATGAGTACGGTGATCCAGAAGGTTCAGTCCGCCAAGAGCAGACTGACTGAAGCTTGCGCTAGCCTTCTAACAGGCTTCGAGGTAAGTAAAAATATGTAAAAATATTACCGCATAGACAGTAGCCCCTGATGCTCTGTTTGGCGTTCGGAAAGAAAAGCCGAATAGAGGATCTAGTAAATTTCGCAGGAGTCTAACAATAAAGAGTCAATATGCGTGTGCAGGCTTCACTGCTATCCACCGCCGCACTGACTGCGGAGGTGGGTGTCCTGAAACAGGACCTCAAGCGGACCGAGCAAGAGCTCGGCCTTGCCAAGCGGCAGCTCGAGGGAAAAGAAGGTAGGAAATACCTTACAGAAAAAGTGCCTATAGAGAGGCGTGATTGCAAAAAATAACAGGATTGCATTGCTTATTATAGGGGCCACGACTGAGGTGGCGACCCTCAAGCAGGCACTGTCCGAGGCCGAAAAGAAAACGGTCGCGGAGCGCACCGAGCGAGAGAAACTTGGGGCTCAGGTCGGCGAGGTGCAGCAAGAGCTTCAGGCTCTCATGAAAAAACATGAGAGTTTGGAGCTTGAGTCAAAGACCCAAGCGTCCGAGCTCGCGGAGGCCCTTGAGACTGCCAAGTCTGCCAAGGCCGAAGCCCAAAAGGCCCTCCAAGAGTTGGAGGAGATGAAGAAGATAGCAGCGGGTAAGGCATTCTTTATGCAAAGAAGAAATATAAAAGTAAACTACTTGTTACTTACCCGAATCCGGAGTTCTCTAGGGGCATTCGCAGATCTTCCCCGCAGCGTATCCGACGCCGCCGCATTCTACCGAGCTGAAGAGGGCAGCTTGACGGAGAAGGTGTTCTGGTCTCAGTATGTTGACGCCGGACACCCTGTGCCCTTGAGCGACCAGCTGAAACAGCTGGTCGAGCTCCACAAGGCGGCCGAACAGGCCATGAAGGGCTTCATAGTCCGGCTGTGGCCTGAAGAGGCCCTGCCTGGGAGCTACTTCGGGCTGGTGCGGCGGCTGGTGGAGGCCTGTCCAAGGCTCGAGGTCATCAAGCGCTCCGTCTGCATCGAAGGTGCCCGTCGGGCCCTTGCCCATGCAAAGGTGCACTGGGGTAAGCTGGACGGTGAGAAGCTTGTGAAGGACGGGCCGCCGCCGGGGAAGGAGCATCGCAAGCCCAAGAACTATTACAAGGATGTTCTTGCGGGTGCCCGCCTTGTGGCGGATGAATGTACCAAGGATGTATTTTGAATAAACTCGCTCGTTTTTATCCTGTGCGCTGAAAACTTGTTCATAGGCGCTTAAGCAATGCTTGTTGAATTTAAAATATTATTTTCTGTGCGGCCGTTTATCAAAAAATTGAGAGATGGCCAGTCGTCGGCTTATGCCCCCATGCCACTAGTGCTGGGGTGTTCGGGATAAACCTGAGCGCTCTTTTTCCCATAGTTGGGTCCTTCGAGGGAGGCGCTCAGCACAACGAACCAGGCAATCGGACTATAATGCTTGAACACTCTCACTTAGCCATAGAACTTTATAATTTTAAATTTCGGCGAAGCCCCTAGTTCGGAAGACCGAGTTCGGGGCGCTATCCACGCCTTGGCCGGACAAATCGGGCTCCTCGCTCGAAGCGGCATAAGTCTTTAGGGACTCGAAAAACCTCTCGAACAGCGGCCGGTCTCTCGCCTCATCATGACAGTCAATTTTAGCTTTCTCCACTGAGGTGCTTAACCCAGCTCAACCGGGGCACAATCGCAGTGGTTCTCCTAGTGCTACCTTAGCCGATATAGCGGAACGTAAGGCACCAAAACATAGGAGCCGGGAAAACCCAACTATTGACCCAAATCATGATTCGGAGCCGATGCATATAGTGCTATAAGTTCGGGGTGCCACACTTGTGAAAGTGTACGGACTTCTCACACCATATTAAAGGGTACTGAAGCCCCTGGCGTACTTGCCGTACCACAGTGTACGGGTGCAACATGTCATTAATGAACATATATAAAAGAGAGTAATGCAGAAAATAGACAAAATCTATGCATTGTTTATATAAAGGCTGCTGTTAGAGCAGAACGATACAAGTGGTATTATAAGGTAAAGATATTGGACTATTTAACATGTCCTAGCCAGGGGCAGGCCACGGAATTGTATTCAAAACAGGTATACTGCTCGTAATAGAGACCACCTGGGGGTTCCATAATGCGGCATGGCTTGTCTGCCTCCCTAGATCTTGCATCGTTTGTGCGGCAGTCGAATTGCCGAACAGGTCGTCCGAAGTATGGAGTCCTGAAAGTAAGAAAAAATTAAAAAAAGAATCCGGCAGCCCCTAGTACGTTTTAAGCCGTATTTTGGGCGTGCCGTTATTGTGCCCCTTCCCCTGTGCCCATGGTATTTCAAGGGCGTAGTTATGTACGCGAGGTACTGGTTTCGCTATGTTGCGAAGGCTGGGGTTGGGGCCGCATTGCTACGCTTGCTCAGAGTGTGCCAGGCGGTCCTGCTGTGGGTTACTCTGGGCGCGCTTGGCAGTGTCTGGCTTTTTAATGGCCGGACTGGAGAATTGCCTGAGAAGGCTACTTTGTACCTCCGCTGCGAGAGCCGCCGTATGCTCCTCCGTACGGAGGGAGCGTTCGGTGTTTCCGTTGACCATAATTACTCCTCGAGGGCCTGGCATCTTGAGCTTGAGATATGCGTAGTGCGGCACCGCATTAAATTTTGCGAATGCAGTTCGTCCGAGCAGGGCGTGATAGCCACTGCGAAATGGGACTATATCAAAGATTAACTCTTCGCTTCGGAAATTGTCCGGGGATCCGAAGACCACGTCAAGTGTTACTGAGCCTGTACAGTTGGCTTCTACACCTGGTATAATGCCTTTAAAGGTTGTTCTTGTGGGCTTAATCCTTGAGGGATCTATGCCCATTTTCCGCACTGTATCCTGATAAAGCAGGTTCAGGCTACTGCCGCCGTCCATGAGGACTCTTGTGAGATGAAATCCGTTGATGATTGGGTCGAGAACCAATGCGGCGAAGCCGCCATGACGGATGCTAGTGGGATGGTCCCTTCGATCAAAAGTGATCGGGCAGGAGGACCATGGGTTGAACTTTGGGGCGACTGGCTCCATCGCGTATACGTCCCATAGCGCACGGTTCCGCTCCCGCTTGGGAATGTGGGTTGCGTATATCATGTTCACCGTCCGCACTTGTGGGGGAAAGCCCTTTTGTCCATTGTTGTTCGGCGGCTTGGGCTCCTCGTCGTCGCTGTGCAGCCCCTTGTCTCTGTTTTCGGCCCTTAACTTGCCTGCCTGCTTGAACACCCAACAATCCCTGTTAGTGTGATTGGCTGGCATTTCGGGGGTGCCATGTATCTGGCACAAGCGATCGAGTATTCGGTCCAAACTGGACGGGCCATGAGTATTCTTTTCGAATGGCTTTTTCCGCTGACCGGATTTATAGCCTTTGAATCCGGCATTGACTGCCGTGTCTTCATTGCTGTCGCTGTTAACGTGGCATTTTTGCTTATTCCGACGTGTCCTCCCACTTTTATCCTTGGTATCTGAATTACCAGGGTTCTTTGATAAGTTGTTAATGCGAGCTAGCCAGCTGTCTTCTCCCGTGCAAAAGCGGGTCATGAGTGTCGTGAGGGCTGCCATGGATTTCGGCTTTTCCTGTCCCAGGTGCCAGGCAAGCCACTCGTCGCGGATGTTATGCTTGAAGGCTGCTAGGGCCTCTGTGTCCGGACAGTCGACTATCTGGTTTTTCTTTGTTAGGAACTGTGTCAAGAATTGTCTGGCCGATTCTTCTGGCTGCTGAATTATGTGGCTTAAGTCGTCGGCATCCGGTGGTCGCACGTAAGTGCCCTGGAAGTTGTCGAGGAATGCGGCTTCCAGGTCCTCCCAAGAACCGATTGAGTCTGCTGGCAAGCTGTTAAGCCAATGCCAGGCCGGTCCTTTAAGTTTGAGCGGGAGGTATTTGATGGCGTGTAGATCATCGCCGCGTGCCATGTGGATGTGAAGGAGATAATCCTCGATCAATACCACCGGATCTGTTGTGCCATCGTATGATTCGATGTTTACGGGTTTGAAACCCTCTGGGATTTTATGATCCATTACTTCATTCGTGAAGCATAGCGGGTGTGCGGCGCCTCTGTACTGGGCTATATCACGACGCAGCTCGGAAGAGCTATGTCTGTTGTGTTCGGCCCGGCCGGATTTGTTGTATCCAGAGTGAAGATCATTGTCACATGCCGTAGGGCGCCTGCGCGATCCGTAGATCGATCTTGTTTGTCTTGCCTTATCCTCCAGTATGTCTCGCAGGTCGGGCGCATTTTCCCGTGCCTTAGTTGAGCGGCGTCGGGGCATGGCTTGGGTGGAGGGCCGAGAGGCCTCTCTGTCGCGTCCGCGAGGTGGCCGGTCTGCCATGTCATGCGTTGGTGATGTAGGTGCTTCCTCCTCTGATCGGGGTAGCGGCCTGCGCTTCGGGTAACTCTTGGAGGGGCGTTCGAGTTTATACTCTTCGGCCGCAAGGACTTCAGTCCATCTGTCAGCTAGCAAATCTTGGGCAGCTCTAAGCTGTTGCTGCTTTTTCTTGAGGCTGCTTGCCGTGGCTAAAAGCCTGCGTTTAAAACGCTCTTGTTCGGCAGGGTCTGATGGTATGACGAATTCGTCGTCATCGAGGCTTGCCTCGTCTTCGGAAGGAGGCATATAGTTATCATCCTCGACCTCTCGGTCTGCCGCTCTCTCATGAGGGCTAGTTTCTCCATCTTCCTGTGCCGAATCTTGCTGAGGTGGGTGTTCTTCGGCGCTATCCGGGGTAGTATTATCTCCCGTGCCGGAATCACCGTTTTTGTTTTGGCGGGATTTAGAGCGGCGCCACTGACGCCGGCGCTTTGGCTGTTTCTTGGGGGCGTCATCCCCCACTGTTCCATCGCCATCTCCATCTTTTGGAGTGTCCACCATATATATGTCATATGATGAGGTGGCCTTCCAGCGCCCTACAGGTGCTGGTTCCTGTTCGTCTCCTACATCGTCGTCCATGCCGTCGATGTCTTCGGAGCTGAAGTCAAGCATGTCGATTAGATCGTCGACAGTGGCTACAAAGTGGGTGGTGGGTGGGCTTTGAATTTCCTCATCGTCCGTATTCCACCCTCGCTGACCGTAGTCCGGCCAGGGCTCTCCTGATAAAGAGAGAGACTTAAGAGAATTCAGGATGTCGCCAAAAGGCGAATGCTGAAAGATGTCTGCGGCGGTGAACTCCATTATCGGCGCCCAATCAGATTCGATTGGCAGGGGCGCGGGGGGTTCGGAGTCCAGGTAGGAGTCCGGATCCTCGGAGTCATGGGTAGTACAGAGTGCGGGGCTAGCGTTCTGGTCGATCGCCTCTGAGATCGCAGCCCCTGAGGCAGCGTCCAACCGCTGATCCTCGATCGGCGCAGTAGGCTCCGAATCAATGGTCGAAACCGATGCGTATGCGGCCTCCAAGGCGTTGTTCAGCGGCAGAGCTATATCATGCCCATCGAGACAGTGCGGCGCGCTTGGCTGTGGCTCGAATCCGTTGAAGATCAAGTCCCCATGGATGTCAGCCGTGTAGTTTAGGCTTCCAAACCTAACCTGATGGCCAGGGGCGTAGCTTTCGATCTGCTCCAGGTGGCCGAGCGAATTGGCCCGCAGAGCGAAGCCGCCGAAGACGAAGATCTGTCCGGGGAGCAAAGTCTCACCCTGGACTGCATCGTTGTTGATGATCAAAGGAGCCATCGGGCCTAAAGGCGACGACACAGAGGAACTCTCAATGAAAGCACCAATGTCAGTGTCAAAACCGGCGGATCTCGGGTAGTGGGTCCCGAACTGTGTGTCTAGGCCGGATGGTAACAGGAGGCAGGGAACACGATGTTTTACCCAGGTTCGGGCCCTCTTGATGGAGGTAAAACCCTACGTCCTGCTTGATTAATATTGATGATATAGGTAGTACAAGAGTAGATCTACCACGAGATCAAGGAGGCTAAACCCTAGAAGCTAGCCTATGGTATGATTGTTGTATATGGAGTTGATTGCCTACGGACTACAACCCTCCGGTTTATATAGACATCGGATAGGGTTAGGGTTACACAGAGTCGGTTACAATGGTAGGAGATCTTGAATATCCGCATCGCCAAGCTTGCCTTCCACGCCAAGGAAAGTCCCATCCGGACACGGGATGAAGTCTTCAATGTTGTATCTTCATAGTCCAGGAGTCCGACTGAGGGTATAGTCCGGCTACCCGAACACCCCCTAATCCAGGACTCCCTCACCCTATACTTTCGGGATTAGTGTTGAACCTAAATAAGTGTTATTTGGTGTTTGCGCTGAGCATAAATATGATTGGATCATGTTTATTGCAGTACGGTTATTCATGTAAGTTAGAGAATAATTGTTGTTCTGTTTACATGAATAAAACCTTCTATGGTCATACACCCAATGAAAATGGTTTGTTGGATCTCAATCGTGGTGATACACATATTCATAATATTGAAGCCAAAAGATGCAAAGTTAATAATGATAGTGCAACTTATTTGTGGCACTGCCGTTTAGGTCATATTGGTGTAAAGCGCATGAAGAAAATCCATGCTGATGGGTTTTTGGAATCACTTGATTATGAATCAGTTGATGCTTGCAAACCATGCCTCATGGGCAAGATGACTAAGACTCCGTTTTCCAGAACAATGGAGCGAGCAACAGATTTGTTGGAAATCATACATACTGATGTATGTGGTCCGATGAATATTGAGGATCGTAGCAGGTATCATTATTTTCTGATCTTCACAGATGATTTGAGCAGATATGAGTATATCTACTTGATGAAACACAAGTCTAAAATATTTGAAAAGTTCAAAGAATTTCAGAGTGATGTGGAGAATCATCGTAACAAAAATAAAAGTTTCTATGATATGATCACAGAAGTAAAATATTTGAGTTACGAGTTTGTCCTTCAGTTAAAACAATGTAAAATAGTTTCACTACTCACGCCACCTCGAACACCACAGTGTAATGGTGTGTCCGAACGTCATAACCGTACTTTATTAGATATAGTGCGATCTATGATGTCTCTTACCGATCTACCACTATCGTTTTGGGGTTATGCATTAGAGACAGCTACATTCACGTTAAAAAGGGCACCATCTAAATCCGTTGAGACGAAACCGTATGAACTATGGTTTGGCGAGAAACCTAAGCTGTCGTTTCTTAAAGTTTGGGACTGCAATGCTTATGTGAAAAAGTTTCAACATGATAAGCTCGAACCCAAATCGGAGAAGTAAATCTTCATAGGATACCCAAA
Source organism: Triticum urartu (assembly GCF_056163025.1). Classification (NCBI taxonomy): domain Eukaryota; kingdom Viridiplantae; phylum Streptophyta; class Magnoliopsida; order Poales; family Poaceae; genus Triticum; species Triticum urartu. The sequence continues at coordinate 109,890,803 of NC_141875.1, read as the reverse complement.
AGAAAATGTTGGGTACACCTTCTATCACAGATCCGAAGGCAAGTTATTCATTGCTGAGAATGGATCCTTTCTAGAGAAGGAGTTTCTCTAGAAAGAAGTGAGTGGGAGGAAAGTAGAACTTGATGAGGTAACTGTACCTGCTCCCTTATTGGAAAGTAGTTCATCACAAAAATCTGTTCATGTGACTACTACACCGATTAGTGAGGAAGCTAATGATGATGATCATGTAACTTCAGATGAAGTTACTACCGAACCTCGTAGGTAAACCAGAGTGAGATCCGCACCAGAGTGGTACGGTAATCCTGTTCTTGAGGTCATGTTACTTGACCATGACGAGCCTACGAACTATGACAAAGCGGTGATGAGCCCAGATTCCGTGAAATGGCTTGAGGCCATGAAATCTGAGATGAGATCCATGTATGAGAACAAAGTATGGACTTTGATTGACTTTCCCAATGATCGGTGAGCCATTGAGATTAAATGGATCTTCAAGAGGAAGACGGACGCTGATAGTAGTGTTACTATCTACAAAGCTAGAATTGTCGCAAAAAGTTTTTCGACAAGTTCAAGGTGTTGACTACGATGAGAGTTTCTCACTCGTATTTATGCTTAAGTCTGTACGAATCATGTTAGCAATTGCCGCATTTTATGAAATCTGGCAAATGGATAAACAAAACTGCATTCCTTAATGGATTTATTAAAGAAGAGTTGTATATGATGCAACCAGAAGGTTTTGTTAATCCTAAAGGTACTAAAAAAATATGCAAGCTCCAGCGATCCATCTATGGACTGGTGCAAGCATCTCGGAGTTGGAATATACGCTTTGATAAGTTGATCAAAGCATATAGTTTTATACAGACTTGCGCTGAAGCCTGTATTTACAAGAAAGTGAGTGGGAGTGCTATAGCATTTCTGATAAGTATATGTGAAAGACATATTGTTGATCGGAGATAATGTAGAATTATTCTGCAAAGCATAAAGGAATATTTGAAAGGAGTTTTTCAAAGAAAGACCTCAGTGAAGCTGCTTACATATTGAGCATCAAGATCTATAGAGATAGATCAAGATGCTTGATAAGTTTTTCAATGAGTACATACCTTGACAAGATTTTGAAGTAGTTCAAAATGGAATAGTCAAATAAGAAGTTCTTGCCTGTGTTACAAGGTGTGAAGTTGAGTAAGACTCAAACCCCGACCACGGCAGAAGATAGAGAGAGAATGAAAGTCATTCCCTATGCCTTAGCCATAGGTTCTATAAAGTACGTCATGCTGTGTACCAGACCTATTGTATACCCTGCTCTGAGTTTGGCAAGGGAGTACAATAGTGATCTAGGAGTAGATCACTAGACATTGGTCAAAATTATCCTTAGTGGAATAAGGATATGTTTCTTGATTATGGAGGTGACAAAAGGTTCATCGTAAAGGGTTACATCGATGCAAGTTTTAACATTGATCCAGATGACTCTAAGTCTCAATCTGGATACATATTGAAAGTGGGAGCAATTAGCTAGAATATCTCCATGCAGAGCATTGTTGACATAGAAATTTGCAAAATACTTACGGATCTGAATGTGGAAGACCTGTTGACTAAACTTCTCTCACAAGCAAAACATGATCACACCTCAGTAACCGGTCACATGTAGATGTGAACTATGGGTGTTAATCACATGGTGATGTGAACTATAGATGTTAAATCACATGGCGATGTGAACTAGATTATTGACTCTAGTGCAAGTGGGAGACTGAAGGAAATATGCCCTAGAGGCAATAATAAAGCTATTATTTATTTCCTTATATCATTATAAATGTTTATTATTCATGCTAGAACTGTATTAACCGAAAACATAATACATGTGTGAATACATAGACAAACAGAGTGTCACTAGTATGCCTCTACTTGACTAGCTCGCTGATCAAAGATGGTTATATTTCCTAACCATAGACATGAGTTGTCATTTGATTAACGAGATCACATCATTAAGAGAATGATGTGATTGACTTGACCCATTCTGTAAGCATAGCACTTGATCGTTTAGTTTGTTGCTATTGCTTTCTTCATGACTTATACATGTTCCTATGACTATGAGAGTATGCAACTCCCGTTTACAGGAGGAACACTTTGTGTGCCATCAAACGTCACAACATAACTGGGTGATTATAAAGGTGCTCTACAGGTGTCTCTAAAGGTACTTGTTGGGTTGGCGTATTTCGAGATTAGGATTTGTCACTCTGATTGTCGGAGAGGTATCTCTGGGCCCTCTCGGTAATGCACATCACTAAAGCCTTGCAAGCATTGCAACTAATGAGTTAGTTGCAGGATGATGTATTACGGAACGAGTAAAGAGACTTGTCGGTAACGAGATTGAACTAGGTATTGAGATACCGACGATCGAATCTCGGGCAAGTAACATACCGATGACAAAGGGAACAACGTATGTTGTTATGCGGTCTGACCGATAAAGATCTTCGTAGAATATGTGGGAGCCCATATGAGCATCCAGGTTCCGCTATTGGTTATTGACCGGAGACGTGTCTCGGTCATGTCTACATTGTTCTCGAACTCGTAGGGTCCGCACGCTTAAGGTTTTGATGACAGTTATATTATGAGTTTATGAGTTTTGATGTACCGAAGGAGTTCGGAGTCCCGGATGAGATCGGGGACATGACGAGGAGTCTCGAAATGGTCGAGACATAAAGATCGATATATTGGACGACTATATTCAGACATCGGAAAGGTTCCGAGTGATTCGGGTATTTTTCGGAGTACCGGAGAGTTACGGGAATACGTATTGGGCCTTATTGGGCCATATAGGAAAGAAGGAAAAGGGCCTCAAGGGTGGCCGCACCCCTCCCCTTGGTCTGGTCCGAATTGGACTAGGGAAGGGGGGCGCCCCCTTCCTTCCTTCTCCTTTTCCCTTCCTCTTTTCCTATTCCATATGGGAGGTGGAATCCTACTAGGACTAGGGAGTCCTAGTAGGACTCCACACTTGGCGCGCCCCCTCCTAGGGCCGGCCTCCTCCTCCCTTGCTCCTTTATATACGGGTGCAGGGGGGGCACCCCAAAGACACAACAATTGATCATTGATCTCTTAGCCGTGTGCGGTGCCCCCTTCCACTATAATCCTCGATAATATTGTAGCGGTGCTTAGGCTAAGCCCTGCGACGGTAGAACATCAAGATCGTCACCACACCATCGTGCTGATGGAACTCTTCCCCAACACTTTGCTGGATCGGAGTCCGGGGATCGTCATCGAGCTGAACATGTGCTAGAACTCGGAGGTGCCGTAGTTTCGGTGCTTGATTGGTCGGGCCATTGAAGACGTACGACTACATCAACCGCGTTGTGCTAACACTTCCCTTCCGGTCTACGAGGGTACGTAGACAACACTCTCCCTTCTCGTTGCTATGCATCACCATGATCTTGCGTGTGCGTAGGAAATTTTTTGAAATTACTACGTTCCCCAACACCTTATCCTTGTCACCAATACGCGGGAAGAGGGTGTTGCGGAAGATCCGATACATGATGTCAAGGAATGGGTTCAGAACCCAAGTCTTCTTGCCACTGGGAAGTGATGACCCACAAGTATAGGGGATCTATCGTAGTCCTTTCGATAAGTAAGAGTGTCGAACCCAACGAGGAGCAGAAGGAAATGATAAGCGGTTTTCAGCAAGGTATTCTCTGCAAGTACTGAAATAAGTGGTAACAGATAGTTTTGTGATAGGATAAATTGTAACAAGCGACAAGTAACAAAAGTAAATAAAGTGCAGCAAGATGGACCAATCCTTTTGTAGTAAAGGACAAGCCGGAATAAACTCTTATAATAGGAAAAGCGCTCCCGAGGACACATGGGAATATCATCAAGCTAGTTTTCATCACGTTCAAATTATTCGCGTTCGATACTTTGATAATTTGATATGTGGGTGCACCGGTGCTTGGGTGCTGTTCTTACTTGAACAAGCATCCCACTTATGATGAACCTCTATTGCAAGCATCCACAACTACAACAAAAGTATTAAGGTAAACATAACCATAGCATGAAACATATGGATCCAAATCAGCCCCTTACGAAGCAACGCATAAACTAGGGTTTAAGCTTCTGTCACTCTAGCAACCCATAATATACTTATTACTTCCCAATGCCTTCCTCTAGGCCCAAATAATGGTGAAGTGTTATGTAGTCGACGTTCACATAACACCACTAGAGGCTAGACAACATACATCTTATCAAAATATCAAACGAATACCAAATTCACATGACTACTAATAGCAAGACTTCTCCCTTGTCCTCGGGAACGAACGTAATTACTCACAAAGAATATTCATGTTCATAATCAGAGGGGTAATAATATGCATATAGGATCTGAACATATGATCTTCCACCAAATAAACCAACTAGCATCAACTACAAGGAGTAATCAACACTACTAGCAACCTACTAGCACCAATCCCGGACTTTGAGACAAGAATTGGATACAAGAGATGAACTAGGGTTTGGAGATGAGATGGTGATGGTGAAGGTGTTGATGGAGATTGCCCTATCCCGATGAGAGGAGCGTTGGTGATGACGATGGTGATGATTTCCCCCTCCCGGGGGGAAGTTTCCCCGGCAGAACAGCTCTGCCGGAGCTCTAGATTGGATCCGCCAAGGTTCCGCCTCGTGGCGGCGGAGTCTCATCCCGAAAAGTTCCTTCTTGTTTTTTTCTCATCGAAAGACCTCATATAGGAGAAGATGCACGTCGGAGAGCCACCAGGGGGCCCATGAGGTAGGGGGCGCGCCTTAGGGGGGCGCCCCCCACCCTCGTGAGAAGGGTGTGGGCCCCCTGGCCTTCATCTTTGGCAAGGATTTTTCTTTATTTATTTTAAGACGTTCCGTGGAGTTTTAGGACTTTTGGAGTTGCGCAGAATAGGTCTCTAATATTTGCTCCTTTTCCAGCCCAGAATTCCAGCTGCCGGCATTCTCCCTCCTTATGTAAACCTTGTAAAATAAGAGAGAATAGCCATAAGTATTGTGACATAAAGTGAAATAACAGTCCATAATGCAATAAATATTGATATAAAAGCATGATGCAAAATGGACGTATCAACTCCCCCAAGCTTAGACCTCTCTTGTCCTCAAGCGAAAAGTCGATAACAATAAATATGTCCTCATGTTTAGAGGTAGAGGCGTCGATAAAAATAAAATACGGACATGAAGGCATCATGATTATTCTCATAACATCAACATATATAGATTTTGTCATATGATTACTTATGTTCAAGTGATGATCTATTCACAATGCAAAAGTATAAATCATAAACCTTATTGGGCTCCAACAAACTATAATCTCAGTCATTGAAGCAATTGCAATTTATCATAACATCGGAAAGAGTCTATGTCAGAGCTAAAAAGCAAGTCCACATACTCAAATATCATTTAGTCCTCCATAATTGCTAACACTCATGCGATACTTGTGGTTACGGGGTTTTAATCGTACACAGAGAAAGATAGGGGCTTATAGTTTTGCCCCACAACCTTTTCCCTCAAGGGTAATGCCAACAATAATGGTTCATGCTCCCCTACATCCAATTAGATATATATATATATCATGTCTTTCCAACATGCTGAGCTTGCCAAAGGATAAAATGAAAAAGAAAAGGTGAAGATCACCATGACTCTTGCATAAGTTAGAAGATAATAATAAAATATAGGCCCTTCGCAGAGGGAAGCAGAGGTTGCCATGCACTTTTATGGTTGGATGCATAAAATCTCAATGCGAAAGAAAGTCACTTTATATTGCCCCTTGTGATATGAACCTTTATTATGCAGTCCGTCGCTTTTATTACTTCCACATCACAAGATCGTATAAAGCTTATTTCTCCCACACCAATCAATCATACATATTTAGAGCATTTTTTATTGCTTTGCACCGATGACAACTTACTTGAAGGATCTTACTCAATCCATAGGTAGATATGGTGGACTTTCATGGCAAAACTGGTTTAGGGATTTTGGAAGCACAAGTAGTATTTCTACTTAGTGCTGAGAATTTGGCTAGCATGAGGGGGAAAGGCAAGCTCAAAAAGTTAGAGGATCCATGACAACATACTTTATCTCAGATATAAGAAATACATAACTCATTACGTTGTCTTCCTTGTCCAACATCAACTCTTTAGCATGTCATATTTTAATGAGTGCTCCCAATCATAAAAGATGTCAATGATAATATATCTATATGTGAAAACCTCTCTTTCCTTATTACTTCCTATTAATTGCAACAATGACCAAAGCTATGCTTGCCAACTCCCAACAACTTTTAATCATCATACTCTTTCTATGTGAAGTCATTACTCTCAATAAGATCAACATGAACTTTTTTGTTTCTTTTTATTCTTTTTCTCTTTTCTTTTATTCACCCAAGATCATGGCAAAATAATCAAGCCCTTGACTCAACACTAATCTTTATTATATATAGCTCACGGACTCAATTACAAAGAGAGATCATAAAGAAAACTCAAAACTAGATCATGCCATAAACTTTATTCTACTAGATCAAGATACTACTAATAGGATCGAGCTAAGAAAAACAGTAACGATGGGAGTTGTGATTGTGATACGATACCGGGGCACCTCCCCCAAGCTAGGCAGTTGCCAAGGGGAGTGCCCATACCCATGTGATTATATCTCCTTTGTCGGTGAAGAAGGTGGAGGTGACGGATAATCACACATCGAGCGTAAGAGGTCCTCCAGCTTGCGAATAATGCCCTTGAGTGCGACAATATGCTCCTTCAACAAAATATTTTCTTGTGTGAGATACTTGTTTTGAACATGAGCTAACTCAATCATCTTGAAAGCTTCGAACTCAGTTGGGGTAAGAGGGTTATGATCAATTTGAAGGGTGTCTTTTGCTGCCGGAGCTTGATCCTCCGTGGCCTTCTTGATCCTTTCATCCTTGTTGACCCTCGTGGGTTCTCCCTCTTCAGATCTATCTTCATTAGCCAAGCATCGTTGTCACCATTGTTGGAGGAGGGAGACGACATGATGCCTAGCCTGGAAAACCCTGACAGAAAACAGCTCGAAACAAAGACACGAGATTTTTGCGTGATACGGGAGTCAAAACCCCCGGGAGATTATATAATGAATTTTTACCGACCAAAATACGTAACGTGCAAGAAAACAGAGTCCGGAAGGCACACGAGGTGCTCACGAGGTAGGGGGCGCGCCCACCACCCTTGTGGGGCCCTCGTGTCCTTCCCAGGCTGCTACTTATTTTTCTATTTTTCTAAATATTCCAAAACGAAGAAATACTGCCTTAAAAATTGTTTTGGAGTCGGTTTACTTACCGTACCACATACCTATTCCTTTTCGGAGTCTAAAACGCTCCGGAAAGTGTCCCTTATGTGTTCCTCCGGGGTTACGATTTCAATAATATTGGTTTCAACATTTATGGGATTACCTGAGATATAATGTTTAATTCTTTGACCGTTTACCACCTTCGGATTTGTGCCTTCAAAGTTGTTGATTTTTATGGCACCGGAACGATAGACCTCCTCGATAACATAGGGGCCTTCCCATTTAGAGAGAAGTTTTCCTGCAAAAAATCTTAAACGAGAGTTGTATAGTAATACATAATCACCTACATTAAACTCACACTTTTGTATCATTTTGTCATGCCATCTTTTAACTTTTTCTTTAAACAACTTGGCATTTTCATAAGCTTGGGTTCTCCATTCATCAAGTGAGCTAATATCAAATAACCTCTTCTCACCGGCAAGTTTAAAATCATAGTTAAGCTCTTCAATAGCCCAATACGCCTTATGTTCTAGTTCGAGAGGTAAGTGACATGCTTTTCCATAAACCATTTTATACGGAGACATACCCATAGGATTTTTGTATGCAGTTCTATAAGCCCATAATGCATCATCAAGTTTCTTGGACCAGTTCTTTCTAGACCTATTAACAGTCTTTTGCAAAATTAATTTGAGCTCTCTATTGCTCAACTCTACTTGACCACTAGACTATGGGTGATAAGGGGATGCAATTCTATGATTAACATCATATTTAGCAAGCATTTTACGGAAAGCACCATGAATAAAGTGTGAACCACCATCAATCATTAAATATCTTGGGACTTCAAACCTCGGGAAAATAACTTCCTTAAGCATTTTAATAGAAGTGTTATGATCAGCACTACTAGTTGGAATAGCTTGTACCCACTTAGTAACGTAATCAACAGCAACTAGAATATGTGTGTATCCATTAGAGGCAGGAAAAGGTCCCATATAATCAAAGCCCCAAACATCAAATGGTTCAATAACAAGAGAATAATTCATAGGCATTTCTTGACGTCTACTAATATTACCAATTCTTTGATATTCATCACCAGACAAGACAATCTTACGGGCATCCTTGAAGAGAGTAGGCCAATAAAAACCAGATTGCCATACATTATGTGCAGTTCTATCTCCAGCGTGGTGTCCTCCATAAGCCTCGGAATGACACTTGCGTAGGATCTGTTCCTGTTCATGCTCAGGTACAAAACGTCTAATAACACCATCTACTCCTTCTTTATAAAGATGTGGGTCATCCCAAAAGTAATGTCTTAAATCATAGAAAAACTTTTTCTTTTGTTGGTATGTGAAGCTAGGTGGTATAAATTTAGCAACAATATAATTAGCATAATCAACATACCATGGAGTACTATGAGAAGTACTTATAACATTTAATTGTTCATCAGGAAAGCTATCATTAATAGGCAGTGGGTCATCAAGAACATTTTCTAACCTAGACAAGTTGTCTGCAACGGGGTTCTCATCTCCCATTCTATCAACAATATGCAAATCAAATTCTTGTAGCAAGAGAACCCATCTAATAAGTCTAGGTTTAGCATCTTTATTTTCCATAAGATATTTAATAGCTGCATGATCAGTTTGAATAGTTACTTTAGAATCAACAATATAAGATCCGAACTTATCACAAGCGAATACAACTGCTAAAAGCTCTTTTTCAATAGTAGCATAATTTATTTGAGCATTGTCTAGAATCTTACTAGCATAATGAATAACATTTAATTTCTTATCAACTCTTTGTCCTAGAACAGCACCTACAGCATAATCACTAGCATCACACATAATTTCAAAGGGTAGGTTCCAATCAGGTGGCTGAACAACAGGTGCAGTGACTAATGCTTTCTTAAGTATTTCAAATGCTTGTACACAATCATCATCAAAGACAAATGGTATATCTTTTTGCAATAAATTAGTCAGAGGCCGAGAAATTTTTGAGAAGTCCTTAATGAACCTCCTGTAAAATCCAGCGTGACCAAGGAAACTTCTTATACCTTTGATGTCCTTGGGACACGACATCTTTTCAATAGCATCAACCTTGGCTTTATCAACTTCAATACCTCTTTCAGAAACTTTATGCCCCAAGACAATACCTTCATTAACCATAAAGTGGCACTTTTCCCAATTCAAGACACGATTAGTTTCTTCACATCTCTGCAAAACTCGATCAAGATTGCTCAAGCAATCATTAAAAGAGGAACCATAGACGGAAAAGTCGTCCATGAAAACCTCACAAATCTTTTCACAAAAGTCAGAGAATATAGCCATCATGCATCTTTGAAAGGTAGAAGGTGCATTACATAAACCAAAAGGCATACGTCTATAAGCAAAAGTACCAAAAGGGCATGTAAAAGTAGTCTTTGATTGATCTCTAGCTGACACAGGTATTTGAGAGAAACAAGAATAACCATCTAGAAAGCAATAGTGTGTATGTTTGCATAATCTTTCTAGCATTTGATCAATAAAAGGTAAGGGATAATGATGTTTCTTAGTAGCTTTATTTAATTGCGGAAATCAATTACCATCCTATAACCTGTGATAATTCTTTGTGGAATCAATTCATCTTTATCATTAGGAACAACAGTAATACCTCCCTTCTTAGGGACACAATGGACAGGACTTACCCACTCACTATCAGCAACGGGATAGATTATACCTGCCTCCAGAAGCTTTAGTATTTCTTTTCTTACCACTTCTTTCATCTTAGGATTCAGACGTCGTTGAGGATCACAAACTGGTTTGGCATCTGCTTCCAAATTTATTTTATGTTGACATAGAGTGGGACTAATTCCCTTAAGATCATCAAGAGTATATCCAATAGCAGCACGATGCTTCTTCAGAGTTTTCAATAATCTTTCTTCTTCATGCTCTGAAAGGTTAGCACTAATAATAACAGGATATATCTTTCATCAAGATAAGCATATTTAAGATTATCAGGCAAAGGTTTAAGCTCAAACACGGGATCACCCTTGGGTGGAGGAGGATCCCCTAAGATTTCAACAGGCAAATTGTGTTGCAGAATAGGTTCCTGTTTAAAGAATACTTCATCTATTTCCCTTCTTTCATTCATGAACATATCATTTTCATGGTCTAGCAAATAGTGTTCTAAAGGATCACTAGGAGGTACGGCAATAGAAGCAAGACCAATAATTTCATCCTTACTAGGTAATTCTTCCTCATGATGTTGTTTACTAAATTTAGAGAAATTAAACTCATGAACCATATCATCCAATCCAATAGTAACAACATTCTTTGTGCAGTCTATGGTAGCATTGACAGTATTTAAGAAGGGTCTACCAAATATAATGGGACAAAAGCTATCTTGTGGGGAACCAAGAACAAGAAAATCAGTAGGATATTTAGTCTTCCCACACAAGACTTCAACATCTCTAACAATTCCAATTGGTGAAATAGTATCTCTATTGGCAAGTGTAATTGTGACATCAATATCTTCTAACTCAGCAGGTGCAATTTCATTCTTAATTTCTTCGTATAAAGTATGCGGTATAACACTAGCACTTGCACCCATATCACATAATCCATGATAACAATGATCTCCTATTTTAACAGAAATAACAGGCACGCCTACCATAGGTCTATGTCTATCTTTATCACAAGGTTTAGCAATTCTAGCAGTTTCACCTTCGAACTGAATAACATGCCCATCGATATTATCAGACAAGAGATCATTAACAATAGCAATATTAGGTTCCACTTTAACTTGCTCAGGAGGTGTATAAGTTCTAATATTGCTTTTACGAACAACAGTTGAAGCTTTAGCATGATCCTTTATTCTAACAGGGAAAGGTGGTTTCTCAACATAAGAAGTAGGAACAATAGGATCATTATAAGTGACAGTCTTTTCTTCAACTTTAATAGGTGAAGCTACTTTTACTTCTATGGGAGGATGATATTTAAACCACTTCTCCTTAGGGAGATCAACATAAGTAGCAAAAGATTCACAGAAAGAAGCTACTATCTCAGAGTCAAGTCCATATTTAGTGCTAAACTTACGGAAAATATTGGTATCCATAAAAGATTTAACACAATCAAACTTAGGTGTCATACCTGACTCCTTACCTTCGTCGAGGTCCCAATCTTCAGAGTTGCATTTAATTCTATCCAATAAATTCCATCTGAATTCAATAGTCTTCATCATAAAAGAGCCAGCACAAGAAGTATCGAGCATGGTGCGATTGTTATCAGAGAGCCGAGCATAAAAACTTTGCATAATTATTTCTCTCGGGAGCTCATGATTGGGGCATGAATATAACATTGATTTAAGCCTCCCTCAAGCTTGAGCGATGCTTTCTCCTTCGCGAGGCCAGAAATTATATATATAATTGCGATCACAATGAACAAGATGCATAGGGTAATACTTTTGATGAAATTCCAACTTCAATCTTTTATAGTCCCATGATCTCATATCATCACATAGCCTATACCATATCAATGCGTCTCCCTTCAAAGATAAAGGGAAGACCTTCTTCTTAGTAACAAAATCGGGTATACCTGCAAGCTTAAATAATCCACAAACTTCATCCACATATATTAAGTGCTCATCAGGATGCTTTGTTCCATCTCCTATAAAAGGATTAGCTAGCAGTTTTTCCATCATACCGAAAGGAAATTCAAAAGGAGTTTCATTTTAAATAGGTTTAGTAGGTTGAGGAGCAACTCTTTGCTCTACTGGACGGGGTGAAGATACCCCGAACAAGCCCCTCAGAGAATTACTTTCCATAGTAACAAGTGACAGTAAATTTCAGCACACTACATAAATTTTTCCTTACCAAATTCCACCTACCAAAGGTGCTACACTCCCCGGCAACGGCGCCAGAAAAGAGTCTTGATGACACACAAGTATAGGGGATCTATCGTAGTCCTTTCGATAAGTAAGAGTGTCGAACCCAACGAGGAGCAGAAGGAAATGATAAGCGGTTTTCAGCAAGGTATTCTCTGCAAGTACTGAAATAAGTGGTAACAGATAGTTTTGTGATAGCATAAATTGTAACGAGCAACAAGTAACAGAAGTAAATAAAGTGCAGCAAGATGGCCCAATCCTTTTGTAGTAAAGGACAAGCCGGAACAAACTCTTATAATAGGAAAAGCGCTCCTGAGGACACATGGGAATATCATCAAGCTAGTTTTCATCACGTTCAAATGATTCGCGTTCGATACTTTGATAATTTGATATGTGGGTGGACCGGTGCTTGGGTGCTGTTCTTACTTGAACAAGCATCCCACTTATGATTAACCTCTATTGCAAGCATCCACAACTACAACAAAAGTATTAAGGTAAACCTAACCATAGCATGAAACATATGGATCCAAATCAGCCCCTTACGAAGCAACGCATAAACTAGGGTTTAAGCTTCTGTCACTCTAGCAACCCAAAATCTACTTATTACTTCCCAATGCCTTCCTCTAGGCCCAAATAATGGTGAAGTGTTATGTAGTCGACGTTCACAGAACACCACTAGAGGCTAGACAACATACATCTTATCAAAATATCAAACGAATACCAAATTCACATGACTACTAATAGCAAGACTTCCCCTTGTCCTCAGGAACGAATGTAATTATTCACAAAGCATATTCATGTTCATAATCAGATGGGTAATAATATGCATATAGGATCTGAACATATGATCTTCCACCAAATAAACCAACTAGCATCTACTACAAGGAGTAATCAACACTACTAGCAACCTACTAGCACCAATCCCAGACTTTGAGACAAGAATTGGATACAAGAGATGAACTAGGGTTTGGAGATGAGATGGTGCTGGTGAAGATGTTGATGGAGATTGCCCTCTCCCGATGAGAGGAGCGTTGGTGATGATGATGGTGATGATTTCCCCCTCCCAGGGGGAAGTTTCCCCGGCAGAACAGCTCTGCCGGAGCTCTAGATTGGATACGCCAAGGTTCCACCTCGTGGCGGCGGAGTCTCGTCCCGAAAAGTTCCTTCTTGTTTTTTTGTCATCGAAAGACCTCATATAGGAGAAGATGGACGTCGGAGAGCCACCAGGGGGGCCACGAGGTAGGGGGGCGCGCCTTAGGGGGGTGCCCCCCACCCTCGTGAGCAGGGTGTGGGCCCCCTGGCCTTCATCTTTGGCGAGGATTTTTCTTTATTTATTTCAAGACGTTCTGTGGAGTTTCAGGACTTTTGGAGTTGCGCGGAATAGGTCTCTAATATTTGCCCCTTTTCCAGCCCAGAATTCCAGCTGCCGGCATTCTCCCTCCTTATGTAAACCTTGTAAAATAAGAGAGAATAGCCATAAGTATTGTGACATAAAGTGAAATAACAGTCCATAATGCAATAAATATCGATATAAAAGCATGATACAAAATGGACGTATCAGGAAGCTTCTTCTCAACATAGTATGGCTGGACCTTTTCTTTGTTAGCAGACTCGGAGTTGGCATGAGGGCGAACACCAACGGGCTTGTCGAGCCCCTCATCACGAACATGTAGCAGATCCATGAAGTCCTTCCACTTGGCGGTCAGTTGTTGTCCATTTGACATCCATGTCAAAGTCTGTTCCTCATCAGAGTGAAAGTGGTCTGAGGCAAAGAACTGAGCCACAATCTCAGGGTCAAAGTCCAGGTAGAATGTGATCAGGTCCTCAATCCCAAACTTCTCCACTAGGTCCAAAGCCTCGCCAAAATAGGCGCGGTGCTTATCCTCCCTCATATGATGCATGTTAATCCAGTGCGTGTCCACATAGAGGTTCTGCTTGGACTTGATCACATCCAGATAGATAAGATACTGCTTCTTGGTCCAAAACAACTCATTCCCTCTGAAGTTTGCACGGGGATTCACATAGGGGTTGATCTTCCTTCGATTGACAAACTCAACAAGTGGCATCTCATCCATGCTCATTGTTGGCTCCTTCTGCTTGGTTGTGGTTGACTTGGGTCTGCGTTGGGGGCATTGGAGCCCTCTGGAGCTTCATATTGGTTGCGCAGATGCTTCGAGCCCGTGTCGCGAACGGGGTTCGAACGACGGACATTGGAACCGGAGCCACCACCTATGACACACAACACAAGAACACGCAAGAGAAACGATAAGGATCAATGTAAAGACCACAGCAAAACAGGTGAAACAAGTAGAACTAGCATTGGGTAATTGCCACACGGGAGATTTGACAACAGCGGTAGTACCGCACGGATGCGCGGGACTAAAATTTTAGTGCTGCTCCTAGTCACGGTAGTATCGTTCCAGGATGGCACGGTAGTACCGCGGCTTGGAGCAGAACTAAAATTTTAGTGCTGCTCCTAGTCACTGTAGTACCGCTCCCGAGGAGCGGTAGTACCGTATGGGAGGTGTGGTAGTACCGCACGGGGTCAGATCTGAACCACAAAACAGATCTTAGCACAACCGTGACATCGGAGCGGTACTACGGTTGATCAAATCTACCACGGGGCAACATACCAAGTACCATCTCTACGCATTACTACTATCATACATCCTACTCTTGCAAAGATTTAGCCTAAAATCTCAAGAACAACATGCATCTCCCCAAAAACCTAGAGACGAAAGAACGAACCAAAGAGAGAGGGATTTGGGGAGAAACCTTGTTCCATGGCAAGAGGATGTCGTGGGGAATGATCCCACCGCACGGAATGCGAGGCGAGCGGCCGGAGACAGAGATGCAGCGAGGTTCTCCGGCGCCGTTCTTGGGCAGGAGAGAGAGACGGCATGGGGAAAAGAGTTGAATGGGTATGGGGGAGTTGGAACTCCCCCTGCCCGCTCTTAACCCCCATGCGCTCGCGACTGCGTGGTAATACCACACGTCATCGCTGTAGTACCGCCCAGGCAAAAGTACCGCACCGTGGGCGGTAGTATCGCTCCTCCAGCGGCAGTAAAAAATTACTGTCGTGCTGGTTGCGGTAGTACCGTGCGCAGCTCCTGCGGTACTCGTGGTAAGCCACGGTAGTACCGTAGACCCAAGAAAATGCAAGTTTCAAAAATAGAGAAGAAAGGGGCCTTTGCAATGCAACCTTCAAGTGAACGGACACACCAAAGAGCTAACACACGAGGCAACTCAAACACAAGCTCGGCACGAAGAAGGGAGGGCAAAAGACAACACGCACCAACCGCGAGACACAACCTCTCCAAGGAGAGGGAGGTGGCCAGAGCCACCTATGTTTGAGTTAATTGGTATGTCACCGTGAAGAATTATCCTTGGGCCCATGACCAAAACTCGTCTTTGAAGCACAAGTACCATCACAAATGGCTAATGTGAAAGAGTTGATCAATTTATGCATAATGGAGGGAGGGAGAGTTCATTGAGAGAACAACACTCCCCCTATGTCCATGTCTACACCTAAAAAGATAACAAGTTGAGTATGGTGGGGTGTGCAAGGGTTCAAGCAACATTGCTCGAATCAATGATATTTAGCTCATGCCTTAACTCGCGAAATCTTGCTTCATCCAAAGGCTTCATGAAGATATATGCAAGGTTATCATGAGTGTTGACATAGTTGAGCTCGATCTCCCCTCGCCTAATATGATCCCGGATGAAGTGATACCGAATCTCAATATGCTTCGTCTTGAAGTGTTGCACCGGGTTGAGAGAAATCATGATGGCACTTTCATTGTCACACCATAGAGGCACTTTGTCACAAATGACACCGTAATCCTTTAAAGTTTGCCTCATCCATAGAAGTTGTGCGCAACAACTACCGGCATCCACATACTCCACTTTGGTGGACGAGAGAGACACACAACTTTGCTTCTTGGAAGACCAACTCACCAAGGAGCAACCAAGGAATTGGCACCCTCCGGAAGTTGACTTCCTATCCACTTTCTCTCCCGCCCAATCGGAGTCTGAATGGCCTACAAGGTTGAAGTTTGCTCCTCTTGGGTACCATAAGCCAAAGTTTGGGGTATGAGCCAAATATCGAAAGATTCGCTTGACCGCCACAAAGTGACTTTCCTTAGGTGCGTCTTGAAACCATGCACAAATTCCCACACTCAACATGATATCCGGTCTAGATGCACAAAGGTAAAGCAAGGAGCAAATCATGGAGTGATATACCTTTTGATCCACCGCTTTACCATCGGGATCTATGTCAAGTTGGCATTTGACGGGCATTGGGGTGGAAGCCGGCTTGACTTCACTTAGCTTGAATCTCTTAAGCATATCATGAGTGTACTTGGCTTGGTTGATGAAGGTTCCTTCTCTTCGTTGCTTGATTTCGAACCCGAGAAAGAACTTAAACTCTCCCATCATGGACATTTTGAACTTCGAGGTCATGAGAGCGGCAAATTCCTCATTGAAAGCTTTGTTAGGAGAACCAAAGATAATGTCATCAACATATAGTTGGCACACAAACAACTCCTCTTTGACCTTCTTAGTAAAAAAGAGTGGGGTCGATTCTCCCAATTTCAAACCCACGATCTTGCAACAACTCGGTAAGGTGGTCATACCACGCACGTGGGGCTTGCTTAAGGCCATAGAGTGCCTTATCGAGTTGGTACACATGATCGGGGAAATAGGGATCCTCGAACCCGGGGGGTTGTTTGACATACACCAACTCATTAATAGGACCATTAATAAAATCACTCTTCACATCCATTTTTTGCAACTAGAAGCTATGATGAGGAGCATAAGCAATCAACAAACAAATAGATTCAAGGCGAGCAACGGGAGCAAAGGTTTCACCGTAGTCGATACCCTCGACTTGGGAGTAGCCTTGAGCTACCAAGCGAGCTTTGTTGCGGACAATAATTCCATGATCATCTTGCTTGTTCTTGAATATCCACTTGGTTCCAATGACATTATGGTTCCCCATTGGCCTTGGCACCAATCTCCAAACCTTGTTGTGCTCAAAGTTGTTGAGTCCTTCATGCATGGAATTAAGCCAATCTGGATCTTCAAGCGCCTCATAGACCTTTTGGGGTTCAACACAAGAGACAAATGTGTGATGTTCACAATAGTTTGCCAATTGTCTACAAGTTCTTACCCCCTTTCATATGCTTCCAAGCACATTTGTCATGAGATGACCCTTGGTAGATAGCTTGGATGCAATCTTGGCGGCACGACGCTCCAATTCCTCCTAAGGAGTGAGTCGAGGAGCGGTTACTTGATCATCTTGAGGGTCGTCTTGAGCTTGTTCTTGATCTTGAGCTTGCTCGGAGGAGAGAACTTGACCATGGGAATCACTTGTTGGTTCAACGCCATCTTGAGGTTGATCTCGCCCTTGGTCTTGTTCATGAGGTTGAGGGCCTTCACTTTGTTCTTCGAAAGCGTGTGGGTCTTGGGTTGGTGATGGTTCCACTTGAGTGGAACATTGTCCTTCTCCTTCGGCCACAAGGGGTTCCTCAATGGGTAGGATAAAACCAACACCCATTCTTCTTATGGCTTGGGGAGGAATTTCATCACCTACATCACAAGTACCACTTTGCTCCACTTGGGAGCCGTTATTCTCATCAAACTCCACGTTACACGTCTCCTCAATAAGTCCTGTGGACTTATTGAGGACATGGTAAGCATGAGAGTTTGTAGCATAACCAACAAATATGCCCCCATGATCTCTAGCCTCAAATTTAGACAAACAAACACCTTTCTTGAGAATGAAACACTTACACCCGAACACCCGGAAGTACTTGAGGTTGGGCTTGTTACTGGTGAGTATCTCATATGGAGTCTTGTTCAAGCCTTTGCGGAGGTAGAGCCAATTGGATGCATGGCACGCGGTGTTGATGGGTTTGGCCCAAAAGTTGTATGAAGACTTGAACTCCGCCATCATGGTTCTTGCCGCATCCATCAATGTCCGGTTCTTCCTCTCCGCTACACCATTTTATTGAGGGGTGTAAGGTGTGGAATATTGATGTTTGATCCCCTCATCACTAAGAAACTCATCCAAGGTGTAGTTCTTGAACTCGGTGCCGTTGTCACTTCTTATTATCAAGATCTTTGCATTGTGTTGATGTTGAGCTTCATTTTCAAAGTCAATGACGGTTTGTTGGGTTTCACTCTTCCTCTTTAAGAAGTACACACAAGTGTATCTTGAATAGTCATCCACGATCACCAAGAAATACTTTCTACCCCCAAGACTATCAAAGGATGGAGGCCCAAAGAGATCCAAGTGAAGGAACTCCAAAGGCCTCTTTGAGTAAATGATAGTCGTGGGAGGGTGAGCCTTCTCATGTAGCTTTCCTTCAATGCAGGCACTGCAAGCACGATCTTTGGCAAAACTAACATTTGTTAGTCCACGGACATGGTCCCCATTGAGAAGACTTTGCAAAGATCTCATGTTGACATGGGCTAAACGGCGATGCCAAAGCCATCCCACGTCAACTTTAGCCATTAGGCATGTCGTGGTCTTAGTGGGTCGCTCCGAAAAGTTAATCACATAGGGACCGTTCTCGACATGCCCAACCAAGGCTACTTTAAGAGTCTTGCTCCACAACAGGGCCATGGTATCAATATCAAAGAAAGTGGCAAAGCCCATGATTGCAAGTTGACGAATGGAAAGTAAATTGTGTGCAAGGGACTCAACAAGCATGACCTTCTCGAACGTGAGATCATGAGAAATGACAACCTTGCCAAGCCCCAATACCTTAGAGGACGAGGCATCACCCCACTCGACGTTGGTGGGCATAGATGGAATCTTTTGCACGTCCACCACCAAGTCCTTGCTTCCGGTCATATGATTAATGGCTCCACTATCGAGCAACCATGACCCCCCACCAGAAGCAAACACCTACAAGAGATCAATGCTTGGTTTTAGGTACCCATTTTGTAATGGGTCCTTTGATGTTAGTGACAAGGGTCTTAGGAACCCAAATAGACCATTCAATGTACTCATAAGAAGAACCAACAAATTTAGCATAAACATGTACATCACTAGCACGGCATAACACATAGGAAGGATTAAAGTCGTCGGCGTTGTTGGAAGGGGTGGCATTTCCCTTCTTGACACCACCACGCTTCACATTGTTCTTCTTCTTCTTAGAGGCACCCACTCCCTCTTTGACAAAAGTTTGCATGAGAGGAGGAGGTCGTTTGGCCTTGTCATTCTTCTTCTTGTTCTTGGACTTGGGTGCAAACCCAATCCCTTCCTTGGCCACAACTTCCTTTTGATTTCTCAAAAGATCGTTGAGGTTCTTCTCACCTTGTATACACGACACAAGGCCTTTCTCAAGTTGCTCCTTCAACTTTGCATTCTCCTCAACAAGATGCACATTCTCACAACAAGGGTTAGTAGCATTTGCATTATCAATTAAAACCATATGAGGAAAAGTGGATTTCTCCTTGGTTAGCCTCACTTGGAGTTGATCATGAGACTCTTTAATACTAGCATGAGTACTCTTCAAGGCCTTGTGAGCCTTGTCAAGGATATCAAACTCCTCCTTGAGTCTACCAAGATCAACACCAAGTTTGGCCTTCTCAGAATTTAGCACACAAGACACAACAAGAGCATGATCAAGATCTTTCTTTAATTTAGCATGGTCATCGTTGTGTGACTCCTCAAGAGCCAAGCGATGACCACGCTCTTCCTCAAGAGCATTAGAGAGATCTGATATCTCATCGGCATAGTCAAGACTATGCCCCTCCATCTTAGTGATGGTGTCTTCGTGAGCCTCGACCATGTCATTGGCTTCACCAAGTTGTTCCAAGAGAGCAACGAAGTGCTTCTTGGATTTACCCTTAAGCTTACTCATAAAAGACTCAAATTCATTTTCCTCCACATTGGACCCCCCCACTTTCGTCAATGCAATACGTCAAAGAAGGATGAGTAATGATGGTAGTTTTGATGTTGGGGGTTACCTTGTTGGTGGATTTAGACATGAGGCACTTGACGGTGATGTTCTCATTGGGTGAGTCAAAGAGGGACGCCCGGGGTGTTGTCGCAATGGCCACGGAGGCCATGGCAACTGTCTCGCCATCTTCATCATCATCATCCTCATTGTACTCTTCTTGTGCCACCAATCCCTTGGGAGGAGCCTTCTTGGTGAAGTGGTTCTTATTGGGGAAAGATTTGGCCTTGTCCTTTCGATTGAGTTTGCCACCATTATCTTCCCTCTTCTCATAGGGGCACTCCGCAACAAAGTGGCTCACATTGCTGCAATTATAGCAAGTCCTCACACGTTGCTTGCCCTTGACGCCACTTGAGTTGCTCCTGTTGAAGTTGGGCCTTGAGTTCTTCTTGCTCCAAAATTTTCTTGAAGCGAGAGTCATGTGCTCATGATAATCATATTTTGTATCCTCAGGGTTGCTCTCCTCTTCTTCTTACTCCTCTTCTTCCACACTAGCCTTGGCCTTCAAAGCAAGATTGGGCTTGTTGGCTCTTTGAGAACGCAATACAGCATTGTTGGCGGTCTTGTCCAAGATACTAAAGGAAATATGCCCTAGAGGCAATAATAAAGTTGTTATTTATATTTCCTTATATCATGATAAATGTTTATTATTCATGCTAGAATTGTATTAACCGGAAACTTAGTACATGTGTGAATACATAGACAAATAGAGTGTCACTAGTTTGCCTCTACTTGACTAGCTCGTTGAATCAATGATGGTTATGTTTCCTAACCATAGACATGAGTTGTCATTTGATTAACAGGATCACATCATTAGAGAATGATGTGATTGACTTGACCCATCCGTTAGCTTAGCACGTTGATCGTTTAGTTTGTTGCTATTGCTTTCTGCATAACTTATACATGTTCCTATGACTATGAGATCATGAAACTCCCGAATACCGAAGGAACACTTTGTGTGCTACCAAACGTCACAACGTAACTGGGTGATTATAAAGGTGCTCTACAGGTGTCTCCGATGGTGATTGTTAAGTTGGCATAGACCAAGATTACGATTTGTCACTCCGATTGTCGAAGAGGTATCTCTGGGCCCGCTCGGTAATGTACATCACTATAAGCCTTGCAAGCAATGTAGCTAATGAGTTAGTTACAGGATGTAGCATTACGGAACGAGTAAAGATACTTGCCGGTAACGAGATTGAACTAGGTATTGAGATACCGACGATCAAATCTCGGGCAAGTAACATACCGATGACAAAAGGAACAACGTATATCGTTATGCGGTTTGACCGATAAAGAATTTCAAAGAATATGTAGGAACCAATATGAGCGTCCAGGTTCCACTATTGGTTATTGACCGGAGACGTGTCTCGGTCATGTCTACATAGTTCTCGAACCCGTAGGGTCTGCACGCTTAACGTTGAGTGACGATTATATTATGAGTTTATGTGTTTTGATGTACCGAAGGTAGTTCGGAGTCCCGGATATGATCACGGACATGACGAGGAGTCTCGAAATGGTCGAGACATAAAGATCGATATATTGGACGACTATATTTGGACATCGGAATGGTTCCGGGTGAGATCGGACATTTACCGATGTACCGGGAGGTTACAGGAACCCCCCAGGAGGTATATGGGCCTTATTGGGCCATAGTGGGAGAGTGGAGAAGGGAGCAAAGGAGGCCCCCCCCCAGCCCAATCCGAATTGGGAGGGGGGCCGGCCCCCCCTTTCCTTCCTCCTTCCTCCCCTTCCTTCTCTCCTAATCCAACTAGGGAAGGGGAGAATCCTTCTCCCGGTGGGAGTAGGACTCCCCTTGGGGCGCGCCTAGGAGGCCGGCCCCCTCCCCCTCCTCCACTCCTTTATATACGGGGGAGGGGGCACCCCATAGACACACAAGTTGATCATTGATCTCTTAGCCATGTGCGGTGCCCCCCTCCACCATAATCCACATCGGTCCAAATTGTAGCGGTGCTTAGGCGAAGCCCTGATCCGGTAGCATTAGCATCACCGTCGTCACGCCATCGTGCTGACAAAGCTCTCCCTCGACACTCTACTGGATCGTGAGTTCTTGGGACGTCACCGAGCCGAATGTGTGCAGATCGCGGAGGTGTCGTACCTTCGGTGCTAGGATTGGTCGATCCTGAAGACGTACGACTACATCAACCGCTTTGTCATAACGCTTCCGCTTACGGTCTACGAGGGTACGTGGACAACACTCTTCCCTTTCATTGCTATGCATCACCATGATCTTGCGTGTGCGTAGGAACTTTTTTGAAATTACTACGTTCCCCAACAGATACTCATTGCCACAAACTCATCCAACACTTCGCTAGAGGACAAGGTGTGGAAGTCCGGCCTTTGATGGATGACGGAGGACATGGCCTTATGGTAAGGCATCACGGCTTTGAGAAATTTCCTCTTGATCCAATTGTCATTTGTATCCTTGCTCCCATGATCTTGGAGTGAGACCGCGAGAGTGGTTAGTCCCTGGTAGAGCTCATGAGGTTCCTCACTTTCATTCATAGCAAATTCATCGGCTTCATCTTGCATCACTTCATAGTCGGAGCGTTGAATGCTTGCGCTTCCCTTGTAAAGGGAAACAACATGGTGCCATGCTTCCTTTGCCACGGTGAATGGTCAGAGATGCGGAATATCTTCGGGAGGGATTGCATCTTGGATGATGAAGAGAGCATTCTCGTTGCATTGATGATCCGCGGCTTCTCTTGGGGTGAAGTTGCTTGGGTCATGCGGATAGAAACCTTGTTCAACGATTCTCCAAAGGTTAGTATTCACATGATTTAAATGGCGTTTAAAGCGATATACCCAAGCGTCAAAATCCTCATTTTTCACAATCTTAGGAGGAGAACCGGCATGATTTAAATGAGTGGAGGGAATCGGTCCTCCGTAGGTAAGTGGAGGTTCCACATGGGCAAAGATTCCATTTTCACTTTTACCACTATACAAAGGAACTTTATCACTAGAGGCTTCCCCCTTGTCGGAATTAGCAACCATCACCTTGTTAGTGGGATCAACCACTTCCAATGGTGCGGTGGATAATTTAAGACCATCAAGAAAATCCTTAAGCACGCCTTTGACCTTGGCCGTCATGGAGGTTTTAAATGTGTCCAAGGCCACATTGAGTTCCTCACGTGAGATTGAGGTTCCCCCATCGGTCGTAGACGAGGACGGAATCACACCGGGGTGCTCCTCCTCACCGTCTACGGTGTCAACCATGCTCTTCGGATGGCAAAGTCCTTAATAAAGAGACGAGGCTCTGATACCAATTGAAAGAATCGATATAGTTGACTAGTGGGGGTGAATAGGCAACTAACAATTTTTAGCTTTTCTTTACCAATTTAAACTTTGAATCAAAGTAGGTTGTCTAGATATGCAACTAGGTGAGCAACCTATATGATGCAACAACAATAAGTAAACAAGCAACAAAGGGAAGTAACACAAGATAAGCTTGCACGAGTAAAGGGAAGAGATAACCAAGAGTGGAGTCGGTGAAGACGAGGATGTGTTACCGAAGTTCCTTCCCTTTGAGAGGAAGTACGTCTCCGTTGGAGCGGTGTGGAGGCACAATGCTCCCCAATAAGCCACTAGGGCCACCGTATTCTCCTCACGCCCTCACACAATGCGAGATGCCATGATTCCACTATTGGTGCCCTTGAAGGCGGCGACCAAACCTTTACAAACAAGGTTGGGGCAATCTCCACGACTTAATTGGAGGCTCCCAACAACACCATGAAGCTTCACCACAATGGAGTATGGCTTCGTGATGACCTCAACCGTCTAGGGTGCTCAAACACCCAAGAGTAACAAGATCTGCGAGGGATTAGTGGGGGGAATCAAATATCTCTTGGTAGATGTGTAGATCTAGGCCTTCTCAACCAATCCCTAGGAGATCAACAAGTTTGATCGGCTAGGGAGAGAGATCGGGCGAAAATGGAGCTTAGAGCAACAATGGAGCTTGGAGGTGGAAGAGGTAGTCAACTCGGAGAAGAAGACACCCCTTATATAGTGAAAGAGCAAATCCAACTGTTATCCACTTAACCAGCCCGCGACCTGCGGTACTACCGCACCAATCAAGCGGTACTACCGCAAGGGCTCATGGTACTACCGCAACGAACCGTGGTACTACCGCTACCGCGGCAGGGCCTAAGACCAGTCCTGAAGTGCTAAGGCAAGGAGTGGTAGAACCGCTGGCGCGGTACTACCGCGTCCCCTTGTGGTACTACCGCAAGGCAGGAATGGACTAGGCCAGGAAGGCACGGACATATAAAAGTACATCCGTGACTACTTCGGCTGAGTTTTGATCCATGCAAAAATCTGACTCGGTACTACCGCAGACCTGGAGCAGTACTATCGTGTAGGGCGCGGATGTAAAAAATTACTTCCGCCCCTACTACCGCTCATGCTGCTGAGCCTAGCCAGAACGCACGGTACTACCGCGCCCATGGAGCGGTACTACCGCGTAGGGCACAGATGTAAAAAATTACATCCGCCCCTACTACAGCACTAGCAGCAGCGCCTGGCCTGAGGCCACGGTACTACCGCTCCCGAGGTGCGGTACTACCATGAGCACTTGCGGTACTACCGCGCCAGAGGCCGGTACTACCTCAAGGGCCTGCGGTACTACCGCTCTGAGGAGCAGTACTACCGCATGCCCCAGTTCAGCAACATTAGGAGACCTTCATTTTGCATAGACAAGGAGAGACAGAGGATGCTCCAAAGAGCCAAAGGAGAGGTGGTGCAAAAGGAGTAGACGTGTACGTGATGATTCCACCCAAACCTTTCCAAAGCGGACCCCCTCTTAATAGTACGGCTTTCCTACGACTCAAATCCACCGAAAAGAAACATAGAGAAACGTCGTCTTCAATAGTCTTTGAGGGGCACCAAATTGTCTTGTGCCTAGTCATGATATGTCTGAAATACTCCATGCACACGATTATTCCGCAAAAGCATTGTCATCGATCACCAAAACAACTAAGGGATAAATATGCCCTTACAATGGGGCTGCGGGGCTACGCCTCCACCCCTAGATCGTGTAGATTACTCACACACAGAGATCGAATCACAAGTAATATAAATTGTATAAATAGTTAATGATGAATGATTGGAAATCTAATAGTGCTACTAATCACGATGAATCTTGATTATAAGCAATGAAAGTAATGAAAATGAAGGCTATGGTGGTGGAGATGTGATCTTGACGGCGATTGCATAGACCAGAATAGTGACAATGACAACTACATGAGAATTGTTGTTACCCTCCGCAATTGTTCGTGTAGCCGTAAGGGCTTTCTCCTTTATGTAGTGTAGACGGGTGGAATAGAGTCAGGGTGTCTCTTTTGTGAATTGGGCTCAGTTCCCTTCATGGAGTATTTCACCGATGATATCACATATGTGGTGGCACCTCATACGACCAAGTTTGGTCGTCCTGTGCGGCATCTTCTCTCCTGGAACCTCATGTGATACATCCAATTGTATGGGAACAATCTCCCTGTCCAATATATCCCATATATGACTTGATTTTGCACCTAAAAACGTCGATTTCTGCAAGGAGAAAAATAAACAAGGAGGTTTGCAATACTCTGCATTTAGTGGAAAAATTGAAGCAACATTCTGAAAAATATCTGGCTTAACACAGGTAAAAATTAGTTAAAACCCGGTAATCAGGGACCTACTATAAAGGAAGCCTCAAACTCGAGTCTTGCGGTGATGTACTCCTTTTTGTCTCTGTCTTGTATTTTTTATGTGATAAACCTTGAATATATATATATATATATATGAAGTTAGAAGAGTGTTAGCAATCTTTCATTGATTTGGCAGCTAATGGGGTTGTTGCACTCCCAATCTGGAAATGGGCCTATTAAGGCCATAGAGGCGATGTTTCCTTCCTCGCGAGGAGGCCGAGGTGTCTCCATAAATTTAAAACTCATTCATCTGGTGTTACATGTGTGTTTGCATGTCTATGACATAATCGGAATTTCTTTTCCATATGCACTCAAGGCCAATTTGAATGCATATACATAGATAATGGCATGAATCCAGTTACACATGAATTAACTGTCAATCAAAGCATTTTTAGCTGCATGGTCCAAAATTGTTTGTGGGAAACTGAGAAGGGCAAGCACATAACATATTGGATGTCTTGAGATCAAATTCCAAACCAAAGTGTCATGGAGGCCTTGCTATCCATGATTTTTGCATTTTTTAACCATGCATTACTAATAAGACTGGCCTAGTGCGTGCTAACGGTCCTGGATAGCTTATGTCCACACTCCTTGGGCCAAAATATTACCGTGATGGCAGGCTTGAAGATACGTTGTTCTCGGTTAATCCTTCGAGTATGTGGTAGGCCATTAGTTAAGGGTTAGATCAATTGAAGAAGGGGCTAGTGTGGAGGATTGGCAATGGGCAAAACCTTCACGTTGGTAGGACAATTGGGTTCCATGGGCCCCCTCTTACCGACATGTGTCTCAACATGGAAGTTGTTGCTTGAGATGGGTGTCCGAGTTATTGACTATCCATGGCGCGTGGGATCCCCAACTCCTGCAACATACTTTCCTCCTTATAGACGTTGATGAGATTATGAAGATTCGACCTTGACCTCAACTAGTTAATGATTATCTTGCATGGGGATGGGCAAGTTGGGGACCTTCTGCGTCGACAATGCCTACTGTCTTGGCAGGGCACCAAATGGAGTGCGTGCCATCTGATCGACAGTATGGGGATGCCATTCCCCACTGCTTCCTCTCTAGTAGGAAGGTGTTACCCCCTCCCCCCCCCAAGTGCAAGGATCTATAGCAAGCAATAGTTTTTCCTCAAAGTGGATGACCTTAAGGTTTATCAAACTAGTAGGAGTTTCCAGTGTAGCCAATGATAAGTAACTACACACAAGAATACAATACTGCCTTCGCCCCCAATGAAACTAGTAAGATTTTTCAGTCTTACTAGCCATGCCGGTTACAAGGATTAAACACAAGTGTGTATGGAAAATTGTAGTCGCAAAGAAAAGAAATAAAACAAGGAATTGTAAGGAGTGTTTGTTCGAGGTTGAAAGCAATGAAAGAAGAATGTACTGCGATCGATAGGTTCACTAGTGTCTAAAAGAATTACAATTGTGCATCGATCAAATTGTAGTTTTTATTATGCTTATACATGGCATAGTCATATGAGCATCACGTCCGAACATCTATAGATCGTTATCCAATTACACCTATAGCTAATATTTCACCCCAAGACCGCTATCCAGCATGCATTTCAAAATATTAAGTAAATAAAACATAGTGTTGTATGGCAACAGTACAATACAACACAAGCCGTTTCACTTTCTGTCACATTGGTAGGTTACTTGCAAGATTGAGGGACGAACTTCAATAGCCCATCATAGCACTCTCAGTCAGGGGGTTAGGGAACTCTTGAAGATATCGATAGAATAACATTTCTTTTTCATAAGTTTCAGTGGACGCAGAGCCAACAACTGTAGTTTTTCAGCGTAAGGTCAGGTTATAGAAAGCCCTATTTTGATCCCAACTAACATCCACAACTTGATCTTGGAGACCATCCATCAAACTTGGCCAAAGAAATATAAATTGTTCGTAGAGCATATATGTATAAGAATTGTGCAACAAAGAAACCAAATTGATCTCAACATAATTCATGGATATATCTGATCAAAAAGTGACAATTCGTCACATCACAACAAACTCACCAACAGATTACAACATATGGATCACAATCATGTAGGGAATCACATGTGATATTTGTATTGGGAAGCAAGGGAGAGAAAAATATCTAGCTACTGCTATGAATCCACAGTCCAAAGAAACCTACTCAAGAGCGGTCACGATGGCCTTAAAGTTGATTGGATGGCCACCGAAATGATTTCCCCTCCGACAGATTACTGAAAATTAAAGACCTCCAGATTGGATCACTTCGAAACAGACAGGTGTGGCACTGGAAACAGAAAGACTCCTCGATCTTTATGGTTTCCGGGTGAACAAAAAAATATAGGCATTGAGATGCGGTGCAGCAGAGCCATTAGGGAGACCACATAGGTGCTGCACGCGGCCTCCCCCTGGCCGAGTGATGAGGTTTCATGGGGCCCATAGAGCTCCCTCGGGTGGGACCTGGGTCCTCCAAAAGCTTCTCGGTGAAAAAACCTTTTCTATATTTTTTATGATGGGCTGAGGCTGGTAGTCGAAGTCGACCATGAGATCAAGTTGGATGTCGGTGATGGTGAAGGGCATCCATTTTCCCTTTGTTCGTGAAGGGACCTTCTCCTTAGCCTTTGCAGTGGTGGCAATGGTCTTCCCGCCCTTCATTGTATGTGTGGACTTGGCTGGAGGTGCAATGGTGGTGCGCTGGTGCAATGGTGGTGTGGCAAAGCAACAGAACAAGAGCGCGGTAGGAATGGAGCGTGAGCTCGAGGAAGGAGAAAGGAAAGGCTTCCACAGTATTCCACTGCGCTCTTGTCTTGACCAGCTCATCCTCAGGCTCCCTAGGTCAGTTCCGCCTTAGGCCATCAGTCCAGCTCATGGGACATGTAGAAGGAATACTGTGGAAGCCTTTCCTTTCAAGACAAGGAAGCTGGATCCGTAGAGGACTCCATGATATGTCTCCAACGTATCTACTTTTTCAAACACTTTTGCCCTTGCTTTGGACTCTAACTTGCATGATTTGAATGGAACTAACCCGGACTAACGCTATTTTCAGCAGAATTGCCATGGTGTTATTTTTGTGCAGAAATAAAAGTTCTCGGAATGACCTAAAACTTCACGGAGAATATTTTTGGAATATATGAAAAATACTGGTGAAAGAATATACGTCAGGGGGCCCACACCCTGTCCACGAGGGTGGGGGCGCGCCCCCTGCCTCGTGGTCCCCCCGATGCTCCACCGACCTCAACTCCGACTCTACATATTCACGTTCGGGGAGAAAAAAATC
Source organism: Triticum urartu (assembly GCF_056163025.1). Taxonomy (NCBI): domain Eukaryota; kingdom Viridiplantae; phylum Streptophyta; class Magnoliopsida; order Poales; family Poaceae; genus Triticum; species Triticum urartu. The sequence goes on along the minus strand of NC_141875.1, from coordinate 109,861,752 downwards.
AGAGAGAAGGATTCATCACGTTTTACGATACGGAGCCGCCGCCAAGCCCTAATCTCTCTCGGGAGGGCTGGTCTGGAGTCCGTTTGGGGCTCCGGAGAGGGGAATCCGTCGCCATTGTCATCATTAACCTTCCTCCATCACCAATTTCATGATGCTCACCGCCGTGCGTGAGTAATTCCATTGTAGGCTTGCTGGACGGTGATGGGTTGGATGAGATTTATCATGTAATCGAGTTAGTTTTGTTAGGGTTTGATCCCTAGTATCCATTATGTTCTGAGATTGATGTTGCTATGACTTTGCTATGCTTAATGCTTGTCACTAGGGCCCGAGTGCCATGATTTCAGATCTGAACCTATTATGTTTTCATGAATATATGTGAGTTCTTGATCCTATCTTGCAAGTCTATAGTCACCTATTATGTGTTATGATCCGTTAACCCCGAAGTGACAATAATCGGGATACTTACCGGTGATGACCGTAGTTTGAGGAGTTCATGTATTCAGTAAGTGCTAATGCTTTGTTCCGGTACTCTATTAAAAGGAGGCCTTAATATCCCTTAGTTTTCGATAGGACCCCGCTGCCACGGGAGGGTAGGACAAAAGATGGCATGCAAGTTCTTTTCCATAAGCACGTATGACTATATTCGGAATACATGCCTACATTACATTGATGAACTAGAGCTAGTTCTGTGTCACGCTGTGTTATAACTGTTGCATGAGGAATCGCATCCGACATAATTATCCATCACTGATCCATTGCCTACGAGCTTTTCACATATTGATCTTTGCTTAGTTACTTTACCATTGCTACTGTTACGATCACTATAAAACCAATACTATTACTTTTGCCACTGTTACCGTTACTTCCATATTACTTTGCTACTAAATACTTTGCTATAGATATTAAGTCTTTCAGGTGCGGTTGAATTGACAACTCAACTGTTAATACTTGAGAATATTCTTTGGCTGCCCTTGTGTCGAATCAATAAATTTGGGTTGAATACTCTACCCATCAAAAACTGTTGCGATCCCCTATACTTGTGGGTTATCACTCCACTTCACCGACATAGCTGACTAGGTGAACCTGTTGGGAAACATAGTAGAAAACAAAAAAAAATGCCATACGATCATCGAGGAATATTATAAAGATGTATTAACGGTTTGGATTCCATCGATGCCGACTCTGAGTTGCAGCGAAAGAAGACGAGTCGGTGTAGATCGTACTTGGAGTCCCTCAAACCATAGATGAATGATCTCGCGAACCGCCCACGAACAGTCCCTCAAACGGAAGACCGAGTTGCAATCGTACGGTTTTCATGATCTGGCAGCGCTTCACCTTCCAGTGCTAATCACCGCTCAAGAACCAGAGGGAGGATATTAGAACCACATTGGTATTCTAATTATGAGGACTAAAGGATCCAGGTCAATCTCTAATTGATCAACTAGGACAAACTAGAATTAGAACTAGAGAACTATAGGAGGCTCCAAAACTTGTGTAGAGAAAAGGTGCAAAAGCCTCTGGTATACATAGGTTGAAGGGGAGAGGAGGGGCACCACAAGGAGGGGAAGGATTCCCTCCTTGCGCCAGCCAAGGGGGGAAGGAGGAGTCCTTCCACCACCCCATTCAGCCTCCCCTAGAGGGAAAGGGGGCGCCTCCCTTATTGGGCCCTTGTGGCCCAAGTTGCCTTCCACCTCTTGGCCTTTTAAGGCCCGTTGGTATTTAATTAATTATAAAAGCCTCCTAACAATTAGTAGAGCCTTTTATTATTAATTTAAGATCTGTGAAACATTTTTCAGCAATATATTATTTATTGGTAATACCCAGTATTGCCCGATAAACTCCGAAACCCTTTCGGTGACCCTGAAACGCTTCCGGATCCCCTAGAAACTATTTCGAATATTAATGAAACTATTTCACAAATAAATCCTCGATACTCCCATCCTACTAATGCTTGGCAGATCATGATTACCTTAAGCTTGTGACCCTGTAGGTTCGGTAAAACATAGAAATGAACAAAACCCCTTTGTTCAATGATCGATAGCGGAACCGTAGATGTCCATATCGATCCCTATGAGTACACGGATGACATTCAAGTGAACCTTTGGTTATCATGTGCTATTCCCTTTGCTTCGCAATACTTTACAAAACCCTAGATTTATAGGTATCCTCTTGAGTCATACACATGCTCACTATACCGATCTCCACATTACTGATTTTGTTCTTCTTTCTCGTTGATACGTTCCAGCATCCCCATGACATAGTCACATGTGTCTGGCCAGAAGATGATGGATGTTGTCACACTGAGAGGGCCCTAAAAATATATCTTCATCGTTAGAGGAGAAAATTCCACTCTCGAGCTAACTAGTCTCTTGTCAAACTTTCTGATGAACCTGTAAGTTGTCGTTATGATCGCCGTGTTACAGATGACATTTGAGCCACCGTACGGTAAGAAGAAACTACAATACTCTCATGGTCTAAGAAACTAAAACGCACGTTAACACTCCGTGTTATAACAATTAATTTCAGAAGATATTAACTCAAAGTATAACAAACAACTTTGGGTCGGTTCAATATGATAGTTCTTCTAATGGCATACTCTCAATGTTGTTTTAGGACCATCGTTACACTTAATCCGGAAAACATGATCACCGTCAGTCTTAGAGGCAAGACTAAGAACCTAATTTTATCGTTTATCATTCCACACGTGCATTTGAGTTTTCCACTAAATCACATAATCCAGCATCATAACAGTTATAGCATAGAATAATAACTCTTAATTATGAATATGAAAATATAATAATACAATATTATTGCATCTAGGACATATTTCCAACAAAACCCTAGGGCCTAGTATCTTATATAAGCCCGGGCCAAGCTAGTCAATAGAACACATTAGAATCTCTCAGTATTACCTGTATTTTGTACACTCCAATCACAATATACACGAGCAGGAGTAGAGTTTTACCTCATAAGGAGGACCTGGACCAAGGTAAATCTGTCTCGTGTTTCCTCTCTGGCCTAATCGCCATGCCGGGATACCCTACCGAGGGATTTGGTAGAATTAGCTCTGACAAACAGTCTATTAACTAAGGATTAACAAGTCACACTAGTCATGGTACTCTAGGGAAATTTCACCCTTTTCACCAGCACACTATCGTTTCCATAGTTACGTTGCCAAACGACTACCTCATTGTAGCTGCCAGCCGCTTCCTTAGCACAACAAGTCAGCAACAGATTCTATTGAATTTGAAGCCCAAACAAAAGAATACCTCTATACGATCTTTCAAAAATGGAAGGTGTGATGCTTATGGTGTTGTGACGCATATGACATGTACATAGAAACACCCTATTAAAATACATGTGCTATAACGCGTTTGGTAGCCCGTATCAACCCTAACCAGGCTCGCGCGGGAAGATTTCAGCATGTTTGGTTGCTTGGCCTGCATCAGATTCTTGGCCCGCACAGAAATTAAAGCACTCCTCGGCAAGCCTGCTAGGGTTGATCGGATCGGCCATTTCTGGCAAGTCAAGTTGAGTCGAGTCATTTTAAGCGCACATGGGTGGGTCTGGTTGTAGGAGACATGCAAAGGATGCGAGCTAGTAGGCACCTTGGTTTGTTGTGTACCTTCATTAATCTCCTTCTCTAATCTCTCTTTTTAAATTTACACAACGATGCTTTGATTCAAAATTAGTTGTACACAAAAAAGATGTGCATTGATGTTATAATTTCATTCAGGCGATTGGTTTGAAGTTTCATCGGCTATAAATGTTCAATTTCATGTTCATATTTGGAGCTAATTTGGACGAATTATGTCAAATTCTTTGTGATCGGTCTACCATTGAAATTTTCTTTGACCGGTAGGTTTATCTCGTAGTCTCACACGACTTTCGCCTTGCATGTTTTCTGTTACGATGATCGTAGACGAGTAGACCTAGTCTTCCTCGTGGACTATACATATGCATATATGTGATTTGTTTTGTTGACACTCCTTAATTTCATTCATCCTTTCTAATCATTCCTCTCGGCCTCCTCTTCCATGTCCTATTGCATTCGCACCACCGCTGGCGTCCTTCCTCTTGGCCACCTCTCTCGCATCCTGCAGCACTCGCACCACCACCGTCGTCGTTCATCTCGGCCCTCTGCCCCAGCACCCTCCTATTCGCCCCCCCCCCTCCCCCTGCGACGTCGACGGTAACAAATGGTTCACCATGTCGCCGATATGATTGCTCGTCCGCGACTCTGTGCTCATCGCGTCGGACGCGGCGCCGCGGTCACCGCCCACCGCAGTCGCCGAGGCAATATAGTGTAACTCTATGTGTTATGTGTAACTGTTAACTCTTAATCATATTTGGTGTATGCAATCAAAAACCGTGTAGTTGCATCATTCCGGTCAATACAGGACACCAAACGACATGCCAAAATTGTTCCCCTAATACAAGCAGCAGGCAACCAAACGATGTGAAGATGATAATTTTTTGCCTTTTTTTTCGGCTAGGCCCAACTAAAACAAGCATGCAAAGTGCCCAAAAACAATGCTGCCTAAAGCCAAGGAAAACCAGGTGCACGTCGTCGCCGGAATAATGCTGTTTTTTTCACCGCCGGCTGACGATTGGGTTAAGTCAAACTCTGATGGCTCTTGCTCAGAAGTTGATGCTATATGATCCACAAGTATGGTGCTCAGAGACCACCTTTGGTGCCATCATCTTGGTCTCATGCCTTCGACTGCTCTCTTGTCATGACGTACTAGAATTGTGGAATGTAGCAATCTATACCTATCTCTATTGACTCTGGCTGTCTGCAAGTGGTAAAGATGACTCAGGACTCCACGTTGGACTGGTTCAGAATCCAGATATGCATTCTTGGTGCATGAAACGAGAGAATAGATAAATGGAGGCTTAGGGTTTGAACGTATTACTCATTTTCGTAGATGACAAAATTCTGCAAGCCACTTTTATGGCAAATCATGCTAGAATTCATGATCGGTTGGCTCTGTGCCATACAATGTTGCGGAACTGAGACCGTAACCCTTCCATGGTTTCTCAGACAAACAACAGGTTGATCATCCCAATTCCCAATCTCCATTGTAGACTTTTTTCCTTCTTCTTTACTGAACGAATCTCTGTTCGCACCATGTGCCGCACTGAACGGAGAAAAATGTACACGAAAGGTGCTGGGGACCACAGACTACTCGGTCCGTGTCGATGTCAACCGTGAACTCGCATGCGCGCCAAAAATATCACAGCATGCTCATGTGCCTGGCTGACACCACGTTATTTAGGCTCCATTTTTATTATTTCCTCTGTGATTGGACAAATGTCTCCATCTATTACACATCAACGATAAAGAAAATTAGCGTCTAATTAAAAAACGATAAGGAAATTAGGGTGCCCAAGAAATTGAGAACTCAAAGGCAGCAGCGACGGCCACTGCGCACATGACAATGGAATGGAATCTAAGCACCACACGTCAAAAGCTAGCGCCTCAGCTAACTAAACCAGTGCACGCATTCATCCAAAACGAATCACCGTCGGCGACGGCCACGTCGGGCGCCGGCGACAGCTACTGAGGCACCGCGGCGAGCTGCTGCACCCTCTCGGCCATGCCCTTGACGCTGGCGCCGAGGCGCGCCACGAGCGCCGCCTCGCTCCACCCCTCGCCCTCCACGGCGTCGCACTCGAACGCCCACGAGATCATGCACCCGCCTTCGCCGCCGTCGAGGCCCAGGACGCGGAGCGTGGCCACGTAGCGGCCGAACCCCATGTTGCTGTCGACCACGGCGTAGCGGAGGCGCCGCGCGGCGTGGTCCGCCTCCAGCAGCTCCTCGCGCGCCCACAGCCCCGCGGCGCTCGAGGCCACGTGCCGGACGCAGCCGGGGGCGATCGGCAGCCGGCCGTCGTCGTCCTCCTCGCAGCCGGCTCCCGTGACGACGCGCTCGCACACGTCGATGCCAGGGAGGTAGCGGTGAGCGGAGAAGAAGCTGGCGACGTGCGCCCACGCGGCGCCCGCCGGCGTGCCCGGCAGCGCGGCCTCCACGGCGCCTCGCCACTGCTCCGGCGCCGCAGCTGCCAGCGCCCGCCCTTGCTGCGCACCCGCCTCGCCGACCTCCATTCCCGCTGCCGCGCGCCGCTCGAAGACTTTCCGAACGTGTGCACACGCACGTACGAGTACTACGTACGTGTTTGGCTAGCGATCTGGTAATCAACGATGCACTGATACTGTGTATGGCAACGGCTTATGTATAGTGAGCGCAGCAACGACAACTAAGCTAACGACGTGTCAATGTGCGAATGATAAGAATGTGTACGTGTACTGAGCGATGGCGATTGACAAGGTTGTGAGTGGGTCTGTGAATCATTTTGTTTTCTCAATTACTCTCACCGTTTTCAAAGTCTTTTTAGAGATTTCAACCAGTGACTACTCCCTCCGTCCCAAAAACATGTCCCAATCTTATTTCTTAAATAGATGTATTTAACACTAACTTGATGCTAGATTCATCCATTACATGCACAAGCTTTTTCATACAAAGAAAGTACATGCAAAGCAAAATAAGTAAATCTACCCTCTAAAAAATGTCTACATACATTTGTATATTATAGTCCATTTAAAATATCTAAAAATACTATATTTAGAAACGGAGGAAGTAGATCTCAACTCTGGAATCATGACTGATGGATGCAAGTATGATTGGGTGATTGCTACACTGATTGCCAACAAAAAAAATGTGATGGAATTTTGTGGCCGGGGGTCAAACTAGTAGTATATTTTTGCCAGTCGGTGGTATAACTAGTAAATTCACCAGTTGGGCCACAGCTGCCGGATTATGAGTCGGCCGGCGGCTAAGCCGTCCATCCGGGTAACGCGGAATCATATGCAGAGAGCTGTAGCCCCACTTTGGTTGGTGCACCGTCCCATGTTCGAGATGCAGTCATATGCAGAGAGCTGTGCACGATGCATAGTTTACAGTTAACCGGTGTAAGAGCATCTCTCTAGCACACTCCTTAAAATACGGACCTGCAAATTGAGTTTACAATTTGTAAAATGCCTCGGATACGGGACGAAAACAGCGGCGGCACAACAGAAGTGTAAAATGAACTTATAAACTTTGAAATCAGAGCTTCGTGTCAGAAATCGAACTACTTCACTAGAACTAGCAGCGTTCATACTACTTGATCATCATACATATTTCATACATAGCATATTTGCACAAAGTAGATCGGATGAGCGGCTGAGGCCGTAAACACTACTGCCAAAATTTGGCTCACCGGAGCCATCCAAGTGCGGCGGCGGCGGAGTTCAATCGTCGTCGTTGGAGGAGACGAAGTCGACGTAGATGTCGTCATGCGCCTAGGCTTCGTGGCGCCATGCCTTGAGGTTGGCATCGAAGTCCTGCGCCTTGGCGAGCCCCTGGTCGAGGAGGACGTCATCGAGGTCGGCTAGAGATCGACGGCGCTGCTCCGCCTCCTCCTCCTCCCACGCACTGTGCGCGACAATGGCCCGCTCGAAGCTCTCCGCCTCTGCCATGGGGGGATCCTCCGGCCCGATGACGCCACCACTCGGCCGCACCGGCTCCGCCTCGAGCTCCCTCTTCACCGGGCGAGGCGGCGGGAGCTCCTCCGGCTCCCTTTTCGTCGGCATGAGGAGCGGCACCCCGTCGGAGCTTCTCGCGCCCGAGGACAGACGCGCCTGCCTGCGGTCGTATTCCTCCATCTCGCGGCGGAGGAGAGATGGTGGCGGCTCTAGGCCGCAGCTCATGTACTTCTTCGCGGGTCGCTTCCTTGCGTCGTCGGCTCTGACACACCGCTTCCGCTCGGGGTCTTCGCTACCGCCAGAGCGGCGGCCCGAGCTCCACATCCCGCGCCACATGCTGGAGTGCGGCGGCGGATTCGAGCTCACCGGCGGCAAGAAATCGAAGAGGGGATTAGGGAATTGCGGCGGCGTGGGGATAGGGTTTTGCCCTGTATACTCGCCGCAAACCCATAGATATACCGCGTGGCGGGGGGCGGTTTGCGGACCAGCGTAAAATCATTTACGGGACGAGCGACTATACTGGTTCTGGCCTGACCCAAAAAAGGGGCAAACCCGTATAGTCGCCGGATTTTTACAGTTTTCACATTTTTAAAGGGTCTACTGGAGATGCTCTAAGAGCATCTACAGCCGGACTTCGCAGATCTGACCTCTTAAAATGACCGGCCATGTCCTAAAAATTTGATTCTACAACCAGATACCTCAAATTAAATGCCTCAAATCAATATTATTACATACAATGTGAAACCTCCATTTTCCCATCTATACACTGATAAGGGATGTATGGAGTCTCGAGAAGAGAGGAGCCGTGGTGCCCCCCCCCCCCCCTCTTGGACCGCCCGGATCTCATGAGTGAATAGAAAGTTAGATCTACATGGGATCTCACACGAATTGCCCCATCTATCCTCCTGAGGAGAAGTTTGTTTGGTTTCAAACTCCGATTCAAACAGGAGGAGTATGCCATGCTAATGTGCCTTGGATGATCCACATCTTCGGGCCAGGCGCTGATGAGCACATTGAACTATCCATGTGGCTGAGAGCCCTCACAGCTGAGCTCGCCTCGTTTCGCCCTGCCCATGTCCAACGGCCGGTTGCGCTTCCCAGAGTGTTGGTCCGGTCGCCGGCAAGGTAGAGTAGGGAATGGGACTCAAGGCACCGCCATCTTCCATGCCCCACTCTTCCTCGTCGGAGCCCGGAACCCGGATGGTGCCAGTGGACGTCAGATTAGGACAAGCCGGCAACATCCACCACGACGCGGTTGCGGCGCTCGTACTGGTGCACCATACAGGGACCCGGAGAATGCGACTCTGCCTCGCCGACGTCTACCACCGTGAGGGCTGTTGTGGGCTCTCGCGCCCGCTACCTTGCGCGGCGGGCACGCCGTGCAAGTTTGCATTTGGACGACGCCCATGGTGCGTCCATGACCTCGGCGCGCCAACGGAGGGGTTGCGCGCCCGCTACCGTGTTCGGACGCCAAAAGGACCGCACCGCCTCCGGTGAGGCAGCAACGACACACCTAGCGCCGAATCCATCCGTCATTGAGCGGACGCAGTGGATTCCCAACGGAAGGAGTCCGAGTGCTGCCTCGCACGGGCCTCCTCTCGGGAGTGGCGAAGCGCAAGCCGAACGGCCATCTCCTCCTCGAGGCCGCATGGGATGAGCTCGGGGTCGACGGATCTGAGGGTGGAGGATTCGGATCCGCTGCCTGCCATGCTGGAAAAGGCCGGACGAGAGATTGGGTGGCAGAAGGGAGTGGAGGGAAGTGGAGTGAAATGGCTAGGGTTTAATCCAGCGAGCAGATGGGAAGGAATATATGTGGGATCGGGTGGGTCAACGTGGGCTGGGACGACGTGACGGACGCGTCTGGGCGCCCCATATCCGTCTCGTGTTTAGGCTGGATACGAGGGTGTCGGTTAGCCTAGATGTTTAAGGCCCGTTTGAGGCGCCCGTATGAGTTGTATTTTTGTGACTCGTCAGTGGCCAGGGCTTTTGTCTTTGAGGTAGGTTTGAGACGTACGGCTGTAAATGCTCTAAGTTCTCAGTAGCCTCTCTCACGATCTATTTCTCACTTACAATGGATACAAGCTTCGGTTTGAGGGACAGAAAATGAAGATAAGAAGAAGAGAAGGAAGGGAGCCAGAGGTAGGAGGACGGGAAGCCGTCCGTGCCGCCGTTGATCCACTGGATATATCGATTCGTTGCTTCTTCTTTCTCCCAGTATTTGTAGCAATGGCAGCCTGGGGTGCATAGGCCCAGCCCATGTGATGTCCAGAGGCAGGCCCACGTACACGTATGGACTAGGGGAGGGCCTTGACAATTGGTGGCCATATCAAAATCAATACTCCCTTCAAAATGCCAAACAGAGACCGAGCTCAATAGAGACCTTAATTTAAAAACTTCAAAATTCAATTTTTTTAGTTTTATAATATTCTGAAAAAAATACATGGCACCCGGTCTCCAAAATGTGCCTTTTTAGTTCTATAATATTCTGAAAAATAAATACATGGAGGCCTTTTTAGTTTGGAGACCGGGTGCCATGGAGACATAATGTGCACGTGTGTGTAAATTTTCAGGTCAAAATACATAAAAATGAGAGCTACACGAGAAAAACAAATCCAGGGCTTTTTAGCATATATTCAGTTCATCCGCAAAGTCCCCTTTTTTTGTGCAACTCACAATTCAAGGTATTTCATCCTGAAATTTTACACACATACACATTACATCTTTTTATACATGCGTATTTTTCAGAATTTTTTGAACTAAAAAGTTTGAATTTTGGAAATTTTAAATTTAAGGCCTCCATGGCACCATGTCTCCAAAATGACCTATTCATACCCCCTCCGTTTCTATTTACGATGCACATTAGCTTTGTCTAAAGTCAAATTTTATAAACTTTGACAAAGTTTGCAGAGAAATATATTTAAATATGCACCGCTAAATTAATTTATTTCATCATGAATCTTTTTTCCGCAGAAGAAGATTCATCATCAAATATAATTTTACATCATACCGGTGTCTGATCTCAATCCACCACACCGGTGTCTGATCTCAATCTCTAGACATTGTGAGGAGAGGGGAGGGGAGGGGAGGAGGTGAGACTAAGAGCTAAGGTTAGGGTTTGAGGCAGAAGAAGATTTTGTAAGGTTCGAGTGAGTCATATTAGTGTGGGCCGACGTGGCAGATATGTCCGGACAATCCATGCCCGTGCCCACATTTGGGCTGGTTTGGGGCGGTCTGTCTTGTCCTGATAAATGGGGATGGTTTGGGAAGGCCCGTTAGCCGGTATTTTTTGTCAAGACTGTCAGGATTTTGGACTGTTCATCCGGACAAATTGAGCGGCCATATGAGGCCCTTTGGAGATGCTCTAAGTGACCTATTTTCATAACGTTGAAATAGTGTTCCCATCACTTTCGAGGGGGAAACCGGGTGTCCTTTCTTTCTTTCTCTTTTCCCTTTCATACATAGAAAAAATATATTTACTTTTTTTCAAACCATCAATATATTTAGTTTTTACTACTTTGTAAAAAAATATAGAAAATTGGTGTGTTGCTAAAAAAATGGTCACATAAATCGAACAAAATGTTCCTGTATTTGAAAAAACCTATTCACATATTTGACAAAAGATGTTCCAATTTTTTTCACATGTTTCAAACAAAAATTCAACGTATGAACAAAAGTTTCAAAATAAGTCTTCATTTATCACAGAAAAGTATGCATGTATTTAGTAAAAGTATAAAAAATAACAAAGTAAAATAAAAATATAAAATACATGTATCATGAAAACTAGTGTCCATGCATGTAAAAATATCTTCGCATGTCTCAAATAATGTTCGTATATTTTAAAAATATCCATATATTAGCATAGAAATAAAAAGAATTAAAATAAAATCTTAAGTATAAATTAAATTAAATACAGAAACCAAAACTATGATGATAGTGTTGGAAATATGCCCTAGAGGCAATAATAAATTGGTTATTATTATATTTCCTTGTTCATGATAATCGTTTATTATCCATGCTAGAATTGTATTGATAGGAAACTCAGATACATGTGTGGATACATAGACAACACCATGTCCCTGGTAAGCCTCTAGTTGACTAGCTCGTTGATCAATAGATGGTTACGGTTTCCTGACCATGGACATTGGATGTCGTTGATAATGGGATCACATCATTAGGAGAATGATGTGATGGACAAGACCCAATCCTAAGCCTAGCACAAGATCGTGTAGTTCGTATGCTAAAGCTTTTCTAATGTCAAGTATCATTTCCTTAGACCATGAGATTGTGCAACTCCCGGATACCGTAGGAGTGCTTTGGGTGTGCCAAACGTCACAACGTAACTGGGTGGCTATAAAGGTGCACTACGGGTATCTCCGAAAGTGTCTGTTGGGTTGGCACGAATCGAGACTGGGATTTGTCACTCCGTGTAACAGAGAGGTATCTCTGGGCCCACTCGGTAGGACATCATCATAATGTGCACAATGTGACCAAGGAGTTGATCACGGGATGATGTGTAACGGAACGAGTAAAGAGACTTGCCGGTAACGAGATTGAACAAGGTATGGGGATACCGACGATCGAATCTCGGGCAAGTATCGTACCGATAGACAAAGGGAATTGTATACGAGATTGATTGAATCCTTGACATCGTGGTTCATCCGATGAGATCATCGTGGAGCATGTGGGAGCCAACATGTGTATCCAGATCCCGCTGTTGGTTATTGACCGGAGAGTTGTCTCGGCCATGTCTGCATGACTTCCGAACCCGTAGGGTCTATACACTTAAGGTTCGATGACGCTAGGGTTATAGGGAAAGTATGTACGCGGTTACCGAATGTTGTTCGGAGTCCCGGATGAGATCCCGGACGTCACGAGGAGTTCCGAAATGGTCCAGAGGTAAAGATTGATATATAGGAAGTATGGTTTTGGCCACCGGAAGTGTTCCGGGCATCGCCGGTAGTGTACCGGGACCACCGGAGGGGTCCGGAGGTCCATCGGGAGGGGCCACGGGCCCCAGAGGCATACATGGGCCAAGTGTGAGAAGGGACCGGCCCCTAGGTGGGCTGGGGCGCCTCCCCACCAAGGCCCATGCGCCTAGAGAGAAGAGGGGGCAAACCCTAAGGGCAGATGGGCCCTAAGGCCCATGCCTGGTGCGCCTCCCTCTCCCCCCACTTGGCCGCCACCCCAGATGGGGATTGGGGCTGCCGCCACCCCTAGGGTGGAAACCCTAGGTGGGGGCGCATCCCTCCCGCTCCCCCTATATATAGTGGAGGCAAAGGGGCAGCCCAACACACGAAGTTCTTCCCCTGTTGGCGCAGCCCTACCCCTCTCCCTCCTCGTCTCTCGTAGTACTTGGCGAAGCCTTGCTGGAGTCCCACGCTCCTCCACCACCACCACGCCGTCGTGCTGCTGCTGGACGGAGTCTTCCCCAACCTCTCCCTCTCTCCTTGCTGGATCAAGGCATGGGAGACGTCACCAGACTGCACGTGTGTTGAACGCGAAGGTGCCGTGGTTCGGCGCTTAGATCAGAATCAACTACGATCTGAATCGCTACGAGTACGACTCCTTCATCTGCGTTCTTGTAACGCTTCCACTTAGCGATCTACAAGGGTATGTAGATGCACTCTCCTTCCCCTCGTTGCTAGATTACTCCATAGATTGATCTTGGTGATGCGTAGAAAATTTTAAATTTCTGCTACGATCCCCAAAAGTGGCATCATGAGCTAGGTCTATGCGTAGTTTCTATGCACGAGTAGAACACAAGTTGTTGTGGGCGTCGATTTTGTCAATTTACTTGCCGTTACTAGTCTTATCTTGATTCGGCGGCATCGTGGGATGAAGCGGCCCGGACCGACCTTACACGTACGCTTATGTGAGACTGGTTCCACCGACTGACATGCACTAGTTGCATAAGGTGGCTAGCGGGTGTCTGTCTCTCCCACTTTAGTCAGATCGGATTCGATGAAAAGGGTCCTTATGAAGGGTAAATAGAAATTGGCATATCACGTTGTGGTTTTGGCGTAGGTAAGAAACGTTCTTGCTAGAAACCTATAGCAGCCACGCAAAAATTTGCAACAACAATTAGAGGACGTATAACTTGTTTTTGCAGCATATCCCTTGTGATGTGATATGGTCAAAAGGATGTGATGAATGATATATGTGATGTATGAGATTGATCATGTTCTTGTAATAGGAATCACGACTTGCATGTCGATGAGTATGACAACCGGCAGGAGCCATAGGAGTTGTCTTAATTTATTTATGACCTGCGTGTCAACTTAAACGTCATGTAATTACTTTACTTTATTGCTAAATCGTTAGCCATAGTAGTAGAAGTAATAGTTGACGAGACGACTTCATGAAGACACGATGATGGAGATCATGATGATGGAGATCATGGTGTCATGCCGGTGACGATGATGATCATGGCGCCCCGAAGATGGAGATCAAAAGGAGCAAAATGATATTGGCCATATCATGTCACTATTTGATTGCATGTGTTGTTTATCATGTTTTACATCTTATTTGCTTAGAACGACGGTAGCTTAAATAAGATGATCCCTCGCAATAATTTCAAGAAAGTGTTCCCCCTAACTGTGCACCATTGCGAAGGTTCGTTGTTTCTAAGCACCACATGATGATCGGGTGTGATAGATTCTAACGTTCGAATACAACGGGTGTAAGCCAGATTTACACACGCAATACACTTAGGTTGACTTGACGAGCCTAGCATGTACAGACATGGCCTCGGAACATGGAAGACCGAAAGGTCGAGCATGAGTCGTATAGAAGATATGATCAACATGAAGATGTTCACCAATGTTGACTAGTCCGTCTCACGTGATGATCGGACACGGCCTAGTTGACTCGGATCATATTTCACTTAGATGACTAGAGGGATGTCTATCTGAGTGGGAGTTCATTAAATAATTTGATTAGATGAACTCAATTATCATGAACATAGTCTAAATTGTCTTTGCAAATATGTTGTAGATAAATAGCTCACGTTGTAGCTCCCTGTTTCAATACATTCCTAGAGAAAGACCAAGTTGAAAGATATTGTAAGCAATGATGCGGACTGGGTCCGTAGTCCGAGGAGTGTCCTCACTGCTACACAGAAGGCTTACGTCTTTGATGCACCGCTCGATGTGCAAACCCCTACAACGTCGTCTGTGGATGTTGTGAACACTTGACAGACACATCCTGATGACTACTTGATAGTTTAGTGCACCATACTTTACGGCTTACATTTTGAACGCCATAAGACATATGAGATGTTCCAAGAGCTGAAATTGGGATTTCAGGCTCATGCCCGTGTTGAGAGGTATGAGACCTCTAACAAGTTCTTTTGCCAACAAGATGGAGGAGAACAGCTCAGCTAGTGAGCATGTGCTTAGAATGTCTGGGTGCTACAATCACTTAAATCAAGTGGGAGTTAAACTTCCAGATAAGATAGTGATTGATAGAGTTCTCTAGCCACTATCACTAAGCTACTAGATCTTCGTGATGAACTATGACATGCAAGGGATGGAGTTGATCCCGGAGCTGTTCGCGGTGCTTAAGACCGCAAAAGGTAGAAATCAAGGAGCATCAAGTGTTGATGGTTTAACAAGACCACTGGTTTCAAGAAGGGCAAGGGCTAGAAGGGAAACTTCATGGATGGCAAACCAGTTGCCGCTCCAGTGAAGGAACCCAAGGTTGAACCCAAACCCGAGACTAAGTGCTTCTATTGTAAGGGGGACGATCACTGGCAGCGGAATTACCCCAAATGCATGGTAGATAAGAAGGCTGGCAGCTTCAACAAAGTATATATGTGTTATTAATGTGTACCTCACTAGTACTCCTGGTAGCACCTGGGTATTGGATACAGGTTCAGTTGCTATTATTGGTGACTTGAAGCAAAAGCTACGGACTAAAGGGAGACTGGCTAAGGGCGAGGTGACGATGTGTGTTGGAAGTGTTTCCAAAGTTGATGAGATCACCATCGCACGCTCCATCTGCCTTCGGGATTAGTATTGAACCTAGATAAATGTTATCAGGTGTCTACGTTGAGCATGAATATGATTAGATCATGTTCATTGCAATACGGTTATTCATTTAAGTTAGAGAATAATGGTTATTCTGTTTACATGAATAATACCTTTCATGGTCATGCACCCTATGTGAATGGTTCAGTGAATCTCGGTCGTGGTAATACACATGTTCATGCCAAAAGATGTAGATAGTACCACTTTCTTGTGGCACTGCCGCTTAGGTCATATTGGCGTAAGATGCATGAATAAACTCCGTGTCGATGGATGTTTGGAGTCACTTGATTTTGAATCGCTTGACACATGCGAGCCATGCCTCATGGTCAAGATGACTAAGACCCCGTTTTCAGGTACAATGAAACGGGCAAGTGACTTGTTGGAAATCATACATGCTGCTGCGTGTGATCCAATGAGAATTGAAGCGTACGGTGGATATCGCTATTTTCTCATCTTCACTAACGATTTGAGTAGATATAGGTATATTTACTTAATGAAGCACAAGTCTGAAACATTTGAAAAGTTCAAAGCGATTTCAGAGTGAAGTTAAGAACCATCATAACAAGAAGATCAAATTCCTACGATCTGATCGATGAGAATTTCTGAGTTATGAGTTTGGCAATCACTTAAGACATTGTGGAATTGTTTCACAGTTGAAGCCACCTGGAACACCACAGCGTAATGGTGTGTCCGGGCATCATAATCGAACCTTATGAGATATGGTGCGATCTATGATGTCTTTTACTGATCTACCGCTATTATTTTGAGGTTATGCATTAGAGAAAGCTGCAGCATTCACTTTAGATAGGACACCATCTAAGTCCGTTGAGACGACGTCGTATGAATATGGTTTGGCAAGAAACCAAAGTTGTCGTTTCTTAATGTTTGGGGCTGCGATGCTTAAGGCTTCAGCCGGAGAAGCTCGCCCAAAAGCGGACAAACAAATCTTCATAGGATACCCAAAGGTGACAGTTGGGTATACCTTCTATCTCAGATTCGAGGGCAAATTGTTTGTCGCTAAGAACGGGTCCTTTCTCGAGAAGGAGTTTCTCTCGAAAGAATTGAGTGGGAGGAAGATAGAACTTGATGAGGTTGTCGAACCTTTACTTCAACCAGAGAGTGATGCAACACAGAAAGATGTTTTCTGTGGCGCCTACGTTTGTTGAATAGGAAGTTAATGATAGTGATCATGAAGCTTCGGATCAAGTTGCTATCGAACCTCGTAGGTCGACAAGGATATGTACTACTCCTGAGTGGTACGGTAATCCTGTCTTAGATATCATGTTGTTAGACAACAATGAACCTACGAGCTATGGAGAAGCGATGGTGGGCCCGTATTCCGACAAATGGTTAGAAGCCATGGAATCCGAGATAGGATCCATGTATCAGAACAAAGTATGGACTTTGGTGAACTTGCACGATGATCGGCAAGCCATTGAGATAAATGGATCTTTAAGAAGAAGACGAACGTGGACGGTAATGTCACCGTCTATGAAACTCGACTTGTGGCAAAGAGTTTTTCACAAGTTCAAGAAGTTGACTACGATGAGATCTTCTCACCCGTAGCGATGCTTAAGTCCATCGGAATCATGTTAGCATTAGCTGTATTTTTTGATTATGAAATCTGACAGATGGATGTCAAAACAAGTTTTCTTACCAGTTTTTCGTAAGAAAGAGTTGTATGTGATACAATCAAAGTTTTTGTCGATCCTAAGGATGCTAAAAGGTATGCTAGCTCTAGCGATCCGTCTATGGACTAGAGCGAGCATCTCAGAGTCGGAATATATGCTTTGATAGAGTGATCAAAGCTTTTAGGTTTATACAATGTTTGCTTGAAACTTGTATTTACAAGAAAGTGAGTGGGAGCACTACAACATTTCTGATAAGTATATGTGGATGACATATTGTTGATTCGAAATAATGTAGAATTTCTGGAAAGCATAAACGGTTGTTTGAAGAGTGATTTTCAAAGGAAGACCTGGATAAAGCTGCTTACATATTGGGCATCAAGATCTATAGAGACAGATCAAGACGCCTGATGATACTTTCAAAGAACGCACACCTTGACATGTTTTTGAAGGAGTTCAAAATAGATCAGTCAAAGAAGGGGTTCTTACCTGAGTTGTAAGGTGTGAAGTTGGGTAAGACTCAAAGCTTGACCACGGCAGAAGAAAGAGGTGAAGGAAATATGCCCTAGAGGCAATAATAGTGTTATTATTTTATTTCCTTATATCATGATAAATGTTTATTATTCATGCTAGAATTGTATTATACGGAAACATAATACTTGTGTGAATACATAGACAAACTAAAAGTCACTAGTATGCCTCTACTTGACTAGCTCATTAATCAAAGATGGTTATGTTTCCTAACCATAGACATGTGTTGTCATTTGATTAACGGGATCACGTTATTAGGAGAATGATGTGATTGACATGACCCATTCCATTAGCTTAGCACCTGATCGTTTAGTATGTTGCTATTGCTTTCTTCATAACTTATACATGTTCCTATGACTATGAGATTATGCAACACCCGTTTACCGGAGGAACACTTTGTGTGCTACCAAACGTCACAACGTAACTGGGTGATTATAAAGGTGCTCTACAGGTGTCTCCAAAGGTATATGTTGGGTTGGCGTATTTCGAGATTAGGATTTGTCACTCCGATTGTCGGAGAGGTATCTCTGGGCCCTCTCGGTAATGCACATCACCTAAGCCTTGCAAGCAATGCAACTAATGAGTTAGTTGCGAGATGATGTATTACGGAACGAGTAAAGAGACTTGTCGGCAATGAGAGTGAACTAGGTATTGAGATACCAACGATCGAATCTCGGGCAAGTAACATACCGATGACAAAGGGAACAACGTATGTTGTTATGCGGTCTCACCGATAAAAGATCTTCGTAGAATATGTGGGAACCAATATGAACATCCAGGTTCCGCTATTGGTTATTGACCGGAGACGTGTCTCGGTCATGTCTACATTGTTCTCGAACCCGTAGGGTCCGCACGCTTAAGGTTTCGATGACAGTTATATTATGAGTTTATTAGTTTTGATGTACCGAAGTTAGTTCGGAGTCCCGGATATGATCACGGACATAACGAGGAGTCTCGAAATGGTCGAGACATAAAGATTGATATATTGGACGACTATATTCGGACACCGGAAGTGTTCCGGGAAAGTTTCGGATAAAACCGGAGTACCGGGGGGTTACCGGAACCCCCCGGGGGGTTAATGGGCCTCATGGGCCTAAAGTGGAGAAGAGGAGGGGCGGCTAGGGCAGGCCGCACGCCCCCTCTCCCCCTAGTCCGAATTGGACAAGGAGGGAGGGGCGGCGCCCCCCCTTCCCTTCCTCTTCTCTCTCCCTTCCTTCCCCCTCTCCTACTTGGACAAGGAAAAGGAGGGAGTCCTACTCTCGGTAGGAGTAGGACTCCTCCCTGGCGCGCCTCATCATGCACGGCCACCCCTTCCTCTTGCTCCTTTATATACGGGGGCAGGGGGCACCTCTAGACACAACAATTGATCCTTGAGATCTCTTAGCCGTGTGCGGTGCCCCCCTCCACCATAATCCTCGATAATATTGTAGCGGTGCTTAGGCGAAGCCCTGCGACAGTAGAACATCAAGATCTTCACCACGCCGTCGTGCTGACGGAACTCTTCCCCGACACTTTGCTGGATCGGAATCCGGTGATCGTCATCAAGTTGAACGTGTGCTAGAACTCGGAGGTGCCGTAGTTTCGGTGCTTGATCGGTCGGACCGTGAAGACGTACGACTACATCAACCGCGTTGTTATAACGCTTCCGCTTTCGGTCTACGAGGGTACGTGGACAACATTCTCCCGTCTTGTTGCTATGCATCACCATGATCTCGCGTGTGCGTAGGAAAATTTTGAAATTACTACGTTCCCCTACAGTGGCATCCGAGCCTAGGTTTTATGTGTTGATGTTATATGCACGAGTAGAACACAAGTGAGTTGTGGGGGACATAAGTCATACTGCTTACCAGCATGTCATACTTTGGTTCGGCGGTATTGTTGGATGAAGCGGCCCAGACCGACATTACGCGTACGCTTACGCGAGACTGGTTCTACCGACGTGCTTTGCACACAGGTGGCTGGCGGGTGTCAGTTTCTCCAACTTTAGTTGAACCGAGTGTGGCTACGCCCGGTCCTTGCGAAGGTTAAAACAACACCAACTTGACAAACTATCGTTGTGGTTTTGATGCGTAGGTAAGATTGGTTCTTTCTTAAGCCCGTAGCAGCCACGTAAAACTTGCAATAACAAAGTAGAGGACGTCTAACTTGTTTTTGCAGGGTATGTTGTGATGTGATATGATCAAGACATGATGCTAAATTTTATTGTATGAGATAATCATGTTTTGTAACCGAGTTATCGGCAACTGGCAGGAGCCATATGGTTGTCGCTTTATTGTATGCAATGCAACTGCGCTGTAATGCTTTACTTTATCACTAAGCGGTAGCGATAGTCGTGGAAGCATAAGATTGGCGAGACGACAATGATGCTACGATGGTGATCAAGGTGTCGCACCGGTGACGATGGTGATCATGACGGTACTTCGGAGATGGAGATCACAAGTATAAGAAGATGATGGCCATATCATATCACTTATATTGATTGCATGTGATGTTTATCTTTTATGCATCTTATCTTGCTTTGATTGACAGTAGCATTATAAGATGATCTCTCACTAATTATCAAGTAGTGTTCTCCCTGAGTATGCACCGTTGCCAAAGTTCGTCGTGCCCAGACACCACGTGATGATCGGGTGTGATAAGCTCTATGTCCATCTACAACGGGTGCGAGCCAGTTTTTGCACACGCAGAATACTCAGGTTAAACTTGACGAGCCTAGCATATGTAGATATGGCCTCGGAACACTCAGACTGAAAGGTTGAGCGTGAATCATATAGTAGATATGATCAACATAGCAATGTTCACCATTGAAAACTACTCCATTTCACGTGATGATCGGTTATGGTTTAGTTGATTTGGATCACGTAATCACTTAGAAGATTAGAGGGATGTCTTTCTAAGTGGGAGTTCTTAAGTAATATGATTAATTGAACTTAAATTTATCATGAACTTAGTACCTGATAGTATCTTGCTTGTTTATGTTTGATTGTAGATAGATGGCACGTGCTGTTGTTCCGTTAAATTTTAATGCGTTCCTTGAGAAAGCAAAGTTGAAAGATGATGGTAGCAATTACACGGACTGGGTCCGTAACTTGAGGATTATCCTCATTGTTGCACAGAATAATTACGTCCTGGAAGCACCGCTGGGTGCCAGGCCTGCTGCTGGAGCAACACCAGATGTTATGAACATCTGGCAGAGCAAAGCTGATGAGTACTCGATAGTTCAGTGTGGCATGCTATACGGCTTAGAATCGGGACTTCAACGATGTTTTGAACGTCATGGAGCATATGAGATGTTCCAAGAGTTGAAGTTAATATTTCAAGCAAATGTCCGGATTGAGAGATATGAAGTCTCCAATAAGTTCTATAGTTGCAAGATGGAGGAGAACAGTTCTGTCAGTGAGCATATACTCAAAATTTCTGGGTATAATAATCACTTGATTCAATTGGGAGTTAATCTTCCAGATGATTGCGTCATTGACAGAATTCTCCAATCACTGCCACCTAGCTACAAGAGCTTCGTGATGAACTATAATATGCAAGGGATGAATAAGACTATTCCCGAGCTCTTCGCAATGCTGAAAGTTGCGGAGGTAGAAACCAAGAAGGAGCATCAAGTGTTGATGGTTAACAAAACCACTGGTTTCAAGAAAAAGGGCAAAGGGAAGAAGAAGGGGAACTTCAAGAAGAACAGCAAGCAAGTTGCTGCTCAAGAGAAGAAACCCAAATCTGGACCTAAGCTTGAAACTGAGTGCTTATACTGCAAGCAGACTGGTCACTGGAAGCGGAACTGCCCGAAGTATTTGGCGGATAAGAAGGATGACAAGGTGAACAAAGGTATATGTGATATACATGTTATTGATGTGTACCTTACTAGAGCTCGCAGTAGCCCCTGGGTATTTGATACTGGTTCTGTTGCTAATATATGCAACTCGAAACAGGGACTATGGATTAAGCGAAAACTAGCAAAGGACGAGGTGACGATGCACGTGGGAAATGGTTCTAAAGTCGATGTGATCGCGGTCGGCACGCTACCTCTACATCTACCATCGGGATTAGTATTAGACCTAAATAATTGTTATTTGGTGCCAGCGTTGAGCATGAACATTATATCTGGATCTTGTTTAATGCGAGACGGTTATTCATTTAAATCAGAGAATAATGGTTGTTCTGTTTATATGAGTAATATCTTTTATGGTCATGCACCCTTGAAGAATGGTCTATTCTTGATGAATCTCGATAGTAGTGATACACATATTCATAATGTTGAAACCAAAAGATGTAGAGTTGATAATGATAGTGCAACTTATTTGTGGCACTGCCGTTTAGGTCATATCGGTATAAAACGCATGAAGAAACTCCATACTGATGGACTTTTGGAATCACTTGATTATGAATCACTTGGTACTTGCGAACCGTGCCTCATGGGCAAGATGACTAAAACACCGTTCTCCGGTACTATGGAGAGAGCAACAGAGTGTTGGAAATCATACATACAGATGTATGTGGTCCAATGAATGTTGAAGCTCGTGGCGGATATCATTATTTTCTCACCTTCACAGATGATTTAAGCAGATATGGGTATATCTACTTAATGAAACATAAGTCTGAAACATTTGAAAAGTTCAAAGAATTTCAGAGTGAAGTTGAAAATCATCGTAACAAGAAAATAAAGTTTCTACGATCTGATCGTGGAGGAGAATATTTGAGTTACGAGTTTGGTCTACATTTGAAACAATACGGAATAGTTTCGCAACTCACGCCACCCGGAACACCACAGCGTAATGGTCTGTCCGAACGACGTAATCGGACTTTACTTGATATGGTGCGATCTATGATGTCTCTTACAGATTTACCGCTATCGTTTTGGGGTTATGCTTTAGAGACGGCCGCATTCACGTTAAATAGGGCACCATCAAAATCCGTTGAGACGGCACCTTATGAACTGTGGTTTGGCAAGAAACCAAAGTTGTCGTTTCTGAAAGTTTGGGGCTGCGATGCTTATGTGAAAAAACTTCAACCTGTTAAACTCGAACCCAAATCGTAGAAATGTGTCTTCATAGGATACCCAAAGGAAACTGTTGGGTACACCTTCTATCACAGATCCGAAGGCAAGATATTTGTCGCTAAGAATGGATCCTTTCTAGAGAAGGAGTTTCTCTCGAAAGAAGTGAGTGGGAGGAAAGTAGAACTTGATGAGGTAATTGTACCTGCTCCCTTATTGGAAAGTAGTACATCGCAGAAACCGGTTTCTGTGACACCTACACCAATTAGTGAGGAAGCTAATGATAATGATCATGAAACTTCAGAACAAGTTACTACCGAACCTCGTACATCAACCAGAGTAAGATCCGCACCAGAGTGGTATGGTAATCCTGTTCTGGAAGTCATGCTACTAGATCATGATGAACCTACGAACTATGAAGAAGCGATGGTGAGCCCAGATTCCGCAAAATGGCTTGAAGCCATGAAATCTGAGATGGGATCCATGTATGAGAACCAAGTGTGGACTTTGGTTGACTTGCCCAATGATCGGCAAGCAATTGAGAATAAATGGATCTTCAAGAAGAAGACTGACGTTGACGGTAATATTACTGTCTACAAAGCTCGACTTGTCGCAAAAGGTTTTCGACAAGTTCAAGGGATTGACTACGATGAGACCTTTTCACCCGTAGCGATGCTTAAGTCTGTCCGAATCATGTTAGCAATTGCCGCATTTTATGATTATGAAATTTGGCAGATGGATGTCAAAACTGCATTCCTGAATGGATTTCTGGATGAAGAGTTGTATATGATGCAGCCGGAAGGTTTTATCGATCCAAAGGGAGCTAACAAAGTGTGCAAGCTCCAGCGATCCATTTATGGACTGGTGCAAGCCTCTCGGAGTTGGAATAAACGCTTTGATAGTGTGATCAAAGCATTTGGTTTTGTACAGACTTTTGGAGAAGTCTGTATTTACAAGAAAGTGAGTGGGAGCTCTGTAGCATTTCTGATATTATATGTAGATGACATATTACTAATCGGAAATGATATAGAATTTCTGGATAGCATAAAGGGGTACTTGAATAAGAGTTTTTCAATGAAAGACCTCGGTGAAGCTGCTTACATATTGGGCATTAAGATCTATCGAGATAGATCAAGACGCTTAATTGGACTTTCACGAAGCACATACCTTGACAAAGTTTTGAAGAAGTTCAAAATGGATCAAGCAAAGAAAGGATTCTTGCCTGTGTTACAAGGTGTGAAATTGAGTAAGACTCAATGCCCGACCAATGCAGAAGATAGAGAGAAAATGAAAGATGCTCCCTATGCTTCAGCCATAGGCTCTATCATGTATGCAATGCTGTGTACCAGACCTGATGTGTGTCTTGCTATAAGTCTGGCAGGGAGGTACCAAAGTAATCCAGGAGTGGATCACTGGATAGCGGTCAAGAACATCCTGAAATACCTGAAAAGGACTAAGGATATGTTTCTCATATATGGGGGTGACAAAGAGCTCATCGTAAATGGTTACGTTGATGCAAGCTTTGACACTGATCCGGACGATTCTAAATCGCAAATCGGGTACGTGTTTACAATAAACGGTGGAGCTGTCAGTTGGTGCAGTTCTAAACAAAGCGTTGTGGCGGGATCAACATGTGAAGCGGAATACATAGCTGCTTCGGAAGCAGCAAACGAAGGAGTCTGGATGAAGGAGTTCATATCCGATCTAGGTGTCATACCTAGTGCATCGGGTCCAATGAAAATCTTTTGTGACAATACTGGTGCAATTGCCTTGGCAAAGGAATCCAGATTTCACAAGAGAACCAAGCACATCAAGAGATGCTTCAATTCCATCCGGGATCTAGTCCAGGTGGGAGACATAGAGATTTGCAAGATACATACGGATCTGAATGTTGCAGACACATTGACTAAGCCTCTTCCACGAGCAAAACATGATCAGCACCAAAGCTCCATGGGTGTTAGAATCATTACTGTGTAATCTAGATTATTGACTCTAGTGCAAGTGGGAGACTGAAGGAAATATGCCCTAGAGGCAATAATAATGTTATTATTTTATTTCCTTATATCATGATAAATGTTTATTATTCATGCTAGAATTGTATTATACGGAAACATAATACTTGTGTGAATACATAGTCAAACTAAAACTCACTAGTATGCCTCTACTTGACTAGCTCATTAATCAAAGATGGTTATGTTTCCTAACCATAGACATGTGTTGTCATTTGATTAACGGGATAACGTTATTAGGAGAATAATGTGATTGACATGACCCATTCCATTAGCTTAGCACCCGATCGTTAGTATGTTGCTATTGCTTTCTTCATAACTTATACATGTTCCTATGACTATGAGATTATGCAACTCCCGTTTACCGGAGGAACACTTTGTGTGCTACCAAACGTCACAACATAACTGGGTGATTATAAAGGTGCTCTACATGTGTCTCCAAAGGTATATGTTGGGTTGGCGTATTTCGAGATTAGGATTTGTCACTCCGATTGTCGGAGAGGTATCTCTGGGCCCTCTCGGTAATGCACATCACCTAAGCCTTGAAAGTAATGCAACTAATGAGTTAGTTGCGAGATGATGTATTACGGAACGAGTAAAGAGACTTGCCGGCGACGAGATTGAACTAGGTATTGAGATACCAACGATCGAATCTCGGGCAAGTAACATACTGATGACAAAGGGAACAACGTATGTTGTTATGCGGTTTGACCGATAAAAGATCTTCGTAGAATATGTGGGAACCAATATGAACATCCAGGTTCCGCTATTGGTTATTGACCGGAGACGTGTCTCGGTCATGTCTACATTGTTCTCGAACCCGTAGGGTCCGCACGCTTAAGGTTTTGATGACAGTTATATTATGAGTTTATTAGTTTTGATGTACCAAAGTTAGTTCGGAGTCCCGGATATGATCACGGACATAACGAGGAGTCTCGAAATGGTCGAGACATAAAGATTGATATATTGGACGACTATATTCGGACACCGGAAGTGTTCCGGGAAAGTTTCGGATAAAACCGGAGTACCGGGGGGTTACCGGAACCCCCCGGGGGGTTAATGGGCCTCATGGGCCTAAAGTGGAGAAGAGGAGGGGCGGCTAGGGCAGGCCGCGCGCCCCCTCTCCCCCTAGTCCGAATTGGACAAGGAGGGAGGGCGGCGCCCCCCTTTCCTTCCTTTTCTCTCTCCCTTCCTTCCCCCTCTCCTACTTGGACAAGGAAAAGGAGGGAGTCCTACTCCCGGTAGGAGTAGGACTCCTCCCTGGCGCGCCTCATCATGGCCGGCCACCCATTCCCCTTGCTCCTTTATATACGGGGGCAGGGGGCACCTCTAGACACAACAATTTATCCTTGAGATCTCTTAGCCGTGTGCGGTGCCCCCCTCCACCATAATCCTTGATAATATTGTAGCGGTGCTTAGGCGAAGCCCTGCGACGGTAGAACATCAAGATTGTCACCACACCGTCGTGCTGACGGAACTCTTCCCCGACACTTTGCTGGATCGAAGTCCGGGGATCGTCATCGAGCTGAACGTGTGCTAGAACTCGGAGGTGCCGTAGTTTCGGTGCTTGATCGGTCGGGCCGTGAAGACGTACGACTACATCAACTGCGTTGTTATAACGCTTCCGCTTTCGGTCTACGAGGGTACGTGGACAACACTCTCCCCTCTCGTTGCTATGCATCACCATGATCTTGCGTGTGCGTAGGAAAATTTTGAAATTACTACGTTCCCCTACAAGAGGAAGGACGAAGGTCGCCCCCTATGCTTTTGTCATAGGCTCTATACGGTATGCCATGCTGAGTACTGCACCTGATGTGTGCCTTGCCACATGTCTGGCAAGAGGGTACAAAGGTGATCTAGGAGTGGATCACCAGATAGCGGTCAAAATTATCCTTAGAGGAATAAGGAAATGTTTCTCGGTTATGGAGGTGATAAAGAGTTCGACGTAAAGAGTTACGTCGATGCAAGCTTAACACCTATCCGGATAGCTCTGAGTAGAGATGTTGGATACGTATAATGGAGCAACAATTTGGAATAGCTCCAAGTGGAACGTGGTAGCAACATCTACGATATGACATAAAGTTTTGCGAAATACATAGGGATCTGAATATTGCAGACCCGTTGACTACAACCTCTCTCACAAGCATAACATGATCAAACCCAGAACTCATTGAGTGTTAATCACATAGTGATGTGAACTAGATTGTTGAGTCTAGTAAACTCTTTGGATGTTGGTCACATGGTGATGTGACCTATGAGTGTTAATCACATGGCGATGTGAACTAGATTATTGACTCTAGTGCAAGTGGGAGACTGTTGGAAATATGCCCTAGAGGCAATAATAAATTGGTTATTATTATATTTCCTTGTTCATGATAATCGTTTATTATCCATGCTAGAATTGTATCGATAGGAAACTCAGATACATGTGTGGATACATAGACAACACCATGTCCCTGGTAAGCCTCTAGTTGACTAGCTTGTTGATCAATAGATGGTTATGGTTTCCTGACCATGGACATTGGATGTCGTTGATAACGGGATCACATCATTAGGAGAATGATGTGATGGACAAGACCCAATCCTAAGCCTAGCACACGATCGTGTAGTTCGTATGCTAAAGCTTTTCTAATGTCAAGTATCATTTCCTTAGACCATGAGATTGTGCAACTCCTGGATACCGTAGGAGTGCTTTGGGTGTGCCAAACGTCACAACGTAACTGGGTGGCTATAAAGGTGCACTACGGGTATCTCGGAAAGTATCTGTTGGGTTGGCACAAATCGAGACTGGGATTTGTCACTCCGTGTAACGGAGAGGTATCTCTGGGCCCACTCGGTAGGACATCATCATAATGTGCACAATGTGACCAAGGAGTTGATCACGGGATGATGTGTTACGGAACGAGTAAAGAGACTTGCCGGTAATGAGATTGAACAAGGTATGGGGATATCGACGATCGAATCTCGGGCAAGTATCGTACCGATAGACAAAGGGAATTGCATACGGGATTGATTGAATCCTTGACATCGTGGTTCATCCGATGAGATCATCGTGGAGCATGTGGGAGCCAACATGGGTATCCAGATCCCGCTGTTGGTTATTGACCGGAAAGTTGTCTCGGCCATGTCTGCATGACTCCCGAGCCCGTAGGGTCTACACACTTAAGGTTCGATGACGCTAGGGTTATAGGGAAAGTATGTACGCGGTTACCGAATGTTGTTCGGAGTCCCGGATGAGATCCCGGACATCACGAGGAGTTCCGGAATGGTCCGGAGGTAAAGATTGATATATAGGAAGTATGATTTTGGCCACCGGAAGTGTTCCGGACATCACCGGTAGTGTACTGGGACCACCGGAGGGGTCCGAGGGTCCACCGGGAGGGGCCACGGGCCCCGAAGGCATACATGGGCCAAGTGTCAGAAGGGACCAGCCCCTAGGTGGGCTGGGGCACCTCCCGCCAAGGCCCATGCGCCTAGAGAGAAGAGGGGGCAAACCCTAAGGGCAGATGGACCCTAAGGCCCATGCCTGGTGCGCCTCCCTCTCCCCCCCCACTTGGCCGCCACCCCAGATGGGGATTGGGGCTGCCGCCACCCCTAGGGTGGAAATCCTAGGTGGGGGCGCAGCCCTCCCTCTCCCCCTATATATAGTGGAGGCAAAGGGGCATCCCAACACACGAAGTTCTTCCCCTGTTGGCGCAGCCCTACCCCTCTCCCTCCTCGTCTCTCGTAGTGCTTGGTGAAGCCCTGCTGGAGTCCCGCGCTCCTCCACCACCACCACGCCGTCGTGCTACTGCTGGACGGAGTCTTCCCCAACCTCTCCCTCTCTCCTTGCTGGATCAAGGCATGAGAGACGTCACCGGACTGCACGTGTGTTGAACGCGGAGGCGCCGTGGTTCGGCGCTTAGATCGGAATCAACTGCGATCTGAATCGCTACGAGTACGACTCCTTCATTCGCGTTCTTGTAACGCTTCCGCTTAGCGATCTACAAGGGTATGTAGATGCACTCTCCTTCCCCTCGTTGCTAGATTACTCGGTAGATTGATCTTGGTGATGCGTAGAAAATTTTAAATTTCTGCTACGATCCCCAACAGATAGTAGTAGCAAAAGGGCAACGCCACGCGTCGACCAGCAGCGCCGCCTCCAGAATTGTTTAATCTGGCGCAATCATGGTCCAACCCTTTCCTCATCTTTGCAACAAAGGGAGTGTTGCAGAACCCATTGTAACATACCTCATGTTGCAGAAATATTTGCAACAGAGGTTTTGTGGCAGAATTTTTTTTTCGCCCAAACTCT
Organism: Triticum urartu; assembly: GCF_056163025.1. Lineage (NCBI taxonomy): Eukaryota > Viridiplantae > Streptophyta > Magnoliopsida > Poales > Poaceae > Triticum > Triticum urartu. The sequence goes on along the minus strand of NC_141875.1, from coordinate 109,832,733 downwards.
TTTGCAACATGAGTGATGTTGCGAAAGGACTTCTGCAACACAGATGATGTTATAGATTTTTTTTGTCCCAACATCTCTACAATATGGGTGTTGTTGCAGGAGGACTTCTGCAACACAAATGATGTTGCAAAAAAAATGCAAGGTGATAGAGACACGCAGCCAATGATCGGATCAAACTCGGATCGTTTTTGTCCCTTTTTTTAGTTTTTTTCTTATTTTTAGTTTCTAATTTTATGAACATTTTAAGTTTGTAAACATTTGCAAAAAACTATGTATTTTTTAATCGTGCACATTTTTAAAAATTCATGATTTAAAAATGTGATGAATTTCTGGAAATAAATGAAGTTTTTTCTGAATTGTTAACATCTTTAAATGTCTATAAAAAATGCCTGATCATTTTATAAAATCCATGAACATAAGTAAAATTTTATATTTACTTTTTCCAAAATCTACTAAATGTTTTGAGAAATATTATGAACTTTTTTTATTTTTGAGAAATCGTTTTTTTTTTGTAAAATACATATGTTTAGTCTGTCAGTTTTTTAGGCAAAGTTGTTTCGGCCCAAAGGGAAGAAAGGGAGAGGAGGTCCTTAAATTTTGACACTTGTCTTGTGCACCGAAAGAGTGGATAAAAAAAGGCCCATTCCATGTCTCGGCCTAGTCATCATGAATTCGATTTCGTCTCATTCCAAGAGCATGCGTCCTCGCCCTTGTCCGCGAGCGTCCACGTGATCTCTGCTTTCCAAGGTAGAGGGCCTAGAGGCGACAGCGCACACCGTGAAGGCGGCGGTACAAATTTGAGAACGATGTATTTGTCCCTGCCCCGTAGAAACTTTAGTTACAATCCAACAACTGTGGCACAGTTTGTATGGCCCCAAGATCGCGGTGGGTTGTTGTTGATGCAGCAAACCTCAAGGCAAGAGTCGACAACGATACCGTGAGGGCGTAGCAGGAGCAGTCTGAGACCGACGGATTTGTTTACTTTCAACCCGGAAACTGCACCACAGACGCCGAGAGAAAACTGTGCCACAGACGCCGAGGCCTGAGTTCGTATGGACCTGGCGTGGCAATGTGGCGTGGCCTCGTTTTCGGCGAAAATGAGACGCTGGAGCTGCTCCTCCTCACCCCCCTGGCGCGGCGCATCACGTACGTCACACGAGAAGCCGGAGCCTGAAACATACGTACGCCACAGATGGCCTACGTGCCTGACCATGTCCGCAGAGGCCGAGCTGCTGCAATAACTCTAGTTTTTTTTTTTGCCTGCACATGCGCGGTTTCGGTGCAGGCCGCGGCTGGTGAGCTGTGTGCGTGTGGTGTGTGTGGCGCCTGCGCGCTGAGCCGGCAGCCTGATTGCGCGATAAGACGGGGACGAGATAAGCGGGGCATCTCGCCGATCTGACCCCTGAGGTCTCTCCGGGAGGAATGGGAGGGAACGGGCGAGTTTGGCGTGGTTTGGGCCCCGTGACGGCGGCCATGCTTGATCCGTTCTCCCCCCGCCACCTCTTGTTTTTCGACGGAGTTCTGTGATCCATGAATTCTTTAGGCGAAACTGTAGGAACTCCTGCTGTATTTTTTTAAAAATTCTTTAGACGGGTTTAACCTAAACATACTATATATTTTGTGTATGGAAAACATGTCCACTGTACAAGGTTAGCAAGGAGCTAAACAACAAGATCCTAACTCTTTTCTAAAACACAGTACACTTACCTGATTAACAGGCACACACGTATACCTTATACCCTATGCGTACCTCTGAAAGATCGAGTCACTAAATTTTGGGATAAACAAAGCCATCATAGGCGTTCTGTAGTTGACAAAATCGTCGTCTCTAGCCCACTCAACAAACATCGAGACGCAGTCTAAACATTGAAACGAGGTAGACTAGTACTCCCTCTATAAACTAATATAAAAACGTTTAGATCACTAAAATAGTAATCTAAACACTCTTATATTAGTTTATGGAGGTAGTATTTATAGTACTCCCTTTGTTCACTTTTATAAGAGGTTTTAGACATTTATTACAATATCATCTAAAACAGTTCAATTTCAGCCGTCTAAAACGACATACAAAAGTGAATAGAAAGATTACTTTTAACGTAACGTGCTAGGTAAAAATATACTCCTATAATTTGCTCGAAAGTTATGTAACACATGCAGCCGGGTGAGTACGTGATAAGATTGTAAAAGACTGCACATGCACTGATCACTTGCATATATTACGAGTAATATCATACATTTATTCCCGGTACAGCTGTATATATAAGGGCACTACCGTACTGTAGTAACCGTACGTAGCCGCACATACATAACGGCAAACCGACAAAGGCCCAGAAGGGCCAGAACAGAACAAAGAGAAAATATCATCGGACAACGTACGTAGTACCGCGAGAAAGAAACGGGACGAGATCACAACCAACCGTACGTGCGTCGTCGGTACGTGCACGCAGACGTGGAACCGTGTGCGTACATCGAGTGCTCACTGCTCAGAGCTCAGGCCGCGATGGAGTTGTCGAGCTTGAGCTCGTCGGCGGCCTCCAGCCCTGCGGCCACGGCGGGGGCCGGCGCGGCTGCGGCGACGGCAGCGCGCGCGGACATGAGGTGCTCGTGCACGCGCGCGGCCATGCCGTCGAGCCCGGCCTGCAGCCGCGCCTCGAGCGCCTCCTTGGGCGTGCCCCGCACGGGCTCGCACTCGAACTCCCACCGCAGCTCGCACCCGCCGCCCGCGTGGGCGGCGGGGACGACGCGGAAGGCGGCGAAGAAGGCGCCGAACCCCATGTTGTTGTCGTTCATCTCGTAGCGGAAGAAGCGGCGGGCCTGGTCGTGCTCCAGGAGCGTCTCGTGCGCCCAGTCGGCGGGCGCCCCGTCGCCCGGCGGGGTGCCCTCGCAGTAGCGCACGCACCCGGGCGCCGCCGCGGCGCCGGAGGGTGACGCCGACGCCAGGCGGCACACCGCCACGCGCGGGTGCCACTTGTGGAACGCCAGGAAGTCCGACAGCAGCGCCCACGCCTCGTCTGCCGTCGCCGCCGGCACCGGGGACACCACCCGGCCCTCCCACTCCCAGGCCCTGCGCTGCGGTGCGGCGGCGGCGGCTCCACCGGCGGTCGGCACGTCCATGGACGACGGAGCCCCTTGGCAGCTCTTTCGGCGCTGTAGGGTACCGAGTACGACAGTGAGCCAAGTGGTGAGCGTGGGCGTATGATGATGCCTCGCTGTGATGTTCGAGCGCGATTTATAGATGAGCGCGCGCTCGGCTTGGGGTTTTGGGTTCAGGCAGCCCGGGCCGGCCGGGATAGGTGCACTTGTACGGCTGAGACCATGTTTGTGTGGTGGGCACTTCCTTTCACTTGGATAGGGGTTTGATTATTTGATTAGGCAGTGTCCATTATTTATTTATTTTGCCAGGATAAAGAGTTTTATTTCATAGATGCAGAGTTACAGTCAGCTGGCAAAATCTCAGCGATACAAGGTGGGCAAACCTGTAGCCAACAAGCCGTGCTACACTCTATTCTATCATAGTTCACCAGGCGATCTGCTACTCCGTTTTGAGATCTAGAAATTTTTAAAGGAACAAACTCTCTACCAACAAGTAGATACTTAATCTCCGAAAACTAAATGAGTGTATGTCGATGTATCAAGACTATCATCAATAAAATTTCATTTTCATTTCCAAGTCGAAGATATGCACCACTGAATTGCAATTTTATAGCCCTTTCCGCAAAATTAAAATCAACTTCTCGGCCGTTCCAGAAGTAGCGAACCTACATTTTGTATATATCTATTATTTGGGTGCCTCGAAGCAAATTTCTTTGTTGTTCTACAATATACTTCCCTCCTCCTTCCTTGCAACTAAGGGATCAATAACCCATAGGCTGATGAGTTGGATTCTAGGTGTGAGTCACCATCCATAGAATTAATTCTAGTGCTCATCAAGTTTGAGGAAAATGTCGGTCCGTGGGTGGAGCAACGCTTGAAGCAAGCATGAATGTGGAGTGGTAACACCGCCAACTAACAATATGAAAGTGATAATCTGCAGGCTGGCATATAGAATGGCGAGTTGACAACGTAATGCTACATGGATGCATCAGACACATTTATAGTGTGTGATATTCCACAAGTCCAAGTAAAAAGCATTTGTGATTTCTATAATGACAATGGGTTATTTTTGCTCTAGGTTTTCTCATTGTGAAGGGAGACATAGATTCAACTATTGAAACAAGGGCAACAAGGGCTAAAAAAATTAGCCCTCCCCCGCTCACCCGAAAAACAATTTCTAGCCGTTCAAGAAGTAGCAAATACGTATATTGTATTATTTCATTACTCTAAAACCATTTCCTTTGTTGTTCTACAATGCTTCCCTCCTCCTTTCTTGAGACTAAGGGATCAATAAGCCAGAGGCTGATGAGTTGGAGTTCTAGATGCGAGTCATTATCCATGGAATTAATTCTAGTGCACCTCAAGCTTAGAGGAAAATGTCAGCCGGAGGGCGGAGTAGCCTTGAAGCAAAGCTCGAATGTGGAGCGGTAACGCCACCAACTAAGAATATGAAAGAGATAATTTGCTTGTAAGTCCTCTTCTGAGCATGAGCTTATGTTAGCTTAGATGAAGAGTAAAACCATGAAAATAGTTTTAAAAAATACAACAAACATTGATGCGTGTGACTTCCACGAATGGCATTCAATCACGAAAATTTGCATGCAGCTAACTTCCACGAATGTCATTCCACCACAAAATTTGCACGCACGTGAAACACGCATCTATGTTTGGTCAAAAAACTCATGTTTTTAAAAGAACTATTTTTTACTATTTTACTGTTCATTTGAGCCCATGTGAGCCCGTGCTGACAAAATCCGCGTCCTGACATATAGACAGCTAAGAAGGGTGAGTTGGCAAGGTAAAGCTACCCAGGGAGCATAGGACATGTTTTCTTGGTATATTGTGCCAAAGATATAGTTTGTGATATGGACCAACTCCGCGTAAAAAGCATGTGTGGTTTCTTTAATGACAATGGGTTATTTTTTCTCTAGGTTTCTCATTATGAAGGGAGACATAGATCCAACAGTTAGAACAGGAGTGTTGGTGACACAAGATATGTTGAGAATAGTGCATATGCTAGTATTAATATAATTCTACATATGCAAAGAACATGTGTAGTTCAAAGTGAATAAATGCTATCAAGTGATCACATATATAGCACACATATCATATCTTCTCTTTGCATTCCCTTCTAGAGTACTCATGTGGACAACCCTTATGGGTTGCCCTAGACTTCTCAAAATTGGTAATGTAGAACTAAACTTCCCACTTATAGGAATATAGGCACACCACTTGAACTTCCATTCGCCATCAATCCATTAGAAACCTTTTGAGTCTAACAAGGCACAATGATGGGCATCGATTGATTGCGTAGGTAAAGGTGGATAACTACCACCAAGACTTGCGTAGCTAAACATGGATAAATACTATCAAGTGGTTAAAAATGTGGTGTAGACATTGAAGGAAATATGCCCTAGAGGCAATAATAAAGTTATTATTTATTTCCTTATATCATGATAAATGTTTATTATTCATGCTAGAATTGTATTAACCGGAAACATAATACATGTGTGAATACATAGACAAACAAAGTGTCACTAGTATGCCTCTACTTGACTAGCTCGTTAATCAAAGATGGTTATGTTTCCTAACCATGAACAAGTAGTTGTTATTTGATTAATGGGATCACATCATTGAGTGAATGATCGGATTGACATGACCCATTCCACTAGCTTAGCACCCGATCGTTTAGTATGTTGCTATTGCTTTCTTCATGACTTATACATGTTCCTATGACTATGAGATTATGCAACTCCCGTTTACCAGAGGAACACTTTGTGTGCTACCAAACGTCACAACGTAACTGGTTGATTATAAAGGAGCTCTACAGGTGTCTCCAAAGGTACATGTTGGGTTGGCGTATTCCGAGATTAGGATTTGTCACTCCGATTGTCGGAGAGGTATCTCTGGGCCCTCTCGGTAATGCACATCACTTAAGCCTTGCAAGCATTGCAACTAATGAGTTAGCTGCGGGATGATGTATTACAGAACGAGTAAAGAGACTTGCCGGTAACGAGATTGAACTAGGTATTTGGAATACCGACGATCGAATCTCGGGCAAGTAACATACCGATGACAAAGGGAACAACGTATGTTGTTATGCGGTCTGACCGATAAAGATCTTCGTAGAATATGTAGGAGCCAATATGAGCATCCAGGTTCCGCTATTGGTTATTGACTGGAGACATGTCTCGGTCATGTCTACATTGTTCTCGAACCCGTAGGGTCCGCACGCTTAAGGTTACGATGACAGTTATATTATGAGTTTATGCATTTTGATGTACCGAAGTTTGTTCGGAGTCCCGGATGTGATCACGGACATGACGAGGAGTCTCGAAATGGTCGAGACATAAAGATTGATATATTGGAAGACTATGTTTGGATATCGGAAGTGTTCCGGGTGAAATCGGGATTTTACCGGAGTACCGGGAGGTTACCGGAACCCCCCGGGAGGTACATGGGCCTTAATGGGCCTTAGTGGAAGAAGAGGAGAGGCAGCCAGGGCTGGGCCGCGCGCCCCTCCCCCCTAGTCCGAATAGGACAAGGAGAGAGGGGGCCGGCGCCCTCTTCCTTCTCTCTCTCTCTTTTCCCACCTCGCGAGTCCTATTCCAACTAGGATTGGGGGAGAAGTCCTACTCTCGGAGGGAGTAGGACTCCTCCTGGCGCGCCATATGTGGCCGGCCGGCCTCCCCCTCTTGGTCCTTTATATACAGAGGCAGGGGCACCCCAGAGAGACACAAGTTGATCCACGTGATCTTATTCTTAGCCGTGTGCGGCGCCCCAGCCACCATAGTCCTCGATAATATTGTAGCGGTGCTTAGGCGAAGCCCTGCAGCAGTAGTACATCAAGATCGTCACCACGCCGTCGTGCTGACGGAACTCTTCCCCGACACTTTGCTGGATCGGAGTCCGGGGATCGTCATCGAGCTGAACGTGTGCTAAAACTCGGAGGTGCCGTAGTTTCGGTGCTTGATCGGTCGGACCGTGAAGACGTACGACTACATCAACCAAACGCTTCCGTTGTCGGTCTACAAAGAGTACGTAGATCACACTCTCCCCTTGTTGCTATGCATCACCATGATCTTGCGTGTGCGTAGGAAATTTTTTGAAATTACTACGTTCCCCAACAGACATAGCATATTTTCTCTCCGCATCCTCATCTAAAGTACCCGTGTGGACAACTCTTATATGTTGGTTTTGTCTTCTTTAGATTGGTACGGTATTTTTTATTGTGCTTGAAGCCCGTTACACATTGCATGTCTTTATGTTCGTATGTGTTTTTGCTTTTGCTTTCTTTATATTTTCAGCCATTTTCTCTCTCTTTTACATGGGTATTTGTGGCATCACTATAGCTATATGTAATTTGACTAAAGATTGATTTTTGGCTAGTCAATTTTTTTGGTTGTTGGTTTCTGTGTTGAGATATATGCTCCTTTTTTTCTATGTTGTTATGTCAATTGTTTTGGGCTAGGGTTTTAGAGTAACCGCATATTTAGTTCAGTCAATCCCTTAACGCGTTGAAACGATTACATGTGCGACGTAGCCCTCCCCTCTCTCCTTTTGTTCTTGGACCCCGATAACTACCACACGTGTGGCATGTAGTAACACCACCCACACGTTTTTTACACTACCGTTGCCATCAAAAAAACAAATCTAAAAAAAACTGAAACTTTCCATCCAAATAGAAAGTTGTCATGCTACACAACTGAAGTTGCCATCAAAAAACGTGTGGGAGGAATTGCTTAGTGTCTCACGTCTGGGCGTTATCATTTGGGTTGATCTTTCTGTTTTTATGTATTTTTTTTTCTTTATTAATTAATTTATGTTTCCTTTGTGGGTATTTTTTTATGATGGGTGAATGTAAATGTATACACATATACTATAAAATATATGTAGAAACTGCATTATTATATCATTATTTTTTGCATACTATAAAAAGTGCAATTTCAGTGCAAAGTTGTGTGCAACATTTTTTTATTTTTCTTCTTCTTAAAGCCTAGTACTAATGCCAGTAATTTATTCATCTTGGAAAACTTCATTATTATTATTATTATTATTCATTTCATTTTATTTCTTCATTCAGGGTACTACCAATGCTTATTCTTGCATATTATAAAAGAAGATTTTTTCTATCAAACTGCGTGCACATTTTGTCATTATTTGTTTTAATTTTCCATTTTATTTCTTTTTAAAGGGTAGTACCAATGTCACTAATTCATTCTTCCTTAGAAAACTTCAACATTCTGATTTTGTTTGCTTTTATTTCATTTTCTCTCTTCTTAAAGGGTAATACCAAAGCCACTAGTTCATTCTTTTTTAGAATATTACTTTGTTTTTATTTTAGTTTTCATTTCTTCTTTAATGGTGATACCAATGCCACTAATTCATTATTCATGAGAAAACTTCATAATTTTGATTTTTTTTACTTTTTTGATTTCTTAATAAAGGGTAATACCAAAGCCACTAATTCATTCTTTCTTAGAAAAGTTTAGTATTTTGCTTTTGTTTTAGTTTTTTATTTCATTTTCTTTCGTATTTGATGGTAATATAAGTGCCACTAGTTCATTCCTTCTTAGGAAACTCCCCTTTTTAAAAAATTGCGCTATTATATACGTACTAGCTAATAGGTCGTGTGTTGCAACGGGAGCATACCTAGTCCTTTTTTTATTTTTTTTAGTTTCCTTTCCTTTTCTTTCTTCTTTAAGGGTAATACCAATGTCACTAATTCATTATTCCTTATAGTACTTTATTTTATTTTATTTTGTATTTCATTTTCTTTCTTCTTTAAGGATAATTTCACTGCCACTAATTCATTATTTCTTATAAAACTTCATTATTTTGATTTTTTAGCTATTGATTTTGTTTTCATTCTTATTTAAGGGTAATAACAATGCCACTAGAATATTTTTTGGCGGAACTTTCACTATTATATGCTTATTCTTGCATATTATAAAAACACAATTTCCATATAAAGTGTGTCCAATTTTTTTCATTATTTGATTTATAAAATTTGAAGTATAAAAAGGTGCAATTAAAACCACGATATTTTTGTGGTATTCTAAGAATACTTAGGCAATAGGGGAGTTGTGTGGTTGGAAAAAAGCCATGTCTCACTATAAAGATGATCAGTGTTAATATCATTGTAGGTGTATCATTTTTAAAGACACCCCTGACCGTGGCGATGTTTTTGATCAACAAGAAAGGACATCGGTAGCAATATCCATGTAGGTGTAGTATATTTAGAGAAATGTTGCCGACCGTGGCGATGCTTTTGACCAACTAGAAGGGAGATCAGAAGTATCCATGTAGTTGTGGCATTTTCCAAGTAACACTCCCAACCGGGGCTATGTTTTTGACGAAACGGGAGATTGGAAGCAATATCCATATAGGTGTAGCATTTAGAGAAATACTCCCGACCAAGGCGATGTTTCTTACCAACGAGACCAGAGTCGCTAGCGCGTGCGGTCACGCATTCAGGTAGCTAGCCAACTAACATGCCAAGCTAGCACATATGAAGATGTGCTTCTATAAATTACTATGTAGTGGCGGGACTATGTAGGAGTACTAGTGTAAGGGCAGAACCGTGGGACACGAATTTGGAGCTCTTGGGTGCGCGTGAACCCTACATGAATTATAAAATTTAAGAAGAGCCAGGAAAATAAAAAAAGCTGGAATTTTGGGGTATGAAACCTGGTCGACCATTTTACACCCGTGTGAAGTTTCGTGAAGAAATGAAATCAGTGGTATTCACAGTAAAAAATATTCAACTAAATAAAAAAATGTTTGAATGAATCGTAGGTCAAACTGTATTTTTTGTTCGCGAAAATGCCATTTCCTCACGAAACTTCACGCGCGATTAGAATGGTCGACCAGGTTGGATCCACCAAACTCCAGGTTATTTTACTTTTTGGGTATTTTTTGATTTTAATATTGATATAAAATTCACGGGCACCCGAGAGCTCATATAAATTTACCCAAAACCATGTAGAAATAGTATATACGTAGGGGCAAGACTAAATAGGAATTAATGCAGATGGTTGCTCATCACATGAGGTCGTCGCCCGGCAGCAGGCTCGACTGAAACGAGCTTGGGTCAGTCGATCGACCCGTAGTCACTCTCATTTTTCCTTTTTCTTTTGTCCTTGTTGCAAGGACTTAAACGAAGGATGTGTTCACCACTATCCTGGCCTATGTCTACTACTATTCCTAAGGCCGAACCGATGATTGCCCGCCGAACGGCTTTCTGAATTCTGCACCCCATGCTGGCCTTATTTTGTAGGAGTAACTGCGTTGTAGTAGCACTCCACGGTGTTTCGCTGAGATTGGAGATGGATGCACAGAATAGATGAGACGGTGGATGGGACTGGGATTTGGGAACCGTACGCGGTCGGTGGTAGGTAGCGGGGGCGGTGTCGCCTGATCCGCAGATTGGTCCATCCATCCATCCAACCAGCTCGGCAGATGCGCGAATTGATGTCGCCGGCAGCGATCTCCGCTTATTGATTGCGCCATTGAGCTGGACCGGGCGCATTCATTCGTGACTTCCCATTTTCGCTTAATCTGCATGCAAATCCGTCCCGGGTTCAAAACTTCTCAATATCGTTGTAGTAGTACCTTCATTCCCCTACGAATTTGACGTTGTGATTTGTGTAACTTGCATATGATCAAAGTTAGCTTTGAAAAAGCATTAGACTAGCCACAACGCATAGTAACATAGACTAATAACATGATCATGTTACTAGTCTATGTTACTACCTCTATAGTGGGGAGTAATATATGTGTGATAACATGCAACACTTTATTTATTAGGCTATAGACACATCTTGCCTTGATATGTGTGATGTTACTCATACTACTAGTAACTAAGGGCCTGTTTGGTTCCAAGTAAGTCACCAACTTATAAGTCGAAAAATTGAAAAAGTGACTTATTTTGCCAAACAGACCCGACTTATAAGTCACCCCAACTTATAAGTCATAACTTGCTCCACCCCAAGTTAAAACTTATAAGTCACCTCCTTTTGCGTGGGTCCCACCACCTGCATGATGTTGATTGGTGTGGAAAGGTGTGTCAGGTGACTTATAAGTCAGGTGACAACCAAACAAGCGTGACTTATAAGTCACTAGTTTTAAGTCACCTGACTTATAAGTCGGGTGACTTATTGAAACCAAACAGGCCCTAACTATGTTACTACTTCTCTCTCTTTCTTCATTTATTACTTGCCACATCATTTAATTTATCTAATATGTGTGATGTTACTATCTATAATACTTCCACTATGGATAATCTTAGGCAATATATATATATATATATATATATATATATATATATATATATAGATAGATAGATAGATAGATAAAGAAAGTAGTACAAAACTTCTCGGTATCGGAGTAGTCTTGTTTCTTGTAGAGTAAAGCAGCTTCCAGTACTACATCATCGTCACACACCAAAGTGCAGTCTCAAAGTTGCACATCCCATGCAACGCAAAAAACGAACGGCGGCTTGCACTTGAACAAAACACACCAACACAACCACCCAGGGTATCCACAATACCTTCAACATCGTGTGCTCCATGGACCTTTGTAGAAAGTCATACCGTCTCCTTGGACATGTACTCCACTCCATGAAGAAGCTAATTAAAGGCTGAAGTGAGCAGTGCCATTCATCTCTGCAAGGACTATTCGTTTGCCGCCGCAGTTTGGTCTCACGTCCAGATGTGGACGGAAGAGAATTCTGGGGCCACGCCCACATTGCCCCCTTCGATGGGGATTTCGGACTGGTGAGATTCGTTCACCATCAATTTGCCCAAAAACGACGGAAGAAGGTGGAGCGGCCGCTTCCTTTACACCATCTGAAACATCTGGAAGAAGCGAAACCGACGCATCTTCAATGAAACTCGCCTCACGCACCTAGAGGTAGCAGTTATTGCCTTCGACAATATCAAGCAAAGGACTTTGGCCTTTGGCCGAGCACAGGTGGCAGCCGGTGTCGGTTGATTAGTTCCTAGGAGTTTTTGACTGGTTTCTTTCAGAAAACCGGAACTCTCTTGTACATAAACTTTATTCTCTTTCTTATATGAAAAGGCAGTGCTCCTGCCGGTTTCTCAAAAAAAATTAGAGGCTGAAAGGGCATCTTTAGCCGCGTCCCCAGAAAGGCCTCCCCAGACGATTTTTTCGCGTCGGCGCCAAAAAAACGGCCCAGTCGAGCTCCCTGGGCCGAAAACAGCGCCGGCGGACCCAGGCCGAACCCGGCGCGCTGGGGGGCGCCCGGGGGCGCCGGGGCGAACTGTTTCAGCGACACGGCGCCTCGTCTTCCGCCAACGGCCTCGGTTCCCGCGGGGAATCAATGGCAAGGCTGCCGCCGGTCAGCCTTGCCATTGATTCCTCACGGGCGGCGCGTCACGGGACGACGCGCCGACGCCTCCCCTTCCTCGCACGCGTACACATGGATGCGGCGCGGCTATATAGCCGGTGGCCTGCACTCGCCTGTGCCCACACCAGCCCCGCCCCTCGCCGCCGCCCAGCTCCTCCCTCTCCCTACCTCTCCCGAGCGCCGCCGCCCAGCCCCTCCCTCTATCTCTCTACCTCTCCCGAGCCCGTCGCCATGGCGGAACGCTACCCCGGAGACGAGGCGGCGGCCAACGGCTTCGGCCGCCGTTCGCTCCGCGAACAGGAGTCCTGGCTCTTGTTCCAGGCGAACATCCCGGCGCCGCTGGACATGCGCGCCGGGCCGACGGGGTGGAGGCTCAGCGCCGGGGGAGTGCCCATTCCCCCGTTGCCCGACACCGTGGCGAAGCCGAAGTACTTCGCCGAGGAAGTCGAGGTCGTGCGCGCCTCCCTCACCGATGCCCAACTCTCCCTCCCCCAGTACGCCGCCGACAACCACGCGGCTTGGGCGGCGTATTTCGAGCGCCGCCAGCAGCAGCGCTTGGCGTCCACCAACGGCGCGCCGGTGGTCGGCCGCCGGCAGAACAGCGAGGGGCGCCACCTGTGGTGGGGCGTCCCCGGCCGCACACTCAAGGGCGTGCTGACGTACCTCGAGGGCGGCAACGACACGCCGTTGGCGTACCCGGCGAGTGCGGTCGCCCCGGCGCAGCACCGACGCGCCGGGCCATGGGCGCCAAGGAGGTTCGGGTCCTCCTCCTCTTCTTCCTCCTCCCGATCTTCATCGCACTCCTCCGGCACTCCGGCCCTGCTCAGCGTCAAGGCCGAGCCCGCGACGAAGACGCCGCTCGGCCGGCGCACTCGCAGCGCCGGCATCGTCATCAACGAGGGCGGCCGGCGCGCCTACTCGTCGGCTCCTCCTCCGCGCTTCGTCAAGCCAAAAACGGAGCCGGGGCTCGCGCCGGTGAAGACGGAGCCGGGGCTCACGCCGGTGAAGAAGGAGCCGGCCGTGCCGGTGACGACGGAGCTCGACGACGACCACGCGGACCTGGAATGGGCGCGCAGGGATTCCATAGCGATGGAGAAGGAGCGCCTGGAGAAGGCGAAGGAGCGCCAGCGCGCCGCCCTGCTTCGCTTCACGGAGCGTCGACGCGGCCGCGACGAAGGCGGAGTCGTCGTCATCTGCGACAGCGACGACGACGACGACGATGCGCCGCCACCAGTCCGCCATGGCGACGCCGGGCAGGGGTCCAGTAGGGGCGCCCGCGTCAAGGAGGAGAAGGCCGACGACGACGATGGCGGCGACGGCAGCGACTTCAGCCAATTTTTCCTTTAGATTAGTTTATGTATATGTGCTATGTAATGAAAATCCGCGAACTTCGCCGAAATGTGCCGAAATTTATCGTGTTTGGCCGAATTTTATCGTGTTTAAGCCGAACTTCGTCGAACTTCTTTTATTTTAAAACGTGCTTGGGGGCGGCCCTGGGGCCGGCGGCTGGGGACCAACTCGCCCCAGGCTTAATTTTTGCGCCGGCTCACCCAGGCGGCAATTTTAGGCGTCCCCTGAGGGGCCAACGGCTGGAGATGCCCTTAGTAAGCTGTGCGTGGCTGTACCGTGTGCAATGCACCGTGCGCGGAGTGTGCTGCTCCCGTGGCTGTATAGTGGATGATCCGAAACGACCGAGGATGAGCTGCCGCCGCTCATCAAAGGCTACACGAACATGCAGCTGATCGTGGCTTCGGTCGGGCCAAGAGCCAGGATCCATCACATCTGTAGTTCTGTACCGTCTCCCGGTCCCCGGCGGCCGGGCCAGCATTCAGGGTTTTTTAAGAGCCCCCAGCCCTGCCCCCAGGGGCGTGATCTGCACTTCCTGCACACCAGCGTCACACGCACAGTACGGAGTAGACAAGAGCAGGTGCTGGCCTGCGTTGCATTTGCATTTGCATGCACCGCGCCTGAACCTGCGCTGTCTTTGAATGAACACCACCACTGGTCGACCTCGTGATTGCCGAGGCCACCACCAGAGCGCGCGCGCGGCCACGCTCGCGTAGGCCCCCATGTCGCCCCGGTGGGTGGTCACGGCCCATCTCCGGCCGCGCCGCAGCGCCGGGTGATGCCCACCCAGACCCAGATACCGCCGCCCGCCACCGCTGGACGATATGCAACCTGCGACCCGCCACATTGGCTCCGCGTCTCCTGGACGCCGGAGCTCCGGCCGCCGGTGCGCCCGAGAAGCGAGGGGAGACGGCGCGCACCGGTGCGACATTTTACATCTGCAGGGCTGCGGCGCCGGGGGAAGTACGCATGGAGGACGCAGGTGCAGCGGAGGGAGCGGCGAAAGCGACGGCGACGAGCTCGGCGTAGGTTGGGGACTGCAGCGGATGAGGCCCGTGTTCGTGTCGGGTGGCGACGCGGCACCGTCACGTGCGTGCCGATGCCGGTGCCATGGACGTCGCGCGGTTGTACGTGCGTGCTCGCCATAATGCGTGGGCGCCGCGATGCGCTGCTTCTACTGTTGGATGCTTGTACGTACCACGCGCCCGATGATTTGATTTGATTTTGATGTGATTTGGCATTAACCGCTGGCTAGTGACACCATATCTGTCCGCTCCGCTCTGAGACGTCACTAACTTCGTGTCGGCCTGGTACGGCAGTACTCCATGCCCAAACATAGCTAAAATCGTCAAACCCTAGCGCACGGCATGATGAACAAATAGTAACTTTAAGCGTTTGACTAGTCACCTGGAAGTCGATCGATCACGGACTGGCTATCCTGGCAAGAACAATGTTCATGCCAAGCATATAAAAAACCGAACGAGGTGGCCTAACCGGCCACCGCCGCCGCCGACTCATCCGCCGTACGTACGACGGTGCAAATGGAACTCATCATCCGAGACATTTCAGCTCAATCAAAACAAAAGCAAATGTTCAGCACAGGTGAGGTGAGCACGCCCAGAAACGGTGCCGGCCGGTGGCGCCGCGCGCCCATGACGACGCGACGATGACGGAACCCTTGAGAGCATGCTTGGCTTCATCACAGCATAATGACTGGACTCATTACTCCCATTGGCCCTCCCTAACGACAGGAGGTGCAACTGCAAGCCGATCGTCTCGTTGCGACGCCCCTTTCTATGAAAACCGAGCGCAGGAGAGCGACGGGCTTGGAAACAAGAGGCCATGACGCCCTCGACGTCCACTTTTCGAGAAAAGAAATGCCTCCAACATGCAAATTGGGAGGCAGTCTGAGAAAAGCACTTCTACCATGCCCGGGACGTTCCGTGCATGGATCAACCGTCGACTCAGTTTGAGATTAGGATGCATGCAAACTTGCCAGTAGTATTTATTACTCCTAGAGTAATATAATCATATATTCCGACAATCATCAATCAACTTTATGGATTCTCTCTCCTTATTTTCCTCTCACATCACATACACACATAGTGAGTTCTCTCTCCTATTCATAGTACACATGCATTTGGTTTCAATCTTAAACTTGGAACAACTATATATGTTCAAATAAATTTCAGAAAAATATTCCATTTGTACATGTGTTTTTCTTTCGATTTTATCTTCAAAATAAGCCCAATATTGAATATGCTTTGACAAAGTTGAAATTTCAAATTTGAACTAAAACCATGACAAAATTATAAAATGGAGGGAGTATAATTTTGTTATAAATAATATGAAACATTTAATTTTTATATAAAACTCAACTAGATGAAACTAACTAGGAAATATCAAGTTACAGCATATTATGTGAGAGAAATCAATATGTGTCATGTCAGGATGCTATATTTTACCTGTTTAATATTGTGATGGCACATATCCCAACAAAACAATGGAATGATGGATGCATGCATGATAGAAAAACCAGTCTCAAGGCAGTCTGCCACAAGAAGATCTTAATTTTGGCTGGTATTTTGGCCTTCCAAAATATGATAGGTTGATTCTAGGGGCATCAAATTAAAAACTCTCTTTATACAATGATCCCGTAGAAAACTCACCAGAAGGGTCAAGGCGTCGCGCCACCTCATCCTTCTCTGGCAACGGTCTTATATCACGAAGGGTGGACAATAGCCTTTCCCATTTGTTGATTTCGTTGTCGCCAAACGTGCGCCTAAAATTCGGTGCCCCACCATTCATACTCCACATAGTAGTTGTCATCCTGGCCTCCCCCTTATCACTAATTGCAAATAAGCGCGGGAACTCTTCACGAAGCGGTTTATCAAGACATCAAACATCTAACCGAATAGAATAGTTCTACCCTTGTGGACTATAAATTTTGTCCCAAGTCGTAAAAGGTGTTGAACCTTGTGAATCGTCTTAGCAAACAGAGATTTGTGAGTTGTGGACCTACGCCCCAGCACCCCTTCGGTTATGTTCTTTTTATTTTTGAAAAAATCGATGTTTTCACATCGGACCAATTGCATCACGCAGCTCATCCATTTGTGGTAAAAACCTTTCTTGTGTAGAACTTCCTCCAAAAACTCCCACCGGACATGATTGTATGCTTTTTCAAAATCAATGTTTAAGATGAACACCTCTCTTGGTGTACTTGAATTCATGAATCACTTCGTGCAATACCACAGTTCCATCCAAAATACTCCTCACTTTAATAAAGACCGTCTGATTTGGATGGCTAATTTTGTGAGCCACCGGGGCCAACCTTGCCGCAAAACATTTAGCAAACAAGCAGAAGCTCACATTGGTTAACATGATCAGCCTGAGTTGACGAATGTTCTTTGCCCCAATCACCTTTGCGAGGAGAGCCAACACCCCATAGTTGATCCTTTTAATGTCAACTATAGTTCACTCGGATTACTCTGAGGCAATTGCAGTTTTGGCCTATGATACTCTATCTCAATCCGCATATGGTCATCTTGTGGCGGAGATCAAGGCAATAATGGAGGACAAGGAGTTTATTCCTCAGACATTAAATCGTGAGTAAAATGGTGTGGCAGATTGTTTGACAAAGTATAGTCGTGTAGGGTGCACCACGACTGTGTGGTTAGGTCAAGGTCCCCCTTGTATTGAGGAACTTTGCCTCTCGATTGCAACACCATAATTTTAAAATATAACTTTTTTTACATCAAAAAAAGAACAACCCATCGGTAAAGTCGTCGATTATCTTAAATAATTGTGGGCCAATTAGGTGAGAAAACTGCCAATAGAAGATCACCGGAAATCCGCCCGGCCCTGGAGAGGTATTGATCCAAATGTTTTTTAAATTCCTAATGATCTGATATAGCGAGACAATCAAGGCTATGTTATCCATCGCCTCTCGCATCATCACCCCAAGTCAGGGCCAAAATTTTGGCGCCACCTCCTTCTGCTTTTCCATACGGTTCCTGATAGAAAACATAGATGTGGCATTGCAAGGGTTCCTTCTCTGTAATGATCTCCGATCGCCATCGCAAAGCCTGAATCATGCATCGCCTCTTGCAACCGTTGGCCATTGCGTGGAAAAAATTCAGTACTAGCATCCCCTTCAAGAAACCATTTTTGACTACGCCACTGCTACCGATACAATTCCTCGCAACACACAATGAAAGTGAGCTTCCTTTCCACCTCGTATCTTCGCGCCCAGTCAGTAGAGGAGATCCCGCTTGTGTCTGCCGCGAGATCAAGAACCACAAGCTCCACCCTGGGTGCATCTTTCCTACGACGCATCTCTCTATCAATGTTCGCACCTCATCCCCTAAGGTAATGGCGAATGCAACGAATACAATTTTGCCATTCATCAAGACTATCACATAGCGGACCGTATCGGTGGCCGACATTTTGGTACGAGCAAGAATAGACCACCGACGACTCGTCCGTCGTACTTACGGTGAAAACGGAACTGATCCTCCTCCCATTTTCTGCACTCTACTTCCTCTGTTTCTAAATATAAATCTTTTTAGAAATTTTAATATAAACTACATACGGATGCATCTTAAAAACATACGTGATGCTACGGTGTCCTAGAAGTCGGACAAGCCGGAGACGTACAAAATCCAGTACGTGGTGCTTCCCTTTCAGCACCGGTGAGGTGCGGTGAGCGCGCCCAGCAACGGTATCGGCCAGTGGCGCGGCGCGCCCATACTGATGATGATGGAACTCTTAAGGCCTCCTTTGATTTGAAGGAATTTTGTAGGATTTTCATAGGATAGGATTTTTATAGAAAAAAATTCCTTCAGAGCTCTTTGGTTTGTAGGAATTAAATCCTATTCCTATGAAGGAATTCTTTCTATCCTCCATATTTTATAGGAAAACAAACATTAGCCTAGATTCAATGGAAAAAAATCCTATAGTGTGAATCAAAAGACATCTCTTTTTCTATTCCTATGCATAGGATTTGAGATGCATATTATCTTATTTTTTATGACTTTTCTATTTCTATGATTTTTTAATCCTATAAACCAAAGGAGGCCTAAGTACCTGTTCGACATCACACAGCATACAGACTGGACTCATTACTCCCTAACGACAGGAGGGTTAGTAGCAGTGCAAGTCGATCGTCTCGTTGCGACGCCCCTTTCTATGAAAACCGAGCGCAGGAGAACGACGGGCTTGGAAACGAGAGGCCATGACGCCCTCGACATCCAACATCCAAATTGCACGCGAGGCGATCAAGCAACAGGATGCCTGCTGCTGTCGATATGGTCTCCGTCGTTGAATTTTTTTAGCACTCGTTTTTCACTGCTAGATGCTTGCTGCTTTTATTAAAAAAACTTATATTCTATTCATCTTTAATAGTGACAGTACAATGAACATCAGAAATGATGAAAATTACCTTCAGATCCGTAGACCACTTAGCGACGACTACAAGCACTGAAGCGAGCCGACGGCGCGTCGCCGTCACCGCCCCTCCATCACCGGAGTCGGGCGCGACTTGTTGTAGTAGACAGTTGGAAAGTCGTCGTGCCAAGGGCATATAGACTAGCGCACCAGA
This sequence comes from Triticum urartu, assembly GCF_056163025.1. Classification (NCBI taxonomy): domain Eukaryota; kingdom Viridiplantae; phylum Streptophyta; class Magnoliopsida; order Poales; family Poaceae; genus Triticum; species Triticum urartu. Next base: position 109,813,324 of record NC_141875.1, on the reverse strand, counting down.
ACAGCAAGCGCCGTCGATGAAGAATAACGTAGATCGGAAGGATTCAAAGCGAAGTTACGCAAACGTAGACGAACAACGACGAGATTCAAGCAAATTCACCAAAGATAAATTCACCGAGACACACCTCCATATGCCCACCAACGCTGCTAGACGCGCCGCTGGAACGAGGGCTAGACGAGGAGACCTTTATTCGATCTTCAGGAAACCGCCGTCGACGGATCTGCGGCGGCGCCGGCGACAAGCAGGAACCCTAGTTTTTTTTTTTGAGGAGCAGGAGGTGGCGGCTGCGTTCTCGTGAAGAGTCGAGATGCCTGCTGCCTTGATTGCCAGCCTACTGGTGTACGTACTGCCCCGTCTGCAGTCGCTTGATTCATGCCAACAAAAGTGTCGACCCAACCAACTGTTCCACCCGCTGTCACGTACGTGAACGTCTTCATCCACTGTAAGCTGTGTCGAGCCAGAACAGAGACTACGTTTTTTTTGTCAAGTCTAGAAGCTACAACGAGGTACAATTTCAGCTTATCTTTGTGGCCATGGCGACGGATTCGTGGGCAATTCTGCGGCTGTGTGGCGGGAGACAAAACGAAAGAATGAGAAGATGGGCTCCGACGGACGACAATGTTTTTAGGGTCCATTTGCAGCTCCAGTAAGAGGCGGCCCGAAAGGCCCAAAATACGAAGGGTGTCTATCCGATGTGAATGTTGGGCCGACGCCCAGAAATCGAGCGTTCGCTTCGCAGCCCACTGTTGTCCAAAAAAAAGCAGCCCACTGAGGACAATGCTACTCGCCTTATATAAAAAAAAACAAAAAACTTATGTTACCGATTTTTTCCCTCCTTGGACACGTCTGCCAGTCACCAATGGATAGACACCGGCCGGCACCGGTGGAATATTCGCCGGTGCCAGAGACGATACCGTCGCCGTACTGCACGGCGAAGAACCAGCCCTGGGACGTGACGAGCCATGGCCCTCCCTCCTCCGTCTGTCTGCCGGAAAGACGACGGAGAAGAAGATGAAAGAGTACCGGCCAGTACACGCCGCCTTTGCCTTTGCCGCCGTCTCGGCGACCCTCTCCCCACCCTCGTCTTCTTTTCTTCCTCTTCTTCTTCTTTTCCGTGGTGCGGAACGCGTCCGCGCACGTGAAGCGGGGCGGGCGGGCGGCATTGCATTTGCAGCGCCCGCGAGATCTGAAGCCACCACCTCCATTATTGGAGCTGCTGCAAAGCCGTCCAGCCATGGCGGGCTGGCCTTTTCTTGCCCTTTTCAGGACGTTTCTGGTGTCGCCTTGCTCTTTTCTCCCTTTCCCTGCTCTGGCCGAGGCTGACGCCGCAAGGACTACGGACGATCCATGATTAAGCGGAGCTAAGCACCACGTTCGATTCCCACTTATTAGTTGATCCATTTTACAGGATCGTCTGACGAAGACAAGCTACACACATTCAGAGTACCGGTGATGTGTCTTCATTCGAGTAGAGAGCACCTGGTGATCTGAACTGTTGAGCCACAGCTACCAATAATTACTGAATTGTTACCGCACAAACCCTGTGGTTTTCAAGTCTGAATCTACCGAGAATGCAATTTGCTCGTGCATGCCACCTTGAAATTAATCCCAGTTAGATACGGCGTCGCGCCACCGGCAAAGGGGCAGAACCCAGGCTGGAGGGCACGGCAGGAGCCCTTCCTGAATATGATAAGCCAGGAGATCGATCAAGCAAAACAGAGGAGATATACAGGCCTGATTTCATGGGACTAGTTTACTGCCAAACGGGGCAAAGCGAGACAGAAAGCAAACTGCACTAGGATATACTCTACTTGCACATATACTATACTATAGCATATAAAAAAGAGCAAACCCTAGCTGGCCATGGGGGTTATTCTACTGCACTACACACCACCCACAAAGGGCATGCCGCGCCATGGATAGGCCACAGCTGATTCGCGCCCATTTTTGTAAGCCAGGAACCCTAGTTCCAGCGGCACATCGGGCTCATGCAATAGGTCAACTTGCCCCGCCTAACGCACGCTGGATGCGCATCCTTAGCAGTGAAGCTACCGGTTTCGGCATGCATCCCCGTGTGCTTTTGAATTTTTCTTGTTATTAAGTGGGGAGGGGATGACAAAAGCCGAGCCCGTTGTTTTGTAGTTTTCCATGGAATGGAAAGCCTGCCCTGCCGTGGAAAAACCGACGGCGGCGGCTCCGTTGATCTCGGCTACCCGCTCTGTTTTCTTGGACCAACTTTAGAAATGTCTGAATCTGAATGCGGTGGAAAATGTCTCGTCGTTGACAAAGCTTCGAATTACCGCGAAAAGGCGGTCGAGCGACGCTTTGTTGGTTGCCGAATCATATCGGTGTGAGTGTGACCAAATCAAATGGCGTGTGGAGGAGATCATTGTGGGTTCACCATTTGCTCAGTCAATTTTGTTCTAGCATTTCAGGACTTTTAGGAGGCCCTTCTCGACTGATTTTCCTTTCTTTTAAATTTCTGCAAACACAAAATCATTGCCTTTGGGTACATGGATTATGGAATCTAGCTAGCCAGGTACTAGTACTATCAAGTAACACCATGCTATACAGCGCACTGGCGACCTATCGGCAATGAAAAGCACATCAAGGAGGGAAAGGCGGAGGGAGCCCTGGTTCGACGAAGGGCCCAAAGTGGCTAAACTAGCGTTGCCTTTGCTCATGTGTTCGATGGAGCTGCCCATCCTTCTTCATCCCTTCATCTCCACCTCCACCAGAGGGGACACATGTTGGTGAGCACGAGCCCACTTGCTTGGCGCACCGAGAGGCCGGGGTACCCTACATATAATTCTGCAACTTAGCTCAATAATCTCGGATGTCTCTTGTCCTGCATCGATCGCAACCATATGAATAATGAATTTCTGCTTATATGACCTGTGGTTCATGGCATTTGTGTTAGGCCCGGCCATGATAAATTTACCGCTTGTTCAAAAGGCATTGTCAGGCCATGCATTCCTTAGCATCTACTCCAAGCAGTGGGCTCTATGGCCAGAAAAAGAGTGGGCACATCGTTCATAGTTTGATACTACATGAGTTGCATATAAACTCAGACCAGAAAAGAAGGGTATCATAGGCGGCGGCAGCAGCGGAGTGTCCATGCATATTTGAGCTGCGAGCTCATGAGTGCCAGCTTTGGTCAAAGGAAGAAGATGAGAAAGTGCAAATTAATCAAATTCCTCACTTGCTCACCAAGGAATTCGTGACCTAGCTTTTCTCCGCCCCGGGAATTATGGCCTCTCTCCTTTCCTTTTGTCCGGGAACGACAGAGAAAAGGCGCGCTAGTTCTCGTGAGCGATCATCCTGGCTGTGTTCTAGATGCATTGTTGGATATTTAGTTTAAGCAGATGGCTGGCATTTGCTTAATAAATGAAGTAGTGAGCGTTTTCAGATTTGCATTATTTGTGAGGATGGGGCGAACCGAAAATGCAAGCAATGTGCGCACGGTGACCACTTTCTGGACCAGCTCAAACTGAAGAAAAGAAAACCATATAATTAACAAGGAGCTCAGAAATATCCAGAGTGTTCCTGCAAGGGAGGCTTCCACAAAACCAGGTCCTGCATGCACACCACACCGGCAAGCATCCCATCACATTTTCGACAGGCTGTTCATATATTGGCATACACCAATCCAAGCTTGGCTCTCTCTGTGCCCCTAGCACTATTCGTGTATTTTTTTGCCCCCTCCCTTTTTTGCTTTCTTAAAGTGGTCATTTAGTTAGGCGCCCAATCCTCCGTGTATCGACGTGCTTTTGTACGGTACGATACGATCCCGTCGTGTATCTTGGCCTTGTTATCGGCTTGTACAGGTGTTAATCACATTATACTAACCACATACACCTGTGTTGCTAATCGACTACGTACTTTAATTGACCGAGACACATGAACTCTTCTTTACTATATGTATGCCATGCCGTGCATGTGTGTGGAACTAGTAAACAAAACGCCGTATCCTGGTGGTAATTTGGCAGCGGATCAAAGCGCTTTTTCGAGCTGGCCAAGCCAAAGCCGAAGCCAAAGCGGGCCACGTTAATCTCCTGGTGTTTCCTCTTAGCAGCAGCTGCAGCGGCAGCGCCTGCTCTCTCTGCTTTCTTGAGCGCGGGGTAATTATCATTTTTAAGCAGCGGCTTTTCTCTGCTTTCCTGACGCATTGGGCCTGTGCTTCACGTTAATTTTGCGGCCGGCCGCCGCAATTAGCGTTGCTAAGTAGAGTAAGTAATTAACCTTCTTCTTTCTTCTTGGAATGGAGAGAAAAACATCTTCTTTCCCCAACAGGCTTCGCCACTTGCAGCGTGATACAGAGGTGGTGCTAGCTCGAATAGCTAGTTAGTGCTCACCAGCTTGCTAGCTGTCGCACGGTGAAAGACATGCAACTTTGTACTACTAACCTGGCCTATGTAGGTGTAGCCACCTCACCTCCTCTTGATTTCTTTTATCTGATATATAGGATTGCAAGTTTGCAACGACCCTGAGCTTTTTCAGAGGGGGTGAAACTAGGGCAACGATTCTGAACAACCCTGAATTTTTATAGGGTCACGTAGTGCTCACCAGCTGGTCGCACGGTGTTCATTTTCTGAAGAGCAGTGGTGAAGGCAAAAAATATCCTCACAAATCACAAATATCCCACTTGAAGGCAGGATATTCCCCGTGCATGAAACTAGAACGACCATGAAATGGCAGGGGCGCCTTCCCTCGGCCCATGCAGGATGCAGTGCATATTCCCTGTGCCGACGTGGAACGAGCCCATGCACGCACGCACGCACGCACGGGACCAAAGCAAAGCGAGCTCGCAACTTGCAAAGCACCGCCTACCGCCTACCGCTACGTGCCTGCTGTCTGTCCCGAAGCTTCCCGGAAGGCGCCTCCAAACACTGTTTATCAGTAATTAACATATATAATCTCTTCTCGCTTGGCTTTTCCACGTGTAAATAATTGGCGCCTTTCCATACGGTCCGTAAAAAGCACCCCCGTTTCCCGTATAATTGCGGCATATAAAATGTTGAATAACCGGTAACTTTGCGTGTACGGTGCACGCAAACGCCTTTCTGTTCGGAAATAATGGTAGAAAATTCGAGGAGCTCACGGTGCTGCCGTGCAACATCACAACCTAGTAGTAGTAGTTTCTTAGACACAAATCTCTCTCTCTCTCTCTCTCTCTCAGAGAGAGATTTCGTTTTGCGGCTGGGTTGGTTAGGTAGCTAGCTAACTCTAACCAAGGCTGGTCACTACTGATGATGAGTCATGACTCATCGGTCGTCACTACGGGACAATGGCGGTTCGAACAGTGCTTGGCTTTAGCTTAGCCACAGCGCAGGCCACACAACCAGCGTTACGCTCCTCTTCGTTCCTTAATTCTTAAGTCCCATCCGGCGGCGGGCCCCGCGCCGCACCCACGCCTCGCTCCCTCCCTCGCGCGCCCCCGCCTTTAAATACGGCCCCGGCCTCCGCTTCCCATTCGTTCCATTCACCACCTAGCCAAGCAAAGCACTGAGAGCAAAAGTTGTTCCACTCTCCGCACCAAAGCAAAGCCAAGCCACCAAAGCCAGCCAGCTCCTCGGTCCCGGCGACCGCCAAAGCCAGCGGGCTCGACGGTGATCTCTCTCGCGCCCGCATTGCCACGGATCACGCGGTGGTGGCCATGGCGACCGACAGGCGGATCCAGCCGGCCGGGGGAGGCGGGTCGTCGGCCAGAGGAGGAGGGGGAGGCGTGGAGCCCGGGCTCGGGAGGCGCCTGCTGGACGTGCTGCGCACCGTCTACCACATGCTGCGCCGCGGCCTCTGCCGCAAGCGCCTCATGATGGACCTCCACCTGCTGCTCGGCCGCGGCAAGCTCGCCGGCAGGCACTTCCGGGACCTCCTCGCCCACCAGCCGCTCGCCGGGGGCACCCGCTTCGGCGCCGCGGCCGCGGCCGGCGCCTCCCCGTCCGCGCTCTCCATGTACCAGCACGACCCGAGAGACGTTGAGTTCAGCTGCGGCAGCACGCCGGTCCACGAGCAGGCCGTCTTCCCCTTCAAGATCGGCCGCGGCCGCGGCCGGGGCAGGAGCTACGGCGGGCTGGACGCCGCCACCGTGGCGGCCGCCTTCGAGATGATGAACGCGCACGCTGCGGGCAACTCGGGCGGGGACACGCCGGGGGTGTCCCGGGCCACGCCGTCGCCCATGCTGGCGCTCAGCCTGGGCCGCTGCCCGGCCGGGGCGCGCCAGCTGCGGGTCACCGACTCGCCGTTCCCCGTCGAGCCGGAGGGCGTCGACGAGCGCGTGGACGCCGAGGCCGACAGCTTCATCAAGAGGTTCTACGAGCAGCTCAAGATGCAGCAGTCCACCACGCCGGACAACTGCACCCGCCGCCGTGGCTAGATCCAGGCGCGCCGCGCGCCAGTCCCAGCCGCTTCCGCCGTCCGCCGCGGTGGTGCGAGGTGCGGGTGCATGGGCGCGAATACTCAAGCTATATAAATACGTGGCATCGGCCGATTGTTTCACTGTCATGTGGGTCTCGAGTTTTTCTACCCGCATGCACTGCCTGTAATGTTCCTCGTTTGTGATAATCTCTCGATAGAGGGCGAGGAGACGAGATAAAAAAAAGGGGCTTTGAAGCCCCCAACTTGTATCTGCCATATCATATCAAGATGATATCATGCATGCACCATATGAGATGAAATGATAGAATTTTGCACATTTGCGTGGATGTTGTTAATTAGGCCGGGTGCATGCACGCTAAGTTGTTTCATTTCACAAGTTTGCATGTGTTTGTGAAAAATGCATGCCCCTACTTAGTAAACTGGTTGTTTTGTGTATTATTTGATTGTGCTGTTTGTATTTGTGTTGGCACGAAGCACACACAAACACACACATACTAACTGAACTTGCCAACTTGGATATATACTAAAAAGAACACAGCAGATTCATTCCGCACAAAATAAGCAACGTACAGCTTTGTTCATACCTACCGAGATCCTTGAGAATCGAGATAGCGTACATGAGTCCGACATGTGCGGTTCCCTTGTCTTTACCTGTGCATGATCACAACACGGAGAGGAAATGAATCATGCAGCTCGCCCGTACGTACCGTTCAGTTAGTCTTTTAACTTCATGGCCCCAAGGAGTAGTTAAAAAGAGAGAATATTACCTTTGTTTTTCCTATTAAAACCATGTTTGGAGACCCGCCACTCCATCACTCCGCTCCGGGAGCTAGAGTTAAAAAGCATGGAGCTGGGAAACATATGCTCCCCAGCTCATTGTATTTTTACGAGTTGAAGTGACTCAGAACATAGCCTAAAAATTATGATAAATATTACGTCTGTGGCAGGCGTACAATCATTACGTGTCCTTTCCTTTTGATCTCAGCCCGTTCGATTAATCTTCCTCATGATTACGACACCACCAGTTGATTTGTCTCTGGGTGCACTAGCTTTTCTGTACGTTTTAGTTTTAATTTCCGGCTTGAAAGTGAAGTGATTAGGCTTTCTCTTTGGTGCCGAGACTTTTAGAATATCCCGGGAATGGATGGATCATAAATCTATGTCAGATATATACCCATGTCATCGTCTTATCGATCCCCAAATTCCATGGTCCCACATATGTTAGGTATATTCACGTACGTATGCACTTATCTCAGTGGGCTGATTTTTTAAGTGCAAAATAGCTAGGTTAAGTGGTTAACCTATGCCAATTCACGACACGTCATGGTTCAACATTGTGGAGAAATTTTCTCCATCTTGTTAGAGATAATTGTCCTTTAAATTTTGTATAAGGAGTCGTGCATCCGTCCGCTGGATGAATCCTATATTCCTGATTAGCTACTCCCTTCGTCTTTTTTACTCTGCATATTAGCTTTGTTTGCTGTTAAACTTTACAGACTTTGACCAAATTTACAAAAAGAAAAGATTAACATATACAATACCAAATCAATACCGTCAGATTCATAATTGAATATATTTTCACCTCATATAATTTTTTATTGTATTGTAACATATTATTTTCCACAATTTAGTCAAACTTTTTAAATTTTGACTTTGGTCAAAGTTAATATGCAGATGAAATATAAACGTAGGGAGTAAAACTCACTACCTATTTTTCCTACACATGCAAGCATGTCAAATAAGCAAATCATCCATGCAAGTCATAGATTTTTTTTTTGCATTACTCTATGCATGGGGGGATGCCACATCATCATTTCATAAGTTACTATTTTTACTTTAAATTATATATTGACAATAATGTACATGTGTCGGTTTTGTTATTTTTCACGTACCTGATTTTTTTTCACGTCAGTCATCTTCTTCCTTCCTTTCTTCACGCCGGACCTCACCGGAGAAGACAACCGCATTATCTATCTCAGGGTAATCCATGGCCCAATTATCTATCTCAGGGGGATTCCATGGCCCCATTATCTATCTTAGGGGGTGGGGGTGCAGGGGATCGACGGAGTTGTTTTTTGGTGCGGCAGGGCTTAGAGGGATGGCCGGGGCGGCGAGGCGGCGCTAGCTGCTGGCCACGGGGGGTAGAGGCAATCGTTTAGGCCTAGGTTGGCCGGTGGTTATGCGAGGAAGAAGGGGATGGAGGTACAAGATGAACAGTATCGTGATCTGCTTTTTGACCGTTTGATGAAGATCTAAGGGCCCTAGATTGAAGTGATTGATGCAGTTTTATTTTAGGGCACATGCCATATAGTCAGTCCCTATATGCATTGGACAGAGTGGTAGATCCAGGAATTCAAACATTGGGTGCACAAAAAAAATTACAACCTAATAGAGAGGCCAATTAATTCGCGTCTATGTAAATTTCACAATAGCAAAACTATCTCAAAAGATTACATACCCTCTGCCATGGCTTCAGAGCAAGATATGACAACATCATCCATCAAATGAAGAAAAACAACTGCCACCCCCCACACACCCACCCCACATTTCAGCATAATAGAAAGCTCTACTATACTTTTGAACTTTCTAAACCTCTCACCTCTACGCATATCAGTAATAAAAGTGTGTCAATTGATAAAGGATATGCATCAATCTTCCTCCATGTAATCCATAGGAAAAAGATGTACAAGCTTAACCAAGTGTCATGTACAACTCACAATTCAAAGAACGCTTTATGGCTGACAATTCAAAGACTATTCATCTATTATTTTTCTGCTAATGAAATCAAGCAGAACCTCACTCCTCAGTGTCGCCGTGCTTATTCCCATCCTCTGTGCTGGAACATCCCATTCCCATGTTGGCAGGACACTACGTGTTGGGGAACGTAGCATGCAATTTCAAAAAAAATTCCTACGATCATGCAAGATCTACCTAGGAGATGCATAGCAACGAGACGTGGAGAGTGTGTCCACGTACCCTCGTAGACCGAAAGCGTTATGTTAACGCAGTTGATGTAGTCGAACGTCTTCACGATCCAACCGATCCAAGTACCGAACGTACGGCACCCCCGTGTTCAGCACACGTTCTGCTCGATGACGTCCCTCGAGCTCTTGATACAGTAGAGGGCCGAGGGAAAGTTCCGACAACACGACGGCGTGATGACGGTGATGGTGATGTGATCCGCGGAGGGCTTCGCCTAAGCACTACAACGCTATGACCGGAGGAGTAAACTCTGGAGGGGGGCACCGCACACGGCTAAGAAATAACTGGTGTGCCTTTGGGGTGTCCCCTGCCCATGTATATAAAGGAGGGGGGAGGAGGAGGCCGGCCCAAGGGGGTGCGCCAAGAGGGGGGAGTCCTACTAGGACTCTTTTCCTAGTAGGATTCGGCCCACCCTTTCCTTCCAATAGAGAGGGGGAAAGGGAAAAGGAGGGAGAAGGAGAAGGAAAGAGGGAGGGCGCGCCCCCTCCCCTTGTCCAATTCGGATTGGGCAGGGGGGGGGGGCGCCACCTCTCGTGGCCTGGCTCCTCTCCTCCACTATGGCCCATTAGGCCCATTAACTTTCCCGGGGGGTTCGGGTAACCTCCCGGTACTCCGAAAAATCCCCGAACCTTATCGGAACCATACTGGTGTCCGTATATAACCTTACAATATATCAATCTTTACCTCTCAACCATTTTGAGACTCCTCGTCATGTCCGTGATCTCATCCAGGACTCCGAACAAACTTCGGTCACTTAACTCATAATAAAAATCATCATCAAACGTTAAGCGTGCGGACCCTACGGGTTCGAGAACTATGTAGACATGAGCAAGACACATCTCTGGTCAATAACCAATAGCGGAACTGGATGCTCATATTGGCTCCTACATATTCTACGAAGATCTTTATCGGTCAAACCGCATAACAACATATGTTATTCCCTTTGTCATCGGTATGTTACTGATGACCCACAAGTATAGGGAATCTATCGTAGTCTTTTCGATAAGTAAGAGTGTCGAGCCCAACGAGGAGCAGAATGAAATGATAAGCAATTTTTAGTAAGGTATTCTCTGCAAGCACTGAAATTATCGGTAACAGATAGTTATGTGATAAGGTAATTTGTAACGGGTAATAAGTAATAAAAGTAAATAAGGTGCAGCAAGATGGCCCAATCCTTTTTGTAGCAAAGGACAAGCCTGGACAAACTCTTATATAAAAGAAAACGCTTCCGAGGACACATGGGAATTATCGTCAAGCTAGTTTTCATCATGCTCATATGATTCACGTTCGTTACTTTGATAATTTGATATGTGGGTGGACCGGTGCTTGGGTACTGCCCTTCCTTGGATAAGCATACCACTTATGATTAACCCCTATTGCAAGCATCCACAACTACAAAAGAAGTATTAAGGTAAACCTAACCATAGCATGAAACATATAGATCCAAATCAGCCCCTTACGATGCAACGCATAAACTAGGGTTTAAGCTTCTGTCAGTCTAGCAACCCATCAAATACTTATTACTTCCCAATGCCTTCCTCTAGGCCCAAACAATGGTGAAGTGTCATGTAGTCGACGTTCACATGACACCACTAGAGGAGAGACAACATACATCTCATCAAAATATTGAACGAATACCAAATTCACATGACTACTTATAGCAAGACTTCTCCCATGTCCTCAGGAACAAATGTAACTACTCACAAATCATATTCATGTTCATAATTAGAGGGGTATTAATATGCATAAAGGATCTGAACATATGATCTTCCACCAAGTAAACCAACTAGCATCAACTACAAGGAGTAATCAACACTACTAGCAACCACAGGTACCAATCTGAGGTTTCGAAACAAAGATTGGATACAAGAGATGAACTAGGGTTTAAGATGAGATGGTGCTGGTGAAGATGTTGATGGAGATTGACCCCCTCCCAATGAGAGGATCGATGGTGATGATTTCCCCCTCCCGGAGGGATGTTTCCCTGGCAGAACAGCTCCGCCAGAGCCCTAGATTAGTTCCGCCTCGTGGCGGCGGAGTTTCATCCCGAGAGCTTGCTTATGATTTTTTTCTAGGGCAAAAGACTTCATATAGCCAAAGATGGGCACCGAAGGCCTGCCAGGGGGCCCATGAGGCAGGGGGCGCGCCTAGGGGGGTAGGGTGCGCCCCCACCCTTATGGATGGTGGGTGGCCCCCCTCTAGTGCTTCCTTCGCCCAATAATTTTTATATATTCTAAAATTGACTTCCGTGAAGTTTCAGGACTTTTGGAGTTGTGCAGAATAGGTCTCTAATATTTGCTCCTTTTCCAGTCCAGAATTCCAGCTGCCGACATTCTCCCTCTTCGTGTAAACCTTGTAAAATAAGAGAGAATAAGCATAAGTATTGTGACATAATGTGTAATAGCAGCCCATAATGCAATAAATATTGATATAAAAGCATGATGCAAAATGGACGTATCAACTCCCCCAAGCTTAGACCTCGCTTGTCCTCAAGCGGAAACCGATATCGAAAAATATGTCCACATGTTTAGAGATAGAGGTGTCGATAAAATAAAATACGGACATGAGGGCATCATGATCATTCTTAGAACAACAACATATATATATATATGTATATATATATTGTCATATGATTTCTTATGCTAAAGCAACAATTCATTCACAATTTCAAGTATGAATCAGAAACTTCATTGAAAACTAACAAACTATAATCACATTCATTGAAGCAATAGCAATTTATCATAACATCAGAAAGAGTCAATATAAGAGCTTTTCAGCAAGTCCACATACTCAACTATCAATGAGTCTTTCACAATTTCTAACACTCACGCAATACTTATGGGTATTGAAGCTTTAATCGGACGCAGAGAAAGATAGGGGCTTATAGTGTTGCCTCCCAACCTTTTACCTCAAGGGTAATGTCAACAATAATAGTTCATGAAAACTCACATCCAATTAGCTATATATATCAGGATCTTTCCAACACACAGTGCTTGCCAAAGGATAAAATGTAAAAAGGAAAGGTGAAGATCACCATGACTCTTATATAAAGTATAAGACAAGAATAGAAGATAGGCCCTTCGCAGAGGGAAGTAGAGATTGTCATGTGTTTTTAAGGTTGGATGCACAAAATCTTAATGCAAAAGAACGTCACTTTATATTGCCACTTGTGATATGGACCTTTATTATGCAGTCTGTCGCTTTTATTTCTTCCACATCACAAGATCGTATAAAGCTTATTTTCTCCACACTAATAAATCATACATATTTAGAGAGAAATTTTTATTGCTTGCAACCATGACAACTTACTTAAAAGATCTTACTCAATCCATAGGTAGATATGGTGGACTCTCATGGCAAAACTGGGTTTAAGGATATTTGGAAGCACAAGTAGTTTCTCTACTTGGTGCAAAGAATTCGGCTATCATGAGAGGGAAAGGCAAGCTCAACATGTTGGATGATCCATGACAATATAATTTATTTCGGATGTAAGGAAACATAACCCATTACGTTGTCTTCCTTGTCCAACATCAACTTTTTAGCATGTCATATTTTAATGAGTGCTCACAATCATAAAAGATGTCCAAGATAGTATATTTATATGTGAAAACCTCTCTTTCTTTATTACTTCCTATTAATTGCAACGATGACCAAAACTATGTTTGTCAACTCTCAACAACTTTTATTCATCATACTCTTTATATGTGAAGTCATTACTCTCCATAAGATTAATATGATCTCTTTATTTCTTTTTATTCTTTCTCTCCCTTTTTTTCAAGATCATAGCAAGATGGTAAAGCCTTTGACTCAACACTAATATTTATTATATATAGCTCATGGACTCGATTACATAGAAGGATGATAAAGCAAAACTCAACACTAATGTTTGATTCTTTGACCGTTTACCACCCTCAGACTTGTGCCTTCGAAGTTGTTGATTTTTATGGCACCGGAACGATAGACCTCCTCGATAACGTAAGGACCTTCCCATTTAGAGAGGAGTTTTCCTGGAAAAAAATCTTAAACGAGAGTTATATAACAATACATAATCACCTACATTAAACTCATGTTTTTGTATCCTTTTGTCATGCCATCTTTTAACCTTTTCTTTAAACAGTTTGGCATTCTCATAGGCCCGGGTTCTCCACTCATCAAGCGAGCTAATGTTAAATAGTCTCTTCTCACCGACAAGTTTGAAATCATAATTGAGCTCTTTAATGGCCCAATATGCCTTATGTTCTAGTTCGAGAGGTAAGTGACATGTTTTTCCATAAACCATCTTATACGGAGACATACCCATAGGATTTTTATATGCAGTTCTATAGGCCCATAATGCATCATCAAGTTTCTTGGACCAATTCTTTCTAGATCTATTAAGAGTCTTTTGCAGAATTAATTTAAGCTCTCTATTTCTTAGTTCTACTTGACCACTAGACTGTGGATGATATGGAGATGCAATTCTATGATTAACATCATACTTAGCAAGCATCTTACGAAAAGCACCATGAATACAATGTGAACCACCATCAGTCATTAAATATCTAGGGACTCCAAACCTCGGAAAATAACTTCTTTAAGCATCTTAATAGAGGTGTTATGATCAACACTACTAGTTGGAATAGCTTCTACCAACTTAGTAACGTAATCAACAGCAACTAAAATATGTGTATACCCATTAGAGGAAGGAAACAGTTCCATATAATCAAAGCCCCAAACATCAAATGGTTCAATAACAAGTGAATAATTGATAGGCATTTCTTGACGTCTACTAATGTTACCAATTCTTTGACATTCATCACAGGACAAGACAAACTTACGGGCATCCTTGAAGAGAGTAGGCCAATAAAAACAGGATTGCAATACCTTATGTGCAGTTCTATCTCCAGTGTGGTGTCCTCCATAAGCCTCAGAGTGACACTTGCGTAGGATCTGTTCCTGTTCATGCTCAGGTACACAACGTCTAATAACACCATCTACTCCTTTATAAAGGTGTGGGTCATCCCAGAAGTAATGTCTTAAATAATATAAAACCTTTTCTTTTGCTGGTATGTGAAACTAGGTGGTATAAATTTAGCAACAATGTAATTAGCATAATCAGCATACCATGGAGCAGTACAAGAAGCATTTATGATAGCTAATTGTTCATCTAGAAAGCTATTATCTATAGGTAGTGGGTCATCAAGAACATTCTCTAACCTAGACAAGTTGTTTGCAACGGGGTTCGCAGCTCCTTTTCTATCAATAATATGCAAATCAAATTCTTGTAGTAGGAGAACCCATCTAATAAGTCTAGGTTTAGCATCTTTCTTTTCCATAAGGTATTTAATAGCAGCATGATCAGTGTGAACAGTTACTTTAGAATCAACAATATAAGGTCTTAACTTATCACAAGCAAATACAACTGCTAAAAATTCTTTTTCAGTAGTAGCATAATTTTTTTGGGCACTGTCTAGAGTTTTACTAGCATATTGGATAACATTTAACTTCTTATCAATTCTTTGTCCTAACACAACACCTACAACATAATCACTAGCATCACACATAATTTCAAAGGTTAAATTCCAATCCGGAGGATGAACAATAGGTGCAGAAACCAAGGCTTTCTTAAGTATTTCAAATGCTTCTACACAATCATCATCAAAGACAAAAGGAACATCTTTTTGTAAGAGATTAGTCAGAGGCCTGGAAATTTTTGAGAAGTCTTTAATGAACCTCCTATAAAAACCGGCATGACCAAGGAAACTTCTTATACCTTTAGTGTCCTTTGGACATGGCATCTTTTCAATAGCATCAACTTTAGCTTTATCAACTTCAATACCTCTTTGAGAAATTTTATGCCCCAAGACAACACCTTCATTAACCATAAAGTGGCACTTCTCCCAATTCAAGACAACATTAGTTTCTTCACATCTCTGCAAAACTCGATCAAGGTTGCTTAAGCAATCATCAAAAGAAGTTCCATAAATGGAAAAATCATCCATGAAAACCTCAACAATCTTTTCACAAAAGTCAGAGAATATAGCAGTCATACATCTTTGAAAGGTAGCAGGTGCATTACATAAACGAAAAGGCATACGTCTATAAGAAAAGGTACCGAAAGGGCAAGTAAAGGTGGTTTTTTCTTGATACTCTTTCGACACAGGTATTTGAGAGAAATCAGAATAACCATCTAGAAAGCAAAAATGGGTATGTTTAGATAAGCTTTCCAGCATTTGATCAATAAAAGGTAAAGGGTGATGATCCTTTTTAGTAGCCTTATTTAGTTTGCGGAAATCAATTACCATTCTATAACCTATAACAATTCTTTGTGGGATCAATTCATCTTTATCATTAGGAACAACAGTAATACCTCCCTTCGTAGGGACACAATGGACAGGACTTACCGACTAACTATCAACAACAAGATAAATTATACCTGCCTCCAGAAGCTTTAGTATTTCTTTTCTTACCACTTCTTTCATCTTAGGATTTAACCGTCGTTGGTGATCAACAACTGGTTTAGCGTCTTTCTCTAATTTTATTTTGTGCTGGCATAGAGTGGGGCTAATGCCCTTAAGATCATCAAGAGTATATCCAATAGCAGCACAGTGCTTCTTCATAGTTTTCAATAATTTCTCTTCTTCCTGCTCTGAAAGGTTAGCACTAATAATAATAGGATATATCTTATTTTCATCAAGATAAGCATATTTAAGAGTATCAGGCAATGGTTTAAGCTCAAACACGGGATCACCCTTGGGTGGAGGAGGATCCCCTAGAATTTCAATAGGCAAGTTGTGTTTCAAAATAGGTCCCTATTTAAAGAATAATTAATCTATTTCCCTACTTACATTCATAAACATATCATTTTCATGGTCTAGCAAATATTGTTCTAAAGAATCATTAGGAGGCACGACAATAGAAGCAAGACCAATAATTTCATCTTTACTAGGAAATTATTTATCATGGGGTTATCTACAAAATTTAGCAAAATTAAAATAATGAGGCATATCCCCTAAACCAACAGAAACAATACCCTTTTTGCAGTCTATCTTAGCATTAACAGTATTCAAGAAGGGTCTACCAAATATATTGGGACAAAAGTCATCTTGTGGGGAACCAAGAACATGAAAATCAGCAGGATATTTAACTTTCCCACACAAGACTTCAACATCTCTAACAATCCCAACCGGTGAAATAGTATCTCTACTGGCAAGCTTAATTGTAACATCAATACCTTCTAACTCATCAGGTGCAATATCATGCATAATTTATTCATATAAAGAATGAGGTATTGCACCCGCGCTAGCACCCATATCACATAAGCCATGATAGCAATGATCTCCTATTTTAATAGAAATAACAGGCATGCCTACAACAGATCTATGTTTATTTTTAGTATCGGGTCTAGCAATTCTAGCAGCTTCATCACAAAAGTAAATAACATGCCCATCAATATTATCGGACAAGAGATCTTTAACCATAGCAATACTAGGTTCAACTTTAATTTGCTCAGAGGGTGTAGGTGTTCTAGTATTACTCTTACGAACCACAGTTGAAGCTTTAGCATGATCCTTTATTCTAGTAGGGAAAGGTGGTTTCTCAATATAAGCGGTAGGAACAATAGGATCAACACTATAAGTGATAGTCTTTTCTTAAACTTTAATAGGTTCAACTAATTTTACTTCAATGGGAGGATGATATTTAATCCACTTCTCCTTAGGGAGATCAACATGAGTAGCAAAGGATTCACAAAAATAAGCTACTATCTCAGAGTCAAGTCCATATTTAGTGCTAAATTCACAAAAAGCATCGGTATCCATAAAAGATTTAACACAATCGAACTTAGGTGTTATACCTGATTCTTTACCTTCATCGAGTTCCCAATCTTCAGAGTTGCATTTAATTCTTTCCAATAAATCCCATTTGAATTCAATAGTCTTCATCATAAAAGATCCAGTACAAGAAGTATCGAGCATGGAGCGATTATTGAGAGAAAGCCGAGCATAAATTTTTTGAATAATAATTTCTCTTGAGAGATCATGATTGGGGCATGAATATAACATTGACTTAAGCCTCCCCCAAGATTGAGCGATGCTTTCTCCTTCGCGAGGCCAAAAATTATATATAATTACGATCATGATGAACCAGACGCATAGGATAAAACTTCTGATGAAATTCCAATTTCAATCAGTTGTAGTTCCATGATCCCATATCATCACATAGCCTAAACCATGTCAATACCTTTCCCTTCAAAGATAAAGGTAAGACCTTCTTCTTGATAACATCCTCGGGCATACCTGCAAGCTTAAATAATCCACAAACTTCATCCACATAGATTAGGTGCAAATCAGGATGCAATGTTCCATCTCCTGTAAAAGGATTAGCTAGCAGTTTCTCTATCATACCCGAAGGAATTTCAAAGTAAACATTCTCAGTAGGTTCAGTAGGTTGAGGAGAAAATCTTTGCTCTGCTGGTCGGGGCGAAGATACCCCGAAGAAGCCCCTCAAAGATTACTTTCCATAGTAACAAGTGACAGTAAGTTTTAGCACACTATACAAATTTGTCCTTACCAAATTCCACCTACCAAAGGCGCTTCACTCCCCAGCAACAACGCCAGAAAAGAGTCTTGATGACCCACAAGTATAGGGAATCTATCATAGTCCTTTCCATAAGTAAGAGTGTCGAACCCAACGAGGAGCAAAAGGAAATGATAAGCAGTTTTCAGTAAGGTATTCTCTGCAAGCACTGAAATTATCGGTAACAGATAGTTTTGTGATAAGGTAATTTGTAACGGGTAACAAGTAATAAAAGTAAATAAGGTGCAACAAGATGGCCCAATCCTTTTTGCAGCAAAGGACAAGCCTGGACAAACTCTTATATAAAGGAAAACGCTTCCAAGGACACATGAGAATTATCGTCAAGCTAGTTTTCATCACGCTCATATGATTCACGTTCCTTACTTTGATAATTTGATATGTGGGTGGGCAGGTGCTTGGGTACTGCCCTTCCTTGCACAAGCATCCTACTTATGATTAACCCCTCTTGCAAGCATCCGCAACTACAAAAGAAGTATTAAGGTAAACCTAACCATACCATGAAACATATAGATCCAAATCAGCCCCTTACGAAGCAACACATAAACTAGGGTTTAAGCTTCTGTCACTCTAGCAACCCATCATCTACTTATTACTTCCCAATGCCTTCCTATAGGCCCAAACAATGGTGAAGTTTCATGTAGTCGATGTTCACATGACACCACTAGAGGAGAGACAACATACATCTCATCAAAATATCAAACGAACACCAAATTCACATGGCTACTTATGGCAAGACTTCTCTCATGCCCTCAGGAACAAACATAACTACTCACAAATCATGTTCATGTTCATAATCAGAGGGGTATTAATATGCATAAAGGATTAGAACATATGATCTTCCACCAAGTAAACCAACTAGCATCAACTATAAGGAGTAATCATCACTACTAGCAACCCACAAGTACCAATCTGAGGTTTTGAGACAAAGATTGGATACAAGAGATGAACTAGGGTTTAAGATGAGATGGTGCTGGTGAAGATGTTGATGGATATTGACCCCCTCCCAATGAGAGGATCAATGGTGATGGCGATGGTGATGATTTCCCCCTCCCGGAGGGATGTTTCCCCGGCAGAACAGCTCCGCCGGAGCCCTAGATTGGTTTCGCCAAGGTTCCGCCTCATGGCGGCGGAGTTTCGTCCCGAGAGCTTGCTTATGATTTTTTCCAGGGAAAAATACTTCATATAGCCAAAGATGGGCACTGGAGGCCTGCCAGGGGGCCCACGAGACAGGGGGTTTGCCTAGGGGGGTTGGGCGCGCCCCCGCCCTTGTGGATGGTGGGTGGCCCCCCTGTGGTGCTTCCTTCGCCCAATATTTTTATATAGTCTGAAACTGATTTCCGTGAAGTTTCATGAATTTTGGAGTTATGCAGAATAGGTCTCTAATATTTGCTCCTTTTCCAGCCCAGAATTTCAGCTGCCGGCATTCTCCCTTTTCGTGTAAACCTTGTAAAAGAAGAGAGAATAGGCATAAGTATTGTGACATAATGTGTAATAGCAGCCCATAATGCAATAAATATTGATATAAAAGCATGATGCAAAATGGATGTATCAGTTACTTGCCCGAGATTCGATCGTCGATATCATCATACCTAGTTCAATCTCATTACCGACAAGTCTCTTTACTCGTTCCGTAATTCATCATCCCGCAACTAACTCATTAGTTACATTGCTTGCAAGGCTTATAGTGATGTGCATTACCGAGAGAGCCCAGAGATACCTCTCCGATACTCGGAGTGAAAAATCATAATCTTGATCTATGCCAAATCAACAAACACCTTCGGAGACACATGTAGAGCATCTTTATAATCACCTAGTTACGTTGTGATGTTTGATCGCACACAAGGTGTTCCTCTAGTATTCGGGAGTTGCATAATCTCATAGTCAAAGGAATATGCATAAGTCATGAAGAAAGCAATAGCAGTAAAACTAAACGACCATAATGTTAAGCTAACGGATGGGTCTTGTCCATCACATCATTCTCTAATGATGTGATCCGGTTCATCAAATGACAACACATGTCTATGGTCAGGAAACTTAACCATCTTCGATTAACGAGCTAGTCAAGTAGAGGCATACTAGGGACACTCTGTTTGTCTATGTATTCACACATGTACTAAGTTTCCGGTTACTACAATTCTAGCATGAATAATAAACATTTATCATGATATAAGGAAATATCAATAACAACTTTATTATTGCCTCTAGGGCATGTTGTCGGGGTCAAAACCGGTGGATCTTGGGTAGGGGGTCCTGAACTGTGCATCTAAGGCGGATGGTAACAGGAGGTAGGGGACACAATGTTTACCCAGGTTCGGGCTCTCTCGATGGAGGTAAAACCCTACTTCCTGCCTGATTGATCTTGATGATATGAGTATTACAAGAGTTGATCTACCATGAGATCGTAGAGGCTAAACCCTAGAAGCTAGCCTATGATTATGATTGTTGCTGTCCTACGGACTAAACCCTCCGGTTTATATAGACACCGGAGGGGTCTAGGGTTACACAGAGTCAGTTACAAGGGAGGAGATCTACATATCCGAATTGCCAAGTGAGGGAGTCCTGGATTAGGGGGTCTCCGGACAGCCAGACTATATCCTTTGGCCGGACTGTTGGACTATGAAGATACAAGATTGAAGACTTCGTCTTGTGTCCGGATGGGACTCTTCTTGGCATGGAAGGCAAGCTTGGCAATACGGATATGTAGATCTCCTCCCTTGTAACCGACTCTGTGTAACCCTAGCCCCCTCCGGTGTCTATATAAACCGGAGGGTTTAGTCTGTAGGACAACAACAATCATACCATAGGCTTGTTGGAAATATGCCCTAGAGGCAATAATAAATTAGTTATTATTATATTTCCTTGTTCATGATAATCGTTTATTATCCATGCTAGAATTGTATTGATAGGAAACTCAGATACATGTGTGGATACATAGACAACACCATGTCCCTAGTAAGCCTCTAGTTGACTAGCTCGTTGATCAATAGATGGTTAAGGTTTCCTGACCATGGACATTGGATGTCGTTGATAACGGGATCACATCATTAGGAGAATAATGTGATGGACAAGACCCAATCCTAAGCATAGCACAATATCGTGTAGTTCGTATGCTAAAGCTTTTCTAATGTCAAGTATCATTTCCTTAGACCATGAGATTGTGCAACTCCCGGATACCGTAGGAATGCTTTGGGTGTACCAAACGTCACAACGTAACTGGGTGGCTATAAAGGTGCACTGCGGGTATCTCCGAAAGTGTCTGTTGGGTTGGCATGAATCAAGACTGGGATTTGTCACTCCGTGTAACGGAGAGGTATCTCTGGGCCCACTCGGTAGGACATCATCATAATGTGCACAATGTGACCAAGGAGTTGATCACGGGATGACGTGTTAGAGAACGAGTAAAGATACTTGCCGGTAACGAGATTGAACGAGGTATCGGGATACCGACGATCGAATCTCGGGCAAGTATCGTACTGATGGACAAAGGGAATTGAATACGGGATTGATTGAATCCTCGACATCGTGGTTCATCTGATGAGATCATCATGGAGCATGTGGGAGCCAACATGGGTATCCAGATCCCGCTGTTGGTTATTGATCGGAGAGTTGTCTCGGTCATGTCTACATGTCTCCCGAACCCATAGGGTCTACACACTTAAGGTTCGATGACGCTAGAGTTGTAGAGATATTAGTATGCGGTTAACCGAAAGTTGTTCGGAGTCCCGGATGAGATCTCGGACGTCACGAGGAGTTCGGGAATGGTCCGGAGGTAAAGATTTATATATAGGAAGTCCAGTTTCGGCCACCGGGAGAGTTTCGGGAGTCATCGGTATTGTACCGGGACCACTGGAAGGGTCCCGGGGGTCCACCGGGTGGGGCCACCTATCCCGGAGGGCCCCATGGGCTGAAGGGGCGTGGGAACCAGCCCCTGGTGGGCTGGTGCGCCCCCCTTGGGCCTCCCATGCGCCTAGGGTTGGAAACCCTAAGGGGTGGGGGCGCCTCCACTTGGCTTGGAGGCCAAGCCACCCCTAGGGCTGCCGCCCCCTCCCTAGATGGGATCTACAAGGGGCCGGCGCCCCCTAGGCCCCTATATATAGTGGAGGGGAGGGAGGGCATCCACACCTGAAGCCCTGGCGCCTCCCTCCCTCCCGTGACACCTCTTCCTCCCCGCTTGTGCTTGGCGAAGCCCTGCCGGGATCCCGCTACTTCCACCACCACGCCGTCGTGCTGCTGGATCTCCATCAACCTCTCCTCTCCCCTTGCTGGATCAAGGAGGATACATCTCTCCGTTCCGTACCGTACGTGTGTTGAACGCGGAGGTGCCGTCCGTTCGGCACTAGGATCATCGGTGATTTGGATCACGACGAGTACGACTCCATCAACCCTGTTCTCTTGAACGCTTCCGCTTAGCGATCTTCAAGGGTATGAAGATGCACACACTCTCTCTCTCTCTCATTGCTAGTATCTCCTAGATTGATCTTGGTGACACGTAGGAAAATTTTGAATTATTGCTACGATCCCCAACAGTGGCATCATGAGCTAGGTCTATGCGTAGTTTCTATGCACGAGTAGAACACAAAGCAGTTGTGGGCGATGATTTGTTCAATTTTCTTACCGTTACTAGTCTTATCTTGATCCGGCGGCATTGTGGGATGAAGCGGCCCGGACCGAACTTACACGTACGCTTATGTGAGACTGGTTCCACTGACTGACATGCACTTGATGCATAAGGTGGCTGGCGGGTGTTTGTCTCTCCCACTTTAGTTGGATCGGATTCGATGAAAAGGGTCCTTATGAAGGGTAAATAGCAATTGGCATATCACTGTTGTGGTTTTGCGTAGGTAAGAAATGTTCTTGCTAGAAACCCATAGCAGCCACGTAAAACATGCAACAACAATTAGAGGACGTCTAACTTGTTTTTGCAGGGTATGCTATGTGATGTGATATGGCCAAAAGGATGTGATGAATGATATATGTGATGTATGAGATTGATCATGTTCTTGTAATAGGAATCATGACTTGCATGTCGATGAGTATGACAACCGGCAGGAGCCATAGGAGTTGTCTTAATTTATTTATGACCTGCGTGTCAACATAAATGTCATGTAATTACTTTACTTTATTGCTAAACGTTAGGCATAGTAGTAGAAGTAATAGTTGGCGAGACAACTTCATGAAGACATGATGATGGAGATCATGATGATGGAGATCATGGTGTCATGCCGGTGACGATGGTGTTCATGCCGCGCCTCGAAGATGGAGATCAAAGGCGCAAGATGATATTGGCCATATCATGTCACTTTATGATTTGCATGTGATGTTTGTCATGTTTTCACATCTTATTTTCTTAGAACGACGGTAGCATAAATAAGATGATCCCTCACTAAAATTTCAAGAAAGTGTTCCCCCTAACTGTGCACCGTGGCTAAGGTCCGTTGTTCCGAAGCACCACGTGATGATCGGGTGTGATAGGTTCTAACGTTCGCATACAACGGGTGTAAGCCAGATTTACACACGCAATACACTTAGGTTAACTTGATGAGCCTAGCATGTACAGACATGGCCTCGGAACACGGAAGACCAAAAGGTCGAACATGAGTCGTATAGTGGATACGATCAACATGAAGATGTTCACCGATGATTACTAGTCTGTCTCACGTGATGATCTGACACGGCCTAGTTGACTCAGATCATGTATCACTTAGATGACTAGAGGGATGTCTATCTAAGTGGGAGTTCATTGAATAATTTGATTAGATGAACTTAATTATCATGAACATAGTCAAAAGGTCTTTGCAAATTATGTCGTAGCTCACGCTTTGGTTCTACTGTTTTAGATATGTTCCTAGAGAAATTTAGTTGAGAGTTGACAGTAGCAATTATGCGGACTGGGTTCGTGAACTGAGGATTGTCCTCATTGCTGCATAGAAGGGTTATGTCCTTAATGCACCGCTCAGTGTGTTGAACCTCGAGCATCGTCTGTAGATGTTGGGAAACATCTGACATACACGTTTTGATGACTACGTGATAGTTCAGTATGCAATACTAACGGTTTAGAATTGTGGCACCAAAGGCGTTTTTGAAACGTCGCAGAACATATGAGATGTTCCAAAGACTGAAATTGGAATTTCAGACTAGTGCCCACGTCAAGAGGTATGAGACCTCTGACAAGTTTCTTAAGCCTACCGACTAAGGGAGAAAAACTCAATCGTTGAGCATGTGCTCAGATTGTCTGAGTACTGCAATCGCTTGAATCAAGTGGGAGTTAATCTTCCAGATAAGAAAGTGATGGTTCTCCATAGTGACTGCCACCAAGCTATTGGAGCTTCGTGATGAACTATAACATATCAGGGATAGACATGATGGTCCTTGATCAACTCGCGATGTTTGACACCGCGAAAGTAGAAATCAAGTAGGAGCATCAATTGTTGATGGTTAAAACACTAGTTTCAAGAAGGGCAAGGGAAAGAAGGGATACTTCATGAGACGGCAAATCAGTTGCTGCTCTAGTGAAGAAACCCAAGGTTGAACCAAACCCGAGACTAAGTGCTTCTATAATGAGGGGAACGGTCACTGAAGTAGAACTACCCTAGATACTTGGTAGATGAGAAGGCTGGCAAGGTCGACAGAAGTATTTTGGATATACGTCATATTATTGTGTACTTTACTAGTACTCCTAGTAGCACCAGGGTAATAAATACCGGTTCGGTTGCTAAGCGTTAGTAACTCGAAATAAAAGGCTGCGGAGACTAGCTAAAGGTGAGATGACGATATGTGTTGGAAGTGTTTCCAAGGTTGATGTGATCAAACATCGCACGCTCCCTCTACCATCGAGATTGGTGTTAAACCGAAATAATTGTTATTTGGTGTTTGCGTTGAGCATAGACATGATTGGATTATGTTTATCGCCACACGGTTATTCATTTAAGGAGAATAATGGTTACTCTGTTTATTTGAATAATACCTTCAATGGTCTTGCACCTAAAATGAATGGTTTATTGAATCCCGATCGTAGTGATACACATGTTCGTGCCAAAAGATATAAGATAGTAATGATAGTACCACATACTTGTGGCACTGCAATTTGAGTCATAATGGTATAATATGCATGAAGAAGCTCCATGTTGATGGATTTTTGGACTCACTTGATTTTGAATCACTTGAGACATGCGAACCATGCCTATTGGTGTATATGCATGAATAAACTCCATACAGATGGATCATTTGGGCTCACTTGATTTTGAATCACTTGAGACATGCAAATCATACTGCATGGGCAAGATGATTGAAAGGCCTCGTTTTCAGTAAGATGGAACAAGAACCAACTTGTTGGAAGTAATACATCTTGATGTGTGCAGTCCAATGAGTGCTGAGGCATGTAGTGGATATCGTTATGTTCTTACTTCACAGATGATTTGAGTAGATGCTAAGTATATTTACTTGATGAATCATGAGTCTGAATTATTGAAAGGTTCAAGTAATTTCAGGGTGAAGTTGAAAGATCATCGTGACAAGAGGATAAAAATATCTATGATGTGATCATAGAGATGAATATCTGAATTATGAGTTTGGCACATAGTTAAGACATTGTGGAAATTGTTTCACAACTGATACCGCCTGGAACACCATAGTGTGATGGTGTGTCCGAACATCATAACTGCACCCTATTGGATATGGTGCATACCATGATGTCTCTTATTGAATTACCACTATAGTTTATGGGTTAGGCATTAGAGATAACCACATTCACTTTAAATAGGGCACCACGCAATTCCGTTTGAGTCGACACCGTATGAACTATGGTTCAGAGAAACCTAAGCTGTCGTTTCTTAAAAGGTTTGGGGCTGCGACGCTTATGTGAAAATTTTTCAGGCTGATAAGCTCGAACCCAAAGCGGATAAATGCATCTTCATAGGACACCCAAAATAGTTGGGTATACCTCCTGTCTCAGATCCGAAAGCAATAGGGATTGTTTCTTGAATCGGGTCCTTTCTCGAGGAAAAGTTTCTCTCGAAAGAATTGAGTGGGAGGATGGTGGAGAGTTGATGATGTTATTGAACCGTCACTTCAACTAGTGTGTAGCAGGGCACATGAAGTTGTTCCTGTGGCACCTACACCAATTGAAGTGGAAGCTTATGATAGTGATCATGAAACTTCGGATCAAGTCACTACCAAACCTCATAGGTCGACAAGGATGTGTACTACTTCAGAGTAGAACGTAATCCTATCTTGGAAGTCATGTTGCTAGACAACAATGAACCTACGAGCTATGGAGAAGCAATGGTGGGCCCGGATTCCGACGAATGGCTCGAGGCTATAAAATCCGAGAAAGGATCCATGTATAAAACAAAGTATAGACTTTGAAAGAACTACTTGATGGTCGTAAGGCTGTTAGGTGCTGATGGATTTTAAAAGGGAGGACAGAAAATGATGGTAAGTGTCACCATTGAGAAAGCTCGACTTGTCGTTAAGATGTTTCCCGACAAGTTCAAGGAGTTGACTACGATAAGACTTTTTCACTCGTAGCGATGCTAAGAGTCTGTTGGAATTATGTTAGCAGTTACTGCATTATTTATGAAATCTTGCAGATAGGATGTCAAAACATTGTTTCCTCGATGTCTTTCTTGAGGAAAGGTTGTATGTGATACAACCAGAAGGTTTTGTCAATCCTGAAAGATGCTAACAGGTATGCAAAACTCCAGCAAACCTTCTAAGGAATGGAGTAAGCATCTCGGAGTTGGAATGTACACTTTGATGAGATGATCAAAGATTTTGGGTTTATACGAAGTTTATGAGAAACTTGTATTTCCAAAGAAGTGAGTGGGAGCACTATGGAATTTTTGATGAGTATATGTTGTTAACATATTGTTGATCAAAAATGATGTAGAATTTCTGGAAAGCATGCAGGGTTATTTGAAAAGTGTTTTTCGATGGAAAACCTGGATTAAGCTACTTGAACATTGAGCATCAAGATCTATAAGGATAGATCAAAATCGCTTAATAGTACTTTCAAACGAACACATACCATGACAGAATTTTGAAGGAGTTCAAAAATAGATCGGCAAAGAAGGAGTTCTTGGCTGTGTTATAAGGTATGAGTATTGAGTAAAACTCAAGACCTGACCACGGCAGAATAGAGAGAAAGGACGAAGGTCGTCCCCTATGCTTTAGACGTAGGCTCTACAGTATGCTATGTTGTGTACCACACCTGAAGTGTGCCAATGAGTCAGTCAAGGGGTACAAGTGTGATCTAGGAATGGATCTCAGGACAACGGTCAAGGTTATCCTTAGTAACTAGTGGACTAAGGAATTTTCTCGATTATGGAGGTGGTAAAAGAGTTCGTCGTAAAGGGTTACACTGATGAAATCTTTGACACTAATCTGGATGATTCTGAGTAGTAAACCAGATTCGTATAGTAGAACAGTTATTTGGAATAGCTCCAAATAGAGCGTGGTAGCTGCATCTACAAGATGACATAGAGATTTGTAAAGCACACACGGATCTGAAAGGTTCAGACCCGTTGACTATAACATCTCTCACAGGCATAACATGCTCAAACCCAGAACTCATTGAGTGTTAATCACATGGTAATGTGAACTAGATTATTGACTCTAGTAAAACTCTTTGGGTGTTAGTCACATGGGGATGTGACCTTGAGCGTTATTCACATAGCGATGTGAACTAGATTATTGACTCTAGTGCAAGTGGGAGACTGTTGAAAATATGCCCTAGAGGCAATAATAAATTAGTTATTATTATATTTCCTTGTTCATGATAATCATTTATTATCCATGCTAGAATTGTATTGATAGGAAACTCAGATACATGTGTGGATACATAGACAACACCATGTCCCTAGTAAGCCTCTAGTTGACTAGCTCGTTGATCAATAGATGGTTAAGGTTTCCTAACCATGGACATTGGATGTCATTGATAACGGGATCACATCATTAGGAGAATGATGTGATGGACAAGACCCAATCCTAAGCATAGCACAAGATCGTGTAGTTCGTATGCTAAAGCTTTTCTAGTGTCAAGTATCATTTCCTTAGACCATGAGATTGTGCAACTCCCGGATACCGTAGGAGTGCTTTGGGTGTGCCAAACGTCACAACGTAACTGGGTGGCTATAAAGGTGCACTACGGGTATCTCCGAAAGTGTCTGTTGGGTTGGCACGAATCAGGACTGGGATTTGTCACTCCGTGTAACAGAGAGGTATCTCTGGGCCCACTCGATAGGACATCATCATAATGTGCACAATGTGACCAAGGAGTTGATCACGGGATGATGTGTTACGGAACGAGTAAAGAGACTTGCCGGTAACGAGATTGAACGAGGTATCGGGATACCAACGATCGAATCTCGGGGAAGTATCATACTGATGGACAAAGGGAATTGAATACGGGATTGATTGAATCCTCGACATCGTGGTTCATCCGATGAGATCATCGTGGAGCATGTGGGAGCCAACATGGGTATCCAGATCCCGCTGTTGGTTATTGACCGGAGAGTTGTCTCGGTCATGTCTACATGTCTCCCGAACCCGTAGGGTCTACACACTTACGGTTGGGTGACGCTAGAGTTGTAGAGATATTGGTATGCGGTTAACCGAAAGTTGTTCGGAGTCCCGGATGAGATCTCAGACGTCATGAGGAGTTCCGGAATGGTTCGGAGGTAAAGATTTATATATAGGAAGTCCAGTTTAGGCCACCGGGAGAGTTTCGGGAGTCATCGGTATTGTACCGGGACCACCAGAAGGGTCCCGGGGGTCCACCGGGTGGGGCCACCTATCCCAGAGGGCCCCATGGGCTGAAGGGGCGTGGGAACCAGCCCCTGGTGGGCTGGTGCGCCCCCCTTGGGCCTCCCATGCGCCTAGGGTTGGAAACCCTAAGGGGTGGGGGCGCCTCCACTTGGCTTGGAGGCCAAGCCACCCCTAGGGCTGCCGCCCCCTCCCTAGATGGGATCTACAAGGGGCCGGCGCCCCCTAGGCCCCTATATATAGTGGAGCGGAGGGAGGGCATCCACACCTGAAGCCCTGGCGCCTCCCTCCCTCCCGTGACACCTCTTCCTCCCCGCTTGTGCTTGGCGAAGCCCTGCCGGGATCCCGCTACTTCCACCACCATGCCGTCGTGCTGCTGGATCTCCATCAACCTCTCCTCTCCCCTTGCTGGATCAAGAAGGAGGAGACGTCTCTCCATTCCGTACGTGTGTTGAACGCGGAGGTGCCGTCCGTTCGGCACTAGGATCATCGGTGATTTGGATCACGACGAGTACGACTCCATCAACCCCGTTCTCTTGAACGCTTCCGCTTAGAGATCTTCAAGGGTATGAAGATGCACTCTCTCTCTCGTTGCTAGTATCTCCTAGATTGATCTTGGTGACACGTAGGAAAATTTTGAATTATTGCTACGATCCCCAACAAGGCTAGCTTCTAGGGTTTAGCCTCTACGATCTCGTGGTAGATCAACTCTTGTAATACTCATATCATCAAGATCAATCAAGCAGGAAGTAGGGTATTACCTCCATCGAGAGGGCCCGAACCTGGGTAAACATCGTGTCCCCCGCCTCCTGTTACCATCCGCCTTAGACGCACAGTTCGGGACCCCTTACACGAGATCCGCCGGTTTTGACACCGACATTGGTGCTTTCATTGAGAGTTCCACTGTGTCGTCATCATAAGGAGGGATGGCTCGTCTCGTTGTCAAGAACAACATCACCTCTGGCGGAGCCCTGGCTGTATGCCAAACTCTCCGACTAGGCAGCTTCGTCATGACCGCCCGCTCGGCCGCTGTGCCGATGATGACTTCTCGGGTCATCGAAAATAGCCTCCACATTGTCTCGAAATTCACCGAGCAGATGGATCCAATGGAGCTCTCCTCTTTGAATGAGCTCTTGGATCACATCGCCGCTCTGGGAGTCGCTACGGACTATGATCGGATTGGGCTTAAACCCGACCAAAGGGAGTTAACTCTCCGCCGGTCACCCATCAAATAGCGGTGGTGGAGGAGCAATGCGGCGATTCTTCCTCTATCCTGAGGACGAACTATGTCCGGATTTCCGAGCTCTTCGAGCAGGATACCCGTCCACAGGAGGACATCGCCCTAACCCTAAACCTAGAATCAGGCAGCATACCGAACCTGTGGGGCAACATCCCAGAGCCCGAACTTCCAAGATCGGAAACTCCCCCACCCCTGGGTCTCAGATTGGGTCAAGGTCTGGACTTAAATCCACCCACGCACCCAGATATAAACGTTCTTTCCCACATTAGGCAAGAGCCCCAAGAGACAGTACATCACTATTGGGCCAGATTCCTCCTTGTAATGAACAAGGTCAAGGACTGTCGCGAGGAAGACGCAATTTCGTTCTTTTGCAACAATTGCACGGACAAGGGAATCATTAACGCCATAAGTCGCCGTGACATAGCACACTTCGCTGACTTGGCGGCCATAGTACGAAAGTACTGTGCGATGGAAAGCGCCTGGAAAACCCAAACAAAATTTTGGGATAATCCGGCTCTGACAAAACCCCCAATCTGAACTAAAAGGGTGCACTCTCATAAGTCGCCTGACTCAATTACAAAGAAGCAAAATCCCACTACAGGGCGTGGAACCGTATTGGAGGGATGGCTTAACGGGCCCTGCAAAATTCATAGTGAGCGGATACCATACCAACACACATCCTTAGAGCATGTTGGGTACTCCGGCAGGTGGCCAAGAGCGGTGAGGATCTCCTCATTCAAAACACCACAGAGCACCATCCCGTGGATAACAATACAGTATTGACAGTCTTCGAGACCTTCGCCTCAAATAATAGGCGTAAGCGAGCACTCCTCAGCCTTGCCGAAGTCTGCCACATGGCAGCAATAAATCCATGGAGCGACACGGCTATCACCTTCAATGCCAGTGACGAACCTAAATTCTGAATAGCCCGAGCACCAGCCGCCTTGGTCCTCAGTCCAATTGTGGACGGCTTTCGGCTTACTAAAGTGCCCATGGAAAGCGGCAGCGGATTAAACCTCATTTATGAGGAGACTCTTCAAAAAATGGAAATAGACGGAAACCGTATTGAGCAAAGCAGCACGACCTTCCGAGGAATCATCCCCAGTCGGGAGGCACATTGCGCTGGGAAAATCACACTAGATGTGGTATTCGGCACTTCGGAGAATTACAGGTCCGAATAAATTACATTCCAAGTGGCCCCGTTCAGTAGGAGATACCACACCCTTCTAGGGCGGGAGGCATTCACGATCTTCCAAGCCATACCCCATTACGGGTACATGAAGCTCAAAATGCCCGGGCCCAACGGAATCATCACTCTAGCTAGTGATCCGGACATAGCACTCCGCGCCAAAAACAAAACAGCCGCACTGGCCCTCGAGGCATTATCCGAAGCCCTTGCGGCGGAGGAATTAACTGCGCTGCACTCCACAGTGGACAAGGACGACGTGATACTCGACAAAAGATCCAAGTCCACCTCTTTTAAACCAGCGGATGAAATAGTCAAATTCCAAGTCCATCCAACGGACCCCACAAAAACAACATCCATTGGGGCACAGTTAAACCCCGCTGTAGACGCCGCACTACGGGAGTTCCTGCGCGAGAATTGGGACATATTCGCCTGGCATCCTTCAGACATGCCAGGAATCCCACACAGGCTGGCCGAGCATAGCCTTAACATTCTAAAAGGATTCAAGCCGGTCAAGCAGACTCTTTGGCGTTTCTCTGAACCTAAGCGACAAGCCATGGGAGAGGAGCTAGCCAAGTTACTGGAGGCCAGATTCATTAGAGAAATAAAACATCTGGACTGGCTAGCAAACCTGGTGATGGTACCAAAGAAGGACAAATCCTGGCGCCTATGCGTCGACTTCAAGGACCTTAATAAGGCTTGCCCAAAGGATCCCTTCCCCCTCCCTCGCACCGATAAAATTATCGACGCCACCGCAGGACACGACTCATTGTGCTTCCTCGACGCATACTCCAGTTACCACCAAATTAAGATGGCGGAGTCCGATCAAGCCGCAACGACATTTATCACTCCATACGGACCCTTCTGTTTTAACACAACGCCCTTCGGGCTCAAAAACGCCAGCGCAACGTATCAACACATGATTCAGACAGGTCTGGAAAAGCAGATCGGCAAAACAGTGGAGGCATACGTAGACGATGTGGTCGTTAAAACCAGACACGTCGACTCCTTAATAGACGACTTGAGGCTCACGTTCGACAATCTCCGAACATACGACATTAAGCTCAATCCGGAAAAATGCGTTTTCGGCGTGCCCGCCGGAAAGCTCCTGGGCTTCATCGTCTCCAGTAGAGGAATTGAAGCAAATCCGGCTAAAATCCAAGCTCTGTCGCAGTTGGCTATCCCAATTGACCTCAAGCAAATCCAGAAGTTAACTGGATGTGTGGCGGCCTTAAGCCGCTTTATCTCCCAATTAGGAGAAAAGGCACTCCCCCTTTATCGCCTTCTTCGGCGCACCGAACACTTCGAGTGGACGGACGTAGCCACAGCCGGATTGGAAGAAATAAAAGCCATCCTGGCCACCAACCCAATCTTGGCCGCGCCAACTGTCGGCGAACCAATGTTGTTATATATAGCGGCAACTCACCAAGTTGTAAGCGCAGTGCTCGTCGTCGAACGAGAGACGGACGGACATAAATTCCCACTTCAAAAGCCGGTGTATTATGTATCCACTGTCCTCACTCCATGCAAATCACGGTACCCACATTATCAAAAGATAGCATACGCGGTATTCATGGCATCCCGGAAATTACGACACTATTTTCAAGAGTGTTCAATTACGGTGGCCTCAGAAGTACCACTCAACGACATAATAAACAACCGCGATGCCACGGGCCGGATTGCCAAATGGGCTATCAAGCTCCTCCCGTTCAACATAACATATAGACCACGGCGAGCCATTAATTCGCAAGTACTGGCCGATTTCATCGCCGAGTGGACAGAAGCCGAACTCCCTAAAGAGTACGGCGCGTACTCCAATTGGATCATGCACTTTGACGGCTCTAAAATGCTGGCTGGTCTGGGGGCTAGCGTCGTCCTGACGTCCCCCACCGGAGACACAATCCAATACGTACTCCAAATACTATACACAAACTCCAACAACACAGCCGAATACGAGGCCCTATTACATGGTCTCCGGATGGCAGTTTCCACGAGCATTCAATGCCTGGAGGTGCGTGGGGACTCGAACCTTGCAATATCTCAAATAAATGGAGACTTCGATGCCAAGGATCCGAAAATGGCGGCATATCGCAATGCCGTCCTCAAAATGTCAGCTCGGTTCGAGGGGCTTGAATTCCACCATGTGGCTCGGGAAAACAACCAGGCGGCGGATATCCTCGCCCGTATCGGCGCTAAGCGCGACCCTGTCCCACCTAACATCTTCTTGGAAAGGCTGTTTAAGCCATCCGTGGTATGGGAAGGGGACACCGGTAACAATAGTCCGGACCCGGCCACAACACTAGATATCGAACACTCTAACACAATCGGAGGCTCTGCCATCGAAACAACACCTTCAGCCCACGTGATAATGGCCGTCATCGCCCCGTGGACAGAACCATTCCTGGCCTACCTAACCAGGCAGGAACTACCCGAGGACCAAAATGAGGCACGCTGCATAGTGCGGTGATCTTAAGCCTACAAGGTCCATGAGCGAGAGCTTTATAAGAAAAGCACTATCGGAGTCCTTCAAAGGTGCATCTCCGAAGAGGAAGGGAGGAAGCTTTTGGCAGATATCCATGCTGGACTCGGCGGTCACCACGCCGCAGCCCGGGCCCTTGTAAGCAAGGCCTTCCGTACAGGTTTCTATTGGCCGACGGCCCGAGCAGATGCACATGATCTGGTCCAACGTTGCGTCGGTTGCCAGCTTTTTGCAAACCAAAGCCATATGCCGCCTACCGCTCTCCAAACAATCCCCATTACTTGGCCCTTTGTGGTCTGGGGGCTTGATATAGTCGGACCCCTCAAAGGGGGAACCCATAAGAAAAAAATACTTACTGGTCATGGCGGATAAATTCACCAAATGGATAGAAGCCAAACCCGTTAAAACGGCTGAATCCGGACCGGTGATAGACTTCATATATGGGGTTGTACAACGTTATGGCGTCCCCACGGCATCATCACTGACAACGGCACGAACTTTACAGCCGATGAGGTAAAACTTTGGTGCAGCAACATGGGCATCAAGCTTGATTATGCTTCTGTCTATCACCCGCAAACTAATGGTCAAGTCGAGCGAGCGAATGGTCTTATCATGAGCGGCATCAAACCCAGATTAGTGCGGTCCTTAAAGGAATCGAACACGCACTGGGTAGAGGAGCTCGACTCCGTACGATGGGGGCTGCGAACCACGCCGAATCGCACTACCGAATATACACCGTTTTTTATGGTGTACGACGCAGAGGCGGTTCTGCCTTGCGACATAATTCATGACTCACCTCGAGTGTGCATGTACGAAGAAAAAGAGCCCGAGCTCGATCGGCAGGACAGTTTGGACGCCCTGGAGGAGGAGCGCGACGTGGCAAAAGCTCGTTCCGCATTCTATCAGCAACAGGCTCGAAAGTATCAAAGCAGAGAAGTACGGGCCAAAACCTATAACGTTGGCGAACTAGTTCTACGCCTGCCGGAGAAGAAAAAGAACAAGCTCAAGCCCAAATGGGAAGGTCCCTTCATTATTGACTAGGTTCTGACCGGTGGAGCGTACCGTCTGCGAGATGTATCGGACAATCGACTCAAGCCAAACCCAAGGAACGCAGCCAGACTCCGAAGATTCTACCCCTAGTGCCGGACTCTATGTTCGTCTCCTTACCCCCGTCAATTTTTGCATATCCGTTATCTGTCTTTTCTCTCTTTCATCTTCTGTTTTCTTCTCCCCAAGGCCTTAAAAGGCTAACTTGTGTCTTGACTACACAATCTTGACGCGCTAACCGCGCTGATTATACCTGGGGGCTTCTTATACAGAAGCTTAATATAACTATTTTTCTGGGCTTTATGCCCCACACATGTGTTATCCTTCCACATATACCTTTTTTCACCATTATATGCATCGATATGACTTAAGTTTTGGCCAAGCTGGGTTGCCTGGCTCTTGTATTTATGCCCTACGTTCCCGTTAATTCGGCTAGGGCATAAGGGGAGCACCTCTGCGATTGTTACTGCCGGGTCAGCCGGATGTGTACCTCAGACTGGGTGAAGCCGAAAGCTAGCATTCTTAAGGGAATATTCGGTCGGTGAACAAAAGATGACTCTTATTTATTTTGATACATGCCCCCAGATGTTTATAGCCTGCGTCTCTTTTCACAGTTCGGACATGCACATTAGGGCATGCGTACCCAGGGAAAGGAACCCTTAACGGAACTATTCTCCCTGGAAGATGTTTCTTACTATCCATGTAATATAACATAGCTAGATGGGTACTTGTCTGTTCAAGCACTTATGACCCCTACGCCTGGTTTCCATGCATACCCCGGTTTTTACATAACCGAGCGGGTATTCGGATACACTCCGGACTATCAGGCCAGAGGTCGAAGCGAAAAGGTCCGCCATGACAAATGTTTTACAATCCGGCTAGGGACATTATATATGTCACTTAAAGTACACAGTCACTAAGACTGACTAAATTCTTCTTCTATACCATCCAACAGGCTGTCTAGCCTACAATCCTGTTGGGAATATTTTGTGGCTAATTCTACTTGGTCATACACCAAACTGACGGGGATCTCTTTCCCATCGGGCCCCACAGGTCCAACCTCGGCCATGTGGTTTGGGTCAGGTTTGGTATATCGCATCTTCACCATGGCCCAGGCTTCCCTTGCACCTTGTCGGCAGGCTGATATCTTCCATAATCGGAAGCGCTGCCGTGCTCCCTTAAGCTTCTCTATAAGCTCCCCATGCCTCCTGGCGGGGAGGTGGATGGCCACAAGGCTTGGGCAATACCCTGCATCACCTGCCGAACTTGTTCGTGCAGTTGTGAGAGCTCTGGTAGAAGATCACCCGCAGACCCGGGCATCTCCTCTGCGGGACAACCCGTCAGCATACCTGCAGACATAACTCTGTTAGCCGGCTTCTTCACCGAACTCATTCAAAAGTTTGTTCAAGCACTTACTGAAAATGCCGCGTCAAAGCCGCTTATTCTCCTTCACGGAGTCCGCAAGCTGGGCTCGGACATCTTTCAGTTCCACGCCCAGCTGGATATTGGCGTCCTGGAGATTATTTTTCTCCTGCCTGACCCGCGTAAGCACGCGCCCGCCAGCATTTAGCTATCGATTAGCATGTTGCACATTCTCCGGTACGGCCTCCGGATTCACTCCGGAGTCATCTGCAACATCTATTGTTAGATTTGCATGCATCCCGCATACTATCTGGTACCTGTCATTCTTTGCAATGGAAACAAGTGTTACCAGAGGGGGCCTTCTCGGACTCCTTCAATGCGGCAACCGCGGCCCGTAGTTGGGCTTTGCACTCTTCCAGCTCTTGAGACAATTGGGTATTCTTCTCTGTAAGAACCTGCACAAATAATGATCCTTAAATCAGTTGTGTCAACTATTTCAAGTCTCAGGGGCTACTGATATATATAATCGTCAGATTTTCTTACCCGTATATCCTTTACATACTGGTCCGTGGCTCTGGCAAGACCGTTTTGAGTAGCACGGATGTACGCGTCTCCTGAGTTGAAGGCATTGAACGCCTCTTGGGAGAAACAAGCGTCACAGAGTATGGCCCGGCGACGCCTGTGATTCATGGCGCTCTCCACTTTGGAATTTGTAGCGGATAGTCTATCCGCATCCTCTGTAGGAGGAGCATCCAGCGTTCGCCCTGTGTTAGCTTCCGCCTCTATGTCCGGCCCTGGAGCCCGACTGGTGGAGGTGTGATCGGCAACCTCTCCGGATATAGTCCGGCGAGCGTTTTTCCTACTAGGAAACATGGACGTCATTATATTTTAATAAAGACGACAACCACAGAGCGAGGTTCTGTATCATACCTCTGCGCCGGCGTCTCAGTCCTGACCGCCTTCCTTTTTAGCCTACCCGGCTTCGGTGTCCCTTGTTGGCGAGTCACTGCGGGTTCGGCATGGTGTCCCGAGGGCCTTCCCTGTAAAACACCATATGTGTACGGTAGGTGAAGTGCATAAAAGGGGATCCTTCTCGGAAGTTGGGACTCCGGTTTTTCTTACATGCGATGCAGGGAGTAGCCCAGGATAGTCGGCTATGATGGCCACCATGGCATCATCGCAGCTCAATTGATAGAATGTCCTGTCGATCAGCTCCACAAATATGTCCGGATCCTCTTTGAGTCCGGGATCGAGGGCCCGGTCAGGGTCCTCCAGTTCTGGAGGTGGGCTGTTAACCTCCCTTGCAGCTTTTCGCAGTTCCTGCCATGAAATGACATGGTGAGTATTTATGACGAAGAATGCGGTAAGGTTGGGAGTAAAAAGTGACAGCTCACCCAGCTTGGGGGTTGTACATGGAGAATCCATCCCGTGGCTTAATACGGATGAACTCCTCTTCCTCTCCCTTGAACAAATTGGACATAATTTATGCTAGAGCAGCAACTAAGTCCGGTCCCTTACGCCCGCAGCGGGTGGCATCATCTTCCCCGTTAAAGCACCACATAGGGTGCCCTCGATATTGAAGTGGCTGCACCCCCCGCATTATACATATTGACATAACCTCTGTTATTGTCAGTCCTGATTGAGCCATCACTTTTATCCGGCCCATCAGGTAAAGGACTTCTCTGTTATCTTCCTCCTGAGGACTCCGTGGGCGCAAGCTTCGGTGTTTCTTCGAAGGGGCATTGT
Organism: Triticum urartu; assembly: GCF_056163025.1. Taxonomy (NCBI): domain Eukaryota; kingdom Viridiplantae; phylum Streptophyta; class Magnoliopsida; order Poales; family Poaceae; genus Triticum; species Triticum urartu. The sequence goes on along the minus strand of NC_141875.1, from coordinate 109,775,566 downwards.
CGAACTCGGGAAGACCCATCCGAATAGGATCTGGAAGGGGAACGTCCTCCATGTAAAACCACTCCGAAGGCCAGTCTTCGGACGTCTTCTTCGGGGTACCGGACAGGTATCCGGTCCCGACGATGCGCCATATTTCGGCTCCGCCCACTTGATATATTGACCCCTTCTGTGTACGGGGCACAAGGCAGAATAGCCTCTTCCACAGCTCGAAATGAGCTTCGCAACCCAGAAATAGCTCACAAAGGGCAACATAACCAACGATATGTAATATGGAAGCGGGGGTGAAATTATGCAACTGGAGGCCATAAAACTCCAGGAGCCCGTGGAGGAACGGATGGATTGGAAATCCAAGTCCCCTTAGTAAATAAGGGACGAGGCATACCCGCTCCCCCTTGGAGGGATTGGGGAAGCTCTCCGCTTGCTCCCCGCCATTATAGGTGGCGAGCCCGGCTCGAACGGGGACCATATACGCTAGAGGGAGAAATCCCTGGGTCTGTAACTCTACTAATTGGCTGTGCAGGACGTAACACTTCTCCCAATCACCGGGCTTAGGGCTACGGGAGCGAGAGGAGGAGCTGCGATGGCCGGCCATGTTGGAATGGATTTTTTCGAGCGCGCTCCGATGGATACTCGCTGTGATAGGATGGTGTGGTCTAGATCTAAGAATCCCCGTCTCTTTAATAGACAATTTACTTACATGGCTAGGGTGGCAAATGTAAAAATGCCCTGGCTCCTCGCATTCGCTCGACACGTGGAAGATAGCCCTTATTGGGCGCGGAAGCCAAGAAGTGCAACATTTATGGGGAGCCAGACACTACTCAGCAGATATTCAGAATTTGGAGAAGAACCCGCCTTGCAATGCTGAAGACAATCTGCACGCTGGACTCATCGTCATTGAATCCTGGTTCGGGGGCTACTGAGGGAGTCCTGGATTAGGGGGTCTCCAGACAGCCGGACTATATCCTTTGGTCGGACTGTTGGACTATGAAGATACAAGATTGAAGACTTCATCTCGTGTCCGGATGGGACTCTTCTTGGCATGGAAGGCAAGCTTGGCAATACGGATATGTAGATCTCCTCCCTTGTAACCAACTCTATGTAACCCTAGCCCCCTCCAGTGTCTATATAAACCGTAGGGTTTAGTCCGTAGGACAACAACAATCATACCATAGGCTAGCTTCTAGGGTTTAGCCTCTACGATCTCGCGGTAGATTAACTCTTGTAATACACTTATCATCAAGATCAATCAAGCAGGAAGTAGGGTATTACCTCCATCGAGAGGGCCCGAACTTGGGTAAACATCGTGTCCCCCGCCTCCTGTTACCATCCGCCTTAGACGCACAGTTCGGGACCCCCTACTCGAGATTCGCCGGTTTTGACACTGATACCAAGCTTGCCTTCCACGAAAAGGAGAGTCCCACCCGGACACGGGACGAAGTCTTCAATCTGGTATCTTCATAGTCCAACAATCCAGCCAAAGTATATAGTCTGGCTGTCCGAGGACCCCCTAATCCAGGACTCCCTTAGTAGCCCCTGAACTAGGCTTCAATGACGATGAGTCTGGTGTGCAGATTGTCTTTGGCATTGCAAGGCGGGTTCCTTCACCGAATACTCCATAGAAGATATTGAACACAAGGATTGTGTCCGGCTCTGCAAAAAAAATTCCACATACCACCGTAGAGAGTATAATATTCCACAAATCTAATCTGCTGACAACTTTTCATAATGTGACATCCTGCCGTGGTCTGGTCATTACAAACCATTTTTCCCAGCCTGCCACTGCACGTGTTGCGAGGCGGTTTTATTGGCACGTCTTGTCAAAGCAGAGATCGTGTTCCCCTTATCACAAGATTCTCATCAATACGGGAGTGGGTAACCCAATTGTGCTTGTTAGTATGACTCCTCGATTTTAGGCAAGTCCCAAATGGCCACGCGGAGGACGCTTGATATTCACCCTCTTTATAAAGGGGCCAAGGCCTGTCCTTTTCTTCTCGCGCCCGATCCTTCCCCTCCCCCACGTCGAGTTCCAACACCCAAGGCTCAGGCTAAGCGCTTCGGACCTTCAACCATGTCCGAATCCAACCTTCAAGGTCGGTGGATGGCCTCCTTTGTCACAGAGGAGGACATCAAGAAGCTAAGGGAAGCCAGGTATCTGACCGCCGAAATCTCGCACAGGCTACCTGCTCAAGGGCAGGTCATCCCCACTCCCGAACCCAACGAGAGTGTCGTATTTGTTTCCCACTTCCTCCGAGGGCTAGGCTTTAGTCTTGATGCCTTTGTAAGAGGGCTTATGTTCTATTATGGGCTCGATTTACATGATCTAGCTCCAGATTCCATCCTTCACATCTCGTCGTTTATCGTCGTGTGTGAGGCCTTCGTCCGCATCACCCCACACTTCGGCTTATGGCTCAAGACCTTCAATGTGAAGCCGAAGACGATCGATGGGCGACACACAGAATGCGGAGGTGCCATAATAAGCAAAGGCGCCGATGCTCCATGGCCAAAGGGTTCCTTCCTGGAGGTGTCCAACTTATGGCAGCGGGAGTGGTTTTACATCACAGCTCCCCGAAGTACGAAGTGGGCAGCTGCCCCCGCCTTCCGCTCGCCCCCCCCCGCCGCAACTGGCATCATGGGTCAACAAGGGGCTGGACTGGGGGCCAGTTAATGACGTGCTAACGTTGCAAAGCCGCATCCGAGATCTCCTCAAGAGGGATGTTAGTCTTGTCAAGGTAATGCAAGTTATGCTAGTTCGTCGGGTCCTGCCATGCCAACGTCGATCTCTCCGTATGTGGGAGTTCAACCCGGAAGGACCGCGAACTATTCAGCAATTCTTTGGCGTGATGCTCGAAGAGATGTATGGATTGTTCTTCGGATGACGAATAAAGTGTCTGGACACCACCGAGGATGCAGGTCTCAACTGCAACCGTCCAGATACCCACGTAAGTAATTCTGCGGCCGAACATGCTGCCTTTATATTTGTCACAACATCATTCTGAAAAAATCGCTCTTGGCCAGGACTGGATAAGAAAGGCGAAGATGATTAGGTGTTCGGCCCACCTTCCTGAAGGCTCACCGGATCCTGTACTAGCCAGGATGCTTGAGCATGCACCTTATCAAGTGCCATCAGGGGAAGATAAAGGGAGGAATAAAGAGCCAAAAGCGGGCTTCACGCATTACTCATCCAAACCGGGGGAATTAGTGTCTCCGCGAAGGAGGATAATCGGGGAGAAGAATCTAGAATCCCCTCTCCCTAAGGAAGGAAAAGGACCGCCTCTGAAGACTTGGAAACGTAGGTTTCCAAACGAGGGAAGAAACCTTTGCCAGGGGGCCCTGCCCCGGAGGGCGTCCTTACCGCACAGTGCCCGCAAGGGGGCCAGCCCTCCACCAAGCTGTAAGTGAACAAGAGTACTTTTGGTAAATATATCCTGCTTTATCTCCGAGGACAATAACCGAGACATATATCTTGCAGCCCGGCTCGTAGCCCTTCTCGATAGAGTTCGTCTTCGGGGGATCTTCTTTCGGAGATGATGGAGAGAGAAACGCCTCCCCCTGTCTCCCTGCCTGCTGGGGCGGATGACCCTGAGGTGTCATCATGGAGGATTTCTCCTGATCTGCCAAGGCCAGAAGGTAACCCTTCGGCCACCCGAAGTCCGGAGTATTCGGCTCCTAAGGAGAGCAATAGAAAGAGTCTGGGATTGTCCGGTACACAACCGGACGCACTGATGGGTCTTTTGGAGCAAGCGACTATCTTAGAGGCGCATCGTATTTTAATGGGTACGGTGGTTGAGAGGATTTCATCCGCCAAAAGTGGGTTGCATGAGGCATTTACGAGCCTGCTAAGAGGCTTTGAGGTGCGCAAAGTAATATATAATTTTTTTGACAGTACCGCACACGCTAGGTGTGCTCTATACAGGTAGTAGCCCCTGAGACTCTGGTTGCTCTCCAGAGGCGGCAAACAGAGGATCATAGTCCCAGGTAATGATCACGCTGCTTTCATGTGCAGGCGGCTGAGGGTCCGGTGGCTGGCCGGACTGCTGAGTTTGCCGGACTGAGTCGGCAACTTGATGCGGCAGATGCCGGCATTGCGCTTGTGAACAAGCAGCTTGAAGAGCACAGGGTATGTATTTTCGGGTGGTCAACAAATATTAAGAGGAGCATGATGCTAGTATCTATAATATGCTGTGACTGCAGATGGAGCTGCCGCCGTGGAGACCCTTCGGGCGGAACTTGCCCGAGCCAAGGAACAAGCCAGGAGAAGTGATGCGGCCGCCCTAAAGGCGGCCGAAGACTTAAGAGACGAACAGGTTGCTCATCGCCAGAGCGAAGATAAGATAGCCAAGATGGCTGTTGAGCTAAAAGATGTCGCTAGCCGATATGAGCTTCTTGAAAAGGAAAGCCAAGCGAAAGCGGCTGACCTGAAGAAAGCTGTGGAAGCAGCCAAGGAAACCCGCTCTCAAATCAGAGCGGCGAAGGAGGAGCTCCGCCAAGCCGGAGATATCACGGCTGGGAAGCCCTTTTTGTTGCGGGCGAAGTTTGGAGATCCAAAGTATGCCCCTCTGGATCAATTATGGAGAGCTGCAGACGCGTACTTGGACTTGGCAATGAGTGCCGCTGATGCGACTGAGTTTTTCAAAGATCAGAAAGATCATGAAGTGGAAGGATTGTTCTGGTCGCAGTTCCGTGCTCCAACGCGTCCACTGCAATTAAATAAGCAAATGGCCGAGTGGGCCGAGCTCCACAGGTTGCCATGAGGTCTGTCGTGGATCATCTTTGGCCGAAGGGACCAAGGCCGAATAGTTATTTTGGTTTAGTGCAACGATTCCTTGGTGCTGTACCGCATATCGATGCTGTAAAGATGTCGGCGTGCATAGAGGGTGCGCGGTTGGCTCTTGCCCGTGTTAAGACATACTGGGCAGAGATGGAGGCCACCGCTATTGCAACCCGGGATCCAGCCGTAGGCCAGGACCCAGCTGAGCACTATTTTGAAGAAGTCCTAGAAGGCGCTCGTTTAATAGAGGCTCAGTGCTCGAAGAGTATCATGTTCGAGTGACATGTATCCCATTTGTAAAAACAATTCTATTTGGATTATAAAGGCTGTGTTTATACTTTTGCCTGAAAGTATTATGATGCCTCCTGTGCAGCCGTTTATGTATGTATATAACCTGAAAGTTTGCAGTCGTCGGCTTCAGCCCCCACGCACATAATGCAGGGGTGTTCGGAAAAGCGCGTATTGCTACCTCTTGAGCACTGTGTTGGTTTTCCCCGAAGAGGAAGGGATGATGCAGCAAAGTAGTTTAAGTATTTCCCTCAGTTTTTGAGAACCAAGGAATCAATCCAGTAGGAGGCTATGCGCGAGTCCCTCGTACCTGCACAAAACAAATAAGTCCTCGCAACCAACGCGAATAGGGGTTGTCAATCCCTACACGGCCACTTACAAGAGTGAGATCTGATAGATATGATAAGATAATATTTTTGGTATTTTTGTGGTAAAGATGCAAAGTAAAATAAAGGCAAAGTAAAGAGCACAGGAAATAACTAAGTAGTAGGAGATTAATATGATAAATATAGACTCGGGGGCCATAGGTTTCACTAGTGGCTTCTCTTGAGAGCATAAGTATTCTACGGTGGGTGAACAAATTACTGTTGAGCAATTTACATAATTGAGTATAGTTATGAGAATATCTAGGTATGATCATGTATATAGGCATCACGTCCGAGACAAGTAGACCGACTCCTGCCTGCATCTACTACTATTACTCCACTCATCGACCGCTATCCAACATGCATCTAGAGTATTAAGTTAAAAAGAGAGTAACGCCTTAAGCAAGATGACATGATGTAGAGGGATAAACTCATGCAATATGATGAAAACCCCATCTTGTTATACTCGATGGCAACAATACAATACGTGCCTTGCTGCCCCTACTGTCACTGGGAAAGGACACCGCAAGATTGAACCCAAAGCTAAGCACTTCTCCCATTGCAAGAAAGATCAATCTAGTAGGCCAAACCAAACTGATAATTCGAAGAGACTTGCAAAGATAACCAATCATACATAAAAGAATTCAGAGAAGATTCAAATATTGTTCATAGATAGACTTGATCATAAACCCACAATTCATCGGACTCAACAAACACACCGCAAAAAGAAGATTACATCGAATAGTTCTCCACAAGAGAGGGGGAGAACATTGTATTGAGATCCAAAAAGAGAGAAGAAGCCATCTAGCTAATAACTATGGACCCGTAGGTCTGAGGTAAACTACTCACACTTCATCAGAGGGGCTATGGTGTTGATGTAGAAGCCCTCCGTGATGGATACCCCCTCCGGCGGAGCTCCGGAACAGGCCCCAAGATGGGATCTCGTGGATACAGAAAGTTGCGGCGGTGGAATTAGGTTTTTGGCTCCGTATCTGATCGTTTGGGGGTACGTAGGTATATATAGGAGGAAGGAGTACATCGGTGGAGCAACAGGGGGCCCACGAGGGTGGAGGGCGCACCTGGGGAGGGGGGGAGGCGCGCCCCCTACCCCGTGGCCTCCTCTTTTGTGTCTTCACGTAGGGTCCAAGTCTCCCGGGTCTTGTTTGTTGAGAAAATCACGTTCCCGAAGGTTTCATTCCGTTTGATATTCCTTTTCTTCGAAACCCTAAGACAGGCAAAAAACATCAATTCTGGGCTGGGCCTCCGGTTAATAGGTTAGTCCCAAAAATAATATAAAAGTGGATAATAAAGCCCAATAATGTCCAAAACAGTATATAATATAGCATGGAGCAATCAAAAATTATAGATACGTTGGAGACGTATCAAGCATCCCCAAGCTTAATTCTTGCTCGTCCTCGAGTAGGTAAATGATAAAAACAGAATTTTTGATGCGGAGTGCTACTTGGCATAATTTTAATGTAATTCTTCTTAATTCTGGTATGAATATTCAGATCCGAAAGATTCAAGACAAAAGTTTAATATTGACATAAAAATAATAATACTTCCAGCATACTAACAAAGCAATTATGTCGTCTCAAAATAACATGGCCAAAAAAAGTTATCCCTGCAAAATCATATAGTCTGGCTATGCTCTATCTTCACCACACAAAATATTTAAATTATGCACAACCCCGATGACAAGCCAAGCAATTGTTTCATACTTTTGACATTCTCTAACTTTTTCAATCTTCATGCAATACATGAGGGTGAGCCATGGACATAGGACTATAGGTGGAATAGAATGGTGGTTGTGGAGAAGACAAAAAGGGAGAAGATAGTCTCACATCAACTAGGCGCATCAACGGGCTATGGAAATGCCCATCAATAGATATCAATGTGAGTGAGTAGGGATTGCCATGCAACGTATGCACTAGAGCTATAAGTATGTGAAAGCTCAAAAAGAAACTAAGTGGGTGTGCATCCAACTTGCTTGCTCATGAAGACCTAGGGCATTTTGAGGAAGCCCATCATTGGAATATACAAGCCAAGTTCTATAATGAAAAATTCCCACTAGTATATGAAAGTGACAACATAGGAGACTCTCTATCATGAAGATCATGGTGCTACTTTGAAGCACAAGTGTGGTAAAAGGATAGTAGCATTGTTCCTTCTCTCTTTTTCTCTCATTTTTTTATTTGTGCCTTTTCTCTTCTTTTTTATGGCCTCTTTTTTTAGTCCAGAGTCTCATCCCGACTTGTGGGGGAATCATAGTCTCCATCATCCTTTCCTCACTGGGACAATGCTCTAATAATGATGATCATCACACTTTTATTTTTCTTACAACTCAACAATTACAACTCGATACTTAGAACAAAATATAACTCTATATGAATGCCTCCGGCGGTGTACCAGGATATGCAATGACTCATGAGTGACATGTATGAAAGAATTATGAACAGTGGATTTGCCACAAATACGATGTCGACTACATGATCATGCTAAGCAATATGACAATGATGGAGTGTGTCATAATAAACGGAACGGTGGAAAGTTGCATGGCAATATATCTCGGAATGGCTATTGAAATGCCATAATAGGTAGGTATGGTGGCTGTTTTGTGGAAGGTATATGGTGGGTGTATGATACCGGCGAAAGGTGTGCGGTATTAGAGAGGCTAGCAATGATGGAAGGATGAGAAAAGTGCATATAATCCATGGACTCAACATTAGTCATAAAGAACTCATATACTTATTGCAAAAATCTACAAGTTATCAAAGCAAAGTATTACGCGCATGCTCCTAGGGGGATCAATTGGTAGGAAAATACCATCGCTCGTCCCCGACCGCCACTCATAAGGAAGACAATAAAAAAAAATCATGCTCCGACTTCATCATATAACGGTTCACCATACGTGCATGCTACGGGAATCACAAACTTTAACACAAGTATTCTTTAAATTTACAATTACTCTACTAGCACAACTTTAATATCACCATCTTCATATCTCAAAACAATTATCAAGCATCGAACTTCTCATAGTATTCAACACACTCGTAAGAAAGTTTTATTATTAATCTTGTATACCAAGCATATTAGGATTTTAAGCAAATTAACATGATATTTAAGACTCTCAAAATAATATAAGTGAAGCATGAGATATTAATAGTTTCTATAAAACGAATCCACCACCGTGCTCTAAAAGATATAAGTGAAGTACTAGAGCAAAACTACATAACTCAAAAGATATAAGTGAAGCACATAGAGTATTCTAACAAATTCCAAATCATGTATGGCTCTCTCAAAAGGTGTGTACATCAAGTATTATTGTGGTAAACTAAAAAGTAAAGACTCAAATCATACAAGACGCTCCAAGCAAAACACATATCATGTGGCGAATAAAAATATAGCTCCAAGTAAAGTTACAGATAGAAGTAGACGAAAGAGGGGATGCCTTCCGGGGCATCCCCAAGCTTTGGTTTTTAGGTGTCCTTATATTATCTTGGGGGTTCCATGGGCATCCCCAAGCTTAGGATCTTGCCACTCCTTGTTCCATAATCCATCAAATCTTTACCCAAAACTTGAAAACTTCACAACACAAAACTTAAAGTAGAAAATCTCGTGAGCTCCGTTAGCGAAAGAGAACAAAATACCACTTCAAGGTACTGTAATTAACTCATTCTTTATTTATATTGGTGTTATACCTACTGTATTCCAACTTCTATATGGTTTACAAACTATTTTACTAGCCATAGATTCATCAAAATAAGCAAACAACACACGAAAAACAGAATCTGTCAAAAACAGAACAGTCTGTAGTAATCTGTAGCTAGCGCAAGATCTGGAACTCCAAAAATTCTAAAATAAATTTCTGGACGTGAGTAATTTATATATTAATCATCTGCAAAAATAATTAACTAAATATCACTTTCCAAATAAAAATGGCAGCAGTTCTCGTGAGCGCTAAAGTTTCTGCTTTTTACAGCAAGTGTAACAAGACTTTCCCCAAGTCTTCCCAACGGTTCTACTTGGCAAAAACGCTAATTAAACACAAAAACACAACTAAAACAGAGGCTAGATAAAATATTTATTACTAAACCAGAGCAAAAAGCAATGAATAAAAATAAAATTGGGTTTCCTCCCAACAAGCGCTATCGTTTAACGCCCCTAGCTAGGCATAACAAGCAAGGATAGATCTAGGTATTGCCATCTTTGATAGGCAATTCTTCAATGAGGCATCTACCATCTTTAGGAATTTCTTTATTACTGATTATCAAATTTTTAGGCACAAGATCGAAAAAATCATTTGTAACAAATGGTTCATTAATGATAGCAAAGAGATTGGGATGAACACTTATAGATTTGAGATCCGCAGTTTCCTTACTAGAGGATTCACCCTTATTCTTAGGAACATACATAAGCTTGGAAATTTTAGCGGGAGGACTTGGAGCGTTCTTTACGGAAGAAAAAGCGGTTCCCAAGTTGGTAATAATATCCTCAATTTTATCAATTCTAGTGGAATCGTGATTTATTTTCTCATTAACTATGGGTTCCTTCTCTTTAATATTTTTCAAAGTGACTCCTACTTTAGATCCATATTGAGAGATTTGGTTGTGGATCTTTTTATCCAATTTTTCAATTAACTCTACGGTAGCAACCTTATTTTCAATAATTTCAAGTCTTTGCATTACATGCTCCAAAGTTAATACAGTTCCATTAACCAAAAGAGGGGGTGAGCCAAACAAATCTATCATAGCATTATAAGAATCAAAAGTGTGGCTACCCAAGAAGTTCCCTCCAGTAATAGTATCAAGGACATATCTGTGCCAAGGAGTAATGCCTACATAAAAATTGCGAAGAAGAACGGAAGTAGATTGCTTCCTGGTGGATCTATTTTGAGCATTGCAAATTCTATACCAAGCTTCTTTTAGATTTTCTCCCTCCCTTTGCTTAAAAGTTAGAATTTCACTCTCGGGAGACAACAGAGAAGATAAGGGACTAGCCATAACAACAAGCAAACGAACTAACACACAAGCAAACAAAAAGCAAGCGGGCAAAAAGAGGCAAATAGAGAAAGAGAGGGAGGATAGAGAGAGAGGGCGAATAAAACGGCAAGGGTGAAGTGGGGGAGAGGAAAATGAGAGGCAAATGGTAAATAATGTAATGTGGGAGATAAGGGTATCTGATGGGTACTTGGTATGTTGACTTTTGCGTAGACCTCCCCGGCAACAGCGCCAGAAATCCTTCTTGCTACCTCTTGAGCACTGCGTTGGTTTTCCCCGAAGAGGAAGGGATGATGCAGCAAAGTAGCGTAAGTATTTCCCTCAGTTTTTGAGAACCAAGGTATCAATCCAGTAGGAGGCTACGCGCGAGTCCCTCGTACCTGCACAAAACAAATAAATCCTCACAACCAACGTGAATAGGGGTTGTCAGTCCCTACACGACCACTTACGAGAGTGAGATCTGATAGATATGATAAGATAATATTTTTGGTATTTTTGTGGTAAAGATGCAAAGTAAAATAAAGTCAAAGTAAAGAGCAAAGGAAATAACTAAGTAGTAGGAGATTAATATGATAAAGATAGACCCGGGGGCCATAGGTTTCACTAGTGGCTTCTCTCAAGAGCATAAGTATTCTACGGTGGGTGAACAAATTACTGTTGAGCAATTGAAAGAAATGAACATAGTTATGAGAATATCTAGGTATGATCATGTATATAGGCATCACGTCCGAGACAAGTAGACCGACTCCTGCCTGCATCTACTACTATTACTCCACTCATCGACCGCTACCCAGCATGCATCTAGAGTATTAAGTTAAAAACAGAGTAACGCCTTAAGCAAGATGACATGATGTAGAGGGATAAACTCATGCAATATGATGAAAACCCCATCTTGTTATCCTCGATGGCAACAATACAATACGTGCCTTGCTGCCCCTACTGTCACTGGGAAAGGACACCGCAAGATTGAACCCAAAGCTAAGCACTTCTCCCATTGCAAGAAAGATCAATCTAGTAGGCCAAACCAAACTGATAATTCGAAGAGACTTGCAAAGATAACCAATCATACATAAAAGAATTCAGAGAAGATTCAAATATTGTTCATAGATAGACTTGATCATAAACCCACAATTCATCGGTCTCAACAAACACACCGCAAAAAGAAGATTACATCGAATAGTTCTCCACAAGAGAGGGGGAGAACATTGTATTGAGATCCAAAAAGAGAGAAGAAGCCATCTAGCTAATAACTATGGACCCGTAGGTCTGAGGTAAACTACTCACACTTCATCGGAGGGGCTATGGTGTTGATGTAGAAGCCCTCCGTGATCGATGCCCCCTTCGGTGGAGCTCCGGAACAGGCCCCAAGATGGGATCTCGTGGATACAGAAAGTTGCGGCGGTCGAATTCAGTTTTTGGCTCCGTATCTGATCGTTTGGGGGTACTTAGGTATATATAGGAGGAAGGAGTACGTCGATGGAGCAACAAGGGGCCCACGAGGGTGGAGGGTGTGCCTGGGGGGGGGGGGGTAGGCGCGCCCCCTACCTCGTGGCCTCCTCTTTTGTGTCTTGATGTAGGGTCCAAGTCTCCTGGGTCTTGTTTGTTGAGAAAATCACGTTCCCGAAGGTTTCATTCCGTTTGGACTCCGTTTGATATTCCTTTTCTTCGAAACCCTAAAACAGGCAAAAAACAACAATTCTGGGCTGGGCCTCCGGTTAATAGGTTAGTCCCAAAAATAATATAAAAGTGGATAATAAAGCCCAATAATGTCCAAAACAGTAGATAATATAGCAGGGAGCAATCAAAAATTATAGATACGTTGGAGACGTATCACGTATTCACACTTGACCCAACGTCTTGGTCCATTAAGGAGGTGATAGCGCGACAAACAAGGCAATCAGACTATATAGCTTTAACACTTTCACTTAGCCATAGGAGTTTGACGGTGGGGCTACTATATAGCCCGTGGTACTTCCACGCTCATCCGAATACGGTGCGCGTACATACATGACCGGGAAAGCGGTCCTTCGCTAATGCCGAGGAATCACAAAGATTCCGCTGAGTCATCGAGTGGTTGACCAGTCGTGCGCTTTATCATGACAGCCAGTTTTCGGCTTTCTCTACTGAGGTGCTCATCCAGATGAACCAGGGCACAATCACAGTAGTTCTCCCGATGCCACCTTAGCCGATAGAGTGGAACGTAAGGTAGCAAAACACGAGAGCCGGGCAAGCCCAACTATTGACCAAAGACATGATTTGGAGCTGATGCATATAAGGCCAAACTCGTGATGCTGAACACTTCCTAAGGTATTCAGACTTTACAACATATATTGGGCTGAGTAACGCCCTTGATTATGAGTCCTGAAATTCCAGGTACTTGCATTAGTCTGACATGATGAAATGTCAATAACGCTAGCATCCCTTTCGGTTGTGTTGAGTATCCAGAGGGAGTGAATCAACAAGAGACAGTAAAAAAGGATTACACAGGGTCTTAATCTAAAAAGAAGCATTTGAGTGGGGCCCTACTGCACGTCTGCGCCTGTGTCTCCATTGTGCCGTATTCTGGAAGGGTGTAGCACGATGATCATCTGTAAAAGAGAAAAACGCAGGTGAAAGTCTTCGTGCAAAAAATTGGTTATTCTTAATGGACCATTAAAATGCAATCTAAATAGGGTCAAGCCGAACTGTAGCCCTTTTTACATGCGGGAAGCCCCTAGCACCACCTATGGGGGTATATCCATCGACCCAATTTCAGGTTTATCCGAGCTATTACAGCTAGTGGTGCACCGGACTCGTCTAACCGTGTCCGCGGTCTTGACGACCGATCATTTCTTCTGGTTGGAGAGGCCGTCCAATGATTGGCTGATAGAGCCGCCACATATCCCTCCATACGTGAGGAACGCTCTGTGTTTCCGCTAACTATGATGATGTCACGTGGACCGGGCATCTTAAGCTTAAAATAAGCGTAATGCCGTACTGCATTAAAACGAGCGAAGGCTATTCTTCCGAGTAGTGCGTGATGGACGCTTCGGAATGGAGCGATGTCGAAGGTTAATTCTTCTCTTCGGAAGTTGTCGGGAGAACCGAATACAACCTCTAGTACTAGAGAGCCCGTGCAGCGGGCCTCTGGGCCTGGTATTACTCCTTTAAAGGTAGTATTGCTTTGGCTGATTCTTGTCGGGTCTATCCCCATTTTGCGGACGGTGTCCTGATATATCAGATTAAGACTACTGCCGCCGTCCATAAGGACTCGGGTGAGATGGTATCCGTAATTATTGGGTATGGCACCAAGGCAGCCGATCCTCCGTGCCGGATACTAGACGGGTGATCCCTGCGATCAGAAGTGATCGAGCAGGCCGACCAAGGGTTGAACTTGGGGATGACGGGCTCCACGACGTATACGTCTCGGGGTGCGCGCTGGCGCCTCCTTGTCAGTATGTGGGTTGCGTAAATCATGTTCACTGTTTTGACCTCTGGTGGGAAATTTTTTCTATCCCCCAGTGTTCGGCTGGCGAGGCTCATCCTCGTCTTTGCTTGGTGACTCCCTCCCCTTGTGTTCGGAGTTTAGCTTGCCGGCCTGCTTGAAGACCCAGCATTCTCTGTTGGTGTGATTTGTAGGTTTGTCGGAGGTGCCATGAATCTGACATAATCTGTCTAGAATCTTGTTTAGGCTGGACGGTCCATCTCTGCTGCCTTTAAATGGCTTTTTCCATTGACCGGGTCGAGAGCCCTGAATCTGGCGTTTACCGCCATGTTGTCTGGGCTGTCTTCGTTGTTTCGACGCTTGCTTTTATTGCGTCGCGGTTTCCCTTTGCCACCCCTGACATCGGATGTGCCTAGGTTGCTGGTGCCGCTACGGGCCAGCCAGCTGTCTTCGCCCGCGCAAAAGCGGGTCATAAGGCTTGTTAGGGCTGTCATTGTCCTCGGTTTTTGTTGGCCGAGGTGTCTGGCGAGCCATTCGTCCCGGACACTATGCTTGAAAGCCGCAAAGGCTTCAGCATCCGGGCAGTCGACGATTTGATTCTTCTTTGCGACAAATCTGTTCCAAAGCTTTCGGGCTGACTCTCTGGGCTGTTGAATTATGTGACTTAAATCGTCTGCGTCCGGAGGTCGGGCATAGGTCCTGAGGGAGTCCTGGATTAGGGGGTCTCCGGACAGCTGGACTATATCCTTTGGCGGGACTGTTGGACTATGAAGATACATGATTGAAGACTTCGTCCCGTGTCCGGATGGGACTCTACTTGGCTTGTAAGGCAACCTAGGCAATACGGATGTGGATATCTCCTCCTTTGTAACCGACCTTGTGTAACCCTATGATACGTCTCCAACGTATCTATAATTTTTGATTGCTGCATGCTATATTATCTACTGTTTTGGGCAATATTGGGCTTTATTATCCACTTTTATATTACTTTTGGGACTAACCTATTAACCGGAGGCCCAGCCCAGATTTGCTATTTTATGCCTATTTCAGTGTTTCGAAGAAAAGGAATATCAGATGGAGTCGAAACGGAACGAAATCAACCGGAGAAGTTATTTTTGGAAGGAAACACACCTGATAGACTTGGACCCCACGTCAGGTGAGACATGAGGTGCTCACGAGGGTGGGGGGCGCCCCCTATCTCATGGGACCCCCGCGGCTCCCCCGACGTCCTCCCTGCACCCATATATACCCACGTGACCTAAAACTTCCAGAACACACAATAGATCGGGAGTTCCGCCGTCAGAAGCCTCCGTAGCCACCAAAAACCAATCTAGACCCGTTCCGGCACCCTGCCGGAGGGGGCAATCCTTCTCCGGTGGCCATCTTCATCATCCCGGTGCTCTCCATGACGAGGAGGGAGTAGTTCTCCCTCGGGGCTGAGGGTATGTACCAGTAGCTATGTGTTTGATCTCTCTCTCTCTCTGTCTCTCTCTCGTGTTCTTGAGATGATACGATCTTGATGTATCGCGAGCTTTGCTATTATATTTGGATCCTATGATGTTTTTCCCCCTTTTCTCTCTTGTAATGGATCGAGTTTCCCCTTTGAAGTAATCTTATCGGATTGAGTCTTTAAATATTTGAGAACACTTGATGTATGTCTTGCCGTGGATATCTGTGGTGTCAATGGGATCCCGCGTGCCACTTGATGTATGTTAAGGTGACCAACTTGCGGGTTCATGAACCTATGCATAGGGGTTGGCAGACGTTTTCGTTGTGATTATCCGGTAGAAACTTTGGGGCACTCTTTGAGGTCCTTTGTGTTGGTTGAATAGATGAATCTGAGATTGTGTGACGCATATCGTATAATCATACCCACGGATACTTGAGGTGACATTGGAGTATCTAGGTGACATTAGGGTTTTGGTTGATTTGTGTCTTAAGGTGTTATTCTAGTATGAACTCTAGGGCTGTTTGTGACACTTATAGGAATAGCCCAATGGATTGATTGGAAAGAATAACTTTGAGGTGGTTTCGTACCCTACCATAATCTCTTCGTTCGTTCTCCGCTATTAGTGACTTTGGAGTGACTCTTTGTTGCATGTTGAGGGATAGTTATGTGATCCAATTATGATATTATTGTTGAGAGGACTTGCACTAGTGAAAGTATGAACCCTAGGCCTTGTTTACCATCATTGCAATACCGTTTACGCTCACTTTTATCACTTGCTGCCTTGCTGTTTTTATATTTTCAGATTACAAAAACTATTATCTACTATCCATATACCACTTGTATCACCATCTCTTCGCCGAACTAGTGCACCTATACAATTTACCATTGTATTGGGTGTGTTGGGGACACAAGAGACTCTTTGTTATTTGGTTGCAGGGTTGCTTGAGAGAGACCATCTTCATCCTACGCCTCCTACGGATTGATAAACCTTAGGTCATCCACTTGAGGGAAATTTGCTACTGTCCTACAAACCTCTTGCACTTGGAGGCCCAACAACGTCTACAAGAAGAAGGTTGTGTAGTAGACATCACCCTAGCCCCCTCCGGTGTCTATATAAACCGGAGGGTTTTAGTCCGTAGGATAACATACAATCATACCATAGGCTAGCTTCTAGGGTTTAGCCTCTTCGATCTCGTGGTAGATCAACTCTTGTACTACTCATATTATCAAGAATAATCAAGCAGGACGTAGGGTTTTACCTCCATCAAGAGGGCCCGAACCTGGGTAAAACATCGTGTCCCCTGCCTCCTGTTACCATCCGCCTTAGACGCACAGTTCGGGACCCCCTACCCAAGATCCGCCGGTTTTGACACCGACATTGGTGCTTTCATTGAGAGTTCCTCTGTGTCGTCGCTGTTAGGCTTGATGGCTCCTTCGATCATCGATAGCGATGCAGTACAGGGTGGGATTTTTCTCCCCGGACAGATCTTTGTATTTGGCAGCTTTGCACTGCGGGCCAACTCGCTTGGCCATCTGGAGCAGATCGATAGTTACGCCCCTGGCCACCAAGTCAGGTTTGGAAGCTTAAACTACACGGCCGATATCTGCGGAGGCTTGATCTTCGACGATTCGAGCCCCTGCCGGGTGAGCTACACAGTCTCGATGAGCATGATTTAGCTCTACCATCGGACAGTGTTCGGGAGATCGCACCGGCGACTGCTCCGACCCTCAATTCGGAGCCAATCGCGCCATCCATGGATGGGTGGATAGACCCCGCCATGGAGGCCGCACTCTCATCGTAGATCAAGCCGAGTAACGACCTTACCCTCATGAGAGCCGTGACGCCGGACTGCTAGATTCCTCCCCGACCACGGACTCCGAACCGCCTGCGCCCGTGCCTATCGAATTCAATTAGGCGCCGATCATGGAGTTTACCTCCGCGGATATTTTTTAGCACTCACCCTTCGGCGACATACTGAACTCACTAAGGTCTCTCTCCTTGTCAGGAGAATCCTGGCCGAACTATGGCCGACAGGATTGGGATGCGGATGACGAAGAAATTCGCCGCCCACCCACCACCCACTTAGTAGCCACTATCGACGACTTAATCGACATGCTCAACTTCGGCTTTGAAGACATCGACGGTATGGACGACAATGCGGGAGACGAAGAGGAACCACTGCCCACAGGGCACTGGACAGCCACCTCATCATATGATATATACATGGTGGACACACCCAAAGAAGGCAATGGCGACGGAACAATGGAGGATGACCCCTCCAAGAAGCAGCCCAAGCGCCGACGTCAGGGGTGCCGCTCTAAATCCCGCCAAGGTAAAAGTGGTGATACCGGCACAGGAGATAATAGCACTCCGGACAGTGCCGAAGACGGCAACAATCCCCTCCAGCAAGATTTAGGGCAGGAGGATGCAGAAGCCAGCCCTCCCGAGAGAGCTGCAGATGGAGAGGCGGAGGACGATAATTACATGCCTCCCTCCGAAGATGAGGCAAGCCTCGATGAACAAGAGCACTTCAAGCGCCGGCTTATAGCCATGGCAAATAGCCTTAAGAAAAAGCGACAACAGCTTCAAGCTGATCAAGATTTGCTAGCCGACAGATGGACTAAAGTCCTTGCGACCTAGGAATATAAACTCGAGTGTCCCTCCAAGAGTTACCCAAAGCGCAGACTGCTACCCCAACTGGAGGAGGAAGAACCAAAACTTACATCCCCAGCGTATGACGCGGCTGATCGGCCACCTCGTGGCCGCGACAGAGAGGCATTCCAGCCAAAAGCTTAACCCGCACTCCTCCACCACTCAAATAAAAATGTCAAGGCATGGGGAAATACGCCAGACCTGCGAGACGTATTGGAGGACAAAGCAAAACATGCAAGATCGATCTACGGATCACGAGGGCGCGCCACTATGCGAGACGATAATCGTCATGCCGGATACAGTAAAAGTAAGTACGGCCAGGCCGAACACAGCGGGCAAGACTCATTTGAGCTGCGTCGCGATATAGCCCAGTACAGAGGCGCCGCACACCCCCTATGCTTCACAGGCGAAGTAATGGATCATCAAATCCCAGAGGGTTTCAAACCTGTAAATATAGAATAATACGACGGGACAACAGATCCTGCGATATGGATCAAGGATTTCCTCCTGCACATCCACATGGCCCGCGGTGATGATCTATACGCCATCAAATACCTCCCACTCAAGCTCAAAGGACCAGCTCGACATTGGCTCAACAGCCTGCCAGCAGAATCCATCGGTTGTTGGAAAGATCTGGAAGCTGCATTCCTCGACAACTTCCAGGGCACTTACGTGCGACCACCAGATGCCGATGACTTGAGCCACATAATTCAGCAGCCAGAGGAATCGGCCAGGCAATTCTGGACACGGTTCCTAACAAAGAAAAATCAAATCGTCGACTATCCGGATGTGGAGGCCCTAGCAGCTTTCGAACACAACATCCGTGATGAATGGCTCGCCCGGCACCTCGGCCAGGAAAAGCCGAAATCTATGGCAGCCCTCATGACACTCATGACCCGCTTTTGTGCGGGAGAGGACAGCTGGCTGGCTCGCAGAAATAACATATCAAAAAACCATGGTACTTCGGATACCAAGGACGGCAATGGCAGGTCACGTCGCAACAAACATAAGCGTCACATTAACAACGACAATACCGAGGATACGACAGTCAATGCCGGATTCAAAGGCTCTAAACCCGGTCAGCAGAAAAAGCCATTCAAAAGAAGCACTCCGGGCCCGTCCAGTTTGGACCGTATACTCGATTGTTCGTTTCAAATACATGGCACCCCCGACAAGCCAGCCAACTACACCAACAGGGATTGTTTGGTGTTCAAGCAGTCCGGCAAGTTAAATGCCGAAAACAAAGATAAGGGGTCACATAGCGATGATGATGAGGAGCCCTGGCAGCCGAACACCGGAGGACAGAAGAGGCCCCCCCCCCACAAGGGCGGACGGTGAACATGATATACGCAACCCACATCCCAAGAGGGAGCGGAAGTGTGCGCTCAGGGACGTATATGGGTTGGAGCCAGTCGCCCCAAAGTTCAACCCATGGTCCTCCTGTCCGATCACCTTCGATCGCAGGGACTACCCCACTAGTATCCGTCATGGCGGATTCGCCGCACTGTTCCTAGACCCAATCATTGACGGATTTCACCTCACTCGAGTCCTTATGGATGGCGGTAGTAGCCTGAACCTACTTTATCAGGACACAGTGCGCAAAATGGGCATAGACCCCTCAAGGATCAAACCCACAAAACGACCTTCAAAGGCATCATACCAGGTGTAGAGGCCCATTGCACAGGTTCAGTCACACTGGAAGTGGTCTTCGGATCCCCGGATAACTTCCGAAGTGAGGAGTTAATCTTCGATATAGTCCCGTTCCGCAGTGGCTATCATGCACTGCTCGGGCGAACCGCATTCGCGAGATTCAATGCGGTACTGCACTATGCATATCTCAAGCTCAAGATGCCAGGACCTTGGGGGGTCATCACAGTCAATGGAAACACAGAGCGCTCTCTCCGCACGGAGGAGCACACTGCGGCCCTCGCAGCAGAAGCACAAAGCAGCCTCTTAAGGCAATCCACCAGTTCAGCAATTCAAGACCCGGACACCTTCAAGCGCGCCCGGGGTAATCGGCAACAAGACCGCCTGGGATGTTCTGAGCTCGCATAGCAACGTGGCCCCCACCCTAGTCCCAGCCAAACCGCTAAATCTGTGCCCCGCGTACATAACTACGCATTGAAAATACCATGGGCACAGGGGGGAGGGGGGCACGACTACGACACGCCCCAAGACACGGCTCAACCGCACTAGGGGCTTCCCGCCTTATTATTTTTTCTCTCTCTTTCAGGACTTTATTCTCTGGATACACCATCCAGCAGTATGTTTGCCGGACACAAGATACAACAACCAAGGAGGCAGAAAGCTACGTCGCATCATGGAATTCCCAAGTGGTCTCTGATAATGAGTGAAATACCTGCTTTCAATACCATTCCTCAGCTTGCCCTTGAAGGGGACATGTCAGATAGTCCCACTTTTTGCTTATCGCACTACTTGTATCATGTTGCTTTCACATACCTTTTTGAACAAACAATGCAGTCGAAAAGAGGAGTCCTCGCTTCTTTTAGACTTTTCCAATTGTTCCAAACTAATAGAAGTAGCATTAATCAAATTTGCTTTTTCTCGTTCTATCTCAGAGTATCCATTAATAAAAAAAGAAGAAAATTCTTGTTTTTTCTTTCTAAAAATTGATATTGGCCGAGAGACAATCAAATAGATTTTCTCTTTAGCGGGCAATCTGGTTGGTTCTTTGCACCGAGTTTTGGCGTAGCAGCGATATTTCAATCTATTATAAGGAATATTGACTATTGTATTGTATTTTTTATTTTTAGTTTGAAAAATATTCTGTAAAAAAATGAAAGGATAATAAGAAAATTCCAAAAAAGGAGAACTAATTAAAAAGATTTTATTTTGATTTTCCCATCCTCATGGCCACTAAGACTATTATTGCATTCTTCTTATATATATATATATATATATATATATATTCATTCATGACATCCAGCACCCGTACACTCTGGTACGGCCAATATGCTAGGGGCTTAAGCATACCCCATAATAGGGCGTGAGAAGTCCGAACACTTTCGATAGTGCGGCACCCCAAACTTATAGCATTATATGCATCAGCTCCGAATCATGTCTTGGGTCAATAGTTGGGTTTGCCCGGCTCCCATGTTTTGGTACCTTACGTTCCGCTATATCGGCTAAGGTAGCACTGGGAGAACTACTGTGATTGTGCCCCGGTTCTGCTGGGCTAAGCACCGGAGTAGAGAAAGCTAAAACTGACTCTCATGATAAGGTGAGAGACTGGTCGCTGTTTGTCGGATTTCGGGTTTCGGCAGACCCTTGAGGTTCGAACACTGGGGTGCGCGCGGAGATTTCGCCTCCTACCTTCCTGCACCCCTCCGCCACGCTAGGATCAAAGCTATGAAAAGAACAACACAAGGGACACAGGGTTTATACTGGTTCGGGCCACCGTTGTGGTGTAATACCCTACTCCAGTGTGTGGTGTGGTGGATTGCCTCTTGGGCTGATGATGATGGACAGTACAAGGAGGAACAGCCTCGCGAGGGTCTGTTCTTGGCTGGGGCGATGAACTGCTGGGAGGAGTTCAGCCACCTTTCTCTATCTCTCTCTCTATCTGCTTACCGCCTCTCTACTTGTCGAGCCCTTGGAGGAGACTGAGCCAAACCCTTTGCTACGTGGGTGGCCGGTCCTATTTATAGTGGCCCTGGTCCTCTCCCCAAATATTGAGCGGGAAGGGAGCCAACAATGGTGGGCTAATTTGAAGGGGGATAGCAAGTATCAACTATCCTGACAAAAGTAGTCTTCGCCTGCGCAAAGCTCTGGTGATGACGCCGTCTTGGGCCCCATGGTGACCTCCGTCTCGTAGTCCTCCTGGTCTTGGTCTCGTTGCACCGAAATGGCAACCTTTGCCTGATGCCTCGGTACTCCGCGGCTGCGCTTGCCCCCTTTGCACCAAAGAGGAAAGGAGGACGCTCCGCGGGCTGGCACCCGCCTGGTGCCCTGAGTCGTCATGGCTTGCGTCACGGGCACCTCGTGAGGTACCCCGCCTTGATCTCTCCGCCTCCTCGTGAGCCAGCCTGACGAGGCCGTGCCTGAGGAAGCTCCGTGTCGTCCGCCCCGCGAGGCTTGGCCCCTCGCGAGGGTCTTGAGTTTGTGTTGGTGAAGATGGGCCGTGCTGGCCCCCCCTTTGAGCCACGCCGCAGGCCGCAGGCAGGCAAGTCTGGGGACCCCCGTTCCCAGAACGCCGACAGTAGCCCCCGGGCCCAAGGCGCGCCCGGACTTGGCCGTGCAGGGAGGCGGAAGGGCAAGAGTGAAGCGTCGCGGGCCCTAACAGCCTGCGGCCTTAGGCGCCGCGCGGCAGTTGATTGGACGTGGGCGGCACTGTTCCCCCACGCCCTCCTTATCTTGCGCCTTGCTAGGTGGACCCGTAGTCGTACACAGCCGTTCCCCTTTTATCGCTCGAGCGCTTCCTGTCCTTCCTCCGCTCGAACCCAGGTTTCTATTTTCAATTCAATCTCGAATCCTTCCCCCCCCCCTTTCCTATCGCCATGGCCCCGACGAAGAAGGGAAGAGGGAAGAATCCCGTGTCTCCACCTCGCCCGCCGCCCCCGCCGAGGGTTTGGGTAAGGTTAGCTTGGCTCTGGCCACCACCTTCAATGAATGCGGGAGAACGACGGCCTGGCCCGCGTCCCACTTCTCCATCGGCAGGATAGTTACCAAGGTCCCATATTTCGCTGACGCCCTGTGGGCAGGTCTGGTTCCCCCCTTTTCTGATTTCTTCAATGCCGTGCTCTCCCACTATTAGATCCACATGCTGCATCTGAGTCCTGTATCCATCACCGTCCTTTCAGTCTTCGCCTTCGTCTGCGTAGCCATGGTGGGCATCCCTCCTTCGGTTGCCTTGCTGCACCACTTCTTCTCGCTGCATCTTGTCGACCCTACCCAATGCTGGGCGTGCGTAAGCTTCATTGCCGCGCCAGAGACTGCCGCCTCTGGGATTGACTTCAAGCTCCCCCTGCCCGCGGTTGGGTTCCGCGAGCGGTGGCTGTATGTGGACGCAGGGGTGCCCAGCCCCCTGCTAACGGAGCCGACCTCGCCTGCTGTCCCCAATTCGGGTTGGGGCCAGGTGGCGCTTGAGAGCCCCTCGCTCGTCTTCGTCTGGCGCCGCTTCGCGCTCTTAAGGTCGCTTGGCGTGACAGCGCCCAAGGTGGTGAAGGAGTTCCTGCTATGCCGCGTTGCTCCTCTTCAACGCCACTCTCGCCGGATGTGGGCCTTCCGTGGGCGCGAGGATAGTATGAGGCTCCAGGAAGAGGACCTGACTCCTGAGGTGCTGAAGACGACGTTCTTGACCCTGGCTGGGGACCCCAACCCCGGAAGCGTCTGGCAGGGAGGGGCCTTGCTGTACCTCTGCCAGAGCAGGGTCGACTTCGTGAAGCAGATGCCCGTCTTTGATGAGCGGGGGCTGCGCCCCGCCGGCCTCCAGGGACCTCGTGAGAATCCAGTGGCGGTGACTGCCCTTCCAGTCGGCCAAGGCGACTCGTCCTCGAGAGGCGGAGCAGGGAGGTACGAGGCGCCAGAGGCCGAGGTGGCTCCCGGCGTGGTGACGGCACCGGGCGAGGCTCATGAGGAAGCAGTTATCGGGGCCCGTACCGCTGAAGCTGAGGGTGACAAACAGCTGCCCTCTGCGCCTGCGACTGGGGCCCCTGAGGCTCTAGCTGCTCCTCTTGGGGAGGCGATTGGCGGCACACATCAGGCAGGCGCCCCTGACGCTGATCGTCTTGACGTTCCATCTTCGTCGCAGGTCGATCCCTGCGCCCGACTCTTAGGCCGCTTCCTCGTGGACTTTGGGGCTCTCCAGAAGAGAAGGGAGGCCCTAGGCGACGGTTACCCTTGTCGCCTGCTGAAGCGCAGAAAGTACTTCGCCACTGATGAGTAAGCCTTCTCCTTTCCCTGCTCCTGATCCTTCCGTTGCTCTTACTGACCCTTGCTCCGCAGGCCCCTTCAAGCCGAGCTTGCTGAGACGGCTGAGGAGCCGTCCCCTTTGGCTTTGCCCCCTCCACCATCCTCGAGCGCCCCAAGCAGCGGAGCCCTTGTGGCGAGGGCGATCTAAGAGGTGAACCATCCCGAGGCGTATCGTGGCCCCGAGCACCTCGCGATCCTCCTTCGCGAGCCTTCTCGTGGCATAGCCAACCTGCCATGGGCTTCTCGCTTGGTTGTGGACTGCGATTGGCTGAGGCGCTTCCTGCGCTCTTCTCCTGAGGTCGGGCTGGCCCCAGGCCGGGCTTCTGACGCGGCGTGCCCGGCCGTTGCGAGGGTGCCAGCCCCCAGCCCCCAGCCCGGAGGGGGAGCGCTGACCTGCAGCCCCCGGCGCTTGCTTGGGGCAGATGATGGTGTGGAAGACGTGCTTGAGCGTGCTCGGGAGCGTTGCGCTCTCCGCCAAGGATTCCTTCGAAGGGCGACTGACGCAGTGAGCCTGCTTGCTGAGGAGCTTGCTGATGAAGACGCGTGCCTTGAGGCCGAGGGCCTACGCCTGGCTGCAGAGAGGCGCGAGCTGGAGGGCGCCATCGCCCTTGCACGCCGTCAGCGCGACCTTGATGAAGCAGAGGCCAAGGCGTCGTTGGTGGCCTCTCGGGAGGCTGACCGGCGGCGAACGGCTGCAGAGGATCGGGCTCGGGAGCTCCTGGCCTGGTGCCACTCGCTGGAGGATCAGGTGGAGCTGCGCGAGGCAACCCTCGCGTCGATGAGGGTGGCCTCCGGCGACTCGGCGGAGCTCCAGAAGCGTGAGGAGGCGCTGACGCTGGAAGCCGCCGAACGTACCCGTGAGTACGAGCATCTGGAGACGAGGGAGCGCTTGGTGAGGCAGGCGGAGGACGATGTCGCTGCACAGGAAGCCCGTGTCCTGGAGAAGGTCGGACGTCGGGTGGCGATGGCGCATTTGAACCTCGAGCACGAGTTCGAGGAGAAGCCGGGGTTGATCCGGGCCGAAGCCGAAGGCAGGACTGCTGCCCTGAGGGCCAAGCTGGAGGAGGTGACGCGGCGGGCCGATGCTTCCCGGGCCGCCCTTGAGGTGGCGCAAGGTAGGCTAACCACCTCCTAGGCTGAGGTGCTCCTCCTTCGCCAGCGGGTGGAGGAGGCTGAGGCCGTCGGGCGCCAGAACGCGGACGAGATACGTCAGCGGCGGCTCCTGGAGCATGAGCACGGCCCTATGCTGACCACGCTCCGGGAGAGGGCCAACGCGGCCTTGGGCAACATCTGCGAGGAGACCGTCGGCGAGCCGCACGCGGTTAACTACGCGGGCAATCTTCAATTCTTTACTGACGAGGTGACGCAGCTGGAGGCGCGGTCGATCAGGGCTGACAGGTTGGTGGAGGAGAGGAGCCGCGCCCTGCTTAGGCGCACCTTTTCTCGTGTCTCCAGCCATCTCCGGAGCATGGATCCCCACTTCGATTTCGACGCTGCCATCGCCCCAGTCCCCTAGGCCGTCCGATGTCAGGACCCCGATTCCAAGTCACATCGATCTAGCCGGTAACACCTCATATCACTTTGCGGCCTCACGCACGGTATTCCACGGTTGTCGCCTTACCATGGCCCGGGACCGTTTGCCCCTTTTGGCTCACGTATATGATGGCGTCGCTAGCATCCATATGACAGAGAACCCGGGCCGACATGGCTAGTCGTGAACCCAAAGTGGCACAGACCTATGGAGACAGGCATACATGAATCACCTCGAGCATGTCGGTCATCAACGAGTGATTCCGGGCTGTAGCACTGGGCTAACAGGACTCCAGGAACCCGGGCTGTAGCAGGCTAGGCAGGACTCCGGAAGTCACCGCGTGACATTTCCCCGAAGGGACATACATAGGCACGAAATGAAACACATGCCGGCCAGTCAAGTGTCCTGAACAGTAGTGCTGGGCTAGCAGGACTCCGGTGAACTGGGCTATAGCGGACTACTATGGCTCGAGGAACACTAGACTACATTTCCCCATAAGAAAGGCTGCCAAGGACAAACAACTAGATTGTCGGATCCCACTCATACCAAGCATTTCAATCATACACACAATATGCCCGATATGAGTACATACAACATGGCATCACAACAAAACTCTACAACTCAAGTACTTTATTTAAAGGCTCCAGAGAGCCATACATAACATGTTCATATAGATAGGGGTCACATGACCCAACACTCAAGTCATACAATCATACATGCACATGCGGAAGCAACTAGTCTGAGTACAGACTCTAGAAAGAAAGAAGGCTTCTCGAAGCCTGTCTATCTATATAGGGCCCTCCATGGCCAGGATCACCACCTGGGTGGCTAGTCACTCGTCGACGTTAAGGTCTACGTAGAACCCATCGGAGGGGGCGGTGTTGTCGTCTGGAAACAGTAATTAAGCAAACATGAGTACAAGGTACTCAGCAAGTCTTACATCAGAACCTACTATACATGCTTATTCTCAAGAAGGTGGTGGGGTTAATGCAGCAAGCCAGCTTTAACTCTTGGCTAAGCTATCCTACGGAACTTCACCAGTAAAATAGTTTTCGCACACGAGTCCACTACTCACCAACACAATACTCCACCGAGGATCCTCCCTCGTCATCCTACGAGAGGGCCATCCTCGGTACTCACACTTATCTTGAGTCTTTTATTAGTACCCATTAACTTGTCTATGAACTGTATAGGCAACCAAGTAGTCCTTTACCGTAGACGCGGCTATTCGAATAGTTTTATACCCTGCAGGGGTGTACTTCGTCATACACGCTTTCACCACTTACCGCCGTTTACACGACATGTACTCGGCTACCTTCAAGCGGAAGCCCAGCGAGGGTGTCGGCCACGGCCTACCTAAACACTTAAGTCTCTAGTCCAGGTTTATCGCCTATCCAGGTTCCATCCGCAGGGAGTCCGGCCGAGGTTTCCACATACGGCCCCGAACGATGTGAACAGGGTTCCCGAGATACCAAACGGGTGACTCGGTACACCGTGCCACGGTGTATCTACCGCAACATAGCCCACCCCTAGGGTCAGCGCTACGCACGGCCGCCAACACATAACCTACAAACACCAGAAACTATTTGCAACTCCTGGACAGAGTACTAGGGTGATTAAGAAGCCAAGAGGGTCCATTGGTTTCGGGCCCAATGTGTGGTAGTATCTGAATCTTAAATCACGCATACAGATCTCAGTTCTTATGGACGGCCTCAATGAAACAACCCACCATGTACTCCTACATGGCCTCTCATCGATACCTTTACCAAAACATGTTCAACACATCCCTCACATTACTGACATAAGCATTTCACTCTAGCCCATCACCCAGATGAACCAGACCTGACACAACTCTAAGCATAGCAGGCATAGCAAGGTAGGAATCACACAACATGGCTCAATCAACTCCTACACATGATAGTGGGTTTCATCTAGTTACTGTGGCAATGACAGGTCATGCAGAGGATAAGGGTTCAACTACCGTAGCACCCAGCAGTTTGAAACGCGTTGTCTTAATGCAGTAAACAAGAGCAGGAGCGAGAACATGGGTTTGTATCGGAATGATCAATGGGTTGCTTGCCTAATGGAGTGGTAGTGGGATACTGCCCTTCAGTTGGATACTCGTGAATATCCTCGGAGGCAGAACCTACCACGAAGAACACATTGGAACACAATCAACACATGACGATATGCAACAATATGATGCATGCTATGACATGGCAATATGAATGTGTTTTGGCCTAATGCAAGCTATAACAGAAAGGAATGAACTCATTTGAATCAAAGATTCAAATATTAGCTCATTAAACATGGCCTTAATAGTGCATTTCCTTATTCTGCTTAAACAGCAAGGTAAACTTGCTTTGTCATGCATGAAACCATTACAGATGGATAGATTGAATTTTTCTGATAATTTTTCATATATAAATTATTTCATTTGGAGTTACGGTTGAATTTCTATGATTTTTAGAAGTTTTAAACATTTTCTGGAATTTCCTGAATAAAAATAATTCCAGTAAATGAATAATGGTGTCAGCACTGCGTCACTGTGACGTCAGCGAGTCAAAGGCGCCAGCCCAGGTCAAACCTGACTGGTGGGGCCCACTGGTTAGTGACTCTGTGCACTAACTACGTTTAGTTAGCCTAATTAACTGGCAGGGCCCACTAGTCAGTGACTATACTAATTAAACTAACCTAGTTAGTTAGCACTAACAGAGTAATTAGTCGGGCGGGGCCCGCATGTCAGTGAGAGAGAGGGGGAGGTCAACCCGTGTCAGCAGAGTCAACCTCGCCGGTCAGCGGGTCAAAGCCTGCCGGCGTTTAGCCGCCGGCGAGGCCAGACGCGGAGGCGCGTTGCGGGAATCGCCCACAGGGCACCATTTGATGCGTGGAGAGCAGCTACGGGTAGCCGGGAATGAGCCGCAGCGTTTGGTGGTGGTGGTTGGGCTCGGGGTGGCTGGAAACGTCGCCGGCGACGAGCTTTGCGGTCGCCGGAGTTGGGTGAAAGTGAGCCCGAGGCTACGGGGCACGGCGAGGCGCGTGGTGAGGTGCGTTGTGCCCCTAGGGATGCGGTGAAGTTGTTAGACTAGGTGGCGTGGCCGGTGTTTGGCCGGAGACACGTCGGCGACGAGCTCCGCGGCGGCGCGTGCGGGTGAGCTTCTTGTGCTCGTTGTGGTGCACGAGAAGAAGAGCGGAGAGGATGGAGAGGTGCAGCAGCTCACGGCGATCACGTAGAAGCAGACGGCGCGGTCGGAGACGAGCCGGAGCAAGCGGGGCGGCGGAGGCGATCTGGGCAGCCCGAGGTTGAGGACGAGGTCGGTGGAGTCGTTTGCAGGCCTCCGGTGGGGCGTGGCTTGGTGGAGCGATCGAGGAGGAAATGGCGGAGCTTCAGGACACAGTGGAGCAGCACGGGGACGGCGGTGGACGCGACTACGGTGGCGGGATGGCGACGGCTGCTTCGGCCATGGCGAAGGGAAGCGAGGGAGTGAGGCAGGGGGCGAATGGGCGTGTCCAGGGGGTCGGGGCAGCGACGTGGAGCCTATCCAGGCCAGCAGGGCGGCGAGGGGAGGAAGCAGGACGGCAGCCAGCTGCGTGGCGCGCGCTGGTGCCGCCGTCGAGCACCTGCCTGCCTGCCTGGCCAAGCCAAGCTGCTCGCTGGCGCGGGGGCTGGGCTGGGCCGGCAGGTGGGCCTGGTGGGTGGCGTCAGGTAGGTCTTTCCCCTTCTCTTTCTTGTTTTGTTTTCTTTTTCTATTTTTCTGTAGCTTTAGGGCTTTATTAAAAATACCTAGGCACTTTCTAAAATCCTGAAAATAATTGTGGGCTCTGTTGGGATTATTCCTAACAGCAAACATTTATTTCCAGAATTATTTGAGCATTTAAATTATTTTATAGCATTTAAATGCCCAAATTCAAATACTTATGATTTAATTCAGTGACCTTCTGTTGACCTAGAAAAATGTGCACCAATTTTGCCAGGGGTTCTAACCTAAGACAAAGAGGGTGAACTTTTTAGAAGGGCATTTCAGGTTCATTGAAAACCATTTTAGTAAACCCTAGTTGTTTCCAGGGGGTGTTGGGGGTTTCTGCTTTCCCCATTTCAAATTTAAGAGAAATTTAAACATGATGCGCACTCTAATGCTTGAACTAGCTAGGGTGTGACATCCGAGGTGAGCTGGCGCACTGGGTGGAAGACCATGTGGAGGCTCTTATCAGGGCCTTCGCCTCGGACAATGACGACGCGATCGTGTCGGCCGACGAGGGCGGCGTGACGGGCGGCCCTGACGCCACTGGTGGCAACGCGGGCAGCGGTGGCGAGTTCAGCGATGCCAGCAACAGCCCCGATGGCGCTCCTGAGGATGCATTGGGAGATTCATCCGACTGATTGTGCATCGTTCCTGCTTACCCTGTATGAATAGAACTCAGGTTTTGGCCTGATAGCTGTGAGAGCATTTTGGAGGGGGAGCCCCTCATGTAAAACTTGTGTTTATCGTATCAGTAGGAGCTACATTGCCCATGCGCCCGCGCTAAGTGGTTGGCTTAAGCGACGCACTGGTCGGCTAATTTACCTTTGTCCCGTGCTGTCCCTGGGGCAGCCCGCAGGAGGCTGTGGAGCCCGGAGTGTTTCCTGATTGAATCCGTTGGACCTGCAGTAAGACGCCCTCCTGAGAGGACGCGGCGGCGGCAGTCTGGGCTGCGCGCAAGCTAGGCCTGACCCAGCTCGCGAGGGGCTCACGAGGGGAGGCAGCTGAGGCGAAGCGGTAACCGAAACACGAGAAATTGCTCGAACGAGACTAAGCACCCCTTCCCCGAACACACGCAAATCTCAAATTCGAATCCAACTTGAATCCAGTGGGGGAAAGCGACAACCAAAGGGAAGAGCAACAAAAGCAAACAAAAGGCCGCATCCGGCACCTAGTCTAGTCTTGGACGTTTTCTCACCAACGCGGAGCTAAGTGCTGCCACTGGGCGTGGGAGGGAGCCCCAGGGCCTGAGGCCGGCACCCCTGAGACTCCGGGGCGTGTACAACCCCACTCATTATTATGTGAGAGTGTCACGGGGCGGCGAGCTTCACAGGCACTGGGCCTTCTTCACAGGAACTGGCCTTGCTTCATATTGCCAGATGAGGGCCCCGCCTTGCGCCACACTCTAGTGCCATCAGCAATGACCGGAAACCAGGACGCCGCCCGATGGGGTAGAGCGGTCGCCAACGGTTCCCCCGACGACCACGGGTCCTCCGTCGGGGGCAGGCCCTGGGGCACCTCCCCAGCGGAGGGCCTACCTCCTGAGAACGCCTTGCTCCGAACGCCACGGTGGCGATGTCGGATCCCTGCCTCTCTCCTGCAGCCCCCTGCGCCCTCCTCCCGAGGGGTAGGAGACTGTGGGAGCGGGGCAGCTGCTTGCTGCGGTGACCTGCACCTCCTGCGATCCATAGTTAGCGTATACCTGCTCCTGAAGAATCAGCGGTACCCGATAATCGTTGCCTCCAGTGCGGCCAGTGGGACCGTTCCGGGGCTCCAGGAAAGGCTCAGCTTCTAGTGCCTTGTCCCCCCAGCTTGGGCTGAGGAGTGAGCCTTGTCCGTTCTCATGAGGGTGTCCTTGGTCCATCATGAGGGGCACGTATTCCTCCGGCACTGTCATCCCGAATGCCACGCCGTAATGCCCCGCATGCCACGCGGTCCTGCCTGACACGCCCACCGCGGGGTGGCAGCGCGGCCGCCGACTGGGGCGGGTCGCGTCGGGTCCTTCTTCTTCGCGGACCGGGGGCGGGGGCAGCGCCGCCGCCGGTCCGGTGCTGATAGCTTCGCTGGCGTCGGAGTAGCCTTGGAGCCAGTGGGCGCATGCGGAGCCCCCGCGTGGGTCGCCCTGGGCTTGAGATGGGAGCTGGGTGGAGAAGGGGTGAGCCCCCGAGGCGGTGAAGCCCAGGAGCTCTGCCACTCGCTCTAGCAGCACGTCGTGGCCGCCCTCCAGCAGTCTGCACTGCAGCAGCTCTCGGGCCACCGTGAGCGCGGCCCTCGAGTTCGCCTGCTCCCGGCGGGTGTACGGTGTTGCGGTCGCAGCGTGGTTGGAGGCCCTTGCTGCCGACCGTGCCTGCCACGGTGTAAGAGTTGTCGAAGCCTGTCCACATCGCCCGCGGCCCGCAGCGCCCTGCGGACCGCGAGCTACCTGGGGCATGGGGTCGCCCGAGGCGAGCGGTTCTGCGCGGGCGGGCCACACAGCCCATGGGTCTGGGTTGCCCTCCTGGTCGCCGGGCATGGTGATGACGACGCGACGGGGCACGGAGCGGTGGAAGACGAATCCCGGCGCACCCCTACCTGGCGCGCCAAATGTCAGATTTCGGGTTCTGGCAGACCCTTGAGGTTCGAACACTGGGGTGCGCGCGGAGATTTCAGCTCCTACCTTCCTGCACCCCTTCGCCACGCTAGGATCAAAGCTATGAAAAGAACAACACAAGGGACACAGGGTTTATACTAGTTCGGGCCACCGTTGTGGTGTAATACCCTACTCCAGTGTGTGGTGTGGTGGATTGCCTCTTGGGCTGATGATGATGGACAGTACAAGGACGAACAGCCTCGCGAGGGTCTGTTCTTGGCTGGGGCGATGAACTGCTGGGAGGAGTTCAGCCACCTTTCTCTATCTCTCTCTCTATCTGCTTACCGCCTCTCTACTTGTCGAGCCCTTGGAGGAGACTGAGCCGAACCCTTTGCTACGTGGGTGGCCGGTCCTATTTATAGTGGCCCTGGTCCTCTCCCCAAATATTGAGCGGGAAGGGAGCCAACAATGGCGGGCTAATTTGAAGGGGGACAGCAAGTATCAACTATCCTGACAAAAGTAGTCTTCGCGTGCGCAAAGCTCTGGTGATGACGCCGTCTTGGGCCCCATGGTGACCTCCGTCTCGTAGTCCTCCTGGTCTTGGTCTCGTTGCACCGAAATGGCAACCTTTGCCTGATGCCTCGATACTCCGCGGCTGCGCTTGCCCCCTTTGCACCAAAGAGGAAAGGAGGACGCTGCGCGGGCTGGCACCCGCCTGGCGCCCTGAGTCGTCATGGCTTGCGTCACGGGCACCTTGCGAGGTACCCCGCCTTGATCTCTCCGCCTCCTCGTGAGCCAGCCTGACGAGGCCGTGCCTGAGGAAGCTCCGTGTCGTCTGCCCCGCGAGGCTTGGCCCCTCGCGAGGGTCTTGAGTTTGTGTTGGTTAAGATGGGCCGTGCTGGGCCCCCCTTTGAGCCACGCCGCAGGCCGCAGGCAGGCAAGTCTGGGGACCCCCGTTCCCAGAACGCCGACACTGTTTGAGAGGTTTCGATTCCCTAAAGACTTATGCCGCTTAGAGTCAGGAGTCGGCTCTGTCCGGCTTAAGGCGTGTATAGCGCCCCGAATTTGGCCTTCCGAATACTAGGGGCTTCGCTGAAATTTAAAATTATAGAATTCTATGGCTAAGTGAGAGTGATAAAACATTATAGTCTGATTGCCTTGTTCGTTGTGCTGAGCACCTCGCTCGAAGGACCCAAAAATGGGAACAAGAGTGCTCAGCTTTATCCCGAACACCCCAGCACTCGTGGCATGGGGGCAGAAGCCGACGACTAGCCATCTCTCAGATTTGATAAACAGCCGAACAGAAGGTAATATTTTAAATTCAAACAAGCGTTGCATAGCGCATATGAACAAGTTTTCATCATACAGGATCACACGAGCAAGTTCATTCAAATATTACATCTTTCGCACACTTGTCCGCTACAAGACGGGCACCCTTCAGGACACCCTCATAATACATCTCGGGGTGGCGATGCTCGTTGCTCTACGGCGGCCCTTCCTTCACCAGCTTCATGGCGTCCATCTTGGCCCAGTGCACCTTCGCCCGGGCGAAAGCCCGGCGTGCACCTTCGATGCAAACGGACCGCTTGATGACTTCCAGCCGTGGGCAGGCATCCACAAGCCGCCTCACCAGGCCGAAGTAGCTGTTGGGAAGGGTGTCGCTAGGACACATCCGGACTATAAAGCCCTTCATGGCCTGTTCGGCCGTCTTGTGCAGCTCGACCAGTTGCTTCAGCTGGTCGCTCATAGGCATCGGGTGTTCGGTCCCAGTATACCGAGACCAGAACAACTTCTCTGTCGAGCTTCCCTCTTCGGCCTGGTAAAACTTGGCGGCATCCGACACGCTGCGGGGCAAATCTGCGAATGCTCCTGGAGAGCTCCGGACTCGGGTAAGTAACAAGTAATTTACTTGCACATGCTTGCTTTGCATATTGAATGCCTTACCCGCCGCTATCTTCCTCATCGCCTCAATCTCCTGGAGGGCTTTTTGGGCTTCGGCCTTGGCATTCTTTGTGCTCTCGAGGGCCACGGCAAGCTTCGCGTCTTCGAGTCAAACTCCAACGCCTCGTGCTTCGTCACGAGAGCATGGAGCTCTTGCTGCACCTCGCCCACCCGCGCCTCTTGCTTTTCCCGCTCGGTGCGCTCCTGGGCCGCTTTGTTTTCGGCCTAGGATAGCGCTTGCTTCAGGGTCGCCACTTCGGTCGTGGCCCCTGGCAAATTCATGATGATCCTGTCTTTTTGCAATCGCATCTTTTTTGTATATATATATATATCTATAGACAAGGTATTACTTACCTTTGTTCTCCTTGAGCTGCCTCTTGGCAAGGCCGAGCTCTTTCTCAGACCCCTCGAGGTCCTGCTTCAGTGTGGCGACCTCCATAATCAGTGCGGTAGAGGTCAGCAGCGAAGCCTGCATACGCATATAGACATACTTATATTAGACTCCTGCAGATATTATTCGATCCTCTATTCGGCTTTTCTTTGTGAACACCAAACAGAGCATCAGGGGCTACTGTCTATGCGGTAATATTTTCCCTATATTTTAAATACTTACCTCAAAGCCTGTTAGAAGGCTGGCACAGGCTTTAGTCAGTCCACTCTTGGCGGACTGAACCTTCTTGATCACCACACTCATAATAGTGTAGTGCTCTTCGTCGATGGAAGCGCCGCGAAGCGCTCCCAGCAGGTTGTCCGGCACCTCTGGATGGACAGAGGTCACCGGCACGGGCGTCTTACCCCTTTTGGAAGGGGGCCGCCTGCCCGAGTCCGGAACCACTGGAGGTTCCGGCGCGGTGTTCGGCTGAGAGCCAAACTTGGAGCCCCCGGGAGCCTTGCTCCCTTTGCTCCTGGAGTCCGGAAGGTCGCCTTGAGGCGCCTCCGAGACTTTTCCCCCCGTCTCGGTGCCCCTTGAGACAATACCACGGCATTGTCCATAGGGCAAGGGGAGGAGGCGGTCGGAAGTGGATCGCTATCCATATCCGACGAATCCAAGGAGCCGCCTAACGAGGATACGTCGATACGGGCTTGGGGCAGTCTGCATAATCATATTCGGCGTCAGGAGAAGCAGTGCGATAAAGGTATGCTATGAGTTACTCTGGTATCCGAATACTTACGACTTTGCCTGGGGCTTGGCCCTGAGCAGCCACTCGTCTTCACCTTCGGCGGCGGTGGTGGAGCAGTCCGGAAGGAGAGTCCTTCCTTTCTTGGACCCTTCGGCCTCCCCGGTTGGGGTGGCCTTCCTTTTCTTGTCTCCCATGGCTGGAGGGGGAGCATCTTCATCTTCCTCCTCGTCTTCATGGGAGGAGTGCGTCGCGGAGTTATCGGACGATGAGTCCGATACCACCTGGCGTGGAGAACTCTTTCGGGTTCCCTTGGCCTTCTTCTTGGTCTTCTCCGGCACCTTATAAGGAGCCGGAGTCAGCATCTCCGTCAGGAGAGCGTCCGTGGTGTCTTCGGGCAGGGGGGCCAGACAGTCGATCTGCTCCGATGCCTCCACCCAGTCCTGTTAAAGGCATGAGAGCTCAGACCTCGCGCATGGTTAAGCTATGGGAAGTAAATATCCTACCAGATGTACAGAACTTACTCGCAGGGTGCTTCGCGCTTAGCCCGCGGTCCTCGGTGAGAGAGGGAGGGACCTCAGCACCCTTGAACAGCACCCTCCAGACGTCTTTGTGTGTCGTGTCGAAGAGCTCGCTTAGAGTCTGGTGCCGGGCCGGGTCGAACTCCCATAAGTTGAAATCCCGTTGCTGACATGGGAGGATCCGGCGGAAGAGCATGACCTGGACTATGTTGACAAGCTTAAGTTTCTTGCTTGTCATGTTTCGGATACATTTTTAAAGTCCGTCCAGCTCCACCGATGAACCCCAGGACATGCCCTTCTCCTTCTAGGAAGCGAGCCGCATGGGGATTCCGGATCAAAACTCGGGGGCCGCCACCCAGTTGGTGTCGCGCGGCTCGGTGATGTAGAACCACCCCGACTGCCACCCCTTTACGGTCTCCACGAAGGAGTCCTCGAGCCATGCAACGTTGGGCATTTTGCCCACCATGACTCCGCCGCATTCCGCTTGTTGGCTGCCTACAACCTTTGGCTTGATATTGAAGGTCTTCAGCCACAGGCCGAAGTGGGGCCGGATGCGGAGGAAAGCCTCGCACACGATGATGAACGCCGAGATGTTGAGGATGAAATTTGGGGCCAGATCATGAAAGTCCAGCCCATAATAGAACATGAGGCCGCGGACAAATGGATGGAGGGGAAACCCCAGTCCGCGGACGAAGTGGGGGAGGAAGACCACCCTCTCATGAGGTTTTGGGGTAGGGATGACCCGCCCCGTGGCTGGCAGCCGGTGCGCGATATCCGCGGCTAAGTATCCGGCTCCGCGTAACTTTTTGATGTGTCCCTCCGTGATGGAGGAGGCCATCCACTTGCTTCCCGCTCCGGACATGTTTTGGAGAGAGTTGAGGAGGAAGATGCGAACTTGGGCGCTGGAGCTCGAGTGCGCAAGAATGGATGAGCAAGGAGGAAGAAGGCGTGGGTAGAAAAAGGTGAGATCTTATCCCTTTATAAGGGCGGACTAAACTATGCGCCCCCACTAGCCTGGTAAAACTCGCTTGTCCCCCAAGCGCCGTAATTGGTGGCGCGGTTGGGTTGCCCACATCCGTATTGATGAGAATCCCGTAATGAGGGGAACACGACCTCTGCTTTGACAAGACGTGTTAAGAAACCGCCTCGCGTTATGTGCGGGGCTGGTTCAAGGAAAACGGTTCAAATAATTACCAGGCCGTGGCGTGATGTCATGCCGCCAAAACGTGTCAGCAGATTAGATTTGTGGTAATATTATTCTCTCTACGGTGGTATGTGGAACTTATTTTGCAGGGTCGGACACTATCCTTGTATTCAAATTCTTCCGTGGTGTGTTCGGTGGAGAAACCCGCCTTGCAATGCCAAAGACAACACTGCGCGCCGGACTCATCGTCATTGAAGCCTAGTTCAGGGGCTACTGAGGGAGTCCTCGATTAGGGGGTCTCCGGACAGCCGGACTATATCCTTTGGCCGGACTGTTGGACTATGAAGATACATGATTGAGGACTTCGTCCCGTGTCCGGATGAGACTCTACTTGGCGTGGAAGGCAAGCTAGGCAATACGGATATGGATATCTCCTCCTTTGTAACCGACCTTTTGTAACCCTAGCCCCCTCCGGTGTCTATATAAACCGGAGGGTTTTAGTCCGTAGGACAACATACAACCATACCATAGGATAGCTTCTAGGGTTTAGCCTCTTCGATCTCGTGGTAGATCAACTCTTGTAGTACTCATATTATCAAGAATAATCAAGCAGGACGCAGGGTTTTACCTCCATCAAGAGGGCCCGAACCTGGGTAAAACATCGTGTCCCCTGCCTCCTGTTACCATCCACCTTAGACGCACAGTTCGGGACCCCCTACCCGAGATCCGCCGGTTTTGACACCGACAGGTCCCTTGAAAATTGGCCCTAAAAGCATCCTCAAGCTCTTCCCAGCTTCCAATTGAGTTTTCGGGGAGGCTTTTTCAGCCAGTGCCGAGCTGGTCCTTTCAACTTGAGGGGCAGGTATTTGATGGCATGGAGATCATCTCCACGAGCCATCTGGATGTGAAGGATAAAGTCCTCAATCTAGACCCCAGGGTCAGTCGTTCCGTCGTATGCCTCTATGTTCACGGGTGTGAATCCCTCTGGAAATTCATGGTCCAGCACCTCATCAGTGAAGCATAGGGGGTGCGCGGCACCCCTGTATTTGGATGTGTCATGGCATTCTTCGGACGGTTGTAGTGTTTGGTTTTGATTCCGAGCTGTTATTCGGTCAGTATAGTCGTTTGGGCGGCCATGATTCTGTGCCGGAGCGCGCTTCCTAGATCCGTAGATGGACCTGGCCATACCGGCTTTTTTGTGCAGGTCTTCACCTAAATCATGCGCTGACTTGTGTGCGACATCATTAGCTGCCCTGTCGCAGCCACAAGTGGTCGATTCGGCTGATCGGCCGTTTTATTTTTCGGCTGAATGGGCTCTAAAGACTCGTCGTCGAATTCAGGAAGTAGCTTGCGGTTTGGATAGCTCTATGTGTGGCGACTGCCACCGTACTTTTCTTCACTGTCAAGCACTTTGTTCCATATGATGTTGAGCGTATTCTGCGCGGCCTTAAGCCTTTGCTTCTGCTTCTTCAGGCTCCTCGCGGTGGTGATAAGCCTTCTATGGAGGTTCTCTTGTTCCAAGTGCCTTTCCAGGATGATGTGTGCATTGTCGTCTGGACTGTTCTCCTCTCCGGAGACAGGTTGATGAGCTTTACCCTCGATGTCCCTGTGATCGGACAGCGGCTCTGTACTATGTTCGCCATCCGCTGGCTCATCCCGCTCCATCAATGGGCCCATGTGGTCGTCGTTTCCTTTGGAGTCGACCGGGGTATTATTGTTGTTTTTGCTGAGGCGGGATTTGGAGCGGCGCCTATGTCGTCACTTTGGTTGCTTCTCGAGGGGACTATCCTTCGCTGCATCCTCCCATTCCTCATTGTTGTTTTCTTTGGATGTATCCACCATGTATATATCGTGTGATGAAGTGGCTGTCTAGCGCCCTGTGGGCGGTGGTTCCTGTTTCTCTCCTGCATCGTCATCCATACCGTCGGTGTCTTCGGAGTCGAAATCAAGCATGTCGGTTAAGTCGTCAACAGTGGCTATTAAGTGGGTGGTGGGTGGGGAATGAATTTCTTCGTCGTCCGCTTCCCACTCGTGCCAGACATAGTTCGGCCAAGGGTCTCTTGACAAGGAGAGAGACCTCAATGAATTTAGCACGTCGCCCAAGGGCGAGTGCTGAAAGATATCCACGGAGGTAAACTCCATGATCGGTGCCCAATCAGATTCGATAGGCATGGACGCCGGCGGTTCGGAGCCTGTGGCCGGGGACGAATCCAACGGTCCGGCAACACAGGTCTTATAGGAGGTTGTCGGTGTCAAAACCGGTGGATCCCGGGTAGGGGGTCCCGAACTATGCGTCTAGGCCGGATGGTAACAGGAGGCAAGGGACACGAAGTTTTACCCAGGTTCGGGCCCTCTTGATGGAGGTAAAACCCTACATCCTGCTTGATTAGTCTTGATGATATGGGTAGTACAAGAGTAGATCTATCACGAGATCGGAGAGGCTAAACCCTAGAAGCTAGCCTATGGTATGATTGT
The DNA here is from genome assembly GCF_056163025.1 of Triticum urartu. Lineage (NCBI taxonomy): Eukaryota > Viridiplantae > Streptophyta > Magnoliopsida > Poales > Poaceae > Triticum > Triticum urartu. Next base: position 109,736,648 of record NC_141875.1, on the reverse strand, counting down.
TGTTCTGTATGTTGTCCTACGGACTAAAAACCTCCGATTTATATAGACACCGGAGAGGGTTAGGGTTACACAAAGTCGGTTACAATGGTAGGAGATCCACATATCAGTATCGCCAAGCTTGCCTTCCACGCCAAGGAAAGTCCCTCCCGGACACGGGACGGAGTCTTCAATCTTGTATCTTCATAGTCCAGGAGTCCGGCTGAAGGTATAGTCCGGCCATCCGGACACCCCTAATCTAGGACTCCCTCAGTAGCCTCTGAACCAGGCTTCAATGACGACAAGTCCGGCACTCAGATTGTCTTCGGCATTGCAAGGCGGGTTCCTCCTCCAAGTACTTCACAGAAGATTTTGAACACAAAGATAGCGTCCGGCTCTGCAAAATAAGTTTCCACATATTGCCATAGAGAGAATAATATTTACACAAATCTAATCTGCTGACGTATTCCGTAGTGTGACATCGCACCACGGCCAAGCCTTTATTCGAATCGTTTTATTGCCCCACCTCAGCGTGTCATGCAAGGCAGTTTCCTTGGAACGTCTTGTTAAAGCAGAGATCGTGTCCCCTTATTCCGGGATTCTCATCGATACGGGCGTGGGTAACCCAACCGCTTCTAGGACTACTAGACTATAGGCCAGTCCAAACGACCACGGAGAGGACGCTTGATATTCACCCTCTTTATAAAGGGACAAGGCTTTTATTTTTTCCCTTCCGTGGTCAATCGAATCCTTCCCCCACCTCAAGCTCAAACACCCAAAGTTCAGGTCAGGTGCTCCGAACCTTCAATCATGTCCGGATCTAGCCTTCAAGGCCGATGGATGCCTTCCTCCGTCACGGAAGAAGACATCAAAAAGTTGAGGGAGGCCAGATATCTGACCGCCGAGGTTTCGCATCGGCTGCCTGCCCGAGGGCAGGCCGTCCCCTCCCCCGAACCTAAGGAGAACGTCGTGTTCATTTTCCACTTCCTCCGAGGTCTAGGCCTTGCTCTGGATCCTTTCGTCAGGGGTTTGATGTTTTACTGTGGGCTAGACTTCCATGATCTAGCTCCGGACTCCTTTCTTCATATCACGACATTTAATCTCGTGTGTGAGGCCTTCCTCCGGGTTACCCCTCACTTTGGCCTATGGCTCAAGACCTTTGAAGTAAAGCCGAAGATGATTGAGGGGCAACATGCAGCGTGCGGAGGTGCCTCAATATGCAAGATGACAGGAGCTCCATGGCCCAAAGGTTCCATTCCAGAGGTGTCTGAATTGTGGCAACAGGAGTGGTTCTACATCACGGCTCCTAGAAGTGCCAAGTGGGCAGCCACCCCTATTTTCCGCTCAGGCCCTCCACCACAACTGATGTCATGGATCAGCAGAGGTCTGAGCTGGGGTCTAGCCAAGGATGTGCCTATACTGCAAAGACGCATTCGAGATCTCTTCAATGAAGATTTTAGTTTGGTTGCGGTAATACAAGTTATGCTGGTTCGTCAAGTCCAGCCTTGCAAACGCCGGCCCCTTTGCTTGTGGGAGTTCAATCCCGAGGGACCGCGTGTCATTCAAAATTTCCTCGGCGTGACGCACGAGGAGATGTACAAGTCATTCTTCGGACCTCAGGTAGAGTGTCCGGAAATCACCGAGGACGTGGTCCTGAGCAGTAACCGCGCCGCCGAACAGGTAAGGAATCTTCCGGCCGAACATACTATCTCTCATTTATTACGAAGTTATTTCTGAGAGTTCACTTTTTGACCAGGACTGGCTGACAAAGGCAAAGTTGATTCGGTGTTCGGCCCCCTCCCTGAGAGTTTGGACAATCCGGTATTGGAAAAGATGCTCCAGGTCGCACCTTGCCCGGAGCCCTTGAAGGAAGATACTGTGGAGGATAATACGGGCGGACGCGGGCCCCCAACGCTGCCCATTCTAACCGAGGGAGCGAGCGTCTCCATGAAGGAAGATGACCAGAGGAGGAAAAGGACTGCGCCCGGGGATTCAGAAGCCGAAGCTTCCAAACGGGAGAAGAAGTCTCCCACAGAGGGTCCTACCTTGGGTGGTGCTTTTGCCGCACAAAGTCCGCGGGGGGATCAATTCTCCGGCGAGTCGTAAGTGACCCGAAATACTTTAATAGTACAGGTATGCCATCTTTTTCTTCTGAGAAAATAACCACCGCATATATCTTTGCAGTTCGGGCCTTAGCCCCTCTCAAATGAGCTCGTCTTTGGGGGATCTTCTTCTAGAGATGATGGAGAGCGAAACGCCTCCTCCGGACTCCTCCGCTCCGGAAGCGGGCGACCCCGAAGTGTCGTCGCGGAGGGCCTCTCCGAGTCCGGTGAGGCCAGAAGATAATCCCATTGACCCCCGAAGCTCCCAGTGTCCAGCTCCCGAAGAGAGCAGACAAAAGAGTCCGACACCGTCTGGTGTGCGATCGGATGTTCTGAGGGAGTTGGTGGGGCGAGCGGCCACCTCAGATGAACACCGTGTGCTGATGAATACGATGATGGAGAGAATCTCGTCCGCCGAAAGCAGATTGCATGAAGCTTTTATGAGTCTACTGACAGGCTTTGAGGTACGTAAAATAATGTATGATAGTCCTGCACATGCTAGGTGTGCCCTGTGTAGATAGTAGCCCCTGAGACTCTGGTTGTCGTTGGAAATGACGACGAATAGAGGATCATATTCCCAGGTAATAACCATACCGCCTCTATGTGCAGGTGATGGAAGCTCCGGTGGCTAGCCAGAGTAGCGACTTTGCCCATTTAAAACGGCAGTTGGATGCGGCAGACGCCGACATCGAGCTTGTTAACAAAAGGCTTGATGAGGCACAGGGTAAGTGTCATCATCTGGTAAACGCCACATAGTAAGAGCAGCATGATGCCAGTATCTTTAATATGTTGTGACTACAGATGGAGCTGCCACTGTTGAAGCCTTGCGGGCAGAACTTGCCCGAGCCAAGGAACAAGCGAGGTTTGGTAATGCGGCTGCTTTGAAGGCGGCCGAAGAGTTGAAAGCTGAGAAGGCCGCGCATGGCGAGAGCCGAGATAAGATGGCCAAGATGGCCATAAAATTAAAAGCTGCCGCCGACCGTTGCCGGGTTCTTGAAAAGGAAAACCTAGCGAAGGCATCGAACCTTGAGAGGGCTGCTGCGACGAGAAAAGACATCCGCTCTGCTATGAGAGCGAAGAAGGAGGAGCTGCGGGAAGCCGGGGATATTGTAGCTGGGAAATCCTTTATGTTGCGGAGGAAGTTCGGAGATCCACGGTATGCACCTCTGGATCGGCTGTGGAGTTCGGGGGATGTGTATATGGATTTAGCGGCGAGCGCTGCCGATGCGGCCAAGTACTTCCAGGGTCAGACGGACCGTGAAGTGGACCAGCTGTTTTGGAGACAATTCCATTCTCCTGAGCGTCCGCTTTCATTGACTGACCAATTAGCCGAATGGGCCGAACTGAATAGGTTGTCCGGACTCGCCATGAGGTCTGTTGTGGATCAGCTATGGCCGGAAAGGCCAAAACCGAACAGCTATTTCAGCTTGGTGCGACAGTTCCTTGACGTGGTGCCGCGCATTAATGCGATGAAGAGGTCGGCGTGCATAGAGGGCTCACGGATGGCCTTTGCCCGTGTTAAAGCATACTGGGCGGAGATGGATGCTACCACTGTTGCAGCGCGGGATTCGGCCATAGGCCGAATGGCTGCTGAGCACTACTTTGAAGAACTTCTTGAGGGTGCTCGTTTGATAGAGACCCAGTGCTCAAAAAATATTATGTTTGAGTGATATGTAATCTCATTGTAAATGAAATGCTTTTATAAATTTTTATAAGGCTATTTTTATACTTTTGCCTGAAAGTAATATGATGCCTCCTGGGCGGCCGTTTATGTATACATGTGTATAAACTGAAAGATTGCAGCCGTCGGCTTCAACCCCCACGCATATAATGCGGAGGTGCTCGCAAAAAACACGCATTCACACTTAACCCAACGTCTTGGTCCTATTAAGGAGGTGATAGCGGAGCGAGCGAGGCAACCGGACTATAATGCTTTAGCACTTTCACTTAGCCATAGGAGTTTGACAGTGGGGCTACTAGATAGCCCCTGGTGGCTCCGCACTCTCCTGATCCTTGGGTGCATACATGCCTGGCCGGAAAACGGCCCTTCGTTAAGGCGGAGGAATTCTAACATTCCAACAAGTCATCCAGTGGTTGACCAGTCTCACGCTATATCATGACAGTCAGTTTTCGGCTTTCTCTACTGAGGTGCTCGTCCGGATGAACCAGGGCACAATCGCAGTAGTTCTCCTGGTGCTACCTTAGCCGGTAAAGCGGAACGTAAGGCACCAAAACACAGGAGCCGGGAAAACCCAACATTTGACCAAAGACAATGATTCGGAGCTGATGCATATAGGGCCAAACTCGTGACGCCGAACAGTCCCTAAGGTATTCGGTCTTTGTGGCATAAACCGGGCCTAAATAATGGCCTTTGTAAGAAGCCCCTTGTGTCCAGGTACGTGCATTGTTCTGGCATGGCCACATGCCAAGACGTCAGCATCCTTCTCAACGGTGGATATGTATCAACAAGAGACAGTAAAAAAGGTTTACGCAGGGTTTTAATCTAAAAAGAATCCTTGGAGCGGGTCCCTGCTGCACGTCTGCGCCTGTGTCTCCGTTGTGCCGTATCTCGGACGTGTGTAGCATGATGATCGTCTGTAAAAGAGAGGAATTTAGGTGAAAAAGTTGTCGTGCAAAAATATAGTTTTTAAAGAAACCATGTATAATTCAAGATGAGAAAAAATTGCCACTTGTCTGCGCGCGTTGAGCCCCTTGTATTGGCAAATAGGGGTGTGACCATTTATTCGGTATAAATAGCGGCGCCGGACTTGATTAGTTGTGTCTGAGGTCTTGACGACCTATTGGATGCTTTCGCTGGTCCGGGCGCCTTTAGTGTGCGGCTGCCAAGGCAGCCGCACACTCTTCGGCGCGCAAAGATCGCTTGATATTTCCGTTCACTGAAATGATGCCACGTGGACCGGGCATCTTGAGTGTGAGGGAGGCGTAGTGTGGTATTGCATTAAAGCGAGCGAAAGCTGCGCGTCCGAGCAGTGCTTGATAGCCACTTTGGAATGGAGCGATGTGGAAGGTTAAATGCTCGCGACAGAAGTTATCGGGGGAGCCGAATATAACTTGTAGTAGGAGGGAGCCTGTACAACGAGCCCCTGGGCCTGGCGTTACTCCTTTAAAGGTAGTATTGCTATGGCTAATTTTTGTTGGGTCTAACCCCATCCCGCGGATTGTATCCTGATATATTAGGTTTAGATTGTCGCCACTGTCCATCAAGACTCGTGTGAAGTGATATCTGCCAATTACTGGGTCTAATACCAGGGCAGCCCATCCTGCGCGTCGGATACTTGCTGAGTAATCGCGATGGTCGAAAGTGATCGGTTGAGACGACCAGTGGCAGGACTTCGCGGTGACAGGCACTTGGGTATATTTTCCTGGGAGTGCCGCGTTGTTTTTTCCCTTGATCACGTGTAACACGTCTACTGTTTTGACTTCTGTTGGAAATTTCTTTTGTTCCCCAGTGTCTTGCTTGGGAGCCTCGTCCTCGTCTTCACTTGGTGTATCCTCCCCCTTGTGTACGGCGTTGAGCTTGCCGGACTGCTTGAAGACCCAACATTCTCTATGGGTATGATTAGCAGGTTTACCAGGGGTACTATGGATCTGACATACTTGGTCCAGAATTTTGTTGAGGCTGGATAGTTCATCCCTGGTGCCTTTAGAGGGCGACTTTTGACCTGGCCGAGAGCTTTTGAATCCGGCGTTTACTGCCATGCCCTTCGTGTGCCTTCTTTATTCCGGCATTTGTTATTGCTGTTGCGCCATGATTTCCCGTTTCCATCTCTAACTTTAGATGTACTGGGGTCGCTGGTGCTGCACCTGGCTAGCCAGCTGTCCTCACCCGCGCAAAAGCGGGTCATGAGGCTTGTTAATGCGGCCATTGTTCTCGGCTTATTTTGGCCGAGGTGTCTGGCGAGCCATTCGTCACGGACGCTACGCTTAAAAGCTGCCAAGGCTTCAGCGTCCGGATAGTCGACAATCTGGTTCTTTTTAGTAAGAAACCTATTCCAAAGCTTTCAGGCTGACTCTCTGGGCTGTTGAGTTATATGACTCAAATCGTCCGCATCCGGAGGTCGGACATAAGTCCCTTGAAAATTTTCCTGAAAGGCGTCTTCGAGCTCTTCCCAACTTCCAATGGAGCTTTCGGGGAGGCCTTTAAGCCAGTGACGAGCTGGCCCTTTGAGCTTGAGGGGTAAGTACTTGATGGCGTGGAGATCATCTCCTCGAGCCATATGGATATGAAGGATGTAGTCCTCAATCCAGACCCCAGGGTCTGTTGTTCCGTCGTATGTCTCTATGTTTACCGGTTTGAATCCCTCTGGAAATTCATGGTCCGGCACCTCATCGGTGAAACATAGGGGGTGTGCGGCACCCCTGTAGCTGGGTGTACCGCGTTGTTCGGATGTTTGTTGTGTTGCATTGTATAATGGGGCGCGCTTGCATGGTCCATAGATGCATCTTGTTGCGCCGTCCTTTGGGTGCGAGCCCTCGCATGGGTCGCGTGTTGTATTGTGAGTGGCATTGTATGCCGCTCTGTGTTGGTAGAGGGGTCGTCTATCCGGCCAGGTGGCTGCTTTGATATTTGGTTGTGGGGGGTCTGAGGCCTCCTCATCGAATTCAGGTAGCAGCTTCCGCTTTGGGTAGCTCTTGGAGGGGCGATTGTCGCCGTACCTCGCTGCTGTGTTGAGTATTTTACTCCATCTGATTTGGAGTGTGTCTTGCGCAGCCTTGAGCCTTTGCTTCTGCTTTTTAAGACTCCTCGTGGTGGTAACAAGCCTTTTACGGGCATTCTGCTGCTCCGGGTGCCTGTCCGTCGTTATGTCGTCCGGACTATTATCCTTGATAGAATTTGTTTGTTCGGTTTGATTATCCGGATTGACGTTGTCCGGCAGCGGTTCGCCCTGCTCCAGCGCTGGGTCTATGTGATCGTTATTTCTATCGAGGCGGGTTTTGGGGCAGCGCTTGCGTTGCCGCTTTGACTGCTTCTCGAGGGAACAAGCCTTCGGTGCATCCTTCCGCTCCTCGTCGTCATCTTTTGGTGCGTCCACCATGTATACGTCATATGATGAGGTGGGCGTCCAGCACCCTGTGGGCGGTGGTTCTTCTTCGCCTCCCGCATCATCGTCCATACCGTCGATGTTTTCAGAGTCGAAGTCGAGCATGTCGGTTAAATCGTCGATAGTGGCTACAAAGTGGGTGGTGGGTGGGCATCGAATTGCTTCATCTTCCGCATCCCAATCCTGCTGGCCATGATCCGGACAGGGCTCTCTTGACAAAGAGAGAGACTTTAGTGATTTCATAATATCGCCGAAGGGCGAGTGCTGAAAGACATCCGCGGCGGCAAACTCCATGATCGGCGCCCAATCGGATTCGATTGGCAGGGGCGTGGAAGGTTCGGAGTCCAGGGAGGAGTCTGGCTCCTTGGAGTCACGAGTCTCGCGGAGTGCAGGGCTGGTGTTTGGCTCGATCGTCGTTGGGATCGCAGCCCCCGAGGCAGCGTCCAACCACCCATCCTCGATCGGCGTAGTTGGCTCCGAATTAAGGGTCGAAGCCGATGCGGGTGCGGCCTCCAGGGCACTGTTCAGCGGCAGAGCTAGATCATGCCCGTCGTGACAGTGCGGCGGGCTCGGCAGTGGCTCGACTCCATCGAAGATCAAGTCCTCGCGGATGTCAGGCGTGTAGTTTAAACTTCCAAACCTGACCTGACGGCCAGGGGCGTAGCTTTCGATCTGCTCCAGATGGCCAAGCAAATTAGCCCGCAGTGCAAAGCCACCGAAGACAGAGATCTGTCCGGGGAGACAAGTTTCACCCTGGACCGCATCACTATCGATGATAGTAGGATCCATCAAGCCTGACGGCGATGGCACAAAGGAACTCTTAATGAAAGCACCAATGTCGGTGTCAAAACCGGCGGATCTCGGGTAGGGGGTCCCGAACTGTGCGTCTAGGCCGGATGGTAGAGGCAAGGGACACGAACTTTTACCCAGGTTCGGGCCCTCTCGATGGAGGTAATACCCTACTTCCTGCTTGATTGATCTTGATGATATGAGTCTTACAAGAGTTGATCTACCACGAGATTGTAGAGGCTAAACCCTAGAAGCTAGCCTATGATTATGATTGTTTTTGTCCTACGGACTAAACCCTCCGGTTTATATAGACACCGGAGGGGTCTAGGGTTACACAGAGTCGGTTACAAGGGAGGAGATCTACATATCCGAATTGCCAAGCTTGCCTTCCACGCAAAGGAGAGTCCCACCCGGACACGGTACGAAGTCTTCAATCTGGTATCTTCATAGTCGAACAATCCGGCCAAAATATATAGTCCGACTGTCCGAGGACCCCCTAATCCAGGACTCCCTCACATGTTTCCTTCAGTCCCCCACTTGCACTAGAGTCAATAATATAGATTACACAGTAATGATTCTAACACCCATGGAGTCTTGGTGCCGATCATGTTTTGCTCGTGAGAGAGGCTTAGTCAACGGGTGTGCAACATTCAGATCCGTATGTATCTTGCAAATCTCTATGTCTCCCTCCTTGACTTGATCGCGGATGGAATTGAAGCATCTCTTGATGTGTTTGGTTCTCTTGTGAAATCTTGATTCCTTTGCCAAGGCAATTGCTCTAGTATTGTCACAAAAGATTTTCATTGGACCCGATGCACTAGGTATTACACCTAGATCGGACATGAACTCCTTCATCCAGACTCCTTCAATTGCTGCTTTTGAAGTAGCTATGTACTCCGCTTCACACGTAGATCCCGCCATGACACTCTGCTTGGAACTGCACCAACTTACAGCTCCACCATTCAAAATAAATACTTATCCGGTTTACGACAAGCTCTTTGTCACCTTCATAAATTAGAAACATATCCTTAGTCCTTTTCAGGTATTTCAGGATGTTCTTGACCGTTGTCCAGTGATCAACTCTTGGATTACTTTGCTACCTCCCTGCTATACTTATAGCAAGGCACACATCAGGTCTGGTACACAACATTGAATACATGATAGAACCTATGGCTGAGGCATAGGGAATGACTTTCAGTTTCTCTCTATCTTCTACAATGGTTGGGCATTGAGTCTGACTCAATTTCACACCTTGTAACACAGGCAAGAACCCTTTCTTTGACTGATCCATTTTGAACTTCTTCAAAACTTTATCCAGGTATGTGCTTTGCAAAAGTCCAATTAAGCGTCTTGATCTATCTCTATAGATCTTGATGCCCAATATATAAGCGGCTTCACCGAGGTCTTTCATTGAAAAAATCTTGTTCATGTATCCTTTTATGCTATCCAGAAATTTTGTATTATTTCCAATCAACAATATGTCATCCACATATAATATTAGAAATGCTATAGAGCTCCCACTCACTTTCTTGTAAATATAGGCTTCTCCAAAAGTCTGTATAAAACCATAAGCTTTGATCACAATATCAAAGCATATATTCCAACTCTGAGAGGCTTGCACAAGTCCATAAATGGATCATTGGAGCTTGCACACTTTGTTAGCACCTTTGGGATCAACAAAACCTTCTAGTTGCATCATATACAACTCTTATTTAAGATATCCATTAAGGAATGCAGTTTTGACATCCGTTTACCAAATTTCATAATCATTAAATGCGGCAATTGCTAACATTATTCGGACAGACTTAAGCATCGCTACAGGTGAGAAGGTCTCATCGTAGTCAACTCCTTGAACTTGTCGAAAACCTTTTGCAACAAGTCGAGCTTTGTAGACACTAACATTACCGTCAACGTCAGTCTTCTTCTTAATGATCCATTTATTCTCTATGGCTTGCCGATCATCAGGCAAGTCAACCAAAGTCCACACTTTATTTTCATACATGGATCCCATCTCAGATTTCATGGCCTCGAGCCATTTCGCGGAATCTAGGCTCATCATCGCTTCCTCATAGTTTGTAGGTTTGTCATGGTCAAGTAACATGACCTCCAGAATAGGATTACCGCACCACTCTGGTGCGGATCAAACTCTGGTTGACCTTCGAGGTTCGGTAGTAACTTGATATGAAGTTTCATGATCATCATCATTAGCTTCCTCACTAATTGGTGTAGGAATCACTGGAACTGATTTTAGTAACGAACTACTTTCTAATTCGGGAGAAGGTATAATTACCTCATCAAGTTCTACTTTCCCACTCACTTCTTTCAAGATAAACTCCTTCTCTAGAAAGGATCCATCCTTAGCAACAGATATCTTGCCTTCGGATCTGTGATAGAAGGTGTACCCAACAGTATCCTTTGGGTATCCTATGAAGACACATTTCTCCGATTTGGGTTCGAGCTTACCAGGTTGAAGCTTTTTCACATAAGTACCGTAGCCCCAAACTTTAAGAAATGACAGCTTAGGTTTCTTGCCAAACCACATTTCATATGGTGTTGTCTCAACGGATTTAGATGGTGCCCTATTTAACGTGAATGCAGCCGTCTCTAAAGCATAACCCCAAAACAATAGCGGTAAATCAGTAAGAGATATCATAGATCGCACCATATCTAATAAAGTACGGTTACGACGTTCGGACACACCATTACAATGTGGCGTTCTAGGTGGCGTGAGTTGCGAAACTATTCCACATTGTTTCAAATGAAGACCAAACTCATAACTCAAATATTCACCTCCATGATCAGATCGTAGAAACTTTATTTTCTTGTTATGATGATTTTCCATTCACTCTGAAATTCTTTGAACTTTTCAAATGTTTCAGACTTATGTTTCATTAAGTAGATATACCCATATCTGCTCAAATCATCTATGAAGGTTAGAAAATAACGATACCTGCCGCGAGCCTCAACACTCATTCAACCGCATACATTAGTATGTATTATTTCCAATAAGTCAGTTGCTTGCTCCATTGTTCCGGAGAACGGAGTCTTAGCCATCTTGCCCATGAGGCATGGTTCGCAAGCATCAAGTGATTCCAAAAGTCCATCATCATGGAGTTTCTTCATGCGCTTTACACCAATATGACCTAAGCGGCAGTGCCACAAATAAGTTGCACTATCATTATTAACTTTGCATTTTGGCTTCAATATTATGAATACTAGATGAACCCCGCGCGTTGTTGCGGTAACCTTGCTAAATAAATGTATAAATACCTTCTACAAAATCAAGTAAAATCAATGCAAAGGAAATGTAAAGTTTCCTCAATTTATTCATTAGAAAATTTATAACATGAAGCATGTAACGAAATGGTGTATACAAAGTGCAAAGAAATAGTTAACAAAATTTCATTTTCTTTCAAGAAGGAAAACATTAACTACATACATATTCTCCGACCATTTAACACACGTCGTCCATCACAACTTAAAAATAATTCCACACATTATCTTAAATAAGGTATTTATCTGGATAACAAATTTGGAGCCAATAAAGAGAAACCGAACATGCAAGAAAGAGAACAATACACATATGTTAGTACATAAGCTGATTTCTTAAGTGGGCTCACTGCACGCCCAAACAAAATATTACCAAAGAAACATGCAAGAAAAAGTTTTTCTCATACTGATCAATTCCCTCTTAACTCGTTCCGCACTGTTATCATTCTTGCCAACCATCGCCCTCTTTTTCTATGATAGAAAAAGATACTCTCATAAGTATCATTGTTTTTTTTACCGGTGAGAAATATCATTATTGATGGGAGAAAATATCTTCACATGCATTTGCGTGTGTAAGCAAAACATCAATCAACAACCATACCTTCGATTATGAAATTTAGTCAATTCGGGATGCACACTCCATATCCCCAGCATAAAGCTAGTGCCACAGTACCTGAAAGACATGAAACATGCATGTTATGATTAGAGAATCGACTCGACTTGCTCCAGGCATAAAACTAATATGAAAATTGTTAACTTCCAGAAAAATGGTGGACTTAAAATGTGAGAAGTCAATAAATACAACATGATTTGAGGAGGGGCGGTTGGCTGTTGATATGGCTGCAAGAATATTTCTTTTCTTGATTTAGAACACCATGAACACAGGAAAATTTGATCTTCATGAGCATATACTATGAATATTTCCATGCATATGTTGTTGATTCCTGGATATGAAGAAAATAATAGGTGGCATTAGTGACAAAGATATCAGTGGATACAAAAAGATTTAAATGATGTGTGTAATAAGTTGTTACCAAGGACATAGAACTTTTCAAATTTGGGTAGCAGATCGATAGGCAGCATACGTACCAAATATTGCAGGATAGTTTTGGAAACCACAATTCAAGCGGAAGGAATCCTATATGGCAATGAAGTAGAGAACTGTTATCACGCCAACATGTGACAATAAAAGAAACAAACAATAAACTAAAACAGTTGACAAAAATCTAGTCTGTGTGCTAAACACGTTAATATGATTACCCACGAGGCCATGAAAAAGTGGAACACATGTTGATATACATAAAGATGCCAACTTATAATTCCAAATTTAGATATATCTGAAAATTACTTGCCTCTGTAGAATTGGTTGAAAGGTTGAAGTATTTACCCTTAACAAACAACCTGTATAAAAACTTCACCCACCTTTTTTGGTATGATATTTTAGCAAATAATTGATGTGCTTGCCAGCAAGCAAGACCCTGAAAATCAAAAAGGCCACTTGGCATCTTTTACCAATCTGACGGGTGCTTAGACAATCTGAAGTTAATAGATGAATAAATAAACTATATTACAGGGGGACTTCAACATGGAGAATCTAAAGAATTAGCCAACCGCGAGTCTAAAGAGATATGACAGAATTTTAAGACCTGCATGTTTTCACTCAATCTAGCGGGGATTCAGATTTGCAGGAGCATGTGTTAAATCAATCAAAATTTGGTACTGTACGTCAGTTCGTGGCACCGACAACCGGCGGAGGAGCGTCGATCGCGGCTGGCCGGCAGAGCGTCGGGTGTGGCGGCGGCTAACTGGGAGACTGGCCTGGAAGCGACTGGCATGGCGGCGGCTGGACGCAAAGCAGAGCCGATGGCTGGTCTTGGGACTGGGCGGGGAGCACCGGTCATGGCGACGGCTGGATGGGTCAGCATAAGGAATGCAACGTGGAATGGCCTAAGAACGGGTCCAAATCCCCACCAACGATCAAAGAGCCCAGCCCACCTACGAAAGCTTGGCTCGGATAGATAGGACACACGAAACGTTATTTTCCACTTAGCGGTGGCAGCCTCCTGTAAATTTCATCAACTCTTGATCGAACGGCTGTAGACTGCTGTGCTGTAATGGATCAACGGCTCGAATAATTCAGATGACGTGGCTCGCTGTGGATGCACAGAAATAAGGTAGTGGGGATCCCCTATTTAGATATAGTAGATGTGTATCACCACAATCGAGATTTAACAAAAATAGACCACTCCTCAAGGGTGCATGACCACAAAAGATATTACTCATATAATTAGAACAACCATTATTCTCTAATTTGATGAATAATCATCTCACATCAAACAAGATCCAGATATAATGTTCATGCCCAACGCTGGCACCAAATAACAATTATTTAGGTCTAAAACTAATCCCGACGGTAGATGTAGAGGTAGCGTATCAACGGCGATCACATCGACTTTGGAACCATTTCCCATGAGCATCGTCACCTCGTCCTTAGCCAATCTTCGTTTAATCCGTAGCCCCTGTTTTGAGTTGCAAATATGAGCAACAAAACCAGTATCAAATACCGAGGCGCTACTACGAGCATTAGTAAGGTACACATCAATAACATGTATATCAAACATACCTTTCACTTTGCCATCCTTCTTATCCGCCAAATACTTGGGACAGTTCCGCTTCCAATGACCAGTCCCTTTGCAGTAGAAGCACTTAGTTTCAGGCTTAGGTCCAGACTTGGGCTTCTTCCCTTGAGCAGCAACTAGCTTGCTGTTCTTCTTGAAGTTCCTCTTCTTCCCTTTGCCCTTTTTCTTGAAACTAGTGGTCTTGTTCACCATCAACACTTGATGCTCCTTCTTGATTTCTATCTCCGCAGCCTTTAGCATCGTGAAGAGCTCAGGAATTGTCTTTTCCATCCCTTGCATATTATAGTTCATCATGGAGCCTTTTTTTAGCTTGGTGTCAGTGATTGAAGAACTCTGTCAATGACACTATCATTAGGAAGATTAACTCCCAACCGAGTCAAGTGGTTATGGTACCGACACATTCTGAGTATATGTTCACTGACAGAACTGTTCTCCTCCATTTTGCAGCTGTAGAACTTGTTGGAGACTTCATATGTCTCAACTCAGGCATTTGCTTGAAATAATAACTTCAACTCCTGGAACATCTCATATGCTCCATGACGTTCAAAACGTCTTTGAAGTCCCGATTCTAAGCCATAAAGCATGGCACACTTAACTATCGAGTAGTCATCAGCTTTGCTCTGCCAGACATTCATAATGCCTGGAGTTGCTCCTGGAGTGGGTCTTGCACCTAGTGGTGCTTCCAGGACGTAATTCTTCTGTGCAGCAATGAGGATAATCCTCAAGTTATGGACCCACTCCGTGTAGTTGCTACCATCATCTTTCAACTTAGCTTTCTCTAGGAACGCATTAAAATTCAAGGGAACAGTAGCAGGGCCACTGATCTACAACAACATAGATATGCAAAAACTATCAGGTACTAAGTTCATGATAAATTAAAGTTCAATTAATCATATTACTTAAGAACTCCCACTTAGATAGACATCCCTCTAGTCATCTGAATGATCACGTGATCCATATCAACTAAACCATGTCCGATATGAAGGAAATATGCCCTAGAGGCAATAATAAAGTCATTATTTATATTTCCTTATATCATGATAAATGTTTATTATTCATGCTAGAATTGTATTAACCAGAAACTTAGTACATGTGTGAATACATAGACAAACTGAGTGCCACTAGTATGCCTATACTTGACTAGCTCATTAATCAAAGATGGTTAAGTTTCCTAGCCATGGACAAATAGTTGTCATTTGATGAACGTGATCACATAATTATAGAATGATGTGATTGACATGACCCATCCGTTATCTTAGCACGATGATCATTTAGTTTGTTGCTATTGCTTTCTCCATAACGTATACATGTTCCTATGACTATGAGATTATGCAACTCCCGAATACTGGAGGAACACTTAGTGTTCTATCAAACGTCACAACGTAACTGGCTGACTATAAAGATGCTCTAGAGGTGTCTCCAATGGTGTTTTTTGAGTTGGCATACATCGAGATTAGGATTTGTCACTCCGTGTATCGGAGAGGTATCTCTGGGCCCTCTCGGTAATGCACTTCACTATAAGCCTTGCAAGCAATATGACTAATGAGTTAGTTACGGGATGTTGCATTACTGAACGAGTAAAGTGACTTGCCGGTAACGAGACTGAACTAGGTATTGAGATACCGACGATCGAATCTCGGGCAAGTAACATACTGATGACAAAGCGAACAATGTATGTTGTTATGTGGTTTGACCGATAAAGATCTTCGTAGAATATGCAGGAACCAATATGAGCATCCAGGTTCCGCTATTGGTTATTGACCGGAGATGAGTCTCGGTCATCTCTACATAGTTCTCGAACACGTAGGGTCCGCATGCTTAATGTTCGGTGATGATCGGTATTATGAGTTTATGTGTTTTGATGTACCGAAGGTTGTTGGAATCCCGGATGAGATCACGGACATGACGAGGAGTATCAGAATAGTTCCTGGTGAGTTCGGGCATTTACCGGAGTACCCGGGGGTTACCGGAACCCCCCGGGGAGTCAATGGGCCTTATTGGGCCCTAGTGGGAGAGAAGAGGAGGCAGCCAGCTAGAGGGCGCCCCCAAGCCCAATCCGAATTGGGTGGGGGCCGGCCCCCCTTTCCTTTCTCCTTCTCCCTCTTCCTTCTTTTCCTAGTGGGACTAGGAAAGGGGGGAGTCCTACTCCTAGTAGGAGGAGGACTCCTCCCCCCTTGGCGCGCCTAGAGGGCCGGCTGGCCTCCCCCTTCCTCCTTTATATACGTGGGGAGGGGGCTCCCTAGAACACATCAAAGTTGATCTTGGCCGTGTGCGGTGCCCCCCTCCACAGATTTCCACCTCAGTCATATCGTTGGAGTGCTTAGGCGAAGCCCTGCGCCGGTAGCTTCATCATCACCGTCAACACGCCGTCGTGCTAATGCAACTCTCCCTCGACCTCAGCTGGATCTAGAGTTCGTGGGACGTCACCGAGCTGAACATGTGCAGATTGTGTAGGTGCCATATCTTCGGTACTAGGATCTGTCGGATCGTGAAGACGTACAACTACATCAACAACGTTGTCATAATGCTTCCGCTTACGGTCTACGAGGGTACGTGGACAACACTCTCCCCTCTCGTTGCTATGCATCACCTAGATGGATCTTGCGTGTGCATAGGATTTTTTTTGAAATTACTGCATTCCCCAACACGATCGTCACGTGAGATGGAGTAGTTTTCAATGTGAACATCACTATGTTGATCATATCTAATATATGATTCACATTCGACCTTTCGGTCTCAGTGTTCCGAGGCCATATCTGCATATGCTAGGCTCATCAAGTTTAACCCGAGTATTCTGCATGTGCAAAACTGGCTTGCACCCGTTGTATGTGAACGTAGAGCTTATCACACCTGATCCTCACGTGGTGTCTCGGCACGACGAACTGTAGCAATGGTGCATACTCAGGGAGAACAGTTATACCTTGAAATATAATGAGGGATCATCTTATAATGCTACCACCGTACTAAGCAAAAAAAGATGCATAGAAGATAAACATCACATGCAATTAAAATATGTGACATGATATGGCCATCATCATCTTGTGCCTTTGATCTCCATCTCCAAAGCACCGTCATGATCTCCATTGTCACCGGTTTCACACCTTGATCTCCATCGTAGCATCATTCTCGTCTCGCCAACTATTTCTTCTACGACTATCGCTACCGCTTAGTGATAAAGTAAAGCAATTACATGGCGATTGCATTTCATACAATAAAGCGACAACCATATGGCTCCTGCCAGTTGCCGATAACTATTACAAAACATGATCATCTCATACAACAATTTATATCTCATCATGTCTTGACCATATCACATCACAACATGCCCTGCAAAAACAAGTTCGACGTCCTCTACTTTGTTTTTGCAAGTTTTACGTAGCTGCTATGGGCTTCTAGCAAGAACCGTTCTTACATACGCATCAAAACCACACCAATTTTTCGTCAAGTGTGTTGTTTTAACCTTCAACAAGGACGGGCCATAGTCAAACTCGATTCAACTAAAGTTGGAGAGACAGACACCCGCCAGCCACCTGTGTGCAAAGCACGTCGGTAGAACCAGTCTCACGAACGCGGTCATGTAATGTCGGTCCGGGCCACTTCATCCTACAATACCGCCGAATCAAAGTAAGACGTTGGTGGTAAGTAGTCCTGGCCATGGGCAGCCTGGCTCGGCCGGCCCGGCCCGAAAAAGCCCGACCCGACGCTGCTCTCGAGCCGGGCTCGGGCCTAGATTTTGAGCCCGATGGCCTGGCCGGTCCGGGCCCGTCATTTTTGTAGTTTTCTGAAGGGGCCCGGCCCGAGGCCCGAGGCCCGGCGGGCTTTTGCGTGTTCGGGCCGGGCTTGGGCCCAAAAACTAGGCCCGATGGCCAGGCCAGGCCGGGCTCGGGCCCAGGTTTTTTGTCTCGGGCTTGGCTAGGCCCGGCCCGAGGTTTGGCCAGGTATAGTGGTAAGTAGTATGACTATTATCGCCCACAACTCTTTGTGTTCTACTCGTGCATATCATCTACGTATAGACCTGGCTCGGATGCCATTGTTGGGGAAACGTAGCATGCATTTTCAAAAAAATTCCTATGATCACGCAAGATCTATCTAGGAGATGCATAGAAATAATACGGGGAGAGTGTGTCCACGTACCCTCGTAGACCGAAAGCGGAAGTGTTATGTTAACGCGGTTGATGTAGTCGAACGTCTTCGCGATCCAACCGATCCAAGTACCAAATATACGGCACCTCCGTGTTCTGCACACTTTCAGCTCGATGACGTCCCTCAAGCTCTTGATCCAGTAGAGGGTTGAGGGAGAGTTCCGTCAGCACGACGACGTGGTGACGGTGATGGTGGTGTGATACACGCAGGGCTTCGCCTAAGCACTACGACGCTATGACCGGAGGAGTAAACTATGGAGGGGGCACCACCCACGGCTAAGAGAAATCTTGGTGTGCCTTTGGGGTGCCCCTGCCCACGTATATAAAGGAGGGGTGGAGAGAGGCCGGCGGCCAGGAGGGGTGCTCCATGGGGGGTGTCCTACTTGGACTCCTAGTCCAAGTAGGATTCTCCCCCCTTTCCTTTCTCCACTGGAGGGAATAGGAAGGAGAGGGAGAGGGAAAAGGAAGGGGGTGCCACCCCTCCTCCTTGTCCTATTCAGAGTCCCTAGGATGGGGGCGCATGGCCACCCCCCGCGGGCTTCCCTCTCTCTCCCTTAGGCCCATGTTGGCCCAACACTTCCACGGGGGTTCCGGTAACCCTTGGTACTCCGGAAAAATACCTGAATCACTCAGAACCATTCCGATGTCCGAATATAACCTTCCAATATATGAATCTTTACCTCTTGACCATTTTGAGACTCCAAGTCATGTCCGTGATCTCATCTGGGCCTCCGAGCAAACTTCGGTCACCAAAACACATAACTCATAATACAAATCGTCATCGAATGTTAAGCGTGCAGACCCTACGGGTTCAAGAACTATGTAGACATGACCGAGACACATCTCCGGTCAATAACCAATAGCGGAACCTGGATGCTCATATTGGTTCCTACATATTCTACGAAGATCTTTATCGGTTAAACCGCATAACAACATACGCCATTCCCTTTGTCATTGGTATGTTACTTGCCCGAGATTCGATTGTCGGTATCCTCATACCTAGTTCAATCTCATTAGCGGCAAGTCTCTTTACTCGTTCCGTAATGCATCATCCCGCAACTAACTCATTAGTTACACTGCTTGCAAGGCTTATAGTGATGTGCATTACCGAGAGGGCCCAGATATATCTCTCTGATACTGAGAGTGACAAATCCTAATCTCGATCTATGCAAACTCAAAAAACACCTTCGGAGACACCTATAGAGCATCTTTATAATCACCCATTTTCGTTGTGACGTTTGATAGCACACAAGGTGTTCCTTGATGTCTAGTACACAACCTTCTTCTTGTAGACATTGTTGGGCCTCCAAGTGCAGAGGTTTGTAGGACAGTAGCAAATTTCCCTCAAGTGGATGACCTAAGGTTTATCAATCCGTGGGAGGCGTAGGATGATGATGGTCTCTCTCAAACAACCCTGCAACCAAATAGCAAAGAGTCTCTTGTGTCCCCAACACACCCAATACAATGGTAAATTGTATAGGTGCACTAGTTCGGCGAAGAGATGGTGATACAAGTGGTATATGGATAGTAGATAATAGTTTTTGTAATCTGAAAATATAAAAACAGCAAGGCAGCAAGTGATAAAAGTGAGCGTAAACGGTATTGCAATGAGTTGAAACAAGGCCTAGGGTTCATACTTTCATAATTTAGTTTTGCTTGCTGTTTGAATAAAATACCAAGATCTGAAATTATTAAATGTCAGAGAGTCTTCATATAGTTGCATAATTATTCGACTACTCATTGATCTTCACTTATATCTTTCGGAGTAGTTTGTCGTTGCTCTATTGCTTCACTTACATCCTTTTAGAGCACGGTGGTGGTTTTATTTTATAGAAATAATTGATCTCTCATGCTTCACTTATATTATTTTGAGAGTCCTTTAGAACAGCATGGTGGTTTGCTTCGGTTATGAAACTAGTCCTAATATGATGGGCATCCAAGATGGATAAAATAAAAACTTTCATATAAAGTGCGTCGAATACTATGAGAAGTTTGATACTTGATGATTGTTTTGAGATATGTGGATGGTAATATTAGATTCATGCTAGTGAGTAGTTGTGAATTTGAGAGATACTTGTGTTAAAGTTTGTGATTCCCGTAGCATGCACGTATGGTGAACTGTTATGTGATGAAGTCGGAGCATGATTTATTTATTGATTGTCTTCCTTATGAGTGGCGGTCGGGGACGAGCGGTGGTCTTTTCCTACCAATCTATCCCCCTAGGAGCACACGTGTAGTACTTTTTTTGATAACTAATAGATTTTTGCAATAAGTATGTGAGTTCTTTATGACTAATGTTGAGTCCATGGATTATACGCACTCTCACCCTTTCACCGTTGCTAGCCTCTCTAGTACCGCACAACTTTCGCCGGTACCATAAACCCACCATATATCTTCCTCAAAACAGCCACCATACCTACCTATCATGGCATTTCCATAGCCATTCCGAGATATATTGCCATGCAACTTTCCACCGTACCATTTATTATGACACGCTCCAGCATTGTCATACTGCTTTGCGTGATCATGTAGTTGACATCGTATTTGTGGCAAAGCCACCATTCATAATTCTTTCATACATGTCACTAATGCATCATTGCACATCCTGGTACACCGCCGGAGGCATCCATATAGAGTCATATCTTGTTCTAAGTATCGAGTTGTAATTCTTGAGTTGTAAGTAAATAAAAGTGTGATGATCATCATTATTAGAGCATTGTCCCAGTGAGGAAAGGATGATGGATACTATGATTCCCCCACAAGTCGGGATGAGACTCCGGACGAAAATAAATAAATAAAAGAGGCCAAAGAAGCCCAAATAAAAAAAGAGAAAAAAAGAGGCCATAAAAAGGGAGAGAAAGGCCCAAATAAAAAAATGAGAGAAAAAGAGAGAAGGGGCAATGCTACTATCCTTTTGCCACACTTGTGCTTCAAAGTAGCACCATGATCTTCATGATAGAGAGTCTCCTATGTTGTCACTTTCATATACTAGCGGGAATCTTTCATTATAGAACTTGGCTTGTTTATTCCAATGACGGGCTTCCTCAAAATGCCCTAGGTCTTTGTGAGCAAGCGAGTTGGATGCACACCCACTGGTTTCTTTTGTTGAGCTTTCATATACTTATAGCTCTAGTGCATCCATTGCATGGCAATCCCTACTCACTCACATTGATATCTATTTATGGGCATCTCCATAGCCCATTGATACGCCTAGTTGATGTGAGACTTCTCCTTTTTTGTCTTCTCCACAATCACCATTCTATTCCACCTATAGTGTTATATCCATGGCTCACGCTCATGTATTGCATGAAGATTGAAAAGGTTTGAGAACATCAAAAGTATGAAACAGTTGCTTGTCTTGTCATCGCGGTTGTGCATGATTTAAATATGTTGTGTGGTGAAGATGGAGCATAGCCAGACTATATGATTTTGTAGGGATAGCTTTATTTGGCCATGTTATTTTGAGAAGACATAATTACTTGGTTAGTATGCTTGAAGTATTATTATTTTTATGTCAATATTAAACTTTTTTCTTGAATCTTATGGATCTGAATATTTTTGCCACAATAAAGAGAACTACATGGATAAATATGTTAGGTAGCATTCCACATCAAAAATTCTGTTTTTATCATTTACCTACTCGAGGACGAGCAGGAATTAAGATTGGGGATGCTGATACGTCTCCAACGTATCTATAATTTTTGATTGTTCCATGCTATTATATTATCAACTTTGGATGTTTATGGGCCTTATTATACACTTTTATATTATTTTTGGGACTAACCTATTAACCTAGAACCCAGTGCCAGCGCCAGTTTCTGTTTTTTTCCTTGTTTTAGAGTATCATAGAAAAGGAAAATCAAACGGAGTCCAATTGACCTGAAAGTTCACGGAACTTATTTTTGGAAGGAAAGCAACCCGGGACACTTGGAGTCCATGTAAGGGAAGCAACGAGGAGGCCACGAGGCAGGGGCGCGCCCACCCCCCTGGGCGCGCCCTCCACCCTCGTGGGCCCCTCGTGGCTCCCCTGACGTACTTCTTCCGCCTATATATCTCCATATACCCTAAAACGATCGGGGAGCACAATAGATCGGGAGTTCCGCCGCCAGAAGCCTCCGTAGCCACCTAAAACCAATCTAGACCCGTTCCGGCACCCTGCTGGAGGGGGCAATCCCTCTGACATGTCCATCTTCATCATCCCGGTGCTCTCCATGACGAGGAGGGAGTAGTTCTCCCTTGGGGCTGAGGGTATGTACGAGTAGCTATGTGTTTGATCTCTGTCTCTCGTGTTCTTGAGGTGGTACGATCTTGATGTATTGCGAGTTTTGCTATTATAGTTGGATCTTATGATTTTTTCTCCCCCCTCTACTCTCTTGTAATGGATTGAGTTTCCCCTTTGAAGTTATCTTATCAGACTGAGTCTTTAAAGATTTGAGAACACTTGATGTATGTCTTGCTGTGCGTATCTGTGGTGACAATGGGATATCACGTGATTCACTTGATGTATGTTTTGGTGATCAACTTGCGGGTTCCACCCATGACAATGGGATGGCACGATCTGCCCCAGATTGAGGGACGGAGTAACCGCAGGTGTGATCTCCCGAAAACCGTCCGACATCAGAGCTAAGTCATGCTTGTCGTGACTATGTGGCGCACCTGACATGGGCTCGAATCCGTCAAAGATCAAGTCTCTGCGGATGTCGGCAGTATAGTTCAAGCTTCCAAACCTGACATGATGGCCAGGGGCGTAGCTCTCGATCTGCTCTAGATGGCCAAGCGAGTTGGCCCGCAGTACGAAGCCGCTGAATACGAAGATATGTCTGGGGAGAAAAACCTTATCCTGGATCGCATCGTTGCCGATGATCGAAGGAGCCATCAAGCCTTTATTGTGACGACACAGTGGAACTCTCAATGAAAGCACCAATGTTGGTGTCAAAACCGGCGGATCTCGGGTAGGGGGTCCCGAACTGTGCGTCCAAGGCTGATGGTAACTGGAAGCGAGGGATGCAATGTTTACCCTAGTTCGGGCCCTCTCGATGGAGGTAATACCCTACTTCCTGCTTGATTGATCTTGATGATATGAGTATTACAAGAGTTGATCTACCACGAGATCGTAGAGGCTAAACCCTAGAAGCTAGCTTATGATTATGATTGTTCTTGTCCTACGGACTAAACCCTCCGGTTTATATAGACACCGGAGGGGGATAGGGTTACATAGAGTCGGTTATAGAGAAGGAGATCTACATATCTGAATCTCCAAGATTGCCTTCCACGCAAAGGAGAGTCCCACCCGGACACGGGACGAAGCCTTCAATATTGTATCTTCATAGTCCAACAGTCCGACCAAAGTATATAGTCCAGCTTTCCGAGGACCCCCTAATCCAGGACTCCCTCAACGTCCGAGGGTGCTTTGACGACTGCCCGGTCCGCGTGGTCGCTTTTTCACAGATGCTTGCCAGGTCATGAGTATGCTTGGATCGCCTTTCCCTACGGCGAGGTGAGTCGACCTCTTCTTCATCACTCGGGTCATCACTCTCCTCATCCTCCTCTTCGACAGAGTGCCACTCGCCGCTCTCGCCTCCCCCTCTGGATCCTGCTCCTGCTCCCCGTTGGGAATCGAGTACATCTCAGTAAGGGACTGAAAGACAACAAGCGAAACAAAAAGTTAGTCGGTTGACAACAAGTAGTTACATGATAAATCAAGAAAACACTCGGCAATTTAGAGTTGGACCTTGTCTGGTTCATACGAGTTGTCGAGTGGAGGGACTCTCCTAGACCCCCTGGGGTTATCTTTGTTGCTAGTGATACCCCTCAACCACTTCTCCACCGTGTCCTCATCGGCCTCTTATGGGTGGATCCAAGTGGAATCATCAATGCCCGAATACATCCACATCGGATGATCATGAGCTTGAAGCGGTTGAATGCATCGCCTGAGGAAGACCTCCAACAGATCCATGACGGTCACGCCATCACGGACGAGCTGGACCACTCGCTCGACCAGCACCTTCACCTCCACTTTCTCCTCTGGGGTCACTTTCAAGGCGGAGGGCTTCTCGACTAGAGCCATGGAAAAGGGGGGAAGTCCAGTCGAATGACCTGGAGTCGGCTGGTCTTTGTAGTAGAACCAGGTCGACTGCCACCCTCTAACTGACTCGGGAAGAATCATGGCTGGGAAAGTGCTTTTACCTCTCATTTGGATCCCAAGACCCCCACACATCTGGATCACATGTGTCCTCTCATCACTCGGATTGGCCTTTTTGACCGGAGAACGACAGGTGAAGATGTGTTTGAAGAGGCCCCAGTGTGGCCGACAACCCAAGAAATTCTCGCACATGGACACGAATGCAGCAAGTTACACGATAGTGTTGGGGAAAAAATGATGAAGTTGTGCTCCAAAGAAGTTCAAGAAACCTCGGAATAAAGGGTGGGGAGGCAAAGAAAAACCACGGTCAACGTGGGTGGCGAGGAGCACACACTCACCCTCCCACGGCCGCTGCTCGGTCTCATCCTCCGAGAGCCGCGCTGACTTGTGGGGAATCAGACCCCCCTTGGCCAGATCGTCGATGTCGTGCTAACTAATCGTCGACCGAATCCAATCGCCCTGGATCCAGCCACGCGGCAGGCCAGACCTCGACAAAGATCTGCCCCGGCTGGACTTCTTCCCCTTTGCCTTCGTCGCCGCCTTCTTCACGCGCTCCAAGGCCACCGTCTTATCCTTCCCCATTGCAGCGAGCGGAGCTCGAACTGAGCGGCGGCGCCGGGAGCAGAGGTGGATGTGGTGGAGAAAACAGAGGAGAAAGGGGAAGAATGGGAACGCACTGTGCAAAAGACCCCAATCCGGCGCCTTATATGAGGTCGTTTCCGAGTTGCTGACCAGTGGGCCCAGGCGATCCTATCAAATCCCGAAACAGTCGCGCGCGCGATACATGGCGAAAAAGGTGGCGCCGTGATCAAGGCGGCTCTGCCTAATCCAACCCGATCACTGCGGCCTCCTCCGCCTCGCGCGCTTCCCAAAATCCGAATCCCGCAAGATCCGCGAGCAGCAGAGCAACCTATGAGACGGAAGGTTTTTTCCATATCAACACTCGAAGCTTAGCAGTAAAAGTTCACTCGACAAAACCAAGAATGGACCAAGGCGACTGAAAAATAAGTTGAAGTCATCATGATTGTTCATTTGATCCCAGTAAAGACACTTCTGAAGCGCAAAAATTGAATGGACCAAGGCGACTGAAAAATAAGTTAAAGTCATCATGATTGTTCATTTGATCCCAGTAAAGACGCTTCTGAAGCGCAAAAATTGAATCGGAGATATTCTCAACTCCTTCTCCACTCGAGCCCTGAACCATTCGGGGGCTAATGATGAAGCTATGTACCTAGGGTAGGGTCATAGGCCTGACCTAGACACCCTCCCCTAGGACATCACCCTAAAACCAGAAGCATTCAAGGGATAGCATCATCCACTCGACCACGAAGCATTCCACTCGGAAGACTCAAAGTCACTCAACCACGACAACTATCACTCGACAGACAGAAGATCTAAAGTCACTCTGCATGGCAACGATCGGACGTTTACTTCATAGACTTAATGGGCATTTATGTCACTTTATTGCTAGCGTTACCAGTAACGCCCCCTCTTGATGTACCTTAAACCCCTTGTAACGTGGGCTGGCTGGGGTCTGGGCGCACTCTATATGAGCCACCCCCCTCCATTGGCACAAGGGTTCGGACCCCCTGTAACACACATACACATAATCCAGACGACCGCCTCCGGGCATCGAGACGTAGGGCTGTTACTTCCTCCGCGAAGGGCCTGAACTAGTAAAACTCGTGTGTACAACTTCGCCATAGCTAGGATCTTGCCTCCTCATACCTACCCCCATTCTACTGTCAGTCTTAGATCCACGACAGTTGGCGCCCACCCTGGGGCAGGTGTCTTAGCGACTTTTTGGTGGAGCTGCGATTTTCTCCGATTCTCATCATCATGGTTTCCGCCGGCGGACTGGTTGAGGGCTGCGAGATCTGTCTCGGTGCGCTCATTTCCGTTGCCGACGACTCCACTTGGCTTCAGGAAGCTCCACTCGACGTCGAAGCACTCCCCATCCACGGGGCGACGCACTTCGGCGCGTGCGTCCGCGGCGTCCTTCTCTGGCAGCCGTCGACCCAGTATCGGTCGGCTCCTATGGTGTCCTCGTCCCCCGCTGTTCGCCAGCGCAAGCGTTCCGGTCGGTCACGGCTCTAGCGGTGGGTCAGACACGCGGTGGCCTGCCAGTCGGCCACCCCGCAAGTTGCGACAATCGTGCCCGATGAAACCCTATATGGCCTGTTCGACCCGTCGACCGGCTCCGTCGAGACCGCATCCGTGTGCGACAGCAGCGATCCCGCGGCGGAAGTCTTGATGGTCAACAGACCACGCAGTCCTCCTAGCTTCCCCCGCGACGGCGGTGGTGATGGCGGCGGCGATCCGTCACGCTTTCACGAGGAGTACCGCCCCGAGCCCCTTTCATGGCAACGGAGGGAAGAGCTTCGCCGCCGCAATATGGATGAACTTCACACCCCTATCGTTGGGGAAACCCCAGAGGCCCGGGCCTTGGAGGAAGCGTGCCTAGACAAATTGGCTGAGCGCACTCGACTGGAGAACCTGCAGCATGCACTCGACGAGCGTGCTCAGCAGCGGATCCCTGAATCCAGTCGACGGCAACTTTTTCCGCCTCAAACTCAGGTATACCGCGCTCCGATCCAAAATCTTACAGCTGCAGCCCGAATAGTATAGCCAATTCAGCCTTCCTAGTCAGAAGCTGGCAGAGGTTTGATGAAGATCTGGGCCTTCCTCCGAGCAGCCGGAGAGCAGAACACAGCAGTGTCTCAGTCGCGGAATATGATTCATAGCAGGTCTGTGGTGGCAGATACAGTTCAGTCGGCCCACAGCCCAAGATCACCCTCGCGGTGTGAAGGACGTGGGCACAGGCAAGATCAGTACAGAAACCACGAGCAATATGATCACTGACTCGGCCACGATGACCTTTGTCGAGTGCCCACGCCGCCTCCGAGGAGTGGGTCATATGTGCCTCGGCGGCATGATGACAGACGCCCTCACAGCGGCGAGCGAAGAATACCAGTCGACCCAAGGGAGCCAGGCTTTGATGCGAGATCTATTCTTGTTCAAAGTCTGGTTGAAAGGAACAGAGCACACAGAGAAGGCCATGACAGAGATTATCCGACTGGCGGCGTAGTGCACGTTTCAGGTCCCGAGTGTTTCAGCAGAGCCATCAGGGCCGCAGTGATTCCTCCCAATTTCAGGTTGGCGACTGGCGTCAGCAAGTTTACAGGTGAGTCTAAGCCTGACACTTGGCTTGAGGACTACCGAGTGGCTGTACAAATTGGTGGTGGCAATGATGAAGTCGCCATGAAGCACCTTCCTCTGATGTTGGAAGGCTCGGCCAGAGCATGGTTGAACCAGTTAGCACCTGGCAGTATATTCAGTTGGGGGGAACTCGCCCGAGTGTTTGTTAGGACTTTTAAAGGTACTTGCAAGCGACCAACGGGGTTGACAGAATTGCAGCATTGTGTGCAAAAACCAAATGAAACCCTGAGAGACTATATCCAGAGATGGATCACGTTGCACCATACAGTGGAGAATTTGTCAGATCACCAAGCAGTTTGTGCCTTCAAAGAAGGCGTTAAGTATCGAGAGTTGAATCTGAAATTCGGTCGGACAGGGGATATGTCCCTGACTCGGATGATGGAGATTGCCACCAAATACGCTAACGGCGAAGAAGAAGACCGACTCCGGAGTGGCAAGCACAAAACAGTCGCCCAGGACACCGGTGGAGGTACTTCCAATCGGAAACAGAAGCGTAAGGCCGAGCCAGCTGCTCCTGGTGAGGCTTTAGTTGTGGCTCAAGGAAGGTTCAAGGGGAAGCCCAAAGGGCCCTGGAACCCCAAGAAAGTGAAAGATCAAGACGGAAACGATGTGTCGGATTTACCATGCCACATTGACACCAATAAAGATGAAGAGGGTAATATGATTTATCATAAACACACCACTCGACAATGTTGACTCCTGATCTAGCAGTTCCGAGAGAAACAACCCAATGAGAAGGAAAAGGAGTCGGACAAGGGTGAGGATAAGGAAGAGGATGATGATGGTTTTCCCAACGTCAACTCCACTCTGATGATTTTTGCTGATGTTGAGTAAAAGTCGATTGAAATTTATCAACAGAGAAGTGAACATGGTTGCTTAGGCAACACCAAATTATTTGAAGTGGTCCCAGACTGCCATCACATTCGACCAGTCTAACCATCCAGCACGTATAGCCACCCCTGGGAGGCAATCACTGGGGGTCGACCCAGTTGTTGAAGGCACTCAACTGACTAAAGTGCTGATGGATGGTGGTAGCGGCCTGAATATCCTTTATGCTGAAACCTTGAAGGGAATGGGGATTCCGATGTCCAAGCTTAGTGAAAGTAATATGAGTTTCCATGGTGTTATACCTGGCAAGAAGGCTAAATCACTCGGCCAGATCGCCCTTGATGTGATTTTCGGTGATTCCAAGAATTATCGCAAGGAAAAGTTGACATTTGACGTAGTGGATTTCCAGAGTGCTTGTCATGCTATTCTGGGTAGGCCCGCCTATGCACGTTTCATGGCTCGACCATGTTACATGTACCTCAAATTCAAGATGCCTGGTCCCAGAGGAGTGATCACTATCACTGGCAAGCGGTAGAAGGCAGAAGAGTGCTTCTAGAAGGGCTCAAAAATCACCGATGCACAAATGGCAGCAGTCGAAATGCAAGAATACCGGAAAAATGCAGATCCAAGTGATTTGCTCTGATCCAAGAAGCCTGCCACATATTCTGCATTTCAGTCGTCCGGTGAAACCAAGCCGATTCATATTCATCTGACCGATCCTAATGCTGCTCCTACTCATATCTCAACATCACTCGACAGCAAATAGGAAGAAGCGCTCATCCAGTTCCTCCATGAGAACTGGGACATCTTTGCATGGAAACCTTCTGACATGCCAGGTGTACCTCGGGGACTGGCTGAGCATCATTTGCGAGTCGACCCGAAAGTAAAACCAGTCAAGGAACATCTTCAACGGCCCGCCGTACAGAAGAGAATCAATTGGTGAGGAAGTGGCTTGGCTCCTGGCAGCTGAGTTCATCCGAGAGATTTACCAGTCCGAGTAGCTCGCCAATGTTGTCATGGTCCCCAAGAAGGACGACTCACTTCGCATGTGCATTTACTTCAAGCATATCAATCGGGCTTTCCCAAAAGATCATTTTCCTCTCCCCCGCATCGAGCATATTGTCAACTCAACCGCGGGGTGTGAGCATTTGTCTTTTCTAGACGCCTATTCCGGGTACCATCAGATCCGATTGTATGGACCCGATGAGATAAAAAACAGCTTTCATCACTCCATTCGGGTGTTTTTGTTATATCACTTATGTCTACTACACAACCTTCTTCTTGTAGACGTTGTTGGGCCTCCAAGTGCAGAGGTTTGTAGGACGGTAGCAAATTTCCCTCAAGTGGATGACCTAAGGTTTATCAATCCATAGGAGGCGTAGGATGAAGATGGTCTCTCTCAAGCTACCCTACAACCAAATAACAAAGAGTCTCTTGTGTCCCCAACACACCCAACACAATGGTAAATTGTATAGGTGCACTAGTTCGGCGAAGAGATGGTGATACAAGTGATATATGGATGGTAGATAAAGGTCTTTGTAATCTGAAAATATAAAAACAGCAAGGTAACTAATGATAAAAGTGAGCACAAACGGTATTACAATGCGTTGAAACAAGGCCTAGGGTTCATACTTTCACTAGTGTAAGTTCTCTCAACAATAATAACATAATTGGATCACATAACTATCCCTCAACACGCAACAAAGAGTGAGTCCAAAGTCACTAATAGTGGAGAACAAACGAAGAGATTATGGTAGGGTACGAAACCACCACAAAGTTATTCTTTCTGATCGATCTATTCAAGAGTCCGTAGTAAAATAACATGAAGCTATTCTTTCCGTTCAATCTATCCTAGAGTTCGTACTAGAATAACACCTTAAGACACAAATCAATCAAAACCCTAATGTCACCTAGATACTCCAATGTCACCTCAAGTATCCGCGGGTATGATTATACGATATGCATCACACAATCTCAGATTCATCTATTCAAACCAACACAAAGTACTTCAAAGAGTGCCCCAAAGTTTCTACCGGAGAGTCAGGACGAAAACGTGTGCCAACCCCTATGCATAGGTTCATGGGCGGAACCCACAAGTTGATCACCAAAACATACATCAAGTGAATAAATAGAATAACCCATTGTCACCACGGTTATCCCACGCAAGACATACATCAAGTGTTCTCAAATCCTTAAAGACTCAATCCGATAAGATAACTTCAAAGGGAAAACCCAATCCATTACAAGAGAGTAGAGGGGGAGAAACATCATAAGATCCAACTATAATAGCAAAGCTCGCGATACATCAAGATCGTACCACCTCAAGAACATGAGAGAGAGAGAGAGAGATCAAACACATAGCTACTGGTACATACCCTCAGCCCCGAGGGAGAACTACTCCCTCCTCATCATGGAGAGCGCTGGGATGATGAAGATGGCCACCGGAGAGGGATTCCCCCCTCCGACAGGGTGCCGGAACGGGTCTATATTGATTTTCGGTGGCTACGGAGGCTTCTGGCGGCGGAACTCCCGATCTATTCTGCTCCCCGAAGTTTTTAGGGTATATGGGTATATATGGGAGGAAGAAGTACGCCGGTGGACCTCCAGGCTGTCCACGAGGCAGGGGGGCGCGCCCAGGGGGGTGGGCGCGTCCCCCACCCTCATTGGCAGCCCGGGACTCTCCTGGTCCAACTCCAGTACTCCCTGGGCTTCTTCTGGTCCAAAAATAAGTTCCTTGAAGTTTCAGGTCAATTGGACTCCGTTTGATTTTCCTTTTCTGCGATACTCTAAAACAAGGAAAAAACAGAAACTGTCACTCGGCTCTAGGTTAATACGTTAGTCCCAGAAATCATATAAAATAGCATATAAATGCATATAAAACATCCAAGGTTGATAATATAATAGCATGGAACAATCAAAAATTATAGATACGTTGGAGACGTATCAATCACCATGCTGTTCGGTCTCAAGAACACTGGAGCCACATTCATGAGGATGATTCAGAAGTGTCTGCTCACTCAAATCAGTCGGAATGTGAAAGCATACATGGATGGCATTGTGGTCAAGTCACATAAAGGTTCCGACCTATTGGCTGACCTTGCTAAAACCTTTGCCAACCTGAGAAGATAGGATATCAAGCTTAACCAATCAAAGTGCACATTCGGATTTCTTGGTGGAAAGTTACTCGGCTTCCTTGTTTTCGAACGAGGGATCGACGCGAACCCAGAGAAAGTTGGTGCCATACTCTGGATGAAGCGCCCTGTGCGTGTGCATGATGTCCAGAAGCTTACTGGTTGTTTGGCTCCCTTGAGTCGATTCATTTCTCGCCTCGGTGAAAAGGCATTGCCTCTTTATCAACTGATGAAGAAATCTGACAAGTTCGAGTGGACTCCTGAAGCTGATGCAACGTTTGCAGAGCTCAAAGCCCTGATTTCCACCCAGCCGATGCTCGCTTCCCCAATCAGCAAAGAGCCTTTACTACTTTATATTGCAGCCACTGGACAAGTTGTCAGTACAGTACTCACGGTCGAGCGGGAAGAAGAAGGAAAAGAATATAAAGTTTAGCGCCCAGTATACTATGTTTCTGAAGTTTTGACTCCATCCAAGCAAAGATATCCACATTATCAGAAGCTTGTTTATGGGATTTACATGACCACGAAGAAGGTTGCACACTATTTCTATGATCACTCCATTATAGTCATCAGCAACGCACCATTGTCAGAAATTCTGAACAACCGAGATGCAACTGGTCGAGTGGCAAAGTGGGCGATTGAACTCCTTCCCTTGGATATCAAGTTTGAGGCAAAGAAAGCTATCAAGTCCCAGGCAATAGCAGATTTCCTCACCGAGTGGATCAAACAGCAACTGCCGACTCAGGTTCACTCGGAGCATTGGACCATGTTCTTTGATGGATCTAAGATGCTGAATGGTTTTGGTGCTGGGGTAGTATCGGTATCCCCCCGAAGCGGCAAGCTCCGCTATGTTCTGCAGATTCATTTTGATTCCTCCAAAAATGAAACTGAATATGAGGCACTTTTGTACGGGTTGCGAATGGCCATTTCACTCGGCGTCTGTTGCCTCATGGTCTACGGCGACTCAGATTTGGTGGTGAATCAAGTAATGAAGGAGTGGGACGTCAGAAGCCCGGCTATGACTTGCTATTGTAATGCAGTGAGAAAGTTAGAGAAGAAGTTTGAGGGTTTAGAGCTCCATCACATACCCCGACTAAAAAATCAAGCAGCTGAAGATTTGGCGAAGATAGGTTCCAAGAGGGAAGCCATTCCCAGTAATGTGTATTTGGAACATATTCATACACCTTCAGTTCAGGAAGATCCTTTCACTGAAGAGCCCCCACAACCAAAGAGCGCCGTTGATCCGACTGAAGTCGAAGTCCTAGACGTGGTCGACTTGATCATGGAGGTTTTGGTCATCACTCCCGACTGGACAGTGCCATACATCGCGTACATTCTTAGGAAGGAACCCCGAGAGGACGAAGAAGAGGCTCGACAGATCATCCGCTGATCCAAAGCTTTTGCTGTGATAAGAGGGCAACTGTTTAGAGAAAGTGTAACTGGAGTCAGCCAGAAATGCATAACACTAGAAGAAGGTCGAGTGATCCTCAATGACATCCACTCGGGGACCTGTGGTCACCATGCGTCCTCTCGGACCATTGTGGCCAAAGCATACCAAGCGGGATTTTATTGGCCACGAGAGAATTAGATGGCACAAGAAATAGTCGACAGATGTGAAGGTTCCCTGTTTTACTCCAACATGTCTCACAA
This sequence comes from Triticum urartu, assembly GCF_056163025.1. Taxonomy (NCBI): domain Eukaryota; kingdom Viridiplantae; phylum Streptophyta; class Magnoliopsida; order Poales; family Poaceae; genus Triticum; species Triticum urartu. Next base: position 109,703,697 of record NC_141875.1, on the reverse strand, counting down.
ACCCGCTTCAGCCCTGAAGACCATTCCACTCATCTAGCCCTTCGCTGTTTGGGGTTTGGACATGGTTGGACATCTGAGAACGGGTAGGAGCGTCTTCACTCATGTACTCGTGGCAGTCGACAAGTTCACCAAATGGATTGAAGCCAAACCTATCAAAAGTCTTGAAGCCAGTACTACTGTCAGTTTCATCAAAGAGTTAACATTCAGATATGGTGTTCCACACATCATCATCAATGACAATGGGTCGAACTTCGATTCTGATGAGTTCAGAGCCTTCTGCGCTTCCCAAGGCACTCGAGTCGACTATGCTTCAGTCTCCCATCCCCAGTCGAATGGACAAGCTGAAAGAGCAAACGGATTGATTCTCAAAGGACTAAAACCCCAACTGATGCGTGATCTCAAGCATGCGGCAGGCGCCTGGGTCGATGAACTTCCATCGGTGCTTTGGGGTTTGAGGACAACTCCTAATCGGTCGACTGGCCGAACTCCATTCTTCTTAGTCTATGGAGCTGAAGCTGTACTTCCGAGTGACTTGCTTCACAATGCACCCAGAGTCGAGCTTTTCTCAGAAGATGAAGCAGAACAGGCTCGGCAAGACGTAGTTGATCTCCTGGAAGAGTAAAGAGAGATGGCCCTGATCCGGTCGACCATTTATCAGCAAGACCTGCGTCGATTCCACGCCAGAAACGTGAGAGGTCGAGCATTTCAAGGAGACTTGGTTCTTCGAGTGGATCAGCAGAAACCACACAAGCTCGCCCCTACTTGGGAAGGCCCCTTCTTTGTCACCAGAGTGCTCCACAATGGAGCATACCACTTATACAATGTCGAGCACAAGAAAGAAGAGCCACACGCTTGGAATGCGGAGCTGCTCCGCCCCTTTTACACTTAAGCATTCAGACTATTGAGATGTAATAAGAAATACCCTCTAGTTTGATTATCAAAGACACAGTTTTACAGTCTCCTAAATGATTGTTGTTCCTTTTCTATATGTTCTAAATCCCCCAGTGGGTGCCTTAGATGCGAATCCGTTTCGCCTAAGTTCAAAAAATCCTACCGAGTGGTGAGCAAGGCTCTCACTCGGAGGCTTAGCTGCGAATCTGTTTCGCCTAAGTTTGAAAAATCCTACCGAGTGGTGAGAAAGCCTCTCACTCGGGGGCTTAGCTGCAGTCCAGTACTCGCCTAAGTTTGAAAAATCCTACCGAGTGGTGAGCAAGCCTCTCACTCGGAGGCTTAGCTGCGAATCCGTTTCGCCTAAGTTCGAAAAATCCTACCGAGTGGTGAGCAAGCCTCTCACTCGGGGGTTTAGCTGCAGTCCAGTACTCGCCTAATTTTGAAAAATCCTACCAAGTGGTGAGCAAGCCTCTCACTCAGAGGCTTAGCTGCGAATCCGTTTCGCCTAAGTTCGAAAAATCCTACCGAGTGGTGAGAAAGCCTCTCACTCAGAGGCTTAGCTGCGAATCTGTTTCTCCTAAGTTTGAAAAATCCTACCGAGTGGTGAGCAAGCCTCTCACTCGGAGGCTTAGCTACGAATCCGTTTCGCCTAAGTTCGAAAAATCCTACGGAGTGGTGAGCAAGCCTCTCACTCGGAGGCTTAGCTACGAATCCGTTTCGCCTAAGTTCGAAAAATCCTACGGAGTGGTGAGCAAGCCTCTCACTCGGGGGCTTAGCTGCAGTCCAGTACTCGCCTAAGTTTGAAAAATCCTACCGAGTGATGAGCAAGCCTCTCACTCGGGGGCTTAGCTGCAGTCCAATACTCGCCTAAGTTTGAAAAAACCTACTGAGTGATGAATAGGCCTCTCACTCGGGGGCTTAGTTGCAGTCCAGTACTCGCCTAAGTTTGAAAAATCCTACCGAGTGGTGAGCAACCCTCTCACTCGGGGGCTTAGCTGCAGTCCAGTACTCGCCTAAGTTGGAAAAATCCTACCGAGTGGTGAGCAACCCTCTCACTCGGGAGCTTAGCTGCAGTCCAGTACTCACCTAAGTTTGAAAAATCCTACCGAGTGGTGAGCAACCCTCTCACTCGGGGGCTTAGCTGCAGTCCAGTACTCGCCTAAGTTTGAAAAATCCTACCGAGTGGTGACAACCCTCACACTCGGGGCTTAGCTGCAGTCCAGTACTCGCCTAAGTTTGAAACACGTCCCTACCCGCAAGGACGACGAGGTGTAGGTCGACTACAACCTTCTCTTCGGAGCTACGCCACAAATACAGCATGCGCTCCATCCTCATCCGCAAGGACAGTGAGGTGCATGTCGACTGCAACCTTCTCTTCGGAGCTACACCACAAATACAACGTGCGCTCCATCCTCCTCCGCAAGGACGACGAGGTGCAGGTCGACTGCAACCTTCTCTTTGGAGCTACGCCACAAGTACAACACGCGCTCCATCCTCCTCCACAAGGACGAGGAGGCACAGGTCGACTGCAATCTTCTCCTCAGAGCTGCATCTCAAGTACAAAGATTATTCCGGGTGAAGAACAAGTTCCACTCAAAGGAAAACACAAGCATATTCAGAAGATAAACCAAGTTCAGATAAATCCTAAAGTTCCAGAACACGGATATAAGTACTCGGGCATCAGGCCCGAATGAGTTTAACGGTTACAAAATCACTCGGCATTCTGAGGCAAATTTAAGGCGAGGTATAAAGTTTGTTCACTCCGCAGGAGGAGGGCTTGCAGGCTCGACGAACTTGTCCAGATCAATTTCGTCAGTGATCCGAGTGGCAGTAGCAATGTAGATTTCCATGAAGGATTGGAAGTAATGCCTTTTGGTGTTGGCAACTTTGATCGCTGCCAGCTTCTCTTCTTGAGATTCTTTGTAGTAGACCCGAACCAGCGGCAGAGCCACGTCAGCACCGCATCGGGCAGAAGACTTCTTCCATTCCCGCACTCGACCAGGAACCACATTGAGTCGAGTCATCAGGGACTCGAGGTCATTTTGAAGCATTGCCCTTGGCCAAAGTGTTGTATCAACGCACGACACCACCACCTTCAGGCGAGCAAGATAGCTCGTAACACTGGCAACACGGGATTCCAGTCGGAGCACGTTCATGGAAGCCTTATCGTCGACAGGAGAAAGGATGGGGTCCAAGCCTGTCTCGATCCGTCCAGTTTCTTCTTCAAAGTTTTGGTAGAATTCTGCAGATTCAAGGAGTTAATGAGTCGACCGGTTCATGGTGACTTGCAAATAGTAAATCAGTCGGATAAAGAAAAGTACCTTCGAGCATAAGGAAGAGCTTCTTGGCGAGTGCTTTCAAATAAGCTTCCAGGTCGTTTCTCCTATGGGAAATGCCCTCCAGCTTCTCGTCCAGAGTCACCTTATCTTTCTTCAGACGAGTCGCTTCTCGGTTGGACTCGGCAAGAGACGTCTTCATCTTGGTGATTTCCTCCTCTAGCGCACCGACCGAAGCCAGCTTCTTGTCAGCAAGTGCAGTCTTCTCCTGAGCCTCCTTTGTGCAGTTGCAAGATCGAGGTCCTTCTTCGCCAGAGCCTGCCTCATTTTCTCTGCAAGATATACACTTGGGTCAGACAAAAGAACGAAGAGATAACTTGAGGGATGGTCAAGATAAACAGTCGACAGGTCGTTACCTTCCGTACCATCTACTTCATCTTTAGCCTTTTTCAAGTTCTGATGGGCCAGCTCCAAGTCAAGGTTGAGTTGTCTCTGCTTTTCCTCGAATTCAGTGAACTTGGAGATAAGCGCACAAGATTTCTACAATCAGTAAAAGATATGTCAATGGACAAGATCAAAGATCATTTGCTTTCGAGTGAATAAAACTTTAAGACTATTGCAAAATCAAACATTCTACAGTAGTCTCGGGGACTACACCCAGCGGGTGCACTTATCGTGCCCCCACTGGTTCAGATTCCGCTTGACATGGTCTGCCCAGACCGAGTGGAAGAAGAAAAAAGAAGAAGAGAGAAAGACATACTCAGACCCCAACCGACTGCCAGCAGTCGACTGCAGTCTCGGGGACTACATCTAGTGGGTGCACTTAGCGTGCCTCACTGGTTCAGATTCCACTCGACATGGTCCGCCCAGACCGAGTGGAAGAGTGAAGCAATAAAGACGTCAAACACCCAGTGGGTGCGTAGATGCGAAGTGCAGAATAACATGAAGTTGCACGGAGAAAAGTTTTCAGGTAGCATATCCTAACAGAACAAGCAACAAGATAAGAGTCCAGTCGGAAGCCAACTTACCTGGACATTGGCTCGAAGGACCGCACTGTCGTCGTAAGCAGCCTGACTATTTTCATGCACCACCTTCACTCGCTCCATCATTATGCCAGCTTGGCGAATGGCTTTTGCAGCGGCGTCTGCCTGACTTTCTGGAACGTGATGAGTGGTGAAGAATGGGATTGACGGTGCAGACGCGGCAGCTTGAAGTTCCGAGGCATGAGGCTGGACAGTTGAAGAAACACTGGTGCAGTCAACGATGTGGGGCATTCACTCGATACTAGATCAGCGAAAGTAACAGAAGCCCGAGTCACATCTTCAGGCTGTTGAATCGCTGGCTCTGCCGCCAGCACCGATTGGGATGTCTTGCCAACTGATGCCTTCTTGTTCCTCCTGGGCCTCAGCAGCATGTCCTCGTCGTCATTTGGAAGTTCATTAACATTGGGAGGAGCTGCAAAAAGAATCAATCGCCAGAATTTAATCAACCGACAAAACGGCCGAGAAACTGAGGACAGGATTACAAGAGTTGTACCCGGGTTGGAGGTGACTGCATCTTCCATTTCTTCATCTTCATCCCTATAAGCGGAAGTCCCGGAGGTAACAGCACTGCAAATTTCAAGATTCAGTCGGTCATTTATATCATGGTGGGACGATCAAAACTCGATTCATACTAAACCAAGAAATCAGGTCCAACTATTACCCGGAAACAGTGGGAATGGCCACTTTGATCTTGGGCAAGGCTTTCTGTGGTTTTCATGGCGCAGCTTTCGGTTGCTTTGGTGCCTTCTCAGTCGGTGCTGGAGAGGACGTCTGTCGGTGTCAAAACCGGCGGATCTCGGGTAGGGGGTCCCGAACTGTGCGTCTAAGGCTGATGGTAACAGGAGGCGGGGGATGCAATGTTTACCCAGGTTCAGGCCCTCTCGATGGAGGTAATACCCTACTTCCTACTTGATTGATCTTGATGATATGAGTATTACAAGAGTTGATCTACCACGAGATCGTGGAGGCTAAACCCTAGAAGCTAGCCTATGATTATGATTGTTCTTGTCCTACGGACTAAAACATCCATTTATATAGACATCGGAGGGGGCTAGGGTTACACAGAGTCAGTTACAGAGAAGGAGATCTACATATCCGAATTGCCAAGCTTGCCATCCACGCAAAGGAGAGTCCCACCCGGACACGGGACGAAGCCTTCAATCTTGTATCTTCATAGTCCAACAGTCTGCCCAAAGTATATAGTCCAGCTATCCAAGGACCCCCTAATCCAGGACTCCCTCAGTAGCCCTTGAACCAGGCTTCAATGATGATGAGTCCGGCGCACAGATTTTCTTCGACATTGCAAGGCAGGTTCCTTCTCTAAATACTCCATAGAAGATTTTGAACACAAGGATTGTGTTCGGCTCTATAAAACAGATTCCATATACCACCGTAGAGAGTATAATATTCCACAAATCTAATCTGCTGACAACTTTTCATAACGTGACATCCTGCCGTGGTCCGGTCATTACGAACCGTTTTTCCCAGCCTGTCACTGCACGTGTTGTGAGGCGGTTTTATTGGCACGTCTTGTCGAAGCAGAGATCGTGTTCCCCTTATCACGGGATTCTCATCAATACGGGTGTGGGTAACCCAAACATGCTTGTTAGTATGACTCCTTGATTTTAGGCAAGTTCCAAACGGCCACGCGGAGGATGCTTGGTATTCACCCTCTTTATAAAGGGGCCAAGGCATGTCCTTTTCTTCTCGCGCTCGATCCTTCCCTTCCCCCACCTCGAGTTCCAACACCCAAGGCTCAGGCTAAGTGCTTCGGACCTTCAACCATGTCCGGATCCAACCTTCAAGGTTGGTGGATGGTCTCCTCTGTCACAGAGGAGGACATCAAGAAGCTAAGGGAAGCCAGGTATCTGACCGCCGAAATCTCGCACATGCTGCCTGCTCAAGGGCAGGTCATCCCCACTCCCGAACCCAACAAGAGTGTTGTATTTGTTTCCCACTTCCTCCGAGGGCTAGTCTTTAGTCTTGATCCCTTTGTTAGAGGGCTTATGTTCTATTACGGGCTCGATTTCCACGATCTAGCTATAGATTCCATCCTTCACATCTCGTCGTTTATCATCGTTGTCGGTGTCAAAACCGGCGGATCTCTGGTAGGGGGTCCCGAACTGTGCGTCTTGGCCGGATGGTAATAGGAGGCAAGGGACACGATGTTTTACCCAGGTTCAGGCCCTCTCGATGGAGGTAAAACCCTACGTCCTGCTTGATTAATATTGATGATATGGGTAGTACGAGAGTAGATCTACCACGAGATCGAAGAGGCTAAACCCTAGAAGCTAGCCTATGGTATGATTGTAGTGATGTATGTTGTCCTATGGACTAAAACCCTCCGGTTTATATAGACACCGGAGAGGGTTAGGCTTACACAAAGTCGTTTATAATGGTAGGAGATCTTCATATCCGTATCACCAAGTTTGCCTTCCACGCCAAGGAAAGTCCCTTCCGGACACGGGACGGAGTCTTTAATCTTGTATCTTCATAGTCCAGGAGTCCGGCTGAAGGTATAGTCCGGCTATCCGAACACCCCCTAATCTAGGACTCCCTTAGTAGCCCCTGAACCAGGCTTCAATGACGACGAGTCCGGTGCATAGATTGTCTTTGGCATTGCAAGGCGGGTTCCTCCTCCAAGTACTTCATAGAAGATTTTGAACACAAAGATAGTGTCCGGCTCTGCAAAATAAGTTTCCACATATTGCCATAGAGAGAATAATATTTACACAAATCTAATCTGCTGACGTATTCCGTAGTGTGACACACCACGGCCAAGCCTTTATCCGAGTCGTTTCATTATCCCACCTCAGCGCGTCATGCGAGGCGGTTTCTTGGCACGTCTTGTTAAAGCAGAGATCGTGTCCCCTTATTCCGGGATTCTCATCAATACGGGCGTGGGTAACCCAACCGCTTCTAGGACTCCTAGATTATAGGCAAGTCCAAACGGACACGGAGAGGACGCTTGATATTCACCCTCTTTATAAAGGGGACAAGGCTTTTATTTTTCCCTCCCGTGCTCAATCGAATCCTTCCCCCACCTCAAGCTCAAACGCCCGAAGTTCAGGTCAGGTGCTCCGAACCTTCAGTCATGTCCGGATCTAGCCTTCAAGGCCGATGGGTGCCTTCCTCCGTCACGGAAGAAGACATCAAGAAGTTGAGGGAGGCCAGATATCTGACCGCCGAGATTTTGCATCGGCTGCCTCCCCGAGGGCAGGCCGTCCCCACCCCCGAACCCAACGAGAACGTCGTGTTCATCTCCCACTTCCTCCGAGGTCTAGGCCTTGCTCCGGATCCTTTCGTCAGGGGTTTGATGTTTTACTGTGGGCTAGACTTCCATGATCTAGCTCCGGACTCCTTTCTTCATATCACGACATGTATTGTAGTGTGCGAGGCCTTCCTCCGGGTTACCCCTCACTTTGGCCTATGGCTCAAGACCTTTGAAGTGAAGCCGAAGATGGTCGAGGGGCAACATGCAGCGTGTGGAGGTGCCTCAATACGCAAGATGACGAGAGCTCCGTGGCCCAAAGGTTCCATCCCAGAGGTGTCTGAATTGTGGCAACAGGAGTGGTTCTACATCATGGCTCCTGGAAGTGCCAAGTGGGAGGCCCCCCTGTTTTCCGCTCGGGCCCTCCACCACAGCTGATGTCATGGATCAGCAGAGGTCTGAGCTGGGGTCCAGCCAAGGACGTGCCTATACTGCAAAGACGCATTCGAGATCTCTTCAATGGAGATTTCAGTTTGGTTGCGGTAATACAGGTTATGCTGGTTTGTCAAGTCCAGCCTTGCAAACGCCGGCCTCTTTGCCTGTGGGAGTTCAATCCCGAGGGACCGCATGCCATTCAAAATTTCCTCGGCCTCACGCATGAGGAGATGTACAAGTCATTCTTCGGACCCCAGGTGGAGTGGCCGGAAATCACCGAGGACGTGGGCCTGAGTAGTAACCGCGCCGCCGAACAGGTAAGGCATCTTCCGACCGAACATAATATCTCTCCTTTGTTACGAAGTTATTTTTGAGAGTTCGCTTTTTGAGCAGGACTGGCTAACAAAGGCGAAGTTGATTCGGTGTTCGGCCCCCCTCCCTGAGGGTTTCGAAAATCCGGTTTTGGAAAAGATGCTCCAGACCGCACCTTGCCCGGAGCCATTGAAGGAAGATACTGTGGAGGATAATGCGGGCGGACGCGGGCCCCCAACGCTGAGCATTCTGGCCGAGGGAGCGAGCGTCTCCATGAAGGAAGACGACCAGAAGAGGAAAAGGACTGCGCCCGGGGATTAGGAAGCCGAAGCTTCCAAACGGGAGAAGAAGTCTCCCACAGAGGGTCCTACCTTGGGGGGCGCTGTTGCCGCAGAAATTCCGCAGGGAGATCAATTCTCCCGCAAGTCGTAAGTGACCCGAAATACTTTAATAGTATAGATATGCCATCTTTTTCTTCTGAGAAAATAACCACCGCATATATTTTTGCTGTTCGGGCCTTAGCCCCTCTCAAATGAGCTCGTCTTCGGGGGATCTTCTTCCAGAGATGATGGAGAGCGGAACGCCTCCTCCGGACTCCTCCGCTCCAGAAGCGGGCGACCCTGAAGTGTCGTCGCGGAGGGCCTCCCCGAGTCCGGTGAGACTGGAAGATAATCCCATTGACCCCCGAAGCTCCCAGTGTCCGGCTCCCGAACAGAGCAGACAAAAGAGTCCGGCACCGTATTGTGTGCGATCGGATGTTCTGAGGGAGTTGGTGGGGCGAGCGGCCATCTCAGATGAACACCGTGTGCTGATGAACACGATGATGGGAAGAATATAGTCCGCCGAAAGCGGATTGCATGAAGCTTTTATGAGTCTACTGACAGGCTTTGAGGTACGTAAAAGAATGTATGATAGTCCTCCACATGATAGTAGCCCCTGAGACTCTGGTTGTCGTCGGAAACGACGATGAACAGAGGATCATATTCCCAGGTAATAACCATACTGCCTCTATGTGCAGATGATGGAAGCTCCGGTGGCTAGCCGGACGAGTGAGTTTGCCCATTTAGAACGGCAGTTGGATGCGGCAGACGCCGCCATCGAGCTTGTTAACAAAAGGCTTGACGAGGCACAGGGTAAGTGTCATTATCTGTTAAACGCCACATAGGAAGAGTGGCATGATGCCAGTATCTTTAATATGTTGTGACTGAAGATGGAGCTGCCACTGTTGAAGCCTTGCGGGCAGAACTTGCTCGAGCCAAGGAACAAGCGAGGTTGGGTAATGCGGCTGATGTGAAGGCGGCCGAAGAGTTGCAAGCCGAGAAGGCCGCGCATGGCGAGACCCGAGACAAGATGGCCAAGATGTCTATAGAATTAAAAGCCGCCGCCGACCGTTGCCGGGTTCTTGAAAAGGAAAACCAAGCGAAGGCATCGGACCTTGAGAAGGCTGCTGCGACGAAAAAGGGCCTCCGCTCTGCTATGAGGGCAAAGAAGGAGGAGCTGCGAGAAGCCGGGGATATTGTAGCTGGGAAATCCTTTATGTTGCGTAGGAAGTTCGGAGATCCACGGTATGCCCCTTTGGATCGGCTTTGGAGTTTGGAGGATGTATATATGGATTTGACGGCGAGCGCTGCCGATGCGGCCAAGTATTTCCAGGGTCAGACGGACCGTGAAGTAGACCAGCTGTTTTGGAGACAATTCCATTCTCCCGAGCGTCCGCTTTCATTGACTGAACAATTAGCCAAATGGGCCGAACTAAATAGGTTGTCCGGACTTTCCTTGAGGTCTGTTGTGGACCAGCTGTGGCCGGAAAGGTCAAAACCGAACAGCTATTTCAGCTTGGTGCAGCAGTTCCTTGATGTGGTGCCGCGCATAAATGCGATGAAGAGGTCAGCGTGCATAGAAGGCGCACGGATGGCCTTTGCCCATGTTAAAGCATACTGGGCGGAGATGGATGCTACCACTGTTGCAGCGCGGGATTCGACCATAGGTCGAACGGCTGCTGAGCACTACTTTGAAGAAGTTCTTGAGGGTGCTCGTTTGATAGAGACCTAGTGCTCAAAAAATATTATGCTTGAGTGATATGTAATCTCATTGTAAGGGAAATGTTTTTATAAATTTTTATAAGGCTATTTTTATACTTTTGCCTGAAAGTAATATGATGCCTCCTGGGGGTCCGTTTATGTATACACGTGTATAACCTGAAAGATTGCAGCCGTCGGCTTCAACCCTCACGCATATAATGTAGAGGTGCTCGCAAAAACACGCATTCACACTTAACCCAACGTCTTGGTCCTATTAAGTAGGTGATAGCGGAGCGAGCGAGGCAACCGGACTAGAATGCTTTAGCACTTTCACTTAGCCATGGGAGTTTGACAGTGGGGCTACTAGATACCCCCTGGTGGTTCCGCACTCTCCCGATCTCGGGGTGCGTACATGCCTGGCCGGAAAACGGCCCTTCGTTAAGGCGGAGGAATTCTAACATTCCCACAGGTCATCGAGTGGTTGACCAGTCTCATGCTATATCATGACAGTCACTTTTTGGCTTTCTCTACTGAGATGCTCGTCCGGATGAACCAGGGCACAATCGCAGTAGTTCTCCTGCTGCTACCTTAGCCGGTAAAGCGGAACATAAGGCACCAAAACACAGGAGCCGGGCAAACCCAACATTTGACCAAAGACAATGATTCGGAGCTGATGCATATAGGGCCAAACTCGCGACGCCGAACACTCCCTAAGGTGCTCGGTCTTTGTGGTATAAACCGGGCCTAAATAATGGCCTTTGTAAGAAGCCCCTTGTGTCTAGGTACCCTCATTGTTCTGGCGTGGCCACATGCAAAGACGTCAGCATCCTTCTCAATGGTGGATATGTATCAACAAGAGACAGTAAAGAAGGTTTATGCAGGGTCTTAATCTAAAAAGAATCCTTGGAGCGGGTCCCTGCTTCACGTCTGCGCCTGTGTCTCCGTTGTGCCATATCCTGGACGGGTGTAGCACGATGATCGTCTGTAAAAGAGAGGAGTTTAGGTGAAAAAGTTGTCATGCAAAAATATAGTTTGTTTAAATAAACCATGTACAATTCAAGATGAGAAGAAATTGCCACTTGTCTGCGCGTGTTGAGCCCCTTGTATTGACGAATAGGGGTGTGACCGTTTATTCGGTATAAGTAGCGGCGCCGGACTCGATTAGTTGTGTCTGAGGTCTTGACGACCTATTGGACGCTTTCTGGTCCGGGCGCCTTTAGTGTGCGGCTGGCAAGGCAGCTTTACTCTCTTAGGCGCGCAGATATCGCTTGATATTTCCGTGCATTGTAATGATGCTACGTGGATCGGGCATCTTGAGTGTGAGGGAGGCGTAGTGTGGTATTGCATTAAAGCGAGCGAAAGCCTCGCGTCCGAGCAGTGCTTGATAGCCACTTTGAAACGGAGCGATGTGGAAAGTTAAATGCTCGCGATGGAAGTTATGGGGGAGCCGAATATAACTTGTAGTAGGAGGGAGCCCGTACAATGAGCCCCTGGGCCTGGCGTTACTCCTTTAAAGGTAGTATTGCTATGGCGAATTTGTGTTGGGTCTAACCCCATCCCGCGGATTGTATCCTGATATATTAGGTTTAGGCTACTGCCGCCGTCCATCAAGACTCGTGTGAAGTGGTATCCGCCAATTACTGGGTCTAATACCAGGGCAGCCCATCCTGCGTGTCGGATACTTGCTGAGAAATCACGATGGTCGAAAGTGATCGGTTGAGACGACCAGTGGCAGGACTTCGCGGTGGCAGGCACTTGGGTATATTTTCCTGTGAGTGCCGCGTTATTTTTTCCCTTGATCACGTGTAACACGTTTACTGTTTGACTTCTGGTGGAAATTTCTTTTGTTCCCCCGTGTCTTGCTTGGGGGGTTCGTCCTCGTCTTCACTTGGTGTATCCTCCCCCTTGTGTACGGCGATGAGCTTGCCGGACTGCTTGAAGACCCAACATTCTCTATGGGTATGATTAGCAGGTTTACCAGGGGTACTATGAATCTGACATACCTGGTCCGGAATTTTGTTGAGGCCGGACAATTCATCTCTGGTGCCTTTAGGGGGCGGCTTTTGACCTAGCCGAGAGCTTTTGAATCCGGCATTTACTGTCGTGCCCTTCGTGCTGTCTTCTTTATTCTGGTGTTTGTTATTGCTGTTGCGCCGTGATTTCCCATTTCCATCTCTAACTTCAGATGTACTGGGGTCGCTGGTGCTGCATCGGGCTAGCCAGCTGTCCTCACCCGTGCAAAAGCGGGTCATGAAGTTTGTTAATGCGGCCATCGTTCTCGGCTTATTTTGGCCGAGGTGTCTGGCGAGCCATTTGTCACGGACGCTATGCTTGAAAGTTGCTAAGGCTTCGGCGTCCGAACAGTCGACAATCTAGTTCTTTTTAGTAAGAAACCTGTTCCAAAGCTTTCGGGCTGACTCTCCAGGCTGTTGAGTTATATGACTCAAATCGCCCGCATCCGGAGGTCGGACATAAGTTCCTTGAAAATTTGCCCGAAAGGCGCCTTCGAGCTCTACCAACTTCCAATGGAGCTTTCTCGGTGGCCTTTGAGCCAGTGACGAGCTGCCCCTTTGAGCTTGAGGGGTAAGTACTTGATGGCGGGGAGATCATCTCCTCGAGCCATATGGATGTGAAGGATGTAGTCCTCAATCCAGACCCCAGGGTCTGTTGTTCCGTCGTATGCCTCTATGTTTACGGGCTTGAATCCCTCTGTAAATTCATGGTCCAGCACCTCATCGGTGAAACATAGGGGGTGTGCAGCACCCCTGTAGCTGGGTGTACCGCATTGTTCGGATATTTGTTGTGTTGCATTGTATGCTGGGGCGCGCTTGCGTGGTCCATAGATGGATCTTGTTGCGCCGTCCTTTGGGTGCGAGCCCTCGCATGGGTCGCGTATTGTATTGTGAGCGGCGTTGTATGCCGCTCTGTGTTGGTAGAGGGGTCGTCTATCCGACCAGGTGGCTGCTTTGATATTTGGTTGTGGCGGGTGTGAAGCCTCCTCATCGAATTCGGCTAGTAGCTTCCGCTTTGGGTAGCTCTTGGAGGGGTGATTGTCGCCGTACCTTGCTGCAGTGTTGAGTATTTTACTCCATCTGATTTGGAGTGTGTGTAGCGCGGCCTTGAGCCTTTGCTTCTGCTTTTTCAGACTCCTCGCGGTGGTAACAAGCCTTTTACGGGCAGTCTGCTGCTCCGGGTGCCTGTCCGGCGTTATGTCGTCCGGACCATTATCCTTGATAGGATTTGTTTGTTCGGTTGGATTATCCGGATTGCCGTTGTCCGGCAGCGGTTCGCCCTGCTCCAGCGCTGGGTCTGTGTGATCGCTATTTCTGTCGAGGCAGGATTTGGGGCGGCGCTTGCGATGCCGCTTTGGCTGCTTTTCGAGGGAACAAGCCTTTGGTGCGTCCTTCCGCTCCTCGTCGTCATCTTTTGGTGCGTCCACCATGTATACGTCATATGACGAGGTGGCATTCCAGGGCCCAATAGGTGCTGGTTCTTCATCGTCTCCTTCATCGGCGTCCATACCGTTGATGTCTTCGGAGTCGAAGTCGAGCATGTCGGTTAAATCGTCGACAGTGGCTACAAAGTGGGTGGTGGGTGGGCTTTGAATTTCTTCATCGTCCGAATCCCAACCTTGTTGATCATAGTCCGGCCAGGGCTCTCGTGATAAAGAGAGAGATTTCAGTGTCTTCAGAATATCACTGAAAGGCGAGTGCTGAAAGATGTCTGCGTCAGTAAACTCCATGATCGGCGCCCAATCGGATTCGATCGGCAGGGGCGCGGAGGATTCGGAGTCCGGAGAGGAGTCACAAGTATCGTAGAGTACGGGGTTGGTGTTTGGCTCAATCGCCGTTGGGATCGCAGCCCCCGAGGTGGCGTCCAACCGCCCATCTTCGATCGGCACAGTTGGCTCTGAATTAAGGGTCGAAGCTGGTGCGGGTGCGGCCTCCAGGGCATTGTTCGGCGGCAGTGCTAGATCATGCTCGTCGGGACAGTGCGGCGCGCTCGGCAGTGGCTCGAATCCGTCGAAGATCAAGTCCCCGCGGATGTCAGCCGTGTAGTTTAAACTTCCAAATCTGACCTGACGGCCAGGGGCGTAGCTTTCGATCTGCTCCAGATGGCCAAGTGAATTGGCCCGCAGTCCAAAGCTGCCAAAGACGAAGATCTGTCCGGGGAGGAAGGTCTCACCCTGGACTGCATCGCTATTGATGATCATAGGAGCCATCGAGCCTGACGGCGACGACACAGAGGAACTCTCAATGAAAGCACCAATGTCGGTGTCAAAACCGGCGGATCTTGGGTAGGGGGTCCCGAACTGTGCATCTAGGCCGAATGGTAACAGGAGGCAAGGGACACGATGTTTTACCTAGGTTCGGGCCCTCTCGATGGAGGTAAAACTCTATGTCCTGCTTGATTAATATTGATGATATGGGTAGTACAAGAGTAGATCTACCACGAGATCGAAGAGGCTAAACCCTAGAAGCTAGCCTATGGTATGATTGTTGTGATGTATGTTGTCCTACGGACTAAAACCCTCCGGTTTATATAGACACCGAAGAGGGTTAGGGTTACACAAAGTCGGTTATAATGGTAGGAGATCTTCATATCCGTATCGCCAAGCTTGCCTTCCATGCCAAGGAAAGTCCCTTCCGGACACGGGATGAAGTCTTTAATCTTGTATCTTCATAGTCCAGGAGTCCGGCTGAAGGTATAGTCCAGCTATCCGAACACCCCCTAATCCAGGACTCCCTTAGTCGTGTGTGAGGCCTTCCTTCGCATCACCCCACACTTCGGCTTATGGCTCAAGACCTTCAATGTGAAGCCGAAGACGATCGATGGGCGACACGTAGAATGCGGAGGTGCCATAATAAGCAAAGGCGCCAATGCTCTATGGCCAAAGGGTTCCTTCCCGGAGGTGTCCAACTTATGGCAGTGAGAGTGGTTTTACATCACAGCTCCCCGAGGTACAAAGTGGGCAGCTGCCCCCGCCTTCCGCTCGCCCCCCTCCCCCCCCCGCCGCAACTAGCGTCATGGGTCAACAAGGGGCTGGACTGGGGGCCAGTTTGTGACGTGCTGACATTGCAAAGTCGCATCTGAGATCTCCTCAAGAGGGATGTCAGTCTTGTCAAGGTAATGCAAGTTATGCTAGTTCGTCGGGTCCTGCCATGCCAACGTCGATATCTCCGTATGTGGGAGTTCAACCCGGAAGGACCGCAAACTATTCAGAAATTCTTCGGCGTGACGCTCGAAGATATGTATGGATTGTTCTTCGGATCATGAATAAAGTGTCCGGAAACCACCGAGGATGCAGGTCTCAACTGCAACCGTTTAGATACCCACGTAAGTAATTCTGCGGCTGAACATGCTATCTTTTTATTTGTCATAACATCATTCTGAAAAAATCGCTCCCGGCCAGGACTGGATAAGAAAGGCGGAGAGGATCAGGTGTTCAGCCCCCCTTCCCGAAGGCTCACCAGATCCTGTACTAGCCATGATGCTTGAGCACGCACCTTATCAAGTGCCATCAGGGGAAGATAAAGGGAGGAATAAAGAAAGAGAAAGCGGGCTTCACACATCACTCATCCAAACTGGGGGAATTAGTGTCTCTACTAAGGAGGATAATCGGGGAGAAGAATCTAGAATCCCCTCTCCCCAAGGAAGGAAAAGGACCGCCTCTGAAGACTTGGAAAAGAAGGTTTCCAAACGAGGGAAGAAACCTTCGCCAGTGGGCCCTGTCCTGGAGGGCGTCCTTACCGCACAGTGCCCGCAAGGGGGCCAGCCCTCCACCGAGTTGTAAGTGAACAAGAGTACTTTGCTAAATATATGCTGCTTTATCTCTTAACACGGGCAATAACCGAGACATATATCTTGCAGTCCGGCTTGTAGCCCTTCTCGACAGAGTTCGTCTTTGGGGGATCTTCTTCCGAAGATGATGGAGAGCGAAACGCCTCCCCCTGTCTCCCCACCTGCTGGGGCAGACGACCCTGAGGTGTCATCAAAGAGGATTTCTCCTGATCCGCCAAGGCCAGAAGGTAACCCTTCGGCCACCCAAAGTCCGGAGTATTCGGCTCCTAAGGAGAGCAATAGAAAGAGTCCGGGACTGTCCGGTGCACAATCGGATGCACTGATGGATCTTTTGGAGCAAGCGGCTATCTCAGAGGCGCATTGTACTTTAATGGGTACGGTGGTTGAGAGGATTTCATCCGCCAAAAGTGAGTTGCATGAAGCTTTTACGAGCCTGCTAAGAGGCTTTGAGGTACGCAAAGTAATATATAAAAATTTTGAGGGTACCTGCTACCTCTTGAGCATTGTGTTGGTTTTCCCCGAAGAGGAAGGGATGATGCAGCAAAGTAGTGTAACTATTTCCCTCAATTTTTGGGAACCAAGGTATCAATCCAGTAGGAGGCTACGCGCGAGTCCCTCGTACCTGCACAAAACAAATAAATCCTCGCAACCAACGCGATAAGGGGTTGTCAATCCATACACGGCCACTTACGAGAGTGAGATCTGATAGATATGATAAGATAATATTTTTGGTATTTTTATGATAAAGATGCAAAGTAAAATAAAAGCAAAGTTGAAAGCAAATAAAATAACAAATATTGGAAGATTAATATGATGAAGATAGACCCGGGGGCCATAGATTTCACTAGTGGCTTCTCTCAAGAGCATAGGTATTCTACGGTGGGTGAACGAATTACTGTTGAGCAATTAACAAAATTGAGCATAGTTATGAGAATATCTAGGTATGATCATGTATATAGGCATCACGTCCGAGACAAGTAGACCGACTCCTGCCTGCATCTACTACTATTACTCCACTCATCGACCGCTATCCAGCATGCATCTAGAGTATTAAGTTCATGAAAACAGAGTAACGCCTTAAGCAAGATGACATGATGTAGAGGGATAAACTCATGCAATATGATGAAAACCCCATCTTGTTATCCTCCATGGCAACAATACAATACATGCCTTGCTGCCCCTACTGTCACTAGGAAAGGACACCGCAAGATTGAACCCAAAACTAAGCACTTCTCGCATTGCAAGAAAGACCAATCTAGTAGGCCAAACCAAACTGATAATTTGAAGAGACTTGCAAAGATAACCAATCATACATAAAAGAATTCATAGAATATTCAAATATTGTTCATAGATAGACTTGATCATAAACCCACAATTCATCGATCTCAACAAACACACAGCAAAAAGAAGATTACATCGAATAGATCTCCACAAGAGAGGGGGAGAACATTGTATTGAGATCCAAAAAGAGAGAAGAAGCCATCTAGCTAATAAATATGGACCCGTAGGTCTGAGGTAAACTACTCACACTTCATCGGAAGGGCTCCGTGGTGGATACCCCCTCCGGCGGAGCTCCGGAACAGGCCCCAAAATGGGATCTCGTGGATACAGAAAGTTGCGGTGGGGGAATTAGGGTTTTGGCTCTGCATCTGATTGTTTGGGGGTACGTAGGTATATATAGGAGGAAGGAGTACGTCGGTGGAGCAACAGGGGGCCCCCTACCTCGTGGCCTCCTCCTTTGTTTCTTGACGTAGGGTCCAAGTCTCCTGGATCATGTTCGGTGAGAAAATCACGTTCCCGAAGGTTTCATTCCGTTTGGACTCCGTTTGATATTCCTTTTCTTAGAAACCCTAAAATAGGCAAAAAAACTGCAATCTTGGGCTGGGCCTCCGGTTAATAGGTTAGTCCCAAAAGTAATATAAAAGTGGATAATAAAGCCCAATAATGTCCAAAACAGTGGATAATATAGCATGGAGCAATCAAAAATTATAGATACGTTGGAGACGTATTAGTACCGCACACGCTAGGTGTGCTCTATACAGATAGTAGCCCCTGAGACTCTGGTTGCTATCCAGAGGCGGCAAACAGAGGATCATAGTCCCAGGTAATGATCGCGATGCTTTCATGTGCAGGCGGCTGAGGGTCCGGTGGCTGGCCGGACTGCTGAGTTTGCTGGACTGAGGCGGCAACTTGACGCGGCAGATGCCGACATTGCGCTTGTGAACAAGCGGCTTGACGAGGCACGGGGTATGTATTTTTGGGTGGTCAAAAAATATTAAGAGGAGCATGATGCTAGTATCTATAATATGATGTGACTGCAGATGGAGCTGCCGCCGTGGAGACCCTTCAGGCGGAACTTTCCCGAGCCAAGGAACAAGCCAGGAGAAGTGATGCGACCGCCCTAAAGGCGGCCGAAGCCTTAAGAGCCGAACAGGCTGCTCATCGCCAGAGCGAAGATAAAATAGCCAATATGGCTGTTGAGCTAAAAGATGCCGCCGGCAGATATGAGCTTCTTGAAAGGGAAAGCCAAGCAAAAGCGGCTGACCTAAAGAAAGCCGTGGAAGCAGCCAAGGAAACCCGCTCTAAAATCAGAGCGGGAAGGAGGAGCTCCATCAAGCCGGAGATATCACGGCTGGGAAGCCCTTTTTGTTGCGGACAAAGTTCAGAGATCCAAAGTATGCCCCTCTGGATCAATTATGGAGCGCTGCAGACGTGTACTTGGACTTGGCAATGAGTGCTGCTGATGCGACTGAGTTTTTCAAAGATCAGAAAGATCATGAAGTGGAAAGATTGTTCTGGCCGCAGTTCAGTGCTCCAACGCGTCCGCTGCTGTTAAATTAACAAATGGTCGAGTGGGCCAAGCTCCATAGGTTGTCCGGACTAGCCATGAGGTCTGTCGTGGATCATCTTTGGCCGAAGGGACCAAGGCCGAATAGTTATTTTGGTTTAGTGCAACGATTCCTTGGTGTTGTGCCACATATCGATGCTGTAGAGAGGCCGGCGTGCATACGGGGTGCGCGGATGGCTCTTGCCCGTGTTAAGACATGCTGGGCAGAGATGGAGGCCACCGCTATTGCAACCCGGGATCCGGCCGTAGGCTGCTTCCTCTTGAGCACTTCATTGGATTTCCCTGAAGAGGAGAGGATGATGCAGCAAAGTAGCGTAAGTATTTCCCTCAGTTTTTGAGAACCAAGGTATCAATCCAGTAGGTGGCTACGCTCAAGTCCCTTGTACCTACACAAAAACAATAGCTCAACGCAACCAACGCGCTTAGGGGTTGTCAATCCCTTCATGGTCACTTACGAAAGTGAGATCTAATAGAGATGATAAATAATATTTTTTTGGTATTTTTGATATAGAGATGCAAAGTGAAAAGTAAAAGGCAAAGTAAAAGCAAAGCAATAATAAAATGATGGAGATTAATATGATGAGAAAGAGACCCGGGGCCATAGGTTTCACTAGTGGCTTCTCTCAAGAGCATAAGTATTCTATGGTGGGTGAACAAATTACTATTGAGCAATTGACAAAATTGAGCATAGTTATGAGAATATCTAGGTATGATCATGTATATAGGCATAACGTCTGAGACAAGTAGACCGAAACGATTATGCATCTAGTACTATTACTCCACTCATCGAGCGCTATCTAGCATGCATCTAGAGTATTAAGTTAAAAATAGAGTAACGCCTTAAGCAAGATGACATGATGTAGAGGGATAGTTTCATGCAATATGATAAAAAACCCCATCTTGTTATCCTCGATGGCAACAATACAATACGTGCCTTGCTGCCCCTTCTGTCACTGGGAAAGGACACCGCAAGATCGAACCCAAAGCTAAACACTTCTCCCATGGCAAGAACAACCAATCTAGAAGGCCAAACCAAACTGATAATTTGAAGAGACTTGCAAAGATAACCAATCATACATAAAAGAATTCAGAGAAGATTCAAATATTATTCATGGATAGACTGGATCATAAACCCACAATTCATCGGTCTCAACAAACACACCGCAAAAAGAAGATTACATCGAATAGATCTCCACGAGAGAGGGGGAGAACATTGTATTGAGATCCAAAAAGAGAGAAGAAGCCATCTAGCTACTAACTATGGACCCATAGGTCTGAAGTAAACTACTCACACTTCATCGGAGAGGCTTGGGTGATGATGTAGAAGCCCTCTGTGATTGATTCCCCTTCCGGCGGAGCTCCGGAACAGGCCCCATGATGGGATCTCGTGGATACAGAAAGTTGCGGCAGTGGATATATATAGGAGGAAGAAGTACGTCGGCGGAGCAACAGGGGGCCCACGAGGGTGGGGGCGCGCCTGGGGGGCAGGCATGCCCCCTACCTCGTGTCCTCCTGTTAATTGTCTTGACATAGGTTCCAGGTCTCCTGAGTTGTATTCGGTGATAAAATCACGTTCCCGAAGGTTTCATTCTGTTTGGACTCCGTTTGATATTCCTTTTCTTCGAAACCCTAAAACAGGCAAAAAACAACAATTCTGGGCTGGGCCTCCGGTTAATAGGTTAGTCCCAAAAATAATATAAAAGTGGATAATAAGCCAAATAATGTCCAAAACAGTAGATAATATAGCATGGAGCAATCAAAAATTATAGATACGTTGGAGACGTATCAAGCATCCCCAAGCTTAATTCCTGCTCGTCCTCGAGTAGGTAAATGATAAAAACAGAATTTTTGATGCGGAGTGCTACTTGGCATAATTTTAACGTAATTCTTCTTAATTTTGGTATGAATATTCAGATCCGAAAGAATCAAGACAAAAGTTTATATTGACATAAAAATGATAATACTTCAAGCATACTAACTAAGCAATTATGTCTTCTCAAAATAACATGGCCAAAGAAAGTTCATCCCTACAAAATCATATAGTTTAGTCATGTTTCATTTTCCTCACACAAGAATGCTCTCATCATGCACAACCCCGATGACAAGCCAAGCAATTATTTCATACTTTAGTAATCTTGAACCTATAAACTTTCACGCAATATATGAGCGCGAGCCATGGACATAGCACTATGGGTGGAATAGAATATAATGAGGGGGTTATGTGGAGAAGACAAAAAAGGAGAAAGTCTCACATCAACGAGGCTAATCAATGGGCTATGGAGATGCCCACCGATTGATGTTAATGCAAGGAGTAGGGATTGCTATGCAACGGATGCACTAGAGCTATAAATGTATGAAAGCTCGACAAAAGAAACTAGTGGGTGTACATCCAACTTGCTTGCTCACGAAGACCTAGGGCACTTGAGGAGGCCCATTGTTGGAATATACAAGCTAAGTTCTATAATGAAAAATTCTCACTAGTATATGAAAGTGATAACATGAGAGACTCTCTACTATGAAGATCATGGTGCTACTTTGAAGCACAAGTGTGGTAAAAGGATAGTAACATTGTCCCTCTCCCTTTTTCTCTCATTTTTTGTGCATTTTCTTTTTTATGGCCTTTTTTTGGGCCTTCTATTTTTTATGGCCTTTCTCTTCTTTATTTTTTTATTACTCACTTGGGACAATGTTCTAATAATGATGATCATCACACTTCTATTTATTTACATCTCAATGATTACAACTCGATACTAGAACAAAGATGACTCTATATGAATGCCTCCGGCGGTGTACCGGGATATGCAATGAATCAAGAGTGACATGTATGAAAGAATTATGAACGGTGGCTTTACCACAAATACTATGTCAACTACATGATCATGCTAAGCAATATGACAATGATGAATGTGTCATGATGAACGGTGAGGGAGTGCTGGATTAGGGGGTGTCCGGATGGCCGGACTATACCTTCAGCCGGACTCCTGGACTATGAAGATACAAGATTGAAGACTCCGTCCCGCGTCCGAAAGGGACTTTCCTTGGCGTGGAAGGCAAGCTTGGCGATACGGATACGAAGATCTCCTACCATTGTAACCGACTCTATATAACCCTAACCCTACCCGGTGTCTATATAAACCGGAGGGTTTTAGTCCGTAGGACAATATACACATCAACAATCATACCGTAGGCTAGCTTCTAGGGTTTAGCCTCCTCGATCTTGTGGTAGATCTACTCTTGTACTACCCATATCATCAATATTAATCAAGTAGGACGTAGGGTTTTACCTCCATCGAGAGGGCCTGAACCTGGGTAAAACTTTGTGTCCCTTGCCTCCTGTTACCATCCGGCCTAGACGCACAGTTCGGGACCCCCTACCCGAGATCTGCCGGTTTTGACACCGACATTGGTGCTTTCATTGAGAGTTCCTCTGTGTCGTTGCCGTCAGGCTCGATGGCTCCTACGATCATCGATAGCGATGCAGTCCAGGGTGAGACCTTCCTCCCCGGATAGATCTTCGTCTTTGGCGGCTTCGCACTGCGGGCCAATTCGCTGGGCCGTCTGGCTCAGATCAAAAGCTACGCCCCTGGCCGTCAGGTCAGATTAGGAAATTTAAACTACACGGCTGACATCCGCGGGGACTTGATCTTCGACGGATTCGAGCTACTGCCGAGCGCGCCACACTGTCACGACGAGCATGATCTAGCTCTGCCGCCGAACAGTGCCCTGGAGGCCGCATCCGCATCGGCTCCGACCCTTAATACGGAGCCAACCGCGCCGATCGAGGATGGGTGGTTGGACGCCACCTCGGGGGCTACAACCCCAACGGCGATTGAGCCAAGCACCAGCCCTGTACTCTGCGAGACTCGTGACTCCAAGGAGCCGGACTCCTCTCCGGACTCCGAGCCCCCCGCACCCCTGCCAACCAAATCCGATTGGGCGCCGATCATGGAGTTTACCGCCACAGACATCTTTCAGCACTCGCCTTTTGGCGATATCCTGAAGTCACTGAAGTCTCTCTCTTTATTAGGAGAGCCCTGGCCGGACTACGGTCCGCAAGGTTGGGGTACGGACGATGAAGAAATTCAAAGCCCACCCACCACCCACTTTGTAGCCACTGTCGACGACTTAACCGACATGCTCGACTTCGACTCCGAAGATATAGACGGTATGGACGCCGATGAAGGAGATGATGAAGAACCAGCGCCTACTAGGCCCTGGAAAGCCGACTCGTCATATGACATATACATGGTGGACACCCCAAAAGAGGGAGATGGCGATGGAACAACGGAGGATGACCCCTCCAAGAAACAGCCTAAGCGCCGGCGTGAGCGGCGCCGCTCAAAATCCCGCCAAAACAAACACGGTGATTCCAGCACGGGAGATAATAATACTCCGGAAAGAGCCGAAGAAAACCCCCTCCAGCAAGATTAGCACAGGAGGATGGAGAAACCAGCCCTCACGAGAGAGCGGCAGACAGAGAGGTCGAGGACGATAATTATATGCCTCCCTCTGAAGACGAGGCAAGCCTCGACGACGACGAATTCGTCGTGCCATAGGATCCCGTCGAGCAAAAGCGTTTTCAATGCAGGCTTGTGGCCACGGCAAGAAGCCTTAAGAAAAAACAGCAACAGCTTAGGGCTGATCAAGATTTGCTAGTCGACAGATGGACTGAAGTCCTTGCGGCCGAAGAGCATAAACTCGAACGCCCCTCCAAGAGCTACCTAAAGCGCAGGTTGCTACCCCGATTAGAGGAGGAAGCACTTGATGCGGCCGATCGGCCACCTCATGGTCGCGACAAAGAGGCCTCTCGGCCCTCCACTCAAGCCGCACCCCATACCAAGGCGCGGGAATATGCGCCGGACCTATGAGACATGTTGGAGGACAAGGCAAGGAAAACAAGATCGATCTACGGATCGCGTGGGCGCCCCACGGCTCGAGACGGTAACCGTCACACCGGCCACAAATTCGGCGGGGCCGAACACAGTAGACAAGGCTCATTGGAGCTACGTCATGATATAGCCCAGTACAGAGGTGCCGCACACCCACTATGCTTTATAGACGAAATAATGGATCATCAAATCCCCGAGGGTTTCAAACCCGTAAACATCGAATCATATGATGGCACAACAGATCCTGCGGTATGGATCGAGGATTATCTCCTTCACATCCACATGGCCCGCGGTGATGATTTCCATGCCATCTAATACCTCCCACTCAAGCTTAAAGGACCAGCTCCGCATTGGCTTAACAACTTGCCAACAGGATCAATCAGTTGTTGGGAGGACCTAGAAGCCGCATTCCTCGACAATTTTCAGGGCACTTATGTGCAACCCCCAGACGCCAATGACCTAAGTCACGTAATTTAGCAGCCAGAGGAATCGACCAGGCAATTCTGGACACAGTTCCTAACAAATAAAAATCAAATAGTCGACTGTCCGGACGCTGAGGCCCTAGCAGCCTTCAAGCACAATATCCGTGACGAGTGGCTGGCCCGGCACCTTGGACAGGAAAAGCCGAAATCTATGGCAGCACTCACGACACTCATGACCCGCTTTTGCGCGGGAGAAGACAGCTGGCTTGCTCGTAGCAACAATATGACCAAGAACCCTGGTAATTCGGACAGCAGGGACAATAGTGGCAGGTCACGTCGCAACAAGTAGAAGCGCCACATGAACGGTGACAATGCTGAGGATACGGCAGTTAATGCCGGATTCAGAGGCTCTAAATCCTATCAGCGGAAAAAGCCATTCAAAAGGAATCCTAGGGGCTCGTCCAGTTTGGACCGTATACTTGACCGCTTGTGCCAGATACATGGCACCCCCGAAAAGCCGGCCAATCACACCAACAGGGATTGTTGGGTGTTCAAGCAGGCAGGCAAGTTAAATGCCGAAAATGAAGACAAGGGGCTGCATAGCGATGACGACGAGGAGCCCCGGCCGCCGAACAATAGTGGACAGAAGGGTTTCCCCCCACAAGTGCGGACGGTGAACATGATATACGCAACCCACGTCCCCAAAAGGGAGCGGAAGCGCGCGTTAAGGGACGTATACGTGGTAGAGCCAGTCGCCCCAAAGTTCAACCCATGGTCCTCCTGCCCGATCACCTTTGATCGAAGGGACCATCCCACTAGCATCCGTCATGGCGGATTCGCCGCATTGGTTCTAGACCCAATTATTGACGGATTTCATCTCACTAGAGTCCTTATGGACGGCGGCAGTAGCCTGAACCTGCTTTACTAGGATATAGTGCGGAAAATGGGCATAGATCCCTCGAGGATTAAGCCCACCAAAACGACCTTTAAAGGCGTAATACCAGGTGTAGAGGCCAACTGTACAGGCTCAGTCACACTTGAAGTGGTCTTCGGATCTCCGGATAATTTTTGAAGCAAGGAGTTAATCTTCGACATAGTCCCATTCCGCGGTGGCTATCACGCACTGCTCGGGCGAACCGCATTCGCTAAGTTCAATGCGGTACCGCATTACGCATACCTTAAGCTCAAGATGCTAGGCCCTCGAGGAGTAATTATGGTCAATGGAAACACCGAACGCTCCCTCCGAACGGAGGAGCACACGGCGGCCCTTGCAGCGGAAGTTCAAAGCAGCCTCTCCAGGCAGTTCTCCAGTCCGGCCAATAAACGATCGGACACCGTCAAGCGCGCCCGGAGTAACCTACAACAAGACCGCTTCCGAGCAGGCGTAGCAATGCGGCGCCAACCCCAACCCTCGCAAAAAGGCGACGCCAGTACTTCGCGTACATAACTATGCTCTAGAGATACCATGGGCACAGGGGGAGGGGCACCATCACGGCACGCCCAAAACATGTCTTAAACCATACCAGGGGCTGCCGATTTTTTAATTTTCTCTTACTTTCAGGACTTCATCCTTCGGAAGGCCTGTTCGGAAGTTCAATTGCCGCACGAACGATGCAAGAACCAGGGAAGCAGACAAGCCACGCCGCACTATGGAACTCCCAGGTGGTCTCTATCACGATCAGTATACCTGTTCCGCATACTATTCTGCAGCTTGCCCCTGGAACGGACATGTTAACTAGTCCAACCTTCCACTTATCGCATTATTTGTATCGTTCTGCTTTGATCGCAGCCCCTTTTTAATAAACAATGCATAGCTTTCGTCTATTTTTGCATTACCTTTTTTCTTTTTATATGTTCCTTAATGACATGTTGCACCCGTATACGTTGGTACGGCCAAAATACGCCAGGGGCTTTAGAACCCCTCAATATGGTGTGAGAAGTCCGAACACTTTAACAAGTGCGGCACACCGAACTTATAGCATTATATGCATCCGCTCCGAATCATGTCTTGGGTCAATAGTTGGGTTTGCCCGGCTCCTATGTTTTGGTGCCTTACGTTCCGCTATATCGGCTAAGGTAGCACTAGGAGAACCACTGCGATTGTGCCCCGGTTGAGCTGGGTCGAGCACCTCAGTGGAGAAAGCTAAAACTGACTGTCATGATGAAGCGAGAGCTGGTCGCTGTTCGAGAGGTTTTTTCGAGTCCCTAAAGACTTATGCCGCTTAGGGCGAGGAGTCGGCTCTGTCCGGCCAAGGCGTGGATAGCGCCCCGAACTCGGTCTTCCAAATACCAGGGGCTTCGCCGAAATTTGAAATTATAGAATTCTATGGCTAAGTGAGAGTGTTCAAGCATTATAGTCCGATTGCCTTGTTCGTTGGGCTGAGCGCCTCCCTCGAAGGACCCAAACATGGGAAAAAGAGCGCTCAGGTTTATCCCCGAACACCCCAGCACTAGCGGCACGGGGGCAGAAGCCGACGACTCGCCATCTCTCAGAATTGATAAACAGCCGCACAGAAGGTAATATTTTAAATTCTAACAGCATTGCTTAGCGCATATAAACAAGTTTTCAGCGCACAGGACAAAACGAGCAAGTTTCACTCGAAAATTACATCCCTAGAACATTCATCCGCCACAAGGCAGGCACCCTTCAGAACATCCTTATAGTAACTCTCGGGCTTGCGATGCTCTTTCCCCGGTGGTGGCCCGTCCTTCACCAACTTCTCAGCATCCAGCTTGCCCCAATGCACCTTAGCACGGGCAAGTGCCATACGGGCACCTTCAATGCATATGGAGCGCTTGATGACTTCAAGCCTTGGATAGGCCTCCACTAATCGCCGCACCAGCCCGAAATAGCTCCCAGGCAGGGCCCCTCCAGGCAACAGCCGAACAATGAGGCCCTTCATGGCCTGTTCGGCCGCCTTGTGGAGCTCGAACAGTTGCTTCAGCTGGTCGCTCAGGGGCACGGGGTGTCCGGCCTCAGCGTACTGAGACCAGAACACCTTCTCCGTCGAGCTGCCCTCCTCGGTTCGATAGAATGCGGCGGCATCGGATACACTCAGGGGAAGATCTTCGAACGCTCCTGGAGAGCTCCGGATTCGGGTAAGTAACAAGTAACTCACGTTTATGTGTTTGCTTTGCATAAAGAATGCCTTACCCGCCGCTATCTTCTTCACCTCATCCAACTCCTGGAGGGTCTTCTGGGATTCGGCCTTGGCAGACTTGGCATTTTCCATAGCCACCGCGAGCTCGGACGCTCGCGTCTTTGAGTTAAGCTCAAAACTCTCATGCTTTTCCATGAGAGCCTGGAGCTCTTGCCGCACCTTGCCAACTTCGGCCTCATACTTCTCCCGCTCGGTGCGCTCCGAGGCCGCCCTCTTCTCGGCCTCGACCAGCCCTTGCTTAAGGGTCGCCACTTCAGACGTGGCCCCTACAATAGCCACGATAATCCTGTCATTCTTTGCAATTGCACCTTTATATATATATTCTTAACAAGGTATTTCTTACCTTCGTTGTCCTCGAGCTGCTTCTTGGCACGTTCGAGCTCTTGCTCGGACTGCTCGAGGTTCTGCTTTAGCGTGTCCACTTTCGCAGAAAGTGCGGTGGACGCAAGCAGGGAAGCCTGCATATGCATATTGACTCATTTTTGTTAGACTCCTGCGAATTCTATTTGATCCTCTATTCGGCTTTTCTTCCCGAACGCCAAAAAGAGCATCAGGGGCTACTGTCTATGCGGTACTATTATTTACACATTCTTTACTTACCTCAAAGCCTGTTAAAAGGCTAGTGCAAGCTTCAGAGCGGACTGAACCTTCTGGACCACCGCACTCATAATAGCGCGGTGCTCCTCGTCGATGGAGGCGCCTTGGAGCGCCTCCAACATATTGTCCGACGCCTCCGGTTGGACGGGGGCCACCGGCACGGCGGACTTTCTCCTCTTGGAAGGAGGTCCCCCGCCGGACTCTGGAACCTCTGAAGGTTCCAGAGCGGTGTGCGGCCTAGAGCCGGACTTGGAGCCCCAAGGGGTTTCATCCCCTTTACTCCTGGAGTCCAGGAGGTCACCTTGTGGCGCCTCCAGGACCACCTCCTCCCGGCTTGGAACCTATTGAGACAACACTTCGGTGTCGTCCGTAGGGCGGGGGGAGGAAGCCGTCGGAAGCAAGTTCACATCCGACGAGTCCAGTGAGCCGCTCGACGACGCGTCGAGCTGGTCTTTGGGCGGGCTGCATAAACATATTCGACATGAGGGAAAGCTGTGCAATAAACGGATACTATGAATTACTCTGGTATCCGGATACTTCCAATTTGGCCAAGGGCTTGGCCCTAGGCGCCCACTCCTCTCCGCCGCCATCGGCGTCGGTGGAGCAGTCCGGAGGAAGGGTTTTCCCCTTCTTGGACCCTTCGGCCTCCCCAGTTGGGGCGGCCTTCCTTTTCTTCCCTTCCCCCACTGGAGGGGGAGGGGTCTCTTCTTCCTCCTCCTCATCTTCACGGGAGGAGTGCGTCTTGGATTCGTCGGATGATGAATCCGACACCTCCTGGTGTCGGGCACTCTTTCGAGTCCCCGTGGCCTTCTTCTTGACCTTCTTCTCCGGCATCACATAGGGTGCTAGAACCAGCAGCTTCGCCAAGCGAGCATCCGCTGGGCCTTCGGGCAAAGGAACTGGACAGTTGATCTGTCCGGAGGTCACCTGCCAATCCTGTCAAAGGTAAAGGGAGTTTAGATCCCGCATGGAGTCAAACTATGAAAAACTGATACCCTGTAAAAGAAAAAAACAAGCTTACCGCGAGAGCGTGACGCTGCGCACTGAATCTGTGATCCTCAGTAGCGGATGCGGGAGCCTCGGTGCCCTTGAAAAGCACCTTCCAGGCATCTTTGTACGTCGTGTCGAAGAGCCTGCTCAGAGTTTGGTGCCACGCCGGGTCGAACTCCCACAGGTTGAAAGCCCGTTGTCGGCATAGGAGGATCAAGCGGATGAGCATAACCTGGACTACGTTGACAAGTTTGAGCTTCTTGTCCACCAGGGTTTTGACGCATGTTTGGAGTCCGGTTAGCTCTCCTTTTTTACCCCACGACAGGCCCGTCTCTTTCCAGGACGTGAGCCGCGTTGGGGCTCCGGACCCGAACTCGGGGGGTGCGACCCATTTGGCGTCGCGCGGCTCGGTGATGTAAAACCACCCTGATTGCCATCCCTTCAGGGTCTCCACAAAGGAGCCCTCGAGCCAGAGGACGTTGGCCATCTTGCCCACCATGGCGCCTCCGCACTCCGCCAGGCTGCCGCGCACCACCTTCGGCTTGACGTTGAAAGTCTTGAGCCAGAGCCCGAAATGGGGGCGGATGCGGAGGAAGGCCTCGCACACGACGATAAACGCCGAAATGTTGAGGACGAAGTTTGGGGCCAGATCGTGGAAATCCAGGCCATAGTAGAACATGAGCCCCCGGATAAATGGGTGGAGAGGGAAGCCCAGTCCGCGGAGGAAATGGGGGAGGAACACCACCCTCTCATGTGTCCTAGGTGTGGGGATGAGCTGCCCCTTTTCGGGGAGCCGGTACACGATGTCGTTAGACAGGTATCCGGCCTTCCTCAGCTTTTTGATATGTCCCTCCGTGACGGAGGAGACCATCCACTTGCCTCCCGGTCTGGACATGGCTAGAGAAGGTTGAGGTTGGGAGTGCGGACTTGGGCCCTGGAGCTCGAGTGCGCAAGAATGGATAGGCGAAGGAGGAAGAAGGCGTTGGTGAAAAGGTGGATCTTTATCTCCTTATATGGGTGGATGCAGCTACATGTCCCCACCAGCCTGATAAAACTCGCTTATCTCCAAGCGCCGTAATCGATGGCGCGGTTGGGTTACCCACGCCCATATTGATGAGAATCCCGGAATAAGGGGACACGATCTCTGCTTTAACAAGACGTGCCAAGGAAACTGCCTCGCATAACATGCTGAGATAGGATAGTAAAACGGTTCAAATAAAAGCTTGGCCGTGGTGTGATGTCACACTACGGAATACGTCAGCAGATTAGATTTGTGTAAATATTATTCTCTCTATGGCAATATGTGGAAACTTATTTTGCAGAGCCGGACACTATCTTTGTGTTCAAAATCTTCTATGAAGTACTTGGAGGAGGAACCCGCCTTGCAATGCCTAAGACAATATGCGCGCCGGACTCGTCGTCATTGAAGCCTGGTTCAGGGGCTACTGAGGGAGTCTTGGATTAGAGGGTGTACGGATGGCCGGACTATACCTTCAGCCGGACTCCTGGACTATGAAGATACAAGATTGAAGACTCTGTCCCGCGTCCGGAAGGGACTTTCCTTTGCGTGGAAGGAAAGCTTGGCGATACGGATAAGAAGATCTCCTACCATTGTAACCGACTCTATGTAACCGTAACCCTACCCGGTGTCTATATAAACCGGAGGGTTTTAGTCCGTAGGACAACATACACATCAACAATCATACCGTAGGCTAGCTTCTAGGGTTTAGCCTCCTCGATCTCGTGGTAGATCTACTCTTGTAATACACATATCATCAATATTAATCAAGCAGGACGTAGGGTTTTACCTCCATCGAGAGGGCCCAAACCTGGGTAAAACTTCGTGTCCCTTGCCTCCTGTTACCATCCGGCCTAGACACACAGTTCGGGACCCCCTACCCGAGATCCGCCGGTTTTGACACCGACAAACAAATGATGGAAAGTTGCATGGCAATATATCTCGGAATGGCTATGGAAATGCCATAATAGGTAGGTATGGTGGCTGTTTTGAGGAAGATATAAGGAGGTTTATGTGTGAAAGAGCGTATCATATCACGGGGTCTGGATGCACCGGCGAAGTTTGCGCCAACTCTCAATGTGAGAAAGGGCAATGCACGATACGAAGAAGCTAGCAAGGATGGAAGGGTGAGAGTGCGTATAATACATGGACTCAACATTAGTCATAAAGAACTCACATACTTATTGCAAAAATCTACAAATCATCAAAAACCTCGGCACTACGCGCATGCTCCTAGGGGGATAGATTGGTAGGAAAAGACCATCGCTCGTCCCCGACCGCCACTCATAAGGAAGACAATCAAATAACACCTCATGTTTCAAATTTGTTGCATAACGTTTACTATAGGTGCATGCTACGGGACTTGCAAACCTCAACACAAGTATTTCTGAATTTCACAACTACTCAACTAGCATGACTTTGATATTATTACCTCCATATCTCAAAACAATCATCAAGCATCAAAATTTTCTTAGTATTCAACATGCTCATAAGAAAGTTTTATTATTAATCTTGCATACCAAGCATATTAGAATTTTAAGAAAATTACCATGCTATTAAAATTCTCAAAATAATCTAAGTGAAGCATGAGAGATCAATAGTTTCTATAAAACAAATCCACCACCGTGCTCTAAAAGATATAAGTGAAGCACTAGAGCAAAACTAGAAAGCTCAAAAGATATAAGTGAAGCATATAGAGTATTCTATCAAATTCCAAATTATGTATGGCTATCTCAAAAGGTGTGTACAGAAAGGATTATTGTGGTAGACTAACAATAAAAGAATCAAATCATAAAAGACGCTCCAAGCAATACACATATCATGTGGTGAATAAAAATATATCTCCAAGTAAAGTTACCGATAGAAGTAGACGAAAGAGGGGATGCCTTCCGGGGCATCCCCAAGCTTTGGCTTTTAGGTGTACTTAGATTATCTTGGGGGTGCCATGGGCATCCCCAATCTTAGGCTCTTTCCACTCCTTGTTCCATAATCCATCAAATCTTTACCCAAAACTTGAAAACTTCACAACACAAAACTTAAAGAAGAAAATCTCGTGAGCTCCGTTAGCGAAAGAAAACAAAAGACCACTTCAAGGTACTGTAATGAACTCATTCTTTATTTATATTGGTGTTATACCTACTGTATTCCAACTTCTCTACGGATTATAAACTATTTTACTAGCCATAGATTCATCAAAATAAGCAAACAACACACGAAAACAGAATCTGTCAAAAACAGAACAGTCTGTAGTAATCTGTAGCTAGCGCAAGATCTGGAACCCCAAAAATTCGAAAATAAATTGCTGGACGTGAGAAATTTATCTATTAATCATATGCAAAAAGAATTAACTAAATAGCACTCTCCAAATAAAAATGACAGCAGTTCGCGTGAACGCTAAAGGTTCTGTTTTTTACAGCAAGTTCAACAAGACTTTCCCCAAGTCTTCCCAACGGTTGTACTTGGCACAAACACTAATTAAACACAAAATACACAACCAAAATAGAGGCTAGATAAATTATTTATTACTAAACAGGAGAAAAGGCAAGGAATAAAAATAAAATTGGGTTGCCTCCCAACAAGCGCTATCGTTTAATGCCCCTTGCTAGGCATAACAAGCAAGAATAGATCTAGGTATTGCCATCTTCATAGTCCAACAGTTCGGCCAATGGATATAGTCCGACTGTCCGGAGACCCCATAATCCAAGAATACCTCAGTAGCCCCTGAACCAGGCTTCAATGATGATGAGTCCGGCGCGTAGTGTTGTATTCGGCATTGCAAGGCGGGTTCCTCCTCCGAATACACCACAGAAGAGTTTGAATATAAGGATAGTGTCTGACCCTGCAAAATAAGTTCCACATACCACCGTAGAGAGAGTAATATTACCACAAATCTAATCAGCTGACATGTTTTGGCAGTACGACATCACGCCGCGGCCCGGTAATTATTCGAACCATTTTTCTTTAACCAGCCCCACACATAACGCGAGGCGGTTTCTTAACACGTCTTGTGAAAGCAGAGATCGTGTTCCCCTTATGACGGGATTCTCATCAATACGGACGTGGGTAACCCAACCGTGCCTAGGACTCCTAGATTTTAGGCAAGTCCCAAATGGCCACGAGGAGTACGCTTGATATTCATCCTCTTTATAAAGGGACAAGGCTTTAACTTTTCTTCCCTCCCGTACTCAATCGAATTCTTCCCCCGCCTCGAGTTCTAACACCCAAAGCCCAGGTCAGGTGCTTCGGACCATCAATCATATCCGGATCCAGCCTTCAGGGCCTGTGGCTCAAGACCTTTGACGTGAAGCCGAAGATGGTCGAGGGGCAGCACGTAGCG
The DNA here is from genome assembly GCF_056163025.1 of Triticum urartu. Classification (NCBI taxonomy): domain Eukaryota; kingdom Viridiplantae; phylum Streptophyta; class Magnoliopsida; order Poales; family Poaceae; genus Triticum; species Triticum urartu. Next base: position 109,670,444 of record NC_141875.1, on the reverse strand, counting down.
TGCGGAGGTGCTCTAATAAGCAAAATTGCTGGCGCTCCATGGCCGAAGGGTTCCTTTCCAGAGGTGTCCGGATTATGGCAGCGGGAGTGGTTTTACGTCACAGCTCCCCGAAGTGCCAAGTGGGTAGCTTCCCCCACTTTTTTCTTGGGCCCTCCACCACAACTGATGTCATGGATTAGCAGGGGGCTGAGCTGGGGTCCAGCCAAGGATGTGCCCATACTGTAGAGCTGCATCTGAGATCTCTTCGAGGGAGATTTTAGTCTGGTTATGGTAATTCAATTTATGCTGGTCCATCGAGTCCAGCCTTGCAAACGCCGGCCCCTCTGCTAGTGGGAATTTAACCCAGAAGGACCGCGCACTATTCAGAATTTCCTGGGCCTGACGCACGAGGAGATGTAGAAATCATTCTTCGGACCCCAAATAGAGTGTCTGAATACTACCGAGGACGTGGGTGATACGTCTCCAACGTATCTATAATTTTTAATTGCTCCATGCTATATTATCTACTATTTTGGGTAATATCGGGCTTTATTATCCACTTTTATATTAGTTGGGACTAACCTATTAACCGGAGGCCCAGCACAGATTTGTTGTTTTATGCCTATTTCGGTGTTTTGAAGAAAAGGAATATCAGACAGAGTCGAAACGGAACGAAATCAACTAGAGAAGTTACTTTTGGAACGAAAGCCACCCGATGGACTTGGACCCCACATCAAGGAAGGAACGAGGTGCTCACGAGGGTGGGGGGCGCCCCCCTAGGGCGCGCCCCCTGTCTCGGGGGCCCCTCGTGGCTCCCCTGACATGCTTCTTCTGCCTATATAACTCCATATACCCTAAAACTTCCAGAACGCACAATAGATCGGGAGTTCCGCCGCCAGAAGCCCCCGTAGCCACCGAAAGCCAATCTAGACCCGTTCTGGCACCCTACCGGAGGGGGCAATCCTTCTCCAGTGGCCATCTTCATCATCCCGGTGCTCTCCATGACGAGGAGGGAGTAGTTCTCCCTCGGGGCTGAGGGTATGTACCAGTAGCTATGTGTTTGATCTCTCTCTCTCTCTCGTATTCTTGAGATGATACGATCTTTATGTATCGCGAGCTTTGCTATTATAGTTGGATCTTATGTTTCTCCTCCCCCTCTACTCTCTTGTAATGAATTGAGTTTCCCCTTTGAAGTTATCTTATCGTATTGAGTCTTTAAAGATTTGAGAACACTTGATGTATGTCTTGCCGTGGATATCTGTGGTGACAATGGGATATCACGTGATTCACTTGATGTATGTTTTGGTGATCAACTTGCGGGTTCCGCCCATGAACCTATGCATAGGGGTTGGCACACGATTTCGTCATGATTCTCCGGTAGAACTTTGGGGCACTCTTTGAGGTCCTTTGTGTTGGTTGAATAGATGAATCTGAGATTGTGTGATGCATATCGTATAATCATACCCACGGATACTTGAGGTGACATTGGAGTATCTAGGTGACATTAGGGTTTTGGTTGATTTGTGTCTTAAGGTGTTATTCTAGTATGAACTCTAGGGCTGTTTGTGACACTTATAGGAATAGCCCAACGGATTGATTGGAAAGAATAACTTTGAGGTGGTTTCGTAACCTACCATAATCTCTTCGTTCGTTCTCCGCTATTAGTGACTTTGGAGTGACTCTTTGTTGCATGTTGAGGGATAGTTATGTGATCCAATTATGTTAGTATTGTTGAGGGAACTTACACTAGCGAAAGTATGAACCCTAGGCCTTGTTTACCATCATTGCAATACCATTTACACTCACTTTTATCACTTGCTACCTTGCTGTTTTTATTATTTCAGATTACAAAAACTATTATCTACTATCCATATTGCACTTGTATCACCATCTCTTCGTTAAACTAGTGCACCTATACAATTTACCATTGTATTGGGTGTGTTGGGGACACAAGAGACTCTTTGTTATTTGGTTGCAGGGTTGCTTGAGAGAGACCATCTTCATCCTACGCCTCCTACGGATTGATAAACCTTAGGTCATCCACTTGAGGCAAATTTGCTACTGTCCTACAAACCTTTGCACTTGGAGGCCCAACAACGTCTACAAGAAGAAGGTTGTGTAGTAGACATCAAGCTCTTTTCTGGCGCCGTTGCCGGGGAGGTGAGTGTTTGAAGGTATATCTTTAGATCTTGCAATCAAGTCTTTTAGTTTCTTGTTTTATCACTAGTTTAGTTTATAAGATTAAACTATAAAAAATGGAATTGAGTTTGTCTCATACGCTTCACCTTTTTAATATCTTTCGTGAGTATGATGGAAAGGATAATTGTGCTCAAGTGCTAGAAGAAGAAATCTATAAAATGTTTGGCACTAAATACTTGAATGATGAGCACGATTGCAATGTTCTTAGTATGAATCCCTTGAACATCTATGATGCTAATAATATGCAAAGCCACAAGCTTGGGGAAGCTATGTTTGATGAAGATGATACTTTTTGTCCCCCATGTTTTGATGAGCAAATTTATTATGATGAAAGCATGCCTCCTATCTATGATGATTATTGTGATGACATGTATAATTTAAAGAATAATGATAACAATGAAACTTGTCATCTTGATCTTAATTTTCAATCACATGATAGTTACTTTGTTGAGTTTACTCCCACTATCCTGAATGAGAAGAATTTTGCTTATGAGGAGAGTAATAAAAATTCTATGCTTGTAGATCATGAAAGGAATGCTTTAGGTGCTGGTTATATTGTTTAATTCATTCATGATATTACTGAAAATTATTATGAGGGAGGAATATATGCTTGTAGGAATTGCAATAATATCAAGTTTCCTCTCTATGTGCTTAAAATTTTGAAGTTATGCTTGTTTTACCTTCCTATGCAAGTTGATTCTTACATGTTGTTTGCTCACAAAATCCCTATGCATAGGAAGTGGGTTATACTTAAATGTGTTAGTCATATTCTTTATGATGCTCTCTTTATGTTTCAATTCTTATCTTTTATGTGAGCATCGTTGAAATCATCATGCCTAGCTAGGGGCGTTAAAAGATAATGCTTGTTGGGAGGCAACCCAATTTTATTTTAGTTACTTGCTTTTTGTTCCTGTTTAATAATAAATAATTCATCTATCCTCTGCTTAGATGTGGTTTTATGCTTTTAATTAGTGTTTGTGCCAAGTAGAACCTTTGGGAAGACTTTGGGAAAGTCTTGTTGATCATGCTGTCAAAAACAGAAACTTTAGCGCTCACGAGAACTGCTGCCATTTTTATTTGGAGAGTGCTATTTAGTTAATTGTTTTTGCAGATGATTAATAGATAAATTCCTCAGGTCCAGCAATTTATTTGAAAATTTTATGAGTTCCAGAAGTATACGTTTGATCCATATTACTACAGACTGTTCTGTTTTTGACAGATTCTGTTTTTCATGGGTTGCTTACTTATTTTGATGAATTTATGGCTAGTAAAGTAGTTTATAAACCATAAAGAAGTTGGAATACAGTAGGTTTAACACCAATATAAATAAATAATGAGTTCATTACAGTACCTTGAAGTGGTGATTTATTTTCTTATACTAACGGAACTTACGAGTTTTCTGTTAAATTTTGTGTTGTGAAGTTTTCAAGTTTTGGGTAAAGATTTGATGGACTATCGAATAAGGAGTGGCAAGAGCCTAAGCTTGGGGATGACCAAGGCACCCCAAGGTAATATTCAAGGATAGCCAAGAGCCTAAGCTTGGGTATGCCCCGGAAGGCATCCCCTCTTTCGTCTTCGTTCATCGGTAAATTTACTAGGAGCTATATTTTTATTTACCACATGATATGTGTTTTGCTTGGAGCGTCAATTTATTTTGTTAGGATTTGCTTGCTTTTATTTAGAACAATGTTTTGCATCTTTTATTTCAATAAAAGTGGCATTTATAGCCTTTACTATGCCTATGTTACAAGTATACATGTTGCTGTTTGAAAACAGAAAGTTTACCGCTGTTGCAATGATTCCCTAGAAAAGTCAGAATGTGATAAAATGTTGAAACATTTTGCATATTAAGCTCTGATAAATTTACTACAATGGGAATTTTCTTTCATAATTTTTGGAGCTAGGGAAGTATGGATGTTGTGTAAGTGCATCTAGTGCCCCTTAGTGATTTTGGTGTATTGAAGACTTATAGGTTAAGGGACTAATGCATTTGTGAGTGTACACAGGTCTATAAGTCTATGAGGAGTTTGATATTTACAGGTAAAGTCGACCCCTAAAAATGAATATCTTCGACTGAAGATTTTGGTATTTCTGAAGACTTTCATGAAGACTTTGAAAGTGAAGAAATTGGTGTGTCCGTGAAGACTTGATATTCATGCGAGGAATATGAAGCTTGAAGACTTTCATTTTCATAGTTTTTTTTTTCTCTTTCTTGAGTCATAGGAAACACCGTACTGTTAAAGGGGTTGAGGAAATACTAAGGAAAAATTTCCATGTGATTCTCAACTCAAAATCCTACACCTACCAATCCCTTCGAGTGAAGCCATTGGTAATCTCATACAGTTCAGTCAATTTCTTCAGTGACAGAGACGAAGTTCTTCTAGTCTCTGAGGAATTCGTCCTGACTGAGGAGTTAGGAATTCGCCAGTGCGGATTGCCTACACAGTGAGGAACATGATAACCCTGAGGATTTTGCTACTCAAAATTCCGACCGTTGCTGTGCTATGCGCCAGCTGTCCCAAAATATCTATCCACCTAACGGTCATATCATTGAAGGGCATTTATGTCTTATCATGCCGGGCTGCTCCCTAGGCTATAAATAGCCGCTCCCTACAACCACTAGATGGTTGGCTGCTCCGAGACCCATCCTCTGAGGACTTTGAGCAAAAACCATCAAGTGAGGAAAAACCAAAAACCCAAAACCCAAACACCTACAAACCCCAAGTGATTGAGCATCACTGAAGAGATTGATCCTGCGTGGATCCGACGCTTGTTACCTTTGAAGACTGTGCTTCTTCCAGACGGTTTGGCGTCATGGTCTAGAGCATCCAAGAGGAATTGTTGATCGCCGAGTGACCGAGTTTGTGAAGGTTTGGAAGTCGCCTGAAGACTTACCACAAGTGATTGGACGAGGTCTGTGTGACCTTAGTTCAAGGAGAAAACGGTGAGGACTGGGTGTCCTGAGCTGCGTGTTCAGGACTGGGTGTCCGGGACTGTGTGTCCTCAAGTTTAAATACTCAGCCGCTCCAACCAGACGTACAACTGAGACAGCAGTTGGAACTGGTCTACCAAATCATTGTCTTCACCAAGCTTACTGGTTTTATTCCCTCAACTCTTTCATTTCCTCATAACTGTGTTGCGTGTCTGTTCATATCTGTGTTTGAAGACTTTGACTGAAGACTTTCTCAATTTCCTCAGTTCAATTTCTTCAGTCTGTTTTTTTTCTGCCTGTGTTATCCTATGATTACGCTTCCTGTACTCTGTGCCAGTCTTAATTTCATCATGATGACTATGCTTGTATTCTATTATGTTTACTTTTGAGTACTTATTCCGCTGCTAGTAGTTGTTCGCTAAGGAATTTCCTCACTGACAAATTCCTCAGTGAAGAATTTCATAAAAATCTCCTATTCACCCCCCCTCTAGTCGATATAACGCACTTTTAATTGGTATCAGAGCAAGGTACTCCCTTGTTCTGTGTGATTTTGGTTTAACCGCCTGGAGTTTTAGTTATGTCGACCGCAGGTATGACAAAAGTGACATGCCCCATCTTTGACGGTCACGAGTATCCCAAGTGGAAGGCCATGATGAAGAAACGCCTCATGGCAATGAACAGTGAGCTGTGGACCATCACTGAGATTGGTCTGACCGATCTGTGCAAGATGGCAGAAGCTGATGACATTCGCAAGTATACTCTTCTCAACCTCACGGCGAAGGATGTCATCTGCTCTAGTCTGTCACAAAATCAGTTCAGGAATATCATGCATCTCGATCATGTGAAGCTCATTTGGGACCGTCTCTTTGAGATCTATGAAGGCCATCGAACCTGTCATGATCCTTGGTTTGAGGACTTCAAGGAATCTCTCAAAGCGATGACATTCAAACCAAAATCATCATCTTCTGCATCATGCCTTATGGCAAAAGATGCTGAGGTAACTGAATGCTACCTATCTGAGTCTAGTGATGATGAATCTGGTGATGAATTTGGACCCAGCTATGTCAAACTTGCTCCCTTGCCACTAAACAACAAAGAGCTTTGGAAAAAGTTCAGTATATGCTAAACAAGAGCGATGATATGTTGGGTGAAGAAATGGATCAGTCAAAAGCTTTGGCTGAAAGTCTTCAGAGACTTCGTACTAAGTATGACACCTTTCAAGATCAACATAACACTCTCTTATCTGATCATGAGAAGCTTTCTTATGAATTTCTTCAAAGAAAGCAAGACCTTGAGAAGCTAAGAGTGAGTTATGAAGATCTTCAGAAGGAGCACGATTCATTACTTGCTCAACAAATTAGTGCTTCTCAGGAAGAATTTGGTCCTCCATGCTTGAAGTGCATTGAACGTGAATCTGCTAATTCCTCACCCAAATGTTCAAATGCTGCTAATGTTTCAAATTCTTCACATGCCTCTGCTATCACTAATCCCTCATCTGAGGACATTGCTAGTATCACTGACGATGCAGGGATGAAGGAATTGTACACGACAGGCATGTACAAAAGCCTCAAAGGGCATCAGGCTGTTTGTGATGTGCTTAAAAAGCAGATCCTCAACAGGAACCCTAGGAAAGAGGGTATCGCCTTTGAGAGGAAACTCAATGCTGATGGTACATATTGGAAGCCTCAGCAGTACCCCAAAACTACATGGGTTGCTGCAAAGGGACCTCCAGTTGATCCATCTAACTTATCTGGATTTGCATGTGAATCTCCTCATTCTGACGATGAGTCAATTGACTCCAACTATAAACTGTTCAAAAATCAGAATGGTGAAGTATTTGCTACATATGTTGGCACTAACTGCAGAAACGGCTCCCCGATGAAGAAAATCTGGGTTCCCAAAAGATGCCTTGAAAATCTTCACGTGAATGTCATCATGACGCCACCTGTGAAGAATAGGAACCCCAGATCAAATTCCTCATACGGACCAAATTCCTCATATGGATCAAAGTCCTCATATGAACATCATCGTGCTAACCCGTCTATTTCGCAGGGAAGATCTAAGGATTATGGATATGTGCATTATTCTTCAAATCATTATGTCCATAAGTCCTCGAAGAATTTCTCTGCATACTCTTATGCTTACTCTAACCCCTCTTATGTGAAACGAAATGGACTGGCTTCTATGCCATCCTTCTCGTATGGAGCTCGCAGAATGATGAACTCTTTGCCACTCCTTCAGATGTGGGTGGTGAAGAAAAAGAACTAATCTCTTCTGCAGGGTCGGGTCTCCAGACGCACATAATCGTTTGAAGAATTTGCTGGAGACCTGAGCATGCCTGATAGGACGCAGGCTAATCATGAAGAAATGAACTTTCATTTCTCATGTCCTCATATTGCTTTATCGGTTATTTTACTTGATGAAATTGATCTGATGAATTGATGTCATATTCTTCACTGGTGAAGTATATGAGTTTGTAAGCTGCACTAATTCATCTGCAGGATGATCAACCCAAAGCCACTGAGTGGGTCCTCGATAGTGGATGTACAAACCACATGACTGGTGACAAGAATCTATTGATGGATGCTCCATTATCTCTGTCGCATCTGAAGCATATCATCTTTGCTGAGAAAGGCAAAAGTCAGGTATTGGGTCTAGGTAAGGTTGCGATTACAAAGGATCGACACATGGACAAAGTCATGCTTGTTGAGTCCTTGGGATACAACCTTATGTCTGTCTCAATGCTTTGTGACCTTGATATGGTTGTTGTCTTTGGAAAGTACTGTTGTGTTGTGGTTATGGAAGCTGACAATTCCAAAGTCTTCAAATGCTTTAGGAGAGGAGACCTGTATATTGTTGATTTCTTTACAGGACCACAACTAGCCGTGTGCTTACTTGCAAAAGCTTTAGAAGGCTGGCTCTGGCATCGACGACTTGGTCATGCAGGCATGAGGAATTTGCACACGCTTGCAAAGAAGAAGCATGTCATTGGCATCGAGAATATCAAATTCCTCAAGGATCACCTATGCGGAGCCTGTGAAGCTGGGAAGATGACGAAGGCCAAGCATCCAGCGAAGACTATCATGACCACCACTCGCCCGTTTGAATTGCTTCACATGGATCTCTTTGGTCCTAATCATTATTCTGCTATTTCAAATGAAGCATCTCAATATGGCTTTGTTATTGTTGATGATTATTCTCGCTACACATGGGTACACCTTGTTACTTACAAACCTGAAGTGCAGGAAGTCTTCAAACGATTTTCCTCGAGGGCTTCAACCAACTTTGGTGTGATGATCAAGCACATCAGAAGTGACAATGGCACTGAGTTCAAGAATTCTGGTCTCGATGACTATCTTGATGAACTTGGTATTACTCATGAGTTATCTGCTCCTTACACTCCTCAGCAGAATGGCGTCGTGGAGTGCAAGAACAGGACTCTTGCTGAGATGGCTCGCACTATGCTTGATGAATACAAAACGCCTCGTCGTTTCTGGACTGAGGCAATTGATACTGCGTGCCACATCATCAACAGAGTATATCCTCACAAATTCTTCAAAAAGACTGCCTATGAACTCCTCACTGATAAGAAACCAAATGTAAGTTATTTCAAAGTCTTTGGTGCTAAATGTTGGATTAGAGATCCTCATCACAACTCAAAATTTGCACTGAAAGCACATGAAGGTTTTATGCTTGGTTACGGAAAGGACTCGCACACCTACAGAGTCTTCAACAACGTTCTTCACAAAGTTGTTGAAACTGTAGATGTGCGGTTCGATGAAACTAATGGCTCACAAAGAGAGCACCTACCTACTGTGATAGATGAACCAACATCTGAGGAAACTATCAAGTTCAAGGCTACTGAGGATGTCATTCCTACTGAAGAATCTGCTAAAGAATTCATTCCAGAACATGAAGAACGTCGGGCTAATGCTCCTGAAGAAAATGCTGAAGAAAATGGTGCTGAAGAAAACACTGATCAAATTCTTCAATGACAACGAGCTCATCCTCGCATTGCAAAAGAAGTGCAAGTTGAAAAGATCATCAATGACATCAAAGCGCCAGGTCCTCTCACACGCTCAAAAGCTTCACATTTGTCTAACTTTTGTGGGCACTATGCTTTTGTCCCTATTACAGAGCCCACTAAGGTAGATGAAGCATTTCTGGAGCCTGAGTGGATTCAGGCCATGCAAGAAGAATTACATCAGTTCGAGCTCAACAATCTCTGGGAACTGGTCAAATTTCCAGATCCTCGCAAGCAAAATATCGTCGGCACAAAGTGGATCTACCACAACAAGCAAGACGAAAATGGCCTTGTGGTGAGGAATAAGGCACGGCTTGTAGCTCAAGGCTACACACAGGTTGAAGGAATTTATTTCGATGAAACTTTTGCACCTGTTGCTAGACTTGAGGCTATTCACATATTACTTGCTTATGCTAACCATCATGATATCACTTTATATCAAATGGATGTGAAAAGTGCATTCCTCAATGGTAAGCTTGAGGAAGAAGTATATGTTGCTCAACCCCCAGGTTTTGAAGATCCAAAGAATCCTGACAAAGTCTTCAGACTCAACAAGGCCCTCTATGGCCTCAAGCAGGCCCCACGGGCTTGGTATGATACCTTGAAGGAACTCTTCATGAAGAAAGGCTTCAAACCCGGTTCACTCGACCCTACTCTTTTCACTAAATCTTATGATGGTGAATTATTTGTGTGCCAAGTATATGTTGATGATATTATCTTTGGCTGTACTGACCAACGTTATGGTGATGAATTTGCCTATATGATGAGTGAAGAATATCAAATGTCTAGGATGGGAGAGTTGAAATTCTTATTAGGTCTTCAAATTCATCAACAACGCAATGGCATATTCATATCTCAGGAGAAATACCTCAAGGATGTACTGAGGAAATTCGGCATGCAAGATTGCAAAGGCGTCAAAATTCCTATGCCCACAAATGGCCATCTGTGCACTGATGAAAATGGTATTGACTTCAATCATAAGGTATACCGCTCCATGATAGGCTCCTTATTGTACTTATGTGCATCTAGGCCAGATATAATGCTTAGTGTTTGCATGTGTGCCCGACTTCAAGTTGCACCGAAGGAATCACACCATAAGGCTGTGAAGCATATTCTTCGATATCTAGCTCACACAGCAACACTTGGATTATGGTACCCCAAGGGCTCGGCTTTTGATCTTGTTGGATATTCTGACTCTGACTATGCTGGTGATCGTGTGGATCGCAAGTCAACATCTGGTACATGTCATTTCCTCGGACGGTCTTTAGTCTGTTGGTCCTCGAGGAAAGAGAACTGCGTATCACTATCTACTGCTGAAGCTGAGTACATTGCCGCTGGTTCTTGCTGTGCCCAATTGCTATGGATGAAGCAAACTCTCAAGGACTATGGCGTCAACATGAAGAATGTGCCTCTCTTCTATGACAATGAGAGTGCCATCAAGATTGCTCACAACCCAGTTCAGCACTCGAAGACAAAGCAGATTCAGATTCGTCATCATTTTCTTCGTGATCATGTGTTGAAGGGCGACATTTCTATTGAGCATGTGAAGACTGAAGAACAGCTAGCCGATATCTTCACAAAGCCCTTGGATGAGAAGAGATTTAGCAAGTTGCGGTGTGAGCTAAATATCTTAGAATCTTCGAATGTTCTTTGAAAAGGACTCTCATCCTAACACTTATGCAAAATTGATGACTTAGATGTGCAACACATGAAGAAACGTTTTTGTTCAATCAACAAAGAATAACACTCTTAGTGTGAAGAAATGAATGAAGAAATTGATTCTCAGAACCCTACGATAATTGTACGCGGTGTCTGAAATCATCATTCTTATATGGTGGATCACACCACCACTAAAAGTTGAAATTCCTCAAATTATTCATATTCTTCAACTTTGCATAGTCTTCACTTGTCACATCGTTTTTCTTCATTGGTTATATATATATATGAGTTTATGTCCTCTACATCATTCACTTACTGCTAATTCTTCAAGTTGGTTTTTCTGCTAAGTGAATGTGATCGGACCCTTCCCCTCTATGCTATACTCAACTCAATCTGTTCACAAATTCTTCATGTGCGTTCTATTTGAAACTCGTTCAAAATCTTCACTATGTCCTTGTCAGCTGAAGAAATTGCGAACGGAACTTTAAAACCTATTTTATCGAAAATTTCAGTTTTGCCGCTCAAACCGTTCTGCATCCCATGATATACTTATCCACTCACCCACGATCTAACACGATCTCCACCCCTCACTACGTGGGTGACACATGTCATGCGAATGAGAAGGGTCAGGGGCACGTTCGTCCAATTTCTTCGGGCGAGCAGTTTTTCACCGTGGCTATAAATACCCCTCCTTCCCTTCCTCACTTCTCTTACTCCGCTCGACCTCTCTCTCCAGCTCGAGCTTCTCAAACCCTAGCGCCGCCGCTACTTCATCGCCACCGGCAAGGAAGAGCTTCACCGCCTCGACCTCGTCGCCGACGTACTCGTGCCGACCGCGGAAATCTTCACTCCGCCACCGCTGTAGCCGTCTTCCTCTGCCAAGTTAGGGTGTGGAAGATCTGCATAGACGAACTTTACAATACTTCACATCTCCTCACTCCAGTTCGTCGTGTTCTTCGTCCGGGGTAATTAAAAGTTACTTTTACTACCCTCGTTGATTCGAATGATTATCTTCAAAATCTTCAAAGGTGTTTTTCTTCATAGATTCACACACTAAACACCTCACAAGTCATCTGTTCTTGATTCGTTTCTCTAAGCCATATTTTTCTTCAAGATTCCTCAATTGTGTGGATCTTCGATCTATACAACTCTAGAACCTAACACAAAGAACGCTTAGTGAAAATCTTCAAGACTCATCTGGTCAAATTCCTCAAACTTGTTCTTTTTGAAAAACCTTCTGAGAACACATATGACCTCTCCAAATTCCTCGCAACTATACTCTGTTCACAGGTACACATGTCAGCTGCTGAATCACTAGGTTCTCATCAACTTAACTCATTTGCAGCGTTGCTCAAAGAGAATTTGCATACTTCTTCAGAGAATTCAATTGTTCAAATTCCTCAACTGAAGAAAATGGCTGATGGTAAGAAGCCACAGAAGGGAGGAAAGTGGCCTGAGGTAAATACAGCGTTTGAGATCCCTGATGACATATATGCTGGGTACTGCACACCTACTCAGGAAACCAAGAATGAGCGCAAAGTGCGTAAACAGAGGATAGAGAGGAGATAGGCAAGAGAGTGGAGGGAGTACAGATATGTCACTCCAAAGTACATGAAGAAATTCACACTCAATCCTCCATGCCCAAGAGCTCCATTGGCACCTGTGTAGGATCGTAAGTATGTCTAGAGGGGGGGGTGATTAGACTACTTGACCAAATAAAAACTTAACCTTTTCCCAATTTTAGTTCTTGGCAGATTTTAGCTATTTTAGGACAAGTCAAGCAATCATCACACAATTCAAGCAAGCATGCAAAGAGTATATTGGCAGCGGAAAGTAAAGCATGCAACTTGAAAGTGTAAAGGGAAGGGTTTGGAGAATTCAAACGCAATTGGAGACACGGATGTTTTTCCCGTGGTTCGGATAGGTGGTGCTATCCTACATCCACGTTGATGGAGACTTCAACCCACGAAAGGTAACGGTTGCGCGGGTCCACGGAGGGCTCCACCCACGAAGGGTCCACGAAGAAGCAACCTTGTCTATCCCACCATGGCCATCGCCCACGAAGGACTTGCCTCACTAGCGGTAGATCTTCACGAAGTAGGCAATCTCCTTGCCCTTACAAACTCCTTGGTTCAACTCCACAATCTTGTCGGAGGCTCCCAAGTGACACCTAGCAAATCTAGGAGACACCACTCTCCAAGAAGTAACAAATGGTGTGTTGATGATGAACTCCTTGCTCTTGTGATTCAAATGATAGTCTCCCGACACTCAACTCTCTCTCATAGGATTTGGATCTGGTGGAAAGAAGGTTTGAGTGGAAAGCAACTTGGGAAGGCTAGAGATCAAGATTCATATGGTAGGAATGGAATATCTTGGTCTCAACACATGAGTAGGTAGTTCTCTCTCAGAACATATGAGTTGGAAGTGTAGATGTGTTCTGATGGCTCTCTCCACGAGTGAAGAGGAGGTGGAGGGGTATATATAGCCTCCACACAAAATCCAACCGTTACACACAATTTACCAATCTCGGTGGGACCGAATCAACAAACTCGGTCGGACCGAAAAGGTAAACCTAGTGACCGTTAGAGATTTTCGGTGGGACTGACATGCAACTCGGTAGGACCGATTTTGTTAGGGTTAGGGCATAACGTAATCTCGGTGAGACCGATTACACAAACTCGGTGAGACCGATTTTGGTAATAAGCTAACCAGAGAGTTGGTCAGGTAAACTCGGTGGGACCGATTTGCTCTTTCGGTGAGACCGAAATGTTACAAAAAGGGAACAGTGAGTTTACATTGCAATCTCGGTGGGACCGATCCGCTCTTTCGGTGAGACCGAAAAGTTACGAAAGGGAAACAGAGAGTTTGCAATCCCATCTCGGTGAGACCGAGATCCCTATCGGTAGAACCGAATTGCTAGGGTTTGGCAGTGGCTTATGACAAGTGAAACTCGGTGGCGCCGGATAGAAAGAATCGGTAGGACCGAGTTTGGCTTAGGGTTGAGGTCATATGTGGATATGGGAAAGTAGTTGAGGGTTTTGGAGCATGTCACTAAGCACATGAAGCAAGAGGCTCATTAAGCAACACCTCATCCCTCCTTGATAGTATTGGCTTTTCCTAAAGACTCAATGTGATCTTGGATCACTAAAATATAAAATGAAGAGTCTTGAGCTTTTGAGCTTGAGCCAATCCTTTGTCCTTAGCATTTTGAGGGTTCCACTTTCACCATCCATGCCATGCCAATCATTGAGCTTTCCTGAAATAATCGTCTTGGAATAGCATTAGCTCAATGAGCTATATGTTGTTATGAATTACCAAAACCACCTAGGGATAGTTGCACTTTCAATATCCCCCTTTTTGGTAATTGATGACAACATATAGATCAAAGCTTCGACAAATGATAATAAGCATTAAATATATCGTCGCTTTGAGAAGTATGTGATAAGTAAGAGCTCCCCCTAAATTTGTGCATATTTAAGATTTTCTTTGGACTGCAAATGCACAAAGAGTTAGAGTCATGGGTTACTCTTCCATGTCACATACATCTTGGTGGAGCGCTTAAAATGATAAGAATGAAATACATGCACTCATCACCAAGAAAAGTGAATGATCACATAAGATAGATAAGATAATAGCATTCACCAAGCATGCATAAGTGTAGCTTATGATCAAACACATGATCATAAATGTCTCACAAGCATAGTATCTCAAGCACTCAAAAGCAAACAAAGTACGAAAAACCACCAAATAAAGCAAGAGAGAAAAGCAACACTCTCTCTCGAAGCCTATGATCTATACATTTTCTCCCCCTCTGGCAACAAGTTACCAAAAAGTTCCTAGAAAATGCATAGTGCTAAATCGACACTCAGGCTTGATCTTCAGGTGGTGGTGGAGTCCGGATCAATCCAAGGACGAAGGCTTTCGTAGACGCGGTTGGAGTTGGAGCTGAAGTAGACGCTGGAGCAGGTTGGGCTGGTGCTACGGCTGGAGCTGAGGCGGTTGCTCTTGTGTCAGGAACTGGCACTGCAGACGACCTCGGACCTCGTGGCACTCTGGCAAATGCATCAGTTGTAGTCTTCCCTTTCCTCTCCTGGATGTCATCTTGGAGCTGCTCCACTGCAGTCTGAATCTCTGTCACCTTGATATCCAAGTCATAGAACTTTTGTTCTACGATTCTCTCTAGGCTTGCCTGGTTCTGAGTCAGGGTGGCCAGTCCTTTCTCAATCCGCAGGGTGGATGCAATCAAGTAACTGAGCTGCTCTTGCTTGTTCTTTAAGAAGTACTCAGATGCCTCCTCTTGAGTTGGCATCTTGGCAGCTTTCTCCTTTATTGCCTTCTCCTTCTTGGCTTGTGCATGGGCTGAAGATGGTTCATCTTTGGTCATCACAACTTGGTTGTCCTTGAACTCTGGATAGATAGGCAAATGTTCCTTGTCCAACAAGTATGTGTCTGTGCCCATTCTTGAGTTGATCAACATCTGGATCTGAGGGGCATATCCACAGCTCCTCTTCTGATCTGCTGCAGTCCTCTTGATAGTCTCTACCATGAGGCTCATGACCTTAAATTTCTGAGGCACATCAAAGATATGTAGCAAGTTAATGGCATGACCTCTGATCATCCTGTGATCTCCAGACTTGGGCAAAAGTGTGTGCCTAAGGATCCAGTTGATCGTAGGCAGACCTGACAGCAAGTGTTTTACAGACCCAAACTGGTGAGTGTCAAGATCATCTGTTGGAATCTCCTTGTACATATTTGCCATAGAGTTATGATCCATCTTCTTCTTGGAATAGACATCCAAGTCATCTTCATTTTCCTCTGGGGCATTGATAAGTTGTGCCCACTCAGCAACTGTTGATTGGTACCTCGTACCTTCAGACATCCAAACAATCCTCCCATCTGGATAAAAATGTGCTGTGGAGTAGAACTGCATGATAAGCTCCTCATTCCACTTTGTGAGCTTCTGCCCAACAAAGTCCTCTACTCCACATGCCTTGAAGCTGTCCTGCACTCCAGGGGAGTGCTCTTCATTCTCCTTGATATATTCCCAGTTGACCCATCTCATATCACATACAATTGGCTTCTTGTCTAACAAGACTGTCTCATAGAAGTCCTGCTATTCCTTAGTGTGGAACCTGTAGTCAACAGCAGTCCTCCTCCTGGTAGCATAGGGATCTGCTTCCCTCCACTTCCTCAGCCCTGAGTCTCTTCTGAGCTTCAAGTCCTCAGCCACAGGATGAGCATCATTGTGGTATGGGATCTTGGGCTTGAGTTTTCTCAGAACATGCTCTTCATCATCTTCTTCAGCAGCTTCAGGCACTGGGGCCTTGTTCTTCTCAGCAGCTGGGATGCTTCTTGTATTCCTCTTTGGTTTTTGCTTTGGAGCTGGCTTGGCTTTGGAAGCAGTTGCCCCTGATCTTATGGCATCACCCATCAGCTTGGGTGCCTTAGGTGTTGGTGCAGCAACCTCTTCTTCTTCTTCTTCTTCCATGATGGAAGCGTTTCCAAGCACTCTGGCTACGGTTTTCTTGACCCTTTCCTTCCTTTTCTTTCCTTCAGCAGCAACTGGCTCTATGGGAGTGGGCTTCTCAGGAATCTTGGTTGAAGCTCTGGCCTTTGGCATAGGCTGCCTGCCTGCTGGTCTTTTGACCTTTAAGCCTGGCTTGGTGCTCTGTCTTGAGCCATGCTCCTCTTTGAGTGCAACTCTCTTTGATGTGGCTTCCTCTTCCTCTGCCACATAATCTTCATCCTCTGATTCTGAGGTTCTCTTCTTTCTTTGTCTTGTGGCAGCTTTTGGCAGGTTGCTAGGGGTGCTCCTACTGCCATCATCCGAAGAACTGGAGGGACTAGTGCCCTCACTCATTTGCACTGGCTGCTCTGACAAATTCTGGCTATCACTTTGGTCTGACATGATGAACAAGCTGACTGCTGACCCTGTGAACAGTTTATAGATGAGGTAGAGTGGATGAGCATCACAAAATGCAGAGATTTTTGCAAAAGAATGATTCAAAAACTTAGTTTTAGTTTCCCACAGAAAGCATTTCGGATCTACCGATTTTTAAACTCGGTGATACCGAAGCAGTTTTTGGAACCTAAACTAGTGAACTCGGTCAGACCGAGTCACAGTTCGGTGGCACCGAGACTGCTAGGGTTTCACAAAGTTCCAAAATCGGTCACACCAATTAGTAATACTCGGTCAAACCGAGTCTCACTTGTGCAATGGCATAAGCCAAATCGGTGGGACTGAGTTTTTCAACTCGGTGGGTCCGAGATGGTTTCGGCGGAAACCTAACCCTAAAATTTTCGAATCAAACCTAATCTATGAGTTCATTGACTGGATAGAAGTTTATCAAACGTGGAAAGAATCATTATGATCACAATGTGCTAAGAATCGGATTGGGGAATAGCACAAAGATCGAGTCCATACCCTAGTTCGGCGGAGACTCGCTACGGCGGCAACGGCGGGGTTGATTCCCGTTGACAGCGACGGAGACCAGCGACTGGAGGCGGCTGGCGGCGAGGAGACGATCCGGAGACCACGTTGGCAGAGCGAACTATCGCGCGGGCGAAGGGGTTTGGAGAAATTTCCAAATTTTTGCCCGTGACTATATATAGCCCGACCCTGTCGGTGTGACCGAGTGGAACAACTCGGTGGCACCGAGATGCAAAACTGTATACATTTATTGCAACTCGGTGTGACCGAATGGTTCAAATCGGTTGCACCGAGATCAAAAATTCAGATCAACCTAATGATCTCGGTAGGACCGAAAGTAGGATATCGGTCAGACCGAGAATCACAAAGAGGTTTTGGAAGTTTAAGTCTATGACGAATCGGGGACTCCGAGTGCTCCTCACACAGGGTGGTTCGAATCTGACTTGATCAAATTTTTTGATGTAGCATGAATAGAGTTTGAGATGAGAAAAGCATAGATAGCTAGAGGAGGTTCTTAGGCATTCTTGTCCATCCACTTGGCAAAAGGAAATAAAACCAAACAATCAAAACAACAAGTGGATGTCCTCGAATGAGTAAAATATGCAACCAACATGCTCACACAATAAGATGGCAATTGAAATATGTGACAAAGCATGCACAACCAATTCTAGCATCTATCAAGCAATTTGCGATGACTAGGTCATCTATATATGAGTATATTGACTTAGGAGTCAAGTGAGAACACTTGATCATAGGTCATACTCATCGTTTAAGCTCAAGTGGGGTTACGACTTTTACATAAAGCATTGTTGTGTTCACATCTTTAGAGTTGCTTTAGCTCAAGTCTTAGAGTAAAGCTCCCCCTAGATGTGAGATCCCCCCCCTAAGAGGGATGAACTAACCTTGGGTTTTGTCGATGATGACTTCATGTAGATGTTGAAGATGTGGATGCTCATTGTTGATGTAGATCACTTGGAGCTATCCATTTGAGTGAATTGCACTTTCAATACCTACATGGGTTAGTCCCACAAGGAACAAACAAGGATATCCATAGACATAGAGTGATGCACACACAAGATAATGTCCATGAAAACTTTTAGTTTACCTTGTCCCTTGTCTTACCAACAAGAGGGTTTGTGACTCCTTGAACTAGTGCAAGATGTGGAAGTTGATTGCACTTGTTCTTGCCAAAATGATAAGAGTGAAGTATGTTGGCGGAGTCACCCTCAAGAACTCTCTAGTTCTTCTTCTTTTGGATCCACACCATCTTGATGGGAATCCTTGGAGTTGTAGTCGTACTTGATGAACTGGAACTTGAAGTGGTCTTGGGAATCCACTTTACTAACGTCTTAGGAGCTTCTTCAAATGCATCAATTTCCTCTTGAAGCTTGTCCTTGCCTTTTTGCTTGTAGTCTTGTGGTGGAAGATCATCTTGAGCTTGTGTCCCCTTGAAGGAAGTATCATACTTCTCTTGTTGAGGAACAAACTTTGTCTTGGGGTATTGATCTTCTTCCCACTCAACTCCATTGGCATTGAACTTTCGTTCAAAACCAACACCTTGATTCTTCCGGTGCATTCCTTGCTTGTGCACAATTTCCTCGAATTGCTTACTCCCGGCAAGGCTTTTGTACACTCCTTTCTCTATAATTCCCTTCAATAAGCTATTTTCTTGCTCAAGTGTAACTTGGCTAAGAGAATCATTAGTGGAATCAAGAGAACTACTAGAAGCAACAATATTGGATTTAGCATGATCATTGTTACTACTAGAGGAAGAATCTTTCTTGTTCTTGTTACTAGACTTGACTTGAGGCATGTAAGTGGATAAGAGTAAACGCTTGGCAATGTAAGAAGAACTTTTCTTGCGGAGATCATCATTGATTGCCTTTAAAAACTCATGCTCTTGCTCAAGATTGAGCTTTTCAAAGAGTAACTTCTCATGAGCTCTTAAAAGTTCTCGATGATCTTCGAAGATAGTTTCATGATCTAACTTAAGAGTGTTTAGTTCTTTAGTTAGAGCCTCAATCTTCTCCTTATCATTGTCATTCGTTTTATCTTGATTAGCATGATTAATTGACGTTTCATCATAGTATTCATCACTAGAGTTGTCAACAAGTAAATCATCATCACCTAACAAGTCATCTTCATCACTATTAAAATCAACATACTCGGGGTGTGTTACCTTAGGACCTTTGGCCATGAAGCATCTTCCAATTCCTTCATTTGGTGAGTCAAATATGTCGTAGGAGTTGGCTGACACAAGTGCTAGACCGGCAACACCTCCATCTTGAGTATATTCAGAATCGGAGTGATAACTTCTCTCGGAGTGGCTGTCAGAGTCGGAGCCGGATACCCATTCACCAACATGAGCTTGATGTCTTCGTTTTGTGTAGCTCCTTGATGATTTTTCCTTCCTTTCCGAATCCTTGCTTCTCCGTGAGTATCTTCGTTCATAACGATCATCTCTACTCCTTCTCTCTCTTGGTGGTGATTCTTTGCTTCTTCTTTTTGGAGAGTCTTCTCTTCTCTTGTAGGGAGCCGTACAATCATTAGAATAGTGTCCGGGTCTTCCACAATTGTAGCAGTTTCGCTCTCGACTAGAAGATCTTTTGTCATTGTAGGACCTTGACTTGGAGCATCTATCTTTGCTTCTACTCTTGTAGAATTTGTTGAAGTTCTTCACCATTAATCTCAATTCTTCATTGAAGTTTTGTTTCTCACTTGATGATGTAGGGGCTTCACATGAGGCTTTGTAGGCACCACTTGATTTGTTGTGAAGTTCATCTTTATCCTTAAGTGACATCTCATGAGCAACAATTCTTCCAATTACCTCCATTGGCTTGAGATCTTTGTAATTGGGCGTCATTTGGATCAATGTGCACACAGTATCATATTTTACATCCAAGGCTCTTAGAATCTTCTTGATGATGAATCTATCGGTCATCTCTTCACTTCCTAAGCCGCCAATCTCATTTGTGATGAGAGCAAGCCTAGAGTACATTTCAGCGACACCTTCACCATCCTTCATTTTGAACTTGTCAAGTTGACTTTGAAGCACATCCAACTTGGATTCCTTGACGGAGTCGGTACCTTCGTGCGTATCAATCAAAGTGTCCCAAATTTCCTTTGCATTCTCAAGACGGCTGATTTTGTTGAATTCTTCACGGCACAATCCGTTGAAGAGAATATCACAAGCTTGAGCATTGTATTGCAACATCTTCAACTCATCCGCGGTAGCTTCACGGTTTGGTTCTCTCCCATCAAAGAAGTCACCTTGCAAACCAACACACACAATAGCCCAAACGGCGGGGTTATGTCCAAGAATATGCATTTTCATTTTATGCTTCCAACTAGCAAAATTTGTACCATCAAAGTAAGGACCTCTACGGTGATAATTTCCCTCGCTAGACGCCATACTCTCCTAGGTTGTGAAACCAAGGCTATGACCACCAAAAGCTATGGAAATCAAAGCAAATGGAGACCAAAGCTCTGATACCACTTGTAGGATCGGAAGTATGTCTAGAGGGGGGGTGATTAGACTACTTGACCAAATAAAAACTTAACCTTTTCCCAATTTTAGTTCTTGGCAGATTTTAGCTATTTTAGGACAAGTCAAGCAATCATCACACAATTCAAGCAAGCATGCAAAGAGTATATTGGCAGCGGAAAGTAAAGCATGCAACTTGCAAGAATGTAAAGGGAAGGGTTTGGAGAATTCAAACGCAATTGGAGACACGGATGTTTTTCCCGTGGTTCGGATAGGTGGTGCTATCCTACATCCACGTTGATGGAGACTTCAGCCCACGAAGGGTAACGGTTGCGCGAGTCCACGGAGGGCTCCACCCACGAAGGGTCCATGAAGAAGCAACCTTGTCTATCCCACCATGGCCATCGCCCACGAAGGACTTGCCTCACTAGCGGTAGATCTTCACGAAGAAGGCGATCTCCTTGCCCTTACAAACTCCTTGGTTCAACTCCACAATCTTGTCGGAGGCTCCCAAGTGACACCTAGCCAATCTAGGAGACACCACTCTCCAAGAAGTAACAAATGGTGTGTTGATGATGAACTCCTTGCTCTTGTGCTTCAAATGATAGTCTCCCCAACACTCAACTCTCTCTCATAGGATTTGGATCTGGTGGAAAGAAGGTTTGAGTGGAAAGCAACTTGGGAAGGCTAGAGATCAAGATTCATATGGTAGGAATGGAATATCTTGGTCTCAACACATGAGTAGGTAGTTCTCTCTCAGAACATATGAGTTGGAAGTGTAGATGTGTTCTGATGGCTCTCTCCACGAGTGAAGAGGAGGTGGAGGGGTATATATAGCCTCCACACAAAATCCAACCGTTACACACAATTTACCAATCTCGGTGGGACCGAATCAACAAACTCGGTCGGATCGAAAAGGTAAACCTAGTGACCGTTAGATATTTTCGGTGGGACTGACATGCAACTCCGTAGGACCGATTTTGTTAGGGTTAGGGCATAACGTAATCTCGGTGAGACCGATTACACAAACTCGGTGAGATCGATTTTGGTAATAAGCTAACCAGAGAGTTGGTCAGGTAAACTCGGTGGGACCGATTTGCTCTTTCGGTGAGACCGAAATGTTACAAAAAGGGAACAGTGAGTTTACATTGCAATCTCGGTGGGACCGATCCGCTCTTTCGGTGAGACCGAAAAGTTACGAAAGGGAAACAGAGAGTTTGCAATCCCATCTCGGTGAGACCGAGATCCCTATCGGTAGAACCGAATTGCTAGGGTTTGGCAGTGGCTTATGACAAGTGAAACTCGGTGGCGCCGGATAGAAAGAATCGGTAGGACCGAGTTTGGCTTAGGGTTTAGGTCATATGTGGATATGGGTAAGTAGTTGAGGGTTTTGGAGCATATCACTAAGCACATGAAGCAAGAGGCTCATTAAGCAACACCTCATCCCTCCTTGATAGTATTGGCTTTTCCTAAAGACTCAATGTGATCTTGGATCACTAAAATATAAAATGAAGAGTCTTGAGCTTTTGAGCTTGAGCCAATCCTTTGTCCTTAGCATTTTGAGGGTTCCACTTTCACCATCCATGCCATGCCAATCATTGAGCTTTCCTGAAATAATCGTCTTGGAATAGCATTAGCTCAATGAGCTATATGTTGTTATGAATTACCAAAACCACCTAGGGATAGTTGCACTTTCAACCTGGCCAAATAGCAAATCCCACCAGCCTCAAGCGCGGTGAAGACTATCCTGATGAATGGGCCAAGCGCCAAGCCAAGCTGGCTAAGCAAGCCAAAGAAGCAGTGAGGAAATTCAATGAAGACTCTGCTGCTGCTGCTGCTGCCTCTGCTGAGGCCTTTGCTGTCAAGCCAAAGAAGGCTTTGTCAAAGAAGCCTGCATGCAAGCCAAGTGCTTCACCAACAATGCCCTCAAGGCCAAGTTCCTCAGCAATGCCCTCATGGCCAGAATCCTCAAAGCCCTCACGACAAATTCCTCATGCTGCTCCTATTCCTCCAAAGTCCTCAGCTCCTCTGCCAAAGCCTTCAGCTGTTCCAACTAAATCCTCAGCACCTATGCATCTCGCCTCATGCCAAAGGACTGCCGGCATCTCCATTGCCTCAGGTGTCTCAGCTAGTTCCTCAGCTGCACCAAGTTCCTCAGCTGTCCCCTCACTGCTAAAGACAAAGGCCACTGCTGGACGAGGTCCTCGCCCAAGTCCTCAAAAGAAGCAAGTCGCTTTCCAAGTGTCGTCTGATGAAGACGAAGCTGATGATGATGAACTTGCAGAAATCATCAGAGACAGGCAAGTCAGGGCCGCAAGAGCCAAAGGATCAGAGGTGCCACTGCTTTTGGATCCCAAGCTGATCCTCGACTACATTGATGATTGGCACAAGGACCCCAACACTCCCTTGCCTGACTTCAAGCTGACTCCTGGCCAAAGTCACATGCTGACCCACTTCATTCAAGAAGAAAAGTGGAAATTTGAGAAGGCCAGGCAGATCTGTCGGATTTCGGGTTTCGGCAGACCCTTAAGGTTCGAACTCTGGGGTGCGCGCGGAGATTGCGTCTTCTACCTCACTGTCTTGCAAAGATCTAAACTACTGAAAGAACTGCACAAGAGACACAAGGTTTATACTGGTTCGGTCCACCGTTGTGGTGTAATACCCTACTCCAGTGTGTGGTGGGTGGATTGCCTCTTGGGGCTGATGATGATGAACAATACAAGGAAGAACAGCCTCGCGAGGGTCTGTTCTTGGCTGGGGCGATGAACTGCTAGCGGGAGTTCAGTCACCCTTCTCTCTCTCTCTCTCTGCCTTCGATCTGATCCTCTCCCTTTTTTCCAACCCCCCTGCTCTGTGGGCGGCTGGTCCTATTTATAGAGGCCCTGGTCCTCTTCCCAAATATC
Organism: Triticum urartu; assembly: GCF_056163025.1. Lineage (NCBI taxonomy): Eukaryota > Viridiplantae > Streptophyta > Magnoliopsida > Poales > Poaceae > Triticum > Triticum urartu. The sequence goes on along the minus strand of NC_141875.1, from coordinate 109,646,834 downwards.
GAGCGGGAAGGGAGCCAACAATGGCGGGCTAATTTAAAGGGGGACAACAAGTATCAGCTATCCTGACAAAAGCAGTCTTCGCCTGCGCAAAGTTCTGGTGATGACGCCGTCTTGGGCTCCACGGTGACCTCCATCTCGTAATCCTCCTGGTCTTGGTCTCGTTGCACCGAGATGGCAACCTTTGCCTGATGTCTCGGTACTCCGCGGCTGCGCTTGCCACCTTTGCACCAAAGAGGAAAGGAGGACGCTGCGCTGGCTGGCACCTGCCTGGCGCCCTGAGTCGTCATGGCTTGCGTAATGGGCACCTCGCGAGGTACCCCACCTTGATCTCTCCGCCTCCTCGCGAGCCAGCCTGACGAGGCCACGCCTGAAGAAGCTCCGCGTCGTCCGCCCCGCGAGGCTTGGCCCCTCGCGAGGGTCTTGAGTCTTGTGTTGATGAAGATGGGCCGTGCTAGGCCCCCCTTTGAGCCACGCCGCGGGCCGCAGGCAGGCAAGTCTGGGGACCCCCGTTCCTAGAAAGCCGATAGTAGCCCCCGGGCCCAAGGCGCACCCGGACTTGGCCGTGCCGAGAGGCGAAAGGGCAAGGGCGAAGCGCCGCCGGCCCTAACAGCCTGCGGCCTTGGGCGGCGCGTGGCGGTTGATTGGACGTGGGTGTCTCCGCTTCCCCACGACGCCTTGGTGATCGCGCGAGTTGGACAAGTCCTTGCATGCAAATCGTGTCATGATTACCTGCGATCGTGGAGGCCGGCGGTTGGCCTTCGCCAGCTATAAGTACGGAACTGCGCGTGCCCTTCCAGTCCATCCCTCCTTGCTTCTTCCTCTCCCCAATCCTTGATCCGTCTTGCCGCGATGGCTTCGATTCGCCGGTTCTCTCCAGCGGAGAAGGGAAAGGCTTGCCAGGTCGAGCCTACCTCTCCTGCGCCCAAGCGCGGCCGAGGGCGCCCCCGGAAGCATCCCGTGGTCGCCTCGGCAGCCTCCCACGGTCGCGGAGATGGTTCCTAGCGCGGTGACGGGCGAGCTGCTGCGGCCGGAGGATGCGCCTTGGTTGCGCGCTCCCTTAGGCCACGCTTTCGCATTCCGGAGGTGCTGCCGGACTTCGTCGTATGGTCGGCGGAGCCGACTAGCGCCCGGCTCCAACTCCCTCGCTTTCTCCTTGGTGAGCTCCCGGTCGGTGCCCCGGGCGGCCTTTGGCTACAGGCGGATGGCTGCTGCAGCCGGGCCTCATGGGCTGCACTGGAGGTCTCCGCCACTGGGAGCTTGGCCCTGACCCGTGGTTGGCAGGCGTTTGCCCGTGCTCATGGCCTGGAGCACCGGTGCACCCTGCACTTTAAGTTTGATGGTGATGCCACCCTCTATGTGAGGGTGTTTGGGGAAGATGGTCGCCGCGCGGGGTGTTGCCCTGAGGACGACGACCGTGCTCGGGGACCCAGCCTCGACGACGACGGAGGAGACAGCGCCCGTGTGGTTGGCGGCGCTCAAGGCTCCCCAAGCTTCATCAACTATTCTTCAAGCGACTCTTCCAATGGTGGCCGCGGTCAGCCCCCGCGCCGTCACGCTCGCTTGGGAGGCGGCAGCACGTCCGCCCGTCGTCACGCCCCGGTGAAGCGCAAGAGGGAGTCTGCTTGATCCTCAGAGACAGCCCAAGTCTCCTCCGCAGCCCGGCGCGAGGCGAGCCGCGCCGGGCTTGTCCTTTCTCTCCTTTTGTTTCCTGCATAAAAGAAAACAGCTGCATGGAGCCCCACGGGGGCGTGTTCGGGGTTATTGCTGTTTACCATTACCTTGATTCCGTTTTCGTGCCCTTCGGCTATGTGTCTGCGCGTAGATAGTTCCCGGCCCCAGCCGTGGGGGGGCGACCGACCCAGGCCCTTTGTTTGCATCGCGGTGCTCGTGGGGCACGGACTGGAGGGGTGCTCCTGTAAGGGGCCCAGGTCACGAACTCTTTGAATGACTAGGATAGGAACACTCGCGAGGGCGTTCAGCTGCCCCCCTCGCGAGGCCTTGCGCAAGAGAAACCGAGGCAGGAGAGTGAAAATCCAAAGAACCGCAAGCCAAAGGCGGCAACAACTTCAATTAAACTTCAAATGCGAACAAACAAGCCAACTGCGGAAAGCAAATGAAAAAGCCGCGTCCGACACCTAATCTAGTCTTCGACGTCTTCTCACCAGCGCGGAGCTAAGTGCTTCCACTGGGCGTGGGAGGGAGCCCCAGGGCCTGAGGCCGGCGCTCCTGAGACTCCGGGGTGTGTACAGCCCCACTCATTATTATGTGAGAGTGTCACGGGCGGCGAGCTTCACAGGCGTTGGCCTTCTTCACAGGCTCCGGGCCTTTCTTCCTAGGGGAAACAAGCTTCACAGGCATTGGCCTTCTTCACAGGCTCCGGGCCTTTTCCAAAACGCGATAACTTCACAGGCACTTGCCTTGCTTCACAGGCTCTGGGCCTTTACCAAAACGCGATAACTTCACAGGCACTCGCCTTGCTTCATAGGCTCTGGGCCTTTACCAAAACGCGATAACTTCACAGGCACTCGCCTTGCTTCACAGGCTCTGGGCCTTTACCAAAACGCGATAACTTCACAGGCACTCGCCTTGCTTCAAAGGCTCTGGGCCTTTTCCAAAAAGGATGATCTTCACAGGCACTCGCCTTGCTTCACAGGCTCTGGGCCTTTTCCAAAAAGGATGATCTTCACAGGCACTCGCCTTGCTTCACAGGCTCTGGGCCTTTTCAGGGGTAGAACCTCCGGAGGTGCTGGATGTTCCATGCATTCTGGACCGGCACTCGCTCCTGAGTCTCCAAGCGCGCGGAGCCGGGCCTGGAAACATGAACAACCTTGAACGGGCCCTCCCACATGGGAGAGAGCTTGTGCAGCCCCTCCCTGGAGAGGACCCGCCTGAGCACGAGATCTCCTACCTCGAGAGTCTTAGAGCGGATGTTGCGACAGTGATATCGCCGTAGCGCCTGTTGGTACCTCGCCGCTCGTAATGCGGCTTCTCGGCGGCGTTCCTCTCCCAGCATGAGGTCTATCCCCCGCATGGCGTCCTGCTGCGCCTCGTCAAACGCCAGGACCCGCGCGGAGCGACATCTGACCTCATGAGGGAGGACTGCTTCGGCTCCGTAGACCAGGAAGAACGGGGTCTCCCCAGTTGGCTTGGTCGCAGTCGTGCGGATGGACCACAACACGGACTGGAGCTCATCGTACCAACCTCTGCCGCAGGCCTCCAGCTTCTTCTTGAACGTCCTGGTCTTGAGGCCCCTCAGGACCTCCGCGTTGGCTCGTTCGGCCTGGCAGTTGCTTCGTGGGTGTGCCACCAAAGCGTAGCATATCTGCGTTCCAAGGTTAGCACAGTATGTTCTGAAAAGGTTACTAGTGAACTGCGAACTGTTGTCTATGATAATGCGGTTCAGCACCCCGAACCGACTCACGATGCCCCTGATGAACTTGACCGCGGAACCCGCGGGGATGGTGCGGACAGCCTCTACTTTTGCCCACTTGGTGAACTTGTCAATGGCGACGTAGAGGTAGCGGTAGCCCCCTGGCGCCCGAGGGAACGGGCCCAGAATGTCCAGCCCCCAGACCGCGAATGGCCACAAAAGGGGGATAGTCTGCAAGCCTCCTGCTGGCTGATGGATCTGCTTGGCGTGGAACTGGCAGGCTTCACAAGCTTTCACTAGTTCCACGGCGTCATTAAGCGCGGTAGGCCAATAAAACCCGCTGCGGAACGCCTTGCCGACGAGGGTCCGTGATGATGAATGATGTCCGCAGTCTCCGCCGTGTATATCCTCTAGCAGTTCCTTCCCTTGCTCCCTGGAGATGCAGCGCAGGGATACATCGTTTGGTCGCTTCCGGTAGAGCTCTCCGTCTTTGATGCAGTATGCCGTGGCCTAGCGTGCCACCCGCTCCGCTTCCTCCTCCTTCTCCGGCAAGGTCCCTTGCGCTAGGTAGCTCCGGAGCTCCGTGATCCAACATCCCTCCTAAGGTTCCATCGTCAGGAGCAGGCGCGCTCCTGAGGCCGGACCACAGGTCGGAGCTCCTGAGGCAGGTGGCTGGGGGAGCTCCTCCCAGGGCTGAGCCGTGTTTGATAATGCCGGCAGAGCTGAGGGCTTGAAGAGCCGCTCCTCGAAAACGCATGGCTCCTGGGGTAACCGTCTGGACGCTCGTTTGGCGATGTCGTCGGCCTCCTGATTGGTGCCACGGGGCACATGCTGCAACTCCAACCCCCAGAATTGCTTCTCCATCCTGCGGAATTCTGCAAGGTAGGCTTCCATGTGCTTATCCTTCGGCTCGTACACCTTGTTGGAGAAATTGACAAGGAGCTGCGAATCGCCCTTGATGGTGAGGCATTTCACTCCTAGGGCAGCCGCGGCCTTCAAGCCCGCTATTAAACCTTCATACTCTGCTATGTTGTTGGAGACCTTTTCGCCTTGCTGGAAATAGAGTTGCACGGCGTAATAGAGCTTGTCCTGTGTGGGCGATATAAGCACCGCCCCAGCTCCAGCGCCATGCCTGGAGAACGCCCCATCGAAGTACATGACCCAGCCTTCTGGCGCCTCGCTTCCCGGGGACAGGGACCGATCCTCATCGGCCTTGAGGCCTGGCGCCTCCGTCCACTCTGCCACAAAATCCGCCAACACTGCTCCCTTGATGACCCTAGTCGTGCTGAATTCGAGCTGAAACGCTTGCAGTTCTATGTTCCACTCAGCGACCCTTCCAGCTGAATTAGGGCTCCTGAGCACTCTCTCCAGGGGGTATGACGAGACGACCTTGATGGGGTGACCCTGAAAATAGTGCCGCAGCTTGCGCGAAGCCACCAGTAGCGTGAGGAGGAGTTTCTGAGGCATGGGGTACCGTGCCCTTGCATCCCGCAGCACTGTGCTGACGAAGTACATTGGGTGCCCAACGAGGCAGAGTGCGTCAGTGCTGGTGGCTCCTTCCGGAGACTGTGGCGCCTCTCGAGGCAATGAGACCTCCTGAGACTGGCCATCTGGAAGAGGGGCCTCTTCCGCCTCTGGTGCGCCCCTCTGCGGCGGCTGATCCTCCTCAGCCATGGTAGCAGTTTCTGTAGGCCTTCCTTGTCCCTGTTCTGCCTTGTCCCGGGCTGCTGTCATGGTTTTGATTCGGCGCTCCTCTCTGACTGCCACCAAGGCTGCGCTGGCGGAGTAGGGAGTGGCGGCGAGGTAAAGCACCAGGGGCTCCTGAGGGCGCGGAGCCACCATGACTGGTGGGCTGGTCAGGTATCTCTTGAGATCCTGGAACGCCATGTCGGCCTCTTCAGGCCACTCGAAGGGCCCCTTCTTCTTCATCAGCTAGAAGAAGGGCAGGGCTCGCTCTCCCAACTTCGAGATGAAGTGCCCTAGCGCGGTCACGCGCCCCGTGGGCTTCTGCATTTCTCTGAGGGTCTTTGGCGGGCTCATGTCTTCTACCGCCTTGACCTTCTCCGGGTTAGCCTCGATGCCTCGGTGGGACACGAGGAAACCCAAGAGCTTCCCCGAGGGGACTCCGAACACACACTTCTCTGGGTTGAGCCGTAGGTTCACTGGTTGAGGCTCGTGAAGGTTTCTTCCAGGTCTTGTATCAGGGTCTTGGCCTCCCGAGACTTTACCACGATATCGTCAACATAAGCTTCGACATTCTTCCCGAGCTGCGGGCCCAAGGTGATGTGCATCAGCCGCTGAAAGGTCGCCCCTGCGTTACGCAGCCCGAAGGGCATGCACGTGTAGCAGTATACCCCACACGGGGTTAGGAAGGTTGTCTTCTCGACGTCTTCTACCACCATCTTGATCTGGTGATACCCAGAGAAGGCGTCCAGGAAGCATAGTAGGTCGCATTCCGCAGTGGAATCGACGATCTGGTCGATGCGGGGGAGCAGGAACGGATCTTGCGGGCATGCTTTGTTGAGGTTGGTGAAGTCGACGCACATACGCTCCTTCCCTCCCTTCTTTGGCACAACGACAGGGTTGGCCAACCAATCTGGGTATCGGACCTCGTGGATGACCCCAGCGGCCTCTAATTTGCGGGTCTCTTGGATGATGAAGGCCTGCTTTTCTGTGGACTGCCGTCTGGCCTTCTGCTTCACAGGGCGCACGTTGGGGCACACGTTGAGGTGATGCTCGATTACACTCCTGGGGATCCCTGCCAACTGGTCCAGCTCCCAAGCGAATACCTTCTTGTTTGAGTGCAGGAACCCGACCAGGGCCTCCTCCTGCTCGGGTTTGAGGTGGGCGCCTATGGTGAATGTGGCGTTGGTAGACCCGTCCTCATCGACGGGTATCTGCTTGGTTTCTGCCTCGTCTTGGGTGAACAACTGCTTCTTCTTGGCGGGTGCAGCCCCCTTGGGCCCGGGGGTCTCCAAGTCGGCGGGCTGTGCCGACGCCGCCATCTTGAAGGCGAGCTTGAGCGCCCGCAGCGCGTCCCCGATGTCTCCGTGCACGGTGAGGACACCGCTGCTCCCGGGCATCTTCATGAGGTTGTACGCCGGGTGCGTCGCGGCCATGAATTGGGCCAGCGCTGGGTAGCCGAGGATGGCATTGTAGGGGAGGCCGATGGGGACGATGTCAAAGTCAACCAGCTCCGTGCGGAAGTTGTCGTAGGTGCCGAAGGTCACTGGGAGCCGGATCTGTCCCAAGGAACTGTACGGCTTGCCCCCAACGCCTGAGAAGGGCCAACTGGGTTGCAGTCGTTCTAGGGGTATGCGGAGGAGATTGAAGGCCTCGACCGAGAGCACGCTGAGGCCCGCGCCGCCATCAACGAGGGTTCTGGTGACGGCCACCTGGCAGATGGTGGGGGTGCACAACATGGGGAGCGCGCCCGAGCAGGCCGAGTTGGAGGGGTGGTCCTCCGAGCTGAAGGTCAGGCCGGTCTCGGGCGCCGCCCGATCCAGGGGAGCCCCCTGCCGTGTGGAAGCGGCGCCGACCCGGCGGACGAACGGCTTGACGTGGTGACTTGTGGGCGGCGCCTGCGAGACGCCCAGGAAGGCCGCGATGACTGGGGGAGTTGGTGTAGCGCGATGGGACGGCGCAGGAGAGCCCCCTGCGGCGCGGACGAGCTCGGGGCGGCCTGGCGCTCCGCGCGGGCTCGACGAGCGTCAGACATGAGCGTGATGGTCGGAGGAGAACGGAGCGGTTGAAGGCGAATTCCGGCGCACCCCTACCTGGCGCGCCAAATGTCGGATTTCGGGTTCCGGCAGACCCTTAAGGTTCGTACTCTGGGGTGCGCGCGGAGATTGCGTCTTCTACCTCACCGTCTCGCAAAGATCTAAACTACTGAAAGAACTGCACAAGAGATACAAGGTTTATACTGGTTCGGGCCACCGTTGTGGTGTAATACCCTACTCCAGTGTGTGGTGGGTGGATTGCCTCTTGGGGCTGATGATGATGAACAATACAAGGAAGAACAGCCTCGCGAGGGTCTGTTCTTGGCTGGGGCGATGAACTGCTAGCGGGAGTTCAGTCACCCTTCTCTCTCTCTCTCTCTCTCTGCCTTCGATCTGATCCTCTCCCTTTTTTCCAACCCCCCTGCTCTATGGGCGGCTGGTCCTATTTATAGAGGCCCTGGTCCTCTTCCCAAATATCAAGCAGGAAGGGAGCCAACAATGGCGGGCTAATTTAAAGGGGGACAACAAGTATCAGCTATCCTGACAAAAGCAGTCTTCGCCTGCGCAAAGTTCTGGTGATGACGCCGTCTTGGGCTCCACGGTGATCTCCATCTCGTAATCCTCCTGGTCTTGGTCTCGTTGCACCGAAATGGCAACCTTTGCCTGATGCCTCGGTACTCCGCGGCTGCACTTGCCCCCTTTGCACCAAAGAGGAAAGGAGGACGCTGCGCGGGCTGGCACCCGCCTGGCGCCCTGAGTCGTCATGGCTTGCGTCACGGGCACCTCGCGAGGTACCCCGCCTTGATCTCTCCGCCTCCTCGCGAGCCAGCCTGACGAGGCCGCGCCTGAAGAAGCTCCGTGTCGTCCGCCCCGCGTGGCTTGGCCCCTCCCGAGGGTCTTGAGTCTTGTGTTGATGAAGATGGGCCATGCTGGGGCCCCCTTTGAGCCACGCCGCGGGCCGCAGGCAGGCAAGTCTGGGGACCCCCGTTCCCAGAACGCCGACAAGATCAAGAAAGCGCAATACAAGAAAGAGCGCTATCTGAAGAAAAATGTTGTCTCTATGACAACTGAAGAACTTGTCACTATTCAGACTGAGATTAAGAAACTCAGTGATGACTTTGACGCATATCGCGCTGATTGGCTTGGAGCCAAGGTTCGTTTTGTGAAACTTGCGGATAACTTCACTTCCAATGTTGCAGCCCCAACGCAACAGGAAATTCCTCAGGCTGAAGCATCTAGTCAGCCTACTGAAGAAAATGCCAGCACCGCTAATGACAATCAGGCTGCTGAAGATAATGTGAGTTCCAGGGCTGATGACTGCATTCCAACCGCTGAAGAAATTGCCAGGGCACCCACTAGTGGTGTGCCTGAAGAAACTGAAGAACTCAAGGCAACTGCATCAGTTGTGCCTTAAGAAAATCAACCAGATTCCTTGGCTACTCCTACACCAACTTCAACTCCAATCCCTCCATTTGCATCAGATGTGAAGAAGACCAAGGCTGCAGAGCGTGCTGCAGTGAAGAAAAGGAAAGCATCAGTTGCTTCAGATTCTTTAGCTCCGAAGAAAATGAAGCCTATGACAAGTTCATTTGCAAATCTGATTGATGTTGTTCCCATCTCAACCAGGCCATCAAAGGACCTTGTTCCTTTTGATGAAGAATATGTGATCCCCAGTGGATCTGATGAAGAAACTCCTTCTGCTGCTTCGTCTGAACCATTGGATGAATAAATTGAAGTGGATGCGATCCCTTCAACACCTATCATCTCCTCGCCTATGCCTCGGTTCATAGCTGAAGAGGCTGGCGTTGAAGAAATGGAAGATGAAGATGTGGACATTGGCTGCTCCACACCCGTAATCAGTGATGAATTCTGGGAAAGTCAGCATCCAAACTCTCCAATGTTCACCCCTCTACAGCAAATTCCTCAGTCCCCCACACAAACTGTTCACATGGGCTCTGAAGAAACTCATCCCACTGCAACTGTCCATGAGGAAATTCCAGCCACTAGCGCTGAAGAAACTGCTGCTCCTGAACAACCAACGATGCAGATTGCCACTGAGGAGGAACCAGAAATTCCTCAGCCTGAAGAACATGCGATTGAGATTCCTGAGGTCGTGATGCAACTCACTGACACTCCTCTTCCGAAGCCAAAGGATCCATTCTCACGCAAGCAAAAGTTCAAGGCTGATGATTTCTTCGGTGAGCACGTATTCTTCGAAGATTACAACCCATATGACTCTGCTCGCATTAGGAAGAGGCGTTTCTTCTGAAACTTTATTGGATCGAGTTGTAATCTTAAACCCGATGGTGCTCTGATACTTTTGATGCACTGTGCTCTGGTACTTTTGATGCACTGTTCTGCATGCTTATTCCTTGTTAATATTACTGCACGCATGCTGAATTTCATCAGGCACCATATTTTATCATGCATTTCAAATTCTTCATATTATATGTTAAATGCATGTATGAATTACAAGATATAGGGGGAGATCTCCATGATTCAACTCTTCAAGTGTGCATTGCTTCAAAAATAAATTCCTCACTATGCACATCTTCAGGGGGAGTTCTTCCATATCTTGCAATCAAATTCCTCAATATCAGTAGTTACACTTCATATGTTTATCCGCGTTGAAACTTAACCTATATTGTCATCAATCACCAAAAAGGGGGAGATTGTAAGTGCATCTAGTGCCCCTTAGTGATTTTGGTGTATTGAAGACTTATAGGTTAAGGGACTAATGCGTTTGTGAGTGTACACAGGTCTATAAGTCTATGAGGAGTTTGATATTTACAGGTAAAGTCGACCCCTCAAAATGAATATCTTCGACCGAAGATTTTGGTATTTCTGAAGACTTTCATGAAGACTTTGAAAGTGAAGAAATTGGTGTGTCCGTGAAGACTTGATATTCATGCGAGGAATATGAAGCTTGAAGACTTTCGTTTTCATAGTTTTGTTTTTTCTCTTTCTTGAGTCATAGGAAACACCGTACTGTTAAAGGGGGTCGAGGAAATACCAAGGAAAAATTTCCATGTGATGCTCAACTCAAAATCCTACACCTACCAATCCCTTTGAGTGAAGCCATTGGAAATCTCATATAGTTCAGTCAATTTCTTCAGTGACAGAGACGAAGTTCTTCTGGTCTCTGAGGAATTTGTCCTGACTGAGGAGTTAGGAATTCGCCAGTGCGGATTGCCTACACAGTGAGGAACATGATAGCCCTGAGGATTTTGCTACTCAAAATTCCAACCGTTGCTGTGCTATGCGCCAGCTGTCCCAAAATATCTATCCGCCTAACGGTCATATCATTGAAGGGCATTTATGTCTTATCATGTCGGGCTGCTCCCTAGGCTATAAATAGCCGCCCCCTACAACCACTAGCTGGTTGGCTGCTCCGAGACCCATCCTCTGAGGACTTTGAGCGAAAATCATCAAGTGAGGAAAAACCAAAAACCCAAAACCCAAACACCTACAAACCCCAAGTGATTGAGCATCACTGAAGAGATTGATCCTGCGTGGATCCGACGCTTGTTACCTTTGAAGACTGTGCTTCTTCCAGAAAGTTAGGTGTCACGGTCCAGAGCATCCAAGAGGAATTGTGGATCGCCGAGTGACCGAGTTTGTGAAGGTTTGGAAGTCGCCTGAAGACTTACCACGAGTGATTGGACGAGGTCTGTGTGACCTTAGTTCAAGGAGAATACGGTGAGGACTGGGTGTCCTGAGCTGCGTGTTCAGGGCTGGGTGTCCGGGGCTGTGTGTCCTCGAGTTTAAATACTTAACCGCTCCAACCAGACGTACAACTGAGACAGCAGTTGGAACTGGTCTACCAAATCATTGTCTTTACCAAGCTTACTGGTTCTATTGCCTCAACTCTTTCATTTCCTCATAACTGTGTTGCGTGTCTGTTCATATCTGTGTTTGAAGACTTTGACTGAAGACTTTCTCAGTTTCCTCAGTTCAATTTCTTCAGTCTGTTTGTCTTCTTCTTGAGTTATCCTGTGATTACGCTTCCTGTACTCTGTGTCAGTGTTCATTTCATCATGATGACTATGCTTGTATTCTGTTATGTTTACTTTTGAGTACTTATTCCGCTGCTAGTAGTTGTTCACTAAGGAATTTCCTCACTGACAAATTCCTCAGTGAAGAATTTCATAAAAATCACCTATTCACCCCCCCTCTAGTCGATATAACGCACTTTCATGTTGCAGCATTCTTTACAGACTATCCTATTTAGGCAGATTGCTGTTATGTTTGCATTGTTTGCATATGTTTGCTCCTTTAATGATTCTATTTGAGGATAGGACTATTAAATATGTAGAGGCATTCAGTATTCAATGTTGAATAATAATTTTAGTGATTTGCTACAGTAGAGTATGATAAGGTTTTTGCAATGGTTTATACTAACTTATCTCATGAGTCCTTCTCGAGTTTTGTGTGGATGAAGCTTTTGAGATTTAGGGAGACCGTGATATGAGAGGAATTAAGGAGACACAAAAGCTAAATCTTGGGGATGCCCAAGGCACCCCAAGATAATATTTCAAGAAGTCTCAAGCGTCTAAGCTTGGGGATGCCCCGGTTGGCATCCCACCTTCCTTCTTCAACAATTATCGGTTAGTTTCGGTTGATCCTAAGTTTTTGCTTCTTCACATGATGTTTGTTATTCTTAGATGTCATTTTATTTTGCTTTGCTTGCTGTTTGAATAGAGTACCAAGATCTTAAATTATTGAATGTTAGAGAGTCTTCACATAGCTAAATAATTATTTAACTACTCATTGATCTTCACTTAAATCTTTCGGAATAGTTTGTCATTTGCTCTAGTGCTTCACTTATACCTTTTAGAGCATGGTGGTAGTTTTATTTTGAAGAAATAGATGAACTCTCATGCTTCACTTATATTATTTTGAGAGACTTAAATAGCTTGGTAATGTGCTTAAAAATCCTAATATGCTAGGTATTCAAGAATAACAAAATTCTCTTATGAGTGTGTTGAATACTATGAGAAGTTTGATACTTGATAATTGTTTTGAGATATGGAGGTGATAATATTAAAGTCATGCTAGTTGAGTAGTTGTGAATTTAAAGAATACTTGTGTTAAAGTTTGTGATTCCCGTATCATGCACGTATGGTGAACCGTTATGTGACGAAGTCGGAGCATGATTTATTTATTGATTGTCTTCCTTATGAGTGGCGGTCGGGGACGAGCGATGGTCTTTTCCTACCAATCTATCCCCCTAGGAGCATGCGCGTAATACTTTGCTTTGATAACTTCTATATTTTTGCAATAAGTATATGAGTTCTTTATGACTAATGTTCAGTCCATGGATTATACGCACTCTCACACTTCCACCTTTGCTAGCCTCTCTAATACCGCACACCTTTCGCCGGTATCATACACCTACCATATACCTTCCTCAAAACAGCCACCATACCTACCTACTATGGCATTTTCATAGCCATCCCGAGATATATTGCCATGCAACTTTCCACCATCTAGTTCATCATGACACATTCATCATTGTCATATTGCTTAGCATGATCATGTAGTTGACATAGTATTTGTGGCAAAGCCACCATTCATAATTTCTTCATACTTGTCACTCTTGATTCATTGCATATCCCGGTACACCGCGGAGGCATCCATATAGAGTCATACATTGTTTTAGAATCGAGTTGTAATCATTGAGTTGTAAATAAATAAAAGTGTGATGATCATCATTCAATAGAGCATTGTCGCAAGAAAAAAAGAGAGAAAGGCCAAAAAAAGAAGGCCCAAAAAAAGAGAGAAAATAAATAAAAAGGGGAAATGCTACTATCCTTTTTCCACACTTGTGCTTCAAAGTAGCACCATGATATAGCGAGTCTCATATATTGTGCTTCAAAGTAGCACCATGTTCTCCATATAGAGAGTCTCATATGTTGTCACTTTCATATACTAGTGGGAATTTTACATTATAGAACTTGGCTTGTATATTCCAATGATGGGCTTCCTCAAAAATTGCCCTAGGTCTTCGTGAGCAAGCAAGTTGGATGCACACCCACTAGTTTCTTTTGTTGAGCTTTCATGCATTTATAGCTCTAGTGCATCCATTGCATGGCAATCCCTACTCACTCACATTGATATCTATTGATGGGCATCTCCATAGCCCGTTGATATGCCTAGTTGATGTGAGACTATCTTCCCCTCCTTTTTGTCTTCTCCACAACCACCATTCTATTCCGCCTATAGTGCTATATCCATGGCTCACGCTCATGTATTGCGTGAAGATGGAAAAAGTTTTGAAAAAGTTAGAGTATGAAACAATTCATTGGCTTGTCATCGGGGTTGTGCATGATTTAAATACTTTGTGTGGTGAAGATGGAGCATAGCCAGACTATATGATTTTGTAGGGATAACTTTCTTTGGCCATGTTATTTTGAGAAGACATAATTGCTTTGTTAGTATGCTTGAAGTATTATTATTTTTATGTCAATATAAACTTTTGTCTTGAATCTTTCTAATCTGAATATTCATGCCACAATTAAGAAGAATTACATTGAAATTATGCCAACGAGCATTCCACATCAAAAATTATCTTTTTTATCATTTACCTACTCGAGGACGAGCAGGAATTAAGCTTGGGGATGCTTGATACGTCTCCAACGTATATATAATTTTTGATTGCTCCATGCTATATTATCTACTGTTTTGGGCAATATCGGGCTTTATTATCCACTTCTATATTACTTTCGGGTCTAACCTATTAACCGGAGGTCCATCCCAGATTTGTTGTTTTATGCCTATTTCAGACGGAGTCGAAACGGAACGAAATCAACTAGAGAAGTTATTTTTGGAACAAAAGCCACCCAATGGACTTGGACCCCATGTCAAGGAAGGAACGAGGTGGTCATGAGGGTGGGGGCGCCCCCCCTAGGGCGTGCCCCCTGTCTCGCCGGGCCCTCGTGGCTCCCTTGACGTGCTTCTTCTGCCTATATAACTCCATATACCCTAAAACTTTCAGAATGCATAATAGATCGGGAGTTCCGCCGCCAGAAGCCTCCGTAGCCACCGAAAGCCAATCTAGACCCGTTCCGGCGCCCTACCGGTGGGGGCAATCCTTCTCCGGTGGCCATCTTCATCATCCTGGTGCTCTCCATGACGAGGAGGGAGTAGTTCTTCCTCGGGGCTGAGGGTGTGTACCAGTAGCTATGTGTTTGATCTCTCTCTCTCTCTCTCTCTCTCTCTCGTGTTCTTGAGATGATACGATCTTGATGTATCGCGAGCTTTGCTATTATAGTTGGATCTTATGTTTCTCCTCCCCCTCTACTCTCTTGTAATGAATTGAGTTTCCCCTTTGAAGTTATCTTATCGGATTGAGTCTTTAAAGATTTGAGAACACTTGATGTATGTCTTGCCATGGATATCTGTGGTGACAATGGGATATCACGTGATTCACTTCATGTATGTTTTGGTGATCAACTTGCGGGTTCCGCCCATGAACCTATGCATAGGGGTTGGCACACGTTTTCGTCATGATTCTCCGGTAGAACTTTGGGGCACTCTTTGAGGTCCTTTGTGTTGGTTGAATAGATAAATCTGAGATTGTGTGATGCATATCGTATAATCATACCCACGGATACTTGAGGTGACATTGGAGTATCTAGGTGACATTAGGGTTTTGGTTGATTTGTGTCTTAATGTGTTATGCTAGTATGAACTCTAGGGTTGTTTGTGACACTTATAGGAATAGCCCAACAGATTGATTGGAAAGAATAACTTTGAGGTATTTTTGTACCCTACCATAATCTTTTCGTTCGTTCTCCACTATTAGTGACTTTGGAGTGACTCTTTGTTGCATGTTGAGGGATAGTTATGTGATCCAATTATGTTAGTATTGTTGAGGGAACTTACACTAGCGAAAGTATGAACCCTAGGCCTTGTTTACCATCATTGCAATACCATTTACGCTCACTTTTATCACTTGCTACCTTGCTGTTTTTATTATTTCAGATTACAAAAACTATTATCTGCTATCCATATTGCACTTGTATCACCATCTCTTCGCCGAACTAGTGCACCTATACAATTTACCATTGTATTGGGTGTGTTGGGGACACAAGAGACTCTTTGTTATTTGGTTGCAGGGTTGCTTGAGAGAGGCCATCTTCATCCTATGCCTCCTACGGATTGATAAACCTTAGGTCATCCACTTGAGGGAAATTTGCTACTGTCCTACAAACCTCTGCACTTGGAGGCCCAACAACGTCTACAAGAAGAAGGTTGTGTAGTAGACATCAGTGGGCCTCAGCAGCAACCGCACCGCGGCCCAAGTAAGTAATCCCCTAGCCGAACACACCGTATTTTTATTTATCATGACATCATTCAGAAGAATCGCTCTTTGACCAGGACTGGATAACAAAGGCGAAGATGATCCGGTGTTCGGCCCCCCTTCCTGAAGGCTTGGACAATCCGGTGCTGGAAAAGATGCTCGAGCCAGCACCTCGCTCGATGCCCTCAAAGGAAGATGAAGGGGGGAATAAAGAGGGTGAAAGCGGGCCTCCACCGCTACCTATTCCAACCGAGGGAATGAGCGCCTCCGTGAGTGAGGATAACCAAGGGGAAGAATCTGACATTCTCTCGCCCCGGGGAAGGAAGAGGACTACCTCTGAAGATTCAGAAACCAAGGTTTCCAAACGGGAGAAGAAATCTCCACCAGAGGGTCCTGCCTCAGAGGGTGCTCTTGCCACACAAAGTCCGCGCGGGGATCAGCCCTCTAACGAGCTGTAAGTAATCAAAAAGTACTTAATAGTGAAGATATACTACCTTACCTCTGAGGAAAATAACCGAAGCATTTATCTTCTTCCGGAGAAGATGGAGAGCAAAACGCCTCCCCCGGACTCCCCAGCTCGAGAAGCGGGCGACCTTGAAGTGTCGTCACGGAGCGTTTCTCCTGATCCGGCAAGGCTAGAAGGTAATCCTATGGCCACCCGAAGTCCCCAGTATCCGGCTCTTGAAGAGAGCGATCAAAAGAGTCCGGCACCATCTGGTATGCGATCGGACATACTGAAGGATCTGCTAGAGCGAGCGACTATCTCATAAGAGCACCGTACATTGATGGGTACAGTGATTGAAAGGATTTCGTCCACCGAAAGCAGGTTGCATGAAGCCTTTATGAGTCTACTGACGGGCTTTGAGGTACGTAAAATGATATACATTTTTTATAGTACCGCACCTTTTTAGGTGTGCCCTGTGTAGATAGTAGCCCCTGAGACTCTATTTGTCGTCGGGAACGGCGGCAAACAAAGGATCGTAGTCCCAGGTAATAACCAGGCCGCCGTTATGTGCAGGTGGTTGAAGCTCTGGTGGCTAGCCGGACTGATGGTTTTGTCGAACTAAAGTGGTAACTGGATGCGGCAGATGCTGACATCGAGCTTGTTAACAAGCGGCTTGACGAGGCACAGGGTAGGTGATTTTACTAGTAAATGTCACATAATAAGAGCAGCATGATGCCAGTATCTTTATTATGTTGTGACTGTAGATGGAGCTGCCACCGTGGAGACCCTTCGGGCGGAGCTTGCCCGAGCCAAGGAGCAAGCAAGGAGTAGTAATGCAGCTGCTTTAAAGGCGGCCGAAGAGTTAAGAGCCGAGAAGGCCGCGCATAACGAGAGCCAAGAAAAAATGGCCAAGATGGCTGTAAAGTTAAAAGATACTGCCGACCGCTGCCAGCTTCTTGAAGAAGCAAACCGGGCGAAGGTGATGGACCTGGAAAAGGCCACGATGGCGACAAAGACACCCGCTCTGCAATGAGAGCGAAGAAGGAGGAACTGCGTGGAGCCAGGGATATTGTGGCTAGGAAGCCCTTTATGCTGCGGAGAAAGTTTGGAGATCCTCGGTATGCCCCTCTGGATCGGCTATGGAGTTTGGCAGACGCATATCTAGACTTGGCGGCGAGTGCTGTCGATGCGGCCGAATACTTCTGAGATCAAACAGATCGTGAAGTGGACAAGCTATTCTGGTCGCAATTTAATGTTCCAGAGCGTCCGCTTCCATTGACTGATCAGCTTGTCGAATGGGCCGAGCTGAATAGATTGTCCAGACTCGCCATGAGGTCTGTTGTGGATCATCTGTGGCCGGAAAGGCCAAAGTCGAATAGCTATTTCATCTTGGTGCAGCAGTTCCTTGGTGCGGTGCCGCGCATTAATGCGATGAAGAGGTCGGCGTGCATAGAAGGCTCGCGGATGGCCCTTGCCCGTGTCAAAACATACTGGGCAGAGATGGATGCCACCACTGTTGCAGCGCAGGGTTCGGCCATAAGCCGAGTGGCTGCCGAGCACTATTTTGAAGAAGTTCTCGAAGGCGCTCGTTCGATAGAGGCCCAGTGCTCGAAGAATATTATGTTTGAGTGACATGTATTCCCATTTTAAAAACTATGTTTTATTAAATTTATCAAGGCTGTATTTGTACTTTTGCCTGAAAGTATTATGATGCCTCCTGTGCGGCCGTTTATGTATATATGTATATAACCTGAAAGATTGGGGTCGTCGGCTTCAGCCCCCACGCATATAATGCAGGGGTGTTCGCAGAAGACGCGTGTTCACACTTGATCCAACGTCTTGGTCCATTAAGGAGGTGATAGCGCAGTGAACTAGGCAACCGGACTATAATGCTTTAACACTTTCACTTAGTCAGAGGAGTTTGACAGTGGGGCTACTATATAGCCCCTGGTGGCTCCGCACTCATCAGAATTCGGGGTCTGTACATGCCTAGCCGGGAAACGGCCCTTCGTTAAGGCGGAGGAATCCTGAAGATTCCAGTAGGTCATCGAGTGGTTGACCAGTCTCACACTATATCATGACAGTCAGTTTTTGGCTTTCTCTACTGAGGTGCTCGTCCGGATGAACCAGGGCACAATCGCAGTAGTTCTCCTGGTGCCGCCTTAGCCGATAGAGCGGAATGTAAGGCAGCAAAACACAGGAGCCGGGAAAACCCAACATTTGACCAAAGACATGATTCGGAGCTGATGCATATAAGGCCAAACTCGCGATGCCGAACACTCCCTAAGGTATTCGGTCTTTATGGTGTAAACCAGGCCTAAACAGTGCCCTTTGTAATAAGCCCCTGGTGTCCAGGTACGTGCATTTATTCTGACGTGGCCACATGACAAGATGTCAGCATCCTTCTCAATTGTACTGAGAATCTGAGGGATGTGTATCAACAAGAGACAGTAAAAAAGGTTTACGCAGGGTCTTAATCTAAAAGGAATCCTTGGAATGGGTCCCTGCTGCACGTCTTCGCCTGTCTCTCCATTGTGCCGTATCTTGGACGGGTGTAGCACGATGGTCATCTGTAAAAGAGAGGAACTTAGTTGAAAAGTTGTCGTGCAAAAAGGTAGGTTATACTAAAGAAACCATGTACAATTCAAGATAAGTAAAATTGAGCCTAATTGCCACGTGTTTGCGCGCGTTGAGACCCTTGTATTGTAATAGGGGTGTGGCCATCAAACCTGTATTAATTACATATAGCTGCGCCGGACTCGTCTAACCGCGTCTGTGGTCTTAACGACCTGTCAAATGCTTTAGTTGGTGAGGCCATTTAGTGTGCGGCTGCCAAGGCAGCCGCACTGTCTTCGGCGCGCAAGGAGCGCTCCATATTTCCATGTACTGTAATGACACCGCGTGGACCGGGAATCTTAAGCATGAGGGAAGCGTAATGTGGAATTGCGTTAAAGCAAGCAAAAGCTTCGCGTCCGAGTAGTGCTTGATAGCCACTTTGGAACGGAGTGATGTGGAAGGTTAAATTTTCGCTACGGAAGTTATCGGGCAAACTGAATATAACCCCTAGTAGCAGGGAGCCCGCGCAATGAGCCTCTGGGCCTGGCGTTACTCCTTTAAAGGTAGTATTGCTATGGCTTATTTTTGTTGGGTCTATCGCCATTTTGCGGACTGTGTCCTGATATATCAGGTTTAAACTGCTGCCGCCGTCCATCAGGACTCGTGTGAAGTGATATCCATCAATTATTGGATCTAATACCAAGGCATCCCATCCTGCACGCCGGATACTTGCCGAGTAATCCCGATGGTCAAAGGTGATCGGTTGGGACGACCAGTGGCAGAACTCCGCAGTGGTAGGCCCTGGGGCATGTTTCTCTAGGGGTGCCGTTTTGTTTCTCCCCTTTATCACGTGTAACACGTTGACTATTTTGACTTCTGGTTGGAATTTCTTCTGTTCCCAGTGCTTTGCTTGCGAGGCTCGTCCTCGTCTTCGCTTGGTGTATCCTTCCCCTTATGTTCAGCGTTGAGCTTGCCGGACTGCTTGAAGACCCAACATTCTCTACGGGTATGATTTGCAGGTTTACCGAGGGTGCTATGGATCTGACATATTTGGTCTAGAATTTTGTTTAAGCTGGACAGTTCGTCTCTGTTGCCTCTGGAGGGAGGCTTTTGCTGACCTGGCCGCGAGCTTCTGAATCCTGCGTTTACCGCCATGCTCTTCGGGCTGTCTTCTTTATTCCGGCACTTATTTTTGCGGCGTCGTGATTTCCCGTTTCCATCTCTGACTACGGATGTACTTGGGTCGCTGGTGCTGCATCGGGCTAGCCAGCTGTCCTTGCCCACGCAAAAGTGGGTCATGAGGCTTGTTAATGCTGCCATTGTTCTCAGCTTTTCTTGGCCGAGGTGTCTGGCAAGCCATTCGTCTCGAACGCTGTGCTTGAAAGCTGCTAAGGCTTCGGCGTCCGGACAGTCGACTATTTGGTTCTTTTTAGTAAGAAACCTGTTCCAAAGCTTTCGGGCTAACTCTAGTGGTTGTTGAGTTATATGACTCAAATCGTCTGCATCCGGTGGTCGAACATAAGTCCCTTAAAAATTTGCCCGAAAAGCATCTTCGAGCTCTTCCGAGCTTCCAATGGAGCTTTCGGGGAGGCTTTTAAGCGAATGCCGAGCTGGCCCTTTGAGCTTGAGGGGTAAGTACTTGATGGCATGGAGATCGTCTCCTCGAGCCATGTGGATATGGAGGATATAGTCCTCAATCCAGACCCTAGGGTTTGTTGTTCCGTCGTATGCCTCTATGTTTACGGGATTGAATCCCTCTGGAAATTCATGGTCCAGTACCTCATCGGTGAAACACACGGGGTGTGCGGCACCCCTGTATTTGTGTGTACCGTGATGTTCAGATGTTTGTTGTGTTGTATTGCATACTGGAGCGCGCTTGCATGGCCCGTATATGGATCTGGTTGCGCCGCCCTTCTGATGCGAGCCTTCGCGTGGATCGCATACTGGCTTGTGTGCGGCGTATGTTGCCACTCTATGTTGGTCATGAGGTCATCTATCCGGCAAGATGGCCATTTTAATTTTTGGTTGCGGGGGATCTAAGGCCTCCTCATCGAATTCAGGTAACAACTTTCGCTTCGGGTAGCTCTTGGTGTGGCGATTACTGCCGTACTTCCTGCAGTGTTGGGTACTTCACTCCATCTAATTCTGAGTGTGTCTTGCGCAGCTTTGAGCCTTTGCTTCTGCTTTTTCAGACTTCTCGTGGTGGCAACAAGCCTTTGATGGGCATTCTGTTGCTCCGGGCGTCTGTCCGGTGTGATGTCGTCCGGACTGTTATCTTCGATGGAGTCGGGTTGTTCGGTTTGATTATCCGTGTTGCCGTGGTCAGGCAATGGTTCACCCTGCTCTAATGCTGGGTCTATATGATCGTTGTTTCTGCCGAGGCGGGATTTGGACCAGCGCTTACGCCGCCGCTTTGACTGCTTCTCGAGGGAACAACCCTTCGCTGCGTCCTTCCGTTCCTCGTCGTCGTCTTCTTTGGGTGTGTCCACCATGTATACGTCATGTGATGAAGTGGGCGTCTAGTGCCTTGTGGGCAGTTGTTCCTGTTCGTCTCCCGCATCATCGTCCATACCGTCGATGTCTTCGGAGTCGAAGTCGAGCATGTCGGTTAAGTTGTCGATAGTGGCTACTAAGTGGGTGGTGGGTGGGCGGTGAATTTCTTCATCATCCGCATCCCAATCCTGCCGGCATAGTTCGGCCAGGATTCTCCTGACAAGGAGAGAGACCTTAGTGAGTTCAGTGTGTCGCCAAGGGCGAGTGCTGAAAAATATCCGTAGAGGTAAACTCCATGATCGGTGCCCAATCGGATTCGATAGGCACGGGCGCAGGCGGTTCGGAGTCCGTGGCCAGGGAGGAATCTGGTAGTCCGGCGTCACGGCTCTCATGAAGGGTAAGGTCGATACTCGGCTCGATCGCCGATGAGAGTGCAGCCTCCGTGGCGGGGTCTATCCACCCGTTCATGGATGGCACAATTGGCTCCGAATTGAGGGCCGGAGTAGTCGCCGGTGCGATCTCCAGAACACTGTCCGATGGTAGAGCTAAATCATGCTCATCGAGACCGTGTAGCGCACCCGGGAGGGGCTCGAATCTGTCGAAGATCAAGTCTCCGCAGATATCGGCCGTGTAGTTTAAGCTTCCAAACCTGACCTGGTGGCCAGGGGTGTAAATTTCGATCTACTCCAGATGGCCAAGCGAGTTGGCCCGCAATGCGAAGCCGCCGAATACAAAGATCTGTCCGGGGAGAAAAATCTCACCCTGGACTGCATCGCTATCGATGATCGAAGGAGCCATCAAGCCTAACGGCGACGACACAGAGGAACTCTCAATGAAAGCACCAATGTCGGTGTCAAAACCAGCAAATCTCGGGTAGGGGGTCCCAAACTATGCGTCTAAGGCGGATGGTAACAGGAGGCAGGGGACACGATGTTTTACCCAGGTTCGGGCCCTCTTGATCGAGGTAAAACCCTATGTCCTGCTTGATTAATCTTGATAATATGAGTAGTACAACAGTTGATCTACCACAAGATCGGAGAGGCTAAACCCTAGAAGCTAGCCTATGGTATGATTTTATGTTGTCCTACGGACTAAAACCCTCCAGTTTATATAGACACCGGAGGGGGCTAGGGTTACACAAGGTCGGTTACAAAGGAGGAGATATACATATCCGTATTGCTTAGCTTGCCTTCCACGCCAAGTAGAGTCCCATCCGGACACGGGAGGAAGTCTTCAATCTTGTTTCTTCATAGTCCAACAGTCCGGCCAATGGATATAGTCTGGCTGTCCGGAGACCCCCTAATCGAGGACTCCCTAAAAGCCAAAGCTTGGGGATGCCCCGAAAGGCATCCCCTCTTTCGCGTACTTCTATCGGTAACTTTACTTGGAGCTATATTTCTATTCACCACATGATATGTGTTCTGCTTGGAGCGTCTTTTATGATTTGAGTCTTTGCTTGTTAGTCTACCACAATCATCCTTGCTGTACACACCTTTTGAGAGAGCCATACATAATTTGGAATTTGATAGAATACTCTATGTGCTTCACTTATATCTTTTGAACTTTATAGTTTTTCTCTAGTGCTTCACTTATATCTTTTAGAGCACGGTGGTGGATTTATTTTATAGAAACTATTGATCTCTCATGCTTCACTTAGATTATTTTGAGAGTCTTAATAGCATGGTAATTTGCTTAAAATCCTAATATGCTTGGTATGCAAGATTAATAGTAAAACTTTCTTATGTGTGTGTTGAATACTAAGAAAAGTTTGATGCTTGATGATTGTTTTTGAGATATGGAGGTAATAATATCAAAGTCATGCTAGTTGAGTAGTTGTGAAATTGAGGAATACTTGTGTTGTAGTTTGCAAGTCTCGTAGCATGCACGTATGGTAAACGTTATGCAACAAATTTGAAACATGAGGTGTTATTTGATTGTCTTCCTTATGAGTGGCGGTCGGGGATGAGCGATGGTCTTTTCCTACCAATCTATCCCCCTAGGAGCATGCGCGTAGTGCCGAGGTTTTTGATGACTTGTAGATTTTTGCAATAAGTATGTGAGTTCTTTATGACTAATGTTGAGTCCATGGATTATACGCACTCTCACCCTTCCATCCTTGCTAGCCTCTTCGGTACCGTGCATTGCCCTTTCTCATATTGAGAGTTGGCGCAAACTTCGTCGGTGCATCCAAACCCCATGATATGATACGCTCTTTCACACATAAACCTCCTTATATCTTCCTCAAAACAGCCACCATACCTACCTATTATGGCATTTCCCTAGCCATTCCGAGATATATTGCCATGCAACTTTCCATCATCATGACACATTCATCATTGTCATATTTCTTAGCATGATCATGTAGTTGACATAGTATTTGTGGCAAAGCCACCGTTCATAATTCTTTCACACATGTCACTCTTGATTCATTGCATATCCCGGTACACCGCCGGAGGCATTCATATAGAGTCATCTTTGTTCTAGTATCGAGTTGTAATCATTGAGTTGTAAATAAATAGAAGTGTGATGATCATCATTATTAGAGCATTGTCCCAAGTGAGAAATAAAAAAAGAGAACGGCCATAAAAAAAGAGAAGCCCCCCCCCCTCCAAAAAAAGAAAGGCCATAAAAAAATAAAAAGCCCAAAAAAATGAGAGAAAAAGAGAGAAGGGACAATGTTACTATCCTTTTACCACACTTGTGCTTCAAAGTAGCACCATGGTCTTCATAATAGAGAGTCTCTCATGTTATCACTTTCATATACTAGTGGGAATTTTTCATTATAGAACTTGGCTTGTATATTCCAACAATGGGCCTCCTCAAGTGCCCTAGGTCTTCGTGAGCAAGCAAGTTGGATGCACACCCACTAGTTTCTTTTGTTGAGCTTTCATACATTTATAGCTCTAGGGCATCTGTTGCATGGCAATTCCTACTCCTTGCATTAACATCAATCAGTGGGCATCTCCATAGCCCATTGATTAGCCTCGTTGATGTGAGACTTTCTCCTTTTTTGTCTTCTCCACATAACCCCCTCATTATATTCTATTCCACCCATAGTGCTATGTCCATGGCTCGCGCTCATATATTGCGTGAAAGTTTATAGGTTTGAGATTACTAAAGTATGAAACAATTGCTTGGCTTGTCATCGGGGTTGTGCATGATGAGAGCATTCTTGTGTGACTAAAATGAAGCATGACTAAACTATATGATTTTGTAGGGATGACCTTTCTTTGGCCATGTTATTTTGAGAAGACATAATTGCTTAGTTAGTATGCTTGAAGTATTATCATTTTCATGTCATTATGAACTTTTGTCTTGAATCTTTCGGATCTGAATATTCATACCACAATTAAGAAGAATTACATTATAATTATGCCAAGTAGCACTCCACATCAAAAATTCTGTTTTTTATCATTTACCTACTCGAGGACGAGCAGGAATTAAGCTTGGGGATGCTTGATACGTCTCCAACGTATCTATAATTTTTGATTGCTCCATGCTATATTATCTACTGTTTTGGACTATATTGGGATTTATTTTCCACTTTTATATTATTTTTGGGACTAACCTATTAACCGGAGGCCCAGCCCAGAATTGTTATTTTTTTGCCTATTTCAGTGTTTCGGAGAAACAAAATATCAAACAGAGTCCAAACGGAATGAAATCTTCGGAAACGTGATTTTCTCATCAGATAAGACCCAGGAGACTTGGACCCTCCGTCAAGAAAGCCACGAGGCGGTCACGAGGGTGGAGGGCGCCCCCCTAGGGCGTGCCCCCCTGCCTCGTGGGCCCCTCGAAGCTCCACCGACGTGCTTCTTCCTCCTATATATATTCACGTAACCCCAAACGATCGGGGACGGAGCCAAAAACCTAATTCCACCGCCGCAACTTTCTGTATCCACGAGATCCCATCTTGGGGCCTGTTCCGGAGCTCCGTTGGAGGGGGCATCGATCATGGAGGGCTTCTACATCATCATCCAAGCCTCTCCGATGAAGTGTGAGTAGTTTACTTCAGACCTACGGGTCCATAGTTAGTAGCTAGATGGCTTCTTCTCTCTTTTTGGATCTCAATACAATGTTCTCCCCCTCTCTTGTGGAGATCTATTCGATGTAATCTTCTATTTGCGGTGTGTTTGTTGAGACTGATGAATTGTGGGTTTATGATCAAGTCTATCTATGAATAATATTTGAATCTTCTCTGAGTTCTTTTATGTATGATTGGTTATCTTTGCAAGTCTCTTCGTATTATCAGTTTGGTTTGGCCTACTAGATTGGTTGTTCTTGCCATGGGAGAAGTGCTTAGCTTTGGGTTCGATCTTGTGGTGTCCTTTCCCAGTGACAGAAGAGGCAGCAAGGCACGTATTGTATTGTTGCCATCGAGGATAACAAGATGGGGTTTTTATCATATTGCATGAAACTATCCCTCTACATCATGTCATCTTGCTTAAGGCGTTACTCTATTTTTAACTTAATACTCTAGATGCATGCTAGATAGCGGTCGATGAGTGGAGTAATAGTAGTAGATGCAGGCAGGAGTCGGTCTACTTGTGTCGGACGTGATGCCTATATACATGATCATACCTAGATATTATCATAACTATGCTCAATTCTACTCAATTGCTCAACAGTAATTTGTTCACCCACCGTAGAATACTTATGCTCTTGAGAGAAGCCACTAGTGAAACCTATGGCCCCCGGGTCTCTTTCTCATTATATCAATCTCCATCACTTTATTATTGCTTTGCTTTTACTTTGCCTTTTACTTTTTACTTTGCATCTCTATACCAAAAATACCAAAAATATTATTTATCATCTCTATCAGATCTCACTTTCGTAAGTGACCGTGAAGGGATTGAAAACCCCTAAGCGGGTTGGTTGCGTTGAGCTATTGTTTTTGTGTAGGTATAAGGGACTTGAGCGTAGCCTCCTACTGGATTGATACCTTGGTTCTCAAAAACTGAGGGAAATACTTACACTAGTTTGCTGCATCATCCTCTCCTCTTCAGGGAAATCCAACGCAGTGCTCAAGAGGTAGCAATGGGCTCTAAAGCCTCGTTGTCGAATTCAGGCAGCAGCTTGCGCTTTGGATAGCTCTTTGCGTGGCGACTTCCGCCGTAGTTTTCTTCAGTGCCAAGCACTTTGTTCCATCTGCTGTTGAGCGTATTCTGTGCGGCCTTAAGCCTTTGCTTCTACTTCTTCAGGCTCCTCGTGGTGGCAATAAGCCTTCTATGGAGGTTCTCTTGTTCCAAGTGCCTTTCCGGGATGATGTGTGCATCGTCGTCCGGACTGTTCTCCTCTCCGAAGATAGGTTGATGAGCTTTACCCTCGGCATCGCCGTGATTGGACAACGGCTCTGTGCTATATTCACCGTCCGCTGGCTCATCCTGCTCCATCGCTGGGTCCATGTGGTCATCGTTTCCTTTGGAGTCGACCGGGGTATTATTCTTTCTTGCGCTGTTATCGTTGTTTTTGCTGAGGCGGAATTTGGAGCGGCGCCTACGTCGTCACTTTGGTTACTTCTCAAGGGGACTATCCTTCGCTGCATCCTCCCATTTCTCGTCGTTGTTTTCTTTGGGTGTATCCACCATGTATATATCGTGTGATGAAGTGGTTGTCCAGCGCCCTGTGGGCGGTGGTTCCTGTTCCTCTCCTGCATCGTCGTCCATACCGTCGATGTCTTCGGAGTCGAAATCAAGCATGTCGGTTAAGTCGTCGACAGTGGCTATTAAGTAGGTGGTGGGTGGGGAACGAATTCCTTCGTCGTCCGCTTCCCACTCGAGCCGGACATAGTTCGGACAAGGGTCTCCTGACAAGGAGAGAGACCTCAATGAATTTAGCATGTCGCCCAAGGGCGAGTGCTGAAAGATATCCGCGGAGGTAAACTCCATGATCGGTGCCCAATCAGATTCGATAGGCACGAACGCAAGCGGTTCGGAGCCTGTGGTCGGGGACGAATCTAAGGGTCCGATGACTCAGGCCTCATAGGAGGTGAAGTTAGTATTTGGCTCTATCGCCGCTGAGTGTGCGGCATCCATGGCGGGGTCCATCCACCCGTCCTTGGACGGCACGATCTGCCCTAGATTGAGGGACGGAGTAACCGCAGGTGTGATCTCCTGAAAACCGTCCGACAGCAGAGCTAAGTCATGCTTGTCGTGACTGTGTGGCGCACCTGACATGGGCTCGAATCCGTCAAAGATAAGGTCTCTACGGATGTCGGCAGTATAGTTCAAGCTTCCAAACCTGACCTGATGGCCAGGGGCGTAGCTCTCGATCTGCTCTAGATGGCCAAGCGAGTTGGCCCGCAGTACGAAGCCGCTGAATATGAAGATATGTCTGGGGAGAAAAACCTCATCCTGGATCGCATCGTTGCCGATGATCGAAGGAGCCATCAAGCCTTTATTGTGACGACACAGTGGAACTCTCAATGAAAGCACCAATGTTGGTGTCAAAACCGGCGGATCTCGGGTAGGGGGTCCCGAACTGTGCGTCCAAGGCTGATGGTAACTGGAAGCGGGGGATGCAATGTTTACCCTAGTTCGGGCCCTCTCGATGGAGGTAATACCCTACTTCCTGCTTGATTGATCTTGATGATATGAGTATTACAAGAGTTGATCTACCACGAGATCATAGAGGCTAAACCCTAGAAGCTAGCCTATGGTTATGATTGTTCTTGTCCTACGGACTAAACCCTCCGATTTATATAGACACCGGAGGGGTCTAGGGTTACACAGAGTCGGTTATAGAGAAGGAGATCTACATATCCGAATCTCCAAGATTGCCTTCCACGCAAAGGAGAGTCCCACCCGGACACGGGACGAAGCCTTCAATATTGTATCTTCATAGTCCAATAGTCCGACCAAAGTATATAGTCCAGCTTTCCGAGGACCCCCTAATCCAGGACTTCCTCAACGTCCGAGGGGGCTTTGACGACTGCCCGGTCCGCGTGGTCGCTTTTTCACGGATGCTTGCTAGGTCGTGAGTATGCTTGGATCGCCTTTCCCTACGGCGAGGTGAGTCGACCTCTTCTTCATCACTTGGGTCATCACTCTCCTCGTCCTCCTCTTCGTCAGAGTGCCACTCACCGCTCTCGCCTCCCCCTCTGGATCCTGCTCCTGCTCCCCGTTGGGAATCGAGTACATCTCAGTAAGGGACTGAAAGACAACAAGCGAAACAAAAAGTTAGTCGGTTGACAACAAGTAGTTACATGATAAATCAAGAAAACACTCGGCAATTTAGAGTTGGACCTTGTCTGGTTCATACGAGTTGTCGAGTGGAGGGACTCTCCTAGACCCCCTGGGGTTATCTTTGTTGCCAGTGATACCCCTCAACCACTTCTCCACCGTATCCTCGTCGACCTCTTATGGGTGGATCCAAGTGGAATCATCAATGCCCGAATACATCCACATCGGATGATCATGAGCTTGAAGCAGTTGAATGCATCGCCTGAGGAAGACCTCCAACAGATCCATGACGGTCACGCCATCACGGACGAGCTGGACCACTCGCTCGACCAGCACCTTCACCTCCACTTTCTCCTCTGGGGTCACTTTCAAGGCGGAGGGCTTCTCGACTCGAGCCATGGAAAAGGGGGGAAGTCCAGTCGAATGACCTGGAGTCGGCTGGTCTTTGTAGTAGAACCAGGTCGACTGCCACCCTCTAACTGACTCGGGAAGAATCATGGCTGGGAAAGTGCTTTTACCTCTCATTTGGATCCCAAGACCCCCACACATCTGGATCACATGTGTCCTCTCATCACTCGGATTGGCCTTTTTGACCGGAGAACGACAGGTGAAGATGTGTTTGAAGAGGCCCCAGTGTGGCCGACAACCCAAGAAATTCTCGCACATGGACACGAATGCAGCAAGATACACGATAGTGTTGGGGGGAAAATGATGAAGTTGTGCTCCAAAGAAGTTCAAGAAACCTCGGAATAAAGGGTGGGGAGGCAAAGAAAAACCACGGTCAACGTGGGTGGCGAGGAGCACACACTCACTCTCCCACGGCCGCTGCTCAGTCTCATCCTCCGAGAGCCGTGCTGACTTGTGGGGAATCAGACCCCCCTTGGCCAGATTGTCGATGTCGTGCTAACTAATCGTCGACCGAATCCAATCGCCCTGGATCCAGCCACGCGGCAGGCCAGACCTCGACAAAGATCCGCCCCGGCTGGACTTCTTCCCCTTTGCCTTCGTCGTCGCCTTCTTCACGTGCTCCAAGGCCACCGTCTTATCCTTCCCCATTGCAGCGAGCGGAGCTCGAACTGAGCGGCGGCGCCGGGAGCAGAGGTGGATGTGGTGGAGAAAACAAAGGAGAAAGGGGAAGAATGGGAACGCACTGTGCAAAAAACCCCAATCCGGCGCCTTATATGAGGTCGTTTCCGAGTTGCTGACCAGTGGGCCCAGGCGATCCTATCAAATCCCGCAACAGTCGCGCGCGCGATACATGGCGAAAAAGGTGGCGCCATGATCAAGGCGGCTCTGCCTAATCCAACCCGATCACTGCGGCCTCCTCCGCCTTGTGCGCTTCCCAAAATCCGAATCCCGCAAGATCCACGAGCAGCAGAGCAACCTGTGAGATGGAAGATTTTTTCCATATCAACACTCGAAGCTTAGCAGTAAAAGTTCACTCGACAAAACCAAGAATGGACCAAGGCGACTGAAAAAAAAGTTGAAGTCATCATGATTGTTCATTTGATCCCAGTAAAGACGCTTCTGAAGCGCAAAAATTTAATCAGAGATATTCTCAACTCCTTCTCCACTCGAGCCCTGAACCATTCGGGGGCTAATGATGAAGCTATGTACCTAGGGTAGGGTCATAGGCCTGACCTAGACACCCTCCCCTAGGACATCACCCTAAAACCAGAAGCATTCAAGGGATAGCATCATCCACTCGACCACGAAGCATTCCACTCGGAAGACTCAAAGTCACTCGACCATAACAACTATCACTCGCAGACAGAAGATCTAAAGTCACTCTGCATGGCAACGGTCGGACGTTTACTTCATAGACTTAATGGGCATTTATGTCACTTTATTGCTAGCGTTACCAGTAACGCCCCCTCTTGATGTACCTTAAATCCCTTGTAACGTGGGCTGGCTGGGGTCTGGGCGCACTCTATATAAGCCAGCCCCCTCCACTGGCATAAGGGTTCGGACCCCCTGTAACACACATACACATAATCCAGTCGACCGCCTTCAGGCACCGAGACGTAGGGCTGTTACTTCCTCCGTGAAGGGCCTGAACTCGTAAAACTCGTGTGTACAACTTCGCCATAGCTAGGATCTTGCCTCCTCATACCTACCCCCATTCTACTGCCAGTCTTAGATCCACGACAACTGCTACGGGCTTCTAGCAAGAACCATTCTTACCTATGCATCAAAACCACAACGATTTTTTGTTAAGTGTGTTGTTTTAACCTTCAACAAGGACCGGCCGTAGTCAAACTCGATTCAACTAAAGTTGGAGAAACAGAGACACGCCAACCACCTATGTGCGAAGCACGTCGGTAGAACCAGTCTCATGAATGCGATCATGTAATGTCGGTCCGGGCCGCTTTATCCAACAATACCGCCGAATCAAAGTAAGATCTTGCTGGTAAGCAGTATGACTATTATTGCCCACAACTCTTTGTGGTCTACTCGTGCATATCATCTACGCATAGACCTGGCTCTTGGAACGTAGCATGC
The DNA here is from genome assembly GCF_056163025.1 of Triticum urartu. NCBI lineage: Eukaryota > Viridiplantae > Streptophyta > Magnoliopsida > Poales > Poaceae > Triticum > Triticum urartu. Next base: position 109,616,263 of record NC_141875.1, on the reverse strand, counting down.
AATTTCAAAAAATTTCCTACGATCGCGCAAGATCTATCTAGGAGATTCATAGCAACGAGACAGGGAGAGTGTGTCCATGTACCCTCGTAGACCGAAAGTAGAGGCATTATGTTAACGTGGTTGATGTAGTCGAACGTCTTCACGATCCAACCGATCCAAGTACCGAACGTACAACACCTCCATGTTCAGCACACGTTCAGCTTGATGGCGTCCCTTGAGCTCTTGATCCAGTAGAGGGTCAAGGGAGAGTTCTGACAGCACGACAGCGTGGTGATGGTGATGGTGATGTGATCCACGCAGGGCTTCGCCTAAGCACTACGACACTATGAGCAGAGGAGTAAACTGTGGAGGGGGGCACCGCACACGGCTAAGAAACAATTGTTGTGCCTTTGGGGTGCCCCCTGCCCACGTATATAAAGGAGGGGGGAGGAGGAGGCCTGCCCAAGGGGGCGCGCCAAGAGGAGGGAGTCCTACTAGGACACCGTTCCTAGTAGGACTCGCCCCCCTTTCCTTCCAACGAAGAGGGGGAAAGTGGAAAGGAGGGAGAAGGAAAGAGGGGGGCCACACCCCTCCCCTTGTCCAATTCGGATTGGCCAAGGGGGGCGCGCGCCACCTCCCGTGGCCTGCTCCTCTCCTCCACTATGGCCCATTAGGCCCATTAACTTTCCCAAGGGGTTCCGGTAACCTCCCGGTACTTCGAAAAATCCCCGAACCTTATCGGAACCATTCCGGTGTCCGTATATAACCTTCCAATATAACAATCTTTACCTCTCGACCATTTCGAGACTCCTCGTCATGTCCGTGATCTCATCCAGGACTCCGAACAAACTTCGGTCACCAGAACACATAACTCATAATACAAATCGTCATCGAACGTTAAGCATGCGGACCCTACGGGTTCGAGAACTATGTAGACATGACCGAGACACATCTCCGGTCAATAATCAATAGCGGAACCTGGATGCTCATATTGGCTCCTACATATTCTACGAAGATCTTTATCGGTCAAACCGCATAATAACATACGTTATTCCCTTTGTCATCGGTATGTTACTTGCCCGAGATTCGATCATCGGTATCATTATACCTAGTTCAATCTCGTTACCGGCAAGTCTCTTTACTCGTTATGTAATGCATCATCCTGCAGCTAACTCATTAGTTACATTGCTTGCAAGGCTTATAGTGATGAGCGTTACCGAGAGGGCCCAGAGATACGTCTCCAATACTCGGAGTGACAAATCATAATCTTGATCTATGCCAACTCAACAAACACCTTTGGAGACCCCTGTAGAGCATATTTATAATCACACAGTTAAGTTGTGACGTTTGATAGCACACAAGGTGTTCCTTCGATATTCGGGAGTTGCATAATCTCATAGTCAGAGAAATATGTATAAGTCATGAAGAAAGCAATAGCAATAAAACTAAACGGTCATAATGCTAAGCTGACGGATAGGTCTTGTCCATCATATCATTCTTTAAATGATGTGAGAATGATGTGATCTCGTTCATCAAATGACAGCACATGTCTATGGTCAGGAAACTTAACCATCTTTGATTAACGAGCTAGTCAAGTAGAGGCATAGTAGGGACACTCTGTTTGTCTATGTATTCATACATGTACTAAGTTTTCGGTTAATGCAATTCTAGCATGAATAATAAACATTTATCATGATATAAGGAAATATAAATAACAACTTTATTATTGCCTCTAGGGCATATTTCCTCCACTACGGGCTTGCATGTATCGTTCACAGAAACCATTGGGTGCTTCGGCGTCGGTGGCTCCCTCGCCTGGCCGGGGCTCACCATTGGCAGAGGGTCACGCTCCCGCCTTGTCTGTGGGAAGGAGAAATGGGCTGGTAGCTTGTGAGTCTCTCTCTCTCTCTTGTCTCGTGGGCTGGTGGTTGGTGGTTGCTGGCTTGCAGCTGGGCTAGTGGGCTACTCCTGAATTGAGCTTATTGGGCCTATAGCCTGGTATTTCTGTCATATCATATGATGTATATACCTATATACAAATCTTTTGCAAAAAAGAAAAAGAAAAAATGGGTGTACATCGTTACACCCATGCCCCATGGTGGATTCGTCCTTGGTTGCATGATTGCATTGTACCAACGTATTTCATCTTTCACATTTTATTTGTAGAAATTAACATTTTTTCTATTTATATGCTTCATACTCCCTCTGTCCCAAAATAAGTGTCTCAACTCTAGTACAAAGTTGAGACACTTATTTTGAGATAGAGGGAGTATTTTCATCTTTTTAAGCTTACATTTGCTTTCCATCAGTTTTAGATGTTTTAAGCAACTATTTATGCATTTTTTGACAAGATCCCCGCGCAGCAACGCGTGGGGCATTATCTAGTACTATATAAGAGGAAATATATATCAGTCGGGTCAAATTTTTTTCGTACAAGAGGAGCGTAAAAAATCCGGTTTCATCTTTGCCACTTGTATCTTTTTTTCGGACCCTGATAAGTGCCACACGTGTGGCACGAAAAAATGCCGCCTTGACGGTTTTGATGGCAAGTTTATTTACCCGAGGATGGCGACTTTAGTTGTGAAGTATGACAAGTTTCTATTTGGATGACACGTTTTAGTTTTTTTTGGGTTTGTTTGTTTTTAATGGCAATTGTAGTGTAAAAAACTTCAGTGCGGTGTTACTTCGTGGCACACGTGTGGCACTTAACATTTACTCAGTTTTTTAGGTCTTTGCCACCTGTATCTGACAGGCTTTAGAAAGGGCAGTTGTCCAGACATACCCGACTAGCCGGGTAAGGTTAAAATTGCCAGATGGCTCCTGTCGCCTCGCCATGATTGACTGGCCTGTCCGTGGACGAAACGAACGGGAACAGGCCGAGGCCGCGATGGCTACTAGTCGCCGCGAGCGAAGGAGACATGCACGCGCGCGCGGGTGGACGGGCGCGCCCTCCGCCCACTCCACGCCACACTCCCCAGCACCACCAGGCAACGTTGCCTCCCATGCTAAGCAAACGTGCCCGCGCCTTTTGCCCGATCCTCCCCGCTGTACAGCTCGCGCCATCCTATCCATTCCCACCTATCGTCCTCACCTGCCTGTTGACGTCGCACGTAGCAGCACCCTTCCCGTGTACCGTAGCCCCTGGGTATCAGCCGCTCACACGCGCGCGAGACCCACGCATCGGCACCGGCTGCCTTCCTCGCCACGGCCGGGCCCGGGAGCACGAGGTGGCCGGCCGCAGCTTCGACGGGCGCACGCACGAGGAGCACGCACGGTGACGGGGTCACGGCCCGCAGCCTTTGCATGATGGCATGGACTTTCCTCCGTGTCTTTCCATGCACCCTCGTCCATCGATCGTCCCATGGAGTGGACCGTGGTGGACGGCGGCGGCGGCGGCGGGTCTGTGATTTGGCACGAGACCAACACGCCACGGCACGGGTGGTGTGCTGCTTCCGCCTGCCGCCGTGGCTGGCTTTGTTCGCCCGGCTAGGTTAGGCACGCGCGGCTTGCAATTGCGAAGGCGTGGAGCGCGAAAAGGGGGGCAGGAAAAGGCAGCGGTTGGTTAGTTTGCTTTCGCCTTTGAGGCCCTTTCCTTTCTTGGAGTAATTAAGGCTTTATTGATTTGTTTGTTCGCTTTGTGTGACAAGTGAGTCGTCCGGATCCTCCAATCGGGCTCCTCCCAACTGGCCCATGACGCGACCCTGTTTGTTTTCCGACGGGAGCCCAGCCAGCCTCACATCACTCACACCACTGCAAAGGCCCTTTTGAGACGGGAGGAGCTAGGAGCACTAGCTTAACTGCCGCTTATGTCTAAAAAAGAATGCCGCTGTTCGGAGCGCTGAGGTGAATCAGACTATCAATACGTGATTAATGTGCTTGAAATTAAACGAGTTAGCACTAGGGGCATCTCCAACGCTGGCTATTAAACCGCCCGCATACATCCGAACCGCGCGGTATGAACGTGTTGTGCTATCCTACGCGGTCCTGTATCAATCCGCTCGGTGATCCGGGCGTGTTTTTTTCACGCAAACCAGAGACAAAGTGAGAGGGAGGAGGAAAGGCGGCTTGCGGGCGTCCGGACCACTACCACACCCGCTTCTGACTATCCGGCCCACCAAAAACCCTTCTTCCTCACCCGCGCGCGCCAGCTGCCAGCATTCATGCCGCTGATTGACGCCGGCCCAAAGCGGACGCGGCCTCTTACTAGCGCCGGCATCGAAGCGACGAGTCGTCGCCCACTCCGCGTCCCTGGTGTCCACGTCTGTTCAAAGTCGGACATACGTTTATGACGTGTTTGGTTGCTTGCATTAGGCCTAACCAGGCACGCGTGAGAAGAAAACAGAGGCTGTTTGGTTGCCTGGTAATACGTCTCCAACGTATCTATAATTTTTTTTATTGGTTCATGCTATTATATAGTCAATCATGAACATTTTATATGTCTTTTATACTATTTTATACTCCCTCCGGTCCTTTTTACTCTACATATTAGAATTTTCTGAAGTCAAACTTCACAAAGTTTGACCGTATTTATATGAAAAAATATCAACATCTGCCATGCTAAAGTTATACAATATGAAACTTTAAGTCATGGCACATCTATTGATATTGATTTCAGATTGTAAATGTTGGTACTTTTTTCTATAAAGTTGGTCAAACTTTACAAGGCTTGACTTCAGTCAAATCTTATATGCGAACTAAAAAGGATCGGAGGGAGTATCTTTATTGAGGCTAACCTATTAACCCAATGCCTAATATCAGTTGTTGTTTTCTGCTTGTTTTTGGTTTTCCAGAAAATCAGTGTCAAGGGGAGTCCAAACGCTACGGAATTTTTCTAGACAAGAGAGACCCTGGAAGCTTCGAGAGGTGACCAGAGGACAAATGAGGAGACGACAAGCAACAGGGCGCGCCGGGGGGGGGGGGGGGGGTCGCACCCTGTTACCTTGTAGGCCCCTCGAGGCTCCATCTGACCTAATGTCACTTCTATAAATTCTCAAATATTAGGAAACCAATAGAGAGAACCACATGAAATCTTTTTTCCGCCGCCGCAAGTTTCTGTTCTTCCGCGATCCCATCTAGAGACCTTTTATGGTACTTTGTCGGAGAGGAATCGATCATGAAGGGCTTGTACATCATCATTTCTGCCTTCCGATGATGCGTGAGTAGTTCACCACAGACCTACGGGTCAGACGGAGCCCTTCTTCTATCAAAAAGATTCCCCTTGTCTTTGCGCTTCCGGCTGACACCTTAAGGACGCCCAGATTCCACCAGAGCCGCCGTCTCGACCTCGTCCGCCCTCCGCCGGAGCCGTAGCTCACCCGAGCTCCGTCATCTCCCCGCTCACCATAGACGTCCCCAAGCTCCATCGACTACACCCCAGAGTTTGTCTCGCTCCGCCACACCCGCATGTCATCACCGTCGTCACCCCTGACCACCGGAGAGCCGTCGTGATCGATACCCGTCTCACCGTCGTCCCCCGCCCTGTAAGCGCCAGCGAATTCCCCTCCGCTCAATCTTAGTCTGACGCTCCAGATTAGATCCCACGAAGAGTTAGTTTTTTAAATAGATCGGTTTTTAGGTATGGTTTATTTCCGGTTAGATCAAATCGGTCGATCGGTTTGTTTTATTTATATGCGTGCGCGCGATTCTGTTGGATCTCGGCCAAGCGCAGGATAGCTTCTGCCGGACATCCCCCTAGCCCAATAGCAGCATGCCACGAAGCCAATCTCCGATCTGTAGTTTTTTTCTTTTTCTTTCCGTTTCTGTTTTTAAAACAGAATAGTTCATGTTTTAGAAAATTCATATCAATTAGGATTTTTAGTATTTTAATTTTATTCTTTTTGCATTGGACTTAGAATTTTATGAAGTTTCTGTAGATGCAAATTTTGACATGTTTGAAAAAGTTTGAATTTGAGTTTGCATGAATTTGCTCAAATCACTAGATTGGCTATAATTTGAGCTAGAAGTATTATTTTTGAGTGATTCTTTTTGCTACTGGTTCCATGTGACTTGGTTTATTAGTAGGATTTAATTGGTGAATTGTAGTACTATTTAAAATTAGGTTTTAATGAAAACATTAATATTTTAGTGTTTTATTGGTTTTGTGCTATTTCTTTTAATTTTAATTGCTTTAATTTTTTTTGATATATTACTTTTTGTTTCTGTTAGTTATAAGTAACAATTTTATTTGTAGTAAATTTTTTTTTGTATTTTGTTTCTTTTATCTTACTAGAAAACTTGTTCTGAGCATAATGGGAGTTTTACAAATGATTTTAATGTGATTCCTTTTGTATAAAATTTTCTATGTGTTTTCTTTCTGTTATTTACTAAAAAAATATTTTTGTTTTGCTATAAATTTATTAGTGGTAGAAATTTTATTTGTAGCTTGTTTTACTTGTAGTAAGACTTTGCATTGAGTTTTAGAGTTTTCTTTGGTCTTGTTTTTGGTTTTCTTTGTGTGCTAATTTGATTGTTTATTTACTAGTTTTACTTGTTGTTATAGCATTATTGCTGTATGATGGTATGCTTATATATGTCTTATTTGTTTCGATAGAGTATCCAGAGTGCGAGGCTTGTTACTACGAGTCTTTAGAGTTTGAAGATCAACACCAAGGCAAGTCATTTGATCATGTATTTTATTACCTATGATTTTTGTTGCATTAGTTTTTATCCTCCCCACCATGCGTGCAAGTAGGTGAATTTGATTTATTTTCTTGAATAGTACCATGTGGTAGGTTGAACCCAAACCCCCTTGTTACCAATGCCCAGGAACGTTGTAGTTTTTTTGCTATGCTTAGTAGACGGGGTTGGTTGAATGAATTACATGGGAGTTGTGACAGTTAAGTTGATGACTACAACCCAGGACTTCAGGATCTCAAGAAGGACTTCAATTCACTACTGGGTGGAGGACGGATGTGTTGGTGCAATATCTGCCTACCTTGTGTTTTGGAGATTGTTGACAGAAATAGGCATGGACTTATTGGTTTGCTAGTGCATACAGAGAGAAATAGTCCATACAGAACTGAAGAGAATGTTGTCTCCGGTGCTAAGTTCGAGGAACTTCACCGAAGTATATCTGCGTTGCAAACAAGAGCGAGCTACATCTGATTAAGATATATAGATGAGAAGATTGATGTGAAGGAATTAACCCCTCGAAGAATTTACTACTGAAGCGAAGCATATGTTTTGGTATGGTCGTCCCAAGAAATCGACTAGAGTGAATGGAAGTCGAAGACAAAGTGAAGACGTAGTATTCATTTTGTTGTTGTTCTTTCACTTATTTGAGTCATGGGACCTCCGTACTATTAAGAGGGGTATAGGTTCTCGTAGCTTCGACCCATTGTGATGCTTAGCCAAACCTATGAAAGTTGCGAGAGAAACCTCTTTGTGTTTTGAGCAAATACTTGCCAGCAAGAGACTGTGATCTTCTTCGCTATGAGAGATTTGTCTCAGACTGAGGAGTTAGCATTACTTGCTTCGCAAGCAATGTTACAGTTGTGCTCAAATCCGACCGTTGGACTCATGTCGTTCGGCCATTGGCTGCTCTCGACGTCCAATTTGGTATTTTCCCATCTGGGAAGTGATACGTCTCCAACGTACTTATAATTTTTGATTGTTTCATGCTGTTATATCATCATTCTTAGATGTTTTACAATCATTTTATAGCAACTTTATATCATTTTTTGGACTAACCTATCGACATAGTGCCACGTGCCAGTTGTTGTTTTTTGCTTGTTTTTTTACTTCGCAAAAAATCAATACCAAACACAGTGAAACTTTTTGGATATTTTTTCTGGACCAGAAGACACACGATTGGCCAAAGAAGTACCAGAGGGGGCTTCGAGGGGAGCACAACCCACCTGGTCATGCCCGGGGGCCCAGGTGCGCCCTGGTGGGTTGTGCCCACCTCGGCCGCCTCCCACACCACCTCTTTGCTCTATAAATACCCTGAAAATCCAAAAACCCTAGGGGATTCGACGAAACACAATTCGAGCCGCTGCAAGTTCCAAAAACACCAGATCCAATCTAGACACCATCAAGGAGAGGTTCATCATCCTCATTGGTGCCTCTCCGATGATGCGTGAGTAGTTCATTATAGTCCTTCGGGTCCATAGTTAGTAGCTAGATGGCTTCCTCTCTCTCTTTTGATTATCAATACAATGGTCTCTTGGAGATCTATTTGATGTAACTCTTTTTGCGGTGTGTTTGTTGGGATCCGATGAACTTTGAGTTTATGATCAAATCTATTTTATCCACGGAAGTTATTTGAGTTTTGATCTCTTATATGCATGATTTCTTATAGCCTTGTATTTCTTCTTCGAATCTTTGGTTTAGTTAGGCCAACTAGATCGATTTTTCTTGCCATGGGAAGAGGTGCTTGTTGGGGAACATAGCATGCAATTTCAAAAAAAATCCTACGATCACGCAAGATCTATCTAGGAGATGCATAGCAATGAGACAGGGAGAGTGTGTCCACGTACCCTCGTAGACCGAAAGCGGAAGTGTTATGTTAACGCGGTTGATGTAATCGAACGTCTTCACAGTCCAACAGATCCAAGTACCAAACGTACGACACCTCTGTGTTCTGCACACGTTTAGCTCAATGACGTCCCTCGAGCTCTTGATCCAGTAGAGGGTCGAGGGAGAGTTCCGTCAGCACGATGGCGTGGTGAGGGTGATGGTGGTGTGATCCACGCAGGGCTTCGCCTAAGCACTATGACGCTATGAATGGAGGAGTAAACTGTGGAGGGGGACACCGCACACGACTAACAGAAATCTTGGTGTGCCTTTGGGGTGCCCCCTGCCCACGTATATAAAGGAGGGGGAGAGAGGCCGACGACCAGGAGGGGCGCGCCAATGGGGGAGTCCTACTTGGACTCCTAGTCCAAGTAGTATTCGCCCCCTTTCCTTTCTCCATCAGAGGGAATAGGAATGAGAGGGAGAGGGAAAGGGAAAGGGAAGGGTGGCGCCACCCCCTCCTTGTTCTATTTGGACCCCCTAGGAGGGGGGGGGGCGCGCAGCCACCCCCCGCGGGCTTCCCTCTCTCTCTCCCTTAGGCCCATGTCGGCCCAACACTTCCCCGGGGGGTCCGGTAACCCTTGGTACTCCGGAAAAATACTCGAATCACTCGAAACCATTTCGATGTCCAAATATAACCATCCAATATATGAATCTTTACCTCTCGACCATTTCGAGACTCCTCGTCATGTCCGTGATCTCATCCAGGACTCCAAACAAACTTCGGTCACCAAAACATAACTCATAATACAAATCGTCATCGAACGTTAAGCGTGCGAACCCTACGGGTTCGAGAACTATGTAGACATGACCGAGACACATCTCCGGTCAATAACCAATAGCGAAACCTGGATGCACTCTGCAACATGATACGTTGCAGCCGTGTAGGTCAGCACATGGAATATGCTGGCAAGATAACACCATAGAGCAACGAACAAATAACAACTATCACTACATGCATATATGGCTGGTGGAGGCTCTATGGTTCTCATTTGCATAAAGCTAATTTTTCCCTACAACAAAGGAATATATTTTATTTAACTACAATGTTTGATGAAATTATAGAGAAGGTACCCCCAACTCAATGCCAAATTAACATTAATAACCCAACAAATTCATTAAGTAAAGTGATGAGATCAACAAAATAATTCAAATACCAGATATTCAAGATGTCCATAACCGGGGACAGGGCTAACCATGATTAATTTATACACTCTACAGAGGTTTGCACACTTTTCCCCACAAGACTCGATCTCTTCCATTGTATTTCTCGCACTGCATGATGTTTGAGAAACGGATGACCGAGACACAGTCTTTCTGAAGAGGTCCCCTTAACCGATAGATAGGCCGGTACACCTACAATCCCCCTACATTTGCTAGCCCATCATGGAAAGGATTCCCACAACTTACTCAACTATGCCAGAGCTCATAATGGCTTGTGGCTGCACACGGAAGTTTCTAGCATGAATAATCTTATGATCCCTTTGAGCCTGGGTGGCATTCCATAGGATGATCACACGGGTACCCCTGGATCTCCTAGGAGAACACTGGATTCCCTAGGTGCCCACAACCAATCCGCTCAGATGTGTATTAAAGTAGCCACCTTAAGTTTACCTTAGGTATAAATAACTCTCACATCTTTTATGAATCTCACAAACCAATCCACGTCTACGAGCATAGCAAAATAGTGCAATCATAACGCAGTAATACCCGAGGTTTGAATATAAGACAACATGTTCCTACCTTATCAACTACTTTCCAATACCCACATGTTATCAAATCCTACTCATGCAATATTTGAGGTTTGAAACTAATGCATAAAACTGGGTAAAATGTATATGATCAAAGTGTTACTTTCCTTGCTGACGGTCGGAAAACCCTAGAGATTCGTAGTAGCAAGCCTCGCACTCCGGAAACTCTATCGTGAACAAACAATAGCATACATAAGCACTCAAGCATAAGATGCGAAGGTAAAACCAAAAGAAAAGATCTAAATAGAAAGTTCAAGTGAAGAACTTCGATTTGCAAAAAGAATCAATCGAATCGGAGTTACGAAACTCAAACTACGATCAAAAGAAGTTCAAATTCAATTCTACTTGAAACCAAATTTTAAATTTCCAAAATCATGTTCAAGTTGTTTATCTGGACAGAGGGGATCAAGACGAAGATTTTGGTGTTGGTTTCACTGGATTTGGATAAACGAGCAAAAAGTAGTGAGGGTTTGAAAATAAGGGACTAATCTGCGATGAAAATAATTATGGATAGGTCCCTGGCTGAAAATTAAACTAAAAAGAAAAATCTAACGAACGAGCATTCGCTAACAGAAACTAACGAACTATTTCTTTCGTTAACAGAACGAAACGGGTGAACGATCACTAAATAACATAACCTAAATAATAAACGATCTAATAAAACAAAACCGAACTCTTAAAAAAGCGAACGGGTTCTATCAGTTTTATATCGGTTCGGGGGGGAGGGAGAACTGGCGGCGGCGGCACGGGTACTCCGGCGAGGTGTGGCGAGGAGGCGCGGCAGTGGGGCGGCGTGTGGCGGCGTCGGCAACAGCGGGAGGCGGCGAGGGCGGCGGAGAAGCGAGGCGGCGGAGAAGCGAGCTAGCGACGGCGCGCCGCGGCGGGAAGCGGCGACGTCGGCAGTGGCGGCTACGGGCGACGGAGGCTTGAGGAGGAGAGGGGGCGACCCTATATGATGGGGGGCGAGGCCGGCTTGGGCAAGGGGCCACGGCAGCGGGCGGAGTCTGGCGTGGGCACGGCGACGACGCGGGGAAGGCGGTGGCGGCGGCTGGACCTTGGCCTGGCTCGGGTGGCCCGGCCCAGTTGGTGCGCGGAAAAAATATATTTTTTTAAATAATTTCGCCGTAGAGAAAAAATTCAAATAAAATTAATTAAAAATCCTAAAATTCCAAAAATAATTTTCACAGTCCTCTCCTGATATTTAGGACCACGTGAACATTTTTCTGGGCTAAAATGCAATTTTCCCTAATTTATCCGAATAAAATCTCAAATAGATAATATTTTTATTCAAAATTAAATTTCCATTATTTCCTCTGTTTTGAAGAAGTCATATTATCTTCTCTCATTGTTTTTATTTATTTGGAAATAATTGAAAAAATAATTTCAAATAAAAATCACTTTGATCCAAATTTCCAACTTTGAAAATTCAAAATGGAATTTTATGAAAACCTCCAACTCTCTCACATGGTCCTTGAGTTGCTTAAGGTCTCTAGGATCAAAAAGTCCAAATAAACCAAAATTCAAAAATGCTCAAAATATGGATGCATATGATGGCCTAATGATTAACATGCAAATTGAAAATTGGATGTTACATCTTGCCCATGAGGCATGGTTCGCAAGCATCAAGTGATTCATAATCAAGTGATTCCAAAAGTCCATCAGCATGGAGTTTCTTCATGCGCTTTACACCAATATGACCTAAAGGGCAGTGCCACAAATAAGTTGCACTATCATTATTAACTTTGCTTCTTTTGGCTTCAATATTATGAGTATGTGTATCACTACAATTAAGATTCAACAAAAATAGACCACTCATCAAGGGTGCATGACCATAAAAAATATTACTCATATAAATAGGACAACCATTATTCTCCGATTTAAATGAATAACCGTCATGCATCAAACAAGATCCAATTATAATGTTCATGCTCAACGCTGGCACCAAATAACAATTATTCAGGTCTAAAACTAATCCCGACGGTAGATGTAGAGGTACCGTGCCGACGGCGATCACATCAACCTTGGAACCATTTCCGACGCGCATCGTCACCTCATCCTTAGCCAATCTTCGTTTAATCTGTAGACCCCGTTTCGAGTTGCAAATATGAGCAATAGAACCAGTATCAAATACCCGGGCGCTACGACAAGCATTAGTAAGGTACACATCAATAACATGCATATCAAATATTCCTTTCACTTTTCCATCCTTCTTATCCGCCAAATACTTGGGGCAGTTCCGCTTCTTCTAGTGACCAGTCCCTTTGCAATAGAAGCACTCAGTTTCAGGCTTAGGTCCAGACTTGGGCTTCTTCCCTTGAGCAAAAACTTGCTTGCTGTTCTACTTGAAGTTCCCATTCTTCCCTTTGCCCTTTTTCTTGAAACTAGTGGTCTTGTTAACCATCAACACTTGATGCTCCTTCTTGATTTCTACCTCCGCAACCTTTAGCATCGCGAAGAGCTCGGGAATTGTCTTTTCCATCCCTTGCATATTATAGTTCATTACGAAGCCTTTATAGCTTGGTGGCAGTGATTGAAGAACTCTATCAATGACACTATAATCAGGAAGATTAACTCCCAGCTGAGTCGAGTGGTTATGGTACCCAGACATTCCGAGTATCTGTTTACTGATAGAACTATTCTCCTCCATCTTTGAGCTATAGAACTTGTTGGAGACTTCATATCTCTCAACTCGGGCATTTTCTTGAAATATTAACTTCAACTCATGGAACATCTCATATGCTCCATGACGTTCAAAACATCTTTGAAGTTATGACTCTAAGCCGTAAAGCATGGCACGCTGAAATATTGAGTCGTCGTTAGCTTTGCTCTGCCAGACATTCATAATGTCCGAACTTGCTCCTGCAGTGGGTCTTGCACCTAGCGGTGCTTCCAGGACGTAATTCTTCTCTGTAGCAATGAGGATAATCCTCAAGTTACGGACCCAGTCCGTGTAGTTGCTACCATCATCTTTCAACTAGCTTTCTCTAGGAACGCATTAAAATTCAAGGGAACGGTAGCACGGGCCATTGATCTACAACAACATAGATAAGCAAAAACTATCAGGTACTAAGTTCATGATAAATTAATGTTCAATTAATCATATTACTAAAGAACTCCCACTTAGATAGACATCCCTCTAGTCATTTAAATGATCATGTGATCCATATCAACTAAACCATGTCCGATCATCACGTGAGATGGAGTAGTTTTCAATGGTGAACATCACTATGTTGATCATATCTACTATATGATTCATGTTCGACCTTTCGGTTTCAGTGTTCCGAGGCCATATCTGCATATGCTAGGCTCGTCAAGTTTAACCCGAGTATTCTGCACGTGCAAAACTGGCTTGCACCCGTTGTATGTGAACGTAGAGCTTATCACACCTGATCCTCACGTGGTGTCTCGGCACGACAAACTGTAGCAATGGTGCATACTCAGGGAGAACAGTTATACCTTGAAATATAATGAGGGATCATCTTATAATGCTACCACCGTACTAAGCAAAAAAAATATGCATAAAAGATAAACATCACATGCAATTAAAATATGTGACATGATATGGCCATCATCATCTTGTGCCTTTGATCTCCATCTCCAAAGCACCGTCATGATCTCCATTGTCACCGGTTTCACACCTTGATCTCCATCGTAGCATCATTGTCGTCTCGCCAACTATTTCTTCGACGACTATCGCTACCGCTTAGTGATAAAGTAAAGCAATTACATGGCGATTGCATTTCATACAATAAAGCGACAACCATATGGCTCCTGCCAGTTGCCGATAACTATTACAAAACATGATCATCTCATACAACAATTTATATCTCATCACGTCTTGACCATATCACATCACAACATGCCCTGCAAAAACAAGTTAGACGTCCTCTACTTTGTTTTTGCAAGTTTTACGTGGCTGCTATGGGCTTCTAGCAAGAACCATTCTTACATACGCATCAAAACCACAACACTTTTTCGTCAAGTGTGTTGTTTTAACCTTCAACAAGGACGGGCCATAGTCAAACTCGATTCAACTAAAGTTGGAGAGACAGACACCCGCCAGCCACCTGTGTGCAAAGCACGTCGGTAGAACCAGTCTCATGAATGCGGTCATGTAATGTCGGTCCGGGCCACTTCATCCTACAATACCGCCGAATCAAAGTAAGACGTTGGTGGTAAGTAGTCCTGGCCAAGGGCAGCCTGGCTCGGCCGGCCCGGCCCGACCCGGCCTGAAAAAGCCCGACCCGACGCTGCTCTCGAGCCGGGCTCGGGCCTAGATTTTGAGCCCGATGGCCTGGCCGGTCTGGGCCGGGGCCCGTCATTTTTGTAGTTTTCTGAAGGGGCCCGACCCGAGGCTCGAGGCCCGGCGGGCTTTTGCGTGTTCGGTCCGGGCTTGGGCCCAAAAACTAGGCCCGATGGCCGGGCCAGGCCGGGCTCGGGCCTAGGTTTTTTGGCTCGGGCTTGGCTAGGCCCGGCCCGAGGTTTGGCCAGGTATAGTGGTAAGTAGTATGACTATTATCGCCCACAACTCTTTGTGTTCTACTCGTGCATATCATCTACGTATAGACCTGGCTCGGATGCCATTGTTGGGGAAACGTAGCATGCATTTTCAAAAAAATTCCTATGATCACGCAAGATCTATCTATGAGATGCATAGAAACAATACGGGGAGAGTGTGTCCACGTACCCTCGTAGACCGAAAGCGGAAGCGTTATGTTAACGCGGTTGATGTAGTCGAACGTCTTCGCGATCCAACCGATCCAAGTACCAAATATACGGCACCTCCGTGTTCTGCACACTTTCAGCTCAATGACGTCCCTCAAGCTCTTGATCCAGTAGAGGGTCGAGGGTGAGTTCCGTCAGCACGACGACGTGGTGACTGTGATGGTGGTGTGATACACGCAGGGCTTCGCCTAAGCACTACGACGCTATGACCGGAGGAGTAAACTATGGAGGGGGCACCACCCACGGCTAAGAGAAATCTTGGTGTGCCTTTGGGGTGCCCCTGCCCACGTATATAAAGGAGGGGTGGAGAGAGGTCGGCGGCCAGGAGGGGTGCTCCATGGGGGGTGTCCTACTTGGACTCCTAGTCCAAGTAGGATTCTCCCCCCTTTCCTTTCTCCACTGGAGGGAATAGGAAGGAGAGGGAGAGGGAAAAGGAAGGGGGTGCCACCCCTCCTCCTTGTCCTATTCAGAGTCCCTAGGATGGGGGCGCATGGCCACCCCCCGCGGGCTTCCCTCTCTCTCCCTTAGGCCCATGTTGGCCCAACACTTCCACGGGGGTTCCGGTAACCCTTGGTACTCCGGAAAAATACCCGAATCACTCAGAACCATTCCGATTTCCGAATATAACCTTCCAATATATGAATCTTTACCTCTTGACCATTTTGAGACTCCAAGTCATGTCCGTGATCTCATCTGGGCCTCCGAGCAAACTTCGGTCACCAAAACACATAACTCATAATACAAATCGTCATCGAATGTTAAGCGTGCGGACCCTACGGGTTCGAGAACTATGTAGACATGACCGAGGCACATCTCCGGTCAATAACCAATAGCGGAACCTGGATGCTCATATTGGTTCCTACATATTCTATGAAGATCTTTATCGGTTAAACCGCATAACAACATACGCCATTCCCTTTGTCATCGGTATGTTACTTGCCCGAGATTCGATTGTTGGTATCCTCATACCTAGTTTAATCTCATTACCGGCAAGTCTCTTTACTCGTTCCGTAATGCATCATCCCGCAACTAACTCATTAGTTACACTGCTTGCAAGGCTTATAGTGATGTGCATTACCGAGAGGACCCAGAGATATCTCTCTGATACTGAGAGTGACAAATCCTAATCTCGATCTATGCAAACTCAAAAAACACCTTCGGAGACACCTATAGAGCATCTTTATAATCACCCATTTACGTTGTGACGTTTGATAGCATACAAGGTGTTCCTTGATGTCTAGTACACAACCTTCTTCTTGTAGACATTGTTGGGCCTCCAAGTGCAGAGGTTTGTAGGACAGTAGCAAATTTCCCTCAAGTGGATGACCTAAGGTTTATCAATCCGTGGGAGGCGTAGGATGATGATGGTCTCTCTCAAACAACCCTGCAACCAAATAGCAAAGAGTCTCTTGTGTCTGATACGTCTCCAACGTATCTATAATTTTTGATTGTTCCATGCTATTATATTATCAACTTTGGATGTTTATGGGCTTTATTATACACTTTTATATTATTTTTGGGACTAACCTATTAACCTAGAGCCCAGTGCCAATTTCTGTTTTTCCCTTGTTTTAGAGTATCGCAGAAAAGGAAAATCAAAGGGAGTCCAATTGACCTGAAACTTCACGGAACATATTTTTGGAAGGAAAGCAACTCGGGAGACTTGGAGTCCACGTAAGGGAAGCAACGAGGAGGCCACGAGGCATGGGGGCGCGCCCTCCACCCTCGTGGCTCCCCTGACGTACTTCTTCCGCCTATATATCTCCATATACCCTAAAATGATCGGGGAGCACAATAGATCGGGAGTTCCGCCACTAGAAGCCCCCGTAGCCACCAAAAACCAATCTAGACCCGTTCCGGCACCCTGCCGGAGGGGGCAATCCCTCTCCGGTGGCCATCTTCATCATCCCGGTGCTCTCCATGACGAGGAGGGAGTAGTTCTCCCTCGGGGCTTAGGGTATGTAGCAGTAGCTATGTGTTTGATCTCTCTCTCTCTCTCGTGTTCTTGAGGTGGTACGATCTTGATGTATCGCGAGTTTTACTATTATAGTTGGATCTTATGATGTTTTCTCCCCCCTCTACTCTCTTGTAATGGATTGAGTTTCCCCTTTGAAGTTATCTTATCGGATTGAGTCTTTAAAGATTTGAGAACACTTGATGTATGTCTTGCCATGCGTATCTGTGGTGACAATAGGATATCATGTGATTCACTTGATGTATGTTTTGGTGATCAACTTGCGGGTTCTGCCCATGAACCTATGCATAGGGGTTGGCACACGTTTTCGTCGTGTTTCTCCGGTAGAAACTTTGGGGCACTCTTTGAGGTTCTATGTGTTGGTTGAATAGATCAATCTGAGATTGTGTGATGCATATCGTATAATCATACCCACGGATACTTGAGGTGACATTGGAGTACCTAGGTGTCATTAGGGTTTTGGTTGATTTGTGTCTTAAGGTGTTATTCTAGTACGAACTCTAGGGTTGTTTGTGACACTTATAGGAATAGCCCAACGGATTGATTGGAAAGAATAACTTTGAGGTGGTTTCGTACCCTACCATAATCTCTTCGTTTGTTCTCCGCTATTAGTGACTTTGGAGTGACTCTTTGTTGCATGTTTAGGGATAGTTATGCGATCCAATTATGTTATTATTGTTGAGAGGACTTGCACTAGTGAAAGTATGAACCCTAGGCCTTGTTTCAACTCATTGCAATACCGTTTACGCTCACTTTTACCATTGGTTACCTTGCTGTTTTTATAATTTCAGATTACAAATACCTTTATCTACCATCCATATTGCACTTGTATCACCATCTCTTCGCCGAACTAGTGCACCTATACAATTTACCATTGTATTGGGTGTGTTGGGGACACAAGAGACTCTTTGTTATTTGGTTGCAGGGTTGCTTGAGAGAGACCATCTTCATCCTACGCCTCCTATGGATTGATAAACCTTAGGTCATCCACTTGAGGGAAATTTTCTACTGTCCTACAAACCTCTGCACTTGGAGGCCCAACAACGTCTACAAGAAGAAGGTTGTGTAGTAGACATCAAGCTCTTTTCTGGTGCCGTTGCTGGGGAGGTTAGCGCTTGAAGGTATATCTTTAGATCTTGCAATCGAGTCTTTTAGTTTCTTGTTTTATGACTAGTTTAGTTTATAAAAGAAAATTACAAAAAAATATGGAATTAAGTTTGACTCATATGCTTCATCTTTTTAATGTCTTTCGTGAGAATAAGGATTCCGATAATTGTGCTCAAGTGCTAGAAGAAGAATGCATTAAATTTTTTGGCACTAAATATTTGAATGATGAGCATCATTGCAATGTTGTTAGTATGAATTCCTTGAATATCCATGATGCTAATGATAGGCAAAGCCACAAGCTTGGGGAAGGTATGTTTGATGAAGATGATATTTTTTGTCCCCCAAGTTTTGATGAGCAAATTTATTATGATGAAAGCATGCCTCCTATTTATGATGATTATATTGATGAAAGTGGATTTGGAGAGGTCATAACTTTATTTTGTGATGAATCCACTATTCCGGAAGAGGTTCCAATTGATTATGAGAACAAAGTTGCTATCTATGATGATTATTGTGATGACTAGTATGCTATAAAGAATAATGATATCCATGAAACTTGTCATCATGATTTTAGTTTTCAATTGGATTATGCCTCACATGATAGTTATTTTGTTGAGTTTGCTCCCACTACTATTCGTGAGAAGAAATTTGCTTATGTGGAGAGTAATAAAAATTCTATGCTTGTAGATCATGAAAAGAATGCTTTAGGTGGTGGTTATATTGTTGAATTCATTCTTGATGCTACTGAAAATTATTATGAGGGAGGAATATATGCTTGTGGGAATTGCAATAATATCAAGTTTCCTCTCTTTGTGCTTAAAGTTTTGAAGTTATGCTTGTTTTACCTTCCTATGCAAGTTGATTCTTGTTCCCATAAGTTGTTTGATCACAAAATCCCTATGCATAGGAATAGGGTTAGACTTAAATGTGCTAGTCATATTCATCATGATGCTCTCTTTATGTTACAATTCTTATCTTTTATGTGAGCATCATTGAAATCATCATGCCTAGCTAGGGGCGTTAAACGATAGCGCTTGTTGGGAGGCAACCCAACTTTATTTTTGTTCCTTGATTTTTGATCCTGTTTAGTAATAAATAATTTATCTAGTCTCTGTTTAGATGTGGTTTTATGCTTTTAATTAGTGTTTGTGCCAAGTAGAAACATTGGGAAGACTTGGGGAAAGTCTTTGTGATCATGCTGTAAAACACAGAAACTTTACCGCTCACAAGAATTGCTTCCATTTTTTATTGGGAGTTCTATTTAGTTAATTCTTTTTGCAGATGATTAATAGATAAATCCCTCACGTCCAACAATTTATTTGAGAATTTTATGAGTTCCAGAAGTATACGTTTGATTCAGATTACTACAGACTGTTCTGTTTTTGACAGATTCCTTTTTCTATGTGTTGTTTGCTTATTTTGATGAATCTATGAGTAGTATAGGAGGGTATGAACCATAGAGAAGTTGTAATAAAGTAGATATTACACCAATATAAATAAATAATGAGTTCACAACATTACCTTAGTGGTGATTTATTTTCTTATACTAACGGAGCTTACGAGTTTTCTATTAAGTTTTGTGTTGTGAAGTTTTCAAGTTTTGGGTAAAGATTCGATGGACTATGGAATAAGGAGTGGCAAGAGCCTAAGCTTGGGGATGACCAAGGAACCCCAAGGTAATATTCAAGGACAACCAAGAGCCTAAGCTTGGGGATGCCCCGGAAGGCATCCCCTCTTTCGTCTTCGTTCGTCGGTAAATTTACTTGGAGCTATATTTTTATTCGCCACATGATATGTGTTTTGCTTGGAGCGTCATTTTATTTTATTTAGTTTTGCTTGCTGTTTGAATAAAATACCAAGATCTGAAATTATTAAATGTCAGAGAGTCTTCATATAGTTGCATAATTATTCGACTACTCATTGATCTTCACTTATATCTTTCGGAGTAGTTTGTCGTTGCTCTAGTGCTTCACTTACATCCTTTTAGAGCACGGTGGTGGTTTTATTTTATAGAAATAATTGATCTCTCATGCTTCACTTATATTATTTTTAGAGTCCTTTAGAACAGCATGGTGGTTTGCTTCGGTTATGAAACTATTCCTAATATTATGGGCATCCAAGATGGATAAAATAAAAACTTTCATATAAAGTGCATTGAATACTATGAGAAGTTTGATACTTGATAATTGTTTTGAGATATGAGGATGGTAATATTAGATTCATGCTAGTGAGTAGTTGTGAATTTGAGAGATACTTGTGTTAAAGTTTGTGATTCCCTTAGCATGCACGTATGGTGAACTGTTATGTGATGAAGTCGGAGCATGATTTATTTATTGATTGTCTTCCTTATGAGTGGCGGTCGGGGACGAGCGGTGGTCTTTTCCTACCAATCTATCCCCCTAGGAGCACACGTGTAGTACTTTGTTTTGATAACTAATAGATTTTTGCAATAAGTATGTGAGTTCTTTATGACTAATGTTGAGTCCATGGATTATACGCACTCTCACCCTTTCACTGTTGCTAGCCTCTCTAGTACCGCACAAATTTCACCGGTACCATAAACCCACCATATATCTTCCTCAAAACAGCCACCATACCTACCTATCATGGCATTTCCATAGCCATTCCGAGATATATTGCCATGCAACTTTCCACCGTTCCGTTTATTATGACACGCTCCATCATTGTCATACTGCTTTGCGTGATCATGTAGTTGACATTGTATTTGTGGCAAAGCCACCATTCATAATTCTTTCATACATGTCACTAATGCATCATTGCACATCCTGGTACACCGCCGGAGGCATTCATATAGAGTCATATCTTGCTCTAAGTATCGAGTTGTAATTCTTGAGTTGTAAGTAAATATAAGTGTGATGGTCATCATTATTAGAGCATTGTCCCAGTGAGGAAAGGATGATGGAGACTATGATTCCCCCACAAGTCGGGATGAGACTCCGGACGAAAATAAATAAATAAAAGAGGCCAAAGAAGCCCAAATAAAAAAAGAGAAAAAAAGAGGCCATAAAAAAGGGAGAGAAAGGCCCAAATAAAAAAATGAGAGAAAAAGAGAGAAGGGGCAATGCTACTATCCTTTTACCACACTTGTGCTTCAAAGTAGCACCATGATCTTCATGATAGAGAGTGTCCTATGTTGTCACTTTCATATACTAGTGGGAATCTTTCATTATAGAACTTGGCTTGTTTATTCCAATGACGGGCTTCCTCAAAACGCCCTAGGTCTTCGTGAGCAAGCGAGTTGGATGCACACCCACTGGTTTCTTTTGTTGAGCTTTCATATACTTATAGCTCTAGTGCATCCGTTGCATGGCAATCCCTACTCACTCACATTGATATCTATTGATGGGCATCTCCATAGCCCATTGATACGCCTAGTTGATGTGAGACTATCTTCTCCTTTTTTGTCTTCTCCACAACCACCATTCTATTCCACCTATAGTGCTATATCCATGGCTCACGCTCATGTATTGCGTGAAGATTGAAAAGGTTTGAGAACATCAAAAGTATGAAACTGTTGCTTGGCTTGTCATCGCGGTTGTGCATGATTTAAATATGTTGTGTGGTGAAGATGGAGCATAGCCAGACTATATGATTTTGTAGGGATAGCTTTCTTTGGCCATGTTATTTTGAGAAGACATAATTACTTGGTTAGTATGCTTGAAGTATTATTATTTTTATGTCAATATTAAACTTTTGTCTTGAATCTTATGGATCTGAATATTTTTGCCACAATAAAGAGAACTACATGGATAAATATGTTAGGTAGCATTCCACATCAAAAATTCTGTTTTTATCATTTACCTACTTGAGGACGAGTGGGAATTAAGCTTGGGGATGCTGATACGTCTCCAACGTATCTATAATTTCTGATTGTTCCATGCTATTATATTATCAACTTTGGATGTTTATGGGCCTTATTATACACTTTTATATTATTTTTGGGACTAACCTATTAACCTAGAACCCAGTGCCAGCGCCAGTTTCTGTTTTTTCCTTGTTTTAGAGTATCATAGAAAAGGAAAATCAAACGGAGTCCAATTGACCTGAAAGTTCACAGAACTTATTTTTGGAAGGAAAGCAACCCGGGAGACTTGGAGTCCACGTAAGGGAAGCAACGAGGAGGCCACGAGGCAGGGGGCGCGCCCACCCCCCTGGGCGTGCCCTCCACCCTCATGGGCCCCCCGTGGCTCCCCTAACATACTTCTTCCGCCTATATATCTCCATATACCCTAAAACGATCGGGGAGCACAATAGATCGGGAGTTTCGCCGCCAGAAGCCTCCGTAGCCACCTAAAACCAATCTAGACCCGTTCCGGCACCCTGCTGGAGGGGGCAATCCCTCTGACGTGGCCATCTTCATCATCCCAGTGCTCTCCATGACGAGGAGGGAGTAGTTCTCCCTCGGGGCTGAGGGTATGTACGAGTAGCTATGTGTTTGATCTCTGTCTCTCGTGTTCTTGAGGTGGTACGATCTTGATGTATCGCGAGTTTTGCTATTATAGTTGGATCTTATGATTTTTTCTCCCCCCTCTACTCTCTTGTAATGGATTGAGTTTCCCCTTTGAAGTTATCTTATAAGATTGAGTCTTTAAAGATTTGAGAACACTTGATGTATGTCTTGCTGTGCGTATCTGTGGTGACAATGGGATATCACGTGATTCACTTGATGTATGTTTTGGTGATCAACTTGCGGGTTCCGCCCATGAACCTATGCATAGCGGTTGGCACAAGTTTTCGTCGTGATTCTCCGGTAGAAACTTTGGGGCACCTTTGAGGTTCTATGTGTTGGTTGAATAGATGAATCTGAGATTGTGTGATGCATATCGTATAATCATACCCACAGATACTTGAGGTGACATTGGAGTATCTAGGTGACATTAGGGTTTTGGTTGATTTGTGTCTTAAGGTGTTATTCTAGTACGAACTCTAGGGTTGTTTGTGACACTTATAGGAATAGCCCAACGGATTGATTGGAAAGAATAACTTTGAGGTGGTTTCGTACCCTACCATAATCTCTTCGTTTGTTCTCCGCTATTAGTGACTTTGGAGTGACTCTTTGTTGCATGTTGAGGGATAGTTATGCGATCCAATTATGTTATTATTGTTGAGAGGACTTGCACTAGTGAAAGTATGAACCCTAGGCCTTGTTTCAACTCATTGCAATACCGTTTACGCTCACTTTTACCATTGGTTACCTTGCTGTTTTTATAATTTCAGATTACAAATACCTTTATCTACCATCCATATTGCACTTGTATCACCATCTCTTCGCCGAACTAGTGCACCTATACAATTTACCATTGTATTGGGTGTGTTGGGGACACAAGAGACTCTTTGTTATTTGGTTGCAGGGTTGCTTGAGAGAGACTATCTTCATCCTACGCCTCCTACGGATTGATAAACCTTAGGTCATCCACTTGAGGGAAATTTGCTATTGTCCTACAAACCTCTGCACTTGGGGGCCCAACAACGTCTACAAGAAGAAGATTGTGTAGTAGACATCAGTGTCGCCAACACACCCAATACAATGGTAAATTGTATAGGTGCACTAGTTCGGCGAAGAGATGGTGATACAAATGCAATATGGATGGAAGATATAGGTTTTTGTAATCTAACAATATAAAAACAGTGAGGTAACTAATGATAAAAGAGAGCGAAAACAGTATTGCAATGTGTTGAAACAAGGCCTAGGGTTCACACTTTCACTAGTGCAAGTTCTGTCAATAATAATAACATAATTGGATCATATAACTATCCCTCAACATGCAACAAAGACTCACTCCAAAGTCACTAATAGCGGAGAACAAACGAAGAGATTATTGTAGGGTACGAAACCACCTCAAAGTTATTCCCATAACAAGTTATTCATATGGAAGCCCATGAAGACAAAGGGATATGACGCTTTATGGAGCAGATCTGACATAAAGGCCCAGGGCCCAACGGTGGATTAGGGCCCATAGACATAAACCGCCATATGATATGTAACTTGTATTGTAAGATAGGAAGGGTAGAAACCGAGCCGGACACGTTTAGGTGCCGGCCGGGATTTTGTGAATCGTCGGGTGTCAACTTGTGTATATAAAGGGACGACCCGGCGGTGGTTTAAGGATAGACAACAACAACTCAAGAGCCAGGCAAAGCGGATTCGCTCCCTGGTCATCGAAACCCTAGCAATTCCATCACAACTGGAGTAGGCTTTTACCTTCATCGTAAGGGGCCGAACCAGTATAATTCCTTGTGTCCCTTGTTCCGCTTTAACCTCTCTAAGCTACTACATTGCGATGGCTCCAAGACTAAGTCCTTACGGTAGGACATCTACCATGACAAACCCACGACAGTTGGCGCCCACCATGGGGCTATTGCACGATGGTTTCGAGTTCTTAGAGGGCAGCTTCGAAGGACTCAAGGGATACGCTATGGGCCGGATGACCAAGAGTCGTCGCGGCAAGCTCTACATCGACGACGCAGGCTGGGGCCCCGAGGCCGGCTCGATTGAGTAAGGGTACCGGGTCCCATTTAGCGGAATACACGTCTTTATTGGCAAGATCGGCAAACTGGGCCCTGAGCCGTACATCTGCACCGACATCGTCGAGACGGCTCAGCATGCAAGACCTGCCCGGGTTCAGCCTGCCGTAAAGCGTGCCTTCGTGGGAGTCATCCACGAAGCGGAATTTGAGGATAGATTGGTATCTGGTGGCGAAACCGTCGTTTACTCTGATGACGAGTCTTCAACCGGAGAGACCGAGTCACTGTATCAGCTGCACGATCGCCGGATGGGTGCGGTTCCGATGGCGAGAGTATTCCAGACCCCTTTGATCCGCCAAGCCGAGTTGCGATTTTCATGGCTGGTACACAGTCGGTGCAGCATTCTTCTACCGCAGCAGCAATGATTTCTGGTTCAGTAGCTGCAACACCAGATGGGGTAGGAGGCCCTGCGCCACCGCCGGTTCAGGTTTTGTCCGATTTATTCGACACTTTGGCAACATTGCTGGAAGCGGAGGTTAATCCAGCAGATCAGGATCAGCATAACGCAGAAATTGCAAAGGTGAAGGATCAGATAGCTCAAGCTAAGGTAGATCTGGCAGTAGAGAACACCAGGATGGCCACAGAGTAGGCTGAGTTAGAGGGACAGGCTTACCGGCTTATGCTAGATCAGAGCGCATCAAATGATGCCATGAGGAGAAGGTACCAGTCTAACCTGCCTCCGGTTTACGAGGCAAGGAATCTCTTTAACACGCCAGGGGCAGGAACCAGTAACCAGCCAGTGGTAAACTGGGTGGAGGCACCAGGAACGGGGGCGCCGGTTTAGCCGTGCACGATGGATTCACCTCGTCAGAACAATGTCCTGTCACAACACGTCTCAACGCCTCCGGGTCATTACTCTAACCCGTTGGATAACATCGTTGCCGCCACTTCACGATTGGCAGATCTCCTGATCGAAGGCGAGTCTCCAGTAGCAGTTGAAACACGACGGGCTAGAGAGCTCCTTCAGACAGCTTTAACCCAACAGCAGGCTTATTCGTACAGTCACGAGAGGATTCATTCCACCCCCCGCCCAAGTCGGAGCTACAATGATACGTCTCCAACGTATCTATAATTTTTGATTGCTCCATGCTATATTATCTACTGTTTTGTACTATATTGGGCTTTATTTTCCACTTTTATATTATTTTTGGGACTAACCTATTAACCGGAGGCCCAGCCCAGAATTGTTGTTTTTTGCCTATTTCAGTGTTTCGGATAAACGGAATATCAAACGGAGTCCAAACAGAATAAAATCTTCAGGAACGTGATTTTCTCACCAAACGTGATCCAGGAGACTTGGACCCTACTCCAAGGAACAAAAGAGGCGGTCACGAGGGTGGGGGGCGCCCCCCCTAGGGCGCGCCCCCTGCCTCGTGGGCCCCTTGTTGTTCCTCCGGCGTACTTCTTCCTCCTATATATACACACGTACCTAAAGGAAATATGCCCTAGAGGCAATAATAAAGTTATTATTTATTTCCTTATATCGTGATAAATGTTTATTATTCATGCTAGAATTGTATTAACCGGAAACATAATACATGTGTGAATACATAGACAAACAGAGTGTCACTAGTATGCCTCTACTTGACTAGCTCGTTGATCAAAGATGGTTATGTTTCCTAACCATAGACATGAGTTGTCATTTGATTAATAAGATCACATCATTAGGAGAATGATGTGATTGACTTGACCCATTCCGTTAGATTAGCACTTGATCGCTTAGTTTGTTTCTATTGCTTTCTTCATGACTTATACATGTTCCTATGACTATGAGATTATGAAACTTCCGTTTACGGGAGGAACACTTTGTGTGCTACCAAACGTCACAACGTAACTGGGTGATTATAAAGGTGCTCTACAGGTGTCTCCAAAGGTACTTGTTGGGTTGGCGTATTTCGAGATTAGGATTTGTCACTCCGATTGTTGGAGAAGTATCTCTGGGCCCACTCGGTAATGCACATCACTATAGGCCTTGCAAGCATTGCAACTAATGAGTTAGTTGCAGGATGATGTGTTACGGAATGAGTAAAGAGACTTTCCGGTAACGAGATTGAACTAGGTATTGAGATATCGACGATCAAATCTCGGGCAAGTAACATACCGATGACAAACGAAACAACGTATGTTGTTATGCGGTTTGACCGATAAAAATCTTCGTAGAATATGTAGGAGCCAATATGAGCATCCAGGTTCCGCTATTGGTTATTGACCGGAGACGTGTCTCGGTCATGTCTACATAGTTCTCGAACCCGTAGGGTCCGCACGCTTAAAGTTCGATGACGGTTATATTACGAGTTTATGTGTTTTGATGTACCGAAGGAGTTCGGAGTCCTGGATGACATCGGGGACATGACGAGGAGTCTCGAAATGGTCAAGACGTAAAAATCGATATATTGGACGACTTTATTCGGACATCGGAAAGGTTCCGAGTGATTCGGGTATTTTCGGCAGTACCGGGGAGTTACGGGAATTCGTATTGGGCCTTAATGGGCCATACGGGAAAGGAGAAAAAGGCCTCAAAGGGTGGCCGCACCCCTCCCCATGGGCTGGTCCGAATTGGACTAGGGAGGGGGGGGGGCGCCCCCTTCCTTCCTTCTCCTTTTCCCTTCCCTCCTACTCCAACTACTTGGAAGGGCTCCTAGTTCTACTAGGAAAGGGGGAATCCTACTCCCGGTAGGAGTAGGACTCCCCTAGGGCGCGCCATAGAGAGGGCCGGCCCCTCCCCTCCTCCACTCCTTTATATACGTGGCCAGGGGCACCCCATAGACACAACAATTGATCCTTTGGATCTCTTAGCCGTGTGCGGTGCCCCCTCCACCATAATCCACCTCGGTCATATCGTAGCGGTGCTTAGGCGAAGCCCTGCGTCGGTAGAACATCATCATCGTCACCACGCCGTTGTGCTGATGGAACTCTCCCTCAAAGCTTGGCTGGATCGGAGTTCGAGGGACGTCATCGAGTTGAACGTGTGCAGAACTCGGAGGTGCCGTGCGTTCGGTACTTGATCGGTCGGATCGTGAAGACGTACGACTACATCAACCGCGTTGATATAACGCTTCCGCGAACGGTCTACAAGGGTATGTAGACAACACTCTCCCCTCTCGTTGCTATGCATCACCATGATCCTGCGTGTGCGTAGGAAAATTTTGAAATTACTACGTTCCCCAACTGTGGCATCCGAGCCAGGTTTTATGCGTTGATGTAATATGAACGAGTAGAACACAAGTGAGTTGTGGGCGATATAAGTCATACTGCTTACCAGCATCTCACACTTTGGTTCAGCAGTATTGTTGTATGAAGCGGCCCAGACCAACATTACGCGTACGCTTACGCGAGACTGGTTTTACCGCCGTGCTATGCACACAGGTGACTAGCGGGTGTCAGTTTCTCCAACTTTAGTTGAACCGAGTGTGGCTACGCCCGGTCCTTGAGAAGGTTAAAACAACACTAACTTGACAAACTATCGTTGTGGTTTTGATGCATAGGTAAGAACGGTTCTTGCTCAGCCCGTAGCAGCCACGTAAAACTTGCAACAACAAAGTAGATGACGTCTAACTTGTTTTTGCAGGGCATGTTGTGATGTGATATGGTCAAGACGTGATGAGATATAAGTTGTTGTATAAGATGATCATGTTTTGTTGAAGTTATCGGCAACTGGCAGAAGCCTTATGGTTGTCTCTTTATTGCATAAGATGCAAGCGCCAAATAATTGCTTTACTTTATCGCTATGCGATAGCAATAGTTGCAAGAGCAGTAGTTGGCGAGACGACCATGTGATGACACATTGATATATATCAAGATGATGGAGATCATGGCGTCATGCTGGTGATGATGGAAATCATGACGATACTTTGGGGATGGAGATCAAAGGCACAAGATGATGATGGCCATATCATGTCACATATTTTGATTGCATGTGATGTTTATCTTTTATACATCTTATTTTGCTTAGTTCGACGGTAGCTTTATAAGATGATCTCTCACTAATTATCAAGGTACAAGTGTTCTCCCTGAGTATGCACCGTTGCGAAAGTTCTTCGTTCTGAGACACCACGTGATGATCGGGTGTGATAGGCTCTACGTTCAAATACAACGGGTGCAAAACAGTTGCACACGCGGAATACTCAGGTTAAACTTGACGAGCCTAGCATATAGCAGATATGGCCTCGGAACACGGAGACCGAAAGGTCGAGCATGAATCATATAGTAGATATGATCAACATAGTGATGTTCACCATTGAAACTACTCCATATCATCGGACATGGTTTAGTTGATTTGGATCACCTGATCACTTAGAGGATTAGAGGGATGTCTATCTAAGTGGGAGTTCTTAAGTAATATGATTAATTGAACTTTAATTTATCATGAACTTAGTCCTGGTAGTATTAGCATATCTATGTTGTAGATCAATAGCTCGCGTTTAGCTCCCCTGTTTTATTTTTGATATGTTCCTAGAGAAAACTAAGTTGAAAGATGTTAGTAGAAATGATGCGGATTGGATCCATGATCTAAGGTTTATCCTCATTGCTGCACAGAAGAATTATGTCTTTGATGCACCGCTAGGTGACAAACCTATTGCAGGAGCAGATGCAGATGTTATGAACATTTGGCTAGCTCAATATGATGACTACTTGATAGTTTAGTGCACCATGCTTAAACGGCTTAGAATTGGGACTTCAAAGACGTTTTGAACATCATGGACCATATGAGAGTTCCAGGAGTTGAAGTTAATATTTCAAGCAAATACCCGAGTTGAGAGATATGAAGTCTCCAACAAGTTCTATAGCTAAAAGATGGAGGAGAATAGCTCAAGCAGTGAGCATGTGCTCAGATTGTCTGGGTACTACAATCGCTTGAATCAAGTGGGAGTTAATCTTCCAGATAAAATAGTGATTGAAAGAATTCTCTAGTCACCATCACCAAGTTAGTAGAACTTCGTGATGAACTATGATATGCAAGGGATAACGGAAACGATTCCCAAGCTCTTCGTAATGCCAAAATCGACGAAGGTAGAAATCAAGAAAAATATCAAGTGTTGATGGTAGACAAGACCACTAGTTTCAAGAAAAGGGCAAAGGGAAGAAGGGGAACTTCAAGAAGAACAGCAAGCAAGTTGCTGCTCAAGTGAAGAAGCCCAAGTCTGGTCCTAAGCCTGAGACTAAGTGCTTCTACTGCAAAGGGACTAGTCACTGGAAGCGGAACTGCCCCAAGTATTTGGCGGATAAGAAGGATGGTAAAGTGAACAAAGGTATATTTGATATACAGATTATTGATTTGTATTTTACTAGTCTTCGTAGCAACCCCTCGGTATTTGATACTGGTTCATTTGCTAAGAGTAGTAACTCGAAACGGGAGTTGCAGAATGAACATAGACTAGTTAAGGGTGAAGTGATGATGTGTGTTGGAAGTGGTTCCAAGATTGATATGATCATCATCGCACACTCCCTATACTTTTGGGATTAGTGTTGAACCTAAATAAGTGTTATTTGGTGTTTGCGTTGAGCATGAATATGATTTGATCATGTTTATTGCAATAGGGTTATTCATATAAGTAAGAGAATAAATTGTTGTTCTGTTTACATGAATAAAACCTTATATGGTTACACACCCAATGAAAATGGTTCGTTGGATCTCGATCGTAGTGATACACATATTCATAATATTGAAACCAAAAGGTGCAAAGTTAATAATGATAGTGCAAGTTATTTGTGGCACTGCTGTTTAGGTCATATTGGTGTAAAGCACATGAAGAAAATCCATGCTGATGGGCTTTTGGAATCACTTGATTATGAATCAGTTGATGCTTGCGAACCATGCCTCATGGGCAAGATGACTAAGACTCCGTTCTCCGGAACAATGGAGCGAGCAACAGATTTGTTGGAAATCATACATACTGATGTATGTGGTCCGATGAATATTGAGGCTCGCGGCAGGTATCATTATTTTCTCATCTTCACAGATGATTTGAGAAGATATGAGTATATCTACTTGATGAAACACAAGTATGAAACATTTGAAAAGTTTAAAGAATTTCAGAGTGAAGTGGAGAATCATTGTAACAAAAATAAAAGTTTCTACGATATGATCGCAGAAGTAAAATATTTGAGTTACGAGTTTGGCCTTCAGTTAAAAACAATGTGAAATAGTTTCACTACTCACGCCACCTGGAACACCATAGTGTAATGGTGTGTCCGAACGTCATAACCGTACTTTATTAGATATGGTGCGATCTATGATGTCTCTTACCGATCTACCACTATCGTTTTCGGGCTATGCATTAGAGACAGCTGCATTCACGTTAAATAGGGCACCATCTAAATCCGTTGAGACGACACCGTATGAACTATGGTTTGGCAAGAAACCTAAGCTATCGTTTCTTAAAGTTTGAGGTTGCAATGCTTATGTGAAAAAGTTTCAACCTGATAAGCTCAAACCCAAATCGGAGAAGTGCGTCTTCATAGGATACCCAAAAGAAAATGTTGGGTACACCTTCTATCACAGATCCGAAGGCAAGATATTCGTTGCTTTGAATGGATCCTTTCTAGAGAAGGAGTTTCTCTCGAAAGAAGTGAGTGGGAGGAAAGTAGAACTTGATGACGTAACTGTACCTGCTCCCTTATTGGAAAGTAGTTCATCACAGAAATATGTTCCTGTGACTACTACACCAATTAGTGAGGAAGCTAACGATGATGATCATGTAACTTCAGATCAAGTTACTACCAAACCTCATAGGTAAACCAGAGTGAGATCCGCACTAGAGTGGTACGGTAATCCTGTTCTGGAGGTCATGGTACTTGACCATGACGAGCCTACGAACTATGAGAAAGCGATGATGAGCCCAGATTCCGCGAAATGGCTTGAGGCCATGAAATCTGAGATGAGATCCATGTATGAGAACAAACTATGGACTTTGATTGACTTGCCCAAAGATCGGCGAGCCATTGAGATTAAATGGATCTTCAAGAGGAAGACGGACATTGATAGTAGTGTTATTATCTACAAACCTAGAATTGTCGCAAAAGGTTTTCGACAAGTTCAAGGTGTTAACTACGATGAGAGTTTCTCACTCGTATCTATGCTTAAGTCTGTCCGAATCATGTTAGCAATTGCCACATTTTATGAAATCTGGCAAATGGATAAACAAAACTGCATTCCTTAATGGATTTATTAAAGAAGAGTTGTATATGATGCAACCAGAAGGTTTTGTCAATCCTAAAGGTGCTAACAAAATATGCAAGCTCCAGCGATCCATCTATGGACTAGTGTAAGCATCTCGGAGTTGGAATATACGCTTTGATAAGTTGATCAAAGCATATAGTTTTATACAGACTTTCGGTGAAGCCTGTATTTACAAGAAAGTGAGTGGGAGCACTACATCATTTCTGATAAGTATATGTGAATGACATATTGTTGATCGGAGATAATGTAGAATTATTCTGCAAAGCATAAAGGAGTGTTTGAAAGGAGTTTTTCAAATAAAGACCTCGGTGAAGCTGCTTACATATTGAGCATCAAGATCTATACAGATAGATCAAGACGCTTGATAAGTTTTTCAATGAGTACATACCTTGACAAGATTTTGAAGTAGTTCAAAATGGAACAGTCAAAGAGTTCTTGCCTGTGTTACAAGGTGTGAAACTGAGTAAGACTCAAAGCCCGACCACGGCAGAAGATAGAAAGAGAATGAAACTCATTCCCTATGCCTTGGCCATAAGTTCTATAAAATATGCCATGTTGTGTACCAGATCTATTGTATACCCTACACTATTTTTGGCAAGGGAGTACAATAGTGATCTAGGAGTAGATCACTGGACAGCGGTCAAAATTATCCTTAGTGGAATAAGGATATGTTTCTCAATTATGGAGGTGACAAAAAGGTTCGTCGTAAAGGGTTACGTCGATGCAAATTTTGACACTGATCCAGATGACTCTAAATCTCAATCTGGATACATATTGAAAGTGGGAGCTATTAGCTAGAGTAGCTCCGTGCAGAGCATTGTTGACATAGAAATTTTGCAAAATACTTACGGATCTGAATGTGGCAGACCCGTTGACTAAACTTCTCTCACAAGCAAAACATGATCACACCTTAGTACCCTTTGGGTGTTAATCACATAGCGATGTGAACTAGATTATTTACTCTAGTAAACCCTTTGGGTGTTGGTCACATGTTGATGTGAACTATGGGTGTTAATCACATGGTGATGTGAACTATTGGTATTAAATCACATGGCGATGTGAACTAGATTATTGACTCTAGTGCAAGTGGGAGACTGAAGGAAATATGCCCTAGAGGAAATAATAAAGTTATTATTTATTTCCTTATATCATGATAAATGTTTATTATTCATGCTAGAATTGTATTATCCGGAAACATAATACATGTGTGAATACATAGACAAACAGAGTGTCACTAGTATGCCTCTACTTGACTAGCTCGTTGATCAAAGATGGTTATGTTTCCTAACCATAGACATGAGTTGTCATTTGATTAACGGGATCACATCATT
The DNA here is from genome assembly GCF_056163025.1 of Triticum urartu. Classification (NCBI taxonomy): domain Eukaryota; kingdom Viridiplantae; phylum Streptophyta; class Magnoliopsida; order Poales; family Poaceae; genus Triticum; species Triticum urartu. The sequence goes on along the minus strand of NC_141875.1, from coordinate 109,583,155 downwards.
AGGAGAATGATGTGATTGACTTGACCCATTCCGTTAGCTTAGCACTTGATCATTTAGTTTGTTGCTATTGCTTTCTTCATGACTTATGGATGTTCCTATGACTATGAGATTATGCAACTCCTGTTTACGGGAGGAACACTTTGTGTGCTACCAAACGTCACAACGTAACTGGGTGATTATAAAGGTGCTCTACAGGTGTCTCCAAAGGTACTTGTTGGGTTGGCGTATTTCGAGATTAGGATTTGTCACTCCGATTGTCGGAGAGGTATCTCTGGGCCCACTCGGTAATGCACATCACTATAAGCCTTGTAAGCATTGCAACTAATGAGTTAGTTGCAGGATGATGTGTTACGGAACGAGTAAAGAGACTTGCCGGTAAAGAGATTGAACTAGGTATTGAGATACCGATGATCGAATCTCAGGCAAGTAACATACCGATGACAAAGGGAACAACGTATGTTGTTATGCGGTTTGACCGATAAAGATCTTCGTAGAATATGTAGGAGCCAATATGAGCATCTAGGTTCCGCTATTGGTTATTGACCGGAGACGTGTCTCGGTCATGTCTACATAGTTCTCGAACCCGTAGGGTCCGCACGCTTAAAGTTCGATGACGGTTATATTATGAGTTTATGTGTTTTGATGTACCGAAGGAGTTCGGAGTCCCGGATGAGATTGGGGACATGACGAGGAGTCTCGAAATGGTCGAGACGTAAAAATCGATATATTGGACGACTATATTCGGACATCGGAAAGGTTCCGAGTGATTCGGGTATTTTCGGGAGTACCGGGGAGTTACGGGAATTCGTATTAGGCCTTAATGGGCCATACGGGAAAGGAGAGAAAGGCCTCAAAGGGTGGACGCACCCCTCCCCATGGGCTGGTCCGAATTGGACTAGGGAGGTGGGGCGCCCCCTTCCTTCCTTCTCCTTTTCCCTTCCCTTTCCTTCCCTCCTACTCCTACTACTTGGAAGGGCTCCTAGTTCTACTAGGAAAGGGAGAATCCTACTCTCGGTGGGAGTAGGACTCCCCTAGGGCGCGCCATAGAGAGGGCCGGCCCCTCCCCTCCTCCACTCCTTTATATACGTTGCCAGGGGGCACCACATAGACACAACAATTGATCCTTTGGATCTCTTAGCCGTGTGCGGTGCCCCCCTCCACCATAATCCACCTCGGTTATATCGTAGCGGTGCTTAGGCGAATCCCTGCGTCGGTAGAACATCATCATCGTCACCATGCTGTCGTGCTGATGGAACTCTCCCTCAAAGCTCGGCTGGATCAGAGTTCGAGGGACGTCATCGAGTTGAACGTGTGCAGAACTCGGAGGTGCCATGCGTTCGGTAATTGATCGGTTGGATCGTGAAGATGTACGACTACATCAACCGCGTTGATATAACGCTTCCGCGAACGGTCTACAAGGGTATGTAGACAACACTCTCCCCTATCGTTGCTATGCATCACCATGATCCTGTGTGTGCATAGGAAATTTTTGAAATTACTACGTTCCCCAACAGTACCCCCAAATGATCAGAAGAGGAGCCAAAAACCTAATTCCACCGCTGCAACTTTTTGTATCCACGAGATCCCATCTTGGGGCCTGTTCCCGAGCTCCGCCGGAAGAGGGCCGTCATCACGGAGGGCTTCTACATCATCATAGCCTCTCCAGTGAAGTGCGAGTAGTTTACCTCAGACCTTCGGGTCCATAGTTAGGAGCTAGATGGCTTCTTCTCTCTCTTTGAATCTCAATACAAAGTTCTCCCCCTCTCTTGTGGAGATCTATTCCATGTAATCTTATTTTTGTGGTGTGCTTGTTGAGACCAATGAATTGTGGGTTTATGATCAAGTCTATCTATGAATAATATTTGAATCTTCTCTGAATTCTTTTATGTATGATTGGTTATCTTTGCAAGTCTCTTCGAATTATCCGTTTGGTTTGGCCAACTAGATTGGTAGTTCTTGCCATGGTAGAAGTGCTTAGCTTTGGGTTCGATCTTGCGGTGTCCTTACCCAGTGACAGAAGGGGCAGCAAGGCACGTATTGTATCATTGCCATCGAGGATAACAAGATGGGGTTTACTTCATATTGCATGAATTTATCTCTCTACATCATGTCATCTTGCTTAAGGCGTCACTCTGTTTTTAACTTAATACTCTAGACACATGCTGGATAGCGGTCGATGAGTGGAGTAATAGTAGTAGATGCAGAATCATTTCGATCTACTTGTCACGGACGTGATGCCTATATACATAATCATGCCTAGATATTCTCATAACTATGCTCAATTTTGTCAATTGCTCAACAGTAATTTGTTCACCCACCGTAGAATACTTATGCTCTTGAGAGAAGCCACTAGTGAAACCTATGGCCCCTGGGTCTATTCTCATCATATCAATCTCCATCACTTTAATCTTGCTTTTCTTTTACTTTTTACTTTGCATCTTTATACCAAAAATATTATATCTATCAGATCTCACTCTCGTAAGTGACCGTGAAGGGATTGACAACCCCTAATCACGTTGGTTGTGAGTAGCTATCGCTTTGTGCAGGTACGAGGGACTTGAGCGTGGGCTCCTACTGGATTGATACCTTGGTTCTCAAAAACTGAGGGAAATACTTACGCTACTCTGCTGCATCATCCCTTCCTCTTCGGGGAAAACCAACGCAAGCTCAAGACGTAGCAAGAAGGATTTCTGGTGCCGTTGCCGGGGAGTCTACGCAAAAAGTCAACATACCAAGTACCCATAACAGTCCCTATCTCTTGCATTACATTATTTTCCATTTGCCTCTCGTTTTCATCTCCCCCCAATTCACCCTTGCCGTTTTATTCGCCCTCTCTCTCTATCCTCCATCTCTATTTGCCCCCTTTTGCCCGTTTGATTTTGTTTGCTTGTGTGCTAGTTTGCTTGTTTGTCACGATGGCTCAACCGAGATTTGGTGATCTTCACCTTAAAAGGTTGGAGGAGATCAAAAACAACGTTAGGAAGTTTATGGTTTTGCAATTTGAGCATAATAATTTCTTTAGAAACGAGCTTAAAGAACAAAACAGTTTTATGAGTTATATGAATAAGTAGCTTGATGACATGTCTAAAGAATTTGATGGTATAAGATCCCAAATTTCTCGTCTAGAAAAGATGACTGCTGAAATTTCGGATATGCAAGCCACCTTAGTCAATAAGATGGCCGCTAAACCGAATGCCTATGAAAATCAAGATGAAGATCTAAAAGTTATTGATGTGTCCCCTATTAAATCTTTATTTTGCAATATGAATCTTGATGAAACTGAATATGAGCTTCCTTTACCTAGAAGGCGTTCTAAAAATTCGGAGTATTTAGATCTTAATGATGAAATTGATGAAAGTGGGATTGAAAGAAATAAAAATCTAGATGTTGCTAAACCCACTATGTTGGATTTCATGGAATTTAATTATGAAAGTTGTTCTTTAATTGATTGTATTTCCTTGTTGCAATCCGTGCTAAATTCTCCACATGCTTATAGTCAAAATAAAGCCTTACCAAACATATTGTTGATGCCTTGATGCAATCTTATGAAGAAAAACTTGAGTTGAAAGTTTCTATCCCTAGAAAACTCTATGATGAGTGGTAAACAACTATTAAAATTAAAATTAAAGATCATAAGTTTTATGCTTTGTGTGATTTGGGTGCTAGTGTCTCTACTATTCCCAAGACTTCGTGTGAATTGCTAGATTTCCGTAATTTTGACGATTGCTCTCTAAACTTGCATGTTGCGGATTCCACTATTAAGAAACCTATGGGAAGGATTAATGATGTTCTTATTGTTGTGAATAGGAATTATGTGCCCGTAGATTTCATTGTTCTTGATATAGATTGCAATCCTTCTTGCCCTATTATTCTTGGTAGACCTTTCCTTAGAACGGTTGGTGCGATTATTGATATGAAGGAAGGGAACATTAGATTTCAATTTACATTAAAAAGGGCGTGGGACAATTTCCAAGAAATAAAATAAAATTACCATATGAAACTATCATGAGAGCCACTTATGGATTGCCTACCAAAGATGGCAATACCTAGATCTATCCTCGCTTTTATGCCTAGCTAGGGGCGTTAAACGATAGAGCTTGTTGGGAGGCAACCCAATTTTATTTTTATTCCTTGATTTTTGCTCCTGCTTAGTAATAAATAAATTATTTAGCCTCTGTTTTGGTTGTGTTTTTGTGTTTAATTAGTGTTTGTGCCAAGTAGAACCGTTGGGAAGACTTGGGGAAAGTCTTGTTGAACTTGCTGTAAAAAACAGAAACTTTAGTGCTCACGAGAACTGCTGTAATTTTTATTTGAAGAGTGATATTTAGTTAATTCTTTTTGAAGATGATTAATAGATAAATTCCTCACGTCCAGCAATTTATTTTAGAATTTTTGGGGTTCCAGGTCTTGCGCTAGCTACAGATTACTACAGACTGTTCTGTTTTTGACAGATTCTGTTTTTCGTGTGTTGTTTGCTTATTTTGATGAATCTATGGCTAGTAAAATAGTTTATAATCCATAGAGAAGTTGGAATAAAGTAGGTTTAACACCAATATAAATAAAGAATGAGTTCATTACAGTACCTTGAAGTGGTCTTTTGTTTTCTTTCGCTAACGGAGCTCATGAGTTTTCTATTTTGAGTTTTGTGTTGTGAAGTTTTCAAGTTTTGGGTGAATCCTTTTGATGGATCATGGAACAAGGAGTGGCAAGAGCCTAAGCTTGGGGATGCCCATGGAACCCCCAAGATAATCCAATGACACCAAAAAGTCAAAGCTTTGGGATGCCCCGGAAGGCATCCCCTCTTTCGTCCACTTCTATCGGTAATTTACTTGGAGCTATATTTTTATTCACCAACATGATATGTGTTTTGCTTGGAGCGTCTTGTATTATTTGTGTCTCTGTGTCTTAGTATGCCACAATCATCCTTTTTGTACACACCTTTTGAGAGAGCCATACATGAATTAAAATTTGATAGAATACTCTATGTGCTTCACTTATATCTTTTGAGCTAGATAATTTTGCTCTATGTGCTTCACTTATATCTTTTGAGCTAAGTAGTTTTGCTCTATGTGCTTCACTTATATCTTTTGAGCTAGATAATTTTGCTCTATGTGCTTCACTTAGATTTTTTTAGAGCACGGTGGTGGATTTGTTTTAAAGAAACTATTGATCTCTCATGCTTCACTTAAATTATTTTGAGAGTCTCTTAATAGCATGGTAATTTGCTTAATAATAATATGCTTGGTATTCAAGATTTGTGAAACTTTCTTTTGAGTGTGTTGAATACTAAGAAAAGATTGAAGCATGATAATTGTTTTGAGATATGGAGGTGATAATATTAAAGTCATGCTAGTTGAGTAGTTGTGAATTTAAAGAATACTTGTGTTAAAGTTTGTGATTCCCGTAGCATGCATGTATGGTGAACCGTTATGTGACGAAGTCGGAGCATGATTTATTTATTGATTGTCTTCCTTATGAGTGGCGGTCGGGGACGAGCGATGGTCTTTTCCTACCAATCTATCCCCCTAGGAGCATGCGTGTAATACTTTGCTTTGATAACTTCTAGATTTTTGCAATAAGTATATGAGTTCTTTATGACTAATGTTGAGTCCATGGATTATACGCACTCTCACCCTTCCACCTTTGCTAGCCTCTCTAATACCGCGCACCTTTCACCGGTATCATACACCTACCATATACCTTCCTCAAAACAGCCACCATACCTACCTATTATGGCATTTCCATAGCCATTCCGAGATATATTGCCATGCAACTTTCCACCATCTAGTTCATCATGACACATTCCATCATTGTCATATTGCATATCCCGGTACACCACCGGATGCATTCACATAGAGTCATATTTTGTTCTAAGTATTGAGTTGTAAGAAAAAAAGTGTGATGATCATCATTATTAGAGCATTGTCCCAGTGAGGAAAGAATGATGGAGACTATGATTCCCCCATAAGTCGGGATGAGACTCCAGACAAAAAAAAAGAGGCCAAAGAAGCCCAAATAAAAAGAGGCCATAAAAAAAGAGAAAAGGCCCAAACAAAAAAAATATATAAAAATGAGAGAAAAAGAGAGAAGGGACAGTGTTACTATCCTTTTACCACACTTGTGCTTCAAAGTAGCACCATGATCTTCATAGTAGAGAGTCTCTCATGTTATCACTTTCATATACTAGTGGGAATTTTTCATTATAGAACTTGGCTTGTATATTCCAATGATGGGCTTTCTCAAATTGCCCTAGGTCTTCATGAGCAAGCAAGTTGGATGCACACCCACTTAGTTTCTTTTTTGAGCTTTCACATACTTATATCTCTAGTGCATCCGTTGCATGGCAATCCCTACTCACTCACATTGATATCTATTGATGGGCATCTCCATAGCCCGTTGATACATCTAGTTGATGTGAGACTATCTTCTCCTTTTTGTCTTCTCCACAACCACCATTCTATTCCACCTATAGTGCTATATCCATGGCTCACACTCATGTATTGCGTGAAGATTGAAAAACTTTTGAAAAAGTTAGAGTATGAAACAATTGCTTGGCTTGTCATCGGGGTTGTGCATGATGGAGCATAGCCAGACTATATGATTTTGTAGGGATAACTTTCTTTGGCCATGTTATTTCGAGAAGACATAATTGCTTTGTTAGTATGCTTGAAGTATTATTATTTTTTATGTCAATATAAACTTTTGTCTTGAATCTTTCTAATCTGAATATTCATACCACAATTAAGAAGATTTGCATTGAAATTATGCCAAGTAGCACTCCGCATCAAAAATTCTCTTTTTATCATTTACCTACTCGAGGACGAGCAGGAATTAAGCTTGGGGATGCCTGATACGTCTCCAACGTATCTATAATTTTTGATTGCTCCATGCTATATTATCTACTGTTTTGGACTATATTGGGCTTTATTTTCCACTTTTATATTATTTTTGTTACTAACCTATTAACCGGAGGCCCAGCCCTGAATTGCTGTTTTTTTGCCTATTTTAGTGTTTCGGATAAACGGAATATCAAACGGAGTCCAAACGGAATAAAATCTTTGGGAACGTGATTTTCTCACTGAACGTGATCCAGGAGACTTGGACCCTGCTCCAAGGAACAAAAGAGGCGGTCACGAGGGTGGGGGGCGCGCCCCCCTAGGGCGCGCCCCCTGCCTCATGGGCCCCTCGTTGCTCCTCCGGTGTACTTCTTCCTCCTATATATACACACGTACCCCCAAACGATCAGAAGAGGAACCAAAAACCTAATTCCACCGCTGCAACTTTCTGTATCCACGAGATCCCATCTTGGGGCCTGTTCCGGAGCTCCGCCGGAAGAGGGCCGTCATCACGGAGGGCTTCTACATCATCATAGCCTCTCCAATGAAGTGTGAGTAGTTTACCTCAGACATTCGAGTCCATAGTTAGTAGCTAGATGACTTCTTCTCTCACTTTGAATCTCAATACAAAGTTCTCCCCCTCTCTTGTGGAGATCTATTCGATGTAATCTTATTTTTGCGATGTGTTTGTTGAGACCGATGAATTGTGGGTTTATGATCAAGTCTATCTATGAATAATATTTGAATCTTCTTTGAATTCTTTTATGTATGATTGGTTATCTTTGCAAGTCTCTTCGAATTATCCGTTTGGTTTGGCCAACTAGATTGGTAGTTCTTGCCATGGGAGAAGTGCTTAGCTTTGGGTTCGATCTTGCGGTGTCCTTACCCAATGACAGAAGGGGCAGCGAGGAACGTATTGTATCATTGCCATCGAGGATAACAAGATGCGGTTTATTTCATATTGCATGAATTTATCTCTCTACATCATGTCATCTTGCTTAAGGCGTTACTCTGTTTTTAACTTAATACCCTAGATGCATGCTGGATACCGGTTGATGAGTGGAGTAATAGTAGTAGATGCAGAATCGTTTCGATCTACTTGTCACGGACGTGATGCCTATATACATGATCATGCCTAGATATTCTCATAGCTATGCTCAATTCTGTCAATTGCTCAACAGTAATTTGTTCACCCACCGTAGAATACTTATGCTCTTGAGAGAAGCCACTAGTGAAACCTATGGCCCCCGGGTCTATTCTCATCATATCAATCTCCATCGCTTTAATCTTGCTTTGCTTTTTTACTTTGCTTTTACTTTTTTACTTTGCATCGTTATACCAAAAATATTATATCTATCAGATCTCACTCTCGTAAGTGACCATGAAGGGATTGACAACCCCTAATCGTGTTGGTTGCAAGTAGCTATCGCTTTGTGCAGGTACGAGGGACTTGAGCGTGGGCTCCTACTGGATTGATACCTTGGTTCTCAAAAAGTGAGGGAAATACTTACGCTACTCTGCTGCATCATCCCTTCCTCTTCGGGAAAACCAACGCAAGCTCAAGACGTAGCATACAACAGTCATATTCATGAGCCGGCTGTGTCAAGCAGTGCGTGAAACCGTAACCCGCTGCAAGGGCATAACCCGGCGGGCGGCGATGCTAATGCCCAAGATGTGGTGGATCACGGTAGAGCACGTCGAGAAGCCGAGTTAGCAATGCAATACGCGGCCCATCCGCTTCGTCCAACCACTTTGGTGGAACCAGGTGTGGTTTTCAGTTCTTTGGGGGTGCCATGTCTCACCCCGGCCTTACGTAACATGCGGCTGCCCAAGGATTTCAAGGGTCCTCGTAAGGTGCCCAATTACACTACCGATTTACCCCCCGAATCATGGGTCGAGAGCTATGAGATGGCGATGGAGATGCTGGACGTGGATGATGCGGCATGTGCTAAGTACTTCACCATGATGCTGGAAGGAACAACTCGTACCTGGCTGAAAAGTTTACCAGCTAACTCCGTTGGGTCAAGGGCTGAGTTAAAAAGCCGGTTTATCCAGAATTTCAAAGATACGTGCAAGCAACCCATGTCAATTGTGGACCTAGCTGCCTGTGTTCAAGAGGATGGGGAGTCTACAACCCATTGGGTGAAGCGAGTCTCAACTATTCTGCATTCATCAGACCACATCAATGCTGATACGGCATTCTTAAAATTGGAAGGCAATTGCCGGTTTACGCCTTTGAAGCTGAAGTTGGGAAGACTCAAGCGTCACTACAATGACATGGCAACGCTTATGGCAGCTCTGGTTAAGTATGCCGACTCGGATAGTACCAAGGACCCTGAGTCTGATGATGAAAAGCCGGGGAAGGGAAAGAAGAATGGCAGTACCAAGGGGCAGCAGCATAACCCGGCGGGTCATGGGAACAACGGTAAGCGCAAGGCAGATAACAGTTTGGATTTTGTGGCGAACACCAATGTGTAGGATAATGGTCAGCGCCGTAAGGGTAAACCGCCCCCGCGATGTGGAGGATCAGGTCCCAATCTTGAGCGCCTATTAAACCAACCTTGCCCAAAGCACGGGTTGCGAGAAAGGCCAGCTACGCACCTTTGGAAGGATTGCTTTATTATGCGGGGGTTCAAAAATTCGAATCTTTTCCAATACGATCATGGACCGCCCGGCGGTTCAGGAGGCGGTTCTCATGGGACGGGTTATGGTGGAGGCAGCTCCGGTTCAGGATTTCAAGGCAACCAAACCGGACATGGCAATCAAGGCAGTCAGGGCAACCAGGGTAGTTATAATCATCAGGGGAGTCAGCAGCAACAACAATCGGGTTATCAGAGTAATCCGAAGCAGTTGAATAGTGGGAAATACCATGTCTTCACCACTAGCTTGTGTAAGCGCGATCAGAAGCTTCATAAAAGGGCAGTAAACTCCATTGAACCGGCAGTGCCCCGTTATTTGTGCTGGTCTGAACAACCCATTTTGTGGAGTCGAGAGGATCATCCACCCGGGGTTGATAATCCGAGTCATCTAGCATTAGTGGTGGCACCTCAGGTTGGGGGGTATAAGTTCGCCAAGGTACTCATGGATGGAGGGAGAAGTATCAATATCCTTTATTATGAAACCTTCCGTCGCATGGGATTGACAGATAAAAATCTTAAACCATCGAACACCGTTTTTCATGGTGTGGTGCTTGGTAAATCGGCGTACCCAATTGGTAAGATAGCTCTAGAGGTTGCTTTTGGAGATGCTCATGATTCAAGATCAGAGACATTGACTTTTGAAGTGGTGAAAATCAAGAGCTCGTATCATGCCCTGTTTGGACGGCCGGCTTATGCTAAGTTCGTGGCAAGGCCCTGTTATGCTTATCTGCAGCTTAAGATGCCAGGTCATAAGGGGACCATCATAGTGCATGGGAGCCGGAAGATTGCTCTAGAATGTGAAGAAGGTGATGCGGCCTATGCTGAGTCGGTTTGTGCAACAGAGGAGTTGAATTTTTACAAGGACAATGTTGATCCGGCAGATATGACTTCTCTAAAAAAGCCAACTACAGAGCATGATCCGTCTTTGAAGTTTAAATCGGCTAAGGAGACTAAGCTGGTTGACTTTGTTCATGGCGATTCATCCAGGCAGTTCAGCATCAGCGCCAACTTGGATCCGAAATAGGAAAGCGCGCTCATCGAGTTCATCCGTGAGAACCGGGACATCTTTGCATGGAAACCTTCTGATATGCCAGGTGTACCGAGGGAACTCGCTGAGCACACTCTTAATATAGATCCTAAGTTTAAACCGGTCAGGCAGTTTCTCCACCGCTTCAATGAAGAAAGGCGCAAGGCTATTGGTGAGGAGGTAGCCCGGCTCTTGGCAGCAGGGTTTATTGTGGAGGTTTTTCACCATGAGTGGCTAGCTAATTCGGTGCTGGTACTTAAGAAGAACGACACTTGGCGTATGTGTGTGGACTACACAAATTTGAACAAGGCTTGTCCAGCTGATCCCTTTGCTCTCCCTTGTATTGATCAAATCATTGATGCTACGGTGGGTTGTGACCATTTGTGTTTTCTGGATGCTTATTCTGGTTATCATCAGATCAAAATGGCAGTCAAAGACCAGGAGAAGACAACTTTTCTAACTCCCTTTGGAGCCTTTTTCTATGTATCTATGCCTTTTCGGCTCAAGAGTGCCCATGCGACTTATCAGCGCTGTGTGCAGAATTGTCTTCATAATTAGATCGGGCGCAATGTTCATGCTTATGTAGGTGATATTATGGTGAAGTCCAGAAAAGAGGAGACGTTAATAGATGACTTAAAGGAAACCTTTGATAATCTTCGGGTCTATAAGATGATGCTTAATCCGGCCAAGTGTGTTTTTGGTGTTCCGGCAGGCAAGCTCTTGGGTTTCTGGTGTCTAACAGGGGCATTGAAGCTAATCCGGAAAAGATCAAAGCTATTATGTCTCTGGCTAAACTGGCGTGTATTAACGATGTTCAGCGTCTGGCGGGTCGTGTTGCAGCATTGAGCCGGTTTATCAGCCGTTTGGGAGAAAAAGCAATTCCTCTATATCAGATGATGAAGAAGACAAACAATTTTGCCTGGAGTGATGCTGCTAATGCGGCATTTGAGGACTTGAAGAAACAGTTAGCCGAGCCACCTGTCCTTGCGGCTCCGGTCGATAAAGAACCACTTTTGTTATATGTGGCTGCTAATGCCCGGGCTATTAGTGTGGCCATTGTGGTGGAGCGCAAGGAGGCTGGGAAGGAGTATCTGGTTCAATGGCCGGTTTATTATATCAGTGAGGTGCTTATTGAATCCAAACAAAGGTACCCACATTGGCAGAAACTGGTGTATGGAGTTTTCATGGCAAGCCGGATGCTCAAGCAGTATTTTCAGGGTCATCCTATCACTATGGTCAGTTCTGCCCCCTTGGGGGATATCATCCAAAACAGGGAAGCAAATGGCCGGGTTGCCAAATGGGCCATTGAGCTTGGACCTCACGGGTTAAAATATATGCCTCACACGGCAATCAAGTCCCAAGCACTTGTGGATTTCATCAATGACTGGACATAGTTGCAGGCACCGGAGGAAAAGCCAGATAACACTTATTGGACTATTCATTTTGATGGGTTCAGACAATTAGAGGGCTCGGGGGCTGGAGTCGTATTAACTCCCCCACGAGGTGATAAGTTTTGTTATGTTCTCCGTTTAATGTTCCTTGCACTAACAATGCAGCTGAATATGAGGCCTTGCTCCATGGTCTTCGAATGGCTAAGGAGATGAATTTAAGTCGGGTTAAGTGCTTTGGTGACTCGGACCTGGTAGCTCAACAAGTGTCTGGCTCTTGGGATTCCAAGGATCCACTCATGGCGGCATACCGATGAGAGGTGGACATGGTGGCCGGTCATTTCAAGGGTTATCAGGTCGACCATGTAGACCGGCGAAAGAATGGAGCAGCGGACGCTTTAAGTCATTTGGGCTCTCAACGTAAACCAGTACCACCTAATGTTTTTTGGATGTTTTGCATTACCCGTCGGTCAAGCTACCTACAGAGGAGGATTTGGCTATTCCTGACCCGGAAGCTCAATTGGTGGCGGCTCTTCATGTTGTTTGGACATTCCCATATTTGGCGTATATGAATCGGGGCGAGCTACCGAAGGATGAAACCTTGGCCAGGCAGATAATCCGGCGGTCCAAGTCAATGACTATTGTCAATGGGGAATTGCATCATTGCAGTGTAACAGGGGCGTTTCAGCGTTGCGTATCTCCTGAAGAAGGCTGTGAGATTTTGCGTGAGATCCACGAAGGAGATTGTGATCACCACGCTGGTTTAAAATTCTTGGTAGCCAAAGCTTTTCGCCATGGCTTCTATTGGTTGACGGCTCATGCTGACGCTGAGGACTTGTTGAAAAGGTGCGATGGTTGTCAGAAATTTTCACGCTGAGCCCATGTTCCAGCTCAAGAGTTGAGGATGATTCCAATCACTTGGCCGTTTGCAACTTGGGGGTTGTATATGGTTGGGCCCTTTAAGAGGTTCAAGGACAAGAAGACCCACCTTCTGGTGGCGGTTGATAAATTCACCAAGTGGGTGGAGGCAGAGCCAGTCAGTAAGTGTGATGTAGCTACGGCGGTTCAATTCATCAAAAAGGTGATCTTCCGTTTTGGTTTTCCACACAACATCAGAACCGATAATGGTACTAATCTATCCAAGGGTGCTATGGAAGAATTTTGTCAACATGAGCACATCCGGCTTGACTGTCATCAGTGGCTCACCCCCAATCTAATGGTCAATCAGAGAGAGCCAATCAAGAGATTTTGAGAGGTATCAAGCCCCGGCTTATGGTTCCTTTAAAGCGGATGCCGGGTTGTTGGGTGGAGGAGTCACCTTCTGTGTTATGGAGCATCAATACCAGACCGAACAGATCTACAGGTTACACACCTTTCTTCATGGTTTAGGGAGCAGAGGCGGTTCTCCCTAGTGACATCCGTCATGACTCGCCCCGTGTGGCGCCTTATGTTGAAGCTGATAATGAGAAAGCACGTCAGGATTCACTTGACCTGTTAGATGAGGAGCGTGATATTGCAGCGGCTCGTTTGGCAATTTACCAGCAAGACCCGTGTCATTATCACAGCCGCCGGTTTAAAACCAGAACTTTTCAAGAAGGCAATCTAGTGCTCCGGCTCATCCAGGATCAGACTGATATGCACAAGTTGTCCCCACCTTGGGAAGGACCTTTTGTGGTCAGCAAAAATCTGCACAATGGATCATACTACCTTATCGATGTTCGAGAGCACAAAGACTCACGTAAATTGGAGGAGGAGACCCAACGGCCGTGGAATATAGCTCATCTTCGCCTTACTATACTTGAGCCACAGGCTCTTCTTATGTACATAGTTATGACAATGTATATATTATGATCAATATAATAAACCGGAGCCTCAGCTAAAGCGGGGTCTCTATTGTTTTTCTGACATCATGTGTGACTACACGGGGCTTTTGTTTATAAGGCGGAGTTCTGTTTACCCATTGATCCGGCTTATAAAGCCATATATAGAAAAAAATCACTTGGGGGCTTGGTCGTATTCGAACCATAGCTACACCTCTTGATCGGCATAAGGCCACCAGGGAAATCACTTGGGGGCTTGGTTGTATTTGAACCATAGCTACACCTCTTGATCGGCTTAAAGCCAAATGGAAATCACGTGGGGGCCAAAGAGAGTATTGCAAAAGCACAACTCAAACGTAGGCACCCACTAAGCACAGCTCAAAATATTGCTTGGGGGCTCTTTGATTTTCAAAGAACAAAGAGTCTACACCCTTGTAATAGGCTATAAAGCCAGGCTTGGAAGCCAGATGTATTCACCTAAAACCCCGGGTTATCCTTCCTTTTTAAGTAAGCCACTCCGTCTAGGTAATCTTGGTATGACCCGCCGAACGTTTGACAAGTCAATCTCATAGACCCTGAACTTGTCAACGTTAAAACGATGATTGGTTAATGTGAGGTCCATCTTAAAAGGCTTTGTAAAATGGTTTAACTCAGTGGCCTGGCAACCCATGAAAAGCCTCGATTTGGGCCTGGCAGCCCGTGAAAAGCCTCGCATGTTCTTTTTTATGTTTTTATTTGCCAAGTTTTTTCTCCTTTGATGAAGTTTATAATATCTTATGATAAAACGGCGTTTATTGACCTGGCTTGGCTTTCAACTATAAGTTGTCAGTTCATGATCAGTTATAATCCGGTGCTTATTGACCCGGCCTGGCTGTTGACTATAAGTTGGCCGAACAAATTGAGAATATTGTTGGTATCTATTGACACGGCTTGGCTGTCGATTATAAATCGTCAGTTTACAATCGGATGTAAACCGGTGTTGATTGACCCAGTTTGGCTTTGACTACAAGTCGCCAGCATGATATACGAATAATCCGGTGTTTATTACACCCCAGCATGGTTTTATTATAAGCCAGCAAAGTAAGGAGGAGTTATCAGTACTCAAGATTTGGGTTATCACCCTTACTACAGAACATTGGTAAGCCAATGACGTGATTCAATATCACAGGTATGATATACTCCCTCCATTCCTAAATATAGGGTGTATAGTTTTTGGCACGGAAATTAAAGAACACACGTGGAGGTAAAATTATACAAGTTTTGAGCGAGATTACACCTGACTATTTGGCATGAGAAAATAGAGGAGGTTGCCTAATATAAGGAAATGTAATCACATCCCTAAAAAAATTATCCAAACGAGTGGTGCAATGTAATACACCTTATATTTTGGGTTTTTTCTCAAAAATCTATACACCTTATATCAAGGAACGGAGGGAGTATTTCATATTTGATTATTATTATTTACAGCCTGGTTATAAACCTGGGTTATATGTTGGGCATTATGACCCGCCTGGCGATAAACCGCCAGGGCACTTTATACTTGTCATATGCAGAAACAGATTCAATAAAGCTACTAAGGATCATAAGCAGACATAACATAAATCATGGAGGTTCACAGTATCAGGCAAAAGTGAATATGCACGATGGCATAGAGACCAAGTGTTTAAACTAGCTTATTACAAGGCGCTTTGATGCCCAAAAGGATAACTATATTTTTCAAGCAAAGGATTGCAGTATGCAGAGGGCTAAACCGGCCTCCGGATGATGATTCTTCGGGCTGACTTGACGGCTGCAGGTCATCCTGTGCTGGTTCCTCCTCCTCCTCTCTACCCAGCAGCTGGAAGTTAATGGTTGTCCAGTCGATTCCAGTTAGGGCCTTGAATACAGCTTCGTCTCTAATAAGGGTGGAGGGGTCGACATCAGGGGCATAGGTATGCTTACGGATTGGCAGGATAAGATCTTCCACATCATGAGTTGGCGCAGGAAGTCGTGTGTTGTCAGTATCATAAACCGACTGATAATGCGAAAGATCTGTTTCTTCAGCCAATTTGCTCGCTAAGGGACGCATTTCCTTTGTCAACCTTCGAAGATCATCATTGTTAAACTCTGAACCATCTTCCTTTAGGCTCGGATAGCCGCTTCCTATATCTGTTGAGTCGAGATCTGGTACCCAAGCTTTAGCCCAGATTAGCGCAGTCAGAGCACCCGACCTTGCAGCTGATCTTTTTAACTCGTCCAACCGGGCAGGCAACATTGACAGCTTCTCAAGTGTTTCCTTGATCAAGGTTGGGGGCGGTTTGTTATGAGCAACAGTGCAAATGGACCGTTGGGCGCCGGAATATAATTTCTCTATAAGAGTATAGGCAGCCTTCAGCTTCTTCTGCATATCAGAGCCCAGGTGGGTAATGCGGGATCCTGCGTCATTGAACATATTGATAAATCGGCAGTTTATGGGATAATACATATTGAAGCTTATCATAAAGGTACTTACCAAATATAGCAGTGGTCATGGCATTGATTTGCCACTTCAAGCCAGTCAATTCTTCTGCTACTGGTTTAAGAGCTGTTTTAGCGTCCTCCGCCCATTTTAGCAGAGCTGCTTTTTCAGTATCCCATCCTGCCCGTTCGCTTTTGAAGCTTTCCTTCAGTTATTCGATAGCAGTTAAAGCGCCAGTCAACTCCTCTTCAGCCTTGGAGGTTTCAGCTTGCTGGGAATTAATATTTTCCTGAAGGTCGGCGATTTGATATTCTTTCTGGCTCAGATCAGCCTGCAAGCAACATTTAATAAGTCAGTAGTGCATGTTGGAAGTCCCAAGCACATAACAGGTTATACACTTGGCACTTGGGGGCTAATGCATATGGCTTTTCTCAACCGACATTTTAAGTCCCAAGCACATAACAAGTTATACTCTTGGCACTTGGGGGCTAATGTATATTTTCTCAAGTGAGAATTATGGATTTTTCTTCATCAACCAGTTTACAAAGATGGTTATCAAGAGTTTTGGAAGCTTCATGACAGGAAGGTACCGATTCATCCTAAAAGTATAAACCGATCCCTTGGGGGCTACGTAGGAAAAAATTGAAGTATTACAAAATACCGGTTCGTGTTGATATCATAAATCGGCCCTTGGGGGCTGCTGGAGTTGATAGTAGAAATTGAAAAAGAGAAACAATTATGAAGAGTTAAACAGTGTTTACCTCATATCGCTCCTTCATCAGGCCTACTAAACCGGCTTCATAGTCGCGACTGATATATTGGCGGTTCAAGAAACCAGAATGAATCTCTTGAGCATTGAGGTGGGCATAGCTGGATAAATCCATTTTCCACTTGCCCTTGTCCATAGCAGAAAACTCTTCCTTGGCACTATGCTTTGATAAAGCGATAGGATTGCCAGGGGTAGTGTGGCCGACGCCAGTAACAATGACGTCGTCTGATTATTCCTCAGCGGCTTTGGCCGGGCTTGGCAGTTTATCTGCGGGTTTGGCTGGGCCTGGCGGGTCAGTAGCACGGCCGGTGGGATCCTCTTCCATCGGTTCAGCAAAGGTATCATGGTATTCTGGTGGCGAATCATCATGTATGTCATCAGCGTTCGGCTCAAACTGTTCTGGGTTATCTTCAGCCGGGTTATCGTCCACTGGTTTATTCAATTTGGCATTTTTTCTGGGCCTGGCCTTGGCTCTGGAAGGAAAAGATATAAAGGTTAGTATAACACGCAAGTATAAAGCATCAAAACGTTAAGTTTAAAGTGTTTACCCAGGAACACTCTTAAGAGGACGGAGATGTGTGGCAGTTGACTCGCCAGATGATGAATGAGGCGTTCCCTGATAATTTGAATCGGACGGATTAAGAGGTTGTCGGAAATAACCTGCCTGGGGATAAGAAGTATTAGAAGTATGTGAGACCTCAGATCGACATTTCCGAACCGAAGTGTTCGGTAAACCGACTGAAGTGACTACTTGGCCGCTGTGCTGGTTTGTGCGGCGAGCTTCGTGTTGCTGCTTCTTCAAAAGAAAGTTTGGGTCCAAGTGAGCGAGGGGTGAGAAAATCTTACTTTCCGGTTTGCTTGACAGATTTTCTGTGTTGGCAGAGGATCTGAACCGGAGGAAAGAATAATTACCTCTGCGTCATCGGCTTGGCTGCCTTCAGCGTCATCCTGATAATAGTCATTGTCAATGAGGTGTACAAAAACGAACCAAGAGAGTCAAGTTCTACCTCTGAGTCCGGATTGTCCAGGTCATCATCAACGTTCGGTTCAGAGGGTTCAGCATTTTTCTTCTTGGCAGGCTTTTTAGTAACCTTGGTCTTGGGGCAGGCGTCTTGGCTGATTTGTCCTGTGGTTTCTTCTTCCAGAATGGATCATCACCCTGTCAAAAATTGACAAAATTTTGAGGGACTATTTAAAATGATCGGATTAAAGCAGGAGTTAT
Source organism: Triticum urartu (assembly GCF_056163025.1). NCBI lineage: Eukaryota > Viridiplantae > Streptophyta > Magnoliopsida > Poales > Poaceae > Triticum > Triticum urartu. Next base: position 109,565,017 of record NC_141875.1, on the reverse strand, counting down.
ATGATTCTTATAGCTGGCGGTTTATTGGAAGCACAGAAGGGATTCAGCCCTATTTTGCTGCAGACAGCCACCGATTCATCCAATATTTTCTTAACAGCTTCAGTAATTTCATTTTATGTTAGCTGAATGTCAATATGTCGTTGAGGATCTTTCAAGCCCCCTGTGTACTCACACATTAAACCGGGGCGTCGGCTTAAAGGCAGAATGCTCCAGGCGATCCAGCAACGAACAAAATCGACGCCTGTTAAACTGTTTGCAATGAAGGCCCCAAGCTTTGAAAGCTGTGGTGCATACTTGGATCGTTCCTTGGCACTAAGACGTTGGGAAAATGGATGTGTGTTGCTAAGCCGATGAGGACGATAACCTGGCAGAGGATTTTCATCAGTTGGAGATGTATCTCGACAGTAAAACCAAGTCTAATTCCAGTCCTTGGGGGTGACTGTGATGCTTGGCGTGAGGGAAGATGACGTCTTTCCTTTTCTGAATTTCCATCCCGCCAAGTTCAGTATTGGGTCCGTCTGTAAATTCTGTACGGCGGTTCAAGTAGAAGAAATCCCTAAACAGTTCAACCGTGGGGTCTTCTTGAAGATAAGCCTCACAAAATACTTGGAAATTGCAAATATTGGACACGGAGTTTGGTCCAATGTCTTGAGGATGGAGTTGGAAGCTAGCAAGCACATCTCGGAGTTTTTTTGATTCAGGAGAGCTAAACCCTCGGCCCAGATGGTCAACAAACACAATCACTTCTCCATCCTTAGGCTCAGGAGGATTTTCCGGGCCAGGGACCGTCCAGCGGATGGCCTCCTTTTTTGATAAAGCGCCCATGTTGACTAAACCATATTGTTGCTCGGTAACCCAGGACGGAACCCAATTACAGGAGTAAAATTTCTTGGCCATTTCAAGGAAAAGATGAAAGAAAAGATTAAATGCCGGTTTATGATTTATGACTGACAAGTATAAAGCGTTGCAAGATCAAAGGAAAAGACGTTGAGGCATATACACATGTTAAACCAGAGTCTGACATGGGAAGGGTTACAAAGATAAACAAATCAGCGGTTTAAGAGGGGACTAATGGTACCTACCGGATTATCATTTTCTAAAAATTAAAACGCCTATGCTGGTAAGGAAGGTACAGATATGAAATAACTAAGTGATGGAGAAACAATTTCCACAAATTGGTATTACAAATCTGGATCTATCATGTGTCAGAAAATGAAAATTATTCAGGGTTAAATATTCTGGTACTTGAACAGTCGAAGTATTCAGATGGGATTTTCTACTTAAATAAGATGCATTAGTAGAAAGGAAGGATCATGGCGATTTGTATGCGGAATAAGCATCAAAGTTTAGATCACGAACTATCCGGCAGAGATGAACAAGGACGAACACCGACGAACTCAAATGAACACTGAAACCCTAATGACAGATCTAGGGTGGAAGGAAATAGGACTTACCAATGTCACAGGAGTAGCGGAGAGGTGCCGCGGTTCTCTGGTTCGATCGGGATGATGCAGTGGCCATTGTTGGGGTAGAAGCGAAGGACGACGGCGGTGGCAGAGCTCGAGCGCTAGGTCGACGCAAGGAAGGGGACGATGCGAAGAGGCACGAGGGGGAAAGATGAAAATGACCCTCGGCCTTATTTATAAGGTGAAGGGATGAGTGACAGGCGCGAAAATCAAGGAGCCCAAAAATTGGATATGTGACAGAGCTGTCGCCTCGATTGTCGGAGGCTCATTAATGAAGGTGTGGTATATACAACTTTTCATAACAGGTGACGTCGTGGCGGTTTACTATAATCCTGGAAGATGACGCCATGGCGGATTACAAGATTTACGTGAAGGTGTTGAAGGAGGAATTTTTCTTAAAGTGTTGAAGATTGACATGAACAGGTTCAAATCAATCTGGGGCCTAATGTTGGAGATATTACTACTGAGTATAAACCAGCCAGGAGGGGCCGGGTTATACCCATAAGAAGTTATTCATATGGAAGCCCATGAAGACAAAGGGATATGACACTTTATGGAGTAGATCTGACATAAAGGCCCAGGGCCCAACGGCGGATTAGGGCCCATAGACATAAACCGCCATATGATATGTAACTTGTATTGTAAGATAAGAAAGGGTAGAAACTGAGCCGGACACGTTTATGAGCCGGCCGGGATTCTGTGAACCATCGGGCGTCAACTTGTGTATATAAAGGGATGACCCGGCGGCAGTTTAAGGACAGACAACAACAACTCGAGAGCCAGGCAAAGCGGATTCGCTCCCTAGTCATTGAAACCCTAGCAATTCCATCACAACTGGAGTAGGCTTTGACCTTCACCGTAAGGGGCCGAACCAGTATAATTCCTTGCATCCCTTGTTTCGCTTTAACATCTCTAAGCTACTATGTTGCGATGGCTCCACGACTAAGTCCTTACGCTAGGACATCTGTTGTGAAAAAACCACGACACTTTCTGATCGATCTATTCAAGAGTCCATAGTAAAATAACACGAAGCTATTCTTTCCGTTCGATCTATCTTAGAGTTCATACTAGAATAACACCTTAAGACACAAATCAACCAAAACCCTAATGTCACCTAGATACTCCAATGTCACCTCAAGTATCCGCGGGTAGGATTATACGATATGCATCACACAATCTCAGATTCATCTATTCAACCAACACAAAGAACTTCAAAGAGTGCCCCAAAGTTTCTACCGGAGAGTCAAGACGAAAGCGTGTGCCAACACCTATGCATAAGTTCATGAGGTCACGGAACTCGCAAGTTAATCACCAAAACATACATCAAGTGGATCACGTGAATATCCCATTGTCACCACAGATTAGCACATGCAAGATGATACGTCTCCAACGTATCTATAATTTTTGATTGTTCCATGCTATTATATTGTCTGTTTTGGATGTTAATGGGTTTTATTTTACACTTTCATATTATTTTTGGGACTAACCTATTAACCCAAGGCCCAGAGCAAATTGCTGTTTTTTTTGCCTATTTCAGTGTTTCGTAGAAAAGGAATATCAAACGGAGTCCAAACGGAATGAAACCTTCGGGAGCGTGATTTTTGGAACAAACGTGATCCAGAGGACTTGGAGTGGACGTCAAGAAATGAATGAGGTGTCCATGAGGCAGGGGGCGCGCCTACCCCCATGGGTGCGCCCTCCCCCATCGTGGGCCCCTCATGGCTCAACCGACCTACTTCTTCCTCCTATATATGTTCACATACCCCGAAAACATCCAGGAGCAACACGAAACCCTGTTTCCACTACCGCAACCTTCTTTACCCAAGAGATCCCATCTTGGGGCCTGTTCCGGAGCTCCACCGGAGGGGGCATCGATCATGGAGGGCCTATACATCAACTCCATGGCCCCTCCGATGATGTGTGAGTAGTTTACTTCAGACCTTCGGGTCCATAGTTATTAGCTAGATGTCTTCTTCTCTCTCTTTGAATATCAATACAAAGTTCTCCTCGATCTTCTTGGAAATCTATTCGATGTAACTCTTTTTGCGGTGTGTTTGTCAAGATCCAATGAATTGTGGGTTTATGATCAAGTCTATCTATGAACAATATTTGATTCTTCTCTGAAATCTTTTATGTATGATTTGTTATCTTTGCAAGTCTCTTCGAATTATCAGTTTGGTTTGGCCTACTAGATTGATCTTTATTGCATTGGGAGAAGTGCTTAGCTTTGGGTTCAATCTTGCGGTGCTCGATCCCAGTTACAGAAAGGGAAATGACACATATTGTATTGTTGCCATCGAGGATAAAAAGATGGGGTTTATATAATATTGCTTGAGTTTATCCCTCTACGTCATGTCATCTTACCTAATGTGTCACTCTGTTCTTATGAACTTAATACTCTAGATGCATGCTGGATAGCGGTCTATGTGTGGAGTAATGGTAGTAGATGTAGGCGGGAGTCAGTCTACTTGTCGCGGACGTGATGCCTATATACATGATCATGCCTAGATATTCTCATAATTATTCGCTTTTCTATCAATTGCTGGACAGTAATTTGTTCACCCACCGTAATACTTATGCTATCTTGAGAGAAGCCACTAGTGAAACCTATGGCCCCCGGGTCTATTTTCCATCATATAAGTTTCCAATATATTTTACTTTGCAATCTTTACTATCAATCTATATCATAAAAATATCAAAAAAATTATCTTATTATTATTATTATCTCTATCAGATCTCACTCTCGTAAGTGACCGTGAAGGGATTGACAACCCCTTTATCGCGTTGGTTGCGAGGTTCTTATTTGTTTGTGTAGGTACGAGGGACTTGCGTGTGGCCTCCTACTGGATTGATACCTTGGTTCTCAAAAACTGAGGGAAATACTTACGCTACTTTGCTGCATCACCCTTTCCTCTTCAAGGGAAAACCAACGCAGTGCTCAAGAGGTAGCAAGAAGGATTTTTGGCGTCGTTGCTGGTCTACGCACAAGTCAAGACATATCAAGTACCCATCACAAACTCTTATCCCTCGCATTACATTATTTGCCATTTGCCTCTCGTTTTCCTCTCGCCCACTTCACCCTTGTAGTTTTATTCACCCTTCTTCTGTTCGTCTTTCCAATTGCTTTGATGTCTTACTTGGCTCGTTTGCTCGTTTGGTTGGAATAGTTGTTTATTTATTGGTAAACAGAGAACCTAAGATCTATGGATCCTCATCAATTTCTAATCTTTTTAAGAGATCCAATTATGATGAACCAATTGCTAGTAAGTTTTGTGCACTAGATTATCTTTATGAAGTTTTGCTTGAAATTCGTGAATCTGAAAATTGTGATGAAGTACTTTATGGATTGATTCATGATGGATCTTTGAATAGAAAGCATGATTGCAATGATGATAGTATAAATTCTATTAATGTCAATTGTGCTTATAATATGCAAAACCCTAAGCTTGGGGATGCTAGTTTTGCTATGTCTACTACTTGTTGCAATGATCATGATTAGGGTGGTTCTTCTTATGATCATTAAAATATATTTAAGCCCCATTATGAATATGAGATTGATTGTAATGTTTGCAATAATATTGAAAGTGGATTTGGAAGATTGTCAACTTTAGATCCCACATATTTGGAGAATGTTCAATCTTATGAAGTTTTTGATAAAAGTGGGTTTGGAGAGGTCATGACCTTAGTTAATGTTAATCCCACTATTTTGGAAGAGTGTCAACTTTGCAAACATGTGGATCGTGTTAAGAATATGTTTTGTGATAGCTATATTGTTGAATTTGCTTATGATCCTACATGTAATTATTATGAGAGAGGAAAATATGGTTGTAGAAATTTTCATGTTACTAAATTACCTCTCGTTATGTTGAGATTGCTATTGTTTCTTTCCGCTTCCTTGCATATGCCAGTTTTTGCTTGCCTTGATAATTTTTTGCCTATAATATGCCTATGCATAGGAAGTATGTTAGACTTAGATGTGTTTGTCACGTGTTTTATGATGCTCTCTTTGTGCTTCAATTCTTGTCTTTCATGTGAGCATCGTTGAAATCTCTTGCCTAGCTAAAACGCTTTAAGGAAAAGCGCTTGTTGGGAGACAGCCCAATATTTTTACTTGCTATTATTCAATAAATAATTCATCTAGCCTCTGTTTAGATGTGGTTTTATGCTTTTAATTAGTGTTTGTGCCAAGTAGAACCTTTGGGAAGACTTGGGGAAAGTCTTTGCGATCTTGCTGTAAAAACATAAACTTTAGCGCTCACGATATTTCATGCCATTTTTTACTGGAGAGTGTTATTCAGTTAATTCTTTTTGAATATGATTAATAGATAAATTCCTCATGTCCAGAAATTTATTTTAGAATTTTTGGAGTTCATAAGTATTCGAAACCTTCAGATTACTACAAACTGTTCTGTTTTTGACAGATTCTGTTTTTCGTGTGTTGTTTGCTTATTTTGATGAATCTATGGCTAGTAATAGATTTTATGAACCATAGAAAAGTTGGAATACAGTAGGTTTAACACCAATATAAATAAATAATGAGTTCATTAAAGTACCTTGAAGTGGCGGTTTGTTTTCTTTTACTAACGGAGCTCGTGAGATTTTCTTTTAAGTTTTGTGTTGTGAAGTTTTCAAGTTTTGGGTAAAGATTTTATGGATTATGGAACAAGGAGTGGAAAGAGACTAAGCTTGGTGATGCAAAAGGCACCCCAAGGTAAAATCCAAGTACAACCAAAAGCCTAAGCTTGGGGATGCCCCGGAAGGCATCCCCTCTTTCATCTTCGTCCATCAGTTACTTTACCTGGAGCTATATTTTTATTCGCCACATGATATGTGTTTTGCTTGGAGCGTCTTGTATGATTTGAGTCTTTGCTTTTTAGTTTACCACAATCATCCTTGCTGTATACACCTTTTGGGAGAGACACACATGAATTGGAATTTATTAGAATACTCTATGTGCTTCACTTATATCTTTTGAATTGGATAATTTTTGCTGTAGTACTTCGCTTATATCTTTTAGAGCACGGCGGTGGTTCTATTTTATAGAAATAATTGATCTCTCATGCTTCACTTATATCATTTTGAGAGTCCTTTAGAACAGCATGGTAATTTACTTTGGTTATAAATTTTAAATGCTAAGAGAAGTTGGATGCTTGATAGTTGTTTTGAGATATAAAGGTGGTAATATTAGAGTTGTGCTAGTTGAGTAATTGTGAAATTGATGCATACTTGTGTTGAAGTTGGCAAGTGCCGTAGCATGCACGTATGGTAAATGTTGTGTGACAAATTTGAACCGTGGGGTGTTCTTTGATTGCTTTCCTTAAGAGTGGCGGTCGGGGATGAGCGATGGTCTTTTCCTACCAATCTATCTCCCTAGGAGCATGCGCGTAGTGCTTGGTTTTGATGACTTGTAGATTTTTGCAATAAGTATGTGAATTCTTTATGACTAATGTTGAGTCCATGGATTATACGCACTCTCACCCTTCCATCATTGCTAGCCTCTTCGGTACCGTGCATTGCCCTTTCTCACCTTGAGAGTTGGTGGAAACTTCGCTGGTGCATCCAAACCCCGTGATATGATACGCTCTATCACATATAATCCTCCTTTTTATCTTGCTCAAAACGGCCACCATACCTACCTATTATGGCATTTCCATAGCCATTCCGAGATATATTGCCATGCAACTTTCCACCGTTCCATTTATTATGACACGCATCATTCTCATATTGCTTTGCATGATCATGTAGTTGACATCGTATTTGTGGCAAAGCCACCATGCTTAATTTTTCATACATGTCACTCTTGATTCATCGCAATCCCAGTACACCGCCGGAGGCATTCACATAGGGTCATATTTTGTTCTAAGTATCGAGTTGTAATTCTTGAGTTGTAAGTAAATAAAAGTCTGATGATCATCATTAGAGCATTGTCCAATGTGAGTAAAGGATGATGGAGGCTATGATTCCCCCACAAGTTGGGATGAGACTCTGGACAAAAAAAATAGGCCATAAAAAAAGAAAAGAAGTCCCCAAAAAAAGAGAGAGAAAAAAGAGAGAAGGGACAATGTTACTATCCTTTTTCCACTCTTGTGCTTCAAAGTAGCACCATGATCTTCATGATAGAGAGTCTCTTATTTTGTTAGTTTCATATACTAGTGGGAATTTTTCATTACAGAACTTGGCTTGTATATTCCAATGATGGGCTTCCTCAAATTCCCTAGTCCTTCATGAGCAAGCAAGTTGGATGCACACCCACTTAGTTTCTTTGATGAGCTTTCATATATTTATAGCTCTAGTGCATCCGTTGCATGGAAATCCCTACTCCTTGCATTGACATCAATCGGTGGGCATCTCCATAGCCCATTGATTAGCCGCATCAATGTGAGACTTTCTCCCTTTTTGTCTTCCCACACAACCTCAATCATCACATTCTATTCCACCCATAGTGCTATGACCATGGCTCGCGCTCATATATTGCGCAAAAGTTGAAAGAGTTTGAAAAGGCTAAGTATGAAACAATTGCTTGGCTTGTCATCGGGGTTGTGCATGATGAGAGCATTTTGCTTGATGAAAATGAAGCATGGCCAAACAATATGATTTTGTAGGGATAAGTTTTCTTTGGCTATGTTATTTTGATAAGTCATAATTGCTTGATTAGCATACTTGGAGTATTACTATTTTTATGTCAACAATAAACTTTTATCTTGAGTCTTTCGGATCTGATCATTCATGCCACAATAGAGAAAAATACATTGAAGAACATGCTAGAAAGCATTCCACATCAAAAATTCTGTTTTTATCATTTACTTACTCGAGGATGAGCGGGAATTAAGCTTGGGGATGCTTGATACGTCTCCAACGTATCTATAATTTTTGATTGTTCCATGCTATTATATTATCTGTTTTGGATGTTAATGGGATTTATTTTACACTTTTATATTATTTTTGGGACTAACCTATTAACCCAAGGCCTAGTGCAAATTGTTGTTTTTTTTGCCTATTTCAGTGTTTCGTAGAAAAGGAATATCAAACGGAGTGCAAACAGAGTGCAAACGGAATGAAACCTTCGGGAGCGTGATTTTTGGAACAAACGTGATCCAGAGGACTTGGAGTGGACGTCAAGAAACGAACGAGGTGTCCACGATGCAGGGGCGCGCCCTCCCCCCTCGTGGGCCCCTCATGGCTCAACTGACCTACTTCTTCCTCCTATATATGTTCAGATACCCCGAAAACATCCAGGAGCACCACGAAACCCTATTTCCACCACCGCAACCTTCTTTACCCAAGAGATCCCATCTTGGGGCCTTTTCCGGAGCTCCACCAGAGGGGGCATCGATCATGGAGGGCCTCTACATCAACTCCATGCCCCCTCCGATGATGTGTGAGTAGTTTACTTCAGACCTTCGGGTCCGTAGTTATTAGCTAGATGGCTTCTTCTCTCTCTTTGAATCTCAATACAAAGTTCTCCTCGATCTTCTTGGAGATCTATTCGATGTAACTCTTTTTGCGGTGTGTTTGTCGAGATCCGATGAATTGTGAGTTTATGATCAAGTCTATCTATGAACAATATTTGATTCTTCTCTGAAATCTTTTATGTATGATTGGTTATCTTTGCAAGTCTCTTCGAATTATCAATTTGGTTTGGCCTACTAGATTGATCTTTCTTGCAATGGGAGAAGTGCTTAGCTTTGGGTTCAATCTTGCGGTGCTCGATCCCAGTGACAGAAAGGGAAACGACATGTATTGTACTGTTGCCATCGAGGATAAAAAGATGGGTTTTATATAATATTGATGAGTTTATCCCTCTACATCATGTCATCTTACCTAATGCATCACTCTATTCTTATGAACTTAATACTCTAGATGCATGCTGGACAGCGGTCTATGTGTGGAGTAATAGTAGTAGATGCAGGCGGGAGTCGGTCTACTTGTCGCGGACATGATGCCTATATACATGATCATGCCTAGATATTCTCATAATTATTCGCTTTTCTATCAATTGCTCGACAGTAATTTGTTCACCCACCGTAATACTTATGCTATCTTGAGAGAAGCCACTAGTGAAACCTATGGCCCTCGGGTCTATTTTCCATCATATAAGTTTCCAATATATTTTACTTTGCAATCTTTACTATCAATCTATATCATAAAAATATCAAAAATATTTATCTTATTATTATTATCTCTATCAGATCTTACTCTCGTAAGTGACCGTGAAGGGATTGACAACCCCTTTATCGCGTTGGTTGCGAGGTTCTTATTTGTTTGTGTAGGTACGAGGGACTTGCGTGTGTCCTCCTACTGGATTGATACCTTGGTTCTCAAAAACTGAGGGAAATACTTACGCTACTATGCTGCATCACCCTTTCCTCTTCAAGGGAAAACCAACGCAGTGCTCGAGTGGTAGCACAAGACATACATCAAGTGTTCTCAAATCCTTGAAGACTCAATCTGATAAGTTAACTTCAAAGGAAAAAATCAATCCATTACAAGAGTGTAGAGGGGGAGAAACATCATAAGATCCAACTATAGTAGCAAAGCTCGCGATACATCAAAATCGTGCAGAATCAAGAACATGAGAGAGAGAGATCAAACACATAGCTACTGGTACATACCCTCAGCCCCGAGGGTGAACTACTCCCTCCTCGTCATGGAGAGCGCCGGGATGATGAAGATGGCCACCGGCGATGGATTCCCCCCTCCGGCAGTGTGCCGGAATGGGTCTAGATTGGTTTTCGGTGGCTATGGAGGCTTGCGGCGGAGGAACTCCCAATCTAGGTTATTTTCTGGAGGTTTCAGTATTTATAGGAATTTTTGGCGTCGGGAACAAGTTAGGGGGGTCCCCGAGTTGTCCACGAGATAGGGCGGCGCGCCGGGGGGGGGGGGGGGGGGGTATGGCGCGCCCCACCCTCGTGGACGGCCGGGGACTATTCCGGCCCAACTATTTTACTCCGGGGGCTTATTTTGGTCCATAAAAAATCATCAAAAATTGGCACGTCAATTGGACTCCATTTGGTATTCCTTCTCTGTAAAACTCAAAAACAAGGAAAAAATAGAAACTGGCACTGGGCTCTAGGTTAATAGGTTACTCCCAAGAATCATATAAAATAGCATATAAATGCATATAAAACATCCTAGATGGGTAATATAATAGCATGTAACAATCAAAAATTATAGATATGTTGGAGACATATCAAGCAACCCCAAGCTTAATTCCTGCTCGTCCTTGAGTAGGTAAATGATAAAAACGTAATTTTTGATGTGAATGCCTCCGGCGGTGTACCGGGATGTGCAATGAATCAAGAGTGACATGTATGAAAATTTATGAATGGTGGCCATGCCACAAATACGATGTCAACTACATGATCATGAAAAGCAATATGACTATGATGAAGTGTGTCATAATAAACGGAATGGTGGAAAGTTGCATGGCAATATATCTTGGAATGGCTATGGAAATGCCATAATAGGTAGGTATGGTGGCTGTTTTGAGGAAGGTAAATGATGGTTTTATGGTACCGGCGAAAGTTGCGGGGCACAAGAGAGGCTAGCAATGGTGGAAGGGTAAGAGTGTGTATAATCCAAGGACTCAACATTAGTCATAAAGAACTCACAGACTTATTGCAAAAATCTTACAAGTCATCAAAACCAAGCACTACGCGCATGCTCCTAGGGGGATAGATTGGTAGGAGAACACCATCGCTCGTTCACGACCGCCACCCATAAGGAAGGCAATCAAAGAAACACCTCATGCTTCAAATTTGTCACACAACGGTTATCATACGTGCATGCTACGAGACTTGCAAACCTCAACACAAGTATTTCTCAATTTCACAATTACTCAACTAGCACGACTCTAATATCACCATCTTTATATCTCAAAACAATTATCAAGTATCAAACTTCTCATAATGCACTCTATATGAAAGTTTTTATTATACCCATCTTGAATACCCATCATATTAGGACTAATTTTATAACCAAATAAAATTACCATGCTGTTTAGAGACTCTCAAAATGATGTAAGTGAAGCATGAGTGTTCAACAATTTCTTCAAAATAAAACTACTGTCATGCTCTAAAAAGATATAAGTGAAGATCAATGAGTAGTTGAATAATTATGTAACTATGTGAAGACTCTCTAACATTTACGAATTTCAGAACTTGGGATATTATTCAAACAGCAATCAAAACAAAATAAAATAAAATGACGCTCCAAGCAAAACACATATCATGTGGTGAATAAAAATATTGCTCCAAGTAAAGTTACCGATGAACGAAGACGAAAGAGGGGATGCCATCCGGGGCATCCCCAAGCTTAGGCTCTTGGTTGTCCTTGAATATTACCTTGGTGTGCCTTGGGCATCCCCAAGTTTAGGCTCTTGCCACTCCTTATTCCATAGTCCATCGAATCTTTACCCAAAACTTGAAAACTTCACAACACAAAACTTAACAGAAAACTTCACAACACAAAACTTAACAGAAAACTCGTAAGCTCCGTTAGTATAAGAAAATAAAATCACCACTTTTGGTACTGTTGTGAACTCATTCTTTATTTATATTGACGTAATATCTACTGTATTCCAACTTCTCTATGGTTCATACCCTCCGATACTACTCATAGATTTATCAAAATAAGCAAACAACACAATGAAAAACAGAATATGTCAAAAACAGAACAGTTTGTAGTAATCTAGAGATTTCGAATACTTCTGTAACTCCAAAAATTCTGAAAAATTAGGACGACCAGGATAAAAAGTATACTGATCTACTGCAGTGGGAATCGGTATTTTATCGCTCTCTGGTAAAAAATGATAATTATTTTCGTGAGCGCATACTTTCTGTTTTTATCATCAAGATCAAACAACAATCACCCAAGAAGATGCTAAAGGCTTTAATTGGCACTTTATTAAAACAAAAGCTATAAAACATGATTACTACAGTAGCATAATCATGTGAACACATAAAAACAGTAGGTATAAATGTTGGGTTGTCTCCCAACATGTGCTTTTCTTTAATGCCTTTCTAGCTAGGCATGGTGATTTCAATGAAGCTCACATAAAAGATAAGAATTGAAACACAAAGAGAGCATCGTGAAGCATATGACTAGCACATTTAAGTCTAACCCACTTCCTATGCATAGGGATTTTGTGAGTAAACAATTTATTGGAACAAGAATCAATTAGCATAAGAAAGCAAAACAAGCATAACTTCAAAACTTTAAGCACATAGAGAGGAAACTTGGTATTATTGAAATTTGTACAAGCATATATTCCTCCCTCATAATAATTTTCAGTAGCATCATGAATGAATTAAAAAATATAACTATCACATAAAGCATTCTTTTCATGAGCCACATGCATAGAATTTTTATTACTCTGCACAAGCAAAATTCTTCTCATTCGGAATAGTGGGAGTAAATTCAACAAAATAACTATCATGTGAGGCATAATCCAATTGAAAGTTAAAATCATGATGACAAGTTTCAGGTTATCATTATTCTTAGTAGCATACAAGTCATCACAATAATCATCATAGATAGCAACTTTGTTCTCATAATCAATTGGAACCACTTCCGAAATAGTGGAATCATTACTAAATAAAGTCATGACCTCTCCAAATCCACTTTTATAATTATCACAATAAGATTCAACATCCTCCAGAATAGTGGGATCATCACTTCCTAAAGTTGACACTCTTCCAAACCCACTTTCATCAATATAATCATCATAAATAGGAGGCATGCTATCATCATAATAAATTTGCTCATCAAAACTTGGGAGATAAAAAATATCATCTTCATCAAACATAGCTTCCCCAAGCTTGTGGCTTTGCATATCATTAGCATCATGGATATTCAAAGAATTCATACTAACAACATTGCAATCATGCTCATCATCCAAAGATTTAGTGCCAAATTTTTTAATGCATTCTTCTTCTAACACTTTGGCACCATTATCGGAATCCTTATTTTCACGAAAGATGTTAAAAAGATGAAGCATATGAGGCAATCTTAATTCCATTTTTTGTAGTTTTTTATAGACTAAACTAGTGATAAAACAAGAAACTAAAAGATTCGATTGCAAGATCTAAAGATATACCTTCAAGCGCTAACCTCCCCAGCAACGGCGCCAGAAAAGAGCTTGATGTCTACTACACAACCTTCTTCTTGTAGACGTTGTTGGGCCTCCAAGTGCAGAGGTTTGTAGGACAATAGCAAATTTCCCTCAAGTGGATGACCTAAGGTTTATCAATCCATGGGAGGCGTAGGAAGAAGATGGTCTCTCTCAAACAACCCTGCAACCAAATAGCAAAGAGTCTCTTGTGTCCCCAACACACCCAATACAATGGTAAATTGTATAGGTGCACTAGTTCGGCGAAGAGATGGTGATACAAGTGCAATATGGATGGAGGATATAGGTTTTTGTAATCTGAAAATATAAAAACAGCGAGGTAGCTAATGATAAAAGAGAGCGAAAACAGTTTTGCAATGCGTTGAAACAAGGCCTAGGGTTCATACTTTCACTAGTGCAAGTTCTCTCAACAATAATAACATAATTGGATCATATAACTATGACTCAACATGGAACAAAGAGTCACTCCAAAGTCACTAATAGCGGAGAACAAACGAAGAGATTATTGTAGGGTACGAAACCACCTCAAAGTTATCCTTTCTGATCGATCTATTCAAGAGTCCGTAGTAAAATAACACGAAGCTATTCTCTTTCCGTTCGATCTATGCTAGAGTTCATACTAGAATAACACCTTAAGACACAAATCAACCAAAACCCTAATGTCACCTAGATACTCCAATGTCACCTCAAGTATCCGCGGGTATGATTATATGATATGCATCACACAATCTCAGATTCATCTATTCAACCAACACAAAGAACTTCAAAGAGTGCCACAAAGTTTCTTCCAGAGAGTCAAGACGAAAACATGTGCCAACCCCTATGCATAATTTCACGAGGTCATGGAACTCGCAAGTTGATCACCAAAACATACATCAAGTGGATCACGTGAATATCCCATTGTCACCACAGATAAGCACATGCAAGACATACATCAAGTGTTCTCAAATACTTAAAGACTCAATCCGATAAGATAACTTCAAAGGGAAAACTCAATCCATTACAAGAGAGTAGAGGGGGAGAAACATCATAAGATCCAACTATAATTGCAAAGCTCGCGATACATCAAGATCGTGCCGAATCAAGAACACAAGAGAGAAAGAGATCAAACACATAGCTACTGGTATATACCCTCAGCCCCGAGGGTGAAACACTCCCTCCTTATCATGGAGAGCGTCGTGATTATGAAGATGGCCACCGGTGATGGATTCCCCCCTTCGGCAGGGTGCCGGAACGGGTCTAGATTGGTTTTCGGTGGCTATGGAGGCTTGCAGCGGCGGAACTCTCAATCTAGGTTATATTCTGGAAGTTTCAATATTTATAGGAATTTTTGGCGTTGGGAACAAGTTAGGGGGGTCCTCACCCTCGTGGACGGCCAAGGACTCTCCTGGCCCAACTCTTTTACTCCGGGGGCTTCTTTTGGTCCATAAAAAATCATCAAAAATTGGCACGTCAATTGGACTCCGTTTGGTATTCCTTTTCTATAAAACTCAAAAACAAAGAAAAAACCGAAACTGGCACTAGGCTCTAGGTTAATAGGTTAGTCCCAAAAATCATATAAAATAGCATATAAATGTATATAAAACATCCTAGATGGGTAATATAATAGCATGGAACAATCAAAAATTATAGATACGTTGGAGACGTATCATTCCTCCGGTATTTGGGAGTTGCATAATCTCATAGTGAGAGGAATATGCATAAGTCATGAAGAAAGCAATAGCAATAAAACTAAACGATCATTATGCTAAGCTAATAGATGGATCTTGTCCATCACATCATTCTCTAATGATGCAATCCCGTTCATCAAATGCCAACACATGTCTATGGTCAGGAAACTTAACCATCTTTGATTAACGAGCTAGCCAAGTAGAGGCATACTAGGGACACTCTGTTTATCTATTTATTCACACTTGTACTAAGTTCCAGTTAGTACATTCTAGCATGAATAATAAACATTTATCATGATATAAGGAAATATAAATAACAACTTTATTATTGCCTCTAGGGCATATTTCCTTCAGTGCTTTGTGATGGGCTCAATCTTACGGTGCTCAATCCTAGTGACACAAGGGGACATGATACGTATGTATCGTTGCTATTAAGGATAACAAGATGGGGTATATTCCTACATGAATAGATCTTGTCTACATCATTTCATCATTCTTATTGCATTACTCCATTTCTCCATGAACTTAATACACTAGATGCATGCTGGATAGTCATCGATGTGTGGAGTAATAGTAGTAGATGCAAGCAGGAGTGAGCCTACTAATCTTGGACATGATGCCTATATAATGATCATTGCCTGGATATCGTCATTATTATTTGAAGTTCTATCAACTGCCCAACATAACTTTCTTTACCCACCATATGCTATTTTTCTCGAGAGAAGCCACTGGTGAAATCTACGCCCCCAGGTCTATTCTTTGTCATATTTTCTTTGAGATCTATTTTTATTCGCTTTCACTTTCAGATCTTTTATTCCAAAAACCAAAAAATACTTTGCTGCACTTTTTATTTGCATCTTTTATTTGAGATGTATTTATCCAATCTATCACAATTTTATCCCATCAACTTGGCAATCTCCTACGCCGTTACTCGCAAGAGCGACTGACAACCCCTCATAAGTGTCAGGTTGCAAGTATTTGTTCTTTGTGTGCAGGTATCGTTTACATAGTGTTGCTTGGTTCTCCTACTGGATTTGATACCTTGGTTTCATAACAGAGGGAAATACCTACCGTAGTTGTGCTGCATCATCCCTTCCTCTTTCGGGAAATACCGATGTAGTTCAAGCCACATCAGGAAGGTTGCGGCTATAAATAGCCACCCCGCTCCAACGTTGTTCGTTGGCTACTCCGCTTGAGATTTCTGAGAAGATTGATTTGAGCTACCCCTCTCTGAGTGATTTCACTTTAAGATCCACCGAGGGAAAATGAAGAGCCCAAAATTAGGCAGTGGTTTAGCATCACAGTAGTTATGAGTTAGAGTTCTTGTACCTTTTACTCTTGAGAGTTGCACACTCTCTAGACGGATAGGTTTCGACTCGAGTCTTGAAGAGTTGTTGTCTTCACCGAACTAGATCTTCAGCAACCAAGAGTGATTGTGGTTCACGAAGGTCGATCGAAGGTTTGGAGATCACCGACAAGGATCTATGATGGGTGAAATCAACCGGAGTTTGACCAGCTTCAAGTTGAAGGAGAATAGGGTGAAGAGAGTTTATCTTTCGTGTTAAGTCACAGCCCCTCCAACCAGATGTGGCCCTTTGGAAGAAGGGTGATCTGGTCTACCAAATATCTCTATCACCATCGAGCACCACTAGTTCTATCTACTTTACTACATTTCCGTCGGTAGTTTACTTTCATGCCCTGTGTCGATAGTTTATCTGATCATTATCCTCTATCATAGTTTTATGTCATCTGTCGCCCTTGTTGTTATTCTCATGAGTTATTCTTCATATCTCATTCTGTTGCATTTTCATTACTCTGTTTAGAGATCATAATTTCACCTCGGTTAACCATCTTGCATATCTCTCATCACCCGCATCATGTTTTGTCTTGTACTACTGCATCTGTTTGCTTGTTGCGTTACTCTCATTGTAGTTAAACCTGTGATTACCCAAGCTCGCACTATTATTACTTCTTTCATCGAGGAATATGCTTCTATAGAAGAGGATTGATTATGTTTAGTGTATCCTTTATATTATTCCACTACTGTGATTGGGATCAGTTCAAAACTTTCGAAAGAATTTTTGAATCTCCCATTCACCCCCTCCGATCAATATACTCTCGGTCCTAACAATTTGTATCAGAGCGGTTACTCCATGTCTCTGTTTATTAAAGGTCTAACGTCCTTGGAGTTTTAGTATGTCATATGCAGGTAGATCCCCTCACTCTGAAAGATTTCATATCTTCGATGGAAATGACTATCTCTACTGGAAGGAACGAATGAGAATTAGAATTCAATCCATCAGCTATGATCTGTGGGAGACTGTGGAAAATGGAAAAACTATTAAACAACCGAATGATCCAAATTCCGATGACAAACCTAATCTGCAGTTGGATGCTCAAGTGAAAGATATCATCTGTTGCAGTTTGTTGAAAGACACTTTTCCTCGATTCCAAAAGCTCGACACTACAAAGCAACTCTAGGAAGCCATAAAAATGCTCATGAAGTATTCATCGCAAGAATGGATCCTCACACTCAGATGCTTTGTGCTTTGTTTGCTGGTTTCAAAAGTTTGTGTAAGGAAAGTACTATGGAACTCACTGATTGGTTGACAAACATTGTCGAAAGACTTCATCAACGAGTAACTGATATCACCGATAAAGATGTGGTCGACAAGCTGCTGAGCGCTCTTGATCCATCTTTCAATTCCATCATAGAAGAGATCAAGCAAGGACCTGACTATGAAGAACTTCACTATGTAGAGGTCATGACGCTGTTATCAATTCATGAAGAAAATATGGAACTGAAAAATGCAAATCAAGAATCTTCTTTGGAAAATGAAGGAGAAATTCTCTCACACTATGGAAGTTTAGAAGAAGAAGATATTGGGAATCAACACATGATCACAAGGGAGCTAGAGATGCTCATGGAAAGGCCAAGTGATCTCAGAAGACAAAAGTTGTGCCTCACAAATGATGATGAACCTGACTTACCTGCATCATCAAGAAAGTTGTCTAATACATCTCCATCGTATCTACTTTTCCAAACTCTTTTTCCCTTGTTTTGGACTCTAATTTGCTTGATTTGAATGGAACTAACCTGGACTGATGTTGTTTTCAGCAGAATTGCCATGGTGTTATTTTTGTGCAGAAATCAAAGTTCTAGGATTGACCTGAAAATTCATGGAGAATTTTTGCGGAATATATAAAAAATACTAGCTCAAGAAGATACCAGAGGGGGCCACCCAGAGGCCACAAGCCCTGGGGACACGCCCTGCAGGCTTGTGGAGCCCCTGGACCTCCTTCGACCCTAACTCCAACTCTATAAGTACCTATTCACGGAGAAAAAAAATCAAAGAGAAGGATTCATCATGTTTTACGATACGGAGCCGTCGCCGCCTCCTGTTCTTCATTGGGAGGGCTGATCTGGAGTCCGTTCTAGGCTCCGGAGAGGGGGATTCGTCGCCATCATCATCACCAACCTTCCTCCATCATCAATTTCATGATGCTCACCGCCGTGCATGAGTAATTCCATCGTAGGCTTGCTTGACGGTGATGGGTTGGATGAGATTTATCATGTAATCGAGTTAGTTTTGTTAGGGTTTGATCCCTAGTGTCCACTATGTTCTGAGAGTAATGTTGCTATGAATTTTCTATGCTTAATGCTTGTCACTAGGGCCCGAGTGCCATGATTTTCATTTATGAACATATTATGTTTTCATGAATATATTTGTGTTCTTGATCCTATCTTACAAGTTGTAGACACCGATTACAAGTTATGATCTGCATTCCCCAAGGTGATAATAATTGGGATTCTTTCCGGTGATTACCGTAGTTTGAGGAGTTCATGTATTCACCAAGTGCTAATGCTTTGTTCCGGCTCTCTATTAAAAGGAGGCCTTAATATCCCTTAGTTAACATTAGGACCCTGCTGGCACGGGGGGGGGGGGGAGGACAAAAGATGTCATGCAAGTTCTTTTCCATAAGCATGTATGACTATATAGAGAATACATGCCTACATTATATTGATGAATTGGAGCTAGTCCTGTGTCAGCCTAGGTTATGACTGCTACATGATGAATATCATCAAACACAATTATTATTGCCGATCCATTGCCTACGAGCTTTTCACATATTGATCTTTGCTAAGTTACTTTTGTTGCTACTGCTGTTACAATCACGACAAACTGCTACTGTTACTTTTGCCACTGTTACTGTTATTTCCATACTACTTTTGCTACTAAAAACATTGCTGCAGATATTAAGTCTTTCAGGTGTGGTTGAATTGACAACTCAATTGCTAATACTCGAGAATATTCTTTGGCTCCCCTTGTGTCGAATCAATAAATTTGGGTTGAATACTCTATCCTCGAAAATTGTTGCAATCCCCTATACTTGTGGGTTATCAAGACCTTTTTATGGCGCTGTTGCCGGGGAGCATAGCTCTATTTTCCAAGTCACTTGGGATTTATATCTGTTGATCACTATGAGGAATCTGAAAGATACAAGAACCAAAAAATTTCCCTCTACTAAGAGGGGAGGTAAGGAACTACCATCTAGCTCTGCACTTGATTGACCTTCTGTTTTGAGTAAGCTTGCGATGCCACCATGATACGTCTCCGTCGTATCTATAATTTTTGACTATTTCATGCAAATATTATACAGCTTTCACATACTTTTGGCAACATTTTATATGATTTATTGGACTAACCTATTGATCCAGTGCCCAGTGCCACTTCCTGTTTGTTGCATCTTTTTTGTTTCGCAAAATATCCATATCAAACAAATTCCAAACGTGATAAAAATTTATGGAGAATTATTTTGGAATATTTATGATTTTTGGGAGGTGGAATCAACGCAAACGGGGGCCCACAACTCCCAAGATACACCAGGGCGCGCCCCAGGCCCCAGGCGCACCTAGGTGTCTTGTGCCCTCCTCGAACATCGGTTGGAGCTCTACTTGGGGTGCAAGGAAGCTTATTTTTAGGAAAAATATCGTGTCAAAATCTCAG
The DNA here is from genome assembly GCF_056163025.1 of Triticum urartu. Classification (NCBI taxonomy): domain Eukaryota; kingdom Viridiplantae; phylum Streptophyta; class Magnoliopsida; order Poales; family Poaceae; genus Triticum; species Triticum urartu. The sequence goes on along the minus strand of NC_141875.1, from coordinate 109,544,742 downwards.
CGCAATCGGAGTTACGGATCTCCGCATATTTAAGAAATGGTTTTCGGCCAGATCTGGGGAACGCGAAACAGAAGAGAACAGAGGGATAGATCCAATCTCAGAGGAGCTCCCGCCCCTCCGCTGCCATGGAGGCCGGATACGTCTCCAACGTAGCTATAACTTTTGGTTGTTCCATGCTATTATATTATCTACTAGATCGTCGATGGCGCGCGTTGCTGCGCCCGTCTATTTTGAATGTTGCATGAGAGTGTTAGAAATTTATGTACAAACATATAGTTTATGTTAGCTTATACGTATAATAATATGTTTAATCAAGGTGATAGTGTCTCCCATGAAGCTGATAATAGCTAGTCCATTAATACATATGGAATAATTTTGCACATCAATTGTTGTAGTGTCTTATTGTCTGGGATAAATCTGTTTGCACATTATAAGCAATACTGATATAGCATTTTTTGGTCAACTTGAAAGAAAAAAGAAGTTACTATTGAGGATTGATTAAAGACATTTGGTTACCAATGTTCTATTGCTTAAATCAACTTTGTTTTCCCTATAATGAAGCATGTTTTTTTCTAATGTAAGATCACATTGGACAAATTAGATTCAAGGTCCCTGAATGTTATAGTGAGAACATAAAAGAAAGGAGTAAAGCTTTCAGATGATTGCACGTTCAGATCTGCCAAATACTTAGTACATAACTAAAGGAATGGCATGCTCAAAGATTTGCTAAACGCAACATTCTAAGGGCACAAATAACTTCCAAGTACATGATGGCTTAATAATATTGGGACTATATGATCTGAAACATTACACTCATATTTAGGTAGAGAAAATGCCAAGTACTTCATATTTGGGGAAATTACAGAACCTGTAGCCTTAAGGCAACACAAATATTGAAGGATTTATTTCAATATTAGTGTGTTCCAAGATGCTACAGTCAATCTTCTTACTCTAGAACTTCACAAATATCAAAGGCCTTGAGCTTAAAGCTTTATTAAGAGTGCAATCCAAAAGGCCGCTATCAATCCCGTTTCTACAAAAATTTCCAAATTTAAGAAGTTAGAAAAGTATTATGTTGTGCACTTGCATTTTTTTGTCAACTACTTGCAGTGAACCTAAGCCTGCAAGCGCAACAGCAAACTATGAAGGAAAAGGTGAAAGGTACGAAGCATAAGCGAGTATTCAATAGCTGGTACCTTTGAGGAGGAGAGAGTAGATTCATCATGGTTCGACGTATCATCTAATGCATGCTCTATGCTTTAAGCTATTCTTGGATGAAACTCATCCCCTGATTGATTCATCTACAATTGAGTGCAAAGTAGACAGATATACATAAGGAGAGTGTAGGCGTGGTACCTAAGAGTAGGAATTGTTGAGTGTTCCAATATCTACTGTAGATGTTCTATATAAACAGAGGGATGACACGTAGCACTCAGTTTAAATGGTTGCAGAATTGTTAATGGCCGGTGGGAATTAATCATATTTATAGGATGTCAGTTACTCCTTTTTAGCTACAAACATGTATATAGACAGAGAGATGACATGTGAACAGCGAGGTTAACTGTGGTTGAAGAATTGTTAATGGCCGGTGGAAATTAATCATATTTATTGGATGTCAGTTACTACTTTTTAGCTACAAACATGTATACAAATAGGGGGATGGCATGTGAGCAGCGAAGTTAACTGTGGTTGCAGAATTGTTAATGGTCAGTGGAAATTACTCATATTTATAGGGCGTCAGTTACTACTTTTTAGTTACAAACATTTAATAAATATATAAACAGAGGGATGACATGTGAGCAGCGAGGTTAACTGATTGCATGATTATCAGTTGATGGGTCCAAATTAAGGTTTTTATAGGATATCAATTACTACTATTTAGATGCTATGTGTAACTGAAGAGTAAATACCTACTCTAACTTGCATGGTAAGGAGAAAATAGAAGAGAACTATTTAGATTTATGTGTAACTAAAGAGTAAATAACTTATTTTATTATCCATTCCTGCATGGTATGAACAAATAGAGGAGGCATTTCTTCCCCATTTTATTAGCTGGTGGTTCCATCGGTGATAATCTGGATGGAAATTCAATAATGTAAGTTAGACAAAGCTGCACATGAACATCCTAGAAGGAAAAGGCTGCCTCTACATGGAAGGCGGCAAAACGTGAGCCTTGGATCCGATAAGTACTATTAGTTTGTCAAGAATTGATAAGTTTTAGTTTTAGGCATGGATCTTGGATCTCTTGAAGTGAAGTTCCTTGCAGCTTGATTCATATTCTGTTCGCAATACTATTCTAGAATGAAACTCACCTGATGCTTGGAATGATTCAAAGGCTGTACCTGTCTTGAAAATCCACAGCATATATATGTAGAAATGTCCGCAAGATTATTGAGCTTTGCTCATTTATGGATGGAAGTAGAACATATTGAGGCTTCACCCCCACTTCTAGAACAGTACGGCTACATTTTTTGTGTGCATTTTACTATACTGTTCTAATTAACCTGTCAAATATAGCAGCAAATAGCACCAAGTTATGAATAACACCAAAACATGTTATGTGAGCAATCGTATGCTGTAAAAACATACTGTAGATGATAAAACATGAAACGATAAGACAAAGCAATCCACGCGAAGTAATTAGCTGTCCAGAAGCCATTAGAGATTATCAGCTGAAGAATTTCAAGAAAAAAATGCGATAATCATTCTCCAATAGCTGGACAAATCAATTGACCACCTCCCAGTATAGATAATTACTGTACAAAATTTAGATTGGGAGGAAACAATGTAATCATCGGATGGAAAAAGCAAATTGTAAAGATAGAAGCCGCACCATGAGTTACCCGTGAGAGCGAAAGATGAAGTGACATCGCTCACCTACGAAGGACGAAAGCCAGTCTGATGGGTGAAGAGGGGCATGAGTGCAGCTGGCGCCGCTGCCGTCGCCATCTCCTGGTGTTGCCTGCTGCTACGAACGGTGGGGGCGTGCAAGGTTGAAGGTACAGCACCACGGAGAGCACTGGGGTAGTAGCCGTCCCCGCTGCCAGGAAAGGGAGGGAGGGACGGAAAGGGAGCCCTACCTTGCAGGCAGATCGGCCGACCCCCGGTTCCGTGATTCCGTCGCCTCAAGCCGAGTTTGGGCCGAGCGTGAAGCGGTATCTCCTATCTCCAGGATGCAATCAAGGGAGCACTCTCTCGGCGCCGATGAGGGCAGCAGCGGCGGCGTATTAGCGGAAGGGGATGGGGTATGTTGCGGGAGATGGAGGGGGTGGGTCTCGCCCAACGCAAATTTTGTTGATTTTTATATAGAGAAAAAACTGTCCATGACAATCATCCATCGCTGGATTAACACAAGGCCTCTGAATTTGTTTTCAGAGTAGCGACCCACATGTTAGCGAAGAGGTGCATCAGACGGCCAAAAACGACTTAGAGGTGGGATCCGACGGCCAAAATTGTTGATTACTTGAGAGTGTTGGAAAAGTGTTCGGTTATAATGTATTTAAATTTTGGATGTTTTAAATGTATTAATAGGCTATTTTATACTCCCTCCGTCCCAAAATAAGTGACTCGACTTTGTACTAACTTTGTACTAAAGTTAGTACAAAGTTGAGTCACTTATTTTGGGACGAAGGGAGTATTATTTTTGGGACTAACTTATTAACGCAGAGCCGAGTGCCAGTTTTTGTGTTTTCCTTCTTTTTTAGTTTCGCAAAAAAGGAATACCAAATGGAGTCCAAACAGAATAAAACGGAGTCCAAACTCATGAATATAGGTGAGTTCTTGATCCTATCTTGCAAGTCTATAGTCACCTACTATGTGTTATGATCCGACAACCACGAAGTGACAATAATCGGGACCACTCCCGGTGATGACCGTAGTTTGAGGAGTTCATGTATTCACTATGTGTTAATGCTTTGTTCCGGTACTCTATTAAAAGGAGGCCTTAATATCCCTTAGTTTCCACTAGGACCCCTCTGCCACAGGAGCGTAGGACAAAAGATGTCATGCAAGTTCTTTTCCATAAGCACGTATGACTATATTCGGAATACATGCCTACATTACATTGATGAATTGGAGCTAGTTCTGTGTCACCCTAGGTTATGACTGTTACATGATGAACCACATCCGGCATAATTCTCTATCACCGATCCATTGCCTACGAGCTTTCCACATATTGTCCTTCGCTTATTTACTTTTCCATTGCTATTATTATCATCACTGCAAAACACCGAAAATATTACTTTTGCTATCGTTACCACTACTATCATATTACTTTGCTACTAAACACTTTAATGCAGATATTAAGTTTCCAGGTGTGGTTGAATTGACAACTCAGCTGCTAATACTTGAGAATATTCTTTGGCTCCCCTTGTGTCGAACCAATAAATTTGGGTTGAACACTCTACCCTCGAAAACTATTGCGATCCCCTATACTTGTGGGTTATCGTGGTGCTCTGAGGAGAGCACAACACACGAGGGCGCGCCAGGAGGCCCAGGCGCGCCCTGGTGGGTTGTGCCCCCCTTGGGTGCCCCCAGACCACCTCTTTGCTCTATAAATACCCCAATATTCCAAAAACCCTAGGGGAGTCAACGAAAATCAATTCCAGTCGCCGTAGAGTCCAGAACCACCAGAACCAATCTAGACACCATCACGGATGGGGTTCACCACCTCCATTGGTGCCTCTCCGATGATGCGTAGTAGTTCTTTGTAGACCTTTGGGTATGTTGTTAGTAGCTAGATGGTTTCCTCTCTCTTGTTTGATTCTCAGTAGAATGGTCTCTTGGAGATCCATAGGATGTAACTCTTTTTGCGGTGTGTTTGTTGGGATCAGATGAACTTCGAGTTTATGATCAGATCTATCTTTTTATATCCATGAAAGTATTTGAGTTTCTTTGATCTCTTTTATGCATGATTGCGTATAGCCTCGTATTTCTTCTCTGATATTTGGGTTTTTTTGGCCAACTTGATGTATTTATCTTGCAATGGGAAGAGGTGATTTGTAGTGGGTTCGATCTTATGGTGCTTGATCCCAGTGATAGAAGGGGAACCGACACGTATGTATCATTACTACTAAGGATAAAATGATGGGGTCTATCTCTACATAGATAGATCTTGTCTACATCATGTCATCGTTCTTATTGCATTACTTCGTTTCCGCATGAACTTAATACACTAGATGCATGCTGGATAGCGGTCGATGGGTGGAGTAATAGTAGTAGATGCAGGCAGGAGTCGGTCTACTATTCTTGGATGTGATGCCTATGTAATGATCATTGCCTGGATATCGTCATGAGTATTTGAAGTTCTATCAATTTCCCAACAGTAATTTTTTAACCCACCGTTTGCTATTTTTCTCGAAAGAAGCCGCTAGTGAAACCTATGGTCCCCGGGTCTCTTTCTCATATTATCTGCCTTTGCGATCTATTTTATTTGCCTTTTATTTTCAGATCTATTTAATCCAAAAATACAAAAAATATCTTGCTGCAATTTATTTTATTTGGCGTTCAATCTGTCGATATTTACAAGTCTCTCATGTCCGTTTGCCCATCTTGGGGCGCCGCTACCCGAATGGGATTGACAACCCCTTTTACACGTCGGGTTGCGAGTAGTTGTTATTTGTGTGCAGGTGTTGTTTATGTTGTGTTGCTTGGTTTTCCTACTGGTTCGATAACCTTGATTTCATATCGGAGGGAAAAACCTACCGTCGTTGTGCTGCATCATCCCTTCCTCTTTGGGGAAATACCGACGTAGCTTAAAGCGACATCAGTCTACATCAAGCCTACCAAGTACCATCATAAACTCTCATCTCTTGCATTACATTATTTTCTAGTTGCCTCTCATTTTCAGATAAATACAAAAAGATTTGCCTTTTTATTCGCCCTTCTTTCATTCGTATTTTCATTTGCCTTTTGCTTGTTGGTGTGTTAGATTGCTTTTTTTGTCACGATGACTCAAGAGAATACCAAGTTGTGTGACTTTTCCAACACCAATAGCGATGATTTTATTAGTACTTGATGACCCACAAGTATAGGGGATCTATCGTAGTCCTTTCGATAAGTAAGAGTGTCGAACCCAACGAGAAGCAGAAGGAAATGATAAGTGGTTTTCAGCAAGGTATTCTGTGCAAGCACTGAAATTATCGGTAACAGATAGTTTTTTGATATGGCAAATTATAACGGGTAACAAGTAAATAAAGTAACTAAGGTGCAGCAAGGTGGCCCAATCCTTTTTGTAGCAAAGGACAAGCCTGGACAAACTCTTATATAAAGCAAAGAGCTCCCAAGGACACATGGGATTTGTTATCAAGTTAGTTTTCATCATGCTCATATGATCCGCATTTGATATGTGGGTGGACCGATGCTTGGCTGCTGCCCTTCCTTGCACAAGCCTCCCACTTATGATTAACCCCTATCGCAAGCATCCTCAACTACGAAAGAAGAATTAAGGCAAACCTAGCCATAGCACATGAAACATATGGATCCAAATCAGCCCCTTACGAAGCAACACATAAACTAAGGTTTAAGCTTCTGTCACTCTAGCGACCCATCATCTACTTATTACTTCCAAATGCCTTCCGCTAGGCCCAAATAACGGTGAAGTGTCATGTAGTTGACGTTCACATAACACCACTAGAGGAGAGACAACATACATCTCATCAAAATATCGAACGAATACCAAACTCACATGATTACTTATAACAAGACTTCTCCCATGTCCTCAGCAACAAACATAACTACTAACAAACATATTTATGATCAAAATTAGAGGAGTATTAATTATCATTAAGGATCTGAAAATATAATCTTCCACCAGATAAACCAACTAGCATCAGCTACAAGGGGTAATCAACACTGACTCCGACCTTAGCGATGATGACTTTGAAGACGAAGCTGGAGCAGACATCATGGAGTCTTCAACCGAAGAATATTTCTAGTAGACCACCACATCAGTAGTAGTATTCCACCATGTAAATAGAATAGTCCAAGCACTTTTGCGATAGTTCTAGACCGATTGTATGCCTTGCTTGATTGATTGAAATGATTGAGTTTGTCTCATCTGCATATGGGTAGTGCTTTCTCATTAGACCTCATTCTATTCTAAATTCTCTCCCCTCTAAACCCATCAGATGCCTCCGAGACGTGACCCCGGATTTACCTTCCCACCGGAGCTCACTCAGTTGATCCAGCAAGAGAATACCCTGATGCAGTTGTTAGTTCAGAACCAAGGCAACAACAACAACAATCCACCACCACCACCACCAGTTGACAACTTATCCCGCTTTCTGAGGTTGCAGCCGCCGATGTTTTCTAGTAGCACCGAGCCCATAGTAGCAGATGATTGGCTCCGCAGGATTGGAAGGGAGTTAACCACTTCAGGATGTACCGATGCTGAGAAGGTGCATTTTGCCGCATATCAGTTGGATGGACCAGCAGCCTCATGGTGGGAGAATTACACTGTCACCTATCCTATAGCCACGGTGACATGGAATCAGTTACAACAAGCTTTCCGTACATCCCATGTTTCAACTAGAGCAATGAGTATGAAGAAGCGTGAGTTTCGCAACTTACGCTAGGGGAACTGTCGGGGATATACCCCGCGGCGTAAACCAGCCGGAAGTATAACCCAGCCGGACTAGGCATTTCATTGGTAAACCGCCAGAGGATTGGCGGTCTATGTGTCTAGCGGTTCACTGGTATGACGATTCACGAGCCTGAAGACTCATTGGTGACCCGGCGCGTATTCCAGATGGATGACAAGGCCCAAGGCCAACAGGCCGGTTTAGGTTAATGGTGGGCCGGTTTAAGAGGAAAGGCATGAGGAACGTTTATCTTACAAGGAGTTAAGACCTGGACTTGTATCCGGTTTGTATTAAAGATAGACTAGTTCTAATCCTAATAGGACTCTACATGTAACCCGCCCCTCCAACATATATAAGGAGGGGCAGGGCTCCCCAGAAGGGAGAAGATTGACAAGTTCCACGAGTTGGACAAGTTAGGTTTAGACAATAGCTCTCAAGATAGAGCACTTTGTAACCGTGATCATCATCATCATCAATATCAATGAAGCAGGACGTAGGCTTTTACCTCCACCGTGAGGGGCCGAACCTGGGTAAAACCTCGCGTCTCTCGTCCCGCTCAACCCCTCATAAGCTACCACATAGATGCGTTGGCCTCGCGACTAAGTCCTAACACTAAGGACATCTGCCGTGACGATTCCACGACAGTTGGCGCCCACTGTGGGGCCCACGCACGGTGGTGTTGAGTTCTTGAAGGGATCTTTCTCAAGGATCAAGAAACACGCAATTGAATCAGATTGCTGATCTTTTTGCATCCACGTCCACATCAGTACGGATGAAGGCTGGTGATGATTGTTCAATCTAGCTGCAGAAATCCAAGGAATCAAATAGTACTTGCACTAAGCGATCTGCAATCTGCTAGCCGTGTTCATCGAGACCTGGTCATAGAAGGAAAAGTCAAAACAACCACGACCCGGAGAAGGAAGGGGACTCAGAGTAATCAATCGCCATGGTTTCCGCCTCCACTATAGCTGCAACAGCGCCCTGTGCCGCCCGGTTTGCCTTGGCCATTGACCCGCCGACAGCACCGCTTCACCTCGTCGGTGTCACCTTCGAGCCACCACTACATGGCAGCAGCCGCGCCTCAAGTCAGCTCCGCCTCAACTCGCCAGGGCCCGGTTTGTGCCCACTGCGCCCAGCGCTCCTCACGAAGTCAAGGGAGCCAGCTATTTAAAAAAACATGATTTGCCTTACGTTAACATACAGAATTCCAACGCTTGATCGGATTGACAAGTCAACGCCAAGCTTGGACGAGGCCACGGACTAGGTTCGGTTTCGTTTTTCATCTCTGAACCGCCATCGCCAGGTGCGTCTCTGACGGCTGCCCATCCGCATACCGGCGCCTCTCCAACTTGCTGCCGGTTCAACCCGTGACCTTCAGATTCAGCTGCGCCTGGCCGCCTTTGCCTCCCGCTGCCGACAAGTCGCCAGCCCCAGTAGCCACCCCTTTTACCTTGACTGATGTCCAACGCCGGGTTGAGCTAGTTCTACATGCTGGAGAAAACATCAAGTGGTTTCGGGGCTTTCTTTGCGATCGCCTACTGATTATTATTCAAAAATTGGGAGAGATGGAGTCAACGAGCAATCAATTAAAGAATGGTGTCTTGGAGGCTTACTCTGGACAAAGTGGTTAAAATTGCCATTGGGATTGCTGGAAGATATATATGGACGCTACTTACAAACCATTTTTCATCCTTACAAATCAGGTGATATCCATCTAAATCTATTTTTGATATATATTGTTTTTGTAAAAAGAACAATTATGTTGGTTTTGCATATTTTTATATGCAGGATAATTATTCGCCACAACATTGGTGTTACACCGTGCGTATGGAGCGCGCACTGGCGTCATTATATACTGGCTTTTGACCATTCCGCACTACTCAATGGACGCGCGCAAACCGCCTGTGGTCTGGTTTACATCAACATGCGGCCGGTTCTCCATCTGCGCCGGCTTACAACGCCTGCGGCCGACTCTCCGTCCGCGCCGGTTTACAACTCCCACGGTTGAACCGGCGACTTGAGGGTCAAATCCTGGTGCTAACAGTCACCAGGCCATGGCATGTGTTCTGGCCGGTTTATTGTGGAGCAGTCGGTATGTGCAGACAAAAAGCATGCTACTACACGCTGGTAGCACGGCCAATTAAATTTCCAGGTGCTATCTTTTCCATCTATTTCTTTTTTATAGATATTGTCTTTCCAAGAACGATTACTCTGGCCTATATCTTTCTAAACAGGACAAGTGCTCACTATAAAGGTGATGCCCTACTACGGACGACGCGCGATAGCTGTTCTGTGCCGGCATTTGTGCATATCACACTGGTGAACCGGAACACAGACCGCCGCCCCCGCAGCCCGGACTACATCAGCAATGTCGCGGCCGACTCTTTTATCCGTACTGGCGTATAACCCCGCGATGGATATCAACTGGACTAACATATCAAGTGAAATCCATCCAATATATTTTTATTATATATTGCTTTCTTTGAAAGAGCAATTACTCCGGCTTGCAAAGTTATCTAAATGCAGGACCCTAAACTGCCATATTGGTGCAAATTTTAAAGGCCGTCAGAAAATTTCCGGCTGAAAATGAAGATTCCGGTTTAAAATACGGTTCAAGGGAAAGATGTCTCCCACAAAGCTTTGAAACTCTCAATATCCGGTTTAACATCCGGTTCAAGAAGGATTTATCTCTTGCAAAAAGTTAAAAGGTGCCAAAGAGGACCTGCTGCCATGATGCGCGGTTCAAACATGGGTATCATGCCTTATTAGCTTATCATATTATTGATCACTCGGGGACTTGTGGTCACGTCTGAACCATAGTCACGCCTCTTGTTCGGCCTAGTGCCACAACATCACTTGGGGGCTTGGTCATGTCTGAACCAATGCAACACCTTTTGATAGGCGAAAGCCGCCAGATCACTTGGGGACTTGGTCACGTCTGAACTAGTCACGCCTCTTGATCGGCCTAAGGCCACATAATCACTTGGGGGCTTTGGTCGAATCCGAACCATCGCTACGCCTCTTGATCGGCATAATGCCACTACATCATTTGGGGACCTGGCTGACTTGAACCATAGCTACGCCTATTGGGGGCTTGGTCGTGTCCGACCATGGTAATGCCATTTGATGACCTCAATTGCTTCTTTTTTGCCAATTGTTTTATCATTGCCTTTGAAATTTTGTTTCATTTAGACATATATTTCTTTTGTTGTGTTTTGAAAACCGACAAATTCTTAAACTGTTTCGACTATCAATTACAAATTGATGGAACACGGTCAAAATCCAGAGACTATCTGCCCGGTTTGATTTTCTGTTACCATCCTATTATGGAGTAAACCGGTGTTTATCAACCCGGCTCGGCTTTCAACTACAAGTTGTCAGTACACGATCAAATTATAATCCAGAGACTATCAGCCCGGTCTGGTTTGACTACGAGTCGCCAGTATTATATATGGTTAAACCGGTGTTTATCAAAACCCAGTACGGTTTTATCATAAACCGGCACAATATGAAAGGAGTTATCATTACTCAAGATTGGGGTTATCACTCTTACTACAAAAAGTTGGTAAACCAACGATGTGATTCGATGTCACAGGTATGATGTATTTCATATTTGATTATTCTTAAGTGCAGCCTCGGTTATAAACCCAGGTTATATGTCGGGCATTATGACCCGTCCGGCGGTAAACCGCCAGGACCCTTTAAACTTGTTGTGTGTAGAAACAGGTTGAATAAAGTATGACAATAAATTATCCGGTGTTTATTAAACCGGCCTGGCTTTCGACTATATGTCGCCAGTATGATGATAAATTATCCGGTGTTTATTAAACCGGCCTGGCTTTAAGACGATAAATTGCCAATATATGATGAGAAATTATCCGGTGTTTATTAAACCGGCCTGGCTTTCGACTATAAGTCGCCAGTATATATTTGGATTGCGCCATTGGAATCATGCGCTTATAAATCATTGGGTTATATTATTCAAATAGCCAAACTTGGCTGAATTTCCATTATGATGTTGAATGAATAAGGTTTTCATACCAAATTATGTTATCTTGAATAGCCAACATGGCTGGATTTTATTATGGTTATTAATAACAGGAATAGTCCCGAGTCGCTGCAGGCTCACGACCCGGCACTTGGGGGCTACATTATTCAACTGAAGATTATATCAAATATGCAAGTCTCATGTCGCTGCAAGCATCCACCATGACACTTGGGGGCTAATGCAAAGTCATTTTTATTACTCTTATTGAAGACCCGACTCATCACATCATAATGAGCCGGCCCTTGGGGGCTACCAATTGCTCCTGTCAACAATTCAAGTCCCTGCTCATTATTTGCATTAATGACCCGGCCCTTGGGGGCTACACGTTGCTGTTCAAATCTATATAATCATATCTACAAAGTTCCTGCTCAGTATTGCATAATGACCTGGCCGTTGGGGGCTACATTGGTTGAAATTTTTATATGCCTAAAGCAATTACAAGTCCCAGGTTGCTGCAAGCATAACAACCCGGCACTTGGGGGCTACATATGTGGAATATTCAGTTGTGACTAGTAACTGAGATGAACAGTCTGAATTTCTTCAAGCATGCAACATTTATATTGACACAAGTCTTAAGCTATCATTATGTTCTCCTCTTAAGACTTGGGGGCTACAGGTAATATGCATATAAAGGAGGAACATCTTCAAAATCTCAGTTTGTGGCAAATCAGGAAGATTAATTGTGTGATCCGGCGTTGGCAACAATCATAACCCGGCGTCTATCAACAGTCATAATCCGGGATCATCAGTTTTTATAACCCGGCCATTTTGGTAATGTTAAACCGGCAAGTTTTACATCTTCAAACCGGCTGAATATCAGATAAGTATTTCAAGACCCATATTTCTTAAACCGGCGCTTTGGGAGCTGAGTCAAAGGAGTTATTCTTCACAGTATTTCTCGGTGACAAACCAATGTCGGCAAATTGATTATGAAGCTGGTCTGTTGACCCGGACTTCCCAGAAGGAGGAAATAACAAGGACTTAAGGGTGATCAGGTACCGGTTTACAAGAATTCTTAACCCGGAGCATAACCTGTCAAATTTGTTTTTTTGCTGCAGAAGTTTACCATGGATAAATCCAAGCTAAAATTGGGGGCTAATATCGGGGATATACCCTGCGGCGTAAACCGGCCGAAAGTATAACCCGGGCGGACTAGGCATTTCATTGGTAAACCGCCAGAGGATTGGCGGTTTACGTGTCTGGCGGTTCACTGGTATGACGATTCACGAGCCTGAAGACTCATTGGTGACCCGGCGCATATTCCAGATTGATGACAAGGCCCAAGGCCCAACAGGCCGGTTTAGGTTAATGGTGGGCCGGTTTAAGAGGAAAGGCATGAGGAACGTTGATCTTACAAGGAGTTAAGACCTGGACTTGTATCCGGTTTGTATTAAAGATAGACTAGTTCTAATCCTAATAGGACTCTACATGTAACCCGCCCCTCCAACATATATAAGGAGGGGCAGGGCTCCCCAAAAGGGAGAAGATTGACAAGTTCCACGAGTTGGACAAGTTAGGTTTAGACAATAGCTCTCAACATAGAGCACTCTTGTAACCGTGATCATCATCATCAATATCAATGAAGCAGGACGTAGGCTTTTACCTCCACCGTGAGGGGCCGAACCTGGGTAAAACCTCCCGTCTCTCATCCTGCTCAACCCCTCTCAAGCTACCACATAGATGCGTTGGCCTTGCGACTAAGTCCTGACACTAAGAACATCTGCCGTGATGATTCCACGACAGGAACCGTACTGTGGCTCAGTACGCGGATGAGTTTAGTAAGTTATTTCGCTATGCCCCTGATGATGTGGCCACAGATGCCACAAAGCATGAGAAGTTTATGGAAGGGCTGAATTATGAGATGAGCATGCAGTTGATGGTGGCAACATTCAACAACTACCAGGAGTTGGTAGATAAGGCTCTTATGATTGAAGGGAAGCAGCAGTAGATTGAGAGCCGTAAGAGGAAGTATGGACAGGGGAGGTATAACTCAGGAGCTCAGCAGAAGCCTCGCCTAACCCTGAACTCGGCAGGACTTGTTCATAACCATGGAGGCCACACCCATAATGGAGGAAGTAACCATGACCATACTGGCCCAAGGAATGGGAATGGAGCAAGCAACAATCAGAACTGCCCCAATCCAGCCACACCCACCAAGAGAGACCTAAGCCACGTTACTTGTTTCAAGTGCGGGAAGACTGGACACTATGCCACGGATTGCCCTGAAGGGAAGAATGGAAACGGAAATGGGAGCGCTGGGAAGAATCCCAATCCATTCAACAAAGGACAAGTGCACCACGTTAACTTGGAGGAGGTTGAAGAGCAACCAGACGCGGTTATAGGTAAGTTTTTTGTTAAGTCATTTATCGCTCTTGTTCTTTTTGATACTGGTGCGTCGCATTCATACATATTAAGGGAATCCGTGGATAAATTTAAGCTACCGACCCAAACCCTTAGGACCCCTTTGTTAGTAAGTTCACCAGGAGCAGAGTATATGGCTAGTCGATGGTGCGACCAGATACCCTTAACCATTGGCAACCACGTTTTTCCGTCCGACCTAATTATCTTGGAGTCACAAGGATTGGATGTGATATTAGGAATGGACTGGATGTCAAAGTTCGGAGGAAGCATTGACTGTGTTAGTAAGTCAATTTGTCTCATCACCCCAGAGGGAAAAGGATCAAATATATATCTAAGCATGCACCTAGAAGTAGCCAAGTAAATACCCTCACGGGAGTTGTATAGGAGGAAGTGCCTGTAGTAAAGGATTACCGGAATGTTTTCCCAGAAGAGTTACCAGGCATGCCACTAGATCGAGATATCGAGTTTTTGATAGAGCTATTGCCAGGCACAGGGCCAATATCCAAGAGAACCAATCGGATGCCCGCGAATGATCTGGAGGAGATTAAGAAACAGATCAAGGAGTTATTGGAGAAATCTTACATTCGACGGAGTTCGTCACCATGGGGAGCCCCAGTGCTTTTGGTTGAGAAGAAGGATAAGTCCCTAAGAATGGTTGTTGATTATCGGGCCTTGAATGAAGTGACGATTAAGAACAAGTACCCATTGTCGATGATCAATGATCTGTTTGACCAGCTGCAAGGAGCTAAGGTGTTTTCAAAGATCGATCTACGATCAGGATATCACCAGCTGAAGATACAAGAGAAGGATATACCAAAGACAGCATTCACCACACAGTACGGGTTATACGAATATACGGTCATGTCGTTTGGACTGACTAAGGCCCCTGCCTATTTCATGAGCATGATGAACAAGGTGTTCAGATAAGTTTGTTGTGGTGTTCATTGATGATATAATGGTATATTCGAAGAACGAGGAGGAGCATAAGGAGCATTTGCGTTTAGTTCTCGAGAAACTCAGGGAACATCAGTTGTATGCCAAGTTCAGCAAATGCGAGTTTTGGTTGAAGGTAGTCGGATTCCTTCGACATGTTATATCAGGAGAAGGTATAGCAGTAGACCCCACCAAGGTTCAGTCAGTCACTGAATGGTTGGCACCCACTTCAGTTAGCGAGATCCACGGTTTTCTTGGACTCGCAGGATACTATCGGAGATTCATTGAGAATTTTTCCAAGATTGCGAAGCCAATGTTGGAGTTATTGAAGAACAATACCAAGTTTAAATGGACGGAAGATTGCGTGGCAAGTTTCTAGGAGCTGAAGAAACGTTTGACTACAGCCCCAGTGCTGACACTGCCGGATATACGTAAGGATTTCCAAGTGTATTGCGACGCCTCTCGCCTGGGACATGGAAGTGTGCTTATGCAGGATAGAAGAGTTGTTTCGTATGCCTCACAACAACTAAGACCGCACGAATTGAATTATGCCACGCATGATTTGGAGCTAGCAGTCGTAGTGCATGCGTTGAAGACCTGGAGGCATTACCTCATTGGAAACCATTGTGATGTGTACACGGATCATAAGAGTTTGAAGTACATTTTCACACAGAAGGAGCTGAACCTTAGGCAGAGAAGATGGTTGGAGCTCATAAAGGATTATGACATGAAGCTGCACTATCATCTAGGAAAGGCCAATGTCGTAGCAGACGCTTTGAGCCGGAAGAGTTATGCTAATACCCTAGTGAGCACAGGATTGCCGAAGGAGTTAGCAGAGGATCTCCGGGAACTTCGATTGGAGATTGTTCTTAGAGGTTTTTTTGCAACAAGGGAGGCTCATTCTACATTGTTAGGAAAGATTCGAGAAGCTCAGAAGGATGACAAAGAGATTGCGGAGATAAAAGAGAAAATGAGTGAAGGAAAGGCCAAAGGTTTTCGTGAGGATGAGCACGACACCTTATGGTTTGAGGATCGGGTTTATGTACCCAATAACCCAGAGATCAGGAAGTTAATACTACAGGAGGCTCATGACTCACCATACTCGATACACCCCAGAAACACCATGATGTATTTGGATTTGAAGGAACATTTCTGGTGGACAGGGATGAAGAAGGATATCGCCGAGTATGTAGCCGTATGTGATGTATGTTAGAGAGTGAAGGCAGAGCATCAAAAGCCAGCAGGATTGCTACAGCTTATGTCGATACCCGAATGGAAGTGGGATAAACTTGGCATGGATTTTATCACTAGATTGCCCAGGACCACATCAAGATATGATTCTATATGGGTAGTAGTTGACCGTTGGGTCCAAAGGCGGGGCCGTGCAGCCCACGGGTGGCGTGACGACCTCCAGGGCGCCCCAGCCGGCGACCGCGCCGCGGCCTTCCTGGGTCGCGCACGACGAGCAATTCCGCAACGTCGGTGCCCTCGGGCACCGCCGCGGGAAGAGCCCTTTGCGTCACTCTCAAGACGCACTGGGCCAGCATGAGCGCCCAGACGCTGGCGGAAATGGCGCACGACCGCGAGACCGTGATAGAGCTCCTTCTAACATGGTTATTAGTCGGAGTGCGTCACATCCCACGCAGCTTTCGGCACCACCCACGCCAGCAAAAGCGTTGGCATGCGTGCAACTACTCCTTGACTTTCCCCCTGCCGCGGAGAAGCTCGATGAGTGGAGAGACACCATTCGGAGCCTCATCAGCTTTGCCAATAAAGATGAGCCGCAACCAGCGGGACCCTCGTGCTGGCGCTCTATCGAGCCGGTGCACGCCGGTGGTGGAAGGATCAGAGACGCTGCGACCACGGTGCACTCTCCTCCCCCACGCCAGCAATAGCATCCACCGGCTCATCGGGCCGACGCCCGCGACAACATTTCCACAGTGTCGTTTGACCCGCGAGCCCGCTGCGACCAACGTCAAGTTCTTTTGGAGCGAGATTAGGAAGACGTTCGAACCATTATCGAGCGGCGGCGAGAAGCGCTCCATCAGTCAGATAGGCGTGTGGGACCCACCATGGACCACCCAGCGCCGGGGGGCTCCGGTGACCTACCTTATGAGGTGGGTTGTCCAGCCTTCACCCGCGATCTGCGGCAGTTCCGGTGGCCCACCCACCGCACATTCAAGCCTGAGGTCGGAGAAAAATACAATGGCAAGTACTTTCCCGCTGAGCTCCCAGGAGCCGTCGGCAAGGAGGTTGTCGGGTGCCCCAAGCTTGCCGGGGAGCAGCAACCTCCGGCAGGGCCTCAAGCCCTGACCGTAGAGGCAGCTGCCCCTACGGAGAAAGATGAGCCTTTAGTCCTTGCCGTCGAGCCCCAGGCTCCGTCATGGGCGCAGCGCACCGTTGGTTTCCTCCAAACAGGGGAACTCCCTGAGAAACAGGAAGAGAAAGAGAAAGTAGCCCGTCGGTCCAGCATGTACCAGTTTGTTGATGATGCCCTATACAGAAGGAGACCTAACGGCGTGAAACTAAAGTGCCTTCCTCGGGAGGACGGACTGGAGCTGTTGGCAGAGGTACATGGAGGCATGTGTGGCTCCCACATAGGGTTAAGAGCCCTTGCCGGCAAGGCGTTCCGGCAAGGTTTCTTCAGGCCCACCGCTCTCCAGGATGCAACTGCACTAGTAACCAAGTGTGAAGCGTGCCAATTCCATTCAAAGAAGCTTCATCAACCAACCCAAGCCCTTCAAACAATCCCTCTTTCCTGGCCATTTTCGGTCTAGGGGCTCAACATACTGGGCCCCTTTCCCCGCGCTATCGGGGGCTTTGAGTACTTGTACGTTGCGATTGACAAGTTCACAAAGTGGCCGGGAGTGGAACCGGTGAGAAATGTGACCACAATCAGTCGTCAAGTTCTTCAAGGGACTAGTCTGCCGTTTTGGTGTGCCGAATAGAGTCATCACCGACAACAGCACACAGTTCACAAGCCGCACCTTCATGCAGTATATCCAAGACCCCGGCGTCAAGGTTTGTTTTGCTTTTGTTGCTCATCTCAGGAGTAACGGCCAGGCTGAGAGGGCCAATGTAGAGGTGTTGCGGGGCCTCAAGACCAGAAATTTTGACAGGCTACACAAGTGTGGGAGGCGCTGGATTGATGAGTTGCCAACGTTTCTTTGGTCGATCAGAACAACACCAAATCGAGCCACTGGCCAGGCACCCTTTGCCCTGGTATACGTGGCAGAAGCAGTTCTCCCCAAGGAACTCATATACGGGTCACCTAGAGTGATCACTTATGATGAGCTTGAGCAAGAGCAGTTGCGCCAAGATGATGCGATGCTTCTTGAGGAATATCGTCTTCAAGCTCTGTGCGAGCTGCTCACAACCAGCAAGCCTTGTGCCGCTACCATAGCTGCAAGGTTCACGCCCGAAGCCTTGAGTAAGGCGGTCTTATTATTCGGCGAATTCAATCCGCCAAGAATTCAAACAAGTTGACGCCAAAGTGGGAAGGCCCTTAATGGGAAATACGAGTCACCAAGCCCGGCGCAGTCTGCCTGGAGACCAAAGATGGCATTCCGGTGAGCAATTCCTGGAATATCGAACATCTTCACAAGTTTTACCCCTAAGGCACGGTTGTCAGGAGTCCTGGCAACCCCCCCTTTTTGTACTAGCCTTGCCGGCAAGGCATGTAACCCTATGTACAAAGCCAGGGGCAGACCCTGCGTGCAGTCAGGGAAAGAAAACCCTTAGTTCCATGCTCTTGCCCTCTCTTCTTTCCAGCCGCGGCAAGGACGCTCGATCCCGCTAAGGACCCGGCTCCGACAAGAAGTTGAGAAGACCGCCCGACACGGTGACCCCTGGCAAACCAAACAAATGAAGTTCACCTCTTGCCCATTCCTGTTTGTAACCTGCGACTTGTGTGTTAGAAAACCTCGCCGCTCTCTTTTAAACTTAGGTACTCCCATCCCTGGCCCGAACGCTACTTTGGTCAGAATGGTCGCAGTAGCCATTGCTAAAAGGACATTGACGAGGGGCTGTACCCTTTGTCTGTAACCCGGCATATGTGATTCTCCGGCAGGCGCAGAGGGCACCGGCAAGACAACTTACCGAGAGGACTCGTTTATTTACATTAAGGAGGCATTTCACCTCTGCATGGACGTATACAGGCACGGGTTCCCGGCAAGGCTGGGCTTTTTCATTGACATGCTGATACAAGTATGAACGTTACAAGACGCAGGCATGGGCTCGAGAGATTACATCATTTAGAAATTAAGATTTGGCAAGTGCCTACAAGTTAAAAGAAAGATAAGTGCCCCGTGCTCTCCATTATTGCCCCTTTCCTCCCAGGTGCGGCACGTGAAGGCAAAGAAGGGGCGACGGGGAACGCGCGATGGAGAGCATGGCATGGATGACCCTTGGCAAGGTGCATGGCCGAGGGAGGAGGGCGATGCAGATGACGATGCTACCACCGACGATCACCCAGAGTCAGAATCGGCGTCCTCCCTCCCGCTACCCTCGTTGCCATTATCGTTGTCCTCCTCGTCACTGTCACCCGAGGTGGACATTTCGTTGTCGGTGGACCTCTCCGCGCAGCACCCTAAGCGGGTTCCCAAGTGCCCGAAGACCTTGACAGAGAGCAGGTCGTTCTCCATTAATTTGAAATGGAGAACGAGCCCCTCCGACAGGCTATGGGCCTGAGCAAAGGTCTTCCACCCACGGCAGAGATACATCATGTGAGGGGCGAGGAAGTCCGCCCGCGTGTCGCCATTCCTGCAGCCCCTCATGTGCAGCCTCAAGGCCTGTGGTGGGTCGAGCTCCATCTCCCGGGCGAACGGGGTGGAGAGGCGAAGGTGACCGCACACCAGCTTGTACAGCCTAATGAAGAACTCGCGGGGCTGGTCTCCGATGTGGCCCTCCATTGGGGGGGAGCCACTGGCGGAAATGCGGCCGGTGCGCCGCCCCGTCCTCCTCTCCCCTGAGTGCCATGGCGGCCTCAGCCTCGCCCCCTCCCTCTTTCCTCTCACAGCGGGCTCCACTGCCCTGAGCTCCGAAGGAGGGGGGTCACGCTGTCGAGCAGAAGCCCTCGTCGCTACCATTGGAGCACCGGCGCGCCCTCTCACCATGGCGAGTGGAAGAAAGGGACCAAGCAGGAAGGAGATGAATGCAGAAGGACATTGTCCCTCTCCCCTTTTTATAGAGGGGCGGGGCTGGGGCTCGGCCTCCCAACCTAAGGGCAGCCACCCCACTCGACCAACCCATCCGCCAGAGGCGCGGGGAATCAGGATCGACCTGCTGCTCCAATCAGCAATGCCCGGCTTCCCACCTCGGCGTTAAGGCCCGTGCCTTCCGTATCTGCCACCTACCCTCCCTGAGGCTTGGGGGACATGTGGCGGGCGGGCCGGAATTAAGAAGACAAGTGGGACGATCGTTTTCCACCCCGTGATCTTGTGGCGTGGGCGCCATGAAGGCCACGACCCGAGTCCCCTTTGTAAATGAGCCGCGCCCCCGCGACTCCCTCTTTTTATGGGGAAGGCGCGGGTCGCCTCTTTACTATTCACCATAGGGTGACGCAAGTGTGCTGCGACCATTGCATGCATGACCCCCACGTCACGCACTTAATGTGAGTCGTGGGGAAGCACAACTGGCGAAGAAATTACCACGATTAAAACTCTGCCACGCGTGCCCGCGCACCATTCTGGGCCTGGCCCAACAACGCTTCACGCTTATGTGTGGCCCAGGCTCGGGGGCTCCTGTTGGTGTACAAAAGTAGGGGCCTTTCTGTACCCCTTCACTTGTGCACGGGAAGTCATAACCACACCTACGGCCATGCTTGGCGCAACAGAGGGAGCAAAGGAACAAGACTGCCAAGGCAGTACTCAAGCCAGAGGCATGAAGAGCAAAGGGGCAAGATGGATCTCCCCCGGAAACACCCTTGCCGGGGCGGCCTACATAGACCCGGCAAGAGCCTTGCCGGGGCAATTCGCCCCACACCAGCGAGGCCGCCACCCTTGAGCCTAAGAGCTCTAACACCATCGATAACGTCAAGACCAAGACTCGGGGGCGCCCGCGTGGTGGCATGCAGTCTTTGTGAAGACCAAGGGCCTGCGAGCCTAGATAAGAACCAGAAGACGAAGACCCCCGGCAAGATCATTACCAGGGCCACCGGCAACACCCTTGCCGGGGGCATCTGCGGGGCCATGGCTAGGCCCGCACCCACCAACGTCCCGCTACCCCGTGGCCGTTTCGACGCGGCAACCATCCCTCCAACTAGGCAAGCACATGCGTGGCAGCATGCAACTTCTAGGAGGACTAGTCAAGCACCTGCGTGGTGGCATGCAGATCTTCCTGAAGACCCTGTGACCGCACCAGCTCAGCAACCAACTAGCCAGCATGGCACTGCATGCCTCGTCAGCTTGGATGTGTGTCGAAGCAAGGCGAGGCGGTGACGGACGGGACGAGCTTCGTTGCCATCCCCGACAAAACAAGAGGGCATATCGACATCGCATTAAATTTGTTTGTCCTACGGTGCCAGGCGATAAACTTGTACACTGTAGATACTTTCCACCTCCTATGTGCTACTGTGGCGACCCCTTTGACATATAAAGGAGGCCCGAGGCGTACTGTGGAAGGATTCAAACTTTTTTGGACTGGGCATGCACCGCAGCTAGTTCAAGAACTCAAGAACACCAAATATACACAAAAGCAGGACTAGGGGTTTTACGCAACGTTTGCAGCCCGAACCTAGGTAAAAATCCCCGTGCGCTGATCTTTTAGACCTGCTCTTTTCGCAGCCCCACGCCCCGCCAACCGTAGAAAGGGATTCCCCGGGATCCCATTGGTGTCGTTTCCCCCGACAACAATCATATAGTATGGCTATGCTCCATCTTCATCACACAAAGTATTAAATCATGCACAACCCCGATGACAAGCCAAGCAATTGTTTCATACTTTTGATGTTCTCAAACTTTTTCAACTTTCACGCAATACATGAGCGTGAGCCATGGATATAGCACTGTAGGTGGAATAGAATATGGTGGTTGTTGAGAAGAGAAAAGGAAGGATATAGTCTCACATCAACTAGGCGTATCAACGGGCTATGGAGATGCCCATCAATAGATATCAATGGGAGTGAGCAGGGATTGCCATGCAACGGATGCACTAGAGCTATAAGTGTATGAAAGCTCAAAAAGAAACTAAGTGGGTGTGCATCCAACTCGCTTGCTCACGAAGACCTAGGGCAATTTGAGGAAGCCCATCATATGGAATATACAAGCCAAGTTTTATAATGAAAAATTCCCACTAGTATATGAAAGTGACAACATAGGGGACTCTCTATCATGAAGATCATGATGCTACTTTGAAGCACAAGTGTGGAAAAAGGATAGTAACATTGCCCCTTCTCTCTTTTCTCTCAATTTTCCTTTTTTGGTGGGCTTCTTTGGCCTCTTTTATTTTTTGTAAAGTCCGGAGACTCATCCCAACTTGTGAGGGAATCATACCTTCCATCATCCTTTCCTCACATGGGACAATGCTCTAATAATGATGATCATCACACTTTTATTTACTTACAACTCAAAAATTACAGCATGATTCTAGAACAAATATATGACTCTATATGAATGCCTCCGGCGGTGTACCGAGATGTGCAATGACTTAAGAGCGACATGTATAAAAAATATTAACGGTGGCTTTCCCAAAAATATGATTTCAACTACATGATCATGCAAAGCAATATGAAAATGATGAAGCGTGTCATAATAAATGAAACGCTAGAAGTTGCATGGCAATATATCTCGAAATGGCTATGGAAATGCCATAATAGGTAGGTATGGTGGCTGTTTTGAGGAAGATAAATGGTGGGTTTAATGCACCGGCGAAACTTGCGCGGTACTAGAGAGGCTTGCAATGGTGGAAGGGTGAGAGTGTGTATAATCCATAAGTAGATCTCATAATATATTCAATGTGGAAACTTTGTTATCATAGTCAAATGAAGCCTCATCCAAAATGGTGGATTCACCACTAAATAAAGTCATGACCCCTCCAAATGCACTTTCATCATTATAATCATCATAAATAGGAGGCATACAATCATTATAAAAAATTTGCACATCAAATCTTGGGGGACTAAAAATATCATCTTCATCAAATATAGCATCCCCAAGCTTGTAGATTTGCATATCATTAGCATCATGGATATTCAAAGAATTCATACCAACAACATTGCAATCATGCTCATCATTCAAATATTTTTTGTCAAACATTTTATAGAATTCTTCTTCTGTCAATTGAGCACAATTTTCCTTTCCATCATTTTCACGAAAGACATTATAAAGATGAATAATATGATGCAACCTCAATTCCATTTTTTATAGTTTTCTTTTATAAAGCAAACTAGTGATAAACAATAAACTAAAAGATTTGATTGCAAGATCTAAAGATATACCTTCAAGCACTCACCTCCCCGGCAACGGCACCAGAAAAGAGCTTGATGTCTACTACACAATTTTATTCTTGTAGACACGTGTTGGGCCTCCAAGCGCAGAGTTTTGTAGGACAGTAGCAATTTTCCCTCAAGTGGATGACCCAAGGTTTATTAATCCGTGAGAGGTGTAGGATGAAGATGGTCTCTCTCAAAAGACCCTGCAACTAAATACAAGAAATCTCCTGTGTCCCCAACACACCCAATACAATGGAAAATTGTATATGTGCACTAGTTCGGCAAAGAGATGGTGATAAAAGTCTAATATGGATGGTAGAAATATATTTTTATAATCTGAATAAATAAAAATAGCAAGGTAGCAAATAGTAAATGGGCACAAAAGCGGTATTGCAATGCTTGAAAATGAGGCCTAGGGTCCGTAATTTCACTAGTGCAATCTCTCAAGAGTGCTAATATAATTGGATCATATAACCACTCCTCAAAGTGTGATGAAGAATCACTCCAAAGTTCCTATCTAGCGGAGAACATAAGAATAAATTGTTTGTAGGGTGCGAAACCACCTCAAAGCTATTCTTTTTGTTTGATCTATTCAAGAGTTCGTACTAAAATAACACAAAGCTATTCTTTCCATTCGATCTATCCTAGAGTTCATACTAAAATAACACCAAAGAAAATTCATATTCATAATACTCAATCCAACACAAAGAAGTTCAAAGAGTGCCCCAAGATTTCTACCAAAGAAACAAAGACAAGAACGTGCATCAACCTCTATGCATAGATTACCCCAATGTCACCTCGGGAGTCCGCGAGTTGACTACCAAAACATATATCAAGTGAATCAATACGATACCCCATTGTCACCATGACTATTCAATTGCAAGACATATATCAAGTGTTCTCAAATCCATAAAAGTATTCAATCCGATAACAGCGAAATCTCAAAGGGAAA
Source organism: Triticum urartu (assembly GCF_056163025.1). Classification (NCBI taxonomy): domain Eukaryota; kingdom Viridiplantae; phylum Streptophyta; class Magnoliopsida; order Poales; family Poaceae; genus Triticum; species Triticum urartu. Next base: position 109,520,440 of record NC_141875.1, on the reverse strand, counting down.
AACTCAATTCATCACAACAAGATAGAGAGGGGAAAACACCATATGATCCGACTATATTAACAAAGCCCGCGATACATCAAGACCATGACATCTCAAGAATACGAGAGAGAGAGATTAAACACATAACTACTGGTACAAACCCTCAGCCCCGAGGGTGGACTGCTCCCTCCTCATCATGGTGGCCGCCGGGATGATGATGATGGCCACCAGTGATGATTCCCCCCTCTCGCAGGGTGCCAGAATGGGGTCTAGATTGGTTTTAAGTGGCTACAGAGGCCTGTGGCATGGAACTTTTGATCTAGGTTAACCCCAAAGGGTTTTGGAATATTTGGGAATTTATAGTGCAAAGAAGGGGTACGGTAGGCCACCGAGGTGAGCACAACCCACCAGGGCGCGCTTGGGGGCCCAGGCACGCCCTGGTGGGTTGTGACCCCCTTGGGGAACCCCGCAGGTGTAGCTCTGGCCCATTGGATGTGTTCTGGTCCATAGAAAATCCTCAAAAAGTTTCACGGTGTTTGGCCTCCGTTTGATATTGATTTTCTTTGATGTAAAAAACAAGCAAAAAACAGCAACTGGCACTGGGCACTGGGTCAATTGGTTAGTCCTAAAAAATGATATAAAGTTGCCATAAAATGATTGTAAAACATCCAAGAATGAAAATATAACGGCATGAATACTTCATAAATTATAGATACATTGGAGACGTATCATATCCCTCTTGGATGCCCATCATATTATGATTAAATTCATAACCAAAGCAAATTATCATGCTGTTTAGAGATCTCAAAATAATATATGTGAAGCAAGAGAGTTCAACAATTTCTATAAAATAAAGCCACCGCCATGCTCTAAAAAGATGTAAGTGAAGCTCTAGAGCAAAATTGCCCAGCTCAAAAGATATAAGTGAAGCACATAGAGTATTCTAATAAATCACGATTCATGCGTGTCCCTCTCAAAGGTGTGTACAGCAAGGATCATTGTGGAAAACTAAAAATCAAAGACTCATATCATACAAGACTCTCCAAGCAAAACACATATCATGTGGTGAATAAAAATGTAGCCTCAAGTAAATTTATCGATAGACGAAGATGAAAGAGGGGATGCCTTCCGGGGCATCCCCAAGCTTAGGCTCTTGGTTGTCCTTGAATATTACCTTGGGGTATCTTGGGCATCCCCAAGCTTAGGCTCTTGCCACTCCTTATTCCATAGTCCATCATATCTTTACCCAAAACTTGAAAACTTCACAACACAAAACTCAACAGAAAACTCATGAGATCTGTTAGTATAAGAAAATAAATCACCAGTTTTAGTATTGTTGTGAACTCATTCTTTATTTATATTGGTGTAATATCTAATGTATTCCAACTTCTCCATGGTTCATACCCCCGATACTACCCATAGATTCAACAAAATAAGCAAACAACACATAGAAAACAGAATCTGTCAAAAACAGAACAGTCTGTAGTAATTTGTAAATATTGAATACTTCTGTAACTCCAAAAATTCTGAAAAATTAGGACAACATAGGAAATTTGTATATTAATCTTGTGCGAAAAGAATAAGTATATTATAGCACTTCTGTTAAAAACGAAAATTATTTTACCAGGCTTAAAAGTTTCTGTTTTTCAGCTAGATCAAATCAACTATCACCGTAAGCCATCACAAAGGTCTTACTTGGCAGAAACACTAATTAAAACATAAAAACACATCTAACAAGAGGCAAGATTAAAAATTTACTGGAAAACAGTACCAAAAAAGTAAGAACAAAAATAAAATTGGGTTGCCTCCCAACAAGCGCTATTGTTTAACGCCCCTAGCTAGGCATATTCCAATAGATATAGGTATTGTCATCTTTGGTATGCAATCCATAAGTAGCTCTCATAATAGATTCAATGTGGAAACTTAATTTTCTTTCTAGGAAAGTGTTCCATGCCCTTCCTTAACGGAAATTGAAATCTAATGTTTCCTTCTTTCATATCAATAATTGCACCAATCGTTCTAAGGAAAGGTCTACCAAGAATAAGAGGACATGTAGGATTGTAATCTCTATCAAGAACAATGAAATGTACGTGCACATAATTCCTATTTGCGACAATAAGAACATCATTATTCCTTCCCATAGCTTTCTTAATAGTGTAATCCACAAGATGCAAATTTAAAGAACAATCATCAAATTCACGGAAACCTAACACATCACATAAGGTTTTTGGAGTCGTGGAAACGCTAGCACCCAAACAACAAAAAGCAAGGCACTCATAATATTTAATTTTAATCTTAATGGTAGGTTCCCACTCATCATAAATCTTTCTAGTGATAGAAACTTCCAACTCAAGTTTTTCTTCAAAAGATTTCATCATAGCATCAACAATATGTTTAGTAAAAGCTTTATTTTGATTATAAGCATGAGGTGAATTCAACATGGATTGCAATAAGGAAATACAATTTATCAAAGAAAAATTATCATAATTAAAATCCTTGAAATCCAAAAGAGTGGGTTCATTGCTACTTAAAGTTTTGACCTCTCCAACCCCACTTTTATCAATTTTTGCATCAAGATCTATAAACTCTAAATCATTGGGATGCCTTCTAGCTAAAGTTGACCCATCTCCAGTCCCGTCTTTATCAAGATTATATTAGAAAAAAAAGATTCAATAGGAGTCACATCAATCACTTTAATATCTTCATCATTATTTTCACGAGAAATCGAAGAACACACCTTTACAAACCAATCTCGCTTAGCACGCATCCTGGCGGTTCTTTCTTTACATTCATCAATAGAAATTCTCATAGCTTTTAGAGACTCATTAATATCATGCTTGGGTGTAATAGATCTAATTTTCAAAGAATCAATCTCAAGAGAAATTATATCCACGCTCCTAGCCAAATCATCAATCTTAAGCAATTTTTCTTCAACCATACCCTATTGAAATTCTTTTGAGAACTAATAAATTCTTTAATATTGTTCTCAAGATCAAAGGGCATCTTATTATAATTTCCATAAGAATTGTTTTTGGAATTACCATAATTATTAGAGGAATTAATAGGAAACGACCTAGGGTTGAAATTACCTCTATATATACGCGTTATTACCAAAATTGTTCCTACCAACAAAATTCACATCCATAGATTAATTATTATTCTCAATCAAAGTGGACAAAGGCATATCATTAGGATCAATAGGAGCACTCTTACTAGCAAACAATTTTATAAGTTCATCCGTCTTTCCACTCAAAACATTAATTTCTTCAATCACATGCACTTTTTTACTAGTAGAGGATCTTTCGGTGTGCCATTGAGAATAATTAGCTATAATATTATCTAGGAGTTTAGTAGTTTATCCTAACGTGATTTCCATAAAAGTACCTCCCACGGCCGAATCTAAAAGATTTCTAGAAGCAAAATTCAATTCGGCATATTTTTTTATATAATCATCCATAAACTCAAACCATGCATAGGGTATTTTATTATCATCAGTTTCATCTTCTCCCAAGATTGTGCAACATGTTCATGATATAGTTGCTTAAAATTCATAATATCATTCCTAAGGGAGATGTTCTTAGTGGGAGGAAAATACATGGAAATAAAAGCATTTGTACACTTGTTCCATGAATCAATACTATTTCTAGGCAAAGATGAAAACCAAGTTTTAGCTCGATCTCGAAGTGAGAACGGAAATAGCTTCAATTTAACAATATCATTATCCACATATTTCTTATTTTGCATGTCACACAACTCAATGAAAGTATTTAGATGGGATGCGGAATCTTCACTAGGAAGGCTGGAAAATTATTCTTTCATAACAAGATTCAACAAACCGGCATTAATTTCATAAGATTTTGCACTAGTGGCGGGAGCAATTGGAGTACTGATACATCCATTTTGCATCATGCTTTTATATTGATATTTAATGCATTATGGGTTGTTATTACACATTGTAGCACAATACTTATGCCTTTTCTCTCTTATTTTATAAGGTTTACATGAAGAGGGAGAATGTCGGCAGCTGGAATTCTGGACTGGAAAAGGAGCAGATATTAGAGACCTATTCTACACAACCCCAAAAGTCCTCAAATTTCATGCAGCATGTTTTTGGAATATATATAAAATATTGGGCGAAGAAAGTACCAGCGGGGGGCCACCTGCGAGCCACAAGGGTGGAGGGCGCGCCCTACCCCCTGTGCGCACCCCCCGACCTTGTGGGCTCCCTGGCAGGACTTCGGTGCCCATCTTTGGCTATATGGTGTGTGTTGACTTGGAAAAAAATCAGGAGTAAGCTTTTGGGATGAAGCGCTGCTGTCTCGAGGCAGAACCTGGGCAGAACCAATCTAGGGCTCCGGCGGAGATGATCTGCCAGGGAAACATCCCTCCAGGAGGGGGAAATCGTCCCCATCGTCATCACCATCAATCCTCTCATCGAGAGGGGGTCAGTCTCCATCAACATCTTCACCACACTACAAAAAAAGACACATCCGTGACATTTTGGGCCGAACGAAATTTTTTCTGTCATACATATGACACTTCTATGACGATAATTGTGACAAAACCCGGTATCATCATAGATGTGGTGGGCTCCTACTTCTATGACAAAAAATCATGACAAAAAATGGGCTTTTTATCCTGGGCGGGCCGGAGACGCAGCTGCATGACATTCTTTGGGCCGTCCATGACGAAAAAAACCATGGTAGAAGCGAGGGCGAGGAAAATTTCGGGGAGTTCCCAGTTACGGTGGGAGGTCGGGGGCCGAGCGATGCGCGTTTCTCTCGTACACTTACGCGCGTGTGTGCGAGGCGTTGGCTCTAACTGAACCCGAGCGAGGCGTTGGGCTCTAACTGAACCCGAGCGATTGCATTGCTGGCTACGCGTTACTGAACTCGAGCGATCGATCGATGGTTGTTAACTGAACCCGATCGAGCGATTCATCCGCTACTGCTGCTAACTGAAGCCGATCGATGCTGCCTCTGGATGAACAGTGAGCGTTGGGGGGGGGGGTGGATGAACAGTTCCCAGTGGGGGTGGATGAACAGGACCCCGTGGTGTTGCCTCTGGATGAATAGGACCCCGATCGACCGAGCCGGTTGGGGCTGGATGAACAGGACCCCGTGGAGGGCTGGATGAACAGGACCACCCCGTGGAGGGTAGGATGAACAGTAGATGGTGGAGGGCAGGATGAACAGTAGCCCGTGGAGGGGTGGTTGAAGAGGAGCCCGTGGAGAGGGCTGGTTGAATAGTAGCCGATGGAGTAGCGCGCGGTGGAGGCAGGATGAACAGTAGCCTGTGGAGGGGTGGTTGAACAGGAGCCCATGGAGAGGGCTGGTTGAACAGTAGCCGGTGGAGTAGCGCACGGTGGAGGCTGGATGAACAGGAGCCCGTGGATGAACAATCACAGGTGGAGGCTGGAGGAGGTCGACGGTGGATGAACAGTAGCTCATGGAGGCTGGAGGGGGTCGACGGTGGAGATGAACAGTATCCCGTGGAGCCCCGTTTTGCGGTACGCCACACCCCTCCCGTTGAACAGGACCCCCATTTCGACCGTAGCGCTCCAACACAAGTCCGTTTCGTCCGTTTTGCGGTATGCCACACCCCTCCCGATCAACAGGACCCCCGTTTGAACCGTAGGAGGTCCGTTTCCTCCATTTTGCGGTACGCCAGATCCCTCCCGATGAACAGGATCCCGTTTCGAACATGGTCGGTCGAACACAAAGGCCATTTCCTCCGTTTTGTGGTACGCCAGGCCTCGTTTCCATCACCTGTTCCGTCCAAGCCCTCTCGATGAACACGACCACGCATTCCGTTCCGACCCAGCCGGTTGGCTCCCACGTGTTTCGTTGCCTCCCCATGAACACGAGCATTCCGTTGCCTTCCCATGAACACGACGATGACACTATTTCTCCGTACCGACCCAGCCATGTACACGAGCCCTGGCCGTACTTATGCGCGAGTAGGCGTTCGAGACCCCGCCCTTATGTACACATATGTGGCCGTATTTTGTTTCTTGCACCCTGGCCGATGTACGTACGTGTACATGCTACGTGCGTGCCTCCACTACAACACGTGTGTGCCTCTACTACGACACGTGCGCGCCTCTACATCGACCAGTATGTACGTACACGTTCGCGACCAGAATGAAAACGCTACGTACGCTTCGACCAGGTGGGTCCCGACTGTCAGGCACTTCCTTGCCTGCGAAGACATAGCTGGTGGGTCCCAGCAGTCAGGGGGCGAATCGTTTTTTTTGCCCGGACGCACTTCCTTGCGTGCGAAGATGTAGCTGGTGGGTCCCAGCAGTCAGGGGGAAACATTTTTTTCGCAAAATACAGTGGCTTGTCCGGTGGGTCCCAGCTGTCAGGTGGAGGAATCATTATTTTCCGTGTAATAAGGAGGCACTTCCTTGCTGCGGCCGTGGACCCAGCTCTCAGCCTCTCCACGTACAGTCCACGTCCGATGGAAGTCGTTCCTTGACCACGTTGACCACGCCGCGCTGAGAGCACCAGGGCGGTGGACAACGGCAAGGCCTAGGAAGGGGACGACATGGAGGTAGGGAAGACTCGACAGTTGTTTCCCACGCGGAGGGGAGTACGACTGTATGAGGGTTTACTGGTTCGTCTGCCATCGCCGGAGAATAACAGTAGGTGTGGGTGAGTAGAGGGATGGCTAGGCCAGCGATGGGAGTACGGTCGGGCGGTGAGGCCTGCGCGGCAGCACAGCCGACCGCGAGGAGGAGGGAGCAGGCAGTCCCACCGGCGCTTGTTTGAGCGGCTGGACCAGGAAGAGCAGAGATTGAAGAAGCACAATGGCCGTTGGATGGACATCCAACAGTCAGTGCTTGGGCGTCAACCTTTTTTTAGGAAAGCCTCAAATCTATGGAAAACAACATACAACCCATCTGCCATTATTTCTAATAATTTACAGCCCATTTGCTAATTCTTAAGGTTTGTTTGGAGCCCATATTCTTTTTGTTAGCATTACAGCCCATATTGTGGCAACGGTTAAAAAATTATACGAAATATTGTGGCAACGGTCCGAACTGTTTTTAATCCCGAAATTTCGACTCACATTCAAACTGATTTTAAAAATAAATGTATATCAATATAAAATCTAACAAATTCTCCATGCATAAAAATTAATGTAATTTAAAATCTTGAAATGAAAAAAAAGATATTTGAAACTAATTGCCGGTTTGATGTGTTTTAAAAATGTACAACCCATTTCTCATTACTGATGGGCCATTTTCTCGGCCAGCCGAATGAAAGCTCTCCTCGTCTTGAAAGATTTGCAGCCCAATAGGCTTGACAAAGCGACTTACTTGGCAAATCACAAAAAAACTGTGATGTGGCCGTGGACCCAGCTGTCAGCCTCTCCATGTACAGTACTCTTCCGATGGAAGTCGTTCCTTGACCACATTGACCACGCCGCGCAGAGAGCACCACGGCGGTGGACGACGGCGAGGCCTAGGAAGGGGACGACGCGGCAGCGGAAGCCCGCACGGAGAGGACTACGAGGGTTCACTGGTTCAGCTGTGGTGTGAGGTTGCCGTCGCCACAGGGCCTGGCCAGCGGTGGGAATAGTAGGGGGCGGTGAGGCCTCTGCGGCAGCACAGCCGGCCACGGGAGGCAGGAGCATGCAGCACGACCGGCGCTGCTTTGGGCGGCTAGAGCAAGAAGACCAGAGGTTGAAGAAGCACTACGGCCGTTGGATGGACATCGTACGGTCACTGGAGCTAGAATCGTTCATATTGACTAAGTTGACAACGCCCTTCGTCCCCGTCAACTTAGTAGGCCTACAAGTCAGCCTCCCAGCAAGGTGGGTCCCAGCTAGCTGGGGGAGTATTCAATTTTTTGTGCATAATAAGGAGGCACTTCCGGTGGGTCCGAGCTGACAGCGGAGGGAACGTTTTTTTTCACGAAATACGGTGGCCCGTCCGGTGGGTCCCAGCAGTCAGGGGGAAACGATTTTTTTCGCAAAATACTGGTGGCCCGTCCGGTGGGTCCCTGTTGTCAGGTGGAGGAATCATTATTTTCCATGTAATAAGGAGGCACTTCCTTGCTGCCGCCGTGGACCCAGCTGTCAGCCTCTCCACGTACAGTCCATGTCCGATGGAAGTCGTTCCTTGACCATGTTGACCACGTCGCGCCGAGAGCACCAGTGCGATGGACGACGGCGAGGCCTAGGAAGGGGACGACGTGGAGCCGGTGAAGACGCGACAGTGGATGCCCACGCGGAGAGGAGTATGAGGGTTCACTTGTTCGGCTGCGGTGTGAGGCTGCCGTCGCTGCAGGGCCTGGCCAGCGGTGGGAATAGTAGGGGCGGTGAGGCCTCCATGGCAGCACAGCCGACCACGGGAGGCAGGAGCAGGCGGCACGACCGGCGCTGCTTTGGGCGGCTGGAGCAAGAAGACCAGAGGTTGAAGAAGCACTACGGTCGTTGGATGGACATCGTACGGTCACTGCAGCTAGAATCGTTTATATTGACTAAGTTGACAAAGCCCTTGGTACGTTAACTTAGTAGGCCCACAGGTCAGCTTCTAAAATGGTGCGCCCCAGATGTTAGGGGGAGGAATCATTTTTTGGGCGGGTGAAGCTAGAATATCTGAGATTGAAGAAGAAGCACGGCATACGCGTCAACTCTGTTTTTTAGGGGACCCGTCAACTTAGTAAGGCCAGAATTGTGTGGCAGAGAACTTATAGCCCATTTGAGATTTGTAAGAATGTGTAGCCCATTTTTGAATTCTAACGGAATTTACTACAGCCCATTTACAGTTTGTTAAAAGTACAGCCCATTTCAACCAACCGTTCAAAACAGAATTCAATAAAATTTCCCACATTTTGATTGGATCCGAAATATTTTTATCCCAAAATTTCTTGTCAGATTAAATACAATTTCAATATAAATTTATATTACGTAAAAATCCAATGAAACATTGCGCTCGCAACAATTAATGAAATTAAAATTTTCAATATCCAAGAATAATATTTTATAAAGTAATCACGTGTTTGGTTCATTTTTTTATAGTTACTGCCTAGTTTTTATAATTACATCCCATTTATTATTTCTTAAAGCCCATTTTCTTGTTAAGCCTAATGCATCCCTCCTAGGAAAGATTTGCAACCCAATGGGTCGGAGAATAACAACTTGACCTTGCCTGGATATTCCTAAAAAAAGTATAGCTGGGCTAGCCATTTTCATCTTGAAAAAAATTAATATCTGGGCTGGATATCTGGCCTGGGCTAGATGGGCCATAGCCCGCCCAGTTAATACCTGCAGCGATGTTTTCGTTGTTGTTCAGAGGAGAAAAATTAATATCTGGGCTAAACATCGAAAAACTCTGCAGTGCTCACACCTCAAAAACACAAATACTGCTCGAGCTGCTTGGTCCCAGCTGTCGGCCGCTTCTTGTGCAATTCTCTCATTTATTGACTACTACATAGGTTGACAATGGTGTGGGACCGTGATGTCAGGAAACCATGGGGAAGCAAAATAAATTACTCCAGCGAGCGCTTCCACCTCTGCCTCGTTGTCTCCTGTGGAAACCCCTTTCATCCCTTTTTTTGCTCGGGCAAGGACCAATGCATGCAGCACGTCCATGCTGTTATTAGGCAAGAAATAAAAGTGCTTTGCATGCTATGAATTACGATGGCCTGCATGGGTAGCTAATAAGGCATCCTCTTAACTGCTGTGATTAAATGTTGTGTTTAGAAGAGAGAAATATTCTTCTTTTCCACCAATCTGCTTGCACCTAGGTCATGATGCACCTTCTAATACGACTTATTCACCTAGATGGAGGGAGTATGGTTATATATATATATGTATATATATATATAATAAGAAGGCACTTGCATACGTGAGGCTATGGACCTGGTGGGTCCCCATTGTCATCCTCTCCAAGTAAAGTCATCTCCTCGCCCGCGCGCGCTTTCCGCCCGAAACAGTCAGCCGCCCGCCCCGCTTCCCGGTGCAGGCGATTGCTCCGCCTTCAAACGACACAAGTGCCGTCTGTCCGTCCATCTGCCGCCCACATTAATGATACGCGGTTGCCGAGGCAGCTACTCCGGCGCCACATGCCCGTCCCTCCGCCCGCCCACCATTGCTATATAAACTGCTGCGCCGGCCATAGCCGCAGTCATCCGCATCCGTTCCCTTTCTCCTGTCCACACCACTACTGCCCACCATGGCTTCCTCGCGCTCCAGCACTCTTCGGGATGGGCAGACGACGGACCACAAGGAGATGGCAGCCATTGCTGCCGACCGGCTGGCCGGCAGGCAGCCGGAGGACGATGACATCCCAATGGAGAACATGGTAGTCGACGATCCAGCGTCAACCCCCTCCTCCGCGCCATCCTCACCAGTGCATTGCACCATGACCATCGGCGAGGCCCGTGCCCAATATATGGACAGTGTGAGGCAGATGCCTCAGGAGCAGTTCCGGGAGGCGCAGGACGACGCCGCCTACAACCACCATCTCCTCCAGAAGCACCTGCAGGCGGAGGAGCACATCGCCGCGGAGCAGGCGGAGCAGGAGGCGCTGCTCGACTCGTACCGCTCCTCCTGCAAGGGCCGCCTCGAGCGCTAGCGGTACTGCATGCAGGTGGCAGAGGCTGCGGCCGCCTACAAGGAGCCTAGCAAAGAGGGCGATGAAGCGGGCGATGCGCTGTTTGGCAAGACCGAGGATGAGGCAGAGGACAATGCCGGCTCCGACGAGTCCCCGCTCCACTGGCGTCGACGAGGCCCTGCTCCGCCAAGGCCCCGTGGCGCCAACAACGAGGCAGAGGACACTGCCGGCTCCGCCAAGGCCCCGCCCCGCCAACAACGAGGCAGAGGACATCGCCGGCTCAGCCAAGGCCCCACCCTGACGGCAACGCGGGGGAGGATTTCCACCACTCCGCTGAGGCGCTGCCCGCCGGCAACGAGACAGAGGACATCGCTGGCTCCGCCGAGGCCCCGCCCCACTGCCAACGAGGCCGCACCACACAGAAAACAAGGAAGAGTAGAACACGGTAGGTCGCCGCTGCTCGGGTCCAAGTAAGGCCACCACTGCTACCCTCCTGTTGAAGCCAAGCTAGGCGGGTTGACCATTGACGGCCGGTTAGCTTCTTGGCGGCGACGTGGAGTCGGGGAGTTCTGCTGGAGAATACCGCTGCTTCTACTTAACTGCTGGTGCAGTTGGCTGACTGACACGTGGGCCCAACAGGCCACATGTCAGTTATGCAACTGCACCTGCAGTTAAGTCACTGAAGCTTCTGTTCGGCTCAGTGGGACACATGTGGGTAGCTTCGGTTAATTAATTATACCTCCAGCGCACCCCTTTTTAGTTGAAGAATGTATGAAATGTAATGAAATTTGGCATGTTTATATGAAATCCGACCGTGTATGAATGAATTTATTTTGATTAGTTTGAATTCCTGTATCACTAACATTGGATGAACATGCAAAACAATACGTAGTAGCATTATTCCCAGGGTGATCACCTCGTTTGTAGCAGTTTCACATGTACTCCCTCTGGTCCTTTCTAGTCTGCATACAAGTTTTGTCTACAGTCAAAGTATCTCTACTTTGACCAATCTTATACAAAAAAGTATGCACTTTCACAACGTGTGAAGTAAAAAGGAACAGAAGGAGTACAAAGAGTTTGAGCAGCTTTTTAGCGTTTCTGTACATTGCAATCAAACACACAGGCCTGACAATTCATAGAGAACATTCAAAACAATCGATGATTATGCATCTCAGCAACTCACATGTCAGAGGCAATATTTACTTCACAACTAAAGAATAAAGAAAAAATTGATCGACGCTGCTGACAACAAAGGGCGTCCCATTCGAAAATATCAAACGCATGTCTTGCTAAAATCAATGAGCAAAATTTGATAAGGTTGTCCCATTCGAAAATATCAAATGCCTACGATTGTGGAATGGGCAGGGTTTGCCATCAGTTCGGACATTGACATGGCACCTCGTGCTAAATAAACCAGCTGTTCTTTTTGTGCAGTTCCACCAAAATCAACCAAATTTGCGCGTAGCTTGTATGATTTCGCCCTTATATGTTGCAACGCCTTGAACTTATCGGCACCTCCTTGCTTGTGGTGGAAATGAATGATTCGATGTATTCATGAACATTTTGTGCAGTTCCCATTGAAATTAAGCTGAGCACCCCTGTTTGCACAAATACAAAAAAGTGATTAGAATAGAACAAACTGTACTATGAATTGACAGTTTCAACAGGCACATACATGGTCCATGTAGAGCACACTTTTAGAAAAATGGAACTCACTAGAAATAATCCTAGAACAACATTGTACTCACACATCACAGCAAAAAAATGGAGATTTTGTCAGTCATTCTGAGCTGAAGTTAGTTTGGTCTTGTGTGGAGTAATGTAACCATCCTTCAACTGCTCCTTCTGATGATAAGATAGACAGGGCTTCTTCATCCTGGCATAATTGGAACTAGTCACTTCACTTACTCCATATTCTTCTTTAGAGGAAGATGATCCTGTTGTGCAAAGACAAGAGGACTACTAAATGCTAGCATCACTGTTTGCTCGAAAAAAAGGAAAGGAAATATTTAAAACAACACAGATGAAGCACTTCTCAAGGACAATACCACTTTTTCATGACAGTATATAAACAGTAGCACAACACAAATAGAGACAACAAAGCTCAATCATATGGATGAAATCAGTGGGCGAGTACCAACCTTTGTCAGGAGGCTTATTGTGTAGAGCATAGAGATGAAGCAATTCTCGGGAACCATCTGTTGCTATCTACGGTGGTGGCCATGCTTACTATATACTCCTCGATTAGTTTAATGGTTCCAACATCTTCTTGTGCAGTTCCACTAAAATATATGGTATCTTCAAAGAAGATCCCTGTTTGCACAAGTAGAGATAATAACATATTACATTAAGAGTGGCATCAAATCAGTGGCAAAACAATTGCTCGCTCCATCCATAGCAATAAATTAAGATGCAAAACTATATCATTACTTGTGTCATCACAGTTCCAGTGCTTCATTACAGCACCGGGAGTTGATTTTTGTTTTTCTTCCCCTTGTTCTTCCCCTTCATCACTTGGTTCAATAACAAACAAGCTTCGCCTTCAATGTAAGATTTGGCATGTCAATTAGGGAGCACAAGTATAGTACTAAACTTAATTTTCTGATGGAAGTGGCAAAATACAGGCTAGCAGTTGTGAAATATCCTTATCTTACCTCAATGGGATATTACGGTGCACATACAGATTGGAAGTCTTGTCTCCATTTGTGCAGTTCACTAAAATCAAGCAACATAATCGTACAAGTAGCACAACATATGAATGCACACTGCAGAGATCATGTGAAAGAAGGCTAGTACTGACCTCTCATGATGCGGAATTCAAACAACTCACAAGAACAAGATCTGAACCAAATTCGCCTTAACGAATAGGAAGTAAGACCTCCTCTTGTGCAGTTCCACTAAGATCAAGCAATGAAGCAACATTGTCGGTGTGACATTTTGGTTGAACTGCACAAAACACTCTTAAAACAAAAGTGTTTTGTGCAGTGCAACAAAAGGTCACAATGGCAACGAGGTGAAACAGATAACCCTGTTTACACAGAGGTGCAAAGGAAGCAATTAGTGGTCAATAACGGTGGATGACACAGAAGCCAACAAAAAGAAGCATCTACCTTATCTAAATGGGAGATAAAGCAAGACAGTAGCATTTCTCAAATGGTGGCATTGATTAATATTAACATAGAGATTATATTAACAATAAAATTCGTTAAACATGTAATTTGCTTTTAACTGTGGCATTGCATCAATTTTCCAGCGGCATTATTAGAGGGTGTTTGTTTACAGGGACATTTTGGTGTAGGGACTAAAAAAACTCAGTGTCAGTTCCGTCTAAACCAAAGAGGAGGGACTTTTAGGGACTAAAAGTGGGCATTTGGGACTAAAGAAAGAAGACCCCGAGGGAGTCTTTTTGGGACTTTTTCCAACAGTTTCCCCTGCCACGCATCGCACCTTGTCTCTATTAGTTCATTACTAGGGGTAACATGGTATTTTAGCATGTCATTTAATAACCTCTAGTCCATATTTAGTCCCTAGAACCCAGCAGGTAGGGACTAGGGAGTTTTTAACCAAACAGGGCCTTATATTAACAACAGCTAATGAGTTGCACGGGACAGTGGACGCACCAGCACCATGTGCATCTAACGATGTACTGTGGTCATGCATAGTCTGTTGCAAGAAAGAACAAACAACCAAGGAGCATATTTGTGTTGGTCCCAGTTTTGTTATCTTTAGATGCCTTTCCCTATGTGAGCGCAACAAATCTAGTCCTGCTCAAACTCTACAGCCTTGTCCCTTCCTTTTCTTTTTGAACTAGTACTTTCGCCCCTTCCTTTCCTCTTTGAACCACGTCCTAGATTTATGTGATACAACTTTCCCCATTCCTTTCCTCTTTGAACCACGTCCTAGATTAATGCTATACAACTTTCCTCCTTCATTTCCTCTTTGAACCATGTCCTAGATTCATGCTATATACAACTTTTCCCACTACTTTCCCCCACTCCTTTCCTCTTTGAACCACATCCTAGATTCATGGTACACATGCAGCTAGAGCAATGCATGTGGAGTAAGTAAATTATACCTCAAGGTTCTTGGGGCGTGGTTCGGTGGGCGACGGGACGGCGGCGAAGAAGAAGGGGTCAGAGGCCCTCCCGCGCCGCCGCTGGGTGGAAAGTGAATAGCTGCGCCGGTAGTCCCTCGCTGACGGCGACAACGTTAAGCCTCCTTCCCTTCCCGGCGGACGAATCCTGCCGGCTCTTTGAGCAGCAGTGAGGGGAGAGAGAGGCCAACGAAGTCTTGTTTAGATCCGGAGAGGGCGAGAGAGTGTGAAGAGAGCAACTACAAGCGCTGACGCTCCGGCGGGTGAGGGCGAGAGAGTGTGAAGAGAGCAACTACAAGCGCTGACGCTCCAGCGTGTATATATATACTGGAGAGAGAGTGTGAAGCGTGCAAACCCTAGAAAAGATGTTGACCAGTCAAAGAATCCTCCTGGCACAAATTATGCTCAAGTGTAGTTATCGAACTCGAGACCTCAAGTTTGATGAGCGAACAGGCTAACCAGCTACACAACCCTCCCGTTATGTTCAACGAGAGGGAAATAACCTTTTATACATTCCTGCATTCGTGTGACAAGCATGCCGTGTTTTTTTGTGTGTGGGGGATTCATCAGGATTTCAATCATAATCGTGTCATGTGGCTTTGGTGGTAAGACTATCCACAGTGGTGCAGAAATAATGCAGCCTTAGTCACCTTACCTCTCTCCACGTAGTACATTGGGTCCCACTAGTCAGAGGGTGAAACAAACAAATTAATAAGAAAAATTAAAAGCACCAGCGGTGTATCTTACCTCACACATCTCGCTACTGCTCGGGAACACTGTCCAATTGATCCATCTGTTCGCTCACGTACTATTTTAAGTGAATCCTTATTATAACATGCACACAAATTTTGGGCACTTGTATTCGACTTAAGTCAGTGTGCCACCGTATCTCGTATACTTACTACTCCCTCCGTCTAGGTGTAATAAGTCACGTTAGAAGGTGCAACGGGACCAAGGTGCGTGCGTGTGTGTCTGTGTGTGTGTGTGTTTAACACCGTGTGTGTGTGTTAGAGAGAGCGACAGATCGACCTACTCCTATAGAGAGATGTTTCTGAGCGTGTCCGGTAGGGACATGCGGACAGCTGCCACGCCCGCTCCTAACCAGCCTGGCCCACCCAAAGCCCCTCCATCGCCCGCGCGCGCTTCACACCCGAAACGGTCAGCGCCGCTCCAAAGAATCGGTGCCGCATTCATGCCCGGGCAGAGCGGACGCGACCTCTCACTGGCGCAAGAGTGATGGTTGCTTCGTCCGTCCAACTTACTGTTGGGTCTATGTCATTTGTCGGCTCATTGGTCTATGCAAAGTAGTAGAGAAATATCCATAGGGAGTGATGTGGGCAGCTGGAGCAGTGGTGCAAGCCGGCTGTAAAGGGAGTTGTACCTGAGGGACGTAGCTTAACCTTGAGGAGGGCGGCGGGAGGCGGCAACTGCCCACGTCGCGGAAGTGAGCAAGGGACGAAGGCAACCTCACCGGCTTTGTGAGAGAGAACGGCGGGGCCCCCTGATTGGGACGTGCCGACAGTGGATTTTCGCCATCGGCGATGGCCACCGCATCTACACTAAGCATCCACCCCTTCCCCAAGCGGATGTGATCCGCCAGGATGTTAGAGATGTGGCCACAGTCGTTTTGTGCGAGAGAGTGTGAAGAGAGCAACCCCAGCAAGCAACCGTGTAGGCTGGCCCGTCCTGACTATGTATAGTGGAGCGGTTTCCTTTTCTCTCCATATGAACCTATCATATTGCGTACGTGCCACTGAAGAAAAAAAACTTTATTTATAAATGATGCGGCACCTACTACTCGTTCTCCTATAACCTTGCGCTTGGCATCTCCAAAATATTAACCTTGCGATTGGCTCTTCGCCTCTTCCGGAAGTCGAGCAATAATGGTAGTGCAGTATATATCGTTCTGGCTATATGAGACCAAATGAATTGCTGCACGTCCACCACGTGGGCGAGGGTCGAGGGGCGAGGGAGAGTGCTACATACGGAGCAAAATGAGTGAATCTACACTCTAAAATACGTCTATATACATCAGTGTTTGGAGTATGTACTAGTAGTTCATATTGAAATATACTAAAGGACATATATATTCCAAACAATATGATATAATCTCTATAACCAAGGTAGTAGGGACGAGGAGTAAACAGAGGGAGCAGTAAATTTTCCTCCTCGTCTTGCGAGCCACCGCGCGCATGGGTGAGGGAGCGGGCGTAAGGCGTAGTAAGCAAGCTTCACCTCATCCTGCGAGCCACCACGCCTGTGGGCGGGGGAGACGGCGTACTAAGCAAGCTTCTCCTCGTTCTGCGAGTTGATGGGACACATCAAAAGTACTCCAGTGTATAGAGCCTTGCCTCTAAGGTAGGCCCCACATGGTTTGCCTCTTTTTTTAACATAACACGCCAAGTCGCAATTTGTTTGTTCACCCGTGGTAGACGATCCTCCCTCCACCAAGTGGACAA
Organism: Triticum urartu; assembly: GCF_056163025.1. Classification (NCBI taxonomy): domain Eukaryota; kingdom Viridiplantae; phylum Streptophyta; class Magnoliopsida; order Poales; family Poaceae; genus Triticum; species Triticum urartu. The sequence continues at coordinate 109,503,342 of NC_141875.1, read as the reverse complement.
CCAGTACACGTGCCAAATTACCACATGGGCTTCCCTTTTCATACGGAAATGAGCTCCACCGTGTACCCGTGCGGGTGTGGTTGGGAAAGATACGGGAGTACGTGCGTCGTGCATGCACCTCTTCTCTTCGTGCACGTCCCCCACCTACGTGGGTGTGTGTGAGAGATACAAACCACGTTCGTGAGTGTTTTTTCTTTTGGGGTGGGGGTGGGGTGGGGGTTGATTTCGTGAATTATTTGTGGGAATATGTGTCGATGACATCTCAAACAAAATTTTGCATGGAATGTGTGTGAAATGGAGGCCTATCCATATCATACATAGAGGGTCGGGCAATCCACGAGAAGAGAGGGAGGGGTCATAGCTATTGATAGAGTCGAAGAGAGGATCAAGTGGGTGGGTGCGAGATCGATGAAGAGAGCCATCGAAATTGTGTGTGTGTACAAGTCAAAGATATAGGGCGACTGGCCTACCGGAATGTTAGAGGGCACACGTCAAGTTTGTGTGTGGCACGGAGACATGACTAGAGCGCTCAATGTATCAGTGTGTGTGTGGGGGGGGAGGGCGGTGGTGGGAGGGGTAGGAAGAGGCCTAACTATAGAGGTAGAACGACTCGTATATGTGTTGAGAAGGAGAGACCCAGCTATATCTTGAGGGAGATCGGTCGACATCCATACATAACTGAAGGACGGGAAATATGATGGGAGAGAGAGAGGAGAGACAGAGGGAGGGAGAGGGAGGGATAGGGGTAGAGTGCTAGATGGGTGATGGAGTTGCTTCTCGAAGATGGTGGGAGAGGCCTACTAGACAAACTGAGGGTGGAACTGCAATGCTATCAATAAGAGTGGGGATGTGTTTCTGTGTGTGCCTGTGCATGATAGATTTGTCGGGACGCATCCATGGAGGATGATGAAGGGGAACCATGTGTTTGGTAAGCAAACCTAACTAGATCGGTAGATCAATTGTTGTTTGTCGGAGGAAGGGCAGGACACAACTAATGAGGTAGATCGATCGACGTGTGGGTAAAAACGAGTTATAAGGACCTAGCTAGCTATATGTATAGCGAGAGATCGGTCGGTGTACGTCCATTTGTTAGAGGCAAATAAGGTCCAGCGAGATGGATAGACAGAGAGAATGGAGCTAGGAGGTGGTGCGAGAGGCCCAACTACGAGCTAGATAGGGGGAGGAGTGTGCGGTTGTGAGAGCGATGAAAAGAGGGGCGAGAGTTTACACGTGTGTCTGACCGTATGAGAGACACGAGGCAAGGACACATAAAGTAGGAGATTGAAGGTGTGTTTGTATGTTGTAGGTAGGCATCGCTGGAGAGGTTTATCGATCGGTGTGTGTCGGAAAGGAGTTGTGGAGACTCTGGGAGAACAACCTAAAGAAAAAAATGAATGTGCCCGGTGGATAGAATGCTGAGGGAGGGGGAGGGCGAGGAGGGCGTGTGCATGCACGAGAGAAAGTTAGTGGTAGCTACAAAGGTTAGAGGATTGTGTGGGTGTAAGAGACTAACAAAGATCATAATTTGATATGAAAGCGGATTCATATATTTGAATAGGAGACCATAGTGTTTTAAACATTGCATGCATGAATATAGTGGTGATACACATGATGTGCACATGTTATACCATAATGTGATAATGCATGGCATTTGCAACTCACAGCTAAATGTCGAACAATCTAAACCATACTATACATCAAACAATCTCACATTTTATTTGAATTTGTGATAATGTGTGGCGTTTGCAGCTTACAACTAAATATCGAACAATCTAAAAAATACTATATATCGAACATTATAACATTTTATTTGAATTTGTGGTAATGTGTGGTGTTTGCAACTCACATCTAAATACTTGCAGGCGTAGGGGGCGGGGCACCTTACATAATATGATAAACACATTATACATATGATACATGGTTTAGATTATGAATATCTAGCTAGAGCTAGAAATGTAATGTGATTTGAAATCAAAATAAAGTGGATTCAAAAAATCTAGTTCGAGTTCATATAGTACACATAGTTCATATGTAACTCGAGACTAATCATGTGGTGTGCTGTCAAGATAATACACAAATGATGGTTTAACTTGACAATAATGATGATTGTAGATCTTATTAAAACAGAGAAATGGATTCAAATGCTTTGACTTCACAACAATCATTATTGTAGATCTTATTCAAATAGAGAAACGAATTCAAATTTAGTTCATATTGAAGCGGTAGTATATACGTTTGGAATGCACGAAAACGTTCATTTGAGTAGTAGGTTGCATGCATTATACACGTAGAGAAATATTTTAATTGAACATAACATGAATTCAAAGTTTTGAATGACATTTGTAGGGCGCATTGATTTGGTACAGTACACGTTAGGCTTGTCCGGAAATTTCAACCCGCGCCTTGTTAGCCCGAAATATTTAAGATATATCTTTGTCTTGTTGTGCTCCGACAACTCCCTCCATCTCAACCCGCGCCTTGCTATTCCGAAATTACAACGCGCGCGAAAACTCCCACCTCCTGTGAAATCCCGACACACGAAATGCCCGTGGTATCCCTGAACCGAAAGAACCGCCTCAAATCGGTGGGGGTACTTTCGTAACTTACCCCACATTTCGGACAAGCGCGTCTCTAAGCCATGGTTCCCAACTGCCATCCCATCCGCCCACCCATTCGTACACCGAGGCCGCGAAAACCCGCGACGAAACCCCACACCCTGCTCCGTCCGCCACCCAGCCGGAGCCTCTTCCCCGACGACGTCGTCCACAGCAACACCTCGACGTCCCTCATCCACCGTACCAGATGAGGATCCGTCGTCGATCTCATCGTCCCGCCGGTTCAGCCACCCTATCCTCCACCTCCAAGGAGCTGCCCTGACGTTCCCCTCGTCTTTCGTGCCACCTCCATTCCCACACCGCCGTCTTCACCCGCACCACCGGAAGAGCATCATCATCACCGTTTCCTCGGATGAAGCTGCGGCCTAATCGGCGCCACCAAAGAGGTTGTACACTAATCGCTGCATTTTCTTCTTGATTCGATCTCACGGTGCTGCCGGCGCTCGGTCCCGAGCCGACACGGCGCGGCTCCATCCACGGCGGAGTCGCCGGCCACTTCCTCCACGGCGTCGCTCCCTCGGCGGTGACGTCCGCATCAGTAGGACCTGCTGCTACTTTAGCTCTCGCTCGCGCTGCTGCTCTGCTCTTGCTCTCGGTCCCCTGCCTGGTTTGCTCTTGCTATTGCTCTTGCTCGCGCTGCTGCTCCCGCTCTTGCTCTTTCTTGCGATGCTGCTCCGATTTAGCTACACTTCACTCCGATGCCGCCGGGGTGAAGGAAGAACCATCCGCAGCGGGGAGGGGGGCTCGCCGGGGAGGTACCCCACTATCTATCTTAGGGTTCAGGATGGGGGCGGTGGTCGCCGGCGGTGTCGGGGCGTTGGCGGGGCAGTGGCGTGGGGATCGCCAGAGAAAAATCTCGGCATGGGGGGCCTAGAGGGATGGCCGGGGCGGCGGTGGACCGGCAGCGGGGAGTGTTTTCGGGGCGGGCGGGGCGGCGCACCACGGGCCGCGGGCGGCGGGGGGCTGCTGTTTGGCCGGCTCAGGGAGGTGGAGGTTGAAGATGTACCGCAGGACCTTGATTTCGTATCCAACGGCTGCAAAATCGACTAACCAGAGATGAAAAAGTCAGTCGACCGGCGTGTAGCCTCACCTTGCTAGTGCGTTCAGTTTCGACAGCAAAATTCAGTTTCGACAGCAAAATTCAGTTTCGACAGTTAAGTTCAGTTTCGACAGTTAAATTCAGTTTCGACAGTTAAGTTCAGAGATGAGCGGCTGATGTATTTTACATCTAGCACTTTGTGTTTAGGTATTTTACGTCAGGTATTGGAGATGCTATTAGAATTCCACTCAGGTTAACGTTGTTCGTTGTCTCTCTTGTCCTGCTTCAGCCTTGGCGCCGTACAACTCACCGGAGCTGCTCCAACGATAAAACGCTCCATCACAGCGGAGCAGTACCTCGGGCCCCATCTCCAGACGCCTAAGATCTTCTTCCCATCCTCCGACAGCCAAGTCAGCCGGAGCATCCTCACCGGCCAACCCAATCACACTGAGATCGACATGGCTCTGCCAAAGAGGTTGTACACTTGTTGCATCTCTTTTTTACTCTACATGTTATATATATTGTCCACTGAGCACATGGATTTGTTCCTTTAGTGTCTCCTTGAAATAAAAAACGTAGGAATTTTAATTTTCACTTGTCCTCCTTTTCAAATTCCTATTCATGAAGCACAAGAGTAAGAGATAGTAGCATAATAGCATTATAACCGTACATTTTCTTGTGGTTTAACTTAATCTCACCATGCTTCTTTGCATCCTGTGATCTTCCAATTGTTGTGAATCAAACAACCAGATTGGCAGAAATCCTGTGTTTTTAAATTCTCTATTTTGCACGTGTATTCCTATCCTATTCCTGTCTATTTCATATCCCTGCATTGTTGGAATCCTCCAATTCAAACGAGCCCTTACAGAATTACTTCTCTTACAGATAGTTGTCGAAGAAAACCTTGTGTGATTTGTCCCGCTCCTGCTGCGCCGTCGTCCACCCCAGCTCAGCTGCTCCAATGACAGAAGGGTCCAGCACAGCAGGGATCCGGCCTCTACACTGTCTTTCGCCGCCTCAGATCTTCTTCCCCGCCGCTGGCAGCCATGAAAACTGCACTACCATCATCAACCGAGCAGATGACCTCGAGAACTACACGGGTTCGCAAGAGAGGTTGCACTCTTTCGTGTCTGCTTACGTTATGCATCACTTAATATTACATGCTACTTTATCGTCCTGTTCACCAATTAGACTCTGAGTCAGCTCCAAACTGATCGTCAAACTTGAGTTTTTAAATGGTTCTGGGGTACATATCGGGGCCGCTATCAATAGTATCTATCTACTATCTGGTTAATCTCCGGTGTCTACTATGAGTTTCATGTTGGGTGGGAAGCAAACAGTAAAGAAGCCATTATCTGTATTTCTTAACTGAAGCCATTATCTGCCTGCTATTATTGGTTTTGGGTCTATCCACAGGTTGCTACCATCACTCTGGATTTCTGCGTGCACTCCTTACATAATCTCACTATGTTTTATTCCTATGCATGACAGTTATTGTAAACAATGGAACTGAACATGTAGAGCGAAAGAGACAAGCCTTGCATGGCAATAAAATTTCATGTAGACGTCGCTCCATGGTAGGCGCAAAGGCAGCCCCCCCTCCACGCATTTCGGATTGTAATCGAGAGGAAGATATCTTTTCCGAGGGGGATTCAGAAGGAGAAGACAACTCCTATTTACCCCCTGAGGTCTTCGCTCTAACTTGGCATGCTGATGTTGGTTATATCATGCATATGGTGTCTTGAATTGCTTACTTTATACATCAAATATGTCATCTGCTTAGTTTAGACATCCTTTGTGCGAATGCCATCTGTTTAGTTTATTCATTGTTTATGTGAATTATGCAACGCCATCTTGTTTAGCCAGGCATCATATATGTGAATTTTGCAATGCCATCCTGCTTAGCCAGACATCTTATATGTAAATTATATCAGGCCATCCTTTTTTTGTTACATATTACATTTTTCAACAATGTTATTACATTCAATTGCTCTTCGTGTGCATCATCCATTTGACACATTGATGGCAAATTCTGGAGTGAAAACAAGGTCTTCAGAGCAGACTATGCTATCTGACGAAGCACATATCTCGTTGGTTACGGATAGCTCCTAAGAGGAGGATTCAGAGACAGATGACCAGTCCTATTCCCCCCCGAGGTGTATTCTCTAACTTGGTAGGGTTATGTTGCTCATATCGTGTGTATGGTGTCTCGCATTGCTATGTCATTTGATTAGTTTAGACATGCTTTGTGTGAATGCCACCTGTTCAGTGTCTAATTACCATATATGTGAATTATGCATTGCCATCTTGTTGCAAGACATTATATATGTGAATTATACAATGCTATCTTGTTGCAAAGGCATTATATATGTGAATTATGCAATGCCATGCTGTTTAGCCAATCATCTTGTATGTGAATTATATCATGCTATCATTTTTTTGTATTACATGTTCCATTTGTCGACAACGTTTGTATATTCAATTACTCTTCCTGTGCATCAGCCATTTGAAGTGGTGATGGAAGTATCTAGAGTGAAAACAAGGTATTCAGAGCAGACAATGCTACCTGCTGAAGTAGACATCTTGCTGGTTACAGAGAGCTCCTCGGAGGAGGATTCAGAGACTGATGACCAGTCCTATTTTCCCCTGAGGCCTATGCTCAAACTTGGCAGGGATATATTACCCATGTCATGCATGTTGTCTTGCATTGCTTAGTTTTTAAATCATATATGGATTGCCATATGCTTACTTGCTTACTATATAAATCATATATTTGAATTATATCATGCCATCATGTTTACATAGTACATACACATCATCTATCTGAATTATGGCTTGGCAACCCATTTAGTAAAGACATCATATACTTATATCATCTCATCCTGTTTAGTGTTTAGAGTCATCATATTTTGAATTATGGCATTCTATCCGTGAATGTATGTAAATTATGGCATGCCAACCTATTTAATAAACACATTATATAGTTATGTCATGTCATCCTGTTTACATAGTCTCATATTTTGAACTATGTCTTTCCATCTTTTTTAGTTAGCCATCATAATGTGAAATTGTGTCATGCTATCCTGTTTAGTTAGCCATCATATATGTGAAATTGTGTCATGCTATCCTGTTTGGTTAGACAACATAAATATGAATTATTTCATGCCCTCTTTTATTCCCCACTATCCATGGCACCTGTCTATCATACAATGTCTATACTTTCAATTACTTTTCTTGTTTATCAGCCATTTGAATTGGAGAGCGTGATGGCAGTATCTAAGGGAGTAACAACACGGTCTTCAGAAAAGATAGTGCTACCAGTTGATGCAGATAAAACCACGGTTGTACTTGCCCACGGACCAGATCCACCACACATAACCCAGACTCTCGCAGATTGTACCCCTACCCAGTTGGACAGAGAACCAGCTACACCCCTTCTAACCCTAACCCCGGCAGATAGTAACCCAGTTCTAGTTGACACAGCACCGTCTCCACCACAGAGCACCCAAACACGAGAAATTATTAAGGGAACTGCAGTGCCCAAAGCACGAGGACCACCACTCCGAATCCCAACTCAATGCTTAAAGGAGAAGAAGATTTGTTCTCAGGTCAGGTTCTGTAGCTATGGTTCATACTCCTTTGCTCTTGCTTGACTGTATTTACTCATACAAACTATTTTCAAATTTGAAGGATGGAATTGAAACTCCAATGGCGCAACAGGTATGTTTTAAACCTGTTTCTTTAACTGGTTTACTGTTGTAACCTGCTCTATGTTGATTTCAGTTTCAATTGAATAAACAGTTATGTTCTCATGTCATGCACATTACAAGTGTTGTTATTGCTCTATAGTTACCCACACTTATATTCTGTCTATTCTGCTTTGTCTTGAACAAATATTATTTGAACTGTGTCTCTATCTTGATTTGGCAACAAAAACTAGAATGATATAGACCATAAAGTGACCATGGTACATAGATATATGTTTGTTTCATGTTGTTATCCTGTCCACTTTACTACTGAACTCATTTACCAAAATGATTTTCATATACAACATGGTAAACATGTGATGTGTCTGCTTGTTTATCTTTTAGAATGCGGACAAAATATTGGAGAACAGTACCGCGTTATCCAATGGTAAAGGAAGTAATGTAGATAAGGTTCAAGATAGTGAGACATCCCTGTTGGTCTCCAAGAAAGTTGATAAAAACTATCTTGACGACAGTGAGGGAACCCAAAGTCCTGTCTTGATGTAGTGTTCGAGTTACTGGCCAGTACTGCTGTCACAAGCTCTTCGAACTCGCTGCCTGAATCAGTTCGACTTCTTGAGTCTCAACTTCAAGTTGAAAGACATCGATCAGATGTGCTGCGATAGGAAGCTGAAGGACTGAGGAAGTCCCTGCAGAATTCAGATGCATATTTTCTGGTGCACCAGCAAGCGCTGGAGGATTTAAGCGCCAAACAAGAGAAAGTTAATAAGCTTGCTAAGAATCTTGCCAGCATTATGGGTATCCAGGATATTGTTTCTTGAGATCTTCTGAAGTATTCCAGTTCTGGATATGTTTTGCTGCGGCGTTTATTTGCGCTGGTCGCCAACTTTGACAAGCAGTGTATATGATATGCTGCTTTGTTCCCTATATTTGCACTGGTGGTGAACTTTGATGCCCAGTGGATGTAATATGTGTAATAGCCGTGATAGCCTAGAGTTAGTTGCTTGCTTATTTATTTCCTTGTTGTCTTGTTTATTTGTTTGCTTGTAGTCATTGCAGTTCTTTTTCTGCGGTTAGCTAGTGGCTGCAATAACCTATTTTTTAAAACTAGGCCACAATAACCATGGGCTAATATTTACTGTAGTGACACTGGGCCTCCTACTGGCTGTAGAAATAGTGGGCCTTCTACGGGCCGTAGAAACAGTGGGCCTTCTACGGGCCGTAGAAACAGTGGGCCTTCTGCGGGCCGTTTTATCAATGGGCCTTATACGTGCCGTATAATTGATTGGCCAAACATGGGCCAAACAGACCGCATTATGGCCGTAAATGGGCTAGAGTTGGAATCGTCCATTCATGGGCCGACCATAACGGGCCATCATTAATAGGCTGTATTTGATGACGCTATGAAATCGGCCCAACGTATTAACGGACCACAAACGGGCTGACTGTAACCACGGGCTGAATTTGGCCCACAAGCAGAAAATGACAGTAACGGGCCGTAAGTAAACGAATGCTGGAAATGAGCCCAAGAATAAATGGGCTCTCAGAAGGCCGAAAGATAACATGGGCTGGAAACGGCCCAACGGAATAACGGGCCATTAATGGGTATAAAGTGATACACTGTTCATTATGGGCCAGTTTCACCATGGGCCGTTAATGGGTGTAAGGTGATACACTGTTCATTATGGGCCAGTTTCACAACGGGCCATTAGTAGGCCAAGAGTTACATAGGGCCTCATATGGGCCGAAAGACATCATGGGCCATACATGGGCCAGAAGTGAAAACGGGCTGGAATCATATTGGATGGCCCAGATGACGCTACTAGGCCTAATTCGGATAGGGCGTAACGGGCCTTGGGTTAGCGGGCTATAAACGGGCTATATTCGAACAGGCTGTTAACAGGCTTTCCATGGGCCGGCCCGCCAGCTTTTGACTAAGTCAAACGGGCCGGCCTTTTCAAAGGAATGGGCCTCTGTTTGGCCGTGCCATGTGTCGACGTATCATAGGAGCCTTCCGTCCAATGAGTGGTTGACATCTGTCCCAATGATGAGCCGACACGTGTTTCCTCTAGCCAATGATGATTTTACATGTGGAAAATCCCCATTGGTCGGGGCTGTTAACGGGTTATCGGATCCAAAACCCGACCCGATAGCTTAACGGTGTTCCGTTACGGTGGATGCCACGTGTCGGTCACCCTTGACGAAAGCACTTATGTGATGCGCGATTTATCGTCATGGACGTGGACACTTCCGTGATGATAATTTTGGTAATGTCATGGAACACTTCTACGACAGCACAGGTATGACTATCTTGATTCTGTCATAAATTTGTCATGGATGTACATGCATGACAGAAAATGCGACCTACTGTGACAACCACGTATCATCACGGAAGTGTATTTTTTTGTAGTGCCAGCACCATCTCCTCTCAAACCCTAGTTCATCTCTTGTATTCGATCTTGGTCCCAAAACCTCAGATTACCCCTTGTAGTTGATGCTAGTTGGTTTATCTGGTGGAAGATTGTATTTTCAAATCATTAATGATAATTAATACTCCTTTGATCTTGATCATAGATATGTTTTGTGCGTATTTACGTTTGTTCCTGAGGACATGGGAGAAGTCTTGTTATAAGTAATCATGTGAATTTTGTATTCGTTCGATATTTTGATGAGATTTGTGTTGTCTCTCCTCTAGTGGTGTTATGTGAACGTCGACTACATGACACTTCACCATTATTTGGGCCTAGAGGAAGGCATTGGGAAGTAATAAGTAGATGTTGGGTTGCTAGACTAACAGAAGCTTAAACCCTAGTTTATGCGTTGCTTCGTAAAGGGGCTTATTTGGATCCATATGTTTCATGCTATGGTTAGGTTTACCTTGATTCTTCTTTCATAGTTGCGGATGCTTGCAAGAGGGGTTAATCATAAGTGGGAGGCTTGTCCAAGGAAGGGCAGCACCCAAGCACCAGTCCGCCCACATATCAAATTATCAAAGTCACGAACGCGAATCATATGAGCATGATGAAAACTAACTTGACAACAAATCCCATGTGTCCTCGGGAGCGCTTTGCTTTATATAAGAGTTTGTCCAGGCTTGTCCTTTGCTACAAAAAGGATTGGTCCACCTTTCTGCACCTTAGTTACTTTATTTACTTGTTACCCGTTACAATTTTCCTTATCATAAAACTTTCTGTTACCGATAATTTCAGTGCTTGTAGAGGATACCTTGCTGAAACCCACTTGTCATTTCCTTTTGCTCCTCGTTGGGTTCGACACTCTTACTTATCGAAAGGACTACGATAGATCCCCTATACTTGTGGGGTCATCAATACTCTTTTCTGGTGCCGTTGCCAGGGATTGAAGCGCCTTTGGTAAGGAAACATTTATAAAGTGTGCTGAAATTTACTATCACTTGTTACTATGGAAAATAATCCTTTGAGGGGCTTGTTCAGGGTATCTTAACCTCGACTGGAAGTGTAAAGAGTTGCTCCTCAACCTATTGCACCTACTAAAAATATTTCTCATGAAAATCCTTCGGGTATGATAGAGAAACTGCTAGCTAATCCTGATATGCACCTAATATATGTGGATGAAGTTTGTGGATTATTTAAGCTTGCAGGTATGCCCGAGGATGTTGTCAAGAAGAAGGTCTTCCCTTTATCTTTGAAGGGAAAGGCATTGACATGGTATAGGCAATTGGATGATATTGGGTCATGGAACTACAACCAATTAAATTGCAATTTCATCAGAAGTTTTATCCTATCCATCTAGTTCACCGTGATTGGAATTATATATATATATATAATTTTTGGCCTCGTTAAGGAGAAAGTATTGCTCAAGCTTGGGGGAGGCTTAAGTCAATGTTATATTCATGCCTCAATCATGAGCTTTCAAGAGAAACTATTATTCAAAAAAATTATGCTTGGCTTTTGATACGTCCATCTTACATCATGTTTTCCTACTGTTATTAATGATGTTTTTATGCATAATAATGCTTTTTGGAGTAATTCTAATGCATTTTCTCTCATAATTTGCAAGGTACACACAAAGAGGGAGAATTCCGGCAGCTGGAAATCTGGACCTAGAAAAGCTACGTCAGGCTACCTATTCCGCACAACTCCAAACAAGCTGAAACTTCACGGAGAATTTTTATGAAATATATGATGAATATTGGAGCAAATAAGCACCAGAGGAGGCCCACCAGGTGGGCACAACCCACCTGGGCGTGCCAGGGAGCCCAGGCGCGCCCTGGTGGGTTGTGCTCACCCAGGCCCACCTCCGGTGCCCATCTTCTGGTATATAAGTCATTTTTACCTCAAAAAATGAGGAGAGGACTTTCGGGATTGAGCGCCGCCGTCTTGAGGTGGAACTTGGGCAGGAGCACTTTTTCCCTCCGGCAGAGCGATTCCGCCGGGGGAACCTCCCTCCCGGAGGGGGAAATCATCGTCATCATCATCACCAACAACTCTCCCATGTTGGGGAGGGCAATCGCCATCAACATCTTCAACAACACCATCTCATGTCAAACCCTAGTTCATCTCTTGGGTTCAATCTTGTTACCGGAACTATAGATTGGTGCTTGCGGGTGACTAGTAGTGTTGATTACATCTTGTAGTTGATTAATATATGGTTTATTTGGTGGAAGATTATATGTTCAGATCCATTATGCTATTTAATACCACTCTGATCTTGAGCATGTTTATCACTTATGAGTAGTTACTTTTGTTCTTGTGGTCACGGGAGAAATCATGTTGCAAGTAATCATGTGAAATCGATATGTGTTCAATATTTTGATAGTATGTATGTTGTGATTCCCTTATTGGTGGCATGTGAACGTCGAATACATGACACTTTTCACCATATTTTGTCCTAATGGAATGCATTGTGGAGTAGCAATTAGATGATGGGTTGCGAGAGTGACAGAAGCTTAACCCCAATTTATGCGCTATTCTGTAAGGGACTGATTGGATCCAAAAGTTTAATTATAAGGTTAGAATTTATTCTTAATACTTTTCTTGTAGTTGCAGATGCTTGCGGGAGGGTTAATCATAACTAGGAGGTTTGTTCAAGTAAGAACAACACCTAAGCACCGGTCCACCCACATATCAAGTTATCAAAGTAGCGAACACTAATCGAACCAACATGATGAAAGTGACTAGATGAAATTCCCGTGTACCCTCAAGAATGCTTTGCTTATTATAAGAGACCGTTTTGGCATGTCCTTTGCCTCAAAAGGATTGGGCTACCTTTCTGCACTTTTGCTACTATTATCATTACTTGCTCGTTAAAAATTATCTAGCTATCAAACTACTCTGCTACTTATAATTTCAGCACTTGCAGACATTACCTTGCTGAAAACCACTTTTCCTTTCCTTTTGCTCCTCGTTGGCTTCGACACTCTTACTTATCAAAAAGCGCTACAATTTCTCCCATGTACTTGTGGGTTATCAAGGCTATTTTCTGGCGCCATTGCCGGGGAGTGAAGCGCCTTTGGTAAGTGGAATTTGGTAAGGAAACATTTATGTAGTGTGCTGAAATTTATTGTCACTTGCTACTATGGAAAATAATCCTGTGAGGGGTTTGTTCGGGGTATCTTCACCTCGACCGGAACCACAATTAGCTACCCCTTAACCTACTGCACCTACTGAAAATATTGAATACGAAATTCCTTTGGGTATGATAGAACAACTGCTAGCTAATCTTTATGTAGGAGATGGAACCGAACATCCTGATATGCACTTGATATATGTGGAACAAATTTGTGGATTGTTTAACCTTGCAGGTTTACCCGGAGATGGTGTTAAGAAGAGGGGTTTCCCTTTATATTTGAAGGGAAAATCATTGGCATGGTATAGGCTATGCAATGATATTGGATCTTGGAATTGGAATCGATTGAAATTGGAGTTCCACCAAAACATTTATCCTATGCATCTAGTTCATCGTGATCGGAATTACATATATAATTTTTGGCCTCATGAAGGAGAAAGTATTTCTGTAGCTTGGGGGAGGCTGAAGTCAATGTTATATTCATGCCCCAATCATGATCTCTCAAGAGAAATTATTATCCATAATTTTTATGCTTGGCTTTCTCATAATGATCGATCCATGCTTGATACTTCTTGTGTTGGTTCTTTTATGAACAAGACTATTGAATTCCGGTGGGATATCTTGAAAAGAATTAAACTCAACTCTGAATATTGGGAACTCGACGAAGGTAAAGAGTTAGGTATTAATATCTTGTGTTAATGTTTTATGAATACCGATGATTTTCAAAAGTTTAGCACTAAATATGGACTTGACTCTGAGATAGTAGCTTCCTTTTGTGAATCATTTGCTACTCATGTTGATCTCCTAAAGAGAAGTGGTTTAAATATCACCCACCTATTAAGGAAGAAATTAAAGAACCGGTACTAGCTAAAGAAGAAACTATACTTTATAATGTCGATCCAGTTGTTCCTACTGCTTATATTGAGAAACCACCTTTCCCTGTTAGGATAAAGGAACATGCTAAGGTTTCAACTATGGTTAACAAAAGTTATATTAGAACACCCAAACCTGGTGAACAAATTAAAGAAGAACCTAGTGTTGCTATGGTTAAAGATCTCCTAGAAGAAAATATAGATGGGCATGTTATTTACTTCTGCAATGAAGCTACAAGAATTGCCAAACCTAATAAAGAGGGAAAACATAGACCCGTTGTGGGCATGCATGTTGTCTCAGTTAAAATAGGAGATCACTGTTATGATGGTTTATGTGACATAGGTGCTAGCATGAGTGCTGTTCCCTTTACTTTATATCAAGAAATTATGAATGACATATCACCCGCTGAAATATAAGAAATAGATGCCACTATTAAACTTGCTAATAGATACACCATCACATCACTTGGGATTGTTAGAGATGTTGAAGTCTTGTGTGGGAAAATAAAATACCCTGCTGATTTTCTTGTTCTTGATTCCCCACAAGATGACTTTTGTCCCATTATCTTTTGTAGACCTTTCTTGAACACCGTTAATGCTAAGATAGATTGTGAGAAACGAACTGTGGTGTTAGTTTTGGTGATGAGTCTCATGAGTTTAATTTTCCAAGTTTAGTAGAAAGCATCATGAAAAATAATTTCCTAATAAGGATGAAATAATTGGTCTTGCTTCTATTGCTGTGCCTCCTACTGATCCACTAGAACAATATTTGCTGGACCATGAAAATGATTTACATATGCATGAAAGAAATGAAATAGATAAGATTTTATTTGAACAACGCCCTCTGCTTGAACACAATTTGCCTATTGAAACTCTAGGAGGTCCTCCTCCACCTAAAGGTGATCCTATGTTTGAATTAAAACAATTGCCAGACACTTTGTAATATGCTTATCTTGATGAAAAGAAGATATATCATGTTATTATTAGTGCCGACCTTTCAGAACCTGAATAAGAAAGATTATTGAAAGTTCTAAGGAAGCATTGAGCTGCTATTGGATATACTCTTGACGATTTAAAGGGCATTAGTCCCACTCTATGTCAGCACAATATTAATATGGAACCCGATGCTAAACCCGTTGTTGATCACCAATGTCGGTTAAATCTGAAGATGAAAGAAGTGGTAAGAACTAAAATATTAAAACTTCTGGAAGCAGGTATAATCTATCCTATAGCTGATAGTAGATGGGTAAGTCTTGTTCATTGTGTCCCTAAGAAATGAGGTATTACCGCTTCTCCTAATGATAAGAATGAACTTATTTCGCAAATAATTATTACAGGCTATAGAATGGCAATTGATTTTAGAAAATTAAATAAAGGAACTAGCAAAGATCATTACCCTATGCCTTGTATTCATAAAATGCTAGAAAGATTATATAAGCAAACACATTTGTGCTTTCTTGATGGATATTCTGGTTTTTCACAAATACATGTTTCTCAACCTAATCAAGAAAAGACCACTTTCACTTGTCCCTTTGGAACTTATGCTTATAGACGTATGCCTTTTGGTTTATGCAATGCACCTACTACCTTTCAAAGATGTATGACTGCTATATTCTCTGACTTTGTGAAAAGATTGTTGAGGTTTTCATGGATGACTTTTCTGTTTATGGGAAGTCTTTTGATGATTGTTTAAGAAATCTTGATCAAGTTTTGTAGAGATGTGAACAAACAAATCTTGTCTTGAATTTGGGGAAGTGCCACTATATGGTTAATGAAGGCATTGTCCTGGGTCATAAAATTTCTGAAAGAGGTATTGAAGTGGACAAAGCTAATGTTGATGCAACTGAGAAAATGCCATGTCCTAAAGATATCGAAGGTATTTGTAGTTTCCTAGGTCATGCTGGTTTCTATAGGAGATTTATCAAAGACTTCTCTAAATTTTCTAGGCCTCTTACAAACCTTTCGCAAAAGGATGTACCTTTTGCTTTTTATGATGATTGTTTAGAAGCCTTCGAAACACTCAAGAAAGCCTTAATTTTTGCACCTATTGTTCAACCACCTGACTGGAACTTGCCTTTTGAAATTATGTGTGATGCTAGTGATTATGATGTTGGTGATGTTCTAGGACAACGAGTTGATAAGAAACTGGATGTTATTAATTATGCTAGTAAAACTCTAGACAATGCTCAACGAAATTATGCTACTATTGAAAAATAATTTCTAGCAGTGAAGTTTGCTTGTGATAAATTTAGATCCTACATTGTTGATTCAAAAGTAATTGTTCACACCGACCATGCTGCTATTAAATATCTTATGGAAAATAAAGATGCAAAACATAGACTTATTCGATGGGTTCTCTTGTTACAAGAATTTGATTTACATATTACTGATAGGA
Organism: Triticum urartu; assembly: GCF_056163025.1. Classification (NCBI taxonomy): domain Eukaryota; kingdom Viridiplantae; phylum Streptophyta; class Magnoliopsida; order Poales; family Poaceae; genus Triticum; species Triticum urartu. Next base: position 109,487,167 of record NC_141875.1, on the reverse strand, counting down.
AAGGAGCTGAGAACCCCGTAGCTGATAACTTGTCTAGTCTTGAAAATGTGCTTGATGACCCACTACCTATTGATGATAGTTTTCTAGATGAGCAGTTAGCTGCAATAAATGTTGCTCATAATACTCCTTGGTGTGTTGACTATGCTAATTACATTGTTGCTAAATATTTACCACCTAGCTTTACATACCAACAAAAGAAAAAAATTCTTCAATGATTTAAGACACAACTTTTGGGATGACCCACATCTTTATAAAGAAGGAGTAGATGGTATTATTAGACGTTGTGTACCTGAGCATGAACAGGGACAAATCCTACGGAAATGTCACTCCGAAGCTTATGGAGGGCATCATGCTGGAGACAGAACTGCTCACAAGGTATTGCAATTTGGGTTTTATTGGCCTACTCTCTTCAATGATGCCCATAAGTTCGTCTTAGCTTGTGATGAATGCCGAAGAATAGGTAATACCGGTAAGCTTCAAGAAATGCCTATGAATTATTCACTTGCTGTTGTACCATTTGATGTTTGGGGATTTGATTACATGGGACCTTTTCCTTCCTCCAATGGGTATACACATATTTTGGTTGCTGTTGATTATGTTACTAAATGGGTAGAAGCTATTCCAACCAGCAGTGCTGATCACAACACCTCTATTAAAATGCTTAAGGAAGTTATTTTCCCAAGGTTTGGAGTCCCTAGATATTTAATGACTGATGGTGGTTCACACTTTATTCATGGTGCTTTCTGTAAAATGCTTGCCAAGTATGATGTTAACCATAGAATTGCATCACCTTATCATCCTCAGTCTAGTGATCAAGTTGAACTTAGCAATAGAGAAATAAAATTAACCTTGCAAATGACTATTAATAGTTCCCGGAAGAATTGGTCTAAGAAATTAGATGATGCACTTTGGGCTTATAGAACAACTTATAAAAATCCTATGGGTATGTCTCCTTATAAAATGGTTTATGGAAAATCTTGTCATTTGCCTCTTGAGTTAGAACATAAAGCTTATTGGACAATCAAAGAACTCAACTGTGATTTCAAACTTGCCGGTGAAAAAAGGCTATTTGATATTAGCTCTTTAGATGAGTGGAGAACCCAAGCTTGTGAAAATGCCAGGTTGTTTAAAGAAAAAGTTAAAAGATGGCATGATAAAAGAATCAAAAAGCATGAGTTTAAAGTTGGAGAATATGTTCTTTTGTAAAAGTCTCGTTTCAGATTCTTTGCAGGCAAACTCCTCTCAAAATGGGAAGGACCCTATGTTATCGAGGTGGTTTATCAGTCTGGAGCTATCAAAATAAATAATGCCGAAGGTACTAACCCGAAGGTTGTTAATGGGCAACGAATAAAACATTATATCTCAGGTACGCCCACTAATGTTGAAAGTAATAATATCCAAACTTTGACACCGGAAGAACACATAAAAGATTCCTTCTGAAACACTCTAGAATTGTGAAAATAAGGAGGTATGTGATATGGTAAGTAAACGGACTCCGAAAAATCCGCAAAAATATTTTTTGTCAGTTTTGGAATATTTAGAAAATTAGGAAAATAAGAAACTTCCAGGAAACGTACCCTGGTGGGAACAAGACACCAGGGTCAGGCGCGCCCAGGTGGGTTGTGCCCACCTCGGGTACCTTCCGGACTACGGTTTTCTTACGTTTGCTTGTCTCCCAATATAAAAAAAATCTTTAGATACCCCTTGAACCTATTGACCACCATATCATGGAGAAATCTTCTGTTTTCTTTCCTTCTTGTTTTCTGTCAGATCCCATCTACCATGGCCTCTTCAAGCTCCTCCAAGGATAAGTTCTTCAAGGATGTCATCAACCCATATTTGCGGGAGGTGGTGCAACACCCTCAGGTCATCCAGATGCATGAGGGGGTGGTTCACCTCCGTGATGTGCCAGGTCCCAAGGGGACGGGAACCGTGGAGGTCAGGCTTGAAGCTATGGAGTAGGTGGTCTTCTGGTGCAAAGGTGTAGCGACCAGACCTCAAACAGTTTGATCTCTGTGCTCCGGTGTCATCCCTGGATCAGTAATGCTGACACCACACAGTACTCGGAGGATTTATAATAGAGTAGCAATCACACACTTATTACATCGAGTGTCTCAAAAGAGAACTTATTACAATAAATATGGCTTAAGGCCATCTAATAACGATAACAGCGGAAGGCTTGGAAGATAAGTGAGTCCATCAACTCCAACAGCATCACTAAGTGGAGAACCACGACCTAAAAACTCCTTAATCGTCGTCTGAAAAGTCTGCAACATTAACGTTGCAGCCCGAAAACGGGTCAGCACATGGAATATGCTGGCAAGATAACACATAGAGAATAATGGAATGCAACAGCTATACTACATGCATATTTGGCTGGTGGAAAGCTCTATGGTTACAGTTTTTGCGTAAAGCCAATTTTTCCCTACTTCAAAGGAATAAATTTAATTACTATCATGGTGGTTGTTAAACATTGAGAATGGTTGACAGCATCCTCAATCCCAATTAAGTAACATCATTAAAACCCAACAAAATTAATTTAGAGTAACATGTTGAGATTCACATGATAATCCAGGTACTAGATACTCAAGATGTCCATAACCGGGGACACGGCTAACCATGATTAGTTTGTTACACTCTGCAGAGGTTTGCGCACTTTTCCCCACAAGACTCGATCGCCTCCGTTTGGTTTCTCGCACTACATGATGTTTGAGAAACGGATGACCGAGACATAGTCTTTCAGAAGCGGTAGCACCTTACGATCGGGTAGACCGTACCACCTATATCCCCTACATCTGCTAGTCTACCACTGTAAGAGTTCGCACAACTTAGTCAACTATGCCAGAGCCCATAATGGCTTGTGGCTGCACACGGAAGTTTCTAGTATGAATAATCTCATGATCCCTTTGAGCCTGGGTGGCGGTCCAAAAGAAAAACAGGCAAGTCCTGGAAACCCCAGGTGCCTCAATCCACCCAGATGTGTGTTAGGTTTCCACCTTAGATAAACCATTAATTAACAATCTCACATCTGTCATGGATATCACTCACCCAATCCACGTCTACTAGCATAGCATGGCGTAATAAGCAAACGTAGAAGTAACTCCCAAAGGTTTGATAATAAATAGGTAATAGGTACTACCTCATCTACTTCCCACCCCACAATTTAATTAGATACTAATCATGCAATGTGTGAGGATTGATCTAATGCAATAAAACTGAGTTGTAGAAAAGGTATGATCAAAGTGTTACTTGCCTTGCTGATGATCCACGAAACCTAGAGATTCGAAGTAACAGGCGGCGCACTCCGGGTATTCTTTCGCAGACAAACAACAAGCATACAATAAGTACTCATCTAATGCACGGGTAAAACTCAAATAGAAGATCTAACCAGAAAGTTCAACTTAAAAACCCTGGTTGGCAAAAAGAATCAAATCGAACGAAGCAAAAGAAATCAAACGGCGAAAGAAAACAACTTCGTTCTAGTAATCTGGATCTAGGGCAAATTTTACAGTCGCAAAAACATGTTTAAGTTGATTATTCGGAAAGAGGGTTTCAAGACGAAACTCCAGGCGCTTGAATCGCCTGATTCCGACAAACGAGCGAAAAGTTATATTAAAACGAAAATCGGATCAGAAATCGCGATCAGAAAATAACCGCGAAAATCCGACGAAAAAGAAAAAACGACGAATAGATTTGTTTTAAAACAGCACGAAAAACGAGGCGGCAGCGAACCTCGGGCGGCGCGCTGCTCCGGCGAGTCGGCGGCGGGGCGGCGGCTGCGGTGGCGAACCTCGGGCGGCGCGCTGCTCTGGCGAGTCGGCGGCGGGGCGGCGGCTGCGGCGGGCGGCGGCGGCGGCGGGGCTGGCCTAGGGTTAGGGTTAGCTGGCGGCTGGGCTCTCTCGGGCTCTCGGGCGGCGCCTTATAAAGGCCTCGGCCAGCGGTGTCCTGGCCGAGTACGGCCCAAAGTCGGTTCCGCGTTTTTTTTAAATAATTCCGCTCGGAAGAAAAATAAAAAGAAATACCAAACGGACTCCAAAAATCACAAAATAAATTTTGCCGGGTTTCTAAAATCAAGCCCGATAAAGTGAACATTTATTTGGGCCCAAAATGCAATTTTGAAAAACGCGCATTTTTCCCTAAATTCAAATAAAATACCGAAAAACTCCGAAATAAATCTTATTTTATTTTTTATTAAATCCTCAATATTTCTATATTTTGGGAAAGTCATTTTATTCCCTCTCTCATATTTTTGTAATAGAAATAATTGATGACAAAATAAATAAAATCAAATGATCCTGTTTACAAAATTTGAGAAAACTCAAATATGTAAATAACGAAATCCCCAACTCTCTCCATGGGTCCTTGAGTTGCTTAGGATTTTCTAGGATCAAAACCAAAAGCAAAATAAAATATGATATGCATGATGATCTAATGTATAACATTCCAAATTGAAAATTTGGGATGTTACAAACCTACCCCCCTTAAGATGAATCTCGCCCTCGAGATTCGGGTTGGCTAGAAAATAGGTGAGGGTGGTCTTTGAGCAAATCTTCCTCTCGCTCCCAGGTGGCTTCATCCTCCGTGTGGTGGCTCCACTGAACTTTGCAAAACTTGATAACTTTGCTGCGAGTAACTCGGCTGGAAAACTCAAGAATCTTGACTGGTTTCTCCTCATAGGTCAAATTGTTATCCAACTGGATTGCTTCCAATGGCACTGTGTCTCTCAAAGGTATGTCAGCCATCTCCGCATGACACTTCTTCAACTGAGAAACGTGAAACACATCATGAACTCCTGTTAATCCTTCTGGCAATTCCAACTTGTAAGCCACTTCTCCCATACGCTCCAAAACTCGATATGGTCCTACAAATCGTGGCGCTAACTTCCCCTTAACTCCAAAGCGCTTAATCCCTCGAAGTGGGGATACTCGAAGATAAGCTCTATCTCCGACTTCGTAAACTGTCTCCTTGTGTTTAGAATCTGCGTAGCTCTTCTGCCTGGGCTAGGCTACCTTGAGCCTATCGCGAATCAACTTCACCTTCTGTTCAGACTCCTTAATCAAATCTGGTCCAAACAACTGGCGGTCTCCAACTTCGTCCCATGATAACGGTGTCCTGCACCTCCTTCCGTACAAAGCTTCGAAAGGGGCCATCTTCAAACTGGTCTGATAGCTATTATTGTAAGAGAACTCTGCATATGGCAAATTATCGTCCCAACTAGATCCATAATCTAGCGCACAAGCTCTCAGCATATCCTCCAAAATCTGATTGACTCTCTCAGTCTGTCCATCTGTCTGTGGATGAAAAGCTGTACTAAATTCTAGCCTAGTACCGAAAGTCTCATGCAACTGCTTCCAGAACTTTGAGGTAAACTGGGTTCCTCTATCTGATACGATGCTCCTTGGAACTCCATGCAAACATACGATCCTGGTCATGTATATCTTTGCCAACTTAGCACTGGTGTAAGTGGTCTTTACTGGGATGAAATGAGCTACCTTCGTCAATCGATCAACTATGACCCAAATTGCGTCATAGCCTGAATGAGTCCTTGGTAATCTCGTGATAAAATCCATGCCTAGCTTATCCCATTCCCATTCGGGTATCGGCAATGGTTGCAACAATCCTGCTGGCTTCTGATGTTCTGCCTTTACTCTCTGACATACGTCACAAACTGCTACATACTCTGCAATATCCTTTTTCATTCCGGTCCACCAGAAAATATCCTTCAAATCCAAATACATCTTGGTATTTCCTGGGTGAATCGAATACGGTGAATCATGTGCCTCTTGCAGAATCAACTTTCTGATCTCCGGGTCATTGGGTATATAAACACGGTCTTCAAACCATAGGGTGTCGTGTTCATCCTCACGAAATCCTTTAGCTTTTCCCTTGCTCAGTTTCTCCTTTATAGCGGCAATCTCTTTGTCAGTTTTCTGAGCTTCTCTGATTCTATCCATCAAAGTTGACTGAATTTCCAATGCTGCTACATAGCCTCTCGGAACTATTTCCACACATAGTTCACGAAGATTTTCTGCTAACTCCTTGGGTATTTCTCCCGTCATTAACGTATTGACATGACTCTTGCAGCTTAATGCATCAGCTACTACATTAGCCTTCCCGGGATGATAATGCAATTTCATATCATAATCCTTGATAAGCTCCAACCATCTCCTTTGTCTGAGGTCCAACTCCTTCTGTGTGAAAATGTACTTCAAACTCTTATGATCCGTGTACACCTCACAATGATTTCCAATGAGGAAATGTCTCCATGTCTTCAATGCATGCACTACGGCTGCTAACTCCAAATCATGCGTGGCATAATTCAGTTCGTGAGGCTTCAGTTGTCGTGAAGCATACGAAACAACTCTCCCTTCCTGCATAAGCACTGCTCCAAGTCCTCGACGTGAAGCGTCGCAATATACCTCATAATCCTTGGTTTGATCTGGCAAAATCAACACTGGTGAGGTAACCAAACGTTTCTTCAACTCCTGGAAACTAGCCTCACACTCATCAGTCCATTTGAACTTAGTATCCTTCTTCAACAACTCCGTCATAGGCTTCGCAATCTTTGAGAAATTCTCAATAAACCTCCGGTAGTATCCTGCGAGTCCAAGAAAACTCCGGATCTCTCCAACGGTAGTTGGGGCTTCCCACTTGGTCACGGTTTCAACTTTAGCGGGATCTACTGCTATACCTTCTCCAGATATAACATGTCCGAGGAATCCTACTTCCTTCAACCAACATTCACATTTGCTGATCTTGGCATATAACTGATGTTCTCTGAGCTTTCCAAGTACCAAACGCAAATGCTCCTTATGCTCCTCTTCATTCTTCGAATATACCAGGATATCATCAATGAACACTACGACGAACTTATCCAATAACTCCATAAACACTTTGTTCATCATGTTCATAAAATAGGCAGGCGCGTTAGTCAGTCCAAATGACATAACGGTATACTCATACAACCCATACCTGGTGGTAAAAGCTGTCTTCGGAATATCCTACTCTCGAATCTTCAACTGGTGGTATCCTGATCGCAAATCGATCTTGGAAAACACTTTAGCTCCTTGCAATCGATCAAACAGATCATTGATCATTGGTAGCGGGTACTTGTTCTTGATTGTTACTTCATTCAATCCTCGATAGTCAACAACCATCCTTAACGATCCATCCTTCTTCTCTACTAGAAGTTCTGGTGATCCCCAAGGCGAAGAACTTGGGCGAATGTAACCTTTATCCAGTAACTCCTTAATCTGCTTCTTAATTTCCACCAAATCTTTTGCTGGCATCCTATATGGTCTCTTCGATATTGGCCCAGTGCCTGGTAATAACTCAATCAAAAACTCGATATCTCTATCCGGTGGCATGCCTGGCAACTCTTCGGGAAATACATCAGGAAAATCCTTTACCACTGGTACTTCCTCCTGCACAACTCCTGATAAGGAATTTACTAGTGTCCTCTTTGGTACATGCCGGGATACATACTTGATCCTTCTCCCTTCTGGTGTGGTAAGCAAAATTGACTTACTAGCACACTCAATATTCCCTTCATACTTTGATAACCAATCCATGCCTAATATCACATCCAATCCTTGAGATTCCAATACTATTAGGTCTGAGGGAAAAACATAGTTACCAATCCTTAATGGTAACCGATCACACCATAGACTTGCCACATACTCTGCTCCTGGCGAGGTTACTAACATGGGTGACCTAAGGGCTTGGGTTGGTAGGTTATACTTATCCACAAATCCCCTTGATATGTATGAATGCGATGCACCAGTATCAAAAAGAACGAGTGCAGTAAATGACTTAACCAAAAACTTACCTATTACTGCATCGGGCTGAGCTTCAACCTCCTCCACGCTAACGTGGTTCACCTGTCCCCTGTTGAAAGGGTTCGGCTTATTTCCAGAACTTCCATTGCCATTTTGGCCTTTAGGACATTCATTTGAATAATGTCCTGGCTTCGAACACTTATAGCAAGTTACGTGGCTCAAGTCCTTCTTGGCTGGGGTTGATGGGGTGCTGCGGTTATGCCCATTGCTACCTCCATTCCCATTACCATTCTTGGTGCCATTGTGATTGTGCGAGCTACCTACTCCATGGGTATGCTGAAAATGTCCTCCTGGCCTAGGGGTAAAACGAGGCTTCTGCTGAGCTCCTGAATTATACTTTCCTTGTCCATACTTCCTCTTGCGGTTTTCAATTTGCTGCTGCTTCCCTTCAATCATAAGAGCACGATCTACCAACTCCTGGTAGTTGTTGAAGGTGGCTACCATCAACTGCATACTCAACTCATCATTCAATCCTTCCAGGAATTTCTCCTGCTTCGCTGCATCTGTAGCAACGTCATCTGGGGCATAACGTGCTAGCTTACTAAACTCCTCCACATACTGGCCAACTGTCCGTCCTCCTTGGCACAGGTTACAAAACTCACGCTTCTTCATGGCCATTGCTCCTGCTGAAACATGGGCAGTACGAAAAGCCTGCTGAAACTGGTCCCATGTGACAGTGTCGACTGGGAAGGTGGCTGTGAAATTCTCCCACCAAGATGCTGCGGGTCCTTCTAACTGATGTGCGGCAAACTTAACCTTCTCCACATCTGTGCATCCTGCTGTGGTCAACTCCCTAGCTATCTTGCGGAGCCAATCATCTGCTACTATCGGCTCGATGCTACTGGAAAACACCGGCGGATTTAGCCTAAGAAAACGGGCTAAGTGGTCAACAGGTGGTGGTGGTCGTGGGTTGTTGTTGTTGTTCCCCTGATTCTGATTCTGAACTAGCAACTGCATCAAAGTGTTCTGCTGCTGGATCAACTGGGTGAGCTCCGGCGGAAAGGCAAATCCGGGGTCACGTCTTGGAGGCATTTGAGGGTTTAGAAAAGATGAGATATAAGAATAGAGGGGGTCTAAAGGGAAAACACTACCCATATGCACATGAGGCAAAAACTAACAATTCACTTCAATCAATCAAACAAGGACATACAATCGATCTAGCTATCGCAAAAGTGCTCGGACTACTATATTTACATGGTGGACTACTACTACTGATGAGGTGGTCTACTAGAAATATTCTATGGTTGTAGACTCCATGATATCTGCTCCTGCTTCATCCACATAGTCATCATCGCTACTATCTTGTTCCGAGTCGGTGCCGTCAATGATGATGTAGTCTTCCGGGCAAATCTCCTTGGGTTCTTCGTCTTCATCTACTGGTGTCGGGCCTCCCATAAATATTCCTAGCTTCATAGTTAGGTCGGCATTCTTATCCACCAATACTTCAATTTCTTCTTCATAATCTTCGCGTATAGCCTTGAGTTCTTCCTCTAGTTCCTTGATTCTAGTCTTAGCCTTCTTCAGATCTATCATGTCGGCGCACATCTGATTCTCTTGTCGTCGAATGTGCTGGTTTAACTCCTGAATAAAAGCTGCAATTGATCTATCTTTCCTGGTGCTAATCATCTCCCAGTGTTCATCTCGGCGCCCACAAATCTGGTAGATAGTATCCTTAAGATCCTTGCGGTAGACTTCTCCAATGCTTCCCATGGCGAGTGAGCTGACATACTCTTTCCTAGACTCCAAGTTGGTGCATCAAAAGAAAACTCTATGGGCTCAGTGACTAGCATGAACGTCCTTCCTGGAACTTGAACTTGAATCATCCAGCACTCTTCTTCAGGTAAAGTGGCGTTGTAGGTTCCCGTGAAGCTTGGTACTCCTATGTTCAGGTATCTAGTGACTTCCTTCAAGTGGCGTCCAAAGGGTGTATCTTCATCTGGTTGTGTGAACTTGTTCCTTGCATCCGCCATCCTAAAGAGTAGAAAAGATGAGAGGTCAGAAGAGAAGAGAGTGAGTAGTGATCTAGGTCTTTAGCTTAGTGGTCGTGTCCTACAGTCAGCGTGTGCTCTGATACCATCTCTGTAGCGACCAGACCTCAAACAGTCTGATCTCTGTGCTTCGGTATCATCCCTGGATCAGTAATGCTGACACCACACAGTACTCGGAGGATTTATAACAGAGTAGCAATCACACACTTATTACATCGAGTTTCTCAAAAGATAACTTATTACAATAAATATGGCTTAAGGCCATCTAATAACGATAACAGCGGAAGGCTTGGAAGATAAGTGAGTCCATCAACTCCAACGGCATCACTGCGTATAGAACCACGACCTAAAAACTCCTTAATCGTCGCCTGAAAAGTCTGCAACATTAACGTTGCAGCACGAAAACGGGTCAGCACATGGAATATGCTGGCAAGATAACACATAGAGAATAATGGAATGCAACAGCTATACTACATGCATATTTGGCTGGTGGAAAGCTCTATGGTTACAGTTTTTGCGTAAAGCCATTTTTCCCTACTTCAAAGGAATAAATTTAATTACTATCATGGTGGTTGTTAAACATTGAGAATGGTTGATAGCATCCTCAATCCCAATTAAGTAACATCATTAAAACCCAACAAAATTAATTTAGAGTAACATGTTGAGATTCACATGATAATCCAGGTACTAGATACTCAAGATGTCCATAACCGGGGACACGGCTAACCATGATTAGTTTGTTACACTCTGCAGAGGTTTGCGCACTTTTCCCCACAAGACTCGATCGCCTCCGTTTTGTTTCTCGCACTACATGATGTTTGAGAAACGGATGACCGAGACATAATCTTTCAGAAGCGCTAGCACCTTACGATCGGGTAGACCGTACCACCTATATCCCCTACATCTGCTAGTCTACCACTGTAAGAGTTCGCACAACTTAGTCAACTATGCCAGAGCCCATAATGGCTTGTGGCTGCACACGGAAGTTTCTAGTATGAATAATCTCATGATCCCTTTGGGCATGGGTGGCGGTCCAAAAGAAAAACAGGCAAGTCCTGGAAACCCCAGGTGCCTCAATCCACCCAGATGTGTGTTAGGTTGCCACCTTAAATAAACCATTAATTAACAATCTCACATCTGTCATGGATATCACTCACCCAATCCACGTCTACTAGCATAGCATGGCGTAATAAGCAAACGTAGAAGTAACTCCCAAAGGTTTGATAATAAACAGGTAATAGGTACTACCTCATCTACTTCCCATCCCACAATTTAATTAGATCCTAATCATGCAATGTGTGAGGATTGATCTAATGCAATAAAACTGAGTTGTAGAAAAGGTATGATCAATGTGTTACTTGCCTTGCTGATGATCCGCGAAACCTAGAGATTCGAAGTAACAGGCGGCGCACTCCGTGTATTCTATCGCAGACAAACAACAAGCATACAATAAGTACTCATCTAATGCACAGGTAAAACTCAAATAGAAGATCTAACCAGAAAGTTCAACTTAAGAACCCTGGTTGGCAAAAAGAATCAAATCGAATGAAGCAAAAGAAATCAAACGGCGAAAGAAAACAACTTCGTTCTAGTAATCTGGATCTAGGGAAAATTTTACAGTAGCAAAAACATGTTTAAGTTGATTATTCGGAAAGAGGGTTTCGAGACGAAACTCCAGGCGCTTCAATCGCCTGATTCCGACAAACGAGCGAAAAGTTATACTAAAACGGAAATCGGATCAGAAATCGCGATCAGAAAATAACCGCGAAAATCCGATGAAAAAGAAAAAACGATGAACAGAATTTTTTTTAAAACAGCATGGAAAACGAGGCGGCGCTGAACCTCGGGCGGCGCGCTGCTCCGGCGAGTCGGCGGCGGCGGCTGGGGCGGCGGCGGCGGCGGGGCTGGCCTAGGGTTAGGGTTAGCTGGCGGCTGGGCTCTCTCGGGCTCTCGGGCGGCGCCTTATAAAGGCCTCGGCCAGCGGTGTCCTGGCCGAGTACGGCCCAAAGTCGGTTCCGCGATTTTTTTAAATAATTCCACTCGGAAGAAAAATAAAAAGAAATACCAAACGGACTCCAAAAATCTCGAAATAAATTTTGCTGGGTTTCTAAAATCAAGCCAGATAAAGTGAACATTTATTTGGGCCCAAAATGCAATTTTGAAAAACGCGCATTTTTCCCTAAATTCAAATAAAATACCGAAAAACTCTGAAATAAATCTTATTTGATTTTTTTAATTAAATCCTCAATATTTCTATATTTGGGAAAGTCATTTTATTCCCTCTCTCATATTTTTGTAATAGAAATAATTGATGACAAAATAAATAAAATCAAATGATCCTGTTTACAAAATTTGAGAAAACTCAAATATGTAAATAACGAAATCCCCAACTCTCTCCGTGGGTCCTTGAGTTGCTTAGGATTTTCTAGGATCAAAACCAAAAGCAAAATAAAATGTGATATGCATGATGATCTAATGTATAACATTCCAAATTGAAAATTTGGGATGTTACAAAAGGGATGGTGAAGCGTGGGCTCAATGCCAATCACCTCATGATCATGGACCTTTCCCGTGATCTCATGGTGGATGGCAAGCCCATGAAGGACATCGTCTTCACCCTCAATGTGCAAATCAACTTCCTCCAAAGCCAGGTCTACAATCTCCAAAACCAAGTCTTTGAATATGAGGCGAGGTTGAAAGGTATGAGTTTGGCTGCCGATTGCAGGACACATGAGACTCACTCCTCGTCTTATGATGGTGGACCTCTGCCATGAAAACCCAAGGACAATATATCTTCTTCATCACCACCACCTTCTTCTTTATCACCAAAAGAAAATTGAGTATCGGGTATGGGCACTCCCCTTGGCTTCCGCCAAGCTTGGCGGAGGTGCCCTGGCATCGTATCATCCTCGCTATCTTTTGCCTTTACTTATTTTAGTTGAATCTTTTGCTTTAAATGAATAAAAGTTTAGTTCGATCCTTTCTTTTCAAGATTTTTCTTACTGATCTATCTTTGTAACTGATAACCCACAAGTATAGGGGATCGCAACAGTTTTCGAGGGTAAAGTATTCAACCCAAATTTATTGATTCGACACAAGGGGAGTAAAAGAATACTCTCAAGTATTAGCAACTGAGTTGTCAATTCAACCACACCTAGAAACTTAATATCTGCAGCAAAGTATTTAGTAGCAAAGTAATATGGTAGTAGTGGTAACGGTAACAAAAGGTAATGGTAGTAAAAGCAATGTTTTTGGTATTTTGCAGTGATGATAGCAATAGCAATGGAAAAGTAAATAAGCGAAGAACAATATATGGAAAGCTCGTAGGCAATGGATCAGTGATGTAGAATTATGCCGGATGCAGTTCATCATGTAACAGTCATAACCTAGGGTGACACAGAACTAGCTCCAGTTCATTGATATAATGTAGGCATGTATTCCGAATATAGTCATACGTGCTTATGGAAAAGAACTTGCATCACATCTTTTGTCCTACCCTCTCGTGGCAGCGGGGTCCTTATGGAAACTAAGGGATATTAAGGCCTCCTTTTAATAGAGTACCGGAACAAAGCATTAACACATAGTGAATACATGAACTCCTCAAATTACGGTCATCACCGGTAAGTATCCCGATTATTGTCACTTCAGGGTTAACGGATCATAAGACATAATAGGTGACTATAGACTTGCAAGATAGGATCAAGAACTCTGATATATTGATGAAAACATAATAGGTTCAGATCTGAAATCATGGCACTCGGGCCCTAGTGACAAGCATTAAGCATAGCAAACTCATAGCAACATCAATCTCACAACATAGTGGATACTAGGGATCAAACCCTAACAAAACTAACTCGATTACATGATAGATCCCATCCAACCCATCACCGTCCAGCAAGCCTACGATGGAATTACTCACGCACGGCGGTGAGCATCATGAAATTGGTGATGGAGGATGGTTGATGATGACGATGGCAACGGATTCCCCTCTTCGGAGCCCCGAGCAGACTCCAGATCAACCCTCCCGAGAGGTTTTAGGGCTTGGCGGCGGCTCCGTGTCGTAAAACGTGATGATTTCTTCTCCCTGATTTTTTTCTCCCTGAAACACAATATATGGAGTTGGAGTTGGAGTTGGTGAGGCAACAGGGGGCTCACGAGGTAGGGGGCGTGCCCCCCACCCTCGTGGAGAGGTGGTGGGCCCCCTGACCTTCATCTTTTGCAGGTATTTTTCATATTTTCTGAAAAGTGGCTCCGTGAAGTTTCAGGTCATTCCGAGAATGTTTGTTTCTGCACATAAATAACACCATGGTAATTCTGCTGAAAACAGTGTCAGTCCAGGTTAGTTCCATTCAAATCATACAAGTTAGAGTCCAAACCAAGGGCAAAAGTGTTTGGAAAAGTAGATACGTTGCAGACGTATCAACTCCCCAAGCTTAAACCTTTGCTTGTCCTCAAGCAATTCAGTTGAAAAACTGAAAGTGATAAAGAAAAACTTTTACAAACTCTATTTGCTCTTGTTGTTGTAAATATGTAAAGCTAGCATTCAAGTTTTCAGCAAAGATTATAACTAACCACATTCACAATAACGCATAGGTCTCAAGTTTACTCATATCAATAGCATAATCAACTAGTGAGCAATAATAATAAATCTCGGATGACAACACTTTCTCAAAACAATCATAATATGATATAACAAGGTGGTATCTCGCTAGCCCTTTCTGAGACCGCAAAACATAAATGCAGAGCACCTTTAAAGACCAAGGACTGACTAGACATTGTAATTCATGGTAAAAGAGATCCAGTCAAGTCATACTCAATGTAAACTAACAGTAATGAATGCAAATGACAATGGTGCTCACCAACTAGTGCTTTTTAATAAGAAGATGATGACTCAGCATAAAAGTAAATAGATAGGCCCTTCGCACAGGGAAGCGGGGATTTGTAGAGGTGCCAGAGCTCGATTTTAAAATAGAGGTGAATAATATTTTGAGCGGTATACTTTCATTGTCAACATAACAACCAAGAGATGGCGATATCTTCCATGCTACACACATTATAGGTGGTTCCCAAACAGAATGGTAAATTTTATACTCCCCGTTCCACCAACGAGCATCAATCCATGGCTTGCTCGAGACAACGAGTGCCTCCAACTAACAAGAGTCCCAGGGGGAGTTTTGTTTTCAATTATTTTGATTTAGTTTGCATAAAGCATGGGACTGGGCATCCCGGTGACCAGCCATTTATCTCGTGAGTGAGGAGCGGAGTCCACTCCTCTTGAGAATAACCCGCCTAACATGGAAGATACGGACAGCCCTAGTTGATACACGAGCTATTCGAGCATAAAAACTAGGATATTTATTTGAAGGTTTAGAGTTTGGCACATACAAATTAACTTGGAACGGCAGGTAGATACCGTATATAGGTAGGTATAGTGGACTCATGTGGAATAACTTTGGGGTTTATGGAGTTTGGATGCACAAGCAGTATTCCCGCTTAGTACAGGTGATGGCTAGCAAAAGACTCGGAAGCGACCAGCTAAAGAGCGACAACAGTCAAGAAGATGCATTAAAATTAATCAACACCGAATGCAAGCATGAGTAGGATATAATCCACCATGAACATAAATATCGTGAAGGCTATGTTGAGTTTGTTTCAACTACATGCATGAACCTATGCCAAGTCAAGTCACTTAAATCATTCAGAGGAGGATACCACCCTATCATACCACATCATAACTATCTCAATAGCATGTTGGCACACAAGGTAAACCATTATAACTCATAGCTAATCAAGCATGGCACAAGAAACTATGATCTCTAGTTGTCATTGCAAACATGTTTATTCATAATAGGCTGAATCAGGAACGATGAACTAATCATATTTACAAAAACAAAAGAGGTCGAGTGCATACCAGCTTTTCTCATCTCAGTCAGTCCATCATATATCATCATAATTGCCTTTCACTTGCACGGCCGAATAGTGTGAATAATAATAATAGTGCACGTGCATTGGACTAAGATGGAATCTGCAAGCATTCAATAAACAGGAGAAGACAAGGCAATATGGGCTCTTTTGTCAGATAAATAATAATGCATATAAGAGCCACTTCAACAATTTAATCATGGTCTTCTCCTATCGACCCCCAAAGAAAAGAAAAGAAATAAAACTATTTACACGGGAAAGCTCCCAACAAGCAAAAGAAGGACATGAAATCTTTTTGGGTTTTCTTTTTAATTACTACTACAAGCATGGAAATTAAACTGATTAAAAGCTACAACTATTTTTTTGGGTTTTTCTTAAGGTTTATTAAACACACAAGAAGAAAGCATAAAAAGGAAATTAAACTATCATGGATGATACAATGAAAAAGTATGAGCACTGACATCTAGCAATGAGTGTGTGAACATAAATGTAATGTCGGTGGGAAATACGTACTCCCCCAAGCTTAGGCTTTTGGCCTAAGTTGGTCTCTGGCCACGGCTGGCCTGGCGGATATCCATAATAGTAGTTGGGGTCGTACTGAGCTGCAGCGGCTATCGCCTGCTGAGCTGCAGCGTGGCGACGAGCGGCCTCTGCTCTCCTCTCGTACTCATCTGCCTCCTCTCTGGTAATGGTATATCTTCCTTTTGCCTGATGATCAAAGAAGGCAGGAGCAGGGAGAGTAATATGGACAGCATGGCGTCTATCAAAGATTAGTCAATACTAGAGAGGTGATTCATTCCTCTCAACAAACTGGTGGTGAACCATAGCATTAAAGTCTAGGTAAGCAGGTGGTAATTTAATATCATCTTTGCGTATGGCTACACCAAGAAAATTAGCTATGCGGGTTGCATAAATTCCTCCAAAGAAATCTCCATTAAATCTATTAAGATGCAACCTACGTGCAACAATGGCTCCCAAATTATAAGATTGGTTTCCTAACACAGCACTCCTAAGAATACTGAGATCGGGGACACACATGTGACATGCCTCATCTTTACCATTGATGCATCTACCTATGAAGAGACCAAAATAATGTATAGTAGGAAAGTGAATGCTCCCTATGGTAGCTTGTGTAATATCTCTAGATTCTCCCACAGTTATGCTAGCAAGAAAATCTCTAAATTCAGATTTGCGAGGATCCCTTATACTACCCCATTGTGGAAGTTTGCATGCAGTGGTAAAATCCTCTAAGTCCATAGTGTAAGAATTATCATAAAGATCAAACAGGACAGTTGGAGAATTACGTGAAGTTGAAAATTCAAACCTCCTCACAAAGGTACTGGTGAGGTTGTGATACTGGCTGCACTTCTCTTCCTTGAAGCTCACAAGATCAACGTGACGCAAATATGCGTTGAATTCTTCCTTAATTCCCGCTCGATCCATAAAGTTCTCAGAAGGCCATTCACAAGGACGCACTGGAGCGTCTCTTGGTGGCTCGTCGTCAGCATCACGCATTGCAAGCCTGGGCCCTTTCTTCCTTGAAGAACCACCTTGGAACATTTTCCTAAGCATATTTCTTCCTCTGAAAAATTCTGAAATTTTTTAGTAACTTCAAAATAAAAGTAAATCAAACTCAATAATATTGATAGCAACTACTCCTACAAGTGCCTAGGGCCTATATCATGCATCAAAACTACTTTTGACGATATAAATTTGACATGCAAGCTCAAGAATAGGGTCACCTAAGCAGAAAAAATTTGCAATGAATAAAGCACTAGAACAAAAACTAATTAGACCAATGGAGGAGTCACATACCAAGGAACAATCTCCCCAAGCAGTTTTGTGAGAGGTGCTTTGAGCAAGGAGATCGAAATGGCAGCAAGATGAGCTAGGACTCGAGTTTGAGCTGGTTGTTCGTGTTTGTGGGAGGAAGAAGAAGTTTATGGGTGAAACAATAAGTGGAGGAGGGCCACCATGGGCCCACGAGGGAGGGGGGTGCACCCAGGGGGGTAGGGCGCGCCCTCCACCCTCGTGGGCAGGTGGTTGACCCCCCTGCTGTGTTCTTAGTGCCGAATATTCTCAAATATTCTAGAAAAAATCATATTTAAATTTCAGGGGAGAACTTTTATTTTCGAGGTATTTTTATATTGCACGGATAATCAGATAACAGATGGAAAAATATTTATTTTTATTTTATTTAATATAAATAACAGAAAGTAAAAGTGGGGTACAGAAGGTTGTGCTCTCTAGTTTCATTCATCTCATGGTCATCAAAAGGAATCCACTAACAAGGTTGATCAAGTCTTGTTAACGAACTCATTCTGAATAACATGGAACTGGAGAAATTTCGAATAACACTATGTTACCTCAACGGGGATATGCACATCCCCGATAATAAGAATATCATATTTCTTCTTGACAGTAGGAAGAGGAAATTCAAAACCTCCAAATATAATCGATGGAATTTTTCCAATAGAGTTGATACTATAAACTTGAGGTTGTTTCCTCGGAAAGTGTACCGTATGCTCATTACCATTAACATGAAAAGTGACATTGCCTTTAGCGCAATCAATAACAGCCCCTGCAGTATTCAAAAATGGTCTTCCAAGAATAATGGACATACTATCGTCCTCGGGAATATCAAGAATAACAAAGTCCGTTAAAATAGTAACGTTTGCAACTACAACATGCACGACCTGACAAATACCGACAGGTATGGAAGTTGATTTATCAGCCATTTGCAAAGATATTTCAAGAGGTGTCAACTTATTCAAGTCAAGTCTACGATATAAAGAGAGAGGCATAACACTAACGCCGACTCCAAGATCACATAAAGCAGTTTTAACATAGTTTCTTTTAATAGAGCATGGTATAGTGGGTACTCCTGGATCTCCAAGTTTCTTTGGTATTCCACCCTTAAAGGCATAATTAGCAAGCATGGTGGAAGTTTCAGCTTCTGGTATAATTGTTTTATTTGTAATTATATCTTTCATGTACTTAGCATAAGGATTGGTTTTGAGTATATCAGTTAATCGCATACGCAAAAAGATAGGTCTAATCATTTCAGCAAAGCGCTCAAAATCCTCATCATCCTTTTTCTTAGATGGTTTGGGAGGAAAACGCATGGGTTTCTGAACCCAAGGCTCTCTTTCTTTACCATGTTTTTAGCAACAAAGTCTTTCTTATCATAACGTTGATTCTTTGATTGTGGGTTATCAAGATCAACACCAAGTTCAGTTTCTATATCATTATCATTACTAGGTTGAGCATCATTAGGAACATTATCATTAACATTACCACTAGTTTCAGGTTCATTCCCAGATTGTGTTTCAGCATCAGAAATAGAAATATCATTTGGATTCTCAGGTTTTTCAACAATAGGATCACTAGAAGCATGCAAAGTCCTATCATTTTTCTTTTTCTTCTTTTTAGAAGAACTAGGTACATCTATATTATTTCTCTGAGAATCTTGCTCAATTCTCTTAGGATGGCCTTCAGGATACAAAGGTTCTTGAGTCATTCTACCAGTTCTAGTAGCCACTCTAACAACATAATCATTATTCTTACTATTCAATTCATTGAGCAAATCATTTTGAGCTTTAAGTACTTGTTCTACTTGAGTGGTAACCATAGAAGCATGTTTACTAATAAGTTTAAGTTCACCTTTAACATTAGCCATATAATCACCCAAGTGTTCAAGCATATTTGAATTGTATTTCAATTGTCTACCAAAATAAGCATTAAAATCTTCTTGCTTAGCCATAAATTTATCAAACTCATCTAAGCATGGGCTAGCAAATTTAGTAAATGGGATTTCAGCTTTATCATATCTATAGAGAAAATTGACCTTTACTACCTGTGTCGGGTTATCAAGACCATGAGTTTCTTCAATAGGAGAAGGATTTGGATTATATGTTTCTTCAACATGCGGTAAATTAAGACCATGTATTTCTTCAATAGGAGGTAAATTCTTAACATCTTTAGCTTTAATACCTTTTTGTTTCATAGATTTCTTTGCCTCTTGCATATCTTCAGGACCGAGAAATAGAATACCCCTCTTCTTCGGAGTTGGTTTAGGAATAGGCTCAGGAATTGGCTCCGGGGTGTCCAATTATTTTCAATTGTCAACATATTGTTTAATAAAATTTCAGCTTCATCCGGTGTTCTTTCCCTGAAAACAGAACCAGCACAACTATCCAGGTAATCTCTGGAGGCATCCGTTAGTCCATTATAGAAGATATCAAGTATTTCATTTTTCTTAAGAGGATGATCAGGCAAAGCATTAAGTAATTGGAGAAGCCTCCCCCAAGCTTGTGGGAGACTCTCTTCTTTGATTTGCACAAAATTATATATATCCCTTAAAGCAGCTTGTTTCTTATGAGCAGGGAAATATTTAGCAGAGAAGTAATAAATCATATCCTGGGGACTACGCACACAACCAGGATCAAGAGAATTAAACCATATCTTAGCATCACCCTTTAATGAGAACGGAAATATTTTAAGGATATAAAAGTAATGAGTTCTCTCATCTTTAGTAAACAGGGTAGCTATATCATTTAATTTTGTAAGATGTGCCACAACAGTTTCAGATTCATAACCATGAAAAGGATCAGATTCAACCAAAGTAATTATATCAGGATCAACAGAGAATTCATAATCCTTATCGGTAACACAGGTAGGTGAAGTAGCAAAAGCAGGGTCAGGTTTCATTCTAGCATTTAGAGATTTCTTATTCCATTTAGCTAATAAACTTTTGAGTTCATTTCTATTTCTGCAAGCTAAAATAGCGAAAGAAGATTCTTGATCAAAAACATAACACTTAGGAATAACAAGTGATTCTTCATCATCATTTTCATCAGTATCATCAGATTCAATATTTTCAATTTCTCTAGCCCTATGAATTTGTTCATCAAGGAAATCACTAAGTGGCACAGTAGTATCAGGCATAGAGGTAATTTCATCATAAGTATCATGCATAGCAGAAGTGGCATCATCAATAACATGCGACATATCAGAACGAATAGCAGAAGGTGAATCAAGTGCAGTGCTAGATGGTAGTTCCTTACCTCCCCTCATAGTTGAGGGATAGATCTTGGTTTTGGATCTCTTAAGTTCTTCATAATGATAAGCAGATATATATCCCAAGTGACTCAAAGAATAGAGCTATGCTCCCCGGCAACGGCGCCAGAAAATAGTCTTGATAACCCACAAGTATAGGGGATCGCAACAGTTTTCGGGGGTAAAGTATTCAACCCAAATTTATTGATTTGACACAAGGGGATCCAAAGAATACTCTCAAGTATTAGCAGTTGAGTTTTCAATTCAACCACACCTGCAAACTTAATATCTGCAGCAAAGTATTTAGTAGCAAAGTAATATGGTAGTAGTGGTAACGGTAACAAAAGGTAACTGTAGTAAAAGCAATGTTTTTGGTATTTTGTAGTGATGATAGCAATAGCAATGGAAAAGTAAATAAGCGAAGAACAATATATGGAAAGCTCATAGGAAATGGATCAGTGATGGAGAATTATGCCGGATGCAGTTCATCACGTAACAGTCATAACCTAGGGTGACACAAAACTAGCTCCAGTTCATTGATATAATGTAGGCATCTATTCCGAATATAGTCATACGTGCTTATGGAAAAGAACTTGCATGACATCTTTTGTCCTACCCTCCCGTGGCAGCGGGGTCCTTATGGAAACTAAGGGATATTAAGGCCTCCTTCTAATAGAGTACCGGAACAAAGCATTAACACATAGTGAATACATGAACTCCTCAAACTATGGTCAACACCGGTAAGTATCCCGATTATTATCACTTCGGGGTTAACGGATCATAAGACATAATAGGTGACTATAGACTTGCAAGATAGGATCAAGAACTCTCATATATTGATGAAAACATAATAGGTTCAGATCTGAAATCATGGCACTCGGGCCCTAGTGACAAGCATTAAGCATAGCAAAGTCATAGCAACATCAATCTCAAAGCATAGTGGATACTAGGGATCAAACCCTAACAAAACTAACACGATTACATGACACCACATAAGGAAAAGTATAAGTAGAAAATTTTATTAGAGATTGACAAACATAGCATTAGTCAATGATGCAACTCATGAAAGAATTAATAAGGGAAGAGAAGATTCACATAAAAATATATTATCCTAGAAATCTTTTGTGATTGTGAGCCCCCATCAAAATATTATATGCCAAAATTGTTGACGTTGGACAAGGAAGGCAACTTAATGATTTATGTTTGTTCATATTCACATAGAAGCTATATTGTCATAGATCCTTCAACATGTGGTGCTTGCCCCCTATCTTTGCTAGCCAAAAACTCCGCACTAAGTAGAAATACTACTTATGCATCCAAAAACCCTTAAACCCAAATATTATTATCAAGAGTCCACCATACCTACCTAGGGATTGAGCAAGATCCCTCAAGTAAGTTGTCATCGTTGCAATAAGGCAATAAAAATTGCTTCTATAAGTGTGAGATCATTTAGTGTAAGAGAAAATTGAGCATTGTACAAACTTGTGATGGTGAAGAATAAAAGCGATAGACTGCATAATAAAGGTTGCCATCACAAGGGGCAATACAACGTGACGTTCTTTTGCACTAAGGGGTTGAGCATACAAACAAATAAGCACATGGAAACCTCTGCTTCCCTCTACGAAGGGGCTATCTTTTACTTTCATGTGCTTACTTTTATGCAAAGAGTCAAAAGTTTTTCCCTCTATTCCTTTTTATTTTCTCCTTTGTCAAGCGTCATGTGGTGAGGAAAGATCTAGGCACATATGTCCAGTTAAATATGGGTATCATGAGTTATTATGTTGACATCACCCTCGAGGTGAATACGTTGGGAGGCGAAACTATAAGCCCCTATCTTTCTATGTGTCCGGTTGAAACGTTTTGCTCATGTGTATGCGGTGAGTGTTAGCAATCATACAAGACTATATGATGGTTGAGTACGTGGACTTGCCTAAAGGCTCCGACACGTGACCCTTCCTGAAAAGATAATGAATTGTAGTTGCAAAGTTGACTGAGAACATAGTTTGTTGGTTTCTAACAAAGTTTTTGCTTTATACTTCGATTGTGTGATGAATTGTCACTTATTCATGAGAAGTATATGATAAAAGTTCTATGATAAGAGTCTTATGTTTAAGTTTGTTTCTGTTATAATATTCAACATGATGCTTCTATGTCTGTATTTTGTTTTTATCGACACCTCTCTCTCTAAGCATGTGGACATGTTTTTAGATTTTGGTTTTCGCTTGAGGACAAGCGAGGTCTAAGCTTGGGGGAGTTGATACGTCCATTTTGCATCATGTTTTCCTACTGTTAGTTATGATATTTTTATGCATAATAATGATTTTTGGAGTAATTCTAATGCCTTTTCTCTCATAATTTACAAGGTACACACAAAGAGGGAGAATTCTGGCAGCTGGAAATCTGGACCTGGAAAAGCTACATCAGGCTACCTATTCTGCATGACTCCAAACAAGCTGAAACTTCATGGAGATTTTTTATGGAATATATGATGAATATTGGAGCAAATAAGTACCAGAGGAGGCCCACCAGGTGGGCACAACCCACCTGGGCGCGCCAGGGAGCCCAGGAACACCCTGGTGGGTTGTGCTCACCCAGGCCCACATCTGGTGCCCATCTTCTGGTATATAAGTCATTTTGACCTATAAAAAATGAGGAGAGGACTTTCGGGATGGAGCGCCGCCGTCTCGAGGCGGAACTTGAGCAGGAGCACTTTTGCCCTCCGGCGGAGCGATTCCGCCGGGGGAATGCTACCTATTGAGCATGCGTTGGTTTTCCCTTGAAGAGGAAAGGGTGATGCAGCAAAGTAGCGTATGTATTTCCCTCAGTTTTTGAGAACCAAGGTATCAATCCAGTAGGAGATTACACGCAAGTCCCACGCACCTGCACAAACAAACAAGAAACTCGCAACCAACGCGATAAAGGGGTTGTCAATCCCTTCACGGTCACTTACGAAAGTGAGATCTGATAGAGATAATAAGATAAATATTTTTGGTATTTTTGTTGTATAGATTGGAAAATAAAGATTGCAAAATAAACGGCGACAGAAATAGCTTATTGACGGGAGAATAATATAATGGAGACTAGACCCGGGGGCCATAGGTTTCACTAGTGGCTTCTCTCAAGATAGCAAATTCTACAGTGGGTGAACAAATTACTGTCAAGCAATTGATAGAAAAGCCAGTAGTTATGAGAATATCAAGGCATGATCATGTATATAGGCATCACTTCCACGAAAAGTAGACCGAAATGATTCTGCATCTACTACTATTACTCCACACATCGACCGCTGTCCAGCATGCATCTAGAGTATTAAGTTCATAAGAACAGAGTAACGCATTAGGGAAGATGACATGATGTAGAGGGATAAACTAAAGCAATATGATATAAACCCCATTTTTATCCTTGATGGCAACAATACAATACATGCCTTGCTGCCCCTGCTGTCACTGGGAAAGGACACCGCAAGATTGAACCCAAAGCTAAGCACTTCTCCCATTGCAAGAAAGATCAATCTAGTAGGTCAAACCAAACTGATAATTCGAAGAGACTCGCAAAGATATTAAATCATGCATAAAAAATTTCGGAGAAGAATCAAATATTGTTCATAGATAATCTTGATCATAAACCCACAATTCATCGGATCTCGACAAACATACCGCAAAAAGAATTACATCGAATAGATCTCCAAGAGAATCGAGGAGAACTATGTATTGAGATCCAAAGAGAGAGAAGAAGCCATCTAGCTAATAACTATGGACCCAAAGGTCTGTGGTAAACTACTCACACATCATCGGAGAGGCTATGGTGTTGATGTAGAAGCCCTTCGTGATCGATTCCCCCTCCGGTGGAGCGCCGGAAAAGGCCCCAAGATGGGATCTCACAAGTACAGAAGGTTGCGGCGGTGGAAATAGGGTTTCGTGATGCTCCTGGATGTTTTTAGGGTATATGGGTATATATAGGAGGAAGAAGCAGGTCGGTGGAGCTACGAGGGGCCCATGAGGGTTGGGGGCGTGCCTGGCCCCCCTAGGCGCGCCCTCCTACCTCGTGGCCTCCTCGCTTCTTTCTTGATGTCCACTCCAAGTCTCCTAGATCACATTTGTTCCAAAAATAACTCTCCCGAAGGTTTCATTCCGTTTGATATTCCTTTTCCGCGAAACACTGAAATAGGCAAAAAAATAGCAATTTGCACTGGGCCTTTGGTTAGTAGGTTAGTCCCAAAAATAATATAAAAATTTATATTAAAGACCATTAAACATCCAAAATATAGACTAAACGCACTCCATGCGAGTATTAAAGCCCATTAAACATATTAAAGCCCATTAAACAACTTCTCTCTTCCTCTCCGATTCTCCTGTCGTCTAGCTCAAACCAGCCTGACCTAAACGTACGCCATGCCACATCACGATGGTCTGCCCTTAGTCTTCCAGTTTCCTAAGGAAGAAACCCAGCCGGAGTCTCAAGAACATAATGCGCTTTGGGATGAGCTTGAACTGGCCTTGCGGGATGATGCCGCGCCTGTCCCCACTCCCGTTCCGGCTCCCGTCGCCCTGACTGCGCCAGCGCCCATCCCCGTGGCATTGATGGGCTGGGAGCCACACATTATCGCCGAGCTTGAGGCCACGGGGTTCCACGAGGTCCCCGCTGACTTTCATGCGCCCGTGCCCCTACCAGCGCATGCGCCTGCGCGTGCACTGACGCGCAGGCCCGTGCTAGTGCCCGTGCACCTTCCAGTGCATGCGCTTGCGCGTGCACTGACGTGCGTGCCCGTGCACACGAATGTCTCCACCGCGCCGTTGACAGCGCATGTCCCTGGGCGGGTGCCAGTGCCCCCCTCAGAGGCATGGATGGCCGTCGTCGACCGTTTCCTTGCACCAACGCCAGTCGCCTCCTCCCGCCAGTTGACTCGCTCCTAGAAACCGAAGTCCAGAACATTGTGGTCTTCCTTGAAGCTAGGGCCAATGTCCAGGAGTACACCAACAACGGTGCAAGATGCCGCCGTCGCTGTCGATCAGTGGCCCGACGACACAGAGAGCACGATAGAGGAGCCGCTTCCCACTACAAGACGCCCCCGCCGCCGCTGCGTAATCTAAATTTGCCATGAAAAACGTTCGGATTGCCATGCCTAAAATCCGAACATTTATCATTTCCGTTTATTTTAGATCGATTATCGTATAATTTAAAGTTGGAGTCAGACTGAACGAAATCTATGGTTTGATCGATTGAATGTTCTGCTAGAGCCGTATCAAATTAAATATAAAACGTCATCAAGTCACATGTATTCCTTATCATCCAACGACCTAGACTACTTCAATGTCGAGCGCTCAACACGTTTAGCGTGCAGTTAATTTCATGCCAAAAATAGTGCTAATCACATAATAACACGCAAATAATATCCAACTTAATATCCGCATGCACTTAATATACTTCCAAATTAACGTGCATTTCACGTACACACTGACTAGTGCTGCTAGCATGTGAAATTGGTGTCGTAACTTATGAATGAGTCCAGATATGGTCAACAGCAACATCACTAGCGAGTTCCTAGTGTTTGCCCGTGCATCTAAACGCAGAAGGGGAGGAGAGAGAGAGAGCACACATGGAACCCACTAGTAAGTGAAGGTGAATAGTACTAAAAATAATATTACATGTTATCAATTAAATAGGTTGTGGTAATATAAAAACATTA
Source organism: Triticum urartu (assembly GCF_056163025.1). Lineage (NCBI taxonomy): Eukaryota > Viridiplantae > Streptophyta > Magnoliopsida > Poales > Poaceae > Triticum > Triticum urartu. The sequence goes on along the minus strand of NC_141875.1, from coordinate 109,460,675 downwards.
TGTGAACAAAGGGAGGTACAACAAATATTGATGTTCTATGTATGTTGCCTATTAACGTGCGGCTTGAAGGCCCTGGTCGCATGTTCGATCCTCGTCCTTTACTTCTTAATTTGTATATGGGCCCAAATTTGTTTCATGACATGTGGGCCCCTCGGTGTGTAGTTTGTAGCACTTTAATTTGTGGGTCCAAATTCGTTCCATTCCAAGTGGACTATCGGTGTGTAGTTTTGTAGCTTATTTATAATAATTAAAGAGAACACCAGAGTTTTTTGCAATGATACCATGGTGCGACGTTGAAGGCGAGAAAGGACGGGCGAGAGAGCGATGACCGAGCCAGAGGGAAATCAACTAGGGGAGTTGCAGGGGTTGCAACGGTGTTTCGAGTTGTTGTGGGCCGAATGCTACGAAAATATAATCTAAACCGACCGGAATAAATGCCTACACAAATTAATCCAAGGTTGGAATGCCCCTCGTAATGTAAATAGCTCCGGCTTTGCGAGGGATGGAGAGGTAGCTTCAATGTGTGGAAGATACGGTGTGAGAAAGTGAGGTCAATCGAGAGACATATAGATAGAGAGACAAAGTGAGTGTGGTCCGACATTCATGGAACAAATATATATGCTCTGGAGAGATATTGTCCGATTGAGCTCTTGGCAAGGGTGAGGGTTGTAAGATAGAGCTGGAGAGATGATCCAGTCATAGATGTGTAGATATATTTTGTGCATGGGAGGAAGCAAGGTCGATCGATCACATAGGGTCGTCGTGCGATCAAAAGAGTGAGACGGGTTGGAGAGAGTGACCTAGATAGACAATGTGCATGAGAGAGTATTCAATGTGAATAAGTCGAATTGGGCTCAAACATGGTGATATATCGTTTTGTCCGAGAAAGAGCGAGGTCAATCTAGACATCCAAAGAGAGAGAGAGAGAGAGAGAGCATGGCCCGCCATGAGGTCGAAAGAGTGGAGGCGGCTTCGATGGACTGACCTAGATAGACAATATGTGTGAGAGAGTATAGAGTGTGTCGATCGAGGCCCGAATAGGGAGATATATCATTTGTGTGTGAAAGAAAACAAGGTTAAATGAGACTCAGATAAAGAGAGCGAGATTGAGCGAGTGTGGCCCGCCGTGCGGAAGAAAGAGTGAGACAGTCTCGAGGGAGTGACCTAGATAGACAACGTGCGTGCGTGCGCACGAGAGGTTGGGGGGCTAGATAGGCAATGCATGTATTTAGCGCGAGAGGGTGAGAGGGAGAGGGAGAGGGAGAGGGAGAGGGAGAGAGAGAGAGATCGGCATGGGGTGCAATGGCGGGTGTGTGAGGTAAATACATTTCATAACAGAGTGGAAAAGGGGGGTTGTGTAGTTGAGAGAGTTAGAGATCGAAACATGGAGAGAAAGAATCAATGTGTGTTGGAAACCGATAGCTTCCTAAGGTGGTTAGGAGAGGAAGATTGACTGATACAGGAAGTATGTAGCGTGTGTGCGGGGGGGGGGGGGGGGGGGGGCTAAAAACAACATTTTCATGTAGATAGTACGAGACTTAATATCGATGTTTCAATTCGGTGTACATTGTAAGATTTGAACCGAGGGCCGTGCATATGGGTAATTATTTTGAATTCGTGCCATACTAGGTTTCAAAAAGTTGACATTGACTCGATTTGTTGTGCTATTTTGTAGGTCATATGTTTGTATCCGTCCAAAAGTTTTCTCACTACCATGGTGTTCATCATACACATATGAATTTGTATTAAAAAAGTAGCGTGGATACAGTGAAATGCAAAATCCACATTAGAATTGGAGATCGCTATGTGACACACACTCTAATTCAAATAACTAATTATGTGACACACACTCTAATCCACGTTAGCGTGCATACTATTTCGATTTGTGACCCAATGCCTCCTCGGTGGTTCGAATGGTTTTTTTGCAGAAAAGCCCCCAAAGAGTTCGGCCACTGCTTACAAGCACAAAGATTGCTCAGATGCCATTGGATCTCAGATCAAATGACCTCGAAGCTCGTATCACCATAGCATCCAAGCTGCGAGAGCACCTTATGTTTTCTCGCACGGAAGAATATGAGGTGCTCCCGCACCGTAGATTCTATGGTGATACGAGTTCACGGAGATCTAACGGCCCACAGTAGGAGGTTTGAATGTTTTTGCAATATACGGTTGAGAGAGTTTGGGAATTGCGCAGAAAGTACAAGTACTACGCATGTGCCATCTGATCACTGATCATACGACCTAGATGCTCATATCACTGTAGCGGGTAATTAAGCTACGGGGAGCACCTAATATGAGCAATGGGGGGGCATTGGATCCAAGATGCAGCGGCACACACGAGGCCTGAATGTTTTATTTGCAAAAAAACCTTTGGAGAGTTTGGAAATTGTGCATAATTACAAAGACTACTCCCAAGCCATTGGATCTCACTTCCAACGGTGTAAAAACTCATATCACCATAGCATCTAAGTTGCGGGGTGGATGTGATATTCTATGCCGCTGTCATTTTTGTTTGTAAACTTACAAAATACATGTAACTTGTGCCGTTACTTGTCTAACCGCGCAAAGTGTTTGTTAAAAAAAACCATCCTACACTGAAATATTGGAACAACACGGGGGTCCCACTTGTCATTAATCAAATTTGGACCTAAAACTAACAAATCTGAAAGATGAGATACGAACTGGCAACCAGGACTACAAAGCGTAAGTCGATAGCCTGAAACAACAATGGTTGTCGGCTTTGTCCCATAACTTGATTTTATACAGTATTACGTTGAGTAGAGTAGAGGGAGTGCCTCGTCTACACGTGCATGACCGTTGACTCACCTACTGGTGGGTCCCTGGTCTGCGATCTCTCTCTTCTCTCCATCGTGTAACCTTTGCACGGGCACACACGAAGAGCGGCGCTAGCTTACCGTGGTGTTATTACAACTAAAAAAGCTTGGAAAATAGAAGAATTGCCTAGAACAAGAGACGTTGTGGTTGGTCGAGACGGAGCTAACCACACCTATCCTCCGTGCCATGTTAGCATGATGAAGCTGTTTGGCTAGTGGGGTGTTTTCGACCGGCTGGCTGGGTCTCGAGGTCGAACCATAGGTACTACGTCTGATACAGTAAATTTTTACACGCACATTTTTCCTCCGTGCCGAGACAAGGCACACCCTACCGCGCGGTTTCGAGGTCCTCCCAGGTCGTGCACGCATATATTCTTCCTGACGTGGGATGCCCTACCACGCGTTTTTGCTGAAGCAAGTAAATAAATGAGTCGTCAAATCACGAAAGACCACTTTTCCCACCGAGTACATCAGTGAAGCACGGTGGCTAGCTAGTTGGGCTAGTTCGACCGATTAGCTAGGCCGCCCTCATAATGTCTCCCACCACCCCGCCGCCCCCTTAACCCTAGCCACCCACCACCTCCGGCGATCTCCACATCTCACTGTGGGAATTGCCATCTGATAGGCTCATCTTCTCCGGTGTCTTCCACCGTGCCTCCTGGTTATTTTCTTCTTCATGGCGGTCCATGCTACGCTCTCTATGGGGTTGGACTTTTCCCCGGGGATGAAGTTGTCTCAAGAGATCCATCGCACCTTCCATAGATCGTTGCACCCCACTAAGGATACGGGCCACTTCACCATGGTGGTCTCGTTTGCAAGGCATTCCTTCCGTTTGGACGTGGACAATGTTGGTCTTGCGCTTGAATCTGCTATTGGTGGCTATTGTTCTTAGCTTAAGGTATCTTATCTTAATATTGGAGTTTTTTCATTCAATGTGTCATGCAAAGAGGTGGGGTTCTTCATCTTGCATCAGGGAAGTTTTGTTTGCCCGCAATTCAAATGCTTCTTTCATCTTTGGGGCCATGATGGTCCTGATTGGGAAAAGGAGTTTAGGCTTTGGTAATCAAATGCAATCAGGAGTGGACGTTAGTTAGCCCTTCAAAGAGGAGAGCACGCCTTGGTCTGGAGGCGATGCAACATGCTCCGATTAAGTCTTCTCTACGTTCTCATTCCTCTAGATCGATTTCTCATAATCATGTCAAGTTTGCTACGTTCATGAAATACCCCGCCCGGAAAGGTTATAATTACGGGCCAACGGCTACAGAGGTGACCACCGTCCAGGAGGTAGGGTATGAAGTCTCTGAACGTGAGGTCGCTCCATCTCCGGTGCTGGCATCTTCTCCGGCGGCGACCCCTTTGATTCAGTTTGGTTCATTACCGCCTTCTCCGCAGGGTGTATCTCATGCATGCACTGCTTCCGGATTTCCTAGAAGACTGTTGCTCCCTGTAACGGAAATTTTAGATTCACCTCCATCGGCTACAGATGTGGCTTTAAGCACTGGCACGTGCTTCGGCCCACCTCTGGCTTTGGGCCCTGACACAGCCTTGGGCTCTTGCGCTCAGCCCATATGTCTCTCTGATGATGAGGGAGGTAGCCCACCTTCACCGGCGATTCGGTTTCCCTCTCCAAAAGAAATAGTCAGTGATTTACAAAGTTTTGGCGAGATGATTTAGGATATTGCTACTAGCTACCGGGATTGTCAGAATTGATTGGGTATGCGCCACAAGTCAGAGACCTGCATCAATCCGGTGTGTTGTAGAAATTGTTTTCAGTCCGGTCACATTAAAAAAGATTGCACCGGCCAACCTCCTGACACATCCCTCTGGGTGCCTAAAGTCCCATCGCCGGGTTTTGGAAATCGGGCAAACAAGGAAAACTCTGCTTCCCTTGCCTCTTCGGTTTCCCAAGACCAAACAATTCCCGAGCAGAAAACCCCAGACCCTGCTTCTCCGCCACCCTCCCCATTGCCGCATCCAACGCCAACTTCTCCCCAAGCTTCCTTAACCTTGGTTCTCCACCCGCCGCCCTCAATGGCGGTCTATGAGATTGATCCCTTTCGGTTCATCCTAGCTGGCTTCGACATTGTGGATGGTGGCGCTGATCGTCTGCCCCGCACCTTCTACACTCCGGTGACCCCTCCGCCCCGAGCGCACGAGTAGTTGATGGTGGCCATCGTCGAGCCCGTTCCACCTACAAAGCTCATCGGCGTCCGTCAGCAGCAAGTGCTTAACTTCCTGGTACAAACTATGCACATCCCCGTCCTATCTGCTCAAACATGGTTTCAAGGAGTTGGGTTATTTGAGATGGCAGACCCTGTCGTCCGTGGTTCTTTTACAATGCATCCACCATTTCCTCTGGGCCTGGATGAGGATGGCAATGAGTTTTTTGTTAGATTCATACCGCATAATCAAGGGGAGGGTTTCAGAGCTCTGCATGGTCATCGACAAGGATGGTTAATGTTTATTGGGATCCCTCCGGACTATCGCAACACACGGTGCATTCCTGATATGGTTAGTTCTTTTGGTCAATTCCATTATTGGAACAGTACAAATAGGTGCAAGGTTAGGTCACTAGTTCGAGCATCTTTTCCTGATAACGCTTTGGTTCCGCGTTCAGTTGTGTTTCGTGAGTTTCCTAATTGGGGAGGGATGGCAGTTTCTTGGACAGCGGGTTGTTATATTCTCGATGGAGACTTGGCAGAAGCTATGATACCTGCAGATGAGGATTCCATGCCCTTGGATGGCAATCCACATCCTATGCCACGGGCAAATCCTCCACCACAGCCTTTCTGGGCAATGCCTCCTTACCCTGCCCTGGGATGGAATGTTGTGCCCCATGGACACGATCAAGGGCACCATGAGGCTGCTAATGGCTGGGAACAGAACATGAGCAATGATGCTGGTTGGGGGCCTTGGGAACAACCTTCTTAGCCGCCAGAACCTGCTCAGTGCAAGACTCAATCACACAAGATCAGAACTCCATGATTCTGAATCCCTCTTTGGACTTGGATGGTGATGATGACATGGCAGAGGTGCAGCAGCCTATGTTAAATCTCCACCCAGTTGGTCCCTTGGACCCTATTAACTTGGGGATTGTCCGTGTCTTCTATGGACCCGTCCTTCCACCGGACATGATCTGGGAACGCTCCTTCAAGTCCCTGCTGCCTGAGTTTACAATCATGAATGTTCCATGTTCTCTGCCTCGACTTTGTTTGCCACCAATGCCTGTTAAGTTCGACTCTGACTTGGAGCAGCGGTGGTTGTCTGTGGTTAATATCAACAAACACTCTTCTGTGGTACTCCAGGAGCTCAATGACGATATGATCTACTTGGACTCGCAGCCTACAGGACATACGCAAGATATGCCAGAGCAGAGTTCTGAACCGCAAGTGCAGGATGAGTTTCAGTTCACTTTTGTCATATCATCACCTTTGGGGAAGAGACTGCGACAGCCTCGTTTGAAGCGTACGGTCACAATGGTTGAGAAGAGCCTAGATTTTTCAGTTAGACGGATGACTCGCCGCTGCGCTAAGAGAACTGGCATGAAACCAACATCTGCAATCTCCATCAAGCCGGCGCCTCTACGACGCCCCAAGGCCAAGAAGCTGAAGTTTGATTCTGCCCCGTGTCAGGATAGCACTTTGCCGCCACCAACACCTATCTCTACCTTGCAGGCAGTCGACCAGGCCCTTGGCATAGCCCTGGAAGACTTGACAGTGGAAAGCTTACGGCTTCTCCTAAACCTGATCCAAAACAAGATAGTTCCAATGATGAGTGAACTTCCCTATGCAGCTCTGGGGCGTCCGATATGTTGGGCCTTTTGTTGCTTTGCTTTATTTCCGCTCTCTACGCCTGAACCTCTGAACTTTTATAATCCGACTGTCCATAGCTATGCTGAAACTCATACTGTGCTGTTAAGCGGCCCAGTTGGTTACTTTCTCATTATTTTGGTTATCTATGGGGACTACAATGTTTCATAATTGGTCGGTTCTGTGAGTGGTTTGAATTCACCGGCTAGACACATGATGTGAGAGCCAAAATTGAAGAGAGTCGCTGCTCTATTATTTGTCTGCAGGAGACTAAATGTGAAAACTTTGATATCCGCATGATTAGGTCTTTCTGCCCTCAACGCTTTGATCAGTTTGCTTTTTCTCCCTCGGTGGGTGCTTCGGGTGGTATTCTGATCATTTGGAACTCCTCAGTTTTTGAAGGCCGACTTCTTGAAATCCAACGTTTCAGTGTGGTTGTTTCATTTAGGTCTATTCATAGTTCTGAAAAAATGGACAATGGTTTCTGTATATGGGCCATGCGAGGGGCAACCAAGAGATGACTTTGTCAGCTGGCTATACCATATATCTATCCCTTCTGACGAACATTGGTTGCTCCTAGGTGATTTTAACTTTATCCGCTCTTTGGACAACAGAAACCAACCTGGAGGTGATATAAATGATATTTGTCTTTTTTAATAGGTCATCGGACATCTTGGTCTTCTAGAATTGCCAATCAAGGGGAGGAGTTTCACCTGGTCCAATATGCAGCAAATACCCCTTCTCGAGCAGCTTGACTGGTTCTTTACGACCTCGGATTGGATTTCCCATTATCCTAACACCGTGGTCTTTCTGTTAGCCAAAACCGCGTCGGATCATGTGACTTGTGTGTGTCCATTGACACTAATATTCCTAAGTCTAACATTTTTAGATTTGAAAACTTTTGGGTGGACATGCCAGGCTTCATGGACTGCATTCGTAATTCTTGGGAGGCTCCAGTTTTTGCTGATCTCTCTGCTTCGGCCGTGTTAAATAGGAAATTCAAACTGCTGAGATCAAATTTGAGAGCTTGGAGTAAGAAAGTATCTTACCTCAAGAAGCTTACGATGGACTGCGGCAAGGTTATCATCTTCTTTGATCAGTTGGAGGAGGTCAGACCTCTGGTTCGAACAAAGTTTAACTTCAGGAAAATAGTCAAGCTTCATTATGAGCGTTTGCTGAAACTTCATTATATCTATTAGAAGCAGCGGTGCACGATCAGATACATTAAGGTGGATGAGGAGAATTCCAAATTCTTCCATGCTATGGCATCGGAATGCATGCGGAGGAATTCAGGTTAATTGGATATCCCTGTTTGCACAAAAAGGCACAGAGGAAACAGTCAGAGTCTCAAACAATTACAGGCAAAAACATTTGGCTAAACTTGTCATGGCTTATAACAGTGGCATGGCTTCATTTTCACCAGGGACATTAGATTAAGAACAGCTAAGCTGCGTTCGGTTCACAGGTTTGGTGCAGGATTTTCGTAGGAACACAATTCCTACGGTATTCTTTCCCTTCCAACCGTTCGGAACACGGGAAAGGTGAATAGTGTTTCATAGGAAAGCTGGTCTGGTAGTACTGATTCCATAGGATTAGAAACATCCACGCGCTGCTCATTTTTTGGGCGGAAGCCCGAGGCAGGCGCTCGCTGCCATGCGTTAGACAGGTTGCTGTGCTGTGTTGCCGGAATAAAAAAAATCAACCTATGTGTGGTACGTGAGGTGAGGACAAGAGTAGTCACTGTGCAGCTGAATAAACAAATAGCCTCTCATACTGCCAAGCATGCTACTCTCAAAAAACAAATCTGTACATTTCGTAGTCCATCCGAACACATTCTCTTGAGATTTTCCTCCGGTTCGCTGTTCCATAGTTTTATACCTACATTCCTTTCCTATTCCTCTATTTTCATCAAGACCTATGTTTTCTGCCCCTTTATTTCGAACGGAGCCTAAATATTTGGTATAAGGGCATGGGACGGTGGTGCACCAGTAGTCCAGCACCATGTATGTAAATAGGGGCATAAAGTGGTGATTCATAGTGTGTTGCCCCGAGAAACAAACATCTAAGAAACATATCTGGGTTGGTCCCATTTTTGTTCACTCTAGCCACCTACTCCTATGTGTGGATAGCAAATCTAGTGCTGGTCATACCACTGTGTACAGCGTTACCCCTATATTTCCCTTTTCGACCAAGAGACCGGTTGGATGACCAGTCTGTACTACTTTCACCCCCTTTCCTTCCTGTTTGTACCAAGTCCGATGTACATACTAAATTCCCCCACCCCCACTTTATTTCTTGTTTGAACCAAGTACTCCCTCCATCCGGAATTACTTGTCATCAAAATGGATGTGTCTAGAACTAAAATACATCTAGATACATCCATTTCAATGACAAGTATTTTCGGACGCAGGGAGTACAAGATTCGACTCCATGAAGTAGCTTTACCTCTAACAATAGAAGAAGAAAAAATATGTGACGTTGAACCATCCGATCGAGAGGGGCTAAGAGCTAAAAAATGATGCACATGCAGCGACGTAGCGAGCTGGGGAAGTAGAGCTAAGGCGGTTTCGAACAAAGATATACTTGAAGGTCGTCGGGATGTGGATAGGTGGGCGGTGGGAGGTCGGATCCGCCCACAGGCAACGACAAAGGGATCGGAGGACCTCCCACGCCGGCGCTTGGCCAGAGATAACGGTGCGGCCGGCAGTGGGTCTCCTCCCTCGCTGTCGATGACGGCCTAAACGCTGCCCCTCCTCCCCTTCATCGGCGGAGGGAGATACGTCCGGATCTGTAACCAGCGGTGAGGATAGAAAGCCGGTGTTTTTTGAAGGGAGAAATACAGTGTTACTACCCCTATCTTGTTTAGATCTGGAGAGGATGAGAGTGTGTGAATAGAGCAACCCTAGCAAGCAAGCGCGGAGGCTCTGGCCTATATATACGTAGTGGGGTAGTTTTCCTTTTTCACTCCATCAAAACAATCGTTTAAAATTGTGGACTACTACATTCCAAGTGGTGTTACGGTGTGCCAGGTCGCACTTTGTATTGTTCAAGTCTGGTACTACAAGTTCCTCCATTAAATGAACAACCACCCCCTCGTAAAAATTGTGAACAAGCCCACGGCTAAAATTAGCGGAAATGTGGGTTGCCCCAACATGCATTATTATTTATATTTTCTACTCCCTCCGTTCCAAAATATAAGTCTTTTTTATTAGCCACACCTAAGACAAGAATTTTTTTATTAGCAGTGAACCCCACATGTCATGGACACAAAAATTGTGGCAAGATTCCCTTAAGGCAAGCCAAAGTGTGTCTAACAATTTGAGCAACTCAGGTTAGGCAAGTGTGGCAAGTGTGGGAAAAATAATGTGGCAACATAAGACAAACATAGTCACAATCCAAACAGCCCCGTAATTTTTTGTGACATGCATGAAAATTTGGTTAGTTAAATTTATAGTTAAAATTTGGCAAGGTGCATCAAATCAACACATGCAAGTATCAAAAGGAAAGTCACGGCATGCATGCATGCGTTGTACTCCCTCCATTTCCAAATATAAGTCTTTTTAGAGATTGCAACAAGTGACTACATACGAAGCAGAATATGTCTACTCCTACATACGAAGTAGCCCATTTGAAATGTGTAAAAAGACTTATATCGAGTGCAGTGCTTTGATGTGTCGCGTCAACTCATACAAGTCCGAGAAATTTGATTACTACAACGCCCTCTCCCTTGCGGACTTAGCTCCGGTGCCTTAACTGCACCTGCCTTTGGCTGCATGACAGGAGGGCCAACCACCTGTTGGGCCCACCTGTCATAGACGCAAAGGCAGGAGCAGTAAGTAGAAGCTTTCGCTACACCCTATCCCTCCCACACGAGGTGGACGCACATGCAGCAGTGGATTCGATACTGTAGAAGTAGGAGTAACATCATTGTTCGTCTTCTCGAAGAGGCGAAGAGCCAAGCGCAACCCGAACATGGCAGTTGTGAACGCTCGCGTGGTGCGGTTCCTTGGAGTACTAGCCAGGCTCTTGCATGTGACAAAATTTCTATTGTTTAACCATTAAACTCCATTATCCATTGGTTGATACTCATTCTGCATAGGTCAACGCGCTTAACACCGTTTCCTCCTAGGGTCACCAATGTTTAATTGCTAATTAATAGCATTGCATGCAATGAACTAGCCATTGCAAGTCATTAAAAGCATGCACACCTCTCATCTCTTATTGGTTGATATGTCAAGAAACAAGAAACAAGGTAGAAGTTAATGCACCGCACCTAAGTGTTTTGGGACTATTTTGTTTTCATAAGATGACTTACACACCTAGACGGAGGGAGTAATATAGCCCTGTAAACCGGAAAGGAGTATTTGCCTTTCTAGAGATTTCAACAAGTGACTAGACTACACCGTGTGCAGTACTCCCTCCCTTCCGGTTTATAGGGCTCAAATCTCAAATTTCATGAACCAAGGCATTTTGTGATTGGAGGAATGTATCTCGTACTTTACAAAACTACCCTAATTAAACTCATGCATTAATTACATAGTTCTCTCATTTTCCTCTCCACCTTGGTCACGGTGCACATGCGGGACATTTCAAAGCATCCGGGCCCGTGTGCCATCCACCAAATCACAGCGAGGTGCTACAGTCGAGACTCACCTGTCACCCCGGTGTGGCCGTCATGACCCGTCATATCACAAAACCCACACCTTTACCAGCAGTGGTAAGGTGGCCTCCAAGTTGGACTGGACAAAGCAACCATCATTTCACTGGAACGCTCGTTCAAGCCCTTTCTTCCCTTTCTTGAAGAAAACCTCACTCCAGGCTACTCACTTCTGCCATTTTTCTTCTGTACCGACGAAGGAAAGGTGGGCGAATCAGTTATGCTGCTATATTTTCATTCCAAGAATCTTCTTTTTGCGAAGCCCCGACCGATTCTCACATCCTATTCTTTTCCCATTTTCATAGCGATTGTGGTTTCCTTTCGATTGCTTTTTGTTTGTCAGTTTTTGATGGATCCTGGAGCACTAGGCAAAGACTTGCTGGCGGACAACCCACTAGAGACAGCGATCTCCAGGAAGCGAGCACCGACCAACGAGTTGACCATGTTGGCGGGTCAACCCATGGAGACGAAGAACTCCAAGAAACAAGCACTGGCCAAAGATTTGAGGACGTTGGCGGACGAACTCCTCAAAGAAAGTTGGAAGAACAGCAAGGGCCCCACCGTGCCTACCCCAGGAACTCTGATTGCCACCTATGTGAGGCTCAAGACCGAGTTTGAGGAGATAGTCGCCGTTGAGAAGCAATATTCCCCTGGCAAGGTGATGGCCCCCATCGAGGGCTAGGAGATGGCCCCGGAGGAATGAGATCCCCCGGTGAGCTGCACAAGGTAAAAAATAATGGCTTATTACCATAGTTGTGGTTTTTGATTATTTGCAATGTGCTTGCTAATATGTTAGGGTTGTGCAGGTGCCGGTGGACGTCCTTGATGATTCTGGTGTCGTGGCCCGTCCTGTTGGCATCGCCCCGGAGATCAATTCTGATGCCGCTGTCCATCCTGTGGACATCGCCCCAGAGATCGATTCCGATGTCGTGGTCAGTCCTGTGGACATCGCCCCAGAAATCGATTCCCATGCCGCTGTCCGTGCTGTGGTCATTGCCCGAGAGATCGATGACAAGAAATAGTTGGTCGCGCTAATCCTTCAGGGTAGTTTGCATTGCCCTGTGTATAATTACCAGAACGATGCGTGTTATCAAACCATCTTATTGCTAGTGCACTCTCTTGTCTGGGCGGATCTTGCTACTTTTGATTAATAGTGAATCATGCGATGAATCATGCGAACCCTCTCCAAGTTATGGAAACAGATGTATCCTCACCAGCTTTTGATGTAATATATGGCATGCTTAGATGTAAGTTTGAACTGTTTATCATATCAGCAGGGCTTGTTTGATGATTCTTGGTGTTAGTAGGCTAGCTACTGTGTGAGCTATAGTACTTGCAAAACACTCACCGAAGAGAAACGTTGGGGCTGATGAGCTCGTGGTACGCTTATACTTATCCATCATCGATCTACCAATAGCCCTAGCTCCTAAAATTGTAGGCTTAGCAATCGATCAGACAATAGTCGACATACATTTAGGCCTCATTTGGTTCATAGGGTAGGAAAATCGTAGCAAAAGTACAAAGAACGTGCAACACAAAATCATAGCAGTGCAGAGACGTACTCCCTCCGTTCCAAAATAGATGACCTAGGTGGGCTAGTTTGGCCTAGTGGGTTTCAGTGATATGACGTGGTACAGTGCCGTCCAGTATTCGCGTGTGGTAGCAGTATTGTGGGTATAGTAAGTTTTCTTGAAGAAGAGGAATTCAACAAAGTCATGATGGTTCCTTCGTCCGAACAACTTACAGTGGGAAAGGTTGGGCCTGCGATACGACCGGGGTAGACCAGGATAATTTTGTGCATGGCAGGTGGACCAGGATGGTCGACATCCCACATGTCGGCGAATGGAAGTATTCTTTCCGATATAGAGGACGAGCAACGAGTATTCAATGTTTATTTTTGATGAAAGCTATTGTCTCCACTGTTACGATGGAGGAGTGTGAAACACGGCAGCCCAGTGGACTTGGCATGTGCACCACTCCCTCCTTCCTCATGTAATGCCCATGTTACAGCTTTTTCTCACTTTCTCTCTATCTATTTCCTCTCAAATGTTTTTTACCTTTCTTTTTTTAAGACACAATTGTTTTTATGCCTTTTTTAGAATTATTTTTTTATACCTAGGAGCACATGTAGAGACGGGCTCTTGCAGAGCCCGCTCCTTGACTTTGTCAATGCCTCTCTCTCCTCCACATAAGGAGTACTACTTGCTATGCATGCATGCGGCGGGCAGCTGACGTCTTGAGGGGCTAGGGCGGTGAGAGCGGGCTCCGAAAGCGGTCTGGACTCCAGCATGGCCCACCTCACATTATCACCATATATTTCTTGGAGTCCGTGTGCGGCGGGCGGGCGATCTCTTCTCGCTCCCCCATTTCTCTCTTCTCAGCCGACGCTCGCCGAGCGATTAGATTTCTGCTATCGACGGTTTATTCAATTATGGTCCCACATGTCAGTGAAATTGCAAGACAACACATGTCCCCTCTGGTGAGCGGCGTGCGAGCCGGACTATCGGGGTTGTGACACGTACGAGTCGTAAGTGTGCCGCCTTTTCCTTTAGAATTTGCGTAGCGTAACATTTTCGTGCGACCGATCGATAGAAATCCAGAACAAAATGACGAGGGCGGTGCTTTGCCGCTCGTTAGGCGGGCTAGTTCGAGTGATATGACGTGCTACAGTGTCGTCCACTTGCTCCATTTTTATGTAAGCAAGAGTTTACACTCTTACGCGGGAGGAGTGCGAAACACCGCGGATCTGATTTTGATCAAGGGATAACTATTCCCTGCCAAATAATGGAGGATTGTTAGCGATTATAGCATGATAGTTAGGGCATCTCCAGCGCTGGCCCACAAATTTACACCGGTGTAACACCCCGGGTGTCATGCTACAGTAAACTCCTATTAATGGTGCCACATCATCATAGTTGAATTTTGCCAATCATTTCTTTGTCCCAAACCGAACTCAAATTTCAAACTTAAAATACAAGTCAAAATTATTTCTCCTCAAGCTATAAAACTAAAATGTTCGAATAAGGTATATACAATTTTCCTGATCATTGTCATGTTGAAACCAACTTAATTTGTCTCACAAATAAATTCTTAGGATTTCAATAAGTGGCCCAAAGGTATTTAATTTGGCCTTTCCAAAATAAACAAAATTTTCAACCTTTGCAAATGCCCCAAAAACTTTTGTGCAGCTAGAATATTGCATAGCATTTTTGTGCAAAGTTTGAGCTCCAACAAAAATCAATTGCTATCTAAACTAAATAGGAAAGAGTAGCAATTTTATAAAAAGAAAGAGAGGAGGAATGACCCTGTACATTTTGGCCCACTAGGAAAAGTACCCAGCCCAGCCGCCACTCTCCTTCCTCCTGTTCACGGGAGATCGTGGCACGCATCCATGACCATGGCCGTGCCTTGGCGTGCGTGGCGGCCATCCGACACCCCTGGCCGCCTACAAGACGATCCCGCGACCCCCTCGGTCAAAACCTAGCTTTCCTTCCCCCTCCCTCTTGCCGTTTCCCTCTCCCACACGCACCGACCGAAGCTCCGCCCGCCATGGATGACCTTGTTGCCATGGACACCTCCCTCCCCGACCTATGACACCACGCCGAAGAGGACCGTCGTCGTCTGTTGCATCATCTGCGGGGATCCATTCGACCGGAGCCGCACTACATCGTCGGGATCGATGCATCTACCTCGCCAATGGCCTCCGCCACCCCGCGCTCGATCTACCTCATCGAAGCTCCTCTGCCCCGCCGGACGCGTCCTCCGCCTTCCCCTGTGAGCGCCACCCCCATTCCCCTAGTTTTCCCCCTCTGTTCGTCACTCTGTTGCGCCGCTCAAGTGCCGACCGATGGTCGCGGCCACCATGACCGTGTCACGCTCACCGCGCCCGCGCCTTGCGTCCTGTCACCCATTGCGCGCCCTGGCCGCGCCCACGTGCACGCGCTCGGCCGCCCGGTCGCGCCCGCATCCGCCGTAGCTTCCTGCCGCACCCCCGCTTGCCTCCTGCTCCCTTGGCCACTCGCTCCCTGTGCGCCACGCGCGCTCACAGCCGATCGCTGCTGCTTCCTGCCGCTGCGTTCTGTAGCTGTTGTGCTGCTCTGCTTGCTACCGTCTATGCTGATGCTGCTTTTTGCTGCTGCCGTTACTGCTCTCTGAGGCTTATCGCTGCTGCTCTTTACTGCGCACTCGCCCAACTTCCCCAGCCGCTCGCTGCCGCCCCTGTTCCCGAGTGATGCTGCTGGCCGTGGCCATATGCTCTGCATGCTTACATGCCTAGCTATGTGAGGCACCGCTTGTGCCTCTGACCATGGCCGTGGTTGGTGTGCTATGCGTGTGTGCGTGTGTGTTTTGTGTGTGAGGTCAGCCCTCTGTTCAATTAGTTTAGGCTTAATTAGTAGCTTGGTTAGCTACTAGCAGATGACATGTGGACCCCATTAATTAGGTTAGTATTTATGTATTTGTTTAGGTCTAGCCTATGACATGTGGGGCCCATTTCTACTATTCATGTGTTGACCGGTCACTAGCCCCGCTGCCATACACTGTGGCTAGAATAGCACTAGATAACAAAAGTATTTCATTGTTTTTAATTCGAATTTAATAATTAAAGAAAATCTTGAGAATGATTTAATCTTTGAAAAATCATATAAACTAATCCGTAAGTCAGATGAAAATGTTTTCTACATGAAAGTTGCTCAGAACGACGAGACGAATCCGAATACGAGATCCGTTTACCTGTCAGATGCCTCTAACTATCTGAACATGGAACATTTCCCCTCCGGTCATCTGTCTGACACAGGTCCGGAATCGGGAATACATTCCCGGTTGAATTTCCCCTTCACCTATATCGTGTAGCCATACATTAGGTCACACCCGACACATCATATTTCCACGTTATGCTTTGTGATGCTATGTTTGCTTTATATTTACTGTTTTGTCCCCCTCTTCTCTCCGGTAGACCCCGAGACCAATGTCGCCCTGTGATCGACTACGTCGACGACGACCCCTCCTTGCCAGAGCAACCAGGCAAGCCCCCCTTTGATCATCCCGATATCTCCCATTCCATTCTCTCATGCTTGCATTAGATTTTGCTACTGTTATTGTCTGCTGCTATTCTGTTGCATAGCCTGCTTTTGTAACCTGCTCATTGTTACCTACCTGCTTATCCTAAACTGCTTAGTATAGGTTGGTTAGTGATCCACCAGTGACCCCCACCTTGTCCTTGTTGCCCCTGCTTCATCATTGAAGACCCGATCAACGGGATCGAAGACCAGGCCCCGACACCGCACATCACTTCCCCTTAGTTGCTCGACACTACTGGGTTACTATCGAGCGCCGATGTCACACCCTAGTTGCTTCATGCATTAGAGTGTTGCATCATGTCTACTTTTACAGAAACTTGAAATGGGGATGACAGAACCCCTAGCACCCCCCTAGAAACAACTAGGGTTTACTAAAATTATTTTCAATGAACCCAAAATTCCCTTCACAAAATGTTCATCATTTCTGGATTGGGTTAAAACCCCTGGCAAAAATGGTGCACTCTTTTCTAGGACATTCTGAATTCTTTGAATTAAATCATAAGTATTTGAATTTGGGCATTTAAATGCTATAAAATATTTTAAATGCCCAAATGATTCTGGATTTAAGTGAGGGCTGTTAGGAATAATCCCAACAGAGCCCACAATTATTTTCAGGATTTTAGCAAGTGCCTAAGTATTTTTAATAAAGACCTAAAGTTACAGAAAAATAGAAAAAGAAAACAAACAGGAAAGAGAGGAAGAGAAAGCTTACCTGGCACCCACCCAGCAGGCCCACCTGCCGGCCCAGCCCAGCCAATGCTCCACCGAGCTGCTTGGCTTGGCCAGGCAGGCAGGCAGCTGCTCGACGCCGGCACCAGCGCGGGCCACGTAGCTGCCCGCCACCCTGCTTCCTCCCCTCGCCGCTCTGCTGGCTTGGACGACCTCCACGTCGCGCACCGAACCCCCTGGACACGTCCATTCCCCCTGCCTCTCTCCCTCGCTCCCATCCGCCATGGCCGACTCAGCCGCCGCCGTTCCGCCACCGTAACCGTGCCCACCGTCGTCAATGCGCCGCTCCACCATGTCCTGAAGCTCCGCCACTCCCTCCTCGACCGTCCCACCGAGCCACGCCCCGCCGGAGGCCCCCGAGCGTCTTCACCGAGCTCGTCTTCAACCTCCTGCCTGCCAGATCGCCTCCGCTGCCCCGCTTGCTTCGGCTCGTCTCCGACCTCGCCGTCAACTCCGTCGCAACTGCCGTGAGCTTAGCCACCTCCCTATCCTCTCCGCTCTCCTTCTCGTGCACCACAGCGAGAACACGGAGTTCGCCCGCACGCGCCGCCGCGGAGCTCGTTGTCGACGAGGCTCCGGCCATGCCACGGCCACGCCACTTAGTCCACTAACTTCACCACATCCCCAGGAGCACAACGCACCATGCCCGTGCCTCGCCTTGCCTCCTAGCGACGGGTCCGAGCTCACCCGAGCTCCGGCCCCGCCAAACTCATCGTCGGCGCCATTTCCGGTGACCTCGAGCCCAACCACCCGCACCAACCGCCGTGGCTCGCTCCCAGCTATCCATAGAGCCCAACGGCGCCTCGAACGGTGCCCTGTAGGTGAAACCCGCACCTGCACCATCGCGTTTGGCCTCGCCGGCGGCTAAATGCCGGCAAGTTGAGCCCACTGACCCCGTTTGACCACGGGTGGGCCCAGTTTGACCCCCCTGGGTCAATGACAGGTAGGGCCTAGCCCTGATGACTAATTAGGATTAGTATTAACTAATATCTAGTTAAACTAATCGCACTGACACGCGGGACCCACTGTCAGGTTTGACCTGGACCGTCCTGTTGACCACTGACGTCACCCTGATGCACTACTGACGCAATAACTAATTTCTGGATTTATTTTTATACATAAAATTCCAGAAATTGTTGCAAACTTCAAAATTTCATAGAAATTATTCCGTAACTCCAAATGCAAAGATTTATATATGAATTTTGATTAGAAAAATTCAATCTATCCATTGTTAATGGTTTCATGCATGACAGAACAAGTTAACCTTGCTGTTTAAGCAAAATAAGATAATGCACTAAAATGGCTATGTTTAATGAACTAACATTTGAATCTTTGATTCAAATGAGTTCATTCCTTTCTGTTTCAGCTTGCATTAGGCCAAGACACATTCATATTGCCATGTCATAGCATGCATCATATTGTTGCATATCGTCATGTGTTGATTATGTTCGGTGTGTTTTTCGTGGTAGGTTCTGTCTCCGAGGATAACCCCGAATATCCGTCTAAAGGGCAGTACCCTACTACCACTACATCAGGCAAGCAACCAATTGATCATTCCAATACAAACCCATGTTCTCGCTTCTACTCTTGTTTACTGCATTAAGACAACACGATTCAAACTGCTGTGTGTTGCGGTAGTTGAACCCACATCCTTTACATGACCTGTCATTGCCACAGTAACTAGATGAAACCCACTAGCATGTGTAGGAGTTGATTGAGCCATATTTGTGTTCCTACCATGCTATGCCTGCTATGCTTAGAGTTGTGTCAGGTCTGGTTCATCTGGGTGATGGGCTAGAGTGAAATGATTATGTCGGTAATGTGAGGGATGTGTTCAACATGTTTTGGTAAAGGTATCGATGAGAGGCCATGTAGGAGTACATGGTGGGTTGTTTCATTGAGGCCCTCCATAAGAACTGAGATCTGTATGCGTGATTTAAGATTCAGCTACTACCACACATTGGGCCCTGAAATATGACCCCGCTCAACTTACTGACCCCTCCCGTCCTCTGTACAGGAGTTGCAACTAGTTTCTGGTGTTTGTAGGTTATGTGTTGGCGGCCGTGCGTAGCGCTGACCCTAGGGGTGGGCTATGATGCGGTAGATACACCGTGGCACGGTGTACCGAGTCGCCCGTTTGGTGTCTTGGGAACCCTGCACACATCGTTTGGGGCCGTTGAGGACACCCCGGCCGGATTTCCTTGCGGATGGAACCTGAATAGGCGATAAACCTAGACTAGAGACTTGTGCGGTTAGTCAGGTCGTGGTCTACACCCACGTCGGTTTTCGCTTGAAGTTTGCCGAGCACATGTCGTGTGCAGACGCTAAGTGGTGGAAACATGTGTGATGAAGTACACCCCTGCAGGGTGTAAAACTATTCGAATAGCCGCGTCCGCGGTAAAGGACTACTTGGTTGCCTATACAGTTCATAGACGAGTTAATGTATACTACTAAAAGACTCAAGATAAGTGTGAGTACCGAGGATGGCCCTCTCGTAGGATGACGAGGGAGGATCCCCGATGGAGTATTGTGTTGGTGATTAGTGGACTCGTGTGCGAAAACTATTTTACTAGTGGAGTCTCGTAGGATAGCTTAGCCAAGATTCAAAGCTGGCTTGCTGCAATAACTCCACCACCTTCTTCAGAATGAGCATGTATAGTAGGTTCTGATGTAAGACTTGCTGAGTACCTTTGTACTCATGTTTGCTTAATTACTGTTTTCAGACAACAACACCGCCCCCTCCGATGGGTTCTACGTAGAC
This sequence comes from Triticum urartu, assembly GCF_056163025.1. NCBI lineage: Eukaryota > Viridiplantae > Streptophyta > Magnoliopsida > Poales > Poaceae > Triticum > Triticum urartu. The sequence continues at coordinate 109,440,807 of NC_141875.1, read as the reverse complement.
CTTGATGTCGACGAGTGACTAGCCACCCAGGTAGTGGTCCAAGCCTCGGAAGGGCCCTCTATAGATAAATAGGCTTCTTCAAGCCTTTTTCCTTTCTAGTGTATGTACTCAGACTAGGTTGCTTCCGCATGTGCTTGTATGATTGTATGACTCGAGTGTCGGGTCGTGTGACCCCTACCTGTACGAATATGTTATGTATGGCTCCTCGGAGCCTTTTTAAATAAAGTACTTGAGTTGTAGAGTTTTGTTGTGATGCCATGTTGTATGTACTCATATCGGGCATATTGTGTGTATGATTGAAATGCTTGGTATGAGTGGGATCCAACAATCTAGTTGTTTATCCTTGGCAGCCTCTCATATGGGGAAATGTAGTCTAGTGCTTCCTGAGCGATAGTAGTCTACTGCAGCCCGGTTCACCGGAGTCCTGCTAGCCCAGCACTACTACTCTGGACACTTGACTGGCCGGCATGTGTTTCACTTCGTTCCTGTGTCTGTCCCTTTGGGGAAATGTCACACGGTGACATCCGGAGTCCTGCCTAGCCTGCTATAGCCCAGGTTACTGGAGTCCTGTTAGCCCAGTGCTATAGCCCGGATTCACACGTTGATGACCGACATGCTCGATGTGATTCATGTATGCATGTCCCCATGTGTTAGTGCCGCTTTGGGTTCACGACTAGCCATGTCGGCCCGGGTTCTCCATCATATGGATGCTAGCGACACTATCATATACGAGAGCCAAAAGGCGCAAACGGTCCCGGGCCATGGTAAGGCGACACCCGTGGGGATACCGTGCGTGAGGCCGCAATGTGATATGAGGTGTTACCGGCTAGATCGATGTGACTTGGAATCGGGGTCCTGACAGCGTTGGCATCAGAGCCGGACTGCCTGTAGGTTCGTTGAGCCAAACTGGTCGATGTCGAGTCTAGAAATGCTTTAGTTATATGTAGGGGAATTGATTGTGGGAGGGAACGTAAGGCTCTTTTACTCCTTTACCTTATGCCCTCTGATCTGAGTCATTCTCTTCTCATTCAACGTGGGTTAAGGACTAGGCTCTCTTCTTCTGTCAGGTTCACGTGTTACTAATCCGTAGTAGCTTATAGGATTGTTGTTACAAGCCTCAGTACAGTTTCTACTACTTTTAGTATGTTGCCAGTTGAATCAGAACCCTGATATGATGTTGTTGAGTGGTATTGCAAACTGTTGTGGATGTCTCAAATCTTTTTCTGAGCACTTACAACTGTTATGCTGTCAAATTTTCCCTAGAAATTCTAATGTCTTTGCATTGTGGTTGTGCTTTCAGATGGCCACTCGTGCTCAAAACCAAGTGGTTCGCCTGACCCGGTGCCTCAATGTGCCTGGTCATACTGCTATGTTAGTCCGGGTAATGATCGAGACGGGTTACCGTTGGTATCCCGAATACACTGTCGAAGAGCAATTCCGAGACTTTAATCAAAGCCAATATTTCTGCACCGTCAGGATATTTCCTTCTTATCCTGGATCTACCGAGCCCCTCCACTGTTCCTATGGACTCGGGGTCACTGTTGAGATGGCTGTGCAGGATGCTGCCTATTCCATGATGATCATCATGCGAGTCCGGACTGGCCTGCTTCGGAACACCGACTTCCTTTATATGCCAGCTTCACTCCTGGGAGCGCAAGGGTATCTCCAGGCTATCTATGCTGACTCCACACGTGAGGACTCACTAACTCACACCACTGTCGAGATGCTCGAGGATAAGGACCGAGAGAATCGGCCCTTAAGACTGGAGCTTTTCAACACCCGTGCTGATCATTGGGCCACTTTGACTCGGTTTGCACCTGTTGTGCAAGCTGGATGTATGGATACAAGGGATCTGTATCCTATGAGCTCGGCTCTGCCAGACATGGTGGATTGGCGTGATGTGTAAGGCATCACCCCACCCCGTGGTCCTCGGAGGCCACCGTTTGTTGGTCCAAGACCTCATCCTAGCCCCTATGGTCCACAAGCTCCTCAGGAACGTCTGTTCTTGGATGATCACGTTGAACTTCCAGGCTATGGAGGTGACTTCTATGAGGACTACTACAGAGTTTTCTGAGTTAGTAGTAGTATCACTAGTATTGTAATAGTTGTATCTCCACTGTCCTTCGTGACTTGTGGAATATGACTTAGTGTGTAATCAATTCCGGAGGTGTAGAAAAATAATGTATAGGAGCTTGGAATGCCTCCGATGAGATGTAACGTATTTCATCATAGTTGTACTATAGCCTGGGCTTGTACTAAACCATGTATGGTGTGTATGACCGTTGGTATATATATGGCAGTTCTATATTACCATGTCATACGGATGAACATCTCTGCATTCCGTGTTATCCATTACATTCTGCACTTCCTTGCTAAGTTGTGCCATCCTTATCTAAACCGTTGTCTTGTTTTCTCCTAGGATGGTCAACACCCGCAGCAACCCTGCTGCCCCGGAGCAGGGGGAAGCCAGTGCAGTTAGGGGCGAAAATCTGCCTCACCCGCCTTCTCTGGCCGAAGTGATGCTGGAGGCGGAAAGAAACAAGCGTGAGACTAACCGCTTGCTGGAGTGTATTGAGCAGAACACTGCACGCCATCAGCGAAATGACTTGGTGTCAATCAATGACTTCATCAAGTTGTACCCACCAAAGTTTAACCATTCCGTCGAGCCCCTCGACGCGGATGACTGGCTTCGCAGCATCACCCACAAGCTACGTTCTGCCAACGTGGCCGAAGCTGATAAGGTTACTTATGCTGCCTATCACCTCGAAGGCCCTGCTAGCCTTTGGTGGGAAAATTTTGAAGTTATGCGCCCGGTCGGCCAAATCACTACTTGGGCGGAATTCAGTGAGGCTTTCCATGAGCATCACATCCCGGAAGGTCTCATAGATTGCAAGAGGGAAGAGTTCTGCAATTTCACCCAAGGAAGACTGACTGTGGATGCATATAGTCGTGAATTTGGGAATCTGGCACGATATGCTCCTGAAGAGGTATCCACCGACGCTAAGAAGCAGGCAAGGTTCCGCAAGGGACTTAGCCCTGAGCTTCGCCGCGATCTTCGTCTGCACGAGTGCACCTCCTTTCAGAAGTTGGTCAATAAAGCCATCAATGCTAAGACAGGCCAGTCTGACTATGACGCTTCACGCAAGCACTCTCGTGATTTTGGCTCTTCATCCGGCTCTGGATCTCAGAAGTGCCGGGTGTGGATTCCAAGCACGGCACTGCCACCCAGGTTCATTTCGAGGCCATCCTTTGAGGCACCTCGTCCCAACCAGCAGTTTGCACTGCCCAAGCCCTATGGTGGCCCCGCTGCTAATGCTACTCCACGCCCCAATGTTGTGACATGTTTCAAGTGTGGAGAGCCGGGTCACTATAGTCGAGAGTGTCGCCAGAACAACAACCCGAGTCAATCTAGAAAGTCCGTTGGCCGTGGTAAGCCAGCGGGAAAGGCATTCTACGCCAAGCCGGTCACCACTACACGTGGCCATGTCAACTATATCTCAGCCGAGGAGGCTCATGAGGATCCTAACGTCGTCCTTGGTACGCTCCTTGTTAATTGCCATCCGGCATATGTTCTTTTCGATACTGGAGCATCTCATTCATTCATATCTGAGAGCTATGCTCAATTGCATAACACAACATTCTGTGACATGCCCATTTCCATGGTAATTCAAACTCCGGGTTCCAAATGGCAAACTTCTAGAGTAAGCCATGGGAACGAAATTCTTGTCGATAGGCTTGTCTTCCTTGCATCCTTAATAGCCCTAAAGTCCTCGGACATTAACATCATATTGGGTATGGACTGGATGTCAGCTCATTACGCTAAGATTGATTGTGCCACTAGAACCGTTCAACTTACTCACCCATTGGGCAAGACAGTCAATGTCTTAACTCTAGTGGCCAAGTGCCAGCTTTACTCCCCAAATGCCAAACCCCTTCCAGACCTTGAAGATATTCCGGTAGTCCGGGACTTTCCGGATGTCTTTCCAGAAGAACTGCCAGGTGTTCCACCTGACAGGGATGTCGAGTTTGTGATAGACCTTGTTCTAGGAACCGTTCCAATTTCTAGAAGACCCTATAAGATGGCACCCTTAGAACTAGCCGAGCTTAAGAACCAACTCGATGACTCCTTGAAAAGGGGTTTCATCCGTCCAAGTTCCTCTCCTTGGGCTTTCCCAGTCCTCTTCGTCAAAAAGAAGGATGGAACGGATCGAATGGTTGTAGATTACCGACCTGTCAACTTGGTCACTATCAAGAACAAGTATCCGCTTCCCAGGATCAACGATCTGTATGACCAGCTTGTTGGATACTCAGTCTTTTCCAAGATGGATTTGAGGTTGGGCTACCATCAAATCAAAATCAGAAATGGGGACATTCCCAAAACGGCCTTTGTTACTCGCTATGGCCAATACGGGTACACCGTTATGTCCTTCAGTTTAACCAATGCCCCAGCCACCTTCTCTCGGTTAATGAACTCGGTCTTCATGGAGTATTTGGATAAATTTGTCGTAGTATACCTCGATGACATACTCATCTACTCCAAGAATGAAGAGGAACATGCCGAACATCTAAGGCTGGTATTGATGAAACTTCGAGAGCATCGCCTTTATGCCAAATTCTCCAAGTGTGAATTTTGGTTGCTAGAAGTACCTATCTAGGCCATGTAATCTCTGGTAAGGGTATTGCTGTCAATCCCGAGTGAGTTCAAGCCGTCCTTGATTGGACTCCACCTGAGACGGTCAAGCAAGTTCGGAGCTTCCTTGGCTTAGCGAGCTATTGCCGCCGCTTCGTCGAGAATTTCTCCGAGGTTGCTAAACCTCTAACTGAACTCCTCAAGAAAGATAAAAAGTTCGAGTGGACCCCACAGTGCGAGTTCAGCTTTCAGGAACTGAAAAGACGCCTGACATCTGCACCCATACTTGTACCACCAGATTTCTCCAAGGACTTTATTATCTATTGCGACGCCTCGCGACAAGGACTAGGTTACATACTCATGCAAGATTGTCAGGTAATTGCCTATGCTTCATGGCAATTATACCCACATGAGGAAAATTATCCCACACATGATCTAGAGCTTGCAGCTATAGTCCATGCACTTAAAACTTGGCGACATTACCTCCTCGGTAATCGTTGCGAGATCTTCACCAATCACCAAAGTTTGAAATATATCTTCACCCAACCGGATTTGAATCTTAGGCAACGACGTTGGGTCGAGTTGATCTCGGATTACGACTTAGGAATAACTTACATCCCGGGCAAAGCCAATGTCTTGGCTGATGCGCTAAGTCGTAAATCTTATTGTAACAACCTGATGTTACAACTAAGTCAACCACTTCTCCATGAGGAATTTCGTAAGCTTAATCTTCACATTGTTCCTCGGGGATTCCTATCCTCCCTGGTGGCGAAGCCTAACCTTACGGATCAAATTATAACTACCCAGAAACGTGATAAGGGCATATCCCGGATTAAGGAAAACATCGCTAGCGGAGTTGCTAAATGTTTTTCCATGGATGAGCGAGGTGTTGTCTTCTTCGAGAACCGCTTGGTGGTTCCCAAGAAACAACATTTACGCCAGTTGATTCTTAAGGAAGCTCATGACTCCCCTCTCACCATTCATCCCGATAGTACCAAGATGTATCAAGACCTACGCCAGAGGTTTTGGTGGACGAGGATGAAGAGAGAAATTGCTCAATACATTGCTAGCTGCGACGTCTGTCGTCGTGTTAAAGCAGAGCATCAACGGCCTGCTGGCACCCTTCAACCTTTGGCTATTCCTGAGTGGAAATGGGATAAAATCAGTATGGATTTCATTACTGGGTTTCCCAGGACCAAGAGAGGGAATAATGCCATCTTCGTCGTGATCGACCGTCTTTCCAAAGTAGCCCATCTCCTACCTGTTCGTGAGAGTATCACCGCTAGCCAGCTAGCTGATTTATACATCTCCCGAATAGTGTCTCTTCATGGTGTCCCATTGGAAATTAACTCAGACCGTGGGAGTCTCTTCACCTCTCGATTTTGGGAAAGTTTCCAAAATGCTATGGGAACTCGTCTCTCTTTTAGCACCGCCTTCCATCCTCAATCAAGTGGTCAAGTAGAGCGAGTCAATCAAATTTTGGAAGATATGCTCCGAGCTTCTGTCATCTCATTCGGAATGGGTTGGGAGAAATGCCTTCCATTCGCAGAGTTTGCTTATAACAATAGTTATCAAGCTAGCTTGGGTAAAGCTCCTTTCGAAGTTCTCTATGGAAGAAAATGTCGAACTCCTCTTAACTGGTCAGAAAACGGGGAAAGACAACTCTTTGGCCCGGATATGATTCAGGAAGCAGAAGAGCAGGTTCGCATTATTCGTGAGAAATTGAAAACAGCCCAATCTCGTCAAAAGAGCCAATATGATCGTAAACATAAGCTCATGACTTATGAAGTCGGCGAGAAGGCTTACCTTCGGGTTACTCCGTTAAAGGGAACCCATCGTTTCGGTATCAAAGGCAAATTGGCTCCTCGTTACATTGGACCTTTTCGCATTCTTGCCAAATGAGGAGAAGTTGCCTACCAATTGGAACTACCTTCGCATCTTTCCAGAGTTCACGATGTCTTCCACGTTTCTCAACTCAGGCGTTGCTTCGGGGATCCTATCCGTGGAGTGGACCACGAAACGCTTGATCTACAAGATAACCTCTCATATCGGGAATATCCCATTCGTATCCTTGATCAAGATGAGCATACCACTCGACGCCATAATATCAAGTTTCTCAAGGTTCAATGGTCACACCATTCCGAGAAAGAAGCCACTTGCAAAAGGGAGGATCGTCTTCGACTCGAGTACCCCACCTTCTTCCCGGAGGATCCTAAATCTCGGGACGAGATTCTTTTGAGTGGGGGTGAGTTGTCACACCCTAGCTGGTTCATGCATTAGAGTGTTGCATCATGTCTACTTTTACAGAAACTTGAAATGGGGATGACAGAGCCCCCAACACCCCCTGGAAACAACTAGGGTTTACTAAAATTATTTTCAATGAACCCAAAATGCCCTTCACAAAATGTTCATCATTTCTGGATTGGGTTAAAACCCCTGGCAAAAATGGTGCACTCTTTTCTAGGACATTCTGGATTCTTTGAATTAAATCATAAGTATTTGAATTTGGGCATTTAAATGCTATAAAATATTTTAACTGCCCAAATAATTCTGGATTTAAGTGAGGGCTCTTAGGAATAATCCCGACAGAGCCCACAATTATTTTCAGGATTTTAGCAAGTGCCTAAGTATTTTTAATAAAGCCCTAAAGTTGCAGAAAATTAGAAAAAGAAAACAAACAGGAAAGAGAGGAAGAGAAAGCTTACCTGGCGCCCGCCTAGCAGGCCCACCTGCCGGCCCAGCCCAGCCAACGCTCTAGCGAGCTGCTTGGCTTGGCCAGGTAGGCAGGCAGCTGCTCGACGCCGACACCAGCGCGTGCCACGCAGCTGCCCGCCGCCCTGCTTCCTCCCCTCGCTGCTCTGCTGGCCTGGACGACGTCCACATCGCGCACCGAACCCCCTGGACACGTCCATTCCCCCTACCTATCTCCCTCGCTCCCCTCCGCCATGGCCGACGCAGCTGCCGCCGTTCCACCGCCGTAACCGTGCCAGCCGTCGTCAACGCGCCGCTCCACCGTGTCCTGAAGCTCCGCCACTCCCTCCTCGACCGTCCCACCGAGCCACGCCCTGCCGGAGGCCCCCGAGCGTCTTCACCGAGCTCGTCTTCAACCTCCTGCCGGCCAGATTGCCTTCGCCGCCCCGCTTGCTTCGGCTCGTCTCCGACCTCGCCGTCAACTCCGTCGCAACCGCCATGAGCTTAGCAACCGCCCTATCCTCTCCGCTCTCCTTCTCGTGCACCACAGCGAGCACACGGAGTTCGCCCGCACGCGCCGCCGCGGAGCTCGTCGTCAACGAGGCTCCGGCCATGCCACGGCCACGCCACTTAGTCCACTAACTTCACCACATCCCCAGGAGCACAACGCACCACGCCCGTGCCTCGCCTTGCCTCCTAGCGATGGGTTCGAGCTCACCCGAGCTCCGGCCGCCACCAAACTCGTCGTCGGCGCCGTTTCCGGCGACCCCGAGCCCAACCACCCGCACCAACCGCCGCGGCTCGCTCCCAGCTATCTATAGAGCCCAACGGCGCCCCGAATGGTGCCCTGTAGGTGAAACCCGCACCTGCACGGCCGCGTTTGACCTCGCCGGTGAGTTGACCCCGCTGACCCCATTTGACCACGGGTGGGCCCAGTTTGACCCCCCTGGGTCAATGACAGGTAGGGCCTAGCCCTGATGACTAATTAGGATTAGTATTAACTAATATCTAGTTAAACTAATCGCACTGACACGCGGGACCCACTGTCAGGTTTGACCTGGACCATCCCGTTGACCACTGACGTCACCCTGATGCACTACTGACGCAATAACTAATTTCTGGATTTATTTTTATACAAAAAATTCCAGAAATTGTTGCAAACTTCAAAAATTCATAGAAATTATTCCGTAACTCCAAATGCAAAGATTTATATATGAATTTTGATTAGAAAAATTCAGTCTATCCATTGTTAATGGTTTCATGCATGACAGAACAAGTTAACCTTGCTGTTTAAGCAAAATAAGATAATGCACTAAAATGGCTATGTTAAATGAACTAACATTTGAATCTTTGATTCAAATGAGTTCATTCCTTTCTGTTTCAGCTTGCATTAGGCCAAGACACATTCATATTGCCATGTCATAGCATGCATCATATTGTTGCATATCGTCATGTGTTGATTATGTTCGGTGTGTTTTTCGTGGTAGGTTCTGTCTCCGAGGATAACCCCGAATATCCGTCTAAAGGGCAGTACCCTACTACCACTACATCAGCCAAGCAACCCATTGATAATTCCGATACAAACCCATGTTCTCGCTTCTACTCTTGTTTACTGCATTAAGACAACACGATTCAAACTGCTGTGTGTTGTGGTAGTTGAACCCACTTCCTTTGCATGACCTGTCATTGCCACAGTAACTAGATGAAACCCACTAGCATGTGTAGGAGTTGATTGAGCCATATTTGTGTTCCTACCATGCTATGCCTGCTATGCTTAGAGTTGTGTTAGGTCTGGTTCATCTGGGTGATGGGCTAGAGTGAAATGATTATGTCGGTAATGTGAGGGATGTGTTGAACATGTTTTGGTAAAGGTATCGATGAGAGGCCATGTAGGAGTACATGGTGGGTTGTTTCATTGAGGCCGTCCATAAGAACTGAGATCTGTATGCGTGATTTAAGATTCAGCTACTACCACACATTGGGCCCTGAAATATGACCCCGCTCGACTTACTGACCCCTCTCGTCCTCTGTCCAGGAGATGCAACTAGTTTCTGGTGTTTGTAGGTTATGTGTTGGCGGCCGTGCGTAGCGCTGACCCTAGGGGTGGGCTATGATGCGGTAGATACACCGTGGCACGGTGTACCGAGTCGCCCGTTTGGTGTCTTGGGAACCCTGCACACATCGTTTGGGGCCATTGAGGACACCTCGGCCGGATGTCCTTGCGGATGGAACCTGAATAGGCGATAAACCTGGACTAGAGACTTGTGCGGTTAGTCAGGTCGTGGTCTACACGCACGTCAGTTTTCGCTTGAAGTCTGCCGAGCACATGTCCTGTGCAGACGCTAAGTGGTGGAAACATGTGTGATGAAGTACACCCCTGCAGGGTATAAAACTATTCGAATAGCCGCGTCCGCGGTAAAGGACTACTTGGTTGCCTATACAGTTCATAGACAAGTTAATCGATACTACGAAAAGACTCAAGATAAGTGTGAGTACCGAGGATGGCCCTCTCGTAGGATGACGAGGGAGGATCCCCGATGGAGTATTGTGTCGGCGTTCTGGGAACAGGGGTCCCCAGACTTGCCTGCCTGCGGCCTGCAGCGTGGCTCGAGTGGGGGCCCAACACGGCCCATCTCCATCAACACAAGGCTCAAGACCCTCGCGAGGGGCCAAGCCTCGCGAGGCGGACGACACGGCGCTTCCTCAGGCACAGCCTCATCAGGCTGGCTCGCGAGGAGGCGGAGATATCAAGGCGGGGTACCTCACGAGGTGCCCATGACGTGAGCCATGACGACTCAGGGCGCCAGGCGGGTGCCAGCGGGCAGCGTCCTTCTTTCCTCTTTGGTGCAAAGGGGACAAGCGCAGCCGTGGAGTACCGAGGCATCGGGCAAAGGTTACCATTTCGGTGCAACGAGACCAGGACCAGGAGGACTACGAGACGGAGGTCACCATGGAGCCCAGCACGGCGTCATCACCAGAGCCTTTGGCAGGCGAAGACTGCTTTTGTCAGGACAAGTGTACTCGCTGTCCCCCTTCAAATTAGCCCGCCATTGTTGGCTCCTTTCCCGCTCAATATTTGGAAAGAGGACCAGGGCCTCTATAAATAGGACTAGCCACCCACATAGCAAGGGGTTCGGTCGGGCGGACGGTGAGAGAGGATCATCTCATCAGTGAGAGAGAGAGAGAAAGGCGACTGAACTCCACCTAGCAGTTCATCGCCCCAGCCAAGAACAGACCCTCGCGAGGCTGTTCTTCCTTGTATTGTTCATCATCTCCAGCCCCAAGAGGCAATCCACAAACCACACACTGGAGTAGGGTATTACACCGCAACGGTGGCCCGAACCAGTATAAATCTTGTGTCTCTTGTGCAGTTCTTTCAGTAGTTTAGATCTTTGCGAGACGGTGAGGTTGAAGGCGTGATCTCCGCGCGCACCCCACTGTTCGAACCTTAAGGGTCTGCCGGAACCCACGAATCCGACATTTGGCGCGCCAGGTAGGGGTGCGCTGGAATTCGTCTTCCACCGCTCCGTGCCCCGTCGCGCCTTCATCACCATGCCCGGCGACCAGGAGGGCAACCCCGACCCGTGGGCTGCGTGGTCCAAACGCGCGGAACCGCTCGCCTCGGGCGACCCCGCGCCCCAGGCAGCTCACGGTCCGCAGGGCGCTGCGGGCCGCGGGCGACGCGAACAGACTTCGGCAACTCTTACGCCGCGGCAGGCTCGGTCGGCAGCAAGGGCCTCCAATCACGCCGCGACAATGATACCGTACGCCCGCCGGGAGCAGGCGAACTCGAGGGCCGCGCTCACGGTGGCCCGAGAGCTGCTGCGGTGCAGACTGCTGGAGGGCGGCCATGACGTGCTACTGGAGCGGGTGGCCGAGCTCCTGGGCTTCGCCGCCTCGGGGGCTCACCCCTTTTCCACCCAGCTCCCGTCTCAAGCCCATGGCGGCCCGCACGGGGGCTCCGCGCGCACCCGCTGGCCCCAAGGCAACTCCGACGCCAATGAGGCTGTCAGCACCGGACCGGCGGCGGCGCTGCCCCCGCCGCCGGCCCGTGAAGAAGAAGGACTCGACGTGACCCGTGGCCCCAGAGGACGGCCGCGTTGCCACCCCGCAGCGGGCGTGACAGGTGGGACCGCGTGGCACACGGGGCGTCACGGCATGGCACACGGGATGACGGCGATGGAAGAGTACATGCCCCTCATGATGGACCAAGGACACCCTCACGAGGACGGACAAGGGTCGCTCCTCGGCCCAGGCTGGGGGGACGAGGCAATGGAAGCTGAGCCCTTCCAGGAGCTCCGGGACGAACCCGCGGGCCACGCTGGAGGCAACGATTATCGGGCACCGCTAACTCTTCAGGGGCAGGTATACGCTAACCATGGATCGCAGGAGGTGCAGGTCGCCGCGGCAAGCAGCTGCCCCACTCCCACAGTCTCCTACCCCTCGGGAGGAGGGCGCAGGGGGCTGCAGGAGAGGGGCCGGGACCCGACATCACCACCGCGGCGTTCGGAGCAAGGCGTTCTCAGGAGGTAGGCCCTGTGCTAGGGAGGTGCCTCAGGGCCTGCCCCTGGCAGAGGAACCGTGGTCGTTGGGGGAACCGCTGGCGACCGCTCTACCCCATCGGGCAGCGTCCTGGGTTCCGGTCGTTGCTGATGGCACTAGAGTGTGGCGCAATGCGGGGCCCTTGTCTGGCAATATGAAGCAAGGCCAGTACCTGTGAAGAAGGCCCAGTGCCTGTGAAGCTCGCCGCCCCGTGACACTCTCACGTAATAATGAGTGGGGTTGTACACGCCCCGGAGTCTTAGGGGTGCCGGCCTCAGGCCCTGGGGCTCCCTCCCACGCCCAGTGGATAGCACTTAGCTCCGCGCTGGTGAGGAGACGTCCAAGACTAGATTAGGTGCCGGACGCGTCCTTTTGTCTGCCTTTTGTTGCCTTTCCCTTTGGCTGTAGCCTTTCTCTCGCTGGATTTAAGTTGGATTCGAATTTGAGCTTTGCGTGTGTTCGGGGAAGGGGTGCTTGTTCTCGCTCGAGCTATTCCTCGCGTTCTAGTTACCGCTTCGCCACAGCTGCCTCCCCTCGCGAGCCCCTCGCGAGTCGGGTCAGGCCAGGCTCGTGCGCAGCCCAGGCTGCCGCTGTCACTCCCTCGCGAGGTAACCTTCTGGTGCTTGCGGAGGTTGTCTTCTCATAAAAAGGCCCAGAGCCTGTGAAGCAAGGCGAGTGCCTGTGAAGCCCTCGCGTTCTGGAAACGGCCCAGAGCCTATGAAGCAAGGCGAGTGCCTATGAAGCCCTCGCGTCCTGGAAAAGGCCCAGAGCCTGTGAAGCAAGGCGAGTGCCTGTGAAGCTCTCGTGCTCGAGGAAAAGGCCCAGAGCCTGTGAAGCAAGGCGAGTGCCTGTGAAGCTCTCGCGCTCGAGGAAAAGGCCCAGAGCCTGTGAAGCAAGGCGAGTGCCTGTGAAGCTCTCGCGCTCGGAAAAGTCCTGGAGCCTGTGAAGCAAGGCGAGTGCCTGTGAAGTCATTGCGCTCAGGAGAAGGCCCAGAGCCTGTGGAGAAGGCCAACGCCTGTGAAGTTTCTCATCAGCGACGATCTCACATCCTAAGGACCCAACTAGAAAGCACCCAAGGCGTCGCGCCCTCCTGCAAGTCGCCTCGGAGCCAGCGTGGGGCAAAGGTAAACCAGCCCACCGTCAGGCGCGCGCGCAATTTGATTACTACTGATATGATGGACATAGGTTTTTACATGAGGGGCTTCCCCTCCCAAAATGCTCTCACAAGCCACCAGGTCGAAAGCCTGAGTTCTATTCATGCAGGGTGAAAAAGACAGGAGCGATGCACACTCAGTCGGACCAATCCCCCAATGAATCCCCGGAAGCACCTCCCGAGCCTTCGCCGGAGTCGCCGAGCTCGCCATCGACGTCTGCGTCGCTGCCGGCGGCGTCAGGGCCGCTCGCCGCGCCGTCCTTGTCAGCACCCACGACCGCGTCGCTGTCGTCCGAACCGAAGGCCCTGACAAGGGCGTCCACGTTATCCTCCACCCAGCGCGCCAGGTCATCTCGGACGGCCTGGGAGACTGGGGCGATGACAGCGTCAAAATCGAAGCGGGGATTCATGTTCTGGAGATGGCTGAAGACACGGGAAAAGGCGCGCTTGAGCAAGGCGCGGCTCCTCTCCTCCACCAACCTGTCGGCCCTGACCGACCGTGCCTCCAGCTGCGTCACCACGGCGGTGAAGAACTGGAGGTTACCGGCATAATTGATCGTGTGTGGCTCGCCGACGGACGCCTCGCAGATGTTGCCCAAGGCCACGTTAGCCCTCTCCCTGAGTGTGGTGAGCATGGGGCCATGCGCGTGCTCCAGGAGTCGCCGCTGGCGTATTTCGTCGGTGTTCTGGCGCTCAACGGCCTCAGCCTCTTCTATCCGCTGGCGAAGACGGAGCACCTCGGCTTGGGAGGCGGCCAACTCCTTTTGCGCTGCCTCAAGGGCGGCCCGGGAGGCGTCGGCCAACCGCGTCGCCTCGTCCCGTTGGGCCCTCAGGGTTGCGGTTCTGCCTTCGGCTTCGACCCGGATCATCCCCAGCTTCCCCTCGAACTCACGCTCGAGGCCTTGGCGCGCCGTCGCCACCCGACGACAAACCTCCTCCAGGACACGCGCTTCCCGCGCAGCGACATCGTCTTCCGCCTGCGTCACTAGGCGCTCCCTTGTCTCCAGCCGCTCTGTCACACCCTGATTTTCATGCCACAACACTTAAGCTAATAAATCATGATAAAATGTGGTTTTACAAAAACTTTTGAGTGTTTTGGACTTTGCTTGATTGGATTTTTGTTTGCTGTTTGGAAGTGCTCCAAAAATCAAATAAATCCTCCAACTCCTATACTTCATCTCCTTGCTCCAAACTCTTGAACCAATGATCATGCCATGTGTATATTACATTATAGAATTTTCTTACAAAAATAATTTGGCCAAAAAGTATTTTCTAAATTTAGTCTTCCAAAAACCCCTGAATTGAGATTTGCACTACAAGTACTTAATTAAGGGTAGTAAAAATCTTTCCAAAAATATATTTGACTCCTATTAGATATAGGACACCCAGAAACCACAAAAATATAATTTTAAAAAAGTATTTTCTTATTTTATTTAAAAGCTTTTTCTTAAGGCCAGAAATGGTCTTTAATAGGGAAAAATTATTTTAATGCTTTAAAAATATTTGAGAAAAATCAGGAAAACTCAGTGGACATATATTGTCCATATATAAGAGTTTCAACACATGGTCATGATCAAAATATTGGACAAAACCTCCCAAAACCATTTCTGCTCATTTCAAGGATTTGAAATATTTCTACAGGAAATATTTTCATAAAAATACAAGAAAATTCTAACATGTCACATATGACATTTTTGATGATCTTGCCAAGTACCATGTCATGGAGAATAGTATAACCCCATGAAACTCTCTCAAAACCACTTCTGTCCTTTTTCAAGTTTGAACAACTTTGCATGGTCAAACATGTCCAAATGCTCTCAAACTTGGTGCACATGCTCAAATGGTGTAATAATGCATCTAGACCAAATGGCACAAGTTGGAGAGAATTTTATCTTGATCAAAGTACCCCAAAACCCTTTCTGTCCTGAACCAAATTTGAACAACTCTACGTTGCCAAGTGTGTCCTTTTGATCTAAATTTTTGTGGACATGTTCAAATCCTCAAATGATGACACTACACAAAGTGGTGCATCAAGGAGAATAGATTTGCATGACTAAATCTTGGTAAAGCCATTTCTGCTGATTTCTAGGGTTTACAAAAGTTGCATTGGCAACTTTGCCCAAATGAGCTCAAAATTGGTGGAAGGTCCTAATTATATGTGAAATTTCATCCTGTGGAGTCTCATGGCAAATGTAAATCATATGCTTGCCCAAACCACCATCAAACACCTTCTGGCAGAAATTAAAAATGCATGTTCTGGCCATTTCCACTAATCTCCATGAGCTAATATTTCTCCCACAACACCATCTGATCCTCCTCTAACCCCTGCATCTTTCCCTGCCCGAGGAGCCATGATTATGGGGGTGAAAAGCTCTTTTCCCCTCTCTGGACAGCACCATTTCCCTCTCTCTCAACCTCCCTCCTCACTCCAGTGGATCCCTAGGGCATCCAATGCCATATCCACATTGTTTACTCCCCCTTGCAGCTGCCAGACACAAGTGGGCGCGTGAGGACGCGAGAAAAAGCCGCGGGTGCCGGCCATTTGCGCGCTCTGGAGCACGTCAGCGTTCTCCCGACCGTTGACGCCGCGTCTCCCGACCACCTCGAGCCTCCCCCTCGCGCCAGTCGAGGTGCCTCGACGTCCGCAACACGCCACCGTGCAGGCCCCCTCGTCTCTCCCTCTCTCTCACCTCCTGCGGTGCGCGCCCAAGGCCGCCCAGCTCGGCCAATGCCCGGCCTCGCACGCGCGAGCACCAGGGCCTCGCCCCGCTCCCTCTCTCTCTTCCTGGCACCCTACGCGACTCCCACGAACGCCGTAGACAGCTCCTCTCCCTCCCTCCTGGCCTCCCGAGCCGTTGCCGCGGCCACCCGTGCGCCGCGTCCACGGTGAGCTATGGGTCGGCTATTTAAGGCCACCCCCGAGCCCCCTCTCTACTCCTTTGGCTCCCTCTCCCTCTCATGCACCCCTGGGCAAACCCACACCCCTCCCCGTGCCTTCCGTTCACCGCAATGGCCGGAGCGTCGCCGTCGGGCTCCGTCTAAATTCAGGCTATCCCGAGCCTCCCTTCTCTCCCTAACCACTCCAGTACCCCCATACCATCACCTCGAGGCCCTCCATCGCCGTCGTTCATCCCCGGGAACGCTGCGCGCTCGTGGCCAAAGATGGCTGACGGCCTCCTCCGCAGCCGTCCAAGCCGTCGTCGCTGCAACCCTCGTCGGCGTGCGCAAAGCACCTAGGTGGATGCGGCACAACCTCCTGAGCTCATCCATAGCCAGAGCGTTGCCGGAGATGCCCTATTGCGCCGGCAGTCGTCATCGGGGTTCTCTGCTCCCTCGGCCAGGCGAGCGCGCGGGAGGAAGACGAAGACGAAGGCCCTGCAAGCGGGCCCCGTTCATCAGTGGCCCAGCCCCGGGCCACGCTGGCAAGTGGAGGCGGGTTCAACCTGTCCCGCGTCCCCGCAGCGAAGGCGCATCGCGCCTGGGCGCCTTCGACGTCGCCCCGTCGTCCGCGTGGCCGAGCCACTAGGCCGGCCCAACACACTGCGACACTATGCTGCGCTCAGTGCGCGGTATAGGTATAACTTCCACTTCCTTTGTCTTTTTCTTTTTCCAGAAATTTGTAAAATATCCCAAATATTCATTTTAACTCCAAATTGAATGATTCAAATTTTTGGTGACTCCATAAACCATGATCTACCTGTTGGTGCAGCATGCCCATTTTTCTAGAACAATTTGCCTCACACAAATTAAATAAAATCCCATTTTCCATTTCTGTGATGAACCTTAGAAAATCACAGAGAGCTCAAATTTGATCCAAATGCCATGATTCAAATTCCTAGATGTTTCTAAGTTCATGACTTAGTTTATGAACATTTTTATTAATACTTTCTGTATCACCTCAAATAATGGTCTATTTCTTCATATTTGTCAACCTTGCAAATTGATAGGAAAATCATTTCAACACCAAATCCAGTGAAACCAATTCCTAGATGCTTCTAAAATCCTCCTTTGTTAAATGGGTGCCTTTGCTCATTTTTCAAAAATATATTTCTGTACACTTCTTGCAAATCCATAAACCCCTTGATTCCATCATATCAAAATGATTAGGATTATCCACTGACCCAATTCCCATGAAACCACTCTGGTTGTTTTTCATATAACCAGAGATGTCCTAGAAAAGTCAAATCAATATTTTTGGAGCACTTATATTTTCTACCTTGTTGTGTTGCTTATTGTGGTTGTTTTCGACGATAGTTGACAAAGTAGACGAAATGCTCGGAGTTGGACCAGAGATATTTGAAGACCTCGAAGACTTTGTTAAAACAGGCAAGCAGCCCTTTGACCATGTCTATGAAACCCTTTTTATGCATTCCATATGGCGCTTTATTATTGTTGCATCGGAATCATGATGAAAAGGGAGCCACTTTGGTGGGTTGCCCTCATCTCCTCCTTGTTGATACTTGCATTGTGCATGACCCTACCTCCTTATGAGGGTTATGACGATGGGAGTAGATAGAATGCTAAAGTAGTGCTACGCAAAAAGGGATGGGTAAATGCATGGTGAAGAAGGCAAGTACTTTCAAAGGACTTTTCGAAAACCCCGTCGGGTGCCACTTATGCCCGAGGGAGACAATGAGATGGGTAACCACTTGATGGCGAAGCGGTGTACCGAGGCAAGTGTGTGTGTTGTTTTTCAAAAACGGATTAGATTTAAGATTTGTCGACTGTCCCAACCTTACATGCGCAACCACTCTACCTTTGTATGGGAAAGGGAATTATTGATTACCTAGGCCGATACTAGCTTGGAGCCTACATTACTAGTGACGGGGGAGAGTTGGTGCTCTCTCTCGGGACGGGGTCGTGCCAGGTAGGGCGGCCATGACTGTTTTCACAAGGCACCGGATACACCGTTGTGTCCCCTCTCGGATGTTATGATCTCGAGTGAGCCACGTATGATGTACATCGTGAGGATACGGAACAACGAGTGGACTCCTTGTTAGTATCATCTAGGGAAAGATAGTGATCGGGTGCTTACCCCGGGTACTTGAGGTACCGCGGGTCGTGGATGACACGGAAGTTCCCCGGATCTTGCGGGTAAAGTGTGCAACCTCTGCAGAGTGTAAAACTATTCGAATAGCCATGTCCACGATCAAGGACAGTTGGGCGGTGCTGCTTAAACTACGTCCACATGTTTTCAAACCAGTGTGAGTGTTTGGATAAGTGGGAAGAACTACTCGGGTCAAGTCAAAAGACTTGACATGATTGAGTTGGGTTGGTGCCCACTTTATTTATGTTGATATCTGTAACCTGTCCTTATGGTTACTTGAATTCTCCTGATGCATGTCTTACAAGTTGTTGAACATGTCATTGCACTCTTGACAGACTGGCGCAGTCCAAGACCAGACGGGAGGCACCTGACAGACTGGCTATCCCCTGAGAAGGCCCGCGAAGGAGAAGCGCGGGGAATGAAGGGCCGTGGCGCACCTCGGGATGATCTGCCCCATCAGACGCCCTCACCACGAGGGCAGAGCTGCTCGGAGCACTTGAGGATGGCAGAGGAGGCGGAGCTAAGGGAGGCGGTACCTCGGCGACTTCCGTGATCTCAGTCGGAAGGGGCCTGCAGAGCAAGGATCAGCGAAAGCAACAAGAGGATCAGGAGCCAGAAAGGAAAAAGACTTACTCGTCAGTGGCGAAGTACTTCCTGCGCTTCAGCACGCGACAAGGGGAGTCATCACCCAGGGCCTCCCTCTTCCTCTAGAGGGCCTCAAAGTCCACGCGGAAGCGGCCAAAGAGAAGAGCGCAAGGATCAACCTGCCGCGAGGACGAAGCATCAGAACGGTCCGCGTCGAGAGCGCCCGCCTGGCGCGTGCCCTCCATCACCTCGCCAGAAGGCGCAGCTGGGGCCTCCGAGGCCTCAGCCCCGGGCGCTGGGAGCGGCTGCCTGCCACCTTCAGCCGCAGCGGTACGGGCCTCAGGAGCTGTCCCCTCGCGAGCGGCACCCGGCGCTGCCACCTGCTCAGGAGATGTCCCCTCGCGAGCGGCACCCGGCGCTGCCACCTCCTCAGGAGCTCCCTCAGCCTCAGGCGCCTCCTGCCTCCCTGCTCCGCCACTTGAGGAGGAGTCGCCTTGGCCGATTGGGAGGGGAGTCACCACTACAGGGTTCACGCGAGGTCCTTGGAGGCCGGCGGGGCGCAGCCCCCACTCATCGAAGATGGGAATCTGCTTCCCGAAGTCAGCCCTGCTCTGGCAGAGATACAGCAAGGCCCCTCCCTGCCGGATGTTGCCGGGGTTGAGGTCCCCGGCCAAGGTCAAGAGCGTCGACTTCAACACCGCAGGAGCCAGGTCTTCTTCCTGGAGCCTCATGTCATCCTCTCGCCCACGGAAGGCCCACATCCGGCGAGAGTGGCGTTGCAGGGGAGCGACACGGTACAACAGAAACTCCTTCACCACTTTGGGCGCTGTCACGTCGAGCTTCCTCAGGAGCGCGAAGCGAGTCCAGACGAAGATGAGCCGGGGGTTCTTAAGCGTCTCCTGGCCCCAACCCGAATTAGGGACAGCAGGCGAGGTCGGCTCCGATAGCAGGGGGCTGGGCACCCCCGCGTCCACGTACAACCACCGCTCGCGGAACCCAACCGCAGGCTGGGGGAGTTTGAAATCAATCCCAGAGGCCTTGGTCTCAGGCTCGGCAGCAAAGCTCACGCACGCCCAGCGTTGGGAGGGGTCGACAAGTCGCAGTGAGAAGAAGTGGCGTAGCAAGGCAACCGAAGGAGGGATGCCCACCATGGCTTCGCAAATGAAGGCGAAGACCGAAAGGAGGGTGATGGACTCAGGGCTTAAATGCATCAAGCAGATCTGATAATGGGAGAGCACGGCATTGAAGAAATCGGAGAAGGGGAGAACCAGACCCGCCCACAAGGCGTCAGTAAAACACGGGACCTCGGTTGCTATCCCGCCAATGGAGAAGAGGGACGCGGGCCAGGCCGTCGTCCTCCCGCACTCGTTGAAGACGGTGGCCAGAGCCAAGCTGTCCCTGCCTAGGCACTCTTGGTTGAGTACAGTCGACTGGCCGACGACGGGGGCCACCGATGGCGGCGCACAAGACGAAGGCATGGGTTTCTCCCCTCTCTCCTTCCTCGTCGGAGTCATGGTGATGGGAAGGAGGGGGAAGATTCAAGATCGGATTGAAGGCGGGAGCCGGCGTCGAAGGAAGGAAGAACAGGGGACGCTCGAGCAGCAGGAAGGGGAGCGGCTGTGTGCAACCCCAAGTCCACCTAGCAAGGCGCATAATAAGGAGGCGTGGGGGGAACAGTGCCGCCCACGTCCCATCGACTGCCACGCAGCGCCCAAGGCCGCAGGCTGTTAGGGCCCGCGGCGCTTCGCCCTTGCCCTTTCGCCTCTCGGCACGGCCAAGTCCAGGCGCGCCTTGGGCCCGGGGGCTACTGTCGGCGTTCTGGGAACGGGGGTCCCCAGACTTGCCTGCCTGCGGCCTGCAGCGTGGCTCGAGTGGGGGCCCAACACGGCCCATCTTCATCAACACAAGGCCCAAGACCCTCGCGAGGGGCCTAGCCTCGCGAGGCGGACGACACGGCGCTTCCTCAGGCGCAGCCTCATCAGGCTGGCTCGTGAGGAGGCGGAGATATCAAGGCGGGGTACCTCACGAGGTTCCCATGACGTGAGCCATGACGACTCAGGGCGCCAGGCGGGTGCCAGCGCGCCAGCGTCCTTCTTTCCTCTTTGGTGCAAAGGGGACAAGCGCAGCCGCGAAGTACCAAGGCATCGGGCAAAGGTTGCCATTTCGGTGCAACGAGACCAGGACCAGGAGGACTACGAGATGGAGGTCACCATGGAGCCCAGCACGGCGTCATCACCAGAGCCTTTGGCAGGCAAAGACTGCTTTTGTCAGGACAAGTGTACTCGCTGTCCCCCTTCAAATTAGCTCGCCATTGTTGGCTCCCTTCCCGCTCAATATTTGGGAAGAGGACCAGGGCCTCTATAAATTGGACTAGCAACCCACATAGCAAGGGGTTCGGTCGGGCAGACGGTGAGAGAGGATCATCTCATCGGTGAGAGAGAGAGAGAAAGGCGACTGAACTCCACCTAGTAGTTCATCGCCCCAGCCAAGAACAGACCCTCGCGAGGCTGTTCTTCCTTGTATTGTTCATCATCTCCAGCCCCAAGAGGCAATCCACAAACCACACACTGGAGTAGGGTATTACACCACAACGCTGGCCCGAACCAGTATAAATCTTGTGTCTCTTGTGCAGTTCTTTCAGTAGTTTAGATCTTTGCGAGACGGTGAGGTTGAAGGCGTGATCTCCGCGCGCACCCCAGTGTTTGAACCTTAAGGGTCTGCCGGAACCCACGAATCCGACATATTGTGTTGGTGATTAGTGGACTCGTGTGCGAAAACTATTTTACTAGTGGAGTCTCGTAGGATAGCTTAGCCAAGAGTCAAAGCTGGCTTGCTGCAATAACTCCACCACCTTCTTCAGAATGAGCATGTATAGTAGGTTTTGATGTAAGACTTGCTGAGTACCTTTGTACTCATGTTTGCTTAATTACTGTTTTCAGACGACAACACCGCCCCCTACGATGGGTTCTACGTAGACCTTGATGTCGACGAGTGACTAGCCACCCAGGTGGTGGTCCAAGCCTTGCAAGGGCCCTCTATAGATAAATAGGCTTCTTCAAGCCTTTTTCCTTTCTAGTGTATGTACTCAGACTAGGTTGCTTCCGCATGTGCTTGTATGATTGTATGACTCGAGTGTCGGGTTGTGTGACCCCTACCTGTATGAATATGTTATGTATGGCTCCTCAGAGCCTTTTTAAATAAAGTACTTGAGTTGTAGAGTTTTGTTGTGATGCCATGTTGTATGTACTCATATCGGGCATATTGTGTGTATGATTGAAATGCTTGGTATGAGTGGGATCCAACAATCTATTTGTTTATCCTTGGTAGCCTCTCACATGGGGAAATGTAGTCTAGTGCTTCCTGAGCAATAGTAGTCCGCTACAGCCCGGTTCACCGGAGTCCTGCTAGCCCAACACTACTGCTCTGCACACTTGACTGGCCGACATGTGTTTCACTTTGTTCCTGTGTCTGTCCTTTCGGGGAAATGTCATGCGGTGACATCCGGAGTCCTGCCTAGCCTGCTACAGCCCGGGTTACCAGAGTCCTGTTAGCCCAGTGCTACAGCCCGGATTCACACGTTGATGACCGACATGCTCGATGTGATTCATGTATGCCTGTCCCCATGGGTTAGTGCCGCTTTGGGTTCATGACTAGCCATGTCGGCCCGGGTTCTCCGTCATATGGATGCTAGCGACACTATCATATACGTGAGCCAAAAGGCACAAACGGTCCCGGGCCATGGTAAGGCGACACCCGTGGGGATACCGTGTGTGAGGCCGCAATGTGATATGAGGTGTTACCGGCTAGATCGACGTGACTTGGAATCAGGGTCCTGATAGCCGAGGGTGAGGCCTCATCAGCACTTCTGATGTTAACCTGCTAGTGTAGTTATTCGGTCGTGGTCATCGAGGGTGATTCCGACTTAACCACTTCCTATACGACTCTGTCGTACAACCCCTCAAGTGTGAACCTCGAGGGTGGTCCCTCTTACGTTCACCTTGATGATTACATCGAGTGGAATTCACCGGGGGTGATTCCTCGGGTTTTTCCCTTGATGTTTGCACACACGGTTACTATGGTTACTATGAATTTACACTGAACCATGTTACTAAAGACGGGTCGACCCTGAGGGGTACCCGCGCGAGCATAATTGCGAGTGATTTGGAGTCGGGTCTATATCGATTCAACTCAATTATCTTTTGATCAGAGCCTCTGCTTTCGATCTTTTGATTTGATAATCGTAATCCCTTTGTATTTAAGCTTTGAAGTTATCCAGATATATCTATAATCTGATGCCTTTGCATTCTTTCTTCCTCTGGTTGAGTACCGATAATCGTATCAGATCATTGTGGACTAACAAATCCTTTGTTGCATTACTATTTGACTATGTCCTTCTCATTCTAAATTCTCGTGAGTTTTCCCCTGACACATAATGCCTTTGGTATATTGTATCCTCTGCTTTCTCAACCATGCTCTGCTTTCGAGCTGGTGGTATTTACTATTGAGCTTGTGGTATATGTTTCCACGATACCCTGATGGGTTGAACCTATGCCTTCCATAATCCTTGTGAACCCGAGCGTTTTCATGAGTCATACTCCTCTGGTGTTTTGCCAGATAAAACTATCAACTTTGTAACTTCATCAAAAGCGAGCAGTGAATGAAAGATTATGCATTGGAGAAGTGGGATTCGACCTTGAACCTTTGTGTTCATGCCCATGGACCTGATTTCGAACTCATCATGAAAGCTGCTCATAAAAATAATTATTTCCATGGTACAAGTTCATCTTATATCTATGAATTGATCCTTTGCAATCGTGGTTCCGACCATATTTCCTCCTTGATTCCATTTTCTGGATAAGTTAAAATACTTATCCTCTGCAAATCATTCCCCCATCCAACCTCTACTCTGATTTACCTTCTGGTATTACCCCTAGTACTTGTTACTGGGAAGTTTCATACCCCATCACATCATTCCTAGCCTGATCGGCTATATTTTTATCGTGTCAACTTTTAACTATGCTACCTAGTCCTTATGCCCGGAGCAACTTCCGACGATGAGCTAAGCTTACATCGATCTTCCTCATCTTATTATTTCACCTCGAACGACAAGCTTGACTTGAGCTTGTGTCGAATCCGTGGGTCTCATAGCCTTTCACTTCATCCTTCCTTTTCTGCTTGATGGCATCTTCATAGAGTCTCCCGACAAATTTTTTCATGATCACCATCAACACTTTGGCTTCTTCAAAGATGTCAATTGAATTCATGTCTAGAAATACCATCCCTGCCCCTTGATGATTTGTGATATCATCGATGACATCTTGACTTTCTGCCAACACAGGCCTGGTTGTGCTTCGTTATTCCTTACGTTCTGAGATAATCTTGGAATTGTTTCTCGGTATCTCTTGAGATCTTCGAACCCAATCTTTACTTGACACCATATCATTGTTGCATCGAAGCATGACTATGGTATTCCGAATAGCAACAAGAACATCGGAAGCATAATACAAAATGTTTCTCGTTCAATTACCCTCACACCGTTGTATGGGTAATATCATGATTCTTCCCTTGCCCCATTATCTAAATGCCTTTATACTTGCTGTCCTATCATGTATATCCTGCTCTGCTTTTCCTTGGGAAGGATATACTCCCAACTCTTATGTATAAACACATCTTCCTTTCCATTGGACTGTTTGATCTGATAATCATATTTTTTCCTATCCATTGGTTTGTTTAACCTTTTTTGTGATCTATATGATATAAGCAGAAATAAATCCCTCCTTATAAAACACCCCGATGTACAACCTTGTCAGTGAGACCCTATTACTAATGTTGCTGACATTTCAGTATCACCAATAGACACGAACTTTGCCTATTGGTCTGCCTCGTTTCAACGAGCAGGAAATTGTTCTCTTCGTCCCTCGCCCTTGGTACTGACATTGTTGTCGACATAGCTGGCAAGCTATCCTCTGACATGCCTTGCTATCATGACCGTGCAAGTTGTAAGTGCCCTTCCTACTTTTAACGCACATGGTGGGCCCATAACCCACAGGTCCCAGGATCGAAACCTGACTCTCCTGTACACCCCGTTCCCAGTGTTATTCCTCACGCTGGACTTCATAGGTAATTCACGAGCCACCTTCTTATAGATCTAATTTGGTATCTGATGCATTGTCATTTTCCTATTGCTCTAGATCCCTTTCACACTCTGTTCCAGGCAACGAACGATTGCATATCCGCTTGAAGCTTCTTACTGCACCTTCTTACTTTGCTCTTGTTGCCTTTCTTGGATTTTAGCTCGAGAGATGCTTCCATGCCTCTTTCACTAAGATAGCCCCCATGTACCTAACATGTGTCGAGCTCTGTCCTTCCTAAGTTTTCCCCCTTATCTTTTCCGTAAGTACGATGAAGTTCCAGAAGGAAGAACGACAACTTCATCATGATGCCCTGATGCAGCGACATGAAGACATCAACGTATGGGATCAACTTCTTCAAGAAGGGCAACCAAGAACGAGAGGATCCGTTAGAATTCCGTAACCAGAACTTTCCCCTTACTTCACCTCTTAAATCTCGGGACGAGTTTTCTTGTAGTGGAGGAGATTTGTAACACCCCGGGTGTCATGCTACAGTAAACTCCTATTAATGGTGCCACATCATCATAATTGAATTTTGCTAATCATTACTTTGTCCCAAACCGAACTCAAATTTCCAACTTAAAAGACAAGTCAAAATTATTTCTCCTCAAGCTATAAAACTAAAATGTTCGAATAAGTTCTATACAATTTTCCTGATCATTGTCATGTTGAAACCAACTTAATTTGTCTCACAAATAAATTCTTAGGATTTCAATAAGTGGCCCAAAGGTATTTAATTTGGCCTTTCCAAAATAAACAAAATTTTAAACCTTTGCAAATTCCTGAAAAACTTTTGTGCATCCCTAGAATATTGCATAGTATTTTTGTGCAAAGTTTGAGCTCCAACAAAAATCAATTGCTATCTAAACTAAATAGGAAAGAGTAGCAATTTTATAAAAAGAAAGAGAGGAGGAATGACCCTGTACATTTTGGCCCACTAGGAAAAGTACCCAGCCCAGCCACCACTCTCCTTCCTCCTGTTCACGGGAGATCTTGGCATGCATCCACGACCATGGCCGTGCCTTGGCGTGCGTGGCGGCCATCCGACGCCCCTAGCCGCCTACAAGATGATCCCGTGACCCCTCGATCGAAACCTAGCTTTCATTCCCCCTCCCTCTTGCCGTTTCCCTCTCCCACACGCACCGACCGAAGCTCCGCCCACCATGGATGACCTTGTTGCCGTGGCCACCTCCCTCCCCGACCTATGACACCGCGCCGAAGAGGACCGTCGTCGTCTGCTGCATCATCTGCGGGGATCCATTCGACCGGAGCCGCACTACGCCGTCGGGATCGATGCATCTACCTCGCCAATGGACGCCGCCGCCCCGCGCTCGATCTACCTCATCGGAGCTCCTCCGCCCCGCCGGACGCGTCCTTCGCCTCCCCTGTGAGCGCCACCCCCATTCCCCTCGTTTTCCCCCTCTGTTCGTCGCTCTATTGCGCCGCCCAAGTGCCGACCGATGGTAGCGGCCACCATGACCGTGGCACGCTCACTGCGCCTGCGCCTTGCGTCCTGGCCGCCCATTGCGCGCCTTGGCCGCGCCCACGGGCACGCGCTCGGCCGCCCGACCGCGCCCGCATCCGCCGTAGCTTCCTGCCGCACCCCCGCTTGCCTCCTGCTCCCTTGGCCCCTCGCTCCTTGTGCGCCACGCACGCTCACAGCCAGTCGCTGCTGCTTCCTGCCGCTGCGTTCTACAGCTGCTGTGCTGCTCTGCCTGCTACCGTCTATGCTGATGCTGCTATTTGCTGCTGCCGTTACTGCTCTCTGAGGCTTGTCGCTGCTGCTCTTTACTGCGCGCTTTCCCAACTGCCCCAGCCGCTTGCTGCCTCCCCTGTTCTCGAGTGATGCTGCTGGCCGTGGCCATATGCTCTGCATGCTTACATGCCTAGCTACGTGAGGCACCGCTTGTGCCTCTGACCATGGCCGTGGTTGGTGTGCTATGCGTGCGTGCGTGTGTGTTTTGTGTGTGAGGCCGGCCCTCTGTTCAATTAGTTTAGGCTTAAGTAGTAGCTTGGTTAGCTACTAGCAGATGACATGTGGACCCCATTAATTAGGTTAGTATTTATGTATTTGTTTAGGTCTAGCCTATGACATGTGGGGCCCATTTCTACTATTCATGTGTTGACCGGTCACTGGCCCCACTGCCATACACTGTGGCTAGAATAGCACTAGATAACAAAAGTATTTCATTGTTTTTAATTCGAATTTAATAATTAAAGAAAATCTTGAGAATGGTTTAATCTTTGAAAAATCATATAAACTAATCCGTAAGTCAGATGAAAATGTTTTCTACATGAAAGTTGCTCGGAACGACGAGACGAATCCGAATACGAGATCCGTTTACCTGTCAGATGCCTCTTACTATCTGAACATGGAACATTTCCCCTCCGGTCATCTGTCTGACACAGGTCCGGAATCGGGAATACATTCCCGGTTGAATTTCCCCTTCACCTATATCGTGTAGCCATACATTAGGTCACACCCGACACATCATATTTCCACGTTATGCTTTGTGATGCTATGTTTGCTTTATATTTACTGTTTTGTCCCCCTCTTCTCTCCGGTAGACCCCGAGACCAATGTCGCCCTGTGATCGACTACGTCGACGACGACCCCTCCTTGCCAGAGCAACCAGGCAAGCCCCCCCTTTGATCATCCCGATATCTCCCATTCCATTCTCTCATGCTTGCATTAGATTTTGCTACTGTTATTGTTTGCTGCTATTCTGTTGCATAGCCTGCTTTTGTAACCTGCTCATTCTTACCTACCTGCTTAACCTAAACTGCTTAGTATAGGTTGCTTAGTGATCCACCAGTGATCCCCACCTTGTCCTTGTTGCCCCTGCTTCATCATTGAAGACCTGATCAACAGGATCAAAGACCAGGCCCCGACACCGCACATCACTTCCCCTTAGTGTAGTTATTCGGTCGTGGTCATCGAGGGTGATTCCGCCTTAACCACTTCCGATACGACTCTGTCGTACAACCCCTCAAGTGTGAACCTCGAGGGTGGTCCCTCTTACGTTCACCTTGATGATTACATCGAGTGGAATTCACCGGGGGTGATTCCTCGGGTTTTCCCCTTGATGTTTGGACACACGGTTACTATGGTTACTATGACTTTACACTGAACCATGTTACTAAAGACGGGTTGACCCTGAGGGGTACCCGTGCGAGCATAATTGCGAGTCATGTGGAGTCGGGTCGACCTGGAAGGTGCCCGCGAGATAATTACGAGGCGTGGTCGGGCATTCCTAGCCCTTGCCGCAAGTCCTTGAGACGGGGCGACGGGGTCACATCTTTCGTGAGTCTTTGCTTATTAACACGCGTTCCTAATCCACTACAATTTGGTATTTGATCCGAGGGGCCTCTGGCCTGATAGCACTAACCATCACGTGGGCATAGTATGGGCGTTCTGCATCGTATGCATTAGCCGAAGCTTATTAGACGTCAGCGACTGAGTGGCGCGCGCCAGGTTGGACTGTGTAAGCACCTTCCTTGTTGAAGGAGGTAGCTAGGTCTGCTCACCGGCCGCGTACGCAACGTGCAGGAGTTCCCGGGGAGATGGCCCATGACCCCTGGGGGCATAGGTTTAGTCTGGTGTGCTGACCTCTCTATTAAGCCTAGGTCGGGTTGCGGCGTATTGTTTGGCCGAGGCCGGGCATGACCCAGGAAAGTGTGTCCGGTCGGAGTTAATCGAGCGTGGTGGGTAAGTTGGTGCACCCCTGGAGGGAAGAAAACATCTATCGATAGCCTGTCCTATGGTAACGGACAGTTGGAGTTGTATCCCGATCGATACAACTAGAACTGGATACTTGTGATGAGGAATGGATTGTGATGATAACTGGATAGTATGGCTTTGGGATTGCTTTCTCGCAGAGAGTCGAGAAAGGATCTCCGGCCGAGGTTGACAACACTACTACTACTTTACTTTATGCTACTCTTATCTCTTCTGATGCTGCAAGATGCTTGAAGATGCTAGTCTTCGATAGGACTAGGCCTTCTCTCTATTCTGGCATTTCTGTAGCCCAGTCCACATATACAGCCTTTCTTTGATAATGTTGCATATGTAGTGTAGATCCTTGCTTGCGAGTACTTTGGATGAGTACTCACGGTTGCTTTGCTCCCCCTTTCTCCCTTTCTTCTTCTTTCCGGTTGATGCAACCAGATGTCGGAGCCCAGGAGCCAGATGCTACCGCCGATGCCTACTACTACGTGGAGACTGTCGACGACCAGGAGTAGTTAGGAGGCTCCCAGGCAGGAGGCCTTTTCTTTTCGATCGATGTTGCTTTTGTGCTAGCCTTCTTAAGGCATACTTGTCTAACCTATGTCTGTACTCAGATATTGTTGCTTCCACTAACTCTTGTGTATTCGAGCTTATGTATTCGAGCCCTCGACGCCCCTGGCGTGTAATATAAAGCTTGTATTATTTTAATTTGTGTCTAGAGTTGTGTTGTGATATCTTCCCATGAGTTCTTGATCTTGATCGTACACATTTGCGTGTATGATTAGTGTACGATTGAATCGAGGGCGTCACAACCGGCATCTGTCCGAGGATAGTGATGGATGCCATCCGATGCTGCCCGCATACCTTTCGACAACTATATGAACTAACCGGACGAAATTCGTGCAAACAAAGCAAATTTCAAATTAACCATATGAAATTCATTAAATTTCAAAAACTTTTCCTACAAACTGGATGAAATTAATTACATATTTCGCACAAACCATACTAAAACCTACTGTAAACCTAATCTAAATGATCGCTGGCGCCCGACCACCATGTCCGGCCATGAACCCGAGAAAGCCGGCCATTGCCTTTGCCTCCGCCTCATCCGCCTCGATAACCTCCTCCTCCGGAGCACAAGGTTCTGAAGATTTCCGCCTCCACGTCGCCATCAAGCGGCTAATCGGCCGCCGATGTTTACCCCACCAAGCTTGGCGTCGACTGAGTGGGGTAGAGGTGGCCTTCCCAGGACCAGAGCGGCAGCGACCTACCGTGTACTACTCTTCCTTGCTGCCGGCTGCGCCCGCGCACGCGCGCCGGCTTCATGGTCGTCGCGGCGGAGGGCGGCCGGGGGGGGGGGTGCCGACAATCTCCTTCATTTGCTCCTATGATAGTACGTCGAAGAGAGCTTTGGAGCGCGCCCGGGGTGGAGCCGCCGATGTCCCTCATCTGCTCCTACGACAGTACGTCCAAGAGAGCTTCGGAGCGCCAAGAGGCCATGGTTGAAGTGGTGGCGATAGAAGGAAGGGACCGGAGGAGAATAAGTGTGGGTCTTTGGCTATGGCTGGGAGCTGGGGCTCAAGTTAATATGGCGGGCGAATGGCAATGAGCCGTGGCACACGGATGGACAACTGGCGCCGGAGTAGGTTCGTCGGGCGTGAATGCGACGCTGCTTCAGTGAATTAACTGCAGATGCATTTGGGTTACTGACATGTGGGCCCAACGGGCATCTGGCTCGCATGTCAGTGACACACCAATTGCACCTGCAGTTAAGTCCGGTGAATGCGGCATTGACATTCTGTAGAGACGGTGACCGTTTCAGGCGGGAAGCGCGTGCTAGCGATGGAAGGGGTTTCGGTGTGTAGTGGCACTAAGATCGGTCGCTCACGATAGTACATACTCTGTACCATACTACCATAGTACCCTCTCTAGCTTAGGCTGTTTTATAGACTGTCATTGTGATGGACGATATACATGAGCAAGGCGGTCCGAGTATGACCGTTGGTGTTGAGCCAGGTGAATACATGCTCGGCGTTCGCGTAGGCCTCCATCAAACGTCTAAACAGTAATGTCAGGCACCGCCGGGGCGTGCAGGTGATGGGCTCGCCGTTTGCGTTGCGCCATGAGAAGGACTTTGATTTAGAGGGCGACGTGCATGCTTTAGCATGCTTTGACAGCGTGAGCGTGAGTGTCTGACGTGAAGTATTTCATTTTCATTTGGCTGACGAGGGTGCGTTGCAGCGACGAGTCCGTGGTTTGATTCCCCACATACGCATAATTTTGGTTTTTATAGTATTTCTTTCTCCATTGACACGTAGGCCCGCGTAGATAGATAAAGAACACAAGCTGATGAGGCACATGCAGACTGTTTGACTAGTCAAACAGACAAATACAGAGCTATACGCTGAGCCAGTGACCGTATAATCACCATATCTCGTATACAATGATCAAAGTGAGCTATCAAGACAAGTTCGATGACCGCCAATGCATTTTACTCGGTAATAAATGACCAGGATTGAAGGGGAATTCAAATTTGCTTCGTCTTCTGTCCTTGAGCTCTTGACAAACCAATGCGCTATACGGTTTTCCGGCCACTCCACCCCAGAGCTCTTACCAAGTGTCGTTCATGCCATCACGCCGCACACTAACCGGTAAGGCAGCGATGGCATCCCGCCGCGCCGAGTTCCTCGCCGCCCACAACCGCACACAAAATGGTTGGGAAGCGATGGCATCCTGCCGTGCCGAGTTCATTGCCGCTCGCAACCTCACAACTATGTGGGAGGAATTTGAAGATGCCAAGGCCGAATGGGCGGTAGAGCAAGAGGCGGCCAAAGCCACACAGAGGGAGTGGAAAAGTCAGAAAGCACTCAAGAAAAGAGTGGCCCGCCGCCGCAAGAAAGAAAAGGACGCACACGCTGCTGCGGAGAGGTCGGCGGAGATCCAAGCACGGTGGGATGTCGCCGACAAAGCCGGGAAGGAGAACGACGGCGTCTGGCCAGCATCTGAGTAGTAGTAGTACTAGTAGTTAGTGTGTGTGTGTCTGTGTCTGAGTATGAGCATGTACCAATACTACTAGTTACTATTGTAGTTTTTAGAGCAAATTACTAGTACATTAGCCTAGACTAAATGGAAAAATTCCTATCCTAAGCATCAAATGGCATCTCTTTCTCTATAGGAATTGAGATGCATGTCATCTCACTTCCTATGATTTTCATATTCCTATCCTAAGAACGAAAGGAGGCCTCTGTTGGAGTAACTACTGTAGCTAGTAGTACTGCTGGTACAGTAGTTTTCTTCAAGAAGCGGAATTCAACGAAGTCATGATGGTTCCTTCATCCGAGCAACTTCAAAGTGGGATGTGGGCCTGTGATTTGATGGCTCATTAGTCATTGTTACTGCGACGCGACGACCTGGGTGACTCTCCCTTGGAGTTCTGTGTGCATGGCAAGTGGACCAGGATGGTCGACGTCCCACATATTGGCGAACGGAAGTATTCTTTCCGATATCGAGGAGCAAGGAAACCGCGTGGTATAGTATCACTGCTGATTGGTTCGCAAAAAATAGTATCACTGCCGATTTATAATTATTTTTTATTTCTGATGAATGCTAGCGTTTCAACTCTTACGACGAAGGGTGCCAAACACGGCACGTGCTGGATGTCCCACGCGTCAGCGAAAGGAGTGGGACATGAACAGCGTGGTAGAGCCCAGCGTAAAAAAACAGCGTGGTAGAGCGTCTCCACTTCTTCCACTTCTGGGTCGGAGACCACACGTAGTAGTACTTAGTGGTATGAACGATACAAAGTGCGACCTGGAGAGAAAGACACGTCTAGTTGGAAGGTCTCGGGGCATACACGTAAACAAATATAAAAGTTAATATGTGCCTCCAACTAATATAGTAGTAGTAGAGTACTTAGGCACGTACTACATAACATCACCGTGCATTGCACGTACAACATTTAGTGGTAGTACGTAGTAAGAGACAAATGACGCCCAAGAGTTCCCTTCTCGACCTACTTTTGGGTGTTTGGTAGAGTGTATGGAGGGTGCATGAGTCCACACTAGTTTAGCACAAATACACTAGAAGCATGCATGAAGAGAGCATGCATGAAGAGGGGTGTTGAGTTGAGCATGCATGAAGAGGGAACAACTATGCTGTGAAACGAGAACGCAACCAAACACACCCTATATGCCACACATGTTCATACCATTTGTGCCTTTCTACTTCACTTACCGCGCTACATTACTCAGGTTCGTACGTCCACTCCTGGGTACATGTCCGTCTCGTAGTTCCAGTCCCACCTGTTCTTCATATAGATGGAACGATCCTTGCATAACACGTGCACCTTGATGCTAGATGTCTCGCGTGTTGGCAAAAGGATGAACAAAACTCACGTAAAAAAATAGAGTGGAAGAACATAGATACGGACGACCGAGAAGGAGCAAGGAACCTCGTGGTGGAGCGTCAGCACTCATAATATTTAATATTATTCAGCGATATAAAATTAACCAATCATCTCCACAGTGGACTGGAAGAGTACGAAACACGGCAGCCCAGTGTAGTTACATCATACTAGTACATGGCTAACCCACGCTATCACCATATTTCTTGGCTTCCGTGCGACACCTATCTCTAGTAATCTAGCAGCCCGTATCGCTTCTCCCTCCTCTTCTCTATAAAAGTGCAGCGAGCTGGCTTTTCTGCCATCTATTGAGGTCGGTTAACTATCACATGTTAGCGACATGCCAAGAGCATTCTAAAAAAAATTCCTTTCACGTTCCGTTTTCAAAAAGAAAAAGAAATCCTTTCACATACGAATTTGCCTGTATGCTTTGAGCAACTTGCATGTCCTATACTGCTCCTGTTTGATACTCTAACTTAGCTAGAGGTTATACTAAGTCATGACTAACCCTGAACTAACTGTAGCCAAAGAGGTGTTTGGGTGACAGGGTTAGATTGACAATAAATGCACTTCATGGAGAGAGAAAAGTGATTTTTCGGTGGTCCCAATGAGAACTATCTCCAGTTAGCACCTCTTGGGTGGGATATTTTTTTTTGGTGGGTTCGATGCAACTTGCTCCAATTTAAACCCTCATGCTTGGATACTTTAGAGCTATTTGAGCCCCAACTAGCTCAAACTAACTCTAACCCATGGATCCAAACAGGGCCTATGGCCAGTCTCGACGCGGAGCAGTCGCGTGCACCGGGAAGCGGCACTCTCTCGGCCGTCGCGCCACTTCAAAGCCAGCGCCAGTGAGAGGTCGCCTCGCTCTGGCTGGGCATTAATGCGGCACTGATGCTCCAGGGCGACGCTGACCATTTCACGCAAGAATCGCACGCTGGCAAGGGAGTATAGGTTTTGAACCGTTTCAGGTGTAGTACTGGTAGTTTGCAAAACTACTCAATTATTGCACTCAGTTTCCTAAGAAATTGTGGTAAAAAAACGTTACTCCACAGCCCGCTTCCCTTCTCCTTCCTCTTCCATCGCCCGAGCACGTCCAAGGGAAGCGACCGGTCAACCCTTATATAGGAATGCTAGCACAAAAAGATGCATGCAAGACCACTAAAATTTCCATATTAAAGCGCCGCTCCGGCGGGAGTATGGCGTATGTTGGTACCTTCGGCCGACCCATGGCTACCGGGCGACGGCGACCAAAGAAGAGGCGGCGGGAGGGGAATGAATGCAGCTACTGTTTGGGTTCGCCTTCCGGCTTAAATAAATGCGCAGCATCACGTGTACTCGCGGGTGCACAAATTGTAACATACGTGTCTGCTTAAGTGGGTGTCACATAACTGGTGTGTGTGAGAGAGATTCTGAGAGAGAGTGCGTGTGTGCGACTCTACTCTTCGGACAAGTACTCAACCTTTTGCATCGGGATATAAGTATAATGGTATTTACTTTAGCTAGTGATTTACGTGGTCATGTTAACATGGTTGTGTCAAAAAAATGTCACTTCCTGCTCATGATTTGCGTTATATAATTACAAGCAAGATTCTCGTGCATTGCAGGGAACATCAATATGCATTTTTTACAAAACATCTGTTGTGATTGACCCATGAAGGAGTAATCCCATGTGTAAAAACTAATGATATCTCGAGAATTTTATCGGAAAACTGGTATCTCGAGAATGTCATCGAAAAAATGAAAGATGAGAGATAAGGCGAGGAGTGGAGCGTGGTGGTGACTGGTGGTCAGAATGGGCGGATGCATGGGGTTGGACGGCACCGGCAGGCGGCAGCGGCCACCATGCATGCTAGATTGTTCCAGAGACTTATTCCTTTTTTAATTGCTGAGCAATGAGGTTGCGGGAGATAAAGATGTGGAGAGAGGTGCGGGTATCTTTTGTAAAATTATCATAGTTTGCTTTCTATCCTCAGATATAGATCATACGGTCTGTATTACAAGATGGCAGGCACACCATCACTGCCAACTCGTTTTCTATAAGGGTACAGATGATAAGTTTGCTGACTACTAAAGTAAAGTGGAATTTGTCCATGTTATGCAAGTATATAAAGGTGATTGTTTATCATACGGGTAAGGTTGGATGAAGGGTGGTAGGAACAAATGCTTCGCCTAGAGCATGTGTGTGTGAGATGGAGTCTTAGTGTGTGTGTGTGAGAGAGAGGAGAGAGAGATGGAGTCTTAGTTTGTGTGTGTGAGAGAGAGAGAGATGGAGTCTTAGTGTGTGTGTGGGGGGCGCGTGCATGCATGCGTGCGTGTGTGTTTGTGTGTGTGTGTGTGTGAGAGAGAGAGAGATGGAGTCTTAGTGTGTGTGTGTGGGGGGGTGCGTGTGTGTGTGTCGCGGGGTCCTCTGTGGAGGATGTAATTTAAGTGTGCATGGCTTCATCATAGAGAGGTGATGCGTGTGGTAGAGGCCACCAACGATGGGGTGCGAGAGAGAAAATGCCCGTAGAGAGGGAAGAGAAGGTGTGTGCGCGTGAGAGGAGTCGACATCGAGAGAACGTGTTTGTTCGAGAGACACCAAGGAAGACTACTATATATCGATGGTGCATGTAGGCGGGAATTAAACAAAGGGATGGTCTTATTGGTTTTGGGGATATAGGGGAAGAGTGAGAGGCGGGGTGGGTAGCTAGAAGGAGATTGTTAAGTGTGAGTGTGTGTTTTACCCATCCCGGCGGAAGTTATGTGCACAAAAGAGGAGAACGATTCGATGTGGCGTTAGGATTGAGGGTAATTAACTACGTATGGAGACATAGAGACCTTGAATGTGCATGTGTGAGAGGTATACATGTATACGTGGGATGTGTGTGTGTGTGTGGCGCGCGCGCGCGCATGATCGAGATAAAAGAAAGAAGACATAAGTCATAAGATCAACGACATGGGAGAGACAGATCGGTATGACAATATGCATGCATGTGAGAATGTAGGGAAGAAGGCCCGACAATTGAGCATGTGTTTTTGTGTTTAAGAGATAGTGGTGTGGGCTGGAGCATGCATCTATGGCGAGCAGAGGGAGTGAGGCGCAACTATTGTGCAAAAGAGACAACCTATAAATGCATATGTATGGAGAGACATATATAGTGTGGGTGATAGGAAGCAATACTCCGTGCGAGAAAGAAATGTTGACGGAGAAACTATAGATAAATATAGAGATGGAGATGCTAGCTAGAGGGACATCCGCAAGTTTGGGTGTTGGAGATGACCGTCGGGTGGTTCAAAGGGTGAATTTATATATGTGTGTGAGAGGGCACTTGACTGCATGTAGAGAGAAACATATGTAGTGTGCGTGATAGGAATCAAGAGTGAGGGCGAGAAGGAAGGTTGATGGAGAAACAGATAAATAGAAAGATGAAGATGCTAGCTAGTGTGTGTTAGAGATAGGAGTCGAGTGGATCAGAAGGCTGGGTTATGTGTGTGGGTGTGAGAGAGATAGAGAGAGGGTGCATGTGAGTCACATACGAACAAATATCAGAGAGAAATGAGATCCAGAGAGACGGAGTTTTGTGTCTGCGAGAGAGAAAGATATTTCATGACGAGAATGATAGCTAGAGAGACATACGAGGGAACGCAAGATATCTCTAGGGAGAGAGGGTGTGTGTGAGCGACATACAAGAGAACAATGGAGAAATATGAGACCCTGGGAGACAGAGTTTGTGTTTGTGTGTGAGAAAGAGATATTGAAGAGGAAGAGTCGTAGGTTCTCATATCTAAGGAGCGAAAGACATCTCTGTATGAGGGGTGTGCGAGTGGCACACATGGGAATAGTAGAGAGAAATGAGACCCCGGGAGACAAAGTTTTGTGTTTGTGTGAGAGAAAGAGATTCCACATGGAGAATCATAGTTAGAGACACATAGCAGGGAGCGAGATATACTTAGGGAGAGATAGAGTGATGAATGTTGAGGGAGAGAGTACCGTTAGTGTGTTACAAAGATAAAAGATCATTGTCGACATACAGGTAGCACGAGAGATACCTGAGAGACGATGAACGCGTATAGGTCCAGAGAGATATTCCTATATAAGCATGAGTGATGGCTATATGAGACGAATATCTAGATTAAAGGGGATTCAAATATTTAAACCGGAGATCACGACATCGATAATATCATAACGCAAATTGGTGTATGAAACATGCATATTCATTTGAATTTGGGCACACGTGTAATGTTATATAGTTTATCAATATTAGTGATCCATAGATTCTTCAATTACAAACAATACATAGTTTTATGCAATTAATGTCTAAACGGGATTACACTATATGTTGCGTGTGTGAAACACATTATACATGTTTGAGAAGTAAAAAAACCCGCATGAAACACACATTAATTGGAG
Organism: Triticum urartu; assembly: GCF_056163025.1. Classification (NCBI taxonomy): domain Eukaryota; kingdom Viridiplantae; phylum Streptophyta; class Magnoliopsida; order Poales; family Poaceae; genus Triticum; species Triticum urartu. The sequence goes on along the minus strand of NC_141875.1, from coordinate 109,403,506 downwards.
ACAGTTAGCGAGGAATGCATACATTGGATTTCAACATAAAGTGGTTTCAAATATCTGAAAATCCAAACTGATGGATACAACCTTATGAATATGAGATCATGCCATTTGTAAACCACATTTATGTATAAATGGTGTTGTGCTTTTGAAAGTATATATAGAAAATGATGTATATAGAATGTAATTCCAATTGAAAATGGATCCCGCCCGAAAAAAATAGAATACAAACGGGATTCGAATTGAGTTGGCATGGTAAACGTGCACTCTGCAAAATTTGAATGAAGCGGAGAAGGTCGCAGTAACCGCCCGAAACCAAAATCTGCGAGATGGAAATCACTACAGCCTATCCCTGCCACGCAAAGCCTATCTGCTGGATTTCTATAGGTTTCGATAGGGGTAGGTTTGTAATTTCACCCAAACATGACGTAACCGCCTCTCACCCAGATTCATACACGGTGGGTGCCGAAACACAGTGTGTCCTCGACCGAAATCGACTCCCTCCCCGATTTATATTCATACACGATGGGCGCCAAAAACAAACTCTCATCGGCAAATATTCGGTGTATGCGAGATTACCGTCCTATCCCCAACCGACTAATGTTGCTGTGATGTAGTAGAAATTTGAAATGGGGGCTAAGTTTGTAAATTTCCTCGCATTTGAGACAAGAGCGCCCTGAATACATGGTTCCCCCCTTCCTCTCCACCTCCCTTTTCCCCATTCGTACTCCGTGGGCGCCAAAACACCGTCTCCACCCCACCCTCCTCCGTCCGTCGCCATCCGCCACCCCATCCACCGCCGTCCTCCTCCACCATGCCAGAGCTGATACCCCGACGCCGCCGTCCATTACAAGAGATCGACCTCTCTCATCCACGGCTTCGGACCGGGATCCTTGCATCCCGTCCTCTCGCTTCATCCCCGCCGTCGTCCACCTTGTCGGCGCCGCTCCTACGACCGTCTCGTCCACCGCGCCCTGCCGCCACTGTCTACCCTCCTAGATCTGCTTCCACTCCGCCGACAGCCATCGCAGCAGCACCGTCAAATTTTCAGCATGTGCGTACACGGCGCCGCACCAAAGGCGGTACTCTTTCGTATCTGCTCAACTTATTTATCGCAGCAAGAAAATAGATCGCCACTGCTTTACTCTGATTTCTTGTCTTGGTTGCGAAGTTTCCTTTGTCCGGTTTGCACCTTCAGATCCGCCATGGCACGCTCAACACTATACTCCCAATGCTTATGGTTTTCCCCTTTTATATTCCACACTAGTTAAATCATAGTAGACTAAATTTCAAAATTGGGTGAGTCGATTTTTCAGAGCTCGCCGGAGTTCGCCGGTGCGATCGAAGGGGCTCGGGTGGTTGTGGGGCCTCGCCGAATGCAGAAAACTCGACGCGGGTGGGGGTGGCGGAGGAACACCGGTGGTGGGGGCCGGTGGTCCGGCCGGTGCCCGTGCAGTGTTTTGTATGGGAAGAATCAGAGACGAGGAAGAAGAAGGGTTAGGAGACGTAGGATCTTCATCCAACCGCCTGAAATGGTCGAGAGACAGCTGGGAGTTGCATTCTTAATGCGCTCTGGTTCATCATGTGTGGGCACTACGCAACCAACATTTTATTATCCAAAATCTGCTTGCTCTTCTTTACCATGTTCCTCTTCTGTTCTTCTTTAATATGTACTCTCTCCGTTCCTAAATACAAGTCTTTGTATAGATTCCACCATGGACTACATATGGAGCAAAATGAGTGAATCTACACTCTAAAATGTATCTGGATACATCTGTATGTGATCCATAGTGGAAATCTCTACCAAGACTTATATTTTGGAACGGAGGGAGTATGATAGTAGTACAGTATGTTCCTTGTACTGAAGATGAGCAGGGATATTTGCAGTGTAGAGGTCTATACGGTCGGTTGTGATGGACACTTTGAGCCTCTTTGATTCGTAGGATCTTGTAAACATAGGAATAGGATTTGTAGTGGCCTGCCCACTTGAATCCTATAAGAATAGCAAGGAAATGCGGGGAGCTGTGTCGCCTTTGAGAGTTACACTTATATTAACAGTACCGCACCTTCACTTGAAAAGAGCTGGTGTCCGAAGCCTTTCTAGCCGTACGGGCAATACTAGCACATATATTCCAGCAAGTTCCACTCTGCTGATTTTACTCTGATACTTAAGGTTTTCCCGTTATATCTACACTATGATCTGTGTAGCTGCTTTGTGTCGCATTAGCAGCAGTCCACTCTTGAAGCTAAACACTGCAATGACTTACAAAATTGGCACCAAGGCATTGAGTGCCATTCTGGATGCAATGAAACTCATACGCTCCCCACCTGTTGATTCTTGTTCAGAATATGATCCTAATGACTATTCTAACCTCGAGGAGTCAAAGGCAGATGGCCTGTCCTGTTCACCCATCAAGGTGCCTATTCTAATTTGGCAATGTTTTATTCATTGCGGGTATATTGCATATGTTGTCTTGCATTTCTTCTACTTTGTTGCACCGCCATCTGCTTAGTTTACTCATCATATATGTCGAAATGGCATGCCCATCCATTATCAATACATATTCCATCTGTCATCATACTATGTTTTCCCACTCAAATGATGTTCTTGTGCATCAGACATCAAAAAGGAAGAGTGTGATTGCCGAACCTGAAGGAGCACCAGCAAAGTCCTTGAAAAATGTGGTGGTTCCGGAGAAATCAGACAACACCCCACTTATATTGGCTCTACAACCAGTGACACAAAACGTAGGACCGACGCCAGCAGACTGTACCCATACTTCAGTGGCCACACCACTAGCCCCACCACACAGGACCTACACTTCAGCAAAAGGTATACCGATTTCATTTGCCATAGCACCAGCTGTACCACAGAAAAATCCCACTCCAGCAAAAAGTACAGCAAGTCCACCAGCTGAAGACCTATCCCAACTACAGAGACGTCCAATTACTGCAGATTGGAACCCCATTCCATTTATTCCCAGATTAAAACAAAATGCTTTCAATGTTGTTAGGGACTACGTGCATATATGCCCATCATGGGAAGATTATTGTGAAGACAAACACCATTTTCACATCTTCCTGTCCAACTTACGTGTAAGTGCTATTATTCATGGTTATTATTTTCCTATTTTTCTACTGATTGAACACATCAATGATTTAAATTACATTGTTGTAACTAGGTGAGGGTCAATCTGGATAGTCATGACGAGCAAAGCTTGCTTGTGCTTTTCAGGGAAGCATTGCAGCAGTATCGGTGTTACATGAGGAAATCACACTTTGATGGCAGGTCTATAAACGAATTTCCGGTGAAGTCTCCTGTGCTAAATTTAGAAGACATTGAATGGAAAAACCTTGTTATGCACTAGTCTCGTTCCCCGGATGAGTTACTGTCTATGAAATCACATGACAATTTGAACTTCTACTTTTCCGTATGTGCCTTACGGATCTTTTTTGCAGGAAATCTGCTCGAAGAAGAATTCTGGTTTGACAAGAACGACATGATATCGCAAATATGCCGCCCGCTGCTTTGCTCTTGTTAGTACCTGTTGTCCTGTATCAGTGTACTTGCATACATACCTGGTTCATTATGTGACAGCAGTATGCATGATAGCTTGCTTATCAATTGTTCGCTCCAAATTATCTGATTTGTATGAATGGTTACATTAGTGTAGAATATATCCAATGCCAATGTTTTTTTAGCTCTGCATTGTTCTTGTAAGTACATGATGTCCTTTATCAGTGTACTTATAATGACATGTAGTTGTTCATGTACCATCACTCTGCATCTTATTTTCCTTTGCCCTCCATTTTCTACACATCAGATCTATGTTTACTCTTACCATAAGGTTGGTACTGAAGAAGTTTAGCTGTGCATTGCTCTTGGCTGTACCTTTTTCCTGTATCGCTGCACTTACATTTATAGCTACTTGGTTATGTAGCATCACTCTTCATCTTATCTTAAATATTCTACATTTTTCATATATTATCACATCTATATTTACTCTTAACAAAATGTAGAATAAAGGCAATGCTTTTGAAGAAGATTCTGTGGTAAACTTCTTGAATTGCCCCCCATCAGCATGGACAAGGCCTTTATAGAGCTTGTCTTCACCAATAATGTAAGTTTGTCCATCTCAAGCCTTCAAACTTTGTTGTATATATTTGGTTAGGCATGACTGCAACAGCTATTTATTTTTGGTGTTTGCATCAAATTGCTTGTTTAAAGTTTATTATGTAGTTCATAAACAAAAGTTTGTCCTTTCTCAATTTAAGTTTTCAGTTGTACAACCAAGTTCCTTCTTCATACCATGTAAATTAAACTATATAGAGCAAGTGATCTTCTTTTGCACTGCATGTATGCTTCTATTCTTCATCTGTAATCCAGTGGTGTGGTGAACCTACCCACTAGAGCACAATATCATATTCTATAATGTCTTAACTATGAACAATGTCAAATCATTCTACTATTATTTAAACCGTCTCTTTATTTGCCAATCTGAAATGGTATAAATTGACAGCACACTAACCATTGATAGTATGAGTTCTTGATCTGTAATCCAGTGGTGTCGTGAAGCTGCCAACTCCTTCACAATGTCATTTCCTGCCATGTCTTGACCTGAACAATACCATATTGTGTTAATGCAATTTTAAACTGTGTCACTTTATTCGTCAGTAAGAAATGTGATGAATTGTCAGCACTGATACTTTTATGTGCAAAACCTGTCATCTGTCTGCTTGTTTATCTTTCAGAGTGAGGAAGATATAAGTGTTGAACAAGCACTGTCTCATCATCTTGCTCAGCTACTTGCGCTGCAGCTCCCCAGCAGGGCTAACCTTTCTTGAACTCTATTGAAGTGCTGTCAATTTTGTCTATTATTTTGTCGGCGTGTTTATTTGCACTGTGGCGATCTTTGATGCCCAGTGTCTGTAATTTGCTGTCTGCTTGTGCCTTATTATCATACTGGCGAACTTTGATGCCCAGTGGATGTAATATGTCGTAATTTATTTATTGTATATATAGTCTAGGTTTTTTCTTATTCACGATGCTGCAGTTATTTTACTGTATATATATCATGTCTTCACACTAAATCGGCCAAACCGTAAAATTATGGTACATAATCGGGCCGTCATGCAATCACGATGTAGGTTGGGCCTGAAACGTGCCGAACAGCTCACGGGCCGGCAGCAGCCCGAAATGAACCCCGGCCCATGATTGTGCTAATCAAATCACGGGCTTTTAACAAGCCAAAATTGTCTCGGTCCTTATTTGGCCCAATCAGATATCGGCTGCGAGCAGGCCAGATGCAAACCGAGCCGTAGTTAGGCCCAACTATATGACGGGCTTTTAACAGGCCGAAATTAATATTGGGATGAAATGTTAAACGGGCCCTTAACAGGCCAAAACTAATATCAGGCCGAATTACTAAGTGGGCCTTTAGCAAGTGGGCCCAAAAGCATAGTGTCCAGTTGACGGGCCGAATCTGATATGGGCCATAATTGAGCCCAAAGGCTCTTAAAGGGCCGGACCTGATCCGGGCCGTAATTTGGCCCAGAACGTGGTAGGCTTTTAATGGGAAGGATCTCATATGGGCCATTATTAGGCCCGGAGCATGGCAGGCCATTAATGGAGCGGATCAAATATGGGCCGGCAGTTGGCCCAAAACATGGCAGCCAGTTAATGGGCTGGCCTACTAGGGTCCTCAAAATCTTGTGGACCTACAGCTGGGTCGACCCATTAATGTCGGTGAAATCTCGTGGGCCTTTAGCTGGGCCGGCCCATTATGATCCGCAAGAATCTTGTGGGCCTTTACCTGGGCTGGCCCATTATGGCACACAATAATCTTGTGGGCCTTTACTTGGGCCGACCCATTATAGCCCGCAAAATCTTTTGGGCCTTTAGCTGGGCCAGCCCATTATGGTCCACAAAATCTCATGGGCCTTTAGCTGGGCCGCTCCATTATGGTCCGCATAATCTTGTGGGCCTTTAGTTGGGCCAGACCATTTAAACTTGATGGGCCGGTCCACGTGTCAACATATCATAGGCGTGTCTCGCCCATTGGATGAGTGACACCTGTGCTAACATGGACCTGACACGTGTCTCCTCTAGCCAATGATGATTTTACACGTGGAAAATCCCCATTGGTCAGGGCTATTAACGGGTTATCGGATCCAAAACCCGACTCGATAGCTTAACGGCGTTCCGTTATGGTGGATTCCACGTGTCGGTCACCCTTGACGAAAGCACTTCTGTGACGCACGATTTATCATCATGGAAGTGGACACTTCCGTGATGATAGTTTTGGTAATGTCATGGAACACTTCTACAATAGCACAGGTATGACTATCTTGATTCTGTCATAAAATCGTCATGGATGTACATGCATGACAGAAAACGCGACCTACTGTGACAAACACGTATCATCACGGAAGTGTATTTTTTTGTAGTGGTGAGCCATGGATATAGCACTATAGGTGGAAGAGAATGCTGGTTGTGGAGAAGACAAAAAGGAGAAGATAGTCTCACATAAACTAGGCGTATCAATGGGCTATGGAGATGCCCATCAATAGATATCAATGTGAGTGAGTAGGGATTGACATGCAACTGATGCACTAGAGCTATAAGTGTATGAAAGCTCAACAAATAAAACTGATTAGGTGTGCATCCAACTCGCTTGCTCACGAAGACCTAGGGCATTTTGGGAAAGCCCATTATTGGAATATACAAGCCAAGTTCTATAATGTAAAATTCCCACTAGTATATGAAAGTGACAACATAGGAGACTCTCTATCATGAAGATCATGGTGCTACTTTGAAGCAAAAGTGTGATAAAAGGATAGTAACATTGTCCCTTCTCTCTTTTTCTCTCATTTTTTATTTGGGCCTTTTCTCTTCTTTTTTATGGCCTCTTTTTTTTCATCCGGAGTCTCATCCCGACTTGTGGGGGAATCATAGTCTCCATCATCCTTTCCTCACTTGGGACAATGCTCTAATAATGATGTTCATCACACTTTTATTTACTTACAAATCAAAAATTACAACTCGATACTTAGAACAAAATATGACTATGTGAATGCCTCCGGTGGTGTACCGGGATGTGCAACGAATCAAGAGTGACATGTATGAAAGAATTATAAAGGTGGCTTTGCCACAAATACGATGTCAACTACATGATCATGCAAAGCAATATGACAATAATGAAACGTGTCATAAAAAACGGAACGGTGGTAAGTTGCATGGCAATATATCTCAGAATGGATACAGAAATGCCATAATAGGTAGGTATGGTGGCTGTTTTGAGGAAGGTATATGGTGGGTGTATGGTACCGGCGAAAGTTGCGTGGTACTAGAGAGGCTAGCAATGGTGGAAGGGTGAGAGTGTGTATAATCCATGGACTCAACATTAGTCATAAAGAACTCACATACTTATTGCAAAAATCTATTAGTTATCGAAACAAAGTACTACGCGCATGCTCCTAGGGGGATAGATTTGTAGGAAAAGACCATCGCTCATCCCCGACCGCTACTCATAAGGAAGACAATCAATAAATAAATCATGCTCCAACTTCATCACATAACTGTTCACCATACATGCATGCTACGGGAATCACAAACTTTAACACAAGTATTTCTCAAATTCACAACTACTCAACTAGCATGACTCTAATATCACCATCTTCATATCTCAAAACGATTATCCAGTATCAAACTTCTCATAGTATTCAATGCACTTTTTATGAAAGTTTTTATTATACCCATTTTGGATGCCTATCATATTAGGACTAATTTTATAGCCAAAGCAAATTACCATGCTGTTCTAAAATACTCCCAAAATAATATAAGTGAAGCATGAGATATCAATAATTTCTATAAAATAAAACCACCACCGTGCTCTTAAAAAGGATAAGTGAAGCACTAGAGCAAAAGTTTCTAGCTCAAAAGATATAAGTGAAGCAAATAGAGGAGGCTCCGCGTTGTCCACCCTGCGAGGCTTGGTCCCTCGTGAGGGTCTTGAGTTTGTGTTGGTGAAGATGGGCCGTGTTGGGCCCCCCTTTGAGCCACGCTGCAGGCCACAGGCAGGCAAGTCTGGGGACCCCCATTCCCAGAACGCCGACACCTTCTGCAGCCTATTAGCCAATAATTTGGTTAAGAACTTCAAGCATGTATTAGTCAAAGATATTGGCCTAAAATCATTAGGACATTTAGGGTTTAAGATTTTAGGGATGAGTGTGATAAAGGAGGCATTGATCCCCTGCAAGCTAATGTTACCATGGTAAAACTCATCAATTAACTGCAAAAAATCCTTCTCAATAATGCTCCAGCATTGTTTCACAAGAAACCCATTAAAGCCATCCAGCCCAGGAGCACGGTCAGTTGGAAGATCCTTAAGAACAGCAGCAATTTCCTCAGAAGTGAAAGGTTGTGTCAAATCCTCCAGGCCATCCACTTTGTAAATCAACTCTTCAAGATTAAAGCCCATGTGCACTCCCTGAGCCTGCCCATTCTATTTTTGAACGAGGCCCAAAGCACTCCCACGATTTGGTCATGATCAATGACCAGAACATCAGCATCAGATCGGAGGCTGGCTATCAAATTCCTCCTCAACCGTTCTGTCGCCATAGCATGAAAGAATTTAGAATTTTCCTCACCGACCTTTATGTATCTGATAGTGCATCTCTGCTTCCAATAGATGAATTGTAACTTAAGAAGATCCTCATAGTGCAGCTTCACTATCTTCCTAAAATTAAACTCCGGAGTAGTAAGAGGACGTAACTCCTCGAGAGAATCAAACCCCAGAATCACCACTGAGCACTGTTGAATGAGCTTTTTGATAGAAGACAAGTTTACCGGCCACCTCTTTAGGTCATACCTTAAACGTTTAAACTTCTTGGAAATGACTGCAATAGAAGAGATGCCCAACATTCCTAAAGGTGCAGACCAGGACTTAGCAACACAATTCATGAAGCCCGGCATATGAACCCAATAGTTCTCAAACCTGAAAATGTTTGACTTAGGAATAGTAGTGTCAATAGAAACCACACAAGGCACATGATCTGAGGAAGTGCGGGCCAAGGGGAAAACCAACGTATTGGGATACATGGTAATCCAGGTGCTGGAAGTAAAAAACCAGTCAAGTTGTTCAAGCAATTGTTGCTCTTGCATGTTAGACCAAGTGAAAGCACGTCCCTTGAGAGGTAACTCGAACAGACCCAGATGCCCAACTATTTCATTGAACAAAAAGATATCATTTATATCACCCCCCGGCCGAATTCTGTTATCAAGCGATCTGATGAAATTAAAATCCCCCAGAAGCAACCACTTGTCATCAACGGGTATCTGCAAATGATAAAGCCAGTGCACAAACTCATCTCTCAACTGCCCCTGACATGGTCCGTAAACAGTAACAAGATTCCATGATTCAGAGTTGTGGACAGAAGTAAACCGGATAATGAGGCCATAAGATTTAACCTCTATCAGTTGCCCAGAGAAAAAAGCAGAGTTCCAAACGACCAGAATGCCCCCAGATGCACCAACGGACAGGGAAAAGGCATAATTATCGAAACTCCGAGGACAAAATTGCCGGATCGCTCTAGTATCAAACTCATCACATTTGGTTTCTTGTAGACAGGCGACAACACAATTGCTTTCCTCGATTTTTGCTCGCACGTCTCGTTGTCGGCTATCAGAATTCAATCCGCGAACATTCCAGCACAACACATGCCAACTACGATAGGTTGTACTATTCATAGAGACCATGACACAAGTAGCAAAACAACTTCAATGCGTAACAGTGAAGTACCACAGCATCGCAAAAGGACTGACAGCAGACCGAGCAGTTCAGACAAAGGCCACGCCACAAAGTTCAGAGAAAGCTAACAACAAAAGAAATAAAAGATAAATTCCTTGGCATACAAAGACACCAAAGAAAGCCACATATCATTAGGAGTACTATTCATTGGAACTAGTCTTCTGTTCGTCATCGCAGGAAGAAGCCATAAGCTTATCCATGGTCAACTTCTCGGGGGAGATTCCCAATGAAGCTCCAAGGTCTTGCATCATGCGGATCAGCGTAGGAGGTGGAATATCTTCAGAAGACTCAGGGGGAGACGCTGTGCCAGAAGAGTGAGGAGCTGGGTGATCAAGCTTGGCAAACTTGGAGCGAGGCCTTCTCAGTGAGGTAGGCTTGACAAGGATAGCAGAAGTGGGCTTAAAGCCAGTCCTTTTAGCAGAGCTTGGTGTCATCCGTCGGGTGGAGAAATCATCCTCAGGCTGGATCACCGTGACAGTCTTCTTACCCCGACCACGCTTCCCAAGCCTGGACGGCCTCACAGAAGAAAACTCCATGTTGTCGCCAACAGAACCAAAGTGAAAGTTGATATCAGAATCAGCAGTAACAGCATGGTCAGAGATGTTGCCAAGAGCAGAAGTCAATTCCTCATGGACTATGAAATCTTCCTGGTCAAAAACCCCCATCCCCCAATAGCCAACATCATCCAACAGAGGAACCGTATGGGAGGAGCAAAGGCCAACAGCAGCAGAAAACAAACTCTCAGTTGCAGCATCCCAGAGTCTTGTTGGGAAGATGCCAGGAGGAAGGGCAGCAAACTTCAGACTTGTAGGTAAAGATCTGACAGACAGTTCAGGTAGTAAATCTCTGAAAGTCCTCTCCCAAAGCATAGCCGAAGGCAGAACCGGGCCATAAAACACTCTGACAATACCCAAGTGCACAGGCTCAAGCTGAATGACATTGGGGTGGTAGGGAACAATCGCCAGGTTCTGTTGGTCCACCTCAGCATTGTTGGCATCAGACGACTGCGAGGACTCCATAGAAGGATTAAGAACCATGGACTACTGATCCTGGGTAGGCTGAACCACAGGTACATCAACATGAGCATTATTTGCAGCTGCATCTTCCCAGGGCCCCCATCCATCGTCAGCCTGATTATCTGGTGGCTGCTGGAATTTTCCCCAATTATCAGCAGCAGCTTTATCCTGTTGGTGCTGTCCCGGCGGGACAGCATTCCATCCAAGGGCTGGATATGGCGGCATGGCCCAAAAAGGTTGGGGTGGCACCTGACCGGGCATGGGGTGCCGGTTAGCATCCAGCGGCATTGGATCTTCATCAGCTCTCAACAGAGCATTGGCGAAGTGGCCACCAGTGAGGATATAAACTGCAGCTGTCCAAGAAACTCGCGAAAAATCACACTCCAGGGAACCAAGATATCCTCAGGGAAAGAGGCATAAACCAAAGAACGGACCTTGCGACGATTAGTGTGCTCCCAGTAATGAAATTGACCGAAGGTTCTAGTAACCTCAGAGAGATATTTGGTATTGCGATAATCCAAAGGCACACCAATGAACATAAGCCATCCTATTCTGTGACCATGAAGGGCCCTAAATCCTTCACCTTGATTGTGCGGGATAAATCTAACAAAAAACTCCTCTCCATGATCATCTACTCCCAAGGCAAACAGTGGATGCTGAGTGTAGGAAGATCTGACTATCGGGTTCTCCATCTTAAACAAACCGACCCCTTGAAACCAAGTTTGAGCAGATCGAACAATAACCTGATGATTGACGGTGAGGAAGTTCAGCACTTGCTCCCGCCTCGCAGCCACCAAGTGCAGCGGAGGCAATGGCTCGACGATGGCCACCATGAACTCTTCATGCAGCCGCGGTGGAGCTTGGGAGGGCGAGTAGTACGTCCTCGGGACGCGGTCTTCTCCACCGTCGACAATGTCATGTCCCGCCGGCAGGAAGCGACGAGGATCGATAGCAAAGACTGCCATATCTGCGGGGGCCGATGGCAATGGAGGGGAAGCAGGCTCAGGCGGCGGTGGCGATTGGGGTTTTCTTGGTGAAGTTGGTCTAGCAGGGGGAGAAGGCAGCGAACCCGAACAGGCGGGCAAGGATTCTGAGGTGGCGCAAGGCTCGAAACCTGGTGATGGGACTTTAGGCACCCAGACGTCCAACGATTCATTATTCCCAGGGCAATTTTTCTTTTTATGACCAGAACGAAAACACAGCCTGCACCGAATCCTGTTGGTACACGTATCGGCCCGATGTTTCATACCAAGGCAATTCTGACAATCCCAATATTTGACGGCCATCTCCTCAATCATCTCATCAAAACGTTGAACTTGTTCGATAATTTTACTTGGAGAAGGAATTGGTGAGGAATTCTCTGGCAACTCATCATCAGAGATATCAATTGGGGTGTCAAGGGAGCCCAGAGAAACCGCAGAAAAACGGCCCAAGACATCCGGAGTGGGCTGGACCGACAGTGGGCTATTCGAAATAATCTTGGGCTTGGGATCCCCCAAATCAAAACAGACCCCAGCGAATCTGTGCTTGCCGCCCAAGAAAGGCGGACTTTCCGTTGAAGGCAGCGATCCAAACTGAATCGGCGGCGAAGAGATCGGAGAAACCGGCGTTGTGGCCGCTGGAGACGCCGGAGAAGTCATCGGAGAAGTTGCTGAGGACAAGATAGGGGTAGGGTCTCCCAAAGCCTTAGAAGGAGTAATATGATACCCAGCCTCACGAACTGTTAGAACATCCACAGCAGATGGTGCAAAACTATAACCCTTGCAAGCTGGGTAATTAAGAAATGTAGCAAAGCTCAGCTTCTTCTTGGAAGCAGGTTTAGATCCATGCATCCGTAACACAGATTTACTAGGAATCTGACGCAAGGCTTGGAGGCCTAAACGAACCCTGTTCTTAGAAGGAATAACTAGGATCCATTCCTGTTGACACTCAGACTGCCACAACTTGAACTCCTTCTCCCAATCCGGACCGCCATGGCCCCAAAGATGGAAGAAGCATTTAAAATGGGTGCAGACAAAGCTACGCTGATGAAGAATGAAAAACCCCACCTCCTTGCATGAAACATTAAAAGAGAATACACGATAACTAAGGAGCGAAACCTTGAGATGAGAACAATAATCTCCGATCGCAAGTTCCATAGCAAGGCCAACATTCTCCTCAGATAACCTGAAAGAGTGACACGCAAACGAAACCACCATAGTGAAGTGGCCAGAATCTTCCGAAGGGTGCACCGATCTGTGAAGGGTGAGCCTGATCTCTTGTGCAAAACCCATGCTAGGAGAAAAATCCAGCCCCAGAGAGATGGATGCATGGACAACCATGGAGAAGGCTACCAACAGGGAGGGCGAAAGACGCCGGAGCGGATGGCGCGAGCAGAAAGGCAATCTCACGGCTAGTGATTATGTTGTTGGTTCTGTTCTAGGACAAAGAGTTGATAAGAAATTAAATGTTATCTAGTATGCTAGTAAAACTCTAGACAGTGCCCAGAGAAAATATGCTACCACTAAAAAAGAATTTTTAGCAGTTGTATTTGAATATGATAAGTTCATACCTTATATTGTTGATTCCAAAGTAACTGTTCACACTGATCATGCTGCTATTAAATATCTTATGGAAAAGAAAGATGCTAAACCTAGACTTATTAGATGGGTTCTCTTGCTACAAGAATTTGATTTACATATTATTGATAGAAAGGGAGTTGAGAACCCCGTTGCAGACAACTTGTCTATGTTAAAAATGTTCTTGATGACCCACTACCTATTGATGATAGCTTTCCCGATGAACAATTAAATGTGATAAATGCATCTCATCATACTCCATGGTATGTTGATTATGCGAATTATATTGTTGCTAAATTTATAACACCTAGTTTCACAGACCAGCAAAAGGAAAAGTTTTACATGATTTAAGACATTACTTTTGGGATGACCCACACCTTTAGAAAGGAGTAGATGGTGTTATTAGACGTTGTGTACCTGAGCATGAACAAGAACATATCCTACACAAGTGTCACTCCGAGTCTTACGAAGGACACCACGCTAGAGATAGAACTGCACATAAGGTATTGCAATCCGGTTTCTATTGGCCCACTCTCTTTAAAGATGCTCGTAAGTTTGTCTTGTCTTGTGATGAATGCCAGAGAATTGGTAATATTAGTAAACGTCAGGAAATGCCTATGAACTATTCACTTGTTATTGAACCATTTGATGTTTGGGGCTTTGATTATATGGGGCCTTTTCCTTCCTCTAATGGGTATACACATATTTTAGTTGTTGTTGATTATGTTACTAAGTGGGTAGAAGCTATTCCAACTAGTAGTGCTGATCATAACACTTCTATTAAGATGCTTAAAGAAGTTATTTTTCCGAGGTTTGGAGTCCCTAGATATTTAATGACTGATGGTGGTTCGCATTTTATTCATGGTGCTTTCCGTAAAATGCTTGCTAAAATTTCGACTATTGCTATTGGAGGTTTTGAATTCCCTATTCCTACTGTCAAAAAGAAATACGATATTCTTATTGTTGGGGACATGCATATCCCCGTTGAGGTAACCTAGTGATATATGAAGATTATCATGTTTCATGTCGTTCGAAAGAAGTTTGTTAATAAGACTTGATCAACCTTATTAATGGATTCCTTTTGAAAGGTATGAGATGGATGAATTTAGTAAACACAACTTTTTGTACCCATTTTTTACTTTCTGTTAATTAGAATAAATAAAGTAGAAATGCTATTATTTTACTATTTTCTGAATTATCCGTGCAATAAAAATGACCAGAAAAAAGTTATCCACATGCCCTGGAAATTTAGTATGATTTTTTCTATATTATTTAAGAATTTTTGGCACTGAACACACCTCATGGGGGTGCACTAGTGGGCTACAAGCCCACAGAGCGCGTCCACCCCCTGGGCGCGCCTAGAGGGCTTGTGGGGCCCACATGGATCCCCTCACACTACTGGAATCAGCTTCTTTGCCATCTGCCATGGCGGACGGCAAAGGCGTACATGCCGGACGGCAAAAGCCTTTGCCGTCAGCCAACGGACGGCAAACTGTCCGTCTGAATGAGTGTCGGCAAAGGCCTTCTTTGTCGTCTGCTTCTTGGAAACAAACGGCAAAGGATTGTGCCGTCCGCCGTCTGAGGCCAGTAGACGGCAAAGATCATGGACGACAGTGGGGTGGGGTGAGATCCGTTAGGGGGTTAACGGCGCTCTTTGTCGTCCGCAGACGGACAGCAAAGAGCTCAGCTCGGCCAGCACTAAGAAGCTGCCACGTGGCCAGCTATGCCGTCCACCGACTGACGGCAAAGAGGTTTGAATCTTTGCCGTCTGCTGGCAGACGGCATAGCTGGCCCTGTTTGCCGTCCGCTAGCATAAAGAGGCTATATATCCCCTATTTTTATTTGAATCCATTTAATTTGACAGGATTTCACACACAAATATATATGCATACATATCCAACATGTCTAACAACATATAACAGCATGTCGAACAACATATTTCATCAAATCCAACATATATATCGAACAACATAGTTCAACAAAGTCCAACATATCCATATATACATACATAAACCAGAAACAAGTTTCCAACAACATATCCATATAGACATACATATCCAAACAAGTTTTCATAAACAACAAGGAAGCACGAAAAGAATAGTACACTCCATGAATCCAAGCTTCCTCATGTAAAGCAAATCTGCAAATTGGGAAAGATGAAAGTTAGAAGAAGAAGAAGAAGAAGACTAGCTAGAAGAAAAGGAAGAGGAGGAAAAGAAGAAGAATAAGAATTTATCTTCTCTTTCTTTCTCTCCTCTTGTATTATTTATCTTCTTATTTTCTAACTAATATAGGCAAAAATGCCATTTTTGGGCTAAGGTAGCTAAAAATGCTAAGTGTGTAGGTCAATTCAGAGCTAAGCTAGGTAAATAGGTCATTTTGGAGCTAACATAGGTTAAATGGATCATAATGGAGCTAACCTAGCTAAATTTGGTCATTTTTTTAGATAACCTAGCTAATTATGCCATTTTTGACCTAACTAAGCTTATTGTGTCATTTTAGAGGACAACAAGCTAAGTATATGACATTTATGAGGTTCGCAAGGTTATTATGCCATTTTAGAAGAAGAAGAACGTCTTCTTCTTCTTTTCTTCCTATTCCTTCTTTCCTTCCTCTTCCTTGATTTTCTTCATCTTATTATGTCATTTGTGGACTAAATAGGCTAAATTATGTCAAAAATGGACTAAACAGGCTAAATAAGAAGAAAAATGCAGTTATCACGGAGGTGTAGGAATGGTCGGGGTTGCCCCAGTGGCAGACGGAGGTGAAGGACCGGTCGGGGTTCCGCCATTG
Organism: Triticum urartu; assembly: GCF_056163025.1. NCBI lineage: Eukaryota > Viridiplantae > Streptophyta > Magnoliopsida > Poales > Poaceae > Triticum > Triticum urartu. The sequence goes on along the minus strand of NC_141875.1, from coordinate 109,387,336 downwards.
CGAGACGCGGAAGGATTGGTCGATGCTTGTCGGGAGCCATGCTGCACCAAAGATCATTTCCAATAATATCTCGTTAGCATGATGCAAACTGAAATGTGAATACTAGTAACTAACGACCATTCAAATCAAACTCACCGTGGTCGCTGGAGCAATCTGGGGCATCGGTGGAGGGGGCTGACTGTTTTTATCGCACATGGTTTGCACATTTGGTTCTCACAAGTCAGTCATATTAGTTAGTAATGCGAACATTATGTGCATGATTGGGCTAATATGCACAAGAAACGTACCACGATGAGCTCATATAGGGCCCGGTTGGACGCCTCGTTCCGGTTCCTCTCCTCCTCCAACAGCTTAGTCATCCTCTCCTCCAGCTCCCTCTCCCTCTCCGCCGCCTCCCTTTTTGCCTCCTCCAAAAGCACCTGGGTGTTCAATCTCTCTTTCTCAACCATGGCCTGCAACACACCACTCCTCGTTAGCATTGTAATCATCGACAGACGCACACACAATGTAATGGAGGAAAGGTGAGAGAGTCTGTATAACTAACCGCCATGGCGAGCTCCGCGGGCCGTGCATGAGGCGTTATCTTAGCATCAAAGCTACTCTAGCACTTCTTGATCTGCGGGAGAGTCCTAGTACAATGTATCAGTCCATCACCAATGGCTATGGAGCCAAGGGACCTCCCACCACCAGATATCATCACCAGCTCTGTATCAAAAGGATCCTGGCTCGGGTTAAAGTCCTCCCCTTTCCTCGCCTTCCCCTCGTCTCTATACTTCACGAGCTTGTGGTGGGAGGAGATGTTTTGGTGAAGCTCTCTGGATGATCTAGGTCAGACTCCGTGAATGGCTTCACCTTCTTGTATGGGGCAGTATGGGCCATGCCATAGAGGTCGAACAGATTTGCCACAGGCTTCTTGTTGTGGTGCGCCTGAGAGAGAGGGACAAATATTAGTTAAGGGCTCAACCTAGAATGAAGAATGATATTGCTATGTAAATAGGTCATTTTGGAGCTAAGTAAGGTTATTATGTCATTTTCGAGGAAAATAAGCTAAGTTTAGGTCATTTTGGAGGTAACCAAGATTATTATGCCATTTTTTTTACCAAAGTATGCTAATTATGTCATTATTGAGCTATCCAAGGTAGTTATGCCATTGTTTAGCTAACTAAAGCATATTTAGGCATTCTATAGAGCTATCAAAGGTCATTATATCATTTTAGAGCTAATTATGTCATGAATGAACTAGCTAAGATTAGTTTAGGTCGTTATTGAGCTATCGAAGGTAGTTATGCCATTTTTAAACTAACTAAAGCATATTAAGTCATTTTATAGAGCTATCTAAGGTTATTATGTCATTTTAGAGCTAAATATGTCATAAATGAACTAGCTAAGATTAGTTTAGGTCATTATTTAGCTATCCTAGGTAGTTATGCCATTTTTTAACTAACTAAAGCATATTTAGTTATTTTATAGAGCTATCTAAGGTTACTATGTCATTTTAGAGCTAATTATGTCATAAATGAACTATCCAAGGTAGTTATGCCATTTTTAACTAACTAAACATATTAATATAAGTCATTTTGGAAGGGATAAATGCTAGCATGAAGAATGAAATTGCATGAATCATGTAGCAAACCACATACCCACTTCTCCCCGTACTCAAACAAGTTGGAGCTCCCTTGATGGTGTGCCACACCTTCCATTTGGTCGCGCCTATCCTTGGCCCTATGGTGATCGACTAGCCATTGGGGAGAGCACCACGCATCCACCAACGCCTCCCATCAGTCCATCTTATCCACACACCATCTCCGGGGCACCTAAGTTAGTCAAGAGAAATTTTAGTGCTACGCCTACGAATCAGATCAAGAAAACTGAGTTCAAGGCCTTAAGAATAGGTAATTACCTGCATGTACTTCTCCTTACTCAGAAACTTGCTGCGACACTTCTTCTTGGCCCTCCTAATACCCTTCGAGGCGTAGTAGTCTCGAATGGCCTCCACCCGAGCCTCGTGTCGTAAGTTCTGAAGTAGGCGCTTGCACTCGGTTTCGAAAACCATAGACGCGGCCTCCTGCTCTCCCTCTAAAACCCTGTAGAAGGTTTGCAATCAAAAAAGACAACACTGATTAGTACAATCACTAGGTAGTGTTGATTTTTAATTCTGTAAAGGAGAAATTACCCAAAACTGACGGAACACAATGTTGGCCACCATATCGCACAGGACACCGGCGACCATCTCCTCCGGCAGGGCAGGGGCAACCGAGTACAGCTCCCAGCTCAGTGCTAGCTGTGGAACCTGACCCTCACCGGGCAACGTGACCCACCCAGGGAAGTGCTCCCGTCAAAGCACCCCAAGGACCTTGTTGGGCCTGCAGACACCACGGGGCTATGCCCAGCCCCTGCAGTATGACAAGGCCAACGCATTAGATATTAATTTGAAGGAACATGAAGGCCAAAGGTTAAAATAGTAAATGCACTTACTTCAACCCATTAGGCGTAATCAACCACCTCTGGTCGGGGGTCGTCAGCACGGGCAGGAGCTTTGTACAGCCATGCTTGTAGACCTTCTTGCCCTTCTCTACCAGCTCGTCGTCGCTGTAGCTATCATTAGAAAAGGTGTCCTCGCTACCATCAGTAGGGCCACTAGCCCCCGGAGTCTCGTGGGAAGAAGACTCCGGGACCGGAGTCTTCTGGGATGAAGACTCTGGGACCGGACTCACGTGGGGTGAAGGATCGGCGACACGAGTCAGGTGGGGCGAAGGATCGACGACCCGAGTCTGATGGGGTGAAGGATCGGCGACCTGAGGCTCATGGACCGGAGTCCAAGACGGGTCCACGTCAGACGGAGCAGTCCTGTGGTGGGGTGAATCAGCTAGGGGTGGCGGTGAGGAAGGCGTAGGTGCCTTCCTACCTCTGTCGCTGCCACGTCCACCTCTAGTAGCCTTCTTCGTCCTCCCCCGACCTCTCCCGGCCAAAGAAGAGGCGCCCACCATTGTTGTCTGCATACTGTCTAGCAGTGCTCTCCGGAGTGGCTGGGGTGGAATAATGGAATCACCCCTCCCAGTAGCGCTTGCAGGAGGCTCGGGGCGCTCTGGATCCTTTCCCACCATCCAGTCAACACATGCAATGACAAAAAGTAAACGAAATTAGTACAACATAAAAAAATTGTATACCTGACATGAATAATATGTATATAATTTAAGTGTATCATCATCATGAACATATATAATAAAAAAATTGAATACCTCACATTACTAATATTACTCTGAATCGTCTATATATGCTCCAGGATCATTAAATGCATCATCATCATCACTATCAGTGACGTGCTCATCATCATCGTCAATAAATGCATCAATATGTGGAAGGCCTCCTTTACGTAATCGTTCAAGCATTGACAGGTCATCTGCAGAAGTAACTTCTTCTTGTTCCGGCTCTTCTTGTTCCGGCTCAGGGGTGAAGTCAGACTCACTATCGTTGTCTACTTTAATGTTTTGGGGTGGAGTAGAGCGGTTCTTGAAACTTTTTTTGGGAAGATGTATTTCTTGGAAGAGTTCTCCTTCGTCATATGTGTCTTGGTTAATGTGAAGTTCATAATCCTCTTCATTGAGGGGGAGGTGGTCTAACACGTGGTGGCACTTCAAAAATGACATCCCAACCACTCATATTTGGATCACTTTAACAGGCCCACAATAGATAGAAAACTTGGGTTTCCTGTTGAGCCGTAATATGGACATCGGGAACATCCAAATGGATGCTTTGTTTGACTTCGACTAGCCCTATATATTCATGAGTCCTTCTAGTATCCCTCGGCTGGAACCAATAACATCTGAAGACTACGACGTTTGGTGGGTTTTCACCATAGAATTGAAGTTCATAAAATGCTTCAACTCTTCCATAATACTCGATATCTTCTTCGCTGATAGAAGAGACACAACAATTTGTAGACTTTCGGTCAGCCATAGATAGCTCTTTGCCATACGTACGAAAGCATGTCTATGCCGAACAATGTACCAAAAATGGCTTCAGCGATATTCTTTTCAGTGTGCATCACGTCGATGTTGTGTGGGAAAAGGAGGTCTTTGAAGTAAGGCAGATCCCACAAGCATGTCTTGTGAGTCCAGGCGTGTTCCTTATTATACCCCTTGAAATACCCTGGATGCTCTGGATCTGGCTCGAGAGCGTTTAACTGATCTAGGGTCTGTTGGCCTGTCAACGCAGGTGATGCAGAGTGTTTGACAACTCTACCTTTGATGAAGTTCTTCTTGTATTTCCTGAACTTATGGCGAGAATCTAGAAACCGTCTACCCAAGTCAAAGCAAGTATACTTGTGCCCTGCCGTCAGCCAACGAAACTCAAGAGCTCCCTTGCATGTGGGGCATGGGAACCTTCCATGCACACACACCAGCCAACGAATAGCGCATACACCGGCAAGTCATGCGTCGAGTACATGTACCAGACACGCATTATGAAGTTCTGTTTGCTAAAGGCGTTGTATGTCCTGAACACATTATCCCAAGCTTCTTGCAATTCGTCCTTAAGCGAACGCATGTACAAATTCATATTCTTCCCTAGATAGTTGGGCCATGGAATTATCAACGTTAGGAAAATGTTCTTCTTTGCATAATCTGCCCGGGGGGAGATTGAGTGGAATGACAAACACGGGCCAACAACTGTATGGGGCAGCTACCTGACCAAACACACTGAACCCATCCATGCTGATGGCGACTCGAGGATGCCTTGGATCTGCCGTTTTTTCCTTATGTAATGCATCAAAGCACTTCCACGCTTCACCATCCGATGTGTGCACCATCATCACATTCCCATCTGCATCTAGTTCGGTTCTTTTGCCCATTTTATGCCATGTCATCTATCTGGCCGTCTCTTCGACCATGAAAATACATTGAAGTCTTAGTACGATTGGCATATACCAAAGAACATTAACGAGTATTTTGGTCTGCGTCTTCTCACCCATACCGTTGTCTACCACAACATACCTCGAAGAATTGCAAATGGGACAATAGTTCAAGTCCTCATACTGAAGCCTAAATAAGACACATCCTTTCTCACAGGCATGTTTCTTCTCATAGGGCATCTTAAGAGCATGGAGGATTTTGTCTGACTGGTACAGGTTTGCAGGTAGCACATGGCCTTTGGGCAGAAATTGTCTGAATACTGTCATCATCGCATCGTAGCATTCTCTGCCCAAGTTGAATTGAGCCTTCAAAGCCATTATTCGTGAGATGGCATCCAGCTGACAAAGCTTGGTGTGCTCGTGGAGAGGACGTTTTGAGGACTCCAACATTTCAGTGAAGGCCTTTGCAGCTTCCTCCATCTCCTCATCCGAGTCCTGAGCATCGTCAAAGTGTTGCACCATGTCTTCCATCTCGGTACCATGCTCATCAGTGCAACGACGAACCACCTCGTGTAGCGACCCGACTTCAAACGGTCAAGTCTCTATGTTTTAGTGTCATCCATGGATCCGTAATGCTGACACACACAGTACTCAAGGATTGATAACAGAGTAGCAATCACACACTTATTACATCGAATGTCTCAAAAGAGAACTTATTACAATAAATATGGCTTAAGGCCATCTAATACGATAACAGCGGAAGACTTGGAAGATAAAGTGAGTCCATCAACTCCAACGGCATAGCTGAGCTGCACGGCAATGACCTAACGAACCTTACTCCTCATCTGAAAAGTCTGCAACATAATACGTTGCAGCCCGAAAATGGGTCAGCACATGGAATATGCTGGCAGTGTAACACAGTAAAGCAAGAATAGAATAATGCTATCACTACATGCATGTTTGGCTGGTGGAAATCTCTATGGTTATAGTTTTGCGAAAAGCCAATTTTTCCCTACAACAAAGGAATAGATTTTATTTAACTATCATGGTAGTTGAAACATCATTGAGAAGGTTCCTCCAACTCAACCCCAATTAAAAGTAATTATCGACCCAACAATATTAATTTAGAGTCATGAGATACATATGATAATCCAAGTACTAGATCATCAAGGTTTGTCCATAACCGGGGACACGGCTAACCATGATTAGTTTATACACTCTATAGAGTTTTTTGCACTTTCCCCCACAAGACCCGATCCCCTCCGTTGGATTTCTCGCACTTCCGGGTGTTTGAGAAACGGATGACCGAGACACAGTCTTCTAGAAGCATTAACTCCTTACTCTGGGCAGACCATACGAACCTACATCCCTTTACCTGCTGATCCACCTCTTCAAGAGCTTCACGCAACTTACTCAACTATGCTAGAGCCCATAATAGCTTGTGGCTGCACACGAAAGTTTCTAGTATGAAATATCTCAGTTCCCTTTGAGCCTGGGTGGCGGACCTTAGGATTATCACACGAGTACTCCGGGATATCCTAGGACAACACTGGATTCTCCAGGTGCCCAACCAACAATCCACCCAGATGTATATTTAAGTTTCCACCTTAAGTTGAACCATTAATTAATAATCTCACATCTATCATGGATTCACTCGCACAAACCACGTCTACGAGCATAGCATAGCAATATAAGCAATACATAGAAGTAACTCCCAAGGGTTTGATAATAACAGGGCAATAGGTTCTACCTCATCAACTAATTCCCATCACACATGTTAAACACATCCTAATCATGCAATGTTTGAGGGTGAAACTAATGCATAAAAACTAGGTATGAAAAGAGTATGATCATAGTCTTACTTTCCTTGCTAATGATCCGCAAAACCTAGAGACTCGTAGTAGCACGCTTCACACTCCGGGTGTTCTATCGCAAACAAACAATAGCATGCATAAGCAATAAAGCAAAGAAGCATGGGTAAAACTCAAATAAGAAGATCTAACCAGAAAGTTCAACTTAAGAACTTCGTTTTGCAAAAAGAATCAAATCAAATGGAGCAACGAAACTCAAACTGCGAAAGAAACAAGATCTGATTACTAATCTGGACCTAAGTCAAATTTTACAGTACCAAAATCTTGTTCAAGTTGGTTAAGCAGAAAGAGGGTTTCGAGACGAAGATCTAGGCGCTTGAATCGCCTAATTCCGATAAACGAGCGAAAAGATAAACTAAAATGAAAATCATATCAGAAATGGTGATCGAAAATAACCGCGGGAAATCTAAGAAAAAGAAAAAACTGACGAACAGGCTAACGAACGAGCGTTCGCTGTATGTGGCTAATGAGTGAACACCGTTTGTTAAAACGAACGTACGGACGAACGTCCACGAAATAAACTAAACCAGAAAAAATTAAACTGATCTATTTAAAAAAAACCTAGGGTTTTCTAAAAAAACCGGATCGGTTTTTCTCTCAAAACCGGCGGCGGCGAGGCGTCTACCTTGGCGGGGCTCCGGCGAGGTCTGGCGGTCTCCGCGGGGTCCGGGTGGGGCTATGGGGCGGTGGGGAGGTGCGGCGCGGCGGCGGGGCACCGCAGGCGACGGGGTTGGCGGGTGGTGGTGTGGGGTGTGCGGCGTGGCGCTATAAAAGGAGGGGGGCTTGCTTGGGGGAGGGGCAAGGCGGCGCGGGAGAGTCCCGACCGGACTCGGATTCGGGCGGCGACGGCCTCCCGATCTCCTGGAGGGAGACGAGGTGCGGGGAGGTGGGCCGGCTCGGCTGGGCTCCGGCCCAGTCGGGCGCTGGAGTTTTTTTTAAATAATAATTTCGCCGAAAATAAAATAAATCTTAGATAATAAAATAAAATTTTAAATATGCCAAAACAAATTTTCACCGTCGAAATAAAACATTTAGAACAAGATGAACATTTTCTTGGCCCTAAAATGCAACTTTGAAAAACGTGCAATTTTTCTAATTCAAATAAAATAGTAATAAATTCCAAATAAAATCAAATATTTGATTTTAATATTTTTCCTCCAATATTTCATTTATTTTGGAGAAGTCATATCATCTCCTCTCATATATTTTAATATGAAATATTTTTGGAGAGAAAAATAATTAAAACCAAAAATCCTCGTTTCATTATTTGATAAAACTCAAATATGAAAATAGGGGAATCCCCAACTCTCTCCAAGGGTCCTTGAGTTGCTTAGGATTTCGAGGATCGCGAAACGAAATGCAGCAAAACTATGATATGCAGGAATGATCTATGTATAACATTCCAAATTGAAAATTTGGGATGTTACAAACCTACCCCCCTTAAGATGAATCTCGCCCTCGAGATTCGGTTTGGCTAGAAAATAGGTGTGGGTGGTCTTTGCGAAGATCATCCTCTCGTTCCCAGGTGGCTTCATCCTCGGTATGGTGGCTCCACTGAACTTTGCAAAACTTGGTAACCTTGCTGCGGGTGACTCGGGTGGAAAATTCAAGAATCCTGACTGGCTTCTCCTCATAGGTCAGATCACTGTCCAACTGATTCGCCTCCAAGGGCACTGTATCTCTTAGCGGTATATCGGCCATCTCAGCATGGCACTTCTTCAGCTGTGAAACATGAAACACATCGTAAACTCCTGAGAGTCCTTCAGGTAACTCCAACTTGTAGGCAACTTCTCCCATACGCTCCAAAATTCGATACGGTCCTACAAATCTCGGGGCTAACTTTCCCTTAACTCCAAAACGTTTCACTCCTCGCAGGGGTGACACTCGTAGATATGCTCTGTCTCCGATTTCATAGGTTATTTCCTTGCATTTCGAATCTGCATAACTCTTTTGTCTGGACTGAGCTACCTTTAATCTATCGGATCAACTTAACCTTTTCTTCAGACTCCTTGATCAAATCTGGTCCAAACAACTGTCGGTCTCCAACTTCATCCCACATCAACGGTGTTCTGCACCTCCGTCCATACAGGGCTTCGAACGGTGCCATCTTCAAACTGGCTTGATAGCTATTGTTGTATGAGAACTCTGCGTAGGGCAAATTGTCATCCCAACTACATCCATAATCTAATGCACAGGCTCTCAACATATCCTCCAGAATCTGGTTGACTCTCTCGGTCTGTCCATCCGTCTGCGGGTGGAATGTTGTATTTAACTCCAATCTCGTTCCCAAAGTCTGGTGCATCTGATGCCAAAACTTTGAGGTAAACTGTGTTCCTCTATCTGATACAACTGTCCTCGGAACTCCATGCAGACATACGATCCTGGTCATGTATATCTTGGCCAACTTCGCACTTGTATAGGTGGTTTTCACTGGGATAACGTGAGCCACTTTGGTCAAGTGATCAACTACTACCCATATAGAATCATATCCTGATTTGGTCCTGGGTAATCCGATGGTAAAATCCATGCGAAGTTTATCCCACTTCCATTCGGGTATCGGCATAGGCTATAACAATCCTGCTGGCTTTTGATGCTCAGTCTTCACTCTCTGACATACATCACATACGGCTACATACTCGACAATATCCTTCTTCATACCAGTCCACCAAAAACGTTCCTTCAAATCCAAATACATCTTGGTGTTTCCGGGGTGTATCGAGTATGGTGAGTCATGAGCCTCGTGGAGTACTAACTTCCTGATCTCTGTATTATTGGGCACATAAATACGGTCCTCAAACCATAAGGTGTCGTGCTCATCCTCACAAAAACCTTTGGCCTATCCTTTGCCCATTCTCTCCTTTATCTCAACAATCTCTTTGTCATCCTTCTGAGCTTCTCGAATCTTTCCTAACAATGCCGACTGAACTTCCATTGTTGCAACAAAACCTCTAGGAACAATCTCCAATCGAAGTTCCCTGAGATCATCTGCTAACTCCTTTGGCAATCCCGTGCTCACTAGGGTATTAGCATAACTCTTCCGGCTCAAAGAGTCTGCTATGACATTGGCCTTGCCTGGATGATAGTGAAGCTTCATGTCCTAATCCTTTATAAGCTCCAACCATCTCATCTGCCTAAGGTTCAACTCCTTCTGTGTGAAAATGTACTTTAAACTCTTATGATCCATGTACACATCACAACGGTTTCCAATAAGGTAATGTCTCCAAGTCTTCAACCCATGCACTACTGCTGCTAACTCCAAATCATGCGTAACTCAATTCGTGTGGTTTTAGTTGTCGTGAGGCATACGAAACAACTCTTCCGTCTTGCATAAATACACTTCCAAGTCCTAGGCGAGAGGCATCGCAATACACTTGAAACTCCTTGCGTATGTTCGGCAGAATCAACACTGGGGCTGTAGTTAAACGTTTCTTTAACTCCTGAAAGCTCGCCTCACATTCTTCTCTCCATTTAAATTTGGTATCCTTCTTCAATAACTCCGTCATTGGTTTCGCAATCTTGGAAAAATTCTCAATGAATCTCCGATAGTATCCTGCGAGTCCAAGAAAACTACGGATCTCACTGACTGAAGTGGGTGCCAACCATTCAGTGACTGACTGAACCTTGGTGGGATATACTACTACACCTTCTCCTGATATAACATGTCCAAGGAATCCAACTTCCTTCAACCAAAACTCACATTTGCTGAACTTGGCATACAACTGGTGTTCCCTGAGTTTCTCGAGAACTAAACACAAATGCTCTTCGTGCTCCTCCTCATTCTTCGAGTATACCATTATATCATCAATGAACACCACAACAAACTTATCCAAATATTCCTTGAACACCTTGTTCATCATGCTCATGAAATAGGCAGGGGCGTTAGTCTGTCCAAATGACACGACCGTATACTCATACAACCAGTACCTTGTGGTAAATGTTGTCTTTGGTATATCCTTCTCTCGAATCTTTAGCTGGTGATATCCAGATCGCAGATCGATCTTTGAAAACACCTTAGCTCCTTGCCGCTGGTCAAACAAATCATTGATCATGGGCAGTGGGTACTTGTTCTTGATCGTCACCTTATTTAACGCGCGATAATCAATAACCATTCTTAGAGACTTATCCTTCTTCTCAACCAAAAGCACTAGGGATCCCCATGGTGATGAACTCCGTCGAATGTAACCTTTCTCCAATAACTCCTTGATTTGCTTCTTTATCTCCTCCAGATCATTCGCGGGCATCCGATAGGGTCTCTTTGATATAGGCCCGGTGCCTGGCAACAGTTCTATCAAAAACTCGATGTCTCGATCCGGTGGCATGCCTGGTAACTCCTCTGGAAAAACATCCGGGTAATCCTTCACTATAGGCACTTCCTCCTGAACAATTCCCGTGAGGGTATTCACTTGGCTACTCCTAGGCGCATGCCTAGATACATACTTAATCCTTTTTCCCTCAGGGGTGGTGAGACAAATTTACTTACTAACACAGTCAATGCTTCCTCTATACTTTGACATCCAGTCCATGCCTAATATCACATCCAGTCCTTGTGACTTCAAGATTATTAGGTCGGACGGGAAAAAATGGCTACCAATGGTTAAGGGTATTTGGTCGCACCATCGACTAGCCATATACTCTGCTGTAGGTGAACTCACTAACAGAGGGGTCCTAAGGGTTTGGGTTGGCAGTTTAAACTTATCCATGAATCCCCTTGATATGTATGAATGCGATGCACCAGTATAAAAAAGAACAAGGGCAGTAAAATACTTAACCAAAAACTTACCAATAATCGCGTCTAGCTGGTCTTCAACCTCCTCCACGTTAACGTGGTTCACTTGTCCTTTGTTGAATGGATTGGGCTTCTTTCCAGTGCTCCCATTACTGTTTCCATTCTTCGCTTCAAGGCACTCCGTGGCGTAGTGTCCAGTCTTCCCACACTTGAAGCAATCACCGTGGCTTAGGTCTCTCTTGGCGGGTGTGGCTGGATTGGAACAGTTCTGATTGTTGCTTGCTCCATTCCCATTCCCATTCATTGGGCCAGTATGATTATGGGTACTTTCTCCATTGTGGGTGTGGCCTCCATGGTTATGAACAAGTCCTCTCGAGTTTGGGGTTAGGCGAGGCTTCTGCTGAGCTCCTGAATTATACCTTCCTTGTCCATACTTCCTCTTACGGCTCTTAATCTGCTGCTTCCCTTCAATCATAAGAGCCTTATCTACCAACTCCTGGTAGTTGGTGAATGTTGCCACCATTAACTGCATGCTCATCTCATCATTCAGCCCTTCCATAAACTTCTCCTTCTTTGCGGCATCTGTGGCCACATCATCAGGGGCATAGGGAGATAACTTGCTAAACTCATCCGCGTACTGAGCCACAGTATGGTTTCCCTGGCGTAAGTTGCAAAACTCACGCTTCTTTATACTCATAGCTCCAGTTGAGACATGAGTTGTACGGAAAGCTTGCTGAAACTGGTCCCATGTAATAGTGGTTATAGGATAGGTGACTATGTAATTCTCCCACCATGAGGCTGCCGGTCCATCCAACTGATGTGCGGCAAAACGCACCTTCTCAGCATCTGTACATCCTGAAGTGGTTAACTCCCTTCCAATCATGCGGAGCCAATTATCTGCCACTATCGGCTCGGTGCTACTGGAAAACACCGGCGGCTGGAACCTCAGAAAGCGGGCTAAGTTGTCAACTGGTGGTGGTGGCAATGGGTTGTTGTTATTGTTGTTGCCTTGGTTCTCAACTAACAACTGCATCAGGGTATTCTACTTCTGGATCAACTGAGTGAGCTATGGTGGGAAAGTAAATCCGGGGTCACGTCTCGGAGGCATTTGATGAGTTTAGAGGGAAGAGAATAGAATAGAACGAGGTCTAATGAGAAAAACACTACCCATATGCACATGAGACAAACACAATCATTTCACTCAATCAATCAAGCAAGGGCATGCAATCGATCTAACTATCATTACAAAAGTGCTCAGACTATACTATATACATGGTGGAATACTACTACTGATGTGGTGGTCTACTAAAGTTATTGATCGGTCGAAGACTCCATGATGTCTGCTCCAGCTTCATCTTCGTAGTCATCATTGCTATCGTCGGGGTCCGAGTCGGTGTCGTTGATGATGATGTAGTCCTCTGGATGAATCTCCTTGGGTTCTTCATCTTCTCCTCCTGGTGCGGGGTCTCCCATGAATACTCCTAGCTTCCTTTCCAAATCGTCATTCTTCTCCACTAGTATGACGATTTCCTCCTCATAATCTTCACGTGTAGCCTTGAATTCTTCCTCCAGTTCCGTGATCCTAGTCATCGCCTTCTTCAGATCTATCATGCCTGCGCACATCTGGTTCTCCTGGCGACGAATGTGCTGGTTTAACTCCTGGATGAAAGATGCGATTGATCTATCCTTCCTGGTGCTGATCATCTCCCATTGCTCGTCTCGGCGCCCACAAATCTGGTAGATAGTATCCTTAAGCTCCTTTTGGTAAACTTCTCCAATGCGTCCCATGGTGATGTGAGCTGCATACTCTTTCCTAGTCTCCAGGTTGGTGCATCGAAGGAAAACTCTATGGACTTAGTGACTGGCATGAATGTCCTTCCTGGAACTTGAACTTGAATCATCCACCGCTCCTCTTTTGGTAAAGTGGCGTTATAAGTCTTGGCGAAGCTTGGTATTCCAATGTTCAGGTACCTAGTGACTTCCTTCAAGTGTCGTCCAAAGGGTGCGTCTTCATCCAGTTGTGCAAATTTGTTCCTTGCGTCCGCCATCCTAAAGAATAGAGAATGGAGAGGAGTCAGAAATGAGAAGAGAATAGTGATCTAGGGCTTTTGGCTTAGTGGTCGTGTCCTACACTCAGCGTGTGCTCTGATACCATCTTATAGCGACCCGACCTCAAATGGTCAAGTCTCTGTGTTTCAGTGTCATCCCTGGATCGATAATGCTGACACACACAGTACTCGAGGATTATTAATAGAGTAGCAATCACACACTTATTACATTGAATGTCTCAAAAGAGAACTTATTACAATAAATATCTCATAAGGCCATCTAATATGATAACAGCAGAAGGCTTGGAAGATAAAGTGAGTCCATCAACTCCAACGGCATAGCTGAGCTACATGGCAACGACCTAACGAACCTTACTCCTCGTTTGAAAAGTCTGCAACATAATACGTTGCAGCCCGAAAACAGGTCAGCACATGGAATATGCTGGCAATGTAACACAGTAGAGCAAGAATAGAATAATGCTATCACTACATGCATATTTGGCTGGTGGAAAGCTCTATGGTTATAGTTTTGCGAAAAGCCAATTTTTTCCTACAACAAAGGAATAGATTTTATTTAACTATCATGGTAGTTGAAACATCATTGAGAAGGTTCCTCCAACTCAGTCCCAATTAAAAGTAATTATCAACCCAACAATATTAATTTAGAGTGATGAGATACATATGATAATCCAAGTACTAGATACTCAAGGTTTGTCCATAACCGGGGACACGGCTAACCATGATTAGTTTATACACTCTACAGAGGTTTTCACACTTTTCCCCACAAGACCCGATCTCCTCCATTGGATTTCTCGCACTGCCGGGTGTTTGAGAAACGGATGACCGAGACACAGTCTTTCAGAAGCATTAACTCCTTACTACGGGCAGACCATACCAACCTACATCCCTCTACCTGCTGATCCACCTCTTCAAGAGCTTCACGCAACTTACTCAACTATGCTAGAGCCCATAATAGCTTGTGGCTGCACACGGAAATTTTTAGCATGAAATATCTCAGTTCCCTTTGAGCCTGGGTGGCGGACCTTAGGATTATCACACGGGTACTCCAGGATATCCTAGGACAACACTGGATTCTCTAGGTGCCCAACCAACAATCCACCCAGATGTGTATTTAAGTTGCCACCTTAAGTTGAACCATTAATTAATAATCTCACATCTGTCATGGATTCACTCGCCCAAACCACGTCTACGAGCATAGCATAGCAATATAAGCAATACGTAGAAGTAACTCCCAAGGGTTTGATAATAACAGGCAATAGGTTCTACCTCATCAACTACTTCACATCCCACATGTTAAACACATCCTAATCATCCAATGTTTGAGGGTGAAACTAATGCATAAAAATTGGGTATGAAAATAGTATGATCAAAGTGTTACTTGCCTTGCTGATGATCCGCAAAACCTAGAGACTCATAGTAGCACGCTTCACACTCCGGGTGTTCTATCGTGAACAAACAGTAGCATGCATAAGCAATCAAGCAAAGAAGCACGGGTAAAACTCAAATAAGAAGATCTAACCAGAAAGTTCAACTTAAGAACTCCGGTTTGCAAAAAGAATCAAATCAAATGGAGCAACAAAACTCAAACTGCGAAAGAAACAAGATCCGATTACTAATATGGACCTAAGTCAAATTTTACAGTACCAAAATCTTTTTCAAGTTGGTTAAACAGAAAGAGGGTTTCGAGATGAAGATCTAGGCGCTTGAATCGCCTGATTCTGATAAACGAGCAAAAAGATAAACTAAAATGAAAATCGGATCAGAAATCGCGATCGAAAATAATCGCGGGAAATCCGAGAAAAAGAAAAAACTGACGAACATGCTAACGAACGAACGTTCGTTGTTTGCGGCTAACGAGTGAACACCGTTCGTTAAAACGAATGTACGGACGAACGTCCGTTAAATAAACTAAACTACAAAAAAATAAAACCGATCTATTCTAAAAAACCTAGGGTTTTCTAAAAAACCGGATTGGTTTTTCTCTCAAAACCGGCGGCGGCGAGGCGTCTACCTTGGCGTGGCTCCGGCGAGGTCCGGCGGTCTTCGTGTGGTCCGGGTGGGGCTGCGGGGCGGCGGGCGGTGCGGCGCGGCGGCAGGGAGGTGCGGCGTGACGGGCAAGGCGCGCGGCAGCAGGGCGTGGCAGGCGGCGGGGTTGGCGGGTGGTGGTGTGTGGGGGGGGTGCGGGGCGGCGCTATAAAAGGAGGGGGGCTTGCTTGGGGGAGCGGCAAGGCGGCATGGAAGAGTCCCGGCCGGACTCGGCTTCGGGCGGCGGCGGCCTTCCGGTCTCCTGGAGGGAGACGAGGCATGGAGAGGTTGGCCGGCTCGGCTGGGCTCTGCCAAGTCGGGCACTGGAGATTTTTTTGAAATAAATAATTTCACCGAAATTAAATAAATCCTAGAAAATAAAATAAAAATCTAAAAATGCAAAAACAAATTTTCACCGTCTAAATAAAATATTTAGAACAAGATGAACATTTTCTTGGCCCTAAAATGCAACTTTGAAAAACATGCAATTTTTCTAATTCAAATAAAATAGCAGTAAACTCCGAATAAAATCAAATATTTTATTTTAATATTTTTCCTCCAATATTTCATTTATTTTGGAGAAGTCATATTATCTCCTTTCATATATTTTAATATGAAATATTTTTAGAGAGAAAAATAATTAATACCAAAAATCCTCGTTTCAATATTTGATAAAACTCAAATATGAAAACAGGGAAATCCCCAACTCTCTCCGAGGGTCCTTGAGTTGCTTAGGATTTCGAGGATCGCGAAACAAAATGCAGCAAAAATATGATATGCAGGAATGATCTATGTATAACATTCCAAATTGAAAATTTGGGATGTTACACCTCAGCTCTGGCACGTTGGGCAGACTCACCATGAAATGTCCAGACCGTGTAACCAGGCGTAAAACCAAACTTCTACAGGTCTTTACTCATTTCAAGCTCGTCCCTCTTATTATAGTTGTCGCACCGGACACAGGGGCACCAGCTAAATTTCTGGCCATCTGCAAATGCGGCTCTAACAAACCCTTTGGTTTTTGTTAACCATTCCTTAGTCCAAACTTTTTGTCTAGTGTAACTGGTGTACATCCACGCACGATCACTCATATTGACTTCCTACTAGACACACAAGAAATATATACATAATTAAGCAAACCATATCCATTAGTTAATGGAGTTTCAGTTTTATTACGTCCATGCAACCTACACGCTAATAGGTAAAGATAGGTCCTAATCCCACCCAAGTATGTGTAGATTGGGTTCGTTTTCCCATGCTCTGCTCCGGATCCGACGCAAAATTCCGGCAGCACCTCCCCACTGTTCTCCTGATACATGTCTTGGCAATAAGCAGAGAGGATGTGTACCCGAAGAACAATAGGGAGGCACTGACAAAATTCTGCATCGAATCCGAAGCAGAGCATATGGGAAAACGAACCCAATCTACACATACTCGGGCTGTCCATGGATAACGTTGGACAATTCGAAAGAAACACGATTATAAATCTGCAAATTCATGCATATTTATAGATGTAACCCTTTCAAACGGGAGACGCATAGTGGTTACGCATACTGATGATTGACACCTATAGCTAGCAAGTTTCAGCGCATGAAGACCGGAACAGAGCAAATGAAGGGCGAGGAGGAGATGTCATTTCTGCTCACCAATGAACGCATGGGAAGAGCTCATCGAACGCACAAGGAGGTAGTCAAACACCACACCCTCGCAGCGATGAAATAACTGCACATTTAAATGCACCCGATCAACAAAAATATATATGATGTTTTGCATAACAAAATCGAAAAATATACGACCTAACTCATAATTAACAAATATATGACCCCGTCGGGGTCGGGGTCGGGGTGTGGTGTGGTGTCAGGTTGTTGGGGTCGATCGGGGTGTCAGGGTGTCGGGGTGTCGGGGTCGGGGTGTGGTGTGAGGGTGTCGGGGTGTGGTGTCAGGGTGTCAGGGGTCGGGGTCGGGGTGTCGTGCCGGGGTGTCGTGTCGGGGTCGGCGTGTCAGGGTGTCGGGTCGGGGTGTGGGTCGGGGTGTGGTGTAAGGGTGTCGGGGTGTCGGGTTGTCCTGTCGGGGTCGGGGTGTCAGAGTGTCGGGGTTGGGGTGTCAGGGTGTCTTTTTCTTCTTCTTCTTCTTCTTCTTCTTCTTCTTCTTCTTCTTCTTCTTCTTCTTCTTCTGTTTTTTCCTTTTCTTCTTCTCTTCTTCTTCTCCTCCTCTCCTCTTTATTCTTCTTCTTCTTCTTTTTCTTCTTCTTCTTCTTCTTCTTCTTCTTCTTCTTCTTCTTCTTCTTCTTCTTCTCCTCCTCCTCCTCTCCTCTTTCTTCTTCCTCTTCTTCCTCTTCTTCTTCTTCTTCTTCTTCTTCTCATCCTCTTCCTCCCTCCTCCTCCTCCTCCTCCTCCTCCTCTTCCTCTTTCTTCTTCTTCTTCTTCTTCTTCTTCTTCTTCTTCTTCTTCTTCTTATTCTTCTTTCTTCATTGTTGAGGATATAACCATTAAGGGTAAACCGCCCAGGAGGAGCCGGTTCACCCTCACCTATGCTGAAGCCCAAGGAAACCCAGAAGATGGCGCTTTACGGATAAGGCTTAGAGGCCCAGAGCCCGGAGGCGATTTAGGGCCCATGGTAGTAAACCGCCATGATTGTATAAACTAATATTATAAGATAGGAAAGAGGAGACCGAGGCGGACACTTGTATGAGCCAGCCTCGAGACGCTATAGACCGGCCGGGGTCCTCCTAAGTATATAAAGGGGTGACCCGGCGGTGGTTCAAGAAAGAACAACAGCTCGAGAGCCAGACAAAGCGGATTCGCTCCCAGGCCTTCGAAACCCTAGCAATACCAATCACAACTAGACGTAGGCTTTTACCTTCATCGAAGGGGCCAAACTAGTATAAACTCCCGTGTCCCCTTGTCCGATTTAACCCCTTCAAGCTAACCCATAGCGATGGCTCCGTGACTAAGTCCTTTCACGAGGACATCTGCCGTGACAATTCCACGACAGTTGGCGCCCACTGTGGGGCAGTCGCACGGTGATTTTGAGTTCTTGAAGGGCAGCTTCGATGGACTCAAGGGATACGCCGTGGGCCGGATGACGAAGAGTCGTCGTGGAAAGCTCTACATCGACAACGCAGGATGGGGTCCCGAGGCCGACTCAATTGAATACGGGTACCGGGTCCCCTTTGGTGGGATTCATGTCTTCATCGGCAAGATCGGCGAACCGGCCCTCGAGCCGGACATCTGCACCGACATCATCGAAACGGCTCGATGTGCAAGTTCTTCACCGGTTCAGCCTCAGGCAAGGCATGTTTTCGTAGGTGTCGTCCATGGATCGGGGTACGAGGAGGGACCGGTCTCCGATGGAGAAACCATAGTCCGCAGTGGTGACGAGTCTTCTAGAGAAACCGAATCGCTTTACCAGTTGCAGGATGGCCGGATTGAGGGAGGATCCGAGGGCAACAGTATTCTGGATTCCCCCGGTCTGCCAAAACGGGCCGCCATCTTCATGGCCGGCACACGATCGGTGCCTCATTCATCTACCGCCGCAACAGTGCTCTCTGGTTCAACGACGGCCACACCAGCAGGGGCAGGAAGCTCGGCGCCGCCTCCGGCCCAAGTCTTGTCTGATTTGTTCGACGCTCTAGCGGCACTGATGTCTGCTGAGGTAGATGCAGCAGCCAGGGATCAACACGATGCAGATATTCTAAAAGTGAAAGATCAGATAGCCCAGGCTAAAGTGGACCTGGCAGCAGAGAATGCCAGGATGGCTACAGAGCGGGCCGAGTTGGAAGCACAGGCTTATCGGATTAGACTGGATCAGAATGCTTCGGAAGAGGTCATGAGAAGAAGGTACCGATCACGTCTCCCGTCGGTTTATGAGCCGCAGAATCTTTTCAACACGCCAGGTGCAGGAGCTGGTAACCAACCCACGCTAAACTGGGCGGGGGCGCCGGGAGCAGGAGCACCGGTTCAGCCGCGCGCAACAGACCTGCCTCGCCAGAACAACGTTGTACCATCAACGCCGCCCGGGCATTATTCCAACCCGTTGGATAATATTGTGGCCGCCACTTCGCGTCTGGCAGCCCTCCCAACCGACGGCTAGTCACCAGTTGCAGTGGAAGCGCGTCGGGCCAGGGATCTCCTTCAGACAGCACTAAATCAACAACAAGCGTATTCACACAGCCGTGAGAGGATTCATTCCACTCCCCGTCCAAGCCGGAGTTATAGCAGACACGTGGAAGACGAACCGGCCGTGTCCAGTAGCGCACGCCACCGAAATTCTCCACGGGGGAACAACCCGGCCGGGAGAGGTGCTAATGCGCAAGATGTTGTGGACCACGGCCGCGCATGACGAGAGGCCGAGTTGACAGCTGGACACGAAGCACGACAACATACTCCGGTTCACCCCACTGCCTCCGTGGAGCCAGGGGTGATGTTCAGTTCCCTAGGGGTACCCTGTTTAACTCTCGCATTGCATAATGTGCGATTGCCCAAGGATTTCAAGGGACCTCGTAAGGTACCAAATTACACCACCGATTTGCAGCCAGAGGCGTGGGTGGAGAGCTATGAGATGGAAATGGAGATGTTAGATGTGAATGAGGCGGTGTGTGCTAAATATTTCACCATGATGTTAGAAGGAACAGCTCGCACTTGGTTGAAGAGCTTGCCGACCAACTCAATTGGTTCATGGGCCGAATTAAAGCGTCGGTTTATCTAGAACTTCAAGGATACGTGTAAGCAGCCGATGTCAATTGTAGATCTGGCCGCTTGTGTCCAAGAGGAAGGACAGTCCACGACCCGTTGGGTCAAACGGGTCTCGGCGATTTTGCATTCATCAGATCGTATCAATGCAGACACCGCAGTGTTAATGTTAGAAGGCAATTGCCGTTTCAAGCCGTTGAAACAGAAGTTGGGGAGGCTCAAACATCACTGCAACGACATGTCAACACTCATGGCCGATTTGGTTAAGTATGCTGATTCAGATAATACCAAGGATCCGGATTCAGAGGAGGACAAACCGGAGAAGGGAAAGAAGAACGGCGGTGCAAAAGGGCAGCACCACAACCAAGGAGGCCATGGGAATAATGGTAAGCGTAAAGCGGATAGTTCAGATTTGGTGGCTAACACAAATATGCAGCGTCGCAAAGGTAAACTGCCCCAGCGCGGTGGAGGGATGAATCTGGAGCGTTTGTTAAACCAACCCTGCCCGAAGCATGGAACCAAGGAGGCCCCTTCCACACATCTTTGGAAGGATTGTCATATAATGATGGAGTTCAAAAATTCTGATCTATAGCGGTATGATCAGGATCCGCCGGGCGGTTCGGGCCCAGGTTTCCATGGGGGCGGTGGTTCAAGCTCTAGATTTCAGAACAACCAGGGCCATCAGAACAACCATGGTAATAACCAGCAGAATAACCAAGGGAATCAGCAACAGTCAGGTTACCAGAGTCACCCCAAGCAGTTGAACAGCGGACAGTATCATGTGTTCACTACTAGCCTATGCAAGCGGGATCAGAAACTTCACAAGAGGGCAGTCAATACTGTTGAACCGGCCGTACCACGTTATCTACGATGGTCGGAGCAGCCCATTGTGTGGAGCAGAGAGGATCACCCGCCCCGGGTTGACAATCCGGGTCAACTAGCCTTGGTGGTAGCACCTCAGGTGGGGGGCTATAAGTTTACCAAGGTTCTGGTGGATGGAGGGAGCAGTATCAACATCCTGTACTATGAGACTTTCCGTCGCATGGGGTTGACAGATAAGAATCTTAAACCGTTAAACACTATTTTTCATGGTGTAGTACCAGGTAAATCGGCATACCCTGTTGGAAAGATTGCTTTGGAAGTCGTGTTTGGTGATGAGCATGATTCCAGGTCTGAGACATTGACCTTTGAGGTGGTGAAAATCCAGAGTCCATATCACGCACTATTTGGACGGCCGACTTACGCGAAATTCATGGCGAGGCCCTGTTATGTCTATTTACAGCTCAAAATTCCGGGTTATAAGGGGACGATCACAGTACATGGGAGTCGAAAGATTGCTTTTGATTGCGAGGAAGGTGAAGCGGCCTATGCTGAATCGGTTTGTGCTACAGAGGAGCTTAAATTCTATAAGGACAATGTTGATCCGGCGGAGATGACCCCTCTGAAGAAACCTACGACTGAGCATGACCCGGCCCTGATGTTCAAACCGGCTAATGAGACTAAACTCGTCGACTTCATCCCTGGTGATTCATCCAAGCAGTTTAGTATCAGTGCCAATCTGGATCCGAAATAGGAAAGCAAGCTCATCGAGTTCATCCGTGAGAACCGGGACATCTTTGCATGGAAACCTTCTGACATGCCAGGTGTACCGAGGGAACTCGCTGAGCACACTCTCAATATTGATCCTAAGTTCAAACCGGTCAAGCAGTACCTTCGCCGTTTTAACGAAGAAAGACGCAAGGCCATCGGCGAAGAGGTAGCCCGGCTACTGGCAGCTGGGTTTATTGTCGAAGTGTTTCATCCGGAATGGTTGGCTAATCCGGTGCTTGTTCTTAAGAAAAATGGCACTTGGCGTATGTGTGTGGACTACACTGATTTGAATAAAGCTTGCCCGGCAGATCCTTTCGCTCTCCCACGTATTGATCAGATCATTGATGCAACGGCGGGTTGTGAGCGCCTGAGTTTCCTGGATGCTTATTCAGGTTATCATCAGATTAAAATGGCAGTTAAGGACTAGGAGAAGACAGCCTACCAGCGTTCTGCTATGTTTCTATGCCCTTTGGACTCAAGAGTGCCCAAGCAACCTACCAGCGTTGTGTGCAAAATTTTCTTCACAAGCAGATCGGGCGTAATGTTCATGCCTATGTGGATGATATTGTGGTGAAATCCAGGAAGTAGGAAACCTTGATAAATGATCTCAAGGAGACGTTCGACAATCTTCGGGTTTACAAAATGATGCTCAACCCGGACAAATGCGTTTTTGGTGTTCCGACAGGCAAACTCTTGGGCTTTCTTGTGTCCAACAGAGGTATTGAGGCAAATCCGGAAAAAATCAAAGCAATCACATCCTTGGCTAAACTGGCGTGTATCAATGATGTTCAGCGTCTGGCGGGCCGGATTGCAGCCCTCAGCCGGTTTATCAGCCGTTTGGGAGAGAAGGCAATTCCCCTGTATCAGATATTGAAGAAGACAGATAAATTCGTCTGGAGTGACGCCGCCAATGCGGCATTTGAGGAATTGAAGCGCAGCTGGCTGAACCGCCAGTCCTCGCTGCTCCAGTTGATAATGAGCCTCTATTGTTGTACGTGACTGCCAATGCCCGAGCGGTCAGTGTGGCGATTGTGGTTGAGCGTAAGGAGGCTGGAAAAGAATATCCGGTTCAACGACCAGTTTATTATATCAGTGAGGTACTGATCGAATCAAAGCAAAGATATCCGCATTGGCAGAAGCTAGTGTATGGAGTTTTTATGGCAAGTAGGAAACTCAAGCAATACTTTCAAGGCCATCCTATCACAGTGGTTAGTTCTGCTCCCTTGGGCGATATAATCCAGAATAGAGAAGCAACTGGCCGGGTTGCGAAGTGGGCGATTGAGCTTGGTCCCCATGGTTTGAAGTATATGCCCCAAACAGCCATCAAATCTCAGGTGCTTGTTGACTTCATCAATGATTGGACCGAGTTACAGGCACCAGAGGACAAACCGGATAATACATACTGGACCATTCACTTTGATGGGTCCAGGCAGTTGGAAGGCTCGGGGGCTGGGGTTGTCCTTACTACCCCTCGAGGAGATAAGATTTGTTATGTTCTCCGCTTAATGTTTCCTTGTACTAACAATGCAGTGGAGTACGAGGCCTTACTCCATGGCCTTCGTGTAGCTAAGGAAATGAACTTAAGCCGGGTTCGATGCTTTGGAGATTCTGATCTGGTGGCTCAGCAAGTTTCTGGTACTTGGGATTCTAAGGACCCACTAATGGCGGCTTATAGGCGCGAGGTGGATATTTTAGCAGGTCACTTTAAGGGTTATCAGGTGGAACACATCGACCGGCGCAAGAATGAGGCAGCAGATGCTCTAAGCCGGCTGGGATCTCAGCGTAAGCCGGTACCATCCAATACCTTTATAGATATCTTGCATAAGCCATCTGTAAAGTTTCCTACAGAGGAGGATTTAGCTGTTCCTGATCCGGAGGCCCAGTTGGTAGCCGTTTTACATGCCACTCCGGATTGGACGGTTCCATATTTGGCGTATCTGAACCGGGGCGAATTACCAGAAGACGAACTTTTCGCTAGACAGATAGTCCGGCGGTCCAAGTCTATGGTTGTTCACAATGGCGAGTTGCACCGTTCTAGCGTTTCAGGCGTATTCCAACGTTGTGTTTCTCCTGAAGAAGGACAAGAGATTCTACGTGAAATCCATGAAGGGGATTGCGGTCACCATGCCGGTTCAAAGTCCTTGGTTGCTAAAGCTTTCCGACACGGGTTCTACTGGTTGACAGCTCATTCTGATGCGGAAGACTTGGTAAAGCGGTGTGACGCTTGTCAGAAATTTTCACGTCGAGCTCATGTTCCGGCTCAAGAGTTACGCATGATTCCCATCACTTGGCCGTTTGCTACTTGGGGGCTTGATATGGTTGGACCCTTTAAGCGCTCCAAGGACAAGAAGACCCACCTGTTGGTGGCGGTTGACAAGTTCACCAAATGGGTTGAAGCGGAGCCCATCAGTAAATGTGATGCAGCCACGGCGGTTCAATTTCTCAAAAAGATTATTTTCTGTTTCGGCTTTCCACATAGCATCATCACAGATAATGGTACGAACCTTTCTAAAGGTGAGATGGAGGAGTTTTGCCAACAAGAGCACATCCGGCTTGATGTAGCGTCCGTGGCTCATCCCCAGTCTAATGGTCAAGCTGAGAGGGCGAATCAAGAAATCCTAAAGGGTATCAAGCCTCGGCTTATGGTCCCTTTGAAGCGGACGCTGGGTTGTTGGGTGTAAGAATTACCATCTGTGTTATGTAGTATAAATACCACCCCAAACCGATCTACGGGATATACACCTTTTTTCCTGGTCTATGGGGCTGAGGCTGTCCTCCCAAGTGATATTCGTCACGACTCGCCCCGGGTTGCGAATTATATTGAAGCGGACAACGAGAAAGCACGCCAAGAGGCGCTGGACCTGTTAGATGAGAGACAAGACATGGCTTTGGTGCGATCGGCGGTTTATCAACAAGACCTGCGGCGTTATCACAGCCGCCGGGTTAAGACAAGAACCTTCCAAGAAGGTGATTTGGTACTTCGGTTCATTCAAGACCAGGCTGATATGCACAAATTATCCCCACCTTGGGAAGGGCCCTTTGTGGTCAGCAAAACTCCGCACAACGGATCATACTACCTCATTGACGTTCGAGAAGACTCACGTAGCTCTGAAGAGGAGACCCGGCGGCCATGGAACATAGCTCTCCTACAGCCTTATTACACTTGAAGCCACAGGCTTTTCGTATGTACATATTTCAACAATGTATATATTATGATCAATATAATAAACCGGCATCCTTGCTATCAAGCAGGGTCTTCGTCGTTTTTTCTTTAAATATCTGTTAACTTGGGGGCTTCAGCTAATAAAGCGAAGTACTACCTGTTAGCCCGGCTACCATGCCACCATCTAGCTTGGGAGCTTCACACCATGGGGCCAAAGAGAATTTGATTGCGTAAAGCACGACTCAAACATAGGCACCCATTGAGCACAGCTCACAAAGTTACTTGGGGGCTCTTTGTGTCAAATACCAAAGAGTTTGAAAGGACCCTTGTAGCTGGGTATCGACCCACGGCTTGGAAGCCTGGTGTATTCACCTAAAACCCCAGGTTAACCTGCCTTCATCAAGTAAGCCACTCCTATCCAGGTAATCCTGGCACGACCCGTCGAACGTTCGACAGTTACTCTCATTGAGACCCTGAACTTGTCAAAGTTAAAACGATAATTGGTTAGTTGGAGGTCCATCTTAAAAGGCTTCGCCAAAATGGTTTAACTCAGTGGCCTGGCAGCCCATGAAAAGCCTCGATTTGGGCCTGGCAGCCCTTGAAAAGCCTTGACCATAGTTTTTGTTTTCTTCTTGCCAAGTTTTGTTTTTCGTAAGGTTTATGTTAAGCCGGTGTTTTTTAACCCAGTATGGCTTACGGACCTTCTGTTAAAGCATACAATTAAAGGTAACCCGTCATCCTTCAAAACCGGTCTGGCTTTGACACCTTGTCTCCAGCAATCGGCCGGTGTTCATCACAACCCGGTTCTATATCATATATATACCAGCATGGCATGGTGGAAGTTGGGTTTTCACCCTTCTTCAAATCATAATTGCTAAACCAACAGCAATGTTTTGTATCACAGGTATGATTTATTGATGCAACCATAGTTGCTTACCAAGTTGTGTTGGGTATTTTGACCCGTCCGGTGGTAAACCGCCTGGACAGATTTTCCTTATGCAGACACAGGGATTGCATAATATTGTAAAAATACATAAGCCAGTACCGAAATTATCATGACGAATCAACGCAAAGTGTATCCCAGTGCACGATGGCAATGGATTAAAGTATTTTGACTAGCCTATTACAAGGCGCTTGAAGGCCCAAAGTATGGTGTTTCCAGCAGAACAAAGTTTATGAAGCATCACTCTAGTTGCCGGATCAAGTCTCATTACCATGTTGATGCGAAGTTGATGGGTCATCTGGTGTCGGATCAGCCTCCTCCTCCCCACCTAGCGGCTGGAAGTTTGTGGTGGTCCAGTCAATCCGGGTTAAGGCCTGAAAGATAGCTTCTTCACTAATAAGTTCTGACGGATCAATGTCAGGGGCATAAGTGTGCTTACGGATTCCCGGAATAAGATTTTGCGCCTCAGGGATGACAGTGTTAACCCGTTTGTTGTTGGCATCATAATAAGATCGGTGAACAGTCAAGTTAGCATCTTCTGCCAGCTGACTCGCCAGAGGACGCATTTCCCTTATCACTCTTTTAAGGGCTTCATCATCAAAATCTGCCCCGTTTTCCTGTGTGCTTGGAAAGCCTTTGGCAAGGTCAACCGGATCCAAGTCAGCTATCCATGCTTTGGCTCGGGTAAGTGCCAACAAAGCGCCAGCCCTGGCAGTAGATCTCTTTACCTCTTCTAGATGTGCTGGTGCCATGGATAGCCTTGCCAGAGTGTCCTTGATCAGTGTTGGGGCCGGATTGTCATAGGATGCTGTGCAGATAACCCGTTGAGCACCGGTGTATAGTTGTTCAAGCAGAGTATATGCTGCTTTCAGCTTCATCCGTACATCTGAGCCTAGATGAGTAATGCGGCTACCTGCAACGGTTTAAGAATTTCATATTTCAACCGGCACCTTACAAGATGGATATTTTAGATGCCTTGCTAGGAGTACTTACCAAATATTGCGGAGGTCATGGCGTTCACTTGATGCTTCAACCCAGAAGGCTCTTCTGCCACCGGTTTAAGAGCAGATTCGGCGTCTTCAGCCCATTTTAGCAATGTATGCTTCTCAGTGTCCCAATTGGCACGTTTAGTCTTGAATTCTTCCTTCAGTCGTTCTATGGAAGTTAAAGCGGCTCGAAGTTCATCTTTGGCTTTAGAAGATTCTTCTTGATGATATTTGATACTCTCTTGAAGATCAGCAATATGCGTCCGTTGATGGTTTATGTCAGCCT
This sequence comes from Triticum urartu, assembly GCF_056163025.1. Lineage (NCBI taxonomy): Eukaryota > Viridiplantae > Streptophyta > Magnoliopsida > Poales > Poaceae > Triticum > Triticum urartu. Next base: position 109,360,137 of record NC_141875.1, on the reverse strand, counting down.
GCCACAATCCTGGGGGCTAATGCAGATTGCTTCTTTCTTACTGCTTATTCAAAGTCCCGAGGATTCATACAAGTTTCAATCCTGGCACTTGGGGGCTAATGCGGATTGCTTCTTTCTTACTGCTTATTCAAAGTCCCGAGGATTCATACAAGTTTCAATCCTGGCACTTGGGGGATAATGTGTATTTGTTCAAAAAACTTAAAAGTCAACAATGTGCAGTTTGGAAATTCAAAAGTCCCGGTTTGTCTTTACAAGCTAAACCGGCCCTTGGGGGCTACAGGATACAAGGCAGTGAAAATACAAAGATAAGGATGAAAATGTTTACCTCATAGCGTTCCTTCATCAGATTTACCAAGTCAGCCTCATTATCTCGGCTTGTATAAAGCCGGTTCAAGAATCCGGAATGAAGATCCAGGGTAGAAAGATTAGCATATTTTGATAAGTCAGCTTCCATCTTCCTCTTGCCCATAGAAGTAAACTCATCCTTGGCGGTATGTTTTGCCAAGATAACTGGATCGCCCGGAGCGGTATAAGCAGTGCCAGTAACAATAACATCATCATCTTTGGCTGGGCTTGGCGGATTAGCAGTTGACCTCAGTGGATCAGCAACCGGACTTGCAGGTATAGCGCGTGGATTTGAGGTGTCCTCATGTGTGGCCGGATCAGCTTCCGGCGGATCAGCATTGTTAGTTGGCTCTGGCGGGACAGAATCATCCATGAGATTATCAAGATTTTTGTCAGGATTTTCAGGAGCTTTCTCCGGTTCAACTTTGCCGGTAGGGGCACTGGTCTTGGCCTTCTTACTCAGACAAGCTTTAGCACTAATATTAAAACAAGGATTAGCATGATTAACTGAATTATGAAGGAGAAGGGAGGACTGCATGCTTACCCAGGGACGGTTTTCAGTGGAGGCAGCTGAGTGGTTGATGAACCGCCAGACGAATTAGAAGATGCCTGATAGTTTGAATCAGATGGATTGAGAGGGCATCGGAAGAAACCTTTCAAAAGATAACGTTTTTTTAGGAGAACAAGCAACCTCTGGACGACATTTCCGGTTTGGTGTATGAGGTAAACCGGAAGAAGTGACCTGTTGACCACTGTGCCGGGTTGTGCGACGCCCTTCGGTTTGTTGTGTCTTCAAAGAAAGTTTTTGATCCAAATGAGCAACAGGGTGAGAGCATTTCACATTCCGAACTGCACGGCGAAATCGTTGAACCGGCACAAGTTCTGAGTCAGAAAGACAAATTACCTCAACATGATCTGCATGGCTGGCCTCCGCATCATCCTGTGAGTAATCATTATCAGTAAAATATATGAATAGAAGTCAAGGGAGTCAAACTTTACCTCTTTATCCGAGTCACCGACATCCTCTGGCGGTTCTGAAGACTCAGCAGTTTTCTTTCTGGCAGCTCTCTTGATGACCTTGGTCTTAACACGAGGAGCCTTAGCCGTTTTGTCTTGAGATTTCCTTTTCCAGAAGGAGCTACTGGCCTATGAGATTGCACAAAGGGTTATTATAGCAGTGTCAAAGCACAGAAGGATCAGGAAAAGTACAAGGTTAAAGTATTTACCGCTGGCGGTTTGTTGGAGGCATAAAAAGGACGCAGACCAATTTGATTACATATGGTGAGCGGTTCGTCAAGTATTTTCTTTACACCTTCAGTGACTTCATCGTCAGTCAGTTCTATTTCATTAAACCATTATGGATCATTGGTATTGCCGGTATATTCAAACATCAATCCGGGCCGGCGGCTTAAAGGTAGAATGCACCATGAAATCCAACAGCGGACGAGATCAACACCAGTTAAACCGTTGGCAAGGAAAGCCTGGAGTTTGGCGAGTTGAGGTGCATAGGCTTGTCGGTCTTTGGTAGACGATCTCTGCGGTAAAGGGTGATTATTGCTGAGCCGGTGCGGACGGTAGCCCGGTAAAGGATTCTCTTCAGTAGGGGCAGTATTCTGACAGTAGAACCAGGTTTGGTTCCGGTCTTTTGGATGGCTGTGAAGTTTGGCATGAGGAAATTCAACCTCTTTCCTCTTTTGGATCGACACACCGCCAAGTTCAGTATTGGGTCCGTCAGAAAATTCAGTCCGGCGGTTTAAGTGAAAGAGATCTTGAAAGAGGTCGACAGTTGGTTCTTCTTGCAGGTAAACCTCGCAGAATACTTGGAAATCACATATTTTTGGACACAGAATTTGGTCCAATATCTTGAGGATGAAGTTGGAACCTAGCAAGAACATCCCGGAAATTTTTTGATCCGGGAGGACTGAAACCTCGAGCTAAATGTTGCATGAACACAATCACTTCTCCATCTTGAGGCTCAGGAGGGCACTCAGGGCCAGGAACTCGCCAATGGAGGACATTTTTTGAAGCTAAAGTGCCTGTGGTGACATATTCATTGATTTGCGTTTCTGTGATCCGAGATGGAACCCAGTTGCAAGCAGAAAATTGCTTCGTCATCTTACAAAGTCTGTAAAAGGAAAATGGACGGTTTACGATTGGCGGTTCATATGTGTTTGTCAAATGTTAAACCGGCAATTCAAGGTATACGTATGAAGTGAACCAGGCATTGCTATTTAAAGTCTAGATGGCAGTTTAAGAGAGGGCTAATGACATACGAAGGATTATCAATACTAAAGGATAAACCGCCCATTGGAGGCAGAACCCAATCTGAAAATTTGTTAAGTGTTGCGGAAACAAGTTTCATAAGATGGTGATATAATTTTGGATCTACCGTTGTTCAAAAGACAAATTTTTCTGAGCTTTACAATGGTGTTAAACAGAACAGAGAAGGTTCAGATACGGATTTATATAGGAACAGTAAGATGCTGTAGTACAGCAGATTAAAGCTACAGATCCAGCCGCAAGGGGAAACTATCAGGCCTAGCTATATTCAGTACGATGCTAAAGGAAAAGCAGAGGAAGTGCTGATGAACACTGACGAACACCAAAGAAACTTCGAAACCCTAATGCAGATTTAACAAGTAAAGGGAAGGAGTATTTACCAGAGACACGCAGCGGCGGAGTATCTTAAGAGATCTGGTACGAACAGGGTGATGTAGCGGCCTTGTTGGTGTAGGCTGGAAGATCGACGACGCGGCGGCGGCGATGCTTGAGGTCTTCGGGTCACGAGGAGGAAGACGATGTGAATAGGAAAGGGGGGAAATGGAAGGCACCCCAGTCTTATTTATAAGGGAAGTGGAATAAAATAGGAGCCGCGAAAATCGAGGAGTCGGGAGCGGCAAAAAAGGATGTAGATGTCTCCTCGATCTTCGGGAATTAATTAAAGAGAAAGGAATCTTCATAAATCTTTTTATACAGGGATGACGTCACAATGATTTACTGCGGTGTCAGAGGATGACATCATGGCGGTTCACCAAAGTTCACAGGGAGAAGACAATATGGCAGTTTATGAGAATTGTCAGAAAGTCAAGTAGTTTTTTCTAAAGATTGAAGATTGACATGAACAGGTTCAAATCAATCTGGGGCCTGGTGTTGAGGATATAACCATTAAGGGTAAACCGCCCAGGAGGGGCCGGTTCAACCTCACCTATGCTGAAGCCCAAGGAAACCCAGAAGATGGCGCTTTACGGATAAGGCTTAGAGGCCCAGAGCCCGTAGGCGATTTAGGGCCCATGGTAGTAAACCGCCATGATTGTATAAACTAATATTATAAGATAGGAAAGAGGAGACCGAGGCGGACACTTGTATGAGCCAGCCTCGGGACTCTGTAGACCGGCCGGGGTCCTCCTGAGTATATAAAGGGGTGACCCGGCGGCGATTCAAGAAAGAACAACAACTCGAGAGCCAGACAAAGCGGATTCGCTCCCAGGCCTTCGAAACCCTAGCAATACCAATCACAACTAGACATAGGCTTTTACCTTCATCGAAGGGGCCGAACTAGTATAAACTCCCGTGTCCCCTTGTTCGGTTTAACCCCTTCAAGCTAACCCGTAGCGATGGCTCCGCGACTAAGTCCTTTCACGAGGACATCTGCCATGACAATTCCACGACATTCTTCTTGTTCTTTCTTCTTCTCCCTCCTCCTCTTCCTCCCTCCTCCTCCTCCACCTCCTTCTACTCTTCTTCTTCTAAATGAAAAATAAAACTAATATAAAATAAACTAAAATAAATTAAACTAAAACTAAACTAAACTAAAACTAAAACTAAACTATAACTATAACTATAACTATAACTATAACTATAACAAAAACAGAAACTAAACTAAAAGAAACTAAACTAAAAAAAGGGGGAAGAACTCACCTGTAGGGGATCGCCGGTGGAGGAGGCACGGGGCGACCGGTGGATGGGAGGGCGGCCGCTAGAGGAGGCGGCGGCCCGGTGGAGGGGGCGGGACGGGGCGGGGACGGCGACGCAGGGGAGGGGAGGGGGCGGGGTGGCTGGACAGCCTCGGCACGACTGGCCGGAGTGGAAGGGGCGGCGGGGGTGTGGTGGAGGTCGGGACGCCGCAGGGGAGGGGTGCAAGGCGACGGGGCGAGGGCTACGGGGCAAGGGGTGGCGGCGGGTGGTGGGGTGGTGGGGCAAGGGGGCGGCGGGTGGTCGGGGTGACGGGCGAGGGGCGGTGGGTGGGCGAGTGGCGGGGCAAGGGGCGGTGGCGGGTGGCGGTGGTCGTCGAGGAGAGAGTACAGAAACAAAGAGAGAGAAAGAGGGGCGGGGTGGAGCTCGGTCGTTAGTTAGGTCAACTCTTTGCCGTCCGCCCTCCTTTGTCATTCACTTTTTTGCTCTTTGTCGTCTGCTAGAAGAAGGCAAAGAGGGGGTCTGTTAGGTTTTTTCTAAGCAGCTTGTTAGTGGGGCCCACCTCTCTCTTTGTCGTCCGCCAGCTGACGACAAAGATTCTTTGCCGTCCGCTAGCAGATGGCAAAGAAATGGCTTATGGCAAAGACATTCTTTGCCATCGGCCAGTTCTTTGCCGTCCGTTTTCTGTAAGCGGACGACAAAGACCTTCTTTGTCGTCAACCAGCAGGCGGCAAAGAATTGGTAGACGACAAATAAGCTAATTCCAGTAGTGTCACTTATTCCAGCCACCCATCCACTTCGTCTTCCTCCAGAAAAAATCACACCAATGCTCAAACCCGTGTTCTTGCTCATCTTGCTGCCATTTTTGTTCTCCTTGATCGGAGCTCCGTTTCTGAAACTGTTCTGGGAGATTGTTCTTTGGTATGTGACTCCTCCAATGGTCCAATTAGTTTTTGTTCTAGTGCTTTATATATTGCAAAAAAATTGTTGTTGTGGTGACCATGTTCTTGAGCTTGCATGTCAAATTTATATGCTCCTAAGTAGTTTTGTTGCATGATATAGCCTCTAGACACTTATAGGAGTAGTTGCTATCAATCTTGTTGAGTTTGGTTCGCTTTTATTTTGAGTCACTAAAATTTTTAGAAATTTTTCAGTGGGAGAAAATGTTTAGGAATATGTTCCGAGATGGTTCCTCGAAGAAGAAATACGCAAGGCCCGCTATACCGGAGTTAGACCTTGAACCGCCGTGGGAGGCTCAAGTGCAACCTTGCGAGTGGTTGTCGGATCACTTCATGAGTCGTGCAGGTTTCAAAGAAGAATTTCATATGTACGTGCGCAACGCCGACCTGGCGGAGTTTGTGTCAGATAAGTGTTTGCAGTACTACAACCTTACCGATTCCTTTGTGCGGAGATTTAAGTATTCTGTCCATCGCAATACACACATTCTATTTTATTTGATCTATATGATAAATCATTTAGCATTGACCTTGAATAATTTAATGATTCATGCAAGATTCCGCAATGGGGCATATGTATTGAACCTCGTAGGTCTGAATGTGTTGATTTCCTTGCTAGCATTACTGTGGATGAAACCAGAACCATAACACAAGCAACTATAGGGAGCATTCATTTTCCCGCATTACATTATTTTGCTCTCTTCATTGGTATATGAATTAATGGTAAACATGACCATAGCCATCTTTGCACTCCTGGTCTTAGCATTTTTAAGAGTGCAGTGATGAGCGATAAACAATTTAATTTGGGGGCTATCATTGCACGCTGATTACATAATAATGCTAAAGATGGAGATTTCTTTGGTGGAATTTATGCCACTCGTTTAGCTACATATCTTGGTGTTCCCATAAGAGAAAATTATGCTCAACTACCACCTGCTTTTCTTGATTATGATGCTATGGAACATTCCCAGTTTCTTGAGAGGAGCGAGTTACCTCTCCAGTACATACTAATTTTTGACAGACGTCGGGTCATCTATGTTACCCTTCCTTCTCCTACCTTCTTTGAGTTTCAGACAAAACAGAGATATTTTATACTTATAGGGAGGAGGCAGACGAATATGAGAGAGCGAGAGAGACAGGTCGCCTCCATGAGGCAGCTCGCCAGGCGGTAGCACCTGCAATCGGGTACAACCCCAGCTACAACACCGGATATTATCCAGGTCTGCCGTTGCCCTAGATCAACTTAGGCCAAAATCCTAAGCTTGGGAGTATGTATCTCTCACTGACATTGCATTCATGTTCACACATTCGCTCCAATAGTCCCTGTTCATCCTTTTTCATTGTATAATCCATGTTAGTTTATTTTTCTTGCTTTCTTCTTGTGTGTTTGAAAAACTTTGATCAAATCCAAAAAAATATTTCTCGCTTCTTTTTAGTTTTTCTTTCTAGTTTAATTAGTTGTAGTATTAAAAGAAAATACAAAAATATTTCTCGTTCTTATTTTGCATGTTGGGAGCTTTCCCGTGTAAATAGTTTTTCTCATTGTTGTTCTACTTTCTTTAGAAAAACAAAAACTCCAAAAATATTTCAGTGTGTTTCTTTGAAATTCTTTTATTTTTCTTTGGGTCGTAAGGATAAGACCACAATGAAAATGTTGAGTGGCTCTCATATGCATTATTGTTGATCTAACAAAGAGCCCATATTACATTGTTTCTCCTTTGAATAAATGTTTGCAGATTAGCTCTTAGTCCAATGCACGTGCACTCTTATTATTATTCACATTGTTCAGTTATGCAAGTGAAAGGCAATAATGACGATATTTGAGAAATGATTGAGGTGGAGAAAAGTTGGTATGAACTCGACCTATTTTGTTTTTGTAAATATGATTAGCTCATCATTCTTGATTCAACCCATTATGAATGAAACATGTTTGCAATTACAATTAGAGATTATAGTTACTCATGCCATGCTTAATTAGCTAGGAGTGGATAATGGTTTATCGTGTGTGCCAAGATGTGGCTTGAACTACGTCGATATTTCCCCAAAGAGGAATGATACAACTCCGTCGTATCTATAATTTTTGATTGTTCCATGCCAATATTATTCAACTTTCATATAATTTTTGGCAACTTTTTATATTATTTTTGGGACTAACATATTGATCTAGTGCCCAGTGCCAGTTCCTGTCTGTTGCATGTTTTGGGTTTCGCAGAATATCCCTATCAAACGGAGTCCAAACGGGATAAAAACGGACGGAGCTTATTTTTGGAAAATATGGAAAATTCGGAAGGAAAATCAACGCGAACCAGTGCCCGAGGTGGTCACGAGGCAGGGGGCGCCCCCCTAGGGCGCGCCCCTACCCTCGTGAGCCCACCGTAAGGCGGTTGACGCTCTTCTTTTGCCGCAAGAAAGCTAATATTCGGAATAAAATCACGGCGAAGGTTTCAGGCCAATCGGAGTTACGGATCTCCATATATATACGAAACGGTGAAACATAGCCTGAACAGAACGCAGAACCAGAGAGAAACAGAGAGATAGATCCAATCTCGGAAGGGCTCTCGCCCCTCCCATGCCATGGAGGCCAAGGACCAGAGGGGAAACCCTTCTCCCATCTAGGGAGGAGGTCAAGGAAGAAGAGGTAGAAGGGGGCTCCTCTCCCCCTCTCCTCCGATGGCGCCGGAATGCCGCCGTGGCCATCATCATCATCACCGCGATCTTCACCAACACCTCCGCCATCTTCACCAACATCTCCATCACCTTCCCCCCTCTATCTACAGCGGTCCACTCTCCCGCAACCCGCTGTACCCTTTACTTGAATATGGTGCTTTATGCTTCATATTATTATCCAATGATGTGTTGCCATCCTATGATGTCTGAGTAGATTTTCGTTGTCCTATCGATGGTTGATGAATTGCTATGATTGATTTAATTTGCTTGTGGTTATGTTGCTGTCCTTTGGTGCCCATCATATGAGCGCGCGCGTGGATCACACCATAGGATTAGTTGTATGTTGATAGGACTATGTATTGGAGGGCAAGAGTGACAGAAGCTTCAACCTAGCATAGAAATTGATGCATACGGGATTGAAGGGGGACCAATATATCTTAATGCTATGGTTGGGTTTTACCTTAATGAACATTAGTAGTTGCGGATGCTTGCTAATAGTTCCAATCATAAGTGCATAGAATTCCAAGTCAGGGATGACATGCTAGCAGTGGCCTCTCCCACATAATACTTGCTATCGGTCTAGTAAAGTAGTCAATTGCTTAGGGACAATTTCGCAACTCCTACCACCACTTTTCCACACTCGCTATATTTACTTTATTGTTTCTTTATCTAAACAGCCCCTACCTTTTATTTACTTGCTCTTTATTATCTTGCAAACCTATCCAACAACACCTCAAAGTACTTCTAGTTTCATACTTGTTCTAGGTAAAGCGAACGTCAAGCGTGCGCAGAGTTGTATCGGTGGTCGATAGAACTTGAGGGAATATTTGTTCTACCTTTAGCTCCTCATTGGGTTCGACACTCTTACTTATCGAAAACTGTTGCGATCCCCTAACTTGTGGGTTATCAAGGAAGGGGTGATGCAGCACAACTACGATAGGTATTTTCCTCAGTTATGAAACCAAGGTATCAATCTAGTAGGAGAACCAAGCAACACTATGTAAATGGTACCTGCACACAAAGAACAAATACTTGCAACCCGACGCTTATGAGGGGTTGTCAATCCCTCTTTGCAAGTGAAGGCGTAGGAAATTAGCAAGTTGACGAGATAAAATTGTGATAGATTGGATAAATAGATCTTGAATAAAAGCAACATAAAATATGCAAATAAAAAGTGCAGCAAGGTATTTTTGGGTTTTTGGAATAATATATCTAAAAATAAAAGTGAACAAAGATAGATCTCAAAGCAAATATGATAAAGAATAGACCCGGGGGCCGTAGATTTCACTAGTGGCTTCTCTCAAGAAAAATAGCATAGCGGGTAAACAAATTACTGTTGGTCAATTGATATAACTTCAAATAATTATGACGATATCCAGGGAATGATCAATATATAGGCATCACGTCCAAGATTAGTGGACCGACTCCTGCCTACATCTACTACTATTACTCCACACATCAACCGCTATCCAGCATGCATCTAGTGTATTAAATTCATGGAGAAACAGAGTAATGCAATAAAAACGATGACATGATTTAGACAAGATCTAATCATGTAGGAATAGAGCCCATCATGTTATCCTTAATAGCAATGATACATATGTGTCATGTCCCCTTCTGTCACTGGGATTGATCACCGTAAGATCAAACCCATCACAAAGAACCTCTTCCCATGGCAAGAAAAATCGATCTAGTTGGCCTAACTAAACCAAAGATTCAAAGAAGAAATAAGAGGCTATAAGCAATCATGCATATAAGAGATCAAAACTCAAATAACTTTCATGGATAAAATATATCTAATCATAAACTCAAAGTTCATCGGATCCCAACAAACACGCCACAAAAAGAGTTACATCAAATAGATCTCCAAGAGACCATTGTATTGAGAATCAAAAGAGAGAGAGGAAGTCATCTGACTATTAACTACGGACCCGAAGGTCTCTACTAGACTACTCACGCATCATCGGAGAGACACCAATGAGGATGATGAACCCCTCCAAGATGGTGTCTAGATTGGGTCTGGTGTTTCTGGAACTTGCGGCGGTTGGAATTGTGTTTCGTCGACTCCCTAGGGTTTTTGGATTTTCGGGGTATTTATAGAGCAAAGAGCATGTGAGGGAGGCGGCTGAGGTGGGCACAACCCACCAGGGCACGCCTGGGCCCCCAGGCGCGCCCAGGTGGGTTGTGCTCCCCTCGGAGCCCCCCTCTGGTACTTCTTTTGGCCCATCGTGTGTCTTTTGGTCCAGAAAAAATCTCCAAAAGGTTTCACTCATTTGGACTCTGTTTGGTATTGATTTTCTATGAAGTAAAAAACAAGCAAAAAACAACAACTGGCACTGGGCACTATGTCAATAGCTTAGTTCCAAAAAATGATATAAAGTTTCTATAAAATGATTGTAAAACACCCAAGAATGATAATATAACAGCATGGAACAATGAAAAATTATAGATATGTTGGAGACGTATCAGCATCCCCAAGCTTAATTCATGCTCGTCCTCGAGTAGGTAAATGATAAAAAAAGAATTTTTGATGTGGAATGCTGCCTATCATGTTCATCACATATTATTTTCTTTTGTATCATGGACATTTGGACTTTTATATGATTCAAGGCAATTGTCTAGTTTTGATAAGAAGATTTCAATACTCAAGCATATCAACAAGCAACCATGTCTTTCAAAATATCAACTCTAAAGCAAGCTATCCCTAGCCCATTATACTCAATCATTGATCCATTCATGAGACACACTCACATATTAGCTACACCCAATGCTCAAGTACGATCATAGTGCCCCTTAGTTGGTGCTTTATAAGAGAAGATGGAGAGTTAAATAAAAATTAAAATTTCATAAAGTAAAAAAAGAAATGCCCTTCGCAGAGGGAAGTAGGGATTTGTAGAGGTGCCAGAGATCAAAGCGGAAAAATATAGAGATAAAACATTTTGGGTGGCATGCTTTTCCTGTCAATGAAAATGATTGAGCAGTTCCCAATACTTTCCATGCTAGATATATCATAGGCGGTTCCCAAACAGAAAATAAAGTTTATTCCTTTTTCTACCATAGTTTCACATTCCACGGCTAACTGCATCCATGGGTGCCGTCCATACCAACACTTTCCAAGGAATTTATTATTTGACAACATAAAGTAAATTCATTTTTCATTTCGGGACTGGGCATCCCTAATAACTTTGTCGTACTCTCATGCAATGACAAGTGAATAAACACTCGTCTTGAGAATAACACATCTAGCATGGAAAATATCAGTTACCCCCTACCGTTTCATGAGATGTACGGGCACACAAAAGGAAATTTATTTTGAAAATTAGAGATGGCACATACAAATTTCCTAACACTACTGGAAATAGGGAATTTGCCATCAGCCAGCTCTTTGCCATCTGCCAGCTGATGGCAAAGAACGTCTTTGCCATCTGCTTATAAAAAACAGATGGCAAAGAACTGACAGACGGCAAAGAACATGGTTGCCATCAGCCAATTCTTTGCCATCTGCTAGTGGATGGCAAATAATCTTTGCCATCTGCCAGCAGATGGCAAAGAGGTTGGCAAATCCTATGGCCGTCAAGCATGTAACGGCGTACCAGCCCCACCTCTTTGCCTTCTGCCAGCAGACGGCAAAGATTCTTTGCCATCTGCTGGCAGATGGCAAAGAGATGGGGTTACTTTTTTCCAGGTAAAAAAAACTGTGGGGTTATCCCCTCCCTCTCTCCCCACCCATCCAGGTAAAAAAAGACGTTCGCATCTCATCCACACACCACCACCTACCTCCTCCCTCTCCGCCTCCTGCGCCCCTTCCTCCCACCCCCATACCCATCCCGCTTCGCCTTCCCCCACCACCCCGACCTCCTCGACCTCTACCTCCCCGCCGACCCCTTCTTCGCCCCGCCCCCCATCCCCTCCCCACACGCCTTCCTCCTGCACGACCTCACCGACCGCGTCGCCGCGCTCGAGCTCACGGCCCGCGCGGCCGCCCTGCAACCGGCGCGCTACAAGTACACCTACGCGGCAACGGAGCCCGGCGGCCGGAAGGTCAAGTGGACGGCGGAGGAGAAGCCACGCGGCGGGGGCCGGGCGCTCAAGTGGGAGGCAGAGCTCACCTCCCCCAACGACGACGGATTCGACCGCAAGTGGAGGTGGGAGGCCAAGTCCAAGGGCGGCGCCGGAGGCAAGACCAAGACCAAGTGGGGCACCGAGATCAAGGGCAAAGGCTCGTTCGAGCCATGGTCGCATGCCTACACCTGGGAGGAGGACTTCACCGCCTCCGACGACGACGAGGATGAGCTAGAGGTCGAGGAGTGCGGGCCGGAGAAGCCCAAGAAGATCAAGGCCTCCACCAAGGACAAGGAGGTTGACAAGAAGAAGAAGAAGCCGGCGAGGACGTGCGTCCAGATTGAGGAGATCCCCGAGGACAATACTGCCGGCTGCGACGCCATTCGCAAGGTACGGTACTCAGCACAAAAGATGAGATTTTTGTGGGGGTTTGGGTTCTGTGGCCCGATCTGAACGAAATGTGTGATTTCCAGTAGAATTTCCAATAGAACCAAGTTACCTCTCGCTGGATTTGAGAGAAAATTTGGAATTTTAGAGGATGCTAGTGTCCACACTCTAGATATGTGCTTAGTACTGGCTACAGATTAACTGAACTCTGCTCTGAATGATATCAGCTTGAGGATTCTGCTCCCTTGCAATGCACTACTGTCATATGTGTACCGACCGCCTGACATTTGTCTCTCTTTCTGATGATGCAGCCTTTGCCATGGGGAACGGCAAGGGGAAGGCCAAGGAGTTGTCGCCGCAGGATGCCGCGCTGCTCATCCAGATGAACTACAGGGCGCACCTCGCCCACCGCTCCCAGGTGCTCAGCTGCCTGCGCGATCTCGCCGTCGCCAAGGCCAAGCTCAAGGAGCTCCGGTCCCTCTTCTACAACCTCTCCTACAGGCGCCACCTCTCGCACGACCACGAGGAGCGCCAGAGGTTCTCCGAGAAGATCATTGTCCTGCTCCTCACTGTCGAAGCGCTCGAGGTGAGCTCCGTCACGGCCTGTTTACGATTGCCGATTGCTAATTGCTGATTTCCATTGCTGTGCTGTGGATTTGAAATTCAGTTACTGCATACAGTGGTTAACACTACTAGTCGTCAAACCCGTGCGATGCATGGGCTAGTCTTTCTACTATATTTTACCATAAGAATTGGATTTTTTGGGCATTTAATCCATATATAGCAATACGTGATGTCCTAACCAACAGATCCTAAGAATGAACCTTTTCTAAATTATGATTTTCTAGTGCAACGTGTACGCTACTAATCAACAGGTCAAATGGAAAGCACTTTATTCTCTGCATCATATACTCACGCCGGTGTAAAGAACCAAAGGGTTCATAGTTCACCTATATAGACTATGTAGAGGAATCATCTTCCTCAACAAATTCTTTGAGAGTTTGAAAATAAATACAGTATATGTGCTAAGTTAATCCATAAAAAAGGTAAAACAAAAAGAACTATACAAAAGCCAGATTCAGGTATTGCTTTCGAAAAATCTTTAAGCAATGCAACTTACAAAAACAACCATATATTTATCATTGATATTGTTAGTAAAAATTTATCATATATTTCAAAGTTCTCATAGCATCACTGCAAGATGCGAAACCATTTGCAGACATCTTATTATTTATCAAAAAGCACGGTTTCTTTTTTTTGCAGGAATTCTATGCTATTTAGTTTCATAACATTTTGTAATATGAAACTGCCAAAATAAAACTTAGGCGCCACAAATTGGGAAAAGCTCAATATTTTTATTTACAATATATTGTTGCTTATTAACCTCAATCAGCCAAAACAGGTACCAGTGAAACACATCCTTATTAAATAGGCATATGATGTGTAATTTCATAAACTTCTCTAAATATGAAACCGCCGAAATACGATAACCAAGAAAAACTCGTATAGCTCAGAAAGAACGGGCTGCTAATTGCACACCTCGCCCGTCTCATATTCACATATATATGGACTACACAGATACATCATTGATGATATTACAATCAGGTTACAAAAGAACTACTATGTACAGAAGATATCCTACCATCTATATGAGGCTTGGCGTGGGCGTCAAGATGAGTGGCAGCTGATGCGGAATTATTAGAAGAGCACTCGATGCAGCTGGTCATACTCTCACTCAGTATTTCTATGTATCAATATTATGTTGCTAATTATCCCCAACCTGCAGTCAATAGGTATCAGATGAACACTTGCTTATTTATAGAGCTGCAGGTAGGAATCAGTTAAGAGCAGTCGATGCAGCTGGTCATGCTCTATTTAACCTGTAGTTGTCAGAAAAAAATAGTTGTTGTCACATGTGATTCACAGAAAGTTACTGGACATATTTTGTCGGTGCAAAAATTGAATTTGGAGTAGCTTGACCAGCTCGATGTTGACAACTGAAAGGATGCTCCTTCTTGTGATGTTGCTTGTCTAGACACCATGTTTAATTTATAAGCTCACCAGATCTGACCTGATGATCTCGATTAGATATCCATATGTTGTAGGTGAAAATATTCGGGATTTAATCCTTGGAAAGAAGAACACTATCACATGATAGTATAGAAAACAAATTGAACCCGATCCAAAGTCTTGGTAGATTCAAGGGAAGAAAGAAATTCAGAACAAAAGATTATGAGAAAACAAACCTCATGTAGATGAGAAAACAAACCTTAACAAAACAATTGTGATGCAATACACTCCTTGAGCACATCGGATCGACGCCCGAACTTGCTTGCACAATTTGAGAGCAACATGATTTGTTCCTGGGGCTAAGGAGACCATGGAGATTACATGGCCCGTTGTTGCTTCAGGTTGTTTTCTTAAAGGAGAGAGAAAGAGACGTGGAGAAGGTAGATACTTTTGGGGTGTCCTTGGCTTGTACATGAAAGGACTGTGACCCTTATCTCTTTCGGCTTCTTCTCCTTTTAAGCGCTTTTGTATATCCTTTCATGTTTTTTTTCTAACTTATCTTCACGGTTGTTGATAGGGAGTATCTCACTCGGCTTCTATTTCTTCTATAGCCGTGAAAACTGCGAGTCTTCTAAAAAAAGATAGTTTGTTATTTGTGGACCGTTCAAGAAGTTTTTTCTGGCTGATTTTTTCTTGGTCAAGATTTCAGCCAAGGATTACATGGATTAGATAGAACGGCTCTTATTTTTTGATTAATGTGTAATTTGTTGGGCGTCTATATATAATTAGTATAGCTATAGATAGATACATATAGATAGATAGATAGATAGATGTATACAAAATTACAAATAAAATACAGTATATTATGTTCTCTCTATCATAGTCATATCAGGTATACTGAATAGTGTACATTAAATCTTGATTATATAGCAATATATGTTTCATACTGTCACAGTAATTACAGAAACTATACTCCCCAAAATCAATCCATTGATTGCCATGAGCTTCATAGTATTTCAACCTTATCAGATCAAACTAACACATGGTGTGTTATAGAAAATACTTCTAGATCTGACATAAATAGCTGAGTGGCTGAGTGAATAGCTTACCTGAAGCTGGAGAGACTGATCCCAGTAGCGCACACTCCAAAAGTTGATGCTGGTGACTGCATGCATCTTCTGCCCTTTGTAGCAGCCATTTATCTATAGATGCTGCTAAAATCACATCCCTGGTAATGCTCCTTTCCTCAACTCCACCATAATGTACGGATGGTTATGAATACAGTGGTGCAGACCTCTCTGCATCTAAACTTGAGCACACCTTTTGAACAAAACGTTTTCTAAAATACTCCCCACCATTGACATCAGAATCCATAACGTGTTGGTTCATGATCATCTCCACGTGCCTGCCTCTGCTCAGTCTAGGAGATTTAGAAACAAAGAGCACATGAGAGCATGCTCAACTTCCAATTCCTTTTTTATGTGAACATAATGACCTATACAGTGGTAGTTCGATCAGTGAGAAACTAATAGATGACATGCTCCTTTGCATCAAGTGTTCACCAGTTCATTAATAATGGGACCAATTTATTCTGCTATCCAAAGATGTAAAAAACTGTAACCGGATATATGATATATGGCATCCAAGATTGCAGGTGAGTATATTCGGGAATTAATCCTTGGAGTGAACAACACAATGATAGGACATGATAGAAAACAAATTGAACTCGGACATCATAATAATCTTCACATTTTAGTTGCATCATAATAATCTTCTTCGAGTCTTCTTCTTCTAACTTTCTTCTTTCCCATTTTACAGATTTGCTTAAGATCACGGAAGCTTGGGTTGATGGAGTGCTTGTATTTAGTTTTTGTTTTGACCTTGTGAAACTTGCTACCTATGGATGAAACTGTGTAATATTGATGAAACTATGTGTATGTACGGATGAAACTTGCTACTATTGGTAACATGTATTGGATATATGTGTTCATGACTATTGGTAATATGTGTTGAATATGCTATATTGGTCATATAAATATATTTGTGTTTGATTTTCTGTGAAAATGAATTGATACAAGAAAAAACAAAATTAAATGGGGCAATATAGTCACTTTGCCATCTACTAGCAGATGGTAAAGAGGCCACTGGCAGATGGCAAAGAGGCCACGTGTCATCTACATGTAAAATTTGGGCTGGCCTATTTGGGCTCTTTGCCATCTGCCAGCAGATGGCAGAGCTCTTTGCCATGTGCTGGCAGACGGCAAAGCATGCAGCCTTTGCCATCTGCTGGCACACGGCAAAGAGCCTGCATACTTTGCCATCTGCTCGCAGATGGCAAAGAGCCTGCAGCCTTTGCCATCTGCTGGCTGACGGCAAAGTATGCCGTTAGCCTTCTAACGGGGCTAACCCCGTTAAGAGGCTTTGCCATCTGCCAGCTGATGGCAAAGCCATAGGCTCTTTGCCATCAGCCAACAGATGGCAAAGAAGCCTTTGCCGGCAGGGTTTCAGACAAACAGTTTGCCATCTGCTGGCAGATGGCAAAGCCTTTGCCATCCGCCGACCATGCCTTTGCCATCTGCCATGGCAGATGGCAAAGTGCCAGATTCCAGTAGTGTAAGAACGACACAGAAATACCACATATAGGTAGGTATAGTGGACTCATATGGCAAAACTGGGTTTAAGGAGTTTGGATGCACAAGTAGTAATCCCACTTAGTACAAGTGAAGGTTAGCAAAAGATTGAGAAGAATCCAACCAAGAAACGAAAAATCTCATAAGCGAGCATTGACCATAACTAACATCGAATAATGCACCACAATTAGGATGTAAATTCATTGCATAACTATTGACTTTTGTGCTTGCATAGGGAATCACAAACCTTAACATCAGTATTCTTACTAAACCATAATAACTCATCAACATGACTCACATATCACTATCATCATATCGCAAAACTATTACATAGAATCAAGTTTATTTTCTCCAATGATCTTCATGAAAGTTTTTATTATATCCATCTTGAATATCAATCACTTTGGGACTAGTTTCATATGTTGCTTTTGATAGCTCAAACAAATTTAAGTGAAGAACATGAGCATAAAAATTTTCTTCTCTGAAAATAATATAAGTGAAGCATGAGAGAATTTCTTAAAAAATATACTAACTCTCATATAAATCTAAGTGAAGCATGAGCATTTCTTCAAAAATACTAAAGAACACCGTGCTCAAAAAGATATAAGTGAAGCACTAGAGCAATTCCAACAAATCATAGCATAATTTAGGCTCTCCCAAATAGGTGTGTTAAGCAAGGATACTTGACTCAAACAAAAAGAAAACAAGCAAAGACTCATATAATACAAGACGCTCCAAGCAAAACTCATGATATGTGATGAATAAAATATAGCTCCAACTAAAATACTGATGGTCGCTACAAGGAAGAGGGGATGCCACTCGGGGCATCCCCAAGCTTAGCTGCTCGTTCCTATTTGGGTAATAACTTGGGGTGCCACATGGCATCCCCAAGCTTAGGCTCTTATTACTCCTTATTCCTTCATCCATCGTGATCTCACCCAAAACTTGAAAACTTCAATCACACAAAACTCAACAAAACCTTCTTGAGATCCGTTAGTATAACAAAGCAAATCACTACTCTAAGTACTATAGCAAGCCCATTCATATTTTATTTTGCATTATATCTACTGTATTCCAACTTTAACATGGCTTATACCTTCCAATACAAACCATAGATACATCAAAATAAGCACACAACGCAAAGAAAACAGAATTTGCCACAAACAGAATAGTCTGTAGCAATCTGAAAACTTAGAATACTTTTGTAACTCCAAAAATTCTTAAAAATTAGTAAAATGGGGGAAATTGTATATTAACCTTGTGTACAAAAATCAAGATTTTATCGCGCTTCTGTGTTTAAATAAAATTGTTTTTCTGGGCGCAGAAGTTTCTGTTTTTCAACAAGATCAAATCAACTATCACCCAACATGATCCCAAAGGCTTTGCTTGGCACAAACACTAACTAAAACATAAAAAAACACAATCATAACAGTAGCATAATTGTGCAAACACTCAAGAATAGAAAGAAAAAGACAAAAATAAATTTTATTCATTGGGTTGCCTCCTAACAAGCGCTATCGATTTATGCCCCTAGCTAGGCATAATGCATAGATCTAATTATTGTATTTCTTCTTATTCTTGATAGATGTGTTCTTATCAGGAGGTTTTGCAAAAAAACACTTGAAACACATTATCCATAGAAACTTTAGCATTATCAAGTTGCCCGTCTACGTAGCCCCTTTGATTTCCCACAACAATCCAAGAATAGTGTTGATTAACATCATTAAAAAACTTGTTGGATTATATCTAAAACATGGCTTTCCTTTTAAGATTGTCATAAAAATTTGATTATTTCCAAGCAAATGTCTCAACACAAAATCACTATTATAAAGGATCTCATTTATCCGTGGTTTTTCATGACTCATCCCATATAATTCAAAAAATTCCCTAGCTTCCTGTACTATATAGTCAAATTCATTCATAAGAACAAGGGTAGCTAGCTTTTTAGCCTTAGGATCCTTTATAGCGGGTAGCTCGTAAAACAATCTTTGCATGGTAGGATGGGTACGGATAAATCTATTTTTCAAGTTTCAGAACTAGTGCTGAAATAGCCTCCGCATAAGATTTAGTTCTTTTAAGTATGGGAACATCACCAAGAGTCAAATTTCCAACAGAATTGAAAAATTCATGTATATGTTCCTTTCCCATAACGTTCCCATGCCCCAAAACAAAAGTTTGGCATCGAGATTGCCAGATCGTCCAATTTTAGGCCATCATCTATTTCTGCCATACCAAAGTCACTCATGCCAACAAGTTCAAGCAAATAAGAGATATGACGAGAAAATGGCGAACGAAAAAGAGGGCGAATAAAACAGCAATTTTTTGTGAAGTGGGGAGATGAAAACGAGAGGCAAATGGCAAATAATGTAAATTGCAAGGAGATGAGATTTGTGATTAGGAGCCTGATAGATGTTGATGATGTCTCCCCAGCAATGGCGCCAGAAAATTCCTTTTGATGCCGCTTGAACTGCGTCGGTATTTCCCCAAAGAGGAAGGGATGATGTAGAACAACTATGGTAGTATTTCCCTCAGTTATGAAACCAAGGTATCAATCCAGTACGAGAACCAAGCAACACTATGTAAACGGTACCTGCACACAAAGAACAAATACTTGCAACCCGACGCTTATGAGGGGTTGTCAATCCCTCTTACGGGTAATGGTGTAGGAAATTATCAAGTTGACGGTATAAAATTGTGATAGATTGGATAAATAGATCTCGAATAAACACGAAATAAAAGATGCAAATAAAAAGTGCAACAAGTTGCTATAAAATGATTGTAAAACATCCAAGAATGATAATATAACAACACGGAACAATCAGAAGTTATAGATACGTTGGAGACGTATCAGCCAACATGGTTTTAAAATGGTTATGATGTAGTATGAGAGGATGGTCTCCTCTTCTGAATGATTCAAGTTGCTTGACTTGGCACATGTTCACACATGTAGTTGAATCAAAACCAACATAGCCTCCACGATATTTATGTTCATGGTGATTTATATCCTACTCATGCTTGCACTCAATGTTGATTAACCTGAATGCATGTTTACTATCGTTGTCGCTCTCTAGTTGGTCGCTCCTCAATCTATTTGCTAGCCTTCACTTGTATTAAGCGGGAATACTGCTTGTGCATCCACTTTCTTAAACCCAAAGTTTTTCCATATGAGTCCACCATACCTACCTATATGCGGTATTTACTTGTCATTCCAAGTAAATTTGCATGCGCAAAACTCTAAACCTTCAAATAATAATCTGTTTTGTATGCCCGAATCGCTCATGTAGTGACCGCGGGCTGTCAGTATCTTCCATGCTAGGTGGGTTATTCTCACGATGAGTGTTTATTCACTTGTCATTCACGAGAAAGTGGCTAGTATTCAGTATGCCCAGTTCCATGCTCAAAATCAAATCAAAATATAATAATGAAACAAAACTCCCCCAAGATTGTTGTTGGTATGGATGGTACCCGTGGATTCGGCTAGCCGTGGAGTGTGATTGTTGGGGGAGCGGGAATAAAAACTTTACCATTCTATTTGGGAACCGCCTGGAATGTATCTAGCATGGAAGATAGCTAGTGAGATCTCTTGGCCATTATGTTGATAATGAAAACATACCGCTCAAAAATTATATTCATCTCTATTTTAAAAGCTTCGAGCTCTGGCACCTCTACAAATCCCTGGTTCCCTCTGCGAAGGGCCCATATATTTACTTTTATTGTTGAGTCATCATCCTCTTATTAAAAGCACCTGCTGGAGAGCACTATTGTCATTATATGCTTTGTTTTTAATTGATGTTGAGTATGAGTGTGACTGGATCTCTTTTGCCATGAATATAATGTCTAGTCAGTCCTTGATCTTCAGGGGTGCTCTACATTTATGTTTTGCGGTCTCAGAAAGGCTAGCGAGATACCATTTTTCATATTATATCATGATTGTTTTGAAAAAGCGTTGTCATCCGAGATTTATTATTATTACTCGCTAGTTGATTATGCCATTGCTAAGAGTAAATGTAAGACCTAAATGTTATTATGAATATGGTTAGTTCATAATCCTTGATAAGAACCTGAATGTTGGCTAGAAATATTTGCAACAACAAGATCAAACAGAGTTTGTAAAAGTTTTTATTTGTCACTTTCGGTTTGTCAACTGAATTTCTTGAGGACAAGCAATGGGTTAAGCTTGGGGAAGTTGATACGTGTCCATCGTATCTACTTTTCCAAATAATTTTGCCCTTGTTTTGGACTCTAATTTGCATGATTTGAATGGAACTAACTGTTGAGGAACGTAGTAATTCAAAAGAATTCCTACAATCACGCAAGATCTAACTACGAGATGCATAGCAATGAGAGGGGAGAGTGTGTCCATGTACCCTCATAGACCGAAAGCGGAAGCGTTTAGTAACACGGTTGATGTACTTGAACATCTTCACGATCCAACCGATCCAAGTACCGAACGTACGGCACCTCCGTGTTCAGCACACGTTCAGCACGATGACATCCCTCGAGCTCTTGTTCAAGTTGTGGACGAGGGAGAGTTCTGTCAGCACTACGGCGTGGCGACGGTGATGATGAAGTTACCGGTGCAGGGCTTCACCTAAGCACTATGACGATATGACCGAGGTGTTGAACTGTGGAGGGGGGCACCGCACACGGCTAAGAGATTGTCTGTTGTGCCTTTGGGGTGCCCCCCTTCTCCGTATATAAAGGGGGAGGAGTAGGTGGCTGGCCAAGGGGGGCATGCCATGGGGTCCTACTTGGACTCCTAGTCCAAGTAGGATTCGGTCCCCCTCCTTCCTTCCACCGGAGAGGAAAAGGGGAAGGGAGAGAGAGGGAGAAGGAAAGAGGGGGGTCACCCCCCTCCCCTAGTCCAATTTGGTTTGGGCAAGGGGGCGCGCCCCTCCTCACGTGGCCTTTCTCCTCTCCTCCAATATGGCCCAATAGGCCCAATACTTCCCCCGGGGGGTTCCGGTAACCCTTCGATACTCCAGTAAAATATCCGAATAACTCGGAACCATTCCGATATCCGAATATAACCTTCCAATATTTGAATTTGTATCTCTCAACCATTCCGAGACTCCTCGTCATGTACGTGATCTCATCCGGGACTCCGAATAAACTTCGGTCATCAAAACACATAACTCATAATACAAATCGTCATCGAACATTAAGCATGCGGACCCTACGGATTCGAGAACTATGTAGACATGACCAAGACACATCTCCGATCAATAACCAATAGCGGAACCTGGATGCTCATATTGGCTCCTACATATTCTACGAAGATCTTTATCGATCAAACCGCATAACAACATACGTTATTCCCTTTGTCATCGGTATGTTACTTGCCCGAGATTCGATCGTCGGTATCATCATACCTATTTAAATATCATTACCGGCAAGTCTCTTTCCTCGTTCTGTAATGCATAATTGCGTGACTAACTCATTAGTCACATTTTTTGCAAGGCTTATAGTGATGTGCATTACCGAGAGGGCCCAGAGATACCTCTCCGATACACGGAGTAACAAATCATAATCTCAATCTATGCCAACTCAACAAACACCACCGGAGACACCTGTAGAGCATCTTTATAATCACCCATTTACGTTGTGATGTTTGATAGCACGCAAGGTGTTCCTCCGGTATTCGGGAGTTGCATAATCTCATAGTCAAAGGAATATGTATAAGTCATGAAGAAAGCAATAGCAATAAAACTGATCGATCAACATGCTAAGCTAACGGATGGGTCTTGTCCATCACATCATTCTCCTAATGATGTCATTCCGTTCATTAAATGACAACACATGTCGATGGTCAGGAAACTTAACCATCTTTGGCGAACGAGCTAGTCAAGTAGAGGCATACTAGGGACACTTTGTTTTGTCTATGTATTCACACATGTATCAAGTTTCTGGTTAATACAATTCTAGCATGAATAATAAAAATTTATCATGATATGAGGAAATATAAATAACATCTTTATTATTGCCTCTAGGGCATATTTCCTTTAGTCTCCCACTTGCACTAGAGTCAATAATCTAGTTCACATTGCCATGTGATTTAACATCAATAGTTCACATCGTCATGTGATTTAACACTCTATAGTTCACATCGCCATGTGACCAGCACCCAAAGGGTTTACTAGAGTCAATAATCTAGTTCACATCGCCATGTGATTAACACCCAAAGAGTACTAAGGTGTGATCATGTTTTTCTTGTGAGAGAAGTTTAGTCAACGGGTCTGCCACATTCAGATCCGTATGTAGTTTGCAAATTTCTATGTCTACAATGCTCTGCATGGAGCTACTCTAGATAATTGCTCCCACTTTCAATATGTATCTGGATTGAGACTTAGAGTCATCCGCATTAGTGTCAAAGCTTGCTTCGACGTAACCCTTTACGATGAACTTTTTGTCACCTCCATAACTGAGAAACATATCCTTATTCCACTAAGGATAACTTTGACCGCTGTCCAGTGATCCACTCCTAGATCACTATTGTGCCCTCTTGCCAAACTCATGGTGAGGTATAGAATAGGTCTGGTACACAGCATAGCATATGATAACCCACAAGTATAGGGGATCGCAACAGTTTTCGAGGGTAGAGTATTCAACCCAAATTTATTGATTCGACACAAGGGGAGCCAAAGAATATTCTCAAGTATTAGCAGTTGAGTTGTCAATTCAACCACACCTGAAAGACTTAATATCTGCAGCAAAGTGTTTAGTAGCAAAGTAGTATGTAAGTAATGGTAACGATGGCAAAAGTAACAGTAGTAGTTTTTGTAGCAATCGTAACAATGGCAACGGAAAAGTAACTAAGCAAATATCAATATGTGAAAAGCTCGTATGCAATGGATCAATGATGGATAATTATGTAGGATGTGATTCCTCATGCAACAGTTATAACATAGGGTGACACAGACTCCAGTTCATCAATGTAATGTAGGCATGTATTCCGAATATAGTCATACGTGCTTATGGAAAAGAACTTGCATGAAATCTTTTGTCCTACCCTCCCGTGGCAGTTGGGTCCTATTAGAAACTAAGGGATATTAAGGCCTCCTTTTAATAGAGTACCGGACCAAAGCATTAACACTTAGTGAATACATGAACTCCTCAAACTAAGGTCATCACCAGGACTGGTCCCGATTACTGTCACTTCGGGGTTGCCGGATCATAACACATAGTAGGTAACTATTGACTTGCAAGATAGGATCAAGAACTCACATATATTCATGAAAACATAATAGGTTCAGATCTGAAATCATGGCACTCGGGTCCTAGTGACAAGCATTAAGCATAGAAAAGTCATAGCAACATCAACCTTAGAACATAAAGGATACTAGGGATCAAACCCTAACAAAACTAACTCGATTACATGGTAATTCTTATCCAACCCATCACCGTCCAGCAAGCCTACGATGGGATTACTCATGCACGGCGGTGAGCATCATGAAATTGGTGATGGAGGATGGTTGATGATGACGATGGCGATGGATTCCCCTCTCCAGAGCCCCGAACGGACTCCGGATCAACCCTCCCGGGGAAGATTAGGGCTTGGCTGCGGCTCCGTATCGTAAAACATGATGAATCCTTCTCTCTAATTTTTTCTCCCGAAAGTGAATATATGGAGTTGGGGTTGAGGTTGGTGGAGTCCTAGGGGGCCCACAAGGTAGGGGGCGCGCCCTGCACCCTCATGGACAGGGTGTGGGCCCTTTGATGCTGATTCTTTCCTCAATATTTTTCATTAATTCCAAAACATGTCTCCGTGGATTTTCAGGTCATTCTGAGAACTTTTGTTTCTGCACAAAAATAACACCATGGTTGTTGGAGTAATGGGCCACGTGTAGGCTAACCCGAGGCCCAGAACCTTTCAAGACATCGGGGCTGACTGCGCCCCTCAAGACACTAGGATGGAGAGCAGCCTTCTAGAGGCTGGCTAAAGGAGCAGCCGACTGCCCGCATGCGGCCAAGTCCTGGAGGCGAGGTTAAGACGGGCCAACTCCCGCCTGGCGGCTCCCAGAGAAGCCGGCCACGGGGAGTCGGCCCACGACACCAACAAAGCCAATGCCCTCATAAGGGGGGATGGGACAGGTGTGACAACAGTAAAGCCCACTCCCTCCTTTTTTCATGGGATGGCTAGGCCACAGTGCACCGTACCAGTGGAGATCTCCGTTCGGCGAGGCACTCTTACCGTGCCATCCCTGACATCAGCAACAGTGGCGGAGTCCTGCACCCACGATGGCCTATCGGTACGGCCCATGGATGATGGGCCCTACCGGTCAGCGAGAGTCCAGAAGACAGTAAGAGCGCCACCAGTCGGACCCGAAGGGAGCCGGCCCCGGAAGTCGGCCCGCCCCTCCCACGGGTCCCACACGCCATTAACCAGACGAGACGGGGAGTGGCTACAGTAATCGCCCGCCAGGTAGCAAGGCGGTAGCCACGACCCCATGACCAAGCCTGTGTCATTTGAGGCACGGCTACAGTAATCGGCAGCCGGCAAGACCCGCAAGCGGCGGGTACGGCCTATTGGCTCCGTACCAGACCAGTAGGCGGGGCCCACCGGCCGGCGGGCCCCAGCAGTCGGCATAGAGGCCGGCAGGCGAAGAGACTGACGGCTGGGCCCCGCGCCTAGTCAGGTTTACCATTGTACCCCTGGGGGGTAGGCCTATATAAACCCCCCAGGGCACCCATGCAAAGGTTCCGATCCATTAGAACTAGACCAGACCTTAGAGAAGGGGGAGAGCTGGCCTAGTCTCCTCCTGTCCACAAATATAGCTCGAGGAGCACCATTGTACTCACCTTTGCCTTAGTGATCATGCGAAGACCCCGTAGAGCAGGACTAGGGGTGTTATCTCCTAGGAGAGCCCCGAACCTAGGTAAAATCCATCGGCGTTCGTGTCTACGCCTCATCCCATTTCTAGGCACCGGCGACGTTCTACTCGCCCCCACCATGATAAGCCATCCATTGGCATATGTCGCACCCAACCCCCGACATTTTGCGCCCACCATGGGGCCTGGTGCACCGTCGACTGGAGACCTGTTCTGGACGGGAACCCTTTTCCTCCCTGGCGAGCGCAGCCAGCCCGGCACGCCAGACAGAGTCTGCGCCGACGCGCTGCATGGTGCTGAAATCGCCTCTCCGACGAGCCCGCATCCGACGCGGGCACAGGCGGCCCTGAGAGCCTCCTCGCGGGCCTCCTCGATCAACTTCACATCGATAGTGAGCCAGCTGGGGACTTGGAGTCCGTAGGCTCCACTGATCCAATGTTGGTCGACTCCAACACCGTGTCGCTTGACACGTTCCCCACCAACATGGTCGTCTACGACGAGCCGCTTCCTCGCGCGGAGAGCGGCGGAAGCACCATCACGGAAGTGCTTGTCATCGATCATGGCGAGCACTCCGGCGGGGGTGATTACGACCCGCTCCACGCGGCACTGCAAGACCTAGCAGCGCCCATCCCTGAAGATGCCGACGCTAAGACGCTGGAAGCACGCCGCCTTCAGCTAGTCGAAGGCGCCAAAAAGCTGGCCAGCATGAGACGCCTGTCAGAAGCCTACCCGCGCGAGATGGACCGCGTGGTGGGTGGCACGCCGGCTCCAGCTGGGCCTAGCCGCCTTGGCACGGTCCAGCAGTGCGGTGTGGCTATCGCCGATCTGTTCGGGGCGAATCGCCCCGTCTACGCCACACCTGCAGAGAATATTCGAGCCGCCCAGGCAGCAGCGGACGAGCTGGACAAGTTCGAGGGCGAAGAGCGTCGCTTGATGACGGAGCGTGTCCAGCGACTCCTTGACGCGGCTGTTGAGCAGAACGAGGCCGGCTGCCACACTGATGCGCCACGCCGACGGAATGACAACTGCTTCCGCACCGAGACCAAGGTGCCGAGTCTCGGACGCCGACTGGCGGCGTCCACGGAAGAAAAGACAAGGAGCCGGCCGCCATCCGCAGTCAGACTCGCATCACGATAGAGCGCGACCGAGACGGCCGCCCAAGAACAGTGGAACAATGGGACGACTGCCCGTCTCCTCCCCCTCGGAGGGAAATGCGAGTCTCCCCGCCTCCTGTTGATCACCCGACGCTCGGCGATCGCCTTGGCCGCCGAGAGGGAGTCGGTGAGAACGACGCCCGCCATCGG
This sequence comes from Triticum urartu, assembly GCF_056163025.1. Taxonomy (NCBI): domain Eukaryota; kingdom Viridiplantae; phylum Streptophyta; class Magnoliopsida; order Poales; family Poaceae; genus Triticum; species Triticum urartu. The sequence goes on along the minus strand of NC_141875.1, from coordinate 109,333,035 downwards.
ATCGACATCTCCACCGATCCCTGGCGCTTGAGGAAGAAGATGAGTTGGGTCCGCCGTGTTTTGGCCCCCGCATCCGAGATGAGCCCTTCCCCAAAGGGTTCACGCTTCCCAAAGACACACCCAAGTACACCGGCTCTGTGAAGCCGGAGGACTAGCTGGTCGACTACTCCACGGCCGTCAGCATAGCAAACGGCAACAAGCGTGTTGTTGTCAAGTACGTTCCACTCATGCTCCAGGGCACGTCCCGGACGTGGCTGAATAGCTTAAGGCCCCGCAACATCAATAGTTGGGTCGACTTCACCGATGCCTTCATCCGCAACTTCACCAGCACGTACAAGCGACCTCCCAAACCCCGCCAGCTCTCCTTGTGCGTGTAAGGCCCAGCGAGTCAACTCGCGACTACCTCACGCGCTGGGCCGAGCTCCGCAACTCTTGCGAGGGCGTGCACGAGGTGCAGGCTATTGAGTACTTCACTGCAGGATGCCGAGAGGGCACCCTCCTCAAGCACAGGCTTCTCTGCGATGAGCCGGAAACCCTCGACGAGCTGCTGATCATAGCAGACAAATACGCCATGACCGATTCCTCCATGAAGACGGAGATTCAAGTCAGCGTAACCGGCAAAGTGGCTCCTCAGGCTCCCCAAACCCCAGCCGGAGACACCAGTCGGCGTCAACAGCAGAACGACCACAAGCGTAAAGCCCCCCCCCCCGCCAACTTCCACCAGTCGGCGGGTGGCAACAGTTGAAAGACCAACAGTTGGAAGGGCAGCCTCCGCTCAGACGTCAGAAGGGCGGCAAGTCCAACTGGCAACCGGCTTTCTCATATGAGCAGACTCTGGATGGACCCTGCAAGTTCCACAGTGGCGTGAAGCCGTCCAACCACACCACTCGGAAATGCCACTGGCTCACCAGGATCGCAAAGGGAGACGGCCTTTTGCCTCCCCCACCTACTGGGCAGCCGCCTCCCCCTCCGCCCAAGCAGCCGGTGGTCAGACCAGTCGGCGCAGTGCAAGACGACTACCCAGAAGAGCAGGGAGCATACGTTGTGTTCACCAGTGTGGCCGACGATCGACGCAGCAGACGGCTACAGCAGCAGGAGGTGAATGCAGTAGCTTCTGACACATCGGAGTTCATGCACTGGTCTGAGAAGCCCATCACCTGGAGTCGGGCTGACCACCCCGAAGTAATGCCCAGACCCAGCTCCTATGCTTTGGTTTTGGACGCCACCTTTGCCACGGACAAGCGAGCTGCTCGTTTTTCCAGAGTCCTGATAGACGGCGGCAGCAGCATCAACATCTTGTACAAAGACACCATGGAGAAGTTGGGAATCAGGCAGAGGCAACTGCAGTCCAGTGGACGGTGTTCCACGGCATAGTCCCTGGCCTTTCCTGCTCGCCAATCGGCAAGATCTTGGTCGACGTCCTCTTCGGAGACAAAGATCATTTCCGTCGTGAGTCAATATGGTTCGAGGTGGTGGACCTAGAGAGCCCATACCATGCGTTGCTTGGCCGTCCAGCCCTGGCCAAGTTCATGGCCGTCCCCCACTATGCCTACCTCAAGATGAAGATGCCGAGTTCCAAAGGGATTCTGACCATAACTGGCGACTACAAGAAGTCGTCCGCCTGCACATTAGAGAGCAGTAGGCTGGCTGAGTCCCTCATGATCGCAGCTGAGAAGCAGCTGCTAGATCGAGTTGTGGCGATGGCAAGCAGGCAGCCAGAGATGTCGCCTGATCCCAAAGAGTCGAAAGCTGAGGGCTCGTTCAAGCCGGCCAAGGAAACAAAGAAGATACCTTTAGACCCGGAGCGCCCAGAGAGGTACGCTCTCGTAGGCGCCCACCTCGACAGCAAATAGGAAGACAAGCTTGTCGATTTCCTTTGTGAGAATCGAGACTTCTTCGCATGGTCCCCCAAGGACATGCCAGGTGTGCCGACGGAATTTGCCGAGCACAAATTACACGTCCGATCTGATACCAAACCAATCAGACAGCCTTTATGCCGCTTGTCAGAAGAGAAGAGGAGATTTGTTGGAGAAGAGATAGCCCGGTTGCTCGCGGCCGGCTTCATCATGGAAGTATTCTTCCCAGAATGGCTGGCCAACCCGGTCTTGGTACAGAAGAAGAACAAGCAGTGGCGAATGTGTATTGACTACACAAGCCTCAACAAAGCATGCCCCAAGGACCCGTTCCCCTTGCCAAGGATCGACCAAGTGATAGACTCCATAGCCGCATGCGAGCTATTGAGTTTCTTGGATGCATATTCAGGGTATCACCAGATCAAGTTAAACCCAGCCGACAGGCTGAAGACTGCCTTCATCATGCCGTTTGGAGCTTTCTGCTACCTAACCAAGACGTTCGGCTTGAGGAATGCTGGCGCCACCTTCCAACGATGCATGCAGAAGTGTCTCCTCAAGCAGCTCGGCAGAAATGCTCACGTCTACATGGATGATGTGGTGGTAAAAACGGAGAAGCGTGGAACACTGCTGGAAGACCTCAAGGAGACCTTCGACAACTTGCACCGATTTCAGATCAAGCTCAACCCGTAGAAATGCTTCTTCGGAGTACCAGCCGGCCAGCTCCTTGGTTTCCTGGTCTCTGAACGCGGCATAGAATGCAACCCTTTGAAGATCAAGGCAATTGAAAGGATTGAGGTACCCAGCCGACTACTGGACATACAAAAATTCACCAGCTGTTTGGCGTCCGTCGGCCGATTCATCAGTCGGCTGGGCGAGAAGGCCCTTCCCCTATACCAACTCATGAAGAAGACCACTTTTTTCGAGTGGAACCACAAGGCGGATGAAGCATTTGTCCAACTAAAAAAGATGCTGGCGACTCCACCTGTTCTGGCGGCTCTGACTCCTAAGGAGCCCATGCTCCTCTACATCGCCGCCACCAGCCGAGTGGTCAGCACGGTCATTGTGGTAGAACGCAAGGAGGAAGGCAAAGCACTACCAGTTCAGAGACCAGTATATTATTTGAGTGAAGTACTGTCGACCTCCAAGCAAAACTACCCCCACTACCAAAAGATGTGCTATGGTGTGCATTTTGCCGCCAAGAAATTGAAGCCTTACTTCCAAGAACATCCAATCACTATGGTCTGCATGGCTCCTCTAGCCGAGATCATCGGCAGCCGAGACACTTCGGGACGAGTGGCCAGGTGGGCCATAGATTTGGCCCCCTACACCATCTACTACCAACCTCGCACTGCCATCAAGTCGCAAGCACTGGCTGACTTCCTCGTCGACTGGGCCGAAACACAGTATCTACCACCGGCGCCCGACTCCACCCATTGGAGAATGCACTTCGACGGCTCCAAGATGCGCACTGGCTTGGGAGCCGGCATCGTCCTCAACTCTCCCAAGGGCGACAAGCTCAAGTATGTGCTACAAATCTATTTTGTTGCCTCCAACAACGTCGCCGAGTACGAGGCACTCACTCACGGGCTCCGGCTAGCGAAAGAGCTCGGCATTCGCCGGATCCTGTTTTATGGTGACTCCGACTTGGTGGTCCAGCAGTCGTCGGGCGATTGGGATGCCAAGGACGCAAACATGGCAAGCTACCGCTTCCTCGTACAGAAACTCAGTGGGTATTTGGAGGGATGCGAGTTTCTCCATGTACCAAGAAACGAAAACGACCAAGCAGACGCCCTGGCACGAATCGGCTCCACCCGTCAGGCGATACCGTCCGGCGTCGCCCTCCAGCGCCTCCTCAAGTCGTCGGTCAAACCATCACCGGAGTCAGACTCCATCTTCGTGACGGCTCCTCCTGAAGTAGTCAGATCCAACTCAAGAGCCCCCGTAGACGGCGCGAGTATTCTGGCAGGCGGCGCGGGGATCGCGGCAGTCGCACCCGGCCCGGGGACTGCGGAGCGCGGCCGGAAGACTTCGGAGCCCAGCCAGGGACTACGCCATTCTGCCCGGGGACTTCATCGACACAGCAAGCGGCTGCCGACTCCAACCCGCCACCTCCCGGCCCAGCCACCCTCGTCTAAGTCGCAGTCTTGGCGGTTGCAGAAATTGCAGCACCTTCATGGGCCCAGCCCATCCTGAAATTCATGGTGAACAAAGAGCTGCCAGCCGATGAGATCTCGGCTCGGCAAGTACAACGCCGGGCGGCAGCGTACGCCATCATCAATAGAGAGCTCGTAAGGCGCGGCGTCACTAGTATTCACCAGCGGTGTGTGGAACCAGAGCAAGGCCAGGCAATCCTCAAAGACATCCATCAAGGCGAATGTGGCCACCACGTGGCTTCAAGAGCACTCGTCGCCAAAGCTTTCCGCCATGGTTTCTTCTGGCCGACTGCTCTGGAAGACGCCAAGTCTCTAGTCCAAAAATGCAAGGGGTGCCAGAAGTTCTGCTCTAAGCCTCATCAGCCGGCTTCGGCACTCAAAACTATTCCTATTGCCTGGCCCTTTGCTGTTTTTGGCCTGGACATGGTCGGACCATTCAAGATGGCGCAAGGTGGTTTGACTCATTTACTTGTTGCAGTGGACAAGTTCACCAAGTGGATAGAAGCAAAGCCAATCAAGAGTTTCAATGGTCTGACTGCTATGACCTTCATCTCCGATATCACAATTCGGTACGGCATACCGCATAACATCATGACCGACAACGGCACAAACTTTGCCAAGGGTGCCTTGGCCCATTTCTGCGCGACGCAGGGCATCCGACTGGACTTGGCGTCCGTTGCCCATCCGCAGTCCAACGGCCAAGTAGAGTGAGCAAATGGCCTAATCCTATCCGGCATCAAGCCCCGGCAGGTCGAGCCTCTGGAGCGCTCAGCAGGCTGCTGGCTTGATGAGTTGCCAGCCGTCCTCTGGAGCCTGCGCACGACTCCAAACAAGTCAACTGGCTTCACGCCCTTATTCCTCGTCTACGGTGCCGAAGCTGTCATCCCAACGGACATAGAGTTTGACTCCCCTCGAGTCACCATGTACACTAAGGAGGAAGCAGAGGAAGCACGTCAAGACGGTGTCGATCTGCTGGAAGAGGGCTGGCTGTTGGCACTTAGCTGGTCCAGCATCTACCAGCAGAGCCTACGCCGATACTACAATCGGAAGGTCAAGCTGCGATCTTTCCAAGAAGGAGACCTTGTGCTTCGGCTGATTCAGCGAACAGCTAGCCAGCACAAGCTCTCAGCACCTTGGGAAGGCCCCTTCATCATCAGCAAGGTGTTGGGCAATGACTCCTACTACCTGATCGACGCTCAGAAGCCCCGAGCACGCAAAAGGGACGACTCCGGCAAAGAGATGGAGTGGCCATGGAATGCAAATCTTCTCCGAAGATTTTAGAGTTAATGTAGTATGTATCACGCTACCTTTGTGTTAAAGTACGAAGACTTCGGGCCCCTTGAGAAGATCTCGGGGACTGCCTTCTTTTATCTATATGATAAAGAGTTATGCCTATGAGTATGTTATTCTTTACCGCTTGGCACCGGGTCGACTAGTCGGCCCGGGGACTTGCCGTCTTGAGCTATGAAATGACTTCCTGCAGCTGGACAAGTAGTGTGTGGCACTCAAGCCGTCTCCTGTTAGAAGCCGCAGATCGCAGAGCGACTGACTGGCAAGCAGGAGTAAGGTAGAATGGGTGTCCATATGAAAAATGGCAAGCATGCACATAGCTCAAGCCGGTTTCCAGCCTTTTGCAACCAACTCTTGAGTAGCCGGCTCGCCGTTTTCTAAATTAACTTGTTAAAAAAACTCTAAATGGCTAAGTACTTGCCTCCCAAAGAAGCCAAGTATTTGATCTAGCGGTAGTCCGCAGAGCGGCTGTTCAACTAGCCAATCGGCAACCAAGGGAAGGCAGCAAAGGAAAAAGGCAAAGAGCAATAAGCAAGAAGAGATAGAACGCGGATAAAAATTTACATAGAAAGGCCCTTGGCTGAATCATCAAATAGGAGTTCAGGATACACCCACACCAAGTGGGTGGAATTGTGGAAAATAACAAGTTCATTGAGACTACTAAGCAGGTGAAACAAAGATAAAGTGGCAGCCTAGGAAGCCGCGGACGGACTCGGAGGACCAGAGGGGTCGGCGGTGCCAGTTGGCGGGGCAGTCGGCTGGTTGGTCTCCACCTGATCACCACTGGCGACAGCTGGCTCAGTTGAGTGCGGCTCGTTGCTAGAGGTGCGGTCGGGCTGGGGCTGGCCGTCTGCCTCGACCTCTGGCGCCTCCTCCTCGTCTCCTTCCTCCTCCTCGCCTTCCTCTTTGCCACTAGAGTCGATCACCTCCGCCGAGTCCTCACTATCGTCCGGGTTCAGCCCGAACCACTCTGACGGCGCCTCCTCGCCGTTCTCAGCCCGCTCTGGGACGAAGACGCTGCTGTCGGTGTACGCAGTGATCGATGCGGCGCGCCTGGCAAGATCGTCATCCACCGTTGTCAGCTCCGCCTGAGCTTCCATCTGGAACGTGGCTAACTGGGCTAAACTCAGCCCAGGATACCACGCCTTGGTGAACTCCAAGGCCCAGCGGGCTCCAGCCCGGGCTGCAGAACCCTTCCAGGCCTCAAGACGGCCGGCTGCCACCTCCAACCAGTCGGCAGTCTGACTGGGGGTGCATGGCGCCTGCATGTCCGGCCACAGGGAGGCAATCGCCTGGGCGCCGACACGTTGAAGCCGGTGCAGCATCTGGTGGGCTGGCCGAAGACGGGCCTCGATGCTTAGAATCTGCTCGTTAAGAGTTCAGGGGGCGTCGGCGGCGACTTGTGCGCCGTCCGCCCTCCGTGCTTCACGGTCAACCTCGATGGCTTGATTGGCGGCATCAAAATGGCCGGGGAAGAAGTCTTCTAAGGAATAAGAGCAAAGAAATAAAGTTAAAAATTTAAGGCCGACTCAACTAGCAGTCGGCAGCCCAGAAAAGGAAACAAGTGGAAGCTCACCATCGACAAGATCTTTGATTGCTTGGAAGCCGGAGACCAGCGTCGCCTCCTTGTCGGTCCAGGAGGAGCGCTCGGACACAAATTCAGCGAGAAGGGCGGTCTCCTTGTCCTCCGCCTCCTTCTGGGCCCTCTGGAGCAGCTCCTTCTGCTCCGCCAGCTGCGTAGCCAGCCGGTCGCGCTCCTCCGTCAGCCGGCAGCACTCCTCCTCCCTGACGCGCAGCGCGGTTTTGACTTCGCCCAGCTGCTGCTGAAGGGCGGCGTTGGCCTCTGAAAAAGGAGGGGGAGGGATGTCAGTCGTCGGCAAAGAAGAAAGGTCGCCGGGGATATCCGGCCCGATTGCTCAGCAGTCGGCCCGAATCTCGGGGACTACAACCCGCGGGTGCGCCAGCGTGCCCCCACAGAGAAAGAAGAAAACTCACCCCGGCTATCCGACAAGTCGGCGGTCCGCTTGGCCAGCTCCTCAACATTGGCATTGGAGGAGGTCACGCGAAGATTGTGGTAATCTTGCATCAAATTTTCAGAAAAAAGCGTTGGTACATGGAACTCGCCGATTAGAGTTTCGAGCCGCCTGCTCAGCAGCCGGCCCGAAACTCGGGGACTACACCCAGTGGGTGCGCTGGCGCGCCCCCACAAAGAAAAAACATGGAAGCAAAGCAAAGAAAGCATGCGTACCCGGATGGCCGTTCGTGACGCCAGGTATGCCTTGGTGCACTCCTTGATGGCGTCGCCCTCGGCCCGGAGCTTGGCTTGGACGTCCAAGAGCGCCCGGTTCAACGGGCCCGTCCCGCCTCCCCGCACCCACCCGGTGGGCGCGGTGCTTGACACCTCGGTGTCCGGGATCGAGGAGCTCGCAGCGCCGGTCTCCAGATGACGCGGCGCTGAGGCCGCCTTGGCGAGACGGCGGCGCGTCAGTGTACTAACCTCGAGGGCTAGGCCCGTCAGCGCCGCGCCTCCGGTTGGCGGCACGGGCGGATCCGCCGGTTGTCCGCCTGGCGCGCCTTCGGAGGGTGGCGGTGGCGGCGCAATGACCCCCGGTGTAGCGGTTACGTCGGTGTCCCTCTCCATGACCGGGTTCTCGTCGCCGCCTTCCCCAGTCTGCGCCGAGAACTCCGGTGGTGGCGGTGCGGAGTTCAAGGAGACGACAAACACCGTCGACTGGTGGCGTGCGGCTTCCTCTGCATGCTTCTTCTCCGCATCGGCGGCCTCGGCCTCTGCCAGCTTCTTTAGGGCGGCGGCATCCTCCTTGTCGGCTTCCGCCTTCTTCAGGCGGGCGGCTTCCCGCTCCTCACGTGCCTCCCGCGCGTTCCGCTCCGTCGCCTCCCGGAGGTCGGCGGCGGGGTCAACCCGCCGGGTGGTGGAGGAGGTCTCCGCCGACTTCACGACAGAGCCGGCGGCCGACTTCTCAAGAGAGAGAGGGGCCCTAAAGCCGGAAAACAAGTAAATAAATTTCAGACAGACTCAATAAAGAAATACGAAGTTACGAAGGGAGGTGGTGCTTACGCTGAAATAAGCTGCGGCGTCTTCACCACCTTGCGGAAGCGGTTGGCCTTCGCGGCCGCCTCGTCCCGCTTGGTCGCCGTGGCTGAGCCCTTGGGCTTCTTCGGCCGGCTGCCAAACAGGCTCGCCCTTGCCCTGCGCTTCTTGCCGCCGCCTTGTGCGTCCGGCGGAGCTGACGATCCCGCGCCCGACTGGCCGGCTCCTAGCTGGTGGCGTGGGACAACCTCCTCGTCATCATCGGGCTAGTCCTCGAGACTGGCCCGAAGTCTCGGGCCGCCCGCTGCGCCGCCTCCTCCCTCGGCGTCGTCCTCCAGGGCCGCCGCCCCAAGTCGGGGTCGTCAACATCACTCTCCGCCCTGTTGGGGAGGAATTTGTGGTCCGCCCCGCGGTGCCGGCTGCTGGCTGGAGGAGGGGGTTCTGACCAAAGCCGGCTGGTCAGATCGGACTAAATGGACTCGGCAACGAAGAAGTCAGAGAGAAAGAGAAAAAGAAAATGACTCACCAGAGGCGGAGGGGCGGCACATGAATACAGCTCCTTGCCGAACTGCCACTCTTCGTTGAGGTCGCAGCTCGCAAGGTAGTTCACCATGTAGGCTACCTCCTCGTGAGGCATCTCCTTGGTGCACATTTGGCTCGGGTCTTGGTGCCCGCTCATATGGCAGATCATGTGGGAGCGACTTTGGAGGGGCAGCACTCGGCGCGCCACGAAGGCGGCCAGCAAGTCCGGCCTGGTCAGGCCCTCCAACTGCGCCAGTATTCGAAGCCGCGCAACGGCACCGGCTCCCACAGGCGTCAACGTCTGGGCCCAGTGCGACCAATTGGGCTGCCTCCCAGCCGGCGGGCCGGCTACATAGGCTGGTAGGTTGATCCAGTCGCCCTCCGCAGAGACGTTCTTCACGTAGAAGTACGACCGCTGCGACATCTTCACCGACTTGATCAGCTTGATGGAGGAAAACGGGTTGTCGGCCCTCGACCTCCGCATGGCAATGAACGTGCCGCACTGAGCCGGCATGCCCACGGCTTGGGTGCCGAGCTTGGAGTAGAAGAACTCCCCCCAGAGCTCCAGGGTGGGGAGAACGCCGATGAAGCCCTCGCACAGGGTGACGAAGGCGGACAGTAGCACCACTGTGTTGGGGGTGAGGTGGTGCGGTTGGAGTCCGTAGAACTCAAGGAAGGAGCGGAAGAAGTTGCTCGCCGGCAGGCCCAGGCCGCGCAAGTAGTGTGAGCGGAAGACGACCCGCTCGTCCTCCTGCGGCGCCAGTGAGATTTCCTCCCTCGGCGCGAGAAGAACCCAAACGAGGTCCTCGCCGGGCAAACGACGCATCTTGCGGAGGAAATCGACATGGTCGTCGTGGACCTCCGAACCATCCCAGGTGCCGGAATGCGCCGTAGGGGGCGTGACGGCAGAGGAAGAGCTGATCGTGAGCAGACTGCCTCAGCGCTCGACGTAGCTTGAGGTGCGGCGGAGAGAGAGAGAAGAAGAGGAAGAAGCAGTGGGGAGGTGGGACACGCGTGCTCCGCCGTCTCCCCTCCTCCCCCTACTTATAGCCCAGTGGGCTGCGAAGCCGAGGGGGCAGCAGTGGGATTTACTGCGCCTACTACTCCACGCCCCCCACATTTATCGCGCAAAGTTACTGTGCGCGGTAATTCCGTGGGAACCTCAACCGCCTCCCACGGCCGCAGCAGATCCGCTCACGTGCCGAGGCGTGGTAGTGGCGGGCCCCGCCTGCAGACATGTCCCATCTCGCGGATGGGTAGGTGGGCTGGCCCGGCCACTGGTTGCCACATGGCAGGCACGGAGTGGGTGGCGGTCAGGAAGCTTAGCTCACACGCTACTGAGTTCCCGCCGGGGGATTCAAAAGCATTTTTGGACAAGTCAAAGTCAGGCGACTCCAACTCCTACCAGTCGGCCCGGCAGAAGTCAAACAAGGTCTCACCTCAAGCACTCGGAGAAAGACACTGCTGAGGCTCCTCGGCTGATTGTCCGCGGCGCCTCACCAGCTTCGGGGACTACTGTCGGAGTAATGGGCCACGGGTAGACTAACCCGAGGCCCAGAACCTTTCAAGACATCGGGGCTGACTACGCCCCTCAAGACACCAGGATGGAGAGGCGCCTTCCAGAGGCCGGCTAAAGGAGCGGCCGACTGCCCGCATGCGGCCGAGTCCTGGAGGCGAGGTCAAGACGGGCCGACTCCCGCCTGGCGGCTCCCAAAGAAGCTGGCCACAGGGAGACGGCCCACGACACCAACAAATCCCATGCCCTCATAAGGGGGGATGGGACGGGAGTGACAACAGTAAAGCCCACTCCCTCCTTTTTCATGGGATGGCTAGGCCACAGTGCGCCGTACCAGTGGAGATCTCCGTCCGGCGAGGCACTGTTACCGTGCCATCCCTGACATCAGCAATAGTGGCAGAGTACTGCACCCACGACGGCCTGTCGGTATGGCCCACGGATGATGGGCCCTACCGGTCAGCGAGAGTCCAGAAGACGGCAAGAGCGCCACCAGTCGGACCCGAAGGGAGCCGGCCCCCGGAAGTCGGCCTGCCCCTCCCACGGGTCCCACACGCCATTAACCAGACGAGACGGGGAGTGGCTACAGTAATCGCCCGCCAGGTAGCAGGGCTGTAGCCACGACCCCATGACCAAGCCTGCGTCATTAGAGGCACAGCTACAGTAATCGGCAGCCGGCAAGACCCGCAAGCAGCGGGTACGGCCTGTCGACTCCGTACCAGACCAGCCGGCGGGCCCCAGCAGTCGGCATAGAGGCTGGCATGCGAAGAGACTGACGGCTGGGCCCCGCGCCCAGTCAGGTTTACCATTATACCCCTAGGGGGTAGGCCTATATAAACCCCCCAGGGCACCCATGCAAAGGGTTCCGATCCATTAGAACGAGACCAGACCTTAGAGAAGGGGGAGAGCTGGCCTAGTCTCCTCCTGTCCACAGATACAGCTCGAGGAGCACCATTGTACTCACCTTTGCCTTAGTGATCATGCGGAGACCCCGCAGAGCAGGACTAGGGGTGTTATCTCCTAGGAGAGCCCCGAACCTGGGTAAAATCCGTCAGCATTTGTGTCTACGCCTCATCCCATTTCTAGGCACCGGTGACGTTCTACTCGCCCCCACCATGATAAGCCATCGATTGGCATATGTCACACCCAACCCCGACAATGGTAGTTCTGCTGAAAACAGCGTCAGTCCGGGTTAGTTCCATTCAAATCATGCAAGTTAGAGTCCAAAACAAGGGCAAAAGTGTTTGGAAAAGTAGATACGTTGGATACGTATCAACTCCCCCAAGATTAAACCTTTGCTTGTCCTCAAGCAATTCAGTTGACAAACTGAAAGTGATAAAGAAAAAATTTTACAAACTCTGTTTGATCTTGTTGTTGCAAATATGTAAAGCCGGCATTCAAGTTTTCATCAAAGATTATGAACTAACCATATTAACAATAACATTTAGGTCCCATGTTTACTCGTATCAATGGCATAATCAACTAGCGAGCAATAATAATAAATCTTCGATGACAACACTTTCTCAAAACAATCATAACATGGTATAACAAGATGGTATCTCGCTAGCCCTTTCTGAGATAGCAAAACATAAATGCAGAGCACCCCTGAAGATCAAGGACTGACTAGACATTGTAATTCATGGTAAAAGAGATCTGGTCATAGTCATACTCAATGTAAATTAATAGCAATGCATGCGAATGGCAGCGGTGCTCTCCAACTAGTGCTTCTTAATAAGAGGATGATGACTCAACATAAAAGTAAATAGATAGGCCCTTCACAGAGGGAAGCAGGGATTTGCAGAGGTGCCAGAGCTTGAGTTTTGAAATAGAGATAAATAATATTTTGAGTGGCATACTTTCATTGTCAACATAACAACCAAGATATCTAGATATCTTCCATGCTACACACATTATAGGCGGTTCCCAAACACAATGATAAAGTTTATACTCCCCCACCACCAACAAACATCAATCCATGGCTTGTCCAAAACAACGGGTGTCGTCCAACTAACAACAATCCTGGGGAGTTTTGTTTGCAATTATTTTGATTTGATTTGATCATGGGACTGGGCATCTCGTGAGTGATGAGCGGAGTCCACTCATCGTGAGAATAACCCACCTAGCATGGAAGATATAGACAACCCTAGTTGATACGTGAGCTATTCAAGCATACAAAACAGAATTTCATTTGAAGGTTTAGAGTTTGGCACATACAAATTTGCTTGGAACGACGGGTAAATACCGCATATAGGAAGGTATGGTGGACTCATATGGAATAACTTTGGGGTTTATGGAAGTGGATGCACAAGCAGTATTCCCGCTTAGTACAAGTGAAGGCTAGAAAGAGACTGGGAAGTGACCAACTAGGGAGCGACAACAGTCATGAACATGCATTAAGATTAATCAACAATGAGTGCAAGCATGAGTAGGATATAAATCACTGTGAACATAAATATCGCGGAGGCTGTGTTGATTTTGTTTCAACTACATGTGTGATCATGTGCCAAGTCAAGCCACTCGAACCGTTCAAAGGAGGATACCACCCTATCATACCACATTTCAACCATTTTAATAGCATGTTGGCACGCAAGGTAAACCATTATAAACTCCTAGCTAATTAAGCATGGCATGAGCAACTATAATCTCTAATTGTCATTGCAAACATGTTTCATTCATAATAGGCTGAATCGGGAACGATGAACTAATCATATTTACAAAAACAAGATAGGTCGAGTTCATACCAACTTCTCTCATCTCACTCAGTCCATCATGTATCATCATTATTGCCTTTCACTTGCACAACCGAACAATGTGGATAATAATAATAGTGCATGTGCATTGGACTAAGCTGGAATCTGTAAGCATTTAATACAAGGGAGAAGACAATAATGCATATGAGAGCCACTCAACATTTTCATCATAGTCTTCTCCTCTCGACCCCAAGGAATAAGAAAAGAAATAAAACTATTTACACAGGAAAGCTCCCAACAAGCAAAAGAAGAATGAGAAACCTTTTTGGGTTTTCTTTTAATGACTACTACTATAGGCATCGAAAGTAAACTAGCTAAAAGCTACAACTAATTGTTTTCTTTTTTTCTTAAGGTTTTTCAAACACACAAGGAGAAGGCTTAGAAAAGAAAATAAACTAGCATGGATAGTGCGATGGAAAAGTACGAGCACCGACAACTAGAATGAGTGTGTGAACATGAATGTAATGTCGGTGAGAAATACGTACTCCCCAAGCATAGGCTTTTGGCCTAAGTTGGTCTATGGCCACTGATGGCCTGGCGGATATCCAAAGTCGTAGTTGGGGTTATACTGAGATGCAGCAGCTACTGCATGTGTGATGCCCAGATAATTAAGCTACAGTAATCTCGGCTTGATGATGCCACATCACCACGATTACTGTTGTAAAACTCGCGTTGGTTTGAAACCGGTTCAAATTCAAATTTAAATTAAAGTCGAACGACAAAAGTTTTCAAATGTCAAAACTAAAAAGTTTGATACATGGCAAATAAATCATAACCAATTATGGTGGTGAACCAACTTTTTACAAAGTGGTTTAATGCCATATAATAAATAAAGCAGAAACTCAAAAGGAAATAAAAGGTTAAAAAGAAAACCCCAGGCCAACTGGGCCATCCGACCTCTAACCCCCCTGGGTTGGCCACAACCGGCCCACCTGCCCCTGCGCCCACCTCCCCTGTTCCTTGTTGCCCCTGCTTCATCATTGACGACTCGATCAACGTGATCGATGACCAGAGCCCGATACCTCACATCACATCATGCCCCTTTTGTTGCTCGACTCTCCAGAGCTTCTATCGAGTGCCGAGGGTGATACCACATAACGCACTCCTGATGAGAATTCTATAGTGTAGCTATTCGGTCATGGTCATCGAGGGTGATTCCTCCTTGACCACTGTCGATATGACTCTGTCGTGCAACCCCTCAAGAGTGAACCTAGAGGGTGGTTCCTCTTACGTTCACCTTGATGATTACATCGAGTGGAATTCACCGAGGGTGATTCCTCGGGTTTTCCGCTTGATGTTTGGACACACGGTTACCTTGACTTTACTTGAGACCATTGTTGAAGTCGGGTCGGCCTTGAGGGGTACCCGCGAGTTGATTGTGAAAGTCGGGCGGGCCCGTCGAGCACCCCGCGAGTTTTCCACGTGGCACGGCCGGGCATTCTAGGCCCTTGCCGTAAGTCCATGAGACGGGGCGACGGGGTCACATTATCGTGAGTCTCTGCTCGTCTTCATGAGCCCCCAATGCACTAATAGGTTTGGGTATTTGTTCTGAGTTAGCCTTTGGCCTTTCACACTAACCACCACACGAGAATAGATATGGGCCTCGTCAAGGAAATATGCCCTAGAGGCAATAATAAAGTTGTTATTTATATTTCCTTATATCATGATAAATGTTTATTATTCATGCTAGCATTGTATTAACCGGAAATTAGTACATGTGTGAACACATAGACAAATAGAGTGTCACTAGTATGCCTCTACTTGACTAGCTCGTTGAATCAATGATGGTTATGTTTCCTAACCATAGACATGAGTTGTCATTTGATTAACGGGATCACATCATTAGAGAACGATGTGATTGACTTGACCCATCCGTTAGCTTAGCACGATGATCGTTTAGTTTGTTGCTATTGCTTTCTCCATAACTTATTCATGTTCCTATGACTATGAAATCATGCAACTCCCGAATACTGGAGGAACACTTAGTGTGCTATCAAACATCACAACGTAACTAGGTGACTATAAAGATGCTCTACAGGTGTCTCCGATGGTGTTTGTTGAGTTGGCATAGATCGAGATTAGGATTTGTCACTCCGAGTATCGAAGAGGTATCTCTGGGCCCTCTCGGTAATGCACATCACTATCAGCCTTAAAAGCAATGTGACTAATGAGTTAGTTACGGGATGATGCATTACGGAATGAGTAAAGAGACTTGCCGGTAACGATATTGAACTAGGTATTGAGATACCGACGGTCGAATCTTGGGCAAGTAACATACCGATGACAAAGGGAACAACGTATATCGTTATGCGGTTTGACCGATAAAGATCTTCGTAGAATATGTGGGAGCCAATATGAACATCCAGATTCCGCTATTGGTTATTGACCGTAGACGTGTCTCGGTCATGTCTACATAGTTCTCGAACCCGTAGGGTCCGCATGCTTAACGTTCAGTGTCGATCTGTATTATGAGTTTATGTGTTTTGATGTATCGAAGATAGTTCGGAGTCCCGGATGTGATCACGGATATGACGAGGAGTCTCTAAATGATCTAGACATAGAGATTGATATATTGGATGACTATATTCGGACACCGGATGAGTTCCAAGGGTCACCGGATAATTATCGGAGTGCTGGGGGGGTTATCGGAACCCCCGGGGGAACTAATGGGCCAACATGGGCCTTAGTGGAGAGAGAGGGCCGGCTAAGGCAGGGCCATACGCCCCTCCCCCTCTAGTCCGAATTGGAATAGGGAAGGGGGGCGACGCCCCCCTTTCCTTCTCTTCTCTCCCTCTCCTTCCTTCCCCCTTCCTCCTCCTAGTTGGACTAGGAAAGGGCGAGTCCTACTCCTACTAGGAGGAGGACTCCTCCCCTCTTTGGAGCGCCTCCAAGGGCCGGCCGACCTCCCCCCTTGCTCCTTTATATACGGGGGCAGGGGCACCCTAGGACACACAAGTTGATCATTGATCCCTTAGCCGTGTGTGGTGCCCCCCTCCACCATAGTCCACCTCGGTCATATCGTCGTAGTGCTTAGGCGAAGCCCTGCGCCGGTAGCTTCATCATCACCGTCATCACATCGTCGTGCCGATGAAGCTCTCCCTCGACACTCAGCTGGATGGAAAGTTCGTGGGACATCACCGAGCCGAACGTGTGCAGATCGCGGAGGTGTTGTACTTTCAGTACTAGTACCGGTCGGATCATGAAGACGTACGACTACATCAACCGCGTTGTCATAACGCTTCCGCTTACAGTCTACGAGGGTACGTGGACAACACTCTTCCCCTCTTGTTGCTATGCATCACCATGATAGATCTTGCATGTGTGTAGGAATTTTGTTTGAAATTATTGCGTTCCCCAACGGTGGCATCCGAGCCAGGTCTATGCGTAGATGTTATATGCATGAGTAGAACACAAAGGAGTTGTGGGTGTGGGTATATACATATTGCTTGCCGTCACTAGTTGATTCTTGATTCGGCCATATTGTTGGATGAAGCGGGCCAGACCGACATTACGCGTACGCTTACGCGAGACTGGTTCTACTGACGTGCTTCGCACACAGGTGGCTGGTGGGTGTCAGTTTCTCCAACTTTAGTTGAATCGGATTCAATGAACAGGGTTCTTTCCGAAGATCAAAAAGCAATCACTATACCGCATTGTGGTTTTTGATGCGTAGGTAATAACAGTTCTTGCTCAGCCCATAGCAGCCACGTAAAACTTGCAACAACAAAGTAGAGGACATCTAACTTGTTTTTGCAGGGCATCTTGTGATGTGATATGGTCAAGACATGATGCTAAATTTTATTGTATGAGATTATCATGTTTTGTAACACAGTTATCGGCAACTGGCAGGAGCCATATGGTTGTCGCTTTATTGTATGAAATGCAATCGCCGTGTAATTGCTTTAATTTATCACTAAGTGGTAGCGATAGTCGTAGAAGCAATAGTTGGCGAGATGAAAATGATGCTTCGATGGATATCAAGGTGTCAAGCCGGTGACGATGGTGATCATGACGGTGATTTGGAGGTGGAGATCAAAGGCGCTTGTGATGTTTATCCTTTATGCATCTTATTTTGCTTAGTTCGGTGCTAGCATTATAAGATGATCTCTCACTAAATTTCAAGGTATAAGTGTTCTCCCTGAGTATGCACCGTTGCTACAGTTCGTCGTGCCGAGACACCACGTGATGATCAGGTGTGATAAGCTCTACGTTCACATACAACGGGTGCAAGCCAGTTTTGCACACGCAGAATACTTGGGTTAAACTTGACGAGCCTAGCATATGTAGATATGGCCTCGGAACACTGGAGACCAAAAGGTCGAGCGTGAATCATATAGTAGATATGATCAACATAGTGATGTTCACCATTGAAAACTACTCCATCTCACGTGATGATCGGACATGGTTTAGTTGATATGGATCACGTGATCGCTTCGATGATTAGAGAGATGTCTATCTAAGTGGGATTTCTTTAGTAATTTGATTAATTGAACTTTAATTTATCATGAACTTAGTACCTGATAGTATTTTTCATGTCTATGTTGTTGTAGATAGATGCCCCGTGTTGTTGTTCCATTGGATTTTAATGCGTTCCTAGAGAAAGCTAAGTTGAAAGATGATGGTAGCAACTACACGGATTAGGTCCGTAACTTGAGGAGTATTATGAACAGGGTCCTCATTGCTGCACAGAAGTATTATCTCCTGGAAGCATCGCTAGGTGACAAACCCGCTGCCGGAGCAACGCCAGATGTTGTGAACACCTGGCAGAGCAAAGCTGATGACTACTCGATAGTTCAGTGTGCCATGCTTTATGGCTTAGAACCAGGACTTCAACAATGTTTTGAATGTCATGGAGCATATGAGATGTTCCAGGAGTTGAAGTTAATATTTAAAGCAAATGCCCGAATTGAGAGATATGAAGTCTCCAATAAGTTCTACAACTACAAAATAGAGGAGAATAGTTCTGTCAGTGAACATATACTCAGAATGTCTGGGTACTACAACCACTTGACTCAGCTGAGAGTTAATCGTCCTGATAATAGTGTCATTGACAGAGTTCTTCAATCACTGCCACCAAGCTACAAGAGCTTTGTGATGAACTATAATATGCAATGGATGAATAAGACGATTCCTAAGCTCTTCGCAATGCTAAAGGCTGCAGAGGTAGAAATCAAGAAGGAGCATCAAGTGTTGATGGTCAACAAAACAACTAGTTTCAAGAAAAAGGGTAAAGGGAAGAAGGGGAACTTCACGAAGAACAGCAAGCCAGTTGCTGCTCAAGTGAAGAAACCCAAGATTGGACCTAAGCCTGAGACCGAGTTCTTCTGCTGCAAAGGGACTGGTCACTGGAAGCAGAACTGTCCCAAGTATTTAGCGGATAAGAAGGATGGCAAAATGAAAGGTATATTTGATATACATGTTACTGATGTCTACCTTAGTAATGCTCGCAGTAGCGCCTGGGTATTTGATACTGGTTCTGTTGCTAATATTTGCAACTCGAAATAGGGGTTACAGATTAAGCGAAGATTGGCTAAAGATGAGGTGACGATGCGTGTGGGAAATGGTTCCAATGTCGATGTGATCGCCGTCGGCACACTACCTCTACATCTACCTTCGGGATTAGTTTTAGACCAAAATAATTGTTATTTTGTGCCAGCATTGAGCATGAACATTATATATGGATCTTGTTTGATGCGAGATGGTTATTCATTTAAATCAGAGAATAATGGTTGTTCTATTTATATGAGTAATATCTTTTATGGTCATGCACCCTTCATGAGTGGTCTATTTTTACTAAATCTTGATAGTAGTGATACACATGTTCATAGTATTGAAGCCAAAATATGCAAAGTTGATAATGATAGTGCTACTTATTTGTGGCACTACCGTTTGGGTCATATTGGTGTAAAGAGCATGAAGAAACTCCATTCTGATGGACTTCTCAAATCACTTGATTATGAATCACTTGGTACTTGCGAACCTTGCTGAGGGAGTCTTGGTCTAGGGGGTCTCCGGACAGCCGGACTATATCCTTTGGCCGGACTGTTGGACTATGAAGATACAAGATTGAAGACTTCGTCCCGTGTCCGGATGGGACTCTACTTGGCGTGGAAGGCAAGCTAGGCAATACGGATATGTATATCTCCTCCTTTGTAACCGACCTTGTGTAACCCTAGCCCCCTCCGATGTCTATATAAACCGGAGGGTTTTAGTCCGTAGGACAACATACAATCATACCATAGGCTAGCTTCTAGGGTTTAGCCTCTCCGATCTCGTGGTAGATCAACTCTTGTAATACCAATATTATCAAGTATAATCAAGCAGGACGTAGGGTTTTACCTCCATCAAGAGGGTCGAACCTGGCTAAAACATCGTGTCCCCTGCCCCCTGTTACCATCCGCCTTAGACGCACAGTTCGGGACCCCCTATCCAAGATCCGCCGGTTTTGACACTGACATTGGTGCTTTCATTGAGAGTTCCTCTGTGTCATCGCCGTTAGGCTTGATGGCTCCTACGATCATCGATAGCGATGCAGTCTAGGGTGAGACTTTTCTCCCCGGACAGATCTTTGTATTCGGCGGCTTCGCACTGCAGGGCAACTCGCTTGGTCATCTGGAGCAGATCGGGAGTTACGCCCCTGGCCATCAGGTCAGGTTTGGAAGCTTAAACTACACGGCAGATATCCGCGGAGACTTGATCTTCGACGGATTCGAGCCTTTGCCTAGTGCGCCACACTGTCACAATGAGCATGATTTAGCTCTGCCATCGGATAGTGTCTAGGAGATCGCGCCGGCAACCGCTCGGACCCTCAATTCCGAGCCAGATGCGCCGTCCATGGGCGGGTGGATAGACCCCGCCACGGAGGCCATATCCTCAGCGGCGATCGAGCCGAATATTGACCTTACCCTTCACGAGAGCTGTGATGCCACACTGTCGGATCCTTCCCCGGCCACGGACTCCCAACCGCCTGCGCCCGTGCCTATCGAATCCGATTGTGCGCCGATCATGGAGTTTACCTCCGTGGATATCTTTCATCCCTCGCCCTTCGGCGACATACTGAACTCATTAACGTCTCTCTCCTTGTCAGGAGAGTCCTGGCCGAACTATGTCTGGTAGGACTGGGATGCGGATGACGAAGAAATTCACCGCCCACCCACCACCCACTTAGTAGCCACTGTCGACGACTTAACCGACATGCTCGACTTCGACTCCGAAGACATCGACGGTATGGACGACGATGCGAGAGGCGAAGAGGAACCACTGCCCACATGGCACTGGACAGCCACCTCACCATATGATATATACATGGTGGACACACCCAAAGAAGGCAATGGCGACAAGACAGCGGAGGATGACCCCTCCAAGAAGCAACCCAAGCGTCAGCGTCAGCAGCGCCGCTCTAAGTCTCACCAAAGCAAAAGCGGTGACCTCGGCACAGGAGATAATAACACTCCGGACAGTGCCAAAGGCGATAGCAATCCCCTCCGGCAAGATTTAGGGCAGGAGGATGGAGAGGCCAGCCCTCCAGAGAGAGCGGCAGATGGAGAGGCGGAGGATGATAATTACATGCCTCCCTTCAAAGACGAGGCAAGCCTCGACGATGACGAATTCGTCATGCCTGCGGATCCCGTCGAACAAGAGCGCTTCAAGTGTCGGCTTATAGCCACGGCAAATAGCCTTAAGAAAAAGCAACAACAGCTTCAAGCTGATCAAGATTTGCTAGCTGACAGATGGACTGAAGTCCTTGCGGTCGAGGAATATAAACTCAAATGCCCCTCCAAGAGTTACCCAGAGCGTAGGTTGCTACCCCGACTGGAGGAGGAAGCACTCAAACCTACATCTCCAGCATATGATGCGGCTGATCGGCCACCTCGTGGCAGCGACAGAGAGGCATTTCAGCCAAAAACTCAGCCCGCACCCCGACGCCACTCAAATAAAAATGACAAGGCACGGGGGAACATGCTAGACCTGCGAGACGTATTGGAGGACAAAGCAAAATAGGCAAGATCGATCTATGGATCGCGAGGGCGCGCCACTATGCGAGACGATAACCGTCACGCCGGATATAGTAAAAGTAAATCCAGCAAGGCCGAACACAACGAGCAAGACTCATTTGAGTTGCGTCGCGATATAGCCCAGTACAGAGGCGCCGCACACCCCCTATGCTTCACAGATGAAGTAATGGATCATCAAATCCCATAGGGTTTCAAACCCGTAAATATAGAATCATACGACGCAACAACAGATCCTGCGGTATGGATCCAGGACTTCCTCCTGCACATCCACATGGCCCGCGGTGATGATCTACACGCCATCAAATACCTCCCACTTAAATTCAAAGGACCAGCTCGGCATTGGCTCAACAGCCTGCCAGCAGAATCCATTGGCTGTTGGGAGGATCCGGAAGCCGCATTCCTTGACAACTTCCAGGGCACTTATGTGCGACCACCAGATGCCGATGACTTGAGCCACATAATTCAGCAGCCAGAGGAATCGGCTAGGCAATTCTTGACACGGTTCCTAACAAAGAAAAATCAAATCGTCGACTATCCGGATGCAGAGGCCCTAGAAGCTTTTAAGCACAACATCCGCGACGAGTGGCTCGCCCGGCACCTTGGCCAGGAAAAGCCGAAATCTATGGCAGCCCTCACGACACTCATGACCCACTTTTGCGCGGGAGAAGACAGCTGGCTGGCTCGCAGCAATAACATATCAAAGAACCATGGAACTTTGGATACCAAGGATGGAAATGGCAGGTCACGTTGCAACAAACATAAGCGCCGCATTAACAGCGACAATACAGAGGATACGGGAGTCAATGCCGGATTCAAAGGCTCTAAACCCGGTCAGCGGAAAAAGCCATTCAAAAGAAGCACTCCAGGCCCGTCCAGTTTGGACCGTATACTCGACCGCTCATGTCAAATACACGGCACCCCAACAAGCCAGCCAACCACACTAATAGGGATTGTTGGGTGTTCAAGCAAGCCGGCAAGTTAAATGCCGAAAACAAAGATAAGAGGTCACATAGCGATGACAAGGAGGAGCCCCGGCAGCCGAACACCGGAGGACAGAAGAGGTTCCCCCCACAAGTGCGGATGGTGAACATGATATACGCAACCCACATCCCCAAGACGGAGCGGAAGCGTGCGCTAAGGGACGTATATGCGTTGGAGCTAGTCGCCCCAAAGTTCAACCCATGGTCCTCTTCTCCAATCACCTTCGATCGCAGGGACCACCCCACTAGTATCCGTCATGGTGGATTCGCCGCACTGGTCCGAATCATTGACGGATTTCACCTCACTCGAGTCCTTATGGATGGCGGCAGCAGCCTGAACCTGCTTTACCAGGACACAGTGCGCAAAATGGGTATAGACCCCTCAAGGATCAAACCCACAAAAATGACCTTCAAAGGCGTCATATCAGGTGCAGACGCCCATTGCACAGGCTCAGTCACACTGGAAGTGGTCTTCGGATCCCCGGATAACTTCCGAAGCGAAGAGTTAATCTTCGATATAGTCCCGTTCCGCTGTGGCTATCATGCACTACTCAGGCGGAACGCATTTGCGAGATTCAATGCGGTACCGCACTATGCATACCTCAAGCTCAAGATTCCAGGACCTCGGGGGGTCATCATAGTTAATGGAAACACAGAGCACTCTCTCCGCATGGAGGAGCACACCGCGACCCTCGCAGCAGAAGCGCAAATCAGCCTCTTAAGGCAATCCACTAGTTGGGCGATTAAGGACCCGGACACCTTCAAGCGCGCCCGGAGTAATCGGCAACAAGACCGCCTGGCACGTTTCGAGCTCGCATAGCAATGCGGCCCCCACCCCGGTCCCAGCCAAATGGCGAAATCCGTGTCGCGCGTACATAATTACGCATTGAAAATACCATGGGCATAGGTGGGGAGGGGGGGCCGACTACGGCACGCCGCAAGACGTGGCTCAACCGCACTAGGGGCTTCCCGCTTTATTATTTTTCTCTCTTTCAGGACTTTAATCTCTGGAAACCCTGTCTGACAGTATGATTGCCGAACACATGATGCAGCAACCAAGGAGGCAGAAAGCTACCTCGCACCACAGAACTCCCAGGTGGATTATGATAACGAATGAAATACTTGCTTTAATGCCATTCCTCAGCTTGTCCTTGGAGGGGACATGTCAAATAGTCCTACTTTTTGCTTATCGTACTACATGTATCATTTTGCTTTAATGCACCTTTTTGAATAAACAATGCATAGCACTAGACTATTATCTCATTCTTAATTCTTCCTTATATATATATATTCATTTCATGACATCCAGCACCCGTACACTCTGGTACGGCTAATAGGCCAGGGGCTTAAGCATACCCCATAATACGGCGTGAGAAGTCCTATTACTTTAGACAAGTGCGGCACACCGAACTTATAGCATTATATACATCAGCTCCGAATCATGTCTTGGGTCAATAGTTGGGTTTGCCCGGCTCCCATGTTTTGGTACCTTACGTTCCGCTATATCAGCTAAGGTAGCACTGGGAGAACTACTGCGATTGTGCCCCGATTCAGCTAGGCTAAACACCTCAGTAGGGAAAGCTAAAACTGACTGTCATGATAAGGCGAGAGACTGGTCGCTGTTCGAGAGGTTTCGAGTCTCTAAAGATTTATGCCGCTTTGAGCGAGGAGTCAGCTTTGTCCGGCTTAAGGCGTGTATAGCGCCCCAAATTCGGCCTTCCGAATACTAGGGGATTCGCCAAAATTTAAAATTATAGAATTCTATGGCTAAGTGTGAGTGATAAAGCATTATAGTCTGATTGCCTTGTTTGTTGCACTGAGCACCTCCCTCGAAGGACCCAAAAATGGAAACAAGAGTGCTCAAGTTTATCCCGAACACCCCAGCACTCGTGGCATGGGGGCAGAAGCCGACGACTAGCCATCTCTCAGATTTGATAAACAGCCGAACAGAAGGTAATATTTTAAATTCAAACAAGCGTTGCATAGGGCATATGAACAAGTTTTCATACCACAGGATCACACGAGCAAGTTCATTCAAATATTACATCTTTCGCACACTCATCCGCTACAAGACGGGCACCCTTCAGGACACCCTCATAGTACATCTCGGGGTGGCGATGCTGCTTGCCCTGCGGCGGCCCCTCCTTCACGAACTTCTCGGCGTCCATCTTGGCCCAATGCACCTTTGCACGGGCAAAAGCCCGGCGTGCACCTTCGATGCAGACGGACCGCTTGATGACCTCCAGCCATGGGCAGGCATCCACAAGCCGCCTCACTAGGCCGAAGTAGTTGTTGGGAAGGGCTTCACCAGGCCACATCCGGACTATAAAACCCTTCATGGCCTGTTCGGCCGCCTTGTGCAGCTCGACTAGTTGCTTCAGCTGGTCGCTCACAGGCATCGGGTGTTCGGTCCCGGTATACTGAGACCAGAACAGCTTCTCCGTCGAGCTTCCCTCCTCGGCCTGGTAAAACTTTGCGGCATCCGACACGCTGCGGGGCAAATCTGCGAATGCTCCTGGAGAGCTCCGGACTCGGGTAAGTAACAGGTAATTTAGTTTCACATGCTTGCTTTGCATATTGAATGCCTTACCCGCTGCTATCTTCCTTATTGCCTCAATTTCCTGGAGGGCCTTTTGGGCTTCAGCCTTGGCATTCTTCACGCTCTCAAGGGCTGCGGCAAGCTCAGACTCTCGCGTCTTCGAGTCAAGCTCCAAAGCCTCGTGCTTCGTCACGAGAGCCTGGAGCTCTTGCTGCACCTCGCCCACCCGTGCCTCTTGCATCTCCCGCTCGGTGCGCATCTTGGCCGCTTTGTCTTCGGCCTCGTACAGCGCTTGCTTTAGGGTCGCCACCTCGGTCGTGGCCCCTGGCACATTTATGATGATCCTGTCATTTCGCAACCACATTTTTCTTTTTATATATATAGACAAGGTATTACTTACCTTTGTTCTCCTTGAGCTGCCTCTTGGCAAGGCCGAGCTCTTTTTCGGACCCCTCGAGGTCCTGCTTCAGTGCGGCGACCTCCGCAGTCAGTGCGGCAGAGGCCAGCAGCGAAGCCTGCATACATATACAGACATACTTATATTAGACTCCTGCATATTTTATTTGATCCTCTATTCGGCTTTTCTTTGTGAACACCAAACAGAGCATCAGGGGCTACTGTCTATGCGGTAATATTTTTCCTACATTTTCAATACTTACCTCAAAGCCTGTTAGAAGGCTGGCACAGGCTTCAGTCACTCCGCTCTTGGCGGACTGAACCTTCTTGATCACCGCACTCATAATAGTACGGTGCTCTTCGTCAATGGAAGCATCGTGAAGCACTCCCAGCAGGTTGTCCAGTGCCTCTGGATGGACAGAGGTCATCGGCACGGGCGTGTTACCCCTTCTGGAAGGGGGCCGCCTGCCCGAGTCTGGAACCACTGGAGGTTTCGGCACGGTGTTCGGCTGCGAGCCGAGCTTGGAGCCCCCGGGAGCCTTGCTCCCTTTGCTCCTGGAGTCCGGAAGGTCGCCTTGAGGCACCTCCGGGACCGTCTCCCCCCGGCTCGGTGCCCCTTGAGACAACACCTCGGCATTGTCCGCAGGGCAAGGGGAGGAGGCAGTTGGAAGTGGATCGCTATCCATATCCGACGAACCCATGGAGCCGTCCGACGAGGATACATCGATACGGGCTTGGGGCGGTCTACATAATCATATTCGGCGTTAGGAGAAGCAGTGCGGCAAAGGAATGCTATGAGTTACTCTGGTATCCGAATACTTACGACTTTGCCTGGGGCTTGGCCCTGAGCAGCCACTCGTCTTCGCCTTTGGCAGCGGTGGTGGAGCAGTCCGGAAGGAGAGTCCTTCCTTTCTTGGACCCATGGGCCTCCCCGGTTGGGGCGACCTTCCTTTTCTTGTCTCCCCCGGCTGGAGGGGGAGCATCTTCATATTCCTCCTCCTCATCTTCATGGGACGAGTGCTTCGCGGAGTTATCGCACAATGAGTCCGAAACCACCTAGCGCCGGGAACTCTTTAGGGTTCCCTTGGCCTTATTCTTGGTCTTCTCCGGCACCTTATAAGGAGCCGGAGTCAGCATCTCCGTCAGGAGAGTGCCCACAGTGTCTTCGGGAAGAGGGGCCGGACAGTCGATCTGCTCCGATGCCTCCACCCAGTCCTGTTAAAGGCATGAGAGCTCAGTCCCCACACAGGGTTAAGCTATGGGAAATAAATATCCTGCCAAATGTACAGAACTTACCGGATTCGCAGGGCGCTCCGCGCTTAGCCGGCGGTCCTCGGTGAGAGAGGGAGGGACCTCGACGCCCTTGAACAGCACTGTCGGCGTTCTGGGAACGGGGGTCCCCAGACTTGCCTGCCTGCGGCCTGCGGCGTGGCTCAAAGGGGGGCCCAGCACGGCCCATCTTCACCAACACAAACTCAAGACCCTCGCGAGGGGCCAAGCCTCGCGGGGCGGACGACACGGAGCTTCCTCAGGCACGGCCTCGTCAGGCTGGCTCACGAGGAGGCGGAGAGATCAAGGCGGGGTACCTCGCGAGGTGCCCGTGACGCAAGCCATGACGACTCAGGGCGCCAGGCGGGTGCAAGCCTGCGCAGCATCCTCCTTTCCTCTTTGCTGCAAAGGGGGCAAGCGCAGCCGCGGAGTACCGAGGCGTCAGGCAAAGGTTGCCATTTCGGTGCAACGAGACCAAGACCAGGAGGACTACGAGACAGAGGTCACCATGGAGCCCAAGATGGCGTCATCACCAGAGCTTTGTGCAGGCGAAGACTGCTTTTGTCAGGATAGCTGATACTTGCTGTCCCCTTTCAAATTAGCCCGCCATTGTTGGCTCCCTTCTCGCTCAATATTTGGGAATAGGACCAGGGCCTCTATAAATAGGACCAGCCACCCACAAAGCAAAAAGGGGGTTGGGTGGTAGGAAGAAAGAGGCTCGTTAGAGAGGCTAGAAGCAGAGAGAAAGAGAGAGAAAGGTGGCTGAACACCTCCCATCAGTTCATTGCACCAGCCAAGAACAGACTCTCGCGAGGCTGTTCTTCCTTGTATTGTTCGTCATCATCAGCCCAAGAGGCAATCCACACACCACACACTGGAGTAGGGTATTACACCACAATGGTGGCCCGAACCAGTATAAACCCCGTGTCCCTTGTGTTGTTCTTTTCATAGCTTTGATCCTAGCGTGGCGGAGGGGTGCAGGTAGGTAGGAGGCGAAATCTCCGTGCGCACCCCAGTGTTCGAACCTCAAGGGTCTGCCGGAACCCGAAATCCGACATTTGGCGCGCCAGGTAGGCGGCGCTGGAATTCGTCTTCCACCACCCCGCTCTCCTCCGACCATCACGCTCATGTCTGACGCACGTCGGGCCCGCGCGGAGCGCCGGGCCGCCTTTGCTTGCCGCGTCGCCCAGAAGGCCCCTGTCGACGGGCGTCCCCGCCGTTCCCCGTCACCTGCCGTCAATGCCGCCACTGGCCCAGCAGGGGACGAGCGGCAAGCATCGTCCCGGCATCTGTCCGTGCGGCAAGACGGCCGCACCGCAACTCACTCGCTCACTCCAGCTGGTTCTTCGTCCCGCGTGCTCCGCGCGCCCATGGAGCCCCGCAACCTCTTCCCCACCTATCGCGCTGCACCAACACCCCCAGTCGTCGCGGCCCTCTTGGGCGGCTCGCAGGCGCCGCCTACAAGTTACCGCGTCAAGTCGTTCATCCGCCGGGTCAGCGCTGCTTCCACGCGGCAGGGGGCTCCCCTTGATCGGGCGGTGCCCGAGACCGGCCTGAGCTTCAGCCCGGGGGACCACCCGTCCAACTCGGCCTGCTCGGGCGCACGCCCCATGCTATGCACCCCCACCATCTGCCAGGTGGACGTCACCAGAACTCTCATCGATGGCGGGGCGGGCCTCAGCGTGCTCTCAGTCGAGGCCTTCAACCTCCTCTGCATACCCCTGGAACGGTTGCAGCCCAGCCAGCCCTTCTCAGGCGTTGGGGGCAGGTCGTCCAGCTCCTTGGGGCAGATCCGGCTCCCAGTGACCTTCGGCACCTACGACAACTTCCGCACGGAGCTGGTCGACTTCGACATCGCCTCCATCGGCCTCCCCTACAACGCCATCCTCGGCTACCCAGCGCTGGCCTAGTTCATGGCCGCAACACACCCGGCGTACAACCTCATGAAGATGCCCGGGAGCAGCGGTGTCCTCACCATGCACGGGGATACCGGTGATGCTCTACGGGTGCTCAAGCTCGTCTTCAGGACAGCAGCGTCGGCACAGCCTGCCGACTTGGGGGCCCCCGAGCCCAAGGGGGCTGCGCCCGCCAAGAAGTAGTTGTTCACCCAAGACAAGGCAGAAACCAAGCAGGTACCCATCGATGAGGACGCGTCCACCAACGCCACTTTCACCATAGGCGCCCACCTCAAACCCGAGCAGGAGGAGGCCCTGGTCATGTTCCTACGCGCAAACAAGAAGGTATTCGCTTGGGAGCCGGACCAGTTGGCAGGGATCCCCAGGAGCGTAATCGAGCATCACCTCAACGTGTGCCCCAACGTGCGCCCTGTGAAGTAGAAGGCCAGGTGATAGTCCACAGAAAAGCAGGCCTTCATCGTCCAAGAGACCCGCAAATTAGAGGCCGCTGGGGTCATTCGTGAGGTCCGATACCCAGATTGGTTGGCCAACCCTGTCGTTGTGCCAAAGAAGGGAGGGAAGGAACGCATGTGTGTCGACTTCACCAACCTCAACAAAGCGTGCCCGCAAGATCCGTTCCCGCTCCCCCGCATCAACCAGATCGTTGATTCCACTGTGGAGTGCGACCTGTTATACTTCCTGGATGCCTTCTCTGGGTATCACCAGATCAAGATGGCGGTGGAAGACGACGAGAAGACGGCCTTCCTAACCCCGTGCGGGGTGTACTGCTACACCTGCATGCCATTCAGGCTGCATAACGCAGGGGCGACCTTTCAGCGGCTGATGCATATCACCTTGGGCCCGCAGCTCGGGAAGAATGTTGAAGCTTACGTTGATGACATCGTGGTAAAATCTCGGGAGGCCAGGACCTTGATACAAGACCTGGAGGAAACCTTCGCGAGCCTCAACGCAGTGAACCTACGGCTCAACCCAGAGAAGTGTGTGTTCGGAGTCCCCTCGGGCAAGCTCTTGGGTTTCCTCGTGTCCCACCGAGGCATCGAGGCTAACCCGGAGAAGGTCAAGACGGTGGAAGACATGAGCCCGCCAAAGACCCTTAGAGAAATGCAGAAGCTCACGGGGCGCGTGACCGCGCTAGGGCGCTTCATCTCCAAGTTGGGGGAACGAGCCCTGCCCTTCTTCCAGCTAATGAAGAAAAAGGGGCCCTTCGAGTGGACTGAAGAGGCCGACAAGGCGTTCCAGGATCTCAAGAGATACCTGACCAGCCCACCGGTCATGGTGGCCCCACGCCCTCAGGAGCCCCTGGTGCTCTACCTCGCCGCCACTCCCTACTCCGCCAGCGCAGCCTTGGTAGCAGTCAGAGAGGAGCGCCGGATCAAAACCACGGCAGCAGCCCGGGATAAGGCAGAACAGGGACAAGGAAGGCCCACAGAAACCGCCATCACGGCTGAGGAGGATC
The DNA here is from genome assembly GCF_056163025.1 of Triticum urartu. NCBI lineage: Eukaryota > Viridiplantae > Streptophyta > Magnoliopsida > Poales > Poaceae > Triticum > Triticum urartu. The sequence continues at coordinate 109,303,334 of NC_141875.1, read as the reverse complement.
AGCCGCCGCAGAGGGGCACACCAGAGGCGGAAGAGGCCCCTCTTCTAGATGGCCAGTCTCAGGAGGCCTCATTGCCTCAAGAGGCGCCACGGTCTCCGAAGGGAGCCACCAGCACTAACGCAGTCCACCTTGTTGAGCACCTAGTGTACTTCGTCAGCACAGTGCTGCGGGATGCAAGAGCATGGTACCCCATGCCTCAAAAACTCCTCCTCGCGCTATTGGTGGCTTCGCGCGAACTGCGGCACTATTTTCAGGGTCACCCCATCAAGGTCGTCTAGTCATACCCCCTGGAGAGGGTGCTCAGGAGCCCCAATTCAGCTGGGAGGGTCGCTGAGTGGAACATAGAGCCGCAAGCGTTTCAGCTCGAATTCAGCACGACCAGAGTCATCAAGGGAGCAGCGTTGGCGGATTTTTTGGCAGAATGGACGGAGGCGCCAGGCCTCAAGGCCGACGAGGATCGGTCCCTGTCCCCGGGAAGCGAGGCGCCAGAAGGCTGGGTCATGTACTTCGATGGGGCATTCTCCAGACATGGCGCAGGGGCTGGGGCGGTGCTTATATCGCCCACCCAGGACAAGCTCTATTACGCCGTGCAGCTTTGTTTCCAGCAAGGCGAAAAGGTCTCCAACAACATAGCGGAGTATGAAGGTTTAATAGCGGGCATGAAGGCCGCAGCTGCCCTGGGGGTGAAACACCTCACCATCAAGGGCGATTCGCAGCTCCTTGTCAATTTCTCCAACAAGGTGTATGAGCCGAAGGATGAGCACATGGGGGCCTACCTTGCAGAGGTCCGCAGGATGGAGAAGCAGTTCTGGGGTTGGAGTTGCAGCATGTGCCCCGTGGCACCAATCAGGAAGCCGATGACATCGCCAAACGCGCGTCCAGGCGGTTACCCCAGGAGCCTGGCATTTTCGAGGAGCGGCTCTTCAAGCCTTCAGCCTTACCGTCATTATCAAACACAGCTCAGCCCAGGGAGGAGCTCCCTCAGCCACCTGCCTCAGGAGCTCCGGCTTGTGGCCCGGCCTCGGCAGCACGCCTGCTCCTGACGATGGAACCTTAGGAGGGATGTTGGATCACGGAGCTCCGGAGCTACCTAACACAAGGGACCCTGCCGGAGAAGGAGGAGGAAGCGGAGCGAGTGGTGCGCCAGGCCACGGCATACTGCATCAAAGATGGAGAGCTCTACCAGAAGCGACCAAACGATGTATCCCTGCGCTGCATCTCCAGGGAGAAAGGGAAGGAACTACTGGAAGATATACACGGCGGAGACTGCGGACATCTTTCGTCATCACGGACCCTCGTTGGCAAGGCGTTGTCGGATTTCGGGTTCCGGCAGACCCTTAAGGTTCGAACTCTGGGGTGCGCGCGAAGATTACATCTTCTACCCCACCGTCTCACAAAGATCTAATCTACTGAAAGAACTGCACAAGAGAAACAAGGTTTATACTGGTTCGGGCCACCGTTGTGGTGTAATACCCTACTCGAGTGTGTGGTGGGTGGATTGCCTCTTAGGGCTAATGATGATGAACAATACAAGGAAGAACAGCCTCGCGAGGGCCTGTTCTTGGCTGGGGCGATGAACTGTTAGGAGGAGTTCAGTCACCCTTCTCTCTCTCTTTCTCTCTCTCTGATTCACTCACTGCCTTACTCCCACTCGCCGTCCGCGGTTGATTGATCGATCCCCCTTGCATTGTGGTGGCTAGTCCTATTTATAGAGGCCCTAGTCCTCTTCCCAAATATCGAGCGGGAAGGGAGCCAACAATGGCAGGCTAACTTGAAGGGGGACAGCAAGTATCATCTATCCTGGCAAAAGCAGTCTTCGCCTGCGCAAAGCTCTGGTGATGACGCCGTCTTGGGCTCCACGGTGACCTCCATCTCGTAGTCCTCCTGGTCTTGGTCTCGTTGCACCGAAATGGCAACCTTTTCCTGATGCCTCGGTACTCCGCGGATGCGCTTGCTCCCTTTGCACCAAAGGGGAAAGGAGGACGCTGCGCGGGCTGGCACCCGCCTGGCGCCTTCGATCGTCATGGCTTGCGTCACGGGCACCTCGCGAGGTACCCCGCCTTGATCTCTCCGCCTCCTCGCGAGCCAGCCTGACGAGGCCGCGCCTGAGGAAGCTCCACGTCGTCCGCCTCGCGAGGCTTGGCCCCTCGCGAGGGTCTTGAGTCTTGTGTTGATGAAGATGGGCCGTGCTGGGCCCCCGTTGAGCCACGCCGCAGGCCGCAGGCAGGCAAGTCTGGGGACCCCCGTTCCCAGAACGCCGAAAGTAGCCCCTAGGCCCAAGGCGCGCCCGGACTTGGCCGTGCTGAGAGGCGAAAGGGCAAGGGCGAAGTGCCGCGGGCCCTAACAGCCTGCGGCCTTGGGCGCCGCGTGGTGGTTGATTGGACGTGGGCGTCTCCGCTTCCCCATGATGCCTCGGTGATCGCGCGGGTTGGACAAGTCCCTGCATGCAAATCGTGTCATGATTACCTGCGATCGTGGAGGCCGGCGGTTGGCCTTCGCCGGCTATAAGTACGGAACTGCGCGTGCCCTTCCAGTCCATCCCTCCTTGCTTCTCCTTCTTCCAAATCCTTGCCCCGTCTTGCCGTGATGGCTCCGATTCGCCGGTTCTCTACAACGGAGAAGGGAAAGGCCTGCCAGATCGAGCCTACCTCTCCCGCGCCCAAGCGCGGCCGAGGGCGACCCCGGAAGCATCCCGTGGTCGCCACGACAGCTTCCCGCGGTCGCGGAGATGGTTCTCAGCGCAGTGACGGGCGAGCTGCTGCGGCCGGAGGACGCGCCTTGGTTGCGCGCTCCCCTAGGCCACGCTTTCGTGTTCCGGAGGTGCTGCCGGAGTTTGTCGTATGGTCGGCGGAGCCGACTAGCGCCTGGCTCCAACTCCCTCGCTTCCTCCTTGGTGAGCTCCCGGCCGGTGCCCCGGGCGGCCTCTGGCTTCAGGCGGATGGCTTCTGCAGTCGGGCCTCATGGGCTGCACTGGAGGTCTCCGCCACTGGGAGCTTGGCCCTGACCCGTGGTTGGGAGGCGTTCTCCCGTGCTCGCGGCCTGGAACGCTGGTGCACCCTGCACTTTAAGTTTGACGGTGATGCCACCCTCTATGTGAGGGTGTTTGGGGAAGATGTTCGCCGCGCCGGGTGTTGCCCCGAGGACGACGACCGCGCCCGGGGACCCAGCCTCGACGATGACGGAGGAGACAGCGCCCGCGTGGTTGGCGGCGCTCAAGGCTCCCCAAGCTTCATCGACTCTTCTTCAAGCGACTCTTCCAGCGGTGGCCGCAGTCAGCCCCCGCGCCGTCGCGCCCCGGTGAAGCGCGAGAGGGAGTCTGCTTGATCCTCGGAGACAGCCTGAGTCTCCTCCGCAGGCCGGTGCGAGGCGAGCCGTGCCGGGCTTGTCCTTCCTCTCCTTTTGTTTCCTGCGTAAAAGAAAACAGCTGCATGGAGCCCCGCGGGGGCGTGTTCGGGGTTATTGCTGTTAACCATTACCTTGATTCCGTTTTTGTGCCTTTCGGTTGTGTGTCTGCGCGTGGATAGTTCCCGGCCCCAGCCGTGGGGGGCGACCGACCCAGGCCCTTTGTTTGTGTCGCGGTGCCCGTGGGGCACGGACTGGAGGGGTGCTCCTGTAAGGGGCCCAGGTCGCGAACTCTTTGAATGACTAGGATAGGAACACTTGCGAGGGCGTTCAGCTGCCCCCCTTGCGAGGCCTTGCGCAAGAGAAATCGAGGCAGGAGAGTGAAAAGCCAAAGAACCGCAAGCCAAATACGGCAACAACTTCAATTAAACTTCAAATGCGAACAAACAAGCCAACTGCGGAAAGCAAATGAAAAAGCCGCGTCCGGCACCTAATCTAGTCTTCGACGTCTTCTCACCAGCGCGGAGCTAAGTGCTGCCACTGGGCGTGGGAGGGAACCCCAGGGCCTGAGGCCGGCGCTCCTGAGACTCCGGGGCATGTACAGCCCCACTCATTATTACGTGAGAGTGTCACGGGCGGCGAGCTTCACAGGCGTTGGCCTTCTTCACAGGCTCCAGGCCTTTTCCAAAAAGGATGATCTTCACAGGCACTCGCCTTGCTTCACAGGCTCTGGGCCTTTTCCAAAACGCAATAGCTTCACAGGCACTCGCCTTGCTTCACAGGCTCTGGGCCTTTTCCAAAACGTGATAGCTTCACAGGCGTTCGCCTTGCTTCACAGGCTCCGGGCCTTTTCCAAAAAGGATGATCTTCACAGGCACTCGCCTTGCTTCACAGGCTCCGGGCCTTTTCCAAAAAGGATGATCTTCACAGGCACTCGCCTTGCTTCATAGGCTCCGGGCCTTTTCCAAAAAGGATGATCTTCACAGGCACTCGCCTTGCTTCACAGGCTCTGGGCCTTTTCCAAAATGCAATAGCTTCACAGGCACTCGCCTTGCTTCACAGGCTCTGGGCCTTTTCCAAAACGTGATAGCTTCACAGGCGTTCGCCTTGCTTCACAAGCTCTGGGCCTTTTCCAAGACGCAATAGCTTCACAGGCACTCGCCTTGATTCACAGGTTCTAGGCCTTTTCAGGGGTAGAACCTCCGGAGGTGCTGGATGTTCCATGCATTCTGGACCAGCACTCCCTCCTGAGTCTCCAAGCACGCGGAGCCGGGCCTGGAAACATGAACAACCTTGAATGGGCCCTCCCACATGGGAGAGAGCTTGTGCAGTCCCTCCCTGGAGAGAACCCGCCTGAGCATGAGGTCTCCTACCTCAAGAGTCCTGGGACGAATGTGGTGGCAGTGATATCGCCGCAGCGCTCGCTGGTACCTCGCCGCTCGCAACGCGGCTTCTCGGCGACGTTCCTCCCCCAGCACGAGGTCCATCCCCCGCATGGCGTCCTGTTGTGCCTCGTCGAACGCCAGGACCCGCGCGGAGCGACGTCTGACCTCGTGAGGGAGGACCGCTTTCGCTCCGTAGACCAGGAAGAACGGGGTCTCTCCAGTCGGTTTGGTCGCGGTGGTGCGGATGGACCACAGCACGGACTGAAGCTCGTCGTACCAACCTCTGCCACAGGCCTCCAGCTTCTTCTTGAACATCCTGGTCTTGAGGCCCCTCAGGACCTCCGCGTTGGCTCATTCAGCCTGGCCGTTGCTTCGTGGGTGTGCCACCGAAGCGTAGCATATCTGCGTTCCAAGGTTAGCACAATATGTTCTGAAAAGGTTACTGGTGAACTGTGAACCATTGTCTGTGATAATGCGGTTCAGCACCCTGAACCGGCTCACGATGCCCCTGATGAACTTAACCGCGGAACCCACGGGGATGGTGCGGACAGCCTCTACTTCAGCCCACTTGGTGAATTTGTCCACGGCAACGTAGAGGTAGCGGTAGCCCCCTGGCGCCCGAGGAAACGGGCCCAAGATGTCCAGCCCCCAGACTGTGAATGGCCACGAAAGGGGGATAGTCTGCAAGCCTCCTGCTGGCTGATGGATCTGCTTGGCGTGGAACTGGCAGGCTTCACAAGCTTTCACTAGTTCCACGGCGTCATTGAGCGCGGTGGGCCAATAAAACCCACTGCGGAACGCCTTGCTGACGAGGGTCCGCGGTGATGAATGATGTCCGCAGTCTCCGCCGTGTATATCTTCCAGTAGTTCCTTCCCTTGCTCCCTGGAGATGCAGCGCAGGGATACATCATTTGGTCGCTTCCGCTAGAGCTCTCCGTCTTTGATGCAGTATGCCGTGGCCTGGCGTGCCACTCGCTCCGCTTCCTCCTCCTTCTCCGGCAAGGTCCCTTGCGCTAAGTAGCTCCGGAGCTCCGTGATCCAACATCCCTCCTGAGGTTCCATCGTCAGGAGCAGGCGCGCTCCTGAGGCCGGACCACAGGTCGGAGCTCCTGAGGCAAGTGGCTGGGGGAGCTCCTCCCAGGGCTGAGCCGTGTTTGATAATGACGGCAGAGCTGAGGGCTTGAGGAGCCGCTCCTCGAAAATGCCAGGCTCCTGGGGTAACCGTCTGGACGCACATTTGGCGATGTCGTCGGCCTCCTGATTGGTGCCACGGGGCACATGCTGCAACTCCAACCCCCAGAATTGCTTCTCCATCCTGCGGACTTCCGCAAGGTAGGCTTCCATGTGCTCATCCTTCGGCTCGTACACCTTGTTGGAGAAATTGACAAGGAGCTGCGAATCGCCCTTGATGGTGAGGCGTTTCACTCCCAGGGCAGCCGCAGCCTTCAAGCCCGCTATTAAACATTCATACTCCGCTATGTTGTTGGAGACCTTTTTGCCTTGCTGGAAACAGAGTTGCATGGCATAATAGAGCTTGTCCTGTGTGGGCGATATAAGCACCGCCCCAGCTCCAGCGCCATGCCTGGAGAACGCCCCATCGAAGTACATGACCCAGCCTTCTGGCGCCTCGCTTCCCGGGGATAGGGACCGATCCTCATCGGCCTTGAGGCCTGGCACCTCCGTCCACTCTGCCACAAAATCCGCCAATGCTGCTCCCTTGATGACCCTGGTCGTGCTGAATTCAAGCTGAAACGCTTGCAGTTCTATGTTCCACTCAGCAACCCTTCCAGCTAAATTAGGGCTCCTGAGCACTCTCTCCAGGGGGTATGATGAGCGACCTTGATGGGGTGACCCTGAAAATAGTGTCGCAGCTTGCGCGAAGCCACCAGTAGCGCGAGGAGGAGTTTCTGAGGCATGGGGTACCATGCTCTTGCATCCCGCAGCACTGTGCTGATGAAGTACACTGGGTGCTCAACGAGGCAGAGTGCGTCAGTGCTGGTGGCTCCTTCCGGAGACCGTGGCGCCTCTTGAGGCAATGAGACCTCCTGAGAGTGGCCATCTGGAAGGGGGGCCTCTTCCGCCTCTGGTGTGCCCCTCTGCGGCGGCTGATCCTCCTCAGCTGCGGTGGCAGTTTCTGTAAGTCTTCCTTGTCCATGTTCTGCCTTGTCCCGAGTTGCTGCCGTGGTTTTGATTCGGCACTCCTCTCTGACGGCTACCAAGGCTGCGCTGGCGGAGTAGGGAGTGGCGGCGAGGTAAAGCACCAGGGGCTCCTGAGGGCGTGGAGCCACCATGACTGGTGGGTTGGTCAGGTATCTCTTGAGATCCTGGAACGCCTTGTCGGCCTCTTCAGTCCACTTGGAGATGAAGCGCCCTAGCGCGGTCATGCGCCCCGTGAGCTTCTGCATTTCTCTGAGGGTCTTCGGCGGGCTGATGTCTTCCACCGCCTTGACCTTCTCTGGGTTAGCCTCGATGCCTCGGTGGGACACGAGGAAACCAAAGAGCTTGCCCGAGGGGACTCCGAACACACACTTCTCTGGGTTGAGCCGTAGGTTCATTGAGTTGAGGCTCGCGAAGGTTTCCTCCAAGTCCTGTATCAAGGTCCCGGCCTCCCGAGACTTTACCACAATGTCATCGACATAAGCTTCAACATTCTTCCCGAGCTGCGGGCCCAAGGTGATGTGCATCAGCCGCTGAAAGGTCACCCCTGCGTTACGCAGCCCGAAGGGCATGCACGTGTAGCAGTATACCCCACACGGGGTTAGGAAGGCTGTCTTCTTGACGTCTTCTACCACCATCTTGATCTGGTGATACCCAGAGAAGGCATATAGGAAGCATAGGAGGTCGCATTCCGTAGTGGAATCGACGATCTGGTCGATGCGGGGGAGCGGGAACGGATCTTGCGGGCACGCTTTGTTGAGGTTGGTGAAGTCGACACACATGCGTTCCTTCCCTCCCTTCTTCGGCACAACGACAGGGTTGGCCAACCAATCTGGGTATCGGACCTCACGAATGACCCCAGCGGCCTCTAATTTGCGGGTCTCTTGGACGATGAAGGCCTGCTTTTCTGTGGACTGTCGCCTGGCCTTCTGCTTCACAGGGCGCACGTTGGGGCACACGTTGAGGTGATGCTCGATAACGCTCCTGGGGATCCCTGCCAACTGGTCCGGCTCCCAAGCGAATACCTTCTTGTTTGCGCGCAGGAACATGACCAGGGCCTCCTCCTGCTCGGGTTTGAGGTGGGCGCCTATGGTGAAAGTGGCGTTGGTGGACCCGTCCTCATCGACGGGTACCTGCTTGGTTTCTGCCTTGTCTTGGGTGAACAACTACTTCTTGGCGGGCGCAGCCCCCTTGGGCTCGGGGGCCCCCAAGTCGGCAGGCTGTGCCGACGCTACTGTCCTGAAGACGAGCTTGAGCACCCGTAGAGCATCACCGGTATCCCCGTGCATGGTGAGGACACCGCTGCTCCCGGGCATCTTCATGAGGTTGTACGCCGGGTGTGTTGCGGCCATGAACTAGGCCAGCGCTGGGTAGCCGAGGATGGCGTTGTAGGGGAGGCCGATGGGGGCGATGTCGAAGTCGACCATCTCTGTGCGGAAGTTGTCGTAGGTGCCGAAAGTTACCGGGAGCTGGATCTGTCCCAAGGAGCTGGATGGTCCGCCTCCAACACCTAAGAAGGGCCGGCTGGGTTGCAGCCGTTCCAGGGGTATGCGGAGGAGATTGATGGCCTCAACCGAAAGCACGTTGAGGCCCGCGCCACCGTCGATGAGAGTTCTAGTGACGGCCACCTGGCAGATGGTGGGGGTGCACAACATGGGGAGCGCGCCCGAGCAGGCCGAGTTGGAGGGGTGGTCCTCCGAGCTGAAGGTCAGGCCGGTCTCGGGCGCCGCCCGATCTAGGGGAGCCCCCTGCCGCGTGGAAGCGGCGCTGACCCGGCGGACGAACGGCTTGACATGGCTACTTGTGGGCGGCGCCTGCGAGCCGCCCAGGAGGGCCGTGACGACTGGGGGTGTTGGTGTAGCGCGATGGGACGGCGCAGGAGAGCCCCCTGTGGGGCGGACGAGCTCGGGGGCGGCCGGGCACTCCGCGCGGGCTCGACGAGCGTCAGACATGAGCGTGATGGTCGGAGGAGAACGGAGCGGTGGAAGGCGAATTCCGGCGCACCCCTACCTGGCGCGCCAAATGTCGGATTTCGCGTTCCTGCAGACCCTTAAGGTTCGAACTTTGGGGTGCGCGCGAAGATTACGTCTTCTACCTCACTGTCTCGCAAAGATCTAAACTACTGAAAGAACTGCACAAGAGACACAAGGTTTATACTGGTTCGGGCCACCGTTGTGGTGTAATACCCTACTCTAGTGTGTGGTGGGTGGATTGCCTCTTAGGGCTGATGATGATGAACAATACAAGGAAGAACAGCCTCGCGAGGGCCTACTCTTGGCTGGGGCGATGAACTGTTAGGAGGAGTTCAGTCACCCTTCTCTCTCTCTTTCTCTCTCTCTCTCTGATTCACTCACTGCCTTACTCCCACTCGCCGTCCGCGGTTGATTGATCGATCCCCCTTGCACTGTGGTGGCTAGTCCTATTTATAGAGGCCCTGGTCCTCTTCCCAAATATCGAGCGGGAAGGGAGCCAACATGGCGGGCTAATTTGAAGGGGGACAGCAAGTATCAGCTATCCTGGCAAAAGCAGTCTTCGCCTGCGCAAAGCTCTGGTGATGACGCCGTCTTGGGCTCCATGGTGACCTCCATCTCGTAGTCCTCCTGGTCTTGGTCTCGTTGCACCGAAATGGCAACCTTTGCCTGATGCCTCGGTACTCCGCGACTGCGCTTGCTCCCTTTGCACCAAAGGGGAAAGGAGGATGCTGCGCGGGCTGGCACCCGCCTGGCGCCTTTGATCGTCATGGCTTGCGTCACGGGCACCTCGCGAGGTACCCCGCCTTGATCTCTCCGCCTCCTCGTGAGCCAGCCTGACGAGGCCGCGCCTGAGGAAGCTCCACGTCATCCGCCCCGCGAGGCTTGGACCCTCGCGAGGGTCTTGAGTCTTGTGTTGATGAAGATGGGCCATGCTGGGCCCCCGTTGAGCCACGCCGCAGGCCGCAGGCAGGCAAGTCTGGGGACCCCCGTTCCCAGAATGCCGACAGGCGTTCCGCAGTGGGTTTTACTGGCCCACCACGCTCAATGATGCCGTTGAACTAGTGAAAGCTTGTGAGGCCTGCCAGTTCCACGCCAAGAAGATCCATCAGCCGGCAGGGGGCTTGCAGACTATCCCCCTTTCGTGGCCATTCGTAGTCTGGGGGCTCGACATCTTGGGTCCGTTTCCTCGGGCGCCAGGGGGCTACCGCTACCTTTACGTTGCCATGGACAAGTTCACCAAGTGGGCTGAAGTGGAGGCTGTCCGCACCATTCCTGCGGGTTCCGCAGTCAAGTTCATCAAGGGCATCGCGAGCCGGTTCGGGGTGCCGAATCGCATCATCACAGACAACGGTTCGCAGTTCACCAGTAACCTCTTCAAAACATACCGTGCTAACCTTGGAACGCAGATATGCTACGCTTCAGTGGCGCACCCCCGAAGCAACGGCCAGGCCGAGCGAGCCAACGCGGAGGTCCTGAGGGGCCTCAAGACCAGGACGTTCAAGAAGAAGCTGGAGGCTTGCGGCTGAGGTTGGTACGACGAACTGCACTCCGTGCTGTGGTCCATCCGCACCACCGCGACCAAGCCGACTGGAGAGACCCCGTTCTTCCTGGTCTACAGAGCAGAAGCGGTCCTCCCTCACGAGGTCAGACGTCGCTCCGCACGGGTCCTGGCGTTCGACGAGGCGCAGCAGGATGCCATTCGGGGGACGGACCTCGTGCTGGGGGAGGAGCGTCGCCGGGAAGCCGCGCTGCGAGCGGCGAGGTACCAACAAGCACTACGGCGATATCACTGTCACAACATCCCCCCCAGGACTCTTGAGGTAGGAGACCTCGTGCTCAGGCGGGTTCTCTCCAGGGAGGGGTTGCACAAGCTCTCTCCCATGTGGGAGGGCCCGTTCAAGGTTGTTCATGTTTCCAGGCCCGGCTCCATGCGCTTGGAGACTCAGGAGGAAGTGCCGATCGAGAATGCATGGAACATCCAGCACCTCCGGAGGTTCTACCCCTGAAAAGGCCTGGAGCCTGTGAAGCAAGGCGAGTGCCTGTGAAGCTATCGCATTTTGGAAAAGGCCCGGAGCCTGTGAAGCAAGGCGAGTGCCTGTGAAGCTATCGCGTTTTGGAAAAGGCCCGGAGCCTGTGAAGCAAGGCGAGTGCCTGTGAAGCTATCGCGTTTTGGAAAAGGCCCGGAGCCTGTGAAGCAAGGCGAGTGCCCGTGAAGCTATCGCGTTTTGGAAAAGGCCCGGAGCCTGTGAAGCAAGGCGAGTGCCTGTGAAGCTATCGTGTTTTGGAAAAGGCCCGGAGCCTGTGAAGAAGGCCAACACCTGTGAAGCTCGCCGCCCGTGACACTCTCACATAATAATGAGTTGGGGCTGTACACGCCCCGGAGTCTCAGGAGCGCCGGCCTCAGGCCTTGGGGCTCCCTCCCACGCCCAGTGGTAGCACTTAGCTCCGCGCTGGTGAGAAGACGTCGAAGACTAGACTAGGTGCCGGACGCGGCTTTTCATTTGCTTTCCGCAGTTGGCTTGTTCCTCTTCGCTTGGAGTTTTATTGATGTTGTTGCCGTCTTTGGCTTGCGGTTCTTCGGCTTTTCACTCTCCTGCCTCGATTTCTCTTGTGCAAGGCCTCGCGAGGGGGAGAGCCGAGCGCCCTCGCCAGTGTTCCTATCCTAGTCACTCAAAGAGTTCGCGACCTGGGCCCCTTACAGGAGCACCCCTCCAGTCCGTGCCCCACGGGCACCGCGACACAAACAAAGGGCCTGGGTCGGTCGCCCCCCCCCCCCCCACGGCCGCGGTAGGGAACTATCCACGCTTGGACACATAGCCGGAAGGTACGGTAACGAAAGCAAAACGATGATTAACAAGCAATAACCCAAACACGCCCCCGCGGGGCTCCACACTATTGTCTTTGTTACGCAGGAAAAAGGGAAAAGGAAGAACAAATCCGGCGCGGCTCGCCTCACACCGGCCCGCAGGGAAGGCCCGAGCTGCCTCCGGAGCTCAGGCGGACTCCCTCTCGCGCTTCACCAGGGCGCGATGGCGGGCGGACATGTTGCCACCCCCCAAGCAGATACGACGACGTGGAGGCTGATCGCGGCCACTGCTAGAGGAGTCACCGCCTGAAGAAGAACCGGAGAAGCTTGGGGAACCCCGAAAGCCGCCAGCCATGCGAGCGCTTCTCTCTCCATCATCACCGGAGCTGGGTTCCCAGCCGAGGTCGTCCCCCTCGGGGAAACACCCTGCGCGGCAACCATCTTCCCCAAACACCCTCACATAGAGGGTGACGTCGCCGTCGAACTTGAAGTGTAGGGTGCACCGACGGCTCAGGCCACGCGCGCGGGCAAACGTCTGCCAACCGCGGGCCAGGGACAGGCTCCCGGCCGCGGAGACCTCTAGAGAGACCCATGAGGCCCGGCTGCAGCAGCCGTCGGCCTGGAGTCAGAGGCCGCCCGGGGCGCCGGCCGGGAGCTCGGCGAGGAGGAAGCGAGGAAGCGGAAGCCGGGTGCTAGCCGGCTCCGCCGACCACACGATGAACTCCGGCAGCACTTCAGCAGCACGAACGCGCGGCTTGGGGGGACGCGCAGCCGGAGCGTGCCCCCCGGCTGCAGCAATCCGCCCGTCGCCGTGCTGAAGATCGCCTCCACGGCCGCGGGGAGCCACCATGGTGGCCACAGGATGCTTGCGAGGGCGCCCCCGGCCGCGCTTGGGTGGGGGAGAGGCAGGCTCAACCCGGCAAGACTTCCCCTTCTCGGCGGCTGAGAACCTCCTCGACGGGGCCATGAAGAAAAAGGAGAAGCAAGGGGGATGAACTGGAAGGGCGCGCGCCGGTCCATACTTATGGCTGGCGATGGCCAACCAACGGCCCCCACAATCGCAGGTAATTATGACCCGCTTTGCATGCAGGGACTTGTCCAATCCGTGCAGTTGCCGAGGAGCCGTGGGGAAGTGGAGACGCCCGCGTCCAAACAACCACCACGCGGCGCCCAAGGCCGCAGGCTGTTAGGGCCCGCGGCGCTTCGCTCTTGCCCTTCCGCCTCCCTGCACGGCCAAGTCCGGGCGCGCCTTGGGCCTGGGGGCTACTGTCGGCGTTCTGGGAACGGGGGTCCCCAGACTTGCCTTCCTGCGGCCTGCGGCGTGGCTCAAAGGGGGGCCCAGCACGGCCCATCTTCACCAACACGAACTCAAGACCCTCGCGAGGGGCCAAGCCTCGTGGGGCGGACGACACGGAGCTTCCTCAGGCACGGCCTCGTCAGGCTGGCTCACGAGGAGGCGGAGAGATCAAGGCAGGGTACCTCGCGAGGTGCCCGTGACACAAGCCATGACGACTCAGGGTGCCAGGCGGGTGCAAGCCCGTGCAGCGTCCTCCTTTCCTCTTTGGTGCAAAGGGGGCAAGCGCAACCGCGGAGTACCGAGGCGTCAGGCAAAGGTTGCCATTTCGGTGCAACGAGACCAAGACCAGGAGGACTACGAGATGGAGGTCACCATGGAGCCCAAGACGGCGTCATCACCAGAGCTTTGCGCAGGCGAAGACTACTTTTGTCAGGATAGCTGATACTTGCTGTCCCCTTTCAAATTAGCCCGCCATTGTTGGCTCCCTTCCCGCTCAATATTTGGGAAGAGGACCAAGGCCTCTATAAATAGGACCAGCCACCCACAGAGCAAAAAGGGGGTTGGGTGGTAGGAAGAAAGAGGCTCGTTAGAGAGGCTAGAAGCAGAGAGAAAGAGAGAGAGAGAAAGGTGGCTGAACTCCTCCAATCAGTTCATCGCCCCAGCCAAGAACAGACTCTCGCGAGGCTGTTCTTCCTTGTATTGTTTGTCATCATCAGCCCAAGAGGCAATCCACACACCACACACTAGAGTAGGGTATTACACCACAACGGTGACCCGAACCAGTATAAACCCCGTGTCCCTTATGTTGTTCTTTTCATAGCTTTGATCCTAGCGTGGCGGAGGGGCGCAGGTAGGTAGGAGGCGAAATTTCCGTGCGCACCCCAGTGTTCGAACCTCAAGGGTCTGCCGGAACCCGAAATCCGACAAGCACCCTCTAGACGTCTTTGTGCATCGTGTCGAAGAGCTCGCTTAGAGTCTGTGCCGGGCTAGGTCGAACTCCCATAAGTTGAAATCCCGTTGCTGACACGGGAGGATCCGGCGGAAGAGCATGACTTGGACTATGTTGGCAAGCTTATGTTTCTTGCTTATCATGTTCCAGATACATTTCTGGAGTCTGTCCAGCTCCACCGATGAACCCCAGGACAGGCCCTTCTCCTTCCAGGAAGTGAGCCGCGTGGGGATTCCGGATCGAAACTCAGGGGCCGCCGCCCAGTTGGTGTCGCGCGGCTCGGTGATGTAGAACCACCCCGATTGCCACCCTTTATGGTCTCCACGAAGGAGCCCTCGAGTCATGTAACGTTGGGCTTCTTTCCCACCATGGCTCCGCCGCATTCCGCCTATTGGCCACCCACCACCTTCGGCTTGATATTGAAGGTCTTCAACCACAGGCCAAAGTGGGGCCGGATGCGGAGGAAGGCCTCGCACACGATGATGAACGCCGAGATGTTGAGGATGAAGTTCGGGGCCAGGTCATGAAAGTCCAGCCCATAATTGAACATGAGGCCATGGACAAATGGATGGAGGGAAAACCCCAGTCAGCGGACGAAGTGGTGGAGGAAGACCACCCTCTCGTGGGGTTCTGGGGTAGGGATGACCTGCCCCGCGGCTGGCAGCCGGTGCGCGATATCCGCGGCTAACTATCCGGCTCCGCGTAACTTTTTGATGTGCCCCTCCATGATGGAGGAGGCCATCCACTTGCCTCCCGCTCTGGACATGTTTGGAGAGAGTTGAGGAGGAGGATGTGGACTTGGGCGCTGGAGCTCGAGTGCGCGAGAATGAGTGAGCAAGGAGGAAGAAGGCGTGGGTAGAAAAAGGTGAGATCTTATCCCTTTATAAGGGCGGATTAGACTATGTGCCCCCACTAGCCTGGTAAAACTCGCTTATCCCCCAAGCGCCGTAATTGATGGTGTGGTTGGGTTACCCACGTGCGTATTGATGAGAATCCCGTAATAAGGGGAACACGATCTCTGCTTTGACAAGACGTGTCAAGAAACCGCCTCGCGTTATGTGCGGGGCTGGTTGAGGAAAAACGGTTTGAATAATTGTCAGGCCATGGCATGATGTCATGCTGCCAAACATGTCAGCAAATTGGATTTGTGGAAATATTATTCTCTCTACGGTGGTATGTGGAACTTATTTTGCAGGGTGAGACACTATCCTTGTATTCAAATTCTTCTGTGGTGTATTCGGAGGAGGAACCCGCCTTGCAATGCCGAAGACAACACTGCGCGCCGAACTCATCGTCATTGAAGCCTCGTTCAGGGGCTACTGAGGGAGTCCTGGATTAGGGGGTCTCCGGACAGCCGGACTGTTGGACTATGAAGATACAAGATTGAAGACTTCGTCCCGTGTCCAGATGGGACTCTACTTGGCGTTGAAGGCAACCTAGGCAATACGGATATGTATATCTCCTCCTTTGTAACCGACCTTGTGTAACCCTAGCCCCCTCTGGTGTCTATATAAACCGGAGGGTTTTAGTCCGTAGGACAACATACAATCATACCATAGGCTAGCTTCTAGGGTTTAGCCTCTCCGATCTCGTGGTAGATCAACTCTTGTAATACCCATATTATCAAGTATAATCAAGCAGGACGTAGGGTTTTACCTCCATCAAGAGGGCCCGAACCTGGGTAAAACATCGTGTCCCCTGCCTCCTATTACCATCCGCCTTAGACGCACAGTTCGGGACCCCCTACCTGAGATCCGCCGGTTTTGACGCCGACACTTGCCTCATGGGCAAGATGACTAAAACTCCATTCTCCGGAACAATGGAGTGAGCAACAGAGTTATTGGAAATCATACATACTGATCTATGTGGTCCAATGAACATTGAGGCTCGTGGCGGATATCATTATTTTCTCATCTTCACAGATGATTTGAGCAGATATGGTTATATCTACTTAACGAAACATAAGTCTGACACATTTGAAAAGTTCAAAGAATTTCAGAGTGAAGTGGAAAATCATCGTAACAAGAAAATAAAGTTTCTATGATCTGATCGTGGAGCAGAATATTTGAGTTACGAGTTTGGTCTTCATTTGAAACAATGTGGAATAGTTTCGCAACTCACGCCACCCGGAACACCACAACGTAATGGTGTGGCCGAACGTCGTAATCGTACTTTACTAGATATGGTGCGATCTATGATGTCTCTTACTGATTTACCGCTATCGTTTTGGGGTTATGCTTTAGAGACAGCTTCATTCACGTTAAATAGGGCACCATCTAAATCCGTTGAGACGACACCTTATGAACTGTGGTTTGGCAAGAAACCCAAGTTGTCATTTCTTAAAGTTTGGGGCTGAGATGCTTATGTGAAAAGGATTCAACCTGATAAGCTCGAACCCAAATCAGAGAAATGTGTCTTCATAGGATACCCAAAGGAGACTGTTGAGTACACCTTCTATCACAGATCCGAAGGCAATTTATTCGTTGCTAAGAATGGATCCTTTCTAGAGAAGGAGTTTCTCTCGAAAGAAGTGAGTGGGAGGAAAGTAGAACTTGATGAGGTAATTGTACATGCTCCCTTATTGGAAAGTAGTTTATCACAGAAATCAGCTCTAGTGATTCCTACACCAGTAAGTGAGGAAGCTAATGATGATGATCATGAAAATTCTGATCAAGTTACTACCGAACCTCGTAGGTCAACCAGAGTGAGATCCGCACCAGAGTGGTATGGTAATCCTGTTCTGGAGGTCATGTTACTTGACCATGACGAACCTACGAACTATGAGGAAGCGATGATGAGCCCAGATTCCGCAAAATGGCTTGAGGCCATGAAATCTGAGATGGGACCCATGTATGAGAACAAAGTGTGGACTTTGGTTGACTTGCCCGATGGTCGGCAGGCCGTAGAGAATAAATAGATCTTCAAGAGGAAGACTGACGCTGATGGTAATGTTACTGTCTACAAAGCTCGACTTGTTGCAAAAGGTTTTCGACAAGTTCAAGGAGTTGATTACAGTGAGACCTTCTCACCCGTAGCGATGCTTAAGTCTGTCCGAATCATGTTAGCAATTGCCGCATTTTATGATTATGAAATTTGGCAACTGGATATCAAAACTACATTCCTTAATGGATATCTTAAAGAAGAGTTGTATATGATGCAACGAGAAGGTTTTGTCGATCCAAAAGGTGCTAACAAAGTGTGCAAGCTCCAGCGATCCATTTATGGACTGGTGCAAGCCTCTCGGAGTTGGAATATATGCTTTGATAGTGTGATCAAAGCATATGGTTTTATACAGACTTTTGGAGAAGCATGTATTTACAATAAAGTGAGTGGGAGCTCTTTAGCATTTCTGATAGTATATGTAGAGGACATATTGTTGATCGGAAATGATACTGGATTTTTGAATAGCATAAAAGGATATTTGAATAAGAATTTTTCAATGAAAGACCTCGATGAAGCTGGTTATATATTGGGCATCAAGATCTATAGAGATAGATCAAGACGCTTAATTGGACTTTCACAAAGCACATACCTTGATAAAGCTTTGAAGAAGTTCAAAATGGATCTGGCAGAGAAAGGGTTCTTGCCTGTGTTACAAGGTGTGAAGTTGAGTCAGACTCAATGCCCGACCACTGCAGAAGATAGAGAGAAAATGAAAGTCATTCCCTATGCTTCACTCATAGGTTCTATCATGTATGCAACTAGATGATACCCCGCACGTTGTTGCGGGAATGTTTTGTAGTATATTCAGTGAGAATGTGTTGTATGGAACATGAATATGTAGAGTAATAAAATGAAATAAAACTGAAAATAATTATGTTTTGTGGTCTTTGGTTATTGTATAATATAAACATCATAATATAATGTAAATTCTCATGCATGTTTGCATGTTGAGGTAGCTTTTTATGATGCATGGTTTCATGTTGTGGTGGGCCTAGGTGGCTTACTTGCATGTTGAGAGAAATAGATTAGTGGGGGCTAGCTATTTAGATATAGAAGATGTTGTGTACCAGACCTGATGTGTGCCTTGCTATTAGTTTAGCAGGGAGGCACCAAAGTAATCCAGTAGTGGATCACTGGACAGTGGTCAAGAACATCCTGAAATACCTGAAAAGGACTAAGGATATGTTTCTCATATATGGAGGTGACAAAGAGCTCGTCGTAAACGGTTACGTCGATGCAAGCTTTGATACTGATCCGGATGACTCTAAGTCACAAACCGGATACGTGTTTTTATTAAATGGTGGAGCTGTCATTTGGTGCAGTTCCAAGCAAAGCGTCGTGGCGGGATCTACGTGTGAAGCGTTGTACATAGCTGCTTCAGCAGTAGCAAATGAAGGAGTCTGGATGAAGGAGTTCATATCTGATCTAGGTGTCATACCTAGTGCATTGGGTCCAATGAAAATCTTTTGTGACAACACTAGTGCAATTGCCTTGGCAAAGGAATCTAGATTTCACAAGAGAACCAAGCACATCAAGAGACGCTTCAATTCCATCCGCGGTCAAGTCAAGGAGGGAGACATAGAGATTTGCAAGATACATGCGGATCTGAATGTTGCAGACCCATTGACTAAGCCTCTCTCACGAGCAAAACATGATCAGCACCAAGACTCCATGGGTGTTAGAATCATTACAATGTAATCTAGATTATTGACTCTAGTGCAAGTGGGAGACTGAAGGAAATATGCCCTAGAGGCAATAATAAAGTTGTTATTTATATTTCCTTATATCATGATAAATGTTTCTTATTCATTCTAGAATTGTATTAACCAAAAACTTAGTACATGTGTGAATACATAGACAAACAGAGTGTCGCTAGTATGCCTCTACTTGACTAGCTCGTTGAATCAATGATGGTTATATTTCCTAACCATAGACATGAGTTGTCATTTGATTAACGGGATACATCATTAGAGAATGATGTGATTGACTTGACCCATCCGTTAGCTAAGCATGATGATCTTTAGTTTGTTGCTATTACTTTATCCATAACTTATTCATGTTCCTATGACTATGAATTCATGCAACTCCCAAATACTGGAGGAACACCTAGTGTGCTATCAAACATCACAACGTAACTAGGTGACTATAAAGATGCTCTAAAGGTGTCTCCAATGGTGTTTGTTGAGTTGGCATAGATCGAGATTAGGATTTATCACTCCGAGTATCGGAGAGGTATCTCTGGGCCCTCTCGGTAATGCACATCACTATAAGCCTTGCAAGCAATGTGACTAATGAGTTAGTTACGGGATGATGCATTACGGAACGAGTAAAGAGACTTGCCAGTAACAATATTGAACTAGGTATTGAGATACCGACGATCGAATCTCGGGCAAGTAACATACCGATGACAAAGGGAACAACGTATATTGTTATGCGGTTTGACCGATAAAGATCTTCGTAGAATATGTGGGAGCCAATATGAACATCCAGGTTCCGCTATTGACCATATACGTGTCTCGGTCATGTCTACATAGTTCTCGAACCCGTATGGTCCATACGCTTAACGTTCGGTGACGATCGGTATTATGAGTTTATGTGTTTTGATGTATCGAAGATAGTTCGGAGTCCCGGATGTGATCACGGACATGACGAGGAGTCTCGAAATGGTCGAGACATAAAGATTGATATATTAGATGACTATATTCAGATACCAGATGAGTTTCGGGGGGGTTATCGAAACCCCAGGGGGAACTAATGGGCCAACATGGGCCTTAGTGGAGAGAGAGAGAGGGCCGGCCAAGGCATGGCCGCGCGCCCCTCCCCCTCTTGTCCGAATTGGACCAGGGAAGGGGGCGGCTCCCCCCTTTTCTTCTGTTCTCTCCCACTCCTTCCTTCCCCCTTCCTCCTCCTAGTCGGACTAGGAAAGGGGGAGTCCTACTCCTATTAGGAGGAGGACTCCTGCCCTCCTTGGCACGCCTCCAAGGGTCGACCGGCCTCCCCCCTTGCTCCTTTATATACGGGGGCAGGGGCACCCTAGGACACACAAGTTGATCACGCCATCGTGCTGATGAAGCTCTCCCTCGACACTCGGCTAGATTGAGAGTTCGTCGGACGTCACCGAACCGAACGTGTGCAGATCGTAGAGGTGTTGTACTTTCGGTACTAGGATCAGTCGGATCGTGAAGACGTATGACTACATCAACCGCATTGTCATAACGCTTCGGCTTATGATCTATGAGGGTACAGGGACAACACTGTTCCCCTCTCATTGTTATGCATCACCATGATAGATCTTGCGTGTGCGTAGGATTTTTTTTGAAATTATTGCATTCCCCAACACCTCGACGTCGTGGTATCAGCCGAAGCTTTGTTAGACGTCCAGTTCAGCATTGTGGCACGGTCGGATCGTGCCAGCCACTACGCTGGTGGTGCTGGTGTCCACCCTACACACAATGACCCAGAGTGCAACGGGCGATGGGCCCAGACCCCAGAGTTCTTAGGATGTAGACCGGCGGGGACCTCTCTGCTGAGCCTAGGTAGGGCCGTGACATGTTGATCTTCCGAGGCCGGGCATTGACCCAAAAAGTGTGTCCGGCCAGAGTGATCAAGCGTGTTGGGTAACGTGGTGCACCCCTGCAGGTAAGATATATATTCGAATACCGTGTCCACGGTAATGGACGTTCAGACTTTTATCCTGATCTTATATAACTAGAAATGGATACTTGAGACATGAGATGGATATGTGGCTCCGAGATTGCTTTCTCGCAGGGAGTCGAGGAAGGATCTCTAGGCTTTAATGTTACAACATGCTTGTTAATTATAAACTGCTATTCTTTACTCTTCTACATGCTGCAAGATGCTTGGAGCTGCTTGAAGATGCTAGTCTTCGATAGGCTAGGCCTTCCTCTCTATTCTGGCATTATGCAGATTAGTCCACAGATACAGTCCTTCCATTTGATACCAATGCATACTTAGTATAGATCTGATGCTTGCGAGTACTTTGGATGAGTACTCATGGTTGCTTTGCTACTCCTTTTCCCCCTTCTTTCTTCTTTCCGGTTGTTGCAACCAGTTGGTGGATCCCTGGAGCCAGATGCCAGCGCCGACGGATACTACTACGTGGAGACCGCCGACAACCAGGAGTAGTTAGGAGGTCCTAGGCAGGAGGCCTTGCCTCTTCGATCGTTGATGTTTGTGTTTGCCTTCTTAAGGCAGTCTTGTCTAACTTTATGTCTGTACTTAGATATTGTTGCTTTCGTTGACTCTCGTGTATCGAGCTTGTATTCGAGCCCTCGAGGCCCCTGGCTTGTAATATGAAGCTTGTATTATTTTATTTGTGTCTAGAGTTGTGTTGTGATATCTTCCCATGAATCCCTGATCTTGATCGTACACTTTTGCGTGTATGATTAGTGTACGGTCGAATCGGGGCGTCACAAGTTGGTATCAGAGCCGACTGCCTGTAGGAACCCCCTTTCCAAATCCTTGACCGAAGTTGAGTCTAGTCTTTGAAAAACTGTTTTACTAACATGATTGTGTGGCTTACGGGCCCACATCACCAAATGGGTGGTTTTAGGATCTTTTACTCCTCGTCTATACTCTGGGACTCTGATCTCTCTTCTATTCGGGTTAAACAATTTTGCTAACTCTAACCTTAGTATCTTTGTATCATTCCAAATTTTCAATTTGGAATGTTATACATTAGATCATCACTGCATATCATATTTTATTTGCTTGTGGGTTTGATCCTAAGAAATTCTACGCAACTCGAGGACCCTCGGAGAGAGTTGGGGATTTCGTTGTTTTCATATTTGAGTTTTCTCAAATTTTGAAAAATAGGATCATTTGATTTTATTTATTTTATCTTCAATTATTTATATTATAAAAATATGAGAGAGGGAATAAAATGACTTTCCCAAAATAAAGAAATATTGAGGATTTAATAATAAAATCAAATAAGATTTTATTTTGGAGTTATTGCTATTTTATTTGAATTTAGGAAAAATGCGTGTTTTTCAAAATTGCATTTAGGCCCCAAATAAATGTTCATCTTGTCCGTCTTGATTTTAGAAGTCGGGGAAAATTTATTTCGGGATTTTTGGAGTCCGTTTAGTATTTCTTTTATTTGTTTTTCTGCGCGTAATTATTTAAAAAAACGCGAACCGACTTTGGGCCGTGTTCGGCCAGGACTCCGTCCGGCCGGGCCTTTATAAGGCGCCGCCCCGAGCCCGTCAGCCCACCGAGCCACGCGTGCCAAACCCTAACCCTAGCCGATTCCGCCACCGCCGCGCGCCGCCGCCGCCCGCCGTTCCGCCACCCGCCGCCGGAGCCGCCGCCGCCGCCGCCCCGCCGAGGTTGATCCCGCCCTGCCGCCGGCGGTTTTCCTCGAGAAAACCGTTCGGTTTTCCGTTTGATTTTTGTCTGGCTTTTTTAGATCCGTTTTTTTAGATCTGTTTATTTCTGGTTTAGTTTCTTTAGCGAGCGTTCGCTCGTTCGTTCGTTTTAATGGACGCGTTCACCGTTTAGTTCCAGAAAACGAACGTTCGTTCGTTAATCTATTCGTCGTTTTTCTTTTTCTCGGATTTTTCCGTGATTATTTCTGATCGCGATTTCTGAT
This sequence comes from Triticum urartu, assembly GCF_056163025.1. Lineage (NCBI taxonomy): Eukaryota > Viridiplantae > Streptophyta > Magnoliopsida > Poales > Poaceae > Triticum > Triticum urartu. The sequence continues at coordinate 109,280,868 of NC_141875.1, read as the reverse complement.
CCGATTTTCGTTCTAGTATAACTTTTCACTCGTTTATCGGAATCAGGCGATTCAAGCGCCTGGAGTTTCATCTCGAAACCTTATTTCCATTTAACAAACTCAAACAAGATTTTGCTTCTGTAAAATTTGACTTAGATCCAGATTAGTAAATGAAGCTTGTTTCTTTCGTCGTTTGACTTTTGTTGTTTCGTTCGATTTGATTCTTTTTGCAAACCGGAGTTCTTAAGTTGAATTTTCTGGTTAGATCTCTTATTTGAGTTTTACCTGTGCATTAGATGAGTACTTATTGAATGCTTGTTTGTTTGCGATAGAGTACCCGGAGTGCGCCGCTTGCTACTTTGAATCTCTAGGTTTCGCGGATCATCAGCAAGGCAAGTAACACTTTGATCATACCTCTTTACTACCTAGTTTTATTGCATTAGATCAATCCTCAAACATTGCATGATTAGGATCTAATTAAATTGTGGGTTTTTGGGAAGTAGATGAGGTAGTACCTATTTCCTGTTTTATTATCAAACCTTTGGGAGTTACTTCTACGTTTGCTTATATTGCCATGCTATGCTAGTAGACGTGGATTGGGTGAGAGTATCCATGACAGATGTGAGATTGTTAAATTAATGGTTTATTTAAGGTGGCAACTTAAACACACATCTGGGTGGATTGATACACCTAGGTATTCTAGCGATTGCCTGTTTTCTTTATGGACCGCCACCCAGGCTCAAAGGGATCATGAGATTATTCATACTAGAAACTTCCGTGTGCAGCCACAAGCTACTATGGTCTCTAGCATAGTTGACTAAGTCATGCGAACTCTTACAGTGGTAGACTAGCAGATGTAGGGGATGTAGGTTGGTACTGTCTACCCGATCGTAAGGTGCTAGCGCTTCTGAAAGACTATGTCTCGGTCATCCATTTCTCAAACATCAGGTAGTGCGAGAATCCCAACAGAGGAGATCGAGTCTTGTGGGGAAAAGTGCGCAAACCTCTACAGAGTGTATAAACTAATCATGGTTTGCCGTGTCCCTGGTTATGGACGTCTTGAGTATCTAGTACTTGGATTATCATGTGAATCTCATCATGTTACCTTAATTAATATTGTTGGGTTTTAATGATGATGCTTAATTGGGATTGAGAGGGTGTCTACACTCTCAATGTTTAACAACCACCAAGATAGTTAAATAAAATTTATTCCTTTGCAGTAGGGAAAAATTGGCTTTATGCAAAAAATGTAACCATAGAGCTTTCCACCAGCCATATATGCATGTAGTATAGCTTTATTCTTTCATTACCCTCTATGTGTTACATTGCCAGCATATTCCATGTGCTGACCCGTTTTCGGGCTGCAACGTTCATGTTGCGGACTTTTCAGACGATGAGTAAGGTGCCTTTTGGTCGTGGTTCTATACTCAGTGATGTCGTTGGAGTTGATGGACTCGCTTATCTTCCAAGCCTTCCATTGTTATCGTTGTTAGATGGCCTTAAGCCATATTTATTGCAATAAGTTCTCTTTTGAGACATTCGATGTAATAAGTGTGGGATTGCTACTCTGGTATAAATCCTTCAAGTATTGTGCGTGTCAGCATTACTGATCCAAGGATGACACTGATGCACAGAGATCAGACTGGTTGAGGTCTGGTCGCTACAAGATGGTATCAGAGCACACGCTGACTGTAGGACACGGCCACTAAGCTAAAGCCCTAGATCACTACTCACTCTTCTCATTTCTGACTTCTCGTCTTTTCTACTCTTTTAGGATGGCGGATGTAAGGAACAAGTTCATGCAACCGGATGAAGATACACCCTTTGGACGCCACCTGAAGGAAGTCGCTAAGTACCTGAACATCGGAGTACCAAGCTTCACCGGAACCTACAACGCCACTTTACCTGAAGAGGAGCGCTGGATGATTCAAGTTCAAGTTCCAGGAAGGACGTTCATGCCCGTCACTGAGCCCATAGAGTTTTCCTTTGATGCACCAACCTGGAGTCTAGAAAAGAGCATGGCAGCCCACATCACCATGGGACGTATTGGAGAAGTTTACCTCAATGATCTCAAGGATACTATCTACCAGATTTGTGGGCGCCGAGATGAGCAATGGGAGATGATAAGCACCAGGAAGGATAGATCAATTGCCGCTTTCATCCAGGAGTTAAATCAGCACATTCGACGCCAGGAGAACCAGATGTTTGCAGGCATGATAGATCTAAAGAAGGCGATGACAAGAATCACAGAGCTGGAAGAAGAACTCAAGTCTACGCGCGATGGATATGAGGAGGAAATAGCAACACTAGTGGAGAAGAATGATGATCTGAAGAAGAAGCTAAAAGTGTTCATGGGATTTCCCGCAACTGGAGGAGAAGATGATTGCACTTGCCCAGAGAACTACATCATCATCGGTGACACCGACTTAGATCCAGATGATAGCGATGATGACTATGTTGATGAAGCTGGAGTGGATATCATGGAGTCTTCATCGGAGCAATTTTTCTAGTCGACCACCATAACAGTAGTAGTGTTCCACCATGTATATAGCATAGTCCAAGAACTTTTATAACGATAGTTCTAGACCGAATGCATGCCCTTGTTTGATGGAATGAAGTGATTTTGTGTGCATTTGCCTCATGTGCATTTGGGTAGTGTTTTCTCATTAGACCTCATTCTATTCTAATCTCTCCCATCTAAACCCATCAGATGCCTCCGAGATGTGACCCCGGATTTACCTTCCCACCGGAGCTCACTCAGTAGATCCAGTAGCAGAATACGTTGATGCAGTTGCTAGTCCAGAATCAGAATCAGGGGAACAACAACAACAACCCACCACCGCCACCACCTGTTGATCACTTAACCCGTTTTCTTAGGCTGAATCCACCAGTGTTCTCCAGTAGCACCGAGCCGATTGTTGCAGATGATTGGCTCTGCAAGACAGCAAGGGAGTTGACCACGATAGGATGCACAGATGCGGAAAAGGTGAAATTTGTCGCACATCAGCTTGAAGGACCTGCAGCATCATGGTGGGAGAATTTCACGGCCACTTACCCTATCGACACTGTCACATGGGATCAGTTTCAGCAGGCTTTCCGTACTTCCCATGTTTCAGTAGGAGCTATGGCCATGAAGAAGCGTGAGTTTCGCAACTTGCGCCAAGGAGGACGGACAGTTGGCCAGTATGTGGATGACTTTAGTAAGCTAGCATGTTATGCCGCAGATGACGTTGCTACGGATGCAGCTAAGCGGGAGAAGTTTCTGGAAGGACTGAATGATGAGTTCAGCATGCAGCTGATGGTAGCAAGCTTCAACAACTACGAGGAGTTGGTAGATCGCGCACTTATGATTTAAGGGAAGCAGCAGCAGATTGAAAACCGTAAGAGTAAGTATGGACAAGGGAAGTGCAATTCTGGAGCTCAGCAAAAGCCGTGTTTTACCCCTAAACCAGGGGGACCTTTTCAGCATACCCATGGGGGAGGAAGCTCGCACATTCATAATGGCCCCAAGAGTGGTAATGGGAATGGAGGAAGCAACGGCCAGAATCGTACCAACCCATCAACACCAGCCAAGAGAGACTTGAGCCAAGTCACTTGCTTTAAGTATCAGAAGACTGGACATTACGCCAATGAATGTCCTGAAGCCCTGAATGGAAATGGTAATGGAAGCTCTGGGAAGAATCCGAACCCTTTCAATAGGGGACAGGTGAACCACGTTAACATGGAGGAGGTTGAAGCTCAGCCAGATGCAGTAATAGGTAAGTTTTTGGTTAAGTCATTTACTGCACTCGTTCTTTTTGATACTGGTGCATCGCATTCATACATCTCAAGGGGATTTGTGGATAAGTATAACCTGTCAACCCAAGCCCTTAGGTCACCCATGTTAGTAACCTCGCCTGGAGCAGAGTATATGGCTAGTCGATGGTGTGATCGGTTACCATTAAGGATTGGTAACTATGTTTTTCCCTCAGACCTAATAGTATTGGAATCCCAAGGATTGGATGTGATATTAGGCATGGATTGGTTATAGAAGTATGAAGGGAGCATTGAATGCGCCAGTAAGTCAATTTTGCTTACGGCACCAGAAGGAAGAAGGATCAAGTATGTATCCCGGCATGTGCCGAAGAGGACTCAAGTAAATTCCTTATCAGGAGTTGTGCAGGAGGAAGTACTAGTGGTGAAGGATTTCCCTGACATATTTCCATAGGAGTTGCTAGGCATGCCACCGGATAGAGATATTGAGTTTTTGATTGAGCTTTTGCCAGGTACAGGGCCAATATGTAAGAGACCATACAGGATGCTCGCAAAGGATTTGGAGGACATTAAGAAGCAGATTAAAGAGTTATTGGATAAAGGTTATATTCGCCCAAGTTCTTCGCCTTGGGGATCGCCAATACTTCTAGTGGAGAAAAGGGATGGATCGTTAAGGATGGTTGTTGATTATCGAGGATTGAATGAAGTAACAATCAAGAACAAGTACCCACTACCGATGATCGATGATCTGTTTGATCGATTGCAAGGAGCTAAGGTATTTTCCAAGATCGTTCTGCGATCAGGATACCATCAGTTGAAGATTCGAGAACAGGATAAACCTAAGACAGCTTTTACCACCAGGTATGGACTATATGAGTATACCATTATGTCATTTGGTCTGACTGACGCACCTGCCTATTTTATGAACATGATGAACAAAGTGTTTATGGAGTTTTTGGATAAGTTCGTCGTAGTGTTCATTGATGATATTCTGGTTTACTCGAAGAATGAAGAGGAGCATAAGGAGCATTTGTGTTTGGTACTTGAGAAGCTCAGAGAACATCAGTTATATGCCAAGTTTAGCAAATGTGAGTTTTGGTTGAAGGAAGTTGGATTCCTCGGACACGTTATATCCGGAGAAGGTATAGCAGTAGATCCCACCAAGGTTGTCACTGTGACAAATTGGGAAGCACCAACAACAGTTGGAGAGATCCGGAGTTTTCTAGGACTTGCAGGATACTACCGGAGATTCATTGAAAATTTCTCAAAGATTGCGAAGCCTACGACGGAGTTGTTGAAGAAGGATACCAAGTTCGTATGGACTGAGGAATGTGAGGCCAGTTTCCAGGAGTTGAAGAAACGTTTGGTTACATCACCAGTGTTGATTTTGCCGGATCAGAACAAGGATTATGAGGTATATTGCAACGCTTCACGTCAAGGACTTGGAGCAGTGCTTATGCAGGAGGGAAGAGTTGTTTCATATGCCTCACGACAGCTTAAGCCTCATGAGTTGAATTATGCCATGCATGATTTGGAGTTAGCAGCCGTAGTGCATGCATTAAATCTTGGAGACATTTTCTCATTGGAAACCATTGTGAAGTGTACACGGATCACAAGAGTTTGAAGTATATTTTCACACAGAAGGAGCTAAATCTCAGGCAAAGGAGATGGTTGGAGCTCATCAGGGATTACAACATGAGATTGCATTATCATCCCGAAAAGGCTAACGTAGTAGCCGATGCGCTGAGCCATAAAATCCATGTCAACACACTAATGACGGGAGATTTACCAAAGGAGTTAGCCGAGGACCTTCATGAGATATGTTTGGAGATAGTTCCGGGAGGCTATGTAGCAGCATTGGAGATTTAGTCTACCTTGATGGATAAGATCAGAGAAGCTCAGAAGACTGACAAGGAGGTTGCCTCTATAAAGGAGAAGATGAGCAAAGGAAAAGCTAAATGATTTCGTGAGGATGAGCACGATACCCTATGGTTTGAAGACCGTGATTTTGTGCCCAATGACCCGGAGATCAGGAAGTTAATTCTACAGGAGGCCCATGATTCACCATATTCGATTCACCCAACGAAGATGTATTTGGATTTGAAGGATACTTTCTGGTGGACCGGAATGAAGAAGGATATTGCGGAGTATGTAGCAGTTTTTGATGTATGTCAGAGAGTAAAGGCACAGCATCAGAAGCCAGCAGGATTGTTACAGCCATTGCCGATACCCGAATGGAAGTGGGATAAGCTAGGCATGGATTTTATTACAGGTTTGCCCAGAACTCGTTCAGGCTATGACTCGATTTGGGTTGTAGTCGATCGTTTGACAAAGGTAGCTCATTTCATCCCAGTGAAGACTACTTACACCAGTGCTAAGTTGGCAAAGATATACATGACCAAGATCGTATGTCTACATGGAGTTCCAAGGAGCATTGTATCAGATAGAGGAACCCAGTTTACCTCAAAGTTCTGGAATCAGTTGCACAAACCTTTGGGTACCAGGCTAGAGTTCCGCACAGCTATTCATCCGCAGACAGATGGACAGACTGAGAGAGTCAATCAGATTTTGGAGGATATGATGAGAGCTTGTGCGCTAGATTATGGATCTAGTTGGGACGACAATTTGCCATATGCAGAGTTCTCTTACAACAACAGTTATCAATCCAGTTTGAAGATGGCCCCTTTCAAAGCCTTGTACGGAAGGAGGTGCAGGACCCCATTGTCGTGGGATGAAGTTGGAGACCGCCAGATGTTTGGACCGGATTTGATTAAGGAGTCTGAACAGAAGGTGAAATTGATTCGCGACAGGCTCAAGGTAGCCCAGTCCAGGCAAAAGAGCTATGCAGATTCTAAACGTAAGGACACAGTTTACGAAGATGGAGACCGAGTTTATCTTTGAGTATCTCCACTTCGAGGAGTTAAGCGCTTTGGAGTTAAGGGAAAGTTAGCGCCACGTTTTGTAGGACCATACAAGGTTTTGGAGCGTATGGAGAAGTAGCCTACAAGTTGGAATTGCCCGAAGGATTGTCAGGAGTTCATGATGTATTCCATGTTTCCCAGTTGAAGAAGTGTCGCGCAGAGATGGCTGATATACCGCTAACGGATACAGCCCCGCTGTAAGTGATTCAGTTGGATAGTGATTTGACCTATGAGGAGAAACCAGTCAAGATTCTTGAGTATGCCAGCCGAGTCACCCGCAGCAAGGTTATCAAGTTTTGCAAAGTTCAGTGGAGCCACCACACCGAGTATGAAGCCACCTGGGAGCGAGAGGAAGAACTGCTGAAGGACCACCCTCACCTATTTTCTAGCCAACCCGAATCTCGAGGGCGAGATTCATCTTAAGGTGGGTAGGTTTGTAACATCCCAAATTTTCAATTTGGCATGTTAACATTAGATCATCACTGCATATCATATTTTATTTGCTTGTGGGTTTGATCCTAAGAAATTCTACGCAACTCAAGGACCCTCAGAGAGAGTTGGGGATTTCATTATTTTCATATTTGAGTTTTCTCAAATTTTAAAAATAGGATCATTTGATTTTATTTATTTTATCTTTAGTTATTTCTATTATAAAAATATGAGAGAGGGAATAAAATGACTTTCCCAAAATAAAGAAATATTGAGGATTTAATAATAAAATCAAATAAGATTTTATTTTGGAGTTATTGCTATTTTATTTGAATTTAGAAAAAATGCACATTTTTCAAAATTGCATTTAGGCCCCAAATAAATGTTCATCTTGTCCGGCTTGATTTTAGAAGTCGAGGGAAATTTATTTCGGGATTTTTGGAGGCCGTTTAGTATTTCTTTTATTTGTTTTTCTGCGCGTAATTATTTTAAAAAAACGCGAACTGACTTTGGGCCGTGTTCGGCCAGGACGCCGTCCGGCCGGGCCTTTATAAGGCGCCGCCCCGAGCCCGTCAGCCCAACGAGCTGCGCCGCGCCAAACCCTAACCCTAGCCGACTCCGCCGCCGCCGGACCCCGCAGCCCCGCCGGAGCCGCCGCCGCCCCGCCGAGGTTGATCCCGCCCCGCCTCCGGCGGTTTTCCATTCGGTTTTCGTTTGGTTTTTTAGATCCGTTTTATTAGATTGGTTTATTTCCGGTTTAGTTTATTTAGCGAGCGTTCGCTCGTTCATTCATTTTAACGGACGCATTCACCATTTAGTTCCAGAAAACGAACGTTCGTTCGTTAATCTGTTCGTTGTTTTTCTTTTTCTTGGATTTTTCCGCGATTATTACTGATCGCGATTTCTGATCCGATTTTCGTTCTAGTATAACTTTTTGCTCGTTTATCGGAATCAGGCGATTCAAGCGCCTGGAGTTTCATCTCGAAACCTTCTTTCTGTTTAACCAACTCAAACAAGATTTTGCTTCTGTAAAATTTGACTTAGATCCAGATTAGTAAACGAAGCTTGTTTCTTTTGCCGTTTGACTTTCGTTGTTTCGTTCGATTTGATTCTTTTTGCAAACCGGAGTTCTTAAGTTGAACTTTCTGGTTAGATCTCTTATTTTAGTTTTACCTGTGCATTAGATGAGTACTGATTGAATGCTTGTTTGTTTGCGATAGAGTACCCAGACTGCGCCACTTGCTACTTTGAATCTCTAGGTTTCGCGGATCATCAGCAAGGCAAGTAACACTTTGATCATACCTCTTTACTACCCAGTTTTATTGCATTAGATCAATCCTCAAACATTGCATGATTGGGATCTAATTAAATTGTGGGTTTTTGGGAAGTAGATGAGGTAGCACCTATTTCCTGTTTTATTATCAAACCTTTGGGAGTTACTTCTACGTTTGCTTATATTGCCATGCTATGCTAGTAGACGTGGATTGGGTGAGAGTATCCATGACAGATGTGAGATTGTTAAATTAATAGTTTATTTAAGGTGGCAACTTAAACACACATCTGGCTGGATTGAGGCACCTGGGTATTCCAGCAATTGCCTGTTTTCTTTATGGACCGCAACCCAGGCTCAAAGGGATCATGAGATTATTCATACTAGAAACTTCCGCGTGTAGCCACAAGCTACTATGGGCTCTAGCATAGTTGACTAAGTCGTGCGAACTCTTACAGTGGTAGACTAGCAGATGTAGGGGATGTAGGTTGGTACTGTCTACCCGATCGTAAGGTGCTAGCGCTTCTGAAAGACTACGTCTCGGTCATCCGTTTCTCAAACATCAGGTAGTGCGAGAATCCCAACGGAGGAGATCGAGTCTTGTGGGGAAAAGTGCGCAAACCTCTGCAGAGTGTATAAACTAATCATGGTTAGCCGTGTCCCTGGTTATGGACATCTTGAGTATCTAGTACTTGGATTATCATGTGAATCTCATCATGTTACCTTAATTAATATTGTTGGGTTTTAATGATGATGCTTAATTGGGATTGAGGGGGTGTCTACACTCTCAATGTTTAACAACCACCATGATAGTTAAATAAAATTTATTCCTTTGCAGTAGGGAAAAATTGGCTTTATGCAAAAACTGTAACCATAGAGCTTTCCACCAGCCATATATGCATGTAGTGTAACTTTATTCTTTCATTACCCTCTATGTTTTACATTGCCAGCATATTCCATGTGCTGACCTGTTTTCGGGCTACAACGTTCATGTTGCAGACTTTTCAGACGACGAGTAAGGTTCCTTTAGGTCGTGGTTCTATACTCAGTGATGCCCTTGGAGTTGATGGACTCGCTTATCTTCCAAGCCTTCTGTTGTTATCATTGTTAGATGGCCTTAAGCCATATTTATTGCAATAAGTTCTCTTTTGAGACATTCGATGTAATAAGTGTGTGATTGCTACTCTGGTATAAATCCTTCAAGTATTGTGCGTGTCAGCATTACTGATCCAGGGATGACACTGATGCATAGAGATCAGACTGGTTGAGGTCTGGTCGCTACAATCTCGTGATCACGTCCACTCGGAGGTTTGTATTACGCCTTTCTCGAATTGAGGGCCAAGATCTGCTTCACATTGTTCACTGACCGCATGATCCTCTTATTGAGGGCACCCTGCATCGTCACTTGCAAATCCCTCACTCCGAAGGTTTTCCCCGACGCTGATGTAGCTTTTGCTATGTCCCGTTGTGGTACCCCTCCGTCGCGTGCATGTGTGCTGCCTAATATGTCTTGGATGGTTCTCTTATCCGGACTGTTACATACATCGTGTAGTTGGCTTCGTATATGTATCGGTATGTCTTCAATGACTACTGCTTTGTACATACTGCACATTTGCTCACTACTCAAGTTACACCATGAATGACTCCATACACGTGCTCAACCCCTTGCTAAACTGCCCCATGTTGCAACCTGCTTGTCGTGGTCGTGGTGGCAACGCTTCACCACGGCCGAGTACGTGGCTGGTATGATACAACAGTTAAGCTGAATCGCCAGTTTATGGAAGGAGTCGTTGCTTAGTTTCTGCGTCCCAATACGAATCAACAACCTGCCCAGTGACTCTACAAGACTTTGCACGTCTCAACCCTATCGTCCACCGCAGCTCAACTCAACCCCTTGATGCTGATGACTGGCTCCGTGACATCACTTTCGAGCTGGCGTCTGCTGATGTAGCCCATGCCAACTATGTCACCTTCGTGGCCTACTACCTAAAAGGTCCCACTGCTCAATGGTGGGACTGCCAAAGGCGTTCCTTACCTGTTGGAACCGCCATCACTTGCCCGAAATTCCAATTTGCATTCCGCGGGCCAGTGTCGAACCACCATGGTTAGTCGCAACGTCCCTGTTGAAATTGAAAGGTTGGAATTCCTTGTTTCCCCCGTTATTTTGAAGTCATCCAATATTGACCTCATTATGGCCATGGAATGGTTGAAAACACATACCGCTGCTATCATTTGCACCTCTAAAACCGTCTATCTACTACATCCTTCGAGTGAGATAGTAAGCTACGAGGCTCATCTTGTTTGAAATGCCGAAGCATGGATTATTCCTTGAGTGAGTTAAACACTTATCCTCTTGTGAGAATTGAAAACTCTCCAGTCGTTTCCAGTCCATGACCTTGAACTTGCTGCAGTTAAGTTTGCATCGAAGTTGTCGCGACATTTCCTTTTTGCTAATCGTTGCGAGATCTTCACCGATCATCAAAAGTCTGAAGTAATTTTTTACTCAGCTAGATTTGGATCGTCAGCAGCGATGTATGTAAACAATTACAGACTATGACTATGGTATTTCTTATACCCCTGGTAAGGCTAATGTCATGGCCGATGCCCTGAATCGCAAGTCTTATTGCAACAAACCCATGGCTTATAAAGCTCAACCCCTACACGATGATCTCGCTTATGGAGAGCATCTGGTCCGCATTCTCGATAGAGCTAAACGTCATACCCATCTAAAAGCTATCAAATTTCTAAGAAGTTTAGTGGTCAAGTCATTCTGAAAAAGAAGTCACTTGAGAACTCGAGGATCATCTTCGAGATGAATACCCTGTCTTGTTTCCTACTACCTACTAAATCTTGAGACGAGATTTCTTGTAGTGGAGGAGAATTGTGACGCCCGGATAATTAATCTACAGTAATCCCGGGTTGATGATGCCACATCACCATGATTATTATTGTACAACTCGCATTGGTTTGAAACTGGTTCAACTTCCAATTTAAATAAAAGTCGAACAACAAAAGTTTTCAAATGTCAAAACTAAAAAGTTCGATATGTGGAAAATAATTCATAACCAATTATGGTGGTGAACCAACTTTTTACAAAGTGGTTTAATGCCATATAATAAATAAAGCAGAAACACCAAAGGAAATAAAAAGTGAAAAATAAAACCTCAGGCCAACTGGGCCATCCGGCCCCTAACCCCCCTGGTCTGGCCACAACCCTCCCACCTACCCCTGTGCCCACCTCCCCTGTTCCACCGACTGCGTCGCTACATGGGAGGGGTCGCCTCTGACCACCCCGTTGGCACCGCCGGGGAGAGGACAAGGGTGCCACACCCCGACCCCTCGATCCCACCTCTCCCCACTTGCCTCCTCGCCTACCAGATTCACCGCTCCCTCCTGCTCCACCTCCCCCTCCAGATCCACCTCTCGCCGACGCGCCCGTCGCCATCGTTGCTACGCCACCGCGCCCGCCGTCATCCCCGCATCCGTAGCTCGTGTCCACGGACCCCGCCGGCCTCTGCCTCGTCTTCTAGTGTCCTCTACTGGAGCGGGGAAGCACCGATGCGACCACAATGGCTCCATCTTCCTCCTCCGACCGCCGTCGTTCTCCTCCGACCCCGGCGTCTACTCCGTCTGCAATGAGCTCTGCAGCTCCTAAACCTCCACCGGACCACCGTGCGTCCCCCTGGTGAGCTCCTCTCCCTCTCCCCTCACTACCCCACTTCTGTCCGCGCTCGTAGCCGTCGTTCCTGCCGTGGTCGTACCCGCCGCCGTCTACGTGCCCGTACTCGCAGCCATGCTCGCAAACGAGCTTGCCCGAGCACGCAACCATGCTCCCCACGGTCCCGTACGCTCACCGCGCCTAGCTCGCCCCAGCCGCTGCCCCACGGCGATGCCCGGGTTCAGCGCCCCCCGGGCTCCTTTCACCCATGCCCGCACGCCCGTTAACCCGCTCCCAGCTGGGCCTATGACATCTGGGCCCAGCCCAAAAAAAGAATTAAAATTAATTAAATAGATTAATTAATTAACAAATTAATTAACTTAATTAATTTAGGTTAATTAATATAACTTAATTAACCTTTCTAATTAACTAGCTAACTAAGTTAATTAGCTAACAGTCTATGACAGTGGGACCCCCTGTGTCAGTTTGACCGGTCAACAGGTCAAAGTTGACTGCTAACATCACTCTGACCTCATGCTGACATCCTTATTCATTTTCTGTCAAATTTAATAATTAGTAATAATTTCAGAGTATTGTTTAAACCTCTGATCATACAAAATAATCTGTAAATCGGATGAAAAAGTTTTATACATGAAAGTTGCTCAGAATGACGAGAAGAGTCCGGATACGTAGTCCATTCATCTGCCACACGTCCCTAGAATAGCGAACCTGCAAACTTTCCCCTCCGTTTCATCTGTCTGAAAATGCCCAACACTGGGGAAACATTCCCGGATGTTTTCCCCCTTCGCCGGTATCGTGTAGCACCGTGTTAGAACACCCCTAGCCTTGCGTGTTCCCCCGTCATGCATCTATATTGCTTCTGTTTGCATTATATTTACTGTTTTCTTCCCCATCTTATCTTCGGTAGACCCCTGAGACCGTCGTTGATGCCCCTGTGATTGACTATGTCGACGACGACCCTTCTTCCCTTTCAGCAGAGCTTCCAGGCAAGCCCCCCCTTTGATCATCCCGATATCGCCCATTCCATTCTCTCATGCTTGAATTAGATTTTGCTAATGTTATTGATTGCTCCTATTCTGATGCATAGCCTGCTTTTGTACCTGCTATTGTACCTTATGTGCTTATCCTAAACTGCTTAGTATAGGTTGGTTAGTGATCCACCAGTGACCCCCACCTTGTCCTTGTTGCCCCTGCTTCACCATCGACGACTCGATCAACGTGATCGACGACAAGAGCTCGACACCTCACATCACATCACGCCCCTTTTGTTGCTCGACTCTGCAGAGCTTCTATCGAGTGCCGAGGGTGATACCTGTTGGGGAACGTAGTAATTTCAAAAAAATTCCTACGCACACGCAAGATCATGGTGATGCATACCAACGAGATGGGAGAGTGTTTTCTACGTACCCTCGTACACCGAAGCGGAAGCGTTGACGCAACGTAGAGGAAGTAGTCGTACGTCTTCCCGGTCCAACCGATCCAAGCACCGTTACCCCGGCACCTCCGAGTTCTTGGCACACGTTCAGCTCGATGACGCTCCCCGGGCTCCGATCCAGCAAAGCTTCGGGGAGGAGTTCCGTTAGCACGACGGCGTGGTGATGATCTTGATGTTCAAACGTCGTAGGGCTTCGCCTAAGCACCGCTACAATATGACTGAGGTGTAATATCGTCGAGGGGGGCACCGCACACGGCTAAGGAACGATCACGAAGATCAACTTGTGTGTTCTAGGGTGCCTCCCTGCCCCTGTATATAAAGGAGCAAGGGAGGAGGCCGGCCGGCCCTATGGGGCGCGCCAAAGGGAGGGGGGAGTCCTCCTCCTAGTGGGAGTAGGACTCCCCTTTCCTAGTCCAACTAGGAAGAAAGAGGGGGAAGGAAAGAGAGGGAGAGGGAGAGGGAAAGAGGGGTCGCGCCGCCCTCCCTAGTCCAATTCGGACTCCCCATGGGGGGGCGCCACCTCCTGGGCTGCTGCCCTCTCTCTCCCCTCAGGCCCACTAAGGCCCAATACTTCCTCGGGGGGTTCCGGTAACCCCTCCGGCACTCCGGTTTTCTCCGAAATCATCCGGAACACTTCCGGTGTCCGAATATAGTCGTCTAATATATCGATCTTTATGTCTCGACCATTTCGAGACTCCTCGTCATGTCCGTGATCACATCCGGGACTCCGAACAACCTTCGGTACATCAAAATACATAAACTCATAATGAAACTGTCATCGTAACATTAAGCGTGCGGACCCTACGGTTCAAGAACAATGTAGACATGACCGAGACACGTCTCTGGTCAATAACCAATAGCGGAACCTGGATGCTCATATTGGTTCCTACATATTCTACGAAGATCTTTATTGGTCAGACCGCATAACAACATGCGTTGTTCCCTTTCTCATCGGTATGTTACTTGCCCGAGATTCGATCGTCGGTATCTCAATACCTAGTTCAATCTCGTCACCGGCAAGTCTCTTTACTCGTTCTATAATACATCATCTCACAACTAACACATCAGTTGCAATGCTTGCAAGGCTTATGTGATGTGCATTACCGAGAGGGCCCAGAGATACCTCTCCGACAATCGGAGTGACAAATCCTAATCTCGAAATACGCCAACCCAACATGTACCTTTGGAGACACCTGTAGAGCACCTTTATAATCACCCAGTTACGTTGTGACGTTTGGTAGCACACAAAGTGTTCCTCCGGCAAACGGGAGTTGCATAATCTCATAGTCATAGGAACATGTATAAGTCATGAAGAAAGCAATATCAACATACTAAACGATCGGGTGCTAAGCTAATGGAATGGGTCATGTCAATCAGATCATTCAACTAATGATGTGATCCCGTTAATCAAATAACAACTCTTTGTTCATGGTTAGGAAACATAACCATCTTTGATTAACGAGCTAGTCAAGTAGAGGCATACTAGTGACACTCTGTTTGTCTATGTATTCACACATGTATTATGTTTCCGGTTAATACAATTCTAGCATGAATAATAAACTTTTATCATGATATAAGGAAATAAATAATAACTTTATTATTGCCTCTAGGGCATATTTCCTTCAGTCTCCCACTTGCACTAGAGTCAATAATCTAGATTACACAGTAATGATTCTCACACCCATGGAGCCTTGGTGTTGATCATGTTTTGCTCGTGGAAGAGGCTTAGTCAACGGGTCTGCTACATTCAGATCCGTATGTATCTTGCAAATCTCTATGTCTCCCACCTGGACTAGATCCCGGATGGAATTGAAGCGTCTTTTGATGTGCTTGGTTCTCTTGTGAAATCTGGATTCCTTTGCCAAGGAAATTGCACCAGTATTGTCACAAAAGATTTTCATTGGACCCGATGCACTAGGTATGACACCTAGATCGGATATGAACTCCTTCATCCAGACTCCTTCGTTTGCTGCTTCCGAAGCAGCTATGTACTCCGCTTCACATGTAGATCCTGCCACGACGCTTTGTTTAGAACTGCACCAACTGACAGCTCCACCGTTTAATGTAAACACGTATCCGGTTTGCGATTTAGAATCGTCCGGATCAGTGTCAAAGCTTGCATCAACGTAACCGTTTACGATGAGCTCTTTGTGACCTCCATATACGAGAAACATATCCTTAGTCCTTTTCAGGTACTTCAGGATGTTCTTGACCGCTGTCCAGTGATCCACTCCTGGATTACTTTGGTACCTCCCTACTAGACTTATAGCAAGGCACACATCAGGTCTGGTACACAGCATTGCATACATGATAGAGCCTATGGCTGAAGCATAGGGAACATCTTTCATTTTCTCTCTATCTTCTGCAGTGGTCGGGCATTTAGTCTGACTCAGTTTCACACCTTGTAATACAGGCAAGAACCCTTTCTTTGCTTGATCCATTTTGAACTTCTTCAAAATCTTGTCAAGGTATGTGCTTTGTGAAAGTCCAATTAAGCGTCTTGATCTATCTCTATAGATCTTAATGCCTAATATGTAAGCAGCTTCACCGAGGTCTTTCATTGAAAAACTCTTATTCAGGTATCCCTTTATGCTATCCAGAAATTCTATATCATTTCCAATCAGTAATATGTCATCCACATATAATATCAGAAATGCTACAGAGCTCCCACTCACTTTCTTGTAAATACAGGCTTCTCCGGAAGTCTGTATAAAACCAAATGCTTTGATCACACTATCAAAGCGTTTATTCCAACTCCGAGAGGCTTGCACCAGTCCATAGATGGATCGCTGGAGCTTGCACACTTTGTTAGCTCCCTTTGGATCGACAAAACCTTCTGGTTGCATCATATACAACTCTTCTTCCAGAAACCCATTCAGGAATGCAGTTTTGACATCCATCTGCCAAATTTCATAATCATAAAATGCAGCAATTGCTAACATGATTCGGATAGACTTAAGCATCGCTACGGGTGAGAAGGTCTCATCGTAGTCAGTCCCTTGAACTTGCCGAAACCCTTTTGCGACAAGTCAAGCTTTGTAGACAGTAATATTACCGTCAGCGTCAGTCTTCTTCTTGAAGATCCATTTATTCTCAATTTCTTGCCGATCATCGGGCAAGTCAACCAAAGTCCACACTTTGTTCTCATACATGGATCCCATCTCAGATTTCATGGCTTCAAGCCATTTTGCGTAATCTGGGCTATCCACCACTTCTTCATAGTTCGTAGGTTCATCATGATCTAGTAGCATGACTTCTAGAACAGGATTACCGTACCACTCTGGTGTGGATCTTACTCTGGTTGATCTACGAGGTTCAGTAGTATCTTGTTCTGAAGTTTCATGATCATTATCATTAGCTTCCTCACTTATTGGTGTAGGTGTCACAGAAACATATTTCCGTGATGCATTACTCTCCAACAAGGGAGCAGGTACAGTTACCTCGTCAAGTTCTACTTTCCTCCCACTCACTTCTTTCGAGAGAAACTCCTTCTCTAGAAAGTTTCCGAACTTAGCAACAAAAGTCTTGCCTTCGGATCTGTGATAGAAGGTGTATCCAATAGTATTCTTTGGATATCCTATGAAGACACATTTCTCCGATTTGGGTTCGAGCTTATCAGGTTGAAGCTTTTTCACATAAGCATCACAGCCCCAAACTTTCAGAAACGACAACTTTGGTTTCTTGCCAAACCATAGTTCATAAGGTGTCGTCTCAACGGATTTTGATGGTGCCCTATTTAACGTGAATGCGGCCGTCTCTAAAGCATAACCCCAAAGCGATAGCGGTAAATCTATAAGAGACATCATAGATCGCACCATATCAAGTAAAGTACGATTACGACGTTCGGACACACCATTACGCTGTGGTGTTCCGGGTGGCGTGAGTTGCGAAACTATTCCACATTGTTTCAAATGTACACCAAACTCGTAACTCAAATATTCTCCACCACGATCATATCATAGGAATTTTATTTTCTTGTTACGTTGATTTTCAACTTCACTCTGAAATTCTTTGAACTTTTCAAATGTTTCAGACTTATGCTTCATTAAGTAGATATACCCATATCTGCTTAAATCATCTGTGAAGGTGAGAAAATAATGATATCCGCCATGAGCCTCAACATTCATCGGACCACATACATCTGTATGATGATTTCCAACAAATCTGTTGCTCTCTCCATAGTACCGGAGAACGGTGTTTTAGTCATCTTGCCCATGAGGCACGGTTCGCAAGTACCAAGTGATTCATAATCAAGTGGTTCCAAAAGTCCATCAGTATGGAGTTTCTTCATGTGCTTTACACCAATATGACCTAAATGGCAGTGCCACAAATAAGTTGCACTATCATTATCAACTTTGCATCTTTTGGCTTCAAAATTATGAATATGTGTGTCACTACTATCGAGTTTCAATAAGAATAAACCATTCTTCAAGGGTGCATGACCATAAAAGATATTACTCATATAAATAGAACAACCATTATTCTCTGATTTAAATGAATAACCGTCTCGCATCAAACAAGATCCAGATATAATGTTCATGCTTAACGCTGGCACCAAATAACAATTATTTAGGTCTAATATTAATCCCGAATGTAGATGTAGAGGTAGCGTGCCGACTGCGATCACATCGACTTTGGAACCATTTCCCACGCGCATCGTCACCTCGTCCTTAGCCAATCTTCGCTTAATTTGTAGTCCCTGTTTCGAGTTGCAAATATTAGCAACAGAACCAGTATCAAATACCCAGGTGCTACTGCGAGCATTAGTAAGGTACACATCAATAACATGTATATCAGATATACCTTTGTTCACCTTGCCATCCTTCTTATCCACCAAATACTTGGGGCAGTTCCGCTTCCAGTGACCAGTCTGCTTGCAGTAGAAGCACTCAGTTTCAGGCTTAGGTCCAGACTTGTGTTTCTTCTCTTGAGCAGCAACTTGCTTGCTGTTCTTCTTGAAGTTCCCCTTCTTCTTACCTTTGCCCTTTTTCTTGAAACTAGTGGTCTTGTTGACCATCAACACTTGATGCTCCTTCTTGATTTCTACCTCCGCAGCTTTCAGCATCGCGAAGAGCTCGGGAATAGTCTTATTCATCCCTTGCATATTATAGTTCATCATGAAGCTCTTGTAGCTTGGTGGAAGTGATTGGAGAATTCTGTCAATGACGCTATCATCTGGAAGATTAACTCCTAGTTGAATCAAGTGATTACAATACCCAGACATCTTGAGTATATGCTCACTGACAGAACTGTTCTCCTCCATCTTGCAGCTATAGAACTTATTGGAGACTTCATATCTCTCAATCCGGGCATTTGCTTGAAATATTAACTTCAACTCCTGGAACATCTCATATGCCCCATGACATTCAAAACGGCGTTGAAGTCCCGGTTCTAAGCCGTAAAGCATGGCACATTGAACTATCGAGTAGTCATCAGCTTTGCTCTGCCAGACATTCATAACATCTGGTGTTGCTCCAGCAGCAGGCCTGGCACCCAGCGGTGCTTCTAGGACGTAATTCTTCTGTGCAGCAATGAGGATAATCCTCAAGTTACAGACCCAGTCCGTGTAATTGCTACCATCATCTTTCAACTTTGCTCTCTCAAGGAACGCATTAAAATTCAACGGAACAACAGCACGGGCCATCTATCTACAATCAAACATACATAAGCAAGATACTATCAGGTACTAAGTTCATGATAAATTTAGGTTCAATTAATCATATTACTTAAGAACTCCCACTTAGATAGATATCCCTCTAATCCTCTAAGTGATTACGTGATCCAAATTAACTAAACCATGTCCGATCATCACGTGAGATGGAGTAGTTTCATTGGTGAACATCACTATGTTGATCATATCTACTATATGATTGACGCTCGACCTTTCGGTCTCCGTGTTCCGAGGCCATATCTGTATATGCTTGGCTCGTCAAGTATAACCTGAGTATTCCGCGTGTGCAACTGTTTTGCACCCGTTGTATTTGAACGTAGAGCCTATCACACCCGATCATCACGTGGTGTCTCAGCACGAAGAACTTTCACAACGGTGCATACTCAGGGAGAACACTTCTTGATAATTTAGTGAGAGGTCATCTTATAATGCTACTGTCAATCAAAGCAAGATAAGATGCATAAAAGATAAACATCACATGCAATCAACATAAGTGATATGATATGGCCATCATCATCTTGTGCTTGTGATCTCCATCTCCGAAGCACCGTCATGATCACCATCATCACCGGCGCGACACCTTGATCTCCATCGTAGCATCGTTGTCGTCTCGCCAATCTTATGCTTCCACGACTATCGCTACCGCTTAGTGATAAAGTAAAGCATTACAGCGCGATTGCATTGCATACAATAAAGCGACAACCATATGGCTCCTGCCAGTTGCCGATAACTCGGTTACAAAACATGATCATCTCATACAATAAAATTTAGCATCATGTCTTGACCATATCACATCACAACATGCCCTGCAAAAACAAGTTAGACGTCCTCTACATTGTTGTTGCAAGTTTTACGTGGCTGCTACGGGCTTAAGCAAGAACCAATCTTACCTACGCATCAAAACCACAACGATAGTTTGTCAAGTTGGTGCTGTTTTAACCTTCGCAAGGACCAGGCGTAGCCACACTCGGTTCAACTAAAGTTGGAGAAACTGACACCCGCCAGCCACCTGTGTGCAAAGCACAGCAGTAGAACCAGTCTCGCGTAAGCGTACACGTAATGTCGGTCCAAGCCTCTTCATCCAACAATACCGCCGAACCAAAGTATGACATGCTGGTAAGCAGTATGACTTATATCGCCCAGAACTCACTTGTGTTCTACTCGTGCATATAACATCCAACTATAAAACCTAGGCTCTGATACAACTATTGGGGAACGTAGTAATTTCAAAAAAATTCCTACACACACGCAAGATCATGGTGATGCATAGCAATGAGATGGGAGAGTGTTGTCTACGTACCCTCGTAGACCGAAGCGGAAGCGTTGACGCAACGTAGAGGAAGTAGTCGTACGTCTTCCCGGTCCAACCGATCCAAGCACCGTTACTCCGGCACCTCCGAGTTCTTGGCACACGTTCAGCTCGATGACGCTCCCCGGGCTCCGATCCAGCAAAGCTTCGGGGAGGAGTTCCGTCAGCACGACGGCGTGGTGACGATCTTGATGTTCAAACGTCGCAGGGCTTCACCTAAGCACCGCTACAATATGACTGAGGTGTAATATCGTGGGGGGGGGGGCACCGCACACGGCTAAGGAACGATCACGAAGATCAACTTGTGTGTTCTAGGGTGCCCCCTGCCCCTGTATATAAAGGAGCAAGGGGGAGGCCGGCCGGCCCTATGGGGCGCGCCAAAGGGAGGTGGGAGTCCTCCTCCTAGTGGGAGTAGGACTCCCCTTTCCTAGTCCAACTAGGAAGAAAGAGGGGGAAGGAAAGAGAGGGAGAGGGAAAGAGGGGCCGCGCCCCCCTCCCTAGTCCAATTCAGACTCCCCATGGGGGGTGCACCACCTCTTGGGCTGCTGCCCTCTCTCTCCCCTCAGGCCCACTAAGGCCCAATACTTAAGCGTGCGGACCCTTCGGTACATCAAAACTCATAAACTCATAATATAACTGTCATCGAAACCTTAAGCGTGCGGACCCTACGTGTTCGAGAACAATGTAGACATGACCGAGACATGTCTCCGGTCAATAACCAATAGCGGAACCTGGATGCTCATATTGGCTCCCACATATTCTACGAAGATCTTTATCGGTTAGACCGCATAACAACATACGGTGTTCCCTTTGTCATCGGTATGTTACTTGCCAGAGATTCGATCGTCGGTATCTCTATACCTAGTTCAATCTCGTTACTGGCAAGACTCTTTACTCATTTCGTAATACATCATCTCGCAACTAACTCATTAGTTGCAATGCTTGCAAGGCTTATGTGATGTGCATTACCGAGAGGGCCCAGAGATACCTCTCTGACAATCGGAGTGACAAATCCTAATCTCGAAATACGCCAACCCAACATTTACCTTTGGAGACACCTGTAGAGCTCCTTTATAATCACCCAGTTACGTTGTGACGTTTGGTAGCACACAAAGTGTTCCTCCGGCAAATGGGAGTTGCATAATCTCATAGTTATAGGAACATGTATAAGTCATGAAGAAAGCAATAGCAACATACTAAACGATCGGGTGCTAAGCTAATGGAATGGGTCATGTCAATCAGATCATTCAACTAATGATGTGATCCCATTAATCAAATAACAACTCTTTGTTCATGGTTAGGAAACATAACCATCTTTGATTAACGAGCTAGTCAAGTAGAGGCATACTAGTGACACTCTATTTGTCTATGTATTCACACATGTATTATGTTTCCGCTTAATACAATTCTAGCATGAATAATAAACTTTTATCATGATATAAGGAAATAAATAATAACTTTATTATTGCCTCTAGGGCATATTTCCTTCAATACCTCATAATGCACTCCTGATGATAATTTTGTAGTGTAGCTATTTGGTCGCGGTCATCGAGGGTGATTCCTCCTTGACCACTCCCGATACGACTCTGTCGTGCAACCCCTCAAGAGTGAACCTCGAGGGTGGTTCCTCTTACGTTCACCTTGATGATTACATCGAGTGGAATTCACGGAAGGTGATTCCTCGGGTTTTCCCCTTGATGTTTGGACACACGGTTACCTTGACTTTACTTGAGACCATTATTGAAGTTGGGTCGGCCTTGAGGGGTGCCCGCGAGTTGATTGTGAAAGTCGGGCGGGCCCATTGAGCACCCGTGAGTTTTCCACGTGGCATGGCCGGGCATTCTGGGCCCTTGCCGTAAGTCCATGAGACGGGGCGATGGGGTCACATTATCGTGAGTCTCTGCTCGTATTCGTGAGCCCCCAATGCACTAACAGGTTTGGGTATTTTTTCTGAGTTGGCCTTTGGCCTTTATGCACTAACCACCATGCGAGAAGATATGGGCCTCGAGGTCGTGGTATTAGCCGAAGCTTTATCAGACGTCCAGTTCAGCATTGTGGCACGGGCGGATCGTGCCATCCACTACACAGGTGGTGCTGGTATCCACCCCGCACACAACGACCCAGAGTGCAACGGGCGATGGGCCTAGACCCCGGAGTGCTTAGGATGTAGACCGGCGGGGACCTCTCTGCTGAGCCTAGGTAGGGCTGCAACATGTTGATCTTCCGAGGCCGGGCATTGACCCAAAAAAGTGTGTCTGGCCAGAGTGATCGAGCATGTTGGGTAACGTGGTGCACCCCTGCAGGGAAGATATATATTCGAATACCATGTCCATGGTAATGGACGTTCAGACTTGTATTCTAATCTTATATAACTAGAAATGGATACTTGAGACATGAGATGGATATGTGGCTCCGAGATTGCTTTCTCACAGGGAATCGAGGAAGGATCTCTGGACATTAGTGTTACAACATGCTTGTTAATTATAAACTGCTATTCTTTACTCTTCTACATGTTGCAAGATGCTTGGAGCTGCTTGAAGATGCTAGTCTTTGATAGGCTAGGCCTTCCCCTCTATTCTGCATTCTGCAGTTCAGTCCACAGATATAGTCCTTCCATTTGATACCAATGCATACTTAGTATAGATCTAATGCTTGCGAGTACTTTGGATGAGTACTCACGGTGGCTTTGCTACTCATTCCCCCCTTCTTTCTTCTTTCCGGTTGTTTCAACCAGTTGGTGGATCCCTGGAGCCAGATGCCACCGCCGATGGATACTACTACGTGGAGACCGCCGACGACCAGGAGTAGTTAGGAGGTCCCAGGCAGGAGGCCTTGCCTCTTCAATCCATGATGTTTGTGTTTGCCTTCTTAAGGAAGTCTTGTCTAACTTTATGTTTGTACTCAAATATTGTTGCTTTCGCTAAATCTTATGTATCAAGCTTGTATTCCGGCCCTCGAGGCCCCTGGCTTGTAATATGAAGCTTGTATTATTTTATTTGTGTCTAGAGTTGTGTTGTGATATCTTCCCGTGAGTCCTTGATCTTGATTGTACACGTTTGCGTATATGATTAGTGTAGGGTCGAAAAATCATATTTCATTTTTAGGTCATTTGGAGAACTTTTATTTTCAGGGTATTTTCATTGCAAGGATAATTCAGAAAACAGACAGAAAATACTATTTTTGTTTTATTTAATCTAAATAACAGAAAGTAAAAGGAGGGTACAGAGAGTTGTGCTTTCTAACTTCATCCATCTCATGCTCATCAAAAGGAATCCACTTACAAGGTTGATCAAGTCTTGGTAACAAACTCTTTCCGAATAACATGAAACCGGAGAATTTTCGAATAACACTAGGTTACCTCGACGGGGATATGCATGTCCCCAACAATAAGAATATCATATTTCTTCTTGAAAGTAGGAAGAGGGAATTCAAAACCTCCAATAGTAATCGTTGAAATTTTTCCAATATAATTGATATTGTGAACTTGAGGTTGTTTCGTCGGAAAGTGTACCGTATGCTCATTACCATGAACATGAAAAGTGACATTGCCTTTGGTGCAATCAATAATAGCCCCTGCAGTATTCAAAAAGGGTCAACCAAGGATAACCGACATACTATCGTCCTCGAGAATATCAAGAATAACAAAGTCTGTTAAAATAGTAACGTTTGCAACCACAACAGGCACATCCTCACAAATACCGACAGGTATAGCAGTTGATTTATCGGCCATTTGCAAAGATATTTCAGTAGGTGTCAACTTATTCAAATCAAGTCTAAGATCTAAAGAGAGAGGCATAACACTAACACCGGCTCCAATATCACATAAAGCGGTTTTAAAATAGTTTCTTTTAATGGAGCATGGTATAGTTGGTACTCCTGGATCTCCTAGTTTCCTTGGTATTCCACCTTTAAAAGTATAATTGGCAAGCATGGTGGAAATTTCAGCTTCCGGTATCTTTCTTTTACTTGTAACAATATCTTTCATATGCTTAGCATAAGGATTCATTTTAAGCATATCAGTCAAACGCATACGCAAAAAGATAGGTCTAATCATTTCAGCAAAGCGCTCAAAATCCTCATCATCCTTTTTCTTGGATGGTTTAGGAGGAAAAGTCATGAGTTTCTGAACCCATGGTTCTCTTTCTTTGCCGCGCTTCCTAGCAATGAAGTGTCTCTTATCATAACGTTGATTCTTTGATTGTGGGTTATCAAGATCAACAGCAGGTTCAATCTCTACATCATTGTTATTGCTATGTTGAGCATCAACATGAACATCATCATTATCACTAGGTTCATGTTCATTACCAGATTGTGTTTCAGCATCAGAAATAGAAATAACATTTGGATTCTCAGGTGTGTCAACAACAGGTTCACTAGAATCATGCAAAGTCCTATCATTTTTCTTTTTCTTCTTCTTAGAAGGACTAGGTGCATCAACATTAGTTCTCTGAGAATCTTGCTCAACTCTCTTAGGGTGGCCCTCACGATACAAAGGTTCCTGAGTCATTCTACCCCCTCTAGTCATAACTCTAACAACATTATCATTTTTCTTATTATTTAATTCATTGAGCAAATCATCTTGTGCTTTAAGCACTTGTTCTACCTGAGTGGTAACCATAGAAGCATGTTTACTAAGATGTTTAAGGTCACCTTTAATTCTAGATAGATAATCACTCAAGTGTTCAACCATATAAGCATTACGTTTATATTGTCTACCAACATTTGAAGTTTTCTTGTTTAACAATAAAATTATCAAAGTCATCCAAGCATTGGCTAGCAGGCTTATTACGAGGAATATCACCTTCATCGAATCTATAGAGAGAATTTACCTTTACTACCTGTGTCGGGTTATTAAGGCCATGTATTTCTTCAATAGGTGGTAAATTCTTAACATCTTCAGCTTTAACACCCTTTTCTTTCATAGATTTCTTTGCCTCTTGCATATCTTCAGGACTGAGAAATAGAATACCACTTTTCTTCAGAGTTGGCTTAGGAGTTGGTTCAGGAAGGGTCCAATCATTATCATTACTCAATATATTATTCAATAGCAATTCAGCTTTCTCAACAGTTCTTTCCCTGAAAACACAACCAGCACAACTATCCATGTGGTCTCTGGAAGCATCAGTTAGTCCATTATAAAAGATATCAAATATTTCATTTTTCTTGAGAGGATGATCAGGCAAAGCATTAAGTAATTGGAGAAGCCTCCCCCAAGCTTGTGGGAGACTCTCTTCTTCAATTTGCACAAAATTATATATTTCCCTTAAGGCAGCTTGTTTCTTATGAGCGAGGAAATATTTAGCAGAGAAGTAATAAATCATATCCTAGGGACTACGCACACAACCGGGAGCAAGAGAATTAAACCATGTTTTAGCATCACCCTTTAATGAGAACAGAAATAACTTAAGGATATAGTAGTAACGAATTGTTTCCTCATGAGTGAATAGGGTGGCTATATCATTCAATTTAGTAAGATGTGCCACAACAGTTTTAGATTCATAGCCATAAAAAGGATCATATTCAACCAAAGTAATTTACTCAGGATCGACAGAGAAATCATAATCCTTATCAGAAATACAGATAGGTGAAGTAGCAAAAGCAGGGTCATATTTCATTCTAGCATTCAAAGACTTTTCTTTTAGCTTAGCTAACCATTTTTTAAGATCATATCTATCTTTGCAAGCAAAAAGGTCTCTAGCAGTTTCTTCATCCATAACATAACCCTCGGGCACATCACACAATTCATATCTAGGGGGAGAATCTTCATTATCACTTTCATCAGTATTATCTGTTTCAATAATTTCATTCTCTCTAACCCTAGCAAGTTGTTCATCAAGAAATTCACCTAATGGCATAGTATTATCAAGCATAGAAGTAGTTTCATCATAAGCATCACGCATAGCAGAAGTGGCATCATCAATAATATGCGACATATCATAATCAATAACAGGTGTAGGTGTCTCTAATTTACTCATAACAGAAGGTGAATCAAGTGTAGAGCTAGATGGCAGTTCCTTACTTTCCCTCGTAGTTGAGGGAAAAATCTTGGTTCTTTCATCTTTAAAGTTCCTCATAGTGGTCAACAGATATAAATCCCAAGTGACTCAAAGAATAGAGCTATGCTCACCAGCAACTATGCTAGAAAATAGTCTTGATAACCCACAAGTATAGGGGATCGCAACAGTTTTCGAGGGCAGAGTATTCAACCCAAATTTATTGATTCGACACAAGGGTAGCCAAGGAATATTCTCAAGTATTACCAGTTGAGTTGTCAATTCAACCACACCTGAAAGACTTAATAACTGTAGCAAAGTATTTAGTATCAAAGTAGTATGGAAGTAACGGTAACGGTGGCAAAAGTAACAGTAGTAGTTTTTGTAGCAATCGTAACAGTGGCAACGGAAAAGTAACTAAGCAAAGATCAATATGTGAAAAGCTCGCAGGCAATGGATCAATGATGGATAATTATGTCGGATGTGATTCCTCATGCAACAGTTATAACATAGGGTGACAGAGAACTAGCTCCAGTTCATCAATGTAATGTAGGCATGTATTTCGAATATAGTCATACGTGCTTATGGAAAAGAACTTGCATGACATATTTTGTCCTACCCTCCCGTGGCAGCGGGGTCCTATTTTAAACTAAGGGATACTAAGGCCTCCTTTTAATAGATTGCCGGACCAAAGCATTAACACTTAGTGAATACATGAACTCCACAAACTAAGTTCATCACCGGGAGTGGTCCCGATTATTGTCACTTCGGGGTTGCCGGATCATAACACATAGTAGGTGACTATTGACTTGCAAGATAGGATCAAGAACTCACATATATTCATGAAAACATAATAGGTTCAGATCTGAAATCATGGCACTCGGGCCCTAGTGACAAGCATTAAGCATAGCAAAGTCATAGCAACATCAATCTTAGAACATAATGGATACTAGGCATCAAACCCTAACAAAACTAACTCGATTACATGGTAAATCTCATCCAACCCATCACCGTCCAGCAAGCCTACGATGGGATTACTCACGCACGGTGGTGAGCATCATGAAACTGGTGATGGAGGATGGTTGATGATGACGATGGCAACGGAATCCCCTCTCGGGAGCCCCGAACGGACTCCAGATCAGCCCTCCCGAGGAAGATTAGGGCTTGGATGCGGCTCCGTATCGTAAAACGCGATGAATCCTTCTCTCTAATTTTTTTTCTCCCTAGAAGTGAATATACGGAGTTGGGGTTGAGGTCGGTGGAGTCCTAAGGGGCCCACGAGGCAGGGGGACGCGCCCCAGGGGGGCGTCCTGCACCCTCGTGGACAGGGTGTGGGCCCCCTGATGCTGATTCTTTGGCCAATATCTTTCATTAATTCCAAAACGTGTCTCCGTGGATTTTTAGGTCATTCCCGAGAACTTTTATTTCTGCACAAAAATAACACCATGGCAGTTCTGCTGAAAACATCGTCAGTCCGGGTTAGTTCCATTCAAATCATGCAAGTTAGAGTCCAAAACAAGGGAAAAAGTGTTTGGAAAAGTAGATACATTGGATATGTATCAGCATACTTTATAGAACCTATGACTGAGGCATATGGAATGACTTTTCATTCTCTTTCTATTTTCTGCCGTGGTCGGGTTTTGAGTCTTTACTCAACTTCAAATCTTGCCACAGGCAAGAACTCCTTCTTTGACTGTTCCATTTTGAACTACTTCAAAATCTTGTCAAGGTATGTTCTCATTGAAAAATCATATCAAGCGTCTTGATCTATCTCTATAGATCTTGATGCTCAATATCTAAGCAGCTTCACCAAGGTCTTTCTTTGAAAAGCTCCTTTCAAACACTCCTTTATGCTTTCTAGAAAATTCTACATTATTTCCGATCAACAATATGTCATTCACATATACTTATCAAAAAGGTTGTGGTGCTCCCACTCACTTTCTTGTAAATACGGGCTTCTCCAAAAGTCTGTATAAAACCACATGCTTTGATCAAACTATCAAAGCGTATATTCCAACTCCGAGAAGCTTACACCAGTCCATAAATGGATCGTTGGAGCTTGCACACGTTGTCAGCACCTTTAGGATCGACAAAACCTTCTGGTTGCATCATATACAACTCTTCTTTAAGATATCCATTAAGGAATGCATTTTTGACATCCATTTGCCAAATTTCATAATCTTAAAATGCGGCAATTGCTAACATGATTCGGACAGACTTAAGCATCGCTACAGGTGAGAAGGTCTCATCGTAGTCAACTCCTTGACCTTGTCGAAATCCTTTCGCAACAAGTCAAGCTTTGTAGATAGTAACACTACCATCAGCGTCGGTCTTCCTCTTGAAGATCCATTTATTCTCTATGGCTCGCCAATCATCGGGCAAGTCAACCAAAGTCCACACTTTGTTCTCATACATAGGTCCCATCTCAGATTTCATGGCCTCAAGCCATTTCACGGAATCTGGGCTCATCATCGCTTCCTCATAGTTTGTAGGTTCATCATGGTCAAGTAACATGACCTCCAGAACAGGATTACCATACCACTCTGGTGCGGACCGTACTCTGGTTGACCTACGAGGTTCAGTAGTAATTTGATCTGAAGTTTCATGATCGTCATCATTTACTTCCTCACTAATTGGTGTAGGTATCACTGGAACTGATTTCTGTGATGAACTACTTTCCAATTCGGGAGATGGTACAATTACCTCATCAAGTTCTACTTTCCTCCCACTCACTTCTTTTAAGAGAAACTCCTTCTCCAGAAAGGATCCATTCTTAGCAACGAATATCTTGCCTTCCGATCTGTGATAGAAGGTGTACCCAACAGTTTCCTTTGGGTATCCTAGGAAGACACATTTCTTCGATTTGAGTTCGAACTTATCAGGTTGAAGCTTTTTCACATAAGCATCACAGCCCCAAAATTTAAGAAACGACAGATTAGGTTTCTTGCTAAACCACAGTTCATATGGTGTCGTCTCAACGGATTTAGATGGTGCCCTATTAAACGTGAATGCAGCTGTCTCTAATGCATAACCCCAAAACGATAGTGGTAAAACGTTAAGAGACATCATAGATCGCACCATATGTAATAAAGTACGGTTACGATGTTCGGACACACCATTACGTTGTGGTGTTCCAGGTGGCGTGAGTTGCGAAACTATTCCACATTGTTTCAAATGAAGACCAAACTCATAACTCAAATATTCGCCTCCGCGATCAGATCGTAGAAACTTAATCTTCTTGTTACGATGATTTTCCACTTCACTCTGAAATTCTTTGAACCTTTCAAATGTTTCAGACTTATGTTTCATTAAGTAGATATACCCATATCTGCTCAAATCATCTGTGAAGGTCAGAAAACAATGATACCCGCCACGAGCCTCAACACTCATCGGACCGCATACATCAGTATGTATTATTTCCAATAAGTCAGTGGCTCGCTCCATTTTTCCAAAGAATGGAGTTTTAGTCAAGGCATAGTGTCGGTGTCAAAACCGGTGGATCTCGGGTAGGGGGTCCCGAACTGTGCGTCTAAGGCGGATGGTAACAGGAAGCAGGGGACACGATGTTTTACCCAGGTTCGGGCCCTCTTGATGGAGGTAAAACCCTACGTCCTGCTTGATTTATTCTTGGTGATATGAGTATTACAAGAGTTGATCTACCACGAGATCGGAGAGGCTAAACCCTAGAAGCTAGCCTATGGTATGATTGTATGTTGTCCTACGGACTAAAACCCTCCGGTTTATATAGACACCGGAAAGGGCTAGGGTTACACAAGGTCAGTTACAAAGGAGGAGATATACATATCCGTATTGCCTAGCTTGCCTTCCATGCCAAGTAGAGTCCCATCCGGACACGAGACGAAGTCTTCAATCTTGTATCTTCATAGTCTAACAGTCCAGCCAAAGGATATAGTCCGGCTGTCCGGAGACCCCCTAATCCAGGACTCCCTTAGTAGCCCCTGAACCAGGCTTCAATGATGATGAGTCCGGCGCGCAGTTATTGTCTTCGGCATTGCAAGGCGGGTTCCTCCTCCGAATACACCACAGAAGAATATGAATACAAGGATAGTGTCCGACCCTGCAAAATAAGTTCTACGTACCACCGTAGAGAGAATAATATTTCCACAAATCTAATCTGCTGACTTGTTTTGGCAACATGGCATTATGCCATGGCCCGGTGATTATTCGAACCGTTTCCCTTAACTAGCCCCGCACATAACGCGAGGCAGTTTCTTGACACATCTTGTCAAAGCAGAGATCGTGTTCCCCTTATTACGGGATTCTCATCAATACGGGCGTGGGTAACCCAACCGCGCCATCGATTACGGCGCTTGGGGGATAAGAGAGTTTTACCAGGCTAGTGGGGCACATAGTTTCAGCCGCCCTTATAAAGGGACAAGGTTTAACCTTTTTCTACCCACGCCTTCTTCCTCCTTGCTCATCCATTCTCGCGCACTCGAGCTCCAATGCCCAAGTACAAATCCTTCCCCTCAACCTTCTCCAATCATGTATGGAGCGGGAGGCAAATGGATGGCTTCCTCCGTTATGGAGGGACACATCAAGAAGCTGCGCGGAGCCGGATACTTAGCCGCAAATATCGCGCATCAGCTGCCCGCTGCAGGGCAGATCGTTCCTACCCCTGAACCTCATGAGAGGGTAGTTTTCCTCCACCACTTCCTCCGCCGACTGGGGTTTCCCCTCCATCCATTTGTCTGTGGTCTCATGTTCTACTACGGGCTGGACTTCCATGAACTGGCCACGAACTTCATCCTCAACATTTCGGCGTTCATCGTCGTGTGTGACGCTTTCCTCCGCATCCAGCCCCACTTCAGCCTGTGGTTAAAGACCTTCAATGTCAAGCTGAAGGTGGTGGGAGGCCAACAAGCAGAATGCGGCGGAGCCATGGTGGGCAAGATGCCCAATGTTATATGGCTCGAAGGCTCCTTCATGGAGACCATAAAGGGGTGGCAATCGGCGTGGTTCTACATCACCGAGCCACGCGACACCAACTGGGTGGCTGCCCCTGAGTTTCGATCTGGAATCCCCACGCGGCTCACCTCCTGCAAAGAGAAGGGCCTGTCTGGGGGTTCATCGGTGGAGCTGGACGGACTCCAGAAATGCATCCAGAATATGGCGAGCAAGAAGCTCAATCTTGTCAACATAGTCCAGGTCATGCTCATCCGCCGGATCCTCCCGTGTCAACAACGGGATTCCAACTTGTGGGAGTTCAACCCGGCCCAGCACCAGACTCTGAGCGAGCTCTTCGATACGACGCACAAAGACGTATGGGGGGTGCTGTTCAAGGGCGCCGAGGTCCCTACCTCTCTCACCGAGGACCGCGGGCTAAGCGCGAAGCGCCGAGCACATTTGGTGAGTTCTATACATCCGATAGGATATTTATTTCCCCTAGCTTAATCATGTGCGGGGTCTGAGCTCCATGCCTTTGACGGGACTGGGTGGAGACGTCGGGGCAGATTAACTGTCCGGCCCCTCTGCCCGAAGACACTACGGACGCTCTCCTGATGGAGATGCTGACTCCGGCTCCTTACAAGGTGCCGGAGAAGACCAAGAAGGCCAAGGGAACCCGAAAGAGTTCCCGACGCCAGGTGTTATCGGACTCATCGTCTGATAAGTCCGCGAGGCACTCCTCCCCCGAAGACGAGGAGGAAGATGAAGATTCTCCCCCTCCATTCGGGGGAGACAAGAAAAGGAAGGCCGCCCCAACCGGGGGCGCCGAAGGGTCCAAGAAGGGAAGGACCCTCCTTCCGGACTACTCCATGATGTCTACTACACAACCTTCTTCTTGTAGACGTTGTTGGGCCTGCAAGTGCACAGGTTTGTAGGACAGTAGCAAATTTCCCTCAAGTGGATGACCTAAGGTTTATCAATCCGTAGGAGGCGTAGGATGAAGATGGTCTCTCTCAAGCAACCCTGCAACCAAATAAAGAAGAGTCTCTTGTGTCCCCAACACACCCAATACAATGGTAAATTGTATACGTGCACTAGTTCGGCGAAGAGATGGTGAAACAAGTGGTATATGGATAGTAGATAGAGATATTTGTAATTTGAAATAATAAAAATAGCAAGGTAGAAAGTGATAAAAGTGAGCGTAAACGGTATTGCAATGATAGGAAATAAGCCCTAGGGTTCATACTTTCGCTAGTGTAAGTTCCCTCAACAATGATAACGTAATTGGATCACATAACTATCCCTCAACATGCAACAAAGAGTCACTCCAAAGTCACTGATGGCGGAGAACAAACGAAGAGATTATGGTAGGGTACGAAACCACCTCAAAGTTATTCTTTCCAATCAATCTGTTGGGCTATTCCTATAAGTGTCACAAACAGCCCTAGAGTTCGTACTAGAATAACACCTTAAGACACAAATCAACCAAAACCCTAATGTCACCTAGATACTCCAATGTCACCTCAAGTATCCGTGGGTATGATTATACGATATGTGTCACACAATCTCATATTCATCTATTCAACCAACATAAAGGACCTCAAAGAGTGCCCCAAAGTTCCTACCGGAGAATCACAACGAAAACGTGTGTCAACCCCTATGCATAGGTTCATGGGCGGAACCCGCAAGTTGGTCACCAAAACATACATCAAGTGGCACGTGGCATCCCATTGTCACCACAGATATCCACGGCAAGACATACATCAAGTGTTCTCAAGTCTTTAAAGACTCAATCCGATAAGATAACTTCAAAGGGGAAACTCAATTCATTACAAGAGAGAAGAGGGGGAGGAGAAACATAAGATCCAACTATAATAGCAAATCTCGCGATACATCAAGATCGTATCATCTCAAGAACACGAGAGAGAGAGATCAAACACATAGCTACTGGTACATACCCTCAGCCCCAAGGGAGAACTACTCCCTCCTCGTAATGGAGAGCGCCGGGATGATGAAGATGGCCACCGGTGAGGGATCCCCTCTCCGGCAGGGTGCCGGAACAGGGTCCCAATTGACTTTTGGTGGCTGCGGAGGCTTCTGGCGGCGGAACTCTCGATCTAATCTCCGTTCTGGAAGTTTTAGTGTATGTGGAGTTATATAGGCAGAAGAAGCACGTCAGGGGAGCCACGGGGGCCCCACGAGGCAGGGGGCGCGCCCCCCACCCTCGTGGGCAGCTCCCGTATCTTCTGACGTGGGGTCCAAGTCCATCAGGTGTGTTTCCTTCCAAAAATAACTTCTCCACTTGATTTCGTTCCGTTTCGACTCCGTCTGATATTCCTTTTCTTCAAAACACCGAAATAGGCATAAAACAGCAAATCTGGGCTGGGCCTCCGGTTAATAGGTTAGTCCCAAAAATAATATAAAAGTGGATAATGAAGCCCAATATTGCCCAAAACAGTAGATAATATAGCATGGAGCAATCAAAAATTATAGATACGTTGGAGATGTATCAAGCATCCCCAAGCTTAATTCCTGCTCGTCCTCGAGTAGGTAAATGATAAAAAAGATAATTTTTGATGTGGAATGCTAGTTGGCATAATTTCCATGTAATTCTTCTTACTTGCGATATGAATATTCAGATCCATAAGATTCAAGACAAAAGTTCATATTGACATAGAAATAATAATACTTCAAGCATACTAACTATGCAATCATGTCTTCTCAAAATAACATGGCCAAAGAAATTTATCCCTACAAAATCATATAGTCTGGCTATGATCCATCTTCACCACACAAAATATTTAAATCATGCACAACCCCGATGACAAGCCAAGCAATTGTTTCATACTTTTGATGTTCTCAAACTTTTTCAATCTTCACGCAATACATGAGCGTGAGCCATGGACATAGCACTATAGGTGGAATAGAATGGTAGTTGTGGAGAAGACAAAAAGGGAGAAGATAGTCTCACATTGACTAGGCGTATCAACGGGCTATGGAGATGCCATCAATAGATATCAATGTGAGTGAGTAGGGATTGCCATGCAACGGATGCACTAGAGCTATAAGTATATGAAAGCTCAACAAAAGAAACTAGTGGGTGTGCATCCAACTCGCTTGCTCACGAAGACCTAGGGCATTTTGAGGAAGCCCATCATTGGAATATACAAACCAAGTTCTATAATGAAAGATTCCCACTAGTATATGAAAGTGACAACATAGGAGACTCTCTATCATGAAGATCATGGTGCTACTTTGAAGCACAAGTGTGGTAAAAGGATAGTAGCATTGTCCCCCCCCCTTTTTAGCCTTTTTTGGCCTTTATTTTTTTATTTGGCCTTCCTCTCTTTTTTTGGGACAATGCTCTATTGAATGATGATCATCACACTTCTATTTATTTACAACTCAATGATACAACTCGATACTAGAACAAAGTATGACTCTATATGAATGCCTCCGGTGGTGTACCGGGATATGCAATGATGCATGAGTGACAAGTATGAAAGAATTATGAATAGTGGCTTTGCCACAAATACGATGTTAACTACATGATCATGCTAAGCAATATGACAATGATGAAGCGTGTCATAATAAACGGAATAGTGGAAAGTTGCGTGGCAATATATCTCGGAATGGCTATGGAAATGCCATAATATTTAGGTATGGTGGCTGTTTTGAGGAAGGTATATGGTGGGTTTATGGTACCGGTGAAAGTTGTGCGGTACTAGAGGGGCTAGCAATGGTGGAAGGGTGAGAGTGCGTATAATCCATGGACTCAACATTAGTCATAAAGAACTCACATACTTATTGCAAAAATCTATTAGTTATCGAAACAAAGTACTATGTGCATGCTCCTAGGAGGATAGATTGGTAGGAAAAGACCATCGCTCGTCCCCGACCGCCACTCATAAGGAAGACAATCAATAAATAAATCTTGCTCCGACTTCATCACATAACGGTTCACCATACGTGCATGCTACGGGAATCACAAACTTCAACACAAGTATTTCTCAAATTCATAACCACTCAACTAGCATGACTCTAATATCACCATCC
Source organism: Triticum urartu (assembly GCF_056163025.1). Classification (NCBI taxonomy): domain Eukaryota; kingdom Viridiplantae; phylum Streptophyta; class Magnoliopsida; order Poales; family Poaceae; genus Triticum; species Triticum urartu. Next base: position 109,245,465 of record NC_141875.1, on the reverse strand, counting down.
TCATATCTCAAAACAATTATCAAGCATCAAACTTCTCATAGTATTCAACACACTCATAAGAAAGTTTTATTATTCTTGAATACCTAGCATATTAGGATTTTAAGCAAATTACCATGCTATTTAAGACTCTCAAAATAATCTAAGTGAAGCATGAGAGATCAATAGTTTCTATAAAACAAAATCCAATACCGTGCTCTAAAAGATATAAGTGAAGTACTAGAGCAAATGACAAACTACTCCGAAAGATATAAGTGAAGATCAATGAGTAGTTGAATAATTATGCAACTATGTGAAGACTCTCTAACATTTAAGAATTTAAGATCTTGGTATTTTATTCAAAAAGCAAGAAAATACTAACAAAATAAATTGACTCTCCAAGCAAAACACATATCATGTGGCGAATAAAAATATAGCCCCAAGTAAAGTTACCGATGAACGAAGACGAAAGAGGGGATGCCTTCCGGGGCATCCCCAAGCTTAGGCTCTTGGTTGTCCTTGAATATTACCTTGGGGTGCCTTGGGCATCCCCAAGCTTAGGCTCTTGCCACTCCTTATTCCGTAGTCCATCGAATCCTTACCCAAAACTTGAAAACTTCACAACACAAAACTTAAAGTAGAAAACTCGTAAGCTCTGTTAGTATAAGAAAGCAAATCACCATCATCAGGTACTGTAATGAACTCATTCTAAATTCATATAGGTGTAATATCTACTGTATTCCAACTTCTCTATGGTTCATACCCTCCGATACGACTCATAGATTCATCAAAATAAGCAAACAACACATCGAAAACAGAATCTGTCAAAAACAGAACAGTCTGTAGTAATATGGATCAAACATATACTTCTGGAACTCATAAAATTCTCAAATAAATGGCTGAGCCTGAGTAATTTATCTATTAATCATCTGCAAGAAGAATTAACTAAATAGCACTCTCCAAATAAAAATGGCAGCAGTTCTCGTGAGCGCTAAAGTTTCTGTTTTTTGACAGCATGATCAACAAGACTTTCCCCAAGTCTTCCCAAAGGTTCTAATTGGCACAAACACTAATTAAAAGCATAAAACACATCTAAACAGAGGCTAGATGAATTATTTATTACTAAACAGAAGCAAAAAGCAAGAAAAAATAATAATATTGGGTTGCCTCCCAACAAGCGCTATCGTTTAACGCCCCTAGCTAGGCATGATGATGTCAATGATGCTCACATAAAAGATAAGAATTGAAACATAAAGAGAGCATCATGAAGAATATGACTAGCACATTTAAGTCTAACCCACTTCCTATGAATAGGGATTTTGTCTTATGGGAACAATAATCAACTTGCATAGGAAGCTAAAACAAGCATAACTTCAAAAATTTAAGCACATAGAGAGGAAACTTGATATTATTGCAATTCCTACATGCATATATTCCTCCCTCATAATAATTTTTAGTAGCATCATGAATGAATTCAACAATATAACCAGAACCTAAATAATTCTTTTCATGATCTACTTGCATAGAAAATTTACTACTCTCCACATAAGCAAAATTCTTCTCATTCGGCCTTGGTTTACTACCGGTAGACCGCCTATCAAGTTTCGTGCCATTTGGATTTCGTTTGATACTCCAACGGTTAACCGATGGTAGCCGCAAAGGCCTCTTGTGTGTTGCATCCCAACACCTATCCAAAGTGGCCTAAAACCCACCTAAACCTCCTCCATCATCTAGAGCGTTCGATCACGATCGCGTGGCCGCAAACCGCACCTCATTTGGACCCTCCTAGCTCCCTCTACCTATAAATATGTGGCTCTCCCCGAATTCTCGCGCAGTCCAAACCCTAGCCTTCCTCTACCTCGCGCCCGGACGAAATCTCCACCGCGCCCGGACATGTCCAACCCCGCCGCCTCAGCCACTCACAGCGCGCCACCTCAGCACCGTGGAGCCTGTTCGTCGTCGCCCGCTCTGCCCTAGCGCGCGCCACCGCCTCGCCCGCAGTGCACCGCCGCCGCCTCGTCGTGCTCGCCGGACTTCGCCGCCCGTCGCCGGAGCACCCCGCCGGTGACCACCTGGCCATGAGCTCGACGCACGTGCCCCGTCTCCCTCGCCGGACTCGCTGGTCAGCCGCGGAGCCCGTTCGCCCCCGTCCGGCTTCCTCCTTTCTCTCCCTGACCCCGTCTCTCTCTCTCGCACAGGGTCGCCGGCCCCATCGCCGGAGTTAGCCAGGCCGCCGTCACCAAGCTCGTCGCCGGCCTCCTCGCCCTCTACCTTCGCCGGATCCGGGAACCCCATGCCCGGATCTATCCGTTCCCATCGAGCTCCGCCGCACCCGTCGCCGGAATCCCTCGCGCCGCGCCCGCCCAACTTCCTCACCGTTGCGGCCTCCGTCATCGTTCCCGCGTGCGGGCACACGCGCAGCCGATCCGGCCGATCCGCATGCCCCTTTGACCTCCTCCCACGCCTGTGGGACGCCGTGCCAGATCTGGCCCACCGCGCTACTGCCACGTCTACTGGGCCAAGCCCACTGGGTTAGATGCACTAAGCCTTGCCCTGAGCACATTTCCCCTATTCCCCGCTCTTCTCTGTTTTTTTAGAAATCGGCTAAGTCCTCAGATTCCCATAATTATATGCACTTTTCATCGCATCATAACTCTGCATCCGTAGCTCCGATTCGTGCGTGTAGCATATCAAAATGTTCGTCTCGACGAGTACATCATTTCATCTCATTGCACCATTTTCATTTGAGCTCATCTTGACGCCCAAAATGCTGTTGGAAGAGGGCTATGTGATGAATTTGTCAGATCTGTTTCAGCAAATGGCATTTTGTCATTTTTGTCATGATTAATGTGTGCATGCTATGATCATGAGCTCTACATGTGTTTTGTTATATGCCATGTTATATTTACAGAGGTGCTTGCCATGTATTTTTGTGATATTTGTGGTGACTAGCACAAGCTTGCAAAGTAGCGTAATCGTTGATGCTGATTTCAGGGACTTAGAATTTCACTAAGTCCTTGTCCTGTTTTTGTCTTTATGCCATATGTTCATGTTGTTTCCTAGTGATTCGTGCCTCGTTTGAGGATGATCAGTAAGGATGTTTTGTTAACATTGTGGTGCTCTATCCATCCATGTCTTTGTTTGCATTTATGGAGCACCCTAGCTTGAGTCAATCGAGCTCTGCTTTGCTATAAAATGATCCTGGCAGATTGTTGACATGTTTAGCGATTTTGCCGAGGATGTTGCTATCGTTCCGTGCATGCTATGTTGTTGTTCTTGCCATGTATAGCTTCTATGACATGTCTTATTCATGGGTGTATGCTTAGTTTGTCGTGCAATGCTCTGTAGTGAGTGCATCGAGCTCGTTAACATGCCTACTCGTTAACTGTTTTGCATGCTCCAGTTTTTCTCTAAGTCTGAATCTGTTTATGTTTTTGCCATGTTCACATGCTTGCAATTGTATTTTATGATCCCTTTTGGCTCAAGGTCACTAAGGGACTATTGTTAAGTGCTTTGAGTAGCTTCATACCATGCCTTGCTTTGCCATGTTAAGTTCCTGTAGCATATAGTTATCATGCTCTAAAGATTGCTTCCTGATGATAAATTCCAGACTTGTGTTAATTTCACTAAGTCTGAAACCTGTTATCATTTGCTCTTTTGCCATGCTTGTTTGAACCTGTTAATGGATGAATTAGCCGTAGCTCAGTGTTCATCTTTTGACAAGAATCATGAGTGGATCCCTGCCATGTATTTTTTTGCCATGTGTGAGTGCAGTAGCTTATTTATCTTGTTGCATTTAGAAGGCTACTTGTTGTTTATCACAGACCGGTGCCATATTTGTTTTGCTTGCCATTTCCAAACCGTGCATTTGATTCCAGTGATTTTTATATTGATTTCAACCGAAATCACCTCACCTTTCCAGTGGCACTCTTGGATTTCCAAGTTGAGGCCAGGTTCAATCTTTCCTTGTCAAATCTTGCATATGCATCACATACCGTATCCCGCATATCATACCATGTTTGCATCATGTTGTTTGAGAATTGCACGTGGTTGATTGCGTTCCTTTTTGCTTGTTGTTCTTGTTTGGGTAGAGATGGGAGACGAGTTCGTGAACGAGGAGCCCGTTGAGTTCGCTTACGAGGATCAAGTCAACTCTGACAACTTTGCAGGCAAGATGACCATACCCTCGAAATCACCTCTATCTTTGCTTGTTAGATGCTCGCTCTTTTGCTATGTCTATGCTACGATACCTACCACTTGATTACCATGCCTCCCATATTGCCATGTCAAACCTCTAACCCACCATGTCCTAGCAAACCGTTGTTTGGCTATGTTACCGCTTTGCTCAGCCCCTCTTATAGCGTTGCTAGTTGCAGGTGAAGATTGGAGTTTATTCCTTGTTGGAACATGGATATTTTGTTGGGATATCACAATATCTCTTAGTTAATTAATGCATCTATATACTTGGTAAAGGATGGAAGGCTCGGCCTTATGCCTGCTGTTTTGTTCCACTCTTGCCGCCCTAGTTTCCGTCATATCGGTGTTATGTTCCCGGATTTTGCGTTCCTTACACGGTTGAGTTATAATGGGAACCCCTTGACAGTTCGCCTTGAATAAAACTCTTCCAGCAATGCCCAACATTGGTTTTACCATTCTCCACCTAGCCTTTTCTTTCCCTTGAGTTCTGCAGGCTCAAGGGTCATCTTTATTTAAACCCCCCCGGGCCAGTGCTCCTCTAAGTGTTGGTCCAAACTAGAGCCCCTTGCAGCGCCACCTCGGGGAAACTCGAGGGCTGGTTTTAGTTGTACGGACTGCTCATGTGAGTGTGCCCCGAGAACGGGATATGTGCAGCTCCTATCGGGATATGTCGGCACATTCGGGCGGTGTTGCTGGACTTGTTTCACCATTGTCGAGGATGTCTTGTAACCAGGATACCGAGCCTGATCGGAGTGTCTTGGGAGAAGGAATATCCTTCGTTGATCATGAGAGCTTGTGATGGGCTAAGTTGGGACACCCCTGGGGTTTTTGAACTTTTGAAAGCCGTGACCGCGGTTGTGGGCAGATGGGAATTTGTTAATGTCCGGTTGTAGAAAACCTGAAGTTGACATTAATTAAAACACATCAACCGCGTGTGTAACCGTGATGGTCTGTTTCCGGCGGAGTCCGGGAAGTGAACACAATGTTGGAGTAATGCTTGACGTAGGTTGTTCTAGGATCACTTCTTGATCATAGATTTCTCGAGCGTGCTTTGCCTTCTCTTCTTGCTCTCTTTTGCGTATATGTTAGCCACCAAATATGCTAGTCACTTGCTGCAGCTCCACCTCATACCTTTTACCCTTCCTATAAGCTAAAATAGTCTTGATCGCGAGGGTGTGAGATTGATGAGTCCCTGTGACTCACAGATACTTCCAAAACCAGCTTGCAGGTGCCGTTGAACCGTGCAGATGACGCAACCAAGCTCAAGGAGGAGCTCGATGAAGATCTTGTCCTTTGTGTTGTTCCGTTTCCAGTTGATCAGTAGTGGAGCCCAGTTGGGACGATCGGGGATCTGTGTAGCATTTGGGGTAGTCTTCTTTCATTTTGGTTCCGTAGTCGGACCTTGATTGTATCTGGATGATGTAATGCTTTATTCATGTATTGTGTGAAGTGATGATTGTAAGCCAACTATCTATATCTTTCCCTTATTGTATTACATGGGTTGTTGTGAAGATTACCTCACTTGCGACATTGCTTTCAATGCGGTTATGCCTCTAGGTCATGCTTCGACACGTGGGAGATACAGCCGCATCGAGGGCGTTACAAGTTGGTAATCAGAGCCTTCCCCGACCTTAGGAGCCCCCTGCTTGATCGAATCGCTGGCGTTGTTGAGTCGAAAAAGATGTTTTGAGTCATTTAGGATTATATATATCAGAGAGTTAGGAATTATTTTTACTCCTCAGTCCCTTCGTCACTCTGGTGAGGCAACCTGATGTAGAGTTTTGACTCTTCTCTTCTCTTCTCAAATTTCACTAAAAAAAATTTAGGATCACACGGGTATCTTGGAATCGTTCCGATGGTTTTGTGACGAGAACATTGTTCTTGGTGCCTCCTAACATTTAGGGGTTGTGGCAGTGTCCCGGGGAGTTGAGCTTTGAGGTGTTGTCGTCACAATTTTATCGTTGAGATTCTGGAATACCTGAGTTTCGCCGACATCGAAAATCTCTTTTATGCAATTGTTGGTGAGATAACCTCGACGCCACCCAGTACTGGGGCGGGAGTTCGGGAGTATTGCCATAACTCGTATAACGGATGCTTTTTGAAGGTTGAGGTAAAGGATTTCCGAAGGTTTCTTGGTTATGTGTTGAAGGATGGATACAGCTGGATGTAGGATTTGCTAGTTTTGGGTGCGATATTATGCTCCCCCTCTATCCCCAACACCTGATTGCATAACCGGAAAGTTTCAGGAGTTTATAAGTGGGGATTCAAGTAGCTCTTAGGATATCTTTCCGATAGATGTATGATATGAAATTGGGGTTCGACGTCTAGTGGTCCGCCTATCCATGGTTGGTTTTACAGTGGTCTCATTGTGTCTTAAAGAGTCCTTGGCTATGCCGACTCGGGGACGCTTCGTATGTCATGTGCACTGCCTTGTACATGATGGTGCTGTACGATCGAGCCCGTGTAGGCCCCACCACGAAAACTTCGGACGAAATCTCTATCATATGTTTGTTCCGGCTTATTTTGCAAGCCAATCCTTTGTTTTGTTTTGAGTTGTGGTATTCGAGTTGCTTCGAAGTCAAATGTTGATTCCATACCTTTCCTAAGCGGTGTTCTCATACTCCGATGTGAATACCAATCCTTCATGATAATCGAGATTGTCATGTCAATCCTTTTTCAACCGGCGTGTTTTCTCTTCTAGTGGATCCGAACATTTCAACATCCGCAAGATCAATTATCAGTTCTTCTCAATGGTGTTTGTTTCATCCGTCCAAATTGCCTTTGTTTTCCCGCCCTCCCACCCTTTTTCTTCAAGGACTCAAATTTCTTAATCATGTATCTTTTACTGATGGGAAGCCTCTTCATTCCTTTCCTTCAATGTTCTTATCTGGTGATTCTCAAGAAGATACTAACAGAGTTTCAAGTTATCATTATTCGTCCTCTTTCTTCTCTGGTGGATTCAATTCAAGCTTTGTTGATCATATCCTTTTCCTCGTTTCAATGCTTTCTAATGCCGGTGCACCTCTTAATCATCCACTTTTCACTATTCAATTGTTCCGGAGTGCTCAAGATATTCTGAAGATTCATGTTTCAACTCTGCTTTCGTTCAAACTCTTTCGAGGATGTTATATCATTCAAGCCATTTAATTCAACCGGTGCATTCTCTCTTTTAAATCATTCAACGGTGTTTTCTTTTGAGTGGGCCCTAACCCATAGGTCTTTTTCCAGGATCTTACCTGACTCTTCTAATTTTTCCGGAGCTATCCTAAATTCTTTTTGAAGTTTGACGTAAGACTGATTTATCATCAGTCAAATGCCTTTCTCCAAGATCTTCCAAATTCTTTTCATCGTTGGTTCAACCTTTCTAGTCTTCATCCCGGAGTATCTCAACAATTCATGGTGGTCTTTATCATCGTCATTCTCTACAGTTGAAGACCGGAGAAGATTTGCTCTCAATCTTATCCATTCTCTTCAAGATTCATGGTTCTAGCCTTTTGCCATCCTCTCATAATTGTTTTTGATTGTGAGAATTCTTCTTACCCATCCGGAGCAATTCAAGAGTCTTCTTAGTTTGTTATCCGGAGTCCATCAATTCAGGTTTATTCATTCTCAGCTGTCAGTTATCATTCTCCAATCTTACCGGTGCATCGTTCAAGTGATCTCTAATCAGTTCGTGATCCCTTCGTTCTCATGTATCTAGATTATCTCAAGTATCTTCGTTCATTTCATAATTCTTACCCGGTGATTAATCCCTTTACTTCGTTCATTTTTCAATTCTTACGGTGGTTCGTTCAAGATCTCTCTTCCTTGGTTATCATATCAATTCATTCGTTCTTCCAAATCCTAACGGTGGTTCGTGGAAGACATTCTCAAGTTTATGTTATATCTCTCTTAATCTTTTCTATGAGAATAAGTAATATGTCAAATCCGTTGATTGTCATCAATTTAATTGGTGAAGGATAAGCATAATGTAATTCTTATTCTTGTTTCAACGAGTGAACTCAATTCCCTATTCCGAAGGCTCATCAAATTCCTGATTTCAATTGTTCCATCTTCTCTTTTTCCCGGAGTTCCAACCTTTTTCAATTATTTCACCACGGGGATTCATCAAAATTGTTACAAGGATTCACCTTATGTTTTCAACTTCTCTTTCTTCTCGTTATCCTTTTGTTACCGGAGTTCTTCATGAAGGTTCTACATGATGGTTTCATCAAGGATTTAATTTCCTTCTCAAAGTGTTCATCAACATTCTTTTCTAAGGAGCTCAAGTATTCTTCTTCATGTAATCCGGAGTGCAATTCCTTCTACCATATTATTGGAGGTGGTATTATGTCATTCTTGATAATTTGAGTTCATGTTTCATGATTCACATGTTGTTAAGAATGAGATATTTTAAATCCATCTACCTTTTCATTGGAATTATCTTTTCTCATGTTTCACCTAGAGCCTTTCCTAAGGACTGTTGCTATTTATGGTGCTCATAAACGACCCAAGTTCTTCGTCTATCTTCCCAGTGAAATAGCTTTCTCGTCTCCTTGTTCATACCAATCCAATTCTTTTTGCCGTGAGTGGTAGGTTGTCACCTCATAATTTGAGATGTATTCCATAAGACCATATCAAGCTTATCCTTTTTCGTTGTTGGTTTTCCAACAACTCCGTTCGACCCTTCTCCTAAAGACGTTGCTTTCCTCTCCGTTCTTTTGAATCCATTCTTACAGTCGTTCCGAAGGCATTGTGATGTTGTTTTTTTCACCCATCATTTTGTTTTGTCAAAAGATCATGTTCTTTTCATGCCTATCCATTTAACCGGAGTGTTGTGCCCTTTTTGCTCAAGTTCTTTTCGCCTTATCAACCCTTGTATCTCTTTCCAACCGGAGTGCTATCTGAGATCTTTCTTACCCCTTGTTCCATTCATTCAATAGTTCCGGAGGCAGTATGTTGTGATTTCATCAAGTATCTTCTCATCTTACCAAGTTCTTATTCAATTCCTTTTCTTGTCAACCAGAGTGATGTCCGAGTTTGTTCTTCCTTGTTACTCTTCCCTACCGGAGTGCTTTCAACTTTGTTCTTCTCCATTGCTTTCTTTCTTTCAATTTGCTGAACCTTTTCAAGGTTCTTTGGTCTCACTCGTTCGTCAAAGAAGCAACTTAGCTTTACCTCTTCTCTTTCTCTTCCGTTTTTCCCTCCAGTGCCATTCTAGATCTCGGGACGAGATCTTCTCGTAGTGGTGGAGTGTTGTAACGCCCCGAGACCGATGTGCCAGGTGTCTTCCAGTTATTCGCTGTTGTTGCCTTGTCTTTGCTTGCATGTCATGCATTGCATATCTTGTCATCATGTGCATTTCATTTGCATACATGTTCGTCTCATGCATCCGAGCATTTTCCCCGTTGTCCGTTTTGCAATCCGGCGCTCCTATGTCACCCGGTGTCCCTTTCTACCTCTTTTCATGTGCGGGCGTTCAACATTTCCGGATTGGACCGAGACTTGCCATGCGGCCTTGGTTTACTACCGGTAGACCGCCTATCAAGTTTCGTGCCATTTGGACTTCGTTTGATACTCCAACGGTTAACCGAGGGTAGCCGCAAAGGCCTCTTGTGTGTTGTAGCCCAACACCTCTGCAAAGTGGCCCAAAACTCACCTAAACCACCTCCATCATCTAGAGCGTTCGATCATGATCGCCTGGCCGCAAACCGCACCTCATTTGGACCCTCCTAGCTCCCTCTACCAATAAATATGTGGCTCTCCCCGAATTTTCGCGCAGTCCAAACCCTACCATCCTCTACCTCGCGCCCGGACGAAATCTCCACCGCGCCCGGACATGTCCAACCCCGCCGCCTCAGCCACTCACAACGCGCCACCTCAGCACCGTGGAGCCCGTTCGCCGCCGCCCGCTCTGCCCTAGCGCGCGCCACCGCCTCGCCCGCAGTGCACCGCCGCCGCCTCGTCGTGCTCGCCGGACTTCGCCGCCCGTTGCCGGAGCACCCCGCCGGTGACCACCTGGCCGCGAGCTCGACGCACGTGCCCCGTCTCCCTCACCGGACTCGCTGGTGAGCCGCGGAGCCCGTTCGCCCCCGTCCGGCTTCCTCCTCTCTCTCCCTGACCCCGTCTCTCTCTCTCTCTCTCTCGCACAGGGTCGCCGGCCCCATCGCCGGAGTTAGCCAGGCCGCCGTCACCAAGCTCATCGCCGGCCTCCACGCCCTCTACCTTCGCCGGATCCGGGACCCCCACGCCCACATCTATCTGTTCCCATCGAGCTCCGCCGCGCCCGTCGCCGGAATCCCTCGCGCCGCGCCCGCCGGACTTCCTTACCGTCGCGGCCTCCGTCATCGTTCCCGCGTGCGGGCACACGCGCAGCCGATCCGGCCGATCCGCGCGCCCCGTTGACCTCTACCCACGCCTGTGGGCCGCCATGCCAGATCCGGCCCACCGCGCTACTGCCACGTCTACAGGGCCAAGCCCACTGGTTGAGATGCACTAAGCCTTGCCCTAAGCACGTTTTCCCTATTCCCTGCTCGTCTCCGATTTTTTCAGAAATCGAATAAGTCCTCAGATTCTCATAATTTTATGCACTTTTCATCGCATCATAACTCTGCATCTGTAGCTCCGATTCGTGCATGTAGCATATTAAAATGTTCGTCTCAATGAGTACATCATTTCATCTCATTGCATCATTTTCATTTGAGCTCATCTTGATGCCCAAAATGCTGTTGTAGAAGGGCTATGTGATGAATTTGTCAGATCTGTTTCAGCAAATGGCATTTTGTCATTTTTGCCATGATTAATGTGTGCATGCTATGATCCTGAGCTCTACATGTGTTTTTTTATATGCCATGTTATCTTTACCGAGGTGCTTGCCATGTATTTTTGTGATATTTTTGGTGACTAGCACAAGCTTGCAAAGTAGCGTAATCATTGATGCTGATTTCAGGGACTTAGAATTTCACTAAGTCCTTGTCCTGTTTTTGTCTTTATGCCATATGTTCATGTTGTTTCCTAGTGATTCGTGCCTCTTTTGAGGATGATCAGTAAGGATGTTTTGTTAACATTGTGGTGCTCTATCCATCCATGTCTTTGTTTGGATTTATGGAGAAACCTAGCTTGAGTCAATCGAGCTCTACTTTGCTATAAAATGATCCTGGCAGATTGTTGACATGTTTAGCGATTTTGCAGAGGATGTTGCTATCGTTCCGTGCATGCTATGTTGTTGTTCTTGCCATGTATAGCTTCTATGCCATGTCTTCTTCATGGGTGTATGCTTAGTTTGTCGTGCAATGCTCGGTAGTGAGTGCATCGATCTCGTTAACATGCCTACTCGTTAACTGTTTTGCATGCTCCAGTTTTTCTCCAAGACTGAATCTGTTTATGTTTTTGCCATGTTCACATGCTTTCAATTGTATTTTATGATCCCTTTTGGCTCAAGGTCACTAAGGGACTTTTGTTAAGTGCTTTGAGTAGCTTCATACCATGCCTTGCTTTGCCATGTTAAGTTCCTATAGCATATAGTTATCATGCTCTAAAGATTGCTTCCTGATGATAAATTCCAGACTTGTGTTAATTTCACAAAGTCTGAAACCTGCTATCATTTGCTCTTTTGCCATGCTTGTTTGAACCTGTTAATGGATGAATTAGCCGCAGCTCAGTGTTCATCTTTTGTCAAGCATCATGAGTGGATCCCTGCCATGTATTTTTTTGCCATGTGTGAGTGCAGTAGCTTATTTATCTTGATGCATTTAGAAGGCTACTTGCTGTTTATCACAGACCGGTGCCATATTTGTTTTGCTTGCCATTTCCAAACCGTGCATTTGATTCCAGTGATTTTTATATTGATTTCAACCGAAATCACCTCACCTTTCCAGTGGCACTCTTGGATTTCCAAGTTGAGGCCAGGTTCAATCTTTCCTTGTCAAATCTTGCATATGCATCACATACCGTATCCCGCATATCATACCATGTTTGCATCATGTTGTTTGAGCATTGCACGTGGTTGATTGCATTCCTTTTTGCTTGTTGTTCTTGTTTGGGTAGAGACGGGAGATGAGTTCGTGAACGAGGAGCCCGTTGAGTTCGCTTACGAGGATCAAGTCAACTCTGACAACTTTGCAGGCAAGATGACCATACCCTCGAAATCACTTCTATCTTTGCTTGCTGGATGCTCGCTCTTTTGCTATGCCTATGCTACGATACCTACCACTTTCTTACCATGCCTCCCATATTGCAATGTAAAACCTCTAACCCACCATGTCCTAGCAAACCGTTGTTTGGCTATGTTACCGCTTTGCTTAGCCCCTCTTATAGCGTTGCTAGTTGCAGGTGAAGATTGGAGTTTGTTCCTTGTTGGAACATGGATATTTTGTTGGGATATCACAATATCTCTTAGTTAATTAATGCATCTATATACTTGGTAAAGGGTGGAAGGCTCGGCCTTATGCCTGGTGTTTTGTTCCACTCTTGCCGCCCTAGTTTCCGTCATATCGGTGTTATGTTCCCGGATTTTGCATTCCTTACACGGTTGGGTTATAATGGGAACCTATTGACAGTTCACCTTGAATAAAACTCTTCCAGCAATGCCCAACATTGGTTTATCATTCGCCACCTAGCCTTTTCTTTCCCTTGGGTTCTGCAGACTCAAGGGTCATCTATATTTAAACCCCCGGGCCAGTGCTCCTCTGAGTGTTGGTCCAAACTAGAGCCCCTTGCAGCGCCACCTCGGGGAAACTCGAGGGCTGGTTTTAGTTGTACGGACTGCTCATCTGAGTGTGCCTTGAGAACAGGATATGTGCAGCTCCTATCGGGATTTGTCGGCACATTCGGCCGGTGTTGCTGGACTTGTTTTACCATTGTCGAGGATGTCTTGTAACTAGGATACCGAGCCTGATTGGAGTGTCTTGGGAGAAGGAATATCCTTCGTTGACCATGAGAGCTTGTGATGGGCTAAGTTGGGACACCCCTGCAGGGTTTTTGAACTTTTGAAAGCCGTGCCCGCGGTTATGGGCAGATGGGGATTTGTTAATGTCCGGTTGTAGAAAACCTGAAGTTGATATTAATTAAAACACATCAACCGCGTGTGTAACCATGATGGTCTCTTTCCGGCGGAGTCCGGGAAGTGAACACGGTGTTGGAGTAATGCTTGACGTAGGTTGTTCTAGGATCACTTCTTGATGATAGATTTCTCGAACGTGCTTTGCCTTCTCTTCTCGCTCTCTTTTGCATATATGTTAGCCACCAAATATGCTAGTCGCTTGCTGCAGCTCCACCTCATACCTTTTACCCTTCCTATAAGCTTAAATAGTCTTGATCGCGAGGGTGTGAGATTGATGAGTCCCTGTGACTCATAGATACCTCCAAAACCAGCTTGCAGGTGCCGTTGAACCGTGCAGTTGACGCAACCAAGCTCAAGCAGGAGCTCGATGAAGATCTTGTCCTTTGTGTTGTTCCGTTTCCAGTTGATCAGTAGTGGAGCCCAGTTGGGACGATCAAGGATCTGTGTAGCATTTGGGGTAGTCTTCTTTCATTTTGGTTCCGTAGTCGGACCTTGATTGTATCTGGATGATGTAATGCTTTATTCATGTATTGTGTGAAGTGGCGATTTTAAGCCAACTATGTATCTCTTTCCCTTATTGTATTACATGGGTTGTTGTGAAGATTACCTCACTTGCGACATTGCTTTCAATGCGGTTATGCCTCTAAGTCGTGCTTTGACACATGGGAGATATAGCCGCATCGAGGGTGTTACAAAGTATCATCGCAATAATCATCATAAGTAGGAGGCATGCTATCATCATTATAAACTTGCATATCAAAGCTTGGGAGACTAAAAATATCATCTTCATTAATCATAGCTTCCCCAAGCTTGGGACAAACATTAATTGCAGCAAATATATTCTCAAATATGTCATCATCATCAAACATAGCTTCCCCAAGCTTGGGCCTTTTCATATCATAAGCATAATCACTCTCATAATTAATAGTATGGATAGCACCAATAGTATAGCAATTATCATATTCTTCCAAGGAAGTGCCAAAAAGATTTTCAAGATCATAAGAAGTATCATTATCTTCCACAGTTATATTTTCATGAGGCACAATAGTAATAGGAGCAGCATTATTTGGGAGAGATATCTTTTTACCTCTCTTCCTTTTTCTTTTCTTCTTCTTCACCACATCATGTGTGGGTTCAATCCTCTTTTTGGAGCTCCTTATTAATGAGATTGGTTGAATAGGAGGCTCTTCCTCATTACCTGATTCATCATAAGAAATAATAGGGGGGTATTGGGAAGTCTCTTCCCTTTCATTAGTATTCTCTTCATCTTCTATTTGTTTTCTTTTTTTATGTAGTTGGCAATATAAGGATTTTCAATGCAATTCACCGCACAATACATATAAATTTTCTCTAGATCAAAATGAAGAACTTTATCAAGATTAAACTTTGGAATACCCTCAGTTATACGTTTCATTTCCTCATACCCCAAAAGAAGACTAAGCTCTTTATGATGCTCAAGGGTAATCAAATTATCACAATTTTTGGATACGATTCGGTCATGAAACAATTTGCATTGGAGATTTAAATGACCATGTTCATTGCAAAGTTCACAAGGGGCATGAAAAATATTGAATTTTTCAGCACAATCATCAAGACTATCTTGCAACAATTTAATTTCTAAGTACTTATGCCTCTTGCAATATCTATCTTCCCTATTTGGTGTGTACTTGCAAACCCAGTCTACTCCACAAAAATTGACATGTTTATAGGAGGCATTTTCATCATGACTAGTGCAATCATCATTAGCATCATGGATATTCAAAGAATTCATAGTAACAACATTGCAATCATGCTCATCATTCAAATATTTAGTGCCAAACATTTTATAGATTTCTTCTTCTAGCACATGAGCACAATTATCCTTTCCATCATACTCACGAAAGATATTAAAAAGGAGAAGCGTATGAGACAAACTTAATTCCATTTTTTTGTAATTTTCTTTTATAAACTAAACTAGTGATAAAACAAGAAACTAAAAGACTCGATTGCAAGATTCCCTCAAGTGGATGACATAAGGTTTATCAATCCGTAGGAGGCGTAGGATGAAGATGGTCTCTCTCAAGCAACCCTGCAACCAAATAACAAAGAGTCTCTTGTGTCCCCAACACACCCAATACAATGGTAAATTGTATAGGTGCACTAGTTCGGCGAAGAGATGGTGAAACAAGTGGTATATGGATAGTAGATAAAGGTATTTGTAATCTGAAATAATAAAAACAGCAAGGTAGCAAGTGATAAAAGTGAGCGTAAACGGTATTGCAATGATAGGAAATAAGGCCTAGGGTTCATACTTTCGCTAGTGTAAGTTCCCTCAATAATGATAACATAATTGGATCACATAACTATCCCTCAACATGCAACAAAGAGTCACCCCAAAGTCACTAATAGCGGAGAACAAACGAAGAGATTATGGTAGGGTACGCAACCACCTCAAAGTTATTCTTTCCCATCAATCTGTTGGGCTATTCCTATAAGTGTCACAAACAGCCCTAGAGTTTGTACTAGAATAACACCTTAAGACACAAATCAACCAAAACCCTAATGTCACCTAGATACTCCAATGTCACCTCAAGTATCCGTGGGTATGATTATACGATATGCGTCAGACAATCTCAGATTCATCTATTCAACCAACATAAAGGACCTCAAAGAGTGCCCCAAAGTTCCTATCGGAGAATCACGACGAAAATGTGTGCCAACCCCTATGCATAGGTTCATGGGCGGAACCCGCAATTTGGTCACCAAAACATACATCAAGTGGCACGTGGTATCCCATTATCACCACAGATATCCACGGCAAGACATACATCAAGTGTTCTCAAGTCTTTAAAGACTCAATCCGATAAGATAACTTCAAAGGGGAAACTCAATTCATTACAAGAGAGAAGAGGGGGAGGAGAAACATAAGATCCAACTATGATAGCAAAGCTCGCGATACATCAAGATCGTATCATCTCAAGAACACGAGAGAGGAAGAGAGATCAAACACATAGCTACTGGTACATACCCTCACCCCCGAGGGAGAACTACTCCCTCCTCGTAATGGAGAGCGCCAGGATGATGAAGATGGCCACCGGTGAGGGATCCCCCTCCGGCAGGGTGCCGGAACAGGGTCCCGATTGACTTTTGGTGGCTACGGAGCTTCTGGCGGCGGAACTCTCGATCTAATCTCCGTTCTGGAAGTTTTAGGGTATATGGAGTTATATAGGCAGAAGAAGCACGTCAGGGGAGCCACGGGGGCCCCCCACCCTCGTGGGCAGCTCCTGTATCTTCTGACATGGGGTCCAAGTCCATCAGGTGTGTTTCCTTCCAAAAATAACTTCTCCAGTTGATTTCGTTCCGTTTCGACTCCGTCTGATATTCCTTTTCTTCAAAACACTGAAATAGGAATAAAACAGCAAATCTGGTCTGGGCCTCCGGTTAATAGGTTAGTCCCAAAAATAATATAAAAGTGGATAATAAATCCCAATATTGCCCAAAACAGTAGATAATATAGCATGGAGCAATCAAAAATTATAGATACGTTGGAGACGTATCACTCCACCACCGCCGCCGAAGGCGAAGACGAGTGGCTGCTTAGGGCCAAGCCCCTGGCGGAGTCATAAGTATTCAGATGGCAGAGTAATTCATAGCATACTCTTAGCGCACTGCTTCTCCTAACGCCGAATTATGATTATGCAGACCGCCACGAGCCCGTATCGATGTATCGTCGGACGGCTCCCTGGGCCCGTCGAATATGGATAGCGATCCACTTCCGACCGCCACCTCCCCTTGCCCTACAGACAACACCGAGGTATTGTATCAAGAGGCACCGGGTCGAGGGGAGACAGTCCCGGAGGCGCCTCAAGGCGACCTTCCAGACTCCGGGAGCAGAGGGAGCAAGGCTCCCGAGGGCTCCGAGTTCAGCCCTTAGCCGAACACCGCGCCGGAACCCCCAGTGGTTCCGGATTCGTGCAGGCGGCCTCCTTCCAAAAGGGGCAAGACGCCTGTGCCGGTGACCTCTGTCCATCCAGAGGCACCGAACAATCTGTTGGGAGCGCTTCGCAGCGCTTCGATCGACGAAGAGCACCGCACTATTATGAGTGCGGTGGTCCAAAAGGTTCAGTCCGCCAAGAGCGGACTGACTGAAGCCTGTGCCAGCCTTCTAACAGGCTTTGAGGTAAGTTTTTGGAATATGGGGAAAAATATTACCGCATAGACAGTAGCCCCTGATGCTCTGTTCGGTGTTCACAAAGAAAAGCCGAACAGAGGATCAAACAATATCGCGGGAGTCTAATATAAGTATGTCAATATGCTTATGCAGGCTTCGCTGCTGGCCTCTGCCACACTAACTGCGGAGGTCGCTGCACTGAAGCAGGACCTTAAAGGGTCCAAGGTTGAGCTCGGCCATGCCAAGAGGCAGCTCGAGGAGAACAAAGGTAAGTAGTACCTAGTCTATGGATATATAAAAAGAATGCGATTGCAAAATGACAGAATCATCGTAATTTTGCCTGGGGCCATGACCGAGGTGGCAACCCTGAAGCAAGCGCTATCCGAGGCCGAAAACAAAGTGGCCGAGGAGCGCACCGAGCGGGAAAGGCATGAGGCACGGGTGGGCGAGGTGCAGCAAGAGCTCCACGCTCTCGTGATGAAACACGAGGCGTTGGAGCTGGACTTGAAGACACGAGAGTCCGAGCTTGCCACCGCCCTTGAAAGTGCAAAGAGTGCCAACGCCGAAGCACAGAAGGCCCTCCAGGAGATTGATGCGATGAAGAAGATAGTGGTGGGTAAGGCATTCTATATGCAAAGCAAGCATGTGAAAGTGAATTACTTGTTACTTACCCGAATCCGGAGCATTCGCGGATTTGCCCCGCAGCGTGTCGGATGCCGCACAGTTTTATCAGGCCGAGGAGGGAAGCTCAATGGAGAAGTTGTTCTGGTCTCAGTATACTGGGACCGAACACTCGATGCCTCTGAGCGACCAGCTAAAGCAATTGGTCGAGCTGCACAAGGCGGCCGAACAGGCCATGAAGGGCTTTATAGTCCGGATGTGGCCTGGCGACGCCCTTCCCAATAGCTACTTCGGCCTAGTGAGGCGGCTTGTGGGTGCCTGCCCACGGATTGAAGTCATCAAGCGGTCCATCTGCATCGAAGGTGCACGCCGGGCTTTCTCCCGTGTGAAGGTGCAATGGGCCAAGATGGACGTCGTGGAGCTGGTGAAGGAAGGGCCTCCGCAGGGCAAGGAGCATCGCCACCCCGAGATGTACTATGAGGGTGTCCTGAAGGGTGCTCGCCTCGTAGCAGACGAGTGTACGAAAGATGTAATATTTGAGTAAACTTGCTCGTGTGATCCTGTATTATGAAAACTTGTTCATATGCGCTATGCAACGCTTGTCTAAATTTAAAATATTACCTTTTGTTCGGCTGTTTATCAAATCTGAGAGATGGCTAGTCGTCGGCTTCTGCCCCCATGCCACGAGTGCTGGGGTGTTCAGGATAAACCTGAGCACTCTTGTTCCCATTGTTGGGTCCTTCGAGGGAGGTGCTCAGCACAACGAATGAGGCAATCGGACCATAATGTGTTATCACTCTCACTTAGCCATAGAATTCTATAATTTTAAATTTCGGTGAAGCCCCTAGTATTCGGAAGGCCGAATTCGGAGCGCAATACACGCCTTAAGCCGGACAGGGCCGACTCCTCGCTCTAAGCAGCATAAGCCTTTAGGGACTCGAAACCTCTCGAACAGCGACCAGTCTCTCGCCTTATCATGACAGTCAGTTTTAGCTTTCTCTACTGAGGTGCTTAGCCCAGCAGAACCGGGGCACAATCGCAGTAGTTCTCCCAGTGCTACCTTAGCCGATATAGCGGAACGTAAGGAACCAAAACATGGGAGACGGGCAAACCCAACTATTGACCCAAGACATGATTCGGAGCTGATGCATATAATGCTATAAGTTCGGGGTGCCGCACTGTCGAAAGTGTTCGGACTTCTCACGCCGTATTATGGGGTATGCTTAAGCCCCTAGCGTATTGGTCGTACCAGAGTGTACGGGTGCTGGATGTCATGAATGAACATATATATAAAAAGGAAGAATGCAATAATAGTCTTAATGCTATGCATTTTTATTCAAAAGGTGCGTTAAAGCAGAATGATACAAGTAGTGCGAGAAGCAAAAAGTAGGATTGTTTGACAAGTCCCTTCCAAGGCAAGCTGAGGAATAGAATTAAAGCAAATATTTCACTCGTTATCGTAATCCACCTGGGAGTTCTATGGTGTGACGTAGCTTTTTGTCTCCTTGGTTGCTGCATCATGTGTTCGGCAATCACACTGCCGGACAGGGTTTCCATAGATTAAGGTTCTGAAAGAGAAAAATAACAAAGCGGGAAGCCCCTAGTGCGGTTTAAGCCGCGTATTGGGGCGTGCCGTAGTTGTGCCCCCCTCCCCGCCTGTGCCCATGGTATTTTTAATGCGTAATTATGTACGCGTGGCACGAATTTCACCGTTTGGCTGGGGCCGGGGTGGGGGCCGCCTTGCTATGCGAGTTCGGGACGTGCCAGGTGGTCCAGTTGCCGATTACTCCGGGCGCGCTTGAAGTTGTCCGAGTCCTTAATCGCCGAACTAGTGGATTGCCTTAAGAGGCTGCTTTGCGCTTCTGCTGCGAGGGCCGCAGTGTGCTCCTCCGTGCGGAGAGAGCGCTCTGTGTTTCCATTGACTGTGATGACCCCCCGAGGTCCTGGCATCTTGAGCTTGAGATATGCATAATGCGGTACTGCATTGAATCTTGCAAATGCGGTTCGCCCGAGCAGTGCATGGTAGCCACTGCAGAACAGGACTATGTCGAAGATTAACTCTTCGCTTCGGAAGTTATCCGGAGATCCGAAGACCACTTCCAGTGTTACTGAGCCTGTGCAATGGGTCTCTACACCTGGTATGACGCCTTTAAAGGTCGTTTTGGTGGGTTTGATCCGTGATGGGTCTATACCCATTTTGCGCACTGTGTCCTGGTAAAGCAGGTTCAGGCTGTTGCCGCCGTCCATTAGGACTCGAGTGAGGTGAAATCCGTCAATGATTGGGTCTAGGACTAGTGTGGCGAATCCGCCATGACGGATGCTAGTGGGGTGGTCCCTGCGATCGAAGGTGCTCGGACAGGAGGACCATGGGTTGAACTTAGGGGCGACTGGCTCCAACGCATATATGTCCCTGAGCGCACGCTTCCGCTCCCTCTTGGGGATGTGGGTTGCGTATATCATGTTCACCATCCGCACTTGTGGGGGGGAACCTATTCTGTCCTCCGGTGTTCGGATGCGGAGGCTCCTCCTCGTCATCGCTATGTGACCCCTTATCTTTGTTTTCGGCATTTAACTTGTCGGCCTGCTTGAACACCCAACAGTCCCTGTTGGTGTGGTTGGCTGGCTTGTTGGGGGTGCCGTGTATTTGACACGAGCGATCGAGTATACGGTCCAAACTGGACAGGCCTGGAGTGCTTCTTTGGAATGGCTTTTTCCGCTGACCGAGTTTAGAGCCTTTGAATCCGGCATTGACTGTCGTATCCTCGGTATTGTCGTTGTTACTGCGGCACTTATGCTTGTTGCGACGTGACCTGCCATTGCCGTCCTTGGTATCCGAAGTACCATGGTTCTTTGATATGTTATTACTGCGAGCCAGCCAGCTGTCTTCTCCCGCGCAAAAGCGGGTCATGAGTGTCGTGAGGGCTGCCATAGATTTCGGCTTTTCCTGACCAAGGTGTCGGGCTAGCCACTCATCGCGGATGTTGTGCTTGAAAGCTGCTAGGGCCTCTGCATCCGGACAGTCAACGATTTGATTTTTCTTTGTGAGGAACCGTGTCCAGAATTGCCTGGCTGATTCCTCTGGCTGCTGAATTATGTGGCTCAAGTCATCGGCATCTGGTGGTCGCACATAAGTGCCCTGAAAGTTGTCAAGGAATGCGGCTTCCAGATCTTCCCAACAGCCAATGGACTCTGTTGGCAAGCTGTTGAGCCAATGCCGAGCTGGTCCTTTGAGTTCGAGTGGGAGGTATTTGATGGCGTGTAGGTCATCACCGCGGGCTATGTGGATGTGCAGGAGGAAATCCTCAATCCATACCGCGGGATCTGTTGTGCCGTCGTATGATTCTATATTTACGGGTTTGAAACCCTCTGGGATTTGATGATCCATTACTTCGTCTGTGAAGCATAAGGGGTGTGTGGCGCCTCTGTACTGGGCTATATCGCGACGCAGCTCGAATGAGTCTTGCCCGCTGTGTTCGGCCCGGCCGGACTTACTTTTACTGTATCCGGCGTGACGATTATCGTCTCACATAGCAGCGTGCCCTCGTGATCCGTAGATCGATCTTGCATGTTTTGCTTTGTCCTCCAATACGTCTTGTAGGTCTGGCGTATTTCCCCATGCCTTTTTATTTGAATGACGTCGGGGAGCGGGCTGAGCTTTTGGCTGGAATGTCTCTCTATCGCGGCCACGAGGTGGCCGATCAGCCGCGTCATACGTCGGGGATGTAGGTTTTGGTGCTTCCTCCTCCAGTTGGGGTAGCAACCTGCATTTTGGATAACTCTTGGAGGGGCGTTCGAGTTTATTCTCTTTGGCCGCCAGGACTTCAGTCCATCTGTCAGCTAGCAGATCTTGATCAGCTTGAAGCTGATGCTGCTTTTTCTTAAGGCTATTTGTCGTGGCTATAAGCCTGCGCTTGAAGTGCTCTTGTTCGATGGGATCCTCTGGCACGACGAATTTGTCATCGCCGAGGCTTGCCTCATCTTCGGAGGGGGGCATGTAATTATCATCCTCCGCCTCTCCATCTGCCGCTCTCTCACGAGGGCTGGATCCTCCATCCTC
Source organism: Triticum urartu (assembly GCF_056163025.1). Taxonomy (NCBI): domain Eukaryota; kingdom Viridiplantae; phylum Streptophyta; class Magnoliopsida; order Poales; family Poaceae; genus Triticum; species Triticum urartu. The sequence goes on along the minus strand of NC_141875.1, from coordinate 109,223,424 downwards.
CTGCTCTAAATCTTGTTGGAGGGGATTGTTGTTGTCTTCAGCACTTTCCGGAGTGCTATTATCTCTGGTGCCGGTATCACCACTTTTGCCTTGGCGGGACTTAGAGCGGCGCCGCTGACACCGGCGCTTGGGTTGCTTCTTGGAGGGGTCATCCTCCGTTGTCTCATCGCCATTGCCTTCTTTGGGTGTGTCCACCATGTATATATCGTATGATGAGGTGGCTGTCCAGAGCCCTGTGGGCAGTGGTTCCTCTTTGATTCCCGCATCATCGTCCATACCGTCGATGTCTTCGGAGTCGAAGTCGAGCATGTCGGTTAAGTCATCGACAGTGGCTACTAAGTGGGTGGTGGGTGGGCGGCGAATTTCTTCGTCATCTGTATCCCAATCCTGCCGGACGTAGTTCGGCCAGGATCCTCCTGACAACGAGAGAGACCTTAATGAGTTCAGTATGTCGCCGAAGGGCGAGTGCTGGAAAATATCCGCGGAGGTAAACTCCATGATCGGCGCCCGATCGGATTCGATAGGAACGGGCGCAGGCGGTTCGGAGTCCGTGGCCGAAGAAGGATCCGGCAGTTTGGCAGCACGGTTCTCGTGAAGGGTAAGGTCGATATTCGGCTCGATCGCCGCTGAGGGTTCGGCCTCCGTGACGGGGTCCATCCACCCATCCATGGATGGCGCAACTGGCTCCGAATTGAGGCTCGGAGCGGCTGCCGATGCGATCTCCTGGATACGGTCCGATGGTAGAGCTAAATCGTACTCATCGTGACCGCGCGGCACACAAGGCAGGGGCTCGAATCCGTCGAAGATCAAGTCTCCGCGGATATTGGCTGTGTAGTTTAAGCTTCCAAACCTGACGTGGTGGCCAGGGGCGTAACTTTTGATCTGCTCTAGATGGCCAAGCGAGTTGGCCCGCAATGCGAAGCCACCGAACACAAAGATCTGTCCAGGGAGAAAAGTCTCACCCTGGACTGCATCGCTATCGATGATCGTAGGAGCCATCAAGCCTAACGGCGACGACACAGAGGAACTCTCAATGAAAGCACCAATGTCGGTGTCAAAACCGGTAGATCTCGGGTAGGGGGTCCCGAACTGTGCGTCTAAGGCGGATGGTAACAGGAAGCAGGGGCACGATGTTTTACCCAGGTTCGGGCCCTCTTGATGGAGGTAAAACCCTACGTCCTGCTTGATTTATTCTTGGTGATATGAGTATTACAAGAGTTGATCTACCACGAGATCGGAGAGGCTAAACCCTAGAAGCTATCCTATGGTATGATTGTATGTTGTCCTACGGACTTAAACCCTCTGGTTTATATAGACACCGGAAAGGTCTAGGGTTACACAAGGTCGGTTACAAAGGAGGAGATATACATATCCGTATTGCCTAGCTTGCCTTCCACACCAAGTAGAGTCCCATCCGGACACGAGATGAAGTCTTCAATCTTGTATCTTCATAGTCTAACAGTCCGGCCAAAGGATATACTCCGGCTGTCTGGAGACCCCCTAATCCAGGACTCCCTCACATGGTTCACAAGTATCAAGTGATTCCAAAAGCCCATCAACATGGAGTTTGTTCATGCGCTTTACACAAATATGACCCAAACGGCAGTGCCACAAATATGTTGCACTATCATTATCAACTTTGCATCTTTTGGCAACAATATTATGAATATGTGTATCACTACGATCGAGATTCAATAAACCATTCACATTGGGTGTATGACCATAGAAGGTGTTATTCATATAAATAAAACAACAATTATTCCCTGACTTTAATGAATAACCATATTGCAATAAACATGATCTAATCATATGAATGCTCAACGCAAAAACCAAATAACATTTATTTATGTTCAATTCTAATCCCGAAGGTAGAGGGAGTATGCGATGGTGATCTTATCAACCTTGGAATCTCTTCCAACACACATCGTCACTTTGCCCTCAACTAGTCTTTGTTCATTTTTTAAATCCTGTTTCGAGTTACTAATCTTAGCAACTGAACCGGTATCAAATACCTAGGGGTTACTATGAACACTAGTAAAGTACACATCAATAATCTGTATATCAAATATACCTTTGTTCACTTTGCCATCCTTCTTATCCACCAAATACTTGGGGTAGTTCCGCTTCCAGTGACCATTCCTTTTGTAGTAGAAGCACTCTGTTTCAGGCTTAGGTCTAGCTTTGAGTTTCTTCACGGGAGTGGCAACTTGCTTGCTGTTCTTTCTTGAAGTTCCCTTTCTTTTATTTTGCCCCTTTTCTTGAAACTAGCGGTCTTATTAACCATGAACACTTGATGCTCTTTCTTGATTTCTACCTGCACCTATTTTAGCATCGCGAAGAGCTCGGGAATTGTTTTCGTCATCCCTTGCATATTATAGTTCATCACAAAGTTCTAGTAACTTGGTTATAGTGACTAGAGAACTCTGTCAATCACTATCTTATCTAGAAGATTAACTCCCACTTGATTCAAGTGATTGTAGTACTCAGGCATTCTGAGCACATGCTCATTGGTTGAGCTATTCTCCTCCATCTTGTAGGCAAAGTACTTGTCAGAGGTCTCATACCTCTTAACACGAGCATGAGTCTGAAATACCAATTTCAACTCTTGGAACATCTCATATGCTCCATGTCATTCAAAAACATTTTTGAAGTCCTAGTTCTAAGCCGTAAAGCATGGTGCACTAAACTATCAAGTAGTCATCATACCGAGCTTCCCAAACATTCATAACGTCTGCATCTGCTCCTGCAAAAGGTCCTTCACCTAGCGGTGCATCAAGGACATAATTCTTCTGTGCAACAATGAGGATAGTCCTCATATCACGGATCCAGTCCACATCATTGCTACTATCATCTTTCAACTTATTTTTCTCTAGGAACATATCATAAATAAAACGGGGAAGCTATACGTGAGCTATTGATCTACAACATAGATATGCAAATACTATCAGGACTAAGTTCATGATAAATTTAAGTTCAGATAATCATATTACTTAAGAACTCCCACTTAGATAGACATCCCTCTAGTCAACTAAATGATCACGTGATCCATATCAACTAAACCATGTCCGATCATCACGTGAGATGGAGTAGTTTTCAATGGTGAACATCACTATGTTGATCATATCTACTATATGATTCACGTTCGACCTTTCAGTCTCAGTGTTCCGAGGCCATATCTGCATATGCTAGGCTCGTCAAGTTTAACCCAAGTATTCTGCATGTGCAAAACTGGCTTGCACCCATTGTATGTGAACGTAGAGCTTATCACACCCGATCATCACGTGGTGTCTCAGCACGACGAACTGTAGCAATGGTGCATACTTAGGGAGAACACTTATACCTTGAAATTTAGTGAGGGATCATCGTATAATGCTACTGCCGTACTAAGCAAAATAAGATGCATAAAAGATAAACATCACATGCAATCAAAATATGTGACATGATATGGCCATCATTATCGTGTGCCTTTGATCTCCATCTCCAAAGTACCATCATGATCTCCATCGTCACCGGTATGACACCATGAACTCCATCATCTTGATCTCTATCAACATGTCATCACATGGTCGTCTCGCCAACTATTGCTATCACATAGCAATAAAAGTAAAGCAATTATATGGCGCTTGCATCTTATGCAATAAAGAGACAACCATAAGGCTCCTGCCAGTTGCCAATAACTTTAACAAAACATGATCATCTCATACAACAAACTATATCACATCCCTGACCATATCACATCACAACATGCCCTGCAAAAACAAGTTGGACGTCCTCTACTTTGTTATTGCAAGTTTTACGTGGCTGCTATGGGCTTCTAGCAAGAACCGTTCTTACCTACGCATCAAAACAACAACAATTTTTCGTCAAGTGTGCTGTTTCAACCTTCAACAAGGACCGGCCGTAGTCGAACTCGATTCAACTAAAGTTGGAGAAATAGAGACTCGCCAGCCACATGTGTGCGAAGCACGTCGGTAGAACCAGTCTCATGAACTCAGTCATGTAATGTCGGTCCGGGCCGCTTCATCCAACAATACCACCGAATCAAAGTAAGATGTTGGTGGTAAGTAGTGTGACTATTATCGCCCACAACTCTTTGTGTTCTACTCGTGCATATAACATCTACGCATAGACCTGGCTCGGATGCCACTGTTGGGGAACATAGTAATTCAAAAAAAATCCTACAATCACGCAAGATCTAACTAGGAGATGCATATCAATGAGAGGGGAGAGTGTGTCCACGTACCCTCGTTGACCGAAAGCGGAAGCGTTTAGTAACGCAGTTGATGTAGTCGAACATATTCACGATCCAATCGATCCAAGTACCAAACGTATGGCACCTCCGTGTTCAGCACACGTTCAGCACGATGACGTCCCTCAAGCTCTTGATCCAGTTGAGGACGAGGGACAGTTCCGTCAGCACGACGGCGTGGCGACGGTGATGATGAAGCTACTGGCGCAGGGCTTCACCTAAGAAGTACGACGATATGACCGAGGTGTTGAACTGTGGAGGGGGGCACCGCACACGGCTAAGAGATTGTCTGTTGTGCCTTTGGGGTGCCCCCCGCCTCCGTATATAAAGGGGGGAGGAGGAGGTGGCCGGCCAAGGGAGGCGCGCCATGGGGGCAGTCCTACTTGGACTCCTATTCCAAGTAGGATTCGGCACCCCTTCCTTCCTTCCACCGGAGAGGAAAAGGGGAAGGGAGAGAGAGAGGGAGAAGGAAAGAGGGGGGCCGCCCCCTCCCCTAGTACAATTCAGTTTGTGCAAGGGGGGCGCGCCCCACCTCACGTGGCATTTCTCCTCTCCTCCAGTATGGCCCAATAGGCCCAATACTCCCCCCGGGGGGTTCCGGTAACCCCTCGGTACTCCGGTAAAATATCCGAATCACTCAGAACCATTCCGATGTCCGAATATAACCTTCCAATATATGAATCTTTACCTCTCGACCATTTCGAGACTCCTCGTCATGTCTATAATCTCATCCGGGACTCCGAACAAACTTCGGTCATCAAATCACATAACTCATAATACAAATCATCATCGAACATTAAGCGTGCGGACCCTACGGGTTCGAGAACTGTGTAGACATGACCGAGACACATCTCCGATCAATAACCAATAGTGGAACCTGGATGCTCATATTGGCTCCTACATATTCTATGAAGATCTTTACCAGTTAAACCGCATAACAACATACGTTATTCCCTTTGTCATCGGTATGTTACTTGCCCGATATTCGATCATCGGTATCATCATACCTAGTTCAATCTCGTTACCGGCAAGTCTCTTTACTCATTCCGTAATGCATCATCCCATGACTAACTCATTAGTCATATTGCTTGCAAGGCTTATAGTGATATGCATTACCGAGAGGGCCCAGAGATACCTCTCTGATACACTGAGTGACAAATCCTAATCTCAATCTATGCCAACTCAACAAACACCATTGGAGACACCTGTAGAGAATCTTTATATTCACCCAGTTATGTTGTGATGTTTGATAGCACACAAGGTGTTCCTCCGGTATTCGGGAGTTGCATAATCTCATAGTCAAAGGAATATGTATAAGTCATGAAGAAAGCAATAGCAATAAAACTGAATGATCAACATGCTAAGCTAACAGACGGGTCTTGTCCATCACATCATTAGGAGACTTAATCTCGTTCATCAAATGACAACACATGTCTATGATCAGGAAACTTAACCATCTTTGATGAACGAGCTAGTCAAGTAGAGGCATACTAGGGACACTTTGTTTTGTATATGTATTCACACATGTATCAAGTTTCCGGTTAATACAATTCTAGCATGAATAATAAACATTTATCATGATATAAGGAAATATAAATAACATCTTTATTATTGCCTCTAGCGCATATTTGCTTCACTAACCCGGACTGACGCTGTTTTTAGCAGAATTGCCATGGTGTTATTTTCGTGCAGAACTCAAAGTTCTCGGATTGACCTGAAAATTTCCGGAGAATTTTTGTGGAATATATAAAAATAATGGCGCAAGAAGATACCAGAGGGGCCCACCCAGAGGCCACAAGCCCAGGGGGCGCGCCCACCCCCCTGGGCATGCCCTGCAGGCTTGTGGGCCCCCTGGACCTCCTCCGACCCTAACTCCAAATCTATAAATACCTATTCGCGGAGAAAAAAATTCACGTTTTATGATACAGAGCCGACACCGCCTCCTGTTCTTCATCAGGAAGACCGATCTGGAGTCCGTTCGGGGCTCCGGAGAGGAGTGAGGGAGTCCTGGATTAGGGGGTGTCCGGATAGCCGGACTATACCTTCCCCGGACTCCTGGACTATGAAGATACAAGATTGAAGACTTCGTCTCGTGTCTGGAAGGGACTTTCCTTGGCGTGGAAGGCAAGCTTGGCGATACGGATATGTAGATCTCCTACCATTGTAACCGACTTTGTGTAACCCTAACCCTCTCCGGTGTCTATATAAACCGGAGGGTTTTAGTCCGTAGGACAACATACAGAACAACAATCATACCATAGGCTAGCTTCTACGGTTTAGCCTCTCTGATCTCGTGGTAGATCTACTCTTGTACTACCCGTATCATCAATATTAATCAAGTAGGACGTAGTGTTTTACCTCCATCGAGGGGGCCCGAACCTGGGTAAAACTTCGTGTCCCTTGCCTCCTGTTACCATCCGGCCTAGACACATAGTTCGGGACCCCCTACCCGAGATCCGCCGGTTTTGACACCGACATTGGTGCTTTCATTGAGAGTTCCTCTGTGTCGTCGCCGTCAGGCTCGATGGCTCCTACGATCATCAATAGCGATGCAGTCCAGGGTGAGACCTTCCTCCCCGGACAGATCTTCGTCTTCGGAAACTTCGCACTGCGGGCCAATTCACTTGGCCATCTGGAGCATATCGAAAGCTACGCCCCTGGCCGTCAGGTCAGATTTGGAAGTTTAAACTACACGGCTGACATCCGCGGGGACTTGATCTTCGACGGATTCGATCCACTGCCGAACGCGCCGCACTGTCACGACGAGCATGATCTAGCTCTGCCACCGAACAGTGCCCTGGAGGCCGCACCCGCATCGGCTTCAACCCTTAATTCGGAGCCAACTGCGCCGATCGAGGATGGGCGGTTGGACGCCGCCTCGGGGGCTGCGATCCCAATGGCGATCGAGCCGAACACCAGCCTCACACTCCGCGAGACTCGTGACTCCAAGGAGCCGGACTCCGAACCCTCCGCGCCCCTGCTGATCGAATCCGATTGGGCGCCGATCATGGAGTTTACTGCCGAGGACATCTTTCAGCACTCGCCTTTCGGCGATATTCTAAAGACACTGAAGTCTCTCTCTTTATCAGGAGAGCCCTGGTCGGACTATGGTCAGCAAGGTTGGGGTATGGACGATGAAGAAATTCAAAGCCCACCCACCACCCACTTTATAGCCACTGTCGACGATTTAACCGACATGCTCGACTTCGACTCCAAAGACATCGACGGTATGGACGCTGATGAAGGAGACGATGAAGAAACAGTGCCTATTAGGCCCTGGAAAGCCACCTCGTCATATGACATATACATGGTGGACACCCCAAAAGACGGAGATGGCGATGGAACAGCGGAGGATGTCCCCTCCAAGAAACAGCCTAAGCGCCGGCGTCAGCGGCGCCGCTCAAAATCCCGCCAAAACAAATACGGTGATTCCAGCACGGGAGATAATAATACTCCGGAAAGTGCCGAAGAAAACCCCCTCCAGCAAGATTTAGCACAGGAGGATGGAGAAACCAGCCCCCATGAGAGAGCGGCAGACAGAGAGGTCGAGGACGATAATCATATGCCTCCCTCCGAAGACGAGGCAAGCCTCGACGACGATGAATTCGTCGTGCCAGAGGATCCCGTCGAGCAAGAGCGTTTTCCACGCAGGCTTGTGTCCACGGCAAGAAGCCTCAAGAAAAAACAGCAATAGCTTAGAGCTGATCAAGATTTGCTAGTCGAGTCGACAGATGGACTGAAGTCCTTGTGGCCGAAGAGCATAAACTCGAACGCCCCTCCAAGAGCTACCCAAAGCGCAGGTTGCTACCCCGATTAGAGGAGGAAGCACTTAAACCTACATCACCAGCACTCGATATGGCCGATCGGCCACCTCGTGGCCACGACAGAGAGGACTCTCGGCACTCCACTCAAGCCGCACCTCATACCAAGGCACGGGAAAATGCGCCGGACCTGCGAGATATGTTGGAGGACAAGGCAAGGCAAACAAGATCGATCTATGGATCGTGTGGGCGCCCCACGACTCGAGACGGTAACCGTCACGCCGGCCACAAATTCGGCAGGGCCGAACATAGTAGACAAAGCTCATTGGAGCTACGTCGTGATATAGCCCAGTACAGAGGCGCCGCACACCCACTACACTTCATAGAAAAAGTAATGGATCATCAAATCCCCGAGGGTTTCAAACCCGTAAACATCGAATCATATGATGGCACAACAGATCCTGCGGTATGGATTGAGGATTATCTCCCTCATATCCACATGGCCCGCGGCGATGATTTCCACGCCATCAAATACCTCCCACTCAAGCTTAAAGGACTAGCTCGGCATTGGCTTAACAGCTTGCCAACAGGATCAATCAGTTGTTGGGAGGACTTGGAAGCCGCATTCCTCGACAATTTCCAGGGCACTTATGTGCGACCCCCAAACGCCGATGACCTAAGTCACGTAATTCAGCAGCCAGATGAATCGGCCAGGCAATTCTGGACACGCTTCCTAACAAAGAAAAATCAAATAGTCGACTGTCCGGACGCAGAGGCCCTAGCAGCCTTCAAGCACAATATCCATGACGAGTGGCTTGCCCGGCACCTTGGACAGGAAAAGCCGAAATCTATGGCAGCACTCACGACACTCATGACCCGCTTTTGCGCGGGAGAAGACAGTTGGCTTGCTCGTAGTAACAATATGACCAAGAACCCTGGTAATTCGGATACCAGGGACAGTAGTGGCAGGTCGCGTCGCAACAAGCAGAAGCGCCGCATTAACAGCGACAATACTGAGGATACGGCAGTTAATGCCGGATTCAGAGGCTATAAATCCGGTCAGCGGAAAAAGGCATTCAAAAGAAATCCTAGGGGCCCGTCTAGTTTGGACCGAATACTCGACCGCTTGTGCCAGATACATGCCCCCCCCCGAAAAGCCGGCCAATCACACCAACAGGGATTGTTGGGTGTTCAAGCAGGCAGGCAAGTTAAATGCCGAAAATACCGACAAGGGGCTGCATAGCGATGACGACGAAGAGCCCCAGCCGCCGAACAACAGTGGACAGAAGGGTTTTCCCCCACAAGTGCGGACGGTGAACATGATATACGCAACCCACATCCCCAAGAGGGAGCGGAAGCGCGCATTAAGGGACATATACGCGGTAGAGCCAGTCGCCCCAAAGTTCAACCCATGGTCCTCCTGCCTGATCACCTTTGATCGAAGGGACCATCCCACTAGCACCTGTCATGGCGGATTCGCCGCATTGGTTCTAGACCCAATTATTGACGGATTTCATCTCACTAGAGTCCTTATGGACGGCGGCAGCAGCCTGAACCTGCTTTACCAAGATACAGTGCAAAAAATGGGCATCGATCCCTCCAGGATTAAGCCCACCAAAACGACCTTCAAAGGCGTTGTCGGCGTTCTGGGAACGGGGGTCCCCAGACTTGCCTGCCTGCGGCCTGCGGCGTGGCTCAAAGGAGGCCCAGCATGGCCCATCTTCATCAACACAAGACTCAAGACCCTCGCGAGGGGCCAAGCCTCGCGAGGCGGACGACATGGAGCTTCCTCAGGCACGGCCTCGTCAGGATGGCTCGCGAGGAGGCGGAGAGATCAAGGCGGGGTACCTCGCGAGGAGCCCATGATGCAAGCCATGACGACTCAAGGCGCCAGGCGGGTGCCAGCGCGTGCAGCGTCCTTCTTTCCTCTTTGGTGCAAAGGGGGCAAGCGCAGCCGCGGGGTACCGAGGCATCAGGCAAAGGTTGCCATTTTGGTGCAACGACACCAAGACCAGGAGGACTACGAGACGGCGGTCACCATGGAGCCCAGGACGGCGTCATCACCAGAGCTTTGCGCAGGTGAAGACTGCTTTTGTCAGGATAGTTGATACTTGCTGTCCCCATTAAAATTAGCCCGCCATTGTTGGCTCCCTTCCCGCTCGATATTTGGGAAGAGGACCAGGGCCTCTATAAATAGGACCAGCCACCCGCATAGCAAGGGGGTTGGGTTCGGTTCGGTTCGATGGGGTTCGTTCCGACGGTCGACAAGTGAGAGCAAAGCAGAGAGAGTGAGTGAGAGAGAGAGAGGTGACTGAACTCCTCCTAGCAGTTCATCACCCCAGCCAAGAACAGACCCTCGCGAGGCTGTTCTTCCTTGTATTGTTCATCATCATCAGCCCCAGGAGGCAATCCACCAACCACACACTGGAGTAGGGTATTACACCACAACGGTGGCACGAACCAGTATAAATCTTGCGTCCCTTGTGCAGTTCTTTTAGTAGTTTAGATCTTTGTGAGACGGGGAGGTAGAAGGCGTAATCTCCGCGCGCACCCCAGTGTTCGAACCTTAAGGGCCTGCCGGAACCCGAAATCCGACATTTGGCGCGCCAGGTAGGGGTGCGCCGGAATTCGTCGTCCACCGCCCCGTTCTCCTCCGACCGTCGCATCCATGTCCGACGCTCGTCAGGCCCACGCCGAGCGCCGGGCCGCCATCGCATCTCGCGTCGCCCAGACGGCGCCCGTCGGCGGACGTCCTCGTCGTTCCCCGTCGCCCGCTGTCAACGCCGCCACCGGCCCGGTGGGGGGCGAGCAGCAAGCGTCGTCCCAGCATCCCTCCGTGCGGCAAGACGGCCACACCGCTACTCCATCGCTCGCGCCCGCTGGTTCTTCGTCCCGCGCGCTCCGCGCACCCTTGGAGGCTCGAGCTGCGCTCCTCGTGGCAAACGAACTCCTGCGCTACCGTCCCATCGACGACGTCTACGACGAGTGGCTCGACCGCGTCGCCGAGCTTGTCCGCGCCGCAGGGGGATCTCCCACGCCGTCCGTTCCGCTGCGCCGCACCCCGCCCCGCGCGGGCAACGAAGCCCCGGAGGCGTACCAGCCGCTTCCTCTCCAAGAAGACGCCATGGCTCCAAGGTGCGTGGCCCCTGGGCGGAACCCGCTCAGTCAGGCGCCAGCGCAGCAAGAACGGAGCTGCCAAGAGACCCCACGCCCGCAAGGAGCTGCCAGGGCGCTCCCTGCTCCGGCGCGCCGCGACCCTGCTCCAGCTCCGGCACGCCAAGACCCCGCGCTGCTCCTAGATGCAGCGCGTGGGGACCCTCAAGACCAAGCTCTCCACCAGCCGAGGCCTTTCGTGGCCACCGCAGGCTGCCGTGCCTACACCACCGAGTTGCGTAGCGTCGCGTGGCCCGGTAAGTTCAAGCCAGACCTGCCTCCACGTTACGATGGCACGACTGACCCTGCAGAGTTCCTCCAGCTCTATGAGCTGGGCATCGAAGCTGCCAGCGGGGACGAAAAGGTCATGGCGAACTGGTTCCCCATGGCGCTCAAGGAAGGAGCTCGCACCTGGCTCCTGAATCTGGCTCCAGGCACGATCTCTTCCTGGGACCAGATGCACACCCGCTTCATCGCCAACTTCCAAGGTACTCGCGACCGGCCGCTCGCCGTGAGCGACATGCGCCGCATCAAGCAACAACCTGGAGAGACCCTGCAAAAGTACATCCAGCGCTTCAACAGCGCGCGCCTCAAGATCCCCAAGGTATCCGAGGAGGCCATCATCTCGGCCTTCTCCGATGGTGTGCGCGACGTCAAGATGAAGGAGGAGCTGGCGATGCATGAAGACCTGTGCACCTCCCTGGAGCTGTTCAACTTGGCGACCAAGTGCGCCAGGGCTGAGGAGGCACGCCTCTCCCTCCTCGAGCTGCCTGCCGCAGACCCAGAAGAGAAGATGCCCAAGGCCAAGGACGTGAAGCGCAAGGGAGCTGCCGTGCTCGCAGCAGAACCAGACACCAAGCGGGGCAAAGATCTGCCTGAGTCCTCCAGGGGCAGCCGGTACTGTGTGTACCACGACCTCCACACCCTCAACACCAACGAATGCCAAGAACTCCGCGCCGTGCGGGGAGGAAGGATCGGCCGTGGTCCCGATCGCGCCGATCAGGGCTACGGCCGAGGAGGAGGAAGAAATGCAGGATGCTGGGAAGACCGTGGCCCGCGCCAAGGGTGGCGCGATCAGCCTCGCGAGGATCGCTGGCGAGACCTGCCTTGCGAGGGGGACTGGAGGGATCAGCCTCGTGAGGATCGCCCGCAAGGCAACGCAGGCCTCCCTCCACTGCCGCCTCAGCCAAGGAGGAACGAGGACCGCCATCAAGACGAGGGGGCTGGGGGCTTCCAGGAGCCACGCGCAATCACCTGCATCCTGGGCGGAGCTCAAGCCCCAGCCTCCCAATGCATCTTCAAGCAGTTTGCCCGCGAGGTGAACGAAGCCCTCCCCAGGCTCGAAGCAACACGCCCTCTCAGGTGGTCGGCGTGCGCCATCACATTCAGCTTAGCGGATCAACTCAAGTGTGCAGCCACAGCTGGCGTCCTCCCGATGCTCTGCTCCCCAGTCATCAGCAATGTACTGGTCACCAAGACCCTCATCAATGGTGGGGCAGGACTCAACGTCATGTCCGTGGAAATGTTCAACAATCTCCAAGTGCCCTACGACCAGCTTCAGCCAACCAAGCCCTTCTCCGGAATCACCGACGGCTCCACGGTCCCGATTGGGCAGGTCCGCCTCCCTGTCACCTTCGGGGCACGCGACAACTACCGCACCGAGCTCATCGACTTCGACGTCGCCCACATCCGCCTGCCGTACAACGCCATCCTCAGGTACCCAGCGCTGGCCAAGTTCATGGCCGTGACTCACCATGGCTACAACGTCCTCAAGATGCCAGGGAGTGGCCGAGTCATCATGGTGCCCTGTGAAGAGAGGGATGCGGTGTGTTCCCTAGAGCGAGCCTTTCAAGCCGCGTCATTGGAAGACCCGGATCGCGGAAGCAGGAGGCTTCCCGAGACCACCCACAAGAAGAAGAAGACATCATCCGGACCGGCCCCTCGGGAGGCAGGCCCCTCAGGGCCCGCGTCCGCCCTGGGGGAACCTCCTTCCATCGCATAGGAAAGCGCGCCCGGCGCCCTCCTCAGGCAGGGCTCGGGGGCTCTCCCCTGGAGGGCCACCGACCTGGCCAGGGTCACGAGGGAGGCGCTTGGGCACCACGTGGAGGCGTGTTTCGAAGCACGTTTCCCTCAAGAAGGAGCAAGGCAAGGAAGGTCAGACCCGCAAGAGTTCGTCGATAGAGCCATTCAAGAACTACAGGAATCAAGGATCATGAGAGGTTGCCGCCGTCTACCGGCTGCGGCTCCCCATCCAGGCGAGGATGGTGGGCTGCGCGTCTGTGTCGATGTACCAGGGCTCAACCAAGTCGCTACCATGGAGCGCCTCTGGCCCTCGCGAGTGGGGCGCTGCCGGGGTCCGCCCCACAGCTACGTTCGCATGCCTTACGGCCTGCCGAGCGTGGTTGCTACATGCCAGCGCCTCATGAGGAGCATCATGGAGGCTCAAGAAGACAGGCGTTCCGTAGCCCTAGCGGAGATGCAGATGACTCGTGAAGAGCTACCAGTGCCTCCGGAGCCTCCCGAGGCCCCTAGGCCTGGGGGCTCGTGAGGATCGGCTTCCGCAGCCTCCCGAGTCTGCTGCACCGACACCCCTTCGCCCTCGACACCCTCAGGTGACATCTTACAAGTTTCATTTTCAGCTGGGAGCGCCCTCCTAGGGCTGCATCGTTCCCAGGCCGCGTGGGTCCGTCCCTGCGGTATGTATCCCTTTATTTCATATCGTTAGCTTGCTTTGTTGGGGGCGCCCCTTGGGCTGCATCATCCCCAAGTCGCTTGGGCCCGACCCAGCGATGTTTACCTTCCCAGCATCTGTTTGAATGAATCCCCTCCTCCACAGCTAACGTGTTTGATCTAGTTGCCTGCTCAACTGGCGCCAACTGACGGAATTGCTCCCACAACGGCACGACGCTTGCGCATGGGTCCGTCCCTGCAACGCCGACAAACCTGAATGGCTGAGCTCTGGCCGCGGCAGCCCCGCATAGGGCCACCTCGTCAAGCCTCCAGTGCCTCATCCCCCCTCAGAAGCAACTAACGGCAGACTGACAGTTGTCATGACAACCTTTTCTTCCTTCTATGATGAGTTTACAGGATCCCCTAAGGGAGTTGCACCAGGCACGACCCTCGCGGCGTTCTTTTCACTCTCGCCCGCGCGAACCGCTTGCACGTTAAAGGGGGGTGCCTGAGCATCGCGACTCAGGGCTCCTACTGGCTCTCTAGCCCTCACCCTCTGGCCTTGACCACGGCATCACGACCTGGCATACCAGCGACGGCTAAGACTAGCTCGAGGGCCGGGACCCAAGGACGTAGAGAAGAAAGGGGAGCAAAGGCGGGGGAGAAGGGGCTCGCGAGGACCTTGCCGAGCGATTCCGCTCCTGCCGACGCGCGGACCCGACGGCACACCAGGAATAATCCCCGACTCTCGAGATAAGTCACCACCCGAAAGCACCAGCTATCGCAGCACTACCCCCGCACCTAATGCAATTCCGTGTCAGCGACGCCGCTCTCCTTTCTCGCCGAATGATGGCTGCTTGGGCGCCAAAGGGGACCTCCTGAGCATCACGACTTAGGGGCTCTTACCGGACCCCGGGTCGCTCACCTCCTGGCCTTGACCACGGCATCGCGACCTGGCATACCAGCGACGGCTGACACCGCCTTGGGACTGGGACCTGTCGGCGCAGAGCACCAAGCCCTCGCGAGGTTCGAAAGGGAGAACTGAGCTAAGACGGAATCAGCAACTCACACAGCTCTGCAGCAAAGGTTATGTATTAACAAACGGGACCACAGGCACCTTACAAGCCCCCATGGGGCGCATTTCGATTCCTCACAGGGAACTGATCCTAAGGGATGCTAACTACATGTGCTCCTGCAAAAGATGCCATCATCAACAGTGGGCCGTCAAGCGCCGGCGCCAACCCATCCAGATCAGAGTCGGCGACGGCCAGACGAGCCCGCCCTGCTCCGGGAGCGGCGCCGACTCGGGGGCTCGTGGTTGTCGTCGCTCGTCTCCGGAGTCGCGAAGATCTTGCCGGAGTCACAAGACCCTCCGGCGCCTCCGCCAAGGGAGCAGTCGACGGGCCTAGCCCTCACCAGGGCAAGGTCCTGGCCACCTCTCCCGGGGCAACACTCCAGCCGGCGCTCGTCCGCGTCGAAGACTTTGAAGAACATCGCCGCAGCGCCATCGTACTCCAAGTGGACCGCGAAGACGCCCCTTTCCCTGCAAACCCGAGCGATCTCTCTCCAGCCACGGGACATGTAGACCTCACCCGGGGCAGCGACCACGACCTCTGCCTCGGTCGCGAGGGTGCTACAGCCAGCGTGCTGCAGCCAGAGCTCCAGGGGCTCCCCCGGAGGGATGATGGAGGCGAAGAAGGGAGGCAGACGGATCCAAGACTGGAGAGGAATGGTGACGTGGAGCACGAACTCTTGGGAGGAGCCCTCGGCATGGACTCCAGGAGGAACAACCCATGCCTTCGTGACCCAACGGCGCCTACGACGGTGCCGACCGCAGGGATCGGCATCGACACCTTTGAGGCCCTTGACGTGGGCATACAAGGGAAGTGGGAACCCCGGCGGAGCCCGCTCGCACCGAGGCCTCGCCACCACCTGGCGGTCCTCCTCGTCTCGGCCGCAAAGGGCGAGCCGTTTCTTTGGCGGGAGCGGGTCTGGCCCCTCTCGAGGAGCCTTTCCCTTCTCCGCTGCAGAGAACCGGCGGATCGGAGCCATCGCAGCAAGATGGAGCAAGGATCGGGAAGAAGGAGAAGCCAGGAGGAATGGACTGGAAGGGCATGCGCAGCCCCGTACTTATAGCCGGCGAAGGCCAACCGCCGGCCTCCAAGATCACAGGTAATCATGACACGATCTGCATGCAGGGACTTGTCCAACTCGCGCGATCACCGAGGCGTCGTGGGGAAGTGGAGACACCCACGTCCCATCGACCGCCACACGGCGCCCAAGGCCGCAGGCTATTAGGGCCCGCGGCGCTTCGCCCTTGCCCTTTCGCCTCTCGGCACGGCCAAGTCTAGGCGCGCCTTGGGCCCGGGGGCTACTGTCGGCGTTCTGGGAACGGGGGTCCCCAGACTTGCCTGCCTGCGGCCTGCGGCGTGGCTCAAAGGAGGCCCAGCATGGCCCATCTTCATCAACACAAGACTCAAGACCCTCGCGAGGGGCCAAGCCTCGCGAGGCGGACGACACGAAGCTTCCTCAGGCACGGCCTCGTCAGGCTGGCTCGTGAGGAGGCGGAGAGATCAAGGCGGGGTACCTCGCGAGGTGCCCGTGACGCAAGCCATGACGACTCAGGGCGCCAGGCGGGTGCCAGCGCGCGCAGCGTCCTTCTTTCCTCTTTGGTGCAAAGGGGGCAAGCGCAGCCGCGGAGTACCGAGGCATCAGGCAAAGGTTGCCATTTCGGTGCAACGATACCAAGACCAGGAGGACTACGAGACGGAGGTCACCGTGGAGCCCAGGACAGCGTCATCACCAGAGCTTTGCGCAGGCGAGGACTGCTTTTGTCAGGATAGTTGATACTTGCTGTCCCCCTTCAAATTAGCCCGCCATTGTTGGCTCCCTTCCCGCTCGATATTTGGGAAGAGGACCAGGGCCTCTATAAATAGGACCAGCCACCCGCATAGCAAGGGGGTTGGGTTCGGTTCGGTTCGGTGCGGTTCGTTTGGACGGTCGACAAGTGAGAGCAAAGCAGAGAGAGTGAGTGAGAGAGAGAGAGAGGTGACTGAACTCCTCCTAGCAGTTCATCACCCCAGCCAAGAACAGACCCTCGCGAGGCTGTTCTTCCTTGTATTGTTCATCATCATCAGCCCCAGGAGGCAATCCACCAACCACACACTGGAGTAGGGTATTACACCACAACGGTGGCCCGAACCAGTATAAATCTTGCGTCCCTTGTGCAGTTCTTTTAGTAGTTTAGATCTTTGCGAGACGGGGAGGTAGAAGGCGTAATCTCCGCGCACACCCCAGTGTTCGAACCTTAAGGGTCTGCCGGAACCTGAAATCCGACAGGCGTAATACCAGGTGTAGAGGCCAACTGTACAGGCTCAGTCACACTTGAAGTGGTCTTCGGATCTCCGGATAATTTCTGAAGCGAGGAGTTAATCTTCGACATAGTTCCATTCTGCAGTGGCTATCACGCACTGCTCGGGCGAACCGCATTCGCCAAGTTTAACGCGGTACCTCACTACGCATACCTTAAGCTCAAGATGCCAGGCCCTCGAGGAGTAATTACGGTCAATGGAAACATAGAACGCTCCCTCCGAACGGAGGAGCACACGGCGGCCCTTGCAGCGGAAGTACAAAGCAGCCTTTCCAGGCAGTTCTCTAGTCCGGCCATTAAACGTCCGGACACCGTCAAGAGCGCCCGGAGTAACCTACAACAAGACCGCCTGGCACATCCCAAGCAGGCGTAGCAATGCGGCCCCAACCCCAGCCCTCGCAAAAATGCGACGCCAGTGCTTCGCGTACATCACTACGCTTTAGAAATACCATGGGTACAGGGGGAGGGACACCATCACGGCACGCCCGAAACACGTCTTAAACCGCACCAGGGGCTGCCGATTTTTTAATTTTCTCTTACTTTCAGGACTCCATTCTTCGGAAGGCCTGTTCGGCAGTTCAATTGCCGCACAAATGATGCAAGAACCAGGGAAGCAGACAAGCCATGCCGCATTACGGAACTCCCATGTGGTCTCTATCACGAGCAGTATACCTGTTTCGCATACCATTCCGCAGCCTGCCCCTGCAACGGACATGTTAAATAGTCCAACCTTTTCTTATCGCATTATTTGTATCGTTCTGCTTTGATCGCAGCCCCTTTTTAATAAACAATGCATAGCTTTTGTCTATTTTTGCATTACCTTTTTTTTTACAAATATATGTTCCTTAACGACATGTTGCACCCGTACACTTTGGTACGGCCAAAATACTCCAGGGGCTTTAGTACCCCTCAATATGGTGTGAGAAGTCCGAACACTTTAACAAGTGTGGCACCCCAAACTTAAAGCATTATATGCATCGGCTCCGAATCATGTCTTGGGTCAATAGTTGGGTTTGCCCAGCTCCTATGTTTTGGTGCCTTACGTTCCGCTATATCGACTAAGGTAGCACTAGGAGAACTATTGTGATTGTGTCCCAGTTGAGCTGGGTCGAGCACCTCAGTAGAGAAAGCTAAAACTGACTGTCATGATGAAGCGAGAGCTGGTCGCTGTTCGAGAGGTTTTTCGAGTCCCTAAAGACTTATGCCGCTTAGAGCGAGCAGTCGGCTCTGTCCGGCCAAGGCGTGGATAGCGCCCCGAACTCAGTCTTCCGAATACCAGGGGCTTCGCCGAAATTTAAAATTATAGAATTCTATGGCTAAGTGAGAGTGTTCAAGCATTATAGTCCGATTGCATTGTTCGTTGTGATGAGCGCCTCCCTCGAATGACCCAAACATTGCTTAGCGCATATGAACAAGTTTTCAGCGCACAGGACAAAACGAGCGAGTTTTACTCAAAGATTACATCCCTGGAACATTCATCCGCCATAAGGCAGGCACCCTTCAGAACATCCTTATAATAATTCTTGGGCTTGCGATGCTCTTTCCCCGGCGGTGGCCCGTCCTTCACAAGCTTCTCAGCATCCAGCTTGCCCCAGTGCACCTTAGCACGGGCAAGGGCCCTATGGGCACCTTCAATGCAGACGGAGCGCTTGATGACTTCGAGCCTTGGACAGCCCCCCACCAGCCGCCGTACCAGCCCGAAATAGCTCCCAGGCAGAGCCTCTCCAGGCCACAGCCGAACTATGAGGCCCTTCATGGCCTGTTCGGCCGCCTTGTGGAGCTCGACCAGTTGCTTCAGCTGGTCGCTCAGGGGCACAGGGTTTCCGGCCTCAGCATACTGAGACCAGAACACCTTCTCTATCGATCTGCCCTCCTCGGCTCGATAGAATGCGGAAGCATCGGACACGCTACGGGGAAGATCCATGAAGGCTCCTAGAGAACTCCGGATTCGGGTAAGTAACAAGTAACTCACGTTTACATGTTTACTTTGCATAAAGAATGCCTTACCCGCCGCTATCTTTTTCACCACATCCAACTCCTGGAGGGTCTTCTGGGATTTGGCCTTGGCAGACTTGGCATCTTTAATAGCCACCGCGAGCTCGGACGCTCGCGTCTTTGAGTCAAGCTCCAAACTCTCATGTTTTTTCATGAGAGACTGGAGCTCTTGCTGCACCTTGCCAACATGGGCCTCATACTTCTCCCGCTCGGTGCGCTCTGTGGCCGCCCTCTTCTCGGCCTCGACCAGCGCTTGCTTAATGGTCGCCACCTCAGACGTGGCCCCTATAATAGCCACGACAATCCTGTCATTTTTTGCAATTGCACCTTTTTTATATATATTTAAACAAGGTATTTCTTACCTTCATTGTCCTCGAGCTACTTCTTGGCACGCCCGAGCTCTTTCTCGGACCGCTCGAGGTTCCGCTTTAGCGTGTCCACTTCCGCAGTCAGTGCGGCGGACGCAAGCAGAGAAGCCTGCATACGCATATTGACTCCTTTTTGTTAGACTCCTGCGAATTTTATTTGATCCTCTATTCGGCTTTTCTTCCCGAGCGCCAAACAGAGCATCAGGGGCTACTGTCTATGCGGTAATATTATTTACACATTCTTTACTTACCTCAAAGCCTGTTAACAGGCTAGTACCAGCTTCAGTCAGTCCGCTCTTGGCGGACTGAACCTTCTGGATCACCACACTCATAATAGTGTGGTGCTCCTCATCGATGGAGGCACCTTTGAGCACCTCCAACAGATTGTCCGGCGCCTCCGGTTGGACGGGGGTCACCGGCACGGTGGGCTTGCTCCTCTTGGAAGGAGGTCCCCCGCCGGACTCTGGAACCTTTGAAGGTTCCGGAGCGGTGTCTGGCCTAGAGCCGGACTTGGAGCCCTGGGGGGTTTTATCCCCTTTACTCCTAGAGTCCGGGAGGTCGCCTTGCAGTGCCACCAGGACCACCTCCTCCTGGCCTGGAACCTGTTGGGACAACACTTCGGCGTCGTCCGTAGGGCGGGGGAAGGTAGCCGTCGGAAGCGAGTTCACATCCGACGAGTCCAGTGAGCCGCTCGACGATGCGTTGAGCCAGTCTTTGGGTGGGCTGCATAAACATATTTGACATAAGGGAAAGCTGTGCGATAAACGAATACTATGAATTACTCTGGTATCTGGATACTTACGATTTCGCCAGGGGCTTGGCCCTGAGCGGCCACTCCTCTCCGCCATCGTCGGCATCGGTGGGGTAGTCCAGAGGAAGGGTTTTCCCCTTCTTGGAACCTTCGGCCTCCCCAGTGGGGGTGGCCTTCCTTTTCTTCTCTCCTCCCGCTGGGGGGAGAGGTCTCTTCTTCCTCCTCCTCGTCTTCACGGGAGGAATGCGCCTTGGAGTCGTCGGATGATGAACCTGACACCCCCTGGCGCCGGGCACTCTTTCGAGTCCCCGTGGCCTTCTTCATGGCCTTCTTCTCCGGCACCACATGGGGTGCCGGAACCAGCAGCTTCGCCAAGCGGGCATCAGCTGGGTCTTCGGGCAAAGGAGCCGGACAGTCGATCTGTCCGGACTTCGCCTGCCAAACCTGTCAAAGGTAAGGGAGCTTAGATCCCGCATAGAGTTAAACTATGAAAAACTAATACCCTGTAAAAGGTACAGACAACTTACCGCGCTAGCGTGACGCTGCGCGCTGAATCCGCGATCCTCGGTAGCGGTTGCGGGAGCCTTGGCGCCCTTGAAATGCACCTTCTAGGCATCTTCGTACGTCGTGTCGAAGAGCCTGCTCAGAGTTCGGTGCTGCGCCGGGTTGAACTCCCACAGATTGAAGGCCCGTCGTTGAGACGGGAGGATCAGGCGGATGAGCATAACCTGGACTACGTTGACAAGCTTGAGCTGCTTGTCCACCAGGATTTGCATGCATGTTTGCAGTCCAGTCACCTCTCCTTTGCTGCCCCATGACAGGCCCGTCTCTTTCCAGGACGTGAGACGCGTTGGGGGTCCAGACCGGAACTTGGGGGCTGCGACCCACTCAGGGTCGCGCGGCTTGGTGATGTAAAACCACCCCGATTGCCACCCCTTCAGGGTCTCCACATAGGAGCCCTCGAGCCATAAGACATTGGGCATCTTGCGCACCATGGCACCTTCGCACTCCGCCTGGTTGCCGCGCACCACCTTCGGCTTGACGTTGAAAGTCTTGAGCCATAGGCCGAAATGGGGGCGGATGCAGAGGAAAGCCTCGCACACGACGATAAACGCCGAGATGTTGGGGATGAAGTTCGGGGCCAGATCATGGAAATCCAGGCCATAGTAGAACATGAGTCCCCGGACGAATGGGTGGATAGGAAAGCCCAGTCTGCGGAGGAAGTGGGGAAGGAACACTACCCTCTCATTGGGCCTTGGGGTGGGGAGGAGCTTCCCCTCTTCGGGAGGCCGGTGCGCGATGTCGTTAGACAAGTATCCGGCCTTCCTCAGTTTTTTGATGTGTCCCTCCGTGACGGAGGAGACCATCCACTTGCCTCCCGCTCCGGACATGGCGGGAGAAGGTTGAGCTGGGGAGTGCGTACTTGGGCACTGGAGCTCGAGTGCGCGAGAATGGATAGGCAAAGGAGGAAGAAGGCGTAGGTGAAAAGGTGGATCCTTATCCCCTTATATGGCTGGACGCAACTACATGTCCCCACCAGCCTGGTAAAACTCGCTTATCTCCAAGCGCCATAATCAATGGCGCGGTTGGGTTACCCACGCCCGTATTGATGAGAATCCTGGAATAAGGGGACACGATCTCTGCTTTAACAAGACGTGCCAAGGAAGCCGCCTCGCATGACGCGCTGAGGTGGGATAATAAAACGATTCGGATAAAGGCTTGGCCGTGGTGTGTCACACTACGGAATACGTCAGTAGATTAGATTTGTGTAAATATTATTCTCTCTATGGCAATATGTGGAAACTTATTTTACAGAGCCGGACACTATCTTTGTGTTCAAAATCTTCTATGAAGTACTTGGAGGAGGAACCCGCCTTGCAATGCCGAAGACAATCTGCGCGCCGGACTCGTCGTCATTGAAGCCTGGTTCAGGGGCTACTGAGGGAGTCCTGGATTAGGGGGTGTCTGGATAGCCGGACTATACCTTCGGCCGGACTCCTGGACTATGAAGATACAAGATTGAAGACTTCGTCCCGTGTCCGGAAGGGACTTTCCTTGGCGTGGAAGGCAAGCTTGGCGATACAGATATGTAGATCTCCTACCATTGTAACCGACTTTGTGTAACCCTAGCCCTCTCCGGTGTCTACATAAACCGGAGGGTTTTAGTCCGTAGGACAACATACAGAACAACAATCATACCATAGGCTAGCTTCTAGGGTTTAGCCTCTCTGATCTCGTGGTAGATCTACTCTTGTACTGCCCATATCATCAATATTAATCAAGCAGGACGTAGGGTTTTACCTCCATCGAGGGGGCCCGAACCTGGGTAAAACTTCATGTCCCTTGCCTCCTGTTACCATCCGGCCTAGACGCACAGTTCGGGACCCCCTGCCCGAGATCCGCCGGTTTTGACACCGACAAGGAGGATTTGTCCCCATCATCATCACCAACCTTCCTCCATCACCAATTTCATGATGCTCACCGTCGTGTGTCAATAATTCCATCGTAGGCTTGTTGAACGGTGATGGGTTGGATGAGATTTATCATGTAATCGAGTGAGTTTTGTTAGGGTTTGATCCCTAGTATCCACTATGTTCTGAGATTGATGTTGCTATGACTTTGCTATGCTCAATGCTTGTCACTAGGGCCCGAGTACCATGATTTCAGATATGAACCTATTATGTTTTCACGAATATATTTTTGTTCTTGATCCTATCTTGCAAGTTGTAGACACCTATTACGAGTTATGATCCGCATACCCCAAGGTGAAAATAATTGGGATTCTTTCCGGTGATTTTCGTAGTTTGAAGAGTTCATGTATTCACTAAGTGCTAATGTTTTGTTTCGGTTCTCTATTAAAAGGAGGCCTTAATATCCCTTAGTTTCCATTAGGCCCCCTCTGCCACGGGAGGGTAGGACAAAAGATGTCATGCAAGTTCTTTTCCATAAGCACACATGACTATATACAGAATACATGCCTACATTATATTGATGAATTGGAGCTAGTTCTGTGTCACCCTAGGTTATGGCCGCTACATGATGAATATCATCCAACACAATTATCATTATCGATCCATTGCCTACGAGCTTTTCACATATTGATCTTTGCTAAGTTACTTTCATTGCTACTGATGTTACAATCACTACAAACTGCTACTGTTACTTTTGCCACCGTTACCGTTACTTCCATACTACTTTGCTACTAAAAACTTTGC
This sequence comes from Triticum urartu, assembly GCF_056163025.1. NCBI lineage: Eukaryota > Viridiplantae > Streptophyta > Magnoliopsida > Poales > Poaceae > Triticum > Triticum urartu. Next base: position 109,199,892 of record NC_141875.1, on the reverse strand, counting down.
TACGGATATTAAGTCTTTCAGGTGTGATTGAATTGACAACTCAATTGCTAATACTCACGAATATTCTTTGGCTCCCCTTGTGTCGAATCAATAAATTTGGGTTGAATACTCTACCCTCGAAAACTGTTGCGATCCCCTATACTTGTGGGTTATCATTGCCTTTGAAGGAAATGAAGTGCTTCAAATGCAAACTGTTTGGTCATCTCATAGCAGATTTCCCCAGCTGGGAAGGAAAACCTAGTAAACGATGGAAATACCTTCACTGCAGTGGTTTTACTCAAGTGGATCGTCATACTAAGCTCTTGAAGGAAATTGCATCCTATTCATCCTCTTCGACGAGACCAGTCACTAACTTAAAAGCAAGAGCAACCATCGAATCAAATATGAAGAGAATATCATAGCTGAATATAGCATGTGCTGATACGACCCTGGACTCTGAAGAGGAAAGCAACAGACACTGAATCAGATGATGAAGAATTCTACAAAAGGATTGGAAGGAGCAATGCTTCATTGCCTATGAATCATCTGATAATTCACTCGAGTCAGACACTAATGATGATGCTTCAAGTGACGATGAGCCGATCGCCTCTGTCTCATGGCAAAATCATCAAAGGATCAGGTGTTGGGGAACGCAGTAATTTCAAAAAAAATTCCTACGCACACGCAAGATCATGGTGATGCATAGCAACGAGAGGGGAGAGTATCGTCTACGTACCCTCGTACACCATAAGCGAAAGTGTTATGACAACGCGGTTGATGTAGTCGTACGTCTTCATGATCGACCGATCTAGTACCAAAGATACGGCACCTCCGCGATCTGCACACGTTTGGCTCAGTGACGTCCCACGAACTCATGATCTAGTAGAGCTTCGAGGGAGAGCTTTGATACGTCTCCAACGTATCTATAATTTTTGATTGCTCCATGCTATATTATCTACTGTTTTGGACATTATTGGGCTTTATTATCCACTTTTATATTATTTTTGGGACTAACCTATTAACCGGAGGCCCAGCCCAGAATTGCTGTTTTTTGCCTGTTTTAGGGTTTCGAAGAAAAGGAATATCAAACGGAGTCAAATGGAATGAAACCTTCGGGAATGTGATTTTCTCACCGAATACAACTCAGGAGACTTGGACCCTACATCAAGCCAACTAACAAGAGGCCACGAGGTAGGGGGCGCGCCTGCCCCCCCCCCCCAGGCGCGCCCTCCACCCTCGTGGGCCCCTTGTTGCTCCACTGACGTACTTCTTCCTCCTATATATACCCACGTACCCCCAAATGATCAGAAGGGGAGCCAAAACCCTAATTCCACCGCCGTAACTTTCTGTATCCACGAGATCCCATCTTGGGGCCTGTTCCGGAGCTCCGCCGGAGGGGGCATCGATCACGGAGGGCTTCTACATCAACACCATAGCCTCAACGATGAAGTGTGAGTAGTTTACTTCAGACCTACGGGTCCATAGTTAGTAGCTAGATGGCTTCTTCTCTCTTTTTCGATCTCAATACAATGTTCTCCCCCTCTCTTCTGTAGATCTATTCGATGTAATCTTCTTTTTGCGGTGTGTTTGTTGAGACCGATGAATTGTGGGTTTATGATCAAGTCTATCTATGAATAATATTTGAATCTTCTATGAATTCTTTTATGTATGATTGGTTATCTTTGCAAGTCTCTTCGAATTATCAGTTTGGTTTGGCCTACTAGATTGATCTTTCTTGCAATGGGAGAAGTGCTTAGCTTTGGGTTCAATCTTGTGGTGTCCTTTCCCGGTGACAGTAAGGGCAGCAAGGCATGTATTGTATTGTTGCCATCGAGGATAACAAGATGGGGTTTTCTTCATATTGCATGAGTCTATCCCTCTAGATCATATCATCTTGCTTAAGGCGTTACTCTGTTTTTAACTTAATGCTCTAGATGCATGCTGGATAGCGGTCGATGAGTGGAGTAATAGTAGTAGATGCAGGCAGGAGTCGGTCTACTTGTCTCGGACGTGATGCCTATATACATGATCATACCTAGATATTCTCATAACTATGCTCAATTCTGTCAATTGCTCAACAGTAATTTGTACACCCACCGTAGAATACTTATGCTCTCGAGAGAAGCCACTAGTGAAACCTATGGCCCCCGGGTCTATCTTTATCATATCAATCTCCTACTACTTAGTTATTTACTTTGATATTTTACTTTGCCCTTATTTTACTTTTCATCTTTATCAAAAAAATACCAAAAATATTATCTTATCATATCTATCAGATCTCACTCTCGTAAGTGGCCCTATAGGGATTGACAACCCCTATTTTCGTTGGTTGCGAGGATTTATTTGTTTTGTGCAGGTATGAGGGACTTGCGCGTAGCCTCCTACTGGATTGATACCTTGGTTCTCAAAAACTGAGGGAAATACTTATGCTACTTTGCTGCATCATCCCTTCCTCTTTGGGGAAAACCAATGCAGTGCTAAAAGAGGTCGCAAGAAGGATTTCTGGCGCCGTTTCCGGGGAGGTCTATGCAAAAGTCAACATACCAAGTACCCATCACATACCCTTATCTCCCACATTACATTATTTGCCATTTGCCTCTCATTTTCCTCTCCCCCCAATTCACCCTTGCCATTTTATTCGCCCTCTCTCTCTCTCTATCCTCCCTCTCTTTCTCTATTTGCCCTTTTTGTCCGCTTGCTTTTTGTTTGCTTGTGTGTTAGTTTGCTTGTTTGTCGTGATGGCTCAAGATAATACTAAATTGTGTGACTTCACCAATACCAACAACAATGATTTTATTAGCACTCCGATTGCTCCTCTTACCGATGCTGAATCTTGTGAAATTAATACTGCTTTGCTGAATCTTGTCATGAAAGATCCGTTCTCCAGCCTTCCTAGTGAAGATGCCGCTACCCATCTAAATAGATTCGTTGATTTGTGTGACATGCAAAAGAAGAAATATGTGGATAATGATATTGTTAAATTGAAGCTATTTCCTTTTCCGCTTAGAGATTGTGCTAAAGCTTGGTTTTTGTCTTTGCCTAAAAATAGTATTGATTCATGGAACAAGTGCAAAGATGCTTTTATCTCTAAGTATTTTCCTCCTGCTAAAATCATCTCTCTTAGAAACGATATTATGAACTTTAAGCAACTTGATCATGAACATGTTACACAAGCTTCGGAGAGAATGAAATTAATGATACGTGATTCCCTACTCATGGTTTAAATTTGTGGATGATTATACAAAAAATTTATGCCGGATTGAATTTTGCTTCTAGAAATCTTTTGGATTCGGCCGCGGGAGGCATTTTTATGGAAATCACTTTAGGAGAAGCTACTACTAAACTCCTAGATAATATTATGGTTAATTATTCTCAATGGCATACTGAAAGATCTACTAATAAAAAGGTGCATGCGATAGAAGAAATTAATGTTTTGAGTGGAAAGATGGATGAACTTATGAAATTATTTGCTAATAAGAGTATTTCTTCTGATCCTAATGATATGCCCTTGTCTACTTTGATTGAAAATAATAATGAACCTATGGATGTGAATTTTGTTGGTAGGAACAATTTTGGTAACAACGCGTATAGAGGAAATTTCAATCCTAGGCCTTATCCTAGTAATCCCTCTAATAATTATGGTGATTCCTATAATAATTCATATGGAAATTATAATAAGATGCCCTCTGATTTTGATTCTAATATTAAAGAATTTATTACTTCGCAAAAGAATTTTAATGCTATGATTGAAGAAAAATTGCTTAAGATTGATGATTTGGCTAGGAACGTTGATAGAATTGCTCTTGATGTTGATTCTTTAAAACTTAGATCTATTCCACCTAAGCATGATATCAACGAGTCTCTCAAAGCCATGAGAATTTCCATTGACGAGTGCAAAGAAAGAACCGCTAGGATTCGTGCTAAGAAAGATGCCTTTATAAAAACATGTTCTTCTAGTTCCTATGAAAATAATGATGAAGATCTAAAAGTTATTGATATGTCCCCTATTAAATCTTTGTTTTGCAATATGAATCTTGATAATGATGGGACTGAAAATGATCCACCTTTACCTAGAAGGCGTTCCAAGAATTCTGAATCTTTTGATCTTGATGCTAAAGTTGATAAAAGTGGGAGTGAAGAAAGTGGGAGTGAAGAATTCTGAATCTTTTGATCTTGATCCATCTTTGATTGATTGTATTTCCTTGTTGCAATCCGTGCTAAATTCTCCTCATGCTTATAGTCAAAATAAAGCGTTTACTAAACATATCGTTGATGCCTTGATGCAATCTTATGAAGAAAAACTTGAATTGGAAGTTTCTATCCCTAGAAAACTTTATGATGAGTGGGAACCAACTATTAAAATTAAAATTAAAGATCATGAATGCTATGCTTTATGTGATTTGGGTGCTAGTGTTTCCATGATTCCAAAGACTTTGTGTGATTTGTTAGGTTTCCGTGATTTTGATGATTGCTCTCTAAACTTGCACCTTGCGGATTCCACTATTAAGAAACCTATGGGAAGAATTAATGATGTTCTTATTGTTGCAAATAGGAATTATGTGCCCGTAGATTTTATTGTTCTTGACATAGATTGCAATCCTTCATGTCCTATTATTCTTGGTAGACCTTTCCTTAGAACGATTGGTGCAATTATTGATATGAAGGAAGGAATATTAGATTCCAATTTCCGTTAAGGAAAGGCATGGAACACTTTCCTAGAAATAAAATTAAATTACATTATGAATCTATTATGAGAGCCACTTATGGATTGCCTACCAAAGATGCCAATACCTAGATCTATTCTTGCTTGTTATGCCTAGCTAGGGGCGTTAAACGATAGCGCTTGTTGGGAGGCAACCCAATTTTATTTTTATTCCTTGATTTTTGCTCCTTATTAGTAATAAATAAATTATTTAGACTCTTTTTTGGTTGTGTTTTTTGTGTTTAATTAGTGTTTGTGGCAAGTAGAACCGTTGGGAAGACTTGGGGAAAGTCTTGTTGAACTTGCTGTAAAAAACAGAAACTTTAGCGCTCACGAGAACTGCTGTCATTTTTATTTGGAAAGTGATATTTAGTTAATTCTTTTTGCAGATGATTAATAGATAAATTCCTCACGTCCAGAAATTTGTTTTATAATCTTTTGGGTTCCAGGTCTTGCGCTAGCTACAGATTACTACAGACTGTTCTGTTTTTGACAGATTCTGTTTTGCGTGTGTTGTTTGCTTATTTTGATGAATCTATGGCTAGTAAATTAGTTTATGAACCATAAAGAAGTTGGAATACAGTAGGTATAACACCCATATAAATAAAGAATGATTTCATTACAGTACCTTGAAGTGGTCTTTTGATTTCTTTTGCTAACGGAGCTCACGAGATTTTCTACTTTAAGTTTTGTGTTGTGAAGTTTTCAAGTTTTGGGTAAAGATTTAATGGATTATGGAACAAGGAGTGGCAAGAGCCTAAGCTTGGGGATGCCCATGGCACCCCCAAGATAATCTAAGGACACCTAAAAGCCAAATCTTGGGGATGCCCCGGAAGGCATCCCCTCTTTCGTCTACTTCTATCGGTAACTTTACTTGGAGCTATATTTTTATTTACCACATGATATGTGTTTTGCTTGGAGCGTCTTGTATGATCTGAGTCTTTGCTTGTTAGTTTACCACAATCATCCTTGCTGTACACACCTTTCGAGAGAGCCATACATGATTTGGAATTTGTTAGAATACTCTATGTGCTTCGCTTATATCTTTTGAGTTATATAATTTTGCTCTAGTGCTTCACTTATATCTTTTAGAGCACGGTGGTGGATTTGTTTTATAGAAACTATTGATCTCTCATGCTTCACTTAGATTATTTTGAGAGTCTTAATAGCATGGTAATTTGTTTAAAATCCTAATATGCTTGGTATGCAAGATTAATAATAAAACTTTCTTATGAGTGTGTTGAATACTAAGAGAAGTTTGAGCTTGATGATTGTTTTGAGACATGGAGGTAATAATATCAAAGTCGTGCTAGTTGAGTAGTTGTGAAATTGAGAAATACTTGTGTTGAGGTTTGCAAGTCTCGTAGCATGCATGTATGGTAAACGTTATGCAACAAATTTGAAACATGAGGTGTTATTTGATTGTCTTCCTTATGAGTGGCGGTTGGGGACGAGCGATGGTCTTTTCCTACCAATCTATCACCCTAGGAGCATGCGCGTAGTACCGAGGTTTTTGATGACTTGTAGATTTTTGCAATAAGTATGTGAGTTCTTTATGACTAATGTTGAGTCCATGGATTATACGCACTCTCACCCTTCCATCCTTGCTAGCCTCTTCGGTACCGTGCATTGCCCTTTCACACATTGAGAGTCGGCGCAAACTTCGCCGATGCATCCAAACCCCATGATATGATACACTCTTTCACACATGAACCTCCTTATATCTTCCTCAAAACAGCCACCATACCTACCTATTATGGCATTTCCATAGCCATTCCGAGATATATTGCCATGCAACTTTCCATCATTCCGTTCATCATGACACATTCATCATTATCATATTGCTTAGCATGATCATGTAGTTGACATAGTATTTGCGGCAAATCCACCATAAATAATTCTTTCATACATGTCACTCTTGGTTCATTGCATATCCTGGTACAACGTCGGAGGCATTCATATAGAGTCATCTTTGTTCTAGTATCGAGTTGTAATCATTGAGTTGTCAATAAATAGAAGTGTGATGATCATCATTTTCTAGAGCATTGTCCCAAGTATGAATAAAAAAATGAGAGAAAAAGAGAGAAGGGACAATGTTACTATCCTTTGCCACACTTGTGCTTCAAAGTAGCACCATGATCTTCATGGTAGAGAGTCTCTCATGTTATCACTTTCATATACTAGTGGGAATTTTTCATTATAGAACTTGGCTTGTATATTCCAACAATGGGCCTCCTCAAGTGCCCTAGGTCCTCGTGAGCAAGCAAGTTGGATGCACACCCCACTAGTTTCTTTTGTTGAGCTTTCATACATTTATAGCTCTAGTGCATCCGTTGCATGGCAATCCCTACTCCTTGCATTAACATCAATCGGTGGGCATCTCCATAGCCCATTGATTAGCCTCGTTGATGTGAGACTTCCTCCTTTTTTGTCTTCTCCACATAACCCCCCTCGTTATATTCTATTCCACCTATAGTGCTATGCCCATGGCTCGCGCTCATATATTGCGTGGAAGTATAGGTTTGAGATTACTAAAGTATGAAACAATTGCTTGGCTTGTCATCAGGGTTGTGCATGATGATAGCATTCCTGTGTGACGAAAATGAGACTAACCTATTAACCACAGGCCCAACCCAGAATTGTTGTTTTTTGCCTGTTTTAGGGTTTTGAAGAAAAGGAATATCAAACGGAGTCCAAACGGAATGAAACCTTCGGGAACGTGATTTTCTCACCGAATACAACTCAGGAGACTTGGACCCTACGTCAAGCCAACTAATAGGAGGCCACGAGGTAGGGGGGGCGCCTGCCCCCCCCCCAGGCGCGCCCTCCACCCTCGTGAGCCCCCTGTTGCTCCACCGACGTACTTCTTCCTCCTATATATACCCACGTACCCCCAAACAATCAGAAGGGGAGCCAAAACCCTAATTCCACCACCGTAACTTTCTGTATCCACGAGATCCCATCTTGGGTCCTGTTCCGGAGCTCCGCCGGAGGGGGCATCGATCACGAAGGGCTTCTACATCAACACCATAGCCTCTCCGATGAAGTGTGAGTAGTTTACTTCAGACCTACGGGTCCATAGTTAGTAGCTAGATGGCTTCTTCTCTCTTTTTGGATCTCAATACAATGTTCTCCCTGAGGGAGTCCTGGATTAGGGGGTGTTCGGATAGCCGAATTATACCTTCAGCCGGACTCCTGGACTATGAAGATACAAGATTGAAGACTTCGTCCCGTGTCCGGAAGGGATTTTCCTTGGCGTGGAAGGCAAGCTTGGCGATACGGATGTTCAGATCTCCTACCATTGTAACCGACTCTATGTAACCCTAACCCTATCCGGTGTCTATATAAACCGGAGGGTTTTAGTCCGTAGGGCAATATACACATCAACAATCATACCATAGGCTAGCTTCTAGGGTATAGCCTCTCTGATCTCGTGGTAGATCAACTCTTGTATTACCCATATCATCAATATTAATCAAGCAGGACGTAGGGTTTTACCTCCATCGAGAGGGCCCGAACCTGGGTAAAACTTCGTGTCCCCTGCCTCCTGTTACCATCCGGCCTAGACGCACAGTTCGGGACCCCCTACCCGAGATCCGCCGGTTTTGACACCGACATTGGTGCTTTCATTGAGAGTTCCTCTGTGTCGTTGCCGTAAGGCCCGATGGCTCCTACGATCATCAATGGCGATGCAGTCCAGGGTGAGACCTTCCTCCCCGAACAGATCTTCGTCTTTGGCGGCTTCGCACTGCGGGCCAATTCACTTGGCCATCTAGAGCAGATCAAAAGCTACACCCCTGGCCGTCAGGTCAGATTCCGAAGTTTAAACTACACGGCCGACATCCGCGGGGACTTGATCTTTGATGGATTCGAACCACTGCCGAGCGCGCCGCACTGTCACGACGAGCATGATCTAGCTCTGCCGCCGAACAGAGCCCTGGAGGCCGCACCCGCATCGGCTCCGACCCCTAGTTCGGAGCCGATCGCGCCGATCGAGGATGGGCGGTTGGATGCCACCTCGGGGGCTGCGATCCCAATGGCGGTTGAGCCAAACACCAGCCCCTTACTCTGCAAGACTCGTGACTCCATGGAGCCGGATTCTTCTCCGGACTCCGAACCCTCCGCGCCCCTACCGAGCGAATCCGATTGGGCGCCGATCATGGAGTTCACGGCCGCGGACGTCTTTCAGCACTCGCCTTTCGGCGATATCCTGAAATCACTGAAGTCTCTCTCTTTGTGAGGAGAGCCCTGGCCGGACTACGGTCAGCAAGGTTGGGGTACGGACGATGAAGAAATTCAAAACCCACCCACCACCCACTTTATAGCCACTGTCGACGATTTAACCGACATGCTCGACTTCGACTCCAAAGACATCGACGGTATGGACGCTGATGAAGGAGACGATGAAGAAACAGTGCCTATTAGGCCCTGGAAAGCCACCTCGTCATGTGACATATACATGGTGGACACCCCAAAAGAGGGAGAGGGCGATGGAACAGCGGAGGATGACCCCTCCAAGAAACAGCAAAAGTGCCGGCGTCAGCGGCGCCGCTCAAAATCCCGCCAACACAAAAACGGTGATTCCAGCACGGGAGATAATAATACCCCGGAAAGCGCCGAAGAACATCCCCCCGAGCAAGATTTAGCACAGGAGGATGGATAAACTAGCCCTCATGAGAGAGCGGCCGACAGAGAGGTCGAGGACAATAATTGTATGCCTCCCTCCGAAGACGAGGCAAGCCTCGACGACGACGAATTCGCCGTGCCAGAGGATCCCGTCAAACAAGAGCATTTTCAACGCAGGCTTATGGCCACGGCAAGAAGCCTCAAGAAAAAACAGCAATAGCTTAAAGCTGATCAAGATCGGCTAGTCGATAGATGGACTGAAGTCCTTGCGGCCGAAGAGCATAAACCCGAACGCCCCTCCAAGTACTACCCGAAGTGCAGGTTGCTACCCCGATTAGAGGAGGAAGCACTCGACGCGGCCGACAGGCCACCTCGTGGCTGCGACAGAGAGGCCTCATGGCCCTCCACCCAAGCCGCACCCCGTACCAAGGCACGGGAATATGCGCCGGACTTACGAGACATGTTGGAGGACAAGGCAAGGCAAACAAGATCGATCTACGGATCGCGTAGGCACCCCATGGCTCGAGACGACAACCGTCACGCCGGCCACAAATTCGGCAGGGCCGAACACAGTAGACAAAGCTCATTGGAGCTATGTCATGATATCGCCCAGTACGGAGGCACCGCACACCCATTGTGCTTCACAGACGAAATAATGGATCATCAAATCCCCGAGGGTTTCAAACCCGTAAACATCGGATCATATGATGGCTCAACAGATCCCGCGGTATGGATCGAGGATTATCTCCTTCATATCCACATGGCCCGCGGCGATGATTTCCACGCCATCAAATACCTCCCACTCAAGCTTAAAGGACCAGCCCGGCAGTGGCTTAACAGCCTGCCAACAGGGTCAATCAGCTGTTGGGAGGACCTAGAAGCCGCATTCCTCGACAATTTCTAGGGCACTTATGTGCGACCCCCAGACGCTGACGACCTAAGCCACGTAAGTCAGCAGCCAGACGAATCGGCCAGGCAATTCTGGACACGGTTCCTAACAAAGAAAAAGCAAATACTCGACTGTCCGGACGCAGAGGCCTTAGCAGCCTTCAAGCATAATATCCGTGACGAGTGGCTTGCCCGGCACCTAGGACAAGAGAAGCCGAAATCTATGGCAGCACTCACGACACTCATGACCCGCTTTTGCGTGGGAGAAGACAGCTGGCTTGCTCGTAGCAACAATATGACCAAGAACCCTGGTCGTTCGGACACCAGGGACATTAGTGGCAGGTCGCGTCGCAACCAACAGAAGCGCCGCATCAACGGTGACAATGCTAAGGATATGGCAGTTAATGCCGGATTCAGAGGCTCTAAATCCGGTCAGCGGAAAAAATCATTCAAAAGGAATCCCAGGGGCCCGTCCAGCTTGGACCGAATACTCGACCGCTTGTGCCAAATACATGGCACCCCCGAAAAGCCGGTCAATCACACCAACAGGGACTGTTGGGTGTTCAAGCAGGCAGGCAGATTAAGCGCCAACAATGAAGACAAGGGGTTGCATGGCGATGACGACGAGGAGCCCCGGCCGCCGAACAACAATGGACAGAAGGGTTTTCCCCCACAAGTGCGGACGGTGAACATGATATACGCCACCCACATCCCCAAAAGGGAGCGGAAGCGCGCGTTAAGGGACGCATATGCGGTAGAGCCAGTTGCCCCAAAGTTCAACCCATGGTCCTCCTGCCCGATCACCTTTGATCGAAGAGACCATCCCACTAGCATCCGTCATGGTGGATTCGCCGCATTGGTTCTCGACCCAATTATTGACGGATTTCATCTCACTAGAGTCCTTATGGACGGCGGCAGTAGCCTGAACCTGCTTTACTAGGATACAGTGCAGAAAATGGGCATAGATCCCTCGAGGATTAAGCCCACCAAAACGACCTTTAAAGGCGTAATACCAGGTGTAGAGGCCAGCTGTACAGGCTCAGTCACACTTGAAGTGGTCTTCGGATCTCCGGATAATTTCCGAAGCGAGGAGTTAATCTTCGACATAGTCCCGTTCTGCAGTGGCTACCATGCACTGCTCGGGCGAACCGCATTCACTAAGTTCAATGCGGTCCCGCACTACGCATACCTTAAGCTCAAGATGCCAGGCCCTCGAGGAGTAATTACGGTCAATGGAAACACCGAACGCTCCCTCCGAACGGAGGAGCACACGGCGGCCCTTGCAGCGGAAGTACAAAGCAGCCTCTCCAGGCAGTTCTCCAATCCAGCCATTAAACGTCCGGACACAGTCAAGCGCGCCCGGAGTAACCTACAACAAGACTGCCTGGCACGTTCCAAGCAGGCGTAGCAATGCAGCCCCAACCCCAACCCCTGCAAAAAGGCGATGCCAGTACTTCGCATACATAACTACGCTCTAGAGATACCATGGGCATAGGGGGAGGGGCACCATCACGGCACGCCCAAAACACGGCTTAAACCGCACCAGGGGCTGCTGACTTTTTTTATACTTTTCTCTTACTTCCGGGACTCTACTCTTCGGAAGGCTTGTTCGGCAGTTCAATTTCCGCATAAACGATGCAAGGACCAGGGAAGCAGACAAGCCATGCCGCATTACGGAAATCCCAGGTGCTCTCTATCACGAGCAGTATACCTGTTTCGCATACTATCCCGTAGCTTTCCCCTGAAGCAGACATGTTAAATAGTTCATTTATCGCATCACTTGTATCGTTCTGCTTTGATCGCAGGTATTTTAATGAACAATGCATAGCTTTTGTCTATTTTTTGCATTACCTTTTTTTAATATATATATATATATATGTTCCTTAATGACATGTTGCACCCGTACACTTTGGTACGGCCAAAATACGCCAAGCGCTTCAGTACCCCTCAACATGGTGTGAGCAGTCCGAACACTTTAACAAGTGCGGCACCCCGAACTTATAGCATTATATGCATCGGCTCTGAATCATGTCTTGGGTCAATAGTTGGGTTTGCCCGGCTCCTATGTTTTGGTGCCTTACGTTCCGCTATATTGGCTAAGGTAGCACTAGGAGAACCACTGCGATTGTGCCCCAGTTGAGCTGGGCCGAGCACGTCAGTGGAGAAAGCTAAAACTGACTGTCATGATGAAGCAAGAGCTGGTCGCTGTTCGAGAGGTTTTTTCGAGTCCCTGAAGACTTATGCCGCTTCGGGCGAGGAGTCGGCTCTGTCCGGCCAAGGCGTGGATAGCGCCCCGAAATCGGTCTTCCGAATACTAGGGGCTTCGCCGAAATTTAAAATTATAGAATTCTATGGCTAAGTGAGAGTGTTCACGCATTATAGTCTGATTGCCTCGTTCGTTGGGCTGAGCGCCTCCCTCGAAGGACCCAAATATGGGAAAAAGAGCGCCCAGGTTTATCCCCGAACACCCCAGCACTAGCGGTACGGGGGCAGAAGCCGACGACTCGCCATCTCTCAGTATTGATAAACAGCCGCACAGAAGGTAATATTTTAAATTCAAGCAGCATTGCTTAGCGCATATGAACAAGTTTTCAGCGCACAGGATAACACGAGCGGGTTTTACTCAAAAAATACATCCTTGGTACATTCATCCGCAACAAGGCGGGCACCCTTCAGAACATCCTTATAATAATTCTTGGTCTTGCGATGCTCTTTCCCCGGCGGTGGCCCGTCCTTCACAAGCTTCTCCGCATCCAGCTTGCCCCAGTGCACCTTAGCACGGGCAAGGGCCCTACGGGCACCTTCAATGCAGACGGAGCGCTTGATGTCTTCAAGCCTCGGACAGGCCTCCACCAGCCGCCGCACCAGCCCGAAATAGCTCCCAGGTAGAGCCTCTCCAGGCCAGAGCCGAACTAGGAGGCCCTTCATGGCCTGTTCGGCCGCCTTGTGGAGCTCGACCAGTTGCTTCAGCTGGTCGCTCAGGGGCACGGGGTGTCCGGCCTCAGCGTACTGAGACCAGAGCACCTTCTCCATCGAGCTGCCCTCCTCGGCTCGATAGAATGCGGCGGCATCAGATACACTCCGGGGAAGATGTGCGAACACTCCTGGAGAGCTCCGGATTCGGGTAAGTAACAGGTAACTCACGTTTATGTGTTTTCTTTGCATAAAGAATGCCTTACCCGCCGCAATCTTCTTCACCTCATCCAACTCCTGGAGGGTCTTCTCGGACTCGGCCTTGGCAGACTTGGCATTTTCTATAGCTGCCGAGAGCTCGGACGCTCGCGTCTTCGAGTCAAGCTCCAAACTCACATGTTTCTTCATGAGAACCTGGAGCTCTTGCCGCACCTTGCCAACCTCAGCCTCATACCTCTCCCGCTCTGTGCGCTCCACGGCCGCACTCTTCTCGGCCTCGAGCAGCGCTTGCTTAAGGGTCGCCACCTCAGACGTGGCCCCTACAATAGCCATGTCAATCCTGTCATTTTTTGCAATTGCACCTTTTTTATATACATATTCAAACAGGGTATTTCTTACCTTCCTTCTCCTCGAGCTGCTTCTTGGCACGACCGAGATCTTGCTCGGACTTCTCAAGACTCTGCTTCAGCACGTCCACTTCCGCAGTCAGTGCGGCGGACGCTAGCAGAGAAGCCTGCATACGCATATTGACTCCTTTTGTTAGACTCCTGCGAATTCTTTGATCCTCTATTCGGCTTTACTTCCCGAACGCCCAACAGAGCATCAGGGGCTACTGTCTATGCGGTAACATTATTTGAACATTCTTTACTTACCTCAAAGCCTGTTAAAAGGCTTGTACAAGCTTCAGTTAGTCCAGTTTTGGCGGACTGAACCTTCTGGATCACCGCACTCATAATAGTGCAGTGCCCCTCGTCAATGGAGGCACCTTGGAGCGCCTCCAACATATTGTCCGGCGCCTCCGGTTGGACAGAGGTCACCGGCACGGTAGGCTTTCTCCTCTTGGAAGGAGGTCGCCCGCCGGACTCTGGAACCCTTGAAGATTCCGGAGCTGTGTTCGGCCTTAAGCCGGACTTAGAGACCTGGGGGGTTTTCATCCCCTTTACTCCTGGAGTCCGGGAGGTCGCCTTGCGGCGCCTCCAGGACCACCTCCTCCCGGCTTGGAACCTATTGGGACAACACTTCGATGTCGTACGCAGGGCGGGGGGATGAAGCCACGGAAGCGAGTTCACCTCCGACGGGTCTAGTGAGCCGCTCGACGATGCGTCGAGCCAGTCTTTGGGTGGGCTGCATAAACATATTCGACATAAGGGAAAGTTGTGCAAAAAACGAATACTATGAATTACTCTGGTATCCGGACACTTACGATTTCGCTAGGGGCTTGGCCCTGGGCTGCCACTCCTCTTCGTCATCGTCGGCGTTGGTGGAGCAGTCCGGAGGAAGGGTTTTCCCCTTCTTGGACCCTCCGGCCTCCTCGGAGAGGGCGGCCTTCCTTTTCTTCTCTCCTCCCGCTGGAGGGGGAGAGGTCTCTTCTTATTCCTCCTCGTCTTCACGAGAGGAAGGCGCTTCGGGACCGTCGGATGACGAATCCGACACCTCCTGGCGCCGGGCACTCTTTCGAGTCCCCATGGCCCTTTTCGTGGCCTTCTTCTTCGGCACCACATAGGGCGTCGGAACCAGCAGCTTCGCCAAGCGAGCGTCCGCTGGGCCTTCGGGCAGAGGAGCCAGACAGTTGATTTGTCCGAACGTTGCCACCCAATCCTATCAAAGATGAGGGAACTCAGATCCCACATAGAGTCAAACTATGAAAAACTGATACCCTGTAAAAGGACAAAAACAGCTTACCGCATGAGCGTGATGCTGAGTACTGAACCCGCGATCCTCGGCAGCGGATGCAGGAGCCTCGGCGCCCTTGAAAATCACCCTCCAGGCATCTTCGTACGTCATGTCAAAGAGCCTGTTTAGAGTTTGATGCTGCGCCGGGTCGAACTCCCATAGGTTGAAGGCCTGTCGTTGACACGGGAGGATCAGGCGGATGAGCATAACCTGGACTACGTTGACAAGCTTGAGCTTCTTGTCCACCAGGGTTTGGATGCATGTTTGGAGCCCGGTCAGCTCTCCTTTTTTACCCCACGACAGGCCGATCTCCTTCCAGGAGGTGAGCCGTGTAGGGGGTCCGGACCGAAACTCGGGGGCTGCGACCCATTCGGGGTCGCACGGCTCGGTGATGTAAAACCACCCCGATTGCCACCCCTTCAGGGTCTCCACAAAGGAGCCCTCGAGCCATAGGACGTTGGCCATCTTGCCAACCATGGCACCGCCTCACTCCGCCTGGCTTCCGCGCACCACCTTCGGCTTGGTGTTGAAGGTCTTTAGCCATAAGCCGAAATGAGGGCGGATGCGGAGGAAAGCCTCACACACGACGATAAACGCCGAGATGTTGAGGACGAAGTTCGGGGCCAGATCGTGGAAGTCCAGGCCGTAGTAGAACATGAGACCCGGACAAATGGATGCAGAGGGAAGCCCAGTCCACGGAGGAAATGGGGGAGAAATACTACCCTCTCATGGGGCCTAGGAGTAGGGATGAGCTGCCCCTTCTCGGGGAGTCGGTGCGTGATGTCGCTGGCCAGATATCCAGCCTTCCTCGGCTTTTTTATGTGTCCCTCCGTGATGGAGGAGACCATCCACTTGCCTCCCACTCCGGACATGACTGGAGAAGGTCGAGGTGTTAGTGCGGAATTTGGCGCTGGAGCTCGAGTGCGCAAGAATGGATAGGCAAAGGAGGAAGAAGGCGTGGGTGAAAAGGTGGATCCTTATCCCCTTATATGGGTGGGCACGACTACATGTCCCCACCAGCCTGGTAAAACTTGCTTATCTCCAAGCGCCGTAATCAAAGGCGCGGTTGGGTTACCCACGCCCGTATTGATGAGAATCTCGGAATAAAGGGACACGATCTCTGCTTTGACAAGACGTGCCAAGGAAACCGCCTCGCATAACGTGCTAAGGTGGGATAATGAAATGATTTGGATAAAGGCTTGGCCGTGGCGTGTCACACCACGGAATACGTCAGCAGATTAGATTTGTGTTAATATTATTATTCTCTCTATGGCAATATGTGGAAACTTATTTTGCAGAGCTGGACACTATCTTTTTGTTCAAAATATTCTATGAAGTGCTTGGAGGAGGAACCCGCCTTGCAATGCCGAAGACAATTTGCGCGCCGGACTCGTCATCATTGAAGCCTGGTTCAGGGGCTACTGAGGGAGTCCTAGATTAGGGAGTGTTCAGATAGCCGAATTATACCTTCATCCGGACTCCTGGACTATGAAGATACAAGATTGAAGACTCCGTCCCGTGTCCGGAAGGGATTTTCCTTGCGTGGAAGGCAAGCTTGGCGATACGGATGTTCAGATCTCCTACCATTGTAACCGACTCTATGTAACCCTAACCCTATCCGGTGTCTATATAAACCGGAGGGTTTTAGTCCGTAGGGCAATATACACATCAACAATCATACCATAGGCTAGCTTCTAGGGTTTAGCCTCTCTGATCTCGTGGTAGATCAACTCTTGTATTACCCATATCATCAATATTAATCAAGCAAGACGTAGGGTTTTACCTCCATCGAGAGGGCCCGAACCTGGGTAAAACTTCGTGTCCCCTGCCTCCTGTTACCATCCGGACTAGATGCACAGTTCGGGACCCCCTACCCAAGATCCGCCGGTTTTGACACCGACACTCCCCCTCTCTTGTGGAGATTTATTAGATGTAATCTTCTTTTTGCGGTGTGTTTGTTGAGACCGGTGAATTGTGGGTTTATGATCAAGTCTATCTATGAATAATATTTGAATCTTCTCTGAATTCTTTTATGTATGATTGGTTATCTTTGCAAGTCTCTTTGAATTATCGGTTTGGTTTGGCCTACTAGATTGATCTTTCTTGCAATGGGAAAAGTGCTTAGCTTTGGGTTCAATCTTGCGGTGTCCTTTCCCGGTGACAATAAGGGCAGTAAGGCACATATTGTATTGTTGCCATCGAGGATAACAAGATGGGGTTTTCTTCATATTGCATAAGTCTATCCCTCTACATCATGTCATCTTGCTTAAGGTGTTACTCTGTTTTTAACTTAATACTCTATATGCATGCTGGATAGCGGTCGATGAGTGGAGTAATAGTAGTAGATGCAGGCAGGAGTCGGTCTACTTGTCTCGGACGTGATGCCTATATACATGATCATACCTAGATATTCTCATAACTATGCTCAATTCTATCAATTGCTCAATAGTAATTTGTTCACCCACCGTAGAATACTTATGCTCTCGAGATAAGCCACAAGTGAAACCTATGGCCCCCGGGTCTATCTTTATCATATCAATCTCCTACTACTTTATTATTTACTTTGCTATTTTACTTTGCCATTATTTTACTTTGCATCTTTATCATAAAAATACCAAAAATATTATCTTATCATATCTATCAGATCTCACTCTCGTAAGTGGCCCTATAGGGATTGACAACCCTTATTTGCATTTGTTGCGAGGATTTATTTGTTCTGTGCAGGTACGAGGGACTTACGCGTAGCCTCCTACTTGATTGATACCTTGGTTCTCAAAAACTGAGGGAAATACTTATGCTACTTTGCTGCATCATCCCTTCCTCTTCGGGGAAAATCAACGCAGTGCTAAAAGAGGTAGCAAGCTTCGTCAGCACGACGGCGTGATGACGGTGATGATGTTGCTACCGAAATAGGGCTTCGCCTAAGCACCGCTATGATATTACCGAGGTGGATTATGGTGGAGGGGGGCACTACACACGGTTAAAGATCAATGATCAACTTGTGTGTCCATGGGGTGCCCCCCTCCCCCGTATATAAAGGAGTGGGCGATGGGGAGGGGGCGGCCTCTCTAGGCGCGCCCCAAGGAGTCCTACTCCCACCGGGAGTAGGATTCCCCCCCTTCCCTTTGTTGGTTCTAGGAGAGAAAGAAGGAGAGGGAAGAAGGAAGGAAAGGGGGGCCAGCCCCCTTCCCAATTCGGATTGGGCTTGGGGGCGCCCCCTCCTTTGCTTCTTTCCCCTCTCTTCGACTAAGGCCCAATAAGGCCCATATACCTCCCGGGGGGTTTCGGTAACCTCCCGGTACTCCGGTATACTCCCGATTTCACCCGGAACCATTCCGATGTCCAAACATAGGCTTCCAATATATTGATCTTTACGTCTCGACCATTTTGAGACTCTTCGTCATGTCCATGATCAAATCTGGGACTCTAGACTACCTTCGGTACATCAAAACACATAAACTCGTAATACCGATCGTCGCCGAACGTTAAGCGTGCGGACCCTACGGGTTCGAGAACTATGTAGGCATGACCGAGACATGTCTCTAGTCAATAACCAATAGCGGAACCTAGATGCTCATATTGGTTCCTACATATTCTACGAAGATCTTTATCGGTCAAACTGCATAAGGATATGTGTTGTTCCCTTTGTCATCGGTATGTTACTTGCGAGAGATTCGATCGTCGGTATCTCAATACCTAGTTCAATCTCGTTACCAGCAAGTCTCTTTACTCGTTCCATAATGCTACATCCCGTAACTAACTCATTAGCTACATTGCTTGCAAGGCTTATAGTGATGTACATTACCGAGAGGGCCCAGAGATACCTCTCCGACAATCGGAGTGACAAATCCTAATCTTGTTCCATGCCAAATCAACAAACACCATCAGAGACACCTGTAGAGCACCTTTATAATCACCCGGTTACATTGTGACATTTGGTAGCACACAAAGTGTTCCTCCGGTATTCGGGAGTTGCATGATCTCATAGTCATAGGAACATGTATAGTTATGGAGAAAGCAATAGCAACAAACTAAACGATCATCGTGCTAAGCTAACGGATGGGTCAAGTCAATCACATCATTCTCTAATGATGTGATCCTGTTAATTAAATGACAACTCATGTCTATGGTTAGGAAACATAACCATCATTGATTCAATGAGCTAGTCAAGTAGAGGCAAACTAGTGACACTATATTTGTCTATGTATTCACACATGTACTAAGTTTCCGGTTAATACAATTCTAGCATGAATAATAAACATTTATCATGATATAAGGAAATATAAATAACTACTTTATTATTGCCTCCAGGGCATATTTTGCTCGTGAGAGAGGCTTAGTCAATGGGTCTGCAACATTAAGATCCATATGTATCTTGCAAATCTCTATGTCTCCCTCCTTGACTTGATCGCGGATGGAATTGAAGCGTCTCTTGATGTGCTTGGTTCTCTTGTGAAATCTAGATTCCTTTGCCAAGGCAATTGCACCAGTATTGTCACAAAAGATTTTCATTGGACCCGATGCACTAGGTACGACACCTAGATCAGATATGAACTCCTTCATCCAGACTCCTTCATTTGCTGCTTCTGAAGCAACTATGTATTCCGCTTCACACGTAGATCCCGCCATGATGCTCTGCTTGGAACTGCACCAACTTACAGCTCCACCATTTAATAAAAACACGTATCCGGTTTGTGACTTAGAGTCATTTGGATCAGCGTCAAAGCTTGCATCGATGTAACCGTTTACGATGAGCTCTTTGTCACCTCCATATACGAGAAACATATCCTTAGTCCTTTTCGGGTATTTCAAGATGTTCTTGACCGCTGTCCAGTGATCCACTCCTGGATTACTTTGGTACCTCCCTGCTAAACTTATAGCAAGGCACACGTCAGGTCTGGTACATAGCATTGCATACATGATAGAGCCTAAGGCCGAAGCATAGGGAACACCTTTCATTTTCTCTCTATCTTCTGCAGTGGTCGGGCATTGAGTCTGACTCAACTTCACACCTTGTAATACAGGAAAGAACCCTTTCTTTGCCTGATCCATTCTGAACTTCTTCAAAACTTTATCAAGGTATGTGCTTTGTGAAAGTCCAAGCAATCGTCTTGATCTATCTCTATAGATCTTGATGCCCAATATATAAGCAGCTTCACTGAGGTCTTTCATTGAAAAATTCTTATTCAAATATCCTTTTTTGCTATTCAGAAATTCAATATCATTTTCGATCAACAATATGTCATCTACATATAATATCAGAAATGCTATGGAGCTCCCACTCACTTTCTTGTAAATACAGGCTTCTCCAAAAGTCTGTATAAAACCATATGCTTTGATCACACTATCAAAGCGTATATTCCAACTCTGAGAGGCTTGCAACAGTCCATAAATGGATCGTTGGAGCTTGCACACTTTGTTAGCACCTTTTGGATCGACAAAACCTTCTAGTTGCATCATATACAACTCTTCTTTAAGGTATCCATTAAGGAATGCAGTTTTGACATCCATTTGCCAAATTTCATAATCATAAAATGCGGCAATTGATAACATGATTCGGACGGACTTAAGCATCGCTACGGGTGAGAAGGTATCATCGTAGTCAACTCCTTGAACTTGTCGAAAACCTTTCGCAACAAGTCGTGCTTTGTAGACAGTAACATTACCGTCAACATCACTCTTCTTCTTGAAGATCCATTTATTCTCTATGGTCTGCCGATCATCGGGCAAGTCAACCAAAGTCCACACTTTGTTCTCATACATGGATCCCATCTTAGATTTCATGGCTTCAAACCATTTTGCGGAATCTGGGCTCATCATCGCTTCCTCATAGTTCGTAGGTTCGTCATGGTCAAGTAACATGACTTCCAGAACAGGATTACCGTACCACTCTGGTACGGACTCTGGTTGACCTACGAGGTTCGGTAGTAACTTGATCAGAAGTTTCATGATCATCATCATTAGCTTCCTCACTTACTAGTGTAGGAATCACTGGAACTGATTTCAGTGATGAACTACTTTCTGATAAGGGAGAAGGTGCAATTACCTCGTCAAGTTCTACTTTCCTCCCACTCACTTCTTTCGAGAGAAACTCCTTCTCTAGAAAGGATACATTCTTAGCCACAAATATCTCGCCTTCGGATCTATGATAGAAGGTGTACCCAACAGTCTTCTTTGGGTATCCTATGAAGACACATTTCTTCGATTTGGGTTCGAGCTTATCAGGTTGAAGCTTTTTCACATAAGCATCGCAGCCCCAAACTTTAAGAAACGACAACTTGGGTTTCTTGCCAAACCACAGTTCATAAGGTGTCATCTCGACGGATTTAGATGGTGCCCTATTTAATGTGAATGCAGTTGTCTCTAAAGCGTAACCCCAAAATGATAGCGGTAAATCAGTGAGAGACATCATAGATCGCACCATATCTAGTAAAGTACGATTACAACGTTCGGACACACCATTACACTGTGGTGTTCTAGGTGGCGTGAGTTGAGAAAATATTCCGCATTGTTTCAAATGAAGTCCAAACTCATAACTCAAATATTCGCCTCCATGATCAGATCGTAGAAACTTGATTTTCTTGTTACGGTGATTTTCCACTTCACTCTAAAATTCTTTGAACTTTTCAAATGTTTCAGACTTTTGCCTCATCAAGTAGATATACCCATATCTACTCAAATCATCTGTGAAGGTGAGAAAATAATGATATCATCCACGAGCTTCAATGTTCATTGGACCACATACATCAGTATGTATGATTTCCAGTAACTCTGTTGCTCGCTCCATTGTTCTGGAGAACGGAGTTTTAGTCATCTTGCCCATGAGGCATGGTTCGCAAGTACCAAGTGATTCATAATCAAGTGATTACAGAAGTCCATCAGAATGGAGTTTCTTCATGCGCTTTACACCAATATGACCTAAACGGCAGTGCCACAAATAAGTTGCACTATCATTACCAACTCTGCATCTTTTGGCTTCAATACTATGAACATGTGTATCGCTACTATCAAGATTTAGTAAAAATAGACCACTCATCAGGGGTGCATGACCATAAAAGATACTACTCATATAAATAGAACAACCATTATTCTCTGATTTAAATGAATAACCGTCTTGCATCAAACAAGATCCAGATATAATGTTCATGCTCAACGCTAGCACCAAATAACAATTATTCAGGTCTAAAACTAATCTCGAAGGTAGATGTAGAGGCAGCGTGCCGACGGCGATCGCATCGATTTTGGAACCATTTCCCACACACATCGTCACCTTGTCCTTAGCCAATCTTCGCTTAATCCGTAGCCCCTGTTTCGAGTTGCAAATGTTAGCAAATGAACCAGTATCAAATGCCCAGGCACTACTGCGAGCATTAGTAAGGTACACATCAATAACATGTATATCAAATATACCTTTCACTTTGCCATCCTTCTTCTCCGCCAAATACTTGGGGAAGTTACGCTTCCAGTGACCAGTTCCTTTACAGTAGAAGCACTTAGTCTCAGGCTTAGGTCCAGACTTGGGTTTCTTCACTTGAGCAGCAACTGGCTTGCTGTTCTTCTTGAAGTTCCCCTTCTTCCCTTTACCCTTTTTCTTGAAACTGGTGGTCTTGTTGACCATCAACACTTGATGCTCCTTCTTGATTTCTACATCCGCGGCCTTTAGCATTGCGAAGAGCTCAGGAATCGCCTTATCCATCCCTTGCATATTATAGTTCATCACGAAGCTCTTGTAGCTTGGTGGCAGTGATTGAAGAACTCTGTCAATGACACTATCATCACGAAGATTAACTCCCAGCTGAGTCAAGTGGTTGTGGTACCCAGACATTCTGAGTATATGTTCACTGACAGAACTATTCTCCTCCATCTTGTAGTTGTAGAACTTATTGGAGACTTCACATCACTCAATCCGGGCATTTGCTTGAAATGTACTTCAACTCCTGGAACATCTCATATGCTCCATGATGTTCAAAAAGTTGTTGAAGTCCCGGTTCTAAGCCGTAAATCATGGCACACTGAACTATCAAGTAGTCATCATCTTTGCTCTACCAGGTGTTCATAACATCTGGCGTTGCTCCTGCAGCGGGTTTATCACTTAGTGGTGCTTCCAGGATGTAATTCTTTTGTGCAGCAATGAGGATAATCCTCAAGTTACGGACCCAGTTCGTGTAGTTGCTACCATCATCTTTCAAGTTAGCTTTCTCTAGGAACTCATTAAAATTCAACGGAACAACAGCACGGGCCATCTATCCACAACAACATAGACATGCAAAATACAATCAGGTACTAAGTTCATGATAAATTATAGTTCAATTAATCAAATTACTTAAGAACTCCCACTTAGATAGACATCTCTCTAATCATCTAAGTGATCACGTGATCCATATCAACTAAACCATGTCCGATCATCACGTGAGATGGAGTAGTTTTCAATGGTGAACATCACTATGTTGATCATATCTACTATATGATTCACGCTCGACCTTTCGGTCTCCAGTGTTCCGAGGCCATATCTGCATATGCTAGTCTCATCAAGTTTAACCCGAGTATACCGCGTGTGCAAAACTGGCTTGCACCCGTTGTATGTGAACGTAGAGCTTATCACACCCGATCATCACGTGGTGTCTCGGCACAACGAACTGTAGCAACGGTGCATACTCAGGGAGAACACTTATACCTTGAAATTTAGTGAGAGATCATCTTATAATGCTACCTCTGAACTAAGCAAAATCTATACCTACTATTAAAGGGAATAGGTATTCTTGGTTTGGTTTAGTCCTTTTCGTTTGGTTTACACACGTTAAGCGATCTGGGCCAGGTACTTGTATGTTGATGGGCCTTTTATGGGCTTTCATAGAGAGACCGCGAAAAATAATTGGGTCAAAATAAATCAACATTGTGGGAATTAAACACAAGACCTCTTGTCTATCTCTTAGATATAACAACCAAAGACTTATGCACATTTCATATTTACTAATCCAACCTCATTCTAAATATACGAGTGGCAGTCATCATGTTTAATTTTTTTGTGAGGAAAGGAGTTGATATTAAAATGACCAAATTACAGAAAGGTCCACACAAAAAGGGAAATTACAACCAAGCCCCTCTGCAACCCGACTACGTCGGCACCGTGGACGAGCCGATGACGCGCCGTTTGCGGCTGCTCGCTGACGCCTTGGATCGAAGCAGCCCCCAGGTGAAACGGGAAGTCTCCGATCAACGGTCCCTGAGGACCTACACCCATGGCTGTCATTGTCGTCGCATCGCTCAACATCGCCTTCCTTCTCCAGATCTTCAACCGTCGGAATTGCCATCCCTCGATCTCCAGCACGGGGGAACCGTGCACGGCCGCTTCACCGAGCAGCGAGCACAAAGAAAGGAGCTGGTCCACAGCGGAGCTCCACCGGAACTTCGCCGTCGAAGGGGAGACCAACACCCGCAAAAAGCCGATCCAGTCGTGCCGCCGCCTCCACGATGCCACCGGCTGGCTCCCTAGGCACGCCTACACTATGTACACGTTGCAAATCGGGCCTCCCCTGTCCTACCACCACCGGAGCAGCTGGCGGAGGGCGAGGGAGCCGCCGATTCGGCAACGATGAGGTGCAGAGCCCGGGGTTCGCACAAATCGCCCTTCGTTCCTGTAGATGGGGAAGGGTGAGGTCCAAGGATCATGTTTAGGGAGAGGACTAAAGCAGGTGAGGACTTCATGGTAACTAATGAAAGGGTTATGCTTAAATGCCATTAAAATGATTGTACTTAAATGGAATCAGTGGGAGATTATGCCCCGCAAAGAAAATATGAACACGACTAAATTGCAACGTATTTTTTATGTTCATTTTGTAGAAGGGCGATGTTGCGTTGCAACATGTTCTTAATGAAGGAAATATGCCCTAGAGGCAATAATAAAGTTATTATTTATTTCCTTATATCATGATAAATGTTTATTATTCATGCTAGAATTGTATTAACCGGAAACATAATACATGTGTAAATACATAGACAAACAGAGTGTCACTAGTATGCCTCTACTTGACTAGCTCGTTAATCAAAGAGGTTATGTTTCCTAACCATGGACAAAGAGTTGTTATTTGATTAACGGGATCACATCATTAGTTGAATGATCTGATTGACATGACCCATTCCATTAGCTTAGCACCCGATCGTTTAGTATGTTGCTATTGCTTTCTTCATGACTTATACATGTTCCTATGACTATGAGATTATGCAACTCCCGTTTGACGGAGGAACACTTTGTGTGCTACCAAACGTCACAACGTAACTGGGTGATTATAAAGGAGCTCTACAGGTATCTCCAAAGGTACATGTTGGGTTGGCGTATTTCGAGATTAGGATTTGTCACTCCGAATGTCGGAGAGGTATCTCTGGGCCCTCTCGGTAATGCACATCACTTAAGCCTTGCAAGCATTGCAACTAATGAGTTAGTTGCGGGATGATGTATTACGGAACGAGTAAAGAGACTTGCCGGTAATGAGATTGAACTAGGTATTGGATACCGACGATCGAATCTCAGGCAAGTAACATACCGATGACAAAGGGAACAACGTATGTTGTTATGCGGTCTGACCGATAAAGATCTTCGTAGAATATGTAGGAGCCAATATGGGCATCCAGGTCCCACTATTGGTTATTGACCGGAGACGTGTCTCGGTCATGTCTACATTGTTCTCGAACCGTAGGGTCCGCACGCTTAAGGTTTCGATGACAGTTTTATTATGAGTTTATGAGTTTTGATGTACCGAAGGAGTTCGGAGTCCCGGATGAGATCGGGGATATGACGAGGAGTCTCGAAATGGTCGAGACGTAAAGATCGATATATTGGACGACTATATTCGGACTTCGGAAAGGTTCCAAGTGATTTGGGTATTTTTCGGAGTACCGGAGAGTTACGGGAATTCGCCGGGAGAAGTATTGGGCCTTATTGGGCCATACGGGAAAGAGAGAGGGGCTGCCTAGGGCAGGCCGCGCCCCCCCCCCCCCCAAGGCCTAGTCCGAATTGGACTAGGGGGAGGGGCTGCGCCCCCTCCTTCCTTCCCTTCTCCCTTCCCCTTCCTTGTCTCCTACTCCTACTACTTGGAAGGACTCCTAGTTGGACTAGGAAAAGGGGAATCCTACTCCCGGTGGGAGTAGGACTCCCCTAGGGCGCGCCATAGAGAGGGCCGGCCCTCCCCTCCTCCACTCCTTTATATACGGGGGCAGGGGCACCCCATGACACACAAGTTGATCCACGTGATCATATTCTTAGCCGTGTGCGGTGCCCCCTTCCACCATAATCCTCGATAATATTGTAGCGGTGCTTAGGCGAAGCCCTGCGATGGTAGAACATCAAGATCGTCACCATGCCGTCATGCTGACGGAACTCCTCCCCGAAGCTTTGCTGGATCGGAGCCCGGGGAGCGTCATCGATCTGAACGTGTGCCAAGAACTCGGAGGTGCCGGAGTAACGGTGCTTGGATCGGTTGGACCAGGAAGACGTACGACTACTTCCTCTACGTTGCGTCAACGCTTCCGCTTCGGTCTACGAGGGTACGTAGACAACACTCTCCCCTCTCGTTGCTATGCATCACCATGATCTTGCGTGTGCGTAGGAAATTTTTTGAAATTACTACGTTCCCCAACACTTAATAATGAATCCAATGTTGTGGGACATTATGCTTGTGCAAAACATCAATTTTCTCCGTTGCAACGCACGGGCATATGTGTTAGTAAGATGCATAAAGGATAAACATCACATGCAATCAATATAAGTGATATGATATGGCCATCATCATCTTGTGCCTTCGATCTCCATCTCCAAAGCACCGTCATGATCACCATCGTCACCGGCTTGACACCTTGATCTCCATCGAAGCATCGTTGTCGTCTCGCCAACTATTGCTTCTACGACTATCGCTACCGCTTAGTGATAAAATAAAGCAATTACATGGTGATTGCATTTCATACAATAAAGCGACAACCATATGGCTCCTGCCAGTTGCCGATAACTGTGTTACAAAACATGATCATCTCATACAATAAAATTTAGCATCATGTCTTGACCATATCACATCACAACATGCCTTGCAAAAACAAGTTAGACGCCCTCTACTTTGTTGTTACAAGTTTTACGTGGCTGCTACGGGCTGAGCAAGAACCGTTATTACCTACGCATCAAAAATCACAACATGGTATAGTGATTGCTTTTTGATCTTCAGAAAGAACCATGTTCATTGAATCTGATTCAACTAAAGCTGGAGAAACAGACACCCACTGGCCACCTGTGTGCGAAGCACGTCGGTAGAACCAGTCTCGCGTAAGCGTACGCGTAATGTTGGTCTGGCCCGCTTCATCCAACAATATGGCCGAATCAAGAATCAACTAGTGACGGCAAGCAATATGTATATACCCACGCCCACAACTCCTTTGTGTTCTACTCATGCATATAACATCTACGCGTAAACCTGGCTCGGATGCCACTGTTGGGGAATGCAGTAATTTCAAAAAAAATCCTATGCACATGCAAGATCATGGTGATGCATAGCAACGAGAGGGAAGAGTATCGTCTACGTACCCTCATAGACCGTAAGCGGAAGCGTTATGACAATGTGGTTGATGTAGTCGTACGTCTTCACGATCGACCGATCTAGTACCGAAGATACGGCACCTCTGTGATCTCCACATGTTCGGCATGGTGACGTCCCGCGAACTCATGATCCAGTAGAGCTTAGAGGGAGAGCTTTGTCAGCACGAAGGCATCATGATGGTGATGATGTTGCTACCGGAATAGGGCTTCGCCTAAGCACTGCTACGATCTTAACGAGGTGGATTATGGTGGAGGGGGGCACCGCACACGGCTAAAGATCAATGATCAACTTGTGTGTCCATGGGGTGCCCCCCTCCCCCGTATATAAAGGAGTGGAGGAGGGGGCGGGGGCCAGCCTCTCTAGGCACGCCCCAAGGAGTCCTACTCCCACCGGGAGTAGGATTCCCCCCCCCCTCCCTTTGTTGGTTCTAGGAGAGAAGGAAGGAGAGGGAAGAAGGAAGGAAAGGGGGGCTGGCCCGCTTCCCAATTAGAATTGGGCTTGGGGGGCGCCCCCTCCTTTGATTCTTTCCCCTCTCTTCCACTAAGGCCCAGTAAGGCCCATATACCTCCTGAGGGTTCCGGTAACCTCCCGGTACTCCGGTATACTCCCGATTTCACCCGGAACCATTCCGATGTCCAAACATAGGCTTCCAATATATCAATCTTTACGTCTCGACCATTTTGAGACTCCTCGTCATGTCCGTGATCGAATCCGAGACTCCAAACTACCTTCTATACAACAAAAAACATAAACTCGTAATACCAATCGTCGCCGAACGTTAAGCGTGCGGACCCTACGGGTTCGAGAACTATGTGGGCATGACCGAGACATGTCTCTGGTCAATAACCAATAGCGTAACCTAGATGCTCATATTGGTTCCTACATATTCTACGAAGATCTTTATCGTTCAAACCGCATAACGATATACGTTGTTCCCTTTGTCATCGGTATGTTACTTGCCCGAGATTCGATCGTCGGTATCTCAATACCTAGTTCAATCTCGTTACCGGCAAGTCTCTTTACTCGTTCTGTAATGCTACATCCCGTAAATAACTCATTAGCTACATTGCTTGCAAGGCTTATAGTGATGTACATTACCGAGAGGGCCCAGAGATACCTCTCTGACAATCGGAGTGACAAATCCTAATCTTGTTCCATGCCAACTCAACAAACACCATCGGAGACACCTGTAGAGCACCTTTATAATCACCCAGTTACATTGTGACGTTTGGTAGCACACAAAGTGTTCCTTCGGTATTCGGGAGTTGCATGATCTCATAGTCATAGGAACATGTATAGTTATGGACAAAGCAATAGCAACAAACTAAACGATCATCGTGCTAAGCTAACGGATGGGTCAAGTCAATCACATCATTCTCTAATGATGTGATCTCGTTAATCAAATGACAACTCATGTCTATGGTTAGGAAACACAACCATCATTGATTCAACGAGCTAGTCAAGTAGAGGCAAACTAGTGACACTTTGTTTGTCTATGTATTCACACATGTACTAAGTTTCCGGTTAATACAATTCTAGCATGAATAATAAACATTTATAATGATATAATAAAATATAAATAACAACTTTATTATTGCTCTAGGGCATATTTCCTTCATCAGGTATCGGCAAAACACCAGAAATTCATGAGTGGATATTCTCCTCAATACATTGCCTATGCTAAACTTGTTAAAATGGCAAAAACTCAACAATATGAACTATAAATGCTTGAGAGAAATCTTAGGAAAACCGAAGGATTACTGGTCGAAGAGATGGAGAAGAATCAAAAGTTCATCGAAGAGCATGATGCTTTTTCTTCAACTATTGATGATCTTACCAATCGATATGATTCACTTTCAGTCGACTACGGGAGTTTATCAGATGAACTCCTTAACAGGAATCAAGAACTCATGTCATTGAAAGAGTCTCATAACGAGCTGGCATTCGAAAAAGCTTCTTTCTTCGCAGAGTGATAGCCCACATGTATAGGGGATCGTTTTTAGCCTTTTTCGATAATTAAGAGTGTTGAACCGAACGAGGAGCTAAAGGTAGAACAAATATTCCCTCAAGTTGTATCGACCACCGATACAACTCTACGCACACTTGACATTTGCTTTCCCTAAAACAAGTATGAAACTATTTTGCGGGAATAAAACTACGAGTACTTTGTGAAAATAAAACTATGAATAAATTGCAAGCAAATAAAAGTAGATAGCTTTTGTCAACAAGAAAGTCATTTGTCCCTAGGCAATCGATAACTAGACCGGTAATCATTCATGCAAATTTATATGAGGGAGAGGCATGAGCTAACATGCTTTCTCTACTTGGATCATATGCACTTATGATTGGAACTCTAGCAAGCATCCGCAACTACCAAAGATCATTAAGGTAAAACCCAACCATAGCATTAAGTATCAAGTCCTCTTTACTCCCGTACGCAATAGCCCACTTGCTCGGGTCTGTGTATTTTGTCACTCACGCCACCCACTATAAGCGAATTATGAACGTATTGCAACACCCTACAGTGGGGATCCCTCACGTGTACGTGACACAAAGGGCACCGTAGGACAGCAACATAATAAAATATACACTCATACCAACCAAGATCACGATTAGCCCATAGGACAAAACGGATCTACTCAAACATCATAAGATAGCCATAGATCATTGGAAATAATATATAGCATTGAGCACCATGTTTAAGTAGAGATTACGGCAGGGAGAAGGGGTGTTACACCGCTGCATAGAGGGGGAGAGAGTTGGTGTTGACAGTAGCAAGATTGTTGATGTAGATCGTCGTCACGATCCTTGCCCCGGTGGCACTTCGTCACCACCGGGAGAGAGGGGGAGGGAGCCCCCCTCCTTCTTCTTCCTTGGCCTTCCCCCTAGATGGGAGGAGAGTTCCCTTCTGGTCCATGGCCTCCATGGCGGCAGAGGGGCGGGAGCCCCTCAGAGATTGGACTCCCTCTCTGTTCTCTTTTGTTTCACATTCCTGTTTTCTGGTCGAAAATTGTTTCTTATATTCCTGGAGATCCGTAACTCCCATTGCGCTGAGATTTTAACAAGATTTTTTTCTGGATATAAGCTTCTTTGCGCCCGAAGTAGAGCTCCAACCGACGTTCGAGGAGGGCACAACCCACCACCACGCGCCTGGGCTACCTGACGCCCAGGTGTCTTGTGGTGGCTATGGGCCCCCGTTTGCGTTGATTCCACCTCCCAAAAATCACAAATATTCCAAAATAATTCTCCATAAATTTTTATCGCGTTTGGACTTCGTTTGATATGGATATTTTGTGAAACAAAAAACATGCAACAAACAG
Source organism: Triticum urartu (assembly GCF_056163025.1). Classification (NCBI taxonomy): domain Eukaryota; kingdom Viridiplantae; phylum Streptophyta; class Magnoliopsida; order Poales; family Poaceae; genus Triticum; species Triticum urartu. The sequence goes on along the minus strand of NC_141875.1, from coordinate 109,168,993 downwards.
GAACTGACACTGGGAACTGGATCAATAGGTTAGTCCAATAAATCATATAAAATCTTGCCAAAAGTATGTGAAAGTTGTATAATATTGGCATGAAACAATCAAAAATATAGATATGACGGAGACATATCACCAAGCAATCTGTTCTACTTCCTGATGATTTTGTGCCTCCTTGTTTAAAATGCCTAGAATGTAGCAATAATGATTCACATGCTGAAACCTCTAATGTTGTCATCCAGAATATTGCAGCAGTTACGAATGATAACTCTAACACCTCCTATGAGGAATATGGTGCTATTCCTGATGAAAATTGCAAGCTGAAGGACTTGCTTGAGACAGGAATGCTAAGAAGTCTAAAAGGGCATCAAACCCTATGTGATGTGCTCAAGAAGTCAATACTGCACACAAATCCTCGAAAGGAAGGATTGGGTTTCAAAAGGAAACTCAATGTTGATGGAACCTACTGGACTCCCGAGTCCTCGAACGAGTTGGGTTCTTGCTAAAAGCAAAACACCCGAACATGCGACTCTGTCAGGATATGATTCTTCCATTACTGCCATTTCTGACGAGTCTGATGACTCGAATTACAAAATGTTCAAACAACAGAATGGTAAGGTTTTCGCTCAATATATTGGGACTAACTACAAGTCTGGTTTACCCAAGAAGCAAATCTGCGTGAAGAAGTAAATCATTGAAAATCTACCTGTCACTACTAACTTGAACTTGCAGAGTAATTTTCTTCGAGACAATGACTATCATTCGTAGAATGGTGCTAGAAAATTCTCGAACGGGTATCAATCAAACCTTTGTCAGAAGGAGTACATGTGTACCTCCTCAAATCATTACACGCATGTCTTTGGAAATAACTTCAATGCATATTCATATGATTACTCTCGAAATGCATAGGTGTTTTACAAATCTCACCAAAAGAATGCTCCTGCTACGACGAAGAAAATGAGATCCTCGTTGCCCACACAAGTGTGGGTTGTGAATAAGAACTAACCCCTTCTTGCAGATGTTATCTCAGGGATCCTCATCGTCCATCTTTTACCCTGAGATCTATTGTTGGTGCTAGTTCATCGTGTTTTTCATTCTCATGTATGTTTGTTCAATTGTGTTTGCATTCAGTCTGAATGTCAACTCACTTAGAGCTCTTTGTTTTTGTGTTTTCCTTCATTCAGCTGAGTGTTTTGATTCGGACCCTATTTTTCCCTCTGTTCTCTCTTGTCAAATCTTTTGGTTTTCATCATAAACATGCAACTTGATCTGAAGAAGATTTCAATCCGGCGTCCTTGGTCGCAAATGAAATCTTCAAAATTTAATTTGTTTTGGCGCTTGCCCTTCTTCAAACCCTTCGGCTCTCTATTCAGTTTCCGAGAATTTCGCAGGAAACAGTTGACACATGACCACGATCTTGACGACCCACAAGTGTAGGGTATCTATCGTAGTCCTTTCGATAAGTAAGGGTGTCGAACCCAACGAGGAGCAGAAGGAAATGACAAGCGGTTTTCATTAAGGTATTCTCTGCAAGCACTGAAATTATCGGTAACAGATAGTTTTGTGATAAGGTAATTCGTAACGGGTAACAAGTAACAAAAGTAAACAAGGTGCAGCAAGGTGGCCCAATCCTTTTTGTAGCAAAGGACAAGCCTGGAAAAACTCTTATATAAAGGAAAGCGCTCCCGAGGACACATGGGAATTATCGTCAAGCTAGTTTTCATCATGCTCATATGATTCGCGTTCGTTACTTTGATAATTTGATATGTGGGTGGACCGGTGCTTGGGTAATGCCCTTCCTTGGACAACCATCCCAATTATGATTAACCCCCTTCGCAAGCATCCGCAACTACGAAAGAAGAATTAAGGTAAACCTAACCATAGCATGAAACATATGGATCCAAATCAGCCACTTACGAAGCAACACATAAACTAGGGTTTAAGCTTCTGTCACTCTAGCAACCCATCATCTACTTATTAATTCCCAATGCCTTCCCCTAGGCCCAAATAATGGTGAAGTGTCATGTAGTCGACGTTCACATAACACCACTAGAGGAAAGACAATATACATCTCATCAAAATATCGAACGAATACCAAATTCACATGACTACTTATAGCAAGACTTCTCCCATGTCCTCGGGAACAAATGTAACTACTCACAAATCATATTCATGTTCATAATCACAGGGGTATTAACTTGCATAAAGGATCTGAACATATAATCTTCCACCGAATAAACCAACTAGCATCAACTACAAGGAGTAATCAACACTACTAGCAACCCACAAGTACCAATCTGAGGTTTTGAGACAAAGATTGGATATAAGAGATGAACTAGGGTTTGAGAGGAGATGGTGCTAGTGAAGATGTTGATGGATATTGACCCCCTCCCGATGAGAGGATAGATCGTGATGACGATGGTGACGATTTCCCCCTCCCGGGGGGATGTTTCCCCGGCAGAACAGCTCCGTTGGAGCCCTAGATTGGTTCCGCCAAGGTTCCGCCTAGAGACGGCGGTGCTTCATCCCCAAAGTTTTTTTCTTATTTTTTTAGGGAGAAAGACACCTTATACCAAAAGATGGGAATCGGGGGCCTGCCAGGTGGCCCATGAGGCAGGGGGCGCACCCAGGGGGGTAGGGCGCGCCCCCACCCTCGTGGACGGTGGATGGCTCCCCTCTGGTGCTTTCTTCGCCCAATATTTTTAATATATTCCAAAACTGACTTTCGTGGAGTTTCAGGACTTTTGGAGTTGCACAGAATAGGTCTCTAATATTTGCTCCTTTTCCAGCCCAGAATTCCAACTGCCGGCATTCTCCCTCTTCATGTAAACCTTGTAAAATAAGAGAGAAAAGGCATAAGTATTGTGACATAATGTGTAATAACAGCTCATAGTGCAATAAATATCGATATAAAAGCATGATGCAAAATGGACGTATCAACTCCCCCAAGCTTAGACCTCGCTTGTCCTCAAGTGGAAGCCGATATCAAAAAATATGCCCACATGTTTAGAGATAGAGGTGACGATAAAATAAAATACGGACATGAGGGCATCATGATCATTCTTAGAACAGAAACATATATATATATATAGTAATATGATTTCTTATGCTAAAGTAACAATCCATCCACAATGTAAAGTATGAATCAGAAACTTCATTGAAAGCTAGCAAACTATAATCTCAGTCACTGAAGCAATTTCAATTTATCATAACATCGGCAAGAGTCAATATAAGAGCTTTTAAGCAAGTCCACATACTCAACTATCATTTAGTCTTTCACAATTGCTAAAACTCACGCAATACTTATGGGTATGAAGTTTTAATCGGACACAGAGAAAGATAGGGGCTTATAGTTTTGCCTCCCAACCTTTTACCTCAAGGGTAATGTCAACAATAATAGTTTATGAAAACCCACATCCAATTAGCTATATATATCAGGATGTTTCCAACACACAGTGCTTGCCAAAGGATAAAATGTAAAAAGGAAAGGTGAAAATCACCATGACTCTTGTATAAAGTATAAGACAAAAATAAAAGATAGGCCCTTCACAGAGGGAAGCAGAGGTTGTCATGTGTTTTTAGGTTGGATGCACAAAATCTTAATGCAAAAGAACATCACTTTATATTGCCACTTGTGATAGGGACCTTTATTATGTAGTTCGTCACTTTTATTTCTTCCATATCAAAAGATCGTATAAAGCTTATTTTCTCCACACTGATAGATCATACATATTTAGAGAGCAATTTTTATTGCTTGCAACAATGACAACTTACTTGAAGGATCTTATTCAATCCATAGGTAGATATGGTGGACTCTCATGGCAAAACTGGGTTTAAGGATATTTGGAAGCACAAGTACTATCTCTAATTGGTGCAAAGGATTTGGCTAGCATGAGAGGGAAAGGCAAGCTCAACATGTTGGATGATCCATGACAAAATAATTTATTTCAGATATAATAAAAAATAACCCATTACGTTGTCTTGCTTGTTCAACATCAACTTTTTAGCATGTCATATTTTAATGAGTGCTCACAATCATAAAAGATGTCCAAGATAGTATATTTATATGTGAAAAACTCTCTTTCTTTATTACTTCCTATTAATTGCAACGATGACCAAAACTATGTTTGTCAACTCTCAACAACTTTTATTCATCATACTCTTTATATGTGAAGTCATTACTCTCCATAAGATCAATATGATCTCTTTATTTCTTTTTATTCTTTCTTCTATTCCCTCAAGATCATAGCAAGATACCCAAGCTCACGGACTCAATTACATAGATAAGGATCAACACAAAACTCAAAGCTAGATCATACTAAACTTTATTCTACTAGATCAAGATATAACCAAAAGGATCGAACTAAGAAAAACGGTAAAGATAAAAGTGTGATGGTGATGCGATACCGGGGCACTCCCCCAAGCTTGGCAGTTGCCAAGGGGAGTGCCCATACCCATGTATTCATGTCTCTTTCTTCGGAGGTGGTGATGATGGAGTTGTTGATGACGTAGGCTTGTCGTCCAACATCGAGCGTAGGAGGTGCTCCAACTTACGAATAATGCCCTTGAGTGTGGTGATATGCTCTTGCACCAGAATATTTTCACGAGTTAGATACTTGTTCTACACCTGAACTATTTCAATCATCTTGAAAGCTTCAATTTCAGTAGGGATAAAAAGATTGTTGTGAGTTTGAAGTATGTCTTCTTCTTCTGCTGTCGAAGCTTGATCCTCCGCGGCCTTCTTGATCCTATCACCCTTGTTTATATCCCCAAGTTCCTCTCTCTTCATATCTATCTTCATTAGCTAAGCATCATCTCCCGCGTCGTTGGATGAGGGGGACGACATGATGCATGTCCTTAAAAATCTGGCAGAAAACAGCTCGAAACAAAAACAGGAGATATTTGCGTGGTACGGTGGTCAAAACCTTCGGGAGATTATATAATGATTTTTTACTGACCAAAAGAAGTATCGTGCAAGAAATCGGAGCCCGGAGGGCACACGAGGTGCCCACGAGGCAGGGGGCGTGCCCAGGGGGGTAGGGCGCACCGCCCACCCTCGTGGATGGTGGTTGGCTCCCCTCTGGTGCCTTCTTCCCCCAATATTTTTAATATATTCCAAAACTGACTTTCGTGGAGTTTCAGGACTTTTGGAGTTGTGCAGAATAGGTCTCTAATATTTGCTCCTTTTCCAGCCCAGAATTCCAGCTGCCGGCATTCTCCCTCTTCATGTAAACCTTGTAAAATAAGAGAGAAAAGGCATAAGTATTGTGACATAATGTGTAATAACAGCCCATAATGCAATAAATATCGATATAAAAACATCATGCAAAATGGACGTATCAGATCTCATGATCGTGATCTCGTCCGTTGAATGTGGAATGTCCCTTGTTTTTCGGTCATAGATTTTAGAGGAAGCGGTTCCGCCTTCGGGATATATAAAAAACCCTTCGAGGGTCTTCTTCATTTGTTCTCTCTCAGTTCATCCTCAAACCCCCTCTCGCTCTCCGCCCGAGCCCGAGCTCGAAGCAGCGTCGTCGTTGTGCCTCGCCGTGCAACTCCGGTGAAGCCTCGCTGTCATTGGTCGCGCTAGTGCGGTACTTCTTCTTCTCTGCATAGCTGTAGTCGATCTCTGCTGCCAAGTTAGAGCGCACAGATCTGGAGCCAGCCCTATCTTCTCCTCTGTTCTAGGGTTGTTCTTATGACGCGAATTTCTCTTGCTTTATTTTCTTGTGGTAGATCTTTAGGGCTCTCTAGGTCATGGCTTGTATGGTTTGTAGTTTTTCCCTCATACAAGTCAACTGAGATATAGGGTTCATGTATATTTTTTCGAAAGATTAGATAAGTTGTTACTCTGCCTTATGGTGTGCTGCAATTCCATCGATGATATCTTTCAAATATATACCATGAATTCCTTTGCTGCTTTCGAAAAACTTGTTGTTTTTAGTCAAAATGCTTCTGCGCATGTTTATGGCCCCTTCATGTTTTCCCTCGCATTGTTGTTTTTCTCTTAGGAGTGGTCATGGCTCATAGTTCGGAAGAGCAGTTTGGGTTTGAAGAAAATACCTCAGCTGCCACATATGGCTAAAAGAGCAAAGTTGGCTAGTGAAAGAAAAGCAGCTAAGCCGCCAAAGATTCCGAAGAAGAAGTCTGAATCTGAATCAGACGAATAAGAAGATAAAATTCCCTCGGCCCACAATCAGCCAGAGGATGAACAGATCACCGATTTAAAGACCTTGTTCTCTGATGGAAATCCCAAGAAGGGTGGCTGCGGTAGAGAAAGAAACACCATCGCTGAGATGTCTAATCCCGAGACTTACAAAACTCCACGTGGAATTGAAACAACGACCAAAAGAAATAATAGGTTGCAAAGGATTCGCCATCACTGGGCGAAGAAGTGGTTCAATTATGAGAATGTCTGATGGAAATATCAAATCTTGTTTGCATTCACTCCACCCTGGAATGATTGCATAGCTGAAGGCTGCCTCGGTCCAGATGATGAAAAAGTTAGGCCTCCTCCTCCTAAAAATGCTAATGTTGGCTCACTGAAAACAATCACTGATTTTCTCGAAGAAGTGGAAAAGTGAGCAAAGGCCAAGGCCAAGCATGAAGCCAAGGCATCAAAGAAAAATCAAGTTGAATAGAGAAATGTGAGTTGACTCAGCAAGATGTGTAAGAGAAGAATGATCGGGCCTCAGCCCAAAAGGAAAAGAAGAAAAGGAAGTATGTTTCCCCTCATGCTTCGAGAAAGAAATCAGTTGCCAGAAAGTCAAAGAAGGCAGCTTCTGCCTCATCAAATGAGTCCTCCAATGAAGATGCTCCTGAAGAAATTCCAATGTATGATCAACGAGCTCTTCTTGACAAGCCATATCAAACTCCCTCACCGGCAAAAGTGTAACCTCCTTTGAGAATGTCACCAAGGCTTGCACCTGCCCCAGTCTCAGATAAACCTTCGGGTTCTACTGCCCCTTCTGCGAAGAGAAAGCTGATATCCGAAGAGAAAGCTGTTGTGTCTGCCAAGAAAGCAAAATCTAATGTTCCTGCTCCCACAGAGGAACAAAAATATGACTTCGATCTTATGATTGTCATTATTGAAAGTGTTGCCTATGATGCAAAATCAGCTGATCTAAGTAGTTTGGGTCTTCTTGATGATGTTACCAAGCTGGTAGCAAAACACTTCGCTGAGCTGGGAGAGATTACTAAGGAGCTAAACCAAGATGTCGAGGACAAGAAAACCCTCGAGCAAATGAGGAGAGATGTTAGCACAGATTCTGAAAGAAAGAGCCTGAACAAGGAGATTCTTGAGCTCACCAAAGCCCTCACTATTATGAGGAATAATAAGATTGAGTGGCTCTCAAGGCTGAAGATGGATGCTTCTCAGCTATGTGATCAAAGAAATGATGAGATTAAACGTCAGGCGGATCTTGCTCGACGAAGGACACAGGAAGAAAAGCGTCAGAAAGATAAGGCCAAAGCCAGCAAGCCAAAGGCTGTCAAAGATCGCCGTATTCAAACTGTAGCAACCAATGCTCATGTTGACATAAGTGCTCCACTGTAGTAGATACCACCATCCCCTCGTCACGAGGAAGAAACCATGCAGCAAGCTGGGCCTATGGTAGTTATCATTCCTACCTCAGTTGCTCAAGAAACATATGTGATGGATATCTTTCTGAACAATCCTGATGAAGGAAATGACATGCCCGAGCAACAAGCACCAGCAGTGAAAGTTGATGAAGAGATTGTGATTGAGGAGGTAGTTTCATTACCTTGAAAACAAATGCAAGTTAAGCCCTCCGGATCCAACAAGGAGGATGATAAAGTTGAGGGGGAGCAAAATGCTTCTCGAGGAAATACCACCCCAGTCACATCATCTGGTACCCTGATACGTCTCCAACGTATCTATAATTTTTGATTGTTCCATGCTATTATATTATTTGTTTTGGATGTTAATGGGCTTATTTATACACTTTTATATTATTTTTCGGACTAACCTACTAACCCAAGGCCCAGTGCAAATTGCTGTTTTTTGCCTATTTCAGTGTTTCGCAGATAAGGAATACCAAACGGAATCCAAATGGAATGAAACCTTCGGGAGAGTTATTTTTGGAACAAACGTGATCCAGAGGACTTGGAGTGGATGTCAAGCAACCAACAAGGAGGCCACAAGGCAGGGGGCGCGCCTACCCCCTAGGCGCGCCATCCACCCTCGTGGGCCCCTCGTGGCTCAACTGACCTACGTCTTCCTCCTATATATATTCATATACCCTGAAAACATCCACGAGCACCACGAAACCCTATTTCCACCACCGCAACCTTCTGTACCCAAGAGATCCCATCTTGGGGCCTTTTCCGGAGCTCCGCCGGAGGGGGCATCGATCACGGAGGGCCTCTACATCAACTCCATGGCCCCTCCGATGATGTGTGAGTAGTTTACTTCAGACCTTCGGGTCCATAGTTATTAGCTAGATGGCTTCTTCTCTCTCTTTGGATCTCAATACAAAGTTCTCCTCGATCTTCTTGGAGATCTATTCGATGTAACTCTTTTTGCGGTGTGTTTGTCGAGATCTGATGAATTTTGGGTTTATGATCAAGTCTATCTATGAACAATATTTGATTCTTCTCTGAAATCTTTAATATATGATTGGTTATCTTTGCAAGTCTCTTTGAATTATCAGTTTGGTTTGGCCTACTAGATTGATCTTTCTTGCAATGGGAGAAGTGCTTAGCTTTGGGTTCAATCTTGCAGTGCTCGATCCCAGTGACATAAAGGGAAACGACACATATTGTATTGTTGCCATCGAGGATAAAAAGATGGGGTTTATATCATATTGCTTGAGTTTATCCCTCTACATCATGTCATCTTACCTAATGTGTTACTCTGTTCTTATGAACTTAATACTCTAGATGCATGTTGGATAGCGGTCGATGTGTGGAGTAATAGTAGTAGATGCAGGCAGGAGTCGCTACTTGTCACGGACGTGATGCCTATATACATGATCATGCCTAGATATTCTCATAATTATTCGCTTTTCTATCAATTGCTCGACAGTAATTTGTTCACCTACCGTAATACTTATGCTATCTTGAGAGAAGCCACTAGTGAAACCTATGGCCCTCGGGTCTATTCTCCATTATATTAATCCTCCATCAACAAGCTATTTCTATTACCTTTTATTCTGTAATCTTTACTTTTAATCTTCATCATAAAAATGCCAAAAATATAATCTTATCATGTCTATCAGATCTCACTCTCGTAAGTGACCGTGAAGGGATTGACAACCCCTTTATCACGTTGGTTGCGAGGTTCTTATTTGTTTGTGTAGGTACGAGGGACTTGCGTGTGGCCTCCTACTGGAATGATACCTTGGTTCTCAAAAACTAAGGGAAATACTTACGCTACTTTCCTGCATCACCCTTTCCTCTTCAAGGGAAAACCAATGCAGTGCTCAAGAGGTAGCAAGAAGGATTTCTGGTGCTGTTGCCAGGGAGTCTACGCACAAGTCAAGACATACCAAGTACCCATCACAAACTCTTATGCCTCGCATTACATTACTTGCCATTTGCCTCTAGTTTTCCTCTCCCCCACTTCACCCTTGCCATTTTATTCGCCCTCTTTTTCCGCCCCCCTTCTCTTCTTTCGTTCGCTTTTTCTTTCGCTTGCTTCGTCGTTATGGCTAGTCCTTTATCTACTCTTTTGTGTCCCGAGAATGAGGTCCTTAATTTTAAACAAAGGGAGGGAGAAAATCTAAAAGACACTTGGTACAGAATTTGCAATGCACAAAATAGATCTACTAGCAAGCAATCTACTTCCGTTCTTCTCCGCAATTTTTATGTAGGCATCATTACTTGGAATAGATATATTCTTGATACCATTACCGGAGGAAATTTCTTGGGTAGCCACACTTTTGATTCTTATAATGCTATGATAGATTTGTTTGGCACACCACCTCTCTTGGTTAATGGAACTATGTTAACTTTAGAACATGTTATGCAAAGGCTCGATATTATTGAAAATAAAGTTGCCACTATGGAATTGATTGATAATTTGGATAAAAAGATCCACAACCAAATTACCCAATATGGATCTAAGGTAGGAGTCATTCCGAAAAGTTTTAAAGAAAAAGAACCTGTAGTGAATGAAAGAATAGACCAAGATATTACCAACATAGGGTCCGCTTTTTCTGCCATAAGCAATTCTTCAAATCCTCCCACCAAAGTTGCCAAATTAATGTATGTTCCTAAAAGTAAGGGTGAAACTTCTAGTAAGGAAAATGCGGATCTCAAATCCATAAGTGTTCACACCAAATTTCTCGCTATCATTAAGGAACCTTTTGCTACAAATGATTTTATTGATTTCTTGCCTAAGAGTTTAATCATTAATAGAAAGAAGGAAACTCCTAAGGGTTATAAGTGTTCTATTGAATAATAGCATACCAAAGATGATAATACCTAGATCTATCCTTGCTTTTATGCCTAGCTAGGGGCGTTAAACGATAACGCTTGTTGGGAGGCAGCCCAATTTTATTTTTGTTTCTTGCTTTTTGATTATGTTTAGTAATAAATAATTCATCTAGCCTCTGTTTAGATGTGGTTTTATGCTTTTAATTAGTGTTTGTGCCAAGTAGAACTTTTGGGAAGACTTGGGGGAAGTCTTTGAGATCTTGCTCTAAAAAACAGAAACTTTAGCGCTCACGAGATTTGCTTCCATTTTTTACTGGAGAGTGCTATTTAGTTAATTATTTTTGAAGATTATTAATAGATAAATTACTCACGTCCAGCAATTTATTTTAGAATTTTTGGGGTTCCAGAAGTATTCGAAACCTATAGATTACTACAGACTGTTCTATTTTTTGACAGATTCTGTTTTTGTGTGTTGTTTGATTATTTTGATGAATCTATGGCTAGTAATAGAGTTTATGAACCATAGAAAAATTGGAATACAGTAGTTTTAACACCAATATAAATAAATAATGAGTTCATTACAGTACCTTTAAGTGGAGGTTTGTTTTCTTTTACTAACGGAGCTCACGAGATTTTCTTTTAAGTTTTGTGTTGTGAAGTTTTCAAGTTTTGGGTAAAGATTTGATGGATTATGGAACAAGGAGAGGCAAGAGCATAAGCTTGGGGATGCCCAAGGCACCCCAAGGTAAAATCCAAGGACAACCAAAAGCCTAAGCTTGGGGATGCCCCAGTAGGCATCCCCTCTTTCGTCTTCGTCCATCGGTAACTTTACTTGGAGCTATATTTTTATTCACCACATGATATGTGTTTTGCTTGGAGCATCTTGTATGATTTGAGTCTTTGATTTTTAGTTTACCACAATCATCCTTGCTGTGCACACCTTTTGGGAGAGACACACATGAATTGGAATTTATTAGAATACTCTATGTGCTTCACTTATATCTTTTGAGCTAGATAATTTTGCTCTAGTGCTTCACTTATATCTTTTAGAGCACGGTGGTGGTTTTATTTTATAGAAATAATTGATCTCTAATGCTTCACTTATATTATTTTGAGAGTCCTTTATAACAGCATGGTAATTTGCTTTGGTTATGAAATTAGTCCTAATACGATAGGCATCCAAGATGGGTATAATAAAAACTATCATAAAAAGTGCATTGAATACTATGAGAAGTTTGATACTTGATGATTGTTTTGAGATATGAAGATGGTGATATTAGAGTCATGCTAGTTGAGTAGTTGTGAATTTGAGAAATACTTGTTCTAAAGTCTGTGATTCCCGTAGCATGCACGTATGGTGAACTGTTATGTGATGAAGTCGGAGCATGATTTATTTATTGATTGTCTTCCTTATGAGTGGCGGTCGGGGACGAGCGATGGTCTTTTCCTACCAATCTATCCCCTAGGAGCATGCGTATAGTACTTTGTTTCTATAACTAATAAATTTTTGCAATAAGTATGTGAGTTCTTTATGACTAATGTTGAGTCCATGGATTATACGCACTCTCACGGTCTCACCATTGCTAGCCTCTCTAGTACCGCGCAACTTTCGCCGGTACCATAAACTCACCATACACCTTCCTCAAAACAGCCACCATACCTACCTATTATGGCATTTCCATAGCCATTCCGAGATATATTGCCATGCAACTTTCCACCGTTCCATTATTATGACACGCTTCATCATTGTCATATTTCCTTGCATGATCATGTAGTTGACATCGTATTTGTGGCAAAGCCACCATGCTTAATTTTTCATACATGTCACTCTTGATTCATCGCAATCCCGGTACACCGCTGGAGGCATTCACATAGAGTCATATTTTGTTCTAAGTATCGAGTTGTAATTCTTGAGTTGTAAGTAAATAAAAGTGTGGTGATGATCATCATTAGATCATTGTCCCATGTGAGGAAAGGATGATGGAGACTATGATTCCCCCACAAGTCTGGATGAGACTCCGGACGAAAAAAAAGAGGCCATAAAAAAGAGAAAAGAAGGCCCAAATGAAAAAATGAGAGAAGAAGAGAGAAGGGACAATGTTACTATCCTTTTACCACACTTGTGCTTCAAAGTAGCACCATGATTTTCTTGATAGAGAGTCTCCTATGTTGTCACTTTCATATACTAGTGGGAATTTTACATTATAGAACTTGGCTTGTATATTCCAATGATGGGCTTCCTCAAAATGCCCTAGGTCTTCGTGAGCAAGCGAGTTGGATGCACACCCACTTAGTTTCTTTTTGAGCTTTCATACACTTATAGCTCTAGTGCATCCGTTGCATGGCAATCCCTACTCACTCACATTGATATCTATTTATGGGCATGTCCATAGCCCGTTGATACGCCTAGTTGATGTGAGACTATCTTCTCCTTTTTGTGTTCTCCACAACCACCATTCTATTCCACCTATAGTGCTATGTCCATGGCTCACGCTCATATATTGCGTGAAGATTGAAAAAGTTTGAGAACACAAAAAGTATGAAACAATTGCTTGGCTTGTCATCGAGGTTGTGCATGATTAAATACTTTGTGTGATGAAGATAGAGCATAGCCAGACTATATGATTTTGTAGGGATAACTTTCTTTGGCCATGTTATTTTGAGAAGACATGATTGCTTAGTTAGTATGCTTGAAGTATTATTATTTTTTATGTTAATATTAAACTTTTGTCTTGAATCTTTCGGATCTGAACATTCATGCCACAATAAACAAAGTTACATTGAAAAATATGCTAGGTAGCATTCCAAATCAAAAATTCTGTTTTTATCATTTACCTACTCGAGGACGAGCAGGAATTAAGCTTGGGGATGCTTGATACGTCTCCAACGTATCTATAATTTTTTATTGTTCCATGCTATTATATTATCTATTTTGGATGTTAATGGGCTTATTTATACACGTTTATATTATTTTTCGGACTAACCTACTAACCCAAGGCCCAGTGCAAATTGCTGTTTTTTTTGCCTATTTCAGTGTTTCATAGAAAAGGAATACCAAACGGAATGAAACCTTCGTGAGAGTTATTTTTGGAACAAACGTGATCCAAAGGACTTGGAGTGGACGTCAAGCAACCAACAAGGTGGCCACGAGGCAGGGGGCGCCTACCCCCCTGGGCGTGCCCTCCACCCTCATGGGCCCCTCGTGGCTCAACTGACCTACTTCTTCCTCCTATATATATTCATATACCCTGAAAACATCCAGAGCACCACGAAACCCTATTTCCACCGCCGCAACCTTCTATACCCAAGAGATCCCATCTTGGGGCCTTTTCCGGAGCTCCGCCGGAGGGGGCATCGATCACGGAGGGCCTCTACATCAATTCCATGGCCCCTCCGATGATGTGTGAGTAGTTTACTTCAGACCTTCGGGTCCATATTTATTAGCTAGATGGCTTCTTCTCTCTCTTTGGATCTCAATACAAAGTTCTCCTCGGTCTTCTTGGAGATCTATTCGATGTAACTCTTTTTGCGGTGTGTTTGTCGAGATCCGATGAATTGTGGGTTTATGATCAAGTCTATCTATGAACAATATTTGATTCTTCTCTAAAATCTTTTATGTATGATTGGTTATCTTTGCAAGTCTCTTCGAATTATCAGTTTGGTTTGGCCTACTAGATTGATATTTCTTCCAATGGAGAAGTGCTTAGCTTTGGGTTCAATCTTGCGGTGCTTGATCCCAGTGACAGAAAGGGAAATGACACGTACTGTATTGTTGCCATCGAGGATAAAAAGATGGGTTTTATATCATATTGCTTGAGTTTATCCCTCTACACCATGTCATCTTACCTAATGCGTTACTCTGTTCTTATGAACTTGATACTCTAGATGTATGCTGGATAGCGGGCGATGTGTGGAGTAATAGTAGTAGATGCAGGCAGGAGTCGGTCTACTTGTCATGGACGTGATGCCTATATACATGATCATGCCTAGATATTTTCATAATTATTCGCTTTTGTATAAATTGCTCGACAGTAATTTGTTCACCTACCATAATACTTATGCTATCTTGAAAGAAGCCACTAGTGAAACATATGGCCCCGGGGTCTATTCTCCATTATATTAATCCTCCGTCAACAAGCTATTTCTATTACCTTTTATTTTGCAATCTTTACTTTTAATATTTATCATAAAAATACCAAAAATATTATCTTATCATCTCTATCAGATCTCACTCTCGTACGTGACCGTGAAGGGATTGACAACCCCTTTGTCACGTTGGTTGCAAGGTTCTTATTTGTTTCTGTTGGTACGAGGGACTTACGTGTGGCCTCCTACTGGATTGATACCTTGGTTCTCAAAAACTAAGGGAAATACTTACGCTACTTTGCTGCATCACCCTTTCCTCTTCAAGGGAAAACCAACGCAGTGCTCAAGAGGTAGCATACCCCTACCTAGATGGATGTTGATCTTGCTACTGCTTCTACGGCTTTGCAGCTAGAATAGGATGAAAAGAAAGTTGAAGAGCCCATGGCTCACGAACAAGTTGTACCACCTGCTGTGCCCCAAGTAACCGAGAAAGATGTTGTTGTGACCCAAGTGTCCAAAGAGGTTGTCGTGCCTCCCACTGTTCAGAGTTCACCGAAAGAAAAGGCCCTAGTGCTTGATAGCCAGAAAGCCGTTGAAGGAGTTCTAGCGAAAGAAAATGAAGGTCAGACTGGTGCCCTAGTGCCATTAGCGCCAGATAAAGTGAAAAGGCCCCTTGCTCCACTAAAGCCAATTGATGAAATACGCTAGCTTCTAATGTTCAACCGATGGAAATTAGCGATGAAGAAAATTGGAAAAATCCCCAGGAAACACTTCCTTTGTTCCCTGCTGGATATGGCCCAAATGGTCCTGCATTCAGTGAGCAGCTTCATTTTTCGAAGCTTGCATTATTTGGGATCAGTCTGTATGAAGGAGAAAGGACGTCTCTGTCACCCAGGTTCTGGACTGAAGAGCAAGCTGTATATTATGCTCGGATCTTGTTTGGCAAGAATAGAATTTTCAATCACAATATATTAAACTTCACGAAGCTCGAAGAAATGCCCTGTTTCCACCATGCAATCGGGCATATTGAACATGCCCTCCTGAAAGGACTCATGCGCTTCAATCATGGCTGGAACAGAGAAATCATCCTTCAGTTCTATACCACATTATATATCTCAGGAGAACTTGGAAATACCTCAACCTAGATTCTCGAATGGATGACAGGCAGAGAAAAGATCAAATGCTCGACATATCAGTTTTTGGCCATGATGAATCTTCCTCGATGTGAGTTTGAAAAAGATAGAGAACACAGGCTGCATTATTGGGAAGTATCCGAAGCACAACTCCACATGTTGATGCATCCAAATTTGGTTGGAGATGAATGTGCTGATGTAGATCCCAAGAAGTTGGCCTATGACAACAAAGTCATGATTCACATCCTATGCAATACTCTCACACCAACGAAGAGACAAAATTCCATCAATAGCATTGTGGGAAATGGACTTCTGGCCATCTCTCAAGGAATACGCTTCCATGTCCCAGATCTTTTCATTCGCAATTTGGCGTGTGCTGCTGATAGCCCTAGTCACTGAAGCCATATGATCCATGGATCATGTTTGCAATTGATCAGCTCATCAATGAAAAATTCTTCCGGGCTTATATTCCGAAAGTTTTCATGCCACCAGTACATGATACTCTTCATATGGTGAAGGATATTGGAAAAGGGAAGGAACCAGTTGATGTTGTTGGCACCGCATTGATACGTCTCCAACGTATCTATAATTTTTTATTGTTCCATGCTATTATATTATCATTCTTGGATGTTTTATAATAATTTTATAGAAACTTTATATCATTTTTTGGGACTAACCTATTAACCCAGTGCCCAGTGCCAGTTGTTGTTTTTTGCTTGTTTTTTAGATCATAGGAAATCAATATCAAATGGAGTCCAAACACCGTGAACTTTTTATGGATTTTTTATGGAGCAGAACACTTCCAATGGGCCAGAGCAGCACCTGGGGGTGCCCCGAGGGGGCACAACCCACCGGGCGTGTCTGGGCCAGGTGGGTTGTGCCCACCTCGGTGGCCTCCCGCACCCCTCTTTACCCTATAAATTCCCAAATATTCCAAAAACCCTCGGGGTTAACATAGATTAGAAGTTTCACCGCCGCAAGGCTCTGTAGCCACTGAAAACCAATCTAGACCCCGTTTCGGCACTCTGCCGGAAGGGGAAATCATCACCGGTGGGCATCTTCATCATCCCGGCGGCCACCACGATGAGGAGGGAGTAGTCCACCCTCAGGGCTGAGGGTTTGTACCAGTAGCTATGTGTTTAATCTCTCTCTCTCTCGTGTTCTTGAGATGTCACGATCTTGATGTATCGCGGGCTTTGTTAATATAGTCGGATCATGTGGTGTTTTCCCCTCTCTATCTTGTTGTGATGAATTGAGTTTTCCCTTTGAGATTTCGTTGTTATCGGATTGAATACTTTTATGGATTTGAGAGCACTTGATATATGTCTTGCATATGAATACTCGTGGTGGCAATGGGGTATCATATTGATTCACTTGATATGTGTTTTGGCATTCAACTCGCGGATTCCCGCCGTGACATTGGGGTAATCTATGCATAGGGGTTGATGCATGTTCTCATCTTTTATTTCTCCGGTAGAAATCTTGGGGCACTCTTTGAGGTTCTTTGTGTTGGATTGAGCATTATGAATCAGAAATTATTTGGTGTTATTTTAGTACGAACTCTTGGATAGATCGATCGGAAGGAATAGCTTCGAGGTGGTTTCGTACCCTACAAACGATTTCTTCTTATGTTCTCCGCTAGATAGGAACTTTGGAGTGATTCTTCGTTGCACTTTGAGGGATGGTTATATGATCCAATTATATTAACATTGTTGAGAGATTGCACTAGCGAAAGTATGGACCCTAGGTCTCATTTTCAAGCATTACAATACCGTTTGTGCTCCGTTTTATCAATTGCTACCTTGCTGTTTTTATTGTTACCATTACAAAAATCAATATCTACTATCGTTACTACACTTTTATCACCATCTCTTCGCTGAACTAGTGCACCTATACAATTTGCCATTGTATTTGGTGTGTTGGGGACACAAGAGACTCTTTGTTATTTGGTTGCAGGGTTGTTTGAGAGAGACCATCTTCATCCTACGCCTCCCACAGATTGATAAACCTTAGGCCATCCACTTGAGGGCAAATTGCTACTGTCCTACAAAACTCTGCGCGTGGAGGCCCAACACGTGTCTACAAGAATAAAGTTGTGTAGTAGACATCAAGCTCTTTTCTGGCACCGTTGCCGGGGAAGTGAGTGCTTGAAGGTATATCTTTAGATCTTGCAATCGAATCTTTTAGTTTCTTGTTTTATCACTAGTTTGGTTTATAAAAGAAAACTACAAAAAATGGAATTGAGATTGCATCATATTATTCATCTTTATAATGTATTTCGTAAAAATGATGGAAAGGAAAATTGTGCTCAATTGATAGAAGAAGAATTCAATAGAATGTTTGGTATAAATGATGAGCATGATTGCAATGTTGTTAGTATGAATTCTTTGGATATCCATGATGCTAATGATATGCAAAGCCATAAGCTTGGGGATGCTATGTTTGATGAAGATGATATTTTTAGTCCCCCAAGATTTGATGTGCAAATTTGTTATAATGATTGCATGCCTCCTATGTATGATGATTACAATGATGAAAGTGGATTTGGAGAGGTCATGACTTTATTTAGTGATGAATCCACCATTTTGAAAGAGGTTTCAATTGACTATAATAATAAAAAGTTGCTATCTATGATGATTATGGTGATGACATGTATGCTATATTAAATAATGGTAACCATGAAACTTATCATCATGATTTTAATTTTCAATCCCATGATAGTTATTTTGTTGAGTTTGCTCCCACTACTATTCATGAGAATAATTTTGCTTATGTGGAGAGTAATAAAATTTCTATGCTTGTGGATCATGAAAAGAATGCTTTATGTGATAGTTATATTGTTGAATTAATTCATGATGCTACTGAAAATTACTATGACAGAGGAACATATGCTTTTACATATTGCAAAAATATCAAGTTTCCTCTCTATGTGTTGAAAATCTTAAAGTTTTGCTTGTTTTGCCTTCCAATGCTAGTTGATTCTTGCTCCCATAAATTGTCTGCTCACAAAATCCCTATGCATAAGAAGTGGGTTAGGCTTAAATGTGCTTGTCATGTGATTTATGATGCTCTCTTTATGTTTCAATTATTATCTTTTATGCGGGCATCATTGAAATCATCATGCCTAGCTAAAAGGCATTAAAGAAAAGCGCTTGTTGGGAGACAACCCAACACTTTTACCTACTGTTTTTGTGTGTTCACATGATTAGGCTACTGTAGTAATCATGTTTTATTGCTTTTGTTTCAATAAAGTGCCAAGTAAGACCTTTGGGATGGCTTACAGTGATAGTTGATTTGATCTTGCTGAAAAACAGAAACTTTTGCGCTCAGGAAAACAATTCTCATTTTTAACAGAAGCGTGATAAAATTCTGTTTCTTTTTGAAGAAGATTAATAGACAAATTACCCAGGTTTTCCTATTTTTCAGAATTTTTGGAGTAGCGGAAGTATGGTTGGAGTATAGATTACTACAGATTGTTCTGTTTTTGACAGATTATGTTTTCAATGCATAGTTTGCTTGTTTCCCAATTTCCATGGCTTATAATGCTCAATATAAATTGTGGAAATGATATGCTATAGTAGGCATTGTGTGAGAACAATTATGAATCTTGTCTTTGACCATACCAAAAGTAAAATGGTTTGCTCTTTATCATACTAACCTATCTCACAAAGCTCCGTTAAGTTTTGTGTGATTGAAGTTTTCAAGTTTTGGGTGAGATGTTGGTATGAGGAGAATAAAGAGTGACAAGACCCTATGCTTGGGGATGCCCAAGGCACCCCAAGGTAATATTCAAGGAAGAACTAAGCAACTAAGCTTGGGGATGCCCACGAAGGCATCCCCTCTTTCGTCTTCAACATTATCGGTAACCTCACTTGGAGCTATGTCTTCATTTGTCACATGATATGAGTTTTACTTGGAGCGTCATTTTATTTTGTTAGGATTTTCCTGCCGTTTAGAATAATGTTGTAGCAACCAGACCTCAAATAGTCTGATCTCTGTGCTTCAGTGTCATCCCTGGATCAGTAATGCTCACACGCACAATACTTGAAGGATTTATAACAGAGTAGCAATCACGCACTTATTACATCGAATGTCTCAGAAGATAACTTACTACAAATAATATGGCTTAAGGCCATCTAATAACGATAACTGCGGAAGGCTTGGAAGATAAGTGAGTCCATCAACTCCAGCGGCATCACTGAGTATAGAACCACGACCTAAGGCTCCTTATTCGTCGTCTAAAAAGTCTGCAACATGAACGTTACAGCCCGAAAACGGGTTAGCACATGTGAAAGGATTGATATGGTTGACTAGAGGGGGGTGAATAGGCAACTAACAATTTTTAGCTTTTCTTTAACAATTTAAACTTTGCATCAAAGTAGGTTGTCTAGATATGCAACTAGATGAGCAACCTATATGATGCAACAAGGATAGGAACACAAGCAAGCAAGAGATATATCACAAATAAGCTTGCACAAGTAAAGGCACGAGGTAACCAAGAGTGGAGCCGGTGGAGACGAGGATGTGTTACTGAAGTTCCTTCCCTTTGAGGGGAAGCATGTCTCCGTTGGAGCGGTGTGGAGGCACAATGCTTCCCAAGAAGCCACTAGGGCCACCGTATTCTCCTCACGCCCTCAAACAATGCGAGATGCCGTGATTCCAGTATCGGTGCCCTTGGAGGCGGTGACCGGACCTTTACAAACAAGGTTGGGGCAATCTCCACAACTCAATTGGAGGCTCCCAACGACACCACGAAGCTTCACCACAATGGACTATGGCTCCGCGGTGACCTCAACCGTCTAGGGTGCTCAAACACCCAAGAGTAACAAGATCCGCAAGGGATTAGTGGGGGGAATCAAATTTCTCTTGGTGGAAGTGTAGATCGGGGCCTTCTCAACCACACCCGAGCAAATCAACAAGTTTGATTGGCTAGGGAGTGAGATCGGGCGAAAATGGAGCTTGGAGCAACAATGGAGCTTAGGGTTGGAAGAGGTAGTCAACTAGATGAAGAAGACACCCCTTTTATAGCTTAGGACAAAAATCCAACCATTATCCACCTACCAGCCCACGACCAGTGGTACTACCGCCCCAGACCAGCGGTACTACCGCAGGGCCACGCGGTACTTCCGCTTGCTGACAAGTGGTACTACCGCAAGGCCAGGCGGTACTACCGTGCGGACCCGCGGTACTACCGCAGCAGCAGCAGCTAGGGCGGACCTGTAGCACAAGAGCTGAGGGCGGTACTGCCACGGGCGCGGTACTACCGCTCCCCCTTGCGGTACTACCTCAAGGCAGGAAACCCCTAGCCTGGGAAGAGCGCAGATAAGGATACATCCGTGCCTACTTCCGTTGGTAAATGAAAGAAGCAAAAATCCGACAGAGTACTACCGCAGAGGAGCAGTACTACCGCCTGGCAGCTGGTCCAGGCCACGCATGGTACTACTACGCAAGGGATGCGGTACTACCGCAGTGGTGCGGATGTAAAAAATTACATCCGCCCCTACTACCGCGAAGGAGCGGTACTTGGCCTAGGGGCCACGGTACTGCGGCTCCAGAGGAGCGGTACTACCATGGGCACCTGCGGTACTACCGCGCCAAAGTGCGGTACTACCGCGGGTGCCTGCGGTACTACCGCTCAACAAGGAGCAGTACTACCGCAAGCACACCAACAACAGTCAGGACAAAGGAAAAGAGGATCAACGGAGGATGCTCCAAAGTGCAGGGGAAAGGAGGGGACAAGGAAGAAAACGTGTATGTGATGATTCCACCCAAACCTTTCCGACGGAGACCCCCTCTTGATAGTACGGCTTTCCTACGACTCAAATCCACCAAAAAGAAATGTAGAAAAGACGTCGTCTTCAACAGTCTTCGAGGGGCACCAAATCGTCTTGTGCCTAGCGACGAAACGTCTGGGAAACTCAAGGCACATGATTAGTCTGCAAAAGCATTGTCATCAATCACCAAAACACCTTAGGGATAAATATGCCCTTACAAGCTCCCCCTTTTTGGTGGATTGATGACAATACGGGATTTGCAAGAGGAAATAAGGTTAAGCAAACACAAACCCCTCCTCTCTAGAATATAGACGGGCTCCCCCTAGATGTGTGCCAACTAGATGGGTGCTTTGGACTGCACGGCACACGTACTAAGAACACAGCTCCCCCTATATTATAGAGACAAGGCATATCTTGCAAAAGTAAGGCTAACACTAGACAAGATAGTAAATACGAGGATAACAAGTAGCACAAACATAAGCTCACTAGGATAGAATAGAGTGCATATGTCTTACACCATATGAAGGATAAGTCTCAAGGGTGCAAACTAAACCAAAGCAAACGAGGTCCAGACGACACGACACGCAAGCACGCAAATCCCTACACTCTCTCCCCCTTTGGCATCGAGACACCAAAAAGGCAGAGAGGACACCTACACACAAGGGGTGGCTCAGGCAAAGAAATCATCCCAATGCTCCTCGTGCTCCTCGTCAGACTCGGCGGCGGGGACAGTCTCCTCGATGTCCTCCTTAGAACTAGTCCACTTGAAACCTTGCTTCGCCATCCATGTAGCCTCTGGCGTGATGGCATCCTCAGAACCGCCAGAGACATCCTCGCCAAAGAGCCTCATGACTTTCTTGTCGCGGCGGTGACTCTCCTTGGATGCCACGTGAGTCCTGTACTGCCCCTTCGCCTGCATGCAGAAGAGAATCTTCATCTTGTCCTTCAACTTCTTGGCCCACGACGGCTCAAAGGAAGGTGGGGAAGACCTAGCAGCACGGTCCTCAGCAACATCCTCTGCACCAGCCTCCTCCTCACCAACAGCCCTCCTAGCAGCAGACGCCTCAGCACGAGTAGTAGTGTTGGCCCAGTTGGGCTTGACGCGGAGACTGATGGACTCATGCCGAATCCAGTCTGGAGCAAGGAACTCATCACCAGGGTACATCTTCTCCCAAGTCGTGGAGATCAACAAAAACATGTATGGTCCATAGATAGGTACCTTGCGGGTGTACACCGCAAACCGAAGCTCACACCACATGATGTGTGAGACATCAAGTGGCTGAGTCTGAGACGAACGTGCCTCCGCGCACAGGAGCATCATGTCCACCAGATAGGAATGAACCTTGTCCTTGTCGCCATTGTGAGGGAACAGAGTGTTGCGGAAGATGCGATGCATGATATCCAGAAATGAGTTCAGCACCCAAGTCAACTTGCCACTAGGAAGCACCTTCTCAACATAGTACGACTGAAGCAAGTTCTTGTTAGCAGACTCAGAATTGGTGTGGGGGCGAACACCAATGGGTGTGTGAAGCCCGTCATCAGGAATGTTGAGCAGACCCATGAACTCCTTCCAGGTAGCAGACAACTGATGGCCATTGGTCATCCATGTCATCCTCCGCTCATCCCCGGGGTGAAAGTGAACTGAGGCAAAGAACTGACAGATAAGCTCAGGATCATAGTCAAGGTGGAAAGAGATCACATGTTCAATACCGAACTGCTCCACCAAATCCAGAGCTTCTCCAAAGTAGTCACGAAACTTGTCCTTCCTCATGTGATTCATGTCTATCCACTTGACATCCACATAGGTGTTTTGCTTGTTCTTGATTATCCAGATAAATGAGAGCCTGCTGCTTGGTCCAAAACAACTCAGTGCCTCTGAGGATAGCACGAGCATTCACATAAGGGTTGATCTTCCGGCGTTCGATGTACTCATTGAGGGGAATCTCATCCATGCCCTTAGCAGGTTCCTTTTGCTTGCTGGCAGTGGTCTTGACATTGCGCTTGGGGGCATTGGAGCCCTCTGGTGCTTCATCTTGAGGGTTGCGCAGTCGCTTGGAGGCAGTGTCACGACTGGGATTGGAACGGCGAGAGCCACCACCTAAGACACAAGAGAAAGCACACACAAAGAGCGAGAAGAATCAATGCAAAGACCACGGCAAAGCAAGGGAAACAAGTAGAAAGCATACGGGATAACTGCCATGAGGAAGATGGGACAACAACGGTAGTGCCGCCTGGTCGTGCGGTACTAAAATTTTAGTACCGCTCCTAGTCGCGGTAGTACCGTGTGAGGATATGGTAGTACCGTGGCTTGGAGCGGTAGTAAGACCTTAGTGCCACAGAACGTGCGGTAGTACAGCACCGAACGGGCGGTAGTACCGGACAAGCGGTAGTACCGCACCAGTAGCACGGTAGTACCGCACCGCATCAGATCCGAACCTACTTTTGAATCTGAGAAGACGCGCGCAACCACGGTGGAACTACGGTTGATCAAATCTACCACGGGACAATATAACAAGTATAATTTCTACAACCTTCTCTTGCAAAGACTTGGCCTAAAATCTCAAGAACACAAGCATCTCCCCAAAAACCTAGAAGCGAAAGAACAACCAAGAAAGAGAGGGATTTGGGGGAGAAACCTTGGTCCATGGCAAGAGGAAGTGGTGGGGAACGATCCCACCGGTCGGAATCCGAGGAGAGTGGCCGGAGATGGAGATCCGGCGAGGACCTCCGGCGCCGTTCTTGAGCGAGAGAGAGAGAGGCGGTGGGGAGAGAGACAAGTGAATGGGTATGGGGAGTTGGAACTCCCCTGCCCGAGTCATAACCCCCCACGCACTCGTCAGCGCGGTAGTACCGCGCTTCATCGCGGTAGTACCGCTCGGCGGAAGTACTGCACCTGAGCGGTAGTACCGCTCTCCCAGGCGGCAGTAAAAAATTACTGCCGCGCTAGGTGCGGTAGTACCATGCACTCCATGCGCGGTAGTACCATGGCTCACCGCAGTAGTACCGTGGGCTCAAAAAGAAGCAGTTTCCAAACACAAGAAAAGAGAGGTCTTTGCAAGGAAACTTCAAACAAGCAGGACACCACAAAAAGCTCAAACACGAAGAGAAGAAGGGGAAAAACGACAACAAGAGACGACCACGAGACACCACCTCTCCAAAAAGAGAGGGCGGTGGCCGGAGCCACCTATGTTTGAGTCAATTGGTATGGCACCGCAAAGAATTATCCTTGGGCCCATGACCAAAACTCTTCTTTGAAGCACAAGTACCATTAAAAATGGCTAATGTGAAAGATTTGATCAATTTATGCATAATGGGGGAGGGAGAGTTCATTGAGAGAACACTCCCCCTATGTCCATGCCTACACCTAAACAAGACAACAAGTTGAGTGTGGTGGGGTGTGCAAGGGTTCAAGCAACATTGCTTAAATCAATGATATTTAGCTCATGCCTTAACTCGCGAAATCTTGCTTCATCCAATGGCTTCATGAAAATATCTGCAAGGTTATCATGAGTGTTGACGTAGTTGAGCTCGATCTCCCCTCGCCTAATGTGATCTCGGATGAAGTGATACCAAATCTCAATATGCTTCGTCTTGAAGTGTTGCACCAGGTTGAGAGAAATCTTGATGGCACTTTCATTGTCACACCAAAGAGGCACTTTGTCACAAATGACACCGTAATCCTTTAAAGTTTGCCTCATCCATAAGAGTTGTGCACAACAACTACCGGCCGCTACATACTCCGCTTCGGTGGATGAGAGAGATACACAACTTTGCTTTTTGGAAGACCAACTCACCAAAGAGCAACCAAGGAATTGGCACCCTCCGGAAGTGGACTTACTATCCACTTTGTCTCCCACCCAATCAGAATTCGAAAACCCTACAAGCTTGAAGTTTTCTCCTCTTGGGTACCATAAGCCAAAGTTTGGGGTATGAGCCAAATATCGAAAGATTCGCTTGACCGCCACATAGTGACTTTCCTTAGGTGTAGCTTGAAACCGTGCACAAATTCCCACACTCAACATGATATCCGGTCTAGATGCATAAAGGTAAAGCAAGGATCCAATCATGGAGCGATATACCTTTTGATCCACCGCTTTACCATTGGGATCTATGTCAAGTTGGCACTTGGTGGGCATTGGAGTGGAAGCTGGCTTGACATCACTTAGCTTGAATCTCTTGAGCATGTCTTGAGTGTATTTGGCTTGGTTGATGAAGGTTCCTTCTCTTCTTTGCTTCACTTCGAACCCTAGAAAGAACTTCAACTCTCCCATGGAAGACATCTTGAACTTAGAGGTCATGAGAGCTGCGAATTCCTCATTGAATGCTCTGTTGGGGGAACCAAAGATAATGTCATCAACATATAGTTGGCATACAAACAACTCCCCTTTGACCTTAGTAAAAAGAGTGGGGCCGATTAGCCCAACTTCAAACCCACGATCTTGTAACAATTCGGTAAGGTGGTCATACCACGCACGTGGGGCTTGTTTAAGCCCATAGAGTGCCTTATCGAGTTGATACACATGATCAGGAAAGTAGGGATCCTCAAATCCGGGGGGTTGCTTGACATAGACCAACTCATTAATAGGACCATTAAGAAAAGCACTCTTCACATCCATTTGTTGCAACTTAAAGTTATGATGAGAAGCATAAGCAATCAACAAACGAATGGATTCAAGGCGAGCAACATGAGCAAAGGTTTCACCGTAGTCGATACCCTCGACTTGGGAGTAGCCTTGTGCCACCAATCTTGCCTTGTTGCGAATGATGGTCCCATGAGCATCTTGCTTGTTCTTGAATATCCACTTGGTTCCAATGACATTGTGGTTCCCCGTTGGCCTTGGCACCAATCTCCACACCTTGTTGTACTCGAAGTTGTTGAGTTCTTCATGCATGGCATTAAGCCAATCCGGATCTTCGAGTGCTTCATATACCTTTTGGGGTTCAACACAAGAGACAAACGTGTGATGTTCACAATAGTTTGCCAATTGTCTACGAGTGCTTACCCCCTTTTGAATGCTTCCAAGTACATTCTTCATGAGATGACCCTTGGTGGAGAGCTTGGAAGCAATCTTGGCGGCACGACGCTCCAATTCCTCCTCGGCGGTGAGTTGAGGAGCGATCACTTGATCATCTTGAGCGACATCTTGAGCTTGTTCTTGATCTTGAACTTGCTCGGAGGAGAGAACTTGACCTTGGGCATCACTTGGTGTATCAACATCGTCTTGAACATGATCTTGCCCTTGGTCTTGTTCACGAGGATGAGGGCCTTCACTTTGTTCCTCGGAAGCATGTGGGCCTTGGGTTGGTGATGGCTCCACTTGAGTGGAGCATTGTCCTTCTCCTTCGGCCACAAGGGGTTCCTCAATGGGTAGGATAAAACCAACACCCATTCTTCTTATGGCTTGAGGAGGAATTTCATCACCTACATCACAAGTGCCACTTTGCTCCACTTGGGAGCCGTTATTCTCATCAAACTCCATGTTACACGTCTCCTCAATAAGTCCCGTGGATTTATTGAGGACACGGTAAGCATGAGAGTTTGTAGCATAACCAACAAATATGCCCTCATAAGCTCTAGCCTCAAATTTAGACAACCAAACACCTTTCTTGAGAATGAAACACTTGCACCCGAACACCCAAAAGTACTTAAGGTTGGGCTTGTTACCGGTGAGTATCTCATATGGAGTATTGTTCAAGCCCTTGCGGAGGTAGAGCCGATTGGATGCATGACACGCAGTGTTGATGGCTTCGGCCCAAAAGTTGTATGGAGACTTGAACTCCGCCATCATGGTTCTTGCCGCATCCATCAACGTCCGGTTCTTCCTCTCCGCAACACCGTTTTGTTGAGGGGTGTAAGGTGCGGAATATTGATGCTTGATCCCCTCATCACTAAGAAACTCATCCAAGGTGTAGTTCTTGAACTCGGTGCCGTTGTCACTTCTTATTGTCAAGATCTTTGCATTGTGTTGACGTTGTCTTCATTTGCAAAGTCAATGACGGTTTGTTGGGTCTCGCTCTTCCTTTTGAAGAAATACACCCAAGTATATCTTGAGTAGTCATCCACAATCACCAAGCAACACTTCCTACCCCCAAGACTATCAAAGGATGGAGGCCCAAAGAGAACCAAGTGAAGGAGCTCCAAAGGCCTCTTTGAGTAAATGATAGTCATGGGAGGGTGAGCCTTCTCATGAACTTTCCTTCGATACAGGCACTGCAGGCATGATCTTTAGCAAAACTAACATTTGTTAGTCCACGGACATGGTCCCCCTTGAGAAGACTTTGCAAAGATCTCATATTGACATGGGCTAAACGGCGATGCCAAAGCCATCCCACGTCAACTTTAGCCATTAGGCACGTCGCGGTCTTAGTGGGTCGCTCCGAAAAGTTAATCACATATAGACCGTTCTCGACGTGCCCAACAAAGGCTACTTTAAGAGTCTTGCTCCACAAGAGGGCCACGGTATTAATATCAAAGAAAGTGGCAAAGCCCATGATTGCAAGTTGACGAACGGAAAGTAAATTGTATGCAAGGGACTCAACAAGCATGACCTTCTCGATCGTGAGATCATGAGAGATGACAACCTTGCCAAGTCCCAATACCTTAGAAGATGAGGCATCACCCCACTCGACATTGGTGGGCATAGATGGAATCTTGTGCACGTCCACCACCAAGTCCTTGCTTCCGGTCATATGATTTGTAGCTCCACTATCGAGAAACCATGATCCCCCACCGGAAGCAAACACCTACAAGAGATCAATGCTTGGTTTTAGGTACCCATTTTGTAATGGGTCCTTTGATGTTAGTAACAAGGGTCTTGGGAACCCAAATAGACCATTCAATGTACTCATGAGGAGAACCAACAAATTTGTCATAGACATGCCCATCACTAGCACGACATAACACATAAGAAGGATTAAAGTCTCCGACTTTGTTGGGAGGTGAGGGAGTCCTGGATTAGGGGGTCTCCGGACAGCCGGACTATATCCTTTGGCCGGACGGTGAGACTATGAAGATACAAGATTGAAGACTTCGTCTTGTGTCCGGATAGGACTCTACTTGGCATGGAAGGCAAGCTAGGCAATACGGATATGGATATCTCCTCCTTTGTAACCGACCTTGTGTAACCCTAACCCTCCCCGGTGTCTATATAAACTGGAGGGCTTTAGTCCGTAGGACAACACACAATCATACCATAGGCTAGCTTCTAGGGTTTAGCCTCTCTGATCTCGTAGTAGATCTACTCTTGTACTACCCATATCATCAATATTAATCAAGCAGGACGTAGGGTTTTACCTCCATCAAGAGGGCCCGAACCTGGGTAAAACATTGTGTCCCCTGCCTCCTATTACCATCTGGCCTAGACGCACAGTTCGGGACCCCCTACCCGAGATCCGCCATTTTTGACACCGACATTGGTGCTTTCATTGAGAGTTCCTCTGTGTCGTCACCTTTAGGCCCGATGGCTCCTCCGATCATCGACAACGATGCGGTCCAGGGTGAGACCTTCCTCCCCGGACAGATCTTCATGTTCGGCGGCTTTGCACTACGGGCTAATCCGCTTGGCCATCTGGAGCAGATTGAAAGCTACACCCCTGGCCATCAGGTCAGATTTGGAAGTTTGAACTACACGGCCGACATCCGCGAAGACTTGATCTTCGACGGATTCGAGCCATAGCCGGGCGCGCTGCACTGTCACGATGGGTATGACCTAGCTCTGCCGCCGAACAGTACCCCAGAGGCCGCGCCCGCATCAGCTCCGACCCTTAGCTCGGAGCCAACTGCGCCAATCGAGGACGGGTGGCTAGACACCGCCTCAGGGGCTGCAATCTCAATGGCGATCGAGCCGAACATCAGCCTAATCCTCTGCGAAGCCCGTGACTCCAAGGTGCCGGACTCTTTTCCGGACTCCGAACCGTCCGCGCCCCTGCCAATCGAATTCGATTGGGCGCCGATCATGGAATTCACCGCCACGGATATCTTTCAGCACTCGCCCTTCGGCGACATTCTGAATTCACTAAAGTCTCTCTCTTTGTCAGGAGAGCCCTGGCCGGACTATGGCCAACAGGATTGGGATGCGGACGACGAGGAAATTCGACGCCCACCCACCACCCACTTCGTAGCCACTATCGATGATTTAACCGACATGCTCGACTTCGATTCCGAAGACATTGACAGTATGGACGACGATGTAGGAGACGAACATGAACCAGCGCCTATAGGGCACTGGAAAGCCACCTCGTCATATGACATATACATGGTGGATACACCCAAAGAAGGCAATGGCGATGAGATAACGAAGGATGACCCCTCCAAGAAGCAACCCAAGCGCCGACGTCAGCGGCGCCGCTCTAAGTCCCGCCAAAGCAAAAGTGGTGATACCGGCACAGGAGATAATAACACTCCGGATAGTGCCAAAGACAACAACAATCCCCTCCAGCAAGATTTAGAGCAGGAGGATGGAGGAGCCAGCCCTCCTGAGAGAGCGGAAGACGGAGAGGAGGAGGATGACAATTACATGCCACCCTCCGAAGACGAGGCAAGCCTCGGCGACGATGAATTCACCGTACCAGAGGATCCCGTCGAACAAGAGCGCTTCAAGCGCCGGCTTATGGCCATGGCAAATAGCCTGAAGAAAAAGCAGCAGCAGCTTCAAGCTGATCAAGATCTGCTAGCTGACAGATGGACTGAAGTCCTCGCGGCCGAGGAATATAAACTCGAGCGCCCCTCCAAGAATTACCCAAAGTGCAGGTTACTACCCCGAATGGAGGAAGAAGCGTATGATACGGCTGATCGGCCACCTCGTGGCCGCGATAGAGAGGCATTCCAGCCAAAAACTCAGCCTCCACCCCGACGCCATTCAAATAAAAAGGCATGGGGAGATACGCCAGACTTGCGAGACATATTGGAGGACAAAGCAAAGCATGCAAGATCGATCTACGGATCACGAGGGTGCACAACTCTGCGAGACGATAAACGTCACGCCGGATACAGTAAAAGCAAATCCGGCCGGGCCGAACACAGCGGGCAAGACCCATTCGAGCCGCGTCGCGATATAGCCCAATACAGAGGCGCCGCACACCCCTTATGCGTCACAGACGAAGTAATGGATCATCAATTCCCAGAAGGTTTCAAACCTGTAAATATTGAATCATAAGACGGCACAACAGATCCCGCGGTATGGATCGAGGATTTCCTCCTCCACATCCACATGGCCCGCGGTGATGACTTACACGCCATCAAATACCTCCCACTAAAGCTCAAAGGACCAGAGTGGCATTAGCTTAATAGCTTGCCAGCGGACTCCATTAGCTGTTGGGAGGATCTGGAAGCCGCATTCCTCGACAACTTTCAGGGCACTTATGTGCGACCACCAGACGTCGATGACTTGAGCCACATAATTCAGCAGCCGGAAGAGTCGGCCAGGCAATTCTGGACTCGGTTCCTTACAAAGAAAAATCAAATCGTCGACTGTCCGGATGCAGAGGCCTTAGCGGCTTTCAAACACAACATCCGAGATGAGTGGCTAGCCCGGCACCTTGGTCAGGAAAAGCTGAAATCTATGGCAGCTCTCATGACGCTCATGACCCGCTTTTGTGCGGGAGAAGACAGCTGGCTGGCTCGCAGTAATAACATATCAAAGAACCATGGTACCTCCAATACCAAGGACGGCAATAGCAGGTCATGTCGCAACAAACATAAGCGCCGCATTAACAGCGAAAATACCAAGGATATGGCAGTCAATGCCAGATTCAAAGGCTCTAAACCCGGTCAGCGGAAAAAGCCATTCAAACAAAGTACGCCGGGTCCGTCCAGCTTGGACCGTATACTCGATCGCTCGTGTCAAATACACGGCACCCCAGACAAGCCAGCCAATCACACCAATAGGGATTGTTGGGTGTTCAAGCAGGCCGGCAAGTTAATTGCCGAAAACAAGGACAAGGGGCCGCATAGCGATGACGAGGAGGAGCCCCAGCAGCCACACACCGGAGGACAGAAGAGGTTTCCCCCGCAAGTGCGGACGGTGAACATGATATACGCAACCCACATCCCCAAGAGGGAGCGGAAGCGTGCGCTCAGGGACGTATATGCATTGGAGCCAGTCGCCCCAAAGTTCAACCCTTGGTCCTCCTGTCTGATCACCTTCGATCGCATGGACCACCCCACTAGTATCCGTCATGGCGGATTCGCCGCACTAGTCCTAGACCCAATCATTGATGGATTTCACCTCACTCGAGTCCTTATGGATGGCGGCAGCAACCTGAACCTGCTTTATCAGGACACGGTGCGCAAAATGGGTATAGACCCCTCAAGGATCAAACCCACAAAAACGACCTTTAAAGGCGTCATTCCAGGTGTAGAGGCCCATTGCACAGGCTCAATTACACTGGAAATGGTCTTCGGATCCCCGGATAACTTCTGAAGCGAAGAGTTAATCTTCGATATAGTCCCGTTCCGCAGTGGTTATCACGCGCTGCTCGGGCGAACCGCATTTGCTAGATTCAATGCGGTACCGCATTATGCATACCTCAAGCTCAAGATGCCAGGACCTCGCGGAGTTATTACAGTCAATGGAAACACAGAGCGCTCTCTCCGAACAGAGGAGCACACCACGGCCCTCGCAGCAGAAGCGCAAAGCAGCCTCTCAAGGCAATCAACCAGTTCGGCGCTTCAAAGCCCGGGCACCTTCAAGCGCGCTCGGAGCAATCGGCAAATAGACCGCCTGGCGCGATCAGAGCTCGCGTAGAAATATGGCGGCCACCCCAATCCCAGCCCAACGGTGAAACTCATGCCACGCATACATAATTACGCATTAAAAATACCATGGGCACAGGTGGGGAGGGGGGCACAACTGCGGCACGCCCCAAGACGCGGCTTAAACCGCACTAGGGGCTTCCCGTTTGGTTATTTTTCTTTTTTTCAGGACCTTAATCTCTGGAAACACTGTCCAGCAACACTATTGCCGAACACATGATGCAGCAACCAAGGAGGCAGACAGCTACGTCATACCACGGAATTCCTAGGTGGATTACAGTAACGAGCGAAATATTCGATTTAATATCATTCCTCAGCTTGCCCTTGGAAGGGACATAGTCCTACTCTTTGCTTATCACACTATCTGTATCACTCTGCTTTAACGCAATTTTTTGAATAAACAATGCATGACATTACGACTATTATTGCATTCTTGTTATATATATATATATATATATATATATGTGTGTGTGTGTGTGTGTGTTCATTAATGACGCCTTGCAACCGTACGCTTTGGTACGGCCAATACACCAGGGGCTTACGTACCCCACAATGCGGTGTGAAAGGTCTGAACACTTTCACAAGTGCGGCACCCCGAACTTATAGCATTATATGCATCAGCTCTGAATCATGTCTTTGGTCAAAAGTTGGGTTTGCCCGGCTCCTATGTTTTGGTACCTTACGTTCCGCTCTATCGGCTAAGGTAGCGCTAGGAGAACTACTGCGATTGTGCCCCGGTTCTGCTGGGTTCAGCACCTCAGTAGAGAAAGCTAAAACTGACTATCATGATAAGGCGAGAGACTGGTCGCTGTTCGGCGAGGTTTTCAAGTCCCTAGAGACTTATGCCGCTTAGAGCGAGGGGCCGGCCCTGTCCGGCTTAAAGGCGTGTATCGCGCCCCAAATTCGGCCTTCCGAATACCAGGGGCTTCACCGAAATTTAAAATTATAGAATTCTATGGCTAAGTGAGAGTGATAAAGCATTATTAGTCCGGTTGCCTTGTTCGCTGTGCTGAGCACCTCCCTCGAAGGACCCAAACATGGGAACAAGAGTTCTCGGGTTTATCCCGAACACCCCAGCACTTGTGGCATGGGGGCAGAAGCTGAGGACTAGCCATCTCTCAGATTGGATAAACAGCCAAACAGAAGATAATATTTTAAATTCAAACAAGCGTTGCACAGTGCATATGAAACAAGTTTTCATAAATACAGGATAAAACGAGCAAGTCTCACTCAAATATTACATCTTTTGAACACTCATCCGCTATGACACGGGCACCCGGCAGAACACCCTCGTAGTACATCTCGGGGTGGCGGTGCTCCTTGCCCTCCGGCGGCCCCTCCTTGATCAGCTTCACGGCGTCTAGCTTGACTCACTGCAATTTCACACGGGCGAAAGCCCGGCGTGCACCCTCAATGCATACAGATCGCTTGACGACCTCCAGCCGCGGGCAGGCATCCACAAGCCGCCTCACTAGGCCGAAGAAGCTGTTCGGAAGGGTGTCGCCAGGCCACAGCCGGACTATAAAACCCTTCATGGCCTGATCGGCTGCCTTATGTAGCTCGACCATCTGCTTCAGCTGGTCGCTCATTGGCACCGGGTGTTCGGCCTCAGCATACTGAGACCAGAACAGCTTCTCCGTTGAGCTTCCATCCTCGGCCTGGTAAAATTGTGCGGCATCGGACACGCTGTGGGGAAAATCTGCGAATGCTCCTAGAGAGCTCCGGATTCGGGTAAGTAATCGGTAATTTACTTTAACATGCTTGATTTGCATATAGAAAGCCTTACCCACCGCTATCTTCTTCATTGCGTCGATCTCCTGGAGGGCCCTTTGGGCTTCGGCCTTGGCACTTTTTGTGCTCTCGAGGGCCGTGGCAAGCTCAGACTCCCGCGTCTTTGAGTCAAGCTCCAACGCCTCATGCTTCGCCACGAGAGCCTGGAGCTCTTGCTGCACCTCGCCCACCCGAGCCTCATGCTTCTCTCGCTCGGTGCGCTCCTTGGCCGCGTTATCTTCGGCCTTGGTTAGCGCTTGCTTCAGGGTCGCCACCTCGATTGTGGCCCCTGGCGAATATACGATGATCCTGTCATTTTGCAACCGCGTCTTCTTTTATATATACATATCTATAGACAGGGTATTACTTACCCTTTTTCTCCTCGAGCTGCCTCTTGACAAGGCCGAGCTCTTTCCTGGACCCCTCGAGGTCCTGCTTCAGTACGGCGACCTCCGCAGTCAGTGCGGCGGACGCCAGCAGCGAAGCCTGCATATGCATATTGACATACTTATATTAGACTCATGCGATATTATTTGATCCTCTGTTCGGCTTTTCTTTGTGAACACCGAGCAAAGCATCAGGGGCTACTGTCTATGCGGTAATATTTCTACCACATTTTAAAACACTTACCTCAAAGCCTGTTAGAAGGCTGGCACAGGCTTCAGTCAACCCGCTCTTGGTGGACTGAACCTTCTGGACCACCGCACTCATAATAGTACGGTGCTCCTCGTCGATGGAAGCGCTGCGAAGCGCTTCCAGCAGATTGTTCGGCGCCTCTGGATGGACAGAGGTCACCAGCATAGGCGTCTTGCCCCTCTTAGAAGGAGGCCGCCTGCCCGAGCCCGGAATCACTGGCGGTTCCGACACGGTGTTCGGCTAAGGGCCGAACTCAGAGCTCTCAGGGGCCCCGTCCCCTCGGCTCCCGGAGTCCGGAAGGTCGCCTTGAGGCGCCTCCGGGACTGTCTCCCCTTGATTCGGTGCCTCTTGAGATAGCACCTCGGCGTCGTCGGCAGGATGAGGGGAGGTGGCGGTCGGGACTGGATCGCTATCCATGTCCGACGAGCCCAGTGAGCCGTCTGATGATACATCGATACTGGCTCGTGGCGGCCTGCATAATTATGTTCGGCGTTAGGGAAAGCAGTGCGACAAAGGATGCTATGAGTTACTCTGGTATTCGAATACTTACGATCTCCCCAGGGGCTTGGCCCTGGGCAACCACTCGTCTTCGCCTTCGTCGGCGGTGGTGGAACTGTCCGGAAGGAGAGTCCTTCCCTTCTTGGACCCTTCGGCCCCCCAGTTGGGGCGGCCTTCCTTTTCTTATCTCCCCCAGCCGAAGGGGGAGCATCTTCTTCTTCTTCCTCGTCTTCGGGGGAGGAGTGTGCCGCAGAGTCATCGGACAGTGAGTCCAATGACGCCTGGCGTCGGGAACTCTTTCGGGTTCCCTTCGCCTTCTTGGTCTTCTCCGGCACCGTATAAGGAGCCGGAGTCAGCATCTTTGCCAGAAGAGCGTCTGCTAGGCCTTCGGGCAAAGGAGCCGGACAGTCGATCTGTCCGGCCATCTCCTGCCAGTCCTGTCATAGGTACGGGAGTTTAGATCCCGCATGGAGTCAATCTATAAAAAAATAAGTATCCTGTGAAAGGTAAAGCAGCTTACCGCACTGGCTTGGCGCTTCGCGCTGAATCCGCAATCCTCGGTAATGGGAGGGGGGACCTCGGCGCTTTTGAACGGCACCCTCCAGGCATCTTCGTGAGTTGTGTCGAAGAGCCTGTTCAGAGTTCGGTGTTGCGCCGGGTCGAACTCCCACAAGTTGAACTCCCATTGTTGGCACGGGAGGATCCGGCGGTGGAGCATGGCCTGGACCACGTTGACGAGTTTGAGCTTCTTGTTCACCATGTTTTGAATACATGTTTGGAGTCTGGTCAGCTCTCACGAACTACCCCAGGACAGGCCCTTCTCTTTCTAGGAGGTGAGCCGCGTGGGGATACCAGATCGGAACTCGGGGGCCGCTGCCCATGCAGGGTCGCGCGGCTCGGTGATGTAGAACCACCCCGATTGCCACCCCTTTATGGTTTCCACAAAGGAGCCCTCGAGCCATGTTACGTTGGGCATCTTGCCCACCATGGCGCCTCCGCACTCCGCTTGGCGGCCGCCCACAACCTTCGGCTTGACATTGAAGGTCTTCAACCATAAGCCGAAGTGGGGCTTGATGCGGAGGAAGGCCTCGCACACAACGATAAACGCCGAGATGTTGAGGATGAAGTTCGGGGCCAGATCGTAGAAATGCAGGCCGTACTAGAACATGAGCCCCTAGACGAATGGGTGGGAATCCCAGTCCGCGGAGGAAATGGGTGAGGAACACTACCCTCTCATGGGGCCTGGGGGTGGGGATGAGCTGCCCCTCATCTGGGAGCCGGTGCGCGATGTCGTCGGGCAGGTATCCAGCTCTCCCCGGCTTCTTGATGTCTCCATCCGTGACGGAGGAGACCATCCACCTACCTCCCGCTCCGGACATGGTTGGAGAAGGTTGAGGTGGGAAGTGCGGACTTGGGCGCTAGAGCTCGAGTGTGCGAAAACGGATGAGCAAAGGAGGAAGAAGGTGTGGATAGAAAGGTGAGTCATTATCCCTTTATACGGGTGGACGAAACTAAGCGTCCCCACTTGCCTGGTAAAACTCGCTTATCCCCCAAGCGCTGTAATCAATGGCGCGGTTGGGTTGCCCACGCCCGTATTGATGAGAATCCCGTAATAAGGGGACACGATCTCTGCTTTGACAAGACGTGTCGAAAAACTGCCTCGCGTTATGTGCGGGGCTAGTTAAAGGAAACGGTTCGAATAATCACCGGGCCATGACATAACGTCATACTGTCAAAACAATTCAGCAAATTAGATTTGCGGAAATATTATTCTCTCTACGGAAGTATGTGGAACTTATGTTGCAGGGTCGGACACTATCCTCGTATTCAAATTCTTCTGTGATGTATTCGGAGGAGGAACCCGCCTTGCAATGCCGAAGACAATAATGCGCGCCAGACTCATCGTCATTGAAGCCTGGTTCAGGGGCTACTGAGGGAGTCCTGGATTAGGGGGTATCCGGATAGCGGACTATATCCTTTGGCCGGACGGTGAGACTATGAAGATACAAGATTGAAGACTTCGTCTCGTGTCCGGATAGGACTCTACTTGGCGTGGAAGGCAAGCTAGGCAATACGGATATGGATATCTCCTCCTTTGTAACCAACCTTGTGTAACCCTAACCCTCCCCAGTGTCTATATAAACCGGAGGGTTTTAGTCCGTAGGACAACACACAATCATACCATAGGCTAGCTTCTAGGGTTTAGCCTCTCTGATCTCGTGGTAGATCTACTCTTGTACTACCCATATCATCAATATTAATCAAGCAGGACGTAGGGTTTTACCTCCATCAAGAGGGCCCGAACCTGGGTAAAACATTGTGTCCCCTGCCTCCTGTTACCATCCGGCCTAGACGCATAGTTTGGGACCCCCTACCCGAGATCCGCCGGTTTTGACACCGGCGGGAGGGGTGACATTTCCCTTTTTGACATCGTCACCCTTCGCATTGTTCTTCTTCTCCTTGGAGGCACTCTCTCCCTCCTTCACAAACGTTTGCTTGAGAGGAGGAGGTCGTTTGGTCTAGTTATCCTTCTTCTTGTTCTTGGGGTTGGGTGCGAACCCAATCCCCTCCTTGGCCACAACTCCCTTTTGATTTCTCAAAAGGTTGTTTAGGTTCTTCTCACCTTGTATGCATGACACAAGGCCTTTCTCAAGTTGCTCCTTCAACCGAACATTCTCCTCAATAAGATGCACATGCTCACAACAAGGGTTAGTAGCATTTGCATTATCCATTAACACCATACGAGGAAAAGTGGCTTTCTCCTTGGTTAGCTTCACTTGGAGTTGATCATGAGACTCCTTGAGGGTAGCATGAACACCCTTCAAGACTTTGTGAGCCTTGTCGAGAATGTCAAACTCCTCTTTGAGTCTAGCAAGATCAACCCCAAGCTTTGCCTTCTCGGAGTTTAGCACACGAGAAACAACAAGCGCATGATCAAGATCTTTCTTTAATTTAGCATGATCATCGTTGTGAGACTCCTCAAGAGCCAAACGAAGACCACGCTCTTCCTCAAGAGAATTGGAAAGATCCAAAATCTCATCGGCATAGTCACGACTATGCCCCTCCATCTTAGAGATGGTATCTTCATGAGCCTCGATCATGTCATTGGCTTCACCAAGTTGTTCCAAGAGAGCAACAAAGTGCTTCTTGGATTTACCCTTGATTTTACCCATAAAGGTCTCAAACTCATTCACCTCCACATTATTTCCCTTATGTTCATCAATGCTATCGGTCGAAGAGGGATGATTAATGATGGTAGTTTTGACGTTGGGGGTTACCTTGTTGGTGGCTTTAGCCATGAGGCACTTGGCGGTGATGCTCTCATTGGGTGAGTCGAAGAGAGACACCCGTGGAGTTATCGCAATGGCAACGGAGGCCATGGCAACTGACTCACCATGTTCATCATCGTCATCATCCTCATTGTACTCTTCTTGTACCACCAATGCCTTGAGAGGAGTCTTCTTGCTGAAATTGCTCTTGTTGGGGAATGACTTGGCTTTGTCCTTTCGGATGAGCTTGCCACCATTGTCTTCCCTCTTCTCATAAGGGAACTCCGCAACAAAGTGACTTACATTGCCACAATTGAAACAAGTCCTCACTCGTTGCTTGCCCTTTGTGCCACTTGAAATGTTCTTGTTGAAGTTGGGCCTTGAGTTCTTCTTGCTCCAAAATTGCCTTGAAGCAAGGGCCATGTGTTCATGATAGGCATACTTCGTATCTTCGAGGTTACTCTCCTCTTCTTCCTCTTCGTCCTCTTCCTCCATACTAACCTTGGCCTTTAGAGCAAGGTTGGGTTTCTTTACTCTTTGAGAGCGAAGTACCGCATTGTCGGCGGTCTTGTCCAAGATGCTCATAGCAACAAACTCATCCAACACATCACTTGAGGACAAGGTGTGGAAGTCCGGCCTTTGACGAATGATGGAGGACATGGCTTTGTGGTAGGGCATCATTGCCTTGAGGAATTTTCTCTTGATCCAATTGTCATCCATGTCCTTGCTTCCATGATCTCGGAGCGAGACCACGAGTTTGGTTACCCTCTGATAGAGCTCACGAGGTTCTTCATCTTCTTTCATTGCAAACTCATCGGCTTCATCTTGCACCACTTCATAGTTGGAGCGTTGAATGCTTGCGCTTCCCCGGTAGAGGGAAACCACTTGGCGCCAAGCATCTTTGGCCAAGGAGTAAGGCCGGAGATGACGAAGGTCTTCAGGTGGGATATCTTCTTGAATGATGAAGAGAGCATTCTCATTGAATTGATTATGCACGGCTTCTCTAGGAGTGAAGTTGCTTCGGTCATGCAGATAGAAACCTTCTTCAATGATTCTCCAAAGGTTAGTGTTCACATGATTTAAATGACGCTTAAAACAATAGACCCAAGAGTCAAATTCAACAATCTTCTCAATCTTAGGGGCCGGCCCAGCATGATTCAAATGAGTGGAAGGGAGAGGTCCACCATAGACAAGTGGAGGTTCCACATGGGCAAAGATGTCGGTGCCACTCTTACCACTAGTAGGAAGGGCTTTCTCGCTAGTAGCTTCCCCCTTGTCGAAGGGAGCATCCGACACCTTGTTGGCGGGATCACCCACTTTCAACAGTGCGGTGGAAAGTTTAACCTCTTCTAAGAAATCTTTAAACATGCTTTTGACCTCGGTCGTCATGGAGGTTTTCAATGTGTCCAACGCCACATTGAAATCCTCACGAGAGACCGCGGTTCCCCCATCTCCCGTAGAAGATACCGGATTTGCACCGGAGTGCTCCTCCTCACCTTCTACGATGTCAACCATACTCTTCGAACGGTAAAGTCCTTAATAAAGAGACGAGGCTCTGATACCAATTGAAAGGATCGATATGGTTGATTAGAGGGGGGTGAATAGGTAACTAACAATTTTTAGCTTTTCTTTAACAATTTAAACTTTGCATCAAAGTAGGTTGTGTAGATATGCAACTAGATGAGCAACCTATATGATGCAATAAGGATAGGAACACAAGCAAGCAAGAGATATATCACAAATAAGCTTGCACAAGTAAAGGCACGAGGTAACCAAGAGTGGAGCCGGTGGAGACGAGGATGTGTCACCGAAGTTCCTTCCCTTTGAGGGGAAGTACGTCTCCGTTGGAGCGGTGTGGAGGCACAATGCTCCCCAAGAAGCCACTAGGGCCACCGTATTCTCCTCACGCCCTCACACAATGCGAGATGCCGTGATTCCACTATTGGTGCCCTTGGAGGCGGTGACCGGACCTTTACAAACAAGGTTGGGGCAATCTCCACAACTCAATTGGAGGCTCCCAACAACACCACGAAGCTTCACCACAATGGACTATGGCTCCGCGGTGACCTCAACCATCTAGGGTGCTCAAACACCCAAGAGTAACAAGATCCACAAGGGATTAGTGGGGGGAATCAAATTTCTCTTGGTGAAAGTGTAGATCGGGGCCTTCTCAACCACACCCGAGCAAATCAACAAGTTTGATTGGCTAGGGAGTGAGATTGGGCGAAAATGGAGCTTGGAGCAACAATGGAGCTTAGGGTTGGAAGAGGTAGTCAACTAGATGAAGAAGACACCCCTTTTATAGCTTAGGACAAAAATCCAACCGTTATCCACCTACCAGCCGGCGACCAGCGGTACTACCGCAGGGCCACGCGGTACTTCTGCTTGCTGACAAGCGGTACTACCGCAAGGCCACGCGGTACTACCGTGCAGACCCGCGGAACTACTGCAGCAGCAGCAGCAGCTAGGGCAGACCTGTAGCACAAGAGCTGAGGGCGGTACTGCCGCGGGCGCGGTACTACCGCTCCCCCTTGCGGTACTACCGCAAGGCAGGAAACCCCTAGCCTGGGAAGAGCGTGGATAAGGATACATCCGTGCCTACTTCCGCTGGTAAACGGAAGAAGCAAAAATCCGACACAGTACTACCGTAGAGGAGCGGTACTACCGCCTGGCAGCTGATCCAGGCCGCGCACGGTACTACCGCGCAAGGGATGCGGTACTACCGCAGTGGTGCAGATGTAAAAAATTACATCCGCCCCTACTACCGCGAAGGAGCGGTACTTGGCCTGGGGGCCACGGTACTGCGGCTCTAGAGGAGCGGTACTACCGTGGGCACCTACGGTACTACCGCGCCGAAGTGCGGTACTACCGCTCAACAAGGAGCAGTACTACCGCAAGCACACCAACAACAGTCAGGACAAGGGAAAAGACGATCAACGGAGATGCTCCAAAGTGCAGGGGAAAGGAGGGGACAAGGAAGAAAACGTGTACGTGATGATTCCACCCAAACCTTTCCGACGCGGACCCCCTCTTGATAGTACGGCTTTCCTACGACTCAAATCCACCAAAAAGAAATGTAGAAAAGACGCCGTCTTCAACAGTCTTCGAGGGGCACCAAACCGTCTTGTGCCTAGCGATGAAACGTCTGGGAAACTCAAGGCACATGATTAGTCCGCAAAAGCATTGTCATCAATCAGCAAAACACCTTAGGGATAAATATGCCCTTACAACATGGAATATGCTGGCAATGTAACACATAGAGCGTAGTGAACAGAATAGGCTATACTACATGCATATATGGCTGGTGGAAAGCTCTATGATTACAGTTTTGGGTAAAGCCAGTTTTTCCCTACTGCAAAGGAATAAATTTTATTTAACTATCATGGTGGTTGTTAAACATTGAGAGCGTAGACACCCTCTCAATCCCAATTAAACATCATCATTAAAACCCAACAAAATTAATTAAAGTCACATGACGAGATTCACATGATATTCCAAGTACTAGATACTCAAGTTGTCCATAACCGGGGACACGGCTAACCATGATTAGTTTATACACTCTGCAGAGGTTTGCGCACTTTTCCCCACAAGACTCGATCTCATCCGTTGGGATTCTCGCACTACATGGTGTTTGAGAAACGGATGACCGAGACATAGTTTTTCAGAAGCGCTAGCACCTTACGATCAGGTAGACCGTTACACCTACTTTCCCCTACATCTGCTAGTCTACCATTGTAAGAGTTCACACGACTTAATCAACTATGCTAGAGCCCATAGTAGCTTGTGGCTGCACACGGAAGTTTCTAGTATGAATAATCTCATGATCCCTTTGAGCCTGGGTGGCGGTCCATAAAGAAAAACAAGCAATCGCTGGAATACCCAGGTGCCTCAGTCCACCCATATGTGTATTAGAGTTGCCACCTTAAGTTAACCATTAATTAAACAATCTCACATCTGTCATGAAAACACTCAAACCCAAACCACGTCTACGAGCATAGCATAGCAATATAAGCATAACGTAGAAGTAACTTCCAGGGTTTGACAATAAACAGGTGAATAGGTACTACCTCATCTACTTCCCAAACCCACAATTTAATTCAGATCCTAACCATGCAATTGTTTGAGGATTTATCTAATGCAATAAAATTGGGTAGTAAGAGGTATGATCAAAGTGTTACTTGCCTTGCTGATGATCCGTGAAACCTAGAGATTCGAAGTAGCAAGCGGCGCACTCCGGGTACTCTATCACAAACAAACAAGCACACAATAAGCACTCATCTAATGCACGGGTAAAACTCAAATAAGAGATCTAACCAGAAAGTTCAACTTAAGAACTCCGGTTTGCAAAAAGAAACAATTCGAACAAAACAAC
Source organism: Triticum urartu (assembly GCF_056163025.1). Lineage (NCBI taxonomy): Eukaryota > Viridiplantae > Streptophyta > Magnoliopsida > Poales > Poaceae > Triticum > Triticum urartu. The sequence continues at coordinate 109,126,310 of NC_141875.1, read as the reverse complement.
GAAAGTCAAACGGCGAAAGAAACAGGCTTCGTTTACTAATCTGGACCTAAGTCAAATTTTACAGAAGCAAAAACTTGTTTGAGTTGGTTAAACGGAAAGAGGGTTTCGAGGCAAAACTCTAGGCGCTTGAATCGCCTGATTCCGATAAACGAGTGAAAAGTTATACTAAAACGAAAAACAGATCGGAAATCGCGATCAGAAATAATCGCGGAAAATCCGAGAAAAAGAAAAACGGACGAACAGGCTAACGAACGAACGTTCGCTAACTGCGGCTAAAAGACGAAAACTATTTGTTAAAACGAACGAACGAACGGGCGTTCGCTAAATAAACTAAACTGAAGAAAAAACCCGATCTATATAAAAAACAGATCTAGGGTTTTTTTTAAAAAACCGAACAAAAACCGAGCGGTTTTCTCAAGGAAACCGGCAGCAGCGGTGGTCAACCTCGGCGGCGGGACGACGGCGGCGGGGCGGCTCCGACGTCGGGCGGGGGCTCCGGTGGGCGGCGGCGTCGGCGGCGGGACTCCGGGCGGTGGCGTCGGGCGACAGGCGGCGGCGGCGGTGGCGGCGCTAGGGTTTGGGGCGATGGGGCGGCTCGGGCTGGGCTACGGGGTGGCCTCCCCGGCTTATAACGGCCGGCCGGGCCAGAGTCCTAGTCGGACACGGCCCGGTTAGGTCGGTTTGTTTGTTTTTTTATAATAATTTCGCACAGAAAAACAAATAAAAGAAATACTAAACAGTCTCCAAAAATCCTAAAATAAATTTTCCCCGACTTCTAAAATCAAGCCGAACAAGATGAACATTTATTTGGGGCCTAAAATGCAATTTTGAAAAACGCGTAATTTTTTCCTAATTCAAATAAAATAGCGAGAAAACTCTGAAATAAAATCTTATTTGATTTTTTATGAAATCCTCAATATTTCTTTATTTTGGGAAAGTCATTTTATTCCCTCTCTCTTATTTTTATAATTGAAATGATTGAAGATAAAATAAATCAAATCAAATGATCCTATTTTCAAAATTTGAGAAAACCCAAATATGAAAATAACAAAATCCCCAACTCTCTCTATGGGTCCTTGAGTTGCGTAGGATTTCTAGGATCTAGCCAAAATGCAATAAAATATGATATGCAATGGTGATCTAATGTATAACATTCCAAATTGAAAATTTAGGATGTTACAAACCTACCCCCCTTAAGATGAATCTCACCTTCGAGATTCGGGTTGGCTAGCAAATAGGTGAGGGTGGTCCTTCCGTAGATCTTCCTCTTGTTCTCAGGTGGCTTCATCCTCGGTATGGTGGCTCCACTGAACTTTGCAAAACTTGATAACCTTGCTGCGGGTGACTCGGCTGGCATACTTGAGAATTTTGACTGGTTTCTCCTCATAAGTCAAATCACTATCCAACTGAATCACTTCCAGCAGCACTGTATCTCTCAGTGGTATATCCGCCATCTCTGCGTGGCACTTCTTCAACTGGGAAACATGGAACACGTCGTGAACTCCCGACAATCCCTCAGGCAGTTCCAATTTATAAGCAACTTCTCCCATGCGTTCCAAAACTTTGTATGGTCCCACAAAACGTGGCACTAACTTTCCCTTAACTCCAAAGCGCTTAACTCCTCGAAGTGGAGATACACGAAGATAAACTCTATCTCCGGCTTCGTAAACTGTCTTCTTGCATTTAGAATCTGCATAGCTCTTCTGCCTGGACTGGGCTACCTTGATCCTATCGCGAATCAACTTCACCTTCTGTTCAGACTCCTTAATCAGATCTGGTCCAATAACTGGCGGTCTCCAACTTCATCCCACAACAATGGTGTTCTGCACCTTCTTCCGTACAAGGCTTCAAAAGGGGCCATCTTCAAACTAGATTGATAACTATTGTTGTAAGATAACTCCGCATATGGCAAGTTGTGATCCCAACTAGATCCATAAAATAGCGCACAAGCTCTCAGCATATCCTCCAAAATCTGATTGACTCTCTCGATCTGTCCATCGGTCTGCGGATGAAAAGTTGTAGTGAACTCTAGCCTGGTACCCAAAGTTTCGTGCAACTGATTCCAGAACTTTGAGGTAAACTGGGTTCCTCTATCTGATACAATGGAACTTCGTGCAGACATACAATCCTGGTCATGTATATCTTTGCCAACTTAGCACTGGTGTAAGTGGTCTTCACTGGGATGAAATGAGCTACCTTCGTCAAGCGATCGACTATAACCCATATCCAGTCATAGCCTGAATGGGTCCTGGGTAATCCCATGATAAAATCCATGCCTAGCTTATCCCACTTCCATTCGAGTATCGGCAATGACTGTAGCAATCCCGCTGGCTTCTGATGCTCTGCCTTCACTCTCTGACATACATCACAGACTGCTACATACGCCGCAATATCCTTCTTCATTCCGGTCCACCAGAAAGTGTCTTTCAAATCCAAATACATCTTGGTGTTTCCTGGGTGAATCGAGTACGGCGAATCATGGGCCTCTTGAAAAATTAACTTCCTGATCTCCGGGTCATTAGGCACATAAACGCTGTCCTCAAACCATAAGGTATCGTGTTCATCCTCACGAAATCCTTTAACTTTTCCCTTGCTCACCTTCTCCTTTATGGTGGCAATTTCCTTGTCGGTCTTCTGAGCTTCTCTGATCTTATCCATCAGAGTAGACTGAATCTCCAATGCTGCTGCATAGCCTCTCGGAACTATCTCCAAACATAGTTCGCGAAGATCCTAGGCTAATTCTTTTGGTAACTCTCCGGTCATTAGTGTGTTGACATGGCTCTTGCGTCTCAATGCGTCAGCTACTACGTTAGCCTTTCCGGGACGATAATGCAATCTCATATCATAATCCTTGATGAGCTCCAACCATCTCCTTTGACTGAGATTCAACTCCTTCTGCGTGAAGATGTACTTCAAACTCTTGTGATCCGTGTACACCTCACAATGGTTTCCGATGAGAAAATGTCTCCATGTCTTCAAAGTGTGCACTACGGCTGCTAACTCCAAGTCGTGAGTAGCATAATTCAACTCATGGGGCTTAAGCTGTCGTGAGGCATATGAAACAACTCTACCCTCCTGCATAAGCACTGCTCCAAGTCCTCGACGTGAAGCGTCGCAATATACCTCATAAACCTTGGACTGATCTGGCAGAATCAACACTGGCGAGGTAACCAAACGTTTCTTCAACTCCTGGAAACTGGCCTCACATTCCTCATTCCATTTGAACTTGGTATCCTTCTTCAACAACTCCGTCATAGGTTTGCAATCTTCGAGAAATTTTCAATGAATCTCCGGTAGTATCCTGCGAGTCCAAGAAAACTCCGGATCTCTCCAACTGTTGTTGGGGCTTCCCAATTTGTCACAGTGACAACCTTGGTGGGATCTACTGCTATTCCTTCTCCGGATATAACATGTCTGAGGAATCCAACTTCCTTCAACCAAAACTCACATTTCCTGAATTTGGCGTATAACTGATGTTCTCTGAGCTTAGCAAGTACCAAACGCAAATGTTCTTTATGTTCTTCTTCATTCTTCGAGTAAACCAAAATATCATCAATGAATACTACGACGAACTTATCCAAAAACTCCATAAACACTTTGTTAATCATGTTCATAAAATAGGCAGGTGCGTTAGTCAGACCAAATGACATAACGGTATACTCATACAGCCCGTACCTTGTGGGAAAAGCTGTCTTAGGTATGTCCTGCTCTCGAATCTTCAACTGGTGGTATCCTGGTCGCAAATCGATCTTGGAAAATACCTTAGCTCCTTGCAATTGGTCAAACAAATCATTAATAATTGGCAGTGGGTACTTATTCTTGATCGTCACTTCATTCAATCCTCGATAATCAATAACCATCCTTAACGATCCATCCTTCTTTTACACTAGAACTACTGGTGATCCCCAAGGTGACAAACTTGGGCGGATATAACCCTTATCCAGTAACTCCTTAATCTGCTTCTTAATCTCCTCCAAATCCTTTGCATGCATTCTGTACGGTCTCTTAGATATTGACCCTGTGCCTGGCAAAAGCTCAATCAAAAACTCAATGTCTCTATCCAGTGGCATGCCTGGCAACTCTTCTGGAAATACATCCGGAAAATCCTTTACCACCGGTACTTCCTCCCGCACAACTCCTGTTAAGGAATTTACTTGAGTCCTATTCGGCACATGCCGTGATACATACTTGATCCTTCTTCCCTCTGGGGTGGTAAGCAAAATTGACTTACTGGCGCAATCGATGTTTCCTCCATACATCGATAGCCAATCCATACTCAGAATTACATCCAAACCTTGCGATTCCAAAATGATTAAATTTGAGGGAAACACATGTCTACCTATACTCAATGGCACTCGAAAACATCCTCTACTAGCCATATACTCTGCTCCTGGTGAGCTTACTATCATAGGTGTTCTAAGAACCTTGGTGGGCAGTTTATACTTATCCACAAATCCCCTTGATATGTATGAATGCGATGCCCCAGTATCAAAAAGAACGATTACAGTAAATGACTTAACCAAAAACTTACCTATTACTGCATCTGGTTGGGCTTCAACCTCTTCCATGTTAATGTGGTTCACCTGTCCCCTGTTGAAAGGGTTTGGTTTCTTCCCTGAGCTTCCATTGCCATTTCCATTCTGGGCTTCAGGACATTCATTAGCATAATGTCCGGTCTTCTGACACTTATAACAAGTGACTTGGCTCAGGTCTCTCTTGGTTGGGGTTGATGAGTTGGTACGGTTCTGACCGTTGCTTCCCCCATTCCCATTACCATTCTTGGGGCCATTATGATTATGCGAACTCCCTCCTCCATGGGTATGCTGAAAATGTCCTCCCGATTTCGAGGTAAAACATGGCTTCTGCTGAGCTCCTGAATTGTATTTCCCTTGTCCATACTTCCTCTTGCGGTTCTCAATCTGTTGCTGCTTCCCTTAAATCATAAGAGCACGATCTACCAACTCCTGGTAGTTGTTGAAAGTTGCTACCATCAACTGCATGCTCAACTCATCATTCAGTCCTTCCAGAAATTTCTCCTGCTTAGCTGCATCCGTAGCAACGTCATCCAGGGCATAACGTGCTAACTTACTAAAGTCATCCACATATTGGCCAACTGTCCGTCCTCCTTGGCGCAAGTTGCGAAACTCACGCTTCTTCATGGCCATAACTCCTGTTGAAACATGGGCGGTATGGAAAGCCTGCTGAAACTGGTCCCATGTGACAGTGTCGATAGGATAAGTGGCTATGAAATTCTCCCACCATGATGTTGCGGGTCCTTCAAGCTGATGTGTGGCAAAACGCACCTTTTCCACATATATGCATCCTGTTGTGGTCAATTCCCTCCCTGTCTTGCGGAGCCAATCATCTGCCACTATCGGCTCGGTGCTACTGGAGAACACCGGCGGATTCAGTCTAAGGAAATGGGTTAAGTGATCAACAGGTGGTGGTGGTGGTGGGTTGTTGTTGTTGTTCCCCTGATTCTGATTATGGACTAGCAACTGCATCAATGCATTCTGCTGCTGGATCAACTAAGTGAGCTCCGGTGTGAAAGCAAATCCATTGTCACGTCTCGGAGGCATCTGAGGGTTTAGAAAAGATGAGAATATAGAATAGATTGAGGTCTAGAGAGAAAACACTACCCATATGCACATGAGGCAAATGCAAACAAAATCACTTCATTCAATTCAAACAAGGGCATACAATCGGTCTAGAACTATTGTTATAAAAGTGCTTGGACTATGCTATATATATAGTGGAATACTACTACTGTTATGGTGGTCTACTAGAAAAACGGCTCCGATGAAGACTCCATGATATCCGCTCCATCTTCATCAACATAGTCATCATTGCTGTCATCTGGGTCCGAGTCGGTGTCATCGATGATGATGTAGTTCTCCGGGCAAGTGGAATCGTCATCTTCTCCTCCTGGCACGGGATCTCCCATGAAAACTCCTAGCTTCCCAGTCAGGTCGTCATTCTTCTCCACTAATACTTCGATTTCCTCCATATAATCTTCGCGTGTAGCTTTGAGTTCTTCCTCCAACTCCGTGATTCTTGTCATTGCCTTCTTCAGATCTATCATGCCTGCGCACATCTGGTTCTCCTGACGTCGAATGTGCTGATTTAACTCTTGGATAAAAGCTGCGATTGATCTATCCTTCCTGATGCTGATCATCTCCCATTGCTCATCTCGGCGCCCACAAATCTGATAGATAGTATCCTTGAGATCATTGCGGTAAACTTCTCCAATACGTCCCATGGTGATGTGGGCTGCCATGCTCTTTCCTAGACTCCGGGTTGGTGCATCAAAGGAAAACTCTATGGGCTTGGTGACTGGCGCGAACGTCCTTCCGGGAACTTGAAATTGAATCATCCAGCGCTCCTCCTTGGGTAAACTGGCGTTGTAGGTCCTGGTGAAGCTTGGTACTCCGATTTTCAGGTACTTAGTGACTTCCTTTAGGTGGCGTCCAAAGGGTGTATCTTCATCCGGTTGCGTGAACTTGTTCCTTGCATCCGCCATCCTAAAAGATCTAGGTCTTTATCTTAGTGGTCATGTCCTACAGTCAGCGTGTGCTCTGATACCATCTTGTAGCGACCAGACCTCAAACAGTCTGATCACTGTGCTTCAGTGTCATCCTTGGATCAGTAATGCTGACACGCACAGTACTTGAAGGATTTATAACAGAGTAGCAATCACACACTTATTACATCGAATGTCTCAGAAGAGAACTTATTACAAATAATATGGCTTAAGGCCATCTAATAACGATAACAACGGAACGCTTGGAAGATAAGTGAGTCCATCAACTCCAACGGCATCACTGAGTATAGAACCACGACCTAAGGCTCCTTATTCGTCGTCTGAAAAGTCTGCAACATGAACGTTGCAGCCCGAAAACGGGTTAGCACATGGAATATGCTGGCAATGTAACACATAGAGAGTAGTGAACAAAATAGTCTATACTACATGCATATATGGCTGGTGGAAAGCTCTATGGTTACAGTTTTGCGTAAAGCCAGTTTTCCCTACTGCAAAGGAATAAATTTTATTTAACTATCATGGCGGTTGTTAAACATTGAGAGCGTAGACACCCTCTCAATCCCAATTAAACATCATCATTAAAATCCAACAAAATTAATTAAAGTCACATGATGAGATTCACATGATATTCCAAGTACTAGATACTCAAGTTGTCCATAACCGGGGACACGGCTAACCATGGTTAGTTTATACACTCTGCACAGGTTTGCGCCCTTTTCCCCACAAGACTCGATCTCATCCGTTGGGATTCTCGCACTACATGGTGTTTGAGAAACGGATGACCGAGACATAGTTTTTCAGAAGCGCTAGCACCTTACGATCGGGTAGACTGTTACACCTACTTTCCCCTACATCTGTTAGTCTACCACTGTAAGAGTTCGCACGACTTAATCAACTATGCTAGAGCCCATAGTAGCTTGTGGCTGCACACGGAAGTTTCTAGTATGAATAATCTCATGATCCCTTTGAGCCTGGGTGGCGGTCCATAAAGAAAAACAGGCAATCGCTGGAATACCCAGGTGCCTCAATCCACCCAGATGTGTATTAGAGTTGCCACCTTAGTTAACCATTAATTAAACAATCTCACATCTGTCATGAAAACACTCAAACCCAAACCACGTCTACGAGCATAGCATAGCAATATAAGCATAACGTAGAAGTAACTCCCAGGGTTTGATAATAAACAGGTGAATAGGTACTACCTCATCTACTTCCCAAACCCACAATTTAATTCAGATCCTAACCATGCAATTGTTTGAGGATTTATCTAATGCAATAAAACTGGGTAGTAAGAGGTATGATCAAAGTGTTACTTGCCTTGCTGATGATCCGTGAAACCTAGAGATTCGAAGTAGCAAGCGGCGCACTCCAGTTTGCAAAAAGAAACAATTCGAACGAAACAACGGAAGTCAAACGGCGAAAGAAACAGGCTTCGTTTACTAATCTGGACCTAAGTCAAATTTTACAGAAGCAAAAACTTGTTTGAGTTGGTTAAACAAAAAGAGGGTTTCAAGACGAACTCTAGGCGCTTGAATCACCTGATTTCGATAAATGAGTGAAAAGTTATACTAAAACGAAAAACAGATCAAAAATCGCGATCAGAAATAATCGCGAAAAATCTGAGAAAAAGAAAAACGGACGAACAGGCTAACGAACGAACGTTCGCTAACTATGGCTAAAAGACAAAAACCGTTCGTCAAAACGAACGAACGAACGGGCGTTCGCTAAATAATCTAAACCGAAGAAAAAAACCGATCTATATAAAAAACAGATCTAGGGTTTTTAAAAAAACAAACGAAAACCGGGCGGTTTTCTCGAGGAAACCGGCGGCGGCGGTGGTCAACCTCGGCGGCGGGACGGCGGCGGCGGGGTGGCTCCGGCGTCGGGCGGGGGCTCCGGTGGGCGGCGAGGTCGACGGCGGAGCGACTCCGGGCGACGGCGGGACGACGGGCGACGGCGTCGGGCGACGGGCGGTGGCGTCGGTGGCGGCGCTAGGGTTTGGGGCGGCGGGGCGGCTCGGGCTGGGCTACGGGGTGGCCTCCCCGGCTTATAAGGGTCGGCCGGGCGAGAGTCCTAGTCGGACACGGCCCGGTTAGGTCGGTTCGTTTGTTTTTTTTATAATAATTTCGCGTAGAAAAACAAATGAAAGAAATACTAAACGGACTCCAAAAATCCCGAAATAAATTTTCCCCGACTTCTAAAATCAAGTCGGACAAGATGAACATTTGTTTGGGGCCTAAAATGCAATTTTGAAAAACACATAATTTTTTCCTAATTCAAATAAAATAGCGAGAAAACTCCGAAATAAAATCTTATTTGATTTTTTTATTAAATCCTCAATATTTCTTTATTTTGGGAAAGTCATTTTATTCCCTCTCTCTTATTTTTATAATTGAAATAATTGAAGATAAAATAAATAAAATCAAATGATCCTATTTTCAAAATTTGAAAAAATCCAAATATTAAAATAACGAAATCCCCAACTCTCTCCATGGGTCCTTGAGTTGCGTAGGATTTCTAGGATCTAGCCAAAATGCAATAAAATATGATATGCAATGATGATCTAATGTATAACATTCCAAATTGAAAATTTGGGATGTTACAAATGTTTTGCATCTTTTATTTCAATAAAAGTGACACTGATAGCCTTTGTCATGCTTATTTTGCAAGTATACATGTTGCTGTTTGAAAACAGAAAATTTACCACTGTTGCAAAAATTCCCTAGAAAAGTCAGAATGTGATAAAATGTTGAAAGTTTTTTGCAAAATAAGAATTGATAAATTTTCAACAGTGTGGTAAATTTTCATAATCTTTGGAGTTTAAGAAGTATTGATACTATTGCATTCTTTACAGACTGTACTGTTTTGACAGATTGCTGTTATGTTTGCATTGTTTGCATATGTTTGCTTGTTTAATGATCCTATTTGAGGATAGGAGTATTAAATATGCAGGGGAATTTAGTATGCAATGTTGAATAATAATTTTAATGATTTTATACAGTAGAGAATGATAAGGTTTTTGCATTGGTTTTATACTAACTTATCTCACGAGTTCTTGTTGAGTTTTGTGTGGATGACGCTTTTGAGATTTAGGAAAACCGTGATATGAGAAGAATTGAGGAGACACAAAAGCTCAAGCTTGGGGATGCCCAAGGCATCCCAAGATAATATTTCAAGAAGTCTCAAGCATCTAAGCTTGGGGATGCCCCGGTAGGCATCCCACCTTTCTTCTTCAACAATTATCGGTTAGTATCGGTTGAGCCTAAGTTTTTGCATCTTCACATGATGTGTGTGTTGGGGAACGCAGTATTTCAAAAAAATTCCTACGATCACGCAAGATCTATCTAGGAGATGCATAGCAACGAGAGGGGAGAGTGTGTCTGTGTACCCTCGTAGACCGAAAGCGGAAGCGTTTAGTAACGCGGTTGATGTAGTCGAACGTCTTCGTGATCCAACCGATCCAAGTACCGAACACACGACACCTCTGCGATCTGCACACATTCAGCTCGGTGACGCCCCTTGAACTGTTGATCCAGTTGAGGCCGAGGGAGAGTTTTGTCAGCACGACGGCGTGGTGACGGTGATGATGAAGTTATCCACGCAGGGCTTCGCCTAAGCACTACGACAATATGACCGAGGTGGAAAACTGTGGAGGGGGGCACCGCACATGGCTAAGACAAATCTTGGAGTGCCTTTGGGGTGCCCCCTGCCCACATATATAAAGGATGGAGGAGGAGGAGGCCGGCCTAGGAGGGGCGCGCCTATAGGGGGAGTCCAACTAGGATTCCCAATCCTAGTTGGAGTCCCCTTCCTTTTCCAAGAGGGGGGAGAGGGAAGGAGTAGGAGAGGGAGAAGGAAAGAGAGGGGGCGCCGCCCCCTCCCTAGTCCAATTCGGACTTGCCATGGGGGGCGCGCGGCCAACCCTTGAGGCCCTTCTTTCCTTCCCGTATGGCCCGTTAAGGCCCACTACTTTCCCCGGCGAATTCCCGTAACTCTCCAGTACTCCGAAAAATACCCGAATCACTCGGAACCTTTCCAATGTCCGAATATAGCCTTCCAATATATTGATCTTTATGTCTTGACCATTTTGGGACTCCTAATCATGTCCGTGATCTCATCTGGGACTCTGAACAAACTTCGGTCATCAAATCACATAACTCATAATACAAATCGTCATCGAACGTTAAGCATGCGGACCCTACGGGTTCGAGAACTATGTAGACATGACTGAGACGCATCTCCTGTCAATAACCAATAGCGGAACCTGGATGCTCATATTGGATCCTACATATTCTACGAAGATCTTTATCGGTCAAACCGCATAACAACATATGTTGTTCCCTTTGTCATCGGTATGTTACTTGCCCGAGATTCGATCGTCGGTATCACCATACCTAGTTCAATCTCGTTACCGGCAAGTCTCTTTACTCGTTCCGTAATGCATCATCCTGCAACTAACTCATTAGTCACATTGCTTGCAAGGCTTATAGTTATGTGCATTACCGAGAGGGCCCAGAGATACCTCTCCGACAATCGGAGTGACAAATCCTTATCTCGATCTATGCCAACTCAACAAACACCATCGGAGACACCTGTAGAGCATCTTTATAATCACCCAGTTACGTTGTGACGTTTGATAGCACACTAAGTGTTCCTCCGGCATTCGGGAGTTGCATAATCTCATAGTCATAGGAACCTGTATAAGTCATGAAGAAAGCAATAGCAATAAACTAAATGATCATAGTGCTAAGCTAACGGATGGGTCTTGTCCATCACATCATTCTCCTAATGATGTGATCATGTTCATCAAATGACAACACATGTCTATGGTCACAAAACTTAACCATCTTTGATTAACGAGCTAGTCTAGTAGAGGCATACTAGGGACACTTTGTTTTGTTTATGTGTTCACACATGTATCAAGTTTCCGGTTAATACAATTCTAGCATGAATAATAAACATTTATCATGATATAAGGAAATATAAATAACAACTTTATTATTGCCTCTAGGGCATATTTCCTTCAGTGTGCTATTCCTGGAATTTCATTTTATTTTTGTTTTGCTTGTTGTTTTAATAAAATGCTTAGATATGAAAGTTTTTGAATAAGAGAGAGTCCTCAAATAGCTACCTATTTACTTAACTACTCGCTTGATCTTCACTTATATTTTTTTGGAGTAGCTTGTCATTTGCTCTAGTGCTTCACTTATATCCTTTTTAGCACGGCGTGCTTTAGTACTTTTGAAGAAATTCTCTCTTGCTTCACTTAAATTAATTTGAGAGAGAAATATATGCTCATGATCTTTAACTATATTTGTTTGAGCTTATCAAAAAGAACACATGAAAATTAGTTCCAAAGTGATAGATATCCAAGAAGGATATAATAAAAACTTTCATGAAGATCATTGGAGAACATAAACTTGATTCCTTGTAATAGTTTTGAGATATGATGATGTCATATGCGAGTCATGTTGATGAGTAATTGTGCTTTAGTAAGAATATTGCTGTTAAGGTTTGTGATTCCCTATGCAAGCACAAAAGTCAATAGTCATGCAATGACATTACATCCTACTTGTGGTGCATTATTCGGTGTTAATTATGCTTAATGCTCGCTTATGAGATTATTCGTTTCTTGGTTGGTCGCTTCTCAATCTTTTGCTAGCCTTCATTTTGCACTAAGTATGATCATTACTTGTCCATCCAAAATCCTTTAAACCAGTTTTGCCACATGAGTCCAATATATCTACCTATATGCGATATTCTTTTGTCGTTCTAAGCAAATTTGTATGTGCCATCACTAATATTCAAAATAAATTTCTCTTTTGTGTGCTCCTACCGCTCACAAGGCGGTGAGGGGTGGCTAATATTTTCTATGCTAGATGTGTTATTCTCACGATGAGTGTTTATTCACTTGTCATTGCACGAGAGTAAGGCAAAGGTATTAGGGATGCCTAGTCCCGAAATGAAAAATGAATTTACTTTATGTTGTCAAATAATAAATTCCTTGGAAAGTGTTGGTATGGAGGGCACCCGTGGATACGGTTAGCCATGGAAAGTGAAAGTATGGTGGAAAAAGGAATAAACTTTATTTTCTGTTTGGGAACCGCATGATATATCTAGCATGGAAAGTGTTGGGAGCTCTAAGTCATTTTCGTTGGTGGGAAAAGTATGCCTCTCAAAATGTTTTTATCTCTAAATTTTCGCTTTGAGATCTGGCACCTCTACAAATCCCTACTTCCCTCTGCGAAGGGCCTTTCTTTTACTTTATGCAATTTTTATTTCGAGTCTCCATCTTCTCTTATAAAGCACCAACTAGGGGGCACTATGATCATACTTGAGCATTGGGTGTAGCTAATATGCGAGTGTGTTTCATGAATGGATCAATGATTGAGCATGATGACCTGGGGATAACTTATTTTAGCATTGATATTTTGAAAAACATGGTTGCTTGTTGGTATGCTTGAGTATTTAAGTCTCATGTCAAAACTAAACTATTACTTTGAACCATATAAAAGTCCAAATGTCCATGCCACAAAGAAAAGAATATGAGATGACATGTTAGGCAACATTCCACATCAAAAATTCTGTTTTTATCATTTACCTACTCGAGGATGAGCAGGAGTTAAGCTTGGGGATGCTGATACGTCTCCAACATATCTATAATTTTTGATTGTTCCATGTTGTTATATTATCATTCTTGGATGTTTTATAATCATTTAATAGCAACTTTATATCATTTTTTGGGACTAACCTATTGACCTAGTGCCCAGTGCGAGTTGTTGTTTCTTGCTTGTTTTTTACATTGCAGGAAATCAATATCAAACGGAGTCCAAACACCGTGAAACTTTTTGTGGACTTTTATTGAGCAGAACACTTCCAATAGGCCAGAGCAGCACCTGGGGGTGCCCCGAGGTGGGCATAACCCACTAGGGCGCGTCCGGGGGCCCAGACGCGCCTAGGTGGGTTGTGCCCACCTTGGTGGCCTCCCGCACCGCCTCGTTATCCTATAAATTCCCAAATATTCCAAAAACCCTTGGGGTTAACCTAGATCAGAAGTTCCGCCGCTACAAGGCTCTGTAGCCACTGAAAACTAATCTAGATCCCGTTCCGGCACTCTGCCGGAGGGGGAAATCATCACCGGTGGCCATCTTCATCATCCCGGCAGCCACCACGATGAGGAGGGAGTAGTACAGCCTCGAGGCTGAGGGTTTGTACCAGTAGCTATGTGTTTAATCTCTCTCTCTCTCTCTCGTGTTCTTGAGATGTCACGATCTTGATGTGTCATGGACTTTGTTAATATAGTCGGATCATATGGTGTTTTCCCCTCTCTATCTTGTTGTGATGAATTGAGTTTTTCCCTTTGAGATTTTGTTATTGTCAGATTGAATACTTTTATGGATTTTAGAGCACTTGACATATGTCTTGCATATAAATACTCGTGGTGACAATGGGGTATCATATTGATTCACTTGATATGTGTTCTGGCATTCAACTCGCGGATTCCCACGGTGAGATTAGGGTAATCTATGCATAGGTGTTAATGCACATTCTCATCTTTTGTTTCTCCAGTAGAAATCTTGGGGCATTCTTTGAGGTTCTTTGTGTTGGATTGAGCATTATGAATATGAAATTATTTGGTGTTATTTTAGTATGAACTCTTGGATAGATCGATTGGAAGGAATAGCTTCGAGGTGGTTTCGTACCCTACAAACGATTTCTTCTTATGTTCTCCGCTAGATAGGAACTTTGGAGTGATTTTTCGTTGCACTTTGAGGGATGGTTAGATGATCCAATTATATTAACATTGTTGAGAGATTGCACTAGCGAAAGTACGGACCCTAGGCCTCATTCTCAAGCATTGCAATACCGTTTGTGCTCCGTTTTATCAATTGCTACCTTGCTGCCTTTTATTGTTACCATTACAAAAATCAATATCTACTATCATTACTACACTTTTATCACCATCTCTTCGCTGAACTAGTGCACCTATACAATTTTCCATTGTATTTGGTGTGTTGGGGACACAAGAGACTCTTTGTTATTTGGTTGCAGGGTTGTTTGAGAGAGACCATCTTCATCCTATGCCTCCCACGGATTGATAAACCTTAGGTCATCCACTTGAGGGAAAATGGCTACTGTCCAACAAAACTCTGCACTTGGAGGCCCAACACGTGTCTACAAGAATAAAGTTGCATAGTAGACATCACGCGTCTGCATCTGAAAATGCTCCTAAGGTCAAGAAAGCTAGGGTTGAAATCCCTCATGAGGAAATTCCATCTCTTTATGAGATTTGCATTCGCACAAAGCAAGCATCGGAAAGCCACATCATGCTGTATCGAAAAGAAAAAGATGGAGTTGATGACTGAGCTGAATTTACTTCAATCATACTCGCCAAATTCTTCTATATGAGAAGGAAGCAAAGAACCGCTCCTGGATTCTGCTGAGACAACATTATTCTCACAAGCAGTTGCTCGCCAAGGGCATCAAGAAGGAGTATGACTACTTGGATTTACTTGTTGTTTGATAACCCACAAGTATAGGGGATTGCAACAGTTTTCGAGTGTAGAGTATTCAACCCAACTTTATAGATTCGACACAAGGGGAGCCAAAGAATATTTGCAAGTATTAGCAACTGAGTTGTCAATTCAACCATACCTGGAGATTAAATATCTGCAGCAAAGTAATCAGTAGCACAATAATATGATAGTTTTGATAGTAGTGGTAACATCAGTAGTAACAGTAACAGTGATAGCAATGATTTTGTAGTACTTGTAACAATAACATCAGTAGTAGTAACTTAGCAAGAACAATATGTAGGAAATTCATAGGCATTGGATCGGTGGATTCGTTGGATGATATTCATCATATAACTATCATAACCTAGGGGATACAAAACTAGCTCCACTTCATAAATATAATGTAGGCATGTATTCCGTAAATAGTCATACATGCTTATGGAAAGAACTTGCATGACATCTTTTGTCCTACCCTCCCGTGGCAGCGGGTCCATAAGGAAACTAAGGGATATTAAGGCCTCCTTTTAATAGAGAACCGGAGCAAAGCATTAACACATAGTAAATACATGAACTCCTTAGACTACGACCATCACCGGAAAGTATCCCGACTATTGTCACCCCGGGGTTTACGGATCATAACACGTAATAGGTGAATATGACTTGCAAGATCGGATCTAGAACATAAATATAATGGTGAAAACATAAATGGTTCAGATATGAAATCATGGAACCCGAGCCCAAAGTGACAAGCATTA
This sequence comes from Triticum urartu, assembly GCF_056163025.1. NCBI lineage: Eukaryota > Viridiplantae > Streptophyta > Magnoliopsida > Poales > Poaceae > Triticum > Triticum urartu. The sequence goes on along the minus strand of NC_141875.1, from coordinate 109,110,498 downwards.
AGCATGGCAAAGTCATATCAACATCAATCTCAGAACATAATGGATACTAGGGATCAAGCCCTAACAAAAGTAACTCGATTACATGATGAATCTCATCAAACTCCTCACCGACCAGCGAGCCTACGAAGGAATTACTCACTCCCGGTGGGGAGCATCATGGAATTGGCGATGAAGGATTGTTGGTGATGACGAAGATCGAAGACCCCCCTCTCCGGAGCCCCAAACAGACTCCAGATCTGGCCTCCCGATGAAGAACAGGAGGCGGCGGCGGCTCCATATCGTGAAACGCGATGAAACTTCCTTCCTGATTTCCCCTCTAAATATGAGGATTTAAGGAGTTGGAATTTGGGTCTGTGGGGCCACCAGGTGGGCACAACCCACCTGGGCGCACCTGGAGTGGGGGGCCCCTGGTGGGTTGTGCTCACCTAGGGGGCCCCCTTCGGTGGTTCTTAGCTCCAATATTTTTCTTTTATTGCATAAAAATTCTCCACAAAGTTCCGTTCCAATCCGAGAACTTTTATTTCTGCACAAAAAACAACACCATGGTAGTTCTACTGAAAACAACATCAGTCTGGGTTAATTTCATTCAAATCATGCAAATTAGAGTCCAAAACAAGAGGAAAAGCGTTAGGAAAAGTAGATACGACGGAGACGTGTCACTGTTCCTCACATCCGAAAACAAACTCCTGTGCTCCCACGGTGTTCTACTTGAACAGACCTGCTGTTTGTCGGACATGATGATGAAATTGCAAACACAACCGTCACTCTCATTTACAAGCCAGCTGTTCATCGCACCAAGTCCTCCAGAGCCCATGCTGCCACTCCTGCTTCTGCCTCGACCATTCCTCGCTCTTCGGATTCTGATTCCTCAAGTGGTTTTAATTCTGATTCTGAGGACACTCCGGAAGAGTAATTCCTCGTATGTGTTCTCATTCCTTTTTGGCACTTGTTGACAAAAAGGGGGAGAATTACATCGAGTGATAGATTATCGAGGTATTTGCAGGGTGTTTTATTCGCCTTTTGCTTTTCGTAGTCGAACATTTGGTTTCCTCGAACAATTTGCTTGATGAACTTAATGCACCGCTTTGTGGTGTTGAAATACTCGGTCACCATGTAATGTTAATAACCCCCCCTGCAATGTTATTTGCTTCGTACTGGCTTTTTGCAGGTACCATCAAATGTGTTCTCCCTTGCAATGATTATCCTCAATAATTATCTATCATACAAGGAAAATATTTGCTCTACCAAGAAGAACAGGAAATCATGGGATGTTGATACTAAGGGTGAGAAGGACATCGAGCACTTAATGAACCATATTTGTTGTGGTTGGATATGCTATCACTATTATCTCTCTCTATTTAACCCTACATGAAAAGAAAGTCAACTTGAGCTTCAAATCTCTAATGTTGTGAAAGCTATCTACTTGATTGATGGAAATTGGATGTGTTTTTCCTCACACATATCCTTTATATCTTCTTTGATGCAGAAAAATCACATTTGAAGCATATCCACTTCGAGCAATATACTCATGTTTTTCTTGCTCTGTTCACCTTCGAATATCTAACATGCAGGAAACTTACATCTCGTGTGGATTCGAATTGTGTTCTCAAAAAACCTTCATGCTATACCCTTCGTCACAAATCTTTCAAAGTATATCGTATATCTAATTCTTTTCGAAGATTATGTGACAAGAATTACTTCAGACATCGTCGAGTGCATTGAAAGAAGTCAAGTATAAGATCATTTGTCAATGACACTCATAAGAAGAATTACCTCGCCACCCTCTGGTTTATTTTATGCTCGGATGCATATCCTCAGGGGGAGCATGTTTTATCTTCGCAATTATCTGTCGTCTCTTATTATCATTCACATTATATTTCATTCATTATCCATCCTTCGATGTGATCTATTTTGTCAACAATCGTCCAAGAAGGGGGAGATTGTTGGTGCAATATCTGCCTACGTTGTGTTTTGGAGATTGTTGACAGAAACAGGTATGGACTAATTTGTTTGCTAGTGCATACAGAGAGAAATAGTCCATACAGAACCGACGAGAATGTTGTCTCCGGTGCTAAGTTAAAGGAATTTCACCAAAGTGTATCTGTGTTGCAGAGAAGAACGAGCTGCATCTGATTAAGAACTGTAGACGAGAAGATTGATGTGAAGGAATTAACCCCTTGAAGAATTTACTACTGAAGCGAAGCATATGTTTCGGTATGGTCATCCGAAGAAATTGACTGGAGCGAATGGAAGTCAAAGACAAAGTGAAGACTTAGTATTCATTTCGTTATCCTTCTTTCACTTATTTGAGTCGTAGGACCTCCGTACTATTAAGAGTGTATAGGTTCTCGTAGCTTAGATCCGTTGTGATGCTTAGCCAAACCTATGAAAGTTGCGAGAGAAATCTCTTTGTGTTCCGAGCAAATACTTGCCAGCAAGAGACTGTGATCTTCTTCGTTGTGAGAGATTTGTCTCAGACCGAGGAGTTAGCATTCCTTGCTCGGCAAGCAATGTTACCGTTGTGCTCAAATCCGACCGTTGGGCTTGTGTCGTTCGGCCATTGGCTGCTCTCGATGTCCAATTTGGTCTTTTCCCATCTGGGAAGGCCGCGGCTATGAATAGCCACCCCGCTCCAACGTTGTTCGTTGGCTATTCTGCTTGAGATTTCTGAGAAGATTGATTTGAGCAACCCCTCTCCGAGTGATCTGAGTTTAAGATCCACCGAGAGAAAATCAAGAGACCAAACTTAGACAGTGGTTTAGCATCACAGTAGTTCCGAGTTAGAGTTCTTGTACCTATTACTCTTGAGAGTTGCGCACTCTCTAGACGGTTAGGTTTCGTCTCAAGTGTTGAAGAGTTGTTGTCTTCACCGAGCTAGATCTTCAGCAACCAAGAGTGATTATGGTTCGCGAAGGTTGCCCGAAGGTTTGGAGATCGCCGACAAGGATCTACCACGAGTGAAATCCACTAGAGTGTGATCAGCTTTGAGTTGAAGGAGAGTAGGGTGAAGAGAGTTTATCTTCCGTGTTAAGTCACATCCCCTCCAACCAGACATAGCCCTTTGGCAGAAGGGTGAACTAGTCTACCAAATATCTCTATCGCCATCGAGCGCCACTGGTTCTATCTACTTTACTGCATTTCTTTCAACAGTTTACTTTCGTAGTCTGTGTCGATAGCTTATCTGATCATTATCCTCTATCATAGTTTTACGTCCTCTGTCGCCCTTGTTGTTATTCTCATGAGTTATTCTTGGTATCTCATTCTATTGCATTTTCATTACTCTGTTTAGACATCATCATTTCACCTCGGTTAACCATCTTGCATATCTCTCATCGCCCGTATCATGTTTTGTCTTGTACTACTGCATCTGTTTGCTTTGTTGCATTACTCTCATTGTAGTTAAACCTGTGATTACCCAAGCTCGCACTATTATTACTTCTTTCATCGAGGAATATGCTTCTGAAGAAGAAGATTGATTCCATTCAGTTCATCCTTTATATTATTACGCTGCTGTGATTGGGATCAGCTCAAAACTTTCGAAAGAAATTTTAAATCTCTCATTCACCCCCCTCTGGTCGATATACCCTCGGTCCTAACAGGATGTATGGGCACCCTGGAGCACGCAGTTGTTGACCCAGGGATGCATGGAGAAGCGCCATAACATCTTGTGAAAAGCTTCACCCAGGCGCGAAGAGACGGATGGATATACCTTGACCGGAATCTTACATGTGCAACCGCAAGTCACTATGGGCTATGGCTTGATCAACCCTACGTGTATTCATCATTAAGGACATGAAAAGAGCGCATGATCGTTGGTCGCTTTCAAGCTTCCAATTTTGTGAAACCACCATTGTGCACACTACCTTTGTTATTAGTTTTCATTGAGCTGACTAGTATTGAAACAGTGAGAATATATCTCTATTGTAATTTATAGATCGTTGAATGCTAAGGAAAAAATGCCTTCTCAACCTAAATACACCACCATTTCTTAATTAACTAATTGTTGTATATATTCCATACAATATCAAGCTCAAGTGTTTTCAAAATCAAGACCTAGCCAATACACCATTCTTTTTATTAATCACTATGCTAGACGGCTCTTGAATTTAAGCCATAATGAATTGCATGCATGAGAGGATACATAAAAAAGACATCGAATGAGTATAGGAGAGCGGAAATTCTTTAAGACATGAAGATGTCCATTAAACATATATACTCCGACAACCGCGATAAGCAGTAAAACAATGCCTACAGGAGTAATAATCTATAGAGTATGTTTTTCTTGCTATCATGCTATATCTAAATAACCTTTGAACATAATGTGAGCACAAAGGCAGCATCGTGACTTTGTCTTGTTTCCTCCCCTAACTCTAGGCGCCTAGGGCAAACTTTTAGCTCCACGCTTCATCGGTGAGCCCGTGTATTCGTCTTCCTTCTGTCTGCCGCTCCGGCGGCCGGTGGCCGGGAGGAGAATCTTGGTGCATCTGCTCCGGTTAGTAGTTTAGTTTAGGGTTTGTCCTCACATGCACGACGCTCGGGCGGATGGTGGCGCCTATTCTTTAAGTTTGTCTTCCGGGCTCCGATCATCCTCGAGTTCGTCCGTCTGGATATAGTCGACAGAGCTTCGTGTAGATTTTTGCCATCTTCTTTGGGCGGTGAGATTTGGCTTTCTCGTCATGTGACAAGATTTGGTGTCAGGTGTTTCAGATATATGCAAAGGGTTCAACCGCGACAACTACGGCTTCAGGGCGCTGGTCCTTACGGACACATGCACGAAGACTTTCCGGCCGTCATCGATAAGGTCAAGCCGACTCCGGTAGAAAAGCGGCGGCAACTGCGTAAGCGGCTCGTTCTGGTGGCAGTAAGGATCATTCAGTGATTTCCGAATCTTGATGTAATGTTTATTATGTTTGAGATGCTTTATACTTTCGGTAAACTTTTATAATAGATTTGTTCATATACCAAAAAAAGCAAAAAAGAACATGGTGAGGATAATCCGGCGTCGGTAGTAGCACTCTATCAGACTATCCAAATCCCACACAGAGGCTGTATGTTACATCGAAGACGTAAATGCGGGCTACGCGATCTTTCTCGGAAGACGCACGCCATATGGTAGCATCGCAAGGAATTTGCTCTAGGATTTTTTCTGTGCCCTCCTCCCCCTTGCTCCCGACCTCGGCCCTCCCATCGTCGCCGACCACCTCATCCACCGCCGCAGGCCAAACTCCGACTCAGTACAACTGAGCCCTAACCGATACTGTCCTAGCGCCGGCCCGATCTCGTTGCCTCCAGGGAGCGTATGGGGCTACGCCGTTGAGGCTTGCCAGTGCCCCACGGTGGCGCGCGCCGAGGCCGTGGAAAGCAGAAGCAGCCGCAGAATCCGCGAGCTGATCCACGAGCTGATCCACGAGCCCCGAGGTATCCGCACTTCCTGAGTCGCAGCAGCGCGAGGAGGGGTGACAGATGGACGAGTTCGAGAGCGGCGATAAGGGAATCGCCGGCCCCGCCCCGGGCCCCGGCGCTGGCGACGACGGCAACTCTGCGCCGCTCCCTGAGACGGTATGATATCTCCTGGGCTATCGCTGCTTAATTTAGATGTTCCTGGAAAATTGGTAGCGCCTAGGGTTCTACTTGCTTGATTAGACGATGGAATTTGTGGATCGTGGATCGAGTTGGTAACCTTTATACTCGGAGGACGGTGAGATAGTATGCTTGTGTAGTTATAAGTTGCTCTAGTGGTTGTGTGTCTACAATAAATTAGCTCGGATACCTCCTGCGCTGCTCCCTGAGACAGTGATGCCGAAAATCTCTTAGGTTGTCATGACAAAATATGGAGGGATGGGCGTGGTATTAGAAAGAGTATATCTCTTTATGTGCAGGATATCTCCCCCTAAGGCGTGGATGATTAATCCTAAATATAAGGGATTAGAGTAGGATTCCTGTGTTTCCAAGTAAAATGTTATAGTAGGATTGAAATATCTGAACTGGGTTAGAGCTATGGTCGGTGAGAAAAGGCATCCAAAGAGCTGAAATTTTAACTACTGGACCTACTTCATCAAGCAGTTGCGAGGATCTTTGCTGAAACAAGTGGATACATCTGTTTTTTTGGTCAATTGTCTGTTTCTCTGCTCGAAGTTTGAATATATACAAAAAAGTACTTGTTACAAAAGACCCAAAGTGGTCGGACCCTTCCCGGACCCTGCGCAAGCGGGAGCTACGTGCACCGGGCTGCCCTTTTTATGAAATGCGGGACATCAGTATGAGTTAACGTGGACTTTTCATAGCCGCCGACTGTTTTTGCAGTTCTTTGCATATTTTTTTGTCGCCTAGTGGTTCTAGTGTGCTGCGACTTTCTGCTTCATTATTATCAGAAAATCTTACCTAAATACTGGCCATATATAATCATTATTTTTCTTTATACATAATGTTGTGCATGCAGTAGGCAACATGTTGGCTGGACATGCTGTCAAATGTACAATTTCTGGTGTGGACAGCCTGCATTCAGTGAATATTGTTTATGTTGATTATCACATATGACCCCCTGTCCCATTGCTGTTTGCTTTATAATGCTCTACTGTTGAGCCGAGTTCCCTAGGCTTAAATTGCCTTTTTTTGCCATGTCTAGGAATGGGCATCTGTCGATCTAACCTACTGGATTCGTGCGTTTCTCCATCTAACCTACTGGATTTGTGCCTTTGGCCGTCTAGCCTATTGGTTTTGTGCATTTTTCAACCTTGTACGTTAGTTCTATAGTTTTGGCTGCTTTCTTGGACTCTGTTTTCATTATTTTGTTTCCTGTTTTTGTTAAATTTGCTGAGTTCAGTTTTACCTAAAAAGCACCGATATGGAGACGGCGACACGGCGATACGTATATGGGGACACAGGATACATCATTTTCCAAAAACAGCCATTCGGGGATATGGCGAGTGTATAAAATAAGATGAAAAATATGCCATGTAATATAGAGTTAATTAAGACAAAAATAATAATGAGAAATTGAGACAAGATCAGAATACTGCTCCATTCAGGGATGCAGGGTAAGCTTCTCAACATAAGCCCACAGAGGATACTCAGGATCTAGAACACCAGGACCAAGCTGCCATTCACTCTCACCCACAGACGGCCACCGGCGGTGGTGCGTCTGCTGCTGCCTGGGAGCGGCTCGTTTGTTTCTTGGAGAGCGTGCGTGCGACCCAGGGTTTGTAGTTGGCCGAGGCTGTTTTTGGGCTGAGCCATGCCACCAGCGTATCATAATGTATCCCAGACGTGTCCATGTATTTTTTTCCTTTTTTAATTCGGAAATCATGGGATATTGCTGTACCCTGCCGTATCCCGCCATACTGGGATGGCCAATCGGCAGTTTCTGCCGTATCGGTGCTTGCTAGAATTTTACAGTTGAAATCTTATTGCAACTCAAATTGGGTGTTGTGCTGTACTGTGGTGGACCTATTGTTATTATGTCTGTGATTGCGAGAATCTAAAAGAAGTTTCACATTGTATATGCGCTATGTTGAGCCGCACTCTAGCTGCTACCCAATGGAAATATCATATCTATGGTTTGCTTGTGCCAGTGACACAATATTCACTTCGATCCTTTTATGCATCTCCATTTCATTTTACATCATATATAAAGGCCAGGGGGCGTAGGGGGTGGGGTGGGGGTGGGGGTGCGCTTTTAAATCTGGAAAATAGCGTCATTCCTGCACATGTTACGTTTGTGACTGCAAGATAATTCTTTATTCATCTATTGGTTTTAGTGAGTTTGTTCTTTGAACAGGTGCAAATTGGAAATTCACCAACCTATAAGCTTGGAAGGAAGCTTGGAAAGGGTGGATTTGGACAAGTATATGTTGGTCGACGTGTTTCCTCTCCCAGTCTTGGTGATAGAAACCCTGGTGCAAATGCTTTGGAGGTTATTATATCTCTTGAAGGTTTGACGTATTGTTAGAACTGATGCCATCTGGTACTAATGCATTTTTTATCTGACAGGTTGCATTAAAGTTTGAACATCGAACTAGCAAAGGTTGCAATTATGGAGCTCCATCTGAGTGGCAGGTTTACAAGTGAGTAGTTGATTTTTAGTTCGTTTTCTCTTCAATGTATTTTTTTGGCTAGTTGGATATATTGTACTACCTTCTTTTGCTTATCTTAAACCTCCCTCTTGCAGCACTCTTAGTGGAAATCATGGTGTCCCACGGGTACACTACAAAGGAAAGCAGGGCGAGTTTTACATCATGGTAATGGATCATGTGCTGTTTACTCCATATATGTAGTGGAACATTACTAAAACAATTCAATTGTACTTGTGTATGCGGCCCTCTTTGGTATGGGGTCCTACAAAGTTTGTGTGTTCCAACTTCCAAACATGCCCTTAGCCATTGTTTGGTGTAGATTTATTTTATTCCTTCCGTTAAGTAACTATAAACAAATTCAATCCTGTTTGGTGTTTATTTAGGTTATGGATATGTTGGGCCCAAGCCTGTGGGATGTTTGGAATAATAATTCCCATTCGTGAGTATCTGCTCACTGTCTATAATTATGTTTTACAGTTCATATGCAACTTTTCAATTATATCCGGTCGTGGTATCTGTTGCAGGATGTCTGTTGAAATGGTTGCCTGCATAGCTATAGAAGCCATCTCCATACTGGAAAAGATGCACTCAAAAGGGTAATTTGGTGTTGCGTTCTTCAGATGGGGTCTTGCATAGTGCTTGTGAATTTCTGGCTAACAATACTAGTATATGACAGGTATGTCCATGGTGATGTGAAACCTGAGAACTTTCTGCTTGGTCCGTGTGGTACCCTGGAAGAGAAGAAACTTTTTCTTGTTGATCTTGGACTGGGTAATTCATAATCATATTCCACTTTTATATAACGTCTATTTGGTATAAAATATTTATGGTACTTCTGTTAACCTATCATTTTGTATTAACACAGCTACGAAATGGAAGGGTGCTGGTAACGGGCACATTGAATACGACCAGAGGCCTGATGTATTTAGGTTCGGATGGAAAAATATTTATGATGCACTTCATTTTGTGCACTCTTTGTACTTGACATAATTTTTTCCTTCTTATCTGCTCTTGTGAACAGGGGAACTGTTCGTTATGCTAGTGTGCATGCTCACTTGGGAAGAACTGGAAGTAGGAGAGATGACCTTGAATCCCTCGCCTACACACTTATTTTTCTTCTCCGTGGACGCCTACCTTGGCAAGGATACCAGGTTAATTTATTTTGGTGTTGGAGCTTCTTTTCTTCTTACTCCTGTTTCTATTTGTAAGTTTTCGTTTGTTCTTATTCAGGGAGACAACAAAGGTTTTCTTGTCAGCAAGAAAAAGATGGCGACCTCTCCAGAATCTCTGTGTGGCATTTGTCCACAGTCTTTTCGACACTTTGTTGAGTATGTTGTGAACTTGAAGTTTGACGAAGAACCTAATTACGCCAAGTGCATCTCTCTTTTTGACGGCATTGTTGGTCCACATCCAGACACCAGACCAATAAACACAGATGGTGCTCAGAAGGTACATTTTCTTGTAACTTCTATTCTTACTACCATTTTTATTATGAACTTTAAGGACTTATCCATGTCACCATTAGAAACACAATTACTTACCAAGAATTTCAGGGCTTATTTGGTTCCCAAGGTTGCCACGCCTAACCTTAGTCATGCCGCAACATCTTAGGCATGTGTTTGGTTCATTGCCACACTTGTGGCCTGCCACACTTTTCTAGTTATATGGTCCACATGTCATAGGCTCATTTTTTTGCCAAATCTTGCCACACTTGTGGTGGCCATTTTGTTAGTCACACTTTGCCTAAGGTTAGTTGTGGCAAAGTTAGTCATGAACCAAACAGGTCCTCAGTTCATTGTTCTTGTTGATTTGTAGATTGGATTTACTCAGTTTTGGTCTTCCATTGAACTTTTTCCTGTCTACTTTTTTTGTAGTATAAAATCCAATCATGTGGTCTATGGAATGTTGATCATGTAAATGGGACTAAAACAGCATGTTGTGCCATTATAATAGACCACATGAAGTCATTTGTATTTTAAGAGTTGGGCCAGTGGTATTCAATGTGTGAATATGTTGTGTTATGTATTGAATTTGTTTTGGACTGTTAACTTGAGCAACATATCCCATATATTTGCAGTTTCCCGGCTGCATGTTGTAAATCACCTCCTATTTTTTGTTTTGGACTGATACTTTATTGGATTGCTACCAGCTAATATATCAGGTCGGTCAGAAGCGGGGCCGCCTCATAGCAGAGGAAGATGATGAGCAACCTAAGAAGAAGATTAGAATGGGAATGCCAGCGACTCAGTGGATTAGTGTCTACAGTGCCCGGCGGCCTATGAAACAGAGGTTTGCTTGGCACTTATCTTCTTTATAGTAGTAATAAAGACCAAAGAGAAATTTTCACTGTCTTACTACATTTATTTTCCAGGTACCACTATAATGTTGCAGATGATAGATTAGTACAACATATTCTGAAAGGAAATGAAGATGGCTTGTTTATAAGTTCAGTTTCCTCTTCCGCAAATCTTTGGGCTTTAATAATGGATGCTGGCACTGGTTTTACTGCTCAAGTATATGAAATTTCTCAACATTTCCTTCACAAGGTGAGCAATTAGTTCAGGCCATCCTGCTTCCAGAATGTTTCTTTCTCGGGTAGAAATACTTTATCAATTGTTCAGTGAGATCTTGATTGCCATTCGTGTTGTATTATGTTTTATAGCTAGTAACTTGATTATGCTATGTTAGGAATGGATCCTGGAGCAGTGGGAGAGAAATTACTATATCACTGCATTGGCTGGTGCGAATAGTGGAAGTTCTTTAGTGATCATGTCAAGAGGTAATCTTATTGTTCAACTTGATGGCTGGACTGCCACTTGTATGCTTGATTCCCAGGTCACCATTCTGTGACCTGATGCTAACTACCAAGATTGATCTGTAAAATCTACTCCAACATATGTATTTTGTTAAATTTCTGCCTTTGCCCGAAGTACTTTTAATAGCCTGAATAAGTGTCAATCGGGTTACGTGGCAATGCATTTTAAAATGCCCTACAAATTCAACCTTTGGCCATAACAGGCTATATACATAGATTACCGTGGAACCATTTAGACAGATATATGGATATACCTTTTTAGGGGTTGTTTGGATAAGTGAAATGCAGATAATCCATTCCATATAAAACAGAAAAACGGTTTAACAGACTAAAATCATGTTTGGCTAACTAATCCATAGATATGCAAAACTTGATTCTCAGTAACCTGGAATTTCATGTTTGTAGAGAAACGACCATTAGTTGTTTTTCTAAAAACGTGATTCACATATCTCTCTTGCCAATCCTCGTGGGCACGTTCATCAGCTGAAGAAGAGAAGCTGCAGACGCCGGTGATCAACACCAGGAAGAGGAAGACAGTCGCGACACGCTCACCGGTGTGCCACACCTCGAGGCCGTCCTCGGCTGCTTTCTCTGCACCATCTGCCTTGGTCGTCGCCGCCGCTGAGGTCAACTCCTTGAGCATTCGCATACAGGTGTTCCACCGGTGCCGGTAGATCGAATCGATCTGCTTGCCCCCCTCGGTAGCTAGCTTCTACATGCGCATGTACGGGGCCGTCGTTTCGTGCGTTCCGCAGCTGGCGGATCAAGTAGATCCAGCTGCTTGCCCCTGGTAGCTAGCTTCTACATGTCCGTGTGCGCGACCATCGTTTCGTGTGTTCCGCAGCCAGCGTATCAAATCGATCCAGTTGCTTGCCTCAGTAGCTAGCTTCTACATGTGCACATACGCGGCCGTCTGGCGAGATCGACCAGCCAGCGGGCGGAATGTCCCAGGAGAATGAGAAAGATCATGGGAGAATGCAAATAGTCTGAATCATTATCCAAATAAGGAACTGAGCAAACACACTTTCCAGCAAAACGTAATATTCTATAAACTGATTACTAACAGAAAAAATAGTAAAACTGGTTTTGCTAAAAATCGTGTTAAAACGTAATGTCTGCTTTCCAGACAACCACTTAGTGTTCCCTTTTCTGCCCAAAACATTTAGGCATTCAGAAAGAGTCACAGCTATATTTAGCTTTCAGCTCGCTATATCCTATCAAAGTGGAAATAGTTAGTTGAATGTTGGAATACTGGCTGCTGGTATCTATGGACAAGAACTGACTTGAAGTATTATCTCCAGGAACAACGTATGCACAGCAATCCTATAAAGTAAGTGATGCATTTCCATTCAAATGGATAAACAAAAAGTGGAAGGAGGGCTTCTATGTCACATCCATGGCTACAGCTGGAAGTCGATGGGCAGTTGTCATGTCCCGAAATGCTGGTTTCTCAGACCAGGTATGTGTATTGTTCATTCACAAGCCTTTCGAAGTACAATGAACTTTAGTTTCAGGCTCAGTTCTTGGTGAAGTGAGTCTTAAAATAATTTTATATTGCAGGGAGATCTGAAAGAATTTCAGATCTTTATGAGTGTATACCTCGATTTGTGAGGATCTGAAGAAACCTTTCTCTGTTGCAGGTAGTGGAGCTGGATTTCTTATATCCAAGTGAGGGCATCCATCAACGCTGGGATAATGGTTATCGCATCACTGCAACAGCTGCCACATTGGACCAGGCGGCATTTATCTTGAGCATACCTAGACGAAAACCTAATGATGAAACACAGGAGACGCTAAGAACATCTGCTTTCCCGAGCCAGCATGTGAAGGTGACTTGACCTTTCCGGCTTATTGTATAAAATCTAAATTCCTAATAAGGAATGTATTCACCAGCTGATCAATCTGCTTGCAGGAAAAATGGTCAAAAAATCTGTACTTAGCATCCATCTGCTATGGAAGGGCGGCATCTTGAAGCCCATTTACTAAAGTTGGTTCTTGGTAAGGGCTACTAATATGGATCGCCAGTTTTTATGATGAGAATGGGGTATTTTGAAATGCTAACATTACTAATTTACTTACCCATAAACTAACGAAAGGTAAACCTGTGACAGACTGACTTGGTTCTGCTTCTCTAGCTTGAGACTTGGTTGTGTATAACTTTGAACTATCCATATCATAATGTTGTATAAACAAAGAAGTGTACTTAATTAAGTGTCATGTATATAAATTTAAGTCTGTTTGTACTTTGAGACGACTGGATTGGAATGGCTCTCGAGCATTCTACTGATTTAGCTGTTCATGTTACTCTGGCCAGCTGCTGAGGAAATTTTTCTAGTACCATACATTAATTTATTATTTTGAATAGTACATTTTTATTGGACTGCAATAGCCAGCGACCGTTTGCTTGCCAGGATAACATTTGCGAACGGCGCGGCTGGCAGTTTTAGTGTTTTGGAATGGCATTTTGGCCAAAAACATGGCATTTCATTTATTTTAGTGCATTTTTCATCTGAAAACTGCTACGGTCAGATCTTTATCCTGTGGCTGTAAGTGTAAGGGGGTTTGCTGGGGATTTCCTTGTGGGGAACAGTCGCCAGATAACATTCCTGTTTTTATTTTGCCCAAAACATGTTGCACCTTTTTTTTGCCCATGCAATACCTTTCCGGCTTTCCCCTTGCTGCCATGTGAATTCCTATAACCCTCTGTATTGGCCATTTAAAGATGGCATTTGTGCAGAAGATAGGAATTTTTTCATCTAGTCTAGGATAATGTGTTTTTCCCTTGAAGCCCAGGCCTCCTTTGGTTTGTAGGGATTTCACAGGAATTCTGTAGGGTAGGATTCTTGTGGGAATTTTTCCTTCAAAGCCCTCTGGTTTATAGTATCCTTCACTTTTCAATGGAAAATAAACATGAAGGCTCAATGAAAAAATTTCTATTATGACATCTTTTTTTTCTTCTATTTCCTCCCATAGAATTTGAGATACATGTCATCTCATTTCCTATAATTTTTCTATTCCTGTGATAATCTGATCCTATGAACCAAAGAAAGCTGAAATGTGAAGGATTTAGGGGCTGTTTGGTTTGTGACTAACTTTGCCAAAAATTGCCACACCTAGGCCTTTTTTGGTTCATAGGATAGGAGTATCATAGGAATAGGAATTTTGTAGGAAATGAGATGGCATGTATCTCAAGTCCTATGAGTAGGAATAGGAAACGAGATGTCATTTGGTTGACACCAAAGGAATTTTTCCATTGAGTCTAGGCTCATTTTTATTTTCCTATGAAATGTGAAGGATAGGAACCAATCCTATGTAGGAATAGGAATCTATTCCTATGAACCAAAGGGCTCTAAAGGAAAAAACCCTATAAGAATCCTATCCTCTAAAATTTCTATGAAATTCCTCCAAACCAAAGGAGGCCTTAAGGTTAGGCAAGTTTGACCAACTTAGGTGAGTGTTTGGTTCAAGCCACATCTTAGGCAAGTCACACTTGTGCCCCACATGGCATATACACAAAAAGTGTGGCAAGATTCCTTTAGACTTGCCAACTTGTGGCTCTCATTTTGATGAACTAATCTTAGGCAAGTTCGGCAAAAATGTGTGGTAAAGTATGGCAATGCTAGTCCTAGAACCAAACAGCCCCTTATTCCTATCCTAGATAGGAACCATTCCTACAAATCAAATGGCTCTAAAGGAATTTTTCCTACAAAATTTCTATCCTATAAAATTTTTTCAAACCAAAAGAGGCCTTAGTTAGTTTTTATGGCCAGTTATTTACCAATCTAAACCCTGATTTTGGAACATTTCACAACCTTTGGACGTGCTTTTAGGGCTTGGGAGCTGGTGTTGGTGCGAGCACCGTTCAGAAGAGCTGCAGCACTGTACTCGTTTTGTTAGCACCTGAAGTAGTGTGCTTGTAACCATTTTCAATCGGGAAAACTCTGGTCACTTGTCATCCAGTTTTCCCTTTGCAAATTAACTCTCCGCATTCATAATTTACCACTAGTTTTTTTTCTTATGTTGTTCCTCTTGTACAATTATGTGACCGTCAAGTAACGATTTGACCAAGAGGGCGCTGGAGACGACCATGGTGACCGCTTCGGGGGCGAAATGATTGCTTTAATGGCGGCGGTGCAGGCCTTGGCGGGCCTTTGGGGCCCCTGGGAGGAGCAGTGGGAAGTGGGTGGCCATTTCAATGAGGAGTGGCGCACCATGGAGATCCAGGGAAGGAGCTCCTCCGCTATTTGCGCCATTTGGAACGTTGTTTTTTTAAACAAAGGGGTTTCCTGTTGCCCCAACTTTTTATTAAGAAGCCAAGGCAAGGATCACACATAAACTGTTAATAGCTCCTTGAAACACTCACAAACTTTGAGCGAGGGGCAGACAACAGAGCTTATTTAACGATTATACAAAACGAAACCCCTCATCGATGGTCGAGCAGCCTTAATCAACGAAGGAGGAGTGCAGATTGATTGTCTGAACATAGTACCTTCCATTGTCGAATTCTTGAGCCCATTAGGTCCATGATGCATCGAACACTTCGCCAACTTTGCCCCTGGAAGACAAATTCATTTCGCAACAACCATAAGCTCCATAAGGCAACAAAAGTAAGAAGATTAATAGCATCACAATGTTTTTTAATTTTCCAGAAGGAAAGCAAAGAGTAGAAAGAGCTAGGCACATGAATGTTCACTCTCTGCCACCACAGGCCACATATGTTGGGCAATGATACAATCAAAGAATAAATGTTGAATACTTTCACGTTCATCACAAAAGACACATGAAACATCATCTACATGTCTGTGTTTGGCTAAGTTATCTCTAGTAAGGCTTTTGTTATGAAGAATGAGCCACAAGAAGACATGGATGTTGGGAGGTACTTTGATATTCCAGATGAAGTCTTTTAGATCAGAAGACCCCCCCCCCCCCCCCCCCCCAATTTATTTTCCTTATATAGGGACTTGACATAGTATGAACTAGATTTTTTCCAAGGTCCAAGTAGGTCGATCTATATCAGTTGTTGGAGAGAAGTTTCTAACCAGATCCACTAACTCAAACCGGGTTAAGGTTTGCAAATCAACACACCTTCTGAAAGTAAGGTGCAAATCCACTCCATCCCACACTTGGGAAATGGAAGCATCTTGTTGCTGACAGATCACAAATAGATCCTAGAATCTAGTTTTAAGAGAGCACCCCCCTAACCAAGTATCATGCCAAAAGGACACATTTCCCCATACCCAGGAACCCATCTATAAAACACTTTGGCAGCGGCAAAAGCCTAGGAGATACTTTTCTAGAATGGAGAACCACTCCCAACATCAGCCCACAATATATTGGGTTTATCAGTAGTATACTTGAAGCAAAGAAGTTTTTTTCCAACCACTATTCCTATCATAAAAAAATCTCTTACTCCATGAAGCCAGTAAAGTCATGTTAAGATCTCTAAGGTTGAAAACACCATGAACTATCGTTTAAAGCAGCCAACCACGTGTGAGGCATCGACGGTGGCCTCGACAGCAAGGTGCTCCTCCAAGATCCGGCAGTCGGCATGCATGACAGCCATCGTGACCTCATGCGCGTGTGTGGCCGCAATTTGCTTATCCGTTGCCAGATGCTCCTTGAGCTCTTGGCTATACTGTGTACACCATGGCTTTGCGCGGCGCTAATTTGGAGGATGGGACGGTGATTTGGGTGGAAGGTGTCGCACCGGCGGTGGGGCATGTGGGATGAAGGAGGAGGAGGATGGGGTGGGGTGTCGATTACCTGACTATATCGACGAGATCGCCCAGCAGGAAGGAGCATCGTCGGCGAGGAGGCGGTGCTGCAAGCAAGTGGTGAAGGTTTGAACTTGGAAAGGAAGGAGGAAACAGTGGAATGTGGCTTTTGGCCAGGGAGAGAGGGTGGGGAGCTAAGATGTTTCCACGATTGCCGAAATTTTTCGCTCGGTGCAGTGAAAAATTGGCGCGCAAGTGTGGTTGACGTACGGGCGGTGGACTGTAGACGACGAAGCTTTCGATGTAAGCCATGGTGCCCCGAGATATTTTATACTACATCGCACACGATTCTTGCTAATAAACTGTTTGAGGTGTACTTAATTTTTTATTTTGATTTGAAATAAAAAAATGGGGTCACGGCAAAAAATAATGATGCTGAATTGCTAGAACATTTATCTGCAGTGAATATGCAACTATAGGAGTGTCGTGTTAAAATTTGGAATTATTCAGGGTTCGTTTGACCTTTCTTATACATTAATTGAGTTTCTAGGTATTTAATGTGCATAATCCAAATTTGAACTACAATCATATGCTCTAGTGCACCAAAGTGGGTTGAAAAATCATATATGTGTCACTGAGTGAATGTTTAGGTCCCATACCAGAAGTGAGAATTAATTTCAAACATCTGGGCGTCGTGGCACGACCGAAAATATTGAGAATCTTGGTTTTAAATTCCTCTAAATCCAAAACTCGCCTGAAAATTATGAAACTTGGCATGGTGTCTTGACATGGCACCAACATGTCATGATAAAAATTTTGTTCTATTTGGAACAAGTTTTGGTATAAGCTTCTTACAAACCGGAGCTTCTCTCAAGAAGCCTCATGATTCCGATAGAGAGCGTGTCACCTTTGTGGGCGAAACGACATACATTGCCTCTTCCCACTTTGATTTTTTTTACAGAGGAAACATAGACCAATAGGAGTGTTGCGTTAAATTTTGGAATTGTTCAAGGTTAATGTGCATAATTCAAATTTGAACTATAGGTGCATGCTCTAATGCACCAAAATGGGTTAAAAAATCATATATGTGTCCTTGGGTGAATGTTTAGGTCCCATGCAAGAAATGAGAATGAATTTCAAATATTTGGGCGTCGTGGCACGACCACAAACATTGAGAAACTTGGTTTTTAAATTCCTGTAAATCCAAAACTCGTCTGGAATTCATGAACTTGGCATGGTGTCTTGACATGGCACCAACATGGTGTGGTAAATTTTTTGTCCAATTTGGGACAAGTTTTGGCATAAACTTCTAACAAACCGGAGCTTCTTTCAAGAAGCCTCATGGTTTCGATAGGGAACGTGTCATCTTTGTGGGTGAAACGACATATGCCGCCTCTTCCTGCCTTGATTTTCTTTATAGAGGTAACATGGACAATAGGAGTTTCGTGTTAAATTTTGGAATCACTCAGGGTTCGTTTGACATTTCTATACATTTTGAGTTTTCTAGGCATTTAATATGCATAATTCAAATTTAAACTATAGGCACATGCTCTAGTGCACTAAAATGGGTTGAAAAAAAATCATATATGTGTCCTTGGGTGAATGTTTAGGTCCCATGCAAAAAATGAGAATGAATTTCAAACATCTGGGCGTCATGGCACGGCCAAAAACATTGAGAAATTTGATTTTTAAATTCCTGTAAATCCAAAACTCACCTGAAAAATCATGAAACTTAGAATGGTGTCTTGACATGACATCAACATGCTGTGGTAAAATTTTTGTCCGATTTGAAACAAGTTTTGGTATAAACTTCTTACAAACCAGAGCTTTTCTCAAGAAGCCTCATGGTTCCGATAGGGACGTGTCATATTTGTGGGCAAAACGACATACACTACCTCTTCTCGCCTTGATTTTTTTACAGAGGCAACATAGACAAAAAGGAGTGTAATGCTACAATTTGGAATTATTCAGGGGTCGTTTGGCATTTTTTATCATTAATTGAGCTTCTAGGCATTTAATGTGCATAATTCAATTTGAACTACATGCACATGCTTCAGTGCACCAAAATGGGTTGAAAAAACATACATGTGTCCTTGGGTGAATGTTTAGTTCTCTTGCAAGAAATGAGAATGAATTTTAAACATCTGGGCGTCGTGACTCGGTCGCAAACATTGAGAAACTTGTTTTTTAACTCCTATAAATCCAAAACTCATCTGAAATCCATAAAACTTAGCATGGTGTCATGACATGGCACCAACACGCCGCGGTAAATTGTTTTGTCCAATTTGGGCAGGCGCACACATTAACAGCCAACAAAGTCATTTTGGAACAAAGAGTTGCCATGCTACCATCGCAAATGGAAGTATTATTGAAACCATGGGCGTTTTACTAACCATTTACGTGCCGCCACGTGCCCCCCTTTTTATTGGCTAGGAGGCGCCGTGCGGGGTAGCTAGTTGAGTAGATGGGAGGCGTGCAAGCAGACCGCCGCGTAGGCTCACAGGGAGGTGAGCCCTTTGACCTCCATCTGCCGCCACCCCGCTTCCAACTTCTCCGTTAATAGCGCCCGTGCCCCTATTTTATAGGTGCTTAATAGTGTGGCTAGGTCTCAGTTGACTGAGATTTGACCAAGTCTCAGTCAAATGACATAACATGTAAGAGAAAGAAAAGAAAATCTGAAAAGAAATTTTTGCACAAATCTTGATGTAAGATCTCACGGATATAGCATCGACTAAGACTTAACAAAGTCTTAGTCGACTGAGACTTAGCAAGACTTATATATATATGATGACGATGGCAATGGATAATAATTGTCTTACATATTCAGGAAGACAATTTAAAATGCCACATGCAGCAACACCCGAAAGACACAGGGGCAAAAAAAGGAAGACGCAGATAAGATCTAGGTCGCTGCTCTCTACTTCATGATGGGTTCCTTTAGGGCGCGGAGTTCCTCCAACTCCTTCTTCATTGCCTCCGTGACCTTCATCTCCTCTCTCCTCTTTTACGCCATCTTCGTCATTGCGTCCATCGCACAAGAGTTCTCGTGGCGAGCGGCGATGATCTCTTTCACATCCTCAATACCTCGCTTGACAGCAGCCACATATTCCCCCACCAGCCTGTCACGCTCGATGCGGAGCTTGGCGTTGTCGTCCATAAGTTTCACCACCATGGCAGTTGTCTTCTTCAAGAAGGAAATGCTCTACTCATGCTGCTTCGCCCTGCCAGCAATCTTCTCCCTCAGCAGGTCGCATTGGGTGCAGAGCTTTGCCTTGTCATCAATTAGTCCGGATGACGCCGGTCGACTTATCAACCGCGACATTGCTCTCCTCCTGTATCTTCGCCCAACCGACGATCTCCTCATTTAGCTTATTGAGCTCAGCGCGCATGTCGTTGATAACCCACAAGTATAGGGTATCAATTGTAGCCTTTCTCGATAAGTAAGAGTGTCGAACACAATGAGGAGCTAAAGGTAGAATTAATATTCTCTTCAAGTTCTATCGACCACCGATACAACTCTACGCACACTTAACGTTTGCTTTACCAGAACAAGGATGCAACTATTTTACGGGGATAAAACTAGCTACTTTGCAAGAATAAACCTAGGAGTACTTTGCGAGATAATAAAAGTTATTAGTTGTTTAGTAGAGAGCTTTTTGTAACACAAAGAGAAAGATTGTCCATAGGCAATTGAATATAACACGATAGATACTTATCATATGCAATGAGGGAGAGGCATGAGCTAATATATTTTCCATACTTGGATCACATGTTCTTATGATTGAGAGGGTGCTTGGATATGTTTTAGTCCCATGACTAAAAGTAGTGGGACTAAAACTTGCTAGCCTCACCCATGCTTGGATCCAAATACTAAAGAGACTAAAATCAAGTTATTGAGCATTTATTATCCTCCAAACCCTCCAATCCAGAACTCGCATGTGTTAAAGGAAAGGAATTAAATGAGGAGAGAGAGGGCTAATACATATTTTAGTAGGTTTCCTATGACTAAATTTTTTTAGCCTCAATACTAGTCCTAGCCTCTCTTTAGTCAGGGGTGCTTGGAACTTTAGCCTCTAAAAGAGACTATTTTTAGTCAGACTAAAAATAGTCCCTTGGATCCAAGCACCCTCTGAAACTCTAGCAAGCATCCACAACTACTAAAGATCATTAAGGTAAAAACCAACCATAACATTAAGTAACAAGTCCTCTTTACTCCCATATGCAACAACCCCCTTACTCGGGTATAAGCTTCTGTCACTCTCGCTACCCACTATAAGCGAATTATGAACGTATTGCAAAACCCTACAACGGTAATCCCACACGCTTGCGTGACACGGAGGGCACCATAGGACATCACCATACCAACTTACTACTCATATCAATCATACCATACTGCAATTAACACGTAGGACAAAAGAAATCTACTCAAACATCATAGGATTGCCACACAACATTGGATAATAATATATAACATTAAGCACCATGTTCAAGTAAAGATTACAGTGGGGAGAAGAGGTGTTACACCGCTGCATAGAGGAGGAGAGAGTTGGTGATGATGGCGACAAAGTTGTTGGCGTAGATCGCCGTCACGATGATTGCCCCGGTGGCACTCCGACGCCATCGGGAGAGAGGGGGAGAGAGCCCCCCTCTTTCTTATTGCTTGCCCCCCCCCTAGACGGGAGGAGAGTTTCCCTTCTGGTCCATGGCTGCCATGGCTCCCGGAGGGCAGTAGCCCCTCTGAGATTGGATCTCTCTCTGTTCTCTTCTGTTTCGCATTCCTGTTTTCTGGCTGAAAATCATTTCTTATATTCTCGGAGATCTGTAACTCCGATTGGGCTGAAATTTTGAGGGATTTTTATCTGGATATTATCTTTCTTGCGGCAGAAGGACGCCCCCAACTGACTTATAGGTAAGCCATAAGCCTGCTTGGTGCGCCCAGGGTAGGGGGTGCGCCCCTTGAGCTTGTGGACCCCTCGAGTATCGTATCATGTTGATTCTTTTTCCCAAAAATCACATATATTCCAAAATAAATCTCGGTAATTTTTTACCACATTTGGACTTTGTTTGATATGGATTTTCTGCGAAACAAAAAACATGCAACAAATAGGAATGGGCACTGGGCACTGGATCAATAGGTTAGTCTAAGAAAATCATACAAATTGTTGCCAAAAGTATGTGAAAGTTGTAAATAATTGCATGAAACAATAAAATATATAGATATGATGGAGACGTATAAGTTGTCGCGAATGCGCTTATGAGAGCCCTCGCCTGCCCGCGAGAGATCTTTCCAGGCCACCATGACGTAGGACCTCTCTGCTGCTTTCGTGGCATGGCGGGACCTTTATGTTGTTTCCGCGGCGTGGCGGGACCACTCTGCTGCTGATAATCCCCAAGTGCAGGGAATCATCATAGCAATTTCCAAAGGGGGAAGTGATAAGTATGGAGTGTCGAACCCACAAGGAGCTAAAGGTAAGATCAATATTCTCTCAAGTCCTATCTGCCACTGATACAACTCTACGTACACCGAACGTTTGCTTCCAACTAGAAATGGGAAATAAAACTACATTGTGGGTATGAAGAGGATAGCTTTGCATGATAACGGAGAACTAAAATATAAAAATAGGTGCTGTTAACATAAAGTTAGGATGTATTACTTTATATTATAAATAACGAGTGTGGAATAATGATGGATCAGTGTGCGGAATTATCCTAGGCAATTGTTAACAAGATCGGTAATCATTGTTGCAATTTTATATGAGGGAGAGGCATAAGCTAACACACTTTCTTTACTTGGATCATATGTACTTATGATTGGAACTCTAGCAAGCATCCGCAACTACTAAAGATCATTAAGGTAAAACCCAACCATAGCATTAAAGTATCAAGTCCCCTTTATCCCATACGCAACAACCCTCTTACTCGGGTTTAAGCTTCTGTCACTCTAGCAACCCACTATAAGCGAATCATGAACGTATTGCAACACCCTACAACGGGAATCCTTCACGTGTGCACGGCATGGAAGGCACCATAGGATAGCACCAAAATAAAACATACAACTCAAACCAATCTAGATCATCAATCAACCCAAAAGACAAAAGAAATGTACTCAAAACATCATAGGATGGCAACACATCATTGGGTCATAATATGTGTCATAAAGCACCATGTTCAAGTAGGGGATTACAGCGGGGTGCGGGAGAGTGGACCACTTAAAAGAGATGAGGAAGGTGATGAAGATGGTGATGTTGATGAAGACGATCACTATGGCAATGGTTCCCCCGGCGGCACTCCGACTCCATCGAGAGAGACTGAGGGAGAGAGTCTTCCCCTTGTGCTTCTTCCTCCCTGGCCTCCCCCTAGATGGGGAGATTTTCTCTCTCTAGTCCTTGGCCTCCATGGTGATGATGGTCCCTTCGGCTTCCTCCTCCATGGCCTCCGGTGATGATGGCCCCCTCCGGTAGGGTGCCGGAGAGGGCCTAGATTGCTTTTTCGTGGCTACAGAGGCTTCCGGCGGCGGAACTTCCGATCTAGGGTTCTGTCGGAGGTTTGGGTATTTATAAGAATTTTTGGCGTCGGTCTCATGTCAAGGGGGTGCTCGAGGCGTCCGCAAGCCCGGAGCACCCTCACTGGGGGGTAGGGCATGCCTAGAGGGCTTGTGGCCTCCTTGTTCACTTCCTGGCCCAACTCTTGTGCTTCGGGGGTCTCTTTTCATCCATAAAAATCACCGTAAATTTTTAGCCCATTTCGAGAACTTTTATTTCTGCACAAAAAAGATACCACAGTAGTTCTGCTAAAAACAGCGTCAGTCCGGGTTAGTTCTAATCAATCATACCAAAACCATATAAAATTGTTGTAAACATGGCATGAATACTTCATACATTATAGATACATTGGGCACGTATCAGCTGCCTGAATGGCATGGCGGGACCTCTGTGCTGCTTTTGCTTCCATGCTTGTCGCTCCCTTCTCGACCCAGAACTCCTCCTACGGGCCATGGCAGACGCAAGGAACAACGAAGAAAGACTTGTTTGTTGATGAGGAGGAATGTGCAGTCATTTTTGATCAAGTAGTTCTTATAACCTAGTTATAAGCTGCGAAGTGCGGAAACATTTAGGTTTTGATCGGTGTGAACAGGTTTGCAATTAAATATAGCATGGTAATTTGGAATGCGACGGGAAACAAGCTAAAAATGTATTGACGGTTCCGATTTTGAACTGCGGCATGATTCCTGGATGGCCTAACGTCGGCACACGTTCTCGGATGCATACGTGGCGTGTGCACCTTAGGATGCACCTCAATCAGTGATGTCAGCACATGACTTGTTCCATCAATCGTACACGCTTGTTATTACTATCGCGCACAATTCTTTTAGTTAGAATGTGTGCCCATCTACTGCACACACCTTGATTTGGCTGACCATTTCTGTTATTTTGTCTCATCACAAATAGTTCATCCGAGTGAATTGTATGTCGTCTACCGCACACACCATGATCTGGCTGACCGTTTTTGTTGTTTTGGCTCATCGCAAACAGTTCATCTGTGTGAACTGTATGCCGTATATCACACACCATTGATCTAGCTGACCGTTTCTGTTGTTTTGGCTCATCGCAAACAATTCATCCGAGTGAACTGTATATCGTCTATTGCACACACCTTGATTTGGCTGACCGTTTCTGTTGTTTTGCCTCATCACAAACAGTTCGCATGGATCAACTGTATGCCATGTATCGCACACGTGACTCTAATATGAATCGTTCTTGATGTCTCTGTCATCACGCATAGTTCATTTTATTGTTGACGGTTTTGTAACGATACTGTTTGCGATTCATGCATCATACACAGTTTTGTCGATTGGTCATCTATACATGTGTCGCGTTAGGACCTTCCTCTAGTAGTGTAAGTATCATCAAATTACTACAAAGTAACATATCATGATGATGACCCACAAGTATAGGGGATCAATCATAGTCCTTTCGATAAGAGTGTTGAACCCAACAAAGAGCAGCAGGAAATGATAAGGTTTCCAACAAGGTATTCTCTGCAAGTACTGAAAATAGCGGTAACACATAGTTTTGTAGCAAGATAATTTGTAACAAGTAAGAAGTAACAAGTAGCAATAGTAAAAAATGTGCAGCAAGGTGGCCCAATCCTTTTTATAGCAAAGGACAATCTGGAAAGTTCTCTTATATAAAGCAAAGCATTCTCGGGGACACATGGTAATTATTGTCTAGTCACTTTCATCATGTTTAGTTGATTCACGTTCGCTGCTTTGATAATTTGGTATGTGGGTGGACCGGTGCTTGGGTGCTGTTCTTACTTGAACAAGCAACCCACTTATGATTACCCCCTCTCACAAGCATTCGCAACTACGAAAGAAGAATTAAGATAAATCTAACCATAGCATGAAACATATGGATCCACATCAGCCCCTTACATAATAACACATAAACTAGAGTTTAAGATTCTATCACTCTAGCAACCCATCATCTACTTATTACTCCACAACACCTTCCATTAGGACCAAGTATGGTGAAATGTCATGTAGTCGACGTTCACATGACACCACTAAAGGAAGCAAGAACATACATATTATCAAAATATCGAACGAATACCAACATCACATGATTACTTATAACAATACTTCTCCCATGTCCTCAAGAACAAAAGTAACTACTCACAAATCGTATTCATGTTCAAGATCAGAGGGGTATTGAATATGCTTGAGGTTCTAAACATTTATTCTTCCACCAAATAAACCAAGTAGCATAAACTACAAGATGTAATCAACACTACTAGCAAGCCACATGTACCAATCTGAGGTTTTTGGAAAAAGATTGAATACAAGAGATGAACTAGGGCTTGAGATGAGATGGTGCTTGTGAAGATCTTGATGAAGATTGGTCCTCCCATGATGAGAGGATCATTGGTGATGTCGATGGCTTCGAGTTCCCCCTCCCGGAGGGAAGTGTCCCCAACGGAATCGCTCCCCCAAGAGCAAAAGTGCTCCTGCCCAGGCTTCGCCTCGAGACAGCGGCGCTTCGTCCCGAAAGTCTTCTTATTTTTTCCAGGGAAAATGGATTCATATAGCAGAAGATGGGCCACAAGCTCACAGGGCGTGCCCAGGGGGGTAGGGCGCGCCCCCTGAGCTTGTTGCTCCCTGGTGCCCCCTCTTGGTATTTCTTCTCCCAATATTTTTTATACATTCCAAAACAATTCTCCATAAATTTTCAGGTCATTTGGAGTTGTGCAGAATAGCTATCTATGTTGTAGCCTTTTTCGATCCAGAATTCCAGCTGCCGACAATCTCCCTCTTCATGTGAAACTTGCAAAATAAGAGAGACAAGGCATTAGAATTGCAACATAAAGTGAAATAACAATCCAAAAAATAATAAATAACAGTAGGAAAACATGATGCAAAATGGATGTATCACATGACACGGTGGATAAAATTCGTCCTTGTCAGACGGGTCACGAATGACATCTCGATATAGGCATCACATGGTGAGAGTTTTTGCCAGAGGTTGTCTGTTTCATCCTCACTCAGCCTCATTCTTTGGGCATAGAGGGCTTCATTAAGTGGGGCCTCAATTCCTCACCATCTTCCTTCGTGTTGAGATAGATAACAACCAGCCTGGGCCTTCGTCCTCTGAAGGAGAAGCTGATCAATTCACCCCAGTGCGACGCATGTGGGTGATATGTTTCCAACATATCTATAATTTTTTATTGTTCCATGCTATTATAGTATCAATCTTGGATGTTTTATATGAATTTATAAGCAACATTATATCATTCTTTGGGACTAACCTATTAACTTAGTGCCCAGTGCCATTTGCTGTTTTATGCTTGTTTTTGGTTTTCCAAAATATCAGTACCAAACGAAGTCCAACCGCCACGAAACTTTTTGGAGATTTTTTCTAGACATATGAGACCCTACAAGCTCCGGGATAGGTCCAGAAGATGAAGGAGGGGCCCACGAGGCACCAAGGCACACCCTGGTGGCTTGTGGGGCCCATGTTCACCTGTTTGACCTAATTCTGCCTCTATAAATTCTCTAAAATTGGGAAACCAATACAGAGCCACCCAAAATACTTTTTCTGCCACCACAAGCTTCTATTCTCGAGAGATCCCATCTGGAGGCCTTTTCCAGTACTTTGCCGGAGGGGGAATGAACCACAGAGGGGCTCTACATCAACCTTTCTGCCCTTCCAATGATGTGTGAGTAGTTTACCACAGACCTACGGGTCCATAGTTAGTAGCTAGATGTCTTCTTCTCTCACTTTGATCTTCAATACAATGTTCTCCTCGATGTTTGATACGTCTCCAACGTATCTATAATTTATGAGGTATTCATGCCATGTTTATAATAATTTTATATGGTTTTGGTGCACTTTTTATATAACTTTTATACGATTTTCATGGACTAACATATTGACCTAGTGCCCAGTGCCACTTGCTGTTTTCTGCTTGTTTTTGGTTTTCCAAAAAACCATATCAAATGAAGTCCAAACAGCGAAACCTTTTGAGGATATTTTTTGGAACAAAAGAGAACCAGGAAGATTTGGGGGAGTATTAGAAGACCCACAGGGGTCCCACGAGGCACCAGGGCATGCCCAGGGAGGTGGCCACACCCTGGTACCTCGTGGCCCCCCTATGGCCCATCTTCACATGATTCCAACTCTGAAAATTCTTACAAAAACCAAAAACCCCAGAAATAACCCTAGAACATCGACTCCGCCCCTGCAAGCCTCTGTACCAAAGAGATCCCATCCGGAGCCCTGTTCCGGCACCCTGCTAGAGGGGGAAATCATCATCGGAGGCCATCTTCATCATCCCGGTGGCCATCATGATAAGGAGGGAGTAGTTCACCCTCGGGGCTGAGGGTATGTACCAGTAGCTATGTGTTTGGTCTCTCTCTCTCTCTCTCTCTCGTGTTCTTGATTTGGCACAATCTTGATGTACCACGAGCTTTGTTAATATAGTTGGATCATATGGTGTTTCTCCCTCTCTATATTGTTGTGACGAATTGACTCTTTACCTTTGAGGTTTCACTATTATCGGATTGAATACTTGTTGGGTTTGAGAAGACTTGATGTATGTCTTGCATATGAATACCCGTGGTGACAATGTGGTATTATATTGATTCACTTGATGTATGTTTTGGCACTTAACTCGCGGATTCCTGAGGTGATATTGGGTAATCTATGCATAGGGGTTCATGCATGTTTTCGTCCTTCTTTCTCCGGTAGAAATCTTCGGGCATTGTTTGAAGTTCTTTATATTGGATTGAATATTATGAATCTAAAGTTTTTTGATGCATATCGAATAATCAACTCACTAATACTTCTGGTGACATTGGAGTATCTAGGTGACATTAGAGTTGGTTGATGTGTGTCATATGGTTATTTTAGTACGAACTCTAGGGCCGTTTGTGGCACTTATAGGGATGGCTCAATAGATTGATTGGAAAAGATAACTTTGAGATGGTTTCGTACCCTACAACAATTTCATCTTATCTTCTCCGCTAGATTTTAGAATTTTGGAGTGACTCTTTGTCGCATGTTGAGGGATTGTTATATGATTCGATTATGTTAGCACCGTTGAGAGATTTCACTAGTGAAAGTATGAACCCTAAGCCTTGTTTCTAAGCATTTGTGCTCCGTTTTATCACTTGCTACCTTGCTGTTTTTATATTTTCATATTACAAAAACCTATATCTACTATCCATACTACACTTGTATCACCATATCTTCGCCGAACTAGTGCACCTATACAATTTACCATTGTATTGGGTGTGTTGGGGACACAAGATATTTCTTGTATTTGATTGCAGGGTTGTTTGAGAGAGACCATCTTCCTACGCCTCCCACGGATTGATAAATCTTAGGTCATCCACTTGAGGGAAAATTTCTATTGTCCTACAAAACTTTGCGCTAGGAGGCCCAAGATGAGTCTACAAGAATAAGTTGTGTAGTAGACATCAATGTTCTTGGAGATCTATTCGATGTAATCACTTTTTGCGGTTTGTTTGTTGGGATCTAATGAATTGTGAGTTTATGATCAGATTATCCATGAATATTATTTGAGTCTTCTCTGAACCCTTTTATGCATTATTAGTATAGCTTTGTATTTCTCTTTGATATATTGATTTGGTTTGGCCAACTAGATTGATTTTCTTGCAATGGGAGAGGTGCTTTGTGATGTGTTCAATCTTGCGATGATCTATATCCTAGTGACAGAAAGGGACAAGACACGTATTTGTATTGTTGCCATTAAGGATAAAAAGATGGGGTTTATTCATGTGTGAGTTTACTTTGTCTACAACATGTCATCTTGCTTAAGGCGTTACTCCGTTCTTTATGAACTTAATACTCTAGATGCATGCTGGATAGCGATCGATGTGTGGAGTAATAGTATTAGATGCAGGCAGGAGTCGGTCTACTTGTCTCAGACGTGATGCCTATATACATGATCATTGCCTTGGATATCGTCATCATTATTCTCTTTTCTATCAATTGTCCAACAATATTTTTTTTACTCACTGTATGCTGTTTTCAAGAGAGAAGCCTTGTTAACCCACAAGTATAGGGGTTTGCTTGTAGCCTTTTTCGATAAATAAGAGTGTCAAACCCAAAGAGGAGCTAAAGGCAGAACAAATATTCCCTCAAGTTCTATTGAACACCAATACAACTCTACGCACACTTAACGTCTGCTTTACCTAGAACAAGTATGAAACTATTTTGTAGGTTTGATGCTAGAACTACTTTACAAGAATAAAACTATAAGTACTTTGCGAGATAATAAACATTAGTTGTTTAGTAAATAGCTTTTTGTCACACAAGAAAGTTATTTGTCCCTAGGTGACGGATAACTAGACTGGTGATCATTATTGCAATTTTATATGAGAGAGAGGCATGAGCTAACATACTTTCCGTACTTGGATCATATGCACTTATGATTGGAACTCTAGCAAGCATCCGCAACTACCAAAGATCCTTAAGGTAAAACCCAACCATAGCATTAAGTACCAAGTCCTCTTTATCCCATACGCAACAACCCCCTTACTCGGGTCTGTGCTTCTGTCGCTCACGCCACCCACCATAAAAGAATCATGAACGTATTTCAACACCCTACAGCGAGGATCCCTCACGTTTGCGCGATATGGAGGGCACCGTAGGACAACACCAAAATAAAATATACAACTCAAACTGATCATGACCATCTATCAACCCATAGGACAAAATGGATCTACTCAAACACCATAGGATGACCACATATCATTGGGAAATAATATATAATTTTGAGCACCATGTTTAAGTAGAGATTACAGCAGGGAAAAGAGGTGTTACACTGCTGCATAGAGGGGGGGGGGAGTTGGTGTTGATGGTAACAAGGTTGTTGGTGTAGATTGTCGTCACGATCCTAGCCCTGGCGGCACTCTGGTGCCACCGGGAGAGAGGGGAGAAAGCCCCCCTCCTTCTTCTTATTCCTTGGCCTCCCCCCTAGATGGGAGGAGAGTTCCCCCTCTGGTCCACGGTCTCCATGGTGGCGGAGGGGCAGGAGCCCCTCCTAGATTGGATCTATCTCTCTGTTCTCTTCTGTTTCACGTTCCCGTTTTCTGGCCCTTCACCGTTTCTTAAATTCCCAGAGATCTGTAACTCCGATTGCGCTGAATTTTTTACATGATTTTTTCCACAAATTATATTTCTTGTGCCCAAAGAATAGCCCCAACCGACTTATAGGGAGCCCACAAGACACCTGGGCACGCCAGGGGGTGCCCGGCGCGCCCTGGTGGGTGGTGGAGGCCGTGGGCCTCCGTTTGCATTGATTTCACCTCCCAAAATCACATATATTCCAAAATAATTCTCCGTAAAATATTATCGCGTTTGGACTTTGTTTGATATGGACATTTTGTGAAACAAAAACATGCAACGAACAGGAACTAGCACTGGGCACTGGATCAATATGTTAGTCCAATATATCATATAAAATGTTGCCAAAAATATGTGAAAGTTGTATAATATTGGCATGAAACAATCAAAAATTATAGATACGATGGAGACATATCAAGCCTCTATTGAAAACTATGGCCCCGGGTCTACTTTTTATCATATAATTGTAATAAAAAATACCTTGCTGTAATTTTTGTTTACTTTATTTTATTTTG
The DNA here is from genome assembly GCF_056163025.1 of Triticum urartu. Taxonomy (NCBI): domain Eukaryota; kingdom Viridiplantae; phylum Streptophyta; class Magnoliopsida; order Poales; family Poaceae; genus Triticum; species Triticum urartu. The sequence goes on along the minus strand of NC_141875.1, from coordinate 109,079,733 downwards.
TGTTTTAATTATCTATCTATCACTACGAGATTTAATCCTTGAAATTAACCACCGAGTTATTGACAACCCCTTGTTCATGTTTGGGTGCAAGTATTTATTATTTTGTGTGTAGGTACTGCTAACGAGGTGTTGCTTGGTTCTCCTACTGGATTGATAACCTTGGTTCTTAACTGAGGGAAATACTTATCTCTACTGTACTGCATCATCCTCTCCTCTTCGGGAAAATCCAAACGCAGCTCACAAGTAGTAGTGGGCGATGAAACGATCCCATTCATCTCCTCCAATCTGGGACATCTTTCGTCCATAGTGTAGCCCCCCCCAGGAGCATCGAAGATCATAGTGTCTCTGGTCAGCTCATTGTATTCCAATCTCACATTGCATGGGATGATCTATGTAAGAAAAAACAAAACACACACACACACAATGAATTAATGGATATAGAAACAAAAAGAAAAGAATTAGTTGCTAGAAGTTTCATGTAATTTGTTACCACTTCAGGAACAAAACTTGGCTGGAAGTAGATGTCGAATAGCATGCCAGTTGCAAGGCTGCTGGCACACCTTGACTTGCACACTCGACATGGTGGTGGTTGAACACTAAGTATAATCAGATTCTAGACTACTAAATCAACACTAAGGATTTGTCCATAGGCATTTCTTGAAGTACATGTGTTGGTTTCAAGGAGTTTATGAGATGACCAAGGTGCTATTCAAGGAATTATCCAAAGATTTATCATGTGGAAGTCATGATACAAGGTTGATCAAGACTAAGTAAAAGTGTGAATCAAGTTGATCAACACACAAAGCGTAGAAGATGTACCGAGAGGGATCAAGTGATCCCATGGTATGGTAAGCATTGTACATTACACTTTTGTGTACTAACCTGATGTCTACTTCAGGGTTGAACAACGAAGGCGGAGCGGATCAGGTGTCCAGCGCCGCTACCCGAAAACCCAGCTACTCCTCTATTAACGAGGATGCTAGTCTCGGCGCCTTATTAGGTGCCAGAGAAGAAGGCCAAGAAGAAGAGAAAGGAGGCCAAAGGTGGCCTCCTTCGTAAAGGTACTTCAAACGCCGTGTCCGGAGATACCGAAGCTCTCTCCTCCCATGAGGGAGATGAAGACGAAGAGGAGGAGGAAGAAGAGAGAAATTCTCCCCTTAAGGGGAGGAAAAAGAAAAGGGCGGCCTCTATAGACCCAGGGGCAGAGGCGTCCAAGAGGGAGAAGATATCCCTCTCGGACGGTTCGGATTTGGATGCCGAAGCCATCCCCGAGTGGCGCCCCAGGTCGAAGCCCCTGGCCGCATACTATACGTATGTCCGATTTTTATAATTGTAATTCTAACACATTTGAATTGTGTGCCTCAGTCCGGCCCGCGACCTCCCCCAATCGTCATCTTTGGGGAACTCGCTGGAGCCGGGGATGGTGGAGAGCGAGACGCCTCCGCGAGCCTCCCCACCAACCACTACGGACGACACTGAAGTGTTGTCCCGAAAAGCCTCTACAAGCCATGGAGAGGTGCGGGAGGCCGTCAAGACGGTGCCAGAGGGTAACACCTCGGCTGCCGGGAACATGGGGGAACCAACCCCTATGGAAACTGACGACGGGGGCCATGACCAATCAGGCTCCCAGCCAAACACCATTTTGGAGACCAATATAGCTCCAGAATCAAGCGAGAAAACCCATTTGAAGGAGGGGGGAGCGTCGACTCCACCGACGACCTCCATCAATTCGGAGGTGCCGGACACTTTGGTGGAATCACTTCGACATGCTTCCGTCGTGGAGGAGCACCGTACCCTGATGGGTGCGGTGGTTGAGAAGATTCAGTCCGCAAAGAGCGGGCTGAATGAAGCCTTTACCAGCCTACTGATGGGCTTTGAGGTATGCGACGTAAGACACCTTTTTATATGAAGGAAATATGCCTGTATACAGATAGTAGCCCCTGAGACTCTGTTCGATTTTGAAAAAAAACAGAGGATCAAATGAATATCACAGGAGGTAACGTACATATCTATTGAATGAACATGCTTCCCTGTTGGCGGCGACCGCCCAGGCCGCTGAAGTTTCCGAACTCAAGCAGAAGCTGAAGCTGGCCGATGATGACCTCGACCGCATTAACAAGCGGTTCGATGAGGCGAAAGGTACATTTTTGTACGACTAAAATTATATGCGAGTACGGAGTTTAAGCTAACACACTTTCTCATGTAAATGATTGCAGGCAGTGCGGCCAAGGTCAAGACCCTCAAGGGCGCCTTGTCACAAGTCAAAGAGCAGGCGAGGGTGAGTAGAGCAGCTGTTGATAAAGTGACTACAGATTTAAAGGCCGAGCAGGCCACCCGCCACCAGTATGAGGAGAGGGTGACCGAAGTCGAGCAAGAGCTCAAGGATGCTGCTCGTAAGTGTGAGGCCTTGGAGGAGAAGAATAAGGCCCAAGTAGTCGAACTCTCCAAGGCTCTCCAAGAGGCCAGGGAGGCACAGACTGAGTCCCGGGCGGCTCGTGAGGAGATCAAGCAGGCTGAATAGATAGCGGCTGGTAAGCCCTTTATTTTGCAGAGTAAATTTGGCAGTCAAAAATATGCCCTACTTACTCAACTATGGAGTTCTCCAGATGCGTTTGCGGATCTCCCGAAGAGCGCCACTGATGTTGCGAAGTTTTTCTGGGCCCAAGAGGGGAACATGACGGAGAAACTCTTTTGGTCACAGTACCTGGCGCTGGAGCGTCCAGCGTTGTTGAATGACCAGATGATGCAACTGGCGGAGCTGCATAGAATTTCTAAACTGGCCATGAAGGACATCATAGTCTGGTTATGGCCAGCCAAACCTATTCCTAGCAGCGACTTCGGCCTGGTCAAGCAGCTCGCCGACACCCTACCCCAAATTGAAGTTGTTAAGCGCTCCTCGTGCATTGAGGGTGCTCGGATGGCCTTTGCCCATGTCAAGATGCATTGGGCAAGGATGAAGGCCGCCGTCATGGCAGTTGAGGGCCCACCTGAAGGCAAGGACTATCGCAAGCCGGAGCGATATTTCGAAGATGTCCTAGAGGGTGCCCGTTTAATAAAGGGTCAATGCTCGAAGGATATTATGTTTGAATGAATGTATCCGGGCTGCCCAGACCTTGTGTTATGAAAAAAGGCTTGTATGATTTATCTGAAATTAGTTTCCTCCTGTGCGGCCGTTTTTATATCTGAAAGTTTGCCAGTCGTCGGCTTTAGCCCCCACGTAGATACTACGGGGGTGTTCGGAATAGCACATGACCACACTTGACCCAACGTCTTGGTCCGTAAAGGAGGTGACTATGCAGCGAACTAGGCAATTAGACTATGCGGCTTTATCACTCTCACTTAGCCATAGGAGTTTGACAATGGGACTATGAGCTAGCCCTCGTGCGCGTGCGGCTCTCCGAGCTTGGATGCTTTAGGCGCGTGACCGGGTGGAGGCCAGTCCTTCGTATAATACAGAACAAAAATCGCAAAAGATTTAGCAAGTCACCGACTGCTGACCAGCTCTCGCTATATCATGACCGTCAGTTTTTGGCTTTCTCTACTGAGGTTTTTGACCGAACGAACCAGAAACACAATCGCAATAGTTCTCCCTTTACTACCTTAGCCAAATAAGTAGAACGTAAGGTGGTAACCACAGGAGCTGGGCAACCCAACTATTGACCAAAGACATGATTCGGAGCCGATGCATATAATGCGGTATTCGGGACGCCGAAGTATACTATAGAAGTATTCGGACTTTTGTTTTTGAAAAATATATGTGGCCGAATAGAGCCCCTGGAAATTTATGCCAAGGTGTATATGTCAATCTGTCGTGAAGACGGAATACAGATTATGGAATAAGCCAATACCGAATAAAGTTGGACAAAACTGTTTCCGCTATAGTCTGATTGATACGTCAAACGTGTTCTTACAGAGAATGCCATGGTCATCAAGGCTATTTTACATGCCAAGAATTTGAGAACAAGGGAAAGCTGTATACAGGTCCTAAAAAGGTGGTCATGAAGATTCTTTGACACCCTGCCGCATGTCTGTGCCGCTTTTCACCTTGGTGTAGGATCCTTTGAGAGGATACGCGATCGAGTATATAGAAGGGGCCTGGGAAAGGGCCCTTTGTACCACCGAAAAGTGATTTATATTTTAAAGAACCTGGAAAATAAAGAAGAGAAAAAAGAGAAAAAAGGAAGAGTATTAAGGTCCGAATAGGGTCGAGTCGTATTCTGGACTTTGTCCTTAGTGTGCCTCTGTCCTTTCCCATGGTATTTTTAGTGCGTAGTTATGTATGCGTGGTACGTATGCCGCGATTAGGTGGGGGTTTTGATGGAGGCCGAATTGCTAATCAAGTCCTAGATGAACCGAACTGTCGTTCTACAGGGTAGACCATAATCGTTTGACAGTGTCTGGGGGCATGATGGCCGATGAAGTATTCGGCTTGATAAGGCCACCGTGTACCTCAGCTACAAGGGCCACGGTATGCTGCTCAGTATGGAGGGAGCGCTATATGTTTCCATTGACTGTTATAACACCGCGTGGTCCAGGCATCTTAAGCTTTAGATAGGCATAGTGTGGGACTGCATTGAAACAGGCGAAAGCGGTTCGTCCGAGCAGTGCATGATAACCACTACGGAAGGGGACGCTGTCGAAGATCAAATCCTCACTTCGGAAGTTATCCGGTGAGCCAAAGACTACCTCCAGTGTATTGACCCTGTGCAGCAGGCCTCTACACCGGGTATTACTCCTTTAAAGGTGGTTTTAGTGGGCTTGATCCTTGAGGGATCAATACCCATTTTACGGACAGTGTCCTGATAAAGCAGGTTAAGACTACTGCCGCCGTCCATGAGGACTCGCGTGAGATGGAATCTGTCGATGATTGGGTCAAGGACCAATGCTGCCGATCCTTCATGACGGATACCGGTCGGATGGTCTCTGCGGTCAAAAGTGATCGGACGGGCCGACCATGGGTTGAATTTTGGGGTGACTGGCTCTATGGCGTAAACGTCCCTTAGTGCACGCTTGCGCTCCCGCTTAGGATATGAGTGGTGTAGATCATATTCACTATTTTTACCTCGGGGGGGGGGGGGGGATTTCTTTTGCCCCCTGTATTTGTTGGGTGAGGCTCATCGTCATCCTTGCTAGGAGGCCCTTTCCCCTTATGTTCACCATTTAGCTTACCGACATGTTTAAAGACCCAACAATTTCTATTGGTATGATTGGCAGGCTTGTCCGGGGTGCCATGGATCTGGCAAAGCCGATTGAGTATTCTGTCCAAACTGGATGGACCATCTTTGTTTCCTTTGAATGGCTTCTTCCGTTGATTGGGTTTAGAGCCACTGAATCCGGTGTTGACCGTCGTGTCTTTGTTATCTTCATTGTTGCTTCGACGCTTGTGTTTGTTGTGTCGTGGCCTACCGTTGCCATCTCTGGCTTTGGAGGTGCCAGGGTCGCTGGTGCTATTGCTTCTATGAGCTAGCTAGCTATCTTCTCCCGCGCAAAAGCGGGTCATGAGTGCGGTAAGAGCTGCCATGGACTTCGGTTTTTCTTGGCCGAGGTGTCGGGCGAGCCACTCATCATAGACGCTGTGTTTAAAGGCCGCGAGGGCTTCGGCATCCGGACAATCGACAATTTGGTTCTTTTTAATTAAGAACCTGGTCCAAAGCTTTCGGGCTGACTCTCCGGGTTGCTGGACTATGTGACTGAGGTCATCGGTGTCCGGAGGCCGGACATAGGTACCTTGGAAGTTGTCTCTGAAGGCATCTTCCAAATCTTCCCAGCTACCAATCGAGTTCTCTGGGAGGCTATTTAGCCAGTGGCATGCTGGTCCTTTCAGCTGAACACTACAAAAAAATACACTTCCGTGATGATACGTGTTTTTCACAGTAGGTCATGTTTTCTGTCATGCATGTACATCCGTGATGATTTTATGACAGAATCAAGATAGTCATACCTGTGCTGTCCTAGAAGTGTTCCATGACATTATCAAAATTATCATCACAGAAGTGTTCACTTCCATGACGATAAATGCTGCGTCATGGAAGTGCTTTCGTCAAGGGTGACTGACACGTGGCATCCACTGTAACGGGTCGCTGTTAAGCTACTGGTCTGGTTTTGGATCCGATAACCCGCTAACAGCCATGACCAATGCCAATTTTCCACGTGTAATATTCTCATTGGCTGACGGAACCACGTGTCAGCTCCGCGTTGGCACAGGTGTCACTCATCCAATGGGCGAGATGCGCCTATGATATGTCGACACGTGGACCGGCCCAATAGTGTCCATTCAGGTTAAAAGGCCAGGCCTGTCAAAATAAGCGGGCCGGCCCATTAGCGGCCTACTTGTCAGGCCCATTTACAAGAACGGTCCATACAAGTTACACAGAATCGGCCCATCAAAGGCCCATTCTACATTTGACAATTTCCAGCCCATCATCAGTTTTAGCCTGTTAACGGCCCGCTACGTCTTTGGGCCCAATTGCGGCCGGAGATTCTTTTGGCCTGTTAGCGGCCCACCGTCAGTTCCAGCCCGTTAATGGCCCAGAATGTCTTTCGGTCTTTTCTCGGCCCATTATGCAGTTGGGCCAATTCTAGCCCACTATGACTTTAGGCCTGTACTCGTCCCATTCGGTAAATGGGCCAATTCCTAGCCCGTTTTGTCTATCGGCCTATTAACGGCCCGCACAATAGTTGGGCCTTTGACTTTAGGTCCATTAGGGACCCACGTTCCGCAGGGCATCATTTCAGCCCAACGCGACTTTCGGCCTGTTAAAAGCCTAGTTTGCAAATTGGGCCTCCTCTGCCCCATAACACTTTGGGCCTCTTACTGGCCCGTAAAGTAAAAGGGCCGAGACAAAATTGACATCTATTTCGGCCTGCTAGAGGCCCGCGGGCCATTTCCATTTATACGGCCCTATCGAGCTTTTGGCCTATAATCTCTTCAGAAAATAGGATTGCCAGATTCAGATAGCACAAATTTCAGTCTACAAAATCTCCAATTCCTTTGTGGTTACCTCAGTGTTTTGTTTCATTTTTTGACTCCTGCAACTAATACCTGCATGTCCAGTCTCAACTTGTTGATTGTACGTTGAGAATCATGTACATGTTGTCTTGCCACCTCTAGTTGATGCTCGAGAACATCAACACATTCCAATTCCAACCCATAATCATTCGGTAATGGCCATGCCGCACTGGTCGCAGATCTTTGTGTTGATGTCACTTCATCCTGAAATGTTTCTGTAAGTACACATGACTAGGGCAAAAATATAGTTACAACAGTGAAGCGAGCAAGACAGACTATTTTGTACATGGCAAAACAGGACTAACAATAATGTTACACATCATGAAGCATAAGCAGGTGATATTTTAAAAATTATAAAAACGGTAGTCTGTGCAGCCTACATACAGAAATCTCTCTTAGCTCACCAGCAGAGCATGATGTTGGGGCCAAATCCAAAACACAGACAAGTTACAAATTTAGACAACACGTTGCGTATAAGTAAGCAAGCAGTTGGCCATTCTATAGCTCAATTAAAGTATTAGGGAGCATGATGAACAACAGAGGGATTCATACAAACCTACTACATCAAGCAAAGCTATGCAATCATTAGCCTAGTATAAACTAGATTGTGAGCCTCATGCAGTAATAGTTGGTTAATAGACTTCAAAGCTTCAGGCACACTTCGCCAGAGTAATTAAATGGTAAGGCCTTTAATTATGTCAACTAATAGTTATACAAGTACCCAACATCAGGCATCATTGTTTGGGCATCTCATTAACTGAGGACAAATAAAGCAATTGAAAAGAGCAAATTAACTATGCCTGAAACAAACAAGGAATTGAACTGTTGAGTTGGATACAGTGACTTACCTTAACTGGTTGAACAGGCTCAGCGCTGCTCCTACTTCTCTTGCAAGGCTCCTTCCTAACATCTTGTACATGGAAATCCTCAATCTTATCTTCATTGCACCCCCTCTGCAAGGTGACACAAACTAGTTACTCGTCTCCTTGGAAGATAAATATGCATACTTTCCAGTCTGTGAACAACACAAAAGGATGAGATTATAACAAAACAGCACCACATAATGAAACATGCCACATCTCTTGCACTTGCACACAATGAAATGAGCATTTACTATGTGTCCACTATGTAAAAACTAGGCATACCTTTGAACTGGATCTCCAGGTACTCTTGGAGAGCCTACTTTAGTGTACAACCAAACATTTATGTCACCTATGAGTTAGACAAGCCCCCATTACAGCATCCCTTAGTGTTTAAATCGTTGACAAGCTCTGTTAGAGTGTTAGGTCAAGAACAACAAGTAATCAAAGCAAACAGTTCTGGTATGGCTGGCTGATGCAAACAAGCAATTGAATAGATGTATCAAGAAAAGAAGCAAAGAAGGAGGCTTAAAGACCATCACTTGACTGACCAGATTTAAGGGGCATTTAAACATCATGTGCAACGTATGAACTAACATAAACATTGCATATTCCAGATTCTACAAGGGAATGCACATGTATTAGGTTATGCCATGTATGATGATGCCTAAATGTACACTATAGCAGGCAGGAGTGATTCATCATTGCACGCACAATTGAATTGCAGGTTAAGGGCCAGTTCTATTCCGCCTTTTCAGAGCTTATTGTCAAAATAAGCCATAAAATATGTAAAGAAGTCATTTTTGAGTTATGGGCTTGGGCTTAACTTATTTCACTTTGGAGGGGGTGTTTCGGGTAGAAGCTCACTAAAATTTGAAGGGAAGGGGAATAGTGAAATGACTCTGTTGTCTGCCTATATTACACTCAAAATGTAATTATCCTGCCCGCTTGCATCTCCTATCCTCTTTCCCTCTACCTTGATCCCCTGCCTGCAGCGCTAGGGTTCCTCCAGCGAGTCGTCGCCACTGGTCCCATCTGGCCTGGTCCTCGATGATGCTCTGTCTAGCTAGGCTACATGGCCGGCGGGTAGGGCCAAATCTCCCCTGCTGCCCCTCCCTCTGGCACCGCCCCTCATTCTCATGGTCTCCAGCAGCTGCTCCACTGTGGTCCGTCCAACACACTACTCCAGCAGGCGCCGCACAACTACGGCTGTGCCACACTGCGGCAGAAGGCACCTTATTCCCCATCCCCTCCTCACAGGCCATGGCCTTGAGGTGCTGTTGAAGGATGAGCTCATCCAACAAGGTGAGGATCTCCTCTGATTTTTTGCCAAATTTTCATTCTGATCCACTATACGATGAATTTCTATGAGCTGCCTCTGCTGCTGCTATATGATGCATTGCTATGAGCTGCTCCTGCTGCTTCTATATGATGAATTGCTATGAGCTGTTGCTATATGATGAATTTCTATGAGCTACTGCTGCTATATGATGAGTTTCTATAAGCTGCTCCTCCTGCTGCTATATGATGAATTGCCATGAGCTGCTTCTGCTGCTGCTATATGATGAATTGCTATGAGCTGCTCCTGCTGCTGCTATATGATGAATTGCTATGAGCTGTTGCTGGTATATGATGAATTGCACATTGTTGTTGCTGCTGTAAGATAAGTTGCTATGAGCTTCTACTGCTATATGATGCTTTCAGGTGGTGCTGCTATATGATAATAACCAGCCACTTGGACCATCAAATTTTAATAAATAATTGTTCTTCATTTAAATGTGGGTCATGTATTCTTCGTTTAAATTAGGCAATGGGATCTCTATGGAAGACACTGACCAAAGTAGATTGTGCCAAGTAGATGGTATCTTTGTATTTGCATTTTGAACAAATAGTGATTGTCTGTTTTTCTATCATATTAATTACTGCAGTGGATTCAATTTGTGATGTTTGCAAGTCAAATTAATTTTCATATGGGCAGAAAAATGACAAAATATAATGCAATCTAGACTTTTCACTAATCATACCAAAGATAAGCTAAAAAGGAAGGCAATGAAAAGAACTCGTTGGCTTATTACCTTGAGCTTATATTCACATGTGCTTATTTTCTTAGGATAACTCATAATAATTGTCCCTAAGAAACTTGGCCAATAGAACTGACATACAAATAACATGTCACGATGATTGAAATGGAGGAGTGACCTACCATAGCACACTATATAGGCTCACCGCTGCCTCTCCTTTTTTTGTGATGTTCCATGAAATTGCCACATACATCTTGTACTTTTTCATTGTGTAACCCTATCTGCAAGTTGACACGGCTAATTTGAGAGATCTCTACATGATAATACATTTCATATCCCTTGCGCATATTTAAACCACCAATTAACGATTGTGTGTGTAGCATAAACTAGCCATGACTCTGTGTGCTGGACTAGCAGGCACTCTAAGGGAGCCTAATGTAGTGCACTGGAATTCCTACATGCCACCTACGATTTTGTGTAATGTACTACCTCTGTTCCTAAATACATGTCTTTGTAGATATTCCAGTATGCACCACATACAGATGTATATAGATGCATTTTCGAGTGTAGATTCACTCATTTCGCTGCGTATGTAGCCTATAGTGTAATCTCTAGAAAGACTTATATTTAGGAATGGAGGTACGAGGTAGTGTCATGTATGACATCCACATATCTAATTTAGCAGCCAATAGTAGAAATCATTGTCTGCACAAAGGGATTACTGGTCAAAAATCCTAGCGAAGCATGCTGGCAGGCACACAACAATACAAGAGAGAGAGAGACACACTTACAAGATCATAGCAATGCCTTAGTCCAGGATCTTGGTTGGCCAAGCTGTTAGATCTAGAAGAAACATCGTCCTTGTAGTTTTTGTCAGCTGCATAACAGGTAATAGCGACATGTTAGTATATTTGAAGTACATCGGGCAGGTGATGCCAGACGGTGGGAATCAGGTTAGAAACGTCAAGGGTGATGACGCTGCGCTGGCTGTCGGGGTCCGGTAAGGAGATCTAGAACCGTCGAGTAGGGTGTTTGTGGAGCGGCTCCGGTAGGGTGGACTATGGTGTGGGCGAAGCGGATCTGTGGCCGTGGACGAGGGCGTCAGTGAAGCTGCTCCGGTGGTTGGATTAAGGATGGTGTTGACGATGCGGATCTGCGACCGTGGACGGGGCGTCCGAAGCTGCTCCGATAGGTTGGATGAGTTTGAGACGAAGCGGATCTATGGCCCTGTACTTGTAGTTGGCAAAGCGGCCCCGGTAGGGTTGAGAATGGTATAGGTGAAGCTACTCCAGTAGGGTTGATGATGGTGTCGGCAAAGCGACTCCGGTAGGGTTGAGGAAGGTGTCTGCAAAGAGGTTCAGAGGCCGTCGACGGGGGCGTCGGTGGGGCGGCTCTGGGGGGGTGTGGACGAAGCATCTCTGGTGGGGAGTACGAATGAGCCGCTGCGGTTGACGAGAGTACCGGCGAAGCAGATCCAGCGCCGTGGACAAGGCCGACACTGAATGGGCTATGGTACAGTGGTGGATGAGCAGTCTACTTGTTTCTAGTGGAGGTGGGAGGGGTTGATGTGGCCGTAGAAGCAGATCCAGCGAGGTGGTCGCCGCTAGCAGTGAATGGGCTCTGGTACGCCAGTAGATGAGCAGTCTAGGGTTTCGAGAGGGGAGGGGTAGAAAGGCCAATGACGGACGGCGTGATGTAAGATGTTCTGGTGCTGTAGAGTTAGTCGTTTTTGCGGGAGGGGAGAGGAAATGGGGGTGCCGTGTGGTGGGGGGAACCGGAAGTTACCAAAGCAGCCCCGACCTATTATGTAGACGAGGGCAGTATTGTAACTGTTGTTTTGCGTGCACCAAGGACAAAAGGGGAATTTCGCATGCTAAAGACTAGGTGGCGGAAATTTTAGAAGGAGGCGGGAGATTTTGCCGCCCGCGGGATCGTTCATATCCAGTTTCAACTAATTTTGGACCGTGCTAGCGGGAAGGTCATGCAAGACTGTGTACACGGGGCACGCGTCAGCAGTTAACAACTAGTGTGAAGTCCACCCTAGAAAAAAGACAATAACTCGGGATGATGCGCCGATAACTTGGACGTTCACACGGGCGCGGCCAATCGTACAGGTGTAGAGGCGCGTTCACAAAAAATGGATCAAACGCTCAGCGTATGTATTTCTCGTGTAAATAGATAATTTAGTGCCATTGGTTATTTACTTTAAACATAATGCATTGACGTGTTAGTGTAGAGGCGCACAAAAAGAAATTGATATTGTAGTCCCACAAAAGAAATAGATATTGTAGTCTGCTACTTGAAAGTGTTACCTCATATGATTACATAGCCTCCATTTCATAAATTGCGTACCGTTGAATTCATATATGAATATTACATATATTACTTCATAATAGAACCTTAAATCATCCAAGACTAATGAATTTGAATGCAAGAGTGACAATGGTGCATGTACATGATAGCTACATTGGTTGTTTGAAGAAACATCATTGTAACTTTGGCATGCACAATTGAAAAGGTTTATTTAGATAGAAAAATGTGATATGTGAGTGTCCAATCTTTATAGCGTTGAATCGATATTGTACCTTTGGCCACAATACGAAGTAGATATTGATTTATGTTCAAGTGATGCACGTCCACGATCGCTAGATAGTGATACGTGAATGAATTGTGCAATCTCTCTCACACGCATACATATCTCATTTCCCCATGGGCATCGGAATCACACACGCACACTTTGTGTATTTCTCTCCCTCCGTCAAGGTTAGAATTCGTCTGTCTACCCTGTCCTACAAGTCTCTCACACAGAAACACACATGCTCTCTCTGTCGAACATGCCCACCCCTTTAATTCCGCCCACCCACAACCACTAATGTCTCAAAGGATAATTATGTCTCTCACACATATGCCTAAGGTTAACTCGAGTTCCGGAACCATATGAATACATACAATGGGATTCCAGCAGATCACCTTTTGTTTTGAGATTTCTCTCTCTCTCTCTCTCTCACACACACACACACACACACGCACGCGCGCGTTTATCACTTCATTTTTTCGGCACTTGCATGCACACTGTTTGTTTATCTCAGTGATGCTTTAAGTATGCCTCGCACACATGCTATCTACCTATCCCTTAATATAGATATGTGTCACACAAACTCCTTCTTCGTACTAGCAAGATGCCCATGCGTTGCACGGAACATCAAGATGCATTTGTATGAGTAGTTTATCTTGTGGGACAAAAGGATGAACGAGGGAATGCCTTATTTTCAAATGTGGAGAGGGGTGTGAGTATCTTTTTGCAAAATTGCCATAGTTTCCTTCCTATCCGTTAGATATAAATCGGATGGCCTATATTGCAGGATGGCAGGAACACCATCATCACCAACTCTGTTTTTATAAGAGTAGAGATATGTAAGTTTCACTGCCCCCCACCCCCACCCACACACTTCCCAACACCGAAGGAGTAGGCTGACACCTCGATCTTGATACTAATCTATCAACTAGCTTCTCTCTCAAACACACACACACACACACACTACCCGACACCGAAGGAGTAGGGTGGCACCTCGATCTTGATAGTAATCTATCTACTCCTATTTCAAACACACACACATTCGCTAGTTGTGCCTCTGTGCCTACCGCGCACACTCTCGATACGTCTTTCTCTCCCTCCCCTTCCCCACCCCCACCCCAACAATGACAGCAGAAGGGTGACAACTCGATCTGATCTTAATCTGTCAATTGGTTTCTCTCTCAAACATTGTGTCTCTGTGCCTCACTCACACACACTCGATACATCTTTTTCCCCGTAGCCCCCTTGATATATAGACTTCCCGCGCGCGCACAGCTGTAGTGACGATGACGCTGAACCCAGTGTGCCTTGCTTTTACCAGCCTCATGTGATAGTTTTCACCCTGTTTTCTGTTAATTAACAAGAAACCTTTTCTTTGTTACTACTAGTGAATCTGAAATCATTTGAGGCAGACATAAAATATATCACTTCAACCCAATTATCGCAGTAACTATTTTAAAAGAAACTAGCTAGATGCCCGTGTGTTGCATGGAACATCAAGATGCATTTGTATGAGTAGTTTATCTTGTGAGAGACTAGCAAGATGCCCATGCATTGCACGGAACATCAAGATGCATTTATATGAGTAGTTTATCTTGTGATAGAAAAGGATGAACGAGGGAAGGCCTTATTTGCAAATGTGGAGAGGGGTGTGGGTATCTTTTTGCAAAATTGCTATAGTTTCCTTCCTATCCGTCAGATATAAATCGGACGGCCTATATTGCAGGATGGCAGGCACACCATCATCACCAACTCTATTTTTTATCTCTACTCCTATAAAAGACTCAGTTGGTGATGATGGTGTGTCTGCCATCCGTCATTTCTGACCATCAGGTCTGCATCAAACGACTATGATGTAAGTCGTGGCATTTTTACAACAAGACCCCACTTCTCTGCTCCAATTTGCAGAAACCCCTTAGTATCTTGAAACCAACCACATCCCTCCCCCACCTCATAAAAATAGCCACAAGGAATATATTTTGAGTGAAACCTAATACAAGTATATTTTTACTGATATATACACCAAACTAGAGTGTTTTTCTTTCAAGTTTGTGAACATGTATTATTCTATTTTGGATCCGTTGCAACGCACGGGCACATTGCTAGTAAGAGTAGAGAAAAGGATGAACGAAGGGAAGGCCTTATTTGCAAACGTGGAGAGGGGTGTGGGTATCTTTTTGCAAAATTGTCATAGTTTCCTTCCTATCCGTTAGATATAAATCCGATGGCCTATATTGCAGGATGGCATGCACACCATCATCACCAACTCTGTTTTCTATTCCCTCTTTTCCTAAATATTTGTCTTTTTAGAGATTTCAACAAGTTTACTACATACGGAGCAAAATGAGTGAATCTACACTCTAAAATATGTCTACATACACATCCGTATGTGGTAGTCCATTTGAAATCTGGAAAAGACAAATATTTAGGAACAGATGGAGTATAAGAGTAGACATGGAGATATATCTCCGGCATGGTCTGCAACAAAAATGTGCTGGACTGGTTAGCGCCAGATGCTCGCAATGCGATGACCTGAGTTCAAATTCTGTCTTTAACTTTAGATTTTTATATTATATATTACTTATTTAATATATACTTCTTTCGCTACTGTACTGACAGTGGAACCCACAGAGTACTTAGAATACAAGATTAAGGATGGACTTGTTTCCTTTTAACTTTCTGTACGAAGCTGTAGCCACCCTGCAAGTCACGTGTACACTGTACATGCAATTTACTTTCTATAGAGGGAGAATCATACACGCAATTAACTCAAATGGATTGGATGTGACTCTATTATTTCCAGCATAAGAGCATCTCCAATGGCAGCCGGCAAATTTCCTCCCGCTTCCTTCCGCGGAGGACGACATCAAACGCCAGCGGCATACATTTTCACAATTCTAACCAACCAGATGAAATTCATGCAAACACTGACTGTTTTCATATAAGCATGAAGGATTTCATATAAAAAAGCCGTATCTTCATATAAACACGATGGATTTCATTACATTTACATGAACTAAGTGGTGTTAATCCGGCTCTCTTGGTATAATTAATACTCCCTCTGTCCAGAAATACTTGTCCTAGAAATGGATGTATCTAGACTTATTTTAGTTATAGATACATCCAATTTATCCATTATGAGAACAAATATTTCCCGCCAGCCGGAGAGGGAGTACCTAATCTAAATGGCCGCCCGTGGATCCCTTTGTCTTCCTCATGTCCGACAGACACTTGCGGGGTCGACGAAGGCCCTCGGAAGAGACGAAGCAACAAAGAAACCACCTGAATGTGCATTTGTCGCCTCGGCGGTGGCCTTCATGGGACCCAAGTGGCGGCGGCCTCCCGTGTTCTACTTCTCCTCGATGATGGCGGCGGACACGAAGAAGCGGGCCACCGACTCGTCGCTCTCCATGCACCCGGCTTCTGTCTCTGCCTGCATGGCGTTGCCGCAGGCACAAAAGGCGCGCCCCACAGACACGGGAGGCGTGGCCACCACAGACACCGGTGGCGCAGTACGATGCGGCAGCGACGACGCCCGTACCGGCGTGCTTGCCGCCATGCCGGCGTGGAGCAACTCGCCACTCCTCATCGAGCTGAACTGGAGCGGCGAGTTGCTGAACCACACGCCGCATTGGGGCGGCAACTGGCTCCGTTGGGCCAAGCGAGGTTGATGAAGCACCAAGCGGCCCCGCCTGTATCCGGAGGGCTTGGCGGGCCACCCAGCCGGGTAGTATGCCGGAGAACGGCTCCTTGGAAGCCATCAGAAGAGTGGAGAAAATGGTGAAGGAGGAGATGGGGGAGTGGCGGAGGGGTGCGATTCTTGCCCGGTGTCTGTCTGGCCTCATTTAAATAGAGGGCAGACGGTAGGAGCTTGGCCGGCGTCTAGCCTCGTTTAAATTGAGGGCGGACGGGAGGAGCTTGGGCGGTGTTGCGTTTAATTCCAGCCTGCTCATGAACGGACGTGTGGTCGGAGTAGGTTTCTCGGTTTGCATGCGGGTTTAACGGAGAGGTTTGATGGAGGCGAGGAGGCGTGTTCAGCCGGGCATGCAGCGGGCGGTGCAGTACTATTCGATTTGACAGCAGGTGGCGCAGTTCCCGATACGGCTTTAATGCAGACGAGGGAGGGGTAGCGGTTCCCAAAATGTTGAACGGCCAATGATGCATCCTCCTTCAATTAGCATCGTGAATGCATGAGGGAAGTAATGGGAGGAGGGCCGGGAAAAGAGGCTGCACGATGTGAATGCAACGCAGTTTGCACTCATATAAAGGCGCCCCTCCATTCCAATGCATCTACCACATTGTACGCACCTAAGCATTTGCCTAAGCACCTACACTAAGCGCAAAAGTGCTCACTCCAGACCCATGGCGGCGATGCGCGCGAGCGGCCAGCGGCTGTGCCAGATGGTCCACGACGCCGGCCTGGCATGTCGCCGAGGATCGTCTCCAGACGGTGTTCGCGACCGGCTAGTGGATGGCCGACGTCGATGCCAACTACGACTCTCAGTTGGACCAGATGATCGTTGCCACCACCAACAAGTTCACTATCCTCAAGAAGCTCGCGGACGACATCGCCATACTCCTCCAGCCCGCGTGCCTGGGCTCCTCATTGCCTACCACCCTAATCGGCCTCCATGGCCGGAACCTCTTTCAAGCACTGGTGGCCCAGCGACTGCCCGCCGACACCATGAAGAATGTCCACCCGGAGGCTGCGCTCGCTGTGAGGCGCCTCGCCATGCAAGAATTCGTCGACCTACACATCCACATGTACGAGAAAATCATGTACATAGGTTTCTACAAGGCCATTGAGGACGCTAGAACGTTGGCCTTCCTCAACTGGCTGGAAGCCTTGGATGCCTTTGCTGAGAAGCACCTTGACCTCGCCACAAAAGCCGCCGCTCCTTAACCACCGGTCAGTGGCCCGGAGCACTAAGTTGAGGAGGAGGAGGTTGTACGTTGATGGATGCATCTTTCTTCTTGCCTCCTGTAACCACCACTGCGATTGCATCATCGTGGCCTTAATTCTTATTATGCTATTGCATTCTCGTTCTAGTCAATACCGACATGTGCGATCCCTTTGCTTAATTATATGCATCACTGTAACTAGTACTCCATCTGTCAATTTATAAGTTGTGCTTACCATTTCCATCAGCTTCGTGCAACGCACGGGCATCTTGCTAGAAACACTAGAACATGTCGGATCGCATGTGACCAAACCAACGATGCGCCAACCTAGCTACTACGTACCCTGCTTATCTGGCGGAAATAGCCGCGCCCTAGTGTTTCCAATCATTATTTCTATCTATCGATCGTGCCAAGGAGCAGAACCAAATGTTACAATTTATACATTTTTCTCTATTCTACTCCTATAGAAGACTCACTTGGTGATGGTGGTGTGTCTGCCATCCGTCGTTTCTGACCATTAGATCTACATCTAATGGCTGTGAGGTAAGTTGTGGCATTTTTGCAACAATAGCCCACTTCTCTGCTCCAATTTGCAGAAAACCCCTTATTATCTTGAAAGCAACTATATCCCTCCCTCACCTCATCAAAACATCCTGAGAAATATATTTTGAGTGAAAAGTAATATATTAGGAGTATATCAAAACAAGCGTGATTTCTTTCAAGTTTGTGAACAAGTACTACTATTCTACTACTTTGGATCCGTCGCAACGCACGGGCACATTGCCAGTAAAAGCAAAAGGTGTGTCGCGTTCGCGTCGCACCCCCACACGCCCGGGAATCGGGAGTACTCCATGGCTCGTCCGACACGCCACATAGCTAGGGAAGGCGTGTTGCCTAGCATTTTCACTTTCATGTGGGACCGTCGTTGAGCAAACCGACTATTGGCAAACCGCACCCCACCCGCCGCCGGGTTGGAAAACAAAAGCGAGGGGAAGATCTAGCTGTAGTACGGAAGCCAAGAAATTTGGTGTCTGATGGGGCTCGTTGATAGAGTGTTAGAGCATGGTTAATAGTATAACTGCTGGCTATAAGCCATTGCTATGTCATATATGGCCCATCTTATAGCCAATATGTACAATAGTTGATGAGAAGAGTGTATTACTTTTTTATTATTATATGGCCCACCTTTCACTCTCACAAAGTGCCTAGGAGCACGTGCTAGAGCTGGCTCTTCACCAAGAGCCCGCTTACCTTCTCTCTCCTCTTTTCTTTCCTCCAACTAAGTAAGAATATACTAGTTTATTTCTTATAGCCAGCTGACTTAGCTCTATTGTACTTGATCTTATTTATTCATAACTAGCAAGATGCCCATGCGTTGCACGGAAAATCAAGATGCATTTGTATGAGTAGTTTATGTTGTGGGAGAAAAGGATGAACAAGAGAAGGCCTTATTTGCAAAAGTGGAGAGGGGTGTGGGTATCTTTTTGCAAAATTGCCATAGTTTCCTTCCTATCCGTCAGATATAAATCAGACGGCCTATATTGCAGGATGGCAGGCACACCATCATCACCAACTCTGTTTTTATAAGAGTAGAGAGTAGAGATTTGGTTACCAAATCTCATGCATGCAATGCACATGTACCTTACTAGTTGGTAGTAGTAAGAAACAAATTCGGGGTTTGGCACGAGCTCGTACTGCGGGAGCACCACAAGGCCTGCCCCAGGAGTTACATTTCCCTCTCGGGGCCCACAGGACCTAGCTTTAGTGGCTTAGTGCACCGGCCTTGAGTCAATGACATGCGGACCTTAAATGCGGCTCGCCCACATGTCATTCTCATGGTGGTGGCGTGGTTCGCGACTCACTCGTTCGAGATGAACCGGCCGGTGGTGGCGTGACAATGGAGAGGGTGCCACAGCTGGGCGTTGAGGCGTTATGAGGCATAGATGGCCACACCGGCGGGTACTACCTGTAGTACAGGAGTACTCCAGCTGAGGATTGATGCCCGAGACAAAATGTGTCACAGCCGCTGGATGAAAATTCGATGGTGCGGGAGTATGGATCGAAGCACAGGAGCAGAGCAGGCAAACTACATCCAATCGGGTGTGGCTGTGGTAGAAAGTTGATGGTCGCCGCAGTTCAGCTGGCCCGCATGTCATGCACACAAAGGCAGAGGAGTGGTGGGGCCAAGAGGGATGAGGCGCACGTCAGGGGACATCGTGCCGTGGGTTGGAGCGGCGTCGTGGGAATCGTGTGAGGGTGTGGCAGTGGTAGAAACAAGAAACGTGATGGTCGCCGTGGTTCAACTTCCATGGACAAGTTGTCATGTCTGCTGACACATGCATTGCATACCGTTCACTGCAAGAAGCAGTAGTAGAGAAAACTTGTTCCAAATATACCATTTTTTCCGATAAAATTATCGAGATATCATTAGTTTTTACACATGGGATTAGTCCTTCAAGGGTTAATCACAACAGGTTTTTTGTAAAAAATGCATCTTGATGTTCCCTGCAATGCACGGGCATCTTGCTAGTTATAGAAGAAGCCCACACGGGCATCTTGCCGCAGGGTGTGCCACCGACCCAAACTCAATTTTTTTCACATGCTTAGGTGCACCGGATGCCGTGCCACGCTACAAAATGTAATAAACAAACAGCTCCAATTTTTTTAAAACCTGTTATCTTCAAACCAGCCACACCCGTCTCTCACCTCGTCAAAACAACCTGAGGAATATATTTTGAGTGAAGCATGATTTACTTTTACTGATATATGTATATCAAAACTAGAGTGTTTATATTTCAAGCCCGTGAACAAGTATTGTTCTACTACTTTGGATCCATTGCAACGCACGGGCCAACACATTGGTAGTAGTAGTCTCTATCTCTATCTCTATCTCTACTCTACTCTTATAAAAAACAGAGTTGTTGATGATGGTGTGCCTGCCATCCTGCAGTATAGGCCGTCCAATTTATATCTGATGGACGGGAAGAAAACTATGGCAATTTTGCAAAAAGATGCCCACACCCCTCTCCACTTTTGCAAATAAGGCCTTCCCTCGTTCATCCATTTCTCCCACACGATAAACTACTCATACAAATGCATCTTGATGTTCCGTGCAACGCACGGGCATCTTCCTGAAAAGGATGAATGAGGGAAGGCCTTATTTGCAAATGTGGAGAGGGGTGTGGGTATCTTTTTGCAAAATTGCCATAGTTTCCTTCCTATCCATCGGATATAAATCGGATGGCCTATAAAAGCAGAGTTGGTGCTGATGATCTACTCTTATAAAAAGCAGAGTTGGTGATGATGGTGTGCCTGTCATCCTACAATATAGGCCATCCGATCTAT
This sequence comes from Triticum urartu, assembly GCF_056163025.1. Lineage (NCBI taxonomy): Eukaryota > Viridiplantae > Streptophyta > Magnoliopsida > Poales > Poaceae > Triticum > Triticum urartu. The sequence goes on along the minus strand of NC_141875.1, from coordinate 109,059,021 downwards.
ATCTAACGGATAGAAAGGAAACTATGACAATTGACCCGCACTCCTCTCCACATTTACAGATAAGGCCTTCCCTCCTTCATCCTTTTCCCCCACAAGATCTTGATGTTCCGTGCAACGCACATGCATCTTGCTAGTCTCTACTCTTATAAAAAACAGAGTTGGTGATGATGGTGTGCCTACCATCCTGCAATATAGGCCGTCCAATTTATATCTGACGGATAGGAAGAAAATTGTGGCAATTTTGCAAAAAGAAACCTACACCCCTCTCCACATTTGCAAATAAGGTCCTTCCTCATTCATCCTTTTCTCTCACAAGATAAACTACTCATACAAATGCATCTTAATGTTCCGTGCAATGCACGAGGATGTTTCCTTGGGGGTCTCTCCAGCGCGGCATGGCCGTAGTTGCAAATTGACGCCCCTTGAGATGCCGACGTTGAGGGGCACTCGGATTTTGTCTGATGAACAGGTAAGATGAGTTTGATCACGTAGTAAATGCATTCTAAAGACTACTTCTGTGTCCATTTCCTAATTCTTGCCCTACCCACTGTTTCACAGGTTAGGCTCGGTGCGAGTGGAGATTGGCTTGCATATGTATGAGAGGGTACCAACATCAATTTGCACAACATTTACAATGGTGACACCGTTCCCATAGAACCTTTGTCCAACATTGGGATCGGCCATGCAACAGGCCACCGCCTGAATTGGTACGATGGAACCACGGTGAGATTGAAGAAGATAGCACGAACCTTGCACATGGCGGTCAAAGGTGGACGATGCTGTCTGCGGTCGATTAGTTGCCGTACGAGTATGAAGACGATGTGCTCCTTTCTAACCGCATCTTCACGGTGACAAACTAGGGGACTTGTTTCATATGGGACACATCCTACGGTATACTCCCTCTCTCCCAGTTTATTTATTTTGAATTTTTTTCATTTTATAAGTTTCAAATTCAAATTTAGGGCTCCCTAGCACATGTTGAGATTGCAATGTCCACTAAATCGCTGCGTGCATGTATAGTAAAGAAACAAATCTCGAGTTTGGCACGAGTTTGTGCAGCGGTAGCACCACAAGGCCTGGCGCAGGAGTTACATTTACCTCTTAGGGCCCTCGGGTCTGAGCTTCAGCGCCTTACGACACCTGCCTTTGAGTCAATAACATGTGGACCCGATAGGTGGCTAGTCCACATGTAATGCTCCCGAAGGCAGAGGGGCAGTGGGGCCGAGAGGGGTGAGCCACGGGCGGGGGACGTGTGGTGTCATGGGTTCGAGCGGCGTTGTGGGAATCACGTGTGGCTGTGGTAGAAACTTGATGCTCGCCGCATTTCAGTTGGCCCACATGTCATGCACACAAAGGCAGAGGGGTGGTGCGGCCGAGAGGGGTGAGGCGCACGTCGGGGGACATGGTGCCGTGTGTTGGAGCGGCGTCGTTGGAATTGCGAGTGGCAGTGGATGAAACATTATGGTCGCCATAGTTGAACTTCCATGGACAAGCTGTCATGTCTACGGACACATGCATTGCATACCGATCACTGGAAGGAGTAGTAGAGAAAGCTAGGTGGATAAATAGTTCCTTATAGTCAAGCGGACCCACGCTACTACTTGTTCCAAAGACATGCACACCATCGAAATAGTCCATCTATATCAATATACATAGAGAGGGAATAATTTTTTTTACAAGAGAGGAAATAGTTCATCCATCCATAATGCCCTGCTGCTAGTGCATCATCATCATCATCTTATTCTTCATCATCATCATCATCTTCTTCATCATCATCATTTTCTGTGGGTGACGGCTTCGCAACAAGCTCCCTGGACCTTGCAGCTATCTCGAAACTCACACGGGCATCGAGGGCGGCATATTTTATCCGCTCGTATGTCAAGGGATAATTCTCCCATCCAGACGACCTTAATGCCAGCGTCTCGTCACCCTTCTGAAGATTTCTTCCGAGCACAAAATTTGCTACGTCGAATAGGGATGGTGTTGGTTTATCACAATCTTCTATAGGAATTTTTATTTTGGTTTGTATGTCAGCGATGCTTTTCAAATCAAGGTTGTACGGCTCCAACTTCTGTTTGTCCCCTGCGATGGGTGTGCGTATGTCCTCCCGAGACAAGAAATCGTGAAGCTCACCTTGTATGGAGGGCATGTGTATGATGTGGTACACCAAAACATCATCTTCGAGGCACAGCTGAAGGACGGCGGTGCATTGGATCTTCCCAGTGGCACGCTCCGTGTACTCTGCGTCGAGACCGATGACCTTCATCTCCACCTTTTGGAGGGAGTTGGATACATTGTTGATCCACTTCTGAACAACCCTTGGGTGGTTGGTGACTATGGAAACTATGCTCAACGAGCCTTCAACAAGGACATGTTGGATGCTAAAACCTTGCATCTCGATCTCTTTCGTCATTTGGAACCGCCGGACCGGAGGGCTTTGGTTTGGAGAATTAGGATTAGATGGCTAGTCTAACTGAAGAAGATGATTATTTATAGGGGCTTCGGAATTACTCCAGGAGGATGTGAAGAGGTTAAAACAATGTGAATGTAGTGTGGTTTGGATGCAAATGAAGATGAAGGTGTAGTGAAGAAGCCGAGGAAAATTGGTTCCTGATGGAGAAGTAAATGGGAGAAGTGGCCTACATGCAGTTGATTAGACGACTAGTAGACTAAACGCTCAGGCTACACAGGTAGACTGGGGAGTGGGGCATGTCCCTGTACGTGCCCATCCTTCTAGCGCTACATGTGCCACTGGCTAGTTGAGGTCACTCTTTCGAATCGCCGTGGCAAGACATTTTATGATTCCTTTTTATTTCTGCACCCCTCCTGACAGGTGGTACCTATGCAAACGGATAAAAAATGTGTCGTAGCTGGTTCATATGGATATTGGCCCGTGCGTGGGAGACACAACATTCTCTAGTTAAGGAATATGCGGTTATCCTCAAAAAATAAAAGTCCTTCTTCGCGCTTCCGCATGCACGAGAATTTGGTTCTGCTCGCAATATGGATGATACCTGGAGGATGAAGTGAACCCAAAGGCATGCTAGCACGGGTGTACTACTCATGTTCCTACTACTCCTACTAGTAGTAGTACAACTGTGGTACACTTGATGGTCAAAATACTATTATTCATCCGGTCCTCATAGTGAAGTGACAAGACCCTGCGCCCGAGGTGACACCAGTCCAGGTGGCGTGTCCGGGTTACCAAAGCTAGCCTCACCTTGTGCACTATGCAGTCACTATCCCCGCCACTGTATAGCATGCCTCGCCTTGTCTCCCTCTCCCTAGCACCACTCCATCTCCATCTCCATCTCACTGGAGATCCTGAGGTCACTCTTCATCATCTCACTGTGCCCCCGCGTACCCTCGCCTCGCTCGCCTCCCCCAGTACCACTATTCCCTCGCTAGCCGCTCCAGCACCAAGAGCCTTCTCCCCGTAAATCAAGCCCCCAAAACCCCACCTTCCAAACTCCACCATGGCCGAACGCGAACCGCGCAGCATCCATATGAGCCGCGATTGGAGCAATCTCCCCAGTGACATCCTTGACCTCTATTGTTTGTGTATGGATATGTTGAGCGCCCTGCGGCTGGTTGCATGCTCAAGGGGCATGCACACGGTCATCATCAAAGCGAGGCCTAAGCTTTTCAAGACACCCTGCTTGCTGCTATGTGGTCTTGCGAGATTTTCTCACCATGATATGGAGGCGTACATGATGCCCCTCGAGTTCAATCCGACCTCCATTAGCCGAAACTTCTTTGCAGGTATGTAGTGGGTCGCCGTACATCATTTCCCTCGACTTTGATCCGATCACCATCGCCCAAAACTTCTTGCAGGTATGTACTGGGTCGGCATGAACTCCCACTGGATGGCTTCCGTCAGAGAAGACGGGAAAAAGTTGGTGCTCATGAACTTCCAGACCTCCGATGACATTATCCTTCCTCTGTTGGATGACTAGTAAGTTATACGTGCATAGCACGTGAGAGCTCATATGGTCAAACTACAACCAAAGATAGACATATTGTTACTGTAAAATATATTGTGCCTGTTTTATCTAGGTATCCTTTTTGGCTAGTTATGCCGGCAAATGAAATTGTGAGGCATATGCATGAAGTATAACATACAAAAATCACGTAAAATATACTGAGCGTGTTTTATCTAGGTATCTTTTTTGGCTATCTCAAAGCTAATGTTCTACAGTATCTGTAAAGATAAATATGATTTATGAAGGTACATAGACTTGAATACGAAGTAAAATGAATGATAGTTTCGATAGAAAAAGAAGTTAGGAGAGTCTGAGTATGGAAGAGTCTAGAATAAAGTAGAAGTGTGCTTTAAATTTTGTGCAAAATGTCCATATGGCTTTAGCCCAACCATAGAATCTTCTAGATAGTACACGTGGAAGAATCCAGTGAAGTAATGAGAAGATCCAATGGTCAATAACACTCGGATTTGTCACGTCTCCACTGTTAGATCGGCTTCATCCAATGGTTGTTATTCAAAGTTATTCGCACACTATATAGTTGTATAAATATAGAGTTTTACCGTCGCGGTCCAAGTCATCTAGATTACATTGTCAGTTGGACGCACCTTGTTTTGCAGAAGATTGCAATCTGCCAAGTGCCCACATGACATGCGGATTATGCAGACTTCAAGATAATTTCCTTGTTCGATAAGGGACTCGCCTATCTTTCCACCGGTGCCTTCTTTAGCTGGAGACAGCTCAGCTCGTAGTGGATCATCGTCAAAGCTGATACACACTTCTGTGATGCTATTGAACACAATGGCATCATCTACGCGATCGACAAAGCAGATGGCACCATGTATTGCTGGGACGACGCGTGTAAGTTGTTTCCGTCTAATGTTAATGATGATGCCATGACACTGTTTGAACTTTTTGTGATGATTGACATATCCCTGTTTGTGCAGAATTTGAGTATAACTATGGCAATGTATTAGAGACGCCGTAAATCAGCTATGTTTGGAATGAGTTAATTCATGCGATTGTGACCATTACAACCAATTTGTACCCCTGAATAATCAAACGGTTAGGAAGATATCGATATTCTCCTTATTTTATAGTAATCTATATACTACTAAATATGAGTGTGTATCAATGGCCATGTTAGTTTCCTCATTTTCATGATGTAGAAACAGGCATCACACTGTTGGTTTCATCTAACCATACATTAGGGAAGTAAATGTGCATATGGAGAACTCTATATTTGGAAGAAGTGAAATCCTGTAATACTTACCATGTGTACATACCTATGTTCGCCCTTCAGCAATCAATGGCTAGAATAATATGCTCACAAAATTTTTGCCCACAGAACATGAGTATATAACAATGCATGGTCTGTTATTTCCTTGAAGAATTTGTTTGTGAGGACAAAACATGATTACATAACATGCATGCCATGGTAGTGTATGTCAAATCTCGATTCTTACTCCAGTTCCCTCAAATCCCCCCTCCTGTACTCCCTGTACTCAAGGGCACTATCATGTCACCGGTCAACGTGGATCTCCGAGCCGGAGATCCTGAGGTCCGTCCTGCCTTCGGGCATTGCGTGCTGTCGCTCAACAGTGGCATGGCAATGCTTGACGACCAGTTTGCCGGCAAAGTGCTTATGGTAACCATCAACGGCGATCGGCCTCCCATCTCGCCGGACGACCTTGTCAAAGCTCTTGGCATTGCGCACAGCATCCAAATAAGTGACTTGCTCGTCGAAGTCTGTCCGCCACCGGCTGATTTCTTCATTAGGTTCCGGACAACGTTCGACTGCAGTCGTGTGTTCAAATCTTCCCGGCGTTTGTTATGCGATGGCGCGCTGGTGAGCTTTGATCGGTGGCACACGGGATGGGGCTCGGTGCCCTCTGAGCTTGAGGTTTTAACAAAGCTTACCTTCCATGGCATGCCTCGATGTGCTTGGAACATCGAGTCCATGAATGAGCTTATCAACAACCTTGGAGGTGAGCTCCTAAGTATGTTTGTTCCTCCAGACTGCTGGGCTCTGACGGTTATGGCATGGATGAAGAAGTCGTCCACCATACAAAAGGTGATTGGTGTTGAGATACCGGTGCAGGAACCAGGGTTGTACTATTCGTCGCCACCAAGGTCGCCGCGGACCACGTTAGGGATGTACCTGTATCGAGTGTTCGTGCATGTCGAAGAAGTGGTCAATCCATCAATCGAAGTCCTGCCGCCGCAGCTGGTGCCCGGGTCCGTCGACGACGTCCATTACAGGAGTCAACATCAGACTTTCCCCGTGTTGCTCGGAATGATGGATGGCACAGGGCCTACTCCATCGCGCGGTAGAGGCCACTGCTTCTTTGGGAGAAGAGGCAGGGCTGGCTACCTAGATGTGCTCTAATTTGAGGTAACAACTGAATCTTGTCAGATACTGTACTAGTTAAATCCGAGCTATGGGTGTGAAGCACTAATGTGCCAGTACATTTGATTGTGACATGTTCTATTTTTTTACCTGAACTATTTTTAGAAAGGGTTGTGCGTCAACTTAATGTTCTAGTGGAACTTATATATTGTGTTGTCTGTCTGTTTTCTTTGCACGACATTCAAGATATTACCCCGACATTGATAAGGACAATGAACCGTTATGTACGAGTTTGTTGGTTTCAACAAGCCCTACCCGTAGTGATCCACTGCTTCCACCCTGATTATGCCACCTGCGTGAAATTTTTGTATGCAAGTTCAGTGTGCTATGATGTTCTATATGATTGTGTCAACTATATAAGTTTTTGACTGAGCATCATCAATGCATATGGCTGAAAGATGTATTTACAAGCATCGACCGATGGGTTTCTCTCCCTCTCTCTCTCTCACACACACGCACACACACACACACACAAACACACACACACAAGTGGGACTCTCCACTGTACTCTAACGTTTTTCTTAAGTTTTCAATTGAGCTCAGTGACTTCAAAAAGTTGTACAGAAGCCTTGTTTGGGCCTTTCCGACGTCGCTCAATGTGGGCTGAGTAGCCATGTAAGGTTGTACTGTACTACACATGCCTTTTTTTCAACATCAGCAATGCAACTGGGCCGACGGCTGTACACAATCCGGGTCAACTTGTAATTCTCTGCCCCGCTGGGCTGCAAATCTTTCCTAGGAGGGATGCATTAGGCTTAACAAGAAAATGGGCTTTAAGAAATAATAAATGGGATGTAATTATAAAAACTGGGCAGTAACTATAAAAAAATGCATCAAACATGTAATTAGTTTATAAAATATTACTTTTGGATTTTGAAAATTTTGATTTCATTAATTGTTGTGAGCGCAATGTTTCATTGGATTTTTACGTAATACAAATTTATTTTGAAATTGTATTTAATCCGACTAGAAATTTCGAGATAAAAACATTTCGGATCCCATCAAAATGTGGGAATTTGTAATGAATTCTGTTTTGAACTGTTGATTGAAATTATTAATCGTTGTCCTAGCTAGAAAATGGGATTTACTTTTAACAAACTGTAAATGGGCTGTAGTAAATTCCATTAGAATTCAAAAATGGGCTGTAGATTCTTACAAATTGCAAATGGGCTATAAGTTATCTGCCACACACTTGTGGGCATACTAAGTTGACACGTCCCCTAAAAAAGGTAAGTTGACACGTATGCAAGGCTTTGTCAACTTATAGTCAACACACGGTTCTAGCAGCAGTGGCCGTCGGATGTCCATCCAACGGATGTCGTGCTTCTTCTTCAATCTCGGGTATTCTAGCTTCAGCCGCCCAAAAAATGATTCCTCCCCCTGACATCTGGGGCGCACCGTTTTGGAGGCTGACCTATGGGCCTACTAAGTTGACGGGTACCTAGGGCTTTGTCAACTTAGCCAATATAAATGATTCTAGCTGGAGATACCGTATGATGTCCATCCAACGGCCGTAGTGCTTCTTCAACCTCTGGTCTTCTTGCTCCAGCCGCCCAAACCAGCGCCGGTGGGACTGCCTGCTCCCGCCTCATGTGGCCGGCTATGTTGCCGCATAGGCCGCACCGCCCCACCCTACTCCATTGCTGGCCAGGCCATTCCTCTACTCACTCACACCTCCTGTTATTTTCCGGTGACGGCAACCGGACCAGTAAACCCTCGTACTCCCCACCGCGTGGGCAACCACTACCGAGTCTTCCCAGGCTCCATGTCATTCCCTTCCCAGGCCTCGCGGTCGTCCACCGCCCTGGTGTTCTCGGTGCGCCGTGGTCAACGTGCTCAACGAACGACATCCATCGAACGTGGACTGTACGTGGAGAGGCTGCCAGCTGGGTCCACGGCCGCACACATGGAATTGCCTCCTTATTACGTAGAAAATAATGGTTCCTCCACCTGATAGCAGGGACCCACCGGACGAGCCACCGTATTTTGTGAAAAAAATGTTTTCCCCTGACTACTGGGACCCAGCAGCTACATCTTCGCACGCAAGGAAGTGCGTCCATATTACGGACAAAAAATGATTCGCCCCCCCTGACTGCTGGGACCTACCAGCTACATCTTCGCACGCAAGGAAGTGCCTGACAGTCGGAACCCACCTGGTCGAAGCGTACGTAGCATTGTCATTCTGGTCACGAATGTGTACGTACATACTGGTTGATCGGTGTGTCTGCATGCTACAGCGATGAACCATGGCCGTGTAAGGAAGGGCACGTGTCGTAGTAGAGGCGCGCACTGCTACCTCTTGAGCATGCATTGGTTTTCGCTTGAAGAGGAAAGAGTGATGCAGCAAAGTAGCATAAGTATTTCCCTCAGTTTTTAAGAACCAAGGTATCTATCCAGTAGGAGATTACACGCAAGTCACCTAGTACCTGCACAAACAATCAAGAAACTTGCAACCAACGCGATAAAGGGGTTGTCAATCCGTTCACAGCCACTTGCAAAAGTGAGATCAGATAAAGATAATAAGATAAATATTTTTGGTATTTTTGTTGTATAGATTGAAAATTAGTAAATGAGATGCGATAATAAAAAGAGATGCAATATAATAAGGAAGAGACCTGGGGGCCATAGGTTTCACTAGTGGCTTATCTCATGATAGCAAGTATTACGGTGGGTGACAAATTACTGCCGAGCAATTGATTGAAAAACGCATAGTTATGAGAATATCTAGCCAATGATTATGAAATATAGGCATCACGTCCGTGTCAAGTAGATCGAAACGATTCTGCATCTACTACTATTACTCCACACATCGACCGCTATCCAGCATGCATCTAGAGTATTAAGTTCATAAGAACAGAGTAACGCATTAGGCAAGATGACATGATGTAGAGGGATAAACTCAAGCAATATGATATAAACCCCATCTTTTTATCCTCGATGGCAACAACACAATACGTGCCTTGCTGCCAATACTATCACTGGGAAAGGACACCGCAATATTGAACCCAAAGCTAAGCACTTCTCCCATTGCAAGAAAGATCAATCTAGTAGGCCAAACTAAACCGATAATTCGAAGAGACTTGCAAAGATATAAAATCATGCATATAAGAATTCAGAGAAGAACCAAATATTATTCATAGATAAACTTGATCATAAGTCCACAATTCATCGGATCTCGGCAAACACACCGCAAAAGAATATTACATCAAATAGATCTCCAAGAACATCGAGGAGAACTTTGTATTGAGAACCAATGAGAGAGAACAAGCCATCTAGCTAATAACTATGGACCCGAAGGTCTGTGGTAAACTACTCACACATCATTGGAGAGGCTATGGTGTTGATGTATACGCCCTCCATGATCGAGTCCCCCTCCGGGAGATCACCGGAAAAGGCCCCAGATGGGATCTCACGGGTATAGAAGGTTGGACAGTGGAAAAGTGGTTTCGTGGCTCTCCTGGACGTTATTAGGGTATAAGAGTATATATAGGCGAAAGAAGTACGTCGGTGGAGCTCCGTGGGGCCCAAGAGGGTGGGGGCGCGCCTACCCCCCTAGGCGCGCCCTCCTGCCTCATGGAAGCTTTGCGGAGTTCCAGACTTCAACTCCAAGTCTCCTGGTCTGCGTTTGTTCCAAGAAAGATCCTCGCGAAGGTTTCATTTCGTTTGGATTCCATTTGATATTCCTTTTCTGCGAAACACTGAAATAGGCAAAAAATAGAAACTAGCACTGGGCCTCCGGTTAATAGGTTAGTCCCAAAAATAATATAAAAGAGCATAGTAAAGCCCATTAAACATCCAAAACAGATAATATAATAGCATGGAACAATAAAAAATTATTGATACGTTGGAGACCTATCAGCATCCCCAAGCTTAATTCCTGCTCGTCCTCGAGTAGGTAAATGATAAAAACAGAATTTTTGATGTGGAATGCTTCCTAACATAATTTTCAATGTAATTTTCTTTATTGTGGCATGAATATTCAGATCCGAAAGATTCAAGACAAAAGTTTAATATTGACATAAAAATAAAAATACTTCAAGCATACTAACCAAGCAATTATGTCTTCTCAAAATAACATAGCCAAAGAAAGCTCATCCCTACAAAATCATATAGTTTGGCCATGCTTCATTTTCGTCACACAAAATGCTCCCATCATCCACAACCATGATGACAAGCCAAGCAATTGTTTCATACTTTAGTATTCTCAAACTCGCAATATATGAGCGCGAGCCATGGACATAGCACTATAGGTGGAACAGAATATCATGATGGAAGTTGGGTGGAGAAGAAAAAAAAGGAGAAAGTCTCACATCGACGCGGATAATCAACAGGCTATGGAGATGCCCATCAATTAATGTCAATGCGAGGAGTAGGGATTGCCATGCAACGGATGCACTAGAGCTATAAATGTATGAAAGCTCAACAAAAGACACTAAGTGGGTGTGCATCCAACTTGCTTGCTCACGAAGACCTAGGGCATTTTGAGGAAGCCCATTGTTGGAATATACAAGCCAAGTTCTATAATGAAAATTCCCACTAGTATATGAAAGTGACAAAATAAGAGACTCTCTATCATGAAGATCACGGTGCTACTTTGAAGCACAAGTGTGGAAAAAGGATAGTAACATTGTCCCTTCTCTCCTTCTCTCATTTTGGCCTTTTTTAATTTGGCCTTTCTCTTTTTTCCTCACACGGGACAATGCTCTAATAATGATGATCATCACACTTCCATTTATTTACAACTCAAAAATTACAACTCGATACTAGAACAAAATATGACTCTATATGAATTCCTTCGGCGTTGTACCAGGATGTGCAATGATTCAAGAGTGACATGTATAAAAAATTATGTGGTGGCTTTTCCACAAATACTATGTCAACTACATGATCATGCAAGGCAATATGGCAATGGTGAAGCGTGTCATAATAAACGGAATGGTGGAAAGTTGCATGGCAATATATCTCAGAATGGCTATGGAAATGCCATAATAGGTAGGCATGGTGGCTGTTTTGAGGAAGATATAAGGAGGCTTATGTGTGATAGAGCGTATCATATCATGGGGTTTGGATGTACTGGCAAAGTTTGCACCAACTCTCGAGGTGAGAAAGGGCAATGCACGGTACCGAAGAGGCTAGCAATGATGGAAGGGTGAGAGTGCGTATAATCCATGGACTCAACATTAGTCATAAAGAACTCACATACTTATTGCAAAAATCTACAAGTCATCAAAACCAAGCACTACGCGCATGCTCCTAGGGGGATAGATTGGTAGGAAAAGACCATCGCTCGTCCCCGAACGCCACTCATAAGGAGGACAATCAAAGAAACACCTCATGCTTCAAATTTGTTACACAACGGTTACCATACGTGCATGCTATGGGACTTGCAAACCTCAACACAAGTATTTCTCAAATTCACAAATACTCAACTAGAATGACTCTAATATCACCATCTTCATATCTCAATACAATCATCAAGTATCAAACTTCTCATAGTATTCAATGCACTCTATATGAAAGTTTTTATTATACCCATCTTGGATGCCTATCATATTAGGACTAATTTCATAACCAAAGAAAATTACCATGCTGTTCTAAAAGACTCTCAAAATAATATAAGTGAAGCATGAGAGATCAATAATTTCTATAAAATAAAACCACCACCATGCTCTAAAAAGATATAAGTGAAGCACTAGAGCGAAATTATCTAGCTCAAAAGATATAAGTGAAGCACATAGAGTATTCTAATAAATTCCGATTCATGTGTGTCTCTCCCAAAAGGTGTGTACATAAAGGATGATTTTGGTAAACTAAAAAGCAAAGACTCAAATCATACAAGACGCTCCAAGCAAAACACATATCATGTGGTGAATAAAAATATAGCCTCAAGTAAAGTTACCGATAGATGAAGACGAAAGAGGGGATGCCTTCCGGGGCATCCCCAAGATTAGGCTTTTGGTTGTCCTTGAATTTTACCTTGTGGTGCCTTGGGAATCCCCAAGCTTAGGCTCTTGCCATTCCTTGTTCCAAAATCCATCAAATCTTTACCCAAAAACTTGAAAACTTCACAACACAAAACTCAACAGAAAATCTCATGAGCTCCGTTAGCATAAGAAAACAAACCACAACTTAAAGGTACTATAATGAAATGATTCTTTATTTATATTGGTGTTAAACCTACTGTATTAAAACTTATTTATGGTTCGTACCCCATGATACTAGCCATAGATTCATCAAAATAAGCAAACAACACACGAAAAACAAAATCTGTCAAAAAGCGAACAGTCTGTAGCAATCTGGAGGTTTCGAATACTTCTATAACTTAAAAAATTCTGAAAAATTAGGACGGCCTAAATAATTTGTATATTGATCTACTTCAGTTGGAATTGATATTTTGTCGCTCTCTGGTAAAAAAATGAAAATTATTTTCGTGAGCGCATACTTTCTGTTTTTATCAGCAAGATCAAACAACAATCATCCAAGAAGATCGTAAAGGCTTTAGTTGGCACAAACACTAATTAAAACATAAAAAACACAATCATAACAAAGGATAGAAGATTTATTTATTACTAAATAGGAACAAAAAGCAAGGAACAAAAATAAAATTGGGTTGCCTCCCAACAAGCACTATCGTTTAACGCCCCTAGCTAGGCATAAAAGCAAGAATAGTTTTAGGTATTGTCATCTTTGGTATGCAATCCATAAGTGGCTCTCATAATATATTCATAAGGTAATTTCATTTTATTTCTAGGAAAGTGTTCCATGCCTTTCCTTAGAGGAAATTGGAATCTAATATTTCCTTCTTTCATGTCAATAATTGCACCAATCATTCTAAGGAAAGGTCTACTAAGAATAATAGGACATGTAGGATTGCAATCTATATCAAGAACAATGAAATCTACGGGCACATAATTCCTATTTATAACAATAAGAACATCATCAATCCTTCCCATAGGTTTCTTAATGGTGGAATCCGCAATGTGCAAATTTAAAGAACAATCATCTAATTCACGGAGACCTTACACATCACACAAAGTTTTTGGAATTATGGAAACACTGGCACCGAAATAACATAAAGCATAGCATTCATAATCATTAATCTCAATCTTAATAGTAGGACCCCACTCATCATAAAGTTTTCTAGGAATAGATCTAGTTCAAGATTTTCTTCATACGATTGCATTAAAGCATCAACGATATGTTTAGTAAAAGCCTTATTTTGATCATAAGCATGAGGAGAATTTAACACAGATTGCAACAAGGAAATACAATCTATCAAAGAGAAATTATCATAATTAAATTACTTGAAATCCAAAATAGCGGGTTCATTGCTATGTAAAGTTTTGACCTCATCAATCCCACTTTTATTAATTTTAGCATCAAGATATAAAAACTCTGAATAATTGGGACGCCTTTTAACTAAAGTTGACTCATCTCTAGTCCCATCTTTATCAAGATTCATATTGGAAAACAAAGATTTAATAGGAAACACATCAATCACTTTTAGATCTTCATCATTATTATCATGAAAACTAGAAGAACACGCTTTCACAAAGCAATCTTTTTTAGCACGCATTCTAGCGGTTCTTTCTTTGCACTCATCAATAGAAATTCTCATGGCCTTGAGATATCATGCTTAGGTGGAATAGCTCTAAGTTTCAAAGAATCAACTTCAAGAGAAATTCTATCCAGGTTCCTAGCCAACTCATCAATTTTAAGCAATTTTTCTTCAATCAAAGCATTGAAATTCTTTTGCGAATTCATAAATTCTTTAACACTAGTCTCAAAATCAGAGGGCATATTATTAAAATTTCCATAATATTTGTGGTAGGAATTGCCATAATTGTTAGAGGAATTACTAGGGAACGACCTAGAATTAAAGTTTCCTCTATATGCGTTGTTAACAAAATTGTTCCTACCAACAAAATTCAGATCCATAGATTCATTATTATTCTCAATCAAAGTGGACAAAGGCATATCATTAAGATCAGAATAAACACTCTTATTAGCAAACAATTTCATAAGTTCATCCATCTTTCCACTCAAAACATTAATCTCTTCAATCGCATGAACCTTTTTACTAGTAGATCTTTCAGTATGCCATTGAGAATAATTAACCATAATATTATCTAGGAGTTTAGTAGCTTCTCCTAAAGTGATTCCCATAAAAGTGCCTCCCGCGGCTGGATCTAAAAGATTTCTAGAAGCAAAATTCAATCCGGCATAATTTTTTTGTATAATCATCCATAAATTCAAACCATGTGTAGGGCAATTACGTATCATTAATTTCATCCTCTCCCAAGCTTGTGCAACATGCTCATGATCAAGTTGCTTAACATTCATAATATCGTTTCTAAGAGAGATGATCTTAGCAGAAGGAAAATACTTAGAGATAAAAGCATCTTTGCACTTATTCCATGAATCAATACTATTTTTAGTAAAAGAAGAGAACCAAGTTTAAGCATGATCTCTAAGAGAAAAGGGAAATAGCTTAAATTTAACAATATCATTATCCACATCTTTCTTCTTTTGCATATCACACAAATCAACAAAGTTGTTTAGATGGGTAGCGACATCTTCACTAGGAAGGCCGGAAAATTGATCTTTCATGACAAGATTCAACAAAGCAGCATTAATTTCACAAGATTGAGCATCGGTAATAGGAGCAATCGGAGTGCTAATAAAATCATTGTTGTTGGTACTAGAAAAGTCACATAATTTAGTATTATCTTGAGCCATCGAGACAAACAATCAATCCAACACACAATCACACAAGAAGCGAGCGAAAAGAGGCGAACAAAAAAAAGGGGCGAATAAAATGGCAAAGGTGAAGTGGGGGAGAGGAAAACGAGAGGCAAATGGCAAATAATGTAATGCGAGGGAGAAGAGTTTGTCATGGGTACTTGGTATGTCTTAACTTGAGCGTAGATCTCCCCAGCAACGGCGCCAGAAATCCTCTTGCTACCTCTTGAGCATGCGTTGGTTTTCCCTTGAAGAGGAAAGGGTAATGCAGCAAGGTAGCGTAAGTATTTCCCTCAGTTTTTGAGAACCAAGGTATCAATCCAGTAGGAGATTAAACGCAAGTCGCCTAGTACCTACACAAACAATCAAGAACCTTGCAACCAACAAGATAAAGGGGTTATCAATCCCTTCACGGCCACTTGCAAAAGTGAGATCTGATAAAGATAATAAGATAAATATTTTTAGTATTTTTGTTGTATAGATTGAAAAGTAATAAATGCGATGCGATAATAAAAAGAGATGCAATATAATAAGGAAGAGACTCGGGGGCCATTGGTTTCACTAGTGGCTTCTCTCATGATAGCAAGTATTACGGTGGGTGACAAATTACTGCCGAGTAATTGATAGAAAAGCGCATAGTTATGAGAATATCTAGGCAATGCTTATGAAATATAGGCATCACGCCTGTGTCAAGTAGACCGAAACGATTCTGCATCTACTACTATTACTCCACACATCGACCGCTATCCAGCATGCATCTAGAGTATTAAGTTCATAAGAACAGAGTAACGCATTAGGCAAGATGACATGATATAGAGGGATAAACTCAAGCAATATGATATAAACTCCATCTTTTTATCCTCGATGGCAACAATACAATACGTGCCTTGCTGCCCCTAGTGTCACTGGGAAAGGACACCGCAAGATTCAACCCAAAGCTAAGCACTTCTCCCATTTCAAGAAAGATCAATCTAGTAGGCCAAACTAAACTGATAATTTTGCAAAGATATCAAATCATGCATATAAGAATTCAGAGAAGAACCAACTATTATTCATAGATAAACTTGATCATAAATCCACAATTCATCGGATCTCGGCAAACACACCGCAAAAGAATATTACATCAAATAGATCTCAAAGAACATCGAGGAGAACTTTGTATTGAGAACCAAAGAGAGAGAAGAAGCCATCTAGCTAATAACTATGGACCCGAAGGTCTATGGTAAACTACTCACACATCATCGGAGAGGCTATGGTGTTGATGTAGAAGCACTTCGTGATCGAGTCCCCCTCGGGCAGATCGTCGGGAAAGGCCCTAGATGGGATCTCACGGGTACAGAAGGTTGTGGCGGTGGAAAAGTGGTTTTGTGGCTCTCCTGTACGTTTTTAGGGTATAATAATATATATAGGCGAAAGAAGTACGTCGGTGGAGCTCCGTGGGGCCCACGAGGGTGGGGGCGCGCCCTCCTGCCTCGTGGAAGCTTCACGGAGTTCCAGACTTCAACTCCAAGTCTCCTGGTTTGCGTTTGTTCCAAGAAAGATCCTCACGAAGGTTTCGTTCCATTTGATATTCCTTTTCCACGAAACACTGAAATAGGTAAAAAACAGAAACTGGCACTGGGCCTCCGGTTAATTAGTTAGTCCCAAAAATAATATAAAAGAGCATATTAAAGCCCATTAAACATCCAAAACAGATAATATAATAGCATGGAACAATCAAAAATTATAGATACGTTGCAGACGTATCACGCACGTAGCATGTACATGTACGTACAGCGGCCAGGGTGCAAGAAAGTAAATACGACCACGTACGTACATACGGGCGGGGTCTCGAACGCCTACCCGCGCATACCTACGGCTAGGGCTCGTGTACATGGCTGGGTCAGAACGGAGAAACTGCGTCATCGTCGTGTTCATCGGGAGGCAACATAACGCGTGCTGTTCATCGGGAGCCAACCGGCTTGGACGGAATAGCCAATGGAAACGAGGCTTGGCGTACCGCAGAACGGAGGAAACGACCTTGTGTTCGACTGGCCACAGTCGAAATGGGATCATGTTCATCGGGAGGGGTCTGGCGTACCGCAAAACGGAGGAAACAAACCTCTCTTGGACCTCCTATGGTCGAAACGGGGTCCTGTTGCTCGGGAGGGGTGTGGCGTACCGCAAAATGAAGGAAACAGACTTGTGTTGGAGCGCTACGGTCGAAACAGGGTCATGTTCATCGGGAGGGGTGTGGCGTACCGCAAAATGGAACTCCACGGGATACTATTCATCTCCACCGTCGACCACCTACAACCACCACGGGCTACTGTTCATCCACTGGCGACCTCCTCCAGCCTCCACCTGCGACTGTTCATCCACGGGCTCCTGTTCATCCAGCCTCTACCGCGCGCTCCTCCACCGGCTACTGTTCAACCAGCCCTCTCCACAGGGTCCTGTTCAACCACCCCTCCACAGGCTACTGTTCATCCAGCCCTCCACCGGCTACTGTTCAACCAGCCCTCCACGGGGTCGTCTTGTTCGTCCAGCCTCCACGGGTTCCTATTCATCCAGCCCTCCACGGGGTCCTGTTCATCTAGCGGCTCGATCGACCGGGGTACTGTTCATCCAGCGGCAACACCATGGGGTCCTGTTCATCCAACCCCCCACCAGGAACTGTTCATCCAAACCCCCAACAATGCTCACTGTTCATCCAGAGGCAGCATCAGTCAACTTCAGTTAGCAACAGTAGCGAAGGAATCACTCAGGTTCAGTTAACAGCAAGGGATCGATCGATCGCTCGGGTTCAGTAACGCGTAGCCTGTAGTGCAATCGCTCGGGTTAAATTAGAGCCCAACGCCTCGCTCGGGTTCAGTTAGAGCGTAATGCCTCGCACACACACGCGTACGTACAAGAGAAACACGCATCGCTTGGCCCCCGACCACCCACCGTAACCGGGCACTCCCCCGATATTTTCCTCGCCCTCGCTTCTACCTCGGTTTTTTCCATCATGGATGGCCCAAAGAATGTCATGCAGCTGCGTCTCTAGCCCACCCAGGACGAAAAGCCCATTTTCTGTCATGATTTTTTGTCATAGAAGTAGGATCCCACCACATCTATGATGATACCGGGTTTTGTCACAATTATCGTCATAGAAGTGTCATAAGCATGACAAGAAAAAAATTCGTTCGGCCCAAAATGTCATGGATGTGGCTTTTTTTGTAGTGTTAAGGGGAGGTATTTGATGGCATGGAGATCGTCACTGCGGGCCATGTGGATATGGAGAAGGACATCTTCAATCCGTATCGCGGGATTTGTCATGCCGTCATGATTCGATGTTTACGGGTTTAAACCCTTCTGGGAACTGGTGCTGCATTACCTCGTCGGTAAAGTATAAGGGGTGTGCAGCGCCTCTGTATCGGTCAACATCACGACGGAGTTTGGATGACATCTGTATGCGGTTTTCGGCCCTGGTGAGGTTGTGCCTATCGCGCCAGGCTTGATGGTCGTCTTCTCGCGTTGGGGCGCGCACCCTTGATCCATATATTGATCTGTCTTGGCCTGTTCTATTGCTCAGGTCCTGTCGTAGGTCATAGGTGTACCCTGGAGCCGCTGTGTCTCTGCCCCTATGGCGCGGTGGTGCGGGTTGGTGTTCGGCGTAGGTGGCCACTTTATCTCGCCCGCGTGGTGGCCGGTCTGCTTCATCAGCGCGGTTGTGTTTCGACGGTATTGGCTTGAAGGCCTCGTCGTCGAATTGTGGTAGTAGCCGATGCTTTGGATAACTCTTTGTTGGGCGTTGGAGGCCATATTCTTCGGCATCTAGGACCTGGGTCCATCTGTCGTTGAGTGTATCATGTTCGGCTTGGTGCCGTTGCTACTGCTTTTTTAGGCTTCTTGCAGTGGCGACTAGTTGGCGCTTAAAGTGCTCCTACTCGAGGGGTTCCTCTGGCATGATGAAATCTTTCTTGCTGAGGCTGGCATCATCCTTGGAGAGCAGTAGATAGTTGCCATCTTCCGAATCCTCATTCCCGACCGAATCGTCGATGTTAACTTGCCCCTCATCCACATCATCCTGTTCGGATGTGGGCTCGACGAGGGCTTCGAGGTCTTCGGCGTTCTCTAGAGTGTTATTGTCTCCGGTGCCGGTATTACTGTCTTTTTCACGACGTGATTTTGAGCGGTGTCACTGGCGTCGACGCTTCGGTGGTGCCTCAACAGGTTTGTCCTCAACCGGATCCTTCCTGTCTTCGTCGTCATCCTCTTTGGGTGTATCCACCATATACACGTCGTATGTGGAGGTGGCCGTCCAACGTCTGGTAAACGGCGGGTCTTGGCTTTGTTCTTCTCCGGCATCATCGTCCATGCCACCGATGTCTTCGGAGGTGTAATCCAGCATGTCGGTTAAGTCCTCGACGATGGCTATGAAGTGGGTGGTGGGTGGGACATAAAATTTCCTGCTCTCAGCCCTTAATCCGGGCTGGGCATAGTTTGGAGGTGATTCCTCTGTAATGGTGAGGGACCGCATTAACTCTAGAGCCTCATTTAAGAGCGAGGATTGGACGGGGAAATGAGAGTCCGCGGGGCTAGCCAGGGCAAAGGCCTCCTGGCCATGCTCGCTTGGCGCGGACTTCGAGAGTTCGAAGCTAGAGTCCGGGGCGAGTCCGGCCTTTCAATGATAGGGGGAACCCAGTATGATTCCGAGTTTGTTGAGGACACAGTCGCCTCCGGATCTTCGGTAGTGAGCTTCATAGCAGAGAGTTCGGCGGGCTCCAAACTCCCATCTTCGGACTTGGCAATTTTCTCTGGATCTAAGGCCAGAGCGGTAGTCGGGGCCGCGAACCATTCGAAGATCAAATCTCCTCAGACATCAGCGACATAATTTAGGTTCCCGAAACTGATCTGATGACCAGGAGCGTAACTATCGATTTGTTCGAGGTGGCCAATTGAGTTGGCATGCAGAACAAAGCTGCCGAACACAAAAATTTGACCGGGGAGGAAAGTTTCCCCGGAAATGGCATCATTGTTGATGATCGAACGAGCCATCAAACCTTCTTATGATGACACAATGGAACTCTCAATGAAAGCACCAATGTCGGTGTCAAAACCGGCCGATCTCCGGTAGGGTGTCCCGAACTGTGCGTATGAGGATCAAAGGTAATAGGAGACAAGGGAGACATGATGTTTACCCAGGTTCGGGCCCTCTTAATGGAGTTAAAACCCTACGTCCTGCTTGATTGTATTTGATGATTATAGGGGTTGCAAGAGTTGATCTACCTCGAGATCGTAATGGCTAAACCCTAGATCTCTAGCCAATATGAATTCTGATAGCCTCTATGGACTAAATCCTGCGGCTTATATAGACACCGGAGGGGCCTAGGGTTCTAGAGGGTCGGTTTACAGAGACAGGAAAAGACACATCTGGACATTAAGCTTGCCACCCATGCATAAGAGAGTCCTACCCGGACACGGGGGAAGGTCTTCTACCTTGTATCTTCACGGCCCATCAGTCCGGCCCATATCACATAGCCCGGACACCCGAGGACCCCTTAATCTAGGACTCCCTCAATGGGGTTTGTTCATATTGATTGAATCTATCCCTCTATATCATATCATCTTGCTTAAGGCGTTACTCCGTTCTTGTTAACTTAATACACTAGATGCATGCTGGATAGCAGTCGATGTGTGGAGTAATAGTAGTAGATGCAGGCAGGAGTTAGTCTACTCGTCACGGACGTGATGCCTATATTCATGATCATTGCCTTAGATATCGTCATAACCATGTGCTTTTCTATCAATTGCTCAACACTAATTTGTTTACCCACCGTATGCTTTCTTTCAAGAGAGAAGCCTCTAATCAAAACTATGGCCCCGGGTCTATCTTTTATCATATTGTTTTCAGATCTACAAAATAAAAAACCCAAAAATACCTTAAAGCAATTTATTTACCTTCATCTTATTTTGCACTTCTATTTATCTTTTATATCTATCACTATCAGATCTCACCGTTGCATGTAACCGTGAAGGGATTGCCAACCCTTTTATTGCGTTGGGTGCAAGTGTTTGTTTATTTGTGTAGGTGCAACCATTGGTGACTTGTGTGTTCCTCCTACTGGATTGATACCTTGGTTCCCAACTGAGGGAACTACTTATCTCTACTTTGCTGCATCACCCTTTCCTCTTCAAGGGAAAAACAAACGCAAGCTCAAGAAGTAGAAGTGTCCGGGTGCCCAGGATTTCTCCCACGGTTGCCCAGGGTTGTGTCATGTTTTTCTCTGTTGGGTCTGGGTGCCTGGACCCCTTTTGTTCGGCTGCCCGGGGTGGCAGCTGTGTGCAACAGCCATATTTTTTCTTGGGGGTATTTATACCCCCTTCTTCCACCTCCAACCCTAATCCTCTTGCAAGTCCCCCCACCATTGTTGACCTCTTGGATCTTGCTAATTCTCAATTCCTCCTATGATTCTTGATTCTTTTCTTGGGAAAAGAGAGAGGAGATCTTGATCTATAATTCGACCAATAATTGTCTCCTATAAGTGAGGGGAACCTTGTGGACCTAGATTTTGGAGTTCTTCCTTCAAACAAAAGATTTTGGAGTTCTTTGTTGTTCTCCTATTTTGTGCTTCCTCTCATTTTTCTCCATAGCATTAGTTGTGGTGGAATTTGGGAAAGAAGGACTTGGGCACTCCGTGTGCCCTTGCCATTGCATTCGGTGTACAGGTTTGAGTTCTGCATGGTGATACGTGGAAGTGAAAGTTGAGAAGCTTACTACTCTTGGGTGTTTGGTCACCCTAGAGCTTGTTCCTCTTGTTGCTTTCGTGCTCTAGACAATTGGTGAGTTTGGAGATCAATCATTGTGGTGTAAAGCTCCGGGCAAGCGTCAGTGTCTTCAATTAAGTTTTGGAGATTGCCCCAAGCAATTTTATAGGTTCTGGTGACCGCCCCAAGGGTTGCCAATTGTACGGGTTCGGTGACCGCCACCAAGCTAGGGTTGCCATTTGTACGGGTTCGGTGACCGCCCTCAAGGGTCCCTTAGTGGAATCATGGCATCTTGCATTGTGTGAGGGCGTGAGGAGATTACGGTGGCCCTAGTGGCATTCTAGGGAGCATTGTGCCTCCACACTGCTCCAAATGGAGATTAGCATCTGCAAGGGTGTGAACTTTGGGATACATCGTCATCTCCGCGTCCCTCGGTTATCTCTTTCTCAAGCCCTTTACTTATGCACTTTACTTTGTGATAGCCATAGTGTTTCATGTTATATAGCTTGCTATCACTTAGTTGTTTATATTGCTTATCATAAGTTTTTGGCGCACGTAGGTGAGCCTAGGCAGTTTAAGGTATTGTGCTTGAAAAATTAAACG
Source organism: Triticum urartu (assembly GCF_056163025.1). Taxonomy (NCBI): domain Eukaryota; kingdom Viridiplantae; phylum Streptophyta; class Magnoliopsida; order Poales; family Poaceae; genus Triticum; species Triticum urartu. The sequence goes on along the minus strand of NC_141875.1, from coordinate 109,036,554 downwards.
TTAGTTTTATTCCGCATTTGTTCAAGCCTAAACCATAATTATTTTAAAGAGCATATTCACCCCCTCTAGGCGATATCCATGATCTTTCAACTACAGTTCTAAATCTAATTCTACACTACTAATTGTATACACAAATAAACAAAATCCATGGAGGGGGGCACAAATAAACAAATTCTACACCGCGAGGATTCGTTTGAAATACCCTTTTTGATTAACTTGATGCTTGCTATGCTAATGGCCATGATGCCAATATTAAAGATGCTTATGGAGACAAACTTTCTATAGTTCCATATGTCAAAAATGAAATTGCTTCTATTGCACCCACACATGATAGTCCTATTATATTTTTAAATTCTCCCAACTACACTATATCAGAGAAGTTTGCTCTTATCAAGGATTATATTGATGGGTTGCGTTTAACCATTGCAAATTATGATTTTAATGGATAAAATATGCATGTGCTCGCTGCTCCTACTTGCAATTATTATGAGAGAGGAACCACATCTCCACCTCTCTATGTTCCTAATGCGATAAAATTGTAAGAAACTACTTATGCTATGTATTGGCCTTTACTTTATGTGCATGAATTGTTCCTTTATGACATGCCAATGCATAAGCAAAGAGTTAGACTTTGTTGTTACATGCTTTATGTTACTTTGTGCTCACTACTAAATTATAAATCATTGTTAGTTAAAATTGGCTTTGTATTCCTTGGGATCCAGGTGGATCAATTACTTGAGCACTTTATGGCTAGCTTAATGGCCTTAAAAGAAGCGTTGCTGATACGTCTCCAATGTATCTATAATTTTTGATTGTTCCATGCTATTATATTATCAATAGTGGATGTTTTATATACACATGCAAGCAACAATATACCATCTAACATATTGATACGTCTCCAACGTGTCTATAATTTTTTTATGGTTCCATGTTGTTATATTCTCATTCTTGGATGTTTTATATTCATTTATAGAAACTTTATATCATTTTTTGGGACTAACCTATTGACATAATGCCCAGTGCCAGTTGTTGTTTTTTGCTTGTTTTTTCCTTCGCATAATATCCATATCAAATGAAGTCCAAATGTACCAAAACTTTTTGGAGATTTTTCTTCTGCCCAGAAGACAACTTGGGAGCCAAGGAAGTGCATGACGGAAGGCCCGTGGGGCTCACAAGGCACCAGGACGCGCCAAAGGCCCCTAGCGTGCCCTGGTGGGTAGTGGGGTCCATGGGTGTCCTTTACACCGCCTCTCAGCTCTATAAATACCCAAATATTCCAGAAACCCTAGGGGAATCGACGAAAAACAATTCTAGCTACCGCAAGTTCCAGAACAACGAGATCCAATCTAGAGCCCTATTTCGGCACCTTGCCGGAGGGGAACACGATCATGGAGGGGTTCATCATCCTCATTGGTGCTCCTCAGATGATGTGTGAGTAGTTTACCATAGACCTACAGGTCCATAGGTAGTAGCTAGATGACTTCTTTTCTATTTTTGATTCTCAATACAATGTTCTCCTCGATGTTATGGGAGATCTATTTGATGTAATGACTTTTTGCAGTGTGTTTGTTGGGATCCGATGAATTGTGAGTTTATGATCAGATCTATCTATGAATATTATTTGAGTCTTCTTTGATATCTTATATGCATGATTATTATAGCCTTGCATTTCTTCTCCAAAACTTTGGTTTGGTTTGGCCAACTATATTGATTTTTCTTGCAATGGGAAGAGGTGCTTTGTGATGGGTTCGATCTTGCGGTGCTCAATCTCAGTGACTGAAGGGGAAGTGACATGCATGTATCGTTACCATTAAGGATAAAAAGATGGGGGTCAATTTCTACATGAATAGATCTTGTCTACATCATGTCATCATTCTTATTGCATTACTCCGTTTCTCCATGAACTTAATACGCTAGATGCATGCTGGATAGCGGTCGATGTGTGGATTAATAGTAGTAGATGCAGAATCGTTTCGGTCTACTAATCTTGGATGTGATGCCTATATACATGATCATTGCCTTGGATATTGTCATAATTATTTGCTCTTCTATCAATTGCCCAACAGTAATTTGTTTACCCATTGTATGCTATTTTCTCGAGAGAATCCACTAGTGAAATCTACGGCCCCCCGGGTCTATTTCCTATCATATCGTTTTCAGATCTATTATTCCAAAAACCCAAAAATACCTTGCTTCAATTTTTATTTATTTATTTTATTTTGTGTTTTTGCTAGATCTATTTATCCAATGTCATACAATTTAATCTATCTCAATACCGAGGAGGGATTGACAACCCCTCTTACGTGTTAGGTTGTAAGTATTTGTTATTTGTGTGCAGGTGTTGTTTACATAGTGTTGCTCGGTTCTCCTACTGGATTGATAACCGTGGTTTCATATCTGAGGGAAATATTTACCGTTGCTATGCTGCATCATCCTCTCCTCTTCAGGGAAATACCAATGCATATACAAGAAATCAGGAAGAATTTTTGGCGTCGTTGCCAGGGAGACATCATCAACATCTATCAGGTACCCAATCACAAATCTCATCTCCTTGCAATTTACATTATTTTCCATTTGCCTCTCATTTTCATCTCCCCACTTCTAAAAAGTTTTTGCAAAAATACAAAAATATTTTCCATTTGCCTTTTTGCTTGTTTGCTATATTTGCTTGTGTTGCCATGTGCCTTCTGTTTGCTTGCATCTTTGCTTGCTAAAAACCTATTGATATGGATCCTCATCCACTTGCTAATCTTTTCAAAATACCAAATTATGATGAACCAATTGCTAGTTAGTTGAGAGCACTTGTTTATCTCTATGAAGTTTTTCTTGAAAATCATGAATCTGAAAATTGTGATGAAGTGTTAAGCAAAGAAATTTATAAAGTGATTCATGATATCTCCTTGAATGAAAAGCATGATTGCAATGATGTTTTTATAAATTCTATTAATGTCAATTGTGCTAATAATATGCAAAACTACAAGCTTGGGGATGATGATTTTGTTATATCAACTACTTATTGCAATGATCATGATTGGGGTGATAATGCTTCTTATGATCTTGAAAATTTATATAAGCCTCATGATGAATATGTTATTGACAATAATGTTTGCAATAGTATTGAAAGTGGGTACGGAGAGGTCATGACTTTAGTTGATGTTAATCCCACTATCTTGGAAGATTATAAAATTTTATGCATGTATATCATGAAGAGAAAATTTTATATGATAGCTATATTGTTGAATTTCATTATGATCTGACATGTAATTATTATGAGAGAGGAAAATATGGTTGTAGAAATTTTCATGTTACTAAATTACCTCTCGTTATGTTGAGATTGCTATTGTTTCTTTCTTATTCATTCATATGCTAGATATTTCTTGTCTTGATAATTTGATTGCCTACAAAATGCCTATGCACAGGAAGTATGTTAGAATTAAATGTGCTTGTCACAAGTTTTATGATGCTCTCTTTGTGCTTCAATTCTTGTCTTTCATGTGAGCATCGTTAAAATTCCAAGCCTATTGATAACCCACAGTATAAGGGATCGCAACAGTTTTCCAGGGTAGAGTATTCAACCCAAATTTATTGATTCGACACAAGGGGAGCCAAAGAATATTTGCAAGTATTAGCAGCAGAGTTGTCAATTGAACCACACCTGGAGATTAACTATCTGCAGCAAAGTGATCAGTAGCAAAGTAGTATGATAGTTTTGATAGTAGTAGCAACAACAATAGTAACGGTAACAGTGATAGCAATGATTTGGTAGCGAGTATAACGGTTATAGTAGCAATAGTAACTTAGCAAGAGCAATATGAGAGAAATTTGTAGGAATTGGATCGGTGAATTCGTTGGATGATATTCATCACATAACAGTCATAACGTAGGGTGATACTACACTAGCTCCAGTTCATAAATATAATGTAGGCATGTATTCCGTAAATAGTCTTACATGCTTATGGAAAGAACTTGCATGACATATTTTGTCCTACCCTCCCGCGGCATTGGGATCCTATTGGAAACTAAGGGATATTAAGGCCTCCTTTTAATAGAGAACCGGAACAAAGCATTAGCACATAGTGAATACATGAACTCCTCAAACTACGGTCATCACCGGGAAGTGTCCCGGCTATTGTCACTCCGGGGTTGCCGGATCATAACACGTAGTTGGTGACTATAACTTGCAAGATCAGATCTAGAACATAGATATATTGGTGATAACATAAACGGTTCAGATCTGAAATCATGGCACCCGGGCCCAAAGTGACAAGCATTAGGCATGGCAAAGTCATAGCAACATCAATCTCAGAACATAATGGATACTAGGGATCAAGCCCAAACAAAACTAACTTGATTACATGATGAATATCATCCAACTCCTCACCGACCAGCGAGCCTACGAGGGAATTACTCACTCCCGGTGGGGAGCATCATGGAATTGGCGATGAAGAAGGGTTGGTGATGACAAATATCGAATATCTCCCTCTTCGGAGCCCCAAACAGACTCCGGATCTAGCCTCCCGATGAAGAACAGGAGGTGGTGGTGGCTCCGTCTCGTGAAACGCGATAATTCTTTCTCCCTGATTTTCTCTCTCCAAATATGTGATTTTATAGTATCAGGGTTGAGGTCTGCGGGTCCACCAGGTGGGGACAACCCACTTAGGCGCGCCTAGAAGGGGGGCACCCTGGTAGGTTGTGCCCACCTAGGTGCCCCCCTTCGGTGGTTATTGGCTCCAAAAATTCTTATTTATTGAATAAAAAATCCTCGCAAAGTTTCATTCCAATCCGAGAATTTTTATTTGTGCACAAAAAACAACACCATGGTAGTTCTGCTAAAAACAGTGTCAGTCCGGATTAGTTTCATTCAAATCATGCAAATTAGAGTCCATAACAAGCACTACAAAAAAAGACACATCCGTGACATTTTGGGCCGAACGAATTTTTTCTGTCATACATATGACACTTCTATGATGATAATTGTGACAAAACCCGGTATCATCATAGATGTGGTGGGCTCCTACTTCTATGACAAAAAATCATGACAAAAAATGGGCTTTTCATCCTGGGCGGGCCGGAGACGCAGCTGCATGACATTCTTTGGGCCGTCCATGACGGAAAAAACCGTGGTAGAAGCGAGGGGGAGGAAAATTTCGGGGAGTTCCCGGTTACGGTGGGAGGTCAGGGGCCGAGCGATGCGCGTTTCTCTCGTACACGTACGCGCGTGTGTGCGAGGCGTTGGCTCTAACTGAACCCGATCGAGGCGTTGGGCTCTAACTGAACCCGAGCGATTGCACTGCAGGCTATGCGTTACTGAACCGAGCGATCGATCGATGGCTGTTAACTGAACCCGATCGAGCGATTCCTTCGCTACTGTTGCTAACTGAAGCCGATCGATTGGATGAACAGTGAGCGTTGCGGGGGGGGGGGGGGGGGTTGGATGAACAGTGAGCGGTGGCGTTGCCTCTAGATGAACAGGACCCCGTGGTGTGGTGGAGGGCTGGATGAACAGTAGACGGTGGAGGGGTGCCCGTGGAGGGGTGGTTGAACAGGACCCCTGGTGTGGAGGGCTGGATGAAGAGTAGACGGTGGAGGGGTGCCCGTGGAGGGGTGTTTGAACAGTAGTCTGTGGAGTAGCGCGCGGTGGAGGCTAGATGAATAGGAGCCCGTGGAGGCTGGAGGAGGTCGACGGTAGCCCGTGGAGGCTGGAGGAGGTCGACGGCGGAGATGATCAATATCCCGTGGAGTCCCGTTTTGAGGTACGCCACACCCCTGCTGATGAACAGGACCCCCGTTTCGACCGTAGCGCTCCAACACAAGCCCGTTTCGTCCGTTTTGCGGTACGCCACACCCCTCCTGATCAACAGGACCCCTGTTTCGACCGTAGGAGGTCCGTTTCGTCCGTTTTGCGGTACGCCACACCCCTCCCGATCAACAGGACCCCTGTTTGGACCATAGGAGGTTCGTTTCCTCCGTTTTGCGGTACGCCAGACCCCTCCCGATCAACAGGACCCCGTTCCGAACGTAGGAGGTCTGTTTCCTCCGTTGTGCGGTACGCCAGGCCTCGTTTCCATCGCCTGTTCCGTCCAAGCCCTCCCGATGAACACGACCACGCATTCTGTTCCGACCCAGCCGGTTGGCTCCCACGCGTTCTGTTGCCCCCGATGAACACGACGCATTCCATTGCCTCCCCATGAACACGACGCAATCCGTTGCCTCCCCATGAACACGACGACGACGCTCTTTCTCCGTTCTGACCAAGCCATGTACACAAGCCCTGGCTGTACGTATGCGCGAGTAGGCATTCGAGACCCCGCCCGTATGTACACATACGTGGCCGTATTTTCTTTCTTGCACCCTGGCCGTTGTACGTACGTGTACATGCTACGTGCGCGCCTCTACTACGACACGTACACGCCTCTACTACGACACTGCGCCTCTACATCCACCAGTATATATGTACGTACACGTTCGCGACCAGAATGACAACGCTACGTACGCTTCGACCAGGTGGGTCCCGACTGTCAGGCATTTCCTTGCCTGCGAAGATGTAGCTGGTGGGTCCCAGCAGTCAGGGGGCGAATTGTTTTTTTTGCCCGGACGCACTTCCTTGCGTGCGAAGATGTAGCTGGTGGGTCCCAGCAGTCAGAGGCAAACATTTTTTTCATGAAATACAGTGGCCCGTCCGGTGGGTCCCAGCTGTCAGGTGGAGGAATCATTATTTTCCACGTAATAAGGAGGCACTTCCTTGCTGCGGCCATGGACCCAGCTGTCAGCCTCTCCACGCACAGTCCACGTCCGATGGAAGTCGTTCCTTGACCACGTTGACCACGCCGCGCCGAGAGCACCAGGGCGGTGGACGACGGTGAGGTCTAGGAAGGGGATGACGGGGAGCCGGGAAGACGCGGCAAAGGAAGCCCGCGCGGAGAGGAGTACGAGGGTTCACTGGTTCGGCTGCGGTGTGAGGCTACCGTCGCCACAGGGCCTAGCTAGCGGTGGGAATAGTAGGGGGTGGTGAGGCCTCCGTGGCAGTACAACCGACCACGGGAGGCTGGAGCATGCAGCACGACCGGCGCTGCTTTGGGCGGCTAGAGCAAGAAGACTAGAGGTTGAAGAAGCACTATGACCGTTGGATGGACATCGTACGGTCACTGGAGCTAGAATCGTTCATATTGACTAAACTTGACAAAGGCCCCCGTCCCAGTCTACTTAGTAGGCCCACAAGTCAGCCTCCCACCATGGTGGGTCCCAGCTAGTAGGGGGAGTATTCATTTTTTTGTGCATAATAAGGAGGCACTTCCGGTGGGTCCGAGCTGATAGCGGGGGGAACGTTTTTTCGCAAAATACGCTGGCCCATCCGGTGGGTCCCAACAGTCAGGGGGGAAACATTTTTTTCACGAAATAAGGTGGCCCGTCCGGTGGGTCCCTGCTGTCAGGTGGAGGAATAATTATTTTGCGCGTAATAAGGAGGCACTTCCTTGCGGCCGCCTGGACCCAGCTGTCAGCCTATCCACGTATAGTACTCTTCCGATGGAAGTCGGTCGTTGACCACGTTGACCACGCCGCGCCGAGAGCACTAGGGCAGTGGTCTGGACGACGGTGAGGCCTAGGAAGGGGACGACACACAGTGTGGGAAGACACAACAATGGAAGCCCGCGCGGAGAGGAGTACGAGGGTTCACTCGTTCGGCTGTGGTGTGAGGCTGCCGTCGCCACAGAATAATAGAGGGTGTGGGTGAGTAGAGGGATGGCCTGGCCAGCGGTGGGAGTAGTACGGGGCGGTGAGGCCTCCGCGGCATCACAGCCGGCCACGGGAGGCAGGAGCACGCGACACGACCGACGCTGCTTTGGGCGGCTGGAGCAAGAAGACCAGAGGTTGAAGAAGCACTACGGCCGTTGGATGGACATCGTACGATCACTGTAGTTAGAATCGTTTATATTGACTAAGTTGACAAAGACCTTGGTACACGTCAACTTAGTAGGCTCACAGCTCGGATTTGGCAGAGAACATATAGCCCATTTTCGATTTGTAAGAATGTACAACCCATTTTTTAATTCTAATGGAATTTACTATAGCCCATTTACAGTTTGTTAAAAGTACAACCCAACTTCTAGCTAGGACGACGATTAATAATTTCAAACAACCGCTCAAAACAGAATTAAAAAAAATTCCCACATTTTGATGGGATCTGAAATATTTTTATCCGAAATTTCTAGTCAGGTTAAATATAATTTCAAAATAAAGTTGTATCACGTTAAAATCCAATGAAATATTGCGCGCGCAACAAGTAATGAAATTAAAATTTTCAAATTCCAAAATAATATATTTTTCAAACTAATTACATGTTTGGTGCAGAGTAACTGTCCAGTTATTATAATTACATCCCATTTATTATTTCTTAAAGTCCATTTTCTTGTTAAGCCTAATGCATACCTCCTAGGAAAGTTTGCAGCCCAGCGGGGCGGAGAATAACAAGTTGACCCGGATATTGTGTACAACTGTCGGCCCAGTTGCATTGCTGATGTTGAAAAAAGGCCTGTGTAGTACAGTACAACCTAACATGGTTACTCAGCCCACATTCAGCGACGCCGGAAAGGCCCAAACAAGGCTTTTGTACAACTTTTTCAAGTCACTGAGCTCAATTAATAACTTAAGAAAAAAGTTAGATTATAGTGGAACCTAATTAAAAGCTGTCACGAGCAAATAAATAATTCAACGGGTCCCAAATAAATAATTCAACGGGTCCCACTTGTGCGTGTGCGTGTGTGTGTGTGAGAGAGAGATAGAGAGAGAGAGACTCATCGGTCGATGCTAATAAATACATCTTTCAGCCATATGCATTGCTGATGCTCAGTAAAAACTTATATAGTTGACACAATCATATAGAACATCATAGCACACTGAACTTGCATACAAAAATTTCACGCAGGAGGCACAATCAGGATGGAAGCAGTGGATCGCTACGGGAAGGGCTATGTTGAAACCAACAAAGTCGTACATAACGGTTCATCGTCTTTATCAACGACGGGGAAATATCTTGAATGCTGTGCAAAGAAAACAGACAAACAACACAATAAGTTCTGCTAGCACATTAAGTTGACGTACAGCCCTTTCTAAAAAAAGTCCAGGTACAAAATTAGAACAGGTCACAATCAAATGTACTGGCATATCAATGCTTCACACCCATAGCTCGGATTTAACTAGTATCCGACAAGATTCAGTTGTTACCTCAAATTAGAGCACATCCAGGCAGTTAGGCCTGCCTCTTCTCCCAAAGAAGCAGTGGCCTCCGCCGCGCGATGGAGTAGGCCCTGTGCCATCCATCATTCCGAGCAACACGGGGAAAGTCTGACGTTGACTCCTGTAATGGACGTCGTCGACGAATCCTGGCACCAGCGGCGGCGGCAGGACTTCGATTGATGGATTGACCACTTCTTCGACATGCACGAACACTCGATATAGGTACATCCCTAACGTGGTCCGCGGTGGCCTTGGTGGAGACGAATAATACAACCTCGGTTCCTGCACCGGTATCTCAACACCAATCACCTTCGGTATGGTGGACGGCTTCTTCATCCATGCCATAACCGTCAGAGCCCAGCTGTCTGGAGGAACAAACATACTTATGAGCTCACCTCCAAGGTCATTGATAAGCTCGTTCATGGACTCGCTATTCCAAGCACGTCGAGGCATGCCGTGGAAGGTAAGCTTTGTTAAAAACTAAAGCTCAGAGGGCACCGAGCCCCATCCTGGGTGCCACCGATCAAATCACACCAGCACGCCATCGCAGAACAAACGCCGGGAAGATTCGAACACACGACTGCAGTCGAAAGTTGTCCGGAACCTGACAAAGAAATCAGCCGGTGGCGGACAGACTTCGACGAGCAAGTCACTTATTTGGATGTCGTGCGCAATGTCAAGAGCTTTGACAAGGTCTTCTGGCGAGACGGGAGGCCGGTCACCGTTGATGGTTACCATCAGCACTTTGTCGGCAAACTGGTCGTCAAGCGCCGCCATACCACTGTTGAGCGACAGCACGCAGCGACCGAAGGCAGGACGGACCTCAGGATCTCCGGCTCGGAGATCCGCGTTGACCGGCGACATGATAGTGTTCTTGAGTATAGGGAGTACAGGAGGGGGATTTGGGGGAACTGGAGTAGGAATCGAGATTCCAGAGGTGGGGGAGGGGCGGGAGACTGGAGATGAAAAGGTAGCATGAATTTCGAGCAGACGCCAATATGCTCTCGGCGCGCAAGCGCACGAAAACACCGGTGGCGCCCACATGTCAGCCTAAGAGTCCTTATTCTTTCTTTTTTGGAGAGCCCGGCCTTTGTTTTCAGGATCTTTTGAGAGCCCCGCCTGAGAGTCATAATTGACCTGTTTGGCATTGCGTTACTACTCGGCCCATATTCAACGACACCTCACTGGCCCAAACAAGTGTACATCATCGAGAAGACACTGAGCTCAAATTATATAACTTGAAAAAAGGAGATATACTCTAAACACTGGAGAATGGTGATGTGCTCATTTAGCCCACCAGTAGTTCGAGACAATAAACAGTTTGAAACAACGATATATACAACATTCAAACACTGACTAGTGACTACTACTGACATAAACAGCAAGACATGATAGTTCATAAGAAGTCTTGCTACACAACCAAAATGCACCCATCTGCAGCGCTCAGACTCTCGTGATCCAGACGAGAATGACATTCTAAACAGAAGCAACTATTACATAGTAAGAGTGACATAGACGAGGATGACCAAATGACAAGGAATATGCATAACAAAAGAAAGAACAACCCATCCAGAACCAGCAGCAAAGACAACAAAGTCATTGGAAGAGATGATCCAACACCATCATAATTTGCAGCCCCGCTTCAGCGACCAGTGATCCGGAGGCACCAGTACTCCACCCTTTCGATGCAACAACCCAATTACCTATCAACCTGAAGGCTTGAACCACATCACTGCCTATCATAATTGAGACATCCAAGGATCAAAGTTAATCCGGATGCCTTTGTCATTCTCACCTTCTTTTGGCTGGAGGCTGTATCATTGACAATCAGGGGAGTTTGCTCCCGAACTCGTAGGGCTCGCCGTGTAGACACAGTTTTCCATAGCAAACAGAGCCTCTCTGCCATCAAGGTCCTTGCCAATGGTGATCTCCTGGTTAATCGAATAATTGAGTCCGAGAAATAGAGAGTGTGAACCAAGGCTGTTTACCCGCCTCCAACTAAAAAATACTAAAGGCCCCAACAAGCTGGTATCCTGCTCATAGACGTAACAACCACTGTCCGGATACTCACGTATTATACGGTGCTTGTATACAGTGGGTTTTTGCAATATAACTTTTCCGGCTCATGTGTCTGAATGATCATTAGTCTTTTGCCGTCGTCTGATCGAGCGAGGAACCAGTTGGGCTTCCCTGTTTTTGGCAAAGGTGGTGTGATTACAAAGGGCAGTAACTATAGGGACACTGCATCATATCAAAAAGGACAGGCATTGTTAATGTAAGATCAACATTGTTCAGAGTATGAGTAGGATAATGCAAGAAACAACATTGATATGTCCCTGTTGGAATTGGGAGGAAAATACAGGGAAATGTATATTGGGTTCGAAAATATAGAAGTGCCATGCATGGTTATACTCATGTTATCTCGCAATCGATTCTTCACAGGAAACTACCATGTCATGCATGTTATGTAATCCTGTTCTGTCCTCACAAACAAATTCTTCAAGGTAACTAACAGACCATGCATTGTTATATACTCGTGTTCTGTGGGCAAAAATTTTGTGAGGATATTATTCTAGACATTGATTGCTGAAGGGCGAATATAGGTATGTACACATGGTAAGCATTGCAGGATTTCACTACTTCCAAATATAGAGTTCACGATATGCACATTTACTTCCCTAATGTATGGTTAGATGAAACCAACAGTGTGGTGCATGTTTCTACATCATGAAAATGAGGAAACTAACATGGCCATTGATACACACTCATATTTAGTAGTAGTATATAGATTACTATAAAATAAGGATAATATCCATATATTCCTAACCGTTTGATTATTCAGGGTACAAATTGGCTATAATGACATGGTCACAATAGCATGAATTAACTCATTCCAAATATAGCTGATTTACGGCGTCTCTAATACATTGCCATAGTTCTACTCAAATTCTGCTCAAATAGGGATATGCCAATCATCACAAAAATTTCAAACAGTGTCATGGCGTCATCATTAACATGAGATGGAAACAACTTACACGCGCCGTCCCAGCAATACGTGGTGACATCTGCTTTGTCGATCACGTAGATGATGCCATTGTGTGCAATAGCATCACAGAAGTGTGTATCATCTTTGACGATGATCCACTGCGAGCCGAGTTGTCTCCAGCTAAAGAAGGCACCGGCGTAAAGATAGGCGAGTCCGCGGTCGAACAAGGCAATTAGCTTGAACTCTGCGTAATTCGCATGTCGTGTGGGCACTTGGCAGATTACACTCTTCTGCAAAACAAGGTCCGTCCAACTAACGTAGTAATCTAAATGACTTGGACCACGATGGTAATACTCTATATAATCCAACGGAGGAAGGATAATCTCATGGGAGGTCTGGAAGTTCGCGAGCACCAACTTTTTACCGTCTTCTCTGAAGGCAGCCATCCAGTGGGAGTTCATGCTGACCTAGTACATACCTGCCAAGAAGTTTCGGGCGATTGGTGATCGGATCAATGTCGAGGGAAATGATGTACGACGACCCACTACATACCTACAAAGAAGTTTCGGCTAATGGAGATCGGATTGAATTCGAGGGGCATCATGCACGCCTCCGTATCATGGTGAGACAATCTCGCAAGACCAGATAGCAGCAAGCAGGGTGTCTTGAAAATCTTAGGCCTCGCTTCGATGATGGCCGTGTGCATGTCCCTCGAGCATGCAACCAGCCGCAGGGCGCTCAACATATCCATACACGAACAACAGAGGTCGAGGATGTCACTGGGGAAATTGCTCCAATCGCGGCTCATATGGATGCTGCGCGGTTCGTGTTCGGCCATGGTGGACTTTGGAAGGGGGCTTGATTTACGGGGGAGAAGGATGTCGGTGCTGGAGCGGCTAGCGAGGGAATAGTGGTACTGGGGGAGGCGAGTGAGGCGACGGTACACGGGGGCACAGTGAGATGGAGACGGAGACGGAGAAGGTGATGGAGATGGAGTGGTGCTATGGGAGCAGATAGGGAGATGAGGCGAGGCGCCAATGTGCTGTACAACGGCGGTGATAGACTGCACAGTGCATAGGGTGAGGCTGACTTTGATAACCCGAACACATCGCCTGGACTAGTGTCAGGCGCAGGGTGTTGTCACTTCACTGTGAGGACCGGATGAATAGTATTTTGACCATCAAGCGTACCACAGTTGTACTACTACTACTACTAGTAGTAGTAGTAGTGGTAGTAGTAGTAGTAGTAGTAGTAGTAGTAGGAACATGAGTACTCCAGTATTGTATAGCGGAAATAGGTCTCCCGTGCTAGCATGCATGTTCACTTCATCATTCAGGTATCATCCATATTGCGAGCAGAACCAAATTCTCGTGCATGCCCAATCAACGCCCTACCGCGATGCATGCAGTGGTCGTTCTGGTGCATCAAGGATGGCATGCAGATCGTTCTACACTTGAGAAGAGGAAAAATGGAAAGGTAGAACACGACAGCAGAGGAAGAGAACGTTGGCTAATGAGGCTGGGAGGGGATCGAGCAGGAAGTTAATGCTCCACGCCTAAAGGTTTTGCGAAAACCTGATTTTCATAAGGTGACTTATACTCACCTAAACGGAGGGAGTATTCCTTAAGCAGAGAATGTTGTGTCTCCCACTCACGCGCTCAAAAAAAAACTACGACACATTTTTTTATAATTTTTCATAGGTCCCACCTATCAGGAAGGATGGGCACGTACACGAACAGGTACGACTCATCAGTCTACCCGCATAGCCTTTTCGTTTAGTCTACCTACCCGTCTAATCAACTTCCTGCACGCCACTTCTCCCATTTACTTCTCCATCGGGAATCGATTCTCCTCGTATTCTTCACCTCCCCTTCGTCTTCATTTGCATCCAACCCCGTACATATGCAAGCCAATCTCCACTCGCACCGAGCCTAACCTGTGAAACAGTGGGCAGGGGGAGAATTAGGAAATGGACACAGAAGTAGTCTTTAGAATGCATTTACTACGTGATCAAACTCATCTTACCTGCTCATCGGAGGAAATCCGAGTGCCCCTCAACGTCGGCATCTCAAGGGGCGTCAACTTGCAACTACAGCCACACCGCGCTAGAGAGACCCCCAAGGAAATAGCCTCGTGCGTTCCATGGAACATCAAGCTGCATTTGTATGAGTAGTTTATCTTGTGAGAGAAAAGGATGAACGAGGGAAGGCCTCTAGAGATAGAGATGGACATTACTACTACCAATGTGCTGGCTCGTGCGTTGCAATGGATCCAAAGTAGTAGAATAATACTTGTTCACGTGCTTGAAGTATAAACACTCTTGTTTTGATATACATGTGTCAGCAGACATGACAGCTTGTCCATGGAAGTTGAACCACGGCGACCATCACATTTCTTGTTTCTACCACTGCCACACCCACACGCGATTCCCACGACGCCGCTCCAACCCACGGCATGACGTCCCCCGATGTGGACATGGATCCTCTGACGTGGCTATCACTGTCTTGCCCTACCTTTCCTTCGCTGACAGGTGGGACCCACGCTTATGGGTCCCACATGTCAGTGACATAATGGTAGGATTGTTCGCGTTAGGGGATCCTCATCCCCCCGACGTGCCCCTCATCCCTCTCGGCCCCACCGCTCCTCTGCCTTTGTGTGCATGACATGCGGGCCAGCTGAACTGCGGCGACCATCAACTTTCTACCACAGACACACCCGATTGGACGCGGTTTGCCTGCTCCGCTGCTGTGCTCCGATCCGTTCTCCCGCACCATCGAATTTTCATCCAGCGGCTGTGACACATTTTGTCCCGGGCATCAATCCTCAGCTGGAGTACTTATGTACTCTCTCCGGTCCTTTTTACTCTGCACATTGGATTTGCCGAAAGTCAAACTTTGCTAAGTTTGACCAAACTTATATTAGAAATTATTAGCATCTAAAATATCTAATAAATATAATATGAAAATATATTCCAAGATGAATCTAATGATATTGGTGTTGTTATGTGAATGTCTATAATTTTTTATATAAACTTGGTCAAAGTTGGATGAGATTGACTTCGGACAAACCTAATATGCAGAGTAAAAAGGACCGGAGGGAGTACTACAGGTAGTACCCGCCCGTGTGGCCATCTACACCTCGTAACGCCCCGACGCCCAGCTGTGGCACCCTCGCCACGGCCACGCCACCACCGACCGGTTCATCTCGAATGAGTGAGTCGCGAACCACGCCACCACCATGAGAATGACATGTGGGCCAGCCGCATTTAAGGTCCGCATGTCATTGACTCATAGGTCGGGCACTAAGCCACTGAAGATCGGTCCCGTGGGCCCCGAGAGGGAAATGTAACTCCTGCGGCAGGCCTTGTGGTGCTCCCGCAGTATGAGCTCGTGCCAAAACTGGAATTTGTTTCTTACTACTACCAACTAGTACTAGTAAGGTACACGTGCATTGCACGCATGAGATTCTGGTAGTTTGTGCATTATGCTTCTACATGTGGAGCTTTCTGGATTCTAACATGTGGCAAAATCTGGTGGAATGTAAGGTTAGGCAAGTTTGATTAACTTAGGTGAGTGTTTGGTTCAAGCCACACCTTAGGCAAGCCACACTAAGGCCCCGCATGACATACACACAAAAAATGTGGCAAGATTCCCTTAGGCTTGCCAACTTGTTTCTCTCATTTTGAAGAACTAATAACTTTGCCTAATCTTAGTTCTGGCAAAGTTAGTCATGAATTAAGTGCAACCATGGAGTCTTCTAGATTATACATGTGGCAGAATCTGGTGGATGATATCCAACGGCCAGTAGTGCTCGGATTTGCCATCTTTGTACCGTCGGATTGGCTTCATCCAGTGACCAACTTTCAAAGTTTTTCACACACTATATAGGGGGTATAGATATAGATGTGTCGGTCCGTTGCAATGGATCCAAAGTATATATATATATCTATTTAATGGAGTGCACTCTAAAGACTAACCTTCCGTAGCCATGCAACCAAGCCACATAAGCTTCATGGGTGCCCCCCACATCATATTATTCATACTACGTTGATTGAAAAAAAGATAAATCACCCAAAACAAGATCTTCCCATTTTTTGTTCCTACGATGTTGTGCCGTGCATGTACCTACTAGTTGTATAGTGGTAGTACTAGTAATATAGTATTAGGAGTACAAACTTGGTACTAGTAGGAGTAGTACTAGTACGGAATGCTCCTACTCTATCAACGAGCCCCGTCTGACACCAAATTTCTTGGCTTCCATGCTACAGCTAGATCTTCCCCTCGTTTCTGTTTTCCAACCCGACGGTGGGCGGGGTGTCGGTTTGCTCAACGGTTGTCCCACATGAAAGTGAAAATGCTAGGCAACACACCTTCCCTAAGTTATGTGTCGTGCCGGACGGGCCGTGTTGTACTCCCGATTCCCGGGCGTGTGGGGTGCGACGCGAACGCGGCAGGCCTTTTCCTTTTACCAGCAATGTGCCCGTGCGTTGCGACGGATCCAAAGTAGTAGAATAGTAGTATTTGTTCGCAAACTTGAAATAAATCACTATTGTTTTGATATACTCCTAATATATTACTCCCTCCGTACCTAAATATTTGTCCTTTTTGTGATTTCAAATGGACTATCACATACGGATTATATAGACATATTCTAGTGTTTCTAGCAAGATGCCCACGCGTTGCACGAAGTTGATGGAAAAGGTAAGCACAGCTTATAAATTGACGGATGGAGTACTAGTTACAGTGATGCATATAATTAAGCAAAGGGACCGCACATGTCGGTATTGACTGGAACGAGAATGCAACCGCACAATAAGAATTAAGGCCACGATGATGCGATCGCAGTGGTGGTTACAGAAGGCAAGAAGAAAGATGGATCCCCGAACGTACGACCTCCTCCTCCTCAACTTAGTGTGCCGGGCCACCGACCGGCGGCTAAGGAGCGGCGGCTTTTGTGGCGAGGTTGATACGTCCATTTTGCATCATGCTTTTATATCGATATTTATTGCATTATGGGCTGTTATTTCACATTATGTCACAATACTTATGGCCATTCTCTCTTATTTTACAAGGTTTACATAAGGAAGGAGAATGCCGGCAACTGGAATTCTGGGCTGGAAAAGGAGCAAATATTAGAGACCTATTCTACACAACTCCAAAAGTCCTGAAACTCCACGGAATACCTTATAATAAATAATGAAAAATCCTCGCCAAAGATGAAGACCAGGGGGCCCACACCCTTCCCACGATGGTGAGGGGCGCTCCCCCTAGGGCGCACCCCTACCTCGTGGGCCCCCTGGTGGCTCTCCAATGACCATCTTCTCCTATATGAAGTCTTTCGTCGAGAAAAAAAATAAGAAGCAACCTTTCAGGACGAAACTCCACCGCCACGAGGCGGAACCTTGGCAGATCCAATCTAGAGCTCCGACAGAGCTGTTCTGCTGGGGAAACTTCCCTCCCGGAGGGGGAAATCATCGCCGTCGTCATCACCAATGCTCCTCTCATCGGGAGAGGGCAATCTCCATCAACATCTTCATCAGCACCATCTCATCTCAAAACCCTAGTTCATCTCTTGTATCCAATTCTTGCCTACAAGTCCGGGATTCGTGCTAGTAGGTTGCTAGTAGTGTTAATTACTCCTTGTAGTTGATGCTAGTTGGTTTAATTGGTGGAAGATCATATGTTCAGATCCTTTATGCATATTATTACCCCTATGATTATGAACATGAATATGCTTTGTGATTAGTTACGTTTGTTCCTGAGGACAAAGGGAGAAGTCTTGCTATTAGTAGTCATGTGAATTTGGTATTCGTTCGATATTTTGATGAGATGTATGTTGTCTAGCCTCTAGTGGTGTTATGAACGTTGACTACATAACACTTCACCATTATTTGGGCCTAGAGGAAGGCATTGGGAAGTAATAAGTAGATGATGAGTTGCTAGAGTGACAGAAGCTTAAACCCTAGTTTATGCGTTGCTTCATAAGGGGCTGATTTGGATCCATATGTTTCATGCTATGGTTAGTGTCAGTGTCAAAACCGGCGGATCTCGGGTAGGGGGTCCCAAACTGTGCGTCTAGGCCGGATGGTAACAGGAGGCAAGAGACATGAATTTTTACCTAGGTTCGGGCCCTCTTGATGGAGGTAAAACCCTACGTCCTGCTTGATTGATATTGATGATATGGGTGTTACAAGAGTAGATCTACCACGAGATCAAAGAGGCTAAAACCTACAAGCTAGCCTACGGTATGATTGTATGTTGTGATTGTTGTCCTACGGACTAAAACACTTCGGTTTATATAGACACCGGAGAGGGTTAGGGTTACACAAGGTCGGTTACAAAGGAGGAGATATCCATATACGTATTGCCTAGCTTGCCTTCCATGCCAAGTAAAGTCCCATCCGAACACGAGACGAAGTCTTCAATCTTGTATCTTCATAGTCTAACAGTCCGGCCAATGGAGATAGTCCGGCTGTCCGGAGATCCCTAATCCAGGACTCCCACAGTAGCCCCCGAACTAGGCTTCAATGATGACGAATCCGGCGCACAGTATTATCTTCGGCATTGCAAGGCGGGTTCCTCTTCAAATTCTATGTACCTGTCGAAATATAGTCCGGTTCCTTGTGATGGTTCGTACTTCTTGGCTTCTACGCTCAATAATGGCCACCTTCCACGTGTCGAGCGAATGTGAAGAGCCAGGTTGTTTTCACATTTACCCCCCTAGCTATGTAAATGACCCGCCTATTTAAAAAGACGAGGATTCAGATCCAAATCACCTCATCCTCCCCTGCCGAATCTTCATCGGAGCGCGCCCGACAGAGATCCATTCCACCATGGCCGGTCGACGCGGCACCTCCTCTCGCACCCCTAGTTCCAAGCCTGGAGATTGGGAGAGATGTTCCATCCTGCACAGCAAATTGGTGATGCTTTAGTCCAAGGGATTTCTTCCCCCAGCGTACCTGGTCCCGGTTCGAGCCGGGATTGCCACCTATAATGGCGGAGAGCAGGCGGAGAGCCGTCCCAATCCCTCAAAGGGAGAGCGGGTATGCCTTGTCCCTTATCTGGTAAGAGGGCTCGGATTCTCAATCCATCCGTTTCTCTGGGGGCTTTTAGAGTTCTATGGCCTCCAGCTGCACAACCTTACGCCTGCCTCCCTGCTGCATATCGCGGGATTCGTAGCCCTTTGCGAGTTATTTTTGGGCCGTGAGGCTCATTTCGCTTTGTGGAAGAAGTTGTTCTGCCTTGTGCCCCGTTCTAAGAAGGGATCAATATACCAAGTGGGCGGAGCCGAAGTGTGGTGTATTGCTGGGACCGGATACCTATCCGGGACCCCGAAGAAGACGTCCAAAGACTGGCCTTTAGAATGGATTTATATAGAAGATGTCCCCCTTCCGGACCCTATTCGGATTGGCCTTCCTAAGTTTGACAACGCCCCTTTGAAGAAGCGCCAGAGCTGGCGTCCTCGGAGCCCCCTGGAGGAAGACGACCGGGACATTCTTTATCTGATGAGCCGGATAAGCTCTTTCGCTCGATCCGGATTGACCATGATCGAGGTCATGGCTATATGCATTATGCGGGGGGTGCAGCCGCTCCAGTATAGAGGCCACCCCATGTGGGACTTCAACGGGGAGGATGACGCCACCCGCCATGGCCGCAAAGGGCCGGGATCGACTGCGGACTTGACAAAGATCTTGTCCACTTTGTACAAGGGAGAAGAGGAGGAGTTCCTCCGTGTCAATCCTCAGGGCGGATTATCCATGTACAATCCTCCGAGCTAGGTAAGCGGAGATTTTTTTCTCGCCCATCCGTTTCATATTCCCGTAGTTTAAGTATTCATTCTAGTGATTTCATTGCAGGAGCTGTGCCAGGAAGTAAAGGAGATAACCAGCCCTCCTCCACAGCCCGAGGACCCTGGACGATCCCTTGATCCGGCCTCCCAGGAGGATCCGGACATATCCGTGGAGCTGATCGACGGGGTATTTTACCAAGGGAGTAATGACAATACCTTGGTGGCCATTACGGCCGATTACCCTGGGCTAGTCCAGCCTCACAGGTGACTGAGACTGAAGTCCCAGCATTTAACAAGGGATCCGTCCTTGTGCTCTTTTTATTGCCGTATAACAGCCGTGTTTTGCAGGGGAGGTCCTCGGGGCAGAAGGCCGAGCCTGTGGGAACTAGCCAACAAGGGGCCGTTGGGCCAGGCAGGCTGAAAAGATCCGCAGTCCGGATTGAGGCACCGGCACAGCGGTATAGCGCGCCGTCTTTATTGCAAGACATTATTTACAGAGGCATATTCACGCCCAGGCCTTCTTTTCAGGAGAAAGAGCGCTCGCCGGACTATACCCGGAGAGGCTACCAACCGCGCCTCCACAAGCCAGGCTCCAAGGCCGGACTTGGGGGTGGGAACGAGTACAAGGCGTGCACCGGGTGCTCCTCTGACAGAGGATACAGATAGACTGTCCGCCACCCATTCTGAGGTGGAAAGTGCCATGAACCATAGGCGTCGCCGGACTGTTCTTTGTGATGCTTGTTTCTCCCAAGAGGCTTTGGATACCTTCAACTCGGGAGATGCGCACCTCCGTGCCGCTCAAAATGGTCTAGCCAGAGCCACAGAGCAGTATGTAAAAGACATACGGGTGAGAAAATTTGATGATTATATATATCAGTAGCCCCTGAGACTTGAAACAGTTAGGATAACTGATTTAAGGATCATTTGTTATGTAGGTTCTTACAGAAAAGAATACTCAACTGTCCCAGGAGATGGAAGAGTGCAAAGCCCAACTTCAGGCCGCACTGTCCGCCGCAGGGGAGCCCAAAGAGACCCCGGCTGGTAACATATCCGTCAAATGATAAGTATCATATTAGAGTGCGGCTTTATATGCAAATCTGGCGATAAAATTGCAGATGACGCTGGAGTGAATCCGGATAAGCAGCAGCTCATACGCCAGCTAAAGGCTGGTGAGAGCATGCTAATGAGGGTGAGGCAGGAGAAGAATGATCTTCAAGATGCCAACACCAAGCTGGGCGTGAAACTAAAAGATGTTCGTGCCCAACTGTCGGACTCTGTTAAGGAGAATCGGCGGCTTCAACGCGGCATATTTAGTAAGTGCTTGAACGAACTTTGAAAAAGAGTTCGGCGAGGAAGCTGGCTGACAGAGTTATGTCTGTAGGTATGCTAACAGGACGTCCTGCCGAGGAGATGCCTAGTTCGACGGGTGATCTTCTTCCCGAGCTCGCACAGTTGCACGAACGAGTTCGGCAGGTGATGCAAGGCATTGCCCAGGCCTTATGGCCGTCCGTCTCCATGCCCGAAGGCCTTGGAGAGCTTGCAGAAAAGCTGAAGGGAGCACAACGGCGTTTCCGATTATGGAAGATATCGGCCTGCCGTCAGGGCGCCAAGGAGGCTTGGGCAATGGTGAAGACATGGTACACGAAGGCTGACCCAAACCACATGGCCGAAGTCCGACTTGTGGGGCCTGACGGCAAGGAGATCCCTGTGAATTTAGTGTATGGCCAAGTAGAATTGGCCACAAAGTATTCCCAACAGGACTGTAGACTAGACAGCCTATTGGATGGCATTGAGGAGGAATTCAACCAGTCAAATTGACTATGTAATTTTAAAGTGACATCTATGATGCCTTCTAGCTGGATTGTAGATCGTTTGTCGTGGCGGACCTTTTCGCTTCAACCTCGGGACCCGACAGTCCGGAGTGTATCCGAATACCCTCGCGGTTATGTAAGAACCGGGGCATGCGTGGAGACCAGGCGTAGGGGTCATTAGTGCTTTATCAGACAAGTGCCCAACTAGTTATGTTATATTACATGGTTAGTAAGAAACATCTTCCAAAGAGAATAGTTCCGTTAAGGGTTCCTTTCCCTGGGTAGGCATGCCCTAAAGTGCATGTCCGTCCTGCGACGAGAAGCGCAGAAAAAACATCTGGGGCAGATATGGATAATAAATAAAAGTCATCTTTTGTTCACCGACCGAATATTCTCTTAAGAACGCTAGCATTTGGCTTCACCCAGTCTGAGGTACACGTCCGGCTGACCCGGCGGTAACAATCGCAGAGGTGCTCCCCTTATGCCCTAGCCGAATTAACGGGAACGTAGGGCATAAATACAAGAGCCAGGCAAGCCAGATTGGTCAAAACGTAAGTCATATCGATGCATATAATGGTGAAAAAAGGCACATGCGGAAGTATAACACATGTGTTGGGCGTGATGCCTAGGTAAATAATTTAAGCTTCTGTGAAAGAAGCCCCCAGGTGTAGAGAGTGCGGCTAGCACATCTGTTCTTTACAACTGAGGCACAAGGTGACCCTTGAAGGCCTAGAGGAATAAAAGAAAGAAAGGGAAACAAGACAGATGATGCATATGCATAAAATGGACGAAGGAAGGGGACTAACATAGAGTCTGGTGCTAGGCGTAGAATCTTCGGAGTCTGGCTGCGTTCCATGGGTTCGGCTCGAGTCAACTAGTCGATGCATCCCGTAGTCGGTACGCTCCGCCGGTAAGAACTTGGTCGATGATGAAGGGACCTTCCCATTTGGGCTCTAGCTTGTTCTTTTTCTTATCCGGCAGCCGGAGAACTAGTTCGCCAATGTTATAAGTTTTGGCTCGTACTTCTCTGCTTTGGTATCTGCGAGCCTGTTGCTGGTAAAATGCAGAACGGGCTTTGGCCACGTCGCGCTCTTCCTCCAAGGTGTCCAGACTGTCCTGCCAATCGAGCTCGGCTTCTCTTTCTTTTACATGCGCACTCGAGGTGAGTCATGAATTATGTCACAGGGCAGGACTGCCTCTGCGCCGTACACCATGAAAAATGGTGTGTATCCGGTACTACGATTCGGCGTGGTCCGCAGCCCCCAGAGTACGGAGTCGAGCTCCTCTACCCAGTGCGTGTCAGACTCTGTTAAGGAGCGCACTAGTCTGGTTTTAATGCCGCTCATTATTAGACCATTTGCTCGTTCTACTTGACCGTTAGTTTGTGGGTGGTAGACTGAAGCATAATCGAGCTTGATGCCCATTTTGCTACACCAAAGTTTTACCTCGTTGTCCATGAAGTTCGTGCCGTTATCAGTGATGATGCTGTGGGGGACGCTGTAGCGATGTACAACCCCGGATATGAAATCTATCACCGGTCCGGATTCGGCTGTTTTAACCGGTTTGGCCTCTATCCATTTGGTGAATTTATCCACCATGACCAATAAGTATTTTTTTCTTGTGGGTTCCACCTTTAAGGGGTCCAACCATGTCAAGCCCCCAGACCGCAAAGGGCCATGTAATGGGGATTGTTCGGAGGGCGGTGGGTGGCATATGGCTTTGATCTGCAAAGAGCTGGCAACCGGCGCAACGCTGGACTAAGTCCTGTGCGTCTGCCCGGGCCGTTGGCCAATAGAATCCTGTACGGAAGGCCTTGCTCACAAGAGCCCGGGCTGCGGCATGATGACCGCCGAGTCCGGCATGAATTTCTGCCAAAAGGTTCCGTCCTTCCTCTTCGGAGATGCACCGTTGAAGGACTCCGGTAGCGCTTTTTTTGTACAATTCTCCCTCGTGGACCCTGTAGGCCTTTGATCGCCGCACTATGCAGCGTGCCTCATTTTGGTCCTCCGGGAGTTCCTGTCTAGTTAAGTAGGCCAGGAATGGTTCTGTCCACGGGGCAATAATGGCCATTATTTCGTGGGCTGATGTTGTCGTTTCGGTGGCGGAGCCTCCAATTGTGTCAGAGAGTTCGGTATCGGGTATTTTGGCCGGGTCCGGACTGTTGTTACCGGTGTCCCCTTCCCATGCTATGGATGGCTTGAAAAGCCTTTCCAGAAAAATGTTGGGAGGGACCGCTTCGCGTTTGGCGCCAATGCGGGCGAGGATATCCGCCGCCTGATTGTTTTCCCGGGCCACATGGTGAAATTCGAGCCCTTCGAACCGAGCTGACATTTTTAGGACGGAATTGCGATAAGCGTCCATTTTTGGATCCTTGGCATCAAAGTCTCCATTTATTTGGGATATCGCGAGGTTTGAATCCCCGCGCACCTCTAGGCATTGAATGCCCATGGATACTGCCATCCGGAGACCATGTAGAAGGGCCTCATATTCGGCTGCGTTGTTGGAGTCCGTATACATTCTCTGTAGTATGTATTGAATGGTGTCTCCTGTTGGGGATGTCAAAACGATGCCAGCCCCCAGACCAACCAACATTTTGGAGCCGTCGAAGTGCATGATCCAGTTTGAATATGTGCCGTACTCTTTAGGGAGTTCGGCTTCCGTCCATTCAGCGACGAAGTCAGCCAAAACTTGCGATTTAATAGCTCGCCGTGGCTTGTAAGTTATGTCGAACGGGAGGAGCTCAATGGCCCATTTGGCAATCCAGCCCGTCGCGTCGCGGTTGTTTATAATATCGTTAAGTGGTACTTCCGAGGCCACCGTTATCGAACACTCTTGAAAGTAGTGTCGCAGCTTCCGGGATGCCATGAATACCGCATACGCTATCTTTTGATAATGAGGGTACCGTGATTTGCATGGAGTAAGGATAGTGGACACGTAGTAAACCGGCTTTTGAAGGGGAAATTTGTGTCCGTCCACTTCTCGCTCAATGACAAGCACTGCGCTTACTACTTGATGAGTTGCCGCAATGTATAATAGCATTGGTTCGCCAATGTTTGGCGCGGCCAGGACTGGGTTTGTTGCCAACATGGCATTTATTTCGTTGAGTTCAGCCATGGCGGCTTCCGTCCACTCAAAGTGTTCGGTGCGCCGGAGGAGGCGATAAAGAGGTAATGCCTTTTCTCCCAGGCGGGAGATAAAGCGGCTTAGAGCCGCCACGCATCCAGTTAATTTTTGTGTTTGTTGAGGTCTATTGGGGTAGCCAACTGTGACAACACTCGAATTTTGGCCGGATTGGCTTCAATACCTCTACTGGAGACAATGAATCCCGGGAGCTTTCCTGCTGGTACGCCAAAAACGCATTTTTCTGGATTGAGCATGATGTCATATGTTTGGAGGTTGTCGAATGTGAGCCTCAAGTTGTCTACTAGAGTTTCGACATGCTTGGTTTTAACAACCACGTCATCCACGTATGCCTCCACTGTTTTGCCGATCTGGTTTGCCAGGCATGTCTGAATCATGCGCTGATATGTTGCACAGGCATTTTTTAGCCCGAAGGGCATTGTGTTGAAGCAGAATGGGCCGTATGGTGTGATGAATGCCGTTACGGCTTGGTCTGGCTCTGCCATTTTGATTTGATGGTAGCCAGAGTATGCGTCAAGGAAACACAATGAATCGTGTCCTGCGGTAGCATCGATGATTTGATCGATGCGGGGAGGGGGAA
This sequence comes from Triticum urartu, assembly GCF_056163025.1. Lineage (NCBI taxonomy): Eukaryota > Viridiplantae > Streptophyta > Magnoliopsida > Poales > Poaceae > Triticum > Triticum urartu. Next base: position 109,011,014 of record NC_141875.1, on the reverse strand, counting down.
GGGATCCTTTGGGCAGGCCTTATTAAGGTCCTTAAAATCGACGCACAAGCGCCAGGATTTGTCCTTCTTTGGTACCATCACCAGGTTTCCTAGCCAGTCCGGATGTTTTATGTCTCTGATGAATCCGGCCTCCAATAGCTTGGCTAGTTCCTCTCCCATGGCTTGTCTTTTAGGCTCGTAGAAACGTCGAAGAGCCTGTTTGACTGGCTTGAATCCTTTTAGGATATTTAGGCTATGTTCAGCCAGCCTGCGTGGGATTCCTAGCATGTCTAAAGGGTGCCAGGCAAAAATTTCCCAGTTCTGCGTAGGAATTCTCGTAGTGCGGCGTCGACATCAGGGTTTAATTGTGCCACGATGGAAGCAGTTTTTGTAGGGTCCGTTGGATGGACTTGGAATTTGACTATTTCGTTCGCCGGTTTAAAGGAGGTGGACTTGGATCTTTTATCAAGTATCACGTCGTCCCTGTTCACCGTGGAGCGCAGCGCAGTTAGTTCTTCGGTCGCTAGGGCTTCGGATAGTGCCTCAAGGGCCAGTGCAGCTGTCTTATTTTCGGCGAGGAGTGCTATGTCCGGATCACTAACAAGAGTGATGATTCCGTTGGGCTCGGGCATTTTGAGATTCATCTACCCGTAATGGGGTATGGCTTGGAAGATTGTAAACGCCTCCCGCCCTAATAGAGCGTGGTATCCGCTGCTGAACGGGGCCACTTGGAATGTAATTTCTTCGGACCTGTAATTATCCGGCGTGCCGAATACCACGTCTAGTGTGATTTTTCCAGCGCAGCGCGCTTCCCGACTGGGGATGATTCCTCTAAAGGTTGTGCTGCTTTGCTTAATGCGACTCCAGTCTATTTCCATCTTTTGAAGAGTTTCCTCATAGATGAGGTTTAATCCGCTACCGCCGTCCATGAGTACCTTGGTGAGTCGAAACCCGTCCACGATTGGACTGAGGACCAGTGCGGCTGGTACTCGGGCTGTTTGGAATTTAGGTTCGTCACTGGCATTGAAGGTAATGGCCGTGTCACTCCAAGGATTTGTTTCTGCTATGTGGAAGATTTCGGACGTGCTGCGGAGTGTTCGCTTCCGTCTATTATTTGACGCGAAGGTCTCAAAGACCGTTAAGACCGTATTGTTGTCCTCGGGGTGGTGCTTTGTGGTTTTTGGAAGGAGTAGATCCTCACCACTTTTGGCCACCTGCCGGAGTATCCAGCATGCTCTAAGGCTGTGCGTTGGTGTCGCATCCGCTGTACAATGAATTTTGCAGGGTCCGTTGAGCCATCCCTCCAGTATGGTTCCTTGCCCCATAGAGGGCTTTTGCTTTTTGGTAGTTAACCCAGGTGTATTGTGATAGTGCACCCTTTTATGTCGGACTGGGTTTGTATTCAGGGCCGGATTATCCCAAAATTTTATTTCGGTTTTCCAGGCGCTTTCCATCGCACAGTACTTTCGTACCATGGACACCAAGTCGGCAAAGCGTGTAATTTCGCGACGACTTATGGCGTTGAGGATTCCCTTGTCCGTGCAATTATTGCAGAAGAATGAGATTGCGTCTTCCTCGCGGCAGTCCTTTATCCTGTTCTTGACCAGGAGGAATCTGGCCCGGTAATGGTGTGCTGTTTCTTCGGGCTCTTGCCTAATTTGGGATAGATCGCGTATGTTTGGGTGGGTGGGTGGAATTGAATCCGAATCCTCACCCAATCTGAGGCTCAATGGCCAAGGAGTTTCCGAACTCGAAAGTTTGGATTCTTGGATGTTTTCCGGTAAATCTAGTCCACTGCCTGATTCTGGGTTCAGGCTTTGAGTGACATCCTTCCCTCCGCGGGTATCCGGCTTGGAGGGATCGGGAATCCAGACGTAGCTAGTCCTTAAGATGGATGAAGGGTTGCCGCGTTGTTCTTCCACCACTACGACGTGATGGGTGACCTGGGGAGAGTTAATTTCTCTCAGATCGGGTTGAGGCCCAATCTGATCGTAGTCTGTAGCGACCCCCAGGGTGGGGATGCGATCCAAGAGCTCGTTCAGGGAAGAGAGCTCCATTGGGTCTAACTGCTCGGCGAGTTCCGAGTTGACGTGAAGATTGCTTTTGATGACCCGAGAAGTCATCATCGGCGCGGCGGCCGGACAGGCGGTCATAAGAAAGCCACCTAGCCGGAGAGTTTGGCCGACAGCCAGGGCTCCCTCAGCGATAGTGCCATCTTTAAAGACAGGACGAGACATCCTTCCTGGTGGCGACGGCACAACGGAACTCTCAATGAAAGCACCAATGTCGGTGTCAAAACCGGCGGATCTCGGGTAGGGGGTCCCGAACTGTGCGTCTAGGCCGGATGGTAACAGGAGGCAAGGGACACAAAGTTTTACCCAGGTTCGGGCCCTCTTGATGGAGGTAAAACCCTATGTCCTGCTTGATTGATATTGATGATATGGGTGTTACAAGAGTAGATCTACCACGAGATCAAAGAGGCTAAACCCTAGAAGCTAGCCTACGGTATGATTGTATGTTGTGATTGTTGTCCCACGGACTAAAACCCTTCGGTTTATATAGACACCGGAGAGGGTTAGGGTTACACAAGGTCGGTTACAAAGGAGGAGATATCCATATACGTATTGCCTAGCTTGCTTTCCACGCCAAGTAAAGTCCCATCCGGACATGAGACGAAGTCTTCAATCTTGTATCTTCATAGTCTAACAGTCCGGCCAATGGAGATAGTCCGGCTGTCCGGAGACCCCCTAATCCAGGACTCCCACAGTTAGGTTTACCTTAATACTTTTGTTGTAGTTGCGGATGCTTGCAATAGAGGTTAATCATAAGTGGGATGCTTATTCAAGTAAGAACAACACCCAAGCACCGGTCCACCCACATGTCAAATTATCAAAGTCCCGAACGCGAATCATATGAGCGTGATGAAAACTGGCTTGACGATATTGCCATGTGTCCTCAGGAGCGCTTTTCCTTATATAAGAGTTTGTCCAGGCTTGTCCTTTGCTAGAAAAAGGATTGGGCCACCTTGCTGCACTTTATTTACTTTTGTTACTTGTTGCTCGTTAAATTATCTCATCACAAAACTATCTGTTACCACTTATTTCAGTACTTGCAGAGAATACCTTGCTGGAAACCGCTTACCATTTCCTTCCGCTCCTCGTTGGGTTCGACACTCTTACTTATCGAAAGGACTATGATATATCCCATATACTTGTGGGTCATCAAGACTCTTTTCTGGCACCGTTGCCGGGGAGTGAAGCGCCTTTGGTAGGTGGAATTTGGTAAGGAATAATTTATATAGTGTGCTGAAATTTACTGTCACTTGTTACTATGGAAAGTAATCCTCTGAGGGGCTTGTTCGAGGTATCTTCACCCCGACCAGTAGAGCAAAGAGTTGCTCCTCAACCTACTGAACCTATTGAAGATGAAATTCCTTATGAGTATCCTTCGGGTATGATAGAAAAACTGCTAGCTAATCCTTTTACAGGAGATGGAACAAAGCATCCTGATGAACACCTAATATATGTGGATGAAGTTTGTGGATTATTTAAGCTTGCAGGTATACCCGATGATGTTGCTAACAAGAAGGTCTTCCCTTTATCTTTGAAGGGAGACACATTGATATGGTATAGGCTATGTGATGATACGGGATCATGGAACTATAGAAGATTGAAATTGGAATTTCATCAAAAGTATTACCCTATGCATCTTGTTCATCATGATCGCAATTATATATATAATTTTTGGCCTCGCGAAGGAGAAAGCATCGCTCAAGCTTGGGGAGGCTTAAATCAATGTTATATTCATGCGCCAATCATGAGCTCCCAAGAGAAACAATTCTTCAAAAAAATTATGCTCGGCTTTCTGAAAATAATCGCACCATGCTCGATACTTCTTGTGCTGGATCTTTTATGATGAAGACTATTGGATTTAGATGGGATTTATTGGATAGAATTAAACGCAACTCTGAAGATTGGGATCTCGACAAAGGTAAGGAGTCAGGTATGACACCTAAGTTTGATTGTGTTAAATCTTTTATGAATACCGATACTTTCCATAAGTTTAGCACTAAATATGGACTCGATTCTAAGATAGTAGCTTCTTTCTGTGAATCTTTTGCTACTTATGTTGATCTCCCTAAGGAGAAGTGGTTTAAATATCATCCTCCCGTAGAAGTAAAAGTAGCTGCACCTATTAAAGTTGCAGAAAAACCTATCACTTATAATGATCCTATTATTCCTACTTCTTATGTTGAGAAACCACCTTTCCCTGTTAGGATAAAGGATCATGCTAAAGCTTCAACTGTGGTTCGTAAAAGCAATATTAAAACATATAAACCTCCTGAGCAAGTTAAAGTTGAACCTAATATTGCTATTGTTAAAGATCTCTTGTCTAATAATATAGATGGGCATGTTATTTATGATGAAACTGCTAGAATTGCTAAACCCCGTGATACAGATAAACCTAGACCTATGATAGGCATGCCTATTATTTTTGTTAAAATAGGAGATCATTGTTATCATGGCTTATGTGATATGGATGCTAGTGCTAGTGCAATACCTATTGACTTATACAACGAAATTATGCATGACATTGCACCTGATGAGTTAGAAGAAATTGACGTTACTATTAAACTTGCTAATAGAGATACTATTTCACCAATGGGAATTGTTAGAGATGTTGAAGTCTTGTGTGAGAAAACTAAATATCCTGCTGATTTTCTTGTTCTTGGTTCCCCACAAGATAGCTTTTGTCCCATTATATTTGGTAGACCCTTCTTAAATATTGTTAATGCTACCATAGATTGCACAAGGGATGTTGTTACTGTCGGCTTAGATGATATGACTCATGAATTTAATTTCTCTAAATTTAGTAAACAACACCGTGAAGAAGAATTGCCTAGTAAGGATGAAATTATTGGTCTTGCTTCTATTGCCGTACCTCCTGGTGATCCTTTAGAACAATATTTGCTAGACCATGAGAATGATATGTTTATGAATGAAAGAAGGGAAATAGATGAAGTATTCTTTAAACAGGAACCTATGCTGAAACAAAATTTGCCTGTTGAAATCCTAGGGGATCCTCCTCCACCTTAGGGTGATCCCGTGTTTGAGCTTAAACCGTTGCCTGATAATCTTAAATATGCTTATCTTGATGAAAAGAAGATATATCATGTTATTATTAGTGCTAACCTTTCAGAGCATGAAGAAGAATGATTATTGTAAACTCTGAAGAAGCACCACGCTGCTATTGGATATACTCTTGATGATCTTAAGGGCATTAGTCCCACTCTATGTCAACATAAAATAAATTTGGAAGCAGATGCCAAACCAGTTCGCGATCCTCAACGACGGCTGAATCCTAAAATGAAAGAAGTGGTAAGAAAAGAAATACTAAAGCTTCTGGAGGCAGGTATAATTTATCCCGTTGCTGATAGTCAGTGGGTAAGTCCTGGTCATTGTGTCCCTAAGAAGGGAGGTATTACTGTTGTTCCTAATGATAAAGATGAATTGATTCCACAAAGTATTATTACAGGTTATAGGATGTTAATTGATTTCTGCAAATTAAATAAGGCTACTAAGAAAGATCATTACCCCTTACCTTTTATCGATCAAATGCTAGAAAGATTATGCAAACATACACATTACTGCTTTCTAGATGGTTATTCTGGTTTCTCTCAAATACCTGTGTCGGCTAAAGACCAACAAAAGACTACTTTTACATGCCCTTTTGGTACTTTTGCTTATAGATATATGCCTTTTGGTTTATGTAATGCACCTGCTACCTTTCAAAGATGCATGATGGCTATATTCTCTGACTTTTGTGAAAAGATTTGTGAGGTTTTCATGGATGACTTTTTCGTCTATGGATCTTCTTTTGATGATTGCTTGAGCAATCTTGATCGAGTTTTGCAGAGATGTGAAGAAACTAATCTTGTCTTGAATTGGGAAAAGTGCCACTTTATGGTTAATGAAGGTATTGTCTTGGGGAATAAAGTTTCTGAAAGAGGTATTGAAGTTGATAAAGCCAAGGTTGATGCTATTGAAAAGATGCCATGTCCCAAGGACATCAAAGGTATAAGAAGTTTCCTTGGTCACGCTGGATTTTATAGGAGGTTCATTAAGGACTTCTCAAAAATTTCTCGGCCTCTGACTAATTTATTACAAAAATATATACCATTTGTCTTTGATGATGATTGTGTAGAAGCATTTGAAATACTTAAGAAAGCATTAGTCTCTGCACCTATTGTTCAGCCACCTGATTGGAATTTACCCTTTGAAATTATGTGTGATGCTAGCGATTATGCTGTAGGTGGTGTTCTAGGGCAAAGAGTTTATAAGAAATTAAATGTTATCCATTATGCTAGTAAGACTCTAGACAATGCTCAAAGAAATTATGCTACTACTGAAAAAAGAACTTTTAGCAGTTGTATTTGCTTGTGATAAGTTCAGACCTTATATTGTTGATTCTAAAGTAACTATCCACACTGATCATGCTGCTATTAAATATCTTATGGAGAAGAAAGATGGTAAACCTAGACTTATTAGATGGGTTCTCTTGCTACAAGAATTTGATTTGCACATTGTTGATAGAAAAGGAGGTGAGAACCCCGTCGCAGAAAACTTATCTAGGTTAGAGAATGTTCTTGATGACCCACTACCTATTGATGATAGCTTTCCTGATGAACAATTAAATGTCATAAGTACTTCTCGTAGTACCCCTTGGTATGCTGATTATGCTAATTACATAGTTGCTAAATTTATACCGCCTAGCTTCACATACCAACAAAAGAAAAAGTTCTTCTATGATTTGAGACATTACTTTTGGGATGACCACATCTTTATAAAGAAGGAGTAGATGGTGTTATTAGACGTTGTGTACCTGAGCATGAACAGGAACAGATCCTACGCAAGTGCCACTCCAAAACTTATGGAGGACACCACGCGGGAGATAGAACTGCACATAAGGTATTGCAATCCGGTTTTTATTGGCCTACTCTCTTCAAGGATGCCCGTAAGTTTGTCCTATCTTGTGATGAATGTCAAAGAATTGGTAATATTAGTAGACGTCAAGAAATGCCTATGAACTATTCACTTGTTATTGAACCGTTTGATGTTTGGGGCTTTGAATATATGGGACCTTTTCCTACCTCTAATGGATATACACATATTTTAGTTGTTGTTGATTATGTTACTAAGTGGGTAGAAGCTATTCCAACTAGTAGTGCTGATCATAACACTTCTATTAAAATGCTTAAAGAAGTTATTTTTCCGAGGTTTGGAGTCCCTAGATATTTAATGACTGATGGTGGTTCACATTTTATTCATGGTGATTTCCGTAAAATGCTTGCTAAATATGACGTCAATCATAGAATTGCGTCTCCGTATCACCCACAGTCTAGTGGTCAAGTAGAATTGAGTAATAGAGAACTCAAATTAATTTTGCAAAAGTCTGTCAATAGGTCTAGAAAGAATTGGTCCAAGAAACTTGATGATGCATTATGGGCCTATAGAACTGCATATAAAAATCCTATGGGTATGTCTCCATATAAAATGGTATATGGAAAAGCATGTCACTTACCTCTCGAACTAGAACATAAGGCATATTGGGCTATTAAAGAGCTCAAATATGATTTTAAACTTGCCGGTGAAAAGAGGTTATTTGATATTAGCTCACTTGATGAATGGAGAACCCAAGCTTATGAAAATGCCAAGTTGTTTAAAGAAAAGGTTAAAAGATGGCATGACAAAAGGATACAAAAGCGTGAGTTTAATGTAGGTGATTATATATTGCTATACAACTCTCGTTTAAGATTTTTTTTGCAGGAAAACTTCTCTCTAAATGGGAAGGCCCCTATATTATCAAGGATGTCTATCGTTCCGGTGCCATAAAAATCAACAACTTCGAAGGAACAAATCCGAAGGTGGTAAACGGCCAGAGAATTAAACATTATATCTCAGGTAATCCCATAAATGTTGAAACCAATATTATTGAAACCGTAACCCCGGAGGAATACATAAGGGACACTTTCCAGAACATTTCAGACTCCGAAAAGGAATAGGTATGTGGTACGGTAAGTAAACCGACTCCAAAACAATTTTTAAGGCAATATATCTCTGTTTTGGAATATTTAGAAAAAATAGAAAATTAAGTAGCAGTCCGGGAAGGACACGAGCGCCCCCTACCTCGTGAGCACCACGTGTGCCTTCCGGACTCCGTTTTCTTGCACGATACATATTTTGGTCGGTAAAAATTCATTATATAATCTCCCGGGGGTTTTGACTCCCGTATCATGCAAAAATCTCCTGTTTTTGTTTCGAGCTGTTTTTTTGACAGATCTAGATTATCATGACGTCCCCAAGTGCTTCCAAGGACAAGTTCTTCGAGAAGGTCATCAACCCTTACCTCGTGGAGGTGCTGCGACACCCTCAAACCATTGAGATGCGTGATGGGTTGCTGCACATCCGCGATGCTGAGGGACCAAAGGGAACCGGAAGCGTGGAGACGAGGCTCGAAGCAATGGAGCAACAATTTTTCAAGTGCCAGGGGATGGTGGAGCGTGGAATCAATGCTAGCCACACGATGCTCGCAGAGTTCACTAACAACTACAAGCCGAATGCCAAGAACACCGAGGAGGCCATCTTCAAGCTACATGAGAAGATCGAGAACCTCCAAGCCCAAATCTATGACCTGCAAAACCAAAACTATGAGTATGAATATAGATTCAAAAGAATGAGTTTGGCTGCAGATTCGACGATTCCGGAGACTCGATCATCCTTCTATGATGGTGAACCTATGCCTTGGAAGATGGATGACAAGCCCATGTCAACAACAACACCTCCACCTTCTTCACCAACCAAGGAGATATAATCACATGGGTATGGGCACTCCCCTTGGCAACTGCCAAGCTTGGGGGAGGTGCCCCGGTATCATATCACCATCACTTTTATCTTTACCGTTTTTCTTAGTTCGATCCTATTAGTAGTATTTTGATCTAGTAGAATAAAGTTTATGGCATGATCTAGTTTTAAGTTTTGCTTTATGATCTCTCTATGTAATCGAGTTCGTGAGCTATATAATAAAGATTAGTGTTGAGTCAAGGGCTTGATTTTCTTGCTATGATCTTGGGTGAATAAAAGAAAAGAGAGAAAGAATAAGAAGAAACAAAAGTTCATATTGATCTTATTGATAGTAATGACTTCACATAGAAAGAGTGTGATGATTAAAAGTTGTTGGGAGTTGGCAGACATAGCTTTGGTCATCGTTGCAATTAATAGGAAGTAATAAGAAAAGAGAGGTTTCACATATAGATATACTATTATTAACATCTTTTATGATTGGGAACACTCATCAAAATATGACATGCTAAAGAGTATTTTGATATATTATACGTTTTTTTCCGACATCGTATGCAAAAGTTATAGCCGTTTTACATTTTCCCTACATTTTTTGCAAAACATGTCCAAATTTAAGTTTTTAAATTTTCCTAACTAGTAGATGTAGTAATATAACTACCTCTCGAAGGATTTTATTATTTGAAGTTTTTATCATTTTCTTTTGATTTTTTCAAAACAAAAAAGGCGATCCACCAAGGGGGGGGGGGTAGAGTTTGAAAATGGGACCTTTAGTCCCGGTTTGAGACACAAACCGGGACTAAAGGGCATCGCACCCTTTAGTCCCGGTTCGTGTCTCAAACCGGGACTAAAGGTCTAATCTTTAGTCCCAGTTTGACACACAAACCGGGAATAAAGGGCATCGCACCCTTTAGTCTCGGTTCGTGTCTCAAACCGGGACTAAAGGGCTCAGGTGAACCGGGACTAAAGCCTTAGCCGCACGAACCGGGACCAATGCTCACATTAGTCCCGGTTCGTGACTGAACCGGGACTAATGTGAATATTGCCCCGTGACCAAAGCCTTGTTTTCTACTAGTGATGCCCTGAAAAGGCGGAATCGAACTGGCCCTTAACCTGCAATTCAATTGTGCGTGCAATGATGAATCACTCATGCCTGCTATCTGTACATTTAGGCATCATCATACATGGCATAACCTAATACATGTGCATTCCATTGTAGAATCTGGAATATGCAATGTTTATGTTAGTTCATACGTTGCACATGATGTTTAAATACCCCTTAAATATGGTCAGTCAAGTGATGGTCTTTAAGCCTCCTTCTTTGCTTCTTTTCTTGATATGTAAGATTTGCTCACACATCTGTTCAATTGCTTGTTTGCATCAGCCAGCCATACTAGGACTATTTGCTTTGATTACTTGTTGTTCTTGACCTAACACTCTAACAGAGCTTGTCAACGATTTAAACACTAAGGGCTGCTGTAGTGGGGCCTTTTCTAACTCATAGGTGACATAAAGGTTTGGCTGTACACTAAAGTAGGCTCTCCAAGAGTACCTAGAGATCCAGTTCGAAGGTATGCCTAGTTTTTACATAGTGCAGACATAGTAAATGCTCATTTCATTGTGTGCAAGTGCAAGACATGCGGCATGTTTCATTATGTGGTGTTGTTTTGTTATAATCTCATTCTTTTGTGTTCACAGACTGGAAAGTATGCATATTTATCTTCCAAGGAGACAAGTAACTAGTTTGTGTCACCTTGCAGAGGGGGTGCAATGAAGATAAGATTGAGGATTTCCAAGTACAAGATGTTAGGAAGGAGTCTTGAAAGAGAAGTAGGAGCTGCACTGAGCCTCTTCAACCTGCTAAGGTAAGTCACTGTATGCAACTCAACCGTTCAATTCCTTGTTTGTTTCAGGCATAGTTAATTTTCTCTTTTCAATTGCTTTATTTGTCCTCAGTTAATGAGATGCCCAAATAATCATGCCTGATGTTCAGTACTTGTATCACTATTTGTTGACATAATTAAAGGCCTTACCATTTAGTTACTCTACCGAAGTGTGCCTGAAGCTTTGAAGTCTATTAACCAACTATTATTGCATGAGGCTCACAATCTAGTTTATACTACGCTAATGATTGCATAGTTTTTGTAGCGACCAGACCTCAAACGGTCCAATCTCTGTGCTCAGTTGTCATCCCTAGATCAGTAATGCTGACACCACACAGTACTTGAAGGATTTATAACAGAGTAGCAATCACACACTTATTAAATCGAGTGTCTCAAAAGAGAACTTATTACAATAAATATGGCTTAAGGCCATCTAATAGCGATAACAGCGGAAGGCTTGGAAGATAAGTGAGTCCATCAACTCCAACGGCATCACTGAGTATAGAACCACGACCTAATAACACCTTAATCGTCGTCTGAAAAGTCTGCAACATTAACGTTGCAACCCGAAATGGGTCAGCACATGGAATATGCTGGCAAAGTAACACATAGAGAGTAATGGAATGAAATAGGCTAATCTATATGCATATTTGGCTGGTGGAAAGCTCTATGGTTACAGTTTTGCGTAAAGCCAATTTTCCCTACTGCAAAGGAATAAATTTTATTTAACTATCATGGTAGTTGTTAAACATTGAGAATGGTTGACAGCATTCTCAATCCCAATTAAGCATCATCATTAAACAAAACCCAACAAAATTAATTTTAGAGTAACATGTTGAGATTCACATGATAATCCAGGTACTAGATACTCAAGTTGTCCATAACCGGGGACACGGCTAATCATGATTAGTTTATACACTCTGCAGAGGTTTGCGCACTTTTCCCCACAAGACTCGATCGCCTCCGTTTGGTTTCTCGCACTACATGGTGTTTGAGAAGACGGATGACCGAGAGATAGTCTTTCAGAAGCGCTAGCACCTTACAATCGGGTAGACCGTTACACCTACTTTCCCCTACATCTGCTAGTCTACCACTGTAAGAGTTCGCACATCTTAATCAACTATGCTAGAGCCCATAGTAGCTTGTGGCTGCACACAGAAGTTTCTAGCATGAATAATCTCATGATCCCTTTGAGACTGGGTGGCGGTCCAAAAGAAAAACAGGCAATCGCTGGAATACCCAGGTGCCTCAATCCACCCAGATGTGTATTTAAGTTGCCACCTTAGATAAACCTTTAATTAAAAATCTCACATCTGTCATGGATACACTCACCCAATCCACGTCTACTAGCATAGCATGGCATAATAAGCAACGTAGAAGTAACTCCCAAAGGTTTGATAATAACAAGTAATAGGTACTACCTCAACTACTTCCCAAACCCACAATTTAATTAGATCCTAATCATGCAATGTGTGAGGATTGATCTAATGTAATAAAACTGGGTAGTGGGAAAACATGATCAAAGTGTTACTTGCCTTGCTGATGATCCGGGAAACCTAGCGATTCGAAGTAGCAAGCGGCGCACTCCAGGTACTCTATCGCAAACAAACAAGCATACAATAAGTACTCAACTAATGCACAAGTAAAACTCAAATAAGAGATCTAACCAGAAAGTTCAATTTAAGAACTCCGGTTGGCAAAAAGAATCAAAACGAACGAAGCAACGAAAGACAAACGGCAAAAGAAACAGGCTTTGTTTACTATTCTGGATCTAGGGCAATTTTTACAGTGGAAAAAACTTGTTTGAGTTGGTTAAACGGAAAGAGGGTTTCAAGGCGAAACTCTAGGCGTTTGAATCGCCTGATTTCGATAAACGAGCGAAAAGTTAGATTAAAACGAAAATTGGATCAGAAATCGCGATCAGAAAAATCGCAGATTTAATCCGAGAAAAAGAAAAAACGACGAACGTTCGTTGAAACGAACGAACGCTCGCTAATTAAATAAACCGGAAAAACCGATCTATTTAAAAAACCAAACTAAAAAAACAACAAAACCGACGGAAAACCGATCGGTTTTTCAAGAAAAACTGGCGGCGGCGAGGTCTACCTCCGGCGAGCGGTGAACGGCGGTGGCGGTCCGGCGGCGGCGGGGCAGCGTGCGGCGAGGGGCGGCGGCAGCGGCAAAGGCGGCGGCGGGGGGGCTAGGGCGGCTAGGGTTTGGGGTGGTCCGGCTGGGCGTCCCCGACTTATAAAGCCGGCCGGGCCAAGTGTCCGGGTCGGACACGGCCCGTTAGGTCGGTTGCGTTTTTTTAATAGTTACGCTCAGAAAAAAACAAAAGGAGTACTAAACGGACTCCAAAAATCCCGAAATAAATTTTCCCCCGCTTCTAAAATCAAGCCGCACGGGACAAACATTTATTTGGGGCCTAAATGCAATTTTGAAAAACGTGCATTTTTCCCTAATACAAATAAAATAGAAAAAAACAAAATAAAATCTTATTTGATTTTTTTATCAAATCCTCAATATTTCTTTATTTTGGGAAAGTCAATTTTATTCCCTCTCTCATATTTTTGTGGTAGAAATAATTGAAGATAAAATAAATAAAATCAAATGATCCTATTTTCAAAATTTGAGAAAACTCAAATATGAAAATAATGAAATCCCCAACTCTCTCCGAGGGTCCTTGAGTTGCGTGAAATTTCTAGGATCAACCAAAATGCAATAAATATGATATGCAATGATGATCTAGTGTATAACATTCCAAATTGAAAATTTGGGATGTTACAGTTTTGCCTGCTGTAGTATGTTTGTATGAAACCCTCTGCTGTTCATTATGCTCCCTAAGAGTTTAATTGAGGCATAGAATGGCCAACTGCTTGCTTACTTATACTCAACGTGCTGTCTAAATTTGTAACTTGTCTGTGTTTTCGATTGGGCCCCAACATCATGCTCCTCTAGTGAGCTAAGAGGGATTTCTGTATGCAGGCTGCACAGACTATCTTTTTTATAATTTTTAAAATATCACTTGCTTATGCTTCATGACGTGTAACATTTTTTTTGAAAGTGACGTGTAACATTATTGTTAGTCCTGTTTTGCCATGTAGTACAAAATAGTGTCTTGTTCGCTTCACTGTTGTAACTATATTTTTGCCCTAGTCATGTGTACTTAGAGAAACATTTCAGGATGAAGTGACATCAACACAAAGATCTGCGAGCAGTGCGGCATGGCCGTTACCGAATAATTATGGATTGGAATTGGAATGTGCTGATGTTCTTGAGCATCAACTAGAGGTGGCAAGACAACATGTACATGATTTTCAACGTATAATCAACAAGTTGAGACTGAACATGCAGGTATTAGATGCAGGAGTCAAAAAATGAAACAAGACACTGAGGTAACCATGAAGGAATTGGAGATTTTGCAGACTGAAATTTGTGCTATTTGAATCCGGCCAATCCTATTTTCTGAAGAGATTATAGTTAAAATGGAGTTAAGTTGATGCGCGTCCATGATGCATGAGCCGTATTTGCCCAGTGTATGTAATTTGCTGTTTGTGTATGCTTTATTATCACCTGTGCCGAACCATAATGCCCAGTGGGTATAATCGGTTGTAATTTCTTTATTGTATAGTGTAGGATTATTCTACCTTTCTATGCCTTGATCTCTTTGTTGTATAGTGTATGCTTTTTAGAGGTGATAGTATTGAGTAGGATAATTCTTTGAATATGCTATATCGTTCAAACGGGGGCCAACTCGCCCGACCATGGCCCTTCACGGGCCGTCGGATCCATGGGCCTTCTACGTCTCGTAGGATCCATGGGCCGCCGACTCATTTATGGGTCTTGTACGGGCCTTTAATGGGCCGTAGACGTGCCTTTAATGAAAATCGTACGTTTTATGGGCTGACCATAACGGGCCGTTAATAGGCCGTATTTGGTGATGCTATGAAAATGGCCCAATAGACTAACGGTCCACAAACGGGTCGACTGTAACGACAGGCTGAATTTGGCCCACAAGCAGAAAATGACAGTAACGGGCCGTAAGTAACCGAATGCTGCAAATGAGCCCAAGAATAAATGGGCCCTCAGAAGGCCGAAAGTTAACTTGGGCTGGAAATAGCCCAATGGAATAACGGGCCATTAATGGGTACAAAGTGATACACTGTTCATTACGGGCTAGTTTCACCACGGGCCGTTAATGCGTGTAAAGTAATACACTGTTCATTACGGGCCAGTTTCAGCACGGGCCGCTAATGGGCCAAGAGTTACAAAGGGCCTCATATGGGCCGAAAGACGTCATGGGCTATACATGGGCCAGAAGTGAAAACGGGCTAGAATCATATGGGATGGCCCAGATGACGCTACTAGGCCTAATTCGGATAGGGCGTAACGGGCCTTGGGATAGCGGGCTGTAAATGGGCTATATGCGAACAGGCCGTTAAGAGGCTTTCCATGGGCCGGCCCGCCAGCTTTTGACCAAGTCAAACGGCCCGGCCTTTTCACAGGAATGGGCCACTATTGGGCCGTGCCACGTGTCGACGTATCATAGGCGCCTTCTGTCCAGTGAGTGGATGACATCTGTCCCAACGATGAGCCGACACGTGTTTCCTCTAGCCAATGATGATTTTACACGTGGAAAATCCCCATTGGTCGGGGCTGTTAACGGGTTATCGGATCCAAAACCCGACCCGATAGCTTAACGGCGTTCCGTTATGGTGGATGCCACGTGTCGGTCACCCTTGACGAAAGCACTTCTGTGACGCGCGATTTATCGTCATGGAAGTGGACACTTCCGTGATGATAATTTTGGTAATGTCATGGAACACTTCTACGACAGCACAGGTATGACTATCTTGATTCTATCATAAATTTGTCATGGATGTACATGCATGACAACAAACGCGACCTACTGTGACAAACACATATCATCACAGAAATGTATTTTTTTGTAGTGAAGAGGAAACGCGTTAGAAAAAGTAGATACGACGGAGACGTATCAACTCCCCCAAGCTTAAACCTTTGCTTGTCCTCAAGCAATTCAGTTGATAAACTGAAAGTGAAAAATAAAAACTTTTACGAACTCTTTTGCTCTTGTTTACATAAATAAGCTTAAGTAGCACCCAGGTTTTCAGCCAAAATTATAACTGACCATGTCGACAATAACTCTTAAAAATTATATTAACTCATATCAATGGCATAATCAACTAGCGAGCAATAATAAGATATCTCAAACAATCAACACTTGTTCAAGCAACCATGATATAATATGACAACAGTGGTATCTCGCTAGCCCTTTTTGAGACCACAAAACATAAATGCAGAGCACCTCCAAAGTTCAAGAAGTGACTAAACATTGTAACACATGGTAGAAAAGATCCAGTCATGATGCACCCAACATTAGCTACACACAATGCATGAGGATGACAATACTGCTCTCAGGTTCTGGCGCTTATTTGAGAAGGTGATGACACAACATAAAATTAAATAGATAGTCCCTTCGCAGAGGGAAGCAGTGATTTGTAGCGGTGCCAGAGCTGAAGTTTTTAAAATAGAGGTAAATGAAATTTTGAGAAATGCACCCTTCTTGTTTACTTCGCGACCATTATCTATCGATGTCTTCCATGCTAAACACATTAGCGGCGGTTCCCAAGCGATAAAAGTAAAGGTTTACTCCCCCTCCACCAACAATCACACTCCACGGCTTGTCCGAAACAACGGGTGCCGTCCATACCAACAACAGTCCAGGGGAGTTTTGTTTAATTATTTGGAATTTGAGTTCGGGACTAGGAATCCCTATTACCGCCCCTCTCGTGCAAGGACGGGTGAATAAACACTCATCATGAGAATAATCCGCTTAGCATGATATTGACTACCTCCTATCGCTCTATGAACAAGCAGATTTCCCGCTTAGTACATGCGAAGGCTAGCAATTAGGTTGAGAAGCGGCCAGCTAGAGAGTGAAAACGATCATGAACACGCATTATGCATAAGTAACATTGGATACTAGAATGAGTAGTATATGAACACCATGAACTTAAATATCATAGAGGCTATGTTGGTTTTGATTCAACTACATGCATGAACATGTGCCAAGTGAAGCCATTCGAACATTCAGAGGAGGATACCATATCATCATACTACATCACAATTTGTTTAACGCAATGTTGACATCCAAGATAAATCATTATCCAGTCCTAGCTACTTAAGCATGGCATGAGAAACTATAATCTCTAATTGTCATTGCAAACATGTTTGATCATAATAGGATGAATCATGGATACTAGGTTAAACATATTTACAAAAACAGAACAAGTTGAGTTCATACCCGTTTCTCTCTGCCACAGCCAGTTCATCAAATATCGCCATTATTGCCTTTCACTTGCACGACTATGAAAATAATAATAGTGCAAGAGTGCCGTGGACTAAGCTGGAATCTGCAAATATTTTATTCAAAAGGAGAAGACAAGGTAATATGGGCTCTCTGTTAGATCAACAATAATGCATATGAGAGTCACTCAACATTTTCATCATGGTCTTCTCCTCGGTACAACTCAATAAAAAGAAAATAACTTCAGAGAAACACACTGAAATGTTTTTGGAGTTTTTGGTTTTTCTTGAACAAGTAAATAAAAGGGGAAAAACAAAGACGAGAAAAACTATATACACGGGAAAGCTCCCAACAAGCATAAGAAGAACAAGGACATCTTTTTTGGTTTTATTTTTAGTACTACAACAGATTAAACTAGGATGAAAAGCTGAAAAGAAGCAGGAAATATTTTTGGATTTTCTCAAAAAAATTCAAACACACAAGAAGAAAACAAGGAAATAAATCTAGCATGGATAATACAATGAAAAAGTGTGGACACCGACAACTGTAATGAAATGTGTGAACATTAATATAATGTCACTGGAAATACATACTCTCCCAAGCTTAGGATTTTGGCCTACCTTGGTAATCACCACTCAAAGAAACTATGGGGTCCTATGTTGAAGTGCTGGGGAGCGGGCACCTGAGGGTCCTACTCCTGAGGCTCCTCCTCTGCCGTAGCTTGGTTGTTTCGGTAGGCGACAATGTCCTCAGGCATAATCCTATATCCGCCCCTGGCAATAGGATCAAACAAAGCAGGTGCAGGCAATGGAATAATATCATGATCTTTTTCTATTATGAAAAGCAAGGAAACACTAGTAATGGTGGAAACAGAACTTAGAAATCTAAGGCTGAAGGCTAGTTTCATTAACGAGTCTCACCTATTTCTTACTTCCCCTACCAGCCTGGGTGTCCACACTAAAAACCAGGTTATAAGGAATATGAGTGTTAGTGTTCTTGCCAGCAATAAACTGGTGGTGTGCCATAGCCTGATGATCTAAATAAACCTTGGGTAAAGGATAATCATGCTGATGTATCTTCATGTTAAAGTGACTCGCCAAACGAGTAGCATAAATACCACCATGTATTTTACCCTTGGATCTATTAATGTGGAGGCGACGTGCCACAATAGCTCCCAAGCTATAAGTATTGTTGCCGTAGAGTGCGCGGTGTAAAACGGTGAAATCGGGGGCACTAAGTGCACCAACCTTCTCTCTAGCAAGTAAACACTTCGCAATAAATAAAGTAAAATAATGCACCGAAGGGAATTGTAAGCTAGTGGCCGTGACACTCGACACCCCTCTCTCGTCTCCTACGGACAGAGTACGATAAAAGCCTTCGAACTCAGCAGGCCTAGGCTCTACTAAACTCCCATCAGAAGGGATCAAGCATATGTCACAAAATTCAGTAAGTGGTATCTGATGGGGTTAAACATATAAGTTAAACTGCACCTTAGGGGGATTATTCCTAGGCAGGAAATGAAAACTTTGCACAAAGGAATTTGTGAGGAGATGACATTGTTCACATTCAGCTGCGATGAAGTCGGTGAGGCCGGCATTAGCAGCATATTGTGCAAACTCTTGAAGGATTCCGGCCCCCTCCATGAATGGGTTATGCAGCCATTCACACGGCCGTACCTCCGCCATTCTCCGGGTATGGAGATCACTATCAGATGACTCCCCAATAAATCCCTTGGAGTTCTTCTTGGAAGCAAACTTCGTAAAGAAACTCATCTTTTTCCTATAAACAAAATTCTGAATTTTTAGTCCACAAATTTTTTCTCAACAAAACTTCACAAGATTGATAGAAACTACTCATAGGGACACATAGAGGCCATATCAAGCATTCAAACTACTTAGAACTCTAATAATTCAACAAGCAAGCTCATCTACAGCAGCACAAAGAGCAACTAATTATTCAAAATATAAACCACTAAAGCAAAAACTAATTGGACAAACAGAGGAGTCACATACCAAGCAACAATCCCCCAAAACAGTTTCGAAACGGAGCTTCGAGCAAAGAGATCGAAATCTGCGGGTTTCAGAGCAAGAACACGAGAGAGAGAGAGAGAGAGAGAGAGTAATGGTGATTTTTTTCTGGAGGTAGGTGGTGATGTGGGTTGAAGAGATAAGTGAGGGGCCCACATGGGGACCACAACCCACCAGGGCACGCCTGGGGGTCCTAGCGCGCTTAGGTGGGTTGTGCCCACCTGGTGCACCTCCCTCTGATGTTATTTGCACAAAAAATTCTTGAATATTCAGAAAAAACGTATTAAATTTTCAGAGCATTCCGAGAACTTTTATTTTTGGGTCATTTTTTATTGCACGGGAAATTCAGAAAACAGATAAAACATGAAATTTTATTTTATTTAACTAACAAAAACAGAAAAAAAAGGTGGGGGCAGAAGGTAGTGCTTACTAAATTCATCAACTTCATACCTCTCAAAAATGATTCATTAATATGGTTGATCAAGTCTTATTAACAACCACTTCAAATTAGCATGAAACTGGATAACTTTCGTAAAACACTAAGTTACCTCAACGGGGATATGAATGTCCCTAACAATAAGCATTTCATATTTCTTTTTTACAGTAGGTAGAGGTAGTTGAAAACTTCCAATAGTGATTGTTGGAGATTTTTTAATAACACTAATACCATTCACATGGAATTGTTTCTTTAGAAAGTGCACCGTATGCTCATTACCATTCATATGAAAAGTGGCCTTGCTTTTATTGCAATCAATAACAGCCCTTGCAGTATTCAAGAAGGGTCTACCAAGGATAATCGACATGTTGTCATCCTCGGGCATCTCAAGTATAACAAAGTCAGTTAAAATAGTAACATTAGCAACAACAACGGGCACATCCTCACAAATACCGATACGTATGGCAGTTGATTTATCAGCCATTTGCAAACATATCTCAGTAGGTGTTAGTTTATTCAAGTCATGTCTATTATATAAAGAGAAAGGCATAACACTAACACCAGCTCCTAAATCACATAAAGCAGTTTTCACATAATTTCTTTTGATGGAGCAAGATATAGTTGGGATTCCCGGATCTCCAAGTTTTTAGGTACTCCATACTTAAAGGTATAATTAGCAAGCATGGTGGAGATTTCAGCTTTTGGTATTTTTATCTTCTTGGTGATGATGCCTTTCATGTACTTTGCGTGAGGCATTTTTAAGATAGCAGTCAAGCGAGTACGCAAAAAGACTGGCCTAAGCATAATAGCAGAGCGTTCAAATTCTTCATCATCTTTCTTTTTAGGTGACTTAGGTGGAAGGGCATAGGTTTTTTAACCCATGGTTCTCTTTCCTTCCCATGCTTCCTAGCAACAAAGTCTCTTTTATCATATCTCTTATTCTTGGGTTGTGAGTGATCAAGAACAACAGCTGGTTCTATTTCAACGTCATTGTCTAGTTCTTTATTATTTGTTTGAGTGTCTTCATGAACCTCATCATTATATTTTTCATTATCAGAAGGTGAGTGTTCATCACCAGATTGAGTTTCAGCATCAGAAAAAGAAACATCGTTATTAGCAGCAGGAGGTTTTTCTACTTTAGGTTCACTAGAATCATGCAAAGCCCTATCATTTTTCTTTTTCTTTTTCTTTTTAGCAGGACTAGGTGCATTAGTGTTAATTCTTTGAGAATCATGTTCAATTATCTTTGGGTGTCCCTCAGGATAAAGTGGTTCCTAAGTCACCTTACATCCTCTAGTGGCTACTCTAACAGCAAACTCATTTATATTGTTGTCCATTTCATCAAGCAACCCTCTTTGAGATTTAGCAACCTGTTCTAGTTGAGTTTGAACCATAGAGGCATGCTTTCCTACACCTCTAACATCATTGGTAATTCAAAATAACAAGTCACTCAAGTGAGCAATCATATCCGAATTGTATTTCAATTGTTTCATAACATTTGCATTGAAGTGATCTTGTTTTCTAATGTAGTTGTCAAACTCATAAAGGCATTGACTAGGATGCATATTGTAAGGATTATCATTGTTATTGAATTTCATTAGAGAATTTACCTCTACCACCTTAGGTGGTGGTGGTGTATCAAGTCCATGTACTTCTTCAATAGGAGGTAAATTTTTGCCATCATCAACTTTAATACCTTTTTCCTTCATTGATTTCTTTGCCTCTTGCATATCTTCAGGACTAAGATATAAGATACCCCTCTTCTTCGGAGTAGGTTTAAGCGGTGGTTCAGGAAGAGTTCAATCATCATGATTTTTCAATATGTTATTCAATAGTTCTTCAGCTTGTCCAATAGTTTGTTCCCTGAAAACACAACCAGCACAACTATCTAGAAAATCCCTAGTAGCATCGGTTAGTCCATTATAGAAGATATCAAGTATTTCATTTTTCTTAAGAGGATGATCAGGAAAAGCATTAAGCAGTTGGAGAAGCCTCCCCCAAGCTTGTGGGAGACTCTCTTCTTCAATTTGCACAAAGTTAAATATTTCATGTAAGGCAGTTTGTTTCTTATGAATAGGAAAATATTTTTCAGAGGAGTAATAAATCATATCCTAGGGACTACGCACACAACCAGGAGCAAGAGTATTATACCAAGTATTAGCATCACCATTTAATGAGAATGGAAATAATTTGAGAATATAATAGTAACGAATCGTCTCATCATGAGCAAAAAGGGTGGCTATGTCATTCAGCTTAGTAAGATGTGACACAACAGTTTCAGTTTCATAACCATGGAAAGGATCAGATTCAACCAAAGTAATTAACTCTGGGTCAACAGAGAGTTCATAATCCTTATCATCAACAAAGATAGGTGAAGTACCAAACTTAGGATCACATTTCAATTTAGCATTCAAAGTTTTTTCTTTATACTTGCATAATAATTTTTCTAGATCATCTCTATCCTTACAAGCAAGAATGTCTCTAGTTATCTCCTCATCCATAACATAACCTTTCGGTACCTTTGGCAATTCATATCTAGGAGAACTAGGTGTAATGGGTGTTTCAAGATTTCCAGTTTCAAGCTTTTCATCGGTTTCAACAATTTCATCAGTTTCAGCATTCACAAAAGCTTTAGTTCTAGCAATTTGTTCATCAAGAAATTCACCTAGTGGACCACTCTCATCAAGCAAGGTACTAGCATCATCATGAGTAGCATTCATAGTACAAGTAGCATCATCAATAACTTGCAATATAACATAATTGATAGCATGTGGTGGTGTTGCAAGTCTACTTATAACAGAAGGCGAATCTAAAGCGGAGCTGGAAGGCAGTTCCTTACCTCCCCTCGTCTTAGAGGGAAAAATCTTAGTCTTAGCATCCTTAAGATTCTTCATAGTGATAATTTGGTAATAATCCCAAGTGACTCAACAAATAAAGCTATGCTCCCCGACAACGGCGCCAGAAAAAGGTCTTGATAATCCACAAGTATAGGGGGTCGCAACAGTTTTTGAGGGTAGGGTATTCAACCCAAATTTACTGATTCGACACAAGGGGAGCCAAAGAATATTTGCAAGTATTAGTAGCTCAGTTGTCAATTCAACCACATCTGGAGATTAATTATCTGTAGCAAAGTGATTAGTAGCAAAGTAGTATGATAATTTTGATAGTAGTAGCAACAACAATAGTAACGGTAATAGTGATAGCAATGATTTGGTAGCGAGTATAACAGTAACAGTAGTAGTAGTAACTTAGCAAGAGCAATATGAGAGAAATTCATAGCATTGGATCGGTGAATTCGTTGGATGATATTCATCATATAACAGTCATAACCTAGGGCGATATGGCACTAGCTCCAATTCATAAATATAATGTAGGCATGTATTCCGTAAATAGTATACGTGCTTATGGAAAGAACTTGCATGACATCTTTTGTCCTACCCTCCCATGGCAGCGGGGTCCTATTGAAAAATAAGGGATATTAAGGTGTAACAACATGTATTTTGGCCCTTTTCTTTTTCTTTTGATTTATTGGGTTTTTGCTCTGTTTTTCTTTTTGGAGTGGTTCTGTGGCCTTGTCACCTGGGAAATCATCTTCATTTCCCCCTCCAGAGTGCCTAATCATTCCCAAAACCTTGCCAAGATCATGTCACTTCACTGCTTGACCAAACCCTAATTTCCTTTTCTCGGGAATATTCCTTTTTCTATTAAATGAATAACCCTAATTACCCTAGGTTGTGAAGCAACCTATATTTTTGCCCATCCAAAAATCCCCAAATAATTCTTATAAATTTTTTGGGTCATAAATTCCTCAAATATGGAAAAATATTTCATTGGCCATATTTCTCATCATGCTCAATAAATTCATTTCCTATTCTGTCCTAAATGGCACATTGTGAAGAAAGTGCTATTTATCTTTTCCCATTTGATCCCAAATTTCTCGGACATATTTTCTTGTCCAAATAATTGACCTGTAACAAAATTAAACTTTATTTGCCTAGCCAAACATCCTCAGTGACTTTTCAAAGTTCCTGTCTGAGGGAAGTCTTTGTGAAGGAAATGATAGCTAGGGTTATCCAAATGAGTTGAGATTTTGCACACTACTTCACGTGCCCATATTATGACAATCCTCCAAATTTCAGCCCCATCCAATCATCTATGTGAGCACAGGACCAAATCTTTGGTTCTGGCAATATTTTCAGGTTGTGAAGCAAGTATAATTTATATTGCTTCAAAAATCCTGATAAATTATAAGATTGTTCTCCTACCAAAATAACGTCTCTCCACCAAATTTGGCACCATCTAACCTAGCCAATATGTCTCTAGAATTATTGCAAGATTCTGGTCAATGAAGATAGCTGTGAAGGAAGTACCATTTTGGTGAATCCAATTGGTATGAAATTTTTACAGCTTCTTACTATGACCAAATAACTAAGCCTTGCCAAATTTCAGCTCAAGTTGATGCTCCACGTGAGTGCATCATCCAAATCTTATTTCAGGACCAATTTATGCAGTTGTTAAGCAACTGTTATAATCCTTGAGCCAAACCCCTTCATAATTAGCAGGACCATATTCCTTCCTAACCTAAACCTACCAGACAACTCATTTGCCTCTAAGGTCACCTCAGTTGATCATTGTTTGATGATCACATTTACTGCAGTAAACTTCAGAGCTCACTTACCATTTCACCATAGAGTCTTTGACTGAGGTACCACATCAGTTGAAACCTACCCAGGAAGGACTAAACCCCAGACACCATTTGGGCGATAGTGTGGCACTGTGTGCACCAGTGCGCGTGGTGACCACCGCTTTTGCACACACTGGCCGCGCCCAGAACGTTTTCCTACTCAGGCCCCTTCTCTGCTCGGCGTCTCAGCGAGCACGGGCCTATCTACCATGTTCCCCGCGTCGTCGCCGTCCTTCTGGAGCCATTTTCCCCTCCGTCCGCTTCTCCGTCGGTGCTCATCGCCGCACGTCCACGAGCGAGTTGTAGCTGACAAGGATTTAATGGCGTTCGACCGCTTCTCCTCTGCGCCCCTCGGCCCCTCGTGCCCCTGAGCACCTCTGTAGCTCGTCCGGTTCCTTCTCGTCGTGATACCGCGCCTCCCCGTGATCGCTGGCCGTCGCCAGAGCATGGTCGGACGCGAGCGGTGGCACCCGAGCCACGGCCACGCGTCCACGGCCTCCCCTCCTCGCCCAGCCTATAAGTAGACCTCCCCGCGCAGTCCCGAGCACGCCACCAGCCCCCCTCACTCCCAGCAACCTCCCCATCCATCCGCCCGAGCCTCTGGAGCTCTCCTGCTCCACCATTACCACCATGGCCGCCGCCCCCTCTCGCTCAAGTTCGAGCAACCGCGAGCCCCTCCCTCTCCCCATCATCACCAGAAACCTCCCACATAGCCCTTGACCCTTCCCAGTACCGTGCCGCCGTCGTTCTGTGGCTGAGGTGCCGTGCTCAACTCTAGCTGAAACCACTGTCCGCCATGCCCTTGCCCCTGCCCTCCTTAGTCCACCACAGCGACCGTGGAATACCCCATCGGGTGCGGCTCCTCTTGCTGAACTCGTCCATAGGTCGAGCGACGCGAGAGGTGGCCAGAGTCGCCGGGGATCCGCGTCGGTGCCGCCGACCTTGTCTCTGCATCGCGGGTGAGCGGGAGGAGGACGAAGAAGACCTGTGAGCAGGGCCCTATCCCCACTGATCCCACCTGGCAGCCGCTCAGGCCTGGCCCCTCCTTTGTCAGCATGGCAAGTGGAGGCGCATTCGCGCGGATTGCGCTTCCCGTTTGCGTAAGCGCATTCTTCTTCCTCTTCAACAAAAATCCGTTTTCTATTAATTAAAGCGTATTTTCTGCCCCTTTCAGATAGACGTACGTTTTCACTTTCAGAAAGTGTAATCTAGTTTCACTTCGGCCAGGCATGCGCTTTCTCCATTCTGAAGATGTATTTTATGAGAATGTGTTTTCTGTTTTCAGCCCAGCGACCTGTTTGCAGTGGTTCTTTTGCAGATTAGTCCTTCATAGAAAACACTTCATAACTTTTCAACCATAACTCAGATCGAGGTGAAACCAGCGCTCACTCCTTCTTATCTTCGAGCTCTATCTTTTGGTAACATTTTCACTAGGTTGTCTCACAGTGAAAATGACCATTTTCCCCTTGCCTCTAATCAGCCCCCTCCGAGAAAGAACCGTCCGACGTTTCGTTCCGCGGCTTCACCGCACTTCTTCCCGGAGTCTCCGTCACCCCCAAGCAAGCGACAATACCCACTTGCATGATAATCATGCAATAGCCATGATTTTCAACTTGAATATCTATTAAATGTTGGCTTGTTTAAAATATGGTTATCGTTGTTTCGATAATGCTTCTGGGTTAGTGCTTACTTTCTTGCTATGTTGTTATGCACCTGGTTATCATGCCGTGCTAGTTGATGGTATTCCTTTCATATGCTTATGCTTGCTAGTAGTACATGTTGATGTTGGTAATGGTCTTCGGTGCACGACTGTCGTCTGTCCCGAGTACCGTTGTTATGCATGTTCCATTGCATCCAGTTGGTTAAATGCTTGCATGATGGCATTGTTGATATGTTCTTGCATGATATTTATTGTTGATGCTAGTGGTCATGCTATGTTTCTGAGAAGTATGTACTTATGAAGTTCAGGCTAGTCAGTATGCCATGCTTAGTTGGATATGATTACTTGTTGATATGGTGGATAGTTATGTTGTACCCTCATGATTATGTTGATATCATGCTCATGCATTGTAATTGCATCATGTCATTTTATCATGGCTCAACATATTGCATTCAAGTTTAACTGGATTAAATTGAACTTGAACAACTTTTGGCTGAGTCATGGTGCCACCATATCGAGCTGACCAGTGCAACCACACTTACCTTTATGGGAAGATCCTAACTGGGTCTATTGTCGTGCCTCTCGCCGGTGCCTCCAACGAGGGAAGGTTATGGGCGTGCGGTACCCTGGCCCAGTAAGCAGACATAACCTTGTGTGTCCGTAGTTGGATGATAACCACTTTTGTCCCCGTTTGGTACCGTTTTTCCACGACGATGGCCGTTGGTGCCTTTGGTAGGCACGGGGCCACCCATGACCTGGCTCAGAGGGGAGTTGGTCGGAGTGGCCGGGAGAGTGTCATGGCAGTAGGACGGTGTCGGTTCAATATCCGGCGTATCTCGTAGTAGGGGTCCTAAGCTAGGCGTCTTGGAGCGATGGTAACATGGACACATGATTTTACCCAGGTTCGGGCCCTCTTGATAGAGGTAAAACCCTACATCCTGCTTTTGATTGTATTCATATGGGGTGTAGTACAAAGTACATGTGTCTACCACGAGATTGTAGTAATGAATATGAGATTGTCTATTGACTAGCCTGGCCTCCGTTTATATAAGACACCGGAGGCCTAGGGTTTAGGAGAGTCCTTGTCTCGGGCACCAAGTCTTGTGGAGTCTTCCTTGTATGCGGCAGGGGTTGTCCGAACTGGCCCATGAGTATGCGGCCACGGGGTCCTCGGCCCAATCTAACTGATCGGGAGATGACGTGGTGAGTACCCCCTAATCCAGGACACCGTCAGTAGCCCCCTGAACCGGTCTTCAAGTTGGGGACGCTCCTTGATTCTTCCGAACTGTTCTTTATCTTCGGTCGTCGGTCTTGAAAACTGGTTCAACAAATCTTTCCATCTTCGATCTTGAGGATGCCGAAGTGAATCCGAAGAGTTTACACGTCGGGTATCCGAGGAGCCCCTTTAAGTTTCCGGCCTTTATCAACGCCTTGTTATTTTTATGCCACACCTCGAGTTTGATGTTGTTCCCGGGTGGCAGTGTCCTCTTGTGTCCGAGCTCCAACGCCGGACTGCATTCGAGATATCTTTTGCAGCCGAGCACCAACGCCGGTCTATATCCGAGCTCCAACGCCGGAATGTATCCGAGCTCCAACGCTGGACAGTATCCGAAGAGAATTGTTATAGTCAAGCTCCAACGCCGAACTGCATCCGAGCTCCAGCGTCGGACTGTATCCGAGCTTCAACGCCGAACTATGTCCAAGCTCCAACGCCGGACTATGCCGGAAATGCCCTCTAAGGAACCAGCCACTTGCATCCGAGCTATATGCCGAACTGCTTCTGAGGTGGCTCAACACCTCGGTCATGGGCTAATTGTTTGTGGATTTTATTTCCGATGCATATAAATTTATTTGCTGACGAGATGTATTGCCAGTAGTCCTCAAGGTGTCTATCGGCCTAAAATCCGAGATGCACCTGAAGAAAAAAATTAGACCGCTGACCCTAGTAGCCCCTGAGACTCAGGTCGATTCATAAAATCAGCCTGAGGATCAATTCCCAGCTAGGCAGCATACTTAGGAATAGAAACGCAGTGTGCAAAGTCCTCGAGACTCAGGTTGGGTGTGGCCAACCAACCTGAGGATAATAATCTCATCGAAAACTATATTGCACTTTAAATTTTCGACATTGGATTGTCAATGCAGTAGCCCCCGAGACACTGGTCAGGTGGCAACACCAGATCAGGGGATCGATGTACCCCTTTAATGTTTGTAAATAATAAGCACGAAGCCCAATAGCCCCCGAGCCTTAATGTGGGCACGGGTGGCCGAATTAAGAATCAATATCCAAAGTAAATACAAATACCGATGATATGTTTATTTTGACTCCGTTGCGACCGTTTATCAGTTGAAAGTGGCCCATCGTCGGCTTCTACCCCTTTGTAGATACTACGCAGGGTGTTTCCGCAATAAAAAGATAACCCTTAGCCGACGTCTCGGTGCCCGAAGGCGGTTGAGTTAGCAGAAACGAGGCAATCAGATATGCGGGCTTTATAACTTTCACTTAGTCAGAGGAGTTTTAAATTGGGGAAGCTAACTACGAGCCCCCGGTTAGTGTTCGGCGACAGCCGAGGTCAAGCCGTAAACACTTCGGCCAATGTTATGAACGGCCCGTCATTTAACACAGTCATCGGATCACTGACTAGTTTACGCTTATTGTGACAGTCAGTTTTCGGCTTTCTCCACTGAGGTGCTTAACCATGCTAGCTGGAAGCACAAACGCAGTGGTTCTCCTTTTGCACACCAGGCCGACTGAAGCGGAACGTAAGCGGTCAAGCACAGGAGCCGGGCAACCCGACTATTGACCGAAGACACAATTCAAAACCAATGCATATATAGTAATAGCCGAGAATGTTTTTGCCGAATCTCTAAAGGTGTCCGGCGTTTGTACTACGCGACTTATGCGGGAAACACACAAATAGTTTAAAAGTGCCATAAGCATGGAAAACCAAAAAACGTCAGTAAAAACTAGACGTCCGAACAAGATCAAGTGTTCGGTGCCAATCTGAAAATTGGTCCTAGAAAAGAAAAAAATGCTTATGTAGTGCTTTAATATGATACATCCTATCTCAAGACTTCAAGCAGTTCATCCTACGGCCTCAACCTCCTATCCCTAAGGCGGGGTACTTCTCGTTAGGCCAATTTAGCAACTAAACTCTAGCGGCTTTGAGAGAGAAATTAGGCTCCCCGGCTATTGACCACACACTCGCGTCGAAAAAGGAGTGATAGAAAAAGACTTTGCAATGACTAGGAAGAAATTATTTATTATAAAATGGCTCATATAAGTTTAAGAGCCCCCAAGTGACTTGGGTAAAAGAATTTTTATGTATAATGATCATATGCACCGAAGTACTTGTATCATATTTGTGTTCACCCGAACTTTAAACGCGTCTTAACCGACCGTCGGCTTCTCCCTCTTTGGTCTAGGACCGAAAAGTGTTATGTACTCCACCTGTCGAGAATATCAACGGTGTTTCCGATAACCAGGCAATCAGGCCATATGGCTGTAACAAACAAAGCGTGCTCAGGGAACTTATGCTATATTACTGACAAAGTGTAAGAAGTATCTTCGAAGAAAATAGTACCCCCACCGATACCTTTCTTCGGTGCTCATTGTTACTATGAGACTTGTGCAATAGAGTTTTTGTACTCATGAGTTCCATTGTGTGCCGACCATAATTGAAAATAAGAGTGCTAGCTTCGGCTTCACCCAGTCTGAGGTCCGGCTCGAATGACCCGATCGTGACAATCGCAGAGGTGCTCCCTTTACTCCCTAGCCGAACAATCGGGAACATAGGGGTAAACACAGGAGCGAGGCAACCCAACTTGCAAATCGCTTAAGTCAACATGGTGCATATTGTGGCGTAATACACGAACAAGGAACGAAGCCGTACAAGTATAATCAAATGCAAGAGGAAAAGCTTCATAAAGGAAGCCCCCAAGTAAATGGGGTATTTGAATTTGTGTGTCACAAACAAAGTTTTGACAAGGGAGTTTTTTCACATACAAATTTTTACCAAGAAGGTATAATGCTTGGTCGAACCGAACAAAATTTAAGACTTTGAGCACGAAAGCGACTTAGCTGGTTAATGTGTTCGGCATTGATGACGCGGTCCGAGCTTGGTGCGGGACAAGGTCTCAGCCCCCAAGCCTGTGGCCGAGCGAAGAGCTCGGCACTTCGAAGTGGCGACATGGCACGGCCAACGTGGCGAGGTAGAACCCTAGTCCGATCGAGGCGGTGGAGCAGGCCGGCAGTATGACACCGAAGTCCCGGGCGTGGGTTAATGAAGTGATGGCGAAACCCCCGGTCCAGCCGAGGTGACATGGTACGTCAGTACGCCGAGGTGACAGAGCTACCCAAGCCGGATCATTTACCTGTGCACAGAAAATAGTGCGAGCCGGAGATAATAGTAAAAAAATTGTTGCGTAATTAATAATTTATGCAAAGTGAGTAATAAAAGAAATTTGGCCCGTGTGCCGAACACTCGATGAGGTAGAGCTCTCTCAACGATGCCGAAGTCCCCGAGGCAACCGAACATGTCGGTATGACAATTTGACCAACAAGATGATCACGCGAGCCGATTTATGCCGATTGGGACGACGGCGTCGGCTTGCCGAAGTGACCGCGTGACGCAGTCAAAGTCGATTACAGGGATACGCGTTGACGCGACGCAATGACTTGGTCGATGCAGGCGGGACGACGACATCGGCTTGCCGAGGTGTTGGCGCAGCCCAACCAAAATAGATTGCCTGCACGCACAACATAGTGCAACCAAGAAATAATAATAATGAAAAAAGGTGCATAATTAATTTATGCAAAGTAAAAAAAGGTTTGGTAAATATGGCCTGAGCGTTGAGGCTAGCTCGATGGTATGATGGCATTGTGGCGCGGCGATGTCGACACATGTCAGCCACCCTCAGTGACAGCAAGACGCCAGCTAGACGGACGTTGTGCCCAAGTGTCGACAAAATAACCCTGCAAAAATAATGCATTGCAAAACAACAGAAAATATTCTATGTGCAATAATTTTGGGAGCTAACCGAATAGTTAGGAAAAACAAAACATGTTCGACGGCAATGACGGGGCTGATCCAAACTACTAAAATTCGCTGACCAAAATCGAGGTACCATACTGATGTGTGTTTGGAGGTCCTCATCCCCATGTGGTCGCTCGGGACATGCTGCCGCTGCTTTATGTATGCGTTGCCGCGCGTGCGCCCCTGAGAAGCTGATCAAGCCGGAGCTTGCCAGCTTGCGCGGGGATCATCTCCTCCTGTTATGCACACTCTTTATAGGGCAAATCCGGTTGCAGATACGGCGTCCGTCAGACTGCGGACAAAAAATCCACATCCAGATGCTGATGAAACGATAGTACAAGGCTGGCACTTCTTGGGACCGGAGTACTGCCCAATTTTCACAATTCTGATCTGCCAAAACAAATAAAAGGCAATGGCCTATACAAAACAAGTAAGAACTGCCATGAAAAGATTCTCTTCTCTTTCCTTTCTACGCGAGGTAGTATTTTGGATTACTAGATCCAACCACGTCCAGGACACTGTACTGCAAAACTAGTAGTCAATTGGATTAGCATACTAGTACTCAATTACGTGAAGCAGTAAGATTCTAGGTCCATGCACTTTTTAGCAAAAGGTAGCAGAGGACTGGCGGCCGGGCAGGAGATGAAATAAAAAAAAAGCTAAGGAAAAGGATCTCCCTGGTGCGTGCATTCCGTCAGGCTGATTTGATCGGCCGATGTGCATAGTTGCCACGCGTGAGCTCTACTGGTCCAGGGTGGCTCCTTGGCTACGGCGCCGCCTGATGGATTCTTCCATTGCCTCTGTGCCCGTTTTTCCGACACCTCCACGGCGCACCGACGCCACAACAGCGGAGATCGGATCTGCCGTATTATCCGAGGTCGGACACTTTTTGTATGATCTTGATTTGACTGTGAACAGGGTATCCTGAGGCAGTAGTCATAATTTACAATAAAGATAGTCTATACAGAACACATGTAATTGAAAATATATCACCTGATCATCCCATCGATTCGCATCGATCACCCAGCAGGCTCTCAATAAAAGCACCAATATCGATTCAATATCCGGCGTATCTCGTAGTAGGAGTTCTAAGCTAAGCGTTTTGGAGCGATGGTAACATCGACACATGATTTTACCCAGGTTCGGGCCCTCTTGATGGAGGTAAAACCCTACATCCTGCTTTTGATTGTATTCATATGGGGTGTAGTACAGAGTACATGTGTCTACCACGAGATTGTAGTAATGAATATGAGATTGTCTATCGACTAGCCTGGCCTCGGTTTATATAAGACATCGGAGGCCTAGGGTTTAGGAGAGTCCTTGTCTTGGGCGCCAAGTCTTGTGGAGTCTTCCTTGTATGCGACAGGGATTGTCCGAACTGGCCCATGAGTATGCGGCCACGGGGTCCTCGGCCCAATCTAACTGATCGGGAGATGATGTGGTGAGTACCCCCTAATCCAAGACACTGTCAGACGGTTTTGTCGGAACGCCGTTGGTCCACCTGAATGGGAGGGCGAGGCCATGGGTTCCGTGGTGTGGGTACAGTGTACTAACCTCTGCAGAGTGTATATTAAATCTATCGATAGTCGTGCCTGCGGATAAGGGCCCAGTTCGTGTCGGTCACACTGTGAGTCAACAGTAATAATAATAATGTGTTTAATAACAACCCCGGTTCGATGATGAGATAAGTTGGTTGTGATCGCCGGAAAAATCACCGTTTGAGACCAAGTGCTGGTCATGGTTGTGATCGTCGGAAAGATCACCATTTGAGACCAAGTGTTGGTCATGGTTATGATTGCCGGAAAGATCACCGTTTGGTTACGAGGTAACCCGAACAGAATAAGTGGTGCATATAATGTTATCATGTTGCATGATAGTGTCCTCATGTTTATATGTTCATGCCATGCTCATATTGTTCTAGCAGTATTATGTTCATGTTGTTCATGCCATGTTATCCTGATGATCTCATGATAATTCCTGCTTAACCTGTAATTGCCATGTTGTTGTTTGTCTTGAATGCTTTTGGTTATTGTGAGCTTGCAAGTACATTCAATGTACTGACCTGGCGTGTCATGCCAGTTTGCAGGTCATGCCGTGATTACTTGATTGCTTGCCGTGGTTTCCATCCGTGCGAGCTAGGATAAACGTTCCAACCAGAGTCCCTGCGGATTGGAGTTCATCATCGTTGTTCGTTGTTCCGCTGTCAGTAGTTGTTCCGCTGCTTCGAGTTGTTATGCTGCTTGTATAAAGCAAGCGTGGTTGGCGTAGTGTCACCGTACCGATGTTATTCATTGTAATATCGGAACCCTTGTATCCATATTCGCGTTGTAATAGAGAGTTGGTTTGTTCTATACTAAGCAGTGACTTATTCCAGAAGACTTCACCTCAATCTCTGGGCTGGAATACAGGGCGTTCCAGTTTTCTCTGAGCCGGGGTGTCACAAGTTGGTATCAGAGCAGGTCTGGCTGTAGGACGCCCTAGTCAGCGCGAGCGGTAGAAACCGATAGAAATCAGTAGTTTAAAGTCCGACCTGTTTATTGCTTTTGGTTGCTGCATTTGTTTGTTGCATAGCATGCATATAGCCTTAGTATTTGTTGATAATGGTTTATCCGGTGAGTGTAGCTGGCATCGGTTCGGATCCACTACAGCTCAGCTTTTGCATTTCTCCAGTTTTATTTTCTTGCTCGTTCTTTAATGTTTGGTGTCATTTCTGTCCCAGCAGAGTGATGCCAAGTGATCCCGACACCGTTTGCAAAAATGGTGCTCAGGTATCTCGCCGATATCCTCCTTTCAGCCCCGCCTATCGTTTCGGTGATGGACATGCTTCTATCCTGAATCGCTCTTCATTTTGTCATGTTGGAAACCCTTAATGATCTTAGTTATCAAGAAGGGGCAATGTCAGCAGCCTCAGTTTTTCCCCGATATCCAATTTCTTGGACGAGTACGTATCTTTTCCGTCCGCTTGATAATAATGTGGTTGCGACCTTCGTGTCCCACTACATGATTACTGAGTATGTTCTCGTCTTCGAGCTAGTCTGGGTTGCTACCTGGCTAAGCTAGCACTTGGTGTAGCGTTGTTTACACCAATTCTTCCACACATTTATTCGTCCTCGTGCACACTGTCACATCATGCTAGATCGTAGAACCGGAGATCCCGCGAGATTTGTGTGCTTAAGTAGGCAAGCATATTGTGTGACTAGCAGTAATATGTGGCATTGACTGTGTGTGAATTGATTGTTGTTGTGTGCTTTTGTTTAGTTGAGTTTTCGTTTTCTTCTTTCTTTCTGGGCCCCGGTGTTACATTATGTTTCCCCTATAAAGAGTAGCTCATCAACCGCCACCGGACCCTAAGAATCAGCAAGGAGTTCAAATATTTGGAAACTCGGCTAAACAGAATGGAATTCTCAGCCGACATCAGTGAAATGGGGAATATCTGTTTTTGAGGCTGATAATCAATTTTTTATTAGTATGCACTCCTCACAACATTACTGATAACTCAAGTCTACATCGGTACAAAATCCTCACAACAGTAATGATCAAGTTAGCAACAAGACAAGTCAGGTACAAGATCAACGGTACATTTTCAGTCAAATGTATGGATCATATACAAAATTTTGGCTCAGCAATGCATGATGCTTGAAATATGTTATCATCCAAAATAAAGTCAAAATGTGATATGCTCAAGGCAGACAGTCATACAAATTTTCTCATGCAAATTATCATCCCCAAAATATTATGGGCGTGTGTGTAGATTTTAGTCTGAATATTAGTATGAAGCTTGGGATGTAAGAAATTCAGTCTTCTTCCACACGTTATCGGAAGAAATTTATGATGAAAGGCTCCTCAATTTTTCTCAGCAAGATACCGCGGTAAAAGCTTCTGACAGACGAAAATGAATTTTTCTCAACAAGCAAACCCGAGGAGAAGCTTCTCAAGTACGGAACTCGGGCTTCCCCAGCACAATAATCAGACCAGGCTTCATGTATAGAGCCTTCTTCTGCACGATACCTAGACAAAGGATTTGAGCAGAAGATAACGAGTCTTCCTCGGCAAGCTACTCGGATGGCTTCTCTCGTAAGACATTCAGTCTGCGTCAGTATCATACTAATACACCATCCTCGAAAGTTATATGATAAGCAGTACCGCTCAAGAAGCAGACTCACAACATTTTGTCGGAAGCACAAATCCGTCAGGGCATGTGTCTTATTCAAAAAGCCAATGTTTGGTTGCATGTGAATCTTCTATATGGTGATCATGTATCCCCAGTCATATTAATCAATCATACGAGATGAGGCAAGGATCCAACGGATATACCTAAGGAAAGTGAGGATCCCACAACCTCACGAGTCAGGCAAAGGAAAATAAGCAGAGATACATCCCACGAATTACAAGAATTGACAAGATTCTGGGGATGAAATGACAGAATCAACAGTCTTGACGAAGGTCATCAAGGTCATTATTCCCGCAACTGACAAGGAGATCCCTTAAAACCTTGTCACCTTCTTGTATGATTGGCCTCAACAATAGGCTATGTACCGCTACAAGTCCCGATTATATGTCATATATGTGCGGACCCCGGTCAGAAAACAGGCACAAGGGAACAATGTCAAAAATATTGCACTAATCACGTCCCTGGTCATACGAAGAATCAAGGACAGGTGTGGCCAAGGTATTCTAGTAAGGTACCCTCACAAAGAAAATCATGACCGTTAAAGGGTGAGACTGACAGCAAAGGTATGATGATTTTTGCACGACCCTCAGGGTCCGGATACCCAAATCAGTTGGAGGCCGTAATTCCATATGGATCCACAAAGGCATACCCTCAGCGCCCTACTCTGTTTTACAAGGATTTCATATCACGCTGACCCGCTTGGAATGGTTACTGTGGAAAATCCAAATGGGTATACCGACAAAATGAGAAAGTCAGAAGCCGAACAATCAGCTCAGATCCGGTATACTCACCGACGAAATCAAGTACACGGCCAGTCTATCAGAAAAAGCAATTGTCCATCAGCCCCCTGTCAGGCCAATCTCAAGGTGGAAATATTTGAGGTATGACACAGCTATAACTCCATACACCGTTATATTGCTCCTGACAAAAGGCAGTCGAATCATTGGTACCTATATCATGCTCGAGCCAAAGGGGTAAATCAAAATAAATCAGTACCACCTATGAGCAGTTAGATCCCTTCAAAAGATGGCCATGATTAATTCTCAGCATTTATTGAAACCAGAAGGCCTGCATTTATTTGAAGCAACCCCATGAAAGAAGTAAAAAAGGTTTTTCATGACCAAATGAAAAATTTATGCCCAGATCCATTGGACATCACCACAGGTATGGGAGAATCAATGTCAGTAAAAAGGAATTGGTATATGAGCAAAGACCCGTCAGAATTGGGAAAGGTGAAGCAAACCACCCCAAAGCAAGGTAAGCAGATCATATGAAATTCTTAAGGGAACAATATACAAAGGAAATGGATACCCGAGTTGGAAACGGTGTCCTCAAGTCATACTGGTTCCCTGAGCAACTAAATCTCGAGGACGAGATTTCTTTAAGGGGGTAAGAGTTGTAACAGCCTGGATTTTGGCCCTTTTCTTTTTCTTTTGATTTATTGGGATTTTGCTCTTTTTTCTTTTGGAGTGGTTCTGTGGCCTTGTCACCTGGGAAATCATCTTCATTTGCCCCTCCGTAGTGGCTCATCATTCCCCAAAACCTTGCCAAGATCATGTCACTTCACTGCTTGACCAAACCCTAATTTCTTTTTCGCAGGAATATTCCTTTTTCTATTAAAGGAATAACCCTAATTGCCCTAGGTTGCGAAGCAACCTATATTTCTGCCCATCCAAAAATCCTCAAATAATTCTTATAAATTATCTGGGTCATAACTTCCTCAAATATGGAAAAATATTTCATTGGCCATATTTCTCATCATGCTCAATAAATTCATTTCATATTCTGTCCTAAATGGCACATTGTGAAGCAAGTGCTACTTATATTATCCCATTTGACCCCAAATTTCTTGGACATCTTTTCCTGTCCAAATAGTTGACTTGTGCCAAAATTCAACTTTATTTGCCTAGGCAAACTTCCTCAGTGACTTTTCAAAGTTCCTGTCTGAGGGAAGCCTTTGTGAAGGAAGTGCTAGCTAGGGTTATCCAAATGAGTTGAAATTTTGCACACTACTTCATGTGCCCATATTATGACACATTTCAGCCCCATCCAATCAGCTATGTGAGCACAGGACCAAATCTTTGGTTCTGGCAATATTTTCAGGTTGTGAAGCAAGTATAATTTATATTGCTTTCAAAATCCTGATAAATTATGAGAGTGTTCTCCTACGCAAATAACTTCTCTCCACCAAATTTGGCACCATTTCACCTAGCCAATATGTCTCTAGAATTATTGCAAGATTCTAGTCAGTGAAGATAGCTGTGAAGGAAGTACCATTTTGATGAATCCGATTAGTATGAAAATTTTAAAGCTTCTTACTATGACCAAGTAACTAAGCCTTGCGAAATTTCAGCTCAAGTTGATGCTCCACATGAGTGCATCATCCAAATCTTATTTCTGGACCAATTTATGCATTTGTTAAGCAACTGTAATAATCCTTGATCCAAACCCCTCCATAATTACCAGGACCATATTCCTTCCTAACCTAAACCTACCAGACAACTCATGCCTCTAAGCTCACCTCAATTGATCACTGTTTCAAGATCAAGTTTACTGCAGTAAACTTTAGAGCTCACTTACCATTTCACCACGGAGTCTTTGACCGAGCTACCACGTCAGTTGGAACCTATCCAGGAAGGACTAAACCCCAGTCACCATTTGGGCGACAGTGTGGCACTGTGTGCACCAGTGCGCGCGGTGACCACTGCTTTGGCAGACACTGGCCGCACCCAGAACGTCTTCTTGCTCAGGCCCCTTCTCTGCTCGGCGTCTCAGCGAGCACGAGCCTGTCTACTGTGTTCCACGCGTCGTCGTCGTCCTCCTGGAGCCATTTTCCCCTCTGTCCGCTTCTCCGTCGGTGCTCGTCGCCGCACGCCCACGAGCGAGCTGTAGCCGACAAGGCATTAATGGCATTCGGCCACTTCTCCTCTGTGCCCCTCGGCCCCTCCTGCCCTGAGCACCTCTGTAGCTCGTCCGATTCCTTCTCGTCGTGATCCCGCGCCTCCCCGTGATCGCTGGTCGTCGCCAGAGCATGGCCGGACGCGAGCGGCGGCACCCGAGCCATGGCCACGCGTCCACGGCCTCCCCTCCTCGCCCAGCCTATAAGTAGACCTCCCCGCGCAGTCCCGAGCACGCCACCAGCCCCCTCACTCCCAGCAACCTCCCCATCCATCCGCCCGAGCCTCTGGAGCTCTCCTGCTCCACCATTACCACCATGGCCGCCGCCCCCTCTCGCTCAAGTTCGAGCAACCGCGAGCCCCTCCCTCTCCCCATCATCACCAGAGCCCTCCCACATCGCCCCTGACCCTTCCCAGTACCACGCCGTCGTCGTTCTGTGGCTGAGGCGTCGTGCTCAACTCCGGCTGAAACCACCGTCCGCCATTCCCTTGCTCCCGCCCTCCTCAGTCCACCACGGCGACCGTGGAATACCCCATCGGGTGCGGCTCCTCCCGCTGAACTCGTCCATAGGTCGAGCAACGCGAGAGGTGGCCGGAGTCACCGGGGATCCGCGTCGGGGCCGCCGGCCTCGTCTCTGCATCACGGGTGAGCGGGAGGAGGACAAAGAAGACCTGCGAGCAGGGCCCCACCCCCACGGACCCCACCTGGCAGCCGCTCAGGCCTGGCCCCTCCTTTGCCAGCATGGCAAGTGGAGGCGCATTCGCGCTGATTGCGCTTTCCATTCGCGTAAGCGCATTATTCTTCCTCTTCAGCCAAAATCCATTTTCTATTAATGAAAGCGTATTCTCTGTCCCGTTTAGCGAGACGTCTGTTTTCGCTTTCAGAAAGCGTAATCTGGTTTCACTTTGTCCAGGCATGCACTTTCTCCATTCTGAAGACGTATTTTATGAGAATGCGTTTTTTGTTTTCAGCCCAGGGACCTGTTTGCAGTGGTTCTTTTGTAGATTAGTCCCTGGAAGAAAACACTTCATAACTTTTGGACCGTAACTCCGATCGAGGTGAAACCAGCGCTCACTTCTTCTTATCTTCGAGCTCTATCTTTTGGTAACATTTTCACTTGGTGGTCTCATAGTGAAAATGACCATTTTGCCCTTGCCTCTAAGCAGCCCCCTTTGAGAAAGAACCGTCCGACGTTTCGTTCCGCGGCTTCACCGCACTTCTTCCCGGAGTCTCCGTCACCCCCAGGCAAGCCACAATACCCACTTGCATGATAGTCATGCAATAGCCATGATTTTCAACTTGAATATCTATTAAATGTTTGCTTGTTTAAAATATGGTTATCGTTGTTTTGGTAATGCTTTTGGGTTAGTGCTTACTTTCTTGCTATGTTGTTATGCACCTGGTTATCATGCCCTGCTAGTTGATGGTATTCCTTTCATATGCTTATGCTTGCTAGTAGTACATGTTGATGTTGGTAATGGTCTTCGGTGCACGACTGCCGTCTGTCCCGAGTACCGTTGTTATGCATGTTCCATTGCATCCAGTTGGTTAAATGCTTGCATGATGGCATTGTTGATATGTTCTTACATGATATTTATTGTTGAGGCTAGTGGTCATGCTATGTTTCTGAGAAGTATGTACTTATGATGTTCATGCTAGTCAGTATGCCACGCTCAGTTGGATATGATTACTTGTTGATATGGTGGATAGTTATGTTGTACCCTCATGATTATGTTGATATCATGTTCATGCATTGTAATTACATCATGTTATTTTATCATGGCTCATCATATTGCATTCAAGTTTAACCGAATTAAATTGAACTTGAACAATTGTTGGCTGAGTCATGGTGCCACCATATCGAGCTGACCAGTGCAACCACGCTTACCTTTATGGGAAGGTCCTAACTGGGTCTATCGTCGTGCCTCTCGCCGGTGCCTCCAGCGAGGGAAGATTATGGGCGTGCGGTACCCTGGCCCGGTAAGCAGGCATAACCTTGTGCGCCCGTAGTTGGATGATAAGCGCTTTTGTCCTCGTTTGGGACCGTTTTGCCACGACGGTGGTCATTGGTGCCTTTGGTAGGCACGGGGCCACCCATGACCTGGCCTAGAGGGGAGTTGGTCGGAGTGGCCGGGAAAGTGTCATGGCAGTAGGACGGTTTTGTTGGAACGTCGTTGGTCCATCCGAATGGGAGGGCGAGGCCATGGGTTCCATAGTGTGGGTATAGTGTACTAATCTTTGCAGAGTGTATATTAAATCTATTGATAGTCGTGCCTGCAGATAAGGGCCTAGTTCGTGTCAGTCACACTGTGAGTCAACAGTAATTACTTCACAGTATAACTCAGCTAGTTAGGAACCACCACAACGTGTTGAGGTCCTCAACCATCCGATCTGAAGCTGGAACGGACCAGATCCATTTGGTCATCTCAACCAGCACTGATAGGTCGTTTTCACGGCCTCGCGACCTGGCGCACGTACTCAGGCTGCTGCTCCACATACCGAGTTGGGGATATCCTCGTTCGCCGGGCTGGTTGGTGGCTGAAAAAGCCCATATAGGCACAACGACAGGAGTACGGCCTCCATCTATCAGTGGGCCAGGGCCCGCCCAGCTCTAGAGAAAAAAACATATATTATAGTATTACGCTGCACGGGATCAGTTATTGGTCATGCTTATGTCTAAAAAAAAGTTATTGTTCATGCTTGCGTTTTCTCAATGTTTCTGTTTATATAGGAATATACTAGCATGACCATCTTGATCCCGATGCTATGTGGACATGTACTGGAGTATTTAGACACATATTTGGTGCTCCTATTTATAGCATACATATAGAACAGGAGGAGACACCACCTGTTCTGACTACTAGGTCTAAGCCAATACTGCCAATACTGATATTCTAACGGGCCAGTTCTTAACTTCAAATATGCTAAGTATTTCAAATATGTGAAATACCTCATTAAATAAATATTCAAATGGATTGGCTCTAACTTCAAATAAATATGCCCTCAATCATGGCATTCTAGCTTAAGCCATTCAAATTTCATGAAATATTTTTATTGTTCATCCATTTCAAATATATCGTAGATTTTTGTTTAAAATGGACGGGCGCAGCAACGCGCGTCTTCACGGTCTAGTCTCTCCCTAATTAATAATAAAGCATGGATTGAGTCTTCGGATTCATCGTCGCGGCCTTTTTGCGAAAAAGTCCCTTATGTTTTAGTTATTTAACCCGCAATCCATTGTTAATCTGCCAGACTGAAGGAAAAAACGGTTCGATGAAAAAATACACCCGTACGCATCTGCTCCTCTCCTCGATCCTCACCTTTACCCAGGCCGATCTATTCCCCCTCGCCGCCGCCACACCCCAGCCCCCTCGCCGGCGCGGCCGCACCTCAGCCCGCTTGCCGCCCCCGTCGCAACCCAACCCTTCCTCCCCTCCAATGGATGCTGCCCCAACCACCTCATCCAATAGGAAGCCCCAGTTTGGCAGCCTCTGTTCCCGCCCTTCAGCGGCCACCTCGCCGCTCCTCCAACGCCCAGCACGTCCTTATCCAACGCCCGATTGAATTGTTGCTGCCAAGATCTGCCTCAATGTGGTTTGCATCATTGCGGCGACGACATCGTCGATCTTCGACTCCGGCGGCTACATCCAGAAGGACTACCACAATTCTCGCGGCTGGTATCCTCTACTCTCATCTCCCTACTATGAATCCTGACTGATTCTCTTCCTCCTCCTTGTGTCTTCCTCTCTGAATTTGGTAGTAGGTATTAGTGCGTAGCAAGTAGTTAATCAGCCAGTGGTGAATCTAGGATAAGAATGGAGGGTGCGCTGAAATCATTAGTCATTGTGCTAAACTGGTACGAGTATGATTTATAGTCTGAATTGTTGCATGACAAAACAGTACCATGTTCTCTGAATATTTTTATTCCTCTGAAGTTGTGTGTGCTACAATCCTATCGCATTGGCATGTATATTCTGCATCTCTTGAAGATATTTGTGACATGTTGGCTGCCTTTTCCCCCCTTCTTTGCGGTTAAACGTTTCAGTCTTTAATACCCTGGTTTTAGGCTATAATCCCCCGATTAGTACTGATATATGGAGTACTTATACAGAGTTGGGGCCGGGCACTAGATCTTGCACTCTGAAATTAATAATACATCTTCTGCAATACTGATAGTACTATGAGATTCTTAGTACTCTGATTAGTATTGATATATGCAGCAGTGATGCAAAATTGGGGGCCCCACATCTTGTACTCTGATTAGTACTGAATTTTTAAAAGTTCATATACTCTGAAATTCATTGTACATGACGTAAAGTGCTCAAGGTGCTTGTGCGTACACTCTGCAAACACTGAACATACAAAGTGCACAAGGCTGATATATTTCCCTCCATTTCTGTATGAATAAATCCTAGATCGTTACAAATAACATGCCAACCTTCTTTTCACTTCATGCCACTGTAAGGTTGGTTTGGTGCTGATGCTCCTTACGTCCATATCATTGTAGATGGCTGTGGAAATCTGGAAAATTTGCCTTTTCTACCAAGATGAGAATCAACAACATAAAGTTCTAGAAGGATTCATGGACAGAAAAGATATCTCCTTTTATGAGTTAATCAAATTGATTGAATAAGTTGGCTTCTCGCCGGCATATGGTTTCTTGTACTACAGGAAGAAATACCCGTGTGGCTGATGCTATTCTGACATTGCTTCTGACCATGAAATACTTTGTGTTCAGTCTTCCCCTGAAAGTTAGCATAGGAATACATAATGTTTCTTCAGAATGACAGAGCACCAAATCGAGGCAGTAGGTTGCCATCGAATTCCACAGAATAAAACTGACTTGTGGATGTGATTAATCACTTACCAAAGTACAAGTTCATTCTCTGATGAAAAAGGTCAGTGTTTGGGGCGCACTGCGTAGCAAGGATATGTTGTAGGCTATATAGCTCTTCTGTGGACTGTGAGAGGTTGGGGTTCTCATGCTTGCTTGGTCGGAACCTTTTCTTTTGAGTCGATTGATGGACGATGGGCATGAGGGCATCTCTGCACTAACTACGCTGTATGTGTACTCCACTACATACAGATAGCTCGCTCGTCGTATCTCGACAGAAGAAGAACAACTTTGATCGATGGAGATGGATTTCTTTCCTGTTGTTGCAATTGTATGTGCCTTGCCGACTAAACTATCTTCTTTCTTATTTACTGTCAGGTAGCTCTTTCAAAGATAGCTCGCTCGTCGTATCTTGATAGAAGAAGAACAACTTTGATTGATGGAGATGGATTTCTTTCTTGTTGGTGCGATTGTATGTGCCTTGCCGACTAAACTATCTTCTTTCCTATTTACTGTCACGCAGTTCTTTCAAGTCCATTTTCTCTAGCTACATGATGTTTTCTTTATAGGCTGTAATTTATTTGGCATTTGTGATAGCCAAATTGTCATGTCAAACGTGCTTTGAAGATTTTTTTATTGCAATTGACATGTAATTTATTTTCTAAATAACCTATTCTTGATGGAGTCCGATCTCCTTTTTGACATATTCCAATAATAAGTTCTCATGTTCAATAATGCAATTCGGTAGATTATCTTGGATTATGGCATTGGGTTAATAGGATTTCATTGAACATAAATTTCGTTCTGCGCACAGGGATTCAAACTACAGTGCAATGATTTATTGAAAAACCTGCATCTTAGTACTGCCCCATTTTCTGCGATTCAAATCTTCTTGGCTATGATAGATGGTTCAAAAACCATGTGAATCTTGGAATGGATCTGTTCTTCATATGTTATTATAGCCCGTGCATGAACTATTTTAAGACATGTTTACATTAAGGTCATATACATTGTTTTATAAGATGGTAAATTCAAAGAACTGTTTGAACCTTGGAAGTGACTCATAATTTTTGCAGCAGGGAAGCTATTTGTGGTGTAATATGCAGCTAAAGGTATTCCAGCATGAGCTTCCATGCACAACATCAGTGCTTAAAGTAAAGGCTTCAGGACTTAAAAGTAAAGTACACCCATGGCTTAACTTAGTTTCCTTTTCTTATAGATAACTTGATTCTCTTGTTACAGATAACTTGATTCTCTGCTCACAACCAACTGCAGCAAGAAATAA
The DNA here is from genome assembly GCF_056163025.1 of Triticum urartu. Classification (NCBI taxonomy): domain Eukaryota; kingdom Viridiplantae; phylum Streptophyta; class Magnoliopsida; order Poales; family Poaceae; genus Triticum; species Triticum urartu. Next base: position 108,966,941 of record NC_141875.1, on the reverse strand, counting down.
TTTCACATGTAGCCTTTTCCTTTTCACTGCTTTGACAACATTATTTTTTGAGAACTGACAACATTTTAACATGGTATCACCCATTGCAACACATTGTAATTATGCAGCCACAGATCGCGCCAAAGCATAGCCAGCCTTGGTCCAAGGAGATAGAGAAGTACTAACAAGGTGGCTCGTTCGCAAGTTGGAGCCGTCCATGAGCTCACTGCTCTTGGTCGCTCACAGCAAAGAACTGCATGTTGGCTGGGGTCTTGCCCATGTAATATCTTCAGTACTGTAATGGCAGATTGTACTTACCTTTTTTTTGTAAATTTTTTTGGTGTTTAGGCCATGCTTATTGGGCCAAGAGGTAGACCCCGTATAATGCCGACCCGCTAAATGCATTTGCAGTTTGCGGAAATATGGCTTTGCGGGCCGGTGTGGGGGCTGAATATCCTTTTTTACAGGTCCGCTTTGCGCTGGCCGGCGAATCCTCTGCGAATCCTCTTTTACGGGTCCGCTTCGTGGGGTTTGCTCGGCCGCCCCCCGCGCCGGCCCGTAAATCAGTAATTTGCATTTCAATTTCGGGTATGAAAAAACATTTCTTCTTCCCAATACCAAAATGAGCATCCACCTTCTTGCACACATGTCCATCTCAATAAACCTCAATAAACTACCGAAATTGAACTGAATAGGTTGACAAAGTCGAATGAAAACAAGAACATATCCCGTCGTTTTTGCATTTGAAGAATACCCATCTGGGGTGTTGCAGCATTGCTAGATGTTAGCTACAACACTGTCTGGGCAAGGGGGAGAACCTGCATTTTTGCGGGTTGGGGTGGGAATTTTGCCTCGTCCTGCAAAAATATTTACAGGTCCGACGCGTTTGCGGGGTCTGATCGGACAGCTTTTTTTGCGCAGACCCATATTTTGACGGTTATTTTGCAAGTTGGGGCATTATACGGGGTCTGCTAGAGATGCTCTAAGGAGATATATGATTATATTTTCTCCCGTTGCAATGCACGAGCCCTTTTCCTAGTAATAATAATGTGTTTAATAACAACCCCGGTTCGATGATGAGATAAGTTGGTTGTGATCGCCGGAAAGATCACCGTTTGAGACCAAGTGCTGGTCATGGTTGTGATCGCTAGAAAGATCACCGTTTGAGACCAAGTGTTGGTCATGGTTGTGATCGCTGGAAAGATCACCGTTTGATTACGAGGTAACCTGAACAGAATAAGTGGTGCATATAATGTCATCATGTTGCATGATAGTGTCCTCATGTTTATATGTTCATGCCATGCTCATATTATTCTAGCAGTATTATGTTCATGTTGTTCATGCCATGTTATCCTGATGATCTCATGATAATTCCTGCTTAACCTGTAATTGCCATGCTATTGTTTGTCTTGAATGCTTTTGGTTATTGTGAGCTTGCAAGTACATTCAATGTACTGACCTGGTGTGTCATGCCAGTTTGCAGGTCATGCCGTGATTACTTGATTGCTTGCCGTGGTTTCCATCCGTGCGAGCTAGGATAAACGTTCCAACCAGAGTCCATGCGGATTGGAGTCCATCATCGTCGTTCGTTGTTCCGCTGCCAGTAGTTGTTCTGCTGCTTCGAGTTGTTATGCTGCTTGTATAGAGCAAGCATGGTTGGCGTAGTGTCGCCGTGCCGATGTTATTCATTGTAATATCGGAACCCTTGTATTCATATTCGTGTTGTAATAGAGAGCTGGTTTGTTCTATACTAAGCAGTGTCGTATTCTAGAAGACTTCACGTCGATCTCTGGGCTGGAATACGGGGCGTTTCGGTTTTCTCTGAGTCGGGGTGCCACATAAGGCCTCCTTTTAGTAGAGAACCGGAATAAAACATTAGCACATAGTGAATACATGAACTCCTCAAACTACGGTCATCACCAGGAAGTGTCCCGACTATTGTCACTTCTGGGTTGCCGGATCATAACACGTAGTAGGTGACTATAACTTGCAAGATCGGATCTAGAACATAGATATAATGGTGATAACATAAACGGTTTAGATCCAAAATCATGGCACCCGGGCCCAAAGGGACAAGCATTAAGCATGGCAAAGGCATAGCAACATCCATCTCAAAACATAATGGATACCAGGGATCAAGCCCTAACAAAACTAACTCGATTACATGATGAATCTCATCCAACTCCTCACCGACCAGCTAGCCTACGAGGGAATTACTCACTCCTGGTGGGGAGCATCATGGAATTGGCGATGAAGAAGGGTTGGTGATGACGAAGATCGAAGATCCGCCTCTCCGGAGCCCCAAACGGACTCCAGATCTGGCCTCCCAATGAAAAACGGTAGGTGGCGGCGGCTTCGTCTCGTGAAACATGGTAATTCTTTCTCCCTGATTTCCCCCCTCCAAATATGTGATTTTATAGTATCAGGGTTAAGGTCTTCGGGGCCACCAGGTGGGGACAACCCACCTGGGTGTGCCTGGAAGGGGGCGCGCCCTGGTGGGTTGTGCCAACCCAGGTGCCCCCCTTCAGTGGTTCTTGGCTCCAGAAATTCTTATTTATTGAATAAAAAAGTTTCGTTCCAATCCGAGAACTTTTATTTCTGCACAAAAAACAACACCATAGTAGCTCTGCTGAAAACAACGTAAGTCCGGGTTAGTTTTATTTAAATTATGCAAATTAGAGTCCAAAACAAGAGGAAAAGCGTTAGGAAAAGTAGATATGACGGAGACGTATCACCTATCTTAATGGCTATAAAGAAAGAGCTTGTTGGTAGGCAACCCAATGAATAAAATATATTTTTCTCTTTTTCTTTCTGTTTTCGTGTGTTCATACAATTATGCTAATGTTATGATTGTGCTTTTATGTTTAATTAGTGTTTGTACAAAGTATATCCTTTAGGATCATGTTGGGTGATAGTTGACTTGATCTTGTTGGAAAACAAAAACTTTTGCGCCTAGTAGCAGAATTGTTAAAATCACAGAAGCGTGATAAAATTCTATATTTTTTACGCAAGGTTTATACACAAATTGTGTATGTTTTCCTAAATTTTCAAAATCTTTGGAGTTACAGATTTATGGTCAAATTCCAAATTACTACAGACTTCTGTATTTGATAGATTCTGTTTTAGTTGCATTGTGTGCTTTTTTCATGAATCTATGGATTGTATCGGGGGTATAAGCCATGGTAAAGTTAGAATACGGTAGGTATAATACAATAATAAAATATGAATGGGTTTGCAACAGTACTTAAAGTGGTGATTTGCTTTATTGTACTAATAGATCTCATGAAGGTTTTGTTGAGTTTTGTGTGATTGAAGTTTTCAAGTTTTGGGTGAGATCACGATGGATGAAGGAATAAGGAGTGAAAAGATCCTAAGCTTGGGGATGCCCATGGCACCCCAAGGTAATATTCAAGGAGAACCAAGAAACTAAGCTTGGGGATGCCCCGGAAGGCATCCCCTCTTTCTTCTAACAACCATCAGTAATTTTACTTGGAGCTATATTTTTATTTGTCACATATCATGAGTTTTGCTTGGAGCATCTTGTATTATATGAGTGTTTGCTTTTTTTTCTTTTTAGTTAGTCACATATCATGAGTTTTGCTTGGAGCATCTTGTATTATATGAGTGTTTGCTTGTTTTTCTTTTTAGTTTGTCACAATCATCCTTACTGGACACACCTATTTGAGAAAGCCATAATGATTCTATGATTTGTTAGAATTGCTCTATGTGCTTCACTTAATTTTTTTGAGCTATGGAATTGCTCTAGTGCTTCACTTATATCTTTTTGAGCATGGTGGTGCTTTAATTTTTGAAGAAATACTCTCATGCTTCACTTATATTATTTTCAGAGATGATTTTTTTATATCATGTTCTTCACTTAAATTTGTTTGAGAGCTTGTTGTAAGCAATGGTAATATATGAAATTAGTCGCAAAGTGATAGATATCCAAGGGGGATATAATAAAAACTTTCATGAAGATCATTGGATATTATAAACTTGATTCCTTGTAATAGTTTTGAGGTATGATGATAGTAATATGTGAGTCATGTTGGTGAGTAATTATGCTTTAGTACGAATATTGGTGTTAAGGTTTGTGATTCCCTATGCAACCACGAAAATCAATAGTTATGCAACGAAATTACATCCTACTTGTGGTGCATTATTAGGCATTACTTATGGTTAATGCTAGTTTATAATCGTTTTCTTTTCTTGGTTGGTTGCTTCTCAATCTATTTGTTAGCCTTTCCTTGTACTAAGTGGGAATACTAATTGTGCATCCAAAATCCTTAAACCAAGTTGCGCCCAATGAGTCCACCATATCTACCTATATGCGGTATTTCCATGTCGTTCCAAGTAAATTTGTATGTGCCAACTCTAATTTTCAAAAATGAATTTCTTTTTTGTGTGCCTGTACCGCTCATGAAGCGGCAGGGGGTCGCCAATATTTTTCCATGCTAGATGTGTTATTCTCAGGATGAGTGTTTGTTCACTTTCCATTACACGAGAGTGTGGCGGTAATAGGGATGACCAGTCCCGAAATGAAAAAGAAATTTACTTTATGTTGTCAAATAATAAATTCCTTGGAAAGTGTTGGTATGGAAGGCACCCATGGATACGGCTAGCCATGGATTGTGAAAGAATGGTGGAAAAGGGAATAAACTTTATTTTATGTTTGGGAATCACCTATGATGTATCTAGTATGGAAAGTATTGGGAATTACATGGTTGTTTTCGTTGACGGGAAAAGTACGCCTCTCAAAATATTTTTATCTCTCAATTTAAGTTTCGAGCTCTGGCACCTCTACAAATCTTTGCCTCCCTCTGCGAAGGGCCTATCTATGTACTTTTATGCAACTTTTATTTTTTTATTTGAGTCTCCATCTTCTCTTATAAAGCACCTACTAGGGAGCACTATGATCATACTTGTGCATTGGATGTAGCTAATATTCGAGTGTGTTCCATGAATGGATTGATTGATGGAACATGATGGGCTAAGGATAACTTTATTTAGTGTTGGTATTTTGAAAGACATGGTTACTTGTTGATATGCTTGAGTATTGAAATCTTCATGTCAAATATAGACTATTGCTTTGAATCATCTAAAAGTCCAAATGTTCATGCTACAAAAGAAAAGAATATGTGATGAACATGTTAGGCAGCATTCCACATCAAAAATTCTGTTTTTATCATTTACCTACTCGAGGACGAGCAAGAATTAAGCTTGGGGATGCTGATACGTCTCCAACGTATCTATAATTTTTGATTGTTCCATGATGTTATATTATCATTCTTGGATGTTTTATATTCATTTTATAGCAACTTTATATCATTTCTTGGGACTAACCTATTGATATAGTGCCCAGTGCCAGTTGCTGTTTTTTTGCTTGTTTTTTACTTCGCAGAATATCCATATCAAACAGAGTCCAAACGCAGCGAAACTATTTGGAGATTTTTTTTCTGCTAAGAAGACAACTTGGGAGCCAAGGAAGTGCAAGAGGGAAGGCCCATGGGGCCCACAAGGCACCAGGGCGCGCCAAAGGCCCCTGGCATGCCCTAGTGGGCAATGGGGCCCATGGGAGTCCTTTCCATCGCCTCTTAGCTCTATAAATACCCAAATATTCCAGAAACCCTAGGGGAGTCGATGAAAAACAATTCCAGCCACCGCAAGTTTCAGAACCACGAGATCCAATCTAGAGCCCTATTTCAGCACCTTGCAGGAAGGAAACACGATCACGAAGGGGTTCATCATCCTCATTGGTGCTCCTCCGATGATGTGTGAGTAGTTTACTACAGACCTACGGGTCCGTAGGCAATAGCTAGATGGCTTCTTCTGTCTTTTCGATTCTCAATACAATGTTCTCTGCAACGTTCTTGGAGACCTATTTGATATAATGACTTTTTGCGGTGTGTTTGTTGGGATATGATGAATTGTGAGTTTATGATCAGATATATCTATGCATATTATTTGAGTCTTCTTTGATCTCTTACATGCATGATTATTATAGCCTCGTATTTCTTCTTCGAAACTTTGGTTTGGCCAACTAGATTGATTTTTCTTGCAATGGGAAGATGAGCTTTGTGATGGGTTTGATCTTGCGGTGCTCAATCTTAGTGACAGAAGGAGAAGTGACACACATGTATCATTGCCATTAAGGATAAAAAGATGGGGTCTATTCCTACATGAATAGATCTTGTCTACATCATGTCATCATTCTTATTGCATTACTCCGTTTCTCCATGAACTTAATACACTAGATGCATGTTGGATAATGGTCGATGTGTGGAGTAATAGTAGTAGATGCAGAATCGTTTTGGTCTATTAATCTTGGATGTGATGCATATATACATGATCATTGCCTTGGATATCGTCATAATTATTTTCTCTTCTATCAATTGCCCAACAGTAATTTGTTACCCTCTGTATGTTCTTTTCTCGAGAGAAGCCACTAGTGAAATCTATGGCCCCCAGGTCTATTTCCTATCATATTGTTTTCAGATCTATTATTCCAAAAACCCAAAAATACCGTGCTGCACTTTTTATTTATTTATTTTATTTAGTGTTTTTGCTAGATCTATTTATCCAATCTCATACAATTTAATCTATCTCAATACCGAGGAGGGATTGACAACCCCTCTTACGCGTTGGGTTACAAGTATTTGTCATTTGTGTGCAGGTGTTGTTTACATAGTGTTGCTTGGTTCTTCTCCTGGATTGATAACCTTGGTTTAATAACTATAGGAAATACTTATCTCTACTGTACTGCATCATCCTCTCCTCTTCGAGAAAATCCCAACACATCACACAAGTAGCAGTTGCCTGGAAGACAACTTGGAAGTTCTATAGTGTCATTTTCCTATGTTGTGTGTTTTTATTTTATTTTTAAATATAGAGGGGAACTTAAAACTTTTCAAAAAGAAAGGTGAAAGTGAGAAGGACGAGCATCTTGAAGTGGGGCACATCCTTGTACTTTTGTTCGTGCCCGTGGAAGCTTTGTGAATCTTGAATCAGAGAAATTTTTTAAGAAAAATAATTTTCCCCTTGTGCAAATCCATTGTATTATAAAAATAATGTGCCAAGATTTGCCTTTAGGGTGTTTAAATTGCTTGTTTGGTATGTGTTATGCAGAAACAGAAACTTTTACTGAAGCATTTGAATTTTCATATTTTTCTGGAACATGCAAATTTTCTGAAATTTTTATGAAGTACTTCTATGCAATTTTTTTAGTACTTCTTAATTTTTCAGAATATTTTGAGTTACAGAAGTATATGTTTCATCTGCATCTTTACATATTGTCCTGTTTACACATTGTTGTTATAGTTTCTTTAACTGCATATGTTGGCAAAAAATTCATGCCCCATTGATGTGGGAGCATTAGAATTGTGTTAGCATACAATATGTAATGTTGCATTATTATTATACAATATTGTTACTGATACGTCTCCAATGTATCTATAATTTTTTATGGTTCCATGCTGTTATATTATCACTCTTGGATGTTTTACAATCATTTTATAGCAACTTTAAATCATTTTTTGGGACTAACATATTGACATAGTGCCCAGTGCTAGTTGCTATTTTTTGCTTGTTTTTTACTTAACAGAAAAATCAATACCAAACAGATTCTTTGCTTATTTTGCTTTCTATTTTAAGTCATCTATCCTTGCTGGACACACCTAAGAGCCAAAATTATGCTATGACTTGTTAGAATTGCTCTCTATGCGTCACATAAATCTTTTTGAGCTATGGAATTGCTCTAGTGCTTCACTTATATCTCTTTGAGCGCGGTGTGCTTTATTATTTTTGGAGAAATGCTCTCACGCTTCACTTAGATTTATTTGAGAGTTAGTAAATTTTTTGAAGAAATTCTCTCATGCTTCACTTAAATTATTTTGAGAGAAGAAAATTTTTATGCTCATGTTCTTCACTTAGATTTGTTTGAGCTAGCAAAGCAACATATGAAATATACTTGATTCCTTGTAATAGTTTTGTGATATGTTGATATAATACGTGAGTCATGTTGATGAGTAATTATGATTTAGTAAGAATATTGGTGTTAAGGTTTGTGATTCCCTATGAAAGAACGAAAGTCAATAGTTATACTATGAAATTACATCCTACTTGTGGTGCATTATTCAGTGTTACTTATGCTTAATGCTCACTTATGCGATTTTTTGTTTCTTGGTTGGATGCTTCTCAATCTTTTGCTAGCCTTCATTTGCACTAAGTATGATCACTACTTGTGCATCCAAAATCCTTAAACCCAATTTTGCCATATGAGTCCACTATACCTACCTATATGCGGTATTCTTTTGCCGTTCTAAGAAAATTTGTATGTGCCATCTATAATTTTCAAAATAAACTTCTCTTTTTTGTGCTTATACCGCTCATGAAACGGTAGGGGGTGGCTGATATATTTCCATGCTAGATGTGTCATTCTCAAGATGAGTGTTTATTCACTTGTCATTGCACGAGGGTACGACAAAGGTATTACGGATGCCCAGTCCCAAAATGAAAAATGAATTTACTTTATGTTGTCATGTAATAAATTCCATGGAAAGTGTTGGTATGGAAGGCACCCATGGATACGACTAGCCATGGAAAGTAAAAGTATGCTGGAAAAAGGAAAAAAAACTTTTTTTTTCTATCTGGGAACCGCCTATGATATATCTAGCACGGAAAGTATTGGGAACTACTCGATCGTTTTCGTTGACAGGAAAAGCATACCACCCAAAATGTTTTTTTATCTCTATCCTTTTTTGCTTTGAGCTCTAGCACCTCTACAAATCCCTAATTCCCTCTGCGAAGGGCCTTTCTTTGACTTTATGAATTTTTTTTATTTGAGTCTCCATATTATCTTATAAAGCACCATCTAAGGGGCACTATGATCGTACTTGAGCATTGGGTGTGCTAATATGCGAGTGTGTTTCATGAATGGATCAATTGTTGAGCATAATGAGCAAGGGATAACTTGCTTTAGAGTTGATATTTTGAGGTTGCTTGTTGATATGCTTGAGTATTGAAATCTTCATGTCAAAACTAGACTATTGCTCTGAATCATATATGTAGCGATCCGACCTCAAACGGTCAAATCTCTGTGCATAAGTGTCATCCCTGGATCGGTAATGCTGACACACATAGTACTTGAAGGATTTATAACAGAGTTTCAATCACACACTTATTACATCAATAGTCTCAAAGAGAACTTATTACAATAATATGGCTTAAGGCCATCTAATCAAGATAACAACGGAAGGCTTCGAAGATAAAGTGAGTCCATCAACTCCAACGACATAGTTGAGTGCACGACAACGACCTAGCGCACCTTACTCTTCGCCTGAAAAGTCTGCAACATAATACGTTGCAGCCCGAAACGGGTTAGCACATGGAATATGCTGGCAAAATAACACTTTAGAGTAATGAACAAGAGTAACTACTAACACTACATGCATATATGGCTAGTGGAGGCTCTAAGGTTTAATGTTTTTGCGAAAAGCCAGTTTTCCCCTACTGTAAAGGAATAAATTTTATTTAACTATCAAGTTGGTTGATAAAACATTGAGAAGGTTCCTCGAACTCTATCCCAATTAAAAGTAATTAACAGCCCGACAAAATCTTTCCCTAATAATAAAGCACGGATTGACTTTGTCGGGTTCACCATCACAATACGCTTCTTCCCGCGATTTTACGCTTTCAGTTTAAATATAAACATATTCGAGGTGGTACTAAATTTTATCTCTGCAATATTATCAATACAGACTTCCGCCTGTGCTCGGCCCGTCTACTCTGGGGAAGCAAAAATTCTGGCGCTTGGCCCATCTACTCTGGGAAAGAAAGCAAACCAAAGCACGTTTGTCTTATAATGGGGTTCGGCCGGTTATGAATAGTCCCACCTCAATCTTTTATATTCAACAACACCAGTTTATATACGTGGAAAACTTGCACCTACACAGAAGCTGGCTATGAGTTCGTGCATGCGCTATCCAGGGGGAGCAAGAAAAAGGGAATTAGGAGCGAAGAAAATGGAATGGAACGAACCCAACCCATCTACCTCTGTCTCCCTAAGATAGAGCGGTACTGGTTTCCATGGCGCTCGTGAGCTAGCAACTTTGGAGCAGAGGAAGAGAGGGGGCATCGGCCCAGGCGCTGCGGTCGGGCACGGGGCTATTCGACATCAGCGACTTCGTGCCGGCACGGTCGTGGCTAGGCCAAGCTGCGCCGGGTGCACCGCCAGTTCGACGGGCTCATCACGAAGCTGCCGGCAGAGCACGCGGCAACGGCCGAGGAGCGCGCCTGGGAGGAGGGCCGGCTGGACTTCATCGACAGGCTCCGGTTGGTGGCCTAGAGCAGCGAGGCGGTCAACGCGAGCCGCAAGCAAGGACTAACCTTTGGGGGATCGGGCGAACTTCTGGGGGCATGCGAGTGGTGGAGGCTGTGGGCGGGGCTGTCCGAATCAGGTCGGAGGCGGGGTTGCTAGCCGGATACAGAGCGGGCCGACGACTGGGGCGTGACGGCCAGATCACACCGACAACAGAGGAGCTTCCATGGAGTCTCCGGGTTCCTCACCGATAAAGAGTGCTGCCCTGGCTTTGGCCAGCCACCACGGCCGTGCGCACTCCAGGACAGTGGAGTGCATCGTCCGCGCAACATGTGAAGAAGAGGAGAAGCAACACTCGGTGACAGTGTGGCTGAAGAAGAGGAGGACCAGCGTTGGGTGAGGAGAAGTGCTGATGTGGAATTGTGGATAAGAGAGACACGCGGATGGATGATAAGGAAAAGTGGCGCTGGGCGGTCGGTGCATTTCTTTAATGAAATAGGTCTTGTACCGGCTATAGAAGCTACACGATGCATGCGTGTGCTAGCATCAATTACCCGTTCAAGAAGCAGGTTTTATTTGTAGACAAAAAGATCACAAGCTTTTGGAATGCAATAAAATCTTCATAAAGTGGATCCTTATGAGTCTTACAATCAATTTAATTGAAAAATCTCATTATTCATCGTGACAGATAAATTCTCGAATACGACATGGACACTCATATTTATTTTATACCCATTGCAACGCACGTGTATTTTTGCTAGTTAATTAAAAGTGATGAGATCGAATCAATAATTCAAGCACCAGATACTCAAGATGTCCATAACCGGGGACACGACTAACCATGATTAGTTTATACACTCTGCAGAGGTTTGCACACTTTTCCCCACAAGACTCGATCTCCTCCGTTGACTTCTCGCACTACATGGTGTTTGAGAAACGGATGACCAAGACACGGTCTTTCCGAAGAGGTCCCCTTAACCGATAGATAGGCTGGTACACCTACAATCCCCTACATCTGCTAGCCCATCATGGAAAGGATTCCCACAACTTACTCAACTATGCCAGAGCCCATAATGGCTTGTGGCTGCACATGGAAGTTTCCAGCATGAATAATCTTATGACCCCTTTGAGTCTGGGTGGCAAACCGTAGGATGATCACACGTGTACTCCGAGATATCCCAGGACAGCTCTGGATTGCTCCAGGTGCCCAGACAACCACTGGGTGCTGCAGGGTGCCTCAACCAATCCACCCAGATGTGTATTGAAGTAGCCACCTTAAGTTAACCATTATTTAACAACTCTCACATCTGTCATGGATACACTCAACCAAACCACGTCTACGAGCATAGCGTAGCAATATAAGCATAACGTTGAAGTAACTCCCAGGGTTTGATATAAAAAGGGCAATAGGTTCTACCTCATCATCTACTTCCCAAAACCCACATGTTAAGCAGATCCTACTCATGCAATGTTTGAGGGTTGAAAATAATGCATAAAAACTGGGTAAAAGGAATATGATCAAAGTGTTACTTGCCTTGCTGATGATATGTCCATTTTGCATCATGCTTTTATATCGATATTTATTGCATTATGGGCTGTTATTACACATTATGTCACAATACTTATGCCTATTCTCTCTTATTTTACAAGGTTTACATGAAGAGGGGGAATGCTGGCAGCTAGAATTCTGGGCTGGAAAAGGAGCAAATATTAGAGACCTATTCTGCACAACTCCAAAAGTCCCGAAACTTCACGGGAGCACGTTTCAGAATAAATAAAAAAATTGGGCGAAAGAAGTACCAGAGGGGGGCCACCCACCATCCATGAGGGTGGGGGGCGCGCCCTACCCCTTGGGCGCCCTCCTGCCTCGTGGGCCCTTGGCAGCCCTCTGATGCCCATCTTTGGCTATATGCATGGAGTCTTTCGTCTAGGAAAAAATCATAAGCTAGCTCACAGGACGAAACTCCGCCGCCACGAGGCGGAACCAATCTAGGGCTTCAGCGGAGCTGTTCTGTCGGTGAAACTTCCCTCCGTGAGGGGGAATCATCACCGTCGTCATCACCATCGATCCTCTCATCGGGAGGGGGTCAATCTCCATCAACATCTTCACCAGCACCATCTCATCTCAAACCCTAGTTCATCTCTTGTATCCAATCTTTGTCTCAAACCCTCATATTGGTACCTGTGGGTTGCTAGTAGTGTTGATTACTCCTTGTAGTTGATGCTAGTTGGTTTATTCGGTGGAATATCATATGTTCAGATCCTTTATGCATATTAATACCCCTCTGATTATGAACATGAATATGATTCATGAGTAGTTACGTTTGTTCCTGAGGACATGGGAGAAGTCTTGCTATAAGTAGTCATGTGAATTTGGTATTCGCTCGATATTTTGATGAGATGTATGTTGTCTCCCCTCTAGTGGTGTCATGTGAACGTCGACTACATGACACTTCACCATTGTTTGGGCCTAGAGGAAGGCATTGGGGAGTAATAAGTAGATGATGGGTTGCTAGAGTGACAGAAGCTTAAACCCTAGTTTATGAGTTGCTTCATAAGGGGCTGAATTGGATCCATATGTTTCATGCTATGGTTAGGTTTACCTTAATACTTCTTTTGTAGTTGCGGATGCTTGCAATAGGGGTTAATCATAAGTGGGATTCTTGTCCAAGGAAGGGCAGTACCCAAGCACCGGTCCACCCACATATCAAGTTATCAAAGTACCAAACGTGAATCATATGAACATGATGAAAAATAGCTTGATGATGATTCCCATGTGTCCTCGGGAGCGCTTTCCTTTATATAAGAGTTTGTCCAGGCTTGTCCTTTGCTACAAAAAGGATTGGGCCATCTTGCTCCACCTTATTTACTTTTATTACTTGTTACCCATTACAAATTACCTTATCACAAAACCATCTGTTACCGATAATTTCAGTGCTTGCAGAGAATACCTCGTTGAAAACTGCTTATCATTTCCTTCTGCTCCTCGTTGGGTTCGACACTCTTACTTATCGAAAGAACTACGATAGATCCCCTATACTTTTGGGTCATCAAGACTCTTTTCTGGCGCCATTGCTGGGGAGTGAAGCGCCTTTGGTAGGTGGAATTTGGTAAGGAAAAATTTATGTAGTGTGCTGAAATTTACTGTCACTTGTTACTATGGAAAATAATCCTTTAAGGGGCTTGTTCGGGGTATCTTCACCCCGACCAGTAGAGCAAAGAGTTGCTCCTCAACCTACTGAACCTACTGAAAATGTTTACTTTGAAATTCCTTCGGGTATGATAGAGAAACTGCTAGCTAATCCTTTTACAAGAGATGGAACATTACATCCCGATTTGCACCTAATCTATGTGGATGAAGTTTGTGGATTATTTAGGCTTGCAGGTATGCCCGAGGATGTTATCAAGAAGAAGGTCTTCCCTTTATCTTTGAAGGGAAAGGCATCGACAAGGTTTAGGCTATGTGATGTGATACATCTCCGTCGTATCTACTTTTCCAAACACTTTTGCCATTGTTCTGGACTCTAACTTGCATGATTTGAATGGAACTAACCCGGACTGACGCAGTTTTCAGTAGAATTTCCATGGTGTTATTTTTGTGCAGAAGTAAGAGTTCTTGGAATGACCTGAAAATCAACAAAGAATTATTTTGGAATATATAAAAAATATTGGAAGAAAGATCCACGTCAGCGGGCCTCCACCTGTACACGAGGGTGGGGGGCACGCCCTACCCCCCCTGGGCACGCCCCCTGCCTCGTGGGCCCCCTGACGCTCCACCGACCTGAACCCTAACTCCATATATTCACTTTCGGGGAGAAAAAACCAGGGAGAAGGATTCATCGCGTTTTACAATACGGAGCCGCCGCCAAGCCCTAAACTCTCTTGGGAGGGCCGATCTGGAGTCCGTTCGGGGCTTCGAAGAGGGGAATCCATCGCCATCGTCATCATCAACCTTCCTCCATCACCAATTTCATGATGCTCACCGCCGTGCTGAGTAATTCCATCGTAGGCTTGCTGGACGGTGATGGGTTGGATGAGATTTATCATGTAATCGAGTCAGTTTTGTTAGGGTTTGATCCCTAGTATCCACTATGTTCTGAGATTGATGTTGCTATGACTTTGCTATGCTTAATGCTTGTCACTAGGGCCCGAGTGCCATGATTTTAGATCTGAACCTATTATGTTTTCATCAATATATGAGAGTTCTTGATCCTATCTTGCAAGTCTATAGTCACCTACTATGTGTTATGATCTGGCAACCCTGAAGTGACAATAGTCGGGACCACTCCCGGTGATGACCGTAGTTTGAGGAGTTCATGTATTCACTATGTGTTAATGCTTTGGTCCGGTACTCTATTAAAAGGAGGCCTTAATATCCCTTAGTTTCCAATAGGACCCCGCTGCCACGGGAGGGTAGGACAAAAGATGTCATGCAAGTTCTTTTCCATAAGCACGTATGACTATATTCGTAATACATGCCTACATTACATTGATGAACTGGAGCTAGTTCTGTGTCACCCTAGGTTATGACTGTTACATGATGAACCGCATCCAGCATAATTCTCTATCACCGATCCATTGCCTACGAGCTTTCCATATATTGTTCTTTGCTTATTTACTTTTCCGTTGCTATTGTTATCATCACTACAAAACACCAAAAATATTACTTTTGCTACCGTTACCTTTTACCACCGTTACCACTATTATCATATTACTTTGCTACTAAACACTTTGCTGCAGATATTAAGTTTCCAGGTGTGGTTGAATTAACAACTCAGCTGCTAATACTTGAGAATATTCTTTGGCTCCCCTTGTGTCGAATCAATAAATTTGGGTTGAACACTCTACCCTCAAAAACTGTTGCGATCCCCTATACTTGTGGGTTATCAAGACTATTTTCTGGCACCGTTGCCGGGGATCATAGCTCTATTCTTTGAGTAACTTGGGATTTATATCTGCTTATCATTATGAAGAACTTGAAAGATCCAAGAACCAAGATCCATCCCTCAACTACGAGGGGAGGTAAGGAACTGCCATCTAGCTCTGCACTTGATTCACCTGCTGTTTTGAGTAAACTTGCAACACCTTAACCTGCTTCTGCTATTAATTCTGATATGTCGCATGTTATTGATGATGCCACTTCTGCTATGCATGATACTTATGATGAAACTACTTCTATGCTTGCAGGGACGGAGCTCCCATGTAGCCACTGGTGTCAATTGACACCAGTGCCTTCTGTCTTTTGAGCTAAATAAGTATTAACAAAAATACGTCTAACCCCAGCCCAAAAATTCCATTGACCCCAACCCATCAGCAGAGCAGTTAATCCCTAAAGCCTTAGCCCATAACATCCATTAAGTTATAAAAAAGATCAAAGCCTGCGGTAGGAAACAATGACAGAAGGCCAGGCCCAATGCGTACACACGTTTCTATGTATCAATTATTCAATCACACTACTTGGTTGTCGTATGTACCTGTATGCGAACAGACGAACGGTCTCGTTTCTTCGCCTCCTCATCTCGATCCCTAATTCCGCCGCTGCCACAGCGAATCGGCGACGAACGACGGCGAACTCGATGCCATTTCATCAGGTGAATGTTGACATCGGCCGACCGTCCGTCAGTGCATAATCTTTAATTTGCAAGTGTTGGCTCTTCCCATCCCAGGTAATCTGCACCCTCTCTCCCTTGGTCTCTAGATTGTCTATAATTCTACATTTCTACATGTGCTTTGATTTATTCTCATGATGGCTATTGGCTAGGTAATTTTTTGAGTTTCTTTTCTTTGATTTGCCAAGGACCAGGAGGATATGGATAATTTTTTTGTTGAAAGGGAAACGACCAGCACCAGATAGTAATGCGGCAGGGACTTCAAGCCCAGTTAGACCAAGACAAGATCTTGCATCAAATATTGGTACTACTCCTCCGCCTCCGGCAGAAATTAATTTAGATGCACTTCCTCATGATCCAGCTGATCTTGCTAATATTTTCATAGATGAATATTGGTCATGAACTTCGGATTTTCATAGACAATGTCTGAGCGGACCAAAGATTTTTCAATTTTGATGGCATTGCTGATCTTGCTAAAGTGTTGGTGGAAACTAAAATGCATCTTGCTTTTCCTTGGTGTATCAACTTCTCAAGTTGGTGCTAATTTTGCGAGTTGCCACAGCGTCAGTGGAGAAATGCTTTTCAGCAATGAATATCGTCAATAGTGTTTTGGAGAACAAAACGGGTGATGAGTTCATGAGTGATAGCCTAATTTGCTATGTGGAGAAAGACATATTTTCTACAATAACAAATGATGATGTGATTGATATATTTAAGAAGATGAAAGATCCAGAAGGGAAGTTATAAAATGTGAGTCTTCGTATCACTTTATTTTTTCCTTAATGATACTTATTTTCTGTAGTATTTGTTTCTTACTATTCTTGTGAATATAATATGTTCTTTTGTCCATCCTTTCCAGAAAGTTACAAATGAAACGTTCCAAAGTCATCTTTTTGCCTATTATTTCCGGAATATGTAAAGAAGTGTTACTTTATGACTTCGCACAGCCAATACTCGCTACTCGGTATGATTTTTTTATGTAATAATGATATCACCAACTCGTTCCATATTGTTGCTCTTTATATCGCTCTCGGCCATTATCTATGTTGTTGCACTACTATAATTTCTGCTAGAGGTTTAGTGTGGGCAGCGGTTGACACCAATGCCCATTTTTTCTAGCTTTGTCCCTGTATGCTTGATACTACTGTGCCACTTGGTGAATTTCTTGATGAACAACTTGCTAGGGCTAGAGAGAATGAAATTATTGAAACTGATAATATTGATGAAAGTGATGATGAAGATTCTCCCCCTAGATATGAATTACCTGTTGTGCCTGAGGGATATGTTATGGATGAAGAAAATGCTAGAGATTTTCTTGCTTGCAATGATAGGAGTGATCTTACGAAACTTTTAGCTAAGCTGAAACAAAAAACTCTGAATGCTCGAACGAAATATGATCCTGCTTATGCTACTTCACCTATCTTTGTTACTGATAAGGATTATGAATTCTCTGTCGACCCTGATATAATTACTTTAGCTGAATCTGATCCTTTCTATGGCTATGAATCTGAAACTGCTGTGGCACATCTTACCAAATTAAATGATATAGCCACCCTGTTCACTAATGATGAGAAAACTCGCTACTATTATATCCTTAAGATATTTCCGTTCTCATTAAAGGGTGATGCTAAGATATGGTTTAATTCTCTTGATCCTGGTTGTGTGCGTAGTCCCTAGGATATGATTTATTACTTCTCTGCTAAATATTTCCCCTCTCATAAGAAACAAGCTGCTTTAAGGGAAATATATAATTTTGTGCAAATTGAAGAAGGGAGTCTCCCACAAGCTTGGGGGAGGCTTCTCCAATTACTTAATGCTTTGCATGATCATCCTCTTAAGAAGAATGAAATACTTGATATTTTTTATAATGGACTAACCGATGCTTCCAGAGACCACTTGGATAGTTGTGTTGGTTGTGTTTTCAGGGAAAGAACACCAGATGAAGCTGAAATTCTATTGAATAATATGTTGACTAATGAAAATAAATGGACACTTCCTGATCCAATCCCTGATCCAATTCCTAAACCAACTCCTGAGCCAACTCCGAAGAAAAGGGGTATTCTATTTCTCAGTTCTGAAGATATGCAAGAGGCAAAGAAATCTATGAGGGAAAAGGTATTAAAGTTGAAGATGTTAAGAATTTACCTTCTATTGAGGAAAGACATGGTCTTAATTTACTGCTTGTTGAAGAAATACATGGTCTTGATAACCCGACACAGGTAGTAAAGGTAAATTCTCTCTATAGATATGATAAAGCTGAAGTCCCATTTACTAAGTTTGCTAGCCCATGCTTGGATGAGTTTGATGACTTTATGGTCAAACAAGAAAACTTCAATGCTTATTTTGGTAGAGAATTAAAACACAATGCTGATATTCTTGAACACTTGGGTGATTATATGGCTAATATTAGAGGTGAACTAAAACTTATTAGTAAACATGCTTCTACGGTTACCACTCAAGTAGAACAAGTACTTAAAGCTCAGAATGATTTGCTCAATGAATTGAATAGTAAGAAAAATGATAATGTTGTTAGAGTTATGACTAGAGGTGGTAAAATGACTCAGGAACCTTTGTATCCTGAGGGCCATCCTAAGAGAACTGAGCAAGATTCTCAAAGAAATAATATTGAGGCACCTAGTCCTTCTAAGAGGAAGAAAAAGAAAAATGATAGGACTTTGCATGCTTCTAGTGAACCTGTTATTGACACACCTGAGAATCCTAATGATATCTCTATTTTTGATGCTGAAACACAATCTGGTAATGAGCATGAACCTAGTGATAATGTTAATGATGATGTTCATGTTGATGCTCAACCTAGTAATGATAATGAAGTAGAGATTGAACCTACTGTTGATCTTGATAACCCACAATCAAAGAATCAACGTTATGATAAGAGAGACTTTGTTGCTAGGAAGCACGGTAAGGAAAGAGAACCATGGGTTCAGAAACCCATGCCTTTTCCTCCCAAACCATCCAAGAAAAAGGATGATGAGGATTTTGAGCGCTTTGTTGAAATGATTAAACCTATCTTTTTGCGTATGCGTTTCACTGATATGCTTAAAATGAATCCTTATGCTAAATATATGAAAGATATTGTTACTAATAAAATAAAGATACCGGAAGCTGAAATTTCCACCATGCTTGCTAATTACACTTTTAAGGATGGAATACCTAAGAAACTAGAAGATCCTGGAGTACCAACTATACCATGCTCCATTAAAAAAACTATGTTAAAACTACTTTATGTGATCTTGGAGCCGGTGTTAGTGTTATGCCTCTCTCTTTATATCGTATACTTGATTTGAATAATTTGACACCTACTGAAATATCTTTGCAAATGGCTAATAAATCAACTGCTATACCTGTCGATATTTGTGAGGATGTGCCTGTTGTGGTTGCAAACGTTGCTATTTTAACGGACTTTGTTATTCTTGATATTCCCGAGGACGATAGTATGTCTATTATTCTTGGAAGACCCTTTTTGAATACTGCAGGGGCTGTTATTGATTGCACCAAAGGCAATGTCACTTTTCATGTTAATGGTAATGAGCATACGGTATACTTTCCGAGGAAACAACCTCAAGTCCACAGTATCAATTCTATTGGAAAAATTTCAACAATTACTATTGGAAGTTTTGAATTTCCTCTTCCTACTGTCAAGAAGAAATATGATATTCTTATTGTTGGGGACATGTGTATCCTCATTGAGGTAACCTAGTGTTATTTGAAAATTCTCCGGTTCCATCTTATTCGGAATGAGTTTGTTAACAAGATCTGATCAACCTTGTTAGTGGATTCCTTTTGATGAGCATGAGATGGATGAATTTAGAAAACACAACTCTCTGTACCCTCTTTTTACTTTCTATTATTTATATTAAATAAAGCAAAAATAGTAATTTCTGTCTGTTTTCGGAATTATCCATGCAATAAAAAATACCCCGAAAATAGAAGTTCTCCAAATGCCCTGAAAATTAAATATGATTTTTTCTAGAATATTTGAGAATATCTGGCACTGAGAACACATCAGGGGGAGCAAGCACCTGGCCACGAGGGTCTAGGGCGCGCCCCCTGTCTTGTGGGCCCACGGTGACTCCCCTCCACTTATTCCAGCTACCACACACTCCTTCTTCCTCCCACAAACATCAGTAACTAGCTCAAACCCGAGTCCAAGCTCATTTTGCTGCCATTTTCGATCTCCTTGCTCAAAGCTCCATTCAAAAAACTGCTTTGGGGGATTGTTCCTTGGTATGTGACTCCTCCAATGGTCCAATTAGTTTTCGTTCTAGTGCTTTATTCATTTCATATTTTTGCTGCTTAGGTGACCCTGTTCTTGAGCTTGCATGTCAAATTTATGTGGTCAAAAGTAGTTTTGATGCATGATATTGTCTCTAGGCACTTGTAGGAGTAGTTGCTATCAATTTTTTTGAGTTTGATTCACTTTTATTTTGAAGTTACTAAAATTTCAGAAATTTTTCAGAGGAAGAAATATGTTTAGGAAAATGTACCAATGTGGTCCTTCAAGGAAGCAAGGACCCATGCTCGCAATACGCGATGCCGACGATGAACCACCGAGGGAAGCTCAAGTGCGGGCTTGTGAATGGCCTTCAGAGGACTTTATGGATCGAGCAGGAATCAAGGAATGGCCTTCAGAGGACTTTAGGCACTTGTTGTTTTGATCAAGCCATGGATTGATGCTTGTTGGTGGAGGGGGAGTATAAACTTTACCATTCTGTTTGGGAACCGCCTATAATGTGTGTAGCATGGAAGATATCGCCATCTCTCGGTTGTTATGTTGACAATGAAAGTATACCGCTCAAAATATTATTCATATCTATTTCAAAACCGAGCTCTGAAACATCTACAAATACCTGCTTCCCTCTGCGAAGGGCCTATCTATTTACTTTTATGCTGAGTCATCATCCTCTTATTAAAAAGCACCAGTTGGAGAGCACCTCTATCATTTGCATCCATTACTGTTAGTTTACATTGAGTATGACTTGACTGGATCTCTTTTACCATGAATTATAGCTAGTCAGTCCTTGGTCTTTAAAGGTGCTCTGCATTTATGTTTTGCAGTCTCAGAAAGGGCTAGCGAGATACCATCCTATTATATCATATCATGATTGTCTTGAGGAAGTGTTGTCATCCGAGATTTATTATTATTGCTCCCTAGTTGATTATGCCATTGATATGAGTAAACATGAGACCTAAATGTTATTGTGAATATGGTTAGTTCATAATCTTTGCTGAACACTTGAATGCTGGCTTTACATATTTACAACAACAAGAGCAAACAGAGTTTGTAAATTTTTTTCTTTATCACTTCCAATTTATCAACTGAATTGCTTGAGGACAAGCAAAGGTTTAAGCTTGGGGGAGTTGATACGTCTCCGTCGTATCTACTTTTCCAAACACTTTTGCCCTTGTTTTGGACTCTAACTTGCATGATTTGAATGGAACTAACCCGGACTAACACTGTTTTCAGCAGAATTGCCATGGTGTTATTTTTGTGCAGAAATAAAAGTTCTCGGAATGACCTTAAAATCAACACAGAATTATTTTGGAATATGTAAAAAATATTGGAAGAAATATCCACGTCAGGGGGCCTCCACCTATCCACGAGGGTGGGGGCGCGCCCCCTGCCTCGTGGGCCCCCTAACTCTCCACCGACCACAACCCTGACTCCATATATTCAGTTTCGGGGAGAAAAAACCAGGGAGAAGGATTCATCCTATTTTACGATACGGAGCCGCCGCCAAGCCCTAAACTCTAATCTGGAGTCCGTTCGGGGCTCCGGAGAGGGGAATCCATCGTCATCGTCATCATCAACCATCCTCCATCACCAATTTCATGATGCTCACCACCGTGCGTGAGTAATTCCATCATTGGCTTGCTGGACGGTGATGGGTTGGATGAGATTTATCATGTAATCAAGTTAGTTTTGTTAGGGTTTGATCCCTAGTATCCACCATGTTCTGACATTGATGTTGCTATGACTTTGCTATGCTTAATGCTTGTCACTAGGGCCCGAGTGCCATGATTTCAGATCTGAACCTATTATGTTTTCATCAATATATGAGAGTTCTTGATCCTATCTTGCAAGTCTATAATCACCTACTATGTGTTATGATCCGGCAACCCTGAAGTGACAATAGTCGGGACCACTCCCGATGATGACCGCAGTTTGAGGAGTTCATGTATTCACTATGTGTTAATGCTTTGGTCCGGCAATCTATTAAAAGGAGGCCTTAATATCCCTTAGTTTCCAATAGGACCCCGCTGCCATGGGAGGGTAGGACAACAGATGTCATGCAAGTTCTTTTCCATAAGCATGTATGACTATATTCGGAATACATGCCTACATTACATTGATGAACTGGAGCTAGTTCTATGTCACCCTAGGTTATGACTGTTACATGATGAACCGCATCCGGCATAATTCTCTATCACTGATCCATTGCCTACGAGCTTTCCATATATTGTTCTTCGCTTATTTACTTTTCTGTTGCTATTGTTATCATCACTACAAAAGACCAAAAATATTACTTTTGCTACCATTACCTTTTACCACCGTTACCACTACTATCATATTACTTTGCTACTAAGCACTTTGCTGCAGATATTAAGTTTCCAGGTGTGGTTGAATTGGCAACTCAGCTGCTAATACTTGAGAATATTCTTTGGCTCCCCTTGTGTTGAATCAATAAATTTGGGTTGAATACTCTACCCTCGAAAACTGTTGCGATCCCCTATACTTGTGGGTTATCATGATGATATGGGATCATGGAACTACAATCGATTAAATTGGCATTTCGTCAGAAGTTTTATCCTATGCATCTTGTTCGTCATGATCGTAATTATATATATACTAGCACATATGCCCATGCGTTGCAACGGGAAAAATTGATATTTTGTGCAAGCATAATGTTCCACAGCATCGAATTCACTATGAAGAACATGCTGCAATGCAGCATCCTTCTACAAAATGAACATAAAAGGATACATTGCAATTTAGTCATGTTCATATTTCCTTTGCTGGGCATAATCTCCAACTGATTCCATTTAAGTATAATCCTTTCTTTAATGGCATTTAAGTATAATCCTTTCATTAATTACCATGACGTCCTCATCCGTTTTAGTCGGGAATCAAATCCTTCCTTTTCTAATTTAGTAGCCCCAACACATTGAAGCCTACATATTCTTCCTTTTAATTATCCTATCTTTTTACCTCAAATCCTTTATGTAGAATTTATTAAGACCACAATCTTTCCTTTAGTTATTTTACCCGTTTACCCATAATCCTTTTTTTAATTAGCCACACATCCATTTAAATATTCTATTTAAGCCCACAATCCTTCCTTTATTAGCTCATTTGCTTAATTAGCTTGCCTTAAACATGATGACTGCCACTCATATATTTAGAACGAGTTGGGATCAGTAAATGTGAAAGGCGCATAGGTCGTTGGTTGTTACATCGAAGATCTAGGCAGGAGGTCCTATATTCAATTCCCACAATGTTAGATTTATTTTGACCCAACTATTTTTCGCGGTCTCCATGAAAGCCCATAAAAGGCCCATCAACATACAAGTACCCCGCCCAGATCGCTTAGCGTGTGTAAACCAAACGAAAAGGACTAAACCAAACCAAGAATACCTATTCCCTTTAATAGTAGGTATAGATAATTTTTGGCCTCGCGAAGGAGAAAGCATCGCTCAAGCTTGGGGAAGGCTTAAGTCAATGTTATATTCATGCCCCAATCATGAGCTCTCAAGAGAAATTATTATTCAAAAAATTTATCCTCGGCTTTCTCTCGATAATCGCTCCATGCTCGATACTTCTTGTACTGGCTCTTTTATGATGAAGACTATTGAATTCAAATGGGATTTATTGGAAAGAATTAAATGCAACTTTGAAGATTGGGATTTCGACGAAGGTAAGGAGTCAGGTATAACACTAAAGTTTGATTGTGTTAAATCTTCTATGGATACCGACGCTTTCCGTGAATTTAGCACTAAATATGGACTTGACTCTGAGATAGTAGCTTCTTTTTGTGAATCCTTTGCTACTCATGTTGATCTCCCTAAGGAGAAGTGGTTTAAAAATAATCCTCCCATTGAAGGAAAAGTAGTTGCACCTATTAAAGTTGAAGAAAAGACTATCACTTATAATGATCCTGTTGTTCCTACTTCTTATATTGAGAAACCACCTTTCCCTGTTAGAATAAAAGATCATGCTAAAGCATCAACTGTGGTTCGTAAGAGTAATACTAGAACACCTACTCCCTTTGAGCAAATTAAAGTTGAACCTAGTGTTGCTATGGTTAAAGATCTCTTGGCCGATAATATTAATGGGCATGTTATTTACTTCTGTGATGAAGCTGCTAGAATTGCTTGGCCTGATACTAAAAATAAACATAGACCTGTTGTAGGCATGCCTGTTATTTCTGTTAAAATAGGAGATCATTGCTATCATGGCTTATGTTATATGGGTGCTAGTGCAAGTGCAATACCTCATTCCTTATATAAAGAAATTATGCATCATATTGCACCTGCTGAGATAGAGGAAATTGATGTCACAATCAAACTTGCCAATAGAGACACTATTTCACCAGTTGGGATTGTCAGAGATGTTGAAGTCTTGTGTGGGAAAGTTAAATATCCTGCTGATTTTCTTGTTCTTGGTTCCCCACAAGATAACTTTTGTCCCATTATATTTGGTAGACCCTTCTTGAATACAGTTAATGCTAGGATAGATTGCAGAAAGGATGTTGTTACTATTGGTTTAGGGGATATGTCTCATGAGTTTAATTTTGCTAAATTTCGTAGACAACCTCATGATAAAGAATTGCCTAGTAAAGATGAAATTATTGGTCTTGCTTCTATTGCCGTGCCTCCTAATGATCCTTTAGAACGATATTTGCTAGACCATGAAAATGATATGCTTATGAATGAAATAAGGGGAAAATAGATGAGGTATTCTTTAAACAGGGACCTATTTTGAAACACAACTTGCCTGTTGAAATTCTAGGGGAACCTCCTCCACCCAAGGGTGACCCTGTGTTTGAGCTTAAACCTTTACCCGATACTCTTAAATATGCTTATCTTGATGAGAAAGATATATATCATGTTATTATTAGTGCTAACCTTTCAGAGCATGAAGAAAAGAAATTATTGAAAACTCTGAAGAAGCACCGTGCCACTATTGGATATACTCTTGATGATCTTAAGGGCATTAGTCCCACTCTATGCCAGCACAAAATAAAATTGGAGAAAGATGCGAAACCGGTTGTTGATCACCAACGACGGTTAAATCCTACGATGAAAGAAGTGGTAAGAAAAGAAATACTAAAGCTTCTGGAGGCGGGTATAATTTATCCCGTTGCTGATAGTCAGTGGGTAAGTCCTGTCCATTGTGTCCCTAAGAAGGGAGGTATTACTGTTGTTCCTAATGTTAAAGATGAACTGACCCCATCAAGAATTGTTACAGGTTATAGAATGGTAATTGATTTACGCAAATTAAATAAAGCTACTAAAAAGGATCACTACCCTTTACCTTTTATTGATCAAATGCTAGAAAGATTATCCAAACATACACATTTTTGTTTTCTTGATGGTTATTCTGGTTTCTCTCAAATACTTGTGTCAAAAGAGGATCAAGAAAACACAACTTTTACTTGCCCTTTCAGTACCTTTGCTTATAGACGTATGCCTTTTGGTTTATGCAATGTACCTGCTACTTTTCAAAGATGTATGACTGCTATATTCTGTCACTTTTGTGAAAAGATTGTTGAGGTTTTCATGCATTATTTCTCCGTATACGGAACTTATTTTGATGATTGCTTAAGCAACCTTGATCGAGTTTTGCAGAGATGTGAAGAAACTAATCTTGTCTTGAATTGGGAGAAGTGCCACTTTATGGTTAATGAAGGTATTGTCTTGGGGCATAATATTTCTGAAAGAGGTATTGAAGTTGATAAAGCTAAAGTTGATGCTATTGAAAAGATGCCGTGTCCTAAGGACATTAAAGGTATAAGAAGTTTCCTTGGTCATGCCGGTTTTTATAGGAGGTTCACTAAGGACTTCTCTAAAATTTCTAGGCCTCTGACCAATCTCTTACAAAAAGATGTTCCTTTTGTCTTTGATGATGATTGTGTAGAAGCATTTGAAATACTTAAGAAAGCTTTGATTTCTGCACCTATTTTTCAACCTCCTGATTGGAATTTACCATTTGAAATTATGTGTGATTTTAGTGATTATGCTGTAGGGGCTGTTCTAGGACAAAGGGTTGATAAAAAATTAAATGATATCCAATATGCTAGTAAAACTCTAGATAGCGCCCAAAGAAATTATGCTACTACTGAAAAAGAGTTTTTAGCAGTTGTATTTTCTTGTGATAAGTTCAAACCTTATATTGTTGATTCTAAAGTAACTGCTCACATTGATCATGCTATTATTAAATATCTTATGGAAAAGAAAGATGCTAAACCTAGACTTATTAGATGGGTTCTCTTGCTACAAGAATTTGATTTGCATATTATTGATAGAAAGGGAGCTGAGAACCCTGTTGCAGACAACTTGTCTAGGTTAGAGAGTGTTCTTGATGACCCACTACCTATTGATGATAGCTTTCCTGATGAATAATTAGCTGTCATAAATGCCTCTCGTACTGCTCCATGGTATGCTGATTATGCTAATTATATTTTTGCTAAATTTATACCACCTAGTATCACATACCAGCAAAAGAAAAAGATCTTCTATGATTTAAGATATTACTTTTGGGATGACCCATACCTTTATAAAGAAGGAGTAGATGGTGTCATTAGATGTTGTGTACCTGAGCATGAACAGGAACAGATCCTACGCAAGTGTCACTCTGAGGCTTATGGAGGACACCATGCTGGAGATAGAACTGCACATAAGGTATTGCAATCCGGTTTTTATTGGCCTACTCTCTTCAAAGATGCCCGTAAGTTTGTCTTGTCTTGTGATGAATGTCAAAGAATTGGTAATATTAGTAGAAGTCAAGAAATGCCTATGAATTATTCACTTGTTATTGAACCATTTGATGTCTGGGGCTTTGATTATATGGGACAATTTCCTTCCTCTAATGGGTATACACATATTTTACTTGCTGTTGATTACGTTGCTAAGTGGGTAGAAGCTATTCCAACTAGTAGTGCTGATCATAACACCTCTATTAAAATGCTTAAAGAAGTTATTTTTCCGAGGTTTGGAGTCCTTAGATACTTAATGGCTGATGGTGGTTCACATTTTATTCATGGTGCCTTTCGTAAAATGCTTGCTAAGTATGATGTTAATCATAGAATTGCATCTCCGTATCACCCACAGTCTAGTGGTCAAGTAAAATTGAGTAATAGAGAGCTTAAATTAATTTTGCAAAAGACTGTTAATAGATCTAGAAAGAATTGGTCCAAGAAACTTGATGATGCATTATGGGCTTATAGAACTGCATACAAAAATCCTATGGGTATGTCTCTGTATAAGATGGTTTATGGAAAAGCATGTCACTTACCTCTCGAACTAGGTGTCCATTAAAGAGCTCAATTATGATTTCAAACTTGCCGGTGAGAAGAGGCTTTTTGACATTAGCTCACTTGATAAATGGAGAACCCAGGCTTATGAGAATGCCAAACTGTTTAAAGAAAAAGTTAAAATATGGCATGATAAAAGGATACAAAAACATGAGTTTAATATAGGTGATTATGTATTATTATACAACTCTCGTTTAAGATTTTTTGCAGGAAAACTCCTCTCTAAATGGGAAGGTCCTTACGTCATCGAGGAGGTCTATCGTTCCGGTGCCATAAAAATCAACAACTTCGAAGGCACAAATCCGAGGGTGGTGAACGGTCAAAGAATCAAACATTATATCTCAGGTAATCCCATAAAAGTTGGAACTAATGTTATTGAAACCGTAACCACAGAGGAATACATAAACGACACTTTCTAGAATGTTTCAGACTCCGAAAAGGAATAGGTACGTGGTACGGTAAGTAAACCGACTCCAAAACAGTTCTAATAGCAATTTTTTCTCCGTTTTGGAATATTTAAGAAAATAGGGAGATAAGAAGTAGTTCGGGAAGGACACGAGGCGTCCACAAGGGTGGAGGGTGCGCCCCCTGCCTCGTGGGCACCTCGTGTTCTCTCCGGACTCCGTTTTCTTACGCGATACTTCTTCTGGTCGATAAAAATTCATTATATAATCTCCCGAAGGTTTTGACCACCGTATCACACAAATATCTTATGTCCTTGTTTCGAGCTATTTTCTGACAGATCTAGATCGCCATGGCGTCTTCAAGTGCCCCCAAGTACAAGTTCTTCGAGAAGGTCATCAACCCCTACCTCGTGGAGGTGCTGCAACACCCTTAAACCATTGAGATGTGCGAGGGGTTGCTGCACATCCGCGATGTTGAGGGACCAAGGAGGACCGGAAGCGTGGAGACAAGACTCGAAGCAATGGAGCAACAAGTTTTCAAGTGCCAGGAGATGGTGGAACATGGACTCGACACCAACCACATAATGATCACGGAGTTCACCAACACCACCAAGCTAGATGCCAGAAACATCGGAGAGACCATCTTCAAGCTTCATGAGAAAATCGAGCATCTCCAAGCCCAGATCTATGACCTGCAAAACCAAAACTATCACTACAAAAAAAGACACATCCGTGACATTTTGGGCCGAACAATTTTTTTTTCTGTCATACATATGACACTTCTATGATGATAATTGTGACAAAACCCGGTATCATCATAGATGTGGTGGGCTCCTACTTCTATGACAAAAAATCATGACAGAAAATGGGCTTTTCGTCCTGAGCGGGCCGGAGACGCAGTTGCATGACATTCTTTGGACCGTCCATGACGGAAAAAACCGTGGTAGAAGCGAGGGTGAGGAAAATTTCAGGGAGTTCCCAGTTACGGTGGGAGGTCGGGGGCCGAGCGATGCGCGTTTCTCTCGTACACGTACGCGCGTGTGTGCGAGCCATTGGCTCTAACTAAACTCGAGCGAGGCGTTGGGCTCTAACTGAACCCGAGCGATTGCACTGCAGGCTACGCGTTACTGAACCCGAGCGATCGATCGATGGCTGTTAACTGAACCCGATCGAGCGATTCCTTCGCTACTGCTGCTAACTGAAGCCGATCGATGGGATGAACAGTGAGCGTTGTGGGGGGGGGGGTTGGATGAACAGTGAGCGGTGGCGTTGCCTCTGGATGAACAAGACCCCGTGGTGTGGTGGAGGGCTGGATGAATAGTAGACGATGGAGAGGTGCCCGTGGAGGGGTGGATGAACAGGACCCTGTGGTGTGGAGGGCTGGATGAACAGTAGATGGTGGAGGGGTGCCCGTGGAGGGGTGGTTGAACAGGACCCCGTGGTGTGGAGGGCTGGATGAACAGTAGACGGTGGAGGGGTGGTTGAACAGTAGCCGGTGGAGTAGTGCGCGGTGGAGGCTGGATGAACAGGAGCCCGTGCATGAACAGTCGCAGGTGGAGGCTGGAGGAGGTCGACGGTGCATGAACAGTAGCTCGTGGAGGCTAGAGGGGTCGACGGTGGAGATGAACAGTATCCCGTGGAGTCCCGTTTTGCGGTACGCCACACCCCTCCCGATGAACAGGACCCCCGTTTCGACCGTAGCGCACCAACACAAGTCCGTTCCCTCCGTTTTGCGGTACGCCACACCCCTCCCGATCAACAGGGCCCCCGTTTCGACCGTAGGAGGTCCGTTTCCTCCGTTTTGCGGTACACCAGACCCCTCCTGATGAATAGGATCCTGTTTCGAACGTGGCCGGTCGAACACAAGGCTGTTTCCTCCGTTCTGTGGTACGCCAGGCCTCGTTTCCATCGCCTGTTCCGTCGAAGCCCTCCCGATGAACACAACGCATTCCGTTGCCTCCCCATGAACACGACGCATTCCGTTGCCTCCCCATGAACACGACGACGACGGTGTTTCTCCGTTCCGACCCAGCCATGTACACGAGCCCTCGCCGTACGTATGCGCGAGTAGGCGTTCGATACCCCGCCCGTATGTACACATACGTCGCCATATTTTCCTTCTTGCACCCTGGCCGCTGTACGTACGTGTACATGCTACGTGCGCGCCTCTACTACGACACGTGCGCGCCTCTACTATGACACGTGCACGCCTCTACTACGACACGTGCGCGCCTCTACATCGACAGTATGTACGTACACGTTCGCGACCAGAATGACAACGCTACGTATGCTTCGACCAGGTGGGTCCCAACTGTCAGGCACTTCCTTCCCTGCGAAGATGTAGCTGGTCGGTCCCAACAGTCAGGGGGTGAATCGTTTTTTTCCCGGACGCACTTCCTTGTGTGCGAAGATGTAGCTGGTGGGTCCCAGCAGTCGGGGGCCTAGTGGGTCCTAGCAGTCAGGGGGTGAATTATTTTTTTCGCGAAATACGGTGGCCCGTCCGGTGGGTCCCCGCTGTCAGGTGGAGGAATAATTATTTTACACGTAATAAGGAGGCACTTCCTTGCGGCTGCCGTGGACCCAGCTGTCATCCTCTCCACGTATAGTACTCTTCCGATGGAAGTCGGTCATTGACCATGTTGACCACGCCGTACCGAGAGCACCAGGGCGGTGGTCTGGACGACGACGAGGCCTAGGAAGGGGACGACGCGAAGCCGGGGAAGACGCAGTAGTGGAAGCCCGCGCGGAGAGGAGTACGAGGGTTCACTGGTTCGGCTGCGGTGTGAGGCTGCCGTCGCCGCAGAATAATAGGGGGTGTGGGTGAGTAGAGGGATGGCCTGGCCAGCGGTGGGAGTAGTACGGGGCGGTGAGGCCTCCGTGGCATCACAGCCGGCCATGGGAGGCAGGAGCAGGTGACACGACCAGCGCTGCTTTGGGTGGCTGGAGCAAGAAGACCATAGGTTGAAGAAGCACTACGGCCGTTGGATGGACATCGTACGATCACTGCAGATAGAATCGTTTATATTGACTAAGTTGACAAAGCCCTTGGTATGCGTTAACTTAGTAGGTCCACAGCTCGGATTTGGCACAGAACATATAGCCCATTTGTGATTTGTAAGAATGTACGGCCCATTTTTTAAATTCTAATGGAATTTACTACAGCCCATTTACAGTTTGATAAAAGTACAGCCCAACTTCTAGCTAGGACAACGATTAACAATTTCAAACAACCGCTCAAAATAGAATTCAAAAAACAATTCCCACATTTTGATGGGATCCGAAATATTTGCATCCGAAATTTCTAGTCAGGTTAAATATAATTTCAAAATAAAGTTGTATTACATTAAAATCCAACGAAATATTGCGCGCGCAACAAGTAATGAAATTAAAATTTTCAAATTCCAAAAATAATATATTTTTCAAACTAATTACGTGTTTGGTGCACAGTAACTGTCTAGTTATTATAATTACATCCCATTTATTATTTCTTAAAACCCATTTTCTTGTTAAGCCTAATGCATACCTCCTAGCAAAGTTTGCAGCCCAGCGGGAAATAACAAGTTGACCCGGATATTGTGTACAACTGTCGGCCCAGTTGCATTGCTGATGTTGAAAAAAAGCTATTTTTTATACACACATTAAAAAAATTGTATAGATAAGGAACATTTTTTATACACACATTTAACAATTTTTAAATACATGATTAACACTTTTTAAAACATATTTTTTAGTCAACAGTGGGCTCACAGCGAGCGGAGGAGGTCACAATACACATATTTTTTAAATCCATGATTAACACTTTTGCAAAAACAATTAGCCCACAGCGAGCCAATTAGCTCCAGTCGGCCCACAGTGGGCCGACAGGGGCCAGTCGACCAGCTGTAGGCCGACTGGAATCCAATCGGCCTGCTGTGGGCCAACTAGGCCCAGTCGGCCTGCAGCGGGCGGACGGTGTATTATTTTTGAAAAAAAAATTACCCAACGTAATATTTGTGAAAATTAATAAAAAATGTATTATTTAAGAAAAAATAGTGAAAAAGGCCTGTGTAGTACAGTACAACCTAACATGGTTACTCAGCCCACATTCAGCGATGCCGGAAAGGCCCAAACAAGGCTTCTGTACAACTTTTTGAAGTCACTGAGCTCAATTAATAACTTAATAAAAAAGTTAGATTAGAGTGGAACCTAATTAAAAGCTGTCACGAGCAAATAAATAATTCAACGGGTCCCACTTGTGCGTGTGCGCGCGCGCGCGTGTGTGTGAGAGAGAGAGAGACCCATCGGCCGATGCTCGTAAATACATCTTTCAGCCATATGCATGCATTGCTGATGCTCAGTAAAAACTTATATAGTTGACACAATCATATAGAACATCATAGCACACTGAACTTGCATACAAAAATTTCACGCAGGCGGCACAATCAGGATGGAAGCAGTGGATCGCTACGGGAAGGGCTATGTTGAAACCAACGAAGTCGTACATAACGGTTCATCGTCTTTATCAATGACGGGGAAATATCTTGAATGTTGTGCAAAGAAAACAGACAGGCAACACAATAAGTTCTCCTAGCACATTAAGTTGACGTACAACCCTTTCTAAAAAAAGTTCAGGTACAAAATTAGAACAGGTCACAATCAAATGTATTGGCATATCAGTGCTTCACACCCATAGCTCGGATTTAACTAGTATCTGACAAGATTCAGTTGTTACCTCAAATTAGAGCACATCCAGGCAGCCAGCCCTGCCTCTTCTCCCAAAGAAGCAGTGGCCTCCGCCGCGCGATGGAGTAGGCCCTGTGCCATCCATCGTTCCGAGCAACACGGGGAAAGTCTGACGTTGACTCCTGTAATGGACGTCGTCGATGGACCCTGGCACCAGCGGCGGCGGCAGGACTTCGATTGATGGATTGACCACTTCTTCGACATGCACGAACACTCGATACAGGTACATCCCTAACGTGGTCCGCGGCGGCCTTGGTGGCGACGAATAGTACAACCCTGGTTCCTGCACCGGTATCTCAACACCAATCACCTTCGGTATGGTGGATGGCTTCTTCATCCATGCCATAACCGTCAGAGCCCAGCTGTCTGGAGGAACAAACATACTTACGAGCTCACCTACAAGGTCGTTGATAAGCTCGTTCATGGACTCGCTGTTCCAAGCACGTCGAGGCATGCCGTGGAAGGTAAGCTTTGTCAAAAACTCAAGCTCAGAGGGCACCGAGCCCCATCCTGGGTGCCAATGATCAAAGCTCACTAGCGCGCCATCACAGAACAAACGCCAGGAAGATTCGAACACACGACTGCAGTCGAAAGTTGTCCGGAACCTGACGAAGAAATCAGCCGGTGGCGGACAAACTTCGACGAGCAAGTCACTTGTTTGGATGCCATGCGCAATGCCAAGAGCTTTTATAAGGTCATCCGGCGAGACGGGAGGCCGGTCGCCATTGATGGTTACCATCAGCACTTTGCCGGCAAACTGGTCGTCAAGCGCCGCCATGCCACTGTTGAACGACAGCACGCAGCGACCGAAGGCAGGACGGACCTCAGGATCTCCAGCTTGGAGATCCGCGTTGACCGGTGACATGATAGTGCGCTTGAGTACAGGGAGTACAGGAGGGGGATTTGGGGGAACTGGAGTAGGAATCGAGATTCTAGAGGTGGGGGAGGGGCGGGAGACTGCGGATGAAAAGGTAGCATGAATTTCAAGCACATGCCAATATGCTCTCGGCACGCAAGCGCACGAAAACACCGGTGGCGCCCACATGTCGGCCTAAGAGTCCTTATTAATTCTTTTTTGGAGAGCCCAGCCTTTTTTTAGGATCTTTTGAGAGCCCGGCCTGAGAGTCATAATTGACCTATTTGGCATTGCGTTACTACTCGGCCCATATTCAACGACACCTCACTAGCCCAAACAAGTGTACATCATCGAAAAGACACTGAGCTCAAATTATATAACTTGAAAAAGGAGATATACTCTGAACACTGGAGAATGGTGATGCCCTCATTTAGCCCACCGGTAGTTCGAGACAATAATCAGTTCAAAACAACGATATATACAACATTCAAACACTGACCAGTGACTACTACTGACATAAACAGTAAGACATGATAGTTCATAAGAAGTCTTGCTACACCACGAAAATGCACCCATCTGCAGCGCTCAGACTCTCGTGATCCAGACGAGAATGACATTCTAAACAGAAGCAACTATTAGATAGTAAGAGTGACATAGACGAGGATGACCAAATGACAAGGAATATGCATAACAAAAGAAAGAACTACCCATCCAGAACCAGCAGCAAAGACAACAAAGTCATTCGAAGAGATGACCCAACACCATCATAATTTGCAGCCCCGCTTCAGCGACCAGTGATCCAGAGACACCAGTACTCCACCCTTTCGATGCAACAACCCAATTACCTATCAACCTGAAGGCTCAAACCACATCACTGCCTGTCGTAATTGAGACATCCAAGGATCAAAGTTAATCTGGATGCCTTTGTCATTCTCACCTTGTTTTGGCTGCAGGCTGTATCATTGACAATCAGGGGAGTTTGCTCCCGAACACCTAGGGCTCGCCGTGTAGACACAATTTTCCATAGCAAACAGAGCCTCTCTGCCATCAAGGTCCTTGCCAACGGTGATCTCCTGGTTAATCGGATAATTGAGTCCGAGAAACAGAGAGTGTGAACCAAGGCTGTTTACCCGCCTCCAACTAAAAAATCCTAAAGGCCCCAACAAGCTGGTATCCTGCTCATAGACGTAACAGCCACTGTTCGGATACTCACGTATTACACGGTGCTTGTATACAGTGGGTTTTTTGCAATATAACTTTTCCGGCTCATCAGTCTTTTGCCGTCGTCTGATCGAGCGAGGAACCAGTTGTGCTTCCCTGTTTTTGGCAAAGGTGGTGTGATTACAAAGGGCAGTAACTATAGGGACACTGCATCATATCAAAAAGGACATGCATTGTTAATGTAAGATCAGCATTGTTCAAAGTATGAGTAGGATAATGCAAGAAACAGCATTGATATGTCCTTGTTGGAACTGGGAGGAAAATACAGGGAAATGTATACTGGGTTCGAAAATATAGAAGTGCCATGCATGGTTATACTCATGTTATCTCGCAATCGATTCTTCACAGGAAACTACCATGTCATGCATGTTATGTAATCATGTTCTGTCCTCACAAACAAATTCTTCAAGGTAACTAACAAACCATGCATTGTTATATACTCGTGTTCTGTGGGCAAAAATTTTGTAAGGATATTATTCTAGCCATTGATTGCTAAAGGGCGAATATAGGTATGTACACATGGTAAGCATTGCAGGATTTCACTACTTCCAAATATAGAGTTCTCCATATGCACATTTACTTTCCTAATGTATGGTTAGATGAAACCAATAGTGTGGTGCATGTTTCTACATCATTAAAATGAGGAAACTAACATGGCCATTGATACACACTCATATTTAGTAGTAGTATATAGATTATTGTAAAATAAGGATAATATCCATATATTCCTAACCGTTTGATTATTCAGGGTACAAATTGGCTGTAATGACATGGTCACAATCGCATGAATTAACTCATTCCAAATATAGCTGATTTACGGCGTCTCTAATACATTGCCATAGTTCTACTCAAATTCTGCTCAAACAGAGATATGCCAATCATCACAAAAAGTTCAAACAGTGTCATGGCGTCATCATTAACATGAGAGGAAACAACTTACACGCGCTGTCCCAGCAATACATGGTGCCATCTGCTTTGTCGATCGCGCAAATGATGCCATTGTGTTCAATAGCATCACAGAAGTGTGTATCAGCTTTGACGATGATCCACTGCGAGCCGAGTTGTCTCCAGCTAAAGAAGGCACCGGCGTAAAGATAGGCGAGTCTGCGGTCGAACAAGGCAATTAGCTTAAAGTCTGTGTAATTCGCGTGTTGTGTGGGCACTTGGCAGATTACAATCTTCTGCAAAACAAGGTCCGTCCAACTGAGGTAGTATAATCTCATGGGAGGTCTGGAAGTTCACGAGCATGAACTTTTTACCGTCTTCTCTGAAGGCAGCCGTCCAGTGGGAGTTCATGCCGACCCAGTACATACCTGCCAAGAAGTTCCGGGCGATGGTGATCGGATCAATGTCGAGGGAAATGATGTACGGCGACCCACTACATACCTGCAAAGAAGTTTAGGCTAATGGAGATCGGATTGAAGTCGAGGAGCATCATGCACGGCTCCGTATCATGGTGAGCCAATCTCGCAAGACCAGATAGCAGCAAGCAGGGTGTCTTGAAAAGCTTAGGCTTTGCTTCGACGATGGTCGTGTGCATGTCCCTAGAGCATGCAGCCAGCCGCAGGGCGCTCAACATATCCATACACGAACAACAGAGGTCGAGGATGTCACTGGGGAGATTGCTCCAATCGTGGCTCATATGGATGATGCGCGGTTCGTGTTCGTTCATGGTGGAGTTTGGAAGGGGGCTTGATTTACGGGGGAGAAGGATGTCGGTGCTGGAGCGGCTAGCGAGGGAATAGTGGTACTGGGGGAGGCGAGTGAGGCGACGGTACACGGGGGCACAGTGAGATGGAGACGGAGAAGGTGATGGAGATGGAGTGGTGCTATGGGAGCAGATAGGGAGATGAGGCGAGGCGCCAATGTGCTGTACAGCGGCGGTGATAGACTGCACAGTGCATAGGGTGAGGCTGACTTTGGTAACCCGAACACGCCGCCTGGACTAGTGTCAGGCGCAGGGTGTTTTCACTTCACTGTGAGGACCGGATGAATAGTATTTTGACCATCAAGTGTACCACAGTTGTACTACTACTACCAGTAGGTACATGAGTACTCCAGTATTGTATAGCGTAAATAGGTCTCCCGTGCTAGCATGCCTGTTCACTTCATCGTTCATGTATCATCCATATTGTGAGCAGAACCAAATTCTCGTGCATGCCCAATCAACGCTCTGCTGCGATGCATGCAGTGGTCGTTCTGGTGCATCAAGGACGGCATGCAGATCGTTCCACACTTGAGAAGAGGAAAAATGGAAAGGTAGAACGCGGCAGCAGAGGAAGAGAACGCTGGCTAACGAGGCTGGGAGGGGATCGAGCAGGAAGTTAATGCTCCACGCCTAAAGGTTTTCGAAAAACCTGATTTTCATAAGGTGACTTATACTCACCTAAACGGAGGGAGTATTCCTTAACCAGATAATGTTGTGTCTCCCACTCATGCGCTCAAAAAAAAACTACGACACATATTTTTATCTGTTTGCATAGGTCCCAGGATGGGCACGTACACGAACAGGTACGACTCATTAGTCTACCTGCATAGCCTTTTCGTTTAGTCTACCTAGCCGTCTAATCAACTGCCTGCACGCCACTTCTCCCATTTACTTCTCCCTTCGTCTTCATTTGCATCCAAACTCCACTGCGTTCACATTGTTTTAACCTCTTTAAATAATCATCTACTACTTCAGTTAAACTAGCCATCTAATCCTAATTCTCCAAACCATAGCCCTCCGTTCCAGCGGTTCCAAATGGCGATAGAGATCGAGATGCAGGTTTTTAGCCTCCAACATGTCCTCGTGGAAGGCTCGATGCACATAGTTGCCACCGTCACCGTCCACCCAAGGGTTGTTCGGTAGTGGATCAACAATGTATCCAACTCCCTCGAAAAGGTAGAGACGAGGGTCATCGGTCTCGATGCAGAGTACACGGAGCGTGCCCCTGGGAAGATCCAGCGCGCCGCCATCCTTCAGCTATGCTTCGAAGATGATGTTTTGGTGTACCACATCATACACTCACCCTCTTCACGATTTCTTGTCTCGGGAGGACGTATACTTCTGTGGGGCAGCCATCGAAGGGGACAAACAGAAGCTGGAGCCGTACAAGGTTGATTTGAATAGCATCGCTGACCTACAAACCAGAATCAAAATTCCTATTAAAGTTTGTGATAAACAGACACCATCCCTATTCGACGTAGCAAATTTGGTGCTCGGTACAAATCTTCAGAAGGGTGACGAGACGGTGGCATTAAGGTCGTCTGGATGGGAGAATTATCCCTTGACGTACGAGCGGATAAAATATGCTTCCCTCGATGCCCCGTGTGAGTTTCGAGATAGCTGCAAGGTCCAAAGAGCTTGTTGCGAAGCCGTGTCCCACAGAGAATGAGAACAAGAAGAAGAAGAAGAAGAAGGAGAAAAGGCTGCACCAGCAGGAGGGCATTATGGATGGATGAACTATTTCCTCTCTTGTAAAAAAAAATTATTCCCTCTCGGTGTATATTGATATAGATGGACTATTTTGATGGTGTGCATGTCTTTGGAACAGAGTAGTAGCGTGGGTCCACTTGACTATAAGGGACTATTTATCCGCATATATAGCTTTCTCTGCTACTCCTTCCAGTGATCGGTATGCAGTGCATGTGTCCGTAGACATGACAGCTTGTCCATGGAAGTTCAACTACGGCGACCATCACGTTTCATCTCGCGATTCCCACGACGCCTCTCCAACCCACGTCACCACGCGCCCCGACGTGCGCCTCACCCCTCTCGGCCGCACCGCCCCTCTGCCTTTGTGTGCATGACATGTGGGCCACCTAAAATGTGGCGAGCATCAAGTTTCTACCACAGCCACCCGCGATTCCCATGACGCCGCTCGAACCCATGAAACCACACGTCCCCCGACCTGCGGCTCACCCCTCTTGGCCCCACTGCCCCTCTGCCTACGGGAGCATTACATGTGGACCAGTCACCTATTGGGTCCACATGTTATTGACTCAAAGTTAGGTGTAGTAAGGCGCTGAAGCTCAGTCCCGACAGCCCTGAGAGGGAAATGTAACTCCTGCGCTAGGGCTTGTGGTGCTCCTGCAGCACGAACTCGTGCCAAACTCGAGATTTGTTTCTTTACTATACATGCATGCAACGATTTAATGGACATTGTAATCTCAAGATGTGACGGGGAGCTGTAAATTTGAATTTGAAACTTATAAAATGAAAAGATTCAAAACAAATAAACTAGGAGAGAGGGAGTATATCGTAGGATGTGTCCCATACAAAATGAGTCCCCTGGTTTGTCACCGCGCAGATGCGGTTAAAAAGGAGCACAACGTCTTCCTACTCGTACGGCAACAAATCGGCCGCAGACAGCATGGTCCGTGTTTGACCGCCATGTGCAAGGCTCGTGCTATCTTATTCAATCTCACCGTGGTTCCATCGTACCAATTCATGCGGTGGCCCGTTGCATGGCTGATCCCAATGTTGGACAAAGGTTCTACGGGAACGGTTTCACCGCTATAAATGTTGTGCAAATTGATGTTGGTACCCTCCCGTACATATGCAAGCCAATCTCCACTCGCACCGAGCCTAACCTGTGAAACAGTGGACAGGGGGAGAATTAGGAAATGGACACAGAAGTAGTCTTTAGAATGCATTTACTACGTGATCAAACTCATCTTACCTGCTCATCGGAGGAAATCCGAGTGCCCCTCAACGTCGGCATCTGAAGGGGCGTCAACTTGCAACTACGGCCACGCTGCGCTGGAGAGACCCCCAAGGAAACATCCTTGTGCGTTCCACAGAACATCAAGATTCATTTGTATGAGTAGTTTATCTTGTGAGAGAAAAGGATGAACGAGGGAAGGCCTCTAGAGATAGAGATGGACACTACTACTACCAATGTGCTGGCCCGTGCGTTGCAATGGATCCAAAGTAGTAGAATAATACTTGTTCACGTGCTTGAAATATAAACACTCTAGTTTTAATATACATGTGTCAGCAGATATGACAGCTTGTCCATGGAAGTTGAACCATGGCGACCATCACGTTTCTTGTTTCTACCACTAAGCCACTGAAGTTCGGTCCCGTGGGCCCCGAGAGGGAAATGTAACTCCTGTGGCAGGCCTTGTGGTGCTCCCGCAGTACGAGCTCATGCCAAAACTGGAATTTGTTTCTTACTACTACCAACTAGTACTAGTAAGGTACACATGCATTGCACGCATGAGATTCTGGTGGTTTGTGCATTATGCTTCTACATGTGGAGCTTTCTGGATTCTAACATGTGGCAAAATCTGGTGGAATGTAAGGTTAGGCAAGTTTGATTAACTTAGGCGAGTGTTTGATTCAAGCCACACCTTAGGCAAGCCACACTAAGGCCCCACATGACATACACACAAAAAATGTGGCAAGATTCCCTTAGGCTTGCCAACTTGTTTCTCTCGTTTTGAAGAACTAATAACTTTGCCTAAGCTTAGTTGTGGCAAAGTTAGGGTCTGTTTGATTCAAAGGATTT
The DNA here is from genome assembly GCF_056163025.1 of Triticum urartu. Classification (NCBI taxonomy): domain Eukaryota; kingdom Viridiplantae; phylum Streptophyta; class Magnoliopsida; order Poales; family Poaceae; genus Triticum; species Triticum urartu. The sequence goes on along the minus strand of NC_141875.1, from coordinate 108,926,788 downwards.
TCATAGGATCTTTGAAGGATTAGAATCCTTAGGAATTTTTCCTACGTTGGTCGTTTGATTCGTAGGATTGAATCATGTAGAATATTTTCCTAAGGATTCATTTGTACTACATTTCACAGGAATTCTAACATGCACTCCAACCTCTTGAAAGAAATCCTTTGTTTTTCATGTGACACAATCAAACAAACTCAAATCCTATAGGGATCCAATGAACATGCCATTCCAATCCTACTTTTTTCCTATTCCTGTGTTTCTGCAATCCTATGAATCAAAGAGGCCCTTAGTCATGAATTAAGTTCAACCATGGAGTCTTCTAGATTATACATGTGGCAGAATCTGGTGGATGATATCCAACGGCCAGTAGTGCTCGGATTTGCCATCTTTGTACCGTCGGATTGTCTTCATCCAACGACCAACTTTCAAAGTTTTTCACACACTATATAGGTGGTATAGATATAGATGTGCCGGTCTGTTGCAATGGATCCAAAGTATATATATCTATTTAGTGGAATGCACTCTAAACACATTATCTATTTATTTTTCTCTAACCTTCCGTAGCCATGCAACCAAGCCACATAAGCTTCATGGGTGCCCCCCACATCATATTATTCATACTACGTTGATTGAAAAATAGATAAATCACCCAAAACAAGATCTTCCCGTTTTTTGTTCCTACGATGTTGTGCCGTGCACGTACCTACTAGTTGTATAGTGGTAGTACTAGTAATATAGTATTAGGAGTACAAACTTGGTACTAGTAGGAGTAGTACTAGTACGGAATGCTCGTACTCTATCAACGAGCCCCGTCTGACACCAAATTTCTTGGCTTCCGTGCTACAGCTAGATCTTCCCCTCATTTCTTTTTTCCATCCCGGCGGCGGGCGGGGTGTCGGTTTGCTCAACAACGGTCCCACATGAAAGTGAAAATGCTAGGCAACACGCCATCCCTAAGCCATGTGTCGTGCCAGACGGGCCGTGTTGTACTCCCGATTCCCGGGCGTGTGGGGGTGCGACGCGAACGCGGCATGCCTTTTCCTTTTACCAGCAATGTGCTCGTGTGTTGCGACGGATCCAAAGTAGTAGAATAGTAGTATTTGTTCACAAATTTGAAAGAAATCACCATTGTTTTGATATACTCCTAATATATTACTCCCTCCGTACCTAAATATTTGTCTTTTTTTAGATTTCAAATGGACTATCACATACGGATTATATAGACATATTCTAGTGTTTCTAGCAAGATGCCCGCGCATTGCACGAGGTTGATGGAAAAGGTAAGCACAACTTATAAATTGATGGATGGAGTACTAGTTACAGTGATGCATATAATTAAGCAAAGGGATCGCACATGTCGGTATTGACTGGAACGAGAATGCAACAACACAGAATTAAGGCCACGATGATGGGATCGCAGTGGTGGTTACAGAAGGCAAGAAGAAAGATGGATCCACGAACGTACGACCTCCTCCTCCTCAACTTAGTGCGCCGGGCCACCGACCGGCGGCTAAGGAGCGGCGGTTTTTGTGGCGAGGTCGAGGTGCTTCTCAGCAAAGGCATCCAAGGCTTCCAGCCGTTTGAGGAAGGCCAACGTCATAGCGTCCTCACTGGCCTTGTAGATACCTATGTACACGATTTCCTCGTACATGTGGATGTGTAGGTCGACGAATTCTTGCAGGGCGAGGCACCTCGCGGCGAGCGCGACCTCCAGGTGGACATTCTTCATGGCGTCGGCGGGCAGTCGCAGGGCCACCAGTGCTTGAAAGAGGTTCCGGCCATGGAGGCCGATTAGGGTGGCAGGCAATGAGGAGCCCGGGCGCGCAGGATGGAGGAGTACGACGATGTCGTCCGCGAGCTTCTTGAGGACGGTGAACTTGTTGCTGGTGGCAACGATCATCTGGTCCAACTGAGAGTCGTAGTTGGCGTCGAAGGCGGCCATCCACCAGCCGGTCCCCAACACCGTCTGGAGACGATCCTCGGCGCCATTGTAACATCCCAAAATTCTAAACTTTGGAATGTTATAATAAATAGATATATTGATTGATTGTTTGATTGTTGTGTGATTGATTGAGTAAAATTCAAAACTTTTTGAAAGTTAAATGAGAGAGAATAAAAGGACTTTCCCAAACTTTCACCTTTTGCATTCTGATCTCCGTGAATTCAAATTCTTTTCAAATACAAAACCCTCGAGAGAAGATGACATGACTTCTTCCATTTCAATAAATGAAAGGGGTGTTTGAAAATATTTGAATTTCATTTGAAAAATATTTTCCAATTTAGAAACTTTATGCAACTCAATGATTTTCATGAGAGAAGATAAAATGACTTCTTCAAATTATATGAAATATGAGTTGGGAGTTTCAAAGATCAAATTTAAAGTCCGCTTTGAAATTATTTTCAATTTTGAGTTGTTTGGGTTTTATTCAAATTATTTTTCTCCAAAAGTAAAATATATTGAAATTAGGGTAAAATGATTCCCTACATCAGAATATTGGAGAGAAATTAATTTGAAACTATTTTGGTATTTTTAAAATGGTTTTTATTGGGTTTTATTAGGGCAGTAGCACTCTTTGAATTATCTGAATTTGTGTGTATTTTATTTTGGCATTATAAAAATGTCCATGTTGTAGAAAATCTTTTTCTGCAAATTTTGATATATTATATGCCTATAGTATATTCTTATTGGTTTTATTTTTTTTCTTTCTGTGAAAATAGATGTTTAAAAAAACCTTTCCCCTACTGGGCCGGCCCAGCATCTCGCCAGGCCGCGGCCCAGCTCCCCACCGCCGTCCCCGCCGTCTCCGACGGGGACTCCTCCCTCGGAGTCCGCCGCACCGCCGCCTCCTCTGCCCCCTCGCCCACGCCACACGCCCCCTCCCCTCCTTAAAAAGCGACCCCGGGCCCCGCCTCTCTCTCCTCCCCGCGCCTGCACTCGCCGGAGCCGCCGCACCACGCGCCGCATCTCGCCGCCTCTCCTCGACTCACCACAACCGCCGCCGCCGGCGAGACCTGCCGCAGCCGCGCCTCGTCGCCTTGCCGCTCCACCGCCTGCTGCTCGCCGCCGCACTCCGCCCTCGCCCCGCGCTGCCCTCGCCCCTCGTCGGGAAGCCGCGCCGCGCCGGAGCTCGACGTCGCCGTTGTCCCGCCTCGCCGAAGAAAAACCGCCGCCGCCACCGGTTCATCTCACCCGACCGGTATAAACCGAGAAAACCCTCCGGTTTATTTATATATATAGTTCGGTTTTTCTTTTAGTACGGTTTAATTCTTTTGGTTTTGTTAAATAGCGAGCGTTCACCCGTTTAGATCTATAGCGAACGGTTTTCATCCTTTAAGCGTTCTATAGCGAAAGTTCGTTCGGTAGCGTTTCTCTTTTTCTCTTTATTTTAGATTTCGGCCAGGGACCTAACTGTGATGAATTTATTTATAGATTAGCCCCTGTTCTTCAAACGATCAGTACTTTTTACTCGTTAGTCCAAATCCAACGAAACTAGCGCTCACGTCTTCATTACGATCTCCTCTATCCAGTAATCCAACCGAAACATGTTTTTGAAATTTTAAAATTTGAATTAGATCAGATTTAGATTCAAACTTCATTTGATCATAACTTGAGTTTCGTAGCTCCGTTTGAGTTGATTCTTTTTGCAAATCGAAGCTCTTGACCTAAACTTTCTAATAAGGCCAAATTCATATACTTTTGGTACTGTTAGAAATTGTTTTATGTTGCAAGAGTTATTTGCTTGGTTTTGGTGTTCTCCGAATCGTCTTCTTCGTTCTTTCTGATCTGTTGAGTGATTGCTTATGTGTGGTTACTATTGCTTGCTTACGATAGATTGACCGGAGTGTGACGAGTAGAACTATCAAGAGTTATGAGTGCGAATCATCTTCATCAACATTGCAGGAAAGTTCACACTTTGATCATATTCCTTTCATACCCAGTTTTTATGCATTAGTTTCAACCTCAAACATTGCATGAATAGGATTGATAACATGTGGGTATTGGGAAGTACTTGATGAGGTAGGAACCTATTGCCCTGCATTCAAACCTTGGGAGTTACTATTACGTTATGCTTATATTGCCATGCTATGCTCATAGACGTGGATTGGGTTTGAGAGTATTCATGACAGATGTGAGATTGTTAATTAATGGTTTACTTAAGGTGGAAACTTTAACACACATCTTGGTGGATTGAGGCACCTGGGTATTCCAGCGATTCCCTGTCTAGGCACCTGGGTATTCCAGGATTGCTTGTTTTTTTATGGACTGCCACCCAGGCTCAAAGGGATCATGAGATTATTCATACTAGAAACTTCCGTGTGCAGCCACAAGCTACTATGGGCTCTAGCATAGTTGATTAAGTCATGCGAACTCTTACAGTGGTAGACTAGCAGATGTAGGGGAAAGTAGGTGTAACGGTCTACCCGATCATAAGGTGCTAGCGCTTCTTAAAGACTATGTCTCGGTCATCCGTTTCTCAAACACCATGTAGTGCGAGAAATTCAACAGAGGAGATCGAGTCTTGTGGGGAAAAGTGTGCAAACCTCTGCAGAGTGTATAAACTAATCATGATTAGCCGTGTCCCCGATTATGGACATCTTGAGTATCTAGTACTTGGATTATCATGTGAATCTCATCACGTTACTTTAAATTAATTTTGTTGGGTTCAATGATGTTACTTAATTGGGATTGACAATGCTGTCAACCATTCTCAATGTTCAACAACCACCAGGATAGTTAAATAAAAATTATTCCTTTGCAGTAGGGAAAAATTGGCTTTTCGCAAAAACATATAACCATAGAGCTTTTCCACCAGCCATATATGCATGTAGTGATAGCCATAGTTCATCATTCTCTATGGTGTGAATTTGCCAGTACATTCAATGTACTGACCCTTTGTGGCTACAACGTCTCATGTTGCAGGATTTTCTTACGACGAGTAAGTGATACGTTAGGGTTACAATTTCTACACTCAACTTTGCTGTTGGTGTTGATGGGAATCCACAACCTTGTTACTTCCGCTATTTGGATTGAGGTAATAGTATTTTATGTTACTTAAACATGTGATTTACCTCTGTTATAAATCATCGAGTACTGTGTGTGTCAGCATACCGATCCAGGGATGACACTTATGCACGGAGACTTGACCGTCTAAGGTCGGGTCGCTACAAGATGGTATCAGAGCACATGTTGACTGTAGGAAGTGACCCTAGAAACTGGCAAGCCCATAGGAAAGATTTTCTCTGAACTTCTTTTTCAAAAAGATCTTTTACCTCTCCTCTCTTCTGAGCTTATTCAAATATTCCCTTTTAGTGAGACCATACCCCTTTTCCCTTTTGACCACTCGAAGATTTGACTGATGAGACCACTCCAAGAAGTACAAGATATTGGACAACTAAGAACACTTTGGAATGAAGAGTATTTTCTGTGCATTTGAATAATGGAAACCACAACGGTTGAAGATCGAAGACAAGGAGAATTCGAAGGCTCTAAAGAATTCTTAGATTTGTATGACCTAGGAAAGCTACCCTTATGGAACTTGGCAGACTATGGAAGTTGTCAATACCCGAGATCAAGGTGTATCGGAGAAAGACTGAAACAAGGAGCATGAGAACTCGATTTTGTCAAAGAAAACCCTAAGGCAGGAGATATCAACTATGGAATGATAGCTCATGGGAATGACAAGAGCAGAAGCACGTTATCCATGATGTCATCGCCCACTGATGCTATTGTCACTTTGCTGAGTTAAGGATGCATTTCTTCAGAATGGATTGGATGGAAGAAGGCTGATGGAGCACCTATCAGCAAGATGAAGTTTTAACTTTAGCCGGTGTACCGCCAGTATCTGGAGTATTACATCAAGAATCTTAAGATGGATCTTTAGGAAGCTATACTTGACAAGGAGCATTTCGTGAAGGACTCGGGATCCAGAAGCTGAAAGTAGCCAATCTGGAGGAGCAAAACTTTGAGATACAGGATATTCGTCAGGAACTGAAGGACAGTAGGACCATGGTTCATGCCAGGGATGTGAAACCCATAAGTTTGGAATGCAACTCCACAATATTAAAGGACGTCACGAGAGACTTCGCGTCAACAGAGTTGATCTGGCAAAAGAACTTGAGAAAGACAAGCATGATCGGAAGAAGCCATTGGAGGCATGAACAACACTTGAAGAGTCTGGCAACATTGAAGATTTATTGACCTTTAGAAGACCCAACCCCTGTTATATGCCTACGCTAGATGCGACATTTGTGAGCTATCATTTGTTTGATGATTTCTGACAGCCACAATAAAATCTGTCTTTAAAACTGTTGTTTGCATTGTGTGTATCCCTCTCTACCTCTCTTATCTCACCCCAAACCCTTGGACCCAATAGAGGATGAATGGAGATGAGCTTGTACTTTCTGGACCGATGAGTCAGTTGGAGACAGACCGATGGATTCAGAACATGGAGGATCACATGGAGAATAACCCTATAGTTGGACATGATATGACCCAGCATGCTCTTCAGTGTTTTGAAAGAGGTGCTGCTACTTGGTGGAGGATGTACCAAACCATGAAAGGATGGCAAGGAGTAACCACTTGGAAAGAATTTAAGTTGACTCTGCCAAAGTCTCGGCTTGTGTCCCAGAAGTTGAAGCCTTCTGGAAAGGATATGAAGAAACCTTGTGCATGCAAGATTTGTGGAGAAATAGGACACACCCATAAAGAACACAAGGATGAATGACCTAATTGTGAAGGAAGTCACCCAGTTGAAGAATGCCCAACTAGGCATATTACTTGTTTCTTGTGTGAAGGGACTACCCACTATCCTGCTCAGTGTCACATTTACCCCATGGTACAACGAACCATCCAGCAGAAGAAAGAAGTAATGAAAGGAGCCCTCATGGAAATTTTAGAAGAAGCTGTGATGAAGGAAGAGATGGAGGACACACCTAAAGAAGACCCGAGTAAACCCTGCACTAAGTCTTGCTATTCATGTGGAGAAGAAGGACACATCTCCCAAAATTGTTTGAATGGGGATCTAGTAGAATTCCCGACAGAGGAAGTAGAATATGACCCACAGGAAATAGAAGCCCTGTTTGGAATGGAAAAGTACAGGAAGAGAAATCGATTGGAGCCCAGGAGGGACCTGAGTCATATCACCTGTTACAGGTGCAAGGAGTCAGGACACTACCTCAACAGTTGCCCAAAAAGGAAACCTCGATACTTGTCAGAAGTAATATGTTTTAGTTGTAATGGAGCAGGGCACTTTGCCAGAGAATGCGCCAAGGAGAAGGAAACTTGTGCTAGGTAGTTGAGTTTGCAACAAAAGAAATGGAGTAGTAGAAGTGAGAACATTTTCTTTTATATTGAGGTGTTGAGTTGAGACATGTAAATGCGAGAGATTGTACTCATTTGAGAATGAATAAAGTTAGCTTCGTTGGTACTGATATGGATTCTATGAGTTGTTACTATATGAATAAGGATTTTGACCATTTTGAGAATATGGTCTATGGAAGATTTGTGCATTTTAAGGGTGGTAGTACCCTATAAGAACCCTTGACCCCTGGAAAAGATAAGGATACTCCACTGAGTGGATTTCAGACAAAATGAATACGAGTTTTGTCTCGATATGTGTGATGCCCCAAGAGTATGTGGGAAGAAGTTGGAGACCGTCAGTTGTATGGACCAAATGTGATCAAGGAGTCAGAAGAGAATGTTAAGTTTATTCGAGATAGACTGAAGGTAGCTCAGTCCAGGCAGAAGAGTTATGCAGACTCAAAAACTCAAGGAGGTAGTCTATGAAATTGGAGACAAAGCATGTCTTCGTGTGTCCCCTCTGCGAGGAGTTAAACCATTTGGAGGTAAGGGAAAGTTAGCCCCGAGATTTGTAGGACCATACCGAGTTTGGAGCGTATGGGAGAAGTGGCCAACAAGTTGGAGTCACCGGAAGGACTGTCAGGAGTTCATGATGTGTTTCACGTTTCCCAGTTGAAGAAGTGCCATGTAGAGATGGCCAATATTCCCCTGTAAGGACACTTGACCCTGGAAAGGATAATGATGTTCCACGAAGTGGAATATGGACTTCATGAGTATAAATTTTATCTCGGTATGTGGGATATCCCACAAGGATGAAGGGATAAATTACTATTGGATATAAAGGAGGTAGAATGTTAGTAATATGGAGCAATTGTAACTTCGTGATGAGTCTGAGTAATCACGTTTTAGTTTGGTACCAACAAAAGGAAGGGAGACAGTAGAACTTGATGGATTTAAGAATACTAGGAAGTTGGAAGTTGGAATAATGATCAGTTGCCCGATGATAAGTTCAAGGACAACAAGTGATGAGATGGGACATAACCCACAGGCCCCAGGACCTGCCAAGAAGCAAGCACATTCTTGCTGAAGGAAAAACCCTGGAGGAAGATACGATGTTTATCGGCAGACAATTTTATAGGAGTAACGCAAAACCTGAGAGTTGTGAAGAACGATAGATGTTTGTTTGGCTTGCAGAATCAATGGATTTATCCGAACTTAGTTCGTTGACAAGAGAAATTCTGCAATGCTTGTGAGGATGACCGAGTGTTAGAATGCGAGATTCGCTAAACCATGTACAAGGTAATGATTTGGGTGCGGGATGGATTGATCACCATACCGACTTACTCTATTTATTCGCCTTGCTATATGGGATGGTAAATCTGAGTGACTTACCTATAGTAGAGAGACGACGATATTAAGTTTAAAGCCTTAGAATGGTATAGGTATTTTCCCCTTGTACAAGGCAGTTTTTGCCAACCGTAGGTTATACGGTGAGGATCAACGCAGACCCATTTCCTGCAGGAGAAACCATAATTGGGTAACCGCCATGACATATCGATAGTTGTTTAGTTTTGGCGCCAGACCCTTCAGCTAAGAAGGCCCAGTCATGGAAGAACCTTACCAAGAAGAAAGGATACAGAAGAATTGAGGAAAAGGTTATGCCACTACCGGAAAAGTCAGAGAAGGAATTATACTGAAGATCTAAGAAGACCGGCCCTATCAAGAATAAGGATGGTGTATATGAGTGTTGATGGGACCGTAACGATGTTTCTAAGGGTGGTAGCACCCCAGACCCCAGTGATGATCGATGGATTTTGAGAAGACCCCCAAACCCTAACCTTTTTCTTGCTAGCCTCTCCGAATCTCGAGGACGAGATTCATTTTAAGGGTGGTAGGTTTGTAACATCCCAAAATTCTAAATTTTGGAATGTTATAATAAATAGATATATTGATTGATTGTTTGATTGTTGTGTGATTAATTGAGTAAAATTCGAAACTTTTTGAAAGTTAAATGAGAGGGAATAAAAGGACTTTCCCAAACTTTCACCTTTTGCATTCTGATCTCCGTGAATTCAAATTCTTTTCAAATACAAAACCCTCGAGAGAAGATGACATGACTTCTTCCATTTCAATAAATGAAAGGGGTGTTTGAAAATATTTGAATTTCATTTGGAAAATATTTTCCAACTTAGAAACTTTATGCAACTCAATGATTTTCACGAGAGAAGATAAAATGACTTCTTCAAATTATATGAAGTATGAGTTGGGAGTTTCAAAGATCAAATTTAAAGTCCCCTTTGAAATTATTTTCAATTTTGAGTTGTTTGGGTTTTATTCAAATTATTTTTCTCCAAAAATAAAATATATTGAAATTAGGGTAAAATGATTCCCTACATCAGAATATTGGAGAGAAATTAATTTGAAACTATTTTGGTATTTTTAAAATGGTTTTTATTGGGTTTTATTAGGGCAGTAGCACTCTTTGAATTATTTGAATTTGTGTGGATTTTATTTTGGCATTAAAAAATGTCCATGTTGTAGAAAATCTTTTTCTGCAAATTTTGATATATTATATGCCTATATTGTATTCTTATTGGTTTTATATTTTTCTTTCTATAAAAATAGATGTTTTAAAAAAAACTTTCCGTGACTGGGCCGGCCCAGCATCTCGCCAGGCCGCGGCCCAGCTCCCCACCGCCGTCCCTGCCGTCTCCGACGGGGACTCCTCCCTCGGAGTCCGCCGCGCTGTCGCCTCCTCTGCCCCCTCGCCCACGCCACGCGCCCCCTCCCCTCCTTAAAAAGCAGCCCCGGGCCCCGCCTCTCTCTCCTCCCCGTGCCTGCACTCGCCGAAACCTCCGCACCCCGCGCCGCATCTCGCCGCCACCGCCGCTCCTCGACTCGCCGCAACCACCCCCGCCGACGAGACCTGCCACAGCCGCGCCTCGTCGCCGTCGCCTTGCCGCTCCACCGCCTGCTGCTCGCCACCGCACTCCGCCCTCGCCCCGCGCTGCCCTCGCCCCTCGTCGCGAAGCTGCGCCGCGCCGGAGCTCGCCGTCGCCGTTGTCCCGCCTCGCCGGAGAAAAACCGCCGCAGTCATCGGTTCATCTCACCCGACCGGTATAAACCGAGAAAACCCGCCGGTTTTTTTATATATATAGTTCGGTTTTTCTTTTAGTACGGTTTAATTCTTTTGGTTTTGTTAAATAGCGAGCGTTCACCCGTTTAGATCTGTAGCGAACGGTTTTCATCCCTTGAGCGTTCCGTAGCGAACGTTCGTTCGGTAGCGTTTCTCCTTTTCTTTTTATTTTAGATTTCGGCCAGGGACCTAACTGTGATGATTTTATGTACAGATTAGCCCTTGTTCTTCAAACGATCATTACTTTTTACTCGTTAGTCCAAATCCAACGAAACCAACACTCACGTCTTCATTATGATCTCCTCTATCCAATAATCCAACCCAAACATGTTTTTGAAATTTTAACTTCTGAATTAGATCAGATTTAGATTCAAACTTCATTTGATCATAACTTGAGTTTCGTAGCTCCGTTTGAGTTGATTCTTTTTGCAAATCGAAGCTCTTGACCTAAACTTTCTGATAAGGCCAAATTCATATACTTTTGGTACTGTTAGAAATTGTTTTATGTTGCAAGAGTTATTTTCTTGGTTTTGGTGTTCTCCGAATCGTCTTCTTCGTTCTTTCTGATCTGTTGAGTGATTGCTTATGTGTGGTTTCTATTGCTTGCTTACGATAGATTGACCGGAGTGTGATGAGTAGAACTATCAAGAGTTATGAGTGTGAATCATCTTCATCAACATTGCAGGCAAGTTCACACTTTGATCATATTCCTTTCATACCCAGTTTTATGCATTAGTTTCAACCTCAAACATTGCATGAGTACGATTGATAACATGTGGGTATTGGGAAGTACTTGATGAGGTAGGAACCTATTGCCCTGCATTCAAACCTTGGGAGTTACTATTACGTTATGCTTATATTGCCATGCTATGCTCATAGACGTGGATTGGGTTTGAGAGTATTCATGACAGATGTGAGATTGTTAATTAATGGTTTACTTAAGGTGGCAACTTTAACACACATCTGGGTGGATTGAGGCACCTGGGTATTCCAGCGATTCCCTGTCTAGGCACCTGGGTATTCCAGGATTGCCTGTTTTTTTATGGACCGCCACCCAGGCTCAAAGGGATCATGAGATTATTCATACTAGAAACTTCTGTGTGCAGCCACAAGCTACTATGGGCTCTAGCATAGTTGATTAAGTCATGCGAACTCTTACAGTGGTAGACTAGCAGATGTAGGGGAAAGTAGGTGTAACGGCCTACCCGATCGTAAGGTGCTAGCGCTTCTTAAAGACTGTCTCGGTCATCCGTTTCTCAAACACCATGTAGTGCGAGAAATTCAACAGAGGAGATCGAGTCTTGTGGGGAAAAGTGTGCAAACCTCTGCAGAGTGTATAAACTAATCATGATTAGCCGTGTCCCCGATTATGGACATCTTGAGTATCTAGTACTTGGATTATCATGTGAATCTCATCACGTTACTTTAAATTAATTTTGTTGGGTTCAATGATGTTACTTAATTGGGATTGAGAATGCTGTCAACCATTCTCAATGTTCAACAACCACCAGGATAGTTAAATAAAAATTATTCCTTTGCAGTAGGGAAAAATTGGCTTTTCGCAAAAACATATAACCATAGAGCTTTTCCACCAGCCATATATGCATGTAGTGATATCCATTGTTCATCATTCTCTATGGTGTGAATTTGCCAGTACATTCAATGTACTGACCCTTTGTGGCTGCAACGTCTCATGTTACAGGATTTTCTTACGACGAGTAAGTGATACGTTAGGGTTACGATTTCTACACTCAACTTTGCCGTTGGTGTTGATGGGAATCCACAACCTTGTTACTTCCGCTATTTGTATATAGGTAATAGTATTTTACGTTACTTTAAACATGTGATTTACCTCTGTTATAAATCCTCGAGTACTGTGTGTGTTAGCATACCGATCTAGGGATGACACTTAAGCACAAGGACTTGACCGTCTGAGGTCAGGTCACTACAGCCATGCCGCAGGCCGACGTCGTGGACCATCTGGCGCAACCGCTGGTCGCTCACGAGCATCGCTGCCATGGGTCTGGAGTGAGCTCTTTTGCGCTTAGTGTAGGTGCTTAGGCAAATGCTTAGGTGGGTACGATGTGGTAGATGCATTGGAATGGAGGGGCGCCTTTATATGAGGGCAATGAGGGCAAACTGCGTTGCATTCACATCGTGCAGCCTCTTTTCCCGGACCTCCTCCCATTACTTCCCTCATGCATTAATTGAAGAAGGATGCATTGGCCGTTCAACATATCGAGAACCGCTACTCCCTCCCTCATCTGCATTAAAGCCATATCGGGAATTGTGTCGCCCGCTGTCAAATCGAATACTCCCTCCGTCTAGGTGAGTATTAAGTCATCTTACGAAAACCAAATAGTAAACACATAGGCGTGGTACATTAACTCTCATGTTGTTTCTTATTTTTTGACATAAATAGAGGAATCAACCAAGAAGAGATGTGGGGCTTGTATGCTTTTAATGACTTGAGACTATCAAACATGACATGTAGTGGTCAGTTCATTGCACAAGAACAAATACAACCCACGTCAGCACACACGCATCTTATATAGCATCACATCCAATGGCTATAAAAGATGAATGAGACCAAATTATATCTCATCTAGATGAGTTCTAGCGAAATTGTATTAATAATACTTAGTACTCCTGCGCCATGTATCATATATTAGTATCATGTAGTACTTTATTTATTTATGAGGTATCCAGATGGCACTGCACCGCCAAGAAAAGAGGGTAACATCAAAATTATGTACTACTTTTTTGAGTATGTTGGTAAGGTCCGGTCATAGTCACTTGTTGAAATCTCTAAAAAGACAAATACTCCCTCAGTCCGGAAATACTTGTCATCAAAATGGATAAAAGGAAATGTATCTAGACGTATTTTAGTTTTAGATACATCTCTTTTTATCCATTTTGATGACAAGTATTTTCGGATGGAGGGAGTAGAAAACAGAGTTGGTGATGATGGTGTGCGTGCCATCCTGCAATATAGGCCGTCGGATTTATATCTAACGGATAGGAAAGAAACTATGGCAATTTTGCAAAAATATACCCACACATCTCTCCACGTTCGCAAATAAGGCCTTCCCTCGTTCAACCTTTTCTCTCACAAGATAAACTACTCATAAAAATGCATCTTGATGTTCCGTGCAACGCATGGGTAGCTAGCTTATTTCTTTTAAAATAGTTGGTGCGATAATTGGGTTGAAGTGATATATTTTATGTCTGCCCCGAATGATTTCAGATTCACTAGTAGTAACAAAGAAAAGGTTGCCTTGTTAATTAATAGAAAACAGGGTGAAAACTATCACATGAGGCCAGTAAAAACAAGGCACACTGGGTTCAGTGTCATCGTCACTACAGCTGTGCGCGCGTGAGAAGTCTACATATCGAGGGGGCTACCGAGCGAGGCACCGAGACACAATGTTTGAGAGAGAAACCAATTAATAGATTATGATCAGATCGAGTTGTCACCCTTCTGCTGTCATTGTTGGGGGGGGAGGGAGAGAAAGACGTGTCGAGAGTGTGCGCGGTAGGCACAGATGTACAACTAGCGAGTGTGTGTGTGTGTGTTTGAAAGAGGAGTAGATAGATTATTATCAAGATCGATGTGCCACCCTACTAGCTCCTTCGGTGCCGGGTAGTGTGTGTGTATGTTTGAGAGAGAAGCCAGTCGATAGATTAGTATCAAGATCGAGGTGTCACCCTACTCCTTCGGTGTTGGGAAGTGTGGGTGTGTGGGGAGGGGGTAGTGGCACTCACATATCTCTACTCTTATAAAAAACAGAGTTGGTGATGATGGTGTTCCTGCCATCTTGCAATATAGGCCATCCAGTTTATATCAGACGGACATGAAGGAAACTATGGCAATTTTGCAAAAAGATACCCACACCCCTCTCCGCATTTTCAAATAAGGCATTCCCTCGTTCATCCTTTTTTCCCACAAGATAAACTTCTCATACAAATGCATCTTGATGTTCCATGCAACGCATGGGCATCTTGCTAGTAGGGAGAAGAAGTTTGTGTGACACATATCTAGCTATATTAAGAGATAGGTAGATAGCATATGTGTGAGAGACATTAGTGGCTGTGGGTGGGCGGAATTAAAGGGGTGGGCGTGTTAGACATAGAGAGCGTGTGTGTTTCTATGTGAGAGACTTGTAGGACGGAGTAGAAAGACGAATTTAACCCTGACGGAGGGAGAGAAATACACGAAGTGCGCGTGTGTGATTCTGATGCCCACAGGAAAATGAGATATGTATGCGTGTGAGAGAGATTGCATAATTCATTCACGTATCACTATCTAGCGATCGTGGACGTGCATCGCTTGAACATAAGTCAATATCTACTTCGTATCGTGGACAAAGGTACAATATCGATTCAACCCTATAAAGATTGGACACTCACATATCACATTTTTTCTATTTAAATAAGCCTTTTTAGTTGTGCATGCCAAAGTTACAGTGATGCTTCTTCAAACAACCAATGTAGCTATCATGAACATGCACCATTGTTACTCTTGCATTCAAATTCATTAGTCTTGGATGATTTAAGTTTCTATTTTGAAGTAATATATGTAATATTCATATATGAATTCAACGGGTACGCAATTTATGAAATGGAGGCTATGTAATCATATGAGGTAACACTTTTAAGTAGCTGACTACAATATCCATTTCTTTTTGTGCGCCTCTACACTAACATGTCTCAATGCATTATGTTTAAAGTAAATAACCAATGGCACTAAATTATCTATTTACACGAGAAATACATAGGCTGAACGTTTGATCCCTTTTTTGTGAACGCGCCACTACACCCGTACGATTGGCCGCGCCCGTGTGAACGTCCAAGTTATCGGCGCATCATCCAGAGTTATTGTCTTTTTTCTGGGGTGGACTTCACACCAGTTATTAACTGCTGACGCGTGCCCCGTGTACACAGTCTAGCATGACCTTCCCGCTAGCATGGTCCAAAATTAGTTGAAACTGGATACGAGCGATCCCGCGGGCGGCAAAATCTCCCGCCACCTTCTAAAATTTCTGCCACCTTAGTCTTTAGCATGTGAAATCCCCCTTTTGTCCTTGGTGCACAGAGACCAACAGTTACAATACCGCCCTCATCTACATGATAGGTCGGGGCTGCTTTGGTAACTTCTAGTTCCCCCGCTACACGGCACCCCCATTTCCTATCCCCCTCCCGCAAAAATGACTAACTCCACAGCACCAGAGCATCTTACATCACGCCGTCCGTACTTCATCGCCCTTTCTCCCCTCCCCTCTCGAAACCGTAGACTGCTCATCCACCGGCATACCATAGCCCATTCACTGCCAGCGGCGTCCACCTCGTCGGATCTACTTCTGCGACCGCATCTACCCCTCCCACCTCCCCTAGAAACAAGTAGACTGCTCATCCACCACTGTACCACAACCCATTCAGTGTTGGCCTTGTCCATGGCACCGGATCTGCTTCGCCGGTACTCTCGTCAACCGCCGCGCATCTACAGCGGCTCATTCGTACTCCCCACCAGAGACGCTTCGTCCACACCCCCCGGAGCCGCCCCACCGACGCCCCCGTCGACGGCCTCTGATCCTCTTCGCCGACACCTTCCTCAACCCTACCGGAGCCGCTTCGCCGACACCTTCCTCAACCCTACCGGAGTAGCTTCGCCTATATCATTCTCAACCCTACTGGGCCGCTTTGCCAACTCACAAGTCCACGGCCTCAGATCCGCTTCCTCACACCCTCATCCAACCTACCGGAGTAGCTTCTGACACCCCATCCATGGCCGCAGATCCGCATCGTCGACACCACCCTTAACCCAACCACCGAAGCAGCTTCTGACGCCCCGTCCACGACCGCAGATCCGCATTGTCGACACCATCCTTAACCCAACCACCGAAGCAGCTTCACCTAGGCCCTCGTCCATGGCCATAGATCTGCTTCACCCACACCGTAGTCCACCCTACCGGAGCCGCTCCACAAACACCCTACTCGACGATTCTAGATCTCCTTACCGGACCCGACAGCTAGCGCAGTATCATCACCCTCGACGTTTCTAACCTGATTCCCACAGTCTGGAGAGATGCCAAGCACCCGCCACGGCCTAGGTACTTGTCACCTTTAAATCCGTCCAGCATCACCTGCCCGATGTACTTCAAATATACTAACCGATCGCTGTTACCTGTTATGCAGCTGGCAAAAACTACAAGGACGATGTTTCTTCTGGATCTAATAGCTTGGCCAACCAAGATCCTGGACTGAGGCATTGCTATGATCTTGTAAGCGTGTCTCTCTCTCTCTTGTATTGTTCTGTGCCTGCCAGCGTGCTTTGCTAGGATTTTCGACCAGTAATCCCTTTGTGCAGACAATGATTTCTACTACTGGCTGCTAAATTAGATATGCAGATGTCATACATGATACTACCTCATACCTCCGTTCCTAAATATAAGTCTTTCTAGAGATTCCACTATAGGCTACATACAGAGCAAAATGAGTGAATCTACACTCGAAAATGCATCTATATACATCTGTATGTGGTCCATACTGGAATTTCTACAAAGACATATATTTAGGAACAGGGGTAGTACATTACACAAAATCGTAGGTGGCATGTAGGAATTCCAGTGCACTACATTAGGCTCCCTTAGAGTGCCTGCTAGTCCAGCATACAGAGTCATGGCTAGTTTATGGTACGCACACAATCGTTAATTGGTGGTTTAAATATGCGCAAGGGATATGCAATGTAGTATCATGTAGAGATGTCTGAAATTAGTCGTGTCAACTTGCAGATAGGGTTACACAATGAAAAAGTACAAGATGTATGTGGCAATTTCATGGAACATCGCAAAAAAAGGAGAGGCAGCGGTGAGCCTATACAGTGTGCCATGGTACGTCACTCCTCCATTGCAATCATCGTGACATGTTATTTGTATGCCAGTTCTATTAGCCAAGTTTCTTAGGGACAGTTCTTACGAGTTATCCTAAGAAAATAAGCACATGTGAATATAACCTCCATGTAATAAGCCAACCAGTTATTTTCATTGCGTTTTCAGCTTATCTTTGGTATGATCAGTGGAAAGTCTAGATTGCATTATATTTTTTTCATTTTGCTGCCCATATGGAAATTAATTTGACTTGCAAACATCACAAATAGAACCCAATGCAGTAATTAGTATGATAGGAAAACAGACCATCACTATTTGCTCAAAATGCAAACACGAAGATACCATCTACTTGGCACAATCTACTTTGGTCAATGTTTTCCATAGAGATCTCATTGCCTAATTTAAACGAAGAACGCATGACCCACATTTAAATGAAGAACAATTATTTATTGAAATTCGATGGTCCAAGTGGCTGGTTATTATCGTATAGCAGCACCACCCGAAAGCATCATATAGCAGCAGCAGCTCATAACAACTCATCATACAGCAGCAGCAGCAACAGTCTGTAATTCATCATATACCAGCAGCAGCTCGTAGCAATTCATCATATAGCAGCAGCAGGAGCAACTCATAGCAATTCATCATATAGCAGCAGCAGGAGCAGCTTGTAGCAACTCATCATATAGCAGCAGCAGCATCTCATAGCAATTCATCATATAGCAGCAGCAGCAGCTCATAGCAACTCATCATACAGCAGCAGCAGCTCATAGCAATTCATCATATAGCAGAGAAGGAGCAGCTCATAGCAAAGCATCATATAGCAGCAGCAGAAGCAGCTCATAGCAATTCATCGTATAGTGGAAAGGGGAGAGGAGATGCAAGCGGGCAGGGCAATGAATGCATGCGTGTTTGTTTTTACTTGAGGGTCAGGTGTGACACGGGCGTCAGTAGTTGCATTTTGAGTGTAATATAGGCAGACAACAGAGTCATTTCACTATTCCCCTTCCCTTCAATTTTTAGTGAGGTTCTACCCGAAACACCCCCCCTCCAAAGCGAAATTAGTTAAGCCCAAGCCCATAACTCAAAAATGACTTCTTTACATCTTTTATGGCTCATTTTGACAATATGCCCTGAAAAGGCGGAATCGAACTGGCCCTTAACCTGCAATTCAATTGTGCGTGCAATGATGAATCACTCCTGCTTGCCATCTATACATTTAGGCATCATCATACATGGCATAACCTAATACATGTGCATTCCATTGTAGAATCTGGAATATGCAATGTTTATGTTAGTTCATACGTTGCACATGATGTTTAAATGCCCCTTAAATCTGGTCAGTCAAGTGATGGTCTTTAAGCCTCCTTCTTTGCTTCTTTTCTTGATATGTAAGATTTGCTCACACATCTGTTCAATTGCTTGTTTGCATCAGCCAGCCATACTAGGACTGTTTGCTTTGATTACTTGCTATTCTTGGCATAACACTCTAACAGAGCTTGTCAACGATTTCAACACTAAGGGCTACTGTAGTGGGGCCTTGTCTAACTCATAGGTGACATAAAGGTTTGGTTGTACACTACATTAGGCTCTCCAAGAGTACCCGGAGATCCAGTTCGAAGGTATGCCTAGTTTTTACATAGTTCAGACATAGTAAATGCTCATTTCATTGTGTGCAAGTCCAAGAGATGCGGCATGTTTCATTATGTGGTGTTGTTTTGTTATAATCTCATTCTTTTGTGTTCACAGACTGGAAAGTATGCATATTTATCTTCCAAGGAGACGAGTAACTAGTTTGTGTCACCTTGCAGAGAGGGTGCAATGAAGATAAGATTGAGGATTTCCAAGTACAAGATGTTAGGAAGGAGCCTTGCAAGAGAAGTAGGAGCTGCGCTGAGCCTCTTCAACCTGCTAAGGTAAGTCACTATATGCAACTCAACAGTTCAATTCCTTGTTTGTTTCAGGCATAGTTAATTTTCTCTTTTCAATTTCTTTATTTGTCCTTAGTTAATGAGATGCCCAAATAATCATGCCCGATGTTCGGTACTTGTATCACTATTAGTGGACATAATTAAAGGTCTTACAATTTAATTATTCTGCCGAAGTGTGCCTGAAGCTTTGAAGTCTATTAACCAACTATTATTGCATGAGGCTCACAATCTAGTTTATACTACGCTAATGATTGCATAGTTTTTCCTGCTGTAGTATGTTTGTATGAAACCCTCTGCTGTTCATTATGCTCCCTAAGACTTTAATTGAGGCACAGGATGGCCAACTGCTTGCTTACTTATACGCAACGTGCTGTCTAAATTTGTAACTTGTGTGTGTTTTCGATTGGGCCCCAACATCATGCTCCTCTGGTGAGCTAAGAGGGATTTCTGTATGCAGGCTGCACAGACTATCTTTTTTATAACTTTTAAAATATCACCTCTTTTGCTTCATGATGTGTAACATTTTTTTGAAAGTGACGTGTAACATTATTGTTAGTCCTGTTTTGCCATGTAGTACAAAATAGTGTCTTGTTCGCTTCACTGTTGTAACTATATTTTTGCCCTAGTTATGTGTACTTATAGAAACATTTCAGGATGAAGTGACATCAACACAAAGATCTGCGATCAGTGCGGCTTGGCCGTTACCGAATGATTATGGATTGGAACTGGAATGTGCTGATGTTCTCGAGCATCAACTAGAGGTGGCAAGACAACATGTACATGATTGTCAATGTATAATCAACAAGTTGAGACTGGACATGCAGGTATTAGATGCAGGAGTCAAAAAAATGAAACAAGACACTAAGGTAACCATGAAGGAATTGGAGATTTTGCAGACTGAAATTTGTGCTATCTGAATCCGCCCAATCCTATTTTCTGAAGATATTATAGTTCAATTGGAGTTAAGTTGATGCGCGTCCATGATGTATGAGCTGTATTTGCCCACTGTATGTAATTTGCTGTTTGTGTATGCTTTATTATCACCTGTGCCGAACCATAATGCCCAGTGGGTATAATCGGCTGTAATTTCTTTATTGTATAGTGTAGGATTATTCTACCTTTCTATGCCTTGATCTATTTTTTGTAATAGTGTAGGCTTTTTAGAGGTGATAGTATTGAGTAGGATAATTCTTTGAATATGCTATATCGTTCAAACTGGGGCCAATTCGCCCAACCATGGCCCTTCACGGGCCGTCGGATCCATGGGCCTTCTACGTCTCGTAGGATCCATGGGCCGCCGGCTCATTTATGGGTCTTGTACGGGCCTTTAATGGGCCGTAGATGGGCCTTTAATGGAAATCGTACGCTTTATGGGCTGACCACAATGGCCGTTAATAGGCTGTATTTGGTGATGCTATGAAAATGGCCCAACAGACTAACGGTCCGCAAACGGGCCGACCGTAACGACGGGCTGAATTTGGCCCACAAACAAAAAATGACAGTAACGGGCCGTAAGTAACCGAATGCTGCAAATGAGCCCAAGAATAAATGGGCCCTCATAAGGCCGAAAGTTAACTTGGGCTAGAAACGGCCCAACGGAATAACGGGCCGTTAATGGGTATAAAGTGATACACTGTTCATTACGGGCCAGTTTCACCATGGGCCGTTAATGGGTGTAAAGTAATACACTGTTCATTACGGGCCAGTTTCAGCACGGGCCGCTAATGGGCCAAGAGTTACAAAGGGCCTCATATGGGCCGAAAGACGTCATGGCTATACATGGGCCAGAAGTGAAAACGGGCTGGAATCACATTGGATGGCCTAGATGACGCTATTGGGCCTAATTCGGATAGGGCGTAACGGGCCTTGGATTAGCGGGTTGTAAATGGGCTATATGCGAATAGGCCATTAACATGCTTTCCTTGGGCCGGCCCGCCAGCTTTTGACCAAGTCAAATGGGCCAGCCTTTTCACAGGAATGGGCCACTGTTGGGCCGTGCCACGTGTCGACGTATCATAGGCGCCTTCTGTCCAGTGAGTGGATGACATCTGTCCCAACGATGAGCCGACACGTGTTTCCTCTAGCCAATGATGATTTTACACGTGGAAAATCCCCATTGGTCGGGGCTGTTAACGGGTTATCGGATCCAAAACCCGACCGATAGCTTAACGGCGTTCCGTTACGGTGGATGCCATGTGTCGGTCACCCTTGACGAAAGCACTTCTGTGATGCGCGATTTATCGTCATGGAAGTGGACACTTCCGTGATGATAATTTTGGTAATGTCATGGAACACTTCTACGACAGCACATGTATGACTATCTTGATTATGTCATAAATTTGTCATGGATGTACATGCATGACAAAAAAGCGACCTACTATGACAAACACATATCATCACGGAAGTGTATTTTTTTGTAGTGTATGAGTATGAATATAGATTCAAGAGGATGAGTTTGGCTGCAGATTCGAGGATCCGGGAGACTCGATCATCCTTCTATGATGGTGAGCCTATGCCTTGGAAGATGGACAACAAGCCTACATCATCAACAAATCCATCATCACTACCTCCGAGGAAGGACACATAAACACATGGGTATGGGCACTCCCCTTGGCAACTGCCAAGCTTGGGGGAGTGCCCCGGTATCGTATCACCATCACACTTTTATCTGGGGGCGCATAAAATGAGTAAAAATATCATCTTTTATTTCACCGACCGAATATTCCCTTAAGAACGCTAGCTTTCGGCTTCACCCAGTCTGAGGTACACATCCGGCTGACCCGGCAGTAACAATCGCAGAGGTGCTCCCTTTACCGCCTAGCCGAACAATAGGGAACGTAGGGGTAAGCATAGGAGCCAGGCAACCCAGCTTGGCCAAAACTTAAGTCATATCGATGCATATAATGGTGAAGAAAAAAGGTACATGCGGAAGTTTGACGCATGTGTTGGGCGTGAGGCCCGTATAAATAAGCTTCTGTTAAAGAAGCCCCCAGGTTTAATGAGCGCGAGTGGCACGTCACTAGATGAGCCTTTAAGGGCTATGAAAGAAAAAAATGGGAAGGAGAGAAATGTAAGACAGAAAAAATACAAAAAGGGATGGACAGAGGAAGGAGACGAACACAGAGTCCGGCACTAGGCATAGAATCTTCGGAGACGGGTGGCGTTCCACAGGTTCGGCTCGAGTCGGTTGTTCGACGCATCTCGCAGGCGGTACGCCCCACTAGTCAGGACTTGGTCGATTATGAATGGACCTTCCCACTTGGGCTTGAGTTTGTCCTTTTTCTTATCCGGCAGGCGTAGAACTAGTTTGCCAGCATTGTAATTTTTGGCCCGTACTTCTCTGCTTTGATATCTTCGGGCCTGCTGTTGATAAAATGCGGAATGGGCTTTTGCCACATCATGCTGCTCCTCCAAGGCGTCCAAGTTGTCCTGCCGATCGAGCTCGGATTCTCTTTCTTCATACATGCGCACTCTAGGTGAGTCATGAATTATGTCGCAGGGCAGAACTGCTTCTGCGCCGTACACCATAAAAAATGGTGTGTACCCGGTGGTGCGATTTGGCGTGGTCTGGAGCCCCCATAGCACGGAGTCGAGCTCCTCTACCTAGTGCGTGTTAGATTCCTTGAGGGGCCGCACCAGTCTGGGTTTAATGCCGCTCATGATAAGACCATTTGCGCGTTCGACCTGGCCGTTGGTTTGTGGGTGATAGACGGAAGCATAATCGAGCTTGATGCCCATGTTTTTGCACCAGAGTTTTACCTCGTCGGCGGTAAAGTTTGTACTGTTGTCGGTTATGATGCTGTGGGGGACGCCATAATGGTGTACAACCCCGGATATGAAGTCTATCACAGGTCCGGATTCGGCCGTTTTAACAGGCTTGGCTTCTATCCATTTGGTGAACTTATCCACCATGACCAGTAAGTATTTTTTCCTATGGGTTCCACCTTTAAGGGGTCCGACCATGTCAAGCCCCCAGACCGCAAAAGGCCAGGTGATGGGTATAGTTTGGAGTGCGGTGGGTGGCATATGGCTTTGGTTGGCAAAAAGTTGGCAACCAGCGCATCGTTGGACTAAGTCCTGAGCGTCTGCTCGGGCCGTCGGCCAGTAAAAGCCTGTACGGAAAGCCTTGCTAACAAGGGACCGAGCAGCGGCGTGGTGACCACCGAGTCCGGCATGAATTTCAGCCAGGAGGTTCCGCTCTTCCTCTTCGGAGATGCACCTTTGAAGGACTCCGGTAGTGCTTTTCTTATAAAGTTCTCCCTCATGGACTTTGTAGGCCTTAGATCGCCGCACTATGCAGCGGGCCTCGTTTTGGTCCTCCGGGAGTTCCTGCCTAGTAAGGTAGACTAGGAATGGTTCTGTCCACGGGGCGATAACCGCCATTATTACGTGGGCTGAAGGTGTAATTTCGTTGGCAGAGCCTCCGATTGTGTCTGATTGTTTGGCGTCGAGTGGTGTGGCTAGGTTCGGGCTGTTATGTGCGGGTTCCCCCTCCCATGCTACGGATGGCTTGAACAATCTTTCCAAAAAGACGTTGGGGGGACTGCATCGCGTTTTGCTCCGATGCATGCTAGGACGTCCGCCGCTTGATTGTTTTCTTGGGCTATATGGTGAAACTCTAGCCCTTCGAACCGAGCTGACATTTTTAGGACGGCGGCGCGGTAAGCTGCCATTTTTGGGTCCTTGGCGTCGAAGTCTCCATTTATTTGGGATATCGCGAGGTTTGAATCCCCGCGTACCTCTAGGCGCTGGATACCCATGGATACTGCTATCCGGAGGCCATGTAGGAGGGCCTCATATTCGGCTGCATTGTTGGAATCCGTGTACATGATCTGGAGCTCATATTAGACTGTGTCTCCTATGGGGGACGTCAGGACGACGCCGGCCCCCAGTCCGGCCAACATTTTGGAGCCGTCGAAATGCATAATCCAGTTTGAATATGTGCCGTACTCTTTAGGGAGCTCGGCCTCCGTCCATTCTGCGACGAAGTCGGCCAAAACTTGCAATTTAATAGCTCGCCGTGGCTTATAGGTTATATCGAACGGGAGAAGCTCGATGGCCCATTTTGCAATCCGGCCCGTTGCATCGCGGTTGTTGATAATATCGTTTAGTGGCACTTCCGAGGCTACTGTTATGGAACACTCTTGAAAGTAGTGTCGTAGCTTCCAGGATGCCATGAATACCGCGTATGCAATCTTTTGATAATGCGGGTACCGCGATTTGCATGGAGTGAGGACAGTGGACACGTAGTAGACCGGCCTTTGAAGGGGGAATTTGTGTCCGTCCATTTCCCGCTCGACAATGTGCACTGCGTTGACAACTTGGTTTGTTGCTGCAATGTACAATAACATTGGTTCGCCGGTGATTGGCGCGGCCAGGACTGGGTTTGTTGCCAATATGGCTTTTATTTCATCAAGTCCGGCCGTGGCGGCATTCGTCCACTCGAAGTGTTCGGTGCACCGAAGGAGGCGATAAAGGGGTAGTGCCTTTTCTCCCAAGCGGGAGATGAAGCAGCTTAAAGCCGCCACACACCCGGTTAATTTTTGTATTTGCTTAAGGTCCTTTGGGACATCCAATTGTGACAAAGCTCGGATCTTGGCTGGGTTTGCTTCAATTCCTCTACCGGATACAATGAAGCCTAAGAGCTTTCCGACTGGAACGCCAAAGACGCATTTTTCTGGGTTGAGCTTGATGTCATATTTTCGGAGGTTATCGAATGTAAGCCTCAAGTCGTTTACTAGGGATTCAACATGTCTTGATTTGACGACCACATCGTCCACATATGCCTCCACTGTTTTGCCGATCTGGTTTGCCATACATATCTGGATCATGCGCTGATATGTTGCGCCGGCGTTTTTCAGCCCGAAGGGCATTGTGTTGAAGCAGAATGGGTCGTATGGTGTGATGAATGCTGTTGCAGCTTGGTCTGATTCTGCCATCTTGATTTGATGGTAACCGGAGTATGCATCAAGGAAACACAACAAATCGTGTCCCGCGGTGGCATCGATAATTTGATCGATACGGGGGAGGGGGAAGGGATCCTTTGGGCAAGCCTTGTTAAGGTCTTTAAAATCGACACACAGGCGCCAGGATTTGTCCTTCTTTGGTACCATCACCAGGTTTGCTAGCCAGTTCGGATGTTTTATGTCTCTGATGAATCCGGCCTCTAATAGCTTGGCTAGCTCCTCTCCCATAGCCTGTCTCTTGGGTTCGGAAAAATGCCGAAGGGCTTGTTTGACAGGTTTAAATCCTTTTAGGATGTTCAAGCTGTGTTCGGCCAGCCTGCGTGGGATCCCTGGCATGTCTGAAGGGTGCCAGGCGAAGATGTCCCAGTTCTCTCGTAGGAACTCTCGCAGTGCGGCGTCTGCATCAGGGTTCAGTCGTGCCCCGATGGAAGCTGTTTTATTGGGGGTCCGTTGGATGGACCTGGAATTTGACTATTTCGTCAGCTGGCTTGAAGGATGTGGATTTGGATCTCTTATCGAGTATCACATCATCCCTGTTAACCGTGGAGCGCAGCGCAGTCAGTTCCTCGGCCGCTAAGGCTTCGGATAGCGCCTCAAGGGCTAATGCGGCCGTCTTGTTTTCGGCACGGAGTGCTATGTCCGGATCACTAGCTAGAGTGATAATTCCATTCGGCCCGGGCATCTTAAGCTTCATGTACCCGTAATGGGGTATTCCTTGGAAGATTGTGAATGCTTCCCGCCCTAGTAAAGCGTGATATCCGCTCTTAAATGGGGCCACCTGAAACGTGACTTCTTCGGACCCTGTAATTGTCCGGCGTACCGAACACCACATCTAGTGTGATTTTTCCTGTGCAGCGCGCTTCCCGACTGGGGATTATTCCTCTAAAGGTTGTGCTGCTTCGCTCGACGCGGTTCCAGTCTATTTCCATTTTTTGAAGGGTTTCCTCATAAATGAGGTTCAGTCCGCTGCCTCCATCCATGAGCACCTTGGTGAGGCGAAAGCCGTCCACTATGGGACTGAGGACCAATGCGGTTGGTGCTCGGGCTGTTCAGAATCTAGGTTCATCACTTGCATTGAAGGTAATGGCAGTGTCGCTCCATTGATTTATTGTTGCAACTTGATAGACTTCAGCGAGGCTGTGGAGTGTTGTTTTTCGCACATTGTTTGATGCGAAAGTCTCGAAGACTGTGAGAACGGTACTGGTGTCCTTGGCCTGGCTTTCTGCGGCCTCCGGAATTAAGAGGTCCTCGCCGATTTTGGCCACCTGCCGGAGTATGCAACATGCTCTAAGGCTGTGAGTTGGTGTGGCATCCTCTGTACTGTGAATTCTACAGGGTCCATCAAGCCATCTTTCCAGTACGGTTCCATGCCCTGTAGAGGGTTTTGGCTTTTTGGTGTTTATCCCAGGTGTCCTGTAATGATGCACCCTCTTAGTTCGGACGGGATTACTATTCAAGGATGGATTATCCCAAAAATTTATTTCGGTTTTCCAGGCGCTTTCCATCGCACAGTATTTTTGTACTATGGACGCCAAGTCAGCGAAGCGTGTGATATCACGACGACTTACGGCGTTAAGGATTCCCTTGTCCGTGCAATTACTGCAGAAAATTGAGATTGCGTCTTCCTCGCGGCAATCCTTTATCCTGTTCATAACCAGGAGGAATCTGGCCCAGTAATGATGTACTGTTTCCTCGGGCCTCTGCCAGATTTGGGAGAGATCGCTTATGATCGGGTGGGCGGGTGTCGTTGAATCTGAAACCTCACCCAATCCAAGATTCGGAGGCCGAAGAGTTTCCGAACTCTGAAGTTCGGATTCTTGGATGTTGTCCAGTGAATCTGGCCCGTTGCCTGATCCTAAGCTCAGGTCTTGAGTTACATCTCCCCCTCCGCGGTTATCCGGCTCGGAGGGGTCGGGAATTCGGACGTAGCTAGTCCTTAAAATAGATGAGGGGTCGCCGCACTGCGTCTCTACCACGGCAACGTGGTGGGTGACTTGGGGATAGTTAATTTCTCTTAGATCGGGTTTAAGCCCAACCTGGTCGTAATCCGTAGCGACCCCCAGGGCGGCGATGCGATCCAAGAGCTCGTTTACAGAAGAGAGCTCCATTGGATCTAGCTGCTCGACGAGCTCCGAGCTGACGTGTAGGTTGCTTTTGATGACCCGAGAGGTCACCGTCGGTGCAACAGCCGAACAGGCGGTCATGAGGAAACCACCTAGCCGGAGGGTTTGGCCGACAGCCAAGGCTCCCTTAGCAATGGCGCCGTCTTTAAATATGGGAGGAGGCATCCTTCCTGATTGTGACGGCACAGAGGAACTCTCAATGAAAGCACCAATGTCGGTGTCAAAACCGGCGGATCTCGGGTAGGGGGTCCCGAACTGTGCGTCTAGGCCGGATGGTAACAGGAGGCAGGGAACACGATGTTTTACCCAGGTTCGGGCCCTCTTGATGGAGGTAAAACCCTATGTCCTACTTGATTAATATTGATGATATGGGTAGTACAAGAGTAGATCTACCATGAGATCGAGGAGGCTAAACCCTAGAAGCTAGCCTATGGTATGATTGTTGTATATGGAGTTGATTGCCTACGGACTACAACCCTCCGGTTTATATAGACACCGGATAGGGTTAGGGTTACATAGAGTCGGTTACAATGGTAGGAGATCTTGAATATCCGCATCGCCAAGCTTGCCTTCCACGCCAAGGAAAGTCCCATCCGGACACGGGACGAAGTCTTCAATCTTGTATCTTCATAGTCCTGGAGTCCGGTTGAAGGTATAGTCCGGCTATCCGAACACCCCCTAATCCAGGACTCCCTCACCTATTCTCTCTTATTTTACAAGGTTTACATGAAGAGGGGGAATGCCGGCAGCTGGAATTCTGGGATGGAAAAGGAGCAAATATTAGAGACCTATTCTTCACAACTCCAAAAATCCTGAAACTTCACGGGAGCATGTTTCAGAATATATAAAAAAATATTGGGCCAAAGAAGTACCAGAGGGGGCCACCCACCATCCATGAGGGTGGGGGCGCGCCCAGGGCGCGCGCCCTGCCTCGTGGGCCCCCTGGCAGCTCTCTGATGCCCATCTTTGGCTATATGGAGTCTTTCGTCCAGGAAAAATCATAAGCTAGCTCACGGGACAAAACTCCGCTGCCACGAGGCGGAACCTTCGCGGAACCAATCTAGGGCTTCGATGGAGCTATTCTGTCGGGGAAACTTCCCTCCGGGAGGGGGAAATCATCACCATCAATCCTCTCATCGGGAGGGGGTCAATCTCCATCAACATCTTCACCAGCACCAGCACCATCTCATCTCAAACCCTACTTCATCTCTTGTATCCAATCTTTGTCTCAAAACCTCAGATTGGTACCTATGGGTTGCGAGTAGTGTTGATTACTCCTTGTAGTAGATGCTAGTTGGTTTATTCGGTGGAAGAGCATATGTTCAGATTCTTTATGCATATTAATACCCCTCTAATTATGAACATGAATATGATTTTTGAGTAGTTACGTTTGTTCCTGAGGACATGGGAGAAGTCTTGCTATAAGTAGTCATGTGAATTTGGTATTCGTTCGATATTTTGATGAGATGTATGTTGTCTCCCCTCTAGTGATGTCATGTGAACATCGACTACACGACACTTCACCATTGTTTGGGCCTAGAGGAAGGCATTGGGGAGTAATAATTAGTAGATGATGGGTTGCTAGAGTGACAGAAGCTTAAACCCTAGTTTATGAGTTGCTTCGTAAGGGGCCGATTTGGATCCATATGTTTCATGCTATGGTTAGGTTTACCTTAATACTTCCTTTGTAGTTGCAGATTCTTGCAATAGGGGTTAATCATAAGTGGGATGCTTGTCCAAGGAAGGGCAGTACCCAAGCACCGGTCCACCCACATATCTAATTATCAAAGTACCGAACGCGAATCATATGAACGTGATGAAAACTAGCTTGACGATAATTCCCATGTGTCCTGGGAGCGCTTCCCTTTGTATAAGTGTTTTTCCAGGCTTGTCCTTTGCTACAAAAAGGATTGGTCCATCTTGGTGCACCTTATTTACTTTTATTTCTTGTTACCCGTTACAAATTACCTTATCACAAAACCATCTGTTACCAATAATTTTAGTGCTTGTAGAGAATACCTTGCTGAAAACTGCTTATCATTTCCTTCCGCTCCTCGTTGGGTTTGACACTCTTACTTATCGAAAGGACGACGATAGTCCCCTATACTAGTGGGTCATCATTGACGATCTGAAAACCCTAGAGACTCGTAGTAGCACGCTTCGCACTCCGGAAACTCTATCGCAAACAAACAATAGTATACATAAGCACTCAAGCATAGATGCAAGGTTAAACTCAGAAGAAAAGATCCAATCCAAAAGTACAAGAGAAGATCTTTGATTTGCAAAAAGAATCACTCGAAACGGAGCTACGAAACTCAAACTACGATCAAAAGAAGTTCGAATTCAAATCTTCTTGAAACCAAATTTGAAATTATCAAAATTATGTTCAAGTTGATTAACTGGAAAGAGGGCCTTGAGACGAAGATTTTGGCGTTGGTTTCACTGGATTTGGACAAACGGTTAAAAAGTTGCAGGCATTTGAAGATCAGGGGCTAATCTGCGATAAAAATAATCATGGATAGGTCCCTGGCCGAAAATAAAATAAAAGAAAAAGACTAACGAACGAACGTTCTTTATCAGAGACAAACGAACGAACGCGTTCGCGAATAGAAGCGTTCGGGCGAACGTCCGCTAAATAGAGTCGATCGGCGAAAACCGGGAAAACCCTAAAACAAAACGATCTAGATCTAAACCAAAAAACGGCGGCGGCGGCGGTTTTTACCGGTTCTTTGAGAAAAACCGGCAGCGACGCAATCCGACGGCAGTGCGGTAACGTTGAGGCGGTGGGACGGCGGGACTGCAGCGGCGGCGCAGGCGGCGATAGGCGGTCGCGGCTGCGGGGTGGGAGGTGAGGTGGTGGGGCTCGGCGGCTTTTAAGGGGGCGGGGGCGGCGCTGGCTTGGGGAGGGGGCCGGCCCGGGGAGGAGTCCGGCTCGGACTCCCCTCGACGTCCGTGCGCGGCTCGGCGATGGGGAAGGCGGCAGCGCGGGGGTTGGGCTGGCTGGGTTTAGGCCCAGTCGGTCCAGAAACTTTTTTTTAATAAATTTCACAGAAAAACAAAATCCTAATAAAATAAATAGAAAAAATTCTAAAAATGCCAAAATCAATTTTCACCATCTAAATAAAATATTTAGAACAAAGTGAACATATTTCTGGCCTAAAAATGCAGTTTTATAAAATGCATATTTTTTCTAATTCAAATATAATCCAACTAAAATATTTATTTGATTTTAAAAATTTTCCTCCAATATTTCTTTCCTTTTGAAGAAGTCATATTATCTTCTCTCTTTTATTTTGGTATTTGAAATATTCGGAGAGAAAAATTATTACAAACAAAATGATCCTCTTTTAAAATTTGAAAAATAATCAAATATGAAAATTATAAAGTCCCCAACTCTCTCCGTGGGTCCTTGAGTAGATTTCTAGGATCGCAAACAAAAATGCAAATAAAATATGATATGCATATGATGACCTATGTATAACATCCAAATTGAAGATTTGGGATGTTACAAACCTACCCCCTTAAGATGAATCTTGCCCTCGAGATTCGGGTTGGCTAGAAAATAGGTGCGGGTGGTCTTTCCGTAGGTTTTCTTCTCGTTCCCAGGTGGCTTCATCCTCTGTATGGTGGCGCCACTGAACTTTGCAAAACTTGATAACCTTGCTGCGGGTAACTCGGCTAGCAAATTCGATATGCTTGGTCCCCAATCTCATAAACTACCTCCTTGCGTTTTGAGTCTGCATAACTCTTCTGCCTGGACTGAGCTACCTTCATTCTATCTCGAATCAACTTAACCTTCTCTTCAGACTCTTTGATTAGATTTGGTCCAAACAACTGGCAGTCTCCAACTTCATCCCACATTAACGGTGTCCTGCACCTTCTTCCATACAAGGCTTCGAATGGGGCCATCTTCAAACTAGCCTGATAACTGTTGTTGTAGGAGAACTCTATGTAAGGTAAATTGTCATCCCAGCTAGATCCATAATCCAGCGCACAAGCTCTCAACATGTCCTCCAGAATCTGATTGACTCTCTCGGTTTGTCCATCTGTCTGCGGATGAAAGGTTGTATTGAACTCTAGCCTGGTACACAAAGTCTAGTGCAACTGATTCCAAAACTTCGAGGTAAACTATGTCCCTCTATCCGATACAATGGTCCTCGGAACTCCATGCGTACATATGATCCTGGTCATATATATCTTGGCCAACTTCGCACTCGTATAGGTGGTCTTCACTGGGATGAAGTGAGCTACCTTGGCCAAACGATCCACTACTACCAAGATAGAATCATATCCCGATCGGGTCTTGGGTAATCCGGTGATAAAATCCATGCCAAGCTTGTCCCACTTCCATTCGGCTTTCGGCATAGGTTGCAGTAATCCTGCTGGCTTCTCATGTTCTGCCTTTACTCTCTGACATACATCACATACGGCTACATACTCGGCAATATCCTTCTTCATACCAGTCCACCAGAAACGCTCCTTCAAATCCAAATACATCTTGGTGTTTCCGGGGTGTATCAAGTATGGCGAGTCATGAGCTTCCTGAAGTATTAACTTCCTGATCTCGGCATTATTGGGCACATATATACAATCCTCAAACGATAAAGTCTCGTGCTCATCCTCACGAAAACCCTTGGCTTTTCCTTTTCTCATCTTCTCCTTTATCTTTGTGATTTCCTTGTCATCCATCTGAGCTTCTCGAATCTTTCCCAATAATGTAGACTGAACCTCCATTGTTACCATGAAACCACTTGGAACTGTCTCCAAACGAAATTCCTTTAGATCGTCAACTAACTCCTGCGGTAAGCCTTCTCTTACGAGGGTTTGGCATAACTCTTCCGGCTCAAAGCATCTGCTACGACATTGGCCTTTCCTGGATGATAGTGCAGCTTCATGTTGTAATCCTTTATAAGCTCCAACCATCTCATTTGCCTGAGATTCAGCTCCTTCTTCATGGAAATGTACTTCAAACGCTTGTGATCCATGTACACATCACATCTGTTTCCAATCAGAAAGTGTCTCCAAGTCTTGAGAGCATGCACTACGGCTGCTAACTCCAAATCATGTGTGGCATAATTCAACTCATGAGGTCGTAGTTGATGTGAGGCATATGAAACAACTCTTCCATCCTGCATAAGTACTCCTCCAAGTCGTAAGCGAGAAGCGTTGCAATACACTTGGAAATCCTTGCGTATATCCGGAAGAATCAACACTGGGGCTGTAACCAAACATTTCTTCAACTCCTGAAAACTAGCCTCACATTCATCCGTCCATGTAAACTTAGTGTCCTTCTTCAACAACTCTGTCATGGGTTTCGCAATCTTAACAAAATTCTGAACGAACCTCCTGTAATATCCTGCGAGTCCCAGAAAACTGTGGATCTCTCCTACTGAGGTGGGTGCCAACCACTCAGTGACAGACTGAACTTTGGTGGGGTCTAGTGCTATACCTTCTCCTGATATAACATGTCCAAGAAATCCAACTTCCTTCAACCGAAACTCACACTTGCTAAACTTGGCATACAATTGATGTTCCCTCAGCTTCTCAAGAACTAAGCGCAAGTGTTCCTTGTGTTCCTCTTTATTCTTCGAGTATACCAAAATATCATCAATGAACACCACAATGAACTTATCCAAAAACTCCATAAACACCTTGTTCATCATGCTCATGAAATAGGCAGGGGCATTTGTCAATCCAAATGACATAACCATGTACTCATATAGCCCGTACCTTGTGGTGAAAGCTGTCTTAGGTATATCCTGTTCTCGGATCTTCAGCTGGTGGTATCCTGATTGCATATCGATCCTGGAAAATACTTTAGCTCCTTGCAGCTGGTCAAACAAATCGTTGATCATCGGTAGTGGGTACTTGTTCTTGATTGTCACATCATTCAATGCACGATAATCAACAACCATTCTCAAAGATCCATCCTTCTTGTCAACCAAAAGCACTAGGGCTCCCCATGGCGACGAACTTCGTCGAATGTAACCTTTCTCCAGTAGCTCCTTAATCTGCTTCTTAATTTCCTCCAGATCATTTGCAACAGCTCTATCAAAAACTCAATGTCTCGATCCGGCGGCATGCCTGGTAGTTCCTCTGGAAATACATCCGGGTAATCCTTCACTACAGGCACTTCCTCTCGAACAACTCCTAAGTGGGAATTCACTTGGGTCCTCCTCGGCGCATGCCTGGACACATACTTAATCCTTTTTCCCTCCGGGGTGGTGATCAGAATTAACTTACTAGCACAATCGATGTTTCCTCCATACTTTGATAACCAATCCATGCCTAGTATCACATCCAATCCTTGTGACTCTAGAATTACTAGGTCTGAGGGGAAAACATGCCTACCTATGGCAACGACATCTGAAAACAACCTCTGCTTGCCATATACTCCGCTCCTGGCGAGCTTACTAACATAGGTGTCTTAAGAACTTTGGTGGGCAACTTATACTTATCCATAAACCCCCTCGAAATGTATGAATGCGATGCACCAGAATTATACTTCCCCTGTCCATAATTCCTTTTTTGGCTCTCTATCTATTGTTGCTTGCTTTCAATAATAAGAGTTCAATCTACTAACTCCCTGGTAGTTTGTGAATGTTGCCACCATCAACTGCATACTCATCTCATCATTCAGCCCTTCCATAAACTTCTCCTGCTTCGCGGCATCTATGGACACATCATCTGGGGCATAGCGGGCTAATTTGCTAAACTCATCCACGTACTGCCCCACAGTACGATTTCCCTGGCGTAAGTTGTGAAACTCACGCTTCTTCATATCCATTGCTCCTGTAGAGACTTGTGCAGTGCAGAATGCTTGCTGAAATTGATCCCAATTAACATTGGCTATGCGAAAAGTGGTTGTGTAATTCTCCCACCATGAGGATACTGGTCCATCCAATTGATGTGCGGCAAAGCACACCTTCTCAACATATGTGCAACCTGCGGTGATCAACTCCCTTCCAATCCTGCGGAGCTAGTCATCGGCAACAATCGGCTCGGTGCTACTGGAAAACACCGGTGGATTCAACCTCAAGAAGCGGGCTAAGTTGTCAACTGGTGGTAGTGGCGGTGGGTTGTTGTTATTGTTGCCTTGGTTCTGGTCTAGTAGCTGCATCAAGGCATTCTGCTGTTGGATCAACTGAGTGAGCTCCGGTGGGAAGACACATCTGGGGTCACGTCTTGGAGGCATCTGATGGGTTTAGAGGGAAGAGATTAGAATAGAATGAGGTCTAAGGAGAAAATCACTACCCATATGCACATGAGGCAAACACAATCATATCACACCACTCAATTCAAATAAGGGCATACAATCGATCTAGCTACCGTTACAAAGTGCTCGAACTACTACTATATACATGGGGGAATACTACTGATAATATGGTGGCCATCTAGAAATTTTGATCGGAAGAAGATTCCATGATATCCGCTCCAGCTTTGTCTTCATAGTCATCATCACTGTCGGGGTTGGGGTCGGAGTCGGTGTCGTCGATGATGATGTAGT
Organism: Triticum urartu; assembly: GCF_056163025.1. Classification (NCBI taxonomy): domain Eukaryota; kingdom Viridiplantae; phylum Streptophyta; class Magnoliopsida; order Poales; family Poaceae; genus Triticum; species Triticum urartu. The sequence goes on along the minus strand of NC_141875.1, from coordinate 108,891,947 downwards.
TCTCAGGATGGTCGTCATCTCCTCCTAGCGCGGGGTCTCCCATGAATACTCCTAGCTTCTTCTTCAGATCTTCATTCTTCTCCAGTAGGACTGCAATTTCCTCTTCGTATCCATCGCGTGTAGACTTGAGTTCCTCTTCTAGCTCCATGTTCCTGGTCATCACCTTCTTCAGGTCTATCATGCTGGTGCACATCTAGTTCTCCTATCGACGAATGTGCTGGTTTAACTCCTGGATGTAGGCTGCAATGGACTTGTCCCTCTTGGTGTTGATCATCTCCCATTGCTCATCTCGGCACCCACATATCTGGTAGATGGTGTCCTTAAGATCCTTGTGGTAAACTTCGCTGATGCATCCCATGGCGATGTAAGCTGCCATGCTCCTTCCTAGACTCCAGGTTGGTGCATCAAAGGAAAACTCTATGGGCCAAGTCACTGGTATGAATGTTCTTCCTGGAACATGTACTCGAATGGTCCAGCGCTCTTCTTTAGGTAGAGTGGTGGTGTAGGTCCCGATGAAGCTTGGTATTCCGATGTTCAGATATCTGGTGGCTTCCTTCAAGTGTCGTCTGAAAGGGGTGTCTTCATCCGGTTGAGCAAACTTATTCCTTGGGTTCGCCATCTATAGAGTGGAAAATGGAGAAGAGTCAGAAATGAGTAGAGACGAGTGACCTATGGCTTATCTTAGTGGTCGTGTCCTACAGTCAGCGTGTGCTTTGATACCATCTTGTAGCGATCCGGCCTCAAACAGTCAAATCTCTGTGCATAAGTGCCATCCCTGGATTGGTAATGCTGACACACACAGTACTTGAAGGATTTATAACAGAGTTTCAATCACACACTTATTACATCGATAGTCTCAAAGAGAACTTGTTACAGTAATATGGCTTAAGGCCATCTAATCAAGATAACAACGGAAGGCTTCGAAGATAAAGTGAGTCCATCAACTCCAACGGCATAGCTGAGTGCACGACAATGACCTAGCGCACCTTACTCTTCGTCTGAAAAATTTGCAGCATAATACGTTGCAGCCCGAAATGGGTCAGCACATGGAATATGCTGGCAAAATAACACTGTAGAGCAATGAACAAGAATAACTGCTAGCACTACATGCATATATGGCTGGTGGAGGCCCTAAGGTTCAATGTTTTTGTGAAAAGCCAGTTTTTCCCTACTGCTAAGGAATGGATTTTATTTAACTATCAAGTTGGTTGATAAAACATTGAGAAGGTTCCTCCAACTCAATCCCAACTAAAAGTAATTAACAGCCCAACAAAATTAATTAAAAGTGATGAGATCAAATCAATAATTCAAGCACCAGATACTCAAGATGTCCATAACCGGGGACACGGCTAACCATGATTAGTTTATACACTCTGCAGAGGTTTGCGCACTTTTCCCCACAAGACTCGATCTCCTCCGTTGACTTCTCACACTACATGGTGTTTGAGAAACGGATGACCGAGACACAGTCTTTCCGAAGAGGTCCCCTTAACCGATAGATAGGCCGGTACACCTACAATCCCCTACATCTGCTAGCCCATCATGATAAGGATTCCCACAACTTACTCAACTATGCCAGAGCCCATAATGGCTTGTGGCTGCACACAGAAGTTTCCAGCATGAATAATCTTATGACCCCTTTGGTCCTAGGTGGCAAACCGTAGGATGATCACACGGGTACTCCGGGATATCCCAGGACAGGTCTGGATTTCTCCAGGTGCCCAGACAACCACTGGGTGCTCTAGGGTAACTCAACCAATCCACCCAGATGTATATTGAAGTAGCCACCTTAAGTTAACCATTATTTAACAACTCTCACATCTGTCATGGGTACACTCAACCAAACCATGTCTACGAGCATAGCATAGCAATATAAGCATAACATCAAAGTAACTCCCAGGGTTTGATATAAAAAATGCAATAGGTTCTACCTCATCATCTACTTCCGAAAACCCACATGTTAAGCAGATCCTACTCATGCAATGTTTGAGGGTTGAAACTAATGCATAAAAACTGGGTAAAAGGAATATGATCAAAATGTTACTTGCCTTGCTGACGATCTGAAACCCTAGAGACTCATAGTAGCACGCTTCGCACTTTGGAAACTCTATCGCAAACAAACAATAGCATACATAAGCACTCAAGCACAGATGCAATGGTAAAACTCAAAAGAAAGGATCCAATCCGAAAGTACAAGAGAAGAGCTTCGATTTGCAAAAAGAATCACTCGAAACGGAGCTACGAAACTCAAACTACGATCAAAAGAAGTTTGAATTCAAATCTGCTTGAAACCAAATTTTAAATTATCAAAATCATCTTCAAGTTGGTTAATTGGAAAGAGGGCTTCGAGATGAAGATTTTGGCATTGGTTTCACTGGATTTGGACAAACGGTTAAAAAGCTGTGGGCGTTTGAAGATCAGGGGCTAATCTGCGATAAAAATAATTACGGATAGGTCCCTGGCTGAAAATAAAATAAAATAAAAAGACTAACGAACGAATGTTCATTATCAGAGACAAACGAATGTACGCGTTCGCGAACAGAAGCGTTCGGGCGAAAGTCCGCTAAATAGAGTCGACCGACGAAAACCGGGAAAACCCTAAAACAAAACCGATCTAGATCTAAACCCAAAAAACGGCGGCGGCGGCGTTTTTTTATCGGTTCTCTGAGAAAAACCGGCGGCGGTGGCGCGAAAAAGGCGAGGCGCTGGGATGGCTGGACTGCGGCGGTGGCGTGGTGCAGCGGCGCGAGCGGCGACGGCGTGGGCGGCGGCAGGCGGGGCTCGGCGGCTGCGGCTGCGGGGCGGTGGCTCGGGGTGGGAGGAGAGGCGGTGGGGCTCGACGGCTTTTAAGGGGGCGGGGCCGGCGCTGGCTTGGGGAGGGGGCTGGCCCGGGGAGGAGTCTGGCTCGGACTCCCCTCGGCGTCCGTGCGAGGCACGGCGACGGGGAAGGCGGCAGCGCGGGGGTTGGGCCGGCTGGGTTTCGGCTGAGTCGGTCCGGAAACTTTTTTTTAATAAATTCCGCCGAAAAACAAAATCCTAATAAAATAAATAAATAAAATTTTAAAAATGCCAAAACCAATTTTCACCGTCTAAATAAAATATTTAGAACAAAGTGAACATTTTTCTGGCCTAAAAATGCAGTTTTGAAAAATGCATATTTTTTCTAATTCAAATAAAATCTCGAATAAAATCCAACTAAAATATTTATTTGATTTTAATTTTTTTCCTCCAATATTTCTTTCCTTTTGAAGAAGTCATATTATCTTCTCTCTTTTATTTTGGCATTCGAAATATTCGGAGAGAAATATTATTACAACCAAAATGATCCTCTTTTCAAATTTGAAAAAAAACAAATATGAAAATTATAAAATCCCCAACTCTCTCCGTGGGTCCTTGAGTTGCTTAAGATTTCTAGGATCACAAACAAAAATGCAAATAAAATATGATATGCATATGATGACCTATGTATAACATCCAAGTTGAAAATTTGGGATGTTACAATATAGAAGTCCAAATGACCATGCTACAAAGAAAATAATATGTGATGAACATGTTAGGCAGCATTCCACATCAAAAATTCTATTTTTGTCATTTACCTACTCAAGGACGAGCAGGAATTAACCTTGGGGATGTTGATACGCCTCCAACGTATCTATAATTTTTTATTGTTCCATGTTGTTATTTATCATTCTTAGATGTTTTACAATCATTTTATAGCAACTTTATATCATTTTTTGGGACGAACATATTGACATAGTGCCCAGTGCCAACTGATGTTTTTTGCTTGTTTTTACTTCGCAGAAAATCAATACCAAACGGAGTCCAAACGCAGCGAAACTTTTTGGAGATTTTTTTGGACCAGAAGACACCTATTGGGCGAAAGAAGTACCAGAGGGGGGCTCCAAGGGGAGCACAACCCACCAGGGCGCGTTTGGGGGCCCAGGCACGCCCAGGTGTGTTGTGACCACCTTAGTGGCCTCCCGCACTCCCTCTTTGCTCTATAAATATCCCAATATTCCAAAAACCCTAGGGGAGTCGTCGAAAATCAATTCCAGCCGCCGAAAGTTCCAGAAACCACAAATCTAATCTAGACACCATCACGGAGGGGTTCATCATCCTCATTGGTGCCTCTCCGATGATGCGTGAGTAGTTCATTATAGACCTACGGATCCGTAGTTAGTAGCTATATGGCTTCTTCTCTCTCTCTTTTGATTCTCAATAAATGGTCTCTTGGAGATCTATTTGATGTAACTCTTTTTGCGGTGTGTTTGTTTGGATCCGATGAACTTTGAGTTTATGATCAGATCTATGTTTTTATCCATGAAAGTTATTTGAGTCTTTTGATCTCTTATATGCATGATTACTTATAGCCTCGTATTCGTTCTTCGAATATTTGGTTTAGTTAGGCTGACTAGATCGATTTTTTGCCATGGGAAGAGGTGCTTTGTGATGGGTTCAATCTTACGGTGCTCGATCCCAGTGACAGAAGGGGAAACAACATGTATGTATCATTGCTATTAAGGATAACAAGATGGGGTCTATCCCTATATGAGTAGATCTTGTCTACATCATGCCATCGTTCTTATTGCATTACTCCATTTCTCCATGAACTTAATATACTAGATGCATGTTGGATAGCGGTCGATGTGTGGAGTAATAGTAGTAGATGCAGGTAGGAGTCGGTCTACTAATCTTGGTTGTGATTCCTATATAATGATCATTGCCTGGATATCATCATGATTATTTGAATTTCTATCAATTTCCCAATAGTAATTTGTTTACCCATCGTATGCTATTTTTCTCAAGAGAAGCCACTAGTGAAATCACTACAAAAAAATACACTTCCGTGATGATACGTGTTTGTCATAGTAGGTCGCGTTTTTTGTCATGCATGTACATCCATGACAATTTTATGACAGAATCAAGATAGTCATACATGTGCTGTCGTAGAAGTGTTCCATGACATTACCAAAATTATCATCACGGAAGTGTCCACTTCCATGACGATAAATCGCGCGTCACAGAAGTGCTTTCATCAAGGGTGACTGACACGTGGCATCCACCGTAATGGAACGCCGTTAAGCTATCGGGTCGGGTTTTGGATCCAATAACCCGTTAACAGCTCCGACCAATGGGGATTTTCCACGTGTAAAATCATCTTTGGCTGGAGGAAACACGTGTCGGCTCACCGTTGGGACAGATGTCATCCGCTCATTGGACCGAAGGCACCTATGATACGGCGACACGTGGCACGGCCCAACAGAGGCCCATTCCTATGAAAAGGCCGGCCCGTTTGACTTGGTCAAAAGGTGGCGGGCCGGCCCATGGAAAGCCTGTTAACGGCATGTTCGCATATAGCCCATTTACAGCCCGCTAACCCAGGGCCCGTTACGCCCTATCCGAATTAGGCCTAGTAGCGTCATCTGGGCCATCCAATATGATTCAGCCCGTTTTAACTTTCGGCCCATGTGTGGCCCATGACTTCTGTCGGCCCATATGAGGACCTTTGTAACTCTTGGCCCATTAACGACCTGTGGTGAAACTGGCCCGTAATGAACAGTGTATCACTTTATACCCATTAATGGCCCGTTATTCCATTGGGCCATTTCCAGCCCAAGTTATCTTTCGGCCTTCTCAGGGCCCATTGATTCTTCGGCTCATTTGCAGCATTCGGTTACATACGGCCCGTTACTGTCATTTTGTGCTTGTGGGCCAAATTCAGCCCGTCGTTACAGTCGGCCCGTTTGCGGACCGTTAATACGTTGGGCCGTTTTCATGTCAAAAAAAACCCATTGGGCTGTTTTCATAGAGTTATCAAATACGGCCTATTAACGGCTCGTTATGGTCCACGAATAGTACGGCCCATGATTGGCGAAATGATGATACGCCCCGTAGAAGGCCCATGGATCCTACAGCCCGTATGAGGCCCATGGATAGTACGGCTCGTAGGAGGCCCATGGATCATACAGCCCGTAGAAGACCCATGGACCCTACGGCCCGTAGAAGGCCCATGGGCCCTAAGGCCCGTATAGAAGGCCGATGCATCCTACGGCCGGACGAAGGCCCATGGATCATACGGCCTGCAGGAGGCCCATGGTTACAACAGTCCGTGTGTTGCCATGATTATTTTGGCCTAGTTACCAAAAATAGGCTATTGTGGCCACTAGAAAAAAATAGAAAAAGAACTGCAGTGACTACAAGCAAACAACTAAACAAGACAATAAGGAAATAAATAAGCAAGCAATTAACGCTAGCCTATTACCGCTATTACACATATTACATCCACTGGGCATCAAAGTTCGCCACCAGTGCAAATATAGGGAACAAAGCAGCACATTACATACACTGGCCATCAAAATTGGCCACCAGTGCAAATAAATGTGGCAGCAAAACAAGAGCATAACTGAAACAACTTCAGAAGATCTCAAGACATGTTATCCTGGATATCCACCATGCTGACAATAAGCTTAGCAAGCTGATTAGCTTTGTCCTATTTGGCGCTAAAATCCTCCAACGCTTGTTGTTGCACCAGAAAGTATGCATATGAATGCTCCAGGGACTTCCGTAGTCCTTCCGCTTCTTGTCGCATCACAGCTGATCGATGTCTTTCAGCTTGTAGATGAGACTCAAGAAACCAAACTGATTCAGACAGTGAGTTTGAATAGCTTGTGCAAGCGGTAGTGGCCAGTAACTCAAACACTAAACCAAGACAGGACTTTGGGGTTGTCTCGCTGTCTTCAAGATAGTCTTCCTTAACTGTTTTATCAGCTTTGTTGGAGACCAACAAGGATGTGCCACTATCCTGAACCTTATCTGCATTACTTCCTTTACCATTGCTTAATAAGGCACTCTTCCCCAATATTCTGTCAGCATTCTAAAAGAAGAAACAAGCAGACACATAACAAGTTTAGCATGTACCAGTATATGAAACTCATTTCGGTGAACCAGTTCATTAGTAAGGTGGACAGGATTAAACTACCAAGTCTTCTATTGCCAAGTACTAGTACATAATAAAAGCATCAAACAAACATATATCTATGTCCTATGGTCACTGCATTGTCTTGCCAAATCAAAATAGAGACACCGTTCAAATCATACAGTTCAAGACAAAGCAGCAGTGAAAGAATACAAAGCGTGGGAAACTACACGGCACAACAAGATGTCAGATGGGTACCACGGGTCTACATGTACAACAACACTATTGGCTCTGTTGTGATGCTAGTAATGTGCATGATATGAAAGTCAACTGTATACACAATTGAAATTGAAATCAATAGAGCTATTGATAAGAGAAAATCTGTTAAAGAAACATGCGTGAACATACCTGCTGTGCCATTGGAGTTTCGATTGGATCCTTCAATTAAAAAATAAGTTTGTATGAGTAAATACAGTGATACAAGAGCAAAGCAATCATAGTTAAAAAAAGGCGCGCCTAAGTGAGCGCTTAAGCGCGCCTAGGCTCTAGGTGTTGGCAAAACGCATTGCGCATAACTACGCATAATTTGTGCATAACTGCGCATAAGCATGCGCTTTGGTCAGTAAAGTGCAAGGCGGTGGCAAAACGCACAATTAACGGCTAGCGCTTTTTTGAACTATGATAGCAATGGAATCTTAAATTAGAACAGTTGTTCTTCAGGTTTAGGCACTTGTTCTACATGAACAGAGTACAGTAACACGCAAGAATATAATACTTAAAATAGAAAATGAGCTCATAGACCTTACCACATTCTTGGTTCGGGACCAGTACAGAACAAGGCGTTCCCAGTCATCGTCCAGTAAATGTGTCTCAGGATAACATAAGGGAATTTGATGAGTTTCTTTGCCGGTGAAGTACGTTTTCTTCAGATAATTCCTATACTGCCACCAAGCATTCTTGTAGATAGCAGAGGTATTAGCACAGGTTACCTCATCCTGAGTTTCCAAATCGGTCCTTCTCTATAGAGAAAAATGGGAAAATTTGTTGTATTATAACCATCATGGAGGTAGGATGTATGGGACGAAGCAAAGTAATTTCCATGAATAACATTACTTACACATAACTCCTCGACAAACACCTGCAACTGGCATTTTCCTTCATCTTCAGTATAATATTTCCAAGATGGGAAGACACGCACATACGATTTAACAACATCAAATGTGATAGATGCTAAACTACAACTAGTTGGTTGTGCTTCCTCCACAGGAATAGGCGTATTAACTGGTGGAGTTGGGGTTCGCCGTGATAGTACTAGCCCTTTAGGCACTGGAGCTGCCTTACTAACTGCTCTTGTTTGGGAGCTCTGTGGTGGAGATGGTGCTGTGTCAATAGGAACTGGGTTACTATCGGCTGGGGTTGGGGTTAGATTAGGTGAAGCTGGTTCTCTGTCCATCGCAGTAGGGGTACAATCTGCGAGAGTTTGGGTTATGTGTGGTAGGGCTGGTTCTTGTGCATGTACAACTGGGGTGCTATCTCCACCAAGAGGTAGCACTGTTTTATTTGAAGACCGTGTTTTTAGTCCGCTAGGTACTGGCATCACCCGCTCTAATTCAAATGGCTGATAAACAGGAAACATAGTTGAATGTACAGACATTGTATGAGAGACAGATGCAATAGATAGTATGGAAAAAAGAGGGCATGAAATAGTTGACATGTATATTGTTTAACTAAAATGGATAGCATGACATAATTTCACATATATGATGTCTATCTAAACTGGATAGCATAGCATAACATAATTCAAAGATATGATGAATAACTAAACAGGATCGCATGACATAATTCACCTACATGTTATCTAAGTAATCAGGATCACATCATTTAATTCACATATGTGATTTATATGCTAAACAGAGGGCATTCGATATGATGTCTGAACTAAGAACATGGTGTTGAATATTGTGTATATGATATCTAAACTATGCAATGCAAGACACCGTATGCATGATATGAGCAGTATAACCATGCCAAGTTAGAGCATACACCTCAGTGGGTGAATAGGACTGGTCATCTGTCTCTGAATCCATCTCCGAGGAGCTATCGGGACCCAACAAGAGATCTGCTTCGACAGGTAGCACTGTCTGCTCTGAAGGCCTTGTTTTCACTCCAGATTTTTCCATCTCCCACCCAAATGGCTGATTCAAAGGAAGAGTAGTTTAATGTACAAACATTGTCGACAAATGGAAATGTAATGAAGAAAAGGATGAGCAAGATATCATTCAAATATATGATGCCTGGTTAAACAGGATGGCATTGCACATTTCACATATATTATGGCTGGCTAAAAGACATGAGACTGCATAATTCCCATATATGATATAGAAACTAAATAGGTGGCATTACAGAACATGTCTAAACTAAGCAGATGACATATATGATGTCAAAAGTAGGCACTGCAAGGCAACATATGCATGATATGACTAACATCATCATGCCAAGGTAGAGCAAACACCTTGGGGGTAAATAGGAGTGGTCAGCAGCATTTGAATCCGCCTCAGAACAGATATCTTCCTCTAGATAACAATCTGGAGAGGGGTGGGGAGGGTTTGCCATTGAACCCACCATGGAGCGATGTCTGCATGACATTGTATTGCCGCGCAAAACTCTTCTCTTTTTCTCTACATGTTCAGCATGACTGTGTACAATATCTGACATGCATACGAAAAAATATGGTGAGATTATGTAACGAGAGCATGCAGAAATTTAGAGTGATGGTAACAACCAGTGGATCGACGTTTTTCCGTTGAACCAAAATAGCTCTAATGGATCGATGTGAATGTATAGTAATAAGTCATGCAACAAGTGTACAACCTCTTTGTCGTAGCCGTGTCGACCTCAGCATCATTGGGTTGGTTGCTGAAGCAGTTGAGGCAGAGGTGGCCATCGGAGGTGTGGAGGAAGATCTAATGAATCTGTAGACGGCGTCCAGGGCACTGCTCTGTTGTGATGGATCGTTCTGTCGTTGGAGCAGCCTCGGTGAGCCGTAAGACGTCAAGGCTGAAGCAGCACAAGACAGACATTGTCAATCTCAAGTGGGATTCTAATAGCATCTCTAATAGATGATGTAAAATGGATGTAAAATTAACATCACCAAAAACCACCTGACTACAATAGATGAGGTAAAAACTGTTGACTCTGAACTTAACTGTTGAAACTGAAATTTACTGTGGAATCTGAATGCTACTGTCGAAACTGAACGCAATGGTAGTAGAGAGGCACTTGACATGTAGTTTATGGAGGACCTACAGTTCATCTTCAACCTGCACCCCCCTGAGCTGCCAGCCACCACCGGCCGAACCGCCGGCCCCAGCGCCGCCTCGCCGCCCCGAAACAACACGCCCCCGCCGCCCCGGCCAGCCCCCTAGGCCCCCCACCCCCACCCTGAACCCTAAGATAGATAGTGGGGTACCTATCCGGCGAGCCCCCGTCCCCACTGCGGGTGGTTCTTCCTTAACTCCAGTGAGCCCCCAACCCCTGAAAATCGACTAACCCAAAAGTCAATTCAGTCGACTGAAGTGTGGCTTAATCGGAGCAGAGCAGCAACACGAGCGAGGGGGAGAGCAGCAGCAGCAGCAGCAGCTGGGCAAGCGAGCGATCGAGCGAGAGCCGGAGCAGCAGCAGCAGCGTGAGCGAGCAAGCGAGAGCCAGAGTAGCAGTAGCAGCAGCGTGAGCGAGCAAGCCAGAGCCAGAGCAGCAGCAGCAGATCCGACTGGTATGGACGCCGCCGCCAAAGGGGCCTCGCACTTGGGGAAGAGTCGCCGTGGAGATGTCGCCCGAGGCGCCGGCTTCAAGGTAGCCGCTCCATGGGGGTGCGGGATGGAGCACCGTCAGTGTCGGGAGGTTGAGTTAAGGAGAAGGTGCGATGCGATGAGTGTACAACCTCTTTGGTGGCGCCGAGTAGGCCTCGGCTTCGTCCGAGGAGTCGGTGAGGATGATGCGGTTCTGGTGGAGCAGGTTAAGGGGACGTTGTGGGGATGGAGCAGCCGCGATAGACGAGGCGATCGTCGGAGCATCTCCTTGGAGGTGGAGGACGGGGTGGCTGAACCGGTGGGACAGCGAGATGAACGACGGATCCTCATCCAGGGAGGTGGACGAGGGACGTCGAGCTGTTGCGGTGGAAGACATCGTCGGGGAAGAGGCTCCGACTGGGCAGCAGTGACGTGGTGGACGGAGGAGGGTGGGGTTTCGCGGCTGGAGCGGAGAGGTTATGGCGGCCTGGGATTTCGAATGGCGAAAAGGGGGCGATGGGAGGGGGTGAAGCATGACTTAGGGACGCACTTGTCCAAAATGTAGGGTGTGTTACAAAAGTACCCCCCCCCCCCACCGATTTGAACTAGCGACCCTTTCGGCTCAGGGTTAGAAGGGGGATTTCGCGTGTCGGGATTTGGCAGCTGGAGGGAGTTTTTGCGCACGTTGTAATTTCGGGATAGCAAGGCGCGGGTTGTGAAGGCGCCAGTTTTGGGAGCACGATATCTGAATTTTCGGGATATAACAAGACGCGGGTTGAATTTTAGGGACAAGCCTAACATGTAGTAATATTGTACTTGTATGTACCAAATCAATTCGCACTTCCCTCAACCAAAAAGAAAACGAAAAAAATAAAACTATTCACACCACACAAAGAGAGAGTCTTGCCCCGTTTTACTATACAAATGCTATTCAAACCTACTACCTCCTTCCATCTATATAGGTCCTAATGCGTTTTTTGATGCTAACTTTGACCAAATATTAGAGCAATGATATATGACATGCAACTTACACAAAGCACACCGTTAAATTCGTCTGTGAAAGGTTCTTTCAATGATATAATTTTCACATTGTGCATGTCATGTACTATTAATCTTGTCAATAGTCAAAGGCGGTCTTAAAAATCTCATTACGCCCTATATAGATGGAAGGAGGGAGTATGAATCCATGTTATGTCCGATTAAATTTTTTCGCTTGCTGTATAATGCATGTAACCTACTCATACCAACATTTTAGTGCATTCCAAATGTCTATACTACCGCTACAATTCGAACTAAATTTGAATTCGTTTCTCTATTTCAATAAGAATCTACAATCATGATTGTTGCCAACTTCAACCATCATAGTTTCCTTACTATCCACCAGATATAAATCGGACGGCCTATAATGCAGGATGGCAGGCACACCATCATCAACAACTCCATTTTTTATAAGAGTAGAGATAAAATATATTAAATGTAGTATAACATGTTCATAACCACACCATGCGTATCACCGTTATATATATTCACACATGCGTCGGTTTGAAACACTATGATAATTTCTTCAAATATCTGAATTCGCTTTTTATAATGAAGTATATATGATCTCTATTCGTCTTTTACACCCACACAACCCTCTTATCTTTGTAGCTAGCGCTAACTTTCTCTTGTGCATGCACACGACTGCATCCCTCTCACCCTCCCTCGGCATTCTCTAGCTCCATCGCACAAATTCGTATTTTCACTTTAGGTCATTCACCCACGGTGTGTGTAGGCCCCCCAGCTCCTTCTTTATGGCACACATCGATCGATATGCCTCTCTAGCTAGGTGTGCCTAGCACAAACACAAGCTTCCCCTCTTCTCTTGTCACCGTCCATGCCTCACTCCCACCACTCTTTTCATCGTTCTCGTACTCGCACACTCCTCCCCCCTCGATATAGTATGCCTCTCGTACCACCTCCTACATGCATCCCCCTCTCTCTCTATCCTTCTCCTCGTGCCTCATTTGCTTCTAACACACACATGCATGTATACCGATCGATCTCCCAACATATACCTAGATCGACTTTAACTACCCCCCATCGATCGACGTACCTCACAAGTTATGTCTCTCCTTTCTCTAACAAAGGGCGATTGATCTTCCTATGTAGTTACGTCTGCTTACCACAGCCACATCGTCCCCCCTCATCATTCGTGCATGCCTCCTGACCCGTCTCTCACACGCACGTGCACAGACAACAAGCAGCCATCTCGTTTCTTATTGATATTGCGGGCGTGCCCTCCGTTTGTCTAGCAAGCCTATCCCACCATTTGTTAGAAGCAACTCCACTACCACCCCCTCCAACACTCTAGCTCTGTCTCTCTCCCAACCTTATTCCTCTCCTGCACATATGCATGGATGCTGATCGATCTCCCTTAATACATGAGGCAGATCGATCTCCTTAATACATGAGGTAGGCCTCTCTCCTCCTCCACACATATACCAGCCATTGTACCTCTATAGTTAATTGGGCCTCCCTCTTCCCCCACCACACACCGATAGTCGAGCGCTGCAGGTAGGTATCCATGCCACAGAGACAAACTGCACATGTCCCATCTCATGTTCCAGTAGGCCAGCCACTCTATGTCTTTGACGTGGGCACACACAAATTCGATGGCACTCTTTATCGATTGCGCGCACACACACACACCATCCCTCTCTTCGATTCTATGGACACCTCAAGCCGATGATACCTCCACTCTCTTCTCGTGGATCGCCCCCTCTATATATATGTTATATCTAGGACTCTATTTCACACACATTGCATATGTTACATTTTTTGATTGACCCCCCCCCAAAACTCTCAAGAACCCACACACTATATCTCTCTAGGTTTGTATCTCTCTCACACAACCCCACGTGAGAATAGGTGCACCGTGCACGTACTCACGCTTCGTGCCCAGCCACACCCGCGCGGGTCCACGGTGGAGCTCATTTATTTACGAAATGGCAGCCCACGTGCTAATTTGAACGCCTGTAGCGGTTGTTTACCTAGGGAGGTCGTGTACCACGCGTGCACGAAACAAAGTTTGACTTGACGCGTTGCCACGTTATTTTTAAATAAAGTTATAGCGCTCAATGGCACGTACACAACATATAAAACAATTTTTATGGAGAAAAAGGTAGTCCTCTCACTATATACAATGGAGCCTGCCTGCCTAGTTTGTCGCTCTTCAGAGTATCTCACACAAGGCTGTGGTGGCCTCTCTCTCCGTTGTTCACTGATCCGGCCGCATCTCGTCCGCCGGGGGAAAGGGAGTGCGGTGGCCTCTCTCTCTATCACCGTTGGTCACTGATCCGGCCGCATCCCATCCGTCGGGGGAAAGGAAGGAAGTGCATTGTTTCTCCGTTCGACGGCGCCGAGGCAGCACGTCCCGATCTGCGGTACACGTCGTTCTCTTTGACCAAGCTCCGGCGTGGCAGGGCCTACGCCACCTGCTCGCAGATTCTGCCCGCCGCCGCTCACCTAGTTACATCCCGATGACCTCCAGGTATCCCCTCCGGCCTTGATCCACTGCCCATCTTCCCACGTCACTGCATGTGGATCTTCCATAGTTCTTTGCCCAAAATGTAGCTCGTCTGGCATACTTTCCATATTGCATTCTCGTCCTCACACCGTTTCAGACAAACACAACCGTGTTGTTATCTTCCATTAGGACAAGGAATATGCTTATTTTTTGTCGTCGCATGTGTCATCAACTATTATTGGCCAGTAATTGTTTCCTTTCCACCTCTTTTTTGCAAACAGGGCTATCCATTTCACCTCGTTGCTATTGCGACCTTTTGGTGAACTGCACAAATCACTTTTTTCTTAAGAGTGTTTTGTGCTGTTGTACTAAAATGTCACACAGGCAACATCTCTACATTTCAGTGCAACTGCACAAAAGGAGATTGGTTTTGCTCTATCCTCCTCATCCAACTCCGAGCCTAATCTTCTCCAACTAGTTAGTCTTAAGAGAGACTGCAAAGGTGACCGGCTTCTATTTGTGTGTTTATTGTTTCATCAGCAGTCCTCTATTATCGTAATCACACTTAATATCTTTGGAACAGGGACGCTCAACTCTATTTTAGTGGAACTGCATAAAATGATAGAAATGTTGCATGCTCTAGACAGCTAATTTTTTCCCAGCATGCCTTGTTGATTTAGACAGAGCTGGGGGGACGTTGCTGCCAATGAAAGCATGGATCAATTTTAATTTAACACCTTCTCACAACTCTGTCTTCAGTTGTGATGTAATTATTAGCTCTGATCTGCTAATAATTGACATGCATTCGAAAGGATGTTAGCTTTTTATTGTTTCCGAAAGAGCATCGATGGCAAGACACGCGAAACAAAAGCTGAAAGCTCACACCATTGTACAATTTCATGTCGCAGGAAAATTATTTGTATAGACGTCAATTATGTAAACAAATGATGGAAGCTTGATAGCATTGCCAGAAGCCTCTTCATCATCCGGGTCCATGTGCCATGCACAAAATTATACTCCTTCGTTCCTAAATATTTGTCTTTTTACAAATTTAACGGGCATATTTTAGAGTGTATATTCACTCATTTTGCTTCGTATGTGTACTCCCTCCGTTCCTAAATATTCTATTCATCTTTCTAGAGATTTCAACAAGTGACTACATACGGAGCAAAATGAGTGAATCTACACTCTAAAATATGTCTATATACATCTGTATGTGCCAGTCCATTTGAAATCTCTAAAAAGACAAATATTTGAGTAGTCACTCATTGAAATCTCTAGAAAGACAAATACTCCGGAGTATATTTAAGAACCGAGGGGGTAGTGCACAACCGCATGGGAGACTCAGCCCGGTCGTTGCGCCGCATTAATAGTGAGTAATGAGCAGTCAAATCATAAGCGCCACCTTTCCCACTGTAAGTTGCTCTGAAGAAGCAACCATCAATACGCTCTTCTTTGAATCCCCTCATACTACTCCATCCGTCATTGTTTATACAACGCGCTTCAGAAAAAAAATCTGTGGGACCAAGGCGACTAGCGATCGGCCTGAAAAATAGCATTGATAGTTATAGCACGGCGTCTATTACTAGAGGGAATAATGCGTACGCACATGCATGCAGTGCTTCCACCCCGGGTACACACATGCATGCACTTACTCCACTCTGTAGTAGTACAGTACATGGAGAGAAAATTGTGGACTTGATTGCGGTTACCACGCCCTAATTAATTGAACATTAAACCAAACGCGTCTAAAGTCTCTCTGTGGTGGAAATGCATTGAGAGAAATGCATCATAATGAAGCGCGCCCTGTAAACTGTGACAGAGGGAGGAGTAGTATGAAGGTGCAAAACCAAGTACGCATATGGCCAGTCGGTCAAGGCACCTCCTCTTGGCATATCACTGACATGTGGGACAGGAGTGTGAGCAAACCAATCTCAATTGACGGCAAAGAGCCAACTCGCCGTTCCTTGAGAGAGACGAGGAGCGAGAACACACATACGGGCTCGCACGGAGGCCAAGATATATTCGAGCATGGTTGGTTGATCGATATCATTCATTACATGTTGGGCTGCCGTTTTCCGCCCTTCTCCGGAATAAACGTGTACTTTATCAGAGATAAAAAAATAAGAGTACAGATGCTCCATCATGCGGTTCTAGTAGTAGTACTACTCGTACAACTGCACTTGGCTCTTCGCCTCTTCGTGAAGTCGAACAATGATGGTACTCCGCATGTTGGGTACTACAGTGTATGCCTCTGACAATCTGACACCGAATGGACTGATGCATGTCCACCGAGGGTAGGTTGCATTAGTCAAAAGGCGTAAGCGAGCTTCACCTTGTCCTGCAAGCTTCTCCTCATTCTGCGAGTTGACGGGACACACCAAAAAGTAGTGCTAGTCCATACTCCCTCCTTTCCGGTTAATATGGCTTAATCTTTTTTGCGGGTAAATGAGAGAGCTTTATTCATATATAAGCATTCTTAGGACGATCAGCCAAGACACTGGTCACTAGGAAGCGAGGTACCCCGCAAAAAAAGAAGTAGGAAGCGAGGTGTTTCATCAAGCCAGCTCTCGGCCACATTCAAAGTGCAGCAAGCACGGTTCGCACGAAGATGCGCCGCAAGGTTTGCTGACCTGTTTACATGCTGAATAATAAGAAAAGAGGAAATATTACCAAGCGCTAATATTTGTAACAGGATATGAGCCAGAATTAAGCGAGAATTGTGGTGAGTGTTCCATGCAATCAACTTCCATTATCACATGCGAGAACCCTCGAAGAGAACCAAATGTGTTGAAGATTGCTTTATCACATTTTAAAATTATAATAAGAGTGCAGATGTTCCTCCATCCGGTTCCTAGTACTAGTATAGTACGTACCTTTATAGACTATAGTAGTAGTACTAGTAAACTTTGTGCTTGGCTGTTCGCCTATTCGGGAAGTCGAACAATAATAGCACTAGTAGTATAGTGTATGCTTCTGGCAATCTGACACCGAATTAACTGCTGCACGTCCACCGCCTGAGCGAGGGAGAGCTTGCATTAGTTAAAAGTTTCTCCTTGTCCCGCGAGCCACCGCCCGCAAGCTTCTCCCGTCCTGCAACCTTCTCCTCGTTCGGCAAGTGGACGGGACACAACAAAGTAATGCTAGTCCATACTGCCTCCTCTCCGGTTAATATGGCTTAATTTCAAACGAGATAAATACACTGCTGTCACTCTATATTTGTAAAAATACGGTCAGTGGACTTCATAATACGCTCACTGCGCTCAATATATATATATATATTCCGGTGTTTATACGGTCACTAGCTCACCCTGACTGAGTATGTGTGTGGATGCACGTGTAAGTTGAGCACTTGAGCGTGACCGTTTGTGTTCCGTCGTGTGCTCGGGCATGCATGCATTAGGGCGTCGCGCGCGTTTTTGCGCCCATGTGTACGTGTGACTGTTGCATACACGTAGGGGGAGTACGTGTAGGGGCCACTAAGGAGCAGTCAAATGACACAGTAAGTTAGTCGGAAGAAGCAACCATCATTTCACTCTTGAATGACACGTACGCAATATAAAATGGTTGATATGGAGAGAAAAAGAAAAACACTATATATACACTAGCAGGAGCCTAAGCTATAAGCCTGCTTGCTTAGGTTGCTCTCTTCACAAGCATAGAACGACGGGCCTGATCCCGCGGCTGGGGGAAGGGAACAATGTTCTGCGTAGACGCGGTCGACATCGGCGAGGGAGAAAACCCACAGTCGGTGCGTCCCAATCGGGGGTCACCGCGGTATGGGCCGATGTCGTGTCCCAACCGCCCTTCTAGCTATAGCCCAACGTCCCAGGTTGTCCATCTTCCTTTTGGAGCCGGCTTGCTCCACTGCCGTAGCTCCATCTCCATGTCGATCTTTCTCTACTTCTACCGGCTTCTACTTGTGATGAGTTTATGTCTCATGAACTAGTGACAGTACTATTATTTTAATCACACTTCTTCAGTATCTTTGCCATCAGGGATGCTTAGGTCGATTTTAGTGGAACTGCACAAAAGCATCATATGATCCGAGGGTGCCAGCCGTCTTTCCTTCGATAGGTTCCACCTGGCCAGGAAATTAAATCATGTTTAGGGTTTAGGGTTTAAGTCGTAGTGACCCCATCAGTAGTTTTTTTCGTACACGCTCTCACAACTTTTTTCTTTAGTTGTGAAGTAAATATTGGCTATGATCTGTGAACCATTGAGATGCATCAGCATGCGTGTTAGTTTTCCTTTGTATTTGATGGAATGGTGTAACGGGGCAACCTTGGAATAGGAATGAAAATGGAGTGGAAAGTTTCCGTTTTTCCAGAGAAAAATTGGAAACGGAGAGAAACCAACGTTTCGTTTCGTTGGAGCGCGCCATCGGGCAAAACCAACGTTTAAATCACGTGTGTCGTGTTCGTGTCTCACCCTCCTCCATGGCTCGACCCCACATGGTCGCTCGGCATGACACTCACCGCAAACTGAGTATACGATAACTTTCCCGCCTGCTTGTTGATGGATCGCGCCATGGAGTACTAGCACTACTGGAAGAGATTGACGAGTTGGGGGAGGACAGCTAGCTGTAGCATGGACTCCCAAGAACTTTTTACATGCATGTTGTAGCCGGCTATTGCGAATTTTAACGAAGAGCAGTCGCGTGCACCTGGAAGCGGCGCGGGCGACACTCTCTCAGTTGGCGCGCCACTTCAATGCTGGCGCCAGTGAGAGGTCGCGTCCGCTCTGGCCGGGCATGAATGCGGCACTGACCGTTTCAGGCGGGAAGCACGCGTGGGTGATGAAGAGGGTTCGGGTTGGTCAGGACCGGCCGTGGCAGCGGTCCGGACGTGCGCAAACAAGAGATGTTGTACGTTAATATTGCTGCGTATATAATTAACAACGTAAATAATGTGCCAGTTGGACAAATATGATTGGAGATGGAAATGGAATTTTACGTAAACACAGATATGCATGTCTATGTCTATGTGTGTGTGCGCGACGACTCTCGCGACCTGGAAGTGTGGGCGTGTTTTTGATCGAGTTTTCTTTCTTGGTACGTTAGAAAATCACTTTGTCTAATTCACATCTAGATGTTATTTAAGGATATCACATCTAAGCTCCCACAAGTATATAATGTAGCAACAAGAAACAAAAAACTAGGAAAAAAAATAGACCACAAATAGAGTGGACATCAACTTAGATGTTGACATAACTATGTCACATCTAGATGTGTCCTAGACAGACCCTTAAAAAATTATCCGCCAGTTTTCGTTTCTTTTTTCCGGGAACGAGCGTATTCTATTTAAAACCACTTCTATGGAGAGATTCTTTTACTCCATTATAGCCTCTTGTTTGATAGAGTTTCTCGCGTCTCGCTCTCTCACCCTCTCCATATCAAAACAAGATGACAGTGTCCACTCTATCTCTCTCCTCACCAGTGGTCACAGATCCGGCCGAATCCCGTCCACTGCGGGAGGTGAGGAGGTGTAGCGTTGACGTTGTCGCCGTCGGCGATGGAGGAAGATGATGTGCACCGTCCTCTCGGAGCCGGCGCTAGCGCGGACGAAGATCCTCCGTACCCTTGTTCACTGCCGTCGTGTGGGTAGATCCCGCCTGCCCGCCTAAATGACATGTTGCCCACCTGAGGTATAACTTCTTGGACTGGCCCAGCTCCCCAGGTCGCTGCGTGCGGGTTTTCTTCTATGCGACTACTCCCCAGCTCCCCATGCATAGTAGCTAGGGTTTGTCGGCTGGTCCAACATCACCTACTAGTACTATTATAGAGGGAATGCCACTCGAAAAGTTGTCCTGATTTATGCCTCGGTGGAGGTATACATGTTGTTTCGACAAAAAGTACATGGTGGCTGTGCGGTCATTGTCCATATGGTGGTAGTACTGTCACTGGTTAAATGAAGAAATGATTTTTTTCTCGGGTATCCTGGTTTAGTTCCCATCAAGATAATTATGATGCTTCTGTTTGTTGGTGTACTTTTCATTAATTCTTATTGACAATTGAGATGTCGTTGCTAACCCTTTTTTATATTTTTGGAAACAACGATGCATCTCTCCATACCCGGGCATGTCTTCCTCAATTTTAGTGGAACTGCACAAAATTGGATGGCCATTGTTGTTCCGCCTCACTGTCCTCAGCCACGTGGTTCTTCCTTCCTCGAGCTTGATTACTGAGAAGAAACAGACCATAGTGAGCAAGAAGACTTTAGTTTAATATATTGGAATTGGAAAACCTTGTCAAAATTTGCTCATTGATGTTAGCCAGAAGACATGCATTTGATATTTTTGAGTGGGACGCCCTTGCTATGAGCAGCGTCGAGTGTTTTTTCCTATTCATGTGTTCAGTTTAGAAGTAAATAGTTACTCTGCTGAGATATTCCTGTGTTAAGAGTTTGTTCTGAATATTGTCTATGCAATGCCAGGCCTTGTGTTTGATTGCAAAGTTGAGCTTGGAATGTTGTGGCATGCGGCATCACGAGCTGTTCACCGTGCCTCTTGAGAATAATGCCTCGTATTGTTTTTCATGTCGATCTAATGCCAGTGATTTGCTTGTTAAGAAGATCATCCTCTTCTGTTGTTTCCGTGCTTAAGAAGTTCATCGTCTGATGTTTCATTCATAGCCTATACGACAAGTCGGGTAGGTTAGACGTGAAACCATATGATCTTCCGACCAACTCATGATATTAGGCCGTGATTGGATCATCATTTTCCAACCAAAACCGCTTGTAAAACTAACGCTTGTAAATTAAAGCAGATGGTCTCGGACGAAGGCGCTTGGTTGGTTGATTTTGACTAGTAAAATATCGGAAGTACTTCACACACGATAAAAACGCTGAACAACACGATGATTGCTAATCCAGTCATTAGCTGCTGTTTCAGCCTTGCCCATGGATGGCATGATACGCACGTCGTGCATGTATCGTCTGGTAATGTCGTCCATATAGCAGTGCTCGTAAAATATACACTGGCCTCTCAAATTACACGTGTAACCCGCCGGTTTTACTTATAGACCTCGGGCCCTCGGTTTCATTACGCCTGTATTTTACGCGTTGTTTCCGGTGACGAGTAAATTACACTTGTATGTTAATACAGGTTTGAAATAAACTAGAGCTCCCAAGCACGGCCTTACCGTTTCATGCCGTCTCAGTTTCTCGAAGGTGCTCATAGGTGTTCGATGATCCTGGCTTCCTGAATGAGCAGTGGGCGCTGTACCAGACCATCCGTAGGGCCCGCGAGGCCCTCTCCGTTGTCCTTCGAGTTGTTGCGCTCGCCATGGCGCCGAACATTGTTAACATCGTCAACGAACATGAGGATTCAGGAGATGACTTTATTTTGACTGGATGACACTAGGGACCCACTAGGGCCATAGCCGTACGTACGCAAGTGCCTCCTTATTATGTACAACTATTTTTTTTGCTTTCTCCTAGTTTCCTGACATCACGGTCCCGCACCATTGTCAACCTATGTACTCAATATAAACGAGAGAATTGCACAAGGTGCGGCCGACAACTGGGACCAAGCAGCTCGAGCAGTATTTGTGTTTTTGAGGCATGAGCACTGCAGAGTTTTTCTTGGCGATGATTTTGATGTTGTTCAGAGGAGAGCAGGGTATTAACTGGGCGGGCTATGGCCCATCTAGCCCAGGCCAGATATCCAGCCCACATACTAATTTTTTCAAGATGAAAATGGCTAGCCCAGCTATACGTCTTTTTGAGGAATACCCACGCAAGGTCAACTTGTTATTCTCCGCCCCGCTGGGCTGCAAATCTTTCCTAGGAGGGATGCATTATGCTTAACAGGAAAATGGACTTTAAAAATAATAAATGGGATGTAATTATAAAAACTGGGCAGTAACTATAAAAAAAATGCACCAAACACGAAATGAGTTTATAAAAAATTATTTATGGATTTTGAAAATCTTAAATTTTCATTGTTGCGCGTGCAATGTTTCGTTGGATTTTTACGTAATACAAATTTATATTTAATCTGACTAGAAATTTCGAGATAAAAATATTTCGGATCCCATCAAAATGTGGGAAATTTTATTGAATTCTGTCTTCAACGGTTGGTTGAAATTATTAATCGTTGTCCTAGCTAGAAAATGGGTTGTACTTTTAACAAACTATAAATGGGCTATTGTAAATTCCGTTAGAATTTAAAAATGGGTTGTACATTCTTACAAAATGCAAATGGGCTATAAGTTCTCTGCCACACACTTGTGGGCCTACTAAGTGACGCGTCCCCCAAAAAAATAAGTTGACACGTATGCAAGGCTTTGTCAACTTATTATAGTCAACACACGGTTCTAGCAGCAGTGGCCGTTGGATGTCTATCCAACGGATGTCGTGCTTCTTCTTCAATCTTGGATATTCTTAGCTTCGGCCGCCCAAAAAATGATTCCTCCCCCT
Source organism: Triticum urartu (assembly GCF_056163025.1). Taxonomy (NCBI): domain Eukaryota; kingdom Viridiplantae; phylum Streptophyta; class Magnoliopsida; order Poales; family Poaceae; genus Triticum; species Triticum urartu. Next base: position 108,869,315 of record NC_141875.1, on the reverse strand, counting down.
GACATCTGGGGTGCACCGTTTCGGAGGCTGACCTGTGGGCCTACTAAGTTGGAGTGTACCAAGGGCTTTGTCAACTTAGTCAATATAAACGATTCTAGCTTCAGTGACCGTACGATGTCCATCCAATGGCCGTAGTGCTTCTTCCACCTCTGATCTTCTTGCTCTAGCCGCCCAAAGCAGTGCCGGTCGTGCCGCCTGCTCCTGCCTCCCGTGGCCGGCTGTGCTGCCGCGGAGGCCTCACCGCCCCCATACTACTCCCACCGCTGGCCAGGCCATCCCTCCACTCACCCACACCCCCTGTTATTCTGCGGTGACGACAGCCTCACACCGCAGCCGAACCAGTGAACCCTCGTATTCCTCTCCGCGCGGGCTTCCGCTGCTACGTCTTCCCCGGCTCCGCGTCGTCCCCTTCCTAGGCCTCGCCATTGTCCACTGCCCTGGTGCTCTCGGCGCGGCGTGGTCAACGTGGTCAACGACCGACTTCCATCGGAAGATTACTGTACATGGAGAGACTGACAGCTGGGTCCACGGCGGCCGCAAGGAAGTGCCTCCTTATTACGCGCAAAATAATTATTCCTCCACCTGACAGCGGGGACCCACCGGACGGGCCACCTTATTTCGTGAAAAAAAACGTTTCCCCCTGACTGCTGGGACCCACCGGACGGGCCACCGTATTTCGCGAAAAAACGTTCCCCCCGCTGTCAGCTCGGACCCACCGGAAGTGCCTCCTTATTACGCAAAAAAAATGAACACTCCCCCTGCTAGCTGGGACCCACCTTGGTGGGAGGCTGACTTGTGGGCCTACTAAGTTGACGGGGATGGAGGGCTTTGTCAACTTAGTCAATATGAACGATTCTAGCTCAAGTGACCGTACGATGTCCATCCAACGGCCGTAGTGCTTCTTCAACCTCTGGTCTTCTTGCTCTAGCCGCCCAAAGCAGCGTCGGTCGTGCCGCTTGCTCCTGCCTCCCGTGGCCAGCTGTGCTGCCGCGGAGGCCTCACCGCCCCCTACTATTCCCATAGCTGGCCAGGCCCTGCGGCGACGGCAGCCTCACACCGCAGCCGAATGAGTGAACCCTCATACTCCTCTCCGCGTGGGCATCCACTGACGCGTCTTCACCGACTCCGTGTCGTCCCCTTCCTAGGCCTCGCCGTCGTCCACCGCCCTGGTGCTCTCGGCGCGGCGTGGTCAACATGGTCAAGGAACGACTTGCATCGGACGTGGACTGTACGTGGAGAGGCTGACAGCTGGGTCCACGGCAGCAGCAAGGAAGTGCCTCCTTATTACACGGAAAATAATGATTCCTCCACCTGACAGCAGGGACCCATCGGACGGGCCACCGTATTTCGCAAAAAAAACGTTTCCCCCCTGACTGTTGGGACCCACCAGCTACACCTTCACACGCAAGGAAGTGCGTCTGGGCAAAAAAACGATTCGCCCCCCTGACTGCTGGGACCCACTAGCTACATCTTCGCACGCAAGGAAGTGCGTCCGGGCAAAAAAACCAAGACAATTCGCCCCCCTGACTGCTAGGACCCACCAGCTACATCTACACAGGCAAGGAAGTGCCTGACAGTCGGGACCCACCCGGTCGAAGCGTACGTAGCGTTGTCATTCTGGTCGCGAACGTGTACGTACATATACACTGGTCGATGTAGAGGCGCGCACGTGTCGAAGTAGAGGCGCGTACATGTCGTAGTAGAGGCGCGCACGTAGCATGTACGCGTACGTACAGCGGCCAGGGTGCAAGAAACAAAATACGGCCACGTACGTACATACGGGCAGGGTCTCGAACGCCTACTCGCGCATACGTACGGCGAGGGCTCGTGTACATGGCTGGGTCGGAACAGAGAAACAGCGTCATCGTCGTGTTCATGGGGAGGCAACGGAATGTGTCGTATTCATGGGGAGGCAACGGAATGCGTCGTGTTCATGGGGAGGGGTGTGGCGTACTGCAAAACGGAGGAAACGGACCTCCTATGGTCGAAATGGGGGTCTTGTTGATCGGGAGGAGTGTGGCGTACCGCAAAACGGAGGAAACGGACATCCTACGGTCGAAACGGGGGTCCTGTTGATCGGGAGGGGTGTGGCGTACCACAAAACGGAGGAAACGGACCTCCTATGGTCGAAACGGGGGTCCTGTTGATCGGGAGGGGTGTGGCGTACCGCAAAACGGACCACCTACGGTCGAAACAGGGGTCCTGTTGATCGGGAGGGGTGTGGCGTACCGCAAAACGGACGAAACGGACCTCCTACGGTCGAAACGGGGGTCCTGTTGATCGGGAGGGGTGTGGCGTACCGCAAAACGGGACTCCACGGGATACTGTTCATCTCCACCGTCGACCTCCTCCAGCCTCCACGGGCTACCGTCGACCTCCTCCAGCCTCCACGGGCTCCTGTTCATCCAGCCTCCACCGCGCGCTACTCCACCGGCTACTGTTCAACCACCCCTCCACGGGCACCCCCCCACCGTCTACTGTTCATCCAGCCCTCCACACCACGGGGTCCTCTTCATCCAGAGGCAACGCCACCGCTCACTGTTCATCTAATCGATCGGCTTCAGTTAGCAGCAGTAGCGAAGGAATCGCTCGATCGGGTTCAGTTAACAGCCATCGATCGATCGTTCGGGTTCAGTAACGCGTAGCCTGCAGTGCAATCGCTCGAGTTCAGTTAGAGCCCAACACCTCGCTTGGGTTCAGTTAGAGCCAACGCCTCACACACAGGCGCGTACGTGTACGAGAGAAACGCGCATCGCTCGGCCCCCGACCTCCCACTGTAACCGGGAACTCCCCGAAATTTTCCTCCCCCTCGCTTCTACCACGGTTTTTTCCGTCATGGACGGCCCAAAGAATGTCATGCAGCTGCGTCTTCGGCCCGCCCAGGACGAAAAGCCCATTTTTTGTCATGATTTTTTGTCATAGAAGTAGGAGCCAACCACATCTATGATGATACCGGGTTTTGTCACAATTATCGTCATAGAAGTGTCATATGTATGATAGAAAAAAAATTGTTCGGCCCAAAATGTCACGGATGTGTCTTTTTTTGTAGTGAATCTACGGCCCCGGGGTCTCTTCTTTATCATATTTTCCTTCGAGATCTATTTTTATTCGCTTTTATTTTTACATCTATTAATCCAAAAATCCAAAAATACCTTGCTGCACTTTATTTTATTTTGCATTTACTTGTGATCTATTTATCCAATCTATCATATTTTTATCCCGTCAACTTGACAATTTCTGGCACCGTTACCCGGAAGGGATTGACAACCCCTGTAATAGGTCGGGTTACAAGTATTGTTCTTTGTGTGTAGGTATTGTTTACGTAGTGTTGTGTGATTCTCCTATTGGTTCGATAACCTTGGTCTCATCACTGAGGGAAATACCTACCGTCGTTGTGCTGCATCATCCTTCCTCTTTGGGGAAATGCTGACGTAGTTCAAGCCGCAATGAAAAGGAATTTATGGCATCGTTGCCGGGAAGACATCATCAACATCTACCAGGTTCCTAATCACAAATCTCATCTCCTTGAAATTTACATTATTTTCCATTTGCCTCTCATTTTCATCTCCCCCACTACACAAAAATTTGTTGTTTACTTCGCCCATTTTCGTTCGCCTTTTTCTCGTCAGATCTTTCTTTTCGTTTGTGACCTTGTTGCTACGGCCAGCATGACTACTCCTCCTTTGTCACCTGATTTTGAAGTTCTATACTTCAAACAGAGGCAAGGAGAAAATCTGAAAGATGCTTGGTATAGGCTTATGGAATCCTATCGCATTTTCAATCTACAAGGGGATGCAAAAAATTTGCTTCGAAATTTTTATTTGGTTTAGCCTTGCATCATAGACAACTTTTGCATTTTGCCGCTAAAGGAAATTTTATTGAGCTTGATGCTAATACCGCTTATGAGGTTCTAGAGGGGATTCTGGGAATTCCTTCTATTAAAAAGGGGATTTCATTTACTCAAGAAGGAGCTCAAATTTTGGATAAGTTGAGTGATTTGCATAAACATTTGGTTGAGTTACAAAAACACCATGAACCTCTGAAACATATTAGTGGGAACCTCAATCGAATGAATACTTTGATTACTCTTTTCAATAAGCGTTTGGATATTTTGGGATCTCAAAATGGTCTCTTTTCCTGAAAATCTTGGGAAGCATAAAGAACATCCCGGGTTTGAAAAGGCCCTTACAAAAGTTGCAAAAACCAAATATGACAACACTTCGATCCATTGCATTATGCCTAGCTAGGGGCATAAAACGTTAGCGCTTGTTGGGAGGCAACCCAATGAATAAAATTTATTTTTGACTTTTCCTTTCTATTCTTGAGTGTTTGCACAATTATGATACTGTTATGATTGTGTTTTTAATGTTTCAATTAGTGTTTGTGCCACGCAAAGCCTTTGGGATCATGTTGGGTGATAGTTGATTTGATCTTGCTGAAAAAATAGGAACTTCTGCGCCCAAAAAATAATTATCATTTTTAACAGAAGCTCAATAAAATACTAATTCTTTTTGCAGAAGATTAATATACAAATTGCCCATGTTGTGCTAATTTTTCAGAATTTTTGGACTTATATAAGTATTCAAAGTTTTTAGATTGATACAAACTGTTCTGTTTTTGATAGATTCTGTTTTCTTTGCTTTATGTGCTTATTTCGATGAATCTATGGTTTCTATTGGAGGGTATAAGCTATAGAAAAGTTGGAATACAGTAGATATAATGCAAAAATAAAATATGAATGGGTTTGCAATAGTACTTATAGTAGTAATTTGCTTTGTTATTCTAACGGATCTCACGAAGGTTTTGTTGATTTTTGTGTGATTGAAGTTTTCAAGTTTTAGGTGAGATCGCGATGGATGACGGAATAAGGAGCAAGAAGAGCCTAAGCTTGTAGATGCCCATGGCATCCCAAGCCATTATCTAAAAAGAGAAGCAAGCGACTAAGCTTGGGGATGCCCCAAGTGGCATCCCCACTTTCTTCTAACGACCATCGGTATTTTACTTGGAGCTATATTTTTGTTCGTCACATATTATGAGTTTTGCTTGGAGAGTATTGTATGATATGAGTCTTTGCTTGTTTTGCTTTCTATTTTAAGTCATCTATCCTTGCAGGACACACCTATTTGAGAGAGCCAAAATTATGCTATGACCTGTTAGAATTGCTCTGTATGCTTCACCTAAATCTTTTTGAGCTATGGAATTGCTCTAGTGCTTCACTTATATCTTTTTGAGCATGGTGTGCTTTATTATTTTTGGATAAATGCTCTCATTCTTCACTTAGATTTATTTGAGAGTTAGTAAAATTTTGAAGAAATTCTCTCATGCTTCACTTAAATTATTTTGAGAAGAAATTTTTTATGCTCATGTTCTTCACTAAAATTTGTTTGAGCTATCAAAGCAACATATGAAATTAGTCCCAAAGTGATAGATATTCAAGAGGGATATAATAAAAACTTTCATGAAGATCATTGGACAAAATAAACTTGATTCCTTGTAATAGTTTTGTGATATGTTGATATAATATGCGAGTCGTGTTGATGAGTAATTATCCTTCAGTAGGAGTATTGGTGTTAAGGTTTGTGATTCCCTATGCAAGAACGAAAGTCAATAGTTATACTATGAAATTACATCCAACTTGTGGTGCATTATTCGGTGTTAGTTATGCTTAATGCTCACTTATGATATTTTCCGTTTCTTGGTTGGATGCTTCTCAATATTTTACTAGCCTTCATTTGCACTAAGTATGATCCCTACTTGTTGATGACCCACAAGTATAGGGGATCTATCGTAGTCCTTTCGATAAGTAAGAGTGTCGAACCCAATGAGGAGCAGAAGGAAATGATAAGCGGGTTTTAGCAAGGTATTCTCTGCAAACACTAAAATTATCGGTAACAGATAGTTTTGTGATAAGGTAATTTGTAACGAGTAGCAAGTAATAAAAGTAAATAAGGTGCAGCAAGATGGCCCAATCCTTTTTGTAGCAAAGGACAAGCCTGGACAAACTCTTATATGAAGTAAAGCGCTCCCGAGGACACATGGGAATTATCGTCACGCTAGTTTTCATCATGTTCATATGATTCGCGTTCGGTACTTTGATAATTTGATATGTGGGTGGACCGGTGCTAGGGTGTTGTCCTTACTTGAACAAGCATCCCACTCATGATTAACCCCCATTTCAAGCATACGCAACTACAACAGAAGTATTAAGGTAAACCTAACCATAGAATGAAACATATGGATCCAAATCAGCCCCTTACAAAGCAACGCATAAACTAGGGTTTAAGCTTTTGTCACTCTAGCAACCCATCATCTACTTATTACTTCCCAATGCCTCCCTCTAGGCCCAAACAATGGTGAAGTGTCATGTAGTCGACGTTCACATGACACCACTAGAGGGATGACAACATACATCTCATCAAAATATCGAACGAATACCAAATTCACATGACTACTAATAGCAAGACTTCTCCCATGTCCTCAGGAACAAACGTAACTACTCACAAAGCATATTCATGTTCATAATCAGAGGGGTATTAATATGCATAATGGATCTGAACATAGTGCCCATAGCAAGACTTCTCCCATAGCAAGACTTCTCCTATCGACATAGTGCCCGGTGCCAATTGTTATTTTTTGCTTTTTTTACTTCACAGAAAATCAATACCAAATGGAGTCCAAATGCAGCGAAACTTTTTGGAGATTTTTCTGGACCAGAAGACACCTGTTGGACCAGGCCCGCCCAGGTGTGTTGGTGCCCACCTCGGTGGTGTAGCGACCCGACCTCAAACGGTCAAGCCTCTGTGTATCCTTGCCATCCCTGGAACGGTATGCTGGCACACACATAGTACATCAATGTATATATCAAAGTGCAATCACATGTATAAATAACATAAAACTGATATATACCTCATAAGTCTCAGCGGAAACAAACGAACGGGTGTGGAGTCCCATCAACGCCAACGACGAGTTGAGTGTAGACCGTAACCCTACAACGTAACTCTTACTCGTCGTAAAAATTCCTGCAACATAAGATGCTGCAGCCCTGTAGGTCAGTACATTGAATGTACTGGCAAGTCACATCATAAGAATAATGAACCTATTTGTACATGCAATTTGGCTGGTGGAAAGCTCTAAGTTTAGTTTTTGCATAAATCTAGTTTTTACCTAGAATAAAATATATTACTCTACCACTACAAGACAGCATAGGATGAGTTGGCAAACCCAACTCAATCCATTCCCAAAGTTTCATTTAAAACCCAATTGTTTAATAAAGGTGAGGAGATCTCCCGGCATTTCCACTACTAGATGCTCAAGTTGTCCGTAACCGGGGACACGGCTAATCGATTAGGTTGACACTCTGCAGAGGTTTGCGCACTTTTCCCACAAGACTCGAGCGCCTCCCTTGAATTTCTCGCACTGCCTGGCATTTGAGAACAGGATGACCGAGACATAGTCTTTCGAAAGTATTCCCCCTTAACCCACGGCAGCAAGATGGCCCAATCCTTTTTATATAAAAGGACAAGCCTGGACAAACTCTTATATGAAGTAAAGCGCTCCTGAGGACACATGGGAATTATCGTCAAGCTAGTTTTCATCACGTTCATATGATTCGCGTTCGGTACTTTGATAATTTGATATGTGGGTGGACTGGTGCTTGGGTGCTGTCCTTACTTGGACAAGCATCCCACTCATGATTAACCCCCATTGCAAGCATCCGCAACTACAATAGAAGTATTAAGGTAAACCTAACCATAGCATGAAACATATGGATCCAAATCAGCCCCTTACAAAGCAACGCATAAACTAGGGTTTAAGCTTCTGTCACTCTAGCAATTCATAATCTACTTATTACTTCCCAATGCCTCCCTCTAGGCCCGAACAATGGTGAAGTGTCATGTAGTCGACGTTCACATGACACCACTAGAGGGATGTCAACATACATCTCATCAAAATATCGAACGAATACCAAATTCACATGACTACTAATAGCAAGACTTCTCCCATTTCCTCAGGAACAAACGTAACTACTCAAAAAGCATATTCATGTTCATAATCAGAGGGGTATTAATATGCATAATGGATCTGAACATATGATCTCTTATGCTAAAGTAACAATTCAATCACAATTTCAAGTATGAATCATAAACTTCATTGAGAACCAACAAACTCTAATCTCAGTCACTGAGGCAATTGCAATTTATCATAACATAGGATAGAGTCAATATAAGAGCTTTTCAGCAAGTCCACATACTCAACCATCTTTTAGTATTTCACAATTGCTAACACTCACGCAATATTTATGGGTATGAAGTTTTAATCGGACACAGAGAAAGATAGGGGCTTATAGTCTTGCCTCCCAATGTTTTACCTCAAGGGTAATGTCAACAATAATAGTTCATGAAGACTCACATCCAATTAGCTATATATATCAGGATCTTTCCAATACATTGTGCTTGCCAAAGGATAAAATGTAAAAAGGAAAGGTGAAGATCACCATGACTCTTATGTAAGGTAGAAGATAAAAGTAAAAGATAGGCCCTCCGCAGAGGGAAGCAGAGGTTTTCATGCGCTTTTATAGTTGGATGCACAAAAATCTTAGTGTGAAAGAACATCACTTTATATTTCCACTTGTGATATGGACCTTTATTATGCAGTCTGTCGCTTTTATTTCTTCCATATCACAAGATCGTATACAGCTTATTTTCTCCCACACTAATAAGTCATACATATTTAGAGAGCAGTTTTTTTTGCTTGCACCGATGACAACTTACTTGAAGGATCTTACTCAATCCATAGGTAGATATGGTGGACTCTCATGGCAAAACTGGGTTTAGGGATATTTGGAAGCACAAGTAGTATCTCTACTTGGTGCAAAGAAATTGGCTATCATGAGAGGGAAAGGCAAGCTCAACATGTTGGATGATCCATGACAATATAATTTATCTCAGATGTAAGAAAACATAACCCATTACGTTGTCTTCCTTGTCCAACGTCAACTCTTAGCATGTTATACTTTAATGAGTGCTCACAATCATAAAAGATGTCCAAGATAGTATATTTATATGTGAACCTCTCTTTCTTTAATACTTCCTATTCATTGCAACGATGACCAAAACTATGTTTGACAACTCTCAACAACTTTTATGCATCATACTCTTTATATGTGAGCTCATTACTCTCCATAAGATCCATATGATCTCTTTATTTCTTTTTATTTCTTATCCTTTATTTTATTTAATTCCCTCAAGATCATAGCAAAATAATCATGCTCTTGACTCAACACTAATCTTTATTATATATAGCTCACGGACTCGATTACATAGAAGGATCATAAAGCAAAACTCACAACTAGATCATACTAAAACTTTATTCTACTAGATCAAGATATTATCAAAAGAATCGAACTAAGAAAAACAGTAAGGATAAAAGTGATGGTGATACGATACCGGGGCACTCCCCCAAGCTTGGCAGTTGCCAAGGGGAGTGCCCATACTAGATACTCGGTTCTTCTTTGTTGGTGAAGAAGGTGGAGTTTTTGATGATGTAGGCTTGTCGTCCGTCTTCCAAGGCATAGGCTCACCATCATAGAAGGATGATCGAGTCTCCTGAATCCTAAAATCTGCAGCCAAACTCATCCTCTTGAATCTATATTCATACTCACAGTTTTGATTTTGCAGGTCATAGATCTGGGCTTGGAGGTGCTCGATTTTCTCATGAAGCTTGAAGATGGCCTCCCCAATGTCCTTGACATCCAGCTTGTGCTTGTTGGTGAAATCTGTGATCATAATGTGATTGGAGTCGAGTCCATGCTCCACCATCTCCTGACACTTGAAAACTTGTTGCTTCAATGCCTCGAGCCTTGCCTCCATGCTCCCGGTCCTCCTTGGTCCCTCAACATCGCGGATGTGCAACAACCCCTCACGCATCTCAATGGTTTGAGGGTGTTGCAGCACCTTCGCGAGGTAGGGGTTGATTACCTTCTCGAAGAACTTGTCCTTGGGAGCACTTGAAGACGACATGACGACCTAGATCTGTCAGAAAAACAGCTCGAAACAAGGGCAAGAGATATTTGCGTGATACGGTGGTCAAAACCTCCGGGAGATTATATAATGAATTTTCACCGACCAAAATAAGAATCGTGCAAGAAAACGGAGTCCGAAGAGCACACGAGGTGCCCACGAGGTAGGGGGAGCGCCCAGGGGGTAGGGCGCGCCTCCCACCCTCGTGGAAGCCTCGTGTCCTTCCCGGACTACTTCTTATTTTCCTATTTTTCTAAATATTCCAAAATAGAGAAAAATTGCCATTAGAACTGTTTTGGAGTCGGTTTACTTACCGTACCACGTACCTATTCCTTTTCGGAGTCTAAAACGTTGTGGAAAGTGTCCCTTATGTATTCCTTCGGGGTTACGGTTTCAATAATATTGGTTTCAACATTTATGGGATTACCAGAGATATAATGTTTGATTCTTTGACCGTTCACCACCTTGGGATTTGTGCCTTCGAAGTTGTTGATTTTTATGGCACCGGAACGATAGACCTCCTCGATAACGTAAGGACCTTCCCATTTAGAGAGAAGTTTTCCTGCAAAAAATCTTAAACGAGAGATGTATAACAATACATAATCACCTACATTAAACTCATGCTTTTGTATCCTTTTATCATGCCATCTTTTAAATTTTTCTTTAAACAATTTGGCATTTTCATAGGCTTGGGTTCTCCATTCATCAAGTGAGCTAATGTTAAATAACCTCTTCTCACCGGCAAGTTTAAAATCATAATTGAGCTCTTTAATAGACCAATATGCCTTATGTTCTAGTTCGAGAGGTAAGTGACATGCTTTTCCATAAACCATTTTATACGGAGACATACCCATAGGATTCTTATATGCAGTTCTATAATCCCATAATGCATCATCAAGTTTCTTGGACCAATTCTTTCTAGATCTATTAACAGTCTTTTGCAAAATTAATTTGAGCTCTCTGTTACTCAATTCTACTTGACCACTAGACTATGGGTGATAAGGAGATGCAATTCTATGATTAACGTCATACTTAGCAAGCATTTTATGAAAGGCACCATGAATAAAATGTGAACCACCATCAGTCATTAAATATCTAGGGACTCCAAACCTCGGGAAAATAACTTCTTTAAGCATCTTAATAGAGGTGTTATGACCAGCACTACTAGTTGGAATAGCTTCTACCCACTTAGTAACGTAATCAACAGCAACTAAAATATGTGTATACCCGTTAGAGGAAGGAAAAGGTCCCATATAATCAAAGCCCCAAACATCAAATGGTTCAATAACAAGTGGATAATTCATAGGCATTTCTTGACGTCTACTAATATTACCAATTCTTTGACATTCATCACAAGACAAGACAAACTTACGGGCATCCTTGAAGAGAGTAGGCCAATAAAAACCGGATTGCAATACCTTATGTGCAGTTCTATCTCCAGCATGGTGTCCTCCATAAGCCTCGGAGTGACACTTGCGTAGGATCTGCTCCTGTTCATGCTCAGGTACACAACGTCTAATAATACCATCCATTCCTTCTTTATAAAGATGTGGGTCATCCCAAAAGTAATGTCTCAAATCATAGAAGAACTTTCTCTTTTGCTGGTATGTGAAACTAGGTGGTATAAATTTAGCAACAATATAATTAGCATAATCAGCATACCATGGAGCAGTACGAGAAGCATTTATGACATTTAGTTGTTCATCAGGAAAGCTATCATCAATAGGTAGTGGGTCATCAAGAACATTTTCTAACCTAGACAAGTTGTCTGCAACGGGTTTCTCAGCTCCCTTTCTATCAATAATATGCAAATCAAATTCTTGTAGAAGGAGAACCCATCTAATAAGTCTAGGTTTAGCATCTTTCTTTTCCATAAGGTATTTAATAGCAGCATGATCAGTGTGAATAGTTACTTTAGAATCAATAATATAAGGTCTGAACTTATCACAAGCAAAAAAAACTGCTAAAAATTCTTTTTTCAGTAGTAGCATAATTTCTCTGGGCATTGTCTAAAGTTTTACTAGCATATTGGATAACATTTAATTTCTTATCAACTCTTTGTCCTAGAACACCCCCTACAGCATAACACTAGCATCACACATAATTTCAAATGGTAAATTCCAATCAGGTGGCTGAACAATAGGTGCAGAAATTAATGCTTTCTTAAGTATTTCAAATGCTTCTACACAATCATCATCAAAGACAAAAGGAATATCTTTTTGTAATAGATTAGTCAAAGGCCGAGAAATTTTTGAGAAGTCCTTAATGAACCTCCTATAAAAACCTGCGTGACCGAGGAAACTTCTCATACCTTTGATGTCCTTGGGACACGGCATCTTTTCAATAGCATCAACTTTAGCCTTGTCAACTTCAATACCTCTTTCAGAAATTTTATGGCCCAAGACAATACCTTCATTAACCATAAAGTGGCATTTCTCCCAATTTAGAACAAGATTAGTTTCCTCACATCTCTGCAAAACTCGATCAAGGTTGCTCAAGCAATCATCAAAAGAGGATCCATGAACGGAGAAATCGTCCATGAAAACCTCACATATCTTTTCACAAAAGTCAGGGAATATAGCCATCATGCATCTTTGAAAGGTAGCAGGTGCATTACATAAACCAAAAGGCATACGTCTATAAGGAAAAGAACTGAAAGGGCAAGTAAAAGTGGTCTTTGCTTGATCATCAGCTGACACAGGTATTTGAGAGAAGCCAGAGTAACCATCTAGAAAGCAAAAATGTGTATGTTTGGATAATCTTTCTAGCATTTGATCAATAAAAGGTAAGGGGTAATGATATTTTTTAGTAGCCTTATTTAAATTGCAGAAATCAATTACCATCCTATAACCTGTAATAATTCTTTGCGGAATCAATTCATCTTTATCATTAGGAACAACAGTAATACATCCCTTCTTAGGGACACAATGGACAGGACTTACCCACTGACTATTAGCAACGGGATCAGTTATACCTACCTCAAGGAGCTTTAATATTTCCTTTCTTACCACTTATTTCATCTTAGGATTCAGCCGTCGTTGGTGATTAATAACTGGTTTGGCGTCTTTCTCCAAATTTATTTTGTGTTGACATAGAGTGGGACTAATGCCCTTAAGATCATCAAGAGTATGTCCAATAGCAGCACGGTGCTTCTTCAGAGTTTTCAACAATTTTTCTACTTCATGCTCTGAAAGGTTAGCACTAATAATAACATGATATTCTTCTTTTCATCAAGATAAGCATATTTAAGAGTATCAGGTAATGGTTTAAGCTCAAACACGGGATCACCCTTGGGTGGAGGAGGATCCCCTAGGATTTCAACAGGCAAGTTGTGTTTCAAAATGGGTCCTTTTTTAAAGAATACTTCATCTATTTCCCTTCTTTCATTCATAAACATATCATTCTCATGGTCTAGCAAATATTGTTCTAAAGGATCATTAGGAGGCACAGTAATAGAAGCAAGATCAATAATTTCATCTTTACTAGGCAATTCTTCATCACGGGGTTGTCTATGAAATTTAGAAAAATTAAACTCATGAGACATATCATCCAAACCAATAGTAACAACATCCTTCTTGCAATCTCTATTAGCATTAACAGTATTCAAGAAGGGTCTACCAAATATAATGGGACAAAAGCTATCCTGAGGTGAACCAAGAATAAGAAAATCAGTAGGATATTTAACTTTCCCACACAAGACTTCAACATCTCTAACAATCCCAACTAGTGAAATAGTGTCTCTATTGGCAAGCTTAATTGTGACATCAACCTCTTCTATCTCAGCAGGTGCAATATCATGCATAATTTCTTTGTATAAGGAATGAGGTATTGCACTTGCACTAGCACCCATATCACATAAGCCATGATAGCAATGATCTCTTATGTTAACAGAAATAACATGCATGCCTACAACAGGTCTATGTTTATTTTTAGTATCGGGTCTAGCAATTCTAGCAGATTCATCACAGAAGTAAATAACATGCCCATCAATATTATCGGCCAAGAGATCTTTAACCATAGCAACGCTAGGTTCAACTTTAATTTTCTCAGAGGGTTTGTGTGTCCTAATATTACTTTTGTTGACTACAGTTGAAACTTTAGCATGATCCTTTATTTTAACAGGGAAAGGTGGTTTCTCAACATAAGCAGTAGGAACAATAGGATCATTATAACTGATAGTTTTTTCTTCAACTTTAATAGGTGCAACTACTTTTACTTCAATGGGAGGATTATATTTAAACCACTTCTCCTTAGGGAGGTCAACATGAGTAGCAAAGGATTCATAGAAAGAAGCTACTATCTCATAGGCAAGTCCATATTTAGTGCTAAATTTACAAAAAACATCGGTATCCATAAAAGATTTAACACAATCAAACTTAGGTGTTATACCTGACTCCTTACCTTCGTCGAGATCCCAATCTTCAGGGCTGCATTTAATTCTCTCCAATAAATTCCATTTGAATTCAATAGACTTCATCATAAAGGAATCATTACAAGAAGTATCGAGAATGGAGCGATTGTTGTCAGAAAGCCGAGCATAAAAATTTTGAATACTCATTTCTCTTGAGAGCTCATGATTGGGGCATGAATATAACATTGACTTAAGCCTCCCCCAAGCTTGAGCGATGCTTTCTCCTTCGCGAGACCAAAAATTATATATATAATTATGATCACGATGAACAAGATGCATAGGATAAAACTTCTAATGGAATTCCAATTTCAATCGCTTATAGTCCCATGATCCCATATCATCACATAGCCTATACCATGTCAATGCATCTCCCTTCAAAGATAAAGGGAAGACCTTCTTATTCATAACATCATCGGGCATACCTGCAAGCTTAAACAATCCACAAACTTCATCCACATAGCTTAAGTGTAAGTCGGGATGCAATGTTCCATCTCCTGCAAAAGGATTAGCTAGCAGTTTCTCTATCATACCCGAAGGAATTTCGAAGTAAACATTTTCAGTAGGTCTGGTAGGTTGAGGGGCACCTATTTGCTCTACCAGTCGGGGTGAATATACCCCGAACAAGCCCCTCAAAGGATTACTTTCCATAGTAACAAGTGACAGTAAATTTCAGCACACTATATAAATTTTTCCTTACCAAATTCCACCTACCAAAGGCGCTTCACTCCCCGGAAACGGCGCCAGAAAAGAGTCTTGATGACCCACAAGTATAGGGGATCTATCATAGTCCTTTCGATAAGTAAGAGTGTTGAACCCAATGAGGAGCAGAAGGAAATGATAAGCGGTTTTTAGCATGGTATTCTCTGCAAGCACTGAAATTATCGGTAACAGATAGTTTTGTGATAAGGTAATTTGTAACGAGTAGCAAGTAATAAAAGTAAATAAGGTGCAGCAAGATGGCCCAATCCTTTTTGTAGCAAAGGACAAGCCTGGACAAACTCTTATATGAAGTAAAGCGCTCCCGAGGACACATGGGAATTATCGTCAAGCTAGTTTTCATCATGTTCATATGATTCGCGCTCGGTACTTTGATAATTTGATATGTGGGTGGACCGGTGCTTGGGTGTTGTCCTTACTTGAACAAGCATCCCACTCATGATTAACCCCCATTTCAAGCATCCGCAACTACAACAAAAGTATTAAGGTAAACCTAACCATAGCATGAAACATATGGATCCAAATCAGCCCCTTACGAAGCAACGCATAAACTAGGGTTTAAGATTTTGCCACTCTAGCAACCCATCATCTACTTATTACTTCCCAATGCCTCCCTCTAGGCCCAAACAATGGTGAAGTGTCATGTAGTCGACGTTCACATGACACCACTAGAGGGATGACAACATACATCTCATCAAAATATCGAACGAATACCAAATTCACATGACTACTAATAGCAAGACTTCTTCCATGTCCTCAGGAACAAACGTAACAACTCACAAAGCATATTCATGTTCATAATCAAAGGGGTATTAATATGCATAATGGATCTGAACATATGATCTTCCACCAAGTAAACCAACTAGCATCAACTACAAGGAGTAATCAACACTACTAGCAACCCACAGGTACCAATCTGAGGTTTGGATACAAAGATTGGATACAAGAGATGAAGTAGGGTTTGAGATGAGATGGTGCTGGTGAAGATGTTGATGGAGATTGACCCCCTCCCGATGAGAGGATCGTTGGTGATGACGATGGTGATGATTTCCCCCTCACAGAGGGAAGTTTCCCCGGCAGAAAAGCTCTGCCGGAGCCCTAGATTGGTTCCGCCAAGGTTCCGCCTCATGGTGGCGGAGTCTCGTCCCGAAAGCTTGCTTGTGATTTTTTCCTCGACGAAAGACTCCATATAGCAGAAGATGGGCATCGGAGGGCCACTAGGGGGGCCACGAGGCAGGGGGCGCGCCCAGGGGGGTAGGGCGCGCCCCCCGCCCTCGTGGCTGGTGGGTGGCCCCCCTCTAGTACTTCTTACGCTCAGTATTTTTTATATATTCTGGAAATAACTTCCGTGAAGTTTCAGGACTTTTGGAGCTGTGCAGAATAGGTCTCTAATATTTGCTCCTTTTCCAGCCCAGAATCCCAGCTGCCGGCATTCTCCCTCTTCATGTAAACCTTGTAAAATAAGAGATAATAGGCATAAGTATTGTGACATAATGTGTAATAACAGCCCATAATGCAATAAATATCGATATAAAAGCATGATGCAAAATGGACGTATCACTTGTCCATCCAAAATCCTTAAACCCAATTTTGCCATATGAGTCCACTATACCTACCTATATGCGATATTGTTTTGTCGTTCTAAGAAAATTTGTATGTGCCATCTCTAATTTTCAAAATTAAACTTCTCTTTTGTGTGCTTGTACCTCTCATGAAACGGTAGGGGGTGACTGATATATTTCCATGCTAGATGTGTCATTCTCAAGATGAGTGTTTATTCACTTATGATTGCACAAGAGTACGACAAAGGTATTACGGACGAGCCAGAATTAAGCTTGGGGATGCTGATACGTCTCCAACGTATAAATAATTTTTGATTGTTCCATGATGTTATATTATCATTCTCGGATGTTTTACAATCATTTTATAGCAACTTTATATCATTTTTGGGACTAACCTATCGACATAGTGCCCGGTGCCAATTGTTGTTTTTTGCTTTTTTACTTCACAGAAAATCAATACCAAATGGAGTCCAAACGCAGCGAAACTTTTTGGAGATTTTTCTGGACCAGAAGACACCTGTTGGACCAGGCGCACCCAGGTGTGTTGGTGCCCACCTCGGTGGTGTAGCGACCCGACCTCAAACGGTCAAGCCTCTGTGTATCCTTGCCATCCCTGGAATGGTATGCTGGCACACACATAGTACATCAATGTATATATCAAAGTGTAATCACATGTATAAATAACATAAAACTGATATATACCTCATAAGTCTCAGCGGAAACAAACGAACGGGTGTGGAGTCCCATCAACGCCAACGACGAGTTGAGTGTAGACCGTAACCCTACAACGTAACTCTTACTCGTCGTAAAAATTCCTGCAACATAAGATGCTACAGCCCTGTAGGTCAGTACATTGAATGTACTGGCAAGTCACATCATAAGAATAATGAACCTATTTGTACATGCAATTTGGCTGGTGGAAAGCTCTAAGTTTAGTTTTTGCATAAATCTAGTTTTTACCTAGAATAAAATATATTACTCTACCACTACAAGACAACATAGGATGAGTTGGCAAACCCAACTCAATCCATTCCCAAAGTTTCATTTAAAACCCAACTGTTTAATTAAGGTGAGGAGATCTCCCGGCATTTCCACTACTAGATGCTCAAGTTGTCCGTAACCGGGGACACGGCTAATCGATTAGGTTAACACTCTGCAGAGGTTTGCGCACTTCTCCCACAAGACTCGAGCGCCTCCCTTGAATTTCTCGCACTGCCTGGCGTTTGAGAACAGGATGACCGAGACATAGTCTTTCGAAAGTATTCCCCCTTAACCCACGGATAGGCCGGTACACCTACTCATTCTACATGTGCTAGCCCATCCCGGAAGGGGTCACACTAACTACTCAACTAAGCCAGAGCCCATATTGACCTATATGGCTGCAACTTATCACGTTGCAGATATATCTGACGAGGATTAAGGTGCGATAGATCAATGTTCAACACTCAACCTTTCTCGTGGAGTTGGACTCTGTGACGACCTTGATTTAACCGTACACTAATCATACACGCAAATGTGTACGATCAAGATCAAGGACTCACGGGAAGATATCACAACACAACTCTAGACACAAATTAAAATAATACAAGCTTTATATTACAAGCCAGGGGCCTCGAAGGCTCGAAGACACAAGAGTCAGCGGAAGCAACAATATCTGAGTACAGACATAAGTTAAACAAGATTGCCTTAAGAAGGCTAGCACAAAAGTAGCAATGATCGAAAGGGCAAGGCCTCCTGCCTGGGACCTCCTAACTACTCCTCGAAGTCGAACTCCACGTAGAATCATCCTCGGGATCCTCTGGCTCCTGGACTCCATCATATGATCGCAGTATCCGGGAAAAGGGGAAGAAGAAGTAGGAAAGCAACCGTGAGTACTCATCCAAAGTACTCGCAAGCAAGGAGCTACACTACGTATGCATTGGTATCAAATGAAAGGGGTAGTATATGTGGACTGAACTGCAGAATGCCAGAATAAGAGGGGGATAGCTAGTCATGTTGAAGACTACACTTCTGGCAGCCTCCATCTTGCAGCATGTAGAAGAGAGTAGATGGTAATTCACCAAGTAGCATCACATAGCATAATCCTACCCGTCGATCCTCTCATCGTCGCCCTGTTAGAGAGCGATCACCGGGTTGTATCTGGCACTTGAAAGGTTGTGTTTTATTAAGTATCCAGTTCTAGTTGTCATAAGGTTAAGGTACAACTCCGGGTCGTCCTTTTACCGAGGGACACGGCTATTCGAATAGATCAACTTCCCTGCAGGGGTGCACCACATTTCCCAACACGCTCGATCCCCTTTGTCCGGACACACTTTTCTGGGTCATGCCCGGCCTCGGAAGATCAACACGTCGCAGCCCCACCTATGCACAACAGAGAGGTCAGCACGCCGGTCTAAATCCTATGGCGCAGGGGTCTGGGCCCATCACCCATTGCACACATGCACTTTGCGTACGCGGCCGGTGAGCAGACCTAACAACCTCCATTACAAAGGAAGTTGCGTTACGCGGTGCAACCCGGCGCATGTCGCTCAGTTGCTGACGTCACGAAGGCTCCGGCTGATACCACGACATCGGGTGCCCATAACTGTTCCCGCGTAGTTGGTTAGTGCGTATATGCCAGTGGCCAGACTCAGATCAAATACCAAGATCTCGTTAAGCGTGTTATCTTGAAGTAACCGCGAATGCCGACCAGGCCTAGGCCCACCTCTCTCCTGGGTGGTCTCAAACTTCCCTGTCGCTCCGCAACAAAGATCCACAAAGAGGGTCGTCGGGAAAGTATGTCCTTTCAGCCCCCAATTCATGAATCAACCGCGGGTACTCAACGAGCCGACCCGACTTTAGTCACAACATGTATCATGTGTAATATGTATAGGATATACCCGTGATCAACACCCGACGTGATCACGGCCCGATAGTATGGCATGGCAGACTGATAAGGATGTAGGGCCACTGATGATAATCTAGCATCCTATACTAAGCATTTATGATTGTAGGTAAGGTATCAACAACTGTAGCAACAATGACAGGCTATGCATCAGGATCGGATTAACGGAAAGCAGTAACATGTTACACTACTCTAATGCAAGCAGTAGAGAGAAGAGTAGGCGATATCTAGTAATCAAGGGGGGGCTTGCCTGGTTGCTCTGGCAAGTAGGGGTCATCAACAGCGTAGTCGATCCGGGCACCAGCAGCGGTGTCAGTCTCATAGACTACCGGAGAGAAGAGGGGGAAGAAACAATGAATACAATGCAAACAGATGCATATCGATGCATGACATGACAATGAGCAGTGCTAAGTGGGCCCTAACGCAGTAGGAGGTGATACCGGCGAAGGGGGAAAACATCCGGGAAAGTATACTGGTGTTTCGCGTTTTCGGACAGATGAATTGGAGGGGGGAAATTGCGTGTTTGCTATGCTAGGGTCTCGTCGTTCTGAGCAACTTTCATGTACAAAGGTTTTTCATCGAAGTTACAGTTAATTTTCTATGATTTTCCAAAGTTTTAAGTATTTTCTCAAATTTCTGGATTAATTATATTTAGTTTAATCCGAATTGACCAAGTCAATTTGACTAGTCAAAAGGGCATGTGTGGCCCACATGTCATAGACTATTTATCTAAACAATTAAATAAATCTAATTTATTTAAATGGGGTCCTACATGTCATCTACTACTAGACTAGTTTAGCACTAAAATACCCCTAAGATAATCCTACACTAATTAAACTTAAGGGGCGGCTATTAGTGGACAGAGCCTAGCCGAGCTACTCACACACACAACACACATGCACGCGCGTTGTACACACAACACACATACATACATAGCACACACACATCACGTAGCAACTAGAGCAGCAGCAAGGTAGTGCAAGCACCGGCAGGAGCAAAGCGCGGCGGCGGCAGCCATTATGAGAAGTAACTTAGCAGGAGCTAGCAAAGCATCAACTAAGGCAAAAGCAGCAACTACAGTAGTAGGAAAACAGCAGCAGCAGTAGTGGCCAGCGGAAGGCAGCAGAAGTGATATGTCTCCGTCGTATCTACTTTTCCAAACACTTTTGCCCTTGTTTTGGACTCTAACTTGCATGATTTGAATGGAACTAACCTGGACTGACGCTGTTTTCAGCAAAATTACCATGGTGTTATTTATGTGCAGAAACAAACGTTCTCGGAATGACCTGAAACTTCACGGAGCAACTTTTTGGAAAATATAAAAAATACCTGCAAAAGATGAAGGCCAGGGGGCCACCACCTATCCACGAGGGTGGGGGTGCACCTGCCCCCCTAGGGCGCACCCCCCTGCCTCGTGGGCCCCCTGAAGCTCCTCCGACTCCAACTCTAACTCTATATTGTGTTTCGGGGAGAAAAAAATCAGACAGAAGAATTCGTGGCGTTTTACGATACGGAGACGCCGCCAAGCCCTAAATCCTCTCGGGAGGGCTGATCTGGAGTCCGTTCGGGGCTCCGGAGAGGGGAATCCGTCGTCATCGTCATCATCAACCATCCTCCATCACCAATTTCATGATGCTCACCGCCGTGCATGAGTAATTCCATCGTAGGCTTGCTGGACGGTGAGGGGTTGGATGGGATCTATCATGTAATCGAGTTAGTTTTGTTAGGGTTTGATCCCTAGTATCCACTATGTTCTGAGATTGATGTTGCTATGACTTTGCTATGCTTAATGCTTGTCACTAGGGCCCGAGTGCCATGATTTCAGATCTGAACCTATTATGTTTTCATCAATATATGAGAGTTCTTCATCCTATCTTGCAAGTCTATAGTCACCTATTATGTGTTATGATCCGTTAACCCCGAAGTGACAATAATCGGGATACTTACCGGTGATGACTGTAGTTTGAGGAGTTCATGTATTCACTATGTGTTAATGCTTTGTTCCTGTACTCTAATAAAAGGAGGCCTTAATATCCCTTAGTTTCCGTAAGGACCCCGCTGCCACGGGAGGGTAGGACAAAAGATGTCATATAAGTTCTTTTCCATAAGCACGTATCACTATATTCGGAATACATGCCTACATTATATCAATGAACTGGAGCTAGTTCTGTGTCACATTAGGTTATGACTGTTACATGATGAACCGCATCCGGCATAATTCTCCATCACCGATCCATTGCCTACGAGCTTTCCATATATTGTTCTTCGCTTATTTACTTTCCCATTGCTATTGCTATCATCACTACAAAATACCAAAAATATTACTTTTACTACTGTTACCTTTTGTTACCATTACCACTACTATCATATTACTTTGCTACTAAATACTTTGCTCCAGATACTAAGTTTCCAGGTGTGGTTGAATTGACAACTCAGCTACTAATACTTGAGAATATTCTTTGGCTCCCCTTGTGTCGAATCAATAAATTTGGGTTGAATACTCTACCCTCGAAAACTGTTGTGATCCCCTATACTTGTGGGTTATCAAGACTATTTTCTGGCGCCGTTGCCGGGGAGCATAGCTCTATTCTTTGAGTCACTTGGGATTTATATCTTCTTATCATTATGAAGAACTTGAAAGATCCAAGAACCAAGATTTGTCCCTCAACTATGAGGGGAGGTAAGGAACTGCCATCTAGCTCTGCACTTGATTCACCTTCTATTTTGAGTAAGCTTGCGACACCTAAACCTGCTTTTGCTATTCTTTCTGATATGTTGCATGTTATTGATGATGCCACTTCTTCTATACTTGATACTTATGATGAAATTACTTCTATGCTTGATACTACTGTGCCACTTGGTGAATTTCTTGATGAACAACTTGCTAGGGCTAGAGAGATTGAAAATATTGAATCTGATAATACTGATGAAATTGATGATGAAGACTTGCCTGTTATTCCCGAGGGTTATGTTTTTGATCAAGAAGCTTCTTTAGCTATATTAGCTTGCAAAGATAGAAACGAACTTAAGATGTTATTAGCTAAATGGAACAAGCAATCTCTAAATGCTAGAATGAAACCTGACCCTGCTTTTGCTACTTCACCTATTTGTGTTACTGATAAGGATTATGAATTCTCTGTTGATCCTGATATAATTACTTTGGTTGAATCCGATCCTTTTCATGGTTATGAATCTGAAACTGTTGTGGCACATCTTACTAAACTGAATGATATAGCCACCCTGTTCACTACTAAGGAGAGAACTCGTTACTTTTATATCCTTAAAATATTTCTGTTCTCATTAAAGGGTGATGCTAAGATATGGTTTAATTCTCTTGATCCCGGTTGTGTGCGTAGTCCCCAGGATATGATTTATTACTTCTCTGCTAAATATTTCCCTGCTCATAAGAAACAAGCTGCTTTAAGGGATATAGATAATTTTGTGCAAATTAAAGAAAAGAGTCTCCCACAAGCTTGGGGGAGGCTTCTCCAATTACTTAATGCTTTGCCTGATCATCCTCTTAAGAAAAATGAAATACTTGATATCTTTTATACTGGACTAACCGATGCCTCCAGAGATTACCTGGATAGTTGTGCTGGTTCTGTTTTCAGGGAAAGAACACTGGATGAAGCTGAAATTCTATTGAATAATATGTTGAAAAATGAAAATAATTGGACACCTCCGGAGCCAGTTCCTGAGCCTATTCCTAAACCAACTCCTAAGAAGAGGGGTATTCTATTTCTCAGTCCTGAAGATATGCAAGAGGCAAAGAAATCTATGAAAGAAAAAGGTATTAAAGCTGAAGATGTTAAGAATTTACCTCCTATTGGAGAAATACACAGTCTTAATTTACCGCCTGTTGAAGAAAGATATGATCTTAATCCTTTACCCATGGAAGAAACTCATGGTCTTGATACCCCGACACAGGTAGTAAAGGTAAATTCTCTCTATAGATATGAAAGCTGAAATCCCATTTACTAAGTTTGCTAGCCCATGCTTAGATGAGTTTGATAAATTTATGGCTAAGCAAGAAGACTTTAATGCTTATTTTGGTAGACAATTGAAATACAATTCAAATATGCTTGAACACTTGGGTGATTATATGGCTAATGTCAAAGGTGAACTTAAACTTATTAGTAAACATGCTTCTATGGTTTCCACTCACGTAGAACAAGTACTTAAAGCTCAAAATGATTTGCTCAATGAATTGAATAGTAAATATAATGATTATGCTGTTAGAGTGGCTACGAGAACTGGTAGAATGACTCAGGAACCTTTGTATCCTGAAGGCTACCCTATGAGAATTGAGCAAGATTCTCAGAGAAATAATATAGATGCACCTAGTCCTACTAAAAAGAAGAAAAAGAAAAATGATAGGACTTTGCATGCTTCTAGTGATCCTATTACTGAAACACCTCAGAATCCAAATGATATTTCTATTTCTCATGCTGAAACTCAATCTGGTAATGAACCTGAAACTAGTAATAATGTTGATGATAATGTTCATGATGATGCTCAACCTAGTAATGATAATGATGTAGATATTGAACCTGTTATTGATCTTGATAACCCACAATCAAAGAATCAACGTTATGATAAGAAAGACTTTGTTGCTAGGAAACATGGTAAAGAAAGAGAACCATGGGTTCAGAAACCCATGCCTTTTCCTCCCAAACCATCCTAGCAAAAGGATGATGAGGATTTTGAGCGCTTTGCTGAAATGATTAGACCTATCTTTTTGCGTATGCGATTAACTGATATGCTCAAAATGAATCCTTATGCTAAGTATATGAAAGATAATGTTACAAATAAAAGAAAGATACCAGAAGCTGAAATTTCCACCATGCTCACTAATTATACTTTTGAGGGTGGAATACCAAAGAAACTTGGAGATCCAAGAGTACCCACTATACCATGCCCCATTAAAAGAAACTATGGTAAAACTGCTTTATGTGATCTTGGAGCCGGTGTTAGTGTTATGCCTCTCTCTTTATATCGTAGACTTGATTTGAATAAGTTGACACCTACCGAAATATCTTTGCAAATGGCTGATAAATCAACTGCTATACATGTCGGTATTTGTGAGGATGTGCTTGTTGTAGTTGCAAATGTTACTATTTTAACGGACTTTGTTATTCTTGATATTCCCGAGGACGATAGTATGTCTATTATTCTTGGAAGACCCTTTTTGAATACTGCAGGGGCTGTTATTGATTGCACTAAAGGCAATGTCACTTTTCATGTTAATGGTAATGAGCATACGGTACACTTTCTGAGGAAACAACCTCAAGTTCATAGTATCAACTCTATTGGAAAAATCCCATCGATTATATTTGGAGGTTTTGAATTTCCTCTTCCTACTGTCAAGAAGAAATATGATATTCTTATTATTGGGGATTTTCATATCCCCGTTGAGGGAGTCCTGGATTAGGGGGTATCCGGACAGCCGGATTATATCCTTTGGCCGGACTGTTGGACTATGAAGATACAAGATTGAAGACTTCATCCTGTGTCCGGATGGGACTCTCCTTGGCGTGGAAGGCAAGCCTGGCAATACGGATATGTAGATCTCCTTCCTTGTAACCGACTCTGTGTAACGCTAGCCCCCTCCGGTGTCTATATAAACTGGAGGGTTTTAGTCCGTAGGACAACATACAATCATACCATAGGCTAGCTTCTAGGGTTTAGCCTCTCTGATCTCATGGTAGATCAACTCTTGTACTACTCATATCATCAAGAACAATCAAGCAGGACGTAGGGTTTTACCTCCATCAAGAGGGCCCGAACCTGGGTAAACATCATGTCCCCTGCCTCCTGTTACCATCCGCCTAGACGCACAGTTCGGGACCCCCTACCCGAGATCCGCTGGTTTTGACACCGACATTGGTGCTTTCATTAAGAGTTCCTCTGTGTCGTCATCATTAGGCTGAATGGCTCCTTCAATCATCGGTAGCGATGCAGTCCAGGGTGAGACTTTTCTCCCCGGACAGATCTTTGTATTCGGCGGTTTCGCACTATGGGCCAACTCGCTTGGCCATCTGGAGCAGATCGAGAGTTACGCCCCTGTCCACCAGGTCAGGTTTGGAAGCTTAAACTACACGACCGATATCCGCGGAGACTTGACCTTCGACGGATTCGAGCCCCTGCTGAGTGCGCCACACGGTCACGATGAGCATGATTTAGCTCTACCATCGGACAGTGTTTGGGAAATCGCACCGGCAACCGCTCTGACCCTCAATTCGGAGCCAATTGCGCCATCCATGGACGGGTGGATAGACCCCGCCACGGAGGCCGCATCCTCAGTGGCGATCGAGCCGAGTATCGACCTTACCCTTCACATGAGCCGTGCCGCCGAACTACCGGACTCTTCCCCGGCCATGGACTCCGAACCGCCTGCGCCCGTGCCTATCGAATCCGACTGGGTGCCAATCATGGAGTTCACCTTCATGGATATCTTTCAGCACTCGCCCTTCGGCGACATACTGAATTCATTAAGGTCTCTCTCCTTGTCAGGAGAGTCCTGGCCGAACCATGTCCGGCAGGATTGGGATGCGGATGACGAAGAAATTCGCCACCCACCCACCACCCACTTAGTAGCCACTGTCGACGATTTGACTGACATGCTCGACTTCGACACCGAAGACATTGACGGTATGGACGACGATGCGGGAGACGAACAGGAACCACTGTCCACAGGGCACTGGACAGCCACCTCATCATATGATATATACATGGTGGACACACCCAAAGAAGGCAATGGCGACGGGACAGCGGAGGATGACCCCTCCAAGAAGCAACCCAAGCGCTGACGTCAGCGGCGCCACTCTAAGTCTCGCCAAAGCAAAAGCGGTGATACCGGCACAGGAGATAATAGCACTCCGGACAGTGCCGAAGATGACAACATCCCCCCCCCAGCAAGATTTAGAGCAGGAGGATGGAGAAGCCAGCCCTCCCGAGAGAGCGGCAGATGGAGAGGCGGAGGATGATAATTGCATGCCTCCCTCCGAAGACAAGGCAAGCCTCGACGATGATGAATTTTTCGTGCCTGAGGATCCCGTCGAGCAAGAGCACTTCAAGCACCGGCTTATAGCCACGGCAAATAGCCTTAAGAAAAAGCAACAGCAACTTCAAGCTGATCAAGATTTGCTAGCTGACAGATGGACTGAAGTCCTTGCGGCCGAGGAATATGAACTCAAACGCCCCTGGAAAGCGCAAGTTGCTACCCCGACTGGAGGAGGAAGCATTAAAACCTACATCTCCAGCATATGACGTGGCTGATCGGCCACCTCGTGGCCGCGACAGAGAGGCATTTCAGCCAAAAGCTCAGCCCACACCCCGACGCCACTCAAATAAAAACGTCAAGGCACAGGAAAACACGCTAGACCTGCGAGACGTATTGGAGGACAAAGCAAAACACGCAAGATCAATCTACGGATCACGAGGGCGCGCCACAAAGCGAGACGATAACCGTCACGCCGGATACAGTAAAAGTAAATCCGGCCGGGCCGAACACAGCGGACAAGACTCATTTGAGCTGCGTCGTGACATAGCCCAGTACAGAGGCGCCGCACACCCCCTATGCTTCATAGACGAAGTAATGGATCACCAAATCCTAGAGGGTTTAAAACCCGTAAATATCGAATCATACGACGGCACAACAGATCCTGCGGTATGGATCGAGGACTTCCTCCTGCACATCCACATGGCCTGCGGTGACGATCTACACGCCATCAAATACCTCCCACTCAAACTTGAAGGACCAGCTCGGCATTGGCTCAACAGCCTGCTAGCAGAATCCATTGGCTGTTGGGAAGATCTGGAAGCCGCATTCCTCGACAACTTCCAGGGCACTTATGTGCGACCACCAGATGCCGATGACTTGAGCCACATAATTCAGCAGCCAGAGGAATCGGCCAGGCAATTCTCGCACGGTTCCTGACAAAGAAAAATCAAATCGTCGACTGTCCAGATGCAGAGGCCCTAGCAGCTTTTAAGCACAACATCCGCGACGAGTGGCTCGCCCGGCACCTTGGCCAGGAAAAGCCGAAATCTATGGCAGCCCTCACGACACTCATGACCTGCTTTTGCGCGGCAGAGGACAGCTGGCTGGCTCACAGCAATAATATATCAAAGAACCATGGTACTTTGGATACCAAGGATAGCAATGGCAGGTCACGTCGCAACAAACACAAGCGCCGCATCAACAGCGACAATACCGAGGATACGGTAGTCAATGCCGGATTCAGAGGCTCTAAACCCGGTCAGCGGAAAAAGCCATTCAAGTGAAGTACTCCGGGCCCGTCCAGTTTGGACCATATACTCGATCGCTCGTGTCAAATACACGGCACCCCCGACAAGCCAGCCGACCACACCAACAGGGAATGTTGGGTGTTCAAGCAGGCCGGCAAGTTAAATGCTGAAAACAAAGATAAGGGGTTACATAGCGATGACGAGGAGGAGCCCCGGCCACCGAACACCGGAGGACAGAAGAGGTTCCCCCCACAAGTGCGGACGGTGAACATGATATACGCAACCCACATCCCCAAGAGGGAGCGGAAGCATGCGTTAAGGGACGTATATGCGTTGGAGCCAGTCGCCCCAAAGTTCAGCCCATGGTCCTCCTGTACGATCACCTTCGATCGCAAGGACCATCCCACTAGTATCCGTCATGGCGGATTTGCCGCACTAGTCCTAGACCCAATCATCGACGGATTTCACCTCACTCGAGTCCTTATGGACGGCGGCAGCAGCCTGAACCTGCTTTATCAGGACACAGTGCGCAAAATGGGTATAGACCCCTCAAGGATCAAACCCACAAAAACGACCTTTAAAGGCGTCATACCAGGTGTAGAGGCCCGTTGCACAAGCTCAGTCACACTGGAAGTGGTCTTCGGATCCCCGGATAACTTCCTAAGCGAGGAGTTAATCTTCAATATAGTCCCGTTCCGCAGTGGCTATCATGCATTGCTCGGGAGAACCGCATTTGTGAGATTCAATGCGGTACCGCATTATGCTTACCTCAAGCTCAAGATGCCAGGACCTCGGGGGGTCATCACAGTCAATGGGATTCAATGCGGTCCTCGCAGCAGAAGCACAAAGCAGCCTCTTCAGGAAATCCACCAGTTCGGTGATTAAACACCCAAGACACCGTCAAGCGCACCCGGAGTAATCTGCAACAAGACCGCCTGGCACATTCCGAGCTCGCATAGCAATGCGGCCCCCACCCCAGTCCCAGCCAAACGGTGAAATCCATGCCACACGTACATAATTACGCATTAGAAATACCATGGGCATAGGTGGGGGCACGAGTACGGCACGCCCCAAAACGCGGCTCAACCGCACTAGGGGCTTCCCGCTTTGTTATTCTTTTCTCTCTTTCAGGACTTTACTCTCCGGAAACCCCGTCCGGCAGTACGATCGCCGGACACACGATACAACAACCAAGGAGGCAGAAAGCTACGTCGCACCATGGAACTCCCAGGTGATCTCTGATAACGAGTGAAATACTTGCTTTAAATATCATTCCTCGGCTTGCCCTTGGAGGGGGCATGTCAAATAGTCCTACTTTTTTCTTATCGCGCTACTTGTATCATTCTGCTTCGACGCACCTTTTTGAATAAACAATGCATAGCACTAGACTATTACCGCATTCTCTATTCTTTTTTATATATATGTTCATTCATGACATTCAGCACCCGTACACTCGGGTACGGCCAATACGCCAGGGGCTTAAGCGTACCCCATAATACGACGTGAGAAGTCCGAACACTTTCGACAGTGCGGCACCCCAAACTTATAGAATTATATGCATTAGCTCTGAATCATGTCTTGGGTCAATAGTTGGGTTTGCCCGGCTCCCATGTTTTGGTACCTTATGTTCCGCTATATCGGCTAAGGTGGCACTGGGAGAACTACTGCGATTGTGCCCCGGTTGGGCAAGAACCTCAGTAGAGAAAGCTAAAACTGATTGTCATGATAAGGCGAGAGCTGGTCACTGTTCGAGAGGTCTCGAGTCCCTAAAGACTTATGCCGCTTAGAGCAAGGAGTCGGCTTTGTACGGCTTAAGGCGTGTATAGCGCCCCGAATTCGGCCTTCCGAATACTAGGGGCTTCGCCAAAATTTAAAATTGTAGACTTCTATGGCTAAGTGAGAGTGATAAAGCATTATAGTCCGATTGCATTGTTCGTTGTGCTGAGCACCTCCCTCGAAGGACCCAACAATGGGAACAAGAGTGCTCAGATTTATCCCGAACACCCCAGCACTCGTGGCATGGGGGCAGAAGCCGACGAATGGCCATCTCTCAGATTTAATAAACAGACGCACGGAAGGTAATATTTTAAACTCAAACAAGCGTTGCATAGAGCATATGAACAAGTTTTTATAATACAGGATCACACGAGCAAGTTCATTCAAAAAGTACATCCTTCGCACACTCGTCCTCCACAAGACGGGCACCCTTCAGGACACCCTCATAATACATTTCGTGGTGGCAATGCTCCTTGCCCTGCGGTGGCCCCTCCTTCACCAGCTTCTCGGCGTCCATCTTGGCCCAGTGCACCTTCGCACGGGCAAAATCCCGGCGTGCACCTTCGATGCAGACGGACTGCTTTATGACTTCCAGCCGTGGGTAGGCATCCACAAGCCGCCTCACCAGGCCGAAGTAGCTGTTGGGAAGGGAGTCGCCAGGCCACATTCGGACTATAAGGCCCCTCATGGCCTGTTCGGCCGCCTTGTGCAGCTCGACCAGTTGCTTCAGCCGGTCGCTCACAGGCATCGGGTGTTCGGTCCCAGTATACTGAGACCAGAACAACTTCTCCGTCGAGCTACCCTCCTCGGCCTGGTAATACTTCGCGGCATCCGACACGCTGCGAGGCAAATCTGCGAATGCTCCTGGAGAGCTCCGGACTCGGGTAAGTAACAAGTAATTTACTTTCACATGCTTGATTTGCATATTGAAGGCCTTACCCGTCGCTATCTTCCTCATCGCCTCAATTTCCTGGAGGGCCTTTTGGGCTTCAGCCTTGGCATGCTTTGTGCTCTCGAGGGCTGCGGAAAGCTCGGACTCTCGCGTCTTCGAGTCAAGCTCCAAAGCCTCATGCTTCTTCACGAGAGCCTGGAGCTCTTGCTGCACCTCACCCACTCGTGCCTCTTGTTTTTCCCGCTCGGTGCGCTCCTTGGCCGCTTTGCTTTCGGCCTCGGACAGCGCTTGCTTCAGGGTCGCCACTTCGGTCATGGCCCCTGGCACATCCATGATGATCCTATCATTTTGCAACCGCATCTTTTATATATATATATATATATATATATATATATATATAGGGTCGCGCTATTCGTCACCCTGGGTGAGGAATAGTTATTCTTCACCCCCTCTCTATTTTATCATCAATGCATCGTAATTTTACGATCCGTAAGTTTTGTCTTATTTCCGACGTAAAAACAGACCGTAAGAAAATATATAATCGCCGTAAAAAATATTTTATATTATGTAAAATTACAAACGTAAAAACATAGTCTAAAATACACATAAACTGCAAATTTTCTTGTCTTATGACCTATATTTTTATTTTCTTATGTCCAATTTTATGTAGTGAATCAATAGAAATGTAACTATTTGAATTTCAAACAGAATTTAATTATGAAATGATCATAAGATTACCTCGGGTGAAGAATAACGTATTCTGCACCCTGGGTGATGAATAGTAACATTATATATATATATACAGCCCGTCTATTCTGATAATATTATCAGAATAACTATTCTGATAACACTTCCGCACTGCATGCTCAACGCGAGGGCACTGCACTTTCTTTAGCTAGAGCACTGCATCACACAGACTAGTGAACTTCGTATCGTAAAAAACTGTACGAAGCGTTTTTTCAGACTCTTTTTGCTCTAGTTTTTTAACCGTTTATCGGAACAAGGCGTATGATATACCGTTGGAAAGCTATGGATTAGACGCAACTTCGCCATGTTGAACACTTTTCGAGATTCCTCTCGGTTTAAGAGCAGTTTCAAAAATAGTGCGGTGGATGACGAGTGGTAGCGATCGTATTTTCGTGATTTTTTGAAAACCGCTGATCGGAATAAAGCAAATGATACGTTGTTGGAAATATATCGTCGAGGCGCATCTTTTTCATAACTATTATTTTCTCTAATTCGTTACGGTTTAAGAGCAGTTTCAAATTTACTAAATCGTGGAATTCTGTTTTTTTTGAAATTTTTCAATTTTCGGTACTGTTTTTGCTCTAGTTTTTGAACCGTTTGTCGAAACGAGGCGTCTAATACGTCGTTGGAAAGATATGGACAAGGTGCAACTTCCATATGTATAAATGGTTTTAAGATTCCTTACAGTTTTAAGTTAATTTTGAAAATCGTGCGGCGGACGACGAGAGGCAGCGGCCGTTTTTCGTGAAATTTTTACAAACCAGTTGTCGAAATGATTCAAATGATATGCCGTTGCAAAGATATCGCCGAGGCGCAACTTTTTCATGTAGAACACTCTCTCTAATTCCTTATGGTTTAAGAGCAATTTTAAAAATACGAAAACGCGGACACTGTTTTTCGCGACACTTATATTGACGAGTGAACCGCATCGGACAGAAAAACACACTGCTTTGGACAGGAAACTGCACCCCATCAGATGGGCAAGCGAACTGCTTGATTTCTTTTATTTACACGTAAATTTTCTCATGCAAGGAAGTGGACCGGACTTTACATCGGGCGTAAGTGAACCCCAAAAATATGGAGAAGTGAACCGCATTACTTTATTTGTCGTTTCGGTAACATTTTTTCTTTGCAATTACAAGATGAACAACATCAGACACCTGACCGCACTACTTCAGTTGGAAAACCGCACTGCATCAAATGGTCACTTAGAAGATGAACAACATCAGACACCTGACCATGCTGCTTCAGTTAGAAAACCGCACTAGACACCTGACCATGCTGCTTCAGTTAGAAAACCGCACTGCATCAAATGGTCAAGTGAACAGCATTACTTTTTTGTTGTTTCTCTACAATTTTTCATTTAACACATGTTTGCACTTCGTTTCCTTCTTTCTTTTCTCTGTTTGGAGTTTTGGGTTTCCACATTGGCGAGCTGTACACGTGCGAAGAAGCGAACCGCATGGTCGAGGGAAATGAGACGCAACACAACTCGAAATTAACTTCTTTGGTAAACAATTTTCAAACGAGTCCATATAACTTTTATACATAAAATCATCAAACACGGAAAACACCATTTTTGCACTGCATGTCCACATGGTCGAAACTGCATGCTCATGCCTGAACATCACCATGTTTCGCTGCAATCAAATGAGTCCCTATAATCTTTATACAAAAAAATCCACACCACATTGGAAGCATCGGACTAAGTATAAAGTGGTGAGGATGACAGGGGAGGACGAGTATAATTTCACCACGCTACACTGCAAGCAAAAAAATTAGTGGACCGCGCCAGAACCTCATCTGCGCTGGAACCGCATGGCAGATGCTCATCCAAAATCTGCAACAAAAAAGAACTTTTATCAAACATGATGCTGGCGTTGTGGACTGCTTTTGTGAGCTGTCAAACTGCATCAGGAGCACCGCACTGATCGCCAGGAGCACAATACACTTTTTTTTCTCTTTTTTGATGTTTTTCCTCTACTGCAAAAAGTTGGCAAACTGAACCGAAGAACATGAATAGTAAACTGTTGTGGGTTTGATTTTCCCTATCAAAAATCAAAAAAGTGAACTATAGCAACAACAAAAACAAAGTGAGGTTTGGGCCTTTCCTCAGATAACATACTGCACTGCATTAGGGCTTGTCATGGACCGCACATCGCCGCCCCGATGGGCTGCATCCCACGCTGGACGATGAAGAATTTTTTGCTGGTCGGAGTCTTTTTGCTTGTGAAGAGCAGCTCGTGGTGGTCGAACCAGGCAAACCACACTGCAGATGGGCAAACGAACTGCATGCCCACTCTCTCCGAGCTGCAAGCCGCACCCACCGCACCACACCACCAATCAAACTACATCGGGAGCCTCGACTGCCTTCAAGGCAGCTCACATGGGGGGAGGGGATGTAGGAGAGCTCGTCGGAGGGAGGGGAGGCAGGGGAACTTGTTGGAGGGGATCCAGTAGAGGAAGACCATCGGCGACCCGAGCTCCCTGCATCGTGTGATGGCAATGCCATCCAGCAGCGACCAGGCTGGAGCGGATCCCGGAGGCGACAACACGCGGGAAGGCGGCGACGCGAGGTTAGGAGGCGGCGGCGCTGGGGAGTGGCCGGTGCGGCGGCAGGGGTGGCCGGAAGGAGAAGGTGGAAGCAGCAGAAGGGGAATCGCGGTGGGGATCTGGGGGTGGCTGTGGTTTTCTTTGGAAGGGGAGGATTTGGATGGGATCTGGCCATGCTGGAGAGTGGGAGGGGCACGGCGGCGCGGTTGGTAGTTGGTCGGGGTGGCGCGGCGACCATGGATCTGGGACGGGAGGTGGTTGTGCGTTGGGGAAAGATATGGGGCAGCAAGGAGCCGGGGTGGCGTAGCGGCCGGGGAAGGTGGGGAAGGTGGCGCGGTGGCTCGGTGGATGCACTACGCCGGAGAAGGTGGGGAGGGTGGGGCGGCAGCTCGGGTGGGGCGCCACGTCGGAGAAGGTGGGAGGGTGGGTCGGGGGCTCGGGTGTGCTGGGCGCACGCCGGAAGAAGGTGGGGAGGGTGGGGCGGCTCGTGGGTGGAGGGTGAGGAGGTTGGGCACGAGCGTGGGGAGGAAGCGGGGTAGTGGTGGTGTTATCAGAATAACAGATTTTGTTAGCAGAATAAGGGTCTTAAGGGTGTTATTAGAATAGACCCACCTTTGTTCTCCTCGAGCTGCCTCTTGGCAAGACCGAGCTCTTTCTCGGACCGGTCGACGTTCTGCCTCAGTGCAGCGACCTCCGCAGTCAGTGTGGCAGAGGTCAGCAGCGAAGCCTGCATACGCATATAGACATACTTATATTAGACTCCTGCACATATTATTTGATCCTCTATTCGGCTTTTCTTTGTGAACACCAAACAGAGCATCAGGGGCTATTGTCTATGCGGTAATATTTTCCTATATTTTAAATACTTACCTCAAAGCCTGTTAGAAGGCTGGCACAGGCTTCAGTCAGTCCGCTCTTGGCGGACTGAACCTTCTTGATCACCGCACTCATAATAGTGCGGTGCTCTTCATCGATGGAAGCGCCGCGAAGCGCTCCCAGTAGGTTGTCCGGTGCCTCTGGATGGACAGAGGTCACCGGCACGGGCGGCTTGCCCCTCTTGGCAGGGGGCCGCCTGCCGGAGTCCGGAACCACTGGAGGTTCCGCGCGGCGTTCGGCTGGGGGGCGAACTTGGAGCCCTTGGGAGTCTTGCTCCCTTCGCGCCTGGAGTCCGGAAGGTCGCCTCGAGGCGCCTCCGGGACTGTCTCCCCCCGGCTCGGTGCCCCTTGAGACAGTACCTCGACATCGTCCGTAGGGCGAGGAGAGGAGGCGGTTGGAAGTGTATCACTATTCATATCCAACGAGTCCAAGGAACCGTCCGACGAGGATACGTCGATACAGGCTCGAGGCGGACTGCATAATCATATTCGACGTTAGGAGAAGCAGTGCAACAAAAGTATGCTATGAGTTACTTTGGTATCCGAATACTTACGACTTCGCCAGGGGCTTGGCCCTGAGTAACCACTCGTCTTCGCCGTCGGCGGCAGTGGTGGAACAGTCCGGAAGGAGAGTCCTTCCCTTCTTGGACCCTTCGGCCTCCCCGGTTGGGGTGGCCTTCCTTTTCTTGTCTCCCCGGCTGGAGGGGGAGAATCTTCATCTTCCTCCTCCTTGTTTTCACGGGAGGAGTGCGTCTCGGAGTTATCGGACAATGAGTCCGATACCACCTGACGCCAGGAACTCTTTCGAGTTCCCGTGGCCTTCTTCTTGGTCTTCTCCGGCATCTCATAAGGAGCCGGAGTCCGCATCTCCGTTAGGAGAGCGTCTGCAGGGTCTTCGGGCAGAGGGGCCGGACAGTTAATCTGCTCCGATGTCTCCACCCAGTCCTGTCAAAGGCATGGGAGCTCAGACCCCGCACATGGTTAAGCTATGGGAAATAAATACCCTACCAGATGTACAAAACTTACCGGATTCGTAGGGCGCTTTGCGCTTAGCCCGCAGTCCTCGGTAAGAGAAGGGGGGACCTCGGCGCCCTTGAACAGCACCTTCCAGACATCCTTATGCGTCATGTCGAAGAGCTCGCGTAGAGTCTGGTGCTGGGCCGGGTCGAACTCCCATAAGTTGAAAGCCCGTTGTTGACACGGGAGGATCCGGTGGAAGAGCATGACCTGGACTATGTTGACAAGCTTAAGTTTCTTGCTTATCATGTTCCGGATACACTTCTGGAGTCCGTCCAGCTCCACCGATGAGCCCCAGGACAGGCCCTTCTCCTTCCAGGAAGTGAGCCGCGTGGGGATTCCGGATCGAAACTCGGGGGCCGCCACCTAGTTGGTGTCGCGTGGCTCGGTGATGTAGAACCACCTCGATTGCCACCCCTTTATGGTCTCCACGAAGGAGCCCTCTAGCCATGTAACGTTGGGCATTTTGCCCACCATGGCTCTGCCGCATTCCTCTTGTTGGCCGCCTACTACCTTCGGCTTGATATTGAAGGTCTTCAGCCACAGGCCGAAGTGGGGCCGGATGCGAAGGAAAGCCTCGCACACGATGATGAACGCCGAGATGTTGAGGATGAAATTCGGGGCCAGATCATGAAAGTCCAGCCCATAATAGAACATAAGGCCGCGGACAAATGGATGGAGGGGAAACCCCAGTCCGCGGACGAAGTGGGGGAGGAAAACCACCCTTTAGTAAGGTTTCGGGGTAGGGACGATCTGCCCCGCGGCTGGCAGCCGGTGCACGATATCCACGGCTAAGTATCCGGCCCCACGTAGTTTTTTGATGTGTCCCTCCATGACGGAGGAGACCATCCACTTGCCTCCCGCTCCGGACATGTTTGGAGAGAGTTGAGGAGAAGGATGTGGACTTGGGCGCTGGAGCTCGAGTGCGCGAGAATGGATGAGCAAGGAGGAAGAAGGCGTGGGTGGAAAAAGGTGAAACCTTATCCCTTTATAAGGGCGGAGGAAACTATGCGCCCCCACCAGCCTGGTAAAACTCGCTTATCCCCCAAGCGTCGTAATTGATGGCGCGGTTGGGTTACCCATGTCTGTATTGATGGGAATCCCGTAATAAGGGGACACGATCTCTACTTCGACAAGACGTGCCAAGGAAACCGCCTCGCGAAACACGATGAGATAGGTTATGAAAAACGATTCGAATAAAGACCTGGCTGTGGTGTGATGCCACGCTACGGGGTATGTCAGTAGATTAGATTTGTGGAAATATTATTCTCTCTACGGTGGTATGTGGAACTTGTTTTGCAGAGCCGGACACGATCCTCGTGTTCAAAATCTTCTATGAAGTATTCGGAGGAGGAACCCGCCTTGCAATGCCGAAGACAATCTGTGCGCCGGACTGATCATCATTGAAGCCTGGTTCAGGGGCTACTGAGGGAGTCCTAGATTAGGGGGTATCCGGACAACCGAATTATATCCTTTGGCAGGACTGTTGGACTATGAAGATACAAGATTGAAGACTTCATCCCGTGTCCGGATGGGACTCTCCTTGGCGTGGAAGGCAAGCTTGGCAATACGGATATGTGGATCTCCTTCCTTGTAACCGACTCTGTGTAACCCTAGCCCCTTCCGGTGTCTATATAAACCGGAGGGTTTTAGTCCGTAGGACAACATACAATCATACCATAGGCTAGCTTCTAGGGTTTAGCCTCTCTGATCTCGTGGTAGATCAACTCTTGTACTACTCATATCATCAAGAACAATCTAGCAGGACGTAGGGTTTTACCTCCATCAAGAGGGCCCGAACCTGGGTAAACATCGTGTCCCCTGCCTCCTGTTACCATCCGCCTAGACGCACAGTTCGGGACCCCCTACCCGAGATCCGCCGGTTTTGACACCGACACCCGTTGAGGTAACATAGTGTCATTCGAAATTTCTCCGGTTCCATGTTATTCGGAATGAGTTCGTTAACAAGACTTGATCAACCTTGTTAGTGGATTCCTTTTGATGATCATGCGATGGATGAAACTAGAAGGCACAACCTTCTGTACCCTCCTTTTACTTTCTGTTATTTATATTAAATAAAATAAAAATAGTATTTTCTGTCTTTTATCTGATTATCCATGCAATATAAAAATACCCCGAAAATAAAAGTTCTCCAAATGCCCTGAAATTTAAATATGATTTTTTCTAGAATATTTGTGAACATTTGGCACTAAGAACACAGCAGGGGGGTCAACCACCTGCCCACGAGGGTGGAGGGCGCGCCCTACCCCCTGGGCATGCCCCCCTGCCTCGTGGGCCCACGGTGGCCCTCCTGCACTTATCCTTTCACCCACACACTCCGTCTTCCTCCCCCAAACACGAATAATCAGCTCAAACCCGAGTCCAAGCTCGTTTTGCTGCCATTTTCGATCTCCTTGCTCAAAGCACCTCTCACAAAACTGCTTGGGGAGATTGTTCCTTAGTATGTGACTCCTCCATTGGTCCAATTAGTTTTTTTCTAGTGCTTTATTCATTGCAAATTTTTGCTGCTTAGGTAACCCTGTTCTTGAGCTTGCATGTCAAATTTATATGGTCAAAAGTAGTTTTGATGCATGATATAGGCCCTAAGCACTTGTAGGAGTAGTTGCTATCAATATTATTGAGTTTGGTTTACTTTTATTTTGAAGTTACTAAAAAAATTCAGAATTTTTCGGAGAAAGAAAAATGCTTAGGAAAATGTTCCAAGGTGGTTCCTCAAGGAAGCAAGGACCCAGGCTTGCAATGTGTGATGCTGATGAAGAGCCACCAAGAGACGCTCCAGTCCGTCCTTGTGAGTGGCCTTCTGAAAACTTTATGGATCGAGCAGGAATTAAGGAAGAATTCAACGCATATTTGCGTAACGCTAATATTGTGAGCTTCGAGGAAGAGAAGTGCAGTCAGTATCACAATCTCACTAGTTCCTTTGTGAGGAGGTTTGAATTTTCATCTTCACGTAATTCTCCAAGTGTCCTGTTTGATCTTTATGAAAATTCGTATACTATGGACTTAGAGGATTTTACCACTGCTTGCAAACTTCCACAATGGGGTAGTCTAAGGGATCCTCGCAAATCTGAATTTACAGATTTTCTTGCTAGCATAACTGTGGGAGAATCTAGAGATATAACACAAGCTACCATAGGGAGCATTCACTTTCCTGCTATACATTATTTTGCTCTCTTCATAGGTAGATGCATTAATGGTAAAGATGAGGCATGTCACATGTGTGTCCCTGACGTCAGTATTCTTAGGAGTGCTGTGTTAGGAGATAAATCTTATAATTTGGGAGCCATTGTTGCACGTAGGTTGCATCTTAATAGATTTAATGGAGATTTCTTTGGAGGAATTTATGCAACCCGCATAGCTAATTTTCTTGGTGTAGCCATACGCGAAGATGATATTGAATTACCCCCTGCTTACCTAGACTTTAATGCTATGGTTCACCACCAGTTTGACGAGAGGAATGAATCACCTATCCAGTATCGACTAATCTTTGACAGACGCCGTGCTGTCCATATTACTCTCCCTACTCCTGCCTTCTTTGATCATCAGGCAAAAGGAAGATATGTTATTACTAGAGAGGAGGCAGATGAGTATGAGAGGAGAGAGAAGGCCGCTCGTCGCCACGCTGCAGCTCAGGAGGCGATAGCCGCTGCATCTCAGTACGATCCCAACTTTTACTATGGATATCAGCCAGGCCAGCTATGGCTATTGACCAACTTAGGCCAAAAGCCTAAGCTTGGGGGAGTACGTATTTCCCACCGACATTACATTTATGTTCACACACTCATTGCTAGATGCTGGTGCTCATACTTTTTCATTTGTATCATCCATGCTAGTTTATTTCCTTTTTATGATTTCTTCTTGTGTGTTTAATAAACCTTAAGAAAAACCAAAAAAATAGTTGTAGCTTTTAATTAGTTTAATTTCCATGATTGTAGTAGTAATTAAAAAGAAAACCCAAAAAGATTTCATGTTCTTCTTTTACTTGTTGGGAGCTCTCCCGTGTAAATAGTTTTATTTCTTTTCTTTTCTTTGGTGGTCGATCGGAGAAGACCATAATTAAATTGTTGAAGTAGCTCTTATATGCATTATTGCTGATCTGACAAAAAGAGCCCATATTGCCCTGTCTTCTCCTGTTTATTGAATGCTTGCAAATTCCAGCTTAGTCCAATGCACACGCACTATTATTATTATCCACATCGTTTGGTCGTGCAAGTGAAAGGCAATTATGACGATATATGATGGACTGACTGAGATGAGAAAAGCTGGTATGAACTCGACCTCTCTTGTTTTTGTAAATATGATTAGTTCATCATTCCTGATTCAGCCTATTATGAATAAACATGTTTGCAATGACAACTAGAGATCATAGTTTCTTGTGCCATGCTTGATTAGCTAGGAGCTTATAATGGTTTACCTTGCGTGCCAACATGCTATTAAAATGGTTGTGATGTGGTATGATAGGGTGGTATCCTCCTCTGAATGATTTGAGTGACTTGACTTGCCACATGTTCACGCATGTAGTTGAAACAAAATCAACATAGCCTTCACAATATTTATGTTCATGGTGGATTATATCCTACTCATGCTTGCATTCGGTGTTGATTAATTTTAATGCATGTTCATGACTGTTGCCGCTCTCTAGCTGGTCGCTTCCCAGTCTTTTGCTAGCCTTCACCTGTACTAAGCAGGAATACTGCTTGTGCATCCAACTCCATAAACCCCAAAGTTAGTCCATATGAGTCCACCATACCTACCTATATACGGTATCTACCTGCCGTTCCAAGTAAATTTGTATGTGTCAAACTCTAAACCTTCAAATAAATATCATGTTTTGTATGCTCGAATAGCTGATGTATCAACTAGGGCTGTCTGTATCTTCCATGTTAGGCGGGTTATTCTCAAGAGGAGTGGACTCCGCTCCTCACTCACGAGATAAATGGCTGGTCACCGGGATGCCCAGTCCCATGCTTTATGCAAACTAAATCAAAATAATTGCAAACAAAACTCCCCCTGGGACTCTTGTTAGTTGGAGGCACTCGTTGTTTCGAGCAAGCCATGGATTGATGCTTGTTGGTGGAAGGGGGAGTATAAACTTTACCATTCTGTTTGGGAACCGCCTATAATATGTGTAGCATGGAAGATATCGCCATCTCTTGGTTGTTATGTTGACAATGAAAGTATACCGCTCAAAATATTATTCACCTCTGTTTCAAAACCGAGCTCTGGCACCTCTACAAATCCCTGCTTCCCTCTGCGAAGGGCTTATCTATTTACTTTTATGCTGAGTCATCATCCTCTTATTAAAAAGCACCAGTTGGAGAGCACCGCTGTCATTTGCATTCATTACTGTTATTTTACATTGAGTATGACTTGACTGGATCCTTTTACCATGAATTACAATGTCTAGTCAGTTCTTGGTCTTTAAAGGTGCTCTGCATTTATGTTTTGCGGTCTCAGAAAGGGCTAGCGAGATACCATCTTGTTATATCATATTATGATTGTTTTGAGAAAGTGTTGTCATTCGAGATTTATTATTATTGCTCGCTAGTTGATTATGCTATTGATATGAGTAAACTTGAGACCTAAGAGTTATTGCAAATGTGGTTAGTTATAATCTTTGCTGAAAACTTGAATGCTGGCTTTACATATTTACAACAACAAGAGCAAACAGAGTTTGTAAAAGTTTTTCTTTATCTCTTTCAGTTTATCAACTAAATTGCTTGAGGACAAGCAAATGTTTAAGCTTGGAGGAGTTGATACGTCTCCGTCGTATCTACTTTTCCAAACACTTTTTCCCTTGTTTTGGACTCTAACTTGCATGATTTGAATGGAACTAACCCGGATTGACGTTGTTTTCAGCAGAATTACCATGGTGTTATTTATGTGCAGAAACAAACGTTCTCGGAATGACCTGAAACTTCATAGAGCAACTTTTTGGAAAATATAAAAAATACCTGCAAAAGATGAAGGCCAGCGGGCCCACCACCTGTCCACGAGGGTGGGGGCGCGTCCCCCTGCCTCGTGGGCCCCCTGAAGCTTCTCCGAATCCAACTCCAACTCTATATATTGTGTTTCGGGGAGAACAAAATCAGAGAGAAGAATTCATCGCGTTTTACGATACGGAGCCGCCGCCAAGCCCTAAAACCTCTCGGGAGGGCTGATCTGGAGTCCGTTCGGGGCTCCGGAGAGGGGAATCCGTCGCCATCGTCATCATCAACCATCCTCCATCATCAATTTCATGATGCTCACCGCCGTGCGTGAGTAATTCCATCGTAGGCTTGCTGGACGGTGAGGGGTTGGATGGGATCTATCATGTATCAAGTTAGTTTTGTTAGGGTTTGATCCCTAGTATCCACTATGTTCTGAGATTGTTGTTGCTATGACTTTGCTATGCTTAATGCTTCTCACTAGGGCCCGAGTGCCATGATTTCAGATATGAACCTATTATGTTTTCATCAATATATGAGAGTTCTTGATCCTATCTTGCAAGTATATAGTCACCTATTATGTGTTATGATCCGTTAACCCCGAAGTGACAATAATCGGGATACTTACCGATGATGACTGTAATTTGAGGAGTTCATGTATTCACTATGTGTTAATGCTTTGTTCCGGTACTCTATTAAAATGGGGCCTTAATATCCCTTAGTTTCCGTAAGGACCCCACTGCCACGGGAGGGTAGGACAAAAGATGTCATACAAGTTCTTTTCCATAAGCATGTATGACTATATTCGGAATACATGCCTACATTATATCAATGAACTGGAGCTAGTTCTGTGTCACCCTAGGTTATGATTGTTACATGATGAACCGCATCCGGCATAATTCTCCATCACCGATCCATTGCCTACGAGCTTTCCATATATTGTTCTTCGCTTATTTACTTTCCTGTTGCTATTGCTATCATCACTACAAAATACCAAAAACATTACTTTTACTACGGTTACCTTTTGTTACCGTTACCACTACTATCATATTACATTGCTACTAAATACTTTGCTACAGATACTAAGTTTCCAGGTGTGGTTGAATTGACAACTCAGCTGCTAATACTTGAGAATAATCTTTGGCTCCCCTTGTGTCGAATCAATAAATTTGGGTTGAATACTCTACCCTCAAAAACTGTTGCGATCCCCTATACTTGTGGGATATCAAGAAGCAGCACGCAGCCAGGAGCAGAGCACCGGCGAGCGAGCGCGATGCACACGGGCACAACAGGCAGCGGCGGCTACGACAACAAGCAGGGCTACGCAAGCGCACGTGTGGGCACGGCCAGGGGCGTGCAGCCACGCGTAGG
Source organism: Triticum urartu (assembly GCF_056163025.1). Taxonomy (NCBI): domain Eukaryota; kingdom Viridiplantae; phylum Streptophyta; class Magnoliopsida; order Poales; family Poaceae; genus Triticum; species Triticum urartu. The sequence goes on along the minus strand of NC_141875.1, from coordinate 108,826,293 downwards.
TGGTCGCGTCCAGAGAATGTGGCCGATGCACGCATGGGCGCGGGGAAGCATGGCGGGAGTGGTGGTGAGCACGAGCTCCCACAGAGATCCGTGCACGTGGTGGTGGAGGCATGCGACTATGGATTCGACGGGGGAAGAGGGGAATCGGCGCGGCTCACCAAGAGGAAATCCAGGGACGTGCTTGCGACGGCCGAGGTGGCGTGGTGGTGTAGATCGACGGCGAGATGTCGCGGCCATGGCGGATAAACCGGCTCGATCCCGAGCGCACGGTGCGTCTCCTGTCGAACGGATGCACGGGGATGACGGAGTCGGTGACGAGGAAGTCCCCAGACAACTCCCGGTCGCCGGGGAGGCCGGTGGCCACGTGGACAACGACGACGCATCGACGGTAGCTCGGAAGCGAACCAAACCGAGAGGGAGAGGACGAGCGAGGGGATAAGCGAGGGCTAGGGTTTGTCTACCAGGTCGGGGGTCTTCTTATCCATCTCCTGTTGCTCCTGTAGCGCCTCGGTGGAGAGCATCGAACCGTGGTGGCCGTGGATGTGCGCCACGGCGAGCTCCTATCTCCTCTTCTGTACAGAGACAGGAGAAGGCCTTTTTGGTGGGCTGGGCCTGAGTACTATTGCGATAGGCCGAAGTGCACGGTAGTTAGGATCTTTCTCCATTTACTATTTTCTATTTTCTATATTTTTTATGGTTTTCTATTTATTTTAGCTATCAAACTAACTTCGTCAAATGTGCCACTTAGCACATTATTACTAGGAAATATTTTAAAGCAGCACACAAAGTTACAATTTATTTTGAAAAGGTTGGATATTTATTTAAATTGAAACAGTAAATTTAATTGTTGCTAACCGTGTTTTAAATAGGTTAGGGACATTTTATTAATCCAGAATATGTTGGATAATTCATGACAAATAGTTAGGGAACCCACATTTTATTTTGCCATTTGAAAACTTTATTTATTTGACTTTAAATTAAATTTGAATTTTAACGGGATTTAAATCATCACGAGATTGACAATAGTAATCGTGGTGACGTGGCATCATTACCAGAGGGTTATTGTAGCTTAATTATCCGGGCGTCACAATTCTCCTCCACTACAAGAAATCTTGTCCTGAGATTTGAGAGGTAGAGTTAAGGGGGAGGAATCGGTTACGAAATTCTAACGGATCTTCTCGTTCTTGGTTGCTCTTCTCAAATAGGTCGATCCATTACTTTGATGTCTTCATTTCTCTGCTTCAGGTCATCATGATGAATTCATCATCCTTCCTTCGGGAATTCCATCATACTTACGAAAAGGTTAAAGGGGTAGCTTCGGAAGAACGGACCTCTACAAGGTTGATTATCTGGTAGATAACATCAGGGAAGGTGGCGGAAAGTAACTCTCGAATTGAAACTTAAGAAAATATCGAGAGCACAGTAAGAAGATACCATGAGAAGTTTCGAATGGGCAGGCAATCGTTCGATGCCTAATAACAAGGTGGAAGGGGTTCAGAACAATGAAAATAATTGTTGCGTTTGATACTAGAGTAGACCTCTAGGAAGGTGGCTCTTGATTCACATATGAGGCCAATTGTGAGGAATAATTTTGGAAACAGGGATGTACAAGAGAGTCAGGTTTCGATCCCGTAGAACTGTGGGTTATGGGCCCACCATTTGGGTTAAAAGTAGGAAGGGCGATGACGTCTTGCACGATCATGTAAGCAAGGCATGTCAGAGGATAGTCTATCAGTTATGTCGGCAACAACATCGGTACCAAGGGCGAGGGACGAAGAGAACCATGTTCTTGCTCGTCGAACGAGGTGGACCAATAGGCAAAGTTCTCGTCCATCGGTGGTTACCGGAATGTCATCAACAAAAGTAACGGGGTCTTGCTGACAGAGTGGTACAACGAGGTGTTCACATAAGCGGGAGAATATTACTGCTTGGATCATATAGATCACAAGAAAGGTTAAGTCAAACAATGGAAAGGAAAAATATGATTATCAGATTAAACAGAACAATGGAAAGGAAAATGTGTTTAAACACATATTTCAGGGGTATATCCTTCCCAAGGACAAGCAGAGCTTGATATCCATGACAGGATAGAAAGTAGGAAACCATTTAGGTAAGGGGAGAGAAATTTCATGAAATTATCCAGACAGCGATGTTTGGATAATTGATAAAGAAAATTTAACATTGTGCTTCAAATGTTCTTATTGATGTTTGAGTACCACAGTCATGCTTCGAGGTAGCATTGACATGGTCATTAGGTAAAGGTCAGGCTTCGGATTCCCAAAGGATCCATCAGGAACAACATATAAGTCTTACAATTTCCTCATGAAAGAATGGTTAACCCTGCTAAAAAGGAAACGATAACAGTAGGCCCTCCGGCCAGGTGTGCTAGGCATGACATCACCTTATGGGGTCAAAGATCAATGTTATAACTCTTGGGAATATGTTCCAATGATCATATCTAACTGAGATTCGGATCTGATTGGTGTCAGGATGCCTGAGAAGGAAAGGCGTAACACAATTTGACGAGATGACATTGTAAGTTTCTCAGGGAATGAACTATGGAAGCGAGTTCCGAAACAAGAGTTCATCATTAAATTAAGGAGAGGGTGAGGAGGTGGCTGATCGACTCAGCGACAATTCATCAAGATTTCCAAAAAGATGGATTTCCATAATTATGTGAACAAGGAAATAACATTTGTCAGATCAAATGGTATAATGATGTATGCTCGACAAAATCACACACAGTTAAACATTGAATGAAAGTGCCCTAAAAATACGGACCAAGTAGGACGATCAAGGCTAGAATGGTGATTCAATAACCAAAAGACTTAGAATGGAACTATCGGCCATTCACTTCAAAACAATATGGTTGCTAGAAGTTTTGAATTCACACATCATAGTTCAGTTGTCTGTATTCCGGTTAGAAACAACACGAGGACCAAGGAATGAACAGAGATGACGAGAAGTATTACTATATCAAGAATTATCAAGAGGTGGTGCAATCCTTGCAACATCCTTGACATAAGGACAGTAATACTTCAAGGTAGAACATAACACAAACTGTATAGCAAGTTGTATCCATAACATGAACAAGTTTGTGATGAAAGGAAGGTAAATATGTTGTCGATGGTAACTCAAATTACCAAGGGACGAAGATGGCACTTACCATCATGATTTCGATTGATATCCTAGAAGGAATCAAAATGTTGTTTGACGATCACGACAAATTTTGTCGAGAGGCTCCACGAAGATGTAATCGATCAGCGACGACATCAAGTCAAAGGAATGATGAAGCGAAAGGTTAATTTATCCAAGGGTACGACACAAACTCCAAACCAAGGTTGCTATCCAAAGCGAAATGCTATGATGAGGAAGATCGACGTAAGCTTAGCTCATCGTTAAAAATTGCGCTCCGGGAAGAAGGACCAGGTAGCACAGTTAAATTTTAGCACAATAATGTTATAGCCGATCAGGCTTGGGATGACTTGAGGGATTATTAAACTCGTAAGAAACGAAAATTTTACTTATAGTTATTGAATCGGAGTGCGGAATCAATTCACTTATCAGTGTTCTCGGTTGACAAACAACCCAGAACCCATGATATGACAATGACAAGGAAAGGTAGTACTTCATCAAAAGTTCATAAGATGTAGTGCAATGGCATGATATCCTCGAGATACCAGGGGTAATACTCGAAGGTAGATCATAATAGAGGTTGGGCAGGCATATTGATCTGTAGAAGACAAGTGCTTTAACTTGTCCGAGAAATGGGATCAAAGAAGAACAATCATGGTCGGAACCACGGTTGCAAAGGACTAAACATAGATACAAGACGAACTTATAACTAGGGGATTATTATTACTAGTCGTCAACCCGTGCATTTGCACGGGCTAGTCTACAGAATATTGATAAATTGCTATTATTTGAGTTTATTGTTGTTATTTGACTGTTGCATTCTTCAAAGTTCTGCCCTTTTTTCATAGTGATTTTGCTACAACTCTATATTTTCATATTCAAAGTAAAATCAACTTTATTTCCATAAAAAAATCTAATTTATTATGAATTTAGAACTTTATTGTATTTATGTTTCAAGTGCATCATTGTGCATGTTTAATTTCTAGTCATTTTTATTTTCCTACTTCATTACATCTATATCTTTTCTAGTAGTATGTAAATTGCTTCCACTTAGATCTGTAGAAATATAAACTTCTTCCAAAGTGTCAATTCGCATAAGACTACCTAATGAAAACTATACATGAATTCATAAATATTTGGAAGAAATTTACCAATCATTGTCTTCCCCATGCCCGACACCGTAAAGTAGCTTTCTAAACAACATCTCCCAGTCAAACTTCCCTTTGATTATTAAAAAGCAATTCCGACATTATTTCAGTGTAGTTGTTTCCTCAGAAATTACCATTGTTCATTTTTTTGTTTTGAGTAAATAGTCTCACATGTAAGGAACACTGATGCAACTACCAAGACATATCTAAACTTGTGCTTTGGTCATATATCATAATCTAATTTTTTTTACTGGTCGCAATTGCTCATTCGTAAGGTATCACCTTTACTTGCTACTGCATGCACCATTTCAAAATAAAAATGCATTGAAACCAACCATGGTACCCTTTCAAAAAAGCCATCAACTTAATATGGGGCTAGAAATAAGATGTACAACCTAACATTTCATTTTTTTAGTGCCCACATGATGAAGTCGAGCCTTTGTCCACTATATACCATCTATTTAGATATATTACACTATTTATTGTAATATAAAGTGTGACCATGATTAAGTTGTACAAAAGCCCCAGCGACTAATGTCATCAACCCCAAAAGATCATTAGCAAGTATTGTTCCTTGCTAATAATCTTTGTTGTTATGTTGGTTCATGTACACTTGTGAGCAATTTCAAACTATGTGGAATGCTATTTCATATTTAATATTATTTCTTCTTACAAAACAAAATAATTGTTTGAAACTATACTTTTCACTTCCCGGAATATATGCATGTTTCTGGAATTTTTGTTTAAAACCCATATAGTATAAGACCCAAAAAACGCGTTAAAGTTTTTTTTAACAAAACATAGTGTACATCTGAATTTTGCATTACACACATTTTTCAACAGACTATATTAATCTATTTATATCTGTTCCCAGAATCGTAGAGCATTGAGTTGGTTGCCATTGTTACTCCTTCCCATATATAATATAAAAGATGAAACAAAAAATTGTCAGAATACATTAAGAAATCCACCTAACATCAACCAAACTGGGTTTAAAAAGGGATTGTTTCTTCTGTAAGAAAATAATTAAGGGGATCATTGGTTCCTTGGAGGAAAATAAACGTACAGCTGAAACACAACAAAGACATGATTCTGTCCCAGCCGTCACAGGAATTAAGTCCGAAGCAACATGTTAGCTTCATATGATTAATTAAGATCCAATATCCACAGTACAGACCGACGTAAGCATCTGCCACTCCCAATCTCCGTTGCCCTACACTACTTCTGCTCCCCCCCCCCCCCCCCCCCCCCCCCCCCCCCCCTCAAATCTGCATGTATTGCCTCTGATGACCATTCTGTTGTGTAACTGGACACAGCCAGTTAGCTGCCACCAGCGACATGGTAAGCATGATCCAGTCACCTTGGCATGGCTGAAGAGGACGTGGTCGCCTCTGGAACATGGAACGCCAACATGTCCTAGTTATTCACTTCTTCTACAGTCCGAACAACCACTTTGGAGGCAGCAGTAAAACAAACCAATTCACCATGCAAACATATCCCATTGAGAAAGAAAAATGAAACCTGTTAAGCTGCGTATATGATCTAGCATCCTTGAAATCAACGTCTGTAATTTGCTCGTGGTGTTCTTAATTATGAAGAAAAAAGAGACGCCATCTACTTTAGAACGCCATCACTACACCTTATCGTATCCTGCATGAACCATAACCATTAGATTGCAGCCTGGTTAGAACCTGGAAGGCGAAGAGATTATGTAGATGATTTTTTATCAGAAGCGTTAGTGGAACTTTGAAGCTTAGGGCGGATAAGTAGAACGCTTAATCCTGACCTAGCAGCTTCGCATGTCGACATAGGCGACGCAGCTGCAGCCACGGTTGGTCAATCATGGCCATGGAGCTGTAGCTCAGATTGTTCAGGGATAATCTCCTGGTGGGCAATACATCCCGGGTAGTTTCAGCGTAGCAAGCCATACCCGGGTTCTGAAGGAGGCGACATCAGAAGGGGTGATAGAGGGCTCCGTTGCTGGTTGTAGATACATTGAATCGCCGGATCAACACTCGGAGATAGAGGATTGGGAGCAGAAGACATATGAAGATACATACTGCATAAATATTTTGTGAAGGAAACGATCGATCCTTTTCATCGAGAGGAGAGCGAAAGAATAGACATGAGGTATGGGTGACGGTTGTTAGGATCTGATCTCTTTTGTCACATAATTGGGAGGTCGCGAGCCTTTTAAATGGAAGGTTATATTGGTTCATGTAACACGGTTCCACCAGATAACTTGCTGTATTTTTTATTAAATATGAATATTATATCGGCTGATCTGAACCGTAATAACTTGGTCCCACCGAGATTAACGGCTCCTATTTTCTAATTAACATGGTAATTACTTGAGAGTTTGTAATTAGTATAGGTATAGAAGATAGATTACAAGAAGCTTCGATGATAAGTTCCACATTGGGTCCATGGGCATGAACGCAAAGGCTCAAGGTCGACTCCCACTTCTTCAATGCATGACCTTTCATTTTACTTCTTGCTTTTGATGAAACTATAGTGTAGAAATTTTATCTGGCGAAGCAACAGAAGAGTATGACTCGCGAAAACTTTCGGGTTCATACGGTTTAGGAAAGGCATAGGTTCAACCCATCAGGGCATCTTAGGAACATATACCACGAACATTGGGAGTAACTAACACAAGCTCGATAGAAGAGCATGGTCGACAAAAACAGAGGATACAACTTACCAAGGCATACGTATCAGGGAAAGAACTCGTAAAGGGTTCAGATTTACGAAGAAACTATCAGGAAGTAATCCACCAAGGGCCTGGCGGACAGCAAAGAATCTGATGTGAGTATCGATGTTTAACCAGAAGAAGAAACAATGCAAGGGTAACGGATTATAGAAATTGAATAATATCGAAGTTTAATCACAAAGGAATTATGATTTTCAAGTCGGGGATCATAAGTAGAGGCTCTGATCAAAAGATAAGTAAGTTAGATAATCATAGATCGACAATCAATCAAGGTTTGATTTGTCGAGAACCAGCTCATGTCCGGAGTGACGTATGAGCCGAAGAAAAGAATTCTAATTGCGACTGATGGTTGCGACCATTCACAAACATATCGAATCAACGGACTCAAAATGATAAACACAAAGGATGCTAACAAGATTACTAGACTTATGAGATTAACCATGTAACGAAGCAATAATTTCAAGAGCAATAGGCAGTTGAGGATGTTTAGAAGATCAAATAGTATTTCAAAGACTTTGGTGAAATACATGAACAACTGGGGAGAAACAAACCATCGGTGTGTGCGTGAGGATTAATTTGTATGTGTATTCAGGTGACAAAAACTGCAAGGCAATGCGCTCAAAGGATTCTCGGAACAATGGAGAGCAGTTCGAGGCATCTTGTAATAACAAGATCAATGGGATTGAATGTAAGAATGGCGGGTGTATGCAATTATCTATAAGGATATAACAGTGGTAGGGAATTTGCAAAGGCGGTGGACACAAATCTCTCGGAAGAACATCGTAGAGTATCTTCAAAATCTTCTGCTGTAGTAGGCGATCATATGTGATAAGGGGCTCTTCAGGAGAAAGTAGTTACGAGAACCTAGAGTCAGAGTTAGTAAATTCATTTTAACCCGAATAGAAAAGAGATCAGAGTCCCAGAGTATAGGTCGAGGAATAAAAGATCCTAATACCACCCAACGGCGACGTGGGCCCATGGGCCGCACAGCCATGTTAGTAAAACAATTTTCATCGACTAGACTCAACTTCGGCCAAGGAGTGTGGAAGGGGGATTCCTACAGGCAGTCGGCTCTGATACCAACTTGTGATGCCCTTGATTTAACCGTACACTAATCATACACGCAAATGTGTACGATCAAGATCAAGGACTCACAGGAAGATATCACAACACAACTCTAGACACAAATTAAAATAATACAAGCTTTATATTACAAGCTAGGGGCCTCGGAGGCTCGAATACAAATGCTCGAAGACACAAGAGTCAGCGGAAGCAACAATATCTGAGTACATACATAAGTTAAACAAGATTGCCTTAAGAAGGCTAGCACAAAAGTAGCAACGATCGAAAAGGCAAGGCCTCCTGCCTGAGACCTCCTAACTACTCCTCGAAGTCGAACTCCACATAGAATCATCCTCGGGATCCTCTGGCTCCTGGACTCCATCATATGATCACAGTATCCGGGAAAAGGGGAAAAAGAAGTAGGAAAGCAACCGTGAGTACTCATCCAAAGTACTCGCAAGCAAGGAGCTTGTGACGCCCTCGATTTGACCGTACACTAATCATACACACAAATGTGTACAATCAAGGTTAAGGACTCACGGGAAGATATCACAACACAACTCTAGACACAATTTAAAATAATACAAGCTTTATATTACAAGCCAGGGGCCTCGAGGACTCGAATACATAAGCTCGAAAAACACAAGAGTCAGCAGAAGCAACAATATCTGAGTACAGACATGAGTTAAACAAGGTTGCCTTAAGAAGGCTAGCACAAAAGCAGCAACGATCGAAAAGGCAAGGCCTCCTGCCTGGGAGCCTCCTAACTACTCCAGGTCGTCAACGGTCGTCACGTAGTAGTGGGCATCCTCGGGGTAGTAGTAGTCATCAGTGGCGTTGTCTGGCTCCTGGGATCCGTCATCTGGTCGCAACAAATGGGTATGGGGGAAAAGAGGTAGCAAAGCAGCTGTGAGTACTCATCCAAAGTACTCGCAAGACTTACATCAGATCTAAACTAAGTATGCATCGGTATCAAAGGAAATGGGCTGTATCTCTGGACTAAACTGCAGAATGCCAGAAGAGAAGGGGAAAACCTAGCCTATCGAAGACTAGCATCTTCAAGCATCTTGCAGCATATAGAAGGGTACAGATCAACATAATGTAAAGTAGTAATAATGTTATCAACCTCGGCCAGAGATCCTTTCTCGACTCCCTGCGAGAAAGCAATCTCAGAGCCATACAATCCATTTCTCATCACAATCCATTTCTCATCACCATCCATTTCTCATCACAAGTATCCAGTTCTAGTTGTATCGATCAGGATACAACTCCAAGTGTCCATTACCGTAGGACAGGCTATCGATAGATGGTTTCTTCCCTGCAGGGGTGCACCAACTTACCCACCATACTCGATTAACTCCGATCGGACACACTTTCTTGGGTCAGGCCCGGCCTCGGCCAAACAATACGCCGCAATCCGACCTAGGCTTAATAGAGAGGCCAGCACGCCGGACTAAACCTATGCCCCAGGGTTCATGGGCCATCTCCCCGGGAACTCCTGCACGTTGCGTGGGCGGCCGGTGAGCAGACCTAGCTACCTCCTTCAACAAGGCAGGTGCTTACGCAGTCCAACCCGGCGCGCGCCGCTCAGTTGTTGACATCTAATAAGCTTCGGCTGATGCATACGACGTAGAACGCCCATACTATGCCCACGTGATGGTTAGTGCTATCAGGCCAGAGGCCCCTCGGATCAAATATCCAAATCGTAGTGGATTAGGAACGCGCGGTAACGAGCAGAGACTCACGATCGATGTGACCCCGTCGCCCCGTCTCGAGTACTTGCGGCAAGGGCTAAGAATGCCCAGCCACGCCTCGTAAGTATCTCGCGGGCACCTTCCAGGTCAACCCGTCTCCACATCACTCGCAATTAAGCTCGCGCGGGTGCCCCTCAGGGCCGACCCGTCTTTAGTAACATGGCTCGGTGCAAAGTCATAGTAACCATAGTAACTGTGTGTCTAACACCAAGGGGAAAACCCGAGGAATCACCCCCGGTGAATCCCACCCGATGTTATCATCAAGGTGAACGTAAGAGGATCCACCCTCGAGGTTCACACTTGAGGGGTTGCACGACAGAGCGGTAACGGAAGTGGTTAAGGAGGAAATCACCCTCGATGACCTCGACCGTATAGCTACACTACAGAGATCTCATCAGGAGTGATGTAAGAGGTCCCACCCTCGGCACTCGATGGTAACTCTGCAGAGTCGTACAACTAGGGGGGTGATGTGCGGTGTCGGGGCCTGGACGTCGATCACGTTGATTGAGTCATCGAACATAAAGCGAGGCAACTGGTACAAGGTGGGGGTCACTGATGGATCTCTAACCAACCTATACTAAGCAGCTTAGGATAAGTAGGTAAGGTATAAAAGCAGGTAACAACAACAGGCTATGCATCAGAGTAGGATCATACAGAAAGCACTAGCAGTTCTAATGCAAGCATGAGAGGAAAAGAAATAGGCGATATCGGAATGCTCAAGGGGGGGTTTGCTTACCTGGTTGCTCTGGCAAGAGAGAGGGGTCGTCAGCACCGTAGTCGATCACAGGGGCAACATCGGTCTCGAGGTCTACCGGAGAGAAGAGGGGGAAGAAACAGTAAATATAAAGCAAACATAGCATCATAAAAGCATAACGTGGCAATATGTTGTGCCGGGTGTGACCTAACGTATGGCTACACGATAAAGGTGAAGGGGGGATTCAACCGGGAATGTTTTCTCGGTTCCGGACCTGTGTTAGACAGATGACCGGAGGGGGAATGTTCCATGTTCAGATAGTTAGAGGCATCTGACATGTATGTGGGTAGCGTATTCGGGTTCGCCTTGTCGTTCTGAGCAACTTTTATATATAAAGTTTTTCGATCCGAGCTACGGTTAGTTTTCTATGATTTTTCAAAGTTTTTTAACCATTTTCTTAAATATTATTAATTCGAAAATAGAAAAACAGAATATAGCCTTGTCACCTAGTGCTACTCTAGCATGTGTGTATGACAGTGGGGTCAGTGGGGGTGGGTTGACCCAGTCAAATGTTGACTGGTCAACATATGAATAAAAATAAGTGGGTCCCGTGTGTCATTGCCCTATATTTCAGTTAGATGATTTTAGTTGTTTTATTTAAGGAGCAGGGCCTTGCGTCAGTGACTATTAGTGTAGTAGGATAACACTAACCATGATTACCTTTTAATCTAATATAGGCCCAGCCCCATATGGCGTGGCACTAGCTATCCATTGTGTGGCTGTACATGAAGGTCACGCACAAGCACACACAAACGGCGCTGGTGGCCATGGCCAAGCAGCATCAGCCGCAACTAGTGTCCGTACTAGAGCAGCTGCAGCATGAGTAGCAGCAACGCAAAGGCAGCGGCAGTAGTAATTAGCAGCAGCGGCAGCACAACATGAAGAAGCAGTAGCAGCTTAGAGCAGCAGGATAGCAGCAGCGCAGTAGGCAGAGAAGCAGCAGTATGCAAGAGCAGCAGCGAGAGAACAACAGAGCAATGGAAGCAACCGGCGGCGAGCACGGCAGGGGACTGGCGCGTGGGCGAGCAGAAGGCGGGGGCGGGCGCAGGGCGCGTGCGGGGGCGAGGCAAGGGCGCGTCTATGCACGGCAGAGCACGCGCAGGGAGCCGGCTGGGCGAGCGGGTGGTAGCCGCAGGGGCGCGGCACCGGCGAGCGTCAGCGACCGACGGAGCTGGCGAGGCCAGGCGGGGTCAGTCGCGCATCCAGGGGTTGGCTCGGGTGCGCGGGATGGGCTGGAGTAGGCGCACGCAGGAGCGCGGGTGCGGCCACGGCGAGGTCCAGCCATGGCGGTCTCGGGTGGGAGTGGGTCTATGACGCCGATTCGAAGGGGGGAAAGGGGGGCATCGGGAGAGATGCTCACCACAGGGCTGATGGCGCGCTCGGGAGGCCGGTGAGGTCGCGGTGGTGTAGATCGACGGCGACGACGTGCGGTGGCTGAAGCAGAGGAGACGAGCGGTTGATGGCGATGGCTACGCAGCTCCCCTCCTAGCTCCGATGCCCGGAACGGACGCGGACGAGCGCGACGAATGTCCAGGACGTGCTCCCGCCCGCCGGAGAGGTCGGTGGACGCGCAACGACGGCGAGGAAGCGGTGACCGCGTGAGCTTGCAAGCTCAAAATCGACCCACGGAAGAGGGGGCGGACGATTGGGATCCAGGGGGATGGGAGAGGGCGAGCTAGGCTTTCGGGGATGCTACCTTAAAGGCCGAGGGGGGGCTCGTGGCGGCCATCCATGGCCATGGCGCCGTGGATGCGTGCCACGCCCTCCCTGTCTCCTGTACAGAGGAGGGGATGAGGCGGAGGTGGGCTGGTCCTGTACTATGTATGATGGGCCAAAGTGCACAGTAGTTAGGTTCCTTCTTCAATTACTATTTTCTGTTTTGTAAAAGACACTTTTTGTATTTATTTAAGCTATCAAAAGATTTTGCAAAATATGGAACTTGGCCATATAAATGCCCTGCAATATTTGGCACTGCCATAAAATGGTTGGGTTAATATTTTAAGTCATTTGGTTTTCGAATAAATGCAAAAGAACTAAAGTGGATGTTTTAGTCACTAACTTTTGAATAAGCAAACAAGTGACCTAGTGTTTCTTCACCATAATTAAGTATGGATTATTTCCCATCACATGAACTTTTTAGTTTTGACATTTGAAAACATTAATTGTTTGACTTTATTTTAAAATTGAATCAACATGGGATCTAGCAACAGTAAAAATGATGACATGACATCATTAGCAGGGGATTATTGTAGCTTGATTATCCGGGCGTTGCAGAGCTACACTACATATGCATTGGTATCAAATGAAAGGGGTAGTATATGTGGACTGAACTGCAGAATGCCAGAATAAGAGGGGGGATAGCTATTCCTGTCGAAGACTATGCTTCTGGCAACCTCCATCTTGCAGCATGTAGAAGAGAGTAGATGGTAATTCACCAAGTAGCATCGCATAGCATAATCCTACCCGGCGATCCTCTCCTCGTCGCCCTGTTAGAGAGCGATCACCGGGTTGTATCTGGCACTTGAAAGGTTGTGTTTTATTAAGTATCCGGTTCTAGTTGTCATAAGGTCAAGGTACAACTCCAGGTCATCCTTTTACCGAGGGACACGGCTATTAGAATAGATCAACTTCCCTGCAGGGGTGCACCACATTTCCCAACACGCTCGATCCCCTTTGTCCGGACACACTTTTCTGGGTCATGCCCGGCCTCGGAAGATCAACACGTCGCAGCCCCACCTAGGCACAACAGAGAGGTCAGCACGCCGGTCTAAATCCTATGGCGCAGGGGCCTGGGCCCATCGCCCATTGCACACCTGCATGTTGCGTACGCGGCCGGTGAGCAGACCTAGCAACCTCCATTACAAAGGAAGTTGCGTTATGCGGTTCAACCCGGCGCGCGCCGCTCAGTCGCTGACGTCACGAAGGCTTCGGCTGATACCATGACGTTGAGTGCCCATAACTGTTCCCGCGTAGTTGGTTAGTGCGTATACGCCAGTGGCCAGACTCGGATCAAATACCAAGATCTCGTTAAGCGTGTTATCTTGAAGTAACCGCGAACGCCGACCAGGGCTAGGCCCACCTCTCTCCTGGGTGGTCTCAACCTGCCCTATCGCTCCGCGACAAAGATCCACACAGAGGGTCGTCGAGAAAGTATGTCTTTTCAGCCCCCAATTCGTGAATCAACCGCGGGTACTCAACGAGCCGACCCGACTTTAGTCACAACATGTATCATGTAATATGGATAGTATATACCCGTGATCAACACCCGACGTGATCACGGCTCGATAGTATAGCATGGCAGACTGACAAGGATGTAGGGCCACTGATGATAATCTAGCATCCTATACTAAGCATTTAGGATTGCAGGTAAGGTATCAACAACTGTAGCAACAATGAAATGCTATGCATTAGGATAGGATTAACGGAAAGCAGTAACATGTTACACTACTCTAATGCAAGCAGTAGAGAGAAGAGTAGGCGATATCTGTTGATCAGGGGGGCTTGCCTGGTTGCTCTGGCAAGTAGGGGTCGTCAACAGTGTAGTCGACCGGGGCACCAGCAACGGCGTTAGTCTCGTAGTCTACCGAAGAGAAGAGGGGGAAGAAACAATGAATACAATGCAAACAGATGCATAGCGATGCATGACATAACAATGAGCGGTGCTAAGTGGGCCCTAACGCAGTAGGAGGTGATACCGGCGAAGGGGGAAAACATCCGGAAAAGTATACCGGTGTTTCGCGTTTTCGGACAGATGAATCGGAGAGGAAAAGTTGCGTGTTTGCTATGCTAGGGATGCGTGGCGAACAAACGGGCTGCATTTCGGATTCGTCTCGTCGTTCTGAACAACTTTCATGTACAAAGGTTTGTCATCGAAATTACAGTTAATTTTCTATGATTTTCCAAAGTTTTAAGTATTTTCTCAAATTTCTGGATTTATTATATTTAGTTTAATCCGAATTGACGAAGTCAATTTGACTAGTCAAAAGGGCATGTGTGGCCCACATGTCATAGACTATTTATCTAAACAATTGAATAAATCTAATTTATTTAAATGGGGTCCTACATGTCATCTACTACTAGACTAGTTTAGCACTAAAATACCCCTAAGCTAATCCTACACTAATTAAACTTAAGGGTCGGCTATTAGTGGACAGAGCCCACCCGAGCTACTCACACACACAACACACACGCACGCGTGCTGTACACACAACACACATACATACATAGCACACACACATCACGTAGCAACTAGAGCAGCAGCAAGGTAGTGCAAGAACCGGCAGGAGCAAAGCGCGGCGGCGGCGGCAGCCATTATGAGCAGCAGCTTAGCAGGAGCTAGCAAAGCAGCAACTAAGGCAAAAGCAGCAACTACAGTAGTAGGAAAACAGCAGCAGCAGTAGTAGCCAGCGGAAGGCAGCAGAAGCAGCACGCAGCCAGGAGCAGAGCACCGGCGAGCGAGCGCGATGCACATGGGCACAACAGGCAGCGGAGGCTACGACAACAAGCAGGGCTGCGCAAGCGCACGCGTGGGCACGGCCAGGGGCGTGCAGCCACGCGTAGGCGGTCGCGTCCAGAGAACGTAGCCGATGCACGCATGGGCGCGGGGAAGCAAGGCAGGAGTGGTGGTGAGCACGAGCTCCCACAGAGATCCGTGCACGCGGTGGTGGAGGCATACGGCTATGGATTCGACGGGGGAAGAGGGGAATCGGCGCGGCTCACCGAGAGGAAGGCCGAGGACGTGCTTGCGACGGCCGAGGTGGCGCGGTGGTGTAGATCGACGGCGAGATGCCGCGGCCATGGCGGATAAACCAGCTCGATCCCGAGCGCACAGTGCGTCTCTTGTCGAACGGATGCACGGGGATGACGGAGTCGGTGACGAGGAAGTCCCCGGACAACCTCCCGGTCGCCGGGGAGGCCGGTGGCCACGTGGACGGCGACGACGCGTCGACGGTAGCTCGGAAGCGAACCAAACCGAGGGGGAGAGGACAAGCGAGGGGATAAGCGAGGGCTAGGGTTTGTCTACCGGGTCGGGGGTCTTCTTATCCATCTCCTGTTGCTCCTGTAGCACCTCGGTGGCGAGCATCGAACCGTGGTGGCCGTGGATGCACGCCACGGCGAGCTCCTGCCTCCTCCTCTGTACAGAGACAGGAGAAGGCCTTTTTGGTGGGCTGGCCTGAGTACTATTGCAATATGCCGAAGTGCACAGTAGTTAGGATCTTTCTCCATTTACTATTTTTTATTTTCTATTTTTTTATCTTCGTCAAATGTTCCACTAGCAAATGATTACTAGGAAATATTTTAAAGCAGCACATAAAGTTACAATTTATTTTGAAAAAGTTAGATATTTATTTAAATTGAAACAGTTAATTTAATTGTTGCTAACCGTGTTTTAAATAGGTTAGGGACATTTTATTAATCCAAAATATGTTGGATAATTCATGACAAATAGTTAGGGATGTTTGCAACCTAACCCACATTTTATTTTTCCATTTGAAAACTTTATTTATTTGACTTTAAATTAAATTTGAATTTGAACGGGATTTAAATCATCGCGAGATTGACAACAGTAATCGTGGTGACGTGGCATCATTAGCAGAGGGTTATTGTAGCTTAATTATTCGGGTGTCATAGACTCATTTACTACTTTGCTTCTGCAGTATTTGCTTATTGGCTCTATGCCCTATTTTGTAATAAATGTATTGCTCCTGGACTATCGATGTACCAAAGCATTTTTTGATCCCAAAATCTAGTCGGTCCTCTCACAATAGCAAATTGGGCTTGCAAAATCCCAAAATCTCTCTCCACATCTTTTCTAGCCGCCGCTTGAGCATTGTGGAAATCAAGATTTTTCTTACCTTTAGGTTTTTTCAACGGCTTCACAAATGTTTGCCACTTTGGATAGATGCCATCCGCAAGATAATAGCAATAGTTGTATGTATGGACATTTGCTACAAACTACACTGGTGGAAAATCATCATTTGCAATCTTATTCATCAGTGGTGACCGGTTGACAACATTGATGTCATTCAAAAATCCAGGCATTCCAAAGAATGCATGCCAAATCCAAGTCTCTTGATCGGCCACCGCTTCAAGGATTATAGTGGAATCCTTTTTTTGGCCGTGGAATTGCCCATGCCATGCCTTTGGAAAATTCTTCCAACTCCAATGCATGCAATCTATTGAGCCAAGCATACCTGGGAAGCCGCGAGCTTTGTTCATCTCCAATAGCCTTGCGGCGTCTTCAGCATTGGGAGATCTCAAATACTCCTGGCCAAACACTTGGAAAATTCCGGCTGCGAAGCGCTTGACACACATGATGGCTTGGCTCTCACCCATAGCCAAGTGATCATCAACTAGATCAGCCGGGATACCGTATGCTAACATACGCAAAGCGGCTGTCACCTTCTGAAAGGTGCTATGCCCGAGCTCTCCGGTGGCATTCCTCCTTTGCTGAAAAAATGGTCATGGCTCGCTAGTTTCTCTGCAATGCGCCTAAACAACTCAGTGCTCATCCTAAACTGGCGACGAAAGTACGACTCCGGGTATGTGGGATTCTCCGCAAAATAATGCCTGATCAATCTGTTGTGGGCATCGATCCTATTCCTCCAAATTTTCTACCGACCCATAACCGAACCACCGTGCTTCGGTTTTTTATTGATGTGCATAGCTAGGATCATTGCAAGATCCTTCTCCTCGTCCATATCAAATTCTTCTTCGGACGAATCATACGACGAACTCATCTACAATGTTGAATACTAGGCTATAAAAACTACAATCAACATGCACCAAATTCATGAAGTTTGAGCAATACATTCCTTGCGGGCGCCGAGCGGCAGCGAGCGGCCGTGCATTGTTCGTCGGAGGACCGCCGCGTGTGAGGGGCGGCGGTGACTAGGGAGGCAGAGGAAGCCGCCGCCGCGCGGGGATAGGCTGGGGAAGCGCCCAAACGGTCGCCGAGCGGCGCGGGCGGCGGCGGCGCCGCGGATGGATGGGGTGGGTGGAGTTGCGAGCGAGCGCTCGAGAGTCCAGCGCGCGGGAGCGGGTGCAACAAATAAGCGGCGTGCGATGGCATTTCGGCCCGCGCGCTGAACTAGATATGTCGCGTGCACGATTTTTGCGCCTCCGCTGGAGCGCCCAGACCGGTAGCGCGTGCAAAAAACGCTGATTTTCAGTGCGGCGCTTATATAGTGCGGTTGTTGGAGATGCTCTGACATGCGCATGCGCCGCATCAGGAGAGGGCCTCCGCGCACCCAAAAATAGCTGACCCAGCCAGCAAAATTTCGTGTTTTGACCCTTATCGCATACAAATTCAGGATCTGACCCTGGTTGAGAAAAATTTTGGGATTTGACCCTTTCGCTACCACCAGGGGCTCTGTCGGTAGGGTTAGACAGCCTACTGCCATGGGCCCTGGCGATAGGGTGCGACGGAGGGGGACGGCGGTCATTTGCCCGAGATGATGTGGATAAGTACCCTGCCGCCACGGCCCCTGGCGGTAGGATGTCTAACCCTACCGCCATAACCTCTAGCGGTAGGGTGTGGCTGGGTTTTTGCCTCGCAAAGTTTCTGCAACGAAATATCAAAGTGCCCGGGCAGTAGGTTCACCCTACCGCCAGGGGGTTGGCGGCAGGCTGTGTGACCCTACCGCCAGGGTCCATGGCGGTAGGGTCCTGTGTTTTATGATTTCAGGTTTAATTGGTTGCTTCTTTTCAAAATCAATATCACAGCAATATCACAGATCTTAAACAATTAAACTTGGGCATCACATACACATTAACAAAACTTGAAGTACATAGACACATAGTTCCACAAATAGCAAACGGAGTTCCACATAGACACACAAATAGCAAACACACCGTTCCACGAATAAGCTACAAACGGAGTTCCACAAATGGAGTTCCAACACACAAGTAGCAAACACACCGTTCCACAAACGAAGTTCCAACTACAAGAGCCAACTATCCAAGAGCAGAATTACTTGCTCCTTCCCCTCTTGGAGGTACAGTCCTCGTTACTCTTTGAACGAGTCTCTTTAGTCTTCTTCTTGGGCCGTCGAGGAACCGATCTCTAGAAAGGGTCCGGACTCAGTAAATCCTTCTTCTTTGGATTCCTCTTCAGCAGCTGAGATGGTTGAGATGATTGAGTTGGTGGAGGTCCATAATCTTCATCGTACTCCTCCTTCCCATTGCTCTCATCCTCCTCATCCTCCTCCTCCCCTTCTTCATGTGTGGCCTCCTCCTCCTCCTCAGCCAACCTAGACGACGAGGGAACATGGCTTGATGAGCCGATGTGACCCTGTGTGGCTACATGCTGATAAGCTTCAACCGACCCAGCTCCAGCACACCCAAGTAGCCCTACCAGCTTGCGACAGCGCTTCACGAACTTCTGCACTCACAATGAAACAAGGGCATAATAAGTATCAGATTTATGATTGCAAGTGAACAAAGATTCATCTGTTTTGAGGAGGCCGAAGTTGTACCTTCATCGCCCCCCTCATGTTGTTATCCGATTGTACGGTCCTGGAGGTAGCACCTAGTGCATCTGAGGCTTCAAAGATGCATCTATTCAGCTCACCGGATTGTAACGACATAAGTCAGTCACCATGATGAATAAAATAAATTAAATACAACCATCGGTTCAAACTTACCACTCTGTCGATGAGGGGTGCAAACTCCCTAAATCCACTATGCATGTTTCTGATGCCGGTGGTAGGCCTCTTCCTCGGGGTCATCCCTCTCCAGCTCTGTGATGTCTTCCACCGTCCACCCAGGCTTGAGACGAAGACGGTGCTTCTGGCCATCATCGTACCACCTCATGTGTCGGCCCAGGTAAGCATCCCAGTCAGTCACTTTCCTCTCCACATCTTTACGGTACCTCCGTCGGTTCCAATCCGTCACATGAGTTTTATGCTCCTCTCCCCAGTCTGTGATCGACTAATTCTTCTGCCTACTCATCCTGCAATGCATAGGCCACAAGAAACATCATAATAAAGTCGCCACACAATGAAATCATGGGCACAAAGAACAAGCGCACTCACATGTGGAGCGTGTGGCCGCCGGTATCGGTGGGCTGGCCCGGTGGGGTATGCTGATACATCCCAAACTACGGGGCCACGCGGTGTGGCAAGTGCCACTTGACGGTGTACACATAGATCATGGGCACGATGCACCGCCAAAGACCATTGTCCGCATCGCACATCATGTTCTGATCAAAGTCCAACTCTCGATCATGATACGACCACCAGTTTACCTATTGAAGGAAATATGCCCTAGAGGCAATAATAAAGTTATTATTTATTTCCTTATATCATGATAAATGTTTATTATTCATGCTAGAATTGTATTAACCGGAAACATAATACATGTGTGAATACATAGACAAACAGATTGTCACTATTATGCCTCTACTTGACTAGCCCGTTGATCAAAGATGGTTATGTTTCCTGACCATAGACATGAGTTGTCATTTGATTAACGGGGTCACATCATTAGGAGAATGATGTGATTGACATGACCCATTCCGTTAGCTTAGCACCCGATCATTTAGTATGTTGCTATTGCTTTCTTCATGACTTATACATGTTCCTATGACTATGAGATTATGCAACTCCCGTTTACCGGAGGAACACTTTGTGTGCTACCAAACGTCACAACGTAACTGGGTGATTATAAAGGTGCTCTACAGGTGTCTCCAAAGGTACTTGTTGGGTTGGCGTATTTCGAGATTAGGATTTGTCACTCCGATTGTCGGAGAGGTATCTCTGGGCCCTCTCGGTAATGCACATCACTTAAGCCTTGCAAGCATCGCAATTTATGAGTTAGTTGCGAGATAATGTATTACGGAACGAGTAAAGAGACTTGCCGGTAACAAGATTGAACTAGGTATTGAGATACCGACGATCGAATCTCGGGCAAGTAACATTCTGATAACAAAGGGAACAACGTATGTTGTTGTGTGGTTTGACCGATAAAGATCTTCGTAGAATATGTGGGAGGCAATATGAGAATCCAGGTTCCGCTATTGGTTATTGACCGGAGACGTGTCTCGGTCATGTCTACATAGTTCTCGAACCCGTAGGGTCCGCACGCTTAACGTTACGATGACAGTTATATTATGAGTTTATATGTTTGAAGGAAATATGCCCTAGAGGCAATAATAAAGTTATTATTTATTTCCTTATATCATGATAAATGTTTATTATTCATGCTAGAATTGTATTAACCGGAAACATAATACATGTGTGAATACATAGACAAACAGAGTGTCACTAGTATGCCTCTACTTGACTAGCTCGTTGATCAAAGATGGTTATGTTTCCTAACCATAGACATGAGTTGTCATTTGATTAACGGGATCACATCATTAGGAGAATGATGTGATTGACATGACCCATTCCGTTAGCATAGCACTTGATCGTTTAGTTTGTTGCTATTGCTTTCTTCATGACTTATACATGTTCCTATGACTATGAGATTATGCAACTCCCGTTTACCGGAGGAAAACTTTGTGTGCCACCAAACATCACAACGTAACTGGGTGATTATAAAGGTGCTCTACAGGTGTCTCTGAAGGTACTTGTTGGGTTGGCGTATTTCGAGATTAGGATTTGTCACTCCGATTGTCGGAGAGGTATCTCTGGGCCCTCTCGATAATGCACATCACTTAAGCCTTGCAAGCATTGCAACTAATGAGTTACTTGCAGGATGATGTATTACGGAACGAGTAAAGAGACTTGCCGGTAATGAGATTGAACTAGGTATTGAGATACCGACGATCGAATCTCGGGCAAGTAACATACCGATGACAAAGGGAACAACATATGTTGTTATGCGGTCTGACCGATAAAGATCTTCGTAGAATATGTGGGAGCCAATATGAGCATCCAGGTTGCGCTATTGGTTATTGACCGGAGACGTGTCTCGGTCATGTCTACATTGTTCTCGAACCCGTAGGGTCCGCACGCTTAAGGTTTCGATGACAGTTATATTATGAGTTTATGAGTTTTGATGTACCGAAGGAGTTCGGAGTCCCGGATGAGATCGGGGACATGACGAGGAGTCTCGAAATGGTCGAGACATAATGATCGAGATATTGGATGACTATATTCGGACATCGGAAAGGTTCCGAGTGATTCGGGTATTTTTCGGAGTACCGGAGAGTTACGGGAATACGTATTGGGCCTTATTGGGCCATACGGGAAAGAAGGAAAAGGGCCTTAAGGGTGGCCGCACCGAATTGGACTAGGGAAGGGGGGCGCCCCCTTCCTTCCTTCTCCTTTTCCCTTCCTCTTTTCCTATTCCATATGGGAGGTGGAATCCTACTAGGACTAGGGAGTCCTAGTAGGACTCCACACTTGGTGCGCCCCCTCCTAGGGCCGGCCTCCTCCTCCCTTGCTCCTTTATATACGGGTGCAGGGGGCACCCCAAAGACACAACAATTGATCATTGATGTCTTAGCCGTGTGCGGTGCCCCCTTCCACCATAATCCTCGATAATATTATAGCGGTGCTTAGGCGAAGCCCTGTGACGGTAGAACATCAAGATCGTCACCACGTCATCGTGCTGACGGAACTCTTCCCCGACATTCTGCTGGATCGGAGTCCGGGGATCGTCATCGAGCTGAACGTGTGCTAGAACTTGGAGGTGCCGTAGTTTCGGTGCTTGATCGGTCGGGCCGTGAAGACGTACGACTACATCAACCGCGTTGTGCTAACGCTTCCACTTCCGGTCTACGAGGGTACGTAGACAACACTCTCCCCTCTCGTTGCTATGCATCACCATGATCTTGCGTGTGCGTAGGAATTTTTTTGAAATTACTACGTTACCCAACAATGTTTTGATGTACTGAAGATTGTTCAGAGTCCCGGATGTGATCAAGTACATGATGAGGAGTCTCGAAATGGTCGAGACATGAAGATCGATATATTGGAAGCCTATGTTTGGATGTCGGAAGTGTTCCAGGTGAAATCGGGATTTTACCGGAGTACCGGGAGGTTACCGGAACCCCCCGGGGGCTTAATGGGCCTACATGGGCCTTAGTGGAAATAGAGGGAAGCAAGGGGAGTGTGCCACCCCCCAAGGCCCAAATCGAATTGGTTTAGGGCAAGGGGGCCGGCCCCCTCTTTCCTTCTTCCCCTCTCTCTTTCCTTCTCCCGAATCCTATTCCAACTAGGAAAAGGGGGGGAGTCCTACTCCCGGTGGGAGTAGGACTCCTCCTGGCGCGCCCTCTCCTTGGCCGGCCGCACCCCCCTTGCTCCTTTATATACGGGGGCAGGGGGCACCCCATAGACACAGCAATTGATCAAGTTGATCTTTCAGCCGTGTGCGGTGCCCCCCTCCACCATAGTCCACCTCGATAATACTGTAGCAGTGCTTAGGCGAAGCCCTGCGTCGGTAGAACATCAACATCGTCACCACACCGTTGTGCTGACGAAACTCTCCCTCAACACTCGGCTGGATCGGAGTTCGAGGGACGTCATCGGGTTGAACGTGTGCTGAACTCGGAGGTGCCGTACGTTCGGTACTTGATCGGTCGGATCGTGAATACGTACGACTACATCAACCGCATTGTGCAAACGCTTCCGCTTTCGGTCTACGAGGGTACATGGACAACACTCTCCCCTCTCGTTGCTATGCATCACCATGATCTTGCGTGTGCGTAGAAATTTTCTTGAATTACTACGTTCCCCAACAGTGGTATCAGAGCCAGGTTTTATGCCTAGATGTCATATGCACGAGTAGAACACAAGTGAGTTGTGGGCGATATAAGTCATACTGCTTACCAGTATGTCATACTTTGGTTCGGCGGTATTGTTGGATGAAGCGGCCCGGACCGACATTACGCGTACGCTTACGCGAGACTGGTTCTACCGACGTGCTTTGCACACAGGTGGCTGGCGGGTGTCAGTTTCTCCAACTTTAGTTGAACCGAGTGTGGCTACGTCCGGTCCTTGCGAAGGTTAAAACAACACCAACTTGACAAACTATCATTGTGGTTTTGATGCATAGGTAAGAACGTTTCTTGCTAAGCCCGTAGTAGCCACGTAAAAGTTGCAACTACAAAGTAGAAGACGTCTAACTTGTTTTTGCAGAGCATGTTGTGATGTGATATGGTCAAGACATGATGCTAAATTTTATTGTATGAGATGATCATGTTTTGTAACCGAGTTATCGGCAACTGGCAGGAGCCATATGGTTGTCACTTTATTGTATGCAATGCAATCGCCCTGTAATGCTTTACTTTATCACTAAGCGGTAGTGATAGTCGTGGAAGCATAAGTTTGGCGAGACGACAACGATGCTACGATGGAGATCAAGGTGTCGCGCCGGTGACGATGGTGATCATGACGATGCTTCGGAGATGGAGATCACAAGCATAAGATGATGATGTCCATATCATATCACTTATATTGATTGCATGTGATGTTTATCTTTTATGCATCTTATCTTGCTTTGATTGACGGTAGCATTATAAGATGATCTCTCACTAAATTTCAAGATAAAAGTGTTCTCCCTGAGTATGCACCGTTGCCAAAGTTCGTCGTGCCCAGACACCACGTGATGATCGGGTGTGATAAGCTCTACGTCCATCTACAACGGGTGCAAGCCAGTTTTGCACACGCAGAATACTCAGGTTCAACTTGACGAGCCTAGCATATGCAGATATGGCCTCGGAACACTGAGACCGAAAGGTCGAGCGTGAATCATATAGTAGATATGATCAACATAGTGATGTTCACCGTTGAAAACTACTCCATTTCACGTGATGATCGGTTATGGTTTAGTTGATTTGGATCACGTCATCACTTAAAAGATTAGAGGGATGTCTTTCTAAGTGGGAGTTCTTAAGTAATATGATTAATTGAACTTAAATTTATCATGAACTTAGTACCTGATAGTATCTTTCTTGTCTATGTTTGATTGTAGATAGATGGCCCGTGCTGTTGTTCCGTTGAATTTTAATGCGTTCCTTGAGAAAGCAAAGTTGAAAGATGATGGTAGCAATTACACGGACTGGGTCCGTAACTTGAGGATTATCCTCGTTGCTCCTCAGAAGAATTACGTCCTGGAAGCACCGCTGAGTGCCAGGCCTGCTGCTGATGCAACTGCAGACATTAAGAACGCCTGGCAGAGCAAAGCTGATGACTACTCGGTAGTTCAGTGTGCCATGCTTTACAACTTAGAACCGGGACTTCAACGACGTGTTGAACGTCATGGAGCATATGAGATGTTCCAGGAATTGAAGTTAATATTTCAAGCAAATGCCCGGATTGAGAGATATGAAGTCTCCAATAAGTTCTACATCTTCAAGATGGAGGAGAATAGTTCTGTCAGTGAACATATACTCAGAATTTCTGGGTACCATAATCACTTAACTCAGCTGGGAGTTAATCTTCCGGTTGATAGTTTCATTGACAGAGTTCTACAATCACTGCCACCAAGCTACAAGAGCTTCGTGATGAACAATAATATGCAAGGGATGAATAAATCAATTCCCGAGCTCTTCGCAATGCTAAAGGCAGTGGAGGTAGAAATCAAGAAGGAGCATCAAGTGTTGATGGTCAATAAGACCACCAGTTTCAAGAAAAAGGGTAAAGGGAAGAAGAAGGGGAACTTCAAGAAGAACAGCAAGCAAGTTGGTGCTCAGGAGAAGAAACCCAAGTCTGGACCTAAGCCTGAAACTGAGTGCTTCTACTGCAAGCAGACTGGTCACTGGAAGCGGAACTGCCCCAAGTATTTGGCGGATAAGAAGGATGGCAAGGTGAACAAAGGTATATGTGATATACATGTTATTGATGTGTACCTTACTAGAGCTTGCAGTAGCACTTGGGTATTTGATATTGTTTCTGTTGCTAATATTTGCAACTCGAAACAGGGACTATGGATTAAGCGAACACTGGCAAAGGACGAGGTGACGATGCGCATGGGAAATGGTTCCAAAGTTGATGTGATCGCGGTCGGCACGCTACCTCTACATCTACCTTCAGGATTAGTATTAGACCTAAATAATTGTTATTTGGTGCCAGCGCTGAGCATGAACATTATGTCTGGATCTTGTTTGATGCGAGACAGTTATTCATTTAAATCAGAGAATAATGGTTGTTCTATTTATATGAGTAATATCTTTTATAGTCATGCACCCTTGAAGAGTGGTCTATTTTTGATGAATCTCGATAGTAGTGATACACATATTCATAATGTTGAAACCAAAAGATGCAGAGTTAATAATGATAGTGCAACTTATTTGTGGCACTGCCGTTTAGGTCATATCGATGTAAAGCGCATGAAGAAACTCCATACTGATGGACATTTGGAACCACTTGATTATGAATCACTTGGTACTTGTGAACCGTGCCTCATGGGCAAGATGACTAAAACGCTGTTCTCCGGAACTATGGAGAGAGCAACAGATTTATTGGAAATCATACATACAGATGTATGTGGTCCAATGAATGTTGAGGCTCGTGGCGGATATCGTTATTTTCTCACCTTCGCAGATGATTTAAGCAGATATGGGTATATCTACTTAATGAAGCATAAGTCTGAAACATTTGAAAAGTTCAAAGAATTTCAGAGTGAAGTTGAAAATCATCGTAACAAGAAAATAAAGTTTCTACGATCTGATCGTGGAGGAGAATATTTGAGTTACGAGTTTGGTCTACATTTCAAACAATGTGGAATAGTTTCGCAACTCACGCCACCCGGAACACCACAGCGTAATGGTATGTCCGAACGTCGTAATCGTACTTTACTAGATATGGTGCGATCTATGATGTCTCTTACAGATTTACCGCTATCATTTTGGGGATATGCTTTAGAGACGGCCGCATTCACGTTAAATAGGGCACCATTAAAATCCGTTGAGACGACGCCTTATGAACTGTGGTTTGGCAAGAAACCAAAGTTGTCGTTTCTGAAAGTTTGGGGCTGCGATGCTTATGTGAAAAAGATTCAACCTGATAAGCTCGAACCCAAATCATAGAAATGTGTCTTCATAGGATACCCAAAGGAGACTGTTGGGTACACCTTCTATCACAGATCCGAAGGCAAGACTTTCGTTGCTAAGAATGGATCCTTTCTAGAGAAGGATTTTCTCTCGAAAGAAGTGAGTGGGAGGAAAGTGGAACTTGATGAGGTAACTATACCTGCTCCTCTATTGGAAAGTAGTTCAGCACAGAAACCAGTTTCGGTGACACCTACACCAATTACTGAGGAAGTTAATGATGATGATCATGGAACTTCAGATCAAGTTACTACTGAACCTCGTAGATCAACCAGAGTAAGATCCGCACCAGAGTGGTACGGTAATCCTATTCTGGAAGTCATGCTACTAGATCATGATGAACCTACGAACTATGAAGAAGCGATGGTGAGCCTAGATTCCGCAAAATGGCTTGAGGCCTTGAAATCTGAGATAGGATCCATGTATGAGCACAAAGTATGGACTTTGGTTGACTTGCCCGATGATCGGCAAGCAATTGAGAATAAATGGATCTTCAAGAAGAAGACTGACGCTGACGGTAATGTTACTGTCTATAAAGCTCGACTTGTTGCAAAAGGTTTTCGACAAGTTCAAGGGATTGACTACGATGAGACCTTCTCACCCGTAGCGATGCTTAAGTCTGTCCGAATCATGTTAGCAATTGCCGCATTTTATGATTATGAAATTTGGCAAATGGATGTCAAAACTGCATTCCTGAATGGATTTCTGGAAGAAGAGTTGTATATGATGCAACCAGAAGGTTTTGTCGATCCAAAGGGAGCTAACAAAGTGTGCAAGCTCCAACGATCCATTTATGGACTGGTGCAAGCCTCTCGGAGTTGGAATAAATGCTTTGATAGTGTGATCAAAGCATTTGGTTTTATACAGAATTTTGGAGAAGCCTGTATTTATAAGAAAGTGAGTGGGAGCTCTGTAGCATTTCTGATATTATATGTGGATGACATATTGCTGATTGGAAATGATATAGAATTTCTGGATAGCATAAAGGGATACTTGAATAAGAGTTTTTCAATGAAAGACCTCAGTGAAGCTGCTTACATATTGGGAATCAAGATCTATAGAGATAGATCAAGACGCTTAATTGGACTTTCACAAAGCACATACCTTGACAAAGTTTTGAAGAAGTTCAAAATGGATCAAGCAAATAAAGGGTTCTTGCCTGTGTTACAAGGTGTGAAGTTGAGTAAGACTCAATGCCCGACCACTACAGAAGATAGAGAGAAAATGGAAGATCTTCCCTATGCTTCAGCCATAGGCTCCATTATGTATGCAATGTTGTGTACCAGACCTGATGTGTGCCTTGCTATAAGTCTAGCAGGGAGGTACCAAAGTAATCCAGGAGTGGATCACTGGATAGCGGTCAAGAACATCCTGAAATACCTGAAAAGGACTAAGGATATGTTTCTCGTTTATGGAGGTGACAAAGAGCTTATTGTACACGGTTACGTTGATGCAAGCTTTGACACTGGTCCGGACGATTCTAAATCGCAAACCGGATACGTGTTTACATTGAACGATGGAGCTGTCAGTTGGTGCAGTTCTAAACAAAGCGTTGTGGCGGGATCTACATGTGAAGCGGAGTACATAGCTGCTTCGGAAGCAGCAAAGCAGCAAATGAAGGAGTCTAGATGAAGGAGTTCATATCCGATCTAGGTGTCATACCTAGTGCATCGGGTCCAATGAAAATCTTTTGTGACAATACTGGTGCAATTGCCTTGGCGAACGAATCCATATTTCACAAGAGAACCAAACAAATCAAGAGATGCTTCAATTCCATCCGGGATTTAGTCCAGGTGGGAGACATAGAAATTTGCAAGATACATACGGATCTGAATGTTGCAGACCCGTTGACTAAGCCTCTTCCACGAGCAAAACATGATCAGCACCAAGGCTCCATGGGTGTTAGAATCATTACTGTGTAATCTAGATTATTGACTCTAGTGCAAGTGGGAGACTGAAGGAAATATGCCCTAGAGGCAATAATAAAGTTATTATTTATTTCCTTATATCATGATAAATGTTTATTATTCATGCTAGAATTGTATTAACCGGAAACATAATACATGTGTGAATACATAGACAAACAGATTGTCACTAGTATGCCTCTACTTGACTAGCCCGTTGATCAAAGATGGTTATGTTTCCTAACCATAGACATGAGTTGTCATTTGATTAACGGGGTCACATCATTAGGAGAATGATGTGATTGACATGACCCATTCCGTTAGCTTAGCACCCGATCATTTAGTATGTTGCTATTGCTTTCTTCATGACTTATACATGTTCCTATGACTATGAGATTATGCAACTCCCGTTTACCGGAGGAACACTTTGTGTGCTACCAAACGTCACAACGTAACTGGGTGATTATAAAGGTGCTCTACAGGTGTCTCCAAAGGTACTTGTTGGGTTGGCGTATTTCGAGATTAGGATTTGTCACTCCTATTGTCGGAGAGGTATCTCTGGGCCCTCTCGGTAATGCACATCACTTAAGCCTTGCAAGCATTGCAACTAATGAGTTAGTTGCGAGATAATGTATTATGGAACGAGTAAAGAGACTTGCTGGTAACAAGATTGAACTAGGTATTGAGATACCGACGATCGAATCTCGGGCAAGTAACATACCGATGACAAACGGAACAACGTATGTTGTGTGCGGTTTGACCGATAAAGATCTTTGTAGAATATGTGGGAGCCAATATGAGCATCCAGGTTCCGCTATTGGTTATTGACCGGAGACGTGTCTCGGTCATGTCTACATAGTTCTCGAACCTGTAGGGTCCGCACGCTTAACGTTACGATGACAGTTATATTATGAGTTTATGTTTTGATGTACCGAAGATTGTTCGGAGTCCCGGATGTGATCAAGTACATGACGAGGAGTCTCGAAATGGTCGAGACATGAAGATTGATATATTGGAAGCCTATGTTTGGATGTCGGAAGTGTTCCGTGTGAAATCAGGATTTTACCGGAGTACCGGGAGGTTACCGGAACCCCCCAGGGGCTTAATGGGCCTACATGGGCTTTAGTGGAAATAGAGGGAAGCAAGGGGAGTGTGGGGTGCGTGCCCCAAGGCCCTAACCGAATTGGTTTAGGGCAAGGGGGCCGGCCCCCTCTTTACTTCTTCCCCTCTCTCTTTCCTTCTCCCGAATCCTATTCCAACTAGGAAAAGGGGGGGAGTCCTACTCCCGGTGGGAGTAGGACTCCTCCTGGCGCGCCCTCTCCCTGGCCGGACGCACCCCCTTGCTCCTTTATATACGGGGGAAGGGGCACCCCATAGACACAACAATTGATCAAGTTGATCTTTTAGCCGTGTGCGGTGCCCCCCTCCACCATAGTCCACCTCGATAATACTGTAGCGGTGCTTAGGCGAAGCCCTGCGTTGGTAGAACATCAACATCGTCACCACGCCGTCGTGCTGACGAAACTCTCCCTCAACCTCGGCTGGATCGGAGTTCGAGGGACGTCATCGGGCTGAACGTGTGCTGAACTCGGAGGTGCCGTACGTTCGGTACTTGATCGGTCGGATCGTGAATACGTACGACTACATCAACCGCGTTGTGCAAACGCTTCCGCTTTCAGTCTACGAGGGTACGTGGACAACACTCTACCCTCTCGTTGCTATGCATCACCTGAAGGAAATATGCCCTAGAGGCAATAATAAAGTTATTATTTATTTCCTTATATCATGATAAATGTTTATTATTCATGCTAGAATTGTATTAACCGGAAACATAATACATGTGTGAATACATAGACAAATAGAGTGCCACTAGTATGCCTCTACTTGACTAGCTCGTTAATCAAAGATGGTTATGTTTCCTAACCATAGACAAAGAAGTTGTTATTTGATTAACGAGATCACATCATTAGTTGAATGATCTGATTGACATGACCCATTCCATTAGCTTAGCACCCGATCGTTTAGTATGTTGCTATTGCTTTCTTCATGACTTATACATGTTCCTATGACTATGAGATTATGCAACTCCCGTTTGCCAAAGGAACACTTTGTGTGCTACCAAACGTCACAACGTAACTGGGTGATTATAAAGGAGCTCTACAGGTGTCTCTAAAGGTACATGTTGGGTTGGCGTATTTCGAGATTAGGATTTGTCACTCCGATTGTCGGAGAGGTATCTCTGGGCCCTCTCGGTAATGCACATCACATAAGCCTTGCAAGCATTACAACTAATATGTTAGTTGTGAGATGATGTATTACGGAACGAGTAAAGAGGCTTGCCGGTAACGAGATTGAACTAGGTATTGGATACCGACGATCGAATCTCGGGCAAGTAACATACCGATGACAAAGGGAACAACGTATGTTGTTATGCGGTCTGACCGATAAAGATCTTCGTAGAATATGTAGGAGCCAATATGGGCATCCAGGTCCCGCTATTGGTTATTGACCGGAGACGTGTCTCGGTCATGTCTACATTGTTCTCGAACCGTAGGGTCCGCACGCTTAAGGTTTCGATGACAGTTATATTATGAGTTTATGAGTTTTGATGTACCGAAGGAGTTCGGAGTCCCGGATGAGATCGGGGACATGACGAGGAGTCTCGAAATGGTCGAGGCGTAAAAATCGATATATTGGACGACTATATTCGGACATCGGAAAGGTTCCGAGTGATTCGGGTATTTTTCGGAGTACCGGGTAGTTACGGGAGAAGCAATGGGCCTTGATGGGCTTTAGTGGGAAGAGGAGAAAGGGCCAAGGGGCTGCTGCGCCCCCCCTACCCTCTAGTCCGAATTGGACTAGGGAAAAGGGGGCCGGCCACCTTTCCTTCTCCTCCACTTCCTTCTCCCTTCCTCCCCTCTTGGTGGACTCCTACTAGGACTTGGAGTCCTAGTAGGACTCCACATCCTGGCCGCACCAATTGCCTTGGCCGGCCTCCTCCTCCTCCATCCTTTATATACTGAGGCAAGGGGCACCCCATAGACAGAAGTTGATCTTCGTGATTGTTCCTTAGCCGTGTGCGGTGCCCCCCTCCACCATATTCCACCTCAGTCATATTGTAGCGGTGCTTAGGCGAAGCCCTGCGACGGTAGAACATCAAGATCGTCACCACGCCGTCGTGCTGACGGAACTCTTCCCCGAAGCTTTGCTGGATCGGAGCCCAGGGATCGTTATCGAGCTGTACGTGTGCTAAGAACTCGAAGGTGCCGGAGTAATGGTGTTTGGATCGGTCGGATCGGGAAGACGTACGACTACTTCCTCTACATTGTGTCAATGCTTCCGTTGTCGATCTACAAGGGTACGTAGATCATACTCTCCCCTCTCGTTGCTATGCATCACCATGATCTTGCGTGTGCGTAGGAAATTTTTTGAAATTACTACGTTCCCCAACAGTGGCATCCGAGCCTAGGTTTTATATGTTGATGTTATATGCACGAGTAGAACACAAGTGAGTTGTGGGCGATATAAGTCATACTGCTTACCAATATGTCATACTTTGGTTCGGCGGTATTGTTGGACGAAGCGGCCCAGACCGACATTACGCGTACGCTTACGCGAGACCGGTTCTCCCGACGTGCTTTGCACAGAGGTGGCTTGCGGGTGACAGTTTCTCCAACTTTAGTTGAACCGAGTGTGGCTACGTCCGGTCCTTGCGAAGGTTAAAACAGCACCAACTTGACAAACTATCATTGTGGTTTTGATGCGTAGGTAAGATTGGTTCTTGCTTAAGCCCGTAGCAGCCACGTAAAAACTTGCAACAACAAAGTAGAGGACGTCTAACTTGTTTTTGCAGGGCATGTTGTGATGTGATATGGTCAAGACATGATGCTAAATTTTATTGTATGAGATGATCATGTTTTGTAACCGAGTTATCGGCAACTGGCAGGAGCCATATGGTTGTCGCTTTATTGTATGCAATGCAATCGCGATGTAATGCTTTACTTTATCACTAAGAGGTAGCGATAGTCGTGGAAGCATAAGATTGGCGAGACGACAACGATGCTACGATGGAGATCAAGGTGTCGCGCCGGTGACGATGGTGATCACGACGGTGCTTCAAAGATGGAGATCACAAGCACAAGATGATGATGGCCATATCATATCACTTATATTGATTGCATGTGATGTTTATCTTTTATGCATCTTATCTTGCTTTGATTGACGGTAGCATTATAAGATGATCTCTCACTAATTATCAAGAAGTGTTCTCCCTGAGTATGCACCATTGCGAAAGTTCTTCGTGCTGAGACACCACGTGATGATCGGGTGTGATAGGCTCTACGTTCAAATACAACGGGTGCAAAACAGTTGCACACGCGGAATACCCAGGTTATACTTGACGAGCCAAGCACATACAGATATGGCCTCAGAACACGGAGACCGAAAGGTCGAGCGTGAATCATATAGTAGATATGATCAACATAGTGATGTTCACCAATGAAACTACTCCGTCTCACGTGATGATCGGACATGGTTTAGTTGATTTGGATCACGTGATCACTTAGAGGATTAGAGGGATGTCTATCTAAGTGGGAGTTCTTAAGTAATATGATTAATTGAACTTTAATTTATCATGAACTTAGTCCTGGTAGTATTAGCATATCTATGTTGTAGATTAATAGCTCGCGTTGTTGCTTTCATATGTTTATTTTGATAGGTTCCTAGAGAAAATTGTGTTGAAAGATGTTAGTAGCAATGATGCGGATTGGATCCGTGATCTGAGGTTTATCCTCATTGCTGCACAGAAGAATTAGGTCCTTGATGCACCGCTAGGTGACATACCTATTGCAGGAGCAGATGCAGACGTTATGAACGTTTGGCTAGCTCAATATGATGACTACTTGATAGTTTAAGTGCACCATGCTTAACGGCTTAGAATCGGGACTTCAAAGACGTTTTGAACGTCATGGACCATATGAGATGTTCCAGGAGTTGAAGTTAATATTTCAAGCAAATACCCGAGTTGAGAGATATGAAGTCTCCAACAAGTTCTATAGCTAAAAGATGGAGGAGAATCGCTCAACTAGTGAGCATGTGCTCAGATTGTCTGGGTACTACAATCGCTTGAATCAAGTGGGAGTTAATCTTCCAGATAAGATAGTGATTGACAGAATTCTCTAGTCACCATCACCAAGTTAGTAGAACTTCGTGATGAACTATAATATGCAAGGGATAACGGAAACAACTCCCAAGCTCTTCGTGATGCTGAAATCAACGAAGGTAGAAATCAAGAAAAACATCAAGTGTTGATGGTTGACAAGATCACTAGTTTCAAGAAAATGGCAGAGGGAAGAAGGGGAACTTCAAGAAGAATAGCAAGCAAGTTGCTGCTCAAGTGAAGAAGCCCAAGTCTGGTCCTAAGCCTGAGACTAAGTGCTTCTACTGCAAAGGGACTGGTCACTGGAAGCGGAACTACCCCAAGTGATTGGCGGATAAGAAGGATGGCAAAGTGAACATAAGTATATTTGATATACATGTTATTGATGTGTACTTTACTAGTGTTTATAGAAAACCCTCAGTATTTGATACTAGTTCAGTTGCTAATATTAGTAACTCGAAACGGGAGTTGCATAATAAACAGAGACTAGTTAAGGGTGAAGTGACGATGTGTGTTGGAAGTGGTTCCAAGATTGATATGATCATCATCGCACACTCCCTATAATTTCGGGATTAGTGTTGAACCTAAATAAGTGTTATTTGGTGTTTGCGTTGAGCATGAATATGATTTGATCATGTTTATTGTAATACGGTTATTCATTTAAGTAAGAGAATAAATTGTTGTTCTGTTTACATGAATAAAACCTTATATGGTTACACACCCAATGAAAATAGTTCGTTGGATCTCGATCGTAGTGATACACATAATCATAATATTGAAACCAAAAGATGCAAAGTTAATAATGATAGTGCAACTTATTTGTAGCACTGCCGTTTAGGTCATATTGGTGTAAAGCGCATGAAGAAACGCCATGCTGATGGGCTTTTGGAATCACTTGATTATGAATCAGTTGATGCTTGCGAACCATGCCTCATGGGCAAGATGACTAAGACTCTGTTCTTCGGAACAATGGAGCGAGCAACAAATTTGTTGGAAATCATACATACTGATGTATGTGGTCCGATGAATATTGAGGCTCGCGACAGGTATCATTATTTTCTGATCTTCACAGATGATTTGAGCAGATATGAGTATATCTACTTGATGAAACATACGTCTGAAACATTTGAAAAGTTCAAAGAATTTCAGAGTGAAGTGAAAAATCATCGTAACAAGAAAATAAAGTTTCTACGATCTGATCGTAGAGAAGAGTATTTGAGTTACGAGTTTGGCCTTCAGTTAAAAACAATGTGAAATAGTTTCACTACTCATGCCACCTGGAACACCACAATGTAATGGTGTGTCCGAACGTCATAACCGTACTTTATTAAATATGGTGCGATCTATGATGTCTCTTACCGATCTACCACTATCGTTTTGGGGTTATGCATTAAAGACAGCTGCATTCACGTTAAAAGGGCACCATCAAAATCCGTTGAGACGACGCCTTATGAACTGTGGTTTGGCAAGAAACCAAAGTTGTCGTTTATGAAAGTTTGGGGCTGCGATGCTTATGTGAAAAAGCTTCAACCTGATAAGCTCGAACCCAAATCGGAGAAATGTGTCTTCATAGGATATCCAAAGGAAACTATTGGATACACCTTCTATCACAGATCCGAAGGCAAGACTTTTGTTGCTAAATTCGGAAACTTTCTGGAGGAGTTTCTCTCGAAAGAAGTGAGTGGGAGGAAAGTAGAAAACTTGATAAGGTAATTATACCTTCTCCCTTATTGGAAAGTAGTTCATCACAGAAATCTGTTCTTGTGACTACTACACCAATTAGTGAGGAAGCTAATGATGATGATCATGTAACTTCAGATCAAGTTACTACTGAATCTCATAGGTAAACCAGAGTGAGATCCGCACCAGAGTGGTATGGTAATCCTGTTCTAGAAGTCATGTTACTAAGACCATGACGAACTTGCGAACTATGAGGAAGCGATGATGAGCCCAGATTCCGCGAAATGGTTTGAGGCCATGAAATCTAAGATATGACCCATGTATGAGAACAAAGTATGGACTTTCATGGATTTTCCCGATGATCGGCAAGCCATAGAAAATAAATGGATCTTCAAGAGGAAGACGAACGCTGATAGTAGTGTTAATATCTACAAAGCTAGAATTGTCGCAAAAGGTTTTCGACAAGTTCAAGGTGTTGACTACGATGAGAGTTTCTCACTCGTATCTATGCTTGAGTCTGTCCGAATCATGTTAGTAATTGCCGCATTTTATGAAATCTGGCAAATGGATAAACAAAACTGCATTCCTTAATGGATTTATTGAAGAAGAGTTGTATATGATGCAACCAGAAGGTTTTGTCAATCCGAAAGGTGCTAACAAAATGTGCAAACTCTAGCGATCCATCTGTGGACTGGTGCAAGCATCTCGGAGTTGGAATATACACTTTGATGAGTTGATCAAAGCGTATAGTTTTATACAGACTTGCGGTGAAGCCTGTATTTACGAGAAAGTGAGTGGGAGCACTACAGCATTTCTGATAAGTATATGTGAATGACATATTGTTGATCGGAAATAATGTAGAATTATTCTGTAAAGCATAAAGGAGTGTTTGAAAGGAGTTTTTTAAAGAAAGACTTCGGTGAAGCTGCTTACATATTGAGCTTCAAGATCTATAGAGATAGATCAAGACGCTTGATAAGTTTTCTCAATGAGTACATACCTTGACAAGATTTTGAAATAGTTCAAAATACAGCAGTCAAAGAAAGAGTTCTTTCCTATATTACAAGGCGTGAAGTTGAGTAAGACTCAAAGCCCGACCACGGCAGAAAATAGAAAGAGAATGAAAGTCATTCCCTATGCCTTGGCCATAGGTCCTATAAAGTATGTCATGCTGTATACCAGATCTATTGTATACCCTGTACTGATTTGGCAAGGGAGTACAATAGTGATCTAGGAGTAGATCACTGGACAGCGGTCAGAATTATCCTTAGTGAAATAAGGATATGTTTCTCGATTATGGACGTGACAAAAAGGTTCGTCGTAAAGGGTTACGTCGATGCAAGTTTTTGACACTGATCCAGATGATTCTAAGTCTCAATCTGGATACATATTGAAAGTGGGAGCAATTAGCTAGAGTAGCTCCGTGCAGAGCATTGTAGACATAGAATTTTGCAAAATACATACGGATCTGAATTTGGCAGGCCCGTTGACTAAATTTCTCTCACAAGCAAAACATGATCACTCTTTGGGTGTTAATCACATAGCGATGTGAACTAGATTATTGAATCTAGTAAACCCTTTGGGTGTTAGTCACATGGAGATGTGAACCAATCACATAAAGATGTGAACTATTGGTGTTAATCACATAGCGATGTGAACTAGATTATTGACTCTAGTGCAAGTGGGAGACTGAAGGAAATATGCCCTAGAGGCAATAATAAAGTTATTATTTATTTCCTTATATCATGATAAATGTTTATTATTCATGCTAGAATTGTATTAACCGGAAACATAATACATGTGTGAATACATAGACAAATAGAGTGTCACTAGTATGCCTCTACTTGACTAGCTCGTTAATCAAAGATGGTTATGTTTCCTAACCATAGACAAAGAAGTTGTTATTTGATTAACGAGATCACATCATTAGTTGAATGATCTGATTGACATGACCCATTCCATTAGCTTAGCACCCGATCGTTTAGTATGTTGCTATTGCTTTCTTCATGACTTATACATGTTCCTATGACTATGAGATTATGGAACTCCCGTTTGCCAGAGGAACACTTTGTGTGCTACCAAACGTCACAACGTAACTGGGTGATTATAAAGGAGCTCTACAGGTGTCTCTAAAGGTACATGTTGGGTTGGCGTATTTCGAGATTAGGATTTGTCACTCCGATTGTCGGAGAGGTATCTCTGGGCCCTCTCGGTAATGCACATCACATAAGCCTTGCAAGCATTACAACTAATATGTTAGTTGTGAGATGATGTATTACGGAACGAGTAAAGAGGCTTGCCGGTAACGAGATTGAACTAGGTATTGGATACCGACGATCGAATCTCGGGCAAGTAACATACCGATGACAAAGGGAACAACGTATGTTGTTATGCGGTCTGACCGATAAAGATCTTCGTAGAATATGTAGGAGCCAATATGGGCATCCAGGTCCCGCTATTGGTTATTGACCGGAGACGTGTCTCGGTCATGTCTACATTGTTCTCGAACCGTAGGGTCCGCACGCTTAAGGTTTCGATGACAGTTATATTATGAGTTTATGAGTTTTGATGTACCGAAGGAGTTCG
The DNA here is from genome assembly GCF_056163025.1 of Triticum urartu. Taxonomy (NCBI): domain Eukaryota; kingdom Viridiplantae; phylum Streptophyta; class Magnoliopsida; order Poales; family Poaceae; genus Triticum; species Triticum urartu. The sequence goes on along the minus strand of NC_141875.1, from coordinate 108,788,399 downwards.
GAGTCCCGGATGAGATCGGGGACATGACGAGGAGTCTCGAAATGGTCGAGGCGTAAAAATCGATATATTGGACGACTATATTCGGACATCGGAAAGGTTCCGAGTGATTCGGGTATTTTTCGGAGTACCGGGTAGTTACGGGAGAAGCAATGGGCCTTGATGGGCTTTAGTGGGAAGAGGAGAAAGGGCCAAGGGGCTGCTGCGCCCCCCCTACCCTCTAGTCCGAATTGGACTAGGGAAAAGGGGGCCGGCCACCTTTCCTTCTCCCTTCCTCCCCTCTTGGTGGACTCCTACTAGGACTTGGAGTCCTAGTAGGACTCCACATCCTGGCCGCACCAATTGCCTTGGCCGGCCTCCTCCTCCTCCATCCTTTATAAACTGAGGCAAGGGGCACCCCATAGACAGAAGTTGATCTTCGTGATCGTTCCTTAGCCGTGTGCGGTGCCCCCCTCCACCATATTCCACCTCAGTCATATTGTAGCGGTGCTTAGGCGAAGCCCTGCGACGGTAGAACATCAAGATCGTCACCACGCCGTCGTGCTGACGGAACTCTTCCCCGAAGCTTTGCTGGATCGGAGCCCGGGGATCGGGAAGACGTACGACTACTTCCTCTACGTTGTGTCAATGCTTCCGTTGTCGATCTACAAGGGTACGTAGATCATACTCTCCCCTCTCGTTGCTATGCATCACCATGATCTTGCGTGTGCGTAGGAATTTTTTTGAAATTACTACGTTCCCCAACATCACCATGATCTTGCGTGTGCGTAGAATTTTTTTGAAATTACTACGTTCCCCAACATCACCATGATCTTGCGTGTGCGTAGAATTTTTTTGAAATTACATATACATTGGTAAGTTCGCACTCTCGGTCATAAGTGGAATCAAATAGAAAGGTGGTGAGCGAGTTCATATACCTGCGTATGCGTCAAAGCGTCCAACTCGTTGGTGTAGGTCTTGTAAGAAGTCTTGTTCAGGCCCGTGTAGAGATACGGCCAGTTGGCAGAGTTCCCGGAGCTGTCTGGAAACATGACCTTCGTGAGAAGATACCACAGGTAGGCCCTCGTGTACCACTCCACAGTCGCCTCGTCTGCGCCTTCGGGGCATGTCTTCCGGTGCTCTGAGAGCCAGGGCAAAAATACACTGGATGTACGGTTATCCTTAGCATCGGGGCAGTTGCCGATGAGGGTGGTAACTGCTACGTCTTGAGCTTGCGTTGGTTTTCCCCGAAGAGGAAGGGATGATGCAGCAGAGTAGCGTAAGTATTTCCCTCGGTTTTCGAGAACCAAGGTATCAATCCAGTAGGAGGCCACGCGCAAGTCCCTCGTACCTACACAACACAAAGAGCTCAACACAACCAACGCGATTAGGGGTTGTCAATCCCTTCACGGTCACTTACGGAAGTGAGATCCGATAAATAATTTTTTGGTATTTTTGATATAAAGATGCAAAGTGAAAAGTAAAAGGCAAAGTAAAAACAAAAAAAGATTAAAGTGATGGAGATTGATATGATGAGAATAGACCCGGGGGCCATAGGTTTCACTAGTGGCTTCTCTCGAGAGCATAAGTTTTCTACGGTGGGTGAACAAATTACTGTTGAGCAATTGACAGAATTGAGCATAGTTATGAGAATATCTAGGCATGATCATGTATATAGGCATCACGTCCGTGACAAGTAGATCGAAACAATTCTGCATCTACTACTATTACTCCACCCATCGACCGCTATCCAGCATGCATCTAGAGTATTAAGTTAAAAACAGAGTAACGCTTTAAGCAAGATGACATGATGTAGAGAGATAAATTCATGCAATATGAAATAAACCCCATCTTGTTATCCTCGATGGCAACGATACAATACGTGTCTTGCTGCCCCTTCTGTCACTGGGAAAGAACACCGCAAGATCGAACCCAAAGCTAAGCACTTCTCCCATGGCAAGAACTACCAATCTAGTTGGCCAAACCAAACGGATAATTCCAAGAGACTTGCAAAGATAACCAATCATACATAAAAGAATTCAGAGAAGATTCAAATATTGTTCATAGATAGACTTGATCATAAATCCACAATTCATCGGTCTCAACAAACACACCGCAAAAGAAGAAGATTACATCGAATAGATCTCCACAAGAGAGGGGCAGAACATTGTATTGAGATCCAAAAAGAGAGAAGAAGCCATCTAGCTACTAACTATGGACCTGAAGGTCTGAGGTAAACTACTCACACTTCATCGGAGGGGCTATGATGATGTAGAAGCCCTCCGTGATGATGGCCCTCTCCGGCGGAGCTCCGGAACAGGCCCCAAGATGGGATCTCGTGGATACAGAAAGTTGCGGCGGTGGAATTAGGTTTTTGGCTCCTGTTCTGATCGTTTGGGGGTACATGGGTATATATAGGAGGAAGGAGTACGTCGGTGGAGCACCGAGGGGCCCATGAGGCAGGGGGCGCGCCCTGTAGGGGGGTGCGCCCCCTACCCTCGTGACTGCCTCCGGTACTTCTTGGAATAGGGTCCAAGTCTCCTGGGTCTTATCCGAGAAGAAAATCACGTTCCAAAAAGGATTTTTCTATTTGGACTCCGTTTGATATTCTGTTTCTTCGAAACACTGAAATAGGCAAAAAACAGCAATTCTGGACTGGGCCTCCGGTTAATAGGTTAGTCCCAAAAATAATATAAAAGTGGAAAATAAAGCCCAATGTAGTCCAAAACAGTAGATAATATAGCATGGAGCAATCAAAAATTATAGATACGTTGGAGACGTATCAGGCATCCCCAAGCTTAATTCTTGCTCGTCCTCAAGTAGGTAAATGATAAAAAGAGAATTTTTGATGCGGAGTGCTACTTGGCATAATTTCAATGCAAAATTTCTTAATTGTGGTATGGATATTAAGATCAGAAAGATTCAAGACAAAAGTTCATATTGACATAAAGAATAATAACACTTCAAGCATACTAATAAAGTAATTATGTCTTCTCAAAATAACATGGCCAAAGAAAGTTATCCCTACAAAATCATATAGTCTGGCTATGCTCTATCTTCACCACACAAAGTATTTAAATCATGCACAACCCCGATGACAAGCCAAGCAATTGTTTCATACTCTAACTTTTTCAAAACTTTTTCAATCTTCATGCAATACATGAGCGTGAGCCATGGACATAGCACTATGTGGAATAGAAGGGTGGTTGTGGAGAAGACAAAAAGAGGGGAAGATAGTCTCACATCAACTAGGCGTATCAACGGGCTATGGAGATGCCCATCAATAGATATCAATGTGAGTGAGTAGGGATTTCCATGCAACGGATGCACTAGAGCTATAAGTATATGAAAGCTCGTCAAAAGAAACTAAGTGGGTGTGCATCCAACTCGCTTGCTCACGAAGACCTAGGGCAATTTGAGGAAGCCCATCATTGGAATATACAAGCCAAGTTCTATAATGAAAAATTCCCACTAGTATATGAAAGTGACATAACGAGAGACTCTCTATCATGAAGATCATGGTGCTACTTTGAAGCACAAGTGTGGTAAAAGGATAGTAACATTGTCCCTTCTCTCTTTTTCTCTCATTTTTTTATTTGGGCCTTTTCTCTCTTTTTTTATGGCCTCTCTTTTTTTTCGTCCGGAGTCTCATCCCGACTTATGGGGGAATCATAGTCTCCATCATCCTTTCCTCACTTGGGACAATGCTCTAGAAAATGATGATCATCACACTTTTATTTTTCTTACAACTCAACAATTACAACTCGATACTTAGAACAAATATGACTCTATATGAATGCCTCCCGCGGTGTACCGGGATATGCAATGAATCAAGAGTGACATGCATGAAAGAATTATGAATGGTGGCTTTGCCACAAATACGATGTCAACTACATGATCATGCTAGCAATATGACAATGATGGAGCGTGTCATAATAAACGGAACGGTGGAAAGTTGCATGGCAATATATCTCGGAATGGCTATGGAAATGCCATGATAGGTAGGTATGGTGGCTGTTTTGAGGAAGGTATATGGTGGGTGTATGATACCGGCGAAAGGTGCGCGGTATTAGAGAGGCTAGCAATGGTGGAAGGATGGGAAAAGGTGCATATAATCCATGGACTCAACATTAGTCATAAAGAACTCATATACCTATTGCAAAAATCTAGAAGTTATCAAAGCAAAGTATTACGCGCATGCTCCTAGGCGGATAGATTGGTAGGAAAAGACCATCGCTCGTCCCCGACCGCCACTCATAAGGAAGACAATCAATAAATAAATTATGCTCCGACTTCATCACATAACGGTTCACCATACGTGCATGCTACGGGAATCACAAACTTTAACACAAGTATTCTTTAAATTCACAACTACTAAACTAGCATAACTCTAATATTATCACCTCCATATCTCAAAACAATTATCATGCTTCAATCTTCTCTTAGTATTCAACGCACTCAAAAGAAAATTTCACATATCTTGAACACCAAGCATATTTATATTAAGCAAATTACCATGCTATTAAGACTCTCAAAATAATTTAAGTGAAGCATGAGAGATCAATAGTTTCTTTAAAACAAACCACCACCATGCTCTAAAAGATCTAAGTGAAGCACATAGAGCAAAATTATAACGCTCAAAAGATATAAGTGAAGTGCATAGAGCAAAACTACATAGCTCAAAATATTTAAGTGAAGCACATAGAGTATTCTATCAAATTTCAATTCAAGTATGGCTCTCTCAAAAGGTGTGTATAGAAAGGATGATTGTAGCATACTAACAAACAAAGACACAAATAATACAAGACGCTCCAAGCAAAACACATATCATGTTGGTGAATAAAAATATAGCTCCAAGTAAATTACCGATGGAAGTGGACGAAAGAGGGGATGCCTTCTGGGGCATCCCCAAGCTTTGAATTTTTGGTGTCCTTGGATTATCTTGGGGGTGCCATGGGAATCCCCAAGCTTAGGCTCTTGCCACTCCTTGTTCCATAATCCATCAAAAGAACTCACCCAAAACTTGAAAACTTCTCAACACAAAACTCAATAGAAATCTCATGAGCTCCGTTAGAGAAAGAAAACAAAAGACCACTTCAAGGTACTGTAATGAACTCATTCTTTATTTATTTTGGTGTTAAACCTACTGTATTCCAACTTCTCTATGGATTATAAACTATTTTACTAACCATAGATTCATCAAAATAAGCAAACAACACACGAAAAACAGAATCTGTCAAAAACAGAACCGTCTGTAGTAATATGTAGCTAGCGCAAGATCTGGAACCCCAAAAATTCTAAAATAAATTGATGGACGTGAGGAATTTATCTATTAATAATCTGAAAAAATAATTAACTAAATATCACTCTTGAAATAAAAATGACAGCAGTTCTCGTGAGCGCTAAAGTTTCTGTTTTTTACAGCAAGTTCAACAAGACTTTGCCCAAGTCTTCCCAACGGTTCTACTTGGCACAAACACTAATTAAGCACAAAAAAACACAACCAAAACAGAGGCTAGATAATTTATTTATTACTAAACAGGAGCAAAAAGCAAGGAATAAAAATAAAATTGGGTTGCCTCCCAACAAGCGCTATCGTTTAACGCCTCTAGCTAGGCATAAAAGCGAGGATAGATCTAGGTAGTGCCGTAGTAATAAGATAGATCGTTAAAACTCATTTCATATTCTCTACGTTAGGCAGCAAGTTTCCTTTGAGGCAAGAAAAAGTAATCAAAAGGGCTAAATTTAATAGGACAAAAGTCCCCAAGATCAATTTTGGGAGGTATAGGTTCCTCTTCTGGCCCTTCGTATTGCACAACCAATTCATCATTATAAGCATTCTTTTGACAGAACCTTGTGAGCCTAAACTCAAGAGAGCATCCTAGCTCATTATTTCGAATAGCCAAATCATCATTAAGTTCAGAGATTCTATCAATTAAAATATTGATTGGCACCTTTTTTCTAAGGTTTTCATTGAAAGCAACATAGTCAAGAGATTGAAAGCGCATAATTTCTTCTTGATCAAAGAGGATAGATTCTATGGGAGGACGGCCAGCGTCCACCCTATAGTGCGCAAAAATTTCTTTGGCTTCTTTTATTATAAATATGAATTCATGAGCCAAAAAGATAGTAGCGGCACGCTTAACAGAAGAATGCTCGATATTAGAAAATTCTAGGAAAATTCTTTGTATAGATGGGTGCATATGCATAAATTGTCTTTCAAGTTCAACGATAAGCATGGCAATAGCGTCCGCAAGACTACTAGTTCTATGGAGAATAGAACCGCCCATAGAGGGCAAAGCACCGACACAAGTAAAGAAATCTTGGATAACTCCTTTTCCAATAATATTACCACTACCGATTCGAAATCTTTTAGTATGGTAGGTAGGGGGTTCTTCAGCAGGAGCATCAGAATTTTCCATAAATTGTTATCGCCCATATCAGCGATAACTTCCCCAATTTCAGATATAGCGACAAGCAAGTGATCCAACACACGAGCAAACAAAAGGCAAGCGAGAAAAAGGCAAACGGAGAAGGAGAAGGGGAAGGAGAAAGAGAGGGCGAATAAAACGGCAAGGGTGAAGTGGGGGAGAGGAAAACGAGAGGCAAATGGCAAATAATGTAATGCGGGAGATAGGGATTGTGATGGGTACTTGGTATGTTGAATTTTTGCGTAGACTCCCCGGCAATGGCGCCAGAAATCCTTCTTGCTACGTCTTGAGCTTGCGTTGGTTTTCCCCGAAGAGGAAGGGATGATGCAGCAGAGTAGCGTAAGTATTTCCCTCAGTTTTTGAGAACCAAGGTATCAATCCAGTAGGAGGCCATGCGCAAGTCCCTCGTACCTACACAACACAAAGATCTCAACGCAACCAACGTGATTAGGGGTTGTCAATCCCTTCACGGTCACTTACGGAAGTGAGATCCGATAAATAATATTTTTGGTATTTTTGATATAAAGATGCAAAGTGAAAAGTAAAAGGCAAAGTAAAAACAAACAAGATTAAAGTGATGGAGATTGATATGATGAGAATAGACCTGGGGTCCATAGGTTTCACTAGTGGCTTCTCTCGAGAGCATAAGTTTTCTATGGTGGGTGAACAAATTACTGTTGAGCAATTGACAGAATTGAGCATAGTTATGAGAATATCTAGGCATGATCATGTATATAGGCATCACGTCCGTGACAAGTAGATCGAAACAATTCTGCATCTACTACTATTACTCCACCCATCGACCGCTATCCAGCATGCATCTAGAGTATTAAGTTAAAAACAGAGTAACGCTTTAAGCAAGATGACATGATGTAGAGAGATAAATTCATGCAATATGAAATAAACCCCATCTTGTTATCCTCGATGGCAACGATACAATACGTGTCTTGCTGCCCCTTCTGTCACTGGGAAAGAACACCGCAAGATCGAACCCAAAGCTAAGCACTTCTCCCATGGCAAGAACTACCAATCTAGTTGGCCAAACCAAACGGATAATTCCAAGAGACTTGCAAAGATAACCAATCATACATAAAAGAATTCAGAGAAGATTCAAATATTGTTCATAGATAGACTTGATCATAAATCCACAATTCATCGGTCTCAACAAACACACCGCAAAAGAAGAAGATTACATCGAATAGATCTCCACAAGAGAGGGGCAGAACATTGTATTGAGATCCAAAAAGAGAGAAGAAGCCATCTAGCTACTAACTATGGACCTGAAGGTCTGAGGTAAACTACTCACACTTCATCGGAGGGGCTATGATGATGTAGAAGCCCTCCGTGATGATGGCCCTCTCCGGCGGAGCTCCGGAACAGGCCCCAAGATGGGATCTCGTGGATACAGAAAGTTGCGGCGGTGGAATTAGGTTTTTGGCTCCTGTTCTGATCGTTTGGGGGTACATGGGTATATATAGGAGGAAGGAGTACGTCGGTGGAGCACCGAGGGGCCCATGAGGCAGGGGGCGCGCCCTGTAGGGGGGTGCGCCCCCTACCCTCGTGACTGCCTCCGGTACTTCTTGGAATAGGGTCCAAGTATCCTGGGTCTTATCCGAGAAGAAAATCACGTTCCAAAAAGGATTTTTCTATTTGGACTCCGTTTGATATTCTGTTTCTTCGAAACACTGAAATAGGCAAAAAACAACAATTCTGGGTTGGGCCTCCGGTTAATAGGTTAGTCCCAAAAATAATATAAAAGTGGAAAATATAGCCCAATATAGTCCAAAATAGTAGATAATATAGCATGGAGCAATCAAAAATTATAGATACGTTGGAGACGTATCAGTAACCCTCTGCTGCCAGTTGGTCCTCTCCACTCGCCCGGTGAGTGCATGACCCCCGATCGGCATGGCAGTCATCATCGACCAATCCTCGAGGGTCACCGTCATCTCCCCGCATGGCGATGGAAAGAATGGGTCTCCGGTCGCCACTGGTCAATCAAAGCTGTCAGAGCTGCATGGACAAGCGTCGGCGGCTGATGCTTGAACTGCAACACGAAACCCAGCAGTCGGGCTCTCTTGAAGTACGGCGCATAGCACTCGTCGTATTCCATATTCCCATGAACCCCGTGACCCCTCGTGCGCGGTGGATGGAGCATTTGTCAAAAAGTGGACGGCAAAAGTTAGGAACTTATTTTCATCAATCCGACAACTTTGATCAATATTTCCTTCATATTACTTACCTCTCCGTTCTCTATGAAACGGGCACGATGACCCTTGTTGAATGCGTAGTCAAGCATGGAGTACTGTGGGCCGATGTTGTCCGCAAGAGGTGCCCGCCTTCATAAAATTTCATAAACAAAAGCATCATAAGCATAAGCATACATAAACAAAAAATGAAATTTCTTGGTAACATGAACTAGGGTTCATCTTAAGCATATTCCTCCAACAACATCTACTACACATGATGGATCAAATCATATCAACATGCATCATATCAAAATAAAAATCCCCCAACATGCATCATATCATCATTTTTTTAAACATTTTTTTAAAATAGAGTTCATCTTGAATGTATTTTCTCCAAAAAACATCTTCATATCATCATATCAACATGCATCATAAAACTACAATCAAGTCCTCCCACATGCATTACATCATAATTTTTTTAACAAAAAAAAGTATCAACTAGGGTTCATCTTCACACTAACATATGAACTATTGATTAGAGTTCATATTCAATACCACTAGTTACTAAAGAACTAAGAACTAGAACTAAAATCAAGCTAAAACAATCCTAGGTGAAAAAAATCCAATCTAAGTTCAAAAATATGAGGGATTTCAAGCAAATAATGCGTCAAATCGGAAGCAAGTTTGTAAAAACTAATTGGAGGGATTGGAGGAGCTTATGTTTCTCTCTTCGGGGCCATCTCGATTCGCAAAAATGATGAAGAAACGGTGAAGATCCGAGGGGAGAGTGGAGGAGATGAGAGAGGGAGAGAGGGGCGAGTGTGGAGAAAGAAGGAAACTACCGACAGGGGGAGGGGGAGGGGTGGGGAGATGGGCAGGGGCACGGGGGCTCGGGTGAAATAACTGCCCCCACCCTACCGCCAGGGGCCCTGGCAATAGGGTTAGACGGCCTACCGCCAGGGACCATGGCGGTAGGGTGCGACGGAGGGGGACGGCGGTAAACACGAAATTTTGTCGACCCAGCCAATCACGGGAGAGAACGAGCCCACCAGTCATTGGGCGCCCGAAATTACAACGAGGTAAAAAAATGACGCAGATCCAACGTTTCAGGACAGTTTGAAGACCAGATTGACCAAATCTAACGGTCCAAAGTGCAGGAAATGGAGGGAGCTTCATGGAGGAGGGTCGGCTAGCATCCTTATAGGTTAGAATGGTTGGGTTTTACCTTAATGATCTTTGGTAGTTGCGGATGCTTGCTAGAGTTCCAATCATAAGTGCATATGATCCAATTACGGAAAGTATGTTAGCTCATGCTTCTCCCTCATATAAAATTGCAATAATGATTACCGGACTAGTTATCCATTGCTTAGGGACAAATCTTTCTCATGTATTACAAAAAACTATCTATTTCTATTATCTCGCAAAGTATACTCCTAGTTTTATTCTTGTAAAGTAGTTCTAGCATCACACCTACAAAATAGCTTCATACTTGTTTTAGGTAAAGCAAACATCAAATGTGCATAGAGTTGTATCAGTGGTTGATAGAACTTGAGGGAATATCTGTTCTACCTTTAGCTCCTCGTTGGTTCGACACTCTTATTTATCGAAAAAGGCTACAAATGATCCCCTATACTTGTGGTTATCAAGGCATCCCATCTTTCTTCTTCGACAGTTATCAGTATGTCTCGGTATGTCCCAGAGTATGCATAAATTTTGGAGCATCGTCTGCTTTTATTTTTCTTTTAGTTATGCACCATGCTGGTATCGGATAGTCGTTGGTTGATTTGTAGAATGCTCTCTGCACTTCACGTATATTTTTTGAGTACGGCTTTATAGAATGCTTCACATGCTCGCATATGTCTTTTGAAGTTTGGATGCTCATTTCTCTACATTTAAACACTGTTATTTGTAGAATACTCTTTTGCTTTACCTATATTTGTCAAAACTTGGCCGATTCTTTTATAGAAAGTATAAGAACTCTTTGCTTCACTTATATCTTTTTGGAGAGTTGAATATAAATTGGTTGTCTGCATGGTTAGTCCTAGGTATGTGCAGATGGTATTTATAAAAACTTGTAGATCATTTAAACATGGTAAACCTGATTCTTTGCAATAGTTTTGCAATATTAAGTTAGATGCGTGTGTGTGAGTGAATGGTTAAAGTTTAGTACGAATATGGGTGTTAAGGTTTGTGACTACGTATACATGAAAGTGGTAGTTGCTAGTATTAGCTAAGACGTCAGAGTGTAGGGATGTCATTGATTGGCGCTCATGCGTGTTCAGATTCGGGGGCCCCGATGGTTAACACCTCTCAACATCCTCCCTACGAGCATGCGAGTTATACTTTGTTTCGAGGTCTAACTAAACTTTTGTAATAAATACTTGAGTTCTTTATGTTTAATGTGAGTTTTTTGGTCTTTTACACTTCCACCTATCCATATTTTGTTAGCCTCTTCGGTACCGTGTACTGCCCACTCTCACCTTGAGACTTGCTGCAGATTTTGTTGGTGCAATCCAAATCCCGTGAGATGACATGCTCTCTCACACATAAGCCTCATTATCCTTCCTCAAAACAACAACTATACCTACTTATTATGACATTTCCATAACCATTCCGAGATATATTTCCATGCAACTTCCATTGTTGCTATTTACATGACTTGAGCATGCATTATCATTTTCTGCTTTGCATGATCATATAAACTGACATGATATTTGTGGCAAAGCCACCGTTCATCATTGTTATAAATGTTACGCTAGATCATTGCACATCTTGGTACACTCTAGAGGCATTCATACACAACCATCATATTATTTATATTTCAAGTTGTAAGTAAAATAAAGTGTGATGATCATCATTATTAGAGAGTGCCCCTACCTGTGAGGATATGAATTGGAGGAGACTTGTGATTCCTCGAAAAAGAGGGGATGAGGTCTGTGAGGCCATTCAAAAAAAGAGAGGCCAAAAAGAGCCCACAAAAAGAGAAAGGAATGAAAATGAAAAAATGGAAGAAAAAGAGAGAGCGGCACACTACTATCCTCCTACCACACTTGTGCTTCAAAGTAGCACCATGTATTTTGTATAGAGAGTTTTCACATACTTCATGATTATGCTGCTTTCTATCATTTTTGGGTTTTTAGGTGAAAATCCACAAAGCTGGAATGACCTGAAAATTTACGTGGATTTTTTGTGGAATATATCTGTTTTTTTGTCGCAGAATCAACGCAAGATGGGCCTCGTGGGCTCCACAAGCCAGGGGGCGCGCCCCCTAGGGTGGGCCTTGTGTCCTTGTGGAGAGACCAGGAAGCATCCAGAGCTCTCCTTCACCGCAAGGAAGCTAATATTGAAAAAAAATCATGTTAAACTTTCAGCCCAATCGGGGTTATGGAACTCCGTTATAGAAAAAAATGATGTCCGGCCGCAGAAACAGTCCCGAAACAAAGAACAAACCCTAGAGAAAGAGAGAGAGAAAGTGTGTGAGAGAGATATCCAATATCGGAGGGACTCCCACCCCTCGGGGGCCATGGAGGCCAAGGAACAGAGGGGGAAGCCTTCTCCCATCTTGGGGGAAGGCCAAGCAAGAAGAAGAAGGAGGGGGGCTCTCTCCTGGTGGCGCTGGAGCGCCGTCGGGGGAACCATCATGATGACTAAAAGAAGATATTGTTGACTAGAGGGGGGTGAATAGGAAACGACCAGTTTTTATCTCTTTTAATCAAATTAGGGTTAACAACAAAATAGGTTGTCTAGATATGCAACTAGTTGGACAACCTATATGACAAGCACACAAGGAAGCACAAGATACAAACACAATATAAGCTTGCACAAAGTAAAGGTAAAAAGTAACCGCAAGTGGAGGCGATGAAGACGAGGGTGTGTTACCGAAGTTCCCTCTTTTGGGGGAGGTACGTCTCTATTGGAGCAGTGTGGAGGCACAATGCTTCCTAGGAAACCACCAGGGCCACCGTATTCTTCTCACGTCCTCGCACAATGCAAGATGTTGTGAATCCACTATAGGTGCCCTTGAAGGCGGAAACCGAACCTTTACAAACAAGGTTGGGGCTCTCTCTACAGGTGCACTTAATTGGAGGATCCCAACAGCACCACGAAGCTTCACCACAATGGAATGTGGCTCCGAGGTGACCTCTTCCATCTAGGGTGCCAAAACACCCAAAGGTAACAAGATCCACAAGAGATTAGTGGGCGGAATCAAATATCTCTTGGTGGAAGTGTAGATCGAGGCCCTCTCCTCCAAGCTCTGGAAGATCAACAAGTTTTAATGGCTATGGAGATCGGGTGAAAATGGAGCTTGGAGCAATAATGGAGAGCTTTAGGGATAAGAGGTGGGTCTTCTTGGGGAAGAAGACCCCCTTTATATAGCGGGGGCAAATCCAATCGTTATCCTACTTCGCCCGCACTTAAGAGGTACTACTGCTTAGTGCGGTAGTTCCAGGTGTAGCAAGATAGTACTGCAGTACGAGAGCGATACTACCACCCCCCCTGCGCGGTACTACTGCATCAGTTCTCTGGTCAAAGTGGAACAATGGAAGTGATGGGTAAGCAGAGCAGAAGTACAGTGTCAAGCGGTACTACCGTATAACTTCTGCTAAGCAGATCCATGGGTAACAGAAGCACCAAAATAGGCGGTAGTGGTTGCGGTGGTAGGACCAAAAGTACCGCGCAAGCGGTACTACAACCCTACTACCGCGCTACTACTTTTAAATATCCCAGGCCACAGAGAATTGGTGGATGTGGGGTAGTACTAGCGTGGAAGTACCACACGGGCAGTACTACCGTTCTACTACTTCCCTACTTCCGCTAAATAAACCAAGACAACAGGAGCCTGGAAACATGTGGTAGTACAAGCGGCACTGGCCTGCGGCAGTACCGATGAAGCGGTACTACCGCTGGCCAGAGCGGTACTACCGCTTGGGTGCTGTCAATTTGCCCAAGCAGAGAATACATGGATCATCCATGTTGCGGGAAGAGTATGTGGGTGCATATGGGGTTGTCTACATGTTGATTCCACCCAAACCTTTCCAAAGCGGACCGCCTCTTAATAGTATGATTTTCCTATGACTCAAATCCACCGAAAAGAAACACTGGGAAAACCGTCTTCGCTCTCTATCACTGAGAGGAATAAAATCGTCTTGCGCCATATATAAGATTATCTGAAATGCTCAATGCACGTGGTTAGTTCGCAAATAACATTGTCATCCATCACCAAAACTATTACAGAGAAATATGCCCTAACAACAGCGATCATCTCCAACAACACCGCCGTCTTCATCAACACCTGCACCACCTTCCCCCATCTGTAATCAACGGTCCACGCTCCCACAACCAGTTGTACCCCTACTTGAACATGGTGCTTTATGTTATATATTATTATCCAGTGATGTGTTGCACCTCTATTATGTTTGAGCAGATTCCTTTTGTCCTATGGGTTGATTGGTGATCATGATTGGTTTGAGTTGCATGCTTTATTTTGGTGTTGTCCTATGGTGCCATTCATGTCGGGCAATCATGTGGGATCACAGTTGCAGGGTGTTGCAATATGTCAATGATTTTCCTATAGTGAGTTGCGGGAGTGACAGAAACCTAAACCCGAGTTCGTGAGTTGCTGCGTATGGGATCAAACGGGATTTTTTTTACTTAATGCTATGGTCGGGTTTTACCTTAATGAAGCTTTGGTAGTTGTGGATGCTTGCTATAGTTCCAATCATAGGAACATATGATCCAAGCATAGAAGATATGTTTTCTTAGGCCTCTCCCACACATAAAATGGCAATAATGACTATCAATGTAGTTATCAATTGCCTAGGGACAATTTCGCACATACTACCAGCACTTTTCAACACTCGTTATATTTACTCTGTTGTTTATTATTGAAACAACAACTAACTTTTATTTCACTTTCTTTATTATCCTGTAAACCTATCCCATTACACTTGCAAACTAGTTTTATTCTTGTTCTAGGTAAAGTGAGTGTTAGCATGCGTAGAGTTGTATCGTGGTCGATAGAACTCGAGAGAATATTAATTCTACTTTTAGCTCCTTGTTGGGTTCGACACTCTTATTTATCAAAAGGCTACAATTGATTTCCCTATACTTGTGGGTTATCAGTGGTCCACCAGTCATGGACTGCCTATCGGTACCGGAGAAATTAAAAACCACTTCCCCAAAATATTCAACATGTCCTCTACGCATTGCGCGCCCTCCCCAAATAAGATTAGGGTCCCTCCGCCTCCCGCCGGTGTTGATGCCGGTCCGCCTCGTCTCCAGTGGTCTCAGGGCCATGGGGGCGCGGCGTACCCTGGCCCTTACCAGCGGGAGGGATTCATTTTTAGATGTTTAGGGCCTCTTTGACTCATAGGATTTCCAAAATGCAGGAATCGGAAAAATGTGGGATTAGAGTGGCATGTCATCTTGAATCCTACAGGATTGTATGAATGTTTGATTTTGCATAGGATAAACGTAGGATTCTTTAAAAGATGTTTGAGTGGATGGAAAATTTCCTATGAAATCTAGTGCAAATGAATCCTATGGAAAAATTCCTATGGTTTACAATCCTACGAATCAAACAACCTACATAGGAAAAATTCCTAAGGATTAGAATCCTCCAAATTTCCTGTGAGAATCCTTTGATTCAAAGAAGCCCTTATTTAAGTTTTGTTGGGGTTTGTGTCCTACTCAGAAAGGCGAGATGACACCGGCTCCCTGAAGATGGAATAAGATTCTCCCCGCCTAGTTCCCGTTCCGCTGGTGCGCCTAACATCGTCGGTGGGCGTGTGGAAGTGTATCTCAGATCTGTCTTTGGTGGATATGCTCAGATTTGGTCGTCGTCCGTCTTTTGTCTTTAGGTTGGATCCTTTCAATCTATACTATTCTTCATCAACTACGGTTGTTATTCTGCTATGCTGGTCCTATGGGTTCTTAGCATGACGACTTCCCAACTGTCTACTACAACAAGTTTTGGCTGACTCTGGCGAGGGAGGGACGATGACAGTGACGTGTCTTCGGCTAGCTTCAATGCTTCTAGTCGTCGCTAGGTGGTTAAGAGCAACTCCAACGGGGCGACCCATTTCGTTCGCTGGCGTCTGTTTGGGTCGGCGTGGACACAAAAGTGGGCCCAACGCGCCGACCTAAACGGACGCCCGTCCGCTTTTCGTCCGGCTTCCGGCCCATTCCCGGCCCATTTTTGAGCCAGATTTGTGTCGGCGTGGACACGAGATAGACATGCGCGTGCCTTCTCCCCTCGGGCCCGCTAGTCGGTGGCAGCCTCCACCATTTCCCTCAATCTTCCTCCATTTCCTCCCAAAAACCCTCTTGCCCGCGCGCGCTCGCGCCCCCCCCACCATGGACGATGACCTCGACGCCGCCGCCGACCTTGCCTCCCTTGCCTCATCCGGCATGATGACCGCCCCTCTGGCAAAGGCAAGCCTCACGCCCCCGCAAGACCGCCGCCGTGCCCAAGCCGAAGAAGACGCTGACACCCGAACAACGAGCAAGGGAGTCGGCCAAGAGGAAGGGTCGGAGGCACCGGCGGACGCGAGGGATGAAGCCATCGCGGCGGCCACCGTCACCGCCGCCGCACAGCAGGAGGTCACCAACGCCTGCGTCGCGGTGGCAACGAGGGAGGAGCTCTATATGCTAGGGTTAAACACTAGCCAGTACGGCCTCGTCAACACCGTCGTGGCCATAGCTAGCACCGGCTCATCCGCGTTCCCCCGGATGGTGCCGCCCGACCCACCCCGCGCATCGGCTTGCACCTCGATGCCCGACTTCCATGTCCACCAGCAAGGCTCCCGCCTCTCCGAGGAGTGCTCGCCCGAGGTGAGCGTGGTGGCGCCTTCCACGCCCGCGCCCATCAACCTCAACGCCACACCGGTGGCCGGTGGCTCGTCATCCGGAGGCGCGAGGAAACATGCGTGGCAGATGCCGGCCTCCGACGATGACTACATGCATAACATGATCTTTGAGGGTGGTGTGCCGGCCGCTGGCGGTGCTGTTGAGGCTGGCTACGATCCGGATGAGACACAAAGCCAGGACAGCCGAGGGGCGTTCACGCCGTCCACCTTTGATCAAGCTTAGGCGGCCTTCATGCATGATCAGGTCGGCCTTGACCTGGACGGCTTCCCACTCGACCACGAGTTTCTGGAGGACTATGGGCAAGAGGAAGAGGACGAGTGCGACATCAAAGGGGAGCCTTTGTTTGAGGACGAGCTCGCCAACCAAGCCGGCGGGGTGAAGCCGAAGCGCAAGAGCAAGCAGACCAAGGCATACAAGGCGGTCGAGGACAAGCTTCTTTGTGAGTGTTGGAGAGACATAGGGCAAGACCCCAAGACGGGCGCCGAACAAAAGGCATCAACCTTTTGGATTCGTGTCCACCATGAGTTCCATGAGCGCAAGAAGTTTTCTCCATACCAAATAGTAAGCATGCACGGGTGGGTGTCCATTTCGAAGTGATGGAGGGTGATACAACAAGAGTGCAACAAGTTTTGTGCCACTCCTGAGAGCGTCAAGGCCCGCCCCGTGAGCGGCATCGGCATGCAAGACATGGTATGCTAGCAAGCCGCCCTCTTTTGTGTCATCCCGTTTATGCTTGCATGTTCATTTGCATACCATTTGACCAATATGCTTGCATGAAATGCATTTGTAGGCATTTCAAGCTTTGGAGGCATTCAAGGTCCAACACAATGGCAAGTGCTTCAACCTCTCCCATTGCTTTAGGGTCATCAAAGACGAGGCGAAGTTCAAGGCGCAATACGCCGCCCTCAAGTCGCATGGGAGGAAGCAAGCCGTGGAGGAGGTTGGGGACGGCGAGAATGCACGGTCGCAAGGGAAGACCAACTCGAAGAAGGAGGACAAGCGGGATGCGGCATCGCCCGCCTTGATCGCAAGCGTGAAGGGCATGATGAGCAAGAAGGACTCAAGGGAGGAGGAGCGTTGGCATTACAAAGAAGAGCAAATTAACGCCTTCATGGAGATCCAAAGGAGGAGGCTTGAGATGGACGCGGAGAAGCAAGCCAAGATGCTTGAGATGGAGGCGGAGAAGCAAGCCAAGATGCTAGGGATCGAGTCCGCCAATGCCAAGACCAAGGCGAAAGAAGTGGCTCTTGCGAGCATGCACTAGTAGAAAACAGGGCTTTGGTCCAGGCCGGGTCAGCCCATTAGTCCCGGTTCAGTCCAGAACCGGGACCAATGTGGGAATTGGTCCCGGTTCGTGAGCCCAGGGGGCCGGCCGGGCCACGTGGGCCATTGGTCCCGGTTCATCTGGACCTTTTGGTCCCGGTTGGTGGGATGAACCGGGACCAATGGGCTGAGCTCCTGGCCCACCACCATTGGTCCCGGTTGGTGGCTTGAACCGGGACCAAAGGCTCCCCTTTAGTCCTGGCTCATGTCACCAACCGGGACCAATGAGGTTCCTATATATAACCCTCGCTCGCGAGCAGAGCACCCCAGTGCTCTGTTTTTCTTTGGCCGAGGGGGAGAGGTCTTGGTGGTGCTCTAGCTCACCTCCTATGCACACAAGGTGTTCGATGGAATGCCCGAGCCACACTACTTAAGCTTTCTCCTCTCCAAGCTCGACCTCCAAGCTCCATTTTCCATAATATTTGTCTAGGTTTAGCGGTCCGTCACGCCCCGTCCCCGTCTTCACCGCTGTCGATCACCCGCGCCGAGCTCATCGCCGGCACCACCGTGGTGAGCCTCTTGTTCTTATCTTCTTTCTGAAAGGAAAAATATTCTTACTTGTATGTTTACATAGATACTTGTATTATTTTCTTACTTTTATTATTGCATCTTATATAGTGCAATGGTTTTGGTATCCGCCCCCGTCGGCCCTCGTCCTGTCTATGATTCGGATGTGGTATATATATTATCTTTATAACTATTGGTTCATTTATTGTTTATGAAAATTATGCCGACCAACGTGACATAGATTTTATTTATGTAGGATGTATGTGAATCGGAAATGCCAACCGACCCTATTGTCGAGAGGTTAAATTTAGTTGAAGAAGAAAACAATTTGTTGAAGGAAAAAATAAAAAAAATTGAGGAGGATAAGATGATATTGGAGTTGCATGTTGCGGATGTCCTCGATGATCACAAGATCAAGATGGATGCAATGCGCTTGAAGATTAGAAAGATTAGAAAATATGCCATTCATACCAAGGCTTGGTATCATTATGCCATTGGATCAATTGTTACCTTGGTTGCGATTATGATCGCATTTGTTTTCGCATTGAAATGTTTTACATAGTTTCAATGTATGGTTTAATTAATTAGATGCTCTGGAGAGCTATATGTTGTTAGATGAGAACTATGTATGCACTTTGGTTTTAATGTGATGATGAACTTCTATTAATTTGGACACTTAATTATATATAATGCACGCAAATGAACCGGCAATGGATGTACGGTGACAGACACACCCGCGAGTACATTAAGGGCGTGCATGAGTTTCTCGATGCGGCTGAGGCAAACAAGCAGAATGGTTTTATGTGTTGTCCATGCACTGAATGTGGGAATACGAGGTCTTACTCTAACCGGAAAATCCTTCACTCCCACCTGCTTTACAAGGGTTTCATGCCACACTATAATGTTTGGACGAGGCACGGAGAAATAGGGGTTATGATGGAAGATGGCGAAGAAGAAGAGTACGATGACAACTATGTGCCCCCTGAATACGGTGATGCTGCAACGGGGGGAGCTGGTGAAGATCAAGAGGAACCAGACGATGTGCCCAATGATGCTGCAACGGGTGAAGCTGCTGAAGATCAAGAGGAACCAGACGATGTTCCCGATGATGATGATCTCCGCCGGGTCATTGTCGATGCAAGGACGCAATGCGAAAGTCAAAAGGAGAAGCTGAAGTTTGATCACATGTTAGAGGATCACAAAAAAGGGTTATACCCCAATTGCGAAGATGGCAACACAAAGCTCGGTACCGTACTGGAATTGCTGTAGTGGAAGGCAAAGAATGCTGTGGCTGACAAAGGATTTGAGAAGCTACTGAAAATATTGAAGAAGAAGCTTCCAAAGGATAACGAATTGCCCGACAGTACTGGAAAAGGCACTCTTGGAAGAGACTCAATAATATGTAGGGACGGATATTCTTGGTCTCAAGCAAACTACACAGTTCTACAGAACTCTATCTTGGTGACCCCGTATGTCGATGAACACAAGAACAGTCTGCGCTCCAAACACCCGGAGCAGTGCGACGACTGGATTACATGTGAACACATCAGGACTTTCAGCAGTTGGTTGGAAACACGTCTCAGAGGTGACAACACTGTTTGTGATGAGTTGTACTTGTTGTCCAGGGGACCATCTTTGACTGTATTGACTTACAAAGGATACGAGATAAATGGGAATACATTTTACACGATCGCCCAAGATCAAAAGAGCACCAACCAAAACAACGGTGTCCGCTTTGATGCAGCAACCGAGAGCGGAAAGGACACATATTATGGTTACATAGTGGACATATGGGAACTTGACTACGGACCTGATTTTAAGGTCCCTTTGTTTAAGTGCAAATGGGTCAATCTGTTAGGCGGCGGGGTACAGGTAGACCCACAGTACGGAATGACAACAGTGGATCTGAAAAATCTTGGATACACTGACGAACCGTTCGTCCTAGCCAATGATGTGGCACAGGTTATCTATGTGAAGGACATGTCTACCAAACCGAGAAAAATAAAAGACAAGGAAGCGAATACATCATACGATGAGCCAAAGCGCCACATAGTTCTTTCAGGAAAAAGGGACATCCTCGGAGTGGACGGCAAGACAGACATGTCTGAAGATTATGAAAAGTTTCATGAAATTCCTCCCTTCAATGTCAAGGCTAACCCAAGCATCCTGATAAACAATGAAGATTATCCATGGTTACGGCGCAATAAGCAAATGACACAAGCGAAGAAAAAGTGAAGACTTTCTCCCGCAACTATTATGATGATACCATGCCAACTTTGTAACACACGAACATGCTACCATTGTCCGTTTTGTACATGCACATGCTATGTGGGTGAAATTATGATACCATCCCAACTTTCAACTTTTTCAGAGTTCATTTGAAATGTTTTCATGTCTTATGGTTCGGCCCTCGTAATACCATGACCATTAGTCCCTGGCCCATGCCAACTTTCAACTTTCTAAACCTAATGGCACTAACATAAAGTTTATAATTTTGCTCCTCGCCCCTGGCCCATGACCATTAGTCCCGGTTTGTGCCACAAACCGGGACTAAAGGGTTGGTCCTCGTTGCGGGCAGAGTTTAGTCCCACCTCGCCAACCGAAGGGGGCTCACACCGGTTTATAAGCCCTTCCCTCTCTGCCTTGTTGAGCTCCTCTCAAAGTGAAAATAGATGCCCTAATAGAGAAAAGTTTAACCTAAATTCATAGTGAATTTCTCTGAAATTCATAGAAATTTACTAGGAATTTAGGTTGAATTTTCTCTATAAGCGCACCTATTCTCATTTTTTTAGTAAGTTAATCACAAACTTGTCATTCAAACAATTTTCAAAGAATTCAAATTTTAACTATTCAAATTTGAAAACTAATGGCACTAACAGAAAGTTTATAATTTTGCTAACCTAAAAGCAAACAGAATTAAAAATTAAAGCAAAAAACAAAAGAAAATAAATAATGCAAAAAACAAATAAAAAACAGGAAAAAAACTATTTTTATAGTAAAGTTAATCACAAAATAAAATAAATAAAGCAACAAAGAAAACAAAAAAACTAAAAAAGTGTTTTCAAATTTGAAAACTAATGGCACTAACAGAAAGTTTATAATTTTTCTAAAACTAAAAGCAAAAATAATAAAAAAAATAAAGCAAAAAACAAAAGAAAATAAATAATGCAAAAAACAAAACAAAAAACTGGAAAAAATAGCAACAATAAGTATTTTGTTGTAAGTAGAAACAAAATAAAATAAATAAAGCAACAGAAAGTTTATAATTTTGCTGACCTAAAAGCAAAAAGAATTAAAAAAATTAAGCAAAAAACAAAAGAAAATAAATAATACAGAAAACAAAACAAAAAAACTGGAAAAAAAATAAAAATAGCAACAATAAGTATTTTGTTGTAAGTAGAAACAAAATAAAATAAATAAAGAAACAAAGAAAACAAAAAAACAAAAAAGTGCCACCTACTGGGCACCCACGGCCTGAATACGACTAGAAACCCTACCATGGGCCAGGATTCAGGCCCGCGGGAGGTCCAGTAGGCCCACAGGCACACATTGCACGGTTAGGCCCGAAAGCCTGCTTTAGAGAGGAGCTCGAGAGGGAAGGCGCACCGCACCTTATAAACAGGTGCGGCTCCCTCTCAACTAGCGAGGTGGGACTAAACATTTGGGCGCGGGGTAGCACAAGGCCTTTGGTCCCGGTTGGTGGCACCAACCGGGACTAAAGGGGGCATTGGTCACGGTTCATGGCACCAACCGTGACCAATGCCCCCCTTTAGTCCCGGTTGGTGCCACCAACCGGGACCAAAGGCCTCTTTTCAGCAGCCCAAAGGGCGGGAAGCGGCGGCGATGGTCACGGTTGGTGCCACCAACCGGGACTAAAGCTTGGACTATATAACAAACACTTGTGAAAATTTTCAGTTTGCATCGCCAGTTCCCCCCTCCCCCACCGACGATGCCGTCAGGCTGCTCCACCTCGCCGTCTACGCCGCCGCCAACGTCATCGCCTCCACGAGCCCGCGCCGTCCTCATCGCCGGCATCCCCGAGCCCGCCGTCCTCGTCGTCCCCGTCGCTGCGTGCCTCCCCGAGCCCACCCCTCCTCGTCCCTGTCGCCGGCCGCGCGCCGTCCCGAGACCGCCGTCCCCGTCACCGCGTGTCGCCCCGAGCCCGCCGTCCTCGTCGCCGGACTCCTGCCATCGCCGCCCCCCTCGAAGTGAGCCCCCCCCCTTTCCCATGGTCCCGATCGAGTGCGGCCCTTGCTCTCTGCCCCTGCTCCATGGTCGCCGCCGGCCCCGACGCATTGAAGAGTAGAAGGAGAGGAGAAGGAGAGGAGAGGAGAGGAGAAGGAGTGGAGCAGCAGCAAACTTTTCTGAAATTTCTGATTTTTTTTACAGATATGAACAGTGCATATAGAGGGTGTTTGATCAAATGCTAGATGGCTTTGGGCATTTTTAGGATTTATGATATTTTTTGTGGTGAGGTACTGATGCAAGACAAAGGTGATGGCAAAATTTCAGAATTTTTTGATTGGTTTAGAATAGGTTTTCAGCAAGGAATTTGAATCTGGTTCAAATTTCATTTGAATGAAATTTAAAAAATTTAAACTATGGATCAGAAGGTTTTTTGTGAAATGGAGTGTGGGTACTGTCATGAAGTTGGAGTAATTTTGGTGGTTGTAAAAGAGTTAGGAAAATTTAGAATGTGCTAAATATGTTAAAAATGTTTTTTTGTTCATACAAAGTTTTTTGTTCATACAAAGTTTTTATATATGACTATGGATA
The DNA here is from genome assembly GCF_056163025.1 of Triticum urartu. NCBI lineage: Eukaryota > Viridiplantae > Streptophyta > Magnoliopsida > Poales > Poaceae > Triticum > Triticum urartu. Next base: position 108,765,328 of record NC_141875.1, on the reverse strand, counting down.
TATGAGCAATGATGATCCATGGATGTATGCATTGATATATATGAGAAACGATGTTTCATAGAATATTTACCAAGTATATATGTATTTTTGTTCACAGCATTTTTTCCATTTATATATGTATGTGGCTATAGATGGATATATATGAGAGGTTTCCTAGTGTCAAACTATTGAAGAAATCCATGGCTTCATCATTAGCCGGAAGTAACCAGGGCATGACGAAGTCCTCCAAAGTTATTTTGGAATGGTGTCCCGGATAGGATAATTTGCCTTTTTGTATGAATTTCAGCAAAGGCCTTCCAAATAACAATATTTGGAAGGTTCTTGCTGAACTTTGTACCAAAAAGCGAATTATCCTATCTAGGACTCCGTTCCAAAATAACTTTGGAGAGCTTCGTACCATCATGCACCTGTTACTTTCGCCTAATGATGAAGACATGGTTTTGTTGAATCCTTTGACACTAGGCAACCTCCCGACCCCTTGGCGATCCTATCGAACATGAGAGGAAGAAGAGGATCGCCGAGGGGTCGAGGGTTCCAGGGTCGTCGAGGGTTTGAGGGGTCGAGGATCGCCGAGGGATCGAGAGAGGTTTCCTAGTGTCAAAGTATTGAAGAAATCCATGGCTTCATCATTAGCCGGAAGTAACCAGGGCATGACGAAGTCCTCCAAAGTTATTTTGGAATGGTGTCCCGGATAGGATAATTTGCCTTTTTGTATGAATTTCAGCAAAGGCCTTCCAAATAACGATATTTGGAAGGTTCTTGCTGAACTTTGTACCAAAAAGCGAGTTATCCTATCTAGGACTCCGTTCCAAAATAACTTTGGAGAGCTTCGTACCATCATGCACCTGTTACTTTCGCCTAATGATGAATACATGGTTTTGTTGAATCCTTTGACACTAGGCAACCTCCCGACCCCTCGGCGATCCTCTCGAACATGAGAGGAAGAAGAGGATAAAAAAAGAAGAGGAAGAAGAAAAAAAAGAGGAGAAGAAAGAATAGAGGAGTTCTTCTCCTCTATTCTTTCTTCTCCTCTTTTTTTCTTCTTCTTCCTCTTTTTTTTATCGGGAACGAGGGTCGTCGAGGGACATAGATGTAGTGTCGTCGTTGTCGACATACCCCCTCCCGATAGCTTCAACACGTGTGGGGGGGGGGTCAATATTACCCCCTCCTTGAAGCGTTCTCGAGGCCACCCCAAACCCTTGAAGCGTTGTCGAGGCCACCCCAAACCCTAGAGAAGCAGCGTCGAGGCCACTAATTAATATATATGATTCCTTACTATGATTAGGTAGCTAGTTCTACGTTTGCCACTAATATATCCATCTGTCATGTTTGAATAATAATTGCCATGTTGTAAATATTTGTAGAAACTATGGACACCGCCCGAGATGAAGCAAAAGAAGCGTTGTTGAGGGACATAATCGCAGAAGGAAGTGATGCCGTCTCGTTGTTTCTCAACGACACCGATGGTCTGGAAGGAGAGGGTGAAGAAGCTGGCTACGGTGACCTAATGCTGGTGCAAGAAGAAGAACATGAGGACGGCTCCGGTGACCCAATGTGCAAGAAGGAGACCGTGATGACGGCTCCGGTGACCGAACCGAGTCCGGCCAGGTATATATATTAGTTAAGCCTGTGCTGACTAGCTAATTGATGCATTCATTGTTTTGGTATGTACACATATTAATTAAGTCTTTGTTCTTTTTTCTAGCCCTCCGGATCGAGCACAACTTCGGTAAAGAGACGAGGCCCGAAGAAAAAGTTGAGCTCGGATGAAAGGTTTGAGATCATAGCAATCGCGCCCGACGGCCAACCGATTGAACCCATCCGAACAAAGAACGCATTTGTTGCTCAGTGCGGGGTTCTGGTTAGGGACAAGATCCTGATCAGCATCCAGCAATGGTTTAAGCTGGCTACAGAACACCCTGAGGTGTCTTATGTCAATGATATGCAGAAAAATGATCTTTGGACTGAGCTGAAGTCAAATTTCACCCTACCGCCAGAGGATAATCCAGAGAACCCAGTTAAAGAGCAATTAATCAAGTCTTTTGCTCTTAAGAGGATGGCAGAACTATTCAGGAGGTGGAAGAAAGAGCTGAATAAGTTTGTCGAAAATAATGAGACACCAGAATTCAAGGGCAGATATGAGAAGATCAGAGATCACTGGCCCGCATTTGTGGCCCACAAGACATCGGAAAAGAGTAAGAAGATGTTGGCGACAAACAAGCAAAATGCTGCGAAGAAGAAGCATCACCATCGCACGGGGTCAGGTGGCTACCTCGTAGCCCGGCCTAAGTGGGCCAAGACTGAGAATGATCTGATTGATAAAGGGATCGAACTAGAGACAATTAACTGGCCAGACCGTTGCCGGACTTGGTTCTTCGGGACTGGCGGAACCTTGGACCCTGTAACAGGGAAGTGCATTTGGACGAACGATCAACTAGACATACCAGTCAGGAAGCTTCAGCAGTATATCGAAGCAGCGCCGTAAGGGACGTTCTTTCCAGACAGAGAGAACGACGGGCTCACAATGGCCCTCGGGAATCCTGAGCACCCTGGACGGACACGAGGCACGCCGGGCTCCATTCCGTGGAAGGTTGGGTTTCCGGACGCTAGCGGTTACAAATCCCATGAGAGGAGGAAAAAAGTGCAGCAGACCCAAATGCAGGCGCTACAAGCAAGGGTACAAGTGATAGAGGAACGAGAAGCAAATCGCAGCAAACGTACTGCCGAAGCTTCCCCCGAAGCTACCCCGCCATCTCAGCGGAGAAGCAGCGTGGCTTCCACCGAGCTGCTTCAGCAGGAGCATGCCTTGACGGCTCCTGCCAGCTATCCCGTGGATGCTATCACGGAGTCTCAAAATTGCCACCTTATGACGCAATGGATGAATTTGAAGGTCAAGGCGGCTGTTGGCTCTGTTTATCATACTGAACCCGGCGCAACTTTTCACTGCCGGCCGATTCCAGAAGGATATGCTAGGGTGATGGTGGATGAAACAACGGAGGGATTTGAGGACCTCCAGCTTGACCACCCTACCGGTGAAGGGGAGACTAGGCTGGGGTCTGCTCTAAAGACTTCATGCCTATGGCGGAAGGAGCTCATCAACCTTCCGAACTGGACGCCTCTGCCTCCTCCTCCGGCAAGTCAGGGAACTCCGCCTCCTCCACCGCCTCCTCCTCCGGCGAGTCAGGGCACTCCGCCTCCTCCACCGCCTCCTCCGCCGAGTGACGATCAGGGCACTCGACCGGCTCCTTCTCCAGCGCGTGGCGGCACTCCGCCTCCTTCTCCGCCTGCGCCGACGCGCCCGAGCAGCCAGCCTCCTCCTTCTCCGCCTCGTCAGCAAGGGCGGAAGAGACCTGCCGCCGCTCCGGCTGCTTCGGCGCGTCATAGTCCTTCTCCTCCACCTCGTAAGCAAGTAAAGAAGACAACCGCTCCGTCTGCTCGGCCGGCGTCTAGCAGTACAGCCAGAGACGGGAGGACATACAGATTCGGTCCTTCTCTGAAGACTCCAGAGAAGTTACCATACGAGAGGACCCCGGAGGAGAACGCCGAGATCGCATGAACCGAAGTGGATGACTGGTTTCAAGGGTTGAAAGCAAAGAGACATCCACTTCCGGAGGAGAAGGTAGATCCGGTGAAAGCGAAGCGCACTCTGGCTGCCCTGACAAAACCACCCAAGTCTCCGCCGAAAGGAAACTATGAGCGCATTATTGGAAAGGAATTTGCCGAAGCGGAGCGGTCGGGAAGTACTATCAGTGATCAAAGGCTGAAAGAACGATGAGCTGGGAAACAAATTGCCCATCTCGGCGAACAAGCGAAGCAATCATGCCCCCCGCTCAAGGTGCCTAGCCACAACGTCGCTAATGATCCGAGGATGGTGCCCGGTTATAGCAATCTTGCAGATTACCTGCCTAACGATGTACATTATGAACCCATGGAGGTGCAGATACAAAGATATGAGTAGGGGAAGCCTCTCGTCAAAGATGAAAGATCTCTATCAATGATGATGCGAAGATTGCATGATTGGTACTTGAAAATCTGCAGAGACTCTGGGGGAAGGAGTACTTTGTATGTGAAAGTTAAAAAGAAGCATGACCTCGTTGGAATTGAACTGTTGTCTGTTCCATTTGAGGAGTTCTATCAGTTTTTCAATCAATTGGCCCTCGATAAAACAACGGTCGCCTGCTACTGTCTGTAAGTAGTACTACTTTTGTCATTAAGTTTCTCTATATAGCTCAGCTCTTTCATTGCATGTATTTATAATCATCCTCACTATATTATGCAGATTGAAGATCGCCGAATTGAAGAAAAGACAAGTCAGTGATATTGGGTTCATTAACACATATCTCACAGATGCAACTCAGGTTAAATTTCATGCCGCAGCTACCGAGGCCAACTTGCTACGATCGTTGGTAATAAATGAAAACAAAGATATAATACTCTTTCCTTACAACTTCAAGTGAGTGTTACTGTCTTGTGCGTATTCGGTTTCCCTTATATATTAGTCAAGGTTATAGTAATGTAATTGATGAGTTATGCATGCGTGTGCAGTTTCCACTATATTCTCCTAGAGATTAAGCTTGAGTAGGGACTAGTAACCGTCTTAGACTCAAGACGAAAAGATCCCCAGGACTATGCAGACATGACTCAAATACTCGAGAAGTAAGTTAAATCGATCATTATCCACCATATCAACAACTTTGTTCATTTCCTGATATATTAAGTAATTGTTTTCTTTGTCCGGCAGGGTTTGGAGAAAATTCACCAGAAAAGCTCCGGGACTGCCGAAGGAGCTGCAATTTAGACACCCGAAAGTAAGTACTATAGTAGCATGTTTCGCGCATCTACTAGTCATTCAAGCGCTAGTTTCATCAATACCATTTGGCATTCTTGCTTATCAGTTTGATTGACCTCTATTTCTTGTAAAGTGGTTGTGGCAGGAACAAGGGAATGATTTCTGTGGATACTACGTTTGCGAGTCCATCCACCACACGACCTGTGAGCGGGGCTACACTGACGAACAATATGAAGTACGTAAATAACAACATTCACAATTTTATTTTATTACCATCATTTGTGTTGAGTTTCATTCATTCATATATATATGTATTGACCCCCTTCTTTAAATTAGATGTTTCAGAAGCGGGATGAACTCCTAGCACCAGCTCGCATGCGAGCAATTCAAGAGGAATTGGCGGCATTCTTTCTTGACCACGTGATCCCTGAAGACGGAGAATACTATGTGGACCCTGAGTCCGTATAATTATATTTATAAGAGATAATTATTGTATATATGTAGCCGGTAGTGTCGGATAGATATACGAGAACTTGTTGTTCGACCAATCTCTCGGAGAAGGAGAGGTGGTCGATATCACTTCTCTCTGTATGCATATATGTTCATGACGATCTTCTGTTCCTTCGTTTGCTTACTAGCTAGCTAGCGTGTCTAGTCCTTTCTATACGTATGTATAATACGTAGCGTCGACCAAGCACGGACATAAGAGATGACACTTCTCTCTATTAATTATAGCTAGCTAACACAATATATGAAACACCTAAATTAATCCCCCACCCCCCTTCAAAAAAAAAACAAAAACCCCAACCACAGAAATGTTGACGCGTGGATGCCTATTGGTCCCGGTTGGTGCCACCAACCGGGACCAAAGGGTCTCCTGCCTGGGTTCCGTGCACAGGCCACGTGGAGGCCCATCTGTCCCGGTTCTGGATTGAACCGGGACTAAAGGGACAGGGCATTACTACCGACCTTTAGTCCCGGTTCCAGAACCGGGACAAAAGGCCCTTACGAACCGGGACAACATGCCCTTTTTCTACCAGTGATGATGACCGGGGTGGAGATCATGAAGGTGGATCTCAACACCGTGTCGCCAAGGAAGAGGCCGTGGTTCGAGAAGATGCAGGCCGACATGCTCAAGTTCGATGACGAGTGATCTATGGCGGCGAGCGCCATCCTTTTTTTGTATGCCGACAGGTGTGCTGGCATGACCACGGGGCCTCGATGGCGTGGTCGAACTCAAGTCCCACCCCTTTTTTATGTGCTGACATGTGTGTCTGCCGCTGGCGAGTGCGCCAACATGATATTCTGAAACCGACATTTTATGCCGGCGCTGGTATGGTGCCGACATGAGACATGGCCGCTGGCATGATTTATAGCCGCAGGTCTTTTTTAAAAATTGTGTGCGGACATGAAATGAGTTGGCGCGTTGAGTGCACTGCCGAGAAGATGCAAGCCGATATGCTCAAGTTTGTAATAATTGAGGATGTAATTTTTATTATTTCTTACGTTTGTTGTATTGCCATAATTGAGGATGTAATTTTTATTATTTCTTACGTTTATTATTTCTTACGTTTCGAAAAGATGATTTGATGAACCGCGCTCGAGTTGCCCTTGCGTTGCTCACTTGCTATCAACAAAACGTGCAAAGAAGGAGCGCACAAATTCATTCGAAGAGGGCTCCTGCACTGCAGAGGAGATCGCCAAGCCGCTGTACCACCAATGAGTAACTTGCATGGGTCAATTGGAGTTACAAGAAAGTCACCGCTTGACTGCTTGAATTGACTACTCACGCATTTTCTACTGGCCTATTCTAGCTGCTGCACAGACTGCCAGACGAGTGGACTACTCGCGCTGCAGCGTGGATTATACTGTACTACTATCTCCATCTAGGTGAATAAGTCATTCACGTAATTTTAGATCATCGATTTAAGTAATTAAATATGTGTTATATGTTATGAAAAGTATATCATTAGATTTCTATAATGATGTAGTTTCTAAATACACATTTTTGTCACATATAATATATATTTAGATAGTTAAATCGTTAACCTAGAACTACGCGAATGACTTATTCACCGAGACGGAGATAGTACTTGCTATCTACTGGCAAGCAGCCATTCCCAAGCGTGTCCAGGTCCCGCCACGTGGCACAAGGGCCCGGTCCGCCGTCCCATCCACGCCGGGCCCACCTGCCGCACCAGCTCCTTCCCCTCGAAGCCTTGAAGCGGTATACTCCTCCGACCAGTGCTCGCGCCCCTGTTCCCATACTCTTTTCGAAAAAGCTTCGGCAGAGTGGGGAGTGGAGACTGGAGAGGGAGAGAGCACGCCCCACCGCCGAGCCGCCGTCTCCCCTTGGCTCCTCCGCCTCACCCGAGCGGAGGACCTAAACCCTAATGAGCACCCCCGGCCCGGCCTCCCCGGCGCAAATGCGCGCTCCGCCGGCCCCGCCGCTCCCGGCCGCGGTGGGCTGGGAGCTGGAGCGGATCGAGGCGCGGCTGGATCAGCACGCCGACCCCCGCGCGCGGCAGATGCTCGCGGACATCGGCGAGGCGGCCGCGCTGCGGGTGCTGCGGCTGATCGGGGAGTCGCGGAAGCCCGTCCGGAACTTCTCCGGCTATATCATGTGGGCGGCGAGGAACGCGCCGGATGCCCCTAGCGCTAGCGCCGTCTACGCCTTCGGCCCCTCCAGCGGAGGTGCGGATTGCTTAGCTGCTCCGGACTTGCCATTTTGGGTCGTTTTGAAGGGAATCGTTTCTGTTTGATTTCCCCCCTTTTTTGGGTTTACCGAAAAAGAGTTTCCCCCCGCTTTGTATTCCAAAGCAAACCACCATGATACATATTGCAATGTTGGGGCGAGCAGCACATCAAGCCCAAAGAAAAAAAAAGAAATAAATACCAACAACGGCAGCTCGACAAAGCGCGGCAGACCCAAGACCGCTGCGCCCTCCGGATACAAACCACCACAGCCCGAGGCTCCGATCTACCGCGAACTAAGCAGCACCTCCAAGAAGGGATGCGACGCCGACGATGCTGCTGCCCGGACAAGTCCTAGGGTTTCCCCTAGTACGCGGAGGGAGGTGGGGGATAGCTACTCCCGACACCCTCCAAGAAGGGATAGTGGCACCTGCCGGTGTCACCGCATCGGAGCCGGACGAACCGGCAAGGATTTCTCCCGCATGCCAAACCCCACCGGCCAATCGGAGCCGACCAGCCAAACCACCGCCCAACCATGCGCCATCACGGTTGCGCCGCCACCAACGCCGTCTCGCTGCGAGCACCACCACGAGGCCAAGAAGACCGGAGAGAAGATCCAAGCGACGGGAGCAGCAACACCGAGGCCGAGCGGGAGGGAACCACCTCCACCGCCGTCGTGCGGGAGGCTCGCGCCTCCGGCACCATCGCGGTAGCCGTCCGGACACGGCAGCGGGGCATATACCAGGCCACCCCTGGCCCGGCCAGACCCTAAAATGGGCCCGCTAAGCCCCGCCGGCCATGCTGCAGCAGGCTGGCGTCGACGCCACCAGCCCCCGCCGATCATTGCCGCTCGCCACCGCTTCCTGATGGCCACGCCAGGCGCCGGCCTGCCCAGGCCCAGTTGGGGCCCGAAGGGCCCAGATCTGGGCCGGGCGGGCGCCGCCAGCCCGTGCCGCCGCGCAGCCCCGCCGCCAACGGCGGCGCCGCCGTCAGAGCTCGCCCCCGCCGCCGCACAAGACCGCCGCCGCCTGAAGACACCGCCCGGATCGCTCCGTCCCGCGCCGGAGAAACCCTAGACGGGTAAGGGCCAGGGGCCGCCGCCACCAACGTCGCCCGGGCCAGGCCCGCGGCGGGCGCCGGCGACGGCGGCAGGGAGGAGGTGGAGAGAGGGGGAGGGCTCGCGGGGAAGGGGGGAGGCACGGCCGGCCGCTCGCGGGGGCGGCGCGGTCGCGGTCGAGAGGAGAGGGGATCGGTTCGTGGTGTGATCACTGAATGCCCCCCTTTTTTGGGTTTCATTCCACTCGTGGCGAGCTTTTGGGTTTTCTCTGTGCTAAAACTTTTACATTTTCAGCGGAATGGTGTTTCAGACATCCTTTTTAGTACTGATTTTGTTTTGTTCGAACTTACTGATATTTAGCACAGTATTTTGCGAGGGGGGGAACGCCTGTTCTTGGACTGAAATTTAACTCTACTTGGCTTGCGTGGCTACAGCGATTGCTGCTTCGAGCAATCAAGCACATTGATCGACTTCCTCTTTGCCACCTTATTGTTTTGGAGCTTGTTGGGTTCGAGTTCATCTGATCCGTGCGTGTTCTGCAATAAAAATGCCTCTGACATGCCAATCTACACCTTTCTCTGAATCAATATTCTCCTGGTTATTTTTCTTCGTTTTACCACCATGATACCACCGTTACAGTACTCTAATCATGAAGTCTTTCATCCAACAGATGACTCTGTACTGGGACCAATGCACGATGATGATGTTCAAATGGACGATAACGCTCCAGGCAGTGAATTGGCTTTCAATCTATCAAACCATGCCATGATCGAGGTCCAAAGCCCTGCCCGTCAGAGGCCTCACGGTTTACATAGCAACAGCAACGGGAGCCCTGTTGGGGCAGTTGCTTGCTTGTTGCCGAACCCAGTTGCAATGGAGGTTGATAAACCTGACTGCGATGTCCCAGAAATGTTACCCGTGATGCCAAACCAAGGAGGAATGGAAGAGTTTGTCGAGCATCCGTCTTTCAGGATGCAAGACCAGGTACAACCGTTGCAGGTTGACAGTCCTACCCCGCCATTGGCCCATGCGGTGCCAGACCATGCTATGGTGCAAGTTGGGAGCCCTGGCCTCGGCATGGTGTCTGGGTTGCAGCATCAGGTGGGGTTTGATAGCCCGGTCCGGCAGATCATTCCTACGTCTCCAAGGATGGTTTCCACCCCAAGTCCAGTGCGCGAGATCACAAGGCGTGTGCATCAAATGGGGTGCCCATCAGGAACTGTGGGGGTCCAAGCATCACCAACCATGGAGTGCATGATGCCAGCAGACCCTCTTGTTACTGCAAATGCATCAAGGGCAACCGCGAGCCGTCAGTTGTTAGCGCTGGGAGAGCTAGAGTTTGTTCAGATTTTCATGATATATGTCTATCTTGCAGGGTAAGTCTTAGTTTGGTTTATATTTTCCTTTAGCGAACAAATAAGCTACTGTACAAGGCGTGCACCTATTGTTGTGGATATCTGTTGTCTTCATTATATTGTTACTGATCTCTTGCCCTCATTTGTAGTAAGAAGTTAGAAGATGTGGGTGTACTACATGAGGACTATATTAGGTCCTCGAATTCACTGCCCATGGATCGTTTTGAGTTGGAAATATGGAACAAATTTGGTCACAAGTTTCTAGCAGAGTGTGACAGGAGACAGGTTTTGTTCTCTCATTCATTATCTATTATGTTTACTACTGGCTGCAACTATCATGTATACAGCTAACACAGGATGACTCACGCCCCCACCCACCCAATATTGTTACATGTCCATTTATGGCATAGTTTCTTCTATTTTGTTGGATATATCCGTTCTGTGCTCTGCCTCTGACAACTTCCTGTTTGTTAATTGTGGATATTTAGTCAGTTTACTTAAAAGCCAAGAATTTCTTACCTTTTTATCTTGCTGACTCATGTATAAGTTTAATGAGAATATATGTTTAGACCATAGCCCATATTATGCATCTCCCGGAACGCACCCGTAGGCTCATGTTGCAATAGCACCCACCATTTGATGCCTATTGATATGTGAAATTTATAGTCCCCATTTGGATAAGTCAAATATATTTGCCTTGTTCGCATGTTCTCTCTCTGTAAATGCCAGCACGCGTCTCATGGAATTATCATTGAACTGATACTTGTAGAATCTTGATTGGGACCCAAGCAAGACAAGAGTGTACCATTGCCATATCGAGCAAAGAGGCGATTCCATAGTTACGGTTTTCAAGGTTCGGAAGTTTACTTTGTTATCTTAAGCCTTTGTATCCATTACCCTAGGATACACATCAGTTTTTCCAAATCTCCTAATTAGAAAATTATTTGGTGCTCACGGGTGGCCTATTTTGTAGAAAGTGCTTGATTTGATGCTCCATTAGTCTGAGAATTCACCGATGTAGTGTGTGCAATGTTATTAGTATGTGCAAAGTTTAAATATCATCATGTACATTTCAGAAACAAGAATGTGGGCACTCATGGGCACCAAAACAGTGTTCTGTATATACACAGCTGTCGAGTGGTATTTACATCTTGTTAATCTACCCCCTCCGTCCCATAATGTAAGATGTTTTTTTAAACTAGTGTAGTGTGAAAATATGTCTTACATTATAAGACGGAGGGAGTAATATCTAACTGAACATTTTAATTTCTCAGTCATTTAATAAATTGAAGAAATTAGTTTGGATGGTCAAGTTCATGTGTCATTTCTTCTCTAGCGTTGCAATACTGGAGAATATTTATGAATTTATCTGCCTATTCTTTTCTATTTTAATTTCAAATTGTCAACTGCGATTTTTGTTTGGAGGATCTTACTTGAAAGTCATTAAAAAAATGCTAGTCTTAGTTGTTGACTTGCTGTGAATAGGCAGTAGACACCATCTGTAAAATGTTCTTTTTTGTTTTCTTCTTAATTATTCTATTTTCCATATTGAGCATTGGTTACCAGTATATTGAGATTGCATATAACTTCATTTTCTTTTATTTTGGTTTCAGGGGCCATATATAGAGAACACAAGGACTAGTCTACAGAAAGTTGTTGGGGACGACAATGTTCTTGTTGTGAACTTTTCAGATATATCTAGGCACACCAATGCTGGTGATAACTTCGAAATCGGCTGTCACTTTTACCATCACGTTTTTGAAGATGGCATCATCTTGGGTTTGCGTCGCTATCGCTTTTTGAGTAGGTTTCATTATCTTGGAATGAAGGTTAAATTTTTTACTAGACGTAAATTCCTTGTTTTTCCTCTTGCTGGCGCCTATCTCACCTAAGCACATGCCTAGCAGCGTTTTTTTTATCATCACTTAGGAGCAAGGTTTTTGAGTCACAACTTGACGAGTCGCTGCGAGCCCTGCGGCTCGGCGTATAGTCGACGGAAGTCGCTGTATAGTCGCCATAAGTTGCTGTATAGTCGCGAGTCGCCCTGATTTTTGGAAAACGACTTGGTGATTAGTCGGCGACTATACAGCGACTAATCAGCGACTCAAAAACCATGCTTAGGAGTGCAGCATCCATTTGGATCTATTTTGCAGTTTGGTTAACATGTTTTTTCCGCTTTCGTGGCTATTTTTCTGCAGCAGATTTTAGAATAAGTTTAGCACAACATAGTTCAGCAACCACAAACTGAACCTCAGTAATTGGTGTTTTTTTAGAACCCACGGGAGCTATGCACGCCTATAAATTAAGAAACAAAGTAATTGCTTGTTGAAATATTTACTCCACTACTATTCTACAATCATACTGAAGTCAATTGCAGCTTCCACAGTTGGAATATTGAGTATACCAGAGTAACTGATATCATATTCATGTTGAACGAAAATGAGTCTCTATTTACACTACAGATTAGATAATAAGATCTTTAGGGAGAACCGGAATATTGAACTTCATCTAGACCACAGTTTCCCCACCTGCATCTTCTTCTGGTTTAACCCTTACTTCACAAACTAGATTGGTCGTGCTAGCGTACACTAGAAATCCTGTGGAAGTAAAGCTAAACAACCTTGGCCCTATCACATCTCACTATCTCGATCAGCTCTTCAGTTTAATCCTGGCTTGTCCACAGTTATTAATAAAATCTACTATACCATATGTGAGACAAGATGGTATACATGCTACGGTACTAAGGACCAAGAGAATTAAGCATGGCAAAGAGGAATCGCACAATACATGATCAATCCAAAATGTATGCTATACGGCCTTCTGTTTTTTTTTTGGTAAGTTTACTACATGGTGTCCATGTAGTAGTCATAGTGCATTAAGTTTTTGAGTTTGAGTTCAGTCCTGTTGAGTCTGAGTTCCTATATGTGCTATTTAAGCCAAAAAGAATCGTGACTTTTGGTCCAAGCACTACTGGAATATTCCTATACGCTTGTTCGGCTCTTCGCCGAGAGCCAAACCACGGGCACTCGGCAAACGTACAGACGCGAGAGCCACACTTGGCAACCATGGCTTCATGGCAACTAGCTAATGTTGCTGACACGGAATCACGGCGAACAAACTACGTTCGGCAAACGGCGCATACGCCGGGAGTACCACACGGCAAAGAGAAGCCATGTGGCATGCCCATTCACAACTGACGGCGCTGTCACTTCCCGCTATCTATACGGAGAGCCATGATGTTCCGCTCGGTAAAAAACCTGTCACAGAAACATTCAGACCTGCCATGTGGACCTACTGGACCAGTTATCAGTAAAACTTTCAAATTATTTGTTAAATTTTGAAAAACAATAATATGACACTCAGTTGACTGATACCTTTGCCAAGAGCTGCGCTCGACATACCACCGTTGACTGATAGCTTTGAAACTGACTGGTGAGACCCATTGGCCCACATGTCAGAGGTACTTTTACCGAGAGCCACCTCCCTCGGAAAAGAATGCCACGGATGGAGTGCTGACGAGCCATTCTTTTCCGAGAGTGCCCCTCGGAAAAGAATGTCTCTACTGGAGTGCCATTCTTTTCCGAGAGCGTCCCTCGGAATAGAAAACCACTACGTAGTTAAAGTGCTCAGGCGACCCTTTTCCGAGAGCGACGCTCGTGAAAGTGAGTGTTTCCGAGTGTTGCTCTCGGTAATATGTCCCATTCCTTCTGTTGTGAAGCTATTTCTTATCTAGTCCCTGCATCTGAAAACAACTAGATACATATTATGTCTATATCTTCAGTGCAGAAAATGTTATCATATCAAATGAATGTAGGAGCTAGGAGCTCCCTAGAAATTTCTCGAGCAACACATCACACACAGAGGCATAACTCAAACTAGTTCACATAAGGTAACTCAAACTAGTTCACATAGGCCATTGTTTCATACAAGTTCATAGAGCAAAAAAATTGCTCGAGCGCATCACACACAAGTTCACATATTCATACACAGGATTAATTCATTGAAGTTCACATATTGCAGAACACATGCACATCACACAGAAGTTCACATCTTCATACACCGCCTTGAGGAGGAGGGGCATCGTTTCCATGGGGTTAACCTTCTGGAGGAGGAGGAGGAGGGGCATCATTTCCACCGCCTTGAGATTTTATAAGAGCCTATAAGATTAGAGTCACGTGAGCATTGTTCATCGCTATATAATGAATGGGCCAAATTTAGAGAATGTTCTACCTCTAGTCTTTTCTCGAGCAGTTTGAACCTTCGTTCATTTCTGCTCGTTCCTTCTCTCTTCTCTCCTCCTCAGCCTGTCGCCTTTGCTCAGCTTGCCGCCTTTGATCCTCTTCAGCAGCCCACCGGTCCAATAAAGTCTGTAATATGGCATTAGGCTCATATAGGTTGCAAGGGTGGTATTTCGAGACATGGACATAAATGAATGGTTATGATGCTAACCTTGAGATGCGTGATCTCACGTGACGCGGCGGTTGGGCGATTCTGTATGGACGGAGTTGAGCTTGTGCTCGACGCGCATATTTCATGGAGCTTGCGATCGCCCCGTTGCAAAGGAGGTGGCAGCCATGGTCCTTCCCCTCGGCAGCAATGATGAGCAGCTCAGGATTAAGTGGCTTGGACGTAGGTTCGGCGTCCTGCCCGTGCATCTCCTGGAAGACCTCTTTGAAGGTCCCGTACCTCTCCTTCGTCGAGAGGCTACAGAACTCGGCGCCATCCTTCCCCTTGTGGCCTTCTTTCCAGGCCTCTAGGATGTGGACTGGGCGACCAAGCTCCGCCTCCTGCAAAAGTAACCATCAAGCTTAATGAACGGAGATGCACCGTGCGAAAAAATTAACATCTTATTCCACATACCATGTGTTGCTTCAGAGTGGTTAGGTTGCGGCTCGTTCCCCTGGACATGTGCCGGGCCAGGCATTTTCGCGCGATCGTTCCCCTTCTCCACATGTTGCGCCTACCATGCTGGGTCACACCACATGTCAACCAGGGCCTTCCAACAATCTTCCTTGATCTAGGGTTCCCTCACCTAGTCAGACATAATCAAATCATTGACTAATGCATGTAACAAGCGGCGGATGACTCAAAGTACTAGCAACCAATGTTGTCACTTACCACCGACAAGTATTCTTCTCTCCAAGTTAGTCTTGCAAGCAGATTTCCTCGTCATCTTAAGCCCCTTGTCATCGAGCGGCTGGCATTGCATCACGGCCCTGTACTGCAGCGTGTGCTTGACGTTGAAGAGTGTCTTCCGGGCTGATTTCTCAGCAAAGGCAGCACTCGGCGTATGTTCTGGGACCCGGTAGTCAGGTGGTTGACACGTGACTGTTTCCTATTGGCTTGCTTTGCCGAGCGTGGCTGCCGGCAAAGTTGGGGCTCGGCGTAAGGCACGGGACCCGCTTGTCAGGTAGTGGACACGTGGCTATTTCCTACTGGCTGGCTTTGCCGAGCGTCGCTCTCGGCAAAGATAGTGCTCGGCGTATGTTGTGGGCTCCACCCGTTAGATTCTTGCCGCGTGGCTGTTCCCTATTGGCTGGCTTTGCCGAGCGTCTCTCTCGGCAAAGTGAGTTCTCGGTGTACGGTGTGGGTCCCGCCTGTCAGGTCCTCGCCACATGGCTGTTCCCTATTCGCTCACTTTGCCGAGAGCCGCTCTCGGCGTATATTGTTGGACCCGCTTGTCAGGCGGTTGCCACATGATAGCTTCCTATTGGCTAGCTTTGCCGAGAGCCACTCTCTGCAAAGAGATACCACATGGCAACCTCCGTTTCCGTCTGTCGTCCGTGAGTCCCTTTATTTTGCCGATGCATACTGTTTGGCACTTGGCAAAGAGTTTGCCGAGTGCCTGTGTTCGGGCCCTCTCAGCAAATTCCTGTTTGCCTGAGAGGTGTACGCCGGGTGGCCTTTGCCGAGTGTTTCTGGCACTCAGCGTTGGTGGTGATTCCAGTAGTGAAGCAATAAGATAATCCCTCGTCTCTGATTCTTTTGCCCTTTCTCAACCCTTCCAAAAATTTAATTCCTGAGTTCCTGACCTCCTGCAAAGAATATCATGCTGAAAACGGCACCGACTTGTCAATGCCGTTAGTGCTACTATGGATCAAGTCAGCACGGAAAATTTCTGTACTGTTACTGCTACTATATCTTTGTAAAAAAGGTCATTCGTCATTTATAACTACAAATTGATTCAGTTGTATCATGGTCTTGACTGGTATGCCTTTATCGTCAGTTCACAAAGATGGAGGGAGGGAGAGGAGAATAAAAGCGGAAAAAAATAAAGAGAGAAACAAGAAATGCACTTCTTCTGTTAGGTGCTACTTTGTTCGCACCGAGTGTGACTGGGACAAGGGTGTGCCTTATATCCTCTCCAACAGAACAATTGGTGATGCCCGCAAGCTTTTTATGCACGTACACACTGTCCCCAGTGTGGCAAAATATGTGGCCAGGTTAGCAATCTTATGTACTTTTGCTACCCAGTATCACTAATAATGCATACATTTAATCATAAATTCTAGGATATCTCATGTTGTTACTTGTTAGTAAATCTTGTGCTCTTGCTTTCTGCATTGGACTGCTTACAAAATAACCAAAAAGAGGTGCCACACTGTGAAAACATGAAGTTTGATTATATTTGGCGATACATTTGGTGCAAGTCATTGCCCACTTCTCTTTTTTGCTTGTTTCTTTCAGTTGTCCAAATATTACTGTGCATGGATTTTACAATGCCTTATACGATGGAGATGAACATAAGATGTTGTTTCACCTTTTGTCATTGTCTGTGGTTGTAGCCATTCTCTTTTGGGGGGGGGGGGGGGGGGTAAATTTATATAGTTGGTTTATGGGAATGACAGGTTTGGTTTGGTATTGTCCAAAACTATTACACTACTCGATGGTGAAGACCTATCAAAAATTGACAAATTGACGTTGTAATTGTTGATGATGTACCTTGCAAGGTTACTATCTCGTTCCTTTGATGTTTTGGCTTGCTACTAGAATATATTGTTATCTTGTATACTCAATGAAATATTTCAGGATAAATACGGAAACATTGTTCTCAAGCATAGGGAGGCTTTGATCCACACTGACGGGACTGGCCTAATATCAGAAGATTTAGCTAAGAAATGCCCTACATATGTATTTAAGGGGAACCTTTTGAGGATACATGATGTGAGTGTGTGCTTCCCTGTCCCCCATATTGAATTCATGCTCCGGCCAGTTGCTCCAAAAGTCTGAACTGATGGAGAGAGGCGGGCAATATATTTCAACACCCCATTGTGCATCTTGTCAGAAAATATGATTTTTTTTTATTTCTCACTTACCATATTTGAACTATATATCAGGTCTCTGAAGGTTATGGTTTTGTGAAGATAATGATAAGTCATTTGGGCAAATTTTGATATGCCAAAAGAAAACTTGGATACACACATGGCCCAGCTCCTTTTAGTAATACAAAGTTGACACATAGTTGAATTTTGAATCAGCGCCGTTTGAAGCTTTTAGCTGTTTCACCATGCTATGCTTTAGGTTCTTCCATAGAATGCATTCTGCACTCGGGCACTGATTATAGTGGAAGCTCACTGGCACCCAATATCATCGGTCACACCAACTGTTCTCTCAGTTGTGAAAAGATTGGTGGTACCTTATTTTACTTTGCAACTCACTTAAAGCATCCATTATGAGTTGGACGACACTCGACTTTTCACCCTAATGAGCTTAATAATATGGCACACATCCTAATGAGCTTAATAATATGGACATTTGTGTTAGTAGTGGAACATCACGTTCTGTACTTTGGTAAGACTGTCTCCACTAGATCCTACTCCCTCCATTCCAAATTACTCGTCGCAGAAATG
Source organism: Triticum urartu (assembly GCF_056163025.1). Classification (NCBI taxonomy): domain Eukaryota; kingdom Viridiplantae; phylum Streptophyta; class Magnoliopsida; order Poales; family Poaceae; genus Triticum; species Triticum urartu. The sequence continues at coordinate 108,747,583 of NC_141875.1, read as the reverse complement.
GATGTATCTAGTACTAAAATACATCTAGATACATCCATACCTGCGACAAGTAATTCGGAACGGAGGGAGTAGATGATTGTGTCCCTCTGCTTGTTTAATCTCATACTGAACTTAAAGAACCTGGCATGTCGACCATGTTAGATCAGCAAACACATCATCCGTAGATTGTGATACACCATACGTACCATTGGTTGCAAACTTGCAATATATCATGCTACAACATCAAGTCCATCACATTATTGTTTAAAAGAACGACAGATTTAAGACGAGATGAGAAATTTGTGGACTCTACTAACAAATAGGTGTTAGTGGTTAACGTTACCCCAAAAATCATGTTTTGGAAATAGCTAATAATTATCAAAATTGTTGCTTGCTATTTCTAGCTAACTCTGCTTTTCACTTTTTAGTTTTATTATTAATTATTTTGGTACTATTATTCAATTCTATGTTATAACTTACACAGGATAGTGTGGATTCAAAGGAGGATCAATTTGACATCGATGATCATGTAATCTGTGGAGTAAACAATATCATGATCTTTTCTCAGTTATTTTTCAAATGCTCCATTAGATAACTAAGCAGTGTATTGCTCTTCCCCTTCCTCTCTCTAGCCTCTTCTTATGCAGGTCCGTATGTTCTATAATGGACTTGCTGTAAAGGGAACCCTTCTTGTTGTTAGAAAGGTATATATTTATCATGGATGGCTTGAATTATTGTTGTTGGAGTGTTATCGTTTAGAGCAAGTATAATAAGGTGCTTATAGCCCGCTTACGTGACACTTTTGTCTATATGGAGGAGAAAGACAAGAAAAAAATGAGGGGAGTGGTTTCTCATGCAAGAGCTCACCTCTACACGTGCTCCTAGGCAAATGTAATAAATATGGAGAAAGAGAACGCGAGAGGGTGTAACGAAGGACTAGTATAATAGCCAACTTCATCATATGAATGACTATGTATGATGTCTATAAAACATGACAGCATCATATGGCCATGAACTGGCTATACTATTAGCCATGCTCTTAGCAAATTAGCAGTTCCAGTGAACAAATGGTTGCATGGAAACATTACCTTCATTTCCTATCTTTCCTATTTGCCATTTTATTGGTGGTACCTTTTCCCGCACGTTCAATTCTTCTGGCCCACAACTTATACAATACCATGAGTTATTGACAGCCTGAGAATCCAATACTAGTAATATAATTGAGCAATCACATCAATTATTGGTTTTCTTTTATACCATTTTTGTTCACTTTATGTCGGTCAAATTTTGAACTTTTCTTACCATTTTTTAAGAATATATTTCTTATGTATTGCAGCTTCCTGAAAGGACTATCCATGTACGACCATCAATGATAAAAGTAAACTCAGATCCTAGTTTATCAGGTGGGCACTCCTTCAACTCACTGGAAATTGTTTCAACGAGGTAAGTAACCTGGATATGCATTTACTGGATTTAAGTATGAGTAGGGGGGATATCTTGCATAGGCCATAATTTAGAATTTTAGATGCGATCATTCAACTACTTTGGTTTAGCAAGAACTGGGAAAGTTCCCATAAAATTGTGAAAGGCAGTTCTTTACTTGGTACATGTTTTGTCTTCGATTTTATAGTATTATTAAGGTCATCCACGCTTAACTAACTGATTAAGCTTTCCGTGAATCAGTTTGGTAGCTGAAGTCACAGAGTTAATTTCTTTGTAGTGGTAGTGCTACGGTTTTGATAAATATTGAGAAATTTTTCTTGAGCATTCTCTACAGCTAATGAAATTCTTGCCTTTTGTTGGCACTTCACAACATTTTTCCAGCAACCGACCCAAAAGGGCATTGACATCAAGGTTTTTAATCACGCTGCTTCAATATGGAGGGGTTCCAGCGGATTGTTTTATGGAGCTCCTAGGGAAGGCACTAAAAGATGTTGAGAAAGCTCGCCATAAAACTAGAGATTCCCTTGAAGGTTAATTTGAAATATCATGAATAGAGCATGTATTTATGCTGCATTTTGCTATAAATATGGGATATGCTGCATTTCTTTGATGTTTAGGAATTTGTTACTTTTAACATCTCAAGTATGCATTTACCTAGTGGCAGTTATGCCTTTACTTGCAATTTCTATTAATGTGATCCCTCTTACAGTTGCATTTAACCACGGTGACATGGATGATTTAATGTCTGCACGGATGATCCTTTCTGGAATTCGACCAGAAGATGAGGCATACTTACAGCACCAGCTTACTACAATGACCAAAGAGGAAAGAGAAGGATTCAAACAAGGCAGGCTCCCTGTCAATCAGTGTTATTATCTGATGGGCACAACAGATCCTACAGGGACACTAAAGCCCCATGAAGTCTGTGTGATATTGTAAGTGGTCCAGTAACCCACCATATCCTTTCTATTGCTCGGTCTTTCCTTTATCTCTTCCTTATGCTTTTCAATTTTTCCGACTGCCATAATCTTATAATTTTACATAAACAGGATATTGGTTTCTCTGGATTGTTTCTCATGTTACAATTTGTTGTAGAAGGGGAATGCAGAACTTAAACATTATTCTGTTTCTGTTTGTAAACCAGTGAGTCGTTAGATAATGCATTGAAATTGAGCTTAGACTTTAAGTATTGGTATATTGCTCACCTTTTCTGGTCAGCTTAGACTTTTGGATGACCTTTCCACACCCACCCCCTCTCCCATAAAAAATAATAATATTTTGGATGAACTGGTGCTTGCAACTCAACGTGTACCAGGACCAGGATCAAGAGGTGTTAGTTCAAATCCTTAGTAACTAAGCTTTAAGAACTATAATTGCAGTTCACTGACTTCACTCTAGTCCATATCTTAGGCTTGAAGGAGCCTAGACATGAGTGTGACTGTAAGTATGTTGCTCACTGTTCTTTATCATCTAGCTTAAGCTTTTAGGTGAACTAGTTGGTGTATGCAACTATGCACCTTCATATGGACTAGAGGTTTCTGCTTTTGTTTCATGAATGCATTAAAGAACACACTTCGTACATCAATTTGATTTTTTTCAAGTCCTTCAATAGTTTGATGATCATCCTGCCCTGTAAGGAGAATGTCTGACAAGGAAGCAACAACTTCAGGATGTACCTTTTTTATTTAGACTGGTCAGAACATGGTTTTAATAAATGCATGGTCTGATCTTGTGGATGATATGTTTTCATGCTGGATTAAGTATGTGTGACTAATTACATATTGCCAGGGCACAAAATATGTGGGACTTTGGTAGGAACCGGATCCCTACCAGGGTGTGGTCTCAGGTTGTAGGGGTGGAAGGAGGGATGGCGTGGAGGAAGGCGTGGTCGCCGGCGCTGGGGCGCCGTCGTTGCGTGTGCGCGCGCGAGAGGGAGAGAGAGCAGGGGCGGCGGCTAGGGTTAGGTCTCCCGACTCCCTAAGGAAGCCGAGCAAATATGATTGCTTCTTGCTTAATCCCAAGACGGGTCCTTACATGAGTTTATATAATCCTCCTAATAAGATAATTGGGCTAAGCCCCTAATAACGATAAGATAAACTGGGCCACAACTAATTGGGCTAAGCCCCTAATATGTCGATCATAACAGACTTCTAGACTTTGGTAATGTTCTAGATTTAATTATAGACCATACCATCCTTTTGAAGGGATTTAGAAGGTTGAAGTGTTCGTCTGTTCCTTTTATTACTAATCATGTCTCATCAAACAGGGACCATGGCCCCATTTCTGGAGAGGTTCTTGTCTATAGACATCCTGGGCTGCATTTTGGTGATATACATGTCTTGACAGCTACATATAGTGAGGCTATACAGGATTTCGTGGGAGACTCCAAGTATGCTATTCTTTTTCCTGTTTCTGGACCACGATCTCTAGCTGATGAGATGGCAGGTGGTGATTTTGATGGTGATATGTACTGGGTCTCGAGAAACCCACAGGTTGGTCATTGTTTCTGACATGTTGCAGTGAACTGTTTATTTTTGCTATCCTTGCTAACAAACATAATCCTTTGGAGCATATTGCACACTAGTTTATTAGGGAGTATATATTTCATCTATTCCTAGAACATGGAATTTGGGATGCGTTGCTGATTTTATTTACACAGGGTTTCTGCAAGTTGAATTCCGTTCCTACTTACTACACGCATTGCTGATTTTATTTATACAGGGTTTCTGCAAATTATGTAAAATGCATATTTGTTCTCACTTCAAAATAAAACAATGATATTTAAACGTTACCATCTAGTGGATAAATATAACATCAAATAGCTAATATTGTTTTTGAAAGTTGCATCATTCAGGATATAGCCTATATTTACCACTCATTTCCTATAATCTTTCCTGGTATTTTTAACAGAAAGGTACATTTGATCCAAATGTCTTGACTTCTTTTAACTCGGTTAATGATACAAATTAGATTTTGTGTCCTTCAGGGTTACCTTTTTTGTTCTAAAATATAAAATACCTTGCCTTGTGTTTTCAGAATTTTTAGTGTATCTTTGAAGCATCATTTTGTCAAGTAAACTGCCCATCTTTTCCCGTCACCATGAGCTTTTGGCTGTACTGGTTGGTTCTCAATATGGTATCAAAGCCAAGAGGTCTTGAGTTCAAGACTTGACTCGTATATTTCTTTCGACAGAACATACAGCCCACTTGCAGTTCACGTCTTATTGTCTTAGGCATCAGAGAGTCCGACTTGAGGGAGAGTGTTGAAGTATAAATGTTGAGCTTTTGGGTGGTGCATGATACTCAATACATTTGGCACCAAATTGTTTTGGACTTTTGGTATGACATCATACTCTGCGCAGAATTGTAACTATCATTAAAATGACCTTTTCAGTTACTGAAGTACTTCAAACCATCGGAACCATGGGATCCAAGAAGCCCTCCAAGGAAGGCTAAACAAGAGAAGCCTCAGGATTATGATGAATCCAAGCTAGAACACATTTTATTCCGTGAATTTTTTAGAACTAGGTTTACACCGAGGTATTATTTACTCGTAATCCTTAATTTTTTTGCATGGGCACTTAACTCTGCTATTTCTGTTATGCATCTAAGCCCGCAGAGCGTCTTGACATTGAAAGGCCATCGAAATTTTGAGGCGTCATAATTTAAGGCCAAAATACCTAAAATGTATTGTTCGAGTTACCTAAACTGTATTTTTAATATACAATGGTTGTCTCATTTACCAAGTCTGGACATAAACTGACAGGATCCAGGTCTTGTGGTGAAGATCGTACAAATCGACATGTGTACATCTATAATGAAGTCAATTATGATTAATAAGTGTTGAAGTGTATATGTGGATTGCCTAGCCCTTTCCATTAGTTTGGACTTTTGGTTGCGTTAGCTAGTGCATGAAGCTTAACATGGTATCACAGCCTAAGGTTTTGTGTTCAAGTCCTGGTTTTCGCAGTTTATTCAAAAATTGCTGCCGCCCCCTCTTATGTCCACGTATAGGCCTCTCGAGCCATACCTCTGAGTCTATTCACGTGTTGACTTCCCGCGTCACATGTGAGAGGGGATGTTGAAGTGTATACGTGGATTGCCTAGCCCTTTCTATCAGTTCAGACTTTTGGTTGCGTTGGCTAGTGCATGAAGCTTAACAATAAGATTCTACCACATATTGATCATACCTTCTTGGACCAAGATCATTGTTATTAAGAACTTTACATCATAATCATACATTAAGTTCTAGTTATAGATAAATTTATTAAGAGAAAAGGAACAATGTTGACATATGCTACCGTGTCAAAATATTATGTCCTATATTTACAGTGTCCAGTAAAAAAAGTATTGGTTATTTATTTACAGATAACATCACATATATTTTGATATTACATCTGCTCAGCATGTTGTAATTTCCTAGTTTTGCCATGACCATTTTGTAGACCCTGTATTATATATGAGCTATGCAAGTTATGTGGACTAACGTTGTTTGAGATTTTTCCTTCCTTCAGTTATGTGCTGGGTGCAGCTGCAGATTGTTGGCTGGTATATATGGATCGGCTACTGACATGTGAAGTTCAAGAAGACAAAAAAGAATGGGAGTCGATAAAGGCTAAGATGCTTGAATTGGTTGACATTTACTATGAGGCTCTGGATGCCCCGAAAAGTGGGAACAAGGTTTGAAATCCTGTGTTGATACACTATAGTTACTGTGATTTTTACTGTTCACCTGCTGGTATGGGATTAAACATCCAAAAACGTTATGTGTTATGGAATTAGTGATGATGAGTTAGTAAGGATGGACTTTAATTGTGTTCCAGTCCAATTATTTCTTTAGTTGAGTACTTGAGTCGGGATATAAGGAAATTGATCAAAGCCCTCTATAAAAAAGGTAGCTAGTATTTGGGATTAAGAAAAAGAATGTAACAACCCTCCCTTCCAGTTGCTAATCCCTATCCTCTATATTTTTTTAACCCCTACTACTGCTACCCTTCTTCACAACCATGCTATGAACTCGTGGATGATGTATGGTAGAAAAATTCGATATAAATACTACTTCCGTCCTGGTTTATTGGTCCTCTTCTTTTTTTGTGTCAAAATTTGACCATACATTTAACTGACAAAAGGTCAATGCATGTCATAAAAAATTATATCGTTGGATTCGCATTTGAACATAGTTTCCAATGATACTATTTTTTGTGACATGCATTAACATTTTGTTAATTAAATCGTTGGTCAAAATTTGACACAAACTACTAAGGGGACCAATAAACCAGGACAGAGGTAGTACTATGCAATGCGTATGATGATGACGTATCTGTACATGTGGCCCAGGGGGGTCTGGAACACGCCTATCCTGTCGTAACAGGGAAAGACTTGGCATGGATATGTCATGTTCCTTATGGATTTGGCACTTAAACCAACTATAAGGAGATTTTCCCTTAGTTGGCTCCATCTAAGCCCAATCAAATCAAAGAAAGATCACAGCTTACTCTTCTAAGAGAAGGCGTCTATATAAAGGACCCAGAGGCCTATGCAGGAGGTATCTTACAATGACAACTCAACTCAAATCACAACACAACACAAAGTTAATCAAACACCGATGCAATTTACTAGTGTACTTTTAGCTAATATTGGTGACTGGATATGTGATGATCCAGGTAGAGTGACGATGTAGGTTACATAAAAAACCTGCATACAGTGGATGATTCTTTGTATGCTTTCATCACCAGGACGTTAACCGTCTTTCTTAATAGTTTCATTTTGATTTGCAACAAAATGTATATTACATACTCTACATTGTACTTCAGCTAAACTTTCTTTCTTCATCCATCTTCCAAATAGATCACTATGCCTCGTCATCTGAAGGTTGAAGTATATCCGCACTTTATGGAAGGGAAAGGGTTTACACCTCCCTACATTTCCACATCAGTGCTGGGCAAAATCTATGATTTAGCAAAGTCGCATCAGCCTGAAGCAGTTCACCCAATCAGTAAGTTGATATTTCTAGTTGGTTTCTCTATATAACCTCTTATTTAGCTAGCATATATGTTTTTCATTTGAAACTGATTTTTACTGATCATGTGTTATATATGTACAATCTGCAACGGTTGCAGAGGAAAAAAATGTGGAACTTATAGTACAATTATATAATCGCACAGTAGCCAGACTAGGGGCATTTGTGCTGAGCTGATAGCTTTTGAGAGATTATATGTAATTTTATAATGTCTGTTCACCATTAGTTAAATTTAGGCTCAATCAACTGGCAACACGATAGTGGAATCTTTGGGCCGTTGTGATGCATGTCTGATGTGTTTCGATGATATTAATTTTTACCTAACTAGGTTTGGTGGTTGCCAGTTTCCAGTATACAGCTGACCTCTCTTTTGCTCCTACGTGCCTTGGTTGCACTGAATTTGCAAGTGCTGAAAGTATCTCTGTCAAGCAATTAGGCAGTTTCAAGCAGAGATGAATCCTGGTCATCAGGCCACTATGAGTTATGGAAATTCTGGATTTAGCATAACACCATTGCTGACGTAGTTTGATGCATTACAATAGGACTATCGAGGATAAGTAGTGACCAGGCAGGCGTTTTGCAAACTTCTGTATAGGCTGTAGGGTGAAGATGCGCACCTCTGGGCTTTCAGTAGTGCTGTGCTGGGGCAGAAACTCACCCGAGTCCAGGTATGCGGAGTAGAGAGAATAGGGAGAAGATCTCTTTCATGATAATTCTTGGTTAGTACATGCATAGAAAAAAATATCATTAAAGTTGCATAGTTTGTTATACAGCTACAACAGTTAGATATCTCTATCTGATTAATTCACAGCGGTGGGAATCCGATGGTTTTAGTCCCTATCCATTAGTTTCTAGGCTGTTTATGCATTTCCAGTTGTGTCTGTTTGGGTGAGAAAGATGCACCCTATAACCATGGCTGTGCTAGGAGTTAAGCTGGGAACATAAATTAATAAAGCCTATAATCTGGTTAGGAATAAGGTAAGATCATTTAGCACTTTCATGCCAACTATCATCAGCAATGTGGTAAAATTTTAGACTCTGATACTCCATAAGTTTTGTATATATACACTCTATCATCATGCCGTTCGTCTTGTTCGCCGTCTCCATTCTGTTCTTCTTCAGATATAACTCCGCTGACATGCTTCACCGAGGAAGTAGTAGCCGAAGAACGCAACACGTGGGGTCTCCGTTACGACGAGTATCGGAGAGCGAGCACATTGCTATTGGACAGTAATCGCCCAATCTCTAAAGAAGAGAAGAAGGCGAGGTTCCGGGAGCTGGACCAAAAATACAAGCAGGTAAAGCGTGGACCAGTCCACTGCTGGCTAACAAACTCGTGAGAACATCATATGCATTTTTTTTTCGCGAGATGAGAACATCATATGCATTCCCTGACTGGCTCGTGAGAACTGGGTTGGGCTGCAATGCAGATGCTGTACGACGCGGCGGAGCTGGAAGAGAGCCAGAAGCACCCGTTCGCCGTCTACAGGGAGGCTTGCGCGATCTACCAGCTGGTGTACGAGCACGCGGCGCGGTGCCGGTGCGACGACGAAGGGAGGCGTGTCGAGAGGTGCGGCTTCGCGTGGAGGGTCGCCGGCCGCGCGCTGTGCGAGTTCTACGTGATCAAGCGCCGCGGCGAGAGGGTGGTCGCCGACATGCAGGTCCTCCGCGACGCCTTCAGGAAGGATCGCGGTGCGTAGCATAGCATGCATGCAGCCATATAGCGCTAGGCAGAGTATAGCTCTAAGTGCATATCTGATTATCTATGTATGTACAGTACGTAGTAGTAGCAGCCGTGTGGGGTACGCGTACAGACCTGTGTACAAGTTTGAATTGCTGATGTGATGCATGTGTATTTATGTGTACATGCGTGTAGTTAAAGACGTTCTTCTCTAGACGGAGAGCATGTCCTCTGCCTGGGTAACCCTTCCGCGAAAACGGAGCCTGTCTCTCAACAGCAGTTGGCCGTCCATGTTGCTCTCTAGGATACGCCCGGAAAGGTTATAGAAAAAAGCGCCCGCCCTGTTTACTATTCGGAACACTAAGCAAATATTCCAGAGTCATCTCACCCGCCCTGTATGACTCGAGTGCCTTTTATTTCATCATGATACCCCAACAGTTTCCAAACTTCCGCGGCCATCGGGCATTCAAACAGTAGGTGTTGAATAGTTTCTGGACCTAATTTGCAGGAAGGACATTCGGCCTTGATTTTAACACGTAGATCAGCTAATATCGTACAACAGGGAATGACACTCTATACCACTCTCCATATGGAAATTTTGATTTTCGATGGGCACTGGAGGCTCCATAAAAAACCCCACTTCGTATTTGGTGATGATGAGCTACTACTAGTAGTAGCATGTAGATTATTCCCAAAGTGGTGCTCCCAAACAGCATCATAGGCGGACTGAACCACGAAAGCTCCTGTTTTTGACAAATTTCAAGCCAAGAAATCTGACACCTCATGTACAGGTAGAGGAATTGCAAGTATTCTTTGAGCATCAACATGGCAAGAAGTCTGATTCACCAGATCTGTATCCCAATCTCCAGAAGAGGGATCAATGACGTCTGAAACGCGGGATAGAAGTTGACTACCTCTACTCTCAAATCTCTTTTTTCTTGTCCATCACCCACTCTCCAAAACATTATACTCTATCATGTATAAAAAGCGGCTTAAGCCCCACTTTATATATAAAGCAACGATACAACCCGGTACAAACTCACGCCACCATACTACACGCGCACACCCAAGGCAGTATACATAGGCGCTGAGCGCAGCAATACCACCCCAAGCACTACAAGAGCAACCGGGGTCCTTAATTGTGAACACGCCACCGCGAAGAGATGAAGCCGCATATGACGAACTGTGGGCTTCAAGGCGGTGCCTTCAGAAAGGGAACGACACCGGAATGCCGCCACCGCCTGACCCAAGGGTCAGAGTTTTCCCTAGAGCAACACGACGGACAGTGAGGGCCGCGACGACGCCTTCAAGAAGGGAACGAACTTCGCCGCCGCCGGTCCGTCCGAAGATAGAACAGGTTTTCACCCCGACCAACACTCACCGCCACCGAACGCCACACCCTGGCTACCATGTCGCCCACACGGACATGGTCACCGGGCATCACTAAGCCACGGGCTCTGCCCATGAGCACCACACTACCACCACCAGGGTCGTCGCCCCGGCATCCAAGACCTTGACACCACGTCACCCGAGATCCGCCACTACCCCAACCAAAGAGACGAGTGAAAAGGTCCCCCTTTCACACCACTGGGAGGCCCCCAGCGCCGAGACCCAAAAGGTTGGCAAAAACTAGCCTCCATCAACCCGTCTACTGCACCGGGCCCGAGACAAGCTCGGTCATGCTGTCGGCATGACACGAGTACGGTCTCGCAGCACCGGGCGCGAAACGAGCAATGGACCGCAGTCGGGAGAGGGTCGGCCCTTCGATGAAGGTAGTGCCCGGACGATGACGAGAGGCATCGAAGGACGACACAAGCCGCTCACCGATGGCCTGACACCGGAGAAGTCCAACTGCCGCCGCGGAATGACCCACACCGCCGCCATGAGCCACCACCATGCCGAGGCAGCCCACATCCACGCGGGACCCCGAGGGGCAGCCCCAAGCCGCCCTACAACAACTACGTCGCGCCGCCGAAGTCGCAACCCACCCCCCGGCCATAGACTCACAGTGCCCCCGCCACCCCAAAGGAGCGGCCTGGCCGCCAGCCGCCCAGCCACTGCCTTAGCTAGGTCGCCGCCGCCACCCACGCCCACCGCCGCCCGACCACTCGGATCTGGGCTGGGGGAACCAGATCCGCCGCCAGCGAGTCCCCCAACCACGGAACCCCGGGAGTCGCCTCAGGGAGGGGGAGCAGCACCACCGGGGTGTCAGGCCACCGGGGGGAGGGGCAGGGCCCGGGGAGGGCCCGACGACCCACGTCGTCGATGCGGAAGGTCGCGCCCCGCGGCGTACACCTCCAGCGCACGGGAGAAAGTCGCCTCGCCGCCGCCTACGCCACGCGGCCTTTGGCCGACGACGCCATCGACGATGGCAAGGGGAGGGAGGCCGGGGCGTGGGAGAAGAGGCGGCGCTAGGGTTGGCTCCCGGAGTCGCCCGCAGGAGCGACTCGGGAGCGGAAATATTTTTTCCATGCCATCTTCTTTGATCAAGAAGCCTTCTTTTTCAACTGAACGTTCATAAGATCATCCTCAGGATAATATTTTGCTTTGAGAATTAATGCACACAAGGAGTCAGCATTATCAATGAGCCACCATGCCTGTTTTGCCAGTAGTGCAAGGTTAAAATAGTGAATACCCAGAAACCTATGCCTCATTTTTTTTCTTTTTTCTTAGGTATACACATTTTCCACCATTCAAATCATTCTTTTGTGTGATGCATCATCACTCCACCAAAAATGAGATATCACATCCGTGATTCCTTTGCAATTTTTCTTAGGAATTTTAAAGACAGACATCGCGTAGGTTGGTATGGCATGTGCAACAGATTTAATAAGCGCTTCGTTACTAGCTGAAGACAACATTTTTCTTTCCATCCTGTGAGCCTCAGGATCAACCGATCAATCAACTATTGAAAACAATCGCTTGTATGCAAACCTTAGCTGGCAACCCCAAGTATTTATAGTTAATAGCCTCCGTCATGATATTAAGTATAGAGCAAACCTGAGTGTAATGCCTCGGATGACCTGCCATATTTGTACTCCAACTCTTGCCATTTTCGGCGTTAAGTTATGAGATTCCTTCGTGGTTGGGTTTTGTCTTTGTTTTGCATTTTTTCCATGTCATGCATTCCATATCATGTCATCATGTGCATCTCATTTGCATACGTGTTCGTCTCATGCATCCGAGCATTTTCCCCGTTGTCCGTTTTGCAATCCGACACTCCTACGTCCTCCGGCGCCCCCTTTTGTCTCTTTTCGTGAGTGGGTGTTAAACTTTCTCGGAATGGATCAAGATTTGCCAAGCGGCCTTGGTACACCACCGGTAGACCGCCTGTCAAGTTTCGTGCCATTTGGAGTCCGTTTGATACTCCAACGGTTATCCGGAGAACCGTAAAGGCCTCGTGTGTGTTGCAGCCCAACACCCCTCCAAAATGGCCCAATAACCCTTCCAAACCCCTTTCGTGTCCTCCACCGTCGGATCACGATCGCGTGGCCGAAAACTACACCTCTTTTGGCTCCCACCTCCTTCTAGGTATAAATATGTGCAACTCTCTTCAAATCCCGGACGAAACCCTAGCCTTCTTCCACCCCGCGCCGCCGGACACGTCCGTGTCTGCCGGTCGCGTCCACCGGCCACCTCACATGATCCAATCCGGTGCTGCCACGTCGCCTCCACTGTCGCCGGAGCCAACCGCGCCTCGCCACGTCGCCTCCGCGCCCGCGCCCACTTCGCTGCACCCACGCCGGCCCATCGAAGCCCGCCGCGGGCCCTCCCAGCCCGCGCACCCGAGCCGCCGCTCGCCGCCCGCTTGCCTCGCCGCCTCGCGCTCCGCCGCCCCGCTCGCCGCCCACCGCCGTTCACCGGCGCACGCAGCCGCCTCGCCCCGACGCCGTCTCCGCTGCGCCGCCCCGATGCTAGTTGGTTTATTTGGTGGAAGATCATATGTTCAGATCCTATATGCATATTAATACCCCTCTGATTATGAACATGATTATGCTTTGTGAGTAGTTACGTTTGTTCCTGAGGACATGGGAGTAGTCTTGCTATTAGTAGTCATGTGAATTTGGTATTCGTTCGATATTTTGATGAGAAGTATGTTGTCTCTCCTCTAGTGGTGTTATGTGAACGTCGACTACATGACACTTCATCATTATTTGGGCCTAGAGGAAGGCATTGGGAAGTAATAAGTAGATGATGGGTTGCTAGAGTGACAGAAGCTTAAACCCTACTTTATGCGTTGCTTCGTAAGGGGCTGATTTGGATCCATATGTTTCACACTATGGTTATGTGACGCCCGGATAATTAAGCTACAGTAATTCTCTGCTAATGATGCCACGTCACTTCGATTAGTATCGCTAATCTCGTGTTAGTTCGAAACCGATTCAAATTCAAATTCAATTAAAGGCAAATAATAAAAGTTTTCAAATATTAAAACCAAATTGTTCGAGTTATGCCAAATAATGCATAGGTGATTATGGTGAAGCACCCATACTTTTATACAACGTTTAAATGCTATAAGATAACTAAAATAGTAGCAAAAACTTTTAATTAAATGCTTTTAAATAATAAATAATTACACAACTATTTTAGATTAGGTAGCTAGTTAATGTGGCAGTGGCATATTTGGTAACATCAAATTAGGTGCCATTTTGGTATTTTGCTAAATCAAAAATAAAAGGAAACTAAGCTAAAACAGAAAGGAAATAAAATAAACAAAAGAAAAAGAAAATACAAAACCAGAAAAACAAAACTAGCAAAAAAAGAAAAGGAGAAAGAGAACACCCCTTGGCCCAACTGGGCCATGGCCCAGCCGGCCACCCCCCTGGCCTATAGGCCACCCCCACACCCCGGAAACCCTAACCCGTAACCCCCACTCTCCCCACTTTCCGATCCACGTCTCCCCTCACCCCCACCCGATCTGGATCGGTGGATCGGGGGAGCAACCCCGATCGATCCCCTCATTCCGTCTCCTCAACCCCGATCAACCCCGACGTCTCCGCTCGCGGTCGCCCTCGCCTCGCCGCCCGAGGACCGCGCTGCCTCGTCCTCATCATCGTGCCATCCCCGTCTCCTCTCAACGTCAAGCGCGGCCACGCTCGAGGACCCCCGCCACTCCTCGCGACGTCCTCTGCTCGTGGGAGGACCATGGCGTTGCCGGCCTCCCAGAACGCCACCCCGACCCCCTCGTCGTGAGCTCCCGCGCCCCGTTTTCCTTTTCCCCTGTCCCGATGTCGTGCGCACTCACCCACTCGACCCCGCGTGCCCGCCATCGCTTGGCCGCACCTTCCACGTCGCTGCCCGCCGCCGACTGCCGCAGTTGCCCGCCGCTGTGCGCGCCCGTCGCCCCGCCGCGCGCGCCCGACGCCTCGCTCTTCTCCTAATGCTTCTGCCGCTACTGCTCGTTTCTTCCTCCGTCGCGCGGCGCTAACCCTCCGGTACTGCTCCCTGGCCGCGTGCGCGCCGTGGCCGCGCCCGGCTGCGCTAGGGTTGAGCCTGCTCTCGCCCGGCCGTGCCAGCGCCACCCATCACGGCCTAGCGTTTCCCTCCGCGGCCATGGCAGAGCCCCTGCCAGGGTTGTTTTGTGCGGTGACATGATTAGGGAGATAATCTCCCATTAGTACCTAACCACCCCACCTTTACTCAATGACACTGGGCCCCATTGGTAAACTAAATAGTTGATTGAACATGTTAAGACTATAGTCAATGACAGGTGGACCTGACTGTCTAATTAAAAGAAATAAAATCATCTAGAAAATGTAAAGGCAATGACAGGCGGGACCCATGTCTACTGTTCATTGTTTGACCAGTCAATGTTGACTTGGTCAAACTGGGTCTCTGGCCCCACCTGTTAGCCTAATGAGCATTCTGCTGGGTACACTCTGTGTACCCCTAGCAATTTAACAATTTTATTTTTGAATTAAATTAAATTCAGGAATTTTTAGAAAATGAATTAAATCTTTAAAAATTAATATAAAATAATCTGTAACTCGGATGAAAATACTTTGTACATGAAAGTTGCTCAGAACGATGAGACGAATCCGAATACGCAGCCCGTTCATCCGCCACACATCCCTAGCATAGCAAACACGCAACTTCCCCCCTCCGTTTCATATGTCCGAAAACGCGAAACATCAGGAATACTTCCCGGATGTTCCCTCCTTTGCCGGTATCGCCTATCCCTACGTTAGGTCACCCCTAGCACAATGTGTTGCTGCATCTTGCTTTGTGTACATTGATTGCTCTGTTATTTATTGTGTTCCCCCTCCGTTACTTCTTTCCGGTAGACTCCGAGACAGCTGCCGATGTCCGTGTGTTTGACTACATTCAAGATGACCCCTCCTTCTTGCCAGAGCAATCAGGCAAGCCCCCCCTGATCACCAGATATCGCCTACTCTTCTCCCTACTGCTTGCATTAGAGTAGTGCAGCATGTTACTGCTTTTCGTTAATCCT
The DNA here is from genome assembly GCF_056163025.1 of Triticum urartu. Taxonomy (NCBI): domain Eukaryota; kingdom Viridiplantae; phylum Streptophyta; class Magnoliopsida; order Poales; family Poaceae; genus Triticum; species Triticum urartu. The sequence goes on along the minus strand of NC_141875.1, from coordinate 108,732,011 downwards.
ATTCTGATGCATAGCCTGTCATTGTTGCTACAACTGTTGATACCTTACCTGTAATCCTACATGCTTAGTATAGGATGCTAGTTTATCATCAGTGGCCCTACATTCTTGTCCGTCTGCCATGCTATACTATCGGGCCGTGATCACTTCGGGAGGTGATCACGGGTATATACTATATACTTTATATACATGACACAGGTGGAGACTAAAGTCGGGTCAGCTCGTTGAGTACCCGCAAGTGATTCTGATGAGGGGGCTGAAAGGACAGGTGGCTCCATCCCGGTAGAGGTGGGCCTGGGTTCCTGACGGCCCCCGGCTGTTACTTTGTGGCGAAGCGACAGGGCAGGTTGAGACCATCTAGGAGAGAGGTGGGCCTGGCCCTGGTCGGCGTTCGCGGTTATTTCAAGATAACACGTTTAACGAGATCTTGGTATTTGATCTGAGTCTGGCCACTGGCCTATACGCACTAACCATCTACACGGGGACAGTTATGGGCACTCGACGTCATGGTATCAGCCGATGCCTTCGTGACGTCAGCGACTTAGCGGCGCGCGCCGGGTTGGACCGCGTAACGCAACTTCCTTTGTAATGGAGGTTGCTAGGTCTGCTCTCCGGCCGCCCTCGCAACGTGCAGGTGTGCAATGGGCGATGGGCCCAGACCCCTGCGCCATAGGATTTAGACCGGCGTGCTGACCTCTCTGTTGTGCCTAGGTAGGGCTGCGACGTGTTGATCTTCCGAGGCCGGGCATGACCCAGAAAGTGTGTCCAGACAAAGGGGATCGAGCGTGTTGGGAAATGTGGTGCACCCCTGCAGGGAAGTTGATCTATTCGAATAGCCGTGTCACTCGGTAAAAGGACGACCCGGAGTTGTACCTTGACCTTATGACAACTAGAACCGGATACTTAATAAAACACACCCTCCCAAGTGCCAGATACAACCGGTGATCGCTCTCTCACAGGGCGACGAAGGGAGGATCATCGGTTAGGATTATGCTACACGATGCTACTTGGTGAACTTACATCTACTCTCTTCTTCTGTAGCAAGATGGAGGTTACCAGGAGCGTAGTCTTCGATAGGACTAGCTATCCCCCTCTTATTCCGGCTTTCTGCAGTTCAGTCCACATATGATACCCCTTTTCCATTTGATACCAATGCATACATATGTAGTGTAGCTCCTTGCTTGCGAGTACTTTGGATGAGTACTCATGGTTGCTTTGCTCCCCCTTTTCCCCCTTTCTGTACCCGGTTGTTGCAACCAGATGATGGAGTCCAGGAGCTAGAGGATCCCGAGGATGATTCTACGTGGAGTTCGACTTTGAGGAGTAGTTAGGAGGTCCCAGGCAGGAGGCCTCGCCTTTTTGATCGTTCCTACTTTTGTGCTAGCCTTCTTAAGGCAAACTTGTTTAACTTATGTCTGTACTCAGATATTGTTGCTTCCGCTGACTCTTGTGCCTTCGAGCATTTGTATTCGAGCCTTCGAGGCCCCTGGCTTGTAATATAAAGCTTGTATTATTTTAATTTGTGTCTAGAGTTGTGTTGTGATATCTTCCCGTGAGTTCCTGATCTTGGTCGTACACATTTGCGTGCATGATTAGTGTACGGTCAAATCGGGGGCGTCACAAGTTGGTATCAGAGCCGACTGCCTGTAGGAATCCCCCTTCCAAACTCCTTGGCCGAAGTTGAGTCTAGACTTTACAAAACTTTTACTAACATGGCTGTGCGGCCCATGGGCCCACGTCACCATTGGGTGGTATTAGGATCTTTTATTCCTCGTCTATACTCTAGAATTCTAATCTCTCTTCTATTCGGGTTAAATGATTTTGCTGAAATCTAACTCTAGGTTCTCGTTACCACTTCCTGCCGGAGAGCCCCTTCATTACAGATGATCGACCGCTTCAACAGAAGATTCTGACAATACTCTCCGATGTTTCCCCGAGACCCTTGTGCCCTTCGCCGTTGCAATTCCATACCACCGATAAATCCCTATGGAAAGCTACATACACTTGTCGTCCATAACTTCATTCCCAGTTGATCTTGTTATTACAAGATACCTCTGAAATCCCCTCTATTGTTCCGAGAATATTTTGTGCCTACTGCCTTGCAGTTCCTTGCCACCTGAATACCCCTACGGATAATTTCTCGCCCTTATCGAGTATCAGATCATCCCTAGTTGTTCATGTGTTTCACGATTGTCATCGAAATACTATTCGATCCTCCAAAATTTCTCAGTAGCTTATTGCTCTACAATACTTGTCTGCTTGCATTATGGATGCTTTCCATATGTCTGGCAATATTCGTTAGTATCCTTAGACACCGTGATTTTGATCCTATTGATTCAACATGAGTGCGAATGCACGCAATCGTCAGTTGATCCTTTTAAATTATCTTTCCGGCTCCGATGTCATTTTAAACATGAGATGGATCTCGGCCAATCAAATTGTCGTCGATTGTGCCCCTAACTCTATTCAACTTATCCATCCTTGATCAGAGCGTCTGCTTCTGATCCTTCGATTTGGAATCATAATTCCTTTGCATTTAAGCTTCGAATCATTTAGATGATTCCATAACCTGTTGCATTTGCATTCTTTCTTCTTCTGGTTGAGTACGGATGCTCATATCAGATCCCTTATGGGCCACCAGATCCTTTGTTGAATGATATCCGACAACGTCCTTCATATTCAATAACCTTGTGAGCCTTTCCTTGGATACATAATGCCTTTGGTAAATTGTATCCTATGCTTTCTCAACCATGCCTTGCTTTCGAGCTTGAGTTATTTACTTCTGCAGTTTGTGGTATATGTTCCTAAGATGCCCCGATGGGTTGAACCAACGCCTTCCCTAATCTATGTGAACCCGAAATATTTCATGGGTCATACTTATCTGGTATTGCACCAGGTAAAACTTTCAACAACTAATGTCATTTTCGAAATACAAGGAGGTGAATGGAAGGTTATGCATTCAGGAAGTGGGAGTCGACCTTGAACCTTTGTGTTCATGCCCATGGACACGATGTAGATCCTATCATGGAAGCTTCTTGTAACAATAACTAATTCCTTGATATAATATCCTTGGTATCGGTGAATTGATCCTTTGCAATCGACCATATGTTCTTCTTTGATCCCATTTCTCGGGCAAGTTTAAGCACTTGTCTTCTGTGGATCAATACACCTATCCAACCTTTACTTTGATCTTTCGTCGAGTATTACACCCTGGTATCTCGAGATCATCACGGGACTGCATAACTTCTTATGAGTTCTCCATCAAGTACTACATTCTCACTGATTCCAATTTTTCATGGGCTTTGAGTTATTAAGCACTCAAAGACACCGATAACTGAACCGAGCCCGCACTACGGTTCAACAACTTTTAGTAATCTTCTTTACTTACAAGTTTGTACCCGATCACGTCATTCCTAGCCTGTTCGGCTATATCTTTATCATCATGATTTTAACTGTGCTACTTGGTCCTTATTCCCGGAGCACCACTTTTGATGATGAGCTAAGCTTACGTCGATCTTCCTCGCCATATCATTACGCCTCGAACAGCAAGCTTGATTCCAATCTTTTGCTTCATCAGTCCTTTTGTTTGATGCAGTCGCTGTTCGGTTGCCTCTTCGTGGAACCTCTCGACAAAATTTGTCATGATCATCGTCAACATTTTGACTCCTTCCAGGATATCAATCTAATTCATGATGATAAGTGCCATCCTCGTCCATTGGTAATTAGAGTTACCATCGGCAACATTATTACCTTCCTTTCATCACAAACTTGACCATGTTATGAAGCTCCTTGCTAACCAGCTTATGTTATGTTCTACCTTGGAGTATTACCATCTTTTATGTTAAGGATATTGTGAGAATTGCTCCACCTCTTGAGAATTCTTGATATTAATACTTCTCGCCATCTCCATTCGTTTTCTGATCCCCGTGTTGTTTCTAACCTGAATACCGACAATTGAACTATGATGCGTGAATTCAAAACTTCTACCAACCCTATTGTTTTGAAGTGAATGGCCGATAGTTTCGTTATCGAATCACCATTCTAACTTTGATCATCCTACTTGGTCCATATTTCCAGGTGCATTTTTGTTCAATATTTAATGGTGGAAATCCATCCTTTGGAAATCTTGATGAATTTTCGCTGAGTCCATCAGCCACCTCCTCATCCTCTCCTTAGTTTAATGATGAACTCTTGTTTCGGAACTCGCTTCCATAGTTCATTTCCCGATGATCTTACATTGTCATCTCGTCAATTTGTGTTGCACCTTTTCTTCTCAGGCGTCCTGAGTCTGAGGTGTCCTGGCACTAATCAGTTCTGAATCTTGGTCAGATATGATGGCAGGGACATATTTCCAAGAGTTATAACATTGATCTTTTATGACCCGGTAAGGTGATGTCATGCCCAGTACACCTGGCTGGAGGACCTACTGTTATAGTTTCCTTATTAGCAAGGTTATCCATTCTTCCATGAGGAAATTGTAATACTTATTCTACAAGTTATTCCTGATGAATCCATTGAGTATCCAAAGTCCGACCTTTTCTTGAAGATCATGTCAATGCTATCTCGAAGCATGTCTGTGGTACTCCGATTTTCGACAAGAACATTTGAAGCCCAATGCTAAATGTTTTCTTGCTCAATTATCCAAACACCGTTGCATGGGTAATATCATGAAATCCCTTCCCCTTACCTTAATGGGTTTCTACTTTCTATCCTGTCATGGACATCATGCTCCGCTTGTCCTTGGAAAGGATATACCCCTGAAATATGTGTTTTAACACATTTTCCTTTCCATTGTTCTGTTTAATATGATAATCATATTTTACTTTCCATTGTTTGTTTGAACCTTTCTTGTGATCTATATGATCTAAGCAGCAATATTCTCCTGCTTATGTAAACACCTCGGTGTACAATTCTATCAGCAAGAACCTTTTACTATTGTTGATGACATTCCGATAACCACCGATGCACAAGAACTTTGCCTATTGGTCCGCCTCGTTCAACGAGCAGGAAAATGGTTCTCTTTATCCCTCTCCCTTGGTACCGATATTGTTGCCGACATAACGGATAATCTCTTCTCGGACATGCCTTGCTATCATGATCGTGCAAGAAGATAGCGCCCTCCCTACTTTTAACCCACATGGTGGGCCCATAACTCACAGTTCCACATGATCGAAACCTGACTCTCCTATACATACTTGTTTTGAAGTTATCCCTTGTGCTTGGTTTCATATGTAATTCGTGAGCCACCTTCCTAGTGATCTATTCTGGCATCAGACGTAATACTTATTCTCGTTGCCCTGAACCCCTTTCACCTTCTGATTAGGCACCAAACTATTGCCTGCTCGCTCAAAACCTCTCAAGGTATCCTACTTTGCTCTCGACAATTTATTAAGTTTCAAATCGAGAGTTATTTTCCGCCACCTTCCCTGGTGTTATCTACCAGATAAGCAACATTGTAGCATTTCGTTCTTCTGAAGTTACCCCTTGTCCTTCGTACGTACGATGAAGACTACCAACAGAAGATGACGACTTCATCATGACGACATGAAGCAGAGAAGTGAAGACATCAACGCTATGGATCAACCACTTCGAGAAGAGCAAGCCAGAATGAGAAGACCCTCTAGATTCGTTACCAAACCTTTCCCCCTTTCACTACCTCTTAAATCTCGGGACGAGATTTCTTGTAGCGGAGGAGAATTGTGACACCCGGATAATTAAGCTACAGTAATTCTCTGCTAATGATGCCACATCACTTTGATTACTATCGCTAATCTCGTGTTAGTTCGAAACCGATTCAAATTCAAATTCAATTAAAGGCAAATAATAAAAGTTTTCAAATATTAAAACCAAATTGTTCGAGTTGTGCCAAATAATGCATAGGTGATTATGGTGAAGCACCCATACTTTTATACAACGTTTAAATGCTATAAGATAACTAAAATAGTAGCAAAAACTTTTAATTAAATGCTTTTAAATAATAAATAATTACACAACTATTTTAGATTAGGTAGCTAGTTAATGTGGCAGTGGCATATTTGGTAACATCAAATTAGGTGCCATTTTGGTATTTTGCTAAATCAAAAATAAAAGGAAACTAAGCTAAAACAGAAAGGAAATAAAATAAACAAAAGAAAAAGAAAATACAAAACCAGAAAAACAAAACTAGCAAAAAAAAGAAAGGGAGAAAGAGAACACCCCTTGGCCCAACTGGGCCATGGCCCAGCCGGCCACCCCCACACCCCGGAAACCCTAACCCGTAACCCCCACTCTCCCCACTTCCCAATCCACGTCTCCCCTCACCCCCACCCGATCTGGATCGGTGCATCGGGGGAGCAACCCCGATCGATCCCCTCCTTCCCTCTCCTCATCCCAGCCTGACCTAGGCGCTGCGCCGCCCCCGACGTCTCCGCTCGCGGTCGCCCGAGCCTCGCCGCCCGAGGACCATGCTGCCTCGTCCTCATCATCGTGTCATCCCTGTCTCCTCTCAACGTCAAGCGCGGCCACGCTCGAGGACCCTAGCCGCTCCTCGCGACGTCCTCTGCTCGTGGGAGGACCATGGCATCGCCGGCCTCCCAGAATGCCACCCCGACCCCCTCGTCGTGAGCTCCGGCGCCCTGCTTTCCTTTTCCCCTGTCCCGATGCCGTGCGCACTCACCCGCTCGACCCCGCGTGCCCGCCATCGCCCGGCCGCACCTTCCACGTCGCTGCCCGCCGCTGACTGCCGCAGTTGCCCACCGCTGTGCGCGCCCGTCGCCCCGCCGCGCACGCCCGATGCCTCGCTCTTCTCCTAATGCTTCTGCCGCTGCTGCTCGTTTCTTCCTCCATCGCGCGGCACTAACCACCCGGTGATGCTCCCTGGTCGCGTGCGCGCCGTGGCCGCGCCCGGCTGCGCTAGGGTCGAGCCTGCTCTCACCCGGCCGCGCCAGCGCCGCCCATCACGGCCTGGCGTTTCCCTCCGCAGCCATGGCCGAGCCCCTGCTGGGGCTGTTTTGTGCGATGAAATGATTAGGGGGATAATCTCCCATTAGTACCTAACCACCCCACCTTTACTCAATGACACTCGGCCCCATTGGTAAACTAAATAGTTAATTGAACATGTTAAGACTATAGTCAATGACAGGTGGACCTGACTGTCTAATTAAAAGAATTTAAATCATCTAGAAAATGTAAAGGCAATGACAGGCGGGACCCATGTCTACCGTTCATTGTTTGACCAGTCAATGTTGACTTGGTCAAACTGGGTCTCTGGCCCCACCTATTAGCCTAATGAGCATTCTGCTGGGTACACTCTGTGTACCCCTAGCAATTTAACAATTGTATTTTCGAATTAAATTAAATTCAGGAATTTTCAGAAAATGAATTAAATCTTTAAAAATTAATATAAAATAATCCGTAACTCGGATGAAAATACTTTGTACATGAAAGTTGCTCAGAACGACGAGACGAATCCGAATACACAGCCCGTTCATCCGCCACACATCCCTAGAATAGCAAACACACAACTTTACCCCTCCGTTTCATCTGTCCGAAAATGCAAAACATCGGGAATACTTCCCGGATGTTTCCCCCCTTTGCCGGTATCACCTATCCCTATGTTAGGTCACCCCTAGCACAACGTGTTGCCGCGTCTTGCTTTGTGTACATTGATTGCTCTGTTATTTATTGTGTTCCCCCTCTGTTACTTCTTTCTGGTAGACTCCAAGACTGCTGCCGATGTCCGTGTGTTCGACTACATTGAAGATGACCCCTCCTTCTTGCCAGAGCAACCAGGCAAGCCCCCCCCCTTAATCACCAGATATCGCCTACTCTTCTCTCTACTGCTTGCATTAGAGTAGTGTAGCATGTTAGTACTTTCCGTTAATCCTATTCTGATGCATAGCCTGTCATTGTTGCTACAACTGTTGATACCTTACCTGCAATCCTACATGCTTAGTATAGGATGCTAGTTTATCATCAGTGGCCCTACATTCTTGTCTGTCTGCCATGCTATACTATCGGGCCGTGATCACTTCAGGAGGTGATCACGGGTATATACTATATACTTTATATACATGTCACAGGTGGAGACTAAAGTCGGGTCAGCTCGTTGAGTACCCGCAAGTGATTCTGATGAGGGGGCTGAAAGGATAGGTGGCTCCATCCTGGTAGAGGTGGGCCTGGGTTCCTGACGGCCCCCAGCTGTTACTTTGTGGCAAAGCGACAGGGCAGGTTGAGACCATCTAGGAGAGAGGTGGGCCTGGCCTTGGTCGACGTTCGCGGTTATTTCAAGATAACACGTTTAACGAGATCTTGGTATTTGATCTGAGTCTGGCCACTGGCCTATACGCACTAACCATCTATGCGGGGACAGTTATGGGCACTCGACGTCATGGTATCAGCCGAAGCCTTCGTGACGTTAGCGACTTAGCGGCGCACGCCGGGTTGGACCGCGTAACGCAACTTCCTTTGTAATGGAGGTTGCTAGGTCTGCTCTCCGGCCGCCCTCGCAACGTGCAGGTGTGCAATGGGCGATGGGCCCAGACCCCTGCGCCATAGGATTTGGACCGGCGTGCTGACCTCTCTGTTGTGCCTAGGTAGGGCTGCGACGTGTTGATCTTCCGAGGCCGGGCATGACCCAAAAAAGTGTGTCCGGACAAAGGGGATCGAGCGTGTTGGGAAATGTGGTGCACCCCTGCAGGGAAGTTGATCTATTCGAATAGCCGTGTCCCTCGGTAAAAGGATGACCCGGAGTTGTACCTTGACCTTATGACAACTAGAACCGGATACTTAATAAAAACACACCCTCCCAAGTGCCAGATACAATCGGTGATCGCTCTCTCATAGGGCGACGAAGGGAGGATCATCGGTTAGGATTATGCTACACGATGCTACTTGGTGAACTTGCCATCTACTCTCTTCTTCTGCTGCAAGATGGAGGTTACCAGAAGCGCAGTCTTCGATAGGACTAGCTATCCCCCTCTTATTCCAGCTTTCTGCAATTCAGTCCACATATGATACCCCTTTTCCATTTGATACCAATGCATACATATGTAGTGTAGCTCCTTGCTTGCGAGTACTTTGGATGAGTACTCACGGTTGCTTTGCTCCCCCTTTTCCCCCTTTCTGTACCCGGTTGTTGCGACCAGATGGTGGAGTCCAGGAGCCAGAGGATCCCGAGGATGATTCTACGTGGAGTTCGACTTCGAGGAGTAGTTAGGAGGTCCCAGGCAGGAGGCTTCACCTTTTCGATCGTTCCTACTTTTGTGCTAGCCTTCTTAAGGCAAACTTGTTTAACTTATATCTGTACTCAGATATTGTTGCTTCCGCTGACTCTTGTGCCTTGGAGCATTTGTATACGAGCCTTCGAGGCCCCTGGCTTGTAATATAAAGCTTGTATTATTTTAATTTGTGTCTAGAGTTGTGTTGTGATATCTTCCCATGAGTTCCTGATCTTGGTCGTACACATTTGCGTGCATGATTAGTGTATGGTCAAATCGGGGGCGTCACAGGTTAGGATTACCTTAATACTTTTGTTGTAGTTGCGGATGCTTGCAATAGAGGTTAATCATAAGTGGGATGCTTGTCCTAGTAAGGATAGTACCCAAGCACCGGTCCACCCACATACCAAATTATCAAAGTACCGAACGCGAATCATATGGACGTGATGAAAACTAGCTTGACGATATTCCCATGTGTCCTCGGGAGCGCTTTTCTCTATATAAGAGTTGGTCCAGGCTTGTCCTTTGCTACAAAAAGGATTGGGCCACCTTGCTGCATTTTATTTACTTTTGTTATTTTTTTCTCGTTACAAATTATCCTATCACAAAACTATCTGTTACCACTTATATCAGTACTTGCAGAGAATACCTTACTGGAAACCGCTTATCATTTCCTTCTGCTCCTCGCTGGGTTCGCCACTCTTACTTATCGAAAGGACTACGATAGATCCCCTATACTTGTAGGTCATCAAGACTCTTTTCTGGCGCCGTTGCCGCGGAGTGAAGCGCCTTTGGTAGGTGGAATTTGGTAAGGAAAAATTTATATAGTGTGCTGAAATTTACTGTCACTTGTTACTATGGAAAGTAATCCTCTGAGGGGCTTGTTCGGGGTATCTTCAACCCGACCAGTAGAGCAAAGAGTTGCTCCTCAACCTACTGAACCTATTGAAAATGAAAATGAAAATGTCTGCTTTGAAATTCCTTCGGGTATGATAGAAAAACTGCTAGCTAATCCTTTTGTAGGAGACGGAACAACTCATCCTGATGAGCACCTAATATATGTGGATGAAGTTTGTGGATTATTTAAGCTTGCAGGTGTACCCGGAGATGTTGTTAAGAAGAAGGTCTTCCCTTTATCTTTGAAGGAAGATGCATTGACATGGTATAGGCTATGTGATGATACGGGGTCATGGAACTACAAACGATTGAAATTGGAATTTCATCAAAAGTTTTATCCTATGCATCTTGTTCATCGTGATCGCAATTATATATATAATTTTTGGCCTCGCGAAGGAGAAAGCATCGCTCAAGCTTGGGGGAGGCTTAAATCAATGTTATATTCATGCCCCAATCATGAGCTCTCAAGAGAAATGATTATTCAAAATTTATATGCTCGGCTTTCTGATAACAATCGCACCATGCTCGATACTTCTTGTACTGGCTCTTTTATGACGAAGACTATTGAATTCAAATGGGATTTATTGGAAAGAATTAAACGCAACTCTGAAGATCGGGACCTCGACGAAGGTAAGGAGTCAGGTATGACACCTAAGTTTGATTGTGTTAAATCTTTTATGGATACTGATGTTTTCCGTAAATTTAGTACTAAATATGGACTTGACTCTGAGATAGTAGCTTCTTTCTGTGAATCTTTTGCTACTTATGTTGATCTCCACAAGGAGAAGTGGTTTAAATATCATCCTCCCATAGAAGTAAAAGTGGCTGCACCTATTAAAATTGAAGAAAAGACTATCACTTATAATGTTCCGATTGTTCCTACTTCTTATGTTGAGAAACCACCTTTCCCTGTTAGGATAAAGGATCATGCTAAAGCTTCAATTGTGGTTCGTAAAAGCAATATTAGAACATATACACATCCTGAGCAAGTTAAAGTTGAACCTGGTATTGCTATTGTTAAAGATCACTTGTCTGATAATATTGATAGGCATGTTATTCATTTCCTTGATGAGACTGGTAGAATTGCTAAACCTTGTGCTAAAGATAAAAACAGACATGTGGTAGGCATGCCTGTTATTTCTGTTAAAATAGGAGATCATTGTTATCATGGCTTATGTGATATGGGTGCTAGTGCTAGTGCTAGTGCAATACCTTACGACTTATACAAAGAAATTATGCATGATATTGCACCTGCTGAGATAGAAGATATTGATGTCACAATTAAACTTGCCAATAGAGATACTATTTCACCAATGGGAATTGTTAGATATGTTGAAGTCTTGTGTGGGAAAACTAAATATCCTGCTGATTTTCTTGGTCTTGGTTCCCCACAAGATAGCTTTTGTCCCATTATATTTGGTAGACCCTTCTTGAACATTGTTAATGCTAAGATAGATTGCAAAAAGGATGTTGTTACTATCGGTTTAGATGATATGTCTCATGAATTTAATTTCTCTAAATTTAGTAGACAACACCGTGAAGAAGAATTACCTAGTAAGGATGAAATTATTGGTCTTTCTTCTATTGCCGTACCTCCTAGTGGTCCTTTACAACAATATTTGCTAGACCATAAAAATGATATGTTTATGAATGAAAGAAGGGAAATAGATGAAGTATTCTTTAAACAGGAACCTATTCTGAAACACAATTTGCCTGTTGAAATCCTAGGGGATCCTCCTCCACCCAAGGGTGATCCCGTGTTTGAGCTTAAACCATTTCCTGATACTCTTAAATATGCTTATCTTGATGAGAAAAAGATATATCCTGTTAATATTAGTGCTAACCTTTCAGAGCATGAGGAAGAGAGATTATTGAAAACTCTGAAGAAGCACCGTGCTGCTATTGGGTATACTCTTGATGATCTTAAGGGCATTAGTCCCACTCTATGTCAATGTAAAATAAATTTGGAAGAAGATGCTAAACCAGTTCGTGATCATCAACGACGGATGAATCCTAAAATGAAAGAACTGGTAAGAAAGGAAATACTAAAGCTCTTTGAGGCAGGTATTATCTATCCCGTTGCTGATAGTCAGTGGGTAAGTCCTGTCCATTGTGTCCCTAAGAAGGGAGGTATTACTGTCGTTCCTAATGATAAAGATGAATTGATTCCTCAAAGAATTATTACAGGTTATAGGATGGTAATTGATTTTCGCAAATTAAATAAGGCCACTAAAAAGGATCATTACCCCTTACCTTTTATCGATCAAATGCTAGAAAGATTATCCAAACATACACATTTTTTCTTTCTAGATGGTTATTCTGGTTTCTCTCAAATACCTGTGTCAGCCAAGGATCAATCAAAGACTACTTTTACTTGCCCTTTTGGTACTTTTTCTTATAGACATATGCCTTTTGGTTTATGTAATGCACCTGCTACCTTTCAAAGATGCATGATGGCTATATTCTCTGACTTTTGTGAAAATATTTGTGAGGTTTTCATGGACGATTTCTCCGTCCATGGATCTTCTTTTGATGATTGCTTGAGCAACCTTGATCGAGTTTTGCAGAGATGTGAAGAAACTAATCTTGTCTTATATTGGGAAAAGTGCCACTTTATGGTTAATGAAGGTATTGTCTTGGGGCATAAAGTTTCTGAAAGAGGTATTGAAGTTGATAAAGCCAAGGTTGATGCTATTGAAAATATGCCATGCCCCAAGGACATTAAAGGTATAAGAAGTTTCCTTTGTCACGCTAGATTTTATAGGAGGTTCATTAAGGACTTCCAAAAATCTCTCGGCCTGTGACTAATTTATTACAAAAAGATATACCATTTGTCTTTGATGATGATTGTGAAGAAGCATTTGAAATACTCAAGAAAGCATTGATCTCTGCACCTATTGTTCAGCCACCTGATTGGAATTTACCCTTTGAAATTATTTGTGATGCTAGTGATTATGTTGTAGGTGTTGTTCTAGGGCAAAGAGTTGATAAGAAATTAAACGTTATTCAATATGCTAGTAAAACCCTAGACAATGCTCAAAGAAATTATGCTACTACTGAAAAAGAATTCTTAGCAGTTGTATTTGCTTGTGATAAGTTCCGACCTTATATTGTTGATTCTAAAGTAACTATTCACACTGATCATGCTGCTATTAAATATCTTATGGAAAAGAAAGATGCTAAACTTAGACTTATTAGATGGGTTCTCTTGCTACAAGAATTTGAATTACATATTGTTGATAGAAAGGGAGCTGAGAACCCCGTTGCAGACAACTTATCTAGGTTAGAAAATGTGCTTGATGACCCACTACCTATTGATGATAGCTTTCCCGATGAGCAACTAAATGTCATAAATGCTTCTCATATTGCTCCATGGTATGCTGATTATGCTAATTACATTGTTGCCAAATTCACACCACCTAGTTTCACATACCAACAAAAGAAAAAGTTCTTCTATGATTTGAGACATTACTTTTGGGATGACCCACATATTTATAAAGAAGGAGTAGATGGTGTTATTAGACGTTGTGTACTTGAGCATGAACAGGAACAGATCCTACGCAAGTGTCACTCCGAAGCTTATGGAGGACACCATGCTGGAGATAGAACTGCACATAAGGTATTGCAATCTGGTTTTTATTGGCCTACTCTCTTCAAGGATGCCCGTAAGTTTGTCTTATCTTGTGATGAATGTCAAAGAATTGGTAATATTAGTAGACGTCAAGAAATGCCTATGAACTATTCACTCGTTATTGAACCATTTGATGTTTGGGGCTTTGAAAATATGGGACCTTTTCCTGCCTCTAATGGTTATACACATATTTTAGTTGCTGTTGATTACGTTACTAAGTGGGTGGAAGCTATTCCAACTAGTAGTGCTGATCATAACACTTCTATTAAAATGCTTAAAGAAGTTATTTTTCCAAGATTTGGAGTCCCTTGATATTTATTGACTGATGGTGGTTCACATTTTATTCATAGTGCTTTCCGTAAAATGCTTGCTAAGTATGATGTTAATCATAGAATTGCATCCCCTTATCACCCTCAGTCTAGTGGTCAAGTAGAATTGAGTAATAGAGAGCTCAAATTAATTTTGCAGAAGACTGTCAATAGGTCTAGAAAGAATTGGTCCAAGAAACTTGATGATGCATTATGGGCCTATAGAACTGCATATAAAAATCCTATGGGTATGTCTTCGTATAAAATGGTTTATGGAAAAGCATGTCACTTACCTCTCGAACTAGAACACAAGGCATATTGGGCTATTAAAGAGCTCAATTATGATTTTAAACTTGCCGATGAGAAGAGGTTATTTGATATTAGCTCACTCGATGAATGGAGAACCCAAGCCTACGAAAATGCCATGTTGTTTAAAGAAAAAGTTAAAAGATGGCATGATAAAAGGATACAAAAGCGTGAGTTTAATGTAGGTGATTATGTATTGCTATACAACTCTCGTTTAAGATTTTTTGCAGGAAAACTTCTCTCTAAATGGGAAGGTCCTTACGTTATTGAGGAGGTCTATCTTTCCGGTGCCATTAAAATCAACAACTTCAGAGGCACAAATCCGAAGGTGGTGAACGGTCAAAGAATCAAACATTATATCTCAAGTAATCCCATAAATGTTGAAACCAATGTTATTGAAACCGTAATCCTGGAGGAATACATAAGGGACACTTTCCGGAATGTTTCAGACTCCGAAAAGGAATAGGTATGTGGTACGATAAGTAAACCGACTCCAAAACAGTTTTTAAGGCAATATTTCTCCGTTTTGGAATATTTAGGAAAATAGAAAAATAAGAAGCAGTCCGAGAAGGACACGAGGGCTCCACGAGGGTGGAGGGTGCGCCCTACCCTCCTGGGCGCACCCCCTACCTCGTGGGCACCTCATGCACTCTCCGGACTCCGTTTTCTTGCACAATACGTATTTTGGTCGGTAAAAATTCATTATATAATCTCCCGGGGGTTTTGACTCCTGTATCACGCAAATATTCTCTGTCTTTGTTTCGAGCTGTCCTGCTGCAGATTAGAACAACATGTCATCCCAAGATTCAAAAGGAGAAAGCTATGTGGCTGATTACCTTGCAGATCCTAAGGTCTATGGGGACGTGGAGCATTGTGGTTGGACTACGGAAGAAGAAGAGGACTATGAACCCAAGGGAAGGGAGGAGACGAGCTCGGAAGAAGATGAAGTCCCATTACCTCAACCTGGGGACATGCATGTGGAGTTCAAAAAGTCAAGCCTCCCGGATAGAGTAAAGAAACCTAAGATCGAGTTTATCCCTTTTCGCCTCTTGCAGGAAAACAAGCAGGAACTATGCAAAAATATACTGAGCCTGGAGCAGGAGATCGATGACCTAAGGGACCAAAACTCTGTCCTCAAGCGTAAATTAAGGAAGAAACCTACGCCATCAACAAAACCATCACCTTCTCCACCAACAAAGAAGAATTGAGTATCTGGTATGGGCACTCCCCTTGGCAACTGCCAAGCTTGGGGGAGTGCCCCGGTATCGTATCACCATCACTTTTATCTTTACCTTTTTTTCTTAGTTCGATCCTTTTGGTAATATCTTGATCTAGTAGAATAAAGTTTATGGCATGATCTAGTTGTGAGTTTTGCTTTATGATCCTTCTATGTAATCGAGTCCGTGAGCTATATAATAAACATTAGTGTTGAGTCAAGGGCTTGATTATTTTGCCATGATCCTAAGTGAATAAAAGAAAAGAGAAATAAATAAAAAAGGAAACAAAGAGATCGTATGGATCTTATGGAAAGTAATGAGATCACATAGAAAAAAGTATGATGAATAAATGTTGTTGAGAGTTGACAAACATAGTTTTGGTCATCGTTGCAATTAATAGGAAGTAATAAAGAAAGAGAGGTCTTCACATATAAATATACTATCTTGGACATCTTTTATGATTGTGAGCACTCATTAAAATATGACATGCTAAAGAGTTGACGTTGGACAAGGAAGACAACGTAATGGGTCATGTTTTCTTACATCTGAGATAAATTATATTGTCATGGATCATCCAACATGGTTGAGCTTTCCTTTCCCCCTCATGCTAGCCAAATTCATCGCACCAAGTAGAGATACTACTTGTGCTTCCAAATACCCTTAAACCAGTTTTTCCATGAGAGTCCACCATACCTACCTATGGATTGAGTAAGATCCTCCAAGTAAGTTGTCATCGATGCAAGCAATAAAAATTGCTCTCTAAATATGTATGACTTATTAGTGTGGGAGAAAATAAGCTTTATACGATCGTGTGATATGGAAGAAATAAAAGCAACGGACTGCATAATAAAGGTTCATATCACAAGTGGCAATATAAAGTGATGTTCTTTCGCATTAAGATTTTGTGCATCCAACCATAAAAGCACATGAAAACCTCTGCTTCCCTCTGCGAAGGGCCTATCTTTTACTTTTATCTCCTACCTTGCATAAGAGTCATGGTGATCTTCACCCTTCCTTTTTACATTTTATCCTTTGGCAAGCACGGTATGTTGGAAAGATCCTGGTATATATGGCTAATTGGATGTGAGTTTTCATCAACTATTATTGTTGACATTACCCTTGAGGTAAAACGTTGGGAGGCAAAACTATAAGCCCCGATCTTTCTCTGTGTCCGATTAAAACTTCATACCCATAAGTATTGCGTGAGTGTCAGCAATTGTGAAAGACTATATAATAGTTGAGTATGTGGACTTGCTGAAAAGCTCTTATATATTGAATCTTTCCTATGTTATGGTAAATTGCAATTTCTCCAATGACTGAGATTATAGTTTGTTAGTTTTCAATGAGTTTACAATTCATACTTGAAATTGTGATTGAATTATTACTCTAGCATAAGAAATCATATGACAAGAATTATATAAGTTGTTGTTCTAAGAATTATCATGATGCCCTCATGTCCGTATTTTACTTCTATCGACACCTCTATCTCTAAACATGTGGACATATTTTTCGATTTCGGCTTTCTCTTGAGGACAAGCGAGGTCTAAGCTTGGGGGAGTTGATACGTCCATTTTGCATCATGCTTTTATATCGATATTTATTGCATTATGGGATGTTATTAAACATTATGTCACAATACTTATGCATATTCTCTCTTATTTTACAAGGTTTACATAAAGAGGGAGAATGCCGACAGCTGGGATTCTGGGCTAGAAAAGGAGCAAATATTAGAGACCTATTCTGCACAGCTCCAAAAGTCCTGAAACTTCACGGAAGTCAATTTCAGAATATATAAAAAATACTGAGCGCAAGAAGTTCGCCAGGGGGGCCACACCCTGCCCACGAGGGTGGGGGCGCGCCCTACCCCCTGGGCGCGCCCCCTACCTCGTGGGCCCCCTGGTGGCCCTCCGATGGCCATCTTCTTCTATATGAAGTCTTTCGAGGAGGAAAAAAATCATAAGCCATCTTCTCGGACGAAACTCTGCCTCCACGAGGCGGAACCAATCTAGGGCCCTGGCGGAGCTGTTTTGACGGGGAAACTTCCCTCCGGGAGGGGGAAATCATCGCCATCGTCATCACCAACGCTCCTCTCATCGGGAGAGGGCAATCTCCATCAACATCTTCACTAGCACCATCTCCTCTCAAAACCCTAGTTCATCTCTTGTATCCAATTCTTGTCTCCAAGTCCGGGATTGATACCTGTGGGTTGCTAGTAGTGTTAATTACTCTTTGTAGTTGATGCTAGTTGGTTTATTTGGTGGAAGATCATATGTTCAGATCCTATATGCATATTAATACCCCTCTGATTATGAACATGATTATGCTTTGTGAGTAGTTACGTTTGTTCCTGAGGACATGGGAGAAGTCTTGCTATTAGTAGTCATGTGAATTTGGTATTCGTTCGATATTTTGATGAGATGTATGTTGTCTCTCCTCTAGTGGTGTTATGCGAACGTCGACTACATGACACTTCACCATTATTTGGGCCTAGAGGAAGGCATTGGGAAGTAATAAGTATATGATGGGTTGCTAGAGTGACAAAAGCTTAAACCCTAGTTTATGCGTTGCTTCATAAGGGGCTGATTTGCATCCATATGTTTCATGCTATGGTTAGGATTACCTTAATACTTTTGTTGTAGTTGCGGATGCTTGCAATAGAGGTTAATCATAAGTGGGATGCTTGTCCAAGTAAGGATAGTACCCAAGCACCGGTCCACCCACATACCAAATTATCAAAGTACCGAACGCGAATCATATGAACGTGATGAAAACTAGCTTGACAATATTCCCATGTGTCCTCGGGAGCGCTTTTCTCTATATAAGAGTTTGTCCAGGCTTGTCCTTTGCTACAAAAAGGATTGGGCCACCTTGCTGCACTTTATTTACTTTTGTTACTTGTTGCTCGTTACAAATTATCCTATCACAAAACTATCTGTTACCACTTATTTCAGTACTTGCAGAGAATACCTTGCTGGAAACCGCTTATCATTTCCTTCTGCTCCTCGTTGGGTTCGACACTCTTACTTATCGAAAGGACTACGATAGATCCCCTATACTTGTGGGTCATCAGGTATTAATGTGCATAAAGGATCTGAACATAGAATCTTCCACCGAATAAACCAACTAGCATCAACTACAAGGAGTAATCAACACTACTAGCAACCCATAGGTACCAATATGAGGTTTTGAGACAAAATCGGATACAAGAGATGAACTAGGGTTTGAGAGGAGATGGTGTTGGTGAAGATGTTGATGGAGATTGACCCCCTCCTGATGAGAGGATCGACGGTGATGACGATGGTGACGATTTCCCCCTCCCGGAGGGATGTTTCCCTGGCAGAACAGCTCCACCGGAGCCCTAGATTTGATCCGCCAAGGTTCCGCCTCGAGATGGCGGCGCTTCATCCCGAAAGCTTCCTTCTGATTTTTTCCAGGGCAAAAGACACCTTATACCAGAAGATGGGCATCGGGGGGCTTGCAGGTGGCCCATGAGCCAAGGGGTGCGCCCCCACCCTCATGGACGGTGGGTGGCCCCCCTCTGGTGCTTTCTTCACCCAATATTTTTAATATATTCTGAAACTGACTCTCGTGGAGTTTCAGGACTTTTGGAGTTGTGCAGAATAGTTCTCTAATATTTTCTCCTTTTCCAGCCCAGAATTCCAACTGTCGGCATTCTCCCTCTTCATGCGAACCTTGTAAAATAAGAGAGAAAAGGCATAAGTATTGTGACATAATGTGTAATAACAACCCATAATGCAATAAATATCGATATAAAAGCATGATGCAAAATGGACGTATCATCGCATCAATCGGGTATGGGGGAAAAGGAGGTAGCGAAGCAACCGTGAGTACTCATCCAAAGTACTCGCAAGACTTACATCAGATCTAAACTAACATGCATCTGTATCCAAGGAATGGGTTGTATCTATGGACTAAACTGTAGAATGCCAGAAGAGAAGGGGAAAGCCTAGCCTATCGAAGACTAGCATCTTCAAGCAGCTCCAAGCATCTTGCAGCATCAGAAGAGATAAGAGTGGCATATTATAATATTAGTAAGTATGTTGTAACATTGCCTAGAGATCACTTCCTTGACTCCATGCGAGGAAACAATCCCGAAGCTATCATATCCATTACATGACTTAGCATCCAGTATCTAGTTCTAGTTCTATCAATTGGGATACAACTCCGAGCTTCCGTTGCGTGGACACGACTATTTGAATAGATAGAATACTTCCCTGCAGGGGTGCACCAACTTACCCAACACGCTCGATCAACTCCGGCTGGACACACCATCAGGTTATGACCGGCCTCGCCGATCAACACACTGCATTCCTACCTAGGCTCAACAGAGAGGCCAGCACGCTGGTCTACATCCTAAATGCGAAGGGGTCATGGGCCATCGCCCTTTACAATTGTAACGCCCCTAGACCGATGCGCCAGGTGTCTCCCAGTTATTCGCCGTCGTTGCCATGTCTTTTGCTTGCGTGTTGCATTTCATCATGTCATCATGTGCATTGCATCATCATGTTTTCAACTTGCATCCGTCCCGGTCTCCCCGTTCTTTCTGTTGTCCGTTCTGAGCCCAGACACACTTGCACGCGCCCGCGACACGTCCGGAATAATTTTTTTATAAGTGGCCAAAAAATGTTCTCGGAATGGGTTGAAAGTTGGTGTGCGATGTTGTTATGTTGTAGGTAGACCGTCTGCCAAGTTTCATCGCATTCGAAGTTCGTTTGATGCCCCAACGGATAACTATAGCGGCAATATAGCCGGTCAAACGTCGGACGTTTTCGTCTCCGGAAACAGTCGCCGGGTCTCTCTCTCTTCTATTCTCTCAGCCCAAAGCTTTCTGCACAGCCCACTACCACTCATCGCCAGGCCCAACCTAACCCTCCTCACATTCGGAGTCGTCCGATTGTTACCGGATGGCCCCGAAACCCCTCCTAACCACCTGACCCACCCCATCTTGCATCAGTGCATCGAACCCCTTGCGCGCGTCCGGAAGTTGTCCTGAACCCGACCCGGGGAGTCATCACCATTGGGTCCGGAGCATCCCCAAACATCTATAAATCATCTTAGTTTTATTTATCGGACTCCCTAGCCTATTTTTCTCGACCGCCCGATTTCGATCGGAGGGACGAGTTAGCCCCTAACCTAAACTCATCTGATATAAATCTCAGTCAAACCCTAGCCTATCCTGTCCCATCCACCATATCCCCTCACCCGCCGCCGCCACTCTCTTCATCGGGATCCAACCCGCAGCCATCTTCTCCCGCCCTCGTTTCTTCCACCAGGCCAACCAGACGCCCGCGCCCCCGATCCAAAATCCTCTCCTGCTCGTGCCAGTCAGCTGGAGAAGCTGCATCGCCGGAGCTCCGCTGCCCTGCGCGCCCCTGCCTCCCTTCCGGCCTTCTCCTTCCCTTCTCTCCCTCGTTGCTCTCTCTCTCTCACCCGGTTCCCTCTCTCTCTTGTTCTTCGCGCAGGAACCGCAGCACCATGGAGCATGGCTGGAGCTCCTTCCTCGACGCTCGTGCCGACCAAGCCCCACCGCCGCATGGAGTTGCCCCGCCATCTCCATCGCTCCCTCACATCAGCCTGGATATGGTGCCTCGCCGGAGAACGCAGTCCTCGATATGACCCCATCGCCCTCCGCCGCCACGGATGCCATGGTGCCACTGGAGTCCGCCGCTGACACCAGGAACAGAGAGGCAGCCACCAGATCCGGCCTCTGGAGCTCGGCCTCGGCCTCCTCCTTGCCTCCTCGACCACCCGGCGACCCGCCTTGCCAAGCCAATGGCCGCCACCATCGCCGGAGATGGGCCCCCGACGCCCAGTTTCGCTCGCCTCCACTGCTTCGGCGTCATCCCCGTCGCCGGAGGATGCAGCACCCGCCCGCCTCGAGCCCCGACGCCGGCGAGCCATCACCTCCTGCCGCGTCCACAACCTGCCTCCTCTCCAGCGTCGCACCAAGTCCCACGTCGTCGACAGCCGTTCCCGGCGTCCATGGCCCTGAACCTGTCGCTGCCGCTTTTCTTCAGAAACGAGCAGAGCAGCTCGCCCGCCCCGCTCGGCCGTTTGACCGCACCTCCACGCGCCTGGGCCGCCTCCTCTTCGCTCGTTGACCGAGGCGCAACCTCCCCTTGGCCCATCCGCGCAAACCCAGCAGCCGCGCCAGATCCGCTAGTCCAGCCGGCCTGCTAAGGCCCAATGTGAGCAACTCCCTAGCTCTGTTCCCGATCCGGCCCGTTTCATGTTTTTTCCATAGAACGTCTTCCCTATTTTTCCAGAGAGAGCAGTTTTATAGAAAAGCCCCTAGGCTTCATGCATTTAATAACTCCACAACCGTGCATCGGAATTAAACAAACTTAATATGTAAAGTGCTTAGAATTTTGTGTAGTTTAATAATTTGCCACTTTAATGCATGTTTAAAATGTTTAAAGTGCTGTTTGGTTAAATTTGCTCCTATGCCATGTTAAAATGATTTATTTCATAACTAATTAACCGTAACTCGGTTTGTAACAAACTTTATATGTAAATGGGGTAGAAAAATGCCTAGTTTAACATGGTGGCTTTACTTTGCATATTTAATAACTCTATAATATGGTTTAGGGAAGAACGGTACCAAATCCATAATTATGCTCATGAGGATTTTTTCGGACTTGTTGTTTGTTGTTTCCGGCCTCACTTAAACTTGACTAGATAGTTAGTTTATGTATGCTTCACTCCTTGCCACGCTAACCAACATTTAATATTGTTGGGAACTTAAATGAGATCAAACTAAATAATTGATGTGGTGTTTCATCAATATGCAAATCGTTGCATATTGAGCTCCACTTAATTTGTAGTTTTGTCTGTGCACTTTGCCATGCCATGCCTCATTAAACCAGAAATGCATCATACTTGTTTGTGCATCATGCCATGTTTACGTGATGGTTGTTTACTATGTTGTTTGCTTCTTTCCTGGTTACTTCTTGCGTTAACTTCGGTTTCGTTCCGGAGTTGTGAGGGTCCGTTCGACTACGTCTGTTTGTCTTCTTCATGGACTCGTTCTTCTCCCTTGCGGGATCTCAGGCAAGATGACCATACCCTCGAAATCACTTCTATATTTGCTTGCTAGTTGTTCGCTCTATTTCTATGCCGCGATACCTACCACTTGCTTTATCTTGCCTCCCATATTGCCATGTCAAGCCTCTAACCCACCTTTCCTAGCAAACCGTTGTTTGGCTATGTTACCGCTTTTGCTCAGCCCCTTGATACGTCTCCGTCGTATCTACTTTTCCAAACACTTTTGCCCTTGTTTTGGACTCTAACTTGTATGATTTGAATGGAACTAACCCGGACTGACGTTGTTTTCAGCAGAATTGCCATGGTGTTGTTTTATGTGCAGAAAACAAATATTCTCAGAATGACCTGAAACTCCACAGAACATCTTAGAAAAAATAATAAAAAATCCTCGCCAAAGATGAAGACCAGGGGGCCCACACCCTTCTCACGAGGGTGGGGGCGCCCCCCTAGAATGCGCCCCCTACCTCGTGGGCCCCCTGGATGCCCTCCAACGCCAACTCCAACTCTATATATTTGCTTTCGGAGATAAAAAATCAGGGAGAAGAAATCATCGCGTTTTACGATACGGAGCCGCCGCCAAGCCCTAAAACCTCTCGGGAGGGCTGATCTGGAGTCCATTCGGGGCTCCGGAGAGGGGGATTCGTCGCCGTCGTCATCATCAACCATCCTCCATCACCAATTTCATGATGCTCACCGCCGTGCGTGAGTAATTCCATCATAGGCTTGCTGGACGGTGATGGGTTGGATGAGATTTATCATGTAATTGAGTTAGTTTTGTTAGGGTTTGATCCCTAGTATCCACTATGTTCTGAGATTGATGTTGCTATGACCTTGCTATGCTTAATGCTTGTCACTAGGGCCCGAGTGCCATGATTTTAGATCTGAACCTATTATGTTTTCATGAATATATGTGAGTTCTTGATCCTATCTTGCAAGTCTATAGTCACCTACTATGTGTTATGATTTGGCAACCCCGAAGTGACAATAATCGGGACCACTCCCGTTGATGACCATAGTTTGAGGAGTTCATGCATTCACTATGTGCTAATGCTTTGTTCCGGTTCTCTATTAAAAGGAGGCCTTAATATCCTTTAGTTTCCAATACGACCCCACTGCCACGGGAGGTAGGACAAAAGATGTCATGCAAGTTCTTTTCCATAAGCACATATGACTATATACGGAATACATGCCTACATTACATTGATGAATTGGAGCTAGTTTTGTGTCACCCTATGTTATGACTGTTACATGATGAACCGCATCCGACATAATTATCCATCACTGATCCGGTGCCTACGAGTTTTCCATATACTGGTTCTCGCTTATTTACTTTCCCGCTGCTACTGTTACAATCACTACAAAATACCAAAAACATTACTTTTGTTGTCTTTACTTTTGTTGCTGCTACCACCACTATCATATTACTTTGCTACTAAACACTTTGCTGCAGATACTAAGTTTCCAGGTGTGGTTGAATTGACAACTCAGCTGCTAATACTTGAGAATATTCTTTGGCTCCCCTTGTGTCGAATCAATAAATTTGGGTTGAATACTCTACCCTCGAAAGCTGTTGCGATCCCCTATACTTGTGGGTTATCAAGAAAAATTTCTGGCGCCGTTGCCGGGGAGCATAGCTCTATTCTTTGAGTCACTTGGAATTTATATCTGCTTATCACTATGAAGAACTTGAGAGATCCAAAAACCAAGATCTATCCCTCAACTACGAGGGGAGGTAAGGAACTGCCATCTAGCTCTGCACTTGATTCACCTTCTGTTATGAGTAAGTTTGCGACACCTACACCTGCTTCTGCTATTCGTTCCGATATGTCGGATGTTATTGATGATGCCACTTCTGCTATGCATGATACTTATGATGAAACTGCTTCTATGCCTGATACTACTGTGCCCCTTGGTGAATTTCTTGATGAACAAATTGCTAGGGCTAGAGAAAAAGAAATTATTGAATCTGAATACGATGATGATAGTGATGATGAAAATATGCCTGTTATTCCTGAGGGTTATCTTTTTGATATGGAATCTTCTGCCGCTATTTTAGCTTGCAAAGATGGATATGAGATTAAGAGGTTATTAGTTAAATGGAACAAAGAATCACTTAGAGATAAAATGAAACCCGACCCTGCTTTTGCTACTTCACCTATTTGTGTTCCTGATAAGGATTATGAATTCTCTTTTGATCCTGATATAATTACTTTGGTTGAATCTGATCCGTTTTATGGCTATGAATCTGAAACTGTTGTGGCACATCTTACTAAGTTAAATGATATAGCTGCCCTGTTTACTAATGATGAGAGATCGTGTTACCTCTATATACTCAAAATAATTCCGTTCTCATTAAAGGGTGATGCTAAGATATGGTTTAATTCTCTTGATCCTAGTTGTGTGTGTAGTCCCCAGTATATGATTTATTACTTCTCTGCTAAATATTTCCCTGCTCATAAGAGACAAGCTGCTTTGAGGGAAATATACAACTTTGTGCAAATTAAAGAAGAGAGTCTCCCACAAGCTTGGGGGAGGATTCTCAAGTTACTTAATGCTTTGCCTGATCATCCTCTTAAGAAACCTGAAATACTTGATATCTTTTATAATGGACTAACCGATGCTTCCAGAGATTACCTGGATAGTTGTGCTGGTTCTCTTTTCAGGGAAAGAACACCGGATGAAGCTGAAATCTTATTGAATAATATGTTGACAAATGAAAATAATTGGGCACCTCCTGAGCCAGCTCCTGAGCCAACTCCTGCTCCAATTACTGAGCCTATTCCTAAACCAACTCCAAAGAAGAGAGGTGTTCTATTCCTTAGCCCCGAAGATATGCAAGAGGCAAAGAAATCTATGAAAGAAAAATGTATTAAAGCTGAAGACGTTAAGAATTTACCTCCTATTGAAGAAATACATGGTCTTAATTCACCGCCTGTTGAAGAAAATTATGATCTTAATTCTTTATTTACTGAAGAACCTCCTGATCCCGATATCCCGACATAGGTAGTAAAGGTAAATTCTCTCTGTAGATATGATAAAGCTGAAATTCCTCCTACTAAAATTGCTAGTCAGTGCTTGGATGAGTTTGATAACTTTATGTTTAAGCAAGACGACTTCAATGCTTATTTTGGTAGACAATTAAAAAAATGCTTATATGATTAGACGCTTGGGTGATTATATGGCTAATATTAAAGGTGAACTTAAACTTGTTAGCAAACATGTTTCTATGGTAACCACTCAAGTAGAACAAGTACTTAAGGCTCAAAAACAAGTGCTTGATGAAATGAATAGTAAGAAAAATGATTATGCTGTTAGAGTGGCTACTACAACTGGTAGAATGACTCGGGAACCTTTGTATCCTGAAGCCCACCCTAAGAGAATCGAGCAAGATTCTCAAAGAGATAATATTGATGTTCCTAGTTCTTCTAAAAAGAAGAAGAAAAATGATAGAACTGTGCAAACTTCTAGTGAACCTATTGCTGAACCACCTGATAATCCAAATGATATCTCTATGTCTGATGCTGAAACACAATATGGTAATGAACATGAACCTAATGAAAATATTAATAATGATGTTCATGATGATGCTCAACCTAGTAATGATAATGATGTAGAAATTGAACCTGCTATTGATCTTGATAACCCACAATCAAAGAATCAACGTTATGATAAAAGAGACTTTGTTGCTAGGAAACATGGTAAAGAAAGGGAACCTTGGGTTCAGAAACCCATGCCTTTTCCTCCGAAACCATCCAAGAAAAAGGATGATGAGGATTTTGAGCGCTTTGCTGAAATGATTAGGCCTATCTTTTTGCGGATGCGATTAACTGATGTGCTCAAAACAAATCCTTATGCTAAATATATGAAGGATATCATTACTAATAAAAGAAAGATACCGGAAGCTGAAATTTCCACCATGCTTGCTAATTATACTTTTAAGGGTGGAATACCAAAGAAACTTGGAGACCCCGGAGTACCTACTATACCTTGCTCCATTAAAAGAAATTATACTAAAACTGCTTTATGTGATCTTGGAGCCGGTGTTAGTGTTATGCCTCTCTCTTTATATCATAGACTTGACTTGAATAAGTTGACACCTACTGAAATATCTTTGCAAATGGCTGATAAATCAACTGCTATACATGTCGGTATTTGTGAGGATGTGCCTGTTGTGGTTGCAAATGTTACTATTTTAACAGACTTTGTTATACTTGATATTCCCGAGGATGATAGTATGTCTATTATTCTTGGAAGACCTTTTCTTAATACTGCAGGGGCTGTTATTGATTGCAACAAAGGCAATGTCACTTTTCATGTTAATGGTAATGAGCATACGGTACACTTTCCGAGGAAACAACCACAAGTTCATAGCATCAATTCTATTGGAAAAATTCCATCGATTATATTTGGAGGTTTTGAATTTCCTCTTCCTACTGTCAAAAAGAAATATGATATACTTATTATTGGGGATGTGCATATCCCCGTTGAGGTAACTTAGTGCTATTCGAAATTTCTCCGGTTTCATGATTATCGGAATGAGTTTGTTAACAAGACTTGATCAACCTTGTTAGTGGATTCTTTTTGATGAGCATGAGATGGATGAAACTAGAAGCACAACCTTCTGTACCCTCTCTATACTTTCTGTTATTTATATTAAATAAAGTAAAAATAGTATTTTTCTGTTTGTTTCCTGACTTATCCATGCAACATAAAAATATCCCAAAAATAAAAGTCCTCAGAATGACAAGCCAATTTAATATGATTTTTTGGGAATATTTGAGGATTTACTGTGCAAAAATTACCGCGGGAGGAGCTGCCACCTGGCCACGAGGGTGGTGCCCCCCCCCCTCTAGGGCGCGCCCCCTGCCTCGTGGGCCCACGGTGGCCCTCCTCCACTTATCCCAGCACCCATCTTCTTCCTCTGTCTCACACAAACCCGAAAAACCAACTCAAGCACGAGTTCCAGCCACTTTTGCTGTGATTTTCGATCTCCTTGCTCAAAGCACCTCTCGCAAAACTGCTTGGGGAGATTGTTCCTTGGTATGTGACTCCTCCATTGGTCCAATTAGTTTTTGTTCTAGTGCTTATTATTTGCAAATTAGTGCTACATAGGTGACCATGTTCTTGAGCTTGCATGTCAAATTTATATGGTTCCAAGTAGTTCTAAGGCTTGATATAGGCTCTAGGCACTTGTAGGAGTAGTTGCTATCAATATTATTGAAGTTGGTTCATTTTTGTTTGAAGTTACTAAAAATTTCAGATTATTTCAGAAAAATAATGAGGAGATTTTTGAGGGGCTCATCGAGCCAAAGCTCGAAGGAAAAGGCACCAAAGCCTAAGTATAATTTGCCACGCACCGCGGAGATTCGGGCGTGTGAATGACCTTCTGATGATTTCTTGAGAGCAACCGATATCTATGAAGATTTTCATGAATTTTCTCACAATGCAGGCCTCACCGCTTTCCTCCACGACCAATGCGATCAGTATCTCTTACTCACAAATACTTTTGTGCAAAACTTTCATTTTCATTCTAGGAACTCACCACCTACGGTGGAGTTTCATTTATATGATGAGCATAAAGAGATGTCACTTTATGATTTATGTCGGATTCGTTTAGTCCCTTTTGAGGGCAAGACAGAAGAACCACATCATGATGATGTGGCTGGGTTTATTGATACTATCACTGTAGGAGAAACTAGGAAGGTTTCCGATGCACGAATCACTAGCATACATTTTCCTGTTTTACGTTACTTTGCATTATTTGCTAGTCGTTGTTTAATTGGACGCGGAAACTATGGAAACCTTAGTATCCCTGATTTAATTATTCTGCACCATGGTTTATACAGTGATAACACTTTTAGTATGGGCGGTATTATTGCTAGACGGTTAAGTATGAACCGTACTAAGGGTCCCATCTATGGAGGCATCTATGCTACACGCCTAGCTGCACATTTTAACATACCTATTAGGCATGCTGAGAAGGAAGAAAAGGTGCTGCCCCGTGTTTATCTAGATCATAAAAGTATGGTGGTACACGATTTTATTGTTAAGAATAGGGCAGGAGAGCTTAAATATCAATTGTTCTTTAACAAACATCATCCTGAGACTATTATCATGCCTGCTCCTTCCTTGTTTGATTTGACTGTAGGCACGTACCTTGTTCCGTTGACGGCTATTCACGCCTACCGAAACCCTGCACCAGCCGAGGTGCCAGAACTGGAACCACAATTTGATCCTTCACGACAGTCTAACTATCAGTGGGATCCGGAGATAATTGCCAGCCAGTGGCAATCGGAGCCTTCTTCTTCCTCATCACAGTATGACCCCAACAACTATTATTATGGATATCCGCCAGGCCAGCCGTGGCCATAGACCAACTTAGGCCAAAAGCCTAAGCTTGGGGGAGTATGTATTTCTCACCAACATTACATTTATGTTCACACACACTCATTGCTAGATGTCGGTGCTCATACTTTTTCACTGTAATATCCATGCTAGTTTATTTTCTTTTTCCTGCTTTCTTCTTGTGCGTTTAATAAACCTTAAGAAAAAAAATTAGTAGTAGTTATTTTTCTGCTATAGTAGTAATAATTAAAAAGAAAAACCCAAAAATATTTCCCGTTCTTCTTTTGCTTGTGGGGAGCTTTCCCGTGTAAATAGTTTTATTTCTTTTCTTTTCTTTGGGGGTCAGTAGGAGAAGATCGTAATTAAATTGTTAAAGTGGCTCTTATATGCATTATTGTTGATTTAACCCAGAGCCCATATTGCCTTGTCTTCTCCTGTTTATTGAATGCTCGCAGATTCCAGCTTAGTCCAATGCACGTGCACTCTTATTATTATTCACACCGTTCGGTCGTGCAAGTGAAAGGCAATTATGATGATATATGATGGACTGACTGAGATGAGAAAAGCTGCTATGAACTCGACCTCTTTTGTTTTTGTAAATATGATGAGTCCCTCGTTCTTGATTTAGCTTATTATGAATAAACATGTTTGCAATGACAACTAGAGATCATAGTTTCTTGTGCCATGCTTGATTAGCTAGGAGCTTATAATGGTTTACCTTGCGTGCCAACATGCTATTAAAATGGTTGTGATGTGGTATGATAGGGTGGTATCCTCCTTTGAATGATTTAAGTGACTTGACTTGCCACATGTTCACGCATGTAGTTGAAACAAAATCAACATAGCCTTCACAATATTTATGTTCATGGTGGATTATATCCTACTCATGCTTGCATTCGGTGTTGATTAATATTAATGCATGTTCATGACTGTTCTCGCTCTCTAGCTGGTCGCTTCCCAGTCTTTTGCTAGCCTTCACCTGTACTAAGCGGGAATACTGCTTGTGCATCCAATCCCTTAAACCCCAAAGTTATTCCAGATGAGTCCACTATACCTACCTATATGCGGTATCCACCTGCCGTTACAAGTAAATTTGTATGTGCCAAACTCTAAACCTTCAAATAAACATTCTGTTTTGTATGCTCGAATAGCTCATGTATCAACCAAGGCTATCCTTATCTTCCGTGTTAGGCGGGTTATTCTCAAGAGGAGTGGACTCCGCTCCTCACTCACGAGAAAATGGCTGGTCACCGGGATGCCCAGTCCCATGCTTTATGCAAACTAAATCAAAATTAATTGCAAACAAAACTCCCCCTAGGACCTGATGTATGTTGGAGGCACTCGTTGTTTCGAGCAAGCCATGGATTGATGCTTGTTGGTGGAGGGGGAGTATAAACTTTACCATTCAGTTTGGGAACCGCCTATAATGTGTTTAGCATGGAAGATATCGCCATCTCTTAGTTGTTATGTTGACAATGAAAGTATACTGCTCAAAATACAATTTATCTCTATTTCAAAACCGAGCTCTGGCACCTCTACAAATCCCTGCTTCCCTCTGTGAAGGGCCTATCCATTTACTTTTATGTTGAGTCATCACCCTCTTATTAAAAAACACTAGCTGGAGAGCACAACTGTCATTTGCATTCACCACTATTAATTTATATTGGGTGTGACTATGATTGGATCTCTTTTACCATGAATTACAATGTCTAGTCAGTCCTTGATCTTTAAAGGTGCTCTGCATTTATGTTTTGCGGTCTCAGAAAGGGCTAGCGAGATACCATCTTGTTATATCATATTATGATTGTTTTGAGAAAGTGTTGTCATCCGAGATTTATTATTATGACTTGCTAGTTGATTATGCTATTGATATGAGTAATTATGAGACCTGAGAATTATTGCAAATGTGGTTAGTTATGATCTATGCTAAAAACTTGAATGCTGTCTTGACATAGTTACAACAACAAGAGCAAACATAGTTTGTAAAAGTTTTTCTTTCTTTCTTTCAGTTTGTCAACTGAATTGCTTGAGGACAAGCAAGGGTTTAAGCTTGGGGGAGTTGATACGTCTCCTCCGTATCTACTTTTCCAAACACTTTTGCCCTTGTTTTGGACTCTAACTTGTATGATTTGAATGGAACTAACCCGGACTGACACTGTTTTCAGCAGAATTGCCATGGTGTTGTTTTATGTGCAAAAAACAAATATTCTCGGAATGACCTAAAACTCCACGGAACATCTTAGAAAAAAAATCCTCGCCAAAGATGAAGACCAGGGGGACCACACCCTTCTCACGAGGGTGGTGGGCGCCCCCCCTAGGGCGCGCCCTCTACCTCATGGGCCCCCTGGATGCCCTCCGACGCCAACTCGAACTCTATATATTTGCTTTCGGAGAGAGAAAAATCAGAGAGAATAAATCATCGCGTTTTACGATACGAAGCCGCCGCCAAGCCCTAAAACCTCTTGGGAGGGCTGATCTGGAGTCCGTTCGGGGCTCCGGAGAGGGGGATTCATCACCGTCGTCATCATCAACCATCCTCCATCACCAATTTCATGATGCTCACCGCCGTGCGTGAGTAATTCCATCGTAGGCTTGCTGGAAGGTGATGGGTTGGATGAGATTTATCATGTAATCGAGTTAGTTTTGTTAGGGTTTGAACCCTAGTATCCACTATGTTCTAAGATTGATGTTGCTATGACCTTGCTATGCTTAATGCTTGTCACAAGGGCCCGAGTGCCATGATTTCAGATATGAACCTATTATGTTTTCATGAATATATGTGAGTTCTTGATCCTATCTTGCAAGTCTATAGTCACCTACTATGTGTTATGATCCGGCAACCCCGAAGTGACAATAATCGGGACCACTCCCGGTGATGACCATAGTTTGAGGAGTTCATGTATTCACTATGTGCTAATGCTTTGTTCCGGTTCTCTATTAAAAGGAGGCCTTAATATCCCTTTAGTTTCCAATAGGACCCCGCTGCCACGGGAGGGTAGGACAAAAGATGTCATGCAAGTTCTTTTCCATAAGCACGTATGACTATATACGGAATACATGCCTACATTACATTGATGAAT
Source organism: Triticum urartu (assembly GCF_056163025.1). NCBI lineage: Eukaryota > Viridiplantae > Streptophyta > Magnoliopsida > Poales > Poaceae > Triticum > Triticum urartu. The sequence continues at coordinate 108,699,968 of NC_141875.1, read as the reverse complement.
TGGGGCTAGTTCTGTGTCACCCTATGTTATGACTGTTACATGATGAACCGCATCCGGCATAATTATCCATCACTGATTCGGTGCCTACGAGTTTTCCATATACTGGTTCTCGCTTATTTACTTTCCCGTTGCTACTGTTAAAATCACTACAAAATACCAAAAACATTACTTTTGCTGTCTTTACTTTTGTTGCTGCTACCACCACTATCATATTACTTTGCTACTAGACACTTTGCTGCAGATACTAAGTTTCCAGGTGTGGTTGAATTGACAACTCAGCTGCTAATACTTGAGAATATTCTTTGGCTCCCCTTGTGTCGAATCAATAAATTTGGGTTGAATACTCTACCCTCGAAAGCTGTTGCGATCCCCTATACTTGTGGGTTATCACCCCTCTTATAGCGTTGGTAGTTGAAGGTGAAGATGAAGTTTGTTCCATGTTGGAACATGGTTTTGTTGGGATATCATAATATCTCTTATTTAATTAATACATCTATATACTTGGTAAAGGGTGGAACGCTCGGCCTTATGGCTGGTGTTTTGTCCACTCTTGCCGCCCTAGTTTCCGTCATACCGGTGTTATGTTCCTTGATTTTGCGTTCCTTGCGTAGTTGGGTGTTATGGGAACCCCTTGACAGTTCGCTTTGAATAAAACTCCTCCAGCAAGGCCCAACCTTGGTTTTACCATTTGCCTCACCACCACCTACCCTTCCCTCGGGTCGGCTAACCCGAGGGTCATCTTATTTTAACCCCCCCCCCCCGGGCCAGTGCTTCTCTAAGTGTTGGTACGAACCAGAGCACCGTGCGGGACCGTCCCTTGGCAACTTGGATTATGTTGGTACCTGTACGCTTAGCTTATCCGGTGTTGCCCTGAGAACGAGATATGTGGAGCTCCTATCGGGATGTTGGCGCATCGGGCGGTCTTGCTGGTCTTATTTTACCTTTGTCAAAATGTCTTGTAACCGGGATTCCGAGACTGATTGGGTCTTCCTGGGAGAAGGAATATCCTTCGTTGACCGTGAGAGCTTGTGATGGGAAAAGTTGGGACACCCCTACAGGGTTTGAACTTTCGAAAGCCGTGCCCGTGGTTATGGGCAGATGGGAATTTGTTAATGTCCGGTTGTAGGGAACTTGACACTTAACTTAATTAAAATGCATCAACCGCGTGCGTAGCCGTGATGGTCTCTTCTCGGCGGAGTCCGAGAAGTGAACACGGTTCTTGTGTTATGCTTGAACGTAAGTAGATTCAGGATCACTTCTTGATCACTTCTAGTTCACGACCGTTGTGTTGCTTCTCTTATCGCTCTTTTTTGCGTAAGTTAGCCACCATATATGCTTAGTGCTTGTTGCAGCTCCACCTCACTACCCTTTCCTACCCATAAGCTTAAATAGTCTTGATCTCGCGGGTGTGAGATTGATGAGTCCTCGTGACTCACAGATACTTCCAAACAGTTGCAGGTGCCAATGATGACAGTGCAGGTGACGCAACCCAGCTCAAGTGGGAGCTCGATGAAGATCTTGTTCGTTGTGTTGTTTCGTTTCCTGTTGATCAGTAGTGGAGCCCAGTTGGGACGATCGAGGATCTAGTATTTGGGGTTGTCTTCTTTTATTTTGGTTCCGTAGTGAGACCTTGATTGTATTCTGGATGATGTATGTTTAACTTGTATCTGTGTGAAGTGGCGATTGTAAGCCAACTATTTATCCCTTTCTTATTCAGTACATGGGATGTGTAAAGATTACCCCTCACTACAAAAAAAGACACATCCGTGACATTTTGGGCCGAACGAATTTTTTTCTGTCATACATATGACACTTCTATGATGATAATTGTGACAAAACCCGGTATCATCATAGATGTGGTGGGCTCCTACTTCTATGACAAAAAATCATGACAGAAAATGGGCTTTTCGTCCTGGGTTGGCCGGAGACGCAGCTACATGACATTCTTTGGGCCGTCCATGACGGAAAAAACCATGGTAGAAGCGAGGGCGAGGAAAATTTCGGGGAGTTCCCGGTTACGGTGGGAGGTCGGGGGCCGAGCGATGCGCGTTTCTCTCGTGCACGTACGCGCGTGTGTGCGAGGCGTTGGCTCTAACTAAACCCAAGCGAGGCATTGGGCTCTAACTGAACCCGAGCGATTGCACTGTAGGCTACACGTTACTGAACCCGAGCGATCGATCGATGGCTGTTAACTGAACCCGATCGAGCGATTCCTTCGCTACTGCTGCTAACTGAAGCCGATCGATGCTGCCTCTGGATGAACAGTGGCGTTGCGGGGGGGGTGGATGAATAGTTCCCGGTGGGGGTGGATGAACAGGATCCCGTGGTGTTGCCTCTGGATGAACAGGACCTCGATCAATCGAGCCGGTTGGGGCTGGATGAACAGGACCCCGTGGAGGGCTGGATGAACAGGACCACCCCGTGGAGGGTAGGATGAACAGTAGACGGTGGAGGGTAGGATGAACAGTAGCCCGTGGAGGGGTGGTTGAACAGGAGCCCATGGAGAGGGCTGGTTGAACAGTAGCCGGTGGAGTAGCGCGCGGTGGAGGCTGGATGAACAGGAGCCCGTGGATGAACAGTCGCGGGTGGAGGCTGGAGGAGGTCGACGGTGGATGAACAGTAGCTCGTGGAGACTGGAGGGGGTCGACGGTGGAGATGAACAGTATCCCGTGGAGTCCCATTTTGCGGTACGCCACACCCCTCCCGATGAACAGGACCCCCGTTTCGACCGTAGCGCTCCAACACAAGTCCGTTTCGGCCGTTTTGCGGTACGCCACACCCCTCCCGATCAACAGGACCCCTGTTTCGACCATAGGAGGTCTGTTTCCTCCATTTTGCGGTACGCCAGACCCCTCCCGATGAACAGGATCCCGTTTCGAACGTGGCCGGTCGAACACAAGGCCGTTTCCTCCGTTCTGCGGTACGCCAGGCCTCGTTTCCATCGCCCGTTCCGTCCAAGCCCTCCCGATGAACACGACGCATTCCGTTGCCTCCCCATGAACACGATGCATTCTGTTGCCTCCCCATGAACACGACGACGACGCTGTTTCTCCGCTCCGACCCAGCCATGTACACGAGCCCTCGCCGTACGTATGCGCGACTAGGCGTTCGAGACCCCGCCCGTATGTACACATACGTGGCTATATTTTCTTTCTTGCACTTTGGCCGCCTCTACTACGACACATGCGCGCCTCTACATCCACCAGTATATATGTATGTACACGTTCGCGACCAGAATGACAACGCTACGTACGCTTCGACCAGGTGGGTCCCGACTGTCAGGCACTTCCTTGCGTGCGAAGATGTAGCTGGTGGGTCCCAGCAGTCAGGGGGGCGAAATACGGTGGCCCTTCCGGTGGGTCCCCACTGTCAGGTGGAGGAATAATTATTTTGCATGTAATAAGGAGGCACTTCCTTGTTGCGGCCGTGGACCCAGCTGTCAGCCTCTCCACGTACAGTCCACGTCCGATGGAAGCCGTTCCTTGACCACGTTGACCATGCCGCGCGGAGAGCACCAGGGCGGTGGACGACGGCGAGGCCTAGGAAGGGGACGACGCGGAGCCGGGGAAGACGCGGCAGTGGATGCCCACGCGTAGAGGAGTATGAGGGTTCACTGGTTCGCTGCCGTGTGAGGCTGCCGTTGCCGCAGAATAACAGGGGGTGTGGGTGAGTAGAGGGATGGCCTAGCCAGCGATGGGAGTAGTAGGGGGCGGTGAGGCCTTCGCCGCATCGCAGCCGGCCACGGGAGGCAGGAGCACGAGGCACGACCGGCGCTGGTTTGGGCGGCTGGGGCAAGAAGACCAGAGGTTGAAGAAGCACTACGGCCGTTGGATGGACATCGTGCAGTCACTGGAGCTAGAATCATGCATATTGACTAAGTTGACAAAGCCCTCCGTCCCCGTCAACTTAGTAGGCCCACAAGTCAGCCTCTCACCAAGGTGGGTCCCAGCTAGCAAGGGGTATTCATTTTTTTGTGCGTAATAAGGAGGCCCTTCCGGTGGGTCCGAGCTGACAGCAGGGGGAACGTTTTTTCGCGAAATATGGTGGCCCGTCGGGTGGGTCCCAGCAGTCAGGGGCAAATGTTTTTTTCACGATATACTGGTGGGCGTCCGGTGGGTCCCTGCTGTCAGGTGGAGGAATAATTATTTTCCGCGTAATAAGGAGGCACTTCCTTGCGGCTGCCGTGGACCCAGCTGTCAGCCTCTCCACATACAGTATTCTTCCGATCAAATTCGGTCGTTGACCACATTGACCATGCCACACCGATAGCACCACGGAGGTGGACGACGGCGAGGCCTAGGAAGGGGACGACACGGAGCCGGGGAAGACGCGGCAGTGGATGCCCACGCGGAGAGGAGTACGAGGGTTCACTGGTTCGGCTGCGCTGCCGTCGCCGCAGAATAACAGGGGGTGTGGGTGAGTGGAGTGGAGGGATGGCCTGGCCAGCGGTGGGAGTAGTATGGGGGCGGTGAGGCCTCCGCGGCAGCACAGCCAGCCACGTGAGGCAGGAGCAGGCGGCACGACCGGCGCTGCTTTGGGCGGCTGGAGCAAGAAGACCAGAGGTTGAAGAAGCACTATGGCCGTTGGATGGACATCGTACGGTCAGTCGAGCTAGAATCGTGCATATTGACTAAGTTGACAAAGCCCTTCGTCTCCGTCAACTTAGTAGGCCCACTATACTGGGTCCTAGCTAGTAGGGGGAGTATTCATTTTTGTGTGCGTAATAAGGAGGCACTTGCGTGCGAAGATATAGCTGGTGGGTCCGAGCTGTCAGCGGCGGTAACGTTTTTTTTCGCGAAATACAGAGGCCGTTTCGGTGGGTCCTAGATGTCAGGTGGAGGAAATCATTATTTTGCGCGTAATAAGGAGGCATTTCCTTGCATGCGGCCGTGGACCCAGCTGTCAGCCTCTCCACGTACAGTCCACTTTAGATGCATGTCGGTCGTTGACCACGCTGACCACGCCACGCCGAGAGCACCAGGGCGGTGGACGACGGCGAGGCCTAGGAAGGGAATGACACGGAGGCAGGGAAGACTCGGCCGTTGTTTTTGTTTCCCACGCGGAGGGGAGTACGACTATACGAGGGTTTACTGGTTCGTCTGCCGTCGCCGAAGAATAACAGCAGGTGTGGGTGAGTAGAGGGATGGCTAGGCCAGCGCTGGGAGTACGGTGGGGCGGTGAGGCCTGCACGGCAGCACAGCTGGCCATGGGGAGGAGGGAGCAGGCAGTCCCGCCGGCGCTTGTTTGAGCGGCTGGAGCAGGAAGAGCGGAGATTGAAGAAGCACGACGGCCGTTGGATGGACATCCAACAGTATACAGGCCATCTGTGGAAAGCCTCAAATCTATGGAAAACAGCATACAACCCATCTTCCATTATTTCAAATAATTTATAGCCCATTTGCTAATTCTTACGGGTTTTTTGGAGCCCATATTCTTTATGTTAGCATTAAAGCCCATATTGTGGCCACGGTTAAAAATGTATACGAAATTTTGCATATGTCGGTGCGGTCTGAACTGTTTTTAATCCCGAAATTTCGAGTCACATTCAGACTGATTTTAAAAATAAATGTATATCAATATAAAATCCAATAAATTGTCCACGCATAAAAATCAATGCAATTTAAAATCTTAAAATGAAAAAATATATTTGAAAATAAATTGCCGGTTTGATGTGTTTTAAAAATGTACATCTCATTTCTCATTACTGATAGGCCATTTTCTCAGCCAGCCGAATGAAGCTCTCCTCGTCTTGAAATATTTGCAGCCCAACAGGCCTGATAAAGCGACTTACTTGACAAATCACAAAAGAAACTGGGCTAGCCATTTTCATAAAGAAAAAAACTACTGGGCTGGTCTATGGTAAACATAAAAGAAAAGGTTGTCTAGACAGGCCAGAGTGTCCCGCACAGCCCAGTTGACACCCTGCTTCCGTCACAAAAACAAATTAGATAAATGCCATTCCAATTATGGCGATTCATAAAAATTCCACTGCAATTTCCAAACTTTGAAAAATGCCACTGCAATTTTTGCAAACTTTGAAAAACGCCACTGCAGTTTGCAAACTTTGAAAAACGCCACTCCAGACTTCAAAAAATGCCACTAGAAATGGCATGAAATGGCATTTTTCAAAGTTTGGAAATTGCAGTGGCATTTCTCGGATACACCAGATTTGGAGTGGCATTTATCAAATTAACCCAAAACAAAAATAACTGGGCGAGCTGCTGGGTCCCTGGTGTCAGCCGCTCGTTGTGCAATTCTCTCGTTTATTGACTACGTTGACAATGGCATGGGACCCAGATGTCAGAAATCCACTAGGAGGAGCCATTTTTTTATTGGCTTGAAATAAGGAGGCACTTGCTTGTGTACTGCCATGACCTTGGCGGGTCCCTGCTATCATCCTCTCCACGTACAATCATCTCCTGATTGTGTACGCATCAACTTGCTAGGCCCACAAGTCAGCCTCTAAACCGTGGAGGACAAATACAACCCATTTAAAAAAATAACAGCCCATTCCATACGTTCAAACGGAAAGTTCAACATTCAGACCAAAGTAACAGGTCTGATCCACATATAGAGTACTGAACTTCCACGTTGACAACCATCATAGCCAAGTTAACTATCTACTCCCACTAACACTCTAGTAGCGTACAAGTACTAACTTACTCTTAGTTAACTAGACGATGCCGGCCGCCATCTACTGTCCATGCTAAACGCCGGCACCGGTGTCCTCCGCCTCGCCTCGGACTTGCCAGAGGTGCGATAGGGCGCGTTGCTCGCGCGCGTTGGCCCTTTCCATGCCGGCGTGGTCCACCGAAGCTTCGGCTTCCAAGCGGGAAACCCACTTGACGAGCTGGTAGTAAAAATCAGCGTCGCGAACGCGTGCGTGCCCGACAGCCTCCAAGGCTAATTGCCGGGCGCCGGCCTCCACGTAGTCGGCCCAGTTGCGGGCGCTCTGCTTGCAGCTCAGGGCGTCGGTGCGCTGCTGCTCCATGTCCTGCTGGCGGCGCAAATCAGCGATACGCTGCTCCTCTGCCAGGCGGTCGCGCTCCAACAACTCCTGCTCCTCCGCCATGCGGTCGCGCTCCAACAACTCCTCGATCTCCACATTGCCATCTAAAGACAGATAGAATGCCTCCTCCCTCCATCTGCCTTCCGGTGAAAACCCGAACACTAGTTCCGGCGGTGACCGCCTCCGGCGTCGCCTACCGCGGACGGGCGGGGGCATGGCGGACGTGGCGAGCGATGTCGGGCCGGTGGGGGCTTATGAGGATATGGCGAGTTGGGTCACGGTGGCACCTGAGAAGGCTAGGAAACAGTACTTATAGGCGGAAGTTAGCGCGACGGTCATCGGAATTCAATGCATAATGTCTTAGCGCGCCAGCTTGCCATGGAAAACTAGAGAAACTGAAATTATGATTGTGTCGTTCCATCCCGTCTGGGTCGCACGCCGGCATGGCGGTCAAACGAGTGCACTCGAATCATCTCCCTCCTTGTCAATAATGATTCCACGGATTTAAAGCGTATCTTTTTTCGCATCAGTTAGCTGCCTTAATTACGGCCAGCTACATGAAGGCACTCAGAATCGATCGCAAGCAGTACGCGAAGCAGCATGCAACGAGTCACAGCCGAGGGCACACATGCAGCCACTTAAATTGCTGGAATTAATTAGGCTTAAACTTCTGCATGCCGTTAATTATTGACATGCCTTGGTCTTGCTGCTTTGCTCACATGACTAATAAATCCCGGACGGAGGGAGTACCTTGGTTGGTGAGAAGTTTGAATTAAGCCCTGCAAACCGGAAAGGAGGTACTCCCTCCGTTTTTATTTAGTTCGCATATTAGCTTTGGTTAAAGTCAAGCTTTACAAACTTTGACCGAGTTTATATACAAAAATATTAAGATATACAATAACAAATCAACAACAAAAATATTAAGATATACAATAACAGATCATATACAAATATGTAGCTCCAAAAGCAGAGATCTAGAAAAAACATCTGTTCTTCCTACTAACATGGATGCTTCTCTTGGCCAACATTCAGTACAGACTGAAAGACAAATTTGTTTGTGAAGTCTACAATTCCTCTTGCAAACGTAAGTGGTTTCACCAACAGCTGGAACCATGAGAATGAACCACACATGATGGAGGAACATCCACTCCAATATGAGTTGGTCTTCTCTCGATCACACCGCGAGACTATTTTCGGAATACAAACTTTAACTTAGGCAAAATGATGCCCATCGTATAATCAGACCAAAGCAATGAAGCACCTAGTGTTGGCCAATAAATAGTATAGTACTACTTTTCGGCAGTCCATGAAGTGACTATCCAATCTTTCTGTGTCTAGTTTCAAATGGCACTGCATGCAGTGACTATACTATTCTCTTGTGCAGTTCAACCAAAATTGCGGACACTTTGTTTGTTTGCCAAATAGCAACGGGCAGACATCTCTGTCTGCACAAATATCAAGCAGCTAGTAAACATATACCACACCTTGTATTTTCGGTTTAAACATGTCTCTTCCGCTTAGCATCTGTCATGGTCTGCACTGGACAATCTGATACAGTTATGTTTTGCCCTGGACAATTTCATACTGAATTGATTTGCTGGTTCAGAGCAGAAATATACCGTCTATTCTTCATCAGACCAAGGATATCCATGTTCACAGTGATGGAAGAGGTGAAATCAATACGACCGAAATTGAGCATCCAATCATTGAATCATGTCCTGCACCTCCAATGTAGGTCCACCCTGCCAATAAATTCACATGCAAACCACTAGTATTACTATCTAATGACAGTACAAAAAGAGTAGCAAGATATTAGCAAACCATGTACCTTCGTAACGAACAGCTCATAGTGCCACCAATTGGATATAAAGGTTTGGAAAAAAAACATGCTCCCAATGTTGACCAGTTGGACTTTTTGTGCAGTTCCACTAAAATCGAGCATCCCTGTTTGCATAGATATTGAAAGTGTGATTACTCTAAAAGTGGCACTAGTTGAAGCATAGACTCACAAATATAAGCATTCCAATTTCATAATGGGAAAAGGTAGCAAGACTGTTTCTAACCACCTATTTGAAGGAATAAATAAAGCAACAGCGGCTGATGTCAGGAAGGCATACATAGTTTTTTTCTGAAAAAATGAGCCATTCCTGACCTTTCCTCTTCTTTTAAGCAAATTTTGTGCAGTTCTACTAAAATAAAATGCCATCACCGCCTTGACAATTCAGTGACACTGTACAAAAGGAAATGACTTAACATTACATCATGATGTCAGGTATGTAGTCGACAAGCATTAGAGACAAACATACAGACCTCCTCCGATAACATAATGAACATTAATTTTAACAAAGGTGTGACTAGCTTTACCGGGATAATTTGAGTGAACTCTACACCCTTTGTTCCTTAATATAAGATGTTTTCGCGGTTCAATTTAAAGTACCCAAACGTCTAGTATTTAGAAAAACAGGTAGTAGTTTTCTTGAGCACATATCTGGGAAAGCTTGCCACACTTTATTTATGTCCATACGCTAATGCAACACCATTCGAATACTACAAATATACACTAATCCAGTGGCTAGTGCAACAGTAGAGTAGTTAGTTTATTACAGGGTACAGTACAATGGTTTTACTGAACATATTTCAATAAACTCTAGCACTGGAAGGTTTCTATAAGAATTAACAATACAAAATGTAAAGGTAACAAGCTTCAGCATTGGTATACTAGCTCTGCATGAGCATTAAACCAAATACAAAAGTCTGAAGGTAACTAGCATTATTAACTAATGATAGTATAAAAAAATGCAAACCATGTACCTCCAAGGTAAATATCATTTCGAACTTGGGGGGACCTTAAAAATTGCTATCCCAATCTTGATAATCGATCAAACATAAAAACTTGATCGAACGAATCAAGAGAACAGTCGGAGGAGGAGGTGCCCACTCTTGACCTTTCCTCTTGTCTTCTTAATTGTCTGTGCAGTTTAACCAAAATAAAATGACATAAGCGCCTTGGCATTTTGGTGACACTATACAAAAAATTAACTTATCTCATGAAAGTGAGGTATGTAATCTATAAGCATTAACAGTGCAAAAATCTGAAGGTAGTAACAAGTTTCATCGTTGGTATACTGGCTGTGCAACAGCATTAGAATGCCTTAGCTGAAAAATCTTTAATACATCCACAATCAACAGCTAACCCTGAAATAATCCAGTGACATTAAATGGCATTGCTTAAATTTATCGGTGGCATTAGACTGAGAGCGGCATTAGTTAAATGTGGCATCACTTTAGCAGTAGCATTGCTTGACTTGACTGCTGGCGTTATACTAACAGCAAAAAAGTGGCAATAAGAGCATGGGAGGCCCATTCGGACAGTGGGCGCACCAGTACGATGTACCTCCACGGACGCAGAGTGGTGAGGGAGGTATGGTTGCCTAGAGCAACAAATATCCAGGCAGCATATGTGGATTACGTCCCATTTTTGCTCTCTTTAGCCACCTTTTTCCTATGCGAGGACAACAAACCGATCGACCTGGTCATTCTCTATTGCGTTGTCATGCCTTTCTACCCTTCTTCAACCAAGAGACACGAGACTCGTTCCTTAGCTACTGATTTTCCCCTTTTCAACCTAGATGCGGGTTTGATGCCTACTCTCTTGGACAGTACAGTCTCCCTTCCTTTCCTTATTCAACCCAGACATGGATTAGTCTGCATAAAGTAGGGTTTCCTTTAATAGTGCAAATTATGGTTTTCGTCTGCGTGGCCAGCAGAGTAGAGGATAGCAAATTGGGAAGATGGTGGAGTGGAAAAAGATCCACATGCAATGACGTGGCAAATGGGGCAATAGAACAAGGTTATGGTTCGAAAAGAGGTAGCATACCTGAGGGTCGGCGGGAAGTGGCTTCGCTCGTGGTCGTCGTCCTCCGCACACACTACGGTAGCGAGCTTGGGGATGGAGGCCATCCCGCGCGGGTGCTAGGTCTGAGAGGACAGCCTTGTCATCAGTGCGTGACCTCGCTCGCCGACGACGAGTGCGTCAACGCTGCACGTCCTTTTCTTCCCCGGCGGATCTGTGACCACCGGTGAAGAGGGAGAGAGGGGTCGTCTTTTTTAGATCTGGAGAGAGGGTGGTAGTGTGAGAAGCAAGTGGGCAGCCCTTAGCAAGAAAGCGCTCAAGCTCCAGCATATATATCTTTTTTATGCTACTAGTACTAGAGGTGGAGTAGTGGTAGAGTAGTTTATATTTTCTCTGCGTACAGTACCAGTTAGTCGTGCTTCAAAACTGATCAGCATGCCATTAAAAAAATAAAGGTCGATAACTAATGCGGCACCTCGAGCCAACGCGGCCAGATCGCATTTTGCACGAGAAATTACACACCATGTTTTGTCGACATGTGGTCCCGTTCCAACATATCAGTGAGACGGCGGCGAGTAGTAGGAGTATTTCCGAACGGACGTGTAGGCCAGGGCGCCTCTTTGTTAATCGTGGCAAACTCGCAACCGTCCACCGACTCTTCGCCTTTCCCTCTTGATTTGGAACTGCTGTCGCACGCTCTTCCTCTCCCTCCTCCATTTACCTTCAGACCTTCACCCTTTCTTCTGCCATTGTTTGATCGTCTTCTCCATGGAGGGAACAGGCCGGAAACGACCCCGTTATTCTTGCCCCGATCTGAAAGATGACATGGTGGAGGAACTCATTGATCGGTGCGACGTCATCACCTCGGCTAGCATGGCAGGTTCGTTCAAGCCCATTCTCGACTCAACTAATAACATCATTACAAAGAACCCAAGAGTCAAGGAGCGGTTTGATCTCCCCTATCTTCTTCGCCGTGACCCTGATGATGACTAGCGCTGGCACGACGGAGGCCTCGCCCTGTGCAAGTTGATGCCGCTTGATAATGATACGTATGATGTTAAGATGCCATCGCTTGAGGGCAAGGCTTGGGCGGGCACAAATGGAGATTGGGTTGTTTACATTGGGTCCAACTGCGAGTGGGAACTTGTGAATGTGTACACTCATCACCGGGTTCCACTTCCAAAAATCTCAGCACACTGCCCAGAGGTTGAGCACACCGGTAATGTACGCATGTTCAAATACGATCATGGTGACTGTATTCTACGAAAGATAGCAATTTGTCGAGTTCCCAACCGCTCTTGGAATTACAGCAACTATGATGTTGTTGCTATCTTCGACAAGCTTGTTGCCGTCCTTGATGGTTTCACTCGATGGATATTGCTCAAAAATCAGTTTCTGTACACGGATGAGTACTGTGATGCAATTCAATACGAGCAACTTGTGTTTGCTGCACCACTCGTGGCACTATTTTTGCATGGCATCCTCATAGTTTCGGTACGTTTGTCTTCCATCGTAATTATAATTGTTTCATCCACATGCATGCGGGTTAGCAAGTTTCCCTTTACTAATTAATCTTCTTCTTGTGTTTCCAAGGTCCTGTGAACATCCCACCACCTATCCTTGAAAAATTTTATAACCATGGGGGAGATGACGATGGTGATGATCACGAGCATGAGGACGAGCAGCGCCCATATACTCTGTGGCGCCTGGCAACTAATTCCGATGGATCACCTCTTCTTGTGTGTATACAACCCACTGATGATGTTACTGCTAAGGAAGCAGGTGTTTCCCATGGTCGCACTCTCTGGACCTATTCCAACACCCGTTGCATGGTATTCGGGATGGATACTAGTGTGCTAGTGCCAACTCCTTCTCCCTGGTACAGAATTGATAGTCTTGGAGAAAACTCGCTCTTCCTTGGACAAAACTATCCGATGATGGTGAAAGGCGATCCAACTGATGTTGACACATTTATGAGAAGCAACTGTGTCTATACCTCGGACATTTGTGTGGTTCCCTACCCTGGTAGGGATATAGTAGGCCGCTTCAGCCTGGATGATCAGTCCTGCGTTGGTTTCCAGATCGACAATCGATGGCCCGTCCCAGAGAATCACTTGTGGTTCAAAGCAAGTGTTTCCAACGCCGAGGAATGGTTGAGTTGAAGTTCATTTCATTGCTTGTTATTTGTTGTGTGGTGAAAACTTTAGTATTTATAATGTATCCTCATTGTCGATGTGGGTTGATGACCTGTTGTATGTAATAAAATGATATGCGTGTGATAAACTTACTAAATTTATGAATGGCTTTCGAGTCGCTTCTCTGAGTGAGTGGTGCGACGAGGCAAAAAAATATTTTCCGAATACATAATTGTACGTGCATTGCAACAGGTTATCGGATGAGGCCAATCAACAATAGTAGTACACTATTTGTACTAGCTTCAGATGCTTCGCGCGTCGGGCGGGTGTTTTTACTGTAGCCATATGTTAATGTGTTCGCTTTACATAACCAGCACCTCGAATCCTCGATACTAGTACTATATAGTAGGAGTAAGTAGTAGGGAGTAGTAGGGTGGCATGGGCCAGAATAAGCATTCACGTCCAGGAGTACGGCACATGCCACCACCATGACATCCATCTGACACCATATTATTTCTTGGAGTCCGTGCTAGAGCAATCTCTTCAACATCATCATTTCTCTAACTTCAGCCATCGCGCGGTGGGCGAGGTGGGGGTTTGCCGATAGTCGGTTTCCTTAACTGTGGTCCCACTTGTAAGGCCAACTCCAACGCACGACCCCAAACGCACCTCCATTTTGCACGGACTCCAACGATAGTTTTGACTAGAAAAGCAGGACCAAAGAAAATAAGAACCACAAGAATACATTTTACTACTCCTGTAAGTTGGATTAGTGCCTTCTCGATGCATTCATTGTTGACCTGCGGAGGCTCGATCTTGCGTCTGTGCTAGCTAAAAGTGATAGAACATCTACTAAATTGCGCTCTATCAATATATGTATGTACTCTTCTTCCCAATACAAAAACTTGCATCCATTCTACTCCCTCCGTTGCACAATACATGCCTTCTATTTGTCAAAATATATATGTATCTAGACATGTCTTAGTATATAGGTACATCCATTTTTGGACAAATGGAAGTCAAGTATTTTGGAACGGAGGGAGTACACAATAAAATTTTTAAGTTAGCACAACTAGTCTAATCCGAGAGTAGAACCAAAGATTTGGTCGGGTTCTTCCTTCTTTTTCCGACACGTGGGACATCCAGCATCCAGGTCATGTCATGAAAGAAAATAGAGTGGTAGTTGAAGCCATGAGATGTGCATCTTGGGTTAAACTGTAAATAGAATCTTACTACTCTTGAGTAACTCCAAAAGCGGCCACCGAAGATCTTTATTGGATTTGTTTTTCATCACTAGCACGTCGAGGTGAAAGATGTGCAGGTTCAGTGGGTCCTCTTGCGTTTTCACCGACATGTGGAGCCGCATGTGAGCAAACAGACGATGGGCTTCGCGCGTCCGCTGGCCAGCTGAGAAGAGAGATAGAGGAGGGTTGAGCATGGACTACAGGAAATTTGTTCTATGTACCTCGATATACGCTCGATATAGTGGGGTGGCATGGGCCATAACTCAGTAGCATTCACGTCTAGCAGTACGGCACACGCCACCCACACGAGTCCCATCTGACACCAATTTTCTTGGAGTCCATGCTACAACCATCTCTTCTCCCTCCTGTTTTCTCAGCCATCGCACGGTGGGCGGGATGGGGGTTTGCCGATAGTCGGTTTGCTCAACTGTGGTCCCACTTGTAAGTGAAAATGCAACACTGCACGCATTCCCGCTTGAGCGGCGTGCCGGACCAACCGTGTGGGGGTGCGACGCGAACACGGCAGGCTTTTCCTTTTGAACTCGTAACTTGTAAAATTTGGTTCTGCTCCATGGCGCGACTGATAGATAGAAAATAACGATTTTGCCTAGAGTAATGAGAAGTTTGGTTCTGGCGCCGTTCATGCATGGAGTACGTACGAAAATTATGAAGTTGATGCGAACGGTAAGATAATTACTGTAGTATCATATACTACTACATGGATTTGACGGAAAGATAAAAATACATACGGATCCATCAACGTTCAACGACATCCTCACGCCCTAGTGCGCCGTGTCACCAACCGATGTGTGAGGAGCAGCGGTGTTGGCGGCGAGCTGAACATGCTTCTTAACAGTGTCGTCCAAGGTTGCCCTGCGCTCCAAGAAGGCCAGTGTCATATCGTCCTCCTCTTACATGTAGTAGTCCTTGTGGACGATTTGCGCGTAGACGTGGGTGATTATGTCGATGGTGTCTTGCTGCACCAGGCGCTGCGCGGCGAGCGCGACCTCGAGGTGGACATTCTCCGGCGCGACGGCGGGCAGTCGCAGGGCCACCAGTGCATCGAAGAGGTTGTTACCATAGTGGCCGTTGAGGGTGGCGGGCATCGCAGAGCCTGGGCGCGTCGGCTGGAGGCTTACGTCAAAGTCGTCCGCAAGCTTCTTGACGACGGTGAACTTGTCGAGGAAACTTACGAGGACCTCGTCGAACAAGGAGACGAAGCTGTCGTCCAAGCGGCCCCTCGCCCTGGCGGCCTCAAGAAATACTACCTAGAGACGTTCCTCGGTGCCGGTGGACGTGGTAGTACTCCTAAATCCAGACGGTGGTGCTACTAGTAGTAGTACTACCAATGTAGTACTAGGAGTACTAGCACTGTACTACCCGTTGGTCAAATTATTACGTGCTGCTCCTCATAGTGAAGTGACAAGACCCTGCGCTAGAGATGACACCTGAGTATAGGCGCCGTGTTCGGCATACCATAGTCAGCCTCACCGTCTGCAGTCACTATCATCATGGTTGTAGAGCTAGCTTGCTTACAACTAGCCCTGTTCGACATAATTTCCCGTGCGTACATTCCCATGCATTGCACGGAACACCAAGATTGGGGATGGACGGCTCCGGCAGCGACCATCGCGCTAGATTTTTCCATGGCCTTCTACTCCTAGTTGTGTACACGTGTGCTGGTGTGTGTTGTGTGCTGGGTGTGCGCGAGTGCGTCCTTCTGTGCATGCCGCCACATAGTGGTGAATTGTGCGCGAGTGTGTCCTTCGCGCGCAAGAAGTTTGTCCTCAATGCGCCCTAAATTTACTAGCGTGCGGGGTGCTACCCCGAGTGGTTTCAACTTTGTTTACTTCACCGCGTGTCAGATGGCCCTCTAGTTTACTTATTTTCACCCACTGCCACATGGGCCAGCACACGAAGATACAGAACACGAGCTGACAAGGTAGCATGTGGATTGGTTGACCGATCAACTAAACAATATACGGAGCTATATGCTGACACAGTGAGCGTATAATCCGTCAGTATAGAGAGTTCGAGTGAGAGGGGAGGCCCGTGAGAGATAGCAGAGAGAGAGAGAGAAAGAGCTACTCCCTCCGTTCGATAATGTAGTTCCAACATTTTTTTAAGTCAAACTTTTGAAACTTTGACCAAGTTTATAAAGAAATTACTTATATCTACAATACCAAAGATAAATTATAGTATGAAGTAAGTACATGTTGTGATGAATCTAATGATCGTTCCAGATGTAAATGTTTTTCTCCACATATACCTGGTCAAACGTTTCTGAGGTTTGACTTTTCAAAATATCCATATGCTTATGGACGTGATAGAGTCCCTAACAAGAGAGAGAGAGAAAGAGAGTGAAAAAAGTGTGTGTGCGTGTGTGAAAGAGACATGGACAACACACGATAAAAGTAGAGAAAAAGCGTGTGTGTCTTATGAAAACATATCACACATGCATCTTCGACAACGGAGGCAAGGTGAGGAGATAGTGTGTGGTTGTTTGGAACCGAGAGAGCAAGACCCCTAGCACGTGGCCAAGAGGGGTCTGACAAACAAGGGAGAGAGGTCGAGAGAGACGTACGGAGAAAATGCAGACATGGGGAGGAGAGAGTGTATGTTTGTCATAGAGAGATCCCCTAGAGATCGTGATGGGACTACATGGGTGGGAGATCGAGTGACAAGGTGTGTGTGCGATAGAAGATGCCCCGAGAGATATCGAGATAGACGTATGGATGGAAGAAGACAATACGTGTGTTCCTGTTGGCTAGTAAGAGATAATCATACTTAGGAGGGGGGAGTGCTTGCGCCTATGATGGATTGAGGGATTATGGTACTTAGGGGGGGGGGTGTCACATGGAGAGAGAACAAGGGCGGAGAGTGTTGGATGGGTCTATATGTATAGTGCGAGCGAGACATGTGTATGTGTGAACCAGGGAGACATAAGGCCAGTTTGGCTTGCGTCCTGAGCATCTTTTGCCTGGCCTGGGGTTGTGGCTGGATTTCATGCACGCTTGTTTGGTTGCTACCCTGTGAAAAAGAAAGCCCGCCTGGCCTGGGTTCCCTTGCACTTTAATTAGCATGGCTGAACTCCAGACACTGCAAGTAGCCTGGCCCAGGCGACCGATTTCGAATGCCTGGTCGTGCCTGGTCGTGTGGCCACAAGGCTAACAGCAACATGGATGGATATTAGCATTAAATAATTGATGCATGGATTGATTGATGGGACGTTGATGCTTTGCCTGGCCCAAGCATGAACCAAACGCTTCAGCACCATACAAGCCTGGCCAGGCAGAAATATTTTACATCTCACGTCCACACCAGGCAGTACCGGCCATCAAGGCATGAGGGTCAGGTCACGAACCAAACTGACCAATAAAGTTTGAGAGAGATTGAGGAGCCCCGATAAGGCTGAGTGATGCGTCAGATAGCTGAGAGGGGGAAAGAGATATTCCATCCGCTCGATAATGCAGTGCATGTAAATTTTTTAGAAGTCAAACTTTGGAAACTTTGATCAGGTTTACGCAAATGTTATTTATATCTACAATACCAAAGATACATCATACAAAACTACATCTCATGGTGAATCTAATGGCATATGTTTGTCGTACTAGATGTAATTCTTTTTCTCCATGTACATGGTTAAACTTTGTGATGTTTGACTTTTCAATAAATCTATATGCTATGGACCGAGGAGAGTGCCTCAGTCGAGACAGATCAAGTGCGTGTGAAGGAGAATGAGTAAGTGTGCAAAAAGAGTATGTGTGTGAAAGAGAAAGTGACAACAAACGATAAATTAGAGAGAGTGTGTGTTTTTCGTTTCTTATGCGAACATATCACGCATGCATCTCCGAGATGGAAAAGCGAGGCGAGGAGATACACGAAGATAGCTAGTGTGTGATTTTTTGCAACGGAGAGAGACACCCCTGTAGCACATGTCCAATAGAGGTGTGGCCAACAAGGAACAAAGGTTGAGAGGGACACATGGATGGCATGGACGCATGAGGAGGGAGAGAGAGTGTGTTTGTGATACAGAGATCCCGTCGAGATCGTGAGGGGACTATATGGGTGGGAGATCGAGGGAGTGCGTGCGCGATAGAAAGATGCCCCAAGAGAAATCGAGATAGACCATGCACATGTTTGTGATGGAGACTAAGATTAGCTAGTCATATACATATAGGGGGGACTGCGTGTGCCTACAATTGAGTGAGAGACCATCATACTTGGCTAGTTGGGCATGAGATTGTGTGTGTGCGCGTGTGAGATGGAGAGAGAATGAGGGGGATAGATAGATTTTTAGATGGGCCTATCGAGTGCGAGTGAGATATGCATGTGTATGTGTGACCCAGGTGGATGGAGAGTTTGAGAGAGGGGGGGAAGAGCTCTGAGACGACATAGTGGTGCGTGAGAGAGTTACACGCAAAGAGCCAAGGAATCTGTGTGTGTACGATGAGTGCACCCAAGATATCTAGCTTGGACTAGCTAGAGTATCATACATAGTGTGCGAGAGAGACCTATAGATGGTGTATATATGCATGCGAACTAGAAAGACCCCCCCACACACACAAAGAGAGAGAGAGAGAGAGAGAGAGAGATGGAGAGAAAGGGAGAGGGACGAACAAGGTTTTTGTGTCGGATGCGTGCGACAGAATTGAAGATTGTCGGCGAGAGAGAGAGAGAGAGAGAGAGAGAGAACAGGAGTCCGGGAGAGGGGGAGGTCGCGTTTTATGCATCAAAGACTGATATAAACCATGTTTCGATATAAACTTGCATTCAAATATTTAAATTGGAGAACATGTTGTCTGCAATCCACACATGAACGAATATATGCGTATATCAAACAAGTTCATTAATTTGACTTTCAACATGTTCATGGAGTACTATAATACTGTACAACATGCTACTCGATTGAGGTGTTCAATTTTGGATTTAGTTCACTATTTTGACCTACTGAACGAGCTATTTCATTGAATCGAGATATTTCATTTTGGGTTTGATTCGCGTTTTTGAGTGGGTCAACTATTTTTCATATAGTAAATCGCTAGCAACGAGCATGTAAAAACACATTACTCCCGAGCATCATCTCTCCATCTAAAAAAGAAGTGGCAAGCTAATATTTAAAAATTTGATCCGAATCGACTTGGTAAGGTAGACGTGGATGCTCGTTCTCCCAAAATTTGAACGAACCATTAAACATCCTCTCTGCTCGGTGGAATTCACCCGAGAAAATAAATGGGAGACGCGAAATTACCGTCCTATCTGGGACATGCATCAATTGGCCCGTTGTACATCGAGGGTAGGTTCGTAACTTCATCCAAGCGCGCCTTCTCCTCGGCCGAAATGACATGTGCCGAATAATTCATAAACCATGGTTGGCAAAACACGCTCTCCTCGCCCGAAATAGCTCGCGCCCACTATTTCAAAACACGCTCTCCTCGCCCGAAATCGCTCGCGCCCACTATAGTTCAAAACACGCCCTCCTCGCCCGAAATCGCGCCCGCCCAGAGAAGCAAAGTTACTCTACTATCCCCGACCCTCAGTACACAGACCCAAGCCGAGAAGCCTATAGGCAAGGGTAGAACTGTAACTCCCCCTCACATTTCAGACAAATGCGTCCGTAAGACATGGTTCCACTCCCCTCCCAATTTCCCCCGCCCGCCCCATTCATACCTCATGGGCGCCAAATCACCTTCTCCCCGGGAAGCTCCCTTCTCCCGAGCCACAAAACCTCAGCCCCACCTCCATGGCGCCCCCACCACACCAATTTCACAGCCGCCCTCCTCCCTAATGCCGGAGATGCTGTCCATTTCCTGTCATGCACTGGGCCGTGTGCCTCTTACTCCGTGCTACTGGTGCTGCCTCGACGACGGCCGCGTGAACCGTACCGGAGCCGATTCACCCCCGCCGTTGTTCACGGCACCGGAGCGGCTCCAACTTTGGATCCGTCTAGATTCCTGGCGCTGCTTCGGCGTAGCCGTCGACCGTCGCGACATCGCTCTTTCCCTACCGCCGGTCGCCACCGCAACCTCGCCGGCCTCACCGACTCGGCAGCTGGACTTGCCTACTTCACCATGCCACCAGATAGGTCGCACCCTCATCTCAAATCACTTTATTTAGGCGTCAGTTGTCTGAATTTTTATTCTGGGCCAATCGATTTGCAATGGGAAGCAGCACCCCTCGAGGCGGCAGAGCTCCTAGGCTGCCGGTTGGCTGGTGTCTAACGTAAGGGTGCGGGGCCGCAAAGTTCGCCGCGGAAGCAGCGCTTAGATGGCTATCTTTTAGAGTTGCGTGGGTTGAAGGTACTGCCGCCGCCGGATCTGGATGACGGGGAGTCTTTGTGGATTGGCCCGGGGGCGGCGCAACCACGACAGTGCGGTGGGGCGGGGAGCGGGGTTTTGGCCGGGGCCACAGACGGCGGAGGTAGGCTGCTCTACCGTTGGTCGCTGGCTCTTCGGGGAAGATTCCAAACAGTGTCAGCCGGGAGGCACAAGACGGCCAGCCATCCGGCGTAGATCGGACAGTACCAAAATAAAATAAAATCGTGTGACCCCAATTTAGTCTCCAGTCAACAAACGTGTGACCACTCTCGTATCTTGCTGTTGATCTCTTAGTGTATTTCTTCAGATCAAAGAGATATGTCGTTCTTAACATTATGCGTTATCTGCATCTTCAGACACACCGTCTTCCGACTCACCGTAGCTGCTCCAACAAGGGAAGCATACACCAGAAGGGAGCTATAGTCCCCACTCGACAGTTCCCTACATCGAATGCGCGTGCCCGACATGCACAGCCACAACAACTGCAGGGCCATCCACAAGTCAGCACATGATGCTCACACCTATGGATGGCAGCCAGATAGGTTTTACCCTCATCTTAGTTGTGTGCAACATTTATGGCTTTGTTATTCATCTAAGCATGGAAAATAGATCATCACATTTCACTGTATATTCATGCTAATCTCTTACGAGTCTTGTTCAGGAGTTAACGATGTTCCATAGTTCAGCTAAGATACTTGTTCTTTAGGTAACACTATTCCATAGTTATCATCCATCAGCCAATGCTATCCCACAGGCTGGTGATTATAGTATTATACCACTTCTAGTATATCCTATGTTGTTCTTTAATACTTTTGTGTGCCATCTAGTTAATCTCGAGTACAAACAATACATATTTTGTAGCTTTCATCTGTGTTCTCCCTTTAGTTTATGAGACTTGTTGCTGCTAGTTAACCCCAGTCCTACTATTTATGTCATCTCCTACAGGCACTCATTACATAAATCTAACTACTAGTTGTCTTCCATGCATGTCAGATATAATTGCACACACTGATATATCCACAAGAACCTCATGGAGCAATGTAAAGGCCAATAAACTTGATGTCAATGATACCCAATATGATGGAACATGTAAAGGCAGTTCTTCAGAAGACTTGCAGAAAGATGATGAATCCTCTTCACCCCACAAGGTCCTTGCTCTAACTTGGCCTGTGATATGGGTACAACATGCATATAATGTCCTGGAGTGTATCTACTCTGTTGCAATGCCATGTGCTTAGCATGCTGATCATGCATGTAAATATGTCATGCCTTCCTATTTTTCAGTACCTATTCCATTCATGATAACATGTTTTCAAATTTAAGTACTGTCATTCTATTCTATCGCAATGCCATCTGCTTAATTTGGACATCATGCTTCTGAATATCTTATGCATTGTTATTCATCAGTATGTACTTCATCTGTCTACCATACCATGTTTTTTTACATTGAAGTGATGTTCTAGTGCTCTGTTGCAATGCCATCTTATTTTCCCAATCATACACGTGTATGTTGCCTTAGTTATTTTTGTATGTATTCCGCTAGCATATAGTTTTACATTCAACTAGTGTTTTTTTTGCTATGTTGTCATGTCGTATCCCTAGCTCTTACACCATACTCCCTCCGTCCGGATTACATGTTGCCGAAATGGATAAAAAAGGATGTATCTAGAACTGAAATACGCCTAGACCCATCCATTTTTTTCCGGATGGAGGGAATACATGTCAATATGTCATGCCTTTCTATTCTTCAGTACCTATTCCATCTCTCCGCTGCCACATGTTTTATAATTAAAGCACCATTCTTCTATACAAGGCATGCAAGGGGAAGACGACTATGTTAGAATCTGAAGGGTTACAAACAAGGCCTTTGCAAGAGATCCAAACGCCAGGAGATAATAAACCAACTCCAGTTTTTAAAGATACTGCTCCAGCACAGAGAAACCCAACTCCTACTGATAATAAGCAGATTCCAGTGGCCAAAGAACTAGGCCGCTCCAGTCCAGCAAAAATATATCAACTCAATTCTAAGAAGCGTGTGCATATCCTTGCATCATGAAATTTTATAGCATGCTGATCATATTTTCTACATGTCCAGTAAAACTGTCTGGTAGTTTTGCATCCTGAGCTGCATGAGTGTACTATCTCATATCAGTGGGTTTGAATACTTTGGTTCTGCAGTGGGTTTTTTAGTGTTTTTTTTTCTGTGTTGTCCTGTCGTATCCCTAGCTCTTACATCATACTCCCTCCGTCTGGATTAAATGTCGCAGAAATGGATAAAACTGGATGTATCTAGAACTGAAATACGCCTAGACCCATCCATTTATTTCCAGATGGAGTGAATACATGTCAATATGTCATGCCTTTCTATTCTTCAGTACCTATTCCATCTCTTTTGTAGCATGTTTTATAACTGAATCACCATTCTTCTATATAAGGCATGCAAGGGGAAGATGGCTACGTTAGAATCTGAAGGGTTACAAACTAGGTCTTTGCAAAAGATCCAAACGCCAGGAGATAATAAACCAACTCCATTTTTCATAGATACTGCTCCAGCACAGAGAAACCTAACTCCCACTGATAATAAGCAGATTCCAGTGGCCAAAGAACTAGTCCGCTCCAGTCCAGCAAAAGAATGTCAAGTCCATTCTAAGAAGCGTGTGCGTATCCTCGCATCATGAAATTTTATAGCATTCTGATCATATTTTCTACATGTTTCTTACCCGTCTCTCTTTTAGAAAATAAGGTTAAACGATACAAGACTTCCTCCATTGGGATCGTATTCGAGGAAAATATCTTGCGGGAATTCTCTGTGCTCCAGTGCTGATGTAAGTACCTGTTGTATATCACTATATTTTTACATCAGCATGTATTTTGTTAATCGGCCTAAATCTAACCTTTATCTAATCTAAAATTAGTTGTAGCAAAATTTTAAAGGCGCCAATGTTGATTTTTGTAAGGAAAACTGCCTGGTAGTTTTGCGTACTGAGCTGCATGAATGTGCTATCTCATATCACGCACATTACTGAATTGTAGTGCTTCTCTAGTTGCCCATGCATTCATTGTGTCAATGTTGCTTTCGTATTACCTTACCTGGCTGATGATAGCTGTGCCATATTGTGTTAATTTGGTGTAGGCTAGTTTCCCAAACGTTCGTTGTGTCAATGTTGCTTTCCTATTATCTGACTTGGCCAAGGATAGCAATGCTAGTGTGTTAATTTTGTGCAGGCTGCTGAAGATAAGAAGACAAACTCTGAAAACAGCAAGGCAACCCCATTGTTTCTTTCCAGTAAATCTAGGCCAGGTAATATGGCAATAACTCATGATTAATCTGTTTGGTTCCCGTCCTAATTTATGTTATCATGCAGTGGTCAAGACACTCTCCACTATCAATAATACAAGCCTGCCAAAATCGCCATCTGAATCTGTTCAGTATCCTCTGTCTCGAATGAGATGGAATAAATGTATGTTTGTGAACCAATTAATGGCTGAAGCAATGATGGAAATGGTGGATGAATCAGAGGTGCAGAGTCGTGCGACACAACAACTGATCAATGTTTTCAGAGACAGTGCAGCAAAGCAGCAAGAACTTGCCCACATGCTTATGGGCGTCATCTGTGCTGAGGTTGCAGATTGTGACGTTGTAGATGGTTAGGTTCTGCTCATTTATTTGCACTGGCATCAATCTTTGATTGCCCAGTGGATATAATTTCCTGTAATATATCCTGGATGTGCAACGTTGTACCCTGTATGTCGTACCTTTGCTCGTCGTAATGGACTCAAATTATCTAATTTGGCCTAAAGACATGAACGAACTTTAGTGGGCCCATTAAGTTAATGGGCCGTTACTAGGCCGAAAGTTAATGGTCGGCCCTCTTACCTCCCGGGTCGTTAACAGGACGACATCGAAGCGGGCAACAGGTGGCCCCAATTTATTTCATGGGCCGTTAACAGGTCGTTACTAAGTTTGGGCTACATATAGCCCAACTATACTGTAGGCCTTTAGCAGGCCGAAAGAGACAGCGGGCTTGTATTGGACCATGAAGAGCATGGGCCGCTAAGAGGCCGAAAGTCAGGTCCTATTGTAAACGGCCCAACTGTGTTGTGGGCCTTTAGCTGGCCGAAAGAGAAACCGGGCTGGTATTGGACCATGAAGGGCATGGGCCGTTAAGAGGCCAAAACTAAGGTCCGACTACAAATGGCCCAACTCATTTATGGTTCGTTAACAGGCCAAAAGGCACACAGCGCCGGGAATTGGCCCAACACTTAAATGGGTTGCTAAAAGGCCAAAACTCAGGTCCGACTACAATTGGCCCAACTGATTTATGGGCCGTCAACAGGCTGAAAGTGACACCGGGCCAGAAATTGGCCCAACATTTAAATGGGCCGCTAAAAGGCCGAAACTCAGGTCCGACTAAAAATGGCCCATCAGATTTATGGGCCATCAACAGGCTGAAAGACACACCAGACCGGAAATTAGCCCAACATTTAAATGGGTCGCTAAAAGGCCGAAAGATGTACATCCTGAAAATTGGCCCATCCATTAAATGGGCCGTTAACAGGCTGAAATCTCATCGGGCCAATATTGAGCCCAAATATATAGTGGGCTATTAACGGGCTCGAACTGACAATGGGCTGCAATGGTGTCAAATCTTTAACGGGCCGAATTGGCACATCTCGTATGGGCCGTGGGCTTAAATGGACCTGACACAAGTAGGCCTTATA
Organism: Triticum urartu; assembly: GCF_056163025.1. Lineage (NCBI taxonomy): Eukaryota > Viridiplantae > Streptophyta > Magnoliopsida > Poales > Poaceae > Triticum > Triticum urartu. Next base: position 108,674,688 of record NC_141875.1, on the reverse strand, counting down.
TGGGCCAGCCTGCTAATTTTTACTGGGCCGGCCTTTTTCACAGGAATGGGCCACTGTTGGGTCATGCCACGTGTCGACCTATCATAGGCGCCTCCTATCCAATGAGTGGATGACATCTGTCCCAACGATGAGCCGACACGTGTTTCCTCTAGCCAATGATGATTTTACACATGGAAAATCCCCATTGGTCGGGGTTGTTAATGGGTTATCGGATCCAAAACCCGACTCGATAGCTTAATGGCGTTCTGTTACGGTGGATGCCACATGTCGGTCACCCTTGACGAAAGCACTTATGTGACGCGCGATTTATCGTCATGGAAGTGGACACTTCCGTGATGATAATTTTGGTAATGTCATGGAACACTTCTACGACGGCACAGGTATGACTATCTTGATTCTGTCATAAATTTGTCATGGATGTACATGCATGACAAAAAAGCGACCTACTATGACAAGCACATATCATCACGGAAGTGTATTTTTTGTAGTGCCTCTTGCGACATGCCTACCATGCGGCTATGCCTCTAAGTCGTGCCCGACACGTGGGAGATATAGCCGCATTGTGGGTGTTACAACAATCCTGCATGTTGCGTACACGGCCGGTGAGCAGACCTAGCCTCCCTTATACAAGGTGAGGCATTCTAGTCCAATCCGGCGCGCGCCGCTCCATCGCTGACGTCCGTTGAGCATTCGGCAGATACATACGACGCAGAGTGCCCATACTTATTCCCACATGGTGGTTAGTGCGAAAAAGGCCAAAGGCCTACTCGGATCAAATATCCAAACCGTTAGCGTCTTGATAGTGCGGTAACGTTCAATGATCCACCATATGTGGTCCCATCACCTCGTCTCACGGACTTGCAGCAAGCGCCAAGAATGCCTGGCCGCGCCGCGTGGAAAACTTGCGAGTATCCTCCAGATCAACCCGACTTCACATCACTCGCAGGTACCCCTCGGGGCCGACCCGATGTCACCATGGCTCTGTGGTAAGTCAAAGTAACCATGTGTCCGAAACAGCAAGGGGGAAACCTGAGGAATCACCCTCGATGGATTCCCACTTGATGTAACCATCAAGGTGGACTTGAAGGAATCACCCTCGTTAGTCCACACTTAAGGGGTTGCACGACAGAGTCATTATCGGGAGTGGTCGAGGAATCACCCTCAATGGCCACGACCAAATAGCTACACTATAGGGTTAACATCAGAAGTGCTGATGAGGTATCACCCTCAGCACTCGATAGTAACTCTGCAGAGTCATACAGCTAAGGGGGTGATGTGCGGTGTCAGGGCCTGGACATCGATCACGTTGATTGAGTCATCAAACATAAAGCAAGGGCAACTGGGACAAGGTGGGGGTCACTGATGGATCTCTAATCAACCTATACTAAGAAGTTTAGAATAAGCAGGTAAGGTATGAAAGCAGGTAACAAAAACAGGCTATGCATCAGAATAGGATCATACAAAAAGCAGTAGCAGTTCTAATGCAAGCATGAGAGGGAAAGAAATGGGTGACATCAGAGTGCTCAAGGGGGGTTTGCTTGCCTGGAAGCTTTGCTGCAAAAGAAGGGTCGTCGACGAGGTAGTCAATCACAGGGGCAGCATCGGTCTCGGGGTCTACCGAAGAGAAGAGGGGGGAATGAAATAGTAAATACAGAGCAAACAGATGCATCACTAAGCATGAAATGATGATAGGCAGAGCTAGGGTTGACCTAGTGTAGTGCTACATGCTGTAGACGGAGGGGGAAGACATCCTAGGATGATTTCCCAACGTTAGACGGATTCCGGAAAGACAAAAGAGAGGGGATGGTTCCATGTTCAGCATGCTAGGGGCATGTTACAGATGAACGGACCGCGTATTCGGATTCGTTGGATTTTTCTGAGCAACTTTCATGTAGAAAACATTTTCATTCGAGTTACCATTTATTATCTACGATTTTCTAAAGTTTTAAAAGTATTCTGAAATTATTTAAATTAATAGAAATTCATTATGACATCGGCATTGCGTGGGGATGACATCAGCAGTCAACAGACTCGCTGACCAGGGTCAAACCTGACCTGTGGGTCCAGTGGGACCCACATGTCAGCCTCTGTTAGTCTAACAGTAATTTAAACTAAACTAATAGGCTAATTAGAGGGGTGGGCCCCTGGTGTCAATCACTAACTAATTACTAATTAATTAACATATTTTAATTAGCATATTTATTTATAAAACGTTTTAAACAAGTGGGTCCCATACGTCAGTCTCACTGGGCAGCCCAGTCAGCAGTTAACTGGGTCAACCCAGTCAATTGGGCCACCCAGGCCCACTGGTCAGCGACCTAGGGGCGGGGCCTACTGTGCCACATCGGCGCCGGAGAGAGCTCCAGCGACCAAATCCGCGGCGGCACTTCGCCGGAACGCGTCGGAATTGCGCTAGGGGGCACCATTTGGAACGCGGTTAGACTCTTTCGAACGGGCTCTTCATCCCACATCGGTTGGTGGCGGCAGAACGAGCAGGGGAGATCGACAGGGCTACCGCGTTGAGTCGTGGCGGTGATATGGCTCGGATGTGCGACGGAGATGATGAAGCAGTGCGCTACAAAGCGAACGGAAAGGCTAGGGAGGATCCCCGTGGTGCGACGAGTCTAACAAGCTTGAGCCCATGACCAAATGGTCACCGGAGCCTCGGCGGCGGCGAGCTCCGCGGTGATGCATTCGGGCGCTCATCGGGGACGGTGCTAGGAGGCACGGGAGGGGGCGTGCGCGTGTGCGTTGGGCTCCTAGGAACCCCAGGAGCACAACGGTGAGCTCGGGCGAGCGTGTCAAAGGCCACAACGACGACAACGAGCTCGTCGACAGCGACGCATGCGGGTGCTAGCGGAGCGGCGGCTACGGGCGGCAAAAACGTACGGGAGAGGGGGGAAGATGCGGTGGCTCACCGGGAGCCGTAGGGAGGTGGCAGTGTGCTCGGGGAGGCGCGGAGCATCTGGAATCGACGACAATAGACGACGATGATCCAAGGAAGGAGAATAAGATGGCAGCGGCATAGAGGCTTCCCGGCTCATTCCGTTCGGCGTAGTCGACGTAGTCAACATCGGGGAGGCGTTCGAGCACATCGGCGAGGCGAACGGGAGGAGGTGGCCGCGGAATCGACGTGGCGATGGCGGCGAGCCTGCTCGAAGGAGCTCGGCCAGAGGGGAAGAAAGAGCGAGGGAGTGGGATGGCAGACGACTGGGAGGCAAGGGGGGCGAGGCGTCGGGGCGATGGAGGCCTTATCCTCTCGCGGGGGTCGTCGTCGGTGAGGTGGTTCGGCGGGAGCCAGCCCCTGTAGCGACACGACTTGGGGAAGAGGAGAAGGCGTCCGAGGGGGAAAAGTGGGCTGGCTGGGCCGGCGTGTCAGGCCAACGCCCAGTGGGGGGAACATGGGAAGTTTTCTCTTTTTCCCTTTTTGCCTTTTCTTTTACTATTTTTCTTTTTCCCAATAGCTTTTGCATTTTCTTTTAGCCACAAATGACTTTGCAAAAATATGCCACTGGACAAAACAAATTCAAAGAAATATTGGTAACTGCCACAAAAAAGGTTGTGAGGCTTTTGAAATAGTTTGCAATTTTATAAATTAAAAAGGTATTTAATTTATTGCTTAGGTCACTGTTTTAAGCAGTTTAGGCCACTTAAACATTTTGCAAAAATGTTGGTTCACCACCAATATTAACAAGTGATTATTTTCCACAAAATGAACATTTTAGTTTTCATGTTTGAGCAATTTGAATTTCACTCAAAATTTGAAATTGAACTCAACTAGAATTTGAAAGAGACAGGAGACAATGATGAATAGACACTTGTTTAGAAAAAGGATTAACTTAACCCCAGGGGTTGCTGTAGCATCATTACACAGGGGTGTTACAACTCTCCTCCTCTAAAAGAAATTCTCGTACCGAGAATTAAGAGGTAGAAGGGAAAAGATCAGGATATTCAGCACGAAGGTTGTCCTCGTGTTCCCAAGTGGCTTCATCTTTAGTATGATTTGAACATTGCACCTTGAGGAACTTGGTAACCTTCTGGCAGGTTCGATGTTCAGCTTCTTCAAGAATGCGGATCGGATGCTCTTTATAAGTGAGATCATCTTGCACTTCAATCAGTTCCGGATCCAGTTCACGTTCTGGATCCTTGAAGCATCGACGAAGTTGCGACACATGGAAGACGTCATGGACGTGAGAGAACTGAGGTGGCAACTCTAGCTGATAAGCCACCAGTCCACGACAGGCCAGAATGTGGAAGGGACCAATGTAGCGCGGAGCTAGCTTACCCTTGACCCCGAACTGATGAGTGCCTCTCAAAGGAGTGACACACAGATAAGCTTGTTCACCAGGTTGATAAGTTGAACCCTAGTGTTTCCGATCATAGTTGCTCTTCTGGTGGGACTGGGCCACCTTGAGATTATCCTGGACAATGCGAACCTGCTCTTCAGCTTGTTGAATAATGTCTGGACCAATGAGCATTCGTTCCCTGGTTTCTGACCAATTCAGAGGGGTTCGGCACTTACGTCCATAAAGCACTTCGAAGGGTGCCATCTTTAAGCTGGCTTGATAGCTATTGTTATAAGAGAACTCCGCATAAGGGAGAGATTCTTCCCATTTCTTGCCGAAAGAAATAACGCAAGGCCGAAGCATGTCTTCAAGAATTTGATTGACTCGTTCGACTTGGCCTTGGGATTGGGGATGATAAGCAGTGCTCCGGGTTATATGAGTTCCCATTGCCTCTTGGAAACTATCCCAGAACTTTGAAGTGAATATACTGTCGCAGTCTGAACTGATCTCCTTCGGAATGCCATGCAGTGATACAATTCTGGAGATATAGAAGTTTGCTAATTGACTAGCAGTGATTATCTCCTTGACTGGCAGAAAGTGAGCAACCTTTGAGAATTGGTCAATGACGACAAAGATAGCATCATTACCTTTGTGAGACTTGGGAAGGCCAGTGACGAAGTCCATCTGAATCTTATCCCATTTCCATTCAGGAATAGGGAGAGGTTGTAGAAGTCCAGCCGGTTCCTGATGTTTTGCTTTGACGCAATGACAAACGTCACATTCCTCAATATATCGAGCAATGTCTTGCTTCATCTTAGACCACCAGTACTTCTGACGGATGTCTAGATACACCTTGGTACTTCCCGGATGAATAGAGAGATGGGTGTCATGCGCTTCTTTCATCACCTTCTTTGTCATAAGCTCAAACTGGGGTACTACAATACGATCTCTGAAGTATAAGGTTTCATCTTCACCAAGTGAGAAATCTCTGGATTTCTCTAAGGCAAGATCCTTTTTCATCAGATCAACATGAGCATCTTTGGCTTGAGCAGACTTGATTGCTTTCAGAAGAGTTGGTTCCATGACAAGCTTATTCAGAGAACCATGTGGAACTAGTTGAAGGTTTAGCTTGCATAGCTCTTCATAAAGACGGGTTGAGATTTACGAACCATGTGGTTATTGCAATAAGACTTGCGGCTCAGGGCATCGGTCATTACATTAGCCTTGCCAGGGGTATAGGATATACCGCAGTTGTAGTCAGCAATAGCTTCCATCCATCGTTGCTGACGGAGGTTCAGATCTGGCTGAGTAAACATGTACTTCAGACTCTGATGATTGGTGAAGATCTCGCAACGATTACCGAGAAGGTACTGTCACCATAGCTTCAGTGCATAGATAACCACAGCAAGCTCATGGTCATGCACTGGGTAGTTTTCTTCATGAGGACGCACTTGACGGGAGGCATAAGCAATCACCCTGCGCTCCTGCATTAGGACACAACCTAATCCTTGACGTGAAGCGTCGCAATAGATGACGAAGTCCTTGCAAGAATCAGGGGGAGCAAGCACTGGGGCAGAAGTCAGCTTGTCCTAGTGCCTGGAAACTTTCCTGACACTTTCCAGTCCAATCAAACTTAATGCCTTTGTGTAGCAGATTGGTCAGTGGCTTGATGATCTTGGAGAAGTTCTCGACAAAGCGGCGACAGTAGCTGGCAAGTCCCAGAAAGCTTCTGACTTGCTTGACAATCTTCGGAGGGGTCCAGTCAAGAATAGCCTAAACTTGCTCTAGGTTGACGGCAATACCATCCTTGGAGATGACATGCCCAAGGTAGGTTACTTCGGGAAGCCAGAATTCGCACTTGGAATACTTGGCATAAAGTTGATGCTCTCGAAGCCTTTCCAGAATAAGACGAAGATGTTCAGCATGTTCTTCTTTGTTCTTCGAGTATACCAGGATATCATCCAGATAGACCATGACAAACTTGTCGAGGTAATCCATGAATATGTAGTTCATCAGACGGGAGAATGTGGCCGGAGCATTGGTTAAACCGAATGACATGATGGTGTACTCATATGAACCATATCGAGTAACGAAGGCGGTCTTGGGAATATCCTCTTCACGAACACGGATATGGTGGTAACGCAACCTCAAGTCGATTTTAGAGAATATCGATGAACCAGCCAGTTGATCATACAGATCATTGATCCGAGGAAGCGGATATTTGTTCTGAATAGTTGTCTGGTTGATAGGATGGTAATCTTGGACCAAACGATTCATTTCGTCCTTCTTCTTGACAAAGAGATAAGGTGCTCCCCAAGCAGAGGAGTTTGGACGAATGAAACCCTTGCGAAGAGATTTGTCGATTTCCTCCTTAAGCTCAAGGAGTTCATGAGGTGGCATCTTGTAGGGTCGTTTGGTGATAGGAACGGTGCCCGGTTTCAAGTCGATGACGAACTCGACAGCCCGAGCAGGGGGTATTCCTAGAAGTTCTTCTGGAAAGATGTCTTGGAAGTCGCGAACGACTGACATCTTTTCAATTCCCTCAAGATGTGCTTTGTTCAACGCATTGAAGACATAAAGTTGTGCTTCAACGTTTTGAACAATCTAAGCATGGTAGCTTACTATCTCATCGAAAGGATGTAGGAGATGAACAACTTTGGTGGCGCAAACGATAGAGGTAGTATGTGCTTTCAACCATTCCATTCCTAGAATGAGGACAATACTGGAAGACTCCAGAATAATGGGAGAAACAAGGAATTCCAACCCTTCAATCTCAACGGGAATGTCACGACCAATCATGGTAGTTTGGCATCGGCCTGCAGGGGTGCGTACCACTATCGGAGTGTTGATGGGCTCGCATCGAATGTCGTGTGCGTATGCAAAACTTTCTGACATGAATGAATGCGATGCTCCTGAATCGAATAAAATAGAAGCCGGTACTGAATTAATTAGAAGAGTACCCATCACAGTGGTAGGCTGGTCTTGAGCTTCATTCAGATCAACATGATTAGCCTGACCATGACCATAAGGTCCGGCATTGTTGTTATGGGGTTGATTGTTATAGCCAGTTGAACTCAAAGCTAGCTGGTTCTTTTTCTGATTGCACTCTTTGGCAAGGTGACCTGGACAGCCACATCTGAAGCATATACCATCATTGGGATTGGGAGCAGGAGCTTGGGGTGGTGCCGTCCGAAGAGGTTGCCTCATTGGTGGAGGAGGCAGACGCGGAGTAGCATATGACTGTCTTGCTGCAGGTGCAGTTGGACGATACATGCTGTGGGGGATCCATATCCGACACTTCTGCGCTGCGGGCCCGAAGATGAGCCAGCATCACGGTTGCGCCTGAGGGATCCCTGGTGTTCCTGAAGACCAGTCTCAACCTGAATAGCCTTGTTCACCAAGGTGGCGAAGTCGGCAAAGTCATGAACGAGCAGTGCTAGCTTGATATGAGGGTGAAGTCCATCACGCAACTTTTCTTGCCTACGAGCATCAGTTGCAATGTCTTCTTTAGCATAACGTGACAAGTCCAAAAATTCCCGTTGATAGGCATCTACAGACTTGTTGCCTTGGGTGAGGTTGCGGAACTCTGGCTTCTTCCTGTCCATGATTCCATGAGGAATGAAACAAGCACGAAAGGCAGCTTGGAAATCCGGCCAAGTGATGACCGTTCCAGCAGGTAGGGTACGCATGTGGTTGTCCCACCATTGAGAAGCGGGACCCTTGAGGAAGAAGGATGTGAAGGTGACATAGCTAGCAGGGGCTACATCAGCAGACTCCATCTCATAGGTGATATCACGGAGCCAGTCATCAGCATCCAGTGGATGTGTTGAGCTGCGATAGATAGTTGGGTTGAGGCGCATGAAATCCCGCAGAGTTACTGGGTTGTCTGTTGATTCGTGTCGGGGCGCGGAAACTGAGCCATCATTCCTTCCATGAATTGACAAATTAGCTCAAACGGTTGCATCATTCCGGCCATGAATTCAGGCGGTGGTGGACGTTGCCACCACGGCCACGACCAGCGGGTCTAACCATCCCACTAACATGTAACATGGGTAGTTCAGCATCGAGCATTTGTAAAGACAAAGGATCATTCATGATGAAATATGCATAATGAAAGAGGTAGATACCACATAATAGTCAACACGATAGTGTGTGTACTATTCAAGATACTATCCTAAGGAATAACTATGGCTTATCCAACTTTGTCTTATCCATCCCTTGCATGTTATAGTTCATCACGAAGCTCTTGTAGCTTGGTGGCAGTGATTGAATAATTCTGTCAATGACACTATCATCCGGAAGATTAACTCCCAGTTGAATCATGTGATTGCAGTACCCAGACATTCTGAGTATATGTTCACTGACAAAATTATTCTCCTCCATTTTGCAGCTGTAGAACTTATTGGAGACCTCATATCTCTCAATCCGGGCATTTTCTTGAAATATTAACTTCAACTCCTGGAACATCTCATATGCTCCATGACGTTCAAAACATCGTTGAAGTCCCGGTTCTAAGCCGTAAAGCATGGCACACTGAACTATCGAGTAGTCGTCAACACGCGATTGCTAGGCATTCACAATGTCTGCAGTTGCCGGCGCGGGTGGTACACCTAGCGATGCTTCCAGGACGTAATTCTTCTGTCCAGCAATGAGGATAATCCTCAAGTTACGGACCCGGTCCGTGTAATTGCTACCATCATCTTTCAACTTTGCTTTCTCAAGGAACACATTAAAATTCAACAGAACAACATCACGGGCCATCTATCTACAACAACATAGACAAGCAAAATACCATCAGGTACTAAGTTCATGATAAATTAAAGTTCAATTAATCATATTTAAGAACTCCCACTTAGATAGACATCCCTCTAATCATCTAAGTGATCACGTGATCCAAATCAACTAAATCATGACCGGTCATCATGTGAAATGGAGTAGTTTTCAATGGTGAACATCACTATGTTGATCATATCTACTATATGATTCATGCTCGACCTTTCGGTCTCAGTGTTCCGAGGCAATATCTGCATATGCTAGGCTCGTCAAGTTTAACCCGAGTATTTCTGCGTGTGCAAAACTGGCTTGCACCCGTTGTATGCGAACGTAGAGCTTATCACACCCGATCATCACGTGGTGTCTCGGCACGACAAACTTTGGCAACGGTGCATACTCAGGGAGAACACTTGTACCTTGAAATTTAGTGAGAGATCATCTTATAATTCTACCGTCAATCAAGCAGAATAAGATGCATAAAGGATAAACATCACATGCAATCACTATAAGTGATATGATATGGCCATCATCATCTTGTGCCTTTGATCTCCATCTCCAAAGCACCGTCATGATCACCATCATCACCGGCGCGACACCTTGATCTCTGCTACCTCTTTTAGCACTTCGTTGGTTTTCCCCGAAGAGGAAGGGATGATGCAGCAAAGTAGCGTAAGTATTTCCCTCAGTTTTTGAGAACCAATGTATCAATCCAGTAGGAGGATACACACGAGTCCCTCATACCTGCACAAAACAAATAAATCCTCACAACCAACGCAAATAGGGGTTGTCAATCCCTATAGGGCCACTTACGAGAGTGAGATCTGATAGATATGATAAGATAATATTTTTGGTATTTTTATGATAAAGATGCAAAGTAAAATAAAGGCAAAGTAAAATAGCAAAGTAAATAACTAAGTAGTAGGAGATTGATATGATAAAGATAGACTCGGGGGCCATAGGTTTCACTAGTGGCTTCTCTCGAGAGCATAAGTATTCTACGGTGGGTGAACAAATTACTGTTGAGCAATTGACAGAATTGAGCATAGTTATGAGAATATCTAGGTATGATCATGTATATAGGCATCACATCTGACACAAGTAGACCGACTCCTGCCTGCATCTACTACTATTACTCCACTCGTCGACCGCTATCCAGCATGCATCTAGAGTATTAAGTAAAAACAGAGTAACGCCTTAAGCAAGATGACATGATGTAGAGGGATAGACTCATGCAATATGAAGAAAACCCCATCTTGTTATCCTCGATGGCAACAATACAATACGTGCCTTGCTGCCCTTACTGTCACCGGGAAAGGACATCGCAAGATTGAACCCAAAGCTAAGCACTACTCCCATTGCAAGAAAGATCAATCTAGTAGGCCAAACCAAACCGATAATTCAAAGAGACTTGCAAAGATAACCAATCATACATAAAAGAATTCAGAGAAGATTCAAATATTATTCATAGATAGACTTGATCATAAACCCACAATTCATCGGTCTCAACAAACACACCGCAAAAAGAAGATTACATCGAATAGATCTCCACAAGAGAGGGGGAGAACATTGTATTGAGATCCAAAAAGAGAGAAGAAGCCATCTAGATACTAACTATGGACCCGTAGGTCTGAAGTAAACTACTCACACTTCATTGGAGAGGCTATGGTGTTGATGTAGAAGCCCTCCGTGATCGATGCCCCCTCCGGCGGAGCTCCGGAACAGGCCCCAAGATGGGATCTCGTGGATACAGAAAGTTACGGCGGTGGAATTAGGGTTTTGGCTCCATATCTGATCGTTTGGGGGTACGTGGGTATATATAGGAGGAAGAAGTATGTCGATGGAGCAACAGGGGCCCCATGAGGGTGGAGGGCGCGCCTGGGGGGCAGGCACGCCCCCCTACCTCGTGGCCTCCTGTTAGCTGGCTTGACGTAGGGTCCAAGTCTCCTGAGTTGTATTCAGTGAGAAAATCACGTTCCCGAAGGTTTCATTCCATTTGGACTCCGTTTGATATTCCTTTTCTTCGAAACCCTAAAACAGGCAAAAAAACAGCAATTCTGGGCTGGGCCTCCGGTTAATAGGTTAGTCCCAAAAATAATATAAAAGTGGATAATAAAGCCCAATAATGTCCAAAACAGTAGATAATATAGCATGGAGCAATCAAAAATTATAGATATGTTGGAGACGTATCAAGCATCCCCAAGCTTAATTCCTGCTCGTCCTCAAGTAGGTAAATGATAAAAACAAATTTTTTGATGCGGAGTGCTACTTGGCATAATTTTAATGTAATTCTTCTTAATTGTGGTATGAATATTCAGATCCGAAAGATTCAAGACAAAAGTTCATATTGACATAGAAAATAATAATACTTCAAGCATACTAACAAAGCGATTATGTCTTCTCAAAATAACATGGCTAAAAGAAAGTTATCCCTAGAAAATCATATAGTCTGGCTATGCTCTATCTTCACCACACAAAATATTTAAATCATGCACAACCCCGATGACAAGCCAAGCAATTGTTTCATACTTTTGACATTCTCAAAACTTTTTCAATCTTCACGCAATACATGAGCGTGAGCCATGGATATAGCACTATAGGTGGAATAGAGTGGTGGTTGTGGAGAAGACAAAAAGGGAGAAGATAGTCTCACATCAACTAGGCGTATCAACGGGCTATGGAGATGCCCATCAATAGATATCAATGTGAGTGAGTAGGGATTGCCATGCAACGGATGCACTAGAGCTATAAGTATATGAAAGCTCAAAAAGAAACTAAGTGGGTGTGCATCCAACTTACTTGCTCATGAAGACCTAGGGCAATTTGAGGAAGCCCATCATTGGAATATACAAGCCAAGTTCTATAATGAAAAATTCCCACTAGTACATGAAAGTGATAACATGAGAGACTCTCTACTATGAAGATCATGGTGCTACTTTGAAGCACAAGTGTGGTAAAAGGATAGTAACATTGTCCCTTCTCTCTTTTTCTCTCATTTTTTTATTTTTTATTTGGGCCTTTTCTCTTTTTTATGGCCTCTTTTCTTTCTTTCTTTCTTTTTTTATTTTTCGTCCGGAGTCTCATCCCGACTTGTGGGGGAATCATAGTCTCCATCATCCTTTCCTCACTTGGGACAATTCTCTAATAATGATGATCATCACACTTTTATTTTTCTTACAACTCAACAATTACAATTCGATACTTAGAACAAAATATGACTCTATATGAATGCCTCCGGCGGTGTACCGGGATATGCAATGATGCATGAGTGACAAGTATGAAAGAATTATGAATGGTGGCTTTTCCACAAATACTTTGTCAACTACATGATCATGCTAAGCAATATGACAATGATGGAGTGTGTCATAAATGGAACGGTGGAAAGTTGCATGGCAATATATCTCGGAATGGCTATGGAAATGCCATAATAGGTAGGTATGGTGGCTGTTTTGAGGAAGGTATATGGTGGGTGTATGATACCGGTGAAAGGTGCGCGGTATTAGAGAGGCTAGCAAAGGTGGAAGGGTGAGAGTGCGTATAATCCATGGACTCAACATTAGTCATAAATAACTCATATACTTATTGCAAAAATCTACAAGTTATCAAAGCAAAGTATTATGCGAATGCTCCTGGGGGATATATTGGTAGGAAAAGACCATCGCTCGTCCCCGACCGCCACTCATAAGGAAGACAATCAATAAATAAATCATCCTCTGACTTCATCACATAACGGTTCACCATACGTGCATGCTACGGGAATCACAAACTTCAAGACAAGTATTTCTCAAATTCACAACTACTCAACTATCATGACTTTAATATCACCATCTCCATGTCTCAAAACAATTATCAAGTATCAAACTTATCATAGTATTCAACACACTCATAAGAGAATTTATTGTTAATCTTGCATACCAAGCATATTAGGATTTTAAGCAAATTACCATGATATTAAGACTCTCAAAATAATCTAAGTGAAGCATGAGAGATCAATAGTTTCTATAAAACAAATCCACCACCGTGCTCTAAAATATATAAGTGAAGCACTAGAGCAAAATTATATAACTCAAAAGATATAAGCGAAGCACATAGAGTATTCTAACAAATTCCAAATCATGTATGGCTCTCTCGAAAGGTGTGTACAGAAAGGATGATTGTGGTAAAATAACAAGCAAAGACTCAAATCATACAAGACGCTCCAAGCAAAACACATATCATGTGGTAAATAAAAATATAGCTCCAAGTAAAGTTACCGATAGAAGTAGACGAAAGAGGGGATGCCTTCCGGGGCATCCCCAAGCTTTGGATTTTAGGTGCCATTAGATTATCTTGGGGTGCCATGGGAATCCCCAAGCTTAGGCTCTTGCCACTCCTTGTTCCATAATCCATCATATCTTTACCCAAAACTTGAAAACTTCACAACACAAAACTTAAAGTAGAAAATCTCGTGAGCTCTGTTAGCGAAAGAAAACAAAAGACCACTTCAAGGTACTGTAATAAACTCATTATTTATTTATATGGGTGTTATACCTACTGTATTCTAACTTCTCTATGGTTTATAAACTATTTTACTAGCCATAGATTCATCAAAATAAGCAAACAACACACGAAAAACAGAATCTGACAAAAACAGAACAGTCTGTAGTAATCTGTAGCTAGCTCAAGATCTGGAACCCCAAAAATTCTTAAATAAATTTCTGGACGTGAGTAATTTATCTATTAATAATATGCAAAAAGAATTAACTAAATAGCACTCTCCAAATAAAAATGGAAGCATTTCTCGTGAGTGCTAAAGTTTCTGTTTTTTACAGCAAGTTCAACAAGACTTTCCCCAAGTCTTCCCAATGGTTCTACTTGGCACAAACACTAATTAAACACAAAAAACACAACCAAAACAGAGGCTAAATAATTTATTTATTACTAAGCATGATCAAAAATCAAGGAATAAAAATAAAATTGGGTTGCCTCCCAACAAGCGCTATCGTTTAACGCCCCTAGCTAGGCATACAAGCAAGAATAGATCTAGGTATTGCCATCTTTGGTATTAGGAAAGAAAAGAGCAAACTTGCTATCTATAGAATTAATCCTTCTATTTTGATAAAGCACATGGCTATTAATGGTAGAAGAGAGATTAAGCATGTTACGGAAGTTTGTATCTAGGCTAGCCTTTATCTCTTTAATAGATTCATTTTGGTAAGAGAGCAAAAGATATGTAGATTCAACTTTCTCATTCATGGGGTGCCCAAATATAGTTTTCATTTTTTTCATAAGTGTCTACGACATCCCCTTCAAGGAAACCTTCTTCAAATATAAATCTAAGACATGCTTAAAAGAAGAAGGAAGGGCAATATAAAAGCTTTTTAGGTAAACTTCAATTTGATATTGAGGAACATAGCTAGCCCTAATCCTTAATAATCTATACCAAGCATCTTTCAAAGATTCATCAAGTAAATAACGAAAAATTCCAGAATCCTCTTCATCAAAATTATTAAGACTCTCATTGATAACTCCGGTAGGTTTTTCCATAGTATCCTTATTTATAAATTTAGCGAGGATAGAGGGGTTGTCCAAAGTACTAAAACTCTGAAGAGAACCCCCAACCCTTTTTGATTCAGACATAGCGGAAGAAAGGCAAGCTGAAAGAGAGGGAGGATAGAGAGAGAGGGCAAATAAAACGGCAAGGGTGAATTGGGGGGAGAGGAAACGAGAGGCAAATGGCAAATAATGTAATGCGGGAGATAAGGGTATGTGATGGGTACTTGGTATGTTGACTTTTGCGTAGACCTCCCCGGCAACGGCGCTAGAAATCCTTCTCGCTACCTCTTTTAGCACTGCGTTGGTTTTCCCCAAAGAGGAAGGGATGATGCAGCAAAGTAGCGTAAGTATTTCCCTCAGTTTTTGAGAACCAAGGTATCAATCCAGTAGGAGGCTACGCGCGAGTCCCTCGTACCTGCGCAAAACAAATAAATCCTCGCAACCAACGCAAATAGGGGTTGTCAATCCCTATAGGGCCACTTACGAGAGTGAGATCTGATAGATATGATAAGATAAGATTTTTGGTATTTTTATGATAAAGATGCAAAGTAAAATAAAGGCAAAGTAAAATAGCAAAGTAAATAACTAAGTAGTAGGAGATTGATATGATAAAGATAAACCCGGGGGCCATAGGTTTCATTAGTGGCTTCTCTCGAGAGCATAAGTATTCTACGATGGGTGAACAAATTACTATTGAGCAATTGACAGAATTGAGCATAGTTATGAGAATATCTAGGTATGATCATGTATATAGGCATCACATCTGACACAAGTAGACCGACTCCTGCCTACATCTACTACTATTACTCCACTCATCGACCGCTATCCAGCATGCATCTAGAGTATTAAGTAAAAACAGAGTAACGCCTTAAGCAAGATGACATGATGTAGAGGGATAGACTCATGCAATATGAAGAAAACCCCATCTTGTTATCCTCGATGGCAACAATACAATACGTGCCTTGCTGCCCTTACTGTCACCGGGAAAGGACACCGCAAGATTGAACCCAAAGCTAAGCACTACTCCCATTGCAAGAAAGATCAATCTAGTAGGCCAAACCAAACCGATAATTCAAAGAGACTTGCAAAGATAACCAATCATACATAAAAGAATTCAGAGAAGATTCAAATATTATTCATAGATAGACTTAATCATAAACCCACAATTCATCGATCTCAACAAACACACCGCAAAAAGAAGATTACATCGAATAGATCTCCACAAGAGAGGGGGAGAACATTGTATTGAGATCCAAAAAGAGAGAAGAAGCCATCTAGCTACTAACTATGGACCCGTAGGTCTGAAGTAAACTACTCACACTTCATCGGAGAGGCTATGGTGTTGATGTAGAAGCCCTCCGTGATCGATGCCCCCTCCGGCGGAGCTCCGGAACAGGCCCCAAGATGGGATCTCGTGGATACAGAAAGTTATGGCGGTGGAATTAGGGTTTTGGCTCTGTATCTGATCGTTTGGGGATACGTGGGTATATATAGGAGGAAGAAGTACGTCGGTGGAGCAACAGGGGGCCCATGAGGGTGGAGGGCGCGTGTGCTCATCGAGAGTCGTAGGGAGGTGGCGTCCGGAATCGAGGGGACAGACGGCGGCAATTCGAGGAAGAAGAAGAAGATGGCGACGACGTAGAGGCTTCCCGGCTCGTTCCGTTCGGCGTAGTCGACGTCGGGGAGGCGTTCGAGCACGTCGGCGAGGCGAACGGGAGGCGGTGGCCGCGGAATCGACGCGGCGACGGCGGCGAGCCTGCTCGGAGGAGCTCGGGCAGAGGGGAAGAAAGAGCGAGGGAGTGGGATGGCAGACGAGTGGGAGGCGAGGGGGCCGATGCGTCGGGCGGTGGAGGCCTTATCCTCTCGTAGGGGTCGTCGCCGGCGAGGTGGTTCGGCGGGAGCCAGCCCCTGTAGCGACACAGCTCGGGGAACAGGAGAAGGCGTCCGGGGGGAAGTGGGCTGGCTGGGCCAGCCTGTTAGGCCAAGGCCCACTGGGGGGAACAGGGGAGGTTTTCTATTTTCCCCTTTTTGCCTTTTCTTTTACTTTTTTTATTTTTCCCAATAGAGTTTTCATTTTCTTTTAGCCACAAATGACTTTGCAAAAATATGCCACTAGCCAAAACAAATTCAAAGAAATATTGGGAACTGTCACAAAAAAGGTTGTGAGGCTTTTGAAATAGTTTGCAATTTTTATAAATGAAAAAGGCATTAATTTATTGCTTAGGTCACTGTTTTAAGCAGTTTAGGCCACTTAAGCATTTTACAAAAATGTTGGTTCACCACCAATATTAACAAGTGATTATTTGCCACAAGATGAAAATTTTAGTTTTCATGTTTGAGCAATTTGAATTTCACTCAAAGTTTGAAATTGAATTCAACTGGAATTTGAAAGAGACAAGAGACAATGATGAACAAACACTTGTTTAGCAAAAGGATTAACTTAACCCCAGGGGTTACTGTAGCATCATTACACAGGGGTGTTACAGCTACTCTCCTGCCGAGTGCCAAAGTATCGCTGACCGCCTGAACTGTCAGCTCGGATCCTTCCCCACGACCTATTTGGGGATCCCCATTAGCGATTCCAGGTTAACTGTGGTTGAACTACACGCCATGGTGAACAAGCTCCAACACCACATTGAGCCTTAGCAAAGGTAGATGGCTATCTAAGGCCACACGAATGGTCATCATTAACTCGTCCCTATCCAGCCTCCTCCTGTTCCTCATGAGCTTCTACAGCCTTCCTGAGACGCTCCACCATCAGATTGCTAAGATTTAGGCCCGTTTCTTCTGAGCAGGTGAGGGCGATAAGCAGAAGTACCATATGGTCCGTTGGCCCGAGATCTGCAAGCCACGAGACTAGGGCGGACTCGGGGTCATGTCATCCAAACGCATGAACATTGTGTTGCTTACCCGGTGGCTGTGGAGGATTGCGTACGGGGAGGGTGGGCTTTGGCTGCACATCATTTAGGATAAGTACCCACGTGGTCAGCCCCTTCCCTTCTGTCATCGCACTAGAGGCTCCTAGTTCTGGCAATCCTTCATCCAACTGCTTTCTGTCCTCCACAACAGGACCTCGATTGCGGTCGGCTCTGGCGCCTCCACCATGTTCTGGTTCAATTGTTGGTCCGGCGACCTCCCCTTCACGGCACGATTCCCAGACCTGTTCGCCATCACGGTCGAACCTAGGATTTTTGTTGAGGTGGCACTTAATGACTTAGGGCACCTTGCGTTCCGGTGGCCATTCGGGCCTATGGAGGCTGCCTCCTGGCAAGACCTCCTCGACTGCATTGCCCTCCACGAACCTGCAATGGACCAGGCCAGTGACCACCTCTCGTGGTGCCTTGAGCCCTCAGGCAGCTTCTCCACTAAATCCCTCTACCAGGCCATTGCGGTGTCTCCGGGTCCAGAGCCTCTCACGGCGATCTAGGAGATCCGTCTTCCGTTGAAAATTAAGATTGTCCTATGGCAATGGATTCATGGTCGCATCCCTTCCGGCGTGGAGGTTCTCAAATGCAACGGCCCAGGTGATGGGCTTTGTCTGCTCTGCGGGTTGGAGGAAGACTTGAACCACATTATCTTCTCATGCATGTTCGCGCAGTTCCTTTGGAGCTGTTTCTGCGAAGTGATGGGTGGAAATTTGTGCCACAACAACTTCCCTGACCTCTTCACCGAACTCCAGGCCCTACCACCCGTGGTTTGCCACATTAGGTGGCTGATCATTGGGGTGCTTGCCTAGACGATGTGGACGGTTCGGAATAAACTTGTGATTCAGCACATACCCCTGCGACGCACTACTGACATTGTATTCAAATGGTGTGGTTATTTGCAGCTTTGGCGGCCTCTTAGCCGCCCCAAGGACCGAGACGCCATCAACTCCATCATTACTCATCTACGCATGATGGCTCTCCGATTGGCACAACCGCTTCCCCCTGCACCACCAAAGCTGGACTAGATCCTCTCCGCCCGCGTTGCCGCCTGTGTTGTGTTGTTGATTTTCTTTGGGCTCGTTGAGCTGTGCCCTCAGCAAAAACCTTCCGCTTGTGTTGTGTTGTATTGTGGTACTTTGCGTGCGGCGGGTGTTTGTGTGTTTTGCTTGTTGGTTACCTTGTTGAACATTGTGCTCAGTGGTTTGCTTTATATATAAAGCGAGGCGAAAGCCTTTTTCGGTAAACCTTGGCTTCTCTTCAGGTTTGTTGATAGGATGGATTGTTCATACATAACATCTAGAACTAGGATTCTTTTCCATTACAATGCGCAAATAATATCTGATACAGGCCGACCCTGAGGGGGACAGGGGGGCGATCGTTGATACATCTTAAATTTATCTATAATTTTTATTGTTTTATGCTATTGCACAAACGTGCAAAAATTTGTTGAAATATCAGTGTGGGCCTAGGGCTCATCTAACAATTTCAGAAAAAACTCTAAGGGCTCATGTGGGTTAAATGGCAATGGATGTGGTGGAAAGTTTAGTCCCATACTGCTAGTTGGAGAGGAGTTGGACCTCCTTGACGCGCCGCGCCACAGGTTGCGGGAATGAGCCGAGCCAACTCAAACCTATGCGCTTATTTTTGCCGTCCAGGAGCGGAGAGTCTTTGACAGATGGACCACGATCTGAGACATCGGATCGTGGGTTATTACCGACTTAGGTGTGGGTCCAGCCCACGTCCCTCAATCCGGACGCGCCTATATATGTGAGGCGTCAGCCAACCCTAGCCGTCACAAGAATCAGATCACATCTACCTCCACGCCCACGTCATCCCATTGCTGCCGCCGCTGGTGATCCCATCCCATCTGCCGCGTACAACGGTCGAAAGAAGAGCAGGCCTGCGAAACCCTGTCTCTCCGAATCCTGTATGGGAGAGGGGCGATTAGGTTTTTGGGAGCATCTCCTACGTGACTGCTCACCGCCGTTCGTCCACGTCTGCGCCGTCTCCGTCGTCATCATGTCCATCGACGCCGAGAGAAGAATATACATCGATCGATGACAAAATTTCCGCCTAAAAACTTAGGGTTTCACGGGGGAGAAGAATACCTAACCAACAGGCAGATGTAGGGGGGAGACGAGCAGACCTTGTGGTGGGGAGGAAGGTGGGGAGAGGGTTGTGGAGACAAGCTTACTCGACGATAGAGGAGAGCTGGTTGGGCTCCATCATCGGCGGCCCTTCGCCAGCAAAGGGACGATCCCCGCCACCTGCTCTTATGTGCGAGGTATTTTGTGCAAAAAAATGCAAAAATAATCCAATAAATCATAAAAGCACTCGCTAATATTCTGGGGAAAATTCAACTCAATTTGAGCAAATGATTGTGATATGTTGACAGTTCTAGTTGGTTGCTGACATGGCAATTTTTTTCTGCCACCGATGCACTTAGAGCAACTCCAACCGGGTGACCCATTTCGTCCGCCCATGTCTGTTTGGGTCACGGCGGACAAAAATGCATGCCCAACGCGGCGACCCAAACACAAAATGCGCCCGCTTCGTGTCCATGCCGATGCTTTTCAGGCCCAAATTTAGGCCTGAAATGCATCGCCGCGGACACGAAGCGGACGCTCCGCGCGTCCCCTCAATGTCCGCCGTGGCCCCACATGGCGGTCGGCCAACCACCGCACATTGTCGTAATTAACGCGGCCACCTACTAAGGCCCGCCTGGCAGTGTGTGGAAGGGTCGCGTGCCCATCCTTTTTAATGGAACCATGCGGCGGCGCCGACCTTATCCACTTCCCGTCCACATCTGGTCACCTTTTCTCCCTCGCCGGCGACCAGTAAACCCTAGCCAGCTAGCCCGAAACCCTAGCAAGCCATGAGATTCTTCAGCAGGAAGGGGAAGGGAAGGTTCAGCGCCGGCGCGAGCTCTTCCCGCGGGCTCCCTCCTTCACCTCCGCCGGCTAGACGCGGCAGGCCACCACGGGAGCGAGAGCGGCTATACATACCCGTCCACCAGGCGCGGTTGCACTGGGAGTACCGCTAGCCCCTGCAGTATCCTGATGTGAACCTGCCACACGGCCGGCATCTGGACCCACAACGCATCCTCATTCCGTCGGCGCCGCGGTCGGCGTGGGCGCACGCGGAGGAGGTTCGCCGGCGGCGCAAGCTCCTTACGCCGGAGCAGCGCGCGATCCGTGCCTACACGTCAGACTCCCCCAACTGGGAGCACTGGTTTGCGCTAGAGCACGAGGAGGAGTGCCGCCGCGGCGTCCACATCGACCACGACGTTGCCCCGCTGTCCTCGCATGTACTGCCAGAGGATGAGAAGGCGGAGACGGAGTACCAAGCCACCCTCAAGGAGGCCCAGCAGCATGCGCTGGAGGCGAGCTGGCTCAAGGAGGACGCCCGTTGGGATGGGCTGGAGCACGCCCTTGACTTGTCGGCGGCGGGGGACCCGTCGACACACCGATGTTCGTCCCTCCACCACCGACGCTGCCGCTCGTCGTCGAGCCTAAGGCCGAGCCGGAGCCGGAGTGCGAGCCCACGCCCACGAGGAACCCGAGGAGTCCTATTCGTGGACCGGCCAGCTCCGCAAGTGGGTGAGCACGTCTCCCTACTACTACGCCTCCACGCCGAAAGAGGGGCGTCCGACCTTGAGCGTTGGAAGGCGCATTGGCTCACCGAGGAAGAGGCCGATGGCGAGCGGCAGATGCGCCGGGAGCAGTATATGCGCCGCGACGAGGAGGCACTGCTCCAGGAGGACGAGGAGGAGCGCGCCCGCCTCTCCGCAATGCCGCCGCCGCAACAGACACCGGAGGAGGCTGCCCCAGCAGACTATCAAGCCGCGTTCAGTTGGGCTGGGCCGCCTCCTGTCTTCATCGGCCTAACTGACGGCAACGACGGCGGCAAGGGCAAGACGGTCTACTAGGGCAGCGTGCGGGCGCTTATTTGGGTTTTTAATATTTAGTTTAAGTGTGGACTTTGGCCGGCAGTTGACCGGACATTTATGTATAATTATGTTTTATTAAGTTTGTTTCGGCCACGTGGCAAAAATAGATATGCCTCTCATTGGGTACACGTGTCAACCCAAATGAAAAAACAGACATAGGCATATGTGGCCAAGCCAAACAGATGAAAAAACAGACAAAACACACGTCTATTTGGGTCGTCGGTTGAAGTTGCTCCTACAAACTAAACTCACTTGTCAGAAATCATATCAACACACCTAAATAATGGATTATACGGTGTTTTGTGCGACAAACCTGTAAAGTATGGCTGACGCGATGGCGAGACAGAGGGAGACAAGCGTTTTCGTCGCCCCGGACTGGCAGCACGGCAGCGCAGACCCCAGACGTGACACGCCCTTCCCCCCTCCCCAGACATGACCGGCGTCCACTCGTAGAGTAACGCTAGCATGGCAAGCAAACCGTGTCACCGCGACCGCATGGCATGCATGCGCAGGCCGATTTTCGTGTTTTGACCTTTTTGCTAAAGTTTAACCGGATCTGACCCCAGTTGAAAATATTTCAGGATCTGATCCTTTTTCCTACCGCCATTGTTTATGGTGGTAGGGTTTAACTACCTATCGTCAGGGTCAATGGCGGTAGAAATTGGTCAATATTCAGACGGCGTTTATACATGACAGAAGCCTACCGTCAAAGATGGTGACAGTAGCCTTCAATACCATCCCGCCATGGCATCTGGCGGTAACTCCTTTTCCATTACACACGGCCGGCCGCTGGCGCTAATGCATGTGTTAATCACCCACAGTCATGTACTAATGCATGTGCTACGCAGCTATAGCAAATGGTATTACGGTCGACCATGTTGGATTTGAACTTGAATCATCCGAAAGCATCATGCGTATGTGAAAGCTAAGCAAGCAAGCAAAGTGCTTGATTGATTTTGCTGGACCAAGTACGTATACGTATGTGATACCTATGTGAACCTGGATCGATTCTATCTTCACGGAACGGAAGAGCTCTCCCTCTCTTCAGCACTCTCGTAACTTAGCAAACAAAATAGAACAGATGAAATATTTTGCGATGGGTGCAACTTGCATGTTTTTATTGATATTTTTTTCTAATATATATAGGAGTACATGGAATTGCCGTGTTCAACACGTAATTTAGTTGGAGACCAACACGACGCGGCCCGGTGTTAGTTTACAGTTTTGCTGCACGCCAGTCGCCTGAATATATAAGGGTGAGTCGATTTCTGTTTGGGAAGAAATAGGCACGCAGAGGTGCAACAGTCGTCGGCTTGCCAGGAACCAGCAGTCTCTAGGTCTATCTTAGGAATGCCGCGGGTGCAGGTGCTCGCCGGGGAGCTGAAGCCTCTGGGTCTATTTTAGGGGTGCCCGGGGGTGCAGGTTCACCGAAGAAGTTGGGTAGTTCGCCGGCTTTAGAGGGATGACCGGGGGCGGCGGCAAGCTCAGCGGTGGGAGGAGGTCGAGGGAGGGCGGGGCGGTGAGGCGGCCGCTGGCAGCGGATGCAGGCGGTGAGGCCTGGGCTTGAAGGCGGCCAGAGGAAGAAGAAGAGTGTGCACCATCCAGAACCACGCTGTCCTCCTCCCCCTTGTCGAGCCCTTCCTCCTCTCCTCTCCGAGTAGCGATGCCGAAGTCCTGGTTCTCCGCGCTGGCCGACGGCCACGGTGGCAGTTCATCGTCAGGCGGATCATGGCGTCACCGTCCTCGCTCACCTGGATCATCAGCATCCACGGTAGCGGGCTCCTCCCACAAGGAGGACATAGTAATCTCCTCCGGTGACGAGGATGACCAGCCGTAGCAGCGGCGTCAGGGGCGCCGGCTACCAGACGGCCGGGATCATCTTGCGCAACTGTAACACCCTCGATGCGACTATAGCTCCCACGTGTCGAGGCATGACTTAGAGACATAATCGCATTGAAGGCATATGTCGCAAGTGAAGTAATCTTCACACAACCCATGTAATACATAAGGAAAAGGGATACATAGTTGGCTTACAATCGCCACTTCACACAATTACAGGAATAAACATTACATCAATCAAATACACTCATGGTCCGACTATGGAACCAAAATAAAAGAAGAACCCCAAATGCGACAAAGGTCCCCGATCGACCCCAACTGGGCTCCACTACTGATCAACTGGAAACGGAACAACACAAAGGACAAGATCTTCATTGAGCTCCTCCTGAGCTTGGTTGCATCATCTGCACGGACTCATCGGCACCTGCAAGCTGGTTTTGGAAGTATCTGTGAGCCACGGGGACTCAGCAATCTCGCACCCTCGCGATCAAGACTATTTAAGCTCATGGGTAAGGTAAAGGTATGAGGTGGAGCTGCAGCAAGCGACTAGCATATATGGTGGCTAACATACGCAAATGAGAGCGAGAAGAGAAGGCAAAGCACGGTCGATAAAAGTATGATCAAGAAGTGATCCTGGACTACCTACGTCAAGCATAACTCCAACAACCGTGTTCACTTCCCGGACTCCGCCGGAAAGAGACCATCACGGTTACACACGCGGTTGATTCATTTTAATTAAGGTCGACTTCAGGTTTTCTACAACCGCACGTTAACAAATTCCCATCTGCCCATAACCGCGGGCACGGCTTTCGAAAGTTCAAATCCCTGCAGGGGTGTCCCAACTTAGCCCATCACAAACTCTCACGGTCAACGAAGGAATAGACCTCCTCCCGAGACGTTCCGATCAGACTCGGTATCCCGGTACAACAAGACATTTCGACAGGGTAAAACTAAACCAGCAACACCGCCCGAATGTGCCGACAAATCCCGATGGGAGCTGCACATATCTCTTTCTCAGGGCACACTCAGATTGTCTTAGGTACGGGTAGGCCAGCCCAGAGTTGCCCCTGGTGGTCACCGGCAGCTGACAGGTTGGACCAACACTCAGAGGAGCACTGGCCCGGGGGGGGGGGGGGGGGTTAAAATAATGATGACCCTTAAGTCCGCGAAACCCAAGGGAAAAAGAGGCTAGGTGGCGAATGGTAAAACCAATGTTGGGCATTGCTGGAAGAGCTTTACTTAAGGCGAAATGTCAAGGGGTTCCCATTATAGCCCAACCGCGTAAGGAACGCAAAATCCGGGAACATAACATCGATATGACGGAAACTAGGGCGGCAAGAGTGGAACAAAACACCAGGCATAGGGCCGAGCCTTCCACCCTTTACCAAGTATATAGATGCATTAATTAAATAAGATATATAGTGATATCCCAACAAGTAAATAAATATGTTCCAACAAGGAACGGCCTCCAATCTTCACCTGCAACTAGCAACGCTATAAGAGGGGCTGAGCAAAGCGGTAACATAGCCAATCAACGGTTTGCTAGGACAAGGTGGGTTAGAGGTTTGACATGGCAATTGGGAGGCTGACAAGCAAAAAGTAGGCATCGTAGCATTGGCATAGCAAAAGAGCGAGCAACCTAGCATAGCAAAGATAGTAGTGATTTCGAGGGTATGATCATCTTGCCTGAAATCCCGCAAGGAAGAAGAACGAGTCCATGAAGAAGACAAACGGACGTAGACGAACGGGTCCTCAAACACACGACGTTACCGGAACCAACCCGAAGAAGCAACACCGGAAAAGAAGCACACAACATAGTAAACAACCAACACATCAACATGGCATGATGCACAAACAATTATGATGCATGTCCGGTTTAATGAGGCATGGCATGACAAAGTGCAACAAACAACACTACAAATTACGTGGAGCTCAATATGCAACGAGTTGCATATTGACGAAACACCACGACACGTTATTTAGTTTGATCTCGTTTATGTACTCAACAATATTAAATGTTGGTTAACATGGCAAGAGGGTGAAGCAAAGTAAAACTACCTATCTAGTTAAGTTTAAATGAGGCCGGAAGCAACGAACAACAATTCCGGAAACTCCTCATAAGCATAAATTAGGTTTGGTACTGTTCTGCCCTAAACAATATTTTAGAGTTGTTAAACATGCAAGATGATGCCACCATGTTAAACTAGGCAAAATTCTACCCCATTTACATATAAAGATTATTAAAAACGGAGCTACGGTTATTTAATTATGAATTAAATCATTTTAACATGGCATAGGAGCAAATTAATGCAAACAGCATTTTAAATATTTTAAACATAGATGAAAGTTGGATATTATTAATCTACACAAAATTCTGAGCAAGTTTC
This sequence comes from Triticum urartu, assembly GCF_056163025.1. Lineage (NCBI taxonomy): Eukaryota > Viridiplantae > Streptophyta > Magnoliopsida > Poales > Poaceae > Triticum > Triticum urartu. The sequence continues at coordinate 108,648,995 of NC_141875.1, read as the reverse complement.
ATATATAAAACATTTTAATCCGATGCACCAATTGTGAGTTAGTAAATGCATGAGCATGAGGGTCTAATCTGCAAAACTGGCAATCTCTGGATAAATAGCTAAATTCGTAGAACTGGGAAAAACATGGCACGGGCCGCATCTGAACAGTGCACTGGGCAAGCCCAACGGCAGGGAAAAAAATAACAAGAGGAGGGGGCGCTGGGGGCGGCTCACCCAGTGGGCTCGGCCCGTGGAGGAGGAGGCAGGCCGCGGATCTGGCATGGAGATGGGCCGGACTCGGGCGAAGGGGAGGCATGCTAGGCCTGCTGGATCTGCTCAGGCCCACGAGGCGCGAGGGCGTCCTCCTCCTCGATCCCGCCTGGATCGAGGGAGGCAGGGGGGCGGCGGCGGCGCCGTTCGTCGATGGGCAGCGGCAAGGAGGGGCGGAGGAGGCCGGCGAGTGCAGGGAACGCGCGGATCCGGGCGCGGGGAACGGAGGCCGAGGCTGCGGGGCCCGTTCCCGAGGTCAGCAGGGCTCGGCGACGCCGGCGTCGAAGATCGGAGAGGCGGCGGCGCAGTGTTCCGGCGTGGGCGGCGTGGCCTGGGCGCGGCGAAGCAGGCGCGGGGAGGCGGGAGCCTCGGAGTGGCCCGGTTCGGCCCCGGGGCGGGCCGGATCTGGGCCCCGGGAGGATGGCGGCGAAGTGGGCGCAGGGGAGGTGAGGTGGCGGCTCGGGATAGGCTGGCGGCGGCGGCGAGGTGACGTGGCAGCCTCTGGTTGGCTGGAGCGGCGTGGAGGGGCGCGGACATGTCCGGTGAAGGTGGGGATTTCGTCCGGCGGCGCGGATCTGAGAATTTTTAGGGTTAGGGGAAGAATGAACCGTGAATTTCGGAGGGGGGTTGTATATATAGGCATAGAGGGAGTTAGGAGAGTCCAAATGAGGTGCGGTTTTTGGCCACGCGATCGTGATCGAACGACCGAGATGATGGAGCAGAGTTAGGTGGGTTTTGGGCAAAATTGGAAGGGTGTTGGGCTGCAACACACATGAGGCCTTTTCGGTCCCTCGGTTAACCGTTGGAGTATCAAACGAAGTCCAAATGGTACGAAACTTGACAGGCGGTCTACCGGTAGTAAACCAATGCCGCTTGGCAAGACTCGGTCCAATCCGGAAATGTTTAATCCCCACACATGAAAGAAAGGTAGAAAGGACCACCGGAGAAGAACGGAACGCCGGATTGCGAAACGGACAACGGGGAAAATGCTCGGATGCGTGAGACGAACACGTATGCAAATGAAATGCACATGATGACATGATATGCAATGCACGACACGCAAGCAATGACAAGGCAACAACAACGAATAACTGAACGACACCTGGCACATCGGTCTCGGAGCGTTACAGCAACCGTGAGCTAAAGTTGTGGGAGACTCCACCACGCTGCAAATGCCATTCGCCGCTGCTGGAGCCAATTTAAATCCAAATTTTAATATTTTGTTTCTAGCAACCATCATATTAAAATTCTTATATTAAAATCATGACTAACCTATCATATTAAAACTCTTAATATTTTGTTTCTAGCAACCATCATATTAAAATCAAACAATATATGACATTAGCCATATAGAATATCTTAAATTATTTTGAAATATGATAGCTTTCAAGCCAAGAAAATATGAAATGTACTTAACTTGTCACTCATGTGCAAAGTGCACAATAACTTAATTTCTTTCTTTCCTATCATGACTAATCCATAGAATTAATTTTTTATTGTAGAAGACTTTTTCTTAAGTGCGTGATATATAGGGAGGGAAACAGTCGATCGATTAGCTCTCCCTCCATTCCAAAACAAATGACCCAGTTTTATACTAGCTTTATACTAAAATTAGTACAAAGTTAAGTCATTTATTTTGGAACGAAGGAAGTACTACCATTTTATCGCATAGTGTGCTAGTGCAGGATTGTTGTCAGTCGAGTGCAGGATCAGAGTACTAGTCTTCAATAGCATGCTAGCTAGTGCACATGCTGATCCATATGCTGGGGTGATTAGCACATGCATTAGCGCAGCGGCCGGCGGAAAGTAGCTACCGCGAGGTGCTATGGCGGGAAAGGTACCGAAGGCTACCGCCCTCATCTTTGGCGGTAGGCTTCTGCTATGTATAAACGCCGTCTAAACGTTGACCAATTTTTAATGTCATTGACTCTGGCAGTAGGTAGTTAAACCATACTGTCGCAGACTATAACGATAGGAAAAGAGTCAGATTTCAAAATATTTTTAGATGAAAGTCAGATCCGGCTAAACTCTAGCAAAAGGGTCAAAACATGAAAATCGGCCGCATGCGCACGGCAAACTACTCAATGCGACGCCATCCTGCCACAGCGGCACGGAGGATGCCTTTGCTTTGCAGATCAACAGCGTGGTGCAGTCTACTGCTGCATGCTCGCTCGTCTTCGTGTTAATCCATCCTGGCTTTATGGTGTGAGGAAAACAAGCAGGCCCGTTGCTCTGCCATGCCATCCATGCCGTGAATGCTGACCAATTTAGCCTTATCGGCTTCTATTTGTACTGCTAAATAGGATGATTTTATTTATCATTGCAATAACTTGTTTTCTATTTGGCGCGGGCGAGGACATCTCCAACCTCACCCACAAATGTCCGGATCAAATATGTTCGGATGCAGTTTATCATCCAACATCGCCTCACATCCAGTGGCGAATCTACCAGGGGCTTTCCCCTAAAAAAAATTGGAAAATAAAAATTACTAGTATTCATATAAAAGTTTTGACCTTATTTGGACTAAAGAACTGGGAGTTTTTGAATTTTTCTGCACACCGTTAAGTATTGAGCCCTTCATTTTCTTTTATGATTTGTCACTGCTCACATCGGTCTGTGGACGCGTCCGCGTTTTCGAGTAAAACGGAAGCAAACCAGGGGTCTTTGTCCAAGTCTGGACCTCCAACATGCAAGACTCTGACACCCTCGGCCCACCCAAAACCACACCCGGTGCCCATATTCATCTTGTCCCCCTTGCTCTGCATCCGCTCTCTTTATGGCCGAAGCTGTTCTTGTGCCATCCGGCCGCTTGTCAAGGCCTTTGCCGGGCCTCCACTGCTCCACCGGGTCCCCATGCCGCTTTTCCTATGTCGTTGCTCGGCCTCTCATCCGTCTACCGTGCAAGTATCATCTGCCCTGCAGATGTCGTCCATAGAGTCACCACGTTCCCACAAGTGTTTGATAAAATATCTATGCTCAAATTTTGACGAGTGTTATGCGCGTCATACATAGGCGTGGAAACGTGCAACTACGGTTCATTGTACGCCAGAGAATGAGTATGGGCCTCCGAGGCACCGACTCACATGTCATGCCTAACAACAGGCACAACAGGCGGACGCCACGTCGTCGGAAGGTCGTCATCCATGATCAAATGTGTCTTTACGTAAGAGCATGGTTAATAATATAGCCAATAGTCGGTTATAAGAAGTTGTCATGTCATTTACAGCCAACCTTTTATTCGGCATGCACAATAATAAGTTTTAAATATGTACTAGTTTATTAACCGTTGGTTCATCTTACATCCTCACAAAGCGTCTTGGGTCTCGTGTTGCAGCCGGCTACTAACCAAGAGCCCGCTTCTTTTCTCTCTCCTGCAACTAAGCAGAGATATATTATTTTATTCCTTATAGTCTGCTTATGTTACTCTATTGTACTTGCTCTAAGGCGTCTTCACATGTACTTTAAATATCTGATTGTAAGACACGGATGTGGGGGTAGATACTGAAATAAGTTTTTCCTAGGAGGGGGGGGTAGTGTGCTAATTAAGTTTCTTAAGTGGCCATTTAGTAAAAATAACACCACTAGTAGTCACCTTACTATTGCCACAAGTGACACATGTTCTCTCGCTATCCTGTCCACGACCTTCATCCAAGCGCAGTCTTGACTTTTTGAACCGCCTCTTCGTCCCTTATTTAACATCACCATTGCTAGGTGCAACCAATGAAGCTTAGACCTTTGGTTTTCACCAAGTGATCGCACCTGGTACTCGGAATGCACCCCAAACCAAAAGTCGTCGCGTGTTGCATGCCACCACTCCTCGAAGAAGATGATCTTGCATGGACGGGGCCGCCCACACACCATGATCACGGAGACCCGAAATCCAAACTATTCCATGACAATGTATGTCCGGACAGCTGCTCGCGTGCATAACCTTGACGTGGCATCACCACGTGACCAAAGCCATGCCTTCGAACACAAACTATTGCACCACACGGAGAGTCGGGCATCATCATGGGAATTTCAACACCTCACCCGCACCTGCACCAAAGTCGTTGTGGTAGAGGTCGAAGACATTCAGACGTGGCAACACGTAGCTGCACCATCACAGTTTCACGCCGCTACCATTGATGCTGCATCGCTAAGTCGGGTAGCCCCTAAACAGCTCCCAGACCATCATCGACCACATTAAGGGAGGCACCGATCCGCCGCCAAGCGTCGCCGGCTAGGTCAGCATACCCTGATCTGCCGCAATGGGTGTCTGTGGGCACACGCGACACCTCATGTACTTCACACAAACATCACGGAAAGGGTCGCGGCGCCACGCCCAAGAGCCAACCACCACCGCCGCTCGAGGAGAGGGAGCGCCCGACCACCACATCATTGGCATTTGCGCGAGCTTTGCACGGGGAGTTCTCTGATGCAGTAAGATGGGAGGAAGGAAGTGGCGGTGAAGCAGTCAGCGGCCTAGGTTCCCCATTTGCCGGGCTAGGGCCACACGGGGTCTGGTTGCACCACCCACTGGTATAAGACTATCTTCCAAGGATTGGCCACCGCATGAAAAGACTAGGTTGGGTTTTTTTGAACCGCAGGCTGGATTCTATTCGGCACCTTCTTCATCGGTTAACGTGTATTTCGTTAACTGGCACCTCAAGGCGTTCTCCATGGCCCAACCCACCTAAGCTTTGCAGCGAGACAGAGCTGTTCCGGGTTTTGGGAAGCTTCTCATCCGTTTTTTTTCGTTTAGGTTATTTTAGACTAGTTTTGTTCGTTTTTTATCTTTAGTTATTTTTCTTTTTATTTTTTCTTGTTCCTTTTTAAAATGTGTGACTTTTTTTTGAAATCCAAAACTTTTCTTCAAATCTGTGTACTTTTATCATTTTTGTGATTTTTTTAAAATATAAGACCTATTTTCAAATTCGTGAACTTATTTTTTCAAATCAGTGAACCTTTTTTCAAAATCCCGCGAACTTTTTCAAATTTGTGAACTTTTTTAAATTATTATTTTTAAAATCGATGAACTTTTCTCAAATTCGTAGTTTTTTCATACTTGATGAACCTTTTCTAGTTTCCACATCATGTTTTCAAATTCATGAACCTTTTCGTTTTTATGTTTTTTGAATTTTTTTCACATACTTCTTTTGTGAACTTTTCTCAAATTCGCAATGATTTAAAAAAACGTGAACTATTTTTAGAGTACATTTTTCTCTCAATATTATGAACTTTTTAAAAGGTCCATGGTCAATTGGTCAGCCAGCCAACCGGTGAGAATGAGCTAATTACCGCTTTATAAATAAAGCAACGACCAACATACAATCCGATACAAACACATGCCACCACAACACACACACCCAAGGTAGAATATATAGGAGCTGAAGATCAACAACACCACCTGATACAACTCCAAGCAAACATCAGGCCGACAATAAGCATCACTATGGAGATACCGGGTTCTCAACCGTGAACAAGCCACCGCCAAGAGAGGATGTCAAACACCGACGAGACATGGGCTCCAAGGCGGTGCCTTCAAGAAAGGTACGACACCGGGGCGCCGCCACCGGCCGATCCAAAGGATCAAGATCTTTACCCAGAGCAACTCGAAGGACAGAGAGACGCCGCGACGGAGCCTTTAAGAAGGGTACGGCGCCCATAGACACCGCCACTGTCGGTCTAGCCGAGGCCAGCCAGACATGGTATATCCCCGGCAAACCCGTTCCGCCTCCCATCAAGGTGCGACCAACCACAAGATGAACCACACCAATGCCATGAAACAGTCGAAACCCAGCCTCCACGTCGTCCACACGGCCATGGAAGCCATACAACCCCTAAGCCACGAGATTCGCCCACAAGCATTATGGCTCCCACCACTAAGGCCACCGCCCTGCAACCTAAATTGCAAAAAACCATCACAATTGAGACCCTAATTCAAAAAACCACCACCATTCGTTTTTTTTTTCAAAAAACATCCGGTATTCAGTAATTATTTTGCAAAAAACACTAATAGCATGATTTACAACGTTGAGGCTGAATCTGACAAGTAGGGCCCGCTGCATCTGATGACATGGCATGACGGTGACGGACATGGGAGACGGAATTGTTGCTGAACAAGTAACTCCTTTTTTTACACAAGTGGGGTCCGACTGTCATTGAAACAAAAAATATATAAAGGAAAAAAGCACATCCAGGCAATGGCAGCCCGTGCGCTGGATCCCGGCGAGTACATAGCGTCGCGGCGTCGCTGGGGCTCGCAGGACCGGCCGCAGCTGGGGATGCGGGACGCCGGATCCTGGCTGCTGTCACCGGATCTCGGCTGCGGGCACCGGAGCCGGCCCGTGCGTGCGCAGGATCCTGACGGCGGGCACAGATTGGGCGCGTCGCTGGCGGGAATCCCTCTGGCAGCTCGGGCTCCGGGCACGCCTCGCCGGGCACGTGCACCGCTGGCATGGCGACCTCGACGGGAGGGGCTCCGGCGCCGCCACCTTGGAGCGGTCAAGGAGGTGGGCGAGGGCGACTCCGGCGACCTGGGAGCGGCTTCTGCTCCATTGCGCCACCACCCCGAGCAGGAGGTGCCTCGCTGCTGGCTAGCTGCTGCTCTGACGGCGGACGCCGGATCTCAGCTGCGGCACCGGAGCCAGTCCGTGCGCGGGAGGCGGCCGACGCAAATGGGGCGGCGTCACACACCGGCTGTGGGTTCACTTGATGCGGCTCCTGCGCGGTGCACAGCTTGGGGGGATTTTGACCTCGTCTTGGATTCGGGCTGGATCCAGCGACGGCGCTCGCCGGAGCTGGAGCGGCGCTGCTCGCCGACTCGCCGTTGACCTCGTCTGCCTCCCTCGTCGGGCACCAGCGTCCTCGCCGTTGACCTCATCTTGGACCCGTGAGACGCATGAGACACTGACGAGTGCCCCTTCTGCTAGTGTAACAGGCAGGTGCAACGGTGTCATGTTAATTTTGCCACATCAGCACTTACAGCGGGCCCCATCTGTCAGAAGCGATGTCAACATGCGTTTAGCGACAGATCAGTGTTTTTCGAAAACTGTCAGCACAGTGTTGGCGGTTTTAAAAAAAAATCAAATGGTGATTGTTTTTTGAATTAGAGTCCTCAATTATGATGGTTTTTTACAATTTACTCCACCGAGAGCACCCAAAGGTATAAGCCTCAAGTCTACCGGCAGACCTCGACCACGGCAAAGCCCCCAACGACCAGCCTGCCTCGAACAACGCCGAATTCGGAGCCAGGAAGCACCAGGTCAGGGAAAGTGGGAGGAGGAGGAGCGGAACACATCCATTCCCGGCGCACCACTACGCCGGCGACGGGAGGCCAGAGGTCCGTCGTAGCCCCCATCTCCAGCCAAGCTCCCCACACGGCACACCCCCGTGCCGCCCCACCACGACCTCCCACTCAAATCTATGAGAGGCCACTACCAGTCACCCACCAACCGCCTCGAGGAACCAGATCATCCTCCACCCTCCACCCAAGAGGCTCACCGAGGGAGCCAACACCCGCGCCGCACCAAAGGACACCGAGCCTCACCACAACTGCTGCAACCCTCATCGCCCATGGAATCACAGCACAGCTGAAGCAACCACAACCTCCATGCCACGCACCGCCACCGTTGCCTGCCACTCCGCGCGCCACTGTGCCCGACACACGCACAACGCTCCAGCAAGATGGCGCCGACGCCACCAAGCGAGAGGGCAGGAAGTCCCCGTCGCCGTCGACACCGACCAGCCTTCGCCCGGCCGCGCCCCCTTGGCGGCGGCGAGGGAGAGGATGTGGGGAAGGGAGGGGTCTGGCCGGCGACACTAGGGATTGCTCCCCGTCGCTCGCGGGAGCGACGAAGGAGGGTAGGTGGGGAAATTTTTGTCAGAATGAGCTAATTCAGCCCACTACCCCTCGCATTTGAGCGCCAAGCAGGCTAAGCGGTGCTGAGAGGCTCTCAAAGACTTTTTTGTTTTGAGCAGGGGCGCTCAGAGACTAGCATGAGGCGCCCCCTATCAACTGAGACATAGACAATCCTAAATAGATTTTTTTTGAAAGATCCCAAACTAAACTGTTCCATGCGCAAAACATTTTCCATAAGAGCAACTTTAATGGGGCCATCCATTTCGTCCGCCACCGTCCGTTTGGGTCGGCGCGGATAGAAAAGTCGGCCCAACGCACCAACCCAAACGGATGCGTGTCTGCTTTCGTCCGCCTGCCGACTCATTCCCGGTTCATTTTTGAGTCGGATTTGCATCGACGCGGACACAAGACGGATGCGCGCGCGCTCGCCCTCTCTCCTACCCGGCCCGCTGGTCGGTGACACATTGGCCTTTCCCCATCCAACAGCACACCCTCGCCCACCTGCTTCGTCGCGGGCCATTTTTTCCGATAGAAAAAGGACATATAGATAATTCTAGCATAGACAGATAAAGAAAAGATCAACTATTCGTCGTTTTCTGACTCCAACTCGGTAATGTCCTCCTCCGACATCTGAATGTAGGTGTCAGCATACCGCTCATCCTCGAAGTCCCAGGACGACACTTTTCCTAGCTTCATGTTCAATTGAGTGGCCTACTTCCGCGCATGCTTGTCCTCCCGATAGGCGGCTCGCTCCGTCCTCCTCGCATCCCTCTCCGTCCTCCTTTCCTTGTAGAACTGACGCTCGTCAACAATGTCCTGCAAGAAGCGTTCGCACCACATCGCCATGGCTTCCACGCCTCCGGTGGTCACGACGATCCTCGTCGGTGAAAAGCCGCGGGAGAGGCGCGGGATCTTGCACCCGCTGGCTCGTCGACACATCGGGAAAATTCATCTCTTGACGAGGCCGCAGGAGGCGCCACTCCGCCGCGTCGTACGCGCGGGCCGCCTCCTCTGTGATGTCGAAGGTGCCGAGAATGAGGAGTTTCTCGCCAAACCAGATCTTGGAGGAGAAGGCGCCGAAGCGGCGCTCGCGGATTTCGCGAAAATCCGAAGCGTCCAGGCGGCGCATCGACATGGTGGCGCAGAGGCAGCAAGGCTAGTGAGAGGGGGCGAGACGAGTGGGCGGCGGGCAGAGTGTGGAGGGAGCGCCTTTAATAACGAGCGCCAGCCACGCCAAAACCAACGCATGAACCTTTCCCGCGCATTGGGGCGCCAAAACCAACGCGCAATCATGAAATGGGTCGGCGCGTTGGGCGCACTGTCGACCCAAATCTAAAAAAGACGAACGCCGGGCGGACGGCCAACCCAAACAACCAAAAAACAGACAAAAGCGTCGTCCGATTGGATCGGCCTGTTTGAGTTGCTCCAAGAACTATGCACTTTATAGAGGCTTAGACTCTCTCCGTAGCGTTTTTGACACTACGGTATGTTATTTTGACAGACAGTTGATACGTGACCAGTTTCGGAGCACATTTCGGGACTCTTTGATTCGTAGGATTTCCCAAATGCAGGAATAGGAAAAACGTGGGATTGAATTGGCATGTCATCTTAAATCCTACATGATTGTATGAGTGTTTGATTATGCATAAGAAAACCTTAGGATTTTTTCAAAGAGATTTGAGTGGATGAAAAATCTCCTATGAAATCTAGTGCAAATAAATTCTATGGAAAAATTCCTACGGTTTACAATCCTACGAATCAAACAACCCATATAAAAAAAATCGTAAGGATTAGAATTCTTCAAAATTCCTTTAAGAATCCTTTGAATCAAAGAACTCCTTCGTTTGCTGAGTGTCCACTGTTTATTTGGATGGTCAGATTTCCAAATGACCAAGTCCAAAGAAGACTGATCCCGTTCAAACTACAAGAACTGAGCTCTCTCTACTGAAGTGACAAGTCATGGCAGCAGGTACTCGTAGGCTCGTAGTAGCCTTTTTGCTTGGCACGGTAACGGAGTAAAGACATACTCGTATTTTAGTAGGCGCCCCTGCCATGCAGAGGAGCAGGTGGGCTCCTATGTTCTTCTTCCTTCCATAACAAGGAGCTCCTATCCATCCATCCACACCAGCGACTCAAACTCAATCTCCGACGCCCGGAAGGAACCTTGATGAGCGCCCTCGGCTCGACGGAGATGCGCGCTTGCCAACTCCTGGCGGCGGTGGAGTTTGAGCTGGCGCAGCTCGAGGGGAGGCACGACGAGCAAGCCGACCCTCTGGCGCAGCGCCGGCTCGCGGAGCTCGGCGAAGCGGCGGCCGTGCGGGTGCTCCAGAGGATCGGAAAGTCCGGGAAGCCGGTGCAGAACCTGTTCGCCTACATCCTGTGGATGGTGAAGCACGACTCCGAGGAGCGCGCCACCGGCGGCAGCTCCGTCCCGTCACAGCGAGGAGGTGCGAACACCGCCCCTCTCTTCCCCTCTCTCGCTGCTTGTGTGTTGGATGGTTGATTTTTATTTGCATCATCAAGAACTGGGTTATTTCCAGTACGACTACCGGTGCAAGACATTGTGCTTTGCTAAAAAAAAAATTCTTCTTCCAAGAACCGGTCGCTCGATTTGGGGGATCGATCGATCTGGATAGAAATAGCTTGATTTGGCTGAGTGGAGTGAACATAAGTTGACGGAGACGAGGAAATGGAGGCGCCGGAGTGTTGGGAGAAGGAAGAGAATGCTGTGGATGAACTGTTTTTCTTTTTTGCTACTAGTACATTTGTTTTAGTAGTTGTTGCAACTGTAGTTCTCACTACGGTGAAGATTTTGAGTTTTTTCTTTGGCAAAAGAAAGACTAGGAAGGGAGTAGGGGAGCATCCATTCGTCATCCGGCAGATGGGCCCGGTTGTAGGAGGGGAGGCGAGGGTGTGCTGGCGGCGGCCGGCGGGGTTAGGGGAGCCGGCGGCGCTGAGTTCTTGGCAGGTGTGAGGACGAGGAGGGAGGGAGGGGATGCAGAGGAGCAGTTGGCGGGGGCGGCCCGTGAGCGCAGAAGAGAGAGGGGAAGCGGCGGAGAGGGCCGGGTGAGACTCCGTTGGCATAGCGTCGCGTGGTAGCCTAGGACCTAGGTCTCCTTCATCTTTTATTTCAGCTGTAATCGAGGATTCCAGTTACGTTCAAGCATGATGTTCCTTGTTCCTCTTTGTCAAGCCCTAAAGAAAGTTACTTCTATGTGATTTTGGAGCTTGTTCTTTTGATCCAAGTGTGTGGTGTGACTATTATTAAGAGATTACCTCACATGCCAACATCACATCCACATTCCAGTTAGTTTTCTTTGTCTCTAATCGTCTGAATTTATGATCCAGCAGGTGATGCTGTATTAGGGACAGTGAATCATCACATTCACATTTCCTTGGATCTCCCAACCCATGCCACGATCGATGCCAGGAGCCCTGCTTACAGTTTGCAGCTGCCGGGAAGCCCTGGCCATGGCCCTGTGTCTGGGTTGCAGTATCAGGTGGGGATCGAGAGCCCGGCCCGGAATGCCATTGCTTCGCCTACAAGAAGGGCATCCACCCCATCCACCCCAAGCCATGTGGGGAAAATCATAAAATCCCTGCATCAATTGGGACTGGGAGGCCCGTCGAGACCTGTAGGGGCTGAACGCGAAACACCACCGACACCGGTGCGCATGATGCCAGAAGACGCTTGTGTCAATGCAAACACATCACAGGCAACAGCGAACCTGAAGATGTACCATGATGGCGCTTGGGGAGCTAGAGTTCTACAAGGTTTTCTTGATATATGTGTACCTTGGCCGGTAAATCTCCTTTAGTCCTTCCTGCTTCCAACTTTTGCAAATTATGTTCTGGATGTGTGTTATATTTTTGCTAACCCATATCCTGCCTTTCTCTTATAGCAACAAGATAGAAGATGTGGGTGAGTTACGGGAAGAATATATTAGGTCATTGCATCCACTGTCGATGAATGATTTTGAATCAGAAATTTGGCACAGATTTGGTTGCAAGTTTGTAGCCGAATCAGACAGAAGGAAGGTTGTACTATATTTAAACTTGCTCTCGTCCATTACTATCTGTTATGTTTGCTCAAGGCTGCAGCCGGCATATAATAGTTTTTAGTAGCTTATGATTTCTCAGGTTTGAATTTCATAATCTGGAACATGGACATTTGTAGGATTTTCTGCCCATGATGTTCCACATATTTAAATTTGTCAAATACTAGTATCGTTTGGTTAATTTACTTGATACCCAAGAATAGGATGACTAACTACTGCTAGTACCAAGCTGTCATCTTCATATAGGGCTGGAAAAAAAGCTCGAAGCTCGTGAGCTAAACGAGTAGCTCGTGACTCGGCTCGAATTGACTCGAACTCGAAGAATAACGAGTCGAGCCAAGCTTTAGTTTAAGATCGTTTATAGACCAAGTTAAACGAGCCAATCTCACGAGTACTCGTGTAACTCGTTAGCCTCGGTACAAAAGATCAGCCACTTCCAATACAAAAAAAGATCAGCCACTCGGCACCCTATGTCCTAGGCGCACAACACAAGGCCTAGCCGTTGAAGGCCCAACCGCCTAGGAGACTCATGCATTACAAGGAAATTACTATTGTTAGTGATATATATGTTTAATATATATACATAATCATTTTTATAATATTTGAGGGTTTTATGTTCATATCTTTAACGATCTTAACAAGCTAAACGAGCCAGCTCGCGAGTTATATGAGTCGAGCCAATCTTGGATTTGAGCTCGTTATGATAACGAGTCGAGTCGAGCTAGCTCGTTAACGAAACGAGCTCTAGCGAGTCGAGCCGAGCTGACTTGACTCGGCTCGAATTCCAGCCCTATCTTCATATATAGAACTAATATTAGGATCACAAGTTTGCACTTTGCACGACATCAGGTATTTTCTTCCCAAGATTCGAGGAAAGTGCGTTTTGCTTACCAAATATCTATGTTTCATGAAAACACAATTTTATGAAAAATTTATAGGGAAACAAAATAAATCAACAGTACAGTTATAAACCTTGTCACAGCTTGAATAATGTTTCTATCTGCAAGGCATTATGCATGTCCCGCAACTCGCTGTAGGCTCAACTAGTAGTATATGTATACCCCAGTCTTGATTACTATCTGAATGTAAGTTTCTTGTCCCTGTTCAGATAAGTTAAGTATTTTTCGTTTGTTTATGTGTGTTTTTTTTCAGTATAGTACATGCACTTGTCTTATGGAATTGTTGTTCAACTGATACTTGCAGAACCTTGACTGGGGGGATTCAAGTAAGGCAAGAGTGTATCATTGCTGTTTGGAGATAGCAGATGGCTCCGTAGTTACCACCTTTAAGGTTTAAAAGTTCCTTAGTCTTCCTGACGTGGAAATTTTGATATTTACTCTTTCCTCTGATCTTTTCATATATTTTTTTATCGAAACCTGATCTTTTCTCCTAGTGGAATATTTGTAGTTAGTTAGTTACCTATGATAAAGGCAAGTGCAGCTTGCCTTGAATTGCAGTAGATAAGTCCTGATTGTTGTGACTGTCCAGTGGACACCATCAATACAATGACTTCCTTCATTCTTATTTGTTTTCTAGAACTTATAACCTCTTGTTTGATATTGCACATGGCGTACCAGTACATTCATATATTCCAGAACGTCATGTTGTTTTACTGGGTTTCAGGGGCCATATCTGGAAACCTCGAGGAACAAGCTGCAGAAAGTTGTTGGCGATGACAACATTCTTGTCGTGAAGTTCTCGGAGATACCTGGGCAAAGAAACATTGGAAATGACGCCAGTGCCTACTATAGTGTTTACCATAAGGTTGCTGAAGATGGCATCAGCTTGGGTTTGCGTCGTTACCGTTATCTCAGTAAGTTAACATATCCTGGAATGCAACCTTTACTGGGATATATGTAAATGCCAGACTAAATAACGGATTTTGAAATATTAAGTGCACTAGTATTACACATGCACACTGATGTCAATTGCAGCTTTGTCTAAAAAATGTCAATTGCAACATCCAAAAACAAAGCATTCCAGAGTAACCTATAAAGTGCCCATGATGAATGAATCACCATTAAAGTTACTACTACTGCCAAGGAAACTACAGAAGCACTGTTGCTAAAAATATTGACACATGCTACAGAGTAGGAGACTGAGTTTTGGCTAGAAGTCAGAATATTTAAATCTTGTCTAGACTACCCAGCTAAATCTTATTCTAGTTCAGTCTTTATTTACCATAGAAGAAGAATTATGCTAGGCTGCTACTAGAGATTACATATAGTTTGGTCAAGTAGAAGCTGCTGACCAACCAGCCTTGGCTGTTAATCAGGATGTAGATACCATTCCTAGAAAACATGCTATGATACCAAGGACCAAGAGAAACAAATACAGAGAGATCACATAATACAACACACCCTCTAGCTGGTGGACATCATGGAAATAAATTAAAAGTGTACTTCTTTCTCCTTGGCTAAAGTTTAAATACATGTTGATCGTGGTATGCAAGTATAGTTGCACTCTTTTCATGAGAAAATTATGTCTGTCTTTTTGGTTTCTCAAGTAACGTATTGAACTGTAAATTACGACATAAGTATTCCAGCACATCCTAGTTATGAAAACCATAGCGTAGTAAAATTGAAGTGAATTCATGAGAAGTTCCTCTGCTCTTAAATTGTCATAGAGAATTCTGTCCTATTTCCAAGGAAAAGATAGTTTTCAGTTGACGGTTCCGGATTTTGCAAGAAGCCACTCGGTTACTTGGATAGAAGTGGACAATTCTCTAGTTTTACATGTTTTCCATACTAATGTGAACCATCGGTGCTACTCTGTTATGTATACATATGGAAGAGCTGTTTCTCTTGCTAAGTAGCTACACTGGTTAAGTTCAATTATTTGTCTTGACTTGTCTGCCTGTGTTGCCAGTTCACAAAGATGGGGGCAAGGAGGGGAAACGAAAAGAGGGAACCGAGAAATTTTCTTCCGGTGTTAAATGCTACTTTCTACGCACTGAATCTGGGCGGAACAGAGATGATGCTTATATCCTCTCCAATAAAACAATCGATGAGGCCCGCAAACTTTTTATGCACGTTCACACTGTTCCCACCTTGGCAAAATATTTGGCCAGGTTAAGAATCTTACTTCTTCTGTTTAACAGTAGTACTCCCTCCGTCCCATAATATAAGAGCATTTTTGACACTAGTGTAGTGTCAAAAACACTCTTATATTATTGGACGGAGGGAGTAACTATTGCATACCTTTAACACTAGTGTCAAAAACGCTCTTATATTATTGGACGGAGGGAGTAACTATTAGGATATGCCCTGTTGTCAGTGTGCTCTTGATATCTGCATTAGAGTTTGGACTGCGGACAAAAATAATCAAAAAGATTTGCTCGATTGATAAAACATGGAATTTTAATCTATTTGACAACATGTATGATGTTTCTGCAAAAGTACATAGTCTAGTTTTGTCTTCCAATGTAACTGTGCTTGGGGTGTTTCAACATCCTACACAGTGGAAATAAATAATAGATGCCTTTTGCCTTCTTTTGTGGCTGCAGTCACTCTCCTTATTTGTGGGTAATATTTATATGGTTTCTCTCTGACTGAATCATCAGGTTTACTTTGGTATTGTCCAAAGCTGTGACACTACTAGATGCCAACGACCTATCAAAGGTTAACGTTATAATTATCGAGGACATACCTTGCAAGGTAAATATCTCTCTTCCTCTCTGATGTTTTGGATTGGTACTTGACTGTACCATTTACATTTAGTGGAATATTTCAGGATAGAAATGGAAACATTGTTCTCAGTCATGGGGAGCCATTGATCCACACTGATGGGACTGGCCTAATCTCAGAAGATATAGCCAATAAATGCCCGACAAGTGTCGTCAAGGGAAACTTTTCGATGACACTTGACCTGCAAGTGTGTGATTCTGTTTTTACCCATATCTGCATGATATATTCCAGTATAATATATATTTTTCCCAGTTATTATATCTTTTCTTACAGAAATATTTTTTGGGGATGGTTTAACAGAATGATTGGATATCTTGTCTCAGTTATCATATGTTTTTTAACAGAAATATTGGATCTCTGTGAAGGTTATTGTTTTTTGTGAATACAGGAAACATTTTAATATCTCTGTGAAGGTTATTATCCTCCGCTTGTAAAATCCTGTGATGAACTTGAAGAGTTTGGCATGGCAGTGCCATGTCAACATTAGTTTCCTCCACTTGACAAATATCTTGATGACATTTCAAGTTTCATTAGCAAATGTATCAGTAGGTTGATGATGCTCATGTCATGTTAACGTTAGTTGGGCTATGTAATCCTTGGACTGAAACATCTGACGAGCTTATTTGTTTCTTCTCAAATGCTCTATTATTTAACTAATCAGTCTATTTCACTTTCGCTCCCTCTCTCTAGCCTCTTCTTCTACAGATCCGTATGTTCTATAATGGACTTGCTGTAAAGGGAACCCTTCTTGTTGATAGAAGGGTACATTCTATAATGTTCTATAATGTTCTTTAGTAGGCTTGTTGTTGTTTAGCAAATGCCAGGTTCAATAACCAAATTGTTGCTTGCAATGTTACCTTGATTAGTACCTTTCTTATTTATCATCTCTGTTAATTATACTTTTTGTGCTTTAAACGCTTCTATTTGTACAATCTATGTTATATTTATTTATTGTATTGGCCTGAAATTTGGTTCTATTAATATGACCAAACTTCACAGTAAAGATTATTTATAATTCTCTGTTATATTGTCATCAACATGGATGCGTTGAAGCAAAAAAATTGGGTTCTTTTGCAAGCAAACCATTTTTCTTGACCTTTGGACTGTCAATTTTCTGAACTTTTTCCATGGAAGTGAAGTCTTTAAATTGTATTCCTCTAAGTGAAGTCTTGTAAATTGTATTCTTCTAAGTGAAGTCTGTAAATTGTATTCTTCTCTATTGCAGCTTCTTCCAGGAACTATTAAGATACGGCAGTCAATGATCAAAACAGCATCTGATCCAAATCTACGGGACGGGCAGTCCTTTAACTCACTGGAAATAGTTGGTACAAGGTAAGCAACCTAGACTTGTGCTTAAATCCAGTAAATGCAAACATCCAAACCACTTTGGTTCGAGTAACTGCTGGGAAAGCTCCCATCAATTGTGGGAGCAAGTTCAGTTCCAGGTTCATATTTGATTTGGTTGTCAGACAATAGCTTCTAAAAGATATCAATCTGCTACTGGAGGTGGCCTTCTTCGAGCTTATATGCCGAATAAGTGTTCTGTGTTAATATATGAGTAGGGTTGTTCACGCTTACCCACTGCTTTTGTTTTGGATAAATTGGTTTATATAGCTAATATTCATAAGTCTAATTTCTCTATAGTGGTAATCCTTGGAAGTTTTTTCCATCGAAGTATGCTTTCATTAATCGTACGGATTTTTCCTTGAAAATTTTCTACAGCTGTTGGAATCCTTTCCTTTTGGCTAACACTTGAACACCATTCTTTCTCAGCAAATATCCAAAAAGAGCCTTTACATCAAGGTTTTTAATCGCACTGCTTCATTATGGAGGGGTTCCAGCAGATTATTTTTTGGAGCTTGTAAGGAAGGCACTAAAAGATGTTGACAAAGCTTGTCATAAAGCTAGTGACTGTCTCGAAGGTCAGTTAAAAATATTGTAAATAGAGCTTTTGGTCATGTATGGCAGGCGTTGTTTTTATTTAATGTGAAATTGTGGCTTTCCGACTGTTGTACCTTGTCATACTGAAGCGTTGGCTTGGAGCTTCTGTTAATGTGGCCCCTATTTGCAGTTGCATATAACCATGCCAACATGGACGATTCTATGTCGGCACGAATGATTCTTTCTGGAATTCAACCTGAAGATGATGCATATTTGCAATACCAGCTGGCTTTTATGACTCGAGAAGAAAGAGAAGGAATCAAATTAGGAAGGATTCCTATCGAGGAGAGTTACTATCTGATGGGCACATCAGATCCTACTGGGACACTAAAGCCCAATGAAGTTTGTGTGATACAGTAAGTTTTTGCAATATGCCAATATCCACCATGTCGTCCTGATGTTTTTTGATTTTTCCTGCATCACAATTTTTGAATCTAAAAATATCTTAGTCACAGTTTTACATGAAGAAGACAATGGTTTATCTCAAATCAGTTTTTCATGTTTGTTATTGGGGTGGCCTAATGGCTGCTGGGAGCATGTACTACTAGGATGAATGATAAATTCGCAAAAAAAGTAAAAAAATATCATAAACTTCTGAATTTGTTCATGCATGTACATCTTGTCTTTTATGCGAGTTTAAAGTTTCAGAAAAAGAAGACAAGTTTCATATCCTGAAAAAACAAGCAGTGCTCTAAGAGAAGCAGTTCTAAACACTTAACTTACTTTGTAATACTGGTTGTAATTTTTTTTCATGAAATATTACGCGCACACAAATGATACAAAATGTACATGCATAGTTTGTTTCAGAATTTTTGACATTCGAACTCCTGTGTGCAACTTCGGATTACTCTTTTAATGTTGGCATACCAACTTATACCATCTTTCGAACTTTTGTGTGTAGACCTTATTGTAGAACATCAAGTCTTGTTATTGAATACCCTGCAGTTT
This sequence comes from Triticum urartu, assembly GCF_056163025.1. Classification (NCBI taxonomy): domain Eukaryota; kingdom Viridiplantae; phylum Streptophyta; class Magnoliopsida; order Poales; family Poaceae; genus Triticum; species Triticum urartu. Next base: position 108,630,270 of record NC_141875.1, on the reverse strand, counting down.
TGTACTTAACCTTAGCGTAGATGGTTTTATACTATTTCATATCATGAAGATGTTGAAGAACATTAGAACAATGTTTTAGTCATCAGTAGTTTGACTGTCCTAGTAGTATTAAATAGCTGAAGCAGTATGTTCGACAACTAATTTTTAATTATATTTTCTGGGGTCTGGCTGCATGGTTACTGAACGATATGTAATACTCCCTCCGTCTCAAAATGTAAGACCATTTTTGACACTATCTTATGTCAAAAATGATCTTACATTTTGGGACGGAGGGAGTACATTGTACTAATGATATATTATCACTTTATCAGGTTACCACTGAATGTGGGACTTCTAGAAGTGTAATGCATTTAATTAATGTTGATAGCAAACCTTTTCGAGATCATGCTGAAGGCGAAGTGTCAAATTCTATTTTCTTAACTACTTTTTTATTACATTAAACAGCGAGAATGGACAAATTTCTGGAGAGGTTCTTGTCTATACAAATCCCGGGTTACATTTCGGCGATATACATGTGTTAACAGCAACTCCAATTCCTAATTTGGAGAAGGATATTGTGGGATTTTCCAAATATGTTATAATATTTCCTATTTCTGGTCCACGGTCTTTGGCTGATGAGATGGCTAACAGCGACTTCGACGGTGATATGTACTTTGTATCAAGAAATCCCCAGGTGGGTTTATTTTTTTTTCTAGCATTTTGTAGTGAACTATTCATTTTAATTATATCTGCTTACAAAAGGAATCCACTGGAGAACACTGATTGCTAGTATATTATATTTTTCTTCCATCAAAAGGCTGGAGTTTGGATGGAATTTGCGATGTTGTTTCTGATAGTTGAAATCACATCACTACTTACCACATGCATTGCTTGTTTATCTCAGCTCAATTGCATGTTTATGTTACGATTTAATGTGGATGGTTTCTGCCAATTTATACCATAGATATACTATGTTTTTCAAGAATTATATTATGGTATTCAGGAATATAATGTGATTCATTTTCCCATCTGATATTTGGTATTTTCACCCAAAGACATCATTATTCTTACTTTATATTGTATATTAACAACAAATAAAGTTGTGATAGTTGGGAGAAGATTGTCATTTAGCACCAAACTTTTTTGTATGCCATCATTCTGCAGAATTATCACTTTGCATAAATGACCTTTTCAGTTACTTGAGCACTTCAGACCATCTGAAGCATGGGTTCCAAGAAACCCACCAAAAAAAGTCAAACAAAAGAATCCTCGGGATTGTGATGGACCCCAGCTGGAAAGCCTGTTGTTTGAAGAATTTTTGAAAAGTAGATTTGTACCCAGGTATTATCATCTTATGATTATGTTATTGCCTGGCAAAACCTACATGAAGGCTGGATATTGTCTTATCTTATGATGTTTAATTTGTTGTTAATACATATAGAAAATTTTGTAAAATTACTACTACTGCCACTAGCATTTACCGTAAAAGGCTTTCGCCCCGCTTTATATATAAAGCAAACCACTAGAGCCATAAGATCCAACAAATGTTCACACCGCACACACACACGCAAAGGTAGCACACAACAAAGTACCAGAGGGTTCTGTTACCGAAAAAGGCTTTCGCCCCGCTTTATAAATAAAGCAAACCGCCAAGAGCACATACAAGGACTAGTTCAGACACACACCCAAGACGCACAATAGAGAAGTCCAGAGGTACTGCTGAGGGCACGGCTCAACAAGCCCAAAACACACACGACATAAAAGATAGGATCAGCCGAGGCTAAGGCTGGAGAGCAAACAGACGACTAATCAGGCTCAGGCGGAGGCGGCGGAGGAGGCGGCGACAGGCGGACGGCCATCGAGCGAAGATCGGCGATGAAGGCGGAGATGGCGTCCCGGTCCCGAGGGCGGCTAAGCAGCGCCAGAGCTGCAAGTAACCAGACAGTTTGAAGAGAGCGTCAGTAGAGCGTCGAAGAGGGGAGCGCTGAATCACAAGCTTATTGCGAATAGTCTAGAGCGTCCACGCGAGGGCCCCAATCTCAAGCCACCTAATGTGGCGAGATGGCGACGGCGAGGCCTGAAGCTCGGCGAAGAGGTCGGGGAAGTTGGAGTGGCACCAATCCCCACTAACCGCCTCTCTAAAGCAGCTCCAAACAAACTGAGCAGACACGCAGGAGAAGAAGATGTGGTTCGAGTCTTCGGGGGTAACACAGAGGAGGCAGAGGCCGGAGCCCGGGCCATTGCGCTTGCGGACCTCAACTCCAGACGGCAGCCTGCCACGGATCCATTGCCACAAGAAGATGCGGATTTTGAGGGGCAGGCGAATGGACCATACCGCCTGGAGGGGAGGCGGGGCGGAGGATGGGGCGATAGCCGCGTAAAGGGACTTGGTGGAGAATTGTCCCGAGGTCTCGAGGCGCCAGCGAACCTCATCCGGGCCCGCATCAACCAACGGTTCATGGAGAGCAATACAATCAAGAAGTTCGTGCCATGCGGCCACTTCCGGAGGCCCAAATGGCCTCCGGAACGCGAGGCGCCCTAAGTCAATAAGGGCCTGTTGAACTGAGATTGTAGGGACGACGGCGATGGAGAAGAGGTCAGGGAAGCGGGCTGCGAAAGGAGCGTCACCCGCCCATCGGTCAAATCAGAACAAGGTCGCTGAGCCCGAGCCGACCGAGATGGAAGTCCCAATGCGGAGGACGGGGAGCAGTTGGATGACCGATTGCCAGAACTGGGATCCACCCGAACGTTGGCAGAAGGCTAGAGGCTGGCCACGCAGGTATTTATTCCGGATGATATCTAACCACAGACCTCCATGCCCTTGTGAAATGCGCCATAGCCAGCGGGAGAGGAGGGCAATGTTCATGCACTTCGAGCACATGATGCCAAGGCCTCCCTGCTCCCGGGGCTTGCAGATGTCGGGCCAGCTAACCATATGATACTTCTGTTTGTTATTGTCCCCAGCCCAATAGAAGCGCGACTAGATTTTGGCGATCTCGTGATGGAGGGTCTCGTGGAGGCTGTAGAAGCTCATAAGGAATAGGAGGAGACTAGAGAGCGAGGAGTTGATGAGGATCGTCCGGGCCGCCTTTGAGAGCCACCGACCTTGCCAAGGCTCAATGCGCGTTTGCAACTTAGTCACCGCAGGATGGAAGTCCGCCACAGTAAGCCGAGAGTCACTAATGGGCGTTCCTAGGTAGGTCGTTGGGAAGGAGCCCAGGCGGCAGTTGAGGCGGTTGGCAATGTCAAGTGCCTCAGCCGGAGAATAGCCCATCACCATCACGTCACTCTTGTCGAAGTTGATCTTAAGGCCAGGCATTTGTTGGAAGCAGAGGAGGAATTTAAGGCTAGCGATGTCCGTATCCGAGCCTTCGACCATGATGATGGTGTCGTCAGCGTACTGGAGCAGGGAGATGCCAACACCCCCAGTCAAGTGGGGGGTGATACCTCTAATATGGCCCGCGGCCTTGGCCTTATCCAGAATGGCCGCAAGAGCATCGACCACCATGTTAAACAGGAATGGGGAGAATGGGTCGCCCTGCCTCACCCCACAGAAAGTGGGGAAGTAGGGACCGATCTCCCCATTGATGTTGACGGTGGTGTGCCCACACGAGACCATTTGCATAACCCGCGTCACCCAACGGTCATCAAAACCTTTTCGCAGGAGAACTTCCCGAAGGAAGGGCCAGCTAACAGTGTCATAGGCCTTATGGAAATCGATCTTCAGGAAGACCGCCTTGAGGTGTTTGGAACGGACCTCATGGAGGACTTCGTGAAGGACCGGCACCCCATCCAGAATATAACGGCCTTGGATGAAAGCCGATTGGTTGGCGTGAGTGATCTGGTCCGCGAGCAGGGTCACCCTATTGGCGAACCCTTTTGCCAGAATCCGGAAGATCACGTTGATCACCGTGATTGGGCGAAACTGACGGATGTCAGAAGCGCTAGGGACCTTGGGGATGAGCGAGATCGTCCCGTAATTAAGGCGCCCGAGATCGATGGACCCAACGTAGAACTCGTCGAAGAGGGCCATGACCTCCGGCTTGATCACATTCCAGAAGCTTTGGAAGAACTTGACTGGAAGGCCATCCGGGCCAGGGGCCGAGGCAGGGTTCATGCCTTTGATGGCGGCCCAGACCTCAGCCTCTGAGAAGGGGGCCAGCAGGGCTGCGTTCTCAAGTTCGGTGACAAGATGGCGACCAGACCAGCAGTCTAGAGCCAAAGATGGGCCGCTCCGAGGAGCGGCCGTGAACAGGGCCCTATAGAAGCCGTCGACGTGGGACCTAATGTCCCGGGGGGACTGCAGGAGGGTCGGGCCATCCCAAAGGAGAGGGATGGTGTTGCGCCTACGACGACCATTAGCAATGGCCTGAAAATAAGCCGTATTCGCGTCGCCCTTCAAGACCCATTTTTGAGCACCACGCAAACGCCAGTAGGCCTCTTCATCAGTGTAGATAACAGAGAGCTGGTCTTCCAAGTCGTAGCGGGAAAGCCACTCCTCGGGAGAGAGGCCGGTAGCATCAGCGCGCAGGTCTAGGGCTTGGATCGCAGACAGCAGGGCCTTCTTACGCTCGCGGAGGTCGCGCCCCAGATTGGCGCCCCACCCCTTCATGAACTGCCTGCCTCGTTTGGCACAGGCGTGCCAAGAGTCGACAGCGGAGGAAGGGCGAGAAGGGGTCCGCATGAGGGCGCGAGTCTCCAGCCAGCGCGCACTGACCGCGTCGATGAAGCCAGCTTGGGACAGCCAAAAAGTCTCAAACCGGAAACGGGGGGGGGGGAGCGGGGGGCGCTCATCGGTGGAGGAGAGGAGGAGGGGGACGTGATCAGAGCCAATCCGGGTGATGGCCCGGAGGGAGGCAAGGGAGCAACGGAGGTCCCATTCCGGAGAGACTAGGACCCGGTCCAGGACGGACTGGGTCGGGGCTGCCTGGCGGTTGGTCCAGGTGAACCTGGCACCAACCCGGTCAATCTCACGGAGGCCAAGATCGGCAATGCAATCGTTGAACATTTGCATCAGAGCAAAGTTGACGTTAGCATTGCTCTTGTCCTCCGCGCACCTAAGGAGATTAAAATCACCCCCCACCACAACCGGCAGAGAGGCGGCCGACACCTTCCTGTTGAGCTCCTCGAGGAAGGAGGCGGATCGGCTGTGGTCGGCGAGGCCGTAGACAATAATGACCTCCCACTTAAAGTTAATGGAGCGCTCAAAAATCTCCATGCTAACAAAGAACTGTCCCCGGTCCATACTGCCCACCTCGAAGGTGGCATCCTTCACACCTAGCAGGATGCCAGCGGAGTGGCCCGCGGTCCCACTAGAAGGGAGCCAATGCCAGGCGAAAAGGTGGGAGCTAAGGCGGTCAAGCTCAAGGAGGGAGAAATCCGTACGCATGGTCTCCTGAATGGCCACAATATCAATGTGTTCGTCCCGAATGTACTCGATGAGTTGGCGGCGGCGGCCGTCATGGCCGAAACCGCGGATGTTCCAGAAAAGGGCACGCATCACGCAACCATTGAGGGGCTGCTTGACCCCAGGACACGAGATGCGCTTTGGGCGGGGAGAGCGGCAGTCCAAGAGCGGGTACGACCCCGAAGCTCGGAGGCAATCAGAGGGGGAATTCCACCAATCCTCCAAGGAGGGGGTGGCATGGGCGCCGCCGACTCGGACGTCGAGCCGGGGGGCGAGAGCAGGGATGCTCTAGCCTCAGCTAGCATCCCGTCAAGGATCTCGCGCGCTCTAATGGCCGCAATCTGGACTAAGGGGGGGGCCGACCTCCCCCCTAAAGATAATCGCGGAATCAGTCGCGATCTTCACAAGGTTTCCAAGAGGCACCGACTCAAGAGCAGAGAAGGAACAAGTAGCTGCCGAGGGGGGGACTGAAGGGGTACCTGGCTCCAGGTTCCGTGCCGCAGCACGAAGCTCCGCCCGCTCGCGGATGGGCAGCGCCGGGCTCCCCTAGAAGTAGGGTGGTTTGTTGGTTGTGACAACGAACACTACGCCAGGAGAGGGTTCTGTTGAGGGCACAGCTCAACAAGCCCTGAAGAAAAAACGAAAACAAAGGCGGTAGCACAGGCCTTGAAGAGGCTAATCCGGCTCGGGAGGTGGTGGAGGAAGCGGCGCCGCCGGCGCCAAGTGGAGAGCCATCGCGCGAAGATCAGCAATGATGATGTTGATGGCGTCTCGGTCCTGAAGGCGGCTAAGTTTCCGCCATAGCTGCAAATATCCACACATTTTGGAAACCGCGTCAGTAGCACGTCGAAGAGGCACACGTTGGATCACAAGTTTATTGCGGACCGTCCATAGCTTCCAAGCTAGAACCCCAATAACCAGCCACCTAATGTGGCGGACATGCCGTGGAAACGCCTGGATTTTCGCGAAGAGGTCGGGCAAGTTGTTGCACCAACGACCACCGACCACCGACCACCTCCTGGAAGCAACTCCAAAGAAATTGTGCGTTGAAATTGTGCGGACACGCACGTGAAGATGTGATTCGAGTCCTCCTCCGCCCCACACAGGGGGCAAATCCCATCGCCAGGGCCATTCCTCTTGAGTACCTCCACTCTTGAAGGGACCCGGCCCTAGATCCATTGCCACATGAAGATCCTAATCTTCAGTGGTAGTCTAATCGCATAAATCGCAGCTGCCACTAGCATTTTCATTTTGTGAGTCAACATCAAGGCTAGTCGAGAACTGAAATGAGTAAAATCTTATGTGCTCTTTCTTTAATGAAACTTGGCATGCACTATCCTTCCAAAATCCTCTCAGCTCGTACATTTAGTCCTCAATTTTGACTATTTGGTGTGTGTTATGTTTACAAATTCTTCTGATTTCATCTCTACGTAATATAATGATTTAGTCGTTCATCATCTTGGAAATAGTATATGAGTTCAGTAGTACATAACTATATATACGACCACTTAGTACTATATGTGAGATGGATATAATTATTATTAGCAAGATATGCATGTGCGGACATCAGATCTGATCAGTATGCGTTAACTGTCTAGTTTTGAGTGACCATTTTGTAGGCTTTATCAATACATATTAATTGTACAAGGAATATCGTCTAACATGATTTGAGTTTTTCCTTGCTTCAGTTATGCGATAGGTACATCTGCAGACTACTGGATGGCATATATGGATCAACTGTTGGCAGGTCAAGTTCAAGAAGACAAAAGTGAAATGGAAATAAAGAATAAGACACTTGACTTAGTTGACATATATTACGAGTCTCTGGATGCCCCCAAGACAGGGATCAAGGTTATTTTCAATCCTGATCACATTTGCATTGTAGCTATGTCGTCCTTTAATTTTCTTACTGTCCATGTGCTGTTATTATAGCTGGTTTGTGCTTTAATATCCGAAAACGCTGTTTTGTGGCGTCCAGCTCAGGAAGGAAAGTCCAAAAGGGTCAGTAATCTAGGTGCAATGGTAGATTCTTTTGCGTTCTATCATGTGGCGTCCAGCTCAGAATCCAATTAGAGGCAAAATTTGGTGAAGAACTAGGGGAATCCAGCTGTAGTTGAATGTAGGTGCAGTTGCAGATTCTTTTGCATTCTATCATGTCAAAACTTTAATTGCCCCGGTGCTAATGAATTTTTGTACGGGAACAGTAGGGAGAGCCCTACTGAAGAAAAATATTAACATGGAAGGAAATGAAAATAATTCATAGGAGATCAAAACCGTCACATGCCAGTTATAACAAGTATGGACATAAAAATTCTCTCGCTGTATACTTCTTCTGCATGTCCCAACTACTGCCCGCGCCGCCAGTGCCATGGATTGCCCATTGAACCATTTTTCTGTCCGGAAGAATTCCTTAGCTAGTGAAACATTGCAAGTCTCTAATGCCGAAAAGGATGATGTGATGTAGATTACAATTTTGGTAGTATGATAATTATGATATCATTTGTAAGAAAACGACCCCTTATTCTACTTTTAACTGGTGTTTAATCTTCCCTTCTCCGCCTATCTTTCAAATAGGTCGATGTCCCCGACGAACTGAGGCTCAACAAATATCCCCACTATATGGAAAAAGGAGATGATCGGTCCTACCATTCAACGTCCGTGCTCGGACAGATCTATGACGAAGCAAAAGCATTGTCAGAGCAGTCTAAAGATATTCCTCCAATCAGTAAGTTGCCATATCCAGTTTGCTCATGCCAGTTCCTTTTGTGTATAACCCTCTGTGGCTCTACCTTCTTTGAAATGGATCCTTAGTTCCTTACTGATCACACGTTATGTGTCCAGAGATTACAGTAGAGAAGTGGTATAGCTTAGCATGTGCTAGGATTACTAGATCATACTTCCTCTGTTTCTAAATATAAGTCTTTTTAGAGATTCTAATAGGGACTATATACGGAGCAAAATAAGTGAATCACACTCTAGATTATGTCTATATACATCCGTATGTAGTCTATGTTGAAATCTCTAAAAGAACTTATATTTAGAAACGGAGGGAGTAGAAGTTAGTACCCAAGGACATTGAGACACAGGTGTCAACTTATTTTTACTTACTTTTGTATACACTGTTACAATAGGTTAAGTTGTTTTGTGTAGACTCTGCTATCATGACATTGATTGGGTGTGCCATACACGAATCCACCTTTTCAGACTGCACTTTTTTTTTGCTGAATAGGGGCTCGCGCCGCCCCGGTCTCTGCATCATCGTGATGCACACAATCATGACTGTGCCCACCCTTGATTTGTTTCCCATATCCATTATGTTTTTCAGATATATCACCCCTGGCGTGCTTTTCAGAGGTGGCCGTGGGGGTGACCAAAGAGCGCAAGGACCTGTGGAAAAGGCTTTACGACGAATATCGAGGAGAGAGCACAGCCCTCTACGATAAGAAGTACAGCAAAGAAGAGAGAGACACGGGGTTTACGAAGCTTTACCAAAAGTATAGGCGGGTAAGCATCCTGCGTAGTCAATATGCAGAGATTGGCTCCCGTCAAAAACTCTAACCCGGTTACCCTTACTGCCTTACAGATGCTGTACGACGCCGCAGAGTTCGATGACAGCCTGAGGAACTACAACGAGGTGTTCGGCGAGGCCTGCGCCATCTACCAGATCGTCTACGAGTACGCGCAGAGTCAGAACAAGGTTACATTGTGCGGCTTTGCATGGAAGGTCGCCGGCCGCGCACTATGCCATCTCCACGCGATCAAGCGTGGTGGGGAGACGATGCTCTGCTCACACTCCGTCCTCCGGGACGCCTTCAAGAAGAACCGTTGAGGTCACCTGAGCTCCGCGGTGTACAGTCACAAGCGTGTTATGGTGCCCTTGCTAGTGATCTAGTATCCGTGAGTGGGTTTTGTGAACTCTAAACCCTCAACCCTAAACCTGATGCATGTGTATGTGTGGTATGGAGTTTACTACCTGCTGAATTGATGATACTACCTCCTTATTGATCAGTATCGTCCTTTTGTGGAGCTTTTATGCATATTCTGAGTTTCGAGGAAACTCTTTCGTTTACATGATCACTAGCAAAAGGGCCATGCGTTGCAACGGATGGACGACAAAAAAGTTAAGAAATTTATAGCCCCAAAATAAAAACAATTTGAATTCAGCGAAATTACACCAATCTGCCATTAATTTTACAAATTGATAATTATTAATAATAATAACTCATGCAAGAAAGTGAAGAACAATAGAGATCTAATTTTTGACCCAAGGAAAAAGAAATAGATTGGCGGACAAAATGGATCAAGGATCTTTATTGGGTATATAGTTTTTTTACTGTAGAGCAATTGTTCTACCATATATTTTCGTTAATATATAAAATTATATGCAAAATTACAATACACTGGAAAACTATCAACAGCCTGCAGGCTGTAACTAGCCAATGACAGTTTTTTCCAACATGAGGAACTTAGATTTATGGACAACTTGTTCATTGTTCGATATAGCTGAAAAAGGGATATAGTTGAAAAAGGGGGAAATTCATGTAATAATAGTGTAAGACACAACCCCGTCGCTCTCGAACAAAATGTCACACAAACACACGGCACACCCAATCTACAACCATTTTCTTAGCGTGTATGCTATCTGACAGGGACCTGAAAAAATTTCAGGCGTTATTCAATTTTCAGTGCGGGTGCAGGACAGGGCTAGTCGCCCGTGCCGGAGAAGACGAGGCTTAGCGGGGTGGCCAGGCCGGCGGAGTAGGCGGCTCGCATAGAGCAGGGCAGCAAGGCGGTTCAAACGACGGTAATGCGGAGGAGGGCGAAGAGACAGGGACATGAGGAAGGCGAAGTGATTTAACGCGAATAGTTGGCCCCTTCTCCTAGAGGTTTCCTCAAATGCCCTCTCTTTTTAGGGTAAAAATGCCCGCTCTAGTTTTGCTGCCTGATGGAATAAGGCCGCTTGGTTCGTCGTTTCCCAGACCAAAACCTCCTTGTTCATCCTTTCCCGGAGCAAGTAAAAAGACCGGCCCATCCCCAGAACAACGCTTGTATCTCAATGTTCATTCACCTTTTCTGTCTGTTTAGGTCACAATATGACATACCTCTCAACTCATGCATGCTTTAACAGTTTCAAGGCTGTCGATGCTACAGTACCAAACAGCCTCCTGGATTGATGACTATTTGTCAATCGTGGAATTCTTCCCGGCAAACCAAGATTGTTATTTGGAATTGGAGAGGATCCTTCGGCTGCCTTATTCCGAATTTCTTCCATCTCTCTCATGGTTTTCAATTCTATCAGGGTGCTGCGAGGCTCCACCTTTGCGTTCAACTGGGATAATAACACGGATTTCCCGTAGCTTCTCCTTGCATGTTCGGCCTCCCATCCTCTAGGTTGTTTCTTTCTGGCAGCCTGTATCATTGGTCAAGTAAAGTTGGTGCTAAAAACACCAAGACTCACAAGCATTGAGTAAACCCAACGGCATAGATCATTTAGCATCACTACTGATCATGCAAGTTACGAAATAAGCAGACAATACGGCACTTAGTTTAAATACGTGTAGTTAGTGTTTCTTCTGTTCATTCTACCTTTTTCCTTGTGTGCGGCTTCATGTGAAACATTTAAGTTCCATCAGCATTTTGGACACATGCGGATCACAATTGTGATACTATAAAATGGAAAATGGACCATTAGATTTTATAGGCAATACAAGCTGACCACAAATGACAGGGCATAAACTACAAAGTAAGATTCGTCATACTAGAAACCCTTATTTCAGAAAATATTTCAATTCCCTGTTCCAAAATTATTCGAAAGTAGAAATTACTGAGTAAAATAGCATTATGATTTGTTGATAAGTTTTATCTACCTTTTGACCTGTTATCAATAAAAGGCACAGATAAATATCACACTATATAACAAAGAATTGGCAATCTAACATGTCTCATCTTTAGTACCATCTGAAGCAATGTAGATCTTTCTTCCTTTGCTAGTTATGTATCTCTACTATTCTCCTTTTACAGATGACATCACACAGTTTGGACTAGCCCATGGAATTCAGATCATTTTAGCTAACAAATTAGCACATTCAACCCATGAGAAATCTCACAAGAAAAATGTTGAAAGAAGATTGCTGGTCATTGCATAAAGCCAAATTAAGAACATTAAAGATTATGTCTCTAATGACAGGATACTTTCCATTTTTTCAACGTATTAAGTTTTATTTTGATACCCTGCCGGACAGAATTTGGATTATGAACAAGCATACTGCATACAAATTAAATAGAAACACTCCAGTTTTAGAATAGCTTTACCTTCTCCGTTGTAGCAAACCCATCATGTTTCTTGGACAACTTTTCATCGGACAACCTGGACGATTGTTGATCATATGGGCAGCCGTAAGAACAAATTGAATAGATTAATGAACATGACTCGATGGTGTAGTTTTATGCAAAAATATAATAATGAAAAAGATGGAAAACAAGTGTAGAAGATGTACAGATTTTCTATGTTGATGCATTCTCCAGTAGGACAAAAACCATGGTTATTCAGAATCGATGAGACACGTTGCAGAACCTCATCGTGAGCCACCTGCTTGGCATAGGGGACCTGCATGACACATTAAACTTGTATAAGAAAACGCCCGTGAGTGTAACCGTTAGTGGCTGTGTGTCAGAGTACCACATGAATCAGCCGATGGAATTAACCGAGAGATGATGGAATCAATGGTTGCGATGGAAGCATTTAGTAATTAATACAATATAAGATGTCAAAATCATGGAAGTTTAAAATATAATTGCAATATGGATGCATTCAAGTTCACTAAATAATTATGTTCCTTGCAGAAGAACCATCTACCAAGTATTATCAGGAGGAACTATACTTGCAGGTGCTGGTACCCATGATGGATTTGATAAGCACCGGAGTGGTTTCTACTGGAACTCGGTTGATAACAAAAGAAAATACAGTTTGGTGAAATGGAAAGTTATATATGTGCAGACCTAAAAGCATTGGGGGGCTGGGTATTATACACACTGCTATCATGAACAAATGCCTCATTATTAAATGGTGGTGGGGAATCCTAAACTCCGGCCCTGGCTCTGGTATGACATCCTCAAGGCTAAATACTTCCCCAATTAGAGCCCTCTCTTTGCCTCTGCTGCTGGTAGCTCTCAGTTCTGGCGCCAGCTAGTTAAAGTTCGTGATGACTTCCACTCTCAGGTCAACTCTGTGGTTAACAACGGTGCCTCGGTTCGATTTTTGCTTGATTGGTGGCACGGTGATGGTCCCCTTAGTTCCTCTTTTCCTGTTCTTTGTTATTACTGCTCCAACCCGAAGATCTCCATCTCGGATCTTGCAGGTAATAACTGGGACCTAGGTCTTCGTCGTTCGCTACCTCCTGCAGATTAGAAGACTGGCAGCGTCTTGCTGCTTCTTTGCCGTGCTTTCAAGAGGTGCGGACACGGTAGTTTGGCCTCACTCCTCCTCTGACAAGTTTTCGGTTAAGTCGCTTTATGGTAGGTAGAGTTCAGGTTCTCCTTCGAGGTTTAAGTGCATCTGGCACGCCCCGTGTGCCCCTAAAGATCAGAATTTTTCTTTGGCAGGCTGCCAGAGGCAGGCTTCCCGCGGCTGATCAAATTCGTAAGCGAAATGGCCCTGGCTCTGCATTTTGTGCTCTGTGCGGTTCCTTTGAGGATACTGATCATATTATTTTTTATTGCGACCTTGCCAAGTTGTTATGGAGTTGCAGCCAGTCGTGGAGGTTGTGAACTGGGCTCCTACCTCTTTTGCTAATGTTATCGACCTGGCTAAACCCTTGTCTGGGCAAATGAGTAGGATCTTTTGGTTTGGTTTCACGGCTTTATCTTGGGCCCTTTGGACTGCAAGGAATAAGTTCTCGATTGAGCATATTTTCCCTAACTAGCCTTCAGTCTGTATCTACAAATTACCGAACCTTTTGACGCTCGTTAAAGCTGGGGACAAGGAGGCGACGGAGCTCCTAATTTCTCGTATGAAGGCCATGGCGGCTGATCTTATCAATCGAGACCGGGACTCTATGTCGGCCTGAAGCTTGTTGCTGCTGCATTCTATCTTAGTACGTAGGTAGTGCCGTTTTGTCTCTTAAGACCTAACCCTGCTGCGTGTGCAGCTGTTGAACCTGTTTGTTTGCTACTTTCATGTATGTGTTTCGGATGCTGCTTTATGGCTTTATTTATAAAGTCGGGCTGTTGCCTTTTGTCTAAAAAAATCTATGGAGTCTATTAAGCACGCTGGATGTTGTGCTCTTTCTTTAATCAATGTTAGTATTTCCATAGTTTAAGTTGATCAGATTAATGCATTGATTTCCTATAAGCCCATGCTTACCTTAATATTAGTACATATTTAGTAGAAAGACAAGAACAGAGGCACTATAGCTGAAAATATAAACGGTTTGGTACCTCTGGATGTGCCCGAATGTATGCAGCAAGAGCTTCGCCAGCTTCGCAAATTACAATAACATGAGTAAGAAAAAGAAACAGGAGAGGAGAGAAATTATCATATAGCCAGGTGGTTTGGTTACTGCACCTGCTTCATTAATTTGGTATGCTCTGCCAAGTCTTTGGCAGGACCATGAGCACATTTGTATGGAGGATTCCACGGATCGTGTTCTTCCGTGCTTGGTATCATAATAACTGCCGACCCTTTAGGATTGGTCCTGGCTATCCGATGTATGGAAGCAGAGCACACTCACGAAACAGAAACAGGATAAGACGATGGGGCGCACGCCGTCGTTGGCTACTTACCGGCCAGATGTGCGCGCCGCCAAGTGCGGAGTGCGTAGGACGTGGAGAGGCGATAGATCGGCGGCGATCCGCGATGGCCGACGGACGACCTAGAGGCGCCCCGATGGATGTGCAGGCATGCAGCGATTGCCCAAGTTTTACTCTCGCTCCGTTGCGGCAGTTCGCTCAGGTCAACTTCACTGCGCCACCCTATCCTGTTCGCTTCTGTCCGTTTGAGATAAAACGGACAAAGGAGGCGGCCCAGCACGTGACGGCCCGGACCCATCTTGTCCGTTTTGTATTCGGGCCGACCCATTTCAAGCACAAACTTGCGCCGGATTTGGGTCACGATGGACACCACGGACGCGTGCCTCGTCCGCATAGAGGCCGCGTGGCAGGCGGCCACCTACCTCCCACCCGCCCACATCAATGCACACGAGCGGGCGGCCCCACCTGTCATTCGCACGTCGAACGGTCGCCGTCCTTCTTTAAGTGGAAAGCGTGGACGGGTTGTCGTCCACACTGCCCCACGCCATCCCGCGGCCTTCTCGAAACCTGACAGCCCCCATCCCAAACCCTAGCCAACACCTCGCCGGCCGGCCGCCCGCAGCCATGGGCCGCAAAGGCAAGCACGACCGCGAGGCTGGTTCCTCGTCGGGACGCCGCCGCGGCTCACCATCGCCACCACGCCGGCCCCCCGCGCCGCCCGCCTTCTCCATCGCGCCCACGTCCGCCGGCGGCCGTGACCGGCATTACGTCCGCTCGTCGGTGTGTCGCCGTTATTGGGAGACGAGGACGCCGCTCCCCTGGAGCAACGTCCATCTCCCCAATGACTGGCATCTCTCCGTCGACCGGGTCCCGATCCCGCCGGTCCCGACGAGCGGCCGTGCGTGCGGCAGGGAGATCGAGCGCCGCCGCCGCCTCCTCCCCGACGACCTCTTCTACGACCCCAGATACGCCCCCGACTCCGGGCTCTGGGACACCTGGTTTCGTGACGAGCACGACACCAGGCGCGCGTCCTTCTTCGCGGGCACCTCGACGGGGCCACGGCGGCCACTGCAGGAGCGCGGGCGTAGGCGGGTGCGCGGCGTCACGCCCACGCCGTCGCCTTCGCCGTCTCCACCACCGCCTCGCATGACGGATGAGGAGGAGGCCCGTCTCATGGCGCGTGTCATGGAGGACTCCATGTACACGCACGATGAGCGGCAATGGGAAGGCCTGGAGGAGATGACGGCCCGCTCCGCTGCTGGCGAGGTAGCCATCCCCGAGGAGGAGCCGCCGGTGGCCGCGTTCCAGCAGCTGCTGGGCCAGGGGTGGGGCTGGTCCTGCACTGCTCCGGAGATGGCCGTTGGCGTGGGCGTGAACTGGTGCCCCACTCCGCCGCGGTCACCGGAGCGGGAGGCGTCGCCACGGGAGGAGGTGGTGCAGGCACCTCAACGCACCGCCGGCCCACCTGTGGACGCCGCCGGCCTACGTCGACCTCGTCAGCGACGACGACGACATCGGCGGCCAGTGAAGATGACGACGGCCACGGCACCGACGGGCGCGGCAGGAGCGCGCGGGAAGCGTTTTTTATTTTGTTTTTATATGTTAATTATGAAACTGGGCCTTTTAAGTGGCCGTGGAAACTTGGCCGTTTTGTGGCCGACCCCTATATATGTTTTATGTTTCTTTTAAATGCGTTTATTTATTTTTTTAGTTATTTCATTCTAGTTTTTTTATTTTTTTTATTCACGTCCACCTCGGACACGATTTAGGGTGCGGCCGCGCGATGGGCGCACGCATGACCCATCTGACAAAGCCGGACATGGACGAACCCATCGACGCCCCCAAAAGGACAAAATCAAGCCAATCCGAACGTCCGTTTGAGGTCGCGCGGTGGAGTTGGCTTCAGTCACACATGGGCTGTCTCGCCACATCGGCCAGCGGCAAAAGCGTCAACGCCCAGTATCACCGATCGGGCGCCCCTATGTCTCGCATTCAGCCCAGGCGCATGGGAAACAACAGCTTCGTTTTCTATTTTTCTTCACATTTTTTTCCTTTTTGCTTTCTATTTTTACTTTTTTATACTTTCAAATATTGTAAACAAATATATTATGAAAACCACTCTGCATAAAACATTTAAAAAATGTTGCCCAAGTATTTGAAAAAGGTTAAATGTGTAAAGAGAAAATGTTTATCACATATATGAAAAATATATAAAAAATGTTTAAGAAACAATTTGGCCATGTATTTAAAAAACCTAATCAAGCATTTAAAAAATGATGAACAAGTGTTTTAATAATGTTAAGCAAGCATTTGGAAAATATCAAATGTGTATAGAAAAAAATGTTGACCATGTATTAAAGAAATGATGAATTATTTTTGATAATGTATATAGAAATGTTAGTCCAGCATTTGAAAAAGTGTTGATCAAGTATTTGAAAAATGTTAAATGTGTATATAAAAAATGTTGCCCATGTATTAAAAAATGATGAAAAAATATGATCATGTATATAAAAATATAAATCAAGCATTTGAGAAAATGTTGAACAAGTATTTGAAAAATGGTAATCAAACATTGGAAAAATGTTAGATGTGTTTAGAAAAATGTTGACCATGTCTTAAAAATGTTAATACTGCATTTAGAAAATGATAATCAAGCATTTAAAAAATGTTAAATGTGCATAGAAAAAATGTTGGCAATGTATTAGAAAATGTTAATCTTGTATTTTAAAATTGTTAATCAAGCATTTGAAAAGGTTTAAAAGTGTGTATAGGAAAATGTTGGCCATGTATTAAAAAATATTAATCTTGTAGGAGTATTTGAAAAGTGTTAACCAAGCATTGAACAAATGTTTAAAATGTGTATAGGAAAAAATAATGGTCATGCATTGATAATATTAATTTGTACTTGAAAATTGGTAAATGTGTGTTATAAAAATGTTGCTGGCATATACAAAAAATGTAGAATGAAAACCAAAAGAAACAAAGAAAACCAAAAAACTAAAACTGAAAAGGAAACAAAAACAGAAAAAGATATAAAATGGAAGGAAAATGTGTAAAAATCAAATCTTTTTCTCCTAGTACGTCGTGCCCTACGTATTGTACAGGTACGCGATGTTGGCGCAGTGGCAAACAGTGTTGCGAAGCAATGAGGAGTTCATAGGATCAATCCCTCGCGCTCACCCATTTTTAACTCTACTAGCAAACATGTCCGTGCGTTGCAACGGCGGAAAGAAATATCATAAGCCCCTATGGCTTAATAATACACACAAAACCAAATGAAACATCTTGTTTGTTCCCTTGTAGACACGAAGGGTGCAAAGAAAAAAAGAAGCAAAGACTAATGAGAAAACTATAGTTGCATACCGTAAGGCCATTTAATAATTGAATCCCGTGAGTAAATACCCGTCGCAAGAACCATGGTTGCCGGGGGCGAGGAACTGGTCGTTTGTGTCCTCGAGGTTTGGAGTGTGGCCCCAAGATTCCCCTTTCTTCTTTTTATATGAACACACTCCATATAAAACAGAGTTAGAGGTGAAAAAAATTAACCAACACATGTGGTAAATAATCTCACGGTATAAAGAATAAGGAGTTAAGAGGTGAAAACAGAGAGTATAGAGAGATCACGGCGTTTTGGTTCCTAGGTGTAGATACACCTATTATGAAGTATGTATAAAAACATATTTTAAAATGTTAAAAAATTTCAAGAAAAAAATCCCACGTGTACATCCGGACACCCTATGTTCGCACACAAAATTTCGGTGAAAAGGGACAGTTTCTATGACATGTATAAAAAATAACTCGTGAATAGCTGTAATCAAGCATAAAAATTTGTCTTTTTTACACAAGCCAGAAAAAACGTCCTTTTTCATCGAAATTTGGTGCACACACATATAATGTCTGGATTTACACGCGGAGTTTTTTCTCAATTTTTTTAATTTTTTAAAATGTGTATTTAGACAATGGATGCATATACACCTATGAGCCAAAGTGAATTTCGGAAGGACATGTACCTTTACTTTGCCATGGGTATAGACAGTCCACTGCAGACCAACACATGTGGTAAATAATCTCAGATTTGTAATTCCTGCTAATGCATTTTATTGAAAAAGGATAGCAATTACAATTGTCACATTTAAATAGATTTTTTGAAACGAAGGCTTAAGAAGAGCCCGGCTTTGAGTTAACGAAGCCATCAACCGGCCAGGAATTACATCGGTCGCACACAACGGAAAAGAGAAACAAAGAAACTGAAAATGGCAGATACAAGGTGCTACAAAAACAGCTTACAGGCACCACAACAAACAGCACAAGAGATCTACAGGAGGACTAGCTAAATGTTGATGGAGCCCTTCGACGCGAATGAAGCGCCAAAGCATGACATCAAGCGAGCTTCAAGAGGAAATTGATACGTCTCCGTCGTATCTACTTTTCTAAACACTTTTGACCTTATTTTGAACTCTAACTTGCATGATTTGAATGGAACTAACCCGGACTGACGCTGTTTTCAGCAGAATTACCATGTTGTTATTTATGTGCAGGAACAAACGTTCTTGGAATGACCTGAAACTTCACGGAGCAACTTTTTGGAAAATATAAAAAATACCTGCAAAAGATGAAGGCCAGGGGGCCCACCACCTCTCCACGAGGGTGGGGGGCGCGCCCCCTACCTCGTGGCCCCCCTGTTGCCTTTCCGACTCCAACTCCAACTCTATATATTGTGTTTCGGGGAGAAAAAAAATCAAAGATAAGAATTCATCATGTTTTACGATATGGAGCCGTCGCCAAGCCCTAAAACCTCTCGGGAGGGCTGATCTGGAGTCCGTTCGGGGCTCCGGAGAGGGGAATCCGTCGCCATCGTCATCATCAACCATCCTCCATCACCAATTTCATGATGCTCACCGCGGTGCGTGAGTAATTCCATCGTAGGCTTGCTGGACGGTGATGGGTTGGATGGGATCTATCATGTAATCGAGTTAGTTTTGTTAGGGTTTGATCCCTAGTGTCTGTTGGGGAACGTAGCAGAAATTCAAAATTTTCCTACGTGTCACCAAGATCTATCTATCGAGAGACCAGCAACGAGGGGAAGGAGAGTTCATCTACATACCCTTGTAGATCGCTAAGCGGAAGCGTTCAAGAGAACGGGGTCGATGGAGTCGTACTCGTCGTGATCCAAATCACCGGAGATCCTAGTGCCGAACGGACGGCACCTCCGCGTTCAACACACGTACAGCCCGACGATGTCTCCCACGCCTTGATCCAGCAAGGAGAGAGGGAGAGGTTAAGGAAGACTCCATCCAGTAGCAGCACAACGGCGTGGTAGTGATGGAGGAGCGTGGCAATCCTGCAGGGCTTCGCCGAGCACCGCGAGATATGAGGAGAAAGAGAGGGAGGGCTGCACCAACAGGCAGAGATCAGATCGCGTGTATTGGGCAGCCCCTAGGCCTCATATATATAGGGGAAGGGGAGGAGGGTGCGCCCCCTCTAGGGTTCCCACCCCTAGAGGGGCGGCAGCCCCAAACCCATCTATGGGTGGCGGCCACAAGGGGGGAGGAGAGGGAGGCGCAGGGAGTATGGGCCTTAGGGCCCATCTGCCCTTAGGGTTTGCCCCCTCTCCCCTTCTAGGCGCATGGGCCTTAGTGGGAGGCGCCCCAGCCCACCAAGGGGCTGGTGCCTTCTCACACTTGGCCCATGTATGCCTCTGGGGCCCATGGCCCCCCCGGTGGACCCCCGGACCCCTTCGGTGGTCCCGGTACATTACCGATAAACCCCGAAACCTTTCCGGTGACCAAAACAGGACTTCCCATATATAAATCTTTACCTCCGGACCATTCCGGAACTCCTCGTGACGTCCGGGATCTCATCCGGGACTCCGAACAACATTCGGTAACCACATACAAACTTCCTTTATAACCCTAGCGTCATCGAACCTTAAGTGTGTAGACCCTACGGGTTCGGGAGACATGCAGACATGACCGAGACGTTCTCCGGTCAATAACCAACAGCGAGATCTGGATACCCATGTTGGCTCCCACATGTTCCACGATGATCTCATCGGATGAACCACGATGTCAAGGACTTAATCAATCCCATATACAATTCCCTTTGTCTAGCGGTACGATACTTGCCCGAGATTCGATCGTCGGTATCCCGATACCTTGTTCAATCTCGTTACCGGCAAGTCTCTTTACTCGTTCCGTAACACATCATCCCGTGATCAACTCCTTGATCACTTTGTGCACATTATGATGATGTCCTACCGAGTGGGCCCAGAGATACCTCTCCGTTTACACGGAGTGACAAATCCCAGTCTCGATTCGTGCCAACCCAACAGACACTTTCGGAGATACCCGTAGTGCACCTTTATAGTCACCCAGTTACGTTGTGACGTTCGGTACACCCAAAGCACTCCTACGGTATCCGGGAGTTGCACAATCTCATGGTCTAAGGAAATGATACTTGACATTAGAAAAGCTTTAGCATACGAACTACATGATCTTGTGCTAGGCTTAGGATTGGGTCTTGTCCATCACATCATTCTCCTAATGATGTGATCCCGTTATCAATGACATCCAATGTCCATGGTCAGGAAACCGTAACCATCTATTGATCAACGAGCTAGTCAACTAGAGGCTTACTAGGGACATGGTGTTGTCTATGTATCCACACATGTATCTGAGTTTCCTATCAATACAATTCTAGCATGGATAATAAACGATTATCATGAACAAGGAAATATAATAATAATCAATTTATTATTGCCTCTAGGGCATATTTCCAACAGTGTCCACTATGTTCTGAGATTGATGTTGCTATGACTTTGCTATGCTTAATGCTTGTCACTAGGGCCCGAGTGCCATGATTTCAGATCTGAACCTATTATGTTTTCATCAATATATGAGAGTTCTTGATCCTATCTTGCAAGTCTATAGTCACCTATTATGTGTTATGATCCGTTAACCCCGAAGTGACAATAATCGGGATACTTATCGGTGATGACCGTAGTTTGAGGAATTCATGTATTCAATATGTGTTAATGCTTTGTTCCGGTACTCTATTAAAAGGAGGCCTTAATATCCCTTAGTTTCCGTAAGGACCCCGCTGCCACGGGAGGGTAGGATAAAAGATGTTATGCAAGTTCTTTTCCATAAGCACGTATGGCTATATTCGGAATGCATGCCTACATTACATTGACGAACTGGAGCTAGTTCTGTTTCACCCTAGGTTATGACTGTTACATGATGAACCGTATCTGGCATAATTCTCCATCACCGATCCATTGCCTACGAGCTTTCCATATATTGTTCTCTGCTTATTTACTTTTCCGTTGCTATTGCTATCATCACTACAAAATACCAAAAACATTACTTTTACTACTGTTACCTTTTGTTACCGTTATCACTACTATCATATTACTTTGCTACTAAACACTTTGCTGCAGATATTAAGTTTCCAGGTGTGGTTGAATTGACAACTTAGCTGCTAATAATTGAGAATATTCTTTGGCTCCCCTTGTGTCGAGTCAATAAATTTGGGTTGAATGCTCTACCCTCGAAAACTGTTGCGATCCCCTATACTTGTGGGTTATCAGAAATCGCGCCCAGCGAAGATGAACATGCCCTCATCTACTCTGAAAGGAGACCACCATGATCAAACCCTCCTTCTTCAATTCCAAAGGGGACCCCTGCCCAAGGTTGTCAGAATCGCGATTTTGAATCGGATCGGAGCTCCGATGGTAAGATCGCAAATCGTAGAATCTTCACTATCAGGATCATAGAAACGTAGATTCTATGAACTAAAATCGTAGAATCATAGGGGTTAGTTTGGATCGTAAAGTCGTAGAATCGTATAACAGAATCGCGATTCTGACAACCTTGCCCCTACCCCTCGCCCTGGATCGAAGGGCGCCGGACCGTCGCAAATTGAAGCAGCTCACCCTAGAGCAAGAATGGTAGAGATGCTGTGGCACCTTGGGAGATACTCAGCGTGACCAACCCACTGTGCAAGATCACCAAGAGAAGAACCTCACCGTAGCTCAATGGTCCATAAACGAAGAAATGAAGCTGTTTAAGGACGAGGGCATCAAAGAAACAAACGCAGAGTTGATAAACAACTGGAGCATATGCGAGATTAGAGCTCAAAAAATTATAATCCATGTCCGAGGCTCCCACATCGTGCATCTGCACATAGCGGAAAGGAACCCTATCCCCTCCCCCAACCATGGCAACCCACAAGTGAACACGGACAGCCACAGGGAGCTGATCTTGCGAATCCCAGTGAAATCGGCAACTACGATGTCGCTGCGCGTCGGAGAACCGCATTGATAACCCACAAGTATAGGGGATCACAACAGTTTTCGAGTGTAGAGTATTCAACCCAAATTTATTGATTCGACACAAGGGGAGCCAAATAATATTCTCAAGTATTAGCAGCTGAGTTGTCAATTCAACCACACCTGGAAACTTAATATCTGCAGCAAAGTATTTAGTAGCAAAGTAATATGATAGTAGTGATAGCGGTAGCAAAAGGTAACAGTAGCAAAAGTAATGTTTTTGGTATTTTGTAGTGATGACAGCAATAGCAACGGGAAAGTAAATAAGCGAAGAATAATATATGGAAAGCTCGTAGGCAATGGATCGGTGATGGAGAATTATGCCAAGTGCGGTTCATCTTGTAACAGTCATAACCTAGGGTGACACAGAACTAGCTCCAGTTCATTGATATAATGCAGGCATGTATTCCGAATATAGTCATACGTGCTTATGGAAAAGAACTTGCATGACATCTTTTGTCCTACCCTCCCGTGGCAGCGGGGTCCTTATGGAAACTAAGGGATATTAAGGCCTCCTTTTAATAGAGAACCGGAACAAAGCATTAACACATGGTGAATACATGAACTCCTCAAACTACGGTCATCACCGGTAAGTATCCCGATTATTGTCACTTCGGGGATAACGGATCATAACACATAATAGGTGACTATAGACTTGCAAGATAGGATCAAGAGCACTCATATATTGATGAAAACACAATAGGTTCAGATCTGAAATCATGGCACTCGGGCCCTAGTGACAAGCATTAAGCATAGCAAAGTCATAGCAACATCAATCTCATAACATAGTGGACACTAGGGATCAAACCCTAACAAAACTAACTCGATTACATGATAGATCCCATCCAACCCATCACCGTCCAGCAAGCCTACGATGGAATTACTCACGCACCGCGGTGAGCATCATGAAATTGGTGATGGAGGATGGTTGATGATGATGATGGCGACGGATTCCCCTCTCTGGAGCACCGAACGGACTCCAGATCAACCCTCCCGAGAGGTTTTAGGCTTGGCGGCGGCTCCGTATCGTAAAACGCGTTGATTTCTTCTCTCTGATTTTTTTCTCCTCGAAACTCAATATATGGAGGTGGAGTTGGAGTCGGAGAGACAGCAAGGGGCCCACGAGGTAGGGGGCGCGCCCTAGGGGGGCAGGCGCGCCCCCACCCTCGTGGCAAGGTGGTGGGCCCCCTAGCCTTCATCTTTGGCAGGTATTTTTCTTATTTTCTGAAAAGTGTCTCCGTGAAGTTTCAGGTCATTCCGAGAACGTTTGCTCCTGCACATAAATAACACCATGGTAATTCTGCTGAAAACAGCGTCAGTCCGGGTTAGTTCCATTGAAATCATGCAAGTTAGAGTCCAAAACAAGGGCAAAAGTGTTTGGAAAAGTAGATACATTGGAGATGTATCAACTCCCCCAAGCTTAAACCTTTGCTTGTCCTCAAGCAATTTAGTTGACAAACTGAAAGTGATAAAGAAAAACTTTTACAAACTCTGTTTGCTCTTATTGTTGTAAATATGTAAAGCCGGCATTCAAGTTTTCAGCAAAGATTATAACTAACCACATTCGCAATAACGCATAGGTCTCAAGTTACTCATATCAATAGCATAATCAACTAGCGAGCCATAATAATAAAACTCGGATGACAACACTTTCTCATAACAATCATAATATGATATAACAAGGTGGTATCTCGCTAGCCCTTTCTGAGACCGCAAAACATAAATGCAGAGCACCTTTAAAGACCAAGGACTGACTAGACATTGTAATTCATGGTAAAAGAGATCCAGTCAAGTCATACTCAATGTAAACTAACAATAATGAATGCAAATGACAGCAGTGCTCTCCAACTGGTGCTTCTTAATAAGAGGATGATAACTCAGCATAAAAGTAAATCGATAGGCCCTTCGCAGAGGGAAGCAGGGATTTGTAGAGGTGCCAGAGCTCGGTTTTGAAACAGAGGTGAATAATATTTTGAGCGGTATACTTTCATTGTCAACATAACAACCAAGAGATGGCGATATCTTCCATGCTACACACATTATAGGCGGTTCCCAAACAGAATGGTAAAGTTTATGCTCCCCCTTCCACCACAAGCATCAATCCATGGCTTGCTCGAAACAACGAGTGCCTCCAACTAACTAGAGTCTCAGGGGGAGTTTTGTTTGCAATTATTTTGATTTAGTTTGCATAAAGCATGGGACTGGGCATCCCGCTGACCAGCCATTTATCTCGTGAGTGAGGAGCGGAGTCCACTCCTCTTGAGAATAACCCGCCTAACATGGAAGATACAGACATCCCTAGTTGATACATGAGCTATTCGAGCATACAAAACAGGATATTTATTTGAAGGTTTAGAGTTTGGCACATACGAATTTACTTGGAACGGCAGGTATATACCGTATATAGGTAGGTATAGTGGACTCATGTGGAATAATTTTGGGGTTTATGGAGTTTGGATGCACAAGCAGTATTCCCGATTAGTACAGGTGAAGGCTAGCAAAAGACTGGGAAGCGACCAGCTAGAGAGCGACAACAGTCATGAATATGCATTAAAATTAATCAACACCGAGTGTAAGCATGAGTAGGATATAATCCACCATGAACATAAATATCGTGAAGGCTATGTTGATTTTGTTTGAACTACATGCGTGAACATGCACCAAGTCAAGTCGCTTAAATCATTCAGAGGAGGATACCACCCTATCATACCACATCACAACCATCTCAATAGCATGTTGGCACGCAAGGTAAACCATTATAACTCATAGCTAATCAAGCATGGCACAAGAAACTATAATCTCTAATTGTCATTGCAAACATGTTTATTCATAATAGGCCGAATCAAGAACGATGAACTAATCATATTTACAAAAACAAAATAGGTCGAGTTCATACCAGCTTTTCTCATCTCAGTCAGTCCATCATATATCGTCATAATTGCCTTTCGCTTGCACGACCGAACGATGTGAATAATAATAATAGTGCACGTGCATCGGACTAAACTGGAATCTGCAGGCATTCAATAAACACGAGAAGACAAGGCAATATGGGCTCTTTTGTAAGATCAACAATAATGTATATAAGAGCCACTTCAACAATTTAATCATGGTCTTCTCCTATCGCCCCTCAAAGAAAAGAAAAGAAATAAAACTATTTACACGGGAAAGCTGCCAACAAGTAAAAGAAGAACAGGAAATATTTTTGGGTTTTCTTTTTAATTACTACTACAAGCATGGAAAGTAAATTAATTAAAAGCTACAACTAATTTTTTTTGTTTTGCTTAAGATTTATTAAACACACAAGAAGAAAGCATAAAAAAGGAAAGTAAACTAGCATGGATGATACAATGAAAAAGTATGAGCACCGACATTTAGCAATGAGTGTGTGAACATAAATGTAATGTTGGTGGGAAATACGTACTCCCCCAAGCTTAGGCTTTTGGCCTAAGTTGGTCTATGGCCACGGATGGCCTGGCGGATATCCATAATAATAGTTGTTGGGGTCGTACTGCGATGTAGACGAGGAAGGCTCTGATTGCCACTGGCTGACAATCATCTCCAGATCCCACTGTTATTAGACTGTCGTGAAGGATCAAATTGTGGTTCCGGCTCTGGCTCCTCGGTTGGTGCAGGGTTCCGGTAAGCGTGAATAGCCTTCAATGGAACAAGGTACATGCCTACAGTCAAATCAAACAAAGAAGGAGCAGGCAAGGTAATAGTCTCAGGATGATGTTTATTAAAGAACAATTGATATTTAAGCTCTCCTTTCCTATTCTTAACAATAAAATCATGTACTACCATACTTTTATAATCTAAATAAACACGAGGCAGCACCTTTTCTTCCTTCTCATAATGCCTAATAGGTATGTTAAAATGTGCAGCTAGGCGTGTAACATAGATGCCTCCAAAGATGGGGCCCTTGGTACGGTTCGAACTTAACCGTTTGGCAATAATCGTTTGGTGAGTTCCTAGAATGAAAATGAAAGTTTTGCACAAAGGTATTTGTGAGTAAGAGATACTGATCGCATTGGTCGTGGAGGAAACGGTGAGGCTTGCATTATGAGCCAACTCATGAATATCTTTATAAATCTCGGCTGCTCTCAAGAAATCCTCGAAAGGCCATTCACACGCCCGAACCTCCGCGGTGCGAGGAAGATTATACTTAGGCTTTGGTGCCTTCTCCTTCGAGCTTTGGCTCGATGAGCCCCTCAAAAGTCTCCTCATCATTTTCTGAAAAATTCTGAAATTTTTAGTAACTTCAAAATAAAAGTAAACCAAACTCAATAATATTGATAGCAACTACTCCTACAAGTGCCTAGGGCCTATATCATGCATCAAAACTACTTTTGACCATATAAATTTGACATGGAAGCTTAAGAATAGGGTCACCTAAGCAGCAAAATTTTGCAATGAATAAAGCACTAGAACAAAAACTAATTGGACCAATGGAGGAGTCACATACCAAGGAACAATCTCCCCAAGCAGTTTTGTGAGAGGTGCTTTGAGCAAGGAGATCGAAAATGGCAGCAAAATGAGCTTGGGCTCGGGTTTGAGCTGGTTATTCGTGTTTGTGGGAGGAAGCAGGAGTGTGTGGGTGCAGGAATAAGTGGAGGAGGGCCACCATGGGCCCACGAGGCAGGGGGCGCGCCCTCCACCCTCGTGGCAAGGTGGTTGGCCCCCCTGGTGTGTTCTTTGTTCCATAAATCCTCAAATATTCTAGAAAAAATCATATTTAATTTTCAGGGCATTTGGAGAACTTTTATTTTTGAGGTATTTTTATATTGCACGGATAATCAGATAACAGACAGAAAAATATTTATTTTTATTTTATTTAATGTAAATAACAGAAAGTAAAAGTGGGGTACAGAAGGTTGTGCCTTCTAGTTTCATCCGTCTCATGATCATCAAAAGGAATCCACTAATAAGGTTGATCAAGTCTTGTTAACGAACTCATTCCGAATAACATGGAACCAGAGAAATTTCAAATAACACTATGTTACCTCAACGGGGATATGCACATCCCCAATAATAAGAATATCATATTTCTTCTTGACAGTAGGAAGAGGAAATTCAAAACCTCCAAATATAATCGATGGAATTTTTCCAATAGAGTTGATACTATGAACTTGAGGTTGTTTCCTCGAAAACTGTACCGTATGCTCATTACTATTAACATGAAAAGTGACACTGCCTTTAGTGCAATCAATAACAGCCCCTGCAGTATTCAAGAAGGGTCTTCCAAGAATAATATACATACTATCATCCTCGGGAATATCAAGAATAACAAAGTCCGTTAAAATAGTAACGTTTGCAACTACAACAGGCACATCCTCACAAATACCGACAGGTATAGCAGTTGATTTATCAGCCATTTGCAAAGATATTTTAGTAGGTGTCAACTTATTCAAATCAAGTCTACGATATAAAGAGAGAGGCATAACACTAACACCGGCTCGAAGATCACATAAAGCAGTTTTAACATAGTTTCTTTTAATAGAGCATGGTATAGTGGGTACTCCTGGATCTCCAAGTTTCTTTGGTATTCCACCCTTAAAAGTATAATTAGCAAGCATGGTGGAAATTTTAGCTTCTGGTATCTTTTTTATTTGTAATAATATCTTTCATGTACTTAGCATAAGGATTGGTTTTGAGCACATCAGTTAATCGCATACGCAAAAATATAGGTCTAATCATTTCAGCAAAGAGCTCAAAATCCTCATCATCCTTTTTCTTGGATGGTTTGGGAGGAAAAGGCATGGGTTTCTGAACCCAAGGGTCTCTTTCTTTACCGTGTTTCCTAGCAACAAAATCTTTCTTATCATAATGTTGATTCTTTGATTGTGGGTTATCAAGATAAACAGCAGGTTCAATTTCTATATCATTATCATTACTAGGTTGAGCATCATCATGAACATTATCATTAACATTATCATTAGTTTCAGGTTCATTACCAGATTGAGTTTCAGCATCAGAAATAGAAATATTATTTGGATTCTCAGGTGTTTCAACAGTAGGATCACTAGAAGAATGCAAAGTCCTATCATTTTTCTTTTTCTTATTTTTAGAAGAGCTAGGTGCATCTATATTAGTTCTCTGATAATCTTGCTCAATTCTTTTAGGATGGCCTTCAGGATACAAAGGTTCCCGAGTCATTCTACCACCTCTAGTCATAACTCTAACATCATTATCATTATTCTTACTGTTCAATTCATTGAGCAAATCATTCTGAGCTTTAAGTACTTGTTCTACTTGAGTGGTAACCATAGAAGCATGTTTACTAATAAGTTTAAGTTCACCTTTAACATTAGCCATATAATCACCCAAGTGTCCAAGCATATTTGAATTGTATTTCAATTGTCTACCAAAATAAGCATTAAAATCTTCTTGCTTAGCCATAAATTTATCAAACTCATCTAAGCATGGGCTAGCAATTTTAGTAAATGGGATTACAGCTTTATCATATCTATATATAGAGAGAATTTACCTTTACTACCTGTGTCGGGTTATCAAGACCATGAGTTTCTTCAGTAGGAGAAGGATTAAGATTATATGTTTCTTCAACAGGCGGTAAATTAAGATCATGTATTTCTTCAATAGGAGGTAAATTCTTAACATCTTCAGCTTTAATACCTTTTTCTTTCATAGATTTCTTTGCCTCTTGCATATCTTCAGGACTGAGAAATAGAATACCCCTCTTCTTCGGAGTTGGTTTAGGAATAGGCTCAGGAATTGGCTCCGGAGGTGTCCAATTATTTTCATTGGTCAACATATTATTCAATAGAATTTCAGCTTCATCCGGTGTTCTTTCCCTGAAAACAGAACCAGCACAACTATCCAGGTAATCTCTGGAGGCATCAGTTAGTCCATTATAAAAGATATCAAGTATTTCATTTTTCTTAAGAGGATGATCAGGCAAAGCATTAAGTAATTGGAGAAGCCTCCCCAAGCTTGTGGGAGACTCTCTTCTTCAATTTGCACAAAATTATATATATATATCCCTTAAAGCAGCTTGTTTCTTATGAGCAGTGAAATATTTAGCAGAGAAGTAATAAATCATATCCTGGGGACTACGCACACAACCAGGATCAAGAGAATTAAACCATATCTTAGCATCACCCTTTAATGAGAACGGAAATATTTTAAGGATGTAAAAGTAGCGAGTTTTCTCATCTTTAGTGAACAGGGTAGCTATATCATTCAATTTAGTAAGATGTGCCACAACAGTTTCAGATTCATAACCATGAAAAGGATCAGATTCAACCAAAGTAATTATATCAGGATCAATAAAGAATTCATAATCCTTATCAGTAACAAAGATAGGTGAAGTAGCGAAAGCAGGGTCAGGTTTCATTCTAGCATTTAGAGATTTCTTACTCCATTTAGCTAATAATTTTTTAAGTTCAGTTCTATTTCTGCAAGCTAAAATGGCTAAAGAAGCATCTTGACCAAAAACATAACCCTTAGGAATAGCAAGTGGTTCTTCATCATCAGTATCATCAGATTCAATATTTTCAATTTCTCTAGCCCTAGCAAGTTGTTCATCAAGAAAAGCACTAAGTGGCATAGTAGTATCAGGCACAGAGGTAGTTTCATCATAAGTATCATGCATAGCAGAAGTGGCATCATCAATAACATGCGACATATCAGAACGAATAGCAGAAGCAGGTGTAGGTGTCGCAAACTTACTCATAACAGAAGGTGAATCAAGTGCAGAGCTAGATGGCAGTTCCTTACCTCCCCTCGTAGTTGAGGGATAGATCTTGGTTTTTGGATCTCTCAAGTTCTTCATAATGATAAGAAGATATATATCCCAAGTGACTCAAAGAATAGAGTTATGCTCCCCGGCAACGGCGCCAGAAAATGGTCTTGATAACCCACAAGTATAGGGGATCGCAACAGTTTTCGAGGGTAGAGTATTGAACCCAAATTTATTGATTCGACACAAGTGGAGCCAAAGAATATTCTCAAGTATTAGCAGCTGAGTTGTCAATTCAACCACACCTGGAAACTTAATATTTGCAGCAAAGTGTTTAGTAGCAAAGTAATATGATAGTAGTGATAATGGTAACAAAAGGTAACAGTAGTAAAAGTAATGTTTTTGGTATTTTGTAGTGATGATAGCAATAGCAACGGAAAAGTAAATAAGCGGAGAACAATATATGGAAAGCTCGTAGGCAATGGATCGGTGATGGAGAATTATGCTGGATGCGGTTCATCATGTAACAGTCATAACCTAGGGTGAAACAGAACTAGCTCCAGTTCGTCAATGTAATGTAGGCATGTATTCCAAATATAGCCATACGTGCTTACAGAAAAGAACTTGCATAACATCTTTTATCCTACCCTCCCGTGGCAGCGGGGTCCTTACGGAAACTAAGGGATATTAAGGCCTCCTTTTAATAGAGTACCGGAACAAAGCATTAACACATATTGAATACATGAATTCCTCAAACTACGGTCATCACCGATATGTATCCCGATTATTGTCACTTCGGGGTTAACGGATCATAACACATAATAGGTGACTATAGACTTGCAAGATAGGATCAAGAACTCTCATATATTGATGAAAACATAATATGTTCAGATCTGAAATCATGGCACTCGGGCCCTAGTGACAAGCATTAAGCATAGCAAAGTCATAGCAACATCAATCTCAGAACATAGTGGACACTAGGGATCAAACCCTAACAAAACCAACTTGATTACACAATAGATCCCATCCAACCCATCACCGTCCAGCAAGCCTACGATGGAATTACTCACGCACCACGGTGAGCATCATGAAATTGGTGATGGAGGATGGTTGATGATGACGATGGCGATGGATTTCCTCTCTGGAGCCCCGAACAGACTCCAGATCAGCCCTCCCGAGAGGTTTTAGGGCTTGGCGGCGGCTCCGTATCGTAAAACGCGATGATTTCTTCTCTCTGATTTTTTTCTCCTCGAAACTCAATATATGGAGGTGGAGTTGGAGTCGGAGAAGAAACAAGGGGCCCACGAGGTAGGGGGCGCGCCCCCCACCCTCGTGGCAAGGTGGTGGGTCCCCTGGCCTTCATCTTTGGCAGGTATTTTTCTTATTTTCTGAAAAGTGTCTCCGTGAAGTTTCAGGTCATTCCGAGAACGTTTGCTCCAGCACATAAATAACACCATGGTAATTCTGCTGAAAACAGCGTCAGTCTGGGTTAGTTCCATTCAAATCATGCAAGTTAGAGTCCAAAACAGGGGCAAAAGTGTTTGGAAAATTAGATACGTTGGAGACGTATCACGCATCCAAGTGCCAACGCACACCCCCAACTCGCCCAAGAAGACACCTTCAGGAAGGTGATGACGCAAGCCGCGCCGCTGTCCCCCAGACCAGAGTTGGATGAGGTTTTCACCCGGGTATGAGAGGGGAGGGAGATGGGAATGAACCTCGACGGCGCCTCCGAGAAGGGGAACGGCGCCAGCAGGCGTCGCCGCCGTCGTGGCCGGAGCCACCAGCCAAAGATTTCTTCCGGTTCGAGCACGCAAACTCCGGCATCCCCACCTTCAATAGATCCGGCGACCGGCGGCCGCCACGACCCAAATCCAGAGGGGAAAAGGCATATGAAGTGGGAGGAAGAGAGAGGATCCGGCGACCGGCGGCGGCTTGTATGGTTTAGTTAGGGCACACGTGGAGGACACCTGGGGTGAGTTTTTTCTAGGTGTTGCAATCGTGGGTAAAAAAGATTGAAGGAACAACGTGTCCGCCTCAACACCTGAGTCGGCAAGCCGCTTTTCTTTCCCCGATTGGAACTCTCTGTGCGCAAGGATGCAAGCCGGCGGGTTGTAGATCTACTATTAAATCTTAGCCGTCAATCTTATAAAACTAACGGATATTAAGAGGTGACGTATAGAAAACTATGAAAGGTTTCATCCTTTAATATTAGGTAAAGTTTTTTTTCCAGAAATATGCACTAGCGGGTCGGCCTGATACGGTAGCACTCAACATGAGAGGTCCTTCCTTTCATTTAATGCGAGATAGCGCTCACCCATTTTAACTCTATTTTTCCAAAAATATACACTAATGGGCTGGCCTGATACTGTAGCACTCAACGTGAGAGGTCCTTACTTTCTTTTAGTGTGAGATATAACACTCGCGTCACCGATCAACCAACCGTGAACTCGTTAGATCATCTCCAACCGGACCCTCCATAGCCGCCCTCTAGGTGGGGTGCCCGATCAATTCCCGGACAAGAAAATGTCATCAAACCAAATGCACCATATCTCGCCCAAACGCCCATATTAACTGACACTCCCCATATCCGGCCCATATATGGGACGGATATAGGGACGCCCGGCTGCGCCTGCCACATAACTGAAGGAAATATGCCCTAGAGGCAATAATAAAGTTATTATTTATTTCCTTATAATCATGATAAATGTTTATTATTCATGCTAGAATTGTATTAACCGGAAACATAATACATGTGTGAATACATAGACAAACAAAGTGTCACTAGTATGCCTCTACTTGACTAGCTCGTTAATCAAAGATGGTTATGTTTCCTGACCATGAACAATGAGTTGTTATTTGATTAACGAGGTCACATCATTAGTTGAATGATCTGATTGACATGACCCATTCCATTAGCTTAGCACCCGATCGTTTAGTATGTTGCTATTGCTTTCTTCATGACTTATACATGTTCCTATGACTATGAGATTATGCAACTCCCGTTTACCGGAGGAACACTTTGGGTGCTACCAAACGTCACAATGTAACTGGGTGATTATAAAGGAGCATTACAGGTGTCTCCAAAGGTAGATGTTGGGTTGGCGTATTTCGAGATTAGGATTTGTCACTCCGATTGTCGGAGAGGTATCTCTGGCCCCTCTCGGTAATGCACATCACATAAGCCTTGCAAGCATTGCAACTAATGAGTTAGTTGCGAGATGATGTATTACGGAACGAGTAAAGAGACTTGCCGGTAACGAGATTGAACTAGGTATTGGATACCGACGATCGAATCTCGGGCAAGTAACATATCGATGACAAAGGGAACAACGTATGTTGTTATGCGGTCTGACCGATAAAGATCTTCGTAGAATATGTAGGAGCCAATATGGGCATCCAGGTCCCGCTATTGGTTATTGACCGGAGACGTGTCTCGGTCATGTCTACATTGTTCTCGAACCCGTAGGGTCCGCACGCTTAAGGTTACGATGACAGTTATATTATGAGTTTATGCATTTTGATGTACCGAAGGTTGTTCGGAGTCCCGGATGTGATCACGGACATGACGAGGAGTCTCGAAATGGTCGAGACGTAAAGATTGATATATTGGAAGCCTATGTTTGGACATCGGAAGTGTTCCGGGTGAAATCGGGATTTTACCGGGTTACCGGAACCCCCCGGGAGCCATATGGGCCTTCATGGGCCTTAGTGGAAAGGAGAAAGGGGCAGCCAAAGGTGGCTGCACACCTTCCCCCTCCCCTAGTCCTATTAGGACTAGGAGAAGGTGGCCGGCCCCCCTCTCTCTCTTTCCCCCCTTGGGAATCCTAGTTGGAATAGGATTGGGGGGGGGAGTCCTACTCCCGGAAGGAGTAGGACTCCTCCTGCGCCCTCCTCCCTGGCCGGAGCCCCCCTCCCCCTTGGCTCCTTTATATACTGAGGCAGAGGCACCCCAGAAACACACAAGTTGATCCACGTGATCTATTCCTTAGCCGTGTGCGGTGCCCCCTGCCACCATATTCCTCGATAATACTATAGCGGAGTTTAGGCGAAGCCCTGCTGCTGTAGTACATCAAGATCGTCACCACGCCGTCGTGCTGACGGAACTCTTCCCCGACACTTTGCTGGATCGGAGTCCGGGGATCGTCATCGAGCTGAACGTGTGCTCGAACTCGGAGGTGCCGTAGTTTCGGTGCTTGATCGGTTGGATCGTGAAGACGTACGACTACTTCCTCTACGTCGTGTCATCGCTTCCACAGTCGGTCTGCGTTGGGTACGTAGACAACACTCTCCCCCTCGTTGCTATGCATCACATGATCTTGCGTGTGCGTAGGAAATTTTTTGAAATTACTACGAAACCCAACAGTGGCATCCGAGCCAGGTTATTTATGTTGATGTTATATGCACGAGTAGAACACAAGTGAGTTGTGGACGATACAAGTCATACTGCCTACCAGCATGTCAACTTTGGTTCGGCGGTATTGTTGGACGAGACGACCCGGACCAACCTTACGCGTACGCTTACATGAGACCGGTTCCCTCGACGTGCTTTGCACATAGATGGCTTGCGGGCGACTGTCTCTCCAACTTTAGTTGAACCAAGTATGGCTACGCCCGGTCCTTGCGAAGGTTAAAACAGAGTCTATTTGACAAACTATCGTTGTGGTTTTGATGCGTAGGTGAGATTGGTTCTTACTTAAGCCCGTAGCAGCCACGTAAAACATGCAACAACAAAGTAGAGGACGTCTAACTTGTTTTTGCAGGGCATGTTGTGATGTGATATGGTCAAGGCATGATGCTGAATTCTATTGTATGAGATGATCATGTTTTGTAACCGAGTTATCGGCAACTGGCAGGAGCCATATGGTTGTCGCTTTATTGTATGCAATGCAATCGTGATGTAATGCTTTACTTTATTACTAAACGGTAGTGATAGTCGTGGAAGCATAAGATTGGCGAGACGACAACGATGCTACGATGGAGATCAAGGTGTCACGCCGGTGACGATGGTGATCATGACGGTGCTTCGGAGATGGAGATCACAAGCACAAGATGATGATGGCCATATCATATCACTTATATTGATTGCATGTGATGTTTATCCTTTTATGCATCTTATCTTGCTTTGATTGACGGTAGCATTATAAGATTATCTCTCACTAAATTATCAAGAAGTGTTCTCCCTGAGTATGCACCGTTGCCAAAGTTCGTCGTGCCCAGACACCACGTGATGATCGGGTGTGATAAGCTCTACGTCCATCTACAATGGGTGCAAGCCAGTTTTTGCACACGCAGAATACTCAGGTTAAACTTGACGAGCCTAGCATATGCAGATATGGCCTCGGAACACGGAGACCGAAAGGTCGAGCGTGAATCATATAGTAGAGATGATCAACATAAACGATGTTCACCATTGAAAACTAATCCATCTCACGTGATGATCGGTTATGGTTTAGTTGATTTGGATCACGTAATCACTTAGAAGATTAGAGGGATGTCTATCTAAGTGGGAGTTCTTTAGTAATATGATTAATTGAACTTAAATTTATCATGAACTTAGTCCCTGATAGTATCTTGCTTGTTTATGTTGATTGTAGATAGATGGCTCGTGCTGTTGTTCCGTTGAATTTTAATGCGTTCCTTGAGAAAGCAAAGTTGAAAGATGATGGTAGCAATTACACGGACTGGGTCCGTAACTTGAGGATTATCCTCATTGCTGCTCAGAAGAATTACGTCCTGGAAGCACCGCTGGGTGCCAGGCCTGCTGCTGGAGCAACACCAGATGTTATGAACGTCTGGCAGAGCAAAGCTGATGACTACTCGATAGTTCAGTGTGCCATGCTTTACGGCTTAGAATCGGGACTTCAACGACGTTTTGAACGTCATGGAGCATATGAGATGTTCCAGGAGTTGAAGTTAATATTTCAAGCAAATGCCCGAATTGAGAGATATGAAGTCTCCAATAAGTTCTATAGCTGCAAGATGGAGGAGAACAGTTCTGTTAGTGAGCATATACTCAAAATGTCTGGGTATAATAATCACTTGATTCAATTGGGAGTTAATCTTCCGGATGATTGCGTCATTGACAGAATTCTCCAATCACTGCCACCGAGGTACAAGAGCTTCGTGATGAACTATAATATGCAAGGGATGAACAAGACTATTCCCGAGCTCTTCGCAATGCTGAAAGCTGCGGAGGTAGAAATCAAGAAGGAGCATCAAGTGTTGATGGTTAACAAGACCACTAGTTTCAAGAAAAAGGGAAAAGGGAAGAAGAAGGGGAACTTCAAAAAGAACGGCAAGCAAGTTGCTACTCAAGAGAAGAAACCCAAGTCTGGACCTAAGCCTGAAACTGAGTGCTTCTACTTCAAGCAGACTGGTCACTGGAAGCGGAACTGCCCCAAGTATTTGGCGGATAAGAAGGATGGGAAGGTGAACAAAGGTATATGTGATATACATGTTATTGATGTGTACCTTACTAGAGCTCGCAGTAGCACCTGGGTATTTGATACTGGTTCTGTTGCTAATATTTGCAACTCGAAACAGGGACTACGGAATAAGCGGGCACTGGCAAAGGACGAGGTGACGATGCGCGTGGGAAACGGTTCCAAAGTCGATGTGATCGCGGTCGGCACGCTACCTCTACATCTACCTTCGGGATTAATATTAGACCTAAATAATTGTTATTTGGTGCCAGCGTTGAGCATGAACATTATATCTAGATCTTGTTTAATGCGAGACGGTTATTCATTTAAATCAGAGAATAATGGTTGTTCTATTTATATGAGTAATATCTTTTATGGTCATGCACCCTTGAAGAGTGGTCTATTCTTATTGAATCTCGATAGTAGTAATACACATATTCATAATGTTGAAGCCAAAAGATGCAGAGTTGATAATGAAAGTGCAACTTAATTGTGGCACTGTCGTTTAGGTCATATCGGTATAAAGTGCATGAAGAAACTCCATACTGATGGACTTTTGGAACCACTTGATTATGAATCACTTGGTACTTGCGAACGGTGCCTCATGGGCAAGATGACTAAAACACCGTTCTCCGGTACTATGGAGAGAGCAACAGATTTGTTGGAAATCATACATACCAATGTATGTGGTCCGATGAATATTGAGGCTCGTGGCGGATATCGTTATTTTCTCACCTTCACAGATGATTTAAGCAGATATGGATATATCTACTTAATGAAACATAAGTCTGAAACATTTGAAAAGTTCAAAGAATTTCAGAGTGAAGTTGAAAATCATCGTAACAAGAAAATAAAGTTTCTACGATTTGAACGTGGAGGAGAATATTTGAGTTACGAGTTTGGTGTACATTTGAAAAACTGTGGAATAGTTTCGCAACTCACGCCACCCGGAACACCACAGCGTAATGGTGTGTCCGAATGTCGTAATTGTACTTTACTAGATATGGTGCGATCTATGATGTCTCTTACTGATTTACCGCTACCGTTTTGGGGTTATGCTTTAGAGACGGCCGCATTCACGTTAAATAGGGCACCATCAAAATCCGTTGAGACGACGCCTTATGAACTGTGGTTTGGCAAGAAACCAAAGTTGTCGTTTCTTAAAGTTTGGGGCTGCGATGCTTATGTGAAAAAGCTTCAACCTGATAAGCTCGAACCCAAATCGGAGAAATGTGTCTTCATAGGATACCCAAAGGAGACTGTTGGGTACACCTTCTATCACAGATCCGAAGGCAAGACATTCGTTGCTAAGAATGGATCCTTTCTAGAGAAGGAGTTTCTCTCGAAAGAAGTGAGTGGGAGGAAAGTAGAACTTGATGAGGTAACTATACCTGCTCCCTTACTGGAAAGTAGTACATCACAGAAAACTGTTTCAGTGACACCTACACCAGTTAGTGAGGAAGCCAATGATAATGATCATGAAACTTCAGATCAAGATACTACTGAACCTCGTAGATCAACCAGAGTAAGATCCGCACCAGAGTGGTACGGTAATCCTGTTCTGCAAGTCATGCTACTAGATCATGATGAACCTACGAACTATGAAGAAGCAATGGTGAGCCCAGATTCCACAAAGTGGCTTGAAGCCATGAAATCTGAGATGGGATCCATGTATGAGAACAAATTATGGACTTTGGTTGACTTGCCCGGTGATCGGCAAGCAATTGAAAATAAATGGATCTTTAAGAAGAAGACTGACGCCGATGGTAATGTTACTGTCTACAAAGCTCGACTTGTCGCAAAAGGTTTTCGGCAAGTTCAAGGGATTGACTACGATGAGACCTTCTCACCCGTAGCGATGCTTAAGTCCGTTCGAATCATGTTAGCGATTGCCGCATTTTATGATTATGAAATTTGGCAGATGGATGTCAAAACTGCATTCCTGAATGGATTTCTGGAAGAAGAGTTGTATATGATGCAACCGGAAGGTTTTGTCGATCCAAAGGGAGCTAACAAAGTGTGCAAGCTCCAGCGATCCATTTATGGATTGGTGCAAGCCTCTCGGAGTTGGAATAAACGTTTTGATAGTGTGATCAAAGCATTTGGTTTTATACAGACTTTCGGAGAAGCCTGTATTTACAAGAAAGTGAGTGGGAGCTCTGTAGCATTTCTGATATTATATGTGGATGACATATTGCTGATTGGAAATGATATAGAATTTCTGGATAGCATAAAGGGATACTTGAATAAAAGTTTTTCAATGAAAGACCTCGGTGAAGCTGCTTACATATTAGGCATTAA
Source organism: Triticum urartu (assembly GCF_056163025.1). Taxonomy (NCBI): domain Eukaryota; kingdom Viridiplantae; phylum Streptophyta; class Magnoliopsida; order Poales; family Poaceae; genus Triticum; species Triticum urartu. The sequence continues at coordinate 108,591,385 of NC_141875.1, read as the reverse complement.
GATCTATAGAGATAGATCAAGGCGCTTAATTGGACTTTCACAAAGCACATACCTTGACAAAATTTTGAAGAAGTTCAAAATGGATCAAGCAAAGAAAGGGTTCTTGCCTGTGTTACAAGGTGTGAAGTTGAGTAAGACTCAATGCCCGACCACTGCAGAAGGTAGAGAATATGAAAGATGTTCCCTATGCATCAGTCATAGGATCTATCATGTATGCAATGCTATGTACCAGACCTGATGTGTGCCTTGCTATAAGTTTAGCAGGGAGGTACCAAAGTAATCCAGGAGTGGATCACTGGACAGCGGTCAAGAACATCCTGAAATACCTGAAAAGGACTAAGGATATGTTTCTCATATATGGAGGTGACAAAGAGCTCACCGTAAAAGGTTACGTTGATGCAAGCTTTGACACTGATCCGGACGATTCTAAATCGCAAACCGGATACGTGTTTACATTAAACGGTGGAGCTGTCAGTTGGTGCAGTTCTAAACAAAGCATCGTAGCGGGATCTACATGTGAAGCGGAGTACATAGCTGCTTCGGAAGCAGCGAACGAAGGAGTCTAGATGAAGGAGTTCATATCCGATCTAGGTGTTATACCTAATGCATCGGGTCCAATGAAAATCTTTTGTGACAATACTGGTGCAATTGCCTTGGCAAAGGAATCCAGATTTCACCAAAGGACCAAACACATCAAGAGACGCTTCAACTCCATCCGGGATCTAGTCCAGGTGGGAGACATAGAGATTTGCAAGATACATACGGATCTGAATGTTGCAGACCCGTTGACTAAGCCTCTTCCACGAGCAAAACATGATCAGCACCAAGGCTCCATGGGTGTTAGATTCATTACAGTGTAATCTAGATTATTGACTCTAGTGCAAGTGGGAGACTGAAGGAAATATGCCCTAGAGGCAATAATAAAGTTATTATTTATTTCCTTATAATCATGATAAATGTTTATTATTCATGCTAGAATTGTATTAACCGGAAACATAATACATGTGTGAATACATAGACAAACAAAGTGTCACTAGTATGCCTCTACTTGACTAGCTCGTTAATCAAAGATGGTTATGTTTCCTGACCATGAACAATGAGTTGTTATTTGATTAACGAGGTCACATCATTAGTTGAATGATCTGATTGACATGACCCATTCCATTAGCTTAGCACCCGATCGTTTAGTATGTTGCTATTGCTTTCTTCATGACTTATACATGTTCCTATGACTATGAGATTATGCAACTCCCGTTTACCGGAGGAACACTTTGGGTGCTACCAAACGTCACAATGTAACTGGGTGATTATAAAGGAGCATTACAGGTGTCTCCAAAGGTAGATGTTGGGTTGGCGTATTTCGAGATTAGGATTTGTCACTCCGATTGTCGGAGAGGTATCTCTGGCCCCTCTCGGTAATGCACATCACATAAGCCTTGCAAGCATTGCAACTAATGAGTTAGTTGCGAGATGATGTATTACGGAACGAGTAAAGAGACTTGCCGGTAACGAGATTGAACTAGGTATTGGATACCGACGATCGAATCTCGGGCAAGTAACATACCGATGACAAAGGGAACAACGTATGTTGTTATGCGGTCTGACCGATAAAGATCTTCATAGAATATGTAGGAGCCAATATGGGCATCCAGGTCCCGCTATTGGTTATTGACCGGAGACGTGTCTCGGTCATGTCTACATTGTTCTCGAACCCGTAGGGTCCGCACGCTTAAGGTTACGATGATAGTTATATTATGAGTTTATGCATTTTGATGTACCGAAGGTTGTTCGGAGTCCCGGATGTGATCATAGACATGACGAGGAGTCTCGAAATGGTCGAGACGTAAAGATTGATATATTGGAAGCCTATGTTTGGACATCGGAAGTGTTCCGGGTGAAATCGGGATTTTACCAGGTTACCGGAACCCCCCGGGAGCCATATGGGCCTTCATGGGCCTTAGTGGAAAGGAGAAAGGGGAAGCCAAAGGTGGCTGCGCACCTTCCCCCTCCCCTAGTCCTATTAGGACTAGGAGAAGGTGGCCGGCCCCCCTCTCTCTCTTTCCTCCCTTGGGAATCCTAGTTGGAATAGGATTGGGGGGGGGAGTCCTACTCCCGGAAGGAGTAGGACTCCTCCTGCGCCCTCCTCCCTGGCCGGCGCCCCCCTCCCCCTTGGCTCCTTTATATACTGAGGCAGAGGCACCCCAGAAACACACAAGTTGATCCACGTGATCTAATCCTTAGCCGTGTGCGGTGCCCCCTGCCACCATATTCCTCGATAATACTGTAGCGGAGTTTAGGCGAAGCCCTGCTGCTGTAGTACATCAAGATCGTCACCACATCGTCGTGCTGATGGAACTCTTCCCCGACACTTTGCTGGATCGGAGTCCGGGGATCGTCATCGAGCTGAACGTGTGCTCGAACTCGGAGGTGCCGTAGTTTCGGTGCTTGATCGGTTGGATCGTGAAGATGTACGACTACTTCCTCTACGTCGTGTCATCGCTTCCGCAGTCGGTCTGCGTTGGGTACGTAGACAACACTCTCCCCCTCGTTGCTATGCATCACATGATCTTGCGTGTGCGTAGGAAATTTTTTGAAATTACTACGAAACCCAACAATAACACTAGTGAGAAAATAGCTAGCCACAACTTTTGTTGGTGGCGTGCCATTTTCAACCAATGCCAACACTATTTTTTTTCTAAATAGTGGTGGCGTTGGTTTATTTGGTACGTCAACTTTTATGGTTAGCGGTGGTTGGCGTTGGATTTTGTTAACACGTCACAAATATGTTGGCCCAGCTGTAATCACCCATTGAAAGATAGTGGTGGTCCTTCCTTTCGTTTAATGCGAGATAACGCTCACCCATTTTTAACTCTATTTTTTCCCGAAAATATACACTAATGGGCCTGCGTGATACTGTAGCACTCAACGTGAGAGGTCCTTACTTTCGTTTAATGTGAGATATAACACTCGCGTCACCGATCAGCCAACCGTGAACTAGTTAGATCATCTCCAATCGGACCTTCCATAACCGCCCTCTAGGTGGGCTGCCCGATCAGTTCTCGGACAAGAAAATGTCACCAAACCAAACACACCATATCTGACCCAAACGCCCAGACTAACTGACAATATGGGACGGATATGGGACGCCCGGCTGCGCCCGCCACATAGCACTAGTGAGAAAATGGCTAGCCACAATTTTTGTTGGTAGCCTGTTGAAGAAACATATAATCTTAATCCATTACCTATTGAAGAAACTCATGGTCTTGATAACCCGACACAGGTAGTAAAGGTAAATTCTCTCTATAGATATGATAAAGCTGAAATCCCATTTACTAAATTTGCTAGCCCATGCTTAGATGAGTTTGATAAATTTATGGCTAAGCATGAAGATTTTGATGCTTATTTTGGTAGACAATTGAAATACAATTCAAATATGCTTGAACACTTGGGTGATTATATGGCTAATGTCAAAGGTGAACTTAAACTTATTAGTAAACATGCTTCTATGGTTACCACTCAAGTAGAACAAGTACTTAAAGCTCAAAATGATTTTCTCAATGAATTGAATAGTAAGAATAATGATAATGCTGTTAGAGTGGCTACTAGAACCGGTAAAATGACTCAAGAACCTTTGTATCCTGAAGGCCATCCTAAAAGAATTGAGCAAGATTCTCAGAGAAATAATATAGATGCACCTAGTCCTTCTAAAAGGAAGAAAAAGAAAAATGATAGGACTTTGCATGCTTCTAGTGAACCTGTTATTGAACCACCTGAGAATGCAAATGATATTTCTATTTCTGATGCTGAAACTCAATCTGGTAATGAACCTGAAACTAGTGATAATGCTAATAATAATATTCATGATGATGCTCAACCTAGTAATGATAATGATATAGAAATTGAACCTGCTGTTGATCTTGATAACCCACAATCAAAGAATCAACGTTATGATAAGAAAGACTTTGTTGCTAGGAAACATGGTAAAGAAAGAGAACCTTGGGTTTAGAAACCCATGCCTTTTCCTCCCAAACCATCCAAGAAAAAGGGTGATGAGGATTTTGAGCGCTTTGCTGAAATGATTAGACTTATCTTTTTGCGTATGCGATTAACTGATATGCTCAAAACCAATCCTTATGCTAAGTACATGAAAGATATTATTACAAATAAAAGAAAGATACCGGAAGCTGAAATTTCCACCATGCTTGCTAATTATACTTTTAAGGGTGGAATACCAAAGAAACTTGGAGATCCAGGAGTACCCACTATACCATGCTCTATTAAAAGAAACTATGTTAAAACTGCTTTATGTGATCTTGGAGCCGATGTTAGTGTTATGCCTCTCTCTTTATATCATAGACTTGATTTGAATAAGTTGACACCTACTGAAATATCTTTGCAAATGGCTGATAAATCAACTGCTATACCCGTCGGTATTTGTGAGGATGTGCCTGTTGTAGTTGCAAACGTTACTATTTTAACGGACTTTGTTATTCTTGATATTCCCGAGGACGATAGTATGTCTATTATTCTTGGAAGACCCTTTTTGAATACTACAGGGGCTGTTATTGATTGCACTAAAGGCAATGTCACTTTTCATGTTAATGGTAATGAGCATACGGTACACTTTTTGAGGAAACAACCTCAAGTTCATAGTATCAACTCTATTGGAAAAATGCCATCGATTATATTTGGAGGTTTTGAATTTCCTCTTCCTACTGTCAAGAAGAAATATGATATTCTTATTATTGGGGATGTGCATATCCCCGTTGAGGTAACATAATGTTATTCGAAATTTCTCCGGTTCCATGTTATTCGAAATGAGTTCGTTAACAAGACTCGATCAACCTTGTTAGTGGATTCCTTTTGATGATCATGAGATGGATGAAACTAGAAGGCACAACCTTCTGTACCCCACTTTTACTTTCTGTTATTTATATTAAATAAAATAAAAATAGTATTTCTTTGTCTGTTATCTGATTATCCATGCAATATAAAAATACCTCGAAAATAAAAGTTCTCCAAATGCCCTGAAATTTAAATATGATTTTTTCTAGAATATTTGAGAATATTTGGCACTAAGAACACAGTAGGGGGGTCAACCACCTGCCCATGAGGGTGGAGGGCGCGCCCTACCCCCCTAGGCGCGCCCCCTGCCTCGTGGGCCCATGGTGGCCCTCCTCCACTTATTCCTGCACCCACACACTTCTTCTTCCTCCCACAAACATGAATATCCAGCTCAAGCACGAGTTCTAGCTCATTTTGCTGCCATTTTTGATCTCCTTACTCAAAGCACCTCTCACAAAACTGCTTGGGGAGATTGTTCCTTAGTATGTGACTCCTCCATTGGTCCAATTAGTTTTTGTTCTAGTGCTTTATTCATTGCAAATTTTTGCTGCTTAGGTGGCCCTGTTCTTGAGCTTGCATGTCAAATTTATATGGTCAAAAGTAGTTTTGATGCATGTATAGGCCCTAGGCACTTGTAGGAGTAGTTGCTATCAATATTATTGAGTTTGGTTTACTTTTATTTTGAAGTTACTAAATTTTTTTAGAATTTTTCAGAAAATGATGAGGAGAATTTTGAGGGGCTCATCGAGCCAAAGCTCGAAGGAAAAGGCACCAAAGCCTAAGTATAATCTGCCTCGCACCGCGGAGGTTCGGGCGTGTGAATGGCCTTCCGATTATTTCTTGAGAGCAACCGGTATTTATGAAGATTTTCATGAATTGGCTAAGAATGCAGGCCTCACCGCTTTCCTCCATGACCAATGCGATCAGTATCTCTTACTCACAAATACCTTTGTGCAAAACTTTCATTTCCATTCTAGGAGCTCACCACCTACGGTGGAGTTTCATTTATATGATGAGCATAAGGAGATGTCACTTTATGATATTTGTCGGGTTTGTTTAGTCCCTTTTGAGGGCAAGACAGAAGAACCACATCGCGATGATGTGGAAGGGTTTATTGATACTATCACTGTAGGGGGAACAAGGAAGGTTTCCGATGCACGAATCACTAGTATACATTTTCCTGTTTTACGTTATTTTGCATTATTTGCTAGTCGTTGTTTAATTGGTCGCGGAAACTGTGGAAACCTTAGTATCCCTGATATTATTATTTTGCTCCACAGTTTATACGGTGATAACTCTGTTAGTATGGGCGGCATTATTGCTAAACGGTTAAGTCTGAACCGTACCAAGGGCCCCATCTTTGGAGGCATCTATGCTTCACGCCTAGCTGCACATTTTAACATACCTATTAGGCATTATGAGAAGGAAGAAAAAGTGCTGCCTCGTGTTTATCTAGATTATAAAAGTATGGTGGCACATGATTTTATTGTTAAGAATAGGGAAGGAGAGCTTAAATACCAATTGTTCTTTAATAAACATCATCCTGAAACTATTACCCTACCTGCTCCTTATTTGTTTGATTTATCTGTAGGCCAGTACCTTGTTCTGTTAAAGGCTATTCATGCCTATCGGAACCCTACACCACCCATGGAGCCAGAGCCGGAACCACAAGTTGATCCTTGTCGGTGTACTAGAGTAGGGGTACCCTAGTATCCCGAACTTGTGCACGGGCAGTCGCAGCATCCCGCGGCAAGGCTTGCCGGGTGACCGCCAAGGTCCTCCGTGGTTCCTTTGGAGCCATACAAGAACAAAGTATCCAAGTCAAAGAGACAAGACCCCAGCAAGAGGAGCTTGCCGGGAAGGCCAACCAAGGCATCTTAAGACCCCGGCAAGAGGAGCTTGCCGGGAAGACCAACCAAGGCCCGGTGAGCGACAAGCTCCCGGACGCGACAAGACAACGACCGCAGCAAGGCGCCTGCCGCGGCAAGCCACCACTCTGCCCGCGCTCCCGCACATCCACCAACGTGTCGCTCTGGGACCCTTCCAGGCGTACGTGGCGGGAGGCTGTGCAGCCAGCGACGCACGGTGGCAAGCGGCGCTGACAAGATTGCCATCGTGGCGAGCGGTGGCGCCCCTGACGGTCCCTTTTGCACTGTTTAGGCGATGTAGACGGGCATTTAATGCCCTTGTCCCCTGCCGTCAGGGTTAGGTATGATACACTGTAGCAGGTAGCTGTACCTACTGCAGCACCTTTCCATTTTTACCCTTTGTCCCCGTTGCCACCTGTCGGTGACCCCTTGAGCATATAAAAGGAGGCCCATGCGCAACGTAGGGGGGTGAGCTAGTTCAAGAACACTCACGCTCGGTCTCGTTAGCTGCGGGTGTGTACTGTAGCACTCCGCGCTCCCGAGCAAGAACTCAATACAAACCACAAAGCAGGAGTAGGGTTTTACGCATCTGTGCGGCCCGAACCTGGGTAAACCGCTCGTGTGTTTCGCCTCGATCTGCTCTTCGTGCGACCTCCGCCCCCGCCGAACCGAAAGGGACTCGGTCCGCCGGTCCCATAGGTGTTCGTGGATCAGTACCCCGGCATCTTTGGCACGCCAGGTAGGGGGCGTCGAGGTTGTGTGAACCAGATCCGGCGTTCACGCGAGCTAGATCTTCATCATCTTCATTGACATGCCGCCGAAGAAGAAGGCTTCGGAGGCGGCTGCTCCGTCTGCGCCGAACCCACCATCGCCGGAGCAAACGGCTGATGGGGCAGGTGCCGGCGGAAGAACGGGCGTCGACGAGGGAGCTCACGGTGCTGCCAGGTCCAAGGACAAGGCTGCGCTGCCCATCGGCGGTGTGGCCGGCTCCCACAATGACCGGGCGCACTCCAAGACCTCGGCGTCCGTGCATGCACCGCGCCCATCTCAGGACGCGCGGGACCGGCAGCGTCATGGTACTCACGGTACCATGCGTTTGCTGGACCAAGATCGAGCTAGTGGATCTCGGAGTGCTCAAGACCAGCATGCACGCCAACATGTTGGCACGAGCGAGGCACGGTCGCCTGGACGGGACACTGCTCCTTCTAACATAGTTAGAAGTCCGAGCATATCCCGCTCCTCGCACCGTTCACCACCGCCACCCACCACTGCAGCAGAAGCTTTGGCGCGAGCTCAACTGCTCCTGGACTAGCCTCCAACGGCAGACAAGATCGATGACTAGAGGGCCACCATTCAGAGTCTCATCGGCTTCGCCAACGGCGACACTCAACGGCAGCCGAGCACGTCGCAGCCACGGTAAGTTAGCCAGGCACGAGCCGGTGGCAACAAGACCGGTGGGGGTGCAACCACTGTGCACTCTCCGCCCCGAAGGCCAAGATCGCCGACTCGCCGGATCCACCTCGACAGCGACTGCACCGCGTCATCAGATCCACGAGCTCTTCGCGATCAGCGCCAAGTTCTTCACGAACGACAGCAAGAAGACGCTCGTACTCGCATCGAGCGCCGAAGAGAAGCGCAACGTCAATCAGACTAGCGCGCTGGGCCCTCTGTCGACATGCATGCGCCAGGGGAACCAGGCGACTTGCCGTACGCGGTAGGTTGTCCTGCGTTTACTCGTGAGCTGCGGCAAGTCCAGTGGCCCAGCATGAAGAATTTCAAGCCAGACGTACCAGAGAAGTACGACGGCAAGTCGCATCCGTCGGAGTTCCTCAGCATCTACACCATCGCGGTGCATGCTGCCGGGGGACGGGACGACAAGATCCTTGCCAACTACTTCCCGCTGGTGCTCAAGCCCAACGTCAGGTCCTGGCTCATGCACTTGCCGGACAACTCCATATCCTCCTAGGCAGACCTATGCCATCAGTTTGTCGGCGCCTTTACAGGCGGCCACAAACCTCATGGCCAAGAGAGTGACCTTCATCTGCTCGCCCAGAAGGAAGGAGAGCCCCTGCGCAAGTACATTCAGAGATTCAGCCGTGTACAAAACAACATCCCAGATGTCCACCCTGCCGCGGTCATCAGCGCGTTCCATCAGAACGTGCGTAACCGCAGGATGCGGGAGGAGATGGCGATGTGCAAGATCAGAGACGTCAGTGAGCTGTATGCCCTGGCCGACAAGTGTGCACGTGCTGAAGAAGGGAGGAAACTCCCTGGAGAGAATACAGGAGCAGAAGGATCTGACAGCGAGGATGCTGCCCCGGCAAAGAAAAACCGGCGGCGGAACAGGAAGAAGAAAGGCAAAGATGTGCTAGTCGTTGAGCAGTCCGACAACGAAGGTGGCGCCAAGAAAGCCAAGGTTGGTAGCTCCGGCAAGGAGATTGCCGCATGCACCAACTGCCAGGCTGTGGCGGTCGCCGACAAGCAGGACGACACCGACAAGCAGTACTGCAAGATCCACCGCACCAAGGGCCATGACCTCCAGAGCTGCAAGAAGGTCGAGCAGCTTGTCCAGCAACAAAAGGCTGAATACAAGCGACGCGACAAGGAGAGGGCCCAAGGAGGCGCTGGAGAATCCGGCAAGAAGCACGCCGGCCGGGGAGGACGCCGCGGCAAGGCTAAGCAGCGGCAAGGAGACAGACCTCCCCGCGGCCGCGACAAGGATGAAGATGACGACGATGACGAAGACATGGATGATGTCGAGACCAGTGAGCAGGAGTTCCAGAAAGCCACAGAGGTCTTGTGCATTGACGGCGGTGCTTCTCTGCATACTTCGCACCGCCAACTCAAGCAGTGGGTGCGGGAAGTCAATGCGGCAGAACCACCCGTCGAATCACGCAAGCTTCTGAAATGGTCCAGCACGCCTATCATCTTTGATATTGAGGACCACCCTGATCGCACAACTGCGGTCGGGTGCTTGCCGATGTTGGTTTCACCAACTATCCGCAACCTCAAGGTCACTAAGATGCTAGTTGACGGCGGGGCCGGCTTGAACCTGATCTCCTCCGCTGTACTCCAGAAACTCCAGATCCCTGACAGCGAGCTTGAAGAGACCGGCACATTCCAAGGAATCAACCCGGGAAGGAGCAAGCCGAAGGGGAAGGTCACGTTGCCAGTAACATTTGGCAGCGAGCTGAACTTCAGGACTGAGAGGGTCACTTTTGACGTTGCCGATATTCCATTGCCTTACAATGGGATACTTGGGCGTCCAGCACTCGCCAAGTTCATGGCAGCCTCTCACTACGCATACAACATGCTGAAGATGCCAGGCCCGATAAGCGTCATCTCTGTCCCTGGCGACAAGAAGGATGCTCTTATCTGCGCCGACAAGATCTACCGGGAAGTAGCAGCCATAGCAGATGGCAAGTCACTTGCCGTTGAAGCTCCCGGGGGGAAGAAGACCAAGTCCGGCAAGAGTTCTGATGCCCACTCCGGCAAGCGCACCTCTTCGGAGTGCTGCGCTGCCGCCGAGGACGCACCATCGAGCTCCACTGGCAAGTGTAAGAAGACAATGGCAGCTCCGCCAGAGACGAAGAAGGTGTTCGCCAAGGAGGACGGCACTGGTGGTACCTTCACCATCAGTGCCACTCTCGACCCTAAATAGGAAAGCGCGCTCATTGCTTTCCTGCGGGCGAATGTCGACGTGTTTGCGTGGCAACCGTCTGACATCCCCGGTGTTCCCAGGAAAGTAATTGAGCACCATCTTGTCGTTTGTCCTCCTGTGCGGCCCATCAAGCAGAAGGTCAGGAAGCAAGCAGTGGAGCGCCAAGAATTCATCGCGGAAGAGATCAAAACGTTGGAAGCAGCAGGCCTTGTCAGAGGAGTGCTCCATCCTACGTGGTTGGCCAATCCTGTAGTCGTGCGCAAGGCGAATGGGAAATGGAGACTTTGTATCGATTTTACCGATGTTAACAAAGCTTGTCCCAAAGACCCATTTCCTTTGCCGCGCATTGACCAGATTGTTGACTCCACAGCCGGATCTGATTTGCTTTCATTTCTTGACGCATACTCAGGATACCATCAGATCTTCATGGCAGAAGAGGATGAGGAGAAGACCGCATTTATTACTCCATGTGGCACATACTGTTTCATACGGATGCCTTTCGGATTAAAAAATGCTGGTTCAACATTTGCAAGAGTAGTCCATGTCGCTCTTGAGCCACAAATACACAGAAATGTGGAAGCCTATATGGATGACATAGTGGTCAAGAGCAAGGACAAGGCAACTCTGATCCAAGATTTAGACGAGACCTTTGCAAATCTGCGCAAGATCAGCCTCAAACTCAACCCAGAGAAGTGTGTGTTTGGAGTCCCCTCCGGCAAGCTTCTCGGGTTCTTCGTGTCTCAGCGGGGAATTGAAGCCAATCCCGACAAGATCAAGGCCATTGAGCAGATTGAAGCACCAAAGCGCGTCAAGGATGTACAAAGACTTGCCGGTTGCGTGGCTGCTCTCAGCAGGTTTATCTCTAGGTCTGCTGAGCGCGCCCTGCCATTTTTCAAATTATTGAAAAAGGCAGGTCCAATGAAATGGACTCCGGAAGCGGAGGCTGCGCTGCAAGACTTGAAGAGATACCTGTCCTCCCCTCCAATACTTGTCGCACCTAACCCACAAGAGAAGTTGCTGCTGTATATAGCGGCAACCAATCAAGTGGTTAGTGATGCGTTAGTAGCAGAGAGGGAGGCAGATGACGAGCTAGCAACCACGGCAGGCGCATCCAGCGACAAGCAGGGGGCTTCTCCGGCAAGCTCTGGTCCCGACAAAGATGGATCTACGCAGATGCGCGAGGAGATACATAAGAAGATGGTGCAGCGCCCAGTTTACTTTGTCAGTTCCCTTCTGCAGGGGGCTAGGTCAAGGTACTCATGGCCTCGAGAAAGCTGCGCCATTACTTCCAAGCACATGAGATCACAGTTGTCACTCGCTTTCCGCTGAAGAGGATACTACAGAATCCAGAAGCGACAGGCAGGGTTGTTGAGTGGGCACTGGAACTGTCAAGCTTTGGCCTCAAGTTTGAGAGCACTTCAACTATCCAGAGCAGAGCATTGGCAGAATTTATAGCAGAATGGACGCCAACACCAGATGAAGAAATTCCAGAAATGAGCATCCCCGTCAAGGAAGCAGGAAAAGAGTGGCTGATGTACTTTGATGGTGCCTTTTCGCTGCAAGGCGCCGGCGCTGGCGTGCTGCTTGTCGCACCCGCCGGAGAGCACCTCAAGTACGTAGTCCAGATGCACTTTCCCAAGGAGCAAGCAACAAACAATACTGCAGAGTATGAAGGCTTGCTTGCCGGTCTCAGGATCGCGGCAGACCTTGGGATCAAGAAGCTCATTGTCAGGGGTGACTCACAGCTTGTCGCCCGCCAAGTGAACAAGAGCTATCAGAGTCCGTTGATGGAAGCCTACGTCGACGAAGTGAGAAATCTAGAAGAGTACTTTGACGGCCTACAGATGGAGCATGTTTCGAGAGCCCAGAATGCCATTGCCGATGGCCTGCCAAAGTGCGCCGCACTTAAGTTACCTGTGGAACCAGGGATCTTTGTGCTCAAGCTGACTCAACCGTCTGTAACGCCACCAACTGGACAGAGCAAGAAGAGGAAGTTGATTTCTGGTGACTATTTTCCGGCAGAGCTTCCCGAAGCCGCCGCCAAGAAGGTCCCCAAGATCAACGCCAAGAGCGCTGAGGAGCAATATGCTCCGGCAAGCCCCAGGGTTTGTTCCATTGAAGCAGAAGCTCCCGACAAGTTTTTCTCCGGCAAGCTTGCCGGGGAACGACAAGCTTCGGCAGACCCGCAGGTTCTCGCCGTAGAAGCGGATGTTCCCGCAGCCGCAGATTTGCCTTTAGTCCTTGTTGTCGAGCCACAAGCTCCAGCATGGGCACAGCAGATTGTCCGTTTCCTTCAGACAGGAGAACTTTCTGAAGAGCAAGAAGAAGCGGAAAGAGTAGCCTGGCAGTCAAGTATGTACCAGTTTGTCGACAAGACACTGTACAGAAGAAGACTGAACGATGTGAAATTGAAGTGTATTCACCGGGAAGACGGACAAAAGCTGTTGGCAGAGATACATGGAGGCATATGTGGTCACCACATTGGCGCAAGAGCACTTGTCGGCAAAGCATTCCGGCAAGGTTTCTTTTGGCCGACAGCCCTCCAGGATGCAACTGCACAAGTAACCAAGTGTGAAGTGTGCCAGTTCCATTCCAAGCAGATACACCAACCAGCTCAAGCTCTCCAGACGATCCCTTTATCCTGGCCATTTTCAGTCTGGGGGCTCGACATCCTCGGCCCCTTTCCCTGAGCAGTCGGGGGCTTTGAGTACTTGTACGTAGCAATCGACAAGTTCACAAAGTGGCCGGAAGTGGAACCAGTGAGGAAGGTGACAGCACAGTCAGCAGTCAAGTTCTTCAGGTCAATTGTTTGCCGCTTCGGGATCCCTAACAGGATAATCACCGACAACGGTACACAATTCACGAGCCGCACCTTCATGCAGTACGTCTAAGATCTTGGCGCCAAGGTCTGCTTCTCTTCTGTTGCTCACCCGAGAAGCAACGGTCAAGCGGAGAGGGCAAATGCTGAAGTGCTGCGCGGGCTCAAGACCAGGACTTTCAACAGGCTGCACAAGTGCGGAAGAAACTGGATCTAGGAGCTGCCGGTGGTTCTTTGGTCGATCAGGACGACGCCAAATCGAGCCACTGGCCAGACACCTTTCGCTCTAGTCTATGGAGCAGAGGCAGTTCTCCCCACGGAACTCGTATACAGGTCACCTCGAGTGCTCGCTTATGATGAGCTTGAGCAAGAGCAGCTGCAACAAGATGACGCGCTGCTCCTTGAGGAAGACCGTCTTCAGGCTGCTGTGCGAGCTGCTCGCTTGCTACCATAGCCGCAAAGTTAACGCCAGAAGTCTCGAGGAAGGCGACCTTGTTCTTCGGCGTGTTCAGTCCGCCAAGAATTCCAACAAGTTGACGCCGAAGTGGGAAGTCCCTTACCGGGTGAAACGAGTCACTGGGCCTGGCGCTGTCTGCCTTGAGACCGAAGATTGCATTCCGGTGAGCAACTCCTGGAACATTGAGCATCTTCGTAAGTTTTACCCGTAAGGCGCGGTTGCCGGAACCTGTTCCGGCAACCACCTTTTGTACAAGTCTTGCCGCTGTTGCATGTAATCCTTTGTAAAAAGCCGGGCGCAGACCCCGTGCATAAGTAAAGCTCATGTGCTCCGCACATTTTGTCAATTTTATGCTTTCTATTTTTTGGCATATATGATCTGACACTTTGTGCATCACCTACTCCACGGTAAGCAATAACGAGCCGTAAGGCTCCGTATCTTTATTTTCTCTTCTTTCTTTTTTCTCAAGGAAAGGAAGGTTCCCTCGCCCACAAGTTTGCCGGGGGGGAAAGGAGAAGATAATGGTATGGACCAGGCGTCGTTCAAGAAAGTTTCGCCTTGCCGGGAAGCAAACAACAGAAAAGCTAAGTTGCCAAAGTTTGAGCAATCAGATTTTTTAAATTTTTAAGTTATCTCCCTTGAACGACCGCACTTTGTATGGAAAACCTGTGCGCGGAGGAACCAACTTGTAGCTAGTTGCGCCCTTACTTTGTTTCGAGTCCGCTCAACAATTTAAGTGAGCTGCAACTAGTTACAACAAGGTTTCTTGTCGGTAGCGGCACCGCCAGCAGGCTGCTGACGTCCCGCACTCAGCGCTCGTGGCTCGGGTGCCTGCACCGGCAAGTTCCCTAAAAGCGTAGGGCAAAAACATACAAAGGAAGGAATCAAGTAAAGGGAATAACATTGCAATCATTACCCAGAATAGAGTTATATTACAAAATAGCTTGTCGCGGCTCTAACAGATTGTTTTCATAACATGACAAACAGCGACAAGAAAAGAAGAAATGGGCGGCCTAATCTACGCGATCGCCCTCGATCCTCTTGATCCTGCTCACCTTGTCCACAATGGGTGCGACAAGGGCCTTGAGCGCCTCCAGATCAGCATCCGGCGGCAGGGTCTTGAGGACGTTGGTGAGGTTGAGGCCCGGATTGCGGAAGGCCACCTTCACCAACACTTTCTGAAGAGCTCCCCCGCAGATCTTGCGCGACTCGTCAGCCAGTTGCTTTGGGATCCTCTCCCGGAGTCGCTGGAGGGGCGTCGCCACGCCCTTAAAGAACAAGACGAGCTTGGCGCTGGGTTGGAGGTTCTCGTCGGAGGGATACCCGAGGTCCTCCATCCCCAGCTGAGCCAGCTCCTTGTCAATATCTGCGGCAGCACTCACGAGGCTCTCCATCTAGTGCTCCACATTTTCCCTGAAAGCATTCTGGGTGGCGGCAACACTTTCCAGCAGCGCCTTGTCGGCCTTGATCTCTTCTTTCAAGGCCGCCTCCTGCTTCTTGGCGCCGTCCAGAGTCTTGGTCAAAGTGGTCAGCTTCAACTCAAGATTCGCGTTAGAGTCCTTGGCGGCGCTAAGCTCTTTGCCTTTCTCGGCGAGATCGGCCTCCAGCTGCGCCACCTTCGTCTCCAGCTCCTTCTTGGCGGCCTCGGCGGCGGCGGCAGCATCCTCTGCTTGCTTGAGGGCTCCACCGAGTTTTTCCTCACGCACGGCAAGCTCCTCCTCGTGGGCGTCAAGATTGACCTTCCGCTGCGCCAGCTCGCCCTCCTCCGCGGATAGCTTCACAGCGGCAAGCCGCTGTTGCTCTTCGACTTCAGCCTTCTCGAGGAGGAAGGCCTTCTGCGCTTCGACAAGTTGCTCTCGCTCCTCCACCAGGGACCGGAGAGCTTCCTGGTGGAGACCCCGGAGCTCCTCCGCGCGCTTCTCGATGTCTTCTCCCGCCTTCGCGACAAGTGCCTCGCGGGATTCCAGCTTGGCTTGCCGCGCGCGGTAGAGCGACAACAACTTCCGCAGCAGCCGCTCTTCCTCAGGCTCATTGCTGCTGCTGCTCGGCGCGTCAACCAGCGTCAGCCCCGCGGAGGCAAGCACTTCCCCGTCGAAGATCTCTCCCTCGACTGGCGCCCTGGAGCTTGACGCCCAGGGGAGGTTGATGAAGACGTCATCGCCGGCCTTCAAGTATACGCCTGGCTGGGGCTCTTCGGAGCCTGGCGCTGCGGCAGCGGCGGACGGGTCGGCGGTCGGTGTAGCGCCTGGCGCTCCTGCGGCCTCAGGGCCGTCAGTGCGATCGCCGGACCCCTCGCCAGTTGCTGCGGTGGCAGCCTTGGCAGCCTCTGCGTCGGCGGGACCGCCAGCACCGGCTGCTTCTTCGGCGGCAACCTCGGTCTCCATCGGCTCTGTAGCAGATGGGTCTGACAGCCAGAAAGGGGAGAAGAGTCAAGCAAAAACCCAAGAAGATCAAAAGAAGAAGAACCCAAGGGAAGTTTTGAAGCAAAAGGATTACCTGTACCGGGTTCTGCAGTCGTAGTCTCCGCCGTCGGGGGGCCGCTGGTGCTGTCCCTTGCCGGAGAACCCTCCCTTGCCGGAGACTTCTCCCTTACCGGAAAGCTCTCCCTTGCCGGAGAGCTCTCCCCTGTCGGGGGATTCTCCCTTGGCTCCTGGTGGGGCTGCTCTGCTCCTACACAAACCAGTAGTCAGATATCAGCAAAAACAGAGTATCCATGCGCACCTCATAGCAGAAAGCAAACCATATACTTACGCTGGGGCTGCTCTGGAGAAAGGTTGCCGGGTCCGGCAAGGTTGTCTCGGACGCACCCCCTGCTGTCGCAGTAGGTTCGTCCTCGATGACAATCACCGGGACCTTGGCCCTCTTTGCTGCTCTCTGGGCCAGAGTCCTAAAGAGGAACAAGTTCAGAGTCAAGCAAATGAGATACAAAACAAAACAGCAAGAATTGAAGAACTGCAAGTACAGCAAGAGAAGCTTACTCTTCTTCTTCTTCCTCGTCGGAGCTGAACGCGGAGAAGTCGAAGTCCAGCGCGCGCCCGGCGCGAGGAGGTGGAGGAGAAGCTTCCCTTGGCCACTTGGCGGGAGCAGTGGCGATGGTCTGAGATGACCCCGCTCCAGCTGTCGGCGCGGCGTGAGCAGCGGCAGGAACTGAAGCGGTGGTCCGGCTAGACCCCGCTCCAGTTGCCGTCGCAGCATGAGGCGCTCCCGCGGCAACGGTGTTTGCCGCGGTGGAGCGTGTCATGCGGCGCGGCGACTGTTGACCCGCTTGCCGCTCCGCTACGTCACCGGCCTTGCGGAGACGCCTTCTTGGTGGGGATGGAGGCTCTGCTTGCGGCGAGCTGCCCGGAGATGAAGAGGAAGAGGAGTTGATCTCCAGCGAGCCGCTCGTATCTTTGGCGGGCTCGCTCGACCCGACGCCATGTCCGGCAAGTTCTTTCCCGCCGGCGGGCTCCCCTCGCTCGGCACGGCTTGCTGCCTCTGCTGCCTCTGCCTCCTCCACGGTGAATCCAAATTCGCCCGCGGCTGCGGCTGCCGCCGCCTCTTCCAGTCTAGTGGTGATGAGTGCCATCTCCGCATCGGTGGTGTCGCGGGTGAGGCTATCCTTCTCGTCGGAGCGGATTGGCACTTCTACCAAGTCATCGAAGAATTGCTGCATGGCGTCGTCCGCAGGCTCTTGCCAAGTTGGGACAATTCCATGCGAGTCGCACAGCGGCATCATTGCACGGATGCGGTCGAGCGCGGAATTGTTGCACAACGGAACGACACCCCCCGGCAACCTGAACACTTCGGGATGTTGGGGGTCATACTTGAACAGCTCTTGAAGCATCGCGTTGAGCTCCAGAATAGTGAAGTTGAAGTTGAGGCCCGGACGCAGCCTCATGATATCTGCCGCATTCTTGAACTCCCAGGTGGGTCTCCCCCGTTCCTGCAGGGGGGCGATGCGACGGCGAAGAAAATCTGCGCCAACAGCGCCTACAGTGAGCCCGGCAAGCCTGAGGCGTAGGATCCGGATGACAGCAATCTTCAGCCTGTCGTCTTCCGAGGCCACGTCACTCCAATCGCTGCCGCGTGCTACTGGGGTTTGGCGCCGGGTGGTGAATGGCTGCGGGTTCTCCTCGTCAGTCCAACACCAGTCTGCTCTCCACTCCTCCCACTTGCCGCGGAATTCTCCCTCCAGATAAGTTTCCTTCTTGCCGGCCCTTGAGATCTAGGCGATTCCGCCGGATAAAGGCTCTCCTCTCTCTACTCGGGGTATGAAGAAGTGGCGAAAGAGGGTTACATTGGGATGGACTCCGACAAAGTTTTCGCAGAGATGTGCGAAAACTGCCATGGTTAGGACGGCATTGGGGGTGCAGTCAAGGAGGTGGAATCCATAGGTATTCATGATGTCGCAGAAGAATTCAGAGAAAGGCGGGCAGAGCCCGCAGTAGAAGAACAAGGCGAAGAAAGGGTATCCGTTTGGGGCCTTCTTCCAAGCGGCGGCGGGAAGTACCTTCGTGCGCGGATGCGTTCGTGTCTCCGTCGACCAGAAGAGGTAGTAGTTCTCCCTCAGCTCCCTCGCGGCAAGCTTGGGGGGGAAGACTGCCCGCTCCTTTCGCAGCGCCGCAAGCCGCTGCGCCTCGGTCGACTTCACGACCTTCCCCTTGTCAGCTTTTGGAGCCATGGCGGAAGTGGTGGAGGAGGTCGACGGCGTTGGTGGTGCTGGTGGCGATGAGGGGCGGAGCGCTGCTTCTTTCGGCTTTGGGAAGACGAGGGAGCGGCGGAGATTTCTGAGATTAGAGCAGCAACGGGCGAATGGGCAAACTACCCCTGTTTCCCCTGCTTATAAAGAGGGAGGGGGCGGACGTTCCGCATTTCCGAATAAAGAAACCACCCACGATCTCTCCCACGACACCGCATTCAACGCGTGCCCTTCGGGGAGGGCGCGGTGGATACGGAGAGAGATACGGCGTAACCTAGGCCGCGTGTGCCCGTGCCCTGTTTTGGGCCTGGCCCAACAGCGCTCGGCACCGTGTATGGCCCAGGCCCGGCGGCTCCTGTTGGTGTACTAGAGTAGGGGTACCCTAGTATCCCGAACTTGTGCATGGGCAGTCGCAGCATCCCGCGGCAAGGCTTGCCGGGTGACCGCCAAGGTCCTCCGTGGTTCCTTTGGAGCCATACAAGAACAAAGTATCCAAGTCAAAGAGACAAGACCTCGGCAAGAGGAGCTTGCCGGGAAGGCCAACCAAGGCATCTCAAGACCCCGGCAAGAGGAGCTTGCCGGGAAGACCAACCAAGGCCCGGTGAGCGACAAGCTCTCGGACGCGACAAGACAACGACCGCAGCAAGGCGCCTGCCGCGGCAAGCCACCACTCTGCCCGCGCTCCAGCACATCCACCAACGTGTCGCTCTGGGACCCTTCCAGGCGTACGTGGCGGGAGGCTGTGCAGCCAGCGGCGCTGACAAGATTGCCATCGTGGCAAGCGGTGGCTCCCCTGACGGTCCCTTTTGCACTGTTTAGGCAACGTAGACGGGCATTTAATGCCCTTGTCCCCTGCCGTCAGGGTTAGGTATGATACACTGTAGCAGGTAGCTGACCTACCGCAGCACCTTTCCATTTTACCCTTTGTCCCCGTTGCCACCTGTCGGTGACCCCTTGAGCATATAAAAGGAGGCCCATGCGCAACGTAGGGGGGGGGTGAGCTAGTTCAAGAACACACACGCTCAGTCTCGTTAGCTGCGGGTGTGTACTGTAGCACTCCGCGCTCCCGAGCAAGAACTAAATACAAACCACAAAGCAGGAGTAGGGTTTTACGCATCCGTGCGGCCCGAACCTGGGTAAACCGCTTGTGTGTTTCGCCTCGATCTACTCTTCGTGCGACCTCTGCCCCCGCCGAACCGAAAGGGACTCGGTCCGCCGGTCCCATAGGTGCTCGTGGATCAGTACCCCGGCAATCCTCCACGACAGTCTAATTATTAGTGGGATCCAGAGATGATTGTCAGCCAGTGGCAATCGGAATCTTCCTCTTCTTCATCTTAGTACGACCCCAACTACTATTATGGATATCCGCCAGGCCAGCCGTGGCCATAGACCAACTTAGGCCAAAAGCCTAAGCTTGGGGGAGTACGTATTTCCCACCGAAATTACATTTATGTTCACACACTCATTGCTAGATGTCGGTGTTTATACTTTTTCATTGTATCATCCATGCTAGTTTAATTTCCTTTTTGTGCTTTCTTCTTGTGTGTTTGATAAACCTTAAGAAAGAAACCAAAAAAATTAGTTGTAGATTTTAGTTAATTTAATTTCCATGCTTGTAGTAGTAATTAAAAAGAAAAACCCAAAAATATTTCCCGTTCTTCTTTTGCTTGTTGGGAGCTTTCCCATGTAAATAGTTTTATTTCTTTTCTTTCCTTTGGGGGTCGATAGGAGAAGACCATGATTAAATTGTTGAAGTGGATCTTATATACATTATTGTTGATCTGACAAAAGAGCCCATATTGCCTCGTCTTCTCATGTTTATTGAATGCCTGCAGATTCCAGCTTAGTCCGATGCACATGCACTATTATTATTATTATTCACATTGTTCGATCGTGCAAGTCAAAGGAAATTATGACGATATATGATGGACTGACTGAGATGAGAAAAGCTGGTATGAACTCGACCTCTTTTGTTTTTTGTAAATATGATTAGTTCATCGTTCTTGATTCGGCCTATTATGAATAAACATGTTTGCAATGACAATTAGAGATTATAGTTTCCTGTGCCATGCTTGATTAGCTATGAGTTATAATGGTTTACCTTGCGTGCCAACATGCTATTGAGATGGTTGTGATGTGGTATGATAGGGTGGTATCCTCCTCTGAATGATTTAAGTGACTTGACTTGGTGCATGTTCACGCATGTAGTTGAAACAAAATCAACATAGCCTTCACGATATTTATGTTCATGGTGGATTATATCCTACTCATGCTTACACTCGGTGTTGATTAATTTTAATGCATGTTCATGACTGTTGTTGCTCTCTAGTTGGTCGCTTCCCAGTCTTTTGCTATCCTTCACCTGTACTAAGCGGGAATACTGCTTGTGCATCCAAACTCCTTAAACCCCAAAGTTATTCCACATGAGTCCACTATACCTACCTATATACGGTATATACCTGCCGTTCCAAGTAAATTCGTATGTGCCAAACTCTAAACCTTCAAATAAATATCCTGTTTTGTATGCTCGAATAGCTCATGTATGAACTAGGGATGTTTGTATCTTCCATGTTAGGCGGGTTATTCTCAAGAGGAGTGGACTCCGCTCCTCACTCACGAGATAAATGGCTGGTCACCGGGATGCCCAGTCCCATACTTTATGCAAACTAAATCAAAATAATTGCAAACAAAACTCCCCCTGGGACTCTTGTTAGTTGGAGGCACTCGTTGTTTCGAGCAAGCCATGGATTGATGCTTGTCGATGTCAAAACCGGCGGATCTCGGGTAGGGGGTCCCGAACTGTGCGTCTAGGCCAGATGGTAACAGGAGACAAGGGACACGAAGTTTTACCCAGGTTCGGGCCCTCTTGATGCAGGTAAAACCCTACGTCCTACTTGATTGATATTGATGATATGGGTGTTACAAGAGTAGATCTACCACGAGATCAGAGAGGCTAAACCCTAGAAGCTAGCCTACGGTATGATTGTATGTTGTGATTGTTGTCCTACGGACTAAAACCCTTCAGTTTATATAGACACCAGAGAGGGTTAGGGTTACACGAGGTCGGTTACAAAGGAGGAGATATCCATATACGTATTGCCTAGCTTGCCTTCCACGCCAAGTAGAGTCCCATCCGGACACGAGACGAAGTCTTCAATCTTGTATCTTCATAGTCTAACAGTCCGGCCAATGGAGATAGTCCGGCTATCCGGAGACCCCCTAATCCAGGACTCCCACAGTAGCCCCTGAACCAGGCTTCAATGACGATGAGTCCGGCGCACAGTTGTCTTCGGCATTGCAAGGCGGGTTCCTTCTCCGAATATATCACAGAAGAACTTGAATACAAGGATAGTGTTCGACCCTGCAAAATAAGTTCCACATTTCACTGTAGAAAGAATAATGTTTTCGCAGATCTAATCCGCTAGCTTGTTTTGGCAACATGACATTACGTCATGGCCCGGTGATTATTCGAACCGTTTCTTTTAACCAGCCCCGCACATAACACGAGGCAGTTTTTCGACACGTCTTGTCAAAGCAGAGATCGTGTCCCCTTATTACGGGATTCTCATCAATACGGGCGTGGGTAACCCAACTGCGCCATCAATTGCGGCGCTTGGGGGATAAGCGAGTTTTATCAGGCAAGTGGGGACGCTTAGTTTTGTCCGCCCATATAAAGGGATAAGGATTCACCTTTCTATCCACGCCTTCTTCCTCCTCTGCTCATCCGCTCCCGCACACTCGAGCTCTAGCGCCCAAGTCCTCACTTCCATCTCAACCTTCTCCAACCATGTCCAGAGCGGGAGGCAAGTGGATGGTCTCCTCCGTCACGGAGGAAGACGTCAAGAAACTGAGGAGGGCCGGATACCTGCCCGACGACATCGCGCACCGGCTCCCAGATGAGGGACAACTCATCCCCACCCCAAGCCCCATGAGAGGGTGGTATTCCTCACCCATTTCCTCCATGGACTGGGATTCCCTCTCCATCCCTTCATCCGGGGGCTCATGTTTTATTACGGCCTGGATTTCCACTATCTGGCCCCGAGATTTATCCTCAACATCTCGGCATTTATCGTCGTGTGCGAGGCCTTCCTCCGCATCAAGCCCCACTTCGGCCTATGGCTGAAAAACCTTCAACATCAAGCCGAAGATAGTGAGCGGCCGCCAGGCGGAGTGCGCAGGCGCTATGGTGGGCAAGATTCCCAACATCACATGGCTCGAGGGCTCCTTCGTGGATACCATAAAGGGGTGGCAATCGGGGTGGTTCTATATCACCGAGCCGCGCGACCCTGCATGGGTAGCGGCCCCCGAGTTCCGATCTGGCATCCCCATGCGGCTCACCTCCTGGAAAGAGAAGGGCCTATCCCGGGGTAATTCAAAAGAGCTGACCGGACTCCAGTCATGTATTCAAAACATGGTGGACAAGAAGCTCAAGCTCGTCAACATAGTCCAGGTTATGCTCGCCCGCCGGATACTCCCGTGCCAACAACGGGAGTTCACCTTGTGGGAGTTCAACCCGGCGCAGCACCGAACTCTGAATAGGCTCTTCGACACAACTCATGAAGATGCCTGGAGGGTGCTGTTCAAGGGCGCAGCGGTCCCTCCCCCATTACCGAGGATCGCGGATTCAGCGCGAAGCGCCAAGCCAGTGCGGTAAGCTGTTTTACCTTTCACAGGATACTTTTTTTCTATATAGATTGACTCTATGCGGGATCTAAACTCCCGTGCCATTAACAGGACTATCAGAAGATGGCCGGACAGATCGACTGTCCAGCTCCCTTGCCCGAAGGCCCCGCAGACGCTCTTCTGATGAAGATGCTGACTCCGGCCCCTTATAAGGTGCTGGAGAAGACCAAGAAGGCCAAGGGAGCTCGAAAGAGTTCCCGACGCCAGGCGTCATCGGACTCATCGTCCGATGACTCTGCGGCGCACTCTTCCCCCGAAGACGAGGAAGAGGAAGAAGAGGCTCCCCCACTAACTGGGGGAGACAAGAAAAGGAAGGCCGCCCCAATTGGGGAGGCCGGAGGGTCCAAGAAGGGAAGGACTCTCCTTCCGGACAGCTCCACCGCCGCCGACGAAAGTGAAGACGAGTGGTTGCCCAGGGCCAAGCCCCAGGGGAGATCGTAAGTATTCGGATACCAAAGTAACCCATAGGATTCCTTTGTCGCATTGCTTTCCTAACGCCGAACTCAATTGTGAAGGAAATATGCCCTAGAGGCAACAATAAAGCTATTATTTATTTCCTTATATCATGATAAATGTTTATTATTCATGCTAGAATTGTGTTAACCGGAAACATAATACATGTGTGAATACATAGACAAACAGAGTGTCACTAGTATGCCTCCACTAGACTAGCTCGTTGATCAAAGATGGTTATGTTTCCTAACCATAGACATGAGTTGTCATTTGATTAACGGGATCACATCATTAGGAGAATGATGTGATTGACTTGACCCATTACGTTAGCATAGCAATTGATCGTTTAGTTTGTTGTTATTGCTTTCTTCATGACTTATACATGTTCCTATGACTATGAGATTATGCAACTCCCGTTTACCGGAGGAACACTTTTTGTGCTACCAAACGTCACAACATAACTGGGTGATTATAAAGGTCCTCTACAGGTGTCTCTGAAGGTACTTGTTGGGTTGGCGTATTTCGAGATTAGGATTTGTCACTCTGATTGTCGGAGAGGTATCTCTGGGCCCACTCGGTAATGCACATCACTATAAGCCTTGCAAGCATTGCAACTAATAAGTTAGTTGTGGGATGATGTCTTACGGAACAAGTAAAGAGACTTGCTGGTAACGAGATTGAACTAGGTATTGAGATACCGACGATCGAATCTCGGGCAAATAACATACCGATGACAAAGGGAAAAACGTATGTTGTTATGTGGTTTGACCGATAAAGATCTTCGTAGAATATGTGGGAGCCAATATGAGCATCTAGGTTCCACTATTGGTTATTGACCAGAGACGTGTCTCGGTCATGTCTACATAGTTCTCGAACCCGTAGGGTCCGCACGCTTAAAGTTCGGTGACGATCGTAATAAGAGTTTTTGTGTTTTGATGTACCGAAGGTTGTTCGGAGTCCCGGATGAGATCGGGGACATGACGAGGAGTCTCGAAATGGTTGAGACGTAAAGATTGATATATTGGATGACTATGTTTGGACATCGGAAGGGTTCCGAGTGGTTCAGGCATTTTTCCGGAGTACCGGGAGGTTACCGGAACCCCCTGGGAGAAGTTATGGGCCTTATGGGCCATAAGAAGGAAGCACACCAGCCCACAAGGGGCTGGTGCGCCCCCTTTGGGCAGGAGGCCGAATTGGAGAAGGTTTAGGGGGTGCGGCCCCCCTTTCCTTCTCTCCTACTCCTCCTTCCCTTCCTCTCCTACTCCAACTAGGGAAGGGAGGAATCCTACTCCCGGTGGGAGTAGGACTCCTCCAGGGCGCGCCATAGGGGCCGGCCCTCTCCCCCTCCTCAACTCCTTTATATACGGGGGTGGGGGGCACCCCATAGACACACAAGTTGATCTTCGTGATCGTTCCTTAGCCGTGTGCGGTGCCCCCTTCCACCATATTCCACCTCGGTCATATCGTAGCGGTGCTTAGGCGAAGCCCTGTGTCGGTAGAACATCATCACCATCATCACGCCGTCGTGCTGACGAAACTCTCCCTCAACACTTTGCTGGATCGGAGCTCAAGGGACATCACCGAGTTGAACGTGTGCAGAACTCGGAGGTGCCGTACGTTCGATACTTGGATCGGTCGGATCGGGAAGACGTACGACTACTTACTCTACGTTGTGTCAACGCTTCCGTTGCTGGTCTACGAGGGTACGTAGACAACACTCTCCCATCTCATTGCTATGCATCACCATGATCTTGCGTGTGCGTAGGAATTTTTTTGAAATTACTGCGTTCCCCAATTGTTGTGGAATTGTCATGGCAGATGTCCTTAGTGTCAGGACTTAGTCGCGAGGCCAACGCATCTATGTGGTAGCTTGAGAGGGGTTGAGCGGAATCGAGAGACGCAACACAAGACAGGGATTTAGACAGCTTCGGGCCCCAGGAAACATCATCCGGTAACAACCCTACATGCTGTTTGAGGCTGGGTCTCATTATCATCACGAGGGAGTCGTCGTAAACCGGCATCCTCTTTGTGTCTAGCCCTAAGATTGTTTCTTGCTTGTAGCTTCTCCCCTTTTGGGAGCCCTGCTCCTCCTTATATATGTTGAAGGGGCGGGTTACATGTGGAGTCCTATTAGGATTAGGACTAGTCTATCTCTAATATAAACCGGATACAAGTCCTGGTCTTAACTCCTAGTAAGGTAAATATTCGTCATGCCTTTCTCCTTAAACCGGCCCACCATAGTATGAACTGGCCTTCATGAACCGCCCGTTGGGTCACCGGGTCTTGTCGCTCCTCTGACCCGCCTGTCGGATTACCAATGAATCATAAACCGCCAGGTCCAAACGGGTCACCAGTGAATCGTCAAGTTTCAACCGGGTCTCAAGTAAACTGCCAAGTCCGGCCGGGTTAAAGTTCCGGCCGGTTTACGCCGCGGGGTATATCCCCGACATTAGCCCCCAAGTTTAGCTTGGATTTATCCATGGTAAACTTATGTTGCAAAATAAACACAAGAACCAACTTGACAGGCTGTGCTCCGGATTAAGAATTCTTGTAGACCGGCACCGGATCATCCTTAAATCCTTGTCATTTCCTCCTTCTAGAAAATCCGGATCAATAACCAGCCTCATACTCAAATTGCTAACGTTGGTTTCTCATAGGAAAATATTGTGAAGAATAATCCACTTGAGTCGGCTTCCAAAGCGCCGGTTTAAGAAATATAGGTCTTGAAATACTCATCTGATATTCAGCCGGTTTGAAGATCTAAAACTTGCTGGTTTAATATTACCAAAATTACCGGGTTATAAAAACTGATAATTTCGGGTCATGATTGTTTCCAACGCCGGTTCATGATTGTTGCCAACGCCGGTTCATGATTGTTGTAGACACCAGGTCAATCTGGTTAGCTCAAAACTGAAATTTAGAAGATATTTCCCCCTTATATCCATATTACCTGTAGCCCCCAAGTTTTGAACAGAACAAAGTGATGATTTGAGACTTGCTTCCATATAATTACTGCCACTTTGAAGAAATCCATGTTGCTCATCTCAGTCACTAGTGAAAACTAAAGACTCCATATATGTAGCCCCCAAGTGCCGGGTTGTCATGCTTGCAGCAACCTGGGACTTGTAATTGCCTTATAAAAACTTCAATCAGTGTAGCCCCCAAGGGCCGGCTTAGTAAGATAATACTGAACCGGGACTTGATATATACTTCAATGAAAATAACATCTTATAATGTAGCTTCCATCGTAGGGTTTGAACCCACGTCCACAAGGTTAAGAGTTTTGTGCTTTACCAACTGAGCAATGAATCCTTCAATATTATGGACGAAAACTTGTGTACCTTGAATTGTTGACAGGAGCAATTGGTAGCCCCCAAGGGCCAGCTCATTATAATATGATGAGCCGGGTCTTCAATAAGACTAGTAAAAATGACTTTGCATTAGCCCCCAAGTGTCATGATGCATGCTTGCAGCGACATGAGACTTGCATGTAATCTCGATTTGTATAATGTAGCCCCCAAGTGCCAGGTTGTAAGCCTGCAGCGACTCGGGACTATTCCTTCCATTGTAGAATAAATCATATCCTTTGATAAAATAATAGACATTGCGCTATAGCGACTTTGAAAACCTTAAAAATCCAGCCATGTTGGCTATTCAAGATAATATAATCCAGTATGAAAACCTTATTCATTCAATATCATAATAAAATTCCAGCCAAGTTTGGCTATTTGAATAATATAACCCAATGATTTATAAGCGCATGATTCCAATGGCGCAATACAAATATATACTGGCGACTTATTGTCAAAAGCCAGGCCGGTTTAATAAACACCGGATCATACTACCGGTTTAATAAACACCGGTGATCATGCTTTATTCAACCTGTTTCTGCATTCAACAAGTTTAAAGTGTCCTGGCGGTTTACCGCCGGACGGGTCATAATGCCCAACATATAACCTCGGTTTATAACCAAGGCTGCATTTAGAATAATCAAATATGAAATATATCATACCTGTGACATTGAATCACATCGTTGGTTTTACCAAATTTTTGTAGTAAGGGTAATAACCCAAATCTTGAGCACTGATAACTCCTTCCATATTGTGCCGGTTTATGATAAAACCGTGCCGGGTTGTGATAAACACCGTGTTACTCCATAAGAGGATGTTAACAACAAGGATCAAACCGGGCAAATAGTCTCCGGATTGACGTCAACTATGTTCCGTCAATTGATTGGTTGAAAACTTTGTCGCAAAAAAGAAAAAAGTATCTTGCAAAGAAAAGTGCGAAGCAAAAGCAATGACAAAACCGTTTGCAAAAAAGGTTTATTTGAGCTGATCAAATGACGTTACCATGGCCGAACACGACCAAGCTCCCGTCAGGTGTAACTATGGTTCTAGTCAGCCAAGTCCCCAGATGAAACCATGGCATTTATGCCGACCAAGTGGCATGGTAATGGTTCGGGTTTGACCAAAACCCCCAAGTGATTCTATGGCCTTAGGCCGATCAAGAGGCATGAGTGGTTCGGACGTGACCAAGTCCCCAAGTGATCTGGTGTCTTTTGCCTATCAAGAGGTATGGTATTGGTTCGGACACGACCAAACCTCCAAGTGATATAACATGATGCTTTTTAAAAAGCAAACTGAAGGGGTAAACTGGAGGCCGCTTTAGGACAACTCCGTGTAACCACACATGATGTAAAAGAACAGAGACCCCGCCTTATGAAGCAGAAGCTCCCATGTGATCAATAATATGTCAGGCCAGTAAGGCGGGATACCCATGTTTGAACCGCGCATCATGGCAGCAGGTCCTCTTCCGTAATTTTTAACTTTTGCAAGAGATAAATTCTTCTTGAACCGGATATTGAGAGCTTCAAATCTTTGTGGGAGATATCTTTCCCTTGAACCGGATTTCAAACCGGAATCCTTATTTTTAGCCAGAAATTTTCTGACGGCCCTTGAACTCGAACTTGCGAGAAGTTAATTCCCTTTTGAACCGGACATTGTTAAACCGGATTTGAGCGCTTCAGAGCTTTGTAGGAGAATAGATTTTTTTTGAACCGGATTGTAAACCGGAGTCATTTCTGATGACCCGGAATTTCTTCATCGAGCCGGGATTGTATAACTGTCATATACTTTCTAAGACGGAAATTTTCTGACGGCCTTTAGACTTTCATCAATATAACAGTAGCCTCCGGGACCGGGTTATCCTTCCCTCCATCGTCCTGGGGTCTTTAAATTTGCTGAAACTGGCAATATTCGCTAAGTCATGTCATCGTAGCCCCCGAGTCTCAAAGGTGACTCGAGGAGTTGGCTTGAGGCTCTCCATATTTGACTGTGATATAAACCGGCATAACTTGTATATCATTGGCGTTGATAGCACGATGTGAATCCATAGAAGGTTGAGGTGACTGCAGCGGGTTGTAAATGATCCCATATGAGCCGTGTCAGCAACTCGGCCAATGGTTCCTTCCAACTGGCGATTTGAAGTTAATCAAAACTGTAGTGGCGGCGACTTGTGCGCCCAATAAACAGCTCATGCAGACAGGGGTGGCCCGGTATGTTGATGTAGACCAGGCCGCGAGAGACGGACGACAAAGACGGCCGCAGCTTCAGAGACGGCATAAACAGATGAGTCAGCCGCGACGTTTGTAAGCCGGCATGGACGGGAGAATCAGACGTGGCATTTGTAAACCAGTGCAGACTGACAATTCGGGCGCGGCAGCGGTAGTCGGTACAGGCGTGAGAGTTGGCCACAACATTTAAACCGATGCAGGCGCAAGAATTGACCATAGCGTTTAAACCGGTACGAGCCTCCTGTCCATGGTATGACGCAACTTTTGTAGTGG
This sequence comes from Triticum urartu, assembly GCF_056163025.1. NCBI lineage: Eukaryota > Viridiplantae > Streptophyta > Magnoliopsida > Poales > Poaceae > Triticum > Triticum urartu. The sequence goes on along the minus strand of NC_141875.1, from coordinate 108,562,071 downwards.
ACTTTGTCCTGCATAAAATATATTGAAAGACAGAGTAATTGTTCTCAAATAATTTAACATGCGCTAATAAAATATATAGAGAAGATAGCACCTGGGCCGAAACAAGGTGCGGCAACGGCGACTCGTCAGCGTAGGTAAGTCTGCGGAAATAATGGGACATGGCACGTCATGGTGGTTTGTCATCTGGTTCAAAGCAGCAACGCAATGGTGGTTCGGCGCGCGACAGCTAAATGACGAGCATGCGGCCCATCGGTGGAGGTGAAGGTGAAACCGGTTTGAGCGAGGCCGGGGTGGCTTGGCCGCGTATACGGCGACTCGAGGTGGCTCGGAGGAGCAAGGCGTCTCAGGGCAACAAAGGCGAGTCCGGAGCGGCCCGGCACCGGTCCGGCGGCGGCTTGGAAGTGGGAGATGAGCAGCGGCGGTTCTCGGACGCAGTAGCGGATGCACTCAGGGCGGCTCACGGGCGTGATGGCGGTGACTTGATGAAACTGGCCGGCTCAGTGACGGCGAGTCACAGGCGTAGGAACAGCAGCTCAGGTAGAGGCAGCGAGGCCGAGTCAAAGCTCACGGTAACGAGCCGCCTCGGAGATCCGTAGGCCTGTGGGTGAGCGGATTTGGGCGCACAGAGGAGTAGTGCGGGAGCGACGCCGTCGACCGGCGCGGGCCTAGAGCAGGGCGGCCCGTGGCCGGAAGCAACTCGGCAGGGTCTCGCAGGGACAGCCGAGGCGGCTCAGCGGCAACAGGGGGCCGAGTTGAAACTACGGACAAACAAATCGCTCTTCGGTAGCTCGGTGAGATGACAAACGGCAGCGACTTGGCATAGAAAACGAGACAGAGACTTGAGGCCTTACGGTCTGAAGCGGGTGGTAAGGCGAGGCTGTGAAGATCAAATCCCATCATCTGACTTTACTAATCCAGCACCATGATGGATTGTCTTGGTTGCCTCCCCATGCAGCAGCTTTTGGTAAGTAAACAATTTGGAGTTGTAGAACAACCTGACCAATGCGTGGCAAAGTACTAATTGAAGCAGTTTGATTGTCACTGTTGCCTCGTATGAGCAGAGGCGTCTTCAGGCTTCTCGTGAAGACACCGCAGCAGGACCGGCCCCTCTACACGTGCCTAGCTTGGCCTGCTGGAGAAATATAAAGGACTACGGCGACTTGACCATAGCGCAGGACTGCTTCGAGTCGGCCTTGGTATATCCGTCCCGCAATGCGAGAAAAAACTGCTGTGGAAAGCTTCATCTTGGTCTCGGTGACACGTAATAATAGCACATAAAACTGATCTTTATTCGGATTCGACGAAACGGGTCGTATCTATAAGCCGAAGAATATCCAAACCCTAGATCACATCGAACTTAAAACTTGTTCACGTCATCGTGACTGCCAATGAAGTTTAACCTTTCAATCTTGATTAATGAACTCATAGTCAATGTACTTTTGAGCCGGTTCTTCCTGATCCGGCAGATCGTTAATTTCTCGATCCTTTGAAGAGATCCCTTCAAGAACTCATCACCACCGTGCGCGGGCCCCACGGTGGGCGCCATCTATCGTGGAATTGTCACGGCAGATGTCCTTGGTGTCAGGACTTAGTCGCGAGGCCAATGCATCTATGTGGTAGCATAAGAGGGGTTGAGCGGAATCGAGAGACGCAACACAAGACAGGGATTTAGACAGCTTCGGGCCCCGGGAAACATCATCCGGTAACAACCCTACATGCTGTTTGAGGCTGGGTCTCATTATCATCACGAGGGAGTCGTCGTAAACCGGCATCCTCTTTGTGTCTAGCCCTAAGATTGTTTCTTGCTTGTAGCTTCTCCCCTTTTGGGAGCCCTGCCCCTCCTTATATATGTTGAAGGGGCGGGTTACATGTGGAGTCCTATTAGGATTAGGACTAGTCTATCTCTAATATAAACCGGATACAAGTCCTGGTCTTAACTCCTTGTAAGGTAAATATTCGTCATGCCTTTCTCCTTAAACCGGCCCACCATAGTATGAACCGGCCTTCATGAACCGCCCGTTGGGCCACCGGGTCTTGTCGCTCCTCTGACCCGCCTGCCGGATTACCAATGAATCATAAACCGCCAGGTCCAAACGGGTCACCAGTGAATCGTCAAGTTTCAACCGGGTCTCAAGTAAACCGCCAAGTCCGGCCGGGTTAAAGTTCCGGCCGGTTTACGCCGCGGGGTATATCCCTGACACCAATAGTGGCATCCGTGCCTAGGTTTTATGCGTTGATGTTATGCACGAGTAGAACACAAGTGAGTTGTGGGCGATATAAGTCATACTGCTTACCAGCATGTCACACTTTGGTTCGGCGGTATTGTTGGATGAAGCGGCCCGGACCGACATTACGCGTACGCTTACGCGATACTGGTTTTACCGCCGTGCTATGCACGCAGGTGACTAGCAAGTGTCAATTTCTCCAAATTTAGTTGAATCGAGTGTGGCTACGCCCGGTCTTTGAGAAGGTTAAAACATCACTAACTTGACAAACTATCGTTATGGTTTTGATGCGTAGGTAAGAACGGTTCTTGCTCAGCCCGTAGCAGCCACGTAAAACTTGCAACAACAAAGTAGAGGACGTCTAACTTGTTTTTGCAGGGCATGTTGTGATGTGATATGGTCAAGACGTGATGAGATACAAGTTGTTATATAAGATGATCATGTTTTATTGAAGTTATCGGCAACTGGCAGAAGCCTTATGGTTGTCTCTTTATTGCATAAGATGCAAGCGCCAAATAATTGCTTTACTTTATCGCTATGCGATAGCAATAGTTGCAAGAGCAGTAGTTGGCGAGATGACCATGTGATGACACATTGATATAGATCAAGATGATGGAGATCATGGTGCCATGCCGGTGACGATGGAAATCATGACGATACTTTGGAGATGAAGATCAAAGGCACAAGATGATGATGGCCATATCATGTCACATATTTTGATTGCATGTGATGTTTATCTTTTATACATCTTATTTTGCTTAGTTTGACGGTAGCTTTATAAGATGATCTCTCACTAATTATCAAGGTACAAGTGTTCTCCCTGAGTATGCACCGTTGCGAAAGTTCTTCGTGCTGAGACACCACGTGATGATCGGGTGTGACAGGCTCTACGTTCAAATACAATGGGTGCAAAACAGTTGCACACGCGGAATACTCAGGTTAAACTTGACGAGCCTAGCATATAACAGATATAGCCTCGGAACACGGAGACCGAAAGGTCGAGCGTGAATCATATAGTAGATATGATCAACATAGTGATGTTCACCATTGAAACTACTCCATCTCACGTGATGATCGGACATGGTTTAGTTGATTTGGATCACGTGATCACTTAGAGGATTAGAGGGATGTCTATCTAAGTGGGAGTTCTTAAGTAATATGATTAATTGAACTTTAATTTATCATGAACTTAGTCCTGGTAGTATTAGCATATCTATGTTGTAGATCAATAGCTCGCATTTAGCTCCCCTGTTTTATTTTTGATATGTTCCTAGAGAAAACTAAGTTGAAAGATGTTAGTAGCAATGATGCAGATTGGATCCGTGATCTGAGGTTTATCCTCATTGCTACACAGAAGAATTATGTCTTTGATGCACCGCTAGGTGACAAACCTATTGCAGGAGCAGATGCAGATGTTATGAACATTTGGCTAGCTCAATATGATGACTACTTGATAGTTTAGTGCACCATGCTTAAACGTCTTAGAATCGGGACTTCAAAGACGTTTTGAACGTCATGGACCATATGAGATGTTCCAGGAGTTGAAGTTAATATTTCAAGCAAATACCCGAGTTGAGAGATATAAAGTCTCCAACAAGTTCTATAGCTAAAAGATGGAGGAGAATAGCTCAAGCAGTGAGCATGTGCTCAGATTGTCTGGGTACTACAATCGCTTGAATCAAGTGGGAGTTAATCTTCCAGATAAAATAGTGATTGACAGAATTCTCTAGTCACCATCACCAAGTTAGTAGAACTTCGTGATGAACTATGATATGCAAGGGATAACGGAAATGATTCCCAAGCTCTTCCTAATGCTGAAATCGACGAAGGTAGAAATCAAGAAAAATATCAAGTGTTGATGATAGACAAGACCACTAGTTTCAAGAAAATGGCAAAGGGAAGAAGGGGAACTTCAAGAAGAATGGCAAGCAAGTTGCTGATCAAGTGAAGAAGCCCAAGTCTGGTCCTAAGCCTGAGACTAAGTGCTTCTAAGTGCTTCTATTTCGAGATTAGAATTTGTCACTCCGATTGTCGGAGAGGTATCTCTGGGCCCACTCGGTAATGCACATCACTATAAGCCTTCCAAGCATTGCAACTAATGAGTTAGTTGCGGGATGATGTGTTATGGAACAAGTAAAGAGACTTGGTGGTAACGAGATTGAACTAGGTATTGAGATACCGATGATCGAATCTCGGGCAAGTAACATACCGATGACAGAGGGAACAACGTATGTTGTTATGCGGTTTGACCGATAAAGATCTTCGTAGAATATGTGGGAGCCAATATGAGCATCTAGGTTCCACTATTGGTTATTGACCGGAGACGTGTCTCGGTCATGTCTACATAGTTCTCGAACCCGTAGGGTCCGCACGCTTAAAGTTCGGTGACGATCGTAATAAGAGTTTTTGTGTTTCGATGTACCGAAGGTTGTTCGGAGTCCTGGATGAGATCGGGGACATGACAAGGAGTCTTGAAATGGTCGAGATGTAAAGATTGATATATTGGATGACTATGTTTGGACATCGGAAGGGTTCCGAGTGGTTCAGGCATTTTTTCAGAGTACCGGGAGGTTACCGGAACCCCCCGGGAGAAGTTATGGGCCTTATGGGCCATAAGAAGGAAGCACACCAGCCCACAAGGGGCTGGTGCGCCCCCTTTGGGCAGGAGGCCGAATTGGAGAAGGTTTAGGGGGTGCGGCCCCCCTTTCCTTCTCTCCTACTCCTCCTTCCCTTCCTCTCCTACTCCAACTAGGGAAGTGAGGAATCCTACTCCCGGTGGGAGTAGGACTCCTCCAGGGCGCGCCATAGGGGCCGGCCCTCTCCCCCTCCTCAACTCCTTTATATACGGGGGTGGGGGGCACCCCATAGACACACAAGTTGATCTTCGTGATCGTTCCTTAGCCGTGTGCGGTGCCCCCTTCCACCATATTCCACCTCGGTCATATCGTAGCGGTGCTTAGGCGAAGCCCTGCGTCGGTAGAACATCATCACCGTCATCAAACTGTCATGCTGACGAAACTCTCCCTCAACACTTTGCTGGATCGGAGCTCGAGGGACGTCACCGAGTTGAACGTGTGCAGAACTCGGAGGTGCCGTACGTTCGGTACTTGGATCAGTCGGATCGGGAAGATGTATGACTACTTCCTCTACGTTGTGTCAACGCTTTCGTTGCCGGTCTACAAGGGTACGTAGACAACACTCTCCCATCTTGCTGCTATGCATCACCATGATCTTGTGTGTGCGTAGGAATTTTTTTGAAATTACTACGTTCCCCAACAAATTGTGCAGGCCGCCCCGAGCTAATATCGAGGTATCCTCGGATGGCTCCCTGGGCTCGTCGGACATGGATAGCGATCCAGTCCCGACCGCCACCTCCTCTCATCCAGCCGACGACGCCGAGGTGCTGTCTCAAGAGGCACCGGATCGAGGGGGGACAATCCCAGAGGCGCCTCAAGGTGACCTTCCGGACTCCGGGAGCCGAGGGGACAGGGTCCCCGAGAGCTCCGAGTTCGGCCCTCGGCCGAACACCACGCCGGACCCTCCAACGGTTCCGAGCTCGGGCAGGCGGTCCCCTTCTAAGGAGGGTGAGACGCCTGTGCCGGTGACCTCTGTCCATCCAGAGGCGCCGGACACTATGTTGGAAGCGCTTCGCAGTGCTTTCATCGAGGAGGAGCACCGCACTATCATGAGTGCGGTGATCCAGAAGGTTCAGTCCGCCAAGAGTGGATTGACTGAAGCCTATACTAGCCTTCTAACAGGCTTCGAGGTAAGTGTTTTAAAATGTAGTAGAAGTATTACCGCATAGACAGTAGCCCCTGATGCTTTGTTCGATGTTCACAAAGAAAAGCCAAATAGAGGATCAAATAATATCGCAGGAGTCTAATATAAGTATGTCAATATGCATATGCAGGCTTCGCTGCTGGCGTCCGCCGCACTAACTGCGGAGGTCGCCGTACTGAAGGAGGCCCTCGAGGGGTCCCAGAAAGAGCTCGGCCTTGCTAAGAGGCAGCTCGAGGAGAACAAGGGTAAGTAATACCCCGTCTGTAGATGAGAAAAAGGATGTGATTGCTAAATGACAGGATCATTGTATGTTTGCCAGGGGCCACGACCGAGGTGACGACCCTGAAGCAAGCGCTATCCCAGGCCAAAGAAAAGGCGGCCCAGGAGTGCACCGAGCGAGAGAGGCACGAGGCTCGGGTGGGCGAGGTGCAGCAAGAGCTCCAGGCTCTCGTGACAAAGCACGAGGTGTTGGAGCTTGACTTGAAGACGAGAGAGTCGGAGCTTGCCGCTGCCCGTGAGAGCGCGAAGAGTGCCAAGGCCGAGGCCCAGAAGGCCCTTCAGGAGATCGACGCAATGAAGAAGATAGCGGCGGGTAAGGCTTTCTATATGCAAAGCAAGCATGTAAAGGTGAATTACCGATTACTTATCCGAATCCGGAGCTCTTCAGGAGCATTCACAGATTTGCCCCGCAGTGTGTCCGATGCCGCACTATTCTACCAGGCCGAGGACGGAAGCTCGACGGAGAAGCTGTTCTGGTCTCAGTACGTTGAGGCCGAACATCCGGTGCCAATGAGCGACCAGCTGAAGCAGATGGCCGAGCTACATAAGGCGGCCGATCAGGCCATGAAGGGCTTCATAGTACGGTTGTGGCCTGGCGACGCCCTTCCGAATAGCTTCTTCGGCCTGGTGAGGCGGCTTGTGGATGCCTGCCCACGGCTGGAGGTCGTCAAGCGATCCGTCTGCATTGAAGGTGCACGTCGGGCCTTCGCCCGTGTAAAAACGCAGTGGGTCAAGCTAGACGTCGTGAAGCTGATCAAGGAGGGGCCGCCGGAGGGCAAGGAGCACCGCCACCCCGAGATGTACTACGAGGGTGTTCTGCCGGGCGCCCGTCTTATCGCGGATGAGTGTTCGCAAAATGTAATATTTGAATGAGACTTTCTCATTTTGTCCTGTATGTATGAAAACTTGTATCGTATTCACTATACAACGCTTGTGTGAATTTAAAATATTACCTTCTGTTTGGCTGTTTATCCAACCTGAGAGATGGCTAGTCCTCGGCTTCTGCCCCCATGCCACGAGTGTCGGGGTGTTCGGGATAAACCTGAGCACTCTTGTTCCCATGTTTGGGTCCTTCGTGGGAGGTGCTCAGCACAATGAACAAGGCAACCGGACTAATAATGCTTTATCACTCTCACTTAGCCATAGAATTCTATAATTTTAAATTTCGGCGAAGCCCCTGGTATTCGGAAGGCCGAATTCGGGGCGCGATACACGCTTGTAAGCCGGACGGAGCCGGCCCCTCGCCCTAAGCGGCATAAGTCTTTAGGGACTCGAAAAACCTCGCCGAACAGCGACCAATCTCTCCCCTTATCATGATAGTCAGTTTTAGCTTTCTCTACTGAGGTGCTCGGCCCGGTAGAACTGGGGCACAATCACAGTAGTTCTCCTAGCGCTACCTTAGCCGATAGAGCGGAACGTAAGGTACCAAAACATAGGAGCCGGGCAAACCCAACATTTGACCAAAGACATGATTCGGAGCTCATGCATATAATGCTATAAGTTCGGGGTGCCGCACTTATGAAAGTGTTCAGACTTTTCACACCATATTGTGGGTACGTAAGCCCCTGGTGCATTGGCCGTACCAGAGTGTACGGTTGCTAGGCGTTATTAATGAACACATGGATATGTATATATATAACAAAAATGCGATAATAGTCGTAATGTCATGTATTGTATATTAAAAAATTGCATTAAAGCAGAGTGATACAGGTAGTGTAATAAGCAAAAGAGCAGGACTATGTCCCTTCCAAGGGCGAGCTGAGGAATTATATGAAATCTGTAATCCACCTGGGAATTTCGTAGTTGTCGGCCTCCTTGGTTGCTGTATCATGTGTTCGGCAATAGAGCTGTCGAACAGTGTTTCCAGAGATTGAAGTCCTGAAAAAAAAGAAAAATAACCAAACGGGAAGCCCCTGGTGCGGTTTAGGCCACGTTTTGGGGCGTGCCGTAGTTGTGCCCCCCCTCACCACCTGTGCCCATGGTATTTTAATGCGTAATTATGTACGCGTGGCACGAACAACGCTGTTAGGCTGGGATTGGGGTGGCCGCCGTATTGCTACGTGAGCTCAGATCGCGCCAGGCGGTCTGTTTGCCGATTGCCCCGAGCGCGCTTGAAGGTGTCCGGGCTTTGAAACGCCGAACTGGTAGATTGCCTTGAGAGGCTACTTTGCGCTTCTGCTGCGAGGGCCGCGGTGTGCTCCTCTGTTTGAAGAGAGCGCTCTATGTTTCCATTGACTGTAATAACTCCGCGAGGTCCTGGCATCTTGAGCTTGAGGTATGCATAATGTGGTACCGCATTGAATCTAGCAAATGTGGTTCGTCCGAGCAGCGCGTGATAACCACTGCGGAACGGGACTATATCAAAGATTAACTCTTTGCTTCGGAAGTTATCCGGGGATCCGAAGACCACTTCCAGTGTAATTGAGCCTGTGCAGTGGGCCTCTACGCCTGGAATGACGCCTTTAAAGGTCGTTTTTGTGGGTTTGATCCTTGAGGGGTCTATACCCATTTTGCGCACTATGTCCTAATAAAAGCAGGTTCAGGCTGCTGCCGCCGTCCATAAGGACTCGAGTGAGGTGAAATCCGTCAATGATTGGGTCTAGGACCAGTGCGGCGAATCCGCCATGACGGATACTAGTGGGGTGGTCCTTGCGATCGAAGGTGATCAGACAGGAGGACCAAGGGTTGAACTTTGGGGCGACTGGCTCCAACGCATATACGTCCCTGAGCGCACGCTTCCACTCCCTCTTGGGGATGTGGGTTGCGTATATCATGTTCACCGTCCGCACTTGCGGGGGAAACCTCTTCTGTCCTCTAGTGTGCAGCTGCCGGGGTTCTTCCTCGTCATCGCTATGTGGCCCCTTGTCCTTGTTTTCGGCAATTAACTTGCCGACCTGCTTGAACACCCAACAATCCCTATTGGTGTGATTAGCTGGCTTGTCTGGGGTGCTGTGTATTTGACACGAGCGATCGAGTATACGGTCCAAGCTGGACGGACCCGGCGTACTTTATTTGAATGGCTTTTTCCGCTGACAGGGTTTAGAGCCTTTGAATCCGGCATTGACTGTCGTATCCTCAGTACTTTCACCGTTAATGCAGCGCTTATGCTTGTTGCGACGTGACCTGCTATTGTCGTCCTTGGTATTTGAGGTACCATGGTTCTTTGATATGTTATTACTGCGAGCCAACCAGCTGCCTTCTCCCGCACAAAAGCGGGTCATGAGCGTCGTGAGGGCTGCCATAGATTTCAGCTTTTCCTGACCAAGGTGCCGGGCTAGCCACTCGTCTTGGATGTTGTGCTTGAAAGCCGCTAAGGCCTCCGCATCCGGACAGTCGATGATTTGATTTTTCTTTGTAAGGAACCGAGTCTAGAATTGCCTGGCCGACTCTTCTGGCTGCTGAATTATGTGGCTCAAGTCATCGGCGTCTGGTGGTCGCACATAAGTGCCCTGAAAGTTGTCGAGGAATGTGGCTTCCAGATCTTCCCAACAGCTAATGGAGTCCGCTGGCAAGCTATTAAGCCAATGCCTCGCTGGTCCTTTGAGTTTTAGTGGGAGGTACTTGATGGCATGTAAGTCATCACCGCGGGCCATGTGGATGTGGAGGAGGAAGTCCTCAATCCATACCGCGGGGTTTGTAGTGCCGTCGTATGATTCAATGTTTACAGGTTTGAAACCTTCTGGGAATTGATGTTCCATTACTTCGTCTGTGAAGCATAAGGGGTGTGCGGCGCCTCTGTATTGGGCTATATCGCGACGCAGCTCGAATGGGTCCTGCCCGCTGTGTTCAGCCCGGCCGGATTTGCTTTTACTGTATCCGGCGTGATATTTATCGTCTCATAGAGTGGTGCGCCCTCGTGATCCGTAGATCGATCTTGAATGCTTTGCTTTGTCCTCCAATATGTCTCGCAGGTCTGGCGTATCTCCCCATGCCTTTTTATTTGAATGTCGTTGCGGTGGAGGCTGAGCTTTTGGCTGGAATGCCTCTCTATCGCGGCCACGAGGTGGCCGATCAGCCGTTTCATCCGCTTCTTCCTCCAGTCGGGGAAGTAACCTGCGCCTTGGATAACTCTTGGAGGGACGCTCGAGTTTATATTGCTCGGCCGCGAGGACTTCAGTCCATTTGTCAGCTAGCAGATCTTGATCAGCTTGAAGCTGCTGCTGCTTTTTCTTCAGGCTATTTGCCGTGGCCAGAAGCCTGCGCTTGAAGCGCTCTTGTTCGATGGGATCCTCTGGTACGGTGAATTCATCGTCGCCGAGGCTTGCCTCATCTTCGGAGGGGGGCATGTAATTGTCATCCTCCTCCTCTCCGCCGGCCGCTCTCTCAGGAGAGCTGGCTCCTTCATCCTCCTGCTCTAAATCTTGCTGGAGGGGGTTGTTGTTGTCTTCGGCGCTATCCAGAGTGTTATTATCTCATGTGCCGGTATCACCACTTTTGCTTTGGCGGGACTTAGAGCGGCGCCGCTGACGTCGGCGCTTGGGTTGCTTCTTGGAGGGGTCATCCTCCGCTATCTCATCGCCGTTGCCTTCATTGGGTGTATCCACCATGTATATGTCATACGACGAGGTGGCTTTCCAGTGCCCTATAGGTGCTGGTTCATGTTTGTCTCCTACATCGTCGTCTATACCGTTGATGTCTTCGGAGTCGAAGTCGAGCATGTCGGTTAAATCATCGACAGTGGTTACAAAGTGGGTGGTGGGTGGGCGTTGAATTTCTTCATCGTCCGCATCCCAATCCTGTTGGCCATAATCCAGCCAGGGCTCTCCTGACAAAGAGAGAGACCTTAGTGAATTCAGAATGTCGCCGAAGGGCGAGTGCTGAAAGATATCTGCGGCGGTGAATTCCATGATCGGCGCCCAATCGGATTCGGTTGGCAGGGGTGCGGATGGTTCGGGGTCCGGAAGAGAGTCCGGCACCTTGGACTCACAGTCTGTGCAGAGGATTATGCTGGTGTTCGGCTCGATCGCCATCGAAACTGCAGCCCCTGAGGCGGTGTCTAGCCACCCGTCCTTGATTGGCGCAGTTGGCTTCGGGCTAAGGGTCGGAGCTGATGCGGGTGCTGCCTCTGGGGTACCGTCCGGTGGCAGAGCTAGGTCATACCCATCGCGACAGTGCGGCGCGCCCGGCTGTGGCTCGAATCCGTCGAAGATCAAGTCCCCATGAATATTGGTCGTGTAATTCAAACTTCCAAATCTGACCTGATGGCCAGGGGCGTAGCTTTCAATCTGCTCCAGATGGCCAAGTGAGTTGACCCGCAGTGCAAAGCCGCCGAATACGAAGATCTTTCCGGGGAGAAAAGTCTCACCCTGGACCGCATCGCTATCGATGATAGTAGGAGCCATCAAGCCTAACGCGATGACACAGAGGAACTCTCAATGAAAGCACCAATGTCGGTGTCAAAACCGGCAGATCTCGGGTAGGGGGTCCCGAACTGTGCGTCTAGGCCAGATGGTAACAGGAGACAAGGGACACGAAGTTTTACCCAGGTTCGGTCCCTCTTGATGGAGGTAAAACCCTACGTCCTGCTTGATTGATATTGATGATATGGGTGTTACAAGAGTAGATCTACCACGAGATCAGAGAGGCTAAACCCTAGAAGCTAGCCTACGGTATGATTGTATGTTGTGATTGTTGTCCTACGGACTAAAACCCTTCGGTTTATATAGACACCGGAGAGGGTTAGGGTTACACAAGGTCGGTTACAAAGGAGGAGATATCCATATACGTATTGCCTAGCTTGCCTTCCACGCCAAGTAGAGTCCCATCCGGACATGAGACGAAGTCTTCAATCTTGTATCTTCATAGTCTAACAGTCCGGCCAATGGAGATAGTCCGACTATCCGGAGACCCCCTAATCCAGGACTCCCACAATGCTTGTTGGTGGAAGGGGGAGTATAAACTTTACCATTCTGTTTGGGAACCGCCTATAATGTGTGTAGCATGGAAGATATCGCCATCTCTTGGTTGTTATGTTGACAATGAAAGTATACCGCTCAAAATATTATTCACCTCTGTTTCAAAACCGAGCTCTGGCACCTCTACAAATCCCTGCTTCCCTCTGCGAAGGGCTTATCTATTTACTTTTATGTTGAGTCATCATCCTCTTATTAAAAAGCACCAGTTGGAGAGCACCGCTGTCATTTGCATTCATTACTATTAGTTTACATTGAGTATGACTTGACCGGATCTCTTTTACCATGAATTACAATGTCTAGTCAATCCTTGGTCTTTAAAGGTGCTCTACATTTATGTTTTGTGGTCTCAAAAAGGGCTAGCGAGATACCACCTTGTTATATCATATTATGATTGTTTTGAGAAAGTGTTGTCATCTGAGATTTATTATTATTGCTCGCTAGTTGATTATGCCATTGGTATGAGTAAACTTGAGACCTATGCGTTATTGTGAATGTGGTTAGTTATAATCTTTGCTGAAAACTTGAATGCTGGCTTTACATGTTTACAACAATAAGAGCAAACAGAGTTTGTAAAAGTTTTTCTTTATCACTTTCAGTTTATCAACTGAATTGCTTGAGGACAAGCAAAGGTTTAAGCTTGGGGGAGTTGATACGTCTCCGTCGTATCTACTTTTCCAAACACTTTTGCCCTTGTTTTGTACTCTAACTTGCATGATTTGAATGGAACTAACCCGGACTGACGCTGTTTTCAGCAGAATTACCATCTTGTTATTTATGTGCAGGAACAAACGTTCTCGGAATGACCTAAAACTTCACGGAGCAACTTTTTGGAAAATATAAAAAATACCTGCAAAAGATGAAGGCCAGGGGGCCCACCACCTCTCCACGAGGGTGGGGGGCGCTGATACGTCTCCAACGTATCTATAATTTTTGATTGCTCCATGCTATATTATCTACTGTTTTGGACATTATTGGGCTTTATTATCTAGTTTTACATTATTTTTGGGACTAACCTATTAACCGGAGGCCGAGCCCAGGATTGCTGTTTTTTCCTGTTTTAGGGTTTCGAAGAAAAGGAATATCAAACGGAGTCCAAATGGAATGAAACCTTCGGGAACATGCTTTTCTCATCGAATACAACTCAGGAGACTTGGACCCTACGTCAAGCCAACTAACAGGAGGCCACGAGGTAGGGGGGCGCGCCCTCCACCCTCGTGGCCCCCCTGTTGCTCCACCGACGTACTTCTTCCTCCTATATATATGCACGTACCCCCAAACGATCAGAACAGGAGCCAAAACCCTAATTCCACCACCGTAACTTCCTGTATCCATGAGATCCCATCTTGGGGCCTGTTCCGGAGCTCCGCCGGAGGGGGCATCGATCACGGAGGGCTTCTACATCAACACCATAGCCTCTCGGATGAAGTGTGAGTAGTTTACTTCAGACCTACGGGTCCATAGTTAGTAGCTAGATGGCTTCTTCTATCTTTTTGGACCTCAATACAATGTTCTCCCCCTCTCTTGTGGAGATCTATTCGATGTAATCTTCTTTTTGCGGTGTGTTTGTTGAGACCGATGAATTGTGGGTTTATGATCAAGTCTGTCTATGAATAATATTTGAATCTTCTCTGAATTCTTTTATGTATGATTGGTTATCTTTGCAAGTCTATTTGAATTATCAGTTTGGTTTGGCCTACTAGATTGATCTTTCTTGCAATGGGAGAAGTGCTTAGCTTTGGGTTCAATCTTGCGGTGTCCTTTCCCGGTGACAGTAAGGGCAGCAAGGCACATATTGTATTGTTGCCATCGAGGATAACAAGATGGGGTTTTCTTCATATTGCATGAGTCTATCCCTCTACATCATGTCATCTTGCTTAAGGTGTTACTCCGCTTTTAACTTAATACTCTAGATGCATGTTGGATAGCGGTCGATGAGTGGAGTAATAGTAGTAGATGCAGGCAGGAGTCGATCTACTTGTCTTGGACGTGATGCCTATATAGATGATCATACCTAGATATTCTCATAACTATGCTCAATTTTGTCAATTGCTCAACAGTAATTTGTTCACCCACCGTAGAATACTTATGCTCTTGAGAGAAGCCACTAGTGAAACCTATGGGCCCCGAGTCTATCTTTATCATATTAATCTCCTACTACTTAGTTATTTACTTTGCTATTTACTTTGCCTTTATTTTACTTTGCATCTTTATCATAAAAATACCAAAAAATATTATCTTATCATATCTATCAGATCTCACTCTCGTAAGTGGCCCTATAGGGATTGACAACCCCTATTTGTGTTGGTTGCGAGGATTTATTTGTTTTGTGCAGGTACGAGGGACTCGCGCGTAGCCTCCTACTGGATTGATACCTTGGTTCTCAAAAACTGAGGGAAATACTTACGCTACTTTGCTACATCATCCCTTCCTCTTCGGGGAAAACCAACGCAATGCTAAAAGAGGTAGCAAGAAGGATTTCTGGCGCCGTTGCCGGGGAGGTCTACGAAAAGTCAACATACCAAGTACCCATCACATACCCTTATCTCCCGCATTACATTATTTGCCATTTGCCTCTTGTTTTCCTCTCCCCCCAATTCACCTTTGCCGTTTTATTCGCCCTCTCTCTCTCTATCCTCCCCCTCTTTCTCTATTTGCCCCTTTTTGTCCGCTTGCTTTTTGTTTGCTTGTGTGTTAGTTTTCTTGTTTGTCACGATGGCTCAAGATAATAGTAAATTTGGTGACCTTCACCTTAAAACGGCAATGTTAGGAGTTTCATGGTTTTGCAATTTGAACATAATAGTTTCTTCAGAAACAAGCTTAAAGAACAGAAAAGTTTTATGAGTTTTATGAATAAAGAGCTTGATGATATGTCTAAAGAATTCGATGGTTTAAGATCCCAACTTGCTCATCTTGAGAAATTAACTGCTGAAATTTCGGATAAGCAGGCTACCTTAGTTAATAAGATGGCCGCTAAACCGAGTTGCTATGAAAATAATGATGAAGATCTAAAAGTTATTGATGTGTCCCCTATTAAATCTTTGTTTTGCAATATGAATCTTGATAATGATGGGACTGAATATGATCCACCTTTACCTAGAAGGCGTTCCAAGAATTCTGAATCTTTTGATCTTGATGCTAAATTTGATAAAAGTGGGATTGAAGAAATTAAAACGCTAGATGTTGCTAAACCCACTATTATGGATTTTAAGGAATTTAACTATGAAAATTGCTCTTTTATTGATTGTATTTCCTTGTTGCAATCCGTGCTAAATTCTCCTCATGCTTATAGTCAAAATAAAGCGTTTACTAAACATATCGTTGATGCCTTGATGCAATCTTATGAAGAAAAACTTGAATTGGAAGTTTCTATCCCTAGAAAACTTTATGATGAGTGGGAACCAACTATTAAAATTAAAATTAAATATCATGAATGCTATGCTTTATGTGATTTGGGTGCTAGTGTTTCCACGATTCCAAAGACTTTGTGTGATTTGTTAGTTTTCCGTGATTTTGATGATTGCTCTCTAAACTTGCACCTTGCGGATTCCACTATTAAGAAACCTATGGGAAGAATTAATGATGTTCTTATTGTTGCAAATAGGAATTATGTGCCCGTAGATTTTATTGTTCTTGACATAGATTGCAATCCTTCATGTCCTATTATTCTTGGTAGACCTTTCCTTAGAACGATTGGTGCAATTATTGATATGAAGGAAGGAAATATTAGATTCCAATTTCCGTTAAGGAAAGGCATGGAACACTTTCCTAGAAATAAAATTAAATTACCTTATGAATCTATTATGAGAGCCACTTATGTATTGCCTACCAAAGATGGCAATACCTAGATATATTCTTGCTTGTTATGCCTAGCTAGGGGCGTTAAACGATAGCGCTTGTTGGGAGACAACCAAATTTATTTTTATTCCTTGATTTTTGCTCCTGATTAGTAATAAATATATTATTTAGCCTCTGTTTTGGTTGTGTTTTTTGTGTTTAATTAGTGTTTGTGCCAAGTAGAACCGTTGGGAAGACTTGGGGAAAGTCTTGTTGAACTTGCTGTAAAAACAGAAACTTTAGCGCTCACGAGAACTGCTGTCATTTTTATTTGGAAAGTGATATTTAGTTAATTCCTTTTGCATATGATTAATAGATAAATTCCTCACTTCCAGCAATTTATTTTAGAATTTTTGGGGTTCCATATCTTGCGCTAGCTACAGATTACTACAGACTGTTCTGTTTTTGACAGATTCTATTTTGCGTGTGTTGTTTGCTTATTTTGATGAATCTATGGCTAGTAAATTAGTTTATAAACCATAGATTAGTTGGAATACAGTAGGTATAAAGCCCATATAAATAAAGAATGAGTTCATTACAGCATCTTGAAGTGGTCTTTTGTTTTCTTTCGTTAACGGAGCTCACGAGATTTTCTACTTTAAGTTTTGTGTTGTGAAGTTTTCAAGTTTTGGGTAAAGATTTGATGGATTATGGAACAAGGAGTGGCAAGATCCTAAGCTTGGGGATGCCCATGGTACCCCCAAGATAATCTAAGGACACCTAAAAGCCAAAGTTTGGGGATGCCCCGGAAGGCATCCCCTCTTTCGTCTACTTCTATCGGTAACTTTACTTGGAGCTATATTTTTATTTACCACATGATATGTGTTTTACTTGGAGCATCTTGTATGATTTGAGTCTTTGATTATTAGTTTACCAAAATCATCCTTGATGTACACATCTTTTGAGAGAGGCATACATGATTTGGAATTTGTTAGAATACTCTATGTGCTTCGCTTATATCTTTTGAGTTATATAATTTTGCTCTAGTGCTTCACTTATATCTTTTAGAGCACGGTGGTGGATTTGTTTTATAGAAACTATTGATCTCTCATGCTTCACTTAGATTATTTTGAGAGTCTTAATAGCATGGTAATTTGCTTAAAATCCTAATATGCTTGGTATGCAAGATTAATAATAAAAAAAATTCTCTTATGAGTGTGTTGAATACTATGATAAGTTTGATACTTGATAATTGTTTTGAGATATGGAGATGGTGATATTAAAGTCATGCTAGTTGAGTAGTTGTGAATTTTAGAAATACTTGTGTTGAAGCTTGTGATTCCCGTAGCATGCATGTATGGTGAACTGTTATGTGATGAAGTCGGAGCATGATTTATTTATTGATTGTCTTCCTTATGAGTGGCGGTCGGGGACGAGCGATGGTCTTTTCCTACCAATCTATCCCCCTAGGAGCATGCGCGTAATACTTTGCTTTGATAACTTGTAGATTTTTGCAATAAGTATATGAGTTCTTTATGACTAATGTTGAGTCCATGGATTATACGCACTCTCACCCTTACACCTTTGCTAGCCTCTCTAATACCGCGCACCTTTCGCCGGTATCATACACCCACCATATACCTTACTCAAAACAGCCACCATACCTACCTATTATGGCATTTCCATAGCCATTCCGAGATATATTGCCATGCAACTTTCCACCGTTCCGTTCATGACACACTCCATCATTGTCATATTGCTTAGCATGATCATGTAGTTGACATAGTATTTTTGGCAAAGACACCGTTCATAATTCTTTCATACTTGTCCTCATGAATCATTGCATATCCCGGTACACCGCCGGAGGCATTCATATAGAGTCATATCTTGTTCTAAGTATCGAGTTGTAAGAAAAATAAAAGTGTGATGATCATAATTATTAGAGCATTGTCCCAGTGAGGAAAGGATGATGGAGACTATGATTCCCCCACAAGTCGGGATGAGACTCCGGAGGAAAAATAAAAAGAAAGAAATAAAAGAGGCCAAAAAAAGGGAAGAAAAAAGAAAAGGCCCAAAGAAAAAAATGAGAGAAAAAGAGAGAAGGGACAATGTTACTATCCTTTTACCACACTTGTGCTTCAAAGTAGCACCATGATCTTCATAGTAGAGAGTCTCTCATGTTATCACTTTCATATACTAGTGGGAATTTTTTCATTATAGAACTTGGCTTGTATATTCCAATGAAGGGCTTCCTCAAAATGACCTAGGTCTTCGTGAGCAAGCAAGTTGGATGCACACCCACTTAGTTCTTTTTGTTGAGCTTTCATATACTTATAGCTCTAGTGCATCCGTTGCATGGCAAACCCTACTCACTCACATTGATATCTATTGATGGGCATCTCCATAGCCCGTTGATATGCCTAGTTGATGTGAGACTATCTTCCCCTTTTTGTCTTCTCCACAACCACCACTCTATTCCACCTATAGTGCTATATCCATGGCTCACGCTCATGTATTGCGTGAAGATTGAAAAGGTTTTGAGAATGTCAAAAGTATGAAACAATTGCTTGGCTTGTCATCGGGGTTGTGCATGATTTAAATATTTTGTGTGGTGAAGATAGAGCATAGCCAGACTATATGATTTTGTAGGGATAACTTTCTTTAGCCATGTTATTTTGAGAAGACATAATTGCTTTGTTAGTATGCTTGAAGTATTATTATTTTCTATGTCAATATAAACTTTTGTCTTGAATCTTTCGGATCTGAATATTCATACCACAATTAAGAAGAATTACATTAAAATTATGCCAAGTAGCACTCCGCATCAAAAATTCTGTTTTTATCATTTACCTACTCGAGGACGAGCAAGAATTAAGCTTGGGGATGCTTGATATGTCTCCAACATATCTATAATTTTTGATTGCTCCATGCTATATTATCTACTGTTTTGGACATTATTGGGCTTTATTATCCACTTTTATATTATTTTTGGGACTAACCTATTAACCAGAGGCCCAGCCCAGAATTGTTGTTTTTTGCCTGTTTTAGGGTTTCAAAGAAAAGGAATATCAAATGGAGTCCAAACGGAATGAAACCTTCGGGAACGTGATTTTCTCACCGAATACAACTCAGGAGACTTGGACCCTGTTGGAAATATGCCCTAGAGGCAATAATAAAATGATTGTTATATTTCCTTGTTCATGATAATTGTCTATTATTCATGCTATAATTGTATTATCCAGAAATCGTAATACATGTGTGAATACATAGACCACAATGTGTCCCTAGTGAGCCTCTAGTTGACTAGCTCGTTGATCAACAGATAGTCATGGTTTCCTGGCTATGGACATGGGGATGTCATTGATAACGGGATCACATCATTAGGAGAATGATGTGATGGACAAGACCCAATCCTAAGCTTAGCTCAAAGATCGTGTAGTTCGTTTGCTGTAGCTTTTCTGAATGTCAAGTATCATTTCCTTAGACCATGAGATTGTGCAACTCCCGGATACCGTAGGAGTGCTTTGGGTGTACCAAACATCACAACGTAACTAGGTGACTATAAAGGTACATTACAGGTGTTTCCGAAAGTGTCTGTTGGGTTGGCACGAATCGAGACTGGGATTTGTCACTCCGTATGACGGAGAGGTATCTCTGGGCCCACTCAGTAATGCATCATCATAATGAGCTCAATGTGATCAAGTGGCTGATCACGGGATCATGCATTACGGTACGAGTAAAGTGACTTGCAGGTAACAAGACTGAACAAGGTATTGGGATACCGACGATCGAGTCTCGGGCAAGTAACGTACCGATTGACAAAGGGAATTGTATACGGGGTTGCTTGAATCCTCGACATCGTGGTTCATCCGATGAGATCATCGAGGAGCATGTGGGAGCCAACATGGGTATCCATATCCTGCTGTTGGTTATTGGCCGGAGAGCCGTCTCGGTCATGTCTACGTGTCTCCCGAACCCGTAGGGTCTACACACTTAAGGTTCGGTGACGCTAGGGTTGTAGAGATATGAGTATGCAGTAATCCGAAAGTTGTTCGGAGTCCCGGATGAGATCCTGGACGTCACGAGGAGTTCCGGAATGGTCCGGAGGTGAAGAATTATATATAGGAAGTGTAGTTTCGGCCATCGGGAAAGATTCGGGGTCACCGGTATTGTACCGGGACCACCGCATGGGTCCCGGGGGTCCACCGGGTGGGGCCACCCATCCCGGAGGGCCCCGTGGGCTGAAGTGGGGAGGGGAACCAGCCCATAGTGGGCTGGTGCGCCCCCCCCCCCACTTGGGCCCCCTTCGCGCCTAGTGTTGGAAACCCTAGGGTGGGGGGGCGCCTCCACTTGCCTTGGGGGGCACTCCACCCCCCTTGGCCGCCGCCCCCCCTTGGGAGAACCAATCTCCAGGGCCGGCACCCCCCCAGGGGGCCTATATAAAGGGGGGGAGGGAGGGCAGCCGCACCTGAAGTCTTGGCGCCTCCCTCTCCCCTGCTACACCTCTCCCTCTCGCAGAAGCTCGGCGAAGCCCTGCTGCGATCATTGCTGCATCCACCACCACGCCGTCATGCTGCTGGATCTTCATCAACCTCTCCTCCCCCCTTGCTGGACTAGGAAGGAGGAGACGTCAGCCGCTCTGTACGTGTGTTGAACGCGGAGGTGCCGTCCGTTCGGCACTTGGTCATCGGTGATTTGGATCACGGCGAGTACGACTCCATCATCCCCGTTCTCTTGAACGCTTCCGCTCGCGATCTACAAGGGTATGTAGATGCACTCTCCTCTCATTGCTAGTTGACTCCATAGATTGATCTTGGTGAAACGTAGGATTTTTTTTGTTTTCTGCAACGTTCCCCAACAGAACCTACGTCAAGCCAACTAACAGGAGGCCACGAGGTAGGGGGGCATGCCCTCCACCCTCGTGGGCCCCCTGTTGCTCCACCAACGTACTTCTTCCTCCTATATATATCCACGTACCCCCAAACGATCAGAACAGGAGCCAAAACCCTAATTCCACCGTCGTAACTTTCTGTATCCACGAGATCCCACCTTGGGGCCTGTTCCGGAGCTCCGCCGGAGGGGGCATCGATCACGGAGGGCTTCTACATCAACACCATAGCCTCTCGGATGAAGTGTGAGTAGTTTACTTCAGACCTACGGGTCCATAGTTAGTAGCTAGATGGCTTCTTCTCTCTTTTTGGATCTCAATACAATGTTCTCCCCCTCTCTTGTGGAGATCTATTCGATGTAATCTTCTTTTTGCGGTGTGTTTGTTGAGACCGATGAATTGTGGGTTTATGATCAAGTCTGTCTATGAATAATATTTGAATCTTCTCTGAATTCTTTTATGTATGATTGGTTATCTTTGCAAGTCTATTCGAATTATCAGTTTGGTTTGGCCTACTAGATTGATCTTTCTTGCAATGGGAGAAGTGCTTAGCTTTGGGTTCAATCTTGCGGTGTCCTTTCCCGGTGACAGTAAGGGCAGCAAGGCACGTATTGTATTGTTGCCATCGAGGATAACAAGATGGGGTTTTCTTCATATTGCATGAGTCTATCCCTCTACATCATGTCATCTTGCTTAAGGCCTTACTCTGTTTTTAACTTAATACTCTAGATGCATGCTGGATAGCGGTCGATGAGTGGAGTAATAGTAGTAGATGCAGGCAGGAGTCGGTCTACTTGTCTCGGACATGATGCCTATATAGATGATCATACCTAGATATTCTCATAACTATGCTCAATTTTGTCAATTGCTCAACAGTAATTTGTTCACCCACCATAGAATACTTATGCTCTTGAGAGAAGCCACTAGTGAAACCTATGGGCCCCGGGTCTATCTTTATCATATTAATCTCCTACTACTTAGTTATTTACTTTGCTATTTACTTTGCCTATATTTTACTTTGCATCTTTATCATAAAAATACCAAAAATATTATCTTATCATATCTATCAGATCTCACTCTCGTAAGTGGCCCCATAGGGATTGACAACCCCTATTTGCGTTGGTTGCGAGGATTTATTTGTTTTGTGCAGGTACGAGGGACTCGCGTGTAGCCTCCTACTGGATTGATATCTTGGTTCTCAAAAACTGAGAGAAATACTTACGCTACTTTGCTGCATCATCCCTTCCTCTTCGGGGAAAACCAATGCGATGCTAAAAGAGGTAGCAGGCGCGCCTGCCCCCCTAGGGCGCGCCCCTACCTCGTGGGCCCCTGTTGCCTCTCCTACAACAACTCCAACTCTATATATTGTGTTTCGAGGAGAAAAAAAATCAGAGAGAAGAATTCATCGCGTTTTATGATACGGAGCCGCCGCCAAGCCCTAAAACCTCTCGGGAGGGATGATCTGGAGTCTGTTCGGGGCTCCAGAGAGGGGAATCCATCGCCATCGTCATCATCAACCATCCTCCATCACCAATTTCATGATGCTCACTGCGGTGCGTGAGTAATTCCATCGTAGGCTTGCTGGACGGTGATGGGTTGGATGGGATCTATCATGTAATCGAGTTAGTTTTGTTAGGGTTTGATCCCTAGTGTCCACTATGTTCTGAGATTGATGTTGCTATGACTTTGCTATGCTTAATGCTTGTCACTAGGGCCCGAGTGCCATGATTTCAGATCTGAACATATTATGTTTTCATCAATATATGAGAGTTCTTGATCCTATCTTGCAAGTCTATAGTCACCTATTATGTGTTATGATCCGTTAACCCCGAAGTGACAATAATCGGGATACTTATCGGTGATGACCATAGTTTGAGGAATTCATGTATTCAATATGTGTTAATGCTTTGTTCCGGTACTCTATTAAAAGGAGGCCTTAATATCCCTTAGTTTCCGTAAGGACCCCGCTGCCACGGGAGGGTAGGATAAAAGATGTTATGCAAGTTCTTTTCCGTAAGCACGTATGGCTATATTCGGAATACATGCCTACATTACATTGACGAACTGGAGCTAGTTCTGTTTCACCCTAGGTTATGACTGTTACATGATGAACCGCATCCGGCATAATTCTCCATCACCGATCCATTGCCTACGAGCTTTCCATATATTGTTCTCCGCTTATTTACTTTTCCGTTGCTATTGCTATCATCACTACAAAATACCAAAAACATTACCTTTACTACTATTACCTTTTGTTACCGTTATCACTACTATCATATTACTTTGCTACTAAACACTTTGCTGTAGATATTAAGTTTCCAGGTGTGGTTGAATTGACAACTCAGCTGCTAATACTTGAGAATATTCTTTGGCTCCCCTTGTGTCGAATCAATAAATTTGGGTTGAATACTCTACCCTCGAAAACTGTTGCGATCCCCTATACTTTTGGGTTATCAGAAATCGCGCCCAGCGAAGATGAACATGCCCTCATATACTCTGAAAGGAGACCACCATGATCAAACCCTCCTTCTTCAATTCCGAAGGGGACCCCTGCCCCTCGCCCTGGATCGAAGGGTGCCAAACCGTCGCAAATTGAAGCAGCTCACCGTAGAGCAAAGAATGGTAGAGATGCTGTGGCACCTTGGGAGAGATACTTAGCGTGACCAACCCACTGTGCAAGATCACCAAGAGAAGAACCTCACCGCAGCTCAATGGTCCATACACGAAGAAATGAAGCTGTTTAAGGACGAGGGCATCAAAGAAACAAACGCAGAGTTGATAAACAACTGGAGCATATGCGAGAATAGAGCTCAAAAAATTATAATCCATGTCCGAGGCACCCACGCCATGTAGTTGCACATAGGGGAAAGGAACCCTATCCCCTCCCCCAACCATGGCAACCATAAGTGAACACGGACAGCCACAGGGAGCTAATCTTGCGAATCCCAATGAAATCGGCAACTACGATGTCGCTGCGCGCCGGAGAACCGCATCCAAGTGCCAACGCACACCCCCAACTCGCCCAAGACGACACCTTCAGGAAGGTGATGACGCAAGCCGCACCGCTGTCCCCCAGACCAGAGTTGGCTGAGGTTTTCACCCGGGTATGAGAGGGGAGGGAGATGGGAACGAACCTCGACGGCGCCTCCGAGAAGGGGAACGGCGCCAGCAGGCGTCGCCGCCGTCGTGGCCGGAGCCATCGGCCAAAGATTTCTCCCGGTCCGAGCACGCAAACTCCGGCATCCCCACCTTCAACAGATCCGGCGACCGGCGACCGCCACGACCCAGATCCAGAGGGGAAAACGCGTAGGAAGGGGGAGGAAGAGAGAGGATCGGCGACCGGCGGCGGCTTGTATGGTTTAGTTAGGGCACACGTGGAGGACGCCTAGGTGAGTTTTTTCTAGGTGTTGCAATCGTGGGTAAAAAAGATAGAAGGAACAATGTGTCCGCCTCAACACCTGAGTCGGCAAGCCTCTTTTCTTTCCCCGATTGGAACTCTCTGTGCGCAAGGATGCAAGCCGGCGGGTTGTAGATCTACTATTAAATCTTAGCCGTCAATCTTATAAAACTAACGGATATTAAGAGGTGACGTACAAAAAACTATGAAAGGTTTCATCCTTTAATATTAAGTAAAGATTTTTTCCAAAAATATGCACTAGTGGGTCGGCCTGATACAGTAGCACTCAACGTGAGAGGTCCTTCCTTTCGTTTAATGCGAGATAGAGCTCACCCATTTTTAACTCTATTTTTTCCAAAAATATACATTAATGGGCCGGCCTGATACCGTAGCACTCAACGTGAGAGGTCCTTACTTTCTTTTAATGTGAGATATAACACTCGTGTCACCGATCAGCCAACCGTGAACTAGTTAGATCATCTCCAACCGAACCCTCCATAGCCGCCCTCTAGGTGGGCTGCCCGATCAATTCCCGGACAAGAAAATGTCATCAAACCAAATGCACCATATCTCGCCCAAACGCCCATATTAACTGACACTCCCCATATCCGGCCCATATATGGGACGGATATAGGGACGCCCGGCTGCGCCTGCCACATAACACTAGTGAGAAAATGGCTAGCCACAACTTTTATTGGTGGCGTGCCATTTTCAACCAATGCCAACACTATTTTTTTCTAAATAGTGGTGGCGTTGGTTTATTTGGTACGTCAAATTTTATGGTTAGTGGTGGTTGGCGTTGGATTTTGTTAACACGTCACAAATATGTTGGCCCAGCTGTAATCACCCATTGAAAGATAGTGGTGGTCCTTCCTTTCGTTTAATGCGAGATAGCGCTCACCCATCTTTAACTCTATTTTTTCCCGAAACTATACACTAATGGGCCGACATGATACTGTAGCACTCAACGTGAGAGGTCCTTACTTTCGTTTAATGTGAGATATAACACTCGCGTCACCGACCAGCCAACCGTGAACCAGTTAGATCATCTCCAATCGGACCTTCCATAACCGCCCTCTAGGTGGGCTGCCCGATCAGTTCCCGGACAAGAAAATGTCACCAAACCAAACACACCATATCTCACCCAAACGCCCAGACTAACTGACACTATATGGGACAGATATGGGACGCCCGGCTGCGCCCGCCACATAGCACTAGTGAGAAAATGGCTAGCCACAATTTTTGTTGGTGGCGTGCCATTTTCAACCAATGCCAACACTATTTTTTCTAAATAGTGATGACGTTGGTTTATTTAATACGTCAGCTTTTATGGTTAGTGCTGCTTGGCGTTGGATTTTGTTAACACGTCACAAATATGTTGGCCCAACTGTAATCACCCATTGAAAGATAGTGGTGGTGTCGGGTTTCTATGCATGCTGTAGTTAATTAGCTATTATTGGTGTGCTAACTTATGTTACACCAGAAACAATTTTTCGTTTTATCAACTGTTTTAAGTATTTAGTGAACATTTTATATTATATTTTAGCCTTTATTATTAGTAGTATCTTTATCATTTTGGGTCTTTTATTTCTTTACTACTAGTTATCGTTTTCATTTTCAAATTATTTTTGAGTCTTTTATTATATTAAGTTTTTTATTACTTATAGTCTTTTATTAATCTTAGTCTTTTTTTATTTGGGATGTAGTTATCTATGGCATCGCGTTTTAGGCTCATGCCAGCACTGGCCCACGTCAGTAGTCGTCGCCCTTCATTTCACCCACACACGCTCGACCCTCCTCGCGCCGCCAGTGCCTACGGACCTCGCCGCCCCTCGCCACACCGCCAGCAGCAAGATTTGATCCTCTCCTTCCCCTCGCAGCGCTTACCTCCTTCCTCTCCACTCGAACCTCCTCCGTCCACAGACGCTACAGAATTCATAGGAT
Organism: Triticum urartu; assembly: GCF_056163025.1. Lineage (NCBI taxonomy): Eukaryota > Viridiplantae > Streptophyta > Magnoliopsida > Poales > Poaceae > Triticum > Triticum urartu. The sequence goes on along the minus strand of NC_141875.1, from coordinate 108,535,869 downwards.
TCATGTATAATTAGTAGATTGTGTACAATCTAAGTAGTATTGAGTCAACATTTTTAGCGATGTAGAGTCCAAAGTTAGTTCCGTGGATTGCTTTGTGTAGAAATTTTAGTGGTGTAGAATCGGATTGCTATTGTGTATAATCTGTTTTTATCAGTGTATTTAGTGTAGAAATTGGTTATACTTGGTGTTGATTTAGCATTGTAGTATCTGATTATGTTTAGTACAAATTGATTTATTAGTGTAGAAACCAATTGTACTTAGTGTTGATTTAGTAGTGTAGAATTCGATTATACTTAGGGAGCCGCTACGCGTCCGCCGGCGGATGTATTAGAAACATCCGCCGCATGGAGCTCCGTTGGATCAGCCTATGACAGCCGCCAGATCTAACACCACACGCGTGACCACCTCCTTACTTCCTACAACAACCGCTCAGTTTCGGAAACATACTCCCTTTTTTGCCGCCCTACACCACTACAAAATCGCTGCCGCCGGCGCACCGGGGGAACTAGTCCTTGTCGTGCTCGTCGGAGTTGCCGCTCCTCCATCGTCTCAGCCCAGCGAGCAACTGCTATCTCCAATCGAGCACGACGGTGGCAACCTCTCATGCCCGACGCTTCTTCGGCGTTTTCTGCAACCGGAGCTATGTTTCTGAAACATGCCTCATGTTGCAATGTCTGACCACTCACTCTCTAATGTCGGGCGCTCCTGCGGCGCTGCAACTCGGGCTATGTTTCTAAAACAAGACCCTTGTTGCAGAAAAAACCCTTCACAACCAAAACATTTCTTTTCTTTCTGAAACAAAAGATATGTTGCAGAAATCTTTTGAAACAAGCCGCTAGTTGCAGAAAAAAAAACATCAGCGCTGAATCATTTTTTCTTTCTTTCTGAAACTAGTCATGTGTTGCAGAAATCTACTGAAACAAGACCCTTATTGCAAAAAAAGACTGGCCGCGTGGGACTGACTTGTGTCCAGCGTGGCCGCTTGATTAGGATTGATCTGACGGCTACGTGAGGGGCGGACGCTCGCGCGTGCATCAGCCGGCTGAAGGTAAGATTTTCCGTTATACTTAGTGTTCAATATCTTTTGTGTAGAATGGCACAACAACGCCATGTTGAGTGTGCAAGTCAAGATGCGCCATCAGCCTTGCAACTAGCATACTGTTCGGCATCTACTTTCAACCGAGTTTTGTTCCTGTTGTGGTAACGAATTATATGAACCTTCTATATGTTAATCCTTTTGTTTTTGTTGCTATATCCATTAATGCATTGTGTGTGTTTTTTGTTTTTTCTTACACAGATTGTCCCATGCAACGTGAGATTCGAATTCAATGAGCTAATCGGAGACACTGTTATCTTCAACACTCCTGGGGGCCCTACACTATGGAGGTCAAGAAGGGACGAAAGATGTCCTAGATTGGAGGCGATGAATGAGATCGTTTCATCGCTCACAACAAGAGTTTGTATTTATATCAGGCAGGCTTGTTAGCATGAAGTACAAAATACAGGTCATATGGCATACTACCTCTCAACTCATGCAGCTAGATGGAGGGGAAAGTACCCAGATGAGTTCACGTAGTTGGGATTGGCACAGTGCCCATTAAGCTCAGGAGCCTTGCCCTCCAAGGCAACTTTCGTGCATCGCCGATCATTTTTCACAATCATCTCATTGAAGGTATCTGGGGTTATGACGAAACCCCAAGCCAGGCCCCGTGTCTCATGCTTGAATAAGTTCAGGAAAATCCTGACACTATCCTTTTCCAGGATGGGCACCAAGCGGGGTAATTTATTGACAAAGGCATCATTCACTGACTAGATTTATCCATACAGAAATGAAAAGGGTGAAGAGGCAATCAATTTCCAATCAACAAAGCAAAATAGGAAAAACAGAAGACATGCTGCAATACATGGCCATCTATGGTACAAGCTGCTTAGAAAAATAAGCCGGTTTTGCTTAAGCACGTTTGCTTATCGATAGAGGGTGGCGACTCCTCCTTCCCACTCGCCCCCTGCGAGGCGACGGGAGGAAACCCTACCGCGCCGCCGCCAACTCTTTCCCTGTCTCCTCCTCCCCCCTTGCCGCCGCCAAAGGGCGCGGCCGGGCGAAGCCTAGCCGGCGGCGGCGGCGGCGAGGCCTCCTCATTCCCCATCCCAGCGGCCTTGGCACGGGCCGACGCGGCTGGATCGGGGTGCCTCACTATCCCAAGGCGAGGCGACACTACGGCACGGAGGCGTGGTGATGGCGCTGTGCATGGCGGTGGCGCGACGGGCTGGGCGTCGGAGGGCGCGCCGGTGCATGGAGCGGCGGGGGCGGCGAGCGGCTGGTGTGGGTGGTCCTAGCGACGGGTGGATCTGGCGTGACGATGGTTGCGTCAAGGCAGGGCATCGGTGGTGGGCTCCGGTGGCCTGGGCTGGCTCCTGGCTGGGCGCTGCGATGGTGTGGGTCGCGGGCGACAAGGATCTGCGGGCGGCCGCCCCTACCCTGGCTTCGGGCTGGTGGGGGTGGCGGCGCAGTGGTGGTGGCTGGCCAGGCGTGTTGGTCGAGTTCGCGTCAGATTCTTCCTGGTCTGGCACTCGGACGTCGGCGGACGGCGCGAGGAGGCATCTCCGGTGAGCTTTCATGGCTGCAGCTGCGGGTTGATTTGGTCTCCCTCGTCGGCGGGCACGCGGTTGCCGATGGCCTCGCGAAGATGTGTGTCAGCTACCATGGTGGGGCGACATGGGGGTGCTCGCGGGGGAGCTTGGTAGGAGGGATAGGTGGCCTCGATGCGGTCGTGCCACCTGTCGCCGACACGGTTTGCCGGTCCGGATGCGTCCGCTCCTCCTTCTTCCCCTTTCCTCGTGTTCAGTGGGGAGCTTGGTTGGAGGGATGGGTGGCCTCGATGCGGTCGCGTCACCCGTCGTCGGCACGATTTGCCGGTCCGTATTCGTCCGCTCCCCTTTCTCCCCCTTTCCTCGGCCGCGGGCGGGTTGGCGCAGGTTTACCAGCGGAGCGTCTGCGGGTGGTTCCATCGGTCGAGGGCCATCGGTTGATCCAAAGCTAGGGCCTATGTGTAGGTCTTGGGGTTGTCTGGTTGCAGGACGGCGGCTCTGGCGGCGGGAGGCGCGACATTCATGGGCGGAGCGTGCGTCTCAGGTGCAGGCAGGCAAACATGGCCGCATGGGTGGCATGGTTGCGGGTGGTTGGCGGAGTTCAGGTTCAACGGTGGAGCGTGAGTGCCGGGGTACACCACTTGTCCAGTCCTTTGACTGGCCAACGGTGACGGTGGCCGTTGCCGCCGTACCCTTCCTGGAGGCTCCGTCGCGGCGTTTCCACTCTTGTCTTCTTTCTCCGGGTGAAAACCTGATCTTCGTTGATCGGGCGGTGGCTGCTTTCCATGGTCGTATCCTTCTTGGAGGAACCGCTTTGGAGGCCAGGCTTCGTTTTGGTCTCGTTCACCTCTCTATTGGTAGTCGGTGGGGTGGTGTGTCGGTGCCTGGCACCATTGTATCTTGCCTTGGGTGTGTGCGTTGTTCGGTATCTCAATTGTACTCATGGTTTTCAATTTCAGTTTCAGAAAAATTTCAGCACCAACCGAAATCACCGAAATTCAGTGAATTCCAGTAATTTCAGTTTCCATTTCAGCCAAATGACTGAAATATTCACTCAAATTCAATTAGAAATTTGAAAATTTGAAAAAATATTTTGAAAAATATTTGAATTCTTGTGTTGTACTGAAACTGCTGAAATATTTTGGCTGAAATGTAATATTTCAGTGTCTACTGAAATTCAGTGAATTTCACCGGAATCTCAGTGAAAGTGAAAACCATGATTGTACTCGGTGATGTTCGCTTTATAATATAAAGCAGGGGGAAACCCTTTTTTAGTATTGATAGAGGGTAGGTGCTTAATTAGGCACCCCGGTATAGAAATAAGCACATGTGCTCAACAAAACACAAACACTGGATAGACCAAGTTAAATATTCACAAGTACTGCAGGTTAAATACTATAATGATTTGGCAATCCAATTATAGTAACAAAGACAGCAAATACCTCAGGAGTACGGTCTGGGATGATCGAATGGGTTGTTCTGGAGGCATCAAGAAAAGCATGTTTCTGATTCATCCACTGAGACAGAGAATGTGCCAGCATGAAGAGGCATGAGTAAGAAAAAGAACAAGAGAGGAGAGAACTATCATAAGGGTGGTTTAGTCCCTCCACCTGCTTGATCAATTTGATATGCTCAGACATGTCTTTTTTTAGATGAATAGGGAGGATCTCCTCCCCCGTTCCATTACTCAGCATGAAACCAAAAACGTGTTCTCCAGTTATACAACAGCTCACTTAGAGGAGCAGTTCAGCCTTAAACGGCACTACGAGAAAAGGGAAACCGAAATACAGATCTTTGAAAAGATCGGTCGGCACGCAGGCCCGAAACTAGAGCAACACAAATCAGACTGAAATCTCCAGGTTTGAGTCTACTTCCATCTCCGCAGCCTTTCTGAACTAGAAAGGTGGCGCTGAAGCTGCTTGAGGAGACCAGCAGACAAGAGTCGAGACTGGGCTACTCAGCATGTTTTTGCTCTTCAGGTCCCCCTGCTTCTTTGGGGAATGGAAACGCCAGTCATCTTCATAGATCTTCAGTCTGCCCCACTGATTCAGAACCCCATCTTTCACACAACCTCCCAACATCAGCCACTCGTTATTCTCAGCGGCTGTAGCAAGAAAGTTGTTAGTGCTGTCAGGAAAATCTACAGACGAGCCTTGCCATTTTCTGGTGCCAAGATCGCCCAGAACTTCAGGGTTCTGAGGATCAGCCTCCAAACCTACAAAATCGAGGTCCAAATGGTGTTGTTAAAGATGATAGAGTTCCTATACTTCCACAAACACCAGAGGACAGCTGAAGAAACTATGTTTAGAGCAGAATTCTTCTTGTTAGATACCCATAATCTGGCTACAGATTCATATCCTGTTCCTATTCGGACCTGAAAGTGGTCAGCCACAAACGACCAAATGTTTTTTGCTACGATGCATTCAAAAAACAAGTGAGTGTTAGTTTCTCGATCAGAGCAGAAGACACAATCAAGGGGTTTAAGGATGTGCTTTTTCCTCGGGTTGTCTCTGGTCATCAGTTTGTTATAAGAGAAAAGCCAAAAGAAAACATGGATCTTCGGGGGCACATAAAGTTTCCACACCGCAGGGATGAAAACTGGTAGCACCCCACGAAAATTGATCACATGATACAGGGAGCTTGAGGAGTAACCCCTTTGCTTTCAAGCTGCCATATCAGCGAATCTATGTCCTCACAGAGAGCAATGCTCCTGGCACATTCAACTAGATGGTGCCATTGCGGCATGAGTTTGTCATTGAAGTTCCTTCTGAAAGTCAGCCTGAGAGTTTCCCCATCCCAGACCTCTTTGACAGTTTTAGTTTGCTCATTATAGACTAAGTAAATAGGCCAAAATTGGGTGGCTAGGGGGGAAGTCCCAAACCAAGTATCTTCCCAGAATCTAATCCTCTCACCATTGCCTACTTTCCATCTAAATCCAAACTTCAGGTTTTGGATGATGGATTGGAATCCTTTCCAAAACCTAGAAGAGTTAGGAGTGGGGTTACAACAAATAGATTAGGCTTCCTAGACAAATATTTTTGTTTTATAATGGATCTCCAAGGTTTCTCTCCTTCCTCATAGAATCTTTTGACCCAAGATCCTAAAAGGCAGGTGTTCACCTCTTGAAGGTTTGGAATTCCAAGACCTCCAAATTCTTTCTTTATACATATCATCTTCCAACTAGCAAGGTGAAGTTTTCTATGCCCTTCAAAATCATTCCACAGGCAGTTAGCCATCTGGGAATGATCATGCCTATGGCCCACTTAGGGAATTTGAAAAAAGATAGAAGATAAATTGGGATGCTAGCCAGACATGCTTGAATTAGCACAAGCCTGCCTTTGTAGGAGAGCAGCTTCCCTCTCCATCCAGCAATCCTTTTCATGATCTTATCTATAAGGGTTTGTATATCCTCCTTTCTAAGCTTGTCATAGTGAAGGGGTATCCCCAGGTACTTAATAGGGGAAGTCCCTTCAGCACATCCTAGAGCTTGAATGAAGCAAGTTGTTTCCTCTATTTCCATGTTAATAGGGATCAACTCACTTTTTCTGTAGTTGATTCTCATCCCAGAAACCTGTTCAAAGCAGTTCAAAACCATCTTAAGGTTTGAGGCATGTTGTAGGGTTTTGTCTAGGAAGAGGATGGTATCATCTGCATATTGTAGGCAAATGATCCCCCCAGGGCAGGCTTCAGGGCAAAGCCCTGTGATCATATCCTGATTAGCTGCTTTCATCAGCATTCTGGTGAGAGCATCCACTACTAGGTTAAATAACAGTGGGGAAATGGGGTCTCCCTGCCTGAGCCCTTTCCCTGTGAGGAAGAAGTCACCCTCACTGTTATTCACCTTGACACCAATGGATCCCCCATAGGTAACCTGCTTAATCCATTGGGTCCATCTCCCCCCAAACCCTCTAAACTTAAGAAGTTCCTCTAGGAATTCTAGGTTAACTTTGTCAAAGGCTTTTTCATAGTCTAGTTTTAGCACCAGACCTTGTCTCTTACTAGAGTGAATTGAGTGCAGCACCTCATGTGCTGTGACCACACTTTTCTAAGATATACCTGCCTTTTAGGAAGGCAGATTGGTTACTAGCTACCAGCCTTTGCAGGATTTTCGAGAGTCTATTGGTGAGTACTTTAGTAAAAATCTTGAAGCTACAGTTCAAAAGGCTGATGGGCCTAAATTTCCTCATGGAGGAAGCATCTGTTTCTTTGGGGATTAGGGTCAACATAGCAAAGTTAAGTCTGTGTATGTCAAACTTTCCTTTGTGGAAGTCTAAAAACATATCCATCAGATCTTTCTTCACCAGCTCCCAAAAGTGTTGGTAGAAAAAGAAGGGAATCCCATCAGGCCCTGGGGCTCCATCAGAATATGAGTCAAAAACAGCCTGTTTGACCTCTTCTTCTGAGAAAGGAGCTTCTGATGTGTTATTCTCCTCGGGAGTTACTTTTTCTCCCTTAGAGAAAAAGTTTTGGTTCATCTTGAAGCCATTTCTATCTTCTTTTTTGAACAATTCTTTATAATAGTCACTAGCAATTCTAAGCATCTCAGCATTATCAGTGACAGGGCCTTCAGGGCCATCCAGAGAGTGGATGACTGTTTTCCTCCTTCTCTGGTTGGCCACTGCATTATAATATGCAGTGTTCCTGTCACCTTCTTTAATCTCTCTATCCCTAGATCTCTGCTTTGCATTAACCTCTTCCTGGAGCCAGATTTTCTGGAGCTCAGAGTGGATGAATCTAATTCTAGAAAATTCAGCTTCAGAGAGGTTTGTGGTTTCAGACTTAATATCAAGCCTATCAAATTCCTATAGGAGGATTTTTTTTGTATCTTCTAAGTTGTGCTTCCTCATTGGAACTCCACCCCTTAGTGATTTTCCTGAGTTTCCTAATTTTATTCTGCCAGCTCTCAATATGGGAGGAGGCATTTGTGGTCTCATTCCAAATTCTGGTAACTAGATTGGAGAAGTCTTCTCTTAGGAGCCACCATTTCTCCATTTTATAACTACTGCCTTTAGGGGTTTGGTTTAGACTAGACTCCCAAATTAAAGAAACATGGTCACTCCCACACCTAGGCAAAGCCCTATAGGATGCCATGGGGAAGATCATGTCCAGCTCAGTATTACAGAAAAACCTATCTATTGTGGACATGATCAGGTCCACCTGATTATTAGCCTAGGTGAATCTTCTGCTGGACAGCTTGATCTCAAGCAGGTTCTAGATTTCAATCCAGGCATTGAAATTATCACTCCATCTATGGTTAATATTACCATTACTTCTATCCTTGGCATATCTCACCAAGTTAAAATCTCCCCCTATAAGGATGGGGAGGTGTAACGCCCTCGATGCGGCTATAGCTCCCACGTGTCGAGGCACGACTTAGAGACATAACCGCATTGAAAGCAATGTCGCAAGTTAGGCAATCATCACAACATCCAATGTAATAAAGATAACAAAAGGGGAGATACATATCTGGCTTACACTCGCCACGTCAATCAAAGTACATAAATAACATACATCATCCAAACACTCATGGCCCGGCTACGGCGCCAAAATAGAAGAAAACCCAACATGCGACACGGTCCCGATCACCCCCAACTGGGCACCACTACTGATCATCAGGAAAGGACACATAGTAACGCTGAGAGTCCTCGTCGAACTCCCACTTGAGCTCGTACGCGTCACCTGGAGCGGAATCACCTGGACCTGCATCTGGTGTAATAGTAAACTGTGAGCCACAGGGACTCAGCAATCTCGCACCCTCGCGATCAAGACTATTTAAGCTTATAGGAAGGGGTAAGGCAAATATATGTAGAGCTGCAGCAAGCGACTAGCATATATGGTGGCTAACTTATTCGCAAAAGAGAGCGAGAAGAGGAGGCGAAGCGCAAGAGAGAATCTAGAGAGAGCAACCTACGCAAACATTACTCCAACACCGTGTCCACTTCCCGGACTCCGCCGAGAAGCGACCATCACGGTAACACACTCAGTTGATTCATTTTAATTAAATTAAGGTTCAAGTTGTCTACAACCGGACATTAACAAATTCCCATCTGCCCATAACCGTGGGCACGGCTTTCGAAAGTTAAATCCCTGCAGGCGAGTCCCAACTTAGACCATGACAAGCTCTCACGGTCAACGAAGGAATAGACCTCCACCCGAGACATTCCGATCAGACTCGGTATCCCGGTACAACAAGACATTTCGACAGGTTAAAACAAGACCAGCAACACCGCCCGAATGTGCCGACATATCCCGATAGGAGCTGCACATATCTCGTTCTCAGGGCACACTCAGATGAGCTCTCCATACAACTAAAACCAAACCTCGAGTTCCCCCGAGGGGGCGCTGCACAGGACTCTAGTTCGGACCAACACTCAGAGGAGCACTGGCCCGGGGGGCTAAAATAAGATGACCCTCGGGCTCCGGAAACCCAAGGGAAAACGAGGCTAGGTGGCAAATGGTAAAACCAAGGTTGGGCATTGCTGGAAAAGCTTTAATCAAGACGAACTATCAAGGGGTTCCCATTATAACCCAACCGCGTAAGGAACGCAAAATCCGGGAACATAACACCGATATGACGGAAACTAGGGCGGCAAGAGTGGAACAAAACACTAGGCGAGAGGCCGAGCCTTCCACCCTTTACCAAGTATATAGATGCATTAAGATAACATAACAATATAATGATATCCCAACAAGTAAATAAATGTTCCAACAAGGAACGGCTCCAATCTTCACCTACAACTAGCAACGCTATAAGAAGGGCTGAGCAAAGCGGTAACATAGCCAATCAATGGTTTGCTAGGACATGGTGGGTTAAAGGTTTGACATGGCAATTGGGTGGCTGACAAGCAAAAGGTAGGCATTGTAGCATTGGCATAGCAAAGAGTGAGCAAACTAGCATAGCAAAGATAGTAGTGATTTCGAGGGTATGATCATCTTGCCTGCAAAGTTGTCAGAGTTGACTGGATCCTCAAAAGCAAACTCAACGGGCTCCTCGTTAGCGAAGTCGTCTCCCGGCTCTACCCAAACAAGATAAACAAGCAACAAGGATACAATCAACCACGTGCAAGCTCAAACAATAAGATGCAATGATGGTATGCTATGCGGGATGCGATGCGGGATGCAAAATGCAAGATATGACAGGAAATGCATGAACCTGGCCTCAACTTGGAAAACCAAGTGTGCCATTGGAAATATGAGATGAAATCTCTTGAAAACGATATAAAGATCGCCGAAATCGGAGTTACGGTTTGGAAATGGCAAGCGATTCAAATATGACACCGGTCTGCGATTTACAACAAGTAGGCCTCTAAATGCAATGAAATGAACATGCTACAGCACTCAAACATGGCATCAAAATACATGGCAGGGAAGCATTCAATATGCTTAACAAAAGTCTAGCACTGAGCTATGGCCAATTCATCCAATAACAGGTTCAAACAAGCATGGCAAAAACGCAAATGGTAAACAGATCTCAGACTTAGTGAAATTAACACTTGTCTGAAATTTCAGATCATATAGCCCTCTTCGGATCAACAAAACAACATGCTACAGGACCTGAACATGGCAAAGAAAGACATGGCATGGAGCTACTCAACAAGCTTAACAAAAGTCCCTTAGTGACCTTGAGCCAAAAGGGATCACAAAATATACTAACAAGCCCACGAACATAGCAAAAACATAATCAGTTTTCAGACTTAGTGAAAACTGACACATGCTGAAATATAACTCACGAAGGCATGTTTACGAGCTCGATGCACTCACTACGGTGCAAGTCATTGCAATACAAGCATACATCCAATAATAAGGCACAAAATGCAAGCTAGACATGGCAAGAACAATGGCATAGCATGCACGGATCAACTACAACAACACCAGCAAAATTGCAAACGAGTTGACAATCTGCCCAGATTCACAACGAAGCAAAAGAAGAGCTCGATTGACTCAAGCTAGGGTGCTCCAAAATTGCAAACAAAGGCATGGATGGATAGAGCACTACAATATTAACAAAACTCCTTTACTGATCATTCTCAAAAGAGGCACGGATCACTAGGAAACAGCAAGAACATATGGCATCATGAACTAAACAATCCCAGGACTTAGTGAAATTCCTAAGTCCCTGAAAACAGAGTTACCGGGTGCCTCACTTTGCAAGCTTGCACTAGGCACCACACACATCACAAAAATACATGGGTTGCACCTCTGGAAAGATGACAAAACCCTTAACAAAACATATGTAGGACACATGGGCATAGCATGCACACAATAATCATGGCAAAAATGACAAATGTCTAAGATGAACTAGCAGATCTGACAATTAACTCATGAAGCCCTCTTCTAACAGCATTTCGAGCATCAAGATGAACTCAAATGAAAATGATGCAATGGAGTGAAATTATGTACTCTCTGAGACGAACATTTTGATATGCTATACGTCCAAATCGGAGCTACGGATGCGGAGATATCACAGGTCAAAGTAGGCATGAAAAATTAGGGTTCGGGGGAAAAAGTCAACCGGATCCGAAAATATCTCAGATCTGAGATCCGACGTGCACTGTTCACGCGCGCGACTCCCGAGGTTCGATGGCACCGGAGCTTGAGGTCGCCGGTGATGAAGTTTCGGCGGAGGAGGAGGCCGGTCGCCGGCGAGGTCGCCGTGGCAGAGGCGGCGGAGGACGGTGGGCGTCGCCGGGCGGCGGCCACCGGCGGAGGCGGCTGTCGGAGCGGGCGGTGGAGGTAGCCGGCGAGGTCACCGGAGCCGGGCGGCGAGGCGGCAGCCGGCGAGCGCGTCGGGCGTCGGAGCTACAGGCGCGGGACGGCGAGCGGCGCGAGGCGGCGGGGAGGAGTTGGGCCGCGGGGGCCGGCGCTGGGCCTGCGGGCCTGCGTCGGTGGGAGGCGGCGGCGATGCGGTCCCGGGCCACGTGGCAGCGAGTGGTTGGCTGCGGGCGGCGGCGCGCAGGTCGGACACGTCCGACTCGGCGCGGACGTTGTCCGGCGGCGCGAGGAGGGTGGATCTAGGGTTAGGGGGAGAGTGGAACCGCGAATTTCGGAGGGGGGGGTCTATTTATAGGCATAGAGGGAGCTAGGAGAGTCCAAATGAGGTGCGGTTTTCGGCCACGCGATCGTGATCGAACGCTCTAGATGATGGAGCAGAGTTTGGTGGGTTTTGGGCCAAATTGGAGGGGTGTTGGGCTGCAACACACACGAGGCCTTTTCGGTCCCTCGGTTAACCGTTGGAGTATCAAACGAAGTCCAAATGATACGAAACTTGACAGGCGGTCTACCGGTAGTAAACCAAGGCCGCTTGACAAGTCTCGGTCCAATCCGGAAATGTTTAATCCCCACACACGAAAGAAAGGTAGAATTGACCACCGGAGGAGAACGAAGCGCCGGAATGCAAAACGGACAACGGGGAAAAAGCTCGAATGCATGAGATGAACACGTATGCAAATGCAATGCACATGATGACATGATATGAGATGCATGACGACGACAACAACACACGGAGACAAAGACCCGAACCCGAGAAAATAAATATAACTTAACGCCAGAAACGACAAGAGTTGGAGTACAAATTGGGAAAGTTATATCCGGGGCGTTACAGGAGGGGGTCTTCTAGGAACAAGGAATGTAGTTCAGAGATAAAACTTTCTTTTCCCTCTTCATAAGGAGAACCATAGACAGTAATGACTCTATAGGGGTTATCAGTATTTTTCAACTTCATAACACAACTAACAGAAGACTCTAAATTGGACCAGGAGACAACATCTAAAATGTCCAGGTCTACTCCCATCAGGATGCCTCCAGCAGAGCCTTGGGCTGGTAAGTGATGCCAGGAAAAATTTCTATTACCTACTAGGGATTTTAGAAAGGAGTCAGAAAACTCCTCTTTTTTAGTTTCCTGGAAGCCCACAATGGAAGCATGGGTTTTAGCCATAGTTTCCAGGATCAAAGTTTTCCTACCAGGGGCAGCAATCCTTCTCACATTCCAGAACAGATCGTTCATGTTATAAGTCTAGTTCTGGGGTGCTTACCCCTTCTATTCTTACAGACCAAATACCACAGTTCACTATTGCTAGATTCAACACTATCATCCACAGGCATTTTCTTTGGGGTGATGAAATTTGAAGCAGAACCTTCAGTTCTGTCAGGGATCACACCCCCCTCTCTACAATGATCAGCTACATTGCTGGTAGGATCAACATCTACTCCTTCCTCTAAAATAACATCTATGCCTACTTTATTAGCAACAGAAAGGAAATTGAGATTATTGAAAAGGGAGAAGGGTTTGTTCTTCATACCTTCTCTGTTGGTTCTTGCATCTTGGGTGCATTTGAACCGTTGAGCCTTCTGAAGAATGGTTCTGGTGTCCCCAGCAACCCTAGCACTCATTCTGGTAGCTTGGACAGGCCCCCAATTTTTTGCATTGTTATGCTGTTGGATTGGTGGGAAATCTTCCTCATAGTTCTGGCTCTTATCCTCCACTGCTTCATCAGCATTGCTCAGACATGTCTTTAGCAGGACCAGAAGCACGAGGAGGATATGGAGAATTCCACGGATCTTTTTCTTCCGTGCTTGATACATCCTTACCTTTGCCATCATCTTCATCATAAGCAGATTCAGTTGCCTTGTGCATTATTTCCATTGGTGAAGAGCATGCGTGGGGTTCCAGTTTCAGTGCTTATTTGCCTGAAAATAAGTGTAACCTGGAATTACAATCCATGTTGCTATCATATCTTGTTTAGTTTTATGTTTTTTTATTTAGAGAATTTGCGCTAGCAAATATGAGGCTGGAACACTGAACTTTTTCAAAGAAACCTCAAAGCTACACTTAGTGTGGCACTTGTATCATTCAGCAAAAAGAACCGACGGTTTGCTATAAAGAAGATGGCATTAGCATATTTCTAGCTAGCGCTCCCTCTGCAAAATAGGTCCACAGTTTCATATTCAAATATTGCGAACTTTGACCTACTATTGCTTCAGTTTCACTATGTCCTTGCTCCCACAAATTGTACCGTCCGATTGAATTTAAAGTCATTTGACAAAATGAAGCCTGATAGTATATTGTAATCGTTATATACAGCAATGGTCAACGCTGATGTCAAAGATCATGATGACAAAATGAGACCTTATGTTTAAGTGTGTGTTTTGGTGAAAATGCTTCAGATAACATGAGCATAACACATAGGTGTGTTTCACACATGACATTCTGGATTGCAAGTATGGACATCATGGCAGTACGGCATAATTTGATTGAAGCATATACATGCATAACAGTTATGGAAGTTGATCAACCGATAGCTAAGGCCGATATTTGTGTTCGTCAGCAAGGGAGTGAGGCTTAAGCTTGAGATTTCCGTCGGACTAAACATGTATATTCATGAGCAACTAGCCTAATCATGAAGGATCGACCATTCATCCCATATATCCAATTAAGGTATGGAAGCAGAGAACACTCACGAAACAGAAACAGGATAAGACCATGGGGCGCACGGCGCACCGGCTAGATGGTGGATGCGACGAGCGCGCCGCCAAGTGCGGAGCGCGTAGGACGCGTACAGGCGATAGATCGGGCGGCGATCTGCGATGGCCGACGGACGAGGGACGACCTAGCGCCCATGCGGCGATTGCACCAGTTTTACACGCTCCGATGCGGGCATGGGGCAGTTCGCTCAGCATGAATCACACATCGGCTTTTTTTGAGGGGGGAATCACACATCGGCTGTCTCCCGGACTTCGGCGCATAGGCTAGCGGCAATCGTCAAGGCCCAGCATCACCGTATCAACTATCTTTTTTTTTTCTAAAAAAACTACTCCCTCCATTTCAAAATATAGTGCACCTGCGCTTCCTGAGGTCGAACTTTGACCATAAATTTAACAAACGAGACCGACTGCGGCGGGAGAAAAAGTTACATAATTAAAAACTTCTTTCGATTACGAATTCACTGATATAACTTTTGCTCCCGCCACAATCGGTTTTGATAGTTAAATTTACGGTCAAAGTTGAAGCATAGAGATAGAGGAAACACTACGAGTGAATATTTTTTTTGAGGTACCGTATCAACTATCTAACGGTACTCCTTCTAGATGTCACTTTTGGGCACTCGAAGTGCGTCAAATGGTGTGTCCAGCCGTCGTCACGTGTCTCGCACGTTGCATCCCAGGATTTTCAGTTTATATAACACGTATTTTCAGTTTTCTTTTGTATTTCTTTTGTTTTTACTAAGCCTTTTTTGAATTTTTGTTTCGGGAAGTCGTGCTTTTTTACCAGAAGAACAACATATGCTTCTGTGATCTCTAACGGAAGGAAAAGCACAACCCATATTTCCCTTTTCGGAAAGCACACTCATAAAAAAAGCACAACCTATGCTTGCATGACAAGCGCAATTGTATTTTCCAAAAACGAAAAAACACAATTGTGCTTTCCCAAATAAAGTATAACTAGAACTATGCTTCCTGAAAAGGGAAAAACACAACATGTGTTTTCGCGGGAAGCAAAACTGCGCTTCCCAAAAATAAAAGGCGCAATTGTGATTCATGTAAAGTTTTACATTTTTTTCTCCGGTTTTTTTGGTCTTTTTTAGTTTTCATTTTTCATTTTTCATTTAGATTTTCCTCTTTTTTCGTTAAAAAAAAGTTTGTTGAAACCTATTAACATTAGATCTAGTTTCGAAAATCTTGACATGAGGAATCAAACTATGAGTTTGTGATTTAGACACACGGTTCAAGAGATATAAATATTTTGAAAAAAAAACTTTCAGATTGCGACAAATGACACACATGCAATGCGTGACTTGTCAACGCTAGAGTAGGTGGTGAATGACCTTTGCAAGAGACATCCCTATATCTGTTCACTCATCAACTGACCGATCAACATCTCACGCATGGATCAAAAGCAACACAAATCAAAACTAATAGCAAGGCGTGAGATGTTAGCTGAAGAGTGAACTGATACATGGATGGGTACAGTGCACGTATATAGAGGGTGCTTGGATACATTTTAGTCCCATGACTAAAAATAGTGGGACTAAAATTTGCTAGCCTCTCCCATATTTGGATCCAAATACTAAATACACTAAAATCAAGTTATTGAGCATTTATTATCCTCCAAACCCTCCAATCCAGAACTCGCATGTGTTAAAGGAGAGGAATTAAATGAGGAGAGAGAGGGCTAATACATATTTTAGTAGGTTTCCTATGACTAAAAAATTTTAGCCTCAAGACAAGTCCTAGCCTCTCTTTAGTTAGGGGTGCTTGGAACTTTAGCCTCTAAAAGAGACTATTTTTAGTCAGACTAAAAATAGTCCCTTGGATCCAAGCATGCTCATAGTACCCATATATGCTTATGCCTATATACTCGCTCCTTTCCGGTTTATAGGGCTTATCTCAAAATTTTAGTTTTTCCATTTTATAAGTTTCAATTTGGTTGTTCCCCATCACATTTTTAGATTTCAAGATGCAATAAATCACTGCATGCAAGTATTAAGAGAAAATTGACAAATGCATGTACTTTATGTATTGCAATTAATGCATTGGTAAACACAATTTTTTGAAGAAAATAAGCGCATTAATCGAGTAGTTTGCAAATTACAAAATTGTTTCACCACTCACCATCTACCTTGGTTGGTGAGATTTTTGAATTGAGCCCTATAAATCAAAAAGGAGGTAGTATATTTTTGGATAAAAATGTATTTTTGATGAAAAAAATTAAAGCATTCCATGGAGCTCGGCCACCAAATGCACTTCCCGATCAGAACCCAGTAATCTAAAAACAAGGGACACAATGTTTCTGAGCTGGGGCTCAAATGAGTTTGTGTGAGTGATAAAATCTGGAAAAAATGAAAATAAATTAAAAAAAATATAAAAAAATTGTGGATAACTTGAAAAATGTATTGAGTGCTCACAAAATTTCATTATGGAATGACATTTGCGGAAGTCGTGGCAAAAAAAAAATCAATGCTTCAAAAGCGGTATTTTTGCAAGCATTTAGGAGTGATGTTTTTTTTGCCATGACTTCCATGAATGTCATTCCATAATGAAACTTTGCAAGTACTCAAAACATTTCTCAAAGCTTACTACACACACACACACACACACACACACACACACACACACACACA
The DNA here is from genome assembly GCF_056163025.1 of Triticum urartu. NCBI lineage: Eukaryota > Viridiplantae > Streptophyta > Magnoliopsida > Poales > Poaceae > Triticum > Triticum urartu. The sequence continues at coordinate 108,519,163 of NC_141875.1, read as the reverse complement.
CTAAGGGAGTATATTTTAATTTTGTTGGATTTTATTGTTCATCACAAGCTAATTTGAGCTTCCTTTTTTTTTGCGGGGGGAGCTAATTTGAGCTCACGAGCGGAAGATGGCTTTGGGAAAATAAGCTACGACTGGAGCAGTAGTAATTGGTTGGGCGCCTCTAGGCCGGGAGGGAAACATTTGTGAACATTTGAATTTCAAATAAGCGAGCCTGACGACGACGTGAATGGACTTGCCACTTGTCAGTAGGGAGGACAGGATCGATTCCTTCAGGGTTTCCCTCGGAATCTTTTCGTCAGCAAGACTATGGGATTGGAAGGTAACGTGTACAACACGACGAACCCCGCATGCCCCGCGGCTCCCTGACACCCGGCCCCACCGTCCATCCTCTCCGAAGATTCTCCCTATCCCGCCACGTGCCAGTCCTTCCGAGCAACCCCAGGGCCGGCGCGGTTCCCTCGTCCCACAACACAGGTCGCCATTCAAGTCCACACCACACCACACCAACGTCACGCGGGCCCCGCACCCGCCGCCTCCCCCTCCCCTGCAGCGTCGCTCCAGCGCCCGTGATCAGCCCAGGCGGCAGCTTTCCCCTCCCTTGGCACAGTTTGATTCCCCTCTTCGTCCCTCTCGGCCTCTCCACCGCCGTCGCGGGCCAGCATTTGCTTAGCCGCGAAGGAACGGCGCCGCCGCCGCCGTCGCGGGCCGCGGCCGGAGACCCTGCATCCTGAACCCTAGCCGAGATGCTGAGCTACCAGAGCCCGACGGCCCAGCGGACGTGCGCGGCCCCGCCGCTCCCGGCGGCCGCGGGCGCGGAGCTCGCGCGGCTCGAGGCGCGCCTGGGGCAGTGCGCCGACCCGGACGCGCGGCAGCGGCTCGCGGGGCTCGGCGAGGCGGCGGCGGCGCGGGTGCTGCGCGCGATCGCCGAGTCCCGGACGCCCGTCAAGACGCTCTCCGGCTTCATCAGGTACCTGGCGGACAGGGCCGACAAGGACTTCGAGGCGATGCAGCGCAACGCGCGGGGCATCCCTCCCGCCAAGAGCGCCGCCTGCTGCAGCTCCGGCCCTTCGCAGGGAGGTGAGCCACCTTCCCCCTCTTTTATTTGTTATGGTCTGCTTGGTTGGATGTGGAGTGCAGTTAGGGGATGGGTGTGCATCGTGCGGGAATGCGGCTGCCGCAATACTGCATTTTGTGGCGAAAGTGACCCTTTTTATTCAAATTCAACGGCTGGATCCTCGGTTCCTGCTCTATTTTTGGAAACCCTCCCACGTTTCAATGTAAAATAAGTGGAGTTAAGTGGTGCTTTCTTTCTGTTGCTCGGGTGGATCTGCTTTCATGCTCGGCAGTAGGGATCACAAATGGCCATGTTCTTTTCTTTTGTTGATTTCGTGGAGCTCTGCTTCAGATTTCGTCATCATATTCTTCTTTGCCATTCGCCAAGCAGTGCTTTTGGATTTTTCTTATTAGGCATGCTATCGTTTGAAAGACAGAGCAGAGCATTCTTGGCACGTGTTCAGTATAATGATGTTTCCACAATAAATTGCACTGATACGGATACGTGTATCAGTAATTCAGTATCGGGGCAATATACGTAGAATATGGTATCAATATGGGAATATGTTTGACTATTTTTGAACCCCCTCCGTCCAAAATAAGTGTACAAACTTTGTACTAAATCAGCGACATGACATGGCCAAGTATGCTGATCCCAGTCAGGTGCAGCGACATGACATGGCCAATTAATCAATTAAGAAAGCTCTGTTTTGCAAGGATTTCCTACTAGTCTCTGGTGCAAACCAATTCTCCTTGGTTGTATACAACGGTGAACTAGCATAGCAGAGCGCAAAGAGCAATATAGCAGCACAGAGCTAAAGGGCATTCCACAGAGGAGAAATTACCAGACAGAGCAGAGCAAGAAGCACCAGAAACCTCTCTACTTCTGCTTTGATATCTGCTACTGCTTCAGCTTCTTGTAAATTTTGTTGTGCAGATAACACCAGAATTAACAACTTCCAGGCGCTAACTGAACTTCCAGTCACCATTTTTCAAGACATTCTGTTGCATTTTCAACAGCTGCATTGCATTTTCCGAAGCAAGGCTATACAGTTTGTCAGGTCCACACTTGGCCATCGCAGCAGCCTCCTGCAAAAGCCTCAGTGCTTCCTCCTGTAATCTCAACTTCTCTGTGTGAGAAGTGGAGGGCCTAGCAAAAGGTCCACCAATAAAATGGTTTACACGCTGATAAAATGTTTCTCATGACTTCTGAAAGACTTCATGGCTTTATTTGCCAATTTTATTCCTTCAGAAGCATGCATTCTTACAGCATAGTTTCTTTGGCCACTAAAAGAAGAGATGGAACATGATGTTTTCCCTTCCTTTCTAATACATGAAAGCTATTCCTTATAATATTCAAGGCACTATTGTCCATGCCAGTTGCACTGGAGCAAAGTGCGAGAATATACCACATTTCTGATCTGCTATAGGTTCCAGGCAACAATGTTTCTAGATGGTTGGCCAAGACTTCAACTACCCAGATACTGACAGTGCATACATCAAATCAAATGATTCACAAAGTCAGGATCCCACTTTATTTCTCTGAGGGCTAGCTTTCTTATAAGTACGAGCAGCAACAAAATTGCTTCTTCCTCAATGCTGTTTTCTGGGGTTACCGGATTCTGTCGCTGATTGTATTCTTGAGGAAACTACACCTCAACACCGCAGCACAGTAGAGTCACTGCCCTTTCTTTTTGTAAGTTGGTGGACCTTTTGTACAAACTTTGTACTAAATCAGCGACACTTATTTTGGGACGGAGGGAGTATTTCGTAAGTGCAGTCCATTTCTATCTTCTTATCCATGATTTCAACAAAAGCAAGAACCAGCAACCACAGGGTAGCAGCAATTTACCAAACATAAAAGTTCGCTTAGAGTTCACTTAGAGAGAAAGGGGAGCGGGGAAAGGGGAGCAGGAGCACCGGGGAAAGGAGCCCACCACCAGCACCACTAGAGCCTGAAAGGTATCAGGGACGTATCTGGAAAGAATCGGTATCTGATACGGTATCCAATACGGATAAGTATCAGTATTTTCTTGTTTCCACACTTCCTGCCTTTGCAACCATGCCTGATTTGCTATGCATATTGTTCATGTGGAATATTTTTCTGCATTCATTCAATTGTGTCTGCTTCTCGTTCTCCTTGCTAGATTGATGATTCTTTGCTTTTATGTTGTATATACTGTAATGTTCCTTGAACTAACCATGAAATCTTTGGTTAAACAGATGACTCTGTATCTGGGCCACAGTACCATAGCGATGATCAAGTTGAGGTTCAAAGCCCTTACACTGAAGAGATAGCTTTTCGTCTCTCAAACCGTGCTGGGAGTCCCAGTCAACCGCGGCCTATCAATTTGCAAGATAACATGGGTCCTGTCAGAGAAATTGTTTGTATAGAACAAAACGTGACCGCGATGGCAGCTAATACTCCATCTGGCCGGGCCTCCTTGCAAATCCAGGATGACATTCAGATTAATGATCGTATCCGAGCAATGACTCCTGCTATGATGCCGGCAACAACCCAGCCCAGGATGGCAGCCGAGAACCCATCCTCAATGACACCTGCTATGATGCCGGTTCCAACCCTGCCATGGATGGCAGGCGAGAACCCGCGCGCTTGGATCCCGCTCCTGAACCTGGACTATGTTCCTACTCCTGATGTTATGATGCAGGGAGGTAGCCCTGGCCATTGTGTGTCCATTGGGCTGCATAATGATATGAGGATTGAAAGCCCCATACCAAATGCCATTCATACACCTCCAAGGAGTGTTTCCACACCAAGCCCTGTGCGGGATCTTTCAAGACCTGTTCAGCGAATGGTTCTTCCGTCAGGAAGCCCACATAGCCCAGCATGGGCAATGGCGCCAAGTTGTGCAACCTATCATGCCACAGAAAATGCATTGAGGGAGAAAGCAAGTCCTCAAATGCAAGCACTGGAGGAATTGGAGTTCATGAAGAGATTTATGATTTGTGCATACCTTCGTCAGTGAGTTCCTCTTTGAGTTACAGTTTTTGGAGTACATGGTTTTGTTATACTTGTTAGTAAATAGAATCAAAACGTTTAATTTGTTCACTTCCATGGATGGCTTATCCAGACATCACTATTTCCTAAAGTACATGTGCCTCTTGTTCCCAGTAAATTTAACCTTTAAGGCAAAACTGTCTTGTACATGTGATGAAGTTCCTGTTATATCTTCTATTTGATTTACAGGAAGAGGATAGAAGATGAACTATCTGTGGACTATATTAGATCCTTGAAGTACCTTTCCATGGTTCAGTTTGAGCCAGAAATCTGGAGAGCATTTGGTTGCAAGTATATAAAATTTTCAGATAGAGTGAAGGTTTTTTTTATCAATCTCTTGTTTTATCTTATTTCATGATAGGTCTCTTAACAATGGTCAAGTATGATGCTCTTCTATCATAGTAGCACATGATATATTCATCCAATGGAACCAGAGCTATATATAATTTGCAGATGTGCAGAAAGTTTCAAGTGTTTTGGCTTTTAGTTTGCACATGAACGTATATCGTAATGTCATGCCTATTGTGCCGAACATGTATATCACAACTTGTGCCTAACTAACGCTTTAATTAATTGATTTCAAACTAGGAAAACAAGTAGAATTAATTACATGCAAAAAAAGAGCTTGAAATTGCTGCAGCTGGTTTGCTGGCTAGATGGGACATCACATGTCATTTCCCCTTTATTTTTTTTTGGCTGCTAATTTTGTACAGTCGTACTGATCCATCATAGTTCTGAAATCCTTTAGCGATACAACTAGATGAATTAATTTGTTCATAATTTTGTTATTTTGAACCTTGTGTGCTATCAATTCCATGTCTCCACTCGCAGTTCTCACACTCCTTATAAGAATTATTATAGACACATTAAGCAGCAAGAATAATCTCTCTCAATGAGAATAATGTGCTGGCATATATATTTGATTTTCCCTCTATAATAAATGATACCTTGAGGCTGATAGAATTGTTCCCCTTTTCTCAACTTGATGCTTGTAGAACCTTGATTCCGACCCAGGTGCACCAAGAGTCTACCATTGTATTGTAGAGATAACAGGGGATTCTGTAGTGAAACTTTTCAAGGTTTGTAACACTTCTAATATTTCTGCATCATCTTCTTATATTTATTGTTTCACTGTGATATTATGTTGATGACCTGCTATTCGATGTATGCACACCTACCAGCCATGTTTCTTTTATTGTTTCTGTTGATTCATTTTGGGTGTGTTTGTTCCTCTAGATTCACATATAGGTGTATTCCAGACACGCATACTGTGCAAGCTCTAACAAAGTGTAAATATGCAGTTTATGATAATCATGTGATTGTGATTGCATAAGTTGGTAAGTCATGCATACTATGGTAGTAGAACTACAAATATTTAGGAAAATGTCAACAAAAGTAATTCGTTTAGGGACCAAAATCGACAAATGTTGCGTACAACAAGGAATTTCTATTTAAAGCTCAGACCAATCTTATATTTTAACTTCATTTGACTGGAGATAGGGACCATATATACAAAATACGCGGACTCATTTGCAAAAAATTGTTGGTGATGATAACGTCCTCTTGGTAAAGTTTATGGGGCAATCTTCAGAATCTGTGACTGATTTTCTACCTTACCATAAGGTTGCTGAAGATGGTATTATTCTGGGTTTACGCCGCTACCGGTTTTTTGGTAAGTTCTCCTCTTATAATATTCTCAGTTTTTCTTTGTTAACAAGATTGCCATACCGAGGAGTGTGCATACTGTACATACAATTTCTGCCTTCTGTGGTGTGCCACTAGGTGTTAATAAGCTGATCCCTACATAGGCTGGTACATACGGATTATTTGGAGGTGTATGAGAATGAGATAGAGCAGGATTTCATTTAGTTATATGACATTTAGATGAGTAGATCCAGGAAAAGATGTGTTTGTGTTTGGCTGATTAGAATTGAATAATATGCATATCATTGTATTCCATTTTGATTTGTCCAATTAATGCCAAACTTGATTTATAGAACCACAAGCACCCAACCCACCCTTAATTACTACTCCCTCTGTATCAAAATATAAGGCGTTTTTTTACACTACGAGAGTATTAAGTAATATGGTTTTCCAGTATTACCACTGCCTAATCTTTCCTACTTATAAAGGTTGGAGTTGGTGAGTTCACATGTGCGACCAACAACCTTCACCAATAAACAAATGCTCCTCTACCCACATTGGGAACAGCAACCTTCCAAGAATATAAATAAACAAATGTACTCATATGTGGGACCTAACGCAAATAAACAAATACACTACTACTTTCATGCGAGACCAACACTTATAGAAGGCACAAATAACAAATGCAGAAATGCGACTCCAACTCAATATAATGCTCTTGTTTGTCATTTTTTTTCTTCTCAACCAAGTTATTTCAGTTTTAGATCATAGAACAAGAGAGTGAACAAATTATAATTCCAAAACGACCATAGACCTTGTCCTCCTGTCCTACCCGATCCACGACCTTGTGCAGTCAACTTACCAATGTCAATTCCATGCCCGTACATGCACAGGTGCAAGTGGAGCCGCTGCACAGGGCCCCTCAAAATCTAGGGCCCCCAATTTTTGTGCAAATACTAAATCCTGAGATTATGGCAAGTAGACAATGAACTGCAGGCTCGTGTCTGCAGCAACCTATAAATTGGGGTGTTTTCTACTGCTTGTTCCATTGATCCATCAATCCATCCATCGTCCCCTTAGGAAATCAAGAGGTTGGAATCTTGCTGCTTGGTCGCGGCAGTCCCTGGAGGTGAGCAATCAGAGCGCCTCCGAAAAATCAGAATATAGAGGCTGATGTTCATGATAATGTTGACAACATTAGGTTGAGAATACTAATCCAAGATTTTGTATCAAAAAATGCTCATAGGATGGCACGCCTTGGCTAAAAGAGTAAAAGATGGACTTGTAGCTCAAAATTGTAAGATTTTCCTTTTTAAGTATGTATAGTTCCTTCAGAAATCTGTACTACCGCAGTGACTAACAAAAATAATGTTTTAATTACCTACTTGACTTTCTTATACATGGGGCCTAAATTGTGATTTCGCTCCGGGGCCTCAATTTCCGGGGTACGGCCCTGGTCAATTCTCATATGTTTAAACATTCGGAATGTTGTGTCTGTAAAGGACTATGGTCACTTAAGACTCTCCAATGCCTCATGATCTTTTGTTGTTTGTATGTTTGTTCTTTTTAATAGTGAACCGCATGCAAAGGGCGCATGACACGAACGTATTTGGATGATTTCCTAAGCCAGTGACCTAACTCCTCATATCCTATAGTTTTGTAGCTATGCACGGGTATTGTGGTAGTACTGTAATCCACCACCAAGAGAGTGTAGTCACAATAAATTCAGCTATAATCATTAATAATGGATATTTGTTACCATGATGCGCCAATGCCCCACCCGCAGTCACTTGGGTGATTCTGTTCACAGTGGTGTTCCCGGTCACTTGGGTGGGTGTTGGGGGAGGGGGGGGGGGGGTAAACTTAGCCTCGTGGAATGTTGGTAAGAGGTATACCTGGCCATGGGAAGCCTGGCCCGGCTTCCTAAGCCAGTGACCTAACTCCTCATATCCTATAGTTTTGTAGCTATGCACGGGTATTGTGGTAGTACTGTAATCCACCACCAAGAGAGTGTAGTCACAATAAATTCAGCTATAATCATTAATAATGGATATTTTTTACCATGATGCGCCAATGCCCCACCCGCAGTCACTTGGGTGATTCTGTTCACAGTGGTGTTCCCGGTCACTTGGGTGGGTGTTGGGGGAGGGGGGGGGGTAAACTTAGCCTCGTGGAATGTTGGTAAGAGGTATACCTGGCCATGGGAAGCCTGGCCCGGCCGGCCCGGCCCGACGCTGCTCCTGGGCCGGGCTCGGGCCTAGATTTTGAGCCTGATGGCCGGGCCGGGCCTGGGCTTGTCATTTTTGTGATTTCCTGAAGGGCCCGGCCTGAGGCCCGAGGCCTGCCGGGCTTTTACGTGTTCGGGCCAAGCTCGGGCCTAAAAACCAGGCCCGATGGCCGGGCCGGGCCTGGGCCTGGGTTTTTTGCCTCGGGCTTGGCTAGGCCCGGCCCGGCCCGATGTTTGGCCAGGTATAGTAAGAGGTGCCAAACTGTAGCAATACAAACAACTTGTCTTGGAATTTAAACTGCTAGATTGTCCATATGTTCACTTCTTGGATCATGGGGGACAGTCCCTTACCTTTGCCCCTAAACAATGGTGTCACAAGAAGCAGCGGCCAAAGAAGCCAAACATAGAAGAAGGTGTCTAGAGCATAGGAGTCTAATGTTGAGATTGGCATGGCTCTATGCAGCAAAGTGGAGACCATGCCTACCATAAGTATTGTCAATGTTGGTTCAAATATTGCGATGATGGCAGCAACAGTAAATCATGGACAATGGTGGCCTTGCTTTTCTTTTTTACCTTTTGAGGAAAGGTTGGTACAGTTGTGGCCTCATGATGGTTAGAGGAGGTTGGCGAACCATCAGATCTAGGATTGTATGGTTGAAGTATATGTGAATTACCCAACCTTCTCCATCAGTTTGGACTTTTGGTTCAACTGGCTGGTGCTTGAAACTTAATATGCTATTAGAGCCAAAAGTCTTGGGTTCAAGTCTCGACTTTCACATCTAAATAAAAAAATATTGCTTGCCCTCTTTCTGTCCTTTTTTAGGCCTTATCACGCCACACCTAAGAGGGGGTGTCGAAGTATATGTAAATTACCTAACCTTCTCCATCCATTCGAACTTATGATTCTACTGGTTGGTGCATGGAACTTAATATGTATGGCATAGAGCTGGAGAATGACATGCTGATCTTGTTATAACTGCCCTATGTTATGCTGTGAATGGACAAGAGAAGCATGGGAGGTTAAATCAGAGGTCCAGTGGAAAGGGGATGTCATTTCCGTGAGTTGAAAGTAGTGTCTGACAATGATGTGCTAGGTGGGAACACATGCTATTAGATTGGCAAACAATAGTAGTGAAGAGTCCTTGGTATTTCTCTTGTGAGATGTGTGTCATGGAGGTAGTATATTGGTGACATAGGGTTAGGTTTTAGGACCTCTCTCTTAACACATGTTAAGAATTGAGGGCAATAACTAGTATACAATTGGAAATTTGCAACTGATACCTTGATCCAAAATAGTTAATCCCCCAGTCCCAAAATATAAGGCCTATCATGATTTGTTAAGACAAGGTCTTGACCAATAATTACTCCATTCGTACGTGATATGTGTGATGCAAAGTCACAATCATAAGTACTTCTGCATGCGAATTCTAATGAGATCAATTTTATACCATAAATTCTATGTTTATGGAGTAATTGTTGTTCGAAGCCTTATCTTAATGAATCAAAGTACACCATATTTGGGGCAAGGGGTATATTGGTGACAATTGTTACCCTAATTTATTGGTGACACATATAACCCTAATTTATCGGGCAGTGGCATGGAAATGGAAGGGTAAGTACGTACCTTTCTCATGAAAAGACAACTTAGACTTGCAAATACACTCATCTACGTGTTTAATGTGCGGGACAGTCAAGTACTCCCTCCGTTCCAAAATTAGTATAAAGTTGAGTCATCTATTTTGGAACGGAGGGAGTATATTCTTATGATTTCTACTTTTGCTCGTTGCCTCTGTTACTTGCACTGGGAATATGGTATCTTCCATGTTTGGAAAATTGGCTCACTTATGTTGTGAGCACGTGCATACTGGAAAACACAGCGCAATATATGGTTGAAAAGTAAGACTTGTTTTCACCTGCCAAATGAGACACCAGTGCTATTTTTTTTGTTAGCAAAATCTTTTGGTATTGTAAAGTGCTTCCCTTAGGTTTCTAGCAGCTAACTTGAGGTTGGTTGCATGATCTTTCTTGACTGATGTCTGTTTATTTAGTTTACAAGGATGGAGGAAAAGATGAGAAAAAGAAAGAAGAGAAAATAAATTGGGAAAACAAGAACTGCGCTTCAGGCGTGAAATGCTACTTTGTTCGCACAGAGTCTGGATGGAATATGGATGAACCTTACATACTCTCTGGCAAGACAATCAATCAGGCTCGCAAACTATTCATGCACATACATACCGCTCCCACCTTGGCAAAATACATGGCCAGGTTTGTTCTTCTAACGTTATTGAGTAGTAGCAGTCTATTGATGTTGTTTTGTTGTTAAATGAATGATACATTGTTGCTACCATGTGGGAGTATTCTTAGAAACAAGCAAAAAGAGGCATATTTCAGAAGGCTAAAGTTCCATTTAATTGGAAGATAAGCTTGTATATGGGAAATCCCAGTACCTAGGTTTTCTGTTCCCTTGTCCCCATGCTGCTGCTGTTGAACTATTTAAAACCCTCTAAACAGACAAAACCCTGATTTTTTATGATAATTTGCTGTCCCCATGGCTGTTGCTGTAGTCTCTCTGTTTAAAACTTGCGTTCTTCCATTGGATGTTGCAGGTTTGCTTTGATACTATCGAAAACTATCACAATGGAGGTTAATTTATCAGCGGTTCATGTTATACAGCTTGATGATAAACCTTGCAGCGTAAGTCTCTCGTTCCACTGTATTTGATCTTGCTTCTGAAATGTAAACTTATCTCAATGTGATATTTCAGGATGAAAATGGGGGAATTGTTCAACGAGATGGGGAACTCCTGATCCATACTGATGGAACTGGCCTAATATCTGAAGATTTGGCTGAGAAATGCCCAACAATTATGTACAAGGGAAAACTTTTGAAGTCACAAGTTTGTGCACTTTCCCTTTATGCCTTACACCTTTATAGTACTCCCTTTGATCCATATTACTTGTCGCTCAAATGGATGTATCTAGACATATTTCAGTGCTAGATACATCCATTTGAGCGACTACTAATATGGATTGGAGGGAGTAGAATTTATGAACCTTAGTTATAATATATTTTTCTTATGTAGAATATTTTTGGCTCCTCTGATGTTTATTGTTTTGTGAATGATGAAGCAAACTTGAATTATGGTTTACTAGATCACTGTGTGGTGTATGCATACCAAAAAACTTGGATAAACAAGATTCCTTACTGTTGCTAAATAATACACCATGATGGCAGAACTACATTTAAACTGGCTCAGGTGGTTAAATAATAAATAGACATTTTTTTATCTTCAGGGCATTGGTTAGATTGCAGTCTGGGGTATTAAACCATTAATCTCCCCAAGATTCAGGGGGTTAAATAGAAGGGACATTTCAGCATGCAACTTTTCTGCTTTCAGATTGCTCATATCACTGCACTATTCCTTTTGGGTTCCTTTGAAATTAGATTGCATTTGAAAACACGAATATTGTAAAGGTTTATGCATATGGTTACTGTTACCATATTCACTTAATTTTTTTTCCAAGAATTCCATTAGATCAATTGCTACTAGTAATTTCACTGATCATTCCTTATTTTTCAAAGAATTCCATTAGATCAACTGCTACTAGTAATTTCTATATCTGTCATTCATGTACAAAACAATTACTGCTGCATTTCCTCTATAAATGTCCCCCCTCGTGGAATTCACGCTCTTCAGACTTCAGCAAGGATTGCTATTGGCAGTATTTTATTCTAACACTTCTAGCAAACCTCTTATTGCTTCATTATGCCTTGTTCAGGATGTTCAGGCTTGTGATGATACACTTATGACGTCTCCCCATGCGAAGAAACAACGGCCTATTGCCAGTAAACCTGTATTGTGTTAACCATGTTCTGATATACTGCATTATGAATGTGTTATGATTTAACTAATATATTTGTTGTTTCTTGTCTGTTCTTCTCTAGCCTCTTCTTATTCAGTTCCGGATGTTCTATAAAGGATCAGCTGTTAAGGGAACTGCATTAATTGACAGAAGGGTATGGACTAAGAGTTTCAGACATTGTACCACTTCAAATTCAAACTACTAGTCTTATTATTGGTTGCCTTCTTTTTAGCAAATTTGGGCGGGGGCAAGTGTGCATCTTCTTTTGATCGTTATAGCAGGATGGTCTTAGTTTTGTTATGGGTCTGAAATTCAGTTTGTTGGAGAATGAGCAACTAACTTTCACAGGGGGCCAAAGGCCAATACATGTACATGTATGGTATACACATCTACCCCCCCCCCCCCCCCCCCTCAAACTCATGGTGGATCAACAACACTGAGTTTGGAGAGAAAGAACCCATGCTGCCCTCGAGTTTGTGCCTTTGTGAAGAAGTCCGCCAACTGTAACTCAGAGGGCACATAGTGAAGAGCGAGAATCTGATCCTGCACAGCAGCACGCACAAAGGAGGCATCCACACCGATGTGCTTGGTGAGCTCATGCTTCACCGGGTCACGCGCAATACTGATAGCACCTGTACTGTCTGACAATAAGGGAGTCGGTGTAGTAGCAGACACACCAAAGTCCTCAAGTAACCATCGCAACTAGGTACCTCAGCCATCAACATAGCCATCGCTTGCAACTCAGCCTCTGTGCTCGAGCGAGAAACTGCAGTCTGTTTCTTTGTCTTCCAGGCAGTGAGAGAGCTGCCAAGAAAGACACAATAAGCAGACAACGAGCGTCGATCAGAAGGATCACCAGCCCACGTAGCATTAGAGTAGGCCTGGAGCTGGAGTGGGGAAAGAAAAGGCGGTGAGAGATCGTGCCACGAAGATATCGTAGAACATGGAGGAGGTGACTAGTGGACAGAGGTGGGGGCTGAAACGAACTGACTGGGAATGTGGACAGGATAGGATATGTCAGGATGAGTGACAACTAGATAGACAAGGCTCCTAACAAGGTGGCGATAGCGAGTGGGATCAGGAAGAGGATCACCATCAGAAGCACGAAGCTGAATGTTGAGCTCCATAGGAGTCACAACAGTGCGCTCATCGCCAAGAGCGGCTCGAGCAAGAAGACCCTGTATATATTTTTCCTGGGAGATGAAGAAGCCATCAAAGGTCGAAGAAACCTCAATCCCAAGTAAATAGTGAAGTGGACCAAGATCAGACATTAGGACTGGTCGTGAAGGCAGGCCTTAACAAAGGCAATGTAGTCAGAGTCGTCGCCGGTGATGATCATGTCATCTACATATAGAAGGAGAAGAGTCCGACCACGAGGAAATGTGTGAACAAACAAGGCGGGATCATGATCACTGGACGAGAAGCCAGCAGCAGTCACGACAGAGGCGAACCGCTCGAACCAGGTGCGAGGGGCCTGTTTAAGACCACAGAGAGAGCGCCGAAGTCGACAGACCATACCATCAGGAACAGAGTACCCTGGTGGTGGCTGCATATAAACCTCCTCACACAACTCACCATTAGAAAGGCGTTCTGAACGTCAAGCTGAGACACAGACCAATGACGAACAGAAGCCACAACAAGGAGAGTGCGGACAGTGGTCATGTGGGCCACATGAGCGAATGTCTCATCATAATCGCGTCTCTGCTCCTGCTGAAAGCCACGTGCCACAAGACGAGCTTTGTGACACTCAAGAGAACCATCGGAGCGAGTCTTAATCGTATAGACCCACTTGCACGTGATGGGACGAACATCGGAAGGGAAACCAGATCCCACGTGCCAGTGCGCTCAAGGGCAGCAATCTCCTCGGCCATCGCAAGCTGGCATTCAGGCCGAGTCATGGCAACCCGATAGGAAGGGGGCTCAGCAACAGCAGAGAGACCGTACCGGTCAGGAGAATAGCGATCAGGTGGGGGGCGAGGCCGAGCACAAAGGTTATGAACCGGTGGAGGCGTGAAAGGAGGCGCTCTGGAAGTGGAAGGTGAGTCAGTAGAATCATCCTCGATACGAAGGCGCGAGGGTAGTGGAGAGGAAAAGGAGAGAGAGGCCGACATACTGGAGAGGATGGTGGAGGTGGATGATGAGGGTGGGGAGGAGGATGGAGGGGAAGGTGGTGTCGATGGTGTATGAGGAAGAGAGACATGCTAGAGGAAGGGGGGAGACATGAGGCACATAGGAAGGTGTATCGGGAAGGAGAAGGAAAGAAATATCGTCCACAGAAAAGCTCGAGGAGAAAGGACATGGGTAGTAAGAACGAGACTCATCGAAAGTCACATCACGCGAAATGCGCAGCCGACGACCAACAGGATCCCAACATCTATAGCCCTTGTGCTCATCACTGTAGCCAAGAAAAACACACTCAATCGACCGAGCAGTCAATTTGGTGAGTTCTCGTGGGGCAAGAAGAACATAGCACACACACATCCAAACATACGGAGAGCTGAGTAGTCAGGAGAATGACCAGTGAGACGCTCCATAGGAATACCACCCTGCAAGGCAGCCGATGGCTGAATGTTGATGAGATAGGTGGATGCGAAAACGGCCTCAGCCCAAAAGTGGGGTGGAAGAGAGGCGGCGATCGTCAGCACACGAGCCGTCTCAAGCAGATGATGATGCTTACGTTCCGCAACGCCATTCTGAGCATGGGCACCAGAACATGAGAACTGGGCAAGAGTACCTGGTTTCGCAAGAAAACCACGCAACATCTAGGAGATATACTCTCCAGTGGAGTCAACATGAAAAGTACGAATAGGCGTGGAAAACTGGGTTTGAACCATGGCAGAAAATCGCTTGTATATAGAGAGAACCTTGCTACGAGGTTTCATAAAGTAGAGCCAAGTGTAGCGAGAGAAATCATCAATAAACAGAACATAGTAGCGATGACCACCTTTCGAATCAAAGGGAGCATGACCCCAAACATCAAAATGAACTAAGTCAAAAGGACGCCGAGATACCAACTCACTGGTAGACTAAGGTAACTGGGCCTGTTTGCCAAGTCTACAACCATCACAATGTAAAGAAACATCTCCAGAGATAGACCCTAAGACGCCCTAACGCACTAACGATGACAAGCGGGAGCCACAAATGTGACCAAGTCGATGATGCCACTGCTGGAAGGACGCGGAAGAGGAGGCAGCAAGAGCATGAGAATTGGCAGAAGTGGTGGTAGCGGAAGGAACACGAAGCCAGTCAACCTCCCAAAGGCCCTCTGACTCACGGCGCCGAGGGCTAGCACCAACCAGAGCGTTGGTGCGACGATCCTGAACAGAGCAAGAGTCGACATCAAGAATGACACGACAACTAGAATCAATAAGTTGGGCAGCGGAAAAGAGATTCATGGTAAGACGGGGAACATGAGAAACACTAGGAACAAAAAAAGACGGAGTAGAAAGAGTGCCACGACTAGCAACAGGAAGGGGTGTGCCATTGGCAGTGAGAACATTAATAGGAGAATCAAGAGGTCGAAGAGAAGACACCGCGGAAGAATCAAAAGACATATGAAAAGAAGCTGTAGAATCCAGAACCCACGAAGATGTACCTGACTGTGTAGGTGCCGGCGGTGATGGAGCGGTGGAAGCTGTCACAGCGGCAGTGGAACCCGTCGATGAAGAACCGGAGGAAGCCAGTATGTGCTTGAGCCGCACAATGTCCTAGTCAGTGAGTGACGGAGTCGAGGAAGACGCATGAGTCCCACTGGAAGAAGAGCGCCTCTGGTCTCGCTGCTTTTGGCGACAATCAGACTTTGGGTGACCTGGCCTGGAGCAGTAGCCACAGAAGGTGTCACGGCATGACCGGTCCTTCTCTGCATAAGGAGGGCACCCCCCTGAAGGTATGGGCAGGAGCGGTGGAGCAGTGAGGCGAGCAGACGACAAAGGAGCTCGAGCAGCCAGCACAGAGGGAACCACAAGCAACCCAGCAAAACGAAGATGGGTCTCCTCAGCACGAAGCTCAGCAAGCACCTCCAAGATAGGAACACGACCATGAGCAAGCAAGTGAGCACGTCGAGGCTCAAACTCGGAACGGAGGCGAGATAAGGACTCATGAACGCGCTGAAACTCCAAGTCGGACCGCATAGTTTGGCAGCAACGGCAAGCACCACAAACAACTGTCCGGAGAGAGTCAAGCTGGCGCCAGATGTCAGAGCTCTGTGTGTAGAACTCATCAACAAAAGAGTCACCCTGCTGAAGAGCATGCTCCTGACGCACCACAGATAAGTAGAGAGCATCACAAGAGGGCTGATAGCGCTGACAGAGATAAGACCACATCGCTGCAACGGTGCCGAGGCCCATAAACTCCAAAGCAAACTGAGGGAGGACACTCGCAGTGCGATCAGCAGCAACTCGAGCATCATCATTGCACCACTGAGTATAAGCAGACAGATCATCTTGGTAGACAAAAAGAGCATCTGAATAAGCTGATACCTGCTGATGATAAGCATCAACCGCAGCATCATCGAGAGCCTTGGCTGCATCCCGATCAGCCTGAGAAGCATCAGCAGCAAGAACAGGCGGCACCGGCGGGGTAGGAGCCACGGGGGCAATAGGGCATGGCGGACAGGGGACCTCGCCAGAGAGAACGCCCCACAGGGAAAGACCGCGCATATGCATACGCATGAAACCCACAAACTCAACATAGTTGGTGCCATCGAAGATCACCGAGCACCGAGGAACAACCACATAGCCCGAAGAAGACGTGATGAGCTCTCTGTTTTTATATTTTTTGAAGTCAATTGTCACAGGAGGCTGCATCTGGATCGGGCAGAGGCATGCCCGAGGCCAAAACGCGAGCGGGGAGCCGTGGATCCGGCCGGACAGGGGTGGCGGCGGCCAGACAGGGACGGCGGCGGCCGGACGAGGAGGGGGCAGCCGGATGAGGGGTGGGGGCAGCCGAACAGGGGCGGCGACGGCCGAAGTAGAGAGGAGGGCGTCGGGGGCGGATCCAGGCAGAGCATGGGTGGCGGCCGGGCGGCGGATCAGGGTGAGGCCGAACAAGAGACGGCCGGCGGCGGGCAGATCCGGGCAGGGGGCGGCCGGAGACAATGCAGACTAGGGACGGGGCCTAGCGGTGGCGGCGGCGGCTGGGGTGGAGCACGCACGGAGTTGCATCGTGCGGGAGAGAGGCTAACTTGGCCACTGATACCATGTTGGAGAATGAGCAACTAACTTTCACAGGGGGCCAAAGGCCAATACATGTACATGCATGGTAAAGTGCAGGAAGCCCCTTATACGATGGGGATATACAGAAAAGGGGACTATGCACATCTAACACAGTTTAGTTGTACACTTTTGTGAGCTCTGAGTATAATTTCAAGAAATGCAGCAGTTAGCTGTTTTCTTCATGTAGGATAGACAGATTGGAGAAGCTATTACCACCTTTTATATCAGTTTACTGATATCAGCACAATTTCTTTGGTTCATGTTGATTTTCTCAGTGGCGTAGTTACATAAGTTACATAGCACGTGTTGGTCATTCTTAATTTGTCTTTCTCCAATATACTCATTTGCTATACACTTTTGAAGTTTACATAGCACGTGCTCTTATTATCTTATCTTGTCCAAACTTTGGACACTTTCTAAAGAAAAACTTTATTTTCTGTTGCAGCTTCCTCCTGGAACTATTCTTATACGGCCATCAATGATAAAAATAAAATCTGATCCAAAATTGTGTGGTGTACAGTCCATTAACTCTTGGGAACTGATAAAAATGAAAGCTGATCCAAAATCATATTGTGTCCAGTCCGTCAACTCTTTGGAAATAGTGACAACGAGGTATGCCACGAACCTTTGAGCTGCACTGTTTTTTTTTTAATTTTCGAGCTGCACTGTTATATTTAGGTATTAAGTACATACTTAGTTACACGTCTGAATACTATGGATTGCTATGTCTGTGCATGTTGTTGGAACTTTAAAGCCTCCTAGAAGTATTTATTTAATCCTTTTTCTCGAGAAAACGCAAAAGACCTTTGCGTTTCGTTGCATTGAAAAGATAGAATTTTGTTACAACCCTCCAAGTTCAGGTAAGAACAGGAAAAATTAGCGTACATCCCAGGTGGTTGGCAAGATGACCCGCAGGCCACGGACACCAGCTTGTGCCCATTGCCCTACTTCATCCTTGATCTTAGAGACCAGGGCATGGACGAGAGGCTGGGCACCGTCGAATATGCACTTGTTGTGCTGCTGCTGCTTCCAGATCATCCATGACGCCAGGAGGGCAATGGAGGCGAAACCCTTGCGCATCTGT
This sequence comes from Triticum urartu, assembly GCF_056163025.1. Classification (NCBI taxonomy): domain Eukaryota; kingdom Viridiplantae; phylum Streptophyta; class Magnoliopsida; order Poales; family Poaceae; genus Triticum; species Triticum urartu. Next base: position 108,501,060 of record NC_141875.1, on the reverse strand, counting down.
GTAGGCGTGGAGCCACCAGTCCATGAGGGTATCTTCCTGGTTTGGGCCTGCGTTGGTCATCCTGAGCCAAGCTAGGACCTCATGCCAAGTCTGTTTGGCGAAAGGGCACGCCAGGAGTAAGTGACGCATTATCTCAGGAGCCTGGTCGCACAGCAGGCATAGCGATCAGCAGTCCAGCACCTATCAAGGTTGGCCAGCCAGTGGAAAAGTTCCACACGTGGCGGCGCCCAACTCTTCCAAAAGAAGCAAGTTGTGGATCCCTGGAATGTGGCGGGTGCCAGAGGCCGTCCACTTCCAAACAAGCTGGTCAGGGGCATCCGGGAGCAAGAAGTGTTCGATCGCCTGCCAGACTTGCACGTATTGGCCAATTTCGTTAATGCCAACGGTCCCATGAATGTCTCGTGCCCAGCTATGGCCCTGTATACCTTCAATCCTTATCGGTGGCATTACAGATTATGCACAATAGTCATGTCTCATGTGAACTTATTTTGTTGCAGTTCACTGTGATTTTGTGTGGCTATGCTTCATTTCTCTTGTCCCAAGTCATTTCTCAAATTCCAGTTGAAACAAATCCCTCCTAGGTTTAGTTTCTCCTTTGTATCAGTCCTACAAAATAACTGCCAAAAATTGTATGTGGTGGCAACAGGGAAAAGTCTTTTTAATTTTTAGAGGAATAAAAAAATCTGAACCTCCGGAGTTTCTCATTTTCGGCAAAAAAGAAAACATTCTAAGAGTTTGCACTGTACTCGATCCTTTTCAAAGGAAAGCACATATTCCAAAAATAGAATGTTCTTGGTTGACTTGTTATTCTGAATTTATTTTATAATTTCACTACTAAAATCCTTCCTTTTTTGCTTGGTTTGGAACGTTCATGAAACCCACTGGCAAGTCCGGTAAACAGCAGATTGAGTTTACCCGGAGTGGGGTGTTGATATCGAACTTAGTTTTGGTTCCTTAGAAGCTCTGTCCCACAAACCTTTCAAACCACCACACTTGTTCTTCATTTTTCACACCTATACAAATAAAAAATATACTCCCTCTGTTCCAGAGTATAGTGCACATAAGTTTTTGGCATATTCCATACTGTAGTGCGTAATAGCAGCCGCAACCGATTTTGGACGAAAATAGCCTTGCCTTATCCCCTTCCTCCCGCAGCAGTACCACGATGATTGAGGACCACCGCGGCTGGAACGACGCATCTCCCTCGCCGCCCTCTTCCTCCCCACAACCTCTGGGCGGACAGCGGTGCTCCAGTGAGCTCTGGATCAACCTCCTCTCCTCTGTGCCGACGAGATCCAGGAGATAGCGATGACGAGGTGGTCAAAAGCGTGATGTATGGACACCCATGACCCATGGACGTCGGTCAGAGCGCACCATCGCCCGCCTGTGAGTGAGCCACTCCGAGCACTCCGCCATTCGCCCATCCACCTTGCATGGGTGCCAATCGACTTCCTCAAGCACCGGCTGCCTCTTTCTCGGTCTTCTCCTCCAACACCGGTGAGCAGCTCCCCGCTGGGTTCAAGGTCGATGCCAACGAGGCTGGGCGATCCTTGGACATGGAGCGGCAGCACGCCGGCGCCAACTTCATATGCAGTAGCGGCAGCACGCCGGCGCCAACTTCATATGCAGTAGCGGCAGCGGCTCACAGGTGGCAGAGGCGCCTTCCACGCCCATGGCCGATGGCTCCGCATCAGCCATGGCCGGCGTCTCCACGTCCAGCACGTCCATGGTGGCGCTGCCGCGTTCTTGGCTGCACCTCCGCTTCCCTGGCCGGATTTGCTTGCTGGTCGTGGACGCTTGCGTCATGTGAAACAGAGAAGGCCGGAGTACAGCATACTACTACTTCTTGCACGTGGGCTGGGGACTTTCTCGTCCAAAATTTAGCGCCAGCACATACATTGGTACCTGGTCTAGAAACTATGCGCACTACAATCTGGAATGGAGGGAGTACATGTTAATATCAGGAAAAAGAAAGCAACCGGTTTTTCCTTTGACGGTTAAACATGCTGTTTAGTTCTTTTAGCTATGACTAAGATTACTTGCTTTTGCAAGATAGTTTAAACTTTTTGATGAGTTCATTTGTGCATGAAATTTGATGTGGTAGCATTTGGCAACTCATGGTGTAAGACTTCGGTGGGTATTGGTTAAGTGGGGAGGTAAGAGCATATTAAAGTGTGAGCAGGAGTGCCTACCTTTCTGCAACAGATTAAGCCATGTGAATTAGGACATGTTGATTGTGCTTGGTTCACAAGAGGTGTAATATATTTTTTTTGTTTCCTCAGCGCTAAACCGAAAAGGACATTAACATCGAAGCTCTTGATTGCACTACTTCGCTATGGAGGAGTTAAAGAAGAGTTCTTTATGGAGCTTCTAGAAAATGCAATTGAAGGGGCTAAGACCGCTCATTGTGATTATGAAGACGCACTAAACAGTTAGTGGCATATTTTCCATGCACTACGTTTTATGAATTGCCACATATGTGCTTCTTTCTGCTCTTATCTTACTGTTAGACTATGATAGTCTGCCATTTACATTCACCTGCTTGCATTTGATACAAACCTCTTTTTGATCTGGTCCTTGCAGTTGCATTTGTCTATGCGGACATGGAGGATTCGATATCAGCACGAATGATTCTGTCTGGAATTCCACTAGAAGATGCATATTTGCAATCCAGGCTGGCTATCATGGCTCAACAAGAAAGAAAGGGAATCAAGCAAGGAAAGCTACCAATCAGTGATTGCTTTTATTTGATGGGTACAACAGATCCTACAGGGAAACTCAAAGCCAATGAAGTTTGTGTGATCCTGTAAGTGGCAGACATACTCTTTTGGATCTGCATGCCTTTTGAATTCTGTTATGTGTATATTCCCTTGATCCATGATTTTACTGGTCACACCATGAGTTTCTGAAGACACAGCTATTTTATTGATATTTAATGTTTATGAAGAAACCTCGGATAGGGAAACTCTTGGGACTGCACATGCCTTTTTTTAGTAGAAGTGTGCCCACACGACGTGAGGCTCTCACACCTCTGCTAGTTTGTTAGCGTGTATATTGTACTCACAAGTCACAAGGATATGCGTATTCTTGTGTGCGGACTATAAAGTATTTTTAATTACAGTTCTAGAAGTGTGTGTGTTAGTTGACCTAACTGTGCTTCTGGTTGAAAAGAAGAGCTGTTAACCACTGATAATAATCATAATATGCTTTCATTATGACTTAATTCTTTGATAGAACTGATTATAAGATCATAACCATATGTGGGTATTTGGGGCTTCAACCTGTTGTTTTGAGGGAGTATTTTAATGTCATTATTCCTTTCGGTTGGTCAGATATAGACTGACCTGATGTTATATATAGTCTAAAGGGGGATTGAGATTTAATTTGTATGACTATTTGTAATTAGAAAAGTCTGTAGATATTTTGGATTCCTAAAAGGTTTTGATATCGTGGAAAACATTACAAACTTCCATTCTGTAGGTGGCCTTAGGGTCCTTAAAACATCGATCGTTGTGCAGCCATTATTTATTGGAGTACTGCTGATGTGTGAAAGCAGTTCCTTTTTTTCTGCATCAAGATTCAAGAATTTTGTGTTCTCTCAAATAAAAAACAGTTCTTTTCCTCTCTCCTTTTTCTGGTTTTTACTTACTTTATATGCTTTTATTAAACAGTGAGAATGGACCATATTGTGGAAATGTGCTTGTCTATAAACATCCTGGGTTACACTTTGGTGATATACATGTCTTGACATCAAGATATATCAAGGATATACAAGACGCAGTAGGATATTCAAGATATGCTATACTTTTCCCTACCTCTGGCCCACGATCTTTGGCCGATGAGATGGCCAATAGTGATTTTGATGGGGACATGTATTGGGTCTCAATAAATGAACAGGTCAGTTCATTGCTAATTGACATTTTATTTTGAATCTTCATTGGAAAACATTATCTTCCATGGCCCGTTTCAGACCTCAATAACCAAAGTGGCCCTTCTTTTTGCAAGGAAAAATGCCACATTGCTCATTACCCTTAAAATATTAACTATGTTAGCTTCTTCATTTTTGACTTCAGTCATTCATGTCCTAGCATTACTACTAATCGCTTATCCTAGTTGAGCCTTTGGCAGTTTCTGAACTATATATAGGTTTTCTAATACATGCTTTATTACCACACTGGCTACTATAGATTCATCAAGTCATGTGTATCATTGCAGTAGTGATGAAGCATTAGAAAATGGTTTTGGTATTGTAGCAATAACACATTATGCCTTTTAACCTCTCAATGTATTGTCCTGCTTTGATTGTAAATATGCCATTTTCAGTTATTAAAGCAGTTCAAGCCTTCTAAACCATGGGAATGGGGCCAAGTAAATAAACCAGTACAGGCCGAGAAAAAGTGTCTTCTGGATTTAGACGAACCCCTACTCGAGAGGAGTTTGTTTCATGAATTCTTAAAAGCAAGATTTGCACGCAGGTATTCATATCAAGTTGATTTATTATTTTTCTGATTTATGCTGATAATCATTACAAATTCACAAGTGTCCGTCTTTAAAACAGCACTTCAGAATGTATGTGTCACTAGGATACAATTTTCTTCTGATGATGAGTTTTGCAGCAAGAATCTTATTTAGAGGACAAATTTCTTGTTACGCTGCTTGTGCATGAGACCGGGGATTGGCATATGTGTTACGCGTGGCTTGTGCATTTTGATAGGTAAAAAATGTAATATAGCCATCATTCAAACGAATTAATTCACATGTAGCTGTCTTTCTTCATTCCACCCGGGAAATGCTTCATACATGTTATCAGTCTCAACTGGAGCAGACCCTATCTGTTGGGTTTATTGTTTCCTTTTACTCATTTGGTTAGCGTAAATCTTGAGTGAAAATTCCCTTATCTCTCATGTTACTGTTTCACAATACTCCATTGTAGAAGATAAATAGGATTTGCATTTTATTAAAATGGGATATTCAGTGTTGCATCGAAAGTCATCTTCTATTGCTCATTTGAGATCGCGATACAACAACAACAACAAAGCCTTTAGTCCCAAACAAGTTGGGGTAGGCTAGAGGTGAAACCCATAAGATCTCGCAACTAACTCATGGCTCTGGCACATGGATAGCAAGCTTCCACGAACCCCTGTCCATAGCTAGCTCTTTGGTGATACTCCAATCCTTCAGGTCTCTCTTAACGGACTCCTCCCATGTCAAATTCGGTCTACCCCGCCCTCTCTTGACATTCTCAGCATGCTTTAGCCGTCCGCTATGCACTGGAGCTTCTGGAGGCCTGCGCTGAATATGCCCAAACCATCTCAGACGATGTTGGACAAGCTTCTCTTAAATTCGTGCTACCCCAACTCTATCTCGTATATCATCATTCCGGGCTCGATCCTTCCTCGTCTGGCCACACATCCATCTCAACATACACATCTCCGCCACACGTAACTGTTGAATATGTCGTCTTTTAGTCGGCCAACACTCAGCGCCATACAACATTGCGGGTCGAACCGCCATCCTGTAGAACTTGCCTTTTAGCTTTTGTGGCACTCTCTTGTCACAGAGAATGCCAGAAGCTTGGCGCCACTTCATCCATCCGGCTTTGATTTGATGGTTCACATCTTCATCAATACCCCCATCCTCCTGCAGTATTGACCTCAAATACCGAAAGGTGTCCTTCTGAGGTACCACCTGGCCATCAAGGCTAACCTCCTCCTCCTCACACCTAGTAGTACTGAAACCGCACATCATGTACTCGATTTTAGTTCTACTAAGCCTAAACCCTTTCAATTCCAAGGTTTGTCTCCATAACTCTAACTTCGTATTTACCCCCGTCCGACTATCGTCAACTAGCACCACATCATCCGCAAAGAGCATACACCATGGGATATCTCCTTGTATATCCCTTGTGACCTCATCCATCACCAATGCAAAAAGATAAGGGCTCAAAGCTGACCCCTGATGTAGCCCTATCTTAATCGGGAAGTCATCAGTGTCGACATCACTTGTTCGAACACTTGTCACAACGTTATCGTACATGTCCTTGATGAGGGTAATGTACTTTGCTGGGACTTTGTGTTTCTCCAAGGCCCACCACATGACATTCCGCGGTATCTTATCATAGGCCTTCTCCAAGTCAATGAACACCATATGCAAGTCCTTCTTTTGCTCCCTATATCTCTCCATAAGTTGTCGTACCAAGAAAATGGCTTCCATGGTCGACCTCCCAGGCATGAAACCAAACTGATTTTTGGTCACGCTTGCCATTCTTCTTAAGCGGTGCTCAATGACTCTCCCATAGCTTCATTGTATGGCTCATCAGCTTAATTCCACGGTAATTAGTACAACTCTGAACATCCCCCTTGTTCTTGAAGATTGGTACTAATATACTCCGTCTCCATTCTTCTGGCATTTTGTTTGCCCCAAAAATGAGGTTGAAAAGCTTGGTTAGCCATACTATCGCTATGTCCCCGAGACCTTTCCACACCTTGCCTCCTTTCATCCTTTTTAAAGCCTCCTTGACCTCAGACTCCTGGATTCGCCGCACAAAATGCATGCTGGTCTCATCAAAGGAGTCGTCCAGTTCAATGGTAGAACTCTCATTCTTCCCATTGAACAGCTTGTCGAAGTACTCCTGCCATCTATGCTTAATCTCCACGTCCTTCACCAAGAGTTGGCCTGCTCCGTCCTTGATGCATTTGACTTGGCCAATATCCCTCGTCTTCCTCTCTCGGATCTTGGCCATCTTATAGATGTCCCTTTCGCCTTCCTTCGTGCCTAACCGTTGGTAGAGGTCCTCATATGCCCGACCCCTTGCTTCACCAACAGCTCGCTTTGCGGCCTTCTTCGCCATCTTGTACTTCTCTATGTTGTCTGCACTCCTATCCAGGTATAGGCGTCTGAAGCAATCTTTCTTCTCTTTAATCGCCTTCTGGACATCATCATTCCACCACCAGGTATCCTTATCTTCGCTTCTCCTTCCCCTGGACACTCCAAACTCCTCCGAGGCCACCTTACGAGTGCAAGTCGCCATCTTCATCCACAGATTGTCCGCATCCCCTCCTTCCTCCCAAGGGCCCTCCTTAATGACCCTCTCCTTGAACGCCTGTGCTACCTCCCCCTTGAGCTTCCAGCACTTCGTTCTAGTGACTTTGGCACGCTTATCCCGCTGGACACAAAGCCGAAAGTGGAAGTCAGCAACCACTAGCTTACGCCGGGGTACAACACTCTCTCCAGGTATCACCTTACTGTCTAGGCACGCACGCCTATCTTCTCTTCTCGAGAGGATGAAATCAATCTGGCTAGAGTGTTGGCACTACTAAAACTCACCAGATGTGATTCTCTCTTTCTAAAGAGGGTGTTAGCTACAATCATGTTGTAGGCTAGAGCAAAGCTTAAGACATCTTCTCCTTCTTGATTCCTGATGCCATAACCAAAGCCCCCATGCGCCCCTTCAAAACCTGTGTTAGATGTACCCACGTGGCCATTGAGGTCTCCTCCTATGAAGAGCTTCTCACCAATCGGTACACTCCTAACCATGTCTTCCAGGCCTTCCCAGAACTCCCTCTTGGTGTTCTCATTGTGGCCTACTTGCGGGGCATACGCGCTGATAACATTGAGAACCAAGTCCTCAACTACCAGCTTGACCAGGATAATCCGGTCCCCACGTCTCTTGACGTCTACCACTCCATACTTGAGGCTCTTGTTGATCAAGATGCCTACATCATTTCTGTTTGCAGCCGTCCCCGTGTACCACAACTTGAAGCCGGTATCCTCCACCTCCTTCGCCTTCTGTCCTCTCCATTTGGTTTCTTGGACGCAAAGGATATCAACCCCTCTCCTCCCCGCTGCATCAACTAGCTCCCGAAGCTTCCCTGTCAGAGACCCTACGTTCCAGCTACCTAAGTGATCCTCCTAGGCTCGGCTAGCTTCCTTACCCTTCGCACTCATCGAGTCAAATGTGAAGACCCTTGCTCATTTTCCACTACATCTGGGCACCGATGTAGCACGCCTCTAAGGATGCGACGGCCTGATCCTCGCTCACATGCCACCGTATCCGGATCAAGATACGGCGCGCCACCTGGGGGGTGACGGCCCGGCCCTTGCCATTTTCCACCAACCCGGGTTCCGATGTGGCGCGTCATTTGAGCTCGCGATAAATAGCAAAATCCAAAAATATTGGAAAAGTTCTAATTTTTTTGTGGCAAACTTTGATAATGTTTTCTGCGCCTGCAAAATTTCATCATGAAATGACATTCGTAGGAGTTGTGGCAAAAAAAACAGTGCCCCAAAATGCTTTTGAAAATAACACTTTTGGAGCATTGGTTTTTTTTGCCATGACTTCCACGAATGTCATTCCATGATGAAATTTGGTGAGCACTGAAAACTTTTGTCAATGTTTGCCGCAAAACAATTTCAGTTTTTTTTTTGTTTTTTTCCTGGTTTTACTGTTCACTTGAGCTCACCAGACCGTGTTGTATGCCCTATTTATTACTGCTTGTTGAGTTTTCACATGGTTTTATTTGTTTCCGGCTTTTACCTGTTAATGTTTTCAACTAGAAAAATAAAGCATGGATCCATGTAGTTCTTGGATTCCTGCTGTCAGCGGCTATCTGCTAAACTATCAATATACAACCTTTTGTAATATTGTATGATCTAACTCTTGTTTGGAATTTTCCTACTTTCAGTAATGCGCTTGGCACAGCAGCTGATAGTTGGTTAGTATATATGGACCGACTGTTAACAGATGGTGTTGATGAAGATGAAAGTAATGTACTAGAAAAAAAGATAAAGAAGTTGGTTGATCTTTATTATTTGGCCCTGGACGCTCCAAAGGCCGGGACCAAGGTTAATTCCATTCTTGAGTTTACGCATTCTGTAGTTTCAAATGCTTTTATGCACTATACTATATAGCTCCATGTGCATCACCTTTCCATATTATTGTTTATTATCATATTTAGAATTTAACTGCTAGATGTCCAGATATCATCCGTTTGGCTAACATCTAATAGAAGCGAACTGAATGAACTGTTCTCTTATAAAAGATAGACCACCTTGCCTAATTAATTAGGTGTATTGTAGTATCCAGCATGGTTAAGTACTCCCTCCGTCTCATAATATAAGAGTGTTTTTGACACTACACTAGTGTAAAAAGGCTCTTATATTATGGGACGGAGGGAGTATTTTCTTAAATCGGACTTCAAATTCAATATGCACTAGAAGTAAGAAAAGGAATAGGTTGTCTGATGAATGGTGGCAGTTATCCTTTTATTTTCTTCTTTCATTTTGCTTTACCATCTGTCAGATTTTTCACATTTTTGTTAGTGCTGACACAGAATGATTTTGAAATTTTACATAGTTAGAGTAAATTGCTAGAATGTTTTGTCAGAATAGTTACATGTTAATTTGGTTCTTAAATTAAACACAGCTGCATAACCTGTATATATTTCCCCTCCCTGCTCTCTCTTAGTTTTCTCTCTCCTCCCCTGCTCTCTCCTGTATATATTTCCCTCTCATGTACATATTTTCCTATTAATATATTTACTGTCAGGCCCTCCCCTACAGTTTTCGCTAAAAAGAAAGAGGTTGATCAGTACCTTGTGTTGGTTACTTGTTTGATACTAGCTCCGTTCCTAAAGATAAGACATTTTGGCAGTTTAATTTAAACTGCCAAAACGTCTTACATTTAAGAATAGAAGGTGTACTTGTAAGGCAAAAGTTGACCACATGCAAAGCATTTATACTAAACAGTTTTAAGCCTTTTTCTAATCATCCTCCTTCCCTCAACAGATCAATGTCCCTGCTGAGCTGACACCAAAAAAGTATCCGCACTACATGGATCGAAAGGAAAGCTACCATTCAACATCCATACTAGGAAAAATTTATGACGAAGCAGAAAAAAAGCAATCTGAGAAAGTTGAACCAGTCGGTAAGTTGCTACTTCATTTAGCTCTTTCTTGTTGCGTTTTCACTTCTATTTTTATTTAGCCAGTTTTTTTTACATTACTACAGTATGTAACTTCAATCGCTAGAGCTTTTTTTTTTTTGTGTGTGTGTGTGGGGGGGGGGGGGGGTCATGATATGAGATCTTCATTACCGAGGTGGCATCCCAGATGCTGTCAGATGGGGAGAGCGGGTGGCTGCGATGTGAAAACAGCGCTGTAGCTGGAGCAGCACGGAGGAGGCCAGATAGCGTGGCCAAGCTCCGCCGCGCGCTGCTGCCGTCGAACTCGACACACACGAGCTCCTATGAGGAAGAAGACATAGAGGCAGGAACGTATAGCCGAGCGAGGGGAAGCTCCAGGACAAGGCTTTCAAGGCGAGGAGGAGGTGTTGGACGCACGGTCGAAGAATTGCAGCGCTGTTGGCATGAACTGAGCTCCGGCTGCGCTCTCGGCATACAGGAGGAGAGAGGGGCTGCCGCTGACGAGAGGGCCCCACTGGTCAAATACCACTTTGACCTTGTTCACATCAGCAAACACCTGAGCAAACCCACCTAACACGATTTCTGAACGGTATTGGATAGATCAGGGGGTTAAGAGAGCAGAAAGAATGGTCACAGGGGGTTATGTGAACCATCCATCCTGTTCAGGGCAGTAAAATGGATGTTTTCTCAAGAAGAAATATAGTGACTGCAATATGGCAAGACCAGCGTCTATCCTTTTTGTTCCGATGGCATGCAGCTCCTGATTTTGTTGTTAGCTGTTCGGTCAGATGACATTTTAGGTATAATCTCTTGTTTGTGTTTTGGTCTTGTTATAATCAGAGATATTGTTGGACCCGTGTTTCACGGAGAGAGCAGCATCTTCAGGATACAAGTACCTGAACCTCTGGGCAGGCCGTTATCAGGAGTACTTGAGCGAGAGTGGGCCACTGATTGACAATCAGGACAAGGAAGAAACAGACCTGAAGTTCAAAGAACTCTACCAAAAGTACAAATACGTAAGTTCCCCCAGTCTTCCCCTGAACGACAGCAGCATATAACCGAGGCTCCTACAAAAGCACTCTGAAACGGCTCGTTTTGCCTTGCAGATGCTCTACGATGCCGCTGAATTCGAGCAAACCCAGAGGAACCTCGACGAAGTGTTCGACGAGGCCTGCACGATCTACCAGATCGTCTACGAGAAAGCAGCGAGGTTCAAGAAGGCTGGGAGATGCGGTTTCGTGTGGAACGTGGCGGGCGGTGCGCTGTGCCGTTTCTACGCTCTCGAGGCCGAGGGCGACAAGGTGCTGGTCCCGTTGACGGTCGCTCGGAACCTCACGAAGAAGCGCCGTAGGTAGCAGCGACGAGACGGGCTGCTGTGACTTTGATCGACTCCGTGTTGTATAAAGTAGGCGTCTGTTGTGGCTCGTAATAACAGGTGTGGACGTTTCAAACCGATGGGTTGACTGCAGGCTGTATTTATTCGTACCTGCCTCAAGCTTGTGGTGTGTGTGTGTGCGCTCGAAGTGCGCGTTGTATTGCCACCAAGAATCCCACTTGTATTCAGAGATGGCATGTCATCTCCCTGTTCGTTGCGTATCCTCTGTGTAATCTTCTCAGAACCTTAACGTTAATGCAATGCAGTGTAGCCAGATACAATGTCACGCTGCAATCTGGTGTTGCTTGTTTCGGTTGCTCTAGAATTTTGTTTTTATGGACGATTGCTCTATTTTTTTACTTGGTGTTTGTAGTTTACAAAATCATGCCAGTGCTGTTGTACAAAAAGGTTGGGAAAATACTTTGAAAAAAGCAATTTCAAAGTGCGGTTTGAAAAAAAAGAAGCAATTTGATTGTATTGAGAGCGTGAGGCAAGTGTTTCATATCTGTAATAAATGTTAGCAACGTACTACTCCCTTCAATCCATATTAGAATGCAATTAGACATATCTTAGTGCTAGATACATCCGTTTAAGTGACAATTAATATGGATCGAAGGAAATAGCATATTTTACTTAGTATTCTTTCTGTCTTATGATGTAAGACGTTTTTTTACACCGAGGGGGTACTTTGTAGACGACCACGCATTATTCTGCGCCAGATGTCCGCATCAGAAGTACTCCAATTTTCCCACCTTTCGCTCGGACAAGACTGAAATCCCAGCATGCCTGCACTGCACTGCTCATCTATGAACGGATCACTGGAGATGGCGACCGACGAGTCTATCGAAGAAGAGGAACACGAGTGAGGGAGAGATCCTGCGTGATCTGCCACAGATCTCCCGGGATCCTCACGGGATATCGCAGACGACCGATCGACGGAACGGGTCGCCGTGGCCATCTTGTCTTAGGGGTTAGGGCGCATGCACGCATGTGTTACGTGGACGTGGTGCACACATACAATGTGCAGCGAGTCAATTCAACGTGGTTACTTGTGGCTAGACAAGCAAGGAAGGAAGGGGATCCCAGTGTCGCCATAGGCATCTTTCATGGAGATTCACCTGACCTGAGCTGCCAGCGACCGGGAACACGCGACGTCCACAGCTAGATTCGCATCGAATTTGGCCAGGCTGACGAAAGGGACGTCTTCAGGCTTCATAGTGGATGCATGTTGCCTTCCTACCCCCCCCCCCCCCCCCCCCCCCCCTTCCTTCCTTCCTTGTAATATGGTCTTGTTGATCGTCGTCTACTAGAAGACTAGAACGCTTAGTTCTCGGATCACTTTTTACATGGCAAAAAAATCCCTCAAGCAACTAAGAAACAACTACCCTAATCGATCTTATCGGAGGTGAGGTCGAGGAACCCATACCAAATGGTCTGGCCTCCTCATCGTTGACGGCTGGCGCGGATGTGGCGGACCTGATAACGGATGCCTCTTTGGTATGGAGCTCCACCGCGATTTTGGCGTAGCATACCTGCGACAGCTCCTCCATCATGAACGAGTGGTGCCAGCCATCGTGGCGACAGCCGACAGACAAGGATGCGAACTACAAGGTGGTTGGGCGACAGCTCAGATGATGGGAGAAGGGGTGATCGTTCGGAGGGGTAGGGTTTTGGGGCGTGTACGAACAACTTGAAATAGTCGAGGTACCTGGAGCGGCGATGGTTGAATGTGGGCAGCTAGATTAGGCTTCTCGGCTCTGTCCGTTGTGAATGCCAGGTAGGCGGACGAGTCGTCGGACGATTTTAATGTGGGTAGGCATCGGTCACATTCGCTTTGAATGCGCCGGAGGGTTTTAGGAGGCCAGAGAGGGTTTTTTGGTTGGTCTCTGGTGTCGGAGTTCAACGTGGCAGACGTGCGGACTGCCCTAGACCACCCCCAATTTAGTGCAGGTTTGTGCGAGTTCGGTTGTCCGGACTGGTTTAGGCATTTTTGGTGATCATCGTTGAATAACTAAAAGTGCCCGGACCACATTTACAAGTGAATAGCAATAGCTGATCCGCCATGGAGTTTCCCTAAGACTACAATCGTCGTCCTGTTAAATCCATCTAGTGGAAATATATGTAGTCTCGGTCTACACTCTCAAGATTGTCCAGGATAATAGTAGTGCAACTGCAAGTACATGTCTTTAACATGACTGCAACTGCAACTACATGTCTTTAACATGTCTACAACTGCATGTCTTCGATATGGGTTGGGGAGGTGGGATGACACAATTGCGTGTTTGCCACTAGACATACAACTGCATGTGTTTGCCTCGACTGCAATTGTAGGTTCTCAATGTGAGTGCAACAAGGGTTGTTTGGGTGCAGAAGTTTGCGGAGTGGCATTTTGTCGAGGGATGGGTAGTTGCATATCCGCCATTACACATGCAACTGCAAATGTTGCTCTCGACTGAAACTGCCCACCCTCAACGTAACTGCAAACATGACAGTAAAAAGAAATGTAAAAGCCCAACCCAACCCACAGACAAAAGACTGAATCAATTCAGAAAAAGTACAAGAAATAAAAACAAGCTGATAAGGATAAGATGGAGGAAATGAATAATGGACACTGTTGAAGTATAATGTCCAACCCTCTCTCATAGATCGATCCTTTGGTTGCATTAGTTAGAGCATGCACTTCTATAGATACAACACGGTCTTATCTAGATAAGCGTTAGAGTACCCATTTCACTTACTTTTTGGTTGACCACGCATTTTTCTACTCCATAGTATGCCCAAGTTTTCAGAAAAACTAACGCCCACACGTGTGGGCGTTTGCACATCGCCCACACGCCTCCATCACCACTCATTTTGCCACGTATGAATAGATGACATCAGCGGAATTTTTTTTGGTTTTTGGCTTAAAAATGTTTTATCTCTTAATTAAAAAAGCGAATTAAAAATCCGTTTTCATCATTAAATCCGTCATGACGAGATCTTCAAAACTAGACCCCATGTTGATATGTTTCGACGAAATTTTTTTTTGCCCAGAAGTTGCCATGATGTTTACACTGTAGTTGTCATAGTGTTTAAACTAAAGTTGCCATGTGGCAATTTTAGTTTGTAGATCATGGCAATTTTAGTTTTTTGATGATGGCAATTCCAGTATTTTAATCATGAAAATATTTTTTTGTATGAACCGTGACAATTTTAAGTGCATATATCATGGCAATTTTAGTTTATGGTGCATGGCAAGTCTAGTTTCTTAATTCCTCGTTTATAATATGTCAAAAATTTTCTTTTAAATGTAAAAGAAAATAACTGAAACATATCATGTCAACTTCAGTGTAAACACCATGACAATTCATGTGCAATAGACATGACAACTTTTAACCAAAAAAAATTCGTCGAAATATATTGATATGAGATCTAGTTTCGAAGATCTCGTCGCGAGGGATTTAATGGTGAAAACGGATCTTCAATCGGATTTTTCGTTTAAGAGATAAAACATTTTAAAAATTGAAAATTCAAAAAAATTCTCACATGCATGCATGCGATGACATGATAATCTATTTATATTAGGAACGTGTGATGCGTCTCCCTTCCTGCCACACGTATGGCAGTTATCGACGTTCCAGGAATCGTGCATTGTTTGTCGTCCATATAGCATGATTCTTCGCTTAGACACAAGACTGAAATCCCAACACACACCGGCTGCTCATCTAATGACACGCACTGATCGACCAATCGCTTCTATCTTCAGTCGCATGCATCATTCGTGTTACGCGTCGTGTTACATGCACATATTTTTATACGTCTTCTTTGACTGACCGCGCATCTTCAAAATTTTTAAAATAAATCCAAAATAAATATGAGCATCATGACTTGAACCCTGATGGGCATCGGATACTAGTATCCTTTTAACTATTCAATCACAAATTGATTTACACATACGTATATTTAGTAAGTATTCTCTCCGTCCTAAAATAAGTGTCTCAACTTTATATCAGCTCTAGTACAAAGCTCAAGCACACGTATTTTGAAACGGTGAGAGTGTAATATAATAATGCAGCGCATCAGTTCAACTTTGTTAGTTATGGTCAGACAAGGATATAGAGATCACAGTGTCGTGATGTGCATCCTTTCTGGAGATTCACCCTGCCTGAGAACCGCTAGCGACCGAGAGCACGTCACGTCCACAGAGTTAGATTCACATTGGATTTGGCGGGGCTGACGAAATGGACGTATTCAGAGTGGATGCATGCTGCCTTCCTACCTCCTCGTGTACAACAAGGTTTTTTTCTCCTAACTTCTTATTGGTGGATTAGCTCAGCTAGATCTCGCTTGAAAGGTCCTGACATTATTTGATTCGCGACCTACTGTTTAAGCTCTTTCTTTTCTTCCGGCCAGGGAGCAGTGGCGGAGCTTCGAAGAAAATGTTGGGCGGGCCAAACTAAAAAAAACACAATGCTTTCTTAAAATTCTGCACTGTAGGCAGTAGTATATGATATTACATGGGTACCTACTAATACATATGATGCAATTTTTAAAATGCAATGAACAATCGAGTGAATAAAATCAGGCAATAAAATCGCTAAGTTACCACGTAACACATGTGGTAAGCAATTCAAACTGTTTGTAAACAAATTTGAAAATCTTCAAGCCGGAATTTGGGAAAACAAAATAGATTACATGTGATGTCTTGCACGCTGCCTCCTGCCTTGCTGCTGGAGGGCTGGACCTCGTGGTACTGACGTGAGTAGGGTTGCTGGTGGGTGATAGCTGCTCCTTGTTCTGTATGTGCGGCTGCCTTGCCGCCGCCGCTGGCTGCTAGTGTTACTGTGTTGACCTAGTGCCTCTGTTGCGCTGCTCAATACTCGTGCGAGAGGAAATGGAGCCTTCAGACTGTATCGATCGTGTATTGGGGATGTGAAGTGTGCGTGGTGGACTGCAGGTGGTGGGCTGGGCAACGTAGCAAGCATGTGTAAAAAAATATGTGCAAAAATCTTGGGCGGGCCATGGCCCGGTTTGGCCCTAACTAAGCTCCGCCCCTGCCAGGGAGACCAAGACTACTGTTGTCGTCCTGTTAAATCCAGTGGCAATCCATGAACTCGCCTCGGTCTACAGTCCCAGGATCCTCCAAGATCGTATCTGTGTTTGCATGTGCATGGTCCATGAGTTGGTATTTGATCGGGACTTCTGAGAGACTTCCTGTTTGACCGGTTACATGCAAAGTTGATGCTCCGGGCAGAAAGTGCATAGGACCTGTATCGTATAAAGATCCAGGATCGGCGTGAAGATCTCACCTACGAAATGAAGAAACTGAGACGGATCGATCTTGCTGGTCAGTCCATCGTATCGTCCCGCGGCCGGCTAGCATTCGTCCAGATCTTGCACACCAACTCAATAATCTCTGAGCGAGACAGGACAATGCATACATGCATATAACCATGCATATTGAAAGACTGGCTATAAATGCCACTTGGTTTTTAACACGTACGTACGTTGATCTGTCATTTTGCTTGATTGGAAACGAAGGTGCCCACTGTGCCCAATTTGTCAAGGTAGCAAGATTCGGGCAGGATGTAACCATGGACGCATGTGACCGGATATAGTCGATCTGACAAGGCGAATCTGGGGAAGGATTGAGCTGCTTGATTTGACTACTGTTTTTCGCGAGAAAAAAAGAACTCTTTTTGACAGGGAAATGAAAAGCACTTGACTTTTTTTCCGAGAAGACTTCCTATTTATTCATCAACTGTCAAGGTAGTAAAAAACACTAGAAGTAAAATTTACATCTAGATTCGTAAACAACCTAGCGACAACTACAAACACTGGACTTACTATGACAGATGGATACGTTTCTGATTTACTGTACAAGGGCAACTCAAACGCAGATCACCAAACCTCTCACAAACAACACTTTTGACCATCCAATGAGCGGTCATCAAATATGTCTAGACTAAGTCCGGACATCGGAATTTCCCAAACCAGCACTAAACAAAGGAAAGGTTTGCGATCGTTCGGACATCAGCCAGCAGGACTCCGACAAGGCAGGCCCGCCCAAAATTGTGGCGGAGCGCGTACATTGGGACAATACTACCACTGTTTTATACACATAGTCCCTCATCATATTCTTGTTCAAGACGCACACCATGACCAATGCCATCCGCGGACGCGAATGGGATGTTGTCAACTCCGGCAGTAATAACAATATGACGAGGGATAATAGTGTCTAGGATGTTGCCAGCATTTAGATGAGTAGATGTGACACTCGGCAAAGATTTTTGGGCTTTGCCAACTGCCGGCACTCGGCCAACCTAACGAACACATGGCTCTCTCATGTTCAATCGCCTTCGCCAGAAAGGCACTCAATGAACATTTGTGCCATGTGGCAAGCGATGTCTTTTTCTGCCGTTCGCCAAACCACTTTATGTTTTTTTGAATAGTTAAAACAGCAGGAGAGGCTCCTACTATTGCTTCACTAAGAGAAAATATTTACAGGGTGGTTTTACATGGCACTAGAGCTAGAGGAAAGACAATGAGGTTATCATGAGGACTAAATTTATACAATAAGGGAAGCAGAGAAAGTGTTATCTATAACTTAGAATTAGGAGGTCAGACTTGAGTGCCCTCAGCTAGTCAAGTCTTGAGAAAACAGCACCTGTTCCTTTGCTTCCATATGTTCCAAGCTAATAGGATCATGATCTCTTTGAAAAGAGGTTGATGCCATGTCAGAACAAGAGTGATCAATCATCTCATGTATCAGTTGGTTTTGGTCCCATGATATTCCAAGCGTAGACCAGCAAGTTGAACTAAAATCACATAGGAAGAAAAACGTTTCTAGATCTTGAGAGTTGCAAGTTAGGCATGCATGATTATTGCCTGGAGTTGTCTTCTAAGTAGCATATCCCTAGTGTTGATTCTGTCCATGAACATAAGCCACGCAAAAACTTTGTGGCGCAGAATAAATTTTGTTTTCCATATTTGTGATATGCTTTGGTGCTTTAGAATTCCTAAAAATGAATTTGTAAAACTTCCTAGGTTTTATATACTGTGTCACCTCAACAGAGAATCCATTCATCCTTGGACATGTGGTTAAGTTGGAGATTGTTGATAGTAGCGACCAGAGAGTCTAGTTCAACTCTAGCCTCCATAGATAGTGGTAGAGCAAAATGGTGCTCGGGGCTGGGATCAGAGTGAAATTCAACTAGTGAAATTGTTGGGTTATGTAGCATGTAATTTCAAAAAATTTACTATGATCACGCAAGATCTATCTAGAAGATGCATAGCAACAAGAGGGAAGAGCGTGTCCACTTACCCTCATAGACCGAAAGCGGAAGCATTAGGTTAACGCGGTTGATGTAGTCGAACGTCTTCACGATCCAACCGATCAAGTACCGAACGTACGACACCTCCGAGTTCAGCACGCGTTCAGCTCGATGACGTCCCTCGAACTCTTGATCCAACAGAGGGTCGAGGGAGAGTTTCGTCAGCATGACGACGTGGTGACGGTGATGGTGATGTGATCCGCGCAGGGTTTCGCCTAATCACTACGTGAATATGACCGGAGGAGTAAACCGTGGAGAGAGACGCCACACACGGCTTGGAACAATTGGTGTGTCTCCAAGGGGCGCCCTGCCCATGTATATAAAGGAGGGAGAGGAGGAGGCCGGCCACCAGGGGCCGCGCCAAGAGGGGGGAGTCCTACTAGGACTCCAGTCCTAGTAGGATTCGCCCCCCCCCCTTTATTCCTTCTCATGGAGGGGGAAAGAGGGAAGGAGAGGGAGAGGGGAAAAGGAAAGGGGGGCCGTGCCCCCTTCCCCTTGTCCAATTCAGACAGCCCATGGGGGGGGCGCCACCCCTTGTGGGCTCCCCTCTCTCTCCCCCATGGCCCATGTTGGCCCATTGCTTTCATGGGGGTTTCCGGTTACCCCTCGGTACTCCAATAAATACCCGAAACATCCCGAAACCATTCCCGTGTCCAAATACTATCGTCCAATATATCAATCTTTACCTCTTGACCATTTTGAGACTCCTCGTCATGTCCGTGATCTCATCCGGGACTCCGAACAATCTTCGGTCACCAAAACACATAACTCATAATACAAATCGTCATCGAACGTTAAGTGTGCGGACCCTATGGGTTCGAGAACTATGTAGACATGACCGAGACACATCTCCGATCAATAACCAACAGCGGAACCTGGATGCTCATATTGATTCCTACATATTCTACGAAGATCTTTATCGGTCAAACCGCAATAATAACTGTTCGCACACGAACACGTCACCGTGTACCCTCGACGCCGGGGGTGATGCACCGCAGCTCGCGTGGAAGGAGATCTGACCGGCAGCGCGATAAGCAGGACAGCCGGCAGATGCTTTTGTAGACCCGAAACCCCGTTTGCTCGGAAGGGACCCCGTTAGGGCTCGCGGCGGCTATGGGCTGCTCCAGGTCGATTTGCTCGCCCCTAGAGCCTCGTGGATCCGCAGCCCTCCAGCATGAAGAACTAGCGAAGAATGAGAAGAAAGATACAAAGGGAGATAAAAAGTAGATGAACACGAAAAAGTAGTAGATGTATTTGTTCGATTGGTGTTGTTTCAATCGGCCGTCACCCCCAACATATATAAGAGGCGGTTGGACTTCCCGTACAAGCAAATAATTTATGTAGGCTTTCCTTACAAGAAAAAATACATCAATTCACGTCCAAAACCCTAATCAAATTCGGAATGGTTTTATCCGAACTTTCCAAAACTGTTCGGTTTAAACTGGATGTACTTTGAGGGTCCTTTTTGTGGTGACAAACGACCTTGGATGGAAACGAGCCCCAAAGCAATCCTGACCGTTTCGACGAGACGAACAATTTTCATGTTGAACGTTTTTTCATCAGAGGTAATCTTGAGGGTCAAATCGCTCGTTCAAGACAGCTAATTATTCACGCAGCACATCAGACATACCCACATATGTGTGTGGTTCCGGGCGTCATATTTTTGAAGGAAATATGCCCTAGAGGCAATAATAAAGTTATTATTTATTTCCTTATAATCATGATAAATGTTTATTATTCATGCTAGAATTGTATTAACCGGAAACATAATACATGTGTGAATACATAGACAAACAAAGTGTCACTGGTATGCCTCTACTTGACTAGCTCGTTAATCAAAGATGGTTATGTTTCCTAACCATGAACAATGAGTTGTTATTTGATCAACGAGGTCACATCATTAGTTGAATGATCTGATTGACATGACCCATTCCATTAGCTTAGCACCCGATCGTTTAGTACGTTGCTATTGCTTTCTTCATGACTTATACATGTTCCTATAACTATGAGATTATGCAACTCCCGTTTGCCGGAGGAACACTTTGGGTGCTACCAAACATCACAACGTAACTGGGTGATTATAAAGGAGCATTACAGGTGTCTCCAAAGGTAGATGTTGGGTTGGCGTATTTCGAGATTAGGATTTGTCACTCCAATTGTAGGAGAGGTATCTCTGGGCCCTCTCGGTAATGCACATCACATAAGCCTTGCAAGCATTGCAACTAATGAGTTAGTTGCGAGATGATGTATTACAGAATGAGTAAAGAGACTTGCCGGTAACGAGATTGAACTAGGTATTGGATACCGACGATCGAATCTCGGGCAAGTAACATACCGATGACAAAGGGAACAACGTATGTTGTTATGCGGTCTGACCGATAAAGATCTTCGTAGAATATGTAGGAGCCAATATGGGCATCCAGGTCCCGCTATTGGTTATTGACCGGAGACGTGTCTCGGTCATGTCTACATTGTTCTCGAACCCGTAGGGTCCGCACGCTTAAGGTTACGATGACAGTTATATTATGAGTTTATGCATTTTTATGTACCGAAGGTTGTTCGGAGTCACGGATGTGATCACGGACATGACGAGGAGTCTCGAAATGGTCGAGACGTAAAGATTGATATATTGGAAGCCTATGTTTGGATATCGGAAGTGTTCCGGGTGAAATCGGGATTTTACCGGAGTACCGGGAGGTTACCGGAACCCCCCGGGAACCATATGGGCCTAGATGGGCTTTAGTGGAAAGGAGAAAGGGGCAGCCCAAGGTGGCCGCGCGCCTCCCCCCTCCCCCTAGTCCTATTAGGACTAGGAGAGGTGGCCGGCCCCCCTTCTCTCTCTTTCCCCCTCAGGGAATCCTAGTCCAACTAGGATTGGGGGGGGAGTCCTACTCCCGGAAGGAGAAGGACTCCTCCTGCGCCCTCCTCCTGGCCGGCGCCCCCCTCCCCCTTGGCTCCTTTATATACTAAGGCAGAGGCACCCCAGAAAGACAAGTTGATCCACGTGATCTATTACTTAGCCGTGTGCGGTGCCCCCTGCCACCATATTCCTCGATAATACTGTAGCGGAGTTTAGGCGAAGCCCTGCTGCTGTAGTGCATCAAGATCGTCACCACGCCGTCGTGCTGACGGAACTCTTCCCCGACACTTTGCTGGATCGAAGTCCGGGGATCGTCATCGAGCTGAACGTGTGCTCGAACTCGGAGGTGCCGTAGTTTCGGTGCTTGATCGGTTGGATCGCGAAGACGTACGACTACTTCCTCTACGTTGTGTCAACGCTTCCGCAGTCGGTCTGCGTGGGTACGTAGACAGCACTCTCCCCTCTCGTTGCTATGCATCACATGATCTTGCGTGTGCGTAGGAATTTTTTTGAAATTATTACGAAACCCAACAGTGGCATCCGAGCCTAGGTTATTTATGTTGATGTTATATGCACGAGTAGAACACAAGTGAGTTGTGGGCGATATAGGTCATACTGCCTACCAGCATGTCATACTTTGGTTCGGCGGCATTGTTGGACGAGACGACCCGGACCAACCTTACGCGTACGCTTACGCGAGACCGGTTCCCCCGACGTGCTTTGCACACAGGTGGCTTGCGGGCGACTGTCTCTCCAACTTTAGTTGAACCAAGTATGGCTACGCCCGGTCCTTGCGAAGGTTAAAAGGGAGTCTATTTGACAAACTATCGTTGTGGTTTTGATGCGTAGGTGATATTGGTTCTTGCTTAAAGCCCGTAGCAGCCACGTAAAACTTGCAACAACAAAGTAGAGGACGTCTAACTTGTTTTTGCAGGGCATGTTGTGATGTGATATGGTCAAGACATGATGCTGAATTTTAATGTATGAGATGATCATGTTTTGTAACCGAGTTATCGGCAACTGGCAGGAGCCTTATGGTTGTCGTTTTATTGTATGCAATGAAATCGCGATGTAATGCTAAGCGGTAGTGATAGTCGTGGAAGCATAAACTTGGCGAGACGACAACGATGCTACGATGGAGATCAAGGTGTCACGCCGGTGACGATGGTGATCACGATGGTGCTTCGGAGATGGAGATCACAAGCACAAGATGATGATGGCCATATCATATCACTTATATTGATTGCATGTGATGTTTATCCTTTTATGCATCTTATCTTGCTTTGATTGACGGTAGCATTATAAGATGATCTCTCACTAAATTATCAAGAAGTGTTCTCCCTGAGTATGCACCGTTGCGAAAGTTCTTCGTGCTGAGACACCACGTGATGATCGGGTGTGATAGGTTCTACATTCAAATACAAACGGGTGCAAAACAGTTGCACACGCGGAATACTCAGGTTATACTTGACGAGCCAAGCATATACAGATATGGCCTCGGAACACGGAGACCGAAAGGTCAAGCGTGAATCATATAGAAGATATGATCAACATAACGATGTTCACCATTGAAAACTACTCCATCTCACGTGATGATCGGTTATGGTTTAGTTGATTTGGATCACGTAATCACTTAGAGGATTAGAGGGATGTCTATCTAAGTGGGAGTTCTTTAATTAATTTGATTAACTGAACTTAAATTTATCATGAAACTTAGTACCTAATTAGTATCTTGCTTGTTTATGTTTGATTGTAGATAGATGGCTCGTGCTGTTGTTCCATTGAATTTTAATGCGTTCCTTGAGAAAGCAAAGTTGAAAGATGATGGTGGCAATTACACGGACTGGGTCCGTAACTTGAGGATTATCCTCATTGCTGCACAGAAGAATTACGTCCTGGAAGCACCGCTGGGTGCCAGGCCTGCTGCAGGAGCAACGCCGGATGTTATGAACGTCTGGCAGAGCAAAGCTGATGACTACTCGATAGTTCAGTGTGCCATGCTTTACGGCTTAGAATCGGGACTTCAACAACGTTTTGAACGTCATGGAGCATATGAGATGTTCCAAGAGTTGAAGTTAATATTTCAAGCAAATGCCCGAATTGAGAGATATGAAGTCTCCAATAAGTTCTATAGCTGCAAGATGGAGGAGAACAGTTCTGTCAGTGAGCATATACTCAAAATGTCTGGGTATAATAATCACTTGATCCAATTGGGAGTTAATCTTCCAGATGATTGCGTCATTGACAGAATTCTTCAATCACTGCCACCAAGCTACAAGAGCTTCGTGATGAACTATAATATGCAAGGGATGAACAAGACTATTCCCGAGCTCTTCGCAATGCTGAAAGCTGCGGAGGTAGAAATCAAGAAAGAGCATCAAGTGTTGATGGTCAACAAGACCACTAGTTTCAAGAAAAAGGGCAAAGGGAAGAAGAAGGGGAACTTCAAAAAGAACGGCAAGCAAGTTGCTGCTCAAGAGAAGAAACCCAAACCTGGACCTAAGCCTGAAACTGAGTGTTTCTATTGCAAGCAGACTGGTCACTGGAAGCGGAACTGCCCCAAGTATTTGGCGGATAAGAAGGATGGCAAGGTGAACAAAGGTATATGTGATATACATGTTATTGATGTGTACCTTACTAATGCTCGCAGTAGCACCTGGGTATTTGATACTGGTTCTGTTGCTAATATTTGCAACTCGAAACAGGGACTACGGATCAAGCGAAGATTAGTTAAGGACGAGGTGACGATGCGCGTGGGAAACGGTTCCAAAGTCGATGTGATCGCAGTCGGCACACTACCTCTACATCTACCTTCAGGATTAGTATTAGACCTAAATAATTGTTATTTGGTGCCAGCGTTAAGCATGAACATTATATCTGGATCTTGTTTGATGCGAGATGGTTATTCATTTAAATCAGAGAATAATGGTTATTCTATTTATATGAGTAATATCTTTTATGGTCATGCACCCTTGAAGAGTGGTCTATTCTTGTTGAATCTCGATAGTAGTAACACACATATTCATAATGTTGGAGCCAAAAGATGCAGAGTTGATAATGAGAGTGCAACTTATTTGTGGCACTGCCGTTTAGGTCATATCGGTGTAAAGCGCATGAAGAAACTCCATTCTGATGGACTTTTGGAACCACTTGATTATGAATCACTTGGTACTTGCGAACCGTGCCTTATGGGCAAGATGACCAAACCACCGTTCTCCGGTACTATGGAGAGAGCAACAGATTTGTTGGAAATCATACATACAGATGTATGTGGTCCGATGAATATTGAGGCTCGTGGCGGATATCGTTATTTTCTCACCTTCACAGATGATTTAAGCAGATATGGGTATATCTACTTAATGAAACATAAGTCTGAAACATTTGAAAGGTTCAAGGAATTTCAGAGTGAAGTTGAAAATCATCGTAACAAGAAAATAAAGTTTCTACAATCTGATCGTGGAGGAGAATATTTGAGTTACGAGTTTGGTGTACATTTGAAAAATTGTGGAATAGTTTCGCAACTCACGCCACCCGGAACACCACAGCGTAATGGTGTGTCTGAACGTCGTAATCGTACTTTACTAGATATGGTGCGATCTATGATGTCTCTTACTGATTTACCGCTATCGTTTTGGGGATACGCTCTAGAGACGGCCGCATTCACGTTAAATAGGGCACCATCAAAATCCGTTGAGACGACGCCTTATGAACTGTGGTTTGGCAAAAAACCAAAGTTGTCGTTTCTGAAAGTTTGGGGCTGCGATGCTTATGTGAAAAAGCTTCAACCTGATTAGCTCGAACCCAAATCGGAGAAATGTGTCTTCATAGGATATCCAAAGGAAACTATTGGATACACCTTCTATCACAGATCCGAAGGCAAGACTTTTGTTGCTAAATTCGGAAACTTTCTAGAGAAGGAGTTTCTCTCGAAAGAAGTGAGTGGGAGGAAAGTAGAACTTGACGAGATAACTGTACCTGCCCCCTTATTGGAAAATAGTACATCACAGAAAACTAATGATAATGATCATAAAACTTCAAATCAAGATACTGCTGAACCTCGTAGATCAACCAGAGTAAGATCCGCACCAGAGTGGTACAGTAATCCTGTTCTAGAAGTCATGCTACTAGATCATGATGAACCTGCGAACTATGAAGAAGCGATGGTGAGCCCAGATTCCGCAAAATGGCTTGAAGCCATGAAATCTGAGATGGGATCCATGTATGAGAACAAAGTATGGACTTTGGTTGACTTGCCCGATGATCGGCAAGCAATTGAGAATAAATGGATCTTCAAGAAGAAGACTGACGCTGATGGTAATATTACTGTCTACAAAGCTCGACTTGTCGCGAAAGGTTTTCGGCAAGTTCAAGGGATTGACTACGATGAGACCTTCTCACCCGTAGCGATGCTTAAGTCTGTCCGAATCATGTTAGCAATTGCCGCATTTTATGATTATGAAATTTGGCAGATGGATGTCAAAACTGCATTCCTGAATGGATTTCTGGAAGAAGAGTTGTATATGATGCAACCAGAAGGTTTTGTCGATCCAAAAGGAGCTAACAAAGTGTGCAAGCTCCAGCGATCCATTTATGGACTGGTGCAAGCCTCTCGGAGTTGGAATAAACGCTTTGATAGTGTGATCAAAGCATTTGGTTTTATACAGACTTTCGGAGAAGCCTGTATTTACAAGAAAGTGAGTGGGAGCTCTGTAGCATTTCTGATATTATATGTGGATGACATATTACTGATTGGAAATGATATAGAATTTCTGGATAGCATAAAGGGATACTTGAATAAGAGTTTTTCAATGAAAGACCTCGGTGAAGCTGCTTACATATTAGGCATAAAGATCTATAGAGATAGACCAAGACGCTTAATTGGACTTTCACAAACAACATACCTTGACAAAATTTTGAAGAAGTTCAAAATGGATCAAGCAAAGAAAGGATTCTTGCCTGGGTTACAAGGTGTGAAGTTGAGTAAGACTCAATGCCCGACCACTGCAGAAGATAGAGAGAATATGAAAGATGTTCCCTATGCATCAGCCATAGGATCTATCATGTATGCAATGCTGTGTACCAGACCCGATGTGTGCCTTGCTATAAGTCTAGCAAGGAGGTACCAAAGTAATCCAGGAGTGGATCACTGGACAGCGGTCAAGAACATCCTGAAATACCTGAAAAGGACTAAGGATATGTTTCTCGTATATGGAGGTGACAAAGAGCTCGTCGTAAATGGTTACGTTGATGCAAGGTTTGACACTGATCCGGACGATTCTAAATCGCAAACCGGATACGTGTTTACATTAAACGGTGGAGCTGTCAGTTGGTGCAGTTCTAAACAAAGCGTCGTAGCGGGATCTACATGTGAAGCGGAGTACATAGCTGCTTTGGAAGCAGCAAACGAAGGAGTCTGGATGAAGGAGTTCATATCCGATCTAGGTGTCATACCTAGTGCATCGGGTCCAATGAAAATCTTTTGTGACAATACTGGTGCAATTGCCTTGGCAAAGGAATCCAGATTTCACAAGAGAACCAAGCACATCAAGAGACGCTTCAATTCCATCCGGGATCTAGTCCAGGTGGGAGACATAGAGATTTGCAAGATACATACGGATCTGAATGTTGCAGACCCGTTGACTAAGCCTCTTCCACGAGCAAAACATGATCAGCACCAAGGCTCCATGGGTGTTAGAATCATAACAGTGTAATCTAGATTATTGACTCTAGTGCAAGTGGGAGACTGAAGGAAATATGCCCTAGAGGCAATAATAAAGTTATTATTTATTTCCTTATAATCATGATAAATGTTTATTATTCATGCTAGAATTGTATTAACCGGAAACATAATACATTTATGAATACATAGACAAACAAAGTGTCACTAGTATGCCTCTACTTGACTAGCTCGTTAATCAAAGATGGTTATGTTTCCTAACCATGAACAGTGAGTTGTTATTTGATCAATGAGGTCACATCATTAGTTGAATGATCTGATTGACATGACCCATTCCATTAGCTTAGCACCCGATCGTTTAGTATGTTGCTATTGCTTTCTTCATGACTTATACATGTTCCTATAACTATGAGATTATGCAACTCCCGTTTGCCGGAGGAACACTTTGGGTGCTACCAAACGTCACAACGTAACTGGGTGATTATAAAGGAGCATTACAGGTGTCTCCAAAGGTAGATGTTGGGTTGGCGTATTTCGAGATTAGGATTTGTCACTCCAATTGTAGGAGAGGTATCTCTGGGCCCTCTCGGTAATGCACATCACATAAGCCTTGCAAGCATTGCAACTAATGAGTTAGTTGCGAGATGATGTATTATTGAACTAGGTATTGGATACCGACGATCGAATCTCGGGCAAGTAACATACCGATGACAAAGGGAACAACGTATGTTGTTATGCGGTCTGACCGATAAAGATCTTCGTAGAATATGTAGGAGCCAATATGGGCATCCAGGTCCCGCTATTGGTTATTGACCGGAGACGTGTCTTAGTCATGTCTACATTGTTCTCGAATCCGTAGGGTCCGCACGCTTAAGGTTACGATGACAGTTATATTATGAGTTTATGCATTTTGATGTACCGAAGGTTGTTCGGAGTCACGAATGTGATCATGGACATGACGAGGAGTCTCGAAATGGTCGAGACATAAAGATTGATATATTGGAAGCCTATGTTTGGATATCGGAAGTGTTCCGGGTGAAATCGGGATTTTACCGGAGTATCGGGAGGTTACCGGAACCCCCCGGGAACCATATGGGCCTAGATGGGCTTTAGTGGAAAGGAGAAAGGGGCAGCCCAAGGTGGCCGCGTGCCTCCCCCCTCCCCCTAGTCCTATTAGGACTAGGAGAGGTGTCCGGCCCCCCTTCTCTCTCTTTCCCCCTCAGGGAATCCTAGTCCAACTAGGATTGGGGGGGGGGAGTCCTACTCCCGGAAGGAGAAGGACTCCTCCTGCACCCTCCTCCTGGCCGGCGCCCCCCCTCCCCCTTGGCTCCTTTATATACTGAGGCAGAGGCTGTTGGAAATATGCCCTAGAGGCAATAATAAATTGGTTATTATTATATTTCCTTGTTCATGATAATCGTTTATTATCCATGCTATAATTGTATTGATAGGAAACTCAGATACATGTGTGGATACATAGACAACACCATGTCCCTAGTAAGCCTCTAGTTGACTAGCTCGTTTACCAATAGATGGTTACGGTTTCCTAACCATGGACATTGAATGTCGTTGATAACGGGATCACATCATTAGGAGAATGATGTGATGGACAAGACCCAATCCTAAGCCTAGCACAAAGATCGTGTAGTTCGTATGCTAAAGCTTTTCTAATGTCAAGTATCATTTCCTTAGACCATGAGATTGTGCAACTCCCGGATACCGTAGGAATGCTCTGGGTGTATCAAACGTCACAACGTAACTGGGTGACTATAAAGGTGCACTACAGGTATCTCCGAAAGTGTCTGTTGGGTTGGCACGAATCGAGACTGGGATTTGTCACTCCGTGTAAGCGGAGAGGTATCTCTGGGCCCACTCGGTAGGACATCATCATATGCGCAATGTGACCAAGGAGTTGATCACGGGATGATGTGTTACGGAACGAGTAAAGAGACTTGCCGGTAACGAGATTGAACTAGGTATTGGATTCCGACGATCGAATCTCGGGCAAGTAACATACCGATAGACAAAGGGAATTGTATACGGGATTGATTAAGTCCTTGACATCGTGGTTCATCCGATGAGATCATCATGGAACATGTGGCAGCCAACATGGGTATCCAGATCCCGCTGTTGGTTATTGACCGGAGAACGTCTCGGTCATGTCTGCATGTCTCCCGAACCCGTAGGGTCTACACACTTAAGGTTCGATGACGCTAGGGTTATAAAGGAAGCTTGTATGTGGTTACCGAATGTTGTTCGGAGTCCCGGATGAGATCCCGGACGTCACGAGGAGTTCCGGAATGGTCCGGAGGTAAAGATTTATATATAGGAAGTCCTATTTCGGCCATCGGGACAAGTTTCGGGGTCATCGGTATTGTACCGGAACCACCGGAAGGGTCCCGGGGGCCCACCGGGTGGGGCCACCTATCCCGGAGGGTCCCATGGGCTGAAGTGGGAAGGGATCCAGCCCAAAGTGGGCTGGGGCGCCACTTCCCTTATGGCCCATGCGCCTAGGGTGAAAGGGGAACCCTAAGGAAGAGTCCCAAGGAGGGAAGGCACCTCCTAGGTGCCTTGGGGGGGAGGGAAACCTCCCCTGGCCGCCGCCCCCTAGGAGATTGGATCTCCTAGGGCTGGCGCACCCCCCCTTGGGATCCCTATATATAGTGAGGGTAGGAGGGCCTCTTGAGACACACCTTTGACTTTTGTGCAGCCCTCCCTCTCTCCCAAGTCCTTCTCCTCTCCCGTGGTGCTTGGCGAAGCCCTGCAGGATTGCCACGCTCCTCCACCACCACCATGCCGCTGTGCTGCTGTTGGATGGAGTCTTCCTCAACCTCTCCCTCTCTCCTTGCTGGATCAAGGCGTGGGAGACGTCACCGGGCTGTACGTGTGTTGAACGCGGAGGTGCCGTGCGTTCGGCACTTGATCATCGGTGATTTGAATCACGACGAGTACGACTCCATCAACCCCGTTCACTTGAACGCTTCCGCTTAGCGATCTACAAGGGTATGTAGATGCACTCTCCTTCCCCTCGTTGCTAGTCTCTCCATAGATAGATCTTGGTGACACGTAGGAAAATTTTGAATTTCTGCTACGTTACCCAACAGAGGCACCCCAGAAAGACAAGTTGATCCATGTGATCTATTCCTTAGCCGTGTGCGGTGCCCCTGCCACCATATTCCTCGATAATACTGTAGCGGAGTTTAGGCGAAGCCCTGCTGCTGTAGTGCATCAAGATCGTCACCACGCCGTCGTGCTGACGGAACTCTTCCCCGACACTTTGCTGGATCGAAGTCCGGGGATCGTCATCGAGCTGAACGTGTGCTCGAACTCGGAGGTGCCGTAGTTTCGGTGCTTGATCGGTTGGATTGCGAAGACGTATGACTACTTCCTCTACGTTGTGTCAACGCTTCCGCAGTCGGTCTGCGTGGGTACGTAGACAGCA
The DNA here is from genome assembly GCF_056163025.1 of Triticum urartu. Lineage (NCBI taxonomy): Eukaryota > Viridiplantae > Streptophyta > Magnoliopsida > Poales > Poaceae > Triticum > Triticum urartu. The sequence goes on along the minus strand of NC_141875.1, from coordinate 108,470,471 downwards.
CTTTCCCCTCTCGTTGCTATGCATCACATGATCTTCCGTGTGCGTAGGAATTTTTTTGAAATTATTACGAAACCCAACAATTTTTGCTCACTGGAGGATTGCACTGTGCGGGCTCTAACTTTTGCATATGACCTCGGATTGAGACGATCTTTATATCAAAATCGATCGTTTCGACGAGACGAAGACAATTCATGTAGATCAATTTTCAATATGGGGCAGTGTTGGGGGTGTAATCAGCCGAAAAGTGTTCTGGATACAAAATCTCAGTACTTCGAACACAACTTCGGCCTTAGAGATGAGATCGGATGGCTATGACCCAAATATCAAAGTTTATCCTTTTGACGATACAGAACTTCCTCACTTTGAGCACTTCTCCATTTGAGGCCATCTTAATTAAGTTCTTGGCCGTGCCAAAATCTGGTGTCAACATATGCCCCTCTGTTTTTCGGGAAAATTATGTGCCGAAAAATAACTTGCACGATGCTTTTCCTAAGACGATGTCAACACTCCATCAGCCATTTTATGTGCTTAGGGTGATAATTTCTATATCAGCCATGTTTATGCTTAGGGCGATAGTGATATATCGGCCACTTTGATTAGCAGCAAAAGTTAAGCTAATCGAACGTATGATGATTTGGTAATACCCTTTCATGATGTAAAAAATTATACTGCATCCATGGATTAAAATAAGCCCACTGAGGGTAAAAAATCATACCTGATGATGAATTCCATGGCATATGCATTAATGGCATAGTTGAAGAATATGGATAATGTGTGGACTGAAAATGTTGAAACCTTTGGCTTGGTCCTTCATAGTTTTCACTCTTTTCCTTCTTCACCTTTGCCGCTCTTCTGGTAATGGAAGCTTGCACATAATTTTTATTTTGAGTACTTCCTTTGGGAACCCATGCCATATTCCTTTTTTCAAGTTTTTGTGCACTAAATTTTTGTAATTTCTTCTTTTGCCAATATGATAAGCCGAGTGGGCACCCTGGCTGTGATTTTGTTTGAAGCAATGTCAATTCTTGTTTTACCTGTTAGGAATATGCAACTTGTATTTCCAGGAGGCCATAGGCCAGTATATATACATGTACAGGTGTGGAATATATGCAGGAAACCCCTTATACAACGGGATAAACACAAAGGGGTACATGACTTATATTATAACTCTAACACCCCCCCTCAAACTCATGGTGGATGAACAACACGGAGTTTGGAGAGATAAAAGCCATGTTGTGCTCTAGTCCGGGCCTTCGTCAGGAAATCTGCCAACTGTAACTCGGAAGGCACATACTGAAGAGCAATAACCTGATCCTGCACACCAGCGCGCACATAGAAAGCATCAACACCAATATGCTTGGTGAGCTCATGCTTCACAGGATCGCGCGCAATGCTAATAGCACCTGTATTGTCAGATAGGAGCAGAGTCGGTGTAGTGACAGAAACACCAAAATCCTGAAGTAACCACCGTAACCAAGTCACCTCTTCCGTCAAAAGAGCCATGGCTCGCAACTCAGCCTCAGCACTCGAACGGGAAACTGCAATCTGTTTCTTCGTCTTCCAGGCAATGAGAGAACCGCCAAGAAAAACACAGTAAGCAGAAAGTGAACGGCGATAGGAAGGATCACTAACCCATGTAGCATCCGAATAGGCCTGAAGCTGTAAAGAACTGGAGCTAGGAAATAATAGACGGTGGGAGATCGTGCCCCAAAGATATCGGAGAACACGAAGGAGATGACTATAGTGAACCAATGTGGGAGCAGAGACAATCTGACTCAGAATATGATCCGGATAAGAGATGTCCGGACGAGTGACAGCTAGATAGACAAGACTGCCAACGAGATGACGATAATGCGTCGGGTCAGGGAGAGGATCACCATCAGTAGCACGGAGGTGAACATTGAGCTCCATAGGAGTCTCAACAGTGCGCTCGTCAGTAAGAGCAGCACGAGCAAGAAGATCCTGGATATACTTTTCCTGGGATATAAAAAAGCCATCAGAGGTAGAAGAGACTTCAATCCCAAGAAAGTAGCAAAGAGGCCCAAGATCAGACATAAGAAACTGCTCACTAAGACGTGCCTTTACAAAGGCAATATACTCGGGGTCATCCCCAGTGATGATCATGTCATCAACATAGAGAAGAAGAAGAGTCCAGCCACGGGGAGAAAGGTGAATAAATAATGCTGGATCATGAGCACTGGCTGAAAAACCAGCAGTAGTGACCACAGAGGCAAAACGCTCAAACCAGGCGCGGGGGCTTGCTTAAGGCCATAGAGAGAGCAACAAAGACGACATACCATGCCATCAGGAACAGAATACCCAGGTGGTGGCTGCATGTACACCTCCTCACGCAGCTCACCATTAAGAAAAGCATTCTTAACATCAAGCTGAGATATAGACCAGTGGCGTGCAGAGGCAACAACAAGAAGTGTACGAATAGTGGTCATATGGGCCACAGGAGCAGAAGTCTCGTCATAATCACGACCATGCTCCTGCTGAAAACCATGAGCCACAAGATGAGCTTTGTGGCGCTCAAGAGAACCATCAGAACGAGTCTTAACCTTGTAGACCCACTTACAAGTGATGGGACAGACTCCGGGAGGAAGAGAAACAAGATTCCAGGTACCAGTGCGTTCAAGAGCAGCAATCTCCTCTGCCATCGCAAACTGCCATTCAGGATGAACAACAGCCTGACGATAAGAAGTCAGCTCAAGAACAACAGCACCAGCGGTGGGAAATCCAAAGCGATCAACAGGCGGAAGAGGACGAGAACGCAAGCCATAAGTAGGTTGAGAGGAAGATGACGACTCATCCAATAAGGCATCCACAGGTCGTGAACGCCGAGTGTAATGCCGAGGAAAAGATGGAACAATAGAAGGAGGAATCGCCAAGGTAGAATCGGGGGGTGGCGACGAAGAAGTCACCGGAGATGAAGGTATAGAATCCGGTGGCATGCTAGGCGAGGAGACCGGAGAAGATGGTGGCTGCAAATTGACTAGAGGTGGAGAAGCAGAGGGAGTGGAACAAATAGGCACAGGCGCGACGGGGGTGATAGGTGAGTCAGGAAAAGTGAGGAAAGAGATATCCTCCACTGAAAAAAATCAAGGAAGATGGGCGTGGGTAGAAGGGACGAGACTCATCAAAAGTCACGTCTCAAGAGATACGCATCCGATGACTGATAGGATCCCAACAACGATAGCCCTTATGCTCATCACTGTAGCCTAAGAAGACACACTCAACAGACTGAGCGGTCAGTTTGGTGCGTTTGCGAGGGGCAAGAAGAACATAACAAACACAACCAAACAAGCAAAGCATCGAATAATCGGGAGAACGATCAAAAAGACGCTCGAAAGGAACACCACCCTGTAGAGCAGCAGAAGGCTGTATATTGATAAGATAGGTGGAGGTGGAGACGGCCTCAACCCAAAAATGAGGCGGGAGAGAGGCAGCAATCATCAATGCATGAGCCGTCTCAAGAAGATGTCGATGCTTTCGCTCAGCCACACCATTCTGAGCATGAGCACCAGGACAAGAGAATTGAGAGAGAGTTCCTTGCTCAGCAAGAACACCACGCAACATCTTAGAGATATACTCGCCAGCGGAGTCAGCACGAAAAACACGAATGGGTGAAGAGAACTGAGTATGAACCATGGCAGCAAAACGCTTATAAATAGACAACACCTCACTACGAGAAGTCATGAAATAAAGCCATGTGTAACGAGAGAAATCATCTATGAAAATAATGTAGTATTTATGACCACCTTTCGAAGCGAAAGGATCCGGACCCCATACATTAGAATGGACTAAATCGAAAGGACGCTTAGACACTAACTCACTATGTGAATATGGTAACTGAATCTGCTTGCCAAGACGACAACCCTAACACTCTAAAGAGACATCTCCTGAGACAGACCCCAGAAGACCTCGACGAACTAAAGACGACAACCGAGAACCACACAGATGACCAAGTCGATGATGCCACTGCTTGAAGGAACTAGTAACAGAAGCAACTGAAGCGGAGGAACTGGCGATGGTGGTGGCAGCGGAAGGAACATGAAGCCAGTCCAACTCCCAAAGACCCTGAGAATCACGGCGACGAGGGCCAGCCCCAACCAGTGTGCGTGCGATAGTCCTGGACAGAACAAGAGTCAACGTCAAGGATGACGCGACAACCAGAATTGGTAAGTTGACCAGCAGAAAACAGATTCATGGTAAGTCGAGGAACATGAGCAACATCAGGAACAGAATAAGAAGGAGTGGTAAGATTGCCTCTACTAGCAACAAAAAGTGGAGTACCATCAGCAGTGAAGACATGAACAGGAGAATCCAGTGATCGAAGAGAGGACAAAGTGGAAGAATGAGAAGACATATGAAAAGAAGCTCCAGAGTCCAGAACCCATGGGGATGTACAGGGCCATTGCTCAGTGCGGGAAGAATCAGTCACAGAACCAGCAGTACCCATCGAGGAAGAACCTGAAGCCGCAAGCAGACGCTTAAGTCTCAGAATATCCTGCTCAGTCAAAGCAATGGCTGAAGCTGTCGAGGTAGATGACGAAGTCCCTGAAGAGGATGATCGCGCCTTGCGCATGTGTTTCCTCTTCGTGTAGCACCGGGACTCAATATGACCATCATTGTTGCAGTAATCGCAATGTGGACGGGGGCGACCTGAGCCTCCATAAGGAGTGGGCAAGAGCGGCGGAGCACTCGAGCGAGAAGGGGTCGGTGCAGCAGGTGGCGTGGAAGAAGACCGAGTAGCGAGCACAGAGGGAACTTCCAGCAAACCAGCACCACATAAGCGAGTCTCCTCAGCACGAATCTCAAAAGGCGCCTCCATGAGAGAAATACGGCCACGAGCAAACAACTGAGCACGCTGGGACTCAAACTCCTTACGGAGCCGAGACAGGAACTCATAGACACGATGAAACTCCAAATTGGCCTAAACAGCCTGGCAACAGGGGCAAGTACGACAACCAGCACTGCGGAGAGAATCAAGCTGGCGCCAGATAGCAGAACTCTGTGCATAGAAGTCATCAACAGTAGAGTCACCCTGCTGAAGAGCATGCTCCTGACGGACCACAGAAAGGTATAAGGCATCACCAGAGGGCTGATAGCGCTGACGAAGACGGGTCCACATCTCAAAGACAGTAGGAAGACCCAGAAACTCAGAAGCAAACTGAGGCAGAACACTAGCAGTGAGAACAGCTGCAGCACGAGCATCATCATCAAGCCACTGGGTGTAAACAGACAAAGCACCATGATACGTCTGAAGAGCCTCCTCATAAGCCAAAACCCTCTCATCATAAGCACGAGCAGCAGCCTCATTAGCAATCTTAGCCGCATCCTTGGCGGCCTGATTAGCATCCGTAGGAAGAACCGGTGGAGTCGGCGGAGTAGGGGCCACCGGAGGAACTGGACGTGGCGGACAACAGACCTCGCTAGAAAGAACACCCCAGAGACGGATGCCACGCATGTGAATGCGCATGAAGCCAGTGAACTCGGTGTAGTTAGTACCATCAAAGATCATCGGACAGCGAGGGACAGCAACATAGCCAGAAGATGCCGACATCGCGCCTGTTTTTTTATTTACTGATCAACAGAAAGGCAGGTGGAAGACCAAACAGCTAGCTAGCTCACACACGTGACTAGCAAAAGTAGTCCAGCACCAGGAGGCGGATCGAACACACCCACGGCTCCACGCGAGGCGGAGTCCACGTGCAGCGGGCGCGTCAAGCGGCGGATCGGACGGATTTGCGGGAGACGGACTGGAGCTGCTGACGGGATCGCTCGGGCTGAAGTGCTCGCGCGGCTTGAGGCAGGCAGCGGCGAGTTGGATCCAACACTAGAAGCCAGATGCATTGACCTGCGTTTGGGTAGATAGCAGCAGCAGGCGGATCTGCAGATGAGACGGGATAGTTGACCTGCGGTGTGAAGGCGCCGGAGAGTAGCGTCTGGGTAGATAGCAGCAGCAAGAGCAGGGTTGACCTGCGGTGGTGAAGGCACCCGAGAGCAGCGCCGACCAAGAGAAGAAGGGCGGCGGCTGCGTGGACAGTAGATTGGATCGAGAGCACGAGTTGCACGTGCTAAAAAAACCCTAAGGCTCTAATACCATGTTAGGAATATGCAACTTGTATTTCCAGGAGGCCATAGGCCAGTATATATACATGTACAGGTGTGGAATATATGCAGGAAACCTCTTATACAACGGGATAAACACAAAGGGGTACATGGCTTATATTATAACTCTAACATTACCATGTGCACTCTCAACTTCTTCTCTTCAGATTTGGTACTTGATTGACTTGCCTCATCACCATTAGTAGCCAATGTGAATACTTTAATTGGCTTCTTCTCATTTGAGATCAAATCTGAAGTAGCACTCTTACGGCCATCTTTTTGAACACGATAAATTTGTTTGACCACCTCTTTCTTGTTCCTTGAGCTTCGGATCGATTCCTTATGATTGAAACGGTCTTTGACATGTGATTGTTCAAATGTTGATCTTTTTGGAGCTGCATAATGTTTGTGAGATGGTCTAAAATAAGATGAAGAATGCGCCCTTGTATCATACTTGTCCCACGATGGATATGGATTTACATGATCATAGGAAGGTATCCATGGCATTGGCATTGGCGGCACAAAATATGGATATGAATATACCGCATTAGAATTCTCATTTTGCCAATACAAATCCTCGGGTTTGCGCCTAGGGGGTGATCTTGATGCTTTTCCATTAGTTGGCCGATAAGCACTTTTCTCTTCACTCTTCTTTTGATATTTATCTAATAATTGTGCAAAAGTGACCTTGGATTTCTTGCACTTGTGCTTATTGCGGCCTTTATCTCCTTTGTCTTGACTTGCATCAATCTTTGGATTTTCTTGTTGCCCCCCAGTCCTTGGCGTCTTCATTGTATCTTCGATAGAACTCATGCCTTCAAGAATATTTTCATTGTGCTCTTGAACAACTTTTTTACTTGAAAGCTTGATCCCATCACCTGTAGTTTTTACCTTCTCATCTTTAAAGGAATCGTCTTGAAGCAGTTGATTCAAAAACCTTTTTCCATTAGGACCAATCAGAATAGACTGGTCATCCCTTGGTGTTTCAACAAATTTTAATCGTCCTTTATCAATGGCCGATTTAACTATTTGACGAAACATATTGCAATCCTCAAAATTATGCTTGGACGAATCATGCAACTTGCAATACATTCGTCCTTGGATTGATGGCTTCACATGGTGATCAAGAACTCTAATGTAATTATTTTTCAGCAACAAATCAAATATTTGATCACACATGCTTGAATTGAAGGTATACTTCTTATTTTCTAGCCGATCTTGGTGTGCAAATGGCTTTGGAGTTGAGCAAACGAATGGTTCAGATTTAGAATCTCCCCATTCGGCTCATTGTGTTTTACACCCTATCTCCGATGTATTTGGATAAGATATTATATTAACATAATTTTTCAAAAGAATTTGACATTGTCTTTAAATTTCTGAAACGAAAATAGTTAGAATACACATGTCTCAATTGAGACCAAGTGCAAGCCAAGTAAGAAACAAGCAAAGCTACCCAATTAGATATGAAATTTTGATAAAGCAATGGGGAAAACTTTGGCTGCAATAATAGGTCACTGCCGGTCTTTATAAATCGCATAATAGACTGACCGATATGTTCTATAATAGTTTTATTGCTAACAAGTAAATTTCCCTTCGTCATTGATCTTTCAAAATTACTTATGAGAATTTCTCTTATAGAAGCATCAACAATAAAGCTGCGACCAAATCGGAAGATAGGTAAATCACTTGCTAGACATACCTTTTCAAACACGTTGGGAGAGCATGATGGTTGCGTTACTTGAACGATAGGTTGTTCCGCTTTCGAATAGCTCACCAACACCTTGTCATCCTGTTTTTCTAGAATAGATTCGACATACGTAATATTTGATTCGGTCTTTTCAATAGCCGAAATAACTTTATTATCCAAATCACCATCTTTTTTGATAATTCTATCCACACCCAATGCTTTCTCTTTTTGGCACAATCTAGCTTGGATTGCAGTAGAATTAATAAGCTTTCCCACTTTTATTAATTCATGTAGAACAACATTGCATTCATCCCAAAAAGATGTAAGATTTTTTTAATGACCCAATCTGAATAGAATTGCCCCCCGACACTTTTAGACTCTTTCGATAATGATATGTCACCGAAATTCTATAATTGTGTTGGGGGGACATTATATGCCACGGTAGTAGGTGAAGGCATTTGTGCTCCTGTAGAAGTTTCACTTATTCGGCCATGACCATGAAGGTGGGGAGCCGAATTATGGACATCAACAGTTGCGTATGGTGCTAGAAAATTAGTAGCATGAGGTGTAGCATATGATGTTTGAGGGTAATTGCCCGAATAACTAGTAGTAGCATGGCCAATTCCCCTATCCACCGGCACGTCTGGATTAACAAACTGCAAGTTATTTGCCGATGAATAGAAAGTTTAAACACTTTGTTGCATCCTATTGGAAGTTCCTACATGGGGTATCTCAACTTGATTAACCGAACTCATCATGTTGTTCATCGACATATAGATTTGTGGGGTTGCCGATGCATGTGAGTTGGGATACATATGTTGCATGTTGCTGAAATTATATGAAGTTGAAGCATGAAGATTATTCTGAATCGGCTGTTGCACATAATTAAATACATTATTGATAAAACTAGGGCTAGCCGATACATTATGCTCATTAGACGATCTAGCAACAACATATGCATTATTTGCATCTACATAAGTGAAGTGGGTATTCATATTACCTTTGTAGATGTCAAACCCTAGATGACGATCTCTTCGTAGCAAGAACGGGCCGGAGACTGTTCAACACTTCGTTCTCCAGCGGAGTCGCCAAAAAGTGTGTTCGCACACGAACACGTCACCGTGTACCCTCGACGCCGGGGGTGATGCACTGCAGTTCGCGTCGAAGGAGATCTGACCGGCAGTGTGATACGCAGGACAGCCGGCAGATGCTTTTGTAGACCCGAAGCCCCGTTTTCCCGGGAGGGACCCCGTCAGGGCTCGCGGCGGCTATGGACTGCTCCAGGTCGATTCGCTCGCCCCTAGAGCCTCGTGGATCTGCAGCCCTCCAGCATGAAGAACTAGCGAAGAACGAGAAGAAAGATACAAAGAAGAGATAAAAAGTAGATGAACACGAAAAAGTAGTAGATGTGTTGGTTCGATTGGTGTTGTTTCAATCGGCCGTCACCCCCAACATATATAAGAGGCGGCTGGACTTCCCGTACAAGCAAAGGATTTATGTAGGCTTTCCTTACAAGAAAAATTACATCAATTCACGTCCAAAATCCTAGTCAAATTCGGACTGGTTTTATCCGAACTTTCCAAAACCGTTCGGTTTAAACTGGCTGTACTTTGAGGGTCCTTTTTGTGGTGACAAACGATCTTGGATGGAAACGAGCCCAAAAGCAATCTTGACCGTTTCGACGAGACGAACAACTTTTATGTTGAACATTTTTTCATCAGATGTCATCTCGAGGGTCAAATCGCTCGTTCAAGACAGCTAATTATTCACGCAGCACATCAGACATACCACGTATGTGTGTGGTTCCGGGTGTCATATTTTTGCTCAGTGGAGGGTCGCGCTGTGCGGGCTCTAACTTTTGCATATGACCTCGGATTGAGACGATCTTTATATCAAAATCGATCGTTTCGACGAGGCGAAGACAATTCATGTAGATCAGTTTTCAATATGGGGCAGTCTTGGGGGTGTAATCAGCCGAAAAGTGTTCTGTATACAAAATCTCAGTACTACGAACACAACTTCAGCCTTAGAGATGTGATCGGATAGCTATGACCCAAATATCAAAGTTTATCCTTTTGACGATACGGAACTTTCTCACTTTGAGCACTTCTCCATTTAAGGCCATCTTAATTAAGTTCTTGGCTGTGCCAAAATCTGATGTCAACAATAACATACGTCATATCCTTTGTCATCAGTATGTTACTTGCCCGAGATTTGATCGTCAGTATTCTCATATTCAGAGTGGATCCATGTGTACAATAAGGTTCTTTTTCTCTTAACTGTTGTTGCCGAAGCCTAACTAGCTCTCTTTGACGTGTATGGATGGAGGTAGACAAAGGAACAAGAGATAGTTTTCTGGCGACCAACGCCCCGGCGACTTCAACGCCCCGGCGCTAAAACGTCTTTTTTCCTTTTCAGCTCGCCACAAACTCAAACAAAATACATACGGCGTTGTAGCCTGGAGACACAGCGCTCACGCTTCCTGCTTAGCTGCATGCGAGCGATCCGCTGGCCTCGCGCACGACGCGGCCAGCCGCTGCTAATAGCCCAACAACTACCACTACGCGCACGCACACACTAATGCCACAAGCACACACGCACACGCATGCATCAGACTAGTCAATCCATTAACCAACTAACTACATGCATCAAGAATAGCACTAACATTTTCCTTTCTAATCTTGACTTACCGTCTCCGGAGTTGTTGCAGCTCTCGTCGTTGATGTTGCCGCCACAACTGTGATCCAGCCGCCGGACCTGACCCGGCGCACCGACGCCGATCGTACCGTGCTCCGTCACGATCCCGGCGACATATGCCGAGCTCCTTGTCCGCCGGCGACACATGCTCAGCATCCCTCTGCGCTACGCCCGTCCCGTGCGCACCCGACACGCCCAACGAGTCCGACCACACCAGTGCGTCTCGCACGTCCCGCGCATCTGACGCGCCCGACTTCACCAGTGCGTCCCGCACATCCCGCGCGAATCCGTCACGCCCGACGAGCCCGATCACACACGCCTACACCGCGGTCCCGCCGCGCCTGACACGCCTGGCGCGCGCCCATACACGCACCCGACGCGTCCAACACTAGCGCTGCGGCTTATTCCGGCCAACACTCATCCCCTAAGCCGTGGCCTCGCCGCACGGCCTGCCGACAGGAGCCCTGGCTCGTCGTTGTCGCCTCGTCGGCATGTACGCCTCCGTTGCGTCTCCGGCACAAGCCGCCGCTCGCTGCTGCTCGCAGTCCCGTGCGCCACCCCGCCGCGTCTCCGTGCCACGCGCCTCCACGGTTGTCGCGCCGAGCCGTCGCGACCTCTGCACCACCACGCAGGTCCTCCGCGACCTCCTCGTCTCTGTGACCGCCGCTACTCGTAGCGCGCACGGCATCACGCCACATCGCCGCGCACTCGCCGCGCGTTGCCGACGCCACGCGCTCGCCGCGCGCACGGCATCACGCCACACCGCCGTGGACTCGCCGCGCGTTACCGACGCCACGCGCTCACCGCGTGCCGTTGCCAAGACCTTCATATCTGCCGCGCACCGCGCGCGCCGCGGACGCCGCCGCGCGCCACGGCCGCCGCTCGAACCTTGTGGCTCTGTATACCAATTGTTGTTGCCGAAGCCTAGCTAGCTCTCTCTGACGTGTATGGATGGAGGTAGACAAAGAAACAAGAGATAGTTTTCTGGCGACCAACGCCCCGGCGACTTCAACGCCCCGGCGCTAAAACGCCCTTTTTCCTTTTCAGCTCGCCACAAACTCAAACAAAATACATACGGCTTTGTAGCCTGGAGACGCAGCGCCCACGCTTCCTGCCTAGCTGCATGCCAGCGATCCGCTGGCCTCGCGCACGACACGGCCGGCCGCTGCTAACAGCCCAACAACTACCACTACGCGCACGCACACACTAATGCCACAAGCACACACGCACACGCATGCATCAGACTAGTCAATCCACTAACCAACTAACTACATGCATCAAGATTAGTACTAACATTAACCTCTCATTGGTGGATTAGCTCAGCTAGCTCGCTCGCTTGAAAGGTCCTGACATTGTTTGATTCGCGACCTACTGCTTAAGCTCTTTCTTTTCTTCTGGCCAGGGAGACCAAGACTACTGTGTCGTCCTGTTAAATCCAGTGGCAATCCATGAGCTCTCCTCGGTCTACATTCCCAGGATCCTCCAAGATCGTATCTGTGTTTGCATGTGCGTGGTCCATGAGGTGGTATTTGATCGGGACTTCTGAAGACATGGCCAATGCATAGCCTTAGGGTCATGCCTCACATGTCATGTAGGATCGGATAACAGAAAAAATAGATTTGGATGGGGAAGCAGGATCCTCTCTACGAGGCGAGTGCTTAGAGAGAAAAATGTGGTCCAGTACATAAACTTGAAAAAATTAAAGTGAAGAGAAAGGATGCATGTGTAGTGAGAGTCACTTTTTATTTTTTGATGAGGCCCATTAATAATAGCTTGCATTGGAAAGAAAAAATCAACACATATAACTCAAGTTACTTTTTATTATGAGGTATGTGTATCATATGTCACCATCGTACATGTCCTGAGAGACTTCCTGTTTGACCGGTTACATGCAACGCTTATGCTCCGGGCAGAAAGTGCATGGGACCTGTATCGTATAAAGACCCAGGATCGGCGTGAAGATCTCACGTACGAAATGAAGAAACTGAGCCGGATAGATCTTTTGTTGGTCAGTCCATCATATCGTCCCGCAGCTAGCATTCGTCCAGATCTTGCACACCAACTCAATAGTCTGAGCGAGACAAGACAATGCATATACATATAATCATGCATATTGAAAGACTGGCTACAGATGCCACTTGGTTTTTGACACGTACGTACGTTGATATGTCATTTTGCTTGATTGGAAACGGTGGTGCCCAGTGTGCCAATTTTGTCAAGGTAGCAAGATTCGGGCACGATATACCCATGGACGCATTTGACCGGATATAGTCGATCTGACACGGCGAATCTGGGGAAGGATTGAGCTGCTTGACTTGACTACTGTTTTCCATGAGAAAAAATAACTCTTTTTGACAGGGAAATGAAAAAGCACTTGACTTTTTTTTATCAAGAAAACTTCATATCTATTCATCAACGATCAAGGTAGTAAAAAATCACTAGAAGTAAAATTTACATCTAGGTTTGTAAACAACCTAGCGACAACTACAAACACCAGACTTACTATGTCAGATGGACACGTTTCTGATTTAGGGCAACTCAAACGCGGATCACCAAACCTCCCACAAACAACACTTTTGACCATTCAATAAGCGGTCATCAAATGTGTCTAGACTAGTCGGAACATCGGAATCTCCCACACCAGCACTAAACAAAGAAAAGGTTTGTGATTGTTCGAACATCAGCCAACAGGACTCCGACAAGGCAAGCCCGCCCAAGATTGTGGCGGAGCCCGTACATTGGGACAATACTACCACTGTTTTATACAGAGATCGAGTCCCTCATCATATTCTTGTTTAAGGCGCACACCATGATCAATGCCTTCCGCGGACGCGAATCGGATGTTGCCAACTCCAGCAATAATAACAATATGACGAGGGACAATAGTGTCTAGGATGTTGCCAGCATCTAAATGAGTAGATGTGACACTGGGCAAAGATTTTTGGGCTTTGCCAACTGCCGGCACTCGGCCAACCTGACGAGCACATGGCTCTCTCATGTTCAACCGCCTTCGCCAGGAAGGCACTCAATTAACATTTGTGCCATGTGGCAAGCGACATCTTTGTCTGCCGTTCGTCAAACCACTTTATGTTTTTTTGAATAGTTAAAACAGCAGGAGAGGCTCCTACTATTGCTTCGTTAAGAGAAAATATTTAGAGGGTGGTTTACATGGCACTAGGGCTAGAGGAAAGAGAATGAGGCAGTACCATGAGGACTAAATTTATACAATAATGGAAGTAGAGAGAGTGTTAATAAACTCAGCTAACTCTGGCTTAACTCTATAACTTAGAGTTAGGAGGTCAGACTTGAGTGCCCTCAGCCAGTCAAATCTTGAGAAAGTAGCACCAGTTCCTTTGCTTCCATATGTTCCAAGCTGATAGGATCATGATTGTTGGGAATCGATGCATGGAAAACAAAAAAAAATCTACGCACACGCAATGATCTATCCATAGAGATGCATAGAAACGAGGGGGAGAGAATGTCTACGTACCCTCATAGACCGTAAGCGGAAGCGTTTCACAACACGGTTGATGTAGTCGATCTTCTTCGTGCTTCAACCGATCAAGTACCGAACACATGGCACCTCCGCGTTCTGCACACGGTCAGCTCGGTGACGTCCCTTGCCTTCTTGATCCAGCAAGATGTCGAGGTAGTAGATGAGTTCCGCCAGCACGACGGCATGGTGACGGTGATGTTGAAGTGATCTCCGCAGGGCTTCGCCTAAGCACTATGAAAATATGACCGGGGATGTAAACGGTGGAGGGAGGCGCCGCACACGGCTAGCAATTGTATGGGGTGTGCTAGGGCGCCCCCCATATATATAGGTGGGAGAGAGAGGGGAGGCAGCCAGGAGGCGCCCCAAGTAGGCTGAATCCTACTTGGGGTCCTCCCCTTAGCCGCACCCCCTTGCCATATTTGTCGGAGGGGGAAGGAAAGAGGGGGGAGAGGGAAGGAAGGGGGAATCCTATTCCACTCTTTCCTTTCCCTTTCCCCGCTTTCGTTCTCCTCTTAGGATGGCCCATATGGGGGACGCACCAACCCCTTGTGACTGGGCATTTCCCCTCTTGGCCCATAATGCCCATATCTTTTGTTGGGGGTGCCCGGAACACTTTCCGGTGACCCGATAAGTACCCGGTACCCCCCAAAACACTTCCGGTGTCTGAATACCATCATCCTATATATCAATCTTTACCTCTCGACCATTTAGAGACTTCTCATCATGCTTGTGATCTCATCTGGGACTCCGAACAACATTCAGTCACCAAATCACATAACTCATATAATACTATATCATCATCGAACGTTAAGCGTGCGGACCAGACGGGTTCGAGAACTATGTAGACATGACCGAGACACCTCTCCGGTCAATAACCAATAGCGGAACCTGGATGCCCATATGGGCTCCTACATATTCTACGAAGATCTTTATCGGTCAAACCGTTATGACAACATATGTAATTCTCTTTGTCCATCGGTATGTTACTTGCCCGAGATTCGATCGTCGGTATCTTCATACCTAGTTCAATCGCGATACCGGCAAGTCTCTTTACTTGTTCCGTAATAAAACACCTCGTGACTAACTTCTTAGTCATTTGCTTGCAAGCTTATGATGTGTATTACCAAGAGGGCCCAGAGATACCCCTCCGATACTCGGTGTGACAAATCCTAATCTCGATCTATGCCATACTCGGTGTGACAAATCCTAATCTCGATCGGTCAAACACCTTCGGAGATACCTGTAGAGCATCTTTATGATCACCCAGTTACGTTGTGACGTTTGATAGCACATAAGGCATTCCTCTGGTATCCGTGAGTTGCATAATCTCATAGTCGAAGGAATATGTATTTGACATGAAGAAAGCAATAGCAATAAAACTGAACGACCATTATGCTAAGCTAACGGATGGGTCTTGTCCATCACATCATTCTCCTAATGATGTGACCCCGTTATCAAATGACAACACATGTCTATGATTATGAAACCTTAACCATCTTTGATCAACGATCTAGTCTAGTAGAGGCTCACTAGGGACACGATATCTTTTTATGTATCCACACATGCATTTAGGTTTTTGATCAATACAATTCTAGCATGAATAATAAACCTTTATCATGGATAAGAAAAATATAAAATAACAACTTTATTATTGCCTCTAGGGCATATTTCCTTCGGTCTCCCACTTGAACTAGAGTCAATAATCTAGTTCACATCGCCATGTGATTAACACCCATAGTTCACATCGCCATGTGACCAATACCCAAAGAGTTTACTAGAGTCAAATAATCTAGTTCACATCGCCATGTGATTAATACCCAAAGAGTATTAAGGTGTGATCATGTTTTGCTTGTGAGAGAGGTTTAGTCAACGGGTCTATCACATTCAGATCCGTGTGTATTTTGCAAATTTCTATGTCTACAATGATGTACATGGAGCTACTCTAGCTAATTGCTCCCACTTTCAATACATATCCAGACCGAGAAATATTTTCTTAGTCCTATAAGGATAATTTTGACCTATGTCCAGTGATTCACTCCTGGATCACTCTTGTACCTCCTTGCCAAACCCATGGTAAGGCACACAATAAGTCTGGTACACAGCATGGCATACTTTATAGAACCTATGACTTAGGCATAGGGAATGACTTTCATTCTATCTCTATATTCCGTCGTGGTCGGGTTTTGAGTCTAACTCAACTTCACACCTTGTTACACAGGCAAGAACCCTTTCTATGACTGATCCATTTTGAACTTCTTCAAAACTTTGTCAAGGTATGTGCTTTGTGAAAGTCTTATTAAGCGTCTCGATCTATCCCTATAGATCTTGATGCCCAATATGTAAGCAGCTTCACCAAGGTCTTTCATTGAAAAATTCTTATTCAAGTATCCTTTTATGCTATCCAGAAATTCTACATCATTTCCAATCAACAATATGTCATCCACATATAATATCAGAAATGCTACAGAGCTCCCACTCACTTTCTTGTAAATACAGGCTTCACTGTAAGTCTGTATAAAACCATATGCTTTGACCACCTTGAGGGAGTCCTGGATTAGGGGGTCCTCGGATAGCCGGACTATATCCTTCGGCCGGACTGTTGGACTATGAAGATACAAGATTGAAGACTTCGTCCTGTGTCCGGGTGGGACTCTCCTTTGCGTGGAAGGCAAGCTTGGCAATTCGGATATGTAGATCTCCTCCCTTGTAACCGACTCTGTGTAACCCTAGCCCCCTCCGGTGTCTATATAAACCGGAGGGTTTAGTCTGTAGGACAAGAACAATCATAATCATAGGCTAGCTTCTAGGGTTTAGCCTCTACGATCTCGTGGTAGATCAACTCTTGTAATACTCATATCATCAAGATCAATCAAGCAGGAAGTAGGGTATTACCTCCATCGAGAGGTCCCGAACCTGGGTAAACATTGTGTCCCCTGCCTCCTGTTACCATCCGCCTTAGACGCACAGTTCGGGACCCCCTACCCGAGATCCGCCGGTTTTGACACCGACATTGGTGCTTTCATTGAGAGTTCCACTGTGCTGCCACGATAAGGCTTGATGGCTCGTCTTGTTGTCAAAGACAACATTACCTCGAGGGGAGCCCTGGCTGTAGGCCAAACTCTCCGACTAGGCGGCTTCGTCATGACCGCCCGTTCGGCCGTCGCGCCGATGATGACTTCTCGGGTCATCAAAAACAGCCTCCACGTCGGCTCGGGATTCGCCGAGCAGATGGATCCAATAGAGTTCTCTTCCCTGAACGAGCTCTTGGATCGCATCACCGCCCTGGGAGTCGCAACAGACTATGATCGGATCGGGCTTAAACCCGACCAAAGGGAGATTAACTCTCCGCCGGTCACCCATCAGATAGCGGTGGTGGAGGAGCAATGTAGCAATTCTTCCTCTATTTTGAGGACAAACTATGTCCGGATTCCCGAGCTCTCCGAGCCGGATACCCGTCCACGGGAGGACATGGCCCAAGCCTCAAACCTAGAATCAGACGGCAGGCCAGAACTATTGGGCAACATCCCAGAGTCCGAACTGCTAAGCTCAGAAACTCCTCCGCCCCGGGGTCTCAGATCGGGTCAGGGTTTGGACCTAAATCTACCCACCCACCCAGACTCAAGTGATCTTTCCCACATTAGACAAGAGCCCCAAGAGATAGTACATCACTATTGGGCAAGATTCCTCCTTGTAATGAGCAAGGTCAAGGACTATCGCGAGGAAGACGCGATTTCATTCTTTTGCAAAAATTGCACGGACAAGGGAATCCTCAACGCCATAATTCGCCATGACATAGCACACTTTGCTGACTTAGCGGCCATAGTACGAAAGTACTGTGCCATGGAAAGCGCCTGGAAAACCCAAACAAAATTCTGGGACCCTCCGGCTCTCACTAAACCCTCCATCCGAACTAAAAGGGTGTACTCTCGTAAGTCACCCGATCCAATTACAAAGAAACAAAAGCCCACTACAGGGCGTAGAACTGTATTGGAGGGATGGCTCAATGGGCCATGCAAAATTCACAGTACAGCGAATACCATGCCAACACACAACCTTAGAGCATGTTGCATACTCCGGCAGGTGGCCAAGAGCGGCGAGGATATGCTCATCAACAATACAACAGAGCACCATCCCATGGAAAATAACAATACAGTATTGACAGTCTTCGAGACCTCCGCCTCAAATAATAGGCGCAAGCGAACACTCCGCAGCCTTGCCGAAGTCTGCCATGTTGCAGCAATAAATCCATGGAACGACACGGCCATAACCTTCAATGCTAGTGACGAACCTCAATTCCGAACAGCCCGAGCACCAGCCGCTTTGGTCCTTAGTCCAATTGTGGACAGCTTCCGTCTTAATAAAGTGCTCATGGACGGTGGTAGCGGATTAAGCCTCATCTACGAGGAAACTCTCGGCAAAATGGAAATAGACAAGAGCCACATTGAGCAAAGCAGCACGACCTTCAGAGGAATCATCCCTAGTCGAGAGGCACGATGTGCGGGAAAAATCACACTAGATGTGGTATTCGGCACGCCGGAGAATTATAGGTCCGAAGAAATCACATTCCAAGTGGCCCCGTTCAGTAGCGGATACCACGCCCTTTTAGGGCGGGAGGCATTCACGATCTTCCAAGCTATACCCCATTACGGGTACATGAAGCTCAAAATGCCCGGGTCCAATGGAATCATCACTCTGGCTAGTGATCCAGACATAGCACTCCACGCCGAAAATAAAACCGCTGCACTAGCCCTCGAGGCGTTATCCGAAGCCCTTGCGGCCGAAGAGCTAACTGCGCTGCACTCCACAGTGGACAAGGACGACATGATACTCGACAAAAGACCCAAGTCCACCTCTTTTAAACCAGCGGATGAAATAGTCAAATTCCAGGTCCACCCAACGGACCCTACAAAAACAGCATCCATCGGGGCACAACTGAACCCCACAACAGACGCCGCACTACGGGAGTTCTTGCGCGAGAATTGGAACATCTTCGCCTGGCATCCTTCAGACATGCCAGGAATCCCAGCAGGCTGGCCGAGCATAGCCTTAACATTCTAAAGGGGTTCAAGCCGGTCAAGCAGACTCTTCGGCGTTTCTCTGAGCCTAAGCGACAAGCCATGGGAGAAGAGCTAGCCAAGTTACTCGAGGCCAGATTCATTATAGAAATAAAACATCCGGACTGGCTAGCAAACCTGGTGATGGTACCAAAGAAGGACAAATCCTGGCGCCTACGTGTCAATTTCAAGGACCTTAACAAGGCTTGCCCCAAGGATCCCTTCCCCCTCCCCCGCACTGATCAAATTATCGACGCTACCGCAGGACACGACTCATTGTGCTTCCTCGACGCATACTCCGGATACCATCAAATTAAGATGGCAGGGTCCGATCAAGCCGCAATGGCATTCATCACTCCATACGGCCCCTTCTGTTTTAACACCATGCCTTTCAGGCTCAAAGACGCCGGTGCAACCTATCAACGCATGATTCAGACATGCCTGGAAACACAAATCGGCAAAACAGTGGAGGCATACGTAGATGATGTGGTCATTAAAACAAGACACGTCTAATCCTTAATAGACGACTTGAGGCTCACGTTCGACAATCTCCGAACATATGACATCAAGCTCAATTCAGAAAAATGTGTTTTCGGCGTGCCCACCGGAAAGCTCTTGGGCTTCACCGTCTCCAATAGAGGAATTGAAGCAAACCCGGCTAATATCCGAGCTTTGTCACAGTTGGCTATCCCAACAGACCTCAAGAAAATCCAGAAATTAACTCGATGCGTGGCTGCCTTAAGCCGCTTTATCTCCCAATTAGGAGAAAAGGCACTACCTCTTTATCGCCTTCTTCGACGCACCGAACACTTCGAGTGGACATATGCGGCCACGGCCGGATTGGAAGAAATAAAAGCCATACTGGCCACGAACTCAATTTTGGCCGCGCCAAATGTCGGTGAACCAATGTTGTTATATATAGCGGCAACACACCAAGTTGTAAGCACAGTGCTCGTCGTCGAACGAGAGACGGACGGACATAAGTTCCCGCTTCAAAAGCCGGTATACTACGTATCCACCGTCCTCACTCCATGCAAATCACGGTACCCACATTATCAAAAGATAGCATACGCGGTCTTCATGGCATCCTAGAAACTACGACACTACTTTCAAGAGTGTTGAATTATGGTGGCCTCCGAAGTACCACTCAATGACATAATAAATAACCGCGATGCCACGGGCTGGATTGCCAAATGGGCTATCGAGCTCCTCAGGTTTGACATAACATATAAACTACGGCGAGCCAATAAGTCGCAATTACTGGCTGATTTCGTCATCGAATGGACGGAAGCTGAACTCCCTAAAGAGTACGGGGCGTACTCCAATTGGATCATGCACTTTGACGACTCTAAGATGCTGGCTGGTCTCGGGGCAGGCGTCGTCCTGACATCCCCCACCGGAGGTACAATCCAATATGTACTCCAAATATTATACACAGACTTCAACAATGCAGCAGAATATGAGGCCCTGTTGCTGATCTCCGGATGGCAGTCTCCATGGGCATTCAATGCCTAGAGGTGCCGGGGGATTCGAACCTCGCAATATCTCAAATAAATGGGGACTTTGATGCCAAAGACCCATAAATGGCGGCTTACCGCAACGCCGTCCTCAAAATGTCAGCTCGGTTCGAGGGCCTCGAATTCCACCATGTGGTCCAAGAAAACAGTCAAGCGGTGGATGTTCTCGCACGCATCGGCGCTAAGCGTGACCCTGTCCCACCTAATATCTTCTTGGAAAGGCTGTTTAAGCCATCCGTGGTGTGGGAAGGGGAGACCGGCAAAAACAGTCTGGATCCGGCCACAACACCAGACCCCGAAAACCCCGACATAATCGGAGGCTCTGCCATCGAAATAACACCTTCGGCCCACGTGATTATGGCCGTCATCGCCCCATGGACAGAACCTTTCTTGGCTTACCTAACTAGGCAAGAACTCCTTGATGACCCAAATGAGGCACGTTGCATTGTGCGGCGGTCTAAAGCCTATAAGGTCCACGAGGGAGAGCTTTATAAGAAAAGCGCTACCGGAGTACTTCAAAGGTGCATCTCCGAAGAGGAAGGACGACAACTTTTGGCAGAAATTCATGCTGGACTTGGCGGCCACCACGCCGCAGCTCGGGCCCTTGTAAGCAAGGCCTTCCATACAGGTTTTTACTAGCCGACGGCCCGAGCAGACGCATAGGACCTCGTTCAACGTTGCGTCGGTTGCCAGCTTTTTGCAAACCAAAGCCACATGCCACCTACCGCTCTCCAAACAATTCCCATTACTTGGCCCTTTGCGGTCTGGGGGCTTGACATGGTCGGACCCCTTAAAGGGGGAAGCCATAAGAAAAAAAATACCTATTGGCCATGGTGGATAAATTCACCAAATGGATAGAAGCCAAACCAGTTAAAACGACCGAGTCCGGACCAGTGATAGACTTCATATCCGGGGTCGTACACTGTTACGGCGTCCCCCACAGCATCATCACCGATAACGGCTCGAACTTTACAGCCGACGATGTAAAAACTTGGTGCACCAGAATGTGCATTAAGCTCGATTATGCCTCTGTCTATCACCCACAAACTAACGGCCAAGTTGAGCGAGCAAATTGTGGCACCCCGGCTCAGAGCGACCGGTTTAACCTGCATTGCCAGCCCAGAGACCATGTCTTCTGGCAACACACAACATCTTGGTACAGAAAAACAACCGCTTTATTGATGCTAGCAGATCAGAGTTTATATTACAACAGATGTCGAGGCCAAGCAGCACGCATGGTGCGGCTGAACAATATGTACATTATTTAGTGAACATAAAGGGGCCTCGATCATAACAACTACGCGGCAACGGAACAACGTCGTAGCGGAAACTCCATAGCACAGGGACACCGATGTGGACATGATCTAGACTTGAGCAGCGCTCCTTTCCAACGCGACTTTCCTGAAATCTGGCATGACATGCCAGGTCAGTACATTGAATGTACTTGCAAGCTCACAACATGCATAATCATAATGACAAACAATATCATGATAATTAACCAGTTATTAATGAAATAATGTTCCAACATGATGTGATCATGCTCTTGTGATAAACTTCCCTCGGGACCGACTTACCAACCGTGATCGTTCTCGGATCACAAACAAACCACCATCGTGGTCTTGACCAGAGTAACTCGTGATCCTTACGGCGATCACAACCACGACCAATATTTGGTCTCGAACATCTCGATGGCCTTTCCGCTATCATCAACAGTGCAAAGTTCATGACTTAGTGTGCAAGTTTATTAAACGTTGACTCATGGTGGGACCTACTACGAGGCGTCCGTGGCCGTGGACTCGGCTATCGATAGATTATACACTCTGCAGAGGTAGCACACTGTACCCACACCACGGAACCCATGGCCTCACACTCCCATTTGGGTGGACCAACGACATTCCGACGAAACCCTTCCATTGTCATGACACTCTCCCGGCCACTCCGACCCAATCCCCAATGGGCTAGTCCTGGGTGGCCCCGTGTCTACCAATGACACAACGACCACCGTCATGGCCAAAACGATCCCACTCGGGGACCCGGTACCATAATCTGAACAACGGGCACACAAGGTTATGCCTGCTTACCGGGCCAGGGTAAGCATGCCCATAACCTTCCCTAGTTGGAGGCACCAACCAGAGGCATGTCAATGGACCGAATCAAGGCGTTCCCACAAAGGCAAATGTGGTTGCACTAGAAAAGTCTCAATTCAGCGGCACCATGACCCAGTCAACGATATATTCAAGTTGAGTTATATTCAGGTTCAACTTAAAATGAAAATGACCGGTGTCATAGCATGCCATGAAATGCAATACTACACATGCATCACAGATTAACAAAAACGACTGACGTCAACCATATTCACACTAAGCATAAGCATCAACAACTTATATTACTTTCCTGGACAGGGTAACTCTCATTTTAACAATATATTTTGCAGCAAGTATTATTATTTTCTCATGCAAGAAAATTACTTCGTTTAATTTCTCATATGCACAGCAAAAATTTACTGTCATCACCACAGTCAAATCCTAATTTCTTTACCAACCAAGTTAGGTTCAAACATTCTGTAAATGGCTAAACAAGTACTTAACAGAGTATTTTCTAGCAAATTTAACTATTTTATTTATGCAAGAAAATAACTTTAAGTAATTACTCATATGCATAACAAATCATTTTATCATTACCACAAGTAGGCCTTAGCTTTTTTTTACCAACTAAACTAGTTCCAAACATTCTGTAAATCAAGCATAATGACTAATAAATACTTGACAGAATATAAATAACATAATAGTTATTTAAATGCATGGATTAATCATTTCATTCAAGTAAGAAAATCATCAATATTGAAATGACACCATGAAAGTGTTGCTGTGGCTTGCCTTAGTGTCGATGAGGTTCACAAGCCTTCTGGTGATCCTTAAGACAAGCCTCACCCTCTGAAAATAAATTTAAGCACAAGAAGAAAATATCAAGAACTCTTCTGAAAATCACCAGAAATTCTAGACAGCTTAGAAAAATCTCATTTTTGGTGAGCTACTCGATTTCTCTGCAAAGAACATAATGCAAAAAGAATCAATTCATTTAGACTTATGGTTGAAGAGTTATAGCTGTTTGAAGCTCTCTGGAAATGGATTGAATTTGAATTTAAATAAAACAGACTAGGGGGTGACGTCGAAGGCGTAAAGCCTCAGGGCGCCACCACTCGTACCGCTTCGTGCGCGTACTGAGTGGCTGACTAGTGGGCCCTGCTAGTCAGGGGAGAAGGAGGGGAGAAGGAAACAGAGGGGGATCATGGCTTCCCCAGAGCTCTTGCCGGCGACGCGGGCTCCTTGGCTAAAACGAGTGGGAGGGATCAAGAGAGGGGGTGGAGGCGCACCTGCCCATACCCATAGCGTAGCTAGGGGTGGTCGGACGGCGTCAGAATTGACCTTGTAAGCGAAGGAAGAGGGTGGTGGTCGCCGGAGATGAGGAAGACGACGAGCAGAGGCAACTTCAGGGGCTCCATGGGGACGGGATGGCTTCACCGGAGAGAGGCGGAGGCCCTGGAAGGATCACCCTAGCCTGGGAGGGGCTGGAGCTACCGCGACGACCATAGGGGATCGCCAACGAGCTCGAGCTTGAGGATGGCGGCCCGCGGCCTGCCCGGACGGGCTACGGTTTCCTACGTGCTTGTGGGGTGTGTGGGAGTGGTGGATGGTGCTCGAGGAGGCTGGGGGCGGCTCCATTTATAGGCGAGCTGAGAGGGGGTGTTCGGGTTCCGCCGGTGGACACCTGTCCACGGCGCTCGGCGACGAGCGGCGTCAGTGAGAGGGGGAGAAGGCAACGCAGCTCACGCGGCGACTGTTGGCGAACGGGGACGAGCATAGGAACGAAGAGAAGGCAACATTCACAGTGCGCACCGCACTGTTGGGTTGGCCAGACCGTGCCCGTGCTCGCTGCGGCGAGCTCCGGCGTCGACGAGCGCCAGGGGGAGTTAATGGCGTTGAGACGAGGATGGTGGCGAAGTTTGGCACGCTCGGGCAGATGAGGGAAGCGAGCACGCGGGAACAGAGCACTCGGCGGCACCCAGAGCGCGCCGACAAGCATGCTGGCATCGTGGACACGCATGGTCACCGCGTGAAATCCTCCCTCAGGTCAACCAACGTCCAAAGATCATGTCTGGCTTGATGTTCGTGGTAGTTTTGAGCATTACCATGCTTTGGTTTGGCTCCAGATGCAGTAGAGAAGATTTTACACGCCAGGTAAGTTTCTGATCAGTAACTTTGAGATGTTACTGAGGTCAAATGGCTGGGAGTTGGTGGCTGGCTTTGGAGGCTAGCCATCATCTACCAAGGTGATGATGCACAAGAAAATCCTGGCACAATGGAGCAAGTAAAATGGTAGTTGCTGTAGAAACCACCATCTCTGTCCAGAACAGGAAATATTTTCTATAGAAAAAATATTCCAAAAAGTGATGTAATGTTTTTGCTCAGGAAGGTGCCCTAGGGTTCAAAGAATATTTGGGAATTTTCTCAGATTTTTGTGGGCAAGAAAAATGAGGGTTGCTTTGGAGCTCATTGAACTAGCTAGGGTTTTAGAGAGGAAAAATGAATATTTTTCATTTAAGGAAAATATTCCCAAGATTATTTTGAGGTGGATCAGAAGGGGAATGATGATTAGAGAGGGGAATGATGCACTTGAGTGAAAGCCAAGGGTACCCAAGTATTCAAGTCCATATGAAAAGATTCAAAAACCTCAACTTTGAAAATAAATCCAAATGAAAATCAGGCAAATAAGAGAGGGCAAAAATCAGGCTGTCACAAACCTCCCCCACTTAGAATGAATCTCGTCCTCGAGATTCGGTTGCTTGGGAAAACCACTCTGGATAATGAGCCCTTAGGAATTCTTCCCGCTCCCAAGTTGATTCTAACTCTGTGTGATGTTCCCACTGAACTTTGTAAAATTTTCTTACTTTACTGCGAGTGACCCTTTCCATCTGATCCAAAATTCTAAACGGCGTTTCTTCATAGGTCAAATCATTTGCCAATTCTACCTCAGCCATAGCAGTCCTTTTCTCAGGCGGGGATATGCAACATCTTAGTTGTGAAACATGAAACACGTTATGCATGTCTGCCAATTTGGCGGGTAGTTCCAACTGATATGCAACAGTACCTACTCGGGACATGACTCGAAATGGACCAATAAATCTAGGTGCCAATTTTACACGGGTCTGAAATCTCTTGACTCCTTTCATAGGAGTGACTCGGAGGTATATGTGTTCTCCGGGTTCAAAATTGATCTGTCGGTGCTTTGCATCATAATAACTTTTCTGTCGAGATTTGGCCAATTGCAATCTGTCTCTGATTTCCTTAACTTGTTTCTCAGCTTCCATCATGAGATCTGTTCCGAAGATACGGCTATCTCCAGTTTGAGACCAATATAAAGGAGTGCGACACTTACGGCCATACAGAGCTTCATACAGTGACATCTTTAGACTGGTCTGGAAGCTGTTGTTATAAGAAACTCGGCATATGGCAAGCAATCTTCCCATTTAGGTCCTTGGGCTAAAGCACAGGCTCGCAACATATCCTCGAGTATTTGGTTTACCCGCTCTGTCTGTCCATCCATCTGAGGATGATAAGAAATACTATTTTTCAGTGCTGTCCCCAAGGCTTGATGGAGACGTGACCAAAAAGCGGAGGTAAACAGGGAACCTCGGTCAGAAGTGATAGTTCGGGGTACTCCATGCAGACTGACTATTCTGGACACATACAGCTGTGCAAGTTGATCTGCTCGATGTCTGGTGCTGATCGGAATGAAGTGAGCAACCTTGGTTAAGGTGTCCACTATGAACCAGATTGCATCATTGCCTCGCTGAGTCTTAGGCAATCCCGTAATGAAATCCATACAAATGTCATCCCATTTCCATTGCGAAACTGGCAGCGGCTGGAGAAGTCCGGCTGGCTTCTGATGCTCTGCCTTCACCTTGTTGCATATGTCGCAACAGGCCACAAAATAGGCAATGTCTTTCTTCATTCCATCCCACCAGAATATTTGTCTATGGTCCTCATACATTTTCGTACCTCCCGGGTGAATGGAATATGAGGATTCGTGTGCTTCCGACAAGATTTTATTCTTTAAGTTCGGCTGATTGGGTACACAAATCCGTAAACGGAATCAGAGGGTACCGAATTTGTCCTTGAAGAAATCTGGGGTCTGCTCTGCCATCGGGCTCTTGGCACGTTTTTGAAGCATGATGTCAGCTGGCTGGGCCTTACGGATCTCTTCCTCAAGTGTGGGGGTAACTTCCAAAATATTAGCGAGGCCAGCATCCACTATGACTAGGTTGAGCTGAGCGATCTCCTCTTGGAGTTTGGGAGGCAATGATTTCGATATGACATTTAAGCTGACAGGCTTTCAACTGAGTGCATCGGCAACCACGTTGGCCTTACCCGGGTGATAATTTATTCCAAGATCATAATCCTTGACCAACTCTAGCCATCTTCGTTGACGGAGATTTAAATCCAGCTGAGTAAATATGTATTTAAAACTTTTGTGATCGGTAAAAATTTGGCACCTTTTTCCAATGAGGTAGTGTCTCCAAATTTTTAGCGCATGAACCACCGCAGCCAATTCTAAATCATGAGTAGGATAATTTCCCTCATGGGGTTGTAGCTGTCGCGATGCATATGCTACTACCTTGCTGTCTTGCATAAGTAGCAACCAAGGCCTTGCCTGGAGGCGTCACAATACACATCAAAGCTGCGATAAATGTCTGGGAGAGTCAATACAGGTATGGTTGTCAGCCGTATTGTCGGTGTCAAAACCGGCGGATCTCGGGTAGGGGGTCCCGAACTGTGCGTCTAGGCTGGATGGTAACAGGAGGCAAGGGACACGAAGTTTTACCCAGGTTCGGGCCCTCTTGATGGAGGTAAAACCCTACGTCCTGCTTGATTAATATTGATGATATGGGTAGTACAAGAGTAGATCTACCACGAGATCGGAGAGGCTAAACCCTAGAAGCTAGCCTATGGTATGATTGTTGTGTATGTTGTCCTACGGACTAAAACCCTTCGGTTTATATAGACACCGGAGAGGGTTAGGGTTACACAAAGTCGGTTACAATGGTAGGAGATCTACGTATCCGTATCGCCAAGCTTGCCTTCCACGCCAAGGAAAGTCCCTTCCGGACACGGGACGAAGTCTTCAATCTTGTATCTTCATAGTCCAGGAGTCCGGCTGAAGGTATAGTCCGGCCATCCGGACACCCCCTAATCCAGGACTCCCTCAGTAGCCCCTGAACCAGGCTTCAATGACGACGAGTCCGGCGCGCAGATTGTCTTCGGCATTGCAAGGCGGGTTCCTCCTCCAAGTACTTCATATAAGATTTTGAACACAAAGATAGTGTCCGGCTCTGCAAAATAAGTTTCCACATATTGCCATATAGAGAATAATATTTACACAAATCTAATCTGCTGACGTATTCCGTAGTGTGACATCGCACCACGGCCAAGCCTTTATTCGAATCGTTTTATTATCCCACCTCAGCGTGTCATGCGAGGCGGTTTCCTTGGCACGTCTTGTTAAAGCAGAGATCGCGTCCCCTTATTCCGGGATTCTCATCGACACGGGCGTGGGTTGTTGGAAATATGCCCAAGAGGCAATAATAAATTAGTTATTATCATATTTCCTTGTTCATGATAATCGTTTATTATCCATGCTAGAATTGTATTGTTAGGAAACTCAGATACATGTGTGGATACATAGACAACACCATGTCCCTAGTAAGCCTCTAGTTGACTAGCTCATTGATCAATAGATGGTTACGGTTTCCTGACCATGGACATTGGATGACGTTGATAACGGGATCACATCATTAGGAGAATGATGTGATGGACAAGACCCAATCCTAAGACTAGCACAAGATCGTGTAGTTCGTTTGCTAAAACTTTTCTAATGTCAAGTATCATTTCCTTAGACCATGAGATTGTGCAACTCCCGGATACCGTAGGAATGCTTTGGGAGTGCCAAACGTCACAACGTAATTGGATGGCTATAAAGGTACACTACGGGTATCTCGGAAAGTGTCTGTTGGGTTGGCACGAATCAAGACTGGGATTTGTCACTCCGTGTGACGGAGAGGTATCTCTGGGCCCACTCGGTAAGACATCATCATATGCGCAATGTGACCAAGGAGTTGATCTCGGGATGATTTGTTACGGAACGAGTAAAGAGACTTGCCGGTAACAAGATTGAACAAGGTATCGGATACGGACGATCGAATCTTGGGCAAGTACAATACCGCTAGACAAAGGGAATTGCATACGGGATTGATCGAATCCTCGACATCGTGGTTCATCCGATGAGATCATCGTGGAACATGTGGGAACCAACATGGGTATCCAGATCCCGCTGTTGGTTATTGACCGGAGAACATCTCGGTCATGTCTGCATGGTTCCCTAACCCGTACGGTCTACACACTTAAGGTTCAATGACGCTAGGGTTATAGGGAATAGATATACGTGGTTACCGAATGTTGTTCGGAGTCCCGGATGAGATCCCGGACATCACGAGGAGTTCCGGAATGGTCCGGAGGTAAAGATTTATATACGGGAAGTCCTGTTTTGGTTACCGGAAAAGTTTCAGGTGCTATCGGTAACGTACCGGGACCACCGGGAGGGTCCCGGGGGTCCACCAGGTGGGGCTACCTGCCCCAGAGGGCTGCGTGGGCCAAGTGTGAGAGGGGACCAGCCCCAGGTGGGCTGGTGCGCCCCCCCCCCACCAGGGCCCAAGGCGAAGAGAGAAGGGAAAAGGGGGAAACCCTAGGCTCAGATGGGCCTAAGGCCCACCTAGTGGTGCGCCCCCCCTCTCTCCCCCCTTGGCCGGCCCCCTAGATGGGATCTAGGGCTGGCCGCCACCCCTAGGGGTGGAAACCTAGGTGGGGGCACAGCCCCTCCCTTTCCCCTATATATAGTGGGGTTTTGGGCTGCCATACACACGAGAACATCTCCTTCTTGGCGCAGCCCTACCCCTCTCCCTCCTCGTCTCTTGCGGTGCTTGGCGAAGCCCTACTGGAGTACCACGCTCCTCCACCACCACCACGCCGTCGTGCTGCTACTGGATGGAGTCTTCCCCAACCTCTCCTTCTCCCCTTGCTGGATCAAGGCGTAGGAGACGTCACCGGGCTGTACGTGTGTTGAACACGGAGGTGCCGTCCGTTCGGCACTAGGATCATCGGTGATTTGGATCACGACGAGTACGACTCCATCAACCCCGTTCACTTGAACGCTTCCGCTTAGCGATCTACAAGGGTATGTAGATGCACTCTCCTTCCCTTTGTTGCTAGATTACTCCATAGATTGATCTTGGTGATGCGTAGAAAATTTGAATTTCTGCTACGTTCCCCAACAGTGGTATCAGAGCTAGGTCTATGCGTAGTTACTAGTCTTATCGTTACTAGTCTTATCTTGATTCGGCGGCATTGTGGGATGAAGCGGCCTGGACCAACCTTACACGTACGCTTACGTGAGACCAGTTCCACCGACTGACATGCACTAGTTGCATAAGGTGGCTGGCGGGTGTCTGTCTCTCCCACTTTAGTCGGATCAGATTCGATGAACAGGGTCCTTATGAAGGGTAAATAGAAATTGGCAATTCACGTTGTAGTTTTGGCGTAGGTAAGAAACGTTCTTGCTAGAAACCTATAGCAGCCACGTAAAAACTTGCAACAACAATTAGAGGACGTCTAACTTGTTTTTGCAGCAAGTGTTTTGTGACGTGATATGGCCAAAGGATGTGATGAATGATATATGTGATGTATGAGATGATCATGTTCTTGTAATAGGAATCACGACTTGCATGTCGATGAGTATGACAACCGGCAGGAGCCATAGGAGTTGTCTTAATTTATTTATGACCTGTGTGTCAATATAAACGTCATGTAATTACTTTACTTTATTGCTAACCGTTAGCTGTAGTAGTAGAAGTAATAGTTGGCGAGACAACTTCATGAAGACACGATGATGGAGATCATGATGATGGAGATCATGGTGTCATGCCGGTGACAACAATGATCATGGAGCCCCGAAGATGGAGATCAAAAGGAGCAAAATGATATTGGCCATATCATGTCACTTTTTGATTGCATGTGATGTTTATCATGTTTTTGCATCTTATTTGCTTAGAACGACGGTAGTAAATAAGATGATCCCTCATTAAAATTTCAAGAAAGTGTTCCCCCTAACTGTGCACCGTTGCGAAGGTTCGTTGTTTCGAAGCACCACGTGATGATCGGGTGTGATAGATTCTAACGTTCGAATACAACGGGTGTTGACGAGCCTAGCACGTACAGACATGGCCTCGGGACACATGCGAAACACTTAGGTTGACTTGACGAGCCTAGCATGTACAGACATGGCCACGGAACACGGAGGACCGAAAGGTCGAGCATGAGTCGTAAGGTAGATACGATCAACATGAAGATGTTCACCGATAATGACTAGTCCGTCTCACGTGATGATCGGACACGGCCTAGTTGACTCGGATCATGTAATCACTTAGATGACTAGAGGGATGTCTATCTGAGTGGGAGTTCATAAGATGAACTTAATTACCCTGAACATAGTCAAAAGGTCTTCGCAAATTATGTCGTGGCTCGCGCTTTAGTTCTACTGTTTAGATATGTTCCTAGAGAAAATTTATTTGAAAGTTGATAGTAGCAATTATGCGGACTAGGTCCGTAAACTGAGTATTGTCCTCATTGCTTCATAGAAGGCTTATGTCCTTAATGCATCGCTCAGTGTGCTGAACCTCGAACGTCGTCTGTGGATGTTGCGAACATCTGACATACACATTTTGATAACTACGTGATAGTTCAGTTAAACGGTTTAGAGTTGAGGAACCGAACACGTTTTGAAATGTCGCGAAACATATGAGATGTTTCGAGGGCTGAAATTGGGATTTCAGGCTCATGCCTATGTCAAGAGGTATAAGACCTCCGACGATTTTCTTAGCCTGCAAACTAAGGGAGAAAAGCTCAATTGTTGAGCTTGTGCTCAGATTGTCTGAGTACAACAATCATTTGAATCGAGTGGGAGTTGATCTTCCAGATGAGATAGTGATGTTTCTCCGAAGTCATTACCACCAAGCTCCTAGAGCTTCGTGATGAACTATGATATATCAGGGACATATATGATGATCCTTGAGATATTTGCGATGTTTGACACCACAAAAGTAGAAATCAAGAAGGAGCATCAATTATTGATGGTTGGTGAAACCACTAGTTTCAAGAAGGGCAAGGGCAAGAAGGGATACTTCATGAAACGGCAAATCAGCTGCTGCTCTAGTGAAGAAACCCAAGGTTGAACCCAAACCCGAGACTAAGTGCTTCTGTAATAAGGGGAACAGCCACTGGAGCAGAATTACCCTAGATGCTTGGTAGATGAGAAGGCTGGCAAGGTCGATAGAAGTATATTGGATATGCATTGTGTTAATGTGTACTTTACTAGTACTCCTAGTACCACCATGGTATTAGATACCGGTTCGGCTGCTAAGTGTTAGTAAACTCGAAATAAAAGGCTGCGGAGTAAACGGAGACTAGCTAAAGGTGAGCTGGCGATATGTGTTGGAAGTTTTTCCCAAGCTTGATGATATCAAGCATCGCACGCTCCCTCTACCATCGAGATTGGTGTTTGCGTTGAGCATAGACATGATTGGATTATGTCTATCGCAATACGGTTATTCATTTAAGGAAATAATGGTTACTCTGTTTATTTGAATAATACCTTCAATGGTCTTGCACCTAAAATGAATGTTTTTTTTTGAATCTCGATAGTGATACACATGTTCATGCCAAAAGATATAAGACAGTAATGATAGTACCACCTACCTGTGGCACTGCCACGTAAGTCATATCGGTATAAAACGCATGAAGAAGCTCCATGTTGATGGATCTTTGGGCTCACTCGTTTTTGAAAAAAATTTGAGACATGCGAACCATGTCTATTGGTGTATATGCATGAAGAAACTCCATGCAAATGGACCGTTTGGACCCACTTGATTTTGAATCACTTGAGACATGCAAATCATACCACATGGGCAAGATGACTGAAAGCCTCGTTTTTAGTAAAATGGAACTAGAAAGCAACTTGTTGGAAGTAATACATTTTGATGTATGCAGTCCAATGAGTGCTGAGGCGTGTAGTGGATATCGTTATGTTCTTACTTCACAGATGATTTGAGTAGATGTTGAGTACATTTACTTGATGAATCACGAGTCTGAATTATTGAAAGGTTCAAGTAATTTCAGGGTGAAGTTGAAAGATCGTTGTGACAAGAGGATAAAATATCTATGATATGATCATAGAGATGAATATCTGAATTACGAGTTTGGCACAGAATTAAGACATTGTGGAAATTGTTTCACAACTAATACAGCCTGGAACACCATAGTGTGATGGTGTGTCCGAACATCATAACTGCACCCTATTGGATATGATGCATACCATGATGTCTCTTATCGAATTACCACGATAGTTTATGGGTTAGGCATTAGAGACAAACACATTCACTTTAAATAGGGCACCACGTAATTCCGATGAGATGACACTGTATGAACTATGGTTTAGAGAAACCTAACCTGTCATTTCTTAAAAGTTTGGGGCTGCGACGCTTTTGTGAAAAAGTTTCAGGCTAATAAGCTCGAACCCAAAGTGGATAAATGCATCTTCATAGGACACCCAAAACAGTTGGGTATACCTCCTGTCTCAGATCCGAAAGCAATAAGGGATTGTTTCTAGAATCGGGTCCTTTCTCGAGGAAAAGTTTCTCTCGAAAGAATTGAGTGGGAGGATGGTGGAGACTTGATGAGGTTATTGAACCGTCTCTTCAACTAGTGTGTGGCAGGGCACAGGGAGTTGTTCCTGTGGAACCTACACCAATTGAAGTGGAAGCTTATGATAGTGATCATGAAACTTCAGATCAAGTCACTACCAAACCTCGTGGGATGACAAGGATGCGTACTACTTCAGAGTGGTACGTAATCCTGTCTTGGAAGTTATGCTGCTAGACAACAATGAACCTACGAGCTATGGAGAAGAGATGGTGGGCCTGGATTCCAAAATGGCTCGAGGCCATATAATCCGAGAGAGGATCCATATATGAAAACAAAGTGTAGACTTTGGAAGAACTACTTGATGGTCGTAAGGCTGTTAGGTACATATGGATTTTAAAAGGAAGACGGACAATGATGGTAAGTATCACCATTAAGAAAGCTCGACTTGTCGTTAAGATGTTTTCCGACAAGTTCAAGGAGTTGACTACGATGAGACTTTCTCACTCGTAGCGATGCTAAGAGTCTGTTGGAATTATATTAGCGATTACTGCATTATTTATGAAATCTTGCAGATAGGATGTCAAAACATTGTTTCCTCGACGATTTTCTTGAGGAAAGGTTGTATGTGATACAACCGGAAGGTTTTGTCAATCCTCAAAGATGCTAATAAGTATGCAAAGCTCTAGCAATCCTTCGAAGGACTGGAGTAAGCATCTCGGAGTTGGAATGTATGTTTTGATGAGATGATCAAAGATTTTGAGTGTATACAAAGTTTATGAGAAACTTGTATTTCCAAAGAAGTGAGTGGGAGCACTATAGAATTTCTGATGAATATATGTTGTTGACATATTGTTGATCAGAAATGACGTAGAATTTCTGGAAAGCATATATGGTTATTTGGAAAGTGTTTTTCAATGGAAAGCCTGGATTAAGCTACTTGAACATTGAGCATCAAGATCTATAAGGATAGATCAAAATGCTTAATGGTACTTTCAAATGAGCACATACCTTGACATGATCTTGAAGGTGTTCAAGATGGATCAGTCAAAGAAGGAGTTCTTGCCTGAGTTGTAAGGTATGAAGTTAAGACTTAAAGCCCGACCACGGCAGAAGAAAGAGGAAGGATGAAGGTCGTCCCCTATGCTTTTGTCATAGGCTCTATACGGTATACCATGCTGAGTACCGCACCTGATGTGTGCCTTGCCACATATTTGGCAAGAGGGTACAAAGGTGATCTAGGAGTAGATCACCAAATAGTGGTCTAAATTATCCTTAGAGGAATAAGGATATGTTTCTCGGTTATGGAGGTGATAAAGAGTTCGACGTAAAGAGTTACGTCGATGCAAGCTTAACACCTATCCGGATAGCTCTGAGTAGAGATACCGGATACGTATAATGGAGCAACAATTTAGAATAGCTCCAAGTAGAACAGTTATTTGAAATGGCTCCAAATGTAGCATAGTAGTTGCATCTACAAGATGACATAGAAATTTGCGAGGTACATACGGATCTGAATGTTGCAGACCCGTTGACTGAAACCTCTCTCACAAGCATAACATGATCAAACCCAGAACTCTTTGGGTGTTGGTCACATGGGGATGTGACCTTGAGTGTTAATCACATATCGATGTGAACTGGATTATTGACTCTAGTGCAAGTGGGAGACTGTTGGAAATATGCCCTAGAGGAAATAATAAATTAGTTATTATCATATTTCCTTGTTCATGATAATCGTTTATTATCCATGCTAGAATTGTATTGTTAGGAAACTCAGATACATGTGTGGATACATAGACAACACCATGTCCCTAGTAAGCCTCTAATTGACTAGCTCGTTGATCAATAGATGGTTACGGTTTCCTGACCATGGACATTGGATGACGTTGATAACGGGATCACATCATTAGGAGAATGATGTGATGGACAAGACCCAATCCTAAGCCTAGCACAAGATCGTGTAGTTCGTTTGCTAAAACTTTTCTAATGTCAAGTATCATTTCCTTATACCATGAGATTGTGCAACTCCCGGATACCGTAGGAATGCTTTGGGTGTGCCAAACATCACAACATAACTGGCTGGCTATAAAGGTACACTATGGGTATCTCCGAAAGTGTCTATTGGGTTGGCACGAATCAAGACTGGGATTTGTCACTCCGTGTGACGGAGAGGTATCTCTGGGCCCACTCGGTACGACATCATCATATGCGCAATCTGACCAAGGAGTTGATCATGGGATGATGTGTTACGGAACGAGTAAAGAAACTTGCCGGTAACGAGACTGAACAAGGTATCGGATACCGACGACCGAATCTCGAGCAAGTACAATACCGCTAGACAAAGGGAATTGCATACGGGATTGATCGAATCCTCGACATCGTGGTTCATCCGATGAGATCATCGTGGAACATGTGGGAACCAACATGGGTATCCAGATCCCGCTGTTGGTTATTGACCGGAGAACGTCTCGGTCATGTCTGCATGGTTCCCGAACCCGTAGGGTCTACACACTTAAGGTTCGATGACTCTAGGGTTATAGGGAATAGATATACGTGGTTACCGAATGTTGTTCGGAGTCTTGGATGAGATCTCGGACATCACGAGGAGTTCCCGAATGGTCCGGAGGTAAAGATTTATATACGGGAAGTCC
Organism: Triticum urartu; assembly: GCF_056163025.1. NCBI lineage: Eukaryota > Viridiplantae > Streptophyta > Magnoliopsida > Poales > Poaceae > Triticum > Triticum urartu. The sequence continues at coordinate 108,434,449 of NC_141875.1, read as the reverse complement.
TGTTTTGGTTACCGGAAAAGTTTCAGGTGCTATCGGTAACGTACCGGGACCACCGGGAGGGTCCCGGGGGTCCACCGGGTGGGGCTACCTGCCCCAGAGGGCTGCGTGGGCCAAGTGTGAGAGGGGACCAGCCCCAGGTGGGCTGGTGCGCCCCCCCCCCCACCAGGGCCCAAGGCGAAGAGAGAAGGGAAAAGGGGGAAACCCTAGGCTCAGATGGGCCTAAGGCCCACCTAGTGGTGCGCCCCCACTCTCTCCCCCCTTGGCCGCCCCCCTAGATGGGATCTAGGGCTGGCCGCCACCCCTAGGGGTGGAAACCTAGGTGGGGGCACAGCCCCTCCCTTTCCCCTATATATAGTGGGGTTTTGGGCTGCCATACACATGAGAACATCTCCTTCTTGGCGCAGCCCTACCCCTCTCCCTCCTCGTCTCTTGCGGTGCTTGGCGAAGCCCTACTGGAGTACCACGCTCCTCCACCACCACCACGCCATCGTGCTTCTACTGGATGGAGTCTTCCCCAACCTCTCCTTCTCCCCTTGCTGGATCAAGGCGTAGGAGACGTCACCGGGCTGTACGTGTGTTGAACACGGAGGTGCCGTCCGTTCGGCACTAGGATCATCGGTGATTTGGATCACGACGAGTACGACTCCATCAACCCCGTTCACTTGAACGCTTCCGCTTAGCGATCTACAAGGGTATGTAGATGCACTCTCCTTCCCTTTGTTGCTAGATTACTCCATAGATTGATCTTGGTGATGCGTAGAAAATTTGAATTTCTGCTACGTTCCCCAACAGTGGTATCAGAGCTAGGTCTATGCGTAGTTACTATGCACGAGTAGAACACAAAGTAGTTGTGGGCGTCGATATTGTCAATTATCTTGCCATTACTAGTCTTATCTTGATTCGGCGGCATCGTGGGATGAAGCGGCCCGGACCAACCTTACACGTACGCTTACGTGAGACCGGTTCCACCGACTGACATGCACTAGTTGCATAAGGTGGCTGGCGGGTGTCTGTCTCTCCCACTTTAGTCGGATCGGATTCGATGAACAGGGTCCTTATGAAGGGTAAATAGAAATTGGCAATTCACGTTGTAGTTTTGGCGTAGGTAAGAAACGTTCTTGCTAGAAACCTATAGCAGCCACGTAAAAACTTGCAACAACAATTAGAGGACGTCTAACTTGTTTTTGCAGCAAGTGTTTTGTGACGTGATATGGCCAAAGGATGTGATGAATGATATATGTGATGTATGAGATGATCATGTTCTTGTAATAGGAATCACGACTTGCATGTCGATGAGTATGACAACCGGCAGGAGCCATAGGAGTTGTCTTAATTTATTTATGACCTGTGTGTCAATATAAACGTCATGTAATTACTTTACTTTATTGCTAACCGTTAGCTGTAGTAGTAGAAGTAATAGTTGGCGAGACAACTTCATGAAGACACGATGATGGAGATCATGATGATGGAGATCATGGTGTCATGCCGGTGACAACAATGATCATGGAGCCCCGAAGATGGAGATCAAAAGGAGCAAAATGATATTGGCCATATCATGTCACTTTTTGATTGCATGTGATGTTTATCATGTTTTTGCATCTTATTTGCTTAGAACGACGGTAGTAAATAAGATGATCCCTCATTAAAATTTCAAGAAAGTGTTCCCCCTAACTGTGCACCGTTGCGAAGGTTCGTTGTTTCGAAGCACCACGTGATGATCGGGTGTGATAGATTCTAACGTTCGAATACAACGGGTGTTGACGAGCCTAGCACGTACAGACATGGCCTCGGGACACATGCGAAACACTTAGGTTGACTTGACGAGCCTAGCATGTACAGACATGGCCACGGAACACGGAGGACCGAAAGGTCGAGCATGAGTCGTATGGTAGATACGATCAACATGAAGATGTTCACCGATAATGACTAGTCCGTCTCACGTGATGATCGGACACGGCCTAGTTGACTCGGATCATGTAATCACTTAGATGACTAGAGGGATGTCTATCTGAGTGGGAGTTCATAAGATGAACTTAATTACCCTGAACATAGTCAAAAGGTCTTCGCAAATTATGTCGTGGCTCGCGCTTTAGTTCTACTGTTTAGATATGTTCCTAGAGAAAATTTATTTGAAAGTTGATAGTAGCAATTATGCGGACTAGGTCCGTAAACTGAGGATTGTCCTCATTGCTTCATAGAAGGCTTATGTCCTTAATGCATCGCTCAGTGTGCTGAACCTCGAACATCGTCTGTGGATGTTGCGAACATCTGACATACACATTTTGATAACTACGTGATAGTTCAGTTAAACGGTTTAGAGTTGAGGAACCGAACACGTTTTGAAATGTCGCGAAACATATGAGATGTTTCGAGGGCTGAAATTGGGATTTCAGGCTCGTGCCTATGTCAAGAGGTATAAGACCTCCGACGATTTTCTTAGCCTGCAAACTAAGGGAGAAAAGCTCAATTGTTGAGCTTGTGCTCAGATTGTCTGAGTACAACAATCATTTGAATCGAGTGGGAGTTGATCTTCCAGATGAGATAGTGATGTTTCTCCGAAGTCATTACCACCAAGCTGCTAGAGCTTCGTGATGAACTATGATATATCAGGGACATATATGATGATCCTTGAGATATTCGCGATGTTTGACACCACAAAAGTAGAAATCAAGAAGGAGCATCAATTGTTGATGGTTGGTGAAACCACTAGTTTCAAGAAGGGCAAGGGCAAGAAGGGATACTTCATGAAACGGCAAATCAGCTGCTGCTCTAGTGAAGAAACCCAAGGTTGAACCCAAACCCGAGACTAAGTGCTTCTGTAATAAGGGGAACAGCCACTGGAGCAGAATTACCCTAGATGCTTGGTAGATGAGAAGGCTGGCAAGGTCGATAGAAGTATATTGGATACGTATTGTGTTAATGTGTACTTTACTAGTACTCCTAGTACCACCATGGTATTAGATACCGGTTCGGCTGCTAAGTGTTAGTAAACTCGAAATAAAAGGCTGCGGAGTAAACGGAGACTAGCTAAAGGTGAGCTGGCGATATGTGTTGGAAGTTTTTCCCAAGCTTGATGAGATCAAGCATCGCACGCTCCCTCTACCATCGAGATTGGTGTTTGCGTTGAGCATAGACATGATTGGATTATGTCTATCGCAATACGGTTATTCATTTAAGGAAATAATGGTTACTCTGTTTATTTGAATAATACCTTCAATGGTCTTGCACCTAAAATGAATGTTTTTTTTTGAATCTCGATAGTGATACACATGTTCATGCCAAAAGATATAAGACAGTAATGATAGTACCACCTACCTGTGGCACTGCCACGTAAGTCATATCGGTATAAAACGCATGAAGAAGCTCCATGTTGATGGATCTTTGGGCTCACTCGTTTTTGAAAAAAATTTGAGACATGCGAACCATGTCTATTGGTGTATATGCATGAAGAAACTCCATGCAAATGGACCGTTTGGACCCACTTGATTTTGAATCACTTGAGACATGCAAATCATACCACATGGGCAAGATGACTGAAAGCCTCGTTTTTAGTAAAATGGAACTAGAAAGCAACTTGTTGGAAGTAATACATTTTGATGTATGCAGTCCAATGAGTGCTGAGGCGTGTAGTGGATATCGTTATGTTCTTACTTCACAGATGATTTGAGTAGATGTTGAGTACATTTACTTGATGAATCACGAGTCTGAATTATTGAAAGGTTCAAGTAATTTCAGGGTGAAGTTGAAAGATCGTTGTGACAAGAGGATAAAATATCTATGATATGATCATAGAGATGAATATCTGAATTACGAGTTTGGCACAGAATTAAGACATTGTGGAAATTGTTTCACAACTAATACAGCCTGGAACACCATAGTGTGATGGTGTGTCCGAACATCATAACTGCACCCTATTGGATATGATGCATACCATGATGTCTCTTATCGAATTACCACGATAGTTTATGGGTTAGGCATTAGAGACAACCACATTCACTTTAAATAGGGCACCACGTAATTCCAATGAGATGACACTGTATGAACTATGGTTTAGAGAAACCTAACCTGTCATTTCTTAAAAGTTTGGGGCTGCGACGCTTTTGTGAAAAAGTTTCAGGCTAATAAGCTCGAACCCAAAGTGGATAAATGCATCTTCATAGGACACCCAAAACAGTTGGGTATACCTCCTGTCTCAGATCCGAAAGCAATAAGGGATTGTTTCTAGAATCGGGTCCTTTCTCGAGGAAAAGTTTCTCTCGAAAGAATTGAGTGGGAGGATGGTGGAGACTTGATGAGGTTATTGAACCGTCTCTTCAACTAGTGTGTGGCAGGGCACAGGGAGTTGTTCCTGTGGAACCTACACCAATTGAAGTGGAAGCTTATGATAGTGATCATGAAACTTCAGATCAAGTCACTACCAAACCTCGTGGGATGACAAGGATGCGTACTACTTCAGAGTGGTACGTAATCCTGTCTTGGAAGTTATGCTGCTAGACAACAATGAACCTACGAGCTATGGAGAAGAGATGGTGGGCCTGGATTCCAAAATGGCTCGAGGCCATATAATCCGAGAGAGGATCCATATATGAAAACAAAGTGTAGACTTTGGAAGAACTACTTGATGGTCGTAAGGCTGTTAGGTACATATGGATTTTAAAAGGAAGACGGACAATGATGGTAAGTATCACCATTAAGAAAGCTCGACTTGTCGTTAAGATGTTTTCCGACAAGTTCAAGGAGTTGACTACGATGAGACTTTCTCACTCGTAGCGATGCTAAGAGTCTGTTGGAATTATATTAGCGATTACTGCATTATTTATGAATTCTTGCAGATAGGATGTCAAAACATTGTTTCCTCGACGATTTTCTTGAGGAAAGGTTGTATGTGATACAACCGGAAGGTTTTGTCAATCCTCAAAGATGCTAATAAGTATGCAAAGCTCTAGCAATCCTTCGAAGGACTGGAGTAAGCATCTCGGAGTTGGAATGTATGTTTTGATGAGATGATCAAAGATTTTGGGTGTATACAAAGTTTATGAGAAACTTGTATTTCCAAAGAAGTGAGTGGGAGCACTATAGAATTTCTGATGAATATATGTTGTTGACATATTGTTGATCAGAAATGACGTAGAATTTCTGGAAAGCATATATGGTTATTTGGAAAGTGTTTTTCAATGGAAAGCCTGGATTAAGCTACTTGAACATTGAGCATCAAGATCTATAAGGATAGATCAAAATGCTTAATGGTACTTTCAAATGAGCACATACCTTGACATGATCTTGAAGGTGTTCAAGATGGATCAGTCAAAGAAGGAGTTCTTGCCTGAGTTGTAAGGTATGAAGTTAAGACTTAAAGCCCGACCACGGCAGAAGAAAGAGGAAGGATGAAGGTCGTTCCCTATGCTTTTGTCATAGGCTCTATACGGTATACCATGCTGAGTACCGCACCTGATGTGTGCCTTGCCACATATTTGGCAAGAGGGTACAAAGGTGATCTAGGAGTAGATCACCAAATAGCGGTCTAAATTATCCTTAGAGGAATAAGGATATGTTTCTCGGTTATGGAGGTGATAAAGAGTTCGACGTAAAGAGTTACGTCGATGCAAGCTTAACACCTATCCGGATAGCTCTGAGTAGAGATACCGGATACGTATAATGGAGCAACAATTTAGAATAGCTCCAAGTAGAACAGTTATTTGAAATGGCTCCAAATGTAGCATAGTAGTTGCATCTACAAGATGACATAGAAATTTGCGAGGTACATACGGATCTGAATGTTGCAGACCCGTTGACTGAAACCTCTCTCACAAGCATAACATGATCAAACCCAGAACTCTTTGGGTGTTGGTCACATGGGGATGTGACCTTGAGTGTTAATCACATATCGATGTGAACTGGATTATTGACTCTAGTGCAAGTGGGAGACTGTTGGAAATATGCCCTAGAGGAAATAATAAATTAGTTATTATCATATTTCCTTGTTCATGATAATCGTTTATTATCCATGCTAGAATTGTATTGTTAGGAAACTCAGATACATGTGTGGATACATAGACAACACCATGTCCCTAGTAAGCCTCTAATTGACTAGCTCGTTGATCAATAGATGGTTACGGTTTCCTGACCATGGACATTGGATGACGTTGATAACGGGATCACATCATTAGGAGAATGATGTGATGGACAAGACCCAATCCTAAGCCTAGCACAAGATCGTGTAGTTCGTTTGCTAAAACTTTTCTAATGTCAAGTATCATTTCCTTATACCATGAGATTGTGCAACTCCCGGATACCGTAGGAATGCTTTGGGTGTGCCAAACGTCACAACGTAACTGGCTGGCTATAAAGGTACACTATGGGTATCTCCGAAAGTGTCTGTTGGGTTGGCACGAATCAAGACTGGGATTTGTCACTCCGTGTGACGGAGAGGTATCTCTGGGCCCACTCGGTACGACATCATCATATGCGCAATGTGACCAAGGAGTTGATCACGGGATGATGTGTTACGGAACGAGTAAAGAAACTTGCCGGTAACGAGACTGAACAAGGTATCGGATACCGACGACCGAATCTCGAGCAAGTACAATACCGCTAGACAAAGGGAATTGCATACGGGATTGATCGAATCCTCGACATCGTGGTTCATCCGATGAGATCATCGTGGAACATGTGGGAACCAACATGGGTATCCAGATCCCGCTGTTGGTTATTGACCGGAGAACGTCTCGGTCATGTCTGCATGGTTCCCGAACCCGTAGGGTCTACACACTTAAGGTTCGATGACTCTAGGGTTATAGGGAATAGATATACGTGGTTACTGTATGTCGTTCGGAGTCTCGGATGAGATATCGGACATCACGAGGAGTTTCGGAATGGTCCGGAGGTAAAGATTTATATATGGGAAGTCCTGTTTTGGTTACTGGAAAAGTTTCGGGTGCTATCGGTAATGTACCGGGACCACCGGGAGGGTCCCGGGGGTTCATCGGGTGGGGCTACCTGCCCCAGAGGGCTGCGTGGGCCAAGTGTGAGACGGGACCAGCCCCAGGTGGGCTGGTGCGCCCCCCCCCCACCAGGGCCCAAGGCGAAGAGAGAAGGGAAAAGGGGGAAACCCTAGGCTCAGATGGGCCTAAGGCCCACCTAGTGGTGCGCCCCCCCTCTCTCCCCCCTTGGCCGCCCCCTAGATGGGATCTAGGGCTGGCCGCCACCCCTAGGGGTGGAAACCTAGGTGGGGGCGCAGCCCCTCCCTTTCCCCTATATATAGTGGGGTTTTGGGCTGCCATACACACGAGAACATCTCCTTCTTGGCGCAGCCCTACCCCTCTCCCTCCTCGTCTCTTGTGGTGCTTGGCGAAGCCCTGCTGGAGTACCACGCTCCTCCACCACCACCACGCCGTCGTGCTGCTGCTGGATGGAGTCTTCCCCAACCTCTCCTTCTCCCCTTGCTGGATCAAGGTGTAGGAGACGTCACCGGGCTGTACGTGTGTTGAACACGGAGGTGCCGTCCGTTCGGCACTAGGATCATCAGTGATTTGGATCACGACGAGTACGACTCCATCAACCCCGTTCACTTGAACGCTTCCGCTTAGCGATCTACAAGGGTATGTAGATGCACTCTCCTTCCCTTCGTTGCTAGATTACTCCATAGATTGATCTTGGTGATGCGTTGAAAATTTGAATTTCTGCTACGTTCCCCAACATGGGTAACCCAACCGCTTCTAGGACTCCTAGACTATAGGCAAGTCCAAACGGCCACGGAGAGGACGCTTGATATTCACCCTCTTTATAAAGGGGCAAGGCTTTTATTTTTTCCCTCCTGTGCTCAATCGAATCCTTCCCCCACCTCAAGCTCAAACACCCAAAGTTCAGGTCAGGTGCTCCGAACCTTCAATCATGTCCGGATCTAGCCTTCAAGGCCGATGGATACCTTCCTCCGACACGGAAGAAGACATCAAAAAGTTGAGGGAGGCCAGATATCTGACCGCCGAGGTTTCGCATCGGCTGCCTGCCTGAGGGCAGGCCGTCCCCTCCCCCGAACCCAACGAGAATGTCGTGTTCGTCTCCCACTTCCTCCGAGGTCTAGGCCTTGCTCTGGATCCTTTCGTCAGGGGTTTGATGTTTTATTACGGGCTAGATTTCCATGATCTAGCTCCGGACTCCTTTCTTCATATCACGACATTTATTGTCGTGTGTGAGGCCTTCCTCCGGGTTACCCCTCACTTTGGCCTGTGGCTCAAGACCTTTGAAGTAAAGCCGAAGATGATCGAGGGGCAACATGAAGCGTGCGGAGGTGCCTCAATATGCAATATGACGGGAGCTCCATGGCCCAAAGGTTCCATTCCAGAGGTGTCTGAATTGTGGCAACAGGAGTGGTTCTACATCACGGCTCCTAGAAGTGCCAAGTGGGCGGCCACCCCTGTTTTCCGCTCGGGCCCTCCACCAGAACTGATGTCATGGATCAGCAGAGGTCTGAGCTGGGGTCCAGCCAAGGACGTGCCTATACTGCAAAGCCGCATTCGAGATCTCTTCAATGGAGATTTTAGTTTGGTACAGTAATACAAGTTATGCTGGTCCGTCAAGTCCAGCCTTGCAAACGCCGGCCCCTTCGCTTGTGGGAGTTCAATCCCAAGGGACCGCGTGTCATTCAAAATTTCCTTGGCCTGACGCACGAGGAGATGTACAAGTCATTCTTCGGACCTCAGGTAGAGTGTCCGGAAATCACCGAGGACGTGGGCCTGAGCAGTAACCGCGCCGCCGAACGGGTAAGGAATCTTCCGGCCGAACATACTATCTCTCATTTGTTACGAAGTTATTTCTGAGAGTTCGCTTTTTGACCAGGACTGGCTAACAAAGGCGAAGTTGATTCGGTGTTCGGCCCCCCTCCCTGAGGGTTTGGACAATCCGGTATTGGAAAAGATGCTCCAGGTCGCACCTTGCCCGGAGCCCTTGAAGGAAGATACTGGGGAGGATAATACGGGCGGACGAGGGCCCCCAACGCTGCCCATTCTAACCGAGGGAGCGAGCGTCTCCATGAAGGAAGACGACCGGAGGAGGAAAAGGACTGCGCCCGGGGATTCGGAAGCCGAAGCTTCCAAATGGGAGAAGAAGTCTTCCACATAGTGTCCTACCTTGGGGGGTGCTTTTGCCGCACAAAGTCTGCGGCGGGATCAATTCTCCAGCGAGTCGTAAGTGACCCGAAATACTTTAATAGTACAGGTATGCCATCTTTTTCTTCTGAGAAAATAACCACCGCATATATCTTTGCAGTTCGGGCCTTAGCCCCTCTCAAATGAGCTCGTCTTCGGGGGATCTTCTTCAAGAGATGATGGAGAGCGAAACGCCTCCTCCTGACTCCTCCACTCCGGAAGCGGGCGACCCCGAAGTGTCGTCGCGGAGGGCCTCTCCGAGTCTGGTGAGGCCAGAAGATAATCCCATTGACCCCCGAAGCTCCCAGTGTCCGGCTCCCGAAGAGGGCAGACAAAAGAGTCCAGCACCGTCTGGTGTGCGATCGGATGTTCTGAGGGAGTTGTTGGGGCGAGCGGCCATCTCAGATGAACACCGTATGCTGATGAATACGGTGATGGAGAGAATCTCGTCCGCCGAAAGCGGATTGCATGAAGCTTTTATGAGTCTACTGACAAGCTTTGAGGTACGCAAAATAATGTATGATAGTCCTGCACATGCTAGGTGTGCCCTGTGTAGATAGTAGCCCCTGAGACTCTGGTTGTCGTCGGAAATGACGACGAACAGAGGATCATATTCCCAGGTAATAACCATACTGCCTCTATGTGCAGGTGATGGAAGCTCCGGTGGCTAGCCGGACTAGCGAGTTTGCCCATTTAAAACGGCAGTTGGATGCGGCAGACGCCAACATCGAGCTTGTTAACAAAAGGCTTGACGAGGCACAGGGTAAGTGTCATTATCTGGTAAACGCCACATAGTAAGAGCAACATGATGCCAGTATCTTTAATATGTTGTGACTGCAGATGGAGCTGCCACTGTTGAAGCCTTGCGGGCAGAACTTGCCCGAGCCAAGGAACAAGCGAGGTTTGGTAGTGCGGCTGCTTTGAAGGCGGCCGAAGAGTTGAAAGCCGAGAAGGCCGCGCATGGCGAGAGCCGAGATAAGATGGCCAAGATGGCCATAGAATTAAAAGCCGCCGCCGACCGTTGCCGAGTTCTTGAAAAGGAAAACCTAGCAAAGGCATCGAACCTTGAGAAGGCTGCTGCGATGAAAAAAGACATCCGCTCTGCTATGAGGGTGAAGAAGGAGGAGCTGCGGGAAGCCGGGGATATTGTAGCCGGGAAATCCTTTATGTTGCGGAGGAAGTTCAGAGATCCATGGTATGCCCCTCTGGATCGGTTGTGGAGTTCGGAGGATGTGTATATGGATTTGGCGACGAGCGCTGCCGATGCGGCCAAGTACTTCCAGGGTCAGACGGACCGTGAAGTGGACCAGCTGTTTTGGACACAATTCCATTCTCCCGAGCGTCCGCTTTCATTGACTGACCAACTAGCTGAGTAGGCCAAACTGAATATGTTGTCCAGACTCGCCATGAGGTCTGTTGTGGATCAGCTATGGCCAGAAAGGCCAAAACCGAACAGCTATTTCAGCTTGGTGCAGCAGTTCCTTGACGTGGTGCCGCGCATTAATGCGATGAAGAGGTCGGCATGCATAGAGGGCTCACAGATGGCCTTTGCCCGTGTTAAAGCATACTGGGCGGAGATGGATGCTAGCACTGTTGCAGCGCGGGATTCGGCCATAGGCCGAACGGCTGTTGAGCACTACTTTGAATAAGTTCTTGAGGGTGCTCGTTTGATAGAGACCCAGTGCTCAAAAAATATTATGTTTGAGTGATATGTAATCTCATTGTAAGCGAAATGCTTTTATAAATTTTTATAAGGCTATTTTTATACTTTTGCCTGAAAGTAATATGATGCCTCCTGGGCGGCCGTTTATGTATACATGTGTATAACCTGAAAGATTGCAGCCGTCGGCTTCAACCCCCATGCATATAATGCGGAGGTGCTCGCAAAAAACATGCGTTCACACTTAACCCAACATCTTGGTCCTATTAAGGAGGTGATAGCGGAGCGAGCGAGGCAACCGGACTATAATGCTTTAGCACTTTCACTTAGCCATAGGAGTTTGACAGTGGGGCTACTAGATAGCCCCTGGTGGCTACGCACTCTCCCGATCCCGGGGTGCGTACATGCCTGGCCGGAAAACGTCCCTTCGTTAAGGCGGAGGAATTCTAACATTCCAACAGGTCATCGAGTGGTTGACCAGTCTCACGCTATATCATGACAGTCAGTTTTCGGCTTTCTCTACTAAGGTGCTCGTCCGGATGAACCAGGGCACAATCGCAGTAGTTCTCCTGGTGCTACCTTAGCCGGTAAAGCGGAACATAAGGCACCAAAACACAGGAGCCGGGCAAACCCAACATTTGACCAAAGACAATGATTCGGAGCTGATGCATATAGAGCCAAACTCGCGACGCCGAACACTCCCTAAGGTATTCGGTCTTTGTGGTATAAACCGAGCCTAAATAATGGCCTTTGTAAGAAGCCCCTTGTGTCCAGGTACGTGCATTGTTCTGGCGTGGCCACATGCCAAGACGTCAACATCCTTCTCAATGATGGATATGTATCAACAAGAGACAGTAAAAAAGGTTTATGCAGGGTCTTAATCTAAAAAGAATCCTTGGAGCGGGTCCCTGCTGCACGTCTGTGCCTGTGTCTCCATTGTGCCGTATCCTGGACGGGTGTAGCACGATGATCATCTATAAAAGAGAGGAATTTTGGTGAAAAAGTTGACGTGCGAAAAGATAGTTTTTAAAGAAACCATGTATAATTCAAGATGAGAAAAAATTGCCACTTGTCTGCGCGCGTTGAGCCCCTTGTATTGACAAATAGGGGTGTGACCATTTATTCGGTATAAATAGCGGCGCCAGACTTGATGAGTTGTGTCTGAGGTCTTGATGACCTATTGGATGCTTTCGCTGGTCCGGGCGCCTTTAGTGTGCGGCTGCCAAGGCAGCCGCACTCTCTTCAGCGCGCAGAGATCGCTTGATATTTCCGTTCACTGAAATGATGCCACGTGGACCGGGCATCTTGAGTGCGAGGGAGGCGCAGTGTGATATTTCCGTTCACTGAAATGCTCGCGACGGAAGTTATCGGGGGAGCCGAATATAACTTGTAGTAGGAGGGAGCCCGTACAACGAGCCCCTGGGCCTGGCGTTACTCCTTTAAAGGTAGTATTGCTGTGGCGAATTTTTGTTGGGTCTAACCCCATCCCGCGGATTGTATCCTGATATATTAGGTTTAGATTGCTGCCACCGTCCATCAAGACTCGTGTGAAGTGATATCCGCCAATTACTGGGTCTAATACCTGGGCAGCCCATCCTGCGTGTTGGATACTTGCTGAGTAATCGCGATGGTCAAAGGTGATCTGTTGAGACGACCAGTGGCAGGACTTCGCGGTGACAGGCACTTGGGTATATTTTCCTGGGAGTGCCGCGTTGTTTTTTCCCTTGATCACGTGTAACACGTTTACTATTTTGACTTCTGGTGGAAATTTCTTTTGTTCCCCAATGTCTTGCTTGGGAGGCTCGTCCTCGTCTTCACTTGGTGTATCCCCCCCTTGTGTACGGCGTTGAGCTTGCCAGACTGCTTGAAGACCCAACATTCTCTGTGGGTACCTCATCGGTGAAACATAGGGGGTGTGCGGCACCCCTGTAGATGGGTGTACCGCGTTGTTCGGATGTTTGTTGTGTTGCATTGTATGCTGGGGCGCGCTTGCGTGGTCCATAGATGGATCTTGTTGCACCGTCCTTTGGGTGCGAGCCCTCGCATGGGTCGCGTGTTGTATTGTGAGTGGCGTTGTATGCCGCTCTGTGTTGGTAGAGGAGTCATCTATCCGGCCAGGTGGCTGCTTTGATGTTTGGTTGTGGGGGGTCTGAGGCCTCCTCATTGAATTCAGGTAACAGCTTCCGCTTTGGGTAGCTCTTGGAGGGGCGATTGTCGCCGTACCTCGCTGCTGTGTAGAGTATTTTACTCCATCTGATTTGGAGTGTGTCTTGCGCAGCCTTGAGCCTTTGCTTCTGCTTTTTAAGACTCCTCGCGATGGCAACAAGCCTTTTACGGGCATTCTGCTGCTCCGGGTGCCTGTCCGATATTATGTCATCTGGACTATTATCCTTGATAGAATTTGTTTGTTCGGTTTGATTATCCGGATTGCCGTTGTCCGGCAGTGGTTCGCCCTGCTCCAGCGCTGGGTCTGTGTGATCGTTATTTCTGTCGAGGCGGGATTTGGGGCGGCGCTTGCGTCGCCGCTTTGACTGCTTCTCGAGGGAACAAGCCTTCAGTGTTGGGGAACGTAGTAATTTCAAAAAAAAAATCCTACGCACACGCAAGATCATGGTGATGCATAGCAACGAGAGGGGAGAGTGTTGTTCACGTACCCTCGTAGACCAAAAGCGGAAGCGTTATATCAACGCGGTTGATGTAGTCGTACGTCTTCACAATCCGACCGATCCAAGCACCGAAACTACGGCACCTCCGAGTTCTAGCACACGTTCAGCTCGATGACGATCCCCGGACTCCGATCCAGCAAAGTGTCGGGGAAGAGTTCCGTCAGCACGACGGCGTGGTGACGATCTTGATGTACTACTGTCGCAGGGCTTCGCTTAAGCACCGCTACAATATTATCGAGGACTATGGTGCAAGGGGGCACCGCACACGGCTAAGAATATGATCACGTGGATCAACTTGTGTGTCTATGGGGTGCCCCCTGCCCCCGTATATAAAGGAGTGGAGGAGGGGAGGGCCGGCCCTCTCTATGGCGCGCCCTAGGGGAGTCCTACTCCCACCGGGAGTAGGATTCCCCCTTTCCTAGTCCAACTAGGAGTCCTTCCAAGTATTAGGAGTAGGAGACAAGGAAGGGGAAGAGGGAAGAGAAGGAAGGAGGGGGCGCAGCCCCTCCCCCTAGTCCAATTCGGACTAGGCCTTGGGGGGCGCGCGGCCTGCCTCTCCCTCTCCCCTAAAGCCCAAGAAGGCCCATATACTTCTTCTCCCGTATTCCCGTAACTCCCCGGTACTCCAAAAAATACCCGAACCACTCGGAACCTTTCCGATGTCCGAATATAGTCGTCCAATATATCGATCTTTACGTCTCGACCATTTCGAGACTCCTCGTCATGTCCCCGATCTCATTTGGGACTCCGAACTCCTTCGGTACATCAAAACTCATAAACTCATAATATAACTATCATCGAAACCTTAAGCGTGCGGACCCTACGGGTTCGAGAACGATGTAGACATGACCGAGACACGTCTCCGGTCAATAACCAATAGCGGAACCTGGATGCTCATATTGGTTCCCACATATTCTACGAAGATCTTTATCGGTCAGACCGCATAACAACATATGTTGTTCCCTTTGTCATCGGTATGTTACTTGCCCGAGATTCGATCGTCGGTATCTCAATACCTAGTTCAATCTCCTTACCGGCAAGTCTCTTTGCTCGTTCCGTAATACATCATCTCGCAACTAACTCATTAGTTGCAATGCTTGCAAGGCTTATGTGATGTGCATTACCGAGAGGGCCTAGAGATACCTCTCCGATAATTGGAGTGACAAATCCTAATCTCGAAATACGCCAACCCAACATGTACCTTTGGAGACACCTGTAGAGCACCTTTATAATCACCCAGTTACGTTGTGATGTTTGGTAGCACACAAAGTGTTCCTCCGGCAAACGGGAGTTGCATAATCTCATAGTCATAGGAACATGTATAAGTCATGAAGAAAGCAATAGCAACATACTAAACGATCGGGTGCTAAGCTAATGGAATGGGTCATGTCAATCAGATCATTCACCTAATGATGTGATCCCGTTAATCAAATAACAACTCTTTGTCCATGGTTAGGAAACATAACCATCTTTGATTAACGAGCTAGTCAAGTAGAGGCATACTAGTGACACTCTGTTTGTTTATGTATTCACACATGTATTATGTTTCCGGTTAATACAATTCTAGCATGAATAATAAACATTTATCATGAAATAAGGAAATAAATAATAACTTTATTATTGCCTCTAGGGCATATTTCCTTCATTCGGTGGGTCCTTCCGCTCCTCGTCGTCATCTTTTGGTGCGTCCACCATGTATACGTCATATGATGAGGTGGGCGTCCAGCACCCTGTGGGCGGTGGTTCTTCTTTGCCTCCTGCATCGTCGTCCATACCGTTGATGTTTTCAGAGTCGAAGTCGAGCATGTCGGTTAAATCGTCGATAGTGGCTACAAAGTGGGTGGTGGGTGGGCGTCGAATTTCTTCGTCTTCCGCATCCCAATCCTGCTGGCCATGTTCCGGGCAGGGCTCTCTTGACAAAGAGAGAGACTTTAGTGATTTCATAATATCGCTGAAGGGCGAGTGCTGAAAGATGTCCGCGGCGGTAAACTCCATGATTGGCGCCCAATCGGATTCGATCGGCAGGGGCGCGGAAGGTTCGGAGTCCGGGGAGGAGTCCGGCTCCTGGGAGTCACGGGTCTCACGGAGTGTGGGGCTGGTGTTTGGCTCGATCGTCGTTGGGATCGCAGCCCCCGAGGCGGCGTCCAACCACCCATCCTCGATCGGTGCAGCTGGCTCCGAATTAAGGGTCGAAGCCGATGCGGGTGCGGCCTCCAGGGCACTGTTCGGTGGCAGAGCTAGATCATGCCCATCGTGACAGTGCGGCGCGCTTGGCAGTGGCTCGACTCCGTCGAAGATCAAGTCCCCGCGGATGTTAGCCGTGTAGTTTAAACTTCCAAACCTGACCTGATGGCCAGGGGCGTAGCTTTCGATCTGCTCCAGATGGCCAAGCAAATTAGCCCACAGTGCAAAGCCGCCGAAGACAGAGATCTGTCCGGGGAGACAAGTTTCACCCTGGACCGCATCACTATCGATGATAGTAGGAGCCATCAAGCCTGACGGCAATGACATAGAGGAACTCTCAATGAAAGCACCAATGTCGGTGTCAAAACCGGCGGATCTCGGGTAGGGGGTCCCGAACTGTGCGTCTAGGCTGGATGGTAACAGGAGGCAAGGGACACGAAGTTTTACCCAGGTTCGGTCCCTCTTGATGGAGGTAAAACCCTACGTCCTGCTTGATTAATATTGATGATATGGGTAGTACAAGAGTAGATCTACCACGAGATCGGAGAGGCTAAACCCTAGAAGCTAGCCTATGGTATGATTGTTGTGTATGTTGTCCTACGGACTAAAACCCTTCGGTTTATATAGACACCGGAGAGGGTTAGGGTTGGACAAAGTCGGTTACAATGGTAGGAGATCTACGTATCCGTATCGCCAAGCTTGCCTTCCACGCCAAGGAAAGTCCCTTCCGGACACAGGACGAACTCTTCAATCTTGTATCTTTATAGTCTAGGAGTCCGGCTGAAGGTATAGTCCGGCCATCCGGACACCCCCTAATCCAGGACTCCCTCACGTATCTTTAGCTCATTGAAACTTTTCTCACAGTCCTCCGTCCATTCAAACTTCTTATCCTTTTTGAGCAGCTCCATCATGGGTTTAGCAATCTTGGAAAACCCTTCAATGAAACGATGGTAATGTCCAGCTAATCCGGGAAAACTCTGGATCTGCGTCTCGGTAGTTGGCGGTAACCAATCGAGCACATCCTTTACTTTGCTCGGCTCCACATCTATACCTTCGGCGGATAGTACATGTCCGAGAAACCCAACTTGCTTGAGCCAAAATTCGCATTTACTGAATTTGCCATTGAAAGGATCGAGAAGAGGTGTCTAGAGGGGGGGGTGATTAGACACTAAGTACCAAAAGTTGCAGTTTTTAATTTCTTTAAGTTGAAGTGGAGTTTTGGCACAAGTTTAACAAGCACAATACATATCAAGCAAGCATGCAAAGAGTATATGAGCAGTGGAAAGTAAAGCATGCAACTTGCAAGAATGTAAGGGGAAGGGTTTGGAGAATTCAAACGCAATTGGAGACACGGATGTTTTTGTCGTGGTTCCGATAGGTGGTGCTATCGTACATCCACGTTGATGGAGACTTCAACCCACGAAGGGTAACGGTTGCGCGAGTCCACGGAGGGCTCCACCCACGAAGGGTCCACGAAGAAGAAACCTTGTCTATCCCATCATGGCCATCGCCCATGAAGGACTTGCCTCACTAGCGGTAGATCTTCACGAAGTAGGCGATCTCCTTGCCCTTACAAACTCCTTGGTTCAACTCCACAATCTTGTCGGAGGCTCCCAAGTGACACCTAGCCAATCTAGGAGACACCACTCTCCATGAAGTAACAAATGGTGTGTTGATGATGAACTCCTTGCTCTTGTGCTTCAAATGATAGTCTCCCCAACACTCAACCCTCTCTCACAGGATTTGGATTTGGTGGAAAGAAGATTTGAGTGGAAAGCAACTTGGGGAAGGCTAGAGATCAAGATTCATATGGTGGGAATGGAATATCTTGGCCTCAACACATGAGTAGGTGGTTCTCTCTAAGAAAATGTGTATTGGAAGTGTAGGTTTGTTCTGATGGCTCTCTCCACGAATGAAGAGTGGGTGGAGGGGTATATATAGCCTCCACACAAAAACTAACCATTACACACAATTTACCAATCTCGGTGAGACCGAATTGAGAAACTCGGTCGTACCGATTTAGCAAACCTAGTGACCGTTAGGATTTTCGATGGGACTGAGATGCAACTCGGTAGGAACGATATGGATAGGGTTAGGGCATAACGTAATCTCGGTGAGACCGATTACTCAAACTCAGTGGGACCGATTTTGGTAATAAGCTAACCAGAGAGTTGGTCAGGCAAACTTGGTGAGACCGATTACACAAACTCGATGGCACCGATTTTGGTAATAAGCTAACCAGAGAGTTGGTCAGGCAAACTTGGTGAGACCGACTACACAAACTTGGTGGGACCGATTTTGGTAATGGACATACACAGAGAGATTACAATCCTATCTCGGTGAGACCGAGATCCCTATTGGTGAAACCGATTTACCTAGGGTTTGTTGCAGTGGCTATGATATAAAAACTCGGTGGCACCGGATAGAAGAATCGGTGGGGCCAAGTTTGACTTTTGTTTTAGGTCATATGTGGATGTGGGTAAGTTAGTTGAGGGTTTTGGAGCATATCACTAAGCACTTTGAGCAAGCAAGCCATTACGCAACACCTCATCCCCTCTTGATAGTATTTGCTTTTCCTATAGACTCAATGTGATCTTGGATCACTAAAATAGAAAATGTAGAGTCTTGATCTTGAACCTTGAGCTAATCCTTTGTCCTTAGCATCTTGAAGGGGTTCCACATCCTTTAGTCCATGCCACTTAATTTGTTGAACTTGTCTGAAACATACTAGGTAAAAGTATTAGTCCAACAAGAGATATGTTGTCATTAATTATCAAAATCACCCAGGGAGCACTTGTGCTTTCAATATCCCCCTTTTTGGTAATTGATGGCAACATACATCAAAGCTTTAGATAAAGATATAGAGAATATCAAGTAAAGCTTTGGAAAGACATGTAACTATTGGGTCACGTAGCAGAAATTCAAAATTTTCCTACGTGTCACCAAGATCTATCTATGGAGAGACTAGCAACGAGGGGAAGGAGAGTGCATCTACATACCCTTGTAGATCGCTAAGCGGAAGCGTTCAAGTGAACGGGGTTGATGGAGTCGTACTCGTCGTGATTCAAATCACCGATGATCAAGTGCCGAACGCACGGCACCTCCGCGTTCAACACACGTACAGCCCGGTGACGTCTCCCATGCCTTGATCCAGCAAGGAGAGAGGGAGAGGTTGAGGAGGACTCCATCCAACAGCAGCACAATGGCATGGTGGTGGTGGAGGAGCGTGGCAATCCTGCAGGGCTTCGCCAAGCACCACGGGAGAGGAGAAGGACTTGGGAGAGAGGGAGGGCTGCACCAAAGGCAAAGGTGTGTCTCAAGAGGCCCTCCTATCCTCACTATATATAGGGATCCCAAGGGGGGTGCGCCAGCCCTAGGAGATCCAATCTCCTAGGGGGGGCGTCCAGGGGAGGTTTCCCTCCCCCCAAGGCACCTAGGAGGTTCCTTCCCTCCTTGGGACTCTTCCTTAGGGTTCCCCTTTCACCCTAGGCGCATGGGCCATAAGGGAAGTGGCGCCCCAGCCCACTTTGGGCTGGATCCCTTCCCACTTCAGCCCATGGGACCCTCCGGGATAGGTGGCCCCACCCGGTGGGCCCCCGGGACCCTTCCGGTGGTCCCGGTACAATACCGATGACCCCGAAACTTGTCCCGATGACCGAAATAGGACTTCCTATATATAAATCTTTACCTCCGGAACTCCTCGTGACGTCTGGGATCTCATCCGAGACTCCGAACAACATTTGGTAACCACATACAAGCTTCCTTTATAACCCTAGCGTCATCGAACCTTAAGTGTGTAGACCCTACGGGGTCGGGAGACATGCAGACATGACCGAGACGTTCTCCGGTCAATAACCAACAGCGGGATCTAGATACCCATGTTGGCTCCCACATGTTCCACGATGATCTCATCGGATGAACCACGATGTCAAGGACTTAATCAATCCCGTATACAATTCCCTTTGTCTATCGGTATGTTACTTGCCCGAGATTCGATCGTCGGAATCCAATACCTAGTTCAATCTCGTTACCGGCAAGTCTCTTTACTCGTTCCGTAACACATCATCCCGTGATCAACTCCTTGGTCACATTGCGCATATGATGATGTCCTACCGAGTGGGCCCAGAGATACCTCTCCGCTTACACGGAGTGACAAATCCCAGTCTCGATTCGTGCCAACCCAACAGACACTTTCGGAGATACCTGTAGTGCACCTTTATAGTCACCCAGTTACGTTGTGACGTTTGATACACCCAAAGCATTCCTACGGTATCCGGGAGTTGCACAATCTCATGGTCTAAGGAAATGATACTTGACATTAGAAAAGCTTTAGCATACGAACTACACGATCTTTGTGCTAGGCTTAGGATTGGGTCTTGTCCATCACATCATTCTCCTAATGATGTGATCCCGTTATCAACCACATTCAATGTCCATGCTTAGGAAACCGTAACCATCTATTGATAAACGAGCTAGTTAACTAGAGGCTTACTAGGGACATGGTGTTGTTTATGTATCCACACATGTATCTGAGTTTCCTATCAATACAATTATAGCATGGATAATAAACGATTATCATGAACAAGGAAATATAATAATAACCAATTTATTATTGCCTCTAGGGCATATTTCCAACAGTCTCCCACTTGCACTAGAGTCAATAATCTAGTTCACATCGCCATGTGATTAACACTCACAGGTCACATCGCCATGTGACCAACACCCAAGAGTTTACTAGAGTCAGTAGTCTAGTTCACATCACTATGTGATTAACACTCGATGAGTTTTAGGTTTGATCATGTTGCTTGTGAGAGAGGTTTTAGTCAACGGGTCCGAACCTTTCAGATCCGTGTGTGCTTTACAAATCTCTATGTCATCTCCTAGATGTAGCTACCACGCTCTATTTGGAGCTATTCCAAATAACTGTTCTACTTGGAGCTATTCTAAATTGTTGCTCCATTATATGCATCCGGTATCTCTACTCAGAGCTATCCGGATAGGTGTCAAGCTTGCATCGACGTAACCCTTTACGACGAACTCTTTTTACCACCATAATCGAGAAAATTCCTTAGTCCACTAGTTACTAAGGATAACTTTGACCGCTGTCCTGTGATCCATTCTTGGATCACTCTTGTACCCCTTGACTAACTCATGGCAACACACACTTCAGGTGCGGTACACAGCATAGCATACTGTAGAACCTATGTCTTAAGCATAGGGGACGACCTTCGTCCTTTCTCTCTATTCTGCCGTGGTCGAGCTTTAAGTCTTAACTTCATACCTTACAACTCAGGCAAGAACTCCTTCTTTGACTGATCCATCTTGAACACCTTCATGATCATATCAAGGTATGTGCTCATTTGAAAGTACCATTAAGCGTTTTGATCTATCCTTATAGATCTTGATGCTCAATGCTCAAGTAGCTTAATCCAGGCTTTCCATTGAAAAACACTTTCCAAATAACCCTATATGCTTTCCAGAAATTCTACGTCATTTCCGATCAACAACATATATTCATCAGAAATTCTATAGTGCTCCCACTCACTTCTTTGGAAATACCAGTTTCTCATAAACTTTGTATACACCCAAAATCTTTGATCATCTCATCAAAGTATACATTCCAACACCGAGATGCTTACTCCAGTCCTCAGAAGGATAGCTAGAGCTTTGCATACTTATTAGCATCTTTCAGGATTGACAAAACCTTCCGGTTGTATCACATACAACCTTTCCTCAAGAAAATCGTCGAGGAAACAATGTTTTGACATCCTATCTGCAAGATTTCATAAATAATGCAGTAATCGCTAATATAATTCCAACAGACTCTTAGCATCGCTACGAGTGAGAAAGTCTCACCATAGTCAACTCCTTGAACTTGTCGGAAAACATCTTAACGACAAGTCGAGCTTTCTTAACGGTGATACTTACCATCATTGTACGTCTTCCTTTTAAAATCCATATGTACCTAACAGCCTTACGACCATCAAGTAGTTCTTCCAAAGTCTACACTTTGTTTTCATATATGGATCCTTTCTCGGATTATATGGCCTCGAGCCATTTATCAGAATCCAGGCCCACCATCGCTTCTCCATAGCTCGTAGGTTCATTGTTGTCTAGCAACATGACTTCCAAGACAGGATTACGTACCACTCTGAAGTAGTGCGCATCCTTGTCATCCCACGAGGTTTGGTAGTGATTTGATCTGAAGTTTCATGATCACTATCATAAGCTTCCACTTCAATTGGTGTAGGTGTCACAGGAACAACTTCCTGTGCCCTGCCACACACTAGTTGAAGAGACGGTTCAATAACCTCATCAAGTCTCCACCATCCTCCCACTCAATTCTTTCGAGAGAAACTTTTCCTCGAGAAAGGACCCGATTCTAGAAACAATCCCTTATTGCTTTCGGATCTGAGACAGGAGGTATACCCAACTGTTTTGGGTGTCCTATGAAGATGTATTTATCCGCTTTGGGTTCGATCTTATCTGCCTGAAACCTTTTTCACATAAGCGTCGCAGCCCCAAACTTTCAAGAAATGACAGCTTAGGTTTCTCTAAACCATAGTTCATACGGTGTCATCTCATCGGAATTACGTGGTGCCCTATTTAAAGTGAATGTGGTTGTCTCTAATGCCTAACCCATAAACTATCGTGGTAATTCGATAAGAGACATCATGGTATGCATCATATCCAATAGGGTGCAGTTATGATGTTCGGACACACCATCACACTATGGTGTTCCAGGCTGTATCAGTTGTGAAACAATTTCCACAATGTCTTAATTTTGTGCCAAACTCGTAATTCAGATATTCATCTCTATGATCATATCATAAATATTTTATCCTCTTGTCACGACGATCTTTCAACTTCACCCTGAAATTACTTGAACCTTTCAGTAATTCAGACTCGTGATTTATCAAGTAAATGTACTCAACATTTACTCAAATCATCTGTGAAGTAAGAACATAACGATATTCACTGCACGCCTCAGCACTCATTGGACTGCACACATCAAAATGTATTACTTCCAACAAGTTGCTTTCTAGTTCCATTTTACTGAAACCGAGGCTTTCAGTCATCTTGCCCATGTGGTATGATTTGCATGTCTCAAGTGATTCAAAATCAAGCGAGTACAAAACGGTCCATTTGCATGGAGTTTCTTCATGCATATATACCAATAGACATGGTTCGCATGTCCCAAACTTTTCAAAAACGAGTGAGCCCAAAGATCCATCAACATGGAGCTTCTTCATGCGTTTTATACCGATATGACTTACGTGGCAGTGCCACAAGTAGGTGGTACTATCATTACTATCTTTTGGCATGAACATTGTATCACTACGATCGAGATTCAATAAACCATTCATTTTAGGTGTAAGACCATTGAAGGTATTATTCAAATAAACATAGTAACCATTATTCTCCTTAAATGAATAACCGTATTGCGATAGACATAATCCAATCATGTCTATGCTCAACGCAAACACCAATCTCGATGGTAGAGGGAGCGTGCGATGCTTGATCATATCAACATTGGGAACACTTCCAACACATATCGTCAGCTCACCTTTAGCTAATCTCCGTTTATTTCGTAGCTTTTATTTCGAGTTACTAACACTTAGCAACCGAACCGGTATCTAATACCCTGGTGCTACTAGGAGTACTAGTAAAGTACACATCAACACAATGTATATCCAATATACTTCTATCGACCTTGCCAGCCTTCTAATCTACCAAGTATCTAGGGTAATTCTGCTCCAGTGGCTGTTCCCCTTATTACAGAAGCACTTAGTCTCGGGTTTGCGTTCAACCTCGGGTTTCTTCACTAGAGCGGCAGCTGAATTGCCATTTCATGAAGTATCCCTTTGTTCCCTTGCCCTTCTTGAAACTAGTGGTTTCACCAACCATCAACAATTGATGCTCCTTCTTGATTTCTACTTTCGCGGTGTCAAACATCGCGAATATCTCAAGGATCATCATATATGTCCCTGATATATTATAGTTCATCACGAAGCTCTAGCAGCTTGGTGGTAATGACTTCGGAGAAACATCACTATGTTATCTGGAAGATCAACTCCCACTTGATTCAAATGATTGTTGTACTCAGACAATCTGAGCACAAGCTCAACAATTGTGCTTTTCTCCCTTAGTTTGCAGGCTAAGAAAATCGTCGGAGGTCTTATACCTCTTGACGTGGGCACAAGCCTGAAATCCTAATTTCAGCCCTCGAAACATCTCATATGTTTCGCGACGTTTCAAAACACGTCTATGGTGCCTCAACTCTAAACCGTTTAACTGAACTATCACGTAGTTATCAAAACGTGTATGTCAGACATCCACAGACGACGTTCGAGGTTCAGCACACTGAGCTGTGCATTAAGGACATAAGCCTTCTACTGAAGCAAATGAGGACAATCCTCAGTTTACGGACCTAGTCCGCATAATTGCTACTATCAACTTTCAACTAATTTTTCTCTAGGAACATATCTAAACAGTAGAACTATAGCGTGAGCTACGACATAATTTGCAAAATCCTTTTGACTATGTTCAGAATAATTAAGTTCATCTTATGAACTCCCACTTAGATAGACATCCCTCTAGTCATCTAAGTGATTACATGATCCGAGTCAACTAGGCCGTGTCCGATCTATGCGTGAGACGGACTAGTCAACGTCGGTGAACATCTTCATGTTGATCGTATCTTCTATACGACTCATGCTCGACCTTTCGGTCTTCTGTGTTCCGAGGCCGTGTCTGTACATGCTAGGCTCGTCAAGTTAACCCTAAGTGTTTTTGCATGTGTAAAACTTTCTTACACCCGTTGTATGTGAACGTAAGGATCCATCACACCCGATTAACACGTGGTGCTTAGAAACGACGAACTGTAGCAACGGTGCACAGTTAGGGGAGAACACTTCTTGAAATTTTAATGAGGGATCATCTTATTTACTACCGTCGTTCTAAGCAAATAAGATGTATAAACATGATAAACATCACATGCAATCAAATAATAGTGACATGATATGGCCAATATCATGTAGCTCCTTTGATCTCCATCTTGGGGCTCCATGATCATCTATTACAAGAACATGATCAATCTCATACATCACATATATCATTCATCACATCCTTTTGGCCATATCACATCACATAGCATACCCTGCAAAAACAAGTTAGACGTCCTCTAATTGTTGTTTGCATGTTTTACGTGGCTGCTATGGGTTTCTAGCAAGAACGTTTCTTACCTACGCAAAAACCACAATGTGATATGCCAATTGCTATTTACCCTTCATAAGGACCCTTTTCATCGAATCCGATCCGACTAAAGTGGGAGAGACAGACACCCGCTAGCCACCTTATGCAACTAGTGCATGTCAGTCGGTGGAACCAGTCTCACGTAAGAGTACGTGTAAGGTCGGTCCGGGCTGCTTCATCCCACGATGCCGCCGAATCAAGATAAGACTAGTAACGGCAAGCACATTGAACAAAATCAACGCCCACAACTACTTTGTGTTCTACTCGTGCATAGAATCTACGCAATAGACCTAGCTCATGATGCCACTGTTGGGTCACGTAGCAGAAATTCAAAATTTTCCTACGTGTCACCAAGATCTATCTATGGAGAGACTAGCAACGAGGGGAAGGAGAGTGCATCTACATACCCTTGTAGATCGCTAAGCAGAAGCGTTCAAGTGAACGGGGTTGATGGAGTCGTACTCGTCGTGATTCAAATCACCGATGATCAAGTGCCGAACGCACGGCACCTCCGCGTTCAACACACGTACAGCCCGGTGATGTCTCCCATGCCTTGATCCAGCAAGGAGAGAGGGAGAGGTTGAGGAAGACTCCATCCAACAGCAGCACAATGGCATGGTGGTGGTGGAGGAGCGTGGCAATCCTGCAGGGCTTCGCCAAGCACCACAGGAGAGGAGAAGGACTTGGGAGAGAGGGAGGGCTGCACCAAAGGCAAAGGTGTGTCTCAAGAGGCCCTCCTACCCTCACTATATATAGGGATCCCAAGGGGGGTGCGCCAGCCCTAGGAGATCCAATCTCCTAGGGGGCGGCGGCCAGGGGAGGTTTCCCTCCCCCCCAAGGCACCTAGGAGGTGCCTTCCCTCCTTGGGACTCTTCCTTAGGGTTCCCCTTTCACCCTAGGCGCATGGGCCATAAGGGAAGTGGCGCCCCAGCCCACTTTGGGCTGGATCCCTTCCCACTTCAGCCCATGGGACCCTCCGGGATAGGTGGCCCCACCCGGTGGGCCCCCGGGACCCTTCCGGTGGTCCCGGTACAATACCGATGACCCCAAAACTTGTCCCGATGGCCGAAATAGGACTTCCTATATATAAATCTTTACCTCCGGACCATTCCGGAACTCCTCGTGACGTCCGGGATCTCATCCGGGACTCCGAACAACATTCGGTAACCACATACAAGCTTCCTTTATAACCCTAGCGTCATCGAACCTTAAGTGTGTAGACCCTACGGGTTCGGGAGACATGCAGACATGACCGAGACGTTCTCCGGTCAATAACCAACAGCGGGATCTAGATACCCATGTTGGCTCCCACATGTTCCACGATGATCTCATCGGATGAACCACGATGTCAAGGACTTAATCAATCCCGTATACAATTCCCTTTGTCTATCGGTATGTTACTTGCCCGAGATTCGATCGTCGGAATCCAATACCTAGTTCAATCTCATTACCGGCAAGTCTCTTTACTCGTTCCGTAACACATCATCCCGTGATCAACTCCTTGGTCACATTGCGCATATGATGATGTCCTACCGAGTGGGCCTAGAGATACCTCTCCGCTTACACGGAGTGACAAATCCCAGTCTCGATTCGTGCCAACCCAACAGACACTTTCGGAGATACCTGTAGTGCACCTTTATAGTCACCCAGTTACGTTGTGACGTTTGATACACCCAAAGCATTCCTACGGTATCCGGGAGTTGCACAATCTCATGGTCTAAGGAAATGATACTTGACATTAGAAAAGCTTTAGCATACAAACTACACGATCTTTGTGCTAGGCTTAGGATTGGGTCTTGTCCATCACATCATTCTCCTAATGATGTGATCCCGTTATCAACCACATTCAATGTCCATGGTTAGGAAACCGTAACCATCTATTGATAAACGAGCTAGTCAACTAGAGGCTTACTAGGGACATGGTGTTGTCTATGTATCCACACATGTATCTGAGTTTCCTATCAATACAATTATAGCATGGATAATAAACGATTATCATGAACAAGGAAATATAATAATAACCAATTTATTATTGCCTCTAGGGCATATTTCCAACAGTAACAAGCATAGGCTCCCCCTACATGTATGCAATCATGTGAATATGGAATATAGAAGCATGTGAGGGCATAACCATGATAGAGTAGCAATGTGTTACATGTATCCTGGCTATATGCATCAGGGCAAAAGATATGAATATGGGAAATGTACCTTCATGCCGATGAGTCCTTCTTGCAAACAGTATGTACATCAGCAAGAATTTCTCATACACATGACTATGATGCATATACTTACCTTGTGGTCTTGAGTTGGCTAGGATGGGATGAGCCTGCATAAACAAGCTTAGATAACACAGATGCACCCACTAGCTAGAGCAAACAAAAGAAACCACAAGAGTACCAAGACTGGGATGACATGTAGAGTGAGTACAGAGTACCATGATAGATATTGACATGTCCCCAAAGAGAAAGATATGCAATGAATTTAATAAATTTCTTTCCCTTGGATGTCTTGCTCCCCCTGAATCTAGCATGAGATACTGGGAGAACATAGGGAACAGAAAAACAGAGCTCAAAGAAACAAATGAACAGAGCTAATGCAAATAAGCACATATGAACATGTCTTTCCCTCAAGAAGACATGTGGCATCTCTCCTCTTGAACATCAAGCATCTGGGATCCTTGAAGATTACTCTTTCCTGGAGTATTCCCCCCCCCTAGAGATCTCTCCCCCTAGAGATATGATTAAGCTTTGATGTGATCTCTCTCTCCCCCTTTGACATCAATTTCCAAGAAGTGTCTTCTGGAATTTGTTGTGAATGAGTTCGGTCCTTGAATAACAGTACAAAGCATTAAGGTAAATGTGATGCTTGCAGAGGAAAATATTCATTGAGTGGAGCTGGATCAAGAATAAAGCAGGAATAAATGGCAAAATGTTTTTCCTGTAGTGAAATAGGCGTCACCGAGTTGTATGCTTCGGTTGCTCCAAAAATCTTCGGCTAGACCGGAGACATGAAACCGGTGGAACCGAGTTCATCACAGAGAAAAACACTTGTCACCTCAGCTCATTGGACAAATAAGATCTCACAAAGATTTGCAATGAATTGGATGCAGAAAATGTAGGACAAAAATCAAAGAAAATAAACTAAAAGATCTAGATGAAGTTTTTTTGAAAGGGGAAACAATATGCATGAGACAAATGCAAGAACACAGAAAAGAACACAAGAGAACTTCATCTACAGTTGGGCGGTGACAAAGTCACCTATGTTAGAGTATATTGACTTAGGAGTCAAGTGAGATCACTTGATCATAGGTTGTACTCATCGTTTAAGCTCAAAATGGGGTTACCATTTTTCGTTTAAGTATCTTGATGTATTCACATCTTGTCGAGTTTCTTTGACTCATGACTTGGAGTAAAGCTACTCTAAGATGGAATAACATACCTTAGGTGGCGGTGTTGATCTTGATCATGTAGTTGAACTTGTGTGGGTTGCTCAAGGTTGATGTAGCCCATCAAGAGTTGGGAGCACCCTTTGGATTTTGAGTTCATCTACCTACATGGGTTAGTTTTCGCAAGGAAGAGCACTTGTGTATCCAACATGACAATCATGAAACTCAACATAGAATTTGTCAAAGGATATGTTTGAAAGGTTTCGTGCTTCCTTGTCATCAACCACCATTGTGTAGAGACTTGGTGATGTAGAGATTGCTCAAGATGTGAGTGAGTTGCAGTCTCATAGAATTAGATTCATCCAAGTACCTACAAGGGTTAGATAACATGCAAGATGCAAATTTTCAAGACATAAGATAATAATCATAGGAGAAATATCAAGTGATTAGTCGTAAGCTCAAGTCTTGCATGTATCCAATGGAGTTCCTACTCCAAGTTTGAAGCATCAATGATGTTCAATTCACCTCTTAACCTGCAAAACACTTTCTCGTCAAGTGGTTTAGTGAATATATCCGCTAATTGCTTATTGGTGCGAACATGCTTAAGGTTTATGTCACCCTTAGCAACGTGATCTCGAATGAAATGATGACGAACTTCAATATTCTTAGTTCGAGAGTGTTGCACGGGATTGTGAGCAATCTTGATAGCACTTTCATTGTCACAAAGTAATGGAACATGTTTCACATATATCCCATAATCTTTAAGAGTTTGGGTCATCCAAAGTAATTGAGCACAACATGAACCAGCGGCAATGTATTCCGCTTCGGCGATGGATAAGGATACCGAGTTTTGTTTCTTGGAAGACCAAGACACAAGAGATCTACCAAGGAATTTACAAGTACCCGAAGTGGACTCTCTATCAACCTTGTCACCGGCATAGTCCGAGTCGGAGTAGCCAACAAGATCAAAGGAATCCCTCTTTGGATACCAAATGCCAAAATTTGGTGTATGTATTAAGTATCTCACTGTCCTCTTCACGGCCTTAAGATGACATTCCTTAGGAGCAGCTTGATATCGTGCACGCATGCACACACTTAGCATGATATCAGGACGTGAAGCACATAGATATAACAATGAACCAATCATAGAGCGGTAAACTTTTTGATCAACCGGTTCACCATCTTTGGTCAAATCAAGATGTCCACTAGTAGGCATGGGTGTAGTCATACCTTTGCATTCTTGCATATTGAACTTCTTGAGTAAGTCCTTGGTGTACTTCGTTCGAGAGACAAAGGTGCCTTCCTTAGTTTGCTTTATTTGCAAACCAAGAAAGAATTTGAGTTCACTCATCATAGACATCTCAAACTTCTCCGACATTAGCTTCCCAAACTTTTCACTAAAATGAGGGTTAGTTTATCCAAATATAATATCATCGACATAAATTTGGCATACAAATAGTTCTCCATTAACCCTTTTAGTAAAAGAGTAGAATGTATTTTTCCAATTTCAAAGCCTTTTTCAATAAGGAACTGGTCAAGCATTTATAGAATGCTCTAGGAGCTTGTTTAAGACCATAAAGGGCTTTGTGAAGTTTGTAGACATGATTAGGTTTCTTAGGATTGACAAGGCTGGGAGGTTGCTTAACATAAACTTCCTCCTCAATTTCACCATTTAGAAAAGCACTTTTAGTGTCCATTTGGTACAAAGTGATATCATGGTGATTAGCATAAGCAAGTTAGATGCGAATGGACTCAAGTCTAGCAACGGGAGCATATGTCTCACCATAGTCCATACCTTCGACTTGTGTGTAGCCTTGGGCGACGAGACGTGCTTTGTTGCGAACCACTTGTCCATCTTCATCTTGCTTGTTGCGAAACACCCATTTGGTACCGATGATGTTGTGGTTGTTGTTGGGCTTCTCGACCAATGTCCACACTTGATTTCTCTCAAAGTTGTGTAGCTCTTCATGCATAGCGTTTATCCAGTCTGGATCCTCCAATGCTTCTTCAACCTTCATAGGTTCAATGCTAGAGAGAATGAGTAATGTTCACAAAAGTTAGCCAAACGAGTTTTAGAGCGAGTGATTCTCCCGGTTTGGATATCATTGTAGATTTTCTCCACGGGATGATCTTTAGCAATTCTTGCTCGAACTCATGAAAGCTTTTGCTTGGGTCTTGGTTGAACATCTTCTTCTTCTTGGCCTTCTTCATTGTTAGCATTATCGTTCTCTTGTCATGGTGGAGAAGGAGGTTGTTGACGTTCGTCTTGGTGCACTTCCTCGTTTTCTTCATCTTGGTGTGTCCCACTCATGGATGCTTCCGTATCAACTCTTGGTTCACCTTGTCATGAGGTAGAAGCTTCCACTTGGATGGACGAGGTACTCTCCTTCATCTCCGTTGGACGAATCTTGCCAATAGACAAGTCTTGGATTGCTTCTGAGGGATCTTTGTTTCCTACATCAATTGGCATTTGCTCTACTTGCGAGCCGTTAGATTCATCAAACTTCACGTCTATCGTTTCTTCAACCTTTCGAGTGAAATTGTTGTAGACACGGTATGTGTGAGAGTTTGAGCCATAACCAAGTAGGAAACCTTCATGAGACTTAGGAGAAAATTTAGAACGACGATGCTTATCAAGAATGTAGCACTTTGAGCCGAATACTCGAAAGTATCCAACTTGGGGTTTGTTACCGGTGAGGAGCTCGTATGCCGTCTTGCTGAGTAGCTTGTGAAGATACAAGCGATTTGTTGCATGACAAGCTGTCTCAACCGCTTCCGCCCAAAAGTGTTTTGGCATCTTGTACTCATCAAGCATAATTCTTGCCATCTTGATAAGAGTCCAGTTCTTCCTCTCAACGACTCCATTTTGTTGAGGTGTGTACGTAGCCGAGAACTCATGTGCAATCCCTTCTTCGTCAAGAAAGGTGTCTACATTTGTGTTCTTGAACTCCGTTCCGTTGTCGCTTAGAACCTTCTTGATCTTCACGTCAATTTGATTTTGGGCCTTCCTAGCAAAGTTTTTTAAGATCTTTTGGACCTGCGATTTGTCATCAAGAAAGAACACCCACGCAAATCTTGAAAAATCATCAACTATTACTAGACCAAATGAGTTACCACCGAGACTCTTGTAGGCATTTGGACCAAAGAGATCCATGTGAAGTAGCTCGAGTGGTCTTCTTGTGGTCATGATGTTCTTAGCGCGATGACTTCCTCCAACTTGTTTCCCTGCTTGACAAGCACTAAAAAGTCTATCCTTGTCAAATATGACATCGTTAACGCCAAGGATATGATTTCCTTTAATGAGTTTGTCAAGGTTTCGCATGCCCACATGGCCTAGCCTTCTATGCCATAACCAGACTTTAGAAGATTTAGCAATTAAGCAAGTTCTAGGTTGAGCCTTTTTAGTGAAATCAACAATGTAAAGATCTCCTCTACGTATACCGGTAAAGACCATTTTATGATTATCTCTACGAAACACTTGGCAGTCTACTTCAGTAAATAGGACATTGAAACTGAAATCAGCAAGTCTAGATACTGAAAGTAAGTTGTAGCCAAGAGATTCAACGAGCATGACATTTTGTATGGAGCTATCATGTGAGATGGCCACCTTACCAAGGCCAACCACCTTACCCTTTGAATTATCACCAAAAGTGACATACTTTCGAGGGCCGTCGTTTCCATCAAGCTCATGGAACATGTCTTTATCTTCGGTCATATGATCAGTACATCCACTATCAAGGACCCATTCCTTTCCTCCAGCCATGTAGCCGCGAAGATTTGCCATAAGACCAAAGTGTCTCATCGCATCATCAAGATCATAGTCACTATCATCATCCTCATCATAGTATCCATGTTCAACATCATTTTGTGATTGATCAATTCCTAGAGAGGGTAATTCATTAGACAAATGATCATAACAATGGTCACCTTTATGAATTCTAATAGCTTCATATATGATACCGCTAATGGTCCCAAAATTTCCTATGGCACACATGAGATTGGTAAGCTCAAATAGACAATCACCAAAGCTAGGATCACTAGAATTCATCTTACTCAAAGCAATAGACTTATGGAGAATTTCGTCTAAATTTTTCAAGGAATAATCTGGAAATTGTTCCTCAAGAAATTTCCATATAGTATAGGCACAATCAAGAGTAGGCAAACTAGCAATCAAACTTTTGGGCAATCCTCTTATGACAAGATAGATGGTTCTAAGATTGCGAATCATGTCAAGATCCTCTTCGGGTGTGGGATGCAAGGGATCAATATGAGGTGCACAAGGGCTAGCAATGTACTTGTTCAAGTGATATTCATTGAAAATCTCAAGCATTTCATTTTTCCACTCATGAAAATATTCTCCATCAAGAATAGGCACTCTATGTCTAAGACTCCCCAAAGTAGACACATCCATCTTCCTCCAAAGGTGTTTAAACCAAGGCAATGGAGACCAACGCACTGATACCAATTGAAAGGATCGAGAAGAGGTGTCTAGAGGGGGGGTGATTAGACACTAAGTACCAAAAGTTGCAGTTTTTAATTTCTTTAAGTTGAAGTGGAGTTTTGGCACAAGTTTAACAAACACAATACATATCAAGCAAGCATGCAAAGAGTATATGAGCAGCGGAAAGTAAGCATGCAACTTGCAAGAATGTAAGGGGAAGGGTTTGGAGAATTCAAACGCAATTGGAGACACGGATGTTTCTGTCATGGTTCCGATAGGTGGTGCTATCGTACATCCACGTTGATGGAGACTTCAACCCACGAAGGGTAACGGTTGCGCGAGTCCACGGAGGGCTCCACCCACGAAGGGTCCACGAAGAAGCAACCTTGTCTATCCCATCATGTCCATAACCCACGAAGGACTTGCCTCACTAGCGGTAGATCTTCACGAAGTAGGCGATCTCCTTGCCCTTACAAACTCCTTGGTTCAACTCCACAATCTTGTCGGAGGCTCCCAAGTGACACCTAGCCAATCTAGGAGACACCACTCTCCAAGAAGTAACAAATGGTGTGTTGATGATGAACTCCTTGCTCTTGTGCTTCAAATGATAGTCTCCCCAACACTCAACTCTCTCTCACAGGATTTGGATTTGGTGGAAAGAAGATTTGAGTGGAAAGCAACTTGGGGAAGGCTAGAGATCAAGATTCATATGGTGGGAATGGAATATCTTGGCCTCAACACATGAGTAGGTGGTTCTCTCTCAGAAAATGTGTATTGGAAGTGTAGGTTTGTTTTGATGGCTCTCTCCACGAATGAAGAGTGGGTGGAGGGGTATATATAGCCTCCACACAAAAACTAACCATTACACACAATTTACCAATCTCGGTGAGACCGAATTGAGAAACTCGGTCTGACCGATTTAGCAAACCTAGTGGCCGTTAGGATTTTCGGTGGGACTGAGATGCAACTCGGTAGGACCGATATGGTTAGGGTTAGGGCATAATGTAATCTCGGTGAGACCGATTACACAAACTCGGTGGGACTAATTTTGGTAATAAGCTAACCAGAGAGTTGGTCAGGCAAACTTGGTGAGGCCGATTACACAAACTCGGTGGGACCGATTTTGGTAATGGACATACATAGAGAGATTACAATCCCATCTCGGTGAGACCGAGATCCCTATTGGTGAAACCGATTTGCCTAGGGTTTGTGGTAGTGGCTATGACATCTGAACTCAGTGGCGCTAGATAGAAGAATCGGTGGGGCCGAGTTTGACTTTTGGTTTAGGTCATATGTGGATGTGGGTAAGGTAGTTGAGGGTTTTGGAGCATATCACTAAGTACTTTGAGCAAGCAAGCCATTACACAACACCTCATCCCCTCTTAATAGTATTGGCTTTTCCTATAGACTCAATGTGATCTTGGATCACTAAAATAGAAAATGTAGAGTCTTGATCTTGAAGCTTGAGCTAATCCTTTGTCCTTAGCATCTTGAAGGGGTTCCACATCCTTTAGTCCATGCCACTTAATTTGTTGAACTTGTCTGAAACATACCAGGTAAAAGTATTAGTCCAACAAGAGATATGTTGTCATTAATTATCAAAATCACCCAGGGAGCACTTGTGCTTTCAGGGGTATAGCTGATGGTCGCGGAGTCGTTGTAGCACTGCTCGGAGGTGATCCTTGTGCTCTTCTTCACCCTTGGAGTAAACGAGGATGTCATCAATGAAGACTACTATGAATTTGTCGAGGAAGTCCATGAATACTTTGTACATCATATGCATGAAGAAAGCAGGGGCATTGGTGAGACCAAAGGACATCACTGTATATTCATAAAGACCGTACCGAGTAGTGAATGCGGTCTTAGGAATATCTTCCTTTTTAATCTCGAGCTGATGATATGCGGTCCGTAAATCGATCTTAGAGAATACCTTAGCCCCACTGAGCTGATCAAACAGATCATCAATCCTTGGCAGCGGATATTTATTTTTGATGGTGACCTCATTCAACTGGCAGTAATCTACGCACATGCGGAGGCTGCCATCCTTTTTGTCCACGAAAATAGCAGGTGATCCCCATGGTGAAGAGTTGGGACGAATATATCCTTTTTGGAGCAATTCATCGAGCTGTTTCTTTAGCTCCACTAATACTGATGAGGGCATCCGGTAATACTTCTTGTATAATGGTGCAGTTCCGGGCACAAGGTCTATTGCAAATTCCAGCTCTTGATCTGGTGGCATGCCTGGCAGTTCTTCTAGAAATACATCAGGGTACTCGCTGACCATAGGAATTAATTCCAACTCAGCCACAGCGGTGGAAACCAATTCTTGTTTGGGTATATTCTTGCGAGCATAGAATTTGGTAGTCTGCCCATTTAGACTGGTCAAAGTGACTTCTCCTGTTGCGCAGTTTATGCAAACTTGATATTGGGTCAACCAATTCATACCCAATATAATATCCAACTTTTCAGACTCAATAATTATCAGAGAGGTTGGAAAGTAGACTCCGTTGATATTGATTTCCAGATCACGGCAGACCAGATTGCTCTTGATTAGAGATCCCGGGGTTTGTACCAGCATATTTTTGCCCAAAAGCATACAAGGAAATTTGTTTGGGCAACAAAACTCCGAGAAATAAATGAATGGAAGCCCCAGAGTCAAATAAAATTACGGCAGGTATGTCATTAACAGAAAACATACCAATGACGACTTCGGGGTTCTCTTGGGCTTCATCGGCTGAGAGATGATGCATGTGCCCAGTAAAGTTTTGCTGGGTCGGGCATGACTCTATAAAGTTGACTTGTGGCCTAAATGGGGCATTCGCCTTGTTGTTCTTGGGGCAATGTCTAGCATAATGACCGTTTTGATTTCCATGTTGTCCAACCATAGCTTGCACACTTCTTAATATTTCAAGCAGATCATTGTTCCTTCTTTCCTCAAACATACGCAGAATTTGCTCGGTGGAGGGCGGATTTGGCGGTGGAGGCGGTGGCGGAACGTACGGCTCGGGAGAATGTCCTGCCTGTCGTGCGGATCAACGAACAGGAGTTCCCTCACAAACATTGCTACTGCTACCTCCCCGCGTCATCCTATTGTGGATTTTTCCCAAGACAACGCAAGCGAGATGAGAAACATCCAAGAATAAATTTGGCGGAAAGCCAGCAACAAATCCCGGAAGAAAACAAAAGAGCGAAGAAAATACGGCGAATAAAGTCCCAACATAATTATACATAGACTCATACATGAAAGATAAACAACATGACAGGTTCAACTACTCTCATACATGCAACGAAACATCATGACTCATACGGCTAAATCCGTACATCATCCGGACGACTGCGAAAACTCAGAGGTACTACTACTCTGCTGGTGTTGTGGTGTCCTCTCCTGAAGCGGACTAGGATCCTGAACTGACGAGGATAACGGAAACCTCCGGGTTAAAGGTAACACGACGGCGCTGCCTCGAGGGCTCTTCCTCAGGGGCATGGGTAGGATGAAGCATCGAGGCTACAGGAGTAGTGATAAGTGAAACCCACTCGGCAGGAGTACTGAGAGGGTTCACCGTCGAGGTGCCCGAGCTACTCGAGGGAGTAACTGGTGAAATAGGGGAACTAGAACTGGCTGGAATATAAGGAGTAAATCCAAGAGAAGGTGGAGTAGTGGTAGATCTAGTAGTGACCAAAGCAGCGGCTAAAGCAGTACTGGCACGAGTCAGCTCTCGAGCTAGTTCGTGGATCAATAAATAGCTAGCAGTGACATAACAAGCAAGGTGGCTAGCAACACTATCAGACTCCGGATCAATGATCTGGAAACGGACACGACTAGTGTCGTGTAGAGAGGGGTAGTAAAAGAAACCTGGGTGGTTCTGCATTCGGACCTCGTTGTAGCGAAGCTCGACAAGGACCTCGAATGTAGCAAACTAGACAGCCTGAGAAGCGGTAGAGGCGTAACCGCAATGAGAAGTACAGCTATAAGAGCCGGAATCAGAACTAGTGCGCAGAGTAACCACTGCGTGATACTCATACACTGAATCAGCTAGACACTCCCGGTACACACGATAGACTGGATCGTCTTCGAGGGGGTACAGCCGACACCACACATTGCGAAGTAGGTGCGGTAACGTGTACGGCATCAGCTGCAACTGGCACGGATACGGCACCGGAGCCATCTACACTCACAACCATTAGCAGGTTAGCATAAAAATATAAATCAAGTGCATGCAATGCAACAACCAGCTACAATTGCTACCGGCACTCAACTTAAACTTGTATCTAACGTGCAGTTAAAACGTCATAGTCTAGCGTGGCCTACAGTCAGCGCGGCTCTGATACCAAGCGTTGTGGCAACCCGGCTCAGAGCAACCGGTTTACCCTGCATTGCCAGCCCAGAGACCATGTCTTCTGGCAACACACAACATCTTGGTACAGAAAAACAACTGCTTTATTGATGCTAGCGGATCAGAGTTTATATTACAACATATGTCGAGGCCAAGCAGCACGCACGGTGCGGCTGAACAATATGTACATTATTTAGTGAACATAAAGGGGCCTCGATCATAACAACTACGCGGCAGCGGAACAACGTCGTAGCGGAAACTCCATAGCACAGGGACACTGATGTGGACATGATCTAGACTCGAGCAGTGCTCCTTTCCAACGCGACTTTCCTGAAATCTGGCATGACATGCCAGGTCAGTACATTGAATGTACTTGCAAGCTCACAACATGCATAATCATAATGACAAACAATATCATGATAATTAACCAGTTATTAATGCAATAATGTTCCAACATGCTGTGATCATGCTCTTGTGATAAACGTCCCTCAGGACCGACTTACCAACCATGATCGTTCTCGGATCACAAACAAACCACCATCGTGGTCTAGACCAGAATAACATGTGATCCTTACGGCGATCACAACCACGACCAATATTTGGTCTCGAACATCTCGATGGCCTTTCCGCCATCATCAACAGTGCAAAGTTCATGACTTAGTGTGCAAGTTTATTAAACGTTGACTCATGGTGGGACCTACTACGAGGCGTCCATGACCGTGGACTCGGCTATCGATAGATTATACACTCTGCAGAGGTAGCACACTGTACCCACACAACGGAACCCATGGCTTCACACTCCCATTCGGGTGGACCAACGGCATTCTGACAAAACCCTTCCATTGCCATGACACTCTCCCGGCCACTCCGACCCAATGCCCAACAGGCTAGTCTTGGGTGGCCCCGTGTCTACCAAAGACACAACGACCACCGTCGTGGCCAAAACGATCCCACTCGGGGACCCGGTACGATGATCTCAACAACGAGCACACAAGGTTATGCCTGCTTACCGGGCCAGGGTAAGCATGCCCATAACCTTACCTAGTTGGAGGCACCGACCAGAGGCATGTCAATGGACCGAATCAAGGCCTTCCCACAAAGGAAAATGTGGTTGCACTGGGAAAATCTCGATTCAGCGACACCATGACCAGTCAACGATATATTCAAGTTGAGTTATATTTAGGTTCAACTGAAAATGAAAATGACCGGTGTCATAGCATGCCATGAAATGCAATACTACACATGGATCACATATTAACGAAAATGACTGATGTCAACCATATTCACACTAAGCATAAGCATCAACAACTTATATTACTTTCCTGGACAGGGTAACTCTCACTTTAACAATATATTTTGCAGCAAGTATTATTATTTTCTCATGCAAGCAAATTACTTCGATTAATTTCTCATAAGCATAGCAAAAATTTACTATCATCACCACAGTCAAATCCTAATTTCTTTACCAACCAAGTTAGGTTCAAACATTCTATAAATGGCTAAACAAGTACTTAACATAATATTTTCTAGCAAATTTAACTATTTTATTTATGCAAGAAAATAACTTTAAGTAATTACTCATATGCATAACAAATCATTTTATCATTACCACAAGTAGGCCTTAGCTTTTGTTTACCAACTAAACTAGTTCCAAACATTCTGTAAATCAAGCATAATGACTAACAAATACTTGATAGAATATAAATAACATAATAGTTATTTAAATGCATGGATTAATCATTTCATTCAAGTAAGAAAATCATCAATATTGAAATGACACCATGAAAATGTTGCTGTGGCTTGCCTTAGTGCAGATGAGGTTCACAAGCCTCACCCTCTGAAAATAAATTTAAGCACAAGAAGAAAATATCAAGAACTCTTCTGAAAATCATCAGAAATTCTAGACAGCTCAGAAAAATCTCATTTTTGGTGAGCTGCTAGATTTCTTTGCAAAGAACATAATGCAAAAAGAATCAATTTATTTGGACTTATGGTTGAAGAGTTATAGCTGTTTGAAGCTCTCTGGAAATGGACTGAATTTGAATTTAAATAAAACAGACTAGGGGGGTGACGTCGAAGGCGTAAAGCCTCAGGGCGCCACCACTCGTACCGCTTCACGCGCGTACTGAGTGGCTGACTAGAGGGCCCCGCTAGTCAGGTGAGAAGGAGGTAAGAAGGAAACAGAGGGGGGTCGCGGCTTCGCCGGAGCTCTTGCCGGCGACGAGGGCTCCTTGGCCAAAACGAGAGGGAGGGATCGAGAGAGGGGGTGGAGGCGCACCTGCCCATACCCGTAGCGTAGCTAGGGGTGGTCGGACAACGTCGAAATCAACCTCGCAAGCGGAGGCAAAGGGTGGTGGTCACCGGAGATGAGGAAGATGGCGAGCAGAGGCAACTTCAGGGGCTCCAGGGGGACGGGATGGCTTCACCGGAGAGAGGCGGAGGCCCTGGAAGGATCGCCCTGGCCTGGGAGGGCTGGAGCTACCGCGACGAACAGAGGGGATCGCCGGCGATCTCGAGCTCGAGGACGGTGGCCGGCGGCCTGCTCGGCCGGGCTATGGTTTCCTGCGCGCTTGTGGGGTGTGTGGGAGTGGTGGATGGTGCTCGAGGAGGCTGGGGGCGGCTCCATTTATAGGCGAGCGGAGAGGGGGTGTTCGGGTTCCGCCGGTGGACACCTGTCCACGGCGCCCAGCGAGGAGCGGCGTCAGTGAGAGGGGGAGAAGGCGACGCAGCTCACGTGGCGACTGTTGGCGAACGGGACGAGCACAGGAACGAAGAGAGGGCGACGAGCACAGTGCGCACTGCACTGTTGGGTTGGCCGGACCATGCCCATGCTCGCTACGGCGAGCTCCAGCATCGGCGAGCGCCAGGGGGAGTTAATGGCGTTGAGACGAGGACGGTGGCGTAGTTTGGCACATTCGGGCAGATGAGGGAAGTGAGCACACACGAACAGAGCGCTCGGCGGGACCTAGAGCATGCTGACAAGCATGCTGGCATCATGGACACACGTGGTCACCGCGTGAACTCCTCCCTCAGGCCGACCAACGTCGAAAGATCATGTCTGGCTTGATGTTCGTGGTAGTTTTGAGGATTACCACGCTTTGGTTTGGCTCCAGATGAAGTAGAGAAGATTTTACATGCCAGGTAAGTTTCTGATCAATAACTTTGAGATGTTACTGAGGTCAAATGGCTGGGAGTTGGGGGCTGTGCTTTGGAGGCTAGCCATCATCTCCCAAGGTGATGATGCATAAGAAAATTCAGGCACAATGGAGCAAGTGAAATGGTAGTTGCTGTAGAAACCACCATTTCTGTCCAGAACAGGAAATATTTTCTATAGCAAAAATATTCCAAAAAGTGATGAAATATTTTTGCTCGGGAAGGTGCCCTAGGGTTCAAAGAATATTTGGGAATTTTCTCAGATTTTTGTGGGCAAGAAAAATGAGGGTTGCTTTGGAGCTCATTGAACTAGCTGGGGTTTTAGAGAGGAAAAATGAATATTTTTCATTTAAGGAAAATATTCCCAAGATTATTTTGAGGTGGATCAGAAGGGGAATGATGATTAGAGAGGAGAATGATGCAGGTGAAAGCCAAGGGTACCCAAGTGTTTAGGTCCATATGAAAAGATTCAAAAACCCCAACTTTCAAAATAAATCCAAATGAAAATCAGGCAAATAAGAGAGGGCGAAAATCAGGCTGTCACAACCCCCCCCCCCCACTTAGAATGAATCTTGTCCTCGAGATTCGGTTGCTTGGGAAAACCACTCTGGATAATGAGCCCTTAGGAATTCTTCCCGCTCCCAAGTTGATTCTGACTCTGTGTGATGTTCCCACTGAACTTTGTAAATTTTTCTTACTTTACTGCGAGTGACCCTTTCCATCTGATCCAAAATTCTAAACGGTCTTTCTTCATAGGTCAAATCATTTGCCAATTCTACCTTAGTCATAGCAGTCCTTTTCTCAGGCGGGGATATGCAACATCTTAGTTGTGAAACATGAAACACGTTATGCATGTCTGCCAATTCGGCGGGTAGTTCCAACTGATATGCAACAGTACCTACCCGGGACATGACTGGAAATGGACCAATAAATCTGGGTGCCAATTTTCCACGGGTCTGAAATCTCTTGACTCCTTTCATAGGAGTGACTCGGAGGTATACGTGTTCTCCAGGTTCAAATTTGATCTGTCGGTGCTTTGCATCGTAATAACTTTTCTGTCGAGATTTGGCCAATTGCAATCTGTCTCTGATTTCCTTAACTTGTTTCTCAGCTTCCATCATGAGATCTATTCCGAAGATATGGCTATCTCCAGTTTGAGACCAATTTAAAGGAGTGCGGCACTTACGGACATACAGAGCTTCATACGATGACATCTTTAGACTGGTCTGGAAGGTGTTGTTATAAGAAAACTCGGCATATGGCAAGCAATCTTCCCATTCAGGTCCTTGGGCTAAAGCACAGGCTCGCAACATATCCTCGAGTATTTGGTTTACCCGCTCTGCCTGTCCATCCGTCTGAGGATGATAAGCAGTACTATATTTCAGTGCTGTCCCCAAGGCTTGATGGAGACGTGACCAAAAAGCGGAGGTAAACAGGGAACCTCGGTCGAAAGTGATAGTTCGGGGTACTCCATGCAGACTGACTATTCTGGACACATACAACTGTGCAAGTTGATCTGCTCGATGTCTGGTGCTGATTGGAATGAAGTGAGCAACCTTGGTTAAGGTGTCCACTATGACCCAGATTGCATCATTGCCTCGCTGAGTCTTAGGCAATCCCGTAAAGAAATCCATACAAGTGTCATCCCATTTCCATTGCGGGCCAAAACTTATAACATTGGCGAACTCATTCTATGCCTACCGGAGAAGAAAAAGGACAAGCTCAAGCCCAAATGGGAAGGTCCCTTCGTTTTTGACAAAGTTCTGACCGGTGGAGCGTACCATCGGTGGGACGCATCAGACAATCGACTCGAGCCAAACCCATGGAACGTAGCCAAACTCCGAAGGTTCTATGCCTAGCGCCAGACTCTATGTTCATCTCCTTACCTCCGTCAAATTTTTATATATCCGTTATCTGTCTTTTCTTTCTTTCTTTCTTCCCTTTTTCTTCACGGCCTTAAAAGGTTAAAATGTGTCTTGACTACACAATCTTGATACGCTAGGCGTGCTCATTATACCTGGGGGCTTCTTATACAGAAGCTTAAGATAACTATGTTCCGGGATCTATGCCCCCCTCACATGTGTTACTTTTCCACATGTACCTTTTCTTCGCCATTATATGCATCGATATGACTTAAGTTTTGGCCAAGATGGGTTGCCTGGCTCTTGTGTTTATGCCCTACGTTCCCGTTAATTCGGCTAGGGCATAAGGGGAGCACCTCTGCGATTGTTACTGCTGGGTCAGCCGGATGTGTACCTCAGACTGGGTGAAGCCGAAAGCTAGCGTTCTTAAGGGAATATTCGGCTGGTGAACAAAAGATGACTTTTATTTATTGTAATACATGCCCCCAGATGTTTATATCTTGCGTCTCTTCTCGCAGTTCGGACATGCACATTAATGCATGCGTACCCAGGGAATGGAACCCTTAACGAAACTATTCTCACTAGAAGATGTTTCTTACTATCCATGTAATATAACATAGCTAGTTGGGTACTTGTCTGTTCAAGCACTTATGACCCCTACGCCTGGTTTCCACGCGTACCCCGGGTTTTACATAACTGAGCAGGTATTTGGATACACTCCGGACTGTCGGGTCCGGAGGTTGAAGCGAAAAGGTCCGCCATGACAAATGATTTACAATCCGGCTAGGGACAATATATGTCACTTGAAGTACACAGTCACTTAGACTGACTAAATTCTTATTCTATACCATCCAACAGGCTATCTAGCCTACTATCCTGTTGGGAATACTTTGCGGCTAATTTCACCTGGTCATACACCAAACTGACGGGGATCTCTTTCCCATCAGACCCCACAGGTCCGACTTCGGCCATGTAGGTCGGGTCAGCCTTGGTATATCGCGTCTTCACCATGGCCCAGGCTTCCCTTGCACCTTGTCGGCAGGCTGATATCTTCCATAATCGGAAGTGCCGCCGTGCTCCCTTGAGCATCTCTACAAGCTCCCCCATGCCTCCTGGCAGGGGGGCGGATGGCCACAAGGCTAGGGCAATGCCCTGCATCACCTGCCGAACTTGTTCGTGCAGTTGTGAGAGCTCTGGCAGAAGATCACCCGCAGACCCAGGCATCTCTTCTGCGGGACGACCCGTCAGCATACCTACAGATATAACTTTGTTAGCCGGTTTCTTCGCCGAACTCTATAAAAGTACGTTCAAGCACTTACTAAAAATGCCGTGTCAAAGCCTCTTATTCTCCTTTACGGAGTAAGCAATCTGGGCCCGAACATCTTTCAGTTCAATGCCCAGCCGGGTATTGGCATCTTGGAGATCGTTTTTCTCCCGCCTAACCTGCGTAAGCACGCGCTCGCCAGCCTTTAGCTATCGTTGAGCATGTTGCTCATCCCCTCGCACGACCTCCGGATTCACTCCGGGATCATCTGCAGAATCTATTGTTAGATTTGCATGCTTGCTGAATACTAACTGGTACATGTCATTCTTTTAGATAGAAACAAGTGTTACCAGATGGGGCCTTCTCGGACTCCTTCATTGCGGCAACTGCGGCCCATAGCTGGGCTTTGCACGCCTATAGCTCTTGAGACAACTGGGTATTCTTCTCCGTAAGAACCTATGCAAACAATGATCCTTAAATCAGCTATGCCAACTGTTTCAAGTCTCCGGGGCTACTGATATACATAATTATTAGATTTTCTTACCCGTATATCCTTCACATACTGGTCCGTGGCTCGGGCAAGACCATTTTGAGCAGCTCGGATGTACACGTCTCCTGAGTTGAAGGCATCAAACGCCTCTTCAGAGAAACAAGTGTCGTGGAGTACGGCCCGGCGACGCCTGTGATTCATGGCACTCTCCACTTCGGAATTCGTAGCAGACAGCCTATCTGCATCCTCTATAGGAGGAACATCTGGTGTTGGCCCCACGTTAGCATCTGCCTCTAAGTCCGGCTCTGGAGCCCGGCTGGTGGAGGCTTGGCCAGCAGGCTCTCTAGATATGGTCCGGCGAGCGTTTTTCCTGCCAGGAACCATGGACGTTATTATATTTTAAAAGACGACAACCACGGAGCGGGGTTCTTTTTCATACCTCTCCGATGGCGTCTCAGTCCTAACCGCCTTCCTTTTAAGCCTACCTGGCTTCGGTGCCCCTTGTTGGTGAGTCACTGCGGGTTTGGCATGGCGTCCCGAGGGCCTTCCCTGTAAGACACGATATGTG
Organism: Triticum urartu; assembly: GCF_056163025.1. Lineage (NCBI taxonomy): Eukaryota > Viridiplantae > Streptophyta > Magnoliopsida > Poales > Poaceae > Triticum > Triticum urartu. Next base: position 108,390,044 of record NC_141875.1, on the reverse strand, counting down.
TGCAGTAGGTGAAGTGCGAAAAATAGGGATCCTTCTCGGAAGTTGGGACTCTGGTTTTACTTACATGCAATGCAGGGAGCAGTCCAGGATAATCGGCTATGATGGCCACCAAGGCACCGTCACAGCTTAACTGATAGAACTTCCTATCGATGAGCTCCACAAATGTGTTCGGATCCTCTTCGAGTCCGGGGTCAAGGGCCTGGTCAGGGTCCTCTAGTTGTGGAGATGGGCTATGGACCTCCCGCATAGCTTTTCGAAGTTCCTGCTATGAAATAGCAAGGTAAATACTTATGACGAAGAATGCGGAAAGGTCTGGAGTGGAAAGTAGCAGCTCACCCAGTTTGGGGGTTGTACATGGAGAATCCATCCCGTGGCTTAATGCGGATGAACTCCTCTTCCTCTCCTTTATATAAATCGGACAGTATTTTCGCTAGAGCCGTGATGGAGTCCGGTCCCTTACGACCACAGTGGGTGGCATCGTCTTCTCCATTAAAGTGCCACATGGGTTGTCCCCGATATTGAAGTGGCTGCACCCCCCGCATTATACATATTGACCTAACCTCGATTGTTGTCAATCCCGATTTGGCCAGCGTTTCTATCCGTCCCATCAGGTAAAGGACCTCTCTGTTATCTTCCTCCTGGGGGCTCCGAGGGCGCCAGCTGCGGCGTTTCTTTAAAGGGGTGTTATCGAAATTAGGAAGGCCCATCCGAATAGGGTCCGTAAGGGGGACGTCCTCCATATAAAACCACTCCGAAGGCCAGTACTCGAATGTCTTCTTCGCAGTACCGGACAGGTATTCGGTCCCGGCGATGTGCCATATCTCGGCTCCGCCCACTTGATATATTGACCCCTCCTGTGTACGGGGTACGAGGCAGAATAGCCTCTTCCATAGCTCGAAATGAGCTTCGCAGCCCAAAAACAGCTCGTAGAGGGCAACGTAGCCAGCAATGTGTAATATGGGGGCCGGAGTGAAGTTATGCAGCTGGAGGCCGTAGAACTCCAGGATCCCGCGGAGGAACGGATGGATTGGAAATCCAAGCCCCCTCAATAAGTAAGGGACAAGGCATACTCGCTCCCCCATGGATGGGTTGGGGAAGCTCTCCGCTTGCTCCCCGCCGTTGTAAGTGGCAAGTCCGGCTCGAACGGGGACCATATACGCTGGAGGGAGAAACCCCTGGGTCTGTAACTCTACTAATTGGCTGTGGGGGATGGAACACCTCTTCCAATCGCTTGGCTTAGGGCCGCGGGAGCGAGAGGAGGAGCTGCGATGGCTGGCCATGATGGGATGGACTTTTTCCGGGCGCGCTCTGATGGATACTCGATGTGGGAGGATGGTGTGATCTGGATCTGAGGATCCCCGTCTCTTTAAATTGATGATTTACTCACATGGTTAGGGTGGCAAGTGTAAAAATGCTCCGACTTCTCGCATTTGCTCAACACGTGGAGGATAGCCATTATTAGGCGCAGTAGCCAAGGAGTGCAACATTCATGGGAAGCCAAACACTACTCGACAGGTATTCGGAATTTGGAGAAGAACCCGCCTTGCAATGCCGAAGACAATCTGCGCGCCGGACTCATCGTCATTGAAGCCTGGTTCGGGGGCTACTGAGGGAGTCCTTGATTAGGGGGTCCTCGGACAGCCGGACTATATCCTTCGGCCGGACTATATCACGGACATGACAAGGAGTCTCGACATGGTCAAGACGTAAAGATCTATATATTGGAAGCCTATGTTTGGACATCGGAATGGTTCCGGGTGAAATCGGGAGTATACCGGAGTACCGGGAGGTTACCGGAACACCCCAGGAGGTATATGGGCCTTATTGGGCCTTAGTGGAAGAGAGGGGAAAGAAGCAAAGTAGGGGGCATGCCCCCCACGCCTAGAGAGGCCGGCCCCTCCCCCTCCTCCACTCCTTTATATACGAGGGAGGGGGGCACGCCATAGACACACAAGTTGATCATTGATCTTTAGCCGTGTGCGGTGCCCCCATCCACCATAATCCACCTCGGTAATATCGTAGCGGTGCTTAGGCGAATCCCTGTTCCGGTAGCAACATCATCACTGTCATCACACCGTAGTGCTGACGAAGCTCTCCCTCGAAGCTCTACTGGATCGTGAGTTCGTGGGACGTCACCGAGCCGAACGTGTGCAGATCACGGAGGTGTCGTATCTTCGGTACTAGATCGGTCGATCGTGAAGACATACGACTACATCAACCGCGTTGTCATAACGCTTCCGCTTATGGTCTACGAGGGTACGTAGAAGATACTCTCCCCTCTTGTTGCTGTGCATCACCATGATCTTGCGTGTGCGTAGGAATTTTTTTGAAATTACTGCGTTCCCCAATAGTGTTATCAGAGCCAGGTTTATGCGTAGATGTTATATGCACGAGTAGAACACAAAGGAGTTGTGGGCGTGATTATATACATATTGCTTGTCGTCACTAGTTGATTCTTGATTCAACGGCATTGTTGGATGAAGCGGCCCAGACCGACATTATGCGTACGCTTAAGCGAGACTGGTTCTACCGACGTGCTTCGCACACAGGTGGCTAGTGGGTGTCTATTTCTCCATCTTTAGTTGAATCGGATTCAATGAACAGGGTTCTTTCTGAAGATCAAAAAGCAATCACTATTTGTGGTTTTTGATGCGTAGGTAAGAACGGTTCTTGCTCAGCCCGTAGCAGCCACGTAAAACTTGCAACAACAAAGTAGAGGACGTCTAACTTATTTTTGCAGGGCGTGTTGTGATGTGATATGGTCAAGACATGATGCTAAATTTTATTGTATGAGATGATCATGTTTTGTAACACAGTTATCGGCAACTGGCAAGAGCCATATGGTTGTCACTTTATTGTATGAAATGCAACCGCCATGTAATTGCTTTACTTTATCACTAAGCGGTAGCGATAGTTGTAGAGGCAATAGTTGGCGAGACGACAACGATGCTTCCATGGAGATCAAGGTGTCAATCCGGTGACGATGGTGATCATGACGTTGCTTTGGAGATGGAGATCAAAGGCACAAGATGATGATGGCCATATCATATCACTTATATTGATTGCATGTGATGTTTATCCTTTATGCATATTATTTTGCTTAGTTCGGCAGTAGCATTATAAGATGATCTCTCACTAAATTTCAAGGTATAAGTGTTCTCCTTGAGTATGCACCATTGCTACAGTTCGTCGTGCCGAGACACCACGTGATGATCGGGTGTGATAAGCTCTATGTTCACATACAACGGGTGCATGCCATTTTTGCACATGTGGAATACTCGGGTTAAACTTGACGATCCTAGCATATGCAGATATGGCCTCGGAACACTGGAGACCGAAAGGTCGAGCGTGAATCATATAGTAGATATGATCAACATAGTGACATTCACCATTGAAAACTACTCCATCTCACGTGATGATCAGACATGGTTTAGTTGCTAGGGATCACACGATCACTTAGATGATTAGAGAGATGTCTATCTAAGTGGGAGTTCTTAAGTAATTTGATTAATTGAACTTTAATTTATCATGAACTTAGTACCTGATAGTATTTTGCATGTCTATGTTGTTGTAGATAGATGGCCCGTGCTGTTGTTCCGTTGAATTTTAATGCATTCCTAGAGAAAGCTAAGTTGAAAGATGATGGTAGCAACTCCACGGACTGGGTCTGTAACTTGAGGATTATCCTCATTGCTACACAGAAGAATTACATCCTGGAAGCACCGCTAGGTGACAAACCCGCTGTAGGAGCAACACCAGATGTTGTGAACACCTGGCAGAGCAAAGCTAATGACTACTCGATAGTTCAGTGTGCCATTCTTTACGGCTTAGGACCGGGACTTCAACGACGTTTTGAACGTCATGGAGCATATGAGATGTTCCAGGAGTTGAAGTTAATATTTCAAGCAAATGCCCAGATTGAGAGATATGAAATCTCCAATAAGTTCTACAGCTGCAAGATGGAGGAGAATAGTTATGTCGGTGAACATATACTCAGAATGTCTGGGTACCACAACCACTTGACTCCACTCGGAGTTAATCTTCCTGATGATAGTGTCATTGACAGAGTTCTTCAATCACTGTCACCAAGCTACAAGAGCTTCATGATGAACTATAATATGCAATGGACGGATAAGACGATTCCTGAGCTCTTCGCAATGCTAAAGGTTGCGGAGGTAGAAATCAAGAAGGAGCATCAAGTGTTGATGGTCAACAAGACCACCAGTTTCAAGAAAAAGGGTAAAGGGAAGAAGGGGAACTTCAAGAAGAACAGCAAGCCAGTTGCTGCTCAAGTGAAGAAACCCAAGTCTGGACCTAAGCCAGAGATTGAGTGCTTCTACTACAAAGGAACTGGTCACTGGAAGTGGAACTACCCCAAGTATTTGGCAGAGAAGAAGGATGGCAAAGTGAAAGGTATATTTGATATACATGTTAGTGATGTGTACCTTACTAATGCTCATAGTAGTGCCTGGGTATTTGATACTGGTTCAGTTGCTAACATTTGCAACTCGAAATAGGGGCTACGGATTAAGCAAAGATTGGCTAAGGACGAGGTGACGATGCGCGTGGGAAATGGTTCCAAAGTCGATGTGATCGCCGTCGGCACGGTACCTCTACATCTACCTTTGGGATTAGTTTTAGACCTGAATAATTGTTATTTGGTGCCAGCGTTGAGCATGAACATTATATCCGGATCTTGTTTAATGTGAGACGGTTATTCATTTAAATCAGAGAATAATGGTTGTTCTATTTATATGAGTAATATCTTTTATGGTTATGCACCCTTGATGAGTGGTCTGTTTTTACTAAATCTTGATAGTAGTGATACACATGTTCATAGTATTGAAACCAAAAGATGCAGAGTTGATAATGATAGTGCAACTTATTTGTGGCACTGCCATTTTGGTCATATTGGTGTAAAGCGCATGAAGAAACTCCATTCTGATGGACTTCTGGAATCACTTGATTATGAATCACTTGGTACTTGCGAACCATGCCTCATGGGCAAGATGACTAAAACTCCGTTTTCCAGAACAATGGAGCGAGCAACAGAGTTATTGGAAATCATACATACTAATGTATGTGGTCCAATGAACATTGAAGCTCGCGGCGGATATCGTTATTTTCTCACCTTCACAGATGATTTTAGAAGATGTGGGTATATCTACTTGATGAAACATAAGTCTGAAACATTTGAAAAGTTCAAAGAATTTCAGAGTGAAGTGGAAAATCATCGTAACAAGAAAACCAAGTTTCTACGATCTGATTGTGGAGGCGAATATTTGAGTTATGAGTTTGGACTTCATTTGAAACAATGCGGAATAGTTTCGCAACTCACGCCACCTGGAACACCACAGCATAATGGTGTGTCCGAATGTCGTAATCGAACTTTACTAGATATGGTGCAATGTATGATGTCTCTCACTGATTTACCGCTATCATTTTGGGGTTACGCTTTAGAGACAGCTGCATTCACATTAAATAGGGCACCATCTAAATCCGTCGAGATGACACCTTATGAACTGTGGTTTGGCAAGAAACCCAAGTTGTCGTTTCTTAAAGTTTGGGGCTTAGGTGAAAAAGCTTCAACCTGATAAGCTCGAACCCAAATTGGAGAAATGTGTCTTCATAGGATACCCAAAGGAGACTATTGGGTACACCTTCTATCACAGATCCGAAGACAAGATATTCGTTGCTAAGAATGGATCCTTTCTAGAGAAGGAGTTTCTCTCAAAAGAAGTGAGTGGGAGGAAAGTAGAACTTGACGAGGTAATTGTACCTTCTCCCTTATTGGAAAGTAGTTCATCACTGAAATCAGTTCCAGTGATTCCTACACCAGTAAGTGAGGAAGGTAATGATGATGATCATGAAACTTCTGATCAAGTTACTACCAAACCTCATAGGTCAACTAGAGTAAGATCTCCACCAGAGTGGTATGGTAATCCTGTTCTGGAATTCATGTTATTTGACCATGACGAACCTACGAACTATCAGGAAGAGATGATGAGCCCAGATTCTGCAAAATGGCTTGAAGCCATGAAATCTGAGATGGGATCCATGTATGAGAACAAAGTGTGGACTTTGGTTGACTTGCCCGATGATCGGCAGGCCATAGAGAATAAATGGATCTTCAAGAAGAAGACTGACGCTGATGGTAATGTTACTGTCTACAAAGCTCGACTTGTTGCAAAAGGTTTTTGACAAGTTCAAGGAGTTGACTACGATGAGACCTTCTCACCGTAGCGATGCTTAAGTCCGTCCGAATCATGTTAGCAATTGCCGCATTTTATGATTATGAAATTTGGCAAATGGATGTCAAAACTGCATTCCTTAATGGATACCTTAAAGAAGAGTTGTATATGATGCAACCAGAAGGTTTTGTCGATCCAAAAGGTGCTAACAAAGTGTGCAAGCTCCAGCGATCCATTTATGGACTGGTGCGAGCCTCTCGGAGTTGGAATATACGCTTTGATAGTGTGATCAAAGCATATGGTTTTATACAGACTTTTGGAGAAGCCTGTATTTACAAGAAAGTGAGTGGGAACTCCGTAGCATTTCTGATATTATATGTAGATGACATATTGTTGATCGGAAATGATACTGAATTTCTGAATAGCATAAAAGGATACTTGAATAAGAATTTTTCAATGAAAGACCTCGGTGAAGCTGCTTATATATTGGGCATCAAGATCTATAGAGATAGATCAAGACGCTTGATTGGACTTTCACAAAGCACATACCTTGATAAAGTTTTGAAGAAGTTCAAAATGGATGAGGCAAAGAAAGGGTTCTTGCCTGTATTACGATGTGTGAAGTTGAGTCAGACTCAATGCCCGAGCACTGTAGAAGATAGAGAGAAAATGAAAGGTGTTCCCTATGCTTCAGCCATAGGCTCTATCATGTATGCAATGCTGTGTACCAGACCTGATGTGTGCCTTGCTATAAGTTTAGCAGGGAGGTACCAAAGTAATCTAGGAGTGGATCACTGGACAACGGTCAAGAACATCCTGAAATAGCTGAAAAGGACTAAGGATATGTTTCTCGTATATGGAGGTGACAAAGAGCTCGTCATAAACGGATACGTCGATGCAAGCTTTGACACTGATCCGGATGACTCTAAGTCACAAACCGGATACATGTTTTTATTAAGTGGTGGAGCTGTCAGTTGGTGCAGTTCCAAGCAGAGCGTCGTGGCGGGATCTACGTGTGAAGCAGAATATATAGCTGCTTCGGAAGCAGCAAATGAAGGAGTTTGGATGAAGGAGTTCATATCCGATCTAGGTGTCATACCTAGTGCATTGGGTCCAATGAAAATCTTTTGTGACAATACTGGTGCAATTGCCTTGGCAAAGGAATCCAGATTTCACAAGAGAACCAAGCACATCAAGAGACGCTTCAATTCCATCCGCGATCAAGTCAAGGAGGGAGACATAGAGATTTGCAAGAACATACAGATCTGAAAGTTGCAGACCCATTGACTAAGCCTCTCTCACGAGCAAAACGGGATCAGCACCAAGACTCCATGGGTGTTAGAATCATTAAAATGTAATCTAGATTATTGACTCTAGTGCAAGTGGGAGACTAAAGGAAATATGCCCTAGAGGCAATAATAAAGTTGTTATTTATATTTCCTTATATCATGATAAATGTTTATTATTAATGCTAGAATTGTGTTAACCAAAAACTTAGTACATGTGTGAATACATAGACAAACAAAGTGTCACTAGTTTGCCTCTACTTGACTAGCTCGTTGAATCAATGATGATTATTTTTCCTGACCATAGACATGAGTTGTCATTTGATTAACGGGATCACATCATTAGAGAATTATGTGATTGGCTTGACACATCCGTTTTCTCAGCACGATGATCGTTTAGTTTGGTGCTATTGCTTTCTCCATAACTATACATGTTCCTATGACTATGAGATCATGCAACTCCCGAATACTGGAGGAACACTTTGTGTGCTACCAAACGTCACAATGTAACTGGGTGATTATAAAGGTGCTCTACAGGTGTCTCCGATGGTATTTGTTGAGTTGGCATGGATCAAGATTAGGATTTGTCACTCCGATTGTCGGAGAGGCATCTCTGGGCCCTCTCGGTAATGTACATCACTATAAGCCTTCCAAGCAATGTAGCTAATGGGTTAGTTACGGGATGTAGCATTACGGAACAAGTAAAGAGACTTTTCGGTAACGAGATTGAACTAGGTATTGAGATACCGATGATCGAATCTCGGGCAAGTAACATACTGATGACAAAGGGAACATCGTATATCGTTATGCGGTTTGACCGATAAAGATCTTCATAGAATATGTAGGAACCAATATGAGCATCCAGGTTCCGCTATTGGTTATTTACTGAAGACATGTGTCGGTCATGTCTACATAGTTCTCGAACCCGTAGGGTCCGCACGCTGAACGTTCGGTGACGATCGATATTACGAGTTTATGTGTTTTGATGTACCAAAGGTAGTTTGGAGTCCCGGATTTGATCACGGACATGACGAGGAGTCTCGAAATGCCCGAGATGTAAAGATCGATATATTGGAAGCCTATGTTTAGACATCAGAATGGTTCCGGGTGAAATCGGGAGTATACCGGAGTAGCGGGAGGTTACCGGAACCCCCCGGGAGGTATATGGGCCTTATTGGGCCTTAGTGGAAGAGAGGGGAAAGAAGAAAAGGAGGCCCCCCCAAGCCCAATCCGAATTGGGAAGGGGGCCGACCCCCCTTTCCTTCCTTCTTCCTCCTCCTTCCTTCTCTACTAAAACCAACAAAGGGAAGAGCGGAATCCTACTCCCGGTGGGAGTAGGATTCCCTTGCGGCACGCCTAGAGAGGCCGGCCCCCTCCCCCTCCTCCACTCCTTTATATATGGGGTAGGGGGGCACCCCATAGACACACAAGTTGATCATTGATCTTTAGCCGTGTGCAGTGCCCCCTCCACCATAATCCACCTCGGTAATATCGTAGCGGTGCTTAGGCGAAGCCCTGTTCCGGTAGCAACATCATCACCGTAATCACGCCGTGGTGCTGACGATGCTCTCCCTTGAAGCTCTACTGGATCGTGAGTTCACGAGACATCACCGAGCCGAACGTGTGCAGATCGCGGAGGTGCCGTATCTTTGGTACTAGATCGGTCGATCGTGAAGACGTACGACTACATCAATCGTGTTGTCATAACGCTTCCTCTTACGGTCTACGAGGGTACATAGACGATACTCTCACCTCTCGTTGCTGTGCATCACAATGATCTTGCGTGTGCGTTGGAATTTTTTTTGAAATTATTGTGTTCCCCAACACATAGCCTCTTCATAGTTCGTAGGTTCGCCATGGTCTAGTAACACGACTTCCAGGACAGTATTACCGTACCACTCTGGTGCGGAACGTGCTCTGGTCGACCTACAAGGTCCAGTAGTAACTTGATCTGAAGTTTCATGATCATCATCATTAGCTTCCTCTCTAGTTGGTGTAGGCATCACGAGAACAAATTTCTCTGATGTGCTACTTCCCAAATTGAGAGAAGGTACAATTACCTCATCAAGTTCTACTTTCCTCCCACTCACTTCTTTCGAGAGAAACTCCTTCTCTAGAAATGTTCCATTCTTGGCAACAAAGATATTGCCTTCGGATCTGTGGTAGAAGGTGTACCCAATTGTTTTCTTATGGTATCCTATGAAGATGCACTTCTCCGATTTGGGTTCGAGCTTATCAGGCTGATGCCTTTTGACACAAGTGTCGCAACCCCAAACTTTAAGAAACGCCAGCTTAGGTTTCTTGCCAAACCATAGTTCATATGGTGTCGTCCCAACGGATTAGATAGTCCCCTATTTAACGTGAATGCGGCCGTCTCTAATGCATAACCCCAAAACGAAAGTGGTAAACCGGTAAGAGACATCATAGAATGCACCATATCCAATAAAGTACGGTTACGACGTTCGGATACACCATTACACTGTGGTTTTCCAAGTGGCATGAGTTGTGAAACAATTCCACATTGTTTTAAATGAAGGCCAAACCCATAAGTCAAACATTCGCCTCCGCGATCAGATCGTAGAAACTTTATTTTCTTGTTACGATGATTCTCCACTTCACTCTGAAATTCTTTGAACTTTTCAAATGTTTCAGACTTGTGTTTCATCAAGTAGATATACGCATACCTACTCAAATCATCTGTGAAGGTTAGAAAATAACGATACCCGCCACATGCTTCAACACTCATCGGACCGCATACATTGGTATGTATTATTTCCAATAAGTCATTGGCTTGCTCCATTGTTCCAGATAACGGAGTTTTAATCATCTTGCCCATGAGGCATGGTTCACAAGTATCAAATGATTCATAATCAAGTGGTTCCAAAAGTCCATCTGCATGGAGTTTCGTCAGGCGCTTTACACAAATATGACCAAAATGGCAGTGCCACAAGTATGTTGCACTATCATTATCAACTTTGCATCTTTTGGCATCAATATTATGAATATGTGTATCACTACAATCAAGATTCAATAAACCATTCATATTGGGTGTATGACCATAGAAGGTTTTATTCATGTAACCAGAACAACAATTATTCTCTGACTTAAATGAATAAACGTATTGCAATAAACATGATCTAATAATATTCATGCTCAACGCAAACACCAAATAACATTTATTTAGGTTCAACACTAATCCCAAAGGTAGAGAGAGTGTGCGATGGAGATCACATCAACCTTGGAATCATTTCCAACACACATTGTCACCTCGCTTTTAACTAGTCTCCGCAATTCCTGTTTCGAGTTACTACGAACACTAGTATTGAACCGGTATTAAATACCTAGGGGTTACTACGAACACTAGTAAAATACACATCAATAACATGTATATAAAATATACCTTTGTTCACTTTGCCATCCTTCTTATCTGCCAAGTATTTGGGTCAGTTCCGCTTCCAGTGACCAGTCCCTTTGCAGTAGAAGCACTCAGTTTCAAGCTTGGGTCCAGCTTTGTGCTTCTTCCCGGGAGTGGCAACTTGCTTGCCATTCTTCTTGAAGTTCGCTTCCATTCCCTTGCCCTTTTTTTGAAACTATTGGTCTTGTTAACCATCAACACTTGATGCTCCTTCTTGATTTCTACCATCGCCAATTTCAACAACGCGCAGAGCTCGGGAATCATTTTTGTCATTCCTTGCATATTATAGTTCATCACGAAGTTCTAGTAGCTTGGTGATAGTAACTAGAGAACTTTGTCAATCACTATCTTATCTGGAAGATTAACTCCCACTTGATTCAAGTGATTGTAGTACTGTGACGCCCGAATAATTAAGCTACAGTAATCCCAAGTTAAGGGTGCCACGTCACCACTGTTACTGTTGCTAATCCTCGGCTGATCCAAATCACGATCCAAATTCAAATTCAAATTTCTCAAACACGCAAAATAAAGTGATAAAAGTGTGGTAAATATTGCATAACTAATTATGGTGTTGACCCAACACTTTTGAAAAGTATTTTAGTGCTCTTTTGTGAATAAGACCTTGCCAAAATAGCAATATTTATCCCATTTATAATTAATACAAATCCTAATGAAATCATCTTGCCATCAAACCTTTTTCTAGCAGTGCTAAATATTCCATGTAATTTATTGAGCCAAGTCTCATATTTTACAAATGTGAATGGGTGGTCTAACAATTTGCAAATCAAATAGGAAAGAAAAAGAAAAGGGGAAACCCCGTGGACCCTGGCCCAACTGGGCCAAGGCCCAGCAGGCCGGCCCACCCCCACTGCCCCTGGCCTATTAGGCCACAGGCCCGAACCCTAACCACCTGATTCGTCCACTCCCCCACGCCCCCACACTCCTTCCCCTCTCCTCCCCACTCACCTGGATCGGGGAGGAGCCCGGTCCCGCGCCTCTGCCGTGGGCGCCAATCCCCGGTGCGGCCCCAGCCGCGCCGCCCGATGCCATCGCCTGCCTCTCCGTCGCCTCCCGCACGACGCCCGCCCCCTCGACCCGAGCTGGATTGGGGGCTCGACCCCGTGGCGGCCGAGCCTCGACGCCGCACCGTCACCGCTCACCACCAGCTCGTCGGCGTCGCCTCCCCGCCTCTCCATCGCCGGCCGACCCTGAGCCTCGCCGCCCGCGCTTCCCTCCATCGCCGGTGAGGCCCCCGGCCTCCGCCTCCCCCTTTTCCTGTCTGCACCGCCCGACACGGCCACTTCGGCCGCGCTCCCGTGCATCCCGCGACGCCGCTGCCGTCGCCGCCTCCTACTACTATCGCCTGCACCTGTTCCCGCTGCCGCTGCCTCTGCTCCGCCGTACCACGACCGAAACCACCGGGGCAGCCCGTGCCCGTCCGCCCCTTCACCTCCCGGCGGCTCGCCGGCCTTTGCCCAGCCTCGCTGCCGACCACGCGCCCGGCGCCGGTGCCCCAGCGCACACATGTGCCCGTGGCTCGTTCGAGGCGGGCGCCATCGCCCGCAGCCCTGCTAAAGTCGGCTCCCATTAGGCCCCCTCGGGCCTATGACATATGGGCCCCACGCCCCTGTTAAAAATAGAAAACGAAAATAAAAGTAGTAAAAAAGTTATTAAAAAATTAATTAATTAGTTAAACAAATAATTAACTTCATTGACCTGCTACTTAACCTAATTGACTAGTTTAGCTAACCTAACAGCCTATGACAATGCCCCCCTAGTTAAGCTAAACTTGTTAACTTCACCCTAGCATATGACATGTGGGGCCTGCTGACCCTGTTGACCAGTCAATGTTGACTGGTCAACTACTGACTGTGCATGCTGACTAGACCCATGGACCCTGGTTGTCATCCAATAGGGCTAGATCGTAGTGGGTAAAATAGGTATATTCTAGTTTATTTAGGATTAATATTAAATTTCAGAATATTGTTTAAACTTCAGAAAATCATATAAATTAATCCGTAACTCGGATGAAAATATTGTGTACATGAAAGTTGCTCAAAACGATGAGACAAATCTGAGTATGCAACCCGTTCGTCTGCCACACGTTCCTATCATAGCGAACATGAAACCTTCCCCCTCCGGTTCGTCCATCTGAGAAATGCAAACTTCAGAAAAACTTTCCCGGATGTTATCACCCTTCATCTCTGTCGTGTAGCCCTGTGTTAGAACACCCCTAGCGCTGCTTATTGCTTGTCTTTTATCTGTTTGCTCTGTATTTACTTTTTCTTCGCCCTCTTTTCTTCGGTACACGCCGAGACCGATGTCGATGCCCCTGTGATCGTCTACGTCACCGACGACCCCTCCTTCTCGTCTGAGCAACGAGGCAAGCCCCCCCTTTCATAATCCCGATATCGCCCATTCCATGCTCTCATGCTTGCATTAGATTTTACTACTGTAATTGATTGCTCCTATTTTGATGCATAGCCTGCTTTTGTAACCTGCTCATTGTACCTTACCTGCTTATCCTAAACTGCTTAGTATAGGTTGGTTAGTGATCCGTCAGTGACCCCCACCTTGTCCTTGTTGCCCCTGCTTCATCATCGATGACTCGATCAACGTGATCGACAACCAAAGCCCGACACCTCACATCACATCACACCCCTTTCGTTGCTTGACTCCGCAGAGCTACTATCGAGTGCCGAGGGTGATACCTCGTAACGCACTCCTGATGACAACTATGTAGTGTAGCTATTCGGTCGTGGTCAACGAGGGTGGTTCCTCCTTCACCATTCCCGATACGGCTCTGCCGTGCAACACATCAAGTGTGAACCTCGAGGGTGGTTCCTCATATGTTCACCTTGATGATTACATTGAGTGGAATCCACCGAGGATGATTCCTCGGGTTTTCCCCTTGATGTTTGGACACACGGTTACCTTGACTTGATACCATTGTTGAAGTAAGGTCGGCCCCAAGGGGTACCCGCGAGTTGATGTGAAAGTCGGGCAGGCCCGTAGAGCACCCGCGAGTTTTCTACTAGGCACGGCCAGGCATTCTGGGCCCTTGCCGTAAGTCCACAAGACGGGGCGACGGGGTCACATTATCGTGAGTCTCTACTCGTCTCCGCGAGTCCCCAATGCACTAACAGGTTTGGGTATTTGTTCTGAGTTGGCCTTTGGCCTTTACGCACTAACCGCCACGCGAGAATAGTTATGGGCCTCGACGTCGCAGTATCAACCGAAGCTTTGTCAGATGTCCAGTTCAGCATTGTGGCCAGGCCGGATCATGCCATCCACTTCACGGGTGGTGCTGGTATCCCCTTGCGCACAACGGCCTGGAGTGCAACGGGCGATGGGCCCAAGACCCCAGAGTGCTTAGGATGTAGACCGGCGAGGACCTCTCTGCTGAGCCTAGGTAGGGTTGCAACGTGTTGATCTTTCGAGGCCGGGCATGACCCGGGAAAGTGTGTCCGGCCAGAGTGATCGAGTGTGTTGGGTAATGTGGTGCCCCCCTGCAGGGAAGATATATATTCGAATACCGTTTCCATGGTAATGGACGTGCAAACTTGTATCCTGATCTATTACAACTAGAACTGGTTACTTGACACATGTGATGGCTATGTGGCTCCGGGATTGCTTTCTGATAACCCACAAGTATAGGGGATCGCAACAGTTTTCGAGGGTAGAGTATTCAACCCAAATTTATTGATTCGACACAAGGGGAGCCAAAGAATATTCTCAAGTATTAGCGGCTGAGTTGTCAATTCAACCACACCTGGAAACTTAATATCTGCAGCAAAGTATTTAGTAGCAAAGTAATATGATAGTAGTGGTAACAGTAGCAAAAGGTAATGATAACAAAAGTAATGTTTTTGGTATTTTGTAGTGATGGTAGCAATAGCAATGGAAAAGTAAACAAGCGAATAATATATATGGGAAGCTCGTAGGCAATGGATCGGTGATAGAGAATTATGCCGGATGCGGTTCATCATGTAACAGTCATAACCTAGGGTGACGTAGAACTAGCTCCAATTCATCAATGTAATGTAGGCATGTATTATGAATATAGTCATACGTGCTTATGCAAAAGAACTTGCATGGCATCTTTTGTCCTACCCTCCCGTGGCAGCGGGGCCCTAGCGGAAACTAAGGGATATCAAGGCCTCCTTTTAATAGAGTACCGGACCAAAGCATTAACACATAGTGAATACATGAACTCCTCAAACTATGGTCATCACCGGTAAGTATCCCGATTATTGTCACTTCGGGGTTAACGGATCATAACACATAATAGGTGACTATAGACTTGCAAGATAGGATCAAGAACTCTCATATATTGATGAAAACATAATAGGTTCAGATCTGAAATTATGGCACTCGGGCCCTAGTGACAAGCATTAAGCATAGCAAAGTCATAGCAACATCAATATCAGAACATAGTGGATACTAGGGATCAAACCCTAACAAAACTAACTCGATTACATGATAAATCTAATCCAACCCATCACCATCCAGCAAGCCTATGATGGAATTACTCACGCACGGCGATGAGCATCATGAAATTGGTGATGGAGGATGGTTGATGATGATGATGGCGACGGATTCCCCTCTCTGGAGCCCCGAATGGACTCCAGATCAGCCCTCCCGAGAGGTTTTAGGGCTTGGCGGCGGCTCCATATCGTAAAACGCGATGAATGCTTCTCTCTAATTTTTTTCTCCCCGAAAGCAAATATATAGAGTTGGAGTTGAGGTCTCGAGGGGGGCCATGAGGTAGGGGGCGCGCCCTAGGGGGGCAGGCGCGCCCCCACCCTTGTGGCTAGGGTGTGGGCCCCCCTGGTATTCATCTTTTGCAAGGATTTTTTATTATTTCCAAATAGACGTTCCGTGAAGTTTCAGGTCATTCCGGGAACTTTTGTTTCTGCACATAAATAACACCATGACAATTCTGCTGAAAACAGCGTCAGTCCTGGTTAGTTCCATTCAAATCATGCAAGTTAGAGTCCAAAGTAAGGGCAGAAGTGTTTGGAAAAGTAGATACGATGGAGACGTATCAACTCCCCCAAGCTTAAACCTTTGCTTGTCCTCAAGCAATTCAGTTAACAAACTGAAAGTGATAGAGAAAAACTTTTACGAACTCTGTTTGCTCTTGTTGTTGTAAATATGTAAAGCCAGCATTCAAGTTTTCAGCAAATATTATGAACTAACCATATTCACAATAACGCATAGGTCTCATGTTTACTCATATCAATGGCATAATTAGCTAGCGAACAATAATAATAAATCTCGGATGACAACACTTTCTCAAAATAATCATGATATGATATAACAAGATGGTATCTCGCTAGCCCTTTCTGAGACCGTAAAGCATTAATGCAAAGCACCTTTAAAGATCAAGGACTGACTAGACATTATAATTCATGATAAAAGAGATCCAGTCAAGTCATACTCAATGTAAACTAACAGTAATGAATGCAAATGACAGCGGTGCTCTCCAACTGGTGCTTTTTAATAAGAGGATGATGACTCAACATGAAAGTAAATAGATAGGCCCTTCGCAGAGGGAAGCAGGGATTTGTAGAGGTGCCAGAGCTCGGTTTTGAAATAGAGGTGAATAATATTTTGAGCGGTATACATTCATTGTCAACATAACAACCAAGAGATGGCGATATCTTCCGTGCTACACACATTATAGGTGGTTCCCAAACAGAATGGTAAAGTTTATACTCCCCCTCCACCACCAAGCATCAATCCATGGCTTGCTCGAAACAACGAGTGCCTCCAACTAACAAGAGTCCCAGGGGGAGTTTTGTTTGCAATTATTTTGATTTGATTTGCATAAAGCATGGGACATCCCGGTGACCAGCCACTTTCTCGTGACTGAGGAGCGGAGTCCACTCCTCTTGAGAATAACCCGCCCAACATGGAAGATACGGACAACCCTTGTTGATACATGAGCTATTCGAGCATACAAAATAGGATATTTATTTGAAGGTTTAGAGTTTGGCACATACAAATTTACTTGGAACGGCAAGTAGATACCGTATATAGGTAGGTATGGTGGACTCATATGGAATAACTTTGGCGTTTATGGGATTGGATGCACAAGCAGTATTCCCGCTTAGTACAGGGGAAGGCTAGCAAAAGACTAGGAAGCGACCAGCTAGAGAGCGACAACAGTCATGAACATGCATTAAAATTAATCAACACCGAATGCAAGCATGAGTAGGATATAATCCACCATGAACATGAATATCGTGAAGGCTATGTTGATTTTGTTTCAACTACATGCATGAACATGTGCCAAGTCATGTCACTTAAATCATTCAGAGGAGGATACCACCCTATCATACCACATCACAACCATTTTAATAGCATGTTGGCACGCAAGGTAAACCATTATAAGCTCCTAGCTAATCAAGCATGTCACAAGAAACTATGATCTCTAGTTGTCATTGCAAACATGTTTATTCATAATAGGCTGAATCAGGAGCGATGAACTAATCATATTTACAAAAACAAGAGAGGTCGAGTTCATACCAGCTTTTTTCATCTCAGTCAGTCCATCATATATCGTCATAATTGCCTTTCACTTGCACGACCGAATAGTGTGAATAATAATAATAGTGCACGTGCATTGGACGAAGTTGGAATCTGCGAGCATTCAATAAACAGGAGAAGACAAAGCAATATGGGCTCTTTTGTCAGATCAACAATAATGCATATTAGAGCCACTTCAACAATTTAATCATGGTCTTCTCCTATCGACCCCCAAAGAAAAGAAAAGAAATAAAACTATTTACACGGGAAAGCTCCCAACAAGCAAAAGAAGAACAGTAAATCTTTTTGGATTTTCTTTTTAATTACTACCACAAGCATGGAAAGTAAACTATTTAAAAGCTACAACTAAGTTTTTGGTTTTTCTTAAGGTTACTTAAACACACAAGAAGAAAGCATAAAAAGGATATTACAGTGAAAAAGTATGAGCACCGACATCTAGCAATGAGTGTGTGAACATAAATGTAATGTCGGTGAGAAAATACGTACTCCCCCAAGCTTAGGCTTTTGGCTAAGTTGGTCTATGGCCACGGTTGGCCTGGCGGATATCCATAGTAATAGTTGGGGTCATACTGCGATGCAGCGACTATTGCCTCCTGAGCTGCAGCGTGGCGACGAGCGGCCTCCGCCCTCCTCTCGTACTCATCTGCCTCCTCTCTGGTAATAACATATCTTCCTTTTGCCTGATAATCAAACAAGACAGGAGTAGGGAGAGTAATACGGACAGCACGACGTCTGTCAAAGATTAAGCGATACTAGAGAGGTGATTCATTCCTCTCAACAAACTGGTGGTGAACCATAGCATTAAAGTCTAGGTAAGCAGGAGGTAATTCAATATCATCATTACGTATGGTTACACCAAGAAAATCAGCTAAGCGGGTTGCATAAATTCCACCAAAGAAATCTCCATTAAATCTATTAAGATGCAACCTACGTGCAACAATGGCTCCCAAATTATAAGATTTGTCTCCTAACACAACACTCCTAAGAATACTGAGGTCAGGAACACACATATGACATGCTTCATCTTTACCATTAATGCATCTACCTATGAAGAGAGCAAAATAATGTATAGCAGGAAAGTGAATGCTCCCTATGGTAGCTTGTGTTATATCTCTAGATTCCCCCACAGTTATACTAGCAAGAAAATCTCTAAATTCAGATTTGCGAGGTTCCCTGACACTACCCCATAGTGGGAGTTTGAAAGCAGCGGTAAAATCCTCTAAGTCCATAGTATAAGATTTTTCATAAAGATCAAATAGGACAGTAGGAGAATTACGTGAAGATGAAAATTCAAACCTCCTCACAAAGGAACTAGTGAGATAGTGGTACTAGCGGCATTTTTCTTCCTCGAAGCTCACAAGACCAGCGTTACACAAATATGCATTAAATTCTTCCTTAATTCCCGCTCGATCCATAAAGTTTTCCGAAGGCCATTCACAAGGACGCACTGGAGTGTCTCTTGGTGGCTCTTCATCAGCATCATGCATTGCAAGCCTGCGTCCTTGCTTCCTTGAAGAACCACCGTGGTACATTTTCCTAAGAATATTTCTTCCTCTGAAAAATTTCTAAATTTTTTAGTAACTTCAAAATAAAAGTAATCCAAACTCAACAAAATTGGTAGCAACTACTCCTACAAGTGCCTAGAGCATATATCATGCATTAGAACTACTTGGAACCATATAAGTTTAACATGCAAGCTCAAGAACATGGTCACCTAGACAGCACAAATTTGCAATGAATAAAGCACTAGAAAAAAAACTAATTGGACCAATGGAGGAGTCACATATGAAAGTGCAACTATCCCTAGGTGGTTTTGGTAATACATAACAACATATAGCTCATTGAGCTAATACTATTCCAAGATAATTATTTCAGGAAAGCTCAATGATTGGCATGGCATGGATGTGAAAGTGGAACCCTCAAAATGCTAAGGACAAAGGATTGGCTCAAGCTCAAAAGCTCAAGACTCTTCTTTTTATATTTTAGTGATTCAAGATCACATTGAGTCCATAGGAAAAGCCAATACTATCAAGGAGGGATGAGGTGTTGGTTAATGAGCCTCTTGCTTCATGTGCTTAATGATATGCTCCAAAATCCTCAACTACTTTCCCATATCCACATATGACCTAAACCCTAAGCCAAACTCGGTCCTACCGATTCTTCCTATCCGGCGCCACCGAGTTTCACTTGTCATTAGCCACTGCCAAACCCTAGCAATTCGGTTCTACCGATAAGGATCTCGGTCTCACCGAGATGGGGTTGCAAACTCTTTGTTTCCCTTTCGTAACTTTTCGGTCTTACCGAAAGAGCGAATCGGTCCCACCGAGATTGCAATGTAAACTCAGTGTTTCCCCTTTGTAACTTTTCGGTCTCACCGAGTTTCACTCGGTCTCACCGAAAGAGCAAATCGGTCCCACCGAGTTTGCCTGACCAACTCTCTGGTTAGCTAATTACCAAATTCGGTCTCACCGAGTTTGTGTAATCGGTCTCACCGAGATTACGTTATGCCCAAACCCTAACCGAATCGGTCCTACCGAGTTGCATGTCAGTCCCACCGAAATTCCTAACGGTCATTAGGTTTACTATTTCGGTCAGACCGAGTTTTCTGATTCGGTCTCACCGAGATTGGTAAATTGTGTGTAACGGTTGAATTTTGTGTGGAGGCTATATATACCCCTCCACCTCTTTCTCATTCGAAGAGAGAGCCATCAGAACACACACATCATTCCAACTCATATGTTCTGAGAGAGAACCACCTACTCATGTGTTGAGACCAAGACATTCCATTCCTACCATATGAATCTTGATCTCTAGCCTTCCCAAGTTGCTTTCCACTCAAATCTTCTTTCCACCAAATCCAAATCCTATGAGAGAGAGTTGAGTGTTGGGGAGACTATCATTTGAAGCACAAGAGCAAGGAGTTCATTACCTACACACCATTTGTTGCTTCTTGGAGAGTGGTGTCTCCTAGATTGGCTAGGTGTCACTTGGGAGCCTCCGACAAGATTATGGAGTTGAACCAAGGAGTTTGTAAGGGCAAGGAGATCGCCTACTTCGTGAAGATCTACCGCTAGTGAGGCAAGTCCTGTGTGGGCGATGGCCATGGTGGGATAGACAAGGTTGCTTCTTCGTGGACCCGTTGTGGGTGGTTGCTTCTTCGTGGACCCTTCGTGGGTGAAGCCCTGTGTGGACTCGCGCAACCGTTACCCTTCGTGGGTTGAAGTCTCCATCAACGTGGATGTAGGATAGCACCACCTATCCGAACCACGGGAAAAACATCCGTGTCTCCAATAGCGTTTGAATTCTCCAAACCCTTCCCTTTACATTCTCGCAAGTTGCATGCTTTACTTTCCGCTGCCCATAAACTCTTTGCATGCTTGCTTGAGTGATGTGATGATTGCTTGACTTGTCCTAAATTAGCTAAAATCTGCCAGGAACTAAAATTGGGAAAAGGTTAAGTTTTATTTGGTTAAGTAGTCTAATCACCCCCCTCTAGACATACTTTCGATCCTACAAGTGGTATCAGAGCTTTGGTCTCCATTTGCTTGATCTCCATAGCTTTTGGTGATCATAGCCTTGGTTTCACAACCTAGGAGAGTATGGCGTCTAGCGAGGGAAATTATCACCGTAGAGGTCCTTACTTTGATGGTACTACTTTTGCTAGTTGGAAGCATAAAATGAAAATGCATATTCTTGGACATAACCCCGCTGTTTGGGCTATTGTGTGTGTTGGTTTGCAAGGTGACTTCTTTGACGGGAGAGAACCAAACCGTGAAGCTACCGCGGATGAGTTGAAGACGTTGCAATACAATGCTCAAGCTTGTGATATTCTCTTCAACGGATTGTGCCCCGAAGAATTCAACAAAATCAGCCGCCTTGAGAATGCAAAGGAAATTTGGGACACTTTGATTGATATGCACGAAGGTACCGACTCCGTCAAGGAATCCAAGTTGGATGTGCTTCAAAGCCAACTTGACAAGTTCAAGATGAAGGATGGTGAAGGTGTCGCTGAAATGTACTCTAGGCTTGCTCTCATCACAAATGAGATCGCCGGCTTAGGAAGTGAAGAGATGACCGATAGATTCATCATCAAGAAGATCCTAAGAGCCTTGGATGGAAAATATGATACCGTGTGCACATTGATCCAAATGATGCCCAATTACAAAGATCTCAAGCCAACGGAGGTGATTGGAAGAATTGTTGCTCATGAGATGTCACTTAAGGATAAAGAGGAACTTCACAACAAATCAAGTGGTGCCTATAAAGCCTCATGTGAAGCCCCTACATCATCAAGTGAGAAACAAGACTTTAATGAAGAATTGAGCTTGATGGTGAAGAACTTCAACAAGTTCTACAAGAGTAGAAGCAAAGATAGAAGCTCCAAGTCAAGGTCCTACAATGACAAAAGATCTTCTAGTCGAGAGCGAAACTGTTACAATTGTGGAAGACCCGGACACTATTCCAATGAGTGTACGGCTCCCTACAAGAGAAGAGAAGATTCTCCAAAAAGAAGAAGCAAAGGATCACCACCAAGAGAGAGAAGGAGTAGAGATGATCGTTATGAACGAAGATACTCACGGAAAAGCAAGGATTCGGAAAGGAAGGAAAAATCATCAAGGAGCTACACAAGACGAAGACATCAAGCTCATGTTGGTGAATGGGTATCCGGCTCTGACTCCGACAGCCACTCCGAGAGAAGTTATCACTCCGACTCCGAAGATACTGAAGATGAAGGTGTTGCCGGTCTAGCACTTGTGTCAACCAACTCCTACGATGACTCACCAAATGAAGGAATTGGAAGATGCTTCATGGCCAAAGGTCCTAAGGTAACACACCTCGAGTATGTTGATTTCAATAGTGATGAAGATGACTTGTTAGGTGATGATTTGCTTGGTGACAACTCTAGTGATGAATACTATGATGAAAGACCAATTAATCATGCTAATCAAGATAAAACGAATGACAATGATAAGGAGAAGATTGAGGCTCTAACTAAAGAACTAAAAACTCTTAAGTTAGCTCATGACACTATCTTCGAAGATCATCGAGAACTTTTAAGAGCTCATGAGAAACTACGCTTTGAAAAGCTCAATCTTGAGCAAGAGCATGAGTTCTTAAAGGCAATCAATGATGATCTCCGCAAGAAAAGTTCTTCTTACATTGCCAAGCGTTTACTCTTATCCACTTACATGCCTCAAGTCAAGTCTAACAAGAAAGATTCTTCCTCTAGTAGTAACATTGATCATGCTAAATCCAATATTGTTGCTTCTAGTAGTTCTCTTGATTCCACTAATGATTCTCTTAGCCAAGTTACACTTGAGCAAGAAAATAGCTTATTGAAGGGAATTATAGAGAAAGGAGTGTACAAAAGCCTTGCCGGGAGTAAGCAATTCGAGGAAATTGTGCGCAAGCAAGGAATGCACCGGAAGAATCAAGGTGTTGGTTTTGAACGAAAGTTCAATGCAAATGGAGTTGAATGGGAAGAAGATCAATACCCCAAGACAAAGTTTGTCCCTCAACAAGAGAAGTATACTTCTTTCAAGGGGACACAAGCTCAAGATGATCTTCCACCACAAGACTACGAGCAAAAAGGCAAGGACAAGCTTCAAGAGGAAATTGATGCATTTGAAGAAGCTCCTAAGACCTTAGTCAAGTGGATTCCCAAGACTACTTCAAGTTCCACTTCATTAAGTACGACTACAACTCCAAGGATTCCCATCAAGATGATGTGGATCCAAAAGAAGAAGAACTAGAGAGTTCTTGAGGGTGACTCTGCCAACATACTTCACTCTTATCATTTTGGCAAGAACAAGTGCAATCAACTTCCACATCTTGCACTAGTTCAAGGAGTCACAAACCCTCTGTTGGTAAGACAAGGGACAAGGTAACCTAAAAGTTTTCATGGACATCATCTTTTGTGTGCATCACTCTATGTCTATGGATATCCTTGTTTGTTCCTTGTGGGACTAACCCATGTAGGTATTGAAAGTGCAATTCACTCAAATGGATAGCTCCAAGAGATCTACATCAACATTGAGCATCCACATCTTCAATATCTACATGAAGTCATCATCGACAAAACCCAAGGTTAGTTCATCCCTCTTAGGGGGGATATCACATCTAGGGGGAGCTTTACTCTAAGACTTGAGCTAAAGCAACTCTAAAGATGTGAACACAACAATGCTTTATGTAAAAGTGGTAACCCCACTTGAGCTTGAACGATGAGTATGACCTATGATCAAGTGTTCTCACTTGACTCCTAAGTCAATATACTCATATATAGATGACCTAGTCATCGCAAATTGCTTGATAGATGCTAGAATTGGTTGTGCATGCCTTGCCACATATTTCATTTGCCATCTTATTGTGTGAGCATGCTGGTTGCATATTTTACTCATTCGAGGACATCCACTTGTTGTTTTGATTGTTCGGCTTTATTTCTTTTTGCCAAGTGGATGGACAAGAATGCCTAAGAACCTCCTCTAGCTATCTATGCTTTTCTCGTCTCAAACTCTATTCATGCTGCATCACAAAATTTGATCAAGTCAGATTCGAACCACTCTGTGTGAGGAGCGCTCGGAGTCCCCGATTCGTCATAGACTTAAACTTCCAAAACCTCTTTATGATTCTCGGTCTGACCGATACTCCACTTTCGGTCCTACCGAGATCATTAAGTTGATCTAGGTTTTCGATCTCGGTGCAACCGATTTGAACCTTTCGGTCACACCGAGTTTCAGTAACTGCACGCAGTTATGAATCTCGGTGCCACCGAGTCGTTCCACTCGGTCACACCGACAGGGTCGGGCTATATATAGTCACGGGCAAAATTTGGAAATTTCTCCGAACCCCTTCGCCCGCGCGATAGCCTGCTCTGCCCTCGAGGTCTCCGGATCGTCTTCTCGCCGCCAGCAGCCTCTAGTCGCTGGTCTCCGTCGCCGTCAACGGGAATTCTGCCCCGCCGTTGCCGCCGTAGCAAGTCCCCGCCGAACTAGGGTATGGACTTGATCTTTGTGCTATTCCTCAATCTGATTCCTAGCACATTGTGATCATATTGTTTCTAGCCACGTTTGAGAAACTTCTATCCAGTCAAAACGCTCATAGATTAGGTTTGATTCGAAAATTCTAGGTTTAGGTTTCCGCCGAAACTATCTCGGACCCACCGAGTTGAAAAACTCGGTCCCACCGATTTGGCTTATGCCATTGCACAAGTGAGACTCGGTCTGACCGAGAATTACTTATCGGTGTGACCGATTTTTGAACTCAGTGAAACCCTAGCAGTCTCGGTGCCACCGAACTGTGACTCGGTCCTACCGAGTTCACTAGTTTAGGTTCCAAAACTGCTTCGGTATCACCGAGTTTGAAAATCGGTAGATCCGAGATGATTTCAGTGGGAAACTAAAACTAAGTTTTTGGATCATTCTTTTTGCAAAAATCTCTGCATTTTGTGATGCTCATCCACTCTATCTCCTCTATAATCTATTCACAGGGTCAGCAGTCAGTTTGCAGCATGTCAGACCAGAGTGATAGCCAGAATCTGTCAGAGCAGCAAGTGGTGATGAGTGAGGGCACTAGTCCCTCTAGTTCATCTGATGAAGGCAGCAGGAGCACTCCTAGCAATTTGCCAAAGGCTGCCACGAGACAAAGGAAGAAGAAAACTTCAGACTCTGAAGATGAGGACTATGTGGCAGAGGAAGAGGCCACTTCCAAGAGAATTGAACCAGCTCAAGGCACTAAGCCAGGTCTGAAAATCAAAAGGCCAGCAGGTAGGCAACCCATGTCAAAGGCTAGAGCCTCAACTGAGAAGCCCACTTCCCAAGAGCCAGCTGCAGCTGAGGGCAAGAAAAGGAAGGAGAGGGTGAAGAAGACTGTGGCTAGAGTGCTTGGCAAAGCTTCCATCATGGAAGAGGAAGAGGAAGAAGAGGCAGCTGCACCAGCGCCCAAGGCACCCAAGCTAATGGGAGATGCCATAAGGTCAGGGGGAGCTGCATCCAAGCCCAAGGAAGCACCTAAGGCTGCATCTAAGCCTAAGAGTGCACCAAAGAGAAACACAAGAAGCATCCCAGCCACTGAGAAGAACAAGGCCCCAGTGCCTGAAGCTGCAGAGGAAGAAGAAGAGAATGTCCTTCGGAAGCTCAAGCCCAAGATCCCAGACCACAACGATGCTCATCCTGTGGCTGAGGATATGAAGCTCAGGAGAGACTCAGGGCTCAGGAAGTGGAGAGAAGCAGATCCATATGCTTCTAGGAGAAGGACTGAAGTGAACTACAGGTTTCATACCAAGGAGCAGCATGATTTCTATGAGACAGTGCTACTTGACAAGAAGCCAATTGTATGTGACATGAGATGGGTCGACTGGACCTATATCAAGGACAATGAAGAGTACTACCCTGGAGTATTTGACAGCTTTAGTGCGTGTGGAGTTGCAGACTTTGTTGGGCAGAAGCTCACAAAGTGGAACGAGGAGCTAATCATGCAATTCTACTCCACAACACACTTTTATCCGGATGGCAGGATCACATGGATGTCAGAGGGTACAAGGTACAACTCTACTGTTGAGGAATGGGCGAAGCTGATTAATGCCCCAGAGGAGCAAGCAGATGACTTGGACATTTATGCCAAGAAAAAGATGGACCACAACTCCATGTCCAACATGTACAAGGAGATTCCGAATGAAGCACTTGACACGTTCAAGTTTGGCTCAGTGCATTATCTGCTATCAGGATTGCCTACGATCAACTGGATCCTTAGGCACACCCTTCTGCCCAAGTCTGGAGATCACAAGATGATCAGAGGTCACGCGATCAATTTGCTTCATGTCTTTGACGTGCCTCAAAAATTCAAAGTCATGAGCATCATAGTGGAAACAATCAAAAGGACTACGGCAGATCAGAAGATGAGCTGTGGATATGCCCCTCAGATTCAGGAGCT
This sequence comes from Triticum urartu, assembly GCF_056163025.1. NCBI lineage: Eukaryota > Viridiplantae > Streptophyta > Magnoliopsida > Poales > Poaceae > Triticum > Triticum urartu. The sequence continues at coordinate 108,363,669 of NC_141875.1, read as the reverse complement.
CATCAACTCCAAGATGGGCACGGGCGTATATTTGTTGGATAAGGAACACCTGCCCATCCGTCCAGATTTCGAAGATAATCAAGTTGTTATGACTGAGAATGAACCATCATCTGCCCATGCACAAGCTCAGAAGGAGAAGGCGAAGAAGGAGAAAGCTGCCAGGATGCCTACTCAAGCGGAGGCATCTGATTACTTCCTGAAAACCAAACAAGAGCAGCTTGGTTAGCTGATTGCGTCCACCCTGCGGATTGAGCAGAGTATAGCCACCCTGACTCAGAACCAGGCGAGTTTAGAGAGGATCATGGAACAGAGGTTCTATGACTTGGACATCAAGGTGACAGAGATACAGACTGCCGTGGAGCAGCTCCAGGAGGACATGAATGAGAGGAGAGGCAGGACCACGACTGATGCTTTTGCGAGGGTGCCACGAGGTCCGAGGTCGTCTGCACTGCCAGTTGCTGACACCAGAGCTACAACGACTGCACCAGCCACAGCCTCAGTTCCACCAGCTCCAGCATCCACTTCTAGGAACTTTTTGGTAACTTGTTGCCAAAGGGGGAGAAGATGTATAGATCATAGGCTTCGAGAGAGAGAGTGTTGCTTTTCTCTCCTGCTTTATTTGGTGTTTTTTTCTTGAACTTATCTGCTTTTGAGTGCTTGATACTACGTCATTATTTGTGAGACATTGATGATCATGTGTTTGATCATAAGCTACACTTAATGCTTGCTTAATGCCATTATCCTATCTATCTTGTGTGATCATTCATTATTCTTGGTGATGAGTGCATGTATTTCATTCTTATCATTTTGAGCGCTCCACCAAGATGTATGTGACATGGAAGAGTAACCCATAATTCTAATTCTTTGTGCATTTGTAGTCCAAAGCAAATTTTAAATATGCACAAATTTAGCGGGAGCTCTTACTTATCACATACTTCTCAAAGCGACGATATATTTCATGCTTATTATCATTTGTCGAAGCTTTGATCTATATGTTGTCATCAATTACCAAAAAGGGGGCGATTGAAAGTGCAACTATCCCTAGGTGGTTTTGGTAATTCATAACAATATATAGCTCATTGAGCTAATACTATTCCAAGATAATTATTTCAGGAAAGCTCAATGATTGGCATGGCATGGATGTGAAAGTGGAACCCTCAAAATGCTAAGGACAAAGGATTGGCTCAAGCTCAAAAGCTCAAGACTCTTCTTTTTATATTTTAGTGATCCAAGATCACATTGAGTCCATAGGAAAAGCCAATACTATCAAGGAGGGATGAGGTGTTGCTTAATGAGCCTCTTGCTTCATGTGCTTAATGATATGCTCCAAAATCCTCAACTACTTTCCCATATCCACATATGACCTAAACCCTAAGCCAAACTCGGTCCTACCGATTCTTCCTATCCGGCGCCACCGAGTTTCACTTGTCATTAGCCACTGCCAAACCCTAGCAATTCGGTTCTACCGATAAGGATCTCGGTCTCACCGAGATGGGGTTGCAAACTCTCTGTTTCCCTTTTGTAACTTTTCGGTCTTACCGAAAGAGCGAATCGGTCCCACCGAGATTGCAATGTAAACTCAGTGTTTCCCCTTTGTAACTTTTCGGTCTCACCGAGTTCCACTCGGTCTCACCGAAAGAGCAAATCGGTCCCACCGAGTTTGCCTGACCAACTCTCTGGTTAGCTAATTACCAAATTCGGTCTCACCGAGTTTGTGTAATCGGTCTCACCGAGATTACGTTATGCCCAAACCCTAACCGAATCGGTCCTACCGAGTTGCATGTCAGTCCCACCGAAATTCCTAACGGTCACTAGGTTTACTATTTCGGTCAGACCGAGTTTTCTGATTCGGTCCCACCGAGATTGGTAAATTGTGTGTAACGGTTGGATTTTGTGTGGAGGCTATATATACCCCTCCACCTCTTTCTCATTCGAAGAGAGAGCCATCAGAACACACACATCATTCCAACTCATATGTTCTGAGAGAGAACCACCTACTCATGTGTTGAGACCAAGACATTCCATTCCTACCATATGAATCTTGATCTCTAGCCTTCCCAAGTTGCTTTCCACTCAAATCTTCTTTCCACCAAATCCAAATCCTATGAGAGAGAGTTGAGTGTTGGGGAGACTATCATTTGAAGCACAAGAGCAAGGAGTTCATTACCTACACACCATTTGTTACTTCTTGGAGAGTGGTGTCTCCTAGATTGGCTAGGTGTCACTTGGGAGCCTCCGACAAGATTGTGGAGTTGAACCAAGGAGTTTGTAAGGGCAAGGAGATCGCCTACTTCGTGAAGATCTACCGCTAGTGAGGCAAGTCCTGTGTGGGCGATGGCCATGGTGGGATAGACAAGGTTGCTTCTTCGTGGACTCGTTGTGGGTGGTTGCTTCTTCGTGGACCCTTCGTGGGTGGAGCCCTGTGTGGACTCGCGCAACCGTTGCCCTTGGGTGGAGCCCTGTGTGGACTCGCGCAACCGTTACCCTTCGTGGGTTGAAGTCTCCATCAACGTGGATGTAGGATAGCACCACCTATCCGAACCACGGGAAAAACATCCATGTCTCCAATAGCGTTTGAATTCTCCAAACCCTTCCCTTTACATTCTCGCAAGTTGCATGCTTTACTTTCCGCTGCCCATAAACTCTTTGCATGCTTGCTTGAGTGATGTGATGATTGCTTGACTTGTCCTAAATTAGCTAAAATCTGCCAAGAACTAAAATTGGGAAAAGGTTAAGTTTTATTTGGTTAAGTAGTCTAATCACCCCCCCTCTAGACATACTTTCGATCCTACAACATACCAAGGAACAAACCCCCAAGCAGTTTTGAGAGAGGTGCTTTGAGCAAGGAGATCGAAAATGGCAGCAAAATGAGTTAGAACTCGTGCTTGAGCTGGATATTCGTGTTTGTGGGAGGAAGGAGTGTGTGGGTGCAGGAATAAGTGGAGGGGGCCACCATGGGCCCACGAGGTAGGGGGCGCGCCCAGGGGGGTAGGGCACGCCCTCCACCCTCGTGGCCAGGTGGATGCCCCCCCTGCTGTGTTCTTAGTGCCAAATATTCTCAAATATTCTAGAAAAAATCATATTTAAATTTCAGGGCATTTGGAGAACTTTTATTTTTGGGGTATTTTTATATTGCACGGATAATTCAGATAACAGAGAGAAATATTATTTTTTATTTTATTTAATATAAATAACAGGAAGTAAAAGGAGGGTACATAAGGTTGTGCCTTCTAGTTTCATCCATCTCATGCTCATCAAAAGGGATCCACTAACAAGGTTGATCAAGTCTTGTTAACGAACTCATTCCGAATAACATGGAACTGGAGAAATTTCAAATAACACTATGTTACCTCAACGGGGATATGCACATCTCCAATAATAAGAATATCATATTTCTTCTTGATAGTAGGAAGAGGAAATTCAAAACCTCCAAATATAATCAATGGAATTTTTCCAATAGAATTAATACTGTGGACTTGAGGTTGTTTCCTCGGAAAGTGTACCGTATGCTTACTACCATTAACATGAAAAGTGACATTGCCTTTGTTGCAATCAATAACAGCCCCTGCAATATTCAAAAAGGGTCTTCCAAGAATAATAGACATACTATCGTCCTCGGTAATATCAAGAATAACAAAGTCCGTTAAAATAGTAATGTTTGCAACTACAACAGGCACATCCTAACAAATACCGACAGGTATAGCAATTGATTTATCAGCCATTTGGAAAGATATTTCAGAAGGTGTCAACTTATTCAAATCAAGTCTATGATATAAAGAGAGAGGTATAACACTAACACCGGCTCCAAGATCACATAAAGCAGTTTTAACATAGTTTCGTTTAATGGAGCATGGTATAGTGGGTACTCCTGGATCTCCAAGTTTCTTTGGTATTCCACCCTTAAAAGTATAATTAGCAAGCATGGTGGAAATTTCAGCTTCCGGTATCTTTCTTTTATTTGTAACAATATCTTTCATGTACTTAGCATAAGGATTCATTTTAAGCATATCAATTAATAGCTTACGCAAAAAGATAGGTCTAATCATTTCAGCAAAGCGCTCAAAATCCTCATCATCCTTTTTCTTGGATGGTTTGGGAGGAAAATGCATGTGTTTCTGAACCCAAGGCTCTCTTTCCTTACCGTGTTTCCTAGCAACAACAAAGTCTTTCTTATCATAACATTGATTCTTCGATTGTGGGTTATCAAGATCAACAGTAGGTTCAATTTCTATATCATTATCATTGCTAGGTTGAGCATCAACATGAACATTATCATTAACATTATCACTAATTTCAGGTTCATTACCAGATTGTGTTTCAGCAACAGAAATAGAAATATCATTTGGATTCTCAGGCGTATCAATAACAGGTCCACTAGAAGTATGCAAAGTCTTATCATTTTTCTTTTTCTTCCTTTTAGAAGGACTAGGTGCATCTATATTATTTATCTGAGAATCTTGCTCAATTCTCTTAGGATGGCCTTCAGGATACAAAGGTTCCTGAGTCATTTTACCACCTCTAGTCATAACTCTAACAACGTTATCATTATTCTTACTATTCAGTTCATTGAGCAAATCATTTTGAGCTTTAAGTACTTGTTCTACTTGAGTGGTAACCATAGAAGCATGTTTGCTAATAAGTTTAAGTTCACCTTTGACATTAGCCATGTAATCACCCAAGTGTTCAAGCATATTTGAATTGTATTTCAATTGTCTACCAAAATAAGCATTAAAATCTTCTTGCTTAACCATAAATTTATCAAACTCATCTAAGCATGGGCTAGCAAACTTAGTAAATGGGATTTCAGCTTTATCATATCTATATAGAGAATTTACCTTTACTACCTGTGTCGGGTTATCAAGACCATGAGTTTCTTCAATAGGTAATGGATTAAGATCATATGTTTCTTCAACAGGCGGTAAATTAAGACTGTGTATTTCTTCAATAGGAGGTAAATTCTTAACATCTTCAGCTTTAATACCTTTTTCTTTCATAGATTTCTTTGCCTCTTGCATATCTTCAGGACTGAGAAATAGAACACCTCTTTTCTTCGGAGTTGGTTTAGGAATAGGCTCAGGAAGTGTCTAATTATTTTCATTTGTCAACATATTATTCAATTGAATTCCAGCTTCATCCGGTGTTATTTCCCTTAAAACAGAACCAGCACAACTATCCAGGTAATCTCTGGAAGCATCGGTTAGTCCATTATAAAAGATATCAAGTATTTCATTTTTCTTAAGGGGATGATCAGGCAAAGCATTAAGTAACTTGAGAAGCCTCCCCCAAGCTTGTGGGAGACTCTCTTCTTCAATTTGCACAAAATTATATATATCCCTCAAAGCAGCTTGTTTCTTATGAGCAGGGAAATATTTAGCAGAGAAGTAATAAATCATATCCTGGGGACTACGCACACAACCAGGATCAAGAGAATTAAACCATATCTTAGCATCACCCTTTAATGAGAACGGGAATATTTTAAGGATATAAAAGTAGCGAGTTCTCTCATCATTAGTGAACAAGGTGGCTATATCATTTAATTTAGTAAGAAGTGCCACAAGAATTTCAGATTCATAGCCATGAAAAGGATCAGATTCAACCAAAGTAATTATATCAGGATCAACAGGGAATTCATAATCCTTATCAGTAACACAGATAGGTGAAGTAGCAAAAGCAGGGTCAGGTTTCATTCTAGCATTAAGATATTGCTACTTCCATTTAGCTAATAACCTCTTGAGCTCGTATCTATCTTTGCAAGATAAAATAGCTAAAGCAGCTTCTTTTTCAAAAACATAACCCTCAGGAATAACAGGTGATTCATATTTATTAGGGGGAGAGTCTTCATCATCACTTTCATCAATATTATCAGTTTCAATATTTTCATTCTCTCTAACCCTAGCAAGTTGTTCATCAAGAAATTCACCAAGTGGCATAGTAGTATCAAGCATAGAAGTAGTTTCATCATAAGTATCATGCATAGCAGAAGTGGTATCATCAATAACATGCGACATATCAGAACGAATAGCAGAAGCAGGTTTAGGTGTCGCAAGCTTACTCAAAACAGAAGGTGAATCAAGTGCAGAGCTATCCCTACCTCCCCTCGTAGTTGAGGGATAAATCTTGGTTTTGGATATCTGAAGTTCTTCATAATGATAAGCAGATATAAATCTCAAGTGACTCAAAGAATAGAGCTATGCTCCCCGGCAACGGCGCCAGAAAATAGTCTTGATAAACCACAAGTATAGGGGATCGCAACAGTTTTCGAGGGTAGAGTATTCAACCCGAATTTATTGATTCGACACAAGGGGAGCCAAAGAATATTCTCAAGTATTAGCAACTGAGTTGTCAATTCAACCACACCTGGAAACTTAATATCTGCAGCAAAGTATTTAGTAGCAAAGTAATATGATAGTAGTGGTAATGGTAGAATAAGGTAATGATAACAAAAGTAATGTTTTTAGTATTTTGTAGTGATGATAGCAATAGCAACGGAAAAGTAAATAAGCAAAGAACAATATATGGGAAGCTCGTAGGCAATGGATCGGTGATAGAGAATTATGCCGGATGCGGTTCATCATGTAACAGTCATAACCTAGGGTGACGTAGAACTAGCTCCAATTCATCAATGTAATGTAGGCATGTATTACGAATATAGTCATACGTGCTTATGGAAAAGAACTTGCATGACATCTTTTGTCCTACCATCCCGTGGCAGCGGGGTCCTAGCGGAAACTAAGGGATATTAAGGCCTCCTTTTAATAGAGTACCGGACCAAAGCATTAACACATAGTGAATACATGCACTCCTCAAACTATGGTCATCACCGGTAAGTATCCCGATTATTGTCACTTCGGGGTTAACGGATCATAACACATAATAGGTGACTATAGACTTGCAAGATAGGATCAAGAACTCTCATATATTGATGAAAACATAATAGGTTCAGATCTGAAATTATGGCACTCGGGCCCTAGTGACAAGCATTAAGCATAGCAAAGTCATAGCAACATCAATATCAGAACATAGTGGATACTAGGGATCAAACCCTAACAAAACTAACTCGATTACATGATAAATCTAATCCAACCCATCACCATCCAGCAAGCCTATGATGGAATTACTCACGCACGACGGTGAGCATCATGAAATTGGTGATGGAGGATGGTTGATGATGACGATGGCGACGGATTCCCCTCTCCGGAGCCCCGAATGGACTCCAGATCAGCCCTCCCGAGAGGTTTTAGGGCTTGGCGGCGGCTCCATATCGTAAAACGTGATGAATCCTTCTCTTTGATTTTTTTCTCCCCGAAAGCAAATATATAGAGTTGGAGTTGAGGTCGGAGGAGCTCCAGGGGGGCCCACGAGGTAGGGGGGCGCGCCCTAGGGGGGCAGGCATGCCCCCACCCTCGTGGCTAGGGTGTGGGCCCCCTGGTCTTCATCTTTTGCAAGGACTTTTTATTATTTCCAAATAGACGTTCCGTGAAGTTTCAAGTCATTCCGAGAAATTTTGGTTCTGCACATAAATAACACCATGGCAATTCTGCTGAAAACAACGTCAGTCCGGGTTAGTACCATTCAAATCATGCAAGTTAGAGTCCAAAACAAGGGCAAAAGTGTTCGGAAAAGTAGACACAACAGAGACGTATCACTTTCTCGTAGGGAGTCGAGGAAGGATCTCTGGGCGTCAATGCTACAACATGCTTGTTAAATTAAAATGCTAGCCTGTACTCTTCTACATGCTGCAAGATGCTTGGAGCTGCTTGAAGATGCTAGTCTTCGATAGGCTAGGCCTTCCCCTCTATTCTGGCATTCTGCAGTACAGTCCACCGATACATACCTTCCTTTCATACCGATGCATACTTAGTATAGATCTGATGTTTGCGAGTACTTTGGATGAGTACTCACGGTTGCTTTGCTACCCCCTTTCCCCCTTCTTTCTTTTTTCCGGTTGTTGCAACTAGATGGTGGATCCCTGGAGCCAGATGCCACCGTCGATGTCTACTACTACCCGATGGTGCTTGCTGCTACGTGGAGACCGCCGACGACCAGGAGTAGTTAGGAGGTCCCAGGCAGGAGGCCTTGCCTCTTCGATCGTTATTGCTTTTGTGTTTGCCTTCTTAAGGCATCCTTGTCTAACTCTATGTCTGTACTCAGATATTGTTGCTTCCGTTGACTCTTTTATATCGAGTTTCTGTATTCGAGCCCTCGAGCCCCCTGGCTTGTAATATGAAGCTTGTATTATTTTAGTTGTGTCAAGAGTTGTTTTGTGATATCTTCTCGTGAGTCCCTGATCTTGATCTTACACATTTGCGTGCATGATTAGTGTACGGTCGAATCGGGGGCGTCACAAGTTGGTATCAGAACCGACTGGCTGTTGGAATCCCCCTTTCCAACTCCTTGGCCGAAGTTGAGTCTAGTCTTTGAAAAACTATTTTACTAACATAGGCTATGCGGCTTACGGGCCCACATCGCCAATTGGGTGGTCTTAGGATCTTTTATTCCTCTTCTATATTTTGGGATTCTGATCTCTCTTCTATTCGGGTTAAATGATTTTGCTAACTCTAACCATAGGCTCTCGTAAATACTTTCTCCTGGAGGACCATCACTCCAGATGATTGCTTGGTGCACCAAAAGATTCTAAAGATACTCTCCTATGATTTCCATGACCCTTGTACCCCTTCGCCATTGTGATCCCTACCACCGATAAATCCTTATGAGTAACTACTTACATTCTCATTCATACCTTCATCCCCAGTTGCTCTTGTTATTACAAGGTGCCCCGAATTACTCTATGTTGTCCTAAGAATCCGTTGAGCCTACTGCCTTGCAGCTCTTTGCCACATGAATACCCTACGGAAAATTACTCGCGCTTGCTGAGTATCCATTCATCCATAGTTGTTCAAGTGTTTCACAAAATTCTTTGGAATGCTATTCGATCTTCCGAAAATCCTCAGTAGCCTATTACTCTTGTTCATCGTTACCTGCTTACATTATGGTTACTTCTGTATGTCTACCAAAGTTCATTAGCATCCTTTGTCATCATAATTTTGAGCATTTGATTCGATATGTTTGTGAATGCTTGCGATCATCAGTCCTAATGAGAACTCTTCTTTTCGGCTCAGACGTCACCCTGGACATGAGCTGGTGTTCGACAAATCAAACCTTGATTGATTGTCGATCTATGTCTATTCTACTAAATTATCTTTGATCAGAGCCTCTTCTTCTAACCCCCCATTCTATAAATCATAATTCTATTTGCATTCGAGCTTTGAATTAGTTAGTTGTTTCTATAATCTGATATCCTTGCATTCTTTCTTCTTCTGGTTGAGTACCGATGCTCACATCAAATCCCTTGTGAACCACCAGATCCTTGGTTGAGTTTTATCCAACAACTTCCTTCATATTCGGTAACCTTGTGAGCCTTTCCTCGTATACATAATGCCTTTGGTAAATTGTATGCCCCGCTCTTGTCAATCATACTTTGCTTCCGGGCTTAGTTATTTACTCGTGAAGTTTGTGGTATAGGTTCCTAAGATGTCCCAATGGGTTGAACCTATGCCTTCCCTAATCTGTGTGAACCCGAAGATTATGTGGGTTATATCTATTGGCATTTCTTCGGATAAATTTCAATTATACAACTTCGTCGAAGATGAGAAGTGAATGGAAGGTTGTGCATTAGAGAAGTGGGAGTCGACCTTGAACCTTTGTGTTCATGCCCATGGACCCGATGTGGAACTTATCATGGAAGCTTCTTGTTATAATAATAATCCCCTTGTGATAAGTTCTTCAGGCACCTATATTTGCTCCTTTGCAACTGTGGTTCCGACCATATTGTTCTTCTTTGATCCCATTTCTCGGACAAGTTAAAGTACTTGTCTTCTGCAGTTCTTTTCACCTGTCCAACCTCTATTCTACTCTACCCTCGAGTATTACCCTCTGGTATCTCGAGAATATCCCGGAACTACATAACTATGAGTTCTTCATCAACTATTATTCTTGCCGATTCAAATTTTCCATGTGTTCTGATTTGCTAGACACTCAAGAACACCGATGACTGAATCAAGTCTACACTTTCCTTTCCATTGTTTCGTTTAACCTTTCTTGTAACCTAAAATATCTTAGTAGTGATAATTTCCTGCTTATGTAAACACCTCGGTGTACAAACTCTGTCAGTAATAACTTGTTACTACCGTTGATGACATTTCGGTAGCCACCGATGGATGAGAACCTTGCCTATTGGTCCGCCTCGTCTTAACGAGCAGGAAAATGGTTCTCTTCGTCCCTCTCTCTTGGTACCAAAGTTGTTGCCAACATAACTGACAAAGCTATCCTCTGACCTGCCTTGCTATCATGTCCGTGCAAACATCACTGCCCTTTCCTACTTTTGAACCGCATGGTGGGCCCATAACCCATAGTTCCATAGGATCGAAACTTGACTCTCTTGTACATCTCTGCTTTCCAAAATTGTTCCTCGCACTTGGCTTCGTATGTAAATCACAAGCCACCTTCCTGGTGATCTATTCTGGTATCAGACACAATACTTATTCCCATTGTTCTGACCCCTTTCACTCTCTGTTTCAGGCAAGGAACGATTGCCTACCCGGTTGAAGCTTCTTATTGCACCTTCTTACCTTGTTCTCGATGACTTTCTTAAATGTCAACTCGAGAGATGCCTCTATGCCACGTTCACCGAGATAGCCCCCAGGCACCTGTCTTGTGTTGAGCTCCGTCCTTCCCGAGTCTTTCCCCCTTACTCCTCCCCTTAAATCTCAGGACGAGATTTCTTGTAGTGGAGGAGAATTGTGATGCCCGGATAATTAAGCTACAACAGTCCCAAGTTAATGGTGCCACGTCACCAATCTTACTGTTGCTAATCCTCGGTTGATCCAAATCGCGATCCAAATTCAAATTCAAATTTCTCAGACACGCAAAATAAAATGTTCAAAGTGTGGCAAATATTCCATGACTAATTATGGTGGTGACCCAACACTTTTGAAAAGTATTTTAGTGCTCTTTTGTGAATAAGACAGTGCCAAAATAGCAATATTTATCCCATTTATAATTAATACAAATCCAAATGAAATCATCTTGCCATCAAACCATTTTCTAGCAGTGCTAAATATTGCATGTAATTTATTGAGCCAAGTCTCTTATTTTACAAATGTGAATGCGTGGTCTAACAATTTGCAAATCAAAGTAGAAAGAAAAAGAAAAATGGGAAACCCCCAGCCGCGCCGCCCGACACCATCGCCCGCCTCTCCGTCGCCTCCCGCACGGCGCCCGCCCCCTCGACCCGAGCTGGATCGGGGGCTCGACCCCGCGGTGCCCCGAGCCTCGACGCCGCACTGTCGCCGCTCACCACCACCTCGTCAGCGTCGCCTCCCCGCATCTCCATCGCCGGCCGACCCCGAGCCTTGCCGCCCCCGCTTCCCTCCATCGCCGGTGAGGCCCCCGGCCTCCGCCTCCCCCTTTTCCTGCCTACGCCGCCCGACACGGCCACTTCGGCCGCGCTCCTGTGCATCCCGCAACGCCGCTGCTGCCGCCGCCTCCTGCTACTGCCGGCCGCGCCTTTTCCTGCTACCGTTGCCTCCGCTCCGTCGTACCACGGCCGCAACCACCGCGTCGGCCCGTGCCCATACGCCCCTTCCCCTCCCCTCGCCTCGCTGACCTCTGCCCAGCCTCGCCGCCGACCACACGCCCGGCGCCGGTGCCCCAGCGCACACACACACCCGTCGCTCGTTCAAGGCAGGCACCATCGCCCATAGCCCTGCTAAAGCTAGCACCCGTTAGGTCCCCTCGGGCCTATGACATATGGGCCCACGCCCTTGTTAAAATAGAAAACAAAAATAAAAGTAGTAAAAAAAGTTATTAAAAAATTAATTAGTTAACTAATTAGTTAAATAAATAAATAATTAACTTAATTAAACTGCTACTTAACCTAATTGACTAGTTTAGCTAACCTAAGAGCCTATGACAATGGACCCCCACACTTAAGCTAAACTTGTTAACTTCACCCTAGCCTATGCCATGTGGGGCCCGCTGAACCTGTTGACCAGTCAATGTTGACTGGTCAATGCTACCTCTTGAGCACTGCGTTGGTTTTTTCCTTGAAGAGGAAAGGGTGATGCAGCAAAGTAGCGTAAGTATTTCCCTCAGTTTTTGAAAACCAAGGTATCAATCCAGTAGGAGGCCACACGCAAGTCCCTCGTACCTACACAAACAAATAAGAACCTCGCAACCAACGCGATAATGGGGTTGTCAATCCCTTCACGGTCACTTACGAGAGTGAGATCTGATAGAGATGATAAAATAATATTTTTGGTATTTTATGATAAAGATTAAAAGTAAAGATTGCAAAATAAAAGGTAATAGAAATAGCTTGTTGACGGAAGATTAATATGATGGAGAATAGACCCGGGGGCCATAGGTTTCACTAGTGGCTTCTCTCAAGATAGCATAAGTATTACGGTGGGTGAACAAATTACTGTCGAGCAATTGATAGAAAAGCGAATAATTATGACAATATCTTGGCATGATCATGTATATAGGCATCACGTCCGTGAATATAGACCGACTCCTGCCTGCATCTACTACTATTACTCCACACATCGACCGCTATCCAGCATGCATCTAGAGTATTAAGTTCATAAGAACAGAGTAACGCGTTAGGTAAGATGACATGATGTAGAGGGATAAACTCAAGCAATATGATATAAAGCCCATCTTTTTATCCTCGATGGAAACAATACAATATGTGTCGTTTCCCTTTCTGTCACTGGGATCGAGCACCGCAAGATTGAACCCAAAGCTAAGCACTTCTCCCATTGCAAGAAAGATCAATCTAGTAGGCCAAACCAAACTGATAATTCAAAGAGACTTGCAAACATAACCAATCATACATAAAATATTTCAGAGAAGAATCAAATATTGTTAATAAATAGACTTGATCATAAACCCACAATTCATCAGATCTTGACAAACACACCACGAAAAGAGTTACATCGAATAGATCTCCAAGAAGATCAAGGAGAACTTTGTATTGAGATTCAAAGAGAGAGAAGAATCCATCTAGCTAATAACTATGGACCCGAAGGTCTGAAGTAAACTACTCACACATCATCGGACGGGCCATGGAGTTGATGTAGAGGCCACCTGTGATCGATGCCCCCTCCGGCGGAGCTCCGAAAAAGGCCCCAAGATGGATCTCTTGGGTACAGAAGGTTGCGGTGGTGGAAATAGGGTTTCGTGTTGCCACTGGATGTTTTCATGGTATATGAGTATATACAGGAGGAAGAAGTAGGTCGGTTGAGCCATGAGGGGCCCACGAGGGGGGAGGGCGCGCCCAGAGGATCCTCGTGGACTCCTCGTTTGTTTCTTGATGTCCACTCCAAGTCCTCTGGATCATGTTTGTTCCAAAAATTACGTTCCCGAAGGTTTCATTCCGTTTGGATTCTGTTTGATATTCCTTTTCTGCGAAACACTGAAATAGGCAAAAAAACAGCAATTTGCACTGGGCCTTGGGTTAATAGGTTAGTCCCAAAAATAATATAAAAGTGTAAAATAAAGCCCATTAACATCCAAAGCAGATAATATAATAGCATGGAATAATCAAAAATTATAGATACGCTGGAGACGTATCAAGCATCCCCAAGCTTAATTCCTGCTCGTCCTCGAGTAGGTAAATGATAAAAACAGAATTTTTGATGTGGAATGCTACCTAGCATAATTCTCAATGTAATTCTGTTTATTGTGGCATGAATATTCAGATCCGAAAGATTTAAGACAAAAGTCTAATATTGACATAAAAATAATAATACTTCAAGCATACTAACTAAGCAATTATGTCTTCTCAAAATAACATGGCAAAAGAATGTTTATCCCTACAAAATCATATAGTTTGGTCATGCTCCATTTTCGTCACACAAGAATGCTCTCATCAAGCACAACCCCGATGACAATCCAAGAAATTGTTTCACCCTTTAGTAATCTCAAACTTTTTTCAACTTTCACGCAATACATGAGCGTGAGCCATGGATATAGCACTGCGGGTGGAATAGAATATGAAGATGGGGGTTATGTGGAGAAGACAAAAAAGGAGAAAGTCTCACATCGACGCGGCTAATCAATGGGCTATAGAGATGCCCATCAATTGATGTCAATGCAAGGAGTAGGGATTGCCATGCAACGGATGCACTAGAGCTATAAATGTATGAAATCTCAACAAAAGAAACTAAGAGGGTGTGCATCCAACTTGCTTGCTCACAAAGACCTAGGGAATTTGAGGAAGCCCATTGTTGGAATATACAAGCCAAGTTCTATAAAGAAAAATTCCCACTAGTATATGAAAGTGACAAAACAAGAGACTCTCTATCATAAGGAGCATGGTGCTACTTTGAAGCACAAGTGTGGAAAAAAAGGATAGCAGCATTGCCCCTTTTTATTTCTTTTTTCTCTTTTTTGGGACAATGCTCTATTAATGATGATCATCACACTTATATTTATTTACAACTCAATGATTACAACTCGATACTAGAACAAAGTATGACACTATATGAATGCCTCCGGCGGTGTACCAGGAAGGGCAATGAATCAAGAGTGACATGTATGAAAAATTATGAGCGGTGGCTTTGCCACAAATATGACGTCAACTACATGATCATGCAAGGTGAGGGAGTCCTAGATTAGGGGGTGTTCAGATAGCCGGACTATACCTTCGGCTGGACTCCTAGACTATGAAGATACAAGATTGAAGACTTCGTCCCGTGTCCGGAAGGGACTTTCCTTGGCGTGGAAGACAAGCTTGGCGATACGGATATTTAGATCTCCTACCATTGTAACCGACTCTATGTAACCCTAACCCTATCCCATGTCTATATAAACCGGAGGGTTTTAGTCCGTAGGATAACATACACATCGACAATCATACCATAGGCTAGCTTCTAGGGTTTAGCCTCTCTGATCTTGTGGTAGATCTACTCTTGTACTACCCATATCATCAATATTAATCAAGCAGGACGTAGGGTTTTACCTCCATCGAGAGGGCCCAAACTTGGGTAAAACTTCGTGTCCCTTGCCTCCTGTTACCATCCGGCCTAGACGCACAGTTCGGGACCCCCTACCTGAGATCCGCCGGTTTTGACACCGACATTGGTGCTTTCATTGAGAGTTCCTCTGTGTCGTCGCCGTCAGGCTCGATGGCTCCTACGATCATCGATAGCGACGCAGTCCAGGGTGAGACCTTCCTCCCCGGACAGATCTTCATCTTCAGCGGCTTCGCACTGCGGGCCAATTCACTTGGCCACCTGGAGCAGATCGAAAGCTACGCCCCTGGCCGTCAGGTCAGATTTGGAAGTTTAAACTACATGGCTGACATCCGCGGGGACTTGATCCTCGATGGATTCGAGCCACTGCCGAGCGCGCCGCACTATCCCGACGAGCATGATCTAGCTCTGCCGCCGAACAGTGCCCTGGAGGCCGCACCCGCATTGGCTCTGATCCTTAATTCGGAGCCAACTGCACCGATCGAGGATGGGCAGTTGGACGCCGCCTCGGGGGCTGCGATCCCAACGGCGATTGAGCCGAACACCAGCCCCGCACTCCGCGAGACTCGTGACTCCAAGGAGCCGGACTCCGAACCCTCCGCGCCCCGGCCAATCGAATCCGATGGGGCGCCGATCATGGAGTTTACTGCCGCGGACATCTTTCAGCACTCGCCTTTTGGCGATATTCTGAAGTCACTGAAGTCTCTCTCTTTGTCAGGAGAGCCCTGGCCGGACTGCGGCCAGCAGGGTTCGGATTCGTACGATGAAGAAATTCAAAGCCCACCCACCACCCACTTTGTAGCCACTGTCGACGACTTAACCGACATGCTCGACTTCGACTCCGAAGACATCGACGATATGGACGCCGATGAAGGAGATGATGAAGAACCAGCGCCTATTAGGCCCTGGAAAGCCACCTCGTCGTATGACATATACATGGTGGACACCCCAAAAGAGGGAGATGGCGACGGAACAGCGGAGGATGACCCCTCCAAGAAACAGCCTAAGCGCCGGCATCAGCAGCGGCGCTCAAAATCCCGCCAAAACAAACATGGCGATTCCAGCACGGGAGATAATAATACTCCGGAAAGCGCCAAAGAAACCCCCTCCAGCAAGATTTAGCACAGGAGGATGGAGAAACCGGCCCTCATGAGAGAGCGGCAGACAGAGAGGTCGAGGACGATAATTATATGCCTCCCTTCGAAGACGAGGCAAGCCTCGACGACGACGAATTCGTCGTGCCAGAGGATCCCGTCGAGAAAAAGCGTTTTCAACGGAGGCTTATGGCCATGACAAGAAGCCTCAAGAAAAAACAACAACAACTTAGAACTGATCAAGATTTGCTAGTCGACAGATGGACTGAAGTCCTTGCAGCCGAAGAGCATAAACTCAAACGCCCCTCCAAGAGCTACCCAAAGCGCAGGTTGCTACCCCAATTAGAGGAGGAAGCACTTGATGCGGCCGGCCGGCCACCTCGTGGCTGCGACAGAGAGGCCTCTCGGCCCTCCACTCAAGCCGCACCCCGTACCAAGGCACGGGAATATGCACCAGACTTACAAGATATGTTGGAGGACAAGGCTAGACAAACAAGATCGATCTACGGATCGCGTGGTCGCCCCACGGCTCGAGACGACATCCGTCACGCCGGCCACAAATTCGGCAGGGCTGAACACAGTAGACAAGGCTCACTGGAGCTACGTCATGATATAGCCCAGTACAGAGGCGCCGCACACCCACTCTGCTTCACAGACGAAATAATGGATCATCAAATCCCCGAGGGTTTCAAACCCATAAACATCGAATCATATGATGGCACAACAGATCCTGCGGTATGGATTGAGGATTATCTCCTTCATATCCACATGGCCCGCGGCGATGATTTCCATGCCATCAAATACCTCCCACTCAAGCTTAAAGGACCAGCTCGGCATTGGCTTAACAACTTGCCAACAGGATCAATCAGTTGTTGGGAGGACCTGGAAGCCGCATTCCTCGACAATTTCCAGGGCACTTATGTGCGACCCCCAGACGCCGATGACCTAAGTCACGTAATTCAGCAGCCAGATGAATCGGCCAGGCAATTCTGGACACGGTTCCTAACAAAGAAAAACCAAATAGTCGACTGTCCGGACGCTGAGGCCCTAGCAGCCTTCAAGCACAATATCCATGACGAGTGGCTGGCCCGGCACCTTGGACAGGAAAAGCCGAAATCTATGGAAGCACTCATGACACTCATGACCCGCTTTTCCGCGGGAGAAGACAGCTGGCTTGCTCGTAGCAACAATATAACCAAGAACCCTGGTAATTCGGACACCAGGGACAGTAGTGTCAGGTCGCGTCGCAACAAGCAGAAGCGCCGCATTAACGGTGACAATGCAGATGATACGACAGTTAATGCCGGATTCAGAGGCTCTAAATCCGGTCAGCGGAAAAAGCCATTCAAAAGGAATCCTAGGGGCCCGTCCAGTTTGGACCGAATACTCGACCGCTTATGCCAGATACATGGCACCCCCGAAAAGCCGGCCAATCACACCAACAGGGATTGTTGGGTGTTCAAGCAGGCAGGCAAGTTAAACGCCGAAAACAAAGACAAGGGGCTGCATAGCGATGACGACGAGGAGCCCCAGCCGCCGAACAACAATGGACAGAAGGGTTTTCCCCCACAAGTGCGGACGGTGAACATGATATACGCAACCCACATCCCCAAGAGGGAGCGGAAGTGCGCGTTAAGGGACGTATACGCGATAGAGCCAGTCGCCCCAAAGTTCAACCCATGGTCCTCCTGCCTGATCACCTTTGATCGAAGGGACCACCCCACTAGCACCCATCATGGCGGATTCGCCGCATTGGTTCTAGACCCAATTATTGACGGATTTCATCTCACTAGAGTCCTTATGGACGGCGGCAGCAGCCTGAACCTGCTTTACCAGGATACAGTGCGGAAAATGGGCATAGATCCCTCGAGGATTAAGCCCACCAAAACGACCTTTACAGGCATAATACCATGTGTAGAGGCCAACTGTACAGGCTCAGTCACACTTGAAGTGGTCTTCGGATCTCCGGATAATTTCCGAAGCGAGGAGTTAATCTTCGACATAGTCCCGTTTCGCGGTGGCTATCACGCACTGCTCGGGCGAACCGCATTTGCTAAGTTCAATGCGGTACCGCATTACGCATACCTTAAGCTCAAGATGCCAGGCCCTCGAGGAGTAATTACGGTCAATGGAAACACCGAACGCTCCCTCCAAACGGAGGAGCACACGGCGGCCCTTGCAGCGGAAGTTCAAAGCAGCCTCTCCAGGCAGTTCTCCAGTTCGGCCACTAAACGACCGGACACCATCAAGCGCGCCCGGAGTAACCTACAACAAGACTGCCTGGCACGATCCGAGCAGGCGTAGCAATGCGGCCCCAACCCCAACCCTCGCAAAAAGGCGATGCCAGTACTTCGCGTACATAACTACGCTCTAGAGATACCATGGGCATAGGGGGAGGGGCACCATCATGGCACACCCAAAACACGGCTTCAACCGTACCAGGGGCTGCCGATTTTTTATTTTTCTCTTACTTTCAGGACTCCACTCTTCGGAAGGCCTGTTCGGCAGTTCAATTGCCGCACAAACGATGCAAGAACCAGGGAAGCAGACAAGCCACGCCGCATTATGGAACTCCCAGGTGGTCTCTATCATGAGCAATATACCTGTTTCGCATATTATTCCGCAGCTTGCCCCTGGAGCGGACATGTTAAATAGTCCAACCTTTTTCTTGTCGCATTAATTGTATCGTTCTGCTTTGATCGCAGCCCTCTTTAATAAACAATGCATAGCTTTTGTCTATTTTTGCATTACTCTCCTTTTTTATATTTATATATGTTCCTTAACGACATGTTGCACCCGTACATGTTGGTACGGCCAAAATATGCCAGGGGCTTTAGTACCCCTCAATATGGTGTGAGAAGTCCAAACACTTCAACAAGTGCGGCACCCCGAACTTATAGAATTATATTCATCGGCTCCGAATCATGTCTTGGGTCAATAGTTGGGTTTACCCGGCTCCTATGTTTTGGTGCCTTACGTTTCGCTATATCGGCTAAGGTAGCACTAGGAGAAGCACTGCGATTGTGCCCCGGTTGAGCTGGGTCGAGCACCTCAGTGGAGAAAGCTAAAACTGACTGTCATGATGAAGCGAGAGCTGGTCGCTGTTCGAGAGGTTTTTTCGAGTCCTTAAAGACTTATGCCGCTTAGGGCGAGGAGCCGGCTCTGTCTGGCCAAGGTGTGGATAGCGCCCCGAACTCGGTCTTCCGAATAACAAGGGCTTCACCGAAATTTAAAATTATAGAATTCTATGGCTAAGTGAGAGTGTTCACGCATTATAGTCTGATTGCCTCGTTCGTTGGGCTGAGCGCCTCCCTCGAAGGACCCAAACATGGGAAAAAGAGTGCTCAGGTTTATCCCCGAACACCCCAGCACTAGCGGCACGGGGGCAGAAGCCGACGACTCGCCATCTCCCAGAGTTGATAAACAGCCGCACAGAAGGTAATATTTTAAATTCAAACAGCATTGCTTAGCGCATATGAACAAGTTTTCAGCGCACGGGACAAAACGAGCGAGTTTTACTCAAAAATTACATCCATAGAACATTCATCCGCCACAGGGCGGGCACCCTTCAGAACATCCTTATAATACTTTTCGGGCTTGCGATGCTCCTTCCCCAGCGGTGGCCCGTCCTTCACAAGCTTCTCAGCATCCAGCTTGCCCCGGTGCACCTTCGCACGGACAAGGGCCCTACGGGGACCTTCAATGCAGACAGAGCGTTTGATGACTTCGAGCCTTGGACAGGCCTCCACCAGCCGCCGCACCAGCCCGAGATAGCTCCCAGGCTGAGCCTCTCCAGGCCATAGCCGAACTATGAGGCCCTTCATGGCCTGTTCGGCCGCCTTGTGGAGCTCGACCAGTTGCTTCAACTGGTCGCTCAGGGGCACGGGGTGTCTGGCCTCAGCATACTGAGACCAGAACACCTTCTCTGTCGAGCTGCCCTCCTCGGCTTGATAGAATGCGGCGGCATCAGATATACTCCGGGGAACATCTGCGAACGTGCCTGGAGAACTCCGGATTCGGGTAAGTAACAAGTAACTCATGCTTATGTGTTTACTTTGCATAAAGAATGCCTTACCCGCCGCTATCTTCTTCACCTCATCCAACTCCTGGAGGGTCTTCTGGGATTCGGCCTTGGCAGACTTGGCACTTTCAGTAGCCGCCGCGAGCTCGGACGCTCGTGTCCTTGAGTCACGCTCCAAACTCTCATGTTTTTTCATGAGAGCCTGGAGCTCTTGCCGCACCTTGCCAACCTCGGCCTCATACTTTTCTCGCTCAGTGCGCTCCGCGGCCGACCTCTTCTCGGCCTCGAGCAGCGCTTGCTTCAGGGTCGCCACCTCAGACGTGGCCCCTACAATAGCCATGATACTCCTGTCATTTTTCACAATTGCACCTTTTTATACACATTTATACAAGGTATTTCTTACCTTCACTGTCCTCGAGCTGCTTCTTGGCACGTCCGAGCTCTTGCTCGGACCGCTCGAGGTCCTGCTTTAGCACGTCCACTTCCGCAGTCAGTGCGGCAGACGCCAGCAGGGAAGCCTGCACACGCATATTGACTTCTTTTTGTTAGACTCCTGCGAATTTTATTTGATCCTCTATTCGGCTTTTCTTCCCGAACGCCAAACAGAGCATCAGGGGCTACTATCTATGAGGTAATGTTATTTACACATTCTTTACTTACCTCAAAGCCTGTTAAAAGGCTCGTACAAGCTTCAGTCAGTCCGCTCTTGGCGGACTGAACCTTCTGGACCACCGCACTCATAATGGTGCGGTGCCCCTCGTCGATGGAGGTGCCTTGGAGCGCCTCCAACAGATTGTCCGGCGACCTCCGTCCAACGGTGGGCTTGCTCCTCTTGGAAGGAGGTCCCCCGCCGGACTCTGGAACCTTTGAAGGTTTCGGAGCGGTGTCCGGCCTAGGGCCGGACTTGGAGCCCTGGGGGGTTTCGTCCCCTTTACTCCTGGAGTCCGGGAGGTCGCCTTGCGGCGCCTCCAGGACCACCTCCTCCCGGATTGGAAATTGTTGGGACAACACTTCGGTGTCGTCCGTAGGGCGGGGGGAGGAAGCCGTCGGAAGCGAGTTCACCTCCGACGAGTCCAGTGAGCCGCTCGACGATGCATCGAGCCGGTCTTTGGGGGGGCTGCATAAACACATTCGACATAAGGGAAAGCTGTACAATAAACGAATACTATGCATTACTCTGGTATTCGGATACTTACGATTTCGCCAGGGGCTTGGCCCTGGGCGTCCACTCCTCTTCGCCGTCGTCGGTGTTGGTGGAGCAGTCCGGAGGATGGGTTCTCCCCTTCTTGGACCCTTCGGCCTCCCAGTTGGGGCGGCCTTCCTTTTCTTCCCTTCCCCCGCTGGAGGGGGGGTCTCTTCTTCCTCCTCCTCATCTTCGTGGGAGGAGTGCGTCTTGGATTCGTCGGATGGTGAATCCGACACCTCCAGGCGCCGGACACTCTTTTGAGTCCCCGCAGCCTTTTTTGCGGCCTTCTTCTCCGGCACCACATAGGGTGCCAGAACCAGCAGCTTTGCCAAGTGGGCATCGGCTGGGTCTTCGGGCAAAGGTGCCGAACAGTCGATCCGTCCGGACTTCGCCTGCCAATCCTGTCAAAGGTAAGGGAGCTTAGATCCCGCACAGAGTTAAACTATGAAAAACTAGTGCCCTGTAAAAAGTACAAAAAGCTTACCGCGCTAGCGTGACGCTGCGCACTGAATCCGCGATCCTCGGTAGCGGATGCGGGAGCCTCGGCGCCTTTGGAAAGCACCTTCCAGGCATCTTCGTACGTCGTGTCGAAGAGCCTGCTCAGAGTTTGGTGCCGCGCCGGATCGAACTCCCACAGGTTGAAAGCCCGTTGTTGACACGGGAGGATCAAGCGGATGAGCATAACCTGGACTACGTTGACAAGCCTGAGCCGCTTGTTCACCAGGGATTGGATGCATGTTTGTAGTGCGGTCACCTCCTTTTGGCTGCCCCATGACAGGCCCGTCTCTTTCCAGGACATGAGCCGCGTTGGGGGTCCGGACAGGAACTCGGGGGCTGCGACCCACTTAGGGTCGCACGGCTCGGTGATGTAAAACCACCCCGATTGCCACCCCTTCAGGGTCTCCACAAAGGAGCCCTCGAGCCATAGGACGTTGGCCATCTTGCCCACCATGGCTCCTCCGCACTCCGCCTGGTTGCCGCGCACCACCTTCGGCTTGACGTTGAAAGTCTTAAGCCAAAGGCCGAAATGGGGGCGGATGCGGAGGAAAGCCTCGCACACGACGATAAATGCCGAGATGTTGAGGACAAAATTCGTGGCCAGATCGTGGAAATCCAGGCCGTAGTAGAACATGAGCCCCCGGACAAATGGGTGGAGAGGGAAGCCCAGTCCGCGGAGGAAATGGGGGAGGAACACCACCCTCTCATGAGGCCTAGGGGTGGGGATGAGCTGCCCCTTTTCAGGGAGCCGGTATGTGATGTCGTTAGATAGGTATCCGGCCTTCCTCAGCTTTTTGATATGTCCCTCCGTGACGGAGGAGACCATCCACTTGCCTCCCGCTCCGGACATGGCTGGAGAAGGTTGAGGTGAGGAGTGCGGACTTGGGCGCTGGAGCTCGAGTGCGCAAGAATGGATAGGCGAAGGAGGAAGAAGGTGTAGGTGAAAAGGTGGATCCTTATCCCCTTATATGGGTGGACGCAACTACATGTCCCCACCAGCCTGGTAAAACTCGCTTATCTCCCAAGCGCCGTAATCAAAGGCGCGGTTGGGTTACCCACGCCCGTATTGATGGGAATCCCGAAATAAGGGGACACGATCTCTGCTTTAACAAGACGTGCCAAGGAAACCGCCTCGCATAACGCGCTGAGATGGGACAGTAAAACGGTTCGAATAAAAGCTTGGAAGTGGTGTGATGTCACACTACGGAGTGCGTCAGCAGATTAGATTTGTGTAAATATTATTCTCTCTATGGCAATATGTGGAGACTTATTTTGCATAGTCGGACACTACCTTTCTGTTCAAAATCTTCTATGAAGTACTTGGAGGAGGAACCCTCCTTGCAATGCCAAAGACAATTTGCGCGCCGGACTCGTCATCATTGAAGCCTGGTTCAAGGGCTACTGAGGGAGTCCTGGATTAGGGGGTGTTCGGATAGCCGGACTATACCTTCAGCCGGACTCCTGGACTATGAAGATGCAAGATTCAAGACTTCGTCCCGTGTCCGGAAGGGACTTTCCTTGGCGTGGAAGGCAAGCTTGGCAATACGGATATTTAGATCTCCTACCATTGTAACCGACTCTATGTAAACCTAACCCTATCCGGTGTCTATATAAACCGGAGGGTTTTAGTCCGTAGGACAACATACACATCGACAATCATACCATAGGCTAGCTTCTAGGGTTTAGCCTCTCTGATCTCATGGTAGATCTACTCTTGTACTACCCATATCATCAATATTAATCAAGCAGGACGTAGGGTTTTACCTCCATCGAGAGGGCCCGAACCTGGGTAAAACTTCGTGTCCCTTGCCTCCTGGTACCATCCGGCCTAGACGCACAGTTTGGACCCCCTACCCGAGATCCGCCGGTTTTGACACCGACACAAGGCAAGTGACAATGATGATGTGTGTCATGATAAATGGAACGGTGGAAAGTTGCATGGAAATATATCTCAGAATGGCTATGGAAATGCCATAATAGGTAGGTATGGTGGCTGTTTTGAGGAAGATATAAGGAGGTTTATGTGTGACAGAGCGTATCATATCACGGGGTTTGGATGCACCGGCGAAGTTTGCACCAACTCTCAAGGTGAGAAAGGGCAATGCACGGTACCAAAGAGGCTAGCAATGATGGAAGGGTGAGAGTGTGTATAATCCATGGACTCAAAATTAGTCATAAAGAACTCACATACTTATTGAAAAAATCTACAAGTCATCAAAAACCAAGCATTATGTGCATGCTCCTAGGGGGATAGATTGGTAGGAAAAGACCATCGCTCGTCCCCGACCACCACTCATAAGGAAGACAATCAAATAACACCTCATGTTTCAAATTTGTTACACAACGGTCACCATACGTGCATGCTACGGAACTTGCAAAATTCAACGCAAGTATTTCTCAAATTCACAACTACTCAACTAGCACACTCTAATATTACCACCTTTATATCTCAAAACAATTATCAAGTATCAAACTTCTCCTAGTACTCAATGCACTTTTTATGAAAGTTTTTATTATACCGATCTTGGATGCCTATCATATTAGGACTAAATTCACAACCAAAGCAAATTACCATGCTGTTCTAAGGGACTCCCAAAATAATATAAGTTAAGGATGAGAGATCAATAATTTCTATAAAATAAAACCACCACCGTTCTCTAAAAGATATAAGCGAAGCACTAGAGAAAAATTATCTAGCTCAAAAGGTATAAGTGAAGCACATAGAGTGTTCTAATAAATTCCGATTCATGTGTGTCTCTCCCAAAAGGCGTGTACAGCAAGGATGATTGTGGTAAACTAAAAAGCAAAGACTCAAATAATACAAGACACTCCAAGCAAAACACATATCATGTGGTGAATAAAAATATAGCTCCAAGTAAAGTTACCGATGGACGAAGACGAAAGAGGGGATGCCTTCCGGGGCATCCCCAAGCTTAGGCTTTTGGTTGTCCTTGGATTTTACCTTGGGGTGCCTTGGGAATCCCCAAGCTTAGGCTCTTGCCTCTCCTTGTTCCATAATCCATCAAATCTTTACCCAAAACTTGAAAACTTCACAACACAAAACTTAAAAGAAAATCTTGTGAGCTCCGTTAGTAAAAGAAAACAAACCACCACTTCAACGTACTGTAATTAACTCATTCTTTATTTATATTGGTGTTATATAAAGCTACTGTTTTCCAATTTTTCTATGGTTCATAAACTCTATTACTAGCCATAGATTCATCAAAATAAGCAAACAACACACGAAGAACAGAATCTGTCAAAAACAGAACAGTCTATAGTAATATGTAGGATTTGAATACTTATGTAACTCCAAAAATTCTAAAATAAATTTCTGGACGTGAGGAATTTATCTATTAATCATCTTCAAAAATAATTAACTAAATAGCACTCTCTAGTAAAAAATGGCAGCAAATCTCGTGAGCACTAAAGTTTCTGTTTTTTACAGCAAGATCGCAAAGACTTTCCCCAAGTCTTCCCAAAGGTTCTACTTGGCACAAACACTAGTTAAAAGCATAAAACCACATCTAAACATAGGCTAGATGAATTATTTATTACTAAACAGAACCAAAAGGCAAAGAACAAAGATAAAATTGGGTTGCCTCCCAACAAGCGCTATCGTTTAACTCCCCTAGCTAGGCATAAAAGCAAGGATAGATCTAGGTATTGTTATCTTTGGTATGCAATCCATAAGTGGCCCTCATAATAGATTCATAAGGTAATTTAATTTTCTTCTAGGAAAGTGTTCCATGCCCTTCCTTATCGGAAATTGGAATCTAATATTCCCTTCTTTCATATCAATAATTGCACTAATCGTTCTAAGGAAAGGTCTACCAAGAATAATAGGACATGAAGGATTGCAATCAATATCAACAACAATGAAATCTACGGGCACATAATTCCTATTTGGAACAATAAGAACATTATTAATTATTCCCATAGGTTTCTTAATGGTGGAATCCGCAGGACGCAAGTTTAAAGAACAATCATCAAATTCACGGGAACCTAGCAAATCACACAAAGTTTTAGGAATCGTGGAAACACTAGCACCCAAATCACATAGAGCAAAGCATTAATGATCTTTAATTTTAATTTTAATAGTAGGTTCCCACTCCTCATAAAGTTTTCTTGGGATAGAAACTTCCAATTCAAGCTTTTCTTCATAAGATTGCATTAAAGCATCAACGATATGTTTAGTAAAAGCTTTATTTTGACTATAAGCATGCAGAGAATTTAGCACTGATTGCAACAAGGAAATACAATCTATCAAAGAGCAATTATCATAATTAAATTACTTGAAATCCAAGATAGTGGGTTCATTGCTATGTAAAGTTTTGACCTTTCCAATCCCACTTTTATCAATTTTTGCATTAAGATCTAAAAACTCCGAATCATTGGGACACCTTCTAACTAAAGCTGACTCATGTCCAGTCCCATAATTATAAAGATTCATATTGCAAAACAAATATTTAATAGAGGACACATCAGTAACTTTTAGATCTTCATCATTATTATCATGGAAACTAGAAGAACACGCTTTCACAAAGCAATCTTTTTTAGCACGCATCCTAGCGGTTCTTTCTTTGCACTCATCAATGGAAATTCTCATAGCTTTGAGAGATTCATTGATATCATGCTTAGGTGGAATAGATCTAAGTTTCAAAGAATCAACATCAAGAGAAATTCTATCCACGTTCCTAGCCAACTCATCAATCTTAGAATTTTTTTATTCAATCAAAGCATTGAAATTCTTTTGCGAACTAATAAATTCTTTAATATTAGATTCAAAATCAGAGGGAATCTTATTATAATTTCTATAAGAATTTTTGTAGGAATTACCATAATTATTAGAGGATTTACTAGGAAACGGCCTAGGATTAAAATTACCTCTATACGCGTTATTACCAAAATTGTTCCTACCAACAAAATTCACATCCATAAATTCATTATTATTCTCAATCAAAGTAGACAAAGGCATATCATTAGCATCAGAAGGGACACTCTTATTAGCAAACAATTTCATAGGCTCATCCATCTTTTCACTCAAAACATTGAATTCTTCTATAGCATGCACCTTTTTATTAGTAGATCTTTTAGTATGCCATTGAGAATAATTAACCATAATATTATCTAGGAGTTTAGTAGCTTCTCCTAAAGTGATTTCCATAAAAGTTCCTCCCGCGGCCGAATCTAAAAGATTTCTAGAAGCAAAGTTCAATACGGCATAATTTTTTTGTATAATCATCCAAAGATTCAAACCATGTGTAGGGCAATTACGTATCATTAATTTCATCCTCTCCCAAGCTTGTGCAGCATGTTCATGATCATGTTGCTTAAAATTCATAATATCGTTTCTAAGAGTGATGATCTTAGCGGAAGGAAAATACTTAGAGATAAAAGCATCTTTGCACTTACTCCATGAATCAATACTATTTTTAGGCAAAGACGGAAACCAAGTTTTAGCATGATCTCTAAGAGAAAACGAGAATAGCTTTAGTTTAACAATATCATTATCCACATCTTTCTTCATTTGCATATCACATAAATAATAAAAGTTGTTTAGATGGGTAGCGGCATCTTCATTAGGAAGGCCGGAAAACGGATCTTTCATGACAAGATTCAGCAAAGCAGCATTAATTTCACAAGATTCAGCATCGGTAAGAGGAGCAATCGGAGTGCTAATAGAATCATTATTGTTGGTATTGGAAAAGTCACACAATTTAGTATTATCTGGAGCCATCGTGACAAACAATCCAACACACAAGCAAGCAAGAGGCAAACAAAAAGAGGCGAACGAAAAAGAGGCGAGCGGAAAAGAAGGCGAATAAAACGGCAAGGGTGAAGTGGGGGATAGGAAAACGAGAGGCAAATGGCAAATAATGTAATGCGAGGGATAAGAGTTTATGATGGGTACCTGGTATGTCTTGACTTGTGCATAGACTCCTCGGCAACGGCGCCATAAATCCTTCTTGCTACCTCTTGAGCACTGCATTGGTTTTCCCTTGAGGAGGAAAGGGTGATGCAGCAAAGTAGCATAAGTATTCCCTCAGTTTTTGATAACCAAGGTATCAATCCAGTAGGAGGCCACATGCAAGTCCCTCGTACCTACACAAACAAATAAGAACCTCACAACCAACGCGATAAAGGGGTTGTCAATCCCTTCAAGGTCACTTACGAGAGTGAGATCTTATAGGGATGATAAAATAATATTTTTGGTATTTTTATGATAAAGATTAAAAGTAAAGATTGCAAAATAAAAGGTAATAGAAATAGCTTGTTGACGGAAGATTAATATGATGGAGAATAGACCCGGGGGCCATAGGTTTCACTAGTGGCTTCTCTCAAGATAGCATAAGTATTACGGTGGGTGAACAAATTACTATCGAGCAATTGATAGAAAAGCGAGTAATTATGAGAATATCTAGGCATGATCATGTATATAGGCATCACGTCCGTGACAAGTAGACCGACTCCTGCCTACATCTACTACTATTACTCCACACATCGACGCTATCCAGCATGCATCTAGAGTATTAAGTTCATAAGAACAGAGTAACGCATTAGGTAAGATGACATGATGTAGAGGGATAAACTCAAGCAATATGATATAAACCCCATATTTTTACACTCGATGGCAACAATACAATACATGTCGTTTCCCTTTCTGTCACTGGGATCGAGCACCGCAAGATTGAACCCAAAGCTGAGCACTTCTCCCATTGCAAGAAAGATCAATCTAGTAGGCCAAACCAAACTGATAATTTGAAGAGACTTGCAAAGATAACCAATCATACATACAAGATTTTAGAGAATAATCAAATATTGTTCATAGATAGACTTGATCATAAACCCACAATTCATCGGATCTCGACAAACACACCGCAAAAAGAGTTACATCGAATAGATTTCCAAGAAGATCGAGGAGAACTTTGTATTGAGATTCAAAGAGAGAGAGGAAGCCATCTAGCTAATAACTATGGACCCGAAGGTCTAAAGTAAACTAATCACACATCATCGGAGGGGCCATGGAGTTGATGTAGAGGCCCTCCGTGATCGATGCCCCTTCCGGCGGAGCTTCGGAAAAGGCCCCAAGATGGGATCTCTTGGGTACAGAAGGTTATGGTGGTGGAAATAGGGTTTCATGGTGCCCCTGGATGTTTTCAGGGTATATGAGTATATATAGGAGGAAGAAGTAGGTCGGTTGATCCATGAGGGGCCCATGAGGGGGAGGGCGCGCCCAGCGGGTAGGCGCGCCCCCCTGCCTTGTGGACTCCTCTTTTGTTTCTTGACGTCCACTCCAAGTCCTCTGGATCACGTTTGTTCCAAAAATCACGTTCCCAAAGGTTTCATTCCATTTGGATTCCGTTTGATATTCCTTTTCCGCAAAGCACTGAAATAGGCAAAAACAGCAATTTGCACTGGGCCTTGGGTTAATAGGTTAGACCCAAAAATAATATAGAAGTGTAAAATAAAGCCCATTAACATCCAAAACAGATAATATAATAGCATGGAGCAATAAAAATATATAGATACATTGTAGACGTATCAGTCAACTGCTGATTGTGCATGCTGGCTAGACCCATGGACCCCACTTGTCATCCACTAGGGCTAGATGCTAGTGGGTACAATAGGTATATTTTGGTTTATTTAGGATTAATGTTGAATTTCAGAATATTGTTTAAACTTCAGAAAATCATATAAATTAATCCGTAACTCGGATGAAAATACTTTGCACATGAAACTTGCTTAGAACGACGAGACAAATCTGAGTATGTAGCCTGTTCGTCCGCCACACGTTCCTAGCATAGCGAACATGCAATCTCCCCCCTCCGGTTCGTCCGTCCAAAAAATGCAAACTTCAAGAAAACTTTCCCGGATGTTATCACCCTTCATCTTTGTCGTGTAGCCCTGCGTTAGAACACCCCTAGCCGTGCTTATTGCTTGTCTTTTATCTGTTTGCTCTGTATTTACTGTTTCCCCCCTCTTTTCTTCGGTAGACCTCGAGACCAATGTCGATGCCCCTGTGATCGACTACGTCATCGACGACCCCTCCTTCTCGTTTGAGCAACCAGGCAAGCCCCCCCTTTGATCATCCCGATATCGCCCATTCCATTCTCTCATGCTTGCATTAGATTTTGCTACTGTAATTGATTGCTCCTATTTAGATGCATAGCCTGCTTTTGTAACCTGCTCATTGTACCATACCTACTTATCCTGAACTGCTTAGTATAGGTTGGTTAGTGATCCGTCAGTGACCCCCACCTTGTCCTTGTTGCCCCACTTCATCATCAATGACTCGATCAACATGATCGACGACCAGATCCCGACACCTCACATCACATCACACCCCTCTCGTTGCTCGACTCTGCAGAGCTACTATCGAGTGCCGAGGGTGATACCTCGCAACGCACTCCTAATGACAACTCTGTAGTGTAGCTATTCGGTTGTGGTCATCGAGGGTGGTTACACCTTCACCATTCCCGCGGCTCTGTCATGCAACACCTCAAGTGTGAACCTCGAGGGTGGTTCCTCATATGTTCACCTTGATGATTACATTGAGTGGAATCCACCGAGGATGATTCATCGGGTTTTTCCCTTGATGCTTGGACACACGGTTACCTTGACTTTACTTGAGACCATTGTTGAAGTCGGGTCGGCCCCGAGGGGTACCCGTGAGTTGATGTGAAATTTGGGCGGGCCCGTAGAGCACCCGCGAGTTTTCTACGAGGCACGGCCAGGCATTCTGGGCCCTTGCCGTAAGTCCACGAGACGGGGCGACGGGGTCACATTATCGTGAGTCTCTGCTCGTCTTCGCGAGTCCCCAATGCAGTAACAGATTTGGGTATTTGTTCTGAGTTGGCCTTTGGCCTTTACGCATTAACCGCCATGCGAGAATAGTTATGGGCCTTGATGTCGCAGTATCATCCGAAGCTTTGTCAGACATCCAGTTCAGCATTGTGGTCGGGCCGGATCGTGCCATGCACTTTACGGGTGGTGCTGGTATCCCCTTGCGCACAACGACCAGGAGTGCAACGGGCGATGGGCCCAAGACCCCGGAGTGCTTAGGATGTAGACCGGCGGGGACCTCTCTGCTGAGCCTAGGTAGGGCTGCGACGTGTTGATCTTTCGAGGCCGGGCATGAACTAGGAAAGTGTGTCCGGCCAGAGTGATTGAGAGTGTTGGGTAACGTGGTGCACCCACACCCATGAAAGGAAGATATATATTCGAATACCGTTTCCATGGTAATGGGTGTTCAGACTTGTATCCTGATCTATTACAACTAGAACTGGTTACTTGAGACATGTGATGGATATCTGGCTCCAAGATTGCTTTCTCGTAGGGAGTCGAGGAAGGATCTCTGGGCGTTAATGCTACAACTTGCTTGTTAAATTAAAATGCTATTCTTTACTCTTCTACATGCTGCAAGATGCTTGGAGTTGCTTGAAGATGCTAGTATTCGATAGGCTGGGCCTTCCCCTCTATTCTGGCATTCTGCGGTTTAGTCCACCGATACATACCTCCCTTTGATACCAATGCATACTTAGTATAGATCTGATGCTTGCGAGTACTTTGGATGAGTACTCATAGTTGCTTTGCTACCCCCCTTTCCCCCCTTCTTTCTTCTTTCCGGTTGTTGCAACCAGATGGTGGATCCCTGGAGCCAGATGCCACCGTCGAAGTCTACTACTACCCGATGGTGCTTGCTGCTACGTGGAGACCGCCGATGACCAGGAGTAGTTAGGAGGTCCCAGGCAGGAGGCCTTGCCACTTCGATCGTTGTTGCTTTTGTGTTTGCCTTCTTAAGGCATCCTTGTCTAACTTTATGTCGGGTTTGTCTAACTTTATGTCTGTATCAGATATTGTTGCTTCCGCTGACTCTTGTATATCGAGTTTTTGTATTCGAGCCCTCGAGGCCGCTGGCATGTAATATGAAGCTTGTATTATTTTATTTGTGTCTAGAGTTGTGTTGTGATATCTTCCCGTGAGTCCCTGATCTTAATCATACACATTTGCTTGCATGATTAGTGTACGGTCGAATCGGGGGCGTCACAAGTACCCAGACATTCTAAGCACATGCTCACTGGTTGAGCTATTCTCCTCCATCTTGTAGGCAAACTACTTTGCGGAGGTCTCATACCTCTTGACACGGGCATGAGTCTGAAATACTAATTTCAACTCTTGGAACATCTCATATGCTCCGTGGCATTCAAAACATTTTGAAGTCCTGGTTCTAAGCCATAAAGCTTGGCGCACTAAACTATTAAGTAGTCATCTTGCCAAACGATCATAACGTCCGCATCTGCTCCTGCAATAGGTTTGTCACCTAGTGGTGCATTAAGGACATAATTATTCTATGCAGCAATGAGGATAATCCTCAGATCACGGACCTAGTCCGCTTTATTGCTACTATCATCTTTCAACTTAGTTTTCTCCCAGAACATATCAAAAATAGGGGAGCTATTGATCTACAACATAGATATGCAAAAACTATTAAGGCTAAATTCATGATAAATTTAAGTTCAATTAATCAAATTACTGATGAACTCCCACTTAAATTGACATCCCTCAAGTTATTTAAGGGATACATGATGTCTGCTAGAACTACGTCGGTATTTCCCAAAGAGGAAGGGATGATGCAGCACATCGACGGTAGGTATTTCCCTCAGTGATGAGACCAAGGTTATCGAACCAGTAGGAGAACCAAGCAACACTACGTAAACAACACCTGCACACAATAACAAATACTTGCAACCCGACGTGTTAAAGGGGTTGTCAATCCCTTTCGGGTAACGGCGACAGAGATTGGCAAACGGATGTGAGAAAGTTGTAATAATTTGATAGATCGAACGCCAAATAAAATAAAGTGCAACAAGGTATTTTTGTATTTTTGGTTTAATAGATCTGAAAATAAAAGCAAATAAAAATAGATCGCAAAGGCAAATATATGAAAGAAGAGACCCCGGGACCGTAGATTTTACTAGTGGCTTCTCTCAAGAAAAATAGAAAACGGTGGGTAAACGAATTACTGTTGGGAAATTGATAGAACTTCAAATAATCATGACGATATCTAGGCAATGATCATTATAAAGGCATCACGTCCAAGATTAGTAGACCGACTCCTGCATGCATCTACTACTATTACTCCACACCTCGACCGCTATCCGGTAGGCATCTAATGTATTAAGTTCATGGAGAAACAGAGTAATGCAATAAGAACGATGACATGATGTAGACAAGATCTATTTATGTAGAAATAGACCCCAACTTGTTATTCTTAATAGAAATGATACATACGTGTCGGTTCCCCTTCTGTCACTGGGATCAAGCACCGTAAGATCGAACCCATTACAAAGCACCTCTTTCCATTGCAAGATAAATAGATCAAGTTGGCCAAACAAAACCCAAATATCGGAGAAGAAATACGAGGCTATAAGCAATCATGCATATAAGAGATCAAAGAAGACTCAAATAACTTTCATGGATAAAAAGATAGATCTGATCATAAACTCAAAGTTCATCGGATCCCAACAAACACACCACAAAAAGAGTTACATCATATGGATCTCGAAGAGACCATTGTATTGAGAATCAAACGAGAGAGGGGAAGCCATCTAGCTACTAACTACGGGCCCATAGGTCTACAAAAGACTACTCACGCATCATCGGAGAGGCACCAATGGACATGATGAACCCCTCCGTGATGGTGTCTACATTGGATCTAGTGGTTCTGGAACTTGTGGCGGCTGGAATTGATTTTTTTCGACTCCCCTAGGGTTTCTGGAATATTGGGCTATTTCTAGAGAAAAGAGGCAGTTCGGGGGGCACCTGAGGTGGGCACAACCCACCTGGGCGCTCCTGGGACTCCAGGCGCGCCCTGGTGGGTTGTGCTCCCCTCGGAGCACCCACAAGGTGCTTCTCCGGCCCACTGGATGTCTTCTGGTCCAAAAAATGCACAAAAAGTTTTGCTACGTTTGGACTCCATTTGATATTAATTTCCTGCGATGTAAAAAATAGCAACTGGCACTTGGCACTCTATCAATAGGTTAGTACCAAAAATGATATAAAATGACTATAAAATGATTGTGAAACATCCAAGAATGATAATATAACAGCATGGAACAATAAAAAATTATAGATACGTTGGAGACGTATCAATACATGATCCAAATCAACTAACCCATGTCCGATCATCATGCGAAATGGGGTAGTCATCAATGGTGAACATCTCTATGTTGATCATATCTACTATATGACTCTTGTTCGACCTTTCGGTCTCCAGTGTTCTGAGAACATGTTTGTACATGCTAGGCTCGTCAAGTTTAACCCAAGTATTCTGCATGTGTAAAACTGTCTTACAGCCGTTGTATGTGAACGTAGAGTCTATCACACCCGATCATCACGTGATGTCTCGAAACGATGAACTGTAGCAACGGTGCATACTCAGGGAGAGCACTTTTATCTTGAAATTAAGTGCAGGCATCATATTATAATGCGACCGCCGTTCTAAGCAAAATAAGATGCATAAAAGATAAACATCACATGCAATCAAAATATGTGACATGATATGGTCATCATCATCTTGTGCTTTTGATCTCCATCTCAAAAGCAATGTCATGATCTCCATCGTCACCTATAATCTGCGCATAGACCTGGCTCATGATGCCACTGTTGGGAATCGATGCATGGAAAACAAACAAAAAATTCTATGCACCGAACGAGGGGGAGAGAGTGTCTACGTACCCTCATAGACCGTAAGAGGAAGTGTTTCACAACGCGGTTGATGTAGTCGAACTTCTTCGCGCTTCAACCGATCAAGTACCGAACGCACGACACCTTCGCGTTCTGCACACGTTCAGATTGATGACGTCCCTTGCCTTCTTGATCCAACAAGATGTCAAGGTAGTAGATGAGTTCCGTCAACAGGACGGCATTGTGACGGTGATGGTGAAGTGATGTCCGCAGGGCTTCGCCTAAGCACTACGAAAAATATGATCGGGGGTGTAAATGGTGGAGGGGGGCGCCACACACGACTAACAATTGTCTGGCATGTGCTAGGGCGCCCCCCATATATATAGGTGGGAGGGAGAGGGGAGGCAGCAAAGAGGCACCTCAAGTAGGCCGAATCCTACTTGGGGTCCTCCCCTTACCTGCGCCCCCTGCCATATTTGTCGGAGGGGGAAGGAAAGACGGGGGGAGGGAAGGAAGGGGGGATCCTATTCCACTCTTACCTTTCCCTTTCCCCTCTTTCCTTCTCCTCTTAGGCCGGCCCATATGGGGGGTGCACCAGCCCCTTGTGGCTGGTGCGTTTCCCCTCTTGGCCCATAAGGCCCATATCTTTTGCCGGGGGTGCCCGGAACCCCTTCCGATTGTTGGAAATATGCCCTAGAGGCAATAATAAAAGCATTATTATTATATTTTCTTGTTCATGATAATTGTATTTTATTCATGTTATAATTGTGTTATCCGGAAATCATAATACATGTGTGAATAATAGACACCAACATGTCCCTAGTAAGCCTCTAGTTGACTAGCTCGTTGATCAACAGATAGTCATGTTTTCCTGACTATGGACCTTGGATGTCATTGATAACGAGATCACATCATTAGGAGAATGATGTGATGGACAAGACCCAATCCTAAACATAGCACAAGATCGTATAGTTCGTTTGCTAGAGTTTTCCAATGTCAAGTATCTTTTCCTTAGACCGTGAGATCGTGTAACTCTCGGATACCGTAGGATTACTTTGGGTATACCAAACGTCACAACGTAACTTGGTGACTATAAAGGTATACTACGGGTATCTCCGAAAGTGTCTGTTGGGTTGACACGGATCAAGACTAGGATTTGTCACTCCGTATGACGGAGAGGTATCACTGGGCCCACTCGGTAATGCATCATCATTATGAGCTCAAAGTGACCAAGTGTCTGGTCACGGGATCATGCATTACGGTACGAGTAAAGTGACTTGCCAGTGACGAGATTGAACAAGGTATTGGGGTACCGACGATCGAATCTCGGGCAAGTAACATACCGATTGACGAAGGGAATTGTATACGGGGTTGCTTGAATCCTCGACATCGTGGTTCATCCGATGAGATCATCGAGGAGCATGTGGGAGCCAAAATGGGTATCCAGATCCCGCTGTTGGTTATTGACCGGAGAGCAATCTCGGTCATGTCTACATGTCTCCCGAACCCGTAGGGTCTACACACTTAAGGTTCGGTGACGCTAGGGTTGTAGGGATATGTATATGCAGTAACCCGAATGTTGTTCGGAGTCCCGGATGAGATCCCGGACGTCACAAGGAGTTCCAGAATGGTCCGGAGGTAAAGAATTATATATAGGAAGTGCTATTTCGGCCATCGGGACAAGTTTCGGGGTCACCAGTATTGTACCGGGACCATCGGAAGGGTCCCGGGGGTCCACCGGGTGGGGCCACCTATCCCAGAGGGCCCCATGGGCTGAAGTGGGAAGGGATCCAGCCCAAAGTGGGCTGGGGTGCCACTTCCCCCTAGGGCCCATGCGCCTAGGGTGGGGAAACCCTAAAGGGAGGCGCCCCCTTGCTTGGGGGGCAAGCCCCCCACCCCTTGGCCGCCGCCGCCCCTAGGAGATTGCATCTCCTAGGGCCGGCGCCCCCCTAGGCCCCCTATATATAGTGGGGGGAAGGAAGGGCCTCACACCCATGCCCTGGCGCCTCCCTCTCCCTCTCCAACACCTCCTCCTCCTCCTCCTCCTCCTCCTCCTCCTCCATAGAGCTTAGCGAAGCCCTGCCGGAGTACAGCTCCACCACCACCACGCCATCGTGCTGCTGCTGGAGCCATCTTCCTCAACCTCTCCTTCCCCTTGCTGGATCAAGAAGGAGGAGACGCTACGCTGATCGTACGTGTGTTGAACGCGGAGGTGACGTCCGTTCGGCGCTAGGATCTCCGGTGATTCGGATCACGTCGAGTACGACTCCCTCATCCCCGTTCTTTGAACGCTCCCGCTCGCGATCTACAAGGTACGTAGATGCATCCAATCACTTGTTGCTAGATGAACTCACAGATGGATCTTGGTGAAACCGTAGGAAAATTTTTGTTTTCTGCAACGTTCCTCAACAGTGGCATCATGAGCTAGGTCTATGCGTAGTTCTCTTTGCACGAGTAGAACACAATTTGTTGCGGGCGTAGATGTTGTCAACTTTCTTGCCGCTACTAGTCTTATTTTGCTTCAGCGGTATTGTGGGATGAAGCGGCCCGGACCAACCTTACACGTACGCTTACGTGAGACCGGTTCCGCCGACTAACATGCACTAGTTGCATAAGGTGGCTGGCGGGTGTCTGTCTCTCCCACTTCAGTTGGAGCGGATTCGATGAAAAGGGTCCTTATGAAGGGTAAATAGAAGTTGAACAATCACGTTGTGGCTTTCACGTAGGTAAGAAAATGTTCTTGCTAGAACCCTATTGCAGCCACGTAAAACTTGCAACAACAATTAGAGGATGTCTAACTTGTTTTTGCAGCAAGTGTTTTGTGATGTGATATGGCCAAAGTTGTGATGAATGATGAATGATATATATGTGATGTATGAGATGTTCATGCTATTGTAATAGGAATCATGACTTGCATGTCGATGAGTATGACAACCGACAGGAGCCATAGGAGTTGTCTTTATTTTTTGTATGGCCTGCGTGTCATTGAGAAACGCCATGTAAATTACTTTACTTTATTGCTAAACGCGTTAACCATAGTAGTAGAAGTAATAGTTGGCGAGCAACTTCATGGAGACACGATGATGGAGATCATGATGATGGAGATCATGGTGTCATGCCGGTGACAAGATGATCATGGAGCCCCAAGATGGAGATCAAAGGAGCTATGTGATATTGGCCATATCATGTCACTATTATTATTTGATTGCATGTGATGTTTATCATGTTTTTGCATCTTGTTTACTTAGAACGACGGTAGTAAATAAGATGATCCCTCATAATAATTTCAATAAAGTGTTCCCCCTAACTGTGCATCGTTGCGACAGTTCGTTGTTTCGAAGCACCACGTGATGATCGGGTGTGATAGATTCCAACGTTCACATACAATGGGTGTAAGACAGATTTACACATGCAAACACTTAGGTTGACTTGACGAGCCTGGCATGTACAGACATGGCCTCGGAACATAGAAGACCGAAAGGTCGAACATGAGTCGTATAAAAGATACGATCAACATGAAGATGTTCACCGACGTTGACTAGTCCGTCTCACGTGATGATCGGACACGGCCTAGTTAACTCGGATCATGTTATACTTAGATGACTGGAGGGATGTCTATCTGAGTGGGAGTTCATTGAATAATTTGATTAGATGAACTTAATTATCATGAACTTAGTCTAAAATATTTGCAATATGTCTTGTAGATCAAATGGCCAACGTAGTCCTCAACTTCAACGCGTTCCTAGAGAAAACCAAGCTGAAAGACGATGGCAGCAACTACACGGATTGGGTCCGGAACCTGAGGATCATCCTCATAGCTGCCAAGAAAGATTATGTCCTACAAGCACCACTGGGTGACGCACCTGTTCTCCCTGCAGAACAATGCGTTATGAACGCTTGGCAGGCATGTACCGATGACTACTCCCTCGTTCAGTGCGGCATGCTTTACAGCTTAGAGCCGGGTCTCCAAAAACGTTTTGAGAGACACGGAGCATATGAGATGTTCGAAGAGCTGAAAATGGTTTTCCAAGCTCATGCCTGGGTCGAGAGATATCAAGTCTCTGACAAGTTCTTCAGCTGTAAGATGGAGGAAAACAGTTCTGTCAGTGAGCACATACTCACTATGTCTGGGTTGCATAACCGCTTGACTCATCTTGGAGTTAATCTCCCGGATGACGCGGTCATTGACAGAATCCTTCAGTCGCTTCCACCGAGCTACAAGAGCTTTGTGATGAACTTCAATATGCAAGGGATGGAAAAGACCATTCCTGAAGTATTTGCAATGCTGAAATCAGCAGAGGTAGAAGTCAAAAAGGAACATCAAGTGTTGATGGTGAATAAAACCACTAAGTTCAAGAAAGGCAAGGGTAAGAAAACCTTCAAGAAGGACGGCAAGGGAGTTGCCACGCCCGGCAAGCAAACTGCCGGGAAGAAGCCAAAGAATGGACCCAAGCCCGAGACTGAGTGTTTTTATTGCAAGGGAAGTGGTCACTGGAAGTGGAACTGCCCCAAATACTTAGCGGACAAGAAGGCCGGCATCACGAAAGGTATATGTGATATACATGTAATTGATGTGTACCTTACCAGTACTCATAGTAGCTCTTGGGTATTTGATACCGGTGCAGTTGCTCACATTTGTAACTCAAAGCAGGAGCTGCGGAATAAACGGAGACTGGCGAAGGACGAGGTGACGATGCGCGTTGGGAATGGTTCCAAGGTCGATGTGATCGCCATCGGCACGCTACCTCTACATTTACCTACGGGATTAGTTTTGAACCTCAATAATTGTTATTTAGTACCAAGTTTGAGCATGAACATTGTATCAGGATCTCGTTTAATATGAGATGGCTACTCATTTAAATCCGAGAATAATGGTTGTTCTATTTATATGAGAGATATGTTTTATGGTCATGCTCCGATGGTGAATGGTTTATTCTTAATGAATCTCGAGCGTAATGCTACACATATTCATAGTGTGAGTACCAAAAGATGTAAGATTGATAATGATAGTCCCACATACTTGTGGCACTGTCGCGTTGGTCACATAGGTGTCAAACACATGAAGAAGCTCCATGCAGATGGACTTTTAGAGTCTCTTGATTACGAATCATTTGACACGTGCCAACCATGCCTCATGGGTAAAATGACCAAGACTCCGTTCTCAGGAACAATGGAGCGAGCGACCAACTTATTGGAAATCATACATACTGATGTGTGCGGTCCAATGAGTGTTGAGGCTTGCGGTGGCTATCGTTATGTTCTCACCCTCACTGATGACTTGAGTAGATATGGGTATATCTATTTAATGAAACACAAGTCTGAGACCTTTGAAAAGTTCAAGGAATTTCAGAGTGAGGTTGAGAATCAACGTGACAGAAAAATCAAGTTCCTACGATCAGATCGTGGAGGAGAATACTTGAGTCATGAATTTGGCACACACTTAAGAAAATGTGGAATAGTTTCACAACTCACGCCTCCTGGAACACCTCAGCGTAATGGTATGTCCGAATGTCGTAATCGCACTCTATTAGATATGGTGCGATCTATGATGTCTCTTACCGATTTACCGCTATCTTTTTGGGGCTATGCTTTAGAGACTGCCGCATTCACTTTAAATAGGGCTCCGTCGAAATCCGTTGAGACGACACCGTATGAATTATGGTTTGGGAAGAAACCTAAGCTGTCGTTTCTAAAAGTTTGGGGATGCGATGCTTATGTCAAGAAACTTCAACCTGAAAAGCTCGAACCCAAGTCGGAAAAATGCGTCTTCATAGGATACCCTAAAGAAACTATTGGGTATACCTTCTACCTCAGATCCGAAGGCAAGATCTTTGTTGCCAAGAATGGATCCTTTTTAGAGAAAGAGTTTCTCTCGAAAGAAGTAAGTGGGAGGAAAGTAGAACTTGATGAAGTATTACCTCTTGAACCGGAAAATGGCGCAACTCAAGAAAATGTTCCTGAGGTGCCTGCACCGACTAGAGAGGAAGTTAATAATGATGATCAAGATACTTCTGATCAAGCTCCTACTGAAATTCGTAGGTCCACAAGGACACGTTCCGCACCAGAGTGGTACGGCAACCCTGTCTTGGAAATCATGTTGTTAGACAATGGTGAACCTTCGAACTATGAAGAAGCGATGGCGGGCCCAGATTCCGACAAATGGCTAGAAGCCATGAAATCCGAGATAGGATCCATGTATGAAAATGAAGTATGGACTTTGACTGACTTGCCTGTTGAGCGGCGAGCCCTAGAAAATAAATGGATCTTTAAGAAGAAGACAGACGCGGATGGTAATGTGACCATATGTAAAGCTCGGCTTGTCGCTAAGGGTTATCGACAAGTTCAAGGAGTTGACTACGATGAGACTTTCTCACCGGTGGCGAACCTAAAGTCCGTCCGAATCATGTTAGCAATTGCCGCATTCTATGATTATGAGATATGGCAAATGGACGTCAAAACGGCATTCCTTAATGGTTTCCTTAAGGAAGAATTGTATATGATGCAGCCGGAAGGTTTTGTCGATCCTAAGAATGCTAACAAGGTGTGCAAGCTCCAACGCTCGATTTATGGGCTGGTGCAAGCATCTCGGAGTTGGAACATTCGCTTTGATGAGATGATCAAAGCGTTTGGGTTTAGGCGGACTTATGGAGAAGCCTGCGTTTACAAAAAGTGAGTGGGAGCTCTGTAGCATTTCTCATATTGTATGTAGATGACATACTTTTGATGGGAAATGATATAGAACTTTTGGACAGCATTAAGGCCTACTTGAATAAGAGTTTTTCAATGAAGGACCTTGGAGAAGCTGCATATATATTAGGCATCAAGATCTATAGAGATAGATCAAGACGCCTCATAGGTCTTTCACAAAGCACATACCTTGATAAGATATTGAAGAAGTTCAATATGGATCAGTCTAAGAAGGGGTTCTTGCCTGTGTTGCAAGGTGTGAAATTGAGCTCAGCTCAATGTCCGACCACGGCAGAAGATATAGAAGAGATGAGCGTCATCCCCTATGCCTCAGCTATAGGTTCTATTATGTATGCCATGCTGTGTACCAGACCTGATGTAAACCTTGCCGTAAGTTTGGTAGGTAGGTACCAAAGTAATCCCGGCAAGGAACACTGGACATCGGTCAAGAATATCCTGAAGTACCTGAAAAGGACTAAGGAAATGTTTCTCGTTTATGGAGGTGACGAAGAGCTCGTCGTAAAGGGTTACGTCGACGCTAGCTTCGACACAGATCTGGATGACTCAAAGTCACAAACCGGATACGTGTATATTTTGAATGGTGGGGCAGTAAGCTAGTGCAGTTGCAAGCAGAGCGTCATGGCGGGATCTACATGTGAAGCGGAGTACATGGCAGCCTCAGAGGCAGCACATGAAGCAATTTGGGTGAAGGAGTTCATCACCGACCTAGGAGTCATACCCAATGCGTCGGGGCCAATCAAACTCTTCTGTGACAACACTGGAGCTATTGCACTTGCCAAGGAGCCCAGGTTTCACAAGAAGACCAGGCACATCAAGCGTCGCTTCAACTCCATTCGTGAAAATGTTCAAGATGGAGACATAGATATTTGTAAAGTACATACAGACCTGAATGTAGCAGATCCGTTGACTAAACCTCTCCCTAGAGCAAAACATGATCAACACCAGAATTCCATGGGTGTTCGATTCATCACAATGTAACTAGATTATTGACTCTAGTGCAAGTGGGAGACTGTTGGAAATATGGCCTAGAGGCAATAATAAAAGCACTATTATTATATTTCCTTGTTCATGATAATTGTCTTTTATTCATGCTATAATTGTGTTATCCGGAAATCGTAATACATGTGTGAATAATAGACACCAACATGTCCCTAGTAAGCCTCTAGTTGACTAGCTCGTTGATCAACAGATAGTCATGGTTTCCTGACTATGGACATTGGATGTCATTGATAACGAGATCACATCATTAGGAGAATGATGTGATGGACAAGACCCAATCCTAAACATAGCACAAGATCGTATAGTTCGTTTGCTAGAGTTTTCCAATGTCAAGTATCTTTTCCTTAAACCATGAGATCGTGTAACTCCCGGATACCGTAGGATTACTTTGGGTATATCAAACATCACAATGTAACTGGGTGACTATAAAGGTATACTACGGCTATCTCCGAAAGTGTTTGTTGGGTTGACACGTCAAGACTGGGATTTGTCACTCCGTACGACGGAGAGGTATCACTGGGCCCACTCGGTAATGCATCATCATTATGAGCTCAAAGTGACCAAGTGTCTGGTCACAGGATCATGCATTACGGTACGAGTAAAGTGACTTGCCAGTAACGAGATTGAACGAGGTATTGGGATACCGACGATCGAATCTCGGGCAAGTAACATACCGATTGACGAAGGGAATTGTATACGGGGTTGCTTGAATCCTCGACATCGTGGTTCATCCGATGAGATCATCGAGGAGCATGTGGGAGCCAACATGGGTATCCAGATCCCGCTGTTGGTTATTGACCGGAGAGCAATCTCGGTCATGTCTACATGTCTCCCGAACCCGTAGGGTCTACACACTTAAGGTTCGGTGACGCTAGGGTTGTAGGGATATGTATATGCAGTAACCCGAATGTTGTTCGGAGTCCCGGATGAGATCCCGGACGTCACGAGGAGTTCCGGAATGGTCCGGAGGTAAAAAATTATATATAGGAAGTGCTATTTCGGCCATCGGGACAAGTTTCAGGGTCACCAGTATTGTACCGGGACCACCGGAAGGGTCCCGGGGGTCCACCGGGTGGGGCCACCTATCCCGGAGGGCCCCATGGGCTGACTTGGGAAGGGATCCAGCCCAAAGTGGGCTGGGGCGCCACTTCCCCCTAGGGCCCATGCGCCTAGGGTGGGGAAACCCTAAAGGGGGGCGCCCCCTTGCTTGGGGGGCAAGCCCCCCACCGCTTGGCCGCCGCCCCCTAGGAGATTGCATCTCCTAGGGCCGGCGCCCCCCCTAGGCCCCCTATATATAGTGGGGGGGAGGAAGGGCCTCACACCCATGCCCTGCGCCTCTCTCTCCCTCTCCAACACCTCCTCCTCCTCCATAGAGCTTAGCGAAGCCCTGCCGGAGTACTGCAGCTCCACCACCACCACGCCGTCGTGCTGCTGCTGGAGCCATCTTCCTCAACCT
Organism: Triticum urartu; assembly: GCF_056163025.1. Classification (NCBI taxonomy): domain Eukaryota; kingdom Viridiplantae; phylum Streptophyta; class Magnoliopsida; order Poales; family Poaceae; genus Triticum; species Triticum urartu. The sequence goes on along the minus strand of NC_141875.1, from coordinate 108,319,979 downwards.
CTCCTTCCCCTTGCTGGATCAAGAAGGAGGAGATGTTACGCTGACCGTACATGTGTTGAACGCGGAGGTGCCGTCCGTTTGGCGATAGGATCTATGGTGATTCGGATCACGTCGAGTACGACTCCCTCATCCCCGTTCTTTGAACGCTTCCGCTCGCGATCTAAAAGGTACGTAGATGCATCCAATCACTCGTTGCTAGATGAACTCATAGATGGATCTTGGTGAAACCGTAGGAAATTTTTTGTTTTCTACAACGTTCCCCAACACCGATTACCCGATAAGTACCCGGTACCCCCCGAAACACTTCCGGTGTCCGAATACTATCGTCCTATATATCAATCTTTACCTATTGACCATTTTGAGACTCCTCGTCATGTTCGCGATCTCACCCAGGACTCCAAACAACATTCGGTCACCAAATCACATAACTCATATAATACTATATCGTCATCGAACGTTAAGAGTGCGGACCCTACAGGTTCGAGAACTATGTAGACATGACCGAGACACCTCTCCGGTCAATAACCAATAGCGGAACTTGGATGCCCATATTGGCTCCTACATATTCTATGATATCGGTCGAATCACTATGACAACATACGTAATTCCCTTTGTCCATCAGTATGTTACTTGCCCGAGATTCGATCGTCGGTATCTTCATACCTAGTTCAATCTCGTTACCGGCAAGTCTCTTTACTCATTCTGTAATACATCACCTTGTGACTAACTCCTTAGTCTTTTGCTTTCAAGCTTATGATGTGTATTACCGAGAGGTCCCAAAGATACCCCTCCGATACTCGGAGTGACAAATCCTAATCTCGATCTATGCCAACTCAACAAACACCTTCGGAGATACCTGTAGAGCATCTTTATGATCACCCAATTACGTTGTGACATTTGATAGCACACAAGGTATTCCTCTGGTATCTGGGAGTTGCATAATCTCATAGTCGAAGGAATATGTATTTGACATGAAGAAAGCAATAGCAATAAAACTGAACGATCATTATACTAAGCTAACTGATGGGTCTTGTCCATCACATAATTCTCCTAATGATGTGATCCTGTTATCAAATGACAACACATGTCGATGGTTAGGAAACATTAACCATCTTTGATCAACGAGCTAGTCTAGTAGAGACTCACTAGGGACACAGTATTTGTTTATGTATCCACACATGCATTTAGGTTTCCGATCAATACAATTCTAGCATGAATAATAAACCTTTATCATGAATAAGGAAATATAAATAAAAAGCTTATTATTGCCTCTAGGGCATATTTTCTTCAATGACCTCTTTGAAAAGCGGTTGATGCCATGTCAGAACAGGAGTGATCAATCATCTCAAGTATCAGTAGGTTTTGGTCCCATGATATTCCAAGCGTAGACTGATGACCCACAAGTATAGGGGATCCATCGTAGTCCTTTCGATAAGTAAGAGTGTCGAACCCGACGCGGAGCAGAAGGAAATGACAAGTGGTTTTCAGCAAGGTAATGTCTGCAAGCACTGAAATTGTAAGTAGCGAGTAGTTTGATAGCAAGATAGTTTGTAACGAGCAAGTAATGATAATAGTAACAAAACAAGGTAGCACAATCCTTTTGAGGCAAAGGACAGGCCAAAATGGTCTCTTATGATAAGCAAAGCGTTCTTGAGGGTACACGGGAATTTCATCTAGTCACTTTCATCATGTTGGTTTGATTTGTGTTCGCTACTTTGATAATTTGATATGTGGGTGGATCGGTGCTTAGGTGTTGTTCTTACTTGAACAAACCTCCCACTTATGTTTAACCCCCTCGCAAGCATCCACAACTATGAGAAAAGTATTAAGAATAAATTCTAACCATAGCATTAATCTTTTGGATCCAATCGGCCCCTTACAGAATAGCCATAAACTAGGGTTTAAGCTTTTGTCACTCTCGGAACCCATCATCTAATAACTACTCCACGATGCATTCCCTTAGGTCCAAATATGGTGAGGTGTCATGTAGTCGACGTTCACATGACACCACTAAGGGAATCACAACATACATACTATCAAAATATCGAACACATATCAAGTTCACATGATTACTTGCAACAAGATTTCCCCCGTGACCTCAATCACAAACGTAACTACTCACAAATGATAATCATGCTCAAGATCAGAGGGGTATTAAATAGCATATTGGATCTGAACATATAATCTTCCACCAAATCTATAGTTCCGGTGCAAAGATTGAACACAAGAGATGAACTAGGGTTTGAGAGGAGATGGTGTTGTTGAAGATGTTGATGGAGATTGCCCTCCCCAAGATGGGAGAGTTGTTGGTGATGATGATGACGATGATTTCCCCCTCCAGGAGGGAAGTTCCCTCGGCGGAATCGCACCGCCGGAGGGCAAAAGTGCTACTGCCCAAGTTCTGCCTCGATACGGCGGCGCTTTGTCCCAAAAGTCCTCTCCTTATTTTTTCTAGGTCAAAATGACTTATATACCAGAAGATGGGCACCGGACGTGGGCTGGGCTGAGCACAACGCACCAGCGCGCCTGGGGGCCCAGGCGCGCCCTGGTGACTTGTGCTCACCAGGTGCCCCCCTCCGGTAGTTATGTGCTCCAGTATTTCTTATTTATTCAATAAAACATCCTATTGACATTTCAGCTCATTTGGAGTTGTGCAGAATAGGTAGCCTGACGTAGCTTTTTCAGATTCAGATTTCCAGCTGCCAGAATTCTCCCTCTTTGTGTGTACCTTGCAAATTATGAGATAAAAGACATTAGAATTACTCCAAAAAGCATTATTATGCATAAAAACATTATAAATAACAGTAGGTAAACATGATGCAAAATGGACGTATCATAGACAAGCATGTTGAACTGAAATCACATTGAAAGAAAAGGTGCTTGTACGTTTCTAGATCTTGAGAGTTGCAAGTTAGTCACGAATGATTATTTCCTGGAATTGTCTTCTAAATAGCATATCGCTAGTGTTGATTCTGCCCATAAACATAAGTCACGCAAAAACTTTGTGGCGCATAATACATTTTGTTTTCCATATATCTGTGATATGCTTCGGTGCTTGACAATTCCTAAAAATGAATTTGTAATACTTCCTGGGATTATATACTATGTCACCCTAACAGAGAATCCATTCATCCTTGGACATGTGATTAAGTTGGAGATTGTTGATAGTACCGACTAGAGAGTCTAGTTCAACTCTAGCCTCCATATATAGATAGTGGCAGAGCAAAATGGTGCTCGGGGCTGGGATCAGAGTGAAGTTAAACTAGTGAAATATCTTCATTGAGAGCAAAGGAGAAAAAATGTTGATGATAATTCATGATGAGCTCATTATTGTGCCTAAGATCTTTCCATAAGAGAACTGGGTCACTAGTTGCAGGTATGAAGGTAGTAATGTCTCTGTAAACATCCATTAAGGAGAACACGTCTCTCCACCAAAGAGAACCACAACTTTTCTTAGCATGGGGAGGAGTTAAGTCGAATAATCATTCCAAACCAACATAACCCAGGGCACATCCTCTTTGTGAATGAATTTATGCAAGAATTTCAGTAATAGTACTTTGTTTTGAACCTTTAAGTCTATTATTCCAGGACCTCCTTTATGTTTTGGGGGACAGAGACCAAATCCCAGGAAGGCAAAGAATGTGTTCTGGCATCTCTATCAATTAATTTCCTCCATATACAATGCCTTCGGGAACGATCAAATGCATCAATAATCTTCATTGGAATTTTGAGGACACACATGGCAACGGATAGAATTGACGAGAGAGCTGAATTTATGAGCTGCAATCACTCTCCATAAGATGGCCAGATGGCAGTAGCCGTGAGACGTCTCTCAATCCGATCTAGAAGAGGCATTAAGTCAAGCACCGAAGGGCGTGTGGTTCTAAGAGGTAGGCTGAGATATTTGAAGGGCATCGTCCCAGTTTGGCAGCCCAAGACTGAGGCAAGTTCAATCATCTTGTCATTAGTCACATTAATTGGGAGTATCTGGGATTTGGAGTAATTGATTTTGAGGCAAGTGGCACATGCATAAGGAGCATCTTGATTGTGTGTAACTCATGTTGGGATGCCTGCAGAACTATCAATGTCACGTATGCGTATTGAATGACCAGGAAGTCTTCCGAGGCAGGCTGATTTATTGGGGAGTTGAAGCATTCCTTCCGACCAAGCTCAATTAACTAATGGTTGGAATAGATTCACAGCCAAGGCAAGTAATAGAGGAGAAATTGGATCACCTTGTCTGACACCGCGACAACGTTTAAATTCTTTCCCAGTGACACCATTTAGTAGTGTTGATGATGATCCGAAATTCAGAAGCTTTTCAATCCACATGCACCACTGATCATCAAAACCCTTCTCTTTTAACATGTCTATGATGAAGGAATGCTCCATTGTATCAAACACTTTCTCAAAATCGAGTTTTAGCACCACAATTTCCTTTCCCGAGTGCTTGCACGGGTATAAATGTTCATAGGCCCATCCCAAACAATCCTGGATTGTTCTAGATTTAATAAAACGGTATTGATTCCTATGAACCAATTTGAAAATCCAAGAATGCAAACCACATTATGTCGCCGACCATCCTGTTTAAACACTTGGAAATGTTTTGCCGAGTGCCCCACAGAATGAACTTGGTAAAGTTAGCTTCGCTTGAGGGGGGGGTGCGTATGCCGAGCCCCTTGGCCGAGTGTACTGGTTACCCGACAAAATGTGGATTCTAGTAGTGATAGGTCTCTTGAGTTAGTAGTAAGCTAGAACTAAATACACATATTGTTGTTAGCTTTCCATTGCGATTAGACTTGGGCTCACCTTAATCCATTTATCATTATATAGGTTTGTCACCGAAAGTAGTTGATCATATACGGTTTACGATTAATGCGTTCAAATTCTTAGAACTCTATTATGATGCGTGTGTCGTGACTTGGGAAGTCGTGATGCATGCATGCACTAACAAGCCCAACCACACGAATGCCGTCCCACTTCCTCTTTATGATATTTGTGTTGCTCTCTCGCTTCATATTTCTTCTCCAATTTATTGGTTTGTTTTGGCCGACTAGATTGCCATGGGAAGAGATGCTTTGTAATGGGTTTCATCTTACGGTGCTCAATTCCAGTGACAAAAGGGGACATGACAGGTATGTATCGTTGCTATTAAGAGTAACAAGATGGAATTTATTCATACGTGAGTTTATCTTATCTACATCATGTCATCTTGCTTAACGTGTTACTCCGTTTTCTCATGATCTTAATACACTAGATGCATGCTGGATAGCGGTCGATGTGTGGAGGCAAGAGTCGGTCTACTTGTCTCGGACGTGATGCTTATGTATGATCATTGCCTTGGATATCGTCATAATTATTTGCTTTTCTATCAATTGCCCAACAGTAATTTGTTTACCGACCATATGATATTTTCTTGAGAGAAACCTCTAGTGAAAACTATGGCCCCCGGGTCTATCTTTTATCATATATTAAAACCAAAAATACCTTACTGTAAATTTTCTTTTAATTATATTATTTTGTATTTTTGTCCGATCCATCTATCAGAAACATCACAATTTAATCTTGCTCATAACCGTTGAGGGATTGTCAATGTGATGGCCTGGCTTATTAGGGATGATAGACTACTCATATCAATAAGGAATTCCCTCTTTTCCGGGAGCCCATTCGGACAGAACTCCAAAGTTAAGCGTGCTCAGCTTGGAGTAGTGTCAGGATGGGTGACCGACCGGGAAGTTGCTCCCGGGTGTGCATGAGTGAGGACAAAGTGCGCAGAAAAGACTAGTATTGTTCTGTGGCAGTCTAGATCCCGCCAGGAGTAACGACCACCGGCGGGTGTGTCCGGGGTGTTACAAGTTGGTATCAGAGCCGACCCTCGCGGCTACATGGATGGTTGCAGACAGGTGTGTGGTCATGTTGTTCTTGACGTTTGTGACCCGTCGTGGCACACAGCATGGCACATGTATTGGACTGGAAGCACAGACGTATTTGCCAAGAGGGAACGTTCCTGTGGCCCGACGAGGACGTCAGTTCCTCTGAGTGGGGGTGTATGTGATGGTCTGACTTATTAGGGATGATAGACTACTCATATCAATAAGGAATTCCTTCTTTTCCGGGAGCCCATTCGAACAGAACTTGCTCCCAGGTGCGCATGAGTGAGGACAAAGTGCGCAGAAAAGACTAGTATTGATCTGTGAGGCCAGTCTAGATCCCGCCAGGAGTAACGACCACCGGTGGGTGTGTCCGGGGCGTTACAGTCAACCCCTCTTTGCGCATTGGGTTGTAAGTATTTATTATTTGTGTGCAGGTGATGTTAACGAGTCGTTGTTTGTTTCTCCTACTGGATTGATAACTTCATTTCATAACATTGATATAAGGTACTCCTTCTGTTTCATAATGTAGTGCGTATAAATTTTTTGAAAAGTCAAACTTTAAAATTTTTGACCAAGTTTTTAGAGATAACTATTTATATCTAAAATAGTAGATATATAAAGTATGAAAGTTTAGCTTATAATGAATCTAATGATTTAAGTTTGGCATTCTGGATGTAAATGTTTTTTCTATAAATTATTAAAGTTTGTGATGCTTGACTTTTCAAAAATCTATATGCACATAAAACAGAGGAAGTAATAATAACCGATCTTTGTTGTTGGTGCGGGTGGGCGTCGTGTAGTTGCTGGTAAAGCTAAACTACATGTGATCGCGACTTTTGGCCGCCTGTGACGTGGATGGATGCATGCATGCATGTCTCCAACGGTGCAGATCTGTCTAGGATCAATTTCGTACGTAATTGGCTGAGTGAAGTCTAATCTAAAACAAAACTTAATGTTATCGAGGTCGACGTAAATGAGCTCTTACCTTCAAATTCATAAAGTTGATACTCTGTATTTGCAAATCCGAGTCAATCCAAACCCTGTATGAATAAAATCTTGTTTGTTGTAATCGGAAAGGAGCCATCCCTGCCGGAATAAAATCTCTTCCTCGCAGGTAGACGATCCTGGGCTCGCCTCCGGATGATGTCCTGATGGGCGTGTCGGAGGGGGTCAGGTGGGCGGAGCCAGGGGGGACAAGAGGGGCCTGGTCCCCCCAACAATCAACAATTTTAGTAACAGCGATGAGTAATTAACAACGAGATTAGATCAATATATGTACTCGCCCCCCCCCCCCTCCCTCTCCCTATACTTGAATCCTGGCTCCGCCACTGGTCGGCCGTGGACCCCATCCCACAAGAGCTCCTGGGCATGTCCAATCCTGACGACGTGCATGGCCGATGGCGCTATCTTGACTAGAGGAGGTGACGGCTGGGGCCGCGCCGGCGAGCGACTGCTGCTCGATCGTCCAAGCAAGAAAAATATCAGGCATCACAAGGTCCTATTGCAATTCATTGGTGTGCGGCCTCTTGCATGCGGGTGTCCAGAAGAGATCATCTAATCGATCAAGCCAGATGTGCATGGCCGACGGCGCTATCTTGACTCACGTGCATTGAAGTACTTCTTTTTTCCTTCGAAAAATATAAATATATGAACATTCTTTTGGCTACTTCACAGTTTTCTATGTTTCGTAAAAGGGAAACGTTTCCCCACAGTGCGCCGGCCGAGCGTTTCGGCCAGTCGCGTGTGAGTCGGGCGCGTGGAATTGGATCGTGCTGGATCCTTTCACGCAGGAGGGTGCCACGACCACGGCCCATGTGGGCTGGCCGGCCCATGCTCGCGTTTCGCTAGCCGTATCCTCTCACGCGGGTGTCTCTGCTTTCTCTGTCTCTCGATCCCATCTCTTCTTTTTGCTTCATGGCGACGGCGAGCCGCGACGACCTCGGTGATGTGCAACGGAGGTGAGCCGCGACGACCTCGGTGATGTGCAACGGAGGCGAGGCGATGTGCGATGGGGGAGCCACCACACATCTGGTTGCAGCCGCACCTCTGGCGAGCTCCGCCATGGCCGTTGACGCCTCGTGCTGGAACCAACGCCACCCATGCTAAAACCAGCCACCGTGATTGCTGGAACCGGCATCATTTTTTGCTACAACCGATGAGTTTTTTGCTGGAACCGGCATCCCGTACAGACTTCGGTGACCCTCGACCGAACGGTGGCAGAGGCATTGCAGAACCTGTTGCACGCGCTCATGCTACAACCGCTAACCAAAAAGCTTCAAACAAGATGAAAAAAAGTTTCAACCAGATATATGAAAAGCTGCAAGCAGTCATTGCCATGGCGGAATGCTACAACCCTCGACATAAAATGCTACAACCGTCTTCGTTTTTTGCTGGAACTAACCAAATTTTGCTGCCATGTCTTTTTGCTGGAATCATTTTTGTACCACTTTTTTGCTACAACAGTCTTGTTTTTTTGCTACTACCGGCATTGTCGTTTGTTACATCCTTTTTCATGAGATTGTCGAGACCCTGCGACTGTATGTTTTGCTACAACCTTTGTACAGTTTTTACTTCAACCTTGTGTATTTTTTGCTACTACTAGAGATGCCTCTAGCTGGACCACAAGTTGTTTTTGCTACAACCGTTTTGTTGTTTGCTGCAATCAGTGTCAATTTTTGCTACCACCGGCTTCTTTGATTTTTCTGAAACCAGTGCTCGATTTTCTATTTCTTGCTACCACTAGCGTTTCAGATTTGCTGGAACAAGCTTCAATTTTTGCTACCATCAGGTTTTTGGTTTGTTGGAATAGCGTCGATTTTTTTTCTAATTTTGCTACCAACGTTTTATTGGTTTTTGCTGAAACCGTCAAGAATTTTTGCTACGGTCGGTGAATTTTTTTGCTGCGACCGACAAATTAAGAACGAGGAACAACACGAGCTCTACGACAGGTGCTGTGGCCGGCGACGTGCGGCTCTGTGAGCCGCGGGGGGGCTCGCTGGAGATGCGCCGTGGGGGCCTTGCTGGAGCTGGGCCTCGCCGGAGATGCGTCGTGGGGGCCTTGCTGGAGCTGGACCTCGCCAGAGATGCGCCGCGGGGCCTTGCTGGAGCTGTGCGGTGCTGCGAGCCGCGGGGATCTCGCCGGAGATGCGCCGTGCTGCGAGCCACAAAGGATCTCGCCAGAGATGCGCCGTGCTGCGAGCCACATGGGATCTTGCCGGAGATGCGCCACGGGGCCCGAAGAAGAAGAAGCTGGGGTGATTTTTTTTGCTCCAGATCCAACCGTCGCGTGGCTCGCATCGAGCGGCTATGGCTGGACCGGCCGAAAGTTTCGGCCGGTGCGCCGGCGCCTAGCGGTGCCCTTCGTAAAATGCATGTAACTAAAATAGCAAATTACCTAGTATTAATGTACAGTACACAACATCCGGAAGCAAACGGAACTCTAACTTTTCCTTCGTAGGTTAACGGACCGTGACCGGTCACTCAAATACTCGATAACACAACCTGATATCTCAAATTAGAAATCTCAAATTCATACTATTACATGTAACATAAACCTAATCTTAAGCGGAGCTCGTCCGGCTCCGTCATGCTTATGTTCGGCGGCCGGCTATGCCTCTCAAAGTTTTGGTCCGGTCGCCTACGAGCTAGAGTAGGGCATGAGACACGGACCGACTCACGGAACTCAAGGCGCCGCTGTCTCCCATGCCCTATTCTACCTCGTCGAAGCCTGGTACCCTGACGGTGACGGTAGACGCGAGACTGATGATGGACCCGTCCCGGGAGGAGCCAGCGACATCCACCATGACGCGGTTGTGCGCATAGATTGGCGCACCATACTGGGTGTTGGAGAATGTGACTCCGCCTCGCCAATGTCCATCATCGCAAGAGCTGCCATCGTCTCCCGCGTCCGTTGCCTCGCGCCTGACGACGCCCATGCGTCCACCTCCGCCTCGGTGTGCCAACAGAGGGGTTGCGCGTTCGCCACCGCGTTCGGACGCCAGACAGACAGCACCGCCTTCGGCGAGGCAGCGGCAACACACCTGGCAGCGGATCCATGCGTCATTTGGGCGGATACAATGGATTCCCGACGAAAGGAGTCCGAGCGCTGCTGTCAGGCGGCCTCCTCCCGGGAGCGGCGGAGCGCAAGCCGGACGGTCATTTTCTTCTCGAGGCCACGTGGGAGCTCGGGGTCGGCGGATCTGAAGGTGTAAGACTCCGATCCGCTGCCTGGCATGCCGAAGATTGTCGGACAGGAGGTTGGGTGGCGAAGTGGAGTAGAGTGGAGTGTTTTAGGATTTTGTCTGATGAGCGGATGGGAACGAATATACATAGAGTCGGATGGGCCAGCGTGGGTCGGATTCGACATGGCGGACGCGCCCGGTCATATGCCCAGGCCACCCTATATCCGTCCTATATTTAAGCAAAATATGAGGGGTGTCAGTTAGCCTAGACGTTTGAGACCAGCTTTAATTAGACGCCGTCTAGGTTGGATTTTTTTTTAACCGGTCACTCACCGGGTCGTCTGCCTGGCGTATATGAGGAGTTTAGAGTGTCCGGCTATAGATGCTCCGAGGCCCATACTAGTAATACCTTTGCCAGAATTAAGTGCAACCATGTCGACATATATGCATGCTTTTGAGCATCGATCAACAGCAACTACATGGAGTACGAAATTGATGTGCACACGACATGTTATGCCTGATGTGCATTCGACGCAAACTCTACACCGTGCGATTGCCTAGCATCACATTTACAAATGGCCTGATGGGAAACGTCGACTAAGTATCGTGTGAAAAGGGTCAGCTGTATAGCAATGCTCGAGTACGAAATTTTTAGCTGGCTAGTGCACGAACAAGATCCGATGCATGTGATGGGACAGCCACGCTTTGGCTCGAAAGCGACATTACATGGCCACTAGTTCCCTGCATACACGTCACGCTGTGGCCGCCACCACTTGTCAAAAAAGTAGTAACTCGCTCGACCATCTTTTGATGATTTGCACGTCCGAACCTACAATTCTTTGTCGTGATCTCTTGCAGAGCAAATCATGGCTCGTGTTTCCGTACACATAGACTTTTCGGCCGGTAATGAGAAATGTTAAACTCTTCATATAGTACTTCATCCGTTCTAAAATATAATGCGCCCGCGCTCTTCAATGTTTAACTTTAACCATAAATTTAACCAACAAGACTGGTTGTGACGGGAACGGAAATTATATAATTGAAATCTTCTTTTGAATACGAATTCACTGGTATAACTTTTGCTTCCGCCGCAGTCGGCCTCATTAATTAAATTTATGATCAAAGTTGAAGCACGGGAACCGATGACGCACTATATTTTAAAACGGAGGGAGTATATCGTGTCTTGCATGCATGCATAAAAATTCTCAGCGTGAAAAATTATTAACAGAGTAATGTTGGCCCTACCTAAAATTTGGTACGTGGTTTACGTCACGAGTAACAACGTGGAAGGTTTTAACAGGTAGGGGAAATGGGACCCGCATTTTTTTAGGGAGACCCGGAGGTTTAGATTGGAAATTTACACAGGCCTTTGTAGCCTGTTTTCCGTAGGTGTAGGATTATCGTTATTAACTGGTCAGCTCAGCCAAATGGGCCACTTTCGTGGAGTAAAAGAGGAAGTACATATGATCCCGTGGCCACAGGTTCTCACCTCCCCGCTGGCTTGATCGCGAAGCTAATCCATCAGTCTCATGCATGCTTGCTTGCATGGGCCGGTCTGCCCCGTCAAGGAATGCACATAGTAGGTATCCTCTTGTCGAGTAAATGGTTTGAATCTACATCATGTCAGATGCTGGTTTATTAGAGCATCTCCAGCCGTTGGCCTCTCAAAAAGCATAAAAATCGCCGTTTGGGGACAAGCCGGCGGTATAATCGGCTCTGGGGGCGGTTGGGCACCCAGCCATCGCCCCCAGGTGCCGATATCAACTCATTTTTGGCCGCTTTTCGGCCCACTTTCGGTGATAAAAGGCCAGATATCGGCGCGAATCGGCCCATATTCGACGTGGTTCGGCGTGACTTCTCAACATAAGTAATTTTTCTATCACATAGTTCATCACAGAAAATCAATAAAAATCAAATATTTCAACAAATAGTTCAACAAATAAAAACTCATATCCATCACACGTCGAGCTAGGTGTCGCCCTTGATCCTCTGTAGGTGCTCCACTAGATCTTGCTGCAGTTGTTAATGCACCTATGGGTGTCGGATCTCCTGACACATATTGAGGTAGGCAGTCCAGGTTGCCGGTAGCTGGTGATCAACTTGGGTAAGAGGACCCTACCTGTAGTATGGTTTAGTGTCAAACACTCGCTCTTCCGGCTCGCTCTCAATGATTATATTGTGCAAGATGACACAACAAGTCATGATCTCCCATATTTGATCTTTCGAGCAGGTCTGAGCAGGGTACCGGACAACCGCAAATCGAGATTGAAGCACACCAAATGCCCGCTCGACATCCTTCCTGCAAACCTCCTGAACCTTGGCAAAGTGAGACTTCTTACCTCCTGGCATAGCGTTTGAGATAGTCTTTACAAATGTAGACCATCTCAGATAGATGCCATCAGCTAGGTAGTACCCCTTATTGTAGTGCCGCCCATTGAACTCGAAGTTCACCGGAGGAGAATGACCTTCAACAAGCTTGGCAAAGACAGGGGAGCACTGCAGCATGTTGATGTCATTGTGAGTTCCTGGCATACCAACGAAGGAGTGCCAAATCCAGAGGTCCTGTGTGGCCACCGCCTCAAGTACCACACTGCAACCGCCTTTGGCGCCTTTGTACATCCCTTGCCGAGCAAATGGGCAGTTCTTTCATTTTCAATGCATGCAATCGATGCTTCCAAGCATCTCAGGAAATCCTCTTGCTTCATTCTATGCTAGGATCCGAGCAGTGTCTTCCGCAATGGGTGTTTGCAAGTATTGCGGTCCAAACACTGCCACCACTGCCCTGCAGAACTTGTAGAAACACTCAATGGTCGTGGACTTGGCCATATGCCAATAGTCGTCGAGTGAATCACCGGCAGCTCCGTATGCAAGCATCCTCATCACTATCTGCACTTCTGGATTGAGGTGAATCCAAGTTTGCCGGTGCAATTTTTCTTGCACTTGAAGTAGCTGTCGAACTCCCGAATGGAATTCACAATCCTGAGGAAAAGCTTTTGACTCATCCGATTACGGCGCCGAAATACTTTGTCGCTGTTTAGTGGAGCATCGGCGAAGTAGTCGGAGTAGAGTATGCAGTAGCCTTCCAGACGATGCTGGTTCTTTGTTTTCATCCGTCCCGGCGCCGAGCCACCTCGTCGCGGCTTTTCATTGCTCGCGAGCAGGCCGACGAGGGCGGCGAGGACCATGAGATGTTCCTCTTCCTGGACGTTGGCCTCGGCTTCCTCCTCCAGCAGCGCGGCGAGCGCCTCCTCGTCGTCCGAATCCATTGCCGAGCAGGCAAATCGCCAAACATCTTGCAGGCGTGGTGGGCGCATACCCGCCGGTACACTGCCCTGTGCGGCCGGAACACCGAAAAATCGCCCGGACGATGGTGGAGAGGCTACCGCGGCGAAACCTCCTCTCTTTTCCGGCGGGAAATGGCCTATCTAGCAGTGGTGGGCAGTGGGCGGCGCCGGGATCGACAGGGTGGCGGCCGAGCGCGCGGGGGTGGGAGGCGAATCTGGATGATTGGTTTGACTTTTTGCCAAACAGTGTGCACAGGCATGTTTTTCCCTTAACACTTTTTGCCGAACGCCCCCCATTGTGCCGGGTTTGACCTGCGATCGTCGGGCCCAAAAACAGGCCGAGCCGGCGGATTTCGGCGTCTTGGGGTGACTGGGGTGTTTTTTCGACGCCGGCCCGTAAAAAGTCGCCTGGGGGGCCTGTTGGGGGCGCGGTTGGGGTTGCTCTTACGGATGGAATATATGATCAAACATGAATGTAAAATAGTCTGAATAATGAAGCCTATAAACATATGAAGTATAAAGGGAGTTTATTTTGTCATGGCAAGTGCACACACGGGGGCTCGTTTTATTCCATACGTGAAAGGTGAAATGTTCCTAATTAACCAAGCATGCATCGGAACGATTGTATGTAGTTAATCATGCGCTGTACTGTCATCGACGGTCAGTTGCTAGTAAAGTATTACTATTACTCTTTCTTCTCGAGGACCCCCACCCCCCGCGCGCTCAAAAAGAACATATGTATTTTCGACCTGCAAAACGAAAAGATTTCAAGCCAAAACTAAAGTGATTTTAATATCTGTCACAGAATTTCTGACTTTCAGTTTAAGAAAGCCCAAGTTTCAACTACAAAAACATTGTGTTTCGATAACTTTATAGAAAGAAAACCCATGTATATCAGTGAGAACTTGTTCATATGCCCAAATACCACATCAAATATTTGGATTCCAAATATGCAACTAGAATTTTCCACCGGGCACACAGATTAATCAACACCGTCACCATCAAGTGGTTGTTGAAAAATACAATTTTGCCCTTAACACTTGATTGTGTTTCTTTAGACCTTATTTTCTTTAATACTGTACAATCAAAGTTGCGCACATACTCGAGCATGCACGCACCCTTATAAACGCATGCACGCACACCCTATCCTATGAGCACCTTTAAGAAATTGAGCCGGCACATTATCTTGAGATTGACGGAGACGCCGCAGGCGCCTTCTAGTTGACTGGAACTTTTCCTCTTATTGAACACACATCGCCGGAAGGCTTAAGATAAATCCAGAAAAATGCGAGCATCAATGTCAAATTAGGATTTAAACTCTGATGCGCAGAGGATACCATTGTCCTTCTAACCATCAAACCACAGATTGATTCACTTCTTTAGACTTTATGATGTACTGCTTTAGGAATAAATATAATGTGGTGTATCTCATCATGAATTTTCAGCAAGATAATATATGCAAAGTTAAGAAGGGAGGACATCAGTGGCATTGTTGGCATTCAGTGAATGGAGTCGAGGCTGCCGGAGTGAGCACTGTTGCAACCTTAGCGAGTGTCGTCGCTGCGGAGGACAGAAAGCTTCATGCCCGGGCATCAACTTTCACGACAATATCATAGTTTAAGGTAGGACACCATCACTGCGACGACTTCTAGAGGCAGAGGAATGATATAGAGGGGTATAACAGTCAGTATGGTAAAAACAATCAAAGTTTTGGACTTCTGTCTCTTCTACAGAGTCATTGGCTAGGTAACTCCCGATAGTGGTACATCTACACACGTTAAAAAAATTAATGGCATATTTGGAAGATAAAAAAACTAATTTATACCTTTATCATCTTTGAACTAGGTGGTACTCAAAATCCAGCCAAAATTTAAAGGTAATTAAGGATCAACTTGGTTCTTTTCTTGCTCAACAACAAAAGCTACACAACCACCAACTTTCAACTAGATTATGCTCTCCCTCGCAAAACCAAATTTTCATGTGGTGTAGGATCTACCGAGTTACATGAGTATTTTTGTTACAGCTAGGGCAGTAGCCCTCACACATACAGAGACAATCTCTTAATTCGTTTATGATAAAAATTGACATCAAAATACTTAGATGAATTCTATGTTTAACATACAACCACTGACGTCTACCAGTTTGTGTTTGGCGGGTCTTAGTGTAATGCCAACTCTAGACGATTCCTTAATAGCATCGACATTGTAGGGCCCAAAAGCAGAGGGCACACAATGTGAGAATGTACTTGAGCGCTAACATGTCCAATGTGAGTATGCACTTGTTAAATACTAGCAATGAGAGAAAGGTTGAATTTTAACTAAGTATGAGCCTGTCAAGCTCTACTACGTAAAATTGAGGGAACCGTCCTTAGAACCAGACTTACAGGCTGGGCACACTAAATAGGTTGCTAAGGTCTCCCATTTCCATGTAATAAAGAGTGGCCTATTGGGGTCCATGATTGTCGTGTTGATCATCTTTCATAAGTCAATAAATAGGCCGAGTGTGTTGAAGAGTTCATCATGGCAACCTTATTATCCGTTTACATTCAATCTCTTTCTGGTTTGATAGCTTTTCCGCGAATATTAAACAACTCTAGGGGCGGCCGTAGAGGTGAGTTGCCTATCTGCTTATCTTTATAGAAGAAATTCTTCTGCCAATTCTCGATGTATATTTTTGGTAGATGTTCTAAAGAGGGTACCTAAGTGCTAGCCCAAGGTCGTCCCTAGTTCACTACTACAGAACTGAAAAACACTAACTAACCAAATACTATCGTCATTGACATGCGAGTGGCTCGTCAGTGCCTGTGGATCAGTGATGACTTCATCATCATAGATGGGCCATTCAATCTTTCTGTGATCACATTCAACACTGCGGCTAGACGGTCAGCAATAAGGAGATTTGGTTTAGGCAAACTGGGCTCCACTGCTGGCAATCTACTAGCAATGAAGCCCTAAGATGCACTAAGGCACAAAGTTATACACATGCACAATACAAAAGTACATACAACAAAATTGCATTACATTTGATACACACATGTCCAAATTTTTAGGGGCTACAAATTCAACTAAGTTCTAATGTGTATTGATCCATGAGTAGATGAGTCTTGTCATCAAAGAATCAGCAATGCCGCAGGTGCTAATTTTACACTTGAATGAGTCCTTCAACTCACTAGAAATGCCCCTCAATTTGTCAGATTAGTGGTTAGGATTACACATAAAACTGACTTCTTTTTGTGCAGTGCACATAAAATAGACCAACTTCATCAATGTGTTGTTTTAGGTGCACTCCACAGTGTTGTATGCAGTCGTAGTACGCTAAAAGTTCACAACTACAACAATCTGTGTCTTTCCCTATTGATATAAAATAAAAATATATTAATTTTCTATACTTAATATCATACATACATAGGCATTACTAAGTTAATAGCAAATGAGAAATAACGTGCATAGGCATGAAATGTAAGAATGAAACATAGTCCCTGGATTACTATTTACTTTGTACACTAGCATTGTCTTAATTTCCATCAAATGATAAGAACTTTCTATGGATGTGGCTACAACATGGATCCTAACATACTACTTATCAAACTCCCCTAACATACTACTTATACAACTCTCCTACCATACTATATAGCGAACTACAACACATATGACTTTATTTGATTATGTTTGGAATAAGAATATAAAAATATTTCACATTGATAAAAAGGAAATGAGCTCATGACTATGGCCACTGCGGCCGTAGTTGTTGGCGGCAATGTCGGAACTACGACCGCACACACTAGTGTGGACGACCCAACAATACAAGACAACCACCACCACAACCACCATGGGTGTGTGGGGTTCTGAGGGGTGGCCCGCCGTGGCGTCGCTGACAACGGCTTGCATGGCGGGAGGGTGCGGTCAACTCAAGGATGTAGCAGGAGGCGTGAAGATGGTCTGGTGCCGAGCAATCATGATGGATAAGAGAGAGTAGATGGAGAAGCTATCATGATGGATAAGAGAGAGTAGATGGTGATGGGAATATGCCCTAGAGGCCATAATAAGATGGTTATTATTATATTTCCTTAATCATGATAAAGGTGTATTATTCATGCTAGAATTGTATTGACCGAAAACTTAAATACATGTGTGGATACATAAACAAATACCGTGTCCCTAGTGAGCCTCTACTAGACTAGCTCGTTGATCAATAGATGGTTAAGGTTTCCTAACCATAGCCATGAGTTGTCATTTGATAACGGGATCACATCATTAGGAGAATGATGTGATGGACAAGACCCATCCGTTAGCATGGCATTTGATCGTTCAGTTTATTGCTACTGTTTTCTTAATGTCAAATACATGTTTCTTCAACCATGAGATCATGCAACTCCCAGATACTGGAGGAATACCTTGTGTGCTATCAAACGTCACAACATAACTGAGTGATCATAAAGATGCTCTATAGCTATCTCCGAAGGTGTCTGTTGAGTTGGCGTGAATCGAGAATGGGATTTGTCACTCCATATAACGGAGAGGTAGCTCTGGGCCCTCTCGGTAATACACATCACAAGAAGCTTGCAAGAAAAGTGACTAAGGAGTTAGTTGTAAGATGATGTATTACAGAACGAGTAAAGAGACTTGCCGGTAACTAGATTGAACTAGGTATAGAGATACCGACGATCGAATCTCAGGCAAGTAACATACCGACAGACAAAGGAAATTATGTATGTTGTCATAAAGGTTCAACCGATAAAAGATCTTCGTGGAATATGTAGGAATCAATATGGGCATCCAGGTCCCGCTATTGTTTATTGACCAGAGAGGTGTCTCAGTCATGACTACATAATTCCTGAACCCGCAGGGTCGCATGCTTAACGTTCGTTGACACTAGAGTAGTTTTGGGATATTTGATGAGTGGTAACTGTCGGTGTCAAAACCGGTCGATCTCGGGTAGGGGGTCCCGAACTGTGCGTTTGAGGATCGAAGGTAACAAGGGACACAGGGAACACGATGTTTTTTACCCAGGTTCGGGGCCTCTTCATGGAGGTAAAACCCTACATCCTGCTTGATTATAGTTGATGAGTATAGGGGTTACAAGAGTTGATGTACCTCGATATTGTAATGGCTAAACCCTAGATGCCTAGCCTGTATAAATTCTGATAGCCTCTACGAACTAAACCCTCCGGTTTATATACACACTGGAGGGGCCTAGGGTTGTACAGAGTCGGTTTGCAGAGGAAGGAAATTACATATCCGGACACCAATCTTGCCATCCACGCATAGGAGAGTCCTACCCAAACACGGGAAAAGCCTTCTTCTTTGTATCTTTACGGCCCATCAGTCTGGCCCGTACCAATTAGCCCGGACACCCGAGGACCCCTAATCCAGGACTCCCTCGGTAGCCCCCGAACTAACCTTCAAAATGATGATGTAGTATCTGGCTTACGTCTTCAGCTTTTGCAAGGCTGGTTCTTTACTGTATACTGGGCGGATAATAGTTCGGCCCTGGCTTCTTTGTTCCGCCTTTATGACTCCTTCCCTGTCGCCTCGATTTCCCCGCGTTGGGCGAACGCGAACGGTCCACAATTTTTATTAAAAAGCAAACACCCGGCCTCACAGGGACGGCGCCTACATAAAGAAGTCAAGTCCTCCAAATGCCATGCACATCGTGCAGAAAAACGCCAAGATTAGCCATGAAAAAAGCTTCCAAACATGGCCAGCGCCCCAGGCTCCTCTTCATGCCCCCACGACCCTTAAGAGGGTGATTGGCAGAGATGCTCAGTGCCCCATCTACAGTTGAACCGACTCTAGACGCAGGGATATCTTCCCCTTGCAGACCTAGTCACTGTTCGAGCGGGATTGGCCTCGATTGGCAACGACGCGCAGGCTGAAAATTTCCCCAACCCCAATAAGGAGGAGAGGGTGTGCTTCGTTCCATTCCTTTTACGGGGCTTAGGATTTCCGGTCCATCCCTTTCTCAGGGGTCTATTGGAATTGTACGACATCTAGCTGCACAACCTTACCCCGGGTTCGATTCTGCACATCTCAGGTTCTGTTGCCCTCTGCGAACTGTTCCTGGGCTGTGAGGCCCATTTCGAACTATGGAGAAAGTTCTTTTGCCTCATCCCCCGCCATCGAGGATGTTCTATATTTGAAGTGGGTGGCACCGAAGTATGGCGTATAGCCAGATCCGGATACCCCATTGGAACTCCCAAAGAGATATATCCACAGTGGTCTTTAGAGTGGTTTTATATAGATGACGTCCCACTGCCGGATCCAGTTCGGCGTGGCCTCCCTGAATTATCCAGCGCTCCTCTAAGAAAACGCCTCAGCTGGCGTCCCCGAAGTCCTAAGGAGGAGGACAGTGCGGAAATAAAAAGGTTGGTCAGAAAGGTCAGATTATTAGCCCATACCGGGCTTTCAATAACCAAAGTTATGGCCATTGCAATAAAAAGATGCGTCTGACCTCTCCAGTCTAGAGTAACTCTCTTATGGTACTACAACAGAGAAGACGACGCGTCCCGTTACAGACGCAAGGGTTCGGATACCCCGGCCGAACTGGTCGTGATCTTGGCCGATCTGTACAAGGGCGAAAAGGAAGACTTCCTCCGCTTAAACTGCCGGGAAGGTTACTCCATGTACAACCCCATTGAATGGGTAAGATTTCGATTACCCATGTTGCTTTATTGCTGTCACGACATGCGAATCAAGTTGTTTTTTGTTGTCATAAAACATTCATGGAGGAAAATGATCGAGGGCGTTCACTGTCCTGCCCCACAGCCAGAGGATCACAACCGCGATGAAGATCCTGGCTTCTGCGAGGATCTGAATATATACATAGAGTTCGATGATGGGGTATTTTATCAGGTGAGCCTTGATGGTTCGGAAGTGGCTATTACAGTCTGACTACCCCCGCCTATATTCCTTCTCCATCGTAAGTATTCAAAGGGCTTTCTCAAAAAGAAATCCCTACTTGCACCTTTATCCATTATACTAAAATGTACTTTATAGGATCGGCGCTCGACAGGCCGCACCCCCGGGAGAGCGGCCCCTGCGCAGGTTAATCGTTCAAAACGAAAGGAGACCGGGAGCGCCATAGAAACCTCACAGTCTTCAAAGAGGTATGTCCTCTTAATACATGCCTGGGCTCGGGTTCATATTGTTAAAGTCCCCTTCTATCCTTGATTCAAGAGGAGCACGCGACCGACTATGGGAAACACCCTACTAGCCGAATGTCAGCCAATCCGGCGCCGGACTCGTCAACTAGGATGAGGGCTGATGCAATGCCAGTTTCGCCGCCTCATGAGGATTTAGATGACGTATCTGTCACGAATTCCGAGGTGGAGAGCGTAACGAATCACCGCTGACTGAAAGAGGCCATGTGCGCTCCAGCCTTCTCCGAGCAGGAATTTACCACACTTTAGTTCGGTGGATGCGTATATCCGACCCGCTCGAGACGGACTTGTGATACGTCTCCAACGCATCTATAATTTTTGATTGTTCCATGCTATTATATTATCTGTTTTGGATGTTTAATGGGATTTGGTATGGACTTTTATATTAGTTTTGGGACTAACCTACTAACCAAAGGCTCAGTGCAAATTGTTGTTTTTTTTGCCTATTTCAGTGTTTCGTAGAAAAGGAATATCAAACGGAATGAAACCTTCGGGAGAGTTATTTTTGGAACAAATGCAATCCAGGAGACTTGGAGAGGGCGTCAAGGAAGCAACGAGGCGGCCACAAGGTAGGAGGGTGCGCCCAGGGGGGTAGGCGCACCCCCACCCTCGTGGGCCCCTCTTGGTTCCGCTGACCTACTTCTTTCGCCTATATATACTCATATACCCCGAAAACATCCGAGAGCACCACAAAACCCTATTTCCACCGCCGCAACCTTCTGTACCCGTGAGATCCCATCTTGGGGCCTTTTCCGGCGCTCCGCCGGAGGGGGAATTGATCATGGAGGGCTTCTACATCGACACCATAGCCTCTCCGATGATGTGTGAGTAGTTTACCATAGACCTTCGGGTCCATAGTTATTAGCTAGAGGGCTTCTTCTCTCTCTTTGGATCTCAATACAAAGTTCTCCTCGATTCTCTTGGAGATCTATTCGATGTAATTCTTTTTGCAGTGTGTTTGTCGAGATCCAATGAATTGTGGGTTTACGATCAAGATTATCTATGAACAATATTTGGTTCTTCTGTGAATTATTTTATGCATGATTTAATATCTTTGCAAGTCTCTTCGAATTATCAGTTTGGTTTGGCCTACTAGATTGATCTTTCTTGCAATGGGAGAAGTGCTTAGCTTTGGGTTCAATCTTGTAGTGTCCTTTCCCAGTGACGGCAGGGGCAGCAAGGCGTGTATTGTATTGTTGCCATCGAGGATAAACAGATGGGGTTTATATCAAATTGTTTGAGTTTATCCCTCTACATCATGTCATCTTGCCTAATGCGTTACTCTGTTCTTATGAACTTAATACTCTACATGCATGATGAATAGCGGTCGATGTGTGGAGTAATAGTAGTAGATGCAGAATCGTTTCGGTCTACTTGTCACGGACATGATGCCTATATACATGATCATGCCTAGGTATTCTCATAACTATGCACTTTTCTATCAATTGCTCGACGGTAATTTGTTCACCCACCATAGAATTTGCTATCCTGAGAGAAGCCACTAGTGAAACCTATGCCCCCCGGGTCTATCTTCCATCATATTATTTTCCTATCTACTTACTATTTCTGCCGCCTTTTTATTTGCAATCTTTACTTTCCAATCTATACAACAAAAATACCAAAAATATTTATTTTATTATCTTTATCAGATCTCACTTTTGTAAGTGACCATGAAGGGATTGACAACCCATTTATCACATTGGTTGCGAGGTTCTTGTTTGTTTGTGCAGGTACTAGGGACTTGCGTGTTACCTCCTACTAGATTGATACCTTGGTTCTCAAAAACTGAGAGAAATACTTACGCTACTTTGCTGCATCACCCATTCCTCTTCAAGGGAAAACCAACGCATGCTCAAGAGGTAGCAACTTGCCGGAGTTACCCAACTGTTCTCAAAGGATATATAGGTAAGAGTTTGTGTAGTTTTGATAGAAATATGCCAGTAGCCCCCGAGACTTGAAGCGGTGAGGCCAACGAATTTAAGGATCGATATAACCTGCAGGTTCTTAAAGAGAAGAATACTGCACTATCCCAGGAGCTGCAAACAATCCAGACGCAGCTGAATGCCATCAACGCCGAACTGGGGGAAATGGAAAAGGCCGCAATGAGCACTTCCAAGAAGAAGAAACACAAGGAGGAAAAAGATAAACAATCCGAGGAGATAGAGAGCTTAAAGGCTCAGTTATCAGCCGCTTAAAAAGAAAATGAGAAGTTGAAGGGCGGCATGTTCGGTATGAATTTTAAGACCACCATAGAGACTCATGCTTAGTCCATAATTCGGATTGTCATAACTCTGTTGCTGCAGGTCTATTAACTGGCCGGCCGGAAGAAGAAGTATCTGGATTTCAAGGCGACGTGGTGAAGGAGCTGTCCGTGGTACATGCGCGGGCCCGGAAAGCCATGAGGAGTATGGTCAAGGCTTTATGGCCATCTGATACCCCTCCAGAAAGTATGGAGGGTTTGGCAAGCCTGTTCAATGGTGCCCGGCACCACTTTGAGCTATGGAAGACGTCCGCCTATCGTGAAGGCGCACAAGAAGCCTGGGCGATGGTGAAAACACGCTTCACCAAGCTAGATCCGAATCATATGGCCCGAGTGGGACCGCAGGGACCAGATGGGAAAGAAATTCCGTTGAACTTGGTGTATGACCAAGTAATGATAGCTTCGAAATATTCGCAGGAAGAATGTAGGTTAGACAGTCTGATAGATGGGATAGATAAGGAATAGGCATTTGATTCAATGTATTAATGTACTTTATGATCATCCTGTATCTTCGGCCGAACATGTGGAAAATTTGTTCCCAAGCTTTCGCCTTTAACCTCCAAACCAAAAAGGTGGAGTGTTTACGGATACTATTGTGGAATGAAAGAAACAGTCATTATGTCCAGAACCAGGCAACCCAGTCATTGTGCTCGAACAGACAAACATTTTAGTTCGGGAGGTATGTTATATTACATATGTAAGAAACATCTTCCATGGAGAATAGTTCCGTTAAGGGTTCCTTTCCTTGGGTTGGCATGCTTTGATTGTGCGTGCCTGGGCTTTGGTCTATATTATGAAAAAACTGTCCCGCATTTTATTTGAAGAGTTACAAGAATGTAACTATCTGTCGTTTGATTGCCGACCAATTATTCTCTTAAGAACGCTAGCTTTCGGCTTCACCTGTCTAAGGTACAGGTCCGGATTACCTGGTTGTAACAATCGCAGAGGTGGTCCCTTTACGCCCTAGCCGAACAATCGGGAACGTAGGGCATAAACACAGGAGCGAGGCAACCTGGCTTAGCAAAAACTTAATTCATAGAGGTGCATACAATGGCAAAAGAGTGTATATGAACAAACGACATATAAATTGTGAGCTCCAGGCTCTAAATAATAATAAGCTTCGGTTAAAGAAGCCCCTAGTCATTGTGGGGTGTATACATTTTAAGACGTGTACCCCTTAAGAGTTCGGCCTATCCGAACACATCCTGGTAAACGTATAAAAGTGAGAAATCAAAAACAAATGAAGAGGAGAAAAAGGGACGAAAAAGAAGCATGGCCGAATTTGTGCGTAGAATCTTCGGAGCTGAGCAGCGTTCCATGGATTCGGCACTAGGCGATTATCCGATGCATTACGAAGGCGATAGGCTCCTCCTATGAGAACTTCATCTATAATGAAGGGGCCCTCCCATTTTGTTTTGAGCTTGTCCTTCTTCTTCTCTGGGAGGCATAAAACGAGTTCGCCGACATTATAAGTCTTGGCCCGCACTTTTTTGCTTTGGTATCTCCGAGCCTGTTGTTGATAAAATGTGGAACGGGCTCTTGCAACATCACTCTCCTCCTCCAGGACGTCTAGGTCGTCCTACCAATCGAGCTCGGCTTCTCTCTCTTCATACATGCGCACTCGAGGTGAGTCATGACTAATGTCACAGGGAAAGATAGCCTCTGCGTCGTACACCATGAAAAAGGGTGTGTATCCGGTCGTGCGATTGGGCGTAGTCCGCAATCCCCTGAGTACGAAATCGAGTTCCTCGACCCAGTGTTTATCTGACTCCCGTAGGGATCACACTAGTCTGGGTTTGATGCTGCTCATTATCAGGCAATTGGCCCGTTTGACCTGACCGTTTGTTTGAGGGTGGTATGTGGAGGCGTAATCGAGCTTAATGCCCAAGTTACCACATCGATTTTTCACCTCATCGGCTGTGAAATTGGAGCCATTATCAGTGATGATGCTGTGTGGGACACCATAATGGTGTACCACGCCGGATATAAAGTTGATCATTGGCCCAACTTCAGTTGTTTTTACTGGCTTGGCCTCTATCCACTTAGTGAATTTATCCACCATAACCAACAAATATTTCTTCTTGCGGCTTCCCCTTTAAGGGTCTGACCAAATCTAGCCCCTAGACCACAAAGGGCCAAGTAATTGTGATTGTTCTTAAGGTAGTGGGCGGCATATGACTTTGATTGGCGAAAAGCTGACATCCCACACGGTGATGTACAAGGGCATGTGCGTCTGCTCGGGTCGTTGGCCAAAAGAAGCCTATACGGAAGGCCTTGCTTACGAGGGCCCGAGCTGCAGCGTGATGGCCACCAAGACCAGCATGTATTTCAGCCAAGAGTTGTCGTCCCTCCTCTTCGGAGATGCATCTTTGAAGGACTCCAGTAGGACTTTTCTTGTAGAGTTCACCTTCGTGAACTTTATAGGCTTTAGAGCGTCGAACTATGCAACGGGCCTCATTCTGGTCATCAAGGAGCTCCTGCCTATTAAGGTAGGCCAGGAAGGGTTCGGTCCATGGCACGATGATGGCCATGATTGCATGGGCGGAGGGTGTAATTTCGATGCCCGAGCCCCCGATGATATCGGAATTGTGTTCGGGTGCTGGGGGTATGATCAGCTCCGGACTAGTATTTTCACTCTCGTCCTGCCATACCACGAATGGCTTGAAGAGCCTTTCCACAAAGGTGTTAAGCGGGACGGGATCACGTTTAGCTCCCATTCGAGCGAGGATGTCCGCTGCCTAATTACTGCCTCGAGCGACGTGATGGAACTCGAGCCCTTCGAACCGAGCCGATATTATGAGTATGGCGTTTCGGTATGCCGCCATTTTGGGGTCTTTTGCATCAAATTCTCACTTTATTTGGGATATTGCGAGGTTCGAATCCCCTCACACCTCTAGGCGTTGTATGCCCATGGAGACAGCCAATCGAAGACCATGTAGTAATGCCTCATATTCAGCTGCATTGCTGGAATCGGTATACATGATTTGTAACACGTAGAGGATTGTGTCCCCCGTAGGGGATGTCAAGATGACCCCGGCCCCCAGTCCGGCTAACATTTTAGAGCTGTCAAAGTACATGATCTAGTTGGAGTATGTGATGTACTCTTTAGGGAGCTTGGCTTCCGTCCATTCGGCGACAAAGTCGGCCAGCACCTGAGATTTAACAGCTCGGCGTGGCTTGTATGTTATTTCTAATGGTAAGAGCTCGATGGGCCATTTGGCTGTGCGGCCGGTGGCATCCTGATTATTTATGATGTCGTTGAGTGGTACTTCGGATACCACCATGATCGAACACTCTTGAAGGTAGTGTCGTAGCTTCCGGGATGCCATGGAGACCTCATAAGCTATCTTCCGGTAGTGAGGGTATCGAGATATGCATGGTGTAAGGACCGTCGATACATAGTACACTGGTTTCTGGATGGGGAACTTATGTCCCTCTTCCTCTCGTTCAACGACGAGTACGGCGCTCACTACCTGGTGAGTCACAGATATATAGAGTAGCATAGGCTCGCCAACACTTGGTGCAGCTAGGATTGTGTTTCCTGCTAACAAAGTTTGTATTGCTTCCAATCCAGCTGTAGTCGCGTCCGTCCATTCGAAGTGGTCGGTACGCTGGAGCAGTCGATAAAGTGGTAGCGCCTTTTCTCCCAATCTGGAGATGAAGCGGCTTAGGGCTGCCACGCACCCAGCTAGTTTTTGGACCTGCTTTAAGTCTGTTGGCGTTGCCAATTATGACAGGGCTTGGATTTTGGCTGGGTTCGCTTCTATTCCTCTATTGGAAACAATGAACCCGAGCAGTTTCCCAGCTAGAACGTTGAAGACACATTTTTCTGGATTGAGCCGTATGTCATATGTTCGGAGGTTGTCAAATGTGAGGTGCAAATCATCCACCAATGATTCGATGTGTTTAGTCTTGATGACCACGTCGTCCACATATGCCTCCACTGTTTTGCCGATTTTTTTTCCAGACATGTTTGAATCATGCGTTGGTAAGTGGCGCCAGTGTTTTCGAGCCCGAAGGGCATAATGTTGAAGCAGAAAGGCCCGTATGGGGTAATAAATGCCGTTGTGGCTTGGTCGGACTCCTTCATCTTAATCTGATGGTATCCGGAGTAGGCTTTGAGGAAACACAATGAGTGGCGTCATGTAGTTGTGTCAATGATTTGGTCAATGCGGGGCAGCGGGAAGGGGTCCTTAGGGCAAGCATTATTGAGGTCTTTGAAATCGACACAAAGGCGCCAGGATTTATCCTTCTTCGGCACCATGACCAGGTTGGCTAGCCAGTCTGGGTGCTTGATCTCTCTGATGAACCAGGCCTCAAGTAGTTTGGCTAGTTCCTCCCCCATAGCTTGTTGTTTGGGTTCGAAAAATCGCCACAACATTTGCTTGACTGGTTTAAACCCCTTTATTATGTTGAGGCTATGCTCGGCCAGTCTACGTGGGATTCCTGGCATGTTCGAAGGACGCCAGGCAAAGATGTCCAAATTTTCGCACAGGCACGCTCGTAAGGCGGTGTCGACCGTTGGATCCAGCTGTGCTCCAATGGATGTTGTTTTGTTAGGATCCGCTGGGTGCACTTAAAATTTGACTATTTCATCTGCTGGTTTGAAAGAGGTGGACTTGGGCCTCTTGTCGAGGACTACATCGTCTTTGTCCACTGTGGAACATAGAGTATTTAATTCTTCGGCCGTGAGGACCTCGGATAGTGCCTCGAGGGCCAAGGATGCAGTTTTGTTTTTTGTACGGAGTGCTATATCCGGATCAATGGTGATAGTGATTACTCCGTTGGGCCCTGGCATTTCAAGCTTTATGTACCCGTAATGGGGTATGGCTTGGAAGCATGCAAAGGCGTCCCGCCCCAAAAGGGTGTGGTATACGCTATTGAAAGGGGCCACGTGGAAGAGCAACTCTTCGGACCTATAGTTATCAGACATGCCGAATACTACATCTAGTTTAATTTTCCCCAAGCATCGTGCTTCTCGACTGGGGATAATTCCTCGAAAGGTGGTACTGCTTTGCTCGATGCGACTCTTGTCCATTTGCATTTTTTCGAGCGTATCTTCATAGATGAGGTTAAGTCCGCGGCCGCTATCCATGAGCACTTTGGTGAGTCGAAAGCCATCCACAATTGGGTTTAAGACCAAGGCGGCTGGTGCTCGGACTGATCGGGCCCTTGGTTCATCATGGGCGGAGAAATTTATGGCCGTATTGTTCCAAGGATTCATTGTGGTTACTTGATGGACTTTGACGAGGTCGCGGAGCACCCTTTTGCGCCGATTATTTGAAGAAAAGGTCTCAAAGATTGTAAATATGTTGAGATCGTCATCCTCCGAAGAGTGCTTCTCTGGGGTAGTACTGGTGACGATAGCCTCACCGCTCTTAGCCACTTGTCGGAGTACCCAGCATGCTCGAAGGCTATGCGTTGGTTCGATATTCTGCATTGTAGGTATCTGACATGGCTTGTCGAGCAATTCATCAAGGACGGTTCTATGTCTCGTGAAGGGCTTGTTTTTCTTGTCAATTGGCTTGTGATCGGATGCCTCGTAAGGGTGCATCCGTTTTGCCCATCCAGTGGGCTGCTTAAAGGCAGGGGGTTCCCACTGGGCTGTCTGGGCTTTCCATGCGCTTTCCATCGCGCAGTACTTCTATACTATGAGTTCCAATTATATAAAGTGATGTATACAGCGGCAGTTGAGGGCATTAAGAATTCCCTCATCCGTACAGTTACGACAAAAAATGAAAACCGCGTCGTCGTCGCAACAATCTTTAATCTTGTTTTTAAGAAAGAGGAATCTGGCTCAGAAGTGATGGATCATTTCCTGAGGTTGCGACCGTATATACATTAGGTCACATCTGTCTGGAGGGCCTGAATTACTTGGGGAATATTGATTGTGGTGGGTGTGCGGGTTAAAATCCGAATCCTGACCCACGATTGATTTCGGAGCTTGAAGGATCTCCGAGGTCACCAGTTCAGGAACAGGAAGGTCCTGGTGACTTCCAGGCTCAATGTCTGATCCTATGTTCGGAGGACATGAGGTCTCTTCCCGAGAATGGGTATCCGGCTCGCAGGGCTTGGAAATCCGAACATAGCTGGTTCTTAACTTAGGGGAAGAAGCGTTCTCGGCTCGTTCCTCAAAGACCGCTACCAGATGGGTGGTCGATGGGGACTTGATCTCCCTCTGATCGGGTTTAAGTGCAATCCGATCATAGTCTGTTGCGACCCCCAGGGCAGCGATGCGATCTAGCAGTTCATTCAAGGACGAGACATCTGTCGGATCCATCTTTTCGAAGTGTTCGAGGCTGATGCGGAGATGATGTTTGGAGATTGTGGGGGCCGCCGTTGGCTTAACGGTCGAGCGAGCGCCCATGGTAAAACCGCCGAGCTGGAGGACCTGACCTAGAGTTAGGGTCCTTCCAGAAGTGATATTATGATTGATGACAAGGCGAGCCATCGATCCTTCTGTCGACAACACAATGGAATGTTGGGGAACGTAGCATGCAATTTCAAAAAATTTCCTATGATCACACAAGATCTATCTAAGAGATGCATATCGAGGGCGAGAGTGTGTCCATGTACCCTCGTAGACCGAAAATGGAAGCGTTAAGTTAACGCGGTTGATCTAGTCGAACGTCTTCACAATCCAACCGATCTAGTACCGAACGTACGACACCTTTGAGTTCAGCACACGTTCATCTCGATGACATCCCTCTAACTCTTGATCCAGCAGAGGGTCGAGGGATAGTTCCGTCAGAACGACGGCGTGGTGACGGTGATGGTGATGTGATCCGCGCAGGGCTTTGCCTAAGCACTACGATGCTATGACCAGAGGAGTAAACTGTGGAGGGGGGCAACGCACACGGCTAAGAGAATAATTGATGTGCCTCTGGGTGCCCCCCGCCCCTGTATATAAAGGAGGGGAGGAGGAGGCGGCCGGCCAAGAGGGGGTGCACCAGCCCCTTGTGGGCTGGTTAGCCTCCCTCCTATGGCCCATATGGCCCATATCTTCCCCGGGGGGTTCCGGTAACCCCTCGGTACTTCGGTAAAATACCCGAATCAATCGGAACAATTCCGATGTCCGAATACTACTTTCCAATATATGAATCTTTACCTCTCGACCATTTCGAGACTCCTCGTCATGTCTGTGATCTCATCCGGGACTCCGAACTTCGGTCACCAAAACACATAACTCATAATACAAATCGTCATCGAACATTAAGCATGCGAACCCTACGGGATCGAGAATTATGTAGAAATGACCGAGACACATCTCCGATCAATAACTAATAGCGGAACCTGGATGCTCATATTGGTTCCTACATATTCTATGAAGATCTTTATCGGTCAAACCGCAATAACAACATACGTTATTCCCTTTGTCATCGGTATGTTACTTGCCCGAGATTTGATCGTCGGTATCATCATACCTAGTTCAATCTCGTTACCGGCAAGTCTCTTTACTTATTCTGTAATGCATCATCCCGAAACTAACTCATTACTTACATTGCTTGCAAGGCTTATAGTGATGTGCATTACCAAGAGGGCCCGGGGATACCTCTCCGATAGTCGGAGTGACAAATCCTAATCTTGATCTATGCCAACCCAACAAACAGCTTCAGAGACACCTGTAGAGCATCTTTATAATCACCCAGTTACGTTGTGACATTTGATAGCACACAAGGTG
Organism: Triticum urartu; assembly: GCF_056163025.1. Classification (NCBI taxonomy): domain Eukaryota; kingdom Viridiplantae; phylum Streptophyta; class Magnoliopsida; order Poales; family Poaceae; genus Triticum; species Triticum urartu. Next base: position 108,289,541 of record NC_141875.1, on the reverse strand, counting down.
TTCCTCCGGTATTTGAGAGTTGCATAATCTCATAGTCAGAGGAATATGTATAAGTCATGAAGAAAGCAATAGCAATAAAACTTAACGATCATTATGCTAAGCTAACGGATGGGTCTTGTCCATCACATCATTCTATAATGATGTCATCCCGTTCATCAAATGACAACACATGTCTATGGTCAAGAAACTTAACCATCTTTGATTAACAAGCTAGTCAAGTAGAGGCATACTAGGGACACTCTGTTTTTTCTATGTATTCACACATGTACTAAGTTTCCGCTTAATACAATTCTAGCATGAATAATAAACATTTATCATGACATAAGGAAATATAAATAACAACTTTATTATTGCCTCTAGGGCATATTTCTCTTGTGAAATCTGGATTCCTTCACTAAGGAAATTGCTCCAGTATTGTCGCAAAAGATTTTCATTAGACCCGATGCACTTGGTATTACACCTAGATCGGATATGAACTCCTTCATCCAGACTCCTTCATTTGCTGCTTCCGAAGCAGCTATGTACTCCGCTTCACACGTAGATCCCGCCATGACGCTCTGCTTGGAACTGGACCAACTTACAGCTCTGGCATTCTATATAAATATGTATCCAGTTTGTGACTTTGAGTCATCTGGATCAGTGTCAAAGCTTGCATCGATGTAACCATTTACGATAAGATCTTTGTCACCTCCATAAATGAGAAACATATCCTTATTCCTTTTCAGGTATTTTAGGTTGTTCTTGACCGTTGTCCAGTGATCCACTCCTGGATTACTTTGGTACCTCCCTGCTAAACTTATAGCAAGGCACACATCAAGTCTGCTACACAACATTGCATACATGATAGAACCTATGGCTGAGGCATAGGGAATGACTTTCATTTTCTCTCTATCTTATGCAGTGGTCGGGCATTGAGTCTGACTCAACTTCACACCTTGTAACACAGGCAAGAATCCTTTCTTTGACTGATCCATTTTGAACTTCTTCAAAACTTTATCAAGGTATGTGCTTTGTGAAAGTCTAATTAACCGTCTTGATCTATCTCTATAGATCTTGATGCCCAATATATAAGCAGCTTCACCGAGGTCTTTCATTGAAAAATTCTTATTCAAGTATCGTTTTATGCTATCCAGAAAATTTGTATTATTTCCAATCAACAATATGGCATCCACATATAATATTAGAAATGCTACAGAGCTCCCACTCACTTTCTTGTAAATACAGGCTTCTCCAAAAGTCTGAATAAAACCATATGCTTTGATCACACTATCAAAGCATATATTCCAACTCCGAGAGGCTTGCACGAGTCCATAAATGGATCGCTGGAGCTTGCACACTTTGTTAGCACCTTTAGGATCGACAAAACCTTCTGGTTGCATCATATACATGATAACCCACAAGTATAGGGGATCACAATAGTTTTCGAGGGTAGAGTATTCAACCCAAATTTATTGATTCGACACAAGGGGAGCCAAAGAATATTCTCAAGTATTAGCAGCTGAGTTGTCAATTCAACCACACCTGGAAACTTAATATCTGCAGCAAGGTATTTAGTAGCAAAGTAATATGATAATAATGGTAACGGTAGCAAAAGTAATATTTTTTGTGTTTTGTAGTGATTGTAACAGTAGCAACGGAAAATTAAATAAGCGAAGAACAATATATGAAAAGCTCGTAGGCATTGGATCGGTGATGGAGAATTATGTCGGATGTAATCGACCATGCAACAGTTATAACATAGGGTGACACATAACTAGCTCCAGTTCATCAATGTAATGTAGGCATGTATTCCGAATATAGTCATATGTGCTTATGGAAAAGAACTTGCATGACATCTTTTGTCCTACCCTCCCGTGGCAGCAGGGTCCTATTGGAAACTAAGGGATATTAAGGCCTCCTTTTAATAGAGTACCAGACCAAAGCATTAACACATAGTGAATACATGAACTCCTCAAACTACGGTCATCAGCGGTAATGGTCCCAATTATTGTCATTTTGGGGTTAACGGATCGTAACACATAATAGGTGACTATAGACTTGCAAGATAGGATCAAGAACTCACATATATTCATGAAAACATAATAGGTTCAGATCTGAAATCATGGCACTCAGGCCCTAGTGACAAGCATTAAACGTAGCAAAGTCATAGCAACATCAATCTCAGAACATAGTGGATACTAGGGATCAAACCCTAACAAAACTAACTCGATTACATGATAAATCTCATCCAACCCATCACCGTCCAACAAGCCTACGATTGAATTACTCACGCACGGCGGTGAGCATCATGAAATTGGTGATGGAGGGAGGTTGATGATGATGATGGCAACGGATTCCCCTCTCCGGGGCCCCGAACGGACTCCTGATCAGCCCTCCCGAGAGAGTTTAGGGCTTGGCGGCGGCTCCATATCGTAAAACGCGATGAATCCTTCTCTCTGATTTTTTTCTTCCCGAAAGTGAATATATGGAGTTGGAGTTGAGGTCGGTGGAGCGTCAGGGGGCCCACGAGGCAGGGGGCGCGCCCAGGGGGGTAGGCGCGCCCCCTCCCTTGTGGACAGGGTGTGGGGCCCCTGACATGGATTCTTCTTCTAGTATTTTTTATATATTCCAAAAATTATCTCCGTAGATTTTTAGGTCATTCCGAGAACTTTTATTTCTGCACAAAAATAACACCATGGCAATTCTACTGAAAACAGCGTCAGTCCAGGTTAGTTCCATTCAAATCATGCAAGTTAGAGTCCAAAACAAGGGCAAACGTTTTTGCAAATTAGATACGACGGAGACGTATCAACTCCCCCAAGCTTAAACCTTTGCTTGTCCTCAAGCAATTCAGTTGATAAACTGAAAGTGATAAAGAAAAACTTTTACAAACTCTGTTTGCTCTTGTTGTTGTAAATATGTAAAGCCAGCATTCAAGTTTTCAGCAAAGATTGTGAACTAACCATATTCACAATAACATGTAGGTCTCATGTTTACTCATATCAATGACATAATTAGCTAGCGAGCAATAATAACAAATCTCGGATGACAACACTTTCTCAAAACAATCATGATATGATATAACAAGATGGTATCTCGCTTGCCCTTTCTATGACCGCAAAACATAAATGCAGATCACCTTTAAAGATCAAGGAATGACTAGACATTGTAATTCATGGTAAAATAGATCCAGTCACAGTCATACTCAATGTAAACTAACAGTAATGGATGCAAATGACTGCGGTGCTCTCCAACTGGTGCTTATTAATAAGAGGACGATGACTCAATATAAAAGTAAATGGATAGGCCCTTCGTAGAGGGAAGCAAGGATTTGTATAGGTGCCAAAGCTCGATTTTGAAATAGATATGAATAATATTTTGAGCGGTATACTTTCATTGTCAACATAACAACCGAGAGATCTCGATATCTTCCATGCTACCCACATTATAGGCGGTTCCCAAGCAGAATGGTAAAGTTTATACTCCCCCACAACCAACAAGCATCAATCCATGGCTTGCCCGAAACAACGGGTGCCTCCAACTAACAACAATCCTGGGGGAGTTTTGTTTGCAATTATTTTGATTTGATTTGAGCATGGGACTGGGAATCCCGGTGACCAGCCATTTTCTCATGAATGAGGAGCGGAGTCCACACCTCTCGAGAATAACCCGCCTAGCATGGAGGATACAGACAACCCTAGTTGATACATGAGCTATTCGAGCATACAAAACAGAATGTTTATTTGAAGGTTTAGAGTTTGGCACATACAATTTACTTGGAACGGCAGGTAGATACCGTATATAGGTAGGTATGGTGGACTCATATGGAATAACTTTGGGGTTTATGGAATTGGATGCACAAGCAGTATTCCCGCTTAGTACAAGTGAAGGCTAGAAAAAGAGTGGGAAGCGACCAACTAGAGAGCGACAATAGTCATGAACATGCATTAAAATTAATCGACACCGAATGCAAGCATGAGTAGGATATAATGCACCATGAACATAAATATCGTAGAGGCTATGTTGATTTTGTTTCAACTAAATGCGTGAACATGTGCCAAGTCAAGCCACTCGAATCGTTCAAAAGAGGATACCACCCTGTCAGACCACATCACAACCATTTTAATAGCATGTTCGCACGCAAGGTAAACATAAACTCCTAGCTAATTAAGCATGGCATAAGCAACTACAATCTCTAATTGTCATTGCAAATATGTTTCTTTCATAATAGGCTAAATAAGGAATGATGAACTAATCATATTTACAAAAATAAGAGAGGTCGAGTTCATACCAGCTTTTCTCATCTCAATAAGTTCATCATATAATCATCATTATTGCCTTTCACTTGCACGACCGAATAGTGTGGATAATAATAATAGTGCACGTGCATTGGACTAAGCTGGAATCTGCAAGCATTCAATTCAAGAGAGAAGACAAGGTAATATTGGATATTTGTTAGATCAACAATAATGCAAATGAGAGACACTCAACATTTTCATCATGGTCTTCTCCTCTCGACCCCCAAAGGAAAGAAAAGAAATAAGACTATTTACACGGGAAAACTCCCAACAAACAAAAGAAGAACGAGAAATCATTTTGGGTTTTCTTTTTAATTACTACTACTACAAGCGTGGAAAGTAAACTAACTAAAAGCTAAAAGTATTTTTTTTTGTTTTTCTTAAGGTTTTTCAAACACACAAGAAGAAAGCTCAAAAAGAAATTAAACTAGCATGGATGATACAATGAAAAAGTATGAGCATCGACAATTGGCATGAGTGTGTGAACATGAATGTAATGTCGGTGGGAAATATGTACTCCCCCAAGCTTAGGCTTTTGGCCTAAGTTGGTCTATGCCCATGGATCAAAGTGGCCCTCTCCGGTGTAAGGAGGAGTGTCCTCTGGGTGCCACTGGTTGGCAATCTCCTCAAGATTCCACTGATAAACTGACTGTCGACAAGGGTCCTGGGGTGGTTCCGGCTCGGGCTCTGGAGCTGGTGTCACACTCCAGTATGCATAAACGTTCTTCGGTAAAACAAGGTACTTTCCTGAAAATATGCTAAACAAAGAGGGAGCAGGCAAGGTAATAGTCTCAAAGTTATTCTTACCAAAAATCAGTCTATAGTTAAGCATCTTCTTCTTATTCTTAACAATAAAATCATGTGCTACCATGCTCTTATAATCTAGAAAATTATTAGGCAGCAACTTTTCCTCTTTCTCATAATGCCTGATAGGTATGTTAAAGTGTGCAGCTAGGCGTGAGGCAAAAATGTCTCCAAGGACGGGGCCCTTAGTACGGTTCAGATTTAACCGTTTAGCAACAATAGCGCCTCAAATGAAAGTAGTATCTTGAAACAAGGCATGGCGCAAAATAACAATATCAGGAGCACTAAGGTTCCCACAGTTCACGCGACCAATTAAGCATCTACTAGCAAATATTGCAAAGTAACGTAGAACAGGAAAATGTATGCTAGTGATTCTTGCATCGGAAACTTTCCTCGTTTCCCCCACAGCAATCATATTAATAAATCCCTCCACATCATTACGATGTGGTTCCTCTATGCTGCCCTCAAATGGTATCAAACAAATCCGACAAAAATCACGAAGTGACATTTCCTTATGCTCATCATATAAATAAAATTCCACCGAAGGTGGCGAGCTTCTAGCATGGAAATGAAAGTTTTGCACAAAGATATTGGTGAGTAAGAGATACTGTTCGCGCTGGTCGTGGAGGACGGCGATGGGGCCTGCATTCTCAGCCAAATAATAAAAGTCTTCATAAATCTCGGCCTCTTTCAAGAACTCATCACAAGGCCATTCACATGGCCGAACCTTCGCAGTACGAGGGAGATTATACTTGGGCTTCTTGTTCTCTTCATTTTGCTTATCCTTCAAGCTTCGGCTCGATGAGCCCCTCAAAAATATCTTCATCTTTTTCTGGAAATTTCTGCAATTTTTAGTAACTTAAAATAAAAGTGAACCAAACTCAACAGAATTGATAGCAACTACTCCTACAAGTGCCTAGAGGATATATCATGCATTAAAACTACTTTTGACCACATAAATTTGACATGCAAGCTCAAGAACAAGGTCACCTAAGCAGCAAAAATTTGCAATGAATAAAGCACTAGAACAAAAACTAATTGGACCATTGGAGGAGTCACATACCAAAGAACAATCCCTCAAAGCAGTTTTGTGAGAGGAGCTTTGAGCAAGGAGATCGAAAATGGCAGCAAGATGAGCAAGAACTCGGGTTTGAGCTGGTTGGTGATTTTTTTGGGAGGAAGGAGTGTGTGGTGGCTGGAATAAGTGGAGGGGACCCACGTGGGGTCCACGAGGTAGGGGGCACGCCCTCCACCCTCGTGGGCACGTGGCTGCTCCCCTTGCTGTGTTCTCAGTGCCAGATATTCTCAAATATTCTAGAAAAAATCATACTTAAATTTCAGGGCATTTGGAGAACTTTTATTTTCGGGGTATTTTTTATTGCATGGATAATTCAGAAAGCAGACAGAAAAATACTATTTTTGATTTATTTAATATAAATAATAGAAAGTAAAAGGAGGGTACAGATGGTTGTGTTTTCTAACTTCATCCATCTCATGCTCATCAAAAGGAATCTACTAACAAGGTTGATCAGGTCTTGTTAACAAACTCATTTCGAATAACATGAAACCGGAGAAATTTCGAATAACACGAGGTTACGTCAATGGGATATGCATGTCCCCAACAATAAGAATATCATATTTCTTCTTGACAGTAGGAAGAGGAAATTCAAAACCTCCAATAGTAATTGTTGAAATTTTTCCAGTAGAATTGATACTGTGGACTTGAGGTTGTTTCCTCGGAAAGTGTATCGTATGCTCATTACCATTAACATGAAAAGTGGCATTACCTTTGGTGCAATCAATAACAACCTTGCAGTATTCAAGAAGGGTCTTCCAAGAATAATGGACATACTATCGTCCTCGGGAATATCAAGAATAACAAAGTCCGTTAAAATAGTAATGTTTGCAACCATAACAGGCACATCCTCACAAATACCGACAGGTATAGCAGTTGATTTATCAGCCATTTGCAAAGATATTTCAGTAAGTGTTAACTTATTCAAATCAAGTCTACGATATAAAGAGAGAGGCATAACACTAACACTGGCTCCAAGATCACATAAAGCAGTTTTAACATAGTTTCTTTTAATGGAGCATGGTATAGTTGGTACTCGTGGATCTCCTAGTTTCTTTGGTATTCCACCCTTAAAAGTATAATTAGAAAGCATGGTGGAAATTTCAGCTTCCGGTATCTTTCTTTCATTAGTAACAATTTCCTTCATATATTTAGCATAAGGATTCATTTTAAGCATATCAGTCAAACGCATACGCAGAAAATAGGCCTAATCATTTCAGCAAAGAGCTCAAAATCCTCATCATCCTTTTTCTTGGATGGTTTAGGAGGAAAAGGCATGGGTTTCTGAACCCATGGTTCTCTTTCTTTACCGTGCTTCCTAGCAACAATGTCTCTCTTATCATAACGTTGACTCTTTGAGTGTGGGTTATCAAGATCAACAACGGGTTCAATCTCTACATCATTATCATTTCTAGGTTGAGCATCAACATGAACATCATCATTAACATTATCACTAGGATCATGTTCATTACCAGATTGTGTTTCGGGATCAGAAATAGAAATATCATTGGGATTCTCAGGTGTGTCAACAACAGGTTCTCTAGAAGCATGCAAAGTCCTATCATTTTTCTTCTTCTTCCTTTTAGAAGAACTAGGTGCATCAATATTAGCTCTCTAAGAATCTTGCTCAATTCTCTTAGGATGGCCTTTAGGATACAAAGGTTCCTGAGTCATTTTACCACCTCTAGTCATAACTCTAATAGCATTATCATTCTTCTTATTATTTAATTCATTGAGAAAATCATTCTGAGCTTTAAGCACTTGTTCTAGTTGAGTGGTAAACATTGAAGCATGTTTACTAATAAGTTTAAGTTCACCTTTAACATTAGCCATATAATCACCCAAGTGTTCAAGCATATCAGCATTGTGTTTCAATTGTCTACCAACATAAGCATTGAAGTTTTCTTGTTTAACAATAAAATTATCAAACTCATCTAAGCATTGGCTAACAGACTTATAACGAGGAATATCACCTACATCAAATCTATAGAGAGAATTTACCTTTACTACCCGTGTCGGGTTATCAAGACCATGTATTTCTTCAACAGGCAGAAAATTAAGACCATGTATTTCTTCAATAGGTGGTAAATTCTTAACATCTTCAGTTTTAATACCTTTTTCTTTCATAGATTTCTTTGCCTCTTGCATATCTTTAGGACTGAGAAATATAATATCCCTTTTTCTTCGGAGTTGGCTTAGGAGTTGGTTCAGGAACTGTCCAATTATTTTAATTAGTTAACATATTATTCAATAGCAATCTAGTTTGATCAACAATTCTTTCCTTGAAAACACAACCAGCACAACTATCCAGGTGGTCACTGGAAGCATCGGTTAGTCCATTATAAAAGATAACAAGTATTTCATTTTTCTTGAGAGGATGATCAGGCAAATCATTAAGTAATCAGAGAAGCCTCCCCCAAGCTTGTGGGAGACTCTCTTCTTTAATTTGCACAAAATTATATATTTGCCTTAAGGCAGCTTGTTTCTTATGAGCGGGGAAATATTTAGCAGAGAAGTAATAAATCATATCCTGGGGACTACGCACACAACCAGGATCAAGAGAATTAAACCATGTTTTAGCATCACCCTTTAATGAGAACGGAAACAACTTACGGATGTGAACAAGGTGGCTATATCATTTAATTTCGTAAGATGTGCCACAACAGTTTCAGATTCATAGCCATGGAAAGGGTCAGATTCAACCAAAGTAATTAACTCAGGATCGATAGAGAAATCATAATCCTTATCGGTAATAAAGATAGGTGAAGTAGCAAAAGCAGGGTCATATTTCATTCTAGCATTCAAAGACTTTTCTTTAAGCTTAGTTAATAATTTCTTAAGATCAGATCTATCATTGCAAGCTAAGAAGTCTCTAGCAGTTTCTTCATCCATAACATAACCCTCAGGCACAACAGGCAATTCATATCTAGGGGGAGAATCTTCATCATCACTTTCATCAATATTATCAGGTTCAATAATTTCATTCTCTCTAGCCCTAGCAAGTTGTTCATCAAGAAATTCACCTAGTGGCACAGTATTATCAAGCATAGAAGTAGTTTCATCATAAGTATCATGCAAAGCAGAAGTGGCATCATCAATAACATGCGACCTATCGGAATCAATAGCATGTGTAGGTGTCGTAAGTTTACTCAAAACAGAAGGTGAATCAAGTGCAGAGCTAGATGGCAGTTCCTTACCTCCCCTCGCAGTTGAGGGAAAAATCTTGGTTCTTTAATCTTTCAAGTTCTTCATAATGATAAGTAGATATAAATCCCAAGTGACTCAAAGAATAGAGCTATGCTCCCCGGCAACGGCGCCAGAAAATTGTCTTGATAACCCACAAGTATAGGGGATCGCAACAGTTTTTGAGGGTAGAGTATTCAACGCAAATTTATTGATTTGACACAATGGGAGACAAAGAATATTCTCAAGTATTAGAAGTGGAGTTGTCAATTCAACCACAAATGGAAACTTAATATCTGTAGCAAGGTATTTAGTAGCAAAGTAATATGATAATAATGGTAATGGTAGCAAAAGTAATATTTTTTTGGGTTTTGTAGTGATTGTAACAGTAGCAACGGAAAAGTAAATAAGCGAAGAACAATATATCAAAAGCTCGTAGGCATTGGATCGGTGATGGAGAATTATGTCGGATGCGATCGATCATGCAACAGTTATAACATAGGGTGACACAGAACTAGCTCCAGTTCATCAATGTAATGTAGGCATGTATTCCGATTATAGTCATACGTGCTTGTGGAAAAGAACTTGCATGACATCTTTTGTCCTACCCTCCCGTGGCCGCGGGGTCCTATTGGAAACTAAGGGATATTAAGGCCTCCTTTTAATAGAGTACCAGACCAAAGCATTAACACATAGTGAATACATGAACCCCTCAAACTACGGTCATCACCGGTAATGGTCCTGATTATTGTCACTTCGGGGTTAATAGATCATAACACATAATAGTGACTATAGACTTGCAAGATAGGATCAAGAACTCACATATATTCATGAAAACATAAAAGGTTCAAATCTGAAATCATGGCACTCGGGCCCTAGTGACAAGCATTAAGCATAGCAAAGTCATAGCAACATCAATCTCAGAACATAGTGGATAATAGGGATCAAACCCTAACAAAACTAACTCGATTACATGATAAATCTCATCCAACCCATCACCGTACAGCAAGCCTATGATGGAATTACTCACGGACGGCGGTGACCATCATGAAATTGGTGATGGAGGAAGGTTGATGATGACGATGGCGACGGATTCCCCTCTCCGGAGCCCCGAATGGACTCCAGATCACCCCTCCCGAGAGAGTTTAGGGCTTGCCAGCGGCTCCGTATCGTAAAACGCAATGAATCCTTCTCTCTGATTTTTTTATCCCTGAAAGTGAATATATGGAGTTGGAGTTGAGGTCGGTGGAGCGTCAAGGGGCCCCCCAAGCAAGGGGAGTGCCCAAGGGGGTAGGCGCGCCCCCACCCTCGTGGAATGGGTGTGGGCCCCCCTGACGTCGATTCTTCTTCCACTATTTTTTATATATTCCAAAAATAATCTCCGTTGATTTTCAGGTCATTCCGTGAATTTTTATTTCTACACAAAAATAACACATGGCAATTCTGCTGAAAACAGCGTCAGTCCGGGTTAGTTCCATTCAAATCATGCAAGTTAGAGTCCAAAACAAGGGCAAAAGTGTTTGGAAAAGTAGATACGACGGAGACGTATCAATACAACTCTTTAAGAAATCCATTAAGGAATGCACTTTTGACATCCATTTGCCAAATTTCATAATCATAAAATGCGGCAATTGCTAACATGATTCGGACAGACTTAAGCATCGCTACGGGTGAGAAGGTCTCATCGTAGTCAACTCCTTGAACTTGTCGAAAACCTTTTGCAACAAGTCGAGCTTTGTAGACAATAACATTATCGTCAGTGTCAGTCTTCTTCTTAAGATCCATTTATTCTCTATGGTTGCCGATCATCGGGCAAGTCAACCAAAGTCCACACTTTGTTCTCATACATGGATCCCATCTTAGATTTTATGGCCTCAAGCCATTTCGCGGAATCTAGGCTCATCATCGCTTCCTCATAGTTCGTACGTTCGTCATGGTCTAGTAACATGACCTCCAGAACAGGATTACCGTACCAGTCTTGTTGGGAATATAGCTACCAGGTAAGACCCACCTAGGAGGGGCCGGGTCAGCCCCAACGGCGGGTTACAAAAGAAGCCCATTAACATTCAAGGCTATAGTTTATTAAGACTTATAGAAGGCCTAAGCCCAGAGGCGGCTTAAGGCCCAATATTGTAAACTGCCGTATGTAAGGAAGGACTTGTAAAGAAAGGCATACAAAGAAGTCACCGAGCCGGACACGTTTTATGAACCGGCCGGGACTTTGTAGGCCGCCAGGCGTCAACCCGTGTATATAAGGGGATGACCCGGTGGTGGCTTAGGGCAAGAAACAAGAGATCGATAACCAAGTTGGCGGATTAGCCTCTTGGTGATCGAAATCCCAGCAATTCCAACACAACTAGACGTAGGCTTTTACCTTCATCATAAGGGGCCGAACTAGTATAAAACCTCTCGTGTCCTTTGTCTCGGTTAACTCCTTTAAGCTTCCTAGTTGCGATGGCCCTACGACTAAGTCCTTTTGCTAGGACATCTGCCATGACAATTCCATGATAGTTGGCGCCCACCGTGGGGCTGACACACGGTGGATTTGAGTTCTTGAAGGGCAACTTCGAAGGGCTCAAGGGATACGCTGTGGGCCGGATGACCAAGAGTCGTCGCGGCAAGCTCTACACCGACGACGAAGGTTGGGGCCCCAAGGCCGGCTCAATTGAGTATGGGTACCGGGTCCCCTTCGGCGGGATTCATGTCTTCATCGGCTGGATCGGCGAGTCAGGCCCTAAGCCGGACGTCTGCACTAACATCATCGAGACGGCTCAGCGCGCGAGACCCGCCCGGGCCCGACCCGCCGTAAAGCGTGCCTTTGTGGGTTGCATCCATGGAGGTGAATACTCGGAAGGATCAGTGGATGGCGGTGAGACAGCCATCTGTTCTGACGCTACGTCATCAACAGGCGAGACGGATTCTTTGTATCAGCTGCAGGAGGGCATGCTTGGGGGCTGTTCCGATGGCAGCAGTATTCCAGACCCCTTTGAGCCGCCAAATCGAGCCGGAGTCTTCATGGAAGGCACTCAGCCCGGGCAGAACTCCACAGCTGTAGCAGCAACAACCACCGGGTCAGAAGCGGCCGGGTCAGGAGACCCCGCGCGCCCCTCGGCTCAGATACTAATGGACCTCATGGATAAGCTGACGGCTCTGTTGACCATCGTGGTAAAGCCGGCGGATAAAGCTCAGCATGACGCGGAGGTGGTACGGGGACGCGAAGAGATGGCACAGGCCAAGGACAATTTAGCAACAGAAGAGGTCAGGATGGTCGCGGAACGGGCGGCTTTGGACGCTCGTGCTCAGCAGCTTCAAGCAGAGACTTTCCGGCTCTCGGTGGATTTGAACACATCAAACGAGGTCATGAGGATAAGGCATCAAAAAACTCAGTCATGTCTACCTCTGACGCTCGATCCTATGAACCTTTTCCACACACCCAGGGCCGGTCCAAATAACCCACCGGAGGCAAATCGGATCACGACACCCGGAGCACCGGTTCAGCCGCGGGCCATGGAACCACGTCGTATGAGTATCGCTCCACCTCATTATGCGCCAACACCACCGGGTCACTTCTCCAATCCTTTGGAAAACCTCATTGCTGCGTCGGCTCGTTTGGCGGCTCTCTCGATGGAAGGCGACTCTCCGATAGCAATCGAAACACGAAGGGTGAGAGAACTTCTTCAGACGGCTCTGGCGCAGCAGGATGTGTACTCTTATAGTCGAGACAGAATCCATTCAACCCCTCGCCCGAGCCGGAGCCCGAGTTATAGAAGGCGTATGGACTCAGCTGATATGTCAAGCAATGCTTAATGCCATAACTAACCGCGCAGGCATGAGCCGGTGCAGGCTGGAGCCCTTAACTTAGTGGATCAGGAAAGGATCCATCAAGAGGCTGAGCGGGCGGTTCAATCGGCAGCTGAGCAGGCGGCTCATCAGACTTTTCCGGCTTATCCGGCAACCTCCGTTGAGGCAGGAGTAGCCACAAGAACAGGAGGTGTTCCTTGCCTAGTGCCGGCTATACGTAATGAGTGCTTACCTAAAGACTTTAAGGGACCTCGTAAAGTTCCTAATTACACGGCTAACTTGCAGCCTGGGGCGTGGATTGAAAGTTATGAGATGGCAATGGAGCTGTTGGAAGTCAGCGATGCAGCAATGGCTAAGTATTTCACCAGGATGTTGGATGGAACGGCTTGCACTTGGTTGAAAGGGTTACCACCACATTCCATCGGCTCATGGGTGGAGTTGAAGGCCCAGTTCATTCAGAACTTCAAAGACACATGTAAGCAACCTATGTCAGTCGTGGGCCTGACTAATTGTAAGCAAGAGGAAGGTGAGTCCACAACCCATTGGGTGCGCCGGGTCAAGGAGATAATACATTCATCTGATAAGATGGATGCCGGCTCGGCAGTCTTAATGTTGGAGAAAAAATGCCGTTTTGAACCTCTGAAGCAGAAGCTGGGGCGGCTCAAGCGTGACTGGAATGACATGGGCCAGTTGATGGCGGCTCTGGTCAAGTATGCTGATTCTGACAGTACCAAGGATCCCGTGTCTAATGAAGAAAAAATAGTAAAGGGAAAGAAGAACGGCAATGGCAAGGGTCACCAGCATAACCCGGCAAACCAAGGAGGTAATAAACGTAAGGCTGGCGAATTTGTGGCTAATGCCAATGCACAGGGCAACAACCAATGGCGCAAAGGTAGGCAACCCCCTCAGTCAGGCGGGTAAGGTCCCACCCTCGAGCAACTATTGAATGAACCTTGTCCAAGACACGGCACCCGGGAGAAGCCAGCCACCCATCTGTGGAAGGACTGTACAATCATGAAGGCATTTAAAAATTCCAACACATTTGATGGAAGTCACGGGCCTGGCGCCGGAGGCGGCTTTCATGGCCCGGGCGCCGGTTCAGGTGGAGGCGGTTTTCACGGTCAGGGCCATCCGGGTAACCAGGGAGGTTATAATCCACAACCTGGCCAAGGTAATCAGCAGCAACTGTCCGGATATCAGACCAACCCAAAACAGTTGAATAGTGGGTAGTACCATGTATTTACCACTAGTTTATGCAAGAGGGACTAGAAGCTTCATAAGAGGGCTGTCAATGCCGTTGAGCCGGCGATTCCACGTTATTTGAGGTGGTCAGAACAACCTATTGTGTGGAGCAGAGAAGATCATCCTCCCCGAGTTGATAATCCGGGTCACTTAGCCTTGGTGGTAGCACCTCAGGTTGGTGGATATAAATTCACTAAAGTGCTCATGGATGGAGGTAGTAGCATCAACATCCTCTACTATGAGACATTCCGTCGGATGGGGTTGACTGATAAGAGTCTTAAGCAATCCAACACTGTTTTTCACGGTGTCGTGCCTGGTAAGTCGGCGTACCCAATTGGTAAGATTGAACTGGAAGTAGCCTTTGGGGATGGATATGATTCCAGGGTTGAGAAGTTAACTTTTGAGGTGGTTAAGATCAAAAGCCCATATCATGCTCTGTTTGGACGGTCGGCTTATGCCAAGTTCATGGCTCGGTTGTGTTATGTATATCTGCAGCTCAAGATGCCGGGTTATAAAGGCACCATTACAGTACATGGAGGCCGGAAAATAGCCCCGGAGTGTGAAGAAGGAGATGCCGCTTATGCTGAGTCTGTTTGTGCAACAGAGGAGTTAAAGTTTTATAAAGATAATGTTGACCCGACAGACATGACGTCTTTAAAGAAGCCAACTACGGAGCATGAACCGATGTTAAAATTCAAGTCAGATGATGACGCCAAAACGGTTGATTTTGTGCCTGGTGACTCATCCAAGCAGTTCATCATCAGTGCCAACTTGGATCCAAAATAGGAAAGCGCGCTGATTGAGTTCATCCATGAGAACCGGGACATCTTTGCATGGAAACCTTCTGACAAGCCGGGTGTCCCAAGAGAGCTCGCTGAGCACACTCTTAATATTTATCCGAAGTTTAAGCCGGTCAGGCAGTTTCTCCGACGGTTTAACGAGGAAAGGCGCAAGGCCATTGGAGAAGAGGTGGCCCGGCTCTTGGCGGCCGGGTTCATCATTGAAGTTTTTCACCCAGAGTGGTTGGCAAACCCGGTGCTTGTACTCAAGAAGAATGGAACCTGGCGTATGTGTGTGGATTACACCGATTTGAACAAAGCTTGTCCGGCTGACCCTTTTGCTCTCCCTCATATTGATATGATCATTGATGCTACAGCGGGTTGCGAGCGTTTGAGTTTTCTGGATGCATACTCTGGTTATCATCAGATCAAGATGGCAGTTAAGGACTAGGAGAAAACAGCTTTCATCACTCCATTTGGAGCCTTCTGCTATGTGTCTATGCCTTTTGGGCTTAAAAGTGCCCAAGCAACTTATCAACGGTGTGTACGGAATTACCTTCTGATACGTCCATTTTGCATCATGCTTTTATATCGATATTTATTGCATTATGGACTGTTACTTCACTTTATGTCACAATACTTATGGCTATTCTCTCTTATTTTACAAGGTTTACATAAGGAGGGAGAATGCCGGCGGCTGGAATTCTGGGCTGGAAAAGGAGCAAATATTAGAGACCTATTCTGCGCAACTCCAAAAGTCCTGAAACTCCATGGAACATCTTAAAATAAATAAAGAAAAATCCTCGCCAAAGATGAAGGCTAGGGGCCCACACCCTGCTCACGAGGGTGGGGGGCGCGCCCCCCCTCCTAGGGCGCGCCCCTACCTCGTGGCCCCCCTGGTGGCTCTCCAACGTCCATCTTCTCCTATATGAAGTCTTTCGATGAGAAAAAAATCAGAAGGAACCTTTCGGGACGAGACTCCGCCGCCACGAGGCGGAACCTTGGCGGAACCAATCTAGAGCTCCGGCAGAGCTGTTCTGCCGGGGATACTTCCCTCCGGGAGGGGGAAATCATCACCATCGTCATCACCAACGCTCCTCTCATCGGGAGAGGGTAATCTCCATCAACATCTTCACCAGCACCATCTCATCTCCAAACCCTAGTTCATCTCTTGTATCCAATTCTTGTCTCAAAGTCCGGGATTGGTGCTGGTAGGTTGCTAGTAGTGTTGATTACTCCTTGTAGTTGATGCTAGTTGGTTTATTTGGTGGAAGATCATATGTTCAGATCCTATATGCATATTATTACCCATCTGATTATGAACATGAATATGCTTTGTGAGTAATTACATTTGTTCCTGAGGACAAGGGAGAAGTCTTGCTATTAGTAGTCATGTGAATTTGGTATTCGTTTGATATTTTGATAAGATGTATGTTGTCTAGCCTCTAGTGGTGTTATGTGAACGTCGACTACATAACACTTCACCATTATTTGGGCCTAGAGGAAGGCATTGGGAAGTAATAAGTAGATGATGGGTTGCTAGAGTGACAGAAGCTTAAACCCTAGTTTATGCGTTGCTTCGTAAGGGGCTGATTTGGATCCACATGTTTCATGCTATGGTTAGGTTTACCTTAATACTTTTGTTGTAGTTGCGGATGCTTGCAATAGAGGTTAATCATAATTGGGATGCTTGTTCAAGTAAGAACAGCACCCAAGCACCGGTCCACCCACATATCAAATTATCAAATTCTCAAAGTATCGAACGCGAATCATATGAACGTGATGAAAACTAGCTTGACGATATTCCCATGTGTCCTCGGGAGCGCTTTTCCTATTATAAGAGTTTGTTCCGGCTTATTCTTTGCTACAAAAAGGATTGGGCCATCTTGCTGCACTTTATTTACTTTTGTTACTTGTTGCTCGTTACCATTTATCTTGTCACAAAACTATCTGTTACCACTTATTTCAGTACTTGCAGAGAATACCTTGCTAAAAACCGCTTATCATTTCCTTCTGCTCCTCGTTGGGTTCGACACTCTTACTTATCGAAAGGACTACGATAGATCCCCTATACTTGTGGGTCATCACCTTCACAATCAGATTGGGCGTAATGTTCATGCTTATGTGGATGACATAGTGGTGAAATCCAAAGAAGGGGAAACCTTGGTAACAGATCTGAAGGAGACCTTTGATAACCTCTGGGTCTACAAGATGATGCTTAACCCGGCCAAGTGTGTTTTTGGAGTCCCAGCTGGCAAGCTCTTGGGTTTTTTGGTGTCTAACAGAGGTATTGAAGCTAACCCGGAGAAAATAAAGGCAATCACCTCCCTGGCCAAACCGGTATGCATCAATGACAACGGCTAGCGGGTCGTGTTGCTGCTCTGAGCTGGTTCATAAGCCAGTTAGGGGAGAAGGCGATGTC
This sequence comes from Triticum urartu, assembly GCF_056163025.1. Taxonomy (NCBI): domain Eukaryota; kingdom Viridiplantae; phylum Streptophyta; class Magnoliopsida; order Poales; family Poaceae; genus Triticum; species Triticum urartu. The sequence goes on along the minus strand of NC_141875.1, from coordinate 108,271,958 downwards.
TTTGTATCAGATGATGAAAAAGACGGATGACTTTTTGTGGAGTGAAGCTGCAAATTCTGCCTTTGAGGATCTGAAGAAACAGCTTGCTGAGCCGCCGGTTCTTCCTTCTCCGATTGAGAAAGAGCCGTTATTGTTATATGTAGCTGCTAACTCATGAGGTGTTAGTGTGGCCATTGTGGTGGAACGCAAGGAGGCTGGCAAGGAGCATCCGGTCCAACGGCCAGTTTACTACGTCAGTGAGGTGTTGATTGAATCTAAACAAAGATATCCGCATTGGTAGAAGCTCGTGTATGGGGTATGCATTGCAAGAAGGAAGCTCAAACATTACTTTCAGGGTCACCCAATCACTGTGGTTAGCTCTGCTTCTTTGGGAGACATCATTCAAAATAGAGAAGCTACTGGACGAGTCGCCAAGTGGGCCATTGAACTGGGGTCTCATGGGTTGAAGTATGTGCCACATACTGCGATCAAATCTCAATCGCTGGTTGACTTTATTAATGACTGGACAGAGATGCAGATGCCAGAGGAGAAGCCAGACAACACATATTGGACGATTCACTTTGATGGGTCCAGACAGTTGGAAGGCTCGGGGGCTGGAGTTGTGTTAACTTCCCCTCGAGGTGACAAGTTTTGTTATGTGTTGAGATTGAGGTTTCCTTGTACCAACAACGTAGCAGAATATGAAGCCTTGCTCCATGGTCTTCGAATGGCTAAAGAAACGAGTATGAGCTGGGTCCGGTGCCTTGGCGATTCAGATTTGGTGGCTCAACAGGTGTTAGGCAAGTGTGATTCCAAGGATCCTCTCATGGCGGCTTATCGCCGTGAAGTTGACGCTGTTGCAAGACATTTTAAAGGTTATCAAGTGGAACACATTGACCGTAGAAAGAATGAAGCAGCCGATGTCTTAAGCCGGTTGGGATCTCAGCGTAAGCCGGTGCCACCTAACACCTTTTTGGATGTTTTGCATAACCCGTCTATTAAGTTACCTACAGAGGAAGATTTGGCCGTTCCTGACCCGGAGTCACAGTTGGTGGCGGCTCTTCACATCATCCCAGATTGGAAAGTACCATTCTTGGCTTACATGACCCGGGGCGAGTTGCTAGAGGATGAGACCCTGGCCCGACAGATAACCCGGCGGTCCAAATCAATGATGATTTCTGACAGAGAGTTATACCATCGCAGCGTCACTGGAGCATTTCAGTGGTGTGTTTCTCCTGAAGAAGGCCAAGAAATACTTCATGGGATCCATGAAGGGGATTGTGGTCATCACGCCGGGTCAAAGTCTCGTGTGGCCAAAGCTTTTCGTCATGGTTTTTACTGGTTGACGGCTCACGCTGATGCATAGGATCTGGTCAGTAGGTGTGATGGATGTCAAAAATTTGCACGACGAGCGCATGTGGCGGCTCAAGAGTTGCGGATGATTCCAATCACTTGGCCGTTTGCAGTATGGGGGCTTGACATGGTTGGACCTTTCAAAAGGTCCAAGGACAAAAAGACACATCTTTTAGTGGCAGTTGACAAATTCACAAAATGGGTTGAGGGAGAACCAGTGAGTAAGTGTGATGCAGCCAAGGTAGTTCAGTTCATGAAAAAGGTGATCTTTCGCTTTGGTTTTCCACACAGCATTATCACTGACAATGGCACTAATTTATCCCAAGGGGCTATGGAGGAGTTTTGTCAACGTGAGCATATCCGGCTTGATGTTTCTTCTGTAGCTCACTCCCAATCCAATGGTCAGGCTGAGAGAGCAAATCAGGAAATCTTAAAAGGTCTCAAGCCCCGGCTTATGATTCCCTTACAACGGACACTGGGTTGTTGGGTAGAGGAGTTACCCTCAGTGCTGTGGAGTATCAACACCACTCCTAACAGGTCTACATGTTATACACCTTTCTTCATGGTTTATGGAGCGGAAGCGGTGCTGCCTAGCAACATCCGTCATGACTCGCCTCGTGTGGCAGCTTACGTTGAAGCTAATAACGAACAAGCCTGACAGGATGCACTTGACTTGTTAGATGAGGAGAGAGACTTAGCAGCGGCTCGATCAGCAATTTATCAACATGACCTGAGCCGTTATCACAGCCGCCGGGTTAAGTCCAGGACTTTTCAAGAAGGTGACCTGGTGCTCCGGCTCATCCAGGATCTGTCAGATGCACACAAGCTATCCCCGCCTTGGGAAGGACCCTTTGTGGTCAGTAAGAATTTAAACAATGGGTCATATTACCTCATCGACGTTCGAGAACACAAAGACTCACGTAAGTCGGAGGAGGAGACCCGCCGGCCGTGGAACATTGCTCAACTTCGGCCATACTACACCTGAGCCACCGGCTCTCGTCATGTACATACTTTGACGTTGTATATAATATGATAAGTAATAAAGCAGGCCCTCTGTCCTTTTCCTTTTCAAAGATTATATATCTTTACTCCTTTTCACTATTTAAATGACTATTAAGGAGCTGATCATATCTGAATCAAGTTTAAACCTTTTTGGTCCGGCTTATGATCGTATTCGAATCTAGATGTAAACCTCATTATCACTTGGGGGCTTCCTGTTCAAACATAGGTCGTATTCGAACCAAAGAGAACATAGCTGTCGTAACCCTCTTGATCGGCTCAAAGCCAAACTCACTAGGGGGCTTCTTGACCGTATCCGAATCATAGCTTCACCCCTTTTGGGTCCGACTTGGATCGTATTCGAATCAGGGTCGTTAAAAACCTCTCAAGGTCATTTGGGGGCTTCCTGTTCAAACATAGGCCATATTCGAACCAAAGAGAACATAGCTGTCGGTACCCTCTTGATCGGCGCAACGCCAAAGCCACCGGGGTCTATATGATCGTATTCAAATCTTAGCTTAACCCCTTTGGTACGGTTTACTGATCGTATTCGAATCAGAAACCCCCAACTTTCAGTTACAAGGTTAATTTATATTGTTTGCAAACTGTTATTTGCTTTATTGGTCTTTTATTGTCTCAATTTTAAATGATCAGCATGGTCTTTTCACCGGCTTTACTATTTGAAAATAAGCCGCCAAGGCATAATAGTCATCAGGCATGCAGAAGCAATGACTTCTCAAAAAAAGGATTGGATCATCAACCTCATTACCCGAGTCATATAAACCGGTGGTCCAGATATAAAAGATACATGTATGACTATTATTTATGAATAGTTTCTTTCTGTGTTAATCAAAGGTTGTTTCAACCTTGTTTATTTTCACGTCCGGTTCTGTTTTTCTACTATGATAAAACCATTGTTCATGTACCGGGTATTCTGACCCATTCGGTGCTAAACCGCCAAGCCAGTTTTTTCCTTTTCTACAGGAACAGAGCTGAAATGTTACAGAGATAACCATAAATGTGACACATATATTGACATCAGGAAGCAAAGAGTCACACACGGCATCTTATGCACGATGGCATAGGCAAAATACGCAGTTGTTTCAAGCTAAATCTATTACAAGGCTTTAAAAAGCCCACAAAGATGGTTCTCACTCTTCCCTCGCTGGTTCACCTCCTTCTGTTAATTGGAAGCTGGGATTGGACCAGTCAAAGCTGTTCACGGCAATGACCTCCGATTCATCATCAATCAGTCTAGCCGGATCAACTTCTGGAGCAAACGTATGTTGAAGAACCGGCGGGATAAGGTCTGTCACCTTGTAAGAGGGAGTCGCCATCTTATTCTCCAAATCAAAACCCGGCTGATATTTGTCAATGTTGGTCTCATCTCCAAGAATGGTAGCCTGAGGCCGAACTTCCCTCACGCAAGCAACAAAGTCATCCTGCTCAAACAGAGACCCGTCTTCCTTCACGGTAGGGTACCCCCTGGCTACATCCGCCGGGTCTAGATCTGGCACCCAGGCTTTGGAGCGGCTCAAGGCAGTCAAGGCTCCGGCTCTGGCACAGGATCATTTGAATTCTTGAAACCTGGCACTAAGATTGACAATTTTTCCAAGACACCACTGAGCCGGTTGGGTCCTTGGTTGGCAGGAGAGATAGCAGCAAGTGCTCGTTGAGCGCCAATGTACAACTGTTCCACTAAGGTATAGACCGCCTTCAGTTTAGTTACATTTTCTTGGCTCATATTTTTACTTCGCGGGCCTGTACATATTTTTTAAACAAGGGGTCAGGAGGCGGTTTATATTCAGGGTCAAAATAAGGTACAAAAGATCAGTGCAGATGGCTTACCAAAGATGGCGGAAACCATTTGAGACACCCGATTCTTTAAACCGGTGAGCTCCGTGGTAACATCCTCAAGAGCTGCTTCAGCTTTTTCAGCACGTTGTGTGAGCAGCGTCTTTTCTTCGGCCCAGGATTTCTTTTTGGCAGTCAAGCTGGTTTTCAATTTTTCCGTCTCAGCAAGACTCAATTGAAGTTTATAATCAGCAGACTTGATTTCTGCCTCTTGATCCGCCAGCCGGGTCTTTGCATCAGTTAATTGGGAGCCCAGTTCAGATAGGGCGTTCTACAAAACATACACAACTGTGTCAAGCCTTAAACTAAAATTTATAAAGATTCAAGTCTCAAGTACTTTGCACTGCAATACCACTTGACACTTGGGGGCTAATTTCTGCCAAAACAATTTCTTATGACTCTAATATATTTCAAAGTCCCAAGTACCTTACAAAGTAACAACACTTGGCACTTGGGGGCTAATGCATGATATTCAGAAAGTCTCTCAAGATTAAGCTGGATTACAATATTTGTTGGGTTCGGCAAAAGACAACTATGAAGTTAAAGTACCGGTTCATTTATGGTAAATTAAGCTGGTACTTGGGGACTACAGGTGAAGTTTACACTATTTTATTGGACTTTTGAAACACTTAGAGAGAAAATATCCATCTATATCATAAAGTCTCTAGATCATTCAGGATCATCATCTGAAGACTTGGGGGCTGGCAAAGTATAAGTAAACCGGAGAATATACCTCATATTTCAGCTAAAGTTGCTTGACCATCTCAATCTCTGATTCACGGCTGGAATGAACATGGCTGAGATAGCCGGACAATATGTCATTAGCATTCAGATGACTGTAGTGAGAGATATCAAAACGCACTTTCTGCCTCTCCAGGGCTTCTTGTTTAGCAGTGTGTCGGGCTAACACAGTAGGAGTCCCCGGTTCAACATAACGGCTACCAGTGACCAGAACGTCATGATCAGAAGATGATGGCGGGTTAGCTGAACTGGATGGTCTGGCAGTAGAGGGGTCAACAATAGTATCATCAGCTAACGGCACAGGAGGCTCCAATTGAGCATTGGTAGCCGGGTCTTCTGGTGCTTCAGTTCGAGGGGGAGAAGTTGGCCTGGTCGGTTCACGTGCAAGGACTGACAGGTTTTCTGCCGGTTTAGTCACCTTGGCCTTCTTGGACTTGGCTTGGCCACTAAGAAAGATGTTATGAGACAGTCAGTACAAAGATGCAGTTTGAAAGACACGGAGGAAAGATTATTTTTTCCTTACCTAGGGGCAGTCTTGAAGGCCGGAAATTGAGTCTGAGACGAGTCGCCAGAAGAGCAAGACACCTCCTGCAAAGATAAAATAAAGTTAGTAATGCAAGGGAGAAGATCCATTAATGGAAAGTAAAAGATGAAGAAAAAAGAGACCTCATTCTGGAGTTTTTGAGGAGTTTGTTGAAGAATGGAAGGTGGTTCATTGTCGTTCCGGGCCTGACGGCGGCTCTCATGTTGCTGCTTTTTCAAAAGAAAATGAGGGTCCAAATAAGCCAAAGGGTGTGAAAACCTTACTTTCCGGGTTACCAGTCGAAGTTTCTGTCTTGGCAAATGGGCTGAGTCAGAGGAAATAGTTACCTCTTCTTCTATGGCCTGACTGGCCCCCGTGTCATCCTAACAATGGTCAATGTCAATAAGGTTATTAAAAAACTGGCCAAGGGAGTCAAGGGCTACCTCTGACTCAGAAGTATCATCATCAAGCTTTAACAGGTCTTCAGCGGTGCTCTTTTTCTTCTTCTTGGACCTCCGGGTCGTTTTCTTGGTGTTTATGGCGGCGGCTCTGGCCTTCTTGGCGGCTTCATGGTCATACTTGGCTTTCCAGAAGTCAGATTTAGCCTATGAACAAGTAAACAAGGTCATGCAGGTATTTAAAACTATTGAAGAAATTACAAAGAGAAAGAGGTCAGGGGTTTCTTACCTCTGGCGCCGGGTTAAGTTTGCAGAAGGGGTTTAACCCGACTTTACTGCAGTCTTCATATTTGCCGTTCACCAGAAGGGTCGACATTGAAACAATATCTTCTTCAGTTAGTTGAACAGAGTCATCTGGGCCTCCACCATATTCATACATGAATTTGGATCAGCGGCTTAGAGGGATGACCCGCCACGCGACCCAACAATGAGTCAAATCAACTCCGGTTAAACTGTTCCCCAGTAAGGTATTGATATTTTTAATTGATGGAATAAGCTTTTTTGTGTTCGGCGGCAGTAAGCTTGTCAGGGAGCGAAAACTTGGAATCTAGACGATCCGCGCGATAACCCGACAATGGTTTCTCATTGGCTGGTGAAGTGTCTTGACAGTAGAACCAGGTCTGATTCTAGTCTTCAGGATGACTCGGCAAAACTATTAGGGGGAAGACGGCGCCCTATTGGCGCTGAATTGAGATGCCTCCAAGATCCAAGCTAGGGCCATTGGTACACTCATTCTGGCGGTTCAGATAAAAATACTCTCTAAAGAGTTCCACAGTCGGTTCTTCTTGACGGTACACCTCACAGAGAACTTGGAAATTGCAGATATTGGATATGGAATTGGGCCCGAGATCTTGAGGGTGGAGTTTGAAAAAATGGAGAACATCTCTGAAGAACTTTGAGTCGGGTGGTGAAAAGCCTCGATTCATGTGGTCAGAAAAGACAATGACTTCACCATCTTTGGGATTGGGCCGTTCCTCGTCCGGGTCAGGTGCACGGTAAGACATAACATTCTTCCCTGGCAAAAATCCTATGGTGAAGAATTCCTTCAAATTGTCCTCAGTTACTGTGGAAGGGACCCAGTTGCAGACGATCGGTGCTTTTGACGACATGATGATCAAAAGACGAACTGAAAAGAAAGTAACATGCCGGCTCAGATTCAATGGTGAAATTAAGAGTTAAATGATGATGGCGCAAATAAGTAATGGCGGCTTAAGTAAGGGCTAATGTCATATAAGGGGAAATTAAGCCGGCTTCATAAGCCGCCATGACTAAAGACAGTTGAAGGAAACCAGAGATAGAGTTGGCTAAGTGTTGAAGCAAACAAGTTTCATAATTTCTTGGTATTATTCTGGATCAAAGGGTCGTTCAAAATGGAAAATATTCTAGACCTAAAAATCTAGCACAGATGAGTTCATGAGCTCTAATGAGTCCTTTGAACCAGAGAAAGGGATCTGTTGGAATTGAGAATGGGCACAAAACAACTACCGCACGAACATATGTTCTCTTTGGATCAAGAAGAAGCCGTAGTGGAAGAAATACAAGGAAACCGTGATGAACTACAAAGAACACGCAGAAACCTAGAAACCCTAATGCGGATCTGAGGAGCAGGAAGGTGAGCACTTACAACCACGGATCTTCTGCGGAGGTCGCCGCCGTTCATTGGACCGATTCAGGTTGATGCAGCGGCCAAGGTCGACGGAGACAGAGGTGAAGCATGACGGCGGCGGAGCTCGAACAACGGGAGGGTTGCGAGAGGAAGAAGACAAAGAAGAGAGAAGAATGAGAAAGACCGGGGCGTGCCTATTTATAAGGGGATAAGCAAACAGGCAGGCGCGGAAATCGAGGAAGACCCAAATAATGACTATCCAACTAAACGGATGCCTCGATTCTCGGAAGACATTAAAAGATAAAGATCCGTTGAGGATGACGTCATAATAGTTTTTTGTGTTTTCAGAAGATGACATCACGGCGGGTTATAGAATTTTTAGAGAGATAGGAAGATGGATTTCATCTAAGTATTGAAGATTGACAAAGAGCAAAGTTCAAAGTCAACCTGGGGCCTAATGTTGGGAACATAGCTACCAGGTAAGACCCGCCCAGGAGGGCCCGGTCAGCCCCAATGGCGGGTTGCAAAAGAAGCCTAGTAACATTCAAGGCCATAGTGTATTAAGACTTATAGAAGGCCTAAGCCCAGAGGCGGCTTAAGGCCCAATATTGTAAACCGCCGTATGTAAGGAAGGACTTGTAAAGAAAGGCATACAAACAAGTCACCAAGCCGAACATGTTTTATGGACCGACCGGGACTCTGTAGGCCGCCAGGCATCAACCCGTGTATATAAGGGGACGCCCCGGTGGCGGCTTAGGGCAAGAAACAAGAGATCGATAACCAAGCCGACGGATTAGCCTCTTGGTGATCGAAATCCCAGCAATTCCAACACAACTAGACGTAGGCTTTTACCTTCATCGTAAGGGGCCGAACTAGTATAAAACCTCTCATGTCCTTTTGTCCCGATTAACTCCTTTAAGCTTCCTAGTTGCGATGGCCCTACGACTAAGTCCTTTTGCTAGGACTTCTGCCGTGACAACTCTGGTGCGGACCGTACTCTGGTTGACCTACGAAGTTCGATAGTAACTTGATCTGAAGTTTCATGATAATCATCATTAGCTTCCTCACTAATTGGTGTAGGAATCACTGGAACTGATTTATGTGATGAACTACTTTCCAATTCGGGAGAAGGTACAATTACCTCATCAAGTTCTACTTTCCTCCCACTCACTTCTTTCGAGAGAAACTCCTTCTCTAGAAAGGATCCATTCTTAGCAACGAATATCTTGCCTTCGGATCTGCGATAGTAGGTGTACCCAATAGTTTCCTTTGGGTATCCTACGAAGACACATTTCTTCGATTTGGTTTCGAGCTTATCAGGTTGAAGCTTTTTCACATAAGCATCGTAGCCCCAAACTTTAAGAAACGACAGCTTAGGTTTCTTGCCAAACCACAGTTCATATGGTGTCATCTCAACGGATTTAGATGGTTCCCTATTTAACATGAATGCAGCCGTCTCTAATGCATAACCCCAAAACGATAGTGGTTAATCGGTAAGAGACATCATAGATCACACCATATCTAATAAAGTATGGTTACGACGTTCGGACACACCATTACGCTGTGGTGTTCCACGTGGCATGAGTTGTGAAACTATTCCACATTGTTTCAAATGAAGACCAAACTCATAACTAAAATATTCACCTCCACGATCAGATCATAGAAACTTTATTTTCTTGTTACGATGATTTTCCACTTCACTCTGAATTTTTTTTGAACTTTTCAAATGTTTCAGACTTATGTTTCATTAAGTAGATATACCCATATCTGCTCAAATGATATTTAAACCGTTTCTCCTAAGGGAGATCAACATGAGTAGCAAATGATTCACAGAAAGAAGCTATTATCTCACATTCAAGTCCATATTTACTGCTAAATTCACGAAAAGCATCGGTATCCATAAAAGATCTAACACAATCAAACTTAGGTGTTATACGTGACTCCTTACCTTCATCGAGTTCCCAATCTTCAGAGTTACGTTTAATTCTTTCCAATAAACCCCATATGAATTCAATAGTCTTCATCATAAAAGAACCAGTACAAGAAGTATCGAGCATGGAGCGATTATTGAGAGAAAGCCGAGCATAAATTTTTTGAATAACAATTTCTCTTGAGAGCTCATGATTGGGGCATGAATATAACATTGGCTTAAGCCTCCCCCAAGATTGAGCGATACTTTCTCCTTCATGAGGCCAAAAATTATATATATAATTACGATCGCGATGAACCAGATGCATAGGATAAATCTTCTGATGAAATTCTAATTCCAATCGGTTGTAGTTCCATGATCCAATATCATCACTTAGCCTAAACCATGTCAATGCCTTTCCCTTCAAAGATAAAGGTAAGACCTTCTTTTTGATAACATCCTCGGGCATACCTGCAAGCTTAAATAATCCACAAACTTCATCCATATAGATTAGGTGCATATCGGGATGTAATGTTCCATCTCCTGTAAAGGATTAGCTAGCAATTTCTCTATCATACCCAAAGGAATTTCAAAGTAAACATTTTCAGTAGGTTCAGTAGATTGAGGAGCAACTCTTTGCTCTACTGGCTGGGGTGAAGATACCCCGAACAAGCCCCTCAAAGGATTATTTTCCATAGTAACAAGTGACAGTAAATTTTAGCACACTATAAAAAAATTTCCTTACCAAATTCCACCTACCAAAGGCGCTTCACTCGCCGGCAATGGCGCCAGAAAAGAGTCTTGATGACCCACGAGTATAGTGGATCTATCGTAGTCCTTTCGATAAATAAGAGTGTCGAACCCAAAGAGGAGCAGAAGGAAATGACAAGCAGTTTTCAGTAAGGCATTCTCTGCAAGCATTGAAATTATCGATAACAGATAGTTTTGTGATAAGGTAATTTGTAATGGGTAACAAGTAACAAAAGTAAACAAGGTGCAACAAGGTGGCCCAATCCTTTTTGTAGCAAAGGACAAGCCTGTACAAACTCTTATATAAAGGAGAGCGCTCCCGAGGACACATGGGAATTATCGTCAAGCTAGTTTTCATCATGCTCATATGATTCACGTTCGTTACTTTGATAATTTGATATGTGGGTGGACCAGTGCTTGGGTACTGCCCTTCCTTGGACAAGCATACCACTTATGATTAACCCCCCTCGCAAGCATCCCCAACTACGAAAGAAGAATTAAGGTAAACCTAACCATAGCATGAAACATATGGATCCAAATCAGCCCCTTACGAAGCAACGCATAAACTAGTGTTTAAGCTTCTGTCACTCTAGCAACCCATCATCTACTTATTACTTCCCAATGCCTTCCCCTAGGCCCAAATAATGGTTAAGTGTCATGTAGTCGATGTTCACATAACACCACTAGAGGAAAGACAACATACATCTCATCAAAATATCGAACGAATACCAAATTCACATGACTACTTATAACAAGACGGTAGCGCTTTGTCCCGAAAGCTTCCTTCTGATTTTTTCCAGGGCAAAAGACACCTTATACCAGAAGATGGGCATAGGGGGGCTTCCAGGTGGCCCATGAGGCAGGGGGCGCGCCTAGGGAGTAGGGCGCGCCCTCCACCCTCGTGCACAGTGGGTGGCCCCCCTCTGGTGCTTTCTTCGCCCAATATTTTTAATATATTCCAAATCTGATATTCGTGGAGTTTCAGGACTTTTGGAGTTGCGTAGAATAGGTCTCTAATATTTGCTCCTTTTCCAGCCTAGAATTCCAGCTGCCGGCATTCTCCCTCTTCATGTAAACCTTGTAAAATAAGAGAGAAAAGGCATAAGTATTGTGACATAATGTGTAATAACATCCCATAATGCAATAAATATCAATATAAAAGCATGTACAAAATGGACGTATCAACTCTTCCAGGCTTAGACCTCGCTTGTCCACAAGCGGAAGCCGATATCGAAAAATATGTCCACATGTTTAGAGATAGAGGTGTCGATAAAATAAAATACGGACATGAGCGCATCATGATCATTCTTAGAATATATATATATATATATATATATTCATGTGATTTCTTATGCTGAAGTAACAATCTATTCACAATGTAAAGTATTAATCAGAAACTTCATTAAAAAACTAGCAAACTATAATCTCAGTCACAGAAGCCATTGCAATTTATCATAACATCGGAAAGAGTCAATATAAGAGCTTTTTAGCAAGTCCACATACTCAACTATCATTTAGTCTTTCACAATTGCTAACACTCGCACAATACTTATGGGTATGAAGTTTAAATCGGACACAGATAAAGATAGGGGCTTATAGTTTTGCCTCCCAACCTTTTACCTCAAGGGTAACATCAACAATAATGCTTTATGAAAACTCACATCCAAATGGATATATATATATATATACCAGGATCTTTCCAACACATAGTGCTTGCCAAAGGATAAAGTGTAAAAAGGAAAGGTGAAGATCACCATGAATATTGTACAAGGTATAAGACAAAAATAAAAGATAGGCCCTTCGCAGAGGGAAGCAGAGGTTGTCATGTGCTTTTATGGTTGGATGCACAAAATCTTAATGCAAAAGAACGTCCCTTTATATTTCTACTTGTGATAGGGACCTTTATTATGTAGTCTGTCGCTTTTATTTCTTCCATATCACAAGCTCGTATAAAGCTTATTTTCTCCACACTAATAGATCATACATATTTAGAGAGCAATTTTTATTGCTTGCAACAATGAAAACTTACTTGAAGGATCTTACTCAATCCATAGGTAGATATGGTGGACTCTCATGGAAAAACTGGGTTTAAGGATATTTGTAAGCACAAGTAGTATCTCTACTTGGTGCAAAGATTTGACTAGAATGATGGGGAAAGGCAAACTCAACATGTTGGATGATCCATGACAATATAATTTGTTTCAGATATAAGAAAACATAACCCATTACGTTGTCTTCCTTGTCCAACATCAACTTTTTAGCATGTCATATTTTAATGAGTGCTCACAATCATAAAAGATGTCCAAGATAGTATATTTATATGTGAAAACCTCTCTTTCTTTATTACTTCATATTAATTGCAATGATGACCAAAACTATGTTTGTCAACTCTCAACAACTTTTATTCATCATACTCTTTATATGTGAAGTCATTACTCCCCATAAGATCAATATGATCTCTTTATTTCTTTTTATTCTTTTATTCCCTCAAGATCATAGCAAGATAACCAAGCCCTCGACTCAAGACTAATCTTTATCATATATAGCTCACGGACTCGATTACATAGATAAGGATCAACACAAAAACTCAAAGCTAGATCATACTAAACTTTATTCTACTAGATCAAGATATAACCAAAAGGACCGAACTAAGAAAAACGGTAAAGATAGAAGTGTGATGGTGATACGATACCGGGACACCTCCTCCAAGCTTGGCAGTTGCCAAGGGGAGTGCCCATACCCATGTATTTATGTCTCTTTCTTCGGAGGTGGTGATGATGGAGTTGTTGATGATGTAGGCTTGTCATCCATCTTCCAAGGCATAGGCTCACCATCATAGAAGGATGATCGAGTCTCCGGGATCCTCAAATCTGCAGCCAAACCCATCCTCTTGAATCTATATTCATACTCACAATTTTCGTTTTGCAGGTCATAGATCTGGGCTTGGAGGTGCTAGATTTTCTCGTGAAGCTTGAAGATGGCCTCCCCAATGTTCTTGGCATCCAGCTTGTGGTTGTTGGTGAACTCTGCGATCATCATGTGGTTGGCGTTGAGTCTGTGTTCCACCATCCCCTCGCACTTGAAAACTTGTTGCTCCATTTCTTCTAGTCTTGTCTCCACGCTTCCGGTCCTCCTTGGTCCCTCAACATCGCAGATGTGCAGCACCCCCTCACGCATCTCAATGGTTTGAGGGTGTTGCAGCACCTCTACGAGGTAGGGGTTGATGACCTTCTCAAAAAATTGGTCCTTGCGGGCGCTTGAAGACGTCATGGTGATCTAGATTTGTTAGAAAAACAGCTCAAAACAAAAGTAGAGGATTTTGTCGTGGTACCATGGTCAAAACCTTCGGGAGATTATATAATGAATTTTTACCGACAAAAAGAAGTATCATGCAAGAAAATGGAGTCCGGAGGGCACACGAGGTGCCCACGAGGCAGGGGGCACGCCCAAGGGGTAGGGCGCGCCCTGCACCCTCGTGGATGCCTCGTGTTCCTTTCAGACTTCTTCTTATTTTCGTATTTTTTAAAATATTCCAAAACAGAGAAAAATTACTATTAGGACTGTTTTGGAGTCAGTTTACTTACCGTACCACACACCTATTCCTTTTCAGAGGCTAAAACATTCTGCAAAGTGTCCCTTATGTACTCCTCCGGGGTTACGGTGTCAATAACATTGGTTTCAACATTTATGGGATTACCTGAGATATAATGTTTGATTCTTTGACCGTTCACCACCTTTGGATTTATGCCTTTGAAGTTGTTGATTTTTATGGCACCGGAATGATAGACCTCCTCGATAACGTAAGGACCTTCCCATTTAGAGAGAAATTTTCCTGCAAAAAATCTTAAACGAGAGTTGTATAACAGAACGTAATCACCAACATTAAACTCACACTTTCGTATCCTTTTGTCATGCCATCTTTTAACTTTTTCTTTAAACAGTTTGGCATTCTCATAGGCCTGGGTTCTCCACTCATCAAGTGAGCTAATATCAAATAGTCTATTCTCACCAGCAAGTTTGAAATCGTAATTGAGCTCTTTAATGGCCCAATATGCCTGATGTTCTAGTTCAAGAGGTAAGTGACATGCTTTTCCATAAACCATTTTATACGGAGACATACCCATAGGATTTTTATATGCAGTTCTATAGGCCCATAATGCATCATCAAGTTTCTTGGACCAACTCTTTCTAGATCTATTAACAGTCTTTTTCAAAATTAATTTAATCTCTTTATTACTCAGTTCTACTTGACCACTAGACTGTGGGTGGTATGGAGATGCAATTCTATGATTATCATCATACTTAGCAAGCATTTTACGAAAAGCACCATGAATAAAATATGAACCACCATCAGTCATTAAGTATCTAGGGACTCCAAACCTTGGAAAAATAACTTCTTTAAGCATCTTAATGGAGGTGTTATGATCATCACTACTAGTTGGAATAGCTTCTACCCACTTAGTAACGTAATCAACAGCAATTAAAATATGTGTATAACCATTAGAGGAAGGAAACGGTCCCATATAATCAAGAGAGAATTCCTTATTTGGCCCTTTCTTAAAATATCCCTATTTGGCCCAAAATAAAAATGTCTTCCCTATTTGACACCTAAAGTAAATTTTGTTCCTTATATGACACTTCTGTCCATTTTAGGCACTAACTGTGTTAAGTTTGAGGTGAAAAGACCATCTTGCCCCTAGTGCATTTTTAACTATTTTGGATGCAGTAAAAAAGCAATCAGTTCACCCATGTTTTCAGGATGTTCAATGGATGATGCACATGTATATGGATGCTTCAATATTTTCTTCCTTATGTAATCCAATTTGTACATGTAAAAGCTGTACAAAACATGTATAATTTGTACAAGCATATCTATGATCAATACAGTACCATATTTTGATTAGTGTTTGATGATCTTTTTACGCACTAAACCCATTTTTTATGTAAGCCATGGTGGACCAGCAAACAAATAAATACGAGTGTATATATGTGAGAAAATATAACTTTGATCTATCAAAGTACTACTGTATGACGTGTAGGTCCCACGTGTTGCTAGTAAATTTATGAGTGAGAGAATATATTCAACATTGGTTTTTATTTGTAGAGTTCATCATATAGAATAGAGTGCTACAAAAATATTAAAGTTTTACACTTTGATCTAAGAGAAATAATTGCTAAAAGAGATAAATACGTGCATGCAAAACTAGCCAAGTTTGTAGGCCTGCATGCATGCACTCATGTATACTCTGTATTTGCACTCAACGGTGAACAAGCCAAGGCCCACGTATGTTAGCTATCAGCGATCGCTAAAGCCTCCCATCTCGTGCAACCGTGAGGGAAGACACGCACGCAGACCGCCAGGCTCGTAGGAGACGCATGCACACGCGCCGCCAGGCTCCACGCCGTAGCTCTTATCCACGCACGCCGAGGCTCCCTTCAACCCACACGTCATGGCGCCATGTGCGTAGACGCCCAAGGCCGGGGCCTCCTTAGCGCCGTGGGCTAATCGGCCGGCGAGACTAACCAAAATATTGTATATGGCACTATACTTTTCTGCGAGTGTATATGGTAATGTACTTATTCACAAAAAATTTATTGTACTGGTACATATGCTAGTAAAAGTTCTACGGATATTTTGTATGCTTTTACACGCAAAGACTTACCTAATGAACAAAATATTAGAGCATAAACATATATGCACAGCATCCATTAAACATCCCTAAAATATGGGAGAACTAATTGCGCTTTCTACTACATCCAGGATAGTTACACATGGATTAGGGGTAAAATGGTCTTTTCACTTCACACTTAAACCCTTTAGTGTCTAAAATGGACAAAAGTGTCAAATAAGGAACAAAATTTACTTTAGGGGTCAAATAAGGAACTTTTTTATTTTAGGCCAAATAGGGAAGCAAATTTTAAGAAAGGGCCAAATAAGGAATTCTCTTTATAATCAAAGCCCCGGACATCAAATGGTTCAATAACAAGTGAATAGTTCATAGGCATTTCTTGACGTCTACTAATGTTACCAATTCTTTGACATTCATCACAAGAAAAGACAAACTTACGGGCATCTTTGAAAAGAGTAGGCCAATAAAAACCGGATAGTAATTCCTTATGTGCAGTTCTATCTCCAGCGTGGTGTCCTCCATAAGCATCGGAGTGACACTTGCGTAGGATCTGTTCCTGTTCATGCTCAGGTACACAACGTCTAATAACACCATCTACTCCTTCTTTATAAAGGTGTGGGTCATCCCAGAAGTAATGTCTCAAATCATGGAAACACTTTTTCTTTTGATGGTATGTGAAACTAGGTGGTATAAATTTAGCAACAATGTAATTAGCATAATCAGCATACCATGGAGCAGTACGAGAAGCATTTATGACAGCTAATTTTTCATCAGGAAAACTATCATCAATAGGGAGTGGGTCATCAAGAACATTTTCTAACCTAAAAAAGGTGTGTGCAATGGGGTTCCCAGCTCCCTTCCTATCAATAATATGCAAATAAAATTCTTGTAGCAAGAGAGCCCATCTAATAAGTCTAGGCTTAGCATCTTTCTTTTCCATAAGGTATTTAATAGCAGCATGATCAGTGTGAATAGTTACTTTAGAATCAACAATATAAGTTTTGAACTTATCACAAGCAAATACAACTGCTAAAAATTATTTTTCGGTAGTAGCATAATTTCTCTGGGCACTATCTTGAGTTTTACTAGCATATTGGATAACATTTAATTTCTTATCAACTCTTTGTCCCAGAACAGCACCTACAGCATAATCACTAGCATCACACATAATTTCAATGGGTAAATTGTAATCAGGTGGCTGAACAATAGGTGCAGAAATCAAGGTTTTCTTAAGTATTTCAAATGCTTCTACACAATCATCGTGAAAGACAAAAGGAACATCTTTTTGTAAGAGATTAGTCAGAGGCCTAGAAATTTTTGAGAAATCTTTAATGAACCTCCTATAAAAACCGGCATGACCAAGGAAACTTCTTATACCTTTAGTGTCCTTTGGACACGACATCTTTTCAATAGCATCAACTTTAGCTTTATCAACTTCAATACCTCTTTCAGAAATTTTATGCCCCAAGACAATACCTTCATTAAACATAAAGTGGCACTTCTCCCAATTCAAGACAAGAATAGTTTCTTGACATCTCTACAAAACTCGATCAAGGTTGCTTAAGCAATCATCAAGAGAAGTTCCATACACAGAGAAATCATCCATGAAAACCTCAAAAATCTTTTCACAAAAGTGAGAGAATATAGCAGTCATACATCTTTGAAAGGTAGCTGGTGCATTACATAAACCAAAAGTCATACGTCTATAAGCAAAGGTACCGAAAGGGCAAGTAAAAGTGGTATTTTCCTGATCCACTTTCGACACCAGAATAACCATCTAGAAAGCAAAAATGTGTGTGTTTGGATATTCTTTTTAGCATTTGATCAATAAAAGGTAAAGGGTAATGATCCTTTCTAGTAGCTTTATTTAATTTGCAGAAATCAATTACCATTCTATAACCTGTAACAATTCTTTGTGGGATCAATTCGTCTTTATCATTAGGAACAATAGTAATACCTCCCTTCTCAGGGACACAATGGACAGGACTTACCCACTGACTATCAGCAACAGGATAAATTATACCTGCCTCCAGAAGCTTTAGTATTTCATTTCTTACCACTTCTTCCATCTTAGGATTTAACCGTCGTTGGTGATAAACAACCGGTTTAGTGTCTTTCTCCAATTTTATTTTGTGCTGGCATAGAGTGGGACTAATGCCCTTAAGATCATCAAGAGTATATCCAATAGCAGCACGGTGCTTCTTCACAGTTTTCAATAATTTCTCTTCCTCCTGCTCTGAAAGGTTAGCACTAATAATAATAAGATATATCTTCGTTTTATCAAGATAAGCATATTTAAGAGTATCAGGTAATGGTTTAAGCTCCAACACGAGATCACCCTTGGTTGGAGGAGGATCTCCTAGAATTTCAACAGGCAAGTTGTGTTTCAAAATAGGTCCCTATTTAAAGAATACTTCATCTATGTCCCTTCTTTCATTCATAAACATATCATTTTCATGGTCTAGCAAATATTGTTCTAAAGGATCATTAGGAGGCACGGCAATTGAAGCAAGACCAATAATTTCATCTTTACTAGGCAATTCTTTATCATGGGGTTGTCTATAAAATTTAGCAAAATTAAAATCATGAGACATATCCCCTAAACCAACAGTAACAATATCCTTTTCATGGTCTATCTTAGCATTAACAATATTCAAGAAGGGTATACCAAATATAATGGGACAAAAGTCATCTTGTGGGGAAGCAAGAATAAGAAAATAAGTATGATATTTAATTTTCCCACACAAGACTTCAACATCTTTAACAATCCCAACTAGTGAAATAGTATCTCTATTGGCAAGCTTAATAGTAACATCAATATCTTCTATCTCAGTAGGTGAAATATCATGCATAATTTCTTTATATAAAGTATAAGGTATTGCACTGACACTAGCACCCATATCACATAAGCCATGATAACAGTGATCTCCTATTTTAACAGAAACAACAGGCATGCCAACAATAGGTCTATGTTTATTTTTAGTATCGGGTCTAGCAATTCTAGTAGCTTCATCATAGAAGTAAATAACATGCCCATCAATATTTTCGACCAAGAGATCCTTAACCATAGCAATACAGGTTCAAGTTTAATTTTCTCAGGGGGTGTAGGTGTTCTAGCATTACTCTTACAAATCACAATTGAAGCTTTATCATGATCCTTTATTCTAACAGGGAAAAGTGGTTTCTCAATATAAGCGGTAGGAACAATAGGATCAACATTATAAGTGATAGTATTTTCTTCAATTTTAATATGTTCAACTACTTTTACTTCAATGGGAGGATGATATTTAAACCACTTCTCCTTAGGGAGATCAACATGAGTAGCAAATGATTCACAAAAATAAGCTACTATCTCAGAGTCAAGTCCATATTTAGTGCTAAATTCACGAAAAGCATCGGTATCCATAAAATATTTAACACAATCAAACTTAGGTGTTATACCCGACTCCTTACCTTTGTCGAGTTCCCAATCTTCAAAGTTGCATTTAATTCTTTCCAATAAATCCCATCTGAATTCAATAGTCTTCATCATAAAAGAACCAATACAAGAAGTATCGAGCATGGAGCGATTATTGAGAGAAAGCCGAGCATAAAATTTTTGAATAATAATTTCTCTTGAGAGTTCATGATTGGGGCATGAATATAACATTGACTTAAGCCTCCCCCAAGCTTGAGCGATACTTTCTCCTTCGCGAGGCCAAAAATTATATATATAATTATGATCACGATGAACCGGATGCATAGGATAAAACTTCTGATGAAATTCCAATTTCAATCGGTTGTAGTTCCATGATCCAATATCATCACATAGCCTAAACCATGTCAATTCCATTCCCTTCAAATATAAAGGGAAGACCTTCTTCTTGATAACATCCTCGGGCATACCTGCAAGCTTAAATAATCCACAAACTTCATCCACATAGATTAGGTGCATATCGGGATGTAATGTTCCATCTCCTGTAAAAGGATTAGCTAGCAGTTTCTCTATCATACCCGAAGGAATTTCAAAGTAAACATTTTCATAGGTTGAGGAGCAACTCTTTGCTCTACTGGCTGGGGTGAAGATACCCCGAACAAGCCCCTCAAAGGATTATTTTCCATAGTAACAAGTGACAATAAATTTTAGCACACTATAAAAAAATTTCCTTACCAAAGGCGCTTCACTCCCCGTCAACGGCGCCAGAAAAGAGTCTTGATGACCCACAAGTATAGGGGATCTATCGTAGTCCTTTCGATAAATAAGAGTGTCGAACCCAACGAGGAGCAGAAGGAAATGACAAGCAGTTTTCAGTAAGGCATTCTCTGCAAGCATTGAAATTATCGATAACAGATAGTTTTGTGATAAGGTAATTCGTGATGGATAACAAGTATCAAAAGTAAACAAGGTGCAGCAAGGTGGACCAATCCTTTTTTTAGCAAAGGAGAACCTTGGACAAACTCTTATATAAAGGAAAGCGCTCCCGAGGACACATGGGAATTATCGTCAAGCTAGTTTTCATCATGCTCACATGATTCGCGTTCGTTACTTTGATAATTTGATATGTGGGTGGACCGGTGCTTGGGTACTGCCCTTCCTTGGACAAGAATACCACTTATGATTAACCCCCTCGCAAGCATCCCCAACTACGAAAGAAAAATTAAGGTAAACCTAACCATAGCATGAAACATATGGATCCAAATCAGCCCCTTACGAAGCAACGCATAAACTAGGGTTTAAGCTTCTGTCACTCTAGCAACCCATCATCTACTTATTACTTCCCAATGCCTTCCCCTAGGCCCAAAAATGGTTAAGTGTCATGTAGTCAACGTTCACATAACACCACTAGTGGAAAGACAACATACATCTCATCAAAATATCGAACGAATACCAAATTCACATGACTACTTATAACAAGACTTCTCCCATGTCCCCGGGAACAAACGTACTACTCACAAATCATATCCATGTTCATAATCAGAGGGGTATTAATGTGCATAAAGGATCTGAACATATAATCTTCCACTGAATAAACCAACTAGCATCAACTACAAGGAGTAATCAACACTACTAGCAACCCACAGGTACCAATAATCTATGGTTTTGAGACAAAGATCGGATACAAGATATGAACTAGGGTTTGAGAGGAGATGGTGCTGGTGAAGATGTTGATGGAGATTGACGACCTCCCGATGAGAGGATCAATGGTGATGATGATAGTGACGATTCCCCCCTCCCGGAGGGATATTTCCCCGGCAGAACAGCTCCGTCGGAGCCCTAGATTGGTTCTGCCAAGGTTCCGCCTCGAGACGGCGGCGCTACGTCCCGAAAGCTTCCTTATGATTTTTCTATGGCAAAAGACACCTTATACCAGAAGATGGGCATCGGGGGGCTTCCAGGTGGCCCACGAGGCAGGGGGCACGCCCTCCACCCTTGTGGACAGTGGGTGGCCCCCCTCTGGTGCTTTCTTCACCCAATATTTTTAATATATTCCAAAACTGACTTTCATGGAGTTTCAGGACTTTTAGATTTGTGCAGAATAGGTCTCTAATATTTGCTCCTTTTCCAGCCCAGAATTCCAACTGCCGGCATTCTCCCTCTTCATGTAAACCTTGTAAAATAAGAGAGAAAAGGCATAAGTATTGTGACATAATGTGTAATAACATCCCATAATGCAATAAATATCGACATAAAAGCATGATGCAAAATGGACGTATCAATCAGCATGGAGTTTCTTCATGCACTTTACACCAATATGACCTAAACGGAAGTGCCACAAATAAGTTGCACTATCATTATTAACTTTGCATCTTTTGGCTTCAATATTATGAATATGTGTATCACTACGATCGAGATTCAACAAAAATAGACCACTCATCAATGGTGCATGACCATAAAAGATATTACTCATATAAATAGAACTACCATTATTCTTTGATTTAAATGAATAATAGTCTCGCATCAAACAAGATCCAGATATAATGTTTAGGCTTAACGCTGGCACCAAATAACAAATATACATGTCTAAAACTAATCCCGAAGGTAGATGTAGAGGTAGTGTGCCGACGGAGATCACATCGACCTTGGGACCATTTCCGATGTGCATCATCACCTCGTCCCTACCCAATCTTCATTTAATCTGTAGCCCCTGTTCTGAGTTTAAAATATGAGCAACAAAACCAGTATCAAATACCCAAGTGCTACTACGAGCATTAGTAAGGTACACATCAATAACATGTATATCAAATATACCTTTCACTTTGCCATCCTTCTTATCTGCCAAATACTTGGGGCAGTTTTGCTTCTAGTGACCAGTCCCTTTGCAGTAGAAGCACTCAGTTTCAGGCTTTGGTCCATACTTGGGCTTCTTCCCTTGAGCAGCAACTTTCTTGCTATTCTTCTTGAAGTTCCCCTTCTTCCCTTTGCCATTTTTCTTGAAACTAGTGGTCTTCTTGTTAACCATCAACACTTGATGCTCCTTCTTGATTTCTATCTCCGCAGCCTTTAGCATTGTGAAGAGCTCGGGAATTGTCTTTTCCATCCCTTGCATATTATAATTCATCACAAAGCCTTTATAGCTTGGTTGGAGTGATTGAAGAACTCTGTCAATGACACTATCATCTGGAAAATTAACTCCCAGCTGAGTCAAGTGGTTATGGTACCCAAACATTTTGAGTATGTGTTTACTGACAGAACTATTCTCCTCCATCTTGCAGCTATAGAACTTGTTGGAAACTTCATATCTCTCACCTCAGGCATTAGCTTGAAATATTAACTTCAACTCCTGGAACATCTCATATGCTCCATGATGTTAAAAACGTGTTTGAAGTCTCGATTCTAAGCCGTAAAGCATGGCACACTGAACTATCGAGTAGTCATCAGCTTTAGTCTGCCACACGTTCATAACGTCCGGAGTTGCTCCTGCAGCAGGCCTTACACCTAGCGGTGCTTCTCGGACGTAATTTTTCTGTGAAGCAATGAGGATAATCCTCAAGTTATGGACCCAGTCCGTGTAGTTGCTAACATCATCTTTCAACTTAGCTTTCTCTAGGAACGCATTAAAATTCAAGGGAACGGTAGCACGGGCCATTGATCTACGACAACATAGATATGCAAGAAAACTATCAGGACTAAGTTCATGATAAATTAAAGTTCAATTAATCGTATTACTTAAGAACTCCCACTTAGATAGACATCCCTCTAGTCATCTAAATGATCACGTGATCCATATCAACTAAACCATGTCCGATCATCACGTGAGATGGAGTAATTTTCAATGGTGAACATCATTATGTTGATCATGTCTACTATATGATTCACGTTCGACCTTTCGGTCTCAGTGTTCCGAGGCCATATTTGCATATGCTAGGCTCGTCAAGTTTAACCCAAGTATTCTGCATGTGCAAAACTGGCTTGCACCCATTGTATGTGAACGTAGAGCTTATCACTCCCGATCATCACGTGGTGTCTCGACACGACGAACTATAGCAACGGGGCATACTCAGGGAGAACACTTATACCTTGAAATTTAGTGAGGGATCATCTTATAATGCTACCGCCGTACTAAGAAAAATAAGATGCATAAAAGATAAACATCACATGCAATCAAAATATTTGACATGATATGGCCATCATCATATTGGGCCTTTGATCTCCATCTCCAAAGCACCATTGTGATCTCCATCATCAACGGCTTGACACCTTGATCTCCATCGTAGCGTCGTTATCGTCTCACCAACTATTGCTTCTACGACTATTGCTACCGCTTAGTTATAAAGTAAAGCAATTACATGGAGATTGCATTTCATACAATAAAGCGACAAGCATAAGGCTCCTGCCAGTTGGCGATAACTTTTACAAAACATGATCATCTCATACAACAATTTATATCTCATCACATCTTGACCATATCACATCACAACATGCCCTGCAAAAACAAGTTAGACGTCCTCTACTTTGTTGTTGCAAGTTTTACGTGGCTGCTACGGGCTTCTAGCAAGAACCGTTTGTGCCTACGCATCAAAACAACAACGATTTTTCGTCAAGTGTGTTGTTTTAAACTTCAACAAGGACTGGCCGTAGTCAAATTCGATTCAACTAAAGTTGGAGAAATAGACACCCACCAGCCACCTATGTGCAAAAGCACGTCGGTAGAACCGGTCTCATGAACATGGTCATGTAATGTTGGTCTGGGCCGCTTCATCCAACAATACCGCCGAATCAAAATAAGGCATTGGTGGTAAGCAGTATGACTATTATCGCCCACAACTCTCTGTGTTCTACTCATGCATATCATCTACGCATAGACCAGGCTCGGATGCCACTGTTGGGGAACGTAGCATTCAATTTCAAAAAAATCTTACGATCATGCAGGATCTATCTAGGATATGTATAGCAACGAGAGGGGCAGAGTGTGTCCACGTACCCTTGTAGACCGAAAGCGGAAGCATTAAGTTAACACGGTTTATGTAATCAAACGTCTTCATGATCCAACCGATCTAGTACCGAAAGTACGGCACCTCCGAGTTCAGCACATGTTCAGCTCGATGACGTACCTCAAACTCTTGATCTAGTAGAGGGTAGAGGGAGAGTTCTGTCAGCACGACGATGTGGTGACAATAATGGTGATGTGATTTGCACAGGGCTTCGCCTAAGAACTACGATGCTATGACTGGAGGAGTAAACTGTGGAGGGGGCACCGCACACGGCTAAGAGAACAATTGATGTGCCTTTGGGGTGCCCCCCGCCCCCGTATATAAAGGAGGGGAGGAGGAGGCGGCCGGCCAGGAGGGGGCGTGCCAAGGGGAGAGTCCTACTAGGACTCCTAGTCCTAGTAGAATTCAGCCCCCATGTCGGTGTCAAAAACGGCGGATCTCGGGTAGGGAGTCCCGAACTGTGCGTCTAAGGTCGATGGTAATAGGAGACAAGGGACACGGAGTTTACCCAGGTTCGGGCCCTCTTGATGGAGGTAATACCCTACGTCCTTCTTGATTGATCTTGATGAGTATGAGGATTACAAGAGTTGATCTACCACGAGATCATTGAGGCTAAACCCTAGAAGTCTAGCCTGTATGATTGTGATGATCTCTAAGGACTAAACCCTCCAGTTTATATAGACACCGAAGGGGCCTAGGGTTATACAAAGTCAGTTACAAAGAAAGGAAATAATACATACGGATGCCTAGCTTTCCTCCCACGCAAAGGAGAGTCCCATCCGGACACCAGAGGAAGTCTTATATCTTGTATCTTCATGGCCCAATAGTCCGACCCATGTCACACAAGCCGGACGCCCGAGGACCCCTTAATCCAGGACTCCCTCAGTAGCCCCCGAACCAGGCTTCAATGACGATGTATCCGGCGCGCTGATGGTATTCGGCATTGCAAGGTGGGTTCCTCCTCCGAACACTTCAAAGCGTCTGATCCGAAGAGTCATACTCGGCTTTCCATTTAATTTCGTACCCATTGGCTTCTGCGCCTCCACCGCTTCGGCTTCCACGTGTCGATCAAACACGAAAGGTCATGGTGCTTTTTGCACATAACACTCTGGCCATGTAAGAAGGGCGTCTACATAAAGGGACTGGATCTCATGTCCCATTCCACATCGAGCGGAAAAATCCTTAGAGCTTGCTAGGAGAAACCATTCCAGCATGGCTAGCGTTCCCAGTTCTTCCTCCCTTCCCATGGCTCCGAAAAAGGCGATTGGCGGAAAATGCTCAGTATCCCATGGCCAGCTGAGTAAGCTTCAAACGCAGAGATCCCCCCTGTGGATCTAATCCCTGTCCGGGCAGGATTAACCTCTTTTACAGGCGAAGCTCTGGCGGAAAATTTCCCCACTCCAGCCAGGGGGGAGCAAGTGTGCTTTATATCCTTCTTAATAAGAGGCGTCGGGTTTCCAATCCACCCATTCCTCCGAGCTATTCTAGAGTACTACGGCCTCCAGCTGCACAATCTTATGCTGGGCTCCATTCTGCACATCACAGGCTACGTTGCTCTTTGCGAGCTATTCCTGGGTTGCGAGGCCCATTTCGAGCTATGGAGGAAACTGTTCTGCCTCGTCCCTCGCTCCCAAAAGGGATCTATGTTCGAGGTGGGCGGCGCCGAAGTATGGTGCATAGCCGGGACTGGATACTTATCCGGCATGCCAAATAAGGCGTCCGAAGAATGGCCCTGAGAGTGGTTCTATATTGAGGACGTCGTTCTCCCTGACCCAGTCCGAGTGGGCCTTCCCAAATAAACCAGTTCTCCTTTGAAGAAACGCCACAGCGGGCACCCTCGGAGCCTCGAGGAGGAAGATAGTGCGGAAGTCCAACAATTGATGGGCAAGATTAGGACACTTGCCCAATCCAGATTATCAATAATCGATGTAATGGCCATTTCCATAGTGCGAGGTGTTCAGCCGCTCCAATTCAAGGGGCTTCCCATGTGGCACTACAATGGGGAAGACAATGCCTCGCGCTGTGGACGAAAGGGTCCGGATTCCCTTACCGCCCTGGCCGCAATACTGGCCGATCTTTATAAAGGGGAGAAAGAGGAGTTCACTCGTCTTACGCTTCGGGAAGGATTCTCTATGTACTCAATCCTCTCCCTGAGTCATGTTTAATTGGCATTGACCCGTCCATTTGCAACAGGAATGGCGGAAGGTTATAGCGGGGATCTATAGCCCTGTTCCAGAGCCGGAGAACCGTAACCGGGACCTTGACCCCGGATACGAGGAGGATCCAGACATATTTGTAGAGCTTGAGGAGGGAGTACTCTACTAGGAGAGCTATGACGGCACAGTAGTGCCAATCGTGGCCGACTATCCCGGCCTTCTTCTTGCCTCACATGTAAGTAATCAGGAGACCTCTCCTCTGAAAGAGCTTCCTCACTGTACCTCACCCGCCGTACTGTCTTGTGATCCAAAGGGAAGGCGCTCGGCATGCCATGCTACACTAGAGGCGTCTCATAAGAGAACGGCGCCCACGCTGGGCAAGTCTTCGAAGAGGAAGGCAAATGACAACACAGCCGAGCCTTCATGAAAGAGGTATGCCTTTTTTAAATGTGCCCTTAAGCAGTCACATCGAACTATGACCCTGCCTACTGTGTCTTATCAGGAAGAGCGCTTGTCGGACTATGTCCGGGGATCCTGCCGGTCGTGCCTCCACCAGTCAGGTTCCAGACCCTGCCTTAAGGATGGAGGCTAACACAGGAGTGACGCTGGATTGTCCTTCCGTAGAGGATTCGGATGACGTGTCCGTTACGAACTCTAAAGTGGAGAGTGCCATGAATCATCGGCGCCGGAAGGCCGCTCTCCGCGACCCCGGCTTTTCAAAAGAGGCATTCAATGCCTTCAGCTCGGCCGATGCATACATCCGAAATGCTCGGGATGGACTTGCCAGAGCCACGGACCAGCATTTGAAAGATATGCGGGTAAGTGTAGATTTGGTAATCATATACTAGTAGCCCCCGAGACTTGAAGCAGTTGAGACAACTGATTTAAGGATCATTATATAATTAGGCACTCAGGGAGAAGAAGAACCTGCTGTCTCAAGAGCTGGAAATGTGTAGGACGCAGCTAGCTACGGCTACCGCCGAATTGGAGAAATCCAAGGAGGTACCGCCTGGTAATGTTTCCCCCCATCATAAAAAAGTATAATCATATACCAGTAATATTAATATTATTGTGTTCCCGCTGACAGGATCAGTAAATCAACTGAGAGAGAAACTGAAAATCGCCTAGGCTGGTGAACAGGAGGCCAAAAGGCAACATGCAGCAGGCGAACGTGTGCTGACGCGGGTCATGGACGACAAGAACAAGCTGCAGGATTCAAACATCCTGATGGGCGAAGAGACAAAAGATGTACGAGCCCAGCTAGCTGACGCCGTCAAGGAGAATAGGAGGCTATGAGGCGGCATATTCAGTATTCTTTTGACCTTACCATTATGTAATTCAGCAAAGAAATGATCTGATAGATTTATGTCTGCAGGTATGCGGACTGGCCGTCCCGAAGGGGAAATGTCCGGCTCTCAAGGTGACCTTCTGCAAGAGCTGTCCCAACTGCACGAGCGAGCTCGGCAAGCAATGTGGAGCATAGACAAAGCTTTGTGGCCATCCGCCTCTCCTCCAGGAAGTATGGAGGAGCTTGTGAAGCTATTCCAGGGAGCTCGGCGGCGCTTCCGGTTATGGAAGATATCGGCCTACCGAGAAGGTGCGCGAGAGGCCTAGGTCATGGTAAAAACACTGTACACCAAGCTTGATCCAAATTATATGGCCCGGGTCGGACCTCGGGGTTCAGATGGAAAAGAAGTTCCAGTTAGTCTGGTATATGACCAAGTAAAGATAGCCACCAAGTATTCCCAACAGGATTGTAAGCTAGATAACATGCTAGATGGCATAGAGGAAGAAGTTTTTGAGTCCAAGTGACTATGTACTTCAATTGACAAATTTGTCCCTAGCCGGATTGTAAAACGATTGTCATGGCAGACCTTTTCGCTTCGACCTCTGGATCCGAAGGCTCGGAGTGTTTTCGAATACCGTAATGGTAATATAGACCGGGGTATGCGTGGATACCAGGCGTAGGGGTCATAGTAGCTTGAACAGACAAGTTGTATCCGGCTAGCTATGTTATATTACATGTTTATTGTAAGAAACATCTTCCAGGGAGAATAGTTCCGTTAAGGGTTCCTTTCCTTGGGCAGATATGCGTTAGTATGCATGTCCGAACTGTGATTCAAAAATCGCAGTATACGTAACATCTAGGGGTTCATGGTGTGGTGAAGGTAAAACGTCTTTAGTTCGCCGACCGAATATTCCCTTAAGAACGCTAGCTTTCGGCTTCACACAGTCTGAGGTACAAGTCCGGATGACCTGGCTGTAACAATCGCAGAGGTGCTCCCTTTATGCCCTAATCAAACAAACGGGAACGTAGGGCATAAGCACGGGAGCCAGGCAACCCTGCTTGGCAAAAACTTAAGTCATAACGATGTATATAATGGCAAAGAAAAGGTACATATGCGGAAGAGGACACATATGTGTTGAGCTTGATGCTCGGAAAATAATAATAAGCTTCTATAAAATAAGCCCCCAGGTATTGTGAGTGTATACATTTAAGGATGTGCACATCATAGGTGTGCAGTGTGGCCGCACAAGAGCTAAAGATCTAGAAAAAAGGTTAAAGAGAGGGAAAATGGAGACAAAGGGAGAGGAAAACGAACAAAGAGTTCGGCTCTAGGCGTAGAATCTTCGGAGTTTGGCCGCATTCCACGGGTTTGGCTCTAGGCGATTGTCTGATGCATCACGCGAGCGGTACACTCCTCCGGTGAGAACTTCATCAATGATGAAGGGACCCTCCCACTTGGGCTTGAGTTTGTCCTCTTTATTTTCTGGCAAGCGTAGAACGAGTTCACCAACATTATAAGTCTTGGCCCGCACGATATCTGCGAGCTTGTTGTTGATAGAATGCAGAACGGGCCTTTGCAACGCCGCGCTCATCCTCCAAGGCATCTAGACTGTCCTACCGATCCAACTCGGCTTCTATCTCTTCATACATGCGCACTCGAGGTGAGTCATGAATGATGTCGCAGGGCAAAACGGCCTCTGCGTTATATACCATGAAGAATGGTGTGTATCCGGTAGTGCGATTGGGCATGGTCCGCAGCCCCCGAAGTACGGAGTCGAGCTCCTCAACCCAGTGCTTGTCTGATTCTTTCAATGACCGCACTAGTCTAGGCTTAATGCCGCTCATAATAAGACCATTAGCTCATTCGACTTGACCGTTTGTTTGTGGATGATAGACCGAGGCGTAATCGAGTTTAATGCCCAATTTAGCACACCAGGATTTCACTTCACCGGCTGTGAAATTGGAGCCGTTATCAGTGATGAGGCTGTGTGGGACACCATAACGGTCCACGACACCGGATATAAAGTCTATCACCGGTCTAGCTTCGGTCGTTTTCACTGGTTTGGCCTCTATCCACTTGGTGAATTTATCTACCATGACTAGCAGATATTTTTTCTTATGGCTTCCTCCTTTAAGGGGTCCTACCATATCAAGCCCCCAGACCGCAAAAGGCCAAGTAATGGGGATTGTTTGTAGAGAAGTATGCGGCATATGGCTTTGATTGGCGAAGAGCTGGCATCCGACACAATGTTGGACCAAGTCCTGTGCATCCGCTCGGGCTGTCGGCAAGAAGAAACCTGTATGGAAGGCCTTACTTACAAGGGCCCGAGCCGCGGCATGGTGACCGCCAAGACCAGCATGAATTTCAGCTAGGAGTTGTCGTCCTTCTTCTTTGGTGATACATCTTTGAAGGACTCCGGTAGCACTTTTCTTGTAGAGCTCTCCGTCATAGACCTTGTAGTCTTTCGAGCGCCGAACAATGCAGTGAGCCTCATTCTGGTCCTCAGGGAGCTCTCACCTATTAAGGTAGGCCAAGAACGGTTCAGTCCATGGGGCAATTACTTCCATTATTAGATGGGCCGATGGTGTTATTTCGGTGGCTGAGCCCCCGGTGATATCGGTATTGTGTTCAGAATCTAGGGGTATAGTCGGATCCGAACTAGTGTTGCCGCTCTCATCCTGCCACAACACGAATGGCTTGAAGAGCCTTTCCAAAAAAGATGTTAGGTGGGACGGGGAGCAAGGACATCCGCCGCTTGATTTCTTTCTCGAGCCACATGATGAAACTCGAGTCCCTCGAACCGAGCTGATATTTTGAGTATGGCATTACAATAGGCTTCCATCTTCGGATCCTTGGCGTCAAAGCCTCCATTTATTTGGGATATTGCGAGATCTGAATCCCCGTGCACCTCCAGGAGTTGTATGCCCATGGAGGTAGCCATCCGAAGACTGTGCAATAACTCCTCGTTCGCCTGCATTGTTGGAGTCTGTGCATAATATTTGGAGTACGTGCTGGACTGTGTCTCAGTGGGGGCGTTAAAATGATGCATGCTCCTAAACCGGCTGGCATTTTAGAGCCATCGAAGTACATGACCCAGTTGGAATATGTGCCGTACTCTTTTGGTAGTTTGGCCTCTGTCCATTCGGTGATGACGTCAGCCAATACTTGGGATTTAATGGACCGGCGTGGTTTGTATCTTATGTCAAATGGTAGGAGCTCAATAGCCCACTTGGCAGTCCGACCCATAGCATCGCGGTTATTTATAATATCATTGACTGGTACTTCGGAAGCCACCGTGATTGAACACTCTTGAAAGTAGTGTCGCAGCTTCCGGGATGCCATGAAGGCCGCGTATGCTATCTTTTGGTAATGAGGGTACCGGGATTTGCATGGTGTGAGGACAGTGGATACGTAGTATACCGGTTTCTGGAGTGGGAACTTGTGTTCGTCCTCCTCTCGCTCAACGACGAGCACTGTGCTCACCACCTGGTGTGTTGCAGAGATGTATAATAATATTGGTTCACCGACGTTTGGCGCGGCCAGGATTGGGTTGCTTGCTAGAAGAGCCTTTATTTCCTCCAGTACAGCTGTTGCCGCTTCCATCCACTCGAAGTGGTTGGTACGTCGGACAAGGCGATAAAGTGGCAATGCTTTTTCTCCTAGTCTGGAGATAAAGCAGCTTAAAGCTGCCACGCACCTGGCTAGTTTTTGGACCTGTTTAAGGTCCGTTGGTGTAGCCAATTGTGATAAAGCTCGGATTTTGGATGGATTTTCCTCAATTCCTCTATTGGAAACGATGAAGCCCAGCAGTTTTCCGACGGGAACGCCGAAAACACATTTTTCCGGATTGAGCTTGATGTCATATGTCTGAAGATTGTCGAATGTGAGACGCATGTCGTCTATTAACGACTCGATGTGCTTAGTCTTGATGACGACGTCATCCACATATGCTTCAACTGTCTTGCTGATTTGTTTTTCCAGGCATGTTCGAATCATGCGTTGGTAGGTGGCGTCGGCATTTTTAAGCCCAAAGGGCATAGTGTCAAAGCAGAAAGGCCCGTATGGGGTGATGAATGTAGTTGCGACTTGATCGGACTCCTTCATTTTAAATTAACGGTATCTAGAGTATGTGTCGAGGAAACACAGTGAGTCGTGTCCTGCGGTTACATCAATAATCTGATCGATCCGGGGGAGGGGGAAGGGATCCTTAGGGCAAGCCTTATTGAGGTCTTTGAAATCGACGCACAGATGCCTGGATTTATCCTTCTTTGGCACCATCACCAGGTTTGCTAGCCAATCCGGGAGTTTTTTTCTCTGATGAATCCGGCATTGATTAACTTGGCTAGCACCTCCCCCATGGCTTGTCGTTTAGGTTCGAAAAAGAACCGCAGTGTTTGCTTGACCGACTTATATCCCTTCAATATACTGAGGCTATGTTCGGCCAGCCTGTGTGGGATTCCTGGCATATCAGAAGGGTGCCAGGCGAATATGTCCCAGTTCCCGCGCAGGGACGTTCATAATGCGGCATCAACCATTTGGTCCAGCTATGCCCCAATGGAAGCTGTCTTCTTGGGGTCCATCGGGTGGACTTGAAATTTGACTATTTCGTCTGCTGGTTTGAAGGAGGTGGATTTGGGGCGCTTATCAAGGATTACATCATCCCTATCCACCGTAGAGTGTACTGCAGTTAACTCTTCGGCCGCGAGGGCTTCATACAGTGCCTCGAGGGCTAGGGATGCTGTTTTGTTTTCGGCGCGAAGGGCTATGTCCGGAATACTAGCAAGAGTGATAATACCATTGGGCCCGGGCATCTTGAGCTTCATATACCCGTAATGAGGTATAGCTTGAAAGCGTGTGAATGCATCTCTCCCCAATAGGGCGTGATATCCACTATTGAAAGGGGCCACTTGGAAGGTTATCTCTTCGGACCGATAGTTCTCTAGCGTGCCGAATACCATGCCGAGTGTAATTTTTCCCACGCATCGTGCCTCCCGGCTGGGAATGATCCCGCGGAATTTCCTATTAGTATGCTCGATGCGGCTCTGGTCTATTTCGATTTTATTCAGTGTGTCCTCGTAGATGAGGTTTAGTTCGCTGCCGCCGTCCATGAGCACTTTAGGAAGCCGAAAGCCATCGACAATTGGGTTGAGGACCAAGGTGGCTGGTGCCCGGACTGACCGGATTTTGGGTTCGTCACTGGCATTGAAAGTTACAACCGTGTCATTCCAGGGATTTATTGTTGCGACTTGGCAGACTTCGGTGAGGTCGCAGAGTGCCCTCTTGCGCCGATTGTTTAAAGCGGAAGTCTCGAAGACTGTTAATACTCTGTGGTCATCGTATTGTGGGGGGAGTTGCTCCGTGGTGTTTCTGGTGAGGATATCCTCGCCGCTCTTGGCCAGTTGCCGAAGTATCCAACATGCTCTAAGGCTGTGGGTTGGAACGGTATCCGGTGTCGTGTGCATTTTGCATGGCCTATCGAGCCATCCCTCCAGAACGGTTCCGTGTCCCGTAATGGGTTTAGTTTTCGTTACTATGGGTTCGGGTGCTCCGCGAGGGTGCATCCGTTTTGCTTGCCCGAGGGGTTGGGTGGAGACCGGTGGCTCCCAACTAGCTGTCTAAGTTTTCCAGGCGCTTTCCATTGCGCAATACTTCTGTACTATAGTTGCCAAGTCCGTGAAGTGTAATATGCAACGGCGGCTGATGGCATTGAGGATTCCTTCGTCCATGCAATTATTGCAGAATACTGCAATCGCATCCTCGTCGCGGCAATATTTAATCTTGTTTTTGACAAGGAGGAACCTGGCCCAAAAGTGAGGGACTGTTTCCTGAGATTGCTATCGTATGCACGTGACGTCGCATATATCCGGATGACCAGAATTTCTTGTTGAATATTGCATGTGGTGGGTGGTTGGCTTTAAATCCGAACCTTGACCCAATTTGGAGTCCGGAGTTTGAGAAGCTTCTGAGCTTATTAGTTCGGGTTCTGGGATGTCCATTATTTTTTGGGCCCCACACCCGATTCCGGATTCGGAGGGCTTGGAGTGTCGTTCCGCAGACAGGTATCCGGCTCTTCGAGCTCAGAAATCCGAACTTAGTTCATCTTCAGCATAGGGGAAGAATTGTCGTTTTGCTCTTCTACGACCGCTATCTGATGGGTGATCTGTGGAGATTTGATTTCTCTCTGATCGGGTTTAAGCCCAATCTGATCATAGTCAGTAGCGACCCCCATGGTGGCCATGCAATCCAGGAGTTCGTTTAAAGACGACCACTCCACCGGATCCATCCGTATGGAGTATTCAGAGTCAACACGGAGGCGATTTTTGATGACCCGAGAAGTCATCATCGGCTTAATGGCCGAACAGGCGGTCATGGTAAAGCCGCCCAGCAGAGGGTTTGGCCTGAGGTCAGAGCTCCTCCGAAGGTAATACTGTCTTTGAAAACAAGGCGAGCCATCAACCCTAACTTCGACATCACAGAGGAACTCTCAATGAAAGCACCAATGTCAGTGTCAAAACCGGTGGATCTTGGGTAGGGGTTTGCTACCTCTTGAGCACTACGTTGGTTTTCCCATGAAGAGGAAAGGGTTATGCGGCAAAGTAGCGTAAGTATTTCCCTCGGTTTTTGAGAACCAAGGTATCAATCCAGCAGGAGGCCACACACAAGTCCCTCGTACCTACACAAACAAATAAGAACCTCGCAACCAATGCGATAAAGGGGTTGTCAATCCCTTCACGGTCACTTACGAGAGTGAGATCTGATAGAGATAATAATGATAAGATAAATATTTTTGGTATTTTTATGATATACATTGAAAGTAAAGATTGCAAAATAAAATAGATTAGAAACTTACATGATGGAAAATAGACCCGGGGGCCATAGGTTTCACTAGTGGCTTCTCTCAAGATAGCATAAGTATTACGGTGGGTGAACAAATTACTGTCAAGCAATTGATAGAAAAGCGAATAATTATGAGAATATCTATACATGATCATGTATATAGGCATCACGTCCGTGACAAGTAGACCGACTCCTGCCTTCATCTACTACTATTACTCCACACATTGACCGCTATCCAGCATGCATTTAGAGTATTAAGTTCATAAGAACAGAGTAACGCATTAGGTAAGATGACATGATGTAGAGGGATAAACTCAAGCAATATGATATAAACCCCATATTTTTATACTCGATGGCGACAATACAATACGTGTCGTTTCCCTTTCTGTCACTGGGATCGAGCACCGCAAGATTGAACCCAAAGCTAAGCACTTCTCCCATTGCAAGAAAGATCAATCTAGTAGGCCAAACCAAACTGATAATTCCAAGAGACTTGCAAAGATAACCAATCATGCATAAAAGATTTCAGAGAAGAATCAAATATTGTTCATAGATAGACTTGATCATAAACCCACAATTCATCGGATCTCGACAAACACACCGCAAAAAGGGTTACATCGAATAGATCTCCAAGAAGATCGAGGAGAACTTTGTATTGAGATTCAAAGAGAGAGAAGAAGCCAACTAGCTAATAACTATGGACCCGAAGGTCTGAAGTAAACTACTCACACATCATCGGAGGGGCCATGGAGTTGATGTAGAGGCCCTCTGTCATCGATGCCCCCTCCGGCGGAGCTCCGGAAAAGGCCCCAAGATGGGATCTCTTGGGTACAGAAGGTTGCGGCGGTGGAAATAGGGTTTCGTGGTGCTCCTAGATGTTTTCGGGGCATGTGAACATATATAGGAGGAAGAAGTAGGTTGGTTGAGCCACGAGGGGCCCACGTGGGGGAGGGCGCACCCCCTGCCTCGTGGACACCTCGTTCATTTCTTGACGTCCATTCCAAGTCCTCTGGATCACGTTTGTTCCAAAAATCACGCACCCGAAGGTTTCATTCCGTTTGGACTCCGTTTGATATTCCTTTTCTGCGAAACACTAAAATAGGCAAAAAAAACAGCAATTTGCACTGGGCCTTGGGTTAATAGGTTAGTCCCAAAAAAATATAAAAGTGTAAAATAAAGCCCATTAACATCCTAAACAGATAATATAATTGCATGGAACAATAAAAAATTATAGATACGTTGGAGGCGTATCAAGCATCCCCAAGCTTAATTACTGCTCATCCTTGAGTAGGTAAATGATAAAAATAGAATTTTTGATGTGGAATGCTTTCTAGCATGTTCGTCAATGTATTTTGCTCTATTGTGGCATGAATGTTCAGATCCGAAAGATTCAAGATAAAAGTTTATTGTTGACATAAAAATAGTAATACTCCAAGTATGCTAATGTAACGCCCCAAGACCGGAGCTTTAGATGCCTTCCAGGGGTTTCCGGGTTTCATGGGGTGATTTGTTTGGTTCGTTGCATTCATCATTGCATCATGTGCATTGCATCATGTCATCATGCCATCATCTCATAAATCTTTTGCAACTGAAATAAATAAACTGTATGGAATTTCAGTCCATTTAAACCGAGGGAATTCACATGGTTATTCTCTTTATAACATATCCTCTCGATATTTAGAGAGCTATAGTAAATATTCCAATTATTTGGATTTACCGCAAACACACTTGCAAATATCCCAATGCCTTTGTTATCTTAAGTCTTGGACTCCAACCTTGTCATATTTTCGTTCATCTTATTCCGGAGCTCCACCAAAAATCCCAACATTTTTGGACACCTCTAATTCCTAGTCCTTGTTCAAACCATTTGAATTAAATTCAAATGACTTTGAATTAAATTCTTGCAATCATGCCTCTCCTATTTTTCGTGGACCGTGCACATTTTTACGAGTCCGTGAAAATTATCCCCGTGCCCAACTCTTTCTCTAACCTTTCTTTTCTTCCCTTTTTCATTCTCTTTATTTTCTGTTTTGGAAAGAGTAAGAGAGAGAGAGAGAGAGAGAGAGAGAGAGAGAAGGAGCCCAACAGCCAGCAGGCCTCCTGATCTTTTCCCTCTCCCCACCTAAGTGGCCTAAGGCCCAGCCGCCGGCCTCTAAGGCCCATCCGGCCCCTGTCTACCGAACCCTAGCCTGCACGCAGTGCCCGATCCTCAACTCTCTCGATCCCCTCCTGCTTCCCTCGCGCCACCACTCTTCTCGCTCGCTGGCCCGCAGCCACTTCTCCATCAATCCCCATCTCCCCGTTCTTCCCTCGCCTGCAGCACCGCACACACGCACACTTCCAGCACCAGGAGAGCACCTCGCCTCCGCCCAGACCAGCGCCACCCCTGCCCCGCGCTGCACCTCCTCCGTCCCGTGCCCGCAACCTTCCTCGCTCGGTCTTGAGCGCCCCGGTGCCGCACCTCTACTACCTTGCCGCCTCTGCTTCTCCTCGCCAAGGGCCCATGCGCCTTGACCCGACCTCGCCTCTTCCACATCGTAGCCCCGCCATGACCGCGCCCCTGCTGCTGAGGCCCATGGCTGCCGTTGCCCGCTGTTGCCCTCCTCCTTCTCCTGTTCGTTGCCGCCGTCCAAGACCAGCAGGCCACCGTAGCGCCATTTTTTTTGCCTCCACCCGCGCCCTGCATCGAGCCACCGGGCCAGGGGTCGCCAGATGCCGTCCCTGCTGCCGGGGAACCTTGCTTTCCACCCATTTCCATCTCCGGCGCCGCGCTAGGCCTCCCCAACGCCCTTGCTGTTGCTACTCCTCGAAGGTCTTCATGGTGCCCTCGTCTCTGCTCGCGGGAGGATGAGTACGACCACTGCTTCGATCTGCGATGCCCGAGGCCACTAGGCCTTGTTTCGATTTGGATGCGTCGAGACCATCATTGCAACGTCGTGACCTCTGCCCCAGAGTACCTCAAGTTCGTCTACATGAAACTGCCAAGTACCTCTACACACGGATACCGCCAAGTACCTACACCGGCAAGGCTACACGGACGTTCGTTCCACTACAACACCGAAATGTCAAGTTCGACTATGTTTTGTTGCCCTGTCCGGAGTCTTCAAGTACCCGAAGACCATATTGGCACCAAGTACATCTACCACCGTCTTCGGAATTGTCAAGAATGCCAAGTACCGCGACACCCAGATCCCTCGGATATGTCAAGTTCAACTAACGTCGCAAGAACGAGACCGGCGGGTCTGAAGACCCCGAGTACCACGACGACCCTCGAAGAGCTCGGAACGGTCAAGTTCGAATACCGTCGCGTGAACAAACTACTTCCTCTACCATCGCCGAGTACTACTACTTCCCACAACGATCGTGAACGACTACACCGCTTGACCCGAACCGCTCCGATAACGCACGCTTCGAAGGTATAACCTCGAAACGACCGCCCGTGGACGAATGCATATGTTGTATGAAATGCTCGCGGTTGCACCGTGCCTGACGTGTTTCTTGCATGTTCCCCGTTTCCATGTCGTCGTCTCGTGGGAACCCGGTTACCGGGATCACCCCACCTTCTATCACATGTCATGCTCCCGTCACTTTTCCTTTTGCACCGGTATCTCCATGAGCTATCGGAACCGGAATGTTGCCGTGGCACCATTTCCGCTGTCATTGTCGTGGCACCCCTTTCGTTTCCGCCACGATGACAAATGCTTCTTAATGCTCTTGTCAACTTTTAATAATAATTGCATAAAACTTGTTCACATCATCCGCATCATGATAACAACAATTAAAATGTTTAAATTGTTGTTGCACCAAATTGATAAATGCATATGGGGATTTACCGGAATTGTTGTTTGTTATTTCCGGCCTCATTTAAACTTGCCTAAATGTTTAGTTTACTTATGCTCCACCTCTTTCCATGTTTAAACAACATTTAATTTTGTTGGGTTCATAACAAGATCGAACTAAATAAGTCATGTGGTGTTTTCTTCAATATGCAACTCCGTTGCATAATGAGCTCCAATTAATTTGTAGGATTGTTTGCGCACTTTGCCATGCCATGCTTCATTAAACCGGACATGCATCATACTTGGTTGTGCATCATGCCATGTTCAAGTGTTGGTTGTTTACTAGGTTGTTTGTTTCTTTCCGGTGTTGCTTCTTCGGGTTAGTTCCGTTAACGTCGCGTTTTTGAGGATCCGTTCGACTACGTCCGTTTGTCTTCTTCATGGACTCGTTCTTCTTCCTTGCGGGATCTCAGGCAAGATGACCATACCCTCGAAATCACTTCTATCTTTGCTTGCTAGTTGCTCGCTCTTTTGCTATGCCTATGCTACGATACCTACCATTTGCTTATCATGCCTCCCATATTGCCATGAGCCTCTAACCCACCTTGTCCTAGCAAACCGTTGTTTGGCTATGTTACCGCTTTGCTCAGCCCCTCTTATAGCGTTGTTAGTTGCAGGTTAAGATTGGAGTTGTTCCATGTTGGAACATGGCTTGTTGTTGGGATATCACAATATCTCTTACTTAATTAATGCATCTATATACTTGGTAAAGGGTGGAAGGCTCGGCCTTATGCCTGGTGTTTTGTTCCACTCTTGCCGCCCTAGTTTCCGTCATATCGGTGTTATGTTCCCGGATTTTGTGTTCCTTACATGGTTGGGTTATAATGGGAACCCCT
Source organism: Triticum urartu (assembly GCF_056163025.1). Lineage (NCBI taxonomy): Eukaryota > Viridiplantae > Streptophyta > Magnoliopsida > Poales > Poaceae > Triticum > Triticum urartu. Next base: position 108,232,787 of record NC_141875.1, on the reverse strand, counting down.
TGACAGTTCGCTTTGAATAAAACTCCTCCAGCAAGGCCCAACCTTGGTTTTACCATTCGCCACCTAGCCTTTTTCCCTTGGGAGTCGCGCATCCCGAGGGTCATCTTTATTTTAACCCCCCTGGGCCAGTGCTTATCTAAGTGTTGGTCCAAACTGAGCGATGTCCGGTGGCTACCAGGGGCAACTCTGGGCTGGCCTACCCGACGTCTTGCTCATCCGGTGTGCCCTGAGAACGAGATATGTGCAGCTCCTATCGGGATTTGTCGGCACATCTGGGTGGCTTTGCTGGACTTGTTTTACCATTGTCGAGGATGTCTTGTAACCGGGATGCCGAGTCTGATCGAATTGTGTTGGGAGAAGGAATATCCTTCATTGACCGTGAGAGCTTGTGATGGGCTAAGTTGGGACACCCCTGCAGGGATTTGAACTTTCGAATGTCGTGCCCGCGGTTATGGGCAGATGGGAATTTGTTAATGTCCGGTTGTAGATAACCTGAAACTTAACTTAATTTAAATGCATTAACCGCGTGTGTTACCATGACGGTCTCTTCTCGGAGGGGTCCGGGAAGTGAACACGGTGTTGGAGTTATGCTTGACGTAGGTTGTTCTAGGATCACTTCTTGATCATAGTTTATCGATCGTGCTTTGCCTTCTCTTCTCGCTCTCATTTGCGTATGTTAGCCACCATATATGCTAGTGCTTGCTGCAGCTCCACCTCATACCTTTTACCCTTCCCATAAGGTTAAATAGTCTTGATCGCGAGGGTGTGAGATTGCTGAGTCCCTGTGACTCACAGATACTTCCAAAACCAGTTTGCAGGTGCCGATGAAACCGTGCAGGTGACGCAACCGAGCTCAAGGAGGAGCTCGATGAAGAATCTCGTTCATTGTGTTGTTTCGTTTCAGTTGATCGGTAGTGGAGCCCAGTTGGGACGATCGGGGATCTGTGTAGCATTTGGGGTAGTCTTCTTTTATTTTGGTTCCGTAGCCGGACCTTGTGTGTATCTGGTTGATGTAATGTTATATTCATGTATTGTGTGAAGTGGCGATTGTAAGCCAACTATGTATCTCTTTCCCTTATGTATTACATGGGTTGTGTGAAGATTACCTCACTTGCGACATTGCTTTCAATGCAGTTATGCCTCTAAGTCATGCTTCGACACGTGGGAGATATAGCCACATCGAGGGCGTTACAGCTAATCAAGCAATTATGTCTTATCAAAATACCATAGCCAAAGAAAACTTATCCCTACGAAATCATATAGTTTGGTCATGCTTCATTTTCATCACACAAAATGCTCCCATCATGCACAACCCCAATGACAAGCCAAGCAATTGTTTCATACTTAGCCTTTTCAAACTCTTTCAACTTTTACGCAATATATGAGTGCAAGCCATGGACATAGCACTATGGGTGGAATAGAATATGATGATTGAGGTTGTGTGAGAAGACAAAAAGGGAGAAAGCCTCACATTCACGTGGCCAATCAATGGGCTATGGAGATGCCCACCAATTGATGTCAATACAAGGAGTAGGGATTGCCATGCAACGGATGCACTAGAGCTATAAATATATGAAAGCTCATTAAACAAACTAAGTGGGTGTGCATCCAACTCACTTCCTCACGAAGACCTAGGGCATTGGAGGAAGCCCATCACTGGAATATACAAGCCAAGTTCTATAATGAAAAATTCTCACTAGTATATGAAGGTGAAAAAATAAGAGACTCTCTATCATGAAGATCATGGTGCTACTTTGAAGCACAAGTGTGGAAAAAGGATAGTAACATTGTCCCTTCTCTCTTTTTCTCTCTTTTTTGTTTGGGCCTTCTTTTCTCTTTTCTATGGCCTCTTTTTTTCGTCCGGAGTCTCATCCTGACTTATGGGGGAATCATAGTCTCCATCACCCTTTCCTCACATGGGACAATGCTCTAATGATGATCATCACACTTTTATTTACTTACAACTCAAAAATTACAACTTGATACTTAGAACAAAATATGACTCTATGTGAATGCCTCCGGCGGTGTACCGGGAATTTGATGAATCAAGAGTGACATGTATGAAAAATTAAGCATGGTGGCTTTCCCACAAATACGATGTCAACTACATGATCATGCAAAGCAATATGACAATGAATGATGCGTGTCATAATAAATGGAACAGTGGAAAGTTGCATGGCAATATATCTCGGAATGGCTATGGAAATGCCATGATAGGTAGGTATGGTGGCTCTTTTGAGGAAGATATAAGGAGGCTTTTGTGTGATAGAGCGTATCATATCACGGAGTTTGGATGCACCGGTGAAGTTTGCACCAATTCTCAAGGTGAGAAAGGGCAATGCACGGTACCGAAGAGGCTAGAAATGATGGAAGGGTGAGAGTGCGTATAATCCATGGACTCAACATTAGTCATAAAGAACTCACATACTTATTGTAAAAATCTACAAGTCATCAAATCCAAGCACTACACGCATGCTCCTAGGGGGATAGATTGGTAGGAAAAGACCATCGCTCGTCCCCGACCGCCACTCATAAGGAAAGCAATCAAAAAATACCCCATGCTTCAAATTTGTCACATAACGTTTACCATACATGCATGCTATGGGACTTGCCAACTTCAACACAAGTATTCATCAATTTCACCATTACTCAACTAGCACACCTCTAATATTACCACCTTTATATCTCAAAACAACTATCAAGCATCCAACTTCTCTTAGCATTTAAAATTTATAACCAAAGTAAGTTACCATGCTGTTCTAAAGGACTCTCAAAATGATATAAGTGAAGCATGAGAGATCAATTATTTCTATAAAATAGAACCACCGCCGTGCTCTAAAAGATATAAGCGAAGCACTAGAGCAAAATTATCCAACTCAAAAGATATAAGTGAAGCACATAGAGTATTCTAATAAATTCCAATTCATGTGTGTCTCTCCCAAAAGGTGTGTACAGAAAGTATGATTGTGGTAAACTAAAAGGCAAAGACTCAAATCATACAAGACGCTCCAAGCAAAACACATATGATGTGGCGAATAAAAATATAGCTCCAAGTAAAGTTACCGATGGACGAAGACGAAAGAGGGGATGCCTTCCGGGGCATCCCCAAGCTTAGGATTTTTACTGTCCTTCGATTTTACCTTGGGGTGCCTTGGGCATCCCCAAGCTTAGGCTCTTGCCACTCATTGTTCCATAATCCATCAAATCTTTACCCAAAACTTGAAAACTTCACAACACAAAACTTAAAAGAAAATCTCGTGAGCTCGTTAGTAAAAGAAAACAAACCACCACTTCAAGGTACTGTAATGAACTCATTATTTATTTATATTGGTGTTAAACCTACTGTATTCCAACTTTTCTATGGTTCATAAACTCTATTACAAGCCATAGATTCATCAAAATAAGCAAACAACACACGAAAAACAGAATCTGTCAAAAACAGAACAGTCTATAGTAATATGTAGGTTTAGAATACTTATGGAACCCCAAAAATTCTAAAATAAATTGCTGGAAGTGAGTAATTTATCTATTAATCATATTCAACAGAATTAACTAAATATCACTCTCCAGTAAAAAATGGCAGCAAATCTCATGAGCGCTAAAGTTTCTGTTTTTTGCAGCAAGATCGCAAAGACTTTCCCCAAGTCTTCCCAAAGGTTCTACTTGGCACAAACACTAATTGAAAACATAAAACCACATCTAAATAGAGGCTAGATGAATTATTTATTACTAAACAGAATCAAAAAGCAAGAAACAAAAATTAAAATTGGGTTGCCACCCAATAAGCGCTATCATTTTAACGCCCCTAGCTAGGCATAAAAGCAAGGATAGATCTAGGTATTATCATCTTTGGTATGCAATCCATAAGTGGCTATCATAATAGATTCATAAGGTAATTTAATTTTCTTTCTAGGAAAGTGTTCCATGCCCTTCCTTAATGGAAATTGGAATCTAATATTCCCTTCCTACATATCAATAATTGCACCAAGAATAATAGGACATGTAGGATTGCAATCTATATCAAGGACAATGAAATCTACGGGCACATAATTCCTATTTGCAACAATAACAACATCATTAATTCTTCCCATAGGTTTCTTAATGGTGGAATCCGCAAGATGCAAGTTTAAAAAATAATCATCAAATTCACGGAAACCTAGCAAATCACACAAAGTTTTAGGGATCATGAAAACACTAGCACCCAAATCACATAAAGCAAAGCATTCATGATCTTTAATCTTAATTTCAATAGTAGGTTCCCACTCATCGTGAAGTTTTCTAGGGATAGAAACTTCCAACTCAAGCTTTTCTTCATAATATTGCTTTAAAGCATCAACGATATGTTTAGTAAAAGCTTTATTTTGACTATAAGCATGCGAAGAATTTAGCACGGATTGCAACATGGAAATACAATCTATTAAAGAACAAGTATCATAATTAAATTACTTGAAGTCCAAGATAGTGGGTGATACGTCATCGTCGTGTCTACTTTTCCAAACACTTTTGCCCTTGTTTTGGACTCTAACTTGCAAGATTTGAATGGAAGTAACCCGGACTGACGCTGTTTTCAGCAGAATTGCCATGGTGTTATTTATGTGCAGAAACAAAAGTTCTCGGAATGACCCGAAACTCCACGGAGATTATTTTTGGAAATAATAAAAAATACTGGCGAAGAATCAAGGCCAGGGGCCCACACCCTAGCCATGAGGGTGGGGTGCGCTTGCCCCCTGGGCGCGCCCCTGCCTCATGGGCCCCCTGGAGCTCCACTGACCTCAACCTTGACTCCATATATTCGTGTTTGGGGAGAAAAAATAGAGGAGAAGGATTCACCATGTTTTACGATACGGAGCCGCCGCCAAGCCCTAAACTCTCTCGGGAGTGCTGATCTGGAGTCCGTTTAGGGCTCCGGAGAGGGGAATCCGTCGCCATCGTCATCATCAACCTTCCTCCATCACCAATTTCATGATGCTCACCGCCGTGCGTGAGTAATTCGATCGTAGGCTTGCTAGGCGGTGATGGGTTGGGTGAGATTTATCATGTAATCGAGTTAGTTTTGTTAGGGTTTGATCCCTAGTATCCACTATGTTCTGAGATTGATGTTGCTATGACTTCGCTATGCTTAATGCTTGTCACTAGGGTCCGAGTGCCATGATTTCAGATCTGAACCTATTATGTTTTCATGAATATATGTGAGTTCTTGATCCTATCTCGCAAGTCTATAGTCACCTACTATGTGTAATGATCTGGCAACCCCGAAGTGACAATAATCGGGACCACTCCCGGTGATGACCGTAGTTTGAGGAGTTCATTTATTCACTATGTGTTAATGCTTTGGTCCGGTACTCTATTAAAAGGAGGCCTTAATATCCCTTAGTTTCCACTAGGACCGCGCTGCCACGGGAGGGTAGGACAAAAGATGTCATGCTAGTTCTTTTCGATAAGCACTTATGACTATATTCGGAATACATGCCTACACGACTACTAGGAAAAGGCCTACTAATGGCGCACCAGTTTTGCCTACTAATGGCGCATCACTGGTGCGCCATTAGTATCACGCCACTAGTATTTATTACTAATTGTGCACCTCTGGTGCGCCATTAGTATCCCGCCATTAGTATCTGGTATACTAATGGCGCACCACCCAGTGCGCCATTACTATAGAACACCATGCGCCATTAGTATGCCTCCCAGGGGCCATATTTAACCATGTGCTTTGGCACACTAATGGCGCACTTCGGGTGGATGTGCCATTAGTATACTTGGCATACTAATGGCGCACTGTTTGGTGATGCGCCATTAGTATACTTTGGCATGCTAATGGCGCACTCTGTAGTGATGCGCCATTAGTATGGATATTAGGTTTTTTTTACTTTTTTGATTTTTGCACAGGTTACAAAATATATTATTTGACAGAATATAGACAGTAGCACACAGCAACAGTAGATTCATCAAATACAATATAAGATTAGTCTCTGAATACAATTCATCATATTACTCTCCGAATTCAAAAGACCGAACAAAGATAAAACATTACAAGTCTCGAGACCGCGATTATCGAGTTTGTCTTCACATTACAAGTCGATATCGATCATCTAAACTACCATCACATAGAAGAGAGCTGCGGTCATCACGATGAGCATCATCGCGATGAAACTGATCTTCATCCGGTTCCTCCAACGCTCCCTCCTCTCTCCCGCTAGATAGCGGGCGTATCTAGATTCCGCCTCCGCCCTAGTGGTGTACCCTTTGTAACTGTTACCGCTGAAACGGTGAACCTGTCTCCGACACTCCTCCCAGTCGTCGTAGACTCCGGGAACCTTACCCTTGTACACGACATACGATGACATCTCTATGCACAAGCCAAACAACAGACAATACATACATAAGCAATATATAAGTATGCAACAAAAGGATCGGAAGAGAAAAGCAAGACATGACATTAATAGCACGATTCATGGTCCTATTAATAAATAGCATCGATTACATCTAAGTTGAACGACTGTCCAAAACAAAGCGACATACAAGTTCATTAAAGTTTAATTACAACATGAGCTAATCAATGTTTCAGAACTACACATAGCATCACTACTGTCGACTTGACTCATGGGACCGGAGCATGGATGAAGCCGCCGTCTGTCATGATGGTCATGAAATCGCGGGCGTTGTCAGCCTGCATTTGTAGCGTTCCATCTATCTCCCTGTTGGACGGTTGATATCTGAGGTAGAACTGCCCCGAGGTATGAAGGACATCTTGATGGATGATGTCCGCAAACTCCGACTGGATGCGAAAGAATTCTTGTCTGATGTCCGCGTCCTGGATTGCCGACAAGCTCGCGGCACAATCTTTGAGATTATTAGGTAGTAGAAGGTGATGATGGTCCCTTACGATCGCCCCCATGTGATGGAGGGCGTAGTAGGCATCCTTCTGACCGCCAGGCGGCTGCTTGACGCAGAAGAACGTCGTATTGTGGGCGAACACGTGCTTGCCGTACTTACGAACTGCCCTGGTGAAGGTGCCTCCAGATTTGGCGTAGCCGGGGAGAACATCATCAAGAACTTTCTATATATTTGTGTAGTCTATCTTGGAGTTACGGTTCGGGTCGAAATACGTGGCCATGGAATATTTCGGGCTTAAGAGGATGACTGTGCAATGTGTGTCACTGCACAGAACACGGAATGTTAGAAAAAAAAAGAACGATTGAAATCTAAGAAATCATATGTTACGGGGCGGTTAAGGGATGACTTACTCAGGAAAGTAAGCCACAAGGAAGTTATCCTTATCTGGGTTTGCCAGAATGACGCCTTCGAGGTGTGAACTCACGACTTGGCGGTCCCCAGCGCTGCTCAAGAGCTTGGCACGCATGTAGAAGGGGTCGACGATCACGATGTCCGGGGTCTTGTCTCTAATGATCCGCATCTCCATACTCAGCGAAAACAGCCGAACGAAGGTGTAGTGCAGCGGATGAAGGTTAAACATAGCAAAGATGTCATCAAACCGCAGGACGATCGTACCCCCGATGTCGCCATCCACAAAGCCCTTGCCCTCTGGCACCTTGGCCATGAAAACCGGGTATGCCACATCATTCTCTCTTAGATGCCGCTTCTCCAAAGAAAGAACACTGTCGTGCAGACTCCGCATAGCACCGGTTGCAGCATTGAGCATATTTGTCGGTAGCATCGCCCTACCCGCCACATGCACCCTCCTCGAGATATCCTTAGGTGAAGGTGGCCCGTCCTGATCACGGATCGTACTCGGTGCCGGCTGGCTCGCACCGGCGCCCTTTTTAGTCTGTCGTTTCCGGCTCTTCTTCTTGATCTGTTGTAATGGGACCGAGTTCTGCTCAAAGACCGCCTTCTTGAGCGTGTTGGGGCTGATAATATTTCGCACCTCAGCTATCTGAGGCTCAGTGAAGGCGGCAGCTGGAGGCGTCTCCTGAGAACTGAACACCAGACGACGCCTGTTGCAACTGGGTTTCTCCGACGTACCAGCTAGATCGCGGTCTTCTTGGTTGGGTTCTTGAGAAGGAGGCCCGCGGAACTCGTCATCGTACACATGTCCGGCAAAGTACTTATCGACGTTGGTAAATGTACCATTGTCGTCGTCCGGATCTTTTGCCATATGCATGTCCGGATCCTATGCCATAGGGATGTCCGGCATGTCCGGTAGCGTTGCGGCATTCTTGCCATGGCTTGGCGCCGGCACGACTGGCAGTCTTGTCTGTGGGGTGGTGTCCCCCGCCCCCAAACGAATCTGGCTCTTCGGCCAAAGCAGGGGCCAACTTACGCAGGCGCTGAGGGTCATCTCATCTTCTTCATCGGCCCCAGCGGGTCGAATCGGAGGTAACAACTTGTCGCAGCCTGGCAGCACCCGAACCACTTCAACCCTATACATTGTGGGAGGCATCGGATTACCGTGGAACACGGGGTTGCCCGGTTGAACGATTCTTCCCTTGGCGACATCGACCAACTCGCCGCCCACGAAGTGCAGGAGAGTGCAAGGAACGTCGGCGGCGCCCTGCGAAAACATGTAGGGCGTCAGGGATGCCAGTCAAAGGAAAGGAGATGAAGTCATCGGCCGAGAGGCTTAGTTACCGTGATGCCGTCGAGCTTGGCTAATGTCGAGGCACCGCCAACGGCGGGCATGCAACTGACGGAGGGGCCGCTTGCTGGCGAGGTGCCAGCCGGTGTACACCCGGGTGCATTAAGCTCCAATGCCCATGCCGGCGCCGGAGATACGAATACCGCCTCCGCCGGAGACACCAATGGCGCCGCCTGCGCGATGTGCGAGTTGCTGGCTGTGAATCTGGGAACCGGGGAAGGCCCCTGTTGGCCGCCCGTAATCCACGTCGTCAGCCCATGAATCAACGTAGGCACCATGGCGTTGAGCTTCGTTCCCAGTTTTTGTTCCACTTGCTCTTGGACAAGCTCCGGAATCCGCGCCACTTGTGCCTTGAGTGCTTCAACCTCGCGCGACTGGCTTTCCGAGCTGGTCTTTTTCTCCTTTCGCCCACCAGCGGTATAGTATGACGACCATTTTGTGGACAAGCCTTTGCCGGCCACACGACCAGCTGACGTCGGCTTATTGAGCTTATCCCTGTTTTTCATTACGTTCAACGCCCTATTCAAAGGGGTGTCGAAAGGGGAGCTCTGAGACGACCCCGCGCTACTGCTTTCTTTGTCCTGCGGAAGGAACGTGAACCATTTAGAAATATTGGGGATTAATTAGAATGCAACCATATGGAGCTAATTACGCGGGGGTGTATTCCTTACCGAAACAAGCTCAAGCGCCTTGGTCTTCGGATCCGTGGTAAGCTCCTTTGTTACCGGGTCCTCCTTGTACCGGGCCTTGAGAAAGTTCCTGGTCTGCTTGTCATGGTATTTCTCGAAGCGGGGCGGTAGGCCTTGCTCGGCACGCTCCGCGTCCTCCTTGTCCCATATAGGCTCTGCCACTCTGTAACCGCCGGGACCGAGTTGGTGGACCCCTAAGTTCAACTGCCGCATTTCTTTCCCCCACTGACTTGATTCGGAGGTTGCGGGGCTCTCGCACTTGATCTTGAACTCCTTGTAGTCATCTTCGCTCATCAAAGGATATTTCGCCTTGATCTTCTCATAACTATCACCTTTGTCAATCATTGCCTTCACCGTGCTTTTCCAAGTAGACAGGGCCGTGCTCATCCTCATGAGGGCGGCACCATTCACTTTATTCCCCGAGAGGCGTGTGTTTGCAAACTCAGTGGGGAACTTGTATCGTTCGTGCAGCTTCGTGAAGAGGAGGCTGCGCAAATTCCCTCGGTCCTTATGCCTTAGGTTCTCAGTGTTGATCGAGACGGTGCTCCGGAGAATGCACCCGAGCTGAACCGAGTACCCCTTGACTACGTGTTTGGGCGCCGTCGGATGCCCGTCGGAGTTCACTTCAGTAAATTCCTCCCTGACGGTGCCGAGCACGTTCGGGCGTCGTTCCTTCCGTTGCCTCTTCGGTTGGCTGCGATCTGTGCGTGCGCCGCCATCATCAGTGGTGGCATCCGCGGCGCCATCATCAGTGGTGTCATCCCCGGTGCCTCTAGGGGTTGTGTAGTCAGGATCGGTGTCTTCCGCGGCGTCCTCATAGCGGTGAGGTTCTTCCTCCAACTCCTGGGACAGCTCCCAAAATTGCTTGCCGCCCGAACCGCCGGCCTCATCGTTGTGGGCCATGTTTCGCTCTAAATAGGAAAAAAGTTTGGTTAAAAAGTTGGTTATTGTCAAGGAACAAGATCATGGTCTCATCATTTAGGGTTTTTCGACACCGATGCATCCTAAAAGCTAAGCTTTTATCATTTAGGGTTTGTCGACGCCGAGGCACCCTAAAAGCCTAAGCGTACTAATCACTTGGCTCTATTGCCACCTATGTTGGGTTTATCATCTAGGGTTTATCGATGCTAAGGAGAATTCTAAGTTGGGCCTAATCACTTGGCTCTATTACCACCTATGGTTTAATGCAGCAAGAATGGCGGGGCAGTTGATCCTACTTAACTAAGTACTAAGATACCCCGGCCCATGCATTAGTCACGAGTACCCCATATGTCCTATTTTTAGCAAAGTCATGCTAAAATTCATGGAAAATTTCAGCATGACCTTTGCTGAAAATAGGACATATGGAGTACCCGAATTTGCCGGAACGGAAGTTAATCGACATTCCGGCAAACTCAAGGGCCTCTCGGGGTACCTGCAAATTCATCACGACACAATGGTCGGAGACAAAACCCAGCCACAGACCATATGGTCCTCTGCTTTCATATGGACAAAAATCAGCTCAACTTATGCGAGCTTCCATTCCAGATATAATAGGTCACCCAACAAAAAATCATCAATAGTTTAGCAAGTCTGTACAAACACAGAAAGAATAGAAAGTTTGCTGCCTATTCAAACACAGAAACAAAACACTACTTGAAACTTCTGCTACATTTGGACCATGGCAATTTACTTTCATGGAGCATGACAAATGTATTTTACAGATCATGGCATTGTTTTTACTATATGCACCATGGCAAATTTCTGTCACTTCAATAATTAAGTTCTTGGAATGGGAATATCAAAGACTTTTAGCTAGAATGAGCCTATATAACTTAGGCACAGCACAATACATGGTGCAAAACACACAATGTGCAGATGGTAATGATGACCAGAACATACAAACTGAAGTAGACAAAGATCCTGCCGACCAAACCATCATAAGATCATCTGCAAACTCAACTTATTATATCATGTCCTGTGCCTGATCATCAAACTGAATTTACTGCATTTCACAACCTGGTAACATAAAATGCTCTTAGGCTGAGCCTGTTTTAAAAAACATATCTAGGAGTTTATATACTATGTGCCTGTAAAATTTCACGAAGAAATATGAATTTGTGGGTTATGGCAAGAAAATGATTCTATAATAGCATTATAAATGAAATTTCACAAGTATGCAGATCACATCCTGGTGCATATGTGGGGTTTTTTACTTAGAAAATACAAAACTTCTATTATTGTTTTTATTTTTAACCATGGAGCTACTGGATTAAGTGAGAGCTATATGCGGTTTTTTTAAAACACGTGAGAACTCCTACATGCTTGCCAGGCCATGCAAAAAATGAGTGATGTTTCCAGAATTATTTCTTAGAGTGAATACAGTATGTTCTCCAAAACTCAGCAAACAATATGCAGATCGTTCTTAGTGTCTCTTGCTTTTCTGATAGCCAAATAGCCACTAATGATATGCCATTGGGATCATCATCGCTTCAAATCATTTGTCTGGAAACAAAGGAATGTATAAACTGAATTTGTAGAATAATAAAGACAGATTTGATCAAGCTCCACTCATGTCCATAACTCTGATATATGTTAGTGTCGGGGGTATATTTGAACTAGAAACTATATAAGATTCTAGTTTGACTATTGTTGTACCTTTTATTCTAGTTGCTACATGATTCTAAGACCCACACATATTTTTCTCATTCACATGAAGCAATTGTGTGATCTCAACTTCTGCAAGCAAAGCTATTTAAGGGAAGGCTCCTAACTGAATTTTCATTCACACAAGTTTTTGACAGTAGCTCCTAACTGAATTTTCTGCTTAAAGGGAAGGCTGAGTTAAGTGGAAAGATGATACAATTTGCGTAACATAACCCTAGAACACATCTTCTACTATAAATTTGCTGACTTTTGCTAACCCTAGAACACATCAGAAGGAAATCAAGAGGGGGAAGAGGGTTGTGGTACTCGCGGGAGGTAGCCTAGGGGGAAGGAGGGGAAGGGGGAGAGGTGAGGAATCACCTGTGGGATAACGACAGGCTGCCGTAGGAGGGCGCCGGCGTCGAGGAGGCGGCGGGCGGCGGCGCATCAAGGAGGAGGCGGCGCGTCGAGGAGGCGGCACGTCGAGGAGGCAGCGCGTCGAGGAGGCAGCGCGTCGAGGAGGAGGCGGCGCGTCGAGGAGGAGGCGGCGCGTCGAGGAGACCACGGCGCCTTCTTGCTTCCCCGAGCCCTTCCTCGAAGACGGCGATGGGGGCAGGGCAGGGGCTGACTGGGGGCGGCGATGGAGACGGAGGGCAGGGGCTGTCGGCGACGGCGACGGAGGGCAGGAGCTGCAGTGGTGGGGGCGCGGGGGGGGGGGGGGGGCGGAGGCGCGGGGGCGGCGGCGGCGTGGGTCGGGGCAACGGGGGGAAGTGAATCTGGTGAGGGAGAGGGACGAAGGGGATCTGGCGAGAGGGAGGGAATTAGCTAGGGGGAATCTTACTAATGGCGCACCAGCGGTCGGTGCGCCATTAGTAATCTTTTTTTTACATAGCAATGGCGCACCAGCCAGAGGTGCGCCATAACTAATTTATTTTTATTTTTTGTTGCATGTAATATTTTTTTTAGAAAATTAATATGAATATGAAACAGTAATATTTTTTTATAAAAACAGTAATAATTGTTGTTTAACAACAATTGTAGTCTACACTTTTTTATTATTATTTTTTAAAAAATGAATATGAATATGAAATGGGGGGTGCTCGTCGGTGGCGGTGGAGCGGGGGAGGGTGCGGGGGTGCTCGTCGGTGGTGGTGGAGCGGGGGAGGGTGCGGGGGGTGCTCGTCGGTGGCGGTGGACCGGGGGAGGGTGGGGTGGGTCGTCGGCGGCGGTGGAGCTAGCGGGGGAGGGTGCGGGTGGGATCGAGATCGAGATGGAGGGGGATAGCGATCGAGATGAAGGGGCATCGAGATCGAGATGGAGGGGGAATCGAGATCGAGATGGAGGGGGAATCGAGATCAAGATGGAGGGGGATAGCGATCGAGATGGAGGGGGATAGCGATCAAGATGAAGGGGCATCGAGATCGAGATGGAGAGGGAATCGAGATCGAGATGGAGGGGATCGAGAAATGAAGACTACGATTTAAATACAGTCAATGATATCAAAAAGTGCCCATGAAATTTAAAAATATTCATGATATCAAAAAGTTCCCATGAAATACAACCGAGAAATGAAGACTATGAAGACTACGATTTAAATACAGTCGATGATATCAAAAAGTGCCCATGAAATTTAAAAATATTCATGATATCAAAAAGTGCCCATGAAATACAATCGAGAAATGAAGACTACGATTTAAATACAGTCGATCTTAGCTAGCTATCTGTTCATAATCTTCTTGCCCTTCTTTTTCGCAAATGGAGTTCTTCTGTGGAACGGACGTCCTTTAGGTAGGGTGGTCCTGCTTCTTCTTGTGGTGTATGCTGCTACTTCATCGTCGTCGTCATGTTCGATCTTCGGGTCGCTGCACTTGTCGAAGTCTTGCTCATTGGATACTCCATCCATTCCGGTGATCTTCCTTTTGCCTCTCCTCACGACAACACGACTGGGCTTTGACGGGTCGGTAATGAAGAAGCATTGGTCCACTTGGGAAGCCAGTACCCATGGCTCATTTTTCGCGGTGACGTTTGCGCCCGCGGTCTTGGATTTGGCTTCGGGTATAACCATGGTGGTGAAATACCGGTCTTCTTTTAGGACGCTCTTGGCCCATCTGACACGGAACATCGGGACCTTCTCTCTAGCGTAGCTCAGCTCCCAGATCTCCTCGATCCTTCCATTGTATCTGTCCTTGTCGTTACCGGTGTAGGATTCCATCGTTACCCCGGAGTTCTGATAACCATCGCTCTTCATGTCCTTGTCCTCGGTGTAGAATGTGTAGCCGTTGATATCGTATGCCTCATAGGTCATCAGTTTGTGCTCGGCGCCCTGTGACAAGGCAAATATGAGTTGTTCTTCCGCGGAAGAATCCTCATGTAAAGGGTACGACAGAAGCTTCTGCTTGAACCAACACGTGAAACATGAGTTGTGCTCTTTGATTATATCTCCGTCCGTCCTCTGTTGGCCTCGGTCATTGTACGTCTTCTCAATAAAGGTTTTGTGCTCTACCACCCAAGGATCGACCACGTCTATGTGTTGTAGCGCGACTAGGTTTGCTCTTTCAAAGTCGGCGAGTCGACCCTCGAAGTCGACATGCATTTCGTGGCGACCCTCATGGTGACCCCATCCAGCGAGCCTGCCGAGGTGCCTGTTGACGGGCAGACCAACGGGGTTCTCGATGCCTAGATAATTTGTGCAGTAGGAGATGCACTCTTCGGTCAGAAAGCCCTTGGCTATGCTTCCCTCTGGACGTGACATGTTGCGAACGTATCCTTTGATGACAACATTCATCCTTTCGAACGGCATCATGCTGTGCAGGAACGTCGGCCCGAGTTGGATGATATCCTCCCCAATATGGACCAGCAGATGCACCATAACGTCGAAGAATGCGGGCGGGAAGTACATCTCAAGCTCGCATAGTATCACCACGATCTCTTCCTGTAGCCTTCTGAGTTGCCTCAGGCCAACCGACTTCCGAGAGATGACGTCGAAAAATTTGCATAGGCCAAATAGCATTTCACGGATGTGCACGTCCATGATCCCACGGATTGCAACTGGAAGTATCTGCGTCATCAGCACGTGACAGTCGTGAGACTTCATCCCGCTGAACTTCTGCTTTGCTGGGTCTAGGTATCTGCTTATCTTCCCCGCGTAACCGTAAGGAAGTTTTACTCCTCCGAGGCAGGTGAAAAACTGCTCGATCTCCTCCTGACTTAGAGTGAAGCACGTGGGAGGGTAGTCATTTCCCGTCTTCTTGGCCTTTTTGCCTTTGCGACGACTTTCTGTGTCCTGCTTCGCCTCATCATCATCATTAGCGTGAAGCTCCTGCCTGATGCCCATTGATTTCAAGTCTGCCCTTGCTTTCAGCCCATCTTTGGTCCTCTCTGGCATGTTGAGCAGGGTACCAAGCAGACTCTCGCACATGTTCTTCGTGATATGCATGGCATCAAGGCTGTGAGGCACACGGTGGATCTTCCAGTACGACAAGTCCCAGAAAACAGACCTCGTTTTCCATACCTTCAGTAGCGGCTCTGGCGCCTTTCGCTTCTTTCCCGGCTCTGGCGCCTTTTGCTTCTTTCCCAGCAGTGGGCAATCTTTCCAATTTTTCAACAGCCCGTCTATTTCCTTGCCGCTCCTCGTACGTGGGCATCTTCGGGGTTCGGTTTCACCATCGAACAGATCCTTGCGTTTCCTCCATGGGACATCGTCGCGAAGCCACCTTTCATGTCCCATGAACACAGTTTTCGAAGACACGGGATCTCTATCTAGCTGGCGATACGTTGTGTCATCCATGCACCTGACGCATCCAGAAAATCCGTGGACCACCTGCCCCGCGACATATCCGTAACCGAGATAGCCGTGCACCGTCGTGAGCAGTGCGGCTCTCACAGGGAAATATTCTTTCTCTGCGGCATCCCACGTATTGGCCGGCGTTTTCCACAGCGTGTCTAGCTCCTCTTTCAGCAGCCCCAGATACAGATTGATGTCGTCCCCTGGTTGTTTCGGCCCTTCAATTAGCATACTCATGTGAATGTACTTCCTCTTCATGCACAACCAGGGGGAAGGTTGTACATCCACACAAACACAGCTAGGTGCTATGTGTGCTTCTCTGGCTGCCAAACGGATTAACTCCATCAGTGCTCGCGCCCAGCATGATGTTCCTTGGATCCTTCCCAAATTATGGGTGTTCAAAGTTCAACGCTTGCCACTGGCTCCCATCCTTAGGGTGACTCAGCATCTTGTCTTTTTTATTTATCTCCGGGTCATTTGCGTCATCTTCTCGCTTCTGCTCCTCCCTATCCGCATGCCAACGCAGGAGCTTTGCTACCTTAGGGTCTGCGAAATACCGCTGCAGACGAGGAGTGATCGGAAAGTACCACACCACTTTTCGAGGAGCTTTCTTCCTCTTCTTGTATCGAGTGACGCCGCACACCGGACATATGGTAGACTCCGCGTGCTCGTCCCGATAAATGATGCAATTGTTCATGCACACATGGTATTTCACGTGCGGTAAATCTAGAGGACACACGACTTTCTTCGCCTCCTCGAAACTGGTCGGGCACTTGTTCCCCTTGGGAAGACGTTCGTGCCAGAATGACATGTTCTCATCGAAGCATGCGTCGGTCATTTTGTGTTTTACCTTCATCTCCAGAGCCATGAGCGTTACTTTTAGGCGGGTATCCTCGGGTCTGCATCCTTCATACAATGGAGTAACCGCGTCTATCTCCAGTTGATCCAGCTTGGCTTTCTCTCGGGCGGCAGCTCTTGCGTTATCCGTCTGCTTGAGAAGCAGCTCTTGAATATGAGGGTCCTGCACCCAGCCCATCGATGGTCCATCGTCGTCTGCTCCGCCGGCATCTTCATCTTCATGATCATGCCCTTCGTCTGCTCCGGCATCTTCCTCATCATCATGTCCGGCATCTTCTACATGATGACTGTGTACAACATCACCGTCGTGATCATGTCCTGGAGATTCTTCGTCTTCTCGCCCGCCCGAGCCGCGGTGGTTGTCTCGCTGCCCTTCCTCATTTCTTACCCGGCCCCCATGGATGACTTCATAGTCATCTTCATCACCTTGCCACCGATAGCCATCCATGAAACCACGCAAGAGCAGGTGGTCCCGCACCTGCCCGGAATCCGAGTCCACAATAAGGCTCTTCAGCTTGCATCTTCTACATGGACATCTTATCTTCGTCTCGTTCTTTTGAAGCATCTCAGCCTTCGCGGAGCTCAAAAACCTATTCACGATGCCTTCGGTCATCGTGCGGACCATGGTCGCCTGCTGGGTAGAGCAAAACAATATTTTAGAACCAAGAAAAAATTTGGCATGACTTCCCCTAAAAATAGGACCAAAAAGAATGCATAGTGCCAAAATTCTCGCCGAAATGGAAATGAATCAACATTCCGGCAAAATATTGGCAACTATCGCATTTCAAATACCGGTACCTTCAAACACAAACATATATGCAACACCACAAACATATACAACACCACAAACATACATAGATCTAGCTAGGCCACAAAAAGTGCATGTGCACATTGTTGGAGCGAGCTAGGGAGAAAAAAAGTAGATCTACAACATGAAGATAGCTTTCCCCTTACTTACCTATCAAAAAAAAGGTAATTTCAACACTTAATTTTTATGAATCTATGGTGCAAATGAGGTGAGGAGGAGGAGGCAGCCGACAAGCTTAGAGAAGGAGGTGGGGGAATGAAGTGGGGAAAGTGAGTGTGTAGGTGTGGCTGTCCAAAAATATCTAGCTGGTCCCAGGTTACTAATGGCGCACCAGACAGTCATGCGCCATTAGTAACCCAACATACTAATGGCGCACCACAAAGACATGCGCCATTAGTACTTTTGCAAAAAAGTAAAAATAATAATTTTTATACTAATGGCGCACTATGCAACGGTGCGCCATTAGTAGTTTTGCAAAAAAGTAAAAAAATACAATAGTGGCGCACTCTATGGCTGGTGCGCCATTAGTAGTTCTAACTACTAATGGCGCACTCTGCCCGGATGCGCCATTAGTATGTTTGAAAAAATGAAAAAAAAACATTTTGTTACTAGTGGCGCACCGTGTGCCTGGTGCGCCATTAGTGTCTTCCACACTAATGGCGCATCTCCACATGGTGCGCCATTAGTATATAGTACTGGCGCACCACTTCTCTGGTGCGCCATTAGTGTCAATTTCATCTTTAGCCCTTTTCCTAGTAGTGCACTACATTGATGAATTGGAGCTAGTTCTGTGTCACCCTAGGTTATGACTGTTACATGATGAACCACATCCGGCATAATTCTCTATCACTGATCCATTGCCTACAAGCTTTCCATATATTGTTCTTTGCTTATTTACTTTTCCGTTGCTATTGTTATCATCACTACAAAACACCAAAAATATTACTTTTGCTACCGTTACCACTACTATCATATTACTTTGCTACTAAATACTTTGCTGCAGATATTAAGTTTCCAGTTGTGGTTGAATTGACAACTCAACTGCTAATACTTGAGAATATTCTTTGGCTCCCCTTGTGTCGAATCAATAAATTTGGGTTGAATACTCTATCCTCAAAAACTGTTGTGATCCCCTATACTTGTGGGTTATCAAGACTATTTTCTGGCGCCGCTGCCGGGGAGCATAGCTCTATTCTTTGAGTCACATGGGATTTATATCTGCTTATCATTATGAAGAACTTGAGAGATCCAAAAACGAAGATTTATCCCTCAACTATGATGGGAGGTAAGGAACTGCCATCTAGCTCTGCACTTGATTCACCTTTTGTTTTGAGTAAGCTTGCGACACCTAAACCTGCTTCTGCTATTAATTCTGATATGTCGCATATTATTGATGATACCACTTCTACTATGCATGATACTTATGATGAAACTACTTCTATGCTTGATACTACTATGCCACTTGGTGAATTTCTTGATGAACAACTTGCTAGGGCTAGAGAGAATGAAATTATTGAAACTGTTAATATTGATGAAAGTGATGATGAAGGCTCCCCTAATAAATATGAATTGCTTGTTGTGCCTGAGGGCTATGTTATGGATGAAGAAACTAAAAGAGACTTTCTCGCTTGCAATGATGGAAGTGATCTTAAGAAATTATTAGCTAAGCTTAAACAAAAATACTCTGAATGCTAGAATGAAATATGATCCTGCTTATGCTACTTCACCTATCTTTGTTACTGATAAGGATTATGAATTCGCTACTGATCCTGATATAATTACTTTGGTTGAATCTGATCCTTTTTATGGCTATGAATCTGAAACTGTTGTGGCACATCTTACTAAATTGAATGATATAGCCACCCTGTTCACTGATGATGAGAGAACTTGCTACTTTTATATCCTTAAAATATTTCCGTTCTCATTAAAGGGTGATGCTAAGATATGGTTTAATTCTCTTGATCCTGGTTGTGTGCGTAGTCCCCAGGATATGATTTATTACCGCTCTGCTAAATATTTCCCTGCTCATAAGAAACAAGCTGCCTTAAGGGATATATATATATATAATTTTGAGCAAATTGAAGAAGAGAGTCTCCCACAAGCTTGGGGGAGGCTTCTCCAATTACTTAATGCTTTGCCTGATCATCCTCTTAAGAAAGATGAACTACTTGATATCTTTTACAATGGACTAACCGATGCTTCCAGAGATTACCTGGATAGTTGTGCTGGTTCTGTTTTCAGGGAAAGAACACTGGATGAAGCTGAAATTCTATTGAATAATATGTTGACAAATGAAAATAATTGGACACTTCCTGACCAACTCCTGAGCCTATTCCTAAACCAACTCCTAAGAAAAGAGGTGTTCTATTTCTCAGTCCTAAAGATATGTAAGAGGCAAAGAAATAAATGAAAGAAAAGGGTATTAAAGAAGAAGATGTTAAAAATTTAACTCCTATTGAAGAAATACATGGTCTTAATTTACCACCTATTGAAGAAACACATGGTCTTGATAACCCGACACATGTAGTAAAGGTAAATTCTCTCTATAGATATGATAAAGCTGAAATCCCTCCTACAAAGTTTGCTAGCCAATGTTTGGATGAGTTTGATAACTTTATGGTTAAGCAAGAAGACTTCAATGCTTATTTTGGTAGACAATTGAAACAAAATGCTTATATGATTGAACACTTGGGTAATTATATGTCTAGAGTTAAAGGTGAACTTAAACTCATTAGTAAACATGCTTCTATGGTTACCGCTCAAGTAGAACAAGTACCTGAAGCTCAGAATGATTTGCTCAATGAATTAAATAGTAAGAAAAATGATAATGCCGTTAGAGTTATGACTAGAGGTGGTAAAATGACCCAGGAACCTTTGTATCCTGAGGGCCATCCTAAGAGAATTGAGCAAGATTCTCAGATAAATAATATAGATGCACCTAGTCCTTCTAAAAGGAAGAAAAAGAAAAATGATAGTACTTTGCATGCTTCTAGTGAACCTGTTATTGACACACCTGAGAATCCCAATGATATCTCTATTTTTGATGCTGAAACACAATCTGGTAATGAATATGAACCGTGGTAATTTTCATGTTGATGCTCAACCTTGCAATGATAATGATGTAGAGATTGAACCTATTGTTGATCTTGATAACCCACAATCAAAGAATCAACGTTATGGTAAGAAAGACTTTGATGCTAGGAAGCACGGTAAAGAAAGAGAACCATGGGTTTAGAAACCCATGCCTTTTCCTCCTAAGCTATCCAAGAAAAAGGATGATGAGGATTTTGAGCGCTTTGCTGAAATGATTAGACCTATCTTTTTGCGTATGCGTTTGACTGATATGCTTAAAATGAATCCTTATGCTAAGTATATGAAAGATATTGTTACTAATAAAATAAAGATACCGGAAGCTAAAATTTCCACCATGCTTGCTAATTATACTTTTAAAGGTGGAATACCTAAGAAACTAGGAGATCCCAGAGTACCAACTATACCATGCTCCATTAAAAGAAACTATGTTAGAACTGCTTTATGTGATCTTGGAGCCGGTGTTAGTGTTATTCCTCTCTCTTTATATCGTAGACTTGATTTGAATAAGTTGACACCTACAGAAATATCTTTGCAAATGGATGATAAATCAACTGCTATACCTCTCGGTATTTGTGAGGATGTTCCTGTTATGGTTCCAAACGTTACTATTTTAACAGACTTTGTTATTCTTGATATTCCCGAGGATGATAGTATGTATATTATTCTTGGAAGACCCTTTTTGAATACTGCAAGGGCTGTTATTGATTGCAACAAGGGCAATGTCACTTTTCATGTTAATGGTAATGAGCATACGGTACACTTTCCGAGGAAACAACCTCAAGTCCACAGTATCAATTCTATTGGAAAAATTCCATTGATTATTTTGGGAGGTTTTGAATTTCCTCTTCCTACTGTCAAGAAGAAATATGATATTCTTATTGTAGGGGATGTGCATATCCCCGTTGAGGTAACCTAGTGTTATTCGAAAATTCTCCGGTTCCATGTTACTCGGAATGAGTTTGTTAACAAGACTTGATCAACCTTGTTAGTGGATTCCTTTTGATGAGCATGAGATGGATGAATTTAGAAAACACAACTCTTTGTACCCTCTTTTTACTTTCTGTTATTTATATTAAATAAAGCAAAAATAGTAATTTCTGTCTGTTTTCTGAATTATCCGTGCAATATAAAAATACCCCAAAAATAAAAGATCTCCAAATGCCCTGAAATTTAAATATGATTTTTCTGGAATATTTGAGAATATCTGGCACTGAGAACACAACAGGGGGAGCAAGCACCTGGCCACGAGGGTCCATGGCGCGCCCACCCCCCTGGGCGCGCCCCCTGCCTCGTGGGCCCATGGTGGCTCCCCTCAACTTATTCCTCCACCCACACACTTCTTCTTCCTCCCAAAAAAATCACCATCCCGCTCAAGCACGAGTTCTAGCTCATTTTGCTGTGATTTTCGATCTCCTTGCTCAAAGCACCTCTCACAAAACTGCTTTGGGGGATTGTTCCTTGGTATGTGACTCCTCCATTGGTCCAATTAGTTTTTGTTCTAGTGCTTTATTCATTGCAAATTTGTGCTGCCTAGGTGACCATGTTCTTGAGCTTGCATGTCAAATTTATATGGTTCCAAGTAGTTCTAATGCATGATATAGGCTCTAGGCACTTGTAGGAGTAGTTTCTATCAATTTTGTTGAGTTTGCTTTACTTTTATTTGAAGTTACTAAAAATTTTAGAAAATTTTCAGAGGAAAATGTACCAAGGTGGTTCTTCAAGGAAACAAGGACCCAGGCTTGCAATGCGTGATGCTGATGATGAACCACCAAGGGACGCCCCAGTGCGGCCTTGTGAATGGCCTTCATAGGACTTGATTGACCGAGCAGGAATTAAGGAAGAATTTAATGTATATTTGCGTAATGCTGATCTTGTGAGCTTCGAGGCGAAAAGTGCCGCCAGTACCACTATCTCACTAGTTCCTTTGTGACGAGGTTTGAATTTTCATCTTCACGCAATTCTCAGACTGTCCTGTTTGATCTTTATGAAAATTCTTATACTATGGACTTAGAGGATTTTACCACTGCTTGCAAACTTCCACAATGGGGTAGTGCTAGTGAACCTCGCAAATCTGAATTTAGAGATTTTTTTGCTAGTATAACTGTGGGGGAATCTAGAGATATAGCACAAGCTACCATAGGGAGCATTCATTTTCCTGCTATACATTATTTTGCTCTCTTCATAGGTAGGTGCATAAATGGTAAAGATGAAGCATGTCATATGTGTGTCCCTGACGTCAGTATTCTTAGGAGTGGTGTGTTAGGATATAAATCTTATAATTTGGGAGCCATTGTCGCACGTAGGTTGCATCATAATAGATTTAATGGAGATTTCTTTAGTGAAATTTATGCAACCTGTATAGCTAATTTTCTTGGTATAACCATACGTGAGGATGATATTGAGTTGCCTCCTGCTTATGTGGATTATGAGGCTATGGTTCGTCATCATTTTGTTGAGAGGAACGATCAGTTCCTCTAGTACCGACTAATCTTTGACAGACGACGCACCTATCATGTCGCTCTCCCTGCTTCTACTTTCTTTGAATTTCAGGCAAAAGGGAGATATTTTATAACCAGATAGGAGGCGGAAGAGTATAAGAGGAGGGCTAAGATAGCTCGCCTCTAAGCTACGGCCACGATGCAATGACTACTGCATCTCAGTACGACCCCAACTACAACTTTGGATATCCGCCAGGCCATCCATGGCATTAGACCAACTTAGGCCAAAAGCCTAAGCTTGGGGGAGTACGTATTTCCCACCGACATTACATTCATGTTCACACACTCATTGCTAGTTGTCGGTGCTTATACTTTTTCATTGTAATATCCATGCTAGTTTATTTTCTTTTCATGCTTTCTTGTTGTGTGTTTGATAAACCTTAAGAAAAACCAAAAAAATTAGTTGTAGCTTTTAGCTAGCTTTAATTTCTATGCTTGTAGTAGTAATTAAAAAGAAAACCCAAAAAGATTTCTTGTTCTTCTCTTGCTTGTTGGGAGCTTTCCCGTGTAAATAGTTTTATTTCTTTTCTTTGGGGGTCGATAGGAGAAGACCTTAATTAAACTGTTAAAGTGGCTCTTATATGCATTATTGTTGATCTGATAAAAGAGCCCATATTGCCTTGTCTTCTCCTGTTTATTGAATGCTTGCAGATTCTAGCTTAGTCCAATGCACGTGCACTATTATTATTATTATTCACATCATTCGGTCGTGCAAGTGAAAGGCAATTATGATGATATATGATGGACTGATTGAGATGGGAGAAGCTGGTATGAACTCGACCTCTCTTGTATTTGTAAATATGATTAGTTCATCGTTCCTGATTCAGCCTGATATGAATAAACATGTTTACAATGACAATTAGATATTATAGTTTCTTATGCCATGCTTAATTAGCTAGGAGCTCATAATAGTTTACCTTGCATGCCAACATGCTATTAAAATGGTTGTGATGTGGTATGATAGGGTGGTATCCTCTTTTAAACGATTCGAGTGGCTTGACTTGGCACATGTTCACGCATGTAGTTGAAACAAAATCAACATAGCCTCTACGATATTTATGTACATGGTGCATTATATCCTACTCATGCTTGCATTCGGTGTTGATTAATTTTAATGCATGTTCATGACTGTTGTCGCTCTCTAGCTGGTCGCTTCCCAGTCTTTTTCTAGCCTTCACCTGTACTAAGCGGGAGTACTGCTTGTGCATCCAATCCCATAAACCCCAAAGTTGTTCCATATGAGTCCACCATACCAACCTATATACAGTATCTACCTGCCGTTCAAAGTAAATTTGTATGTGCCAAACTCTAAACCTTCAAATAAACATTCTGTTTCGTATGCTCGAATAGCTCATGTATAAACTAGGGATGTCTGTATCTTCCATGTTAGGCAGGTTATTCTCAGGAGGAGTGGACTCCGCTCCTCACTCATGAGAAAATGGCTGGTCACCGGGATGCCCAGTCCCATGCTTTATGCAACTCAAATCAAAATAATTGCAAACAAAACTCCCCCGGACTATTGTTAGTTGGAGGCACTCGTTGTTTCGAGCAAGCCATGGATTGATGCTTGTTGGTCGAGGGGGAGTATAAACTTTACCATTCTGTTTGGGAACCGCCTATAATGTGTGTAACATGGAAGATATCACCATCTCTTGGTTGTTATGTTGACAATGAAAGTATACCGCTCAAAATATTATTCACCTCTATTTCAAAATCGAGCTCTGGCACCTCTAAAAATCCCTGCTTCCCTCTGCGAAGGGCCTATCTATTTACTTTTATGTTGAGTCATCATCCTCTTATTAAAAAGCACCAGTTGGAGAGCACCGCTGTCATTTGCATTCATTACTGTTAATTTACATTGAGTATGACTTGATTGGATCTCTTTTACCATGAATTACAATGTCTAGTCAGTCCTTGATCTTTAAAGGTGCTCTGCATTTATGTTTTGCGGTCTCAGAAAGGGCCTGCTCTAGTTTTGGTGCTGCTAACTAAGGGTCGAATTTCATGACTTGATGAAGAGGAAGCCGAGTATCTTTGGTCTTGAAGAGTCAGGCCAATCCAACCGCTTGCTCCTGCCCAACTCAGTCTCAGTCGTACCATAATGCGCCTGGACTCAACACTTTTCTTGCTCCAAGACCACCCTCTAGCCCTCATGTAAAATAGATGTTCCGTTTTTCTGAAGAGAGAGAAGATCAGTAGAGCAGTCCGGCAGCTGTTCGGGGGTCAGCTTTGGGATTTGAGCGAGATACCATCTTGTTATATCATATTATGATTGTTTTGAGAAAGTGTTGTCATTCGAGATTTATTATTATTGCTCGCTAGTAGATTATGCCATTGTTATGACTAAACATGAGACCTAAGAGTTATTGTGAATATGGTTAGTTCATAATCTTTGCTGAAAACTTGAATGCTGGCTTTACATATTTACAACAACAAGAGCAAACAGAGTTTGTAAAAGTTTTTCTTTATCACTTTCAGTTTGTCAACTGGATTTCTTGAGGACAAGCAAAGGTTTAAGCTTGGGGGAGTTGATACGTCTCCATCGTGCCTACTTTTCCAAACACTGTTTCCCTTGTTTCGGACTCTAACTTGCATGATTTGAATGGAAGTAACCCGGGCTGACGTTGTTTTCAGCAGAATTGCCATGGTGTTATTTATGTGCAGAAACAAAAGGTCTCGGAATGACCTGAAACTCCATGGAGATTATTTTTGGAAATAATAAAAAATACTGGCAAAGAATCAAGGCCAGGGGGCCACGCCCTAGCCACGAGGGTGGGGGGCGCCTGCCCCCTGGGCGCTACCCCCTGCCTCGTGGGCCCCCTGGAGCTCCACCGACCTAAACCTTGGCTCCATATATTCGTGTTCGGTGAGAAAAAAATAGAGGAGAAGGATTCATCGCGTTTTACGATACGGAGCCGCCGCCAGGCCCTAAACTCTCTCGGGAAGGATGATCTGGAGTCCGTTCGGGGCTCCGGAGAGGGGAATCCATCGCCATCGCCATCGTCATCATCAACCTTCCTCCATCACCAATTTCATGATGCTCACCGCCGTGCATGAGTAATTCCATCGTAAGCTTGCTGGACGGTGATGGGTTGGATGAGATTTAACATGTAATCGAGTAAGTTTTGTTAGGGTTTGATCCCTAGTATCCACTATGTTCTGAGATGGATGTTGCTATAACTTTGCTATGCTTAATGCTTGTCACTAGGGCCCGAGTGCCATGATTTCAGATCTGAACCTATTATGTTTTCATGAATATATGTGAGTTCGTGATCCTATCTTGCAAGTCTATAGTCACCTACTATGTGTTATGATCCAACAACCCCGAAGTGACAATAATCGGGACCACTCCCGGTGATGACCGTAGTTTGAGGAGTTCATGTATTCACTATGTGTTAATGCTTTGGTCCGATACTCTATTAAAAGGAGGCCTTAATATCCCTTAGTTTCCACTAGGACCCCGCTGGCACGGGAGGGTAGGAAAAAAGATGCCATGCAAGTTCTTTTCCATAAGCATGTACGACTATATTCGGAATACATGCCTACATTACATTGATGAATTGGAGCTAGTTCTGTGTCACCCTAGGTTATGACTGTTACATGATGAACGACATCCGGCATAATTCTCAATCACCGATCCATTGCCTACGAGCTTTCCATATATTGTTCTTTGCTTATTTACTTTTCCGTTGCTATTGTTATCATCACTACAAAACACCAAAAATATTACGTTTGCTACCGTTACCACTACTATCATATTACTTTTCTACTAAATACTTTGCTGCAGATATTAAGTTTCCAGGTGTGGTTGAATTGACAACTCAGCTGCTAATACTTGAGAATATTCTTTGGCTCACGTTGTGTCAAATCAATAAATTTGGGTTGAATACCCTACCCTCGAAAACTGTTGCGATCCCCTATACTTGTGGGTTATCAGTGGGTTCATTGCTATTTAAAGTTTTGACCTCTCCAATCCCACTTTTATCAATTTTTGCATCAAGATCTAAAAACTCCGAATCATTGGGACGCTTTCTAACTAAAGTTGACTCATCTCCAGTCCCATCATTAATAAGATTCATATTGCAAAATAAAGCTTTAATAGGGGACACATCGATAACCTTTAGATCTTCATCTTTATTATCATGGAAGCTAGAAGAACACGCTTTCACAAAGCAATCTTTTTAGCACGCATCCTAGCGGTTCTTTCTTTGCACTCATCAATGGAAATTCTCATAGCTTTGAGAGACTCATTGATATCATGCTTAGGTGGAATAGATCTAAATTTCAAGGAATCAACATCAAGAGAAATTCTATCCACGTTCCTAGCCAACTCATCAATTTTAGACAATTTTTCTTCAATCAAAGCATTGAAACTCTTTTGCAAACTAATAAACTATTTAATATTAGATTCAAAATCAGAGGGCATCTTATTATAATTTCCATAAGAATTGTTGTCGGAATTACCATAATTATTAGAGGAATTACTAGGAAAAGGCCTAGGATTAAAATTACCTCTATATGCGTTGTTACCAAAATTGTTCCTACCAACAAAATTCACATCCATAGATTCATTATTATTCTCAATGAAAGCAGACAAAGGCATATCATTAGGATCAGAAGAAACACTCTTATAAGCAAACAATTTCATAAGTTCATCCATCTTTCCACTCAAAACATTGATTTCTTCTATAGCATGCACCTTTTTATTAGTAGATCTTTCAGTATGCCATTGAGAATAATTAACCATAATATTGTCTAGGAGTTTAGTAGCTTCTCCTAAATTGATTTCCATAAAAGTGCCTCCCGCAGCCGAATCTAAAAGATTTCTAGAAGCAAAGTTCAATCCGGCATAAATTTTTTGTATAATCATCCAAAGATTCAAACCATGTGTAGGGCAATTATGTATCATTAATTTCATCCTCTCCCAAGCTTCTGCAACATGTTCATGATCAAGTTGCTTAAAATTCATAATATCGTTTCTAAGAGTGATGATCTTAGCGAGAGGAAAATACATAGAGATAAAAGCATCTTTGCACTTATGCCATGAATCGATACTATTTTTAGGCAAAGACGAAAACCAAGTTTTAGCACGATCTCTAAGAGAAAACGGGAATAGCTTCAGTTTAACAATATCATTATCCACATCTTTCTTGTTTTGCATATGACACAAATCAACAAAGTTGTTTAGATGGGTAGCGGCATCTTCACTAGGAAGGCCAGAAAACGGATCTTTCATGACAAGATTCAGCAAGGCAGCATTAATTTCACAAGATTCAGCATCGGTAAGAGGAGCAATCGGAGTGCTAATAAAATCATTATTGTTCGTATTGGAAAAGTCAACCAATTTAGTATTATCTTGAGCCATCGTGACGAGCAAGCAATCCAACACACAAGCAAACATGAGACAAGCAAAAAGAGGTAACCTGGAAAAGAGAAGGGGAACAGAAAAGGAGGGCGAATAAAACGGCAAGGGTGAAGTGGGGGAGAGGAAAACGAGAGGCAAATGGAAAATAATGTAATGCAAGGGATAAGAGTTTGTGATTACTTGGTATGTCTTGACTTGTGCGTAGACTCCCTGGCAATGGCGCCAGAAATTCTTCTTGCTACCTGTTGAGCACTGCGTTGGTTTTCCCTTGAAGAGGAAAGGGTGATGTAGCAAAGTAGCGTAAGTATTTCCCTCAGTTTTTGAGAACCAAGGTATCAATCCAGTAGGAGGCCACACGCAAGTCCCTCGTACCTACACAAACAAATAAGAACCTCACAACCAACGCAATAAATGGGTTGTCAATCCCTTCACGGTCACTTACGAGAGTGAGATCTGATAGAGATAATAATGATAAGATAAATATTTTTGGTATTTTTATGATATAGATTGAAAGTAAAGATTGCAAAATAAAATAGATTAGAAACTTATATGATGGAAAATAGACCCGGGGGCCATAGGTTTCACTAGTGGCTTCTCTCAAGATAGCATAAGTATTACGGTGGGTGAACAAATTACTGTCGAGGAATTGATACAAAAGCGAATAATTATGAGAATATCTATACATGATCATGTATATAGGCATCACGTCCGTGACAAGTAGACGGACTCCTGCCTGCATCTACTACTATTTCTCCACACATCGACCGCTATCTAGCATGCATTTAGAGTATTAAGTTCATAAGAACAGAGTAACGCATTAGATAAGATGACATGATGTAGAGGGATAAACTCAAGCAATATGATATAAACCCCATCTTTTTATCCTCGATGGCAACAATACAATACGTGTCGTTTCCCTTTCTATCACTGGGATCGAGCACCGCAAGATTGAACCCAAAGCTAAGCACTTCTCCCATTGCAAGAAAGATCAATCTAGTAGGCCAAACCAAACTGATAATTCGAAGAGACTTGCAAATATAACCAATCATGCATGAAAGATTTCAAAGAAGAATCAAATATTGTTCATAGATAGACTTGATCATAAACTCAAAATTCATCAAATCTCGACAAACACACCACAAAAAGAGTTACATCGAATAGATCTCCAAGAAGATCGGGGATAAATTTGTATTGAGATTAAAAGAGAGAGAAGAAGCCATCTAGCTAATACCTATGGACCCGAAGGTCTGAAATAAACTACTCACACATCATCGGAGGGGCCATGGAGTTGATGTAGAGGCCCTCCGTGATCGATGCCCCCTCCGGCAGAGCTCCGGAAAAGCTGCCAAGATGGGATCTCTTGGGTACAGAAGGTTGCGACGGTGGAAATAGGGTTTCATGGTGCTCCTGGGTGTTTTCGGGGTATGTGAACATATATAGGAGGAAGAAGTAGGTCGGTTGAGCCACGAGGGGACCACGAGGGGGAGGGCGCGCTCAGGGGGGTAGGTGCGCCCCTCCCTCGTGGACACCTCGTTCGTTTCTTGACATCCACTCCAAGTCCTCTGGATCACGTTTGTTCCAAAAAATCACGCTCCCGAAGGTTTCATTCCGTTTGGACTCCGTTTTATATTCCTTTTCTGCGAAACACTGAAATAGGCAAAAAAACAGCAATTTGCACTGGGCCTCGGGTTAATAGGTTAGTCCCAAAAATAATATAAAAGTGTAAAATAAAGCCCGTTAACATCCAAAACATATAATATAATAGCATGGAACAAACAAAAATTATAGATACATTGGAGACGTATCAGGGTCCCGAACTGTGCATCTAAGGTCGATGGTAACAGCAGACAAGGGACACGGTGTTTACCCAGGTTCGGGCCGTCTGGATGGAGGTAATACCCTATGTCCTGCTTGATTGATATTGATGAGTATGAGGATTACAAGAGTTGATCTACCACGATATCGTTGAGGCTAAACCCTAGAAGTCTAGCATGTATGATTGTGATTATCTCTATGTACTAAACCCTCCGGTTTATATAGACACCGGAGGGGCCTAGCGTTATACAAAGTCGGTTACAGAGAAAGGAAACAATACATCTGGACGCCTAGCTTTCCTCCCACGCAAAGGAGAGTCCCATCCGGACACGGGAGGAAGTCTTCTATCTTGTATCTTCATCGCCCAATAGTCCGGCCCATGTCACACAGGTCAGACGCTCGAGGACCCCTTAATCCAGGACTCCCTCACCCCCTTCTTTTCCTTCTCTTGGAGGTGGAAAGGGGGAGGAGAGGGAGTCGGAGAAGGAAAGGGGGTGGCGCCCCCTTCCCTAAACTAATTCAGCCACCTCCCTTGTGGGGGGCGCACCAGCCCCTTGTGGGCTGGTTAGCCTCCCTCCTATGGCCCATATCTTCCCCCCGGGGGTTCTGGTAACCCCTCGGTACTCCGGTAAAATACCCAAATCAATCGGAACAATTCTGATGTTCAAATACTTCCTTCCAATATATGAATCTTTACCTCTCAACCATTTCGAGACTCCTCGTCATGTCCGTGATCTCACCTGGGACTCCAAACAAACTTCGGTCACCAAAACACATAACTCATAATACAAATCGTCATCGAACGTTAAGCGTGCGGACCTTACGGGATCAAGAACTATGTGGACATGACCGAGACACATCTCCGATCAATAGCCAATATCGGAACCTGGATGGTCATATTGGTTCCTACATATTCTATGAAGATCTTTATCCGTCAAACCGTAATAACAACATACGTTATTCCCTTTGTCATCGGTATGTTACTTGCCCGAGATTTGATCGTTGGTATCATCATACCTAGTTCAATCTCGTTACCGGCAAGTCTCTTTACTCATTCTGTAATGCATCATCCTACAACTAACTCATTAGTTACATTGCTTAAACGGCTTATAGTGATGTGCCTTACCGGGAGGGCCTAGAGATACCTCTCCGATACTCGGAGTGACAAATCCTAATCTTGATCTATGCCAACCGAACAAACACCTTCGGAGACACCTGTAGAGCATCTTTATAATCACCTAGTTACGTTGTGGCTTTTGATAGCACACAAGGTGTTCCTCCGGTATTCAGAAGTTGCATAATCTCATAGTTAGAGGAATATGTACAAGTCATGAAGAAAGCAATAGCAATAAAACTTAACGATCATTATGCTAAGCTAATGGATGGGTCTTGTGCATCACATCATTCTCTAATGATGTGATCGCGTTCATCAAATGACAACACATGTCTATGGTTAGGAAACTTAAGCATCTTTGATTAACGAGCTAGTCAAGTAGAGGCATACTAGGGACACTCTGTTTTGTCTATGTATTCACACATGT
The DNA here is from genome assembly GCF_056163025.1 of Triticum urartu. Classification (NCBI taxonomy): domain Eukaryota; kingdom Viridiplantae; phylum Streptophyta; class Magnoliopsida; order Poales; family Poaceae; genus Triticum; species Triticum urartu. The sequence goes on along the minus strand of NC_141875.1, from coordinate 108,201,112 downwards.
ACTAAGTTTCCGGTTAATACAATTCTAGCATGAATAATGAACATTTATCATGATATAAGGAAATATAAATAACAACTTTATTATTGCCTCTAGGGCATATTTCCTTCATGGAACTCTCAATGAAAGCACCAATGTCGGTGTTAAAACCGGCCGATCTCGGGTAGGGGGTCCCAAACTCTGCTTCTGAGGATCGAAGGTAACAAGTGACATAGGGAACATGATGTTTGTTACCCAGTTTCGGTCCCTCTTGATGGGGGTAAAACCCTAAGTCTTGCTTGATTGTATTTGATGAGTATAGGGGTTACACAGGTTGATCTACCTCGAGATCGTAATGGCTAAACCCTAGATGTCTAGCCTGTATGAATTCTGATAGCCTCTACGGACTAAACCCTCCAGTTTATATACACACCGGAGGGGCCTAGGGTTGCACAGAGTCAGTTTGCAAAGGAAGGAAATTACATTCCCGGACACCAATCTTGCCATCCATGCATAGGAGAGTCCTACCCGGACACGGGGGAAAGCCTTCTACTTTGTACCTTTACTGCCTATCAGTCCGGCCCATACCAAATTTCCCGGACACCCGAGGACCCCCTAATCCAGGACTCCCTCAGTAACCAAATTTTTTTCAAAGTCCCGGATGAGATCCCGAACGTCATGAGGAGTCTCGGAATGGTCGAGAGGTAAAGATTTATATATGGGAAATCATATTTTGGGTTCCGGAAAAAGTTGCAGTTTTTTCGGTATTGTACCGAGAAGCTTCTAGAAGGTTCCAGAGGATTCCGGAGGGGTCCGGAAGTCCACAAGTGGGTCCACCACGACCAAAGTTCTAGAATGGGCTGCAAGGAGGCGCCATGTCCTTATTGGGCTAGACGCACCAAGTCCTCAAAAGCCCACGTGGCTAGGGAAGGCCAAAAAGGAAGGAATCTGAGTAGGAATATGATTGGAATCGGAGTCCAAGTCCTCTCGCCCTTAGCTACGCGCTAGGTCTTGGCGGGGTTGTTTCCCATGCCCTTCCATCTATATATAGAGGGGAGGGGTGCCCCAAGAGCACACACCAAGCGCTTGGTGCCCCTCTCTCTCTCTCGTTACTCTGTATTTCCACCGCCTTGTCCCAGTGATGCTTAGCGAAGCGCTGTCGGTGCTCCACCACCACCATCTTCACCACGCTGTCATGTTGGTTTTGATCCCATCTACTTCTCCTCTCCCTCTTGCTGGATCAAGAAGGAGGAGACGTCATCGAGCCGCACCTGTGCTAAACTCGGAGGTGTCGTTCGTTCGGCACTAGATCGGTTGGATTGTGATCGGATCGTGAAGAGTATGACTACATCAATCGCGTGATAAACGCTTTCGCTTGGTGATATACAAGGCTATGTAGATGCTCTCCCCCTCTCGTAGCTGTGCATCTCCAGGGACAGATCTTGCGTGTGTGTAGAATTTTTTTTGTTTTCCATGCAACGTTCCGCAAGAGTGGCATCATGAGCCAGGTCTATGCATAGATGATATGCATGAGTAGAAAACAAAGAGTTATGGGTGGTGATAGTCATACTGCTTACCACCAACGCCTTATTTTGGTTCAGCGGTATTGTGGGATGAAGAGGCCCGGACTAACCTTACATGTCCACACACATGAGACTGGTTCCACCGACTGACATGCAACTAGTTTTGCATACAGCTGGCTGGCGGGTGTCTGTATCTCCTACTTTAGTTGAATCGAATTTGACTATGGTCGGTCCTTGAAGAAGGTAAAAACATCAAACTTGATAAATCACTGTTGTGGTTTTTGCCGTAGGTAAGAATGGTTCTTGTTAGAAGCCCGTAGCAGCCACGTAAAACTTGCGGCAACAAAGTAAAGGGCGTCTAACTTGTTTTTGCATGGCATGTTGTGATGTCATATGGTCAAGATATGATGTGATATATGCTGATGTATGAGATGATCATGTTTTGTAATATCGACAACCGGCAGGAGCCTTAGGGTTGTCTCTTAATTATTGTATAAAATTCAAGCGCCATGTAATTTCTTTACTTTATTGCTATGCGTTAGCAATAGTTGTAGACGCAACGATGGAGATCAAGGTGTCGAGCCGGTGGCGATGGACATCATGACGATGCTTTGGAGATGGAGATCAAAAGCACAAGATGGCAATGGCCATATCATGTCACATATTTTGATTGCATGTAATGTTTATCCTTTATGCATCTTATTTTTCTTAGAACGACAGTAGCACTATAAGATGATCCCTTCACTAAATTTCAAGGTAAAAGTGTTCTCCCTAAGTATGCACCTTTGCCAAAGTTCGTCGTTTCGAAGAACCTCATGATGATCAGGTGTGATAGACTCTACATTCACATACAACGGGTGTAAGACAGTTTTGCACATGCAGAATACTTGGGTTAAACTTGATGAGCCTAGCATGTATAGAAATTGTCTCGGAACACTGGAGACTGAAATGTCGAACATGAGCCATATAGTAGATCTGATCAACATAAAGATGTTCACCATTGAAAACTACCCCATCTCACGTGATGATCGGACGTGGGTTAGTTGATTTTGATCATGTATCACTTAGATAACTTGAGGGATGTTTATTTAAGTGGGAGTTCATTAGTAATTTGATTAATTGAACTTAATTTATCATGAACTTAGTCTTAATAGTTTTGCATATATATATATATATATGTTGTATATAAATAACTCATGATATAGCTCCCCTATTTTTGATATGTTCCTAGAGAAAACTAAGTTGAAAGATGATGGTAGCAATAAAGTAGACTGGGTCCGTGATCTGAGGATTATCCTCATTGCTGCACAGAAGAATTATGTCCTTGATGCACCGCTAGGTGACAGACCTGTTGCAGGAGCTGATGCGGACATTATGAACGTTTGACAGCTCGATATGATGACTACTTGATAGTTTAGTGCACCATGCTTTACGGTTTAGAATCGAGGCTCCCAAGACGTTCTGAATGCCATGGAACATATGAGATGTTCCAAGAGCTGAAATTGGTATTTTAGGCTCATGCCCGTGTTGAGAGGCATGGGACCTCTGACAAATACTTTGCCTACAAGATTGAGAAGAATGGCTCAGCTAGTGAGCAAGTGCTCACAATGTCTGGGTACCACAATGATAACCCACAAATATAGGGGATCGCAACAGTTTTCGAGGGTAGAGTATTCAACCCAAATTTATTGATTCGACATAAGGGGAGCCAAAGAATATTATCAACTATTTTGCAGCTGAGTTGTCAATTCAACCACACCTGGAAACTTAATATCTGCAGCAAGGTATTTAGTAGCAAAGTAATATGATAGTAGTGGTAACGGTAGCAAAAGTAATATTTTTGGTGTTTTGTAGTGATGATAACAATAGCAACGGAAAAGTAAATAAGCAAAGAACAATATAGGGAAAGCTCGTAGGCAATGGATTAGTGATAGAGAATTATGGCGGATGTGGTTCATCATGTAACAGTCATAACCTAGGGTGACACAGAACTAGCTCCAGTTCATCAATGTGATGTAGGCATGTATTCTGAATATAGTCATATGTGCTTATGGAAAAGAACTTGCATGACATCTTTTGTCCTACCCTCCCGTGGAAGCGGGGTCCTATTGGAAACTAAGGGATATTAAGGCCTCCTTTTAGTAGAGTACCGGACCAAAACATTAACACATAGTGAATAGATGAACTCCTCAAACTACGGCCATCACCGGGAGTGGTCCCGATTATTGTCACTTCGGGGTTGCTGGATCATAACACATAGTAGGTGACTATAGACTTGCAAGATAGGATCAAGAACTCACATATATTCATGAAAACATAATAGGTTCAGATCTGAAATCATGGCACTTGGGCCCTAGTGACAAGCATTAAGCATAGCAAAGTCATAGCAACATCAATCTCAGAACATAGTGGATACTAGGGATCAAGCCCTAACAAAACTAACTCGATTACATGATAAATCTCATCCAACCCATCACCATCCGGCAAGCCTACGATGGAATTACTCACGCATGGCGGTGAGCATCATGAAATTGGTGATGGAGGAAGGTTGATGATGACGATGGCGACGGATTCCCCTCTCCGGAGCCACGAACGGACTCCAGATCAGCCCTCCCGAGAGAGATTAGGGCTTGGCGGCGGCTCCGTATCATAAAACGCGATGAATCCTTCTCTCTAATTTTTTTCTCCCCGAACACAAATATATGGAGTTGGAGTTGAGGTCGGTGGAGCGTCAGGGGGCCCACGAGGCAGGGGGGCGCGCCCGGGGGTAGGCGCGCTCCCCACCCTCGTGGACAGGGTGTGGACCCCCTGACGTGGATTCTTCTTCCAGTATTTTTTATATATTCCAAAAATAATCTCCGTTGATTTTCAGGTCTGTAGCGACCCGACCCGAATGGATCAAGTGCTCTATGCTCAGGTGTCATCCCTGGATCAGTAATGCTGACACCACACAGTACATCGAAGGATTTATAGCAGAGTGGCAATCACACACTTATTACATCGTTGTCTCAAAGAGAACTTATTACAATAAATATGGCTTAAGGCCATCTAATAACGATAACAGCGGAAGACTCGGAAGATAACTGGGTCCATCAACTCCAACGGCATCACTGAGTATAGAACCACGACCTAAAAGCACCTTACTCGTCGTCTGAAAAGTCTGCAACATGAGAAGTTGCAGCCCGAAAACGGGTCAACACATGGAATATGCTGGCAATGTAACACATAGAGAGTAATGGAATGAAACAGCTATACTATATGCATATATGGCTGGTGGAAAGCTCTATGGTTACAGTTTTGCGTAAAGCCAGTTTTTCCCTACTGCAAAGGAATAAATTTATTTAACTATCATGGTGGTTGTGAAACATCGAGAATGGTTGACAGCATTCCGATCCCAATTAAGTGAACAATTAAAACCCAACAACATTAATTAGAAGTAACGTGATGAGATTCACATGATATTCAAGTACTAGATACTCAAGTTGTCCATAACCGGGGACACGGCTAATCATGATTAGTTTGTACACTCTGCAGAGGTTTGCGCACTTTTCCCCACATGACTCGATCGCCTCCGTTTGTTTTCTCGCACTACATGGTGTTTGAGAAACGGATGACCGAGACATAGTCTTTTAGAAGCGCTAGCACCTTACATGTGGGGTAGACCGTACCACCTACAACCCCTACATCTGCTAGTCCACCCCGTAAGAGTTCGCACAACTTAGTCAACTATGCCAGAGCCCATAGTAGCATGTGGCTGCACGCGGAAGTTTCTAGCATGAATTATCTTATGATCCCTTTGAGCCTGGGTGGCGGTCCGAAAAAAAAACAGGCAAGTCCTGATAGACATCAGGTGCCTCAATCCACCCAGATGTGTGTTTAAGTTGCCACCTTAGATAAACCATTAAAATTAATAAACTCACATCTGTCATGGATATCACTCACCCAATCCACGTCTACTAGCATAGCATGGCATAATAAGCAAACGTAGAAGTAACTCCCAAAGGTTTCATAATAATACAGGTGATAGGTACTACCTCATCTACTTCCCATCCCACAATTTAATTAGATCCTAATCATGCAATGTGAGAGGATTGATCTAATGCAATAAAACATGGGTTGTAGAAAAGGTATGATCAAAGTGTTACTTGCCTTGCTGATGATCCGCGAGACCTAGGGATTCGAAGTAACAAGCGGCGCAATCCGGGTGATCTATCGCAGACAAACAACAAGCATACAATAAGTACTCATCTAATGCACAGGTAAAACTCGAACAAGAGAACGAACCAGAAAGTTCAACTTAAGAACTCCGGTTGCAAAGAAAGAACGAACCGAACAAAGCAACGGAAAACAAACGGCGGAAGAAAACAACTAAGTTCTAGCAAGTTGAAACAAGGTCAAATTCTACCGGGGCAAAAACTTGTTTAAGTTGATTAGACGGAACGGCGGGTTCGAAACGAAACTCCAGGCGCTTGAATCACCTAATTCCGATAAACGAGCGAGAAGAAAGACTAGAACGAAGATCGGATCTGAGATCACGATCGCGGAATAAATCCGACGAAAAGAAAAAGACGAACGGTTAAACGAACGGGCGTCGTTAACCGGGAAAAATCGGTGATCACGTTCGTTGAGACGAACGGTCCGAAAGAAGAACGAAAACCGATCTAGGGTTTCGGAAAAGACCGAAACAAAGAACGAAAGAAAACCGGAACGGTTAAGAAAGAACCGGAACGGTTTAGAAGAAAAACTGAACCGAGGGGAGAAAAAGAGACGCCGTGCGGGACAACCTCGGCGAGGCTCCGGCGAACGGCGGCGACGGCGGCTATAGGGCGGCGGCGGCGGGTGAGGGGCGCGGGGTGGGGCACGGCTAAGGAGGAGAGGGCCTTGGGATTGATGTGAGGAGAGGGGGAGGTTTGGGGTGTATTTATATAGGTGGGGGGATTACTTGGGGTAGGGGGCAAGCAAAAGAGGGAAAACAAAACAAGGAAAGGGGGGCTAACCGGCCTAGAGTCCCTCTGGGACTCGGCCTAGAGCGAGGGAGGCGGCGGCCTGGCGCTGCGCCTGGCGCGCGCGCTGGCTGGGGAGGCGTCCGGCTGGCTGGGCCTTTGGCCCGGCTGGCCTTGGTCCTTTTTTTTTAACTGGATTCGCGCGCAGAAAAACAAAAGAAAACTAAACTAAACGAACTCCAAAATTACTAAAGTAAATTTTCCCCGACTCCTAAAAATTAGTCGAACAAAATGAACTTTACTCCGGTCCTAGAATGCAATTTTTGAAAACACGCATTTTTCCCTATCCAAATAAAATGCGAATAAACACCGGAAAATCCAAAATTTGACTTATTCATTAAATCTTCATTTTTCCTAACTTTGGGAAAGTCATATTATTCCCTCTCTCATTTTTTTATATTGGAAAAATAATTGAAGATGAAATAAATAAATCAAATGATCCTCTTTTCCAAAATTTGAGAAAACTCTCAAATATGGAAATAACGAAATCTCCAACTCTCTTCGAAGGTCCTTGAGTTGCGTGAAATTTCTAGGATCAACCAAAATGCATGAAAATATGATATGCATGATGATCTAGTGTATAACATTCCAAATTGCAAATTTGGGATGTTACAAGGTCATTCCGAGAACTTTTATTTCTACACAAAATTAACACCATGGCAATTCTGCTGAAAATAGCGTCAGTCCGGGTTAGTGTTTGGAAAAGTAGACACAACGGAGACGTATCAACTTCCCCAAGCTTAAACCTTTGCTTGTCCTCAAGCAATTCAGTTGATAAACTGAAAGTGATGAAGAAAAACTTCTACAAACTCTGTTTGCTCTTGTTGTTGTAAATATGTAAAGCCAGCATTCAAGTTTTCAGCAAAGATTATGAACTAACTACATTCGCAATAACATATAGGTCTCATGTTTACTCATATCAATGGCATAATCAACTAGCGAGCAATAATAATAAATCTCGGATGAAAACACTTTCTCAAAACAATCATAATATGATATAACAAGATGTTATCTCGCTAGCCCTTTATGAGACCGCAAAACGTAAATGCAGAGCACCTTTAAAGATCAAAGACTGACTAGACATTTTAATTCATGGTAAAAGAGATCCAGTCAAGTCATACTCAATGTAAACTAATAGTAATTGATGCAAATGACAGTGGTGCTCCCCAACTGGTGCTTTTTAATAAGAGGGTGATGACTCAACATAAAATCAAATAGACAGGCCCTTTGCAGAGGGAAGCAGGGATTTGTAGAGGTGCCAGGGCTCGGTTCTGAAATTGATATGAATAATATTTTGAGCGGTATACTTTCATTGTCAACATACAACCGAGAGATCTCGATATCTTCCATGCTACACACATTATAGGCGGTTCCCAAACAGAATGGTAAAGTTTATACTCTGCCTCCACCAACTAGCATCAATCCATGGCTTGCTCGAAACAATGAGTGCCTCCAACTAACAAGAGTTCCGGGGGAGTTTTTTTTGCAGTTATTTTGATCTGATTTGCATAAAGCATGTGACTGGGCATCCCGGTGACCAGCCATTTTCTCGTCAGTGAGGAGCGGAGTCCACTCCTCTTGAGAATAACCCGCCTAGCATGGAAGATACAGACAAGCCTAGTTGATACATGAGCTATTCAAGCATACAAAACAGAATGTTTATTTGAAGGTTTAGAGTTTGGCACATACAAATTTACTTGGAACGGCAGGTAGATACCGTATATAGGTAGGTATGGTGGACTCATATGGAACAACTTTGGGGTTTATGGAGTTGGATGCACAAGCAGTATTCCCGCTTAGTACAAGTGAAGGCTAGAAAAAGACTGGAAAGCTACCAGCTAGCGAGCGACAACAGTCATGAACATGCATTAAAATTAATCAACATCGAATGCAAGCATGAGTAGGATATAATGCACCATGAACATAAATATCGTAGAGGCTATGTTGATTTTGTTTCAAGTACATGCGTGAACATGTGCCAAGTCAAGCCACTCGAATTATTCAAAAGAGGATACCACCCTATCATACCACATCACAACCATTTTAATAACATGTTGGCACGCAAGGTAAACCATTATAAGCTCCTAGCTAATTAAGCATGGCATAAGCAACTACAATCTCTAATTGTCATTGCAAATATGTTTCTTTCATAATAGGCTGAATCAGGAATGATGGACTGATCATATTTACAAAAGCAAGAGATGTCGAGTTCATACCAGCTTTCCTCATCTCAATAAGTTCATCATATAATCATCATTACTGCCTTTCACTTGCACGACCGAATAGTGTGGATAATTATAATAGTGTATGTGCATTGGACTAAGTTGGAATCTGCAAGCATTCAATTCAAGAGAGAAGACAAGGTAATATGGGCTCTTTGTTAGAACAACAATAATGCATATGAGAGCCACTCAACATTTTCCTCTCGACCCCCAAAGGAAAGAAAAGAAACAAAACTATATACACGGGAAAGCTCCTAACAAGCAAAAGAAGAACGAGAAATTTTTTGGGTTTTCTTTTTAATTTACTACTACTACAGGCATGGAAAGTAAACTAACTAAAATTTACAACTATTTTTTTGGTTTTTCTTAAGGTTTATTACGGCACACAAGAAGAAAGCTAAAAAAGGAAATAAACTATCATGGATGATACAATGAAAACGTAAGAGCACCGACAACTAGCATGAGTGTGTGAACATGAATGTCATGTCAGTGAGAAATATGTACTCCCCCAAGCTTAGGCTTTTAGCTAACCCAAGGCCCGTTACGCCTTATCCGAATTAGGCCCAGTAGCGTCATCTGGGCCACCAATATGATTCCAGCCTGTTTTCACTTCTGGCCCATGTATGGCCCATGACGTCTTTCGGCCCATATGAGGCCCTATGTAACTCTTGGCCTATTAACGGCCCATGGTGAAACTGGCCCGTAATGAACAGTGTATCACTTTACACCCATTAACGGCCAGTGGTGAAACTGGCCCGTAATGAACAGTGTATCACTTTATACCCATTAACGCCCGTTATTCCGTTGGGCCATTTCCAGCCCATGTTATATTTCGGCCTTCTCAGAGCCCATTTATTCTTGGGCTCATTTCCAGCATTCATTTACTTACGGCACGTTACTGTCATTTTCTGCTTGTGGGCCAAATTCAGCCCGTGGTTACAGTTGGCCTGTTTGTGGTCCGTTAATACGTTGGGCCGTTTTCACCGCGTCATCAAATACGGCCTATTAACGATGGACCGTTATGGTCGGCCCATGAATGGACGATTCCAACTCTAGCCCGTTTACGGCCATAATGCGGTCTGTTTGGCCAATCGATCATACGGCCTGTATAAGGCCAATTGATGATACGGCCCGCAGAAGGCCCCATTGTTTTTACGGCCCGTAGAAGGCCAATTGTTTCTACGGCCTGTAGAAGGCCCACTGTTTGTACGGCCAGTAGGAGGCCCAGTGTCACTACAGTAAATATTAGCCCATGGTTATTGTGTCCTAGTTTTAAAAAAATAGGTTATTGCAGCCACTAGCTAACCGCGGAAAAAGAAATACAATGACTACAAGCAAACAAATAAACAAGACAACAAGGAAATAAATAAGCAAGCAACTAACGCTAGGCTATCACGGCTATTACACATATTACATCCACTGGGCATCAAAGTTCGCCACCAGTGCAAATATAGGGAACAAAGCAGATCATATACACTGGTTGTCAAAGTTGGCGACCGGCACAAATAAACACCGCAGCAAAAAAATCCAGAACTGAAACCACTTCAGAAGATCTCAAGAAACAATATCTTGGGTACCCATAATGCTGGCAAGATGCTTAGCAAGCTTATTAACTTTCTCTTGTTTGGCGCTTAAATCCTCCAGCGCTTGCTGTTGCACCAGAAAATATGCATCTGAATTCTGCAGGGACTTCCTCAGCCCTTCAGCTTCCTGTCGCAGCACATCTGATCGATGTCTTTCAACTTGAAGTTGAGACTCAAGAAGACGAACTAATTCAGGCAGTGAGTTCGAAGAGCTTGTGCCAGCAGTAGTGGCCAGTAACTTGAACACTACATCAAGACAGGACTTTTGGGTTCCCTCACTGTCGTCAAGATAGTTTTTATCAGCTTTCTTGGAAACCAACAGGGATGTCTCACTATCTTGAACCTTATCTGCATTACTTCCTTTACCATTGGATAACACGGTACTGTTCTCCAATATTTTTTCCGCATTCTAAAAGAGAAACAAGCAGACACATCACATGTTTACCGTGTTGTATATGAAACTCATTTTGGTAAATGATTTCAGTAGTAAAGTGGATAGGATAACAGCATGAAACAAACATATATCTATGTACCATGGTCACTTTATGGTCTATATCAATCTAGTTTTTGTTGCCAAATCAAGATAGAGACACAGTTCAAATAATATTTGTTCAAGACAAAGCAGAATAGATAGAATATAAGTGTGGGTACCTATAGAGCAACAACAACACTTGTAATGTGCATGACATGAGAACATAACTGTTTATTCAATTGAAACTGAAATCAACATAGAGCAGGTTACAACAGCAAACCAGTTAAAGAAACAGGTTTAAAACATACATGTTGCACCATTGGAGTTTCAATTCCATCCTTCAAATTTGAAAATAGTTGGTATGAGTAAATACAGTAATGCAAGAGCAAAGGAGTATGAACCATAGCTACAGAACCTGACCTGAGAACAAATCTTCTTCTCCTTTAAGCGTTGAGTTGGGATTCGGAGTGGTGGTCCTCGTGCTTTGGGCACTGTAGTTCCCTTACTAACTGCGCGTGTTTGGGTGCTCTGTGGTGGAGACGGTGTTGTGTCAACTGGAACTGGGTTACTATCTGCCGGGGTTGGGGTTAGAAGGGGTGTAGCTGGTTCTCTGTGCAACTGGGTAGGGGTACAATCTGCGAGAGTCTGGGTTATGTGTGGTGGATCTGGTCCTTGGCCAAGTACAACCGTGATTCTATCTGCATCAACTGGTAGCACTATCTTTTCTGAAGACCGTGTTATTACTCCCTTAGATACTGCCATCACGCTCTCCAATTCAAATGGCTGATAAACAAGAAAAGTAATTGAAAGTATAGACATTGTATGATAGACAGGTGTAATGGATAGTGGGGAATAAAAGAGGGTATGAAATAATTCATATTTATGTTGTCTAACCAAACAGGATAGCATGACACAATTTCACATATATGATGGCTAACTAAATAGGATAGCATGACACAATTTAACATTATGATGGCTAACTAAAAAAGATGGAAAGACATAGTTCAAAATATGAGACTATGTAAACAGGATGACATGACATAACTATATAATGTGTTTATTAAATAGGTTGGCATGCCATAATTAACATACATTCACAGATAGAATGCGATAATTCAAAATATGATGACTATAAACACTAAACAGGATGACATGATATAACTATATGATGTCTTTATTAAATGTGTTGCCATGACATAATTCAGATAGATGATGTGTATGTACTATGTAAACATGATGGCATGATATAATTCAAATATATGATTTATATAGTAAGCAAGTAAGCAGATGGCAATCCATATATGATGTAAAAACTAAGCAATGCAAGAGAACATGCATGACATGGGTAATATAACCCTGCCAAGTTTGAGCATAGACCTCAGGGGGGAATAGGACTGGTCATCAGTCTCTGAATCCTCCTCTGAGGAGCTCTCTGTAACCAGCAAGATGTCTGCTTCAGCAGGTAGCATTGTCTGCTCTGAATACCTTGTTTTCACTCCAGATACTTCCATCACCGCTTCAAATGGCTGATGCACAGGAAGAGTAGTTGAATATACAAACGTTGTCGACAAATGGAACACATAATACAAAAAAATGATAGCATGATACAATTCACATACATGATGATTGGCTAAACAGCATGGCATTGCATAATTCACATATATAATGCCTTTGCAACAAGATAGCATTGTATAATTTAGATATATAATGTCTTGCAACAACATGGCAATGCATAATTCACATATATGGTAATTAGACACTGAACAGGTGGCATTCACACAAAGCATGTCTAAACTAATCAAATGACATAGCAATGCAAGACACCATACGCATGATATGAGCAACATAACCCTGCCAAGTAAGAGCATAAACCTCGGCGGGGAATAGGACTGGTCATCTATCTCTGAATCCTCCTCTGAGAAGCTATCCGTAACCAGCGAGATATGCGCTTTGTCAGATAGCATAGTCTGCTCTGAAGACCATGTTTTCACTCCAGAATTTGCCATCACCGTGTCAAATGGCTGATGCACACGAAGAGCAGTTGAATGTACTAACATTGTTGACAAATGTAATATGTAACGAAAAAAAGGATGGCCTGATATAATTTACATATAAGATGACTGGCTAAGCAGGATGGCATTGCAAAATTCACATATATGATGTCTGGCTAAACAAGATGGCGTTGCATAATTCACATAAACGATGAATAAACTAAACAGATGGCATTCGCACAAAGGATGTCTAAACTAAGCAGATGACATATTTGATGTATAAAGTGAGCAATGCAAGACACCATATGCATGATATAACCAACAACAGCATGCCAAGTTAGAGCGAAGACCTCAGGGGGTAAATAGGAGTTGTCTTCTCCTTCTGAATCCGCCTCAGAACAGATATCTTCCTCTCGATTACAATCCGAAATACATGGGGGGGGGCTACCTTTGCGCCTACCATGGAGCGACGTCTGCTTGAAATTTTATTGCCACGCAAGGCTTGTCTCTTTTGCTCTACATGTTCAGTTCCATTGTTTACAATAACTGTCATGCATAGGAATAAAACATAGTGAGATTATGTAAGGAGTGCATGCAGAAATACAGAGTGATGGTAGCAACCTTTGGATAGACCCAAAACCAATAATAGTAGGTAGATAATGGCTTTAGTTAAAAAATACAGATAATGGCTTCTTTACTGTTTATTTCCCACCCAACATGAAACTCATAGTAGAAACCGGAGATTAACTAGATAGTAGATAGATACTATTGATAGCGGGCCCAATATGTACCCCACAACCATTTAAAAACTCAAGTTTGACCATTAGTTTGGAGCTGACTCAGAGTCTAATCGGTGAACAGGACGATAAAGTAGCATGTAATATTAAGCGATGCATAACGTAAGCAGACACGAAAGAGTGCGACCTCTCTTGCGGACCCGTGTAGTCCTCGAGGTCATCTGCTCGGTTGATGATGGTAATGCAGTTTTCATGGCTGCCAGCGGCCGGGAAGAAGATCTGAGGCGGCGAAAGACAGTCGGGAGGCCGGATCCTTGCTGTGCTGGACCCTTCTGTTGTTGGAGCAGCTGAGCTAGGGTGGACGACGGTGCAGCAGGAGCGGGACAAACCACGCAAGATTTTCTTTGACAACTATCTGTAAGAGAGTAATTCTGTAAGGGCTCGTTTGAATTGGAGGATTCCAACAATGCAGGGATAGGAAATAGACATGAATAGGATAGGAATGCACGTGCAAAACAGAGAATTTAAAAACACAGGATTTCTGCCAATCTGGGTGTTTGATTCACAACAATTGGAAGATCACAGGATGCAAAGAAACATGGTGAGATTAAGTCAAACCACAAGAAAATGTACGGTTATAATGCTATTATGCTACTATCTCTTAGTCTTGTGCTTCATGAATAGGAATTTGAAAAGGAGGACAAGTGAAAAAATAAAATTCCTACGTTTTTTCTTTCAAGGAGACACTAAAGGAACAAATCCGTGTGCTCAGTGGACAATATATATAACATGTAGAGTAAAAAAGAGATGCAACAAGTGTACAACCTCTTTGGCGAAGCCATGTCGATCTCAGTGTGATTGGGTTGGCCGGTGAGGATGCTCCGGCTGACTTTGCTGTCGGAGGATGGGAAGAAGATCTTAGTCGTCTAGAGATGGAGCCCGAGGTACTGCTCTGCTGTGATGGAGGGTTTCGTCGTTGGAGCAGCTCCGGTGAGTTGTACAACGCCGAGGCTGAAGCAGGACAAGAGAGACAACGAAAAACGTTAACCTGAGTGGAATTCTAATAGCATCTCCAATACATGACGTAAAATACATAACCACAAACTGCTAGATGTAAAATATATCAGCCGCTCATCTCTGAACTTAACTGTCGAAAATGAACTTAATTGTCGAAATTAAACATAACTGTCCAAACTGAATTTTGCTATCAAAACTGAATTTTGTTGTCGAAACTGAACGCACTAGCAAGGTGAGGCTACACGTCGGTCGACTGACTTTTTCATCTCTGGTCAGTCGATTTTGCAGCCGTTGGATACGAAATCAAGGGCCTGCGGTTCATCTTCAACCTCCACCCCCCTGACCCGCCAGCCACCACCGGTCCGAAAACACTCCCCACCGCCGGTCCGCCGCCACCCCGGCCATCCCTCTAGGCCCCCCTGTGCCGAGCTTTTTCTCCGGCGATCCCCACGCCACCGCCCCGCCAATGCCCCACCACCGCCGGCGACCACCGCCCCCATCCTGAACCCTACGATAGATAGTGGGGTACCTCTCCGGCGAGCCCCCCTCCCCGCTGCGGCTGGTTCTTCCTTCACCCCGGCGAGCCCCCCCCCCCCCCCCCCGCCCACCCCCTAAAAATTGACTGACCCAAACGTCGATTCAGTCGA
This sequence comes from Triticum urartu, assembly GCF_056163025.1. Taxonomy (NCBI): domain Eukaryota; kingdom Viridiplantae; phylum Streptophyta; class Magnoliopsida; order Poales; family Poaceae; genus Triticum; species Triticum urartu. The sequence goes on along the minus strand of NC_141875.1, from coordinate 108,185,941 downwards.
CTGAAGTGTAGCTAAATCGGAGCAGCATCGCAAGCAAGAGCAAGAGCGAGAGCAGCAGCGCAAGCAAGAGCAATAGCAAGAGCAGACCAGGCAGGGGACCGAGAGAAAGAGCAGAGCAGCAGCGCGAGCGAGAGCTAAAGCAGCAACAGCTCCTACTAATGTGGACGTCGCCGCCGAGGGAGCGACGCCGTGGAGGAAGTGGCCGGCGACACCGCCGTGGATGGAGCCGCGCCGTGTCGGCTCGAAACCGAGCGCCGGCAGCACCGTGAGATCGAATCAAGAAGAAAATGCGGCGATTAGTGTACAACCTATTTTGTGGCACCGATTAGGCCGCAGCTTCATTCGAGGAAACGGTGATGATGATGCTCTTCCGGTGGTGCAGGTGAAGACGGCGGTGTGGGAATGGAGGTGGCGCAAAAGACGAGGGGAACGTCGGGGCAGCTCCTTGGACGTGGAGGATGGGGTGGCTGAACTAGCGGGATGATGAGATCGACGATGGATCCTCACCCGGTACGGTGGATGAGGGACGTCGAGGTGTTGCTGTGGACGACGTCATCGGGGAAGAGGCTCCAGCTGGGTGGCAGACGGAGCAGGGTGTGGGGTTTCGTCGCGGGTTTTCGCGGCCTCGGTGTACGAATGGGTGGGCAGATGGGATGGCAGTGGGGAACCATGGCTTAGAGACGCGCTTGTCCAAAATGTGGGGTAAGTTACGAAAGTACCCCCACCGATTTGAGGCGGTTCTTTCGGTTCAGGGGTACCATGGGCATTTCGCGTGTCGGGATTTCACAGGAGGTGGGAGTTTTCACGCGTGTTGTAATTTCGGAATAGCAAGGCACATGTTGAGATGGAGGGAGTTGTAGGAGCACAACGAGACAAAGATATATCTTAAATATTTCAGGCTAACAAGGCGCGGGTTGAAATTTCTGGACAAGCCTAACGTGTACTGTACCAAATCAATGCGCACTACAAATGTCATTCAAAACTTTGAATTCATGTTATGTTCAATTAAAATATTTCGCTACGTGTATAATGCATGCAACCTACTACTCAAATGAACGTTTTAGTGCATTCCAAACGTATATACTACCGCTTCAATATGAACTAAATTTTAATTCGTTTCTCTATTTGAATAAGATCTACAGTAATGATTGTTGTGAAGTCAAAGCATTTGAATTTGTTTCTCTATTTTAATAAGATCTACAATCATCATTATTGTCAAGTTAAACCATCGTTTGTGTATTATCTTCACAGCACACCACATGATTAGTCTCGAGTTACATATGAACTATGTGTACTATATGAACTCGAAGTAGATTATTTGAATCCACTTTATTTTGATTTCAAATCACATTACATTTCTAGCTCTAGCTAGATCTTCATAATCTAAACCATGTCTCATATGTACAATGTGTTTATCACATTATGTATGGTGCCCCGCCCCCCTACGCCTACAAGTATTTAGATGTGAGTTGAAACACCACACATTACCACAAATTCAAATAAAATGTGAGAATGTTCGATATATAGTATTGTTTAGATTGTTCGATATTTAGTTGTAAGCTGCAAATGCCACACATTATCAAAAATTCAAATAAAATGTGAGATTGTTTGATGTATAGTATGGTTTAGATTGTTCGGCATTTAGCTATGAGTTGCAAACACCATGCATTATCACATTATGGTATAACATGTGCACAACATGTGTATCACCGCTATATTCATGCATGCAATGTTTAAAACACTATGATCTCCTATTCAAATATATGAATCTGCTTTCATATCAAATTATGATCTTTGTTAGTCTCTTACACCCACACAATCCTCTAACCTTTGTAGCTACCACTAACTTTCTCTCGTGCATGCACACGCCCTCCACGCCCTCACCCTCCCTCGGCATTCTATACACCGGGCACATTCATTTTTTTTCTTTAGGTCATTCTCCCAGAGTCTCCACAACTCCTTTCCGACAGACACCGATCGATAAACCTCTCCAGCGATGCCTGCCTACAACATACACACACCTTCAATCTCCTCCTTTATGTGTCCTTGCCTCGTGTCTCTCATACGGTCAGACACACGTGTAAAATCTCGCCCCTCTTGTCATCAATCTCACAGTCGCACACTCCTCCCCTATCTAGCTAGTAGTTGGGCCTCCAGCACCACCTCCTAGCTCCATTCTCTCTGTCTATCCGTCTCGCTAGGCCTTATTTGCCTCTAACAAATGGACGTACACTGACCAATCTCTCGCTATACATATAGCTAGCTAGGTCCTTATAACTCATTTTTACCCACACGTCAATCGATCTACCTCATTAGTTGTGTATCTCCCTTCCTCCGACAAACAACAATTGATCTACCGATCTAGTTAGGTTTGCTTACCAAACACATGGTTCCCCTTCATCATCCATGGATGCGTCCTGACAGATCTATCACGCACAGGCGCACATAGAAACACATCCCCACTCTTATTGATAACATTGCAGTTCCACCCTCAGTTTTTCTAGTAGGCCTCTCCCACCATCTTCGAGAAGCAACTCCATCACCCATCCAGCACTCTACCCCTCTCCCTCCCTCTCCCTCCCTCTCTGTCTCCTCTCTCTCTCTCTCTATCCCATCATATTTCCCATCCTTCAGTTATGTATGGATGTCGACCGATCTCCCTCAAGACATAGCTCGGTCTCTCCTTCTCAACACATATACGAGTCGTTCTACCTCTATAGTTAGGCCTCTACCTACCCCTTCCCCCACCCCCTCCCACCACACACACTGATACATCGAGCGCTCTAGTCATGCCTCCCTGCCACACACAAACTTGACATGTTCCCTCTAACGTTCTGGTAGGCCAGTCGCCCTATATCTTTGACTTGCACACACACACAATTTCGATGGCTCTCTTCATCGATCTCACACCCACCCACTTGATCCTCTCTTCGACTCTATCGATAGCTATGACTCCTCCCTCTCTTCTCTGGATTGCCCGACCCTCTATGTATGATATGGATAGGCCTCCATTTCACACACATTGCATGCGAAATTTTGTTTGAGATGTCATCGACACATATTCCCACAAATAATTCACGAAATCAACCCCCCACCCCACCCCCACCCCAAAACAAAAAACACTCACGAACGTGGTTTGTATCTCCCACACACCCACGTAGGTGGGGGCATGCACGAAGAGAAGAGGTGCATGCACGGTGCACGTACTCCCGTCTCTTTCCCAACCACACCCGCGCGGGTACACGGTGGAGCTCATTTCTGTACGAAAAAGGTAGCCCACGTGGTAATTTGGCACGTGTACTGGTTGTCCACTTGGTGGAGGGAGGATCGCCTACCACGGGTGAACAAACAAATTGCGACTTGATGTGTTATGTTAAAAACAAAGGCAAACCATGTGGGGCCTACCTTAGAGGCAAGGCTCTATACACTGGAGTACTTTTGATGTGTCCCGTCAACTCGCAGAACGAGGAGAAGCTTGCTTAGTACGCCGTCTCCCCCGTTCCTAAATATAAGTCTTTGTAGAGATTTCACTATGAACCACATGCGGATGTATATAGATGCATTTTAAGTGTAGATTCATTCATTTTGTTCCGTATGCAGTGGAATCTCTACAAAGACTTATCTACTAGTAATAGCTAGCCCCCACTACTAGGAATTCTCTATCCTCTACTTGAGCCACATCATCAAAATTGATGTAGCCATTAGATGAAGTAAATCAGTCCATAATAGCCGTCTGATCTAGACGTTGAGAGGCTCCGCACTAAGCCAGATGCAAGCATGCAGAAATACCGTGGCACATGCATGTGAGTGGGTTTTAAATCACATCAACATGTCTGCATGCAAGCATGCACCGGTAGCATGCATGTAAGTGAGCTTTTACGTCCCATTAACATGTCAAAAAAATATAATCCCATTATTCAGCAGGAGTTGGCTGATCTTTTTTCCTTACATGGGATGATCTAAATGATGATGGGAGTTTATTTAGTTTGGCTACCACATTTGTCATGCGGTTATAGAGTTTTTTTAGTTCTTTGAAATCAATAATTTTGCGCAGAGAGATATACAGCTGTTCCGCGGCAATGCGCGGGGACTCATCTAGTAATATTTAGGAACGGAGGGAGTACTATGTAAAGAGTTAGGTGTCGCACGGTGATAGTGTGAGGTGGGCCATGTAATCACTGAGCCTACGTGTTTTTACTGCTCTTGCACACCTCCACTGTTAGAATGGGGAAAATTGTAATCTAGTAGTAGTACCTCCTTTCTCCGAAAGCGTGGGACATCCAGCAGTCCTACCACCTCAGTAATAAAGACCAATGAGCCGTCAAATCACATAGAACCAACAGTAAGTTGGACGGACGAAGCAACCATCACTCTTGCGCCAGTGAGAGGTCGCGTCCGCTCTGCACGGGTATGAATGCGGCACCTAGTCTTTGGAGTGGGGCTGTCCGTTTCGGGCGGGAAGCGCGCGCAGGCGATGGAGGGCTTTGCGTGGGCCAGGTTGGTCAGGAGCGGGCATGGCAGCTGTCCGCATGTCCCTACCGGACATGCCCAGAAACGAGAGGATGCACCGACTCTCGCGGCTAAAATCGTACACTACACAACATCTCTCTGTAGGAGTAGGTCGATCTGTCGCTCTCTCTAACACACACATGCTGTTAAACACACACACACACACACGCACACGCACGCACCTTGGTCCCGTTGCACCTTCTAACATGACTTATTACACCTAGACGGAGGGAGTAGTAAGTATACGAGATACAGTGGCACACTGACTTAAGTCGAATACAAGTGCCCAAAATTTGTGTGCATGTTATAATAAGGATTCACTTAAAATAGTACGTGAGCGAACAGAGGGATCAATTGGACAGTGCTCCCGAGCAGTAGCGAGATGTGTGAGGTAATAAACACCGCTGGCGCTTTTAATTTTTCTTATTAATTTTTTTGTTTCACCCTCTGACTGGTGGGACCCAACATACTATGTGGAGAGAGGTAAGGTGACTAAGGCTGCATTATTTCTGGACCACTGTGGATAGTCTTACCACCAAAGCCACATGACACGATTATGATTGAAATCCCAATGACTCCCACACACAAAAAAAACACGGCATGCTTGTCACACGAATGCAGGAATGTATAAAAGGTTATTTCCCTCTCGTTGAACATAACGGGAGGGTTGTGTAGCTGGTTAGCCTGTTCGCTCATCAAACTTGAGGTCTCGGGTTCGATAACTACACTTGAGCATAATTTGTGCTAGGAGGATTCTTTGACTGGTCAAAATGTTTTCTAGGGTTTGCATGCTTCACACTCTCTCTCCAGTATATATATACACGCTGGAGCCTCGGCGCTTGTAATTGCTCTCTTCACACTCTCTCGCCCTCTCCCGCTGGAGCCTCAGCGCTTGTAGTTGCTCTTTTCACACACTCTCGCCCTCTCCAGATCTAAAGAAGACTTCGTTGGCCTCTCTCTCCCCTCACTGCTGCTCAAAGAGCCGACAGGATCCGTCCGCCGGGAAGGGAAGGAGGCTTAACGTTGTCGCCGTCGGCGAGGGACTACCGGCGCAGCTATTCACTTTCCACCCAGCGGCGGCGCGGGTGGGCCTCCGACCCCTTCTTCTTTGCAGCCGTCCCGTCACCCACCGAACCACGATGTATACCATGAATGTAGGACGTGATTCAAAGAGGAAAGGAGTGGGGGAAAGTAGTGGGAAAAGTTGTATATAGTATGAATCTAGGACGTGGTTCAAAGAGTAAATGAAGGGGGAAAGTTGTATAGCATGAATCTAGGACGTGGTTCAAAGAGGAAAGGAATGGGGGAAAGTAGTGGGGAAAGTTGTATCGCATAAATCTATGACGTGGTTCAAAGAGGAAAGGAAGGGGCGAAAGTACTAGTTCAAAAAGGAAAGGAAGGGACAAGGCTGTAGAGTTTGAGCAGGACTAGATTTGCTGCGCTCACATAGGGAAAGGTGTCTAAAGATAACAAAACTGGGACCAACACAAATATGCTCCTTGGTTGTTTGTTCTTTGTTAGAACAGACTGTGCATCACCACAGTACATCGGTAGATGCACATGGTGCTGGTGCGTCCACTGTCCCGTGCAACTCATTAGCTGTTGTTAATCTAAGGCCCTGTTTGGTTAAACACTCCCTAGTCCCTACCTGCTTGGTTCCAGGGACTAAACATGGACTAGAGGTTATTAAATGACATGCTAAAAGACCATGTTACCCCTAGTAATGAACTAATAGAGACAAGGTGCGATGCATGGCAGGGGCAACTGTTGGAAGAAGTCCCAAAAAGACTCCCTCGGGGTCTTCTTCCTTTAGTCCCAAATGCCCACTTTTAGTCCCTGAAAGTCCCTCCTGTTTGGTTTAGATGGGACTGACACAGAGTTTTTTTAGTCCCTACACCAAAATGTCCCTGTAAACAAACACCCTCTAATAATGCTACTAGAAAAATGATGCAATGCCACAGTTAAAAGCAAATTACATGTTTGTCGAATTTTATTGTTAATATAATCTCTATGTTAATATTAATCAATGCCACCGTTTGAGAAATGCTACTGTCTTGCTTTCTTTCCCATTTAGATAAGGTAGATGCTTCTTTTTGTTGGCTTCTGTGTCATCCACCGTTATTGACCACTAATTGTTTCCTTTGCACCTTTGTGTAAACAGGGTTATCTACTTCACCTCGTTGCCATTGTGACCTTTTGTTGCACTGCACAAAACACTTTTGTTTTAAGAGTGTTTTGTGCAGTTCAACCAAAATGTCACACCGACAACGTTGCTTGATTGCTTGATCTTAGTGGAACTGCACAAGAGGAGATCTTACTTCCTATCCGTTAAGGCGAGTTTGGTTCAGATATTCTTCTTGTGAGTTGTTTGAATTCCGCATCATGGGAGGTCAGTACTAGCCTTCTTTCACATGATTCTGCAGTGTGCTTTCATATGTTGTGCTACTTGTAGGATAATGTTGCTTGATTTTAGTGAACTGCACAAATTGAGACAAGACTTCCAATCTGTATGTGCACCGTAATATCCCATTGAGGTAAGATAAGGATATTTCACAACTGCTGGCCTGTATTTTGCCACTTTCATCCGAAAATTAAGTTTAGTACTATACTTGTGCTCCCTAATTGACATGCCAAATCTTACATTGAAGGTGAAGCTTGTCTATTATTAAACCAAGTGATGAAGGGGAAGAACAAGCGGAATAAAAACAAAAATCAACTCCCGGTGCTGTAATGAAGCACTGGAACTATGATGACACAAGTAATGATATAGTTTTGCATCTTAATTTATTGTTATGGCTAGAACGAGCAATTGTTTTGCCACTGATTTGATGCCACTCTTAATGTAACTAGACGATGCCTCGCATGTTGTTGCGGGAATATTTTGCAATATATTTCTAAGATATTAATAATTTTATGGAAATAAGAATATTCGGAGAAATAATATGTGAGCTAAAACTAAAAATATATATTGTTATTTGTGTTTGATTATTGTGTTTTTGTAAAATGTTTATTAAATATATCATGCATGTTTGCATGTTGAAGTGAATCTTTTCCTATGACTCATTGAATGTTGAAGTGGGTCTTTTCTAATGCATGTTGCTTGATGAGGTGTCATGCGTGCATGTTGAGAGAAATAGATTAGTGGGGGCTAGCTATTTAGATATAGAAGATATGTAATTATCTCAACTTGTGCAAACAGGGATCTTCTTTGAAGATACCATATATTTTAGTGGAACTACACAAGAAGATGTTGAAAACATTAAACTAATCGAGGAGTATATAGTAAGCATGGCCACCACCGTAGATAGCAACAGATGGTTCCGGAGAAGTGCTTCATCTATATGCTCCACACAATAAGCCTCCTGACAAAGGTTGGTACTCACCCACTGATTTCATCCATATGATTGAGCTTTGTCATCTCTTTTGGTGTTGTGCTACTGTTTAGATACTGTCATGAAAAAGTGGTATTGTCCTTGAGAAGTGCTTCATCTGTGTTGTTTTAAATATTTCCTTTCCTTTTTTCAAGCAAACAGGGATGCTAGCATTTAGTAGTCCTCTTGTCTTTGCACAACAGGATCATCTTCCTCTGAAGAAGAATATGGAGTACGTGAAGTGACTAGTTCCGATTATGCCAGGATGAAGAAGCCCTGTCTATCTTCTCATCAGAAGGAGCAGTTGAAGGATGGTTACATTACTCCCCACTAGACCAAACTAACTTCAGCTCAGAAGGACTGACAAATCTCCATTTTTTTGCTGTGATGCGTGAGTACAATGTTGTTCTAGGATTCTTTCTGGTGAGTTCCATTTTTCTAAAAGTGTGCTCTACATGGACCATGTATGTGCCTGTTGAAACTGTCAATTAATAGTACAGTTTGCTTTATACTAATCACTTTTTTGTATTTGTGCAAACAGGGGTGCTCAGCTTGATTTCAATGGGAACTGCACAAAATGTTCATGAATACATCGAATCATTCATTTCCACCACAAGAAAGGAGGTGCCGATAAGTTCAAGGCGTTGCAACTGATGTCTACTACACAACCTTCTTCTTGTAGACGTTGTTGGGCCTCCAAGTGCAGAGGTTTGTAGGACAGTAGCAAATTTCCCTCAAGTGGATGACCTAAGGTTTATCAATCAGTAGGAGGCATAGGATGAAGATGGTCTCTCTCAAGCAACCCTGCAACCAAATAACAAAGAGTCTCTTGTGTCCCCAACACACCCAATACAATGGTAAATTGTATAGGTGCACTAGTTCGGCGAAGAGATGGTGATACAAGTGGTATATGGATAGTAGATATTAGTTTTTGTAATCTGAAAATATAAAAACAGCAAGGTAACGAATGATAAAAGTGAGCGTAAATGGTATTGCAATGCGTTGAAACAAAGCCTAGGGTTCATACTTTCACTAGTGCAAGTTCCCTCAACAATAATAACATAATTGGATCATATAACTGTCCATCAACATGCAACAAAGAGTCACTCCAAAGTCACTAATAGCGGAGAACGAACAAAGAGATTATGGTAGGGTACGAAACCACCTCAAAGTTATTCTTTCCAATCAATACGTTGGGCTATTCCTATAAGTGTCACAAACAGCCCTAGAGTTCGTACTAGAATAACACCTTAAGACACAAATCAACCAAAACCCTAATGTCACCTAGATACTCCAATGTCACCTCAAGTATCTGTGGGTATGATTATACGATATGCATCACACAATCTCAGATTCATCTATTCAACCAACACATAGAACCTCAAAGAGTGCCCCAAAGTTCCTACCGGAGAATCACGATGAAAACGTGTGTCAACCCCTATGCATAGGTTCATGGGCGGAACCCGCAAGTTGATCACCAAAACATACATCAAGTGAATCACGTGGTATCCCATTGTCACCACAAATACGCACGGCAAGACATACATCAAGTGTTCTCAAATCTTTAAAGACTCAATCCGATAAGATAACTTCAAAGGGGAAACTCAATCCATTACAAGAGAGTAGAGGGGGGAGAAAACATCATAAGATCCAACTACAATAGCAAAGCTCACGATACATCAAGATCGTATCACCTCAAGAACACGAGAGAGAGAGAGAGAGAGAGAGAGAGATCAAACACATAACTACTGGTACATACCCTCAGCCCCGAGGGAGAACTACTCCCTCCTCGTCATGGAGAGCACCGGGATGATGAATATGGCCACCGGAGAGGGATTTCCCCCTCCGGCAGGGTGCCGGTACGGGTCTAGATTGGCTTTCGGTGGCTACGGAGGCTTCTGGCGGCGGAACTCCCGATCTATTGTGCTCCCCGGTCGTTTTAGGGTATATGGAGATATATAGGCGGAAGAAGTACATCAGGGGAGCCACGAGGGGCCCACGAGGGTGGAGGGCGTGCCCAGGGGGGTGGGCGCGCCCCCTGCCTCGTGGCTTCTTCGTTGCTTCCCTTACGTGGACTCCAAGTCTCCCGGGTTGCTTTCCTTCCAAAAATAAGTTCCGTGAAGTTTCAGGTCAATTGGACTCCGTCTGATTTTCCTTTTCTGCGATACTCTAAAACAAGGAAAAAACAGAAACTGGCACTGGGATCTAGGTTAATATGTTAGTCCCAAAAATCATATAAAATAGCATATAAATGCATATAAAACATCCAAGGTTGATAATATAATAGCATGGAACAATCAAAAATTATAGATACATTGGAGACGTATCAGCAACATATAAGGGCGAAATCATACAAGCTACGCGTGAATTTGGTTGATTTTGGTGGAACTGCACACAAAGAACAATTGGTTTATTTAGCACGAGGTGCCATGTCAATGTCCGAACTGATGGCAAACCCTGCCCATTCCACAATCGTAGGCATTTGATATTTTGGAATGGGACAACCTTGTCAAATTTTGCTCATTGATTTTAGCTACACATGCGTTTGATATTTTCGAATGGGACGCTCTTTGCTGTCAGCAGCGTTGATCAATTTTTTCTTTATTCTTTAGTTGTGAAGTAGATATTGCCTCTGAAATGTGATTCGCTGAGATGCATAATCATCGATTGTTTTGAATGTTCTCTATGAATTGCCAGGCCTGTGTGTTTGATTGCAATGTACAGAAACGCTAAAAAGCTGCTCAAACTCTTTGTACTCCTTCTGTTCCTTTTTACTTCGCACATTGTAAAAGTGCATACTTTTTTGTATAAGATTGGTCAAAGTAGAGATACTTTGACTGCAGACAAAACTTTTATGCACACTAGAAAGGACCGGGGGGAGTACATGTGAAACTGCTGCAAACGAGGTGATCACCCTAGGAATAATGCTAGTACGTATTGTTTTGCATGTTCATCCAATGCCAGTGATACAGGAATTCGAACTAATCGAAATAAATTCATTCATACACGATCGGATTTCATATAAACATGCTGGATTTCATTACATTTCGTACATTCTTCAACTCAAAAGGGGTGCGCTGGAGGTATAATTAATTAACCAAAGCTACCCACATGTGTCCCGCTGAGCCGAACAGAAGCTTCAGTGACTTAACTGCAGGTGCAGTTGCGTAACTGAAATGTGGCCTGTTGGGCCCACGTGTCAGTCAGCCAACTACACCAGCAGTTAAGTAGAAGCAGCGTTCTTCTCCAGCGCAGCTCTCCGACTCCATGTCACCGCCAAGAAGCTAACCGGCCGTCAATGGTCAACCCGCCTAGCTTGGCTTCAACCGGAGGGTAGCAGCGGTGACCTTACTTGGACCCGAGCGGCGGTGACCTACCGTGTTCTTGTTGGAAATATGCCCTAGAGGCAATAATAAATTAGTTATTATTATATTTCCTTGTTCATGATAATCATTTATTATCCATGCTATAATTGTATTGATAGGAAACTCATGTACATGTGTGGATACATAGACAACACCATGTCCCTAGTAAGCCTCTAGTTGACTAGCTCGTTGATCAATAGATGGTTACGGTTTCCTAACCATGGACATTGGATGTCGTTGATAACGGGATCACATCATTAGGAGAATGATGTGATGGACAAGACCCAATCCTAAGCATAGCACTAGATCGTGTAGTTCGTATGCTAAAGCTTTTCTAATGTCAAGTATCATTTCCTTAGACCATGAGATTGTGCAAATCCCAGATACCGTAGGAATACTTTGGGTATGCCAAACGTCACAACGTAACTGGGTGGCTATAAAGGTACACTACAGGTATCTCCGAAAGTGTCTGTTGGGTTGGCATGAATCGAGACTGGGATTTGTCACTCCGTGTGACGGAGAGGTATATCTGGGCCCACTCGGTAGGACATCATCATAATGTGCACAGTGTGATCAAGGAGTTGATCATGGGATGATGTGTTACGGAACGAGTAAAGAGACTTGCCGGTAACGAGATTGAACAAGGTATCGGGATACCGACGATCGAATCTCGGGCAAGTATCGTACCGCTTGACATCATGGTTCATCTGATGAGATCATCGTGGAACATGTGGGAGCCAACATGGGTATCCAGATCCCGCTGTTGGTTATTGACCGGAGAGTCATCTCGGTCATGTCTGCATGTCTCCCGAACCCGTAGGGTCTACACACTTAAGGTTCGGTGACGCTAGGGTTATAGAGATATTAGTATGCGGTAACCCGAATGTTGTTGGAGTCCCGGATGAGATCCCGGACGTCACGAGGAGTTCCGGAATGGTCCGGAGGTAAAGAATTATATATAGGAAGTGCTATTTCGGCCATCGGGACAAGTTTCGGGGTCACCGGTATTGTACCGGGACCACCGGAAGGGTCCCGGGGGTCCACCGGGTGGGGCCACCTGCCCCGGGGGCCACATGGGCTGTAGGGGGTACGCCTTGGCCTATATGGGCCAAGGTCACCAGCCCCAAGAGGCCCATGCGCCAAGAGAAGAGGAAAAGGAAGAGTCCTAAAAGGGGAAGGCACCTCCGAGGTGCCTTGGGGAGGAGGGACTCCTCCCTGGCCGCACCCTTCCTTGGAGGAAGGGCCAAGGCTGCGCCCCTCCCCCCTCTCCCTTGGCCCTATATATAGTGGGGGAAAGGGAGGGCAACCATACCTAAGCCCTGGCGCCTCCCTCTCCCTCAAATGACACATCTCCCTCCTCCCGCAGCGCTTGGCGAAGCCCTGTTGGAATCCCGCTACTTCCACCACCACGCCGTCGTGCTGCTGGATCTCCATCAACCTCTCCTTCCCCCTTGCTGGATCAAGAAGGAGGAGACGCCACTGCTCTGTACGTGTGTTTAACGCGGAGGTGCCGTCCGTTCGAAGCTAGGATCATCGGTGATTTGGATCACGACGAGTACGACTCCATCAACCCCGTTCTCTTGAACGCTTCCGCGCGCGATCTACAAGGGTATGTAGATCCACTCCTCCCTCGTTGCTAGATGACTCCATAGATTGATCTTGGTGACACGTAGGAAAATTTTGAATTATTGCTACGTTCCCCAATAGTGGCATCATGAGCTAGGTCTATGCGTAGTTACTATGCACGAGTAGAACACAAAGTAGTTGTGGGTGTTGATTTTGTTCAATATGCTTACCGTTACTAGTCCAATCTTGATTCGGTGGCATTGTGGGATGAAGCGGTCCGGACCGACCTTACACGTACTCTTACGTGAGACTGGTTCCACCGACTGACATGCACTAGTTGCATAAGGTGGCTAGCGGGTTTCTGTCTCTCCCACTTTAGTCGGATCAGATTTGATGAAAAGGGTCCTTATGAAGGGTAAATAGCAATTGGCATATCACGTTGTGGTTTTTGCGTAGGTAAGAAACGTTCTTGCTAGAAACCCATAGCAGCCACGTAAAACATGCAAACAACAATTAGAGGACGTCTAACTTGTTTTTGCAGGGTATGCTATGTGATGTGATATGGCCAAAAGGATGTGATGAATGATATATGTGATGTATGAGATTGATCATGTTCTTATAATAGGAATCATGACTTACATGTCGATGAGTATGACAACCGGCAGGAGCCATAGGAGTTGTCTTAATTTATTTATGAACTGCGTGTCAACATAAACGTCATGTAATTACTTTACTTTATTGCTAACCGTTAGCTATAGTAGTAGAAGTAATAGTTGACGAGACAACTTCATGAAGACACGATGATAGAGATCATGATGATGGAGATCATGGTGTCATGCCGGTGACAAGATGATCATGGAGCCCCAAGATGGAGATCAAAGGAGCTATATGATATTGGCCATATCATGTCACTATTATTTGATTGCATGTGTTGTTTATCATGTTTTTGCATCTTATTTGCTTAGAACGACGGTAGTAAATAAGATGATCCCTCACTAAAATTTCAAGAAGGTGTTCCCCCTAACTGTGCACCGTTGCGAAAGTTCGTCGTTTCGAAGCACCACATGATGATCAGGTGTGATAGATTCTTACGTTCACATACAACGGGTGTAAGACAGATTTACACACGCAAAACACTTAGGTTGACTTGACGAGCCTAGCATGTACAGACATGGCCTCGGAACACAAGAGACCGAAAGGTCGAGCATGAGTCGTATGGTAGATACGATCAACATGAAGATGTTCACCGATGTTGACTAGTCCGTCTCACGTGATGATCGGACACGGCCTAGTTGACTCGGATCATGTAATCACTTAGATGACTAGAGGGATGTCTATCTGAGTGGGAGTTCATAAGATGAACTTAATTATCCTGAACATAGTCAAAAGGTCTTCGCAAATTATGTCGTAGCTCGCGCTTCAGTTCTACTGTTTAGATATGTTCCTAGAGAAAATTTAGTTGAAAGTTGATAGTAGCAATTATGCGGACTAGGTCCATAAACTGAGGATTGTCCTCATTGCTTCATAGAAGGCTTATGTCCTTAATGCACCGCTCAGTGTGCTGAACCTCGAACGTCGTCTGTGGATGTTGCGAACATCTGACATACACATTTTGATAACTACGTGATAGTTCAGTTAAACGGCTTAGAGTTGAGGCACCGAAGACGTTTTGAAACGTCGCTAAACATATGAGATGTTTCGAGGGTTGAAATTGGGATTTCAGGCTCGTGCCCACGTCAAGAGGTATAAGACCTCCGACAATTTTCTTAGCCTACAAACTAAGGGAGAAAAGCTCAATTGTTGAGCTTGTGCTCAGATTGTCTGAGTACAACAATCATTTGAATCGAGTGGGAGTTGATCTTCCAGATGAGAAAGTGATGTTTCTCCGAAGTCATTACCACCAAGCTGCTAGAGCTTCGTGATGAACTATAATATATCAGGGACATATATGATGATCCTTGAGATATTCGCGATGTTTGACACCACGAAAGTAGAAATCAAGAAGGAGCATCAATTGTTGATGGTTGGTGAAACCACTAGTTTCAAGAAGGGCAAGGGAACAAAGGGATACTTCATGAAATGGCAATTCAGCTGCTGCTCTAGTGAAGAAACCCAAGGTTGAACCCAAACCCGAGACTAAGTGCTTCTGTAATAAGGGGAACAGCCATTGGAGCAGAATTACCCTAGATACTTGGTAGATGAGAAGGCTGGCAAGGTCAATAGAAGTATATTGGATATACATTGTGTTAATGTGTACTTTACTAGTACTCCTAGTAGCACCAGGGTATTAGATACCGGTTCAGTTGCTAAGTGTTAGTAACTCGAAATAAAAGCTACGGAATAAACGGAGACTAGCTAAAGGTGAGATGATGATATGTGTTGGAAGTATTTCCAAGGTTGATCAAATATCGTACGCTCCCTCTACCATCGAGATTGGTATTAAAACCTAAATAATTGTTATTTGGTGTTTGCGTTGAGCATAGACATGACTGGATTATGTCTATCACAATACGGTTATTCATTTAAGGAGAATAATGGTTACTCTGTTTATTTGAATAATACCTTCAATGGTCTTGCACCTAAAATGAATGGTTCATTGAATCTCGATCGTAGTGATACACATGTTCATGCCAAAAGATAGTAATGATAGTACCACCTACTTGTGGCACTGCCACGTAAGTCATATCGGTATAAAACGCATGAAGAAGCTCCATGTTGATGGATCCTTGGGCTCACTCGTTTTTGAAAAGTTTGAGGCATGCGAACCATGTCTATTGGTGTATATGCATGAAGAAACTCCATGCAAATGGACCGTTTGGACTCACTTGATTTTGAATCACTTGAGACATGCAAATCATACCACACGGGCAACATGACTGAAAGCCTCGTTTTCAGTAAAATGGAACTAGAAAGCAACTTGTTGGAAGTAATACATTTTGATGTGTGCAGTCCAATGAGTGCTGAGGCATGTAGTGGATATCGTTATGTTCTTACTTCACAGATGATTTGAGTAGATGTTAAGTATATTTACTTGATGAATCATGAGTCTGAATTATTGAAAGGTTCAAGTAATTTCAGGGTGAAGTTGAAAGATCGTCGTGACAAGAGGATAAAAGATCTATGATATGATCATAGAGATGAATATCTGAATTACGAGTTTGGCACAGAATTAAGACATTGTGGAAATTATTTCACAACTAATACAGCCTGGAACACCATAGTGTGATGGTGTGTCCGAACATCATAACTGCACCCTATTGGATATGATGCATACCATGATGTCTCTTATCGAATTACCACGATAGTTTATGGGTTAGGCATTAGAGACAACCACATTCACTTTAAAAGGGGCACCACGTAATTCCGATGAGATGACACCGTATGAACTATGGTTTAGAGAAACCTAAGCTGTCATTTCTTGAAAGTTTGGGGCTGCGACGCTTATGTGAAAAAGTTTCAGGCTGATAAGCTCGAACCCAAAGCGGATAAATGCATCTTCATAGGACACCCAAAACAGTTGGGTATACCTCCTATCTCAGATCCGAAAGCAATAAGGGATTGTTTCTAGAATCGGGTCCTTTCTCGAGGAAAAGTTTCTCTCGAAAGAATTGAGTGGGAGGGTGGTGGATACTTGATGAGGTTATTGAACCGTCTCTTCAACTAGTGTGTGGCAGGGCACAGGAAGTTGTTCCTGTGGCACCTACACCAATTGAAGTGGAAGCTTATGATAGTGATCATGAAACTTCAGATCAAGTCACTACCAAACCTCGTGGGATGACAAGGATGCGTACTACTTCAGAGTGGTATGTGATCCTGTCTTGGAAGTCATGTTGCTAGACAACAATGAACGTACGAGCTATGGAGAAACGATGGTGGGCCTGGATTCCGATAAATGGCTCGAGGCCATAAAATCCGAGAAAGGATCCATGTATGATAACAAAGTGTAGACTTTGGCAGAACGGCTCGATGGTCGTAAGGCTGTTGAGTACATATGGATTTTAAAAGGAAGACGGACAATGATGGTAAATGTCACCATTAAGAAAGCTCGACTTGTCGTTAAGATGTTTTCCGACAAGTTCAAGGAGTTGACTACGATGAGACTTTCTCACTCGTAGCGATGCTAAGAGTCTGTTGGAATTATATTAGCGATTACTGCATTATTTATGAAATCTTGCAGATAGGATGTTAAAACATTGTTTCCTCGACGTTTTTTTGAGGAAAGGTTGTATGTGATACAAACCGGAAGGTTTTGTCAATCCTGAAAGATGCTAATAAGTATGCAAAGCTCCAGCAATCCTTCTAGGGACTGGAGTAGGCATCTCGGAGTTGGAATGTATGCTTTGATAAGATGATCAAAGTTTTGGGTGTATACAAAGTTTATGAGAAACTTGTATTTCCAAAGAAGTGAGTGGGAGCACTATAGAATTTCTGATAAATATATGTTGTTGACATATTGTTGATCAGAAATGACGTAGAATTTCTGGAAAGCATATAGGGTTATTTGGAAAGTGTTTTTCAATGGAAAGCCTAGATTAAGCTACTTGAACATTGAGCATCAAGATCTATAAGAATAGATCAAAACGCTTAATGGTACTTTCAAATGAGCACATACCTTGACATGATCTTGAAGGTGTTCAAGATGGATCAGTCAAAGAAGGAGTTCTTGCCTGAGTTGTAAGGTATGAAGTTAAGACTTAAAGCTCGACCACGGCAGAATAGAGAGAAAGGACGAAGGTCGTCTCCTATGCTTAAGACATAGGCTCTATAGTATGCTATGCTGTGTACCGCACCTGAAATGTGCCTTGCCATGAGTCAGTCAAGGGGTACAAGAGTGATCTAAGAATGGATCACAGGACAGCGGTCAAAGTTATCCTTAGTAACTAGTGGACTAAGGAATTTTCTCGATTATGGAGGTGGAAAAAGAGTTCGTCGTAAAGGGTTACGTCGATGCAAGCTTAACACCTATCTGGATAGTTCTGAGTAGAGATACCGGATACGTATAATGGAGCAACAATTTAGAATAGCTCCAAGTAGAACAGTTATTTGGAATAGCTCCAAATAGAACGTGGTAGCTACATCTAGGAGATGACATAGAGAATTGTAAAGCACACACGGATCTGAAAGGTTCAGACCCGTTGACTAAAACCTCTCTCACAAGCAACATGATCAAACCCAGAACTCATTGAGTGTTAATCACATAGTGATGTGAACTAGATTATTGACTCTAGTAAACTCTTTGGATGTTGGTCACATGGCGATGTGACCTGTGAGTGTTAATCACATGGCGATGTGAACTAGATTATTGACTCTAGTGCAAGTGGGAGACTGTTGAAAATATGCCCTAGAGGCAATAATAAATTAGTTATTATTATATTTCCTTGTTCATGATAATCGTTTATTATCCATGCTATAATTGTATTAATAGGAAACTCAGATACATGTGTGGATACATAGACAACACCATGTCCCTAGTAAGCCTCTAGTTGACTAGCTCGTTGATCAATAGATGGTTACGGTTTCCTAACCATGGACATTGGATGTCGTTGATAACGGGATCACATCATTAGGACAATGATGTGATGGACAAGACCTAATCCTAAGCATAGCACTAGATCGTGTAGTTCGTATGCTAAAGCTTTTCTAATGTCAAGTATCATTTCCTTAGACCATGAGATTGTGCAACTCCCGGATACCGTAGGAATACTTTGGGTATGCCAAACGTCACAACGTAACTGGGTGGCTATAAAGGTACACTACAGGTATCTCCGAAAGTGTCTGTTGGGTTGGCACGAATCGAGACTGGGATTTGTCACTCCGTGTGACGGAGAGGTATCTCTGGGCCCACTCGGTAGGACATCATCATAATGTGCACAATGTGATCAAGGAGTTGATCACGGGATGATGTGTTATGGAACGAGTAAAGATACTTGCCGGTAACGAGATTGAACAAGGTATCGGGATATCGACGATCGAATCTCGGGCAAGTATCGTACCGCTAGACAAAGGGAATTGTATACGGGATTGATTAAGTCCTTGACATCGTGGTTCATCCGATGAGATCATCGTGGAACATGTGGGAGCCAACATGGGTATCCAGATCCCGCTGTTGGTTATTGACCGGAGAGTCATCTCGGTCATGTCTGCATGTCTTCCGAACCCGTAGGGTCTACACACTTAAGGTTCGGTGACGCTAGGGTTATAGAGATATTAGTATGCGGTAACCCGAATGTTGTTCGGAGTCCCGGATGAGATCCAGGACATCACGAGGAGTTCCGGAATGGTCCGGAGGTAAAGAATTATATATAGGAAGTGCTATTTCGGCCATCGGGACAAGTTTCGGGGTCACCGGTATTGTACCGGGACCACCGGAAGGGTCCCGGGGGTCCACCGGGTGGGGCCACCTGCCCCGGGGGCCACATGGGCTGTAGGGGGTGCGCCTTGGCCTATATGGGCCAAGGGCACCAGCCCCAAGAGGCCCATGCGCCAAGAGAAGAGGAAAAGGAAGAGTCCTAAAAGGGGAAGGCACCTCCGAGGTGCCTTGGGGAGGAGGGACTCCTCCCTGGCCGCACCCTTCCTTGGAGGAAGGGCCAAGGCTGCGCCCCCCCCCCTCTCCCTTGGCCCTATATATAGTGGGGGAAAGGGAGGGCAACCATACCTAAGCCCTGGCGCCTCCCTCTCCCTCCCATGACACATCTCCCTCCTCCCGCAGCGCTTGGCGAAGCCCTGTTGGAATCCCGCTACTTCCACCACCACGCCGTCGTGCTGCTGGATCTCCATCAACCTCTCCTTCCCCCTTGCTGGATCAAGAAGGAGGAGACGTCACTGCTCCGTACGTGTGTTGAACGCGGAGGTGCCATCCGTTCGGCGCTAGGATCATCGGTGATTTGGATCACGACGAGTATGACTCCATCAACCCCGTTCTCTTGAATGCTTCCGCACGATCTACAAGGGTATGTAGATCCACTCCTCCCTCGTTTCTAGATGACTCCATAGATTGATCTTGGTGACACGTAGGAAAATTTTGAATTATTGCTACGTTCCCCAACAGTTCTACTCTTCCTCTTTTTCTGTGTGGTGCGGCCTCGTTGGCAGCGGGGCGGGGCCTCGGCGGAGCCGGCGATGTCCTCTGTCTCGTTGCCGGCAGGGTGAGGCCTCGGCTGAGCCGGAGATGTCCTCTGCCTCGTTGTTGGCGGGGTGGGGCCTCGGCGGAGCCAGCGGTGTCCTCTACCTCGTTGTTGGCGCCGCGGGGACTCATCGGAGCCGGCATTGTCCTCTGCCTCGTCCTCGGTCTCGCCAAATAGCGCCTCTCCCGCTTCATCGCCCTCTTTGCTAGCCTCTTTGTAGGCGGCCGCAGCCTCCGCCACCTGCATGCGATACCGCCAGCGCTCGAGGTGGCCCTTGCGGGCGGAGCGGTACGAATCGAGCAGCGCCTCCTGCTCCGCCCGCTCCGCGGTGATATGCTCCTCCGCCTACAGGTGCTCCTGGAGGAGATGGTGGTTGTAGGCGGCGTTGGCCTGCGCCTCCCGGAACTGCTCCTCACGCATCTACCTCACCCTGTCCATCTATTGGGCACGGGCCTCGCCGATGGTCATGGTGCAATGCACCAGCGAGGATAGCGCGGAGGAGGGGGTTGGCGCTGGATCGTCGACTACCATGTTCTCCATTGGGACATCATCGTCCTCTGGCTGCCTGCCGGCCAGCCGGTCGGCAGCAATGGCTGCCATCTCCTTGTGGTCCGTCGTCCGCCCATCCCGAAGAGCGCTGGAGCGCGAGGAAGCCACGGTGGGTAGTAGTGGTGTGGACAGGAGAAAGGGAACTGATGCGGATGACTGCGGCTATGGCCGCGCAGCAGTTTATATAGCAATGGTGGGCGGGCGGAGCGACGGACGTGTGGCGCCCGAGTAGCCGGCTCGGCAACCGCGTATCATTAATGTGGGCGGCAGATGGACGGACAGACGGCACTTGTGTCATTTGAAGGCGGAGCAATCGCCTGCAACGGGAAGCGGGACGGGCGGCACTGACTGTTTCGGGCGGAAAGCGCGCACGGGCGAGGAGATGACTTTACTTGGAGAGGATGACAATGGGGACCCACCAGGTCCATAGCCTCATGTACGCAAGTGCCTCCTTATTATATATATATATATATATATATATATATATAACTATAATTTATTTTGATTCCTCCTGGTTTCCTGACATCACGGTCCCACACCATTGTCAACCTATGTAGTAGTCAATAAACGAAAGAATTGCACAAGAAGCGGCCGACAGCTGGGACCAAGCAGCTCGAGCATTATTTGTGTTTTTGAGGTGTGAGCACTACAGAGTTTTTCGATGTTTAGCCCACATATTAATTTTTCTCCTCTGAACAACAACGAAAACATCACTGTCAGTATTAACTGGGCGGGTTGTGGCCCGTCTAGCCCAGGCCAGGTATCCAGCCCAGATATTAATTTTTTTTCAAGTTGAAAATGGCTAGCCCAGCTATACTTTTTTTTAGGAATACCCAGGCAAGGTCAAGTTGTTATTCTCCGCCCTGCTGGGCTGCAAATCTTTCCTAGGAGGGATGCATTAGGCTTAACAAGAAAATGGGCTTTAAGAAATAATAAATGGGATGTAATTATAAAAACTGGGCAGTAACTATAAAAAATGCACAAAAGACGTGATTACTTTATAAAATATATTTTTTGGATATTGAAAATTTTAATTTCATTAATTGTTGCGAGCGAAATGTTTCGTTGGATTTTTACATAATATAAATTTATATTGAAATTATATTTAATCTAACTAGAAATTTCGGGATAAAAATATTTTGGATCCCATCAAAATGTGGGAAATTTTATTGAATTCTGTTTTGAACGGTTCGTTGAAATAGGCTGTACTTTTAACAAACTGTAAATGGGTTGTAGTAAATTCCATTAGAATTCAAAAATGGGCTACACATTCTTACAAATCTCAAATGGGCTATAAGTTCTCTGCCACACACTTCTGGCCTTATTAAGTTGACGTGTCCCCTAAAAAACAGAGTTGACGTGTATGCAAGGCTTTGTCAACTTATAGTCAACACACGGTTCTAACAGCGGTGGCCGTTCGATGTCCATCCAACGAATGTCGTGCTTCTTCTTCAATCTCGGATATTCTAGCTTCACCCGCCCAAAAAATGATTCCTCCCCCTGACATCTGGGGCGCACCGTTTCAGAAGCTGACCTGTGAGCCTACTAAGTTGACATACAAAGGGCTTTGTCAACTTACTCAATATAAACGATTCTAGCTGCAGTGATTGTACGATGTCCATCCAATGGCCGTTGTGCTTCTTCAACCTCTGGTCTTCTTGCTCCAGCCGACCAAAGCAGCGCCGGTCGTGCCGCCTGCTCCTGCCTCCCGTGGTCGGCTGTGCTGCTGCGGAGGCCTCACCGCACCCTACTACTCCCACCGCTGGCCAGGCCATCCCTCCACTCACCCACACCCCCTATTATTCTGCGGCGACGATAGCGCAACCGAACCAGTGAACCCTCGTACTCCTCTTCGCGTGTGCATCCACTATCGCGTCTTCCCCGGCTCCGCGTCGTCCCCTTCCTAGGCCTCGCCGTCGTCCACCGCCCTGGTGCTCTCGGCGCGGCGTGGTCAACGTGGTCAAGGAACGACTTCCATCGGACATGGACTGTATGTGGAGAGGCTGACAGTTGGGTCCACGGCAGCCGCAAGGAAGTGCCCCCTTATTACGCGCAAAATAATTATTCCTCCACCTGATAGCGGGGACCCACCGGACGGGCCACCGTATTTCACAAAAAAATGATTCGCCCCCAGACTGCTGGGACCCACGAGCTACATCTTCGCACGCAAGGAAGTGCGTCCGAAAAAAAGATTCACCCCCCTGACTGCTGGGACCCACCAGCTACATCTTCGCACGCAAGGAAGTGCGTCTGAAAAAAAACGATTCGCCCCCCGACTGCTAGGACCCACCAGCTACACCTTCGCACGCAAGGAAGTGCGTCCGGGTAAAAAAACAAAACAATTTGCCCCCCTGACTGCTGGGACCCACCAGCTATATCTTCGCAGGCAAGGAAGTGCCTGATAGTCGGGACCCACCTGGTCGAAGCGTACGTAGCGTTGTCATTCTGGTCGCAAACGTGTACGTACATACTGGTCGATGTAGAGGCGCGCACGTGTCGTAGTAGAGGCGCGCACATGTCGTAGTAGAGGCGTGCATGTAGCATGTACACATACGTACAGCGGCCAGGGTGCAAGAAAAAAATATGGCCACGTATGTGTACATACGGGCAGGGTCTCGAGCGCCTACTCGCGCATACGTACGGTCAGGGCTTGTGTACATGGCTGGGTCAGAACGGAGAAACAGCGTCGTCGTCGTGTTCATGGGGAGGCGACAGAATGCGTCGTTTTCATGGGGAGGCAACGGAATGCGTCGTGTTCATGGGGAGTCAACGGAATGCGTCGTGTTCATCGGGAGGCAACGGAATGCGTCGTGTTCATCGGGAGGCTACGGAATGCGTGGGAGCCAACCGGCCGGGTCGGAACGGAATGCGTGGTCGTGTTCATCGGGAGGGCTTGGACGGAAAAGGCGATGGAAACGAGGCCTGGCGTACCGCAGAACAGAGGAAACGGACCTCCTACGGTCAAAACGGGGGTCCTGTTGATCGGGAGGGTGTGGTGTACCGCAAAACGGAGGAAACGGACCTCCTGCGGTTGAAATGGGGGTCCTGTTGATCGGGAGGGGTGTGGCGTACCGCAAAACGAACGAAATGGACCTCCTACGGTCGAAACGGGGGTCCTGTTCATCGGGAGGGGTGTGGCGTACCGCAAAACGGGACTCCACAGGATACTGTTCATCTCCACCGTCGACCTCCTCCAGCCTCCACGGGCTACCGTCGACCTCCTCCAGCCTCCACGGGCTCCTGTTCATCCAGCCTCCACCGCGCGCTACTCCACCGGCTACTGTTCAACCACCCCTCCACCGTCTACTGTTCATCCAGCCCTCCCACCACGGGGTCCTGTTCAACCACCCCTCCACGGGCACCCCTCCACCATCTACTGTTCATCCAGCCCTCCACACCATGGGGTCCTGTTCATCCAGAGGCAACACCACCGCTCACTGTTCATCCCACCCTCCCCCCCCCCACAATGCTCACTGTTCATCCAATCGATCGGCTTCAGTTAGCAGCAGTAGCGAAGGAATCACTCGATCAGGTTCAGTTAATAGCCATCGATCGATCGCTCGGGTTCAGTAACGCGTAGCCTGCAGTGCAATCGCTCGGGTTCAGTTAGAGCCCAACGCCTCACTCGGGTTCAGTTAGAGCCAACGCCTCACACACACGCGCGTACGTGTACGAGAGAAACACGCATCGCTCGGCCCCCGACCTCCCATCGTAACCAGCAACTCCCTGAAATTTTCCTCGCCCTCGCTTCTACCACGGTTTTTTCCGTCATGGACGGCCCAAAGAATGTCATGTAGCTGTGTGTCCGGCCCGCCCAGGACGAAAAGCCCATTTTCTGTCATGATTTTTTGTCATAGAAGTAGGAGCCCACCACATCTATGATGATACCGGCTTTTGTCACAATTATCGTCATAGAAGTGTCATATGTATGACAGAAAAAAAATTCGTTCGGCCCAAAATGTCACGGATGTGTCTTTTTTGTAGTGATATCATCTCCACGTATGGGTATCTCAAGAAAATCAGCTAAACGGGTTGCATAAATTCCACCAAAGAAATCTCCATTAATTTTGTTATTATGCAACCTGCGTGCAACAATGGCCCCCAAGTTATATTGTCTATCTCCTAATATAGCACTTTTGAGAACACTAAGATCTAGCACACACATGTGACATGCCTCATCCTTACCATTTATGCATCTACCTATAAAGAGAGCAAAGTAATGTACAGCAGGAAAATGAATGCTCCCTATGGTAGCCTGCGTGATTTCTCGAGATTCCCCCACAGTTATACTAGTAAGAAAGTCTCTATATTCAGATTTGCGAGGTTCACTAACATTACCCCACTTTGGAAGTTTAAAAGAAGTGTTAAAATCTTCTAAATCCATGGTATAAGATTTATCATAAAGATCAAACAAGAAAGTTTGAGAATTGCGTGATGATGAAAATTCAAACCTTCTCACAAAGGAATCAGTGAGGTTGTGGTACCGACGACACTTATCTACGACGAAGGTCTCAAGATCGGCATTACGCCCATATGCGTCAAATTCTTCCTTAATTCCTGCTTGGACCATGAAATCTTCTGACGGCCATTCACAAGGCCGCACTTGAGCGTCCCTCGGTGGTTCATCGTCCGGCTCACGCATTGCGAGCCTGGGTCCTTGCTTCATTGAGGAACCACCTTAGTACATTTTCCTAAACATATTTCTTCCTCTGAAAAATTTCTGAAAGTTTTAGCAACTCAAAATAAAAGTGAACCAAACTCAACAAAATTGATAGCAGCTACTCCCACAAGTTCCTAGAGGCCATATCATGCATTAAAACTACTTTTGACCACATAAATTTGACATGCAAGCTGAAGAACAGGGTCACCTAAGCAGCAAAAAATTGCAATGAATAAAGCACTAGAACAAAAACTAATTGGACCATTCGAGGAGTCACATACCAAAGAACAATCCCCCAAAGCAGTTTTGTGAATGGAGCTTTGAGCTAGGAGATCAAAAATGGCAGCAAAATGAGCTAGAACTCGTGCTTGAGCTGGCTAGTGATTTTTTTGGGAGCAAGAAGGAGTGTGTGGTGGCTGGAATAAGTGGAGGGGGGCCACCAAGGGCACACGAGGCACGGGGCATGCCCAGGGGGTAGGGTGCGCCCTGGACCCTCGTGGCCAGGTGCTGCCTCCCCCTGATGTGTTCTCAGTGCCAGATATTCTCAAATATTCCAGAAAAAATCATATTAAATTTTCAAGGCATTTGGAGAACTTTTATTTTCGAGGTATTTTTTATGGGAAATGGTTACCTTCTACCGGCCGATTGTGTGCGCTTGTCCGCTGGCTTCCTAGCCGTCCGATCTATGTTTTATCAGATGGTAGAGAGCACTCCCGCGTTCGCTGGAGGCATGTCCATTTCCTGCAACTCACCTCTTGTTTCAGAACAGCCATTCCTGCAACTGGATAATAGAAGGGTGGTTTCATCCCACAACAGTGTGGGCTCGTGTGGCTGGGAGTGTGAGCGGCTGGATTTGGGAGCGCGACGGACGCGGCGGCGCAAGGCGTTGGGTGACCGGGGCTTATCCAACGTGGTGGTGTCGAGGACTGGCTTGGGATCGGCGGTGGCCTCGATGACTCAACAAGGTACGGTTCAGAGATCCCTTATCCCCTTTTCTAGCCGATGTGGCGATGGTGGTGCTCCCTGCTACTTCTCTTGTTTCTGCAGCAGAGCGTTTCTGCAACAGAGCATTTGTTGCGGGAAGTAACGAGTGGGCATGCGGTCTTATTTCTGCAACAGAGCGTTTGTTGCGGGAAGTAATAAGTGGGCATGCTGTCTTGTTTCTGCAGCAACGCATTTATTGCGGGAAGTAACGAGTGGGCATGTGGTCTTGTTTCTGCAACAGAGCGTTTGTTGCGGGAAGTAATGAGTGAGCATGCAGTCTTGTTTCTGCAACAGAGCGCTTGTTGCGGGAAGTAACGAACGGGCATGCCAGGCGCGGACACTACATAATACGGCTATCAGCCCGGGCATCCAACGACCATTGAGGCGGTGGATAATAAGTAAACATCGGTCGGCGGACGTGTAGCAGCGCCCAAATTGCACAAATAATTCAGAAAACTGACAGAAATTACTATTTTTGCTTTATTTAATATAAATAATAGAAAGTAAAAAGAGGGTACAGAGAGCTATGTTTTCTAACTTCATCCATCTCATGCTCATCAAAAGGAATCCACTAACAAGGTTGATCAGATCTTCTTAACAAACTCATTTCGAATAACATGAAACTGGAGAATTTTCTAATAACACTAGGTTACCTCAACGGGGATACGCACATCCCCAACAATAAGAATATCATATTTCTTCTGGACAGTAGGAAGAGGAAATTCAAAACCTCCAATAGTAATTGTTGAAATTTTTCCAATAGAATTGATACTGTGGACTTGAGGTTGTTTCTCGGAAAGTGTACCATATGCTCATTAGTCATTACCATTAACATGAAAAGTGGCATTGCCTTTGGTGCAATCAATAACAGCCACTACAGTATTCAAAAAGGGTCTTCCAAGAATAGTAGACATACTATCGTCCTCGGGAATATCAAGAATAACAAAGTCCGTTAAAATGGTAACGTTTGCAACCACAACATGCGCATCCACACAAATACCGACAGGTATAGCTGTTGATTTGTGAGCCATTTGCAAAGATATTTCGGTAGGTGTAAACTTATTCAAATCAAGTCTACGGTATAAAGAGAGAGGCATAACACTAACACCGGCTCGAAGATCACATAAAGCAGTTTTAACATAGTTTCTTTTAATAGAGCATGGTATAGTTGGTACTCCTGGATCTCCAAGTTTCTTTGGTATTCCATCCTTAAATGTGTAATTAGAAAGCATGGTGGAAATTTCAGCTTCCGGCATCTTTCTCTTATTTGTAACAATATCCTTCATATACTTAGCATAAGGATTCATTTTAAGCATATCAGTCAAACGCATACGCAAAAAGATACGTCCAATCATTTCAGCAAAGCGCTCAAAATCCTCATCATCCTTTTTCTTGGATGGTTTAGGAGGAAAAGGCATGGGTTTCTGAACCCATGGTTCTCTTTCTTTACCGTGCTTCCTAGCAACAAAGTTTCTTTTATCATCACATTGATTCTTTGATTGTGGGTTATGAAGATCAACAGCGGGTTCAATTTCTACATCATTATTATTGCTAGGTTGAGCATCAACATGAACATCATCATTAACATTATCACTAGGTTCATGTTCATTACCAGATTGTGTTTCAGCATCAGAGATAGAAATATCATTTGGATTTTTAGGTGTGTCTACAACAGGTTCACTAGAAGCATGCAAAGTCCTATCATTTTTCTTTCTCTTCCTTTTAGAAGGACTAGGTGCATCGACATTAGTTCTCTGAGAATCTTGCTCAATTCTCTTAGGATGGCCCTCAGGATACAAAGGCTCCTGAGTCATTTTACCACCTCTAGTCATAACTATAACAACATTATCATTTTTCTTATTATTTAATTCATTGAGCAAATCATTCTGAGCTTTAAGTACTTCTTTTACTTGAGTGGTAACCATAGAAGCATGTTTACTAATGAGTTTAAGTTCACCTTTAACACTAGCCATATAATCGCTCAAGTGTTCAATCATATAAGCATTATGTTTTAGTTGTCTACCAAAATAAGCATTAAAATCTTCTTGCTTAACCATAAAGTTATCAAATTCATGCAAACATTGGCTAGCAAACTTAGCAGGAGGGATTTCAGCTTTATCATATCTATAGAGAGAGTTTACCTTTACTACCTGTGTCGGGTTATCAAGACCTTGTGTTTCTTCAATAGGTAATGAATTAAGACCATGTATTTCTTCGACATGAGGTAAATTCTTAACATCTTCAGCTTTTATACCTTTTTCTTTCATAGATTTCTTTGCCTCTTGCATATCTTCAGGACTGAGAAATAGAATACCCCTTTTCTTCAGAGTTGGCTTAGGAGTTCGTTCAGGAAGTGTCCAATTATTTTCATTGGTCAACATATTATTCAATATAATTTCAGCTTGATCAATGGTTCTTTCCCTGAAAACACAACCAGCACAACTATCCAGGTGGTCTCTGGAAGCATCGGTTAGTCCATTATAAAAGATATCAAGTATTTCATTTTTCTTGAGAGGATGATCAGGAAAAGCATTAAGTAATTGGAGAAGCCTCCCACAAGCTTGTGGGAGACTCTCTTCTTCAATTTGCACAAAATTATTTATTTCCCTTAAAGCATCTTGTTTCTTATGAGTGGGGAAATATTTAGCAGGGAAGTACTAAATCATATCCTAAAGACTACGCACACAACCAGGATCAAGAAAATTAATCCATATCTTAGCATCACCCTTTAATGAGAACGGAAATAATTTAAGGATATAATAGTAGTGAGTTTTCTCATCATTAGTGAACAGGGTAGCTATATCATTTAATTTAGTAAGATGTGCCACAACAGTTTCAGACTCATAGCCATAAAAAGGACCAGATTCAACCAAAGTAATTATCTCATGATCAATTGAGAAATCATAATCCTTATCAGTAATAAATATAGGTGAAGTAGCATAAGCAGGATCATATTTCAATCTAGCACTCAGAGATTTTTCTTTCAGCTTAGCTAATAGTTTCTTAAGATCACTTCTATCATTGCAGGCAAGAAAGTCTCTAGCAGTTTCTTCATCCATAACATAACCCTCAGGCACAACAGGCAATTCATATCTAGGGGGAGAATCTTCATCATCACTTTCATCAGTATTATCAGTTTCAATAATTTCATTCTCTCTAGCCCTAGCAAGTTGTTCATCAAGAAATTCACCTAGTGGCACAGTAGTATCAAGCATAGAAGTAGTTTCATCATAAGTATCATGTAAAGCAGAAGTGGCATCATCAATAACATGCGACATATCAGAATTAATAGCAGAAGCAGGTTTAGGTGTCGCAAGCTTACTAAAAACAGAAGGTGAATCAAGTGCAGAGCTAGATGGCAGTTCCTTACCTCCCCTCGTAGTTGAGGGAAGATCTTGGTTCTTTGATCTTTCAAGTTCTTCATAGTGATAAGCAGATATAAATCCCAAGTGACTCAAAGAATAGAGCTATGCTCCCCGGCAATGGCGCCAGAAAATGGTCTTGATAACCCACAAGTATAGGGGATCGCAACAATTTTCGAGGGTAGAGTATTCAACCCAAATTTATTGATTCGAGACAAGGGGAGCCAAAGAATATTCTCAAGTATTTGCAGCTGAGTTGTCAATTCAACCACACCTGGAAACTTAATATCTGCAGCAAGGTATTTAGTAGCAAAGTAATATGATAGTAGTGTAACGGTGGCAAAAGTAATATTTTTGGTTTTATACTGATTGTAACAGTAGCAAAGAAAAAGTAAATAAGCGAAGAACAATATATGGAAAAGCTCGTAGGCAATGGATCGATGATGGAGAATTATGTCGGATGCGATCGATCATGTAACAGTCATAACATAGGGTGACACATAACTAGCTCTGGTTCATCAATGTAATGTAGGCATGTATTCCGAATATAGTCATACGTGCTTATGGAAAAGAATTTGCATGACATCTTTTGTCCTACCCTCCCGTGGCAGCGAGGTCCTATTGGAAACTAAGGGATATTAAGGCCTCCTTTTAATAGAGTACCAGATCAAAGCATTAACACATAGTGAATACATGAACTCCTCAAACTACGGTCATCATCGGGAGTGGTCCCGATTATTGTCACTTCGGGGTTGCCGGATCGTAACACATAGTAGGTGACTATAGACTTGCAAGATAGGATCAAGAACTCACATATATTCATGAAAACATAATAGGTTCAGATCTAAAATCATGGCACTCGGGCCCTAGTGACAAGCATTAAGCATAGCAAAGTCATAGCAACATCAATCTTAGAACAGAGTGGATACTAGGGATCAAACCCTAACAAAACTAACTCGATTACATGATAAATCTCATCCAACCCATCACGGTCCAGCAAGCCTATGATGGAATTACTCACACACGGTGGTGAGCATCATGAAATTGGTGATGGAGGAAGGTTGATGATGACGATGGCGACGGATTCCCCTCTCCGGAGCTCCGAACAGACTCCAGATCAGCCCTCTCGAGAGAGATTAGGGCTTGGCGGCGGCTCCGTATCGTAAAATGTGAAGAATCCTTCTCTTTGATTTTTTTTCTCCCCGAACACGAATATATGGAGTTGGAGTTGAGGTCGGGGGC
Source organism: Triticum urartu (assembly GCF_056163025.1). Taxonomy (NCBI): domain Eukaryota; kingdom Viridiplantae; phylum Streptophyta; class Magnoliopsida; order Poales; family Poaceae; genus Triticum; species Triticum urartu. The sequence continues at coordinate 108,155,209 of NC_141875.1, read as the reverse complement.
CGACGAGGCAGGAGGGCGCGCCCAGGGGGTAGGCGCGCCCCCATCCTCATGGACAGGGTGTGGGCCCCCTGACGTGGATTCTTCTTCTGGTATTTTTTATATATTCCAAAAATAATCTCCGTTGATTTTCAGGTCATTCCGAGAACTTTTATTTCTGCACAAAAATAACACCATGGAAATTCTGCTGAAAACAGCGTCAGTCCGGGTTAGTTCCATTCAAATCATGCAAGTTAGAGTCCAAAACAAGGGCAAAAGTGTTTGGAAAAGTAGATACGACGGAGACGTATCACACAATCACTTTAATCAAGAGGGAGTTAATCTTCCACATAAGATAGTGATTGACAGAATTCTCCAGTCACTATCACCAAGCTACCAGAGCTTCGTGATGAACTATAATATGCAAGGGATGACGAAAAGAATTCCCAAGCTCTTCACAATATTGAAATCGGCGGAAGTAGAAATCAAGAAAGAGCATCAAGTGTTGATGTTTAACAAGACCACTAGTTTCAAGAAAAATGGCAAGGGAAAGAAAGGGAACTTCAAGAAGAATGGCAGGCAAGTTGCCGCTCCCGTGAAGAAGCCCAAAGATGGACCCAAGCCTGAAACTGAGTGCTCCAACTACAAACAAAATGGTCACTGGAAGCAGAACTACCCCAAATACTTGGCAGATAAGAAGTATGGCAAAGCGAACAAAGGTATATTTGATATACATGTTATTGATGTGTACCTTACTAGTGTTCATAGTAGCCCCTGGGTATTCTGATACCGGTTCAGTTGCTAGGATTAGTAAGAGTTGCAGAATAAACAGAGACTAGTTAAGGGCAAGGTGAAGGTGTGTGTTGGAAGTGATTCCAAGTTTGATACGATCACCATCGCACACCCCCTCTACCTTAGGGATTAGTGTTGAACCTAGATAAAAGTTATTTGGTGTTTGCGTTGGGCATGAATATGATTAGATCATGTTTATTGCAATAGTTATTCATTTAAGTTAGAGAATAACTGTTGTTCAACTTACATGAATAAAACTTTCTATGGTCATACACCCAATGTGAATGGTCTATTGAATCTCGATCGTAGTGATACACATATTCATAATATTGATACCAAAAGATGCAAAGTTGATAATGATAGTGCAACATACTTGTGGCACTACCATTTAGGTCATATTGGTGTAAAGCGCATGAAGAAACTCCATGCGTATGGACTTTTGGAATCACTTGATTATGAATCATGTGATACTTGCGAACCATGCCTCATGGGCAAGATGACTAAAACTCCATTCTCTGGAACAATGGAGCAAGCTAGTGACTTATTGGAAATAATACATACTGATCTATGCGATCCGATGAGTGTTGAAGCACACGGCTAGTATCATTTTTTCTCACCTTCACACATGCTTTGAGTAGGTATGGCTATATCTACTTGATGAAACACAAGTCTGAAACGTTTGAAAATTTCAAAGAATTTCAGAGTGAAGTAGAGAATCATCGTAACAAGAAAATAAAGTTTCTATGATCTGACCGCGGAGGTGAATATTTGAGTTACGAGTTTGGCCTTCATTTAAAACAATGTCGAATTGTTTCACTAGTCACGCCACCTGGAACACCATAGCGTAATGGTGGTTCCGAATGTCGTAACCATACTCTATTGGATATGGTGCATTCTATGATGTCTCTTACCGATTTACCACTCTCGTTTTGGGGTTATGCATTGGAGACAGCTGCATTCACATTAAATAGGGCACCATCTAAATCCGTTGACACGTTACTATATAAACTATGGTTTGGCAAGAAACCTAAGTTGTCGTTTTTTAAAGTTTGGGGATGCGCTGCTTATGTCAAAAGGCTTCAACCTGATAAGTTCGAACCTAAATCAGAGAAGTGTGTCTTCATAGGATACCCTAAATAAACTATTGGGTACACCTTCTACCACAGATCCGAAGGCAAGATCTTTGTTACTAAGAACGGATCCTTTCTAGAGAAGGAGTTTCTACCGAAAGAAGTGAGTGGGAGGAAGTAGAACTTGATGAGGTAATTGTACCTTCTCTCGAATTGGAAAGTAGCACATCAAAGAAATATGTTTCCGTGATGCCTACACCAACTAGAGAGGAAGCTACTGATGATGATCGTGAAACTTCGAATCAAGTTACCACTGGACCTTGTAGGTCGAACAGAGTGTGTTCCGCACCAGAGTGGTATGGTAATCTTGTCCCGAAAGTCATGTTACTAGACCATGGCAAACCTACAAACTATGAAGAAGCTATGATGAGCCCAAATTCCGATAAATGGCTTGAGGCAATGAAATCTAAGATAGGATCCATGTATGAGAACAAAGTATGGAGTTTGGTGGACTTGCCCGATGATCGACAAGCCATAGAAAATAAATGGATCTTCAAGAAGAGACTGGCGATGATGGTAATCTTACTGTCTACAAAGCTCGACTTGTTGCGAAAAGTTTTCGACGAGTTCAAGGAGTTGACTACGATGCGACTGTCTCACCCGTAGTGATGCTTAAGTCTGTCCAAATCATGTTAGCAGTTTCCACATTTTATGATTATGAAATCTAGCAAATGGACGTCAAAATTGCATTCCTTTATGATTTCTTAAAAAAGAGTTGTATATGATGCAACCAGAAGGTTTTGTCAATCCTGAAGGTGCTAACAAAGTGTGCAAGCTCCAGTGATCCATCTATGGACTGGTGCAAGCATCTCAGAGTTGGAATATACGCCTTGATGAGGTGATCAAAGCATATGGTTTATACAGTCTTGTGGTGAAGCCTGTATTTACAAGAAAGTGAGTGGGAGCTCTGTAACATTTTTTATATCATATGTGGATGACATATTGTTGATTGGAAATGATATAGAATTTTTGGATAGCATAAAAGGATACTTGAATATGATTTTTTTCAATGAAAGACCTCGGTGAAGCTACTTACACATTGAGCATCAAGATTTATAGGGATAGATCGAGACGTTTAATAGGACTTCCATAAAGCACATGCCTTGGCAAAGTTTTGAAGAAGTTCAAAATGGATCAGTCAAAGAAAGGATTCTTGCCTGTGTTGCAAGGTGTGAAGTTGAGTAAAGACTCAAAGTCCAACCACGGCAGAAGATAGAGAGAGAATCAAAGTCATTCCCTATAGGTTCTATAAAGTATGCCATGCTATGTACCAGACCTGTTGTGTGCCTTGCCATTAGTTTGGCAAGGGGGTACAATAGTGATCCAGGAGTGGATCACTCGACAGTGGTCAAAATTATCCTTAGTTACCTAAGAAGACTAAGGAAATGTTTCTCGGTTATGGAGGTGATAAAGAGTTTGTTGTAAAGGGTTACGTCGATGCAATCTTTGACACCGATTCCGATGACTCTACGTCTCAATCTGGATACGTATTGGAAGTGGGAGCAATTAGCTAGAGTAGCTCCATGCAGAGCATTGTAGACATAGAAATTTGCAAAATACATACGGATCTGAATATGGCAAACCCGTTGACTAAACATCTCTCACAAGCAAAACATGATCATACCTTAGAACTCTTTGGGTGTTAATCACATGGTGATGTGAACTAGATTATTGACTCTAGTAAAATCTTTGGGTGTTAATCACATGGCGATGTGAACTATGGGTGTTAATCACATGGTGGTGTGAACAAGATTATTGACTCTAGTGCAAGTGGGAGACTGATGGAAATATGCCCTAGAGGCAATATAAGATGGTTATTATTATATTTCCTTAATCATGATAAAGGTTTATTATTCATACTAGAATTGTATTAACCGGAAACTTAAATACATGTGTGGATACATAAACAAATACCGTGTCCCTAGTGAGCCTCTACTAGACTAGCTCGATGATCAACATATGGTTAAGGTTTGCTAACCACAGACATGAGTTGTCATTTGATAACGGGATCACATCATTAGGAGAATGATGTGATGGACAAGACCCATTCGTTAGCATAGAATTTGATCGTTCAGCTTATTGCTACTGCTTTCTTAATGTTAAATACATGTTTCTTCGACCATGAGATCATGCAACTCCCGGATACCATAGGAATACTTTATGTGCTATCAGACGTCACAACGTAACTAGGTGATGTCTACAACGCAACGTTATTCTTGTACACTCGTGTTGGGCCTCCAAGCGCAGAGTTTTGTAGGACAGTAGCAATTCTCCCTCAAGTGGATGACCTGAGGTTTATCAATCCGTGGGAGGTGTAGGATGAAGATGGTCTCTCTCAAACAACCCTACAATCAAATACAAGAAATCTCTTGTGTTCCCAACACACCCAATACAATGGAAAATTGTATAGGTGCACTAGTTCGGCGAAGAGATGGTGACGAAAGTGTAATATTGATCGTAGAAATGTATTTTTATAATATGAATAAATAAAAATAGCAAGGTAGAAAATAGTAAACAGGCACAAAAACAGTATTGCAATACTTGAAAATGAGGCCTAGGGTCCGTACTTTCGCTAGTGCAACCTATCAACAATGCTAATATAATTGGATCATATAAGAAGAAATCGTTTGTAGGGTATGAAACCACCTCAAAGCTATTCTTTCCGTTCGATCTATTCAAGAGTTTGTACTAAAATAACACAAAGCTTCCATTCGGTCTATCCTAGAGTTCATACTAAAATAACACCAAAGCAAATTCATATTCATAATACTCAATCCAACACAAAGAACTTCAAAGAGTGCCCCAAGATTTCTACCAGAGAAACAAAGACAAGAACATGCATCAACCCCTATGCATAGATTACCCCAATGTCACCTCGGGAATCCACGAGTTGAGTGCCAAAACATATATCAAGCGAATCAATACGATACCCCATTGTCACCACAGGTATTCAATTGCAAGACATATATCAAGTGTTCTCAAATCCATAAAAGTATTCAATCCGATAACAACGAAATCTCAAAACGAAAAACTCAATTCATCACAGCAAGATAGAGAGGGGAAAACACCATATGATCCGACTATATTAATAAAGCCCGTGATACATCAAGATCGTGACATCTCAATAACACAAGAGAGAGAGAGAGATTAAACACATAGCCACTGGTACGAAACCTCAGCCCTGAGGGTGGACTACTCCCTCCTCGTCATGGTGGCCGTCGGTATGATAAAGATGGCCACCGATGATGATTTCCCCCTCCGGCAGAGTGCAGGAAGAGGATCTAGATTGGTTTTCGGTGGCTACAGAGCCTTGCGGCTACGGAACTTCTGATCTAGGTTAACCCCCAGGGTTTTTGGAATATTTGTGAATTTATAGTGTAAAGAGGGGTTGCGGGAGGCCACCGAGGTGGGCACAACCCACCTGGGCGCGCCTGGTACCAGGCGCGCCCTGGTGGGTTGTGCCCCCCTTGGGGCACCCCCCCCCCCAAGTGCTGCTCTGGCCCATTGGTCGTCTTCTGGTCCATAAAAAATCCACAAAAAGTATTCGCGGTGTTTGGACTCCGTTTGATATTGATTTCCTGCGATGTAAAAAACAAGCAAAAATTAGCAACTGGCACTGGGCACTGGGTCAATAGGTTAGTCCCAAAAATCATATAAAGTTGCTATAAAATGATTGTAAAACATCCAAGAATGATAATAAAAGAACATGAATACTTCATAAATTATAGATACGTTGGAGATGTATCAGCATCCCCAAGCTTAATTCCTACCCGTCCTTAAGTAGGTAAGTGATAAAAGAAATAATTTATGAAGTGTGAATGCTAGCAAAGTGCGCAAGTTTGATCGATGACAATTTCAATCACTTTTTCTAGCATCATGACAGCAATTCTTTTCTCATAAAATTTTCTCATGTTAAAGTAGCAACCAATTCACATGTTAAGGTTCAAACAATGAATTCTCTTAAAACTCAACAATCTATGTTCTCAGTCACCAAGCAATTGCAATTCAACTTATTCAACAGAAATTAAGTAAGAGCTTCACATACTCAACCATCTTATAGTCTTCTATGATTGCTAACACTCACCGCATACACATGAGCAAAACGTTTCAACCAGACACATAGAAAGATAGGGGCTTATTGTTTTACCTCCCAACGTATTCACCTCAAGGGTGATCTTAACAATAATAACGCATGCTACCCACATTCTACTGGATATATGTGCCTAGATCTTTCCTCACCACATGATGCTTGCCAAAAGAGAAAAATAAAAAGGAATAGAGAGAAAAACTTTGACTCTTTGCATAAAAGTAATTACTGAAAAGTAAAAGGTAGACCCTTCGCAGAGGGAAGCAGAGGTTGCCATGCGCTTATTTGTTCATATGATCAACCCCTTAGTGCAAAATAATGTCACATTATATTGCCCCTTATGATAGAAACCTTTATTGTGCAGTCTGTCGATTTTATTCTTTGCCATCACAAGTTCGTACAATGCTCAATTTTCTATTACACTAAATTATCTCACACTTTTAGAAGCAATTTTTATTGCCTTATTGCACCGATGACAACTTACTTGAAGGATCTTGCTCAATCCTTAGGTTGGTATGGTGGACTCTTGAAAATAAGATTTGGGTTTAAGGGTTTGTGGATGCACAAGTAGTATCTCTACTTGGTGCGGAGATTTTGGCTAGCAAAGATGGGGGGCAAGCACCATATGTTGAAGGATCTATGACAATATAGCTTCTATGTGAATATGAACAAACATAAACCATTATGTTGTCTTACTTGTCCAATATCAACAATTTTGTCATATAATATTTTGATGGGGGCTCACAGTCACAAAAGATTTCCAAGATAGTGTATTTGCATGTGAAAGTTCTCTTCCTTATACTAATTATTTGTGAATTGCTTGTATGACCAATATTGTGATTGTCAAGCCTCAAAAGATTTCACTTTCTAAACCCAATGTGAAGCTACCACTAGGCATGATATGATTTCAACTTCATGACATTCAATTTATTCAACAATTTACTAATAGGATATAAGTGAAGCACAAAAGTAAATGACAAGCTACTCCAAAAAGATATAAGTGAAGATCATGAGCATAATATTTATTTCTCTAAAATTAATTTAAGTGAAGCAAGATAGAATTTCTTCAAAAAAATAGTAAATCACACCGTGCGCAAAAAGATATAAGTGAAGCACTAGAGCAATTCCATAGAAAAGAGCTTCGTTGACGGGATGTGAATGCCGCTTACCTAGCCTCCCTGGCAACTATTTGAGGACTCTGTTTTATTTAAAAACTTTTAGATCTAAGTATTTTATTAAAACAGCAAGCAAAATGAAAATAAAATGACATTCTAAGAATAGCACAACTCATGTGAAGAAGCAAAAACTTAGGCTCAACCGATACTAACCGATAATTGTTGAAGAAGAAAGGTGGGATGCCTACCGGGGGATCCCCAAGCTTAGATGTTTGAGACTTCTTGAAATATTATCTTGGGTTGCCTTGGGCATCCCCAAGCTTGAGCTTTTGTGTCTCCTTAATTCTTCTCATATCACGGTTTTCCTAAATATCAAAAGCTTCATCCACACGAAACTCAACAAGAACTCGTGAGATAAGTTAGTATAAACCAATACAAAAACCTTATCATTCTCTCCTATAGAAAATCATTAAAATTATTATTCAATATTTCATACTAAATTCCTCTACATATTTAATACTTCTATCCTCAAGTAGAATCATTAAACAAGCAAACATATGCAAACAATGGAAACATAACAGCAATCTGCCAAACCAGTACAGTCTGTAAAGAATGAAAGAGTATCAATATTTATTAAACTCCAAATATTAGGAAAACTTACCACACTGTAGAAAATTTATCAGAGATTATTTTGCAAAAAAATCAACATTTTATCACATTCTAACTTTTCTAGGGAATTTTTGCAACAGCGGTAAACTTTCTGTTTTCAAACAACAACATGTAGACTTGTAAAATAAGCATAGTAAAGGCTATCAATGCCACTTTTATTGAAATAAAAGATGCAAAACATTATTCTAAATAACATCAAGAAAATCCTAACAAAATAAATTAACACTCCCAGCAAAACTCATATCAAGTGACGAATGAAAACATAGCTCCAAGTGAGGTTATCGATAATGTTGGAGACGAAAGAAGGGATGCCTTCCGGGGCATCCCCAAGATTAGTTGCTTCGATATTCCTTGAATATTACCTTGGGGTGCCTTGAGCATCCCCAAGATTAGGGTCTTGTCACTCCTTATTCTCCTCATATCGACATCTCACCCAAAACTTGAAAAGTTCAATCACACAAAACTTAATGGAACTTTGTGAGATAGGTTAGTATGATAAAGAGCAAACCATTTCACTTTTGGTACTGTCAAAGACAAGATTCATAATTGTTTTCACACAATGCCTACTTTAGCATATCATTTTCACAATTTATATTGAGCAATATAAGCCATGGAAATTAGAAAACAAGCAAACTATGCATTGAAAACAGAATTTGTCATGAACAGAATAGCCTGTAATAATCTGTACTCCAACCATATTTCTGACACTCCAAAAATTCTGAAAAAATAGGAAAACCTGGGTAATTTGTCTATTAATCTTCTTCAAAAAGAATCAACATTTTATCACGCTTCTGTTAAAATGAGAATTATTTTCCTGAGCGCAAAAGTTTCTGTTTTTCAGCAAGATCAAATCAACTATCACCGTAAGCCATCCCAAAGGTCTTACTTGGCACTTTATTGAAACAAAAGCTATAAAAGATGATTACTACATTAGCATAATCATGTGAACACACAAAAACAGTAAGTAAAAGTGTTGGGTTGTCTCCCAACAAACGCTTTTCTTTAATGCCTTTTAGCTAGGCATGACGATTTCAATGATGCTCACATAAAAGATAAGAATTGAAACACAAAGAGAGCATCATGAAGCATAAGTTCCTCTCTCATAATAATTTTCAGTAGCATCATGAATGGGTTCATCAATATAACCATCACATAAAGCATTCTTTTCATGATCCAAAAGCATAGAAAAATTATTACTCTCTATATAAGCAATTTTATTCTCATTCATAATTGTGGGAGTATCATATGAAACTTGAATACTAAAAACTGTTCCCACATTAAGAGAGTAATGCTCGGTAAAAGGATATTCAAAATCATGACAATAATTATCACTACTTTTTATAACATAAGTATCATCACAATAATCATCATAAGTAGGAGGCTTGCAATCATCATAGCAAATTTGATCATTCAAAGTAAAGGACTAAAAAGGTCATATTCATTAAACATAGCATCCCCAAGCTTGGGACAAATATTAATTGCAGCAAATAAATTCTCAAACATGTCATTCTCATCAAACATAGCATCCCCAAGCTTGTGGCTTGGCATATCATAAGCATAATCACTCTCATCATTAAAAGTATTAATAGGACCAACAGTATAACAATTGTTATCATCATAATTTTCCCAAGTTGGTGCCAAAAATATTTCCAAGATTATAAGAAGTGTCATTATCTTCCCAATCATAATCATCACAACAAGCAATACGCATAACAAAATCATCATCAAGTGCATCATCTTCCACAATTATTTTTGATTCATTTTCATGAGGCACAACAATAATAGAAGCAACATTATTTGGGAGAGATACCTTTTTACCTCTATTCTTTCTTCTTTTCTTCTTCTTCACCACATCATGTGTGGGTTTAATTAATCTTTTCAAGATTCTTGTTGATGAGATTGGTTGGATAGGAAGCTCCTCCTCGTTACCTGATTCATCATAATAAACACTAGGAGGGTATTGGGAAATATTTTCCCTTTCATTAGTACTCTCTTCATATTCTATTTGTTTTCTTGACTTTAGATAGTTGGCAATATAAGGATTCTCAATGCAACTTACAGCACAAAACATATAAATTTCCTCTAGATCAAAATCAAGAAATCTCTCGAGATTAAATTTTGGAATACCCTTAGTTATACGTTTCATTTCTTCATACCCCAAAAGAATACTAAGCTCTTTATGATGCTCAACGGTAATCAAGTTATCACAATTTTTGGACACGATTTGATCATGAAAGAATTTGCATTGGAGATTTAAATGGCCACGTTCATTGCAAAGTTCACAAGGATGCATGGCGGAAAAAATTAAATCTTCAGCACAATCATCTAGCCTCTCTTGAAACTTTTTCGTTTCTAAATATTTATGCTTCTTACAAAATCTATCTTCCCTTTTTGGTGTGCAAATGCACTCCCAATTCACTCCGCAAAAATTGACATACTTATAAGAAACATTTTTCTCATGACTAGTGCAATAATCATTAGCATTTTGGATATTCAAAGAATTCATACTAACAACATTGCAATCATGTTCATCATTCAAAATTTTGTGCCAAACATTTTATTGTCTTCTTCTTCTAACAATTGAGCACAATTTTCGGAACCATCATTTTCAAGAAAGGTATTATAAAGATGATCAATAATATGATGCAAACTCAATTCCATTTTTTATGTAGTTTTCTTTTATAAACCGAACTAGTGATAAAACAAGAAACTAAAAGATTCAATTGCAAGATCTAAAGATATACCTTCATGCACTCACCTCCCCAGCAACGGCGCCAGAAAAGAGCTTGATGTCTACTACGCAACGTTATTCTTGTAGACTCGTGTTGGGCCTCCAAGCGCAGAGTTTTGTAGGACAGTAGAAATTTTCCCTCATGTGGATGACCTAAGGTTTATCAATCCGTGGGAGGTGTAGGACGAAGATGGTCTCTCTCAAACAAGCCTGCAACCAAATACAAGAAATCTCTTGTGTCCCCAACACACCCAATACAATGGCAAATTGTATAGGTGCACTACTTCGGCGAAGAGATGGTGATAAAAGTGTAATATTGATGGTAGAAATATATTTTTATAATCTGAATAAATAAAAACAGCAAGGTAGAAAATAGTAAACGGGCACAAAAACGGTATAGCAATGCTTGAAAATGAGGCCTAGGGTTCGTACTTTCGCTAGTGCAACCTCTCAAGAATGCTAATATAATTGGATCATATAACCATCCCTCAACGTGCAATGAAGAATCACTCCAAAGTTCCTATCTAGCGGAGAACATAAGAAGAAAACGTTTGTAGGGTACGAAACCACCTCAAAACTATTCTTTCTGTTCGATCTATTCAAGAGTTCGTACTAAAATAACACAAAGCTATTCTATCAGTTTGATCTATCTTCGTACTAAAATAACACCAAAGAAAATTCATATTCATAATACTCAGTCCAACACAAAGAACTTCAAAGAGTGCCCCAAGATTTCTACCGGAGAAACAAAGACAAGAACGTGCATCAGCCCCTATGCATAGATTACCCCAATGTCACCTCGGGAATCCACGAGTTGAGTGCCAAAGCATATATCAAGTGAATCAATACGATTCCCCATTGTCACCACGAGTATTCAATTGCAAGACATATATCAAGTGTTCTCAAATCCATAAAAGTATTCAATCCGATAACAAACGAAATCTCAAAGGGAAAAACACAATGCATCACAACAAGATAGAGAGGGGAAAACACCATATGATCCGTCTATATTAACAAAGCCCGCGATACATCAAGATCGTGACATCTCAAGAACACGAGAGAGAGAGAGAGATTAAACACATAGCTACTGGTACAAACCCTCAGCCCCGAGGATGGACTACTCCTTCCTCGTCATGGTGGTCGCCGGGATGATGAAGATGGCCACCGGTGATGATTTCCCCGTCCAACAGAGTGTCGAAACGAGGTCTAGATTGGTTTTCGGTGGCTACAGAGCCTTGCGGTGGCGGAACTTCTGATCTAGGTTAACCCCTAGGGGTTTTGGAATATTTGTGAATTTATAGGGTAAAGAGGGGGTGCGGGAGGCCACCGAGGTGGGCACAATCCACCTGGGCGCGCCTGGGCCCCCAGGCTCGCCCTGGTGGGTTGTGCCCCCCTCGGGGCACCCCCCAGGTGCTGCTCTGGCCCATTGGTGGTCTTCTGGTCCATAAAAAATCCACAAAAAGTTTCGCGGTGTTTGGACTCCATTTGATATTGATTTCCTGCGATGTAAAAAATAAGCAAAAAACAGCAACTGGCACTGGGTCAATAGGTTAGTCCCAAAAATCATATAAAGTTGCTATAAAATGATTGTAAAACGTCCAAGAATGATAATAAAATAACATGAATACTTCATAAATTATAGATACATTGGAGACGTATCACTGGGTGATCATAAAGATGCTCTACATGTATCTCCGAAGGTGTCTGTTGAGTTGGCGTGAATCGAGATTGGGATTTGTCACTCCATATGATAGAGAGGTATCTATGGGCCGTCTCGGTAATACACATTACAAGAAGCTTGGAAGCAAAGTGACTAAGGAGTTAGTTGCAAGATGATGTATTACAGAAGGAGTAAAGAGACTTGCTGGTAACGAGATTGAACTAGGTATAGAGATACCGACGATCGAATCTCGGGCAAGTAACATACCGACAAAGGGAATTACGTATGTTGTCATAAAGGTTCAACCGATGAAAGATCTTCGTGGAATATGTAGGAATCAATATGGGCATCCAGGTCCCGCTATTGGTTATTGACCGGAGAGGTGTCTCGGTCATGACTACATAATTCTCGAAGCCGCAGGGTCGCACGCTTAACGTTCGTTGACACTATAGTATTATTGGGATATTTGATGAGTGGTAACCAAATGTTGTTGGGGTCCAGGATAAGATCTCGGACATCACGAGGAGTCTCGGAATGGTCGAGAGGTAAAGATTTATATATGGGAAGTCATATTTTGGGTTCCGGAAAAAGGTGCAGTTTTTTCGGTATTGTACCAGGAAGCTTCCAAAAGGTTCCGGAGGATTTTGGAGGAAGCTTCCAAAAGGTTCTCGGGCAAAAGTGTTTCCACCGCGACCCAAGGGCTAGCATGGGCTGCGGGGAGGTGCCCTGGCCTTATTGGGCTGGCGCACCAAGTCCTCAAAAGCCCATGTGGCTATGGAAGGCAAAAAAGGAAGGAGTCCTAGTAGGAATATGATTGGACTTGGGGTCCAAGTCCTCTCCCCCTTAGCTGCCCCCTAGGGCTTGGAGGGCCTGTTTCCCACGCCCCTCCACCTATATATAGAGGGGAGGGGCGCCCCAAGAGCACACACCAAGACCTTGGCACCCCTCTCTCTCCCTTTACTCCGTAGTTCCATCGCCTCGTCCCAGCGATGCTTAGGAACCGCTGTCGGTGCTCCACCACTACCATCACCACCGCGCCATCGTGTTGGTTGTGATCCCATCTACTTCTCCTCTCCCACTTGATGTATCAAGAAGTAGGAGACGTCATCGAGCTGCACGTGTGCTAAACTCGGAGGTGTCGTCCGTTCGGCACTAGATCGGTTGGATCGTGATCGGATCGCGAAGAGTACGACTACATCAACCGCATGATAAACGCTTTTGCTTAGCAATCTACAAGGGTATGTAGATGCTCTCCCCCTCTCGTAGCTATGCATCTCCATGGATAGATCTTGCGTGTGTGTAGAATTTTTTTTCCATGCAACTTTCCCCAACAGATGGAGCATAGGAGGCTCTCATGGGAGGTGAATGGCGGAAGGCAGCATGGGATGTTTAACATTAGGCTCGGTGGCGGTGGCCATAGGGTTTTGAGTACAAGATGGAGGGGTGGTAGGGAAAAGCATTGGAATATAAAGGCACATGTTAAAATAATCACTGACGAGTCGTTAAGTATTGCAAGTCAGTATTTAAGCTATATTATAGACCACGCACTTATGACGGCCAGTTAGTGTTTTCAATCAACCAGTTTTGGATTGGGAAGCTAGCGTGAACAAGTTATCACTGACCGACCTTTAAAAGGCCCGTAAGTGGTATATACCCGGTCGAGCCTTCAAAGCTTCATCATTGACGCTTCCCTAATGGGCGGTAAATGTTGACCCTCATGACTGACCCTGGCAAGTGGTCGGTCAGTGATGAGGGGTCTATAGTATTTTGATCTGTAGTAGTGGTTGGTCCATTGAAGTCACATCCACCACAATCTGAGAGCTTAGTGGAATTGTATCATATCAAGCAACCCTAACAGTCCAAGCACTTTTGGGTGGCATATTGTTTTCAACTTAACATGGGAGTACTCTTTGTCGACTGTTTCCCTCCATCTCCTTTCCAAAGGAAGCCACTAAAAAACCCTTGTCAATCTTGTTTTGCACTGATTTTAGAAACTAATGCATGGTGAGATGGTAGTTTGTCGACACGGACAATGATAAAATTTTCTAGGGTGACACTCGCATCTCTGGGGTGATTTTTGCATTCCCAAACTAAGAGTCTTGACACGTTCTATTTGTGAGGGCTGGGAAGTTCACCCAAGTGGAGTAGTCCAGCATGAAGGATAATATTGGAGGGCAAGATCGTGAATGCCTCTTGGATATATGTCGATTCCACCACATCATATTGAGAATATCTCCTCCTTTTGAACGTTCGTCTTGAGCATGCTAGCCTACTCGAAGCAGTCAAAGGTGTGTGAAGGCTCCTACATCATCAACATAAATTAAGATGTTAATCTAGCTGTCCTTGTTCCTATCATCTTGAGAATATCTGATGATGAAGCTAGGTGAACTTGCGGCTCCAAAGGGTATGTTTTTGTAGATTAATATGAAGATTATATTAATCAAGTAAAATAACTATAAAGTTATGCTTAATTATATGAGTCGGGGTATTTGAGAATGAATTGGGTCCAATACCAAATCAATCTTTGTATTGAAAATGGGCTCTAATACAAATACTGATGTTTGGATGTATAAAAAATTGCAGGTTGGAATCACCTGAGCTAGCGATACCAAGTTTACATTTGATGTCATATTATGGAATTGACAAGCAGCCGCCTACATCCATGTGGTGGGTGTGCTTGAACCGCACCATGGACGGAGGTAGGGGAGCAACCATGTCCATGGAGGAGCCACATATCTCACCTCCATGGGGATGAGTTGAGGAGTGATGCTTGCCGGTGTTATGATGAATCAAGATAGCCGGACCCTCAATTGCAGGGGTTTGTAGCAACAAGCAAGAATTCCCATAGTGAGAACTAAGGTGTCAATATGTGGAGTTATAAGTGTCCTACACTAATGATAAGTTCTGCAACACAAATAAAACTTCACTTGTGTCCTAGCAACACTAGTAAGGGTGACAACCTTACTTGTTTTGCTACTTGTACAAGATATTAATGTTTAAAGTTGTGCAAACTGAGCTCATATGGTTAGGTTTCTTGTGGTGGAACAAATCAATGTTGTGCAAACTGAGCTCAGATGATTAGTTTTCTTGTGGTGAAACCAACCATTAGGGTTCAAGTCCTAGACTTGGCATAGGTGCTCAGTTTTCTTGGATTTATTTGAAGCTCTCTAGCGATGATGTGCAAACAAAGCTCAGATGGTTAGCTTTCTTGTGGTGGAATCAACCTTTTTTAACTATGTATATTGTGAAAAACAAATCGTGTAGTGAAATTGTTTTCTTTAGGGAGTGAAATTGTTTTTTTTTTGGGTAGTGAAACAACACATGCAACTAAAAAACTATTTCACTACATGAAAGAACCCAACAATTTCACATACATAGTTTCAAAAACAAAAATGCAATTTAGTACTGAAAGCGTGAGACAAGTCTTACCATGGGATGCTTCATAATTGCAGTTGTTAATCAAATTTCGCTTACTTTGTAGACAACCACACATTTTGCTACGCCATACGTCAGCGTCAACAGCGCAGCAGCCGCTCCAAGTCTCTCACCTTTCACTCAGACACAACGCTGAAATCCGAATATACCTGCACCGCTCTTCTCATCGCCATTCGACAGATCTAGCTAAGATAGCTTCAAGAAGAAACGCATCACTAACAGGAGATGGCGACCGATGGATCTACCGGAGAAGAAGAAGGACACGAGAGATCTTGCGTGATCTGCTACAGATCTCCCGGGATCCTCACGGGATCTCCCGGAGGAACGATCGAATGACAAGCACGGACCGATCGATGGAACCGATCGCCGGCCGTGGCCAGCTGCAAACACATGCATGTGATACATGCACATTGTTCATACTGTGCAGCGCGTCAACTCAGCTTGGTTAGTTATGGTTAGACAAGGAAAGCCGAGTGCCGTCATGGACATCTTCTCCGGAGATTCACCTGAGCCGCTGGCGTCTGGCGACCGAGAACGGGTCACGTCCACGGAGGCTAGATTCACGCTGGATACGGCCGCCGGGCTGACGAGAGGGACGTGTTCAGAGTGGATGCATGTTGCCTTCGTGCCCACGTGCCTTGTCTCCTCCTCGTCGTGTATAACAAAGGTGCCGTTGATCCTCGTCTAGAAGACTAGAACGCAGGAAATTCTCAAACAAATCTTCTACCAATATATATCTTAGGACCTCTTAGACGGATGTTTCGTCTCATCGAGAGGTACATATGATCTTCATCAGATATCACGACAATGACCTGTCGATGGATCAGTTGAGCTAGCTTGCTTGAGAGGTCCTGACATATCTGATTCGATCCACTGCTTGAGCTTTAGAGCAAGACTACTCCTGTCATGTTAAATCCAGTAGAAATCTTTGTACCGCCCCTCGGTCTACATTCTCAAGATCCTCCAAGATCATATCTGTTCTGCAAGTGCACGATCCAACAAGTGTGGCATAGGCTCACGAAATTGTGAAGTTTAGCTTTATTAGTAAATCTGATGGGATTCTTCTTAATAGTGTTTCGCTGTGCGTGGCGAATTTTGTAATTAACGGTTGTAATCACCTTAGTAATTAATTAATATATGGGGGTTCTTTTCTAAAAAAACAAGTGTGGCATATATTTGGTCGAGACTTTTGAGAGACTTCCTGTTTGACCGGTTATTACATGCATGCAAAGTTCCTGCTCCCAGCAGAAAAAAAGGACATGATCGATCATATCAAAGACCTAGGATCTGCACGAAGATCTCGCGAGATGAGGAAGCTGAGGACGGATCTCGCGCTGGCCAGTCCATCGTTCCATCTACAGCATTCGTCCAGATCTTGCACACCAACTCTATGATCTCTTATTGAGACAATACTACATGCACATGTATGCAATGCTGAAAGACTAGAGAGGCATGCATGCCAGTTGGTTCTTGACACGTACTCCTACTACGTACGTCCATCTCTCTCGATCGGTGCTACCGTTTGCTCGATCGATTGGAAACGAGGGTGACCAGCGTGCCGAATTTGTAAGGCAGCGAGATCCGGGCAGGATATACCGATGGATGCATGTGACCGGATATGCTCGATCTGACATGGCGAATCTGGGGAAGGATTGAGCTGCTTGACTTGACCACTGTTTTCCGCCAGAAAATAAAGAAATTATTTGACAGGAAAAAGAGAAGACACTTGACTTCGGCGGACACGTTGCGTGTCTATTCTGATCTGATTGCTGTAAGAAATTGACCGAGTAGTTTTATACAGTATCTAAAAGAAGAAGAGCCTCGCAAAAAAAAAAAAAGAGAATGGCCGATTATACTACCGTATATGAACACTGTAGAAGACTATAGGATGCAACTCAATTGTATTCCATCGGAGTCGGTTACAATATATACAGGTGGTGTCTTGCGTGACAAGCCAACTAACCCTACAATATCTCTAGAGATCAATCTATACAAGGCTAGAGATAATAGGAGAATCAGTCGGAAATAAATACAAAGATATCACGTTTCAACACCCCCTCGCAGTCGAAGCGTCGGCGTCGGCGATGCAAAGACTGGAACGGAACTCCTGGAATGCAGCAGTAGGCAATCCCTTGGTCATGATGTCGGCAAACTGTTGGGTGGTCGGTACATGAAGAACACGAAGCTGACTCAACTGAACCTTCTCGCGGACAAAGTGAACATCGAGCTCAATGTGTTTGGTGCGCTTGTGCTGCACCGGATTAGCCGCGAGATAGGTGGCCGACACGTTGTCACAGAAGACCACAGTAGCCTTCGGAAGAGAAATCCGAAGCTCACCGAGAAGCTGACGAAGCCAACAAGTCTCCGCAACGACGTTGGCGACAGCTCGATACTCGGCCTCATCACTCGAACGGGAGACAGTAGGCTGCCGTTTAGAGGACCAGGAGACCAGAGAATCCCCGAAGAAGACACAGTAGCCAGACGTGGAACGGCGAGTGTCTGGACAGCCAACCCAATCCGCGTCAGTATAAGCAAGAAGCTCAGTCGAGGCGGATGCACGGAGACGAAGACCGTAGGTCGGAGTGCCACGAATGTACCGAAGAATGCGCTTGACCAAAGACCAGTGGACATCACAGGGCGAGTGCATGTGCAGGCAAACTTGCTGCACCGCGAACTGAATGTCTGGCCTGGTGAGCGTGAGGTACTGAAGGGCGCCCACAATGCTGCGGTAAAGAGCGGCGTCGGTGGCAGGCTGGCCGGCGGTAGCGGAAAGCTTCGGCTTGGCCTCAGCAGGTGTGGGGGCTGGCTTGCAGTCAGTCATGCCGGCACGGTCCAGAAGATCAAGAGCGTACTGTCCCTGATGCAGAAAGAACCCAGTGGCATCACGTCGCACATTAATGCCGAGGAAGAAATGCAACGCGCCAAGATCCTTCAGCCGAAACTCAGAGCCGAGACGACCAATAATGTCGCGAAGAAGATCTGCGCGGGAGGCAGTGATGACAATATCATCAACATAGAGCAGAAGCATAGCCACGTGATCAGCCCGATGCAGCACGAACAGCGACGTGTCAGAGGTGGTGCTGCGAAACCCGAGAAGACCGAGAAACCCAGCGATGCGCTGGTACCAGGCGCGCGGAGCCTGTTTGAGGCCATATAATGATCGTGACAATAGGCAGACATCATCTGGTCGCTGAGGGTCAACGACCCCAGTCGGCTGCTGACAGAGGACTCGCTCCTGAAGATGGTCGTACAAAAAAGCGTTGTTGATGTCGAGCAGATGTACGGGCCAGTTACGAGATGCAGCCAGCTGAAGAACCACACGAATCGAGGCGGGTTTGACGACCGGAGAAAAAGTCTCAGAGAAGTCAACACCGGCACGTTGTGCAAATCCACGGACAACCCAGCGGGCCTTGTACCTGTCCAGAGAACCATCCGGTAGGATTTTGTGACGAAAAACCCATTTGCCCGAGATGACGTTCGCTCCAGGGGGACGAGGAACAAGAGTCCAAGTCCGGTTGGCGACAAGAGCATCGTACTCAGCACGCATAGCGGCGGTCCAATGCGGATCACTCAACGCAGAACACACCGATCTCGGAATCGGAGAGAGGGTCGTGACGCTGAGGTTGTGGTAGCGCGGGTTCGGCTGATGCACACCGGCTTTGGCGCGCGTCACCATATGATGGTGAGGCGGCGGGGGAGGCGGGCGTGGACCGCGGCGCCGAGGAGCCACAACAACCGGCTCGGATGACGAGGAAGATGCCGGCGAGCCCATGGGTGTTGGTGTTGAGGGCGTCGGCGAGGCATGAGAAGACCCGGCCAACGGGGCCGAGAGGGTCGGCTCCTCCAGAACCGATAGAGAGCGAGGAGGCTCGGGCTCGGTCGTAGACGGTGATGCGGGCACAGACGGGCCCGAAGTGCCCGGCTCCTCCTGAGCCAATGAGGGGCCTGAGAGCCCAGCTGGGGCCGCGCCCGACTCCGCCAGAGTCGAGAGGCGGCGACCCGACGAGGCCGGGGAAACCGGCTCCTCCAGAGCCAAGAGGCGGGGGGCCGGCGTGGCCGGGGAGGCCGACTCCTCCTGAGTCGGCGGTGGAAACACCGAGGGCGGCGAGACAGCGGGCGACGAGGCCGCAACCGCGCCCGACCGGCGAGGTGGTGGGAGCGCAAGAGCTCCACGAGTCCGTCGAGGAGAGGCGTCCAGAGATGGCGAGGGACGCGGTGATACCTGCTGAAACGGAAAAACAACCTCATCAAAATAAACGTGCCTAGTCACGATCACATGATGGGACTCCGGGTCATAGCAACGGAAGCCTTTTGTGTTTGGTTGGTAACCAAGAAAGACACAAGCGATGGAGCGAGGCGCTAGCTTATGTGGTGTTGTGGCAGTGATATTAGGATAACAAAGGCAACCGAAAACATGAAGATCATCATATGACGGAGGTGACCCGAATAATAGGTGATGAGGGGTATGGTTCCATCGGGGTTGGCAAGGCCGGATGTTAAGAAGAAGAGTAGCTGTGGCGAGAGCATCTGGCCAGAACCGAGCAGGCATGTGTGCGTGGAAGAGCAAGGCGCGAACACTCTCATTAAGAGTGCGGAGAACACGTTCGGCACGACCGTTTTGTTGAGATGTGTATGGACATGTGAGGCGAAAAATGGTGCCATGAGCGGATAAAAGGGTGCGAATGGCGAGGTTGTCAAATTCCTTTCCGTTGTCGGTTTGAAGATGGGCAATGGTGCAGTGAAAGTGGGTGGCAACATAGGCGTAAAAGGCATGAAGGGAGGAAGCGACGTCGGATTTGCGGCGCAACGGAAAGGTCCAAGTGAAATGAGAGAAATCATCCAAAATCACAAGGTAATATGATAAATCCGAATTGCTAGGCACGGGAGATGTCCAAACATCACAATGAATAACATCAAAGGGAAAAGTAGCAATTGATGAGGAAGTTGAAAATGGCAAACGAACGTGTTTTCCTATGCGACAGGCATGACAAGTGTGTGCCTCCGATTTATTACATGAAAAGGGAAAAGTCTGCAAAACTTTGTGAAGAGTGGCGGCGCCGGGGTGACCAAGACGAGCATGCCAGAGAGCGACGTCGGCGTGGAGAGCGACAGGACCACTGCTTGTCGTTTGGCCACATGGGTAGAGATCGCCGGGAGAATCACATCGGTGCAGAACCTTGCGGGAGTGAGCATCCTTGACAGAAAAACCATGTTTTTCAAACTCAACGGTGACAGGATGTTCACGAGTAAGAGTACGGACAGAACATAATTTTTTGATTAAGGATGGAGACACAAGTACGTTATTGAGAGGTAAGGAATATGAGGAGAGAGGGAGGGAAGACGCGCCGTGGTGGGTGATGGGAAGCGTAGATCCATCACCGACAACGATGCGAGAAAGAAGAGGGTACGGAGAGACACGAGAGAGGATACCGGGGTTCGACGCCATATGAGCAGCGGCGCCTGTGTCCATGTACCAGTCCCCGCCGCCGTTGTAGTTGCTTGGGGAAGGGGCGGCGTGGAGGGCGGCTAGGAGCGCCGGGTCATAGGTGTAGCCGGTTGATGGAGCGTCGTAGGATGGTGACGTGGTCCCGTTGTACGCCGAAGGGCCGCCGGGGCCGGAGCCGGCCGGCACGGCCAAGAGAGCCTGATGAAGACCCGGGCGAGGGCCAAGTAGGCCCGGAGCAGGCGCCCGCGGAAGGGGCATCGAGTAGGCATGCACCACCCCCGTCCAGGGGTTATACCCCGTGAGCCAGGGCGGGGGTGCCGCGGCCTGAGCAGGGGCGGATGGAACCGGCTGGCGGGGCTGAGAGCCGCCGTTGCGGCCACGGCCGTCGCGACCTACCCGCCTCTTTTGGCGGCCCTGGTCAGGGGCGGCGGGCGGCTGTGGAGCCGGCGCGCGGGGAGGCGGTGGGGGGCGGCGGGCCCCTTGACGGTGCCGGCGTGGAGAGCGGCGAGAGGAGCCTGCCACGCCGCGTGACGGAGACGCTTCTCCTCCATGCGAAGGTACGTGACCGCCTTGGCGTACGTTGGCGTGATGAGGGAGAGGTTGGCGGCGGATTGGCCGAGGTCGGGGTGGAGGCCGCGAAGTAGGTTGGTGAGGAGGACGGAGTCGTCGATGTTCATGCCGACATCGCGAAGCTCATCCGCGAGAACCTTCATCCGCGTGCAGTACTCGTCGATCGAGAGATCGTTTTGCTGCATAGTAAAAAATTCACCTTGGAGGAAGACACGGCGCTGGAGTTGATTGTCGAGGAAGAGGTCGCACAACCGTGTCCACATAGCGTACGCCGATGGATCACGGGAGTTCACCATGTTGAAGAGCCCCGGGGAGATGGTGAGAAAAAGCCACTTGACGATGCAGATGTCCACAGCAAGCCACTCGTCGTCGTCCTTCATGTCGCGGATGTCGACGCTGCCATCAACATGCTCGATGAGGCGGAACGAGCGGAACAGGAGCGCGAAGTAGGTGCGCCATGCATTGTAGGAAGGAGAGTCGAGGTCGAGGATGACGGAAACGTGGTCTTTGATGTGGAGCTCGTTGAGGCGATCGGAGGTGAAGGCAGAACCGGCGAAGGAGCCGGCGTCGGAGAGGTCGGGTTTGGAGCGAGACATGGTGGTGGCGTTGGTTGGAGAGTGAGAGTGAGGGACGGCGGCGGCGGCGGCTACAGAGGAGGGAGTAACGGCGGCGGCGAGAAAGGGTTTAGGGTTTGGTGTGGCGGCGGCGGCGGCTGCGATAGAAGGAGAGGCAGCGGCGGCGGCGGCGTAGGAGGGTTAGGGTTTGGGTACGGCGGCAGCGGCGTGTGACGCGGCGGTGGCTTAGAGCGGAAGCGATGGAGATCGGGAGAAAACTGATACCATGTAGAAGACTATAGGATGCAACTCAATTGTATTCTATCAGAGTCGGTTATAATATATACAGGTGGTGTCTTGCGTGACAAGCCAACTAACCCTATAATATTTCTAGAGATCAATTTATACAAGGCTAGAGATAATAAGAGAATCAGTCAGAAATAAATACAAAGATATCAAGTTTCAACAAACACTGATCATGTACGCGTTATATTTCACGAAAATGGTGCTACGTAACTACTCTCTCTGTAAACTAATATATGAACATTTAAATCATTATTTTAATATTTTAAATGTTTTTATATTAGTTTACGAAGGGAGTAGGATGTTTTGCCTATATCTGATCGCTCCAGGCGTATTCGAGAGAGTACGATCTCGCAGACCCTGCTGCCAATCACGGCCGTAACTCGTAAGACGTGCAATACTGGTTGCTTTTTCTTACACATTTCTTTAATAATTGTTTAGGAATGTTTTTATTATAAATTTGGTCGAACCTCGGAGACTAACTCAACGCAAAACTGATATTGCGGAGTAGAGACAAACGAACGAAGTAGTGCGGTAGCTGTCTAGCTGATGACTTAGCTCCATGCATTTTTTGCTCTCGTTCCCTGGCGGCTGTAACCATAGCCGCCGCCAGGAGAGGTCAGTCTTTCAGCGCCGTTTTCTGCCAGCGACCTCGGTCGTCGGTGATGAGGAGGGTCGTCGGATTCACACGTGTGATTCGTTTCTATTCTTTCGTGGTCTAGATTTTTAAAGTATTCATCGTCTTTGCTTCGACGGCGATGATGATGGTGCTGAATGAAGATTTTTTGGATCCTTCCATGACAAAGCCATCGGTTCTATGGTTGGGAAAGAATTTGAAAACCAGTCTGTTCATGTAAGGATTGTGTGGCGGCGGCGGCATCCCCGCGGTGGACCTGTGTCCTTAGGCTCCGCCGTTGCGACGGCATTTGCTCTAGCGTCGACGCGGGGTTTCGGAGATACTCCAGGAGCGAATGCAGATTGTGGTCTGCATCGACGACATATGGAAGACGGAACGTGGCAGGTATGGTTTTCTTCTTCGGTGTCTAAGTCGTGGTGGTGTGTCAGATCTAGAGTTTGATGGCGTGTCCGGAGTATTGCCCCGGTCTGATTCGTTCAACGGTAAGGGCTTCACTTTTGGTGAACCACCTTACAGGTCCGCAAAGCTGCGTATCAGCGATGGAGCCGCGTCGAGCTCGGGTGAGGAGGTGATTTGTCATTCTTTTCTTCGATGATTGCTATGATGGTGCCGGAGGCAGGTAACTGGTGTTGATGTCAAGCTTAGGGATACTTTGCTGTCTTTTGATTTTGTCATGTTGATTTTTACATGACTTGTATTTTGATCTTTATGATATGAATGAAACAAGTGTTATCTGAAAAAACTGATGATCTGATCGCCGATGGAATCTACAGCTTTACCGCCATACAACGGGCCACTAGCGTGTGCCGGCCGGCCGGAATGCATCATTGCACCGTAGGACCAAATATCATCTGCACGAGCGTGCAAGTACAACGCCGCGGTCGAATCACGACGCCCTTCTTTTCTCCTCTCCGTGCACGGCGCGTCGGCGCCTAGCGCTGGCAAGTGTCCAAAGACGTGCGCACCCGGGGCGAATTGACACGACGCGATGCGACCGGGAATCCCTTCACATCCATCCATCTAGCTGCAGTGCGCTCTCCTTGGCCATTTCGGGTCACCGCCTCACCGGCGACAACTCTGCTCACATACCGTAACGTACAAGTGTACAACATATACGTACGCCCACTGGACAGCCGTAGCTCAGTGCCATCGCTGCGCCGAATCTTGCGGCACGGTACATGGCTGCCCTTGCCGTGTCTACCCGCGCATATAGGAGTCATGTATAGGACTTGACCGTATCATCGCATTTACATGCATGCTTTTCGGTGGATTTATGGACGGTAGAACGCAAAAGCACAGCCTTGACATGTAGTCGTACACCGAGCGTACAAGGGTCAAAGTTTCGAAAATTAATGTGTGATGAATTCCAGCTTTCATGCTCTTCATACAGTTGTTTGGCTCCACTTTAGAGCATCTCCAATGGTTATAAGATAGTTATTGGTAAAGTTTGCCACATAGAATTTTTTATGATGTATCATACAATAAATAAGGAAAGAGAGGGAGATTATATGTACATGAACCAACACCCTTTGCACAAGCTCCAATGTTGATTGAGAGAGCACCTTATTTATTATTTCACATCCTATTGAGCAAAGTAGATACAATCTATTGGAGTTGTTGTATGTTAAGATGTGGGTTGATGACATGGCATATTTTACCAACAAGCTAACATACAAAGCACCAACCATAATACTCGAAAAGCAAAAATGGACAATATAAATCACATCGAAAAAATCATAAGTGCACAAAACAACGTAAAACGTCACCGAGCAAGAGCACATGACGTCCGGCAGGAAACACCTCGCCAGGACCTAGGTGACCCGAGCTCACAACGCGGCCTAAAGAGAGTAACAACGCAAAGTGCCACGGTCGCCAGGTCCAAAAAGGATAATGATTTTTCATCCAGAGCCCTCACACGAAGAAGATAGCCACAATGACGTCCTCAAGTGGAAAACAACACCTGCAGGCACCACCGCCATGGCCGCCAAAGCTCAGAATTTCGACTGGTATCTTCTGCGAGCTACAACAAGTAAACTAGGATACCCACACCCCGAGCGAAGAAGGCCTGCTGCGACAAAGATGGGACCACCAAAACCAGATTTGGGCACCATCGCTGTCACCGGCAAAGAACATCCAGGGCCACCCGGCGGCCAAGAGGTGCAGCCACCGCCACTCCAAGGCTCGCCGAAGAACCAACCGAGTGGCCCAACATCCATCTCTGAGCATCACACTGACACCATAACTTGCAGACGCCACCCAATTGAGGGGACGAGAATGACCCATATGTATAGAGGATCACGACAGTCTTTAAGGAAAGTATTTGAACCCAAAATTATCAATTTAACACAAGGGGGAGCCAAAGAATATTTATAAGCTTTGGTAGTTGAGTTATCAATTCAACCATACCTGGATAGATACTTGCTTGCAATAATTTATTAGTAGCACAATAATATGATACCGTAGTGATATAATGACAGTAACGGTAACAAGATTGCAGAGTAGTAGCAAAGTGCAACAACAGTAACTGTAACGAGAGCAACAGTAATGGAAAGCGTGGAAATGCAAATAGATAGTGGGCTTTATTCGGATGATGTTCAATATGTAACAGTCATAACATAGAGCGACAACAAACTAGCTCCAATTCATCAATCATATATGGGCATGGATTATATAAATAGTTGTACGTACTTGCAATAAGAATTTGCACAACATCTATTACTCTACACTCCCATGGCAGTGGGATTCTAGTAGAAATTAAGGGTAATTAAGGCACTCCTTTTAACAGAGAACCGGAACAAAGCACTACTATATAGTGAACACATGTAATCCTCAAGGTAAAGTCATCCCCGTCAATATCCCAATTGTTTTCACTTTGGGATCTAGAGTTCAGAACGATAACAAGTGCATACAACTTGCAGATGAGATCAGGAACGCAAGTATATTCATGAAAACATGGAGGGTTTAGATATGAGATCATGACATTCGGACCCTAGTGACAAGCAATAAGCATAGTAAAGCCATAGCAATATCAATCTTAGAACATAGTAAGCATGATAATCAAGTCAACCTAGCTAAATTAGCATGATAATCTTAGAACATAGAAAATAGTAATTCACAGGGCACTAAATTAATAGGTTAGTCCAGAAAATAGTATAAATTGATAAAAGAAGTACATAAAAGTGATAATATAAGAGCGTGGAACAACAAAAAATTATAGGTATGTTTGAGACGTATCAGAGCCTGTCTGTGATGAACAAATCATTATTGACCCTGAGACACTAACGAGACAATCACTCGTGAGTAATGATACTATTTGGCTGATTAGTGTTATTCAGATCTGTAGTAATGTGACATAGTGCAGTGGATCGGGGGTTGTTTTATAGGATGTTCACTGATAATACAATTATGAGGACATATCCACATAATCTTCTACTATACTTGGTTGACAACTGTGAATTGACCACTAAACTAGCTGTTGGTGTTCGTTTCGGTCAAAACTGCTCTGCAGTAAGGAGCGGGATTTTTCCATGACGTCTGGGCATCTTGTGTTGCAATGATTCCAACCACCTTGCCATTTGTCCTTAAAGTTGTGCCGAGGCTAATAAGATCCACATGTTCGGTGATGTATTATATTCCACAAACTTAAAATGGTCCTCACAATGAGTTTGCCACAACCTCGGGTTGGATCCATCGACACAAGGAAGTTCCACGTGAAATCCAATACACCTCAAATCACAAAATTCAGGTTGAGACAATTCACGCAATTGCTAAGAGGAAGGGTGGGATTTTAGAGTAAACGCACCCCTCATCTAAGGAGGGGCGGGAATTTCATGTGCCTTCCACCGGTGTTACTTTTTTATGCCACAAAAAATGGTGACAACGGACTCCGGCTCCGCGGACGTTTCATTGAGCATCTTTTGTAATACCTTGATCATGTCATCACGCTGCTCCTAGAGGTGGTTGTTGATGGTATCAGGCGTGAGCTCCTCCATCGTCTACTCCATACGCCAATCCTTGAACTTGGTGTGATGCAGATGCTTTGGAAGACTGAGGACAAACAACTCTGATACCAACTATACAAGGAACTCGGATAATTCACTCACATGATCTACCCGGAAATGGTGTTGTCATTGTATTCCTCCCAAACTCACTTGCATCATTTCGAACTACAAAGCCAAAGCTAGTTCAGGCCAAAGAAATGAAAAGAATACACTGCCATGTACTACCCCGTCCTGGTTTATTAGTCCTCATCGTGTTTGTGATCAAACTTTGGCCCCATATTTGACTAGCAAAATATTAATGCATGTCACAAAAAATTATAGTTTGGATTCTTATTTCAATGTAGTTTGCAATGATATCATTTTTGCGACGTATGACTTATATTTTGTTAATAAAAATCATGGTAAAAATATGATCCAAAATACAAGGGCGACTAAAAAACGAGGATGGAGGCAGCATATAACTTTTTTAGTCTAAGGTAGTACTCCCTTCGTTCCTAAATATAAGATGTATTATTTTTTCAAAAGGTCAAACATCTCTAACTTTGACCAAATTTTTAGACAAAAATATCAATGTATAGAATACCAAATCATTGTCACTACACTCACCATGAAATATATTTTTATATTTTACATATTCGATATTGTAAATCTTTATAGATTTTGCTATAAAGTTGGTCAAACATAGACAATGTTTGACTTTTTGAAAAAACTAATACACCTTACATTGAGGAACGAAGGGAGTATATAACTAATGACCTACACGGTATACATCCCTTAACAGGCCTAGTTTAGGCCTGTTAGACACTGGAGAAGCTTAGTGTGATGAGTGGGCGAATTCGAGGACCATGAGTTGAATCGGTCTTCTTCCACGTCTTGTGGCTTGTGCTGTTGACACATATCAGTACAATTATTAAGCTCCCATGAAATCTACGCTCCTGATGCATTGTGGCGAGTGTGCCGCTGTCATGTGGCCCCCAGTCTCTAGGGATAGTCGGTTTGCTTTTTTTTACCATCGTCGCCTAGCAATATCCCGATCTGAATCTTGCAAGGCCGTCTTTGTTCGAAACGCAGTATTTCAAAAAAAATCCTACGATCACGCAAGATATATCTGGGATATGTATAGCAATGAGAGGGGAGAGTTTGTCTACGTACTCTCGTAGACCGAAAGCGGAAGCGTTTAGTAACGCGGTTGATGTAGTCGAACGTCTTCGTGATCCAACCGATCAAGTACCGAACGCACGGCACCTACGCGATCTGCACACGTTCAGCTCGGTGACGTCCCTCGTACTCTTGATCCAGCTGAGGCCGAGGGTGAGTTCTATCAGCACGACGACGTGTTGACGGTGATGATGAAGTTACCGACGCAGGGTTTCGCCTAAGCACTACGACAATATGACCGAGGTGTAAAACTGTGAAGGGGGCACCGCACACGGCTAAAGATCAACTTGTGTTTCTATGGGGTGCCCCCCTCCCCCATATAAAAAGGAGGGGAGGAGGAGGAGGGTCGGCCACAAGGGGAGCGCCCAAGGAGGGAATCCTACTCCTAGTAGGAGTAGGTTCCCTCCTTTCCTAGTCCTAGTAGGAGAAGAAGAAAGGAGAGGAAGAAGAGAAGGAAAGGGGGGGTGCTACCTCTTGAGCACTGCGTTGGATTTCCCCGAAGAGGAGAGGATGATGTAGCAAAATAGCGTAAGTATTTCCCTCAGTTTTTGAGAACCAAGGTATCAATCCAGTAGGAGGCTACGCGTGAATCCCTCGTACCTACACAAAAACAATAGCTCAACGCAACCAACGCGCTTAGGGGTTGTCAATCCCTTCACGGTCACTTACGAAAGTGAGATCTGATAGAGATGATAAATAATATTTTTTTGCTATTTTTGGTATAAAGATGCAAAGTAAAAAGTAAAAGCAAAGTAAAACCAAAGCAATAATAAAGTGATGGAGATTGATATGATGAGAAAGAGACCCGGGGGCCATAGGTTTCACTAGTGGCTTCTCTCAAGAGCATAAGTATTCTACGGTGGGTGAACAAATTACTATTGAGCAATTGACAGAATTGAGCATAGTTATGAGAATATCTAGGTATGATCATGTATATAGGCATCATGTCTGAGACAAGTAGACCGACTCCTGCCTGCATCTACTACTATTACTCCACTCATCGACCGCTATCCAGCATGCATCTAGAGTATTAAGTTAAAAACAGAGTAACGCCTTAAGCAAGATGACATGATGTAGAGGGATAGTTTCATGCAATATGATAAAAACCCCATCTTGTTATCCTCGATGGCAACGATACAATACGTGCCTTACTGCCCCTTCTGTCACTGGAAATGGACACTGCAAGATCGAACCCAAAATTAAGCACTTCTCCCATGGCAAGAACAACCAAACTAGTAGGCCAAACCAAACTGATAATTCGAAGAGACTTGCAAAGATAACCAATCATACATAAAAGAATTCGGAGAAGATTCAAATATTATTCATAGATAGACTTGATCATAAACCCACAATTCATCGGTCTCAACAAACACACCGCAAAAAGAAGATTACATCAAATAAATCTCCATGAGAGAGGGGGAGAACATTGTACTGAGATCCAAAAAGAGAGAAGACGCCATCTAGCTACTAACTATGGACCCATAGGTCTGAAATAAACTACTCACACTTCATCGGAGGGGCTTGGATGATGATGTAGAAGCCCTCCGTGATCGGTGCCCCCTCCGGCGGAGCTCCGGAACAGGCCCCAATATGGGATCTCGTGGATACAGAAAGTTGTGGCGGTGGAATTAGGTTTTTGGCTCCATCCTCGATCGTTTGGGGGTACGTGGATATATATATAGGAGGAAGAAGTACGTCGGTGGAGCTTCGAGGGGCCCACGAGGCAGGGGGCGCGCCCTAGGGGGGCACCTGTTGGGTTTCGTAGTAATTTCAAAAAAATTCCTACGCACGCAAGATCATGGTGATGCATAGCAACGAGAGGGGGACTATGATCTACATACCTAGTAGATTGACAACGGAAGCGTTTGGTTGATGTGGTCGTACGTCTTCACGATCCGACCGATCAAGCACCGAAACTACGGCACCTCCGAGTTCTAGCACACGTTCAGCTCGATGACGATCCCCGGACTCCGATCCAGCAAAGTTTCGGGGAAGAGTTCCGTCAGCACGACGGCGTGGTGACGATCTTGACGTACTACTGCTGCAGGGCTTCGCCTAAGCACCGCTACAATATTATCGAGGACTATGGTGGCTGGGGGCGCCGCACACGGCTAAGGAATAGATCACGTGGATCAACTTGTGTGTTCTAGGGTGCCTCTGCCTCAGTATATAAAGGACCAAAAAGGGGGGAGGCTGGCCGGCCACATAGGGCGCGCCAGGAGAGTTCTACTCCCTCTGGGAGTAGAATTCCCCCCCCCCAATCCTAGTTGGAATAGGACTTGTAGAGGGGGGAAAAGAGAGAGAGGGGCCGCCCCCTCTCCTTGTCCAACTCGGACCAAGGGAGGGGAGGGGCGCGCGGCCCATGTAGGGCTGCCTCTTCTCTTTTCCACTAAGGCCCATCATGGCCCATTTAGCTCCCGGGGGGGTTCCGGTAACCTCCCGGTACTCCGGTAAAATTTCGATTTCACCCGGAACACTTCCGATATCCAAACATAGGCTTCCAATATATCAATCTTTATGTCTCGACCATTTCGAGACTCCTCGTCATGTCCGTGATCACATCCGGGACTCCGAACAACCTTCGGTACATCAAAATGCATAAACTCATAATATAACTGTCATCATAACCTTAAGCGTGCGGACCCTACGGGTTCGAGAACAATGTAGACATGACCGAGACATGTCTCCAGTCAATAACCAATAGCGGGACCTGGATGCCCATATTGGCTCCTACATATTCTACGAAGATCTTTATCGGTCAGACCGCATAACAACATACGTCGTTCCCTTTGTCATCGGTATGTTACTTGCCCGAGATTCGATCGTCGGTATTCCAATACCTAGTTCAATCTCGTTGCCGGCAAGTCTCTTTACTCGTTCTGTAATACATCATCCCGCAACTAACTCATTTAGTTGCAATGCTTGCAAGGCTTAAGTGATGTGCATTACCGAGAGGGCCCAGAGATACCTCTCCGACAATCAGAGTGACAAAACCTAATCTTGAAATACGCCAACCCAACATGTACCTTTGGAGACACCTGTAGTACTCCTTTATAATCACCCAGTTACGTTGTGACGTTTGGTAGTACCCAAAGTGTTCCTCCGGTAAACGGGAGTTGCATAATCTCATAGTTATAGGAACATGTGTAATTCATGAAGAAAGCAATAGCAACATACTAAACGATCGGGTGCTAAGCTAATGGAATGGGTCATGTCAATCAGATCATTCTCTCAATGATGTGATCCCGTTAATCAAATAACAACTCATTGTTCATGGTTAGGAAACATAACCATCTTTGATTAACGAGCTAGTCAAGTAGAGGCATACTAGTGACACTTTGTTTGTCTATGTATTCACACATGTATTATGTTTCCGGTTAATACAATTCTAGCATGAATAATAAACATTTATCATGATTATAAGGAAATAAATAATAACTTTATTATTGCCTCTAGGGCATATTTCCTTCAGCACCCTCCACCCTCGTGGCCGCCTCGTGGCTTTCTTGATGGAGGGTCCAAGTCTCCTGGATCTTATCTGATGAGAAAATCACGTTTCCGAAGGTTTCATTCCGTTTGGACTCCGTTTGATATTCTGTTTCTCCGAAACACTGAAATAGGCAAAAAAACAACAATTCTGGGCTGGGCCTCCGGTTAATAGGTTAATCCCAAAAATAATATAAAAGTGGAAAATAAAGCCCAATATAGTCCAAAATAGTAGATAATATAGCATGGAGCAATCAAAAATTATAGATACGTTGGAGACGTATCAAGCATCCCCAAGCTTAATTCCTGCTCGTCCTCGAATAGGTAAATGATAAAAATAAAATTTTTGATGCGGAGTGCTACTTGGCATAATTTTGATGTAATTCTTCTTAATTTTGGTATGAATATTCAGATCTGAAAGATTCAAGACAAAATTTCATATTGACATAAAAATGATAATACTTCAAGCATACTAACTAAGCAATTATGTCTTCTCAAAATAACATGGCCAAAGAAAGTTCATCCCTACAAAATCATATAGTTTAGTCATGTTTCATTTTCGTCACTCAAGAATGCTCTCATCATGCACAACCCCAATGACAAGCCAAGCAATTGTTTCATACTTTAGTAATCTCAAACCTATAAACTTTCACGCAATATATGAGCGCGAGCCATGGACATAGCACTATGGGTGGAATATAATATAATGAGGGGGGTTATGTGGAGAAGACAAAAAGGAGAAAGTCTCACATCAACGAGGCTAATCAATGGGCTATGGAGATGCCCACCGATTGATGTTAATGCAAGGAATAGGGATTGCCATGCAACGGATGCACTAGAGCTATAAATGTATGAAAGCTCAACAAAAGAAACTAATGGGTGTGCATCCACTTGCTTGCTCACGAAGACCTAGGGCACTTGAGGAGGCCCATTGTTGGAATATACAAGCCAAGTTCTATAATGAAAAATTCCCACTAGTATATGAAAGTGATAACATGAGAGATTCTCTACTATGAAGATCATGGTGCTACTTTGAAGCACAAGTGTGGTAAAAGGATAGTAACATTGTCCCTTCTCTCTTTTTTTCTCTCTCATATTTTTTGGGCCTTTTTATGGCATTTTTTTATTCCTCACTTGGGACAGTGCTCCAACGATGATCATCACACTTCTATTTATTTACAACTCAATTATTACAACTCGATACTAGAACAAAGATGACTCTATATGAATGCCTCCGGCGGTGTACCGGGATATGCAATGAACCAAGAGTGACATGTATGAAAGAATTATGAACGGTGGCTTTGCCACAAATACTATGTCAACTACATGATCATGCTAAGCAATATGACAATGATGAATGTGTCATGATGAACGGAATGATGGAAAGTTGCATGGCAATATATCTCGGAATGGCTATGGAAATGCCATAATAGGTAGGTATGGTGGCTGTTTTGAGGAAGATATAAGGAGGTTTATGTGTGAAAGAGCGTATCATATCATGGGGTTTGGATGCACCGGCGAAGTTTGCGCCAACTCTCAATGTGAGAAAGGGCAATGCACGGTACCGAAGAGGCTAGCAATGATGGAAGGGTGAGAGTGCGTATAATCCATGGACTTCACATTAGTCATAAAGAACTCACATACTTATTTCAAAAATCTACAAGTCATCAAAAACCTCGGCACTACGCGCATGCTCCTAGGGGCATAGATTGGTAGGAAAAGACCATCGCTCGTCCCCGACCGCCACTCATAAGGAAGACAATCAAATAACACCTCATGTTTCAAATTTGTTGCATAACGTTTGCCATACGTGCACGCTATGGGACTTACAAACCTCAACACAAGTATTTCTAAATTTCACAACTACTCAACTAGCATGACTTTGATATTATTACCTCCATATCTCAAAACAATCGTCAAGCATCAAACTTTTCTTAGTATTCAACACACTCATACGAAAGTTTTATTATTAATCTTGCATACCAAGCATATTAGGATTTTAAGCAAATTACCATGCTATTAAGACTCTCAAAATAATCTAAGCGAAGCATGAGAGAACAATAGTTTCTATAAAACAAATCCACCACCGTGCTCTAAAAGATATAAGTGAAGCACTATAGCAGAACTATAAAGCTCAAAATATATAAGTGAAGCACATAGAGTATTCTATCAAATTCCAAATCATGTATGGCTCTCTCAAAAGGTGTATACAGCAAGGATGATTGTGGTAGACTAACTAGCAAAGACTCAAATCATAAAAGACGCTCCAAGCAAAACACATATCATGTGGTGAATAAAAATATAGCTCCAAGTAAAGTTACCGATAGAAGTAGACGAAAGAGGGGATGCCTTCCGGGGCATCCCCAAGCTTTGGCTTTTAGGTGTCCTTAGATTATCTTGGGGGTGCCATGGGCATCCCCAGGCTTAGGCTCTTGCCACTCCTTGTTCAATAATCCATCAAATCTTTACCCAAAACTTGAAAACTTCACAACACAAAACTTAAAGTAGAAAATCTCGTGAGCTCTGTTAGCGAAAGAAAACAAAAGACCACTTCAAGGTACTGTAATGAACTCATTATTTATTTATATTGGTGTTAAACCTACTGTATTATAACTTCTCTATGGATTATAAACTATTTTACTAGCCATAGATTCATCAAAATAAGAAAACAACACACGAAAAACAGAATCTGTCAAAAACAGAACAATCTGTAGTAATCTGTAGCTAGCGCAAGATCTGGAACCCCAAAAATTCTAAAATAAATTTCTGGACGTGAGGAATTTATCTATTAATCATCTGCAAAAATAATTAACCAAATAGCACTTTAAAAATAAAAATGACATCAGTTCTCGTGAGCGCTAAAGTTTCTGTTTTTTACAGCAAGTTCAACAAGACTTTCCCCAAGTCTTCCCAACGGTTCTACTTGGCACAAACACTAATTAAACACAAAAAACACAACCAAAACAGAGGCTAAATAAATTATTTATTACTAAAAAGGATAAAAAAGCAAGTAATAAAAATAAAATTGGGTTGCCTCCCAACAAGCGCTATCGTTTAACGCCCCTAGCTAGGCTTAATAAGCAAGAATAGATCTAGGTATTGCCATCTTTGGTAGGCAATCCATAAGTGGCTCTCATGATAGATTCATATGTTAATTTTATTTTCTTTCTAGGGAAGTGTTACATGCCCTTTTTTAATGTAAATTGAAATCTAATATTCCCTTCCTTCATATCAATAATTGCACCAACCATTCTAAGGAAAGGTCTACCGAGAATAATAGGGCAAGAAGGATTGCAATCTATATCAAGAACGATAAAATCTACGGGCACATAATTCCTATTTGCAACAATAAGAACATCATTAATTCGTCCCATAGGTTTCTTAATAGTGGAATCCGCAAGATGCAAGTTTAGAGAGCAATCATCAAAATCACGGAAATCTAGCAAATCACACAAAAATTTGGGAATAGTAGAGACACTAGCACCCAAATCACAAAAAACATTAAACTCATAATTTTTAATTTTAATTTTAATAGTAGGTTCCCACTCATCATAAAGTTTTCTAGGGATAGAAACTTCCAATTCAATTTTTTCTTCATAAGATTGCATCAAGGCATCAACGATATGTTTAGTAAACGCTTTATTTTGACTATAAGCGTGAGGAGATTTTAGCACAGATTGCAACAAGGAAATACAATCAATTAAAGAGAAATTTTCATCAATTAAATTCCTTGAAACCTAATATAGTGGGTTTAGCAATATCTAGGGTTTTAATTTCTTCAATCCCACTTTTATCAAATTTAGCATCAAGATCAAAAGATTCAGAATTATTGGAACGCCTTCTAGGTAAAGGTGGATCATATTCAGTCCCATCATTATCAAGATTCATATTGCAAAACAAAGATTTAATAGGGGACATTTCAATAACTTCTAGATCTTCATCATTATTTCCATAGGAACTAGAAGAACACGCTTTAATAAAGGCATCTTTCATAGCACACGTCCTAGCGGTTCTTTCTTTGCACTCGTCAATCGAAATTCTCATGGCTTTGAGAGACTCATTGATATCATGCTTAGGTGGAATATATCTAAGTTTCAAAGAATCAACATCAAGAGCAATTCTATCAACGTTCCTAGCCAAATCATCAATCTTAAGCAATTTTTCTTCAATCATAGCATTAAAATTCTCTGGCGAAGAAATAAATTATTTAATATTAGACTCAAAATCAGAGGGTATCTTATTATAATTTCCATAAAAATTGTTGTAGGAATTACCATAATTATTAGAGGGATTACTAGGATAAGGCCTAGGATTGAAATTTCCTCTATACGCGTTGTTACCAAAATTGTTCCTACCAACAAAATTCACATCCATAGATTCATTATTATTCTCAATCAAAGTAGATAAGGGCACATCATTAGGATTAGAAGAAACACTCTTATTAGCAAATAATTTCATAAGTTCATCCATCTTTCCACTCAAAACATTAATTTCTTCTATCACATGCACCTTTTTATTAGTAGATCTTTCAGCATGCCATTGAGAATAATTAACCATAATATTATCTAGGAGTTTAGTAGCATATCCTAAAGTGATTTCCATAAAAGTGCCTCCCGCGGCCGAATCTAAAAGATTTCTAGAAGCAAAATTCAATCCGGCATAAAAATTTTGTATAATCATCCACAAATTCAAACCATGAGTAGGGCAATTACGTATCATTAATTTCATTCTCTCCCAAGATTGTGCAACATGTTCATGATCAAGTTGCTTAAAATTCATAATATCGTTTCTAAGAGAGATGATCTTAGCGGGAGGAAAATACTTAGAGATAAAAGCATCTTTGCACTTGTTCCATGAATCAATACTATTTTTAGGCAAAGATGAAAACCAAGCTTTAGCACGATCTCTAAGCGAAAAAGGAAATAGCTTCAATTTAACTATATCATTATCGACATCTTTCTTCTTTTACATGTCACACAAATCAACGAAGCTATTAAGATGGGTAGCGGCATCTTCACTAGGAAGGCCGGAGAACGGATCTTTCATGAAAAGATTCAGCAAAGCAGTATTAATTTCACAAGATTCAGCATCGGTAAGAGGAGCAATCGGAGTGCTAAGGAAATCATTATTGTTGGTATTCGTGAAGTCACATAATTTAGTATTATCTTGAGCCATCGCGACAAACAAGCAAACTAACACACAAGCAAACAAAAAGCAGACGGGCAAAAAGAGGCAAATAGAGAGAGAGGGAGGATAGAGAGAGAGAGGGTTAATAAAACGGCAAGGGTGAAGTGGGGGAGAGGAAAACAAGAGGCAAATGGCAAATAATGTAATGCGGGAGATAGGGATTATGATGGGTACTTGGTATGTTGACTTTTGCGCAGACTCCCCCGGCAACGGCGCCAGAAATTCTTCTTGCTACCTCTTGAGCACTGCGTTGGATTTCCCCGAAGAGGAGAGGATGATGCAGCAAAGTAGCGTAAGTATTTCCCTCGGTTTTTGAGAACCAAGGTATCAATCTAGTAGGAGGCTACGCGCGAGTCCCTCGTACCTACACAAAACAATAGCTCAACGCAACCAACGCACTTAGGGGTTGTCAATCCCTTCACGGTCACTTACGAAAGTGAGATCTGATAGAGATGATAAATAATTTTTTTCTGGTATTTTTGGTATAGAGATGCAAAGTAAAAAGTAAAAGCAAAGCAATAGTAAAGTGATGGAGATTGATATGATGAGAAAGAGACCCGAGGGCCTTAGGTTTCACTAGTGGCTTCTCTCAAGAGCATAAGTATTCTACGGTGGGTGAACAAATTATTGTTGAGCAATTGACAGAATTAAGCATAGTTATGAGAATATCTAGGTATAATTATGTATATAGGCATCACGTGCGAGACAAGTAGACCGACTCCTGCCTGCATCTACTACTATTACTCCACTCATCGACCGCTATCCAGCATGCATCTAGAGTATTAAGTTAAAAACAGAGTAACGCCTTAAGCAAGATGACATGATGTAGAGGAATAGTTTCATGCAATATGATAAAAAAACCATCTTGTTATCCTCGATGGCAACGATATAATACGTGCCTTGCTGCCCCTTCTGTCACTGGGAAAGGACACCGCAAGATCGAACCCAAAGCTAAGTACTTCTCCCATGGCAAGAACAACCAATCTAGTAGGCCAAACCAAACTGATAATTCGAAGAGACTTGCAAAGATAATCAATCATACATAAAAGAATTCAGAGAAGATTCAAATATTATTCATAGATAGACTTGATCATAAACCCACAATTCATCGGTCCCAACAAACACACCATAAAAAGAAGATTAAATTGAATAAATCTCCATGAGAGAGGGGGAGAACATTGTATTGAGATCCAAAAAGAGAGAAGAAGCCATCTAGCTACTAACTATGGACCCGTAGGTCTGAAATAAACTACTCACACTTCATCTGAGGGGCTTGGATGATGATGTAGAAGCCCTCCTTGATCGATGCCCCCTCCGGCGGAGCTCCGGAACAGGCCCCAAGATGGGATCTCGTGGACACAGAAAGTTGCGGCGGTGGAATTAGGTTTTTGGCTCCGTCCCCGGTCGTTTGGGGTACGTGGATATATATAGGAGGAAGAAGTACGTCGGTGGAGCTTCGAGGGGCCCACGAGGCAGGGGGCGTGCCCTAGGGGGGCTCTCCACCCTCGTGGCCGCCTCGTGGCTTTCTTGATGGAGGGTCCAAGTCTCCTGGATCTTATCTGATGAGAAAATCACGTTTCCGAAGGTTTCATTCCGTTTGGACTCCGTTTGATATTCTGTTTCTCCGAAACACTGAAATAGGCAAAAAAACAACAATTCTGGGCTGGGCCTCCGGTTAATAGGTTAATCCCAAAAATAATATAAAAGTGGAAAAGAAAGCCCAATATAGTCCAAAACAGTAGATAATATAGCATAGAGCAATAAAAAAATTTAGATACGTTGGAGACGTATCAGGGGGTGGCACCCCTAGCCCTAGTACAATTCGGTTTGGGCTAGGGGGGCACGCGCCACACCTTGGCCTGCCTCCTCTCTCCCACCATTAGGCCCATGAGGTCCAATAACTTCCGGGGGGTCCGGTAACCCCTAGTACTTGGAAATGACCCGAACCATTCTGGTGTCCGAATGTAGCCTTCCAATATATGAATCTTCATGTATCGACCATTTCAAGACTCCTCGTCATGTCTGTGATCTCATCCGGACTCCGAACAACCTTCGGTACATCAAATCACATAAACTCATAATACGAATCGTCATCAAACATTAAGCGTGCGGACCCTACGGGTTCGAGAACTATGTAGACATGACCGAGACACATCTCTGGTCAATAACCAATAGCGGAACCTAGATGCTCATATTGGTTGCTACATATTCTACGAAGATCTTTATCGGTCAAACCGCATAAGAACATACGTTGTTCCCTTTGTCATCGGTATGTTACTTGCCCGAGATTCGATCATCGGTATCATCATACCTAGTTCAATCTCGTTACCTGCAAGTCTATTTACTTGTTTCGTAATGCATCGTCCCGCGACTAACTCATTAGTAATATCTCTTGCAAGGCTTATAGTGATGTGCATTACCGAGAGGGCCCAGAGATACCTCTCCGACAATCGGAGTGACAAATCCTAATCTCGATCTATGCCAACTCAACAAACATCATCGGAGACACTTGTAGAGCATCTTTATAATCACCCAGTTACGTTGTGACGTTTGATAGCACACTAAGTGTTCCTCCAGTATTCGGGAGTTGCATAATCTCATAGTCATAAGAACATGTATAAGTCATGAAGAAAACAATAGCAATAAACTAAACGATCATAGTGCTAAGCTAACGGATGGGTCTTGTCCATCACATCATTCTCCAATGATGTGATCCCGTTCATCAAATGACAACACATGTTTATGGCTAGGAAACTTAACCATCTTTGATTAACGAGCTAGTCTAGTAGAGGCATACTAGGGACACTCTGTTTGTCTATGTATTCACACATGTACTAAGTTTCTGATTAATACAATTCTAGTATGAATAATGAACATTTATCATGATGTAAGGAAATATAAATAACAACTTTATTATTGCCTCTAGGGCATATTTCCTTCAGTCTCCCACTTGCACTAGAGTCAATAATCTAGATTACATCGTCATGTGATTTAACACCAATAGTTCACATCTTTATGTGATTAGTTCAACTCTCCATGTGACTAATACCCAAAGGGTTTACTAGATTCAATAATCTAGTTCACATCGCTATGTGATTAACACCCAAAGAGTGATCATGTTTTGCTTGTGAGAGAAGTTTAGTCAACGGGTCTGCCACATTCAGAGCCGTATGTATTTACAAATTTTCTATGTCTACAATGCTCTGCACGGAGCTACTCTAGCTAATCGCTCCCACTTTCAATGTGTATCCAGATTGAGACTTAGAGTCATCCGGATCAGGGTCAAAGCTTGCATCGACGTAACCCTTTACGACGAACATTTTGTCACCTCCATAACCGAGAAACATGTCATTATTCCACTAAGGATAATTTTAACCGTTGTCCACTAATCCACTCCTGGATCACTATTGTACCCTCTTGCGAAATTCATGGTGAGGTACACAATAGGTCTGGTACACAGCATAGCATACTTTATAGAACTTATGACTGAGGCATAGGGAATGACTTTTCATTCTATTTCTATTTTCTGCCGTGGTAGAGTCTTTACTCAACTTCACACCTTACAACTCAGGCAAGAACTCCTTCTTTGACTAATCCTTTTTGAACTCCTTCAAAATCTTATCAAGGTATGTGCTCTGTGAAAGTCCAATTAAGCGTCTTGATCTATCTCTATAGATCTTGACGCCTAATATATAAGCAGCTTCACCGAGGTCTTTCATTGAAAAATTCTTATTCAAGTATCCTTGTATGCTATTCAGAATTTCAATATCATTTCCGATCAACAATATGTCATCTACATATAATATCAGAAATGCTACAGAGCTCCCACTCACTTTCCTGTAAGTATAGGCTTCTCCAAAAGTCTATATAAAATCATATGCTTTGATCACACTATCAAAGCGTATATTCCAACTCCGAGATGCTTGCACCAGTCCATAAATGGATCGCTGGAGCTTGCACACTTTGCTAGCACCTTTTGGATCAACAAAACCTTCTGCTTGCATCATATACAACTCTTCTTTAAGATATCCATTAGGGAATGCAGTTTTGACATCCATTTGCCAAATTTCGTAATCATAAAATACCGAAATTGCTAACATGATTTGGACGGACTTAAGCATCGCTACGGGTGAGAAGGTCTCATCGTAGTCAACTCCTTGAACTTGTGGAAAACCTTATGCAGCAAGTCGAGCTTTGTAGACAGTAATATTACCGTCAGTGGTAGTCTTCTTCTTGAAGATCCATTTATTCTCTATGGCTTGCCGATCATCGGGCAAGTGATACGTTTCCAACATATCTATAATTTTTGATTTCTCCATGCTATATTATCTTCTGTTTTGGACATTATTGGGCTCTATTATTCACTTTTATATTATTTTTGGGACTAACCTATTAACTGGAGGCCCAGCCCAGAATTGCTGTTTTTTTTGCCTATTTTAGGGTTTCGAATAAAAGGAATATCAAACGGAGTCCAAACGGAATGAAACCTTTGGGAACGTGATTTTTGGAACAAACAAGATCCAGGATACTTGGACCCTACGTCAAGCAACCAACAG
Organism: Triticum urartu; assembly: GCF_056163025.1. NCBI lineage: Eukaryota > Viridiplantae > Streptophyta > Magnoliopsida > Poales > Poaceae > Triticum > Triticum urartu. The sequence goes on along the minus strand of NC_141875.1, from coordinate 108,113,716 downwards.
GGAAGCCACGAGGTAGGGGGGCATGCCTACCCCCCCAGGCGCGCCCTCCACCCTCGTGGGCCCCCTGCTGCTCCACCGACATACTTCTTCCTCCTACATATACCTACGTACCCCAAACGATCAAATACGGAGTCAAAACCCTAATTCCACCGTCGTAACTTTCTGTATCCACGAGATCCCATCTTGGGGCCTGTTCCAGAGCTCCGCCGGAGGGAGCATCGATCACGGAGGGCTTCTACATCAACACCATAGCCCTTCCGATGAAGTGTGAGTAGTTTACCTCAGACCTTCGGGTCCATAGTTATTAGCTAGATGGCTTCTTCTCTCTTTTTGGATCTCAATACAAAGTTCTCCCCCTCTCTTGTGGAGATCCATTCGATGTAATCTTCTTTTGCGGTGTGTTTGTTGAGACCGATGAATTGTGGGTTTATGATCAAGTTTATCTATGAACAATATTTGAATCTTCTCTGAATTCTTTTATGTATGATTGGTTATCTTTGCAAGTCTCTTTGAATTATCAGTTTGGTTTGGCCTACTAGATTGATCTTTCTTGCAATGGGAGAAGTTCTTAGCTTTGGGTTCAATCTTGCGGTGTCATTTCCCAGTGACAGTAGGGGCAGCAAGGCACGTATTGTATTGTTGCCATCGAGGATAACAAGATGGGTTTTTTATCATATTGCATGAGGTTATCCCTCTACATCATGTCATCTTGCTTAAAGCGTTACTCTGTTCTCTTGAACTTAATACCCTAGATGCATGCTAGATAGCGGTCGATGAGTGGAGTAATAGTAGTAGATGCAGAATCGTTTCAATCTACTTGTCACGGACGTGATGCCTATATACATGATCATGCCTAGATATTCTCATAACTATGCTCAATTCTGTCAATTGCTCAACAGTAATTTGTTCACCCACCGTAAAATACTTATGCTCTTGAGAGAAGCCACTAGTGAAACCTATGGCCCCCGGGTCTATCTTCATCATATTAATCTTCCAACACTTAGTTATTTCCTTTGCTTTTTTACTTTGCTTTTATTTTACTTTGCATCTTTATCATAAAAATACCAAAAATATTATCTTATCATATCTATCAGATCTCACTCTCGTAAGTGAACGTGTTGGGATTGACAACCCCTTATCGCGTTGGTTGCGAGGATTTATTTGTTTTGTGTAGGTGCGAGGGACTGGCGCATAGCCTCCTACTGGATTGATACCTTGGTTCTCAAAAACTGAGGGAAATACTTACGCTACTTTGCTGCACCACCCATTCCTCTTCAAGGGAAAACCAACGCAAGTGCTCAAGAGGTAGCAGCAAGTCAACTGAAGTCCACACTTTGTTCTCATACATGGATCCCATCTCAGATTTCATGGCCTCAAGCCATTTCACGGAATCTGGGCTCATCATCGCTTCCTCATAGTTCGTAGGTTCATCATGGTCTAGTAACATGACTTCCAGAAAGGATTACCGTACCACTCCGGTGCGGACCATACTCTGGTTGACCTACGAGGTTCGGTAGTAACTTGATCTGAAGTTTCATGATCATCATCATTAGCTTGCTCACTAATTGGTGTAGGAATCACTAGAACTGATTTCTGTGATGAACTACTTTCCAATTCAGGAGAAGGTACAACTACCTCATCAAGTTTACTTTCCTCCCACTCACTTCTTTTGAGATAAACTCCTTCTCTAGAAAGGATCCATTCATAGCAACGAATATCTTGCCTTCGGATCTATGATATAAGGTGTACCCACAGTTTCCTTTGGGTGTCCTATGAAGACACATTTCTCCGATTTGGGTTCGAGCTTATCAGGTTGAAGCTTTTTCACATAAGCATCACAGTCCCAAACTTCAAGAAACGACAGCTTAGGTTTCTTGCTAAACCACGATGTCGTCTCAACGGATTTAGATGGTGCCCTTTTTAACGTGAATGCAGCTGTCTCTAATGTATAACCCCAAAATGATAGCGGTAAATTGGTAAGAGACATCATAGATCGCACCATATCTAATAAAGTACAGTTACAACGTTCGGGCACACCATTATGATGTGGTGTTCCAGGTGGCGTGAGTTGCAAAACTATTTTACATTGTTAGAGCATCTTCAGCCGTTGGCCCCCCCAGGACGCATAAAAATCGCCCCCTGGGGGCGATCCGGCGATACAATCGGCACTGGGGGCAGTTTTGCGCCCAGTCGTCGCCCCCAGCTCGCCCCCAGGCGCCGAAATTGGCCCACTTTGCAGCCCAATTTCGCGAATAAAGGGCCCATATGGGCGAGAATAGGCCCATATTCAGCGTGGTTTCGCCGTGTCTCGGTGTTCAATTATCAACACAATTATTTCTTATCACATATTTCATCACAGAAAAATCAAATACTTCAACAAAATAGTACAACAACAAATAGTTCAATACAAATTATATAGTTCAACAAATAAAAACTCGTATTTCATCACACGGCGTCCCCCTTGAGCCTCCATAGGTGCTCAATCAGATCTTTCTGCAGTTGATGATGCACCTGTGGGTCTCGGATCTCCTGACGCATACTGAGATAGGCAGTCCAAGTTGCCGGTAGATGGTGATCAACTTCGGCTAGAGGACCCTGCCTGTAGTATGGTTCAGTGTCAAACACTGGGTCTTCTTGCTCGCTCTCGGTGATCATGTTGTGCAAGATGACACAGCAAGTCATAATCTCCCACATTTGATCTTTGGACCAGGTCTGAGCGGGGTACCGAACAACAGCGAATCGAGATTGGAGCACACCAAATGCCCGCTCGACATCCTTCCTGCAAGCCTCCTGAACTTTCGCAAACCAGGCGTTCTTGCCTCCTGCCGCAGGGTTTGAGATCGTCTTCACAAATGTCGACCATCTCGGATAGATGCCATCTGCTAGGTAGTACCCCTTATTGTATTGGTGCCCATTGATCTCGAAGTTCACCGGAGGAGAATGGCCCTCAACGAGCTTGGCAAAAACAGGAGAGCACTGCAGCACGTTGATGTCATTGTGAGTTCCTGGCATACCAAAGAAGGAGTGCCAAATCCAGAGGTCCTGTGTGGCTACCGCCTCAAGCACCACACTGCAACCGCCTTTGGCGCCTTTGTACATCCCCTGCCAACCAAATGGGCAATTCTTCCATTTCCAATGCATGCAGTCGATGCTTCCAAGCATCCCAGGAAATCCTCTTGCTGCATTCTGGGCTAGGATCCGAGCAGTGTCTTCCGCATTGGGTGTTCTCAAGTATTGTGGCCAAAACACTGCCACCACTGCCCGACAGAACTTGTAGAAACACTCTATGCTGGTGGACTCGGCCATGCGCCCATAGTCGTCGAGTGAATCACCGGGAGCTCCATATGCAAGCATCCTCATCGCTGTCGTGCACTTCTGGATGGAGGTGAATCCAAGAGCGCCAGTGCAATCCATCTTGCACTTGAAGTAGTTGTCGAACTCCCGGATGGAATTCACAATCCTGAGGAAGAGCTTTCGTCTCATCCGATAACGGCGCCGAAATGTTTTCTCGCCGTGAAGTGGAGCATCGGCGAAGTAGTCGGAGTAGAGCATGCAGTAGCCTTCAAGACGAAGTCGGTTCTTTGCTTTCAACCGCCCCGGCGCCGAGCCACCTCGCCGCGGCTTTTCATGGCTCGCCAGCAGCTGGGCGAGGGCGGCGAGCACCATGAGATGCTCTTCTTCCTGGACATCGGCCGCGGCTTCCTCCTCTAGCAGCGCGGCGAGCTCTTCCTCGTCATCTGAGTCCATCACCGAGACAGGCAAAACGTCGAACACCTTGCGCTCGGTGGGCGTGTACCCGCCGCTAAACCGCGCCTCCGCGGCCGGAAACGCCCAGCTGCTGTGGGAGGGACTGCCGCGGCGAAGCGCTGCTATTTTCCGGCGGGGAATGGCTATCTAGCAGAGTAGGGCGGCGGCCGTCGCCGGGGTATAGCTAGTGGTGGCCGAGGGCGCGGGGGGTGCGAGGCGAGTTGGGGGAAGAAAACCTTGACTTTTCCCCTGTCGGTGTGGGTCAGGCGTGCTTTTCCCTAGCGCCGGAGCCCCCAACTGCTCCCCAGCGTGCCGGGTTCGGCCTGTGACCGCCGGGCGGAAAAAAGGTCCGAACCGGTGATTTTCGACGTCCTGGGGGCGTGACTGGGCCGTTTTTTCGGCGCCGGCGCCGAAAAAGTGGCCTGGGGGGCCTGTTGGGGGCGCGGCTGGAGATGCTCTTACAAATGAAGACCAAACTGTAACTCAAATATTCGCCTCCGCGATCAGATCGTAGAAATTTTATTTTCTTGTTACGATGATTTTCCACTTCACTCTGAAATTCTTTGAACTTTTCAAATATTTCAGACTTATGTTTCATTAAGTAGATATACCCATATCTGCTCAAATCATCTGTGAAGGTCAGAAAATAATGATACCCGCCATGAGTCCTCAACACTCATCGGACCGCATACATCGGTATGTATTATTTCCAATAAGTCAGTGGCTCGCTCCATTGTTCTGGAGAACGGAGTCTTAGTCATCTTGACCATGAGGCATGCTTCACAAGCATCAAGTGATTCATACTCAAGTGATTCCAAAAGCCCATTAGCATGGAGTTTCTACATGCGCTTTACACCAATATGACTTAAACGGTAGTGCCACTAGTATGTTGCACTATCATTATCAACTTTGCATCTTTTGGCATCAATATTATGAATATGTGTATCACTACGATCAAGATTCAATAAACCATTCACCTTGTGTGTATGACCATAGAAGGTTTTATTCATGTAAACAGAATAACAATTATTCTTTGACTTAAATGAATAACTGTATTGCAATAAACATGATCCAATCATATTATGCTCAACCAAACACCAAATAACATTTATTTTAGGTTCAACACTAATCCTGAAGGTAAAGGGAGTGTGCGTTGGTGATCCTATCAACCTTGGAATCACTTCCAACACATATCGTCACCTTGCACTCAACTAGTCTTTGCTCATTTGTAACTCATGTTTCAAGTTACTAATCATAGCAACTGAACCAGTATCAAATACCCAGGGGCTACTATGAACACCAGTAAAGTACACATCAATAACATGTATATCATATATACTTTTATTCACTTTGCCATCCTTCTTATCCGCCAAGTATTTGGGGCAGTTCCTCTTCCAGTGACCATTTCCTTTGCAGTAGAATAGACCCGGTCATGGACAACCCGACCCGCCAGCCCGAACCTGAAGCCCGATATTCGGGCCGGGCTCGGGCTCCATTTTCTGACCCGAAGCCCGGCCCGAAAGCCGAATAAAGCCCGAAATATGTATAAAAACATATTTTATTCAAAATATAGGTATAATAAATTAATATAATATCCCAAAAATGATTAATTTAATTAAAATATGTCACTGTTCATGTACTTCGGGCCGGGCCGGGCCGGGCTCGGGCTTGGGATTTTATCTTCGGGCTTTGTCAAGCCCGGCCCGAACCCGACCTGGCCCGACGTTTGCCTGGGTTTACAGTAGAAGCACTCAGTTTCAGGCTTGGGTCTAGCTTTGGGCTTCTTCATGGGAGTGGCAACTTGCTTGCCATTCTTCTTGAAGTTCTCTTTCTTTCCCTTGCCCTTTTACTTGAAACTAGTGGTCTTGTCAACCATCAACACTTGATGCTTTTCTTGATTTCTACCTTCGCCGATTTCAACATCGCGAAGAGCTCGGGGAATCGTTTTCGTCATCCCTTGCATATTATAGTTCATCACAAAGTTCCAGTAACTTGGTGATAGTGACTAGAGAACTTTGTCAATCACTATCTTATCTGGAAGATTAACTCCCACTTGATTCAAGCGATTGTAGTACTCAGACATTCTGAGCACATGCTCACTGGATGAGCTATTCTCCTCCATCTTGTAGGCAAAATACTTGTCAGAGGTCTCATACCTCTCGACTCGGGCGTGAGTCTGAAATACCAATTTCAGCTCTTGGAACATCTTATATACTCCTTGCAGTTCAAAAAGTTTTTGAAGTCCCGGATCTAAGCCGTAAAGCATGGCGCACTAAACTATCAAGTAGTCATCATACCGAGCTTGCCAAACGTTTATAACGTCTGTATCTACTCCTGCAATAGGTCCATCACCTAGCGGTGCATTAAGGACATAATTCTTCTGTGCAGCAATGAGGATAATCCTCAGATCACGGACCCATTCCGCATCATTGCTACTATCATCTTTCAACTTATTTTTCTATAGGAACATATCAGAAATAAAACAGGGGAACTATACACGAGCTATTGATCTACAACATAGATATGCAAAACTATCAGGACTAAGTTCATGGTAAATTTAAGTTCAATTAATCATATTACTTAAGAACTACCACTTAGATAGACATCCCTCTAGTCATCTAAATGATCACGTGATCCATATCAACTAAACCTTGTCCGATCATCACGTGAGATGGAATAGTTTCCAATGGTGAACATCTGTATGTTGATCAGATCTACTATATGATTCACGTTTGACCTTTCGGTCTTAGTGTTTCGAGGCCATATCTGCATATGGGCTTGTCAAGTTTAACCCGAGTATTCTGCATGTGCAAAAACTGGCTTGCACCCGTTGTATGTGAACGTAGAGCTTATCACACCCGATCATCATGTGGTGTCTCGGCACGACGAACTGTCGCAACGGTGCATACCCAGGGAGAACACGTATACCTTGAAATTTAATGAGGGATCATCTTATAATGCTACTACCGTACTAAGCAATATAAGATGCATAAAGGATAATCATCACATGCAATCAAAATACGTGACATGATATGGCCATCATCATCTTGTGCCTTGGATCTCCATCTCCAAAGCACCGTCATGATCTCCATGGTCACCGGCTTGACACCTTGATATCCACCGTAGCATCGTTGTCGTATCGCCAACTATTGCTTCTACGACTATTGCTACCACTTAGTGATAAAGTAAAGCAATTACATGGCGATTGCATTTCATACAATAAAGTGACAACCATAAGGCTCCTGCCAATTGCCGATAACTTTTCCAAAACATGATCTCTCATACAACAATTTATATCTCATGACGTCTTGACCATATCACATCACAAACATGCCCTGCAAAAACAAGTTAGACGTCCTCTACTTTGTTGTTGCAAGTTTTACGTGGCTGCTATGGAATTCTACCAAGAACCGTTGTTACCTACACATCAAAACCACAACGATTTTTCGTCAAGTGTGATGTTTTAACCTTCAACAAGGACCGGGCGTAGTCAAACTCGATTCAACTAAAGTTGGAGAAACAGACACCCGCCAACCACCTGTGTGCGAAGCACGTCGGTAGAACTAGTCTAATGAAAGCGGTCATGTAATGTCGGCCTGGGCCGCTTCATCCAACAATACCGCCAAATCAAAGTAAGGCGTTGCTGGTAAGCAGTATGACTATTATCGCCCACAACTCTTTGTGTTCTACTCGTGCATATAACATCTACTCATAGACCTCGCTCGGATGCCACTGTTGGGGAACGCAGTATTTCAAAAAATTCCTACGATCACGGAAGATCTATCTAGGAGATGTATAGAAACGAGAGGGGAGAGTTTGTCTACGTACCCTCGTAGACCGAAAGCGGAAGCTTTTAGTAACGCGGTTGATGTAGTCGAATGTCTTCGCGATCCAACCGATCAAGTACCGAACGCACGGCACCTCTGCGATCTGCACACGTTCAGCTCGGTGACGTCCCTCGTACTCTTGATCCAGCTGATGCCGAGGGTGAGTTCCGTCAGCACGATGGCGTGTTGACGGTGATGATGAAGTTACCGACGCAGGGCTTCGCCTAAGCACTACGACAATATGACCGAGGTGTAAAACTGTGGAGGGGGGCACCGCACACGGCTAAAGATCAACTTGTGTGTCTATGGGATGCCCCCCTCCCCCATATATAAAGGAGCGGAGGAGGAGGAGGGCCGGCCACAAGGGGCGCGCCCAAGGGGGGAATCCTACACCTAGTAGGAGTAGGTTCCCTCCTTTCCTAGTCCTAGTAGGAGAAGAAGGAAGGGGAGGAAGAAGAGAAGGAAAAGGGGGGCCAACCCCCCTAGCCCTAGTCCAATTCGGTTTGGGCTAGGGGGGCACGTGCCACACCTTGGCCTGCCTCCTCTCTTCCACCATTAGGCTCATGAGGCCCAATAACTTCCCGGGGTGGGGGGGTCCGGTAACCCCCGGTACTCCGAAATTTATCCGAAATGACCCGAACCATTACGGTGTACGAATGTAGTCTTCCAATATATGAATCTTTATGTCTCGACCATTTTGAGACTCCTCGTCATGCCCGCGATCTCATCCGGGACTCCGAACAACCTTCGGTACATCAAATCACATAAACTCATAATACAAATCGTCATCGAACGTTAAGCGTGCAGACCCTACGGGTTCGAGAACTATGTAGACATGACCGAGACACATCTCCGGTCAATAACCAATAGCGGAACTTGGATGCTCATATTGGTTCCTACATATTCTATGAAGATCTTTTATCGGTCAAACCGCACAACAACATACGTTGTTCCCTTTCTCATCGGTATGTTACTTGCTCGAGATTCAATCGTCGGTATCATCATACCTAGTTGAATCTCGTTACCGGGCAAGTCTCTTTACTCGTTCTGTAATGTATCATCCCGCAACTAACTCGTTAGTCATATTGCTTGCAAGGCTTATAGTGATGTGCATTACCAAGAAGGCCGAGAGATACCTCTCTCCGACAATCAGAGTGACAAATCCTAATCTCGATCTATGCCAACTCAACAAATACCATCGGAGACACCTATAGAGCATCTTTATAATCACACAGTTACGTTGTGACGTTTGATAGCACACTAAGTGTTCCTCCGGTATTCGGGAGTTGCATAATCTCATAGTCATAGGAACATGTATAAGTCATGAAGAAAGCAATAGCAATAAACTAAACGGCCATAGTGCTAAGATAACTGATGGGTCTTGTCCATCACATCATTCTCTAATGATGTGATCCCATTCATCAAATGACAACACATGTCTATGGCTAGGAAACTTAACCATCTTTGATTAACGAGCTAGTCTAGTAGAGGCATCCAAGGGACACTCTGTTTGTCTATGTACTCACACGTGTACTAAGTTTCCGGTTAATACAATTCTAGCATGAATAATAAACATTTATCATGATGTAAGGAAATATAAATAACAACTTTATTATTGCCTCTAGGGCATATTTCCTTCAGTCTTCTCTTCTTCCTCACATGTTTTATTTGTGCTGGGTCCTCTGGCTGCTGCTCGCCAGGCTTCGGCCGCCACCGCCTACTACTCGCCAGGCTTCGGCCGCCACGGCCCGCCCAGCTCCGGCCGCCACCCCCGCACCATCTTGCCACTGCCCGCTTCCGATTCTGAGTCCAGCAACCTCCCAAGCATGTCTCTTCCCCCACGAACCAGTCAAGGTGATGCCCCCATGAACCCTAGGATTCAGCGCCGGCGATGCCTCCTGTTCTCCGTACCCCTCCTCCTACCGCCACCTGCTCCATGTCGTGCTCTACTTGCCTTGCCTTCTCCAAAGCGCTACCTACTCTAGCCGTCGGTGGGATGGAGAGGCCTTACTAGGTTCTAGCTCCACGACAACAAGGGGTAAAGCTGGATTTGGTGGGGGGACGGCAACAACATTGGCATACGGGCAGTATAAAGAAGGTAACAATTTTGTATGAACTGATAAATTTGGCTCTGTTTATAACGGAAATTATTTGATCCTGTTAACTCAACAAGGTGTGGTTGTCTGGAGCAGGTAGGATGGACTTTTCTTCAATTGTTGGTGTGATGACTTGCCTTCTGAATTGTATGGTGAGAAGGATGATGTCGCAGTTGTGGATGTAGAACACAATCTATTTGAATGGCTTAAGGTAATAAGTGTTTGTCATTGTAAGTAGATCTAGAAACATGTTATTTCAGAATGCCCATTACTGAATCTTTGTCGATCCTATAGAATTTATTGACATGCATGTATATTTGGTGTATAACTTTCTTGGCTAATTGTAGCGCACTGGTTAAGTAATAGTGTGTGTTCATCCATAATTTTTTATTTTCTTTGTGCTTGTGTGCTACCACGAGTTAGGCAACGCCATAGCCGCATGACATTTTATTTCATGAATGTCTCAAAATTCGCTTATGGCGCTTGACTCTTAATCTTTGTATATGGACATGTTCTGAATCTCAAAGGAACTGTTGGTGAATTTGCTCCAATCCAAGCGTTGAAAATCAGAAGCTCTCACAGAAAAAATGACCAGAAACTATAATGGATTCTAAAAACTCATTATAATGTAATACTAACAAAGGCTGTTAAATAGACGATGAACCTATTATTTGGTCAAATTTGATGCCGTGTGATATCTTCTACCAATGGCAAGTTCCTTACGTTCGTGTGATGTGCGAGATGGATGAGGTTGTTCTGGTTTGTGGCAGTCATAAGTGGAAGCAGTAGTACGTTCTTGTGTTGGCCAAGAAGAAACCAAAATAGGCACTAATTTATCTTATTTTGAATTAAGTATTATGCCATCAAAGCTAATAAATCACATTTCATTTTTTGCGTTTGATCAGCACCATTCAATGTAAGGATATAATTTGGCATGTTGTATTTCTGTACCACACTAGATTAGCCTTCTCATGAAGTCATCCTATGAAATTCGCAGGAGGGGCATCATGCAAGAAATGATTTTTGTGGTGATTATGCAAAATAATGAGCAATGGCGATTGTTTTCTTGCAGCTAAGTTCCACATGTGGCTGATTCCTTGGGTGTGGTGAGTTTGAGAATCAGTACAAGAGAAATGGAAGGGTGTAAACTGAATTCTAGATATATTATAACTTTTTGAAGTAGCCAAATGACTCTGCATTGTAAGATACTGCAAATAAAGTCGCATGCCCGGGGTTGATATTTTCTAAGTCAAAGACAGAGTATGAAACATCATATACTTTATAAGGTGTGTATAGCTAAGGAGAAATTAATTTCTTGCTTTGAGTTGTGCAACTGTTAGCACATATGGCTTCTTTACTGAAAAATCAAATGGTTCCCATAACTCTCTGACATGAGAGTTCTTGCAATCCAAATATTAACCGACTTGTGCCATGAGATAACAAAGTTTATCTACTCCTTGCTTAGTAAACCAAGATCATGGATTGATTCTTTTGAAACTGTGCAAATTAGTTAGCTTCAGTGTACCAAAGAGTTCTTCTTGCTGTAAAGTGTCGTTGGCCTTAACAACCAGACTAACATTTTTTATGTATAAAGATGAGTTTGATTTGGGTAACAGTATGGGCAAATTACATGTTCAGAAATGGGCCATCAAATGCCTGGGCATAAGGCAATTGGAGCACATACTGTCGATGGAACAACTGAACCACACCAAAGACGTGTTGAAGGGATAAACAAGGATGAAAACAACCTTGTTTTATGTTGTAGTTTGTCAAGTATGTGTTTTGATATAATCTGATCGTTGTCCTTTTACAGGTTACGGCCAATATTTACAGGTCCCATCATTATTGATGGTGTATTGGTTTTCTTTTGTTGTCTTTGGGGGTAGCAAGCGTTCTTATTATCAAGTATCTCATGTCTTCTTAAAAATTGTTATATGAAAAAACTTAGATTCTAGACACCAAGAGAAAAACGGTGCAGCAAAGCGCGCGGACGCTTCTAGTCACGTTTATATATCTCAAAAAAGAAATGCTGACACAAAGCACGCTAGAACTCAACTGATTAATCATTTGAAGGATTGTCAATGATGGTAGTTGATCGTACGGTGTATGCATTAATGCATCCAAATTCATAGTAGTACTACTCCCTCTGGTCCCTTTTACTCCCCGTATAAGTTTTGTGTTAAGTTAAAATTTTCAAAATGTGATCAAATTTATATTAAAATATATGAACATATACAATACCAAATATATAATATGAAACTACATTCAATAATGAATCTAATGATATTGATTTGGTATTGTAAATGTTGATATTTTTTCTATAAATTTGATCAAATTAGATATATTTTGACTTTACACAAAACTTATATACAGACTAAGACTAAAAATGACAGGAGGGAGTACTACGCAATTGTGTTGTGACTTGAGAAGTCGCGATGCATGCATCATGCAACAAGCCCAACCATATGCATGTACAAGTATATATGCTTGTGTTTACTCTCTCGTACGTTCTCATGATGATGCCGGAGCTTTGTCCTTGGTGTTCTTGTCAGCTAGCTTGCGCCGCATACAGTTTTGGCGTCTCTTGCTGCGGCATACGTACGTATACAAACGTAGTCGACCTTTTTTTTTCTGGCGTACATGCATGTCTGTGTTTGCTGGCTACAGGCCTACAGCCTACACGTACATATGTAGTACGTGTGAGATCATTCAAAAGAAAAGAAAAAAAATGTACTATCACACGTACCTACGCAAGCAGGATGGACCGGCTACATGGTGCAACTTGCTAGCTCGCTGGGCCGCTGTTTGTACGGTATTCATTCAGCATAGATTTGCAAGATCTCTGCACGTACGTATCTCGTGTTCTTTTGCCACAGTTCGTGCATTCACTGTAGGTACGTACTGCCATGATCATAATGCCCGTACGGCAAAATCAAACAAGAATCTTTGAGTCTCTCTCCCCCAACCCCAAGTCGTCGGTCGCGCCATCTAGCTAGCTAAGTTGTCTGCCTGGCTCACACTCGATCGCAGCCTCTCTCCATAGGCACGGCGCCGGTTATTTATAGCCCACCATCCGCAAGAGAAGAGCCACAAAGACACAGAGATCGATCCATCGATCACTCAAGCTAAGACACCCAGGAGATGATCATGGCTGCTCTCTTCGTGCTCGGGTGCTTCCTGCTGCAGACCGTCCAGGCAGCACGGGCTCACGACGACGCGCTCGCGTGGACGCCGGCCTCCCCCTTCCGCGACGAGCTCCGCGCCCTCGGCGTCGGAGCGCTCATCCGCGACGACGCCGAGGCCACCGCGCTCGCGTCCACTGACTTCGGCAACGTGACGGTCGCGCCGGCGGCGGCCGTGCTCTATCCGTCGTGCCCCGCCGACATCGCCGTGCTGCTGCGCGCCTCGTGCGCGCGCTCATCCCCGTTCCCGGTGTCCGCCCGGGGACGCGGCCACTCCGTCCGTGGCCAGGCGGCCGCGCTCGACGGCGTCGTCGTCGACATGCCGTCGCTCGGACGCCTCGGCGGAGGCTCCAGCTCCACTGCGTCCCGCCTCTCCGTGTCGGTCGAAGGCCAGTACATAGACGCCGGCGGCGAACAGCTGTGGGTGGACGTGCTGCGCGCCGCCCTGGCGCACGGCCTGACGCCGCGTTCGTGGACCGACTACCTCCACCTCACCGTCGGCGGGACGCTCTCCAACGCCGGCATCAGCGGCCAGGCCTTCCGCTACGGCCCCCAGATTTCTAACGTCCAAGAACTGGACGTCATCACCGGTGCGTGCGCTGCGTACCTGCACGCTCACTACTTCATTAATTACAAGCAGCAAGTTCACTTGCGTACTCCTTACTTGACCACTGCTTGTAAATAAGTAGGGCTCGGAGAGATGGTGACGTGTTCGAAGAAGAAGGACGCCGACCTGTTCGACGCCGTGCTGGGCGGGCTGGGGCAGTTCGGCGTCATAACGCGGGCGCGCATACCGCTGGTGCCAGCGCCGACGTGGGCGCGCTGGGTGCGGCTCCTCTACACGGGCGCCGCCGCACTCACCGGCGACCAGGAGCGGCTCATAGACGTCGAGCGTGGCGACGCGCTGTCCGGGCTCATGGACTACGTCGAGGGCACGGTCGTCGCGGACGAGGGCCTGATCGGGAGCTGGCGCTCGCAGTCGCCGTCATCGTCGTCTTCGTCCTTCTTCTCGGGCCCCGATGCCGCGGCACGATTCGCCAAGCTCGCCGAGGAGGCAGGTGGCGTCCTCTACTGTCTTGAGGGAGCGCTGTACTACGGCGGCGCAGCCGGCGGCGAGCGCGACGTCGATAAGGTAATAAATGACCACCTTTGTCGGTGCGGGTGCGCGTCGTGAAGCGGCGGGTAAAGTTAAGCTGCATGGGACCCAGCGACTCAGGGGATCGTGACTTTTGGTGGCCTATGACGTGGATGCATGCGTGCATGGCTCAAGCCTATAGCTTGCATGCAGCACCATCGTCGTACGTACTTGGCCTACCCTCTGCCCGCCCTTGGAATGCACATATATCGCACTGTCGCACACCTAACTTCCTTTTCCGTCCAAAAAATATATGATTTCTTTTTGCTATTTCACAGTCTTCTAAATTTAATAAGAACTGAGGGAACTAAAATTACTGTACAGGACGTGTGGAATTTTAGAAAACGTTTGTAGAGAGAGAGAGAGAGATTGGTGGGGCTAATCAATTAACGAATTTATTTCGAGTCTATTCGCCAAAGAAAATATACAAGTCCACTAAGTACCACGTCATGAAGGGCAACTAAGGTGGTAAAAATCATACTCCTTTGTCTGGAATTACGTCGCAGAAATGGATTTATTTAGTCGTATTTAGTTTTAAATACATCCATTCTTGTGACGAGTAATTCGGGGCGGAAGGAGTATGTGCAGAAACTTCTATTTAGTCGAAAACAGCAGAACAATGTGCGCACACACACACACACACACACACACTTCCGCTTTCTAAATCTAGAATTGCACAATGGTAAATGCAAATTCTTTTTTGCATTGAGTTGATCCCAAGGCTCACTATGATAACCGGTGTTAGTTGTGACTTGTGACTAGGGAGTAGATCAGTACGTGAAAAATATCTTGTCTCGTCATTTCATCATAGAGATATATAATGTCATCCATAAACCACCCACAATACTAGAAAGAATACCTTTACCAGAATAAAGTAAATCCATGTCGACATATAATCTTTTGAGCATCGATCGACATCAATTCCGTGGAGTATTATCTGTTAGCCAGTACACCTAGTAGGCTAGCGCACGAACAAGCTAGTAGATCCGATGCATGGGATCGGATGGGACAGCGACCTTTCATGCAGATGCAAGCGGCCAATCCCTGGCTGGCCTTCCATGCATACACACGTCACGCCGTGCCCGCCACCAATTGTCCAGAAAGTAAAACTTGATCTATCACCTTTTGATAATTTGTACGGGTATTTGTCCTGCTCTTCTGCGGGGTAGATGGCTGCAAAAGTCATCGTAATGGTGGCACGTACATGTTTTTCATAATGCAGTACGTTGACACGTCGGCAGTCTCATGCATGCATGCATGCATGAAGCTGTTCAGTGTGAAAAGTTATTGACCGGTGCATGCATGTACATGCAGAGGCTGGAGACGCTGCTGCGCGAGCTGCGGTACGCGCGGGGCTTCGCGTCCGTGCAGGACGTGTCGTACGTGGAGTTCCTGGACCGCGTGCACGGCGGCGAGCTCAAGCTCCGCGCCGCCGGTCAGTGGGACGTGCCGCACCCCTGGCTCAACCTCTTCCTCCCGCGCTCCCGCGTCCTCGACTTCGCCGCCGGCGTCTTCCACGGCATCCTCCGCCGCGGTACCACCGGCGCCATGGGGCCCGTCCTCGTCTACCCCATGAACCGGAACAGGTGGGACGGGGGCATGTCGGCGGTGTTCCCAGAGGAGGAGGAGGTGTTCTACACAGTTGGGATCCTCCGGTCGGCCGTGTCCGAGGGCGACCTCGGGCGGCTGGAGGAGCAGAACGACGAGATCTTACGGTTCTGCGAGGAGGCCGGGATAGCGTGCGTGCAGTACCTGTCGTACTACGCCGACCAGGCCGGGTGGGAGAAGAAGCACTTTGGTCCAGCCAAGTGGGCCAGGTTCGTGGAGCGGAAGAGGGAGTATGACCCCAAGGTGATCCTGTCCCGTGGTCAGAGAATTTTCACGTCCCCGCTGGCTTGATCGCGAAAGATAATCCATCGGTCCCGATCGACTCCCCGACCTAGCTAGACCCTAGAGAGGGGTATATATTCTCTTTAATGCATGCTTTAGCTTGCCTTCGTGCATGCATGCATGTGTGGGTTCGTCAGGAGGAAAATGATTTGAGTTTACTGCATGTTAATTAGTACGATATTTGTAGGAGTACATGTTATGTCGAAGTTAATTAGTAGTATGTCATGCAATCATGGCACGGATGGGTTATGTGGTAGAACATGCTATGTCGAAGTTCATTTGGCTTCCATGCAAGTGAATCGAGACGCTCGATCAAATGTATCGGTTCCTTCCTTCACTAGTAAAAAACGGGCCATTAGCACCGGTTCGTAAGGTCCTTTAGTGCCGGTTTCGGAACCGGCACTAACATTTCGGCACTAAAGGCCCCCTCCCCTTTAGTACCGGTTCAGCACGAACCGGTGCTAAAGGGCAACCACGTGGCACGAGCCAGCTCCGGGGGCCGGGAGCCCTTTAGTACCGGTTGGTAACACCAACCGGTACTAAAATGTTTGGGGGGTTTTTGGTTTTATGATTTCTTTTTCATTTAATTTTGTGTTTTTCATTTTAATTCTTTTTCGTTTGCTGCTATTTTACGGTACTACACATTGTACACGTTATGCATATATATATATATATATATATATATATATATAAATAGAATTTCTAGTAGAACCAATCATATATATATATATATATCATCAATGTCTCACAAACCACCATATTAATTTACACATACACACATGTATAGCTATATACAATTTCTCCTACATATGCATGTTGCCTTCGGAGCCAGTGGCATTAGCCTAATTGGTGCCTTCGGAGCACGATGACAATTGGAAGTGGTTCATGACATGTTCGATGGGGGCGGTAGCGGGTAATAGTATTCTCCCTTCGGATTTATGACCTGGTCGAGCAAAAATCCCGCTATTTCCTCTTGAAGTGCTTCTACGCGCTCCGTTTCTAGGAGCTTGTCCCGCACCTCTTTGAACTGTTAAGAAGGAGATCAATATGCATGTGTATTAGTTGTGTGACTAGATATCGATAATGGTGTAAAAATTGTGAATAGTGTTCTGACAAGCGTACCCATTTCTGTCTTTGAGATCTGCTCCTTTCGGACGTCATCATGCGAATGTTCTCGCAAACGCAGTATGCACACAGATTAGTCCCCTGCGCCTGCTTCAGGGCCTTTATTACGAGAATGGAATTTAATTTGATCAGATAATAATTAATCAAGCATGATAATTAAAGAGATGGCAGCTAGCTAGCTAGCTAGTACTACTTAATTACTTACCTTGGATCGAAACCATTTCAGATGTGGTTTCCATTCGCCTTCCGTGACGCTGATGAACCTTGCCCAAGCCCTGCCCGCCGACAAAGAAAATGAATAAAGGGGTTATTAAATAGTTCATATCATAAAATGACGAACTAAATAGGCCGAGATATATAGTTAATAATGATTGAAATTACCTGTTAACTATCCCATACAAGATGTTGTAGTCACTATTTGCTTTGAGTAGCGAGTCCAGTATTTCAACTGTTCCGGCGTCAACTTTAATGATACACAAGATCCAGTGAAATCTGCATGCACACACGTTTGCATGTCTTAATTAAGTGGGCATATGTAAGCAAAAACATGTAGCTAGCTAGTAGGCAAAAACAGAGAATTTGTAGTACAAGAAAGTGTGACTCACTCGAAGTTGTAAGGAAGTAGTATATCTTCATTGTATTTGAGGCCCTTCAAGAACTCTATCATGCTGTCCTCTACCTGCTTTTCATAATATTTGCTCATTTTCCATGTGTATTGATTAACGGTGTTTGGGTCAATGAACCCAATGCCATAGCGTCCACCTTTTCTCATTTCATACATCTTCATCCTGCATAATACCACAGAAAAGAATATAGTGAGGATAATTACAGGTAATGATTGATCAAAAGGATCACTACAGCTAGCTTGAGACTTAAATTAATTATAGAAAGAAATCACTTACAGACAATAGCAACTGACGATAGATTTGTCGAGTGCGTCTTGATTGTATAACTGAAACGGTTCAGAATACTCAACGGCCACAGCTTTCTCATGGTAGTAATGATCCTTCTTGACATACACCATGAGGGACTCTCGATCGGATCTCTTGGTAATGTCCATGTACCATTGATGCAATTCATACATTCTCGTTGGGAGCTTCTTGACATCTTCTGGCTTGACCAAAGGTTGGCCCCGGACATATTTCTGTTTTATTTCCTCCTTTGTAATCACAGGCATGTCCTCGATCTCGAGGAGTTGTCCAACAGTGTTCTTGAGTTCTTCAGCCTGCATTATATGCTCCTGGGTTATTACCACATCGCCCACCTCGGAAACGTAAACTGTTTGGCCACAATAATATTGGGCGCGCGTACTGTCACGTGTTGTCGGCACAACAAGCGGGGGGGTCGATTGCGCCGCCTGTTCTCCCAGCTGGGCAACGGTTTTCCCGCATTTTTTGACAGCTGCTTGTTGTTTGCTCGAGCTCGAGCTCGCCTCCTTCTGTAGACGTTGTCGATGTAACTTCCTGATGTGGCGCTCATAGTCTGTGTCAACAGGCTTAGGAGCTGGTGGTTGAGCCATACGAATGAAGTGGTCAACTACTTCCACAGGCACTTTCTCCCTTGGCGGCGGTGGCGGTTTCGGTCCAAAATGGGCGTCGACTTCTGCCCGCACTATGGCATTGGTTTGCTCCTCGGTCCTGTCGTAAGCCCTCACAGGAAGAGGAGTAGTGAGGTTTGGACCATATTTATATCGCTTGCCTCCGCCTGTACTTCCTGTACTATGACCTCGACTGGTACCACTACGCACCATAGCTGCGGGGTGTCTCTTCTGCGATTGCTGAGGCGGCGGAGACGGCTGACGGGGCTGAGTTGGACGAGGAGGAGTGGCCTGAAGCTGTGCCGGACTTGGAGGAGGAGTGGCTTGACACTTTGCCGGACTTGGAGGAGGAGGAGTGGCCTCACGCGTTGGTGGACTTGGAGGAGCGGGAGTCTGCTGACTCGGTGGCGGACTTCGACGAGGAGTCGGGTGACGCGGTGTCGGTGGCCTTCGAAAAATGATGCAATCCTTTCTCCATAGGATGATACGATGTTTGGCATCTCCGAGTGTGTGCTCCTCATCACCTCCAGGAATGTCAAGCTCTAGCCCCGAATATTGGTCCACCACCTCATCAACCAAGACACGAGCATAGCCCGCTGGAATCGGGTTGCAATGGAAGGTTGCCTCGGGGGAATTTAAAAAAGCAACGACGTCCGCCACCTTCATGGATATGTTCTTCATTTTGAAGTGTAGCTCGCAGTTAGTGTTCTCCGTGATGTCATCCACGGGGTATCTATCCAGCACTACTGCGTCGCCCGGGGCGGAACCCACGCTGCTTCTCGGCATGGATGGGGCGGTGGTATCCAATGCTGGATCATCCGCTAGCTGCTGCAGCTGCTGAGACCCCCTTTGCTGGCTAAGTGAGTCGATCTGCTCCTGCTGCCGCTGGAATTTAGCTGCCAATTCCGCTTGACTTGCTTCTAGTCCTTGAAGGCGTTCATAGTCGAGCTTCCTTTGCTCCTCCTCCATCTTCCTCTTCTTCTCCTCCGCAATCTTCTTTCTCGCACGGGTTCTGTAGTCGGCGTTCCAGTCCGAAAACCCCTCATACCACGGAATAGCGCCCTTGCCTCGTGTTCTTCCCGGGTGTTCAGGATTTCCCAGGGCACGCGTAAGCTCGTCGTTCTCTCTGTTGGGCTGGAACACCCCCGATCGAGCCTCTTCTATTGCAACAAGTAGCGCATCGTCGGCTCCGTTCAGACATGCCTTCGTCGAAACATTACCTGTCTTCGGGTCCAACTCCCCCCCATGCGCATAGAACCAAGTCCTGCACCTGGGGGGCCAGCTCTTACTAACCGGAGTGACACCTGCATCCTCCATCTCTTTCTCAGACTTATCCCACTTAGGCATTGCCACTGCGTAGCCACCTGGCCCCAGCTTATGGAACTTATCCTTTTTTTCGGCATTCTTCTTGTTTATTCTCGACCGTTCCTTAGCTAATTCTGAATCCTTGAATTTCACGAAATCGTCCCAATGAGCACTTTGATTCTCTAGTATCCCCTTGAATACTGGAGTCTTCCTTCCTCCCTTGACGTACTTCTCCCACGTCATTCTCTTGTGGTTCTTGAATGCAACCGCCATCTTCCTAAAAGCAGCGTCCTTGACTTTCCGCACGTCTGCTTCTGTGAAATTATCTGGTAAGGTGAAATGTTCCATGAGAGTATCCCAAAGCAGATTTTTTTGCTTCTCGTCGACAAAAGTAACATCTGGACGTGGATTTGCTGGCTTTCTCCATTCTTGAAGGGAGATCGGGAGTTGGTCCTTCACAATAACTCCGCACTGACGAACGAACTTGTCCGCAATCTTCTTAGGCGCTAATGGTTCGCCATTAGGTCTAATTGCCTCGATATTGTACTTTACGCCCTCCTTCAACTTTTTGTTCGGGCCTCGTTTCGTCCTTTTGCCTGAAGATTTGCTCGATCTGGATGGCTGAAAGAAGAAAGATCGATTCGTTAATATATCTTCAACTCATTTAAAACATGCGATGATCACCAGATTCCTGCTTATATAAATATATATACCTCGCCGGTGTTTGTTGTTTCAGGATCAACATGTTCTTCGTCGTAGTTCATGACTTCATCTTCTCGGTCGTCGCGATCGAATATCATATCACCCTCTTCGGTGTTGTTTAGAAATTCGGAGCCGTCAAAATCTTCTTCATTCTGATCATCATCTAGCCCGCGTATGATATCGAGCATGGTCTGTTCTCTATCTCTGTCGGTATTGTCCGCCATAGCTTTTATTTAACTATGCCAAAAGAAATATAAAACAATTTAGTATAATCTCGAATAATAGATATAATCTCGAATACATCGTCTCGAATAATAGATATAATCTCGAATACATCATCTCGAATAATAGATATAATATTGAATACATCACTAGCTAGCTAGCTAGCAAGCTAATAAAGATCGAATAGTACAGAGTAATCTAGGCCACTCGCGGTTCCTGAGGTGCGGGCGGTGGACACCCAAAGAGAAGGAACCATCACTGGATCATAGCTCGGGTGATCTCCTCAAATAACCTGCCAGGTATTGGAGAACCTAACGTCCATAGCAGCCATGTAGCGATGGACGTGCTCGTCCTCCTCCCTGACACGGCGATGTACCACCTCCGGCGGGGCCGGCTCCCTCCGCACGGAAAGTGGCCCACGTGAATGCCACCAAAGGAGATGAGGGTCGACGACGGGACCCGGGGCCGGGTTCCTCACCAAGCGTCGCGCCCCTGAAGGTAGCACCTCCCAGTGCCAGCCCGGCGGAGCCCAGTCCCGGACATGGGTCCTCTGAAGCAGGACGTCGTCGCGGACGTGTCGACGGCGAGGATGCGGGCCGGGCATTTCGTCAACAAAATACTATATGCCGCAAAAGTAAAGTAACATTTTTTAAATGATGGATTGTGATGATTTCATATATGCAAATTCTAAATTTTATAACTAAAAATATAAGAAACTAAAAAAACATCGATCATCGTCTAACAATTTGAAATTAATCTAATTCATCTAGCTAGCTAAAACTAACATTTCCAAAATTTCTAACATTTCTATATAACTAACATTTCTATAACATTTGACATTATATATATTATAACTAACATTTCTACATACTATTTGACATTAATCTAATCTAATTAATTAATTCATCTAAAACTTTGTATGAAAAACAGAAAAACAGAAAAAACTAAAAGCTAAAAACAGAAAAATTGTGTGTGTGCGCGTCTAGTGTGTGTGTAGTGTGTGCATGCATGTAGTGTGTGTGCGCGCGCGCGTGTGTGTGCGCACGGTCGGCGCCGGCGCCGGCGCCGATGTGCGCTACGATCGATTGGAGGGAGGAGAGGGGCCGGCGGAGGGGCTCACAGCGCGCGCGGGCAAGGTCGAGGCGACGGCGACGGCGAGAGCGAGGTCGATCCAAAGGTGGCGACGACGGCGAAGCGAGGGGATCGGCGACCGGGACGACGACGGGGGTGCCGCGGAGTCGACGGGGACGACGCGACGAGGACGGGGGCGTCGCGGAGTCGACGGGGACGGCGCGACGGGGGCGGCGAAGGCGCGGGACGGGGCGGCGGCAGAGAGAAGTGGGAGATGAGAAACTGAAATTTTTTGAAGTGTTTCTTATATAGGGGACACCTTTAGTACCGGTTGGAGCCACCAACCGGTACTAAAGGCCTGTTTTGTCCAGGCCAAGCGGGGGGGAGCACCCCCTTTTAGTACCGGTTCCTGGCTCCAACCGGTACTAAAGGCCCCCCCTTTAGTACCGGTTGGCGCTACGACCCGGTACTAAAGGGGTTGCGCTGCCAGGCGAGGGGCGCAGAAGTTTAGTCCCACCTCGCTAGCCGAAGGGTGCTCACACCTGCTTATAAGCCCCGCCGCCGCTGCTGTCTCGAACTCCTCTCTAAAACAGGCCTTCTGGGCCTACCTCTGCTACTCTGCCCTGTGGGGCCTATTGGGCTTGCGGGCCTGCATCCTGGCCCAACAACAGGTTGGGTTTCTAG
This sequence comes from Triticum urartu, assembly GCF_056163025.1. Classification (NCBI taxonomy): domain Eukaryota; kingdom Viridiplantae; phylum Streptophyta; class Magnoliopsida; order Poales; family Poaceae; genus Triticum; species Triticum urartu. Next base: position 108,091,193 of record NC_141875.1, on the reverse strand, counting down.
TCGTATGCAGGTCGCTGTGGCCCGGTAGGTGGGCTTTTTTCATTTAGTTTTTTCTTTTCTGCTTTATTTATTTTGTTTTATTTATTTTTAGTTGTTTTTTGCTGTATTTAGAGTTTCTTTGTGAATATTTTTGATAGTTTTTAGAAACTTTCAGTTAGTGCCGGTAGTTTTTAAATTTGAATAGTTTAAATTTTGAATTATTTGAAATTTGTGTGAATCACTAGTTTGTGAATAACTTAACTTTAAAAATACATTTTCCAGTGATTCTTTTTTATTATGTTTAATATTAGTGTGTTTTATCATTATATTCAATTTGGTAATGCTTAAGTTATTTAAAAATGAAATGCCTTTGTAACGGATGAGTTTTCGTCCGAAACCCTGATACTTCGAAACAGATTGTCCATTTTGTACATGAAGTGTATCCAGTTTTTGCGGTAACCCTCTCTACTTTTTTGCACATGCTATGTGGGTGAAATTATGATACCATGCTAACTTTCATCCTTTTCTGAGTTCATTTGAAATGCTTTTCAATTTCAAGGTCATTTAGCTGAAAAAATCAATAAATGCATGAAAGAATTTGCTTGCACATAAAATTTCTTCGCGTTTCAAATGCCAAAACACGTAACTAGCTACCCTAACTATTACAGAGATTCCCTCCTGGGTGTGAAACACAGAAGAAAGTGATGATAGCTAAGCCGATCACATCCCAGATCTTTGGGTGTGAAACTTTTTCTTCGCGTGTGTCCCTTTGCGTCGTAGCCATGGAAAATCTTCATCATTTAACGGGATGCTCGGGTCAATATTCACTGTGAATGGAGCAATTTCATCAAACTTTTCATAATCTTCTCACTTGTCTGTCTTGTCATCCACTCCCACGATGTTTCTCTTCCTAGAAAGAACTATGTAGTGTGCTTCAGTGAGAGAATGTCCGTCCATACATATTATTTGTTCCCCTCCTAGCGTGCCTTTTCCATCCAGTCTGCCCTTATGCCGCGATTCAGGAACACCAATCGGCTTAAGGTCAGGAATAAAGTCAATACAAAACTCAATGACCTCCTCATTTTGACGGCCCTTGGAGATGCTTCCTTCTGGCCTAGCACGGTTATGAACATATTTCTTTAAGACTCCCATGAACCTCTCAAAGGGGAACATATTGTGTAGAAATACAGGACCCAAAACATTAATCTCTTCGCATAGGTGAACTAGGACGTGCGTCATGATGTTGAAGAAGGATGGTGGGAACACCAACTCGAAACTGACAAGACATTGCACCAAATCATTCTGTAACCTTGGTATGATTTCTGGATCGATTACCTTCTGAGAGATTGCATTAAGAAATGCACATAGCTTCACAATGGCTAATCGAACGTTTTCCGGTAGAAGCCCCCTCAATGCAACCGGAAGCAGTTGTGTCATAATCATGTGGCAGTCATGAGACTTTAGGTTCTGGAACTTTTTCTCTGCCATGTTTATTATTCCCTTTATATTCGACGAGAAGCCAGACGGTACCTTAATACTGAGCAGGCATTCAAAGAAGATTTCCTTCTCTTCTTTGGTAAGAGCGTAGCTTGCATGACCTTGATGTATGCCGTCTTTTCCGTGCATACGTTGCTGGTCCTCCCGTGCCTCAGGTGTATCTTTTGTCTTCCCATACACGCCCAAGAAGCCAAGCAGGGTCACACAAAGATTCTTCGTCACGTGCATCACGTCGATTGCGGAGCGGACCTCGAGGTCTTTCCAATAGGGCAGGTCCCAAAATATAGAGTTCTTCTTCCACATGGGTGCGCGTCTGTCAGCGTCATTCGGAACAGGTTGTCCACCAGGACCTTTCCAAAGACCACCTTCAAATCCTTGGCCATATCATGTATATCAGCACCAATACGGTGGCGAGGCTTCGTCCGGTGATCTGCCTCACCTTTGAAATGCTTGCCTTTTTTTCTTACGGGATGCCTGCTCGGAAGAAATCGACGATGTCCTAGGTACACATTCTTCTTACAATTAGCCAAATATATACTGTCGGTATCGTCCAAACAATGCGTGCATGCGCGGTATCCCTTGTTTGTCTGTCCTGAAAGGTTACTGAGAGCAGGCCAATCATTGATGGTCACGAACAACAACGCCTTTAGGTCAAATTCTTCCCCCATGTGCTCATCCCACGCACGTACACCTGTTCCATTCCACAGTTGTAAGAGTTCTTCAACTAATGGCCTTAGGTACACATCAATGTCGTTGCCGGGTTGCTTAGGGCCTTGGATGAGCACTGGCATCATAATGAACTTCTGCTTCATGCACAACCAAGGAGGAAGGTTATACAAACATAGAGTCACAGGCCAGGTGCTATGGTTATTGCTCTGCTCCCCAAAAGGATTAATGCCATCTGCGCTTAGACCAAACCATACGCTCCTTGCGTCATCTGCAAACTCCTTCCCGTACTTTCTTTCGATTTTTCTCCACTGCGACCCGTCAGCGGGTACTCTCAACTTTCCGTCTTTCTTACGGTCTTCTCTGTGCCATCGCATCGCCTTGGCATGCTCTTTGTTTTGGAACAAACGTTTCAACCGTGGTATTATAGGAGCATACCACATCACCTTGGCAGGAATCTTCTTTCTGGGGCGCCGGCCCTCGACATCACCAGGGTCATCGCGGCAGATCTTATAGCGCAATGCACCACATACCGGGCAAGCGTTCAAATCCTCGTACTCACCGCGGTAGAGGATGCAATCATTAGGGCATGCATGTATCTTCTGCACCTCTAACCCTAGAGGGCAGACAACCTTCTTTGCTTCGTACGTACTCTCGGGTAATTCGTTGTCCTCTGGAAGCATATCCTTTATCATTACCAGCAACTTTCCAAATCTCTTGTCAGATACACCATTCTCTGCCTTTCATTGCAGCAATTCCAGTGTGGTGCCCAGCTTTTTCTTGTCACCTACGCAATTCGGGTACAATAATTTTTCGTGATCCTCTAACATGCGCTGCAACTTCTTCTTCTCCAAATCACTTGCGCAGTTTCTCTTTGCATCGGCAATGGCCCGACCTAGATCATCAACGGGCTCATCTGATGCCTCTTCTTCAGCTTCTTCCCGCATTGCCGGCTCAGCTTCTTCCCGCATTACCGGCTCAGCTTCTTCCCCCATTGTTGTATCATCGTATTCAGGGAACCCATGGCCAGGATAGCTGTCGTCGTCCTCTTCTTCTTCATTGTCTTCCATCATAACCCCTCTTTCTCCGTGCTTGGTCCAAACATTATAATGGGGCATGAAACCGGTCTTAAACAGGTGGACGTGAATGGTTCTTGACGTAGAGTAATTGTGACCATTCTTACAGCGAGCACATGGACAAGGCATAAAACTATCCGCCCGCTTGTTTGCCTCAGCCGCAAGCAGAAAAGTACGCACGCCCTCAACGAACTGGGGAGAGCATCGGCCATCGTACATCCATTGCCGGCTCATCTTCATTACACAACACCGAATAGACCAAATTAATACAAGTTCATACATAAAGTTCATACAACACTTAAATGCAACAAACAAATAACTCTCTAGCTAAAGCATTTAAATGCAACAACAAATACGATCAAGATCGCAACTAAGGTAACAATGGATCCAACAGCATAATGGTACCAAGCCTCACTATCGATGGCATATTTTCTAATCTTTCTAATCTTCAAGCGCATTTTCTCCATCTTGATCTTGTGATCATCGACGACATCAGCAACATGCAACTCCAATTCCATCTTCTCCCCCTCAATTCTTTTCAATTTTTCTTTCAAGTACTCGTTTTCTCTTTGAACTAAATTTAACCTCTCGGCAATAGGGTCGGTTGGAATTTCAGGTTCAGATACCTCCTAGAAAAAATTTCTATGTCAACTTGATGGGCATAATTTGTCATAAACACGAAATGCAACTAGTTTTAAAAGAGAATATACATAACACATCCGAATCATAACAAGGACTAGGGCCGACGGGGACGGATATCAAAACCATGGCACTGTATGTATAACAAACAACGTACGGATAAGATAATTATACGAGTAACTATATATCCAAATCACAAACATCAATTTTTATATAAAATTTCATGAACAAGAGGCTCACCACAAGGTGGTGCCGGCGACGGGACGGTGCAGGCAATCGACGGTGGCTACGATGGAGATTTAGAAGGCACTAAGTAAACCACACCTACATATGCAAACTAAGTGTTATTTTTGACCTCAAATTGCATATAAATCAAATACTAGCACACACACACACACACACACACACACACACACATATATATATATATATCCTCCCAAATTACTAAACTCACAAATTAATCACTATATAAACCAATGCAAGAGCTAATCTAGCAATGAGAGATGAAAGGACAAAGTTGCTAACCTTTATGATCATTTGAATGGATGAGGGCCTTCAAATCTTGACAAATTTTGTGATGAACTCGAGAGGAAGAAGGGAAGAACAGAGAAGAGGGCCGGAGAGGGGAAAGGGGGAAGAACAGAGTGCTGGTGGACGAAGGGTTTATATAGGACGACCTTTAGTATCGGTTCGTGACACGAACCGGTACTAAAGGTGCTGGAGGGGCCCCACTCTGGCAACATCCTGCCACCACTCTCATTAGTACAGGTTCGTGGCACGAACCGGTGCTAAAGGTTCGCCACGAACCGGTACTAATGAAAGCGGCCCGGCTAGCCGTTGGAACCGGCATTAGTGCCGGCTCAAATACAAACCGGCACCAATGTGCTTCACGATTGACCCTTTTTCTACTAGTGCTTGTACGTACGGTACCTGTTGTCATCTAAATTTTTTACTATTCCAAACGTACGCATGCATTAAATTGATTAAGACAGAGATGCATCGATGGAAACTGTTCATGCGACACCCACAGTGGTACGCGCAGTGCAGTCGTCATCGCCGATCAGTTGGTTGACGGATATAGCCGGATCCAAGCAAGATCTCGGGTGTGAGGGTGCTGCCTGCCTCTGAAAGCAACGGGACAGAAAATTCACGACCAGTCAAAGTCCATGCATTCAGACCGTAGCCGCCCAGTTACAGCGTGCAGACAAGCAGCTAGCTGTCTAGCTCCGTGCGCCTGTGTTAATATTGACTCCGTAAACTAATATAAGAGTATCTAGATCACTAAAGTAGTTTATAGAGAGAGTACTAATTAGACTGTCACGCTAATTTTAAAAAAAAGACAAGCCTGGGCTAGACTAGCCTGTTGACATTTTTTTTATGTAGAAGAAAACTTCATGAGTAGCAAGTGCTTGAGCCAAGACTCGATGATGAGCTGGCTGCGAGCCCATGCCTTGCCAACTGAGCTACGCTCCATTCTTACTGTCACGCTATTATAGAACGAAGAGAATATGTGATCTCTATTATTGTCTGTTCAGTCATAAACTAAGGTAGACAAGCTATAGCTGGCCGGCTAAACAGTTACACGCACGAAGAAATCGTGCGACATGAGCAACTGGATGGATTGGACGGCAGCAAGAAGTGACGGGCCAAAGGAACGCAATTTGCATCTGAACCATCTACACGACACGATCGACCGATGCGACAGATTTCCAGCTGCACGTCACAAATCCCCTGACCCGTCACATGCATGCGCACGCGTACATATATTTATACAGCTTGCCACAGCTGCACTGCACCGTATCTCGCCGCGCCAGATCGGAGGGTACGTATCCCGTCTATTTGTGTCTCCACCGTATACAGTTCTGTCCCACTGTTCGATACGTATATAGCTAAAAAGCTGGCTGGATACGATTTGATAGCTCACTAGATGTGCGACCGGTCCGTCAGTGCAACAGGACGAGTGGAAAGGGTACTTGTCAAGTCGACCCATGCACCCCAGTCTTCTCTTCTTCCTCGTGGTGGAGAAAAAGAAAAATCCATAATCCTAACCTACGTAGCCGCCATGAAGTCCTATGTAAACTCCCAATCAATCTTCTCTGCGCCCCTAATTTCACAGGGTTGGGCCCCTCCCACTCCCACCGATCCAGTAATAATGCTCTACATCAGCCTTTACATAAAATGCTCACCCAAGTTTTCGTGTGTCTAGCATTACTTAAAAAAAAATCATATACGACCGTCGCAACTCTTTTGCTCCATCGGACCGTCGCTTGCATGCACAATCGACACGGGCCTCAAGTCCGGTGATACCATTGGCGAGTACACCATCTACGTCAAGGTGCGTGACGTAGTGACCGCCGCCGGAACTTAATGATTAAGTAGCATTCCAAGTTTGATAATGAAAACGGTGGTAAATTTTCTTGAAACGAATGGATTCTCCAAATTTATTGCTTTTGTTTTCATGATGGATGATGGTAGTTACGGATTTGAGTTCTAGATGTGATGTGATTTGTAGTTTTGCTATTTGCTCTACACTGTAGGGTAAATTGTGTCGACTTTATGTCAATTTGTGGTTGTCAAGAGCAACGGGTTTCATATACAAAAGCAACGGGTTTCAGCTTGAACTTTATAAATAAGAAATCCCATTCATACCACCGTGAACTTGTTCATATGCCTAATTACCACTCAAGAAATTGGATTCTAATCATATATGCCACTAAAATTTGGCACCATGTACACACATTGACGGTGTTACAGCCTAGGGGTTCCTTGCCACCCCGAAAGTAAGCCCGGTAGGCCGGCCTATGGCCCCATAGGTCGGTATATGCCATGGACAACCATCCTGACTTGTGGGCTCTCTTGAAGGAAGGATTTGCGAGACTTGATGATCAAGAGAAGGAAGTCGGCATCCAGGGACGACACTGCCTTAGCCGATCAGGCACCGTGTAACACAATATAGCCAGGAATATTTGAAAAAAAAATTCACCCGTTAATGTGGAAGGCTGGTGTCTTGACTGAGGAGGCAAAGAAATATAGCCAAGAAACTACATAAACTTTCTTGATTGTGCCACAAATAAATGGGAAGTCCACTACAAATCCCAAAGGTATATATTGTGATCAAGAAATATTAACTTTTTTATGGACTTGCTTTGAAGCAACTAAAAACATTTGAATGACATTAATGAAAGTAGCTAACATAACCAAATTTTCATTTCTCAATCAACATTCAAACCAAACAAAAATTATGACATTCGCTATTGGTTCTTTTTCATAAAAAAGGATAATGAAATAATAGGTAGTTGATCTTGGGAATATATGTCAACAAAAGTAAGCATTAGTGACTATTTAGCCTCAAGATTTGAATGACATCCAAAAAAGGATGTACCAAAAAGTGCAATAGTGGAAGAATGCACATCCACTGAAAAACATGAACAAAAAATAGTTATGAGACATGAGGTTGAGTCTGATTGACAGAAAAGAGAGATAAATATGTCACTACCACCCACCCACGAAAATATTACGTGTTATGTACAAATTCGAAGAGAGAGGGGGGGGGGTCTTGAATTGAAGTGCAGATTGATGTGAATCAATAGGAAAATCCATGTCCAATGTGTAGAGGCATTGGCAATGCTCCTACCGTTTTCATAAAAAAACATGATTAATACATGCTGCCCTATACTTTAGTCCAATGTCGATTTAAAAACATTGAACAAATATGAATCACCCGTGAACTTATAGTCAAATATGCCCAAAAAATGGGCATCATGACCAAGAGATGAGAGCATGCATACCACTGGAGTAGCAAGAGACCCATCAAGCAATGAAGCCAAATCGACCAGAAATAGACCTATGAAGCAAATCGTCAATCACCAGCGAAAGTTAACAATCTCAAAAACCATAACTCCAGGATAGGAAAAATTGGGGGTGGCAAAAAATAGGGAGCGGACACCTATCTGTAGAACGCGAGCATGCGTTCGTGATCGGCGGTGATGGTAGTACATGCATCTTTTCAAAGATGAAGACGACAACCGCTTCTTCCGCATTTGCAGGGTGATAGAGGCTCAGGTAATTAGAAAGGATGAATGTTGTCGTTTCATGGCGAAGAGTGTAGAGCGCGTCGATGATGGCAGCTGATGACCCACAAGTATAGGGGATCTATCGTAGTCCTTTCGATAAGTAAGAGTGTCGAACCCAATGAGGAGCAGAAGGAAATGACAAGCAGTTTTCATTAAGGTATTCTCTGTAAGCACTGAAATTATCGGTAACAGATAGTTTTGTGATAAGGTAATTCGTAACGGGTAACAAGTAACAAAAGTAAACAAGGTGCAGCAAGGTGGCCCAATCCTTTTTGTAGCCAAGGACAAGCCTGGACAAACCCTTATATAAAGGAAAGCGCTCCCGAGGACACATGGGAATTATCGTCAAGCTAGTTTTTATCATGCTCATATGATTCGCGTTCGTTACTTTGATAATTTGATATGTGGGTGGACCGGTGCTTGGGTACTGTCCTTCCTTGGACAAGCATCCCACTTATGATTAACCCCCCTCGCAAGCATCTGCAACTACGAAAGAAGAATTAAGGTAAACCTAACCATAGCATGAAACATATGGATCCAAATCAGCCCCTTACGAAGCAACGCATAAACTAGGGTTTAAGCTTCTGTCACTCTAGCAACCCATCATCTACTTATTACTTCCCAATGCCTTCCCCTAGGCCCAAACTGAAGGAAATATGCCCTAGAGGCAATAATAAAGTTGTTATTTATATTTCCTTATATCATGATAAATGTTTGTTATTCATGCTAGAATTGTATTAACCGGAAACTTAGTACATGTGTGAATACATAGACAAAAAGAGTCTCACTAGTATGCCTCTACCTGACTAGATCGTTGATCAAAGATGGTTAAGTTTCCTAGCCATGGACAAAGAGTTTTCATTTGATAAACGAGATCACATCATTAGAGAATGATGTGATTGACTTGACCCATATGTTAGCATAGCACTTTGATCGTTTAGTTTACTGCTATTGCTTTCTTCATAACTTATACATGTTCCTATGACAATGAGATTATGCAACTCCCGAATACCGGAGGAACACTTAGTGTGCTATCAAACGTCACAACGTAACTGGGTGACTATAAATAGGCTCTACAGGTGTCTCCGATGGTGTTTGTTGAGTTGGAATAGATCGAGATTAGGATTTGTCACTCCATGTATCAGAGAGGTATCTCTGGGCCCTCTCGGTAATGCACATCACTATAAGCCTTGCAAGCAATGTGACTAATGAGTTAGTTAGGGGATGTTGCATTACGGAACGAGTAAAGAGACTTTCCGGTAACGAGATTGAACTCGGTATTGAGATACCAATGATCGAATCTTGGGCAAGTAACATACCGATGACAAAGGGAACAACATATGTTGTTATGCGGTTTGACCGATAAAGATCTTCGTAGAATATGTAGGAACCAATATGAGCATCCAGGTTCTGCTATTGGTTATTGACCGGAGATGAGTCTCGGTCATGTCTACATAGTTCTCGAACCCGTAGGGTCCGCACGCTTAATGTTCGGTGATGATCGGTATTATGAGTTTATGTGTTTTGATGTACCGAAGGTAGTTCGGAGTCCCAGATATGATCACGGACATGACGAGGAGTCTCGGAATGGTCGAGACATAAAGATCGATATATTGGAACCCTATGTTTGGACATCGGAATGGTTCCGGGTGAGTTCAGACATTTATCGGAGTACCGGGGGGTTACCGGAACCCCCCGGGGAGTATATGGGCCTTATTGGGCCTTAGTGGAATAGAGGAGAGGAAGGCCAAGGAGGAGGGCGCGCGGGGGGCCGGTGATACGTCTCCAATGTATCTATAATTTTTGATTGTTCCATGCTATTATATTATCTGTTTTGGATGTTAATGGGCTTTATTTTACAATTTTATATTATTTTTGGAACTAACCTATTAACCCAAGGCCCAGTGCAAATTGCTATTTTTCCCTATTTCGGTGTTTCGCAGAAAAGGAATATCAATCGGAATCCAAACGGAATGAAACCTTCGGGAACGTGATTTTTGGAACAAACGTGATCTAGAGGACTTGGAGTGGATGTCAAGAAATGGACGAGGAGTCCACGAGGTAGGGGGCGCGCCTACCCCCTGGGCGCGCCCTCCCCCCTCATGGGCCCCTCCTGGCTCAACCGACCTACTTCTTCCTCCTATATATACTCATATACCCTGAAAACATCCAGGAGCACCACAAAATCCTATTTCCATCGCCGCAACCTTCTGTACCCAAGAGATCCCATCTTGGGGCCTTTTCCGGAGCTCCGCCAGAGGGGGCATTTATCAAGGAGTGCCTCTACATCAACTCCATGGCCCCTCCGATGATGTGTGAGTAGTTTACTTCAGACCTTCGGGTCCATAGTTATTAGCTAGATGGATTCTTCTCTCTCTTTGAATGTCAATACAAAGTTCTCCTCGATCTTCTTGGAGATCTATTCGATGTAACTCTTTTTGCAGTGTGTTTGTCGAGATCCGATGAATTGTGGGTTTATAATCAAGTCTATCTATGAACAATATTTGATTCTTCTCTGAAATCCTTTATGTATGATTGCTTATCTTTGCAAGTCTCTTTGAATTATCAGTTTGGTTTGGCCTACTAGATTGATCTTTCTTGCAATGGGAGAAGTGCTTAGCTTTGGGTTCAATCTTGCGGTGCTCGATCCCAGTGACAGAAAGGGAAACAACACGTATTGTATTGTTGCCATCGAGGATAAAAAGATGGGGTTTATATCATATTGCTTGAGTTTATCCCTCTACATCATGTCATATTACCTAATGCGTTGCTCTGTTCTTATGAACTTAATACTCTGGATGCATGCTGGATAGCGGTCGATGTGTGGAGTAATAGTAGTAGATGCAGGCAGGAGTCGGTTTACTTGTCACGGACGTGATGCCTATATACATGATCATGCCTAGGTATTCTCATAATTATTCGCTTTTCTATCAATTGCTCGACAGTAATTTGTTCACCCACCGTAATACTTATGCTATCTTGAGAGAAGCCACTAGTGAAACCTATGCCCCCGGGTCTATTTTCCATCATATAAGTTTCCAATCAATTTTATTTTGCAATCTTTACTTTCTATCTATATCATTAAAATACCAAAAATATTTATCTTATCATTATTATCTCTATCAGATCTCACTCTCGTAAGTGACCGTGAAGGGCTTGACATCCCCTTTATCACGTTGGTTGCGAGGTTCTTATTTGTTTGTGTAGGTACGAGGGACTTGTGTGTGGCCTCCTACTGGATTGATACATTGGTTCTCAAAAACTGAGGGAAATACTTACGCTACTTTGCTGCATCATCCTTTCCTCTTAAAGGGAAAACCAACGCAGTGCTCAAGAGGTAGCAAGAAGGATTTCTGGCGCCGCTGCCGGGGAGTCTACGCACAAGTCAAGACATACCAAGTACCCAGCACAAACTCTTATCCCTCGCATTACATTATTTGCCATTTGCCTCTCGTTTTCCTCTCCCCCACTTCACCCTTGCCGTTTTATTCACCCTCTTTTTCCGTTCCCTTTTTCTTTCGCTTGCTTCATCGTTATGGCTAGTCCCTTATCTGCCCCTTTTTCTCCTGAGTTTGAAGTTCTTCACTTCAAACAAAGACAAGGAGAAAATTTAAAAGATGCTTGGTTTAGGATGATGGAATCTTACCGTAATTGCACCCTAGAGGTGAATTTTTTAGAATTTTACTTCGCAATTTTTATGTTGGGCTGAATAGACAACTCTTGGATTGCGTTGCCAAGGGGAATTTTATCGAAATTGATCCTAGTATTGCTCATGAAATCATAGAGGGAATAGTGAGAACACTACCTCCACAAAAAGGGCCACATAATACCCAGGAAGAGACATAAGTTTTTGAGAAGATTTGCGAAGTAACAAAAAATTTACAAAAATCTCTTGAACCTCTCAAGAGTGTCAGCGGAAATCTTCACCGCATGAATATGTTAATTACCCTTTGCAATAAGCGGTTGGATTCTTTAGATCTAAAAATTTCCGAATATGAAGGGAAGCGTCAGGAACCTCCCTGATTTGAGCATGACTCCGCTAAGAAAATCAAAACCAAAGATGACAATACCTAGATCTATCCTTTCTTTTATGCCTAGCTAGGGGCGTTAAACAATAGCGCTTGTTGGGAGGCAACCCAATTTTATTTTTGATCCTTAATTTTCGATTCTGTTTAGTAATAAATAATTCATCTAGCCTCTGTTTAGATGTGGTTTTATGCTTTTAATTAGTGTTTGTGCCAAGTAGAACCTTTGGGAAGACTTGGGGAAATTAAGTCTTTGCGATCTTGCTGTAAAAAACAGAAACTTTAGCGCTCACGAGATTTGCTGCCATTTTTTACTAGAGAGTGCTATTTAGTTAATTCTTTTTGAAGATGATTAATAGATAAATTCCTCACTTCTATACATTTATTTTAGAATTTTTGGGGTCCAGAAGTATTCGAAACCTATAGATTACTACAGACTGTTCTGTTTTTGACAGATTCTGTTTTTCGTGTGTTGTTTGCTTATTTTGATGAATCTATGGCTAGTAATAGAGTTTACGAACCATAGAAAAGTTGGAATACGGTAGGTTTAACACCAATATTAATAAATAATGAGTTCATTACAGTACCTTGAAGTGGTGTTTTGTTTTCTTTTACAAACGGAGCTCACGAGATTTTCTTTTAAGTTTTGTGTTGTGAAGTTTTCAAGTTTTGGGTAAAGATTTGATGGATTATGGAACAAGGAGTGGAAAGAGGCTAAGCTTGGGGATTCCCAAGGCACCCCAAGATAAAATCCAAGGACAACCAAAAGCCTAAGCTTGGGGATGCCCCGGAAGGCATCCCCTCTTTCGTCTTCATCCATCGGTAACTTTACTTGGAGCTATATTTTTATTCAGCACATGATATGTGTTTTGCGTGCAGAGTCTTGTATGATTTGAGTATTTTCTTTTTAATTTACCTCAGTAATCCTTGTTGTACACACCTTTTGGGAAAGACACACATGAATCGGAATTTATTAGAATACTCTATGTGCTTCACTTATACCTTTTGAGCTAGATAATTTTGCTCTAGTGCTTCGCTTATATCTTTTAGAGCACGGTGGTGGTTTCATTTTATAGAAATTATTGACCTCTCATGCTTCACATATATTATTTTGAGAGTCCCTTAGAACAGCATGGTACTTTGCTTTGGTTATGAATTTAGTCCTAATATGATAGGCATCCAAGATCGGTATAATAAAAACTTTCATAAAAAGTGCATTGAGTACTAGGAGAAGTTTGATACTTGACAATTGTTTTGAGATATAAAGGTGGTAATATTAGAGTGTGCTAGTTGAGTAGTTGTGAATTTGAGAAATACTTGTGTTGAAGTTTGCAAGTCCCGTAGCATGCACGTATGGTGACCGTTGTCTAACAAATTTGAAACATGAGGTGTTATTTGATTGTCTTCCTTATGAGTGGCGGTCGGGGATGAGAGATGGTCTTTTCCTACCAATCTATCCCCCTAGGAGCATGCACGTAATGCTTGGTTTTTGATTACTTGTAGATTTTTGCAATAAGTATGTGAGTTCTTTATGACTAATGTTGAGTCCATGGATTATACGCACTCTCACCCTTCCATCATTGCTAGCCTCTTCGGTACCGTGCATTGCCCTTTCTCACCTTGAGAGTTGGTGAAAACTTCGCTGGTGCATCCAAAACCCGTGATATGATACGCTCTGTCACACATAAACCTCCTTATATCTTCCTCAAAACAGCCACCATACCTACCTATTATGGCATTTTCGTAGCCATTCCGAGATATATTGCCATGCAACTTTCCACCGTTCCATTTATCATGACACACATCATCATTGTCATATTGCCTTGCATGATCATATAGTTGACACCGTATTTGTGGCAAATCCACCGTTCATAATTTTTCATACATGTCACTCTTGATTCATTGCCCTTCCCGGTACACCGCCGGAGGCATTCATATAGAGCCATACTTTGTTCTAGTATCGAGTTGTAATCATTGAGTTGTAAATAAATAGAAGTGTGATGATCATCATTAATAGAGCATTGTCCCAAATAAAAAAAGAGAAAGGCTAAATAAAAAAAGGAAGGCCCAAAAAAAAGTCAATGCTACTATCCTTTTTTTCCACACTTGTGCTTCAAAGTAGCACCATGATCTTTATGGTAGAGAGTCTCTTGTTTTGTCACTTTCATATACTAGTGGGAATTTTTCATTATAGAACTTGGCTTGTATATTCCAATAATGGGCTTCCTCAAATACCCTAGGTCTTCGTGAGGAAGCAAGTTGGATGCACACCCACTTAGTTTCTTTTGTTGAGCTTTCATACATTTATAGCTCTAGTGCATCCGTTGCATGGCAATCCCTACTCCTTGCATTGACATCAATTGATGGGCATCTCCCTAGCCCATTCATTAGCCACGTCGATGTGAGACTTTCTCCTTTTTTGTCTTCTCCATATAACCCCCATTATCATATTGTGTTCCACCCATAGTGCTATATCCATGGCTCGCGCTCATGTATTGCATGAAAGTTGAAAAAAAGTTTGAGATTACTAAAGTGTGAAACAATTGCTTGGCTTTTCATCGGGGTTGTGCATGATGAGAGCATTCTTGTGTGACGAAAATGGAGCATGACCAAACTATATGATTTTGTAGGGATGACCATTCTTTTGCCATGTTATTTTGAGAAGACATAACTGCTTAGTTAGTATGCTTGAAGTATTATTATTTTTATGTCAATATTAAACTTTTGTCTTGAATCTTTCGGATCTGAATATTCATGCCACAATAAAGAGAATTACATTGAGAATTATGTTAGGTAACATTCCACATCAAAAAAATCTGTTTTTATCATTTACCTACTCGAGGACGAGCAGGAATTAAGCTTGGGGATGCTTGATACGTCTCCAACGAATCTATAATTTTTGATTGTTCCATGCTATTATATTATCTGTTTTGGATGTTAATGAGCTTTATTTTACACTTCTATATTATTTTTGGGACTAACATATTAACCCAAGGCCCAATGCAAATTGCTTTCTTTTTGCCTATTTCAGTGTTTCGCAGAAAAGAAATATCAAACGGAATCCAAACGGAATGAAACCTTAGGGAACGTGATTTTTGGAACAAACGTGATCCAGAGGACTTGGAGTGGACGTCAAGAAATGGACGAGGAGTCCATGAGGCAGGGGGCATGCCTACTCCCCTGGGCGCGCCCTCCCCCCTCATGGGCCCCTCATGGCTCACCCGACCTACTTCTTCCTCATATATATACTCATATACCCTGAAAACATCTAGGAGCACCACAAAACCCTATTTCCACCGCCGCAACCTTCTATACCCAAGAAATCCCATCTTGGGGCCTTTTCCGGAGCTCCGTTGGAGGGGGCATCGATCACGGAGGGCCTCTACATCAACTCTATGGCCCCTCCGATGATGTGTGAGTAGTTTACTTCAGACCTTTGGGTCCATAGTTATTAGCTAGATGGCTTCTTCTCTCTCTTTGAATCTCAATACAAAGTTCTCCTCGATCTTCTTGGAGATCTATTCGATGTAACTCTTTTTGCGGTGTGTTTGTCGAGATCCGATGAATTGTGGGTTTGTGATCAAGTCTATCTATGAACAATATTTGATTCTTCTCTGAAATCTTTTATGTATGATTGGTTATCTTTGCAAGTCTCTTCGAATTATCAGTTTGGTTTGGCCTACTAGATTGATCTTTCTTGCAATGGGAGAAGTGCTTAGCTTTGGGTTCAATCTTGCGGTGCTCGATCCCAGTGACAGAAAGGGAAATGACACTTATTGTATTGTTGCCATCGAGGATAAAAAGATGGGGTTTATATCATATTGCTTGAGTTTATCCCTCTACATCATGCCATCTTACCTAATGCGTTGCTCTGTTCTTATGAACTTAATACTCTAGATGCATGCTGGATAGCGGTCGATGTGTGGAGTAATAGTAGTAGATGCAGGCATGAGTCGGTCTACTTGTCATGGATGTGATGCCTATATACATGATCATGCCTAGATATTCTCATAATTATTCGCTTTTCTATCAATTGCTCGACGGTAATTTGTTCACCCACCGTAATACTTATGCTATCTTGAGAGAAGCCACTAGTGAAACCTATGGCCCCGGGTCTATTTTCCATCATATCAGTTTCCAATCTATTTTATTTTGCAATCTTTAGTTTCAATCCATATCATAAAAATACCAAAGATATTTATCTTATCATTATTATCTCTATCAGATCTCACTCTCGTAAGTGACCGTGAAGGGCTTGACAACCCCTTTATCGCGTTGGCTGTGAGGTTCTTATTTGTTTGTGTAGGTACGAGGGACTTACATGTGGTCTCCTACTGGATTGATACCTTGGTTCTCAAAAACTGAGGGAAATACTTATGCTACTTTGCTGCATCACCCTTTCCTCTTCAAGGGGAAACCAACGCAGTGCTCAAGAGGTAGCAGCCACCCCCCTTTCTTCCTTCTCTCTCCCCCTTCCTTCTCTCCTACTCCTACTAGGGAAAGGGGGGAATCCTAGTCCCGGTGGGAGTAGGACTCCCCCTAGGGCGCGCCATAGAGAGGGCTGGCCCTCCTGTCCTCCACTCCTTTATATATGGGGGAGGGGGGCACCTCATGGACACACAAGTTGATCTCTTAGCTGTGTGCGGTGCCCCTCCATATTTTTCCACCTCGGTCATATCGTTGTAGTGCTTAGGCGAATCCCTGCGTCGGTAACTTCATCGTCACCGTCATCACGCCGTCGTGCTGACGAAGCTCTCCCCCGACACTCAGCTGGATCTAGAGTTCATGGGACGTCATCGAGCTAAACGTGTGCAGATCATGGAGGTGCCGTACCTTCGTGCTAGGATCGGTCGGATTGTGAAGACGTACGACTACATCAATCACGTTGTCATAACGCTTCCGCTTATGGTCTACGAGGGTACGTAGACAACACTCTCCCCTCTCGTTGCTATGCATCACCTAGATGGATCTTGCGTGTGCGTAGGATTTTTTTTGAAATTACTGCGTTCCCCAACAGTGGCATCTGAGCCAGGTCTATGCGTAGACGTTATATGCATGAGTAGAACACAAAGGAGTTGTGGGCGTGGGTATATACATATTGCTTGTCGTCACTAGTTGATTCTTGATTCAGCGGTATTGTTGGATGAAGCAGCTCAGACCGACATTACGCGTATGCTTACGCGAGACTGGTTCTACCGACGTGCTTCGCACACAGGTGGCTGGTGGGTGTCGGTTTCTCCAACTTTAGTTGAATCGGATTCAATGAACAGGGATCTTTCTGAAGATCAAAAAGCAATCACTATACCCTGTTGTGGTTTTTGATGCGTAGGTAAGAACGGTTCTTACTCAGCCTGTAGCAGCCACGTAAAACTTGCAACAACAAAGTAGAGGACATCTAACTTGTTTTTGCAGGGCATGTTGTGATGTGATATGGTCAAGACATGATGCTAAATTTTATTGTATGAGATGATCATGTTCTGTAACAGAGTTATCGTCAACTGGCAGGAGCCATATGGTTGTCGCTTTATTGTATGAAATGCAATCGCCATGTAATTGCTTTACTTTATCACGAAGCGGTAGCGATAGTCGTAGAAGCAATAGTTGGCGAAACGAAAACGATGCTTCGATGGAGATCAAGGTGTCAAGTCGGTGACGATGGTGATCATGACGGTGCTTTGGAGATGGAGATCAAAGGCACAAGATGATGATGGCCATATCATATCACTTATATTGATTGCATGTGATGTTTATCCTTTATGCATCTTATTTTGCTTAGTTCAGCGGTAGCATTATAAGATGATCTCTCACTAAATTTCAAGGTATAAGTGTTCTACCCGAGTATGCATTGTTGCTACAGTTCGTCGTGGTGAGACACCACGTGATGATCGGGTGTGATAAGCTCTACATTCACATACAATGGATGCAAGCCAGTTTTGCACATGCGGAATACTCGAGTTAAACTTGACAAGCCTAGCATATGCAGATATGGCCTCGGAACACTGAGACCGAAAGGTCGAGCGTGAATCATATAGTAGATATGATCAACATAGTGATGTTCACCATTGAAAACTGCTCCATCTCACGTGATGATCGGACATGGTTTAGTTGATTTGGATCACGTGATCACTTAGTGGGAGTTCTTTAATTTGATTAATTTCATTTGATTAATTGAACTTTAATTTATCATGAACTTAGTACCTGATAGTGTTTTGCATGTCTATGTTGTTGTAGAGAGATGGCTCGTGCTATTGTTCCGTTGAATTTTAATGCGTTAATAGAGAAATCTAAGTTGAAATATGATGGTAGCAATTACACGGATTGGGTCCGTAACTTGAGGATTATCCTCATTGCCGCACAGAAGAATTACGTCCTGGAAGCACCGCTAGGTGACAAACCTGCTGCAGGAGCAACACCAGATGTTATGAACGTCTGGCAGAGCAAAGCTGATGACTACTCGATAATTTAGTGTGCCATGCTTTACGGCTTAGAACCGAGACTTCAACGATGTTTTTGAACGTCATGGAGCATGTGAGATGTTCCAGGAGTTGAAGTTAATATTTCAAGCAAATGCCCAGATCGAGAGATATTTAGTCTTTCCAATAAGTTCTGCAGCTGCAAAACGAAGGAGAATAGTTCTGTCAGTGAACATATACTCAGAATGTCTGGGTACCACAACCACTTGACTCGGCTGGGAGTTAATCTTCCTGATGATAGTGTCATTGACGGAGTTCTTCAATCACTACCACCAAACTACAAGAGCTTCGCGATGAACTATAATATGCAAGGGATGGATAAGACAATTCCCGATCTCTTCGCAATGCTAAAGGCTGCGGAGGTATAAATCAAGAAGGAGTATCAAGTGTTGATGGTCAACAAGACCACCAGTTTCAAGAAAAAGGGTAAAGGGAAGAAGGGTAACTTCAAGAAGAACGGCAAGCAAGTTGCTGCTCAAGTGAAGAAGCCCAAGTCTGGACCTAAGCCTGAGACTGAGTGCTTCTACTGCAAAGGGACCAGTCACTGGAAGCGAAACTGCCCCAAGTATTTGGCGGAGACGAAGGATGGCAAAGTGAAAGGTATATTTGATATACATGTTATTGATGTGTACCTTACTAATGCTCGCAGTAGCGCCTGGGTATTTGATACTGGTTATGTTGCCAATATTTGCAACTCAAAACAGGGGCTACGGATTAAGCGAATATTGGCTAAGGACAAGGTGACGATGCACGTGGGAAATGGTTCCAAAGTCGGTGTGATCGCCGTCGGCACGCTACCTCTACATCTACCTTCAGGATTACTTTTAGACCTAAATAATTGTTATTTGGTACCAGCGTTGAGCATGAACATTATATCTGGATCTTGTTTGATGTGAGACGGTTATTCATTTAAATCAGAGAATAATGGTTGTTCTATTTATATGAGTAATATCTTTTATGGTCATGCACCCTTGATGAGTGGTCTATTTTTACTAAATCTTGATAGTAGTGATACACATTTTCATAGTATTGAAGCCAAAAGATATAAGTTTAATAATGATAGTGCAACTTATTTGTGGCTGTGCCACTTAGGTCATATTGGTGTAAAGCGCATGAAGAAACTCCATGCTGATGGACTTTTGGAATCACTTGATTATGAATCACTTCATGCTTGCGAACCATGCCTCATGGGTAAGATGAATAAGAATCCGTTCTCTGGAACAATGGAGCGAGCAATAGACTTGTTGGAAATAATACATACTGATGTATGCGGTCCGATGAGTGTTGATGCTCACGGCGGGTATTGATGTCTACTACACAACCTTCTTCTTGTAGACGTTGTTGGGCCTCCAAGTGCAGAGGTTTGTAGGACAATAGCAAATTTCCCTCAAGTGGATGACCTAAGGTTTATCAATCCGTGGGAGGCGTAGGATGAAGATGGTCTCTCTCAAGCAACCCTGCAACCAAATAACAAAGAGTCTCTTGTGTCCCCAACACAACCAATACAATGATAAATTGTATAGGTGCACTAGTTCGGCGAAGAAATGGTGATACAAGTGCAATATGGATAGTAGATAATGGTTTTTGTAATGTGAAAATATAAAAACAGCAAGGTAGCAAGTGGTAAAAGTGAGCACAAACGGTATTGCAATGCTAGGAAACAAGGCCTAGGGTTCATACTTTCACTAGTGCAAGTTCTCTCAACAATAATAACATAATTGGATCATATAACTATCCCTCAACATGCAACAAAGAGTCACTCCAAAGTCACTAATAGCGGAGAACAAACGAAGAGATTATTGTAGGGTACGAAACCACCTCAAAGTTATTCTTTCCGATCAATCCGTTGGGCTATTCCTATAAGTGTCACAAACAGCCCTAGAGTTCATAGTAAAATAACACCTTAAGACGCAAAATCAACCAAAACCCTAATGTCACCTAGATACTCCAATGTCACCTCAAGTATCCATGGGTATGCTTATACGATATGCATCACACAATCTCAGATTCATCTATTCAACCAACACAAAGAACTTCAAAGAGTGCCCCAAAGTTTCTACCGGAGAGTCAAGACGAAAACGTGTGCCAACCCCTATGCATAAGTTCACGAGGTCACGGAACTCGCAAGTTGATCACCAAAACATACATCAAGTGGATCATGTGATATCCCATTGTCACCACAGATAAGCACATGCAAGACATACGTCAAGTGTTCTCAAATCCTTAAAGACTCAATCCGATAAGATAACTTCAAAGGGAAGACTCAATCCATTACAAGATAGTAGAGGGGGAGAAACATCATAAGATCCAACTATAATAGCAAAGCTCGCGATACATCAAGATCGTGCCAACTCAAGAACACGAGAGAGAGAGAGAGATCAAACACATAGCTACTGGTACATACCCTCAGCCCCGAGGGTGAACTACTCCCTCCTCGTCATGGAGACCGCCGGGATGATGAAGATGGCCACCGGAGAGGGATCCCCCCTCCGCAGGGTGCCGGAACAGGGTCCCGATTGGTTTTTGGTGGCTACAGAGGCTTGCACCGGCGGAACTCCCAATCTATTGTGTTTCCCAATGTTTTTAGGGTATATGGACATATATAGGCGAAAGAAGTCGGTCAGGGGAACCACGAGGGGCCCACGTGGGTGGGGGCGCGCCTCTCTGCCTCGTGGCTTCCTCGAAGCTTCCCTTACGTCTACTCCAAGTCTCCTGGATTGGTTCCGTTCCAAAAATAACTCTCTCGAAGGTTTCATTCCATTTGGACTCCGTTTGATATTCCTTTTGTTCGAAACACTGAAATAGGCAAGAAAACAACAATTTGGGCTGGGCCTCTGGTTAATAGGTTAGTCCCAAAAATAATATAAAAGTGTTTAGTAAAGCCCATAAACATCCAAAACAGATAATATAATAGCATGAATACTTCATAAATTATAGATATGTTGGAGACGTATCAGCATCCCCAAGCTTAATTCCTAGTCGTCCTCGAGTAGGTAAATGGTAAAAGAAATAATTTATGAAGTGTGAATGCTAGCAGGTGCACAAGTTTGATCAATGATAATTTCAATCACCTTTTCTAGCATCATATATGTCATAACAATGGCTCATGTCATAAAGCTTCTCATGATCAAGTAACAAACTATTCACATGTTAAAGTATAGATCATAAACTTTCTTGAGAACTAACAAACTGTGTTATTAGTCATCAAACAATTACAATTCATCTTATTTTCAGGAAGAGTCTATGTCAGAGCTTTGATTCAGCAAACTTCACATACTCAACTATCATTTAGTCTTTCACAATTGCTAACACTCACACGATATTTATGGGTTCAAAGTTTTAATCAGACACAGAGAAAGATAGGGGCTTATAGATTCGCCTCCCAACCTTTTACCTCAAGGGTAATGTCAACAATAGTAGTTCATGATGCCTTACACCCAATTGGATATATATATATATATATATATATATATATATATATATATATATATATCAGGATCTTTCCAACACAATGTGCTTGCCAAAGGATAAAATGTAAAAAGGAAAGGTGAAGATCACCACGACTCTTGCATGAGGTATATGACAAGAATAAAAGATAGGCCCTTCGCAGAGGGAAGCAGAGGTTGTCATGCGCTTTTATAGTTGGATGCACAAAATTTTAATGCGAAAGAACGTCACTTTATATTGCCACTTGTGATAGGGACCTTTATTATGCAGTTCGTCGCTTTTATTACTTCCACATCACAAGATCGTATAAAGCTTATTTTCTCCACACTAATAGATCATACATATTTAGAGAGCAATTTTTATTGCATGCACCGATGACAACTTACTTGAAGGATCTTACTCAATCCATAGGTAGGTATGGTGGACTCTCATGGCAATACTGGTTTAAGGGATGTTTGGAAGCACAAGTAGTACCTCTACTTGGTGCAAAGAATTTGGCTAGCATGAGGGGGAAAGGCAAGCTCAACATGTTGGATGATCCATGACAATATACTTTATTTCAGATATAAGAAAAAATAACCCATTATGTTGTCTTCGTTGTCCAACATCAACCTTTCAACATGTCATATTTTAATGAGTGCTCACAATTACAAAAGATGTCCAATATAGTATATTTATATGTGAAATCTCTCTTCCCTCAATATTCTTTCATGAATTGTTCAAGTGACCAATACAATGTTTGCTGACCTTCAATAAATTTACCACCTCTACTTCTTATATGTGAAGTCATCACTCCCCATGGGATAAGCATATGAAACATATATAATTTCAGATTTATGATATTCGCTCTATTTACTCATAGGATATAAGTGAAGCACACGAGTAAATGACAAACTACTCCAAAAAGATATAAGTGAAGATCAATGAGTAGTTAAATAATTATTTAGCTACGTGAAGACTCTCCCATTTAATAATTTCAGATCTTGATATTTTATTCAAACAGCAATCAAAAAAAAATAAAATGACATTCTAAGAATAGCAAACATCACGTGAAGAAGCAAAAACTTAGGATCAACCGATACTAACCGATAGTTGTCGAAGAAGAAAGGTGGGATGCCAACTAGGGCATCCCCCAGCTTAGACGCTTGAGACTTCTTGAAATATTATCTTGGGATGCCTTGGTCATCCCCAAGCTTGAGCTTTTGTGTCTCCTTAATTCCTCTCATATCACGGTCTCCCTAAATCTCAAAAGCTTCATCCACACAAAACTCAACAAGGACTCGTGAGATAAGTTTGTATAAACCAATGCAAAAACCTTATCATACTCTACTGTAGCAAATCACTAAAATTATTATTCAAAATTTCATACTAAATGCCTCTGCATATTTAATATTCCTATCCTCCAATAGAATCATTAAACAAGCAAACATATGCAAACAATGCAAACATAACAGCAATCTGCCTAAACAGGACAGTCTGTAAAGAATGCAGCAAGATCCATACTTCTCTAGCTCAAACAATTAAGAAAGAAAATTAACACTGTAGTAAATTTATCAAAGATTATTATGGATAAGGTTTCAACATTTTATCACATTCTGAATTTTCTAAGGAACTTTTGCAACAGCGGTAAACTTTCTGTTTTCAAACAGCAACATGTAGACTTGTAAAATAGGCATAGTAAAGGCTATCAATGCCACTTTTATTGAAATAAAAGATGCAAAAAATTGTCCTAAATAACATCAAGAAAATCCTAACAAAATAAAATGACGCTCCAAGCAAAACACGTATCATGTGGTGCAGATATAAGTGAAGAGCAAATGACAAACTACTCCGAAAGATATAAGTGAAGATCAATGAGTAGTCAAATAATTATGCAACTATGTGAAGACTCTATAACATTTAAGAATTTCAGATCTTGGTATTTTATTCAAACAGCAAGAAAAACAAAAGAAAATAAAATGACGCTCCAAGCAAAACACATATCATGTGGTGAATAAAAATGTAGCTCCAAGTAAAGTTACCGATGAACGAAGACGAAAGAGGGGATGCCATCCGGGGCATCCCCAAGCTTAGGCTCTTGGTTGTCCTTTAATATTACCTTGGGGTGCCTCGGGCATCCCCAAGCTTAGTATCTTGCCACTCCTTATTCCATAGTCCATCGAATCTTTACCCAAAACTTGAAAACTTCACAACACAAAACTTAACAGAAAACTCGTAAGCTCCGTTAGTATAAGAAAATAAATCACCACTTTTGGTACTGTTGTGAACTCATTCTAAATTCATATTGGTATAATATATAATGTATGCCAACTTTTATACGGTTCATAAACTCTATTACTAGCCATAGATTCATCAAAATAAGAAAACAACACACGAAAAACAGAATCTGTCAAAAACAGAACAGTCTGTAGTAATCTGTAGGTTTTGAATACTTCTGGAACCCCAAAAATTCTAAACTAAATTACTGGACGTGAGGAATTTATCTATTAATCATCTTCAAAAATAATTAAATAAATATCACTCTCCATCAAAAAATGGCAGTAAATCTCGTGAGCGCTAAAGTTTCTGTTTTTTACAGCAAGATCGCAAGGACTTTCCCCAAGTCTTCCCAAAGGTTCTACTTGGCACAAACACTAATTAAAAGCATAAAACCACATCTAAATAGAGGCTAGATGAATTATTTATTACTAAACAGGATAAAAAATTAAAGAACAAAAATAAAATTGGGTTGCCTCCCAACAAGCGCTATCGTTTAACGCCCCTAGCTAGGCATGATGATTTCAATGATGCTCACATAAAAGATAAGAATTGAAACATAAAGAGAGCATCATGAAGAATATGACTAGAACATTTAAGTCTAACCCACTTCCTATGCATAGGGATTTTGTGAGCAAACAACTTGTGGGAGCAAGAATCAACTTGCATAGGAAGGTAAAACAAGCAAATCTTCAAGATTTTCAACACATAGAGAGGAAACTTGATATTATTGCAATTTGTACAAGCATATGTTCCTCCCTCATAATAATTTTCAGTAGCGTCATGAATGAATTCAACAATATAACTATCATATAAAGCACTATTTTCTTGATGAACAAGCATATAAATTTTATTACTCTCCACATAAGCAAAATTCTTCTCATTCGGAATAGTGGGAGTAAACTCAACGAAATAACTATCATGTGAGGCATAATCCAATTGAAAGTTAAAATCGTGATGACAAGTTTCATGGATATCATTATTCTTTCTAGCATACAAGTCATCACAATAATCATCATAGATAGCAACTTTGTTGTCATAATAAATTGGAACCTCTTCCGAAATATTGGATTCGTCACTAAATAAAGTCATGACCTCTCCAAATCCACTTTCATAATTATCACAATAAGATTCAACACCCTCCAAAATAGTGGGATCATTACTTCCTAAAGTTGACACTCTTCCAAACCCACTTTCATCAATATAATCATCATAAATAGGAGGCATGCTATCATCAAAATAAATTTGCTCATCAAAACTTGGGGGACAAAAAATATCATCTTCGTCAAACATAGCATCCCCATGCTTGTGGCTTTGCATATCATTAGCATCATAGATATCCAAGGAATTCATACTAACAACATTGCAATCATACTCATCATTCAAACATTTAGTGCCAAACATTTTATAGATTTCTTCTTCTAGCACTTGAGCACAATTATCGGAATCCTTATTCTCACGAAAGACATTCAAAAGATGAAGCATATGAGGTAACCTCAATTCCATTTATTTGTAATTTTATTTTATAGACCAAACTAGAGATATAACAAGAAACTAAAAGATTCAATTGCAAGATCTAAAGATATACCTTCAAGCGCTAACCTCCCCGGCAACGGCGCCAGAAAAGAGCTTGATGTCACAACCTTCTTCTTGTAGACGTTGTTGGGCCTCCAAGTGCAGAGGTTTGTTGGACAATAGAAAATTTCCCTCAAGTGGATGACCTAAGGTTTATCAATCCGTGGGAGGCGTAGGATGAAGATGGTCTCTCTCAAGCAACCCTGCAACCAAATAACAAAGAGTCTCTTGTGTCCCCAACACACCCAATACAATGATAAATTGTATAGGTGCACTAGTTCGGCGTAGAGATGGTGATACAAGTGCAATATGGATAGTAGATAATGGTTTTGTAATCTAAAAATATAAAAACAACAAGGTAGCAAGTGGTAAAAGTGAGCACAAAAGGTATTGCAATGCTAGGAAACAAGGCCTAGGGTTCATACTTTCACTAGTGCAAGTTCTCTCAACAATAATAACATAATCGGATCATATAAATATCCCTCAACATGCAACAAAGAGTCACTCCAAAGTCACTAATAGCGGAGAGCAAATGAAGAGATTATTGTAGGGTACGAAACCACCTCAAAGTTATTCTTTCCAATCAATCCGTTGGGCTATTCCTATAAGTGTCACAAACAGCCCTAGAGTTCGTAGTAAAATAACACCTTAAGACGCAAATCAACCAAAACCCTAATGTCACCTAGATACTCCAATGTCACCTAGATACTCCAATGTCACCTCAAGTATCCGTGGGTATGATTATACGATATGCATCACACAATCTCAGATTCATCTATTCAACCAACACAAAGAACTTCAAAGAGTGCCCCAAAGTTTCTACCGGAGAGTCAAGACGAAAACGTGTGCCAACCCCTATGCATAAGTTCACGAGGTCACGGAACTCGCAAGTTGATCACCAAAACATACATCAAGTGGACCACGTGATATCGCATTGTCACCACAGATAAGCACATGCAAGACATACATCAAGTGTTCTCAAATCCTTAAAGACACAATCCGATAAGATAACTTCAAAGGGAAGACTCAATCCATTACAAGAGACTAGAGGGGGAGAAACATCATAAGATCCAACTATAATAGCAAAGCTCGTGATACATCAAGATCGTGCCAACTCAAGAACACGAGAGAGAGAGAGATCAAACACATAGCAACTGGTACATACCCTCAGCCTCGAGGGTGAACTACTCCCTCCTCGTCCTAGAGAGCGCCAGGATGATGAAGATGGCCACTGGAGAGGGATCCCCCCTCCGGCAGGGTGCCGGAACAGGGTCCCGATTTGTTTTTGGTGGCTACAGAGGCTTGCGGCGGTGGAACTCCCGTTCTATTGTGTTTCCTGATGTTTTTACGGTATATGGACATATATAGGCGAAAGAAGTCGGTCAGGGGAGCCACGAGGGGCCCACGTGGGTGGGGGCGCGCCCAGGGGGTAGGGCGCGCCTCTCTGCCTCGTGGCTTCCTCGAAGCTTCCCTTACGTCTACTCCAAGTCTCCTGGATTGCTTCCGTTCCAAAAATAACTCTCTCGAAGGTTTCATTCCGTTTGGACTCCGTTTGATATTCCTTTTCTTCGAAACACTGAAATAGGCAAGAAAACAGCAATTTGGGCTGGGCCTCTGGTTAATAGGTTAGTCCCAAAAATAATATAAAAGTGTTTAGTAAAGCCCATAAACATCCAAAACAGATAATATAATAGCATGAATACTTCATAAATTATAGATACGTTGGAGACGTATCAGGTACCGTTATTTTCTTACCTTCACAGATGATTTGAGCAGATATGGGATATCTACTTGATGAAACATAAGTCTGAAACATTTGAAAAGTTCAAAGAATTTCATAGTGAAGTGGAAAATCATCGTAACAAGAAAATTAAGTTTCTACGATCTTATCGTGGAGGAAAATATTTGAGTTACAAGTTTGGTCTTCATTTGAAACTATGCGGAATAGTTTCGCAACTCACGCCACCTGGAACCACTACAAAAAAAGACACATCCGTGACATTTTGGGCCGAACGAATTTTTTTTCTGTCATACATATGACACTTCTATGATGATAATTGTGACAAAACCCGGTATCATCATAGATGTGGTGGGCTCCTACTTCTATGACAAAAAATCATGACAGAAAATGGGCTTTTCGTCCTGGGCGGGCCGGAGATGCAGTTGCATGACATTCTTTGGGCCGTCCATGACGGAAAAAACCATGGTAGAAGCGAGGGGGAGGAAAATTTCGGGGAGTTCCCGGTTACGGTGGGAGGTCGGGGGCCGAGCGATGCGCGTTTCTCTCGTACACGTACACGTGTGTGTGTGAGGCGTTGGCTCTAAATAAACCCGAGCGAGGCGTTGGGCTCTTACTGAACCCGAGCAATTGCACTGCAGGCTACGCGTTACTGAACCCGAGCGATCGATCGATGGCTGTTAACTGAACCCGATCGAGCGATTCCTTGGCTACTGCTGCTAACTGAAGCCGATCGATGGGATGAACAGTGAGTGTTGCGGGGGGGGGGGGGGTTGGATGAACAGTGAGCGGTGGCGTTGCCTCTGGATGAACAGGACCCCGTGGTGTGGTGGAAGGCTGGATGAACAGTAGACGGTGGAGGGGTGCCCGTGGAGGGGTGGATGAACAGGACCCCATGGTGTGGAGGGCAGGATGAACAGTAGAGGTGGAGGGGCACCCGTGGAGGGGTGGTTGAACAGGACCCCGTGGTGTGGAGGGCTGGATGAACAGTAGACGGTGGAGGGGTGGTTGAACAGTAGCCGGTGGAGTAGCGCGCGGTGGAGGCTGGATGAACGGGAGCCCGTGGAGGCTGGAGGAGGTCGATGGTGGATGAACAGTAGCTCGTGGAGGCTGGAGGGGGTCGACGGTGGAGATGAACAGTATCCCGTGGAGTCCTGTTTTGCGGTACGCCACACCCCTCCCGATGAACAGGACCCCCGTTTCGAGCGTAGCGCTCCAACACAAGTCCGTTTCCTCCGTTTTGCGGTACGCCACACCCTTCTCGATCAACAGGACCCCCGTTTTGACCGTAGGAGGTCCGTTTCCTCCGTTTTGCGGTACGCCACACCCCTCCCGATCAACAGGACAGCCGTTTCGACCGTAGGAGGTCCGTTTCCTCTGTTTTGCGGTACGCCACACCCCTCCCGATCAACATGACCCCCGTTTCGACCGTAGGAGGTCCGTTTCCTCCGTTGTGCGGTACACCAGGCCTCGTTTCCATCGCCTCTTCCGTCCAAGCCCTCCCGATGAACACGACCACACATTCCGTACCGACCCATGAACACGACGACAACGCTGTTTCTCCGTTCCGACCCAGCCATGTACACGAGCCCTCGCCGTACGTATGCGCGAGTAGGCGTTCGAGACCCCGCCCGTATGTACACATACGTGGCCGTATTTTCTTTCTTGCACCCTGGCCGATGTACGTACGTGTACATGCTATGTGCGTGCCTCTACTATGACACATGCGTGCCTCTACTACAACACGTGCGCGCCTCTACATCGACCAGTATGTACATACACGTTCGCGACCAGAATGACGACGCTATGTACGCTTCGACCAGGTGGGTCCCGACTGTCAGGCACATCCTTGCATGGGAAGGTGTAGCTGGTGGGTCCCAGCAGTCAGGGGGAAACGTTTTTTTTGCGAAATACAGTGGACCGTCCGGTGGTCCCTGCTGTCAGGTAGAGGAATCATTATTTTCCGCGTAATAAGGAGGCACTTCCTTGCTGCCTCCGTGGACCCAGCTGTCAGCCTCTCCCCGTATAGTCCACGTCCGATGGAAGTCATTCCTTGACCACGTTGACCACGCCGCGCCGAGAGCACCAGGGCGGTGGACGACGACGAGGCCTAGGAAGGGGACGATGGGGAGCAGTGGAAGACGCGGCAGTGGAAGCCCCCGCGCGCGCGGAGAGGAGTACGAGGGTGCACTGGTTCGGCTGCGGTGTGAGGGTGCCGTCGCCGCAGGGCCTGGCCAGCAGTTGGAATAGTAGGGGGCGGTGAGGCCTCCGCGGCAGCACAGCCGGCCACGGGAGGCAGGAGCATGCGGCACGATCGGTGCTGTTTTGGGCAGCTGGAGCAAGAAGACCAGAGGTTGAAGAAGCACTACGGCTGTTGGATGGACATCGTACGGTCAATGGAGCTAGAATCATTCATATTGACTAAGTTGACAAAGCCCTTCGTCCCCGTCAACTTAGTAGGCCCACAAGTCAGCCTCCCACCAAGGTGGGTCCCAGCTAGCCGGGGGAGTATTCATTTTTTTGTGCGTAATAAGGAGGCACTTCTGGTGGGTCCGAGCTAACAGCGGGGGAACGTTTTTTTCGCGAAATATGGTGGCCTGTCCGGTGGGTCCCAGCAGTTAGGGGGAAACGATTTTTTTTTTGCAAAATACTAGTGGCCCGTCTGGTGGGTCCCTGCTGTCAGGTGGAGGAATAATTATTTTGCACGTAATAAGGAGGCACTTCCTTGCTGCGGCCGTGGACCCAGCTGTTAGCCTCTCCATGTACAGTCCACGCCCGATGGAAGCCGTTCCTTGACCACGTTGACCACGCCGCGCCGAGAGCACCAGGGCGGTGGATGACATCGAGGCCTAGGAAGGGGACGATGGGGAGCCAGGGAAGACGCGGCAGTGGAAGCCCCCCGCGCGCGGAGAGGAGTACGAGGGTTCACTGGTTCGGCTGTGGTGTGAGGGTGCCGTCGCCACAGGGCCTGGCCAGCGGTTGGAATAGTAGGGGACGGTGAGGCCTCCGCGGCAGCACAGCCGGCCACGGGAGGCAGGAGCATGTGGCACGACCGGCGCTGCTTTGGGCGGCTGGAGCAGGAAGACCAGAGGTTGAAGAAGGACTACGGCCGTTGGATGGACATCGTACGGTCAATGGAGCTAGAATCGTTCATATTGACTAAGTTAACAAAGCCTTCGTCCCCGTCAACTTAGTAGGCCCACAAGTCAGCCTCCCACCAAGGTGGGTCCCAGCTAGCCGGGGGAGTATTCATTTTTTTGTGCGTAATAAGGAGGCACTTTCGGTGGGTCCGAGCTGACAGCGGGGGGGGGGGGGGACGTTTTTTCGCGATATACGGTGGCCCGTCCGGTGGCTCCCAGCAGTCAGGGGGAAATGATTTTTTTCACAAAATACTGGTGGCCCGTCTGGTGGGTCCCTGCTTTCAGGTGGAGGAATAATTATTTTGCACGTAATAAGGAGGCACTTCCTTGCTGCGGCCGTGGACCCAGCTGTCAGCCTTTCCATGTATAGTCCACGTCCGATGGAAGCCGTTCCTTGACCACGTTGACCACGCCGCGCCGAGCGCACCAGGGCGGTGGACGACGGCGAGGCCTAGGAAGGGGACGAAGCGGAGCCGAGGAAGACGCGGTAGTGGATGCCCACGCGTAGAGGAGTACGAGGGCACTGGTTCGCTGCGGTGTGAGGCTGCCGTCGGCGCAGAGTAACAGGGGGTGTGGGTGAGTAGAGGGATGGCCTGGCCAGCGGTGGGAGTAGTAGGGGGCGGTGAGGCCTTCGCCGCATCGCAGCCGGCCACGGGAGGCAGGAGCATGAGGCATGACCGGCGCTGGTTTGGGCGGCTGGAGCAAGAAGACCAGAGGTTGAAGAAGCACTATGACCGTTGGATGGACATCGTACGGTCACTGGAGCTAGAATCGTGCATTATTGAATAAGTTGACAAAGCCCCCCGTCCCCGTCAACTTAGTAGGCCCACAATTCAGCCTGGCACTATACTGGGTCCCAGCTAACAGGGGGAGTATTCATTTTTTGTGCGTAATAAGGAGGCACTTCCTTGCGTGCGAAGATATAGCTGGTGGGTCCGAGCTGTCAGCGGCGGTAACGTTTTTTTCGCGAAATACAGAGGCCCTTTCGATGGGTCCCTGATGTTAGGTGGAGGAATCATTATTTTGCGCGTAATAAGGAGGCATTTCCTTGCGTGTGGCCGTGGACCCAGCCGTCGGCCTCTCCACGTACAGTCCACTTCAGATGCATGTCGGTCGTTGACCACGTTGACCAGGCCGCGCCGAGAGCACTAGGGCGGTGGACGACGGTGAGGCCTAGGAAGGGAACGACACGGAGGCAGGGAAGACTCGGCAGTTGTTTCCCACGCGGAGGGGAGTATGACTGTACGAGG
This sequence comes from Triticum urartu, assembly GCF_056163025.1. Classification (NCBI taxonomy): domain Eukaryota; kingdom Viridiplantae; phylum Streptophyta; class Magnoliopsida; order Poales; family Poaceae; genus Triticum; species Triticum urartu. The sequence continues at coordinate 108,059,359 of NC_141875.1, read as the reverse complement.
GTTTGCTGGTTCGTCTGCCGTCGCCGGAGAATAACAGCAGGTGTGGATTAGTAGAGGGAGGGCTAGGCCAGCGATGGGAGTACGGTGGGGCGGTGAGGCTTGCGCGGCAGCAGAGCCGACAACGTGGAGGAGGGAGAAGGCAGTCCCGCCGGCGCCTGTTTGAGCGGTTGGAGTAGGAAGAGCAGAGATTGAAGAAGCACGACGGTCGTTGGATGGACATCCAACAGTCGCTGCTTGTGCGTCAACCTTTTTTTAGGAAAGCCTCAAATCTGTGGAAAACAGCATACAGCCCATCTGCCATTATTTCTAATAATTTTCAGCCCATTTGCTAATTCTTAAGGTTTTTTTGGAGCCCATATTCTTTTTGTTAACGTTACAGCCCAAATTGTGGCCACGGTTAAAAAATTATACGAAATTTTGCATATTTCGGTGCGGTCCGAACTGTTTTTAATCCCGAAATTTTGACTCACATTCAAACTCATTTTAAAAATAAATGTATATCAATATAAAATCCAACAAATTCTCCATGCATAAAAATTAATGTAATTTAAAATCTTGAAATGAAAAAAAAGATATTTGAAACTAATTGCCGGTTTGATGTGTTTTAAAAATGTACAGCCCATTTCTCATTACTGATGGGCCATTTTCTCGGCCAGCCGAATGAAAGCTCTCCTCGTCTTGAAAGATTTGCAGCCCAACAGGCCTGACAAAGTGACTTACTTGGCAAATCACAAAAAAACTGGGCTGTGGCCGTGGACCCAGCTGTCAGCCTCTCCACGTGCAGTACTCTTCTGATGGAAGTCGTTCCTTGACCATGTTGACCACGCTGCACGGAGAGCACCACGGCGGTGGACGACGGCGAGGCCTAGGAAGGGGACGACGCGGAGCCGGGGAAGACGCAGCAGTGGAAGCCCGCGCGGAGAGGAGTACGAGGGTTCACTGGTTCGGCTGCGGTGTGAGGCTGCCGTCGCCGCAGGGCCTGGCCAGCAGTGGGAATAGTAGGGGGCGGTGAGGCCTCCGCGGCAGCACAGCCGGCCACAGGAGGCAGGAGCATGCGGCACGACCGGCGCTGCTTTGGGTGGCTGGAGCAAGAAGACCAGAGGTTGAAGAAGCACTACGCCCGTTGGATGGACATCGTACGGTCACTGGAGCTAGAATCGTTCATATTGACTAAGTTGGCAAAGCCCTCCATCCCCGTCAACTTTGTTGGCCCACAAGTCATCCTCCCACTATGGTGGGTCCCAGCTAGCAGGGGGTATTCATTTTTTGTGTGTAATAAGGAGGCACTTCCTTGCGTCCGAAGATATAGCTGGTGGGTCCGACATGTCAGCGGGGGGAACGTTTTTTTTGCGAAATACAGAGGCCCTTCCGGTGGGTCCCAGCTGTCAGGTCCTCGCAAAAAAAGGGAAATAAAATCAAATACTTGGGAAGGCGTACAGAACAAGCTAGTGTACCAGTAAAGAGACGTTGCTGAGTTTTAGAAAAAAGAAAGACGTGCACCTGTAGCTGGTTCGAATCCAAACCTAGACTATGACTATATATGGTGCTATGCTACTCTGCAAGTAATGAAACTGACATATCCAACGTTCGCTTCTCCTCTTCTCTACTTACTCTGCCTAGCATCAGAAGCTCTGGCCGCAGCAACCATGTCCGCTGGCTGCTCATCCACCTGCTCTTCAGCAGGCAACAACCAGATATGCGCAAGTCGCAACCTGTACCATCGCCTGTGGGTCTCATCACACCCTCACCGGCACGCGCACCACAGCCGATTTCTCATCGCAACCCGCTGCCGTTGGTGTGGTGCCATGCTACCTCTTGAGCTTGCGTTGGTTTTCCCCAAAGAGGAAAGGATGATGCAGCAGAGTAGCGTAAGTATTTCCCTCAGTTTTTGAGAATCAAGGTATCAATCCAGTAGGAGGCCACACGCAAGTCCCTCGTACCTACACAACACAAAGAGCTCAATGCAACCAACGCGATTAGGGGTTGTCAATCCCTTCACGGTCACTTACGGAAGTGAGATCCGATAGATAATATTTTTGGTATTTTTGATATAAAGATGCAAAGTGAAAAGTGAAAGGCAAAGTAAAAACAAAGCAAGATTAAAGTGATGGAGATTGATATGATGAGAATAGACCCGGGGGCCATAGGTTTCACTAGTGGCTTCTCTCAAGAGCATAAGTTTTCTATGGTGGGTGAACAAATTACTGTTGAGCAATTGACAGAATTGAGCATAGTTATGAGAATATCTAGGCATGATCATGTATATAGGCATCACGTCCGTGACAAGTAGATCAAAACGATTCTGCATCTACTACTATTACTCCATTCATCGACCGCTATCCAGCATGCATCTAGAGTATTAAGTTAAAAACAGAGTAACGCTTTAAGCTAGATGACATGATGTAGAGAGATAAATTCATGCAATATGAAATAAACCCCATCTTGTTATCCTCAATGGGAACGATACAATACGTGTCTTGCTGCCCCTTCTGTCACTGGGAAAGAACACCGCAAGATCGAACCCAAACCTAAGCACTTCTCCCATGGCAAGAACTACCAATCTAGTTGGCCAAACCAAACGGATAATTCGAAGAGACTTGCAAAGATAACCAACCATACATAAAAGAATTCAGAGAAGATTCAAATATTGTTCATAGATAGACTTGATCATAAACCCACAATTCATCGGTCTCAACAAACACACCGCAAAAGAAGAAGATTACATCGAATAGATCTCCACAAGAGAGGGGGAGACCATTGTATTGAGATCCAAAAAGAGAGAAGAAGACATCTAGCTAATAACTATGGACCCGAAGGTCTGAGGTAAACTACTCACACTTCATCGGAGGGGCTATGATGATGTAGAAGCCCTCCATGATGACGGCCCTCTCCGACGGAGCTCCGGAACAGGCCCCAAGATGGGATCTCGTGGATACAGAAAGTTGCGGCGGTGGAATTAGGTTTTTGGCTCCTGTTCTGATCGTTTGGGGGTATGTGGGTATATATAGGAGGAAGGAGTATGTCGGTGGAGCACCAAGGGGCCCACGAGGCAGGGGGCGCGCCCTGTAGGGGGGGGGCGCCCCCTACCCTCGTGACCGCCTTCGGTACTTCTTGGAGTAGGGTCCAAGTCTCCTGGGTCTTATCCGAGAAGAAAATCACATTCCAAAAAGGATTTTTCTGTTTGGACTCCGTTTGATATTCTGTTTCTTTGAAACACTGAAATTGGCAAAAAACAGCAATTCTGGGCTGGGCCTCCGGTTAATAGGTTAGTCCCAAAATTAATATAAAAGTGGAAAATAAAGCCCAATAGTCCAAAACAGTAGATAATATAGCATGGAGCAATCAAAAATAATAGATACGTTGGAGACATATCAGGCATCCCCAAGCTTAATTCCTGCTCGTCCTCGAGTAGGTAAATGATAAAAAGAGAATTTTTGATGCGGAGTGCTACTTGGCATAATTTCAATGCAAAATTTCTTAATTGTGGTATGAATATTCAGATTAGAAAGATTCAAGACAAAAGTTCATATTGACATAAATAATAATAACACTTCAAGAAAACTAAAAAAGCAATTATGTTTTCTCAAAGTAACATGGCCAAAGAAAGTTTATCCCCACAAAATCATATAGTTTAGTCATGCTCCATTTTCGTCACACAAGAATGCTCTCATCATGCACAACCCCGATGACAAGCCAAGCAATTGTTTCATACCTTAATAATTTCAAACTCATAAACTTTCACACAATACATGAGCGTGAGCCATGGATATAACACTATGAGTGGAATAGAATATAATGATGGGGGTTGTGTGGAGAAGACAAAAAGGAGAAAGTCTCACATCAACGAGGCTAATCAATGGGCTAGGGAGATGCCCATCGATTGACGTTAATGCGAGGAGTAGGGATTGCCATGCAACAGATGCACTAGAGCTATAAATGTATGAAAGCTCAACAAAAGAAACTAAGTGGGTGTGCATCCAACTTGCTTGCTCATGAAGACCTAGGGCACTTGAGGAGGCCCATTGTTGGAATATACAAGCCAAGTTCTATAATGAAAAATTCCCACTAGTATATGAAAGTGATAACTCAAGAGACTCTCTATATGAAGAACATGGTGCTACTTTGAAGCACAATATATGAGACTCGCTATATCATGGTGCTACTTTGAAGCACAAGTGTGGAAAAAAGGATAGTAACATTGCCCTTTTTTGGGCCTTCTTTTTTTGGCCTTTCTCTTTTTTTGGGACAATGCTCTATTGAATGATGGTCATCACACTTCTATTTATTTACAACTCAATGATTACAACTCGATACTAGAACAAAGTATGACTCTATATGAATGCCTCCGGCGGTGTACCGGGATATGCAATGAATCAAGAGTGACAAGTAAAAAATATGAATGGTGGCTTTGCCACAAATACTATGTCAACTACATGATCATGCTAAGCAATATGACAATGATGAATGTGTCATGATAAACTGGATGGTGGAGAGTTGCATGGCAATATATCTCGGAATGGCTATGGAAATGCCATAATAGGTAGGTATGGTGGTTGTTTTGAGGAAGATATAAGGAGGTTTATGTGTGAAAGAGCGTATCATATCACGGGGTTTGGATGCACCGGCGAAGTTTGCACCAACTCTCAATGTGAGAAAGGGCAATGCACGGTACCGTAGAGGCTAGCAATGATGGAAGGGTGAGAGTGCGTATAATCCATGGACTCAACATTAGTCATAAAGAACTCATATACTTATTGCAAAAATCTACAAGCCATCAAAAAACCAAAGTATTACGCGCATGCTCCTAGGGGGATAGATTGGTAGGAAAAGACCATCGCTCATCCCCGACCGCCATTCACAAGGAGGGCAATCAAATAACACCTCATGTTTCAAATTCGTTGCATAATGTCAACCATACGTGCATGCTACGGGACTTGCAAATTTTAACTCAAGCACTTCTCAAATTCACAATTAATCTACTAGCATGACTTTGATATTACTACCTCCATATCTCAAAACAATTATCAATCATCCAACTTTTCTTAGTATTCAACGCACTCAAAAGAAAGTTTCACAAATCTTGAATACCAAGCAAGTTATTATTAAGCAAATTACCATGCTATTATGACTCTCAAAATAACTTAAGTGAAGCATGAGAGATCATAGTTTCTTTAAAACAAAACACCACCGTGCTCTAAAAGATCTAAGTGAAGCACATAGAGCAAAATTTCAACGCTCAAAAGATATAAGTGAAGCACATAGAGCAAAACTACATAGCTCAAAAGATATAAGTGAAGCACATAGAGCATTCTATCAAATTTTAATTCATAGATGACTCTCTCAAAAGGTGTGTAAAGCAAGGATGATTGTGGAACACTAACAAACAAAGACACAAATAATACAAGACGCTCCAAGCAAAACACATATCATGTTGGTGAATAAAAAATAGCTCCAAGTAAATTACCGATGGAAGTGGACGAAAGAAGGGATGCCTTCCGGGGCATCCCCAAGCTTTGACTTTTTGGTGTCCTTGTATTATCTTGGGGGTGCCATGGGCATCCCCAAGCTTAGGCTCTTGCCACTCCTTGTTCCATAATCCATCAAAAGAACTCACCCAAAACTTGAAAACTTCACAACACAAAACTCAATAGAAATCTCGTGAGCTCCGTTAGAGAAAGAAAACATAAAACCACTTCAAGGTACTGTAATGAACTCATTATTTATTTATTTTGGTGTTAAACCTACTGTATTCCAACTTATCTATGGATTATAAAATATTTTACTAACCATAGATTCATCAAAATAAGCAAACAACACACGAAAAACAGAATCTGTCAAAAACAGAACAGTCTGTAGTAATCTGTAACTAATGCAAACTTCTGGAACTCCAAAACATCTACCAAAATTATACGACCTAGATAATTTGTTTATTGATCAGCAGCAATTGGAATCAGTATTTTATCACGTTCTGATGATTTTTAGTAATTCGGGCACTGAACGCAAAGTTTCTGGAAATTACAGCAAGATCAAATAACTATCATCCAAGAAGATCCAATAGGTCTAGCTTGGCACAAACACTAATTAAAACACAAAACCACATCCAAACATAGGGTAGATGGGTTATTTATTCCCTAACAGAAGAAAAACACAAAAAAAACAAAAAATTAAATTGGGTTGCCTCCCAATAAGCGCTATCGTTTAACGCCCCTAGCTAGGCATAAAAGCGAGGATAGATCTAGGTGTTGCCATCTTTGGAAGGCAATCCATAAGTGGCTCTCATGATGGTTTCATATGGAAATTTTATTTTATTTCTTGGAAAGTGTTCCATGCCCTTTTTTAATGGAAATTGGAATCTAATATTCCCTTCCTTCATATCAATAATCGCACCAACCGTTCTAAGGAAAGGTCTACCAAGAATAATAGGGCAAGAAGGATTGCAATCTATATCAAGAACAATGAAATCTACGGGCACATAATTCCTATTTGCAACAATAAGAACATCGTTAATCCTTCCCATAGGTTTCTTAATAGTAGAATCCACGAGATGTAAGTTTAAAGAGCAATCATCAAGATCGCGGAAATCTAGCAAATCACACAAAGTTTTGGGGATAGTGGAGACACTAGCACCCAAATCACACAAAGCATAAAACTCATGATCTTTAATTTTAATTTTGATAGTTGGTTCCCACTCATCATAGAGTTTTCTAGGGATAGAGACTTTCAACTCAAGTTTTTCTTCATAAGATTGCATCAAGGCATCAACAATATGTTCGGTGAAGGCTTTCTTTTGACTATAAGCATGCGGATAATTTAGCACGGATTGCAACAAGGAAATACAATCAATCAAAGAGCAATTTTCATAATTAAATTCCTTGAAATCCAATATAGCGGGTTTAGCAACATCTAAATTTTTATTTCTTTCAATCCCACTTTCATCAATTTCATCATAAAGATCTAAATACTCCGAATTTTTGGAACGCCTTCTAGGTAAAGGAAGATCATATTCAGTTTCATCAAGATTCATATTGCAAAACAAAGATTTGATAGGGGACACATCAATAAATTTTAGATCTTCATCTTGATTTTCATAGGTATTGGAAGCACACGCTTTAATAAAGGCATCTTTTGAAGCACGCATCCTAGCGGTTCTTTCCTTGCACTCATCAATGGAAATTCTCATAGCTTTGAGAGACTCATTGATATCATGCTTAGGAGGAATAGATCTAAGCTTTAAAGAATCAATCTCAAGAGAAATTCTATCAACGTTCCTAGCCAAATCATCAACTTTAAGCACTTTCTCTTCAAGCAAAGCATTAAAATTCTTTTGTGAATTCATAAACTCTTTAACACTATTCTCAAATTCAGAGGGCATCTTATTATAATTTCCATAAGAGTTGTTGTAGGAATTTCCATAATTATTAGAAGGATTACTAGGATATGGCCTAGGATTAAAATTCCCTCTATAAGCGTTGTTACTAAAATTATTCCTACCAACAAAATTCACATCCATAGATTCATTGTTATTCTCAATCAAGGTAGACAAAGGCATATCATTAGGATCAGAAGAAACACTCTTAGTAGCAAATAATTTCATAAGTTCATCCATCTTTCCACTCGAAACATTGATTTCTTCTATCACATGCACTTTTTTATTAGAAGATCTTTCAGTATGCCATTGAGAATAATTAACTATAATATTATCTAGGAGTTTAGTAGCCTCTCCTAGAGTGATTTCCATAAAAGTGCCTCCCGCGGCCGAATCTAAAAGATTTCTAGAAGAAAAATTCAATCCGGCATAAAAATTTTGTATACTCATCCACAAATTTAAACCATGAGTAGGGAAATTACGTATCATTAATTTCATTCTCTCCCAAGCATGTGCAACATGTTCATGATCAAGTTGCTTAAAATTCAGAATGTCGTTTCTAAGAGAGATGATCTTAGCGGGAGGAAAATATTTAGAGATAAAAGCATCTTTGCACTTGTTCGAAGAATCAATACTATTTTTAGGCAAATACGAAAACCAAGCTTTAGCATGATCTCTAAGAGAAAAAGGAAATAGCTTCAATTTAACGACATCATTATCGACATCTTTTTTCTTTTGCATATCACATAAATCAACAAAGCTATTCAGATGAGTAGCGGCATCTTCACTAGGAAGGCCGGCGAATTGATCTTTCATAACAAGATTCAACAAAGCAGTATTGATTTCACAAGATTCAGTATTGGCAAGAGGAGCAATCGGAGTGCTAAGAAAATCATTATTGTTGGTATTGGTGAAGTCACACAATTTGGTAGTATCTTGAGCCATCGCGACAAACAAGCAATCCAACACACGAGCAAACAAATGGCATGCGAGAAAAAGGAAAATGGAGAAGGAGAAGGGGAAGGAGAAAGGGAGGGCGAATAAAACAGAAAGGGTGAAGTGGGGGAGAGGAAAACGAGAGGCAAATGGCAACTAATGTAATGCGGGAGATAGGGATTGTGATGGGTACTTGGTGTGTTGACTTTTTGCGTAGACTCCCCGGCAACGGCGCCAGAAATTCTTCTTGCTACCTCTTGAGCTTGCGTTGGTTTTCCCCGAAGAGGAAAGGATGATGCAGCAGAGTAGCGTAAGTATTTCCCTTAGTTTTTGAGAACCAAGGTATCAATCCAGTAGGAGGCCACGCGCAAGTCCCTCGTACCTACACAACACAAAGAGCTCAACGCAACCAACGCGATTAGGGGTTGTCAATCCCTTCATGGTCACTTACGGAAGTGAGATCCGATAGATAATATTTTTTGGTATTTTTGATATAAAGATGCAAAGTGAAAAGTAAAAGGCAAAGTAAAACAAAGCAAGATTAAAGTGATGGAGATTGATATGATGAGAATAGACCCCGGGGCCATAGGTTTCAGTAGTGGCTTCTCTCAAGAGCATAAGTTTTCTACGGTGGGTGAACAAATTACTGTTGAGCAATTGATAGAATTGAGCATAGTTATGAGAATATCTAGGCATGATCATGTATATAGGCATCACGTCTGTGACAAGTAGATCGAGACGATTCTGCATCTACTACTATTACTCCACTCATCGACCGCTATCCAGCATGCATCTAGAGTATTAAGTTAAAAAACAGAGTAACGCTTTAAGCAAGATGACATGATGTAGAGAGATAAATTCATGCAATATGAAATAAACCCCATCTTGTTATCCTCAATGGGAACGATACAATACGTGTCTTGCTGCCCCTTCTGTCACTGGGAAAGGACACCGCAAGATCAAACCCAAAGCTAAGCACTTCTCCCATGGCAAGAACTACCAATCTAGTTGGCCAAACCAAACGGATAATTCGAAGAGACTTGCAAAGATAACCAATCATACATAAAAGAATTCAGAGAAGATTCAAATATTGTTCATAGATAGACTTGATCATAAACCCACAATTCATCGGTCTCAACAAACACACCGCAAAAGAAGAAGATTACATCGAATAGATCTCCACAAGAGAGGGGAGAGCATTGTATTGAGATCCAAAAAGAGAGAAGAAGCCATCTAGCTAATAACTATGGACCCGAAGGTCTGAGGTAAACTACTCACACTTCATCGGAGGGGCTATGATGATGTAGAAGCCCTCCGTGATGACGGCCCTCTCCGGCAGAGCTCCGGAACAGGCCCCAAGATGGGATCTCGTGGGTACAGAAAGTTGCGGCGGTCGAATTAGGTTTTTGGCTCCTGTTCTGATCGTTTGGGGGTACGTGGGTATATATAGGAGGAAGGAGTACGTCAGTGGAGCACCGAGGGGCCCACGAGGCAGGGGGCGCGCCCTGTAGGGGGGGCGCCCTACCCTCATAACCACCTCCGGTACTTCTTGGAGTAGGGTCCAAGTCTCCTGGGTCTTATCCGAGAAGAAAATCACGTTCCAAAAAGGATTTTTCTGTTTGGACTCCGTTTGATATTCTGTTTCTTCGAAAAACTGAAATAGGCAAAAAAAATAGCAATTCTGGGCTGGGCCTCCGGTTAATAGGTTAGTCCCAAAAATAATATAAAAGTGGAAAATAAAGCCAAGTATTGTCCAAAACAGTAGATAATATAGCATGGAGCAATCGAAAATTATAGATATGTTGGAGACGTATCATGCCACTGCTGCAAATCACGTAGAGTCATCCGTCGCGTCTCAACCACAATCCGCAACCCTGGCCGAGTCTTCTACAAATGCCTAAATCATGGGGTAATAATATGTTTAAGTGTTGTTCTGCTGCTTTCAGTTGCTGATTTTTTTTAATAGTTTGGTTGATGATCTACCAATTTGATTCGTGCAGAAAAGGGAAGATTCATGTGATTTGTATTTCTGGGAAGTTGCTGGTGTGGGGGAATGCAACTACGCTGATTATTTGGTTAGCCCAAGAATCCCAATACCAGCAGGTTGGGGTATTGGACAAGTAACTGAAGGAACGACAGAAGAGGAAGATGCAGAGCAGAAGGTTAAAGATGCAGTTTCTCTGATCATGGCCAAGCAACAGCTGCTGAACGGCCTTGACAGCAATGAGGAGATGAAAGAGCTTGTGAAGATAATGGGAAAAATCGATGTGCTTTGTAGGATGATTGTCTCTTTATTTGCAGTGTATATAGCACTCGTGATGTATTCAGTGGCTATGGCATGAGCACTTTGCTGAAACTGGTAATGAATGAAACCTGTGTAGTAGGCTGGGTGTAGTGTTTTGAACATCTAATGATTTCTATTAACGGAAATCAGGGGGTATCCCCTTTTGCTCATATAAATAAATAAATAGCAGAGGCCCTGTCGGGTCAGCTTTATTCTCATTCGAAGATGTCGAGAAAATTGCAGTCCAACAGCAAACTATGTTATCAAATTCAAGTTTCACAGCCAAATATGAGTACAACTAAACAACAATGTCATCATGTTTTAGTAATACAATCACCAAACACAAATTAGCATACATAACAAGTGATGTTCTCATAGCAAAATACTAAATAACATGTTCATCAGGTTTCAGTTGTCATAGCAAACACAATTTCACATAGTAGATAAAAAAACGTCTTCTGACAGGCCAATACGACAAAAGCAATGTAATCATCATCCGCAGCAGCAGCATCAATATCTTCGCCATGTGTATCAGTCTGAATCGTAATTCCCCACGGTGTCATCTTCTTCTTCGTCCTCAACGTCCTCGAACGTTGGCTTCTTCTTGATCAACTCTTGTATGTCCACAGCACGACAGGCAATCTTTTCGCCGGCGTCATTGACGTGATGGTTCTCAAAGATATTAGGAACATCTGTGTTATCTTGTACATCAGGAGCAGTGTAAGCATCATCTTGTTGTGCAACTTCATTAAACAAATTCCTTTGCTCAAACCTTTGCAATACTCTCTAGTCATCGCTACATGCAAATGTGTCTTTCAAGAAAAATATCTGTGTTGCTTGATTTGCCAAAATAAAAGGCTCGTTGGTCTGGTACGCCGCCTTGACATTGATGAATTTGAAATAATCATCAGCTCTGGGTTTTGCGATCCTAGAAAACAGGTTATACCAACAACAGCACAACAGAACCACACACCGATGATCCTCGAAACTGGAGATATACTGCAACTGAACAATGTCTGTTATGTTAGCATACATTTCAGTTGTCTCTTTGTCATACGTATCCGTGCTCATGATGGCACTGTTTTGTGTCTTCCTGCCTTCGTCTCGTGCAAGGGTGTTGTAGCACACATCTCCAACAACGCAAGATTCATAATGTCTTACCCGAGTATCAGGACCCGTTGCTAGTGAGTAAAGGGCATCATCAACTGCTTGCCCATCCTCCCGCATCTTCTTAAGCTATGGTTAGAAAATATACAAGCTGATCATCTTATGTACTCAATATATTAAAAAAACTGACAGTGCACTTCAAAAGCTTACATGGTTCTTGAACCATTTCGCAAATCCTGCCATAACCAGTTTGTCAATGTTTCTTGGATTTTGCGGCAGTAACTCCTCTTTGTAGATGCTGCACAACATAGTGATCGCGTCAAACATCTAAATATATAAGAATGTGCTGCAAGTTTGGTAGATTATGATGTATAAGCTGCAGTACTGCACTTACTTGATATAAGGTAGTATCTCAGGACAGTTATTCAATACATACCAAACCATTTTGTCCAAATCTTTAGGTTTGTCCTCCTGTCGACTCTTCCCTGTAATTCGAACAGAATAATCGAAAACATTGAGCCCAGCATTGTCTTCACCCACCTCTTTGCTAAGCTGATCAGCTGTTTCAATGTATTTTGAGCAGAATGTCAACGCTTCTGTAGCAATGTAGGCCTCTGCAATGGAACCCTCGGGTCTAGCTCTATTCCTAACATAGCCCTTGAAAGTGCCTAGCCGCCTTTCAATAGGGTACATCCAGCCATACTATACTGGACCTCTAAGTAGTGCCTCATCAGGTAGATGAACAGCCAAATGCACCATCACATCAAAGAAGGCTGGAGCATATATATCTTCTCAAGGTCGCATATGATAGTTGGTATCTTGTCTTTGAGACGCTCCAAAGCATCTATCCTGATATTCCTACTACAGAGTTCCCTGAAGAATTGTCCCAACTCTGCAACTGCTCTGTATAAGTCAGGGCGGCCCAATCCTCTAAGGATAACAAGTAAAACCCGTTGAAGTAGGACGTGCCAGTCATGAGTTTTCAACCCTTGTACCTTGTTTCCATCTGCACTGACTCTCCTTTCAGGGTTGGAAGCAAATCCATGTGGGAATCTCACACGTGACAGGACCTCTCAGAATTCTTTTCTTTTTACCTTGTCCAAGACGTACACAGCTGGTGCCATATCCCATGGTTTACCTTCATCTTGCACCTGCAAATCCCGTCTGATACCCAGGTGTGTCAAATCAATCCTAGATTTTAAGGTATCTTTCGTCTTGCCTTCAATATTAAGAAGTGTGCCGATAATGTTGTCACATATATTTTTCTCGATGTGCATCACATCAAGATTATGCCGCAGATCCAAATCTTTCCAATACTCCAAGTCCCACAAAGTGGACCTGCGGGTAAACAATAATCTCTCTTCTGCCCTGCCACGCTTCCTTTTCCCGCTACCATTATCAGGATGGTTTCCTGGTGTAATATGCCTGACCTTCTCTAATTCCACTTGCAACTCATCGGCGTTGAGCCTCTTTGGCGCATCACGGTTTTCATGCTTTGCATTGAACACATGTCTTCGGTATTTTCTAGGAAGCGGCTTGTCCTTGGCAAGGAAACGGCGGTGTCCAATGTAACAGATCTTGCTAAGTATTGCGTATGACAGCGGATTCCTGTCACAGCGAACACATGCATTGTAACCATGTGTCGTTCGCCCTGACATAGTGCCCAAAGCCGGATAATCATGGATGCACCAAATTATAACAGCACGCAGAAAGAAATCAGCTGGTGGGCTGCTATATAGGTCTCGAGTGAGAACACCCTTCCATAGATATTGAAGTTCCTCCACAAGAGGCTCCATGAACAAATCAAAATCCTTTCCAGGACTTTTTGGACTTGGGATGAGCAAGGGATAACAAGCACTGGCCACATGCTATATGTGGCGCTCTGGTTATCATTGAAGCTAAGCCAAGTCTAATGTTTCTCGGGTCAGCAGCAAACTCTTTGTGTTTATCATTGAAGCTTTTCCACTCACTACCATGAGATGGATGGCTCATTACATTCTGATCTCTGTACTCCTAGTTCCTAGAATGCCACAGTACATCCTCTCTTGTTTCAGCATCATGAAACAACCTCTGCAATCTTGGTGTAATTGGAAAATGTCTCAGAACATTATGAGGAATCCTCTTCACAGCATCGCCATCTTTCCATCTTGATGATTTGCATTTCGGGCATTCACTTAAGTTGGCATAATCCTTCCGGAACAGAACACAATTATTCTTACAAACATGGATCATATCATATCCAATTCCAACTGCACGAAGAAAATTCTTCATTTTACTGTAGGTGTGTGGCAGCTCAGATGCATCTGGGAAAGATTCGTGGAAAGCAGCCAACATCACATCGAATGATTTGTTGGTCATCCGCTCAGATGTCTTCACCTGAAGAAAGGTGACCATAGCTGAGAATACTGACAGCTTATTTCCTGGGGTGATAGCAAGGTTGCATTATTCCAACATGCGGGCCCATCGTTTTTCTTCTGCAGGTGAAAGTTCACGGAATGCACGAGCATTTCATAGCATTGTTTCAATGTTGGTCAAACTCACTGGCTTCGCCACCACCACCTCCTCCTCCTCTTCCACCTGAGCATCAGGCAGATCAAGATGGTGATCTGCTGCTTCCACGTAGTCAATAACATTGACGTTCACAACTTCACCATGATGAACCCACCTAGTATTTGTGACCGACATCCCATACAAGTGTAGATGAATTTGCACAGTGGACTGGGGTCTTGTAAGTGAATTCATACAACTGCTACACGGGCAGAGCACATCTGATTTCGGACCACCGTACTCAGCTCTGATAAAGTTCATGAAGTTTTCAACCCCCTCGACATATGCAGCGGAGAATCTTCGAGCAGAAGTTATCCAAGTCATGTCCATCTGTTAGACATACAAATTAGTTCTTCTACTAGATATTACAGGAACAACATATATGCTTTTTTATGAAGTCCAGAAAAAAAATACCTAGGTCGATGTCTAAAGCTATGGCAAGATATTTGGATGAGCATATCTAAGTAACGAAATATATGTAAAGCTAATTCAGCAAACAGATTTGAGTGCCAAATTATGGCAGGCTGTTTCGGCAGTCAATGAGGCCGAGCACACAGCCATCGAACTATCGAAGGCCATCGCAACAACAAAGATCGAGTATAAAACGGTGTAGAGCTATTTCACCTAACAGATTGGCTACTAGACCATGGCAATCTACGTCACAATAAATATATGGCAGGATATTTTAGCAACTAATCGGCCTTGGCATGCCATCTCAGCTAAGAAGATTGAGTGCAGAACAGGGAAAGGAAGCTTCTTAAGCAGAGCATATTGACAGTAAACTACTTCGGCCAACAGTGAGATTAACAACGTATATCAGCTAACATTCAGCGCTAAACCGACATGAACGGGGCCTCAGTCTAGAATGTGTGTACCGTGGGAGAAGCTGACCGCCATGCGTCTCCACACGAACGTCGCCAGCGGTGGTGGCGCTGACCGCCGTGCGCCTCCACAAGAACGTAGCCAGAGGTGGCGGCGCGGCTAGAGGACGGCAGTCTATGAGAGCGTACTGTGGGAGCGAGAGGATCGCTGAACCGCGGCACCGACATATCGGCGCGGCGGGGAGGGCGGCTTTGGCGGAGCGAATGGAGTGGAGGGGGACAGGGGGAGGGGGGTTTGGGGAATATTATTGGCTAGTTGGCCGAATGGGCGGTTGAATCGGATTTGGGGGGAATTCCTGGGTGTGTGTGGGGGGGGGGGGGATTTTCACACGGTGGGTGGGGGGAGTTTGGCGCATGGTCAGTTTCTCCAAGTGCAGTCCCACGTGTCAGTGAAGAGGCAAGCCGATGTGCGTTCCGTTTGCGTGAGCCGTGTGCAGGACCGAATGTGTGTGGGGTGCAATGCGACCGTGACAGGAGTGCTGTGAGTGTACCGCATTTTTTCCTTTTAAACTAGGTGCTTCGCCCCCACAAAAAAAATATGTTGCTTCACGTGATCCATCGATACTACTACAAGTAATCCGGTAATCCTGACTAAAACGACGCGGCCGGGTCTTTTCCCGCGCGATATGCTGGGAGGTTAGCTTAGTTGGGTTTTTTAGGACGAGTAATGCTACACCTACGTAATCCCAGTTACGTAATTAACGTAATGTGAAACATGTGAGCTGTTGATTGTAGATTGGGGGGAGGGAGGGGCCCACCACCATGAAAATCAGGGGAGGAGAGAGAGAGGCAATTTACGTTAACCCTTTCGTAGGTTCCCGTAGATGTAGAAAGATGTGTCCGATCCTGCAATATAGGCCGTCCGATCTATATCTAACAGATAGGAAGGAAACTATGACAATTTACCCGCACTCCTCTCCACATTTGCAGATAAGGATTTCCCTCGTTCATCCTTTTCTCCCACAAGATCTTGATCTTCCGTGCAACGCACGGGCATCTTGCTAGTACTCCTACAATATGTATATTATTGTGAAAGTTCATATACACCATCCGAGATTAATGCAAACACGGCAGATTTTCATTACATTTCGAACTTTTATAGGACAAAAAAATAAAAGAAACCCGACCCTAAACCTATTCTACGGCGGCGACCGACGTCCTCCATCTGTGATCTCCATGTACGGGGGCGGGGTTCAAGACCCGTGAAGTGAAGGTGCGGTCTCCGGCGAGGAAAAGTAGAACACGGGAGACGGACCGGCCAGTTGGCACACCATGCCCTGCCGCCTCCCATGCCCTACTCATCCTCGGAGGAGTCCCCGACCTCGGCGGTGCCGGACATTGGACGGCAGCAAGTAGGACGCGTGGCTGACGGTGCTCCCGTCGTCGGCCGCCAGCGTGGCCACCGCTTGTGCGGCGACTTCAGTGAGGGCGGCGACCTCGAGCTCCATCCCCGAAGACAAGCTCTCCCGCAGAGCGTTCGCGCTTGCGGTCATGGCGGATGTGGTTCCAGGTAGGAGGACAATGCGCTATGGTGTGGAGGTTAGCTGGGCGTTGCCGCTTTAAGTAGCGCATTCCGGTGAGGCCAAGCGTCCGGGTGCGTCATTAAGTCACCGGAGTTGTTCCTCGTGCACCGAGCCTCTTAATGATGACATATGAATGGACGGCATGAATGCGGGCAGCTGGAGCCGGCTGGGAACGCACCACGCGACGGCGCGAGGGACGAGGGTTTTGGTGTGCCAGGGTAGTCAGCTGCGGTCGTGGCAACGTTGGATATGCCCTTTGCTCACATGCGATCCCCGCATGTCATTGAAAAAGCAAGACACTACTCCGTGTGGTCTCAGGTCCAGAGGATGCAGTTGGCCGCGCTACACTACTCCGCGGACACGTTGCGGCGCCCCGTGCATCCTCGACGAGCCGGGTGTTGGGGTGTGTTTGGATTGTGGCCAAAGTGCACCTTGCCAAAATTTTGGTCATGACCAAAAGATTGGTCTTTGTTTGGGTGGTTGCCATTTTTTGGCATGCCAATGAACTCTAGCCAACTCTAGTTCATTTTTCTTGCCAATGTCGGCCAAATCATGGGCAACCAATACCTCAACCAAAATTTTGGTCATGACCCAAAGATTGGTCTTTGTTTGGATGGTTGCCATTTCTTTGGCATGACAATGAACTCTAGCCAACTCAAGTTCATTTTTCTTGCCATTGTCGGCCAAATCATGGGCAACCAATACCTCAACCAAAATTTTGGCTACCCAATGCTTTTATGGGGAAACCTTGGGCACAAACCAAACATACTGTTGGTCGTGCCACAGCACTAACGCCACCCTCGGCAAACTGAAACCGACCGTGTCTAGCGATGATATGAGCGTGTCGCTCACCGCGGTCGCCGTGTCCAGAGGCGGTGCTGGAGCTGCGCCCCGTTGTTGGCCCCAACGACCCACATGAACGGTTGTCGGTGGCGAGGAGGTCGTGAGCCAGCTCCTCCATTGGACTAGTCTGCGCTACATCGTCCCGACGGGTGTGCCCCACATGTCTGTTTCCCTGTTTTCCCGGCCATATTCGAGCGTTTGTGCTCCGCGTTGCGCATTAGGCCTTTCACTATGTAGGCCAAGCGAGACAACTTATTGTTTATTTGAGCCATTCAAGTATAATCATGTGGCGTTTGCTTATTTCTCATTCCTCTCCAACCCTCTTCTCCATCGATCATGTAGCCCTCCAGTCGAGTCCATCCTCCCGCATGCCTCATTTGAACATTCCGCCGAGTGTCATTCGCATGTACCCACCCTAGTCCTCTTTCAATAGATCTCCGAACCCCGAGATGAAATCGAGAGGGAACGAGTGGGGGCACGTGATACCTAAGGCGGATTCAAAATTTTGAACCGGTGATCATAGCATCCGCAAATCATATATAAAGGGTATTCAATGTTCGTTTCGTTTTTGAACGTACAATATACTCCCTCCTATCCTTTCTACTCCCTCCTTCCATCTATATTGGGCCTAATGCATTTTTCAAGACCGCCTTTGACTATTGACAAGATTAATAGTACATGACATGTATAATGCGAAAATTATATCATTGGAAGCTCCTTTCACATACGAATTTGATGGTATGCTTTATTTAAGTTGCATGTCATATATTATTGCTCTACCTTTTGGTCAAAGTTAGCCTCGAAAACGCATTAGGACCTATACAGATGGAAGGAGGGAGTAGTTTACATATAAGTTTTATGTGTAGTCAAAGTATATCTACTTTGATAAAAAAGGTATCAACATTCAACAACGCCCAATCAATATTGTTAGATTCATACGTACTCCTAGATTTGTACTCGAGATGGTTTCCAATTTGACTATTGACAAGATTAATAGTACATGAGATGTATATTGTGAAAATTATATCATTGGAAACTCCTTTCACATACGAATTTGACCGTATGCTTTGTGTAAGTTGCATGTCATATATTATTACTCTAACATTTGGTCAAAGTTAGCCTCGAAAAATGCATTAGACCCTGTATGCTTTGTGTAAGTTGCATGTCATATATTATTACTCTAACATTTGTGTAAGTTGCATGTCATATATTATTACTCTAACATTTGGTCAAAGTAGTATAGTGGAAGTGGATCCTCTGACGTAGGTATCCCTGCCTTACGCTCCCTTTCGGTCACTTACTGGCGGACCCCATGCTTGCTAGGCCCCGCATGTCAGTTACTCAATGGGTTCAGCCACGTCAGGGGATCCTCATCTGTAGTAATACTCCCTCTGTTTTTATTTACTCCGCATAAAACGGATGGAGTGGTGGTATAATAAATGACGCGGGCGGGAGAGGGGGAGGGACGTCGGTTTACTCTCAACTGCGGTCCCACAAGCGAGCGAAAACGCAATACGAAGCGCGTTTCATTCGGTGGGTGACGTGGAGGGTCCAACATGCCGGGCTGAAATGCGAACGCGACAAGAGCGATGTAAAGTCAAAACCGATGGACCGGTCGTCACCGGAACCACTATTCACACCAGAACCTTCGCTGCTCGGCCTACGCCAGCCACTGCCCTAAAACCACACCAAATCTCCAGCCCATTCCCCCACCTTTCGATCCCCTAGCCCGCAGCAAGCGTCCCCTAGTTCGCCGGAAAGCCATGGTGCGCCGCAAGATCACTTACTACAAGATGCTGACGCCGGAGCGCCGCGCAGAAATCGCGGTGGCGGTCGGCGCCATAGACCTCCGTTCCCAAGCTCGCTTTGCGGCGGGCCAATCCCCGAGTTCTCTGGATCCAAGCTAGAAGGAGGAGGAAGCCGATCCAATGTTCATGGCGGAGGTCACGGCGCAGAAGGCCCCCGATGGGTATGATACGATGGACGTCGACTTCGTGCCGGCATCCGAGTCCCGCATGGTGCAGGCGGACCAGCGGTTCAACATGGCGATACTAAAGGAGGACCGGGAGGCAGAGGCTCAACTCGACGCAGAGCGCGCGCATGCCACTGCCATCGAGGCTCTCCTGCAGGAGGAACCGGATGTCGTGGATGTGAACCGGGCGGCGGAGGCTCAACTTGAGGCAGAGCGCGCGGATGCCACTGCCATCAAGGCCCTCCTACAGGCGGAACTGGACGTTCTGGACTTGAACCGGGCGGCAGAGGCTCGACTCGACGCAGAGTGCGCGGATGCCGCTCTCATCGATGCCCTCCTGCAGGCGGAACCGGACGTCCTGGACTTGAACCGGGCGGCGGAGGCTCGACTCGACGCAGAGCGCACGGATGCCGCTGCCATCGAGGCCCTCCTGCAGGCGGAACCGAACGTCCTCGACTTGAACCGGGCTATGCTCTCTTCTGTGCAGAGCGCCCGCACGCTCCGCTTGAACGAGTAGCTGGAGGCCGAGGACAACCACGGTGCGGAGACACACGTCGGCAGCGACGGCTGGTTCGCACCGGCAGCCAAAGACGACGAGGTCGTCTCTTTCCGTGAGCAGTGATAGTTTTTCTTTATGTTGTTGTTTTCATGGATCTTTTGCTGTGTAAAAACATATATTTGTTATGCAAGTCGCCTAACTTGGGTCAGTCTACCATTTCAGGCGGTTGGATGAATATCCTACGTCTCCTAACCCTTCTTTCCTTCTTCCTCACCTCTTCTTCTTCCCCAACAGACCACCGCACGGGCCGTACGGATACTCCCCAACATGTGGTTGGATAAACATACTCTATGAACGAAAATTATGTGTCAGCGATAGGATGGCTGAGTTTGTTGTGTTCACATGCGACAACACGTGTCAGTGAGGGTGCGTTCCCTTGGTTGGGTTTGCGGAGTGCAGGAGCGACTGTGTGAGGGTGCGGTGCGACCGCGGCGTGCAGGAGCGACCGTGTGAGGGTGCGGTGCGACTGCGATAGCCGTGCGCAAGTGTACCTCCTTCTCATTTTGAAAACTTTAGGCAAGCTTGGCAAAAATGTGTGGCGAAGTTTGGCAATGCAAGGCCTAGACCCAAACCGGATAAGTACGTACTCCCTCCGTTTCTTTTTAGTACGTACTAGGAGTACTAGTGTTAAAAAAGAAAGGCTGGGTTTTCCTTCACGGGATTTAATCGATACAAATCCTCGTTTCACGTGTCAATTAATGCGTATTTTCTTCTCCAAAGACCAAAGAGCTAACCATCTCACTCCTCATCGCTTGATTAATGCAGCGCCATGCAAACCAACCTTCTCACTTCCGCATGCATGCAGGGGATATTAATGTCCTTGGTTGCTAACCCCATCAATTTTGCCTCGATTAGTGTTAGTGGCCCTTTCCAAATTGTAATTTTGATATACTGGCCTTGTGTACAAAAAAATGGAGGTAGTAACTATATTTGACTTCCTTCCCCATTGCGGTGACGTCGACGATATTTTTTTGTGTGGTGGTTTGGCGAAGTGCGTTCGACAGAGAACACCATTTGCATCCAGGAAGTCCTTTACTAGTACTACTATGAGTAACTAATGCGGTGAGATGGCTTCTCAAAGAAGATGATGGAGAAGCGGAGTCAGCGAAGAGTGAAATGATGGTTGCTTCATCCGTGCTTTTGTGATTTGACGCCTCACTGCTTTGTGATTTGTGATAGAAGGGACAGGGGAGTAGACTCTATGCTCTATACTGTAGTACTACATGCGTCCAAGCATGGGAGAAAGAGGAGAGACATTGCATTTTTCTATTCCTTCAATCAATCAATCACGGAGCTTCGGTTCCATCTTTTTTGCTTTGGCAACACCGTCCACAATGGTTCCCACGATGCCAAAAGCTATTTTCACATTTGGCTACACATTGTGGATGCCCTTAACCGTACCACTTGGTTTTGCTGCTGTGTGCTATCTATACAAATCTCAATTATATTGATCTAAAAAATCATAGAATCGAGATTAGTAAAAAGGAGGTGATTTTGCCGCACGGATGGTGGGGGAGGTTTCTTATTTGAGCAATGCTACATCCACGTAATGGTTTACGTAAAGTTACGAACTGATGTGATGTGGGACTATTTGATTGGATTAAAGGAGAGGATTAGGCCCACCCCACCTGAAAATCAGGGGGACATATATAGATTAGATGGAAAGTATATGTAGCAGCTACGTAGCCCTTTGTAAGTCTAGGATTAGGCTTCTTATTTTCGGAGGACGTTGTCCTGGCGGTTTGCTAACATGCGGTCCCACGTGTTAGTGCTTTACCAAGCCGATCCGCGTCCCACATGAGGCAGAACAATGGCAGAAGCAACACGTGGTTAAGTCGAAGAAGATGAGGGAGAAGCGGATTCAGCAACGAGTGAAATGATGGTTGCTTCATCCCTCCAACTTAACTACGGGAAAGGTGCATCTTTGTAATTTGACGCCTCATTGCTCATTACTACACCGGCGCCATGACTGGGGTGCTTCACCCCAGCTGCTCTGCACTGTATTCCGGTATGGCACGTGGACCCGGTAGCTTGATGTCCCACATGTCGGCGAAAGGGACTAGAAGATTTATGAAAGCGAGCGCTCCACTCTTATGACGGAGGAGTAGACGACACGACGGCCCAGTGAACTGCCACTTGTACTGTATAGTACTAGTATAGTTTTGCTGTGTCGCACGATCCATCGATACAAACCCGATTAAACAGGAAAGGGCGGGATTTTTCCTGCGCGGTAGATGATACCGGCCATACATTTCAAAGGCAATTCTAATGTATGCAAACTGAATAATTATAAGTAACAATATGATATCTAGTAAAACTAAAAACACATATGATTTATTGTGTTAGAGTGTAGTAGTAGTGCTGTATTGCATAGTTGTTAGATGTAACATGCGAGAACGTGTAGAGATGTAGTTTTGGAGGGCCTACAGAGAGAAAAGCGTAATACGGTCACCGAACTTCAGAATAAGCTGATTACGGTCACTATATATGTTTTGCGGTGATTATACGGTCACTTGCTCACAGCTCAGCATCGGATTGCACTCTGTTGACCGGCCAAATAGTCTGCGTGGCGCCATGTTGACTAGTTAAATTGACCATGTTCGTTGTGGGTCCCACCTGTCAGTTCGCATAGGCAAAAGGTCAGATAAACACAAATTTACGCAGGCGCGACAAGGCTCCAAACCGTGCGCGGGAATCACCTGGTTGTGTATGTGTCTGTCAGGGCCTGATGTGTGCGCATGCACGTGTAGGTTGAGCACTTGAGCGTGAGAGTGTGTGTTGGTCGTGTGGTGTACTGGTGTGTGCATGCATGCGTGCGTGTGAGTGTTGCATGCGTGCGTGTGAGTGTTGTGTGCGTGCGTGGCTGCGTGTGTACGTGTGAATGTTGCATGCGTGCGTGGGTGCATGTGTTTGTGTGAGTGTTGCATGGATGCAGTTCGTGTGCATGCGTGCGTGTGTGTATAATCACCACACCAGCTCTTGTGTGTCAAAACAGACGGCTCAGCATACCAATACAAGGCCACCTTGTCCGCTGTGCCCGCGGTCATGACTTCGAACCACCGTCCAAATATTTTTTTGTCGTTTGTTTTCATTCTTACTAGCAAGATGCCCGTGCGTTGCACGTAACATCAAGATGCATTTGTATGACTTGTTTATCTTATGAGAGAAAAGGATGAACGAGGGAAGGCCTTATTTGCAAATGTGGAGAGGTGTGTGGGTACCTTTTTGAAAAATTGCCATAGTTTATTTCCTATCCGTCAGATATAAATCGGACGGCCTATATTGCAGGATGGCAGGCACACCATCATCACCAACTCTGTTTTTTATAAGAGTGTATTTTATGTATTTTACAAGAGTGTAGATGTAGAGTAGATACAAGTCAACAGGTGGGCACGATGGTAGTGAGATAATGTGATGCAACACTAGAGGTGCCATGTGGAGCGTTTAACTGGTCAACTAGTCATGTCATGAGCAAATACAGAGTTGTACGGTGAGCCCGTGACTGCATAATAACCACTAAACATAAATGGTGACCGTAATGAGTGGATTCTGAAGTCCAATGTACGTATCGTGCTTCCGCTTCAAATACAATGATTGTCATTGCATATATCGCGAGAGAAAGGTGAAACATGCCTGAATTTTCTGGGGGGCTTACTTTTAGAGGACCTGGAGATAGTTCTTTATGCATACGTGAAAGGGCGTATAGGGGGGGGGGGTATGTGATGGAGAGAGAGATGCTCTTCGTTTCTCTTTATTATGACTAACTTTGTATATAGTATAAAAATATACAAATTCACAGTGCGGAATAAATATCATTGTGGGCACCATGCAATGCAAATTAGCGTTCGTACTCCTCCATATAACTTTGTAATGTTGTATATATGTAGAAACTCTAAAATATTTTTTTTGCCACACTTTATTCAAAAGGAATGTTGTATGCGAAATAAACGTGAAGAGAGGGCTTTTTAGATCAATGGGGTACGTGATGTAACATGTGTGAATGTGTAGTTGATGCATTTGGCGGGGCCTAGAGAGGTATGTGTGTGTATTACATATTCGAGAGAGGCATGGATAGAGGGGCCGACGGGGGGGGGGGGGGCGTGGGAGAGATAGCACGAGAAATGAGAGTGATCTAGAGAGAGAGATGAATATGACGTCACGACAAGAGATTCCATTCCGTTGAGTGTGTATATGCAAGGGGGGAGGGAATAGAGGCACCAGGAGAAATTTTCTATGTGTGTGGTGTTTGTGTTGGTATTTGTGGATGTGAGAAGATAATGAGACGTGGGGGCAGAGGGTGTGTCACCGCGTGAGGTCCGGTGGGTCGAGGTGAGGCCCTTCGTTCTGTTTCGTCCTGCGCCACATTGGTTGGCCCGTGCCGCATTTAGGAAGACCCATGGATGACTAGTCGTACAAGACAAAGATAGCAGAATTGTGAAGGACTCTGTGTCCACTGGCAAAGCCGGCTAGGATTTGTAACCCTAGGTTCTCGGACTAAGGTAACCCCTTTATCTCTGATATTACTATTCATCCAACCTAACTTTAAGGGGCATCCTACAGAATGCTCTGCTAGAATCATACTCGTCGATTAGGAAGAGAGGTGCGAGACAATGCGTGAGAGACAGGCGTAAAGATAATGAGTGTACATGAGACACGTAGGCAGGTCCATGTATATAGAAAGGGTCGATGAGGATTGTGCGTGTGTATGTTTGCGAGAGGAAGAGTGCTTGTGATAAAGGTTAGTGAAAACAGTTGTAAATGGTTACGAGAGAGAGGGAGGGTTATATCTAGAGCATGTGTGCGAGAAAGACACCTCGGGAGAGAGTGTATGAGCATGTGTGAGAGACCACCGATGGAGAGTTAAACTACACGTAAAAGACTGCTCTACACATTGATTAAAGATATAAATTGTATCCAAATATTAGGATGGGATCATGATATTCGCAATTTGCGTAAGGAGCGATCATTGATCCATCAGACATCTAGATTCTATCGAATTTGAGCATGTCTATGTTATTATTCGACACAATTGATCCACATAGTTGGTATTTTGAACTCCAGACAATGCATCGCTTTAGCAATCGAATATAAACGTGAGTATAGTTCATGTTGTGTGTGTAAAGCACATTATACATACGAAAGTTACACAATGGACATTATAAATAGCTACTACCTATGAACTAGCATACATTTGAATTCGACTTAAGGTGGTTTAAAAAATCGAATTCAACATGAAGTCCATTCAATTATTTAAATTTGATATCATGGCATTTGTAAACCATACCTAAATTATGGGGGCACCAATCTTTGCTCTGATTTTGTACATAATAGCATATGTAGTCGTGTACAAAATAGATTCAAATTTAGCTCCTCCATTCCAAAATAATCGTAGTTATAGGATTTTCAAGTGTCAAAATTTCAAAAAGAAGCGGATAATTTAATGAGGTTTACAAACATACAAGGTCAAATATAACGTTGTATATTTAGGTCAATCCTCATAGTTCAAGAGTACTCTAAACGTGAATGCTTGTGTTTCAAAATTTCGAACAAAGCGCCAAAAGAGCCTCTACTCGCCCGCAACCGCGTGAGACCAATGTTTGGTAGTACAAGGAAATTACTTTTCTAATAACTCCGACCCGTGAAACCTACCGGCCCGACGTCCAAAGGTCTAAACCGGGGTAGGTTTGTAGCTTCATCTAGACGCCACGCAACCGCATCCAAAAAACATTCATACACAATGGCGCCTAAGCACACATGCGCGCGGCAGAAATCGCTCCCGCCCACTATTTGGGACACCTGGGATTACCATCCTACCCCCGACCCACAGTAGGTCCCAAATTTAAGAGGGGGGCAAAGTTTGTACTTTCCCCAAATTTCAAACAAGCGCGTCCCATCTTCTGTTCAAAAAAGCCAAAAACAAGCGCGTCCCAGACCGGAACATTGTTCCCCCCACCCGTCCGATTCCCCATTCGTACTCCGTGGGCGCCAAAACTACCTCTACACCAGCCGCGAAACCCCGGGTCCTCCGTCCGCCACCCCACCCCACCCATCAACCGCCGCCCTCCTCCATCACGCCGGAGCCGATACCCCGACGCCGTCGTCCACCGCAACCTCAACTGCAACGCCCTCCACGGCTAGTAGTTGAAGCCGAGGCCGAGCCGTCCGTACCCGAGCCAGTTCAACCACACCGCCCTGCGCCTCACTGCTGCCGCTCCAACTTCGCCACCCTCCACCGCACCGGAGTTGTACCTGCTACGCCATCCTTCGCCGCCTCGGATCTACTTCCCCTCTGCTGACATACAGCCACGGCAACACAGTCAACAATTTGGCCATGGGTTCGTCCAAGCATGCACCCTCCAGAACATCGGTTTCCGCGGTAAAAACAAGAAGATCGGCGACATGTGGGGGTGACCACACCGGCAACCGAAAAAGGTACTCCTCTTCCCTTATTCATGCAAATCTTACGTCTCTACTTGCACGGTATTCATCCCACAGAGGACACTAGTTGACCGCTTCTTCTTGATACTAGATGTTCCTAGTAACTCGTGATGCACAAGGTTTCTCTTCATATACTATTTCACCTTAGCTAGAGGTCCGTCGCCCCCCTGAATTTCAATTTCTGGCCACTTGATTCCCAATTAACGGAAGCATTCCCCAGCGTAACAGGCGCTAGCACGCCTATTATGCCGGGGAAGCAGCGCCTTGGTGTTTATCATAGGGGCGTGATGGTGGCGAAGCAGCCCGCCTCCCATCAGGCTCTCAGGTCCTAGATGATCATGCTCACCACTCGAGCCGGATGTCTAGCTTGTATTGCTTCCAATTTGGTTAAATTGCATCTTCTTAGCTTACACATTATACCTTTGAATATGACATGCCTTTCTGTTTTTGGTACATACTAGTACATCTGTGTATTAACCATGTTCTTACATCAAACTAATGTTCTTGTCTATCCCTCATCAAGCACTTATGACGAAGCAGGAAGGCAAGGGGACTACTCCTCATTTAAAGAATGCAGCATCAGCCTCCCGACATGATTCTCAAGAAACAGAAATGCTACATGAAGATAGTGAACGTAGCTTTGTAGTTGATTACAGCATTTCCCCTACACTAGCATCGCAGGTGCTTGCTCTAACTTGGCAGCGTGATATGTGGTTGCATGTTGCATATGGTGTCTAGATGGTAATTCTTCCAATCTGGTTAAACTGCATGTGCTAGTCTTCTTAGCTTATACATTATACCTGTTAATGTGACATGCCTTCCTGTATTTAGTATATAGTACATCTGTCTATTAAGCATGTCCTTACATAAAACTATTGTTTTTTTTGTATCCCGCATCAATCAACATGATGAGACACCTTTAGTATATGCAGTGCAATATTAGTTGCATCTTTCATATGATTTATAGCATGCGCTGCTTCTAATTTGTTGAAATTCCATTTATGATGGGACGCTTTTAACTTGGCAGAGTCAGATTGGTTGCATCTTTCATGTGGTGTTTAGCTTGCATTGCTTCTTATTTGCTGGAATGGTTTCTGCTTAGTTTACACAAACAGTTGTGAACATGCCATGCCGTCCTGTTTTTCGTACATATTCCATCCTGGTATCATGTGTCTGCCTTACATCAAAGTAGTGATTGTCAGTATCATGCATGAATGAGTTCTGAAGAGACAATTTTATTGCTTTTTCTTGTCGGTTTTACTTGACAATTCAAAATCAATAAAGCGAAAGGAAGTTAGCAAGGCAGCGGATAAAGGTGCTCCTTCCGAACGGAGGGCCTCTACAGTTTCTACTCCTCCACACCCCCAAGATGATTTCCAAGACAACACATGCATAGACACTCAACAAAGCTGTGTTTATGATGAGCACGTCTCCCCTAGTGCAGCATCACCGGTGCTCCCTCTACCTTGGCACTGTTATATGTGGTTGCATGTTATGTGTGATGTCTAGCTTGTATTGCTTCTAATTTGTTGAATTCCATCTGCTTACTTTACACATTATACTTGAGTAAGACACGTGTTCCTGTTTCTAGAACATACAATATCTGTCTATTACACCATGTTCTTACATCATATTACTACTGTTGTGTAACCTGCAACAATCACTTATCATAAGACACGTTTGACTTCGGAGTGTGATATAGGTTACATCTCACATTCTTTTCAAGCTTGTACCACTAATTTGTTGAAATGGCACTTATGACGAGACAATTTTAACTTGGTAGAGTGATATTCGATGCATCTTTCATATGGTGTCTAGCTTTCATTGCTTCTAATTTGTTGAAATGCCTTCTCCTTAGTTTACACATCATAAGTTGTGAATATGCAATGCTATGAATATGCAATGGCACTAATGAGGAGAGACCTCTAACATGGTAGTGTGATGTTGTTTGCATCTTGCATATAATTTATTTCTTGTACTGCTTCACATTTGTTTAAACGCCATTTATGATGAGACACTATTAACTTGGCAGAGCGATATTTGTAGCATCTTTCATATGGTGTCTACCTTCCATTGCGTTGCTTCTAATTTGGTGAAATGTCTTCTTAGTTTACACATCATAGTTCTGGTTATCTCTTCCGTCCTGTTTTTCATACATATTACATCCTCCTATCATGTGGTTGTCTAACATCAAAGTTCAGTTCGTCTACATCACGCATCAATTTGTTCTAAAGAACTAAAATGTTATTTGTTTTTCTTGTCGGCTTGACTTAACATGGCACAGAGAAAGAGGAAGAAACACAGAATGGCAGGGAATGAGAAGAGGATGAATCCTGCAGATTCTGCTGGTACTGATGGTGCAATAGAAGGTCAAAGTCTAGCAGAAAATTCTACAAACACGGCATCCCATGCTACACGAGTTGCAAAAAAAGACAAACAGAAACAAATAGCTGCCACCAAACAAGCAGAGACAGTCCTAGTTCTTGCAACACCTACCACAGTACTACCAGCTGCACGACGTACTCGTGCATCAACTGAGCTAGCAACACGTTCCCAAGCTCCCTTGCCACCTGACACTACTTCCCAAGCACTCTTGACACAAGACGAGTTGGCAATATCAGATGAACCTTGTGAGCTTCAACAGCAAGAAGGTAGTGGCTGGAGTCAAGTTACAGTTGCATGCTTCTTTATATGTAGTCTCACAGTTTGATGTACACTAACACTTCCTATGTTTGTTGTTGGACTAGCACCTAGGCGCAAGAGGAAACAAACATTAGGGATAATGCTCGATAGGTTAACTAAATCTAGAGGAGGAAGAATGGAGATCCGTTTTGAGGCAGGTTTAAAAAGGCCACATGATGCTACAGAGTCAGCCAAGTTAGTATCAGAGGCAACGGTTGCTATTAGGTGTCATGTACGTATCCTCCCAACATGGATTCAGTACAGGAATGACAAAGACGAAACCCAGTTCAACACCTTCCTCGACCATTTATCTGTAAGTATGGTTATGTATGGAAACTAGTAATATCGTCTTGCTCTGTCCAATACTTTCTAGGTTGCTGATAATGAGACTCCCATAATTTTCAACAGATGAGGTTCAAGTTGGATAGCCAAGATGATGCAACCAGACAAGCTTGCACCCATGTTTTCAAGTCTGCTCTGCGACAGTATTGGTATAACTAGAGGAAAACTCACTTTGAAGGCAAGACTAACAGTGAACTTGCCCAAACATCTCCAGTGGAAAATATATCTGATGAAGACCGGAGAGGTGTAACACCCCGGATGTAATTTTCCCAATTTGTACTCCAACTCTTGCCGTTTCCGGCGTTAAGTTAATTTATTTCCTCAGGTTCGGGTTCTTTATCTCCGTGTGTTGTTGTCGTTGTCATGCATCTCATATCATGCCATCATGTGCATTGCATCTGCATACGTGTTCGTCTCATGCATTCGAGCATTTTCCCCGTTGTCCGTTTTGCATTCCGGCGCTTCGTTCTCCTCCGGTGGTCATTTCTAGTTTTCTTTCGTGTGTGGGGATTAAACATTTCCGGATTGGACCGAGACTTGCCAAGCGGCCTTGGTTTACTACCGCTAGACCGCCTGTCAAGTTTTGTACCATTTGGACTTCGTTTGATACTCCAACGGCTAACCGGGGGACCGAAAAGGCCTCGTGTGTGTTGCAGCCCAACACCCCTCTATTTTGGCCCAAAACCCACCTAAACCTGCTCCATCTTCTAGAGCGTTCGATCACGATCGCGTGGCCGAAAACTGCACCTGATTTGGACTCCCCTAACAAATCATCCATCGCGTTTTCCTCAACAAGGTAGTCCACATCATCCATTCTAGTATGAGTATGCCATTTCTTCAAGCTCCTTCACGCGATCGTTTGTGATTGCCTCAGGCTGGTGAGAAGAGTTTCAATGATCTCTGAATCAAAAGTAATTCTTTTTGCCACTTAAGGGAATATTTCTACGAGTCACCTTTCCCTAAGGTGTCCCATTATGGAATCATGGCAATTACCTCCTCGCTACTTTGAAACCATGCACCATCCTACTCCAGCGTGGAATTGTTGCCTACCAATTTGAACCCTTGTCATCTATTACCTTCCATCTCTCTCGATGTGTGTTTCGTGTCTCAGCTCAAGAGATGTTCTAATGTCTCACTCCATGAGTTGATCTTGAGTTGCTCGATCTTTGAGAAGATCGTTTCCTGTAGAGTTTCCTTCCCTCTTCATCGTGTTGGATGAAGATCTCGAAGACAAAGACGTCAAGAGCAATGTGATAAAATATATCGGTATCTCGGGACGAGATTCTTGTTTTAGTGGGGGTGAGTTGTCACATCCCAAGTTCTGGTAATGCCTAGTGCTAACATATGGTGTTGCATCATGTCTACTTTACTCAGAAAATTGAAATGGGGATGATAGAACCCCCAGCACCCCATTAATCCAGCTAGGATTTACTAAAATCTTTTTCAATGAACCTGAAATGCCCTTCTAAAATGTTCATCATCTTTGCCTTGGTCTTAAACCTCTGACAGAAATGGTGCACATATTTCTAGGACATCATAGGGTCACTGAATTAAATCATACTCTATTTGCATTCGGGCATTTAAATGCTGTAGAATATTTTAGATGTCCAAATAATCCTAAACTGAAATGTTCCATGTTGGTTATATGCTAAACAGTGGGCATGAGCAGTTTGGAGATTTTTGAGTGTGCCTAAGTATTTTTAATAAAGCCCAGAACAAAATAACAAAATAGAAAAGAGAAATAAAATAGAAATGGAGAGAGAGAACCCCACCTGGCTTACCTAGGCCACTTATCTGGACAGCCCAGCTGGCGGCCCAGCCAGCTGGCCAGCCCACCGAGGGCACGAGCGTCCTCTTCCTCCTGCCAGAAGGCAGAGGAGAAGACAGCCGCGGCGTGCCACGCCGGCAGCTGGCTGCCTGGCTGCCCCCTCATCGCCCTAGCCTTCCTCCACAACGCCACGCGCCCCCTGGACCCTCTCTCGACCTCTCCCATCGTCTCTCCCCTCCTCTGTCTCTCTCGCACACGACCACCCGAGCGCCACCGTCGCCGGCGCTCATCGTAGCCATGGCCACCGGCCCTCCTTAGTCCACCCAGCGTTTCCAGAGGCTCCGCCTCGACCCCCTCTCTCTTCCACCCCGAGCCACGCCACCGTGGGAGCCCCACATCGCCGCCACGAGTCATCTTCCCCGAGCACGGCCTCCGGACTCCATCGACGGATTCGTTGCCTTCCGGTCGCCCACGAGCCAGCTGAGCCTGTCGTCGGCCTCACTGTGAGCTCCCGGTCCTTTCCCCCTTAACCACGCCGTCGTTTTCGCCAGGTAGCTACTGCCCCGCGAGCACCCGAAGCTCGCCGCCGCTGTGCCTCGTTGCCGTCGTGGCTAGAGCCCACAAACGTCGCGTCAAAGCATGTTTTCGTCCTCAGCGCGTTCCCAGGAACCCGGAACACCTACCCACTCGTCCTCCCGTGCACCGTAGCACGCTGTCCACCTTCGCCGAACTCCGGCCGCCGCGAAAGCGGACACCGCCGTCGATCTAGGTCGTCTCCGGCGACCCCACTAGCACCAGCCGACGCTGACGAGGCTCAGGGTCCCAACGGTGCCATCCGCGCCTCGAACCGTGGCCTGTGCTGCGATTCCGTGCATCGCCGCCGTCTCGGACCTCGCCAGCGGTTAGTCGCCGGCACGTTTGACCGATTTGACCGGGGGTTTGACCCCGTCTGACCAGGGTTTGACCACCCTGGGTCACTGACACGTGGGGCTAGCCCTGCTAATTAACCTAGGTTAGTGTTAATTTATTTAGTTAGTTTTAATTAGCCTCTGACATGTGGGCCCAGGCCTTAACTAAACTAGATTAGGTTTAGTTTAATTTTAGTTAACCTTGTTAGTTAACTGTGTCACTGACGTGTGGACCACACACGTCAGGTTTGACCTGGACCGAGCCGTTGACCTGCTGACGTCACTGTGAGGACATGCTGACGCAGTAAAGCACTTTCTGGATTTAAGTTTTTCAGGAAATTCCAGAAATTGCCTAAACTTCTAAAAATCATAGAAATTCAACCGTAGCTCAGAAAGAAATAAATTATATATGAAAAATGATCAGAAAAATCTAATCTATCCATCTGTACCGCTTTCATGCATGTTTGAACAACTTAAAATTGTTGTATAAGACAATTTGAATAAATGGCATTTGAAATGCCTTATATGGAGTTTGAATTTGAACCTAGGGTTCAAACCAACTTCATTTAATATGGTTGCTAGTTGCATTAGCTCAATCAACAGCATATTGCCATGACATTATCATGCATCATATTTGTTGCATTGCATTGATTGTGTCCCTCTTTGTTTGCCGGTAATTGTCCCCCTTCAGTAGATGTTGTACCGGTGATGAGATCGATGACACCAATGAAGAACTATATTATCTTCAGAAGTGCCAGGCAAGCAAAAACCCCCTTGTTCATTCCGATACAATCCTACTCTCGCTCCTTCTCTCTTTTACTGCATTAGGACAACAACGATTCAATTGTTACATGTTGCGGTAGTTGAACCCCTTTCCTCTGCATGACCTGTCATTGCCACAGTAAATATATGAAACCCACTAGCATGAGTAGGAGTTGTTTGAGCCCTGGTGTGCCTACTCGTTCATGCTTGTTTGTCATGCCTGCTATTGCATAGAGTTGTGTCAGGTCTGATTCATCGGGAATGAATCGGAGGTGTGTGAACATGTCCTACTGTGTGTGAGCTAAGTGTGTGAACACGTTTTGGTAAAGGTAGCAGTGAGAGGCCATGTAGGAGTACATGGTGGGTTGTCTCATTGAAACCGTCCTCAGGAACTGAGTTCTGTGTCTGTGATCCATGAACAGCTACTACCACTCATTGGGATCCTTAATTGACCCTCTCGGCTTCTTAATCACCCTAGTACTCTATCCAGGAGTTGCAACTAGTTTTTGGTGTTTGTAGGTTATGTGTTGGCGGCCGTGCGTAGCACTGACCCTAGGGGTGGGCTATGTTGCGGTAGATACACCGTGGCGCGGTGTACCGGGCGCCTGTTTGGTGTCTCGGGAACCCTGTTCACATTGTTCGGGGCCGTATGTGGAAACCTTGGCCGGGCTCCCTGCGGATGGAACCTGGATAGGCGATAAACCTGGACTAGAGACTTAAGTGTTTAGGTAGGCCGTGGCCGACACCCTCGCCAGGCTTCCGCTTGAAGGTTGCCGAGATACATGACGTGTATATGGTGGTAGGTGGTGGGAGCATGTGTGAAGAAGTACACCCCTGCAGGGTTAACATTATCTATTCGAATAGCCGGATTCCTCGGATATGGAAACTTGGAACCCTTGCATAGTTCATAGACAAGTGAAAGTGGATACTCTAAAACTCACAAGATAAGTGTGAGTGCTATGGATGGCCTTCTCGTAGGGAGACGAGAGCGGATCCATAGTGGTGTATTGAATGGTGAATATGTGGACTCGTGTGCGCCACCTCAAAAGAGTTGCTTGCGGTCGTAGTTCAGATTAGCCACTGAGTCAAAGCTGGCTTGCTGCAGTTAAACTCCACCACCCCCTTTGTTGATACCGGTGCATATGTAGTTAGTTCTGATGTAAGTCTTGCTGGGTACATTTGTACTCACGTTTGCCTATTCTATGTTTTTGCAGAGAGACGTCAGTCTCGCTAGTAGTTCCGTGTGGACTTCGACATTTAGCTTGATACCTCAGCTACGATCTTGTGCCCTCGGCAGGATCTTTTAGATAGTCAGGCTTCTCAGCCTTCTTCATTTGTAGTTGTCTGTACTCAGACAAGTTAAGCTTCCGCTTGTGCTTGATGCTTGTATGCTCTGAATGTTGGGTCATGAGACCCTTGTTTGTAATATCTCGCTCTTCGGAGCCTAATGAATAAATACTCTGAGTCGTAGAGTCTTGTTGTGATGCCATGTTGTATTTGCGCATGTCGAGCATATTGTGTGTATGATTGAAATGCTTGGTATGCGTGGGATCCGACAATCTAGTTGTTTATCCTTGGCAACCTCTCTTATGGGGAAATGTAGTCTAAGTGCTTCCGAGAGTGATAGTAGTCCGCTACAGCCCGGTTCACCGGAGTCCTGCTAGCCCAGCACTACTACTCAGATCACTTGACTGGCCGGCATGTGTTTCACTTCGTTCCTGTGTCTGTCCCTTCGGGGAAATGTCACGCGGTGACATCCGGAGTCCTGTTAGCCCAGCGCTACAGCCCGGATTCATATGCTGCTGACCGACATGCTCGATGTGATTCATGTATGCCTGTCCCCATAGGTTAGTGCCGCTTTGGGTTCACGACTAGCCATGTCGGCCCGGGTTCTCTGTCATATGGATGTTAGCGACATTATCATATACGTGAGCCAAAAGGCGCAAACGGTCCCGGGCCATGGTAAGGCGAAACCCGTGGGAATACCGTGTGTGAGGCCGCAAAGTGATATGAGGTGTTACCGGCTAGATCGATGTGACTTGGAATCGGGGTCCTGACAGCGTTGGTATCAGAGCCTGGCTGCCTGTAGGATTACCAAGCCAAACCGGTCGAAGTGGAGTCTAGAAATGCTTCAGTTATGTAAGGGAATTGATTGTGGAAGAGAACGTAAGGCTCGTTTTACTCCTTATACCTCATGCCCTCTGATCTGAGTCATCCTCTTCTTTTCTACGGGAATTAAGAACTAGGCCTTCTCATCTATCTATCAGGATGACGTGTTACTAATCCGTAGACTTATAGGATTGTTGGATTCAAGTCTCAGTTCAGTTCCTTTTACCTCCGTATGCTCATAGCTGGCCTCAGAACCTTGATATTGTAATGTTGAGTGGTCATGCCACTATTTTGCAGGATGTCTCAAATATTTCGAGCATTCACAGCCGTTATGCTGTCCGAGTCATCCCAGGTTTCTAAATAGTCTGATGCATTTGCAAATCCCTTCCTCCTGTTCCTGATGTCCATTTGGGCCAGATTAATCACACTAATCGGTGAGTTGAGGTACTTTGTTGCCTCGACATATATGTTGGAGCTATTACTATGACCCTAGGTGTTTTAGGGAGTCACCTAGTGATCTAGCCATGTTTTGTATCCCAAGTGTGTGATTTTGGCCATTATTCTCAAAAGCATCCCGTGATGCCATGTAGTGGTAGGTATTCTATTCATGGGTTCTTGAACCCGAAATTCACCCTAGTTACCTCATGTTGATAGTGTTGCTAGTTCCTTTAGGATATTAGTAACCTTTGCATTAGTCCTCGAGGTCCGAGGTATTTCCTTCTTCCAAATACTATGAACCACTTATGGCAGAAGTTTGTTGTATCAAAAGATCACAATCAGAGCACTCTTGAGGAGTTCTCCATTCATAATTGTGATTCTGTCAGTTCTACCTTTCTGCATGGGTTATCTGGAAGAAACCTGTTGAACTTGATTCGACATACTAATCTATGCATCCACAACTCAGAAAGTTATATGTTCCTTTGAGTTGTCCCTCTTTAGTTGTGCATTCGTGTTATCGATGCTTATTTTTCTCGTGGTCCGTCGAGCCATTCTATTTCAGAATGACTAGGAGAAACAAACTCCAGTACCTCATCCATATCCAGGATTGGGTCAAAGTAGTTGTGTTCTGCAGATCAAATGCCATCCAGCTTTTGCTCTGTTCTACCCTGGAGTATTACCCCTTTTATGTCAGGACTGTCATGAGAATTGCACCACCTCTTATGAATTCTTGATGCAGTAATGCTTCTTGCCATCATTGTTCATTCCTCAGTTCTGTGTTATTATAACCGGAATGCCAATAGGTGAACCGTGATGTGTGAAAGCAATATTCCTAGCAACTCCGTTGCTTGGTAGTTAATGGACAATACTCTCATTCTTAGTGTGCTGGTAATTAAATCACCATCCTAAGATTGATCGTGCTACCTAGTCCTTATTCCTGGTGCACTCTTCGATCAATGGGTTAGGATTTTGCCAAACCCTTGCTCTTTTGATCATATCGTCTTGCTCTGAAAAGCAAGATTGATCTCGAGCTTAGTATCATATCAGTGGTTCGTGATGTTCCGATTATCTTCTCGGAAGTATTACCTGGTTGTCACCTGACCGCTATGTTGAGTTCGTGATCATGTTGGTTTTCCTCCAAACCACCCATTCTCCAAGAATCTATGTTGGATACCCTGAGCTAGTTGGTTAAGCTTAACAACAACTTGGAGAGTTGGAAGATGAAAACTTGTCTGATTTAGCTCATCACTAAGGGATATCCTTGTGTGTGTGTGTTGAAGACAGATGATATCTTCATCGACTGATCCCCGTGATCAGCTGTTGAATCTATTATCTTGTCCAAACCTTGATTTGAGTGTGGGCTATCGTCAAATCAAATCAGAACCAACGATGTTCGTAATGTTGTCTTACTTGCGGTTGTCCCTCGAGCATACACCATTATATCTTTGGCCTGACCAATACTATCACATTGTTCACATAGTGGAGGAAGTCCAGTGATATGGAGATTCCGATGAGTTGCTGTTAAGCCCATCAGCAGCATTTTGTCTCCCCCATGATTCACGTTGAACATTCCACTAGTGTTGGAAACTTTATAAGCATTGCCCTCATGTCCCGATCATGAAGCATATGTCCGGTTGAAAGATGTGACTTCCTCTAATTCATGTGCATCTGATGTAAGTTGCCGCCGTGAATTCGAGAAAGTTTGTTTTTGCTTCCTCTGGAATCATCCCAAGTCAGTCATGCATGTGCGAAGTATTCTATGGTCTGATAGACTGATCATCTACATTCTATACGTATCCCTAGCACACCAAGCCACTGATTGATTTGTTCAAGGAGAAGAAGTTTCTTCTTAAGAGTTAGACCTACGCAAGGACTTCGATATCCTCGTTGATGGTTCCCCCTGAACTCGGTAGTGTTTCATTTTAAGACTACCAGGTGACCATGCTTGTCTAGGACAACGTGTTCACATGCTTGTAGCAGAACCGGCTCATGTTTTGGAGCTTACTACCGTAGTTCATTCCCCCGAGAATCTCACAACGTCGTCTCGTCGATTTGTGTTGCAAACCTTCATTTTCCTTTCTAGACTCGATGAGTCTGGAATATCCTGACACCAACCAGATCTGAATCTCAGGCAGATATGATGGTTGGAGCATTTTCCAAGAACTATAACATTGGTCTCTCGATAACCGGTAAAGTGGATGTCGTGGCCAACACATCCAGCTGGAAGACCTATTATTGTAGTATCTTGATTGAAGAAAGTTGGCCACCTTCCCATGAGGATTTCATAGGATTTACCTCCGTAGTTAATCCTTATGGATTCTTGTGCTCCCGAAGTCCGACCTTTCACTTGATGTCCTAGATACCAAACCATATCAATAAATGAGTTATCCTAGCACATCAAGGAGAACATTAGAAGCGGAGTGCTAAATGTCTCTCGGTCGATCGTCCAGATTCTGTTCCCTTAGCCTCGCTAAGGGAAGATCTGAGAAGGTGTTATCTTCCTTTGTATCCGCATCATCCATCACTAGTCATCATGGTGGTATGTTGTGTGGCCAGGATCCTTGACACGGATATTGGTAAAACCTTGACGAATATGGAGATACTCAAGTTCGTGAGAGCACGCGCAAGCACCAGGTTTTACCGTTGGCGTTAACTGGGATTTGCCTCCAGTTTCCTCGGTTAGGTTATAACCTCTTCAAACAGTGGATTCACTCTCGACTGTTGAGCTCTTCCCCAGTTACCAGAATCATTCCCAACATTTGCATTTTGTTCCCAGCTTGCACCTCCATTGTGTCCTCCTACTACGGACTACCCTTCTCAGTAATTACTGATCAAGATCATCTTCAAAGTGATCCTACCACGGGTTCCATCTATTTCCGATGATAAACAAATCATCCATCGCGTTTTCCTCAACAAGGTAGTCCACATCATCCATTCTAGTATGAGTATGCCATTTCTTCAAGCTCCTTCACGCGATCGTTTGTGATTGCCTCAGGCTGGTGAGAAGAGTTTCAATGATCTCTGAATCAAAAGTAATTCTTTTTGCCACTTAAGGGAATATTTCTACGAGTCACCTTTCCCTAAGGTGTCCCGTTATGGAATCATGGCAATTACCTCCTCGCTACTTTGAAACCATGCACCATCCTACTCCATCATGGAATTGTTGCCTACCATTTTGAACCCTTGTCATCTATTACCTTCCATCTCTCTCGATGTGCGTTTTGTGTCTCAGCTCAAGAGATGTTCTAATGTCTCACTCCATGAGTTGATCTTGAGTTGCTCGATCTTTGAGAAGATCGTTTCCTGTAGAGTTTCCTTCCCTCTTCATCGTGTTGGATGAAGATCTCGAAGACAAAGACGTCAAGAGCAATGTGATGCAATATATTGGTATCTTCGAGAAGGACACTTGGATCAAGTAGACTGTGATAGTTTTGTGACCCCTCTGTCTTCTTACTCCACTTCTTGAATCTCGGGACGAGATTCTTGTTTTAGTGGGGGTGAGTTGTCACATCCCAAGTTCTGGTAATGCCTAGTGCTAACATATGGTGTTGCATCATGTCTACTTTACTCAGAAAATTGAAATGGGGATGACAGAACCCCCAGCACCACATTAATCTAGCTAGGATTTACTAAAATCTTTTTCAATGAACCTGAAATGCCCTTCTAAAATGTTCATCATCTTTGCCTTGGTCTTAAACCTCTGACAGAAATGGTGCACATATTTCTAGGACATCATAGGGTCACTGAATTAAATCATACTCTATTTGCATTCGGGCATTTAAATGCTGTAGAATATTTTAGATGTCCAAATAATCCTAAACTGAAATGTTCCATGTTGGCTATATGCTAAACAGTGGGCATGAGCAGTTTGGAGATTTTTGAGTGTGCCTAAGTATTTTTAATAAAGCCCAGAACAAAATAAAAAAATAGAAAAGAGAAATAAAATAGAAATGGAGAGAGAGAACCCCACCTGGCTTACCTAGGCCACTTATCCGGCCGGCCCAGCTGGCGGCCCAGCCAGCTGGCCAGCCCACCGAGGGCACGGGCGTCCTCTTCCTCCTGCCAGAAGGCAGAGGAGAAGACAGCCATGGCGCCGCGGCGTGCCACGCCGGCAGCTGCCTGCCTGGCTGCCCCCTCATCGCCCTGGCCTTCCTCCGCAACGCCACGCGCCCCCTGGACCCTCTGTCGACCTCTCCCATCGTCTCTCCCCTCCTCTGTCTCTCTCGCACCCGACCACCCGAGCGCCACCGTCGCCGGCGCTCACCGTAGCCATGGCCACCGGCCCTCCTTAGTCCACCCATTGTTTCCAGAGGCTCCGCCTCGACCCCCTCTCTCTGCCACCCCGAGCCACGCCACCGCGGGAGCCCGACATCGCCGCCACGAGTCGTCTTCCCCGAGCACGGCCGCCAGACTCCATCGACGGATTCGTCGCCTTCCGGTCACCCACGAGCCAGCTCAGCCTGTCGTCGGCCTCACTGTGAGCTCCCGGTCCTTTCCCCCTTAACCACGCCGTCGTTTTCGCCCCGTAGCTGCTGCCCCGCGAGCACCCGAAGCTCACCGCCGCTGTGCCTCATCACCGGCATGGCTAGAGCCCGGAAACGTCGCGTCAGAGCATGTTTTCGTCCTCAGCGCGTTCCCAGGAACCCAGAAGACCTACCCACTCGTCCTCCCGTGCACCGTAGCACGCTGTCCACCTTCGCCGAACTCCGGCCGCCACGGAAGCGGACACCGCCATCGATCTAGGTCATCTCCGGCGACCCCACTAGCACCAGCCGACGCGGACGACGCTCAGGGTCCCAACGGTGCCATCCGCGCCTCGAACCGTGGCCTGTGCTGCGATTCCGTGCATCGCCGTCGTCTCGGACCTCGTCGGCGGTTAGTCGCCGGCAGGTTTGACCGATTTGACCGGGGGTTTGACCCCGTCTGACCAGGGTTTGACCACCCTGGGTCACTGACGCGTGGGGCTAGCCCTTCTAATTAAACTAGGTTAGTGTTAATTTATTTAGTTAGTTTTAATTAGCCTCTGACATGTGGGCCCATGCCTTAACTAAACTAGATTAGGTTTAGTTTAATTTTAGTTAACCTTGTTAGTTAACTGTGTCACTGACGTGTGGACCCCACACGTCAGGTTT
The DNA here is from genome assembly GCF_056163025.1 of Triticum urartu. NCBI lineage: Eukaryota > Viridiplantae > Streptophyta > Magnoliopsida > Poales > Poaceae > Triticum > Triticum urartu. The sequence goes on along the minus strand of NC_141875.1, from coordinate 108,018,762 downwards.
GACCTGGACCGAGCCGTTGACCTGCTGACGTCACTGTGAGGTCATGCTGACGTAGTAAAGCACTTTCTGGATTTAAGTTTAATCAGGAAATTCCAGAAATTGCCTAAACTTCTAAACATCATAGAAATTCAACCGTAGCTCAGAATGAAATAAATTATATATGAAAAATGATCAGAAAAATCTAATCTATCCATCTGTACCGCTTTCATGCATGTTTGAACAACTTAAAATTGTTGTATAAGACAATTTGAATAAATGGCATTTGAAATGCCTTATATGGAGTTTGAATTTGAACCTAGGGTTCAAACCAACTTCATTTAATATGGTTGCTAGTTGCATTAGCTCAATCAACAGCATATTGCCATGACATTATCATGCATCATATTTGTTGCATTGCATTGATTGTGTCCCTCTTTGTTTGCCGGTAATTGTCCCCCTTCAGTAGATGTTGTACCGGTGATGAGATCAATGACACCAATGAAGAACTATATTATCTTCAGAAGTGCCAGGCAAGCAAAACCCCCCTTGTTCATTCCGATACAATCCCACTCTCGCTCCTGCTCTCTTTTACTGCATTAGGACAACAACGATTCAATTGTTACATGTTGCGGTAGTTGAACCCCTTTCCTCTGCATGACCTGTCATTGCCACAGTAAATATATGAAACCCACTAGCATGAGTAGGAGTTGTTTGAGCCCTGATGTGCCTACTCGTTCATGCTTGTTTGTCATGCCTGCTATTGCATAGAGTTGTGTCAGGTCTGATTCATCGGGAATGAATCAGAGGTGTGTGAACATGTCCTACTGTGTGTGAGCTAAGTGTGTGAACACGTTTTGGTAAAGGTAGCGGTGAGAGGCCATGTAGGAGTACATGGTGGGTTGTCTCATTGAAACCGTCCTCAGGAACTGAGTTCTATGTCTGTGATCCATGAACTGCTACTACCACTCATTGGGATCCTTAATTGACCCTCTCGGCTTCTTAATCACCCTAGTACTCTGTCCAGGAGTTGCAACTAGTTTCTGGTGTTTGTAGGTTATGTGTTGGCGGCCGTGCGTAGTGCTGACCCTAGGGGTGGGCTATGTTGCGGTAGATACACCGTGGCACGGGCTCCCTGCGGATGGAACCTGGATAGGCGATAAACCTGGACTAGAGACTTAAGTGTTTAGGTAGGCCGTGGCCGACACCCTCGCCAGGCTTCCTCTTGAAGGTTGCCGAGATACATGACGTGTATATGGTGGTAAGTGGTGGGAGCGTGTGTGAAGAAGTACACCCCTGCAGGGTTAACATTATCTATTCGAATAGCCGGATTTCTCGGATATGGAAACTTGGACCCCTTGCATAGTTCATAGACAAGTGAAAGTGGATACTCTAAAACTCGCAAGATAAGTGTGAGTGCTATGGATGGCCTTCTCGTAGGGAGACGAGAGCGGATCCATAGTGGTGTATTGAATGGTGAATATGTGGACTCGTGTGCGCCATCTCAAAAGAGTTGCTTGGAGTCGTAGTTCAGATTAGCCACTAAGTCAAAGCTAGCTTGTTGCAGTTAAACTCCACCACCCCCTTTGTTGATACCGGTGCATATGTAGTTAGTTCTGATGTAAGTCTTGCTAGGTACATTTGTACTCACGTTTGCCTATTCTATGTTTTTGCAGAGAGACGTCAGTCTCGCTAGTAGTTCTGTGTGGACTTCGACGTTTAGCTTGATACCTCAGCTACGATCTTGTGCCCTCGGCAGGATCTGGTAGATAGTCAGGCTTCTCAGCCTTTTTCGTTTGTAGTTGTCTGTACTCAGACAAGTTAAGCTTCCGCTTGTGCTTGATGCTTGTATGCTCTGAATGTTGGGTCATGAGACCCTTGTTTGTAATATCTCGCTCTTCGGAGCCTAATGAATAAATACTCTGAGTCGTAGAGTCTTGTTGTGATGCCATGTTGTATTTGCGCATGTCGAGCATATTATGTGTATGATTGAAATGCTTGGTATGCGTGGGATCTGACAATCTAGTTGTTTATCCTTGGCAGCCTCTCTTATGGGGAAATGTAGTCTAAGTGCTTCCGAGAGCGATAGTAGTCCGCTACAGCCCGGTTCACCGGAGTCCTGCTAGCCCAGCACTACTGCTCAGATCACTTGACTAGCCGGCATGTGTTTCACTTCGTTCCCATGTCTGTCCCTTCGGGGAAATGTCACGCGGTGACATCCGGAGTCCTATTAGCCCAGCGCTACAGCCCGGATTCACACGCTGCTGACCGACATGCTCGATGTGATTCATGTATGCCTGTCCCCATAGGTTAGTGCCGCTTTGGGTTCACGACTAGCCATGTCGGCCCGGGTTATCTGTCATATGGATGTTAGCGACATTATCATATACGTGAGCCAAAAGGCGCAAACGGTCCCGGGCCATGGTAAGGCGACACCCGTGGGAGTACCGTGCGTGAGGCCGCAAAGTGATATGAGGTGTTACCGGCTAGATCGATGTGACTTGGAATCGGGGTCCTGACATTCAGGTCCTGTTTTGTTGCTCCGAAGAGAGCTACCTGATCTGAAATTCCAGACAAGTGTTAATTTCACTAAGTCTGAGATATGTTTGCCATATGCATTTTTGCCATGCTTGTTTGAACCTGTTAATGGATGAATTGGCCGTAGCTCAGTGCTAGACTTTTGTTAAGCATCTTGAATGCATCCCTGTCATGTATTTTGTTGTCATGTTTGGGTGCTGTAGCATGTTCATCTCATTGCATTTAGATGGCTACTTGCTGTAAATCGCAGACGGGTGTCATTTTTAAATCGCTTGCCATTTCCAAACCGTAACTCCGATTCCGGCGTTCTTTATATCGTTTTCAAGCGATTTTGTCTCATCTTTCCAGTGGCACACTTGGATTTCCAAGTTGAGGCCAGTTTCATGCATTTCCTATCATATCTTGCATTTTGCATCCCGCATCGCATCCCGCATAGCATATCATCTTTGCATTGTGTTGTTTGAGCTTGAACGTGGTTGATTGTGCCCTTGTTGCTTGTTTGTCTTGTTTGGGTAGAGCCGGGAGACGAGTTCGCTAACGAGGAGCCCGTTGAGTTTGCTTTCGAGGATCCAGTCAACTCTGACAACTGTGCAGGCAAGATGATCATACCCTCGAAATCACTACTATCTTTGCTATGCTAGTCTGCTCGCTCTTTTGCTATGCCATTGCTACGATGCCTACCACCTGCTTTCAAGCCTCCCAAATTGCCATGTCAAACCTCTAACCCACCATTGTCCTCGCAAACCGTTTATTGGCTATGTTACCGCTTTGCTCAGCCCCTCTTATAGCGTTGCTAGTTGCAGGTGAAGATTGGAAGGCTGTTCCTTGTTGGAACATTTATTTACTTGTTGGGATATCATTATATTATCTTGTTATCTTAATGCATCTATATACTTGGTAAAGGGTGGAAGGCTCGGCCTCTCGCCTAGTGTTTTGTTCCACTCTTGCCGCCCTAGTTTCCGTCATATCGGTGTTATGTTCCCGGATTTTGCGTTCCTTACGCGGTTGGGTTATAATGGGAACCCCTTGATAGTTCGCCTTGATTAAAGCTTTTCCAGCAATGCCCAACCTTGGTTTTACCTTTCGCCACCTAGCCTCTTTTTTTCCTTGGGTTACCGGAGCCCAAGGGTCATCTTATTTTAATCCCCCCCCGAGCCAGTGCTCCTCTGAGTGTTGGTCCGAACTGAGCTGCCTGCGGGGCCGCCTCGGGGAAACTTGAGGGTTGGTTTTACTCGTAGCTAGTCTCATCTGAGTGTGCCCTGAGAACGAGATATGTGCAGCTCCTATCGGGATTTGTCGGCACATTCGGGCGGTGTTGCTGGTCTTGTTTTAACCTGTCGAAGTGTCTTGAAGAACTGAGATACCGAGTCTGATCGGAACGTCTTGGGAGGAGGTCTATTCCTTCGTTGACCGTGAGATCTTGTCATGGGCTAAGTTGGGACTCCCCTGCAGGGATTTGAACTTTCGAAAGCCGTGCCCGCAGTTATGGGCAGATGGGAGTTTGTTAATGTCCGGTTGTAGATAACTTGAACCTTAACTTAATTAAAATGAAACAAATGAGTGTGTTACCGTGATGGCCTCTTCTCGGCGGAGTCCGGGAAGCGGAGACGGTGTTGGAGTAATGTTTGCGCAGGTTGCTCTCCAGTTTCTCGCTCGCGCTTTGCCTCCTCTTCTCGCTCTCTTTTGCGAATAAGTTAGCCACCATACTTGCTAGTCGCTTGCTGCAGCTCCACATATATTTACCTTGCCTTACCTATAAGCTTAAATAGTCTTGATCACGAGGGTGCGAGATTGCTGAGTCCCTGTGGCTCACAGATTACTATTACACTAGATGCAGGGCCTGATGATTCCGCTCCAGGAGACGCACTTGAGCTCAAGTGGGAGTTCAACGAAGACTCTCAACGTTACTATGTTTCCTTTCTCGATGATCAGTAGTGGTGCCCAGTTGGGGGTGATTGGGACCGTGTCGCATGTTGGGTTCTCTTTTATTTTGGCGCCGTAGTCGGGCCATGAGTGTTTGGATGATGCAATGTTATTTATGTACTTGATTGACATGGCGAGTGTAAGCCAACTATGTTATCTCCCCTTTATGATTTATATTACATGGGACGTTGTGAAGATTGCCTAACTTGCGATATATGCCTTCAATGCGATTATGCCTCTAAGTCGTGCCTCGAGACGTGGGAGATATAGTCGCATCGAGGGTGTTACAAGTGGCCTCGTTAAACACTGGTCCGATCCGAAGTATCAGGTACATTATATATATGTCATTAGATCACATGTTGAAGTCCTATTTATGCATGTGCCATACAAATCTATCTTCTTGTAGGTGAACTGTTCAGAGAACAAGGCCAACCATACAAAAGTGAAATTCCAACAGACGACAGGATCTCGTAGCTATATTGCACACTACGAGGCTCTTGTAATTAGCTGCTGTTTCACTCTTTTCGCTGTACCATATTATCAGATCTATATTGACTTGTTCCAAATGCAGAGGAAAGCCTGCAAGGACCAAAAAGTACCTGAACAAAATGTTGTGGAAATCTTCAAGGACTGTCACACCAGCAAGAAGAAGGGCATGACTACACCAGTCAAAGCCGCTGTTGTAAGTCCTTAATCCTCATGCCTTTTAACTACTACTTACTCTGACTTGTGCCTTGAACTGCATGGTTTGCAGCCAATGTCTATTACTCTTTTCAATTTTATACACAATTGTCTTAGCGTATCATTGCACCTTACAAGGTTTAAAAGAGAGGAGTGATGTTCCTTTCATCTTGACCCGTAATCTAGTTCCGTGCTGGACTTGCCCACACAACGTTACAATTGCTTGTTTGTCTGTTCTCAGTTGTTTTGTGATATGAATGACGTCATACTAATATTTTACATGGGTTCACCAGAATAAGTTCTGTATATAGACCAAAGCTATTTTGTTTGGTTTTGCTGCCTCCTTAATATCTTCTATTCTGGTACTACTAATGTAAAACCTCTACTTTTTAGCGAGCTATGGAAAAAATGGTGGAACCGCCACCTTCTGAAGGTGGCGAGGCAACTATAACCGCAATGTCAGCTCTTGCTGCAGTGGGTCAGTACCTGTCCACTAACAGTGCCAAAAGCACGTTCCTGCGTAATACTGGGTTGGTTGTTAAGGCAATATCGTCCAAACTGCCTCATGATCAAGATATGCAAGCTCAAAGCAATGTTGTATCTGCGCTCCAGACACAAGTCCATTCCCTAACAGAGACCCTTTGTGAAACAAGGAGAAACATTGCTCAATGTCGTCAAGATATGCATGGTTTTGAAACCAGACTATCAGACATTTTCTATGTTGTTCAGGAGCCTAGGGGAAATGAAGGCGAGGGTTATGGTGCTCCATCGGACAATACATCATGAAAATGTAACAGTCAGGTCAAATGATCTGAGCTTCTGAACTTCTGGTGGTGCATTTATCTGCTAGACTGTTAAGTTTTGTGCCAACCATCCTTTTGTTATATAGTTGTAATTTGTTTTGGTGTGATACAAAATGTATTCTTAACGTGCAGCCACCGCCTGAAGAAAACAGCAAGCCATTTTTGTATAGTGTAGGGTGTTCCCTATATTTGCACTGGTGGCGATCTTTGATGCCGAGTGGATGTAATCTGTGCAATCGCCTTAATAGCCTAGCGTTAGTTTCAGCCTTATTTATTTCCTAGTCTTCTTTTTCCCTGGTTTGCTAGTGGCCGCAACTACCATGGGCCATATACGGGCCGTAGGATCCATGGGTCACCTACGGGCCGTCGATAAATGGGCCTGTAGTCGGTGGGCCTCGGGCCGTCGGATAAATGTGTCTACATGGGCCATAACCGGGCGTAATTGGTATCGGCCTAGCATGGTAACAGGTCGTTAACAGGCTGTAGGACAGTAAAGGCTTAATTCTGTCACAGGCATAACGGGTCGTTAATGGGCCAGAATATAGGACGGGCTGGAAACAGGGCAACGGGTTAACAGGCCAGAAACGGGCCGACTCTTGCCATGGGCCGATTTTGGCCCATTAGGGTAACATGCCAGTAACGGGCCGACTCTTGCCATGGGCCGAATTTGGCCCATTAGTGGAACAGGCCAGTAACGGGTCAGAAGTAATCAAGGGCCGAAAAGGAGCCCAAGAACGTATGGGCCGTCAATAGGCCGAAAGCTAACACGGGCTGGAAACGGCCCATGTAAATCACGGGCCATTAACGGGTATAAAGAAAATTACTGTTCATTATGGGCTAGACTCACCGTGGGCCTGTAATGGACCGAAAGATACGAAGGCCTCATAAGGGCCAAAAGACGTCGTGGGCCATGCATGGGCCGAAAGTGAAATGGGCTGGTATTATATTCGACGGCCCACATGACGTTGTTGGGCCGATTTCCTTTAGGGCCTAACGAGCCGTGAGTTAACGGGCCGTAAAATGGGCTATTTTCGAAAAGACCGTTAATAGGCTTTTCAGGGGCCAGCCCGTTAACTTTTGACCAAGTCAAACGGGCCGGCTTTGTAAGCTAAATGGCCCACTGTTGGGCCGTGCCACATGTTGACATATCATAGGCGCCTATCTGACCCACTGACGAGCTGACACATGTTTCGTCCGGCCAATAAGAATTTTACACGTGGAAATTTCCCATTGGTCGGGGCTGTTAACGGGTTATCGGATCCAAAACCCGACCCAATAGCTTAACGGTGTTCCGTTACGGTGGATGCCACGTGTCGGTCACCCTTGACGAAAGCGCTTCTGTGACGCGCGATTTATCGTCATGGAAGTGGACACTTCCGTGATGATAATTTTGGTAATGTCATGGAACACTTCTACGACAGCACATGTATGACTATCTTGATTCTGTCATAAATTTGTCATGGATGTACATGCAAGACAAAAAAGCAACCTACTGTGACAAACACGTATCATCACGGAAGTGTATTTTTTTTGTAGTGAACACCACAGCGTAATGGTGTGTCCGAACATCATAACCGCACTTTATTAGATATGGTGTGATCTATGATGTCTCTTACTGATTTACCGCTATCATTTTGGGGTTATGCTTTAAAGACAGCTGCATTCACATTAAATAGGGCACCATCAAAATCCGTTGAGACGACACCTTATGAACTTTGGTTTGGCAAGAAACCCAAGTTGTCATTTCTTAAAGTTTGGGGCTGCGATGCTTATGTGAAAAAGCTTCAACCTGATAAGCTCGAACCCAAATCAGAGAAATGTGACTTCATAGGATACCCAAAAGAGACTGTTGGGTGCACCTTCTATCATAGATCCGAAGGCAAGATATTCGTTGCTAAGAATGGATCCTTTCTAGAGAAGGAGTTTCTCTTGAAAGAAGTGAGTGGGAGGAAAGTAGAACTTGACAAGGTAATTGTACCTACTCCCTTATTGGAAAGTAGTTCATCACAGAAATCAGTTCCAGTTATTCCTACACCAGTAAGTGAGGAAGCTAATGAAGATGATCATGTAACTTCTGATCAAGTTACTACCGAACCTTGTAGGTCAACCAGAGTAAGATCTGCACCAGAGTGGTACGGTAATCCTGTTCTGGAGGTCATGTTACTTGACCATGACAAACCTATGAACTATGAGGAAGCAATGATGAGCCCAGATTCCGCAAAATGGCTTGAGGCCATGAAATCTGAGACTGGATCCATGTATGAGAACAAAGTGTGGACTTTGGTTGACTTGCCCGATGATCGGCAAGCCATAGAGAATAAATGGATCTTCAAGAAGAAGACTGACGTTGACGGTAATGTTACTGTCTACAAAGCTCAACTTGTTGCAAAAGGTTTTCGACAAGTTCAAAGAGTTGACTACGATGAGACCTTCTCACCCGTAGCGATGCTTAATGCTACCTCTTGAGCATGCGTTGGTTTTCCCTTGAAGAGGAAAGGGTGATGCAGCAAAGCAGCGTAAGTATTTCCCTTAGTTTTTGAGAACCAAGGTATCAATCCAGTAGGAGACCACGCGCGAGTCACCTCATACCTACACAAACAAATAAGAACCTCGCAACCAACGCGATAAAGGGGTTGTTAATCCCTTCACGGCCACTTGCAAGAGTGAGATCGGATAGAGATAATAATAATAAGATAAATATTTTTGGTATTTTTATGATATAGATTGAAAGTAAAGATTGCAAAATAAAATAGATTGGAAACTTATATGATGGAAAATAGACCCGGGGGTCATAGGTTTCACTAGTGGCTTCTCTCAAGATAGCATAAGTATTACGGTGGGTGAACAAATTACTGTCGAGCAATTGATAGAATTGAGCATAGTTATGAGAATATCTAGGTATGATCATGTATAGGCATCACATCTATGACAAGTAGACCGACTCCTGCCTGCATCTACTACTATTACTCCACACATCGACCGTTGTCCAGCATGCATCCAGAGTATTAAGTTCATAAGAATAGAGCAACGTATTAGGTAATATGACATGATGTAGAGGGATAAACTCAAGCAATATGATATAAACCCCATCTTTTTATCCTCGATGGCAACAATACAATACGTGTTGTTTCCCTTTCTGTCACTGGGATCGAGCACTGCAAGATTGAACCCAAAGCTAAGCACTTCTCCCATTGCAAGAAAGATCAATCTAGTAGGCCAAACCAAACTGATAATTCGAAGAGACTTGCAAATATAACCAATCATACATAAAATAATTCAGAGAAGATTCAAATATTGTTCATAGAAAATCTTGATCATAAACCCACAATTCATCGGATCTCGACAAACACGCCGCAAAAGAAAATTACATCGAATAGATCTCCAAGAGAATCGAGGAGAACTTTGTATTGAGATCCAAAGAGAGATAAGAAGCCATCTAGCTAATAACTATGGACCCGAAGGTCTGAGGTAAAATACTCACACATCATCGGAGAGGCTATGGTGTTGATGTAGAAGCCCTCCGTGATCAATGCCCCCTCCGGTGGAGCGCTGGAAAAGGCCCCAAGATGGGATCTCACGGGTAAAGAAGGTTGCGGCGGTGGAATTAGGTTTTTGTGGTACCCCCTGATGTTTTCAGGGTACGTAGGTATATATGGGAGGAAGAAGTAGGTCGGTGGGGCCACGAGGGGCCCACGAGGGTGGAGGGCGCGCCCCCTGCCTCGTGGCTTCCTCGTTGGTTGCTTGACATCCACTCCAAGTCCTCTGGATCACATTTGTTCCAAAAATCACGTTCCCAAAGGTTCCATTCCGTTTGGACTCCGTTTGATATTCTTTTTCTGCGTAACAGTAAAATAGGCAAAAAAAACAACAATTTGGGTTGGGCCTGCGGTTAATAGGTTAGTCCCAAAAATAATATAAAAGTGTATAAATAAGCCCATTAAACTTCCAAAACAGAATATATAATAGCATGGAACAATCAAAATTATTGATACGTTGGAGACGTATCAAGCATCCCCAAGCTTAATTCCTGCTCGTCCTCGAGTAGGTAAATGATAAAAGCAGAATTTTTGATGTGGAATGCTTCCTAACATATTTCTCAATGTAATTTTCTTTATTGTGGCATGAAGGTTCAGATTCGAAAGATTCAAGATAAAAGTTTAATATTGACATAAAAATATTAATAGTTCAAGCATACTAACTAAGCGATCATGTCTTCTCAAAATAACATGGCCAAAGAAAGTTATCCCTACAAAATCATATAGTCTGGCTATGCTCTATCTTCATCACACAAAATATTAAATCATGCACAACCCTCATGACAAGCCAAGCAATTGTTTCATACTATTGATGTTCTCAAACTTTTTCAACTTTCACGCAATACATGAGCGTGAGCCATGGATATAGCACTATAGGTGGAATAGAATGGTGGTTGTGGAGAAGACAAAAAAGGAGAAGATAGTCTCACGTCAACTAGGTGTATCAACGGGCTATGGAGATGCCCATCAAACCTACGAACAATGTGAGTGAGTAGGGATTGCCATGCAACGGATGCACTAGAGCTATAAGTGTATGAAAGATCAACAAAAGAAACTAACTGGGTGTGCATCCAACTTGCTTGCTCATGGAGACCTAGGGCAATTTGAGGAAGCCCATCATTGGAATATACAAGCCAAGTTCTATAATGTAAAACTCCCACTAGTTTATGGAAGTGACAACATAGGAGACTCTCTATCATGAAGATAATGGTGCTACTTTGAAGCACAAGTGTGGAAAAAAGGATAGTAACATAGTCTCTTCTCTCTTTTTCTCTCATTTTTTTATTTGGGCCTTTGTTCCTTTTTTTCTTTTGGACTCTTCTTTTTTTTCGTCCAGAGTCTCATCCCGACTTGTGGGGGAATCATAGTCTCCATCATCCTTTCCTCACTGGGACAATGCTCTAATAATGATGATCATCACACTTATTTTTACTTACAACTCAAGAATTACAACTCAATACTTAGAACAAAATATGACTCTATGTGAATGCCTCCGGTGGTGTACCGGGATATGCAATGAATCAAGAGTGACATGTATGAAAAAATTATCAACGGTGGCTTTGCCACAAATACGATGTCAACTACATGATCATGCATGGCAATATGACAATGATGAAGCGTGTCATAACAAACGGAACGGTGAAAAGTTGCATGGCAATATATCTCGAAATGGCTATGGAAATGCCATAATAGGTAGGTATGGTGGCTATTTTGAGGAAGGTATATGGTGGGTGTATGATACCGGCGAAAAGTGCGTGGTAGAGAGGCTAGCAAGTGTGGAAGGGTGAGAGTGCGTATAATCCGTGGACTCAACATTAGTCATAAAGAACTAACATACTTATTGCAAAAATCTATTAGTGTTCAAAACAAAGTACTACGCGCATGCTACTAGGGGTTAGATTGGTAGGAAAAGACCATCGCTCGTCCCCGACCGCCACTCATAAGGAAGACAATCAATAAATAAATCATGCTCCGACTTCATCACATAAAGGTTCACCATACGTGCATGCTATGGGAATCACAAACTTCAACACAAGTATTTCTCAAATTCACAACTACTCAACTAGCATGACTCTAATATCACCATCTCCATATCTCAAAACAATTATCAAGTATCAAACTTCTCATAGTATTCAATGCACTTATATGAAAGTTTTTATTATGCCTAAAAGCAAATTACCATGCTGTTCTAAAGGACTCTCAAAATAATATAAGTGAAGCATGACAGACCAATTATTTCTATAAAATAAAACCACCACAGTGCTCTAAAAGATAAAAGTGAAGCACTAGAGCAAAAACTATATAGCTCAAAAGATATAAGTGAAGCACTAGAGCAAAAACTATATAGCTCAAAAGATATAAGTGAAGCACATAGAGTATTCTAATAAATTCCGATTCATGTGTGTCTCTCTCAAAAGGTGTGTACAGCAAGGATGATCGTGGTAAACTAAAAATCAAAGACTCAAATCATACAAGATGCTCCAAGCAAAACACATATCATGTGGTGAATAAAAATATAGCTCCAAGTAAAGTTACCGATGAACGAAGACAAAAGAGGGGATGCCTTCTGGGGCATCCCCAAGCTTAGGATTTTTGGTGTCCTTGGATTTTACCTTGGGGTGCCTTGGGAATCCCCAAGCTTAGGCTCTTTCACTCCTTGTTCCATAATCTATCAAATCTTCACCCAAAACTTGAAAACTTCACAACACAAAATTTAACAGAAAATCTCATGAGCTCCGTTAGCGAAAGAAAACAAAACACCACTTCAAGGTACTTTAATGAACTCATTATTTATTTATATTGGTGTTAAACCTACTGTATTCCAACTTTTCTATTGTTTATAAACTCCATTACTAGCCATAGATTCATCAAAATAAGAAAACAACACACGAAAAATAGAATCTGTCAAAAACAGAACAGTCTGTAGTAATATGTATCAAACGCATACTTATGGAATCCGAAAAATTCTAAAATAAATTTATGGACGTGAGGAATTTATCTATTAATTATATTCAAAAAGAATTAACTAAATATCACTCTCCAATAAAAATGGCAGCAATTCTCGCGAGCGCTAAAGTTTCTGTTTTTTAAAGCAAGATCAAAAAGACTTTCCCCAAGTCTTCCCAACGGTTCTAGTTGGCACAAACACGAATTAAACACAAAAAACACAACCAAAACAGAGGCTAGATAAATTATTTATTACTAAACAGGAACAAAAATAAAATTGGGTTTCCTCCCAACAAGCGCTATCGTTTAACGCCCCTAGCTAGGCATCAAAGCGAGGATAGATCTAGGTATTGCCATCTTTGGTATTGGGAAAGAAAAGAGAAAATTTCTTATCTATAGCATTTATCTTTCTATTTTGAGAAAGCATGTGGCCATTAATGGTAGACGAAATATTAAGCAAGCTTCGGAAATTTGCATCTAAGCCAACCTTCATCTCTTTGATAATTTCGTTTTGGTAAAAGCACAAAAGAGAGGTGGATTCAACTTTATCACTCATGGAGTGCCCAAATATAGTTTTCATCTTTTCATAGGTATCTATGGGATCTCCTTCAAGAAAACCCTCTTCAAAAATAGAATCTAAAACTTGCTTGAACGAAGCGGGCAACCCAACATAAAAGCTTTTTAAGTATATCTCAATTTGATATTGGGGCACATAGCTAGCTCGGATCCTCAAAAGCCTATCCCAAGCATATTTCAAAGATTCATCAAGTAAATAACGAAAAATTCCGGGATCATCTTCATCGAAATTATTCAAACCCTCATTGATAACCCCGGTAGGTCTTTCCCTAGCGTCACTATTTATGAGCTTAGAGAGGACAAAGGGACTATCCAAAGTAAAACCATGGAGAGAGCCTTTAGCCCTCTTTGATTTGGCCATGGCACAAAGAAAACAATGGGAGAGAAGCGAATAAAATGTCAAGGGTGCAGTGGGGGATAGAAAAACGAGAGGCAAATGGCAAATAATGTAATGCGAAGGATAAGAGTTGTGATGGGTACTTGGTATGTCTTGACTTGGCGTAGATCCCTGCTACCTCTTGAGCACTGTGTTGGATTTCCCCGAAGAGGAGAGGATGATGCAGCAAAATAGTGTAAGTATTTCCCTCAGTTTTTGAGAACCAAGGTATCAATCCAGTAGGAGGATACGCGCGAGTCCCTCGTACCTACACAAAAACAATAGCTCAACGCAACCAACGCGCTTAGGGGTTGTCAATCCCTTCACGGTCACTTACGAAAGTGAGATCTGATAGAGATGACAAATAATATTTTTGGTATTTTTGGTATAGAGATACAAAGTAAAAAGTAAAAGGCAAAGTAAAAGCAAAGCAATAATAAAGTGACGGAGATTAATATGATGAGAAAGAGACCCGGGGGCCATAGGTTTCACTAGTGGCTTCTCTCAAGAGCATAAGTATTCTACGGTGGGTGAACAAATTACTATTGAGCAATTGATAGAATTGAGCATAGTTATGAGAATATCTAGGTATGATCATGTATATAGGCATCACGTCCGAGACAAGTAGACTGACTCCTGCCTGCATCTACTACTATTACTCCACTCATCGACCGCTATCCAGCATGCATCTAGAGTATTAAGTTAAAAACAGCGTAACGCCTTAAGCAAGATGACATGATGTAGAGGGATAGTTTCATGCAATATGATAAAAACACCATCTTGTTATCCTCGATGGCAACGATACAATACGTGCCTTGCTGCCCCTTCTGTCACTGGGAAAGGACACCGCAAGATCGAACCCAAAGCTAAGCACTTCTCCCATGGAAAGAACAACCAATCTAGTAGGCCAAACCAAACTGATAATTCGAAGAGACTTGCAAACATAACCAATCATACATAAAAGAATTCAGAGAAGATTCAAATATTATTCATAGATAGACTTGATCATAAACCCACAATTCATCGGTCTCAACAAACACACTGCAAAAACAAGATTACATCAAATAGATCTCCATGAGAGAGGGGGAGAACATTGTATTGAAATCCAAAAAGAGAGAAGAAGCCATCTAGCTACTAACTATGGACCTGTAGGTCTGAAGTAAACTACTCACACTTCATAGGAAGGGCTTGGATGATGATGTAGAAGCCCTCCATGATCGATGCCCCCTCCGGCGGAGCTCCGGAACAGGCCCCAAGATGGGATCTCATGGATACAGAAAGTAGCGGCGGTGGAATTAGGTTTTTGGCTCCGTATTTGATCGTTTGGGGTTACGAGGGTATATATAGGAGGAAGAAGTACGTCGGTGGAGCAACAGGGGGCCCACGAGGGTGGGGGCGCGCCTGGTAGGGTAGGGCGCGCCCCCTACCTCGTGGCCTCCTGTTACGTGCCTTGACGTAGGGTCCAAGTCTCCTGAGTTGTATTCGGTGAGAAAATCACGTTCCTGAAGGTTTCATTTCGTTCAGAGTCCGTTTGATATTCCTTTTCTTTGAAACCCTAAAACAAGCACAAAACAGCAATTCTGGGCTGGGCCTCCGGTTAATAGGTTAGTCCCAAAAATAATATAAAAGTGGATAATAAAGCCCAATATAGTCCAAAACAGTAGATAATATAGCATGGAGTAATCAAAAATTATAGATACGTTGGAGACGTATCAAGCATCCCCAAGATTAATTCCTGCTCGTCCTCGAGTAGGTAAATGATAAAAACAGACTTTTTGATGCAGAGTGCTACTTGGCATAATTTCAATGTAAATCTTCTTAATTGTGGTATGAATATTCAGATTCAAAAAGATTCGAGACAAAAGTTCATGTTGACATAAAAATAATAATACTTCAAGCATACTAACAAAGCAATTATGTCTTCTCAAAATAACATGGCCAAAGAAAGCTATCCCTACAAAATCATATAGTTTGGCTATGCTCTATCTTCACCACACAAAGTATTTAAATCATGCACAACCCCGATGACAAGCCAAGCAATTGTTTCATACTTTTGACATTTTTTAAACTTTTTTGATCTTCACGCAATACATGAGCGTGAGCCATGGATATAGCACTATAGGTGTGACGCCCGGGTAATTAAGCTACAGTAATCCACTACTAATGATGCCTTGTCATCGTTTTACTGTTGCTAAGTCCCATGTTAAATCAAACCCGTTCGAATTCAAATTCAAAAATTAGTCAAACAATAATAGTTTTAGAACGTTAAAAATAAAATGTTCGGGTTGTGCCAAATAATACGTAGGTAATTATGGTGAAGAAACCCCACTTCTATAAGTTATTCAAATGCACTAAAATAAATAGAACAACAGCTAAACCTATTATAAATGCCCTTTCGAAATTTATAAAAATGTGAACTAAATATTTTAAATGTCAAAATATATTATGGCAGTGGGCTAATTTGCAGCCTCCATTTAGGTACTGGCCTTATAATTTTACAAAACTAAAAGCTATTCAAACAATAATAGAAAACAGAAAAGTAAAAAAATAAGATACAAAACAGAACAAAATTAAAATTAAAATAAAAGAGAGAGACCCCTGCCCCCCCCCCTCGGGGGCCAACCGGCCTAGTTGGACACTCCTGCCGGCCCAGTCAAACCGGCCCACCCCGACCTACACATACCCCCCGACCGAACCCTATAGCTCGTTGCCCCACTTCCCCTCTCGTTCCCCCCACTCCCCCATGTTCTGGATCGGGCAAACCTCCCCGACCGCATCACCGCTGGCGCCGCCGCCCGTTGCCCCGCCTCTACCTCACCGGCGCCACCTCCCCACCGGACCGCCCCGTCATCATCTCCTCCCTGCTGGTCCTCACCGACCCTCACCGCCCGTCGTCTCGGCACCGAACGTGAGCACGCGCCCCTTCCCTATCTTTGTCCCTCCCGGTCACCACGCACCTGCACGCACTCACCACGTCGGACGCGCGCCCCGCCGTCCGCCTCTTCTCGCTACTGCCTCTGCTCCGCGCCCTCCCGCTAGCCCCGCCTCCACGCGATGCCCCGCGCCGCTACAGCCTGGCCGGTGTGTCCGGCTGCACCTCGCACGCCTGCATCGGCCTGGCCCGCCCTACTACAGCCTCCTACGCCACGGACCTCGCTGTCGTCGCTGCCGGACATCTCTGGCCACGCCACCGCCACCGCTGGACGTGCCGCGATGCAGATGTTCTAGAGAGCCCCCCCCCATGCGTCCCGGGGTCGCCTATACCGGGTCCCCGACGCAGCTCTGCCGCCACCGCCACTCGGCAGTCGCCGAAGCCGTCGCTCCGTCCACCCCCGCACCTATTGACCTCTCTCCTCGACTCGCATCATCGCCCTCTCCCTGTAACCGCTCTCGGCTGACCAAATGGTCACCGGAGCCGCGAGTCCGACGAGCCCCTGTCGCCTCTATACGCTACCGCCGGCGTGCGCTGGTTAAAACCAGTGGGTGGGCCCGACCCTGATAATTAGGCACTAACCTAACCCCCTACCTAATATCCCACTGATTAGCAGGCCCCTTTTAATAAACTGACTAATTAAAACTGTTGTTAATAAACATCCTATGACACCTGGGTCCCACCCCTTGTTTTACTGGTCAACATTGACCTTTGACTTGATGACTGTGCATGCTGACTCAGCCTCTGGATCCACCTGTCATACTCAGCAGCTAGCTGCTGCTAGGTATAAAAGAATATTCCACTGTTTTAATTTTGAATTAATAATAATTTCAAAAATGAATAAAACTTTAAAAATTAATAGAAAATAAATCGTATCTCGGATGAAAAACTTTGTACATGAAAGTTGCTCAGAACGACAAGACGAATCCGGATACGCAGCCCGTTCGTCCACCACACATCCCTAACCTATCGAACTCGCAACTTTCCCCTCCGGTTCATCTGTCCAAAAACACGGAACACCGGGAATCCTTTCCCGGACGTTTCCCCCCTTTCCCGGTATCACCTAGTACTGCGTTAGGGCACACCTAGCACCGCGTATTGCTATGTTATGCCTGTTGTTGCTTTGATTGCTTTGTTATTTATTGTGTTCCCCCTCCGTTACTTCTTTTTGGTAGACCCCGGGACTGCCGGCGACCCCCAGTTCGACTACGGTGTTGATGACCCCTCCTTCTTGCCAGAGCAACCAGTCAAGCCCCCCCTTGATCACCAGATATCGCCTATTCTTCTCTATACTGCTTGCGTTAGATTAGTGTAGCATGTTACTGCTTTTAGTTAATCCTATACTGCTGCATAGCCTATCCTTGCTACTACTATTGTTACCTTTACCTGCTATCCTACTGCTTAGTATAGGATGCTAGTGTTCCATCAGTGGTCCTACACTCTTGTCCGTCTGCCATGCTATACTACTGGGCCGTGATCACTTCGGGAGGTGATCACGGGCATATACTATATACTTTACACTGTTACATTACCGGTGATACTGTTTGGAGATGGGGGCTGAAGGGGCAGGTGGCTCCATCCAGGTAGTGGTGGGCCTGGGTTCCCGACGGCCCCCGACTGTTACTTTGTGGTGCAGCGACAGGGCAGGTTGAGACCACCTAGGAGAGAGGTGGGCCTGGCCCTGGTTGGCGTTCGCGGATACTTAACACGTTTAACGAGATCTTGGTATTTGATCTGAGTCTGGCCACTGGTCTATACGCACTAACCATCTACGCGGGGATAGTTATGGGCACTCGACGTCATGGTATCAGCCGAAGCCTTCGTGACGTCAGCGACTGAGCGGCACGCGCCGGATTAGACCGTAAGCCTGCTCTTGTATTAAGGGGGCTAGTTCTGCTTTCGGCCGCCCTCGCAACGTGCAGGTGTGTAATGGGCGATGGGCCCAGACCCCTGCGCCATAGGATTTAGACCGGCATGCTGACCTCTCTGTTGTGCCTAGGTAGGGCTGCGACATGTTGATCTTCCGAGGCCGGGCATGACCCAGGAAAGTGTGTCCGGCCAAATGGGATCGAGCGTGTTGGGTTATGTGGTGCACCCCTACAGGGAAGTTAATCTATTCGAGTAGCCGTGATCTTCGATAACAGGACTACTTGGAGTTGTACCTTGACCTTATGACAACTAGAACCGGACACTTAATAAAACACACCCTTCCAAGTGCCAGATACAACCGACGATCGCTCTCTCATAGGGCGACGAGGGGAGGATCATTGGTTAGGATTATGCTATGCGATGCTACTAGGTGAACTTACCATCTACTCTCTTCTCCTGCTTCAAGATGGAGGTTACCAGAAGCATAGTCTTCGATAGGACTAGTTATCCCCCTCTTATTCCGGCATTCTGTAGTTCAGTCCACATATGATACCCCTTATTTCATTTGATACCAATGCATACATATGTAGTGTAGCTCCTTGCTTGCGAGTACTTTGGATGAGTACTCACGATTGCTTTTCTCCCCCTTTTTCCCCCTTCCTATACCCGATTGCCGCGACCAAACGATGGAGCCCAGGAGCCAGACGCCACCCTCGACGATGACTACTACTACTCGGGAGGTGCCTACTACTACGTGCAGCCCGCTGACGACGACCACAAGTAGTTTAGGAGGATCCCAGGCAGGAGGCATGCGCCTCTTTCGATCTGTATCCCAGTTTGTGCTAGCCTTCTTAAGGAAATATTGTTTAACTTATGTCTGTACTCGGATATTGTTGCTTCCGCTGACTCGTCTATGATCGAGCTCTTCTATTCGAGCCCTCGAGGCCCCTGGCTTGTAATATGATGCTTTTATGACTTATTTTATTTGTAGAGTTGTGTTGTGATATCTTCCCGTGAGTCCCTGATCTTGATCGTACACGTTTGCGTGTATGATTAGTGTACGGTCAAATTGGGGGCGTCACAATAGGTGGAATAGAATGGTGGTTGTGGAGAATACAAAAAGAGGGGAAGATAGTCTCACATCAACTAGGTGTATCAACGAGCTATGGAGATGCCCATCAATAGATATCAATGTGAGTGAGTAGGGATTGCCATGCAACGGATGCATTAGAGCTATAAGTATATGAAAGCTCAACAAAAGAAACTAAGTGGGTGTGCATCCAACTCGCTTGCTCACGAAGACCTAGGGCATTTTGAGGAAGCCCGTCATTGGAATATACAAGCCAAGTTCTATAATGAAAAATTCCCACTAGTATATGAAAGTGACAAAATGAGAGACTCTCTATCATGAAGATCATGGTTCTACTTTGAAGAACAAGTGTGGTAAAAGGATAGTAACATTGTCCCTTCTCTCTTTTTCTCTCATTTTTTTTGTTTGGGCCCTCTCTTTTTTATGGCCTCTTTTTTTCGTCCGGAGTCTCATCCCGACTTGTGGGGGAATCATAGTCTCCATCATCCTTTCCTCACTTGGGACAATGCTCTAAAAATGAAGATCATCACACTTCTTTTTTTCTTATAACTCAACAATTACAACTCAATACTTCGAACAAAATATGTCTCTATATGAATGCCTCCGGCGGTGTACCGGGATATGCAATGAATCAAGAGTGACATGTATGAAAGAATTATGAACAGTGGCTTCGACACAAATACGATGTCAACTACATGATCATGCTAGCAATATGACAATGATGGAGCATGTCATGATGAACGGAATGGTGGAAAGTTGCATGGCAATATATCTCGGAATGGCTATGGAAATTCCATGATAGGTAGGTATGGTGGCTGTTTTGAGGAAGGTATTTGGTGGGTGTATGATATCGGCGAAAAGTGCGCGGTATTAGAGAGGCTAGCAATGGTGGAAGGAAGGAAAGTGTGTATAATCCATGGACTCAACATTAGTCATAAAGAACTCATATACTTATTGCAAAAATCTAGAAGTTATCAAAGCAAAGTATTACGCGCATGCTCCTATGGGATATATTGGTAGGAAAAGACTATCGCTCGTCCCCGACCGCCACTCATAAGGAAGACAATCAATAAATAAATCATGCTCCGACTTCATCACATAACGGTTCACCATACGTGCATGCTACGGGAATCACAAACATTAACACAAGCATTTCTCAAATTCACAACTACTCAACTAGAATGAATCTAATATCACCATCCTCATATCTCAAAACAATTATCAAGCATCAATTTATTTCTTAGTATTCAACACACTCAAAAGAAAGTTTTACAAATCTTGAATACCAAGCATATTATTATTAAGCAAATTACCATGCTATTAAGACTCTCAAAATAATCTAAGTGAAGCATGAGAGATAAATATTTTATATAAAACAAATCCACCACCGTGCTCTAAAAGATATAAGTGAAGCGCTAGAGCAAAATTATATAACTCAAAAGATATAAGTGAAGCACTAGAGTAAAACTATAGAGCTCAAAAGATATAAGTGAAGCACATAGATTATTCTATCAAATTCCAAATTATGTATGGCTCTCTCAAAAGGTGTGTACAGCAAGGATGATTGTGGTAGACTAACAAGCAAAGACTCAAATCATAAAAGACGCTCCAAGCAAAACACATATCATGTGGTGAATAAAAATATAGCTCCAAG
Organism: Triticum urartu; assembly: GCF_056163025.1. Lineage (NCBI taxonomy): Eukaryota > Viridiplantae > Streptophyta > Magnoliopsida > Poales > Poaceae > Triticum > Triticum urartu. The sequence continues at coordinate 107,997,862 of NC_141875.1, read as the reverse complement.
TAAAGATACCGATAGAAGTAGACGAAAGAGGGGATGCCTTCCGGGGCATCCCCAAGCTTTGACTTTTAGGTGTCCTTAGATTATATTGGGGGTTCCATGGGCATCCCCAAGCTTAGGCTCTTGCCACTCCTTGTTCCATAATCCATCCAATCTTTACCCAAAACTTGAAAACTTCACAACACAAAACTTAAAGTAGAAAACTCGTGAGCTCCGTTAGCGAAAGAAAACAAAAGACCACTTCAAGGTACTGTAATTAACTCATTCTTTATTTATATGGGTGTTATACCTACTGTATTCCAACTTCTCTATGGATTATAAACTATTTTACTAGCCATAGATTCATCAAAATAAGCAAACAACAAACGAAAAACAGAATCTGTCAAAAACAGAACAGTCTGTAGTAATCTGAAACTAGCGCAAGATATGGAACCCCAAAAATTCTAAAATAAATTTCTGGACGTGAGGAATTTATCTATTAATCATATTAAAAAAGAATTAACTAAATATCGCTCTCCAAATAAAAATGACAGCAGTTCTCGTGAGCGCTAAAGTTTCTGTTTTTTACAACAAGTTCAACAAGACTTTCCCCAAGTCTTCCCAACGGTTCTACTTGGCACAAACACTAATTAAACACAAAAAACACAACGAAAACAGAGGCTAAATAATTTATTTATTTATTACTAAACAGGAGCAAAAATCAAGGAAGAAAAATAAAATTGGGTTGCCTCCCAACAAGCGCTATCGTTTAACGCCCCTAGCTAGGCATAACAAGCAAGAATAGATCTCGGTATTGCCATCTTTGGTAGGCAATCCATAAGTGGCTCTCATGATAGATTCATATGGTAATATTATTTTCTTTCTAGGTAAGTGTTCCATGCCTTTTTAATGGAAATTGGAATCTAATATTCCCTTCCTTCATATCAATAATTGCACCAACCGTTCTAAGGAAAGGTCTACCGAGAATAATAGGGCAAGAAGGATTGCAATCTATATCAAGAACGGTAAAATCTACGGGCACATAATTCCTATTTGCAACAATAAGAACATAATTAATTCTTCCCATAGGTTTCTTAATAGTGGAATCTGCAAGATGCAAGTTTAGAGAGGAATCATCAAAATTACAGAAATCTAGCAAATCACACAAAGTTTTGGGAATAGTAGAGACACTAGCACCAAAATCACACAAAGCATAAAACTCATGATCTTCAATTTTAATTTTAATAGTAGGTTCACACTCATCATAAAGTTTTCTACGGATAGAAACTTCCAATTCAAGTTTTTCTTCATATGATTGCATCAAGGCATCAATGATATGTTTAGTAAACGCTTTATTTTGACTATAAGCGTGAGGAGATCTTAGCACGGATTGCAAAAAGGAAATACAATCAATAAAAGAGCAATTTTCATAGTTAAATTCCTTGAAATCCATAATAGTGGGTTTAGCAACATATAGGGTTTTAATTTCTTCAATCCCACTTTTATCAAATTTAGCATCAAGATCAAAAGATTCAGAATTATTGGAACGCCTTCTAGGTAAAGGTGGATCATATTTAGTCCCATCATTATCAAGATTCATATTGCAAAACAAGGTTTAATAGGGGACACATCAATAACTTTTAGATCTTCATCATTATTTTCATAGGAACTAGAAGAACACGCTTTTATAAAGGCATCTTTCCTAGCACGCATCCTAGCGGTTCTTTCTTTGCACTCGTCAATGGAAATTATCATGGCTTTGAGATACTCATTGATATCATGCTTAGGTGGAATAGATCTAAGTTTCAAAGAATCAACATCAAGAGCAATTCTATCAACGCTCCTAGCCAAATCATCAATCTTAAGCAATTTTTCTTCAATCATAGCATTAAAATTCTTTTGCGAAGTAATACATTCTTTAATATTAGATTCAAAATATGAGGGCATCTTATTATAATTTCCATAAGAATTGTTGTAGGAATTACCATAATTATTAGAGGGATTACTAGGATAAGGCCTAGGATTGAAATTTCCTCTATACGCGTTGTTACCAAAATTGTTCCTACCAACAAAATTCACATCCATAGATTCATTATTATTCTCAATCAAAGTAGACAAGGGCACATCATTAGGATCAGAAGAAACACTCTTATTAGCAAATAATTTCATAAGTTCATTCGTCTTTCCACTCAAAACATTAATTTCTTCTTTCGCATGCACCTTTTTATTAGTAGATCTTTCAGTATGCCATTGAGAATGATTGACCATAATATTATCTAGGAGTTTAGTAGCTTCTCCTAAAGTGATTTCCATAAAAGTGCCTCCCGCGGCCGAATCTAAAAGATTTCTAGAAGCAAAATTCAATCTGGCATAAAAATTCTAAACAATCATCCACAAATTTAAACCATGAGTAGGGCAATTACGTATCATTAGTTTCATTCTCTCCCAAGCTTGTGCAACATGTTCCTGATCAAGTTGCTTAAAATTCATAATATCGTTTCTAAGACAGATGATCTTAGCGGGAGGAAAATACTTAGAGATAAAAGCATCTTTGCACTTGTTCCATGAATCAATACTATTTTTAGGCAAAGACAAAAACCAAGCTTTAGCACGATCTCTAAGCGAAAAAGGAAATAGCTTCAATTTAACAATATCATTATCGACATCTTTCTTCTTTTGCATGTCACACAAATCAACGAAGCTAATAAGATGGGTAGCGGCATCTTCACTAGGAAGGCCGGAGAACGGATATTTCATGACAAGATTCAGCAAAGCAGTATTAATTTCAGAAGATTCATCATCGGTAAGAGGAGCAATTGGAGTGCTAAGGAAATCATTATTATTGGTATTAGTGAAGTCACACAATTTAGTATTATCTTGAGCCATCGCGACAAACAAGCAAACTCACACAAGCAAACAAAAAGGCAAACGGGCAAAAAGAGGCAAATAGAGAGGGAGGAGGAGGATAGAGAGAGAGGGCGAATAAAACGGCAAGGGTGAATTAGGGGAGAGGAAAACAAGAGGAAAATGGCAAATAATGTAATGCGGGAGATAGGGATTGTGATGGGTACTTGGTATGTTCACTTTTGCGCAGACTCCCCGGCAATGGCGCCAGAAATTCTTCTTGCTACCTCTTGAGCACTACGTTGGATTTCTCTGAAGAGGAGAGGATAATGCAGCAAAGTAGCGTAAGTATTTCCCTCAGTTTTTGAGAACCAAGGTATCAATCCAGTAGGAGGCTACGCGCGAGTCCCTCGTACCTACACAAAAACAATAGCTCAACGCAACCAACACGCTTAGGGGTCGTCAATCCCTTCACGGTCACTTACGAAAGTGAGATCTGATAGAGATGATAAATAATATTTTTGGTATTTTTGGTATAGAGATGCAAAGTAAAAAGTAAAAGGCAAAGTAAAAGCAAAGCAATAATAAAGTGATGGAGATTAATATGATGAGAAAGAGACCCGGGGGCCATAGGTTTCACTAGTGGCTTCTCTCAAGAGCATAAGTATTCTACGGTGGGTGAACAAATTACTGTTGAGCAATTGACAGAATTGAGCATAGTTATGAGAATATCTAGGTATGATCATGTATATAGGCATCACATCCGAGATAAGTAGACCGACTCCTGCCTGCATCTACTGCTATTACTCCACTCATCGACCGCTATCCAGCATGCATCTAGAGTATTAAGTTAAAAACAGAGTAACGCCTTAAGAAAGATCACATGATGTAGAGGGATAGTTTCATGCAATATGATAAAAAACCATCTTGTTATCCTCGATGGCAACGATACAATACGTGCCTTGCTGCCCCTTCTGTCACTGGGAAAGGACACCGCAAGATCGAACCCAAAGCTAAGCACTTCTCCCATGGCAAGAAAAACCAATCTAGTAGGCCAAACCAAACTGATAATTTGAAGAGACTTGCAAAGATAACCAATCATACATAAAAGAATTCAGAGAAGATTCAAATATTATTCATAGATAGACTTGATCATAAACCCACAATTCATCGGTCTCAACAAACACACCGCAAAAAGAAGATTACATCGAATAGATCTCCATGAGAGAGGGCGAGAACATTGTATTGAGATCCAAAAAGTGAGAAGAAGCCATCTAGCTACTAACTATGGACCCGTAGGTCTGAAGTAAACTACTCACACTTCATCGAAAGGGCTTGGATGATGATGTAGAAGCCCTCCGTGATCCATGCCCCCTCCGGCGGAGCTCCGGAACAGGCCCCAAGATGGGATCTCATGGATACAGAAAGTTGCGGCGGTGGAATTAGGTTTTTGGCTCCGTATTTGATCGTTTGGGGGTATGTGGGTATATATAAGAGGAAGAAGTACGTCAGTGGAGCAACAGGGGGCCCATGAGGGTGGGGGCGCGCCTGGTAGGGTAGGGCACGCCCCCTACCTTGTGGCCTCCTGTTACGTGCCTTGACGTAGGGTCCAAGTCTGCTAAGTTGTATTCGGTGAGAAAATCACGTTCCCGAAGGTTTCATTCCGTTTGGACTCCGTTTGATATTCCTTTTCTTCGAAACCCTAAAACAGGCAAAAAACAGCAATTTTGGGTTGTGCCTTCGGTTAATAGGTTAGTCCCAAAAATAATATAAAAGTGGATAATAAAGCCCAATATAGTCCAAAACAGTAGATAATATAGCATGGAGCAATCAACAATTATAGATACGTTGGAGACGTATCAATCTCCCCGGCAACGGCGCCAGAAATCCTTCTTGCTACCTCTTGAGCATGCGTTGGTTTTCCCTTGAAGAGGAAAGGGTGATGCAGCAAAGCAGCATAAGTATTTCCCTCAGTTTTTGAGAACCAAGGTATCAATCCAGTAGGAGAGCACGCGCGAGTCACCTCATACCTACACAAACAAATAAGAACTTCGCAACCAACGCGATAAAGGGGTTGTCAATCCCTTCACGGCCACTTGCAAGAGTGAGATCTAATAGAGATAATAATAGTAATAATAATAATAATAATAATAATAATAATAATAATAAGAGAAATATTTTTTGTATTTTTATGATATAAATTGAAAGTAAACATTGCAAAATAAAATAGATCAGAAACTTGTATGATGGAAAACAGACCCGGGGGCCATAGGTTTCACTACTGGCTTCTCTCAAGATAGCATAAGTATTACGGTGGGTGAACAAATTACTGTCGAGCAATTGATAGAATTGAGCATAGTTATGAGAATATCTAGGTATGATCATGTATATAGGCATCACGTCTGTGACAAGTAGACTGACTCCTGCCTGCATCTAATACTATTACTTCACACATTGACCGCTATCCAGCATGCATCTAGAGTATTAAGTTCATAAGAACGGAGTAACGCCTTAAGCAAGATGACATGATGTAGAGGGATAAACTCATGCAATATGATATAAACCCCATCTTTTTATCCTCGAAGGCAACAATACAATACGTGTCGTTTCCCCTACTGTCACTGGGATCAAGCACCACAAGATTGAACCCAAACCTAAGCACTTCTCCCATTGCAAGAAAGATCAATCTAGTAGGCCAAACCAGACTGGTAATTCGAAAATACTTGCAAAGATAACCAATCATACATAAAAGAATTCAGAGAAGATTCAAATATTGTTCATAGATAATCTTGATCATAATCCCACAATTCATCGGATCTCGACAAACACACCGCAAAAGAAGATTATATCGAATAGATCTCCAAGAGAATCGAGGATAACTTTGTATTGAGATCCAAAGATAAAGAAGAAGCCATCTAGCTAATAACTATGGACCCAAAGGTCTGAGGTAAACTACTCACACATCATCAGAGAGGCTATGGTGTTGATGTAGAAGCCCTCCGTGATCAATGCCCCCTCCGGCAGAGCGTCGAAAAAGGCCCCAAGATGGGATCTCGCGGGTACAGAAGGTTGCGGCGATGGAATTAGGTTTTCGTGGTGCCCCCTGATGTTTTCAGGGTATGTAGGTATATATAGGAGGAAGAAGTAGGTCGGTGGAGCCATGAGGGGCCCACGAGGGTGGAGGGCGCGCCCAGGGGGTAGCTGCGCCCCCTGCCTCGTGGCTTCTTCATTGGTTGCTTGACGTCCACTCCAAGTCCTTTGGATCATGTTTGTTCCAAAAATCATGTTCCCGAAGGTTTCATTCCGTTTGGACTCCGTTTGATATTCTTTTTCTGCGAAACACTGAAATAGGCAAAAAACAACAATTCGGAATGGGCCTCCGGTTAATAGGTTAGTCTCAAAAATAATATAAAAGTGTATAAATAAGCCCATTAAACATCCAAAACAGAATATATAATAGCATGGAAGAATCAAAAATTATAGATACGTTGGAGACGTATCACTTAAGTCTGTTCGAATCATGTTAGCAATTGCCGCATTTATGATTATGAAATTTGGCAAATGGATGTCAAAACTGCATTCCTTAATGGATATCTTAAAGAAGAGTTGTATATGATGCAATCAGAAGGTTTTGTTGATCCAAAAGATGCTAACAAAGTGTGCAAGCTCCAGCGATCCATTTATGGACTGGTGCAAGCCTCTCGGAGTTGGAATATACGCTTTGATAGTGTGATCAAAGCATGTGGTTTTATACAGACTTTTGGAGAAGCCTGTATTTACAAGAAAGTGAGTGGGAGCTGTGTAGCATTTCTGATATTATATGTAGATGACATATTGTTGATCGGAAATGATACTGAATTTCTGAATAGCATAAAAGGATACTTGAATAAGAACTTTTCAATGAAAGACCTCGGTGAAGCTGCTTATATATTGGTCATCAAGATCTATGGAGATAGATCAAGACGCTTAATTGGACTTTCACAAGGAACATACCTCAATAAAGTTTTGAAGAAGTTCAAAATGGATCAAGCAAAGAAAGGGTTCTTGCATGTGTTACAAGGTGTGAAGTTGAGTCAGACTTAATGCATGACCACTGCAGAAGATAGAGAGAAAATGAAAGTCATTCCCTATGCTTCAGCCATAGGTTCTATCATGTATGCAATGTTGTGTACCAGACCTGATGTGTGCCTTGCTATCAGTTTAGCAGGGAGGTACCAAAGTAATCTAGGAGTGGATCACTCCACAGCGGTCAAGAACATCCTGAAATACCTGAAAAGGACTAAGGATATTTTTGTCATTTATGGAGGTGACAAAGATCTCGTCGTAAATGGTTACGTCGATGCAAGATTTGACACCGATCCGGATGACTCAAGTCACAAACCGGATACATATTTTTATTGAATGGTGGAGCTGTCAGTTGGTGCGGCTCCAAGCAGAGCATCATGGCGGGATCTACGTGTCAAGCGGAGTACATAGCTGCTTCAGAAGCAGCAAATGAAGGATTTTGGATGGAGTTCATCTCTGATCTAGGTGTCATACCTAGTGCATCGGGTCCAATGAAACTCTTTTGTGACAATACTGGTGCAATTGCCTTGGCAAAGGAATCCAGATTTCACAAGAGAACCAAGCACATCAAGAGACGCTACAATTCCATCCGTGATCAAGTCAAGGAGGGTGACATGGAGATTTGCAAGATACATACGGATCTGAATGTTGCAGACCCGTTCACTAAGCCTCTCTCACGAGCAAAACATGATCAGCACTAAGACTCCATGGCTGTTAGAATCATTACAATGTAATCTAGATTATTGACTCTAGTTCAAGTGGGAGACTGAAGGAAATATGCCCTAGAGGCAATAATAAAGTTGTTATTTATATTTCCTTATATCATGATAAATGTTTATTATTCATGCTAGAATTGTATTAACCGGAAACTTAGTACATGTGTGAATACATAGACAAACATATTGTCACTAGTATGCCTCTACCTGACTAGCTCGTTGATCAAATATGGTTTAGTTTCCTAGCCATGGACAAAGAGTTGTCATTTGATAAACGGGATCACATCATTAGAGAATGATGTGATCGACTTCACCCATCCGTTAGCTTAGCACTTTGATCGTTTAGTTTACTGCTATTGCTTTCTCCATAACTTATACATGTTCCTATGACTATGAGATTATGCAAGTCCCGAATACTAGAGGAACACTTAGTGTGCTATCAAATGTCACAACGTAACTGGGTGACTATAAAGATGCTCTACAGGTGTCTCCGATGGTGTATGTTCAGCTGGCATACATCAAGTGTTCTCAAATCTTTAAAGACTCAGTCCGATAAGATAACTTCAAAGGGGAAACTCAATCCATTACAAGAGAGTAGAGGGGGGAAGAAACATCATAGGATCCAAATATAATGGCAAAGCTCGCGATACATCAAGATCGTGCCAAATCAAGAACATGAGAGAGAGAGAGAGAGATCAAACACATAGCTACTGGTACATACCCTCAGCCCCGAGGGAGAACTACTCCCTCCTCGTCATGGAGAGCACCGGGATGATGAAGATGGCCACAAGAGAAGGATTCCCCCTCCGGCAGGGTGCCAGAACGGGTCTAGATTGGCTTTCGGTGGCTACGGAGACTTCTGGCGGCGGAACTCCCGATCTATTGTGTTCCCTGATCGTTTTAGGGTATATGGAGATATATAGGAGGAAGAAGTACGTCAGGGGGGCCACGAGGGGCCCATGAGGGTGGAGGGATCGCCCAGGGGGGGTGGGCGCGCCCCTACCTCATGGCCTCCTCGAAGCTTCCTTGACGTAGACTCCAAGTCTCCCGGGTTGCTTTCCTTCCAAAAATGAGTTCCGTGAAGTTTCAGGTCAATTGGACTCCGTTTGATTTTCCTTTTCTGCGAAACACTGAAACAAGGGGAAAAACAAGAACTGGCACTGGGCTCTGGGTTAATAGGTTAGTCCCAAAAATAATATAAAAGTGCATAATAAAGCCCATAAACATCCAAAGTTGATAATATAATAGCATGGAACAATCAAAAATTATAGATACATTGGAGACGTATCACACTCCTTTATATACGAGGGAAGGAGCACCCCATAGACACACAAGTTGATCTCTTAGCCGTGTGCGGTGCCCCCCTCGACAGATTTCCACCTCGGTCATATCGTTGTAGTGCTTAGGCGAAGCCCTGCGTCGGTAACTTCATCATCACCGTCATCACGCCGTCGTGTTGACGAAGCTCTCCCCCGACAGTCAGCTGGATCTAGAGTTCGTGGGACGTCACCGACCTGAACGTGTGCGGATCGCGGAGGTGCCTTAACTTTGATGCTAGGATCGGTCAGATCGTGAAGACGTATGACTACATCAACCATGTTGTCATAACGCTTCCGTTTACGGTCTATGAGGGTACATAGACAACACTCTCCCCTCTCATTGCTATGCATCACGCAGATGGATCTTGCGTGTGCGTAGGAATTTTTTTGAAATTACTGCGTTCCCCAACACAAATAATGGTGAAGTGTCATGTAGTCGACGTTCACATAATACCAATAGAGGAAAGACAACATACATCTCATCAAAATGTCGAACGAATACCAAATTCACATGACTACTTATAACAAGACTTCTCCGATGTCCTCAGGAACAAACGTAACTAATCACAAATCATATTCATGTTCATAGTCAGACGGGTATTAATGTGCATAAAGGATCTGAACATATAATCTTCCACCGAATAAACCAACTAGCATCAACTACAAGGAGTAATCAACACTACTAGCAACCCACGGGTACCAATCTGAGGTTTTGAGACAAAGATCGGATACAAGAGACGAACTAGGGTTTGAGAGGAGATGGTGTTGGTGAAGATGTTGATGGAGATTGACCCCCTCCCGATGAGAGGATCGATGGCGATGACGATGGTGACGATTTCCACCTCCCGGAGGGATGTTTCCACGGTAGAGTAGCTCCGCCGGAGCCCTAGATTGGTTCCGCCAAGGTTCCCCTCGAGACGGCGGCGCTTCATTCCGAAAGCTTCCCCCCTGAATTTTTCCAGGGCAAAAGACACCTTATACCAGAAGATGGGCATCGGGGGGCTTCCAGGTGGCCCACGAGGCAGGGGGCGCGCCCCCACCCTCGTGGACGGTGGGTGGCCCCCCTCGGTGCTTCCTTCGCCCAATATTTTTTATATATTCCAAAACTGACTCTCGTGGAGTTTCAGGACTTTTGGAGTTGTGCAGAATAGGTCTCTAATATTTGCTCCTTTTCCAGCCCAGAATTCTAGCTGCCGGCATTCTCCCTCTTCATGTAAACCTTGTAAAATAAGAGAGAAAAGGCATAATATTGTGACATAATGTGTAATAACCGCCCATAATGCAATAAATATCGATATAAAAGCATGATGCGAAATGGACGTATCAACTCCCCCAAGCTTAGACCTCGATTGTCCTCAAACGGAAGCCGATATCGAAAAATATGTCCACATGTTTAGAGATAGAGGTGTCGATAAAATAAAATACGGACGTGAGGGCATCATGATTATTCTTAGAATAGCAATATATATATATATATATATATATATTGTCATATGATTTCTTATGCTGAAGTAACAATCTATTCACAATGTAAACTATAAATCAGAAACTTCGTTGAGAACTAGCAAAATATAATCTCAGTCATTGAAGCAATTGCAATTTATCATAACATCGGAAAGAGTCAATATAGGAGCTTTTCAGCAAGTCCACATACTCAACTATCATTTAGTCTTTCACAATTGCTTACACTCATGCAATACTTATGGGTATGAAGTTTTAATCGGACACAGAGAAAGATAGGGGCTTATAGTTTTTCCTCCCAACCTTTTACCTCAAGGGTAACGTCAACAATAATGCTTTATGAGAACCCACATCCAATTATATATATATATATATATATATATATATATATATATATATATGTATATATAGAGTAGCACTATTCTGATCCCGGGATCAGAATAGTTATTCTGATCACGGTTCGCGCTATATAGGGCGCGACAAGGTATCCCGAACTCACGGAAGCGTTAGCGAAAAAAGAAAAAAAAGGAAAAAAACACTCCCAATCCCATCGCCCCCAACCTCGTGCCCCCGCACCAGATCTCCCTCAGCCCCGCGCCGCCGCATGAACCTCCCCGGGGTCCCCGCCGCCACGCGACCTTCGTGGCCACCCTGCCGTCGTGCGACCTCCCGGGACCCTTTCTGGTCCGCGCCGCCACCCCGCCTTCCTTCCTGGCCACTGCCGCCGCCCGGGGTCCAATCGACGACAGCGCCGCCCACCGGGTCCCTGCCGCCACCGCTGGAAGGGGTCCCATCAATGGGAGCACCCTGCGACGCACGCCACCCACTGGGTCGCGGTCGTCTCCCTCCACCAGCCCCCGAGTGCGGCTTCCTCTGGCTCCCATGTGCTCCTCGACTCTGGTGAGTGTGTGTCCCAGCACCTCCCCATTGACCTTCTTCTACGGAGCCGGCAGTGGCTCCTCCTTCCTGCAGCAACATGCACTCCTCAAAAAAGTGACGCCCACCTGCTGCTATGCCGACCTGCTCCCTCTGCTACCCATGAACTTTCCATTTTTCCATGAGTGCTAGTTCTTTTATCTCATGAACTATGTGAACAAGTACTGTAAGCTAGGAACACTAATTCTTTTGATTTTTGGTCTGTGTCAGAGGAGCATGTTTCCCTGGATTCCAACTACAGTGGTCGACGTTGTGAAGAAACCCAACTTGCGGTGCGGACTTTCTTCCTGCGACCAATCTGAACTTCAGTGCCCTACTGACGTCTTCCTCCTGAACCCTGTTCCTCTCGGCGTCCAATTTTAAACACTATAAAGTTGGGGAAATGATGGTTTATGGGTTTCAAATATTAATCATTGCAAAAGATGTTGCTAGCAGTGTTTTGAGTTGTTATGTGTGCATTTTAATTTGCTGGAATTTTTTGTATGACATACATGATCAAGTTCAGAGGACACCTGTGTTCATGCATGCACAAATGGTTGTGTGTGTCTTCGTGCAATGGGTAGTTCGTTTTTTCTTTCTACATACAAAAATAAAGAAGTTCAAACAAAAAAATGCAAAGGTTCAAAAAAATATGTGACAAAAAAGGTCGTTTAATATACGAGCGAAAAAATGTAAATTCACACAGGAAGTTCAATATATAAGAAGTTTTTTGTATGTTTTATCATGTAGGAAGCTATTTTTTAGAAAAAAGTAGAGTTGTTGAAAATTCATTAAAAATGCATTATTTTCTGTGACGAATGGATAATACCACGAAGTCCAGATTGAAAAACCAAAAAGTCAATTTAAAAAAAAGTAGAATAGTTCAATGTATACGAAAAGCCCAGATTTTCCTCATTACTAAATAATAAACCAAGAAGTTCAATTTCAAAAACCGGAGCAGTTCGATATTTAATACAAAAACTCAATTTTTCTCGTTACTAACGAATAAACCAAGAAGTTCAGTTTGAAATAACGAAGAAGTTGTATAATGTTTATTACAAAACTAAGAATTTTTTTCTGTTACAAATGAACAACACCGAGAAGTCCAAATTGAAAAAAAAATCATGAAGTTCAATTTTATAAAATAGAATTGTTCAATGTATATGAAAAACCCAGATTTTCCTTGCTACTAAATAATAAACCAAGAAGTTCAGTTTCAAAAATTGGAGCAGTTTCAATATTTATTACAGAAACTCATAATTTTACGGTTTGCGAAATTTTACGATTTTCCAAATTACTATTTAACCATAGGGAATTAGAGAAAACTTTCAACATGTGGAAGTAGCGGTTTTGCAGCAGCTTTCTAACGCCATAGTATTTGCCTCATTCCGATAAACGGTTTAGAAATGCGATCAAAAATATGATTCACGTTTTTTGTATGAAGAAAAAACGGTTTTCAAAACTGCTCTTAAACCGCTCACAATTTGCCAAAAATTTAACTTGGGTCATGATACTGGTGTCCATAGCTTTCCAGCGGTATATAGCAAGCCCCATTTGGGCAATGTTGGCGGAAGTTCAACCTAGCACTGGAGGAAGTTCAGGTCGAACAAATCAGGCAGTAAAATTGCAAAAAACACAAGTTCATCACGACCTAAGAGCAAAATCTGCCAATGAGCGAGTGAGAGAAGTTCAAAGGAAAAACAACGGGGAGTTCAACTACTACGCGGAATGCGTTTCAGGTGAGGATAAAAGAATGTAAAACTAAAAGCCTAAAACATTTGTTGCAAGAAGTTCACGTGCTTCTCCGAGTGAAGTTCGAGAACTCTAGTGCTAGACGTCCGACCTTCAATTACATGTAAAAAACAGAGTGAAGTTCAAACAAGCATGCCCCAGAAGTTCAACTACTTCACGCAGTGCATATCCATTCGTGATGAACGCAAAAATCATGATCTCGCCATTGAGGTTTGTTAAAAAAATATTGTGAGAGGGGTTTGTACAAAAGGAATATCATTTGTGTAACACCGACGAATGGGTGAAAAATTACAAACAAAAATACGCGACAGAAGTTCAACGTGAAAACAGAAGGAAGTTCAACCACTACGCTAAATGAATTTTGAATGAAAATGTTTTAAACCGTCGCGAGTATGAAAAAAATGATCAAGACGGAAAAGTTGCGTGTTTACAGCAGCTTTCCATCGGTATATCACTTGCTCAATTTTGGTGAGTGGATGAAGAGCTACGAGCAGTGGATGGAGAGCTGCGAGCAAAAAAATATGTGAAAAACAGAGTGAAGTTCAGGTGCGCACGCCGAGAAGTTCAAGTTCTTCACGCGGTGCATTTTCGACAATCTGTTTCGCGAAAAAGGCAGAACGAATGATCTCGCCATTTTTGAAATTACTTGAAAATGACTAGGAATCAGAGAAAACCATCAACATGAAAAAGTTTCGCATTTTCCATAGCTTTCCAATGCTATATTATTTGCATCATTCCGATAAAGTTTGTACAAATTACGGCAAAAATACATTTTCCGCCATTTTTTAAATTGACTTAAAACTGCAAGGAATTGGGAGAAATAATATACACCAAAAAGTTTCGCATTTCCTCAAGCTTTCCAACGCCATATCATTTGCTGCATACCGACCTACGGTTCAAAAAATATCTCGAAAATACGAACTCGATGGAACTTGTACGTTTTCTAAATTACTTTTAAACCATTCAAAATTAGAAAAAACTTTCAACATGGAAAATAGCGCATTTCCATAAGATTTCCAACCCCATATCATTTGCCTCAATTGGATTAGCCGTTTAGAAATGGCATCAAAAATACGAACTCGGTTGTTCGGTTTGCAATATTTTATGATTTTCCAAATTACTCTTTAACCATAGGGAATTAGAGAAAACTTTCAACATATGGAAGGAGCGGTTTTTCAGCAGCTTTCCAACGCCATATTATTTGCCTCATTCTGATAAACGGTTTGGAAACGCGGTCGAAAATACGATTCACGTTTTTTGTATGAAGAAAAAACGATTTTCAAAAGTGCTCTTAAACAACTTACATTTTGCCAAAAATTTAACTTGGGTCATGATACTCATGTCCATAGCTTTACAACGGTATATGGCAAGCCCCATTTGGGCAATGTTGGCGGAAGTTCAACCTAGCACTCGGGGAAGTTCAACGTACTACTGTCGGGGCAGGTCAGGTTGTGATCAGAATATTATTCTCATCCCGTGATCAGAATAGTGTTTATATATATATAGTTTTACTATTCATCACCCAGGGTGTAGAATAAGTTATTCTTCACCCGAAGTAATCTTACAATCATTTCATAATTAAATTACGTTTCAAATTCAAATAGTTACATTCCTATTGATTCACTACGTAAAATTTGACATAAAAAAATAAAAATATAGGTCATAAGACAAGAAAATTTGCAGTTTATGTGTATTTTAGACTATGTTTTTACGTTTGTAATTTTACATAATATGAAATATTTTTTACTGCGATTATATATTTTCTTACGGTCCCTTTTTGCGTCAGAAATAATAAAAAACTTACGGAACATAAAATTACAGTGCATTGATGGTAAAATAAAAGGGGGTGAAGAATAACTATTCCTCACCCAGGGTGACGAATAGCGTGACCCTATATATATATATATATATATATATCAGGATCTTTCCAACACATAGTGCTTGCCAAAGGATAAAGTGTAAAAAGGGAAGGTGAAGATCACCATGACTCTTGTATAAGGTATAAGACACAAATAAAAGATATGCCCTTCGCAGAGGGAAGCAGAGGTTGTCATGTGCTTTTATGGTTGGATGCACAAAATCTTAATGCAAAAGAACGTCACTTTATATTTCCACTTGCGATAGGGACCTTTATTATGCAGTCCGTCGCTTTTATTTCTTCCATATCACAAGCTCGTATAAAGCTTATTTTCTCCACACTAATAGATCATACATATTTAGAGAGCGATTTTTATTGCTTGCAACAATGACAACTTACTTGAAGGATCTTATTCAATCCATAGGTAGATATGGTGGACTCTCATGGCAAAACTGGGTTTAAGGATATTTGGAAGCACAAGTAGTATCTCTACTTGGTGCAAAGAATTTGGCTAGCATAAGGGGGAAAGGCAAGCTCAACATGTTGGATGATCCATGACAATATAATTTATTTTGGATATAAGAAAACATAACCCATTACGTTGTCTTCCTTGTCCAGCATCAACTTTTTAGCATGTCATATTTTAATAAGTGCTCACAATCATAAAAGATGTCCAAGATAGTATATTTATATGTGAAAACCTCTCTTTCTTTATTACTTCCTATTAATTGCAGCGATGACCAAAACTATGTTTGTCAGCTCTCAACAACTTTTATTCATCATACTCTTTATATGTGAACTCATTACTATCCATAAGATCAATATGATCTCTTTATTTCTTTTTGTTCTTCCCTTTTTTTCTTTTATTCCCTCAAGATCATAGCAAGATAACCAAGCCCTCGACTCAAGACTAATCTTTATTATATATAGCTCACGGACTCGATTACATAGATAAGGATCAACACAAAAACTCAAAGCTGGATCATACTAAACTTTATTCTGCTAGATCAAGATATAACCAAAAGGATCGAACTAAGAAAAATGGTAAAGATAGAAGTGTGATGGTGATATGATACTGGGGCACCTCCCCCAAGCTTGGTAGTTGCCAAGGGGAGTGCCCATACCCATGTATTTATGTCTCTTTCTTCGGAGTTGGTGATGATGGAGTTGTTGATGATGTAGTTAGCTGCAATAATGCACCCTTCAGAACTTGCAGTTCTTGGAGCACACATTGGAGCATATTTGCATTCTTCTGAATTTCCTCCATAAGATGCTTATTTTCAGGCCTCCAAGAACTCTTCCCTGCATTGCTTTCACTTGGATGGGATATGTCCCAATTGGAGGGTATATGTGTACGAGGGGTGTTCTCTACTCCATAATTATGAACCAAATTATGGAAGTTGTTCCGATGTAACCTGTGTAAGGGCCTCCTAGGGGGAAGCCCTTCTTGAACCTCTTGGCCTTCATGATTGTTTGTAGCTTCTATTGCTTGATGGGGATTCAGAATAGTGGAGATGCCCGCCAAAGTTCCCCTCTTCGAAGCCGGAGGTTGTTCCTCAAGCGAATCTCCTTCATCCTCCTCCATCATGGCTCCCTCGGCATCCTCCCTTCTAAGTTCCATCCGCATCAACCAAGCATCGCCATCCGCGTTGTTGGAGGAGGAGGAGGACATAATGCTTGGCCTTGGAAACCCTGGCAGAAAACAGCTCAAAACAAAAGCAGAGGATTGTGTTGTGGTACGGTGGTCAAAACCTTCGGGAGATTATATAATGAATTTTTACCGACCAAAAGAAGTATCGTGCAAGAAAACGGAGTCCAGAGGGCACACGAAGTGCCCACGAGGCAGGGGGCGTGCCCAGGGGGTAGGGCGCGCTCTCCACCCTCGTGGATGCCTCGTGTCCCTTTCGGACTACTTCTTATTTTCCTATTTTCTTAAATATTACAAAACGGGGAAAATGCCATTAGAACTGTTTTTGAGTCGTTTTACTTACCGTACCACATACCTATTCCTTTTCGGAGTCTGAAACGTTCTAAAAAGTGTCCCTTATGTACTCCTCCAGGGTTACGGTGTCAATAACATTAGCTTCAGCATTTATGGGATTACCTGAGGTATAATGTTTGATTATTTGACCGTTCACCACCTTCGGGTTTCTGCCTTCGAAGTTGTTGATTTTTATGGCGCCAGAACGATAGACCTCCCCGATAACATAAGGACCTTCGCATTTAGAGAGGAGTTTTCCTACAAAAAATCTTAAAAGAGAGTTGTATAACAGAACATAATCAACTACATTAAACTCACGCTTTTGTACCCTTTTGTCATGCCATCTTTTAACTTCTTATTTAAACAGTTTAGCATTCTCATAGGCCTGGGTTCTCCACTCATCAAGTGAGCTAATGTCAAATAGTCTCTTCTCACCGGCAAGTTTGAAATCATAATGGAGCTCTTTAATGGCCTGATGTCTACTACACAACCTTCTTCTTGTAGACGTTGTTGGGCCTCCAAGTGCAGAGGTTTGTAGGACAGTAGCAAATTTCTCTCAAGTGGATGACCTAAGGTTTATCAATCCATGGGAGGTGTAGGATGAAGATGGTCTCTCTCAAACAACCCTGCAACCAAATAACAAAGAGTCTCTTGTGTCCCCAACACACACAATACAATGGAAAATTGTATAGGTGCACTAGTTCAGCGAAGAGATGGTGATACAAGTGCAATATGGATGGTAGATAAATGTTTTTGTAATCTGAAAATATAAAAACAGCAAGGTAACTAATGATAAAAGTGAGCACAAACAGTATTGCAATGTGTTGAAACAAGGCCTAGGGTTCATACTTTCCCTAGTGCAAGTTCTCTCAACAATAATACCATAATTAGATGATATAACTATCCCTCAACATGCAACAAAGAGTCACTCCAAAGTCACTAATAGCGGAGAACAAACGAAGAGATTATTGTAGGGTACGAAATCACCTCAAAGTTATTCTTTCTGATGGATCTATTCAAGAGTCCGTAGTAAAATAACATGAAGCTATTCTTTCCGTTCAATCTATCATAGAGTTCGTACTAGAATAACTCCTTAACACACAAATCAATCAAAACCCTAATGTCACCTCAAGTATCCGGGGGTATGATTATATGATATGCATCACACAATCTCAGATTCATCTATTCAACCAACACAAAGAACTTCAAAGGGTGCCCCAAAGTTTCTACCGGGGAGTCAAGACAAAAATGTGTGCCAACCCCTATTCATAAGTTCACAAGGTCATGGAACTCGCAAGTTGATCACCAAAACATACATCAAGTGGATCACGTGATATCCCATTGTCACCACAGATAAGCACATGCAAGACATACATCAAGTGTTCTCAAATCCTTAAAGACTCAATTCGATAAGATAACTTCAAAGGAAAAACTCAATCCATTACAAGAGAGTAGAGGGGGAGAAACATCATAAGATCCAACTATAATAGCAAAGCTCGTGATACATCAAGATCGGGCCAAATCAAGTACATGAGAGAGAGAGAGAGATCAAACACATAGCTACTGGTACATACCCTCAGCCCCGAGGGTGTACTACTCCCTCCTCGTCATGGAGAGCGTCGGGATGATGAAGATGGCCACCAGAGAGGGATTCCCCCCTCCGGTAGGGTGCCGAAACGGGTCTAGATAGGTTTTTCATGGCTCTGGAGGCTTGCGGTGGCGGAACTCCCGATCTAGGTTTCTTTCTGGAAGTTTGGGTATATATAAGGGAACAAGTCAGGGGGGTCTCCGAGGTGGCCACCAGGTAGAAGGGCGCGCCTAGGGGGGTAGGGCGCACCCCCACCCTTGTGGATGCCTCAGGACTCTTCTGGACCATCTCCGGTACTCTGTGGGCTTCTTCTGGTCCAAAAATAATCTCCATGAAATTTCAGGTCAATTGGACTCCGTTTGGTTTTCCTTTTTTGTGATACTCAAAAACAAGGAAAAAACAGAAAGTGGCACTAGGCTCTAGGTTAATAGGTTAGTCCCAAAAATCATATAAATGCATATAAAACATCCAAGGTTGATAATATAATAGCATGGAACAGTCAAAAATTAAAGACACGTTGGAGACGTATCAAACATCCCCAAGCTTAATTCCTGCTCGTCCTCGAGTAGGTAAATGATAAAAACAGAATTTTTGATGTGGAATGCTACCTAACATATTTATCCATGTAATTCTCTTTATTGTGGCAAGAATATTCAGATCCGGAAGATTCAAGAGAAAAGTTTAATATTAACATAAAAATAATAATACTTCAAGCATACTAACAAAGAAATCATGTCTTCTCAAAATAACATGGCCAAAGAAAGCTATCCCTACAAAATCATATAGTCTGGCTATGCTCTGTCTTCATCACGCAAAATATTTAAATCATGCACAACCCCGATGACAAGCCAAGCAATTGTTTCATACTTTTGATGTTCTCAAACTTTTTCAATCTTCACGCAATACATGGGCGTGAGCCATGGACATGGCACTATAGGTGGAATAGAATGGTGGTTGTGGAGAAGACAAAAAGGAGAAGATAGTGTCACATTAACTAAGCGTATCAACGGGCTATGGAGATGCCCATCAATAGATATCAATGTGAGTGGGTAGGGATTGCCATGCAACAGATGCACTAGAGCTATAAGTGTATGAAAGCTCAAAAAAACTAAGTGGGTGTGCATCCAACTCGCTTGCTCACGAAGACCTAGGGCATTTTGAGGAAGCCCATCATTGGAATATACAAGCCAAGTTCTATAATGTAAAATTCCCACTAGTATATGAAAGTGACAACATAGGAGACTCTCTATCATGAAGATCATGGTGCTACTTTGAAGCACAAGTGTGGTAAAAGGATAGTAACATTGTCCCTTCTCTCTTTTTCTCTCATTTCTTCTTTTTTTCTTTTTTTCATCCAGAGTCTCATCCCGACTTGTGGGGGAATCATAATCTCCATCATCCTTTCCTCACATGGGACAATGCTCTAATAATGATGATCATCACACTTTTATTTACTTACAACTCAAGAATTACAACTCGATACTTAGAACAAAATATGCCTCTATATGAATGCCTCCGGCGATGTACTGGGATGTGCAATGAATCAAGAGTGACATGTATGAAAGAATTATGAATGGTGGCTTTGCCACAAATACGATGTCAACTACATGATCTTGCAAAGCAATATGACAATGATGAAACGTGTCAAAACAAACGGAACGGTGGTAAGTTGCATGGCAATATATCTCGGAATGGCTATGGAAATGCCATAATAGGTAGGTATGGTGGCTGTTTTGAGGAAGGTATATGGTGGGTGTATGTTACCGGCGAAAGGTGTGTGGTATTAGAGGCTAGCAATGGTGAAAGGGTGAGAGTGTGTATAATCCATGGACTCAACATTAGTGATAAAGAACTCACATACTTATTGCAAAAATTTATTAGTTATCGAAACAAAGTACTACGCGCATGCTCCTAGGGGGATAGATTGGTAGGAAAAGACCATCGCTCGTCCCCGACCGCCACTCATAAGGAAGACAATCAATAAATAAATCATGCTCCGACTTCATCACATAACGGTTCACCATACGTGCATGCTGCGGGAATCACAAACTTTAACACAAGTATCTCTCAAATTCAAAACTACTCACTAGCATGACTCTAATTTTACCATCTTCATATCTCAAAACAATCTTAAAGAATCAAACTTCTCATAGTATTCAATGCACTTTATATGAAAGTTTTTATTATACCCATCATGGATGCCTATCATATTAGGACTAATTTCATAACCAAAGCAAATTACCATGCTGTTCTAAAATACTCTCAAAATAATATAAGTGAAGCATGAGAGATCAATAATTTCTATAAAATAAAACCACCACCGTTCTCTAAAAAGATATAAGTGAAGCACTAGAGCAAACAACAAACTACTCCGAAAGATATAAGTGAAGATCAATGAGTAGTTGAATAATTATGAAACTATGTGAAGACTCTCTAACATTTAAAAATTTCAGATCTTTGTATTTTATTCAAACAACAATCAAAACAAAATAAAATAAAATGATGATCCTAGCAAAACACATATCATGTTTTGAATAAAAATATAGCTCCAAGTAAAGTTACCGATGAACGAAGACGAAAGAGGGGATGCCATCCGGGGCATCCCCAAGCTTAGGCTCTTGGTTGTCCTTGAATATTACCTTGGGGTGCCTTGGGCACCCCCAAGCTTAGGCTCTTGCCACTCCTTATTCCATAGTCCATCGAATCTTTACCCAAAAGTTGAAAACTTCACAACACAAAACTTAACAGAAAACTCGTAAGCTCCGTTAGTATAAGAAAATAAATCACCACTTAGGTACTGTTGTTAAATCATTATAAGTTTATATTGGTGTAATATCTACTGTATTCCAACTTCTCTATGGTTCATACCCCCGGAACTACTCATAGATTCATCAAAATAAGCAAACAACACAATGAAAACAGAATCTGTCAAAAACAGAACAGTCTGTAGTAATCTGTATCATTCGAATACTTCTGTCACTCGATAAATTCTTAAATAAATTTTTGGACCAGAGTAAATTGTCTATTAATCATCTGCAAAAATAATCAACCTAAACTCACTCTCCAGTAAAAAATGGCAGCTAATCTCGTGAGCGCAAAAGTTTCTCTTTTTTACAGCAAGATCGCAAAGACTTCACCCAAGTCTTCCCAAAGATTCTACTTGGCACAAATACTAATTAAAACATAAAACTACATCTAAACATAGGCTAGATGAATTATTTATTACTAAACAGAAGCAAAAAGCAAAGAACAAAAACAAAATTGGGTTGCCTCCCAACAAGGGCTATCGTTTAACGCCCCTAGTTAGGCATGATGATTTCAATGATGCTCACATAAAAGATAAGAGTTGAAAAATAAATAGAGCATCATGAAGAATATGACTAGCACATTTAAGTCTAACCCACTTCCTATGCATAGGGATTTTGTGAGGAAACAACTTATGGGAACAAGCATCAACTTGCATAGGAAGGTAAAACAAGGATAACTTCAAGATTTTTGACACATAGAGAGGAAACTTGATATTATTGCAACTCCTACAAGCATATATTCCTCCCTCATAATAATTTTCAGTAGCATCATGAATGAATTCAAAAATATAACCTTCACATAAAGCATTCTTTTCCTGATCTACAAGCATAGAAATTTTACTACTCTCCACATAAGCAAAATTCTTCTCATTCGGAATAGTGGAAGTATCATAAGAAACTCGAATACTATAAATTGTTTCCACATTAAAAGAGTAATGTTTAGAAAAAGGGTAATCATAATCATGACAAGTTTTATAAGTATAATCATCACTACTTTTATAGCATAAGTGTCATCACAATAGTCATCATAAATAGGAGCCATGCTATCATCATAATAAATTTGCTCATCAAAACTTGGGAGACTAAAAATATCATCTACATTAAACATAGCATCCCCAAGCTTGGGACAAACATTAATTGCAGCAAATAAATTCTCAACCATGTCATTCTCATCAAACATAGCATCCGCAAGCTTGGGCCTTTTCATATCATAAGAATAATCACTCTCATCATTAATAGTATGGATAGCACTAATAGTATAATAATTATCATCATTACAATGAGTAATAGGAGCAACGTCATTTGGAAGGGATACCTTTTTTCCTTTGCTTCTCCATCTTTTCCTTCTCTTCTTCACATCATGTGTGGGTTCAATTCTCTTTTTGGAGCTCCTTATTAATGAGATTGGTTGAATAGAAGGCTCCTCCTCGTTACCTGATTCATCATAAGAAATAATAGGAGGGTATTCACTACTAGGAAAAGGGCTATAGATGAAATTGACACTAATGGCGCACCAGAGAAGTGGTGCGCCACTACTATATATTAATGGCGCACCATGTGGCAATGCGTCATTAGTGTGGAAGACACTAATGGCGCACCGGGCACAAGGTGCGCCACAAGTAACAATTTTTTTTCATTTTTATGAACATACTAATGGCGCATCCGGGTAAAGTGCGCCATTAGTAGTTCTAACTAGTAATGGCGCACCAGCCATGGAGTGCGCCACTACTGTATTTTTTATTCTGTTTTTTGCAAAACTACTAATGGCGCACCGTTGCAAAGTGCGCCATTACTAGTTTAAACTAGTAATGGCGCACTCTGCCACGGTGCGCCATTAGTATATATATATATATATATATATTTACTTTTTTGCAAAACTGCTAATGGCGCACGGCCAGCAGGTGCGCCATTAGTATGTTGGGCTACTAATGGCGCATGGTTGTATGGTGCGCCTTTAGTAACCTGGAACCAGCTAGATATTTTGGACATCCACACCTACACACTCACTTTCACCGCCGCCGACGAGCACCCCCAGCACCCTCCCTCGCTCCACCGCCGCCGACGAGCACCCCCCGCACGCTCCCCCGCTCCACCGCCGCCGACGAGCACCCCCCGCACCCTCCCCCGCTCCACCGCCGCCGACGAGCACCCCCCGTACCCTCCCCCGCTCCACCGCCGCCGACGAGCACCCCTCGCACCCTCTCCCGCTCCGCCGCCGCCGACGAGCACCCCCGCACCCTCCCCCGCTCCACCGCCGCCGACGAGCACCCCCCGCACCCTCCCCCCGCTCCACCGCCGCCGACGAGCACCCCCGCTCCACCGTCGCCGACGAGCACCCCCCGCACCCTCCCCCGCTCCACCGCCGCCACCGATGATATTTTCAAATAAAAAATTTGATGATATTTTTTAAAAAATTATGACTGTTTTTATAAAAAAAATATTACTATTTCATATTCATATTCATTTTTAAAAAAATTATAATAATAAAGTGTAGACTACAATTGTTGTTAAACAACAATTATTACTGTTTTTATAAAAATATATTACTGTTTCATATTCATTTTTTTTAAAAAAAATCTTACTTATGGCGCATGGGTGGCTGGTGCGCCATTGCTATCTAAAAAAAGAATACTTATAGCGCACTGTCGCGCTGGTGCGCCATTGCTATGAAAAAAACATTCTAATGGCGCACCACCTGGGGGTGCGCCATTAGTAATCTTCCCCCATCCATACACCACCGCGCCGCTCCTTCCCCCTCCCTATCGCCAGACTACTTCAATTCGTCCCTCTCCCTCCACCGCGCCGCTCCCTCCCTCGTCCCTCCCTCCACCGCGCCGCCGCTGCCCCGACCCACTGCGCCGCAGCCGCCCACGTGCCCCCG
The DNA here is from genome assembly GCF_056163025.1 of Triticum urartu. NCBI lineage: Eukaryota > Viridiplantae > Streptophyta > Magnoliopsida > Poales > Poaceae > Triticum > Triticum urartu. The sequence goes on along the minus strand of NC_141875.1, from coordinate 107,973,699 downwards.
CCGCCTCCCTCTCCCCTTCCTCCCCCTCGAGCGCCGCCTCCCCCTCGAGCCCCGCCTCCCCCCGAGCCCCACCTTCCCCTCGAAACCCTAGAAACCTCGGAGCCGCCCCACGTCCACCAGGAGAGGAGGCCCCACGTCTAGCAGCAGAGGAGGCCCGCGACCTCCCCGCCGTCCAGCAAGAGAACACGGTACGAATCCCTTTTCCGGTTGTCTCTTGCTGATTTTCTTCTTCATCTCCTCCAATCTCTGACGCGTTCTCATCTATAGTTGTGTTGTGTGAAGGAAGGACTTGGTTCAACTTGGATACAGAGAAGCTGCTGCTGTGGGTTCGACTTGTTTGGATTTGGTTCCCCTGTCACCAAGGTGACCACTTGTCTCGCCTCTCCCCCCCTCTATACAAGTTCATGGCTGTGGAGTGCTATGGTCGATGCTTTTCTCAGCTATATGCATTTGATTTCAGACTATATAGCTTGTATATGCAAAGTGCCTAGGGTTAAATAGGTCTGTATAGTAACACACAACATGATACCAATTGCATGCATTGAGAAATAGAGTATTAAAACAGAACTTGACGTGGTTTTCCACTTAGCTATCTAAATTGAGAAAAAACATAGCTTTTGCGGTCTCTGAGGCAAAACTTGCTACTCCATATACAACTAATACTACTACTAGACAAGATACTACTCCATATACTACTAATACTACTACTGTATTTCATTTCAAAGTTCAAAATGTTGGTACTGAGATTTTCATTTCCAATGAGTGATGTTTTTCCTAGCAGCAGAAAAAACATAGCAACTTCTCTGATTTTATAAAGTTGTTCTTATATGGGTGAAACTTCACTTGTTTTTAGGCTAGTGCAGGGTGTTGCTTCTTCTGTATGGGCCAACTATGTCACAAATAAATTGTTCCTTCTTCTGTATTTGACAAGTAATGACTTGCAAAGATGATGATCATCTTGCTAGTTTGCTGGGTTTTGTCTCCGACCATTGTGTCGTGATGAATTTGCAGGTACCCCGAGAGGCCCTTGAGTTTGCCGGAATGTCGATTAACTTCCGTTCTGGCAAATTCGGGTACTCCATATGTCCTATTTTCAGCAAAGGTCATGCCGAAATTTTCCGTGAATTTTAGCATGACTTTGCTAAAAATAGGACATATGGGGTACTTGTGACTAATGCATGGGCCGGGGTATCTTAGTACTTAGTTAAGTAGGATCAACTACCCCGCCATTCTTGCTGCATTAAACCATAGGTGGCAACAGAGCCAAGTGATTAGGCCCAACTTAGAATTCTCCTTAGCATCGATAAACCCTAGATGATAAACCCAACATAGGTGGCAATAGAGCCAAGTGATTAGGCCCAACCTAGGGTGCCTCGGCATCGATAAACCCTAAATGATGAAAACTTAGCTTGGCTTCTATAGGGTGCCTCGGTGTCGATGAGAACCTAAATGATGTACGCTTAGGCTTTTAGGCTGCCTTGGCATCGACAAAACCTAAATGATGAAAGCTTAGGCTTTTAGGGTGCCTCGACGTCGAAAAACCCTAAATGATAAAACCTTGGCTTTTAGGGTGCCTCTGTGTCGATAAGAACCTAAATGATGAAAGCTTAGGCTTTTAGGGTGCCTCAGCGTCGACAAACCCTAAATGATAAAAGCTTAGCTTTTAGGATGCCTCGATGTCGACAAACCCTAAATGATGTAGTTTTGAATTATGAATGTAGGATATGTCGTCATCATCATCCGACGACGAAAATCTCCCGGGGGAGTGCTACTGGTGCCACGACGATCGAGGTCTATGCGACATGCCTCACCCGGACGATGATCGGCGCTTCAGCATTAAGCTCGAGGAGACCTTCGAAGTTGAAACGATACACAAAGACGACAAGTGTAATAATATCTTTCATGTACTTAGCATAAGGATTGGTTTTGAGCATATCAGTTAATTGCATACGCAAAAAGATAGGTCTAATCATTTCAGCAAAGCGCTCAAAATCCTCATCATCCTTTTTCTTGGATGGTTTGGGAGGAAAAGGCATGGGTTTCTGAACCCAAGGCACTCTTTCTTTACTATGTTTCCTAGCAACAAAGTCTTTTTTATCATAACATTGATTCTTTGATTGTGGGTTATCAAGATCAACAACAGGTTCAATTTCTATGTCATTATCATTACTAGGTTGAGCATCATTATGAACATTATTGTTAACATTATCACTAGTTTCAGGTTCATTACCTGATTGTGTTTCAGCATCAGAAATACAAATATCATTTGGATTCTTAGGTGTTTCAACAATAGGATCATTAGAAGCATGCAAAGTCCTATCATTTTTCTTTTTCTTCTTTTTAGAAGAACTAGGTACATCTACATTATTTCTGTGAGAATCTTGCTCCATTCTCTTAGGATGGCCTTCAGGATACAAAGGTTCCTGAGTCATTCTACCACCTCTAGTCATAACTCTTGCACATTATCATTATCCTTACTATTCAATTCATTGAGCAAATCATTTTGAGCTTTAAGTACTTGTTCTACTTGAGTGGTAACCATAGAAGCATGTTTACTAATAAGTTTAAGTTCACCTTTGACATTAGCCATATAATCACCCAAGTGTTCAAGCATATTTGAATTGTATTTCAATTGTCTACCAAAATAAGCATTAAAATCTTCTTGCTTAGCCATAAATTTATCAAACTCATCTAAGCATGGGCTAGCAAATTTAGTAAATGGGATTTCAGCTTTATCATATCTGTAGAGAGAATTTACCTTTACTACCTGTGTTGGGTTATCAAGACCATGAGTTTCTTCAATAGGTAAAGGATTAAGATTATATGTTTCTTCAACAAGCGGTAAATTAAGACCATGTATTTCTTCAATAGGAGGTAAATTCTTAACATCTTCAGCTTTAATACCTTTTTCTTTCATAGATTTCTTTGCCTCTTGCATATCTTCAGGACTTAGAAATAGAATACCCCTCTTCTTCGGAGTTGGTTTAGGAATAGGCTCAGGAATTGGCTCCAGAGGTGTCCAATTATTTTCATTTGTCAACATATTATTCAATAGAATTTCAGCTTCATCTGGTGTTCTTTCCCTGAAAACAGAACCAGCACAACTATCCAGGTAATCTCTGGAGGCATCGGTTAGTCCATTATAAAAGATATCAAGTATTTCATTTTTCTTAAGAGGATGATCAGGAAAATCATTAAGTAATTGGAGAAGCCTCTGCCAAGCTTGTGGGAGACTCTCTTCTTCAATTTGCACAAAATTATATATATCCCTTAAAAAAGCTTGTTTCTTATGAGCAGGAAAATATTTAGCAGAGAAGTAATAAATCATATCCTGGGGACTACGCACACAACCAGGATCAAGAGAATTAAACCATATCTTAGCATCACCCTTTAATGAGAACAGAAATATTTTAAGGATGTAAAAGTAACGAGTTCTCTCATCTTTAGTGAACAGGGTGGCTATATCATTCAATTTAGTAAGATGTGCCACAATAGTTTCAGATTCATAACCATGAAAAGGATCAGATTCAACCAAAGTAATTATATCAGGATCAACAGAGAATTCATAATCCTTATCAGTAACAAAGATAGGTGAAGTAGAAAAAGCAGGGTCAGGTTTCATTCTAGCATTTAGAGATTGCTTACTCCATTTAGCTAATAGCCTTTTGAGTTCATTTCTATTTTTGCAAGCTAAAATAGCTAAAGAAGCTTCTTGATCAAAAACATAACCCTTAGGAATAACAAGTAATTCTTCATCATCACTTTCATTAGTATCATCAGATTCAATATTTTAAATTTCTCTAGCTCTAACAAGTTGTTCATCAAGAAATTTACCAAGTGGCACAGTAGTATCAAGCATAGAAGTAGTTTCATCATAACTATCATGCATAGCAGAAGTGGCATCATCAATAACATGCGACATATCAGAACGAATAGCAGAAGTAGGTGTAGGTGTCGCAAGCTTACTCAAAACAGAAGGTGAATCAAGTGCAGAGCTAGATGGTAGTACCTTACCTCTCCCCGTAGTTGAGGGATAGATCTTGGTTCTTGGATCTTTCAAGTTCTTCATAATGATAAGCAGATATAAATCCCAGGTGAGTCAAGGAATAGATCTATGCTCCCCGGCAACGGCGCTAGAAAATAGTCTTGATAACCCACAAGTATAGCGGGTCGCAACAGTTTTCGAGGGTAAAGTATTCAACCCAAATTTATTGATTCGACACAAGGGGAGCCAAAGAATACTCTCAAGTATTAGCAGCTGAGTTGTCAATTCTGTTAGGGAACGTAGCATAAATTCAAAATTTTCCTACGTGTCACCAAGATCTATCTATGGAGTCATCTAGCAACGAGGGAGGATTGGATCTACATACCCTTGTAGATCGCGCGCGGAAGCGTTCAAGAGAACGGGGTTGATGGAGTCGTACTCGTCGTGATCCAAATCACCGATGATCCTAGCGCCGAACGGACGGCACCTCCGTGTTCAACACACGTACGGAGCAGCGACATCTCCTCCTTCTTGATCCAGCAAGGGGGAAGGAGAGGTTGATGGAGATCCAGCAGCACAACGGCGTGGTGGTGGAAGTAGCGGGATTCCAACAGGGCTTCGCCAAGCGCTGCGGGAGGAGGGAGATGTGTCACCGGAGGGAGAGGGAGGCGCCAGGCCTTAGGTTTGGTTGCCCTCCCTTTCCCCCACTATATATAGGGCCAAGGGAGAGGGGGAGGGCGCAGCCTTGCCCCTTCCTCCAAGGAAGGGTGCGGCCAAGGGGGGCAGGAGTCCATCCTCCCCAAGGCACCTCGGAGGTGCCTTCCCCCTTTAGGACTCTCCCCTTTTCCTCTTCTCTTGGCGCATGGGCCTCTTGGGGCTGGTGCCCTTGGCCCATATAGGCCAAGGCGCACCCCCTACAGCCCATGCGGCCCCCCGGGGCAGGTGGCCCCACCCGGTGGACCCCCGGGACCCTTCCGATGGTCCCGGTACAATACCGATGACCCCGAAACTTGTCCCGATGGCCGAAATAGCACTTCCTATATATAATTCTTTACCTCCGGACCATTCCGGAACTCCTCGTGACGTCCGGGATCTCATCCAGGACTCCAAACAACTTTCGGGTTAACGCATACTAATATCTCTATAACCCTAGCGTCACCGAACCTTAAGTGTGTAGACCCTACGGGTTCGGGAGACATGCAGACATGACCGAGATGACTCTCCAGTCAATAACCAATAGCGGGATCTGGATACCCATGTTGGCTCCCACATGTTCCACGATGATCTCATCGGATGAACCACGATGTCAAGGACTTAATCAATCCCGTATGCAATTCCCTTTGTCTAGCGGTACGATACTTGCCCGAGATTCGATCGTCGGTATCCCGATACCTTGTTCAATCTCGTTACCGGCAAGTCTCTTTACTCGTTCCGTAACACATCATCCCGTGATCAACTCCTTGATCACATTGTGCACATTATGATGATGTCCTACCGAGTGGGCCCAGAGATACCTCTCCGTTTACACGGAGTGACAAATCCCAGTCTCGATTCGTGCCAACCCAACAGACACTTTCGGAGATACCCGTAGTGTACCTTTATAGCCACCCAGTTATGTTGTGACGTTTGGCACACCCAAAGCACTCCTACGGTATCCGGGAGTTGCACAATCTCATGGTCTAAGGAAATGATACTTGACATTAGAAAAGCTTTAGCATACGAACTACATGATCTTGTGCTAGGCTTAGGATTGGGTCTTGTCCATCACATCATTCTCCTAATGATGTGATCCCGTTATCAACGACATCCAATGTCCATGGTCAGGAAACCGTAACCATCTATTGATCAACGAGCTAGTCAACTAGAGGCTTACTACGGACATGGTGTTGTCTATGTATCCACACATGTATCTGAGTTTCCTATCAATACAATTCTAGCATGGATAATAAACGATTATCATGAACAAGGAAATATAATAATAACCAATTTATTATTGCCTCTAGGGCATATTTCCAACAGTCTCCCACTTGCACTAGAGTCAATAATCTAGTTCACATCGATATGTGATTAACACTCAAGGTCACATCCCCATGTGACTAACACCCAAAGAGTTTACTAGAGTCAATAATCTAGTTCACATTACCATGTGATTAACACTCGATGAGTTCTGGGTTTGATCATGTTATGCTTGTGAGAGATGTTATAGTCAACGGGTCTGAATCTTTCAGATCCGTATGTACTTCGCAAATCTCTATGTCATCTTGTAGATGCAGCTACTACGCTATATTTGGAGCCATTTCAAATAATTGTTCTACTTGGAGCTATTCTAAATTGTTGCTCCATTATACGTATCCGGTATCTCTACTCAGAGCTATCCGGATAGGTGTTAAGCTTGCATCAGTGTAACCCTTTACGACGAACTCTTTTACCACCTCCATAATCGAGAAAATTCCTTAGTCCACTAGTTACTAAGGATAACTTTGACCGCTGTCCTGGGATCCATTCTTGGATCACTCTTGTACCCCTTGACTGACTCATGGCAAGGCACACTTCAGGTGCGGTACACAGCATAGCATACTGTAGAGAGCCTATGACAAAAGCATAGGGGACGACCTTCGTCCTTTCTCTTTTTTCTGCCATGGTCGAGCTTTAAGTCTTAACTTCATACCTTACAACTCAGGCAAGAACTCCTTCTTTGACTGATCCATCTTGAACACCTTCAAGATCATGTCAAGGTATGTGCTCATTTGAAAGTACCATTAAGCGTTTTGATCTATCCTTATAGATCTTGATGATCAATGCTCAAGTAGCTTAATCCAGGCTTTCCATTGAAAAACACTTTCCAAATAACCCTATATGCTTTCCAGAAATTCTACGTCATTTCCGATCAACAATATGTCAACAACATATATTCATCAGAAATTCTATAGTGCTCCCACTCACTTCTTTGGAAATACAAGTTTCTCATAAACTTTGTATACACCCAAAACTTTGATCATCTTATCAAAGCATATATTCCAACTCCGAGATGCTTACTCCAGTCCCTAGAAGGATTGCTGGAGCTTTGCATACTTATTAGCATCTTTCAGGATTGACAAAACCTTCAAGTTTGTATCACATACAACCTTTCCTAAAAAAAACGTCGAGGAAACAATGTTTTGACATCCTATCTGCAAGATTTCATAAATAATGCAGTAATCGCTAATATAATTCCAACAGACTCTTACATCTCTACGAGTGAGAAAGTCTCATCGTAGTCAACTCCTTGAACTTGTCGGAAAACATCTTAACGACAAGTCGAGCTTTCTTAATGGTGACATTTACCATCATTGTCCGTCTTCCTTTTAAAATCCATCTGTACTCAATAGCCTTACGACCATCGAGCCGTTCTACCAAAGTCTACACTTTGTTTTCATACATGGATCCTCTCTCGGATTTTATGGCCTCGAGCCATTTATCGGAATCTGGGACCACCATCGCTTCTCCATAGCTCGTAGGTTCATTGTTGTCTAGCAACATGACTTCCAAGACAGGATTACGTACCACTCTGAAGTAGTACGCATCCTTGTCATCCTACGAGGTTTGGGAGTGACTTGATCCGAAGTCTCATGATCAATATCATAAGCTTCCACTTCAATTGGTGTAGGTGCCACAGAAACAACTCTTTGTGCCCTGCTATACACTAGTTGAAGTGACGGTTCAATAACCTCATCAAGTCTCCACCATCCTCCCACTCAATTCCTTCGAGAGAAACTTCTCCTCGAGAAAGGACCCGATTCTAGAAACAATCCCTTATTGCTTTCGGTTCTGAGATAGGAGGTATACCCAATTGTTTTGGGTGTCCTATGAAGATGCATTTATCCGCTTTGGGTTCGAGCTTATCAGCCTGAAACTTTTTCACATAAGCGTCGCAGCCCCAAACTTTTAAGAAATGACAGCTTAGGTTTCTCTAAACCATAGTTCATACGGTGTCATCTCATCGGAATTACGTGGTGCCCTATTTAAAGTGAATGTGGTTGTCTCTAATGCCTAACCCATAAACTATCGTGGTAATTCGATAAGAGACATCATGGTATGCATCATATCCAATAGGGTGCAGTTATGATGTTCGGACACACCATCACACTATGGTGTTCCAGGCTGTATCAGTTGTGAAACAATTTCCACAATGTCTTAATTCTGTGCCAAACTCGTAATTCAGATATTCATCTCTATGATCATATCATAGATATTTTATCCTCTTGTCACGACGATCTTTCAACTTCACCCTGAAATTACTTGAACCTTTCAATAATTCAGACTCGTGATTCATCAAGTAAATATACTCAACATCTACTCAAATCATCTGTGAAGTAAGAACATAACGATATCCACTACATGCCTCAGCACTCATTGGATTGCACACATCAAAATGTATTACTTCCAACAAGTTGCTTTCTAGTTCCATTTTACTGAAAACGAGGCTTTCAGTCATCTTGCCCATGTGGTATGATTTGCATGTCTCAAGTGATTCAAAATCAAGTGAGTCCAAACGGTCCATTTGCATGGAGTTTCTTCATGCATATACACCAATAGACATGGTTCGCATGTCTCAAACCTTTCAAAAAATGAGTGAGCCCAAAGATCCATCAACATGGAGCTTCTTCATGCGTTTTATACCGATATGACTTAAGTGGCAGTGCCACAAGTAGGTGGTACTATCATTACTATCTTTTGGCATGAACATGTGTATCACTACGATCGAGATTCAATAAACCATTCATTTCAGGTGTAAGACCATTTGAAGGTATTATTCAAATAAACCAAGTAACCATTATTCTCTTTAAATGAATAACCGTATTGCGATAGACATAATCCAATCATGTCTATGCTCAACGCAAACACCAATCTCGATGGTAGAGGGAGCGTACGATATTTGATCAACCTTGGAAATACTTCCAACACATATCGTCATCTCACCTTTAGCTAGTCTCCGTTTATTCCGTAGCCTTTTGTTTTGAGTTACTAACACTTAGCAACCGAACTGGTATCTAATACCCTGGTGCTACTAGGAGTACTAGTAAAGTACACATCAACACAATGTATATCCAATATACTCCCACTCGATTCAAATGATTGATGTACTCAGACAATCTGAGCACAAGCTCAACAATTGAGCTTTTCTCCCTTAGTTTGCAGGCTAAGAAAATCGTCGGAGGTCTTATACCTCTTGACGTGGGCACGAGCCTGAAATTCCAATTTCAGCCCTCGAAACATCTCATATGTTTTGCGACGTTTCAAAAACCGTCTTCGGTGCCTCAACTCTAAACCGTTTAACTGAACTATCACGTAGTTATCAAAACGTGTATGTCAGATGTTCGCAACATCCACAGACAACGTTCGAGGTTCAGCACACTGAGCGGTGCATTAAGGACATAATCCTTCTATGAAGCAATGAGGACAAACCTCAGTTTACGGACCTAGTCCGCATAATTGCTACTATCAACTTTCAACTAAATTTTCTCTAGGAACATAACTAAACAGTAGAACTGAAGCGCGAGCTACGACATAATTTGCGAAGACCTTTTGACTATGTTCAGGATAATTAAGTTCATCTTATGAACTCCCACTCAGATAGACATCCCTCCAGTCATCTAAGTGATTACATGATCCGAGTCAACTAGGCCGTGTCCGATCATCACGTGAGACGGACCAGTCAACGTCGGTGAACATCTTCATGTTGATCATATCTTCTATACGACTCATGCTCGACCTTTCGGTCTTCTGTGTTCTGAGGCCATGTCTGTACATGCTAGGCTCGTCAAGTCAACCTAAGTGTTTGCATGTGTAAATCTGTCTTACACCCGTTGTATGTGAACGTCTGAATCAAACACCCGATCATCACGTGGTGCTTTGAAACAACGAACTGTCACAACGGTGCACAGTTAGGGAAACACTTTCTTGAAATTATTATGAGGGATCATCTTATTTACTACCGTCGTTCTAAGCAAATAAGATGTATAAACATGATAAACATCACATGCAATCAAATAGTGACATGATATGGCCAATATCATGTTGCTCCTTTTGATCTCCATCTTCGGGGCTCCATGATCATCATCGTCACCGGCATGACACCATGATCTCCATCATCGTGTCTCCATGAAGTTGTCTCGCCAACTATTACTTCTACTACTACAGCTAACGGTTAGCAATAAAGTAAAGTAATTACATGACGTTTATGTTGACACGCAGGTCATAAATAAATAAAGACAACTCCTATGGCTCCTGCCGGTTGTCATACTCATCGACATGCAAGTCGTGATTCCTATTAAAAGAACATGATCATCTCATACATCACATATATCATTCATCACATCCTTTGGCCATATCACATCACATAGCATACCCTGCAAAAACAAGTTAGACGTCCTCTAATTGTTGTTTGCATGTTTTACGTGGCTGCTATGGGTTTCTAGCAAGAACGTTTCTTACCTACGCAAAGACCACAATGTGATATGCCAATTGCTATTTACCCTTCATAAGGACCCTTTTCATCGAATCCGATCCGACTAAAGTGGGAGAGACAGACACCCGCTAGCCACCTTATGCAACTAGTGCATGTCAGTCGGTGGAACCAGTCTCACGTAAGAGTACGTGTAAGGTCGGTCCGGGCCGCTTCATCCCACAATGCCACCGAATCAAGATTGGACTAGTAACGGTAAGCATATTGAACAAAATCAACGCCCACAACTACTTTGTGTTCTACTCGTGCATAGAAACTACGCATAGACCTAGCTCATGATGCCACTGTTAGGGAACGTAGCATAAATTCAAAATTTTCCTACGTGTCACCAAGATCTATCTATGGAGTCATCTAGCAACGAGGGAGGATTGGATCTACATACCCTTGTAGATCGCGCGCGGAAGCGTTCAAGAGAACGGGGTTGATGGAGTCGTACTCGTCGTGATCCAAATCACCGATGATCCTAGCGCCGAACGGACGGCACCTCCGTGTTCAACACACGTACGGAGCAGCGACGTCTCCTCCTTCTTGATCCAGCAAGGGGGAAGGAGAGGTTGATGGAGATCCAGCAGCACAACGGCGTGGTGGTGGAAGTAGCGGGATTCCAACAGGGCTTCGCCAAGCGCTGCGGGAGGAGGGAGATGTGTCACCGGAGGGAGAGGGAGGCGCCAGGCCTTAGGTTTGGTTGCCCTCCCTTTCCCCCACTATATATAGGGCCAAGGGAGAGGGGGAGGGCGCAGCCTTGCCCCTTCCTCCAAGGAAGGGTGCGGCCAAGGGGGGGAGGAGTCCATCCTCCCCAAGGCACCTCGGAGGTGCCTTCCCCCTTTAGGACTCTCCCCTTTTCCTCTTCTCTTGGCGCATGGGCCTCTTGGGGCTGGTGCCCTTGGCCCATATAGGCCAAGGCGCACCCCCTACATCCCATGCGGCCCCCCGGGGCAGGTGGCCCCACCCGGTGGACCCCCGGGACCCTTCCGATGGTCCCGGTACAATACCGATGACCCCGAAACTTGTCCCGATGGCCGAAATAGCACTTCCTATATATAATTCTTTACCTCCGGACCATTCCGGAACTCCTCGTGACGTCCGGGATCTCATCCGGGACTCCGAACAACTTTCGGGTTAACGCATACTAATATCTCTATAACCCTAGCGTCACCGAACCTTAAGTGTGTAGACCCTACGGATTCGGGAGACATGCAGACATGACCGAGATGACTCTCCGGTCAATAACCAATAGCGGGATCTGGATACCCATGTTGGCTCCCACATGTTCCACGATGATCTCATCGGATGAACCACGATGTCAAGGACTTAATCAATCCCGTATGCAATTCCCTTTGTCTAGCGGTACGATACTTGCCCGAGATTCGATCGTCAGTATCCCGATACCTTGTTCAATCTCGTTACCGGCAAGTCTCTTTACTCGTTCCGTAACACATCATCCCGTGATCAACTCCTTGATCACATTGTGCACATTATGATGATGTCCTACCGAGTGGGCCCAGAGATACCTCTCCGTTTACACGGAGTGACAAATCCCAGTCTCGATTCGTGCCAACCCAACAGACACTTTCGGAGATACCCGTAGTGTACCTTTATAGCCACCCAGTTACGTTGTGACGTTTGGCACACCCAAAGCACTCCTACGGTATCCGGGAGTTGCACAATCTCATGGTCTAAGGAAATGATACTTGACATTAGAAAAGCTTTAGCATACGAACTACATGATCTTGTGCTAGGCTTAGGATTGGGTCTTGTCCATCACATCATTCTCCTAATGATGTGATCCCGTTATCAACGACATCCAATGTCCATGGTCAGGAAACCGTAACCATCTATTGATCAACGAGCTATTCAACTAGAGGCTTACTAGGGACATGGTGTTGTCTATGTATCCACACATGTATCTGAGTTTCCTATCAATACAATTCTAGCATGGATAATAAATGATTATCATGAACAAGGAAATATAATAATAACCAATTTATTATTGCCTCTAGGGCATATTTCCAACAAATTCAACCACACCTGGAAACTTAGTATCTGCAGCAAAGTATTTAGTAGCAAAATAATATGATAGTAGTGGTGATGGTAACAAAAGGTAACGGTAGTAAAAGCAATGTTTTTGGTATTTTTTAGTGATGATAGCAATAGCAACGGGAAAGTAAATAAGCGAAGAACAATATATGGAAAGCTCGTAGGCAATGGATCGGTGATGGAGAATTATGCCGGATGCGGTTCATCATGTAACAGTCATAACCTAGGGTGACACAGAACTAGCTCCAGTTCGTCAATGTAATGTAGGCATGTATTCCAAATATAGTCATACGTGCTTATGGAAAAGAACTTGCATAACATCTTTTTTCCTACCCTCCCGTGGCAGCGGGGTCCTTACGGAAACTAAGGGATATTAAGGCCTCCTTTTAATAGAGAACCGGAACAAAACATTAACACATAGTGAATACATAAAGTCCTCAAACTACGGTCATCACCGGTAAGTATCTCGATTATTGTCACTTCGGGGTTAACGGATCATAACACATAATAGGTGACTATAGACTTGCAAGATAGGATCAAGAACACTCATATATTGATGAAAACATAATAGGTTCAGATCTGAAATCATGGCACTCGGGCCCTAGTGACAAGCATTAAGCATAGCAAAGTCATAGCAACATCAATCTCAGAACATAGTGGATACTAGGGATCAAACCCTAACAAAACTAACTCGATTACATGATAAATCTCATCCAACCCATCACCGTCCAGCGAGCCTACGATGTAATTACTCACGCACGGCGGTGAGCATCATGAAATTAGTGATGGAGGATGGTTGATGATGACGATGGCGACGGATTCCCCTCTCCGGAGCCCCGAACGGACTCCAGACCAGCCCTCCCGAGAGGTTTTAGGGCTTGGCGGCGGCTCCGTATCGTAAAACGCGATGATTTCTTCTCTCTGATTTTTTTCTCTCCCCGAAACACAATATATGGAGTTGGAGTTGGAGTCGGAGAGGCAACAGGGGGCCCACGAGGTAGGGGGCGCGCCCCCCACCCTCATGGACAGGTGGTGGGCCCCCTGGCCTTCATCTTTTGTAGGTATTTTTCATATTTTCTGAAAAGTTGCTCCGTGAAGTTTCAGGTCATTCCGAGAACGTTTGTTTCTACACATAAATAACACCATGGTAATTCTGCTGAAAACAGCGTCAGTCCGGGTTAGTTCCGTTCAAATCCTGCAAGTTAGAGTCCAAAACAAGGGCAGAAGTGTTTGGAAAAGTAGATACGACGGAGACGTATCAGAGGGATGTTTCCCCGGCAGAACAGCTCCGCCGGAGCCCTAGATTGGTTCCACCAAGGTTCCGCCTCGAGACGGCGGCGCTTCGTTCCGAAAGCTTCCCCCTGACTTTTTCCAGGGCAAAAGACACCTTATACCAGAATATGGGCATCGGGGGGCTTCCAGGTGGCCCACGAGGCAGGGGCGCGCCCCCACCCTCATGGATGGTGGGTGGCCCCCCTCTGGTGCTTCCTTCGCCCAATATTTTTTATATATTCCAAAACTGACTCTCTTAGAGTTTCAGGAATTTTGGAGTTGTGCAGAATAGGTCTCTAATATTTGCTCATTTTTCAGCCCAGAATTTCAGCTACCGGCATTCTCCCTCTTCATGTAAATCTTGTAAAATAAGAGAGAAAAAGTATAAGTGTTGTGACATAATGCGTAATAACAGCCCATAATGCAATAAATATCGATATAAAAGCATGATGCAAAATGGACGTATCAGCAGCCATAAGCGAAAGAGAACGGCGTGGAATATGAACCCTCAGCGACCTACCACGTCAAGCTAGCGATGGGCTTGGTACATGCTTGTGTTAATTACATGGGGTACCATGAGTAACCAAGCCCCGTGAGATGGCACATCCACTGTTGGTCAGGGTAGCCCCAGGTGCAAAATTTATAGCCTTGTACAACTCAGGTTGCTCGCTTAACAGCTGGTAAAACGCTTCAAATACGAAAATCCTAGACTTACGAACAACTCTGTTACTAAAGAGCATACGGGAGTATGTGTCCATCAGCTAATCTCTCTCTACCCCCCTTGAATTCAGCCATGGGCCCTCCTATATCAAATCTGGTATTGCCACATCACCCTGTAGGTTATAATCCGTAGGAAACTGTCCGAAGTTCTAGCAAAACTCCTTCAAATACAAGCGGGATGACTGCATGGATGCTAAGAGAATTAGGCAATCGTTGTTGACGTGGCTACACTGCTGATGCGGACATGATGCATGTTTAGATAATTAAGATAGTAATGATGTGTCTTTAGGTATACATATGGGAGCGACTACAGCCTAGTCGACTGAAGTAATTTTGGGTCAATTGACTGACCCAAAATCGTTTCAGTCGAGCCTGTTGTCGGACATCCTCACGTGATGAGCTACCATCTGCATATTTGTACATAGTAATTTTTAGGTAGTCCTACCCCTACGTGTATGGTACTTCTACACAATTCTGTCCCTAACGTACTTCCTCTGTAAACTACTCCCTCTGTCCTATAATATAAACAAAGTGTAAAAAACGCTTTTATATTATGAGACGGAGGGAGTAATATAGGAGTGTTTAGATCACCAAAGTAGTGATCTAAACACTCTTATATTAGTTTACGGAGTGAGAAGTTCCTAGAAGCACATCTGCACATGAGCTAGCTTGGTATGTTGGCTGAAAAGCTACCTGCATGCCCATGCATATGCGACTACACATAAAACAAACAATGATAGAAAATTGCATACAGTTGGCATGGAAATTGCACGGTTTCATAATATGCAAAAATAAGTATATAGTACTGCAATTTTTAGACAACGGTATGAACCGCACACACATTATATTAAAATTGAGTGACTGTTTATCCTTGTTATGAGGGCAATTATTTGATAGGTGCTTAATTTTTTACAGCCTGGCTCGGACCCAGAAGCAAAAAGTAAAATAAAACATATACTAGTGGAATGAGATCGGTATTGGCTCTAAAGAAAGAAAATAAAATAAAATCAAAACAAAATCAAAGTCAAAACACTAAAGTTTTCTATGGAAGAATGAAACCCTTCAAGAAGAAAGAAAATGAAAAAAAACTAAAACAAAATGAAAATAATAAAGTTTGCACTAAAATTGCACTTTTAGTAATATGCAAACAACGAACATATAATATTGCAATTTTTTGCACTCTACTATAATTTATACACATGTTGTATAGTACTTGTGTGTATACTTATTTAAACACAAAAATATAACATTTTCTAAAAATGAATGAAGTAGTGGCATTGGTACCACCCTTTAGGAAGAAAGGAATGCAAAAATAAATCATGGTAAATTTGCACATAATTTACACATAAATTGCACTTTTTATAGCTATGCAAGCACTAGCATATACTAGTAGAATTTACATAAAAAATAGGTTTCAAAGAAGAAATGAATTAGTGTCATTGGTATTACCCTTAAATAAGAGAGAAAGTGAAATAAAAACTTAAAACTAAAATTTTGTCAAGATTAGTACAAAAAATACACTTCTTATAATATGTAAGAAGAAACATACAGTACTGAAATTTCCATACTATAATATAATGTATACATGTAGTACTTGTGTGCATATATTTACACACACTCAACATAAAAAACGCGTAAATAAAAAAATAAAAGTTAAAACACACAAAAACAAAAAATAACCAATAAAGGGAAATAAAGAAGGAAAAGTAAAAACACATAGAAACAGAAATCTTGAATAAAAAATGAAGCAAAAATACCCACAAAATAAAGAATGAATATGTGGCATTGGTATTACGATCTAAGAACAAAGAAAATGGGAAAAATAATCTAAAACAAACACTGACAAAATTTACGTGAAATATACATAAGAATTGTGCTTTTTTAAAATATGCAAGAATAAGCATATAAAAGTGGAACTTTTGCAAAAACAAAATCTAGGAACAAATGAATAGTGGCACATATAGTGCATTTTTCACAGAATAACAGTTTACACGCAAATTATACATTACTTACGAGTATATATTTTATATTCATCCAACATCCAAAATATATCCATAAAAACAGACAAAAAACAGAAGTAAAAAACGCACACAAAGAACCTAATAAGAAAACATGTAACAGGCTTTAGCCCAACAAGAAATCGACTGACCCAAAATAGGGGTCAATCAAAAAACGTCCAGCCCAATACAGGACACAACACACAACAGGAAAAAACAACTACCACGCATCTTGGACCAGCAATCAACGGTAAAAAAAATCGACTGGCCCAAAACTTAAAACTCAGTCAGCTGGCATGTAGCTAAAGTGTATACATATAGGATATATGATAGGGACCAACTATTGATAAGCTGATTGGAAACAAAACTTGGGTCAGTCGACTTACCACAATTTTGTGTAAGTCGACTTACTTTTTTTTTCTTAGCCTATTTAAGTTGATTAGCTCTCAGCTGACAAAATGTGCATGCAAATTTGGGCCCGGCGTTTGTCGCAGGGCCTTGCCCATGCACATTGGGGTTATCTGCTCGCATGCACGTATGTGCCATCCTATTTCATATGGTTCAACACGTATTTTGTTTGTAATCACAATTTTTTAGAATGAAGGCTTAAGAAGAGCCTGACTTTGAATTAACAAAGCCATCAATCGGCCAGGATTACAAGATCAATTGCTTACAACGAAAAGCGAAGAGAAACAAAGCAATAGGTACAAGGAGGTCAAGCAAAACAACTCGAAGGCAGCACCAGAAGGGAGCCAAATCATCACCATGCTACTGCCAACACCCTACAGGACGACCTACACCAGCAGAACAAAACTAGGGTCTTGGGAGGAATGCACCACCGCGCAAGCTTCGTGATCACAGCCACCCTCAAAGACAGACATGGACCAGACCACCATTTGTTCTGCCTTTGCAAAGGGCTCCTACCCCTTCATCCTGGCTCGAAGGATGTCGCACCGGCAGTCGGCAGATCGGTTCACCCTAGAACCCGAATGGTTGTCATCCAAGCTGCAGGGAGGAGACACTAGAGCGGAACCGCAAGCCCAGGACACACTACTCACGAGCACTGTCGCCGTCTGCGGCTCAGCCACACCAAAGGCCGAGAGTTGCCGGCCACAGTCGCAGAAGCAAGGGAAACAACAATAAGCAGATCAAAGGCCAGAGCTGGATTCGCCGGAGCACATGGCTCCCACCAAATGGTATATCGTTGACGCCGTAGAAGGGAGCCCAATCCCCTCTCACCTAGGCTCATGGGCGTCGACTCTCCGGCGACCTCGACAGGGACCCTCCAGCTAGCAGCCTATGAAGAACCCAAACCAAGTTGTCTCCCGCCACCATCACATCCACAACCAAACTCTCTCACCGCCCCTGCAATTCCCCGGACGGTGCCTCCAAGAAGGGACACGACACAGACGTGCCGTCGTCGCCCAAAGTAGGGGACCTAGGCTTTCACCTACCAGGGGACGGAAGGAGGGGGGAGGATCCACACCACAACCTCCAAATAGGGAAACGGCGCCCAAGGCGTCGCTTTTGGTGTGACCACCGCGCCGGCCATAATTTCCCCCGAATCCAACCCCGCCTGACAAGATCCGCGCAGCCAGCAACCGGGAGCAGTGGCCTAAGCCACCAGGACCCAGATCCGGCGATGGAAGGAGCAGATAGGGGCGGAGGGGATGGGCTTCATCTGGCGGTGGCATAACTGCGGGGAGGGATGCACACCAGCGACCTAGGACCACCATCGCTCGTCACCCGCGTGATCGAGGGGGTGCCTAGCCAGCACCAGCAGGGCAACCAGCTGCCAGGGCCACCCCACACACACCTGCCGGCGCCGCCACCCCGGATGCGAGGCCCTCCATGTGTCGTGCAGCCGCCGAATCCCCACCTCCACCTTCATCGGTGTCGAGCGCGCACGTCGGGGCACACCTCAGGAGGCGACGGAGAGGAAGGAGGGGGAGGAGGGGCGCGGCGGTGGCGGCTAGGGTTACCCCCGAGTCACCTCGGATGAGACGACACGGGAGGGGGAGGGGCACTGTAGAGGTCACGCGTTGGTTCGTCTATCCCGTTTGTAATCACAACCACCCCTGTTTAGTTACCTTATTACTTTATTTATCGTCATTGCTCAGCCTCTGTCGATGCATACGTGCGGACACTTGAAGGGTTAATGATATTCTTTTCAAATGTGTACGGATTGGTATTAGCTTTCTAATACTTGTGAGTTCTTGTCTAAGCTAGTACTTGTTACTCCCCAGTCCTAAAATAAATGTCGAAGGAGTATTAGCTAAAAATGCACGTAGCACAAATTCCAAATCACATATAACTAAGGCTTTGTTGGATAGCAAAGTATTTCCTAATTATTCTTATAATATCACATTTTATGCAGGCATACAAACAAATAGAATTCAGTGCCATTGGTATTACCTTTAAAAACAAAGAAAATGAAACTAAAACATAAAAAGGAAAATAAAAAGTTTACTAAGGAAGAATTGTGGCAATAGTATTTCCCTTCCAAAAGAAAGAGAAAAAAATAAAAAGACAAAATTTGCACACAACTTACATAGAAATTGCTCTTTTTTATACTACGCAAGAATAAGCATAACATAGTGGAATTTGAAATAATGAAGTTCCATAAGAAGGAAATAATTTAGTGGTATTGGTATTACCCTTAAAGAAAAAAGAAAAATAAACAAAAATAAAATAATGAAGTTTTTCGGAGGAAGAATGAATTTTTGGCATTAGTATTACTCTTTCAGAAGAAAAAATATATTAAAATTTACACAGAAATTGCACTTTGTTATAATATGCATCAATATGTATATAATGGTGGAACTTCAAAAAATGAATTTTCCTAAGAAGAAATGAATTTAATGGCATGCATTATCTATAAAAAGAAGAAAATGACACAAAAAACAAGAAATGGAATTTTCTAAGAGAGAGTGAATTTGTGGCATTAGTATTTCCCTTCCAGAAGAAAGGGAAATAATTTCAAAAGACCAAATTTGCACACAACTTACATAGAAATTGTGCCTTTTATAATATGGAAGAATAAGCATAACATAGTGAAATTTCAAAATGAATGAAGTTCCCTAAGAAGGAAAGACTTTAGTGGGATTGATATTACCCTTAAAGGACAAAGAAAGTGAAAAAAACAAAATAATGAAGTTTTCAAAGGATGAATGAATTTGTGGCATTGGTATTACCCTTTCAAAAGGAAAATAATATCAAAATTTACACACAATTTACACTGAAATTGCGCTTTTTTATAATATGCAAGAATAAGCATATAATAGTGAAATTTCCTAATAAAGAATGAATTTAGTGGCGCTGGTATTATCTATAAAAAAGAAAGAAAATGAAAATAAAATAAAATAAAATAAAATTCCGAAGGAAGAATGAATTAGTGGCATTGGTATTACCCTTTAAGAAGACAGAAAATGAAAGAAGCAAACAATGAAAAAAATTGCACAAAAATACGCATCAGAGCTTGGTCGGCATATCATCTTGAAATTTACGAAGTCACCGTAGGCACCTCGTCGTCGACGAAAACGTCTCCTCCCACTAAATACGCATCGTCGAAAATTCTGAAATAAATCTAAAAATAAATGCGAGTATCAGAATTTAAACCTTGGTGGACTGAGAATAATACAGTCCCTCTAATCATTCAACCACATGTTGCTTGGCCCTGCGTGTCTAGTTTGATCCGTCCACAACACTTTTTCGTTTCTAGGATAGGATTCTACGTGTCTACACGAAAGTCGTTGTGGGTGCCGTCTACACATTAATGCAGTCGTGTCGTGAAGTGCGTACGATCGGTGCATGCATCAACCAGACCCAAGCTGCCAACCGCACGCATGCTTGCCGTACCACTGCCTCATCATGCGTGATGCTTATGTTGCTCTCTCGGCCTCGTCGTGTTGCCCGGGAAATCTTGCGCATGTAATTTTTCCGTTTCCATAGTAGTGTAACTGTACACGTGCATGTTGCTCTCTCGGCCACACGTACTACATCTTTAGGCGCGAGGCCTTTCAGTGGCTAGCTGTAGTTACTCGTAGTCATAGGACACCTGTTCTTTCACCTACGGATTGCAAGATCTCTACCATCGACATACACGCCTGTCTCACTGTTCGTGCACCCAGCTACTTACTGCACATGCTTGTAGACATGTACATGCCATGACCACAAAGTACGTACGGCACAATCAAGAAAATGATCTTTGGACTTTGGGTCTCTGCCCTTTTGATCTCATGCGAAGACTCACAGGAAGCAAGCTAATTAACTAACTGACCTGCTGCTTAACACTTACAGTGTACACGTCTACCTGTACGCTACACACGGTGCCCTTATTTATGCCCAACTCTCCGCCTGAAAGGAGTGTCACGAAACACAGAGAGATCGATCGTTCACCCAAGCTAAGACACAGATGGTCGTCATGAACAAAGCGCGTGCGAGAGAGATGAGACTGATAACCGCTCTCTTCGTGCTCAGCTGCCTCCTCAAGACAACGACGACGAGCCCCGCCACCTGGGCGTACTCACGTGATGATGCGCTCGCCTGGAGGCCGGCCTCCTCCTTACTCCACCAGCTCCGCCACCTCGGGGTCCGCGCGCTGATCCGTGACGACGCCGAGGCCACCGCGCTGGCGTCCGCCGACTTCGGCAACATGTCGGACGCCCAACCGCCGGCGGCGGCCGTGCTTTACCCGTCGTGCCCCGAGGACATCGCCACGCTGCTGCGCGCCTCGTGCACGCGCCCCTCCCCGTTCCCCGTGTCTGCCCGGGGCTGCGGCCACTCGACCCGAGGCCAGGCGTCCGCACCCCGCGGCGTCGTCGTCGACATGATGTCGCTCGGGTGCCACGCCGGCGGCTCAGCCAGCCGCCTCTCCGTCTCGGTCGACGGCCGCTACGTCGACGCCGGTGGCGAGCAGCTGTGGGTGGACGTGCTGCGTGCCGCCCTGGCGCACGGACTCACCCCGAGGTCGTGGACCGACTACCTTCACCTCACCGTCGGAGGCACCCTCTCCAACGCGGGCATCAGCGGCCAGGCCTTCCGCCACGGCCCCCAGATATCCAACGTCCAAGAACTCGACGTGATCACCGGTACGTATGCGCACGATGGCACGAGATGAACCCTTTTGGTTCTTCATGTCACGTTCATGTACCAATGATTGTGAATTGATATGTAGGGCTCGGGGAGATGGTGAGATGCTCAAAGGAAAAGCACGGGGACCTGTTCGACGCCGTGCTGGGCGGGCTGGGGCAGTTCGGCGTCATAACGCGGGCGCGCATCCCACTGACGCCGGCGCCGGCGAGGGCGCGCTGGGTTCGGCTCTTCTACACGGGCGCCGCGGCGCTCACGGGCGACCAGGAGCGGCTCATCGGCGTCGACCTCGGCACCGCTGTCTCCGGGCTCATGGACTACGTGGAGGGCTCGGTGGTGCTCGCGGACCAGGGCCGCGTGGGCAGCTGGCGGTCGTCCTTCTTCTCGGACGCCGACGCGGCGCGCATCGCCGCGCTCGCTGAGGAGGTGGGCGGGGTCCTTTACTGCCTCGAGGGAGCGCTGTACTACGGCGGCGCCGCTCGCGGCGGCGAGGCTGACGTCGATCAGGTAAAACTTGTAGTGAGTATCATCTTTTGTTTGCGTGGGTGCGCTGTCGTGTAGCTAGCATGGCCTATACGGTGACCTGCCAAGTGAGACCGATAGTGACGTTGGGCCACAATGGTGCATGCAGATCCGTGAACCATCAACGTCGTCGTACGTAGTTGGTCTGGCTTTGTCTGCCCCTGAAATGCTCCCGTCGCTGTCACAAATCTAACCCGGCCCCATCAGCAGTACTAATCCCGGTTTAGGGCATTAAGTAAACTATTACTTCCTCTGTAAAAAAAGATTTACATCACTATTTTAGTGTTTTAAATGCTCTTACATTTCTTTATGAAGGGAGTACTAGCTTATAGGAGAAAATGAACATACAAAATGCTCTTTGAGAGCGTAAACCAGCATGTCTAATAACCACTTTTTTCTACCAATATTAATTACGAATACACTAATTCAATTATATAGCATCAAGATTAAAGTTACTCCCTCCGTCCCTAAATATAAGTTTATTTTACAGATTTTAATATGAACTACATACGGAGCAAAATGAATAAATACACTCTAAAATGTGTCTATTTACATCCGTATTAAGTTCATATCGAAACCTCTAAAATATTTATATTTAGAAACGGAGGAAGTATATAATATTGGTTTGCTATAAAAATTTGTACACCTTAAATCTAGAATGTGTACAATCTACATTTGCCCATTTTTGTTGGATCAAGACTTAAAGTCTCAACTACGACTTTGACCAAATCTATGGCAATTTGCCCTCTCACATATTTGGCCTTTACAAAAGAATTGGGGTGGAGTGACCTATATTATACAATAAAGTAATAAAACAGACAAACTAATCAGTTTTGCTAAAAGCATACCTAGACTAAACTAATCATGTAATAAGGTGAAATTTCTTCTACGATATTTGTGAAAGCTAGCATCCACGATAGAAGAAGGTAAAGGGAAATAGATGGCTTCACTTTTGTGGTGGGTGACTAGCTAGTAGGGACTAGGGTGTGCACGAATAAATCAATTATTATGGGCGGTCTCGTCACGTACTTATATACTTTGCCAGAATTACTTCAAAACTAGCAAGTAGGCTTTTGCCAGAATTACTTCATCCATGCATCAATCAAGACTCAAGAGCTAGCTAGGCCATGCACTTTCTTCTAGCCACTGCATTGTACAGGCAGTGGCACTGTGCGAACGAGATCTAAAGGCATGAACGGGGGCCGTGCATGCATTGCACATGCAAGCGGCCAAACCCTACGATCTTGCCTGCCCTACATGCTGTTCTAGTTCCATCCGTATACACGTCACACAGCCAGCCACTTGTCAGCAAAGTAGCTCGCTCGGGATCTGCTTTTGTTAAATTTGTACGGTCTGGTCCTACAAATCTTTGCCCTGATTTCTTGTGAAAAACAACCAGTAGATGAGTAGAGATCACTGAAAGAACTCACAGTCCATACATGCATGTACAATTTTCAGCCGGTAAAGGCCAATGTAAAACTCTGCATGTATATGTCAACTTTGACACGTCCAAGTCTTGCATACCTGCATACAAATTTTAACTGCGGAAAATTTATTAATCAATGCATGCATGTACTGACAGAATTGCATGCTCTGTGGGTGAATGCATGCGTGCAGAGGCTGAATGTGCTGCTGGGGGAGCTGCGGTACGCGCGCGGGTTCGCGTTCGTGCAGGACGTGTCGTACGCGGGGTTCCTTGACCGGGTGCGCGACGGCGAGCTCAAGCTCCGCGCCTCCGGCCTCTGGGACGTGCCGCATCCCTGGCTCAACCTCTTCCTCCCGCGCTCCCGCGTCCTCGACTTCGCCGCCGGCGTCTTCCACGGCATCCTCCGCCGTGACAGCACCACCGGCGCCATGGGACCCGTCCTCGTCTACCCCATGAACCGGAACAGGTGGGACGCCGACACGTCCGCGGTGCTCCCGGAGGAGGAGGAGGTGTTCTACACCGTGGGGATCCTGCGGTCGTCGGTGCCGGCGTCGACGGACGGTGGCCGCCAGCTGCTGAGGCGCCTGGAGGAGCAGAACGAGGAGATCTTACGATTCTGCGAGGAGACCGGGATACCGTGCGTGCAGTACCTGCCGTACTACGCCGACCAGGACGGGTGGGAGAAGAAGCACTTTGGTCTAGCCAAGTGGGCCAGATTCGTGGATCGGAAGAGGAAGTATGATCCCAAGGCGATCCTGTCCCGTGGTCAGAGAATTTTCACCTCCCCGCTCGCTTGATCCATCCATGCATCGATGCCCGCCTAGCTAGCTAGTAGCCCTAAAAAAAAGCTAGCTATCCAATGCACTATGCATGCATGTCATCGCCATATTTCTTGCTTGCAATAGCCCATGAGAGCTGGGCAATAGCCCAGTGACAAGACACAGTGGTGCATCGTCCTTGCAGACCGGGGTTTGACTCCCGTCGAGAGTTAATTTCCGTGATTTCACCTGGATGGGCTCATTCTATGAAAATATGTTCTGGGTGCTAGTATTCATGGATCTCATTTTCTCTTTGATTTATGTTTTAATTTTCTTAAAATAACGTTTAAATTTCTTGCTTGCATGGTCCCTGCCCGAGCATCGATCGATACATAGTACTCATATGGTGCACATATATACGTATCATGTTGGCAAGGGGGATTTGGTTCGAGTTTTCAGCTTTACTAAAGCACATCTAGATGTGCCCAAAGTGTTACGGATCTAAGTCCTAGTATGTCGTCGATTTTACGCAAAGATTCGTGTTGGTATTTTTTTTCTTTTTCCTTTTATATTTCACTGAGTCAGTTGAATGTGCAATAAGGGCATCTCCAACGGCAGCCTGCAAATTCCCTCTGGCATCCGTCCGCGGGCAGGGGGACCAATCCGTGGACACGGATGTGGGAGGCGGCCATTCAGTGATACCTTGTATATGCCCGCCAGTATAGGGCAATTTGAAATTCAAATTTAGCCCAATCCACACAGCGCGCCAGATCACACAAGCGCCAGATCGCATGTCCGATCACAACCAAAAAGAGGCAACTATGCTTAGTTTTTACATGCTCGAATCCAAAAGTGAAGGAAATATGCCCTAGAGGCAATAATAAAGTTGTTATTTTATATTTCCTTATATCATGGTAAATGTTTATTATTCATGCTAGAATTGTATTAACCGGAAACTTGATACATGTGTAGATACATAGACAAAACACCGTGTCCCTAGTAAGCCTCTACTAAACTAGCTCGTTAATCAAAGATGGTTAAGTTTCCTAACCATAGACATATGTTGTCATTTGATGAACGAGATCACATCATTAGGAGAATGATGTGATGGACAAGACCCATCCGTTAGCTTAGCATATTGATCGTTAATTTTTATTGCTATTGCTTTCTTCATGTCATATACATATTCCTTTGACTATGAGATTATGCAACTCTCGGACACCGGAGGAATACCTTGTGTGCTATCAAACCTCACAACGTAACTAGGTGATTATAAAGATGCTCTACAGGTATCTCTGAAGGTGTTTGTTGGGTTGGCATAGATCGAGATAGGATTTTTCACTCCGAGTATCGGAGAGGTATCTCTGGGCCCTCTCGGTAATACACATCATAAGAAGCCATGCAAGCAATGTGACTAATGAGTTAGTTGTGGGATGATGTATTACAAAATGAGTAAAGAGACTTGTCGGTAACGAGATTGAACTAGGTATGAAGATACTGACGATCGAATCTCGGGCAAGTAACATACCGATGACAAAGGGAATAATGTATGTTGTCATTACGGTATGACCGATAAAGATCTTCGTAGAATATGTGGGAACCAATATGAGAATCCAGGTTCCGCTATTGGTTATTGACCGGAGAGGTGTCTCGGTCATGTCTACATAGTTCTCGAACCAGTAGGGCCCACACGCTTAACGTTCGATGACGATTTTGTATTTTATGAGTTATGTGATTTGGTGACCGAATGTTGTTCGGAGTCCCGGATGAGATCACGAACATGACGAGGAGTGTCAAAATGGTCGAGACGTAAAGATTGATATATAGGACGATAGTATTCAGACACCGGAAGTGTTCCGGAGGGTATCAGGTACATATCGGGTCACCGGAAGGGGTTCCGGGCACCCCCGGCAAAGATATGGGCCTTAGGGCATCTCCAGCCGTTGGCCCCCCAGGACGCATAAAAATCACCCCCTGGGGGCGAGCCGGCGATACAATCGGCGCTGGGGGCAGTTTTGCGCCCAGTCGTCGCCCCCGGCTCGCCCCCAGGCGCCGAAATTGGCCCACTTTGCAGCCCAATTTCGGCGAATAAAGGGCCCATATGGGCGAGAATAGGCCCATATTCGGCGTGATTTCGCCGTGTCTCGGTGTTCAGTTATCAACACAATTATTTCTTATCACATATTTCATCATAGAAAAATCAAATACTTCAACAAAATAGTACAACAACAAATAGTTCAATACAAATTATATAGTTCAACAAATAAAAACTCGTATTTCATCACATGGCGTCCCCCTTGAGCCTCCATAGGTGCTCAATCAGATCTTTCTGCAGTTGATGATGCACCTGTGGGTCTCGGATCTCCTGATGCATACTGAGATAGGCAGTCCAAGTTGCCGGTAGCTGGTGATCAACTTCGGCTAGAGGACCCTGCCTGTAGTATGGTTCAGTGTCAAACACTGGGTCTTCTTGCTCGCTCTCGATGATCATGTTGTGCAAGATGACACAGCAAGTCATAATCTCCCACATTTGATCTTTGGACCAGGTCTGAGCGGGGTACCGAACAACAGCGAATCGAGATTGGAGCACACCAAATGCCCGCTCGACATCCTTCCTGCAAGCCTCCTGAACTTTCGCAAACCAGGCGTTCTTGCCTCCTGCCGCAGGGTTTGAGATCGTCTTCACAAATGTCGACCATCTCGGATAGATGCCATCTGCTAGGTAGTACCCCTTGTTGTATTGGTGCCCATTGATCTCGAAGTTCACCGGAGGAGAATGGCCCTCAACGAGCTTGGCAAAAACAGGAGAGCACTGCAGCACGTTGATGTCATTGTGAGTTCCTCGCATACCAAAGAAGGAGTGCCAAATACAAAGGTCATGTGTGGCTACCGCCTCAAGCACCACACTGCAACCGCCTTTGGCGCCTTTGTACATCCCCTACCAACCAAATGGGCAATTCTTCCATTTCCAATGCATGCAGTCGATGCTTCCAAGCATCCCAGGAAATCCTCTTGCTGCATTCTGGGCTAGGATCTGAGCAGTGTCTTCAGCATTGGGTGTTCTCAAGTATTGTGGCCCAAACACTGCCACCACTGCCCGAAAGAACTTGTAGAAACACTCTATGCTGGTGGACTCGGCCATGCGCCCATAGTCGTCGAGTGAATCACTGGGAGCTCCATATGCAAGCATCCTCATCGCTGTCATGCACTTCTGGATGGAGGTGAATCCAAGAGCGCTAGTGCAATCCATCTTACACTTGAAGTAGTTGTCGAACTCCCGGATGGAATTCACAATCCTGAGGAAGAGCTTTCGGCTCATCCGATAACGGCACCGAAATGTTCTCTCGCCATGAAGTGGAGCATCGGCGAAGTAGTCGGAGTAGAGCATGCAGTAGCCTTGGAGACGATGACGGTTCTTTGCTTTCATCCGCCCCGGCGCCGAGCCACCTCGCCGCGGCTTTTCATTGCTCGCCAGCAGTTAGCCGAGGGCGGCGAGCACCATGAGATTCTCTTCTTCCTAGACGTCGGCCGCGGCTTCCTCCTCCAGCAGTGTGGCGAGCTCTTCCTCCTCATCCGAGCCCATCGCCGAGGCAGGCAAAACGCCGAACACCTTGCGCTCGGTGGGCGTGTACCCGCCGTTAAACCACGCCTCCGCGGCCAGAAACGGCGGCCGGAAACGCCCAGCTGCTGTGGGAGGGGCTGCCGCGGCGAAGTGCTGCTATTTTCCGGCGGAGAATAGCTATCTAGAAGAGTAGGGCGGCGGCCGTCGCCGGGATATAGCTAGTGGTGGCCGAGGGCGCGGGGGGTGCGAGGCGAGTCGGGGGAAGAAAACCTTGACTTTTCCCCTGTCGGTGTGGGCCAGGTGTGCTTTTCCCTAGTGCCGGAGCCCCCAACTGCTCCCCAGCGCGCCGGGTTCGGCCTGTGACCGCCGGGCGGAAAAAAGGTCCGAACCGGTGATTTTCGACGTCCTGGGGGCGCGACTGGGCCATTTTTTCGGCGCCGGCACCGAAAAAGTGGCCTGGGGGGCCCTGTTGGGGGCGCGGCTGGAGATGCCCTTATGGGCCAAGAGAGGGACATACCAACCAGCCCACAAGGGGCCGGTGCGCCCCCATATAGGCCAAAATAGGAGGAGAAGGAAAGAGGGGAAGGGAGAAGGAAATTGGAGGATTCGGCCTCCCCCTTCCTTCCACCCCCTCTCTTTCCTTTCCCCTCCGGTTAATAAGGAACGACGGGGGCTGAATTTGGGAGGACCCCAAGTAGGATTCCTCCTACTTGGGGCGCCCCCTTGGCTGCCTCTCCTCCCCTCCAACCTATATATATGTGCGGGGGGCACCGCTAGAACACACACCAACAATTGTTAGCCGTGTGCGGCGCCCCCCTCCACAGTTTACGCCTCCGGTCATATCTTCGTAGTGCTTAGGCGAAGCCCTATGCGGATCACTTCACCATCATTGTCAACACACCGTCGTGCTGACGGAACTCATCTACTTCCTCGACACTTTGCTGGATCAAGAGTTCGAGGGACATCATCGAGCTGAACGTGTGCAGAACTCGGAGGTGTCGTACGTTCGGTACTTGATCGGTCGGAACGAGCAGAAGTTCGCCTACATCAACTGCTTGGTCAAACGCTTCCTCTTCGGTCTATGAGGGTTCGTAGACACACTCCCCCCTCTTGTTGCTATGCATCTCCTAGATAGATCTTGCGTGAGCGTAGGAATTTTTTTGAAATTGCATGCTACGTTTCCGAGCGGTGCCATCATGAGCCAGGTCTATGCGTAGATGATATGCACGAGTAGAACACAAAGAGTTGTGGGCGGTGATCATCATACAGCTTACCACCAATTTCTTATTTTGATTCGGCGGTATTGTTGGATGAAGCGGCCCAGACCAACCTTATATGACCACGTTCATGAGAACGGTTCCACCGACAGACATGCAACTAGTTGTGCATAAAGGTGGCTGGCGGGTGTCTGTTTCTCCTACTTTAGTTGAATCGAATTTGACTGCGTCCGGTCCTTGTTGAAGGTTAAAACAGCAAACTTGATAAATCACCGTTGTGGTTTTGATACGTAGGTAAGAACGGTTCTTGCTAGAAGCCCGTAGCACCCACGTAAAACTTGCAACAACAAAGTAGAGGACGTCTAACTTGTTTTTGCAGGGCATGTTGTGATGTGATATGGTCAAGACATGATGTGATATACGTTATTGTATGAGATGATCATGTTTTGTAAAAGTTACTGGCAACCGGCAGGAGCCTTATGGTTGTCTCTTTATTGTATGAAATGCAAACGCCATGTAGTTGCTTTACTTTATCACTGTACGTTAGCGATAGTTGTAGAAGCAATAGTTGGCGAGATGACCATGACGCTACGATGGAGATCAAGGTGTCGAGCCAGTGATGATGGAGATCATGACGATGCTTTGGAGATGGAGATCAAAAGCACAAGATGATGATGGCCATATCATGTCACATATTTTGATTGCATGTGATGTTTATCTTTTATGCATCTTATTTTGCTTACTACGGTGGTAGCATTATAAGATGATCCCTTAACTAAAATTTCAAGGTATAAGTGTTCTCCCCGAGTAGGCACCGTTGTGACAGTTCGTCGTGTTGAGACACCACGTGATGATCGGGTGTGATAGACTCTACGTTCACATACAACGGGTGCAAAACAGTTTTGCACATGCAGAATACTCGGGATAAACTTGATGAGCCTGGCATGTACAGACATGGCCTCGGAACACTAGAGACCGAAAGATCGAACGTGAATCATATAGTAGATATGATCAACATAGAGATGTTCACCATTGATGACTACCCCATTTCACGTGATGATCGGACATGGGTTAGTTGATTTGGATCACGTATCACTTAGATGACTTGAGGGATATCTATTTAAGTGGGATTTCTTAAGTAATTTGATTAATTGAACTTAATTTATCATGAACTTAGTCTTGATAGTTTTGCATATCTATGTTGTTGATCAATAGCTCGCTATATAGCTCCTATTTTTTTTTGATATGTTCCTAGAGAAAAATAAGTTGAAAGATGATAGTAGCAATGATGCGGACTGGGTCCGTGATCTAAGGATTATCCTCATTGCTGCACAGAAGAATTATGTCCTTGATGCACTGCTATGTGACAAACCAATTGCAGGAGCAGATGCAGGCGTTATTAATGTTTGACAAGCTCGGTATGATGACTACTTGATAGTTTAGAGTGCCATGTTTTACGGCTTAGAACCGGGACATCAAAAATGTTTTGAACGCCATGGAGCATATGATATGTTCCAAGAGATGAAATTGGTATTTCAGACGCACGCCCATGTTGAGAGGTTTGAGACCTCTGACAAGTACAATGCCTACAAGACGGAGGAGAATAGCTCAGCTAGTGAGCATGTGCTTAGAATGTCTGGGTACTACAATCACTTGAATCAAGTGGGAGTTAATCTTCCAGATAAGATAGTGATTGACAGAGTTCTCTAGTCATTATCATCAAGTTACTAGAACTTCGTGATGGACTATAATATGCAAGGGATGACAAAAACAATTCCCAAGCTCTTCGCGATGCTGAAATCGGTGAAGGTAGAAATCAAGAAAGAGCATCAAGTATTGATGGTTAACAAGACCACTAGTTTCAAGAAAAAGGGTGATGGAAAGAAAGGGAACTTCAAGAAGAATGGCAAGCAAGTTGCCACTCCCGTGAAGAAGCTCAAAGCTGGACCCAAGCCTGAAACTAAGTGCTTCTACTGCAAAGGAAATGGTCACTGGAAGTGGAACTGCCCCAAATACTTGGCGGATTAGAAGTATGGCAAAGTGAACAAAGGTATATTTGACATAGATGTTATTGATGTGTATTTTACTAGTATTCATAGTAACCCCTAGGTATTTGATACCGGTTCGGTTGCTAAAATTAGTAACTCGAAATAGGAGTTACAGAGACTAGTTAAAAGCGAGGTGACGTTGTGTGTTGGAAATGATTCCAAGGTTGATATGATCATCATCACACACTCCCTCTACTTTTGGGATTAGTGTTGAACCTAAATAAATGTTATTTGGTGTTTGCGTTGAGCATGAATATGATTAGATCATGTTTATTGCAATACGGTTATTCATTTAAGTTAGAGAATAATTGTTATTCTGTTTACATGAATAAAACCTTCTATGGTCATACACCCAATATGAATGGTTTATTGAATCTCAATCGTAGTGATACACATATTCATAATATTGATGCCAAAAGATGCAAAGTTGATAATGATAGTGCAACATACTTGTAGCACTGCCGTTTAGGTCATATTGGTGTAAAGCGCATGAAGAAACTCCATGCAGATGGACTTTTGGAATCACTTGATTGTGAATCATTCGATACTTGCGAACCATACCTCATGGGCAAGATGACTAAAACTCTGTTCTCCGGAACAATGGAGCGAGCTAATGACTTATTGGAAATAATACATACCGATGTATGTGGTCCCATGAGTGTTGAATCACACAGCGGGTATCGTTATTTTTTGACCTCCGCAGATGATTTGAGTATGTATGGGTATATCTACTTGATGAAACACAAGTCTGAAACATTTGAGAAGTTCAAAGAATTTCAAAGTGAAGTGGAGAATTATCGTAACAAGAAAATAAAGTTTCTACAATCTGACCGCGAAGATGAATATTTGAGTTACGAGTTTGGCCTTCATTTAAAACAATGTGGAATTGTTTCACAACTCATGCCACCTGGAATACCACAGCGAAATGGTGTGTCCGAGCATTGTAACTGTACTTTATTGGATATGGTGCGATCTATGATGTCTCTTACCGATTTACCACTATCATTTTGGGGTTATGCATTAGAGACAGCCGCATTCACATTAAATAGGGCACCATCTAAATCCGCTGAGATGACATCGTATAAACTATGGTTTGGCAAGAAACCTAAGCTGTCGTTTCTTAAAGTTTGGGGTTGTGACACTTATGTCAAAAGGCTTCTGCCTGATAAGCTCGAACCCAGATCAGAGAAGTCCGTCTTCATAGGATACCCTAAGGAAACTATTGGGTACACCTTCTACCACAGACCCAAAGGCAAGATCTTTGTTGCCAAGAATGGAACCTTTCTAGAGAAGGAGTTTCTCTCGAAAGAAGTGAGTGGGGGGAAAGTATAACTTGATGAGGTAATTGTATCTTCTCTCAATTTGGAAAGTAGCACATCAGAGAAATCCGTTCCCGTGATGCCTACACCAACTAGAGAGGAAGCTAATGATGATGGTCATGAAACTTCAAATCAAGTTACTATTGAACCTCGTTGGTCGAACAGAGCATGTTCCACACCAGATTGGTACGGTAATCCTGTCCTGGAATTCATGTTATTAAACCATGGCGAACCTACGAACTATGAAGAAGTTATGATGAGCCCGGATTCCGATAAATGGCATGAGGCCATAAAATTTGAGATAGGATCCATGTATGAGAACAAAGTGTGGACTTTGGTGGATTTGCCGAATGATCGGCAAGCCATTGAGAATAAATGGATTTTCAAGAGGAAGACAGACGCTGATAGTAATATCACTATATACAAAGCTCGACTTGTCACAAAAGTTTTTTCGACAAGTTCAAGGGGCTGACTACTATGAGACTTTCTCACTTGTAGCAATGCTGAAGTCCATCCGAATCATGTTTGCAATTGCCGCCTTTTATAATTATGAAATCTGGCAAATGGATGTCAAAATTGCATTCCTTAATGGTTTTCTTAAGGAAGAGTTGTATATGATGCAACCAGAAGATTTTTTTGATCCTAAAGGTGCTAACAAAGTGTGCAAGCTCTAGTGATCCATCTATGGACTAGTGCAAGCATCTTGGAGTTGGAATATGCGCTTTGATGAGGTGATCAAAGCATATGGTTTTATACAGAGTTTTGGAGAAGCCTCTATTTACAAGAAAGTGTGTGGGAGCTCTATGTCATTTCTAATGTTATATGTGGATGACATATTGTTGATTGGAAATGATGTAGAATTTCTGTATAGCATAAAAGGATACTTGAATAAAAGGTTTTCAATTAAAGACCTCGGTGAAGCTGCTTATACATTAGGCATCAAGATCTATAGAGATAGATCAAGATGCTTAATAGGACTTTCACTAAGTATATACCTTGGTAAATTTTTGAAGAAGTTAAAAATAGATCAGTCAAAAAGGGTTCTTGTCTGTTTTACAAGGTATGAAGTTGAGTAAGACTCAAAACCAGACCACAACAGAAGATAGAGAGAGAATGAAAGTCATTCCTATGCCTCAGCCATAGGTTCTATAAAGTATGCCATGCTGTGTACCTAACCTATTGTGTACCTTGCCATGAGTTTGGCAAGGGGGTACAATAGTGATCCAGGAGTAGATCACTAGACAATAGTCAAAATTATCCTTAGGTACCTAAATAGGACTAAGGAAAAGTTTCTCGATTATTGATAACCCACAAGTATAAGGGATCGCAACAGTTTTCGAGGGTAGAGTATTCAACCCAAATTTATTGATTCGACACAAGGGGAGCCAAAGAATATTCTCAAGTATTAGCAGCTGAGTTGTCAATTCAACCACACCGGGAAACTTAATATCTGCAGCAAGGTATTTTAGTAGCAAAGTAATATGATAGTAGTGGTAACGGTAGCAAAAGTAATATTTTTGGGTTTTGTAGTGATTGTAACAATAGCAACGGAAAAGTAAATAAGCGAAGAACAATATATGGAAAGCTCGTAGGCAATGGATCGGTGATGGAGAATTATGCCGGATGCGGTTCATCATGTAACAGTCATAACTTAGGGTGACACAGAACTAGCTCCAGTTCGTCAATGTAATGCAGGCATGTATTCCAAATATAGTCATACGTGCTTATGGAAAAGAATTTGCATAACATCTTTTGTCCTACCCTCCCGTGGCAGCGGGGTCCTTATGGAAACTAAGGGATATTAAGGCCTCCTTTTAATAGAGAACCGGAAAGCATTAACACATAGTGAATACATGAACTCCTCAAACTACGGTCATCACCGGTAAGTATCCCGATTATTGTCACTTCGGGGTTAACGGATCATAACACATAATAGGTGACTATAGACTTGCAAGATAGGATCAAGAACACTCATATATTGATGAAAACATAATAGGTTCAGATCTGAAATCATGGCACTCGGGCCCTAGTGACAAGCATTAAGCATAGCAAAGTCATAGCAACATCAATCTCAGAACATAGTGGATACTAGGGATCAAACCCTAACAAAACTAACTCGATTACATGATAAATCTCATCCAACCCATCACCGTCCAGTGAGCCTACGATGGAATTACTCACGCACGGCGGTGAGCATCATGGAATTGGTGAGGGAGGAAGGTTGATGACGACGATAGCGACGGATTCCCCTCTCCGGAGCCCCGAATAGACTCCAAATCAGCCCTCCCGAGAGAGTTTAGGGCTTGGCGGCGGCTCCGTATCGTAAAACGCGATGAATCGTTCTCTCTGATTTTTTTCTCCCCGAACACGAATATATGGAGTTGGAGTTGAGGTCGGTGGAGCGTCAGGGGGCCCACGAGGCAGGGGGTGAAGGAAATATGCCCTAGAGGCAATAATAAAGTTATTATTTATTTCCTTATATCATGATAAATGTTTATTATTCATGATAGAATTGTATTAACCGGAAACATAATACATGTGTGAATACATAGACAAACAGAGTGTCACTAGTATGCCTCTACTTGACTAGATCGTTGATCAAAGATGGTTATGTTTCCTAACCATAGACATGAGTTGTCATTTGATTAACGGTATCACATCATTAGGAGAATGATGTGATTGACTTGACCCATTCCGTTAGCATAGCACTTGATCGTTTAGTTTATTGCTATTGCTTTCTTCATGACTTATACATGTTCCTATGACTATGAGATTATGCAACTCCCGTTTACCGGAGGAACACTTTGTGTGCTACCAAACGTCACAACGTAACTGGGTGATTATAAAGGTGCTCTACAAGTGTCTCCAAAGGTACTTGTTGGGTTGGCGTATTTCGAGATTAGGATTTGTCACTCCGATTGTCGGAGAGGTATCTCTGGGCCCACTCGGTAATGCACATCACTATAAGCCTTGCAAGCATTGCAACTAATGAGTTAGTTGCGGGATGATGTATTACGGAACGAGTAAAGAGACTTGCCGGTAACGAGATTGAACTATGTATTGAGATACCAACGATCGAATCTCGGGCAAGTAACATACCGATGACAAAGGGAACAACGTATGTTGTTATGCGGTTTGACCGATAAAGATCTTCGTAGAATATGTAGGAGCCAATATGAGCATCCAGGTTCCGCTATTGGTTATTGACCGGAGACGTGTCTCGGTCATGTCTACATAGTTCTCGAACCCGTAGGGTCCGCACGCTTAAAGTTCGATGACAGTTATATATGAGTTTATGTGTTTTGATGTACCGAAGGAGTTCGGAGTCCCGGATGAGATCGGGGACATGACGAGGAGTCTCGAAATGGTCGAGACGTAAAGATTGATATATTGGACGACTATATTCGGACATCGGAAAGGTTCCGAGTGATTCGGGTATTTTCGGGAGTACCGGGGAGTTAGGGGAATTCGTATTGGGCCTTAATGGGCCATACGGGAAAGGAGAGAAAGGCCTCAAAGGGTGGCCGCACCCCTCCCCATGGGCTGGTCCGAATTGGACTAGGGAGGGGGGCGCCCCCCTTCCTTCCTTCTCCTCTTCCCTTCCTTTTCCTTCCCTCCTACTCCTACTACTTGGAAGGGCTCCTAGTTATACTAGGAAAGGGGGAATCCTACTCCCGGTGGGAGTAGGACTCCCCTAGGGCGCGCCATAGAGAGGGCCGGCCCTCCGCCTCCTCCACTCCTTTATATACAGGGGTAGGGGGCACCCCATAGACACACAAGTTGATCAGTTGATCTCTCCCAGCCGTGTGCGGTGCCCCCCTCCACCATATTCTACCTCGGTCATATCGTAGCGGTGCTTAGGCGAAGCCCTGCGTCGGTAGCAACATCATCACCGTCACCATGCCGTCGTGCTGATGAAACTCTCCCGTGAAGCTCTGCTGGATCGGAGTTCGCGGGACGTCATCGAGCTGAACGTGTGCTAAACTCGGAGGTGCCGTGCGTTCGGTACTTGGATCGGTCGGATCGTGAAGACGTATGACTACATCAACCACGTTGTGCTAACGCTTCCGCTTTCAGTCTATGAGGGTACGTGGACAACACTCTCCCCTCTCGTTGCTATGCATCACCATGATCTTGCGTGTGCGTAGGAATTTTTTGGAATTACTGCGTTACCCAACAGTGGCATCAGAGCCAGGTTTTATGTGTTGATGTTATATGCACGAGTAGAACACAAGTGAGTTGTGGGCGATACAAGTCATACTGCTTACCAGCATGTCATACTTTGGTTCGGCGGTATTGTTGGATGAAGCGGCCCGGACCGACATTACGCGTACGCTTACGCGAGACTGGTTCTACCGACGTGCTTTGCACACAGGTGGCTGGCGGGTATCAGTTTCTCCAACTTTAGTTGAACCGAGTGTGGCTACGCCCGGTCCTTGCGAAGGTTAAAACAGCACCAACTTGACAAACTATCGTTGTGGTTTTTGATGCGTAGGTAAGAACGGTTCTTGCTAAAGCCCGTAGCAGCCACGTAAAACTTGCAACAACAAAGTAGAGGACGTCTAACTTGTTTTTGCAGGGCATGTTGTGATGTGATATGATCAAAACGTGATGCTATATTTTATTGTATGAAAAGATCATGTTTTGTAACCGAGTTATCGGCAACTGGCAGGAGCCATATGGTTGTCGCTTTATTGTATGCAATGCAATCGCCCTGTAATGCTTTACTTTATCACTAAGCGGTAGCG
Source organism: Triticum urartu (assembly GCF_056163025.1). Lineage (NCBI taxonomy): Eukaryota > Viridiplantae > Streptophyta > Magnoliopsida > Poales > Poaceae > Triticum > Triticum urartu. Next base: position 107,936,492 of record NC_141875.1, on the reverse strand, counting down.
ATAGTCGTAGAAGCATAAGATTGGCGAGACGACAACGATGCTACGATGGAGATCAAGGTGTCGCGCTGGTGACGATGGTGATCATGACGGTTCTTCGGAGATGGAGATCACAAGCACAAGATGATGATGGCCATATCATATCACTTATATTGATTGCATGTATGTTTATCTTTTATGCATCTTATCTTGCTTTGATTGATGGTAGCATTATAAGATGATCTCTCACTAAATTTCAAGATAAAAGTGTTCTCCCTGAGTATGCACCGTTGCCAAAGTTCGTCGTGCCCAGACACCACGTGATGATCGGGTGTGATAAGCTCTACGTCCATCTACAATGGGTGCAAGCCAGTTTTGCACACGCAGAATACTCATGTTAAACTTGACGAGCCTAGCATATGCAGATATGGCCTCGGAACACTGAGACCAAAAGGTCGAGCGTGAATCATATAGTAGATATGATCAACACAATGATGTTCACCATTGAAAGCTACTCCATTTCACGTGATGATCGGTTATGGTTTAGTTGATTTGGATCACGTGATCACTTAGATGATTAGAGGGATGTCTATCTAAGTGGGAGTTCTTAAGTAATATGATTAATTGAACTTAAATTTATCAGGAACTTAGTCCTGGTAGTATTAGCATATCTATGTTGTAGACCAATTGCTCGCAATATTGCTCCCCGTTTAATTTTTTATATATTCCTAGAGAAAACTATGTTGAAAGATGTTAGTAGCAATGATGCAGATTGGATCCGTGATCTGAGGTTTATCCTCATTGCTGCACAGAAGAATTATGTCCTTAATGCACCGCTAGGTGACAGACCTATTGCAGGAGCAGATGCAGACGTCATGAACGTTTGGCTAGCTCAATATGATGACTACTTGATAGTTTAGTGCACCATGCTTAACAGCTTAGAATCAGGACTTCAAAGACGTTTTGAACATCATGGATCATATGGATGTTCCAGGAGTTGAAGTTAATATTTCAAGCAAATACCCGAGTTGAGAGATATGAAGTCTCTAACAAGTTCTATAGCTAAAAGATGGAGGAGAATAGCTCAAGCAGTGAGCATGTGTTCAGATTGTCTGGGTACTACAATCGCTTGAATCAAGTGGGAGTTAATCTTCCAGATAAAATAGTGATTGACAGAATTCTATAGTCACCATCACCAAGTTAGTAGAACTTCGTGATAAACTATAGTATGCAAGGGATTATGAAAACGATTCCCGAGCTTTTCATGATGTTGAAATCGATGAAGGTAGAAATCAAGAAAGAGCATCAAGTGTTGATGATTAACAAGACCACTAGTTTCAAGAAAAGGGCAAAGGGAAAGAAAGGGAACTTCAAGAAGAACGACAACCAAGTTGCTGCTCAAGTGAAGAAGCCCAAGTCTGGTCCTAATCCTGAGACTAAGTGCTTCTACTGCAAAGGGACTGGTCACTGGAAGCGGAACTACCCCAAGTATTTGGCGGATAAGAAGGATGGCAAAGTGAACAAAGGTATATTTGATATACAGATTATTGATGTGTATTTTACTAGTGTTCGTAGCAACCCCTTGGTATTTGATACTGGTTCGGTTGCTAAGAGTAGTAACTCGAAACGGGAGTTGCAGAATGAACAGAGACTAGTTAAGGGTGAAGTGACGATGTGTGTTGGAAGTGGTTCCAAGATTGATATGATCATCATCACACACTCCCTATACTTTCGGGATTAGTGTTGAACCTAAATAAGTGTTATTTTGTGTTTGCGTTGAGCATGAATATGATTTGATCATGTTTATTGCAATACGATTATTCATTTAAGTAAGAGAATAAACTATTGTTCTGTTTACATGAATAAAACCTTCTATGGTCATACACCCAATGAAAATGGTTTGTTGGATCTCGATTTTGGTGATACACATTCTCATAATATTGAAGCCAAAAGATGCAAACTTAATAATGATAGTGCAACTTATTTGTGGCACCGCCGTTTAGGTCATATTGGTGTAAAGCGCATGAAGAAAATCCATGCTGATGGGCTTTTGGAATCACTTGATTATGAATCAGTTGATGCTTGCGAACCGTGCCTCATGGGCAAGATGACTAAGACTCCGTTCTCCGGAACAATGGAGCAAGCAACTGACTTATTGGAAATAATACATACTGATGTATGCAGTCCGATGAATGTTGAGGCTTGCGGCGGGTATCGTTATTTTCTGACCTTCACAGATGATTTGAGCAGATATGGGTATATCTACTTGATGAAACATAAGTATGAAAGATATGAAAAGTTCAAACAACTTCAGAGTGAAGTGGAAAATCATCGTGACAAGAAAATAAAGTTTCTATGATCTGATCGCAGAGACAAATATTTGAGTTACGAGTTTGGTCTTCAATTAAAACAATGTGGAATAGTTTCACAAAATCGTGCCACGTGGAACACCATAGCATAATGGTGTGTCCGAACGTCATAACCGTACTATTATTGGATATAGTGCAATCTATGATGTTTCTTACCGATTAACCACTATACTTTTGAGGTTATGCATTAGAGACAGCTACATTCACGTTCAATAGGGAACCATCTAAATCCGTTGAGACGACACCGTATGAACTGTGGTTTGGCAAGAAACCAAAGTTGTCGTTTCTTAATGTTTGAGGTTGCAATGCTTATGTGGAAAAGTTTCAACCTGATAAGCTCAAACCCAAATCGGAGAAGTGCGTCTTCATAGGATACCCAAAAAGAAAATGTTGGGTACACCTTCTATCACAGATCCGAAGGCAAGATATTCGTTGCGGAGAATGGATCCTTTGTAGAGAAGGAGTTTCTCTCGAAAGAAGTGAGTGGGAGGAAAGTAGAACTTGATGAGGTATCTGTACCTTCTCCCTTATTGGAAAGTTCTTCATCACAGAAATATGTTCCTATGATTACTACACCAATTAGTGAGGAAGCTAATGATGATGATCATGTAACTTCAGATCAAGTTGCTACCGAACCTCGTAGGTAAACCAGAGTGAGATCCGCACCAGAGTGGTACGGTAATCCTGTTCTGGAGGTCATGTTACTTGACCATGATGAGCCTACGAACTATGAGGAAGCAATGACGAGCCCAGATTCCGCGAAATGGCCTGAGGCCATGAAATCTGAGATGAGATCCATGTATGAGAACAAAGTATGGAATTTGATTGACTTTCCCATTGACCGGCGAGCCATTGAGATTAAATGGATCTTCAAGAGGAAGACGGACGCTGATAGTAGTCTTACTATCTACAAAGCTAGAATTGTCGCAAAAAGGTTTTCGACAAGTTCAAGGTGTTGACTACGATGAGAGTTTCTCACTCGTATCTATGCTTAAGTTTGTCCGAATCATGTTAGAAATTGCCGCATTTTATGAAATCTGGCAAATGGATAAACAAAACTGCATTCTTTAATGGATTTATTAAAGAAGAGTTGTATATGATGCAACCAGAAGGTTTTGTCAATCCTAAAGGTACTAACAAAATATGCAAGCTCCAGCGATCCATCTATGGACTGGTGCAAGCATCTCGGAGTTGGAATATATGCTTTGATAAGTTGATCAAAGCATATAGTTTTATACAGACTTGCGGTGAAGTCTGTATTTACAAGAAAGTGAGTGGGAGCACTACAGCATTTCTGATAAGTATATGTGAATGACATATTGTTGATCGAAGATAATGTAGAATTATTCTGCAAAGCATAAAGGAATGTTTGAAAGGAGTTTTTCAAAGAAAGACCTCGGTGAAGTTGCTTACATATTGAGCATCAAGATCTATAGAGATAGATCAAGACACTTGATAAGTTTTTCAATGAGTACATACCTTGACAAGATTTTGAAGTAGTTCAAAATGGAACAGTCAAAGAAAGAGTTCTTGCCTGTGTTACAAGGTGTGAAGTTGAGTAAGACTCAAAACCCGACCACGGGAGAAGATAGAGAGAGAATGAAAGTCATTCCCTATGCCTTGGCCATAGGTTCTATAAAATATGCCATGCTGTGTACCAGATCTATTGTATACCCTACACTGTTTTTGGCAAGGGAGTACAATAGTGATCTAGGAGTAGATCACTGGACAACGGTCAAATTATCCTTAGTGGAATAAGGATATGTTTGTCGATTATGGAGGTGACAAAAAGGTTCGTCGTAAAGGGTTACGTCGATGAAAATTTTGACACTGGTCCAGATGACTCTAAATCTCAATCTGGATACATATTGAAAGTGGGAGCAATTAGCTAGAATAGCTCCGTGCAGAGCATTGTTGACATAGAAATTTGCAAAATACTTACAGATCTAAATGTGGCAGACCCGTTGACTAAACTTCTCTCACAAGCAAAACATGATCACACATTAGTACTCTTTAGGTGTTAATCACATATCGATGTGAACTAGATTATTGACTCTAGTAAACCCTTTGGGTGTTGGTCACATGACGATGTGAACTATGGGTGTTAATCACATGGTGATGTGAACTATTGGTGTTAAATCACATGGCGATGTGAACTAGATTATTGACTCTAGTGCAAGTGGGAGACTGAAGGAAATATGCCCTAGAGGCAATAATTGTCAGGACCCCGATTCCAAGTCACATCGATATAGCCGGTAACACCTCATATCACTTTGCGGCCTCACGCACGGTATCCCACGGGTGTCGCCTTACCATGGCCCGGGACCGTTTGCGCCTTTTGGCTCACGTATATGATAGTGTCGCTAGCATCCATATGACAGAGAACCCGGGCCGACATGGCTAGTCGTGAACCCAAAGCGGCACAGACCTATGGAGACAGGCATACATGAATCACATCGAACATGTCGGTCATCAACGAGTGATTCCGGGCTATAGCACTGGGCTAACAGGACTCCGGGGAACCCCGGGCTGTAGCAGGCTAGGCAGGACTCCGGAAGTTGACATTTCCCCGAAGGGACAGACATAGGGACGAAGTGAAACACATGCCGGCCAGTCAAGTGTCCTGAACAGTAGTGCTAGGCTAGCAGGACTTCGGTGAACCGGGCTGTAGCGGACTACTATGGCTCGAGGAACACTAGACTACATTTCCCCATAAGAAAGGCTGCCAAGGATAAACAACTAGATTATCGGATCCCACTCATACCAAGCATTTCAATCATACACACAATATGCCCGATATGAGTGCATACAACATGGCATCACAACAAAACTCTACAACTCAAGTACTTTATTTAAAGACTCCAGAGAGCCATACATAACATGTTCATACAGATAGGGGTCACATGACCCGACACTCAAGTCATACAAACATACAAGCACATGCGGAAGCAACTAGTCTGAGTACAGACTCTAGAAAGAAAGAAGGCTTCTCGAAGCCTGTCTATCTACATAAGGCCCTCCATGGCCAGGATCACCACCTGGGTGGCTAGTCACTCGTCGACGTCAAGGTCTACATAAAACCCATCGGAGGGGGCAGTGTTGTCGTCTGAAAACAATAAATAAGCAAACATGAGTACAAAGGTACTCATCAAGTCTTACATCAGAACCTACTATACATGCTTATTCTCAAGAAGGCGGTGGGGTTGATGCAGCAAGCCAGCTTTGACTCTTGGCTAAGCTATCCTACGGAACTCCACCAGTAAAATAGTTTTCGCACACGAGTCCACTACTCACCAACACAATACTCCACCGGGGATCCTCCCTTGTCATCCTACGAGAGGGCCATCCTCGGTACTCACACTTATCTTGAGTCTTTTAATAGTATCCATTAACTTGTCTATGAACTGTATAGGCAACCAAGTAGTCCTTTACCGCGGACGCGGCTATTCGAATAGTTTATACCCTGCAGGGGTGTACTTCGTCATACACGCTTTCACCACTTACCGCCGTTTACACGACATGTACTCGGCAACCTTCAAGCGGAAGCCCAGCGAGGGTGTCGGCCACGGCCTACCTAAACACTTAAGTCTCTAGTCCAGGTTTATCGCCTATCCAGGTTCCATCCGCAGGGAGTCCGGCCGAGGTTTCCACATACGGCCCCGAACGATGTGAACAGGGTTCCCGAGACACCAAACGGGTGACTCGGTACACCGTGCCACGGTGTATCTACCGCAACATAGCCCACCCCTAGGGTCAGCGCTACGCACGGCCGCCAACACATAACCTACAAACACCAGAAACTAATTGCAACTCCTGGACAGAGTGCTAGGGTGATTAAGAAGCCGAGAGGGTCCATTGGTTTCGGGCCCAATGTACGGTAGTAACTGCATCTTAAATCACACATACAGATCTCAGTTCTTATGGACGGCCTCAATGAAACAACCCACCATGTACTCCTACATGGCCTCTCATCGATACCTTTACCAAAACATGTTCAATACATCCCTCATATTACCGACATAAGCATTTCACTCTAGCTCATCACCCAGATGAACCAGACCTAACTCAACTCTAAGCATAGCAGGCATAGCAAGGTAGGAATCACATACATGGCTCAATCAACTCCTACACATGCTAGTGGGTTTCATCTAGTTACTGTGGCAATGACAGGTCATGCAGAGGATAAGGGTTCAACTACCGTAGCACACAACAGTTTGAATCGCGATGTCTTAATGCAGTAAACAAGAGCAGGAGCGAGAACATGGGTTGTATCAGAATGATCAATGGTTGCTTGCCTGATGGAGTGGTAACGGGATACTGCCCTTCAGTTGGATACTCGTGAATATCCTCGGAGGCAGAACCTACCACGAAGAACACATCGGAACACAATCAACACATGATGATATGCAACAATATGATGCATGCTATGACATGGCAATATGATTGTGTCTTGGCCTAATGCAAGCTAAAATAGGAAGGGATGAACCCATTTGAATCAAAGATTCAAATATTAGCTCATTGAACATGGCATTTATAGTGCATTTCCTTATTCTGCTTAAACATCAAGGTAAACTTGTTTTGTCATGCATGAAACCACTACAGATGGATAGATTGAATTTTTCTGATAATTTTTCATATATAATTTATCTCATTTGGAGCTATGGTTGAATTTCTATGAATTTTTGAAGTTTGAACTATTTTCTGGAGTTTCCTGAATAAGAATAAATCCAGAAAATCAATTACTGCGTCAGCAACACGTCAGGGTGACGTCAGCAGGTCAAAGGCGCCAGTCCAGGTCAAACCTGACTGGTGGGGTCCACTGGTCAGTGTCTCTGTGCACTAACTACGTTTAGTTAGCCTAATTGACTGGCAGGGCCCACTAGTCAGTGACTATACTAATTAACTAACCTATTTAGTTAGCACTAACAGAGTAATTAGTCGGGCGGGGCCCGCATGTCGGTGAGAGAGAGGGGGGAGGTCAACCCACGTCAGCAGGTCAACCTCGCCGGTCAGCGGGTCAAAACCTGCCGGCATTTAGCCGCCGGCGAGGCCAGACGCGGTGGCGCGCTGCGGAAATCGCCCACAGGGCACCAATTGATGCGCGGAGAGTAGCTACGGGTAGCTGGGAATGAACCGCGGCGTTTGGTGGTGGTGGTTGGGCTCGGGGTGGCCGGAAACGTCGCCGGCGATGAGCCTTGCGGTCGCCGGAGTCGGGCGAAAGTGAGCCCGAGGCTACGGGGCACGGCAAGGCGTGTGGTGAGGTGCGTTGTGCCCCTAGGGATGCAGTGAAGTAGTTAGACTAGGTGGCGTGGCCGGTGTTTGGCCGGAGACACGTCGGCGACGAGCTCCACGGCGGCGCGTGAGGGTGAGATTTATGTGCTCATTGTGGTGCACGAGAAGAAGAACGGGGAGGATGGGGAGGTGCAGCAGCTCACGGCGATCACGTAGAGGCAGACGGCGCGGTCGGGGACGAGTCGATGCGGCAGCGACGTCGAAAGGGATCTCCGGCGATGCTCGGTGAAGATGAGGTTGAAGAAGACGTTGCAGAGCATGTGAGCGCTCGGGGCTCAGCTGCTCGACGGAGTCGACGATGGCGGAGAGGATGGACATGGTGGTGCAACACGGGGACGACGGTGGACGCGGTTTCACGGTGGCGCGAGCACGGCAGCGTCGGCCATGGCGGAGGAAGAGCGATGGAGAGGGACCAGGGGGAAAGTGCGGTGTCTGCGAGGTCGGGGGATGCAAGGGAGTTCGTCCCACGTCGACAGGTGGACGAGGGGAGCGGCGAGGCGGCGACAGCTGCGTGGCGCGCATGCGGTGCTCGCCGTCGAGCACCTGCCTGCTTGGCCAAGCCATGCTGCTCGCTGGCGGGGTGGCTGGGCTGGGCCGGCGGGTGGGCCTGGTAGGTGGCGCCAGGTAAGTTTTTTTGTTCTTTTGTTTTCTTTTCTATTTTTTTCTGTAGCTTTAGGGCTTTATTTAAAATACCTAGGCACTTTCTAAAATCCTGAAAATAATTGTGGGCTCTGTTGGGATTATTCCTAATAGCCCTGACTTAATTCCAGAATTATTTGAACATTTAAAATATTTATTAGCATTTAAATGTCCAAAGGCAACATACATATGATTTAATCCAGTGACCTTTTGTTGACCTAGAAAATTGTGCACCTATTTTGCCAGAGGTTCTAACCCAAGGCAAAGAGGGTGAACATTTTAGAAGGGCATTTCAGGTTCATTGAAATTATTTTTAGTAAACCCTAGTTGATTTCAAGAGGGGTGCTGGGGGTTCTGCCTTCCCCATTTCAAGTTTCTAATGAAAAATAAACATGATGCACACTCTAATGCATCGACTAGCTAGGGTGTGACAACTCACCCCCACTCAAAAGAATCTCGTCCCGAGATTTAGGATCCTCTGGGAAGAAGGTGGGGTACTCGAGTCGAAGACGATCCTCCCTTTCCCAAGTGGCTTCTTCCTCGGAATGATCTGACCATTGAACCTTGAGAAACTTGATATTATGACGTCGAGTGGTACGCTCGGCTTGATCAAGGATACGAACGGGATATTCCTGATAAGAGAGGTTATCTTGTAGATCAAGCGTTTCGTGGTCCACTCCACGGATAGGATCCGCGAAGCAACGCCTGAGTTGTGAAACGTGGAAGACATCGTGAACTCTGGAAAGATGCGGAGGTAGTTCCAATTGGTAGGCAACTTCTCCTCGTTTAGCAAGAATGTGAAAGGGTCCAATGTAACGAGGAGCCAATTTGCCTTTGATACCGAAACGATGGGTTCCCTTTAACGGGGTAACCCGAAGGTAAGCCTTCTCGTTGACTTCATAAGTCATAGGCTTATGTTTACGATCATATTGACTCTTTTGACGAGATTGGGCTGTTTTCAATTTCTCACGAATAATGCGAACCTGCTCTTCTGCTTCCTGAATCATATCCGGGCCAAAGAGTTGTCTTTCCCCGGTTTCTGACCAGTTAAGAGGCGTTCGACATTTTCGTCCATAAAGAACTTCGAAAGGAGCTTTGCCCAAGCTAGCTTGATAACTATTGTTATAATCAAACTCCGCGAATGGAAGGCATTTCTCCCAACTCATTCCGAACGAGATAACAGAAGCTCAGAGCATATCTTGCAGAATTTGATTGACTCGCTCTACTTGACCACTTGATTGGGGATGGAAGGCGGTACTAAAGGAGAGACGAGTTCCCATAGCATTTTGGAAACTTCCCCTAAATCAAGAGGTGAAGAGACTCCCACGGTCTGAGTTAATTTCCAATGGAACACCATGAAGAGACACTATTCGGGAGATGTATAACTCAGCTAGCTGGCTAGCAGTGATACTCTCACGAACAGGTAGAAAGTGGGCTACTTTGGAAAGTCGGTCGATCACAACAAAGATGGCATTATTCCCTCTCTTGGTCCTGGGAAACCCAGTGATGAAATCCATACTGATTTTATCCCATTTCCATTCAGGAATAGCCAAAGGTTGAAGGGTGCCAGCAGGCCGTTGATGCTCTGCTTTAACACGACGACAAACGTCGCAATTAGCAATGTATTGAGCGATTTCTCTCTTCATCCTAGTCCACCAAAACCTCTGGCGTAGGTCTTGATACATTTTGGTACTACCGGGATGAATGGTGAGAGGGGATTCATGAGCTTCCTTAAGGATCAGTCGCCTCAGGTTTCGCGCCTTTGGAACCACTAGGTGATTCCCAAAGTATACGACACCTTGATCATCAATGGAGAAACAATTCGCAACTCCTTTCTTAATGTTTCTCTTAATACGGGAGATTCCCGGATCTACCTTCTGTGCCTTGATGATCTGATCCGTAAGGGTAGGTTCCGCCACCAGGGTGGATAGGAATCCTCGAGGAACAATGTGAAGGTTTAGCTTACGGAATTCCTCATGGAGAAGTGGTTGACTTTGTTGTAACATCAGGTTGTTACAATAGGACTTACGGCTTAGCGCATCAGCCATGACATTGGCTTTGCCCGGGGTGTAAGTTATTCCTAAGTCGTAGTCTGAGATCAACTCGACCCAACGTCGTTGCCTGAGATTCAAATCTGGTTGGGTGAAGATATATTTCAAACTTTGGTGATCGGTGAAGATCTCGCAACGATTACTGAGAAGGTAATGTCGCCAGGTTTTAAGTGCATGGACTACAGCTGCAAGCTCTAGATCATGTGTAGGATAATTTTCCTCATGTGGGTGTAATTGCCGTGAAGCATAGGCAATTACCTGACGATCTTGCATGAGTATGCAACCTAGTCCTTGTCGCGAGGCGTCGCAATAGATAATAAAGTCCTTGGAGAAGTCTGGTGGTACCAGTATGGGGGTAGATGTCAGGCGTCTTTTCAGTTCTTGAAAACTGATCTCGCACTGTGGAGTCCACTCGAACTTTTTATCTTTCTTGAGGAGTTCAGTTAGAGGTTTAGAAACCTTGGAGAAATTTTCGACGAAGCAGCGGCAATAGCTCGCTAAGCCAAGGAAGCTCCGAACTTGCTTGACCGTCTCAGGTGGAGTCCAATCAAGGACGGCTTGAACTCGCTCGGGATTGATAGCAATACCCTTACCAGAGATTACATGGCCTAGATAGGTCACTTCTGGCAACCAAAATCCACACTTGGAGAATTTGGCATAAAGGCGATGCTCTCGAAGTTTCATCAATACCAGCCTTAGATGTACGGCATGTTCCTCTTCATTCTTGGAGTAGATGAGTATGTCATCGAGGTATACTACGACGAATTTATCCAAGTACTCCCTGAAGACCGAGTTCATTAACCGAGAGAAGGTAGCCGGGGCATTGGTTAAACCGAAGGACATGACGGTGTACTCGTATTGGCCATAACGAGTAACAAAGGCCATTTTGGGAATGTCCCCGTTTCTGATTTTGATTTGATGGTAACCCAACCTCAAATCCATCTTGGAGAAGACTGAGGATCCAGCGAGCTGATCATACAGATCGTTGATCCTGGGAAGCGGATATTTGTTCTTGATGGTGACCAAGTTGACAGGTCGGTAATCCACAACCATTCGATCCGTTCCATCCTTCTTCTTAACGAAGAGGACGGGGCAAGCCCAAGGAGAGGAACTAGGACGGATGAAACCCTTGTTCAAGGACTCATCGAGTTGGTTCTTAAGCTCGGCTAGTTCTAGGGGTGCCATCTTGTAAGGTCTTCTAGAAATTGGAACGGTTCCTGGAACAAGGTCTATCACAAACTCGACATCCCTGTTAGGTGGAACACCTGGCAGTTCTTCTGGAAAGACATCCGGAAAGTCTCGGACTACCGGAACATCTTCAAGGTCTGGAAGGGGGTTGGCATTTAGGGAGTAAAGTTGGCACTTGGCCACTCGAGTTAAGACATTAACTGTCTTGCCCGAGGGGTGGGTAAGTTGAACGGTTCTAGTGGCACAATCGATCTTAGCATAATGAGCTGACATCCAGTCCATACCCAAGATGATATTTATGTCGGAGGACTCGAGAGCTATTAAGGATGCAAGGAAGACAAGTCTATCGACAAGAATTTTGTTCCCATGGCTTACTCTAGAAGTTTGCCATTTGGAACCCGGAGTTTGAATTACCATGGAAGTGGGCATGTCGCAGAATGTCGTTTTATGCAATCGAGCATAGTTCTCGGATATGAATGAATGAGATGCTCCAGTATCAAAAAGAACAGATGCCGGATGGCAGTTAACAAGGAGCGTACCAAGGACGACGTTAGGATCCTCATGAGCCTCCTCGGCTGAAACATAATTGACATGGCCACGTGCAGTGGTGGCCGGCTTGGTGTAGAAAGTCTTCCCCGCTAGCTTACCACGGCCAACGGACTTTCCAGTTTGATTAGGGTTGTTGTTCTGGGGACACTCTCGGCTATAGTGACCCGGCTCTCTACACTTGAAGCATGTCACCACATTGGGGCATGGAGCAGCATTAGCAGCGGGGCCACCATAGGGCTTGGGCAGTGCAAATTGTTGGTTGGGACGAGGCGCCTCAAAGGATGGCCTCGGAATGAACCTGGGTGGCAGTGCCGTGCTTGGAATCCACACCCGGCGCTTCTGAGCCCCAGAGCCGGATGAAGAGCCAAAATCACGGGAGTGCTTGCGTGAAGCGTCATAATCAGTCTGGCCTGTCTCAACAATGATGGCTTTATTGACCAACTTCTGAAAGGATGTGCACTCGTGCAGACGGAGATCGCGGCGAAGCTCAGGGCTAAGTCCCTTGCGGAACCTTGCCTGCTTCTTAGCGTCAGTAGATACCTCTTCAGGAGCATAACGTGCCAGATTCCCAAATTCACGACTGTAAGCATCCACAGTCAGTCTTCCTTGGGTGAAGTTGCAGAACTCCTCCCTCTTGCGATCCATGAGACCTTCCGGAATGTGATGCTCACGGAAAGCCTCACTGAATTCAGCCCAAGTAGTGATTTGACCGACCGGGCGCATAGCTTCGAGGTTTTCCCACCAAAGGCTAGCAGGGCCTTCGAGGTGATAGGTAGCATAAGTAACCTTGTCGGCTTCGGCTACGTTGGCAGAACGTAGCTTGTGGGTGATGCTGCGAAGCCATTCATCCGCGTCGAGGGGCTCGACGGAATGGTTGAACTTTGGTGGGTATAGCTTGATAAAGTCATTGATTGACACCAAGTCATTTCGCGGGTGGCATGCAGTGTTCTGCTCAATCCGTTCCAGCAGGCGGTTAGTCTCACGCTTGTTTCTTTCCGCCTCTAGCATCACTTCGGCAGAGAAGGCGGGTGAGGCAGATTTTCACCTCTAGCTGCACTGGCTTACCCCTGCTTCGGGACAGCAGGGTTGCCGCGGGTGTTGACCATCCTAGGAGAAAACAAGACAACGGTTTAGACAAGGATGGCTCAAACTTAGCAAGGAAGTGCAGAATGTAATGGATAACACGGAATGCAGAGATGTTCATCTGTATGTCATGGTAATATAAAACTGCCATATATACACCAACGGTCATACACATCATACATAGTTTAGTACAAGCCCAGGCTACAGTACAACTATGATGAAAGACGTTACATCTCATCGGAGGCATTCCAAGCTCCTATACATTATTTGTCTACACCTCCGGAATCGATTACACGCCAAGTCATATTCCACAAGTCACGCAGGACAGTGGAGATACAACTACTACAATACTAGTGGTATTACTACTAACTCAGACAGCTCCGTAGTAGTCCTCATAGAAATCACCTCCGTAGCCTAGAAGTTCAACGTGACAATCCGGAAACAGACGGTCCTGAGGAGCCTGTGGACCATAGGGGCTAGGATGAGGTCTTGGACCAACAAACGGTGGCCTGCGGGGACCACGGGGTGGGATGATGCCTCCCACATCACGCCAATCCACCATGTCTGGCAGAGCTAATCTCACAGGATACAGATCCCTTGTATCCATACATCCAGCTTGCACCGCAGGTGCAAACCGAGTCAATGTGGCCCAATGATCAGCATGGGTATTGAAAAGCTCCAACCTCAAGGCCCGATTCTCTCGGTCCTTATCTTTGAGCATCTCGGCAGTGGTACGAGTTAATGAGTCCTCCTGAGTGGAGTCAGCATAGATGGCCTGAAGATACCCTTGCGCTCCCGGAAGTGAAGCTGGCATGTAACGGAAGTCGGTGTTCCGAAGCAGGCTAGTCCGGACTCGCATGATGGTCATCATGGAATAGGCAGCATCTTGCACAGCCATCTCAACGGTAACCCCGAGTCCATAGGAACAGTGAAGGGGCTCGGTAGATCCAGGATAAGAAGGAAATATCCTGACGATGCAGAAATACTGGCTTTGGTTAAAGTCGCGGAACTACTCTTCGACAGTGTATTCGGGATACCAACGGTAACCTATCTCGATCATGACCCGGACTAACATAGCAGTATGACCGGGCACGTCGTGGCACCTGGTCAGGCGAACCACTTGGTTTTGAGGACGGTTGGCCATCTGAAAGCACAACCACAATGCAAAGACATTAGAATTTCTTGGGAAAATTGGACAGCATAACGGCTGTAAATGCTCAGAAAAAGATTTGAGACATCCACAACAGTTCACAATACCACTCAACAACATCATATCAAGGTTCTGATTCAATTAGCAACATACTAAGAATAGTAGAAACTGAACTGGGAATTGTAACAACAATCCTATAAGCTACTACGGATTAGTAACACGTGAACCTGATAGAGGAAGAGAGCCTAGTCCTTAACACACGTTGAATGAGGAGAGAATGACTCAGATCAGAGGCATAGGTAAAGGAGTAAAAGAACCTTACGTTCCCTCCCACAATCAATTCCCCTACATATAACTAGAGCATTTCTAGACTCGACATCGACCAGTTTGGCTCAACGAACCTACAGGCAGTCCGGCTCTGATGCCAACGCTGTCAGGACCCCGATTCCAAGTCACATCGATCTAGCCGGTAACACCTCATATCACTTTGCGGCCTCACGCACGGTATCCCACGGGTGTCGCCTTACCATGGCCCGGAACCGTTTGCGCCTTTTGGCTCACGTATATGATAGTGTCGCTAGCATCCATATGACAGAGAACCCGGGCCGACATGGCTAGTCATGAACCCAAAGCGGCACAGACCTATGGAGACAGGCATACATGAATCACATCGAACATGTCGGTCATCAACGAGTGATTCTGGGCTGTAGCACTGGGCTAACAGGACTCCGAGGAACCCTGGGCTATAGCAGGCTAGGCAGGACTCCGGAAGTCACCGTGTGACATTTCCCCGAAGGGACAGACATAGGGACGAAGTGAAACACATGCCGGCCAGTCAAGTGTCCTGAACAGTAGTGCTAGGCTAGCAGGACTTCGGTGAACCGGGCTGTAGCGGACTACTATGGCTCGAGGAACACTAGACTACATTTCCCCATAAGAAAGGCTGCCAAGGATAAACAACTAGATTATCGGATCCCACTCATACCAAGCATTTCAATCATACACACAATATGCCCGATATGAGTGCATACAACATGGCATCACAACAAAACTCTACAACTCAAGTACTTTATTTAAAGACTCCAGAGAGCCATACATAACATGTTCATACAGATAGGGGTCACATGACCCGACACTCAAGTCATACAAACATACAAGCACATGCGGAAGCAACTAGTCTGAGTACAGACTCTAGAAAGAAAGAAGGCTTCTCGAAGCCTGTCTATCTACATAAGGCCCTCCATGGCCAGGATCACCACCTGGGTGGCTAGTCACTCGTCGACGTCAAGGTCTACATAAAACCCATCGGAGGGGGCAGTGTTGTCGTCTGAAAACAATAAATAAGCAAACATGAGTACAAAGGTACTCATCAAGTCTTACATCAGAACCTACTATACATGCTTATTCTCAAGAAGGCGGTGGGGTTGATGCAGCAAGCCAGCTTTGACTCTTGGCTAAGCTATCCTACGGAACTCCACCAGTAAAATAGTTTTCGCACACGAGTCCACTACTCACCAACACAATACTCCACCGGGGATCCTCCCTTGTCATCCTACGAGAGGGCCATCCTCGGTACTCACACTTATCTTGAGTCTTTTAATAGTATCCATTAACTTGTCTATGAACTGTATAGGCAACCAAGTAGTCCTTTACCGCGGACGCGGCTATTCGAATAGTTTATACCCTGCAGGGGTGTACTTCGTCATACACGCTTTCACCACTTACCGCCGTTTACACGACATGTACTCGGCAACCTTCAAGCGGAAGCCCAGCGAGGGTGTCGGCCACGGCCTACCTAAACACTTAAGTCTCTAGTCCAGGTTTATCGCCTATCCAGGTTCCATCCGCAGGGAGTCCGGCCGAGGTTTCCACATACGGCCCCGAACGATGTGAACAGGGTTCCCGAGACACCAAACGGGTGACTCGGTACACCGTGCCACGGTGTATCTACCGCAACATAGCCCACCCCTAGGGTCAGCGCTACGCACGGCCGCCAACACATAACCTACAAACACCAAAAACTAATTGCAACTCCTGGACAGAGTGCTAGGGTGATTAAGAAGCCGAGAGGGTCCATTGGTTTCGGGCCCAATGTACGGTAGTAACTGCATCTTAAATCACACATACAGATCTCAGTTCTTATGGACGGCCTCAATGAAACAACCCACCATGTACTCCTACATGGCCTCTCATCGATACCTTTACCAAAACATGTTCAATACATCCCTCATATTACCGACATAAGCATTTCACTCTAGCTCATCACCCAGATGAACCAGACCTAACTCAACTCTAAGCATAGCAGGCATAGCAAGGTAGGAATCACATACATGGCTCAATCAACTCCTACACATGCTAGTGGGTTTCATCTAGTTACTGTGGCAATGACAGGTCATGTAGAGGATAAGGGTTCAACTACCGTAGCACACAACAGTTTGAATCGCGATGTCTTAATGCAGTAAACAAGAGCAGGAGCGAGAACATGGGTTGTATCAGAATGATCAATGGTTGCTTGCCTGATGGAGTGGTAACGGGATACTGCCCTCCAGTTGGATACTCGTGAATATCCTCGGAGGCAGAACCTACCACGAAGAACACATCGGAACACAATCAACACATGACGATATGCAACAATATGATGCATGCTATGACATGGCAATATGATTGTGTCTTGGCCTAATGCAAGCTAAAATAGGAAGGGATGAACCCATTTGAATCAAAGATTCAAATATTAGCTCATTGAACATGGCATTTATAGTGCATTTCCTTATTCTGCTTAAACATCAAGGTAAACTTGTTTTGTCATGCATGAAACCATTACAGATGGATAGATTGAATTTTTCTGATAATTTTTCATATATAATTTATCTCATTTGGAGCTATGGTTGAATTTCTATGAATTTTTGAAGTTTGAACTATTTTCTGGAGTTTCCTGAATAAGAATAAATCCAGAAAATCAATTACTGCGTCAGCAACGCGTCAGGGTGACGTCAGCAGGTCAAAGGCGCCAGTCCAGGTCAAACCTGACTGGTGGGGTCCACTGGTCAGTGTCTCTGTGCACTAACTACGTTTAGTTAGCCTAATTGACTGGCAGGGCCCACTAGTCAGTGACTATACTAATTAACTAACCTATTTAGTTAGCACTAACAGAGTAATTAGTCGGGCGGGGCCCGCATGTCGGTGAGAGAGAGGGGGGGAGGTCAACCCACGTCAGCAGGTCAACCTCGCCGGTCAGCGGGTCAAAACCTGCCGGCATTTAGCCGCCGGCGAGGCCAGACGCGGTGGCGCGCTGCGGAAATCGCCCACAGGGCACCAATTGATGCGCGGAGAGTAGCTACGGGTAGCTGGGAATGAACCGCGGCGTTTGGTGGTGGTGGTTGGGCTCGGGGTGGCCGGAAACGTCGCCGGCGATGAGCCTTGCGGTCGCCGGAGTCGGGCGAAAGTGAGCCCGAGGCTACGGGGCACGGCGAGGCGTGTGGTGAGGTGCGTTGTGCCCCTAGGGATGCAGTGAAGTAGTTAGACTAGGTGGCGTGGCCGGTGTTTGGCCGGAGACACGTCGGCGACGAGCTCCACGGCGGCGCGTGAGGGTGAGGTTTGTGTGCTCATTGTGGTGCACGAGAAGAAGAACGGGGAAGATGGGGAGGTGCAGCAGCTCACGGCGATCACGTAGAGGCAGACGGCGCGGTCGGGGACGAGTCGATGCGGCGGCGACGTCGAAAGGGATCTCCGGCGATGCTCAGTGAAGATGAGGTCGAAGAAGACGTTGCAGAGCGTGTGAGCGCTCGGGGCTCAGCTGCTCGACGGAGTCGACGATGGCGGAGAGGATGGACATGGTGGGGCAACACAGGGACGACGGTGGACGCGGTTTCACGGTGGCGCGAGCACGGCAGCGTCGGCCATGGCGGAGGAAGAGCGATGGAGAGGGACCAGGGGGAAAGTGCAGTGTCTGCGAGGTCGGGGGATGCAAGGGAGTTCGTCCCACATCGACAGGTCGACGAGGGGAGCGGCGAGGCGGCGGCAGCTGCGTGGCGCGCATGCGGTGCTCGCCGTCGAGCACCTGCCTGCTTGGCCAAGCCAAGCTGCTCGCTGGCGGGGTGGCTGGGCTGGGCCGGCAGGTGGGCTTGGTAGGTGGCGCCAGGTAAGTTTTTCTGTTTTTTTGTTTTCTTTTCTATTTTTTTTCTGTAGCTTTATGGATTTATTTAAAATACCTAGGCACTTTTCTAAAATCCTGAAAATAATTGTGGGCTCTGTTGGGATTATTCCTAACAGCCCTGACTTAATTCCAGAATTATTTGAACATTTAAAATATTTATTAGCATTTAAATGTCCAAAGGCAACATACATATGATTTAATCCAGTGACCTTTTGTTGACCTAGAAAATTGTGCACCTATTTTTCTAGAGGTTCTAACCCAAGGCAAAGAGGGTGAACATTTTAGAAGGGCATTTCAGGTTCATTGAAATTATTTTTAGTAAACCCTAGTTGATTTCAAGAGGGGTGCTGGGGGTTCTGCCTTCCCCATTTCAAGTTTCTGATGAAAAATAAACATGATGCACACTCTAATGCATGGACTAGCTAGGGTGTGACAATAATAAAGTTATTATTTATTTCCTTATATCATGATAAATGTTTATTATTCATGCTAGAATTGTATTAACCGGAAACATAATACATGTGTGAATACATAGACAAACAGAGTGTCACTAGTATGCCTCTACTTGACTAGCTCGTTGATCAAAGATGGTTATGTTTCCTAACCATAGACATGAGTTGTCATTTGATTAACGGGATCACATCATTAGGAGAATGATGTGATTGACTTGACCCATTCCGTTAGCATAGCACTTGATCGTTTAGTTTATTGCTATTGCTTTCTTCATGACTTATACATGTTCCTATGACTATGAGATTATGCAACTCCCGTTTACCGGAGGAACACTTTGTGTGCTACCAAACGTCACAACGTAACTGGGTGATTATAAAGGTGCTCTACAGGTGTCTTCGAAGGTACTTGTTCGGTTGGCGTATTTCGAGATTAGGATTTGTCACTCCGATTGTCGGAAAGGTATCTCTGGGCCCACTCGGTAATGCACATCAGTTGATCTCCCCATAGAGAGGGCCGGTCCTCCCCCTCCTCCACTCCTTTATATACAGGGGCAGGAGGCACCCCATAGACACACAAGTTGATCAGTTGATCTCTCCCAGCCGTGTGCGGTGCCCTCCTCCACCATATTCCACCTCGGTCATATCGTAGCGGTGCTTAGGCGAAGCCCTGCGTCGGTAGCAACATCATCACCGTCACCACGCTGTCGTGCTGACGGAACTCTCCCGTGAAGCTCTGCTGGATCGGAGTTCGCGGGACGTCATCGAGCTGAACGTGTGCTGAACTCGGAGGTGCCGTGCGTTCGGTACTTGGATCGGCCGGATCGTGAAGACGTACGACTACATCTACCGCGTTGTGCTAACGCTTCCGCTTTCGGTCTACGAGGGTACGTGGACAACACTCTCCCCTCTCGTTGCTATGCATCACCATGATCTTGCGTGTGCATAGGATTTTTTTTGAAACTACCGCGTTACCCAACAGGGGGCGCGCCCCCACCCTCGTGGACAGGGTGTGGGCCCCTGACGTGGATTCTTCTTCCAGTATTTTTTATATATTCCAAAAGTAATCTCCGTTGATTTTCAGGTCATTCCGAGAACTTTTATTTCTGCACAAAAATAACACCATGGCAATTCTGCTGAAAACATCGTTAGTCCGGGTTAGTTCCATTCAAATCATGCAAGTTAGAGTCCAAAACAAGGGCAAAAGTGTTTGGAAAAGTAGATACGATGGAGACGTATCAACTCCCCCAAGCTTAAACCTTTGCTTGTCCTCAAGCAATTTAGTTGATAAACTGAAAGTGATAAATCAAAACTTTTACAAACTCTGTTTGCTCTTGTTGTTGTAAATATGTAAAGCCAGCATTCAAGTTTTCAGCAAAGATTATGAACTAACCATATTCACAATAACATTTAGGTCTCATGTTTACTCATATCAATGGCATAATCAGCTAGCGAGCAATAATAACAAATCTCGGATGACAACACTTTCTCAAAACAATCATGATATGCTATAACTAGATGGTATCTCGCTAGCCCTTTCTGAGACCGCAAAACATAAATGCAGGGCACCTTTAAGGATCAAGGACTGACTAGCTAGACATTGTAATTCATGGTAAAAGAGATCCAGTCACAGTCATACTCAATGTAAACTAACAGTAATGGATGCAAATGACAGAGGTGCTCTCCAACTGGTGCTTTTTAATAAGAGGATGATGGCTCAACATAAAAGTAAATAGATAAGCCCTTCGTAGAGGGAATCAGGGATTTGTAGAGGTGCCAGAGCTCGGTTTTGAAATAGATATGAATAATATTTTGAGCGGTATACTTTCATTGTCAACATAACAACCGAGAGATCTCGATATCTTCCATGCTACACACATTATAGGCGGTTCCCAAGCAGAATGGTAAAGTTTATACTCCCCCACCACCAACAAGCATCAATCCATGGCTTGCCTGAAACAACGGGTGCCTCCAACTAACAACAATCCTGGGGGAGTTCTGTTTGCAATTATTTTGATTTGATTTCCGTAAAGCATGGAACTGGGCATCCCAGTGACCAGCCATTTTCTCGTGAGTGAGGAGAGGAGTCCACTCCTCTTGAGAATAACCCGCCTAGCATGGAGGATACAGACAGCCCTAGTTGATACATGAGCTATTCGAGCATACAAAACAGAATGTTTATTTGAAGGTTTAGTGTTTGGCACATACAAATTTACTTGGAACGGCATGTAGATACCGTATATAGGTAGGTATGGTGGACTCATATGGAACAACTTTGGGGGTTATGGAGTTGGATGCACAAGCAATATTCCCGCTTAGTACAAGTGAAGGCTAGAAAAAGACTGGGAAGCGACCAACTAGAGAGCGACAACAGTCATGAACATGCATTAAAATTAATCAACACCGAATGCAAGCATGAGTAGGATATAATTCACCATGAACATAAATATCGTAGAGGCTATGTTGATTTGGTTTCAACTACATGCGTGAACATGTGCCAAGTCAAGCCACTCGAATCGTTCAAAGGAGGATACCACCGTATCATACCACATCACAACCATTTTAATAGCATGTTGGCACGCAAGGTAAACCATTATAAGCTCCTAGCTAATTAAGCATGGCATACGCAACTACAATCTCTAATTATCATTGCAAATATGTTTCTTTCATAATAGGCTAAATCAGGAACGATGAATTAATCATATTTACAAAAACAAGAAAGGTCAAGTTCATACCAGCTTTTCTTGTCTCAATAATTTCATCATATAATCATCATTATTGCGTTTCACTTGCACGACCGAATAGTGTGGATAATAATAATAGTGCACGTGCATTGGACTAAGCTGGAATCTACAAGCATTCAATTCAAGAGAGAATACAAGGTAATATGGGCTCTTTGTTAGATCAACAATAATGCATATAAGAGCCACTCAACATTTTCATTATGGTATTCTCCTCTCGACCCCCAAAGAAAAGAAACAAAACTATTTACACGGGAAAGCTCCCAACAAGCAAAAGAAGAACGAGAAATATTTTTGGGTTTCTTTTTAATTACTACTACTACAGGCATGGAAAGTAAACTAGCTAAAAGCTACAACTAATTTTTTGGTTTTTCTTAAGGTTTTTCAAACACACAAGAAGAAAACGAGAAAATGAAAATAAACTAGCATGGATGATACAATGAAAAAGCATGAGCACCGACAACTGGCATGAGTGTGTGAACATGAATGTAATGTCGGTGAGAGATACATACTCCCCCAAGCTTAGGCTTTTGGCTTAAGTTGGTCTATGCCCATGGATGGCCTGGTGGATATCCGAAGTTGAAGCCGGGGTCGTACTGAGATGCATCAGCTATTGCTTGACGAGCTGCAGCTTGGAGGCGAGCTGCCTCCGTCCTCCTCCCGTACTCGATCGCCTCCTCCCTGGTTATAACATATCTCCCTTTTGCTTGAAAGTCAAAGAAAGCAGGAGCTCTGATTGTCCAGGGTCGTACGTGATAGGTGCGTCGTCTGTCAAAGATTAGTCGGTACCGGAGGGACTGATTGTCCCTCTCAACAAACTGATGACGCACCATAGCATCATAAATCTAAATAGGCAGGAGGCAACTCAATATCATATCCACGAATGGGTATCTCAAGAAAATCAACTAAACGGGTTGCATAAATTCCACCAAAGAAATCTCCATTGATTTTGTTATTATGCAACCTATGTGCAACAATGCCCCCCAAGTTATATGTTCTATCTCCTAATACAACACTCTTGAGAACACTAAGATCTGGCACACACATGTGACATGCCTCATCCTTACCATTTATGCATCTACCTATAAATATAGCAAAATAATGTATAGCAGGAAAATGAATGCTCCCTATGGTAGCTTGCGTGATTTCCCTAGATTCCCCCATAGTTATACTAGCAAGAAAGTCTCTATATTCAGATTTGCGAGGTTCACTAACATTACCCCACTGTGGGAGTTTAGAAGAAGTGTTAAAGTCTTCTAAGTCCATGGTATAAGATTTATCATAAAGATCAAACATGATAGTTTGAGAATTGCGTGATGATGAAAATTCAAACCTTCTCACAAAGGAATCAGTGAGGTAGTGGTACTGACGGCACTTATCTGCCACAAAGCTCTCAAGATCGGTGTTACACACATATGCATCAAATTCCTCCTTGATTCTTGCTTGGACCATGAAATCTTCTGAGGGCCATTCACAAGGCCGCACTTGAGCGTCCCTCGGTGGTTCATCGTCCAGCTCACGCATTGCGGGCCTAGGTCCTTGCTTCCTTGAAGAACCGCCTTGGTACATTTTCCTAAACATATTTCTTCCTCTGAAAAATTTCTGAAATTTTTAGTAACTTAAAATAAAAGTGAGCCAAACTCAACATAATTGATAGCAACTACTCCTACAAGTGCCTAGAGGCCATATCATGCATTAAAACTACTTTTGACCACATAAATTTGACATGCAAGCTCAAGAACAGGGTCACCTAAGCATCAAAAATTTGCAATAAATAAAGTACTAGAACAAAAACTAATTGGACCATTGGAGGAGTCACATAGCAAAGAACAATCCCCCAAAGCAGTTTTGTGAATGGAGCTTTGAGTAAGGAGATCGAAAATGGCCGCAAGATGAGCAAGAACTCGGGTTTGAGCTGGTTGGTGATTTTTTGGGAGGAAGAAGGAGTGTGTGGTGGCTGGAATAAGTGGAGGGGAGTCACCAGGGGCCCACGAGGCAGGGGGGCGTGCCCTGGACCCTCGTGGCCAGGTGCTGGCTCCCCCTGATGTGTTCTCAGTGCCAGATATTCTCAAATATTCCAGAAAAAATCATATTAAATTTTTAGGGCATTTGGAGAACTTTTATTTTCCAGGTATTTTTTTATTGCACGGATAATTCAAAAAACTAACAAAAATTACTATTTTTGCTTTATTTAATATAAATAACACAAAGTAAAAGGAGGGTACAGAAGGTTGTGCCTTCTAACTTCATCCATCTCATGCTCATCAAAAGGAATCCACTAACAAGGTTGATCAAGTCTTGTTAACAAACTCATTGCGAATAACATGGAACCGGAGAAATTTCGAATAACACTAGGTTACCTCAACGGGGATATGCACATCCCCAACAATAAGAATATCATATCTCTTTGTGACAGTAGGAAGAGGAAATTCAAAACCTCCAATAGTAATCGATGGAATTTTTCCAATAGAATTGATACTGTGGACTTGAGGTTGTTTCCTTGGAAAGTGTACCGTATCCTCATTACCATTAACATGAAAAGTGGCATTGCCTTTGTTGCAATCAATAACAGCCCCTGCAGTATTCAAAAAGGGTCTTCCAAGAATAATAGACATACTATCGTCCTCGGGAATATCAAGAATAACATAGTCCGTTAAAAGAGTAACGTTTGCAACCACAACAGGCACATCCTCACAAATACCGACAGGTATAGCAGTTTATTTATCAGCCATTTGCAAAGATATTTTAGTAGGTGTCAACTTATTCAAATCAAGTCTACGATATAAGGAGAGAGGCATAACACTAACACCGGCTCCAAGATCACATAAAGCAATTTTAACATAGTTTCTTTTAATGGAGCATGGTATAGTTGGTACTCCTGGATCTCCAAGTTTCTTTGGTATTCCACCCTTAAAGGTATAATTAGCAAGGATGGTGGAAATTTCAGCTTCCAGTATCTTTATCTTTTTTGTAACAATATCCTTCATATACTTAGCATAAGGATTCATTTTAAGCATATCGGTCAAAGGCATACGCAAAAAGATAGGTCTAATCATTTCAGCAAAGCGCTCAAAATCCTCATCATCCTTTTTCTTGGATGGTTTAGGAGGAAAAGGCATGGGTTTCTGAACCCATGGTTCTCTTTATTTACCGTGCTTCCTAGCAACAAAGTCTCTCTTATCATAACATTGATTCTTTGATTCTGGGTTATCAAGATCAACAACAGGTTCAATTTCTACATCATTAATATTGATAGGTTGAGCATCAACATGAACATCATCATTAACATTATCACTAGGTTCATGTTCATTACCAGATTGTGTTTCAGCATCAGAGATAGAAATATCATTAGGATTCTCAGGTGTGTCTACAATAGGTTCACTAGAAGCATGCAAAGTCCTATCATTTTTTCTTTTTCTTCCTCTTAGATGGACTAGGTGCATCAACGTTAGCTCTATGAGAATCTTGCTCAATTCTCTTAGGATGGCCCTCAGGATACAATGGTTCCTGGGTCATTTTACCACCTCTAGTCATAACTCTAACAACATTATCATTATTCTTACTATTCAATTCATTGAGCAAATCATTCTGAGCTTTAAGAACTTGTTCTACTTGAGTGGTAACCATAGAAGCATGTTTACTAATAAGTTTAAGTTCACCTTTAACACTAGCCATATAATCACTCAAGTGTTCAATCATATAAGCATTGCGTTTTAGTTGTCTACCAAAATAAGCATTAAAAATCTTCTTGCTTAACCATAAAGTTATCAAATTCATCCAAACATTGGCTAGCAAACTTAGCAGGAGGGATTTCAGCTTTATCATATCTTAGAGAGAGTTTACCTTTACTACCTGTGTCGGGTTATCGATACCGTGTGTTTCTTTAATAGGTGATGAATTAAGACCATGTATTTCTTTAACAGGAGGTAAATTCTTAACATCTTCAGCTTTTATACCTTTTTCTTTCATTGATCTCTTTGCCTCTTGCATATCTTCAGGACCGAGAAATAGAAGACCCCTTTTCTTCAGAGTGGGCTTAGGAGTTGGTTCGGGAAGTGTCTAATTATTTTCAGTAGTCAACATATTATTCAATAGAATGTCAGCTTGATCAACTGTTCTTTCCCTGAAAACACAACCAGCACAACTCTCCAGGTGGTCTCTGGAAGCATCTGTTAGTCCATTATAAAAGATATCAAGTATTTCATTTTTCTTGAGAGGATGATCAGGAAAAGCATTAAGTAATTGTAGAAGCCTTCCCCAAGCTTGTGGGAGACTCTCTTCTTCAATTTGCACAAAATTATATATTTCCCTTAAAGCAGCTTGTTTCTTACGAGCGGGGAAATATTAAGCAGAGAAGTAGTAAATCATATCCTGGGGACTACGCACACAACCATGATCAAGAGAATTAAACCATATCTTAGCATGACCCTTTAATGAGAACAGAAATAATTTAAGGATATAATAGTAGCGAGTTTTCTCATCATTAGTGAACAGGGTAGCTATATCATTTAATTTAGTAAGATGTGCCACAACAGTTTCAGATTCATAGCCATAGAAAGGATCAGATTCAACCAAAGTAATTATATCAGGATCAACTGAGAAATCATAATCCTTATCAGTAATAAAGATAGGTGAAGTAGCATAAGCAGGATCACATTTCATTCTAGCATTCAGAGATTTTTCTTTCAGCTTAGCTAATAGTTTCTTAAGATCACTTCTATCATTGCGGGCAAGAAAGTCTCTAGCAGTTTCTTCATCCATAACATAACCCTCAGGCACAACAGGCAATTCATATCTAGGGGGAGAATCTTCATCATCACTTTCATCTATATTACCAGTTTGAATAATTTCATTCTCTCTAGCCCTAGCAAGTTGTTCATCAAGAAATTCACCAAGTGGTACAGTAGTATCAAGCATATATGTAGTTGCATCATAAGCATCATGCAAAGCAGAAGTGGCATCATCAATAACATGCGACCTATCGGAATCAATAGCATGTGTACGTATCGCAAGTTTACTCAAAACAGAAGGTGAATCAAGTGCAGAGCTAGATGGCAGTTCCTTACCTCCCCTCGTAGTTGAGGGAAAAATCTTGGTTCTTTGATCTTTCAAGTTCTTCATAATGATCAACAGATATAAATCCCAAGTGACTCAAAGAATAGAGCTATGCTCCCCGGCAACGGCGCCAGAAAATGGTCTTGATAACCCACTAGTATAGGGGATCGCAACCATTTTTGAGGGTAGAGTATTCAACCCAAATTTATTGATCCGACACAAGGGAGCCAAATAATATTCTCAAGTATTAGCTGCTGAGTTGTAAATTCAACCACACCTAGAAACTTAATATCTGCAGCAAGGTATTTTAGTAGCAAAGTAATATGATAGTAGTGGTAATGGTAGCAAAAGTAATATTTTTGGGTTTTGTAGTGATTATAACAATAGCAACGGAAAAGTAAATAAGCGAAGAACAATATATGAAAAGCTCGTAGGCAATGGATCGGAGATGGAGAATCATGTCGGATGTGATTATTCATGCAACAGTTATAACATAGGGTGACACCGAACTAGCTCCAATTCATCAATGTAATGTAGGCATGTATTCCAAATATAGTCATATGTGCTTATGGAAAAGAACTTGCATGACATCTTTTGTCCTACCCTCTCGTGGTAGCGGGGTCCTATTGGATACTAAGGGATATTAAGGCCTCCTTTTAATAGAGTACCGGACCAAAGCATTAACACATAGTGAATACATGAACTCAAACTACGGTTATCACTGGGAGTGGTCCCGATTATTGTCACTTCGGGGTTGCCAGATCATAACACATAGTAGGTGACTATAGACTTGCAAGATAGGATCAAGAACTCACATATATTCATGAAAACATAATAGGTTCAGATCTGAAATCATGGCACTTGGGCCCTAGTGACAAGCATTAAGCATAACAAAGTCATAGCAACATCAATCTCAGAACATAGTGGATACTAGGGATCAAACACTAACAAAACTAACTCGATTACATGATAAATCTCATCCAACCCATCACCGTCTAGCGAGCCTACGATGGAATTACTCACGCACGGCGGTGAGCATCATGGAATTGGTGATGGAGGAAGGTTGATGATGACGATGGCGACGGATTCCTCTCTCCTGAACCCTGAACGGACTCCAGATCAGTCCTCCCGAGAGAGTTCTGGGCTTGGCGGCGGCTCTGTATCGTAAAACTTTCTCTCTGATTTTTTTTCTCCCCTAACACGAATATATGGAGTTGGAATTGAGGTCGGTGGAGCGTCAGGGGGCCCACGAGGCAGGGGGCGCGCCCAGGAGGGTAGGCGCGCCCCCACCCTCGTGGACAGGGTGTGTGCCCCCTGACATGGATTCTTCTTCCAGTATTTTTTATATATTCCAAAAATAATCTCCGTTGATTTTCAGGTCATTCCAAGAACTTTTATTTGTGCACAAAAATAACACCATGGCAATTCTGCTGAAAACAACATTAGTTCGGGTTAGTTCCATTCAAATCATGCAAGTTAGAGTCCAAAACAAGGGCAAAAGTGTTTGGAAAAGTAGATACGACGGAGACGTATCAATTATGAAGGTGACAAAAGTTCGTCGTAAAGGGTTACATCGATGCAAGTTTTGACACTGGTCCGGATGACTCTGAGTCTCAATCTAGATACATATTGAAAGTGGGAGCAATTAGCTAGAGTAGCTCTATGCAGAGCATTGATGACATAGAAATTTGCAAAATACATACAGATCTGAATGTGGCAGACCCGTTGACTAAACCTCTCTCACAAGCAAAACATGATCACACCTTAGTACTCTTTGGGCATTAATCACATGGCGATGTGAACTAGATTATTGACTCTAGTAAACCCTTTGGGTGTTGGTCACATGGCGATGTGAACTATGGGTGGTAATCACATAAAGATGTGAACTATTGGTGTTAAATCACATGGCGATGTGAACTAGATTATTGACTCTAGTGCAAGTGGGAGACTGAAGGAAATATGCCCTAGAGGCAATAATAAAGTTGTTATTTTATATTTCCTTATACCATGATAAACATTTATTATTCATGCTAGAATTGTATTAACCGAAAACTTGATACATGTGTGGATACATAGACAAAACACCGTGTCCCTAGTAAGCCTCTACTAGACTAGCTCATTAATCAAAGATGGTTAAGTTTCCGAACCATAGAGCCATGTGTTAGATTAGCATATTGATCGTTAAGTTTTATTGCTATTGCTTTCTTCATGTCATATACATATTCCTTTGACTATGAGATTATGCAACTCCTGGACACCGGAGGAATACCTTGTGTGCTATCAAATGTCACAATGTAACTGGGTGGATTCGGCCTCCCCCTTCCTTCCCTCCCCCTCTCTTTCCTTTCCCCTTTGGTTAATAAGGAAGGATGGGGGGTGAATTGCGTCGCCTTGGCTGCCTCTCCTCCCCTCCAACCTATATATATGTGGGGGGCACCGCTAGAACACACACCAACAATTGTTAGCCATGTGCAGTGCCCCCCTCCATAGTTTACACCTTCGGTCATATCTTCGTAGTGCTTAGGCGAAGCCTTGCGCGAATCGCTTCACCATCACCGTCACCACACTATCGTGCTGATGGAACTCATCTACTTCCTCAACACTTTGCTGGATCAAGAGTTCGAAGGACGTCATCGAGCTGAACGTGTGCAGAACTCGGAGGTATCGTACGTTCGGTACTTGATCGGTCGGAACGAGAAGAAGTTCAACTACATCAACCACATTGTCAAACGCTTCCGCTTTCTGTCTATGAGGGTATGTAGACACACTCTTCTCCTCTCGTTGCTATGCATCTTCTAGGTAGATCTTGCATGAGCGTAGGAATTTTTTTGAAATTGCATGCTACGTTTCCCAACAAAAATAAGATCAGTCTGGCAGTCCCTGCATTTTTCTGACCTGCCGATCGACAATCCCAACAATCCGCTCCCCGGTCAAGGTTCCGTCGCCGCCGCCCAGGCAGCCTCCGCCTCCATCTCCAACGCGTCCTCATGGTCCGCCACTATCAACTCATCTTTCGGCCTCTGCAACATGTGATAGTGGACGGATTGCATGATCATTCTTGCGTCGGCATCAAAATAGGCCACGTTCAAGAACAACATCTTGGCGTCCTCTGTATTGACGGTGATCTTCAACTTCTTTTTTGCGAGTGCGGCCTTCCTCTCCTCAATCATGGCCCTCCCTTCTTCTAGCTTGAGCTTCTTCTCCGCCGCCTCCATCAACAATTTGATTGTCTCTGCCTAAGGAAGTCCTGGATTAGGGGGTCTCCGGACAGCCGTGCTATATCATTTAGCCGGACTATTGGACTATGGAGATACAAGATTGAAGACTTCCTCCCGTGTCCGGATGGGACTCTCCTTGGCGTGGAAGGCAAGCTAGGCAATACAGATATGTAGATCTCCTCCCTTGTAACCGACTCTGTGTAACCCTAGCCCCCTCCGGTGTCTATATAAACCGGAGGGTTTAGTCCGTAGGACAACAAACAATCATACCATAGGCTAGCTTTTAGGGTTTAGCCTCTACGATCTCGTGGTAGATCAACTCTTGTAATACTCATATCATCAAGAACAATCAAGCAGGATGTAGGGTATTACCTCCATCAAGAGGGCCCGAACCTGGGTAAACATCGTGTCCCCTACCTCCTGTTACCATCCGCCTTAGACGCACAGTTCGGGACCCCCCTACCCGAGATCCGCCGGTTTTGACACCGACATTGGTGCTTTCATTGAGAGTTCCACCGTGTCATCATCATAAGGAGGGATGACTCGTCTCGTTGTCAAAGACAACATCACCTCCGGGAGAGCCCTGGCTGTAGGCCAAACTCTCCGACTAGGCGGCTTCATCATGAACGCCCGCTCGGCCGCTGCGCCGACGATGACTTCTCGGGTCATCGAAAATAGCCTCCACATTGGCTCGAAATTCGCCGAGCAGATGGATCCAATGGAGGTCTCCTCTTTGAACGAGCTCTTGGATCGCATGGCCGCTCCGGGAGTCGCTACGGACTATGATCGGATCGGGCTTAAACCCGACCAAAGGGAGATTAACTCTCCGCTGGTCACCCATCAGATAGCGGTGGTGGAGGAGCAATGAGACGATTCTCCCTCTATCCTGAGGACGAACTATGTCCGGATTCCCGAGCTCTCCGAGCCGGATACCCGCTCACGGGAGGACATTGCCCTAACCCTGAACCTAGAATCAGGCTACATACTGAACCTACTGGGCAACATCCCGGAGCCCGAACTTCCAAGGTCGGAAACTCCCCTGCCCCAGGGTCCCAGATTGGGTCAAGGTCCGGACTTAAATCCACCCACCCACCCAGATACAAACGATCTTTCCCACATTAGGCAAGCACCCCAAGAGACAGTCGCGAGGAAGGCACAATTTCGTTCTTTTGCAACAATTGCACAGACTAGGGAATCCTCAATGCCATAAGTCACCATGACATAGCACACTTCGCTGACTTGGCGGTCATAGTATGGAAGTACTGTGCGATGGAAAGCGCCTGGAAAACCCAAACAAAATTTTGGGATAATCCGGCTCTGACAAAACCCCAGTCCGAACTAAAAGGGTGCACTCTCATAAGTCGCCCGACTCAATTACAAAGAAGCAAAAGCCCACTACAGGGCGTGGAACCGTATTGGAGGGATGGCTTAACGGGCCCTGCAAAATTCATAGTACAACGGATACCATACCAACACATAGCCTTAGAGCATGTTGGGTACTCCGGCAGGTGGCCAAGAGCGGTGAGGATCTCCTCATCCAAAACACCCCAGAGCACCTTCCCGTGGATAACAATATAGTATTGACAGTCTTCGAGACCTTCGCCTCAAATAATAGGGACAATTGCATTTTTACCCCTAGTTGGTTCCTACCCACGGGTTTTGCCCTTACTTTTCGAGCTTGCTCAGTTTTGCCCTTACTTTTTCAGTCGAGGTCCCTCGAATGCCCTTTGACCGTTTGACCAAAACTTTGTAAATTCATAACTAGTTCATATGAACTCAGAAAATGCAAATACGATATCAAAATGTTCAGATAAACATTACCTTTATGTGCATATCATTTGCATTCAGGACAAAAGCACCCTTTAAACTACCTGAGGTAATTAATGTTATTAACATTATTAAAAATAAAAAGGTATAAACAATTTTTTTCATGAATAAAAATTACATGCAAATGTAGGTGATGTTTTCTGAACATCCAGATATCTTATTTGCATTTTTCTGAGTTCGTATCATCTTGTTATGAATGTTCTAACGACTTTGACCATTATTTGGAAACTTCATAACAAATTATACGAACTCGGAAAAATGCAAATAAGATATCAGGATGTTCAGGAAACATCACCTACATTTGCATGTAATTTTTATTCATGAAAAAATATTGTTTATACCTTTTTATTTTTAATAATGTTAATAAAATTAATTACCTTAGGTAGTTTAAAGGGTGCTTTTTTCCTAAATGCAAATGATATGCACATAAAGGTAATGTTTATCTGAACATTTTGATATCTTATTTGCATTTTTCTGAGTTCATATGAATTAGTTATGAATTTTCAAAGTTTTGGTCAAACGATCAAAGGTCATTCGAGGGACCTCGACGAAAAAGTTAAGGGCAAAACTGAGCAAGCTCGAAAAGTAAGGGCAAAACCCGTGGGTACGAACCAACTAGGGGCAAAAATGCAATTGTCCCAAAATAATAGGCGTAAGAGAGCACTTCGCAGCCTTGCCGAAGTCTGCCACGTGGTAGCAATAAATCCATGGAGCGACACGACCATTACTTTCAATGCCAGTGACGAACCTAAATTCCGAACAACCCAAGCACCAGCCGCTTTGGTCCTCAGTCCTATTGTGGACGGCTTTCGGTTCACTAAAGTGCTCATGGACGGGGGCAGCGGATTAAACCTCATTTATGAGGAGACTCTTCAAAAAATGGAAATAGACATCAACCGTATTGAGCAAAGCAGCACGACCTTCCGAGGAATCATCCCTAGTCGGGAGGCACGTTGCGCTGGGAAAATCACACCAGATGTGGTATTCGGCACTCCGGAGAATTACAGGTCTGAAGAAATCACATTCCAAGTGGCCCCGTTGAGTAGCGGATACCACACCCTTCTAGGGCGGGAGGCATTCACGATTTTTGAAGCCATACCCCATTACGGGTACATGAAGCTCAAAATGCCCGGACCCAATGGAATCATCACTCTAGCTAGTGATCCGGACATAGCACTCCGCACCGAGAACAAAACAGTCGCACTGGCCCTCGAGGCATTATCCGAAGCCCTTGTGGTGGAGGAGTTAACCGCGCTACGCTCCACAGTGGACAGGGACGATGTGATACTAGACAAAAGATCCAAGTCCACCTCCTTTAAACCAGCGGATGAAATAGTCAAATTCCAAGTCCATCGAATGGACCCCACAAAAACAACATACATCGGGGCACAGTTAAACCCCGCCGCAGACGCCGCACTACGGGAGTTCCTGCGCGAGAATTGGGACATATTCGCCTGGCATCCTTCAGACATGCCAGGAATCCCACACAGGCTGGCCGAGCATAGCCTTAACATTCTAAAAGGATTCAAGCCGGTCAAGCAGACTCTTCGGCGTTTCTCCGAACCTAAGCGACAAGCCATGGGAGAGGAGCTAGCCAAGTTACTGGAGGCCGGATTCATTAGAGAAATAAAGCATCCGGACTGGCTAGCAAACCTGGTGATGGTGCCAAAGAAGGACAAATCCTAGCGCCTATTCGTCGACTTCAAGGACCTTAATAAGGCATGCCCAAAGGATCCCTTCCCCCTCCCACGCATTGATCAAATTATCGACGCTACCGCAGGACACGACTCATTGTGCTTCCTCGACGGATACTCCGGTTACCACCAAATTAAGATGGCGGAGTCTGATCAAGCCGCAATGGCATTTATCACTCCATACGTCCCCTTCTGTTTTAACACAATGCCCTTCGGGCTCAAGAAGGCCAGCGCAACGTATCAGCGCATGATTCAGACATGTCTGGAAAAGCAGATTGGCAAGACAGTGGAGGCATACGTCGACGATGTGGTCGTTAAAACCAGACACGTCGACTCCTTAATAGATGAATTGAGGCTCACGTTCGACAATCTCCGAACATACGACATTAAGCTCAATCCGAAAAAATGCATTTTTGGCGTACCCGCCGGAAAGCTCCTGGCTTTATCGTCTCCAGCAGAGGAATTGATGCAAATCCGGCTAAAATCCGAGCTCTGTCGCAGTTGGCTATCCCAACTGACCTCAAGCAAATCCATAAGTTAACTGGATGTGTGGCGGCCTTAAGCCGCTTTATCTCCCGATTAGGAGAAAAGGCACTCCCCCTTTATCGCCTTCTTCGGCGCACCGAACACTTCGAGTGGATGGATGCAACCACGGCCGGATTGGAAGAAATAAAAGCCATCCTGGCCACCAACCCAATCTTGACCGCGCCAAATGTTGGCGAACCAATGCTATTATATATAGCGGCAACTCACCAAGTGGTAAGCGCAGTGCTCATCGTCGAACGAGAGACGGACGGACATAAATTCCCACTTCAAAAGCCGGTATATTATTTATCTACCGTCCTCACTCCATGCAAATTACGGTACCCACTTTATCAAAAGATAGCATATGCGGTATTTATGGCATCGCGGAAATTATGACACTACTTTCAAGAGTGTTCAATTACGATGGCCTCCGAAGTACCACTCAACGACATAATAAACAACCGCGATGCCACGGGCCGGAATGCCAAATGGGCTATCGAGCTCCTCCCATTCGACATATAAACCACGGCGAGCCATTAAGTCGCAAGTACTGGCCGATTTCGTCGCTGAATGGACAGAAGCCGAACTCCCTAAAGAGTACGGCGCATACTCTAATTGGATCATGCACTTCGACGTCTCTAAAATGCTGGCTGGTCTGGGGGTTGGCGTCGTCCTGACGTCCCCCACCGGAGATAAAGTGTAATACGTACCCCAAATACTATACACATACTCCAATAACGCAGCCGAATACGGGGACCTATTACATGGTCTCCGGATGGCAGTTTCCATGGGTATTCAACTCCTGGAGGTGCGTGGGGACTCGAACATCGCAATATCCCAAATAAATGGAGACTTCGACGCGAAGGATCCGAAAATGGCGGCATATCACAACGCCGTCCTCAAAATGTCAGCTTGGTTCGAGGGGCTTGAATTCCACCATGTGGCTCGGGAAAACAACTAGGCGGTGGATATCCTCGCCCGTATCAGTGCTAAGTGCGATCCTATCCCACCTAATTAACATCTTCCTGAAAAAACTGCTTAAGCCATCCGTGGTATGGGAAGGGGACACCGGCAACAATAGTCCGGACCCGGCCACAACACCAGATACCGAACACTCTAACACAATCGGAGGCTCTGCCATCGAAATAACACCTTCAGCCCACGTAATAATGGCCGTCATCGCCCCGTGGATAGAACCATTCCTGGCCTACCTAACCAGGCAGGAACTACCCGAGGACCAAAATGAGGCATGATAACCCACAAGTATAGGGGATCACAACAGTTTTTGATAAGTAAGAGTGTCTAACCCAACGAGGAGCTAAAGTAGAACAAATATTCCCTCAAGTTCTATCGACCACCGATACAACTCTACGCACGCTTGACGTTCGCTTTACCTAGAACAAGTATGAAACTAGAAGTACTTTGTAGGTGTTGTTGGATAGGTTTGCAAGATAATAAAGAGTACGTAAATAAAAAGTAGGGGCTGCTTAGATAAAGAAACAATAAAGTAAATATAACGAGTGTGGAAAAGTGGTGGTAGGAGTTGCGAAATTTCCCCTAAGCAATTGACTACTTTACTAGACCGATAGCAATTCATCAACCACCGATAGGACAACAAAAATATACTCAGACATCATAGGATGGCAACACATCATTGGATAATAATATGAAGCATAAAGCACCATGTTCAAGTAGAGGGTACAGCGGGTTGCGGGAGAGTGGACCACTGTAGATAGAGGGGGGGAGGTGATGGAGATGTTGGTGAAGATGGCGGAGGTGTTGGTGTAGATCGCGGTGATGATGATGGCCCCCAGTGGCACTCCGGTGCCACCGGAAGCGAGGGGGAGAGAGCCCCCCTCCTTCTTCTTCTTCCTTGACCTCCTCCCTAGATGGGAGAAGGGTTTCCCCTCTGGTCCATGGCCTCCATGGCACGGGAGGGGCGAGAGCCCCCCCGAGATTGGATCTGTCTCTCTGTCTCTCTCTGTTTCTGTGCTCTCAGATTCTTCCCTTTCACCGTTTCTTATATTCCCGGAGATCCGTAACTCCGATTGGGCTGAAATTTTGACACGATCTCTATCCGGAAATTAGCTTTCTTGTGGCGAAAGAAGGGCACCAACCGCCTTTAGGGTGGCCCACGAGGGTCAGGGGCGCGCCCAGGGGGGGCAGGCGCGCCCCCTATCTCGTGGCCACCTTGGGCACCTTCTCGCGTGGATTTTTCTTCCCAAAAAATCACATATATTCCAAAAAAATCTCCATCAATCTTTATCCCGTTTGGACTCCGTTTGATATGGATATTCAGCGAAACAAAAAACATGCAACAAACAGGAACTGGCACTGGGCACTGGATCAATATGTTAGTCCCAAAAATAGTATAAAAAGTTGCCAAAAGTATATGAAAGTTGTAGAATATTCGCATGGAACAATAAAAAATTATAGATACGACGGAGATGTATCAGCATCCCCAAGCTTAATTCCTGCTCGTCCTCGAGTAGGTAAATGATTAAAAAGATAATTTTTGATGTGGAATGCTACCTAGCATAATCTTGATCACATATCTAATCATGGGATGAATATTAAGATACGAGTGATTCAAAGCAATAGTCTATCATTTGACATAAAAAAATAATACTTCAAGCCCACTAATAAAGCAATCATGTCTTTTCAAAATAACAAGGCCAAAGAAAGTTATCCCTACAAAATCATATAGTCTGGCTATGCTCCATCTTCACCACACAAAATACTCAAATCATGCACAACCCCGATGACAAGCCAAGCAATTGTTTCATACTTTTGACGTTCTCAAACCTTTTCAACTTTCACGCAATACATGAGCGTGAGCCATGGACATAGCACTATAGGTGGAATAGAATGGTGGTTGTGGAGAAGACAAAAAGGAGAAGATAGTGTCACATCAACTAGGCGTATCAACGGGCTATGGAGATGCCCATCAATGTGAGTGAGTAGGGATTTCCATGCAATGAATGCACTAGAGCTATAAGTATATGAAAGCTCAAACTGAAACTAAGTGGGTGTGCATCCAACTTGCTTGCTCATGAAGACCTAGGGCGTTTGAGGAAGCCCATCATCGGAATATACAAGCCAAGTTCTATAATGAAAATTACCACTAATATATGAAAGTGATAACTCAAGAGACTCTCTATATGAAGAACATGGTGCTACTTTGAAGCAGAAGTGTGGTAAAAGGATAGTAGCACTGCCCCTTCTCTCTTTTTCTCTCATATTCTTTTTATATTTTTTTGTGGGCTTCTTTGGCCTCTTTTTTTATTTGGGCTTCTTTGGCCTCTTTTATTTTTTTCGTAAAGTCCGGAGTCTCATCCCGACTTATGGGGGAATCATAGTCTCCATCATCCTTTCCTCACTAGGGCAATGCTCTAATAATGATGATCATCACACTTTTATTTACTTACAACTCGATATTAAAACTCGATATCTAGAACAAAGATATGACTCTATATGAATGCCTCTGGCGGTGTACCGGGGCAATGATCTAGCGTAGCAATGACATCAAAAAACGGACAAGCCATGAAAACATCATGCTATCTATCTTACGATCATGTAAAGCAATATGACAATGAATGCTCACGTCATGTATATGATGATGATGGAAGTTGCATGGCAATATATCTCGGAATGGCTATGGAAATGCCATGATAGGTAGGTATGGTGGCTGTTTTGAGGAAGGTATATGGTGGGTTTATGGTACCGGCGAAAGTTGCGCGGTACTAGAGAGGCTAGCAATGGTGGAAGGGTGAGAGTGCGTATAATCCATGGACTCAACATTAGTCATAAAGAACTCACATACTTATTGCAAAAATCTTTTAGTCATCAAAACAAAGTACCACGTGCATGCTCCAAGGGGGATAGATTGGTAGGAAAAGACCATCGCTCATCCCCGACCGCCACTCATAAGGAAGACAATCAATAAATAAACCATGCTCCGACTTCGTTACATAACGGTTCACCATGCGTGCATGCTACGGGAATCACAAACCTCAACACAAGTATTTCTACTAATCCACAACTACCCACCAGTATGGCTCTAATATCACCATCTTTATATCGCAAAACTATTGCAAGGAATCAAACACATCATATTCAGTGATCTACAAGTTTTATGTAGGATTTTATGACTAACCATGTGAATGACCAGTTCCTGTCATCTCTCTAAACAGATATAAGTGAAGCAAGAGAGTTTAATTCTTTCTACAAAAAATATGCCCACGCTCTAACAAATATAAGTGAAGAAAAAGAGCATTCTACAAATGGCGGTTTTCTATGTAAAGAGAAACAGGCAATCCAAACTTCAATAGATATAAGTGAAGCACGTGAAGCATTCTATAAAGCCATACTCAAAAGATATAAGTTAAGTGCATAGAGAATTCTATAAATAAACCAAGGACCATCTCATACCAGAATGGTGCATAAAAGAAAAATGAAAACCAAATGCAAAGGACGCTCCAAGATTGCACATATCGCATGAACGAAACGAATCCGAAAACATACCGATACTTGTTGAAGAAAGAGGGGATACCTTCCGGGGCATCCCCAAGCTTAGACGCTTGAGTATCCTTGAATATTTACTTGGGGTGCCTCGGGCATCCCCAAGCTTGAGCTCTTTCCTCTCTTCCTTCTTCTCACATCGAGACCTTCTCGATCATCGAACACTTCATCCACACAAAACTTCAACAGAAACCTCGGTAAGATCCGTTAGTATAATAAAGCAAATCACTACTCTAAGTACTGTTGCAAACCAATTCATATTTTGTTTTTGCATTGTGTCTACTGTAATATAACTTTTTCCATGGCTTAATCCACTGATATGAATCGATAGTTTCATCAAAACAAGCAAACTATGCATCAAAAACAGAATCTGTCTAAAACAGAACAGTCTGTAATAATCTGAACATTCACCATACTTATGGTACTTGAAAATTCTACCAAAATTAAGAAAAATAAAAAATTTGTATAGTAAGATAGTGCAAAAATAATCAGAACCATTTGACCTTCCAGCTAAAAATGTAAAATCGCGCACTACAGCCAAAGTTTCTGTCCTGCACCGTACAGACCATCAAGCAAATGTAAACATCCTAAAGGAAAACCTTGGCACATTATTTTTATAATACAATGGGATTGTAAAAGGGGATAATTATTTTTGTTGAAAAGTTTCTGTAATCAAGATTCACAAAGTTTCTGTGAGCATGAACAAAGTTCAAGGCTAGCTCCCACTTCAACAATGCTTGTCTTTCTCACTTTCGCTTTCCTTTTTGAAAAAGTTTTGGGTTCCCCTCTTTATTTTTGTTGTTTTTAAACTATATAAAAGCACTCAACAGAAATAAATGACTCTCTAAAACTTCTGGGTTGTCTCCCTGGCAGCGCTTTTTTTAAAGCCATTAAGCTAGGCATATAATGCTCAAGTATGGATCCACCCGGATCCCAAGGTATATCAAAGCCAATTTTAATTAACAATGATTTGTAATTTATTAGTGAGCACAAAGTAACATATATCATGTAACAACGAAGTCTAACTCTGTTCCTATGCATCAGCATGTCATACAAGAACAATTCATGCACACATGGTAAAGGCTAATGCATAGTATAAACAGTTTCTTGCAATTTTATCATATTGGAAACATAGAGAGGTGGAGATATAGTTCCTCTCTCATAATAATTGCAAGTAGGAGCAGCAAGCACATGCATATTATATTCATCAAAATTATCATGTGTAGTAGTAAAAGGCAACCCATCAATATAATCCTCAATAAGAGCAAATTTCTCTGATATAGTATAGTTGGGAGAATTCAAAAAGATAATAGGACTATCATGCGTGGGTGCAATAGCAACAATTTCATGTTTAACATAAGGAACTATAGCAAGTTCATCTCCATAAGCATAATTCATATTGGCATCTTGGCCACAAGCATCATCAAAAAGGGATATTTCAAGAGAATCAACGGGATCATAACAATCATCATAGCAATCATCCTTCGGTAAGCACGAAGGGAAATTAAACAATGTATGAGTTGAAGAGTTACTCTCATTAGAAGGTGGGCACGGGGTAGCTAATCCGCTCTTCCTCCTTTGTTCTTCGCTCTCCTCATCATCTTTTTCATCCAATGAGCTCACAGTTTCATCAATTTCTTCGTCCATAGACTCCTGCAAAATATTAGTCTCCTCTTGGACAGCGGAGTAGTACTCAATATATGGTTCAACATAGGCATTAGAAGCATAATTATCATAGCAATATTTAAGTATGGCAAAATTTTCAGATTTTAAAGAGTAGCATCATACTTTTCAATCAAAGAAGCAATTTCGTAAGCACCCTTAAAAGCAACAAATTCTTCAATTTGTTGAACATCATAGTAATTATAAACACCCTTAGCATACGAAGATACGATTCCATTATCACTAAACTCACATTGATAGGGAAGGTGTTCCTTAGGGTTTTCAGAACAACAAGTAAAATCATATATTTCACATAAATTCCAAGCATAGCATTGCAAACGATGAATTTGATCCAGTAAAAGTTTCCCTTTTTCAGATATTCGGTGTCGCACATAACAAGCATGCTCATCTAAAGATTTGCCCTCAACTAAGCTAGTTGGGGTTTCAGCACGAGCACAAAGGATCGAAGATGATCCAAGTAATAAGCTTCAGCGGTGTGATGGATTTTGAGTGGTTCTTCAACCATTGGTTCAGTAGGTACAACTAATTTTTTTTTGGTATTTTGCGTTTCCTACCCATAACTAAAGATAGAAATCAACTAAGAACAACAAATAAAAATTACTTAGTGATAAAGAAAACAAGCACACACAAGAATATTCACCCCACGCTATTGCTCCCCGGCAACAGCGCCAGAAAAAGGTCTTGATAACCCACAAGTATAGGGGATCGCAACAGTTTTCGATAAGTAATAGTGTCTAACCCAAAGAGGAGCTAAAGGTAGAAAAAATATTCCCTCAAGTTCTATCGACCACTGATACAACTCTACGCACGCTTGACGTTCGCTTTACCTAGAACAAGTATGAAACTAGAAGTACTTTGTAGGTGTTGTTGGATAGGTTTGCAAGATAATAAATAGTACGTAAATAAAAATTAGGGGCTGTTTAGATAAAGAAACAATAA
The DNA here is from genome assembly GCF_056163025.1 of Triticum urartu. NCBI lineage: Eukaryota > Viridiplantae > Streptophyta > Magnoliopsida > Poales > Poaceae > Triticum > Triticum urartu. The sequence continues at coordinate 107,895,390 of NC_141875.1, read as the reverse complement.
AGTAAATATAGCGAGTGTGGAAGAGTGGTGGTAGGAGTTGCGAAATTGCCCCTAAGAAATTGACTACTTTACTAGACCTATAGCAATTCATCAACCACCGATAGGACAACGAAAATCTACTCAGACATCATAGGATGGCAACACATCATTGGATAATAATATGAAGCATAAAGCACCATGTTGAAGTAGAGGGTACAGCGGGTTGCGGGATAGTGGACCGCTGTAGATAGAGGGGGGGAGGTGATGGAGATGTTGGTGAAGATGGCGGAGGTGTTGGTGTAGATCGCGGTGATGATGATGGCCCCCGGTGGCACTCCGGTGCCACCGAAAGCGAGGGGGAGAGAGCCCCGCTCCTTCTACTTCTTCCTTGACCTCCTCCCTAGATAGGAGAAGGGTTTCCCCTCTGGTCCATGGCCTCCATGGCACGGGAGGGGCGAGAGCCCCTCCGAGATTGGATCTGTCTCTCTGTCTCTCTTTGTTTCTGCGCTCTCATTTCTTCCCTTTCACCGTTTCTTATATTCCCGGAGATCCGTGACTCCGATTAGGCTGAAATTTTGACACGATATCTATCCAGAAATTAGCTTTATTGTGGCGAAAGAAGGGCACCAACCGCCTTACGGGTGGCCCACGAGGGTCTGGGGAGCGCCCTCCTACCTCGTGGCCACCTCGGGCACCGTCTCGCGTGGATTTTTCTTCCCAAAAATCATATATATTCCAAAAAAATCTCCGTCAATTTTTATCCCGTTTGGACTCTGTTTGATATGGATATTCTGCGAAACAAAAAACATGCAACAAACAGGAATTGGCACTGGGCACTGGATCAATATGTTAGTCCCAAAAATAGTATAAAAATTTGCCAAAAGTATATGAAAGTTGTAGAATATTGGCATGGAACAATAAAAAATTATAGATAAGACGGAGACGTATCAAGGCACGTTGCATAGTGCGGCGATCTAAATCCTACAAGGTCCACGAGGGAGAGATTTACAAGAAAAGCACTACCGGAGTCCTTCAAAGGTGCATCTCCGAAGAGGAAGGGCGGAAGCTTTTGGCAGAAATCCATGCTGGACTCGGCGGCCATCACGCCGCAGCCCGGGCCCTTGCAAGCAAGGCCTTCCGTACAGGTTTCTATTGGCCGACGGCCAAAGCAGATGCACAACATTTGGTCCAACATTGCGTCGGTTTCCAGCTTTTTGCAAACCAAAGCCATATGCCGCCTACCGCTCACCAAACAATCCCCATTACTTGGCCCTTTGCGGTCTGGGGGCTTGATATGGTTGGACCCCTTAAATGGGGAACCTATAAGAAAAAATATTTACTAGTCATGGTGGATAAATTCACCAAATGGATAGAAGCCAAACCCGTCAAAATGGATGAATCCGGACCGGTGATAGACTTCATATCTGGGGTTGTACACCGTTATGGCATCCCCCACAGCATCATCACTGACAACGACACAAATTTTACAGCCGGCGAGGTGAAACTTTGGTGCAGCAACATGGGAATCAAGCTCGATTATGCTTCTGTCTATCACCCGCAAACTAACGGTCAAGTCGAGCGAGCAAATGGTCTTATCATGAGCGGCATTAAACCAAGACTAGTGCGGTCCTTAAAGGAATCAAACACGCACTGCGTAGAGGAGCTCGAATCCATACTATGGGGGCTACGGACCACACCGAATCGCACTACCGGATAGGCGGATACACACCATTCTTTATGGTGTACGACGCAGAGGCGGTTCTACCTTGCGACATAGTTGATGACTCACCTCGAGTGCACATGTACGAAGAAAAGAGGCTGAGCTCGATCGGCAGGACAGTTTGGACGCCCTGGAGGAGGAGCGCGACGTGGCAAATGCCCCTTCCGCATTCTATCAGCAACAGGCTCGAAGGTATCAAAGCAGAGAAATACGGGCCAATACCTATAACATTGGCGAACTAGTTCTACGCCTGCCGGAGAAGAAAAAGAACAAGCTCAAGTCCAAATGGGAAGGTCCCTTCATTATTGACCAGGTTCTGACCGGTGGAGCGTACCGTCTGCGGGATACATCAGATAATCGACTCGAGCCAAACCCATGGAACGTAGCTAGACTCCGAAGATTCTATGCCTAGCGCCAGACTCTATGTTCGTCTCCTTGCCCCCGTCAATTTTTTTGCATATCTGTCTTTTCTCTCTTTCTCTCCTTTTTCCCCATTAAGGCCCTAAAGGCTAAACTTGTGTCTTGGTTACACAATCTTGCCGTGCTAACCACGCTCATTATACCTGGGGGCTTCTTATACAGAAGCTTAATCTAACTATTTTTCTGGGCTTTATGTCCCACACATGTGTTATTCTTCCGCATGTACCTTTTTTCGCCATTATACGCATCGATATGACTTAAGTTTTGGCCAAGCTGGGTTGCCTGGCTCTTGTATTTATGCCCTATGTTCCTGTTAATTCGGCTAGGGCATAAGGGGAGCACCTCTGCGATTATTACTGTCGGGTCAGCCGAATGTGTACCTCAGACTGGGTGAAGTCGAAAGCTAGCGTTCTTAAGGGAATATTCGGTCGGTGAATAAAAGATGACTTTTAATTAATTTGACGCATGCCCCCAGAAGATTATAACATGCATCTCTTTTCGCAGTTCGGACATGCACATCAGGGCATGCGTACCCAGGGAAAGGAACCCTTAACGGAACTATTCTCCCTGGAAGATGTTTCTTACTACCCATGTAATATAACATAGCTAGTTGGGTACTTGTCTGTTCAAGCACTCATGACCCCTATACCTAGTTTCCATGCATACTCCGGTTTTTACATAACCGAGTAGGTATTCGGATACACTCCGGACTATCGGGTCCAGAGGTCGAAGCGAAAAGGTCCGCCATGACAAATGATTACAATCCGGCTAGGGACATTACATATGTCACTTGAAGTACACAGTTACTAAGACTGATTAAATTCTTCTTCTATACCATCCAACATGCTGTCTAGCCTACAATCCTGTTGTGAATACTTTGCGGCTAATTCTACTTGGTCATACACTAAACTGACAGGGATCTCTTTCCCATCTGGGCCCACAAGTCCGACCTCAGCCATGTGGTTTGGGTCTGCTTTGGTATATCGCGTCTTCACCATAGCCCAGGCTTCCCTTGCACCTTGTCGGCAGGCTGATATCTTGCATAGTCGGAAGCGCCGCCGCGCTCCCTTGAGCTTCTCTATAAGCTCCCCCATGCCTCTTGGGGGGACGCGGATGGCCACAAGGCTTGGGCAATACCCTGCATCACCTGCCGAACTTGCTCGTGCAGTTGTGAGAGCTCTGGTAGAAGATCACCCGAAGACCCGGGCATCTCTTCCGCGGGACGACCCGTCAGCATACCTGTAGACATAACTCTGTTAGCCAGCTTTTTCGCCGAACTCCTTTAAAAGTTCATTCAAGCACTTACTAAAAAGGCCGCGCCGTAGCCGCTTATTCTCCTTCACGAAGTCCGCAAGCTGGGCTCAGACATATTTCAGTTCCACGCCCAGCCGGATATTGGCGTCTTGGAGATTATTTTTCTCCTGCCTGACTCGCGTAAGCACGCGCTCGCCAGCACTTAGCTGTCGATCAGCACGTGCCACATTCACCGCCATGGCCTCCGGATTCACTCCGGGGTCACCTCCAACATCTATTGTTAGATTTGCATACATGCCGCATACTACCTGGTACCTATATTCTTTGCAATGGAAACAAGTGTTACCAGAGGGACCCTTCTCGGACTCCTTCAACGCGGAAATAGCACCCCCAAGCTGGGCCTTGCACTCTTCCAGCTCTTGAGACAATTGGAAATTCTTCTCTGTAAGAACCTGCACAAATAATGATCCTTAAATCAGCTGCGTCAACTGTTTCAAGTCTCAGGGGCTATTGATACATATAATCGTCAGATTTGCTTACTCGTATATCCCTTACATACTGGTCCGTGGCTCTGGCTAGACCATTTTGAGCAGCACGGATGTACGTGTCTCCAGAATTGAAGGCATCAAATGCCTCTTGTGAGAAACAAGCATCACGGAGTACGGCCCGGCGACGCCTGTGATTCATGGCGCTCTCCACTTCGGAATTTGTAGCGGATAGTCTGTCCGCATCCTTTGTAGGAGGAGCATCTGGTGTCCGCCCCGTGTTAGCTTCCACCTCTATGTCCGGCCCTGGAGCTTGGCTGGTGGAGGCGTGATCGGCAGCGTCTCCACATATAGTCCGGTGAGCGTTTTTTCTACTAAGAAACATGGACGTCATTATATTTTAAGAAAGACGACAACCACGGAGCGAGGTTTTGTGTCATACCTCTGCGCCGGCGTCTCCGTCTTGACCGCCTTCCTTTTTGGCCTACCCGGCTTCAGTGCCCCTTGTTGGCGAGTCGCTGCGGGTTCGGCACGGCGTCCCGAAGGCCCTCCCTGTACGGTAGGTGAAGTGCGTAAAAGGGGGTCCTTTTTGGATGTTGGGACTCCGGTCTTTTCTTACATGCGATGCAGGGAGTAGTCCAGGATAGTCGGCCGTTATGGCCACCATGGCGTCACCGCAGCTCAGTTGATAGAATTTCTTGTATACCAGATCCACAAATATGTCCGGATCCTCTTCGAGTCTGGGGTCGAGGCCCCGGTCAGGGTCCTCCGGTTGTGGAGGTGTGCTGTTGACCTCCCTTACAGCTTTTCACAGCTCCTGCCGTGAAACGACAAGGTGAGTATTTACGACAAAGAATGTGGGAAGGTTGGGAGTAAAGAGTGACAGCTCACCCAGCTTGGAGGGTTGTACATGGAGAATCCATCTCGTGGCTTAATACAGATGAACTCCTCTTCTTCTCCCTTGAACAACTCGGACATAATTTTTGCTAAAGCAGCAGCGGAGTCTGGTCCCTTACGCCCGCAGCGGGTGGCATCATCTTCCCCGTAGAAACATCACAGGGGGTTGCCCTCGATATTGAAGCGGCTGCACCCCCCACATTACGCATATTGACATAACCTCGATTATTGTCAATCCTGATTTAGCCAGCGCTTTAATCCGGTCCATCAGGTAAAGGACTTCTCCGTTGTCTTCCTCCTGGGGGCTCCGTGGGCGCCAACTTCGGCGTTTCTTTAAAGGAGCATTGTTGAACTCGGGAACACCCCTCCGAACAGGGTCTGGAAGAGGGACGTCCTCCATGTAAAACCACTCCGAAGGCCAGTCTTCGGACGTCTTCTTCGGGGTACCGGATAGGTATCCGGTCTCGGCGATGCGCCATATTTCGGCTCCGCCCACTTGATAAAGTGACCCTTTTTGTGTACAGGGCACAAGGCAGAATGTCCTCTTCCACAGCTTGAAATGAGCCTCGCAGCCCAGAAACAGCTCACAAAGGGCAACATAACCGACAATGTGTAATATGGAAGCAGGGTGAAATTATGCAACTGGAGGCCGTAAAACTCCAGGAGTCCGTGGAGGAACGGATGGATTGGAAATCCAAGTCCCCTTAGTAAGTAAGGGACAAGGCATACCGCTTCCCCATGGAGGGATTGGGGAAGCTCTCCGCTTGCTCCCCGCCATTATAGGTGGCGAGCCCGGCTCGGACGGGGACCATATACGCTAGAGGGAGAAATCACTGGGTCTGCAACTCTACTAATCGGCTGTGCAGGGCGGAACACTTCTCCCAATCACCGGGCTTCGGGCTACGGGAGCGAGATGAGGAGCTGCGATTGTCGGCCATGATGGAATGGATTTTTCCGAGCGTGCTCCGATGGATTCTTGTCGTGGGAGGATGGTGTGGATTGGATCCAAGAATCCCCATCCCTATAATAGACGATCTATTTACCTAGCTAGGGGTGCGAATGTAAAAACGCCCTAGCTCCTCGCATTCGCTCGACACGTGGAAGATAGCCCTTATTGGGTGTAGAAGCCAAGAAGTCCAACATTTATGGGAGCCGGACACTACTTAGTAGATATTCAGGATTTGGAGAAGAACCCGCCTTGCAATGTCGAAGACAATACTGCGCGCCGGACTCATCGTCATTGAAGCCTAGTTCAGGGGATACTGAGGGAGTCCTAGATTAGGGGGTCTCCGGACAGCCGGACTATTGGACTATGAAGATACAAGATTGAAGACTTCCTCCCGTGTCCGGATGGGACTCTTCTTGGTGTGGAAGGCAAGCCAGGCAATACAGATATGTAGATCTCCTCCCTTGTAACCGACTCTGTGTAACCCTAGCCCTCTCCGGTGTCTATATAAACCGGAGGGTTTAGTCCGTACGACAATGGACAATCATACCATAGGCTAGATTTTAGGGTTTAGCCTCTACGATCTCGTGGTAGATCAACTCTTGTAATGCTCATATCATCAAGAACAATCAAGCATGACGTAGGGTACTACCTCCATCAAGAGGGCCCGAACCTGGGTAAACATCGTGTCCCCTGCCTCCTGTTACCATCCACCTTGGACGCACAGTTGGAGACCCCCTACCCGAGATCCGCCAGTTTTGACACCGACACCGCCTTTTCTCCTCCTTGAGGTCTGAGCGCTTCACGCATGCCTCCTCCTTCTTCGACAAGATGTCCTCGAAGCTCTCTGTTAGCTTGGCCGCCGCACCTTCTCGCTTCGCCCTCTCCTCTTCCCACTTCTTGCTCCATAAAAATCTTCTAACCTTCTTTGACGGTTCTTGGGTTGGGTTGGTAGGTTTCTTCCTCGGTGGCTTGGGCGACGGCTTGGCTATTAAAAGGTTCCACTTCGGTTACCCATTCAACTTCAACGAACAATGCATGACGATGAAGTTTTCCTTCTCCAACTTCTTATACACCGAAGAAGCACGAGAAGGCTGCAAAGTGAAACATTGTCAACAATGCATATCTGGCTAGTGCGTAACAAACTAAGCATATTCAACTAGTGAGAAAGAAAACTAAGCATACACGGCTAGTGGTCAACTTACTTGCTCAGTGAATTATGCACCGCTAGGCCACTGTGCGATGAGATACTTCAAGTGCCTGCAATACTTTGACACAGCCTCTTGGATGGTATACAATGGATGGTTAAGGGACTTCGATTCATGATTGTGGATGACCAGGTTGGAGTAGGGGGTGTCGGTGTGAAAACCCGCCAATCTCGGGTAGGGGGTCCCGAACTGTGCATCTGAGGATCAAAGGAAACAGGAGACAAGGGAGACGCGATGTTTACCCAGGTTTGGGCCCTCTTAATGGAGGTAAAACCCTATGTCCTGCTTGATTGTATTTGACGAGTATAGGGGTTACAAGAGTCGATCTACCTCGAGATCGTAATGGCTAAACCCTAGATGTCTAGCCTATGGGACTTGTCTTAGCCTCTATGGACTAAACCCTCCAGTTTATATGGACACCGAAGGGGTCTAGGGTTGTACAGAGTCGGTTTACAGAGAAAGGAAATAATACATCCGAACTCTAGGCTTGCCATCCATGCAAAGTAGAGTCCCATCCAGACACGGGGAAAGGTCTTCTCCCTGTATCTTCACGGCCCACCAGTCCGGCCCATATCAAATTGTCCGGACACTCGAGGACCCCTTAGTCCAGGACTCCCTCAGTAGCCCCTGAACCAGTCTTCAATGACGATGTATTCGGCACTCAGATCGTCTTCGGCATTGCAAGGCGGGTCCCTTCTTCATATATAAAATAGTCTTCTGAACAAGAGAACTATATTTGGCTATGTATCATAGGTACAACCCTCAACCACAAGGGTACAATACTTAATAAGGCATAACTTTTTCAGCGAAACGTCACGTCTGGCCTTGCCATTATTTCAGACCATTTTTTTGCCTCCCGCTTCGCATTTCGAGGCACAACCTCTATTGACACGTCTTGTCAAAGCAGAGATCGTGCCCCCTTATTGCGGGATTTTCATCAATATAGGTTTGGGTAATCCAATCATGCCATACACATGACCCCTTTGGAATAGGCAAGTTTTAAGACTGGTGGGGGCGCTTGATATTCACTGCCTATATAAGTGGATAAAGATCCATACTTTTTACCCCACGCCTCCTTCCTTCCTCAGCCTCCCCACCCTCGAGCTCTAGTGCCCAAGTTTAAACCTTTCCCACCGCCCAACCCTTTCAGCCATGGCTGGATCCGGTTCACAGGGCAAGTGGATGGCTTCATCCATCACGGAGAGAAACATCAAGGAACTCCGGGAACCGGGGTACTGGGCCGCGAACATCGCGCATCAGTTTCCCCACCAAAAAACAGATTATCCCTACTCCGGAGCCCAATGAGAGGGTGATATTCATCACCCACTTCCTCCGTGGACTAGGCTTTCCCCTCCACCCTTTCGTCCGTGGCCTCATGTTCTATTACGGGCTAGATTTCCACGATCTAGCCCCAAATTCCTTCCTCCACATTTCGGCGTTCATTGTCATGTGCGAGGCGCTCCTCCGCATCCCCCCACTTCGGCCTATGGCTTAAGGTCTTCAACGTGAAGCCGAAAGTGGTCGACGGGCAACATGCGGACTACGGCGGAGCCATGGTGAGCAAGCTCCCCAACGTCACATGGCCCAAAGGGGCCTTTGTGGAAACCGTGAAGGGATGGCAATAGGAGTGGTTCTACATCACCGAACCTCGCGGCGCCAAATGGGCAGCCACTCCTGAGTTCAAGTCCGGATCCCCAATGCGGCTCACGTCATGGATTAACAAGGGCCTGGCTTGGGCATCGTCCGACGAGGTGATGATGCTACAGAAGCGCATCAAGAATATGATGGAGAAGAACACTATTTTTGCTGATGTGATCCAGGTGATGCTTTTTGCTAGATTCTCCACTGCCAGCGCGGCCTCTCCACATGTGGGAATTCAATCCGGCTGGCCCTCGGACCTTGCAGTGATTCTTTGGCACGACACACGAAGAGATCTGGAAGCTACTTTTCAAAGCCCAGAGGTCGTGGCCGGAGACGGCCGAAGACATCAGCCTCGACTACGCTCATCCGGCCACTCCAGTAAGTTTTCTGATTTCCGAACATAACTTCATCTTGCAAATCCAATGCGTATGCTGAGCTTTCCATTCTTCCCTCAGGGCTGGACAAAGAAGGCGGGGCGGATCCAGTGTCCGGCTCCGCTACCCGAAGACCCAGCCATTCCTCTGCTGACGAGGATGCTGGTCCCGGCGCCGTACCAGGCACCAGAGAAGAAGGCCAAGGAGGCCAAAAGAGGCCTTCGCCGTAAAGGTACTTCGGACGCTGCATCTGGAGATACCGAAGCTCCCTCCTCCCTCGAGGGAGATGAAGACGAAGAGGAAGAGGAGGAGAGCAATTCTCCCCTTAAGGGGGAGAAGAAAAGAGCGGCCTCCATGGACATAGAAGTGGAAGCGTCCAAGAAGGGGAAAAATTCCCTTTCGGATGACTCGGACTCAGACGCCGAAGTCATCCCCGAGTGGCGCCCCAGGTCGAAGCCCCTAGCCGCGTCGTAAGTGTCCAAGGATACCGAATATATATCCAGTCTTTACGATTGTGGTTTTAACATATTGAAATTTCATGCTGCAGCCCGGCCCATGATCTCCCCCAACTATCATCGTCTTCTGGGAATTCGCTGGGGCCGGATATGGTGGAGAGCAAGAATCCTCCGCAAGCCTCCCCGCCCACTGCCATGGACAACACTGAAGTGTTGTCCCAAAGAACCTCTCCGGGCCACGGAGAGGTGCGGAGGCCGCCCAGACAGCGTTGGAGGGCAACACCTCAGCTGCCGAGAACATGGGGGAACCGACCCCCATGGAGACTGGTGATTGATACGTCTCCAACGTATCTATAATTTTTGATTGCTCCATGCTATATTATCTACTGTTTTGGACTATATTGGGCTTTATTTTCCACTTTTATATTACTTCTGGAACTAACCTATTAACCGGAGGCCCAGCCCAGAATTGCTGTTTTTTTACCTATTTCAGTGTTTCGAAGAAACAGAATATCAAACGGAGTCCAAACGGAATAAAACCTTCGGGAATGTGATTTATTCACCGAACGTGATCCAGGAGACTTGGACCCTGCTCCAAGGAATAAAAGAGGCGGTCACGAGGGTGGGGGCGCGCCCCCCTGCCTCGTGGGCCCCTCGGAGCTCCACCGACGTACTCCTTCCTCCTATATATACCTACGTACCCCCAAACGATCAGAATAGGAGCCAAAAACCTAATTCCACTGCCGCAACTTTCTGTATCCATGAGATCCCATCTTGGGGCCTGTTCCGGAGCTCCACCGGAAGAGGGCCATCATCACGGAGGGCTTCTACATCATCATGGCCTCTCCGATGAAGTGTGAGTAGTTTACCTCAGACCTTCGGGTCCATAGTTAGTAGCTAGATGGATTCTTCTCTCTCTTTGAACCTCAATACAAAGTTCTCCCCCTCTCTTGTGGAGATCTATTCGATGTAATCTTCTTTTTGCGGTGTGTTTGTTGAGACCGATGAATTGTGGGTTTATGATCAAGTCTATCTATGAATAATATTTGAATCTTCTTTGAATTCTTTTATGTATGATTGGTTATATTTGGAAGTCTCTTCGAATTATCCGTTTGGTTTGGCCAACTAGATTGGTAGTTCTTGCCATGGGAGAAGTGCTTAGCTTTGGGTTCGATCTTGCGGTGCCCTTTCCCAGTGACAGAAGGGGCAGCAAGGCACGTATTGCATCGTTGCCATCGAGGATAACAAGATGGGGTTTATTTATATTGCATGAATTTATCTCTCTACATCATGTCATCTTGCTTAAAGCATTACTCTATTTTTAACTTAATACTCTTGATGCATGCTGGATAGCGGTCGATGAGTGGAGTAATAGTAGTAGATTCAGAATCGTTTCGGTCTACTTGTCACGGACGTGATGCCTATATACATGATCATGCCTAGATATTCTCATAACTATTCTCAATTCTGTCAATTGCTCAACAGTAATTTGTTCACCTACCGTAGAATACTTATGCTCTTGAGAGAAGCCACTAGTGAAACCTATGGCCCCCGGGTCTATTCTCATCATATCAATCTCCATCACTTTAATCTTGCTTTGCTTTTACTTTGCCTTTACTTTTCACTTTGCATCTTTATATGAAAAATACCAAAAATATTATATCTATCAGGTCTCACTCTCGTAAGTGACCGTGAAGGGATTGACAACCTTTAATCGCGTTGGTTGCGAGTAGCTATCGTTTTGTGCAGGTATGAGGGACTTGAGCGTGGCCTCCTACTGGATTGATACCTTGGTTCTCAAAAACTGAGGGAAATACTTATGCTACTCTGTTGCATCATCCTTTCCTCTTCGGGGAAATCCAACGCAAGCTCAAGACGTAGCAGTGACGGGGGCCATGCCCAATCCAGCCCCCGGCCGAATATCATTCTAGAGACCCATATGTCTCCGGAATCGAGCGAGCAACCTCCTTTGAAAGAGGGGGGGGGTAGACTCCACCGACAACCTCTACCAATCCATAGGCGCCGAACATTCTCGTGGAAGTGCTTCAGCATGCTTCCATTGTGGACGAGCACCGTACCCTCATGGGTACGGTGGTTGAGAAGGTTTAGTCCGCTAAAAGTGGGTTAAATGAAGCCTTTACGAGCCTACTGATACGTCTCCAACGTATCTATAATTTTTGATTGTTCTATGCTATTATATTATCTATTTTGGATGTTTAATGGGCTTTAATATGCTCTTTTATATTATTTTTGGGGGCCCAGTGCCAGTTTCTGTTTCTTTTGCCTATTTTAGTGTTTCGCAGAAAAGGAATACCAAACGGAATGAAACCTTTGTGATGATCTTTCTTGTACCGGAAGCAAACCAGGAGACTTGGAGTTGAAGTCTGGAACTCCGTAGGCGGCCACGAGGCAGGAGGGCGCGCCCCCCACCCTCATGGGCCCCACGTAGCTCCACCGATGTACTTCTTTCGCCTATATATACTCTCATACCCTAGAAACATTAGGGGGAGCCACACAACCACTTTTCCACCACCGCAACCTTCTGTACCCGTGACATCCCATCTTGGGGCCTTTTCCGGTGATCTGCCGGAGGGGGAATCGATCACGAAGTGCTTCTACATCAACACCATAGCCTCTCTGATGAAGCGTGAGTAGTTTACCACAGACCTTCGGGTCCATAGTTATTAGCTAGATGGCTTCTTCTCTCTCTTTGATCTTCAATACAAAGTTCTCCTCGATGTTCTTGGAGATCTATTCGATGTAATACTCTTTTGCGGTGTGTTTGCCGAGATCCGATGAATTGTGGATTTATGAACTTGATTATCTATGAATATTATTTGTTTCTTCTCTGAATTCTTAGATGCATGATTTGATATCTTTGCAAGTCTCTTCAAATTATCGGTTTAGTTTGGCCTACTAGATTGATCTTTCTTGCAATGGAAGAAGTGCTTAGTGTTGGGTTCAATCTTGTGGTGTCCTTTCCCAGTGACAGTAGGGGAAGCAAGGCACGTATTGTATTGTTGCCATCGAGGTTAAAAAGATGGGGTTTATATCATATTGCTTGAGTTTATCCCTCTACATCATGTCATCTTGCTTAATGCGTTACTCTATTCTTATGAACTTAATACTCTAGATGCATGCTGGATAGCGGTCGATGTTTGGAGTAATAGTAGTAGATGTAGAATCATTTCGATCTACTTGAAACGGACGTGATGCCTATATTCATGATCATTGCCTTAGATATCTTCATAACTATGCGCTTTTCTATACATTGCTCGACAGTAATTTGTTCACCCACCGTAATTCATGCCATCTTGAGAGAATCCACTAGTGAAACCTATGGCCCCCGGGTCTCTTTCTTATTATATTGCTTCTCTTTTATTTACATCGCATCTCGTTTACTATTTTGCTATCTTTAGTTTCCAACCTATACAACAAAAATACCAAAAATATTTACTTTACTATCTTTACCAGATCTCACTTTTGCGAGTGGCCGTGAAGGGATTGACAACCCCTTTATCGTGTTGGTTGCAAGGTTCTTGATTGTTTGTGTAGGTACTAGGTGACTTGTGTGTTGTCTCCTACTGGATTGATACCTTGGTTCTCAAAAACTGAGGGAAATACTTACACTACTTTGCTGCATCACCCTTTCCTCTTCAAGGGAAAACCAACACATGCTCAAGAGGTAGCACCTACTAACAGGCTTTGAGGTATGTGATGTAATATTCTTAGCTGCTTTGTATATACCAGAATATGCCAGTATATAGATAGCAGCCCCTGAGACTCTGTTCGGCTTTTGCGAAGAGGGGCCGAACAGAGGATCAAGTAGTATTTGCAGGAGATAATAAACGTGTCTATTTTGATAAACATGCTTCACTTTTGGCGGCAACAGCCCAGGCCGCCGAAGTGTCCAAACTTAAGTGGAAGTTGGAGCGGGCTTATGAAGAACTCATCCACACCAACAAGCGTTTTGAGGAAACACAAGGTATGGTTGGAAAAAAATATTGACATGCTTAAAGGAATATGTCAATACGAAGTCTAATCTCCCGTGTTGCTGATTATATTTGCAGATAGGGAGACCGAGGTCAAGGACCTGAAGAGGGCCCTTTCCCAAGCCAAGGAGCGGGCGCGAGTGAGCCAAGCAGGTGCTGACAAAGAGGCTGTGGATTTAGAGGCCGAGTAGGTCACCCGCCGTAAGTATAAGGAGCGGCTGACTGAAGTGGAGTGATACGTCCATTTTGCATCATGTTTTCTTACTTTTATTTATAATGTTTTTATCCATAATAATGCTTTTTGGAGCAATTCTAATGCCTTTTGAGGGAGTCCTGGATTAGGGGGTCTCCGGATAGCCGGACTATATCCTTTGGCCGGACTGTTGGACTATGAGGATACAAGATTGAAGACTTCGTCCTGTGTCCGGATAGGACTCTCCTTGGCGTGGAAGGCAAGCTTGGCAATACCGATATGTAGATCTCCTCCCTTGTAACCGACTCTATGTAATCCTAGCCCCCTCCGATGTCTATATAAACCGGAGGGTTTAGTCCGTCGGACAACAACAATCATACCATAGGCTAGCTTCTAGGGTTTAGCCTCTACGATCTCGTGGTAGATCAACTCTTGTAATACTCATATCATCAAGATCAATCAAGCAGGACGTAGGGTATTACCTCCATCAAGAGGGCCCGAACCTGGGTAAACATCGTGTCCCCCGCCTCCTATTACCATCTGCCTTAGATGCACAGTTCGGGACCCCCTACCCGAGATCTGCCGGTTTTGACACCGACATTGGTGCTTTCATTAAGAGTTCCACTGTGTCGTCACCATAAGGCTTGATGGATCCTTCGATCATCGGTAATGATGTGGTCCAGGGTGAGGTTTTCCTCACCGAACAGATCTCCGTATTTTGGCGGCTTCGCACTGCGGGCCAACTCGCTTGGCCATCTGGAGCAGATCGATAGCTACGCCCCTGGCCATCAGGTCAAGTTCGGAAACTTAAACTACACTGCCGACATCCGCGGAGACTTGATCTTTGACGGATTCGATCCCATGTCAGGTGCGCCGCACAATCACGACAAGCATGACGTAACCCTGCCGCTGGACAGTGTTCGAGAGATCACACCTGCAACTACTCCGTCCCTCAATTCGGAGCAAATTGCGCCATCCGAGGACGGGGGGATAGACTCCGCCATGGAGGCCGCACTCTCAGTGGCGATGGAGCCGGATACTGACTTCACCCCTTACGAGAGCCGTGTTGCCGAACCACTGGATTCGTCTCCGGCCACGGACTCCGAGCCGCCTGCGTCCGTGCCTATCGAATCCGATTGGGCTCCGATCATGGAGTTCACCTCCGCGGATATCTTTCAGCACTCACCTTTCAGTGATGTGCTAAAATCATTAAGGTCTCTCTCCTTGTCAGGAGATCCTCGGCCGAACTATGTCCGGCTAGAATGGGATGCGGATGACGAAGAAATTCGCTGCCCACCCACCATCAACTTAGTAGCCTCTGTCGACGATTTAACCGACATGCTCGATTCCGACTCCGAAACAATGATGTAGGAGAGGAACAGGAACCAGTGCCCACAGGGCGCTGGACAACCACTTCACCACATGACATATACATGGTGGATACACCCAAAGAAACAATGACGAAGAGCGGCAGGATGCAGCAAAGAATAGCTCCCTCAAGAAGCAAGCAAAGCATCGACATAGGTGCCGCTCAAAATCCCGCCTTGGGAAAAACAGCGATAATAGCACAAGAGAAAATAGCACCCCAGTCGACTCTAGAGGAAACGATGACCACATTAACCCAGCGACAGAGCACGATGAAACTGCAAACGGCGAACATAGTACGGATCCGATGTCCGAACACAGCGACGCCGATGATAAACATCATCAACCCCCCTCTGGGAAGAAAAACAGTCCGGATGAAGATGCACACATCATCTCGGAAAGGCACTTGGAACAAGAGAACCTCCGCAGAAGGGTTATTGCCACAGCGAGGAGTCTGAATAAGCAAAAGCAAAGGCTTAAGGCCTCACAAAATATGCTCAACAGCAGGTGGAACAAAGTGCTCGACAACGAAGAAAAGTGTAACGCCCTCGATGTGGCTATATCTCCTACGTGTCAAAGCACGACTTAGAGGCATAACTGCATTGAAAGCAATGTCGCAAGTGAGGTAATCTTCACACAACCCATGTAATACATAAGGGAAAGAGATACATAGTTGGCTTACAATCGCCACTTCACACAATACATGAATAAAGCATTACATCATCCAGATACAAACAAGGTCTGACTACGGAACCGAAATAAAAGAAGACTACCCCAAATGCTACACAGATCCCTGATCGACCCCAATTGGGCTCCACTACTGATCAACTAGAACGAAACAACACAAAGGACAAGATCTTCATCGAGCTCCTCCTTGAGCTCGGTTGCGTCACCTGCACGATATCATCGGCACCTGCAAACTAGTTTTGGAAGTATCTGTGAGTCACGGAGACTCAGCAATCTCACACCCTCGCGATCAAGACTATTTAAGCTTATGGGTAAAGGTAAAGGTATGAGGTGGAGCTGCAGCAAGAGACTAGCATATATGGTGGCTAACATACGCAAATGAGAGCGAGAAGAGAAGGCAAAAGCACGGTCGAACAACTATGATCAAGAAGTGATCCTAGAACAACCTACGTCAAGCATTACTCCAACACCGTGTTCACTTCCCGGACCCCGCCGAGAAGAGACCATCATGGTTACACACGCGGTGGATGTATTTTAATTAAGATCAACTTCAGATTTTCTACAACCGGACATTAACAAATTCCCATCTACCCATAACCGCGGGCACAGCTTTCGAAAGTTCAAATCCCTGCAGGGGTGTCCCAACTTAGCCCATCACAAGCTCTCACGGTCAACGAAGGATATTCCTTCTCCCAAGACAATCCGATCAGACTCGGCATCCAGGTTACAAGACATCTCGACAATGGTAAAACAAGTCCAGCAACACCGCTCGAATGTGCCGACAAATCCTGATAGGAGCTGCACATATCTCGTTCTCGGGGCACACTCAAATGAGACTAACTACGAGTAAAACCAACCCTCAAGTTTCCCCGAGGTGGCCCCGTAGGTAGCTCAGTTTGGACCAACACTCAGAGGAGCACTGGCCCAGGGGGGTTAAAATAAGATGACCCTTGGGCTCCGGTAACCCAAGGAAAAAAGAGGCTAGGTGGCGAAAGGTAAAACCAAGGTTGGGCATTGCTGGAGGAGTTTTATTCAAGGCGAACTATCAAGGGGTTCCCATTATAACCCAACCGTGTAAGGAACGCAAAATCCGGGAACATAACACCGATATGACGGAAACTAGGGCGGCAAGAGTGGAACAAAACACCGATATGACGGAAACTAGGGCAGCAAGAGTGGAACAAAACACCAGGAATAAGGCCAAGCCTTCCACCCTTTACAAAGTATATAGATGCATTAATTAAGTAAGAGATAATGTGATATCCCAACAAAATATCCATGTTCCAACAAGGAACAAACTCCAATCTTCACCTTCAACTAACAACGCTGTAAGAGGGGCTGAGCAAAGCGGTAACATAGCCAAACAACGGTTTGCTAGGAGAAGGTGGGTTAGAGGCTTGTCTTAACAAAATGGGAGGCATGATAAGCAAGTGGTAGGTATCGCAGCATAGGCATAGCAAAAGAGCGAGCAACTAGCAAGCAAAGATAGAAGTGATTTTGAGGGTATGGTCATCTTGCCTGAAATCCCGTAAGGAAGAAGAACGAGTCCATGAAGAAGACAAACAGACGTAGTCAAATGGGTCCTCACAAACGCGACGTTATCCGAACCAACCCGAAGAAGCAAACACCAGAAAGAAGCACACAACATAGTAAACAACCAACACATGAACATGGCATGATATGCGGGATGCGGTATGTGATGCATATGTATGATTTGGAAAGGAATGATTGAACCTGGCCTCAACTTGGAATTCCAAGAGTTCCACTGGAAAGGGGGTTGATTTCGGTTGAAATCGATATAAAGATCACCGGATTCGGATGCATGGTTTGGAAAAGGCAAGCAAAACAAATATGGCACCGATCTGCGATAAATAGCAAGTAGCCATATAATTCATCAAGATAAATATGCTACAGCACTCAAACATGGCAGGGATCCACTCAAGATGCTTGACAAAAGATGAACACTAAGCTACGGTTAAAACACTCATTAACAGGCTCAAACAAGCATGGCAAAAGAGCAAACGATAACAGGTTACAGACTTAGAGAAATTAACACAAGTCTGGAATTTATCACCAGGAAGCACACTTTAGAGCATGAAAATTACATGCTACAGGAACTTAACATGGCAAAGCAAGGCATGGCATGAAGCTACTCAAAGTACTTAACAAAAGTCCCTTAGTGACCTTGAGCCAAAAGGGATCAGAAAATACAATTGCAAGCATGTGAACATAGCAAAAAATAAACAGATTCAGACTTAGTGAAAAACTGGAGCATGCAAAATAGTTAACGAGTAGGCATGTTTACGAGCTCGATGCACTCACTACAGAGCATGGCATGACAAACTAAGCATACACCCATCAAGAAGACATGACATAGAAGCTAGAAATGGCAACGATAACATCATAGCATGCACGGATCAAAAGCAACATCCTCAGCAAAATCGCTAAACATGTCAACAATCTGCCAGGATCATTTTATAGCAAAAGTAGAGCTCGATTGACTCAAGCTAGGGTGCTCCATAAATGCAAGCAAAGACATGGATGGATAGAGCACCCCAATATTAACAAAACATCCTTACTGATCATCCTCAAAAGAGGCATGGATCACTAGGAAACAACATGAACATATGGCATAAAGACAAATACAGGACAAGGACTTAGTGAAATTCTAAGTCCCTGAAATCAGCATCAACGATTACGCTACTTTGCATGCTTGTGCTAGTCACCACAAATATCACAAAAATACATGGCATACACCCTTGTAAAGATGGCATGGCATATAACAAAACATATGTAGAGCTCAGGATCATAACATGCACACATTAATCATGGCAAAAATGACAAAAGGCCATTTGCTGAAACAGATCTGACAAATTCATCACATAGCCCTCTTCCAACAGCATTTCGGGCATAAAGATGAGCTCAAATGAAAATGATGCAGTGAGATGAAATGATCTACTCGTCGAGACAAACATTTTGATATGCTACACGCACGAATCGGAGCTACAGATGCAGAGTTATGTCATGTCAAAGATTGCATAGAAATTTGGGTTTCGGGGAGAAAGTCAACCCGAGGGGATCTAGATCCAGATCTGGATCTCGCACTGTAGCTGCACAGACTTCGAGGATGGGCGCGCCGGAGTTACTGTAGCCGCCGGAGAAGAAAAGGCGGCCGGCGGTGGCACGCTCATCGAGGAGCTCACCGGCTCGGAGCGGCGCGGCAAGGCATGGAAGCCGGAGCGGGCGGTGACCTGCGCGGGCGGCGCGGTGGCGCGCCGGTGGGGGGAGGTCGGGGCAATGCCGGCGAGGCGGCGGAGATGCTCGCCGGCGGGAAGACCAGTGGCGGCGCTGAGGCATGGGGCGGCGGGGCGGACGAAGGCGGCGGCCGGCGACGCGCGCTGGTGACTCAGGCCCGGAGCGGCTCGGGCGGGCGGGTTTCGGGCCGGGCGGGCCGCGGCGGCTGGCGCAGTGGAGGAGGAGCCGGGGTGGCGACATGGCGGCGCTTGAGTGGCTGAGGCGGAGGAGGCGATGACATGGCAGCTCCTAATAGGTCGGAGCGACGTGGCGGCGGGGTGGACGCGTCCGCCAGCGGGCGGACATGTTCGGCGGCGCGAGAGGAGCGGGGGTTAGGGTTTGGACTGCAAGATTTTTCGGGGGAGGCCACATATTTAAAGGTAGAGGGAGCTAGGAAGCTCCAAATGAGGTGCGGTTTTCGGCCACGCGATCGTGATCGAACGACCGAGATGATGGAGGAGGTTTTGGTGGGTTTTGGGCCACTTTGGAGAGGTGTTGGGCTGCAACACACATGAGGCTTTTTCGTTCTCTTGGTTAACCGTTGGAGTATCAAACGAAGTCCAAATGGCACGAAACTTGACAGGCGGTCTACCGGTAGTGAACCAAGGCCACATGGCAAGTCTTGGTCCAATCCGAGAACGTTTAACACCCGCACACGAAAAGAGTTAGAAAAGGACACCGGATGACATAGGAGCGCCGGATTGCAAAATGGACAACGGGGAAAATGCTCGGATGCATGAGACGAACATGTATGTAGATGAAATGCACATGATGACATGATATGCAATGCATGACACGCAAGCAATGACAAGGCAACAACAGCGAATAACTGGAGGACACCTGGCACATCGGTCTCGGGGCGCTACAAAAAGTATGGTGGAAGTTACCACACAGAGTTATACAAAGCGCAAGCTATTACCTAAATTCGACGATGAGGCCTGACGATGAGGCCTTAGAGCCCACATAGCCGAAAAATAAAACGGCCAACCGGCCGGATTAACCACCTTGTGGCCGCGATAGAGCGGCTAACAAGGCCGCACATAAGTCAACACACGATCTATGTGAGGACTTGCGCCAAAAATCCAGTATGACCAGATCCATCTATGGATCTAGGAAGCGCGCTCCGGCACAAAACCAAAACCGAATACTACAACCGTCCGAACGCCATGATACATCCAAATGCAGGGGTGCCGCACACCCTCCTATGTTTCACCGATGCGGTGTTGGACCACTAATTCCCAGAAGGATTCAAACCAGTGAACATAGAGTCGTATGACGGGACCACAGACCCTGGGGTCTGGATTGAGAACTTTATCCTCCATATCCATATGGCTCGCGAAGATGATCTCCACGCCATCAAGTACTTGCCCCTCAAGCTTAAAGGACCAGCTCGGCATTGGCTGAAAAGCCTCCCCGAAAACTCAATTGGAAGTTGGGAGGAGCTCGAGGATGCTTTTCGGGCTAATTTTCAAGGGACCTATGTCCGACCTCCGGATGCAGACGATTTAAGTCATATAATTCAACAGCCCGGAGAGTCAGCCCGAAAGCTTTGAAACAAGTTTCTCACTAAGAATATGTAGCGAACCGACCCGAATGGGTCAAGTCTCTGTGCTTATGTGTCATCCCTGGATCAGTATGCTGACACACACAGTACTCGAAGGATTTATAACAGAGGTAAATCACATGTATATAGTAACGTAAATACTATTACCTCAATCCATAAAGCGGAAGCAACAAGGTTGTGGATTCCCATCAACACCAACGGCAAAGTTGAGTGTAGAAATCGTAACCCTAACGTATCACTTACTCGTCGTAAGAAACCTGCAACATAAGACGTTGCAGCCCGAAACGGGTCAGTACATTGAATGTACTGGCAAATTCACACCATAGAGAATGATGAATAAAGGCTATCACTACATGCATATTTGGCTGGTGGAAAAGCTCTATGGTTATAAGGTTTTTGCGTAAAGCCAATTTTTCCCTACTGCAAAGGAATAAATTTATTTAACTATCATAGTGGTTGTGAAACATTGAGAATGGTTGACAGCATTCTCAATCCCAATTAAAAATAATTAAAACCCAACAACATTAATTAGAAGTAACATGATGAGATTATCATGATATTCAAGTACTAGATACTCAAGTTGTCCATAACCGGGGACACGGCTAATCATGATTAGTTTGTACACTCTGCAGAGGTTTGCGCACTTTTCCCCACAAGACGCGATCGCCTCCGTTGGATTTCTCGCACTACATGGTGTTTGAGAAACGGATGACCGAGACATAGCCTTTCAGAAGCGCTAGCAACTTACGATTGGGTAGACCGGTACACCTACATCCCCTACATCTGCTAGTCCACCACTGTAAGAGTTCGCACAACTTAGTCAACTATGCCAGAGCCCATAGTAGCATGTGGCTGCACACGGAAGTTTCTAGCATGAATTATCTTATGATCCCTTTGAGCCCGGGTGGCGGTCCGAAAAAAAACAGGCAAGTCCTGATAGACATCAGGTGCCTCAATCCACCCAGATGTGTGTTTAAGTTGCCACCTTAGATAAACCATTAAAATTATCAACTCACATCTGTCATGGATATCACTCACCCAATCCACGTCTACTAGCATAGCATGGCATAATAAGCAAACGTAGAAGTAACTCCCAAAGGTTTCATAATAATACAGGTAATAGGTACTACCTCATCTACTTCCCATCCCATAGTTTAATTAGATCCTAATCATGCAATGTGAGAGGATTGATCTAATGCAATAAAACATGGGTTGTAGAAAAGGTATGATCAAAGTGTGAACTTGGCTGCAATGTTGATGAAGATGATTCGCACTCAAAACTCTTGATAGATCTACTCGTCACACTCCGGTCAATCTATCGTAAGCAAACAGTAGTAACCACACAATAAGTACTCATCTAATGCACAAGTAAAAATCGAACAAGAGAACGAACCAGATAGTTCAACTTAAGAACTCCGGTTGCAAAGAAAGAACGAACCGAACAAAGAAACGGAAAACAAAAGGCAAAGAAAACAACTCGGTTCTAGCAAGTTGAAACTAGGTCAAATTTTACCGGGGCAAAAACTTGTTTAGGTTGATTAGACGGAACGGCGGTTTCGAAACGAAACTCCAGGCGCTTGAATCACCTGATTCCGATAAAGGAGCGAGAAGATAAACTAGAACGAAGATCGGATCTAAGATCGCGATTGCGGAATAAATCCGATGAGAAGAAAAAGAAGAACGGTTAAACGAACGGACGTTCGTTAACCTAGAAGAATCCGGTGATCACGTTTGTTAGGACGAACGGTTCGAAAGAAGAACGAAACCGATCTAGGGTTTCGGAAAAAAAAACCGAAACGAAGAATCGGAGAGAAAAACCGGAAAGAAAACGAATCGGAAGAGAAGAAAAGAATCGGAACGATTAGAAGAAAACGATCCGGGGAAAAGAAGAGAGGCGCGGCTACCTCGAAGAGGCTCCGGCGAGGCGGGGCGAGGTGCGGCGGCGGCGGCTAGGGCATAAGGGCGGCGGCGCTGGTGACGCAGGGCGGCGGCGGCACTAGGGCGGCGGCGGCTAAGCGGCTTTGATTTGATGTGTTTAGAGGGGGGGTGTGGGGGTATTTCTATTGGGGAGGGGAGGGGGTTACTTGGGGTAGGGGACAAGAAATAGACTAGGATTAGGAAAAAGAAAACGAAACAAGGGAAAAGACTAGCCTAGAGTCCTTTTAGGACTCGACTAAGACAAGAGGCGGCGGCGGCCTGGCTGCGCTCCTGCGCCTGGCGCGCGTAGGGAGCTGGGGGTGGCCGGCTGGCTGGGCTTTAGGCTCGGCTGGCCTGGCGGGAGGCTCCCCCCTTTTTTTTAATAGTTTCCGTGCGCAGAAAGAAAAAAAAACAAAAAGAGAACTAAACGGGCTCCGAAAAATCTAAAGTAAATTTTCCCCGACTCCTAAAAATGAGCCGAACAAAATGAACTTTTCTCCGAGCCTAAAATGCAATTTTTGAAAACACGCATTTTTCCCTATCCAAATAAAATGCAAATAAAACTCCGGCAAACAAAATTTGATCTATTTATTAAATCTTCATTTTTCCTAAATTTGGGAAAGTCATATTATTCCCTCTCTCATATTTTGATATCGGAAAAATGATTGAAGATAAAATAAATAAATCAAATGATCCTCTTTTCAAAATTTGAGGAAACTCAAATATGAAAATAACGAAATCTCCAACTCTCTCTGAAGGTCCTTGAGTTGCGTGAAATTTCTAGGATCGACCAAAATGCAAGAAAAATAAGATATGCATGATGATCTAATATATAACATTCCAAATTGAAAATAAATTCAAAAGAGATTTGAATTTAATTCTTTGAAACTCCCAACTCATATTTCATATAATTTGAAGAAGTCATTTTATCTTCTCTCATGAAAATCATTGAGTCGCATAAAGTTTCAGAATTGGAATATTTTCAAATGAAATTCAAATATTTTTCAAACACCCTTGTCATTTAAATAAATGGAAGAAGTCATGTCATCTTCTCTCCAGGGTTTTGTGTTTGAAAAGCATTTGAATTCATGGAGAACAGAAAGCAAATATGAAAGTTTGGGAAAGTCCTTTTATTCCCTCTCATTTAACTTTCAAAGAGTTTCGAATTCACTCACTTTCAGTCAATCAATCAAACAATCAATCAAATCTATCTATTTATTATAACATTCCAAAATTTAGAATTTTGGGATGTTACAGAATAACCAAATCGTCGACTGCCCGGACGCGAAGCCTTAGCAGCTTTCAAGCACAGCGTCCGAGACGAATGGCTCGCCAGACACCTCGTCCAAGAAAAACTGAGAACAATGGCAGCCCTGACAAGCCTCATGACCCGCTTTTGCGCGGGTGAAGATAGCTGGTTAGCCCGCAGTAGCACCAGCAACCCAAGCACATCCGAAGTCAGGGATGGCAATGGAAAACCACGACGTAGTAAAAGGAAGCGTCGAAATAAAGAAGACAGCTCAGATAATACGGCGGTAAACGCCGGATTCAGGGGCTCTTGACTAGGTCAGCGGAAAAAGCCTTTCAAAGGCAGTAGAGATGGACCGTCCAGCCTAAACAAGATTCTAGACAAACTATGTCAGATTCATGGCACCCCCGATAAACCTGCAAATCACACCCACAGAGAATGCCGGGTCTTCAAGCAGGCCGGTAAGCTAAACGCCGAACACAAGGGGAGGGAGACACCAAGCGAAGGCGAGGACGAACCTCAAAGCACAGGAGAATAGAAAAAATTCCCACCAAAGGTTAAAACAGTAAACATGATCCACGTGACGAAGAGGAGAAGCAAACATGCACTCCGAGACATACGCGCCGTGGAGCCCGTCACCCCTAAGTTCGACCCCTGGTTGGCCTGCCCGATCACTTTTGATCGCAGGGATCACCCGACAAGCATCCGGCATGAAGGATTTGCTGCCTTGGTGTTAGACCCAATAATAAACGGATACCATCTCACACGAGTCCTAATGGACGGTGGCAGTGGTCTAAATCTGATATATCAGGACACAGTCCGTAAAATGGGGATAGACCCGGCAAAAATCAGCCACAGTAATACTACCTTCAAGGGAGTAATACCAGGCCCAGAGGCTCGCTCCACGGGCTCTCTAATACTAGAGGTTGTATTCGGTTCACCCGACAACTACCAAAGTGAGAAGTTAGACTTCGACATTGCTCCATTCCGAAGCGGCTATCAAGCACTACTCGGAAGAACAACTTTCGCTTGTTTTAATGCGGTACCACATTACGCTTCTCTTAAGATTAAGATGCCTGGCCCACGTGGAACCATCACAGTTAGTGGAAATATTGAGCATTCTCTACGCGCGGAAGAATGCGCGGCGGCTTTAACAGCTGAGCACTAGACGACGTCACCAACCAGAATAAATGACAGGTCGTCAAGACCGCGAACATGGTTAGACGAGTCCGGCACATCACTAGATATACCTGAGATTGGTTTGATGGTTAAACCCTCATAGACGGTACCAGGGGCTTCCCGTGTGTAATCAGGGCTAGTTCGGCTCAACTCGACTTATCTTGAATTTTAATGGTTTATCGAGAATAACCAATTTTTTGGCACGACAACTTTCATCTAAGTTCTTCTCTTTTACAGATGACAATCGTGCTACACCCGTCCAGGACACGGCACAATAGAAACACAGGCGCAGACGTGCAGCAGGGACCCGCTCAAAGGTGTCTTTTCAGATTAAGACCCTGCGTAAACCTTTTTTATTGTCTCTTGTTGATCACATCCTCCGGATACTCAATACAACCGAGAAGGATGCTGCCGTTATTGGCATTTCACCACGTCAGAATATTGCACGTACCTGGACACTTGGGGTTTATTATTAAGGGCATTGTTTAGCCCGGCATATGTTATAAAGACTGAATACCTTAGGGAGTGTTCGGGGTCGCGAGTTTGGCCTTATATGCATCAGCTCTGAATCATGTCTTTGGTCAAATGTTGGGTTTGCCCGGCTCCCGTGTTTTTCTACCTTACGTTCCGCTATATCGGCTAAGGCGGCACCGGGAGAACTACTGCGATTGTGCCCTGGTTCATCCGGATGAGCACCTCAGTAGAGAAAGCCAAAAACTGACTGTCATGATAAAGCGCAAGACTGGTTAACCACTCGATGACTTAGCGGAATCTTCGGGATTCCTCCGCATTAACGAAGGGCCGTTTCCCGGTCATGTACGTACGTGCACCGTATTCGGACGAGCGCGGAGGTACCAGGGGCTATATAGTAGTCCCATCGTCAAACTCCTATGGCTAAGTGAAAGTGTTAAAGCAGTATAGTCTGATTGCCGTGTTCGCTGCGCTACCACCTCCTTAATGGACCAAGACGTTGGATCAAGTGTGAATACGCGTTTTTTGCGAACACCCCCGCATTATATGCGTGGGGGCTGAAGCCGACGACTGCAAACTTTCAGGTTGTATACATATATACATAAACGGCCGCACAGGAGGCATTATAATACTTTCAGGCAAAAGTATAAACACAGCCTTTGTAATTCAATAAAACATTGTTTTAGCAATGGGAATACATGTCACTAGAACATAATATTCTTCGAGCACTGAGCCTCTATTGAACGAGCGGCTTCAAGGACTTCTTCAAACTAGTGCTCGGCAGATACTCGGCCTACGGCCGAACTCTGGGTTGCAATAGCGGTGGCCTCCACCTCTGCCCAGTATGTCTTGACACGGGCAAGTGCCATATGCGCACCCTCTATGCACACCGACCTCTTCATAGCGTTGATGTGCGGCACAACACCAAGGAACTGTTGCACTAAACTAAAATAACTATTCGGCCTTGGCCCTTCCGGCCACAGATGATCCACAACAGACCTCATGGCAAACCGGACAACCTATGGAGCTCGGCCCACTCGGCCATTCGCTCATTCAACAGTAGCGGACGCACTTGAACATGGAACTGTGACCAGAATAGCCTTTCCACTTTGCAATCTTTTTGATCCTTGAAGTACTCGGCCGCATCAGTAGCACTGGCTGCCAAATCCACGTACGCGTCTGCAGAACTCCATTGTTGATCAAGAGGGGCATACTTCGGATCTCCGAAGTTCGTCTGCAACAAAAAGGGCTTCCCAGCCGCGATATCTCCAGCTTGACGCAGCTCCTCCTTCGTCGCTCTGATTTTAGAGCGAGTGTCCTTGGCTGCTACCATGGCCTTCTCCAGGTCCGCCGCCTTCGCCCGGCTTTCTTTTTCAAGAAGCCGATAACGGTCGGCGGCATCTTTCAACTCAACGGCCATCTTGGCTATTTTTTCCTTACTTTGGCAATGTGCAGCCTGTTCGGCCCTCAGCTCTTGGACCGCCTTTAGAGCGGCCACATCACTATTCCTGGCTTGTTCCTTGGCTCGGGCAAGTTCCGCCCGAAGGGTCTCCACGGCGGCAGCTCCATCTACAGTCACAACATATTTAAAGATACTAGCATCATGATCCTCTTACTATGTGTTGATCACCGGAGAAATCCCATACCCTGTGCCTCATCAAGCCGCTTGTTGACAAGCACGATGTCGGCATCTGCCACATCAAGTTGCCGCTTCAGCTCGGCAAACTCACCAGTCCGGCTAGCCACCGGACCTTCAGCCACCTGCACATGAAGGCGGCCTGATTATTACCTGGGACTATGATCCTATATTTTCCATCGTTCTCAATGGCAACTAGAGCCTCAGGGGTTACTATCTGCATAGGGCACACCTAACGTGTGTGGTACTGTCAAAAACATACACTATTTCACGTACCTCAAAGCCTTTCAGCAGACTCATAAAAGCTTCATGCAACCCGCTTTCGGCGGATGAAATCCTCTCAATCACCGTACCCATTAGCATACGATGCGCTTCCGAGATGGCCGCTTGCTCTAGAAGATCCTTCAGTGCGTCCGATCGCACACCGGACGGTTCCGGACTCTTTCTGTTGTTCTCTTTAGGAGCCGAATATTGGGGACTTCGGGTGGCCGAAGGATTACCCTCTGGCCTTGGCGGATCAGGAGAAACCCTCTGCGACGACACTTCAGGGTCGCCCGCCTCATGAGGTGGGGTGGCATGGGGAGATGTTTCGCTCTCCATCATCTTCGGAAGAAGATCCCCCAAAGACGAACTCTGTCGAGAAGGGCTACGATCCGAACTATAAGATATATGCTTCGGTTTTGTCTTCAGAAGTAATGTAGGATATTTTTACTATTAAGTACATTTTGTTTACTTACAGCTCGGTAGAGGGATGATCCCCTTGCGGGCACTGTGCGTCAAGAGTACCCTCCGAGGCAGGACCCTCTGGCGAAGATTTCTTCCCCCGTTTGGAAACCTTTGTTTCCGGGTCTTCAGAGGTGGTCCTCTTCCTTCCTTGGGGAGAGGGAATTTCATATTCTTCTCCCTAGTTATCCTCTTTTGCGGAGGCGCTAATTCCCCCAGTTTGGATGAATAATGAGTGAGGCCTGCATTCAACCTCTTTATTCCCCCCTTTATCTTCCCCTGAGGACGCCTGATAAGGCGCCGGCTCGAGTATTCTGGCTAGTACTGGATCCGCCGAGCCTTCGGGAAGGGGGGCCGAACACCTGATCATCTTTGCCTTTGTTACCCAGTCCTGGTCAAAGAGCGACTTTTCAGAATGATGTTATGATAAATAAAAAGACAACGTGTTCAGCCACAGGATTACTTACTTGGGTATCTGGGCGCTTACAGCTCAAACCCGCATCCTCGGTGGTGTCGGGACACTTTATTTGTGGTCCGAAGAACAATTTGTATATCTCTTCGAGCGTCATGCCGAGGAAGTGATGAATAGTTCGCGGTCCTTCCGGGTTGAATTCCCACATACGGAGGGGTCGACGTTTGCAAGGCGGGACTCGACGAACTAGCATGAGTTGCATTACCGTGACCAGGCTGACGTCTCTCTCGAGGAGATCATGGATGCGACTCTGCAATATTGGCATATCATTTACTGGCCCCTAGTCTAGCCCCTTATTGATCCATGACGTCAGTTGTGGTGGGGGGCCCGAGCGAAAGGCAGGGGCGGCTACCCACTTGGTACTCCGGGGAGCTGTGATATAAAACCACTCCCGTTGCCATAAACTGGACACCTCTGGGAAGGACCCTCTGGCCATGGAACATCAGCGTGTTTGCTTATTACGGCACCTCCGCACTCTGCGTGTCGCCCCCCAGTCATCTTTAGCTTCACATTGAAAGTTTTGAGCCATAGGCCGAAGTGTGGGGTAATGCGGAGGAAGGCCTCACACAAGACAATGAACGACGAGATGTGAAGGATGGAATCCGGGGCCAGGTCATGGAAGTCCAGCCCATAATAGAACATGAGCCCTCTGACAAAGGGATCTAGAGCAAGGCCTAGCCCTCGGAGGAAGTGAGAGATGAATACAACGCTCTCGCCGGGTTCGGGAGTGGGAATGACCTGCCCTCGAGCAGGCAGCCTGTGCGAGATTTCGACGGTCAAATACCTGGCCTCTCTTAGCTTCTTGATGTCTTCCTCTATGACAGTGGAAGGCATCCACCAACCTTCAAGGTTGGATCCGGACATGGTTGAAGGTCCGAAGCACCTGACCTCAGCCTTGGGTGTTGGAACTTGAGGCAGGGGAAGGATTCGATTGAGTACGAGAGGTAAAAAAGGACAGGCCTTGGCCTCTTTATAAAGAGGGTGAATATCAAGCGTCCTCCTCATGGCCATTTGGGACTTGCCTAAAATCGAGGAGTCATACCAATGGGCACGATAGGGTTACCCACGTCCGTATTGATGAGAATCCCGTAATAAGGGGGACACGATCTGTAAGTGCATCTAGTGCCCCTTAGTGATTTTGGTGTATTGAAGACTTATAGGTTAAGGGACTAATGCGTTTGTGAGTGTACACATGTCTATAAGTCCATGAGGAGTTTGATATTTACAAAGAAAGTCAGCCCCTAAAAATGAAGTTCTTCGACTGAAGACTTTGGATTTCTGAAGACTTTGAAAGTGAAGAAATTAGTGTGACCTTGAAGACTTGGTATTCATTCGAGGAACATGAAGCGTGAAGACTTTTGATTTCATAGTTTCATTTTCTCTTTCTTGAGTCATAGGAAACACCGTACTGTTAAAGGGGGTCGAGGAAATACTAAGGAAAATTTTCCATGTGATGCTCAACTCAAAATCCTACACCTACCAATCCCTTCGAGTGAAGCCATTGGAAATCTCATACAGTTTAGTCAATTTCTTCAGTGACAGAGACGAAGTTCTTCTGGTCTCTGAGGAATTTGTTCTGACTGAGGAGTTAGGAATTCGCCAATGCGGATTGCCTACACAATGAGGAACATGATAGCCCTAAGGATTTTGCTACTCAAAATTCCGACCGTTGCTGTGCTATGCGCCAGCTGTCCCAAAATATCTACCCACCTAACGGTCATATCATTGAAGGGCATTTATGTCTTATCATGTCGGGCTGCTCCCTAGGCTATAAATAGCCACCCCCTACAACCACTAGCTGGTTGGCTGCTCCGAGAGAAATTGACACTTGTCATTTGAGAGCAACCCATCCTCCGAGGACTTTGAGCGAAAATCATCAAGTGAGGAAAACCCAAACCCAAACACCTTCAAACCCCAAGTGATTGAGCATCACTGAAGAGATTGATCCTGCATGGATCTGACACTTGTTACCTTTGAAGACTGTACTTCTTCCAGACGGTTAGGCGTCATGGTCTAGTGCATCCAAGAGGAATTGTGGATCGCCGAGTGACCGAGTCTGTGAAGGTTCGGAAGTCACCTGAAGACTTACCACGAGTGATTGGGCGAGGTCTGTGTGACCTTAGCTCAAGGAGAATACGGTGAGGACTTGGTGTCCCGAGCTGCGTGTTCAGGACTGGGTGTCCGGGACTGTGTGTCCTCGTGTTTAAATACTCTGCCGCTCCAACCAGACGTACAACTGAGATAGCAGTTGGAACTGGTCTACCAAATCATTGTCTTCACCAAGCTTAATGGTTCTATTTCCTCAACTCTTTCATTTCCTCATAATTGTGTTGTGTGTTTGTTCATATCTGTGTTTGAAGACTTTGACTGAAGACTTTCTTAATTTCCTCAGTTCAATTTCTTCAGTCTGATTGTCTTCATCCTGTGTTATCCTGTGCTTATGCTTCCTGTACTATGTGCCTGTCTTCATTTCATCATGACGACTGTGCTTGTGTTTTGTTATGTTTACTTTTGAGTACTTATTCCGCTGCTAGTAGTTCTTAATTAAGGAATTTCCTCACCGGCAAATTCCTCAGTGAAGAATTCATAAAAATCGCCTATTCACCCCCCCTCTAGTCGATATAACGCACTTTCAATTGGTATCAGAGCAAGGTACTCCCTTGTTCTGTGTGATTTTGGTTTAACCGCCTGGAGTTTAGTTATGTCAACCGCAGGTATGATCAAGGTCTCTGCTGGGTGTCCTACCTTCAATGGGACGGACTACCCCTACTGGAAGAATAAGATGCGAATGCATCTTGAGGCAATTGATAACGATCTCTGGTATGTTGTGGAAAATGGTGTTCCCTCAGCCACACCTTCTCTAAATGCTGCTGATGTGAAGAGATTCAAGCAACTCGACTCTCAAGCGAAGAATATCATATGTGGCCATCTGAGCAAAGGACAGTATGGTAGAGTAAGTGCTTTGGAGACAGTGAAGCTTATCTGGGACAGGTTTTCCAAAGTGAATGAAGGAGTCTCAACACAGCGTGACTCTCGAGTTGATGTTCTTCGCAATCTCTTCAACCGCTTCAAAAGACTCGACAATGAAAATGTTCAACAAACCTTCGATCGCCTCACTGACATCTCAAATGAGCTTCAAGCACTTGGTGCCACTGACATCACCGACCATGAGGTGGTGAAGAAATTGCTGAGATCGCTTGATTCCTCATTTGACACTCTGGCATTGATGATACAAGAATGTGCTGATTACAAGTCACTTGATCCCGCTGATATTCTCGAGGGGCTAAATACTCATGTGTTCCAACTTGCTGAAAAAATAGATCTCTATGGTTCGAGCTGTGGAAGATCACGTGCACTGAAGGCCAAGGCAGTATCTGAGTCAGAAGATGAAGACTCAGGTCGCAGCCTTGGTGATCCTGAAGAACTAAGCCATGATCTAGCACTGCTCGTGAAGAAGTTCCAAAAGTTCTCAAGACGTGGTCGCTTTGGAAGAACCTCAAGGAGCAATGATTCCTCATCCAGTGACTACAAGAGGAGGCTCTGTCACAAGTGCAAGAAACCTGGACATTACATTCATGATTGTCCTCAGTGGGAAAAGGAATCAAAGAAGAAGAAATACAAGGATTACAGTTCTGATGATGCGAAGAAAAAGAAGAAATCCACAAAATCTTCATCATCAAAATCCTCAAAGTCTTCATCTCACAAGAAGAGCAGCTCCAAGAAGGCTAGGGCATTCATTGTCAAGGAAATGGACTCTGAGGTTGAATCTGAAGAAAATGAGGAAGAGGAGACATCTAAGGAGTCTGAATCCGGAGTGGCGAGCCTAGCTCTCGCTACTGCATTCGTCAGCAAGTCTATCTTCAACACTGAAGAAAATGACCTCACCAAGAAGGCTGATGAAGGCGATGATGACTACGCTCCCACCTATTGCTTCATGGCAAAGGGTGCCAAGGTACTGAAATATACCTCCTCTGAATCAAGTGAGAATGAATCTGATGAAAACCTTAAGCCCAGCTACTCTAAACTTGCTAAGATTGCTGTAAAACAACAAAGGGCTTTTGAAAAGGTTCAAAACATGCTAGACAAAAGTGATGATATGTTGGGTGAAGAAATGGATCGCACTAAAGCCTTGATTGAAAATCTTCAGAGACTTCATACTAGGTTTGACAATCTTCAAGGTCATCATAACACTGTCTTATCTGATCATGAGAAGCTTTCTTATTAATTTCTTCAAAGAAAGCAAGACCTTGAGAAGCTAAGAGTGAGTTATGAAGATCTTCAGAAGGAGTGCGATTCATTACTTGCTCAACAAATCAGCGCTTCTCAGGAAGAATTTGTTCCTCCATGCTTGAAGTGCATTAAATGTGAATCTGCTAATTCTTCACCTGAATGTTCAAATGCTTCTAATGTTTCAAATTCTTCACATGCCTCTGCTATCACTAATTCCTTATCTGAGGACATTGCTAGTATCACTGATGATGCAGGGCTGAAGGAATTGTTCATACGGACCAAATTCTTCATATGGATCCAAGTCCTCATACGGACCAAACTCTTCACATGGATCATATTCCTCAAAAGGATCAAAGTCCTCATATGAACATCATCGTGCTAACCCGTCTGTTTCGCAGGGAAGATCTAAGGATTATGGATATGTGCATTATTCTTCAAATCATTATGTCCATAAGTCCTCGAAGAATTTCTCTGCTTACTCTAACCCCTCTTATGTGAAACAAAATGGACTGGCTTCTATGCCATCCTTCTCGTATGGAGCTCGCAGAATGATGAACTCTTTGCCACCCCTTCAGATGTGGGTGGTGAAGAAAAAGGACTAATCTCTCCTGTAGCGTCAGGTCTCCATACGTACGAAATCGTCTGAAGAATTTGCTGGAGACCTGAGTATGCCTGAAAGGACGCAGACTAATCATGAAGAAATGAACTTTCATTTCTCACGTCCTCATACTGCTTTATCTGTTCTTTTGCTTGATGAAATTGATCTGATGAATTGATGTCATATTCTTCATTGATGAAGTATATGAGTTTGTAAGCTGCACTAATGCATCTGTAGGATGATCAACCCAAAGCCACTGAGTGTGTCCTCGATAGTGGATGTACAAATCACATGACTGGTGACAAGAATCTATTGATGGATGCTCCATTATCTCTGTCGCATCTGAAGCATATCATCTTTGCTGACAAAGGCAAAAGTCAGGTATTAGGTCTAGGTAAGGTTGCGATCACAAAGGATCGACACATGGACAAAGTCATGCTTCTCGAGTCCTTAGGATACAACCTCATGTCTGTCTCAATGCTTTGCGATCTTGATATGATTGTTGTCTTTGGCAAGTACCGTTGTGTTTTGGTTATGGAAGCTGACAATTCCAAAGTCTTCGAAGGCTTTAGGAGAGGAGACTTGTATATAGTTGATTTATCTACAGGACCGCAACCAGCCGTGTGCCTACTTGCAAAAGCTTCAGAAGGCTGGCTCTGGCATCGACGACTTGGTCATGCAGGCATGAGGAATATGCACACACTTGCGAAGAAGAAGCATGTCATTGGCATTGAGAATGTCAAATTCCTCAAGGATCACTTATGTGGAGCTTGTGAAGCTGGAAAGATGACAAAGGCCAAGCATCCAGCGAAGACTATCATGACCACTACTCGTCCATTTGAATTGCTTCACATGGATCTCTTCGGTCCTAATCATTATTCTGCTGTTTCAAATAAAGCATCTCAATATGGCTTTGTTATTGTTGATGATTATTCTCATTACACATGGGTACACCTTGTTACTTACAAACATGAAGTGCAGCAAGTCTTCAAATGATTTTCCTCGAGGGCTTCAACCAACTTTGGTGTGAAGATCAAGCACATCGGAAGTGACAATGGCACTAAGTTCAAGAATTCTGGTCTCGATGACTATCTTGATGAACTTGGTATTACTCATGAGTTATCTGCTCCTTATACTCCTCAGCAGAACGGCGTCGTGGAGCGCAAGAACAAAACTCTTGCTGAGATGGCTCGCACAATGCTTGATGAATACAAGACGCCTCGTCGTTTCTGGACTGAGGCAATTGATACTGCGTGCCACATCATCAACAGAGTATATCTTCACAAATTCTTCAAGAAGACTGCCTATGAACTCCTCACTGATAAGAAACCCAATGTAAGTTATTTCAAAGTCTTCGGTGCTAAATGTTGGATTAGAGATCCTCATCACAACTCAAAATTTGCACCGAAAGCACATGAAGGTTTTATGCTTGGTTACGGAAAGGACTCGCACACCTACAGAGTCTTCAACAACGTTCTTCACAAGGTTGTTGAAACTGTAGATGTGCGGTTCGATGAAACTAATGGCTCGCAAAGAGAGCACCTACCTACTGTGATAGATGAACTAGCACCTGAGGAAACTATCAAGTTCAAGGCTACTGAGGATGTCATTCCTACTGAAGAATCTACTGAAGAATTCATTCCGGAATGTGAAGAACGTTGAGCTAATGCACCGGAAGAAAATACTGAAGAAAATGGTGCTGAAGAAAATGCTGATCAAATTCCTCAACGACAACCAACTCATCCTCGCATTGCTAAAGAAGTGCAAGTTGAAAAGATCATCAACGACATCAAAGCGCCAGGTCCTCTCACACGCTCAAAAGCTTCACATTTATCTAACTTCTATGGGCACTATGCTTTTGTCTCTATCATAGAGCCCACTAAGGTAGATGAAGCATTTCTGGAGCCTGAGTGGATTCAGGCTATGCAAGAAGAATTACATCAGTTTGATCTCAACAATGTCTGGGAACTGGTCAAACGTCCAGACCCTCGCAAGCACAATATCATTGGCACAAAGTGGATCTACCGCAACAAGCAAGATGAAAACAGCCTTGTGGTGAGGAATAAGGCACGACTCATAGCTCAAGGCTACACACAGGTTGAAGGAATTGATTTCGATGAAACTTTTGCACCTGTTGCTAGACTTGAGTCTATTCGCATATTACTTGCTTATTCTAACCATCATGATATCACTTTATATCAAATGGATGTGAAAAGTGCATTCCTCAATGGTAAGCTTGAGGAAGAAGTATATGTTGCTCAACCCCCAGGTTTTGAAGATCCAAAGAATCCTAACAAAGTCTTCAGACTCAATAAGGCCCTCTATGGCCTCAAGCAGTCCTCACGGGCGTGGTATGATACCTTGAAGGAATTCTTCATGAAGAAAGGCTTCAAACCCGGTTCACTTGACCCTACTCTTTTCACTAAATCTTATGATGGTGAATTGTTTGTGTGCCAAGTATATGTTGATGATATTATGTTTGGCTATACTGACCAACGTTATAGTGATGAATTTGCCTATATGATGAGTGAAGAATATCAAATTTCTATGATGGGATAGTTGAAATTCTTCTTAGGTCTTTCAAATTCGTCAACAACGCAATGGCATATTCATATCTTAGGAGAAATACCTCAAGGATGTACTGAGGAAATTCGACATGCAAGATTGCAAAGGCGTCAAAATTCCTATGCCCACAAAAGGCCATCTGTGCACTGATGAAAATGGTATTGACTTCGATCATAAGGTATACCACTCCATGATTGGTTCTTTATTGTACTTATGTGCATCTAGGCCTGATATAATGCTTAGTGTTTGCATGTGTGCCCGATTTCAAGCTACACCGAAGGAATCACACCATAAGTGTCGTAGAATTGTCACGGCAGATGTCCTCATGAAAGGACTTAGTCGCGAGGCCAATGCATCTATGTGGTAGCTTGAAGGGGTTGAGTGGAATTGAGAGACGCAACACACAAGACGAGGATTTAGACAGCTTCGGGCCCCGGGAAACATCATCCGGTAATAACCCTACATGTTGTTTGTGGCTAGGTCTCATTATGATCACGAGAGAGTCGCCGGTAAGCCGGCTCTTTGTGTCTAGCCCTAGATCTTGTTTCTTCTTTTCTGTCCCTCTCTGGGGATCCCTGCCCCTCCTTATATAAATTAGAGGGGCGGGTTACATGTGGAGTCCAAATAGGATTAGGACTAGCCTATCTTCTACTACAAGTCGGATACAAATCCGGTTCTTGATTCCTTGTAAGGGAGATATTCCTCACGCCTTTCCTCTTAAGCCGGCCTACCATAACGTAAGCCGACCTTCTAGGCCTTGAGCCTCCTGGGCCCCCGGGTCTTGTCGCTCCTCTGATCCGCTCGCCAGGTCACCCATAAGTCACCAGGATTGGGCGGGTCACTTAGTGTGTCGTCCAGTCAGGGCGGGTCATTAGTGACTCGCCACGTCCGGCTGGGTTATACATCCAGCCAGGTCATACCGCGGGGTATATCCCCGACATTAGCCCCCAAGTTTAACTTGGATTTATCCATGTTAAACTGATCTGCAACATAAACACAAGAACAAACTGACAGGTTGTACTCCGAGTTAAATATTCTTGTGAGCCGGCACCTGATCATTTTTAAATCCTTGGCATTTCCTTCTTGATACATGCCCATGTACTCATAGCAAATCTCCTTTAGTAGATATGTTCAAACTTTGTGAATGCAAAAAATCCAGATACTTCTTTTGAGAAATCCGGGTAAATAGGCCAGCTTCAGAGTCAATTTGCTGGCATTGGTCTCTTGTAGAGAAATATTGTAAGAAATAATCCACTTGAATTGGCTTCCAAAGCGCCGGCTTAAAACATATTGGTCTAGAAATACTCATCTGACTTTCAGCCGGCTTGAAGAGGTAAAATTTGCCGGTTTATCATGTTCAAAATTGCCGGCTCGTAAATATTGATAGCACCGGGTCATAACTGTAGCCGACGCCGGGTCATAATTATTGGTGACACCGGATCATGATTGTTGCAAACACTGGGTCAATCCGATCTTCTCAAAACTGAGAATTTGAACATATTTCTCCCTTATATCCATATTACCTGTAGCCCCCAAGGGCCGGTTTAATCAGCATGAATAAGCCGGGACTTATCATCATGGCTTTTAAATAAAATCCAGCTGTGTAGCCCCCATAAGTCGGCTATGGTCATAGTAGTGTAGCCGGGTCATCCTAGAATTGTCTTCAGCAAAGAGCAATATGCATTAGCCCCCAAGTGTCGGGTCATTATGTAATAATGAGCAGGGACTTCGTAAATATGATGATGTAAATTTGAGCAGTAACGTGTAGCCCCCAAGGGCCGGCTCATTACAATGGGATGAGTCGGGTCTTCAATAAGGCCAATAAAAATGACTTTGCATTAGCCCCCAAGTGTCATGGTGCATGCTTGCAGCGACATGAGACTTGCATATTTGATGTAACCTCAACTTGAATAATGTAGCCCCCAAGTGCCGGGTCGTAAGGCTGCAGCGACTCGGGACTATTTCCTCCATTGTAAAATAAATCATGCCCATTGATAAAGATAATAGCTGTTGCGCTAAAGCGACTTTGAAAACCTCAATCATAATACTGGTTATTGATAATCACAATAGAAATCCAGCCATGTTGGCTATTCAAGATTTGAATAATATAATCCGGTATGAAAACCTCAATCATTCAATATCATCATGAAAATCCAGCCAGTTTTGGCTATTAAAGATTTAAATACCTCATCGGTTGACAAGTAAATCCAAAGTTTAAATACCCGGCGGCTCTTGGCCGATGACTACTTAATGTGCATTCATTGTAAGCCGGAATATTTGTAACTCGGTGGCCTATAGCCCTTGAGAAATCAATAATTGATAACCCTTTTGAGACACCAATTTCAATGATGAGCTTGGACTGAAGCATTTATATAAATCATAGTTCTGCAAATCCTGCACAGAGTTTAAACAACATATGCCCTGGCGACTTAACGTCAAGAGCCAGGGCGGGTAACCACCCAAATGTAGTCTTACCCTGCACACAAGTAGATCACAAGAACCCTTGGCGGTTTACCGCAGGGCGGGTCATAATATCTTACATATGACCACTGATTTGTAAAAAAGGAGTCACAGATAAGCCTGTTAATAATGAATCATAACTTTGAAACATAACTATAATATCATACTTATGATATTGAATTTGCACTGCCGATTTATGTGACCTGCACAGTAAGGGTGATAACCCAACCCTTAGAAGCCAATGCTTCCACATAGATGATGATTGTCATAAGCTGGCGACTTATAGTCAAAAGTCAAGCCGGGTTAAGCATAAACCACTTATATACATTTAAGATATAATCCAAAAATGGTCTCAAGTTAAGTAATCGTGGCTGCAATAAACTTTACCAGAGACAGAATAAACTTTTTTGAGGCTTCTGATTCAGATACGATCAGTAAACCATTCCAAAGGGGTTAAGCTAAGATTCGAGTACGATCATATTGCCCCAAGTGGCTTTGGCGTTGCCGATCAAGAGGGTACCGACAGCTATGTTCTCTTTGGTTCGAATACGACCTATGTTTGAATAGGAAGCCCCCAAATGACCTTAAGAGTTGTTTAGCGACGCTGATTCGAATACGATCCACGTCGATTCCCAAAGGGGTTGAGCTATGATACGGATACGATCAAGAAGCCCCCAAGTGGGTTCGGCAGTTTGCCAATCAAAAGGGTATCGACAGCTATGTTCTTTTTGGTTCGAATACGACCTATGTTTGAACAGGAAGCCCCCAAGTAACCATATAAGTTTTGGCATTGCGCCTATCAAGAGGACACTGATAGCTATGCCCGATGAGCAGGAAGCCCCCAAATGACCATAATAAAATAAGCCGTAAGGCAGGATACCTATGTTTGAACCACGCAACATGGCAGCAAATTCTTTTTGGCAACCTTTAATTTTTGTAAGAACTCGAACTTGCGAGAGATTAATTCTTTTTGAACCGGAAATTTAAACCGGATTTGAAAGCTTCAAAAATTTGTGAAGGACAAATTTACCTTGAGCCGGATTTTAAACCGGATTTGAGAGCTTCAAAAATTTGTGAGAAAGAGATGTCTCTTGAGCTATATTTGAAACCGACATCTTCATCATGAGCCGGGAATTTTCTGACGGCCTTTAAATATTCGCCAATAAAGCAGTAGCCTCTAGAGCCGGGTTATCTTTCCTTCAGTGACCCGGAGTTCTTAAATTCATTAAAACCGGCTAATTTTGCCGAGTCATACCATTGTAGCCCCCGAGTCTCAAGACGACTTGAGGAGTTGGCTTGAGATTCTCCATATTTGACCAAAGTAGAAGGTGTATATCATCGGCGCATTGATAGCGCGATGTGAACCCACAGAAGGTTGAGGAGACTGCGGCGGGTTATAAATGATCCCGTATGAGCCGTGTCAGCAACTCGGCCAATGGCTCCTTCCAACGAGCTGTTTGAAATTTAACTAAACTGTAGTGGCGGCGACTTATGCGACTGCCCATTGAACCATCCAGTGCAGACGGCGGCTGATAATATATGATAATTTGCCTCCAAATTGTTGGAAGAAAACCGAGCTTCCCAAGTAGTGACTTGCTCATATTGAATAAACAGCTCATCCAGACAAGTGTGGCCTGGTGTGTTGATGTAAACCAGGCCGCGAGAAACGGACGGTAAAGACGACCGTAATATCAGAGGCGGCACAGACAAATGAGTCGGTCGTGGCACTGTAAGCCGGTGCGGGCGAGTTAACCACGTCATTTTGATGTAGTGGACAATTGTCCTGCATCAAAAATATTGCAGACCAAGGCAAAGATAAACTGCTCTTCGACAAAAATAATATGCGCCAATAAAATATATTTTAAATGGATACCACCTGACTCATCCGGACAGTAAATGAGTCAGCTGCGGCGTTGTAAGCTGGTGCGGACGGAAGAGTCGACCGCGGTGCTGTAAGCCGGTGCGGACGAGCGAGTCGGCCACCGCGTTGGAAGCGGCGCAGACGTGTGTAAATCGGCTGCGGGCGCGGACGACGAGTCAACCGTGTGCGTTTATGTAGCGGGGGTGACGACTCTCTCGTCTGCGCTAGTGCAAAAAATAATATTGACGCACGTCCCTTTGCGACATCTTTGTAACGAATAATAGTCCTGCGAAAAAATAGCACAGATCAAAGTAATTGTTCTCAAACAATTTAATATGCACTGATAACATATATAAAAAAGATAGCACCTGATATTTGTTTTGTCGGATGATCGTCGGTGGCAGCAAGGCGCACTGGCGGCTCAGAGGAGGCGAAGCGCACTAGCAGCTCGGCACAGGCAGAAGTGGCCTGACGCGGCCGCGGGGGCAGCGGAATCAGCCAGGCGCGGCTGTGGTCGAGGCCCGCGGCAATTTGGCCGCAGTAGTGGTGGTGCATCAGCGGAGGCCGTGTCTCCATTCGTTTCCGGGTGACGGTCAACTCGGTTGACTTCCCGTTGGAACCCAAAGTGACTCCCAGGTTGAGCATCCCGTAGTCTAGTTTAGTCAATCCAAAGTCAATATTTATTGACAGATACGTGAGTCCCATTGCAGCTTGCACCAAGCTCAACTAGCGATCTGAAAATATCCTCTGAACAAGTTACAGGCGAGTGCAACGGAAGCCTGTAAGCGGCTCACAGCCGTGGGTTAAAGCAATGGAGATCGCGGCGGGTCGAACGGGGCCAAGGCACAGCCGCAGAGGCGTGTGGCCGGCTCGAAGCCATGGCTTGTAGCCTCAGAGACAGCAACGGTAGGCTCAGAACGACCGCGGCGGCCCGAACGGCGGAAGCGTGCTCGACGGCGACTCAGAGGCCGGGTCGTAATCAGTTTGACTCCCCTTGTAGTTTTTTCTTTTCTTGATTGTTTCTCCAGATCCGACTTGTGCTAGTAGCACTTGATATCTTCTTTTCATGTACATAGCAAGCGGGGATAAAACTCTGTAGCATACCATGATGAGTACTAGTACTTCTTGACAATTTGGTATGGGCTAGGAGCAGGCGACCGCTACCCAACGTGCAACAAGAGTCACCCGAGTCCGTGCTCACGCCTGGTCCCTTCTCCAAGTCGCGGCCGGTTTGACCAATCCATCCCAGTCGTGGTTGATCTCTGATTTTGTGCTTGACTGTACGCGCGTGGATTCGATCGGCAGCGTGTCTTCTTGATGAATAGTACTCCCTCCGTCCGAAAATACTTGTCGTGGAAATGGATACAAATGAAAGTATCTAGAACTAAAATATATCTAGATACATCTATTCCTCGGACAAGTATTTCCGGACGGAGGGAGTAGTATTCAAGTAGTACTTCTTGATTAATCTTGACGGAAGTAGTTGGAATAAACAATAGATTTGATTGACGGCCCCTTGGATTACAGTGTCGTAGTAAAAAATTCCTTATCCATCAACCTGTATCATGATGAATCGTCCAAGGCTAACTCAGACTCGGCGGAATCTCCACGGCGCATGAGGCGGCCGCACGATCTGTAACCCCTAAGCAATCTCAATCTCATATCCGCCGCCGCAAGAACACTCCGTCAATCTTGACTGATGAACTTATTGTTGATGTGAATTTTTCCACACCGGTTTTTGTTGAGCCGGAAAATTGCAAACTTCTCAAACCCTAAAAAGATCCCTTCAAAAACTTAACATCACCGTGCGCAGGCCCCACGGTGGGCGCCAACTGTCGTAGAATTGTCACGGCAGATGTCCTCATGAAAGGACTTAGTCGCGAGGCCAACGCATCTATGTGGTAACTTGAAGGGGTTGAGTGGAATTGAGAGATGCAACACACAAGACGAGGATTTAGACAGCTTCGGGCCCCGGGAAACATCATCTGGTAAGAACCCTACATGCTGTTTGTGGCTAGGTCTCATTATGATCACGAGAGAGTCGCCGGTAAGCCGGCTCTTTGTGTCTAGCCCTAGATCTTGTTTCTTCTTTTCTGTCCCTCTCTGGGGAGCCCTGCCCCTCCTTATATAAATTAGAGGGGCGGGTTACATGTGGAGTCCAAATAGGATTAGGACTAGCCTATCTTCTACTACAAGTCGGATACAAATCCGGTTCTTGATTCCTTGTAAGGGAGATATTCCTCACGCCTTTCCTCTTAAGCTGGCCTACCATAACGTAAGCCGACCTTCTAGGCCTTGAGCCTCCTAGGCCCCCGGGTCTTGTCGCTCCTCTGATCCGCTTGCCAGGTCACCCATAAGTCACCAGGATCGGGCGGGTCACTTAGTGTGTCATCCAGTCAGGGCGGGTCATTAGTGAGTCGCCAAGTCCGGCTGGGTTATGCATCCAGCCGGGTCATACCGCGGGGTATACCTCAAGGATGTACTGAGGAAATTCGACATGCAAGATTGCAAATGCGTCAAAATTCCTATGCCCACAAATGGCCATCTGTGCACTGATGAAAATGGTATTGACTTCGATCATAAGGTATACCACTCCATGATTGGTTCTTTATTGTACTTATGTGCATCTAGGCCAGATATAATGCTTAGTGTTTGTATGTGTGCCCGATTTCAATATACACCGAAGGAATCACACCATAAGGCTGTGAAGCATATTCTTCGATATCTAGCTCACACACCAACACTTGGATTATGGTACCCCAAGGGCTCAGCTTTTGATCTCATTGGATATTCTGACTCTGACTATGCTGGTGATCGTGTGGACCGCAAGTCAACATCTCGTACATGTCATTTCCTCGAACAATCTTTGGTCTGTTGGACCTCGAAGAAACAGAACTGCGTATCACTATCTACTGCTGAAGCTGAGTATATTGCCGCTGATTCTTGCTGTGCACAATTGCTATGGATGAAGCAAACTCTCAAGGACTACGACGTCAACATGAAGAATGTGCCTCTCTTCTGTGACAATGAGAGTGCCATCAAGATTGCTCACAACCCAGTTCAGCACTCGAAGACTAAGCACATTCAGATTCGTCATCATTTTCTTCGTGATCATGTGTTGAAGGGCGACATTTCCATTGAGCATGTAAAGACTGAAGAACAGCTAGCCGATATCTTCACAAAGCCCTTGGATGAGAAGAGATTTAGCAAGTTGCGGTGTGAGCTAAATATCCTAGAATCTTTAAATGTTCTTTGAAAAGGACACTCATCCTAACACTTATGCAAAATTAATGACTTAGA
Organism: Triticum urartu; assembly: GCF_056163025.1. Classification (NCBI taxonomy): domain Eukaryota; kingdom Viridiplantae; phylum Streptophyta; class Magnoliopsida; order Poales; family Poaceae; genus Triticum; species Triticum urartu. Next base: position 107,852,255 of record NC_141875.1, on the reverse strand, counting down.
TGTGCAACACATGAAGAAACGTTTTTCTGCAATCAATGAAGAATAACACTCTAAGTGTGAAGAAATTAACGAAGAATTTGATTCTCAGAACCCTACGATAATTGTACACGGTGTCTGAAATCATCATTCTTATACGGTGGGTCACGCCACCACCAAAAGTTGAAATTCCTCAGTTCAAATTCTTCAACTTTGCATTGTCTTCACTGTTTCCGTTGTTTTTCTTCATTGTCTATATATATATATATGAGTTTATGTCCTCTACAGCATTCACTTATTGCTAATTCTTCAAGTTGGTTTTCCTGCTAAGTGAATGTGATCGGACCTTTACCCCTCTATGCTATACTCAACCTAATCTATTCACAAATTCTTCATGTGCGTTCTATTTGAAACTCGTTCAAAATCTTCACTGTGTCCTTGACAGCTGAAGGAATTGCGAACGGAACTTTAAAACATATCCTATCTAAATTTTCGGCTTTGCTGCTCAAACCGTTCCGCATCCCACGATATACTTATCCACTCACCCACGATCTAACATGATCTCCACTTCTCAGTACGTGGGTGACACATGTCATGCGAATGAGAAGGGTCAGGGGCACGTTCGTCCTAATTCTTCGGGCGAACAGTTTTTCACGGTGGCTATAAATACCCCTCTTCCCCTTTCTCACTTCCTTTACTCCGCTCGACCTCTCTACAGCTCGAGCTTCTCAAACCCTAGCGCCGCCGCTACTTCATCGTCATCGGTGAGGAAGAGCTTCACTGCCTCGACCTCGTCGCCGCCGTACTCGCGGCAGCCGCGGAAATCTTCACTCCGCCGCCGTCGTAGCTGTCTTCCTCCGCCAAGTTAGGGCGTGGAAGATCCGCACTGACGAACTTCACATCTCCTCACTCCAGTTCGTCGTGTTCTTCGTTCAGGGTAATTAAAAGTTACTTTTACTGCCCTCATTTATTCAAATGATAATCTACAAAATCTTCAAAGGTGTTTTTCTTCATATCTTCACACACTAAACACCTCACAAGTCATCCGTTCTTGATTCGTTTCTCTAAGCATCAATTTTCATCAACATTCCTCAATTGTGTAGATCTTTGATCTATACAACTCTAGAACCTAAGACAAAGAACGCTTAGTGAAATTCTTCAAGACTCATCTGGTCAAATTCCTCAAACTTGTTCTTTTTGAAAAACCTTCTGAGAACGCATATGACCTCTCCAAATTCCTCGCAACTATATTCTGTTCACAGGTACTCATGTCAGCTGCTGAATCACTAGGTTCTCATCAACTTAACTCATTTGCAGCATTCCTCGAAGAAAAGTTGCACACTTCTTCAGAGAATTCAATTGTTCAAATTCCTCAATTGAAGAAAATGGCTGACGGTAAGAGGCCACAGAAAGGAGGAAAGAAGCCCGAGGTCATGACTGCCTTTGAGATCCCTGATGCTATCTATGCTGGGTACCGCACTCCTCCCGAGGAAGATAAAAATCAGGCAAGGTGCGCATCTAGAGGATAGAGAGGAGATGGGCGAGAGAATGGAGGGAGTACAGATATGTAACTCCAAAATACATGAAGAAATTCGCACTCAATCCTCCATGCCCAAGAGCTCCATTGGCACCTGGCCAAGAAGCAGATCCCACCAGCCTCAAGCGCGGTGAGGATTATCCTGAGGAATGGGCCAAGCGCCAAGCCAAGTTGGCTAAGCAAGCCAGAGAAAGTAGTGAGGAAATTCAATGAAGGCTCTGCTGCTGCTGCTGCCTCTGCTGAGGCCTCTGCTATTAAGCCAAAGAAGGCTATGTCAAAGAAGCCTGCGCGCAAGCCAAGTGCTTCACCGACAGTGCCCTCACGGCCAGAATCCTCAAAGCCCTCACGGCCAATTCCTCATGCTGCTCCTGCTCCTCCAAAGTCATCAGCTCCTCCGCCAAAGACTTCGGCCGCTCCGACTACATCCTCAGCACCTGTGCATCTCGCCTCATGCCAAAGGACAGCATGCATATCTATTGCCTCAGGAGCCTCCACTAGTTCCTCTGCTACTCCAAGTTCCTCAGCTGGCCCCTCTCTGCTGAAGACAAAGTCAACTGCTGGACGAGGTCCTCGACCAAGTCCTCAGAAGAAGCAGGTCGCTTTCCAAGTGCCGTCTGAAGAAGACAAAGCTGATGATGAAGAACTTGCCAAAATCATTAGAGACAGGCAAGTCAGGGCCGCTAGAGCCAAAGGAAGCAATGTTCCACTACTTCTGGATCCTAAGTTGATCCTCGACTTCATTGATCTATGGCACAAGGATCCCAACACGCCTTTACCGGAGATGAACCTCACTCCTGGTCAAAGTCATGTCTTGACTGCTTTCATTGAAGAAGAAAAATGGAAGTATGAGAAGGCCAAAAAAATCAAGAAAACATAGTATAGAAAAGAGAAACTTCTAAAGAAAAACATTGTCACAATGACAACTGAAGAACTAGTGAAGGTCCAGGCTGAAATCAAAAGCCTCAGTGATGAATTTGATTCATATTATGCTGATTGGAAAGGAGCCAAAGTCAGGTTTGTTAAACTGACTGAAAAAGTTCACTTCACATGTTGCAGCCCCATCGCAACAAGAAATTCCTCAGGCTGCAGCATCTTCTCAGCCTACTGAAGAAAATGCCAGCATCGCTGATGACAATCAGGCTGCTGAAGAAAATGTGAGTTCCAGGGCTGATGGCTGTATTCCAGCCGCTGAAGAAATTGCCAGGGTATCCACTAGTGGTGCGCCTGAAGAAGATGAAGAAATCAGGGCGGCTGCATCAGTTGTGCCTTAAGAAAATCAACCAGATTCCTCTGATCCTCCTGCGCCAACACCAACTCCGATCCTTCCATCTGCATCAGATGTGAAGAAGACCAAGGCTGCAGAGCGTGCAGCAGTGAAGAAAAGGAAAGCATCAGCTACTTCAGATTCTTCAGCTCCGAAGAAGATGAAGCCTTTGACCAGTTCATTTGCTAATCCCATTGATGCTGTTCCGATCTCAACCATGCCATCAAAGGACCTTGTTCCTTTTGATGAAGAATATGTGATCCCCAGCGGATCTGATGAAGAAACTCCTTCTGCTGCTTCGTCTGAGCAGTTGGATGAAGAAATTAAAGTGGATGAGATCCATTCAACACCTTTCATCTCCTCGCCTATGCCTCAGTTCACTGCTGAAGAGGCTGGCATTGAAGAAATGGAAGATGAAGATGTGGATATTGGGTGTACTACACTAGTGATGAATGATGGCTTTTGGGAAAGTCAGCACCCCAATTCTCCACTCTTCATCCGTCTACAGCAAATTCCTCAATCCCCTGCACCAACCGTTCGAATGGGCTCTGAAGAAACTCATCCCACCTCATCTGTACATGAAGAAATTCCAGCCACTGGTGCTGAAGAAACTGCTGCTGCTGAACATCTGAAGACGTAGACTACCACTAAAGAGGAACCGGAAATTCCTCGGCCTGAAGAACCAGTGATTGAGATTCCTGAGGTTGTGATGCAACTCACTGACATTCCTCAGCCCAAGCCAAAGGATCCATTCTCACGCAAGCAAAAGTTCAAGGCTGATGATTTCTTCGGCGAGCACGTATTCTTCGCCAACTACAACCCATATGATTCTGCTCGCATAAGGAAGAGGCGTTTCTGGACTGCTAGTCAAGCTAATTTCTATTCCTCAGTGCTGTTCAACAAAGAGAAAATCTTCTACCATGAGGACATTCCTCACATGGGTATGGAATCTCTGACGTGTTTCATGCCAGTCCTCAATGTTCTTCACGACGCTGGACTGTTAAATTTTTGCTCTGACATCTATGATTGGAATGAAGAACTGATTCTTCAATTTTATGCGACGCTGCACACCACAGGAGATTCTGAAGATGTGAATTCATGGATGCTGGACTGGATGTCTGAAAACACTCACTACACAGCACCAGCTACTGAATTGCTTTGTGCCTTACCACTCAGTCCTCCCCTTGAAGAAGCTCGTTGCATTTACAGTGAACCTGAGCTTACAAATCACTACATGCAAGTTCTGATGAAATCTTTGAAGCCAGGTCAGGACCCAAGAACAAAATTCCTCGTGAAGGAATTACTATATGTGCCCAGAACTGTCTGTCGTATTCTTACGAGGACAATGAGTTCTATCAAAGGCCATGACTCATCTGATGAGGAAATTGTTGGCATCATGAAGAATCTGGTATTCAATATCGTTCATGGCATTCCTGTCAATTATCATGATCTCTTCATGAGGACTCTGGCAAATATTGCACTGTCTCCGTTTGAGCTGAAGCCTTATGCACCTTGGATTATGAGATTCCTCAGGACAGGTCTTCACTCAACTACAAAGCTGATTTTCAGAATCACCTCAGCTACTTGCCCCCGATTAAAGTCCTCAAGCGGACATATTCCTCAGTTGATGAAAAGGGAAAGGCACCAGCTGTTATAGATGAAGGCATTCGTCCATTGGATGGACAGTTTCGCAAAGCTGCATCTTATTCCACCAATGATGACTCTGCCACACATTACTCTGCCAATGCTCCCAAGTCTACTCCTCAAACCACAAGTGATGACTGATCGTGAGCTTCTGCTTAGTCTTCACCAGAAGGTGGATCGAAACCATAAATGGGTTAAGCGTCAGTTTGGTTCATTTCTTCACAACATGACTGTTACGCACAATGCAGTGAAGAAAAACCATTACTACCTCCATGAAGTTTTCGGTCGCACCTGGGCAATACTGTCTCATCTGTATGGTGAATAAGATCTCAAGAAAATGGGTCTCAAAGAAGATTTTGACTGGTCTGCACCTCCACCGAAGAAATTCAAGAAGGTCAAGGTTCCTTCTATGGTGGCCAGCTCATTTTCTTCATCGCGCAACATCGATGAGAATTAAGACTTGGACGACACTGCGGCAGGTCCTACTACGACAAACGACCCCAACAATGCTGGCGCTCCTTCATTAACTTGATATTCTTCAGGGGCGTTAGTCCTGATATTCGATCCTTTTGGTCATTTAATGACAAAGGGGGAGAATTTTGAGTTAGTCTTCAAGCGGGTCTTTATATATGGGCATTTTTTTTGCTAAGTTACAACTCTCGTTCTTCTAAGACTTTAATTGGATCGAGTTTTAAACTTAAACCCGCTGGTGCTCTGATACTTTTGATATGTTTTTCTGCATGCTTATTCCTCAATTATGCTAATGCACTCATGCACCATATTTCATCATATTTTTTTGATATGTTTTTTAATTGGATCAGTCACCATATTTCATCATGCATTTCAAATTCTTCATTATGATATGTCAAATGCATGTATGAATTACAAGATATAGGGGGATATCTCCATGATTCTACTCTTCAAATGTGCAATGCCTCGAAAGCAAATACCTCACCATGCACATATTCAGGGGGAGTTCTTCTATATCTTGCAATCAAATTCCTCAATATCAGTATTTACACTTCATATGTTTATTCCCGTTGAAAACTTAACCTATATTGTCATCAATCACCAAAAAGGGGGAGATTGTAAGTGCATCTAGTTCCCCTTAGTGATTTTGGTGTATTGAAGACTTATAGGTTAAGGAACTAATGCATTTGTGAGTGTACACAGGTCTATAAGTCTATGAGGAGTTTGATATTTATAGAGAAAGTCGACCCCTAAAAATGAAGTTCTTTGACTGAAGACTTTGGATTTATGAAGACTTTCTGAAGACTTTGAAAGTGAAGAAATTAGTGTGACCTTGAAGACTTGGTATTCATTCGAGGAACATGAAGCGTGAAGACTTTTGTTTTCGTAGTTTCATTTTCTCTTTCTTGAGTCATAGGAAACACCGTACTGTTAAAGGGGGTCGAGGAAATACTAAGGAAAATTTTCCATGTGATGCTCAACTCAAAATCCTACACCTACCAATCCCTTCGAGTGAAGCCATTGGAAATCTCATACAGTTTAGTCAATTTCTTTAGTGACAGAGACGAAGTTCTTCTGGTCTCTGAGGAATTTGTTCTGACTGAGGAGTTAGGAATTCGCCAATGCGGATTGCCTACACAATGAGGAACATGATAGCCCTAAGGATTTTGCTACTCAAAATTCCGACCGTTGCTGTGCTATGCGCCAGCTGTCCCAAAATATCTACCCACCTAACGGTCATATCATTGAAGGGCATTTATGTCTTATCATGTCGGGCTGCTCCCTAGGCTATAAATAGCCACCCCCTACAACCACTAGCTGGTTGGCTGCTCCGAGAGAAACTGACACTTGTCATTTGAGAGAAACCCATCCTCCGAGGACTTTGAGCGAAAATCATCAAGTGAGGAAAACCCAAACCCAAACACCTTCAAACCCCAAGTGATTGAGCATCACTGAAGAGATTGATCCTGCATGGATCCGACACTTGTTACCTTTGAAGACTGTACTTCTTCTAGACGGTTAGGCGTCATGGTCTAGAGCATCCAAGAGGAATTGTGGATCGCTGAGTGACCGAGTCTCTGAAGGTTCGGAAGTCACCTGAAGACTTACCACGAGTGATTGGGCGAGGTCTGTGTGACCTTAGCTCAAGGAGAATACAGTGAGGACTTGGTGTCCTGAGCTGCGTGTTCAGGACTGGGTGTCCGGGACTGTGTGTCCTCGAGTTTAAATACTCAGCCGCTCCAACCAGACGTACAACTGAGACAGTAGTTGGAACTGGTCTATCAAATCATTGTCTTCACCAAGCTTACTGGTTCTATTTCCTCAAATCTTTCATTTCCTCATAACTGTGTTGTGTGTTTGTTCATATCAGTGTTTGAAGACTTTGACTGAAGACTTTCTTAATTTCCTCAGTTCAATTTCTTCAGTCTGATTGTCTTCATCCTGTGTTATCATGTGCTTACACTTCCTGTACTCTGTGCCTGTCTCCATTTCATCATGATGACTGTGCTTGTGTTCTGTTATGTTTACTTTTGAGTACTTATTACGCTGCTAGTAGTTCTTCATTAAGGAATTACCTCACCGGCAAATTCCTCAGTGAAGAATTCATAAAAATTTCCTATTCACCCCCCTCTAGTCGATATAACGCACTTTCACGATCTTTGCTTCGACAAGACGTGTCAAGAAAACCGCCTCGCGATATGTGCAGTGCTGGTTGAGAAAAACGGTTCGAATAATGACCGGGCCATCGCATGGTGTCATGTTGCTAAACATGTCATCAGATTAGATTTGTGGAAATATTATTCTCTCTACGGTGGTATGTGGAACTTGTTTTGCAGAGCCGGACACTATACTTGTGTTCAAAATCTTCTATGGACTATTCGGAGGAAGAACCCGCCTTCCAATGCCGAAGACAAATCTACGCGCCGGACTCATCGTCATTGAAGCTTGGTTCAGGGGCTACTGAAGGAGTCCTGGATTAGGGGGTCTCCGGACAGCCGAACTATATCCTTTGGCCGGACTGTTGGACTATGAAGATACAAGATTGAAGACTTCATCCCATGTCCGGATAGGACTCTCCTTGGCATGGAAGGCAAGCTTGGCAATACAGATATGTAGATCTCCTCCCTTGTAACCGACTCTGTGTAACCCTAGCCCCCTCCGGTGTCTATAAAAACCGGAGGGTTTAGTCCGTAGGACAACAACAATCATACCATAGGCTAGCTTCTAGTGTTTAGCATCTACGATCTCGTGGTAGATCAACTCTTGTAATACTCATATCATCAAGATCAATCAAGCAGGACGTAGGGTATTACCTCCATCAGCAGGGCCCGAACCTGGGTAAACATCGTGTCCCCCGCCTCATGTTACCATCCGCCTTAGACGCACAGTTCGGGACCCCCCTACCCGAGATCCGCCGGTTTTGACACCGACACCTTTTCTCTCATAATTTGCAAGGAACACACCAAGAGTGAGAATTCAGGCAGCTGGAAATATGGACGTGAAAAAGCTACGTCAGGCTACCTATTCTGCACAACTCCAAATAAGCTGAAACTTCACGGAGATTTTTTATGGAATATTTAAGAAATATTGGAGCCAATAACCACCAGAGGGGGGGCATCAGGTGGGCACAACCCACCTGGGCGCACCAGGCCCCACAAGCGCGCCCTGGTGGATTGTGGCCTCTTCGGCCCACCTTCGGTGCCCATCTTCTGGTATATAAGTGATTTTGACCTAGAAAAAAAATTAGGAGAAGACTTTCGGGACGGAGCGCCGCCGCCTCCAGGCGGAACTTGGGCAGGAGCACTTTTGCCCTCCGGCGGAGCGATTCTACCGGGGGAACTTCCCTCCCGGAGGGGGATATCATCGTCATCACCATCACCAACAACTCTCCCATCTTGGGGAGGGAAATCTCCATCAACATCTTCAACAAGACCATCTCATCTCAAACCCTAGTTCATCTCTTGTGTTCAATCTTGTTATCAGAACTATAGATTGGTGCTTGTGGGTGACTAGTAGTGTTGATTACATCTTATAGTTGATTACTATATGGTTTATTTGGTGGAAGATTATATGTTCACATCCATTATGCTATTTAATACCCCTCTGATCTTGAGCATGATTATTATTTGTGAGTAGTTACCTTTGTTCTTGAGGTCACGGGAGAAGTCTTGTTGTAAGTAATCATGTGAACTTGATATGTGTTCGATATTTTGATAGTATGTATGTTGTTATTCCCTTAGTGGTGTCATGTGAACGTCGACTACATGACACGTCACCATATTTGGGCCTAAGGGAATGCATTGTGGAGTGTCAATTAGATGGTGGGTTGCGAGAGTGACAGAAGCTTAAACTCTAGTTTATGCGCTATTCCGTAAGGGACCGATTGGATCCAAAATTTAATGCTATGGTTAAAATTTATTCTTAATAGTTTTCTGTAGTTGCGGATGATTGCGGGAGGGTTAATCATAACTAGGAGGTTTCTACAAGTAAGAACAGCACCTAAGCACTGGTCCACCCCCATAACAAATTATCAAAGTAGCGAACACAAATCGAACCAACATGATGAAAGTGAGTAGACGAAATTCCCGTGTACACTCAAGAACGCTCTCAATAGAAATTATTATTCAGAATTTTTATGCTCGGCTTTCTCGTGATGATCAAACCATGCTTGATACTTCTTGTGTTGGTTCATTTATGAAGAAGACTATTGAATTCTGGTGGGATCTTTTGGAAAGAATTAAACGCAACTCTGAAGATTGGGAACTCGATGAAGGTAAAGAGTTAGGTATTAAAATTAAATATGATTGTGTTAAATCTTTTATGGATACCGATTCTTTTCAAAAGTTTAGCACTAAATACGGACTTGACTCTGAGATAGTAGCCTCCTTTTTTGAATCATTTGCTACTCATGTTGAACTCCCTAAGGAGAAGTGTTTAAATATCACCCACATATTAAAGAAGAAATAAAAAACTAGTGCCAGTGAAAGAAGAAACTATACTTTATAATGTTGATCCAGTTGTTCCCTCTGCTAATATTGAGAAACCACCTTTCCCTGTTAGGATAAAGGAACATGCTAAAGTTTCAAATATGGTTAACAAAAGCTATATCAGAACACCTAAACCTGATGAACAAATTAAACTTGAACCTAGTATTTCTATGGTTAAAGATCTCTTAGAAGAAGATATGGATGGGCATGTTATTTACTTGTATGAAGAAGCTGCTAGAATTTCTAAACCTGACAAAAGAGATAAACATAGACCTGTGGTTGGCATGCCTATTATTTAAGTTAAAATAGGAGATCATTGTTATCATTGTTTATGTGACATGGGTGCTAGTGTGAGTGCTATTACTTACACTTTATATGAAGAAATCATGAAAGACATAGCACCTGCTAAGATAGAAGAAATATATATTACTATTAAACTTGCTAATAGAGACACCATATCACCAATTGGGATTATTAGAGATGTTGAAGTCTTGTGTGGGAAAATTAAATACCCTACTGATTTTCTTTGGTAGACCTTTCATGAACACGGTTAATGCTAAGATAGATTGTAAGAAACAAATTGTTGGTGTTAGCTTTGCTGATGAGTCTCATGAGTTTAATTTTTCCAAGTTTAGTAGAAATCATCATGAAGAAGAATTTCCTAGTAAGGATGAATTAATTGTTCTTGATTCTATTGTTGTTCCACCTAATGATCCTTTAGAAAAATATTTGCTAGACCATGAAAATGATTCACATATGCATGAAAGAAATGAAATAGGTAAGATTTTCTTTGAACAACATCCTCTACTTAAACACAATTTGCCTATTAAAACTCTAGGAGTCCTCCTCCACCTAAAGGTGATCCTGTGTTTGAATTAAAAAAATTGCCAAACACTTTGAAATATGCTTATCTTGATGAAAAGAAAATATATCCTGTTATTATTAGGGCTAACCTTTTAGAACATGAAGAAGAAAGATTATTAAAATTTCTAAGGAAGCACCAAGCTTCTATTGGATATACTCTTGATGATTTAAAGGGCATTAGTCCCACTCTATGTCAGCACAAGATTAATATGGAGCCTGATGCTAAACCCGTTGTTGATCACCAACGTCGGTTAAATCCGAAGATGAAAGAAGTGGTAAGAACAGAAATATTAAAACTTCTAGAAGCAGGTATAATCTATCCCATAGCTGATAGTAGATGGGTAAGTCGTGTTCATTGTGTCCCTAAGAAAGGAGGTATAACTATTGTTCCTAATGATAAGAATGAGCTTATTCCACAAAGAATTGTTGCAGGCTATAGAATGCTAATTGATTATAGAAAATAAAACAAAGCAACTAGAAAAGATCATTACCCCTTGCCTTCTAATGATCAAATGCTTGAAAGATTATCTAAGCACACACACTTTTGCTTCCTTGATGGATATTCTGGCTTTTCACAAATACATGTTTCTCAACCTGATCAAGAAAAGACCACTTTTACTTGTCCCGTTGGAACCTATGCTTATAGACGTATGCCTTTTGGTTTATGTAATGCACCTGCCACCTTTCAAAGATGTATGACTAGTATATTACCTGACTTTTGTGAAAAAATTGTTGAGGTTTTCATGGATGACTTCTCTATTTATGGGAAATCTTTTGATGATTGTTTAAGCAATCTTGATCGAGTTTTGCAGATATGTGAATAAAAAAATCTTGTCTTGAATTGGGAGAAGTGCCACTTTATGGTTAATGACGGCATTGTCTTAGGTCATAAAATTTCTGAAAGAGGTATTGAAGTGGACCAAGCTAAGGTTGATGCCATTGAGAAAATGCCATGTCCTAAGGCCATCAAAGGTATTCGTAGTTTCCCACATGTTGAATTCTATAGGATATTTATCAAAGACTTTTCTAAAATTTCTGTGCCTCTTACTAATCTTTTGCAAAAGGATATTCCTTTTGTTTTTGATGATGATTGTCTTGAACCTTTGAAACACTCAAGAAAGCCTTAATATCTGCACCTATTGTTCAACCACCTGATTGGAACTTGCCTTTTGAAATTATGTGTGATGCTAGTGATTATGTTGTTGGTGTTGTTCTAGGACAAAGAGTTGATAAGAAACTTAATGTTATTCATTATGCTAGTAAAACTCTAGACAGTGCTCAAAGAAATTATGCTACTACTGAAAAAGAATTCTTAGCAGTGGTATTTGCTTGTGATAAATTTAGACCTTATATTGTTGATTCCAATGTAACTGTTCACACAGACCATGCTGCTATTAAATATCTTATGGAAAAGAAAGATGCTAAACCTAGACTTATTCGTTGGGTTCTCTTGTTGCAAGAATTTGATTTACACATCATTGATAGAAAAGGAGTTGAGAACCCAGTAGCTGATAACTTGTCTAGTCTTGAAAATGTGCTTGATGACCCACTACCTATTGATAATAGTTTTCCTGATGAGCAGTTAGCTGCAATAAATGTTGCTAATAGTACTCCTTGGTATGCTAACTATGCTAATTACATTGTTGCTAAATATTTACCACCTAGCTTTACATACCAGCAAAAGAAAAAATTCTTCTATAATTTAAGATATTACTTTTGGGATGACCCACATCTTTATAAAGAAGGAGTAGATGGTATTATTAGACGTTGTGTACCTGAGCATGAACAGGGACAAATCCCACAGAAAGGTATTATTAGACGTTGTGTACCTAAGCATGAATAGGGAAAAATCCCACAGAAATGTCACTCCGAGGCTTATGGAGGGCATCATGATGGAGATAGAACTACTCACAAGGTATTGCAATCCAGATTTTATTGGCCTACTAATGACCCACAAGTATAGGGAATCTATCGTAGTCCTTTCGATAAGTAAGAGTGTCAAACCCAACGAGGAGCAGAGGGAAATGATAAGCAGTTTTTAGTAAGGTATTCTTTGCAAGCACTAAAATTATCGGTAACAGATAGTTTTGTGATAAGGTAATTTGTAACAGGTAACAAGTAATAAAAGTAAATAAGGTGCAACAAGATGGCCCAATCATTTTTGTAGCAAAGGACAAGCCTGGAAAAACTCTTATATAAAGGAAAGCGCTCCCGAGGACACATGGGGATTATCGTCAAGCTAGTTTTCATCACGCTCATATGATTCGCGTTTGGTACTTTGATAATTTGATATGTGGGTGGACCGGTGCTTGGGTACTGCCCTTCCTTGGACAAGCATCCCACTTATGATTAACCCCTATTGCAAGCATCTGCAACTACAAAAGAAGTATTAAGGTAAACCTAACTGCCGTTGTCAAAACCGGCGGATCTCGGGTAGGGGGTCCCGAACTGTGCATCTAAGGCGGATGGTAACAGGAGGCAGGGAACACAATGTTTTACCCAGGTTCGGGCCCTCTTGATGGAGGTAAAACCCTACGTCCTGCTTGATTAATATTGATGATATGGGTAGTACAAGAGTAGATCCACCACGAGATCAAAGAGGATAAACCCTAGAAGCTAGCCTATGGTATGATTGTATGTTGTCCTTTGGACTAAAACCCTCCGGTTTATATAGACACCGGAGAAGTTAGGGTTACACAAGGTCGGTTACAAAGGAGGAGATATACACATCCGTATTGCCTAGCTTGCCTTCCACGCCAAGTAGAGTCCCATCCGGACACGAGACGAAGTCTTCAATCTTGTATCTTCATAGTCTAACAGTCCGGCCAATGGATATAGTCCGGCTGTCCGGAGACCCCCTAATCCAGGACTCCCTCAGTAGCCCCTAAACCAGGCTTTCAATGATGATGAGTCCGGCTCGCAGTATTGTCTTCGGCATTGCAAGGCGGGTTCTTCCTCCGAATACAGCACGGAAGAATTTGAATACAAGGATAGTGTCTGACCCTACAAAATAAGTTCCACATACCACCGTAGAGAGAATAATATTTCCGCAAATTTAATTTGCTGACTTGTTTTGGCAACACGACATTATGCCACGGCCTGGCGATTATTCGAACCGTTTCCTTAACTAGCCCCGCACATAACGCAAGGTAGTTTTTTGACACGTCTCGTCAAAGCAAAGATCGTGTCCCCCTATCACGGGATTCTCATCAATACGGGCGTGGGTAACCCAACCGCGTCTAGGACTCCTAGATTATAGGCAAGTGCCAAACGGCCAAGGAGAGGACGCTTGATATTCACCCTCTTTATAAAGGGCCAAGGCTTTTACTTTTTCCTCTCCTGTGCTCAATCGAATCCTTCCCCCGCCTCGAGTTCTAATGCCCAAAACCCAGGTCAGGTGCCCCGGACCTTCAATCATGTCCGGATCCAGCCTTCAAGAAGTTAAGGGAGGGCAGATACCTGACCGCTGAGGTTTCGCATCGGCTGCCTGCCCGAGGGCAGGTTGTCCCTTCTCCTGAACCCAACGAAGACGTCGTGTTCATCTCCCACTTCCTTCGAGGTCTAGGCATCGCTCTGGATCCCTTCGTAAGGGGTTTGATGTTCCATTACGGGCTAGACTTCCACGATCTAGCCCTGAACTCCTTTCTCCACATCTCGGCTTTTATTGTCATGTGTGAGGCCTTCCTCTGCATTACCCCTCACTTCGGCCTGTGGCTCAAGACCTTTGATGTGAAGCCGAAGACATTCGAGGGACAACACGCAGCGTGCGGAGGAGCATTAACAAGCAAGATTGCAGGAGCTCCGTGGCCAAAAGGTTCCTTTCCAGAGATGTCTGGATGATGGCAATGGGAATGGTTTTACATCACAGCTCCTAGAAGTGCCAAGTGGGTGGCCGCCCCCGCTTTCTGCTCGGGCCCCCCACCACAACTGATGTCATGGATTAGCAGAGGGCTGAGCTGGGGTCCAGCCAAGGACGTGCCTATACTGCAAAGCCGTATTCAAGATCTCTTCGAGGGAGATTTTAATTTGGTTATGGTAATGCAAGTCATGCTGGTTCGTCGAGTCCAGCCTTGCAAATGTCGGCCCCTTTGCTTATGGGAATTCAACCCAGAAGGACCGCGCGCTATTCAAAGTTTCCTCGGCCTAACGCACGAGGAGATGTACAAGTCATTCTTCGGACCTCAAGCAGAGTGTCCGGATACTACCGAGGACGTGGGCCTGAGTAGCAACCGCGCCGCCGGCCAAGTAAGTAATCCTCTAGCCGAACACACTGTCTTTTATTTACCATGATGTCATTTCTGAGAAATCGCCCTTTCACCAGGACTGGCTAACAAAGGCGAAGATGATTCGGTGTTCGGCCCCCCTTCCTTAGGGTTTGGAAAATCCGGTACTGGAAAAGATGCTCGAGCTCGCACCTTGCCCAGAGCCCTCGAAGGAAGATACAGGGGGGAATAATGTGGGCAAAAGCGGGCCCCCATCGCTGCTAGATCCGACCGAGGGAATGAGCACCTCCATAAGGGAGGATAACCAAGGAGAAGACTCTGACCTTCTCTCGCTATGGGGGAGGAAGAGGACTGCCTCTAAGGATCCGGAAACCGAGGCTTCCAAACGGGAGAAGAAGTCTCCAACAGAGGGTCCTGCATCGGGGGTGCTTTTGCCGCACAAAGTCCGCGCGGGGATCAGCCCTCTAACGAGCCGTAAGTGATCAAAAATACTTTAGTAGTGAATATATACTACCTTTCCTCTGAGGAAAATAATTGAAGCATATATCCTGCAGTTCGGATCTTAGCCCTTCTCAGCTGAGCTCGTCTTCGGGGGATCTTCTTCCGGAGATGATGGAGAGCGAAACGCCTACCCTGGACTCCCCCACTCAAGAAGCGAGCGATCTTGAAGTGTCGTCACGGAGGGCCTCTCCGAATCCGTTGAGGCCAGAAGATAATCCCATAGTCACCCGAAGTCCCCAGCGTCCGGCTCTCGAAGAGAGCAAACAAAAGAGTCCGGCACCATCTGGTATGTGGTCGGACATTCTGAGGAAGCTGCTGGAGCGAGCGGCCATCTCAGAAGAACACCGTACGTTGATGGGTACGGTGATGGAAAGAATTTCGTCCGCCGAAAGTGGATTACATGAAGCCTTTATGAGTCTACTGATGGGCTTTGAGGTACGTGAAATGATATACTTTTTGATAGTACTACACATGTTAGGTGTGCCCTGTGTAGATAGTAGCCCCTGAGACTCTGGTTGTCGTCGAGAACGGCGGTGAACAGAGGATCATAGTCCCAGGTAATAACCAGACTGCCTTTATGTGCAGGTGGTGGAAGCTCCAGTGGCTAGCCGGACTAATGAGTTTGCCGAATTAAAGCGGCAACTAGATGCGGCAGACGCCGACATCGAGCTTGTTAACAAGCGGCTTGACGAGTCATAGGGTAAGTAATGTTTTCTGGTGAATGTCACATAATAAGAGCAGCATGATGCCAATATATTTAATATGTTGTGACTGCAGACGGAGCTGCCACCGTGGAGACCCTTCGGGCGGAAGTTTCCCGAGCCAAGGAACAAGCAAGAGTTAGTAATGTGGCTGCTTTGAAGGCGGCCGAAGAGTTAAGAGCCGAGAAGGCTGCGCATTACGAAAGCAAAGAGAAGATGGCCGTAAAATTAAAAGACACTACCGACCGTTGCCAGTTCCTTGAAGAAGAGAACCAAGTGAGTCCCATCCGGACACGAGACGAAGTCTTCAATCTTGTATCTTCATAGTCTAACAGTCCGGCCAATGGATATAGTCCGGCTGCCCGGAGACCCCCTAATCCAGGATTCCCTCACTAACCATAGCATGAAACGTATGCATCCAAATCAGCCCCTTACTAAGCAACTCATAAACTAGGGTTTAAGCTTCTGTCACTCTAGCAACCCATCATCTACTTATTACTCCCCAATGCCTTCCTCTAGGCCCAAACAATGGTGAAGTGTCATGTAGTCGACGTTCACATGACACCACTAGAGGAAAGACAACATACATCTGAAGGAAATATGCCCTAGAGGCAATAATAAAGTTATTATTTATTTCCTTATTTCATGATAAATGTTTATTATTCATGCTAGAATTGTATTAACCGGAAACATAATACATGTGTGAAAACATAGACAAACATAGTGTCACTAGTATGCCTCTACTTGACTAGCTCATTGATCAAAGATGGTTAAGTTTCCTAGCCATAGACATGAGTTGTTATTTGATCAACGGGATCACATCATTAGGAGAATGATGTGATTGACTTGACCCATTTCGTTAGCTTAGCACTTGATCGTTTGAGTTTACTTCTATTGCTTTCTTCATGACTTATGCATGTTCCTATGACTATGAGATTATGCAACTCCCGAATACCGGAGGAACACTTTGTGCGCTACGAAACATCACAACATAACAGGATGATTATAAAGGTGCTCTATAGGTGTCTCTGATGGTGTTCGTGGAGTTGGCATAGATCAAGAATAGGATTTGTCACTCCGATTGTCGGAGAGGTATCTCTGGGCCCTCTCGGTAATGCACGTCACTATAAGCCTTGCAAGCAATGTGACTAATGAGTTAGTTGCGGTATGTTGCATTACAGAACGAGTAAAGAGACTTGCCGGTTACGAGATTGAACTAGGTATTGAGATACCGACGATCGAATCTCGGCCAAGTAACATACCGATGGCAAAGGGAACAACGTAGTTTGTTATGCGGTTTGACCGATAAAGATCTTCGTAGAATATGTAGGAACCAATATGAGAATCCAGGTTTTGCTATTGGTTACTGACCGAAGACGTGTCTCGCTCATGTCTACATAGTTCTCGAACCCGTAGGGTCCGCACGCTTAAAGTTCTGTGACAATCGGTATTATGAGTTTTTGTGTTTTGATGTACCAAAGGTAGTTCGGAGTCCCGGATATGATCACGGACATGATGAGGAGTCTCAAAATGGTCGATACGTAAAGATCAATATATTGGAAGGTTATATTCGGACACCAGATGAGTTCTGGGGGTTATCGGATAAATACCGGAGAACCGAGAGGTTACCGGAACCTCCCGGGGGGTTATTGGGCCTTATGGGCCGAAGTGGGGGAAGAGGCGAGGCGGCCAGCTAGGGGCGCGCGGCCCCCCTAGCCCAAACCGAATTGGACTAGGGGGGGGGCCTTTCCTTCTCTTCTCCTCCCCTTCTTCCCCTCTCCTACTAGGACTAGGAAAGAGGGGGGGAATCCTACTTGCAGTAGGATTGTCCCCCTTGGGCGCGCCTCCTCTCCTTGGCCGCCCCCTCCTCCTCTCCCTCCTTTATATACGGGGAGGGGGCACCCCTTGGAGACAGAACAATTGATCTGTTGATCTCTTAGCCGTGTGTGGTGCCCTCTCCACCATAATCCACCTCGGTTATATCGTAGCGGTGCTTAGGCGAAGCCCTGCGACGGTAGCTTCATCAACATCGTCACCACGCCGTCGTGTTGAGAAACTCTCCCTCGAGCTCTACTGGATTGTGAGTTCGCAGGACGTCACCGAGCTGAACGTGTGCTGAACGCGGAGGTGTCGTACGTTCGGTGCCGAGGATCGGTCGATCGTGAAGACGTACGACTACATCAAACGTGTTGTTATAACGCTTCCTCTTAACGGTCTACGAGGGCACGTGGACGATACTCTCCCCTCTCGTTGCTATTCATCACCATGATCTGGCGTGTGCGTAGGAAATATTCTGAAATTACTACGTTCCCCGACAGTGGCATCCGAGCCAGGTTTATGCGTAGATGTTATATGCACGAGTAGAACACAAGTGAGTTGTGGGAGATATAAGTCATACTGCTTACCAGCATGTCATATTTTGGTTCGGCGGTATTGTTTGGATGAAGCGGCCCGGACCGACATTATGCGTATGTTTACGCGAGACTGGTTCTACCGATGCGCTTTGCACACAGGTGGCTGGCGGGTGTCAGTTTCTCCAACTTTAGTTGAACCGAGTGTGGCTACGCTCGGTCCTTGAGAAGGTTAAAACAGCACTAACTTGATGAACTATCATTGTGGTTTTGATGCTTAGGTAAGAACGGTTCTTGCTCAGCCCGTAGCAGCCACGTAAAATTTGCAACAACAAAGTAGAGGACATCTAACTTGTTTTTGTAGGGCATGTTGTGATGTGATATGGTCAAGACATGATGCTATATTTATTGTATGAGATGATCATGCTTTGTAACGAAGTTATCGGCAACTGACAGGAGCCATATGGTTGTCGCTTTATTGTATGCAATGCAATCGACTTGTAATTGCTTTACGTTATCACTAAGCGGTAGCGATAGTCGTAGAAGCAATAGTTGGCGAGACGACAACGATGCTAGGATGGAGATCAAGGTGTCGCGCCGGTGACGATGGTGATCATGACGGTGCTTTGGATATGGATATCAAAGGCACAAGACGATGATGGCCATATCATATCACTTATATTGATTGCATGTGATGTTTATCCTTTATGCATCTTATTCTGCTTTGTTTGACGGTAGCATTATAAGATGATCTCTCACTAAATTTCAAAGTAGAAGTGTTCTCCCTGAGTATGCACCGTTGCGAAAGTTCGTCGTGCCGAGACACCACGTGATGATCGGGTGTGATAAGCTCAACGTTCATCTACAACGGGTGTAAGACAGTTTTGCACACGCAGAATATTCCGGTTAAACTTGACGAGCCTAGCATATGCAGATATGGCCTCGGAACACTGAGACCGAAAGGTCGAGCGTGAATCATATAGTAGATATGATCAACATAGTGATGTTCACCATTGAAAACTACTCCATTTCACGTGATGATCGGTTATGGTTTAGTTGATATGGGTCACGTGCTCACTTAGATGATTAGAGGGATGTCTATCTAAGTGGGAGTTCTTAAGTAATATAATTAATTGAACTTAAATTTATCATGAACATAGTACCTGATAGTATTTTTGCTTGTATATGTTATTGTAGATAGATGGCACATGTTATTGTTCCGTTGAATTTTAATGCATTCCTTGAGAAAGCAAAGTTGAAAGATGATGGTAGCAATTACACGGTCTGGGTCCGTAACTTGAGGATTATCCTCATTGCTGCACAGAAGAATTACGTCCTAGAAGCACCGCTGGGTGCCAAACCCGCTGCAGGAGCAACGCCAAATGTTATGAACATTTGGCAGAGCAAAGCTGATGACTATTCAATAGTTCAGTGTGCCATGCTTTACGGCTTAGAACCGGGACTTCAACGACGTTTTGAACGTCGTGGAACATATGAGATGTTCCAGGAGTTGAAGTTAATGTTTCAAGAAAATGTCCGGATTGAGAGATATGAAGTCTCCAATAAGTTCTAAAGCTACAAGATGGAGGAGAATAGTTCTGTAAGTGAACATATACTCAGAATGTTTGGGTACCATAATCACTTGACTCAGTTGGGAGTTAATCTTCCGACTGATAGTGTCATTGACAGAGTTCTTAAATCGCTGCTACCAAGCTACAAGAGCTTCATGATGAACTATAATATTCAAGGGATGGATAAGACAATTCCCGAGCTCTTCGCAATGCTAAAGGCTGCGGAGGTAGAAATCAAGAAGGAGCATCATGTGTTGATGGTCAGCAAGACCACTAGTTTCAAGAAAAAGGGTAAAGGGAAGAAGAAATGGAACTTTAAGAAGAATGGTAAACAAGTTGCTGCTCAAGAGAAGAAACCCAAGTCTGGACCTAAACCTGAGACTAAGTGCTTCTACTGTAAAGGTACTGGTCATTGGAAGCAGAACTGCCCCAAGTATTTGGCGGATAAGAAGGATGGCAAGGTGAACAAAGGTATATGTGATATACATGTTATTGATGTGTTCCTTACTAGAGCTCGCAGTAGCACCTGGGTATTTGATACTGGTTCTGTTGCTAATATTTGCAACTCTAAACAGGGACTACGGATTAAGCGAAGACTGGCTAAGGACGAGGTGACGATGCGCGTGGGAAATGGTTCCAAAGTCGATGTGATCGCCGTCAGCACGCTACCTCTACATCTACCTTCGAGATTAGTTTTAGACCTGAATAATTGTTATTTGGTGCTAGCGTTAAGCATGAACATTATATCTGGATCTTGTTTGGTGCGAGACGGTTATTCATTTAAATCTGAGAATAATGGTTGTTCTATTTATATGAGTAATATATTTTATGGTCACGCACCCTTAAAGAGTGGTCTATTTGTGTTGAATCTCGATAGTAGTGATACACATATTCATAATGTTGAAGCCAAAAGATGCAGAGTTGATAATGATAGTGCAACTTATTTGTGGCACTGCCGTTTGGGTCATATTGGTGTAAAGCGCGTGAAGAAACTCCATACTGATGGACTTCTGGAATCACTTGATTATGAATCACTTGGTACTTGCGAACCATGCCTCATGGGTAAGATGACTAAAATGCCGTTCTCCGGAACAATGTAGCGAGCAACAGACTTGTTAGAAATCATACATACTGATGTATGTTGTTCGATGAATATTGAGGCTCGCAGCGGGTATCGTTATTTTCTCACCTTCAAAGATGATTTAAGCAGATATGGGTATATCTACTTAATGAAACATAAGTTTGAAACATTTGAAAACTTCAAAGAATTTCAGAGTGAAGTGGAAAATCATCGTAACAAGAAAATAAAGTTTCTACGATCTGATCGTGGAGGAGAATATTTGAGTTACAAGTTTGGTCTACATTTGAAACAATGTGGAATAGTTTCGCAACTCGAGCCACCCGGAACACCACAGCGTAATGGTGTGTCCGAACATCGTAATCGTACTTTACTAGATATGGTGCGATCTATGATGTCTCTTACTGATTTACCGCTATCGTTTTGGGGTTATGCTTTAGAGACGGCTGCATGCACGTTAAATAGGGCACCATTGAAATCCGTTGAGACGGCACCTTATGAACTATGGTTTGGCAAGAAACCAAAGTTGTCATTTCTTAAAGTTTGGGGTTGCGATGCTTATGTGAAAAAGCTTCAACCTGATAAGCTTGAACCCAAATCGGAGAAATGTGTCTTCATAGGATACCCAAAGGAGTTTGTTGGGTACACCTTCTATCACAGATCCGAAGGCAAGACATTTGTTACTAAGAATGGATCCTTTCTAGAGAAGGAGTTTCTCTCGAAAGAAGTGAGTGGGCGGAAAGTAGAACTTGATGAGGTAACTGTAACTGCTCCCTTATTGGAGAGTAGTTCATCACAGAAACCGGTTCGTGTGACACCTACACCAATTAGTGAGGAAGCTAATGATGATGCTCATGAAACTTCAGATCAAGTTACTACTAAACCTTGTAGGTCAACCAGATTGAAATCCGCACCAGAGTGGTATGGTAATCCTGTTCTGGAGGTCATGTTACTTGACCATGACGAACGTACGAACTATGAGGAAGCGATGATGTGCCCAGATTCCGCAAAATGGCTTGAAGCCATGAAATCTGAGATGGGATCCATGTATGAAAACAAAGTGTGGACTTTGGTTGACTTGCCCGATGATCGGCAAGCCATCGAGAATAAATGGATCTTCAAGAAGAAGACTGACGCTGGCGGTAATGTAACTGTCTACAAAGCTCGACTTGTTGCAAAAGGTTTTTGACAAGTTCAAGGAGTTGACTACAATGAGACCTTCTCACCCGTAGCGATGCTTATGTCCGTCCGAATCATGTTAGCAATTGCCACATTTTATGATTATGAAATTTGGCAAATGGATGTAAAGACTGCATTCCTTAATGGATTTCTGGAAGAAGAGTTGTATATTATGCAACCTGAAGGTTTTATCGATACAAAGGGTACTAACAAAGTGTGCAAGCTCTAGAGATCCATTTATGGACTGGTGCAAGCCTCTCGGAGTTGGAATAAACTTTTTGATAATGTGATCAAAGCATATGGTTTTATACAGACTTTTGGAGAAGCCTGTATTTACAAGAAAGTGAGTGGAAGCTCTGTAGCATTTCTAATATTATATGTGGATGACATATTGTTGATTGGAAATGATATAGAATTTCTGGATAGCATAAAAGGATACTTGAATAAGAGTTTTTCAATGAAAGACCTCGGTGAAGCTGCTTATATATTGGGCATCAAGATTTATAGAGATAGATCGGTATGCTTAATTGGACTTTCACGAGGCACATACCTTGATAAAGTTTTGAAGAAGTTCAAAATGGATCAAGCTAAGAAATGGTTCTTGCCTGTGTTACATGGTGTGAAGTTGAGTAAGACTCAATGCCCGACCACTGCAGAAGATAGAGAGAAAATGAAAAGTGTTCCCTATGCTTCAGCCATAGGCTCTATCATGTATGCAATGCTGTGTACCAGACCTGATGTGTGCCTTGCTATTAGTTTAGCAGGGAGGTACCAAAGTAATCTAGGAGTGGATCACTGGACAGCGGTCAAGAACATCCTGAAATACCTGAAAAGGACTAAGGATATGTTTCTCATTTATGGAGTTGACAAAGAGCTCATCGTAAATGGTTACGCCAATGCAAGCTTTGACACTGATCCGGACGATTCTAAATTGCAAACCGGATACGTGTTTATATTGAACGGTGGAGCTGTCAGTTGGAGCAGTTCTAAACAAAGCATCGTGGTGGGATCTACGTGTGAAGCGGAGTACACAGCTGCTTCAGAAGCAGCAAATGAAGGAGTCTGGATGAAAGAGTTCATATTCGATCTAGGTGTCATACCTAGTGCATCAGGTCCAATGAAAATCTTTTGTGACAATACTGGTGCAATTGCCTTGGCAAAGGAATCTAGATTTCACAAGAGAACCAAGCACATCAAGAGACGCTTCAATTCCATCCGGGATCAACTCCAGGTGGGAGACATAGAGATATTCAAGATACATACGGATCTGAATGTTGCAAACCTGCTGACTAAGCCTCTTCCACGAGCAAAACATGATCAACACCAAGACTCCATGGGTGTTAGCATCATTACTGTGTAATCTAGATTATTGACTCTAGTGCAAGTGGGAGACTGAAGTAAATATGCCCTAGAGGCAATAATAAAGTTGTTATTTATTTCCTTACTTCATGATAAATGTTTATTATTCATGCTAGAATTGTATTAACCGGAAACATAATACATGTGTGAATACATAGACAAACATAGTGTCACTAGTATGCCTCTACTTGACTTGCTCATTGATCAAAGATGGTTAAGTTTCCTAGCCATAGACATGAGTTGTTATTTGATCAACGAGATCACATCATTAGGAGAATGATGTGATTGACTTGACCCATTTCGTTAGCTTAGCACTTGATCATTTAAGTTTACTTCTATTGATTTCTTCATGACTTATGCATGTTCCTATGACTATGAGATTATGCAACTACCGAATACCGATGGAACACTTTGTGCGCTACCAAATGTCGCAACGTAACTGGGTGATTATAAGGGTGCTCTACAGGTGCCTCTGATGGTGTTCGTGGAGTTGGCATAGATCAAGAATAGGATTTGTCACTCCGATTATCGGAGAGGTATCTCTGGGCCCTCTCGGTAATGCACGTCACTATAAGCCTTGCAAGCAATATGACTAATGAGTTAGTTGCGGTATGTTGCATTACAGAACGAGTAAAGAGACTTGTCCGTAACAAGATTGAACTAGGTATTGAGATACCGACGATCGAAACTCGGGCAAGTAAAATACCGATGACAAAGGGAACAACGTGGTTTGTTATGCAGTTTGACCGATAAAGATCTTCGTAGAATATGTAGGAACCAATATGAGCATCCGGGTTCCGCTATTGGTTATTGACCGGAGACGTGTCTCGGTCAT
Source organism: Triticum urartu (assembly GCF_056163025.1). Classification (NCBI taxonomy): domain Eukaryota; kingdom Viridiplantae; phylum Streptophyta; class Magnoliopsida; order Poales; family Poaceae; genus Triticum; species Triticum urartu. The sequence goes on along the minus strand of NC_141875.1, from coordinate 107,828,214 downwards.
GTCTACATAGTTCTCGAACCCGTAGGGTCCGCACGCTTAAAGTTCTGTGACGATCGGTATTATGAGTTTTTTGTGTTTTGATGTACTGCAGTTAGTTCGGAGTCCCGGATATGATCACGAACAAGACGGGGAGTCTATAAATGGTCAAGCCGTAAAGATCGATATATTGTAAGGTTATATTCGGACACCGGATGAGTTCCGAGGGTTATCGGATAAATACCGGAGAACCGGGAGGTTACCGGAACCTCCCAGGGGTTATTGGGCCTTATGGGCCCAAGTGGAGGAAGAGGAGAGGCGGCCAGCTAGGGGCGCGCGGCCCCGCTAGCCCAAACCGAATTGGACTAGGGGGGCGGCCCCCCTTTCCTTCTCTTATCCTCCCCTTCCTTCCCCTCTCCTACTAGGACTAGGAAAGAGGGGGGATCCTACTTGGAGTAGGATTTCCCCCCTTGGGCGCGCCTCCTCCTCCTTGGCCACCCCTCCTCCTCTCCCTCCTTATATACGGGGAGGGGGGCACCCCTTGGAGACACAACAATTGATCTGTTGATCTCTTAGCCGTGTGCGGTGCCCCCTCCACCATAATCCACCTCGGTTATATCATAGTGGTGCTTAGGCGAAGCCCTATGATGGTAGCTTCATCAACATCATCACCACACCGTCATGCTGAAGAAACTCTCCCTCGAGCTCTACTGGATCGTGAGTTCGTGGGACATCACCGATCTGAACATGTGCTGAATGCAGAGGTGCCGTACGTTTGGTGCTGAGGATCGGTCGATCGTGAAGACGTACGACTACATCAACCGCGTTGTTATAACGCTTCCGCTTAACGGTCTACGAGGGTACGTGGATGACACTCTCCCCTGTCGTTTCTATACATCACCATGATCTTGCGTGTGCTTAGGAAAGTTTTTTAAATTACTATGTTCTCCAACAACATCTCATCAAAATATCGAACGAATACCAAATTCACATGACTACTTATAGCAAGACTTCTCCCATGTCCTTGGGAACAAACGTAACTACTCAGAAATCATATTCATGTTCATAATCAGAGGGGTATTAATATGCATAAAGGATCTGAACATATGATCTTCCACCAAAAAAACCAACTAGCATCAACTACAAGGAGTAATCGACACTACTAGCAACCCACATGTACCAATCTGAGGCTTTGGGACAAAGATTGGATACAAGAGATGAACTAGGGTTTGAGATGAGATGGTGCTGGTGAAGATGTTGATGGAGATTGACCCCCTCCCGATGAGAGGATCGTTGGTGATGACGATGGTGATGATTTCCCCCTCCCGAAGGGAAGTTTCCCCAGCAGAACAGCTCCGCCGTAGCCCTAAATTGGTTCCGCCAAGGTTCCGCCTCGTGGCGGCGGAGTTTCGTCTCGTGAACTAGCTTATGATTTTTTTTCCTGGATGAAAGACTCCATATAGCCACAGATGGGCATCAGAGGGCTACCAGGGGGCCCACGAGGCAGGGGGCGTGCCTAGGGGGGTAGGGCGCGCCCCCACCCTCGTGGATGGTGGGTGGCCCCCCTCTGGTACTTCCTTCGCCCAATATTTTATATATATTCAGAAACGTGGTCCCGTGAAGTTTTAGGACTTTTGGAGTTGTGCAGAATAGGTCTCTAATATTTGCTCCTTTTCCAGTCCAGAATTCCAGCTACCAGCATTCTCCCTCTTCATGTAAACCTTGTAAAATAAGAGAGAATAGGCATAAGTATTGTGACATAATGTGTAATAACAGCCCATAATGCAATAAATATCAATATAAAAGCATGATGCAAAATGGACGTATCAACTCCCCCAAGCTTAGACCTCGCTTGTCCTCAAGCGCAAGCCGAAATCGAAAAATATGTCCACATGTTTAGAGATAGAGGTGTCGATAAAATAAAATACGGACATGAGGGCATCATGATCACTCTTATAACAACAACATATATATATATATATATTGTCATATGATTTCTTATGCTAAAGTAACTATTCAATCACAATTTCAAGTATGAATCAGAAACTTCATTGAAAACTAACAAACTATAATCTCAGTCATTAAAGCAATTGCAATTTATCATAACATAGGAAAGAGTCAATATAAGAGCTTTTCAGCAAGTCCACATACCGAACCATCATTTAGTCTTTCACAATTGCTAACACTCACGCAATATTTATGGTTATGAAGTTTTAGTCAGACACAGAGAAAGATAGGGGCTTATAGTTTTTCCCCCATCCTTTTACCTCAAAGGTAATGTCAACAATAATAGTTCATGAAATCTCACATCCAATTAGCTATATATATCAGGATCTTTCCAACACATTATGCTTGCCAAAGGATAAAATGTAAAAAGGAAAGGTGAAGATCACTGAGAGAGTCCTGGATTAGGGGGTCTCCGGACAGCCGGACTATATCCTTTGGCCGGACTATTGGACTATGAAGATACAAGATTGAAGACTTCGTCCCGTGTCCGGATGGGACTCTACTTGGCGTGGAAGGCAAGCTAGGCAATACGGATATGTATATCCCCTCCTTTGTAACCGACCTTGTGTAACCCTAGCCCCCTCCGGTGTCTATATAAACCGGAGGGTTTTAGTCCGTAGGACAACATACAATCATACCATAGGCTAGCTTCTAGGGTTTAGCCTCTCCGATCTCGTGGTAGATCAACTCTTGTAATACCCATATCATCAAGAATAAATCAAGCAGGACGTAGGGTTTTACCTCCATCAAGAGGGCCCAAACCTGGGTAAAACATCATGTCCCCTACCGTTACCATCCGCCTTAGACGCACAGTTCGGGACCCCCTACCCGAGATCTGCCGGTTTTGACACTGACATTGGTGCTTTCATTGAGAGTTCCTCTGTGTCGTCGCCGTTAGGCTTTATGGCTCCTACTATCATCGATAGCGATGCGGTCCAGGGTGAGACTTTTCTCCCCGGACAGATCTTTGTGTTCGGCGGCTTCGCGCTGCAGGCCAACTCACTTGGCCATCTGGAGCAGATCGAAAGTTACGCCCCTGGCCTCCAGGTCAGGTTTGGAAGCTTTAATTACACGGCCGAGGTCCGCGGAGGCTTGACCTTCGACAGATTCGAGTCCCAGCCTTGTGCGCCATGCGGTCACGACGGGTACGATTTAGCTCTGCCATCAGACAGTGTTTAGGAGATCGCACCGGCAACCGCTCTGACCCTCAATTCGGAGCCAGTCGCGCCATCCATGGACGGGTGGATAGACCCCGCCACGGAGGCCGTATCCTCAGCGGCGATCGAGTCAAACATCGACCTTACCCTGCACGAGAGTCATGTTGTCAAAATGGCGGGTCCTTCTCCGGTCACGGACTCTGAACCGCCTGCGCCCATTCCTATCGAATCTGATTGGGCGCCGATCATGGAGTTTACCTCCACGGATATTTTTCAGCACTTGCCCTATGGCGACATACTGAACTCATTAAGGTCTCTCTCCTTGTCAGGAGGATCCTGGCTGAACTATGTCCGACAGGATTGGGATGCAGATGACGAAGAAATTCGCTGCCCACCCACCACCCACTTAGTAGCCACTGTCGACGATTTAACCGACATGCTCGACTTCGACTCCAAAGACATCGACGGTATGGACGACAATGCAGGAGACAAACAGGAACAACTACTCACAGGGCATTAGACGCCCACTTCATCACATGCCGTATACATGGTGGACACACCAAAAGCAAACGACGACGAGGAACGGAAGGACGCAACGAAGGGTTGTCCCTTCGAGAAGAAGTCAAAGCGGCGGCGTAAGCACCGCCTCAAATCCCGCCTCGGCAGAAACAACGATCATATAGGCCCAGCATTAGAGCAGGGTGGACAATCGCCAGACCACAGCAACACGGAGAATCAAACGGAACAACCTGACTCCGTCAAAGATAATAATCCGGATGACATCACACCGAACAGACACCCGGAGCAACAGAATGACCATCAAAGGCTTGTTGCCACCGCGAGGAGTCTAAAAAAGCAGAAGTGAAGGCTCAAGGCTGCGCAAGACACATTCAGAATCAGATGGAGTAAAGTACTCAACACAGCAGCGAAGTACGGCGGTAATCGCCACACCAAGAGCTACCCGAAGTAGAAGTTGCTACCTGAATTCGATGAGGAGGCCTTAGATCCCCCGCAACCAAAAATTAAAAAGGCCATCCGGCCGGATAGACGACCTAACGGCCAACATAGAGCGGCAAACAATGCCGCACACAAGCCAATACGCGATCCACGCAAGGGCTCGCATCAAAAGGACGGCGCAACCAGATCCATTTATGGACCACGCACGCGCGCTCCAGCATACGATGCAACACAACAAATATCCGAACACCACGGTACACCCAGATATAGGGGTGCTGCACACCCCCTATGTTTCACTGATGAGGTGCTGGACCATGAATTTCCAGAGGGATTCAAACCCGTAAACATAGAGGCATACGACGGAACAACAGACCCTGGGGTCTGGATTGAGGACTATATCCTCCATATCCATATGGCTCGAGGAGATGATCTCCACGCCATCATGTACTTAACCCTCAAGCTTAAAGGGCCAGCTCGGCACTAGCTTAAAAGCCTCCCTAAAAGCTCCATTGGAAGCTGGGAAGAGCTCGAAGACGCTTTTCGGGCGAATTTTCAAGGGACTTATGTCCGACCTCTGGATGCGGACGATTTGAGTCATATAACTCAACAGCCCGGAGAGTCAGCCCGAAAGCTTTGGAACAGGTTTCTTACCAAAAAGAACCAAATAGTCGACTGTCTGGACGCCGAAGCCTTGGCAGCCTTTAAGCACAGCGTCCAAGACGAATGGCTTGCCAGACACCTCGGCCAAGAAAAGCCGAGAACAATGGCAGCATTAAGAAGCCTCATGACCCGCTTTTGTGCGGGCGAGGACAGCTAGCTAGCCTGATGTAGCACCAGCGACCCAAGTACATTCGAAGTCAGGGATGGAAACGGGAAATCATGACACAACAAAAATAATAAGCGCCGAAATAAAGAAGACAGCCCGAAGAGCACGGCGGTAAACGCCGGATTCAGAAGCTCTCGGCCAGGTCAGCAAAAGCCGCCCTCTAAAGGCGCCTGTCGGTGTCAAAACCGGCAGATCTTGGGTAGGGGGTCCCGAACTGTGCATCTAAGGCGGATGGTAACAGGAGGCAGGGAACACAATGTTTTACCTAGGTTCGGGCCCTCTTGATGGAGGTAAAACCCTACGTCCTGCTTGATTAATATTGATGATATGGGTAGTACAAGAGTAGATCTACCACGAGATCAGAGAGGCTAAACCCTAGAAGCTAGCCTATGGTATGATTGTATGTTGTCCTATGGACTAAAACCCTCCGGTTTATATAGACATCGGAGGGGCTAGGGTTACACAAGGTCGGTTACAAAGGAGGAGATACACATATCCGTATTGCCTAACTTGCCTTCCACGCCAAGTAGAGTCCCATCCGGACACGAGACGAAGTCTTCAATCTTGTATCTTCATAGTCTAGCAGTCCGGCCAATGGATATAGTCCGGCTGTCCGGAGACCCCCTAATCCAGGACTCCCTCAGTAGCCCCTGAACCAGGATTTCAATGATGATGAGTCCAGCGCGCGGTATTGTCTTCGGCATTGCAAGGCGGGTTCCTCCTCCGAATACACCACAGAAGAATTTGAATACAAGGATAGTGTCCGACCCTGCAAAATAAGTTCCACATACCACTGTAGAGAGAATAATATTGCCACAAATCCAATTTGCTGACTTGTTTTGGCAACACGACATTATGTCACAGCCCGGTGATTATTCGAACCATTTCCTTTAACTAGCCCCGCACATAACGCGAGGCAGTTTTTTGACACATCTTCTCAAAGCAGAGATCGTGTCCCCTTATCACGGGATTCTCATCAATACGGGTGTGGGTAACCCAACCGCGCCATCGATTACGGCGCTTGGGGGATAAGCGAGTTTTACCAGGCTAGTGGGGACGCATAGTTTCATCCGCCCATATAAAGGGATAAGGATTTACCTTTTCATCGACGCCTTCTTCCTCCTTTGCTCATCCGTTTTCGCACACTCGAGCTCCAGCGCCAAATTCGCATTTCCCACATCGACCTTCTCCAACCATGTCCAGAGCGGGAGGCAGGTGGATGGTCTCCTCTGTCATGGAGGGACACATCAAGAAGCTGAGGAGAGCCGGATACCTGCCCGACGACATCGCGCACCGGGTCCCGGAAGAGGGGCAGCTCATCCCCACCCCCAGGCCCCATGAGAGGGTAGTGTTCCTCACCCATTTCCTTCACGGACTGGGATTTCCTCTCCACCCATTCATCCGGGGGCTCATGTTCTACTACGGCCTGGATTTCCACGATCTGGCCCCGAACTTCATCCTCAATATCTTGGCATTTATCGTCGTGTGCGAGGCCTTCCTCCGCATCAGGCCCCACTTCGGCTTATGGCTAAAGACTTTCAATGTCAAGCCGAAGGTAGTGAGCGTTCGCCAGGCGGAGTGCGGAGGCGCCATGGTGGGCAAGATGCCCAACGTCACATGGCTCGAGGGCTCCTTTGTGGAGACCATAAAGGGGTGGCAATCGGGGTGGTTCTACATCAGCAAGCCGCGTGACCCCAAATGGGTAGCGGCCCCCGAGTTCCGATCTGGCTTCCCCACACAGCTCACCTCCTGGCAAGAGAAGGTCCTGTCCTGGGGTAGTTCGGGAGAGTTGACGGGACTCCAAACATGTATTCAAAACATGCTGAACAAGAAGCTCAAACTTTTCAACGTAGTCCAGGTCATGCTCAACCGCCGGATCCTCCCCTGCCAACAACAGGCCTTCAACTTGTGGGAGTTCGACCCGGCGCAGCACCGAACTCTGTAGAGGCTCTTCGACACAACTCACAAAGATGCCTGGAGGGTGCTATTCAAGAGCGCCGAGGTTCCTCCTCCTACTACTGAGGATCGCGGATTCAGCGCGAAGCGCCAAGCCACCGTGGTAAGCTTCTTTACCTCTTACAGGATACCTGTTTTTCATAGTTTGACTCCATGCGGGATCTAAACTCCCGTACCTTTGAAAGGACTGGCAGGAGACGGCCGGACAGATCGACCGTCCGGCTCCTTTGCCCGAAGACCCAGCAGACGCTCTTCTGGCGAAGATGCTGACTCCGACTCCTTATACGGTGCCGGAGAAGACCAAGAAGGCCAAGGGAACCCGAAAGAGTTCCCGACACCAGGCGTCATCGGACTCATCGTCCGAGGACTCTAGCGCAATCCTCCCCCGAAGACGAGGAGGTAGAAGATGATGCCCCCTCCAGACGGGGGAGACAAGAAAAGGAAGGCCGCCCCAACTAGGGAGGCCGAAGGGTCCAAGAAGGGAATGACTCTCCTTCCGGACAACTCTACCACCGCCGCCGACAGCGAAGACGAGTGGCTGCCCAGGGCCAAGCCCCCGGGGAAGTCGTAAGTATTCGGATACCAGAGTAACTCATAGCATTCCTTTGTCGCACTGCTTCACCTAACACCGAATATGATTATGCAGGCCACCACGGGCTCGTATCGATGTATCATCAGACGGCTCCCTAGGCTCGTCGGATATGGATAGCGATCCAGTTCCGACTGCCACCTCCCCTACCCTACGGACGACGCTGAGGTATTGTCTCAAGAGGCACCGGGTTGAAGGGGGATAGTCCCGGAGGTGCCTAAAGGCGGCCTTCCGGATTCCGGGAGCAGAGGGGACAAGGCCCCTGAGGGCTCCGAGTTCGGCTATCAGCCGAACACCACGCCGGAACCTCCAGTGGTTCCGGACTCGGGCAGGCAGCCTCCTTCTAAAAGGGCCAAGACGCCTATACCAGTGACCTCTGTCCATCCAGAGGCGCCGGACAATCTGCTGGAAGCGCTTCGCAGTGCTTCCATCGACGAGGAGCACCGCACTATTATGAGTGCGGTGATCCAGAGGGTTCAGTCCGCCAAGAGCGGATTGACTGAAGCCTGTGCCAGCCTTCTAACAGGCTTTGGGGTAAGTGTTTAAAATATAGGAAAAATATTACCGCATAGACAGTAGCCCCTGATGCTTTGTTCGGTGTTCACAAAGAAAAGCCGAACAGTGGATCAAGCAATATCGCAGGAGTCTAATATAAGTGTGTCAATATGCATATGCAGGCTTCGCCGCTGGCGTCAGCCGCACTAACTGCGGAGGTCGTCGTACTGAAGGAGGACCTGAAAGGGTCCCAGAACGAGCTTGGCCTTGCCTACAGGCAGCTCGAGGAGAACAAAGGTAAGTAGTACCTAGTCTATGGATATGTATAAAAAGAATGCGATTGCAAAATGATAGGATCATCATGAATTTGCCAGGGGCCACGACCGAAGTGGCAACCCTAAAGCAATCGCTGTCTGAGGCCGAAGATAAAGCGGCCAATGAGCGCACCGAGCGAGAAAAGCAAGAGGCTCGGGTGGGCGAGGTGCAGCAAGAGCTCCAGGCTCTCGTGACGAAGCACGAGGCGTTGGAGCTTGACTCGAAGAGGCGGGAGTCTGAGATTGCCGCGGCCCTCGAGAGCGCAAAGAGTGCCAAGGCCGAAGCCCGGAAGGCCCTCCAGGAGATCGACACAATGAAGAAGATAGCGGCGGGTAAGGAATTCTATATGCAAAGCAAGCATGTAAAAGTAAATTACCGATTACTTACCCAAATTCGAAGCTCTCTAGGAGCATTCGCAGATTTGCACCGCAGCGTGTCGGATGCCTCGAAGTTTTACTAGGCCGAGGATGGAAGCTCAATGGAGAAGTTGTTCTGGGCCCAGTATACTGGGACCGAACACCCAATGTCTGTGAGCGACCAGCTAAAGCAGCTGGTCGAACTGCACAAGGCGGCCGAACAGGCCATGAAGGGCTTTATAGTCCGGTTGTGGCCTCGCGACGCCCTTCCGAACAGCTACTTCGGCCTGGTGAGGCGGCTTGTGGATGCCTGCCCGCGGCTGGAGGTCGTCAAGCGATCCATTTGTATTGAAGGTGCACGTCGGGCTTTCGCCCGTGTGAAGTTGCAATGGGTCAAGCTAGACGCCGTGAAGCTGATCAAGGAAGGGCCACCGGAGGGCAAGGAGCATCACCACCCCGAGATGTACTACGAGGGTGTTCTGCAGGGAGCCCGTCTCATAGCGGACGAGTGCACGAAAGATGTAATATTTGAGTGAAACTTGCTCGTGTGATCCTGTATTTATGAAAACTGGTTCATATGCGCTATGCAATGCTTATTTGAATTTAAAATATTACCTTCTGTTTGGCTTTTTATCAATCTGAGAGATGGCTAGTCCTCGGCTTCTTCCCCCGTGCCACGAGTGCTGGGGTGTTCGGGATAAACCTGAGCACTCTTGTTCCCATTTTTGGGTCCTTCGAGGGAGGCACTCAGCACAACGAACAAGGCAACCGGACTAATAATGCTTTATCACTTTCACTTAGCCATAGAATTCTATAATTTTAAATTTCGGCGAAGCCCCTGGTATTCGGAAGGCCGAATTCGGGGTGCAATACACGCCTTTAAGCCGGACAGGGCCGGCTCCTCGCTCTAAGCGGCATAAGTCTTTAGGGACTCGAAACCTCGCCGAACAGCGACCAGTCTCTCGCCTTATCATGATAGTCAGTTTTAGCTTTCTCTACTAAGGTGCTCAGCCCAGCAGAACCGGGGCACAATTGTAGTAGTTCTCCTAGCGCTACCTTAGCCGATAGAGCGGAACGCAAGGTACCAAAACATAGGAGCCGGGCAAACCCAACATTTGACCAAAGACATGATTCGGAGCTGATGCATATAATGCTATAAGTTCGGGGTGCCGCACTTGTGAAAGTGTTCGGACTTTTCACACCATATTGTGGGGTACGTAAGCCCCTGGTGTATTGGCCATACCAAAGTGTACGGTTGCAAGGCGTCATTAATGAACATATATATATATATAACAAAAATGCAATAATAGTCGTAATGTTATGCATTGTTTATTCAACAAGGTGCATTAGAGCAGAATGATACAAATAGTGCGATAAGCAAAGAGTACGACTATATTCCTTCCAAGGGCAAGCTGAGGAATAGTATTAAATCAAATATTTCGCTCGTTATTGTAATCCACCTGGGAATTCCGTGGTGTGACGTAGCTTTCTGCCTCCTTGGTTGCTGCATCATGTGTTCGGCAATAGTGCTGCCGGACAGGGTTTCCAGAGATTAAGGTCCTGAAAAAGAGAAAAATAACAAAGAAGAAAGCCCCTAGTGCGGTTTAAGCCGCGTCTTGGGGCATGCCGCAGTTGTGCCCCCCTCCCCACCTGTGCCCATGATATTTTTAATGCGTAATTATGTACGCGTGGCACGAGTTTCGCCGTTTGGCTCGGATTGGGGTGGGGCCGCATTGCTACGCGAGCTCAGATCGCGCCAGGCGGTCTAGTTGCTGATTGCTCCGAGCGCGCTTGAAGGTGTCCAGGTCTTGAAACGCCGAACTGGTGGATTGCCTTGAGAGGCTGTTTTGCGCTTCTGCTGCGAGGGCCGCAGTTCGCTCCTCCGTTCGGAGAGAGCGCTCTATGTTTCCACTGACTGTAATAACCCCACGAGGTCCTGGCATCTTGAGCTTGAGGTATGCATAATGCGGTATCGCATTGAATCTCGCAAATGTGGTTCGCCCGAGCAGTGCATGATAACCACTGCGGAACGGGACTATATCGAAGATTAACTCTTCGCTTCGGAAGTTATCCGGGGATCCGAAGACCACTTGCAGTGTAATTGAGCCTGTGCAATGGGCCTCAACGCCTGGAATAAAGCCTTTAAAGGTCGCTTTTGTGGGTTTGATCCTTGTGGGGTCTATAGCCATTTTGCGCATTGTGTCCTGATAAAGCAGGTTCAGGCTGCTGCCACCATCCATAAGGACTCGAGTGAGGTGAAATCCGTCAATGATTGGGTCTAGCACCAGTGCGGCGAATCCGCCATTACGGATACTAGTGGGGTGGTCCCTGCGATCAAAAGTGATCGGATAGGAGGACCATGGGTTGAACTTTGGGGCGACTGGCTCCAACGCATATACGTCCCTGACCGCACGCTTCCGCTCCCTCTTGGGGATGTGGGTTGCGTATATCATGTTCACCGTCCGCACTTGTGGGGAAAACCTCTTCTGTCCTCCGCTGTGTGGCTGCCTGGGCTCCTCCTCGTCATCGCTATGTGGCCCCTTATCCTTGTTTTCGGCAATTAACTTGCCGGCCTACTTGAACACCCAACAATCCCTGTTGGTGTGATTGGCTGGCTTATCTGGGGTGCCGTGTATTTGACACGAGCGATCGAGTATACGGTCCAAACTAGACGGGCCCGACGTACTTTGTTTGAATGGCTTTTTCCACAGACCGGGTTTAGAGCCTTTGAATCCGGCATTGACTGTCGTAGCCTCAGTATTATCGCTGTTAATGCGGCGCTTATGTTTGTTGCGACATGACCTGCTATTGCCGTCCTTGGTATCCGAAGTACCATGGTTCTTTGACATATTGTTACTACGAGCCAGCCAGCAGTCTTCTCCCACACAAAAGCGGGTCATGAGTGTCGTGAGGGCTGCCATAGATTTCGGCTTTTCTTGACCAAGGTGCCGGGCTAGCCACTCGTCGCGGATGTTGTGTTTGAAGGCTGCTAGAGCCTCTGCATCCGGACAGTCGACGATTTGGTTTTTCTTTGTTAGGAACCGAGTCCAGAATTGCGTAGCTGATTCTTCTGGCTGCTGAATTATGTGGCTCAAGTCATTGGCATCTGGTGGTCGCACATAAGTGCCCTGAAAGTTGTCGAGGAATGCGGCTTCCAGATCTTCCCAGCAGCTAATGGACTCTGCTGGCAAGCTGTTAAGCCAATGCTGCGCTGGTCCTTTGAGCTTTAGTGGGAGGTATTTGATGGCGTGTAAGTCATCACCGCGGGCCATGTGGATGTGGACGAGGAAATCCTCGATCCATACCGCAGGATCTGTTGTGTCGTCGTATGATTCAATATTTACAGGTTTGAAACCTTATGGGATTTGATGATCCATTACTTCGTCTATAAAGCATTAGGGGTGTGCGGCGCCTCTGTATTGGGCTATATCGCGACGCAGCTCGAATGGGTCTTGCCCGCTGTGTTCGGCCCGGCCGGATTTACTTTTACTGTATCCGGTGTGACGTGTATCGTCTCGCATAGTGGCACGCCCTCGTGATCCGTATATCGATCTTGCGTGTTTTGCTTTGTCCTCCAATACATCTCGCAGGTCTGGCGTGTTTCCCCATGCTTTTTTATTTGAATGGCGTCGGGGTGCAGGCTGAGCTTTTGGCTGGAATGCCTCTCTATCACGGCCATGAGGTGGCAGGTCAGCTGCGTCATACGCTTCTTCCTCCAGTCGAGGTAGCAACCTGCATTTTGGGTAACTCTTGGAGGGGCGCTCGAGTTTATATTCCTCGGCCCCGAGGACTTTAGTCCATCTGTTAGCTAGCAGATCTTGATCAGCTTGAAGCTGCTGCTGCTTTTTCTTCAGGCTATTTGCCGTGGCCATAAGCCGACGCTTGAAGCGCTCTTGTTCGACGGGATCCTCTGGCACGGCGAATTCGTCATCGCCGAGGCTTGCCTCGTCTTCGGAGGGGGCATGTAATTATCATCCTCCGCCTCTCCGTCTGCCGCTCTCTCAGGAGGGCTGGCTCCTCCATCCTCCTGCTCTTGCTGGAGGGGGTTGTTGTTGTCTTCGGCACTATCCGGAGTGTTATTACCTCCTGTGTCGGTATCACCACTTTTGCTTTGGCGGGACTTAGAGTGGCGCCGCTGACGTCGGCGCTTGGGTTCCTTCTTGGAGGGGTCATCCTCCGCTGTCTCGTTGCCATTGCCTTCTTTGGGTGTATCCACCATGTATATATCGTATGATGAGGTGGCTGTCCAGTGCCCTGTGGGCAGTGGTTCCTCTTCTTCTCCGACATCGTCGTCCATACCGTCGATATCTTCAGAGTCGAAGTCGAGCATGTCGGTTAAATCATCGATAGTGGCTACTAAGTGGGTGGTGGGTGGGCCGTGAATTTCTTCGTCGTCCGCATCCCAGTCCTGCCTGACAAGGAGACAGACCTTAATGAGTTCAGTATGTCGCCGAAGGGCGAGTGCTGAAAGATATCCGCGGAGGTAAACTCCATGATCGGCGTCCAGCCAGATTCGATAGGAACGGGCGCAGGCGGTTCGGAGTCCGTGGCCGGAGAGCGATCCGGCAGTTTTACAACACGGCTCTCGTGCAAGGTAAGGTCGATGTTTGGCTCGATCGCCGCTGAGGGTAAGGCCTCCGTGGTGTGGTCCATCCACCCGTCCACGGAAGGCGCAACTAGCTCCGAATTGAGGGTCGGAGCGGCTGTTGGTGCGATCACCTTAAAACTGTCTGATGGTAGAACTAAATCGTACTCATCCTGACCGCGTGACGCACAAGGCAGAGGCTCGAATCCGTCGAAGATCAAGTCTCCGCGGATATCGGTCGTGTTGTTTAAGCTTCCAAACCTGACCTGGTGGCCAGGGGCGTAACTTTCAATCTGCTCGAGATGGCGAAGCGAATTGGCCCGCAGTGCAAAGCCGTCGGACACAAAGATCTGTCTGGGGAGAAAAGTCTCACCCTGGACTGCATAGCTATCGATGATAGTAGGAGCCATCAAGCCTAACGGCGACGACATAGAGGAACTCTCAATGAAAGCACCAATGTTGGTGTCAAAAACCGGCGGATCTCAGGTAGGGGGTCCCGAACTGTGCGTCTAAGGTGGATGGTAACAGGAGGCAGGGAACACAATGTTTTACCCAGGCTCAGGCCCTCTTGATGGAGGTAAAACCCTACGTCATGCTTGATTAATATTGATGATATGGGTAATACAAAAGTAGATCTACCATGAGATCAGAGAGGCTAAACCCTAGAAGCTAGCCTATGGTATGATTGTATGTTATCCTACGGACTAATACCCTCCGGTTTATATAGACACCGGAGGGGCTAGGGTTACACAAGGTCGGTTACAAAGGAGGAGATACACATATCCGTATTGCCTAGCTTGCCTTCCACACCAAGTAGAGTCCCATCCAGACACGAGACGAAGTCTTCAATCTTGTATCTTCATAGTCTAGCAGTCCGGCCAATGGATATAGTCCGGCTGTCCGGAGACCCCCTAATCCAGGACTCCCTCAGCGCCAGAGATAAACTGTCCAGCTTAAACAAAATTCTTGACCAAATATGTCAGATCCATAGCACCCCCGATAAACCTGCAAATCATACCCACAGAGGATGTTGGGTCTTCAAGCAGTCCGGCAAGCTCAACGCCGAACATAAGGGGCAGGATACACCAAGCGAAGACGAGGATGAGCCTCGTACGCAAAACACTGGGGAACAGAAGAAATTTCCACCAGAAGTCAAAACAGTAAGCGTGTTACATGTGATAAAGGGGAGAAGCAAAGCGGCACTCCCAGATAAACATGCCCAAGGGCCTATCACCGTGGAGTTCTGCCACTGGCCGTCTCAACCAATCACCTTCGACATCAGGACTACTCAGCAAGTATCCGGAGCGCAGGATGGGCCGCCTTGGTATTAGATCCAATAATTGACGGATACCACTTCACACGAATCCTGATGGACGGCGGCAGCAGCTTAAACCTGATATATCAGGACACAATCCACAAAATGGGGATAGACCCAACGAAAATTTGCCGCAGCAATACTACCTTTAGAGGAGTAACGCCAGGCCCAGGGATTCATTGCATGGGCTCCCTCCCACTAGAGGTTGTATTCGGCTTCCCCGACAACTTCCGTAGCGAAAATTTAACCTTCCACATTGCTCCGTTCCAAAGTGGCTATCAAGCACTACTTGGACGCGAAGCTTTTGCTCGCTTTAATGCAATACCGCATTATGCTTCCCTCACGCTTAAGATGCCCGGTCCATGTGGCATCATTACAGTAAATGGAAATATTGAGCGATCCCTGCGCGCCGAAGAGAGTGCGGCTGCCTTGGCAGCCGCACACTAAAACGGCCTCACCAACTAAAGCATTCGATAGGTCGTCAACACCACGGACACAGTTAGACGAGTCCGGCGCATCTATATGTAATTCATACAGGTTTGATGGCCACACCCCTACTACAAATACAAGGGGCTCAACGCGCGCAAACAAGTGGCAATTTTTACTTATCTTGAACTCTACATGGTTTCTTTAAACCTACCTTTTTTTGCGACAACTTTTCACCTAAGTTCCTCTCTTTTACAGATGACCATCGTGCTACACCCGTCCAGGATACGACACAACAGAGACACAGGCGCAGACGTGCAGCAGAGACCCGTTCCAAGGATTCTTTTTAGATTAAGACCCTGCATCAACCTTTTTTACTTTCTCTTGTTGATACACATCCCTCGGATTCTCAGTACAATTGAGAAGGATGCTGACGTCTTGGCATGTGGCCACATCAGAACAATGCACGTACCTGGATAATAGGGGCTTCTTACAAAGGGCACTGTTTAGGCCCGGTTTACACCATAAAGACCGAATACCTTAGGGAGTGTTCGGCATCGCGAGTTTGGCCTTATATGCATCAACTCCGAATCATGTCTTTGGTCAAATGTTGGGTTTGCCCGTCTCCTGTGTTTTGGTGCCTTACGTTCCGCTCTATCGGCTAAGGCAGCACTACGAGAACTACTGCGATTGTGCCCTGGTTCATCCGGACGAGCACCTTAGTAGAGAAAGCTGAAAACTGACTGTCATGATATAGCGTGAGACTGGTCAACCACTCGATGACCTATCAGAATCTTAGAATTCCTCCGCCTTAACGAAGGGCCGTTTCCCGGCCGGGCATGTACGCACCCCGAATTCGGGTGAGTGCGGAGCCACCAGGGGCTATATTGTAGCTCCACTATGAAACTCCAATGGCTAAGTGAAAGTGTTAAAGCATTATAGTCCGGTTGCCTAGTTCGCTGCGCTATCACCTCCTTATTAGGACCAAGACGTTGGATTAAGTGTGAATACGCGTCTTCTGCGAACACCCCCGCATTATATGCGTGGGGGCTGAAGCCGACGACTGCAATCTTTCAGGTTATACACATGTATACATAAACGGCCGCACAGGAGGCATCACAATACTTTCGGGCAAAAGTATAAACACAGCCTTGATAGATTTAATAAAACATTGTTTTTACAATGGGAATACATGTCACTCAAACATAATATTCTTCGAGCACTGGGCCTCTATCAAACGAGCACCCTCAAGAACTTCTTCAAAATAGTGCTCGGCAGTAACTCAGCCTACGGCCGAACCCTGCGCCGCAACAGTGCTAGCATCCATCTCCACCCAGTATGCTTTGACACGGGCAAGGGCCATCTACGAGCTTTCTATGCACGCCGACCTCTTCATCGCATTGATGCGCGACACCGCACCAAGGAACTGCTACACTAATGATCAGTTAGTGGAAGCGGACACTCTGGAACGTTAAACTGTGACCAGAATAGCTTGTGCACTTCACGATCTGTTTGATCTCGGAAGTATTCGGCCGCATCGACAGCACTCGCCGTCAAATCCAGATATGCGTCTGCCGAACTCCACAGCCAATCCAGAGGGGCATATCGCGGATCTCCGAACTTCCTCCGCAGCAAAAAGGGCTTCCCAGCCACAATATCACCGGCTTCACGCAGCTCCTCCTTCTTCGCTCTCATGGTAGAGCGGGTGTCTTTGGTCGCCATCGAGGACTTTTCGAGGTCCGTCGCCTTCTCTCGGTTTTCTTCTTCAAGGAACTGGCAACGGTCGGCAGTGTCTTTTAACTTTGCAGCCATCTTGGCCATTTTCTCTTTGCTCTCGCAATGCGCGGCCTTCTCGGCTTTCAACTCTTCGGCCGCCTTCAAAGCAACCGCATTACTACTCCTTGCTTGTTCTTTGGCTCGGGCAAGTTCCCCTCGAAGGGTTTCCATGGTGGCAGCTCCATCTGCAGTCACAAAATATTAAAGATACTGGCATCACGCTGCTCTTACTATGTGACATTCACCAGAAAATATCACTTACCTTGTGCCTCGTCAAGCCTCTTGTTAACAAGCTCGATGTCGGCATCCGCCGCATCCAGTTGCCGCTTTAGTTCGGCAAACTCATGATTCCGGCTAGCCACCGGAGCTTCCACTACCTGCACATTAAAGCGGTATGGTTATTACCTGGGACTACGATCCTCTGTTTGCTGCCGTTCTCGTTGACAACCAGAGTCTCAGGGGCTACTATCTACACAGGGCACACCTAAAAATGTGCGGTACTATTACAAAGGTGTATCATTTTACGTACCTCAAAGCCCGTTAGTAGACACATAAAGGCTTCATGCAACCCGCTTTCGGCGGACGAAATCCTTTCCATCACCGTACTCATTAACATACAGTGTTCTTCCGAGATGGTCGCTCGCTTCAACAGATCCCTCAGTGCGTCCGACCGCATACCAGACGGCGCCGGACTCCCTTGTTCGCCCTCTTCAAGAGCCAGATGCTGGGAACTTCGGGCGACTATAGGATTATCTTCTGGCCTCACCGGATTCGGAGAGGCCCTCCGTGATGACACTTCAAGGTCGCCTGGTTCTTGAGCGGGGGAGTCCGGGGGAGGCGTTTCGCTCTCCATCATCTCTGGAAGAAGGTCCCCTGAAGACGAGCTTTGTTGAGAAGCGCTAAGATCCGAACTGCAAGACAAACGCTTCGGTTATTTTCCTCGAAAGTAAGGTAGAATATATTTACTATTAAGTATTTTTTGATCACTTACGGATCGTTAGAGGGATGATCCCCGCGTGGACTTTGTGCGGCAAGATTAACCCCCAAGGCAGGACCCTCTGTTGAAGACTTCTTCTCCCGTTTGGAAGCCTTGGCTTCCGGATCCTCAGAGGCAGTCCTCTTCCTTCCCCGGAGCGAGGGAAGGTCGGAATCTTCCCCTTGGTTATCCTCCTTTGCGGAGGCGCTCATTCCCTCAGTTCGAATTGGTAGCGATGGGGGCCCGCTTTCGCCCTCATTATTCCCCCCTTTATATTCCTTTGAGGGCTCCGGGCAAGGTGCTAGTTCGAGCATCTTTTCCAGTACCGGATTGTCCAAACCCTCAGGGAGTGGGGCCGAACACCGAATCATCTTCGCCTTTGTTAGCCAGTCCTGGTCGAAGAGCGATTTCTCAGAATGACGTCATGATAAATGAAAGACGGTGTGTTCGGCTAGAGGATTACTTACTTGGTCGGCGGTGCGGTTGCTGCTCAGGCCCACGTCCTCGGTAGTATCCGGACACTCTATTTGAAGTCCGAAGAATGATTTATACATATCCTCATGCGTCAGGCCGAGGAAATTCTGAATAGCGTGCGGTCCTTCTGGGTTGAATTCCCACAAGCGGAGGGGCCGGCGTTTGCAAGGCTGGACTCGACGAACCAGCATGACTTGCATTACCATAACCAAACCAAGATCTCCCTCGAAGAGATCTCAGATGCGGCTCTACAATATGGGCACATCCTTGGCTGGACCCATCTCAGCCCCCTACTGACCCATGACATCAGTTGTGGTGGAGGGCCAGAGCGAAAGGCGGGGGAAGCTACCCACTTGGCACTTCTGGGAGCGGTGATGTAGAACCACTCCCGTTGCCATAATACGGACACCTCTGGAAAGGAACCTTTTGGCCACAGAGCTCCTACAATCTTGCTTATTAATGCGCCTCCGCATGCTGCGTACTGCCCCTCGACCGTCTTCGGCTTCACATCAAAGGTCTTGAGCCACAGTCCAAAGTGAGGGGTAATGCGGAGGAAGGCCTCACATATGACAATAAATGCCGAGATGTGGAGAAATTAATCTGGGGCTAGATCGTGGAAATCAAGCCCGTAATAGAACATCAGACCCCTTACGAAGGGATCCAGAGCGAGGCCTAGTCCTCAGAGGAAGTGGGAGATGAACACGACGTCTTCGTTGGGTTCAGGAGTAGGGACGACCTGCCCTCAGGCGGGCAGCCGATGTGAGACTTCGGCGGTCAGGTACCTTGCCTCCCTCAATTTCTTGATATGCTCTTCCATGACAGAGGAGGGCATCCACCGGCCCTGGAGGCTGGATCCGGACATGATTGAAAGTCCGAAGCACCTGACCTAGGCTTTGGGTGTTAGAACTCGAGGCGGGGGAAGGATTCAATTGAGCATGGGAGGAAAGAAGTAAAATCCTTGTCCCTTTATAAAGAGGGTGAATATCAAGCGTCCTCCTCGTGGCCGTTTGGGACTTGCCTAAAATCTAGGAGTCCTAGGCACGGTTGGGTTACCCACGTCCGTATTGATGAGAATCCCATAATAAAGGGAACACGATCTCTAATTTGACAAGACGTGTCAAGAAACCGCCTCGCATTATGCGCGGGGCTGGTTGAGGAAAAAGGTTTGAATAATTACTGGGCCATGGCGTAATGTCATGCTGCCAAAACGTATCAACAGATATTTGTGGAAATATTATTCTCTCTACGGTGGTATGTGGAACTTATTTTGCAGGGTCGGACACTATCCTTGTATTCAAACTCTTCTGTGATGTATTCAGAGGAGGAACCCGCCTTGCAATGCCGAAGACAACACTGCGCGCCGGACTCATCGTCATTGAAGCCTGGTTCAGGGGCTACTGAGGGAGTCCTGGATTAGGGGGTTTCCAGACAGCCGGACTATATCCTTTGGACGGACTGTTGGACTATGAAGATACAAGATTGAAGACTTCATCCCGTGTCCGGATGGGACTCTACTTGGCGTGGAAGGCAAGCTAGGCAATGTGGATATGTATATCCCCTCCTTTGTAACCGACCTTGTGTAACCCTAGCCCCCTCCGGTGTCTATATAAACCGGAGGGTTTTAGTCCGTAGGACAACATGCAATCATACCATAGGCTAGCTTCTAGGGTTTAGCCTCTCCGATCTCGTGGTAGATCAACTCTTTTAATACCCATATCATCAAGAATAAATCAAGCAGGACATAGGGTTTTACCTCCATCAAGAGGGCCCGAACCTGGGTAAAACATCGTGTCCCCTGCCTCCTGTTACCATCCGCCTTAGACGCACAGTTCGGGACCCCTACCCAAGATCCGCCGGTTTTGACACCAACAATCACCGTGACTCTTGCATGAAGTATAAGACAAGAATAAAAGATAGGCCCTTCGCAGAGGGAAGCACAGGTTGTCATGTGCTTTTATGGTTGGTTGCACAAAATCTTAATGCGAAAGAATGTCACTTTATATTGCCACTTGTGATATGGACCTTTATTATGCAGTCCGTCGCTTTTATTTCTTCCACATCACAAGATTGTATAAAGCTTATTTTCTCCACACTAATAAATCATACATATTTAGAGAGCAATTTTTATTGCTTGCAACAATGACAACTTACTTAAAGGATCTTACTCAATCCATAGGTAGATATGGTGGACTCTCATGGCAAAATTGGGTTTAAGGATATTTGGAAGAAAAAGTAGTATCACTACTTGGTGCAAATAATTTGGCTAGCATGAGAGGGAAAGGCAAGCTCAACATGTTGGATGATCCATGACAATATAATTTATTCCAGATGTAAGAAAACATAACCCATTACATTGTCTTCCTTGTCCAACCTCAACCTTTTAGCATGTCATATTTTAATGAGTGCTCACAATCATAAGAGATGTCCAAGATAGTATATTTATATTTTAAAACCTCTCTTTCTTATTTACTTCCTATTAATTGCAACAATGACCAAAACTATGTTTGTCAACTCTCAACAACTTTTATTCATCATACCCTTTATATGTGAAGTCATTACTCTCCATAAGATCCATATGATCTCTTTCTTTTTATTCTTTCTCTTTTATTTTATTCCCTCAAGATCATAGCAAGATAATCAAGCCCTTGACTCAACACAGATCTTTATTATATATAGCTCATGGACTCGATTACATAGTAGAATCATAAAGCAAAACTCAAAACTAGATCATACTAAAACTTTATTATACTAGATCAAGATATTACCAAAAGGATCGAACTAAGAAAAATGGTAAAGATAAAAGTGTGATGGTGATACGATACTGGGGCACTCCCCCAAGCTTGGCAGTTGCCAAGGGGAGTGCCCATACCCATGTGTTTATGCCTCCTTCCTCGGAGGTACTGATGATGGAGTTGTTGATGATGTAGGCTTGTTGTCCATATTCCAAGGCATAGGCTCACCATCCTAGAAAGATGATCGAGTCTCCGGGATCCTCGAACCTACAACCATACTCATCCTATTGAATCTATATTCATACTCACAGTTTTGGTTTTGCAGGTCATAGATCTGGGCTTGGAGATGCTCGATTTTCTCATGAAGCTTGAATATGATCTCCGTGATGTTCCTGGCATCTTGCTTGGTGGTGTTGGTGAACTCCATGATCATTATGTGATTGGTGTCGAGTCCACGTTCCACCATCTCCTGGCACTTGAAAACTTGTTGCTTCATTGGTTCGAGTCTTGTCTCCATGCTTCCGGTCCTCCTTGGTCCCTCAACATCGCGGATGTGCAGCAACCCCGGCCCTCATGTGTCTCAATGGTTTGAGGGTGTTGCAGCACATCTGTGAGGTAGGGTTTGATGACCTTCTCGAAGAACTTGTCCTTGGGGGCACTTGAAGACACCATGGCGATCTAGATCTGTCAGAAAAACAACTAGAAACAAAGACAGAAGATATTTGCGTGATACGGTGGTCAAAACCTTCGGGAGATTACATAATGAATTTTTTTCGACCAAAAGAAGTATCGTGCAAGAAAATGGAGTCCGGAGAGCACACGAGGTGCCCACGAGGCAGGGGGCGCCCTTCCACCCTCGTGGGCGCCTCGTGTCCTTCCCGGACTGCTTCTTATTTTCCTTTTTTCTTAAATATTCCAAAATGGAGAAAAATTGCTATTTGAACTGTTTTGGAGTCGGTTTACTTGTCGTACCTCATACCTATTCCTTTTCGGAGTCGGAAACATTCTGGAAAGTGTCCTTTATGTATTCTTCCGGGGTTACAGTTTCCATAACATTAGTTTCAACATTGATAGGATTACCTGAGATATAATGTTTGATTCTTTGACCGTTCACCACCCTTGTATTTGTGCCTTCGAAGTTGTTGATTTTTATGGCACCGGAACGATAAACTTCCTCGATCATGTAAGGACCTTCCCATTTAGAAAGGACTTTGCCTGCAAAAAAATCTTAAACAAGAGTTGTATAACAATACATAATCACCTACATTAAACTCACGTTTTTGTATCCTTTTGTCATGCCATCTTTTAACTTTTTCTTTAAACAGTTTGGCATTCTCATAAGCCTGCGTTCTCCATTCATCAAGTGAGCTAATGTCAGAAAGCCTCTTCTCACCGGCAAGTTTGAAATCATAATTGAGCTCTTTAATGGCCCAATATTCCTTATGCTCTAGTTCGAGAGGTAAGTGACATGCTTTTCCATAAACCATCTTAGACGGAGACATACCCATAGGATTTTTATATGCAGTTCTATAGGCCCATAATGCATCATCAAGTTTCTTGGACCAATTCTTTCTAGATCTATTAACAGTCTTTTGCAAAATTAATTTGAGCTCTCTGTTACTCAATTCTACTTGACCACTAGACTGTGGGTGATAAGGAGATGCAATTCTATGATTAACGTCATACTTAGCAAGCATTTTACGAAAGGCACCATGAATAAAATGTGAACCACCATCAGTCATTAAATATCTAGGGACTCCAAACCTCGGGAAAATAACTTCTTTAAGCATCTTAATAGAGGTGTTATGATCAACACTACTAGTTGGAATAGCTTCTACCCACTTAGTAACGTAATCAACAGCGACTAAATTATGTGTATACCTGTTAGAGGAAGGAAAAGGTCCCATATAATCAAAGCCCCAAACATCAAATGGTTCAATAACAAGTGAATAATTCATAGGCATTTCTGGACATCTACTAACATTACCAATTCTTTGACATTCATCACAAGACAAGACAAATTTACGGGCATCCTTGAAGAGAGTAGGCCAATAAAAACCGAATTGCAATACCTTATGTGCAGTTCTATCTCGAGCATGGTGTCCTCCATAAGCCTCATAGTGACACTTGCGTAGGATATGTTCCTGTTCATGCTCAGGTACACAACGTCTAATAACACCATCTACTCTTTCTTGATAAAGGTGTGGGTCATCCCAAAAGTAATGTCTTAAATCATAGAAAAACTTTTTCTTTTGTTGGTATGTGAAACTAGGTGGTATAAATTTAGCAACAATGTAATTAGCATAATCAGCATACCATGGAGCAGTACGAGAGGCATTTATGACAGCTAATTGTTCATCAATAAAGCTATCATCAATAGGTAGTGGGTCATCAAGAACATTCTCTAACCTAGACAAGTTGTCTGCAACGGGGTTCTCAGCTCCCTTTTTATCAATAATATGCAAATCAGATTCTTGTAGCAAGAGAACCCATCTAATAAGTCTAGGTTTAGCATCTTTCTTTTCCATAAGATATTTAATAGCAGCATGATCAGTGTGTACAGTTACTTTAGAATCAACAATATAAGGTCTGAACTTATGACAAGGAAATACAACTGCTAAAAATTATTTTTCAGTAGTAGCATAATTTCTATGGGCACTGTCCAGAGTATTACTAGCATATTGGATAACATTTAATTTCTTATCAACTCTTTGTCCTAGAACAGCCCCTACAGCATAATCACTAGCATCACATATAATTTAAAATGGTAAATTCCAACCAGGGGTTGAACAATAGGTGCAGAAATCAAAACTTTCTTAAGTATTTCAAATGCTTCTACACAATCATCATCAAAGACAAAAGGAACATCTTTTTGTAAGAGATTAGTTAGAGGCCTAGAAATTTTAGAGAAGTCCTTAAGGAACCTCGTATATAAACCGACATGACCAAGGGAACTTCTTATACCTTTAATGTCCTTAGGACACAGCATCTTTTCAATAGCATCAACCTTAGCTTTATCAACTTCAATACCTCTTTCAGAAATTTTATGCCCCAAGACAATACCTTCATTAACCATAAAGTGGCACTTCTCCCAATTCAAGACAAGATTAGTTTCTTCACATCTCTGCAAAACTCGATCAAGGTTGCTTAAGAAACCATCAAAATAAGTTCCATATATAGAAAAATCATCCATGAATACCTCAACAATCTTTTCACAAAAGTCAGAGAATATAGAAGTCATACATCTTTGAAAGGTAGTAGGTGCATTGCTGTAACATCCCAAATTTTCAATTTGGAATGTTATACACTAGATCATCATTGCATATCATATTTATTGCATTTTGGTTGATCCTAGAAATTTTCGCAACTCAAGGACCCTCGGAGAGAGTTGGAGATTTTGTTATTTTCATATTTGAGTTGTCTCAAATTTTGAAAATAGGATCATTTGATTTTATTTATTTTATCTTCAATTATTTCTAATATGAAAATATGAGAGAGGGAATAAAATGACTTCCCAAAATAAAGAAATATTGAGGATTTAATAAAAAAAATCAAACAAGATTTTATTTGGTTTTGTTTGATATTTTATTTGAATTTAGGAAAAATGCGTGTTTTCCAAAATTGCATTTAGGCCCCAAATAAATGTTCATCTTCTGCGGCTTGATTTTAGAAGCCGGGGAAAATTTATCTCGGGATTTTTGGAGTCCGTTTAGTAGTCCTTTTGTTTTTTTCTGAGCGTAACTATTTAAAAAAAACGCGCAACCGACCTACGGGCCGTGTCTGACCCGGACACTAAGGCCCGTCCAGCTTTAAAAGCCGGGGAGGCCCAGCCGGAACCCCACCCCAAACACTAGCCGCCCCAAGCCGTCGCTGCCGCCGGACCCGCCGCCCGAGGTTTACCTCGATCCCGCCGCCGTTTTTTTTTGAAAAACCATTCGGTTTTCCGACGGTTTTGTTCATTTTTTAGTTTCGGTTTTTTTAAATAGATCGGTTTTCCGGTTTATATAATTAGTGAGCGTTCTTCCGTTCGTTCGTTTTAACGACCGTTCATCGTTTTTCTTTTTTTCGGATTAAATCCGCGATTTTTCTGATCGGGATTTCTAATCCGATTTTCATTTTAGTTTAACTTTTCGCTCGTTTATCGGAATCAGGCGATTCAAGCGCCTGGAGTTTTGTCTCAAAACCCTCTTTCCGTTTAACCAACTCAAACAAGTTTTTGCCACTGTAAAAATTGCCCTAGATCCAGACTAGTAAACGAAGCTTTTTTTTTGTCGTTTTGTCTTTCGTTGCTTCGTTCGATTTGATTCTTTTTGCCAACCGGAGTTCTTAAGTTGAACCTTCTGGTTAGATCTCTTATTTGAGTTTTACCTATGCATTAGTTGAGTGCTTATTGTATGCTTGTTTGTTTACGATAGAGTACCCAGAGTGCGCCGCTTGCTACTTCGAATCGCTAGGTTTCCTGGATCATCAGCAAGGCAAGTAACACTTTGATCATACCTCCTACTACCCAGTTTTATTGCATTAGATCAATCCTTAAACATTGCATGATTAGGATCTAATTAAATTGTGGGTTTGGGAAGTAGTTGAGGTAGTACCTATTACCTGTTTACTATCAAACCTTTGGGAGTCACTTCTACGTTTGCTTATTATGCCATGCTATGCTAGTAGACGTGGATTGGGTGAGTGTATCCATGACAGATGTGAGATTGTTAATTAATAGTTTATTTAAGGTGGCAACTTAAACACACATCTGGGTGGATTGAGGTACCTGGGTATTCCAGGATTGCCTATTTTTCTTTATGGACCGCCACCCAGGCTCAAAGGGATCATGAGATTATTCCTGCTAGAAACTTCCGTGTGCAGCCACAAGCTATTATGGGCTCTAGCATAGTTGACTAAGTCGTGCGAACTCTTACAGTGGTAGACTAGCAGATGTAGGGGATGTAGGTGGTATGGTCTACCCATCATAAGGTGCTAGCGCTTCTGAAAGACTATGTCTCGGTCATCCGTCTTCTCAAACACCTTGTAGTGCGAGAAACCAAACGGAGGCGATCGAGTCTTGTGGGGAAAAGTGCGCAAATCTCTGCAGAGTGTATAAACTAATCATGGTTAGCCGTGTTCCCGGTTATGGACATCTTGAGTATCTAGTACCTGGATTATCATGTGAATCTCAACATGTTACTCTAAATTAATTTTGACGGGTTTGTTTAATGATGATGCTTAATTGGGATTGAGAATGTTGTCAACCATTCTCAGTGTTTAACAACCACCATGATAGTTAATTAAATTTATTCCTTTCCAGTAGGGAAAATTGGCTTTACGCAAAACTGTAACCATAGAGCTTTCCACCAGCCAAATATGCATATAGTATAGCTGTTTCATTCCATTACTCTCTATGTGTTACATTGCCAGCATATTCCATGTGCTGACCCGTTTCGGGCTGCAACGTTAATGTTGCAGACTTTTCAGATGACGATTAAGGAGTTTTAGGTCATGGTTCTATACTCAGTGATGCCGTTGGAGTTGATGGACTCACTTATCTTCCAAGCCTTCCGCTGTTATCGTTATTAGATGGCCTTAAGCCATATTTATTGTAATAAGTTCTCTTTTGAGATCCTCGATGTAATAAGTGTGTGATTGCTACTCTGTTATAAATCCTTCAAGTACTGTGTGCTGTCAGCATTACTGATCTAGGGATGACACCGGAGCACAGAGATCGGACCGTTTGAGGTCTGGTCGCTACAATTGCGTAAACCAAAAGGCATATGTCTATAAGCAAAGGTACCGAAAGGGCAAGTAAAAGCTGTCTTTTCTTGATCCTCTTTTGACACAGGTATTTGAGAGAAACCAGAATAACCATCTAGAAAACAAAAATGTCTATGTTTGGATAATCTTTCGAGCATTTGATCAATAAAAGGTAAAGGGTAATGATCCTTTTTAGTAGCTTTATTTAATTTGCGGAAATCAACTACCATTCTATAACCTGTAACAATTCTTTGTGGGATCAGTTCATCTTTATCATTAGGGACAATAGTAATACCTCCCTTCTTAGGGCACAATGGACATGACTTACCCACTGACTATCAGCAACAGGATAAATTCTACCTGCCTCCAGAAGCTTTAGTATTTCTTTTCTTACCACTTCTTTCATCTTAGGATTTAACCGTCATCGGTGATCAACAACCGGTTTCGCGTCTTTCTCCAATTTTATTTTGTGCTGGCATAGAGTAGGACTAATGCCCTTAATATCATCAAGAGTATATCCAATAGCAGCACGGTGCTTCTTCAGAGTTTTCGATAATTTCTTTTCTTCATGCTCTAAAAGGTTGGCACTAATAATAATAGGATATATCTCTTTCTCATCAAGATAAGCATATTTAAGAGTATCAGGTAAAGGTTTAAGCTCAAACACGGGGTCACCCTTGGATGGAGGAGGATCCCCTAGAATTTCAACAGGCAAGTTGTGTTTCAAAATAGGTCCCTATTTAAAGAATACTTCATCTAATTCCCTTCTTTCATTCATAAACATATCATTTTCATGGTCTAGCAAATATTGTTCTAAAGGATCACTAGGAGGCACGAAAATAGAAGCAAGACCAATAATTTCATCTTTACTAGGCAATTCTTTATCATGGGTTTATCTACGAAATTTAGCAAAATTAAACTCATGAGACATATCCCCCAAACCAATAGTAACTACATCCTTTAAGCAGTCTATCTTAGCATTGACAATATTCAAGAAGGGTCTAAAAAATATAATGGGACAAAAGTTATCTTGTGGGGAACCAAGAACAAGAAAATCAGCAGGATATTTGACTTTCCCACACAATACTTCAACATCTCTAACAACCCCAATTGGTGAAATAGTGTCTCTATTGGCCAGCTTAATTGTAACATCAATTTCCTCTATCTCAGCAGGTGCAATATCATGCATAACTTCTTTATATAAGGAATGAGGTATTGCACTTGCACTAGCACCCATATCACATAAGCCATGATAGCAATGATCTCCTATTTTAACAGAAATAACAGGCATGCCTACAATAGGTCTATGTTTATTTTTAGTATCGGGCCTAGCAATTCTAGCAGCTTCATGACAGAAGTAAATAACATGCCCATCAATATTATCGGCCAAGAGATCTTTAACCATAGCAACACTAGGTTTAACTTTAATTTGCTCAGAGGGAGTAGGTGTTCTAGTATTACTCTTACGAACTACAGTTCAAGCTTTAGCATGATCCTTTATTCTAACAGGGAAAGGTGGTTTCTCAATATAAGTAGTAGGAACAATAGGATCATTATAAGTGATAGTCTTTTCTTCAACTTTAATAGGTGCAACTACTTTTACTTCAATGGGAGGATTATATTTAAACCAATTATCCTTAGGGAGATCAACATGAGTAGCAAAGGATTCATAGAAAGAAGCTACTATCGCAGAGGCAAGTCCATATTTAGTGCTAAATTCACGAAAAGCATTGGTATCTATAAAAGATTTAACACAATCAAACTTAGGTGTTATACCTGACTCCTTACCTTCATCAAGATCTCAATCTTCAGAGTTGCGTTTAATTCTCTCCAATAAATCCCATTTGAATTCAATAGTCTTCATCACAAAAGAGCTAGTACAATAAGTATCGAGCATGGAGCGATTATCGAGAGAAAGCCGAGCATAAATTTTTTGAATAATAATTTCTCTTGAAAGCTCATGATTGGGGCATGAATATAACATTGACTTAAGCCTCCCCAAAGATTGAGCGATGCTTTCTCCTTTGCGAGGCCAAAAATTATATATATATATATATATATATATAATTACGATCACGATTAACATGAACAAGATGCACAGGATAAAACTTCTGATGAAATTCCAATTTCAATCGGTTGTAGTTCCATGATCCCATATCATCGCATAGCCTAAACCATGTAAATGCCTTTCCCTTCAAAGATAAAGGTAAGACCTTCTTCTTGATAACATCCTCGGGCATACCTGCAAGCTTAAATAATCCTCAGACTTCATCAACATAGATTACATGCAAATCGGGATGTAATGTTTCATCACCTGTGAAAGGATTAGCTAGCAGTTTTTCTATCATACCCGAAGGAATTTCAAAGTAAACTTTTTCAGTAGGTTCAGTAGGTTGAGGAGCAACTCTTTGCTCTACTGGTCGGGGTGAAGATACCCCGAACAAGCCCCTTAAAGGATTATGTTCCATAGTAACAAGTGATAGTAAATTTTAGCACAATATATAAAATTTTCATTACCAAATTCCACCTACCAAAGGCGCTTCACTCCCCGGCAACGGCGCCAGAAAAGAGTCTTGATGACCCACAAGTATAGGGGGTCTATCGTAGTCCTTTCGATAAGTAAGAGTGTCGAACCCAACGAGGAGCAGAAGGAAATGATAAGCAGTTTTCGGTAAGGTATTCTCTGCAAGCACTAAAATTTTCGATAACGGATAGTTTTGTGATAAGGTAATTTGTAACAGGTAACAAGTAATAAAAGTTAATAAGGTGCAGCAAGATGGCCCAATCCTTTTTGTAGCAAAGGACAAGCCTGGACAAACACTTATATAAAGGGAAGCGCTCTCGAGGACACATTGGAATTATCGTCAAGCTAGTTTTCATCACGCTCATATGATTCGCGTTCGGTACTTTGATAATTTGATATGTGGGTGGACTGGTGCTTCGGTGCTGCCCTTCCTTGGACAAGCATCCCACTTATGATTAACCCCTATTGCAAGCATCTGCAACTACAAAAGAAGTATTAAGGTAAACCTAACCATAGCATGAAACATATGGATCCAAATCATCCCCTTACGAAGCAACTCATAAACTAGGGTTTAAGCTTCTGTCACTCTAGCAACCCATCATCTACTTATTACCCACCAATGCCTTCCTCTAGGCCCAAACAATGGTGAAGTGTCATGTAGTCAACGTTCACATGACACCACTAGAGGAAAGACAACATACATCTCATCAAAATATCGAACGAATACCAAATTCACATGACTACTTATAGCAAGACTTCTCCCATGTCCTCAGGAACAAACGTAACTACTCACAAATCATATTATTGTTCATAATCAAAGGGGTATTAATATGCATAAAGGATCTAAACATATGATCTTCCATCGAATAAACCAACTAGCATCAACTACAAGGAGTAATCGAGACTACTAGCAACCCACAGGTACCAATCTGAGGCTTTGGGACAAAGATTGGATACAAGAGATGAACTGGGGTTTGAGATGAGATGGTGCTGGTGAAGATGTTGATGGATATTAACCCCCTCCCGATGAGAGGATCGTTCGTGATGACGACGGTGATGATTTCCCCCTCCCGGAGGGAAGTTTCCCCGGCAGAACAGCTCCGTCGGAGCCCTAGATTGATATAAAGATCGATATATTGGACGACTATATTTGGACACCGGAAAGGTTCCGGAAGGTTTCGGACATATACCGGAGTACCGGGGTGTTACCGGAACCCCAAACACACAACAATTGATCATTGATCTCTTAGCCGTGTGCGGTGCCCCCGTCCACCGTAATCCACCTCGATTATATCGTAGCGGTGCTTAGGTGAAGCCCTGCATCGGTAGCATCATCATCACCGTCACCATGCCATCGTGCTGACGAAACTCTCCCATGAAGCTTCGCTAGATCGGAGCTCGCGGGACGTCGTCGAGTTGAACGTGTGCAGAAATCGGAGGTGCCGTGCGTTCGGTACTTGGATTGGTCGGATCGTGAAGACGTACGACTACATCAACCGCGTTGTGCTAACTCTTCCGCTTTCGGTCTATGAGGGTACGTAGACACACTCTCCCCTCTCGTTGCTATGCATCACCATGATCCTGTCTGTGCGTAGGAATTTTTTTTGAAATTACTACGTTCTCCAATAGTGGCATCCGAGCCAGGTTTATGCATAGATGTTATATGCACGAGTAGAACACAAGTGAGTTGTGGACGGTACAAGTCATACTGCTTACCAGCATGTCACACTTTGATTCGGCGGTATTATTGGATGAAGCGGCCCGGACCGACATTACGCGTACGCTTACGCGAGACAGGTTCTACCGACGTGCTTTGCACATAGGTGGCTGGCGGGTGTCAGTTTCTCCAATTTTAGTTGAATCGAGTGTGCCTACGCCCGGTCCTTGTGAAGGTTAAAACAGCACTAACTTGACGAATATCGTTGTTGTTTTGATGCGTAGGTAAGAACGGTTCTTGCTCAGCCCATAGCAGCCACGCAAAACTTGCAACAACAAAGTAGAGGATGTCTAACTTGTTTTTGCAGGGCATGTTTTGATGTGATATGGTCAAGGCATGATGCTATATTTATTGTATGAGATTATCATGTTTTGTAACGGAGTTATCGGCAACTGGCAGAAGCCTTATGGTTGTCTCTTTATTGCATAAGATGCAAGCGCCAAATAATTGCTTTACTTTATCGCCATGCGATAGCAAAAGTTGCAAGACCAATAGTTGGCGAGATGACCATCTAACGACACATTGATATAGATCAAGATGATGGAGATCATGGTGTCATGCCGGTGACGATGGAGATCATGACGATGCTTTGGAGATGGAGATCAAAGGCACAAGATGATGATGGCCATATCATGTCACATATTTTGATTGCATGTGATGTTTATCTTTTATGCATCTTATTTTTCTTAATTCGATGGTAGCTTTATAATATGACCCCTTACTAAAATTTCAAGGTATAAGTGTTCTCCCTGAGTATGCACCGTTGCCAAAGTTCGTCGTGTCGAGACACCACGTGATGATCGGGTGTGATAAGCTCAACGTTCATCTACAACGGGTGTAAGACAGTTTTGCACACGTAGAATACTCGGGTTAAACTTGACGAGCCTAGCATATGCAGATATGGCCTCGGAACACTGGAAACCGAAAGGTCGAGCATGAATCATATAGTAGATATGATCAACATAGTGATGTTCACCATTAAAAACTACTCCATCTCACGTGATGATCGCACATGGTTTAGTTGATTTGGATCACGTGATCATTTAGATGACTAGAGGGATGTCTATCTAAGTGGGAGTTCTTAAGTAATATGATTAATTGAACTTTAATTTATCATGAACTTAGTCCTGATAGTATTTGCATAACGATGTTGTAGATCAATAGCTCGCGATGTAGCTCCCTGTTTATTTTGATATGTTCCTAGAGAAAAACTAAGTTGAAAGATGTTAGTAGCAATGATGCGGATTGGATCCGTGATCTGAGGATTATCCTCATTGCTGCACAGAAGAATTATGTCCTGGCCGATTGCAGGAGCAGATGCAAACGTTATGAACGTTTGGCGACCTCGATATGATGACTACTTGGTAGTCTAGTGCACCATGCTTTACGGCTTACAATCGGGGCTTCAAAGACGTTTTGAACACCACGGGGATGTTCCAAGAGTTGAAATTAGTATTTCAGACTCATGCCCATGTCGACAGGCTTAAGACCTTTGACAAGTACTTTGCCTACAAGATGGAGGAGAATAGCTCAACTAGTGAGCATGTGTTCAGAATGTCTAAGTACAACAATCGCTTGAATCAAGTGGGAGTTAATCTTCCAGATAATATAGTGATTGACAAAGTTCTCTAGTCACTATCACCAAGTTACTAGAACTTCGTGATGTACTATAATATGCAAGGGATAACGGAAATGATTCCCAAGCTCTTCGTGATGCTGAAATCGACGAAGGTAGAAATCAAGAAAGAGCATCAAGTGTTGATTGTTAACAAGACCACTAATTTCAAGAAAAGGGAAAATGGATAGAAAGGGAACTTCAAGAAGAATGGCAAGCAAGTTGCCACTCAAGTGAAGAAACCCAAGTCTGGACCTAAGCCTAAGACTGAGTGCTTCTACTGCAAAGGGACTGGTCACTGGAAGCAGAACTGCCCCAAGTATTTAGCGGATAAGAAGGATGGCAAGGTGAACAAAGGTATATTGGATATACATGTTATTGATGTGTACTTTACTAGTGTTTATAGCAAGCCCTCGGTATTTGATACTAGTTCAGTTTCTAAGAGTAGTAACTTGAAACGGGAGTTGCAGAATAAACAGAGAGTAGTTAAGGGTGAAGTGACGATGTGTGTTGGAAGTGGTTCCAATAATGATTTGATCATCATCGCACACTCCCTATACTTTCGGGATTAGTGTTGAACCTAAATAAATTTTATTTGGTGTTTGCATTGAGCAAGAATATGATTTGATCATGTTTATTGCAATACGTTTATTTATTGAAGTCAGAGAATAATTGTTATTCTGTTTACATGAATAAAACCTTCTATGGTTATACACCCAATGAAAATGGTTTGTTGGATCTCGATCATAGTGATACACATATTCATAATATTAAAGCCAAAATATGCAAAGTTAATAATGATAGTGCAACTTATTTGTGGCACTGCCGTTTAGGTCATACTGGTGTAAAGTGCATGAAGAAAATCCATGCTGATGGGCTTTTGGAATCACTTGACTATGAATCAGTTGATGCTTGCGAACCATGCCTCATGGTCAAGATGACTAAAAACTCCGTTCTCCGGAAACATGGAGCGAGCAACAGACTTGTTGGAAATAATACATACTGATGTATGAAGTCCGATGAGTGTTGAGGCTCGCGGCAGGTATCGTTATTTTCTGATCTTCACAGATGATTTGAGCAAATATGGGTATATCTACTTGATGAACCATAAGTCTGAAACATTTGAAAAGTTCAAAGAATTTCAGAGTGAAGTGGAAAATCATCGTAACAAGAAAATAAAGTTTCCACGATCTGATCGCAGAGGCGAATATTTGAGTTACGAGTTTGGTCTTCAATTTAAACAATGTGGAATAGTTTCACAAACTCATGCCACCTGGAACACCACAGCATAATGGTGTGTCCGAACGTCATAACCGTACTTTATTGGATATAGTACAATCTATGATGTCTCTTACCGATTTACCACTATCGTTTTGGGGTTATGCATTAGAGACAGCTGCATTCACGTTAAATAGGGCACCATCTAAATCCGTTGAGATGACACCATATGAACTTTGGTTTGGCAAGAAACCAAAGTTGTCGTTTCTTAAAGTTTGGGGTTGCGATGCTTATGTGAAAAATTTTCATCCTGATAAGCTCAAAACCAAATCGGAGAAATGTGTCTTCATAGGATACCCAAAGGAGACATTTGGGTACACCTTCTATCACAGATCCGAAGGCAAGACATTCGTTGCTAAGAATGGATCCTTTCTAGAGAAGGAGTTTCTCTCGAAAGAAGTGAGTGGGAAGAAAGTAGAACTTGATGAGGTAACTGTACCTGCTCCCTTATTGGAAAGTAGTTCATCACAGAAATCTGTTCATGTGATTCCTACACCAATTAGTGAGGAAGCTAATGATGTTGATCATATAACTTCAGATCAAGTTACTACCAAACCTCGTAGGTCAACCGGAGTGAGATCCGCACCAATGTGGTATGGTAATCCTGTTCTGGAGGTCATGTTACTTGACCATGATGAACCTACGAACTATGAGGAAGCGATGATGAGCCCAGATTCCGCGAAATGGCTTGAGGCCATGAAATTTGAGATGGGATTCATGTATCAAAACAAAGTGTGGACTTTTGTTGACTTGCTCGATGATCGGCAAGCCATAGAATATAAATGGATCTTCAAGAGGAAGACGGACGCTGATAGTAGTGTTACGATCTACAAAGCTAGACTTGTCGAAAAAGGTTTTGAGAAAGTTCAAGGTGTTGACTATGATGAGATTTTCTCACTCGTAGCGATGCTTAAGTCCGTACGAATCATGTTAGCAAATTGCCACATTTTATGAAATCTGGCAAATGGATGTCAAAACTACATTCTTTAATGGATCTCTTAAAGAAGAGTAGTATATGATGCAACAAGTAGGTTTTGTCGATCCTAAAGGTGCTACCAAAATGTGCAAGCTCCAGCGATCCATCTATGGACTGGTGCAAGCATCTCGGAGATGGAATATATGCTTTGATGAGTTGATCAAAGCATATAGTTTTATACAGACTTGTGGTGAATCCTGTATTTACAAGAAAGTGAGTGGGAGCACTACAACATTTCTGATGAACATATGTGAATGACATATTGTTGATCGGAAATAATGTAGAATTTTCTGGAAAGCGTAAAGGAGTATTTGAAAGGAGTTTTTCAAATAAAGACCTCGGAGAAGCTGCTTACATATTGAGCATCAAGATCTATAGAGATAGACCAAGACGCTTGATAAGTTTTTTCAATGAGTACATACCTTGACAAGATTTTGAAGTAGTTCAAAATGGAACAGTCAAAGAAAGAGTTCTTGCATGTGTTACAAGGTGTGAAATTGAGTAAGACTCAAAGCCCGACCACGGCAGAAGATAGAAAGAGAATGAAAGTCATTCCCTATGCCTCAGCCATAGGTTCTATAAAGTATGCCATTCTATTTACTACATCTATTGTATACCCTACACTGAGTTTAGCAAGGGAGTACAATAGTGATCTAGGAGTAGATCACTGGACAATGGTCAAAATTATCCTTAGTGGAATAAGGATATGTTTCTCGATTATGGAGGTGACAAAAGGTTCATCATAAAGGGTTACATCGATGCAAGTTTTGACACTGATCTAGATGACTCTAAGTCTCAATCTGGATACATATTGAAAGTGGAAAAATTAGCTAGAGTAGCTCCATGCAGAGCATTGTTGACATACAAATTTGCAAAATACATACGGGTCTGAATGTGACAGACCCGTTGACTAAGCTTCTCTCACAAGCAAAACATGATCACACCTTAGTATTCTTTGGGTCTTAATCACATAGCTATGTGAACTAGATTATTGACTCTAGTAAAACCCTTTGTATATTAGTCACATGGCGATGTGAACTAATCACATGGTGATGAGAACTATTGGTGATAAATCACATGGCGATGTGAACTAGATTATTGACTCTAGTGCAAGTCGGAGACTGAAGGAAATATGCCCTAGAGGCAATAATAAAGTTATTATTTATTTCCTTATTTCATGATAAATTTTTATTATTCATGCTAGAATTGTATTAACCGGAAACATAATACATATGTGAATACATAGACAAAACAGAGTGTCACTAGTATGCCTCTACTTGACTAGCTCGTTGATCAAAGATGGTTAAGTTTCCTAGCCATAGTCATGAGTTGTCATTTGATTAACGGGATCACATCATTAGGAGAATGATGTGATTGACTTGACCCATTCTGTTAACTTAGCACTTCATCATTTAGTATGTTGCTATTGCTTTCTTCATGACTTATATATGTTCCTATGACTATGAGATTATGCAACTCCCGTTTACCGGAGGAACACTTTGTGTGCTACCAAACGTCACAACGTAACTGGTTGATTATAAAGGTGCTCTACAGGTGTCTCCGAAGGTACTTGTTGAGTTGGCGTATTTTGAGATTAGGATTTGTCACTCCGATTGTCGGAGAGGTATCTCCGGGCCCACTCAGTAATGCACGTCACTATAAGCCTTGCAAGGATTGTAACTAATGAGTTAGTTGCGGGATGATGTATTACGGAACGAGTAAAGAGACTTGCCAGTAACAAGACTGAACTAGGTATTGAGATACCAATGATCGAATCTCGGGCAAGTAACATACCGATGACAAAGGGAACAACGTATGTTGTTATGCGTTTGACCGATAAAGATCTTCATATAATATGTGGGAGCCAATATGAGCATCAGGATTCCGCTAT
The DNA here is from genome assembly GCF_056163025.1 of Triticum urartu. NCBI lineage: Eukaryota > Viridiplantae > Streptophyta > Magnoliopsida > Poales > Poaceae > Triticum > Triticum urartu. Next base: position 107,791,550 of record NC_141875.1, on the reverse strand, counting down.
TGGTTATTGACCGAAGACGTGTCTCGGTCATGTCTACATAGTTCTCGAACCTGTAGGGTCCGCACGCTTAAAGTTCGGTGATGATCGGTATTATGAGTTTTTGTGCTTTGATGTACCAAAGGTAGTTCGGAGTCCCGTATATGATCACTGACATGATGAGGAGTCTCGAAATGGTCGAGACATAAAGATCGATATATTGGACGACTATGTTTGGACACCAGAAAGGTTCCCGAAGGTTTCGGACGTATACCGGAGTACCGGGGGGTTATCGGAACCCCCTGGGGGCTTAATGGGCCTACATGGGCCTTAGTGGAAATAGAGGGCAGCAAGGGAAGTGTGGGACTCGCCCCCAAGGCCCAAACCGAATTGGTTTAGGGCAAGGGGGGCCGGCCCCCTCTTTCCTTCTCCTCCTCTCCCTTTCCTTCCCCCTCTCCTACTCCGACTAGGAATAGGAGGAGTCCTACTCCTAGTGGGAGTAGGACTCCCCCTTGGAGCGCCTCTCCCTGGACAGCCGCCTCCTCCCCCTTGCTCCTTTATATACGGGGGCAGGGGGCACCCCGAAGACACAACAATTGATCATTGATCTCTTAGCTGGGTGCGGTGCCCCCCTCCACCATAATCCACCTCGATTATATCGTAGCGGTGCTTAGGTGAACCCTGCGTCGGTAGCATCATCATCACCATCACCACGCCATCGTGCTGACGAAACTCTCCCGTGAAGCTTCGCTGGATCAGAGCTCGCGGGGCGTCATCGGGTTGAACGTGTGCAAAACTCGGAGGTGCCATGTGTTCAGTACTTGGATCGGTCGGATCATGAACACGTACGACTACATCAACCGCGTTGTGCTAACGCCTCCGCATTCGGTCTACGAGGGTACATAGACACACTCTCCCCTCTTGTTGCTATGCATCACCATGATCCTGTGTGTGCGTAGGAAATTTTTTGAAATTACTACATTCTCCAACATTTTCTTGTTGTTTCCTGCACAGTTTTGAAAATATGTCGTCCCAAGACTCTGGCGGTGAGAGCTATGTCTCACATCTCGTTGCTGACCCAAAGACCTATGGGGACCTATGTCCTTATGGTCAAACTACAGATGACGAGGAGGATGCTCACTTGATGAGGGTTGATGATTCAAGCTCGGAGGAGGAGGATGTTCCTCTACCTCAACCTGGGGATATGCACATAGAGTTCAAGAAGTCCAGTCTCCCTAAGAGAGCTAACCGGTCTAACAACCGATCTATTCCTTCTCGTTTACGACAGAAAAGCAAAGGAGATTTATGTGACAAGGTCTTGAATCTGGAGTTGGAGGTCGATGATTTAAAAGAGGAAATTGCTCTCCTCAACTACAATATGAAAAAGCTGAAGGCACAATTGTCATCACCACCATCACCATCTTCACCACCAAAGGAGAACTGAGTATCGGGTATGGTCACTCCCCTTGGCTTCCGCCAAGCTTGGGGGAGGTGCCCCGGTATCGTATCATCCCACTATCTTTTTGCTTTTACTTATCTTAGTTCAATATTTTGCTTTTAGATGAAATAAAGTTTAGTTCGATCCTTTCTTATTTGAGAGTTTGCTTAGTGATCTATCCTTGTAATCGTGTGCAAGTTATATAATAAAGTTAGTTTGACTTTTTGCTTTATTTACTTTCATGTTGCAAATAAAGAGAAGAAATAAGAAAGAAAAGGAGGAAGGAAATAAATCAATAAGATTATATACTAATCCTATGCTAGGTGATAGCACCACATAAGGAAAAGTATAAGTAGAAAATTTTATTAGAGATTGACAAACATAGCATTAGTCAATGATGCAACTCATGAAAGAATTAATAAGGGAAGAGAAGAATCACATATAGATATACTATCCTAGAAATATTTTGTGATTGTGAGCCCTCATCAAAATATTATATGCCAAAATTGTTGACGTTGGACAAGGAAGATAGGTAATGATTTATGCTTGTTCATATTCACATAGAAGTCATATTATCATGGATCCTTTAACATGTGATGCTTGCCCCCTATCTTTGCTAGCCAAAAATTCCGCACTAAGTAGAGATACTACTTGTGCATCCAAAAACCCTTAAACCCAAATCTTTTTCAAGTGTCCACCATACCTGGCCGCGAACATCGTGCATCGGCTCCCCACCAAAAAACAGATTATTCCTACTCCGGAGCCCAATGAGAGGTGATATTCATCCCCCACTTCCTCCGTGGACTAGTGTTTCCCCTCCACCCTTTCGTCTGTGGCCTCATGTTCTATTACGGGCTAGATTTCCACGATCTAGCCCCAAATTCCTTCCTCCACATTTCGGCGTTCATCGTCGTGTGTGAGGCTCTCCTCCGCATTCCCTCCACTTCGGCCTATGGCTTAAGGTCTTCAACGTGAAGCCGAAAGTGGTCGACGGGCAACATGCGGACTGCGGCGGAGCCATGGTGAGCAAGCTCCCCAACGTCACCTGGCCCAAAGGGGCCTTTGTGGAAACCGTGAAGGGATGGCAATAGGGGTGGTTCTACATCACCGAACCTCGCGGCGCCACATGGGCAGCCACTCCTGAGTTCAAGTCTGGACCCCCAATGCGGCTCACGTCATGGATTAACAAGGGCCTGGATTGGGCATCTTCCGGCGAGGTGATGATGCTGCAGAAGCGCATCAAGAATATGATGGAGAAGAACACTAGTCTTGCTGATGTGATCCAGGTGATGCTTTTTCGCCGGATTCTCCCCTGCCAGCGCGGCCTCTCCACATGTGGGAATTCAATCTAGCTGGCCCTCGGACCTTGCAGCGATTCTTCGGCACGATGCACGAAGAGATCTGGAAGCTGCTTTTCAAGGCCCAGAGGTCGTGGCCGGAGATGACCGAAGACATCGGCCTCGACTGCGCTCATCCGGCCACTCCAGTAAGTTTTATGATTTCCGAACATAACTTCATCTTGCAAATCCAATGAGTATGCTGAGCTTTCCATTCTTCCCTCAGGGATGGACAAAGAAGGCGGAGCGAATCCAGTGTCCGGCTCCGCTACCCAAAGACACAGCCAGTCCTCTACTGACAAGGATGTTGGTCCCGGTGCCGTACCAGGCGCCGGAGAAGAAGGCCAAGAAGAAGGGCAAGGAGGCCAAAAGTGGCCTTCACCGTAAAGGTACTTTGGACACTGCGTCTGAAGATACCGAAGCTCCCTCCTCCCACGAGAAAGATGAAGACGGAGAGGAAGAGGAGGAGATCAATTCTCCCCTTAAAGGGGGGAGAAGAAAAGAGCGGCCTCCATGGACCTAGAAGCGTAAGCATCCAAGAAGGCGAAGATTTCCCTTTCGGATGACTCGGACTCAGACGCCGAAGTCATCCCCGAGTGGCGCCCAGGTCGAAGCCCCTGGCTGCGTCGTAAATGTCCAAGGATACTTAATATATATCAAGTATTTACGATTGTGGTTTTAACATATTGAAATTTCATGCTATAGCCCGGCCCGCGATCTCCCCCAGCTATCATCGTCTTCTGGGAATTCGCTGGGGCCGAATATGGTGGAGAGCGAGACGCCTCCGCAAGCCTCACCACCCACTACTACCTCTTGAGCATGCGTTGGTTTACCCCCCATAAAAGCGAAGATAGATCTAGGTATTGCCATGAAATGATAAGGTAAATCGCGAAAGCTCATCTCATACTCCCTACGTTCAGCAGCAAGCTTTCTTTGTGGCAAGCAAAAGTAATCAAAAGGGCTAGATTTAATGGAACAATAGTCCCCAAGATCAAGCTCGGGGGGTGTTGGTTCCTCCTTTGGCCCCTCATATTGCACAATCAATTCATCATTATAAGCATTCTTTTGGCAAAAAGTCATGAGCCTTTGTTCAAGGGAAAAACCTAGCCCATTGTTCTGGATGGGAAAATTATCATTAAGTTCAGAGATCCTATTAACAAGAGCATCGGTAGGAAGCTTTTTTCTAAGGTTTTCATTAAAAGCAACATGATCTAAAGATTGTAAACACATAATGTCTTCTTGATAGAAAAGGATTGCTTCTATGGGAGGATGGCCAGCATCCACCCTATAATACGCAAAGATTTCATTGGATTCTTTTATTATAAATCTGAACTCGTGAGCTAAAAAGATGGTTGCTGATCGCTTAACACAAGAATGCTCAATATTATAAAATTCTAGGAAGATCCTTTGTATGGAAGGATGCATATGTAAAAATTGTCTTTGGATTTCAACTATGAGCATGGATATAGCATCTGCGAGACTACTAGTTTTATGAAGGATAGATCCACTCATGGTGGGAAAGCACCGACACAAGTAAAGAAATCTTGAATAACTCCCTTCCCAATAATATTACCTCTACCAATACGAAACTTTTTAGTTGGAAAATAATAGGATTTTCAAGAGGATCATCAATAGCATCAAAGTTTTCCATATTATTATCCTTATCAATGATAACCTCCCCAGTTTCAGACATGCTGGCAACAAATCGCAAAAAGAATGAGCACACAGAAGGCAGGAAGGAAAAAGAGGCGAACGGAAAAGAGGGCGAATAAAATGGCAAGGGTGAAGTGGGGGACAGGAAAACGAGAGGCAAATGGAAAATAATGTAATGCGAAGGGTAAGAGTTGTGATGGGTACTTGGTATGTCTTGACTTGGCGTAGCTCTCCCCGGCAACGGCGCTAGAAATCCTTCTTGCTACCTCTTGAGCATGTGTTGGTTTTCCCTTGAAGAGGAAAGGGTGATGCAGCAAAGCAGCGTAAGTATTTCCCTCGGTTTTTTAGAACCAAGGTATCAATCCAGTAGGAGACCACGCGCGAGTCAGCTCATACCTACACAAACAAATAAGAACCTCGCAGCAAATGCGATAAAGGGGTTGTCAATCCCTTCACGGCCACTTGCATGAGATCTGATAGAGATGATAATAATAAGATAAATATTTTTGGTATTTTTATGATATAGTTTGAAAGTAAAGATTGCAAAATAAGATAGATTGGAAACTTGTATGATGGAAAATAGACCCGGGGGCCATAAGTTTCACTAGTGGCTTCTCTCAAGATAGCATAAGTATTACGGTGGGTGAACAAATTACTGTCGAGCAATTGATAGAAAAGCGAATAATTATGAGAATATCTAGGTATGATCATGTATATAGGCATCACGTCCGAGACAAGTAGACAGACTCCTGCATGCATCTACTACTATTACTCCACACACCGACCGCTATCCAGCATGCATCTAGAGAATTAAGTTCATAAGAATAGAGTAACGCTTTAAGCAACATGACCTGATGTAGAGGGTAAACTCATGCAATATGATATAAACCCCATCTTTTTATCCTCGATGACAACAATACAATACGTGTCGTTTCCCTTTTTGTCACTGGGATCGAGCACTGCAAGATTGAACCCAAAGCTAAGCACTTCCCCCATTGCAAGAAAGATCAATCTAGTAGGCCAAACCAAACTGAAAATTCGAAGAGACTTGCAAAGATAACCAATGATACGTCCATTTTGCATCATGCTTTTATATCGATATTTATTGCATTATGGGCTGTTATTACGCATTATGTCACAATACTTATGCATATTCTCTCTTATTTTACAAGGTTTACATAAAGAGGGAGAACGCCGGCAGCTGGAATTCTGGGCTGGAAAAGGAGCAAATATTATAGACCTGTTCTGCACAGCTCCAAAAGTCCTAAAACTTCACAGAAGTTATTTCCATATTATATAAAAAATACTGAGCGCAAGAAGTACTAGAGGGGGCCACCCACCAGCCATGAGGGTGGGGGGCGCGCCCTACCCCCTGCCTCGTGGGGCCCCTGGTGGCCTCCAATGCCCATATTCTGCTATATGAGGTCTTTCGTCCGAGAAAAAAATCATAGGCAAACTTTCGGGACGAGACTCCGCCGCCACGAGGCGGAACCTTGGCGGAACCAATCTAGGGCTCCGGCGGAGTTGTTCTGCTGGGGAAACTTCACTCCGGGAGGGGGAAATCATCACCATCGTCATCACCAACGATCCTCTCATCGGGAGGGGGTCAATCTCCATCAACATCTTCACTAGCACCATCTCATCTCAAACCCTAGTTCATCTCTTGTATCCAATCTTTGTATCCAAACCTCAGATTGGTACCTGTGGGTTACTGGTAGTGTTGATTACTCCTTGTAGTTGATGCTAGTTGGTTTACTTGGTGGAAGATCATATGTTCAGATCCATTATGCATATTAATACCCCTCTGATTATGAATATTAATATGCTTTGTGAGTAGTTACGTTTGTTCCTGAGGACATGGGAGAAGTCTTGCTATTAGTAGTCATGTGAATTTGGTATTCGTTCGATATTTTGATGAGATGTATGTTGTCATCCCTCTAGTGGTGTCATGTGAATGTCGACTACATGACACTTCACCATTGTTTGGGCCTAGAGGGAGGCATTGGGAAGTAATAAGTAGATGATGGGTTGCTAGAGTGACAGAAGCTTAAACCCTAGTTTATGCGTTGCTTCGTAAGGGGCTGATTTGGATCCATATGTTTCATGCTATGGTTAGGTTTACCTTAATACTTATTTTGTAGTTGCGGATGCTTGCAATAGGAGTTAATCATAAGTGGGATGTTTTTCCAAGTAAGGACATCACCCAAGCACCGGTCCACCCACATAACAAATTATCAAAGTACCGAACGCGAATCATATAATCGTGATGAAAACTAGCTTAACGATAATTTCCATGTGTCCTCAGGAGCGCTTTCTCTATATAAGAAATTGACCAGGCTTGTCCTTTGCGATAAAAAGTATTGGGCCATCTTGCTGCACTTTATTTACACTTGTTACTTGTTACTCGTTACCAATTACCTTATCACAAATCTATTTGTTACCGATAATTTCAGTGCTTGCAGAGAATACCTTGCTGAAAACTTCTTATCATTTCCTTCTGCTCCTCGTTGGGTTCGACACTCTTACTTATCAAAAGGACTATGATAGATCCCATATACTTGTAGGTCATTAAGACTCTTTTCTGTCGTCGTTGCCTGTGAGTGAAGCGCCTTTGGTAGGTGGAATTTGGTAAGGAAAATTTTATATAGTGTGCTGAAATTTACTATCACTTGTTACTATGGAAAGTAATCCTTTGAGGGGCTTCTTCAGGGTATCTTCACCCCGACCAGTGGAGCAAAGAGTTGCTCCTCAACCTACTGAACCTACTGAAAATTAAAATGTTTACTTCGAAATTCTTTCGGGTATGATAGAGAAACTGCTAGCTAATCCTTTTGCAAGAGATGGAACATTGCATCCCGACTTACACTTAATCTATGTGGATGAAGTTTGTGGATTATTTAAGCTTGCAGGTATGCCCGATGATGTTATCAAGAAAAAGGTCTTCCCTTTATCTTTGAAGGGAGATGCATTGACATGGTATAGGCTATGTGATGATATGGGATCATGGGACTATAAGCGATTGAAATTGGAATTTCACCAGAAGTTTTATCCTATGCATCTTGTTCATCATGATCGTAATTATATATATATAATTTTTGGCCTCGTGAAGGAGAAAGCATCGCTCAAGCTTGGGGGAGGCTTAAGTCAATGTTATATTCATGCCCCAATCATGAGCTCTCAAGAGAAATGATTATTCAAAAAATTTATGCTCGGCTTTCTGACGACAATCGCTCCATGCTCGATACTTCTTGTATTGCTACCTTTATGATGAAGACTATTGAATTCAAATGGAATTTATTGGAGAGAATTAAACGCAACTCTGAAGATTGGGATCTCGACGAAGGTAAGGAGTTAGGTATAACACCTAAGTTTGATTGTGTTAAATCTTTTATGGATACCGATGTTTTCCGTAAATTTAGCACTAAATATGGACTTGACTCTGAGATAGTAGCTTCTTTCTGTGAATCCTTTGCTACTCATGTTGATCTCCCTAAGGAGAAGTGGTTTAAATATAATCCTCCCATTGAAGTAAAAGTAGTTCACCTATTAAAGTTGAAGAAAATACTATCACTTATAATGATCCTATTGTTCCTACTCCTTATGTTCAGAAACCACCTTCCCTTGTTAGAATGAAAGATCATGCTAAAGTTTCAACTCTAGTCAACAAAAGTAATATTAGGACACACAAACCCCCTGAGCAAGTTAAAGTTGAATCTAATATTGCTATGGTTAAAGATCTATTGGCCGTAATATTGATGGGCATGTTATTTACTTCTGTGATGAAGCTGCTAGAATTGCTAGGCCTGATACTAAAAATAAACATAGACCTCTTGTAGGCATGCCTGTTATTTCTGTTAAAATAGGAGATCATTGCTATCATGGCTTAAGTGATATGGGTGCTAGTGCAAGTGCAATACCTCATTCCTTATACAAAGAAATTATGCATGATATTGCACCTCCTGAGATAGAAGAGATTGATGTCACAATTAAGCTTGTCAATAGAGACACTATTTCACCAGTTGGGATTGTTAGAGATGTTGAAGTCTTGTGTGGGAAAGTTAAATATCCTGCTGATTTTCTTGTTCTTGGTTCCCCTCAAGATAGCTTTTGTCCCATTATATTTGGTAGACCCTTCTTGAATACTGTTAATGCTAAGATAGACTGCAATAAGGATATTGTTTCTGTTGGTTTAGGGGATATGTCTCATGAGTTTAATTTTTCTAAATTTCGTAGACAACCCCGTGACAAAGAATTGCCTATTAAAGATGAAATTATTGGTCTTGCTTCTATTGCTGTGCCTCCTAATGATCCTTTAGAACAATATTTGCTAGACCATGAGAATGATATGTTTATGAATGAAAGAAGGGAAATAGATGAAGTATTCTTTAAACAAGGACCCATTCTGAAACACAATTTGCATGTTGAAATACTGGGGGATCCTCCTCCACCCAAGGGTGATCCCGTGTTTGAGCTTAAACCATTACCTGATACTCTTAAATATGCTTATCTTGATGAAAAGAAGATATATCATGTTATTATTAGTTCTAACCTTTCAGAGCATGAAGAAGAAAAATTATTGAAAACTCTGAAGAAGCACCGTGCTGCTATCAGATATACTCTTGATGATCTTAAGGGCATTAGTCCCACTCTATGTCAACACAAAATAAATTTGGAGAAAGATGCCAAACCAGTTATTGATCACCAACGATGGCTGAATCCTAAGACGAAAGAAATGGTAAGAAAGGAAACATTAAAGCTCCTTGAGGCAGATATAATTTATCCCGTTGCTGATAGTCAGTGGGTAAGTCCTGTCCATTGTGTCCCTAAGAAGGGAGGTATTACTGTTGTTCCTAATGATAAAGATGAACTGATCTTGCAAAGAATTATTACAGGTTATAGGATGGTAATTGATTTCCGCAAATTAAATAAAGCTACTAAAAAAGATCATTACCCCTTACCTTTTATTGATCAAATGCTAGAAAGATTATCCAAACATACACATTTTTTCTTTCTAGATGGTTACTCTAGCTTCTCTCAAATACTCGTGTCAGCTGATGATCAAGCAAAGACCACTTTTACTTGCCCTTTCGGTACTTTTGCTTATTGACGTATGCCTTTTGGTTTATGTAATGCACCTGCTACCTTTCAAAGATGCATGATGGCTATATTTTCTGACATTTGTGAAAAGATATGTGAGGTTTTCATGGACGATTTCTCCGTTTATGGATCGTCTTTTGATGATTGCTTGAGCAACCTTGATCGAGTTTTGCAGATATGTGAAGAAACTAATCTTGTTCTGAATTGGGAGAAATGCCACTTTATGGTTAATGAAGGTATTGTCTTGGGGCATAAAATTTCTGAAAGATGCATTGAAGTCAATAAAGCTAAAGTTGATGCTATAGAAAAGATGCCATGTCCCAAGGACATCAAAGGTATAAGAAGTTTCCTTGGTCATGTCGGTTTTTATAGGAGGTTCATTAAGGACTTCTCAAAAATTTCTCAGCCTCTGACTAATCTATTATATAAAGATATTCCTTTTGTCTTTGATGATGATTGTGTAGAAGCATTTGAAATACTTAAGAAAGCATTGATTTCTGCACCTATTGTTCAGCCACCTAATTGGAATTTACCCTTTGAAATTATGTGCGATGCTAGTGATTATGCTATAGAAGTTATTCAAGGACAAAGAGTTGAGAAGAAATAAAATGTTAACCAATATGCTAGTAAAACCGTAGATGGTGCCCAAAGAAATTATGCTACTACTGAAAAAGAATTTTTAGCAGTCGCTTTTGCTTGTGATAAGTTCAGACCTTATATTGTTGATTCTAAAGTAACTATTCACACTGATCATGCTACTATTAAATACCTTATGGAAAAGAAAGATGCTAAACCTAGACTTATTAGATGGGTCTCCTGCTACAGGAATTTGATTTGCATATCATTGATAGAAAAGGGAGCTAAGAACCCCGTTGCACATTACTTGTCTAGGTTAGAGAATGTTCTTGATGACCCACTACCTACTGATGATAAGTTTCTCGATGAACAATTAAATGTCATAAATGCCTCTCGTACTGCTCCATGGTATGCTGATTATGCTAATTATATTGTTGCTAAATTTATACCACATAGTTTCACATACCAGCAAAAGAAAAAGTTCTTCTATGATTTGAGACATTACTTTGGGGATGACCCACATCTTTATAAAGAAGGAGTAGATGGTATTATTAGACGTTGTGTTCCTAAGCATGAACAGGAACAGATCCTACGCAAGTGTCACTCCGAGGCTTACGGAGGACACCATGCTGGAGATAGAACTGCACATAAGGTATTGCAATCCAGTTTTTATTGGCCTACTCTCTTCAAGGATGCCCGTAAGTTTGTCTTGTCTTGTGATGAATGTCAAAGAATTGGTAATGTTAGTAGACGTCAAGAAATGCCTATGAATTATTCACTTGTTATTGAACCATTTGATGTTTGGGGCTTTGATTATATGGGACCTTTTCCTTCCTCTAACGGGTATACACATAATTTAGTCGCTGTTGATTACGTTACTAAGTGGGTAGAAGCTATTCCAACTAGTAGTGCTGATCATAACACCTCTATTAAGATGCTTAAAGAAGTTATTTTCCTGAGGTTTGGAGTCCCTAGATATTTAATGACTGATGGTGGTTCACATTTTATTCATGGTACCTTTCGTAAAATGCTTGCTAAGTATGACGTTAATCATAGAATTGCATCTCCTTATCACCCACAGTCTAGTGATCAAGTAGAATTGAGTAACAGAGAGCTCAAATTAATTTTGCAAAAGACTGTTAATAGATCCAGAAAGAATTGGTCCAAGAAACTTGATGATGCATTATGGGCCTATAGAACTGCATATAAAAATCCTATGGGTACGTCTCCGTATAAAATGGTTTATGGCAAAGCATTTCACTTACCTCTTGAGCTAGAACATAAGGCATATTGGGCTATTAAGGAGCTCAACTATGACTTCAAACTTGCCGGTGAGAAGAGGTTATTAGACATTAGCTCACTTGATGAATGGAGAACCCAAGCCTATGAAAATTCCAAATTGTTTGAAGAAAAATTTAAAAGATGGCATGATAAAAGGATACAAAAGCGTGAGTTTAATGTAGGTGATTATTTATTGTTATACAACTCTCGTTTAAGATTTTTTGCAGGAAAACTTCTCTCTAAATGCGAAGGTAGTTACGTTATCGAGGAGGTCTATCATTCTGGTGCCATAAAAATCAACAACTTCGAAGGCTCAAATCCAAATGTGGTGAACGGTCAAAGAATCAAACATTATATCTCAGGTAATCCCATAAATGTTGAAACCAATATTATTGAAACCGTAACCCCGGAGGAATACATAAGGGACACTTTCCAAGATGTTTCATACTCCGAAAAGGAATAGGATATGTGGTACGGTAAGTAAACCAACCCCAAAACAGTTCTAATGGCAATTTTTCTCCGTTTTGGAATACTTAAGAAAATAGGAAAATAAGAAGCAGACCGGAAATGACACGAGGCTTCCACGAGGGTGGAGGGTGCGCCCTACCCCCCTTGGCGCGCCCCCTGCCTCGTAGGCACCTCGTGTGCTCTCCGAACTCCGTTTTCTTGCACAATACTTTCTTTTGGTCAGTAAAAATTCATTATATAATATCCCGAAGGTTTTGACCACCGTATCACGCAAAAATCTCATGTTCTTGTTTCGAGTTGTTTCTGCCGCAGATTAGCGCAAGATGTCTTCTCAAGAGTCAGTCGGGGAGAGTCGGGTGTCTCATCCGACACCAGGTCCAGGGGCAAACAGCGATGCCTATCACTTTGGGCCCTCAACAGAGGAAGAGATGGAAGCTGACTTGAAAAGGATAGATGCCATGGAGGAGGACCAAGAAGTTACTTCTCGTTTCCGGGCAGGAATCACGATGGGGGAACTACAGAGCTCAGCTATTCCAAACTCGGTCATCCCTTCCAATGTTAGATTTCTTTCTTATGAAAATAAGAAAAAGAGTGTTACTTGTTCTCCTGTATCTATGCAACATCCTTGGGTGAAAGGAGCTTTAGCCGTCACTGGCGAGCTCCATAAAGAAATAATGAACCTCAAGCAGCAAGTCAATAAGCTCGAGGAAGAGAATCGTATCCTGAAGGGCATCATCGCCAAGAATATCACATCACCACCCCCGAAGAAGGAGACATAATCACACGGGTATGGGCACTCCCCTTGGCAACTGCCAAGCTTGGGGGAGTGCCCTGGTATTGTTTCACCATCACTTTTATCTTTACCGTTTTTCTTAGTTCGATCCTTTTGATAATATCTTGATCTAGTAGAATAAAGTTTTAGTATGATCTAGTTGTGAGTTTTGCTTTATGATCCTTCTATGTAATCGAGTCCGTGAGCTATATATAATAAAGATTAGTGTTGAGTCAAGGGCTTTATTATTTTGCTATGATCTTGAGGGAATAAAATAAAAGAGAAGAAATCAAAAGAAACAAAGAGATCTTATGGAGAGTAATGAGCTCACATATAAAGAGTATGACGAATAAAAGTTGTTGAGAGTTGACAAACATAGTTTTGGTCATCGTTGCAATGAATAGGAAGTAATAAAGAAAGAGAGGTTCACATATAAATATACTATCTTGGACATCTTTTATTATTGTGAGCACTCATTAAAGTATTACATGCTAAGAGTTGACATTGGACAAGGAAGACAACGTAATGGGTTATGTTTTCTTACATCTGAGATAAATCATATTGTCATGGATCATCCAACATGTTGAGCTTGCCTTTCCCTCTCATGATAGCCAATTTCTATGCACCAAGTAGAGATACTACTTGTGCTTCCAAATATCCCTAAACCCAGTTTTGCCATGAGAGTCCACCATATCTACCTATGGATTGAGTATGATCCTTCAAGTAAGTTGTCATCGGTGCAAGCAATAAAAATTGCTCTCTAAATATGTATGACATATTAGTGTGGGAGAAAATAAGCTTTATACGATCTTGTGATATGGAAGAAATAAAAGCGACGGACTGCATAATAAAGGTCCATATCGCAAGTGGCAATATAAAGTGACGTTCTTTCACATTAAGATTTTCTGCATCCAACTATAAAAGCGCATGACAACCTCTGCTTCCCTCTGCGAAGGGCCTATCTTTTACTTTTATCTTCTACGTTACATAAGAGTCATGGTGATCTTCACCTTTCCTTTTTACATTTTATCCTTTGGCAAGCACAATATGTTGGAAAGATCCGGATATATATAGCTAATTGGATGTGAGTCTTCATGAACTATTATTGTTGACATTACCCTTGAGGTAAAATGTTGGGAGGCAAAACTATAAGCCCCTATCTTTCTCTGTGTCCGATGAAAACTTCATACCCATAAATATTGTGTGAGTGTTAACAATTGTGAAAGACTAAAATATGGTTGAGTATGTGGAGTTGCTGAAAATCTCTTATATTGACTCTTTCCTATGTTATGATAAATTGCAATTGCCTCAATGACTGAGATTAGAGTTTGTTGGTTCTCAATGAAGTTTATGATTCATACTTGAAATTGTGATTGAATTGTTACTTTAGCATAAGAGATCATATGACAATATATATACATATGTTGATGTTCTAAGAATGATCATGATGCCCTCATGTCTATATTTTATTTTTATCAACACCTCTATCTCTAAACATGTGGACATATTTTTCGATTTCGGCTTTCGCTTGAGGACAAGCGAGGTCTAAGCTTGGGGGAGTTGATACGTCCATTTTGCATCATGCTTTTATATCGATATTTATTGCATTATGGGATGTTATTACGCATTATGTCACAATACTTATGCCTATTCTCTCTTATTTTACAAGGTTTACATAAAGAGGGAGAACGCCGGCAGCTGGAATTTTGGGCTGGAAAAGGAGCAAATATTAGAGACCTATTCTGCACAGCTCCAAAAGTCCTGAAACTTCACGGAAGTTATTTCCATATTATATAAAAAATACTGAGCGCAAGAAGTACTAGAGGGGGCCACCCACCAGCCATGAGGGTGGGGGCGAGCCCTACCCCCTAGGCGCGCCCCCCTGCCTCGTGGGCCCCCTGGTGGCCCTCTGATTCCCATCTTCTGCTATATGAGGTCTTTCGTCCGAGAAAAAATCATAGGCAGGCTTTCGGGATGAGACTCCGCCGCCACGAGGCGGAACCTTGGTGAAACCAATCTAGGGCTCCGGCGGAGCTGTTCTGCCGGGGAAACTTCCCTCCGGGAGGGGGAAATCATCACCATCGTCATCACCAACGATCCTCTCGTCGGGAGGGGGTCAATCTCCATCAACATCTTCACCAGCACCATCTCATATCAAACACTAGTACATCTCTTGTATCCAATCTTTGTATCCAAACCTCAGATTGGTACCTGTGGGTTACTAGTAGTGTCGATTACTCCTTGTAGTTGATGCTAGTTGGTTTACTTGGTGGAAGATCATATGTTCAGATCCATTATGCATATTAATACCCCTCTGATTATGAACATGAATATGCTTTGTGAGTAGTTACGTTTGTTCCTGAGGACATGGGAGAAGTCTTGCTATTAGTAGTCATGTGAATTTGGTATTCGTTCGATATTTTGATGAGATGTATGTTGTCATCCCTTTAGTGGTGTCATGTGAACGTCTACTACATGACACTTCACCATTGTTTGGGCCTAGAGGGAGGCATTGGGAAGTAATAAGTAGATGATGGGTTGCTAGAGTGACAGAAGCTTAAACCCTAGTTTATGCGTTGCTTCGTAAGGGGCTGATTTGGATCCGTATGTTTCATGCTATGGTTAGGTTTACCTTAATACTTCTTTTGTAGTTGCGGATGCTTCTAATAGGAGTTAATAATAAGTGGGATGTTTGTCCAAGTAAGGACAGCACCCAAGCACTGGTCCACCCACATATCAAAGTATCAAAGTACCGAACGCGAATCATATAATCGTGATGAAAACTAGCTTGACGATAATTCCCATGTGTCCTCGGGAGCTCTTTCTCTATATAAGAAATTGTCCAGGCTTGTCCTTTGGTACAAAAGGATTGTGCCATCTTTCTGCACTTTATTTACACTTGTTACTTGTTACTCGTTACCAATTACCTTATCACAAATCTATCTGTTACCGATAATTTCAGTGCTTGCAGAGAATACCTTGCTGAAAACCGCTTATCATTTCCTTTTGCTCCTCATTGGGTTCGACACTCTTACTTATCAAAAGGACTATGATAGATCCCCTATACTTGTGGGTCATCAACCAATCATACATAAAAGAATTCAGAGAAGATTCAAATATTGTTCATAGATAATCTTGATCATAAACCCACAATTCATCGGATCTTGACAAACACATCGCAAAAAGAGATTACATCGAATAGATCTCCAAGAGAATCGAGGAGAACTTTGTATTGAGATCCAAAGAGAGAGAAGAAGCCATCTAGCTACTATCTATGGATCCGAAGGTCTGAGGTAAACTACTCACATATCATCGTAGGGGCCATGGAGTTGATGTAGAGGCCCTCCGTGACCAATGCCCCCTCCGGCGGAGCTCCGGAAAAGGCCCCAAGATGGGATCTCTTTGGTACAAAAGGTTGCGGCGGTGGAAATAGGTTTCATGGTGCTCCTTGATGTTTTCGAGGTACGTAGGTATATATAGGAGGAAGAAGTAGGTCGGTGGAGCCACGAGGGGCCCACGAGGATGGAGGGCGTGCCCAGGGGGTAGGCGCACCCCCTACCTCGTGGCCGCCTTGTTGATTTCTTGACGTCCACTCCAAGTCCTCTGGATCACATTTGTTCCAAAAATCACGCTCCCAAAGGTTTCATTCCGTTTGGACTCCATTTGATATTCCTTTTCTACGAAACACCGAAATAGGCAAAAAAACAGCAATTTGGGCTGGGCCTCCGGTTAATAGGTTAGTCCCAAAAATAATATAAAAGTGTATAAATAAGCCCATTGAACATCCAAAATAGAATATATAATAGCATGGAGCAATACAAAACTATAGATACGTTGGATACATATCACCCACTGCCATGGACAACACCGAAGTGTTATCCCAAAGAACCTCTCCGGGCCACACGGAGGTGCGGGAGGCCGCCCAGACGGCGCCGGAGGGCAACACCTCAGCTGCCGAGAACATGGTGGAACCAACCCCCATGGAGACTGGTTACAGGGGCCATGCCCAATCCGGCCCCCGTCTGAATATCATTCCGGAGACCCATATGGCTCTGGAATCGAGCGAGCAACCTCCTTTGAAAGAGGGGGGTTCGACTCCACCGGTGACCTCTATCAATCCAGAGGCGTCAGACACACTGGTGGAAGTGCTTCAGCGTGCTTCCATTGTGGAGGAGCACCGTACCCTCATGGGTACGGTGGTTGAGAAGGTTCAGTCCGCTAAAAGCGGGTTGAATGAAGCCTTTACCAGCCTACTAACAGGCTTTGAGGTATGTGATGTAATATTCTTAGATGCTTTGTATATGCCAAAGTATGCCAGTTTATAGATAGTAGCCCCTGAGACACTGTTCGGCTTTTGTGAAGAGGGGCCGAACAGAGGATCAAGTAGTATTCGCAGGAGATAATAAACATGTCTATTTTGATAAACAGGCTTCACTGTTGGCGGCAACAGCCAAGGCCGCCGAAGTGTCCGAACTTAAGTGGAAGTTGGAGTGGGATGATGAAGAGCTCGTTCGCACCAGCAAGCGTTTTGAGGAAACGCAAGGTATGGTTGAAAAAAATTGACACACTTAAAGGAATATGTCAATACAGAGTCTAATCTCCTGTGTTGCCGATTATATTTGTAAATAGGGCGACCGAGGTCAAAGACCTGAAGTGCGCCCTTGCCCAAGCCAAGTAGCAGGCGCGAGTGAGCCAAGCAGCCGCTGACAAAGCAGCTACGGATTTAGAGGCCGAGCAGGTAACCCGCCGTAAGTATGAGGAGCGGCTGACTGAAGTGGAGTGATACGTCCATTTTGCACCATGTTTTCTTAATGTTCTTTATAAATTATTTTATCCATAATAATGCTTTTTGGAGTAATTCTAATGCCTTTTCTCTCATAATTTGCAAGGAACACACCAAGAGGGAGAATTCAGGCAGCCGGAAATCTGGACCTGAAAAAGGTACGTCAGGCTACCTATTCTGCACAACTCCAAATAAGCTGAAACTTCACGGAGATTTTTTATGGAATATTTAAGAAATACTGGAGCCAATAACCACCAGAGGGGGGCCACCAAGTGGGTGATACATCTCCGTCGTATCTATAATTTTTTATTGTTCCATGCCAATATTCTACAACTTTCATATACTTTTGGCAACTTTTTATACTATTTTTGGGACTAACATATTGATCCAGTGCCCAGTACCAGTTCCTGTTTGTTGCATGTTTTTTGTTTCGCGGAATATACATATCAAACGGAGTCCAAACGGGATAAAAACTGACGGAGATTGTTTTTTGGAATATATATGATTTTTGGGAAGAAAAATCCACGCGAGACGATGCCCAAGGGGGCCACGAGGCAGGGGGCGCGCCCCTGACCCTCGTGGCTACCCTGTAAGGTGGTTGATGCCCTTCTTTCGCCGCAAGAATGCTAATATCTGGATAGAGATCGTGTTAAAATTTCAGCCCAATCAGAGTTACGGATCTCCGGGAATATAAGAAACAGTGAAAGGGAAGAATCTAGGAACGCAGAAACAGAGAGAGACAGAGAGACAGATCCAATCTCGGAGGGGCTCTCGCCCCTCCCACGCCATGGAGACCAAGGAACAGCGGGGAAACCCTTCTCCCATCTAGGCAGGAGGTCAAGGAAGAAGAAGAAGGAGGGGGACTCTCTCCCCCTCGCTTCCGGTGGCGCCGGAGTGCCACCGGGGGCCATCATCATCACCGCAATCTTCACCAAAAACTTCACCGCCATCATCACCAACTCTTCCCCCCCTCTATGCAGCGGTGTAACCCCTATTTTACCCGCTGTAATCTCTACTTAAACATGGTGCTCAACGCTATATGTTATTTCCCAATGATGTATGGCTATCCTATGATGTTTGAGTAGATCCGTTTTGTCCTATGGGTTATTTGATGATCGTGATTGGTTTGAGTTGCATGTTTTATTATTGGTGCTGTCATATGGTGCTCTCCGTGTCGTGCAAGCGTGAGGGATTCCAGCTGTAGGGTTTGCAATATGTTCATGATTTTCTTATGGTGGGTGGCGTGAGTGACAGAAGCACAGACCCGAGTAAGTAGGTTGTTTGCGTATGGGATAAAGAAGACTTGATACTTTAATGCTATGGTTGGGTTTTACCTTAATGATCTTTAGTAGTTGCGGATGCTTGCTAGAGTTCCAATCATAAGTGCATATGATCCAAGTAGAGAAAGTATGTTAGCTTATGCCTCCCCCTCAAATAAAATTGCAATAATGATTACCGGTCTAGTTATCGATTGCCTAGGGACAAATAACTTTCTCGTAACAACAAGCTCTTTACTAAAACTAACTTAGTTGTGTCTTTATATAAACAGCCCCTACTTTTTATTTACATGCTCTTTATTATCTTGCAAACCTATCCAACAACACCTACAAAGTACTTCTAGTTTCATACTTGTTGTAGGTAAAGCGAACGTAAATCGTGCGTAGAGTTGTATCGGTGGTCGATAGAACTTGAGGGAATATTTGTTCTACCTTTAGCTCCTCGTTGGGTTCGACACTCTTACTTATCGAAAACTGTTGCGATCCCCTATGCTTGTGGGTTATCAATACCTTTTTCTGGCGCCGTTGCCGGGGAGTCATAGCGTGGGGTGAATATTCTCGTGTGTGCTTGTTTGCTTTATCACTAAGTAATTTTTATTTGTCGTTCTTAGTGTTCTCTATCTGTAGTCATGGATATGGAACATGAAATACCAAAAAAAATTAGGTGTACCTACTACTCATGGAGATGGGGAACCTCCTAAAACCCTCGATGCTCATTATGTGAAAGATATTATGTACTACTTTGATAATCCTGTGAAAACCCCATTCAATTATGTTATGGGAGACACGTTGGACCAATGTGAATACTTTAGGGATTATCGCTTGACTCAAAAAGGGAAACTATTATGGGATCAAATTTATATGTTGAAATGGTATGCTAGGCAACTATGCTTGAGATATGATTATACTTGTTGCTCTAGGATGAAGGCTCCACACCTTCCCTTTTTATGCAAATTTAATTATAATGAAACCTTGGCTTCTTATGCTAATGGTATATATGATTACTATGATGTGGAACAAATAGAAGAATTTGTTGCTTTTATGGGTGCTTATGAAATTGAATCTTTGTCTAAAGAGTGTGAAATTTTGATGATTCAGTTTATAGACCTGAAAATTTAGCTATCCTTAAATATTGCTATGAGAATTATGAATTCAATGACGATATTGATGCGTTTATTGAGAAAGTCTCCGCTGTCCAAGAAGAGACTAATATTTTGCAGGAGTCTATGGAAGAAGAAATTGATGAAACTGTGAGCTCACTGGATGAAAAAGATGAGGAGGAGAGCGAAGAACAAAAGGAGGAAGAACGGATTGATCACCCGTGCTCACCTTCTAATGAGAGTAACTCTTCAACTCATACATTGTTTAATTTCCCTTCATGCTTACCGAAGGATGAATGCTATGATAATTGTTATGATCCCGTTGATTCTTTTGAAATATCCCTTTTTGATGATGCCTGCTATGCTTGTGGCCAAGATGCCAATATGAATTATGCTTATGGAGATGAACTTGCTATAGTTCCTTATGTTAAACATGAAATTGTTGCTATTGCACCCACGCGTGATAGTCCTATTATCTTTCTGAATTCTCCCGACTACACTATATCGGAGAAGTTTGCACTTATTAAGGATTATATTGATGGGTTGCGTTTTACTATTAAACATGATGATTTTGATGAATGTAATATGCATGTTCTTGCTGCTCCTACTTGCAATTATTATAAGAGAGGAACTATATCTCCACCTCTCTATGTTTCCAATACGATAGAATTGCAAGAAACTGTTTATAATATGCATTGGCCTTTACTATGTGTGCATGAATTGTTCTTTTATGACCTGCCGATGCATAGCAAGAGAGTTAGACTTCGTCATTACATGATATATGTTGCTTTGTGCTCACTACTAAATTACAAATCATTGCTAATTAAAATTGGCTTTGATATACCTTGGGATCCGGGTGAATTCATTACTTGAGCACTATATGCCTAGCTTAATGGCTTTAAAGGAAGCGCTGCCAAGGAGACAACCTGGAAGTTTTAGAGAGTCATTTATTTCTGTTGATTGCTTTCATATAGTTTAAAAACAACAAAAATAAAGAGGGGAACCTAAATCTTTTTTCAAAAAGGAAAGTGAAAGTGAGAGAGACAAGCATTGTTGAAGTGGGAGCTAGCCTTGAACTTTGTTCATGCTAACGGAAACTTTGTGAAGCTTGATTACAAAAACTTTTCAATAAAAATAATTATCCCCTTTTACAATTCCATTCTATTATAAAAATAATGTGCCAAGGTTTGCCTTTAGGATGTTTACTTTGCTTGTTGGTTTGTGCGGTGCAGGACAGAAACTTTGGCTGTAGTGCGCGATTTTACATTTTTTTTATTGGAACGTCAAATGGTTCTGATTCTTTCTACACTGTCTTTCTATACAAATTTTTTATTTTTCCTAATTTTGGCAGAATTTTTCAAGTATCAGAAGTATGGTGAATGTTCATATTATTACAGACTGTTTTGTTTTAGACAGATTCTGTTTTTGATGCATAGTTTGCTTGTTTTGATGAAACTATCGATTTATATCAGTGGATTAAGCCATGAAAAAGTTATATTACAGTAGACACAATGCAAAAACAAAATATGAATTGGTTTGCAACAGTACTTAGAGTAGTGATTTGCTTTATTATACTAACGGATCTTACTGAGTTTTCTGTTGAAGTTTTGTGTGGATGAAGTGTTCGATGATCGAGAAGGTCTCGATATAAGAAGAAGGAAGAGAGGCAAGAGATCAAGCTTGGGGATGCCCGAGGCACCCCAAGTAAGTATTCAAGGAGACTCAAGCATCTAAGCTTGGGGATGCCCCGGAAGGCATCCCCTCTTTCTTCAACAAGTATTGGTATATTTTCGGATTCGTTTCGTTCATGCGATATGTGCAATCTTGGAGCGTCTTTTGCATTTAGTTTTCATTTTTCTTTTATGCACCATGCTGGTATGAGATAGTCCTTGGTTGATTTATAGAATGCTCTATGCACTTCACTTATATCTTTTGAGTATGGCTTTATAGAATGCTTCATGTGCTTCACTTATATCATTTGAAGTTTGGATTGCCTGTTTCTCTTTACATAGAAAACCGCCATTTGTAGAATGCTCTTTTGCTTCACTTATATTTGTTAGAGCGTGGGCATATCTTTTTTAGAAAGAATTAAACTCTCTTGCTTCACTTATATCTATTTAGGGAGATGACAGGAACTGGTCATTCACATGGTTAGTCATAAAATCCTACATAAAACTTGTAGATCACTGAATATGATATGTTTGATTCCTTGCAATAGTTTTGTGATATAAAGATGGTGATATTAGAGCCATGCTAGTGGGTAGTTGTGGATTAGTAGAAATACTTGTGTTGAGGTTTGTGATTCCCGTAGCATGCACGTATGGTGAACTGTTATGTAACGAAGTCAGAGCATGAGGTATTTATTGATTGTCTTCCTTATGAGTGGCGGTCGGGGACGAGCAATGGTCTTTTCCTACCAATCTATCGCCCCTAGGGGCATGCATAGTAGTACTTTGCTTCGAGGGCTAATAAACTTTTGCAATAAGTATATGAGTTCTTTATGACTAATGTTGAGTCCATGGATTATACGCACTCTCACCCTTCCACCATTGCTAGCCTCTCTAATACCACGCAACTTCCGCCGGTACCATAAACCCACCATATACCTTCCTCAAAACAGCCACCATACCTACCTATTATCTCGTTTCCATAGCCATTCCGAGATATATTGCCATGCAACTTCCATCATCATCATATACATGACTTGAGCATTCATTGTCATATTGCTTTGCATGATCGTAAGATAGCTAGCATGATGTTTTCATGGCTTGTTCGTTTTTTGATGCCATTGCTACGCTAGATCATTGCACATACCGGTACACCGCCGGAGGCATTCATATAGTCATATCTTTGTTCTAGTATCGAGTTGTAATATTGAGTTGTAACTAAATAAAAGTGTGATGATCATCATTATTAGAGCATTGCCCCAGTGAGGAAAGGATGATGGAGACTATGGTTCCCCCACAAGTCGGGATGAGACTCTAGACGAAAAAAAATAAAAAAATAAAAAAAGAGAAAGGCCAAAAAAGAGAAGGCCCAAAAAAGAGAAAAAAATAAAAAAAATGAGAGAAAAAGAGAGAAGGGGCAATGTTACTATCCTTTTACCACAATTGTGCTTTAGAGTAGCACCATGTTCTTCATATAGAGAGTCTCTTGAGTTATCACTTTCATATACTAGTGGGAATTTTCATTATAGAACTTGGCTTGTATATTCCGATGATGGGCTTCCTCAAATGCCCGAGGTTTTCATGAGCAAGCAAGTTAGATGCACACCCACTTAGTTTCAGTTGGAGCTTTCATACACTTATAGATCTAGTGCATCTGTTGCATGGCAATCCCTACTCACTCACATTGATATCTATTGATGGGCATCTCCATAGCCCGTTGATACGCCTAGTTGATGTGAGACTATCTTCTCCTTTTTGTATTCTCCACAACCACCATTCTATCCCACCTATAGTGCTATATCCATGGCTCACGCTCATGTATTGCGTGAGGGTTGAAAATGTTGAAGCGCGTTAAAAAGTATGAACCAATTGCTCGGCTTGTCATCGGGGTTGTGCTTGATGTGAATATTTTGTGTGGTGAAGATGGAGCATATCCAGACTATATGATTTTGTAGGGATAACTTTCTTTGGCCTTGTTATTTTGAAAAGACATGATTGCTTTATTAGTGGGCTTTAAGTATTATTGTTTTTATGTCAAATGATAGACTATTGCTTTGAATCACTCGTATCTTAATATTCATGCCATAATTAGATATGTGATCAAGATTATGCTAGGTAGCATTCCACATTAAAAATTATCTTTTTAACATTTACCTACTCGAGGACGAGCAGGAATTAAGCTTGGGGATGCTGATACGTCTCTGTCGTATCTATAATTTTCGATTGTTCCATGCCAATATTCTACAACTTTCATATACTTTTGGCAACTTTTTATACTATTTTTGGGACTAACATATTGATCCAGTACCCAGTGCCAGTTCCTGTTTTTGCATGTTTTTTGTTTCGCGGAACATCCATATCAAACGGAGTCCAAACGGGATAAAAACTGACGGAGTTTTTTTTTGGAATATATATGATTTTTGGGAAGAAAAATCCACGCGAGACGATGCCCGAGGGGGCCACGAGGCAGGGGGGCGCGCCCCTAACCCTCGTGGCCACCCCGTAAGGTGGTTGATGCCCTTCTTTCGCCGCAAGAAAGCTAATATCTGGATAGAGACCGTGTTAAAATTTCAGCCCAATCGGAGTTACGGATCTCCGGGAATATAAGAAACGGTGAAAGGGAAGAATCTGGGAACGCAGAAACGGAGAGAGACAGAGAGACAGATCCAATCTCGGAGGGGCTCTCGCCCCTCCCACGCCATGGAGACCACGGACCAGAGGGTAAACCCTTCTCCCATCTAGGGAGGAGGTCAAGGAAGAAGAAGAAGGAGGGGGACTCTCTCCCCCTCGCTTCCGGTGGCGCCGGAGTGCCACCGGGGGCCATCATCATCACCGCAATCTTCACCAAAAACTTCACCGCCATCATCACCAACTCTTCCCCCCTCTATGCAGCGGTGTAACCCCTCTTTTACCCGCTGTAATCTCTACTTAAACATGGTGCTCAACACTATATATTATTTCCCAATGATGTATGGCTATCCTATGATGTTTGAGTAGATCTGTTTTGTCCTATGGGTTATTTGAGGATCGTGATTGGTTTGAGTTGCATGTTTTATTATTGGTGCTGTCATATGGTGCTCTCCGTGTCGTGCAAGCGTGAGGGATTCCAGCTGTAGGGTTTGCAATATGTTCATTATTTGCTTATGGTGGGTGGCGTGAGTGACAGAAGCACAGACCCGAGTAAGTAGGTTGTTTGCGTATGGGATAAAGAGGACTTGATACTTTAATGCTATGGTTGGGTTTTACCTTAATGATCTTTAGTAGTTGCGGATGCTTGCTAGAGTTACAATCATAAGTGCATATGATCCAAGTAGAGAAAGTATGTTAGCTTATGCCTCTCCCTCAAATAAAATTGCAATAATGATTACCAGTCTAGTTATCGATTGCCTAGGGACAAATAACTTTCTCGTAACAACAAGCTCTTTACTAAAACTATCTTAGTTGTGTCTTTATATAAACAGCCCCTAATTTTTATTTACATGCTCTTTATTATCTTGCAAACTTATCCAACAACACCTACAAAGTACTTCTAATTTCATACTTGTTGTAGGTAAAGCGAACGTCAAGCGTGCGTAGATTTGTATCGGTGGTCGATAGAACTTGAGGGAATATTTGTTCTACATTTAGCTCCTCGTTGGGTTGGACACTCTTACTTATCAAAAACTATTGCGATCCCCTATACTTGTGGGTTATCAGTGGGCACAACCCTCCTAGGCGCGCCAGCCCCCCCAGGCGTGCCCTGGTGGATTGTGGCCTCTTCGGCCCACCTCCGGTGCCCATCTTCTGGTACATAAGTGATTTTGACCTAGAAAAAATGAGGATAAGACTTTTGGGACGTAGCGCTGCCGCCTCGAGGCGGAACTTGGGCAGGAGCACTTTTACCCTCCGGCGGAGCGATTCCGCCAGGGGAACTCCCCCCCCCCCCCCCCGGAGTGGGAAATCATCACCATTGCCAACAACTCTCCCATCTTGGGGAGGGAAATCTCCATGAACATGTTCAACAACACCATCTCATCTCAAACCCTAGTTCATCTCTTGTGTTCAGTCTTGTTACCGGAACTATAGATTGGTGCTTGTGGGTGACTAGTAGTGTTGATTACATCTTGTAGTTGATTACTATATTGTTTATTTGGTGGAAGATTATATGTTCAGATCCATTATGATATTTAATACCCCTCTGATCTTGAGCATGATTATTATTTGTGAGTATTTACCTTTGTTCTTGAGGTCACGGGAGAAATCATGTTGTAAGTAATCATGTGAACTTGATATATGTTCGATATTTTGATGGTATGTATGTTGTTATTCCCTTAGTGGTGTTATGTGAACATCGACTACATGACACTTCACCATATTTGGGCCTAAGGGAATGCATTGTGGAGTAGCAATTAGATGGTGGGTTGCGAGAGTGACAGAAGCTTAAACCCCAGTTTATGCGCTATTCCATAAGGGACCGATTGGATCCAAAAGTTTAATGCTATGGTTAAAATTTATTCTTAATACTTTTCTTGTAGTTGCGGATGCTTGCGGGAGGGTTAATAATAAGTAGGAGGTTTGTTCAAGTAATAACAACACCTAAGCACCGGTCCACCCACATAACAAATTATCAAAGTAGCGAACACAAATCGAACCAACATGATGAAAGTGACTAGACGAAATTCCCGTGTACACTCGAGAACGCTTTGCTTATCATCAGAGACCGTTTTGGCATGTCCTTTGCCTCATAAGGATTGGGCTACCTTGCTGCACTTTTATTACTATTATCGTTACTTGCTCGTTACAAATTATCTTACTATCAAACTACTCCGCTACTTACAATTTCAGCACTTGCAGACAATATCTTACCGGAAACTACTTGTCATTTCCTTCTGCTGCTCGTTGGGTCCGACACTCTTACTTATCGCAAAGAGCTACAATTGATCCCCTATACTTGTGGGTCATCATGGAGCAGGCGCTCTAGGATGCCGCCAACAAGTGTGAGGCCTTGGAGGAGAGTAATAAGGCCCAGGCGACCGAACTCACCAAGGCCCTTCAAGAGGCAAAGGAGGCACAGACCGAGTCCCGGGCAGCTTGCGATTAGATCAAGCAAGCCGGACAGATAGCGGCTAAGCCCTTTCTTTTACAAAGTATATTTGGCGGTCAGAGATATGCCTTGCTTAATCGACTATGGAGTTCTCCAGACGCTTTTGTGGATCTTCCAGGGAGTGCGGCCGACGTCGCGCAATTCTTCCGGTCCCAAGAGGGAAACACCACGGAGAAGCTCTTCTGGTCTCGGCACTTGGCACCAGAAAGGCCGGCGTTGCTGAACAACCAGATGATGCAGTTGGCGGAGCTGCACAGGATGTCTGGTTTGGCCATGAAGGACATTATAGTCCAGCTATGGCTAGTCGGACCTGTTCTGAGAAGCTACTTCAGCTTGGTCAAGCGACTCGGCGACGCCCTACCCCGAGTTGAAGTTGTGAAGCGCTCGGCATGCATAGAGGGTGCGCGGATGGCCTTCACCCGCATCAAGATGCACTGGGCGAAGATGAAGGCTGCTGTCGTGGCCGTTGAGGGTCCACCTGAGGGCAATGATTACCACAAGCCGGAGCGATACTTCGAGGACATCCTGGAGGGTGCCCGTTTAATAGAGGGTCAATGCTCGAAGGATATTATGTTTGAATGAATGTATCCGGGCTGCCCGGACTTTGTATTATGAAACAAAGCCTTTGTATGATATGCTTGTTTATCTCAAATTATTTCCCCCCTGTGCGGCTGTTTGTTGTATCTGAAAGTTTTCCAATCGTCGGCTTCATCCCCCATGTAGATACTACGGGGGTGTTCAGAATAGCATGTGACCACACTTGTCCCAACGTCTTGGTCCGTAAAGGAGGTGATCGTGCAGCGAACTAGGCAATCAGACTATGCGGCTTTACCACTCTCACTTAGCCATAGGAGTTTGACAATGGGATTATAGGCTTAGCCCCTGGTGTTGTTCGGCTATCCGAACTTGGGTGCTTTAAACGCCTAACCGGGTAGATGCTAGTCCATTGTGTAATACAGAAAAAATCGCGAAAGATTTAATAAGTCACCGAACCGCTGACCAGCTCTCGCCATATCATGACAGTCAGTTTTCAGCTTTCTCTATTGAGGTATTTGACCGGACGAGCCGGAAACACAATCGCTGTAGTTCTCCCTTTACTACCTTAGCCGAACAAGCGGAACGTAAGGTGGTAACCACAGGAGCCGGGCAGGGACGGATTCAAGGGGGGACGAGGGGGGCTTGACCCCCCCCCCCCCAACGATTGTGTCGCCCCCTTAATAAGGGTTGTTGTTCGCTAATTTTTTCTGTTAGACAACTGACCGTGGGTTGTTTCACCCCCCTGTCCCTGTGTCGTTTGTTAACGTGAAGGCCAAAGCCCAAAATAGTGAGTAGCATTGCAGCCCATCATAGAAGATAAAGGGGCCAGTTAGTAGCACGCTAGCAGCAGTCGTTCTCTCAAAAATAAAAAGCGATCTGTGTAGAGATAAATGAGGCACGTACACACACGTCGCTATAATCGCTACATTTCCAAACTGCCTCCTGCAATCTAGGGTCACGCCTGTACATTGCCTTGCCGGTGATCTTTTTGTTATTCCGTCGCATCGCCGGACAATGGAAGAGGGCGGCCGCGGGTGAGCGCCGATCCCGTACGGATGAGTGGCAAAAAAACAAGGAAAAAAGGTTCTAGTTTAATACTGTACGAGCACTAGATCAGTTCTTGTTTTGTCCTTCTAAAACTATAATCTTTCTCCTAGTGCCACTGTTCTTTGATTACTTCCATAGAATTCCATGCTTTTTGGTGTTCCGACTTTGGAATTTGGTTCAATCAGTGAGTCGATCCCATCAATTACAGGGAAATTAATGAGATTTCCTAATGTGTTATCTATCACATCATATTATTGGTAATTATTAGTTTGTAAGATTATCTTGTGTTTCTAGAGTTGTGAATTTGTTTTTGTCATTAAAAAAGAATTTGTAATGTGTTTCTAGAATTTGTTTTTGTCATGTGAATGGAATTAATAAATAAAATCAGGCATGGTTGCACAGGCGTTTCCATTAGACCAGGCCCTAAAATTTTCTACCACAACATAGCAGTTGCCCATGAACTTAGTGTGAAACCTCGCCCCCCCCCCCATGCCAAAATCCTGGCTCCATTCCTGGAGCCGGGCAACCCAACTATTGACCAAAGACATGATTCGGAGCCGATGCATATAATGCGGTATTCGGGATGCTCAAGTGTACTATAAAAGTGTTCGATATTATTTTTTTTGAATCTTTGTGGCCGAATAAAGCCCCTGGCAATTGACGCCAATGTGTGTATGTCAATCAGTCATGAAGACGAAATATAGATTATGGAATAGGCCAATACCGAATAAGGTAGGACAAAACTGTTTCTGCTATATTCTGATTGGTACGCCAAACGTGCTCTTACAGAGAATGCCATAGTCATCAAGGCTATTTTACATGCCAAGAATTTGGGAACAAGGGAAAGTTGTATACAAGTCCTAAAAAAAGAAGAGGTGGTCTTGAAGATCCTTTGGACACTCTGCCGCAAGTCTGCACCGCTTTTCACCTTAGTGTAGGATCCTTTGAGAGGATCAATCGATCGAGGATACATAAGGGGACTGAAAAAGTGCCCTTGGACGCAAAATCAAGGAACATAACACCGGTATGACGGAAACTAGGGCGACAAGAGTGGAACAAAACACCAGGCATAAGGCCGAGCCTTCCACCCTCTACCAAGTATATAGATGCATTAAAGTAAACAATATATAATAATGATATCCCAACAATAAACATGTTCCAACAAGGAACAAACTCCAATCCTCACCTGCAACTAGCAATGCTATAAGAGGGGCTGAGCAAAGCGGTAACATAGCCAAACAACGGTTTGCTAGGACAAGGTGGGTTAGAGGTTTGACATGGCAATATGGGAGGCATGAAAAGCATGTGGTAGGTATCGCGGCATAGGCATAGCAAAAGAGCGAGCAACTAGCAAGCAAAGATAGAAGTGATTTCGAGGGTATGGTCATCTTGCCTGCAAAGTTCTTCGAGTTGACGTAAGCTTGATCCTCGTAAGCGTACTCAACGGGTTCCTCGATCACGTACTCGTCACCCAGCTCTACCCAAGGCAAGAACACAAGCAAGGGAAACACAATCAACCACGGTGCAATGCGCAAGCAACATGATGCAAAACATGGCATGATATGCGGGATGTAATATGCAATGCATATGCGTGCTTCGGAAAGGAAAGACTGAACCAGGACTCAACTTGGCAAACCAAGTGCGCCGCTGGAAAGATGAGTTGATTTCGGTCGAAATCGATATATAGATCACCGGAATCGGATGCACGGTTTGCAAATGGCAAGCAAAACAATAATGGCACTATTTTGCGATTAACAGCACGATGCCATCTAAAATGCATAAAGAAACTAAGCTACTATACTCTAACGTAGCAACAAAGCACATGGCAGTGATCCACTCAAGATTCCTGACAAAAGATGAACACTGGCAAATTCACACAATAGCAGGTTCAAACAAGCATGGCAAAAGTGCAAAAGATATCAGGTTCACAGACTTGGTGAAAATAACAACATGCTAGGATTTAACATCAGGAAGCAATGTTTAGAGCAAGTTATCAACATGCTACAGGAACATATCATGGCAAATCAAGGCATGGCATGAAACTAGTTAAAGCATATAACAAAAGTCCATTACTGACCATAAGCCAAAAAGGATCAGAAGTTATAATGGCAACCATGTAAACATAGCAAGTTTCGTTAACAGATTCAGACTTAGCAGAAAACAGGACATGGCATAAACAGAGTTACGTAGGCATGTTTGCGAGCTCGATGCACTCACCACAAGGCATTGCATGACAAACTAAGCATACACCCAGCAAGAAGACGTGATCAAGAAGCTAACCATGGCAAGAACCAACTCATAGAATGAATGGATCAACTACAACAACCTTGGCAAAATTGATTAACACGTAAACAATCTGCCCGGAACATTTTATAGCAAAAGTAGAGCAAGATTGGGTCATGCTACGGTACTCCATAATTGCAAACAAAGATATGGATGGATAGAACATAACAATATCTCAAAATCATCCTTACTGAACATGATCAAAAGAGGCACGGATCAATCTGTAGCAACATGAATACATGGCATAAAAATCACATCAGGGAAATGACTTTGAAGAATTCTAAGTCCCTGAAATCAGCAACATCACGAGAGCTACTTTGCATGCTTGTGCTAGTCACCAAATTGATCACAAAAATACATGGCATACACCCCTGTAAAGATGGCATGGCATAGCCCAAAACACATGTAGGGCTCAAGTTCATAGGAGGCACACATTAAACATGGAAACAATGACAAATGTCCATAATCTATTAAGAAACAGAAACTAACATTGTATAGCACTCTTGCAACAGCATTTAGGTCATCAAGATGAACTCAAACAATCATGGTGCAATGGAATGAAATGAAGAGCACATCCAGATGAACAATTTGATATATCACACGTGCAAAACGGAGCTACAGATGATGAGATATGGTGTTATGAACATGTCTAGAAAATATGCACAGGAAATGACTTAGTGAGAAAAAAAAGGTCAACCCTCTCTCTGGATCCAGATCTGAGGCACGGTCTCTGAGGTTGGCCGGGGAAAGCTCGCCGGAGTTCATAGGGTAAGAAGAGGCTCTCGGGCGTGGGAGAACTCGCCGGATCCGGAGGTGGAGACGGGGCGGCGCCGAGCGGCGGAGCGCGTGAGGTGGCGGCGGCAGGGCGCCTCAGGCGCGCGGGCGCGGAGGCGCGCGGCGGCCAGCGGCGAGCTCCGCGGCAGCGGCGCAGGGCTGAGCGGCGAGGGGCGGCTCGCCGGCGGGCGGATCCGGGGGCACGGGCGCGGGGCAGAGGCGCGACCCGAGCGGCGGCAGGCTTCGGGCCCCGCGGGCCTGCTGCGGGCTGAGGCGGGCCGGTGGCGCGCGGACGGCGGCGGCGACACGTGGCGGCTTGCGGTTGGACGTGGGTGGCGGTGCGGACACGTCCGGCCATCTCGGACGTGTCCAGCGGCGGCAGGGAGGTTGGATCTAGGGTTTGGGACGAAAATTTTGGGGAAGAGGACATATTTATAGGTAGAGGGAGCTAGGAGAGTCCAAATGAGGTGCGGTTTTTGGCCACGTGATCGTGCTCGAACGACTGAGAGGATGGATGGGGTTTAGATGGGTTTTGGGCCACTTTGGAGAGGTGTTGGGCTGCAACACACACGAGGCCTTTACGGTTCCTCGGTTAACCGTTGGAGTATCAAACGAAGTCCAAATGGCATGAAACTTGACAGGCGGTCTACCGGTGGTATACCAAGGACGCTTGGCAAGTCTCGGTCCAATCCGAGAACGTTTAACACCCGCACACGAAAAGAGGCAAAAGGGGACGCTGGAGGACGTAGGAGTGTCGGAATGCAAAACGGACAACGAAGAAAATGCTCGGATGCATGAGACGAACATGTATGCAAATGCGATGCACATGATGACATGATATGATATGCATGACATGGGCAAAAAGCAAAACGGAGACAAAACCCAACCATGAGGGAATATCATAACTTAGTGCCGAAAATGGCAAGAGTTGGAATACAAATATGGAAAGTTACATACGGGGCATTACAGCCATGGACTTCGGTTTTTCTTGGCCGAGGTGTCAGGAAAGCCACTCGTCATGGACGTTGTGTTTAAAGGCCGTGAGGGCGTTGGCATCCGGACAATCGACAATTTGGTTCTTTTTAATTAAGAACCTGGTCCAGAGTTTTTGGGCTGACTCTCTGGGTTGCTAGACTATGTGACTGAGGTCATTGGCGTCTGGAGGTCAGACATAGGTACCTTGGAAGTTGTCTCTAAAGGCGTCCTCCAGGTCTTCCCAGCTACCAATAGAGTTCTCTGGGAGGCTGTTTAGCCAGTGTCGTGTTGGTCCTTTCAGTTTCAAGGGATGGTATTTGATGGCATGGAGATCGTCACCGCGGGCCATGTGGATATGGAGAAGGAAATCTTCAATCCATACCGCGGGATCTGTCGTGCCGTCGTATGATTCAATGTTTACGGGTTTAAACCCTTCTGGGAACTGGTGCTGCATTACCTCGTCAAAAGCATAAGGGGTGTGTGGCGCCTCTCTATCGGGCAACGTCACGACGGAGTTCGGATGACATCCGTATGCGGTTTTTGGCCCTGGTGAGGTTATGCCTGTCAGGCCAAGCTTGACAGTCATCTTCTCGCATTGGGGCGCCCCTTTGATCCATAGATTGATCTTGGTTGGCCTGCTCTATTGCTCAGGTCTTGTCGTAGGTCGTAGGGGTATCCTGGAGCTGCTGTCTCTCTGCCCTTACGGCAAGGTGGTGCGGGTTGGTGTTCAGCGTAGGTGGCCGCTTTATCTTGCCCACGTGGTGGCCGGTCTGGTTCATCGGCGCGGTGATGACCCACAAGTGTAGGTGATCTATCTTAGCCTTTTCGATAAGTAAGAGTGTCGAACCCAACGAGGAGCAGAAGGAAATGATAAGCAGTTTTCAATAAGGTATTCTCTGCAAGCACTAAAATTATCGGTAACAGATAGTTTTGTGATAAGGTAATTTGTAACGAGTAGCAAGTAATAAAAGTAAATAAGGTGCGGCAAGATGGCCCAATCCTTTTGTAGTAAAGGAAAAGCCTGCACAAACTCTTTTTTGAAGGAAAGCGCTCCCGGGGACACTTGGGAATTATCGTCAAGCTAGTTTTCATCACGTTCATATGATTCACGTTCGGTACTTTGATAATTTGATATGTGGGTGGACCGATGCTTGGGTAGTATCCTTACTTGGACAAGCATCCCACTTATGATTAACCCCCATTGCAAGAATCCGTAACTACAACAGAAGTATTAAGGTAAACCTAACCATAGCATGAAACATATGGATCCAAATCAGCCCCTTACGAAGCAACGCATAAACTATGGTTTAAGCTTCTGTCACTCTAGCAACCCGTCATCTACTTATTAATTCCCAATGCCTCCCTCTAGGCCCAAACAATGGTGAAGTTTCATGTAGTCGACGTTCACATGACACCACTAGAGGGATGACAACATACATCTCATCAAAATATCAAACGAATACCAAATTCACATGACTACTTATAGCAAGACTTCTCCCATGTCCTCAGGAACAAACGTAACTACTCACAAAGAATAATCATGT
Source organism: Triticum urartu (assembly GCF_056163025.1). NCBI lineage: Eukaryota > Viridiplantae > Streptophyta > Magnoliopsida > Poales > Poaceae > Triticum > Triticum urartu. The sequence goes on along the minus strand of NC_141875.1, from coordinate 107,757,882 downwards.
TCATAATCAGAGGGGTATTAATATGCATAATGGATCTGAACATATGATCTTTCACCAAGTAAACGAACTAGCATCAACTACAAGGAGTAATCAACACTACTAGCAACCCACAGGTACCAATCTGAAGTTTGGATACAAAGATTGGATACAAGAGATGAATTAGGGTTTGAGATGAGATGGTGCTGGTGAAGATGTTGATGGAGATTGACCCCCTCCCGATGAGAGGATCGTTGGTGATGACGATGGTGATGATTTCCCCCTCCCGGAGGGAGGTTTCCCCGGCAGAACAGCTCCGTCGGAGCCCTAGATTGGTTCCGCCAAGGTTCCGCCTCGTGGCGGAGGAGTTTCGTCCAGTGAGCTTGCTTATGATTTTTTTTCCTTGAAGAAAGACTTCATATAGCAGAAGATGGGAAACAGAGGGCCACCAGGGGGCCCACGAGGCAGGGGGCGCGCCCAGGGGGTAGGGCGCGCCCCCCACCCTCGTGGCCAGGGTGTGGGCCCCCTCTGGTGCTTTCTTCACTCAGTATTTTTTATTAATTCCAAAAATGACTTCCATGAAGTTTCAGGACTTTTGGAGCTGTGTAGAATAGGTCTCTAGGATTTGCTCCTTTTCCAGCCCAGAATTCCAGTTGTCGGCATTCTCCCTCTTCATGTGAACCTTGTAAAATAAGAGAGAATAGGCATAAGTATTGTGACATAATGTGTAATAACAGCCCATAATGCAATAAATATTGATATAAAAGCATGATGCAAAATGGACGTATCAACTCCCCCAAGCTTAGACCTCGCTTGTCCTCAAGAGAAAGCCGAAATGGAAAAATATGTCCACATGTTTAGAGATAGAGGTGTCGATAAAATAAAATGCGGACATGAGGGCATCATGATCATTCTTAGAACAGCAACATATATATATTGTCATATGATCTCTTATGCTAAAGTAACAATTCATTCACACACTCAAGTATGAATTAGAAACTTCATTGAAAACTAACAAACCATAATCTCAGTCATTGAAGCAATTGCAATTTATCATAACATAGGAAAGAGTCAATATAAGAGCTTCTCAGCAAGTCCACATACTCAACCATATTTTAGTCTTTCATAATTGCTAACACTCACACGATATTCATGGTTATGAAGTTTTAATCGGACACAGAGAAATATAGGGGCTTATAGTTTTGCCTCCCAACATTTTACCTCAAGGGTAATGTCAACAATAATAGTTCATGAAAACCCACATCCAATTAGCCATATATATCAGGATCTTTCCAACACATTGTGCTTGCCAAAGGATAAAATGTAAAAAGGAAAGGTGAAGATCACCATGACTCTTATATAAGGTGGAAGATAAAATTAAAAGATAGGCCCTTCGCAGAGGGAAGCAGAGGTTGTCATGCGCTTTTATGGTTGGATTCACAAAATCTTAATGCAAAAGACCGTCACTTTATATTGCCACTTGTGATATGGACCTTTATTATGCAGTCCGTCGCTTTTATTTCTTCCACATCACAAGATCGTATAAAGCTTATTTTCTCCGCACTAATAATTCATACATATTTAGAGAGCAATTTTTATTGCGTGCACCGATGACAACTTACTTGATGGATCTTACTCAATCCATAGGTAGATATGGTGGACTCTCATGGCAAAACTGGGTTTAGGGATATTTGGAAGCACAAGTAGTATCTCTACTTAGTGCAAAGAAATTGGCTAGCAAGAGAGGGAAAGGCAAGCTCAACATGTTGGATGATCCATGACAATATAATTTATCTCAGATGAAAGAAAACATAACCCATTACGTTGTCTTCCTTGTCCAACGTCAACTCTTTAGCATATCATACTTTAATGAGTGCTCACAATTATAAAAGATGTCCAAGATAGTATATTTATATGTGAAAGCCTCTCTTTCTTTATTGCTTCCTATTAATTGCAATGATGACCAAAATTATGTTTGTCAACTCTCAACAACTTTTATTCATCATACTCTTTATATGTGAGCTCATTACTCTCCATAAGATCCATATGATCTCTTTATTTCTTTTTATTTCTTCTCTTTTATTCTATTCCCTCTAGATCATAGCAAAATAATCAAGCCCTTGACTCAACACTAATCTTTATTATATAAAACTCACAAACTCAATTACATAGGAAGATCATAAAGAAAAACTCACAACTAGATCATACTAAAACTTTATTCTACTAGATCAAGATATTATCAAAAGGATCGAACTAAGAAAAACGGTAAAGATAAAAGTGATGGTGATACGATACCGAAGCACTCCCCCAAGCTTGGCAGTTGCCAAGGGGAGTGCCCATACCCATGTGATTATATCTCTTTTTCCGGTGAAGGAGATGGAGTTGTTGATGATGTAGGCTTGTCGTACCTCTTCCAAGGCATAGGCTCACCATCATAGAAGGATGATCGAGTCTCCGGGGTCCTCAAATCTGCAACCAAACTCATCCTCTTGAATCTATATTCATACTCACAGTTTTGATTTTGCAGGTCATAGATCTGGGCTTGGAGGTGCTCGATTTTCTCATGAAGCTTGAAGATGGCCTCCACAATGTCCTTGGCGTACAGCTTGTGGTTGTTGGTGAACTCCGTGATCATTATGTGATTGGAGTCGAGTCCACGCTCCACCATCTCCTAACACTTGAAAATTTGTTGCTCCATTGCCTCGAGCCTTGTCTCCACGCTTCTGGTCCTCCTTGGTCCCTCCACATCACGGATGTGCAGCAAACCCTCATGCATCTCAATGGTTTGACGATGTTGCAGCACCTCCGCGAGGTAGGGGTTGATGACCTTCTCGAAGAACTTGTCCTTGGGGGCACTTGAAGAAGCCATGGCGATCTAGATCTGTCAGAAAAACAGCTCAAAACAAAGATAGGAGATATTTGCGTGATACGGTGGTTGCTACCTCTTGAGCACTTGCGTTGGTTTTCCCTTGAAGAGGAAAGGGTGGTGCAGCAAAGTAGCGTAAGTATTTCCCTTAGTTTTTTAGAATCAACGTATCAATCCAGTAGGAGGCTACGCGCGAGCCCCTCGCACCTACACAAAACAAATAAATCCTCGCAACCAACGCGATAAGGGGTTTTCAATCCCTACACTGTCACTTACGAGAGTGAGATCTGATAGATATGATATGATAATTTTTTTGGTATTTTTATGATAAAGATGCAAAGTAAAATAAAAGCAATGAAAATAACTAAGTATTGGAAGATTAATATGATGAAGATAGACCCCGGGGGCCATAGGTTTCACTAGTGGCTTCTCTCAAGAGCATAAGTATTTTAAGGTGGGTGAACAAATTACTGTTGAGCATTGACAGAATTGACCATAGTTATGAAAATATCTAGGTATGATCATATATATAGGCATCACGTCCAAGACAAGTAGACCGACTCCTGCCTGCATCTACTACTATTACTCCACACATCGATCGCTATCCAGCACACATCTAGAGTATTAAGTTCATAAGAACAGAGTAACGCCTTAAGCAAGATGACATGATGTAGAGGGATAAATTCATGCAATATGATAAAAAAAACCATCTTGTTATCCTCGATGGCAACAATACAATACGTGCCTTGCTGCCCCTACTGTCGCTGGGAAAGGACACCGCAAGATTGAACCCAAAGCTAAGCACTTCTCCCATTGCAAGAAAGATCAATCTAGTAGGCCAAACCAAACTGATAATTTGAAGAGACTTGCAAAGATAACCGATCATACATAAAAGAATTCAGAGAATATTAAAATATTGTTCATAGATAAACTTGATCATAAACCCACAATTCATCGGTCTCAAAAAACACACCGCAAAAGAAGATTACATCGAATAGATCTCCACAAGAGAGGGGGGAAACTTTGTATTGAGATCGAAAAAGAGAGAAGAAGCCATCTAGCTAATAACTATGGACTCGTAGGTCTGAGGTAAACTACTCACACTTCATCGGAGAGGCTATGGTGTTGATGTAGAAGCCCTCCATGATTGATGCCCCCTCCGGTGGAGCTCCGGAACAGGCCCCGAGATGGGATCTCGTGGATACAGAAAGTTACGGCGGTGGAATTAGGGTTTTGGCTCCGTATCTGATCGTTTGGGGGTACGTAGGTATATATATAGGAGGAAGAAGTACGTCGGTGGAGCAACAGGGGGCCCACGAGGGTGGAGGGCGTGCCTAGGGGGTAGGCACGCCCCCCTACCTCGTGGCCTCCCTGTTGGTTGCTTGACGTAGGGTCCAAGTCTCCTGGATCATGTCCGGTGGGAAAATCACGTTCCCGAAGGTTTCATTCCGTTTGGACTCCGTTTGATATTCCTTTTCTTCGAAACCCTAAAATAGGCAAAAAAACAGCAATTCTGGGTTGGGCCTCCGGTTAATAGGTAAGTCCCAAAAATAATATTAAAGTGTATAATAAAGCCCAATAATGTCCAAAACAGTAGATAATATAGCATGGAGCAATCAAAAATCATAGATACGTTGTAGACGTATCAAGCATCCCCAAGCTTAATTCCTGCTCGTCCTCGAGTAGGTAAATGATAAAAACAGAATTTTTGATGTGGAATGCTACTTGGCATAATTTCAATGTAATTCTTCTTAATTGTGGTATGAATATTCGGATCCGAAAGATTCAAGACAAAAGTTCAATATTGATATAGAAATAATAATACTTCAAGCATACTAACTACGCAATTATGTCTCTTCAAAATAACATGGCCAAAGAAAGTTATCCCTACAAAATCATATAGTCTGGCTATGCTCTATCTTCACCACACAAAGTATTTAAATCATGCACAACCCCGATGACAAGCCAAGCAATTGTTTCATACTTTTGACATTCTCAAAACCTTTTCAATCTTCACGCAATACATGAGCGTGAGCCATGGACATAGCACTTTAGGTGGAATAGAATGGTGGTTGTGGAGGAGACAAAAAGGAAGAAGATAGTCTCACATCAACTAGGCGTATCAACGGGCTATGGAGATGCCCATCAATAGATATCAATGTGAATGAGTAGGGATTGCCATGCAACGGATGCACTATAGCTATAAGTATATGAAAGCTCAAAAAGAAACTAAGTGGGTGTGCATCCAACTCGCTTGCTCACGAAGAACTAGGGCATTTTGAGGAAGCCCATCATTGGAATATACAAGCCAAGTTCTATAATGAAAATTTCCCACTAGTATATGAAGGTCATAACATAGGAGACTCTCTATTATGAAGATCATGGTGCTACTTTGAAGCACAAGTGTGGTAAAAGGATAGTAGCATTGTCCCTTCTCTCTTTTTATCTCATTTTTTTATTTGGGCCTTTTCTCTTTTTTTATGGCCTCTTTTTTTCGTCCGGAGTCTCATCCCGACTTGTGGGGGAATCATAGTCTCCATCATCCTTTCCTCACTTGGGACAATGCTCTAATAATGATGATCATCAAACTTTTATTTTCTTACAACTCAAGAATTACAAATCGATACTTAGAACATGATATGACTCTATATGAATGCCTCCGGCGGTGTACCGGGATATGCAATGACTCATGAGTGACATGTATGAAAGAATTATGAACGGTGGCTTTTCCACAAATACAATGTCAACTACATGATCATGCGAAGCAATATGACAATGATGGAGCGTGTCATAGTAAACAAAATGGTGTAAAGTTGCATGGCAATATATCTCGGAATGGCTATGGAAATGCCATGATAGGTAGGTATGGTGGCTGTTTTGAGGAAAGTATATGGTGGGTGTATGATATCGGCGAAAGGTGCGCGGTATTAGAGAGGCTAGCAATGGTGGAAGGGTGAGAGTGCGTATGATCCATGGACTCAACATTAGTCATAAAGAACTCATATACTTATTGCAAAAATCTACAAGTTATCAAAGCAAAGTATTACGCGCATGCTCCTAGGGGGATAGATTGGTAGGAAAAGACGTCCCCGACCACCATTCATAAGGAAGACAATCAATAAATAAATCATGCTCTGACATCATCACATAACGGTTCACCATACGTGCATGCTACGGGAATAACAAACTTTAACACAAGTATTTCTCAAATTCACAACTACTCAACTAGCATGACTCTAATATCACCATCTCCATATCTCAAAACAATTATCAAGTATCAAACTTCTCATAGTATTCAACACACTCATAAGAGAATTTTATTATTAATCTTGTATACCTAGCATATTAGGATTATTTAAGAAAATTACCAAGCTATTTAAGACTCTCAAAATAATCTAAGTGAATCATGAGAGATCAATAGTTTCTATAAAACAAATCCACCACCATGCTCTAAAAGATATAAGTGAAGTACTAGAGCAAAACTATATAACTCAAAAGATATAAGTGAAGCACATAGAGTATTCTAATAGTTTCCGAATCATGTGTGTCTCTCTCAAAATGTGTGTACAGCAAGGATGATTGTGGTAAACTAACAAATAAATACTCAAATCATACAAGACGCTCCAAGAAAAACACATATCATGTGGTGAAGAAAAATATAGCTCCAAGTAAAGTTACCAATGGAAGTAGATGAAAGAGGGGATGCCTTCCGGGGCATCCCCAAGCTTAGGCTCTTTCCACTCCTTGTTCCATAATCCATCAAATCTTTACCCAAAACTTGAAAACTTCACAACACAAAACTTAAAGTAGAAAATCTCGTGAGCTCCGTTAGCGAAAGAAAACAAAAGACCACTTCAAGGTACTGTAATGAACTTATTCTTTATTTATATTGGTTTTAAAACTACTGTATTCCAACTTCTTTATGGATTATAAACTATTTTACTAGCCATAGATTCATCAAAATAAGCAAACAACACACGAAAAACAGAATCTGTCAAAAACAGAACAGTCTGTAGTAATCTGTAGCTAGCGCAAGATCTGGAACCCCAAAAATTCGAAAATAAATTTCTGGACGTGAGGAATTTATCTATTAATCATATTCAAAAATAATTAACTAAATAGCACTTTCCGAATAAAAATGGCAGCAGTTCTCGTGAGCGCTAAAGTTTCTGTTTTTTACAGCAAGATTAACAAGACTTTTCCCAAGTCTTCCCAACGGTTCTACTTGGCACAAACACTAATTAAACACAAAAAACACAACCAAAACAGAGGCTAGATAAATTATTTATTACTAAACAGTAGCAAAAGCAAGGAATAAAAATAAAATTGGGTTGCCTCCCAACAAGCGCTATCGTTTAACGCCCCTAGCTAGGCATAAAAAGCAAGGATAGATCTAGGTATTGCCATCTTTGGTAGGCAATCCATAAGTGGCTCTCATAATAGATTCATAAGGTAATTTAATTTTATTTCTAGGAAAGTGTTCCATGCCTTTCCTTAAGGGAAATTGGAATCTAATATTTCCTTCCTTCATATCAATAATTGCACCAATCGTTCTAAGGAAAGGTCTACCAAGAATAATAGGACATGAAGGATTGCAATCTATGTCAAGAATGATAAAATCTACGGGCACATAATTCCTATTTGCAACAATAAGAACATCATTAATTCTTCCCATAGGTTTCTTAATAGTGGCATCCGCAAGGTGCAAGTTTAGAGAGCAATCATTAAAATCACGGAAACCTAACAAATCACACAAAGTCTTTGGAATCGTGGAAACACTAGCACCCAAATCACACAAAGCATAGCATTCATGATCTTTTATTTTAATTTTAATAGTAGGTTCCCACTCATCATAAAGTTTTCTAGGGATAGAAACTTCCAACTCAAGCTTTTCTTCATAAGATTTCATCAAAGCATCAACGATATGTTTGGTAAAAGCTTTATTTTGGCTATAAGTATGAGGAGAATTTAGCATGGATTGTAACAAGGAAATACAATCTATCAAAGAGCAGATGTTATAATTAAATTCCTTGAAATCCAAAATATTAGGTTCATTAACATCTAGAGTTTTGATCTCTTCAATCCCACTTTTATCAAATTTAGCATCAAGATCTAAAAACTCCGAATTTTTGGAACGCCTTGTAGGTAAAGGTGGATCATATTAAGTCCCATCATTATCAAGATTCATATTGCAAAACAAAGATTTAATAGGGGAAACATCAATAACTTTTAGATCTTCATCTTTATTATCATGGTAACTAGAAGAACACGCTTTTTATAAAGGAATCTTTCTTAGCACGCATCCTAGCGGTTCTTTCTTTGCACTCATCAATGGAAATTCTCATGGCTTTGAGAGACTCATTGATATCATGCTTAGGTGGAATAGATCTAAGTTTCAAAGAATCAACATCAAGAGAAATTCTATCAATGCTCCTAGCCAAATCATCAATCTTAAGCAATTTTTCTTCAATCAAAGCATTGAAATTCTTTTGAGTAGTAATAAATTCTTTAATATTAGATTCAAATCAGAGGGAATCTTATTATAATTTCCATAAGAATTGTTGTAGGAATTACCATAGTTATTAGAGGAATTACTAGGATAAGGCCTAGGATTAAAATTTCCTCTATACGCGTTGTTACCAAAATTGTTCCTACCAACAAAATTCACATCCATAGATTCATTATTATTCTCAATCAAAGTAGACGAAGGCATATCATTAGGATCAGAAGAAACACTTTTACTAGCAAATAATTTCATAAGTTCATCCATCTTTCCACTCAAAACATTAATTTCTTCTATCGCATGCACTTTCTTATTAGTAGATCTTTCAGTGTGCCATTGAGAATAATTAACCATAATATTATCTAGGAGTTTAGTAGCTTCTCCTAAAGTGATTTCCATAAAAGTGCCTCCCGCGGCTGAATCTAAAAGATTTCTAGAAGCAAAATTCAATCCGGCATAAAATTTTTGTATAATCATCCACAAATTCAAACCATGAGTAGGGCAATTACGTATCATTAATTTCATCCTCTCCCAAGCTTGTGCAACATGTTCATGATCAAGTTGCTTAAAATTCATAATATCGTTTCTAAGAGAGATGATCTTAGCGGGAGGAAAATGCTTAGAGATAAAAGCATCTTTGCACTTATTCCACGAATCAATACTATTTTTAGGCAAAGACAAAAACCAAGCTTTAGCACGATCTCTAAGCGAAAAAAGGAAATAGATTCAATTTAACAATATCATTATCCACATCTTTCTTCTTTTGCATATCACACAAATCAACGAAGCTATTTAGATGGGTAGTGGCATCTTCACTAGGAAGGCCGGAAAACGGATCTTTCATGACAAGATTCAGCAAGGCAGCATTAATTTCACAAGATTCAGCATCGGTAAGAGGAGCAATCGGAGTGCTAATAAAATCATTGTTGTTGGTATTGGTAAAGTCACACAATTTAGTGTTATCTTGAGCCATCGTGACAAGCAAGCAATCCAACACACAAGCAAACAAGAAATGGGCAAAAAGAGGCAAATAGAGAAAGAGAGGGAGGATAGAGAGAGAGGGCGAATAAAATGGCAAGGGTGAAGTGGGGGAGAGGAAAACGAGAGGCAAATGGCAAATAATTGTGACGCCCCCGATTTGACCGTACACTAATCATACACTCAAACGTGTACGATCAAGATCAGAGACTCACGGGAAGATATCACAACACAACTTTACAAATAAAATAAGTCATATAAGCATCATATTACAAGCCAGGGGCCTCGAGGGCTCGAATACAAGAGCTCGATCATAGACGAGTCAGCGAAAGCAACAATATTTGAGTACAGACATAAGTTAAACAAGTTTGCCTTAAGAAGGCTAGCACAAACTGGGGATACAGATCAAAAGAGGCGCAGGCCTCCTGCCTGGGATCCTCCTAAACTGCTCCTGGTCATCGTCAGCGGCCTACACGTAGTAGTAGGCACCTCCAGTGTAGTAGGAGTCGTCATCGACGGTGGCGTCTGGCTCCTGGACTCCATCGTCTAGTCGCAGCAACCGGGTAAAGGAAGGGGGAAAGGGGGGAGCAAAGCAATCGTGAGTACTCATCCAAAGTACTCGCAAGCAAGGAGCTACACTACATATGTATGCATTGGTATCAAATGAAAAAGGGGAATCATATGTGGACTAACTGTAGAATGCCAGAATAAGAGGGGGTAGCTAGTCCTATCGAAGACTATGCTTCTGGTAACCTCCATCTTGTAGCATGAGGAGAGAGTAGATGGTAAGTTCACCAAGTAGCATCGTGTAGCATAATCCTAACCGGCGATCCTCTCCTCGTCGCCCTGTGAGAGAGCGACCACCGGTTGTATCTGGCACTTGGAAGGATGTGTTTTATTAAGTATCCGGTTCTAGTTGTCATAAGGTCAAAGTACAACTCCAAGTCGTCCTGTTACCAAAGATCACGGCTATTCGAATAGATTAGCTTCCCTGCAAGGGTGCACCATATTTCCCAACACGCTCGATCCCCTTTGTCCGGACACACTTGTATGGATCATGCCCGGCCTCGGAAGATCAACACGTCGCAGCCCTACCTAGGCACAACAGAGAGGTCAGCATGCCATTCTAAATCCTATGGCGCAGGGGTCTGGGCCCATCGCCCATTGCACACCTACACGTTGCGAACGCGGGCTGTGAGCAGACCTAGCCTCCCTTATAAAAGAGCAGGCGTTCCGGTCCAACCTGGCACGCGCTGCTCAGTCGCTGACGTCACGAAGGCTTCGGCTGATACCATGACGTCGAGTGCCCATAACTGTTCCCGCGTGCTTGGTTAGTGCGTATAGGCCAGTAGCCAAACTCAGATCAAATACCCAGATCTCATTAAGCGTGTTATTTTGAAGTAACCGCGAACGCCGACCAGGGCCAGGCCCACCTCTCACCTAGGTGGTCTCAACCTGCCCTGTCGCTTCACCACAAAGTAACAGTCGGGGGCCGTCGGGAACCTAGGCCCACCACTACCTGGGTGGAACCAGCTGCCCCTTCAGCCCCCAACATCGGAATCACTTGCGGGTACTCAACGAGTCGACCCGACTTTATTCACCACCTGTATAGCATGTATATATGTATGTATATACCCGTGATCACCTCCCGAGTGATCACGGCCCCATAGTATAGCATGGCATACGGACAAGAATGTAGGGCCACTGATGAAGTACTAGCAACCTATACTAAGCATGTAGGATTGCAGGTAAGGTATCAATAACTGTAGCAACAATGACAGGCTATGCAACAGGATAGGATTAACGAAAAGCAGTAAACATGCTACACTACTCTAATGCAAGAAGTAGAGAGAAGAGTAGGCGATATCTGGTGATCAGGGGGGGCATGCCTGGTTGCTCTGGCAAGAGAGAGGGATCGTCAACACAGTAGTTGTACTGGGTAGCAGCGGCGTCTGTCTCGTAGTCTATCGGAGAGAAGAGGGGGAAGAAACAATAAATATTAAGAAAACAGATGCATAGTGATGCATGACATGACAAGTAGCGGTGTTAGGGGTGCCCTGACGCGGTATGAGGTGGTACCGTCGAAGGGGGGAAACATCCGGGAAAAGATCCCGGTGTTTCGCGTTTTCGGACAAATGAATCGGAGGGGGAAAGTTGCGTGTTTGCTATGCTAGGGATGTGTGGCGGACGAACGGGTTGCGTACACGGATTCGTCTCGTCGTTCTGAGCAACTTTCATGTACAAAGTTTTTTCATCCGAGTTACGGATTAATTTATATGATTTTTAAAGATTTAAACATTTTCTGAATTTATTCTTATTTCGAAAATAATTGTTAAAATGCTAGATGCACCCAACACAGTGTACACAAAGTGTACACAGTGACTGACAGGTGGGCCAGGGGGTCCCCGTTAACCAGTCAACGTTTGACTGGTCAACAGGGAGTGGCCCCCTGTCATAGGTTGTTTTGCTAATTACAAATTTAACCTAGTTTAGTTAGCATGCTAATTAAACTTAATTAATTATCTAAACTGGATTAACTAAGAATAATTAATTAACTATCTATTTATTTATTATTTTTATACTTTTAAAAAAATACAGTGGAAGGGCCCAACTGCCAGTGGCACAGAAGGCCACTGGAGCGGCTTAACGGGCACGGGCGGGGGGTGTCGTCGGGATTAACCCGGGCGATGGCACGCCGGTGGCCAGAGGCCACGTCGGGCGATGGGAAAGGCAGCGGGGGGAGGTCGGACGGCCGGAGGTGCGCTGGCGAGCGGAAGGGGCGCGGCCCTAGGCCCCCAGCGGGGGGGAGGAACGACGAGCGAGGGGGCCACGGCCGCGGCAGAGGAGGCGACGCGAGACGGCTGCGGCGCACGCGAGCGGCGGGGCGTCGGCGAGGCAGCACGGCAGCGGCGGGGCGGATGGGTGAGGCTGGGCGCGGTCGCGGCTGCGACGGAGGAGCAGCAGCAGCGGGCTAGCAATAGCAGCAGCACGGCAACAGCAGCTACGGGATGGCGCGGGGCAGCAGCAGCGCAACGGCGGGCGGCGGCGCGTCTCGGGCACGTTGGTGGAGCAGTGCGGCGTGAAGACGAGCAGGCAGGGCGGCGGAGCGGGGCGCGTCGATGGCAGGAGAAGCAGCAGCGAGCAGCATACAGCAGAAGCAACACACCCGCAAGCAGTCGAGCACGGCGCGGCCGGCAGGCATGGGCCACGGCGAGCAATGGCGCAGCGTGGCCAGGCGAAGGTGGGCGCGGGCATGAGCGGCCAGGGGCGCGAGCGCGGTCAGGGGCTCGTGGCGAAGCGCTCAGGGCGTGGTGGGGCCGAGCTTCAACGGCCGTAGCCACGGAGGCGACGTGGCCGGCGGAGCAAGGCTCCGGCTCCGGTGAAATCCACGGTTAGATGACGCAAATCGGCAAGGGGGAGGGGAAACATGCAAGGGCTCACAAGGTAGTCGTAGAGATGCTCAATGTGCTCGGGGGAGACTCGATGGCGGCGATCCAACGACGGCGATCCATGGTGGCCGTGGAGGAAGATGATGAGGAGGAGCTCGATGCAGCGCGTGTGGTCTCGCGGGAGTTGCTGGAGAGGAAGAGGACGTCGAGGCACTCCTGTTGGACACGATGGAGGGTGAGGCGGCAACGGTAGCCATGGTTATGGCGTCGATGCAACCATGGCGATCTCGACCGAGGTGGGAGAAGGCAAGTGAGGGAGGGATGGCGGGTTAGGGTTGTCTAGGGTGTCGAGGGAGGTCCTTATCCACAAGGGGGAGCCGTGGGATGCTCGACACGAGGAGATCAGGGGCGTGGACGGGTGCGCCAGCTCCACGCCATGGCTCTGTCTTCCCCCTATACAGGGGTTGAAGAAAGGCCCTGGTGGTGGGCTGGGCCTGGTACAGTGGAGTTGACGGGCCAAGTTCACAGGGGCTTTCTCCTTCTTTTATACTTTTTCTGTTTTGCTTTTCTTTCAACGTTTGCAATTTTTTTGTAGTAAATGAATTTTCTTCTAAAAAGTTTTTTTGCACATAAATACTAGGCCATATATTAAGGGTGCACACAAGGTTTGGGTTCAACCAAAAAATTTTAATTAATTATTTATTTTGAAAAGGGCATTTTATTTACAGTTGGACCATTTATTATTTTCTTAGGAATTTATTTGTGAGTCAAGTGAAGTTGGTTTCAACAAGACAATGATCAGGAGAATTTGTAGAATTATTCGAACATTTTAGTTATACCGTTCAAAGAAATAATTATTTCACTTGCAATTTAAATTTTCATTCGACTTTGATTTTATCTCTGGGTAATTTGGCTTAGTTAAACTTGTTGACATGGCACCATTAGTGTGAGGTCGCTGTAGCATGACTATCCGGGCGTCACAATTCTCCTCCACTACAAGAAATCTCGTCCCGAGATTTAAGAGGTTTGGTAGGGGGAAAGTTCTGGTTACGAAATTCTAACGAGTCTTCTCGGTCTTGGTTGCTCTTCTCAAAGAGGTCGATCCATTACGTTGATGTCTTCATTTATCTGCTTCGGGTCATCATGATGAAGTCGGCATCCTTTCTTCAGGAACTCCAACGTACTTATGAAAGAATAAAGGGGGGGTATTCTAGGAGAACAGACCTCTGCAAGGTTGACTATCTGGTCAATAACATCAGGGAAGGTGGCGGAAAGTAACTCTCGAATTGAAACTTAAGAAGATATCGGGAGCAAAGTAAGAAGGTACCATGAGAAGTTCCAGACGGATAGGCAATCGTTCGATGCCTAATCAGAAGGTGAAAGGGTTTCAGGGCAACGAGAATAAGTATTGCGTCTCATACCAGAATAGATCACTAGACTGGTGGTCCGTGAATTACATACGAAGTCAAGCGCGAGGAACAACCTTGGGAACAAGTGGTGTACAGGAGAGTCAGGTTTCGATCCTATGGAACTATGGGTTATGGGCCCACCATGTGGGTTAAAATAAGGAAGGGCATTGACATCTGGCACGGTCATGATAGCAAGGCATGTCAGAGAATAACCAGTCAGTTATGTTGACTGCATCGTTGGTACCAAGGGCGAGGGACAAAGAGAACCATTTTCCTGCTCGTTGAACGAGGCAGACCATTAGGCAAAGTTATCGTCCATCTGTGGCTACCAAAATGTTATCAACAATAGTAACATAGTCTTACTGACAGAGTTGTACACCGAGGTGTTTACCTAAGCACTGAATTATTATTGCTTGGATCATATAGATCACAAGAAATGTTAAACCAAACAATGGAAAGGAAAGTATGGTTATCAGATTAAACAGAACAATGGAAAGGAAAATGTGTTTAAACACATATTTCAGGGGTATATCCTTCCTAAGGATAAGCAGAGCATGATATCCACGACAGGATATAAAGTATAAAACCATTTAGGTAGGGGAGAGAAATTTCCTGACATTATCCATACAACGGGGTTTGGATAATGGATATAGAAAACTTAGCATTGCGCTTCAAATGCTCTTATTGAAAATCGGAGTACCACAGGCATGCTTCGAGATAGCATTGACATGGTCTTCATGCAAAGGTCAAACTTTGGATACTCAAAGGATTTATCAGGAACAACTTATAGAATAAGTCTTCAATTTCATCATGGAAGAAGGGTTTAACCTTGCCAAAAGGAAATTATAACAATAGGTCCTCCGGCCAGGTGTGCTAGGCATGACCTCACCTTATCGGGTTAAAAACTAATGTTATAACTCTTGGGAATACGTTCCAACCATCATATCACACCGAGATTCAGATCCGATTGGTGTGAGGATACCTCGGACTCAGGATGCCTGAGAAGAAAGGTGCAACACAAATCATCGAGATGACATTGTAAAATTCTCGGGAAATGAATTATGGAAGTGAGTCCCGAAACAAGATTTCATCAGTAAACCAACGAGAGGATGAGGAGGTGACAGATGGACTCAGCGACAATCCATTGAGATTTCCAAAAGATGAATGTCCACGGTTATGTGAACAAGGAGATAGCATTTGTCAGATCAAATGATATAATGATGTATGCTTGAGGAAACATATACAATTTAAACATTGGTTGAAAGGTGCACCCGAATTATGGGCTTAGGTAGCAAGATCAATGATAGAAGGGTGATTCGATATCCAATACACAAAGAATGTAACTATCGTTCAATAACTTACAAGCAATAGGGTTGCTACAAGTTTTGAAATTTTCACATCATAGTCCATTTGCCGGTATTCCGGTTGGAACATGGGGACCAAGAAAAGAAGGACAGTGGTGATAAATATCACTTGTATCAAGAATTCTGAAGACATGGTGAAATTCCCATGACATTGTTGACATAAAAGATGGTAATACTCCAAGGTAAAGAAGAACAAATGTTGGATAGCAAGGATCTCAAGGTATAACACAAAACACAAATAAGTTTGTGTTGAACGGAAGGCAATAAAGTGGTCAATGGTAACACAAACCATCGAGGGGCGAGGATGGTATTTCTCATCAAGAATTTGATATATATCTTGGAAGAGCTCAGGATGTTGATGATGAACACGACACATTTGTTGAAAGATTTCATGAATATGTAATCGGTCGGCGATGACATCAAGTCAAATGATGATGAAGCAAAAAAGTTATGGGAACCAAGGGTACAACACAAACTCGAAATCAAGTTTGTTGTTCAAGGAGAAATGATATGACGAGGAAGATCAACGTAAGATTAGGTCATCGTCGAAAATTGTGCTCCGAGAAGGACCAGGTAGCACAGTTAAAATTTAGCATGATGATTATATAGCCAATCGGGCTAGGAATGACTTGAAAGATTATTAAACTCATAAGCAACGAAAATTACTTAGAGTTATTGAATATGAGTACAGACTCGATTCACTATCGGTGTCCTGGAGTGTCTAACAGTTCAGAACCCGGGGAAAATTGGAATCGGTGAGAATTAGTACTTGAAGAAGAACTCATAAGAAGTAATATCGTTCTATGATATTATCGACATACCACGGGGTAATACTCGAAGGTAGATCATAATAGAGGTTGCAGAGGTGTATTGATCTGCAAAAAAACAAGTGCTTTAACTTGTCCCCGAATATGAAATCAAGGAGAAAATATGGTCGGAACCACGATTGAAAAGGGTCAATTCGCAGATTCCAAATGATATTATATCAAGGGAATAGTTATTATTACAAGAAGCTTCCATGATAGGATATACATCGTGTCCATGTGCATGAACACAAAGTTCAAGGTCGACTCCCACTTCTTCAATGTATAACCTTCCATTCACCTCTCGTATTTCGAAAATAACATTAGTTGTTGAAAGTTTTTACCTGGTGCAATACCAGATAAGTATGACCTGTGAAATCTTTCGGGTTCACACGGATTAGGGAAGGCGTAGGTTCAACCCATCAGGGCATCTTAGGAGCATATGCCACAAATTCCAAGAATAAATAACACAAGCTCAATAGTAGAGCATGCTTGAGAAAGCAGAGGATACAATTTACCAAAGGCATTATGTATCCGAGGAAAGGCTCACAAGCTTATTGAATATGAAGGACGCTGTCGGATAAAATCTGACAAAGGGTCTGGTGGTCCACAAGGGATCTGATGTGAGCATCGATACTCAACCAAAGGAAGAAAGAATGCAAGGAGATCAGATTATAGAAACAACTGACTAACTCCAAGCTCAAATACAAAGGAATTATGAATTCCAAGACAAGGGATCACAAGCAATGCTCTAATTAGGGATGGATAAGTTGAATAGCCTTAGGGGTACAATCGATGGCAATTTGATTGGTCGAGATCCAGCTCATGTTAAAATGCCGTCTGAGCCAGAAGGATGAATTCTAGGATCTGATTGAGGATGGCAAGCATTCGCAAAATATTGAATCAAGGGACTCAAAATGACAGTGACAAAGGATGTCAACGGAGATTTCTACAAATATGGAATTAACCATAGTGCCGAAAGGTAAGGAATTCAGGAACAATAGGCTACTGAGGATTTTCAAAAAAACGAATAGTATTTTGAAGACTTTTATTAAATACATGAATCAACTGGGGATGAGAGGATACTCGATAAGTGCAATAAATTATCCGTAGGGGTATCCAGGTGGCAAAGAACTGCAAGGCAGTAGGCTCAAAGTATTCTTGGAACAATAGAGAGAATTTCGAGGTATATTGTAATAACAAGATCAACTTGGAATAAAAGTAAGAACGACGGGTGTATGTATTTATCCATAGGGGTATTTTAGGGGTAGGGAATTACAAAAGCAACGGGCACAAAGTCTTGAGAGAACATCATAGAGTATCTTTGGAATCTTCTGGTGCAACAGGCGACCATCTGTAATAAGGGCCTCTCCGGAAGGAAGTAATTACAAGAACCTAGAGTTAGAGTTAGCAAAACCTTTTAACCCGAATAGAAGAGAGATAAGAGTCCTAGAGTATAACAAGAAATAAAATATCCTAATATCACCCAAATGGCGACGTGGGCCCGTAAGGCACACAGCCATGTTAGTAAAAACTTTTGTAATGTCTAGACTCGACTTCGGCCAAGGAGTGTGGAAGGGGGATTCCTACAGGCAGTCGACTCTGATACCAACTTGTGACGCCCCTGATTTGACCATACACTAATCATACACTCAAACGTGTACGATCAAGATCAGAGACTCACGGGAAGATATCACAACACAACTTTACAAATAAAATAAATCATACAAGCATCATATTACAAGCTAGGGGCCTCGAGGGCTCGAATACAAGAGCTCGATCATAGACGAGTCAGCGGAAGCAACAATATCTGAGTACAGACATAAGTTAAACAAGTTTGCCCTAAGAAGGCTAGCACAAACTGGGGATATAGATCGAAAGAGGTGCAGACCTCCTGCCTGGGATCCTCCTAAACTACTCCTGGTCATCGTCAGCGGCCTGCACGTAGTAGTAGGCACCTCCAGTGTAGTAGGAGTCGTCATCGACAGTGGCGTCTGGCTCCTGGACTCCATCGTCTGGTCGCAGCAACCGGGTAAAGGAAGGGGGAAAGGGGGGAGCAAAGCAACCGTGAGTACTCATCCAAAGTACTCGCAAGCAAGGAGCTACACTACATATGTATGCATTGGTATCAAATGAAAAAGGGGAATCATATGTGGACTGAACCGCAGAATGCCAGAATAAGAGGGGGATAGCTAGTCCTATCGAAGACTACACTTCTGGTAACCTCCATCTTGCAGCATGAGGAGAGAGTAGATGGTAAGTTCACCAAGTAGCATCATGTAGCATAATCCTAACCGGCGATCCTCTCCTCGTCGCCCTGTGAGAGAGCGACCACCGGTTGTATCTGGCACTTGGAAGGATGTGTTTTATTAAGTATCCGGTTCTAGTTGTCATAAGGTCAAAGTACAACTCCAAGTCGTCCTGTTACCAAAGATCATGGCTATTCGAATAGATTAACTTCCCTGCAAGGGTGCACCATATTTCCCAACACGCTCGATCCCCTTTGTCCGGACACACTTGTATGGGTCATGCCCGGCCTCGGAAGATCAACACGTCGCAGCCCTACCTAGGCACAACAGAGAGGTCAGCATGCCATTCTAAATCCTATGGCGCAGGGGTCTGGGCCCATCGCCCATTGCACACCTACACGTTGCGAACGCGGGCGGTGAGCAGACCTAGCCTCCCTTATAAAAGAGCAGGCGTTCCGGTCCAACCTGGCACGCGCTGCTCAGTCGCTGACGTCACGAAGGCTTCGGCTGATACCATGACGTCGAGTGCCCATAACTGTTCCCGCGTGCTTGGTTAGTGCGTATAGGCCAGTAGCCAAACTCAGATCAAATACCCAGATCTCGTTAAGCGTGTTATTTTGAAGTAACCGCGAACGCCGACCAGGGCCAGGCCCACCTCTCACCTAGGTGGTCTCAACCTGCCCTATCGCTTCACCACAAAGTAACAGTCGGGGGCCGTCGGGAACCTAGGCCCACCACTACCTGGGTGGAACCAGCTGCCCCTTCAGCCCCCAACATCGGAATCACTTGCGGGTACTCAACGAGTCGACCCGACTTTAGTCACCACCTGTATAGCATGTATATATGTATGTATATACCCGTGATCACCTCCCGAGTGATCACGGCCCCATAGTATAGCATGGCAGACGGAAAAGAATGTAGGGCCACTGATGAAGTACTAGCAACCTATACTAAGCATGTAGGATTGCAGGTAAGGTATCAATAATTGTAGCAACAATGATAGGCTATGCAACAGGATAGGATTAACGGAAAGCAGTAACATGCTACACTACTCTAATGCAAGCAGTAGAGAGAAGAGTAGGCGATATCTGGTGATCAGGGGGGCCTTGCCTGGTTGCTCTGGCAAGAGAGAGGGGTCGTCAACACCGTAGTCGTACTGGGTAGCAGCGACGTCTGTCTCGTAGTCTATCGGAGAGAAGAGGGGGAAGAAACAATAAATATTAAGAAAACAGATGCATAGCGATGCATGACATGACAAGTAGCGGTGTTAGGGGTGCCCTGACGTGGTATGAGGTGGTACCGTCGAAGGGGGGAAACATCCGGGAAAAGATCCCGGTGTTTCGCGTTTTCGGACAAATGAATCGGAGGGGGAAAGTTGCGTGTTTGCTATGCTAGGGATGTGTGGCGGACGAACGGGTTGCGTACACGGATTCGTCTCGTCGTTCTGAGCAACTTTCATGTACAAAGTTTTTTCATCCGAGTTACGGATTAATTTATATGATTTTTAAAGATTTAAACATTTTCTGAATTTATTCTTATTTCGAAAATAATTGTTAAAATGCTAGATGCACCCAACACAGTGTACACAAAGTGTACACAGTGACTGACAGGTGGGCCAGGGGGTCCCCATTGACCAGTCAACGTTTGACTGGTCAACAGGGAGTGGCCCCCCTGTCATAGGCTGTTTTGCTAATTACAAATTTAACCTAGTTTAGTTAGCATGCTAATTAAACTTAATTAATTATCTAAACATGATTAATTAAGAATAATTAATTAACTATCTATTTATTTATTATTTTTATACTTTTTAACAAAATACAGGGGAAGGGCCCAACTGCCAGTGGCACAGAAGGCCACTAGAGCGGCTTAACGGGCGCGGGCGGGGGGTGCCGTCGGGATTAACCCGGGCGATGGCGCGCCGGTGGCCAGAGGCCACGTCGGGCGACGGGAAAGGCAGCGGGGGGGTCGGACGGTCGGAGGTGCGCTGGCGAGCGGAAGGGGCGGCCAGGGGCGCGGCCCTAGGCCCCCAGCGGGGGGGGAGGAGCGACGAGCGAGGGGGGCCACGGCCGCGGCAGAGGAGGCGACGCGAGGCGGCTGCGGCGCAAGCGAGCGGCGGGGCATCGGCGAGGCAACACCGCAGCGGCGGAGCAGATGGGTGAGGCTGGGCGTGCGCGCGGCTGTGACGGAGGAGCAGCAAAAGCGGGCCAGCAGTAGCAGCAGCACGGCAACAGCAGCTATGGGATGGCGCGGGGCAGCAGCAGCGCAACGGCGGGCGGCACCGCGTCTCGGGCGTGTTGGTGGAGCAGTGCGGCGTGAGGACGAGCAGGCAGGGCGGCGGAGCGGGGCGCATCGGCGGCAGGAGAAGCAGCAGTGAGCAGCATACAGCAGAAGCAACGCACCCACAAGCAGTCGAGCATGGCGCGGCCGGCAGGCATGGGCCATGGCGAGCAACGGCGCGGCGTGGCCAGGCGAAGGTGGGCATGGGTAGGAGCGGCCAGGGGGTGCGAGCGCGATCAGGGGCTCGTGGCGAAGCGCTGAGGGCGCGGTGGTGCCGAGCTTCAACGGCCATAGCCACGGAGGAGACGTGGCCGGCGGAGCAAGGCTCCGGCTCCGGTGAAATCCACGGTTAGATGACGCAAATTAGCAAGGGGGGAGGGGAAACATGCAGGGGCTCACAAGGTAGTCGTAGAGATGCTCAATGTGCTCGGGGGAGACTCGATGGCGGCGATCCAACGACGGCGATCCACGGTGGCTGATACGTCTCCAACGTATCTATAATTTTTGATTGCTCCATGCTATATTATCTACTGTTTTGGACATTATTAGGCTTTATTGTCCATTTTTATATTATTTTTGGGACTAACCTATTAACCGGATGCCCAGCCCAGAATTGTTGTTTTTTGCCTATTTCAGTGTTTCGGAGAAACAGAATATCAAACGGAGCCCAAACAGAATGAAACCTTCGGAAACGTGATTTTCTCATCAGATAAGATCCAGGAGACTTGGACCCTCCGTCAAGAAAGCCACGAGGCGGTCACGAGGGTAGAGGGCGCGCCCCCTGCCTCATGGGCCCCTCGAAGCTCCCCGACATACTCCTTCCTCCTATATATACCTAACGTACCCCCAAATGATCGGGGACGGAGCCAAAAACCTAATTCCACCACCGCAACTTTCTGTATCCACGAGATCCCATCTTGGGGCCTGTTCCGGAGCTCCGCCGGAGGGGGCATCGATCACGGAGGGCTTCTACATCATCCTCCAAGCCCCTCCGATGAAGTTTGGGTAGTTTACTTCAGACCTACGGGTCCATAGTTAGTAGCTAGATGGCTTCTTCTCTCTTTTTGGATCTCAATACAATGTTCTCCCCCTCTCTCGTGGAGATCTATTCGATGTAATCTTCTTTTTGCGGTGTGTTTTTTGAGACCGATGAATTGTGGGTTTATGATCCATTATATCTATGAATAATATTTGAATCTTCTCTGAATTATTTTATGTATGATTGGTTATCTTTGCAAGTCTCTTCGAATTATCAGTTTGGTTTGGCCTACTAGATTGGTTTTTCTTGCCATGGGAGAAGTGCTTAGCTTTGGGTTCGATCTTGCGGTGTCCTTTCCCAGTGACAGAAGGGGCAGCGAGGCACGTATTGTATTGTTGCCATCGAGGATAACAAGATGGGGTTTTTTATCATATTGCATGAAACTATCCCTCTGCATCATGTCATCTTGCTTAAGGTGTTACTCTATTTTTAACTTAATACTCTAGATGCATGCTGGATAGCGGTCGATGAGTGGAGTAATAGTAGTAGATGCGGGCAGGAGTCGGTCTACTTGTCTCGGACATGATGCCTATATACATGATCATACCTAGATATTCTCATAACTATGCTCAATTCTGTCAATTACTCAACAGTAATTTGTTCACCCACCGTAGAATACTTATGCTCTTGAGAGAAGCCACTAGTGAAACCTATGGCTCCCGGGTCTCTTTCTCATCATATCAATCTTCGTCACTTTATTATTGCTTTGCTTTTTTACTTTGCCTTTTACTTTTCACTTTGCATCTCTATACCAAAAATACCAAAAATATTATTTATCATCTCTATCAGATCTCACTTTCGTAAGTGACCGTGAAGCGATTGACAACCCCTAAGCGCGTTGGTTGCGTTGAGCTATTGTTTTTGTGTAGGTACGAGGGACTCGCGTGTAGCCTCCTACTGGATTGATACCTTCGTTCTCAAAAACTGAGGGAAATACTTACGCTACTTTGCTGCATCATCCTCTCCTCTTCGGGGAAATCCAACGCAGTGCTCAAGAGGTAGCAGTGGCCATGGAGGAAGATGAGGAGGAGGAGCTCGATGCAGCGCGTGTGGTCTCGCGGGAGTTGCTGGAGAGGAAGAGGACGTCGAGGCACTCCTGTTGGACACGATGGAGGGCGAGGCGGCAACGGTAGCCATGGTTATGGCGTCGATGCAACCATGGTGATCTCGACTAAGGTGGGAGAAGGCAAGTGAGGGAGGGATGGCGGGTTAGGGTTGTCTAGGGTGTCGAGGGAGGTCCTTATCCACAAGGGGGAGTCATGGGATGCTCGACACGAGGAGATCGGGGGCGTGGACGGGTGCGCCAGCTCCACGCCATGGCTCTGTCTTCCCCCTGTACAGGGGTTGAAGAAAGGCCCTGGTGGTGGGCTGGGCCTGGTACAGTGGAGTTGATGGGCCAAGTTCACACGGGCTTTCTCCTTCTTTTATACTTTTTCTGTTTTGCTTTTCTTTCAACGTTTGCAATTTTTTTATAGTAAATGAATTTTCTTCTAAAAACTTTTTTTGCACATAAATACTAGGCCATATATTAAGGGTGCACACAAGGTTTGGGGTCAACTGAAAAAGTTTAATTATTTATTTATTTTGAAAATGGCATTTTATTTACAGTTGGACCATTTATTATTTTCTTAGGAATTTATTTGTGAGTCAAGTGAAGTTGGTTTCAACAAGACAATGATCAGGAGAATTTGTAGAATTATTCAAACATTTTAGTTATACCGTTCAAAGAAATAATTATTTCACTTGCAATTTAAATTTTCATTCGGCTTTGATTTTATGTGTGGGTAATTTGGCTTAGATAAACTTGATGACATGGCACCATTAGTGTGAGGTCACTGTAGCATGACTATCCGAGCGTCACAATAATGTAATGCGAGAGATAAGGGTTGTGATGGGTACTTGGTATGTTGACTTTTGCGTAGACCTCCCCGGCAACGGCACCAGAAATCATTCTTGCTACCTCTTGAGCACTTGCGTTGGTTTTCCCTTGAAGAGGAAAGGGTGGTGCAGCAAAGTAGCGTAAGTATTTCCCTTAGTTTTTGAGAACCAAGGTATCAATCCAGTACGAGGCTACGCGCGAGTCCCTCACACCTACACAAAACAAATAAATCCTCGCAACCAATGTGATAAGGGGTTGTCAATCCCTACACGGTCACTTACGAGAGTGAGATCTGATAGATATGATAAGATAATATTTTTGGTATTTTTATGATAAAGATGCAAAGTAAAATAAAAGCAATGAAAATAACTAAGTATTGGAAGATTAATATGATGAAGATAGACCCAGGGGCCATAGGTTTCACTAGTGGCTTCTCTCAAGAGCATAAGTATTTTACGGTGGGTGAACAAATTACTGTTGAGCAATTGACAGAATTGAGCATAGTTATGAGAATATCTAGGTATGATCATGTATATAGGCATCACGTCCACGACAAGTAGACCAACTCCTGCCTGCATCTACTACTATTACTCCACAAATCGACCGCTATCCAGCATGCATCTAGAGTATTAAGTTCATAAGAACAGAGTAACGCCTTAAGC
This sequence comes from Triticum urartu, assembly GCF_056163025.1. Classification (NCBI taxonomy): domain Eukaryota; kingdom Viridiplantae; phylum Streptophyta; class Magnoliopsida; order Poales; family Poaceae; genus Triticum; species Triticum urartu. The sequence continues at coordinate 107,733,488 of NC_141875.1, read as the reverse complement.
AAGATGACATGATGTAGAGGGATAAATTCATGCAATATGATAAAAAAACCATCTTGTTATCCTCGATGGCAACAATACAATACGTGCCTTGCTGCCCCTACTGTCACTGGGAAAGGACACCGGAAGATTGAACCCAAAGCTAAGCACTTCTCCCATTGCAAGAAAGATCAATCTAGTAGGCCAAACCAAACTGATAATTTGAAGAGACTTGCAAAGATAACCGATCATACATAAAAGAATTCAGAGAAGATTCAAATATTGTTCATAGATAAACTTGATCATAAACCCACAATTCATCGGTCTCAAAAACACACCGCAAAAGAAGATTACATCGAATAGATCTCCACACGAGAGGGGGAGAACTTTGTATTGAGATCCAAAAAGAGAGAAGAAGCCATCTAGCTAATAACTATGGACCCGTAGGTCTGAGGTAAACTACTCACACTTCATCGGGGATGCTATGGTGTTGATGTAGAAGCCCTCCGTGATCGATGCCCCCTCTGGCGGAGCTCCAGAACAGGCCCCAAGATGGGATCTCGTGGATACAGAAAGTTACGGCGGTGGAATTAGGGTTTTGGCTCCGTATCTGATTGTTTGGGGGTACGTAAGTATATATAGGAGGAAGAAGTATGTCGGTGGAGCAACAGGGGGCCCACGAGGGTGGAGGGCGCGCCTGGGGGGTAGGCGCACCCCCCTACCTCGTGGCCTCCCTGTTGGTTGCCTGACGTAGGGTCCAAGTCTCCTGGATCATGTTCGGTGAGAAAATAGCGTTCCCGAAGCTTTCATTCCGTTTGGACTCCGTTTGATATTCCTTTTCTTCGAAACCCTAAAATAGGCAAAAAACGGCAATTCTGGGTCGGGCCTCCGGTTAATAGGTTAGTCCTAAAAATAATGTAAAAGTGTATAATAAAGCCCAATAATGTCCAAAACAGTAGATAATATAGCATGGAGCAATCAAAAATTATAGATATGTTGGAGACGTATCAGTGGTCAAAACCTTCGAGAGATTATTTAATGGATTTTTACCGACCAAAAGAAGTACTGTGCAAGAAAACGGAGTCCGGAGAGCGCACGAGGTGACCACGAGGCAGGGGGCATGCCCAGGGGGTAGGGCGCGCCCTCCACCCTTGTGGAAGCCTCGTGTCCTTTTCGATGTGCTTCTTATTTTCCTATTTTGTTAAATATTCCAAAACGGAGAAAAATTGCCATTAGAACTGTTTTGGAGTCGGTTTACTTACTGTACCACGTACCTATTCCTTTTTGGAGTCTGAAACGTTCCGGAAAGTGTCTCTTATGTATTCCTACGGGGTTACGGTTTCAATAACATTAGTTTCAACATTTATAGAATTACCTAAGATATAATGTTTGATTCTTTGACCATTCACCACCTTCGGATTTGTGCCTTCGAAGTTGTTAATTTTTATGGCACCGGAACGGTAGACCTCCTCGATGACGTAAGGACATTCCCATTTAGTGAGAAGTTTTCCTGCAAAAAATCTTAAACGAGAGTTGTATAACAATACATAATCACCTACATTAAACTCACGCTTTTGTATCCTTTTGTCATGACATCTTTTAACTTTTTCTTTGAACAGCTTGGCATTCTCATAAGCTTGGGTTCTCCATTCATCAAGTGAGCTAATGTCAAAAAGCCTCTTCTCATCGACAAGTTTGAAATCATAGTTGAGCTCTTTAATAGCCCAATATGCCTTATGTTCTAGTTCGAGAGGTAAGTGACATGCTTTACCATAAACCATTTTATACGGAGACATACCCATAAGATTTTTGTATGCAATTCTATAAGCCCATAATGCATCATCAAGTTTCTTGGACCAATTCTTTCTAGATCTATTAACAGTCTTTTGCAAAATTAATTTAAGCTCTCTATTGCTAAGTTCTACTTGACCACTAGACTATGGATGATAAGGGGATGCGATTCTATGGTTAACATCATACTTAGCAAGCATTTTACGAAAGGCACCATGAATAAAATGTGAACCACCATCAGTCATTAAATATCTAGGGACCCCAAACCTTGGAAAATAACTTCTTTAAGCATCTTAATAGAGGTGTTATGATCAGCACTACTAGTTGGAATAGCTTCTACCGACTTAGTAACATAATCAACAACAACTAAAATATGTGTGTATCCATTAGAGGAAGGAAACGTCCCATATAATCGAAGCCCCAAACATCAAATGGTTCAATAACGAGTGAATAATTCATAGGCATTTCTTGACGTCTACTAATATTACCAATTCTTTGACATTCGTCACAAGATAAGACAAACTTACGGGCATCCTTGAAGAGAGTAAGCTAATAAAAACCGGATTGCAGTACCTTATGTGCAGTTCTGTCTCCAGCATGGTGTCCTCCATAAGCTTCGGAGTGAAACTTGTGTAGGATCTATTCCTGTTCATGCTCAGGTACACAACGTCTAATAACACCATCTACTCCTTCTTTATAAAGATGTTGGTCATCCCAGAAGTAATGTCTTAAATCATAGAAGAACCTTTTCTTTTGCTGGTATGTGAAACTAGGTGGTATAAATTTAGCAACAATGTAATTAGCATAATAAGCATACCATGGAGCAGTGCGAGAAGCATTTATGACAGTTAATTGTTCATCAGGAAAGCTATCATCAATAGGTAGTGGGTCATCAAGAACATTCTCTAACCTAGACAAGTTGTCTGCAACGGGATTCTTAGCTCCCTTTCTATCAATAATATGCAAATCAAATTCTTGTAGCAAGAGAACCCATCTAATAAGTCTAGGTTTAGCATCTTTCTTTTCCATAAGATATGTAATAGCAGCATGATCAGTGTGAATAGTTACTTTAGAATCAACAATATAAGGTCTGAACTTATCACAAGCAAATACAACTGCTAAGAATTCCTTTTCAGTAGTAGAATAATTTCTCTGGGCATTGTCTAGAGTTTTACTAGCATATTGCATAACATTTAATTTTTTATCAACTATTTGTCCTAGAACAACCCCCACAGCATAATTACTAGCATCACACATGATTTCAAATGGTAAATTCCAATCAGGAGGCTGAACAATAGGTGCAGAAATCAAAGCTTTCTTAAGTATTTCAAATGCTTCTACACAATCAGCATCAAAGACAAAAGGAATATCTTTTTGTAATAGGTTAGTCAGAGGCCGGGAAATTTTTGAGAAGTCCTTAATGAACCTCCTATAAAAACCGGCATGACCAAGGAAGCTTCTTATACCTTTGATGTCCTTGGGACACACCATCTTTTCAATAGCATCAACTTTAGCTTTGTCAACTTCAATACCTCTTTCAGAAATTTTATGCCCCAAGACAATACCTTCATTAACCATAAAGTGGCACTTCTCCCAATTCAATACAAGGTTAGTTTCTTCACATCTCTGCAAAACTCGATCAAGGTTGCTCAAGCAATCATAAAAGGAGGATCCATAAACAGAGAAATCATCCATGAAAACTTCACAAATATTTTCACAAAAGTCAGAGAATATAGCCATCATGCATCTTTGAAAGGTAGCAGGTGCATTACATAAACAAAAAGGCATACGTCTATAAGCAAAGGTACCGAAAGGGCAAGTAAAAGTAGTCTTTTCTTGATCCAGCTGACACAGGTATTTGAGAGAAACCAGAGTAACCATCTAGAAAGCAAAAATGTGTATGTTTGGATAATCTTTCTAGCATTTGATCAATGAAAGGTAAAGGTTAATGATCCTTTTTAGTGGCTTTATTTAATTTGCGAAAATCAATCACCATCCTATAACCTGTAATAATTCTTTGCGGAATCAATTCATCTTTATCATTAGGAATGACAGTAATACCTCCCTTCTTAGGGACACAATGGACAGGACTTACCCACTGACTATCAGCAATGGGATAAATTATACCTGCTTCAAGGAGCTTTAATATTTGCTTTCTTACCACTTCTTTCATCTTAGGATTTAGCCGTCATCGGTGATCAATAACTGGTTTGGCGTCTTTCTCCAAATTTATTTTGTGTTGACATAGAGTGGGACTAATGCCCTTAAGATCATCAAGAGTATATCCAATAGCGGCACGGTGCTTCTTTGGAGTTTTCAATAATTTCTCTTCTTCATGCTCTGAAAGGTTAGCACTAATAATAACAGGATATATCTTATTTTCATCAAGATAAGCATATTTAAGAGTATCAGGCAATGGTTTAAGCTCAAACACGGGATCACCCTTGGGTGGAGGAGGATCCCCTAGGATTTCAACAGGCAAGTTGTGTTTCAGAATAGGTCCCTATTTAAAGAATACTTCATCTATTTCCCTTCTTTCATTCATAAACATATCTTTTTCATGGTCTAGCAAATATTGTTCTAAAGGATCAGTAGGAGGCACGGCAATAGAAGTAAGACCAATAATTTCATATTTACTAGGCAATTCTTTATCATGGGGTTGTCCACGAAATTTAGCAAAATTAAACTCATGAGACATATCCCCTAAACCAACATAAACAATATCCTTATTGCAGTCTATCTTAGCATTAACAGTATTCAAGAAGGGTCTACCAAATATAATGGGACAAAAGGCATCTTGTGGGGAACTGAGAACAAGAAAATCAGCAGGGTATTTAACTTTCCCACACAAGACTTCAACATCTCTAACAATCCCAACTAGTGAAATAGTATCTCTATTGGCAAGCTTAATTGTAACATCTATCTCTTCTATCTCAGCAGGTGCAATATCATGCATAATTTCTTGGTATAAGGAATGAGGTATTGCACTTGCACTAGCACCCATATCACATAAGTCATGATAACAATGACCTCATATTTTAACGGAAATAACAGGCATGCCTACAACAGGTCTATGTTTATTTTTAGCATCAGGTCTAGCAATTCTAGCAGCTTCATCACAGAAGTGAATAACATGCCCATCAATATTATCGGCCAAGAGATCTTTAACCATAGAATTATTAGGTTCAACTTTAACTTTCTCAGGGGGTTTGTGTGTCCTAATATTACTTTTGTTGACTACAGTTGAAACTTTAGCATGATCCTTTATTTTAACAGGGACAGGTGGTTTCTGAACATAAGCAGTAGGAACAATAGGATCATTATAAGTGATAGTCTTTTCTTCAACTTTAATAGGTGCAACTACTTTTACTTCAATGGGAGGATTATATTTAAACCACTTCTCCTTAGGGAGATCAACATGAGTAGCAAAGGATTCACAGAAAGAAGCTACTATCTCAAAGTCAAGTCCATATTTAGTGCAAATTCACGGAAAACATCGGTATCCATAAAAGATTTAACACAATCAAACTTAGGCGTTATACCTGACTCCTTACCTTCATCGAGGTCCCAATATTCAGAGTTACATTTAATTCTTTCCAATAAATCCCATTTGAATTCAATAGTCTTCATCATAAAAGATCCAGTACAAGAAGTATCGAGCATGGAGCGATTACTGAGAGAAAGCCGAGCATAAAAATTTTGAATAATCATTTCTTTTGATAGCTCATGACTGGGGCATGAATATAACATTGACTTAAGCCTCCCCCAAGCTTGAGCGATGCTTTCTCCTTCGCGAGGACAAAAATTATATATATAATTACGATCGTGATGAACAAGATGCATAGGATAAAACTTCTGATGAAATTCCAATTCCAATCGCTTGTAGTCCCATGATACCATATCATCACATAGCCTATACCATATCAATGCCTCTCCCTTCAAATATAAAGGGAAGACCTTCTTGATAACATCATCGGGCATACCTGCAAGCTTAAATAATCCACAAACTTCATCCACGTAGATTAAGTGTAAATCGGGATGCAATGTTCCATCACCTGTGAAAGGATTAGCTAGCATTTTCTCTATCATACCCGAAGGAATTTCAAAGTAAAATTTTTTAGTAGGTTCAGTAGATTGAGGAGCAACTCTTTGCTCTACTGGTCGGGGTGAAGATACCCCGAATAAGCCCCTCAAAGGATTATGTTCCATAGTAACAAGTGACAGTAAATTTCAGCACACTATATAAATTTTTCCTTACCAAATTCCACCTACCAAAGGCGCTTCACTCCCCGGCAACGGTGCCAGAAAAGAGTCTTGATGACCCACAAGTGTAGGGGATCTATCATAGACTTTTCGATAAGTAAGAGTGTTGAACCCAACGAGGAGCAGAAGGAAATGATAAGCAGTTTTTAGTAAGGTATTCTCTGCAAGCACTGAAATTATCGGTAACAGATAATTTTGTGATAAGGTAATTTGTAACGAGTAGCAAGTAATAAAAGTAAATAAGGTGCAGCAAGATGGCCCAATCCTTTTTGTAGCAAAGGACAAGCCTGGATAAACTCTTATATGAAGGAAAGCGCTCCCGAGGACACTTGGGAATTATCGTCAAGCTAGTTTTCATCACGTTCATATGATTCGCGTTCGGTACTTTGATAATTTGATATGTGGGTGGACCGGTGCTTGGGTACTGTCCTTACTTGGACAAGCATCCCACTTATGATTAACCCCCATTGCAAGCATCCGCAACTACAACAGAAGTATTAAGGTAAACCTAACCATAGCATGAAACATATGGATCCAAATCAGCCCCTTACGAAACAATGCATAAACTAGGGTTTAAGCTTCTGTCACTCTAGCAACCCATCATCTACTTATTACTTCCCAATTCCTCCCACTAGGCCCAAACAATGGTGAAGTGTCATGTAGTCGATGTTCACATGACACCACTAGAGGGATGACAACATACATCTCATCAAAATATTGAACGAATACCAAATTCACATGACTACTTATAGCAAGACTTCTCCCATGTCCTCGGGAACAAACGTAACTACTCAAAAAGCATAATCATGTTCATAATCGGAGGGGTATTAATATTCATAATGGATCTGAACATATGATCTTTCACCAAGTAAACCAACTAGTATCAACTACAAGGAGTAATCAACACTACTAGTAACCCACAGGTACCAATCTGAGGTTTGGATACAAAGATTGGATACAAGAGATGAACTAGGGTTTGAGATGAGATGCTGCTGGTGAAGATGTTGATGGAGATTGACCCCCTCCCGATGAGAGGATCGTTGGTGATGACGATGGTGATGATTTCCCCCTCCCAGAGGGAAGTTTCCCCGGCAGAACAGCTCCGACGGAGCCCTAGATTGGTTCGGCCAAGGTTCCGCCTCGTGGCGGCGGAGTTTCGTCCCGTGTGCTTGCTTATGATTTTTTCCTCGACGAAAGACTTCATATAGCAGAAGATGGGCATCGGAGGGCCACCAAGGGGCCACGAGGCAGGGGGCGTCCCCAGGGGGGTAGGGCGCCCCCCCCCCCCACCCTCGTGGCCAGGGTGTGGGCCCCCTCTGGTGCTTTCTTCGCTCAGTATTTTTTATTAATTCCAAAAATGACTTCCGTGAAGTTTCAGGACTTTTGGAGCTGTGCATAATAGGTCTCTAATATCTGCTCCTTTTCCAGCCCAGAATTCCAGCTGCCAGCATTCTCCCTCTTCATGTAAACCTTGTAAACTAAGAGAGAATAGGCATAAGTATTGTGACATAATGTGTAATAACAACCCATAATGCAATAAATATCGATATAAAAGCATGATGTAAAATGGACGTATCACGCGGTCATGTTTCGACGGTATTGGCTCGAAGGCCTCGTCGTCGAATTGTGGCAGTAGCCGAAGCTTCTGATAGCTCTTTGCTGGGCGTTGTAGGCCATATTCTTTGGCAGCTAGGACCTGTGTCCATCTGTCGTTGAGCGTATCATGTTCGGCTTGGAGCCATTGATGATTCTTTTTGAAGTGGCGATTAGTTGGCGCTTGAAGCGCTCCTGCTCAAGGGGTTCCTTCGGCACGATGAATTCTTTGTTTCTGAGGCTGACATCGTCTTCGGAGAGCGGTAGATAGTTGCTATCCTCCGAGTCCTCGTTCCCGACCGGATCGTCGGGGTTAACTTGCCCCTCCTCCACATCGTCCTGTCCGGATGTGGGCTCGATGGGGGCCTCGGGGTATTCGGCACACTCCTGAGTGTTATCGTCTCCGGTGCCGGTATTACTGTGTTTGCTATGACGCAATTTTGAGTGTGTCGTTGGCGTCGATGCTTCGGTGGAGCCTCAGCAGGTTTGTCCTCAGCCGGATCCTTCCCGCCTTCGCCATCATCCTATTTGGGTGTATCCACCATATACACGTCGTATGTGGAGGTGGTCGTCCAGCGTCCAGTAAACTTCGGGTCTTGGCCTTGTTCGTCTCTGGCATCGTCGTCCACACCGTTGATGTCTTTGGAGGTGTAATCCAGCATGTTGGTTAAGTCCTCGGCAGTGGCTATGAAATGGGTGGCAGGTGGGACGTAAAATTCCCTGCTCCCAGCCCCTGATCCAGGCTGGGCATAGTTCGGAGGTGATTCCTCAGTAATAGCGAGGGACCACGTTAAGTCTAGAGCCTCGTTTAAGGGCGAGGATTGGATGGGGAAACGAGACTCCGAGAGGCCGGCCGGGGCGAAGGCCTCCTGGCCATGCTTGCTTGGCATGGACTTCGAGAGTTTGGATCTGGAGTCCGGGGGCGAGTTTGGCCTTTCAGTGATAGGAGGAACCCGGTCTGATTTCGAGTTTGCCGTGGACACAATCGCCTCCGGATCTTCAATAGTGCGGTTTGCAGTGGAGAGTCCGGTGGGCTCCAAACTCCCATCTTCGGACCTGGCGGTTTGCTCCGGATCTAAGGCCAGAGCGGTGGTCGGGGCCGCGAACCCTTCGAAGATCAAGTCTCCTCAGATATCATGGACATAATTTAGGTTCCCGAAACTGATCTGATGACCAGGGGCGTAGCTATCAATCTGCTCGAGGTGGCCAATTGAGTTGGCACGCAGAATGAAGCCACTGAACACAAAAATCTGGCATCATTGTTGATGATCAAACGAGCCATCGAACCTTCTGTTGACGACATAGTGGAACTCTTAATGAAAGCACCAATGTCGGTGTCAAAACTGGCCGATCTCGGGTAGGGGTCCCGAACTGTGCGTCTGAGGATCGAAGGAAACAGGAGACAAGGGCGACGCGATGTTTACCCAGGTTTGGGCCCTCTTAATGGAGGTAAAACCCTACGTCCTGCTTGATTGTATTTGATGAGTATAGGGGTTATAAGAGTAGATCTACCTCGAGATCGTAATGGCTAAACCCTAGATGTCTAGCCTATGTGACTTGTCTTAGCCTCTATGGACTAAACCCTCCAGTTTATATGGACACCGGCAGGGGCGGAGCCCAGTGGGCCGATGCTACCTCTTGAGCTTGCGTTGGATTTCCCCGAAGAGGAAGGGATGATGCAGCAGAGTAGCGTAAGTATTTCCCTCAGTTTTTGAGAACCAAGGTATCAATCCAGTAGGAGGCCACGCTCAAGTCCCTCGTACCTGCACAAAACGATAGCTACTCACAACCAACGCGATTAGGGGTTGTCAATCCCTTCACGGTCACTTACGAGAGTGAGATCTGATAGATATAATATTTTTGGTATTTTTGGTATAAAGATGCAAATGAAAAGTAAAAGGCAAAGTAAAAAAGCAAAGCTAGATTAAAGTGATGGAGATTGATATGTTGAGAATAGACCCGGGGGCCATAGGTTTCACTAGTGGCTTCTCTCAAGAGCATAAGTATTCTACGGTGGGTGAACAAATTACTGTTGAGCAATTGACAGAATTGAGCATAGTTATGAGAATATCTAGGCATGATCATGTATATAGGCATCACGTCCGTGACAAGTAGACCGAAACGATTCTGCATCTACTACTATTACTCCACTCATCGACCGCTATCCAGCATGCATCTAGAGTATTAAGTTAAAACAGAGTAACGCTTTAAGCAAGATGACATGATGTAGAGAGATAAATTCATGCAATATGAAATAAACCCCATCTTGTTATCCTCGATGGCAACGATACAATACGTGCCTTGCTGCCCCTTCTGTCACTGGGAAAGGACACCGCAAGATCGAACCCAAAGCTAAGCACTTCTCCCATGGCAAGAACTACCAATCTAGTTGGCCAAACCAAACGGATAATTCGAAGAGACTTGCAAAGATAACCAATCATGCATAAAAGAATTCAGAGAAGATTCAAATATTATTCATAGATAGACTTGATCATAAACCCACAATTCATCGGTCTCAACAAACACACCACAAAAAGAAGATTACATCGAATAGATCTCCATGAGAGAGGGGGAGAACTTTGTATTGAGATCCAAAAAGAGAGAAGAAGCCATCTAGCTACTAACTATGGACCCGAAGGTCTGAGGTAAACTACTCACACTTCATCGGAGGGGCTATGATGATGTAGAAGCCCTCCGTGATGATGGCCCTCTTCCGGCGGAGCTACGGAACAGGCCCCAAGATGGGATCTCATGGATACAGAAAGTTGCGGCGGTGGAATTAGGTTTTTGGCTCCCCTCCTGATCGTTTAGGGGTACGTAGGTATATATAGGAGGAAGAAGTACGTCGGTGGAGCTCCAAGGGGCCCACGAGACAGGAGGGCATGCCCCCCACCCTCGTGACCGCCTCTCTGATGCCTTGGCGTAGGGTCCAAGTCTCCTGGATCACGTTCGGTGAGAAAATCACGTTCCCGAAGGTTTCATTCCGTTTGGACTCCGTTTGATATTCCGTTTCTTCGAAACACTAAAATAGGCAAAAAAAAACAGCAATTCTGGGCTGGGCCTCCGGTTAATAGGTTAGTCCAAAAAATAATATAAAAGTGGAAAATAAAGCCCAATATAGTCCAAAACAGTAGATAATATAGCATGGAGCAATCAAAAATTATAGATGCGTTGGAGACGTATCAGGCACCCCCAAGCTTAATTCATGCTCGTCCTCGAGTGGGTAAATGATAAAAAGTGAATTTTTGATGCGGAGTGCTACTTGGCATAATTTCAATGTAAATCTTCTTAATTGTGGTATGAATATTCAGATTAGGAAGATTCAAGACAAAAGTTCATATTGACATAAAAATAATAATACTTCAAGCAAACCAACAAAGCAATTATGTTTTCTTAAAGTAACATGGCCAAAGAAAGTTCATCCCTACAAAATCATATAGTTTAGTCATGCTCCATTTTTGTCACACAAGAATGCTCTCATCATGCACAACCCCGATGACAAGCCAAGCAATTGTTTCATACCTTAATAATTTCAAACTCATAAACTTTCACGCAATACATGAGCGTGAGCCATGGATATAGCACTATAGGTGGAATAGAATAATGATGGGGGTTATGTGGAGAAGACAAAAAAGGAGAAAGTCTCACATCAACGAGGCTAATCAATTGATGTTAATGCAAGGAGTAGGGATTGCCATGCAACGGATGCACTAGAGCTATAAATGTATGAAAGCTCAACAAAAGAAACTAAGTGGGTGTGCATCCGACTTGCTTGTTCACGAAGACCTAGGGCACTTGAGGAGGCCCATTGTTGGAATATACAAGCCAAGTTCTATAATGAAAATTCCCACTAGTATATGAAAGTGATAACTCAAGAGACTCTCTATATGAAGAACATGGTGCTACTTTGAAGCACAAGTGTGGAAAAAAAGGAATAGTAGCATTGCCCCTTTTTATTTATTTTCTTTTTTTGGCCTTTTTTTATTTGGCCTTTCTCTTTTTGGGGGGACAATGCTCTATTGAATGATGATCATCACACTTCTATTTATTTACAACTCAATGATTACAACTTGATACTAGAACAAGGTATGACTCTATGTGGATGCCTCCGGCGGTGTGCCGGGATATGCAATGAATCAAGAGTGACAAGTATGAAAAAATTATGAACGGTGGCTTTGCCACAAATACTATGTCGACTACATGATCATACTAAGCAATATGACAATGATGAATATGTCATGATAGACTGGATGGTGGAAAGTTGCATGGCAATATATCTCGGAATGGCTATGGAAATGCCATAATAGGTAGGTATGGTGGCTGTTTTGAGGAAGATATAAGGAGGTTTATCTGTGAAAGAGCGTATCATATCACGGGGTTTGGATGCACCGGCGAAGTTTGCGCCAAATCTCAATGTGAGAAAGGGCAATGCACGGTACCGAAGAGGCTAGCAAGGATGGAAGGGTGAGAGTGCGTATAATCCATGGACTCAACATTAGTCATAAAGAACTCATATACTTATTGCAAAAATCTACAAGCCATCAAAAACCAAAGTATTACGTGCATGCTCCTAGGGGGATAGATTGGTAGGAAAAGACCATCGCTCGTCCCCGACCGCCACTCATAAGGAGGACAATCAAATAACACCTCATGTTTCAAATTTGTTGCATAGCATTTACCATATGTGCATGCTAAGGGACTTGCAAACTTTAACTCAAGCACTTCTAAAATTCACAATTACTCTACTAGCATGACTTTGATATTACTACCTCCACATCTCAAAACAATTATCAAGCATCCAACTTTTCTTAGTATTCAACACACTCAAAAGAAAGTTTCACAAATCTTGAATACCAAGCATGTTATTATTAAGCAAATTACCATGCTATTAAGACTCTCAAAATAATTTAAGTGAAGCATGAGAGACCAATAGTTTCTTTAAAACAAATCCACCACCGTGCTCTAAAAAAATATAAGTGAAGCACATAGAGCAAAAATTATAGCTCAAAAAGATATAAGTGAAGCACATAGAGTATTCTATCAAATTCCAATTCATGTATGGATCTCTCAAAAGGTGTGTACAACAAGTATGATTGTGGCACACTAACAACCAAAGACACAAATAATACAAGATGCTCCAAGAAAAACACATATCATGTTGGTGAATAAAAATATAGCTCCAAGTAAATTACCTATGGAAGTGGACGAAAGAGGGGATGCCTTCCGGGGCATCCCCATGCTTTGACTTTTTGGTGTCCTTGGATTATCTTGGGGGTGCCATGTGCATCCCCAAGCTTAGGCTCTTGCCACTCCTTGTTCCATAATCCATCACAAGAATTCACCCAAAACTTGAAAACTTCACAACACAAAACTTAAAGTAGAAAACTCGTGAGCTCCGTTAGCGAAAGAAAACAAAAGACCACTCCAAGGTACTGTAATGAACTCATTCTTTATTTATATTGGTGTTAAACCTACTGTATTCCAACTTCTCTATGGATTATAAACTATTTTATTAACGATAGATTCATCAAAATAAGCAAACAACACACGAAAAACAGAATCTGTCAAAACAGAACAGTCTGTAGTAATCTGTAGCTAGCGCAAGATCTGGAACCCCAAAAATTCTAAAATAAATTGCTTGACGTGAGGAATTTATCTATTAATCATCTGCAAAAAGAATTAACTAAATAGCACTCTCCAAATAAAAATAAGAGCAGTTCTCGTGAGCACTAAAGTTTCTGTTTTTTACAGCAAGTTCAACAAGACTTTCCCCAAGTCTTCCCAACACTTCTACTTGGCACAAACACTAATTAAACACAAAAAACACAACCAAAACAGAGGCTAGATAATTTATTTATTACTAAACAGGAGAAAAAAGCAAGGAATAAAAACAAAATTGGGTTGCCTCCCAACAGGCGCTATCGTTTAACGCCCCTAGCTAGGCATAAAAGAGAAGATAGATCTAGGTATTGCCATCTTTGGTAGGCAATTCTTTGATTAGGAACCTATTTCCCTTAGTAATTTATTTCTTTCTAGTGATTATGAAACTTTTAGGCACAAGATCAAAAAATTCATTTGTAGCAATTGGTTCCTCAATGATAGCAAAAAGATTGGGATGAATACTTATAGATTTAAGATCCGCAGTTTCCTTACTAGATGATTCACCCTTATTTTTAGGAACATACATAAGCTTGACAATTTTAGTAGGAGGACTCGGAGTGTTATTTACGGAAGAAAAAGCGGTTCCCAAGTTTGTAATGATACCCTCAAGTTTATCAATTCTAGTGGAATCTGAGTTTATCTTCTCATTAACTATGGGTTCCTTTTCCTTGATATTCTTCAGAGTCATTCCTACCTTAGATCCATATTGAGTAATTTGATTGTGGATCTTTTTATCTAGACTTTCAATTAATTCAATAGTAGCAACTTTATTTTCAATAATTTCAAGTCTTTGCATAACATGCTCCAAAGTTAACATGGTTCCATTAACCAAAAGAGGTGGTGAGCCAAATAAATCTAGCATAGCATTATAAGAATCAAAAGTATGGCTACCCAAGAAGTTCCCTCCGGTAATGGTATCGAGGATATATCTATACCAAGGATTAACACCTACATAAAAATTGCGGAGAAGAACTGAAGTAGATTGCTTCCTGGTAGATCTATTTTGAGCATTGCAAATTCTATACCAAGCATCTTTTAGATTTTCTCCCTCCCTTTGTTTAAAATTTAGAACTTCATTCTCGGGAGACAACGAAGAAGATATGAGACTAGCCATGATGACAAGCAAACAAAATAGCACACGAGAAAACAAGGGCAGGCGAGAAAAAGGCAAATAGAGAGGGAGGATAGAGAGAGAGAGGGCGAATAAAACGGCAAGGGTGAATTGGGGGGAGGGGAAAACGAGAGGCAAATGGAAAATAATGTAATGCGAGAGATAGGGATTGTGATGGGTACTTGGTATGTTGACTTTTTGCGTAGACTCCCCGGCAACGGTGCCAGAAATTCTTCTTGCTACCTCTTGAGCTTGCGTTGGATTTCCCCGAAGAGGAAGGGATGATGCAGCAGAGTAGCGTAAGTATTTCCCTCAGTTTTTGAGAACCAAGGTATCAATCCAGTAGGAGGCCATGCTCAAGTCCCTCGTACCTGCACAAAACGATAGCTACTCGCAACCAACGCGATTAGGGGTTGTCAATCCCTTCACGGTCACTTACGAGAGTGAGATCTGATAGATATAATATTTTTGGTATTTTTGGTATAAAGATGCAAATGAAAAGTAAAATGCAAAGTAAAAAAGCAAAGCTAGATTAAAGTGATGGAGATTGATATGATGAGAATAGACCCGGGGGCCATAGGTTTCACTAGTGGCTTCTCTCAAGAGCATAAGTATTCTACGGTGGGTGAACAAATTACTGTTGAGCAATTGACAGAATTGAGCATAGTTATGAGAATATCTAGGCATGATCATGTATATAGGCATCACGTCCGTGACAAGTAGACCAAAACGATTCTGCATCTACTACTATTACTCCACTCATCGACCGCTATCCAGCATGCATCTAGAGTATTAAGTTAAAACAGAGTAACACTTTAAGCAAGATGACATGATGTAGAGAGATAAATTCATGCAATATGAAATAAATCCCATCTTGTTATCCTCGATGGCAACGATACAATACGTGCCTTGCTGCCCCTTCTGTCACTGGGAAAGGACACCGCAAAATCGAACCCAAAGCTAAGCACTTCTCCCATGGCAAGAACTACCAATCTAGTTGGCCAAACCAAACGGATAATTCGAAGAGACTTGCAAAGATAACCAATCATGCATAAAAGAATTCAGAGAAGATTCAAATATTATTCATAGATAGACTTGATCATAAACCCACAATTCATCAGTCTCAACAAACACACCGCAAAAAGAAGATTACATCGAATAGATCTCCACGAGAGAGGGGGAGAACTTTGTATTGAGATCCAAAAAGAGAGAAGAAGCCATCTAGCTAATAACTATGGACCCGAAGGTCTGAGGTAAACTACTCACACTTCATCGGAGGGGCTATGATGATGTAGAAGCCCTCCGTGATGATGGCCCTCTTCCGGCGGAGCTCCGGAACAGGCCCCATGATGGGATCTCGTGGATACAGAAAGTTGCGGCGGTGGAATTAGGTTTTTGGCTCCCCTCCTGATCATTTGGGGGTACGTAGGTATATAGGAGGAAGAAGTACGTCGGTGGAGCTCCGAGGGGCCCACGAGGTAGGAGGGCGCGCCCCCCACCCTCGTGACCGCCTCTCTGATGCCTTGGCGTAGGGTCCAAGTCTCCTGGATCACGTTCGGTGAGAAAATCACGTTCCCGAAGGTTTCATTCCGTTTGGACTCCGTTTGATATTCCGTTTCTTCGAAACACTGAAATAGGCAAAAAATAGCAATTCTGGGTTGGGCCTCCGGTTAATATGTTAGTCCCAAAAATAATATGAAAGTGGAAAATAAAGCCCAATATAGTCCAACACAGTAGATAATATAGCATGGAGCAATCAAAAATTATAGATACGTTGGAGACGTATCAGCCGACCCTGTGGCACATGCATCAGGGTCAAAAAATATTTTTAGTTGTAACTGTCACATAAAAGGCCCTGGGCATCAGGGTGGCCCGGCAGTAGTGCATCAGGGCCCGTCATTTCGTCCGCACCACGCTCTACTTACCGCGGGCCGGCAGGCCTACAGCCCACGTCAGGTTACGCCCGCAACCCGAAAATCACGCACGCACACCGGCGAACACGTTGATTTGATCAACTGATCGATCGATGGTCTCGTCGACCCCGTAGACGTGTATGTCTGGCGGCTGGCACACCGTACGCAGCGGCCAACAATCAACGACGAGCTCCCACGTCCACACGACCAGGTCACCACACGTAATTTCATCTCTTGCACTCACTTACCAACCTGTTTCTTCGTCTAGATTAACTTCATGAGTCGGTCCGGATTGTGCCCCGGTATCCTTTGTCTTTGCTGTTGTTTCTAAAGATTTCTACAAGTTGCAACAATTGCATGTATGAATTTGTGGCTAGTGGATTAAACTTTTTTTGTGTGTCATGTCTGAGATGGCGCATTGCCTATGGTTTCAAATTCTAATTGGGTATACTCAATTTGCTACAATAATTTTGAAAGACTATGAAGTGAATGTACTAAAAACTAATGTTCAATATTTAGCTACTTATAAGCAAATCTCAATTGGCCATTCTACTGGGTTCCACTTTAAAGCTTGATTCTACTTTATCATTGTAGGTTACTGAAACTTGGTGTAATTTGAAAATGCAAGAGATATTTTTCAAGTTCTTTAGTCTTTGTTTTATGAAGAATTTTGATTGCTACATTTTTTATATACTATTATCTCCTATTGTGTGTGATAATTTATGATAGAAGTTTGAGAACACTTCTATTTAGTACTCCCTCCGTAAACTAATATAAGAGCGTTTAGAATACTAAAATAGTGATCTAAATGCTCTTATATTAGTTTACAGAGGGAGTACAACATTGCTTAAAAAAATTACGTCGCTTTAAAGTGGTGCATCAGGGTGGCATTGGTTCCAGCTCCGCCCCTGGACACCGGAGGGGTCTAGGGTTGTACAGAGTCGGTTTATAGAGAAAGGAAATAATACATCCGAACGCTAGGCTTGCCATCCACGCAAAGGAGAGTCTCATCCGGACATGGGAAAAGGTCTTCTCCCTTGTATCTTCATGGCCCACCAGTCCGGCTCATATCAAATTGTCCGGACACCCGAGGACCCCTTAGTCCAGGACTCCCTCAGGGGTAAATGTTTGTGTTCATGGAAGCAAGTGTGAATGTTGTTCCAAACACTACTGTTGGATGTTGCTAACGCGACACATGAATCAGAGACCCTTCGACCAAACTGTTTGCGATGCATGAATCGCAAACGGTATCGAAACAAAACCGTCACCAATATGACAAACTGTGTGCGATGGTGGAGGCATAAAGCACGGTTCATATTAGAGTCGCATGTGCGATATGTGGCATATAGTTGATCCATACGAACTAGACGAGCAAAACAACAGAAACAGTTAGCCAAATCAAGGTGTGTGCAATGGATGGCATACAATTGAGTTTGCTGAACTGTTTGTGATGAGTGAAAACAACAGAAATGGTCAGCCAGATCAAGGTGTGTGCGATAGACGGCACATAGTTCACTCAGATGAACTGTTTGCGATGATCCAAAACAACAAAAACGATCAGCCAGATCAAGGTGTGTGCGATAGACGGCATACAGTTCACTCGGACAAACTATTTGCGATGAGCCAAAACAACATAAACGATTTGGCTTAACAAGATGTGTGTAATACCGGCAAAGTGGTCAGTAATCAGAATTGTGTGGGATGACGATAATAGCACAGACGATTGCTCCAAATAAAATGTGTGTGTGTGTGTTGTGGGCAAATGGTTGGTGGTACATAATTGTCAGCGATTGATGAAATCGTCACCGATGGGTTCCGTAGTTTCATCCGTAGGCAATGCGATTTGCTCAATCTGCACAACATCTATGCTCTGCCTACATAACAACAACATAGTATATTATATACTTATAAGGACATGATTGCATAACCAAATTAAATATCCAATTACATAAGTTACTACACACATGACATTTGCACATACCAAAGTAAATAATTACATGCATAATTAAATAGGATAAACGATAATCTAATTATCATCATCTACTTCTTCTTATGACGCTTGCCGCCACTGCTCTGCTGGTGGCTCGATCCCTCGTCGATCACAGGAATGAGGCACTCCCTCATGTAAATGATCCACATGTGCATCTCATAGCATGTGTACACGTTCTTGGTCACGAACTTGAGGTGAACTTAAATCCAGTCTCCTCATCCATGCCTCGTGCCAGGCTGCGGGATTTTACTTGGCATCCTCCTTCATGTTTTCGTAGTAGGGATTGAAGATGGCCAAGGTGAGGTACACAAAGGAGTCTGGAGTCTCGGATGGGGTCCAAGACATCACGAGGAGCTCTAGAATGGTCCGGAGGTAAATATTTATATATGAGAAGTCATATTCAGGGTTCCAGAAAAGTTCAGGAATTTTTTATAGAGTACCAGGAAGGCTCTAGAAGGTTTCGGGGGTTCCACCGTGGGGCCCAACAACCCAGGAAGGGCCCACATGGACTGAGGGGTGGGCTACATCCCACATGGGTTGGCCGCACCATTTCCCAAGGCACATGTCATTTAAATCTAGAGATAAGGTCTTATCTCTAAATTTAAAGGGTTGAATCTAGAGATAAGATGTTATCTCCAAGTTTAAAGGGATTTCTCCCATGTGGCCAGCCCTAGGAAGGTTTTGGATGCCCTCCCCTGCCCCTAGCTTATATATAGAGGGGGAGGCACATGGGGGCAGCCACCCCTTCATCCTTGCCCATTGCCTCTCCCAATTTCTCCCACGTTTCTCTCGTATATATGCGCTTGGCGAAGCCCTGCCGGAATTTCGCTGCCACAACCACCACCATACCACCGTGTTGGTTCCGATCTCATCAATCTCCTCTCCTCGCTTGCTGGATGAAGAAGGAGAGGACTCCATCGAGCTGAACATGTGCTAATCTCGGAGGTGTCGTCCGTTCGCCACTAGATCAGATTGGATCGTGAAGAGTATGACTACATCAACCGTGTTACACACACTAACGCTTTCATTCTATAAGGGTATGTAGGCACACTCCCCTCTCGTTGCCTTGCATCTCCTAGATTAGATCTTGGGTGTTCATACGATTTTTATTTATTTTCATGCTTAGTTCCGCATCAGCGGTGACGTTGGTAGGGTTCGTGGCAAGAAGTAGCGCCTCAGGTCCCCATGTCGTGAGGCACGTACGTAGAGGAGGCCACATCATGGGGTGCGCATGAATGGAATGAAGAGAGTTCTATAGATGGACCATGTGAAAGAAAGTCAATTGTATCTTCTTTCTAGAAAACCAATATAGACGTAGACACTTACTCCCTCCATTTTTTTAGTTTGCATATAAGATTTGGTCAAAGTCAAACTTTGTAAAGTTTGACCAACTTTATAAAAAAATCAATATCTACAATACTAAATCTATATGGTATGAACATTAATTTTATGATGCATTTAACAATATTGATTTCATATTGTGAGTCTTGATATTTTTTCTATAAACTTGGTCATAGTTAAGAAAATTTGACTTTGATCAAATCTTATATGCAGACTAAAAAGAAACGGAGGGAATACAAACACATGCATATGCTCACATCTATGATCACGTAAAAAAACTAGTTGTATCTATTCACGATGAGTACAGCTGGCCTGTGAAAGAAAGCACACACAGTTGCACCGGAACGTATGTATAGTTTCGTCCGGCCCGCCAAAGTGTTGTTCGGATCCCGAGTTCACTTGGGTGAACAGTAAAATCATAAAAAGTAGAAAAAATATTTTAAAAATCTGTTTTTTAGGAAAAGGGCTCTCGGCCCCGGCTCCATTTGTATTACCAAATGAAACCCAGAGAATCCAACATTCTGTTACAAGCACGCGGGGGGATAAACAGCACATACGCTGCCCCGCCAAAATGAGTTGTCCAAGCCTCAGAAGGTAGAACGCTAATATTACTTAACTAAGAAAAAGCTATCCTCAAAGGAACTACCAACCGGCAGAGAACATTAGATGGGAGCCGCTGCTAGGAAGTTGAAGCTCAGTGGACCACTCAGATCTTAGTCAAGGCACGGTTTATGTAGCACCTCCGAGAACTGCAGTAGGCCTATCCAGGGTCTGGCCACATCAGGAGGGGGCTCGCGCTTCCTGCTCCAGCTTTCTCACTAAGAGCATCACTTTTTCTTTGACAGGGCCAGAGCATCGGACCATCCAACTGCTTAGTATAGTAGCAGTTTTCCTCCATAGGACCTGCATCCCAAGCCAGGGGACATGATTGAAGCAAATGTCATTACGATATTTCCATAGAGTCCAAAGGACAGCAGAACGTAGCAAACAGTCCGCTGAGTGACTCTTGTTATTACACCACCAGGCCAGCATGTCATCAACGGACATTCTAGCGTGTTTATTGGATATATAAAAAATCACTCTCCATAGTTCAATCGCAACAACGCAGCCAAAAAATAAATGTTCAACAGATTCAGATTCATTGCAGAAAAGACAAGTAGTATCTTCTACATGTTGTCTTTTTTGCAGATTACTTGTCGTTAATAGTTTTTTTTGACCATAAGCCAGAGAAAAATCTGAATCCTCGGGGGGACATTAATTTTCCAAATAACTGGCAGGTTACCCGGATGAATCCCCCTAAAATTTATAATGTTGTAGAAAGATTTTATAGTGTAGACACCTTTATGATCATAATTCCAGAGGATTGTATATTCTCTGTCCTCTAGCTTAATATTAATAATGCGACTGAACAGATCATTCCAATCAGCTAGCATTTTTTTGGGTAAAACACCTCCTAAAAGTAATTTTAAAATTAGTGCCATCCCACGCTTCACTAATAGAAATATTCTGGTCATTGGCAATACTGTACAAGTCCCAAAATTGGGTAGCAAGAGTGGTATGCCCAATCCACTAGTCTTCCCAAAATCTAATACTTTTGCCATTACCAACTATCCAGGAATATCCCATTCTAGTGGCTTTAGCAGCCCAAAGGATCCCTTTCCAGAAAGGGGAAGCACCATTACTAGGGCAAGTAAAATATTAGGGCTGCTAGTTCTATATTTGGCATCAATAATTTGCTTCCAAATCCTGCCCTCATCCAGGAAATATCTCTTAATCCAGGAAGCTAATAGGCATAGATTCATGTCAGCAATATTGGGGATACCCAGGCCCCCATTTGCTTTTGTAGGGTCACACTCTCCCAGGCAGCCAGGTGATATTTATGATGACTCTCATAGCCATCTCAAAAACAGTGAGCTAATTGAGAATTAATTAGCTTTATGGCCCATTTTGGGAATTTAATGATCCCCATAAGGTAGCCAGGAATAGTAGCTAGGCAGGTCTTCACTAGAGTGAGTCTCTTGCCAGAAGATAGTAATCTCCCTCTCCACCCAACTCCTCTTTTAATAATTTTATCAATAGTAGGCTGGAGCTCACTTTTCTTTAGTTTTCTGTGATGTAGAGGAGCACCTAGATATTTAATAGGGAACTCGCTAATTTTGCACCCAAGGATCTGAGAAAATATATTGGCATCATCTCCATTTATATTAATGGGCACCAGGTCACATTTATGAAAATTAATTCTCATACCAGATAGTTGTTCAAAACAGGAAAGAAACCATTTAAGGTGTCTGGCATGGGATGAGTTATTACTCAGAAAAAGTAAAGTGTCATCAGCATATTGCATACTAATGATGCCAGCTGGATTGGAGCTATGGAATAAACCTTCAAGAATATTATTCCTGGAAGCTTTAACAAGGATTCTAGTAAACACATCAGCTACTAGGTTGAAAATTAGAGGGGAATATGGGTCCCCTTGTCTAACCTCTTTACCAGCAACAAAGAAATCATTGTTATTATTATTAATATTAACTCCAACAGAGCCTTTATATAGAAGGGATTTAACTTTCTGCATCCACTTAGTGCTAAATCCTCTCTTATGCATCATGTCCATCAGGAATTCTCTGTTGATCATGTCATAAGCTTTTTCATAATCTAGCTTAAACACAAAACCAGACTGCTTACTGGAGTGTACAGAATGGATAATTTCATGGGTTGTGATAATGCTCTCAGCAATAAATTTGCCTTTTATGAAGGCTGTCTGGTTCAAAGAAATAAGGTCTTTGCAGATAGGGCCAAACTTATTAGTGGCACATTTAGCAAAGATCTTAAAACTACAATTAATCATAGCAAGAGGCCTGAATTTCTCCATTCTAGTGGCATCGGCCTCTTTTGGAACTAAAGTGAGTAGGAAGAAGTTAAGTCTAAATAGGTCTAGATAACCTTTCTCCCAATCATGAAACAAAGCAAATAGGTCACCTTTAATAAGATCCCAAAATTGCTGATAAAATAAAAAGGGAAATCCATCTGGACTAAGAGCTCCTTCAGCATATGAGCCAAATATAGGTTGATGTTAATTTTATCTTGGAAACCAAATAATTTTTTGTAATAATCCACAACAATATTCATGATACCTTCAGGGTCGGTTACAGTACATGTGTTTCCTTCAAGCGCCATGATCTGCTTCTTTCTCCTCTTTTGATTAGCTACAGCTTTGAAGTAGCCAGCATTTAAGTCTCCTTCTAGGATGTCTCTCTCCCTAGATCTCTGTCTGGCCTTGATTTATTCTTTCCTCCAGATTTCCTCCAGGTCCCCTGCAATTTTTTTATTCTTTTGTTAGTATTAGGAGAGGGGGTTGGATTCAGAAAAAATATCTAGACAATTATACTTAGCCACTGAGGCTTGTTTTTTCCTGTTCCGCTCTGCCTCATAGTTGGCTATCCAACCTTTAATGGCTTTTCTGGAATTTCGAATCTTGAAATGCCAAACATCTATTGCCTTTTTAAAAGGGCATTTAGCAATCCAAGCTTTAATCACAACATCTCTAAACCCATCTACTTCCAAGCACCACTTTTCAAATCTAAAATGCTTTTCTTTGGGAATGGAGAAAGCACAGGTATTAATTACCAAAGGAGTGTGGTCACTCCCTAATCTGGGTAGGGCTTTAAGGTGCACACCAGGGAAAGCAGAAGCCCAGTCAGTGGTCATGAATACTCTATCTATAGTAGCCATCACTAAATTGTCCTGGTTATTGCCCCAGGTATACTTTCTCCCATTTATCTTGAGCTCTAAGAGACCAAATCTATTGATCTAGTCATTGAAGAGGTCAGCCCAGTGTTGATTAATAACACCAGTGCTTTTATCACTAGCCTCTCTAATAAGATTGAAATCACCACCCACCAGGGTGGGTCCTGTCCAGCCAGTCAGCAAGATGTGGAGTTCATTAATGAAATCCATTTTAAACTGGTCATAGGCAGAGCCATACACAGAAACAAGTCTCCAAATGGAGAGATCCTGTTTGTTTTTAAGTAAGCAGGAAATACTGAAATTATGCAAATCACACTGGACTAAGTCAAATAGATCCACTTTACAACCAATTAAAATCCCTCCCGCGGTGTTAATTGCAGGGAGCCATTTCCATTGGAAATTAGATCTAGGATCAATTGCTTCAAGTTGAAGAAGAGTAAATTCTTCTTTCTTGGTCTCAGAAATACAAATAAAATCAGGACTATTGGCTCTAATGAGCTCATTAAATTTGTCAACTTTAATGGGGCCATTTAGCTCTCTAATATTCCAAAAAATACCTATCATTTAATAATAAAATCAATTTTCCTTCTCCCTCTACAGGAGTTAGATTTCCTATTAACCTCAATCCAGGGGGAGTCTGATTGAGGGAGCACATTTATATGTGTCTCCTCCTCTGGCTCAACATTCATCCCAGGATTGGTATTAGTAACATTAAATTCCTCACCAGTAATATCAATACTAGGAGGTAAAAATGTATCAGGATTTTCAGAATTAAATTTAGTAAGTCTATCTAACTCAATTTGCTTAATAGTGCAAATGTTATCTCTGATATTATCTCTGCTAGTCCCCAAGTTAATACCTGAGCACTCTGCAGTTTTAATTAAGAGAGAATCATCTAAGCAAGCAAAAGAGTTATGGGTACCTTTTCTTATAGTAGGTTTTTCCAGGTTCTTAATTTGCTTCAACTCCTGAGCTTTTTGAAGAGCTGGCCTGCTATCATTCCTGTTCCTAGCGCTAGCCCTAGAGGCCGCTACAGGGCCCCACTTCTGCTGAGTACTAGTGTACTTCTAGAAAACAGGTTTGTCAGCGGCAGCTTCAAATTGGTCAAGGATAGGGGTGCCCATGGAATCATTGTGGGTCTTCCTTACTGCCTCTAGGTAGCTTTTGTTCATAGGTGCACCCATAAACTTGGAGGAGGCTAGATTTTCTTCATTGCCTCTGGGAGCAGGTGTAGAGCACTTTTGCATAGTCTTGGGTCTTGGGGTTGCTATTACCAGTATCCATGTCTTCTCCTAGCAAGTCATCACCACTGGAATCAAACTCTTCTTCAGTGTGCTTGTTCTGAGAGGGATTGTTGTCATCAGGGCCTGGAGGATTATCTGACTCATGTCCACTAACAACCTCAGACTCCACAGTAAACTGCAGTAAATATAACTCATGGTGTATCTCCACCATCCTGTCTCTTGGGATCTTAGTAGAGTCTCTCACAGCTACCTGGATTCTCACCCTCTCATAGAAGCTCCTGAAGATAGTGTGCCAATCCACATTAACAAGGACACCAAGCATACTAGATATTTGAGAGATAATGCTCCAGGATATCCACTTAGGAGGCAGTCCTTCAATCACAATCCAAGTTTCATCCACAGTGTCAAAGGCTGGCATTTCACCACTCCAGTCACTAAAAGATATAGTCACTCCTTCTTTCTTCAGGTTGACAGATGGGTATTCTACCAAATCTTTGATCTTCTTGTTAGGGGGAAACCTGACAATGAATTTTTTTCTCATCATATCTTCTGATCTGCCAAGGCCAGTTAGTTTTTCACATATCAGAAAAACAAATACCCAGCTCTTTCTCAGTAATCTCTCCTTTTTCTATTAAAACAAGTCCAACATTCCCAAAATTCAGCCACTCACGGTCTTCCTTGCCACCAGTTTCAGTATGAAAGAAGCCTAGTCCATTGTTGGCACTCCCCCAGTACATGGCAGCAGGGTAGGGTTTGTACCAGGTGGGACATGCATCCATGTGATGGCCAGGGGTCTTGCAAATGAAACATAGCTTTGGGGTGGGACACATTCCCACAAAGTGGCCTGGGAGACCACAATTGTAGCAAATCGCCCCAATGAACTTAGGATCCACATTAAAGGAGGAGGATTCATCACTAGCAGTAGTAGCAGCTGCATGCTTGTTCCTTTGGTTCTTCTTTTTCTTGTTCTTACTGGAATCCTGGTGGCTATTCTGCACACTTCCTCCAGTAGATGACCCACTTCCTCCAAACTGGACCTGCTGCATCTGAGGGTTGAATTGCTGAGGGAAAACCTGAGTAGGGGGCAAATATTGTAAGGGGAACTGCTGCTGGTTCACCCATTATGGCATCTGTTGTATCTGCTGCATCTGGGGATTCTAGCCTCCCTGATATCCATACACTTGCCCTCCTGCCTGCATCATAGCTTGAGCAGAACCAACTGGAAACAGGGGGCTTGGTGTAGATCGACATCGGCGGCGCAGCTTGAGGTGCCTGAGGAACAAGAGGGGGCGGAGCAGTCCCATCCTGCCCCGACGGAGTGGGAGCAAGAGGACGACCATTGCGGCCCCTTCCCGAACCATATCTCCCACCTCGGTTGCTAGCATCTCTTCCTCCTCCAGCCATCTTGACAATGGAAGCAAAAGGAATCTTGCCCGATTTCCTAGCCCAGAAGTCTCGAGAGAAGGAGAAGAATTTTGGAGCAGGCAGACGATCTGATTTACCGACTGGGTGGCAATCCGCTTCAGTGAAATCTTGTGAACTGAATTTGTCCTTCCTAACCCACACCAGGTTAGATCTGTTGAAGCTGCTAGGGGTTGGCCGAACCCTAACTTCTCCCCGACCCTGGCCCTCCTGGTGCGGATCCGGAAGGGGAGGCGCCTTTTGAAGAGGCGCCACCACTCCACCCGCTGGAGGTCTGGTGACGGGGCAAGCGGGGTTCGCTGATAGCTTCTCGTTGACCTGAAGGGCCCTCCTGGCAGTGACTCTTCGACCCGCGCTCCTCCTCACCGGTGAACAGAACAGCATCAGCAGCGGCGAAGCTCGCCTACACCTGGCTCTTCCGCACATCGTAGGTGAGCCTGGAGGCATGAATGCTTGAGCTCCAGCAGAGCTCAATCTCGAATTGACGCCGGCGGCCAGGACGGGATGTTTTGCAGCGGCGCACCCGATGGTACCAGCCCCAGCAAGCCCTCCCATCTCAGCGCCCTGCGAGGATCTTCTGATTTCGCCTCCGCCTTCGTCCACTGCACGAACGCGGTCGACGTGGAGTCCGGGTAGGCAGGCATCCTCAGCCTCTCCGCCGCCATAGCCTCGTTGTAGATCCGCTTCGCTAGGGCCCTCTGTTCTCCCTCTGCTCTCGAACGGCAGGCTTCTGCATACCTTGTTGCCGCGGCTCGCGTATCTGGATCTCTCGCCGCCGCCGCCGCCGCCTGATCCACCGCCTTCAATTCCTGAATCCGTCGGATCCACGCCGCAGCAGCGGCGCGAATCCTTGTCGCCCGTTCCACCCACCACCGATTCCCCGTCGCCATGAGTATCGCCGCCTGATCCAGCCTTCTCCGTCGTGGAGGCATGTCGCGAGGTCGGCACGGCTAAATCTGCGGTGGGGGCAATGGCGAGCGGGAGGCGTGGAGTCGCCATGGTTGCGGAGCAGGGAGCGGGGAGCGAGAGGCGAGAGTAAAAATCTGCCGAACATTGACAGATTTTTCGATAGCATGCAAAGTTTTGTCACCTAATGTCATTCGTGAAAAATGTGAGAAAAGACAAAATCAATGCCGAGCTCACATTTTGAGCATCGATTTTGTTCTACTGTTCATCGAAGCTCACGTGAGCCCGAAATCAGAACACCCGCGTCCGGGCCGGCTAGCTAGTTGCTGTACGCATGACAAAACCGTGGGAGGCGGCGACAGGAGCGATCGACGCCGCGACAGCGCGAATGCCAGGTTGCCAACGTCAACTCTGTCGATCGATGGAGGCTCTGCACATACCTGCATGCCCTGGACTGGATGCATGCAGCACGCATGCATACAGGAGTATGTACAGTGCGAAATATTCGATTCCGGCTGATGGAGTGCTCCGGACCGTACGTCCTAGCTACAGTTGGCCCCGCAGTATTTTCCACGCGAGATCTCTGCGCCAGATCCGACCCCCTGACGACCGTGCCGTGTCCACGGTAATAATACTGTGCAGTGCATGCTGTCTCCGTGTCTCAGGGTGGCTAGCTGGATACGATCGATGGCTGTCACTCGGTTGGATCGAGTTCGAGCTTGCATTTCGATAATACTGTAGATGATACGCCGATGGATCCCGACAGCGCGGCCCACACCTCCAGCAGCAGCAGGTATATGATGATCAAGTGATCGATCCATGGACCCGAATCCGAATCTTCTCTTCCCGCGGCACACGCAGATTGCTCGACAGCCTAATCTGCCTAATTGTCTTTCTCTTCTCGGGCTTGTCTCTCTTCTCTGCTTCTACTATATCAATCAACGTTGGATTTTGTTGGTGATATTACTACGTGAAAACCAAGTTTCAGTGAAAACCAATGAAAACCACATGAAAATGATGCCTTGACATTTCAAAAATATCTCAAAATATATATATATATGAGATGTTAAGAGCGTGATGTTCTATTAGCATGTGAAATTCCCAAACCAAAATATTACCATTTACGAGGTACGAGATAACAAAATCAACATTGAATAGTGCCGAACAATAAATGACACTACTCACTGTCGAATTTGTTTTTTCCATGGCTCGTAAATGATAATGTGTTTGAATTTGAAAATTTGTATGAAAATAGAACGTCTCCCTCTTAACATGCTGTATTTTCTTCAGATATTTTTTTTAACTTTTAAACGTGGTTTTCATGCAGTTTTCTTTGAAACTTGGTTTCCATGTATGTATATAGGATATTCTCTCTAATACTACTTGCTGCTCTCCAAGGACTGATTGGCGGGGCCACTTGGCATATGTGGTGATCGATGTTAACTCAGATTCAAGAACCGACATGGACTTGGCCTGTTTGTGGATTTTGCTTTCGGAGTTTCTTGTTTATTTAATCCGTTGCTATAGCGTATAGCATTCGACATGTCTGGGCTTATTGCGATAGTTTAATGAGATTTGCTTTGGTACACTCACCTTGAAAGGTTTGTAGTTCCGTTATGCAGATCAAAGGCTGAGATTAAAACTTGCCTCTTTTATAACCACACAACAGGTGTGGTCAGCTATTCCAAACTGAAATGGTTGGGCTTACCATCTAAAATAACATGACTCCCTCCGTTCCATAACAAGCATTATGGAATGGGGGAGTAGTGTTTTGTCAAAAATACAAAAATGTTGCTCTCTCAGACAAAAAGTGTTATCACTGCTCGCCGATCTTCTTTGATCAAGCATTGAAGCAAATTAGAATTGGCGGCACAACTTAATTGAAGAAAAAAGTGTTACGGGTTATCCATTTGTTTGACCATTTTGGCTTTTGGGAACAACTCGATGAATTTAGTAGATCCTTTTAGGAGGTAAACTTTACTCTCGTGAGATCAGGGGGTAAGCGAATAAGGTAGCACACAAAGAGATAAGGTTGATGGTGTTTTATTTCACCATATTCCCCCCTTTTGCAAGCTCTGTTTCCTTGTATTAACATTTGTTAATCAATATGTACTCCCTTCATTTCATATTTCTTGTCGTGGTTTTACTTCAAAATTTAAATTAAAACATGGAATTTGAAACTAAAACCACAACAAACTATATGGAATGGAGGGAGTACTATTTAAATAGTGTGGTACGGTTTTAAAAAAGATGGCATAACAACATACGAAAAATGCCTCCTATTTAAGAGTATTTGTACTCCCTTCGTCCCATAATTTAAGATGCTATTACATCTCACATATTAGATATAATAGCATCTTATATTATGGGACAGAGGGAGTCCTATTTTAACAATACATTTCTATTGGCAATAGAATACCAACTTCCTCACACATCAGTTTGCTCGGAAAGAATGTCTTAGATAGTTGGGATAAAGTAGTTTGTGTTTTTTAGGGGAGAAATACTAATTTATGGGTTTTTTAGAATCCAAACACTAATTTATGTAGCAGTTGTTCTTTAGAATTTGTTTCTTGAGAGTCATCAGATTTTTTAGCTTTTTTTTAGACAAATCAGATTTTTTTTAGCTGATGTGTGGTGCAAAGGGAGAGAGAATCCCTAAAAATGAAGGCCCAAAAGAATAAGACGGCCCATGAGAATCGAATCTAGGCCTGCAGCCGGAGTCGCCGCATCTGAAAATCTAGGCATGCATCTCGCCGCCGACTACCCCAACCGCGGCGGTGGCCGCCTCGGCCTAGGGCCATTCGCGGCTGCCGTGCTCCGCACCGATAACCGTCGCCGTGCGATTGCAGGCGGCGCGGTCCTCGCCTCGGCGCTGCTTCTCGTGGCCACACCACGCCTCCGCCACTCGCCGGCGCTCCACCTCTTCGCCGACATGCGCAACCTCCTCGGCGTGCCCAACACCCTCAACGTGCTCACCGCCTACCCGCTTCTCCTTGCTGGAGTACCAGGACTTATCCTTTGCCTCTTCGGCAGCGGATGCTTCGGCATAAGGTGAGCCATGCCCTTTCTCTTGCTCGCACGCCAGCTGTTTGGTGAAATGTCTAGCTTAAAGAACTAAAGAAGTGAATACATTTTATTTTCTCTTCACATGATATGCACCATTTGGAGGGTTTTGCTGTACTTGTTTCTAAAGAATGCGACGAATAATCAAATTGTCAAATTAGCAGTAACAGACCTTGAACAATATTATGAAGGAGGCACATCTTATCAATTATGCTTGAGAACCTTACAAGAGAGTTCTTAGTGTGTATACCTAGCAAGTAAGAACACATTATTAATGGATGCTGCGTGATCTAAATGACAGTATTGCTGAAAGGGATGGCCATGAACATGATTCACCATGGCCCCGATGAGGCTCCAGCTCCACTTATTGAGAATATGTGATGATGCTCTAATCAATGGGAATATTTCTTATCCAGTGGGAATTGAAATGTTTTGCTGTTATATGGGAAATTTACCATGTTTTCCTTCCTATTGCTAGATTTCTTGATGAAATGCATGAGCTTTGGGAATCCGCAGTCTTGCAACAGAGTAGAATAAATCAGTCAGTGGGATTTGAATGTGGGTGGTAGGCTAAACTGTTCAGTTAAGATGTGTGTGATATTCCTGTTTGCAGAAACCTGTTATTTAGTGCACAACTATTGTCCTGTGGCTTGCTGCCTAAACAATTTTGCTATCATTGTTAAAAGAACAGGCCGGAGTGAAATGATAGTGTGCTCCTTTCATTGTGTTAAGTTTCACAGAAGAAAAATTTGTAGCTGAGATTTGGCACTTCAAATAAAATTGTCTTCTTGTGTTCTGCTGAATATGTCAAATGAATTATACTGGTGTTTAATAAAACCTATGTTACTTTGTGGAAATTATGTAGCTTAAGGTGGGAGGCCTTGGGATGGTTCCTCTTCTATGCAGGGAATGTAGGGGCAGCATTTGGCTCAGCTTACTATCACCTCAAGCCAGATGATGACCGGTTAATTTGGGACAGGTTGCCGGTATTCTAAACATTTCTTCTTTCTGCCATCCTCCCCTCTGCAGTTTCCTAATTATTAGTTGGTCTTTTTGGTGTACTTAGGGAGTTTTTTGTTATTTTAACTTCTGATTTACATAGTTTGGACTCTGATGGTAAATTACTCTGTTAAAAATGCAGTTTGCCTACTTACATTTTAAATCCAAGCATTCACCATAGGCGAAAAATATCTGTATCTGGGTTTCCATGTGATTTTGATATGAAATATTATTGTGCTATGTATCTGATCTGAATATTCTTTTGCTGCATAAATCAATGTGATCAATGAGTTTTGACAAAGCTTTTGTTGAGACGAATGTTTACTGGATGCTCTCACAATGCAGATGATGATGTCGGCCTCCTCGCTTTTGTCGATATTGGTAATTGAAAGAGTTGATGAGAGGGCTGGATTATCTTGTTTGATCTCGCTCTTGTCTCTTTTATTGGTGGGCAGTGTGTGTGAAAGGTATGGACAAGTGCGCAGTTGTTGAGCTTCTTTATTCTAAGATCGATGTCAAATAAATTCTGAAAATGTGTTATATGTAATGTGTTGTTCTGGCTTGTCTGGCTGCAGGATTCTTGATGATATGCGCCTGTGGGTAGTTTTAAACCTGGTTCCTTGTGTTGCAATTCCTGCACTGCTATTCTTGTTCCCGCCAAAGTATACACACTCAAGATTTTGGTTTCTTGCTACAGGTAAGGTAACAGCGAATTGATCTAATACATCTGAACTTGTTAACCTTAAAAAAAACTCTTATTTAATTGGTATCTCGGTGCAGGCTTTTACCTTCTGGCAAGATTTGAAGGCCTTGCCGACAGAAAGGTTTACAGTGTGAATAGATACTTCATTAGCGGCCATTCCTTGGAGCACCTTTGTTTCGCCATGGTTACATTGATACTTACTGTGATGCTATCCTTCAGAAATATTAAGATCACCAGGTACCAATCAACCGATGTTCGTCACATTTAGATTCTCTGAAGAGCTGCTTTCTTGAATCACTCTGGTCAGTTTGATTTGGTACTTCGTTAGGGTCTGTTACTCGTAAAGGTGGTTGGTCCTCTCCAAAGTAGATAGTAAAATGCTAGTAGTTGCTTAGTACCGATTGCCTCTGTAGTTCATTGCGCTTGACAAATCGTATGCACAAAACACAAGCTACAAGCTTTAGATTAATCTACCATTCTGTCTTCTTGACAGGGACTCGTGACTACAACTCCACCATTGCTTGTTTGTAATACATGGCAAATTTCCTCTCAGAATTTATATGTTCGGAAGAGCCCCTCCAGACTCCGGAAGCACCTGAAGAAACGTAAATTGTTGATCTATGTATCCTATTTTCCCACTACCTGGGTGACTGGCGCCCTCCATCCCTAAGTGGCATAGATAAGTCCTGTGAGATTATTTCAAGTGTGTTCGTGTGTGAGTTGTTTTTGTTTGGAGCTTGTTAACATTGGAGGACTACACTGCAATTTATACAGATCTCAGCTGTAACAAAACCATAGATTTGTTGCTCACCATAGCTTGCATCCGCTGATTGTTTGAGGTTTGTTCAGTTGATTTTCCTCGAGAAAAAAAGGATTGTTCAGTAGGACTGTACAAGTGTACATTTGTAGTGGGTTACTGGGTAACAACAACAAATCTTTGCTCTAGCTCCAGCAGCTGGAGCAGTATGCGGAGATGTTCTTTCTGCAGAGTCCATGTCACTTCGGTATGGTTTGATTCTAGCCCAGTCTGTTCAGTGTAACAAGCTTGTCACCAATTCCAACAATGTCGAGGTTATTGAGACAATGATCTGGAGGCACATCTTTGGCAGTACTCCCTCCGGTCCTTTTTACTCTGCACATTGGATTTGCCGAAAGTCAAACTTTGCTAAGTTTGACCAAATTTATATTAGAAATTATTAGCATCTATAATATCTAATAAATATGATATGAAAATATATTCCAAGATGAATCCGATGATATTGGTGTTGTTATGTGAATGTTTATAATTTTTTATATAAACTTGGTCAAAGTTGGATGAGATTGACTTCGGACAAACCTAATATGCAGAGTAAAAAGGACCAGAGGGAGTACTACCTGTAGCAATCTTCGACGACTATCATCTCGCTTGTGAATCCCACAAACTTTTTTTTGAACATTATTATATACTCCCTTTGTTCATAAATATAAGATGTTTCGGAAATTTCAATATGGACTACATACGAACTAAAATGAGTGAACAAACACAGAAAACATGTTTATGTACATCTGATTCAAAAAAAGGTTAGAACATCTTATATTTGTGAACAGAGGGAGTAGAAGCTAATTCTACTGCGCATCAATTGGCTACAAGTCTGAATTGGCTAGAATGCGTCCTGATCATGGTGCAACAACTTCTTAGATGCCCTATGCACCTGGATGAAGGAAGTAGTTGGTTTAAGAGGCTCCGGGTGAACTGATCCCTCTTATTAATCAAAGACGCTTGGCAGTTTAATTTGAACAACCAAAACGTCTTATATTTTGCAATAGAGGGTGTAACTTATCACAAGCTAATAAAAGGGGCGATGATGATAAAAAAAAAAATCTTACCAAGTGGGCGTTATGCTACGCTGGCTGGTAGGACCCATTTGCCAGATGCACCGTCTCCTCCGAACAACCGCTTCTCGTGGATGCATCCGGCAGCGCCACCGCCTCCTCTCCGCCGTCGCTGGCGGCGACCAACCGATCCGCGACCTCCCGCCGACCACCTGCGCGGTCCTATGGAACCGCCTCCTCCGCGCCCACATCTGCCGCTCCCGTCCAGACCTTGCGCTCGCGCTCTACCGCCGCATGCGCGCGCTCTGCCCCGCGCTCCCTAACACCTACACGCTCCCCCTCGCCCTCCGCGCGGCGACCTCCCCACGAATCGCGTCCGCCATCCACGCACACGCCCTCCACCTTAGCTTGCATGCCCACCCGGACGTCGCCGGCCAGCTCCTCGCCGCCTACGCCAGGCACGGCCGCCCCGACGAGGCCCGCCACGTGTTCGACGCAATGCCGTCCAAGAGGACCACCATGTCCTGGAACACGCTCATCTCCGCTTATTCGGTCTGCTGCGACCCCGACAGTGCAATGGCCACGTTCGGGCGCATGGCCGCCGCCGCTGACGAGGCGCTCCCCGACGCCGTGACGTGGACGACGCTGCTCTCGGCGCACGCGAGGTGCGGCAAGCACCCGGTGGTTCTTGAACTGTTCGGAGACATGCACCGCAGCGGATGTGAAGGGAATGCCGAGTCCGTGGCCGTGGCGCTCTCGGCGTGCCCCTACGCCGGCGACCTCGCGTTGGGGAAAGGGAGGGCGATACATGGCTACGGCGTCGCAAAGGGCGTCGTCCGTGGCTACCTGTTCGTCACCAACTCGCTGGTGTGCATGTACGGCAAGCTGGGGAAGATGGACGACGCCCGGAAGGTTTTCGGGGAAGCTGGAGAGAAGAACACCGTGACATGGAACGCCCTCGTCACCAGCTACGCCGCGTCTGGGATGTGCGACGAAGCGTTGGACGTGCTCGTCCGGATGGAGCAGCGTGGCGGCATGGCTGCGCCCAATGTGGTGAGCTGGAGCGCTGTCATTGGCGGCTTCGCGTCGTCCGGTGACAATGAGCGCGCACTGGAGCTGTTCCGGCGGATGCAACGGCGATGGCTTTCGCCGAACGTGGTGACCTTAGCCACCGTTCTCTCAGCCTGCGCCGAGCTACTGGCGGTGCGGTTGGGTCGGGAGGTCCATGCCGGCGCGATCAGATCCATGCTCGACCGGCACTCGCTCGTCGCGAACGGGCTCATCAACATGTACGCCAAGTGCGGGAGAGTGGCCTACGCACGCACGGTGTTCGACGGTATGAAGAGCAGGGACCTGGTCTCCTGGAACTCCATGTTGGCCGGCTACGGGATGCACGGCCTGTGCGACGACGCCCTTGCAGTGTTCGCAGACATGGCCGAAGCTAAGGTCGATCCTGACGGCGTCACCTTCGTCGCCGTTCTGTCGGCGTGCAGCCACGCAGGGCGCGTGTCGGAGGGCCGCCGTCTGTTTGATCAGATGATACTGGAGCACAGGATTTCCCCATCCATGGAGCACTACACGTGCATGGTCGACCTCCTGGGCCGTGCCGGCTTGCTCAAGGACGCGTCTGAGCTCATCGAGACGATGCCGGTGGGAGCCGACCTGTGCGTGTGGGGAGCGCTGCTCAACTCGTGCAGGATCCATGGGGACGCAGCCATGGCCGAAGCCACCATCGCGAAGGTTCTGCAGGCCGGCGCGGAGACCACCGGCAACCACACGCTGATCACGAACCTGTACGCCGCGTGCGGGATGTGGGACGAGTCCAAGAGGGTGAGGGTGATGACGAGAGAGGCCGGCTTGAGGAAGAGCCCCGGGCAGAGCTGGATCGAGGTGAAGAACAAGGTGTTCGCCTTCGTGGCCGGCAGTGTGCCGCCGTCGATGCCCGGAGCTGAGGAGATCTTCAGGGTGCTCGACGATTTGTACAGCGAAATGGACGACGAGAGACACACCATGGAGCACGATCACCACATTGTAAGCGTTTGATAGAAGAGGAAGTGTTTGCGGATACACCTATCTCGTACAGCAGGCAAACAGAGTGAGCAAGTCTTTCAGAATGGTTCTTGTGAACCGAAGAAGAGCCTGAGGGTCCTGCAGATCTCGGCGGGCTCTGCCATGGCGCCGTTGCCGTAGTCCCCGCAGGCGAGCCGCTTGGTCACCGGAGGGATGAGGGAGACGCCGAGGCCGGCGGCGGCGTCGAGATGGCGGCTGGTGAAGGGGTTGTCCCACATGAAGGTGTTCATGGCCGGCGCGACGTAGATGGGCTTGCTGTAGTCCCACGCGCGCACCACGCACGTCAGGAGGTTGTCGCACAGCCCGCCAGCGATCTGAGCGCGGCAGATCGAGAGAAGAAAAAAAAATGGTCAAAGCAGGACAGCGACGAGACGCCCACGGTGTGTCCACGGTATTTAACAGTACCTACCTTGGCCAGGGTGTTGGCCGAGAGTGGCGCGATGAGCATGGCGTCGGCCCACTCGCGTAGCTCGATGTGCAGGACCTCGTCGCCGATCCTCCCCCAGGCGGACCACTCGTCGGCGTCGGTGAGGAGGGCGACGCCGCTCGGGAACGACTCCCTGTCGATGAAGTGCAGGGACGAGGCCGTCGCCACCGCCCGGACGTCGGCCCACTCGGCGAGGCTCCGGCACAGGACCTCGAACTTGATCGCCGCCACGCTGCCGGAGGCGGCGACCAGGACGCGGGGCCTCCGAGGCTGAGTGGCGGCAGCGTCCGGCGTCACGCCCTGCGACGGCTGCTCTCGCGTGGCCATGGCCCTGGTGAAATTACTCTGATGGCTCTTCGTGTTGGATATGGAAAGGCAACTCTCTGAAATCACTAGGTGAAGGGAGGTAACAAGTACACTGTAATTGCGGCACTGAAACGAAATCTGTAGATCGCAAACTGAGGAGGGGGACAAGAAGGCCCGGAGTTAGCTGGAGAAACAAACAGCAGTAAATGGCGCCAGCGCCAGCGCCAGCGATCCAGAGCGCAGCAGCAGCAGCAACAACAACAGGCACAGCATCACATCGAGCGGCATTCATCAGTCACCACCACCCAAGGACAACACATTTTCACTTGGATCTGCCCAGTTCAGATCTTATTGAAAGCCACGACTCAAGAGTTCAAGACACAGGAGGAGGATCGAGAGCTCGACGAGCACGATCACACCGCCAATGGTTTCAACACACACAAGTTCTCCAAGGGACAGATTCAGTTTCTAGTTGCTGCAGTCTAGACTGATGACCACGAAGATGACACAGTCGGTGCGATCGCCTTGTCTTCTGCCTCGCTGCCTACATGCTGTCCGAGATCGACCTCAGCTTCCCGTCACGGCGCCAGAAAGCGTCGTCCTTCTTCTCCACGGCCAGCAGGTCCTCGAAGGCGGTATCGCGCACCCCTTTGGCGAAGGCTCCTTCGCGGATTCTCTTCTCCGTTTCATCGTTGCTCTCCTCCATCTGCCACGGTGAAAGGTTTGGTGTCAAAACACCTGGCAGTTCATATCACGGGGGCAAAGGTGCTTGCTTGTGAGCAGAACAGAAGATCGTTACCAGTTTGTAGCACGATGACAGCTGAAGCTGCTCATGGAGATTATGGTAAATGCTGGCATCTTTCTTTAGTCTTTCATATTCGAATTCCAATCTACTCACCTACAACAATGCCCAAGGTATTAAAAAGGCTGAAGTCGGCAAAACACTGCATGTCTGCATCTTCGAATGTTAACAGCATTTCTTAGTTGATGTCGGTATGGGATTTCTCTTCTCAAATGCCTCACCTGTTCACATAAGCGAAGGTGGTCATGTGAAGACCTACCGTTACGACTGTTGGATAACATGGCCTTCCTTATTGTGATGCTTCTTCGGGTGTTCTCAGACCTGAGATGCACAACACATTACTGAAAGTTTGTACAACATGTGGGGTAATGCATGTCTGAACTCTGAAGGGTAAAGCTGAATGCAAATAGTCACATACTTTTGTAGTAGTTCATCCCTCGCATCTACAAGAGTCTTAAGAAACTCATGGACCTGAAAAAACAAGGTAGAAGTACATGAAGGAATTGGTAAAAGGCACGAAGCCGTGAAGATAACAAAATATACTGTTTTCGGCTGCAAACTTGCAATGGACAAACCCTCCAATACAGGTATGATCCATGATGATCTAACCAAATAAAGGTAAATCTTTAATCATATAGCACTGAACACCTTAAATTCTCATTAAAAACACTAATTAGACGCACAGATTCTACTATGCCCCACTTAAACTGCACAATAACTCCACACCGGTGCACAATTTAGCTATGGAAGTTCACAGAACCACCAAAAATTTAGGTTCCTCTTTTAGAACGCACTCAAATCACACCAACCTCCACATTGAAATCAATTGAAGATACAAAGCAGAACCGAAGAAAATAGTGTGCAACCTGGTGAAAGAATTCTTCAATACCACCAAAAACCCCAAACAACCGACGATACTCCTTAGTGATCCTTTGTTTCATTGGACCACTCAACCGGGGGAGGAGCAAGATGTTCGGTGTTGGCCCCTTTTCCTCCTCAACAGCCTCCAACTTATCTGTGCGATCCATGCCCTCCTGCTTCCTCCTCAGGTTTTTTCTCTTCTTCCTACTGCCACCAGCAAGTGGCAATGATGGTTGGGGTGATTCAGGTGGGACCTGACGGGACAGGATGGCACAAATAGCAAGGAGGACGAGATAGGAAACCCGCATGGTTGTAGATCTGTAGAAGAAGGTTTGCGACGATATCCTCGATCGCAAGAACATTATAAAGCTAGATCTAGATGTACTTTCTACACAAAAATGTCTTATTTTGTATTCTAGTGGGGGCCACGGGTTTTCACTTTGCTTGCAGCGTGTTTGCGTAAGAGCTACTCTAGCAGATGCCGCAAATCCGCCCTCCCCGCAAAATAAGCACCGATATACGGTACCGGATGACAAAGCGTCCCGAACAGGTACCGTATATAGGCCGGACTCATATTTTTTTTGGCGGCGAGCTCTAAAAATCAGCCCACATCCGCCAAATCCCCCCCCCCCCCCCCACACCCACACACACACTTTTGCCGCTCGCCTATCCGCCCTGCGACTGGGCGGGAGGGAAAACCCATGACCCCAAACGGACCACAGGGCAGGAAGGGGGCACTTGCCCCGCTTTCTCTCTTTCAAATTGCAACTATGTAACTGAGCTTTGGGGGAAGGTGTATTTTATGGAAAATTACCACTACGGAAAGTTATAACTATATCAAAATCCATCAAAATGGAAAATCTCATTTCTTTTGTCTATTGTATTGAGCCTCTGACAATCAAGTTGCGTATACAGCCCTCCAAATCAAAGAAATAAAACTGTCAGTTGAGGTTGTTTATTAGGAAGACAACACTTTGTTAGAATAGTTCCATATGTGTACATTGGCACACAACAAGGATATAATAGGTTTTCATTTTGAGTATGATTAAACTTAACATATCGAAGCAACAAAACCACTGATTCCCTGCTAATGCAGTTACTCAAATGGCGCCAGGCTGTAATTACAAAAGGATGTCAGCATTATGTGCCATAGTTACTGACAAAAGCCCAATTTGACGGTTATGACAATTAACCACTACTAAAACTGGGCCCATTTTTTTGGAATGGGTTTCAGTGTCATTGTAGTAGCATCGTAAAATCCATAATAATTTAACTATCATTGGCGGTAAAAATTCAAGTCAAAGCATTTAGCAGAACCAACAGCACACCGACATCCCGTCGCAGATGGACTGATGAAGCATGCACCTACCTAGCAATGGGAGCCCATTTGGTATCTTACTCCCTCCATTCCAAATTATTTGAATCTAATTTTGTCCTATGTCAATCTTCTTTATATTTTACCAAGTCTATAGACAAATGTGATACTAATATCTATAACACTGAACATATATAGTATGTAAACATGTTTTATGATGAATCTAGTGAAACTAATTTGGCATTGTGGATGTTGATATAGTTCTCCATAGACTAAAGTCAAACTTCCTTGGAATAGAGAGAACATAGAACTTCAAGTAATTTGGAATGGAGAGGAGTACTTCTCTAATCAAAGCCATTAAACTCCAATACTAGCTTGCAATCGAAACAAGCACCAATTCTAACATTAGTAGGGGCTATCTGTTTTGACAGTTGTTGAGGGCACCAAACCAATCCCACATTTGGTAGCACAGCAACACCTGCCATCGGAGCAGAGCAGGGATCCTACGCTCAGCACACTGGTGCAAGGAAGCTAATGGATGCCGAGAAGGGTTGCATTGCATGGGGCGCACCCACCAACCTGGTCAATGGTGAGGGACTGGGCCTGGCTGGCCAGCGCGAGCTCGTCGTACCGCGCGGTGATCCGCCGCTGCAGCGCGCCGGCCACCGAAGCGAGCGGGAACCGCGGCCGCGGCGGCAGCGCGCCGTCCCCGCCGCCGCCCGCCGCCCGCGAGGCGGCCCCGTCGCCGCCCTGCTTCTGCTGCTGCTGCTTCCGCCGCGCCCTCCGCGGCCGCCTCTTCTCCTCCCCGCCCTCGTCCTCCTTGGCCGGCGCGCTCGGCTCGAGCGCCGCGGCCGCCGGCTCGGGCGGCGTTGGCCGGGGCCTCCGGAGGCTGCGGCGGCGGCGGCGCAGGTGGAGGGCAATGAGCAGCGCCGCCGGCGGGGCGGCGAGGAGCACGAGGAGGAGGAGGACTAGAGGTGCGAGGGCTAGCGGCAGGTCCATCGCCGGCGAGGGCTCGTCATCCCCAGCCGGGACTCGACCCTAGCTAGGCTCACTGACTCGAGAATTATTATTTTCGCGTGCGAGGGCGCGCTTGGGAACTGGGAAAGGGGGTGCGAGGAAGGCGAGGAAGAAGTGATGGGTTTGAAGTCTCCGGGCGGCAGAGCCAGAGCGTCTGCTCGCTCGCTCGCTCGGCTCTTCGAGTGCTCTACGATGCCCGCTGAGATTGCAACAAGTGGTAGCCTCGAGAGAGGGGCGTGTGCACGAGACGCGAGGTGAGAGCAGGTGGTGGTGGTCGAGGCTGGCTGTGGACCACTCACTCTGTGCATTTTAAAATCATTATATTGAAAAACCGTGCCGATAATAAATCGAATCGAACCAATTTTACGGTTTTTACGGTTTCCGCGAGTAGCCACAGCGGAAGTAATTTTAGCAGTAACATCGAGTCCAACTCAGCAAATTTACTTATGTGGCAATGAGTTAACGAAGAGAGAAGTAGTTTGAGTAACTTAGCTAGTTACTGTAACATCACATGTCCCAATGTAATATGAGTCTATAACCTAATAAATAAGGCTTTACATGTTACTGTACTTATATTATTATACATTATGAAGGTACTCCTTCCTTTCCGGTTTATAGGGCTTATCTCAAAATCTTAGTTTTTCTATTTTATAAGGCTTAATTTGGTTGTTCTCCATCACAAGTTTAGATTTCAAGGTGTATTAAATTATTGCATGCAAGTATTAAGAGAAAATTGACCAATGCATATACTTTATGCATGCATGCATTGCAATTAATACATTGGTAACATAATTTTTTTAGAAAAAACAAGAGCATTAATTGGGTGCTTTTGCAAATTACGAAAAGTATTCCACCACTCATCATCTATCTTGGTTGGTGAGATTTTTGAATCGAGCCCTATAAACCAGAAATGAGGGAGTAGTAACAGTCTAGGATATGTATATGTTACTAGTGTATGTTACTCTCCATCGTGGCTACTCTCATACTGTTTTGAGCTTCGGCTTTTATGGAATGTACCAAAATATCGATCAATTCACCGAATAAAATGAAGTAAAAAATATTTAGGGCATCTAGAGCCTTTTTTATGGAATGTACCTCTTGGTGGTGATTCTTTCAACCTGTCATTGGCCATGGTTTGCTTGCATAATAGGCCTTGTACAATGCTAGGTGCTTAGGAAGGTGCTCGGAAAAATAAAACGGGTTTTTCTAAAACACCAGTGCTTATTTCTACAGAAGACATGTCTAATTAAGCGTCTGCCCTATACAAATAAGCATCGGTGGTTAAGAAAAACCTGGTTTATTTCTTCAAGCACCTTGCATTGTATAAGGCCTTGTGGTAGTTTCTTAACATCTTCTATGAACTTTTCCATGCTTGTTCCATCTGCGGTTGTATCAAACATAGTTTTTGACATATGATTTAAGCCATTATGAAACATATGAAGCATTAACCATTCCTTCA
This sequence comes from Triticum urartu, assembly GCF_056163025.1. Classification (NCBI taxonomy): domain Eukaryota; kingdom Viridiplantae; phylum Streptophyta; class Magnoliopsida; order Poales; family Poaceae; genus Triticum; species Triticum urartu. The sequence goes on along the minus strand of NC_141875.1, from coordinate 107,691,699 downwards.
TCCATGATTGAGACAGTTTCTTATAGCTTTTTTCATTCTATCCCACGCAAGCGCTAGTGGCTCACATTCTTCTTGCTTGAAACCTGTAATCTGAGAACGTAATTGCATAATTTTTTAGGTGGACAAAACTTAGATAAAAAATTACTGCAATAATTAGCAAAGTAATACTGCCTCTAGGTAGAGGTAGAAGCCATTCCTTAGCTTTTCCTCTCAAAAAGAAAGGAAATAGACGCAATTTCAGAGCGTCAAGATCATAATCCTTTATGCGTGTCATGTTGCACAATTCGGTGAAATTGTGTAGGTGCATACCAGCATCCTCAGAAGTAGAGCCTCCAAATTGATCCTGTTGAACCATGGAAACTAAGTTCGGTTTGATCTCATACTTAGGCTACAACCTCAAGTTGTGCTATAGGTTCACGCATGAAGTTGTTGCTGGGAGTAGCAAAACTCCCAAGATTAGGAGCCATAGTAATCTTTTGGTCTTTCAACTGGCAAGACTAATCTCCTCGACTTCTCCCCTCTGTCTTGCTTCCCCTGCTCCGCCAGCCGCAGCTCCAACCTCCGAGATGGCCTGCTTCCCTTGCAATCCTCTCCCCCACCTTCCCCCTGGCACTACAATCCTCCCACCTGGCCCTCTTCGTGCTCGCCGTGGATATGTGGTGCCTGGAGGTGAGCTCCCAATGGTCTGCGATGAGTGGGCAATCGCCACACTCGTACCTGAGGTATCTGCAGAGGAGTTTCATGGCGCCATTGCTCTGATCACCAACTACCTGGAGGGGCGCGGATGGCGCATCAACTACACATCTCGTTGTGGTATGGGCACTGCTCTTATTCAGTTTACCACTGCTTGCTCACGTGATACTGCCGTCAGTCTCAGTCCGTTTCAGATTGGGGATTCTGTTCTTAGAGTTAGCAGGCAGGACAGAGGCTTGAACTACCATAGCATTACTTTTACCCATGATATCTGGATAATGCTCATGAACTATCCTCTGGAATGCTGGGATGTGGGGGTCATTAGCCGTACTGTTTCACCCTATGGTCGATTTCTGATATGGAACAAAGATTCTAGGGACAAGTCGAGGGTTGTTGTTAAGCTAAGGGTTATGAATGTGGACACCATACCAGTTAGCTTAGTTGTGCTGAGAAATCTTGATGATGTGGGCTATGGCGACTCATGGACCTGTCCAACATATATTTTGTCTCGGGAACTGATTGGTCAGCATGGGGGAGATGAGGATCCTCTGCCCCCTGATGGTGGTAACCCCCATCCACTCCCTCATGTCCATGGAGGGTTTTGGCATGATGAGGTTTTAGGTAATATCCCTATGGATCAGGTGGTTATCAATCCTCACAATGAGAATTTAGGAGCTCCTTATGAAGATGTCCATGCTGTTCATAATGATAATGTGATCCAGGCTGATGATCACTTGGATGCTGCTGTGGATCACAGTGCTGTCAATCATGTGGAGGCACCAGCTAGGGAGGATGCTCAGGATCCTATTCAGATACTCTCTAGCACACACTATGTTGCTCCAACGGAGGAAGAGATGGAAGCTGACCTGGAAAGAGTGGATGCCATGGAAGAGAGCAAGAAGCACCTCTCTCCCTCAACCTAATGGTGGGCATGAAGAATTCACGAGCTCAGTCCTTCTGGATTCGGTCAAACCTCCCGGTGCTAAATTTATCTCTTATAATAACTTGAAGAGTGTTGCTTTTTCCTCCGCAGCTAAGATGCATCCATGGGTGGACAGTGCTCTAACTGTCACAGGCAAACTCCACAAGAAAATTATGGATCTCAAGTAGCAAAATTCAGCTCGAAGAAGAGAATCGCATCCTGAAGGGAATTATTGCCAAGAATATTGCACCATCACCTCCGAAAAAGGAGACTTGAGTACATGGGTATGGGCACTCCCCTTGGCTTGTGCCAAGCTTGGGGGAGGTGCACCGGCATCGTATCACCATCACATCTTTATCTTTATCGTTTATCTTAGTTCGATCCTTTTGGTTTTATCGTCATCTAGTAGAACAAAAGTTTTAGTATGATTTAGTCTTTGAGTTTTGGTTTTTGATCTATCTATGTAATCGAGTCCGAGAGTTATATAATAAAGAGTAGTTTTGAGTTGAGGGCTTTGCCTTCTTGCCTTGATCTTAGAAAAGAAAAGAAAAGGAATAAAAGAAGTAAAAAGATTATATAATGATCTTATGGAGAGTGATGACTTCACATATAAGGAGTATGATGAATAAAATTTGTTGAGAATTGACAAACATAGTATTGGTCATTGTTGCAATTAATAGGAAGTAATAAAGAAAGAGAGGTTTCACATATAAATATACTATCTTGGACATCTTTTGTGATTGTGAGCACTCATTAAAATATTATATGCTAAAAAGTTGATGTTGGACAAACAAGACAACATAATGGGTTATGTTTTCTTATATCCGAATAGAAGTTATATTGTCATGGATCCTCCAACATGTTGAGTTTGCTTCTCATCCTATGCTAGCCAAATCTTTTGCACCAAGTAGAGATACTACTTGTGTATCCAAAACCCATTAAACCAGTTTTGCCATGAGAGTACACTATATCTACCTATGGATTGAGTAAGTTCCTTAAAGTAATTAAGTTGTCATCGGTGCAAGCAATAAAAATTGCCCTCTAAATATGTATGATCTTTTAGTGTGAAGAAAATAAACTTTATACGAACTTGTGATATGGAAGAAATAAAAGCGACGGACTGCATAATAAAGTTCTTTATCACAAGCGGCAATATAAAGTGACGTTCTTTTGCATTAAGATTTTGTGCATCCAAACATAAAAGCGCATGACAACCTCTGCTTCCCTCTGCGAAGGGCCTATCTTTTACTTTTACCTTCTACCTTTATACAAGAGTCATGGTGATCTTTGATACGTCTCCGTCGTATCTACTTTTCCAAACACTTTTGCCCTTGTTTTGGACTCTAACTTGTATGATTTGAATGGAACTAACCCGGACTGACGCTGTTTTCAGCAGAATTACCATGATGTTGTTTTATGTGCATAAAACAAATATTCTCGGAATGACCTAAAACTCCACGGGAGGTCTTAGAAAAAATAATAAAAAATCCTCGCCAAATATGAAGTCCAGGGGGCCCACACCCTTTCCATGAGGGTGGGGACGCCCCCCCTAGGGCGTGCCCCCTACCTCGTGGGCCCCCTGTTGACCCTCCAACGCCAACTCCAACTCTATATATTTGCTTTCGGAGAGAAAAAAATCAGAGAGAAGAAATCATCGCATTTTATGATACGGAGCCGCCGCCAAGCCCTAAAACCTCTCGGGAGGGCTGATCTGGAGTCCGTTCGGGGCTCCGGAGAGGGGGATTCGTCGCCGTCGTCATCATCAACCATCCTCCATCACCAATTTCATGATGCTCACCGCCGTGTGTGAGTAATTGCATCGTAGGCTTGCTGGACGGTGATGGGTCGGATGAGATTTATCATGTAATCGAGTTAGTTTTGTTAGGGTTTGATCCCTAGTATCCATTATGTTCTAAGATTGATGTTGCTATGACTTTGCTATGCTTAATGCTTGTCACTAGGGCCCGAGTGCCATGATTTCAGATCTGAACCTATTATGTTTTCATGAATATATGTGAGTTCTTGATCCTATCTTGCAAGTCTATAGTCACCTACTATGTGTTATGATCCGGCAACCCCGAAGTGACAATAATCGGGACCACTCCCGGTGATGACCGTAGTTTGAGGAGTTCATGTATTCACTATGTGCTAATGCTTTGTTCCGGTTCTCTATTAAAAGGAGGCCTTAATATCCCTTAGTTTCCAATAGGACCCCGCTGCCACGGGAGGGTAGGACAAAAGATGTCATGCAAGTTCTTTTCCATAAGCACGTATGACTATATACGGAATACATGCCTACATTACATTGATGAACTGGAGCTAGTTCTGTGTCACCCTATGTTATGACTGTTACATGATGAACCGCATCCGGCATAATTATCCATCAATGATCCGGTGCCTACGAGTTTTCCATATACTGGTTTACGCTTATTTACTTTTCCATTACTACTGCTACAATCACTACAAATACCAAAAACATTACTTTTGCTGTCTTTACTTTTGTTGCCGCTACCACCACTATCATATTACTTTGTTACTAAACACTTTGCTGCAGATACTAAGTTTCCAAGTGTGGTTGAATTGACAACTCAGCTGCTAATACTTGAGAATATTCTTTGGCTCCCCTTGTGTCGAATCAATAAATTTGGGTTGAATACTCTACCCTCGAAAGCTATTGCGATCCCCTATACTTGTGGGTTATCAAGACAAATTTCTAGCGCCGTTGCAGGGGAACATAGCTCTATTCTTTGAGTCACTTGGGATTTATATCTGCTGGACACTATGAAGAACTTGAGCGATCCAAAAACCAGGATCTATCCCTCAACTACGAGGGAAGGTAAGGAACTGCCATCTAGCTCTGCACTTGATTCACCTTCTGTTATGGGTAAGTTTGCGACACCTACACTTGCTTCTGCTATTCATTCTGATATGTCGCATGTTATTGATGATGCCACTTCTACTATGCATGATACTTATGATGAAACTGCTTCTATGCATGATACTACTGTGCCCCTTAGTGAATTTCTTGATGAACAAATTGCTAGGGCTAGAGAAAAAGAAATTATTGAATCTGAATACGATGATGATAGTGATGATGAAAATATGCCTATTATTCCTGAAGGTTATCTTTTTGATATGGAATCTTCTGCTGCTATTTCTGCTTGCAGAGATAGATATGAGCTTAAGAGGTTATTAATTAAATGGAACAAAGAATCACTTAGAGATAGAATGAGACCTGACCCTGCTTTTGCTACTTCACCTATATGTGTTCCTGATAAAGATTATGAATTCTCTGTTGATCCTGATATAATTACTTTGGTTGAATCTGATCTGTTTTATGGCTATGAATCTGAAACTATTGTGGCACATCTTACTAAGTTAAATGATATAGCTGCCCTGTTCACTAATGATGAGAGATCATGTTACCTCTATTTACTCAAAATATTTCCGTTCTCATTAATGGGCGATGCTAAGATATGGTTTAATTCTCTTGATCCTGATTGTGTGCGTAGTCCCCAGGATATGATTTATTACTTCTCTACTAAATATTTCCCTGCTCATAAGAAACAAGCTGCTTTGAGGGAAATATACAACTTTGTGCAAATTAAAGAAGAGAGTCTCCCATAAGCTTGGGGGAGGCTTCTCAAGTTACTTAATGCTTTGCCTGATCATCCTCTTAAGAAACCTGAAATACTTGATATCTTTTATAATGGACTAACCGATGCCTCCAGAGATTATCTGGATAGTTGTGCTGGTTCTCTTTTCAGGGAAAGAACACCAGATAAAGCTGAAATTCTATTGAATAATATGTTGACAAATGAAAATAATTGGGCACCTCCTGAGCCAGCTCCTGCTCTAATTACTGAGCCTATCCCTAAACCAACTCCGAAGAAGAGAGGTGTTTTATTTCTCAGTCCCGAAGATATGCAAGAGGAAAAGAAATCTATGAAAGAAAAAGGTATTAAAGCTGAAGACGTTAAGAATTTACCTCCTATTGAAGAAATACATGGTCTTAATTCACCGCCTGTTGAAGAAACATATGATCTTAATTATTTATTTACTGAAGAACCTCCTGATCCCGATATCCCGACACATGTAGTAAAGGTAAATTCTCTCTATAGATATGATAAGGCTGAAGTCCCTCCTACTAAAATTGCTAGTCAGTGCTTGGATGAGTTTGATAACTTTATGTATAAGCAAGATGACTTCAATGCTTATTTTGGTAGACAATTAAAATAAAATGCTTATATGATTAGACGTTTGGGTGATTATATGGTTGATATTAAAGGTGAACTTAAACTTGTTAGCAAACATGCTTCTATGGTTACCACCCAAGTAGAACAAGTACTTAAATCTCAAAAAGAAGTGCTTGATGAAATGAATAGTAAGAAAAATGATTATGCTGTTAGAGTGGCTACTAGAACTGGTAGAATGACTCAGGAACCTTTGTATCCTGAAGGCCACCCTAAGAGAATCGAGCAAGATTCTCAAAGAAATAATATTGATGTTCCTAGTTCTTCTAAAAAGAAGAAGAAGAAAAATGATAGAATGGTGCAAACTTCTAGTGAACCTATTGCTGAACCACCTGATAATCCAAATGATATATCTATGTCTGATGCTGAAACACAATCTGGTAATGAGCATGAACCTAGTAAAAATATTAATGATGATGTTCATGATGATGCTCAACCTAGTAATGATAATGATGTAGAAATTGAACCTACTGTCGATCTTGATAACCCACAATCAAAGAATCAACGTTATGATAAAAGAGACTTTGTTGCTAGGAAACATGGTAAAGAAAGGGAACCTTGGGTTCAGAACCCATGCCCTTTCCTCCAAAACCATCCAAGAAAAAGGATGATGAGGATTTTGAGCGCTTTGCTGAAATGATTAGGCCTATCTTTTTACGTATGAGATTAACTGATGTGCTCAAAACAAATCCTTATGCTAAATATATGAAAGATATCATTACTAATGAAAGAAAGATACTGGAAGCTGAAATTTCCACCATGCTTGCTAATTATACTTTTAAGGGTGGAATACCAAAGAAACTCGGAGACCCCGCAGTGCCTACTATACCTTGCTCCATTAAAATAAATTATATTAAAACTGATCTTGGAGCCGGTGTTAGTGTTATGCCTCTCTCTTTATATCGTAGACTTGACTTGAATAAGCTGACACCTACTGAAATATCTTTGCAAATGGCTGATAAATCAACTGCTATACCTGTCAGTATTTGTGAGGATGTGCCCGTTGTGGTTGCAAATGTTACTATTTTAACGGACTTTGTTATTCTTGATATTCCCGAGGATGATAGTATGTCTATTATTCCTGGAAGACCTTTTCTTAATACTGCAGGGGCTGTTATTGATTGGAACAAAGGCAGTGTCACTTTTCATGTTAATGGTAATGAGCATACGGTACACTTTCCGAGGAAACAACCTCAAGTTCATAGTATCAACTCTATTGGAAAAATTCCATCAATTATATTTGGAGGTTTTGAATTTCCTCTTCCTACTATCAAAAAGAAATATGATATTCTTATTATTGGGGATGTGCATATCCCCGTTGAGGTAACTTAGTGTTATTCGAAATTTCTCTGGTTTCATGATTATCGGAATGAGTTTGTTAACAAGACTTGATCAACCTTGTTAGTGGATTCTTTTTGATAAGCATGAGATGGATGAAACTAGAAGCACAAACTTCTGTACCCTCTCTATATTTTCTGTTATTTATATTAAATAAAGTAAAAATAATATTTTTCTGTCTGTTTCCTGACTTATCCGTGCAATATAAAAATATCCCGAAAATAAAAGTCCTCAAAATGCCATGCCAATTTAATATGATTTTTTTGAGAATATTTGAGGATTTATTGTGCAAAAATTACCGCGGGAGGAGCTGCCACCTGGTCACGAGGGTGGTGGGCGCGCCCCCTACCTCGTGGGCCCACGGTGGCCCTCCTCCACTTATCCCAGCACCCATCTTCTTCCTCTATCTCACACAAACCCGAAAAACCAACTCAAGCACGAGTTCCAGCCACTTTTGCTGCGATTTTCGATCTCCTTGCTCAAAGCACCTCTCTCAAAACTTCTCGGGGAGATTGTTCCTTGGTATGTGACTCCTCCATTGGTCCAATTAGTTTTTGTTCTAGTGCTTTATTCTTTGCAAATTTGTGCTGCATAGGTGACCATGTTCTTGAGCTTGCATGTCAAATTTATATGGTTCCAAGTAGTTCTAATGCTTGATATAGGCTCTAGGCACTTGTAGGAGTAGTTACTATCAGTTTTATTGAGTTCGGTTTACTTTTATTTTTGAAGTTACGAAAAATTTCAGATTATTTCAGAAAAATGATGAGGAGATTATTGAGGGGCTCATCAAGCCGAAGCTCAAAGGAAAAGGCACCTAAGCCTAAGTATAATTTGCCACGCACCACGGAGATTCGGGCGTGTGAATGGCCTTCTGAAGATTTCTTGAGAGCAGCCGGTATCTATGAAGATTTTCATGAATTGGCTCACAATGCAGGCCTCACCGCTTTCCTCCACGACCAATGTGATCAGTATCTCTTACTTACAAATACCTTTGTGCAAAACTTTTATTTTCATCCTAGGAACTCACCACCTACGGTGGAATTTCATTTATATGATGAGCCTAAGGAGATGTCACTTTTTGATTTCTGTCGGATTTGTTTAGTCCCTTTTGAGGGCAAGACAGAAGAACCACATCATGATGATGTGGCTGGGTTTATTGATAATATCACTATAGGAGAAACCAGGAAGGTTTTTGATGCACGAATCACTAGCATACATTTTCCTGCTTTGCGTTACTTTGCATTATTTGCTAGTTGTTGTTTAATTGGATGCGGAAATTCTGGAAACCTTAGTATCCCTGATTTAATTATTCTACTTCAAGGTTTATATAGTGATAACACTTTTAGTTTGGGCGGTATTATTGCTAGACGGTTAAATATGAACCGTACTAAGGGTCCCATCTTTGGAGGCATTTATGCTACACGCCTAGCTACACATTTTAACATACCTATTAGGCCTGCTGAGAAGGAAGAAAAAGTGCTACCCCGTGTTTATCTAGATTATAAAAGTATGGTGGCACATGATTTTATTGTTAAGAATAGGGCAAGGGAGCTTAGATATCAATTGTTCTTTAATAAACATCATCCTGAGACTATTACCTTGCCTTCTCCTTCTTTGTTTGATTTGACTGTAGGCACGTACCTTGTTCTGTTGACGGCTATTCATGCCTACCGGAACCCTGCACCGGTCGAGGAGCCAGAACAGGAACCACAAGATGAGCCTCCACGACAATCTGTTTATTCTTGGGATCCAGAGATGACTGTCAGCCAGTGGCAGTCAGAGTCTTCTTCTTCATCATAGTATGATCCCAACTATTCCTCTTCATCATAGTACGACCCCAACAACTATTATTATGGATATCCGCCAGGCCAGCCGTGGCCATAGACCAACTTAGGCCAAAAGCCTAAGCTTGGGGGAGTACATATTTCTCACCGACATTACATTTATGTTCACACACACTCATTGCTAGATGCGGTGCTCATACTTTTTCATTGTAATATCCATGCTAGTTTATTTTCTTTTTTCTGCTTTCTTCTTGTGTGTTTGTTAAATCTTAAGAAAAACCAAAAAAAATTAGTAGTAGTTTATTTTTCTGCTGTAGTAGTAATAATTAAAAAGAAAACCCAAAAATATTTCCCGTTCTTCTTCTACTTGTTGGGAGCTTTCCCGTGTAAATAGTTTTAGTTCTTTTCTTTCTTTGGGGGTCGGTAGGAGAATACCATAATTAAATTGTTGAAGTGGCTCTTATATGCATTATTGTTGATTTAACCCAGAGCCCGTATTGCCTTGTCTTCTCCTGTTTATTGAATGCTCGCAGATTTCAACTTAGTCCAATGCACGTACACTCTTATTATTATTCACACCGTTCGGTCGTGCAAGCGAAAGGCAATTATGATGATATATGATGGACTGACTGAGATAAGAAAAGCTGGTATGAACTCGACCTCTTTTGTTTTTGTAAATATGATGAGTCCCGCGTTCTTGATTCAGCTTATTATGAATAAACATGTTTGTAATGACAATTAGAGATCATAGTTGCTTGTGCCATGCTTGATTAGCTATGAGTTATAATGATTTACCTTGTATGCCAACATGCTATTGAGATGATTATGATGTGGTATGATGGGGTGGTATCCTCCTTTGAATGATTTAAGTGACTTGACTTGGCACATGTTCACGCATGTAGTTGAAATAAAATCAAAATAGCCTTCACGATATTTATGTTCTTGGTGGATTATATCCTACTCATGCTTGCATCCAATGTTTATTAATTTTAATGCATGCACATGGCTGTTGTCGCTCTCTAGTTGGTCGCTTCCCAGTCTTTTGCTAGCCTTCACTTGTACTAAGCGGGAATACTGCTTGTGCATCCAATCCCTTAAACCCCAAAGTTATTCCAGATGAGTCCACTATACCTTCCTATATGCGGTATCTACCTGCCGTTCCAAGTAAATTTGTATGTGCCAAAATCTAAACCTTCAAATAAACATTCTATTTTGTATGCTCGAATAGCTCATGTACCAACAAAGGCTGTCCTTATCTTCCGTGTTAGGCGGGTTATTCTCAAGAGGAGTGGACTCCGCTCCTCACTCACGAGAAAATGGCTGGTCACCGGGATGCCCAGTCCCATGCTTTATGCAAACTAAATCAAAATTAATTGCAAACAAAACTCCCCCTGGGACCTGATGTATGTTGGAGGCACTCGTTGTTTCGAGCAAGCCATGGATTGATGCTTGTTGGTGGAGGGGGAGTATAATCTTTACCATTCTATTTGGGAACCGCCTATAATGTGTTTAGCATGGAAGATATCGCCATCTCTTAGTTGTTACGTTGACAATGAAAGTATACCGCTCAAAATACAATTTATCTCTATTTCAAAACCGAGCTCTGGCACCTCTAAAAATCCATGCTTCCCTCTGCGAAGGGCCTATCCATTTACTTTTATGCTGAGTCATCACTCTCTTATTAAAAAGCACTAGCTGGAGAGCACAACCGTCATTTGCATTCATCACTGTTAATTTATATTGGGTGTGACTATGATTGGATCTCTTTTACCTTGAATTACAATGTCTAGTCAGTCCTTGATCTTTAAAGGTGCTCTGCATTTATGTTTTTTGGTCTCAGAAAGGGCTAGCGAGATACCATCTTGTTATATCATATTATGATTGTTTTGAGAAAGTGTTGTCATCCGAGATTTATTACTATGACTTGCTAGTTGATTATGCTATTGATATGAGTAATGATGAGACCTGAGAATTATTGCAAATGTGGTTAGTTATGATCTATGATGAAAACTTGAATGCTGGCTTGACATAGTTACAACAACAAGAGCAAACAGAGTTTGTAAAAGTTTTTCTTTCTTTCTTTCAGTTTGTCAACTGAATTGCTTGAGGACAAGCAAGGGTTTAAGCCTGGGGGAGTTGATACGTCTCCGTCGTATCTACTTTTCCAAACACTTTTGCCCTTGTTTTGGACTCTAACTTGTATGATTTGAATGGAACTAACCCGGACTGACGCTGTTTTCAGCAGAATTACCATGATGTTGTTTTATGTGCAGAAAACAAATATTCTCGGAATGACCTGAAACTCCACGGGAGGTCTTAGAAAAAATAATAAAAAATCCTCGCCAAATATGAAGTCCAGGGGGGTCCACACCCTTTCCACGAGGGTGGGAGGCGCCCCCCTAGGGCGCGCCCTGCTACCTCGTGGGCCCCCTGTTGACCCTCCGACGCCAACTCCAACTCTATATATTTGCTTTCGGAGAGAAAAAAATCAGAGAGAAGAAATCATCGCGTTTTACGACACGGAGCCGCCGCCAAGCCCTAAAACCTCTCGGGAGGGCTGATCTGGAGTCCGTTCGGGGCTCCGGAGAGGGGGATTCGTCACCGTCGTCATCATCAACCATCCTCCATCACCAATTTCATGATGCTCACCACCGTGCGTGAGTAATTGCATCGTAGACTTGCTCGACGGTGATGGGTTGGATGAGATTTATCATGTAATTGAGTTAGTTTTGTTAGGGCCCTAGTATCCATTATGTTCTGAGATTGATGTTGCTATGACTTTGCTATGCTTAATGCTTGTCACTAGGGCCCGAGTGCCATGATTTCAGATCTGAACCTATTATGTTTTCATGAATATATGTGAGTTATTGATCCTATCTTGCAAGTCTATAGTCACCTACTATGTGTTATGATCCGGCAACCCCGAAGTGACAATAATCGGGACCACTCCCGGTGATGACCGTAGTTTGAGGAGTTCATGTATTCACTATGTGCTAATGCTTTGTTCCGGTTCTGTATTAAAAGGATGCCTTAATATCCCTTAGTTTCCAATAGGACCCCGCTGCCACGGGAGGGTAGGACAAAAGATGTCATGCAAGTTCTTTTCCATAAGCATGTATGACTATATACGGAATACATGACTACATTACATTGATGAACTAGAGCTAGTTCTGTGTCACCCTATGTTATGACTGTTACATGATGAACCGCATCCGGCATAATTATCCATCACTGATCCGGTGCCTACGAGTTTTCCATATACTGGTTTACGCTTATTTACTTTTCCGTTGCTACTGTTACAAGCACTAAAAAATACCAAAAACATTACTTTTGCTGTCTTTACTTTTGTTGCCGCTACCACCACTATCATATTACTTTGCTACTAAACACTTTGCTGCAGATACTATGTTTCCAGGTGTGGTTGAATTGACAACTCAGCTGCTAATACTTGAGAATATTCTTTGGCTCCCCTTGTGTCGAATCAATAAATTTGGGTTGAATACTCTACCCTCGAAAGCTGTTGCGATCCCCTATACTTGTGGGTTATCAATCTTCACCTTTCTTTTTTACACTTTTTCTTTTTGACAAGTGATACATCTCCATCGTATTTACTGTCCCAAACTCTCTTGCCCTTGTTTTGGACTCTAATTTGCATGATTTGAATGGAACTAACCCGGACTGATGTTGTTTTCAGCAGAATTTCCATGGTGTTATTTTTGTGCAGAAATAAAAGTTCTCGGATTGACCTGGAAATTTACGGAGAATTTTTGTGGAATATATAAAAATACCGGCGGAAAAAGTTAACAGAGGGGGCCACCCAGAGGCCACAAGACCTGGGGGCGCATGATACGTCCATTTTGCATCATGTTTACCTACTGTTATTTATATTGTTTTTATGTATAATAATGCTTTTTGTAGTATTTCTAATGCCTTTTCTCTTATAATATGCAAGGTACACACAAAGAGGGAGAATACAAGCAGCTGGAAATCTGGACCTGAAAAAGCTACGCCAAGCTACTTATTCTGCACAACTCCAAATGAGCCGAAACTTTACGGGGATTTTTTTTGGAATATATAAGAAATATTGGAGCCAATAAGTGCTAGAGGGGGCCTACCAGGTGGGCACAACCCACCTGGGCGCGCCAGGAAGCCCAGGCGCGCCCTGGTGGGTTGTGCCCTCCTTGGCCCACCTCCGGTGCCCCTCTTCTGGTATAGAAGTCATTTTGACCTAGAAAAAAAGTAAGGATAGGACTTTCGGGACGGAGCGTCGATGTCTCGAGGCGGAACTTGGGCAGGAGCACTTTTGCCCTCCGGCGGAGCGATTCCACAGGGGGAACTTCCCTCCTGGAGGGGGAAATCATCATCATCATCACCAACAACTCTCCCATCTTGGGGAGGGAAATCTCCATCAACATCTTAAACATCACCATCTCCTCTCAAACCCTTGTTCATATCTTGTGTTCAACCTTTGTACCGGAACTATAGATTGGTGCTTGTGGGTGACTAGTAGTGTCCACTACTGCAGGATGCTGCTAACGCGACACTACGATCAGAGACCCTTCAGAAACTGTGTGCGATGCAATAATCGCAAACGGTGGTGTATGAAAACCGTCAAAAAGGTGCAAAACGTTCGCAATGGAGGATGCATCAAACACGGTTCAGATTTTAGTTGCGTGTGCGATGAAGGGCATACGATTCAGTTCAATTAACCGTTTGTGATGAGGAGGAACAAAAGAAACGGGCAGCCAGATGAAGGCGTGTGTGATACACAACATACGGTTCACTCGGATGAACTGTTTGTGATTAGGCAAAACAAAAGAAACGGGCAGCCAGATGAAGGTGTGTGTGATATACAGCATACGGTTCACTCGGGTGAACTGTTTGTGATTAGGCAACACAAAAGAAACGGTTAGCCAGATCAAGGTGTGTGTGCGATATACGGCATGCGGTTCACTCGGATGAACTGTTTGCGTTGACACAAGATAACAGAAACGGTTCAACTTAACAAGACGTGTGTGTTGTGCGATGGGATTCCATACAGGACAACAACATATATATATACACACACTTATAAGGACATGCTTGCATAACCAAATTAAACATCCACTTACATAGGTGGCTACTACAACCATGGCATTTTCACACACCAAAGTAAACTATTACATGCATAATTATATAGGTGGCTACTAGACACATGCCATTTCCACACACCAACAATAAAGTAAACTATATATTACATGCATGATTAACTAGCATAAACGATCATGTGATCATCATCTACTTCTTGTGACGCTTGCTCTGCTTGTGGCTTGATCCGGGCTCGTCGATTTTGGTAACGAGGCACTTCCTCATGTCAACGATCTGCCTGTGCATCTCGTAGCATGTGTACATGCTCTTGGCCGCGAACCTGATGTGAGGTTCATCTAGTTGCCGCATCCAGGACCCGTGCCAGGATACGGGACTTGTTCTCTGGGCATCCCGCTTCATCTTTTTGTAGTAGGGTCGATGATGGCCGAGGCGAGTTCGACCAGGGAGTCCTTCTTCGTGCTGCCCCAGACCCTGTAGTGGTCACGAATTTCGACAAGGTTCTTGCAGGACAAGCCCGTAACACGGAGCGCATTTACATCGTTGGTGGTTTCCACTGTGGCGAACTTGTAGTTGGAGCTGTTGACAAACCTATTGAAATGGTCGCAAGGCTCTGTGGCCATGCAGTAGTGGTAGATGAGGACATGATGGCCCATGCACAACTGGGTGACGGCAACCTTCTGATCTATGCCGGGACGACCGGTGGTGTACTGGAGGTCGATGCCGACCACCTTGTACTTGTCTTGAGCAAGCAACTGCTCAAAGCTGTTGATGTAGTCGTCCACCACGGCCGGGTTGATGGTGTACACCACCGAGAGATCCGCCTCCCTCGCGTGGGTCTCCACTCTATGCTCCCCGAACTCCATTGGAGCGCCGCTGGACATCCCCTCTCTATGTGTCGTCGTGGGTGTGCTTGTTGTGTTGTGGGCGCGATCGAAAGGTTGAAGAGACTAAGGTTATAATGGCCGTGGGAATTAAAGCAGAAGTCGGACGGCCAGGAATATCAGCAGGCCCCGATGGCAGTTCTAATTTGCAGCGCGTAACCCATCATGCCGCACATAACTGCATCGCGTGGCAACGCGCGCGGCGCAACCGCATGCATATGGGGGCCCCTGACGTGGTCGTGTGGACGCCCAACTGCTGACAGAGTGTGCACGGAGGGACGCGAGCAGAGCGCTCTGCGGTCACCTCAACGGCGATCAACCATCTCTATCTCTACTCTCATAAAAGACCGAGTTGGTGATGATGGTGTGCCTGCCATCGTGTAATATAGACCGTCCGATATATATCTGATGGTTAGAAAGAAAACTATGACAATTTTGCAAAAAGATACCCGCACCATTCTCCACACTTGCAGATAAGGACTTCTCTCGTTCATCCCTTTCTCTCACAAGATAAACTACTCATACAAATGTATCTTGATGTTCCGTGCAACGCACGGGCATCTTGCTAGTATATATGCATATAGCAGTTGAACGCGCAAGGAAAAGCTGTCCACAAGCCGAGCGCGCCAACAGACGCGACAGAGCGCGCCGCGGCGCCTAACAGCGAGTAGAGCTTGCCGAGGGACGCGAGCAGAGGATGGCACAGTGATACGTGGCAAATAAGACGAACTGTGCGAGCGGTGTTGGAGACATCAAGCACGAATCAGATTAAAGTTGTGTGTGCGATACGTGGCATACAGTTGATCCATCCAAGCTATTTGTGATGGAATAAGTCGTGTCTGTTGCGGGAAAACGCTTGCTAGTATATAACCTTAAATTTAACCGAAACAGTGTTAATGCATGTTACAAAAATTGTATAGCTGGAAACTATGTTCAAATACGACTCCAACGATATAATCTTTGACGACATGCATCTGTATTTTATTAGTTAAATCCTACTTATAAACCAGGAATGGGTATATTAGGTAATTAAATCACAAAAGTTTTTTTTATTAAATGTGTCCTCTTGCACGTCTTGTCACCCCGCTGCCGCAGACGGCTTACAGCGCAAGCTTGCGCAGCACGCGGGGGCGTTCTTTTGGCCAAATGGTGGCGCTAATGAATCGTCGGTGAGCCCGTTCTCGCACAACCTCGTAGGTTCCCACGCAAGCTTCCCACCCGACTCGGTGAAATCCCTCAAAATTGCAATGCTTACCGGCCTGCTATAAAAACCCTCACGGCCGGCGAGAGTCTTGCATCGCATTTTCCCCTCCCTCCATATAGCTTATCTCGTCTACTTCTCCCACAATCGTCAATGGCACAGGTCTGTCGTCATCACTCAGCCACTCTGCCGTCATCAAAGGACAACTCCAGCTGGTAGGCTACACCGCGGCGGCGGTGCAGTCCCCAGCGTAGTGTAGTGCGCGTGGCGTCCCTGTTGGGTGTGCGCAGAACACCCACCACACGCTCCGCCGCCGCTGCCCGTCGACAGCTGTTGCCGGTCGCCGTTGCCACCACACCACCATCGAAAGCAGGGCCATCTTCCACTCCGCCGCTGCGGCCCGAAGGCGGGAGGTAGCCGTCATGGCCGCCACCCCACTGCCGGCCACCGTGGCCATCACCCGCTCCGCCACCGCGGCCTGAAGGTGGGAGGTAGTGGTCATGGCCTGTAACGCCCCGAGACCGACGCTCCAGACGGCTTCCATGTTTTTCATTGTGTCATGTGTTTCGTTTGTTTGTTGCATTTGTCTTTGCATTTTTTTGCATTGCATCATGTCATCATGCCATCATGTCATTAATCTTTGCAACTCAACTAAATAAATTGCATGGATCTTCGATTCATTTAAATTGAGGGAACTCACATTGTGGTTTCTCTTTAAAACATACCCTCCCGATATTTAGGGAGATATTATAAAATATTCCATTGTTTTGGAATTCACCTTAACATACTTGCAAATCAATTCCATGCCTTTTCTATCTCAATTTTCTTGACCTCAAACTTTTTCCATAAATCCTTTCATCACTTTCCGGAGCTCTACCAAAATTCTCAACATTTTTGGATACTCCTAAAACCTCGTCCTAGTTCAAACCCATTTGAATTAAATTCAAATGAGTTTGAATTTACATCCTTCAATCATGGCCATTTCTATTTTCTCGGAACAAGCACATTTTCGTGAGTCCGGGAAAATTGTCTGCATGCGCAAATCCTTTCTCTAACCCCCTCTTCTTTTTCTTCTCTTTAATTGTTTTTCGGTTAAAGATAAGAAAGAGGGAGGGAGAGAAAGCCCAGCACCTGCAAGCCACTGGGCCAGGCCGGCCCACCAAACCCCTTGAAGCCCAGCCGCGCTCTATCCCAACTAACCCTAGCCCGACCCCCACGGTCCACTCCTTCCCTTCGTCCACCTCTAGCGCCGCACGCGCACGCAGACAGCGCCAGGAGCTGATCCCCTCGCTCGACCCCGCGCTCGTTTTCCCCCTGCATCGCCGCCTCGTCTCCCCTTCGCCACGACCTCACCTCGCCTCGACCCCTCGCCTTGCCTCTCCCGATCCCCAGGGTTTGAACTTTTGAAAGCCGTGCCCGTGGTTATGTGGTAGATGGGAATTTGTTAATGTCCGGTTGTAGAGAACTTGACACTTAACTTAATTAAAATGAATCAACCGCGTGTGTAGCCGTGATGGTCTCTTCTCGGCGGAGTCTGGGAAGTGAACACGGTTCTTGTGTTATGCTTGAACATGAGTAGTTTCAGGATCACTTCTTGATCACTTCTAGTTCACAACCGCTCCGTTGCTTCTCTTCTCGCTCTTATTTGCGTATGTTAGCCACCATATATGCTTAGTGCTGCAGCTCCACCTCACTACCTTCTCCTACCCATAAGCTTAAATAGTCTTGATCTCGCGGGTGTGAGATTGCTGAGTCCTCGTGACTCACAGATACTTCCAAACAGTTGCAGGTGCCAATGAGGACAATGCAGGTGACTCAACTGAGCTCAAGTGGGAGCTCGATGAAGATTGTGTTCGTTGTGTTGTTTCGTTTCCAGTTGATCATTAGTGGAGCCAGTTGGGACGATTGGGGTTCTAGCATTTGGGGTGGTCTTTCTTTATTTTGGTTCCGTAGTCGGACCTTGATTGTATTCTGAATGATGTATGATATATTTATGTATTGTGTGAAGTGGCGATTGTAAGCCAACTCTTTACCGCTTTCTTATTCAGTACATGGGATGTGTAAAGATTACCCCTCTTGCGACATGCCTACTGATGTCTACTACACAACCTTCTTCTTGTAGACGTTGTTGGGCCTCCAAGTGCAGAGGTTTGTAGGACAGTAGCAAATTTCCCTCAAGTGGATGACCTAAGGTTTATCAATCCGTAGGAGGCGTAGGATGAAGATGGTCTCTCTCAAGCAACCCTGCAACCAAATAACAAAGAGTCTCTTGTGTCCCCAACACACCCAATACAATGGTAAATTGTATAGGTGCACTAGTTCGGCGAAGAGATGGTGATACAAGTGGTATATGGATAGTAGATAATAGTTTTTGTAATCTGAAATTATAAAAACAGCAACGTAACTAATGGTAAAAGTGAGCGTAAATGGTATTGCAATGCGTTGAAACAAGGCCTAGGGTTCATACTTTCACTAGTGCAAGTCCTCTCAACAATAATAACATAATTGGATCACATAACTATCCCTCAACATGCAACAAAGAGTCACTCCAAAGTCACTAATAGCGGAGAACAAACGAAGAGATTATGGTAGGGTACGAAACCACCTGAAAGTTATTCTTTCCAATCAATCCGTTGGGCTATTCCTATAAGTGTCACAAACAGCCCTAGAGTTCGTACTAGAATAACACCTTAAGACACAAATCAACCAAAACCCTAGTGTCACCTAGATACTCCAATGTCACCTCAAGTATCCGTGGGTATGATTATACGATATGCATCACACAATCTCATATTCATCTATTCAACCAACACATAGAACCTCAAAGAGTGCCCCAAAGGTTCTACCGAAGAAGCACAACGAAAACGTGTGCCAACCCCTATGCATAGGTTCATGGGCGGAACCCGCAAGTTGATCTCCAAAACATACATCAAGTGAATCACGTGATATCCCATTGTCACCACAGATACGCACGGCAAGACATACATCAAGTGTTCTCAAATCTTTAGAGACCCAATCCGATAAGATAACTTCAAAGGGGAAACTCAATCCATTACAAGAGAGTAGAGGGGGGAAGAAACATCATAGGATCCAAATATGATAGCAAAGCTCGCGATACATCAAGATCGTATCACCTCAAGAACACGAGAGAGAAAGAGAGAGAGAGAGATCAAACACATAGCTACTGGTACATACCCTCAGCCCCGAGGGAGAACTACTCCCTCCTCGTCATGGAGAGCACCGGGATGATGAATATGCACACCGGAGAGGGATTCCCCCTCCGGCAGGGTGCCGGAATGGGTCTAGATTGGTTTTCGGTGGCTCCGGAGGCTTCTGGCGGTGGAACTCCCGATCTATTGTGCTCCCCAATCATTTTAGGGTATATGGAGATATATAGGCGGAAGAGGTACGTCAGGGGAGCCACGAGGGGCCCACGAGGGTGGAGGGCGCGCCCAGGGGGGTGGGCGCGCCCCCCTACCTCATGGCCTCCTTGAAGCTTCCCTTACGTAGACTCCAAGTCTTCTGGGCTTCTTCTGATCCAAAAATAAGTTCCGTGAAGTTTCAGGTCATTTGGACTCCGTTTGATTTTCCTTTTCTTCGAAACCCTAAAATAGGCAAAAAAAATTGAAACTGACATTGGGCTCTAGGTTAATAGGTAGTCCCAAAAATGATATAAAAGTGTATAATAAAGCCCATAAACATCCAAAGTTGATAATATAATAGCATGGAACAATCAAAAATTATAGATACATTGGAGACGTATCACCTACCATGCGGCTATGCCTCTAAGTCGTGCCCCGACACGTGGGAGATATAGCCGCATTGTGGGTGTTACAAGTTGGTAATCAGAGCCATCCCCGACTTAAGAGCCCCCTGCTTGATCGAATCACTGACGTTATTGAGTCTAGAACAAAATGTTTTGAGTCTTAGGATTATATATATCGGAGAGTAGGATTATTTTTACTCCTCAGTCCCTACATCACTCTGGTGAGTCCTCCTGACGTAGAGTTTTGACTCTTCTCTCCTCAAATTTCACTAAAAAAATTTAGGATCACGCGGGTATCTTGGAATAGTTCCGATGGTTTTGTGACGAGAACATTGTTCTTGGTGCCTCCTGACATTTAGGGGTTGTGGCAGTGTCCCGGGGAGTTGAGCTCCGAGGTGTTGTCGTCACAATTTTATCGTTGCAGTTCTGGAATACCTGAGTTCGCCGACATCAAAAATCTCTTTTATGCAGTTGTTGGTGAGATAACCTCGACGCCACCCAGTACTGGGGCGGGAGTTTAGGAGTATTGCCATAACTCGTATAACGGATGCTTTTCGAAGGTTGAGGTACATGATTTCCGAAGGTTTCTTGGTTATGTGTTGAAGGATGGATACAACTGGATGTAGGAATTGTTAGTTTGGGTGATATATTATGCTTCCCCTGTATCCCCAACACCTGATTGCATAACCAGAAAGTTTCAGGAGTTTATAAGTGGGAATTCAAGTAGCTCCTAGTATATGTTTCCAACAGACACATGATACGATATGGGATCTATCATATGTTTGTTTCCGGTTTATTCTGCAAGCCAATCTTTTGTTTTATTTTGAGTTGTGGTATTCGAGTTGCTTCAATGTCAAGTGTTGAATCCATAGCTTTCCTAAGCAGTGTTCTCATATTTCTATGTGAATACTAATTCTTCTTGATCATCGAGATTGTCATGTCAATTCTTTTCCTACCGACGTGCTTCTCTTCAAGTGGATCCGATCATTTTCAACATCCGCAAGATCAACTCTAAGTTTTTCTCAACGGTGTTTGTTTCATTCGTCCCAAGTTGTCTTCGTTTTACCCACCCTCCCACCCTTTTTCTTCAAGGACTCGGATTTCTTAATCAAAGTATCATTTTATTGATGTCAAGACTCTTCATTCCTTTCCTTCAATGTTCTTATTCGGTGATTCTCAGGAAGATACTAACGGAGCTTAAGTTCATCATTCTTCTTTTATTTTCTTCTCCGGTGGATTCAAGTCAAGATTTGTCGATCATATCCTTTTCTCATGTCAAGTGCTTTCTTATGCCAGTGCACCTCTTAATCATTCACCTCTCGTTTTCCATTTTTTCCGTTGTGCCAAAGATATCTCGGAAGATTAGTGCTTCTATTCTTAATCAATCCAAGCTAGTTTTCAAGGTTGTTCTCTCATTCAAGCCATTTTAATTCAACTGGTGCAATCTTTATTTTAAATCGTTCAACGGTGTATCTTTTAAGTGGGCCCTAACCCACATGTCTTTTCCCAGGATCTTACCTGACTCTTCTTTTCCTGGTGTTATTCTCAAATTCTTTTCAAGTTTGACGTAAGAATGAATTATTATCAGTCATATGTCTTTCTCCAAGATCTTTCAAATTATTTTCATTGTTGGTTCAACCTTTCGATTCTTCATTATTCCGGAGTGTCTCAGCAATTTGGTGGTGTTTCTCATCATCATTCTCAGCATTTGAAGACCGAAGAAGAGTTTTTCCTCCAAATCTTATCCGTTCTCTCAGAGATGCGTAGTTCAAGCTTGATGCCATCCTCTCATAATTGTTTTTGATTATGACAATTATTTTCAACCATCCAGAGCAATTCAGGAGTCTTTTTAGTTTGATTCTCTGAAGGCCATCATTTCAGAAGATTTATTCATTCTCAGCTTTCAGCTATTGTTCCCCAAATCTTACCGGTGCATCATTCAAATTTCTCTAATCATCTCGAGATCTCTTCGTTCACTTGTATCTAAATTCTCTCACGCATCTTCGTTCATTTGCTAATTCTTCCCGGTGTTTCGCTATCTTTCCTTTGATCATTTTCAATTCTTACGGTGGTTTGTTCAAGATTCTTCTTCCTTCATTTTCATATCAATTCATTCGTTGTTTCCAAATCATGCCATTGTATCCATCAAGCTCTTCTCAAGTTTGCGCCATATCTATCTTAATCCTTTCTACGACAATAAGTAGTATGTCAAATCCGTTGCTTGTCATCAATTTAAATTGGTGAAGAATGCGTATAACGTAATTCTTATTATTGTTTCATCCAAGTGACCTAGTTTCTTCGTTCCAGAGTTGTTCTTCATGTCACATTTCTCGGTTCGAGATGCTTCATCTTTTCTTTTCTGGAGTTTCAAGTTTTCCGCTTTATCTCGTCGCGAAGCTCCATCTAAATCATCACAAGGCTTCACCTTGTGTTCTCAACTTCTCTTTCTTTTTGATCATTCTTTTATTACCGGAGTTCTTCACGGAGGCTCTACATGGTGGTTCGTCAAGGATTCTTTTAATTCTTCAATTATTCTTCAAGATTCCTCTCGGAGTTAAGATCCGTCAAGCTTTACTCTAAAATAAACATGGCGTTCAACACATGTCTTGTTTTGAGGAGTTCAAGCTTTCTTCATCTTGCATTCCGAAGTGCAATTCTTTCTTTCTTATCTTTTGTGGTGGTGTTATGTCACTTTTGACCATTTTCTTTCATGTTTCACGATTCACAAGTTGTCCAGAATGACATATTTTAAACCCATCATTTTCAATTTGTTCATGAGATCCTTTGCAACCCATCAATCTCTTCATTGGAGTTATCTTGGGTTATATTTCACCTAAAGCCTTCCCTAAGGATTGTTGCTATTTATGGTGCTTATAAATGACCCAAGTTCTTCATTTATCCTCCCGAGGAAATAAGTTTCTCGTCTCCTTGTTCATATCAATCCAATCTATTGTTTTCGTTGGCAGAATTTCACCTCAGTTTTGAGATGTTTCCATTAGCACACATCAAGCTTATGCTTTCGTTGTTGATAATCCAACAACTCCGTTCAACCTTTTCTTCATAAGCATGCTCTTTCAATTTTATTTGCGAGAGTTGTCATTCTTCTTCTCTGTTCTTTTCTTTCCAACCATCTAGTTTTCCATTCATTTGTTCCGGAGGCATGGTGATGTTGCTCTCTTTGTCCTATCATCTTGTTTTGCCAAGATCATGCTCTTTCCTTTGTCTATCCATTCAACCGGAGTGTCGTGTCCTTCATTCAAGTTCTCTCATCTTATCAAGTTTTGCCTCCCTTCTCAACCGGAGTGCTGTCCGAAATCTTTCTTACCCATTGTGCCATTCTTTCAATTGTTCCGGAGGCAGTGTGCTGTTTATTTCATCAAGTATACTCTTATCTTGTCAAGTTCATGTTCGATTCCTTCCATTTACAGTCGGAGTGCTGTCCAAATTATATCATTCTTATTCCTTCTCTATCTTGTTTTAACCGGAGTGTTGTGGCTATAATTCCTCTTTTAACCAGAGTCTCATCCCAGTGCTTTCATTTTGCCAAGTTCATATTCTATTCCATCCATTTCCAACCAGAGTATTGTCGTAATTGTTCTTATCGTTCCTTGTACATGTCGTTTCTACCGGAGTGCTTACATGTAATTCTTGTCCATTGCAACCCTTGTTCTTATGTCTTTCAACCTACAAGGTTCTTGTAATGTTCCTTGTTCCTCTTTTTCTAATGGAGTGTTTTCAACTTTGTTCATCTTCGTTGTATTCTTTCTTTAAATTTGTTTTACCTCTCAAGGTTCGTGGTTTCACTCCTTTGTCAAAGAAGCAACTTTGTTTTACATCTGCCTCTTCCATTTTCCTTCCGGTGCCATCCTAGATCTCGGGACGAGATCCTCTCGTAGTGGTGGAGTGTTGTGACGCCCCGAGACCGACGCTCCAGACAGCTTCCATGTTTTTCGTTGTGTCATGTGTTTAGTTTGTTTGTTGCATTTGTCTTTGCATTTTTTTGCATTGCATCATGTCATCATGCCATCATGTCATTAATCTTTGCAACTCAACTAAATAAATTGCATGGATCTTCGATTCATTTAAACTGAGGGACCTCACATGGTGGTTTCTCTTTAAAACATACCCTCCCGATATTTAGGGAGATATTATAAAATATTCCATTATTTAGGAATTCACCTTAACATACTTGCAAATCTATTCCATGCCTTTTCTATCTCAATTTTCTTGACCTCAAACTTTTTCCATAAATCCTTTCATCACTTTCCAGAGCTCTATCAAAATTCTCAACATTTTTGGATACTCCTAAAACCTCGTCCTAGTTCAAACCCATTTGAATTAAATTCAAATGAGTTTGAATTTACATCTTTCAATCATGGCCATTTCTATTTTCTCGGAACAAGCACATTTTCGTGAGTCCGGGAAAATTGTCTGCATGCGCGAATTCTTTCTCTAGCCCCCTCTTCTTTTTCTTCTCTTTAATTGTTTTTCGGTTAAACATAAGAAAGAGGGAGGGAGAGAAAGCCCAGCACCCGCAAGCCACTGGGCCACCTTGAAGCCCAGCCGCGCTCTATCCCAACTAACCCTAGCCCGATCCCCCACGGTCCACTCCTTCCCTTTCGTCCGCCTCCAGCGCCGCACGCGCACGCAGACAGCGCCAGGAGCTGATCCCCTCGCTCGACCCCGCGCTCGTTTTCCCCCTGCATCGCCGCCTCGTCTCCCCTTCGCCACGACCTCACCTCGCCCGATCGCCGTCTCCCTCCGTCGAACGCCGCTGCACGACGCCCTAGTCTCCCTCGACCTCTCCTTCTTCCTCCCACGCGCCTCCCTTTCCTGCAAGGCCGCCCCTCGCCCAGCCTCTTCCCGCGCGCCGTGCCCGACCCTCATGGCCCGTCTCCAGTCCGCGCCGATTCCTTGGTCATCGTCGGAGGTCGCCCATGGAAGCCGCTGCCTTGGCTTCTTCTTCGTGCTGCTCCCTCCAGCGCCGCCTCCTTTGCTTCTTTCACGCGCATGAGCCCAATGGGAGAGGAGCTCCCCGAAGCCGGCGCCGTGCTCCTCCAACACCTGGCCTTGACTGGAGTGCCCCTGTCGGCAGCCAGCACCACCACCAGGCTGCCCTCTCCTCCCCCCTGCGCAGGAGCTCACAGCCACCACCATGCGCCGCCATGCCTCCCCTGCAACTGCTCTGCGGCAGCCCGTTTGACCTCCTTTGCCTCGCTGGCCTCCAGCGTGACCGAGCGCCCGCGCAGCCGCATGCGTGGTTTGCTTCTGCTGCAAGGCCCAGCCAGCGCCCTATCGGTCTGCCTCCGCTCAAGCTGCCGACCATCTCCTGCCGCTGACCACCACCATCGCCTCCTTGTTGCTGGCATCCCGAGGCCCCTTGTGTTGTTTTGTGTTGTACCGTCAAGGCCGGCAAGATCGACTACAACGGCACCAAGTTCCACTATCGACGACCGTTTTGGGATTCGCCAAGTACACCGCCAGCAAGACCTTGGATGCCTGAACGAGTGCGGACCGAAATGCCAAGTACCGCTATCCATCTTCGAGGATTTCACCAAGTACCGCACCGGACGCCAAGTACAATGATGATCAGCGAAGATCATAGTTGCGCCAAGTTCCTCTTCGACCAACGTACAACTACCGGTGCATTCCTCAAGTTCGACTACAACATGAACGACTACCATCGACCCTCGAAAACCCCATGGACGTCAAGGTCCTCGTCGTGACCCTGAACATCTATGGAGTGGGTACGACTACGAAACGTGTACCACTACTTCCACTACCGCCGTCACAAGAACGCCTACTTCCCTCTACGAACTTGATCCGTTCCGATAATGCACGCTTCGAAGCTATAACCATCGAGACGATCGCCCGTGGACCGAATGCATGTGTTTTGTATGAGATGCATGTTTGGATGTTGTATCCGCCCGTGAGCATTAGTTGTTCCCTCGTTTGACACCGCCGTTGACTCGTGGGAACCTGGTAACCGGGAGCACCCCACCATCTTGCTCAACTCGCTCACACCCACTTCCTTTTGCACCGGTATCCCCATGAGCTACCGGATCATTGGAATGTTGCCGCGGCATCATTTCTGTTTCGTCGCCGTGGCACCCCTTTCTTTCTACCACGGTGACAAATGCTCTCATCATGCTCATGTCAACTTTTAATAAAAATTGCATAAAACTTGCGGATGTCATCCACATCATGATAACAACATCAAGAATGTTTAAATTGTTGTTTGCATTAATTTGCTAAATGCATATGGGGATTTACCGGATTTGTTGTTTGTTATATCCGGCCCCATTTAAATTGTTTAGATGGTATATTTTTGTTATGCTTCACCTCTTGCCATGTTAACCAACATTTAAATTGTTGAGTACCTAACCAGGAGTGAACTAAATAATTGGTGTGGTGTTTCGTCAATATGCAACTCGTTGCATATTGAGCTCCACTTAACTTGTAGAGTTGTTTGTGCACTTTGCCATGCCATGTTTCATTAAACCGGACATGCATCATACTTGGTTGCGCATCATGTCATGTTCATGTGATGGTTGTTTACTATGTTGCTTGCTTCTTTCTGGGTTGCTTATCTCGTTAGATTCGGTTTCGTTTCGGAGATGTGAGGATCCGTTCGACTCCGTCCGGTTGCCTTCTTCTTGGACTCGTTCTTCTTCCTTGCGGGATCTCAGGCAAGATGATCATACCCTTGAAATCACTTCTATCTTTGCTTGCTAGTTGATCGCTCTATTGCTATGCCGCGCTACGTACCACTTGCTATATCATGCCTCCCATATTGCCATGTCAAGCCTCTAACCCACCTTTCCTAGCAAACCGCTGTTTGGCTATGTTACCGCTTTTGCTCAGCCCCTCTTATAGCGTTGCTAGTTGCAGGTGAAGATGAAGTTTGTTCCATGTTGGAACATGGATATGTTTGGGATATCGCAATATCTCTCTTATTTAATTAATGCATCTATATACTTGGTAAAGGGTGGAAGGCTCGGCCTTATGCCTGGTGTTTTGTTCCACTCTTGCCGCCCTAGTTTCCGTCATACCGATGTTATGTTCCTTGATTTTGTGTTCCTTACGCGGTTGGGTGTTATGGGAACCCCTTGACAGTTCGCTTTGAATAAAACTCCTCCAGCAAGGCCCAGCCTTGGTTTTAACATTTGCCACCTAAGACTTTTTCCCTTGGGTTCTGCAGACTCAAGGGTCATCTTTATTTTAAACCCCCGGGCCAGTGCTCCTCCGAGTGTTTGTCCAAACTGGGCGATGTCCGAAGCCCCCTGGGCAACCAGGGTTTATGCCAACCCGACGTCTTGCCCATCAGGTGTGCCCTGAGAACGAGATACATGTGACTCCTATCGGGATTTGTCGGCACATCGGGTGGCTTTGCTGGTCTTGTTTTACCATTGTCGAAATGTCTTGTAATCGGGATTCCGAGACTGATCGGGTCTTCCTGGGAGAAGGAATATCCTTCGTTGACCGTGAGAGCTTGTAATGGGCTAAGTTGGGACACCCCTGCAGGGTTTGAACTTTTGAAAGTCATGCCCACGGTTATGTGGCAGATGGGAATTTGTTAATGTCCGGTTGTAGAGAACTTGACACTTAACTTAATTAAAATGAATCAACCGCGTGTGTAGCCGTGATGGTCTCTTCTCGGCGGAGTCCGGGAGGTGAACACGGTTCTTGTGTTATGCTTGAACGTAAGTAGTTTCAAGATCACTTCTAGTTCACGACCGCTCCGTTGCTTCTCTTCTCGCTCTTATTTGCGTATGTTATCCACCATATATGCTTAGTGCTTCAGCTCCACCTCACTACCTTCTCCTATCCATAAGCTTAAATAGTCTTGATCTCGCGGGTGTGAGATTGCCGAGTCCTCGTGACTCACAGATACTTCCAAACAATTGCAGGTGCCAATGAGGACAGTGCAGGTGACTCAACAGAGCTCAAGTGGGAGCTCGATGAAGATCGTGTTTATTGTGTTGTTTCATTTCTAGTTGATCAGTAGTGGAGCCCAGTTGGGACGATCGGGGATCTAGCATTTGGGGTGATCTTTCTTTATTTTGGTTCCGTAGTCGGACCTTGATTGTATTCTAGATGATGTATGATATATTTACGTATTATGTGAAGTGGCGATTGTAAGCCGACTCTTTACCCCTTTCTTATTCAATACATGGGATGTGTAAAGATTACCCCTCTTGCGACATGCCTACCATGCGGCTATGCCTCTAAGTCGTGCCCCGACACGTGGGAGATATAGCCACATTGTGGGTGTTACATGGCCGCCACCCCATCGTCGGCCGCAGTGGCCGCCAGCCCACCGTCGACCGCCGGGATTATCACCGCTCCGCCGCCGCAGCCCGAAGGCGGGAGGCGGAGGTGGAGGCCCGCACGTGCATCAGCGACCTTGCGCGCTACATCGAGTTCCATTGGGAGGAGGAGGAGCACCTCGCCGAGCACGCAAAGAGCCTTACCGCAGTCGTGGCCGCAGCACACGTCGACGCAAAGGCAAGGAATCAGGAGATCTACGAGCAGTCCGGCCGCTTTGAGAGGGATCGTCTGGAGCGGCAGTGGGCATTTGAGCTAGCGAGCGTCGCTGAACGTGCAGCACCGGCATGCACCGTATTGCATTTGTCCAGCTCGTCGGTAGGCTCCTCTTCCTCCTCTGCCTCTGACTGAGAGGATGAGCGCACTCGGCAGAGGAGAGGATGCCGGAAGTAGCACAAAGCCCCTCCGTGGTAGTAGTAGTATTTAGGGGCTATTTTGTTCAGTTCATCTGACTATAGATGTGTGGTCGAACTATACAACATACTTAAAATTAGCTAGTATATATATAGTTGAACTAGCTATTTCAGTACGTGGTTGGCAACAATTGGGGAGAAGTTTGGTAGGTTCACATGTCGAGTTGAATAGTTTGTATAAATTAAGAACGACTGCTTAATCTATGAATGAAATATATGCTTAATTACTGAATTTTAGTTGCAAAAATTAGATAGTGCTAATGATTTCTAGCTGCATATTTTGACAAATCACAGTGTTACAAGGATTGACAAATGGCAGCGTTACTAGATCAACAAATGTAAATCTTTCTAGTTTGACAAATGGCAACATACCCAATAATTGTTTGTACGTGGTTGCACACGGGTCATCCAAAACAACCGTTTGCGTTGAAGGGATGCACAAATCCTGCTCTGCTCTCACTTTGCATACGGGTGTTTTATCTAAAACGTTTGTGATCAAGAGCTGCACAAATCCTGCTCGGCACATTTTCCCTTGGCTTCCTGGGGAAGCTGTCGGTTTGCATACGGGTGTTCTAACTAAAACGTTTGCGATGAGTGTTTTATATTTAAAAACCGAATTAAACCTGGGGAAGCTGACAAAATTTTTACCACGGCATGTTGATGCCGCTCCATGATAGCATGGCAAGTTTCATGAATTTCAGAAGAGTTTTGGATTTACTAGAATTTAAAAATTAGGTATCTCAATGTTTGCGGCCGAGTGACGGTGGCAGGGTGTTTAAAATTCATTCCCATTTCTTGCATGGGACCTAAGCATACACCCAAGGACACATATTTGATTTTTCAACCAGTTTATATGCACTGGAGAATGTGCATGTAGTTCAAATTTGAATTATGCACATAAAATGCCTGGAAAATCCAGTTAATGTATAAAAATGTCCAAACGAACCCCAAAAAAATTCCAAAATTGAACACAACACTCTTGTTGTTCTATGTTGACACTCGAAATTTTTTGAAAGCAATAAGAGGCAACGGATATCGTTTCGTCCCCAAAGGTGGCACGTTCCCTACCGAAACCATCACGCTTGTTGTGAGAAGCTTATACCCATACCTGCCCCAAATGGGACAAATTTTTTACCACGGCATGTTGATGCCACTCCATGATAGCATGCCAAGTTTCATGAATTTCTGACGAGTTTTGGATTTACTAGAATTTAAAAACCAGGTATCTCAATGTTTGCGGCTGAGTGACGGTGGCAGGGTGTTTCAAATTTATTCCCATTTCTTGCATGTGACCTAAGCATGCAACCAAGGACACATATTTGATTTTCAACCAGTTTATATGCACTGGAGAATGTGCATGTAGTTCAAATTTGAATTATGCACATAAAATGCCTGGAAAACCCAGTTAATGTATAAAAATGTCCAAATGAACCCCAAAAAATTCCAAAATTGAACACAACACTCTTGTGTTCTATGTTGACACTCGAAATGTTTTGAAAGCAATAAGAGGCAACAGATATCGTTTCGTCCCCAAAGGTGGCACGTTCCCTACCGAAACCATCACACTTGTTGTGAGAAGCACTGGTTTGTGAGAAGCTTATACCCAAACCTGCCCCAAATGGGACAAATTTTTTACCACGGTATGTTGATGCCGCTCCATGATAGCATGCCAAGTTTCATGAATTTCATACGAGTTTTGGATTTACTAGAATTTAAAAACCAGGTATCTCAATATGTGCGCCCGACTGACGGTGGCAGGGTGTTTGAAATTCATTCCCATTTCTTGCATGAGACCTAAGCATGCAACCAAGGACACATATTTGATTTTTCAACCAGTTTATATGCACTGGAGCATGTGCATGTAGTTCAAATTTAAATTATGCGCATAAAATGCCTAGAAAACCCAGTTAATGTATAAAAATGTCCAAACGAACCCTGAATAATTCCAATTTTTTTGACGACACACCTATAGTTGCATGTTCACTGCAGATAAAAGTTCTAGTAATTGAAACACCGTCCATGACCGCTGTGACCCCATTATGTAATTCAAATCAAGACGAAAAATTAAGTAGATCCCACACAGTTTATTATAACCAACCGTGTGAGATGCAGCACAAAATATCTTCAGACCGTGTCTGAATAAGGGACCATATCTGATGACACTTTGCACGCCAGTTTTTTGGCTGAAGCGATTCCAAATTTTCGGCTTCCACGGAAATATCTACCTCTTCGTCCCCTCCCCCTTACCAAAAGCCACATTTCCCTTGTTTCCGCCTTCTTTTCCAAGTTGAAACCTTCACTCCTTGCTTGTAGCGCCGCCGCCTCCTCGCCGGCGACCCTCCTTCACGCTGCTCGGCCTAGCCTATCCGGGCAGGTAATCCACACCCGACCCCCATCCTCCTCCTCCTCCTTCCACATCCCACATGCCCCGACCGCCGGCGTGAGCGCAAAACCTTCCATCCAAATCACTGACCCCTCCACCAAATAAGCGCGGGCCTAAGCCATGGTGCACGCAGTATAGCCAGGACCTCAAGGAGCATTTGGCAGCGGAGAAGCAAATCGCGGCCGCACGCGTGGATGAGGTCATGATGGCTGCCATTCGCGCCGACCCCCAGATCTTGAAGGAGCACCGTGCCATTTGCTAGCTACGCCGGTTAAGCATGCTCGGCTTACCCGTTGCGTGTGCTGCTCCTGCCTTTCCTTCACAAATTCTAGTGAATTGTGCTATCTAATTTTACCATGCAATCTGTTGCTCTAGTGTATATGTTCTATATGTCGCGCAGTGTGGTGCTCACTTATTAACTGTTTTGTTAATTAGTTGTCGCCTTCAGTTAACTATTTGGTTTAATTCTGCAAATGTGATGTTCAATTCTTCAGGATGCAATTTTGTATTGTCTTCCATGTGAGAAATAAATCTAATTTATCTATACAAAATACATGAGAAACGAATACAATTGCTATATTTGCAAGTTGTCAAGCATGCTTGGTTTGGTTATACATTGTGCAATGTGGTGCTCAGTTAACGTTTGGTTCATTTGTGTTGTGGTGTTTAGTTAACTGTTTGGTTCAATTCTGCAATGCGATGGTCAATAGTTGTGGGTGCATTCTGTTATTGTATACCATGTGAGGAATAAATTGAATTTGGCTGTAGTAAATACATGAGAAACAAATACAATTGCTACAATTGGCTGTAGTTAACTATTTGGTTAGCTGTTCGATCTTCTATTAGGAGTATGTTATATTGTGCAATGTGGTGCTCAGTTAATGTTGGTTCATTTGTTGTGGTGTTTAGTTAACTGCTTGGTTAAATTCTGCAATGCGATGTCCAATTGTCGTGGGTAGAATTTTGTATTGTTGTGCATGTGAGGAATAAATCGAATTTGGCTGCAACTAATACATGAGAAACATATACAAGTGCTATATTTCCTAGTTCTTAATCATGCTTGGTTTGGATAAATGGGTTTTCCGTGTGGCTTGAATTAATCTGATGAATCTGTAATGTGCTTATTTTTCATCAACTTATTTTACTGATAGCATCGAACCCTTACTTAACCTGATGACTAACTACCTTACATGTGTTGCAGGGAAACAATGGTAAGCACTGAGGTTTACAATCGAGGTTAGCACGTGCATGGTCCGTTGTCTAATAGCACATTATTGTGCAATTGCAGGAACCATTCTAATATTTAGGTTTTTAACAATTTGGTCTTGCACATGTAGGTCTTGCTGTTAGAGGTTTTGACCCACTGTCGACCCTTTTTGCATATGGGGAAATGAGTTGTCCATGAATACCAGTCAAGTCAAGAAACTCAGAAAGATTGTTAGGATAAACAAATTAGCGACAAAAAACAACAAGATCTTTGTCTACACAATTAAGACGACATCAGTTCACTACAGGATGGTACTAACTATTATACCTTGCCTTTTTTATTCCTTTGCCCCATTTCCAACATAGAGAAGATATTTATGCACATCCTTGTTTTCAGGCCTTTCCAAAGCAGTTCACTGATGATTACCTCTCAAACCACCTGTATGGTTAGGAGGCGAGGAAGGTATTCATACAACACCCACGGTTCAATATTGAAGTGTTCCCGAAGAGGAAGAAGGATGGACGGTAAATCATCCACAGGCACTGGCCTAAAGTTACAAAGACCTTCAACATCAATGAAGGCTCAATATTCGCCTTTTGCTTCAGCAGTTTTCCAGATGAGATACATCTGTCTATGTACCGTCTATGTTGCTAATTTCGAAAGGTTATAGATGTTGCACGTGAAACTTGGTCCTGGTGTAGTTGTGTAATGGGGTAGCTGAGTGCTGAAGCTATATGATGTTGTACTCTGATGTATTTCAATTATGAAAATGAAATATATTGTGTGCCTAAGATGAAATGTCTATTAGATTAATAAATGGATTATGAATAATCAGATAATTAGCATGGTAATGGCGAATTAGCTTGCTAATTGGGTTTTGCTATTACAAACGGTTGTTGAAAAAATACCGTGGGTGATGACCTCAGGCAACGCACACAGTTTCTAGGAATAAACCATGTTGGATCAATGAACAATCACACACGTCTTTCTCTTGAAAACTGTTTGTGTTAGGCCACCTTGCGTAAACGTTTACCACATAAAAACTGTGTGTGATGGAGAGCCTTTGCCACACAGTTTCTTCTACGGACCGTGTGCGATACATTCAATAACGCAAATGATTTAACGGGGAAAAAATGTTTGTGATGTACCTGTGAACGGAAATGTTTTCCTTGGATCGACTGTGTGGGATGTACATACGAACGGAAATGTTTGGCGGGGACTGACTGTGTGAGATGTGATACGTCTCCAACGTATCTATAATTTTTATTGGTCCATGCTATATTATCTACTCTTTTAGACATTATTGGGCTTTATTTTCCACTTTTATATTATTTTTGGGACTAACCTATTAACCGGAGGCCCAGCCCAGAATTGCTATTTTTTTGCCTGTTTTAGGGTTTCGAAGAAAAGGAATATCAAACGGAGTCCAAACAGAATGGAACCTTCGGAAACGTGATTTTCTCATCAGATAAGATCCATGAGACTTGGACCCTCCGTCAAGAAAGCCACGAGGTGCTCACAAGGGTAGGGGGCGCGCCCCCCTAGGGCGCGCCCCCTGCCTCGTGGGCCCCTCGAAGCTCCACCGACGTACTTCTTCCTCCTATATATATCCACGTACCCCCAAACGATCGGGGACGGAGCCAAAAACCCAATTCCACTGCCGCAACTTTCTGTATCCACGAGATCCCATCTTGGGGCCTGTTCTGGAGCTCCGTCGGAGGAGGCATCGATCACAGAGGGCTTCTACATCATCATCGAAGCCCCTCCGATGAAGTGTGAGTAGTTTACTTCAGACCTACGGGTCAATAGCTAGTAGCTAGATGTCTTCTTCTCTCTTTTTGGATCTCAATACAATGTTCTCCCCCTCTCTCGTGGAGATCTATTCGTAATATTCTTTTTGCGGTGTGTTTGTTGAGATCGATGAATTGTGGGTTTATGATCAAGTCTATCTATGAATAATATTTGAATCTTCTCTGAATTCTTTTATGTATGATTGGTTATCTTTGCAAGTCTCTTCGAATTATCAGTTTGGTTTGGCCTACTAGGTTGGTTGTTCTTGCCATGGGAGAAGTTCTTAGCTTTGGGTTCAATCTTGCGGTGTCCTTTCCCAGTTACAGAAGGGGCAGCAAGGCACGTGTTGTATTGTTGCCATCGAGGATAACAAGATGGGTTTTTTTTATCATATTGCATGAACTATCCCTCTACATCATGTCATCTTGCTAGGCGTTACTCTGTTTTTAACTTAATACTCTAGATGCATGCTGGATAGCGGTCGATGGGTGGAGTAATAGTAGTAGATGCAGAATCGTTTCGGTCTACTTGTCTCGGACGTGATGCCTATATACATGATCATACCTAGATATTCTCATAACTATGCTCAATTCTGTCAATTGCTCAACAGTAATTTGTTCACCCACCGTAGAATACTTATGCTCTTGAGAGAAGCCACTAGTGAAACCTATGGCCCCTGGGTCTCTTTCTCATCATATAAATCTCCATCACTTTACTATTGCTTTGCTTTTACTTTGCTTTTACTTTATTTACTTTGCATCTCTATACCAAAAATACCAAAAAAATATATTATTTATCATCTCTATCAGATCTCACTTTTGCAAGTGACCGTGAAGGGATTGACAACCCCTAAGCGCGTTGGTTGCGTTGAGCTATTGTTTTTGTGTAGGTACGAGGGACTCGAGCATAGCCTCCTACTGGATTGATACCTTGGTTCTCAAAAACTGAGGGAAATACTTACGCTACTTTGCTGCATCATCCCTTCCTCTTCGGGGAAATCCAAAGCAGTGCTCAAGAGGTAGCAAGAAGAATTTCTGGCGCCGTTGCCGGGGAGTCTGTGCAAAAGTCAACATACCAAGTACCCATCACAATCCCTATCTCCCGCATTACATTATTTGCCATTTGCCTCTCGTTTTCCTCTCCCCCACTTCACCCTTGCCGTTTTATTCGCCCTCTCTCTCTATCCTCCCTCTCTATTTGCCTTTTTCTCGCCTGCCCTTGTTTGCTCGTGTGCTAGTTTGTTTGCTTGTCATCATGGCTAGTCTCATATCTTCTCCGTTGTCTCCCGAGAATGAAGTTCTAAATTTTAAACAAAGGGAGGGAGAAAATCTAAAAGATGCTTGGTATAGAATTTGCAATGCTCAAAATAGATCTACCAGGAAGCAATATACTTCAGTTCTTCTCCGCAATTTTTATGTAGGTGTTAATCCTTGGTATATATATATCCTCGATACCATTACCGGAGGGAACTTCTTGGGTAGCCATACTTTTGATTCTTATAATGCTATGCTAGATTTATTTGGCTCACCACCTCTTTTGGTTAATGGAACCATGTTAACTTTGGAGCATGTTATGCAAAGACTTGAAATTATTGAAAATAAAGTTGCTACTATTGAATTAATTGAAAGTCTAGATAAAAAGATCCACAATCAAATTACTCAATATGGATCTAAGGTAGGAATGACTCTGAAGAATATCAAGGAAAAGGAACCCATAGTTAATGAGAAGATAAACTCAGATTCCACTAGAATTGATAAACTTGAGGGTATCATTACAAACTTGGGAACCGCTTTTTCTTCCGTAAATAACACTCCAAGTCCTCCTACTAAAATTGTCAAGCTTATGTATGTTCCTAAAAATAAGGGTGAATCATCTAGTAAGGAAACTGCGGATCTCAAATCTATAAGTATTCATCCCAATCTTTTTGCTATCATTGAGGAACCAATTGCTACAAATGAATTTTTTGATCTTGTGCCTAAAAGTTTCATAATCACTAGAAAGAAATAAATTACTAAGGGAAATAGATTCCTAATCTAAGAATTGCCTACCAAATATGGCAATACCTAGATCTATCTTCTCTTTTATGCCTAGCTAGGGGCGTTAAACGATAGCGCTTGTTGGGAGGCAACCCAATTTTATTTTTATTCCTTGATTTTTGCTCCTGTTTAGTAATAAATAAATTATCTAGCCTCTGTTTTGGTTGTGTTTTTTGTGTTTAATTAGTGTTTGTGCCAAGTAGAACCGTTGGGAAGACTTGGGGAAAGTCTTGTTGAACTTGCTGTAAAAAACAAAAACTTTAGCACCCACGAGAACTGCTGTCATTTTTATTTGGAAAGTGATATTTAGTTAATTCTTTTTGCAGATTATTAACAGATAAATTCCTCACGTCAAGAAAGTTATTTTAGAATTTTTGGGGTTCCAGATATTGCGCTAGCTACAGATTACTACAGACTGTTCTGTTTTTGACAGATTCTGTTTTTCGTGTGTTGTTTGCTTATTTTGATGAATCTATGGCTAGTAAAATAGTTTATAATCCATATAGAAGTTGGAATACAGTATTTTTAACACCCATATAAATAAATAATGAGTTCATTACAGTACCTTGAAGTGTTCTTTTGTTTTCTTTCACTAATGGAGCTCAGGAGTTTTCTACCTTAAGTTTTGTGTTGTGAAGTTTTCAAGTTTTGGGTAAAGATTTGATGGATTATGGAACAAGGAGTGGCAAGAGCCTAAGCTTGGGGATGACCATGGCACCCCAAGATAATCTAAGGACACCTAAAAGCCAAAGCTTGGGGATGCCCCGGAAGGCATCCCCTCTTTCGTCTACTTCTATCGGTAACTTTACTTGGAGCTATATTTTTATTCACCACATGATATGTGTTTTGCTTGGAGCGTCTTTTATGATTTGAGTCTTTGTTTATTAGTTTACCACAATCATCCTTGATGTACACACCTTTTGAGAGAGCCATACATGATTTGGAATTTGATA
Source organism: Triticum urartu (assembly GCF_056163025.1). Classification (NCBI taxonomy): domain Eukaryota; kingdom Viridiplantae; phylum Streptophyta; class Magnoliopsida; order Poales; family Poaceae; genus Triticum; species Triticum urartu. The sequence goes on along the minus strand of NC_141875.1, from coordinate 107,654,662 downwards.
GAATACTCTATGTACTTCACTTATATCTTTTGAGCATTATAATTTTGCTCTAGTGCTTCACTTATATCTTTTAGAGCACGGTGGTGGATTTGTTTTATAGAAACTATTGATCTCTCATGCTTCACTTAGATTATTTTGAGAGTCTTAATAGCATGGTAATTTGCTTAAAATCCTAATATGCTTGGTATGCAAGATTAATAATAAAACTTTCGTATGAGTGTGTTGAATACTAAGAAGAAATTGATACTTGATAATTGTTTTGAGATATGAGGATGGTGATATTAGAGTCATGCTAGTTGAGTAGTTGTGAATTTGAGAAATTCTTGTGTTAAAGATTTTGATTCCCATAGCATGCACGTATGGTGAACCGTTATGTGATGAAGTCGGAGCATGATTTATTTATTGATTGTCTTCCTTATGAGTGGAGGTCGGGGACGAGCGATGGTATTTTCCTACCAATCTATCCCCCTAGGAGCATGCGCGTAATACTTTGCTTTGATAACTTCTATATTTTTGCAATAAGTATATGAGTTCTTTATGACTAATGTTGAGTCCATGGATTATACGCACTTTCCTTCCTTCCACCATTGCTAGCCTCCCTAATACCGCGCACTTTTCGCCGGTATCATACGCCCACCAAATACCTTCCTTAAAACAGCCACCATACCTACCTATCATGGCATTTCCATAGCCATTCCGAGATATATTGCCATGCAAGTTTTCACCGTTCATAATTCTTTCATACATGTCACTCTTGATTCATTGCACATCCCGGTACACCGCCGGAGGCATTCATATAGAGTCATATTTTGTTCTAAGAATCGAGTTGTAATTCATGAGTTGTAAGTAAATAAAAGTGTGATGATCATCATTATTAGAGCATTGTCCCAGTGAGGAAAGTACGATGGAGACTATGATTCCCCCACAAGTCGGGATGAGACTCCGGACGAAAAAAGAGGCCATAAAAAAAGAAGAGAAAGGCCCAAATAAAAAAAAGAGAAAAAGAGAGAAGGGACAATGTTACTATCCTTTACCACACTTGTGCTTCAAAGTAGTGTTGGGGAACGTAGTAATTTCAAAAAATTTCCTACGCACACGCAAGATCATGGTGATGCATAGCAACGAGAGGGGAGAGTGTTGTCTACGTACCCTCGTAGACCGACAGCGGAAGCGTTATGACAACGTGGTTGATGTAGTCGTACGTCTTCACGGCCCGACCGATCAAGCACCGAAACTACGGAACCTCCGAGTTCTAGCACACGTTCAGCTCGATGACGATCCCCAGACTCCGATCCAGCAAAGTGTCGGGGAAGAGTTCCATCAGCACGACGGCGTGGTGACGATCTTGATGTTCTACCGTCGCAGGGCTTCGCCTAAGCACCGCTACAATATTATCGAGGATTATGGTGGAGGGAGGCACCGCACACAGCTAAGAGAACGATCTCCAAGATCAACTTGTGTATCTAGAGGTGCCCCCTGCCCCTGTATATAAAGGAGCAAGGGGGAGGGGCGGCCGGCCAGGAGGAGGCGCGCCAGGGAGGAGTCCTACTCCTACCGGGAGTAGGACTGCCTCCTTTTTCCTTGTCCAACTAGGAGAGGGGGAAGGAAGGGAGAGAGGAGAGGAAGGAAAGGGGGGGGGGCGCCGCCCCCTCCTTGTCCAATTCGGACTAGAGGGGGAGGGGGCGCGCGGCCTGCCCTGGCCGCCCCCCCGGTACTCCGGTTTTATCCGAAACTTCTCCGGAACACTTCCGATGTCCGAATATAGCCGTCCAATATATCAATCTTTATGTCTCGACCATTTCGAGACTCCTCGTCATGTCCGTGATCACATCCGGGACTCCGAACAATCTTCGGTACATCAAAATATATAAACTCATAATGAAACTGTCATCGTAATGTTAAGCGTGCGGACCCTACGGGTTCGAGAACAATGTGGACATGACCGAGACACGTCTCCAGTCAATAACCAATAGCGGAACCTGGATGCTCATATTGGCTCCTACATATTCTACGAAGATCTTTATCGGTCAGACCGCATAACAACATACATTGTTCCCTTTGTCATCGGTATGTTACTTGCCCAAGATTCGATCGTCGGTATCTCAATACCTAGTTCAATCTCGTTACCGGCAAGTCTCTTTACTCATTTCGTAATACATCATATCGCAACTAACTCATTAGTTGCAATGCTTGCAAGGCTTATGTGATGTGCATTACCGAGAGGGCCTAGAGATACCTCTCCGACAATCGGAGTGACAAATCCTAATCTCGAAATAGGCCAACCCAACATGTACCTTTGGAGACACCTGTAGAGCTCCTTTATAATCACCCAGTTACGTTGTGACGTTTGGTAGCACACAAAGTGTTCCTCCGGCAAACGGGAGTTGCATAATCTCATAGTCATAGGAACATGTATAAGTCATGAAGAAAGCAATAGCAACATACTAAACGATCGGGTGCTCAGCTAATGGAATGGATCATGTCAATCACATCATTCTCCTAATGATGTGATCCTGTTAATCAAGTGACAACACATGTCTATGGTTAGGAAACATAACCATCTTCGATTAACGAGCTAGTCAAGTAGAGGCATACTAGTGACGTTTAGTTTGTCTATGTATTCACACAAGTATTATGTTTCCAGTTAATACAATTCTAGCATGAATAATAAACATTTATCATGATATAAGGAAATAAAATAATAACTTTATTATTGCCTCTAGGGCATATTTCCTTCAGTCTCCCACTTGCACTAGAGTCAATAATCTATATTACACAGTAATGATTCTAACACCCATGGAGCTTTGGTGCTGATCATGTTTTGCTCGTGGAAGAGGCTTAGTCAACGGGTCTGCTACATTCAGACCCGTATGTATCTTGCAAATCTCTATGTCTCCCACCTGGACTAGATCCTGGATGGAATTGAAGCGTCTCTTGATGTGCTTGGTTCTCTTGTGGAATCTGGATTCCTTTGCGAAGGCAATTGCACCAGTATTGTCACAAAAGATTTTCATTGGACCCGATGCACTAGGTATGACACCTAGATCTGATATGAACTCCTTCATCCAGACTCCTTCGTTTGCTGCTTTCGAAGCAGCTATGTACTCCGCTTCACATGTAGATCCCGCCACAACGCTTTGTTTAGAACTGCACCAACTGACAGCTCCACCGTTTAATGTAAACACATATCCGGTTTGCGATTTAGAATCGTCCGGATCAGTGTCAAAGCTTGCATCAACGTAACCATTTACGATGAGCTCTTTGTCACCTCCATATACGAGAAACATATCCTTAGTCCTTTTCAGGTATTTCAGGATGTTCTTGACCGCTGTCCAGTGATCCACTCCTGGATTACTTTGGTACCTCCCTGCTAGACTTATAGCAAGACACACATCAGGTCTGGTACACAGCATTGCATACATGATAGAGCCTATGGCTGAAGCATAGGGAACATCTTTCATTTTCTCTCTATCTTCTGCAGTGGTCGGGCATTGAGTTTTACTCAATTTCACACCTTGTAACACAGGCAAGAATCCTTTCTTTGCTTGATCCATTTTGAACTTCTTCAAAACTTTGTCAAGGTATGTGCTTTGTGAAAGTCCAATTAAGTGTCTTGATCTATCTCTATAGATCTTAATGCCCAATATGTAAGCAGCTTCACCGAGGTCTTTCATTGAAAAACTCTTATTCAAGTATCCCTTTATGCTATCCAGAAATTCTATATCATTTCCGATTAGTAATATGTCATCTACATATAATATCAGAAATGCTACAGAGCTCCCACTCACTTTCTTGTAAATACAGGCTTCTCCAAAAGTCTGTACAAACCCAAATGCTTTGATTACACTATCAAAGCATTTATTCCAACTCCGAGAGGCTTGCACCAGTCCATAAATGGATCACTGGAGTTTGCACACTTTGTTAGCTCCTTTTGGATCGACAAAACCTTCCGGCTGCATCATATACAACTCTTCTTCCAGAAATCCATTCAGGAATGCAGTTTTGACATCCATGTGCCAAATTTCATAATCATAAAATGCGGCAATCGCTAACATGATTCGGACAGACTTAAGCATCGCTACGGGTGAGAAGGTCTCATCGTAGTCAATCCCTTGAACTTGTCGAAAACCTTTTGCGACAAGTCGAGCTTTGTAGACAGTAACATTACCGTCAGCGTCAGTCTTCTTCTTGAAGATCCATTTATTCTCAATTGCTTGCCGATCATTGGGCAAGTCAACCAAAGTCCACACTTTTTTCTCATACTTGGATCCCATCTCAGATTTCATGGCTTCAAGCCATTTTGCGGAATCTGGGCTCACCTTCGCTTCTTCATAGTTTGTAGGTTCATCATGATCTAGTAGCATGACTTCCAGAACAGGATTACCATACCACTCTGGTGCAGATCTTACTCTGGTTGATCTACGAGGTTCAGTAGAAACTTGTTCTGAAGTTTCATGATCATCGTCATTAGCTTCCTCACTAATTGGTGAAGGTGTCACAGAAACCGTTTTCTATGATGTACTACTTTCCAATAAGGGAGCAGGTACAGTTACCTCATCAAGTTCTACTTCCCTCCCACTCACTTCTTTCGAGAGAAACTCCTTCTCTAGAAAGTTTCCGAATTTAGCAACAAAAGTCTTGCCTTCGGATCTGTGATAGAAGGTGTATCCAATAGTTTCCTTTGGATATCCTATGAAGACACATATCTCCGATTTGGGTTCGAGCTTATCAGGTTGAAGCTTTTTCACATAAGCATCGCAGCCCCAAACTTTAAGAAACGACAACTTTGGTTTCTTGCCAAACCATAGTTCATAAGGCGTCGTCTCAATGGATTTCGATGGTGCCCTATTTAACGTGAATGCGACCGTCTCTAAAGCATAACCCCAAAACGATAGCGGTAAATCAGTAAGAGACATCATAGATCGCACCATATCTAGTAAAGTACGATTACGACGCTCGGACACACCATTACGCTGTGGTGTTTCGGGTGGCGTGAGTTGCGAAACTATTCCGCATTGTTTCAAATGTACACCAAACTCATAACTCAAATATTCTCCTCCACGATCAGATCGTAGAAACTTTATTTTCTTGTTACGATGATTTTCAACTTCACTCTAAAATTCTTTGAACTTTTCAAATGTTTCAGACTTATGTTTCATTAAGTAGATATACCCATATCTGCTTAAGTCATCTGTGAAGGTGAGAAAATAATGATATCCTCCACGAGCCTCAACATTCATTGGACCACATACATCTGTATGTATGATTTCCAACAAATCTGTTGCTCTCTCCATAGTACCAGAGAACGGTGTTTTGGTCATCTTGCCCATAAGGCACGGTTCGCAAGTACCAAGTGATTCATAATCAAGTGGTTCCAAAAGTCCATCAGTATGGAGTTTCTTCATGCGCTTTACATCGATATGACCCAAACGGCAGTGCCACAAATAGGTTGCACTATCATTATCAACTCTGCATCTTTTGGCTTCAACATTAGAATATGTGTGTCACTACTATCGAGATTTAATAAGAATAGACCACTCTTCAAGGGTGCATGACCATAAAAGATATTACTCATATAAATAGAACAACCATTATTCTCTGATTTAAATGAATAACCGTCTCGCATCAAACAAGATCTAGATATAATGTTCATGCTCAATGCTGGCACCAAATACCAATTATTTAGGTCTAATACTAATCCCGAAGGTAGATGTAGAGGTAGCGTGCCGACCGCGATCACATCAACTTTGGAACCATTTCCCACGCGCATCGTCACCTCGTCCTTAGCCAATCTTCGCTTAATCCGTAGTCCTTGTTTCGAGTTGCAAATATTAGCAACAGAACCAGTATCAAATACCCAGGTGCTACTGCGAGCATTAGTAAGGTACACATCAATAACATGTATATCACATATACCTTTGTTCACCTTGCCATCCTTCTTATCCGCCAAATACTTGGGGCAGTTCCGCTTCCAGTGACCAGTCTGCTTGCAGTAGAAGCACTCAGTTTCAGGCTTAGGTCCAGATTTGGGTTTCTTCCCCTGAGCAGCAACTTGCTTGCTGTTCTTCTTGAAGTTCCCCTTCTTCTTCCCTTTGCCCTTTTTCTTGAAACTAGTGGTCTTGTTGACCATCAACACTTGATGCTCCTTCTTGATTTCTACCTCCGCAGCTTTCAGCATTGCGAAGAGCTCGGGAATAGTCTTGTTCATCCCTTGCATATTATAGTTCATCACGAAGCTCTTGTAGCTAGGTGGAAGTGATTGGAGAATTCTGTCAATGACGCAATCATCTGGAAGATTAACTCCCAATTGAATCAAGTGATTATTATACCCAGACATTTTGAGTATATGCCCACTGATAGAACTGTTCTCCTCCATCTTGCAGCTATAGAACTTATTGGAGACTTCATATCTCTCAATCCGGGCATTTGCTTGAAATATTAACTTCAACTCTTGGAACATCTCATATGCTCCATGACATTCAAAACATCGTTGAAGACCCGATTCTAAGCCGTAAAGCATGGCGCATTGAACTATCGAGTAGTCATCAGCTTTGCTCTGCCAGACGTTCTTAACATCGTCAGTTGCATCAGCAGCAGGCCTGGCACCCAGCGGTGCTTCCAGGACGTAATTCTTCTGTGCAGCAATGAGGATAATCCTCAAGTTACGGACCCAGTCCGTGTAATTGCTACCATCATCTTTCAACTTTGCTTTCTCAAGGAACACATTAAAATTCAACGGAACAACAACATGGGCCATCTATCTACAATCAAACATAAACAAGCAAGATACTATCAGGTACTAAGTTCATGATAAATTTAAGTTCAATTAATCATATTACTAAAGAACTCCCACTTAGATAGACATCCCTCTAATCCTCTAAGTGATCACGTGATCCAAATCAACTAAACCATGTCCGATCATCACGTGAGATGGAGTAGTTTCATTGGTGAACATCACTATGTTGATCATATCTACTATATGATTCATGCTCGACCTTTCGGTCTCCGGGTTCCGAGGCCATATCTGTTATATGCTAGGCTCGTCAAGTTAAACCTGAGTATTCTACGTGTGCAACTGTTTTGCACCCGTTGTATTTGAACGTAGAGCCTATCACACCCGATCATCACGTGGTGTCTCAGCACGAAGAACTTTCGCAACAGTGCATACTCAGGGAGAACACTTTTACTATGATAATTTAGTGAGGGATCATCTTATAATGCTACCGTCAATCAAAGCAAGATAAGATGCATAAAAGATAAACATCACATGCAATCAATATAAGTGATATGATATGGCCATCATCATCTTGTGCTTGTGATCTCCATCTTCGAAGCACCGTCATGATCACCATCGTCACCGGCGCGACACCTTGATCACCATCGTAGCATCGTTGTCGTCTCGCCAATCTTATGCTTCCACGACTATCGCTACCGCTTAGTGATAAAGTAAAGCATTACAACGCAATTGCATTGCATACAATAAAGCGACAACCATATGGCTCCTGCCAGTTGCCGATAACTCGGTTACAAAACATGATCATCTCATACAATAATGTTTAGCATCATGTCTTGACCATATCACATCACAACATGCCCTGCAAAAACAAGTTAGACGTCTTCTACTTTGTTGTTGCAAGTTTTACGTGGCTGCTACGAGCTTAAGCAAGAACCAATCTTACCTACGCATCAAAACCACAACGATAGTTTGTCAAGTTGGTGCTGTTTTAACCTTCGCAAGGACCGGGCGTAGCCACACTTGGTTCAACTAAAGTTGGAGAAACTGACACCCGCCAGCCACCTGTGTGCAAAGCACGTCGGTAGAACCAGTCTCGCGTAAGCGTACGCGTAATGTCGGTCCGGGCCGCTTCATCCAACAATACCGCCGAACCAAAGTATGACATGCTGGTAAGCAGTATGACTTATATCGCCCACAACTCACTTGTGTTCTACTCGTGCATATAACATCAACACATAAAACCTAGGCTCGGATGCCACTGTTGGGGAACGTAGTAATTTCAAAAAAATTCCTATGCACACGAAAGATCATGGTGATGCATAGCAACGAGAGGGGAGAGTGTTGTCTACGTACCCTCGTAGACCAACAGCGGAAGCGTTATGACAACGCGGTTGATGTAGTCATACGTCTTCACGGCCCGACCGATCAAGCACCGAAACTACGACACCTCCGAGTTCTAGCACATGTTCAGCTCGATGACGATCCCCGGACTCCGATCCAGCAAAGTGTCGGGGAAGAGTTCCGTCAGCACGACGGCGCGGTGACGATCTTGATGTTCTACCGTCGCAGGGCTTCACCTAAGCACCGCTACAATATTATCGAGGATTATGGTGGAGGGGGGGGGGCACCGCACACGGCTAAGAGAACGATCTCCAAGATCAACTTGTGTGTATAGAGGTGCCCCTGCCCTCGTATATAAAGGAGCAAGGGGGAGGGGTGTCCGGCCAGGAGGAGGCGCGCCACGGAGGAGTCCTACTCCTACCGGGAGTAGGACTCCCTCCTTTTTCCTTGTCCAACTAGGAGAGGGGGAAGGAAGGGAGAGAGGAGAGGAAGGAAAGGGGGGCGCCGCCCCCTCCTTGTCCAATTCGGACTAGAGGGGGAGGGGCGCGCGGCCTTCCCTGGCCGCCCCTCCTCTTCTCCACTTTGGGCCCATGAGGCCCATTAACCCCCCCTCCCCCGGGGGGGGGGGGGTTCCGGTAACTCCCCGGTACTCTAGTTTTATCCGAAACTTCTCCGGAACACTTCTGGTGTCCGAATATAGCCGTCAAATATATCAATCTTTATGTCTCGACCATTTCGAGACTCCTCGTCATGTCCGTGATCACATCTGGGACTCCGAACAATCTTTGGTACATCAAAATATATAAACTCATAATGAAACTGTCATCATAACGTTAAGCGTGCGGACCCTATGGGTTCGAGAACAATGTGGACATGACCGAGACACGTCTCTAGTCAATAACCAATAGCGGAACCTGGATGCTCATATTGGCTCCTACATATTCTACGAAGATCTTTATCGATCAGACCGCATAACAACATACGTTGTTCCCTTTGTCATCGGTATGTTACTTGCCCGAGATTCGATCGTCGGTATCTCAATACCTAGTTCAATCTCGTTACCGGCAAGTCTCTTTACTCATTTCATAATACATCATCTCACAACTAACTCATTAGTTGCAATGCTTGCAAGGCTTATGTGATGTGCATTTCTGAGAGGGCCCAGAGATACCTCTCCGACAATCGGAGTGACAAATCCTAATCTCAAAATACGCCAACCCAACATGTACCTTTGGAGACACCAGTAGAGCTCCTTTATAATCACCCAGTTACGTTGTGACGTTTGGTAGCACACAAAGTGTTCCTCCGGCAAACGGGAGTTGCATAATCTCATAGTCATAGGAACATGTATAAGTCATGAAGAAAGCAATAGCAACGTACTAAACGATCGGGTGCTAAGCTAATGGAATGGATCATGTCAATCACATCATTCTCCTAATGATGTGATCCCGTTAATCAAATGACAACACATGTCTATGGTTAGGAAACATAACCATCTTCGATTAACGAGCTAGTCAAGTAGAGGCATACTAGTGACGTTTAGTTTGTCTATGTATTCACACAAGTATTATGTTTCCGGTTAATACAATTCTAGCATGAATAATAAACATTTATCATGATATAAGGAAATAAAATAATAACTTTTTTATTGCCTCTAGGGCATATTTCCTTCAAGTAGCACCATGATCTTCATGATAGAGAGTCTCTCATTATGTCACTTTCATATACTAGTGGGAATTTTTCATTATAGAACCTGGCTTGTATATTCCAATGATGGGCTTCCTCAAAATGCCCTAGGTCTTCATGAGCAAGCGAGTTGGATGCACACCCACTTAGTTTCTTTTGAGCTTTCATATACTTATAGCTCTAGTGCATCCGTTGCATGGCAATCCCTACTCACTCACATTGATATCTATTGATGGGCATCTCCATAGCCCGTTGATACGCCTAGCTGATGTGAGACTATCTTCTCCCTTTTTGTCTTCTCCACAACCACCATTCTATTCCACCTATAGTGCTATATCCATGGCTCACACTCATGCATTGCGTGAAGATCGAAAAAGTTTTGAAAATGTCAAAAGTATGAAACAATTGCCTGGCTTGTCATCGGGGTTGTGCATGATTTAAATACTTTGTGTGGTGAAGATAGAGCATAGCCAGACTATATGATTTTGTAGGGATAGCTTTTTTTGGCCATGATATTTTGAGAAGGCATAATTGCTTTGTTAGTATGCTTGAAGTATTATTATTTTTATATCAATATGAACTTTTGTCTTGAATCTTTTGAATCTGAATATTCATACCACAATTAAGAAGATTTACATTGAAATTATGCCAAGTAGCACTCCGCATCAAAAATTCTATTTTTATCATTTACCTACTCGAGGACGAGCAGGAATTAAGCTTGGGGATGCTTGATACGTCTCCAACGTATCTATAATTTTTGATTGCTCCATGCTATATTATCTACTGTTTTAGACATTATTGGGCTTTATTTTTACTTTTATATTATTTTTGGACTAACCTATTAACCGGAGGCCCAGCCCAGAATTGCTGTTTTTTTTGCCTATTTTAGGGTTTCGAAGAACAGGAATATGAAACGGAGTCCAAATGGAATGAAACCTTCGGAAACGTGATTTTCTCATGAGATAAGATCCAGGAGACTTGGAGCCTCCATCAAGAAAGCCACGAGGTGCTCACGAGGGTAGGGGGCGCCCCCCCTATGGCGCGCCCCTGCCTCGTGGGCCCCTCGAAGCTCCACCGACGTACTTCTTCCTCCTATATATATCCACGTACCCCCAAACGATCGGGGACGCATCCAAAAACCTAATTCCACCGCCGCAACTTTCTGTATCCACGAGATCCCATCTTCGGGCCTGTTTCGGAGCTCCGCTAGAGGAGGCATCGATCACGGAGGGCTTCTGCATCATCATCCAAGCCCCTCCGATGAAGTGTGAGTAGTTTACTTCAGACCTACGGTCCATAGCTAGTAGCTAGATGGCTTCTTCTCTCTTTTTTGATCTCAATACAATGTTCTCCCCCTCTCTCGTGGAGATCTATTCAATGTAATCTTCTTTTTGCGGTGTGTTTGTTGAGACCGATGAATTGTGGGTTTATGATCAAGTCTATCTATGAATAATCTTTGAATCTTCTCTGAATTCTTTTATGTATGATTGGTTATCTTTGCAAGTCTTCGAATTATCATTTTGGTTTGGCCTACTAGATTGGTTGTTCTTGCCATGGGAGAAGTGCTTAGCTTTGGGTTCAATCTTGCGGTGTCCTTTCCCAGTGACAGAAGGGGCACCAAGGCACGTATTGTATTGTTGCCATCGAGGATAACAAGATGGGGTTTTTATGATATTGCATGAAACTATCCCTCTACATCATGTCATCTTGCTAGGCGTTACTCTGTTTTTAACTTAATACTCTAGATGCATGCTGGATAGCGGTCGATGAGTGGAGTAATAGTAGTAGATGCAGAATCGTTTCGGTCTACTTGTCTCAGACATGATGCCTATATACATGATCATACCTAGATATTCTCATAACTAAGCTCAATTCTGTCAATTGCTCAACAGTAGTTTGTTCACCCACCGTAGAATACTTATGCTCTTGAGAGAAGCCACTAGTGAAACCTATGGCCCCCGGGTCTCTTTCTCATCATATCAATCTCCATCACTTTACTATTGCTTTGCTTTTACTTTGCTTTTACTTTATTTACTTTGCATCTCTATACAAAAAATACCAAAAAAATATTATTTATCATCTCTATCAGATCTCACTTTCGTAAGTGACCGTGAAGGGATTGACAACCACTAAGCGCGTTGGTTGCGTTGAGATATTGTTTTTGTGTAGGTGCGAGGGACTCGAGCGTAGCCTCCTACTGGATTGATACCTTGATTCTCAAAAACTGAGGGAAATACTTACGCTACTTTGTTGCATCATCCCTTCCTCTTCGGGGAAATCCAACGCAGTGCTCAAGAGGTAGCAAGATGTAATTGCGACCGGAAACAATTTCGCTGTATAATTGTATTTTTAGCTCTACTATACGTATTTCCGTATTTGAGCGCTCATCGGTCGCACACGATCTCATTTTGCCGAGCGTGCGTGCCAGGAGGGCATATCCCAACGGTTTCCGGGTCGTGTGGGAAGGACCCCCCTATCGCCCACACTCACTTGGCGACGGTTCCAAATGCCGTCGCGAAAAGGGGTTAAAAACCGTTTGTTTAGGAGCTCACTGTACTACTGGTTGATTACATCTTGTAGTTGATTATTATATGGTTTATTTGGTAGAAGATTATATGTTCAGATCCAATATGCTATTTAATACTCCTCTTATCTTGAGCATGTTTATCATTTGTGAGTAGTTACTTTTGTTCTTGAGGTCACGGGAGAAATCATGTTGCAAGTAATCATGCGAACTTGATATGTGTTCGATATTTTGATAGTATGTATTTGTGATTCCCTTAGTGGTGTCATGTGAATGTCTACATGAGACTTCACCATATTTGGGCCTAAGGGAAATGCATTATGGAGTAGTTAGTAGATGATGGGTTGTGAGAGTGACAGAAGTTTAAACCCTAGTTTATGCGCTATTCCATAAGGGACCGATTGGATCCGAAAATTTAATGCTATGGTTAGAATTTATTCTTAATACTTTTCTCATAGTTGCGGATGCTTGCGAGGGGGTCAATCATAAGTAGGAGGTTTGTTCAAGTAAGAACAACACCTAAGCACCGGTCCACCCACATATCAAATTATCAAAGTAGCGAACACGAATCGAATCAACATGATGAAAGTGACTAGATGAAATTCTCGTGTACCCTCAAGAACACTTTGCTTATTATAAGAGACCTTTCTGGCCTGTCCTTTGCCTCAAAAGGATTGGGCTACCTTGCTGCACTTTTGTTACTACTATCATTACTTGCTCGTTACAAATTATCTTACTATCAAACTACTCTGTTACTTACAATTTTGACACTTGCAGACATTACCTTACTGAAAACCACTTGTCATTTCCTTCTACTCCTCTTGGGTTCGACACTCTTAATTATCGAAAAGGCTACAATTGATCCCATATACTTGTGGGTCATCAAGGCTATTTTCTGGCGCCGTTGCCAGGGAGTGAAGCGCTCTTGGTAAGGAAAAATTATTACTACGTGCTGAAATTTATTGTCAGTTGTTACTATGGAAAACAATCCTTTGAGGGGTTTGTTCGAGGTATCTTCACCTCTATCGGAACCACAATTAGTTACCCCTCCACCTACTGCACCTACTGAAAATATTGAATATGAAATTCCTTCGGCTATGATAGAACAACTGCTAGCTAATCCTTATGAAGGAGATGGAACCGAACATCCTGATATGCACCTGATATATGTGCAAGAAATTTGTGGATTGTTTAAGCTTGCAGGTTTACCCGGAGATGAAGTTAAGAAGAAGGTTTTCCCTCTATCTTTGAAGGGAAAAGCATTGGCATGGTATAGGCTATGCGATGATATTGGATCTTGGAATTCGAATCGATTGAAATTGGAGTTTCACCAAAAAAATTATCCTATGCATCTAGTTCATCGTGATCAGAATTGTATATATAATTTTTGGCCTCGTGAAGGAGAAAGTATCGCTCTGGCTTGGGGGAGGCTTAAGTCAATGTTTTATTCATGCCCCAATCATGAGCTCTCAAGAGAAATTATTATTCAGAACTTCTATGCACGGCTTTCTCGTGATGATCAATCCATGCTCGATACTTCTTGTACTGGTTCATTTATGAAGTGGACTATTGAATTCCAGTGGGATCTTTTAGAAAGAATTAAATGCAACTCTGAAGATAGGGAGCTCGACAAATGTAAAGAGTTAGGTATTAAGCTCAAGTTTGATTGTGTTAAATCTTTTATGAATATCGATGCTTTTCAAAAGTTTAGCACTAAATATGGACTTGACTCTGAGAGAGTATCCTCCTTTTGTGAATCATTTGCTACTCATGTTGATCTCCCTAAGGAGAAGTGGTTTAAATATCACCCACCTATTAAAGATGAAATTAAAGAATCAGTACTAGCTAAAGAGGAAACTATTATTTATAATGTTGATCCAGTTATTCCTACTGCTTATATTAAAAAACCACCTTTCCCTGTTAGGATCAAGGAACATGCTAAAGTTTCAACTGTGGTCAACAAAAGTTATATTTCAACCGTGGAATTCCTAGATAGTTGTGCTAGTTGTGTTTTTAGGGAACAAACTGTTGGACAAGCTGAGGAATTATTGAATAATATATTGAAAAATTATGATGATTGGACTATTCCTGAACCACCACCTAAACCCTCTCCGGAGAAGAGGGGTATATTATATCTCAGTCATGAAGATATGCAAGAGGCAAAGAATCTATGAATAAAAAAGGTATTAAAGCTGAAGACGTTTAAAATTTACCTCCTATTGAAGAAATGCATGGGCTTAATACACCACCACATCCTAAGGCGGTAGAGGTAAATTCTCTTATGAAGTTCAATGATAATGATAACCCTCACAATATGCATCCTAGCCAATGCCTTTATGAGTTTGAAAACTATATTATAAAACAAGATCACTTCAATGCAAATGTTATGAAACAATTGAATTACAATTCTGATATGATTGCTCACTTGAGTGACTTGTTATTTATAATATCAAATGATGTTAGAGGTGTTGGAAAGCATGCTTCTATGGTTCAAACTCAGTTAGAACAAGTTGCTAAATCTCAAAGAGAATTGCTTGATGAAATGCATAATAATATGCATGACTTTGCTGTTAGGGTTGCAACTAGAGGAGGTAAAATGACCCGGGAACCACTTTATCTTGAGGGACACCCAAAAAGAATTGAACAAGATTCACAAAGAGCTAACACTAGTGCACCTAGTTCTTCTAGAAAGAAAAAGAAAAAGAAAAATGATAGGACTTTGCATGCTCCTAGTGAACCTGAAATAGAAAAACCTCTTGACAATGATAATGAAACTTGTATCTCTGATGCTGAAACTCAGTCTGGTAATGAACACTCACCTAGTGATAATGAAAAAGATAATGCTGATGTTCATGAAGACACTCAACCAAATAATAAAGAACCAGACAATGATGTTGAAATAGAACCACCTGTTGATCTTGATAACCCACAACCTAAGAATAAAAGGTATGACAAAAGAGACTTTGTTGGTAGAAAACACAGTAAAGAAAGAGAACTATGGGTTCAAAAACCTATGCCTTTTCCACCTAAGTCAACTAAAAAGAATGATGATGAAGAATTTGAACGCTTTGCTGAAATGCTGAGGCCAGTCTTTTTGTGTACCCGCTTGACTGATATCTTGAAAATGCCCCCTTATGCAAAGTATATGAAAGACATCATCACTAATAAGAGGAAAATACCGGAAGCTGAAATCTCCACTATGCTTGCTAATTATACTTTTAAAGATGGAGTACCTAAGAAACTTGGAGATCTGGGAATACCAACTATACCTTGCTCTATCAAAAAGAATTATGTGAAAACTGCTTTGTGTGATTTAGGAGCTGGTGTTAGTGTTATGCCTTTCTCTTTATATAAAAGACTTGATTTGAATAAACTCACACGTAATGAAATATCTTTGCAAATGGCTGATAAATAAACTGACATACCTATCGGTATCTGTGAGGATGTGCCTGTTGTTGTTGCTAATGTTACTATTCTGACTGACTTTGTTATACTTGAGATGCCCGGGGACGACAACATGTCGATTATCCTTGGTAGACCCTTCTTGAATACTGCAGGGGCTGTTATTGATTGCAACAAAATCAAGGTCACTTTTCATATCAATGGTAATGAGCATACGATGCACTTTCTGAAGAAACAATTCCAAGTGAATGGTATTAATGTTATTGAAAAATCTCTGACAATCACTGCCTCTACCTACTGTCAAAAAGAAATATGAAATGCTTATTGTTGGGGACATTCATATCCCCATTGAGGTAACTTAGTGATTCACGAAAGTTCTTCGGTTTCATGCTAATCGAAAGTGGTTGTTAATAAGACTTGATTAACCTTATTAATGAATCATTTTTGAGCGGTATGAAGTTGATGAATTTAGTAAGCACTACCTTCTGTCCCTACTTTTTATTTTCTGTTTTTATTAGTTAAATAAAAGTAAATGCCATGTTCTATTTGTTTTCTGAATTTCTCGTGCAATAAAAATTGACCCAAAAATAAAAGTTCTCAGAATGCCCTGAAAATTTAATACGATTTTTTCTGAGTATTTCTGAATTTTTGGTGCAAATAACATCAGAGGGAGGTGCACCAGGTGGGCACAACCCACCTGGGCGCGCCAGGACCCCCAGGCGCTCCCTGGTTGGTTGTGGTCCCCACGTGGGCCCCCTCACTTATCTCTTCATACCACCTCATCACCTACCTCTAGAAAAAAAATCTCCATTGCTCTCTCTCCCGTGTTCTTGCTCTCAAACCTGCGGATTTTGATCTCTTTGCTCGAAGCTCTATTTCCGAAACTGTTTCAGGGGATTGTTGCTTGGTATGTGACTCCACCGTTTGTCCAATTAGTTTGTTTTAGTGGTTTATATTTTGAATAATTAGCTACTCTTGGTGCTGCTATAGATGAGATTGCATGTTGAATTCTTAGTGTTCTAAGTAGTTTGAATGCTTGCTATGGCCTCTATGTATCCCTATGAGTAGTTGCTATCAATTTAATAAAGTTCCGTTGACAAATTTTTGTCACCCAAAAATTTTCAGAAAATTGTACGCGGACATGATGAACCTATTTGGAAGGAGTTCTTCGAGATCCTCGGGGGCATCTTCTAGTGACAGTTCTGCTCGCCGGTCTTATGTCGAACCAAGTGAAAGTTCTACTCGAGATGCCACCACCAAAACATGCTTATGGCCTTGTGATGAGTATATGGTGCATGTGGGTATTAAAGAGGAATTTTAGCAATATGTTCACAATGCCGATCTCGATCCCTACCTTTCAGATAAGTGCGAACATCGCCACCTTCTCACTGAATCGTTTGTCAAAGGATTTAAATTCCTTCCCCGTGAGTCTAGGGTGTTGTTTATGCTTTATGATAATCCATTTACTATCTCACTAGAAAATTTTGCTTACCACTGCAAACTTCCATTCTGCGGTTTTCTTGACGAACCGCCAAGGGTTGAATACCAATCTTTCTTGACTAGCCTTCGCTACAGTGAGACGAGGGGAGTGACACAAGGTAGAATAAAGAGCATTAATTTTCTCGCAATTCAATACCTTGCATTATTTAACGGGAAATGTGTAGTAGGCAAGCAGGACTGTAGTACACTTTGTGCTCTAGACCTGAGCCTCATACACACCGCTCTCACCGGTGAAAGGAATTATAACCTTGTAGCGATTGTTGCATGCATACTTTAGCACAACGCTAACAGTGGCTATTTCTATGGTGGAATATATGCCACGTGTTTAGCACGAGGGCTGGGTGTTTCACCCTTGCCCTTTGACCCTATCCTACCCACGTAGTATTTAGATTTTGACACCTAAAAGATCATAAGATTCTCAAGGGAATGGTTGATAATTTCACTTACAATCTGTTGTTTAACCAAACATCTATTGTGCACACATATTTGCATGCGCCTGCTCTTTTTGACTATCACAACAAAGGAAGATATTTCGTTCTTGAGAGCAAGGCACGAGCTCACAACACAGCAGTGGAGGCAGCACGGCAGGCCGAGGCATCCATGCCGAGAGCCTCCGTGAGCTACCATGCTAACTACTATCCAGGCTACAGATCGATTACCAAGTTAGGCCGAAAGCCTAAGCTTGGGGGAGTACGTGTTTCTCACTGACATTACATTCATGTCCACTTATTCATCTTGTCGGTGTTCACACTTTTTCATTGTATCATCCATGCTTAAATTTATTTTTCTTGCCTTCTTGTGTGTTTGAAAAACTTTAGAAAACAAAAAAAATTAGTTGTAGTTAGTTTACTTTCTATGCATGCTTAGTAGTAATATTAAAAAGAAAACCCAAAAAGATTTCCTTGTTCTTCCTTTTGCTTGTTGGGAGCTTTCCCGTGTAAATAGTTTTCTCGTTTTTGCTTTTCCCTTTTATTTGCTTGTTCAAGAAAACCAAAAACTCCAAAAATATTTCAGTGTGTTTCTCTGAATTTCTTTTCCTTTTATTCGAGTTGTACCAAGTAGAAGACCATGATGAAAATGTTGAGTGGCTCTCATATGAATAACTGTTGAACTAATAAAGAGCCCATTTTACCTTGTCTTCTCCTGTTGAATAAAATGTTTTGCAGATTCCAGCTTAGTCCATGGCACTCTTGCACTATTATTATTTTCATATCGTTCGGTCGTGCAAGTGAAAGGCAATAATGACGATATTCGATGAACTGGCCGTGGTAGAGAGAAACTGGTATGAACTCGACTTGTTCTGTTTGTGTAAATATGTTTAACTTAGTATCCATGATTCAGCCCATTATGATTGAACATGTTTGCAATGACAATTAGAGATTATAGTTCCTCATGCCATGCATAAGTAGTTGGGAGTGGATAATGAGTTATCTTGGATATCAACATTGCGTTAAAATGATTGTGATGTAGTATGATGATATGGTATCCTCCACTGAATGTTCGAGTGGCTTGACTTGGCACATGTTCATGCATGTAGCTGAATCCAAACCAACATAGCCTCTATGATATTTATTTTCATGGTTATAATATCCTACTCATTCTAGTGTCCAGTGTTACTTATGCATAATGCATGATTATGATCGTTGTTGCTCTCTAGCTGGCCGCTTCTCAATCTAATTGCTAGCCTTCGCCTATACTAAGTGGGAATTATGCTTGTACATCAAAAACCTTGAACCCAAAGTTATTCCGGATGAGTCCACCATACCTACCTATATGCGGTATTACCCTGCCGTCCTAAGTAAATTTGCATGTGCCACCTCTAAAAACTTCTAAAAAATATATCCTTTTTGTGTGCCTGGATAGTTCATGGAACGACAGGAGGTGGGCGGTATCTTCCATGCTAAGCGGGTTATTCTTAGGTCGAGTGTTTATTCACTCGCCATCGCACGAGAAAAGGGCGGTAATAGGGATGCCCAGTCCCAAACTGCAAACACAAAAAGAGTTAATCTCTCAAATAATCAAACAAAAACTCCCAATGGAGTCAAAACCTTTACTTTTTATCGCTTGGGAACCGCCACCGGCTTGTTTAGCATGGGAGATATTGATAACTAATGGTCGTGAAGTAAATGAGAAGGGTGCGTGTCTCAAAATATCATTTATCTCTGTTTTAAAAACTTGAGCTCTCGCACCTCTGCAAATCACTGCTTCCCTCTACGAAGGGACTATCTATCTACTTTTATGTTGTGTCATCACCTTCTAAAACAAGCGCCAGAACCTGAGAGCACCACTATCATGACTTATGCATTGTGTGTAGCTAATGTTGGGTGCATCATGACTGGATCTTTTCTACCATGAATTACAATGTTTAGTCGCTGCTTGGACTTTGGAGGTGCTCTGCATTTATGTTTTGCGGTCTCAAAAAGGGCTAGCGAGATACCACTATTGTCATATTATATCATGGTTGTTTTGACAATGTGTTGCCATTTGAGATGTCTTATTATTGCTTGCTAGCTGATTATGTCATTGATATGAGTTAATATAATCTTTAAGAGTTATTGTCGGCATGGTTAGTTATAATGTTGGCTGAAAACCTGGGTGCTGTTTAAGCTTATTTATGCAAACAAGAGCAAAAGAGTTCGTAAAAGTTTTTCTTTTTCACTTTTAGTTTATCAACTGAATTGCTTGAGGACAAGCAAAGTTTTAAGCTTGGGGGAGTCGATACGTCTCAAATGTATCTACTTTTCCTAACGCTATTCATCTTGTTTTGGACTCTAATTTGCATGATTTGAATGAAACTAACCCCAGACAAACGTTGTTTTCAGCAGAACTACCATGGTGTTGTTTTTGTGCAGAAATAAAAGTTCTCGGACTAGAATGAAACTTTGCGAGGAAGTTTTGTATAATATATAAGAATTTCTGGAGCCAAGACCTACCGAAGGGGGGCACCAGGGCATGCCCCCATCACCAGGCACAACCAGGTGGGTTGTCCCCACCTGGTGGCCCCGCATACCCTGAAACCGACACTATAAAATCCTATTTTTTGAGAAAAAAATCAAGGAGAAAGAATTATCATGATCCACGAGACGGAGCCGCCGTCACCTCCTGTTCTTCATCGGGAGGCCAGATCTGGAGTCCGTTTGGGGCTCCGGAGAGGGGGATCTTCGTTCTTCATCATCACCAACCCTTCTCCATCGCCAAATCCATGATGCTCCCCACCGGGAGTGAGTAATTCCTTCGTAGGCTCGCTGGTCGGTGAGTAGTTGGATGAGATTCATCATGTAATCGAGTTAGTTTTGTAAGGTCTTGATCCCTAGTATCCACTATGCTCTAAGATTGATGTTGCTATGACTTTGCCATGCTTAGTGCTTGTCACTTTGGTCTCGGGTGCCATGATTTCAGATCTGAATCGTTTATGTTATCACCATTATGTCCATGTTCTAGATCCGAACTTGCAAGTTATAGTCACCTACTACGTCTTATGATCCGACAACCCCGGAGTGAAAATAATCGGGACCACTCCCGGTGATGACCATAGTTCGAGGAGTTCATGTATTCACTATGTGTTAATGCTTTGTTCCGGTTCTCTACTAAAAGGAGGCCTTAATATCCCTTAGTTTCCAATATGGACCCCGCTGCCACGGGAGGGTAGGACAAAAGATGTCATGCAACTTCTTTCCATAAGCACGTATGACTATTTATGGAATACATGCCTACATTATATTGATGAATTGGAGCTAGTGCCGTATTGCCCTAGGTTATAACTGTCTCATGATGAATATCATCCAACAAGTCACCGATCCAATGCCTACGAATTTATCCTATATTGTTTTTGCTAAGTTACTACTATTATCATCACTGTTACACTTGCTACAAAACTATTGCTATCACTTTTACCGTTACAGTTACTGTTGCTACTATTATCAAAACTATCATACTACTTTGCTACTGATCACTTTGCTGCACATAATTAATCTCCAGGTGTGGTTGAATTGACAATTCAACTGCTAATACCTTCAAATATTCTTTAGCTCCCCTTGTGTCGAATCTATAAATTTGGTTTGAATACTCTACCCTCAAAAACAGTTGCGATCCCCTTACTTGGGGGTTATCAGCAAGCGAGGTATACCGTGCGTCGCAAGGATGGAGGCCGGGGGTGCTTAGACTAAGATGCTGAAGCTGGCTCTTTCAGTCCCTATCTCCCCCCTGATGTTTCTGTGATAGCATTTGGGTTGTAATCCAAACTTGATCGAGCTAATACTGCGTCCCCCTACCTGCCTAGCTTATGTGGCGAACTTTTCTCCTGCTAGTACTTAGTCCGTTCTAGTAGTAGTTGCATAACTGCCCGTTTACACTGAGATGTTGTCGAATAATGGTTCTCTATGGTTGGGTTTCTTTAATGAAATCGGAGGAAACCCCCTCTTTCGATATATAAGAAAATAATGGCACTAGCGGTGCCAAAACATTGCCTAAAATTAATAGTGCCACTAGATTAAGGTGCAAAATAATAACATTACTGCTTTATCACGGCAGTGCCAAAACAGTAGCACAAGAGCAGACTCAACATGCAGGATCTTTGGCAAATGGTCGGACCAAAAAGGAACATACTTCATGATGGGAACCATATCTACGGTCAACGCCATCGTAGAAGGGATGACACTAGTCACCAACATGGATGATTTAATTCATGGGACCTTTTTGTGCAGTTCACCTAAAATGAAGCAATGTCCCATGAGATAGCAGCTTCTTATTCATTAGTTGCAATAAAATTGAGCAACATCAAGGTTGGTCGCGAAGCTTGTGGAATGTTCAACTATAATTTAGATATCATTTGTGCAGTTCAACTAAGATCAAGCATGAAATGTATATCTCTGTTTGCATAAAAAGGTGGAAAGGAGGGTGACTAACAAGTGATGAAACATACATCAAATGAAAATAAGCATGTTCCTTATCTGAATGGCGATCCAACAAGGACAAGAGCAATTTCTAAAGCAACAACATTGCTAGATATTAGTGTGGGCATTAGGATTAACTATGACAATAGTTAAATACGACATTAATTTAATGGTGCCATTGCTTCATTTGACTGGCAACATTACATTAACAGCTGCTAAAGAGTTGGTATTTAGGCACGGGAGAGTAGGCGGACCAGGACAGTTGCATTTCTAACGAAAAGAAGCAACTTATCTTAATGGGAAATTTAGGAGGAGATGAAAAACAGTGCCATTGATTCATATTACTGGATGCATTACATTGAAAACAACATTGGTTTAACATGTCCTTACTTTTAATAGTGGGACTGCTACATTTTACCAGTGGCATTACATAAGAGGGGCTCGGGGCAACAAACATCAGAACAAGATATCTGGGTTGGTCCCATTTTTGTTCGGTATAGCCACCTTATACTATGTGAGGCTAGCAAATCTAGTGTTGGACATACTCTGTTGACTTGTCCCCCAGTCCCCACTGAGGGAGTCCTGGACTCAGGGGTTGCCGGGAGTCCAGCCTATGTGTTGAGAGCCGAACTGATGGGTCGTGATGATACAAGGTAGAAGGCCTTCCCCCGTGCCCGAATGGGACTCTCCTTTGCGTGGATGGCAAGTTTGGTGCCTGGATGTGAAGTTTCATTTATGTGTAAACCGACTTTGTACAACCCTAGGCCCTTCCAGTATCTATATAAACCAAGGGGGTTAGTTCGTAGAGATCATCAGAATTTGCATAGGCTAGACGACTAGGGTTTAGCCATTATGATCTTGAGGTAGATCGACTCTTGTAACCCCTATACTAATCAAGGTCAATCAAGCAGGAAGTAGGGTATTACCTCTATTAAGAGGGCCCGAACCTGGGTAAACATCATGTCCCCCTTGTCTCCTATTACCTTCGATCTTCAGACGCACAGTTGGGGACCCCCTACTCGAGATCGGCCGGTTTTGACACCGACATTGGTGCTTTCATTGAGAGTTCCACTGTGCCATCGACATAAGGTTCGATGGCTCGTTCAATCATCAACAACGATGCTGTTTCCAGGGAAATTTTTCTTCCCGGTCAAATTTTTGTGTTCGGTGGCTTCGCTCCACGTGCCAATTCAATTGGCCACCTCGAACAGATCGACAGCTACGCCCCTGGTCATCAGATCAATTTTGGGAACCTGAATTATGTCACTGATATCCGAGGAGACTTGATCTTCGAAGGGTTCGCGGCCTCGACCACCGCTCGGGCCTTGGATCCGGAGCAAACTGCCGGGTCCGAAGAGGGGAGTTTGGAGCCCACCAGACCCTCTGCTATTACGAAGCTTACTACCGGAGACCCGGAGGCGACTGTGTCACCGGCAAGCCCGGAGTCAAACTGGGTTCCCCTTATCATTGAAAAGCCGGACTCGCCCCGAACGCTAGCTCTGAACTCTCAAGGTCCACGCCCAGTGAGCATGGCCAGGAGGCTTTCGCCTTGGCTATCTCCGCGGACTCTCGTTTCCCCGTCCAATCCTCGCCCTAAAACGAGGCTCTAGACTTAATGCGATCCCTCGACATTACAGAGGGATCACCTTTGAACTATGCCCTACCCGGATTAGGGGCTGAGAGCAGGGAATTTTATGTCCCACCCACCACTCACTTCATAGCCACCGCTGAAGACTTAGCCGACATAATGGATTATGCCTCCGAAGACATCGATGCATTGGATGAGGATGCCGGAGACAAACAAGGCCAAGACCAGCCGTTTATCGGACATTGGACGGCCTCCTCCACATACGACATGTATATGGTGGATACACCCAAAGAGGATGACGGCGAAGACATGATGAATCTGGTTGAGGACAAGCTTGCTGAGGCACCACCGAAGCGTCGATACCAGTGATGCCGCTCAAAATCACGTCGTGAAAAAGACAATAATACCGGCACCGGAGATAATAACACTCCAGAGAACGCCGAAGACCCTGAAGCCCCCGTCGATCCCGCATCTGAACAGGATGATGGGGAGGAGGGGCAAGTTAACCCCGACGATCCTGTCGGGAACGAGGATTCAGAAGATAGCAACTATCTACCAGTCTCCGAGGTTGATGTCAGCCTCGGCAACAAAGATTTCATTGTGCCAGAGGAACCCCTCGAGCAGGAGTGCTTTAAGTGCCAACTAATCGCCACTGTGAGAACCCTAAAAATGAAGCAGCAACAGCTCCGAGACGAACAAGATACACTCAACGACAGATGGACCCAGGTCCTAGCTACCAAAGAATATGTCCTCTAACACCGACAAAGAGTTATCTGAAGCGTCTGCTACTACCACAATTTGACAACGAGGCCTTCGAGCCAATACCGTCAAGACATGACCGCGCTGATGAACCAGACTGGCCACCACGTGGGCGAGATAAAGCGGCCACTTACGCCGAACACCAACCCGCACCACCTCGCCACAGAGGCAGAGAGACAGCGGCTCCATGATACACATATGACCCATGACAGGACCTCGACAATAGAGCAGGCCAAGCCAGATCAATCTATGGATCAAGGGGGCGTGCCCCAACGCGAGAAGACGGCCATCAGGCCTGGCGCGATAGGCACAACCTTACCCGAGACAAAAACTGCATACGGACAACATCTGAACTCCGTCGTGACGTTGCCCGATACAGAGGCGCTGCACACCCCTTATGCTTCACCGATGAGGTAATGCAGCACCAGTTCCCAGAAGGATTTAAACCAATAAACATCGAATCATACAACGACACGACAGATCCCGCGGTATGGATTGAAGATTTCCTTCTCCATATCCATATGGTTCGTGGTGACGATCTCCACGCCATCAAATATCTCCCCTTAAAGCTGAAAGGACCAGGACGACACTGGTTAAACAGCCTCCCAAAGAACTCTATTGGTAGCGGAGAAGATTTGGAAGATGCCTTTAGAGACAACTTCCAAGGCACTTATGTCCAGCCTCTGGACGCCGATGACCTTAGTCATATAGTCCAGCAACCCACAGAGTCGGCCCGAAAACTCTGGACTAGGTTCTTAATTAAAATGAACCAAATCGTCGATTGTCCGGACGCCGAAGCCCTCGCGGCCTTTCAACATAGCGTCCGTGACGAATGGCTCGCCTGACACCTCGGCCAAGAAAAACCGAAGTCGATGGCAACTCACTCTCACCACACTCATGACCCGCTTTTGCGCGGGAGAAGACAGTTGGTTAGCCCGTAGAAGCAACAGTACCAGTGGCACTGGCACCTCTGAAGCCAGAGATGGCAACGGTAGACCACGACGCAACAAAACAAGTGTCGAAGCAACAATGAGGATACCGAAGACATGGTGGTCAACACCGGATTCAGCGGCTCTAAACCCGGTCAGTGGAAGAAACCATTCAAAGGAAACAAAGATGGTCCATCTAGTTTGGACAAAATACTCGATCGACCTTGCCAAATTCATGGCACCCCTGACAAGCCTGCCAATCATTCCAACAGAAACTGCTGGGTCTTCAAACATGCCAATAAGTTAAATACCGAACATAAGGGGAAGGAGCCGCCTAGCAAGGATGACGATGAGCCTCTCCCACCGAACACAGGGGGCAAAAGAAATTCCCCCCGAGGTAAAAACAGTGAATATGATCTACGTCACTCATATCCCTAAGCGGGGGCGCAAGCGCGCACTAAGGGACGTCTATGCCATAGAGCCAGTCGCCCCAAAATTCAACCCATGGTCGGCCTGCCCGATCACTTTTGACCGTAGGGACCATTCGACCAGTATCCGTCATTGAGGTTCGGCAACATTGGTCCTCGATCCAATCATCGACGGATTCCATCTCACGCGAGTCCTCATGGATGGCGACAACAGTCTTAACCTGCTTTATCAGGACACTGTCCGTAAAATGGGTATCGATCCGTCAAGGATCAAGCCCACCAAAGCCACCTTTAAAGGAGTAATACCCGGCGTGGAGGCCTGTTGCACAGGGTCAATAATGCTGGAAGTAGTCTTCGGCTCACCGGATAATTTCCAAAGCGAAGACTTGATCTTCGACATCGTCCCCTTTTGCAGTGGTTATCATGCACTGCTCGGATGAACCGCTTTTGCCCGTTTCAATGCAGTCCCGCACTATGCTTATCTAAAGCTCAAGATGCCCGGACCATGCAGTGTTATAACAGTCAATGGAAATATGGAGCGCTCCCTCCATACTGAGGAGCATACCGCGGCTCCACAGCCGAGGTACAGGGCGGCCTCATCAAGCCGAATACTTCACCGGCCGTCAAGCCCCTGGACACTGTCAAACGAGTCCGATCTACCCTGCAGAACGACAGTTCAGTTCATCCAGAGCTGTACTAGCAATTTGGCCTCTGTCAAAAACCCCATCAAATCACGGCATACGTACCGCGCGTGCATAACTACACACTAAAAATACCTTGGGGAAGGACGGAGGGACACTAAGGGCAAGGTCCACAATACGGCTCGACCCTATTCAAACCTTAATCTTCTTTTTCTCCCTATTTTTTTTATCTTTTCCCTCTTATTCCAGGTTCTTTAAAACCTAGATCACTTTTTGGTGGTACAAGGGCCCTTTCCAAGGCCCCTTCTATATATATGATCATTGATCCTCTCAAAGGATCCTTCACCAAGGTGAAAAGCGACGCAGACGTGCGGCAGGGTGTCCAAAGGATCTTCAAGACCACCTTTTTCTTTAGGACCTGTATACAGCTTTCCCTTGCTCACAAATTCTTGGCATGTAAAATAGCCTTGATGCTTATGGCATTCTCTGTAAGAGCACATCTTGACGTATCAATCAGACTATAGTGGAAACAGTTTTGTCCAACCTTATTCGGTATTGGCTTATTTCATAATCTGTATTCCCTCTTCATGTCATATTGACATATACACCTCGGCATAAATTTCCAGGGGCTCCATTCGGCCACATATATCTTTCAAAAAAAAGTCTGAACACTTTTATAGTACACTTCGGTGTCCCGAATACTACATTATATGCATCGGCTCCGAATCATGTCTTTGGTCAATAGTTGGGTTGCCTGGCTCCTGTGGTTACCACCTTATGTTCTGCTTGTTCAGCTAAGGTAGTAAAGGGAGAACTATTGTGATTGTGTTTCTGGTTCGTCCAATTAAACACCTCAGTAGAGAAAGCCGAAAACTGACTATCATGATATAGTGAGAGCTGGTCAGCGGTTCGGTGACTTACAAAATCTCTTGCGATTTTTTCTGTATTGTACGAAGGACTGGCCTCCACCCAGTCACGCGCCTAAGGCATCCAAGTTCAGATAGCTGCACACGCACCAAGGGCTCGCTCATAGTCCCATTGTCAAACTCCTATGGCTAAGTGAGAGTGATAAAGCCGCATAGTCTGATTGCCTGGTTCGTTGCATAGACACCTCCTTTACGGACCAAGACGTTGGGTCAAGTGTGGTCATGTGCTATTCTGAACACCCCCGTAGTATCTACGTGGGGGCTGAAGCCGACGAATGGCAAACTTTCAGAAATAAAAATGGTCACATAGGAGGAAAATAATTTCAGATAAAGTCACAAATATATTACAAAAGCGTTGGTTGATAAAACAAAGTCTGGGCAGCCCGGATACATTCATTCAAACATGATATCCTTCGAGCATTGACCCTCTATTAAACGAGCACACTCTAGGATGTCTTCGAAATATCGCTCCAGCTTGCGGTAGTCCTTACCCTCGGGTGGGCCCTCAACTGCCATGAC
Organism: Triticum urartu; assembly: GCF_056163025.1. Classification (NCBI taxonomy): domain Eukaryota; kingdom Viridiplantae; phylum Streptophyta; class Magnoliopsida; order Poales; family Poaceae; genus Triticum; species Triticum urartu. The sequence continues at coordinate 107,626,791 of NC_141875.1, read as the reverse complement.
GGCGGACTTCATCTTCGCCCGGTGCATCTTGACACGGGCAAAGACCATCCACGCACCCTCTATGCACGTCGAGCGCTTTACAGCCTCAACTCGGGGCAAGGCGTCTGATAACCCACAAGTATAGGGGATCGCAACAGTTTTTGAGGGTAGAGTATTCAACCCAAATTTATTGATTTGACACAAGGGGAGCCAAAGAAATATTCTCAAGTATTAGCAGCTGAGTTGTCAATTCAACCGCACCTGGAAACTTAATATCTGCAGCAAAGTATTTAGTAGCAAAGTAATATGATAGTAGTGGTAATGATAGCAAAAGGTAATAGTAGCAAAAGTAGTGTTTTTAGTATTTTGTAGTGATGATAGCAATAGAAACAGAAAAGTAAATAAGCGAAGAACAATATATGGAAAGCTCGTAGGCAATGGATCGGTGATAGAGAATTATGCCGGATGCGGTTCATCATGTAACAGCCATAACCTAGGGTGACACGGAACTAGCTCCAATTCATCAATGTAATGTAGGCATGTATTCCGAATATAGTCATACGTGCTTATGGAAAAGAACTTGCATGACATCTTTTGTCCTACCCTCCCGTGGCAGCGGGGTCCATATTGGAAACTAAGGGATATTAAGGCCTCCTTTTAGTGAATACATGAACTCCTCGAACTATGGTCATCACCGGGAGTGGTCCTGATTATTTTCACTCCGGGGTTGCCGAATCATAAGATGTGTTTTAAAAATGTACAACCCATTTCTCATTACTGATAGGCCATTTTCTCGGCCAGCCGAATGAAGCTCTCCTCGTCTTGAAAGATTTGCAGCCCAACAGGCCTGATAAAGCGACTTACTTGACAAATCACAAAAAAACTGGGCTAGCCATTTTCAGAAAGAAAAAAACTACTGGGCTGGTCTGTGGTAAACATAAAAGAAAAGGCTGTCTAGACAGGCCAGAGTGTCCCACACAGCCCAGTTGACACCCTGCTTCCGTCTCAAAAACAAATTAGATAAATGCCACTCCAATTATGGCGATTCATAAAAATGCCACTGCAATTTCCAAACTTTGAAAAATGCCACTGCAATTTTTCCAAACTTTGAAAAACGCCACCGCAGTTTGCAAACTTTGAAAAACGCTACTCCAGACTTCGAAAAATGCCACTAGAAATGGCATGAAATGGCATTTTTCAAAGTTTGGAAATTGCAGTGGCATTTCTCGGATACACCAGATTTGGAGTGGTATTTATCAAATTAACCCAAAACAAAAATAACTGGGCGAGCTGCTGGGTCCCTGGTGTCAGCCGCTCGTTGTGCAATTCTCTCGTTTATTGACTACATTGACAATGGCATGGGACCCAGATGTCAGAAATCCACTAGGAGGAGCCATTTTTTTATTGGCTTGAAATAAGGAGGCACTTGCTTGCGTACTGCCATGACCTTGGCGGGTCCCTGCTGTCATCCTCTCCATGTACAATCATCTCCTGATTGTGTACACGTCAACTTGCTAGGCCCACAAGTCAGCCTCTAAACCGTGGAGAACAAATACAACCCATTTAAAAAAATAACAGCCCATTCCATACGTTCAAACGGAAAGTTCAACATTCATACCAAAGTAATAGGTCTGATCCACATATAGAGTACTGAACTTCCACGTTGACAACCATCATAGCCAAGTTAACTATCTACTCCCACTAACACTCTAGTAGCGTACAAGTACTAACTTACTCTTAGCTAACTAGACGATGCCGGCCGCCATCTGCTGTCCATGCTAAACGCCAGCATCGGCGTCCTCTGCCTCGCCTCGGACTTGCCAGAGGTGCAATAGGAGGCACTTGCTTGCGTACGAGCTTGTCAGTTTCTTCAGAGGTAGGCATTTTTATTCAAAAAACTGCCACTTCGCATCTTGTGTCGCAAATAAAACTGCCAGGAGCGCATTTGTAGGCTAGCTAGTGATCAATCAGTAACTTGTAAACACTGAGCGAACAGAAATAAGTAACTGTTAATGCATCTCAATGATTCACAGATCATATACAAATATGTAGCTCCAAAAGCAAAGATCAGCCACTTCGGATCTTGCGTCGCAACTAAAACTAACTAGTACGATTCCCATACATAAGATCAACATGTTAATGCATCTCAATGACTCACAGATCATATACAAATATGTAGCTCCAAAAGCAAAGATCTAGAAAAAACATCTGTTCTTCCTACTAACATGGATGCTTCTATTGGCCAACATTCAGTACAGACTGAAAGACAAATTTGTTTGTGAAGTCTACAATTCCTCTTGCAAACATAAGTGGTTTCACCAACAGTTGGAACCATGAGAATGAACCAGACATGATGGAGGAACATGCACTGCAATATGATTTGGTCTTCCCTCGATCACACTGCGAGACTATTTTCAGAATACAAACTTTAACTTAGGCAAAATGATGTCCATTGTATAATCAGACCAAAGCAATGAAGCACCTAGTGTTGGCCAATAAATAGTACAGTACTACTTTTCTGCAGTCCATGAAGTGACTATCCAATCTTTCTGTGTCTATTTTCAAATGGCACTGCATGTAGTGACTATACTATTATCCTGTGTAGTTCAACCAAAATTGCTGGCAGTTTGTTGGTTTGCCAAATAGCAACGGGCAGACATCTCTGTCTGCACAAATATCAAGCAGCTAGTAAACATATACCACACCTTGTATTTTTGGTTTAAACATGTCTCTTCCGCTTAGCATCTGTCATGTTCTGCACTGGACAATCTGAAACAGTTATGTTTTGCCCTGGACAATTTCATACTGAATTGATTTGCTGGTTCAGAGCAGAAATATAGCGCCTATTCTTCATCAGACCAAGGATATCCATGTTCGCAGTGATGGAAGAGGTGAAATCGATACAACCGAAATTGAGCATCCAATCATTGAATCCTGTCCCGCACCTCCAATGTAGGTCCACCCTGCCAATAAATTCACATGAAAACCACTAGTATTACTATCTAATGACAGTACCAAAAGAGTAGCAAGATTGTAGCAAACCATGTACCTTTGTAATGAACAGCTCATAGTGCCACCAATTGGATATAAAGGTTGGGAAAAAACATGCTCCTAATGTTGAACCAGTTGGACTTTTTGTGCAGTTCCACTAAAATCGAGCATCCCTGTTTGCATAGATATTGAAAGTGTGATTACTCTAAAAGTGGCACTAGTTGAAGCATAGACTCAAAAATATAAGCATTCCAATTTCTTAATGGGAAAAGGTAGCAAGACTGTTTCTAACCACCTATTTGAAGGAATAAATAAAGCAACAACGGCTGATGTGAGGAAGGTATACATAGTTTTTTCTGGAAAAGTGAGCCATTCCTGACCTTTCCTCTTCTTTTAAGCAAATTTTGTGCAGTTCTACTAAAATAAAATGCCATCACCGCCTTGACAATTCAGTGACACTATACAAAAGGAAATGACTTAATATTACATCATGATGTTAAGTATGTAGTCGACAGACATTAGAGACAAACATACAGACCTCCTCAAGAGAACAGCCGGAGGAGGAGGTGCCCACTCTTGACATTTCCTCTTGTCTTCATAATTGTCTGTGCAGTTTAACCAAAATAAAATGACATCAGCGCCTTGGCATTTTGGTGACACTGTACAAAAAAATTAACTTATCTCATGAAAGTGAGGTATGTAATCTAAAAGCATTAACAGTGCAAAAATCTGACGGGAGTAACAAGTTTCATCGTTGGTATACTGGCTGTGCAACAGCATTAGAATGCCTTACAGCTGAAAAATCTTTAATACATCCACAATCAACAACTAACCCTGAAATAATCAGTGACATTAAATGGAATTGCTTAAATTTATGGGTGGCATTAGAATGAGAGCGACATTAGTTAAATGTGGCATCACTTTAGCAGTAGCATTGCTTGACTTGACTGCTGGCGTTATACTAACAGCAAAAAAAGTGGCAATAAGAGCATGGGAGGCACCAATACGATGTACCTCCACGGATGCAGAGTGGTGAGGGAGGTATGGTTGCCCAGAGCAACAAATATCCAGGCAGCATATGTGGATTATGGTCCCATTTTTGTTCTCTTTAGCCACCTTTTTCCTATGCGAGGACAACAAACCGATCGACCTGGTCATTCTCTATTGCGTTGTCATGCCTTTCTACCCTTCTTCAACCAAGAGACACAAGACTCGTTCCTTAGCTACTGATTTTCCCCTTTTCAACCTAGATGCGGGTTCGATGCCTACTCTCTTGGACAGTACAGTCTCCCTTCCTTTCCTTATTCAACCCAGACATGGATTAGTCTGTATGAAGTAGGGTTTCCTTTAATAGTGCAAATTATGGTTTTCGTCTGCGTGGCCAGCAGAGTAGAGGATAGCAAATTGGGAAGATGGTGGAGTGGAAAAAGATCCACATGCAACGACGTAGCAGATGGGGCAATAGAACAAGGTTATGGCTCGAAAAGAGGTAGCATACCTGAGGGTCAGCGGGAAGTGACTTCGCTCGTGGTCGTCGTCCTCCGCACACACTACGACAGCGAGCTTGGGGACGGAGGCCATCCCGCGCGGGCGCTAGGTCTGAGAGGACGGCCTTGTCGTCAGTGCGTGACCTCGCTCGCCGATGACGAGTGCGTCAACACTACACATCCTTTTCTTCCCCGGCGGATCTGTGGCCACTGGTGAGGAGGGAGAGAGGGGCCGTCTTTTTTAGATCTAGAGAGAGGGTGGTAGTGTGAGAAGCAAGTGGGCAGCCCTTAGCAAGAAAGCGCTGAAGCTCCAGCCTATATATATCTTTTTTATACTACTAGTACTAGAGGTGGGGTAGTGGTAGAGTAGTTTATATTTTCTCTGCGTACAGTACCAGTTAGTCGTGCTTCAAAACTAATCGGCACGCCATTAAAAAAATAAAGGTCGATAACTAATATGGCACCTCGGGCCAATGCGGCCAGATCGCATTTTGCACGAGAAATTACACACCATGTTTCGTTGACATGTGGTCCCGTTGCAACATATCAGTGAGACGACGACGAGTAGTAGGAGTATTTCTGAACGGACGTGTAGGCCGGGGCGCCTCTTCGTGAACCGTGGTAAACTCGCAACCGTCCACCGACTCTTCGCCTTTCCCTCTCGATTTGGAACTGCTGTCGCACGCTCTTCCTCTCCCTCCTCCATTTTCCTTTAGCCCTTCACCCTTTCTTCTGCCATTGTTCGATCGTCTTCTCCATGGAGGGAACAGGCCGGAAACGACCTTGTTATTCTTGCCCTGATCTGAAAGATGACGTGGTGGAGGAACTCATTGATCCGTGCAACGTCATCACCTCGGCTAGCATGGCAGGTTCATTCCAGACCATTCTCGACTCTACTAATAACATCATTGCAAGGAACCCAAGGGTCAAGGAGCGGTTTGATCTCCCCTATCTTCTTCGCCGTGAACCTGATGACTGGCGCCAGCACGGCGGAGGCCTCGCCCTGTGCATGTTGATGCCGCTTGATAATGATACATGTGATGTTAAGATGCCATCGCTTGAGGGCAAGGCTTGGGCGGGCGAAAATGGAGATTGGGTTGTTTACATTGGGTCCAACCGCGAGTGGGAGCTTGTGAATGTGTACACTCATCACTGGGTTCCACTTCCAGAAATCTCAGCACACTGCCCAGAGGTTGAGCAGACCGGTAATGTACACACATTCAAATATGATCATGGTGACTGTCGTCTACAAAAGATAGCAATTTGTCGAGTTCCCAACCGCTCTTGGAATTAAAAAAAACTATGATGTTGTTGCTATCTTCGACAAGCTTGTTGCCATCCTTGATGGTTTCACTCGATGGATATTGCTCAAAAATCAGTTTCTGTACACGGATGACTACTGTGATGCAATTGAATACGAGGGCCTTGTGTTTGCTGCCACCACTCGTGGCACTGTTTTTGCATGGCATCCTCGTTGTTTCGGTACGTTTGTCTTCCACCGTAATTATAATTGTTTCATCCACATGCATGCGGGTTAGCAAGTTTCCCTTTACTAATTAACCTTCTTCTTGTGTTTCCAAGGTCCTGTGAACATCCCACCACCTATACTTGAAGATTTTTATAACCAAGGGGGAGATGACGATGGTGATGATCACGAGCATGAGGACGAGCAGCGCCGATATACTCTGTGGCGCCTGGCAACTAATTCCGATGGATCACCTCTTCTTGTGTGTATACAGCCCATTGATGATGTTACTGCTAAGGAAGCAGGTGTAGTCTCCCATGGTCGCACTCTCCAGACCTATTCCAACACCCGTTGCATGGTATTCGGGATGGATACTAGGGTGCTAGTGCCAACTCCTTCTCCCTGGCACAAAATTGATAGTCTTGGAGAAAACTCGCTCTTCCTTGGACAAAACTATCTGATGATGGTGAAAGGCGATCCAACTGTTGTTGACACATTTATGAGAAGCAACTGTGTCTGTACCTCGGACATTTGGGTGGTTCCCTACCTTGGTACTGATATAGTAGGCCGCTTCAGCCTGGATGATCAGTCATGCGTTGGTCTCCAGATCGACAATGGATGGCCCGTCCCAGAGAATCACTTGTGGTTCAAAGCAAGCGTTTCCAACGCCGCGGAATGGTTGAGTTGAAGTTCATTTCATGGCTTGTTATTTGTTGTGTGGTGAAAACTTTAGTATTTATAATGTATCCTCATTGTTGATGTGGGTTGATGACCTGTTGTACTATGTAATAAAATGATATGCCTGTGATAAACTTACTAAATTTATGAATGGCTTTCGAGTCGCTTCTCTGAGTGAGTGGTGCGACGAGGCAAAAAAATATTTTCCGAATGCATAATTGTACGTGCATTGCAACAGGTTATCGGATGAGGCCAATCAACAATAGTAGTACACCATTTGTACTAGCTTCACATGCTTCGCGCTTCGGGCGGGTGTTTTTACTGTAGCCATATGTTAATGTGTTCGTTGTACGTAACCAGCACCTCAAATCCTCGATATACTAGTAGTATAGTATATAGTAGGAGTAAGTAGTAGGAGTAGTAGGGTGGCATGGGCCAGAACAAGCATTCACGTCCAGGAGTACGGCACACGCCACCACCACGACATCCATCTGACACCATATTATTTCTTGGAGTCCGTGCGAGAGCAATCTCTTCAACCTCGTCGTTTCTCTAACTTTAGCCATCGCACGGCGGGCGAGGTGGGGGTTTGCCGATAGTCGGTTTCCTTAACTACGGTCCCATTTGTAAGGCCAACTCCAACGCACGACCCCAAACGGACCTCCGTTTTGCACGAACTCCAACGATAATTTTGACTACTCCTGTAGTAAGTTGGATTAGTGCCTTCTTGATGCATTCATTGTTGATCTGCGGAGGATCGATCTTGCGTGCTTCTTTCTTCTTCGAGTGTAAAGAAGTAGACGTTGCTTCCTCGCATCTAGTGTCATGTCTAGCCTCTATTCTATACTAGCTAAAAGTGATAGAACGTCTACTAAATTGCGCTCTATAAATATATGGATGTACTCTTCTTCCCAATACAAAAACTTGCATCCATTCTACTCCCTCCGTTGCACAATACTACATGCCCTCTATTTGTCAAAATATATATGTATCTAGACATGTCTTAGTATATAGGTACATCATTTTTGGACAAATGGAAGTCAAGTATTTTGGAACGGAGGGAGTACACAATAAATTTTTTAAGTTAGCACAACTAGTCTAATCCGAGAGCAGAACCGAAGATTTGGTCGGGTTCTTCCTCCTTTTGCCGACACATGGGACATCCAGCATCTAGGTCGTGTCATGAAAGAAAATAGAGTGGTAGTTGAAGCCACGAGATGTGCATCTTGGGTTAAACTGTAAATAGAATCTTACTACTCTTGAGTAACTCCAAAAGCGGCCACCGAAGATCTTTATTGGATTGGTTTTTCATCACCAGCACGTCAAGGTGAAAGATGTGCAGGTTCAGTGGGTCCTCTTGCGTTTTCACTGACATGTGGGGCCGCATGTGAGCAAACAGACAATGGGCTCCGCGCGTCCGTTGGCTGGCTGAGAAGAGAGATAGAGGAGGGCTGAGCACGGACTGCAGGAAATTTGTTATACGTACCTCGATATAGACTCGATATAGTGGGGTGGCATGGGCCATAACTAGCATTCACGTCTAGCAGTACGACACACGCCACCCACACGAGTCCCATCCGACACCAATTTTCTTGGAGTCCATGCTACAACCATCTCTTCTCCCTCCTGTCCTCTTTTCTCAGCCATCGCCCGATGGGCGGGGTGGGGGTTTGCCGATAGTCGGTTTGCTCAACTGCGGTCCCACTTGTAAGTGAAAATGCAACACCGCACGCATTCCCGCTTGAGCGGCGTGCCGGACCAACCGTGTGGGGGTGCGACGTGAACACGGCAGGCTTTTCCTTTTGAACTCGTAACTTGTAAAATTTGGTTCTGCTCCATGGCGCGACCGATAGATAGAAAATAACGATTTTGCCTAGAGTAATGAGAAGTTTGCTTCTGGCGCCGTTCATGCATGGAGTACGTACGAAAATTATGAAGTTGATGCGAAAGGTAAGATAATTACTGTAGTATCATATACTACTACATGGATTTGACGGAAGGATAAAAATACAAACGGATCCATCAACGTTCAATGACATCCTCACGCCCTAGTGCGCCGGGTCACCAACTGACATGTGAGGAGCAGCGGTGTTGGCGGCGAGCTCAACGTGCTTCTGAACAGTGCCGTCCAAGGTTGCCCTGCGCTCCAAGAAGGCCAGCGTCCTATCATCCTCCTCTTGCATGTACTAGTCCTTGTGGAAGACTTGCGCGTAGACGTGGGTGATTATGTCGATGGTATCTTGCTGCGCCAGGCGCTGCGCGGCGAGCGCGACCTCGAGGTGGACATTCTCCGGCGCGACAGCGGGCAGTCGTAGGGCCACCAGTGCATCGAAGAGGTTGTTGCCATAGTGGCCGTTGAGGGTGGCGGGCATCGCAGAGCCTGGGCACGTCGGCTGGAGGCTTACGTCAAAGTCGTCTGCAAGCTTCTTGACGACGGTGAACTTGTCGAGGAAACCGACGAGGACCTCGTCGAACAAGGATGCGAAGCTGTCGTCCAAGCGGCCCCTCGCCCTGGCGGCCTCAAGAAATACTACCTGCCGGGCCGCGGGCCGGCGTCGTGGACCATCTGGCACAGCCGGCTGATGCTCGCGCTCATCGCCTCCATGGGTCTAGCGTAGCTTCTAGTCAACTGATCTTGCGATTCGAGTGATCACTCAGCCCTTGGTTAGCGTGCATAGGTGTGTAGGATTTCGTACTACTCCTCGGCCCTCTACTGCACCTGCCTTTGGTTGTATGATAGGTGGGCCAGCCACCCCCTGGGGCCACATGTCATTCACCTCCTGACCCGTCTCTCACACGCACCCTGCTAGTGTATATACTCCCTCCTTTCCGGTTTATAGGGCTTATCTCAAAATTTTAGTTTTTCCATTTCATAAGGCTCAATTTGGTTGTTTTCCATCACATGTTCAGATTCCAAGGTGCATTAAATCATTGCATGCAAGTACTAAGAGAAAATTGACTAATGCATGTAATTTACGCATGCATGCATTGCAATTAATGCATTGGTAAACATGCTTTTTTGAGGAAAACAAGAGCATTAATTGGGTGCTTTTTCAAACTACAAAAAGTATTCCACCACTCACCATCTACCTTGGTTGGTGAGAATTTTGAATTGAGCCTTATAAACCGGAAAGGAGGGAGTATAGTGGTTTTCTTTTTCTCTCCATATCAACCATTTTATATTGCGTACGTGTCATTCAAGAGTGAAATGATGGTTGCTTCTTCCGACTAACTTACTGTGTGATTTGACTGCTCCTTAGTGGCCCCTACACGTACTCCCCCTACGTGTATGCAACAGTCACACGCACACATGGACACAAAAACGCGTGCGACACCCTAATGCATGCATGTCCGAGCACACGATGGAACACACACGGTGACGCTCAAGTGCTCAACCTACACGTGCATGCACACACATACTCAGTCAGGGTGAGCTAGTGACCGTATGAACACTGGAAAATATATATATTGAGCGCAATGAGCGTATTATGAAGTCCACTGACCGTATTTTTACAAATATACAGTGACAGACAGTGTATTTATCTCGTTTGAAATTAAGCCGTGTTAACCGGAGAGGAGGCAGCATGGACTAGCATTACTTTGCTGTGTCCCGTCAACTTGCCGAACGAGGAGAAGGTTGCAGGACGGGAGAAGCTTGCGCGCGGTGGCTCGCAGGACAAGGAGAAACTTTTGACTAATGCAAGCTCTCCCTCGCTCAGGCGGTGGACGTGCAACAGTTAATTCGGTGTCAGATTGCCAGAAGCATACTACACTATACTACTAAGAACCGGATGGAGGAGCGTGTGCACTCTTATTATAATTTTAAAATGTGATAAAGCAATCTTCAACACATTTGGTTCTCTTTGAGGGTTCTCGCATGTGATAATGGAAGTTGATTGCATGGAACACTCGCCACAATTCTCGCTTAATTCTGGCTCATATCCTGTTACAAATAGTAGCGCTCAGTAATATTTCCTCTTTTTTTTGTTATTCAGCATGTAAACAGGTCAGCAAACCTTGCGGCGCATCTTCGTGCGAACCGTGCTTGCTGCACTTTGAATGTGGCCGAGAGCTGGCTTGATGAAACACCTCGCTTCCTACTTCTTTTTTTTGGCTTCCTAGTGACCATTGTCTTGGCTGATCGTCCTAAGAATGCTTATATATGAATAAAGCTCTCTCATTTACCCGCAAAAAAGATTAAGCCATATTAACCGGAAAGGAGGGAGTATGGACTAGCACTACTTTTTGGTGTGTCCCATCAACTCGCAGAACGAGGAGAAGCTTGCAGGACAAGGTGAAGCTCGCTTACGCCTTTTGACTAATGCAACCTACCCTCGGTGGACATGCATCAGTCCATTCGGTGTCAGATTGTCAGAGGCATACACTGTAGTACCCAACATGCGGAGTACCATCATTGTTCGACTTCACGAAGGGGCGAAGAGCCAAGCGCAGTACTAGTACGCGTACTTGGTTTTGCACCTTCATACTACTCCACCCTCCGTCATAGTTTACAGGGCGCGCTTCATTATGATGCATTTCTCTCAATGCATTTCCACCACCAGAGAGACTTTAGATGCGTTTGGTTTAATGCTCACTTAATTAGGGCGTGGTAACCGCAATCAAGTCCACAATTTTCTCTCCATGTACTATACTACTACGGAGTGCATGCATGTGTGTACCCGGAGTGGAAGCACTGCATGCATGTGTGTACGCATTATTCCCTCGAGTAATAGACGCCGTGCTATAACTACCAATGCTATTTTTCAGGCCGATCGCTAGTCGCCTTGGTCCCACAGTTTTTTTTCTTTTTTCTGAAGCGCGCTGTATAAACAGTGACGGATGGAGTAGTATGAGCGGATTCAAAGAAGAGCGTATTGATGGTTGCTTCTTCTGAGCAACTTACAGTGGGAAAGGTGGGGCTTATGATTTGACTGCTCATTACTCACTATTAATGCGGCGCAACGACCGGGCTGAGTCTCCCATGCGGTTGTGCACTACCCCCTCGGTTCTTAAATATACTCCGGAGTATTTGTCTTTCTAAAATATGTTGAAATCTCTATTAAGACGAATAGAATATTTAGGAACGAAGGGAGTACACATACGGAGAAAAATGAGTGAATCTACACTCTAAAATATGCCCGTTTGAAATTTGTAAAAAGACAAATATTTAGGAACGAATGATTATAATTTCATGCATGGCACATGGACCCGGATGATGAAGAGGCTTCTGGCAATGCTATCAAGCTTCCATCATTTGTTTACATAATTGACGTACTATACAAATAATTTTCCAGCAACATGAAATTGTACAATGGTGTGAGCTTTCAGCTTTTGTTTCGCGTGTCTTGCCATCGATGCTCTTTCGGAAACAATAAAAAACTAACTTCCTTGCTAATGCATGTCAATTATTAGCAGATCAGAGCTAATAATTACATCACAACTGAAGACAAAGTTGTGAGAAGGTGTTAAATTAAAATTGATCCATGATTTCATTGGCAGCAACGTCCCCCCAGCTCTGTCTAAATCAACAAGGCATGTTGGGAAAAAAGTAGCTGTCTGAAGCATGCAACATTCCGATCATTTTGTGCAGTTCCACTAAAATAGAGCTGAGCGTCCCTGTTCCAAAGATATCAAGTGTGATTACGATAATAGAGGACTGCTGATGAAACAATAAACACACAAATAGAAGCCGGTCACCTTTGCGGTCTCTCTTAAGACTAACTAGTTGGAGAAGATTAGGCTCGGAGTTGGATGAGGAGGATAGAGCAAAACCAATCTCCCTTTGTGCAGTCGCACTGAAATGTAGAGACGTTGCCCGTGTGACATTTTAGTACAACTGCACAAAACACTCTTAAGAAAAAAGTGATTTGTGCAGTTCACCAAAAGGTCGCAATAGCAACGAGGTGAAATGGATAGCCCTATTTGCAAAAAAGAGGTAGAAAGGAAACAATTACTGGCCAATAACAGTTGATGACACATGCGACGACAAAAAAGAAGAATATTCCTTGTCCTAAGGGAAGATAACAACACGGTTGTGTTTGTCTAAAACGGTGCGAGGACGAGAATGCAATATGGAAAGTATGCCGGACGAGCTACGTTTTGGGCAAAGAACTATGGAAGATCCACATGCAGCGACATGGGAAAACGGGCAGTGGAGCAAGGCCGGAGGGGATACCTGGAGGTCATCGAGATGTAACTCGGTGAGCGGCGGCGGGCGGAATCTGCGAGCAGGTGGCGTAGGCCCTGCCGTGCCGGAGCTTGGTCAGAGAGAACAGCGTGTACCACAGATCGGGACATGCTGCCTCGGCGACGTTGAATGGAGAAACGATGCACTTCCTTCCTTTCCCCCGGCGGACGGGATGCGTCCGAATCAGTGACCAACGGTGAGAGAGAGAGAGAGGCCACCGCACTCCCTTTCCCCCGACGGACGGGATGCGGCCGGATCAGTGACCAACAGTGAGAGAGAGAGGCCACCGCACTCCCTTTCCCCCGGCGAACGGGATGCGGCCAGATCAGTGACCAACGGTGAGAGAGAGGCCACCGGAGCCTTGTGTGAGATACTCCGAAGAGCGGACTACCTTTTCCTCCATAAAAATCATTTTATATTCTGTGTACGTGCCATTGAGCACTATAACTTTATTTAAAAATAACGCGGCAACGCGTCAAGTTGAACTTTGTTTCGTGCATGCGTGGTACACGACCTCCCTAGGTAAACAACCGCTACAGGCGTTCAAATTAGCACGTGGGCTGCCATTTCGTAAAGAAATGAGCTCCACCATGTACCCGCGAGGGTGTGGCTGGGCACGAAGGGTGAGTACGTGCACGGTGCACCTATTCTCTCCTTGTATACGTACACCACCTATGTGGGGTTGTGTGAGAGAGATACAAACCTAGAGAGATATAATGTGTGGGTTCTTGAGTGTTTTTTTGGGGGGGGGGTCAATCAAAAAATTTAACATATGCAATGTGTGTGAAGTAGGGTCCCGGATATAACATATATATAGAGGTGGCGATCCACGAGAAGAGAGTGGAGGTATCATCGGCTTGAGGTGTCTATAGAATCGAAGAGAGGGATGATGTGTGTGTGTGTGTGCGCGCGCGCGATCGATAAAGAGTGCCATCGAATTTGTGTGTGCCCACATCAAAGATATAGAGTGGCTGGCCTACTGGAATGTGAGATGGGACATGTCCAGTTTGTCTCTATGGCATGGATACCTACCTGCAGCGCTTGACTATTGGTGTGTGGTGGGGAAAGAGGGAGGCACAATTAACTATAGAGGTACAATGGCTGGTATATGTGTGGAGGAGGAGAGAGGCCTACCTCATGTATTAAGGAGATCGATCTGCCTCATGTATTAAGGGAGATCGATTGGCATCCATGCATATGTGCAGGAGATGAATAAGGTTGGGAGAGAGACAGAGCTAGAGTGTTGGAGGGGGTGGTAGTGGAGTTGCTTCTAAGAAATGGTGGATAGGCTTGCTAGACAAACGGAGGGCACACCCACAATATCAATAAGAGAGGAGATGGCTGCTTGTTGTCTGTGCACGTGCGTGTGAGAGACGGGTCAGGAGGCATTCACGAATGATGAGGGGGGCGATGTGGCTGTGGTAAGCAGACGTAACTACATAGGAAGATCAATCGCCCTTTGTATGAGAAAGGAGAGACATAACTTGTGAGGTACGTCGATCGATGGGGGGGGGGGTAGTTAAAGTCGATCTAGGTATATGTTGGGAGATCGATCGGTATACATGCATGTGTGTGTTAGAAGCAAATGAGGCACGAGGAGAAGGATAGAGAGAGAGGGATGCATGTAGGAGGTGGTACGAGAGGCATACTATATCGAGGGGAGGAGTGTGCGGGTACGAGAACGATGAAAAGAGTGGTGGGAGTGAGGCATGGACGGTGACAAGAGAAGAGGGGAAGCTTGTGTTTGTGCTAGGCACACCTGGCTAGAGAGGCATATCGATCGATGTGTGACGTAAAGAAGGAGCTGGGGGGCCTACACACACCGTGGGTGAACGACCTAAAGTGAAAACACGAATTTGCGCGATGGAGCTAGAGAATGCTGAGGGAGGGTGAGAGGGATGCGGGCATGTGCATGCACAAGAGAAAGTTAGCGCTAGCTACAAAGATAAGAGGGTTGTGTGGGTGTAAAAGACGAATAGAGATCATATATACTTCATTATAAAAAGCGAATTTGGATATTTGAAGAATTTATCATAGTGTTTAAAACCGACGGATGTGTGAATACATATAACGGTGATAAACATGGTGTGGTTATGAACATGGTATACTACATTTAATATATTTTATCTCTACTCTTATAAAAAAATGGAGTTGTTGATGATGGTGTGCCTGCCATCCTGAATTATAGGCCGTCTGATTTATATCTGGTGGATAGCAAGGAAACTTTGATGGTTGAAGTTGGCAACAATCATGATTGTAGATTCTTATTGAAATAGAGAAATGAATTCAAATTTAGTTCGAATTGCAGCGGTAGTATAGACATTTGGAATGCACTAAAATGTTGGTATGAGTAGGTTACATGCATTATACAGCAAGCGAAAAAATTTAATCGGACATAACATGGATTCATACTCCCTCCTTCCATCTACATAGGGCGTAATGAGATTTTTAAGACCGCCTTTGACTATTGACAAGATTAATAGTACATGACATGCACAATGTGAAAATTATATCATTGGAAGAACCTTTCATAGACGAATTAACGGTGTGCTTTGTGTAAGTTGCATGTCATATAACATTGCTCTAATATATTGGTCAAAGTTAGCATCGAAAAACGCATTAGGCCCTATATAGATGGAAGGAGGGAGTAGCTTTGAATAGCATTTGTATAGTAAAACGGGGCAAGACTCTCTCTTTGTGTGGTGTGAATAGTTTTATTTTTTTCGTTTTCTTTTTGGTTGAGGGAAGTGCGAATTGATTTGGTACGTACAAGTACAATATTACGACACATTAGGCTTGTCCCTGAAATTCAACCCGCGTCTTGTTATATCCCGAAAATTCAGATATCGTGCTCCCAAAACTGGCGCCTTCACAACCCGCGCCTTGCTATCCCGAAATTACAACGCGCGTGAAAACTCCCTCCAGCTGCTAAATCCCGACACGTGAAACCCCCTTCTAACCCTGAGCCGAAAGCGCCGCTAGTTCAAATCGGTGGGGGGTACTTTTGTAACACACCCTACATTTTGGACAAGCGCGTTCCTAAGTCATGCTTCACCCCCTCCCATCACCCCCTTTTCGCCATTCAAAATCCCAGGATGCCATAACCTCTCCGCTCCAGCCGCAAAACCCCACCCTCCTCCGTCCGCCACGTCACCGCTACCCAGCCAGAGCCTCTTCCCCGACGACGTCGTCCACCGCAACAGCTCGACATCCCTTGTCCACCTCCCCGGATGAGGATCCGTCGTCCATCTCGCCGTCCCGACGGTTCAGCCACCCCGTCCTCCACCTCCAAGGAGCTGCTCCAACGATCACCTCGTCTATCGTGGCTGCTCCATCCCCATAGCGCCGCCTTAACCTGCTCCACCAGAACCGCAGCATCCTCATCAACTCCTCGGACGAAGCCGAGGCCTACTCGGCGCCACCAAAGAGGTTGTACACTCATCGAATCGCACCTTCTCCTTAACTCGACCTCCCGGCGCCGACGGTGCTCCATCCCGCAACCCCATGGAGCGGCTACCTTGAAGTCGGTGCCACGGGCGACATCTCCACGACGGCTCTCCCCTAGTGCGAGGCCCCTTTGGCGGCGGCGTCCATACCAGCCGGATCTGCTGCTGCTCCGGCTCTCGCTCGATCGCTCGCTCGCCCAGCTGCTGCTGCTGCTCTCCCCCTCGCTCGTGCTGCTGCTCTGCTCCAATTAAGCCACACTTCAGTCGACTAAATCGACTTTTGGGTTAGTCGATTTTCAGGGGTTGGGGGGGCTCGCCGGAGTTAAGGAAGAACCACCCGCAGCGGGGACGAGGGCTCGCCGGAGAGGTACCCCACTATCTATCTTAGGGTTCAGCGTGGGGGGCCTAGAGGGCTGGCCGGGGCGGCGGTGGCGAGTTGTTTTGGGGCAGCGAGGCGGCGCTGGGGCCGGCGGTCCGGCCGGTGGTGGCTGGCGGCTCAGGGGGGTGCAAGTTGAAGATGAACTGCATGCCCTCCCTAAACTACATGTCAGGTGCCTCTCTGCTACCATTGCGTTCAGTTTCGATAGTAGCATTCAGATTCCATAGTAAATTTCAGTTTCGACAGTTAAGTTCAGAGTCAACAGTTTTTACCTCATCTGTTATAGTCAGGTGGTTTTTGGTGATGTTAATTTTACATCCATTTTACATCATCTATTGGAAATGCTATTAGAATCCCACCTGAGATTGATGATGTCTGTCTTGTGCTGCTTCAGCCTTGACGTCTTACGGCTCACCGGAGCTGCTCCAACGACAGAACGATCCATCACAATAGAGCAGTGCCCTGGACGCCGTCTACAGATTCCTCAGATCTTCCTCCACACCTCCGACAGCCACCTCTGCCTCAACTGCTTCAACGACCAACCCAATGATGCTGAGGTCGACATGGCTACGGCAAAGAGGTTGTACACTTGTTGCATCACTTATTACTATACATTCACGTTGATCCATTAGGGATATTTTGGTTCAACGGAAAAACATCGATCCACTGGTTGTTACCATCACTCTAAATTTCTGCATGCTCTCCTTACATAATCTCACCATATTTTTTCGTATGCATGTCAGATATTGTACACAGTCATGCTGAACATGTAGAGAAAAAGAGAAGAGTTTTGCGCGGCAATACAATGTCATGCAGACATCGCTCCATGGTGGGTTCAATGGCAAGCCCTCCCCACCCCTCTCCAGATTGTAATCCAGAGGAAGATATCTGTTCTGAGGCGGATTCGGACGCTGCTGACCACTCCTATTTACCCCCAAGGTGTTTGCTCTACCTTGGCATGATGATGTTAGTCATATCATGCATATGTTGCCTTGCAGTGCCTACTTTTGACATCATATATGTCATCTGCTTAGTTTAGACATGTTCTATAATGCCACCTGTTTAGTTTCTATATCATATATGGGAATTATGTAGTCTCATGTCTTTTAGCCAGCCATAATATATGTGAAATGTGCAATGCCATCCTGTTTAACCAGGCATCATATATTTGAACGATATCTTGCCCATCCTTTTCTTCATTACATTTCCATTTGTCGACAATGTTTGCACATTAAACTACTCTTCCTGTGAATCAGCCATTTGGGTGGGAGATGGAAAATCTGGAGTGAAAACAAGGCCTTCAGAGCAGACAGTGCTACCTGTCGAAGCAGATCTCTTGTTGGGTCCCGATAGCTCCTCAGAGATGGATTCAGAGACAGATGATCAGTCCTATTCCCCCACTGAGGTGTATGCTCTAACTTGGCACGGTTATACTGCTCATATCATGCATACGGTGTCTTGCATTGCATAGTTTAGACATCATATACACAATATTCAACACCATGTTCTTAGTTCAGACATCATATCGAATGCCCTCTGTTTAGCATATAAATCATATATGTGAATTAAATGATGCGATCCTGATTACTTAGATAACATGTAGGTGAATTATGTCAGGCGATCCTGTTTAGTTATTCATCATATCTTTGAATTATGTTATGCTATGTTATCCAGTTTAGATAGACATCATATATGTGAAATTATGTCATGCTATCCGTTTTAGTTAAACAATATACATGTCAACTATTTCATGCCCTCTTTTTTCCACACTATCTATTGCATCTGTCTCTCATACAATGTCTGTACATTCAACTATGTTTCCTGTTTATCAGCCATTTGAATTGGAGCGGGTGATGTCAGTATCTAGCGGACTAAAAACACGGTCTTCAAATAAAACAGTGCTACCTCTTGGTGGAGATAGCACCCCGGTTGTACATGCACAAGAACTAGCCCTACCACACATAACCCAAACTCCCGCAGATTGTACCCCTACTACGATGGACAGAGAACAACTTCACCCAATCTAACCCCAACCCCAGCCGATAGTAACCTAGTTCATGTTGACACAGCACCATCTCCACCACAGACCTCCCAAACAAGAGCAGTTAGTAAGGCAGCTCCAGTGCCCAAAGGGCCAGTACTATCACGGCGAACCCCAACTCCACCAGTTAATACTCCTATTCCTGTGGAGGAAGCACAACCAGCTAGTCGTAGTTTAGCATCTATCGCATTTGATGTTGTTAAATCATATGTGCGTATCTTCCCATCTTGGAAATATTATACTGAAGATGAAGGAAAATGCCAGTTGCAGGTGTTTGTCCAGGAGTTATCTGTAAGTAATGTTATTCATGGCAATTACTTTGCTTTGTCCCATACATCCTACCTCCATGATGGTTATAATACAGCAAATATTTCCCATTTTTCTCTATAGAGAAGGACCGATTTGGAAACTCAGGATGAGGTAACCTGTGCTAATACCTCTGCTATCTTCAAGAATGCTTGGTGGCAGTATCAGAATTACCTGAAGAAAACATACTTCACCGGCAAAGAAACTCATCAAATTCCCTTACGTTCTCCTGAGACACATTTATTGGACGATGACTGGGAACGCCTTGTTCTGTACTGGTCCCGAACCAAGAATGTGGTAAGCTCTATGAGCTCATTTTCTATTTTTAAGTATTATATTCTTGCATCTTACTGTACTCTGTTCATGTAGAACAAGTGCCTAAACCTGAAGAACAACTGTTCTAATTTAAGATTCCATTGCTACCATAGGACATAGATATATGTTTGTTTGATGCTTTTATTATGTACTAGTACTTGGCAATAGAAGACTTGATAGTTTAATCCTATCCACCTTACTAATGAACTGGTTCACCAAAATGAGTTTCATATACTAGTACATGCTAAACTTGTTATGTGTCTGCTTGTTTCTTCTTTTAGAATGCTGACAAAATATTGGGGAAGAGTGCCTTATTAAGCAACGGTAAAGGAAGTAATGCAGATAAGGTTCGGGATAGTGACATATCCTGTCTTGGTTTAGTGTTGGAGTTACTGGCCACTACCGCTTGCACAAGCTATTCAAACTCACTGTCAGAATCAGTTCGGTTTGTTGAGTCTCAACTACAAGCTGAAAGACATCGATCAGCTGTGCTGCGACAAGAAGCGGAAGTACTGCGGAAGTCCCTGGAGCATTCAGATGCATACTTTCTGGTGCAACAGCAAGCGTTGGAGGATTTTAGCGCCAAACAGGACAAAGCTAATCAGCTTGCTAAGCTTATTGCCAGCATGGTGGATACCCAGGATAACGTTTCTTGAGCTCTTCTGAAGTTGTTTCAGTTATGCTCTTGTTTTGATGCCGCGTTTATTTGCACTGGTGGCCAATTTTGACGGCCAGTGTATATGATATGCTGCTGTGTTCCCTATATTTGCACTGGTGGCGAACTTTGATGCCCAGTGGATGTAATATGTGTAATAGCCGTGATAGCCTAGCGTTAGTTGCTTGCTTATTTATTTCCTTGTTGTCTTGTTTATTTGTTTGCTTGTAGTCATTGTAGTTCTTTTTCCGCGGTTAACTAGTGGCTGCAATAACCTATTTTTAAAACTAGGCCACAATAACCATGGGCTAATATTTACTGTAGTGACACTGGGCCTCCTACGGGCCGTAGAAACAGTGGGCCTTTTACAGGCCGTAGAAACAGTAGGCCTTCTACGGGCCGTAGAAACAATGGGCCTTCTACGGGCCGTTTCATCAATGGGCCTTATACAGTCCGTATGATCGATTGGCCAAACATGGGCCAATAACAGGCCACATTATGGCCGTAAATAGTCTAGAGTTGGAATCGTCCGTTCATGGGCTGACCGTAATGGGCCATCGTTAATAGGCCGTATTTGATGACGCTATGAAAACGGCCCAACGTATTAACGGACCACAAACGGGCCGACTGTAACCACGGGCTGAATTTGGCCCACAAGTAGAAAATGACAGTAACGGGCCGTAAGTAAACGAATGCTGGAAATGAGCCCAAGAATAAATGGGCTCTGAGAAGGCCGAAAGATAACATGGGCTGGAACGGCCCAACGGAATAACGGGCCGTTAATGGGTATAAAGTGATACACTGTTCATTACAGGCCAGTTTCACCACGGGCCGTTAATGGGTGTAAAGTGATACACTGTTCATTACGGGCCAGTTTCACCACGGGCCGTTAATAGGCCAAGAGTTACATAGGGCCTCATATGGGCCGAAAGACGTCATGGGCCATACATGGGCCAGAAATGAAAACGGGCTGGAATCATATTGGATGGCCCAGATGACGCTACTGGGCCTAATTCGGATAGGGCGTAATGGGCCTTGGGTTAGCGGGCTGTAAATGGGCTATATGCGAACAGGCCGTTAACAGGCTTTCCATGGGCCGGCCCGCCAGCTTTTGACCAAGTCAAATGGGCTGGCCTTTTCACAGGAATGGGCCTCTGTTGGGCCGTGCCACGTGTCGACGTATCATAGGCGCCTATCTGACCAACTGACGAACTGACACGTGTTTCGTCCGGCCAATAAGAATTTTACACGTGGAAATTTCCCATTGGTCAGGGCTGTTAACGGGTTATCGGATCCAAAACCCGACCCGATAGCTTAACGGCATTCCGTTATGGTGGATGCCACATGTTGGTCACCCTTGACGAAAGCACTTCTGTGACGCGCGATTTATCGTCATGGAAGTGGACACTTCCGTGATGATAATTTTGGTAATGTCATGGAACACATCTACGACAGCACAGGTATGACTATCTTGGTTCTGTCATAAATTTGTCATGGATGTACATGCATGACAAAAAAGCGACCTACTATGACAAACACGTATCATCACGGAAGTGTATTTTTTTGTAGTGCTATGATGGAATTACTCACGCACGGCGGTGAGCATCATGAAATTGGTGATGGAGGATGGTTGATGATGACGATGGCGACAGATTCCCCTCTCCGGAGCCCCGAACGGACTCCAGATCAGCCCTCCCGAGAGGTTTTAGGGCTTGGAGGCGGCTCCGTATCGTAAAACACGATGAATCCTTCTCTCTGTTTTTTCTCCCCGAAACCAAATATATAGAGTTGGAGTTGAGGTCGGAGGAGCTCCAGGGGTCCCACGAGGTAGGGGGCGCGCCCCCACCCTTGTGGCTAGGGTGTGGGCCCCCTGGTCTTCATCTTTTGCAAGGATTTTTTATTATTTCTGAAAAGATGTTCCATGAAGTTTCAGGTCATTCCGAGAACTTTTGTTTATGCACATAAATAACACCATGGCAATTCTGCTGAAAACAGCGTCAGTCCGGGTTAGTTCCATTCAAATCATGCAAGTTAGAGTCCAAAACAAGGGAAAAAGTGTTTGGAAAAGTAGATACAACGGAGACGTATCAACCCCCCCAAGCTTAAACATTTGCTTGTCCTCAAGCAATTCAGTTGACAAACTGAAAGTGATAAAGAAAAACTTTTACAAACTCTGTTCGCTCTTGTTGTTGTAAATATGTAAAGCCAGCATTCAAGTTTTCAGCAAATATTATGAACTAACCATATTCACAATAACGGATAGGTCTCATGTTTACTCATATCAATGGCATAATCAACTAGCGAGCAATAATAATAAATCTCGGATGACAACACTTTCTCAAAACAATCATAATATGATATAACAAGATGGTATCTCGCTAGCCCTTTCTGAGACCGCAAAACATAAATGCAGAGCACCTTTAAAGATCAAGGACTGACTAGACATTGTAATTCATGGTAAAAGAGATCCAGTCAAGTCAATTCAATGTAAACCAACAGTAATGAATGCAAATGACAGCGGTGCTGTCCAACTGGTGCTTTTTAATAAGAGGATGATGACTCAACATGAAAGTAAACAGATAGGCCCTTCGCAGAGGGAAGCAGGGATTTGTAGAGGTGCCAGAGCTTGGTTTTGAAATAGAGGTGAATAATATTTTGAGCGTTATACTTTCATTGTCAACATAACAACCAAGAGATGGCGATATCTTCCATGCTACACACATTATAGGCGGTTCCCAAACAGAATGGTAAAGTTTATACTCCCCCTCCACCAACAAGCATCAATCCATGGCTTGCTCGAAACAACGAGTGCCTCCAACTAACAAGAGTCCCAGGGGGAGTTTTGTTTGCAATTATTTTGATTTAGTTTGCATAAAGCATGGGACTGGGCATCCCGGTTGTAACACCCCGGATGTAATTTACCTTATCTGTATCCCAACTCTTGCCATTTCCGGCCTAAGTTATTTTATTTTCCTCGGGTTCGGTTTTTTGTCTCTGTGTGTTGTTGCCTTTGTCATGCATCTCATATCATGTCATCATGTGCATTGCATTTGCATACGTGTTTGTCTCATGCATCCGAGCATTTTCCCCATTGTCCGTTTTGCATTCCGGCGCTCCTATCTCCCCCGGTGGTCCTTTCTACCTCTTTTCATGTGTGGGGGTTAAACATTTCCGGATTGGACCGAGACTTGCCAAGCGGCCTTGGTTTACTACCGGTAGACCGCCTGTCAAGTTTCGTGCCAGTTGGACTTCGTTCGGTACTCCAACGGTTAACCGAGGGACCGAGAAGGCCTCGTTCGTGTTGCAGCTCAACACCCTTCCAATTTGGCCCTAAAACCCACCTAAACCCATTCTATCGTCTAGAGCGTTCGATCACGATCGCTTGGCCGAAAACCGCACTCAATTTGGAGCCTCCTAGCTCCCTCTATGCCTATAAATAGATCCCCTTCCGAAATCACGGGTCTTCTTCCCCCCAAACCCTAAAAAAAATCCCCGCCGCCGCCGGACAATGTCCGCCACCTAGCGGACACACCGCTGCCAGCCACTCAACAGCCGCCAAGTGGCAACCGGCACCCACTTCGCCGCCGCGGGCCCGAGAGCCCGAAGCCGGCCCTCCCGCCGTCCGTCCGGGCCGAGCCGGTCCCGCGCGCTCTGCCATCTCCTTCCCCGCGTCCGGTGCCCGAGCCGCCCGGCGCCGCCGCGCGCCATCGCCGGCAAGCCACCCCGCTCCGGCGACGCCGACCTCTGCCGGCCCGCTCCTCGCCGCCCCAAGTCCGACGCGCCGCCCTCCTCCGCTCGCCGGCGCCGCTCCTCGCCCCGCCGCCTCAACGCCGCCGGCGCCGCCCGCCTCCGTTCGCCGGAGCCGCCAAGTCCGGCCACCACGACGCCATTGCCGGCGACCTCAACTCCATCGTGAACAGTGCTTGCTATAGTACCATGACCCAGATCTGGATCAGGAGCATAGTAAACCCTAGATGCACTAGGGTTGACTTTCCCCTCTCCCCTTATTTTTTTGCCATCTTCATCATGTCGTATCTCTGCATCCGTAGCTCCGATTTGCGCGTGTAGCATATCAAAATGTTCGTCTCGACGAGTAAATCATTTCATATCATTGCATCAATTTCATTGAGCTCATCTTGATGCCCGAAATGCTGTTGGAAGAGGGCTATGTGGTGAATTTGTCAGATATGTTGCATCAAATAGCTATTTGTCATTTTTGCCATGATTAATGTGTGCATGATATGATCCTGAGCTCTACATGTGTTTCGTTATATGCCATGCCATCTTTATAGAGGTGTTTACCATGTATTTTTTTGATATGTGTGGTGACTAGCACAAGCTTGCAAAGTAGTGTAATCGGTAATGCTTATTTCAGGGACTTAGAATTTCACAAAGTCCTTGTCCTGATTTTGTTGATATGCCATATGTTCATGTTGTTTCCTAGTGATCCATGCCTCTTTTGAGGATGATCAGTAAGGATGATTTGTTAACATTGTGGTGCTCTATCCATCCATGTCTTTGTTTGCATTTATGGAGCACCCTAGCTTGAGTCAATCGAGCTCTACTTTTGCTATATCGTGAATCCTGGCATATTGTTGACTGATTAGCGATTTTGCCGAGGATGTTGCTATTGATCCGTGCATGCTATGTTGTTGTTCTTGCCATGTATAGCTTCTATGCTATGTATTCTTGATGGGTGTATGCTTAGTTTGTCATGCCATGCTCTGTAGTGAGTGCATCGAGCTCGTAAACATGCCTACTCGTTAACTTTTTTGCATGCTCCAGTTTTTCTCTAAGTCTAAGATCTGTTTATGTTTTTGCCATGTTCACATGCTTGCAATTGTATTTTCTGATCCCTTTTGGCTCAAGGTCACTAAGGGACTTTTGTTAAGTGCTTTGAGTAACTTCATTCCATGCCTTTCTTTGCCATGTTAAGTTCCTGTAGCTTGTAGTTTTCATGCTCTAAAAATTGCTACCTGATGATAAATTCCAGACTTGTGTTAATTTCACTAAGTCTGAAACCTGTTATCATTTGCTCTTTTGCCATGCTTGTTTGAACCTGTTAATGAGTGAATTAGCCATATCTCAGTGTTCATCTTTTGTCAAGCATCATGAGTGGATCCCTTCCATGTATTTTGTTGCTATGTTTGAGTGCTATAGCATAATTATCTTGGTGCATTTAGTTGACTACTTGCTGATTATCGCAGACCAGTGCCATATTTGTTTTGCTTGCCATTTCCAAACCGTGCATCCGATTCCGATGATCTTTATATCGATTTCAACCGAAATCACCTCACCTTTCCAGTGGCACTCTTGGATTTCCAAGTTGAGGCCAGGTTCAATCATTATTTGTCAAATCTTGCATATGCATCTCATACCGCATCCCGCACATCATACCATGTTTGCATCATGTTGCTTGAGCATTGCACGTGGTTGATTGTGTTCCCTTTTGCTTGTTGTATTGTTTGGGTAGAGCCGGGAGACGAGTTCACGGACGAGGAGCCCGTTGAGTTCGCTTACGAGGATCAAGTCAACTCTGACAACTTTGCAGGCAAGATGATCATACCCTCGAAATCACTTCTATCTTTCCTTGCTAGATGCTCGCTCTTTTGCTATGCCTATGCTACGATACCTACCACTTGATTTTCATGCCTCCCAAATTGCCATGTAAACCTCTAACCCACCATGTCCTAGCAAACCGTTGATTGGCTATGTTACCGCTTTGCTCAGCCCCTCTTATAGCGTTGCTGGTTGCAGGTGAAGATTGGAGATCGTTCCTTGTTGGAACATGTTTTATTGTTGGGATATCACTATATTATCTTGTTATCTTAATGCATCTATATACTTGGTAAAGGGTGGAAGGCTCAGCCTTATGCCTAGTGTTTTCTTCCACTCTTGCCGCCCTAGTTTCCGTCATATCGCTGTTATGTTCCCGGATTTTGCCTTCCTTACGCGGTTGGGTGATAATGGGAACCCCTTGACAGTTCACCTTGAATAAAACTCCTCCGGCAATGCCCAACCTTGGTTTTACCATTTGCCACCTAGCCTCTTTTTCCCTTGGGTTTCCGGAGCCCAAGGGTCATCTTTATTTAAAACCCCCCCGGGCCAGTGCTCCTCTGAGTGTTGGTCCAAACTAGAGCCCTGTGCAGCGCCCCCTCGGGGAAATTTGAGGTTTGGTTTTAGTTGTATGGAGAGCTCATCTGAGTGTGCCCTGAGAACGAGATATGTGCAGCTCCTATCGGGATTTGTCGGCACATTCGGGCAGTGTTGCTGCACTTGTTTTACCATTGTCGAGGATGTCTTGTAAAACCGGGATGCCGAGTCTGATCGGAATGTCTCGGGAGAAGGAATATCCTTCGTTGACCGTGAGAGCTTGTGATGGGCTAAGTTGGGACTCCCCTGCAGGGATTTGAACTTTCGAAAGCCATGCCCGCGGTTATGGGCAAATGGGAATTTGTTAATGTCCGATTGTAGATAACATGAAACTTAACTTAATTAAAATGAATCAACCGCGTGTGTTACCGTGATGGTCTCTTCTCGACGGAGTCCGGGAAGTGAACACGGTGTTGGAGTAATGCTTGACGTAGGTTGTTATAGGATCACTTCTTGATCATAGTTCTTCGTTCGTGCTTTGCCTTCTCTTCTCGCTCTCTTTCGCGAACAGGTTAGCCACCATATATGCTAGTCGCTTGCTGCAGCTCCACATATTACCTTGCCTTACCTATAAGCTTAAATAGTCTTGATTGAGAGGGTGCGAGATTGCTGAGTCCCCGTGACTCACAGTTTACTTCCACAACCAGATGCAGGGACCGATGATACCATTCCAGACGATGCGCTTGAGCTCAAGTGGGAGTTCGATGAAGACTCTCGTTGTTACTATGTGTCTTTCCCAGATGATCAGTAGTGGTGCCCAGTTGGGGCGATCGGGGACTTTGTCGCATGTGGGGGTTGATCTTCATTTTGGTACCGTAGTCGGACCATGAGTGTATTGAATGATTGTTATGTTATTCATGTATTTGTGTGACATGGCGAGTGTAAGCCAACTATGTATCCTTTCCCCTTTTATATATTTACATGGGTTGTTGTGAAGATTACCTTACTTGCGACATTGCTTTCAATGCGGTTGTGCCTCTAAGTCGTGCTTCGACACATAGGAGATATAGCCGCATCGAGGGTGTTTCACCGGTGACCAGCCACTTTCTCGTGAGTGAGGAGGGGAGTCCACTCCTCTTGAGAATAACCCGCCTAACATGGAAGATACGGACAGCCCTAGTTGATACATGAGCTACTCGAGCATACAAAACAGGATATTCATTTGAAGGTTTAGAGTTTGGCACATACAAATTTACTTGGAACGGTAGGTAGATACCGTATATAGGTAGGTAAGGTGGACTCATATGGAACAACTCTGGGGTTTATGGAGTTGGATGCACAAGCAGTATTCCCGCTTAGTACAAGTGAAGGCTAGCAAAAGACTGGGAAGCGACCAGCTAGAGAGCGACAACAGTCATGAACATGCATTAAAGTTAATCAACACCGAATGCAAGCATGAGTAGGATATAATCCACCATGAACATAAATATCATGAAGGCTATGTTGATTTTGTTTCAACTACATGCGTGAACATGTGCCAAGTCAAGTCACTTAAATCATTCAGAGGAGGATACCACCCTATCATACCACATCACAACCATTTTAATAGCATGTTGGCACGCAAGGTGAACCATTATAAGCTCCTAGATAATCAAGCATGGCACAAGAAACTATGATCTCTAGTTGTCATTGCGAACATGTTTATTCATAATAGGCTGAATCAGGAATGATGAACTAATCATATTTACAAAAACAAAAGAGGTCGAGTTCACACCAGCTTTTCTCATCTCAGTCAGTCCATCATATATCATCATAATTGCCTTTCACTTGCACGACCGAACGATGTGGATAATAATAATAGTGCACGTGCATTGGACTAAGCTGGAATCCGCAAGCATTCAATAAACAGGAGAAGACAAGGCAATATGGGCTCTTTTGTTAGATCAACAATAATGCATATAAGAGCTACTTCAACAATTTAATTATGGTCTTCTCCTATCGACCCCAAAGAAAAGAAAATCAATAAACTATTTACACAGGAAAGCTCGCAACAAGCAAAAGAAGAACAGGAAATCTTTTTGGGTTTTCTTTTTAATTACTACTACAAGCATGGAAAGTAAACTAATTAAAATCTACAACTAATTTTTTTGGTTTTTCTTAAGGTTTATTAAACACACAAGAAGAAAGCATAAAAAGGAAAATAAACTAGCATGGATGATACAATGAAAAAGTATGAGCACCGACATCTAACAATGAGTGTGTGAACATGAATATAATGTCGGTGAGAAATATGTACTCCCCCAAGCTTAGGCGTTTGGCCTAAGTTGGTCTATGGCCACGGCTGGCCTGGTGGATATCCCTAATAATAGTTGGGGTCGTACTGCGAAGAAAGAAGACTCTGACTGCCACTGGTTGGCAATCATTTCCGGATCCCAAAGGTAATTAGACTGTCGTGGAGGATCAACTTGTGATTCCGGCTCTGGCTCTATGACTGATGTAGGGTTCCGATAGGCATGAATAGCCTCTAACGGAACAAGGTACTGGCCTACAGATAAATCAAACAAGGAAGGAGCAGGTAGGGTAATAGTCTTAGGCTGATGTTTATGAAAGAACAATTTGTATTTAAGCTCCCCTTCCCTATTCTTAACAATAAAGTCGTGTGCCACCATACTCTTATAATCTAAATAAACACGAGGAAACAATTTTTCTTCCTTCTCATAATTCCTAATAGGTATGTTAAAATGTGCAGCTAGGCATGAAGCATAGATGCCTCCAAAGATGGGGCCCTTTGTACGGTTCAGACTTAACCGTTTAGCAATAATACCGCCCATACTAACAGAGTTATCACTGAATAAACCATGGAACAAAATAATGATATCAGGAACACTAAGGTTTCCACAGTTTCCACGACTAATTAAGCAATGACTAGCAAATATTGCAAAGTAGCATAAAACAAGGAAATGTATGCTAGTGATTCGTGCATCGAAAACCTTCCTCGTTTCCCCTACAGTGATGGTATCAATAAACCCATCCACATCACCGCGATGTGGTTCCTCTGTCGTGCCCTCGAAAGGGACCAAACAAACCCGACAAAAATCATAAAGTGACATCTCCTTATGCTCATCATATAAATAAAACTCCACCGTAGGTGGTGATCTCCTAGAATGGAAATGAAAGTTTTGCACAAAGATATTTGTGAGTAAGAGATATTTTCATGTTGGTCGTGGAGGAAGGCGGTGAGGCCTGCATTCTCAGCCAATTCATAAAAATCATCATAAATCCCGGCTGCTCTCAAGAAATCATCGGAAGGCCATTCACACGGCCGAACCTCCGCGGTGCGAGGCAGATTATACTTGGGCTTCTCTGCCTTTTCATTTTGCTTTTCCTTCGAGCTTCGGCTCGATGAGCCCCTCAAAAATATCTTCATTATATTCTGAAAAATTCTGAAATTTTTAGTAACTTCAAAATAAAAGTGAACCAAACTCAATAAAATTGATAGCAACTACTCCTACAAGTGCCTAGAGCCTATATCATGCATCAAAACTAGGACCATATAAATTTGACATGCAAGCTCAAGAACATGGTTACCTAGGCAGCACAAATTTGCAATGAATAAAGCACTAGAACAAAAACTAATTGGACCAATGGAGGAGTCATATACCAAGGAACAATCTCCCCAAGCAGTTTTGTGAGAGGTGCTTTGAGCAAGGAGATAAAAAATGGCAGCAAAATGAGCTTGAACTCATGCTTGAGCTGGATATTCGTGTTTGTGGGAGGAAGAAGGAGTGTATGGGTGCAGGAATAAGTGGAGGAGGGCCACCGTGGGCCCAGGAGGCAGGGGCGTGCCCACGGGGGTAGGGTGCGCCCTCCACCCTTGTGGCCAGGTGGATGCCCCTACTACTGTGTTCTCAGTGCCAAATATTCTCAAATATTCCAGAAAAAATCATATTTAAATTTCAGGGCATTTGGAGAACTTTTATTTTCGGGGTATTTTTATATTGCACGGATAATTCAGATAACAGACAGAGAAATACTACTTTTATTTTATTTAATATAAATAACAGAAAGTAAAAGGAGGGTACAGAAAGTTGTGCCTTCTAATTTCATCCATCTCATGCTCATCAAAAGGAATCCACTAACAAGGTGTTAACGAACGCATTCCGAATAACATGGAACTGGAGAAATTTCGAATAACACTATGTTACCTCAACGGGGATATGCACATCCCCAATAATAAGAATATCGTATTTCTTCTTGACAGTAGGAATATGAAATTCAAAACCTCCAAATATAATCGATGGAATTTTTCCAATAGAGTTGATACTATGAACTTGAGGTTGTTTCCTCGGAAAGTGCACCGTATGCTCATTGCCATTAACATGAAAAGTGACATTGCCTTTAGTGCAATCAATAACAGCCCCTACAGTATTCAAAAAGGGTCTTCCAAGAATAATAGACATACTATCGTCCTCGGGAATATCAAGAATAACAAAGTCCGTTAAAATAGTAACGTTTGCAACTACAACAGGGACATCCTCACAAATACCGACAGGTATAGCAGTTGATTTATCAGCCATTTGCAAAGATATTTCAGTAGGTGTCAACTTATTCAAATCAAGTCTACGATATAAAGAGAGAGGCATAACACTAACACCGGATCCAAGATCACATAAAGCAGTTTTAACATAGTTTCTTTTAATGAGCATGGTATAGTGGGTACACCGGGATCTCCAAGTTTCTTTGGTATTCCACCCTTAAAAGTATAATTAGCAAGCATGGTGGAAATTTCAGCTTCCGGTATCGTTCTTTTATTTGTAACAATTTCTTTCATGTACTTAGCATAAGGATTGGTTTTGAGCATATCAGTTAATCGCATACGCAAAAAGATAGGTCTAATCATTTCAGCAAAGTGCTCAAAATCCTCATCATCCTTTTTCTTGGATGGTTTGGGAGGAAAAGGCATGGGTTTCTGAACCCAAGGTTCTCTTTCTTTACCATGTTTCCTAGCAACAAAGTCTTTCTTATCATAACGTTGATTCTTTGATTGTGGGTTATCAAGATCAACAGCAGGTTCAATTTATATATCATTATCATTACTCGGTTGAGCATCATCATAAACATTATCATTAACATTATCACTAGTTTCAGGTTCATTACCAGATTGTGTTTCAGCATCAGAAATAGAAATATCATTTGGATTCTCAGGTGTTTCAGCAACAGGTTCACTAGAATCATGCAAAGTCCTATCATTTTTCTTTTTCTTCTTTTTAGAAGAACTAGGTGCATCTATATTATTTCTCTGAGAATCTTGCTCAATTCTCTTAGGGTGGCTGATACATCTCCAACATATCTATAATTTTTGATTGCTCCATGCTATATTATCTAATGTTTTGGACTATATTGGGCTTTATTTTCCACTTTTATATTATTTTTGGGACTAACCTATTAACCGGAGGCCCAGCCCAGAATTGCTGTTTTTTGCCTATTTCAGTGTTTCGGATAAACAGAATATCAAACGGAGTCCAAACGGAATAAAATCTTCGGAAACGTGATTTTCTCACCGAACGTGATCCAGGAGACTTGGACCCTACCGCAAGGGATCAAAGAGGTGGTCACGAGGGTGGGGGCGCGCCCCCCCTAGGGCGCGCCCCCCTGCCTCATGGGCCCCTCGGTGCTCCACCGACATACTCCTTCCTCCTATATATACACACGTACCCCCAAACGGTCAGAACAGGAGCCAAAACCCTAAGTCCACCGCCGCAACTTTCTGTATCCACGAGATCCCATCTTGGGGCCTGTTCCGGAGCTCCGCCGGAAGAGGGCCGTCATCACGGAGGGCTTCTACATCATCCTAGCCCCTCCGATGAAGTGTGAGTAGTTTACCTCAGACCTTCGGGTCCATAGTTAGTAGCTAGATGGCTTCTTGTCTCTCTTTGAATCTCAATACAAAGTTCTCCCCCTCTCTCGTGGAGATCTATTCGATGTAATCTTATTTTTGTGATGTGTTTGTTGAGACCGATGAATTGTGGGTTTATGATCAAGTCTATCTATGAATAATATTTGAATCTTCTATGAATTCTTTTATGCATGATTGATTATCTTTGCAAGTCTCTTCGAATTATCCGTTTGGTTTGGCCAACTAGATTGGTAGTTCTTGCCATGGGAGAAGTGCTTAGCTTTGGGTTCGATCTTGTGGTGTCCTTACCCAGTGACAGAAGAGGCAGCAAGGCACGTATTGTATCGTTGCCATCGGGGATAACAAGATGGGGTTTATTTCATATTGCATGAATTTATCTCTCTACATCATGTCATCTTGCTTAAGGCATTACTCTGTTTTTAACTTAATACTCTAGATGCATGTTGGATAGCGGTCGATGTGTGGAGTAATAGTAGTAGATGCAGAATTGTTTTGATCTATTTGTCACGGACGTGATGCCTATATACATGATCATGCCTAGATATTCTCATAATTATGCAGAATTCTATCAATTGCTCAACAGTAATTTGTTCACCCACCGTAGAATACTTATGCTCTTGAGAGAAGCCACTAGTGAAACCTATGGCCCCCGGGTCTATTCTCATCATATCAATCTCCATCACTTTTATATTGCTTTGCTATTTACTTTGCTTTTACTTTTTACTTTGCATCTTTATATCAAAAATACCAAAATATTCTATCTATCAGATCTCACTCTCGTAAGTGACCGTGAAGGGATTGACAACCCCTAAGCGCGTTGGTTGCGTTGAGCTATTGTTTTTGTGTAGGTACAAGGGACTCGCGCATAGCCTCCTACTGGATTGATACCTTGGTTCTCAAAAACTGAGGGAAATACTTACGCTACTCTGCTGCATCATCCCTTCCTCTTCACGGAAAACCAACGCAAGCTCAAGACGTAGCAAGAAGGATTTCTTGCGCCGTTGCCGGGGAGTCTACGCAAAAAGTCAATATACCAAGTACCCATCACAATCCTTATCTCTCGCATTACATTATTTTCCATTTGCCTCTCATTTTCCTCTCCCCCCAATTCACCCTTGCTGTTTTATTCGCCCTCTCTTTCTATCCTCCCTCTCTATTTGCTTATTTTTGTCCGCTTGCTTTTTGTTTGCCCGTGTGTTAGATT
This sequence comes from Triticum urartu, assembly GCF_056163025.1. NCBI lineage: Eukaryota > Viridiplantae > Streptophyta > Magnoliopsida > Poales > Poaceae > Triticum > Triticum urartu. The sequence continues at coordinate 107,593,648 of NC_141875.1, read as the reverse complement.
TCTTGTTTGTCGCGATGGCTCAAGATTCTACCAAATTGTGTGACTTCACCAATACCAATAATAATGATTTCCTTAGCACTCCGATTGCTCCTCTTACCGATGTTGAATCTTGTGAAATTAATACTGCTTTGTTGAATCTTGTTATGAAAGATCAATTCGCCGGCCTTCCTAGTGAAAATGCCGCTACTGATCTGAATAGCTTCGTTGATTTATGTGATATGCAAAATAAAAAAGATGTCAATAATGATGTCGTTAAATTGAAGCTATTTCCTTTTTCGCTTAGAGATCGTGCTAAAGCTTGGTTTTCGTCTTTGCCTGAGAATAGTATTGATTCATGGAACAAATGCAAAGATGCTTTTATCTCTAAGTATTTTCCTCCCGCTAAGATCATCTCTCTTAGAAACGATATAATGAAATTTAAACAACTTGATCATGAACATGTTGCACAAGCTTGGGAGAGAATGAAATTAATGATACGTAATTGCCCTACTCATGGTTTGAATTTGTGGATGATTATACAAAAATTTTATGCCGGATTGAATTTTGCTTCTAGAAATCTTTTAGATTCGGCCGCGGGAGGCACTTTTATGGAAATCACTTTAGGAGATTCTACTAAACTCCTAGATAATATTATGGTTAATACTCAATGGCATACTGAAAGAACTTCTAATAAAAAGGTGCATGCGATAGAATAAATTAATGTGTTGAGTGGAAAGATGGATGAACTTATGAAATTATTTGCTACTAAGAGTGTTTCTTCTGATCCTAATGATATGCCTTTGACTACTTTTATTGAGAATAACAATGAATCTATGGATGTGAATTTTGTTGGTAGGAATAATTTTGGTAACAATGCTTATAGAAGGAATTTTAATCCTAGGCCATATCCTAGTAATCCTTCTAATAATTATGGGAATTCCTACAACAACTCTTATGGAAATTATAATAAGATGCCCTCTGATTTTGAATCTAATATTAAAGAATTTATTTCTTTGCAAAAGAATTTTAATGCTATGATTGAAGAAAAATTGCTTAAGATTGATGATTTGGCTAGGAACGTTGATAGAGTTGCTCTTGATGTTGATGCTTTGAAACTTAGATCTATTCCACCGAAGCATGATATTAATGAGTCTCTAAAATCCATGAGAATTTCAATTGATGAGTGTAAGGAAAGAACCGCTAGGATGCGTGCTTCCAAAGATGCCTTTATTAAAGCGTGTTCTTCCATTTCCTATGAAAATCAAGATGAAGATCTAAAAGTTATTGATGTGTCTCCAATTAAATCTTTATTTTGCAATCTGAATCTTGATGAAACTGAATATGATCTTCCTTTACCTAGAAGGCATTCTAAAAATTCGGAGTGTTTAGATCTTAATGATGAAATTGACGAAAGTGGGATTGAAAGAAATAAAAATCTAGATGTTGCTAAACCCACTATATTGGATTTCAAGGAATTTAATTATGAAAATTGCTCTTTGATTGATTGTATTTCCTTGTTGCAATCCGTGCTAAATTCTCCACATGCTTATAGTCAAAATATAGCCTTCACCGAACATATTGTTGATGCCTTGATGCAATCTTATGAAGAAAAACTTGAGTTGAAAGTTTCTATCCCTAGAAAACTCTATGATGAGTGGGAACCAACTATTCAAATTAAAATTAAAGATCATGAGTTTTATGCTTTGTGTGATTTGGGTGCTAGTGTCTCTACTATTCCCAAGACTTTGTGTGATTTACTAGATTTCTGTAATTTTGATGATTGCTCTCTAAACTTGCATATTGCGGATTCCACTATTAAGAAACCTATGGGAAGAATTAATGATGTTCTTATTGTTTCAAATAGGAATTATGTGCCCGTAGATTTCATTGTTCTTGATATAGATTGCAATCCTTCTTGCCCTATTATTCTTGGTAGACCTTTCCTTAGAACGGTTGGTGCGATTATTGATATGAAGGAAGGGAATATTAGATTTCAATTTCCATTAAAAAAGGGCATGGAACACTTTCCAAGAAAGAAAATAAAATTACCATATGAAACTATCATGAGAGCCACTTATGGATTGCCTACCAAAGATGGCAATACCTAGATCTATTCTTGCTTGTTATGCCTAGCTAGGGGCGTTAAACTATAGCACTTGTTGGGAGGCAACCCAATTTTATTTTTATTCCTGGATTTTTGCTCCTGTTTGGTAATGAATAAATTATTTATCCTCTGTTTTGGTTGTGTTTTTTGTGTTTAATTAGTGTTTGTGCCAAGTAGAACCGTTGGGAAGACTTGGGGAAAGTCTTGTTGAACTTGCTGTAAAAAACAGAAACTTTAGCCCTCACAAGAACCGCGGTAATTTTTATTTGAAGAGTGATATTTAGTTAATTCTTTTTGCAGATGATTAATACATAAATTCCTCATGTCAAGAAATTTATTTTAGAATTTTTGGGGTTCCAGATCTTGCGCTAGCTACAGATTACTACAGACTGTTCTGTTTTTGACAGATTCTGTTTTTCGTGTGTTGTTTGCTTATTTTGATGAATCTATGGCTAGTAAAATAGTTTATAATCCATAGAGAAGTTGGAATACAGTAGGTTTAACACCAATATAAATAAAGAATGAGTTCATTACAGTACCTTGAAGTGGTCTTTTGTTTTCTTTCGCTAACGGAGCTCACGAGTTTTCTATTTTGAGTTTTGTGTTGTGAAGTTTTCAAGTTTTGGGTGAATTCTTTTGATGGATCATGGAACAAGGAGTGGCAAGAGCCTAAGCTTGGGGATTCTCATGGCACCCCCAAGATAATCCAAGGACACCAAAAAGTTAAAGCTTGGGGACGCCCCCGGAAGGCATCCCCTCTTTCGTCCACTTCCATCGGTAATTTACTTGGAGCTATATTTTTATTCACCAACATGATATGTGTTTTGCTTGGAGCATCTTATGTTATTTTTGTCTTTGTTTGTTAGTATGCCACAATCATCCTTGCTGTACACAAGTTTTGATAGAGCCATACATGAATTAAAATTTGATAGAATACTCTATGTGCTTCACTTATATTTTTTGAGCTAGATAATTTTGCTCTATGTGCTTCACTTATATCTTTTGATCTATATAATTTTGCTCTATGTGCTTCACTTATATCTTTTGAGCTAGATAATTTGGCTCTATGTGCTTCACTTGGATCTTTTAGAGCACGGTGGTGGATATGTTTTAAAGAAACTATTGATCTCTCATGCTTCACTTAAATTAATTTGAGAGTCTCTTAATAGCATGGTAATTTGCCTAATAATAATATGCTTGGCATTCAAGATTTGTGAAACTTTCTTTTGAGTGTGTTGAATACTAAGAAAAGATTGAAGCATGATAATTGTTTTGAGATATGGAGGTGATAATATTAAAGTCATGCTAGTTGAGTAGTTGTGAATTTAAAGAATACTTGTGTTGAAGTTTGTGATTCCCGTAGCATGCACGTATGGTGAACCGTTATGTGATGAAGTCGGAGCATGATTTATTTTTTGCTTGTCTTCCTTATGAGTGGCGGTCGGGGATGAGCGATGGTCTTTTCCTACCAATCTATCCCCCTAGGAGCATGCGCGTAATACTTTGCTTTGATAACTTCTAAATTTTTGCAATTAGTATATGAGTTCTTTATGACTAATGTTGAGTCCATGCATTATGTGCACTCCCACCCTTCCACCCTTGCTAGCCTCTCTAATACCGCACAACTTTCGCCGGTATCATACACCTACCATATACCTTTCTCAAAAAAGCCACCATACCTACCTATTATGGCATTTCCATAGCCATTCCGAGATATATTGCCATGCAACTTTCCACCATCTAGTTCATCATGACATATCCATAATTGTCATATTGCTTAGCATGATCATGTAGTTGACATAGTATTTGTGGCAAAGCCACCGTTCATAATTCTTTCATACTTGTCACTCGTGATTCATTGCATATCTCGGTACACCGCCGGAGGCATTCATATAGATTCATACTTTGTTTTAGTATCGAGTTGTAAATAAATAGAAGTGTGATGATCATCATTCAATAGAGCATTGTCCCAAAAAAAGAGAAAGGCCAAAGAAAAAAAAGAAGGCCCAAAAAAAGGGGCAATGCAACTATCCTTTTTTCCACACTTGTGCTTCAAAGTAGCACCATGATATAGCAAGTCTCATATATTGTGCTTCAAAGTAGCACCATGTTCTTCATATAGAGAGTCTCATATGTTGTCACTTTCATATACTAGTGGGAATTTTACGTTATATAACTTGGCTTGTATATTCCAATGATGGGCTTCCTCAAATTGCCCTAGTTCTTCGTGAGCAAGCAAGTTCGATGCACACCCACTAGTTTCTTTTGTTGAGCTTTCATACATTTATAGCTCTAGTGCATCCGTTGCATGGCAATCTCTACTCACTCATATTGATATCTATTGATGGGCATCTCCATAGCCCATTGATACGCCTAGTCTATGTGAGACTATCTTCTCCTTTTTGTCTTCTCCAGAACCACCATTCTATTCCACCTATAGTGCTATATCCATGGCTCACGCTCATGTATTGCGTGAAGATTGAAAAAGTTTTGAAATAGTTAGAGTATGAAACAATTGCTTGGCTTGTCATCGGGGTTGTGCATGATTTAAATACTTTGTGTGGGGAAGATGGGGCATAGCCAGACTATATGATTTTGTAGGGATAACTTTCTTTGGCCATGTTATTTTGAGAAGACATAATTGCTTTGTTAGTATGCTTGAAGTATTATTATTTTCTATGTCAATATAAACTTTTGTCTTGAATCTTTCTAATCTGAATATTCATACCACAATTAAGAAGATTTACATTGAAATTATGCCAAGTAGCACTCCGCATCAAAAATTCTCTTTTTATCATTTGCCTACTCGAGGACGAGCAGGAATTAAGCTTGGGGATGCCTGATACGTCTCCAACGTATCTATAATTTTTTATTGCTCCATGCTATATTATCTACTGTTTTGGACTATATTGGGCTTTATTTTCCACTTTTATATTATTTTTGGGACTAACCTATTAACCGGAGGCCCAACCCAGAATTGCTGTTTTTTGCCTACTTCAGTGTTTCGGATAAACAGAATATCAAACGGAGTCCAAACGGAACAAAATCTTCGGAAACATGATTTTCTCACCGAACGTGATCCAGGAGACTTGGACCGTACTGCAAGGGATCAAAGAGGTGGTCACGAGGGTGGGGGCGGGCCCCCCCTAGGGCGCGCCCCCTGCCTCGTGCGCCCCTCGGTGCTCCACCGACGTACTCCTTCCTCCTATATATACACACGTACCCCCAAACGATCAGAACAGGAGCCAAAACCCTAATTCCACCGCCGCAACTTTCTGTATCCACGAGATCCCATCTTGGGGCCTGTTCCAGAGCTCCGTCGGAAGAGGGCCGTCATCACGGAGGGCTTCTACATCATCCTAGCCCCTCCGATGAAGTGTGAGTAGTTTACCTCAGACCTTCGGGTCCATAGTTAGTAGCTAGATGGCTTCTTGTCTCTCTTTGAATCTCAATACAAAGTTCTCCCCTCTCTCGTGGAGATCTATTCGATGTAATCTTCTTTTTGTGATGTGTTTGTTGAGACAGATGAATTGTGGGTTTATGATCAAGTCTATCTATGAATAATATTTGAATCTTCTCTGCATGCTGGATAGCGGTCGATGAATGGAGTAATAGTAGTAGATGCAGAATCGTTTCGATCTACTTGTCACGGACGTGATGCCTATATACATGATCATGCCTAGATATTCTCATAATTATGCAGAATTCTATCAATTGCTCAATAGTAATTTGCTCACCCACCGTAGAATACTTATGCTCTTGAGAGAAGCCACTAGTGAAACCTATGGCCCCCGGGTCTATTCTCATCATATCAATCTCCATCACTTTTATACTGCTTTGCTATTTACTTTGCTTTTACTTTTTTACTTTGCATCTTTATATCAAAAATATTCTATCTATCAGATCTCACTCTTGTAAGTGACCGTGAAGGGCTTGACAACCCCTAATCGCGTTGGTTGCAAGTAGCTATCGCTTTGTGCAGGTACAAGGGACTTGAGTGTGGGCTCCTACTGGATTGATACCTTGGTTCTCAAAAACTGAGGGAAATACTTACGTTACTCTGCTGCATCATCCCTTCCTCTTCGGGGAAAACCAACGCAAGCTCAAGACGTAGCAGTGGCCTTCTGGATACAAAGGTTCCTGAGTCATTTTACCAGTTCTAGTAACCACTCTAATAGCATTATCATTATCCTTACTATTCAATTCATTGAGCAAATCATTTTGAGCTTTAAGTACTTGTTCTACTTGAGTGGTAACCATAGAAGCATGTTTACTAATAAGTTTAAGTTCACCTTTGACATTAGCCATGTAATCACCCAAGTGTTCAAGCATATTTGAATTTTATTTCAATTGTCTACCAAAATAAGCATTGAAGTCTTCTTGCTTAACCATAAATTTGTCAAACTCATCTAAGCATGGGCTAGCAAACTTAGTAAATGGGATTTCAGCTTTATCATATCTGTAGAGAGAATTTACCTTTACTACTTGTGTTGGGTTATCAAGACCATGGGTTTCTTCAATAGGTAATATTATCAGCTTCATCAGCTTCATCATCACTTTCATCAATATTATCAGATTCAATATTTTCACTCTCTCTAACCCTAGCAAGTTGTTCATCAAGAAATTCACCAAGTGGCACACTAGTATTGTAACATCCCAAATTTTCAATTTGGAATGTTATACATAGATCATCCATGCATATCATGATTTATTGCATTTCCGTTCCGCAATCCTCGAAATCCTAAGCAACTCAAGGACCCACGGAGAGAGTTGGGGATTTTTCGGTTTTCATATTTGTTTTTTATCAAATAATGAAACGAGGATTTTGATTTTAATATTTTTTCTCTCCGAGAAATATTTCATATTAAATCAAATGAGTGGAGATAATATGACTTCTCCAAAATAATTGAAATATCGGAGGAAAAATATTAAAATCATTTATTGGAATTTTATTTGGTTTTATTCGGATTTTATTTGCATTAGAAAAATTGCATGTTTTCAAAATTTCATTTTAGGGCCAAGAAAATGTTCAACTCGTCCTAAATATTTAATTTAGACGGTGAAAAATTGTTTTGGCATTTTTAGATTTTTTTCTAGGATTTTTCTTCTGTCAGCGGTATTATATAAAAAAAATCCCGCGCCCGACTGGGCCTAGGGCCCAGCCGAGCCAGGCCGGCCCAGCCGCCGCCGCGGCCTCCTGCGCGCGCCGTCGACTCGGACAACGAGTCTGAGCCAGACTCCGTCGCCGCCGCCTTGCCCCCTCCTCCAAGCCGCCCACCCCGCCCCCTTTACATAAGCGCCGCCCGAGCCCCCCCACCGCCACCACCGCCGCCTCCCGCACCCCACCCCGAGCCGCGCTGCGCCGCCCGCGCCGCCGCCGAGCCCCGCCTCCGCCGCCGCCGCACCCTGCCGCCCCGCGAGCCGCCGCCCAAGCCCTCGCCGGAGGTAGCCGCCAGATCCAACCGCCGGTTTTTTTTCTTAAAAAACCGTTCGGTTTTTTCTTCAAAACCCTAGTTTTCGTTTTTTTAAATAGATCAGTTTTTCTTCAGTTTATTTATTTAGCGAGCGTTCGCTCATTCGTTCGTTTTAACGAACGCGTTCTTCATTTAGATCCAGATAACGAATGTTCTTTCGTTAATCTGTTCGTCGTTTTTCTTTTTCTCGGATATATTCCGCGATTTTTCTGATCGCAATTTCTGATCCGATCTTAATTCCTGTTTATCTTTTCGCTCGTTTATCGGAATCAGGCGATTCAAGCGCCAGGAGTTTCGTCTCGAAACCCTCTTTCCGGTTAATCAACTCAAACAAGTTTTTGCTACTGTAAAATTTGACCTAAGTTCAAATTAGTAAACGAAGTGGTTTTCTTTCGTCGTTTGACTTTCGTTGCTTCGTTTGATTTGATTCTTTTTGCTTACCGGAGTTCTTAAGTTGAACTTTCTGGTCAACCTCTCTTATTTGAGTTTTGCTTGTGCTTCGTTGCTTGTTACTTATGTATGTTATTGTTTGCTTGCGATAGAATTCCCGGAGTGCGAAGCGTGTTACTACGAGTCTCTAGGATTCGCGGACCGTCAGCAAGGCAAGTAACACTTTGATCATATCCCATTATTACCCAGTTTTTATGCATTAGTTCCAATCCTCAAACATTGCATGATTAGGATGTCATTAACTTGTGGGTTGGGAAGTAGTTGATGAGGTAGAACCTATTGCCCTGTTATATTCAAACCCTTGGGAGTTACTTCTACGTATTTCTTATATTGCTATGCTATGCCCGTAGACGTGGTTTGGGTTTGAGTGAAATTCATGACAGATGTGAGATTGTTAATTAATGGTTCAACTTAAGGTGGCAACTTAATCAAACAACTGGGTGGATTGAGGCACCTGGGGAACCCAGTGTTGTCTGGTTTTTTTGGAAATCCCGGGGTACCCGTGTGATCTTCCTATGGACCGCCACCCAGGCTCAAAGGGAACTGAGATGATTCATGATAGAAACTTCCGTGTGCAGCCACAAGCTATTATGGGCTCTAGCATAGTTGAGTAAGTTACGTGAAGCTCTTGAAGAGGTAGATCAGCAGGTAGTGGATTTTGTAGGTTTGGTATGGTCTACCCGGAGTAGAGAGTTAACGTTTCTGAAAGACTGTGTCTCGGTCATCCGTTTCTCAAACACCATGTAGTGCGAGAAATACAACGGAGGCGATCGAGTCTTGTGGGGAAAAGTGCGCAAACCTCTGCAGAGTGTACAATCTAATCATGGTTAGCCATGTCCCCGGTTATGGACAATTCTTGAGTATCTAGTACTTGGGTTATCACATGTATCTCACCATGTTTAATTAATATTGTTGGGTTGTTAATCACTTTAATTGGGATTGAGTGGGGGTACCTTCTCAATGATGTTTCAACCACCATGAAAGTTAAATTAAAATATATTCCTTTGTTGTAGGGAAAAATTGGCTTTACGCAAAAACTATAACCATACGGCTTTCCACCAGCCATATATGCATGTAGTGATAGCATTATTCCGTTTCTGCTCTACTGTGTTATATTGCCAGCATATTCCATGTGCTGACCCGTTTTCGGGCTGCAATGCATTATGTTGCAGTCTTTTCAGACGAGGAGTAAGGTTCGTTAGGTCGTTGCCGTGCAGCTCAGCTATGCCGTTGGAGTTGATGGACTCACCTTATCTTCCAAGCCTTCCGCTGTTATCGCATTAGATGGCCTTAAGCCATATTATTGTAATAAGTTCTCTTTTAGACTTTTCGATGTAATAAGTGTGTGATTGCTACTCTGTTATAAATCCTCGAGTACTGTGTGTGTCAGCATTACCGATCCAGGGATGACACTGAAGCACAGAGACTTGACCATCTGAGGTCAGGTCGCTACAAGATGGTATCAGAGCACATGCTGAGTGTAGGACACGACCACTAAGATAAACCCTAGGTCACACTTCTCTTCTCATTTCTGACTCCTCTCCATTTTCTACTCTTTAGGATGACGGAGATGAAGAACAAGTTTGCACAACCGGATGAAGACACACCTTTTGGACGCCACTTGAAGGAAGCTACTAGGTACTTGAACCTTGGAATACCAAGCTTCACCAGGATGTACAACGCCACTTTACTAGAAGAAGAGCGCTGGATGATTCAAGTACAAGTTCCAGGAAGGACGTTCTCCCCAACCTCTAAACCCATAGAATTTTCCTTCAACGCACCAACCTGGAGTTTAGGAAAGAGTATGGCAGCTCACATCACCATGGGACGCATTGGAGAAGTGTATCACAGGGATCTCCAAGACACTATCTACCAAATATGTGGGCGTCGAGATGAGCAATGGGAAGTAATCAGCACTAAGAAGGATAGATCCATTGCAACTTTCATCCAGGAGTTAAACCAGCACATTCGACTTCAGGAGAACCAAATGTGTGCGGACATGATGGACTTGAAGAAGGCGAAGACTAGGATCATCGAGCTGGAGGAAGAACTCAAGTTTACCCGCAATGGATATGAGGAGGAAATCAAGACCCTAGTGGAAAAGAATGACGACCTAGTCAAGAAGATCAGAGTATTCATGGGAGGACCAGCACCGGGAGTAGAAGACGACGATTCCACTTGCCTGGACAACTACATCATCATCGACGACACCGACTCGGACCCTAGTGATGATGACTTTGAAGACGAAGCTGGAGCAGACATCATGGAGTCTTCCACCGATCAAAATTTCTAGATGACCACCAACTATTAGTAGTATTTTCCCCATGTATGTAGTAGTAGTGAGCACTTTTGCGATAGTTCTAGACCGTTTGTATGCCCTTGCTTGATTGATTGAGTGAAATGATTGTGTTTGTCTCATGTGCATATGGGTAGTGCTTTCTCATTAGACCCCTTTTCTATTCTAATCTCTTCCATCTAAACCCATCAGATGCCTCCGAGACGTGACACCGGTTTTGCCTTCCCGCCGGAGCTCACCAAGTTGATCCAGCAGCAGAATGCCTTGATGCAATTGCTAGTTCAGAACCAGGGCAACAACAACAACAACAACCCACCGCCAGTGGACAACCTAGCCCGTTTTCTAAGGTTACAGCCGCCGGTATTTTCCAGTAGCACCGAGCCTATAGTTGCTGATGATTGGCTACGCCGTATTGGAAGGGAGTTGACCACTGCAGGTTGCACAGATGCTGAGAGGGTGTGCTTTGCCGCGCATCAATTGGATGGACCAGCAGCCTCATGGTGGGAGAATTACACAGCCACTTTTCCTGTAGCCAACGTCACTTGGGACCAGTTTCAGCAAGCTTTCCGCACCGCCCATGTCTCAGCTGGAGCTATGCAGATGAAGAAGCGGGAGTTCCGCAACCTACGCCAGGGGAACCATACTGTGGCTCAGTACATGGATGAGTTTAGCAAGTTATCACGCTATGACCCTAATGATGTGGCCACAGATGCCGCGAAGCAGGAGAAGTTTATGGAAGGGATGAATGATGAGATGAGCATGCAGTTGATGGTAGCAACCTTCAACAACTACCAGGAGTTGGTAGATAAGGATCTTATGATTGAAGGGAAACAACAGTAGATTGAGAGCCGCAAAAGAAAGTATGGACAAGGGAAGTATAACTCAGGAGCTCAGCAAAAGCCTCGCCTAACCCCGAACTTGGGAGGACTTGTTCACAACCATGGAGGTCACAACCACACTGGAGGAGGATCACATAACCACAGTGGTGCTAAGAATGGGAATGGGAACGGGGCTAACAACAATCAGAACCACTCCAACCTGTCCACTCCCGCCAAAAGAGACTTAAGTCAGGTTACCTGTTTTAAGTGCGGGAAGACAGGGCACTATGCCAATGATTGCCCCAAAGGAAGGAATGGAAACGGAAATGGAAGCACTGGGAAGAAGCCCAATCCATTCAACAAAGGACAAGTGAACCACGTTAACGTGGAGGAGGTTGAAGAGCAGCCGGACGCGGTAATAGGTAAGTTTTTGGTTAAGTCATTTACCGCTCTTGTTCTTTTTGATACTGGTGCATCGCATTCATACATATCAAGGGGATTCGTGGATAAGTTTAAAATACCAACCCAAACCCTTAGGACCCCTCTTTTAGTGAGTTCACCTGGAGCAGGATATATGGCTAGCCGATGGTGTGACCAGATACCCTTAACCATTGGCACACACTTTCCATCCGACCTAATTATCTTGGAGTCGCAAGGATTGGATGTGATATTGGGTATGGACTGGATGTCAAAGTATGGAGGAAGCATTGACTGTGCGAGTAAGTCGATTTATATCACCACCCCAAAGGGAAAAAGGATTAAGTATGTGTCTAGGCATGTGCCAAAAAGGAGCCAAGTGAATGCCCTTACGGGAGTTGTTCAGGAGGAAGTGCCGGTAGTAAAGGATTACCCGGATGTTTTCCCAGAGGAGTTACCAGGCATGCCACTGGACAGAGACATTGAGTTTTTGGTAGAGTTGTTGCCAGGTACAGGACCAATATCCAAGAGACCCTATCGGATGCCCGCAAATGATCTGGAAGAAATTAAGAAACAGATCAAGGAGTTATTGGAGAAAGGATACATCCGAAGAAGTTCATCACCTTGGGGAGCCCCGGTACTTTTGGTTGAGAAGAAGGATAAATCCCTAAGGATGGTTGTTGATTATCGAGCCTTGAATGAAGTGACGATAAAGAACAAGTACCCACTACCGATGATCAACGATCTGTTTGATCAGTTGCAAGGAGCTAAAGTGTTCTCAAAGATCGATTTACGATCAGGGTATCATCAGTTGAAGATACGAGAGAAGGACATACCAAAGACGGCGTTCACAACGCGATATGGATTATACGAGTACACGGTCATGTCGTTTGGACTGACTAACGCCCCTGCCTATTTCATGAGCATGATGAACAAGGTGTTCATGGATTATTTGGACAAGTTTGTTGTGGTGTTTATTGATGATATCATGGTATACTCGAAGAACGAGGAGGAGCACAAAGAGCATTTGCGTTTAGTTCTCGAGAAGCTCAGGGAACACCAGTTGTATGCTAAGTTTAGCAAATGCGAGTTTTGGCTGAAGGAAGTCGGATTCCTTGGACATGTTATATCAGGAGAAGGTATAGCAGTAGACCCCAGCAAGGTTCAGTCAGTCACTGAATGGTTGGCACCCACCTCAGTTAGCGAGATCCGTAGTTTTCTTGGACTCGCAGGATACTACCGGAGATTCATTGAGAATTTTTCCTAGATTGCAAAACCAATGACTGAACTGTTGAAGAAGGATACCAAGTTTAAATGGACAGAAGATTGTGAAGCAAGTTTCCAGGAGTTAAAGAAACGTTTGACTACAGCCCTAGTGCTAGTACTGCCAGATATACATAAGGAGTTCCAAGTGTATTGCGACGCCTCTCGTTTAGGACTTGGATGTGTGCTTATGCAGGACGGAAGAGTTGTTTCGTATGCCTCACGACAACTAAAACCTCATGAGTTGAATTATGCTACGCATGATTTGGAGCTAGCAGCCATAGTGCATGCGTTGAAGACTTGGAGACATTACCTTATTGGAAACCGTTGTGATGTGTACACGGATCACAAGAGTTTGAAGTACATCTTCACCCAGAAGGAGTTGAACCTTAGGCAGAGGAGATGGTTGGAGCTTATAAAGGATGATGACATGAAGCTACACTATCATCCAGGAAAGGCCAATGTTGTAGCAGACGCATTGAGTCGGAAGAGTTATGCTAATATCCTTGAAAGTAAAGGACTGCCGAAGGAATTAGCAATGGACATCATGGAACTTCGATTAGAGATTGTACCTAGAAGGTTCATTGCCAAAATGGATGTTCAGTCGACATTGCTGGACAAGATTCGGGAAGCTCAGAAAGATGATAAAGAGATTGCCAAGATAAAGGAGAAGATGGGCAAAGGAAAGGCCAAAGGTTTTTGTGAGGATGAGCACGATACCCTATGATTTGAGGACTGAGTTTATGTGCCCAATAACCAGGAGATCAGGAAGTTAATACTTCAAGAGGCCCATGACTCACCATACTCGATACACCCCGGAAACACCAAGATGTATTTGGATTTGAAGGAACGTTTCTGGTGGACTGGTATGAAGAAGGATATTGCCGAGTATGTAGCCGTATGTGATGTATGTCAGAGAGTTAAGGCAGAACATCAGAAGCCAGCAGGACTGTTACAGCCTATGCCGATACCCGAATGGAAGTGGGATAAACTTGGCATGGAATTTATCGCCGGATTACCCAGGACTAAAGCAGGATATGATTCCATATGGGTAGTAGTTGATCGTTTGACCAAAGTAGCTCACTTCATCCCAGTGAAAACCACCTATGCAAGTGCAAAGTTGGCCAAGATCTATATGTCCAGGATCGTATGTCCGCATGGAGTTCCGAGGACCATCATATCGGATCGAGGAACACAGTTTACTTCAAAGTTTTGGCATCAGTTACACCAGACTCTGGGAACGAGATTGGAGTTCAGTACAACGTTTCACCCGCAGACAGATGGACAGACTGAGAGAGTCAATCAAATTTTGGAGGACATGTTGAGAGCCTGTGTGCTAGATTATGGATCTAGTTGGGATGACAATTTGCTGTATGCAGAGTTCTCATATAACAATAGCTACCAAGACAGTTTGAAGATGGCACCATTTGAAGCCCTGTATGGACGCAGGTGCAGAACACCGTTGATGTGGGATGAGGTAGGAGACCGACAGTTGTTTGGAACAGACTTGATTAAAGAATCTGAGGAGAAGGTAAATTGATCTGGGGCCGACTGAAGATTGCTCAATCCAGGCAGAAGAGTTATGCAGACTCAAAACGCAAGGAGGTAACCTACGAAATTGGAGACAGAGCATATCTGCGAGTATCGCCCTTGCGAGGAGTGAAACATTTTGGAGTTAAAGGAAAGTTAGCCCCGAGATTTGTAGGACCGCATCGCATTTTGGAACGGATGGGAGAAGTTGCCTACAAGTTGGAGTTACCTGAGGGATTGTCAGGAGTCCACGATGTGTTCCACGTTTCACAGCTGAAGAAGTGTCATGCTGAGATGGCTGATATACCATTAAGAGATACAGTACCCTTGGAGGCGATTCAGTTGGACAGTGATTTGACTTACGAGGAGAAGCCAGTTAAGATTCTTGAGTTTGCCAGCAGAGTCACCCGCAGTAAGGTTATCAAGTTTTGCAAAGTTCAGTGGAGCCACCATACCGAGGATGAAGCCACCTGGGAACGAGAGGATGATCTCCGCAAGGACCACCCATACCGATTTTCTAGCCAACCCGAATCTCGAGGGCGAGATTCATCTTAAGGGGGGTAGGTTTGTAACATCCCAAATTTTCAATTTGGAATGTTATACATAGATCATCCATGCATATCATGATTTATTGCATTTCCGTTCCGCAATCCTCGAAATCCTAAGCAACTCAAGGACCCACGGAGAGAGTTGGGGATTTTCCGGTTTTCATATTTGATTTTTATCAAATAATGAAACGAGGATTTTGATTTTAATAATTTTTCTCTCCGAGAAATATTTCATATTAAATCAAATGAGTGGAGATAATATGACTTCTCCAAAATAATTGAAATATCAAAGGAAAAATATTAAAATCATTTATTGGAATTTTATTTGGTTTTATTCGGATTTTATTTGCATTAGAAAAATTGCATGTTTTCAAAATTTCATTTTAGGGCCAAGAAAATGTTCAACTCGTCAATATTTTATTTAGACCCTGAAAATTTGTTTTGGCATTTTTAGATTTTTTTTATTTTCTAGGATTTTTCTTCTGTCGGCGGTATTATATAAAAAAAATCCCGCGCCCGACTAGGCCTAGGGCCCAGCTGAGCCAGGCTGGCCCAGTCGCCGCCGACTCGGACGACGAGTCCGAGCCGGACCCCGCCGCCGCCGCCTTGCCCCCTCCTCCAAGCCGCCCACCCCCGCCCCCTTTAAATACGCGCCGCCCAAGCCCGCCACCGCCACCACCGCCGCCTCCCGCACCCCGCCCCGAGCCGCGCCGCGCCGCCCGCGCCGCCGCCGCACCCCGCCGCCCAAGCCCTCGCCGGAGCCCCTTGATCCAACCGTCGGATCCAACCGCCGGTTTTTTTCTTAAAAAACCGTTTGGTTTTATTTTATTTTTATTTTTTCAAAACCCTAGTTTTCGTTTTTTAATAGATCGGTTTTTCTCCGGTTTATTTATTTAGCGAGCGTTCGCTCGTTCGTTTGTTTTAACGAACGCGTTCTTTGTTTAGATCCAGATAACGAACGTTCGTTCGTTAATCTGTTCGTCGTTTTTCTTTTTCTCGGATTTATTCCACGATTTTTCTGATCGCGATTACTGATTCGATCTTAATTCCTGTTTACCTTTTCGCTCGTTTATCGGAATCAGGCGATTCAAGCGCCATGAGTTTCGTCTCGAAACCCTCTTTCCGGTTAATCAACTCAAACAAGTTTTTGCTACTGTAAAATTTGACCTAAGTTCAAATTAGTAAACGAAGTGGTTTTCTTTCGCCGTTTGGCTTTCGTTGCTTTGTTTGATTTGATTCTTTTTGCGTACCGGAGTTCTTAAGTTGAACTTTCTGGTCAACCTCTCTTATTTGAGTTTTGCTTGTGCTTCGTTGCTTGTTACTTATGTATGTTATTGTTTGCTTGCGATAGAATTCCCGGAGTGCGAAGCGTGTTACTACGAGTCTCTAGGATTCGCGGACCGTCAGCAAGGCAAGTAACACTTTGATCATATCCCATTATTACCCAGTTTTTATGCATTAGTTCCAATCCTCAAACATTGCATGATTAGGATGTCATTAACTTGTGGGTTGGGAAGTAGTTGCTGAGGTAGAACCTATTGCCCTGTTATATTCAAACCCTTGGGAGTTACTTCTATGTATTGCTTATATTGCTATGCTATGCCCGTAGACGTGGTTTGGGTTTGAGTGAAATTCATGACAAATGTGAGATTGTTAATTAATGGTTCAACTTAAGGTGGCAACTTAATCAAACAACTGGGTGGATTGAGGCACCTGGGGAACCCAGTGTTGTCTGGTTTTTTTGGAAATCCCGGGGTACCCGTGTGATCTTCCTATGGACCGCCACCCAGGCTCAAAGGGAACTGAGATGATTCATGATAGAAACTTCCGTGTGCAGCCACAAGCTATTATGGGCTCTAGCATAGTTGAGTAAGTTACGTGAAGCTCTTGAAGAGGTAGATCAGCAGGTAGTGGATTTTGTAGGTTTGGTATGGTCTACCCGGAGTAGAGAGTTAACGTTTCTGAAAGACTGTGTCTCGGTCATCCGTTTCTCAAACACCATGTAGTGCGAGAAATACAACGGAGGCGATCGAGTCTTGTGGGGAAAAGTGCGCAAACCTCTGCAGAGTGTACAATCTAATCATGGTTAGCCATGTCCCCGGTTATGGACAATTCTTGAGTATCTAGTACTTGGGTTATCACATGTATCTCACCATGTTTAATTAATATTGTTGGGTTGTTAATCACTTTAATTGGGATTGAGTTGGGGGTACCTTCTCAATGATGTTTCAACCACCATGAAAGTTAAATTAAAATATATTCCTTTGTTGTAGGGAAAAATTGGCTTTACGCAAAAACTATAACCATACAGCTTTCCACCAGCCATATATGCATGTAGTGATAGCATTATTCCGTTTCTGCTCTACTGTGTTATATTGCTAGCATATTCCATGTGCTGACCCGTTTTTGGGCTGCAATGCATTATGTTGCAGTCTTTTCAGACGAGGAGTAAGGTTCGTTAGGTCGTTGCCGTGCAGCTCAGCTATGCCGTTGGAGTTGATGGACTCACCTTATCTTCCAAGCCTTCCGCTGTTATCGCATTAGATGGCCTTAAGCCATATTATTGTAATAAGTTCTCTTTTAGACTTTTCAATGTAATAAGTGTGTGATTGCTACTCTGTTATAAATCCTCGAGTACTGTGTGTGTCAGCATTACCGATCCAGGGATGACACTGAAGCACAGAGACTTGACCATATGAGGTCGGGTCGCTACAAGTATCAAGCATAGAAGTAGTTTCATCATAAGTATCATGCATAGCAGAAGTGGCATCATCAATAACATGCGACATATCAAAACGAATAGCAGAAGCAGGTTTAGGTGTCACAAGCTTACTCAAAACAGAAGGTGAATCAAGTGCAGAGCTAGATGGCAGTTCCTTACCTCCCCTCGTAGTTGAGGTATAAATCTTGGTTTTTGGATCTCTCAAGTTCTTAATAATGATAAGCAGATATAAATCCCAAGTGACTCAAAGAATATAGCTATGCTCCCCGGCAACGGCGCCAGAAGATAGTCTTGATAACCCACAAGTATAGGGGATCGCAACAGTTTTTGATGGTAGAGTATTCAACCCAAATTTATTGATTCGACACAAGGGGAGCCAAACAATATTCTCAAGTATTAGCAGATGAGTTGTCAATTCAACCACACCTGGAAAGTTAATATCTGCATCAAAGTATTCAGTAGCAAAGTAATATGATAGTAGTGGTAACGATAGCAAAAGGTAATAGTAGCAAAAGTAGTGTTTTTGGCATTTTGTAGTAATGATAGCAATAGCAACAGAAAAGTAAATAAGCGAAGAACAATATATGGAAAGCTCGTAGGCAATGGATCGGTGATAGAGAACTATGCCGGATGTGGTTCATCATGTAACAGTCATAACCTAGGGTGACACAGAACTAGCTCCAATTCATCAATGTAATGTAGGCATGTATTCCGAATATAGTCATACGTGCTTATGGAAAAGAACTTGCATGACATCTTTTGTCCTACCCTCCCGTGGCAGCGGGGTCCTAGAGGAAACTAAGGGACATTAAGGCCTCCTTTTAATAGAGTACCGAACCAAAGCATTAACACATAGTGAATACATGAACTCCTCAAACTACGGTCATCATTGGTAAGTATCCCGGTTATTGTCACTTCGGGGTTAACGGATCATAACACATAATAGGTGACTATAGACTTGCAAGATAGGACACATAATAGGTGACTATAGACTTGCAAGATAGGATCAAGAACTCTCATATATTGATGAAAACATAATAGGTTCAGATCTGAAATCATGGCACTCAGGCCCTAGTGACAAGCATTAAGCATAGCAAAGTCATAGCAACATCAATCTCAGAACATAGTGGATACTAGGGATCAAACCCTAACAAAACTAACTCGATTACATGATAAATCTCATCCAACCCATCACCGTCCAGCAAGCCTACGATGGAATTAATCACGCACGGCGGTGAGCATCATGAAATTGGTGATGGAGGATGGTTGATGATGACGATGGCGATGGATTCCCCTCTTTGGAGCCCCGAACGGACTCCAGATCAGCCCTCCCGAGAGGTTTTAGGGCTTGGTGGCGGCTCCATATCGTAAAACATGAGGAATCCTTCTCTCTGATTTTTTCTCCCCGAAACCAAATATATAGAGTTGGAGTTGAGGTCGGAGGAGCTCCAGGGGGCCCATGAGGTAGGGGGCGCGCCCTAGGGGGGCAGGCGCGCCCCCCACCCTCGTGGCTAGGGTGTGGGCCCCCTGGTCTTCATCTTTTGCAATGATTTTTATTATTTCTGAAAAGATGTTCCGTGAAGTTTCAAGTCATTCCGAGAACTTTTGTTTCTGCACATAAATAACACCATGGCAATTCTGTTGAAAACAGCGTCAGTCTGGGTTAGTTCCATTCAAATCATGCAAGTTATTGTCCAAACAAGGGCAAAAGTGTTTGGAAATGTAGATATGATGGAGACGTATCAGCGTCGCCAAGCAGCTTGACCAGGCCGAAGTAGCTACTAGAAATGGGTCCGGCTGGCCATAGCCAGACTATAATGTCCTTCATGGCCAAAACCGGACATCATATGTAGCTCCGCCAGCTGCATCATCTGGTTGTTCTCATGGCCAAAACCGCACATCATATGTAGCTCCGCCAGCTGCATCATCTGGTTGTTTAGCAGAGTTGGCCGCTCCGGCGCCAGGTACTACGACCAGAAGAGCTTCTCCGTCGTGTTCCCTTCTTGGGCCCGAAAATACTATGCGGCGTCGGCAGCACTCATCGGAAGGTCCACAAAGGCGTCTGGAGAACTTCATAGTTGATTAAGCAAAGCATATCTCCGACCGCCAAATATACTCTGTAAAATAAGGGGCTTACCAGCCGCTATCTATTCGGCCTACTTGATCTCCTCGCGAGCCGCCCGGGACTCGGTCTGCGCCTCCTTGGCCTCCTGAAGAGCCTTGGTGAGATTGGCCACTTGGGCCTTATTCTTCTCCTCCAAGGCCTCGTATTTGTTGGCGGCGTCCTTGAGCTCCTGCTCCACTTCGGTCACCCGCTCCTCATACTTGCGGCGGGTGACCTGCTCGGCCTCTAAATCTGCACCCGCTTTGTCAGCGACCGCTTGGCTCACCCGCGCCTACTCCTTGGCTTGGGCGAGGGCACTCTTCGGGGTCTCAACCTTGGTCGCACTACCTGCAAATATGATTAGGACAACACAGGAGATTAGACTCCGCATTGTCATATTACTTCAGGTGTGTAAACACTTTTTCAAACCATACCCTGCGCCTCATCAAGTCGTTTGTTGATACGAACAAGATCCTCGTCGGCCAGCTCCAACTTCCGCTTGAGTTCGGATACTTTGGCGGCCTGGGCGGTCGCCGCTAATAGTGAAGCATGGTTATCAAAATAGACAAGTATGTTATCTCATGCGAATATTACTTGATCCTCTGTTCGACCTTTTTTTAAAAGCCAAATAGAGTCTTAGGGGATACTATCTATACACAGGCATATTTTTTGCATATGCAAAGCGGCTAAGAGTATTACATCGCATACCTCAAAGCCTGTTAATAGGCTGGTGAAGCCTTCGTTCAGCCCACTTTTGGCGGACTGAACCTTCTCAACCACCGTACCCATCAGGGTACAGTGCTCCTCCATGACGGAAGCACGTCGAAGTGCTTCCACCAAAGTGTCCGGCGCCTCTGTATTGATAGAGCTCGTCATGGAGTCGATGCCCCCCTCCTTTAAAGGGGGTTGCTCGCTCAATTCCGGAGCGATGTGGTTCTCCGGAATGATGTTCGGCTCGGGGCCGAATTGGTCATGGCCCCCGTCGTCAGTCTCCATGGGGGTTGGTTCCCCCATGTTCTCGGCAGCCGAGGTGTTACCCTCTGGCACCGTCTTGGCGGCCTCCCGCACCTCTCCATGGCCCGGAGAGACTCTTCGGGACAACACTTCTGTGTCGTCCATGGCGGTTGGTGGAGAGGCTCGCGAAGGTGTCTCGCTCTCCACCATCCCTGGCTCCAGCGAGTTCCCCAAAGATGATGATAGTTGGGGGAGATCGCGGGCCCGACTGAAGCACACAATATAATGTGTTAAAACTACAATCATAAATACCGGATATATTTAAGGCATCCTTGGATACTTACGAATTGACTAGGGGCTTCGACCTGGGGTGCCACTCGGGGATGGCTTCGGCATCCGAGTCCGAGCCGTCCGAGAGGGATATCTTCCTCCTCTTGGATGCCTCCGCCTCTGGGTCTACGGAGGCCGCCCTTTTCTTCTTCCTCCCCTTAAGGGGAGAATCATTTTCGGCCTCCTCCTCCTCTTCGTCTCCATCTCCCTCGTGGGAGGAGGGAGCCTCGATTTCTCCGGACATAGCATCCGAAGTGCCTTTATGGCGGAGGTCACCTTTGGCCTCCTTGCCCTTCTTCTTGGCCTTGTTCTCCGGCGCCTGATACGGCGACGAGACCAGCATCCTTGTTAGTAGGGGAATGGCTGGGTCTTCGGGTAGCGGAGCCGGATACTTGATCCGCTCCACCTTCTTTGTCCAGCCCTGATTGAAAGATGGAAGGCTCAACATACCTTTTGATTTACGAACTGAAGTTATGTTCGGAATCTAAAATGCTTACCGGGGTGGCCGGATGCACGCTGTCAAGGCCGATGTCGTCGGTCGTCTCCGGCCACGTCTTCTGGGCCTTGAAGAGCAGCTTCTAGATATCTTCATGTGTTGTGCCAAAGAATCGCTGCATGGTCTGCGACCCTTCCGGGTTGAACTCCCACATGTGGAGAGGCCGGCACTGGCAGGGGAGGATCCGGTAGGAAAGCATCACCTGAATCACATCGGTGAGACTGGTGTTCTTCTCTGTCATATTTTTGATGCGCTTTTGCAGCACCATCACTTCATCGGACGATGCCCAATCTAGGCCCTTGTTGATCCACGACGCGAGCCGCATGAGGGGTCTGAATTTAAACTCAAGAGTGGTTGCCCATGTGGCACCGCGGGGTTCGGTTATGTAGAACCACTCCTATTGCCATCCATTCACAGTCTCCACGAAGGCCCCTTTGGGCCAGGTGACGTTGGGGAGCTTGATCACCATGGCACCGCCGCAGTCCGCATGTTTCCCGTCGACCACTTTCAGCTTCACATTGAAAACCTTAAGCCATAGGCCGAAGTGGGGGATGCAGAGGAGCGCCTCACACACGACAATGAACCCCGAAATGTGGAGGAAGGAATTTGGGGCTAGATCGTGGAAATCTAGCCCATAATAGAACATGAGGCCGCAGACGAAAGGGTGGAGAGGAAACCCTAGTCCGTGGAGGAAATGGGGGCTAAACACCACTCTCTCGCCGGGCTCCGGAGTAGGGATGATCTGCTTTTTGGCAGGGAGCCTGTGCGCGATACTCGCAGCCAGGTACCCCGCTTCCCAGAGTTCCTTGACGTCCTTCTCCGTGACGGAGGAAGTCATCCACTTGCCCTGCGAGCCGGATCTGGCCATGGCTGGAGAGGTTGGGCGGTGGGAAAGATCGAAGCTTGGGCATTGGAGCTCGAGGCTGGGAAGGCAGAGGGGAGAATAAGGCATGGGGTAAAAAGATGGATCTTTATCCACCTATATAGGAAGTGAATATCAAGCGCCCCCACAAGCCTTAAAACTCGCCTATTCCCAAGGGGTCATGCAAATGACACGGTTGGATAACCCAAATCCGTATTGATGTGAATCCCGCAATAAGGGGCACGATCTCTGCTTTGACAAGACGTGTCAATAGAGGCTGCGCCTTGAAAAGCGAAGTGGGAGGCCAAAAAACGGTTCAAAATAATAAAAAGGCCAGACGTAACGTTTCACCAAAAAAGCTATCAGTGGACATACCTTATTTTGATTAAGTATTGTGCCCTTGTGGTTGAGGGTTGTAACTGTTATACAAAGCCGGATACAGTTCTCTTGCTCAGAAGACTACTTTGAAATATGTGGAGGAGGAACCCGCCTTGCAATACCGAAGACAATCTGCACACCGAACACATTGTCATTAAAGACTAGTTTAGGGGCTACTGAGGGAGTCCTCGACTAAGGGGTCCTCGAGAGTCCGGCCCGTGTGTTGAGAGCCGGACTGATGGGTTATGAAGATACAAGGTAGAAGGCATTCCCCCATGTTCGGATCGGACTCTCCTTTGCGTGGATGGCAAGTTTGGCGTCCGGATGTGAATTTTCCTTTCTCTGTAAACCGACTCTGTAAAACCCTAGGCCCCTCTAGTATCTATATAAACCAAGGGGTTTAGTCCATAGAGATCATCAGAATTTGTATAGGCTAGACGGCTAGGGTTTAGCCATTACGATCTCGAGGTAGATCGACTCTTGTAACCCCTATACTCATCAAGGTCAATCAAGCAGGAAGTAGGGTATTACCTCCATCAAGAGGGCCCGAACCTGGGTAAACATCGTGTCTCCCTTGTCTCCTGTTACATTCGATCTTCAGACACACAGTTCGGGACCCCCTACCCGAGATCGGCCAGTTTTGACACCGATACCCACTTTCTTTCCTTTTCAACCAATAGATCGGTTTATATTGAGTTTGTACTAGGTTTCCCTTTATTTCCCTATTAGACCAAGAGACTAGTTGGATAGCCAGTCTCTGCTACTTTTTGCCCCCACTATTTCCTCTTTTGACCAAGTCCTAGATTTAGGTAACAAATCTTCCCCCACCCCACCCCCTTTCTTCCCTATTTGAACCAAGTAGTACTAGATTCGACTGCATGAAGTAGTTTTACCTCTTAACAGTAAAAATTTAGGTGGCTTTCGAATAGCCGATCGATCCTATCCACAAGGAGGCCTGAGAAATAGTAAAAGATAAAAATGCAGTGACGTCAGGAGGTGGGGAAGTAGAGCAAGGCCGGTTTCGAAGGAAGTTATACCTGAGGGTCGCCGAGATGTCGCTAGGTGGGCGGCGGGAGGCCGAATCTGCCCACAATATGGCAGCGAGGAAGAAGGCGTCAGGGTCCTCCCTAGCCCGCGCTGTGTGGGAGAGAACGGCAAGGCGCGCTGATCGGGACACACCGGCAGTGGGTAAGAGCCGTCGCCGAGGATGACCGTGTGAACATTGCACCTTCTCACCTTACCCGGCGGAGGGGGTCCACCTAGATCTATGACCAGCGATGAGCAGAGAGAGTGTGGCCACAGCTGTCGTGTTTAGATCTGGAAAGGACGAGAGAGTGTGAAGAGAGCAACACTAGCAAGCAAGCGCGGAGGCTCCTGCCTATATAGTGGGAGTAGTTTCCTTTTATCTACCGGAGCCGGCTTGACCTCGTCAATGACTATCGATAAGACTTCATGCACGTGCCCCGGAGGTGGAGTTGTCGTCATTTTGATCTGAAGCACCGGATTAACATATAACACGAAAAAATGGCACATGACAAGAAACCATAACCTCACTGCCCCAAGAAGACAACATGAATCCCGACGGACAAACTAGACGAGGCTCAAAGCTCAAATTAAAGACAAACTCGTAGAAAAGGGGTCAATCAATAGATGTCTTAATTAACATAGCCGTCATGACCTAGATGGCAGCCGAGTAGTTGATGTTGCTTGAGATGCGTCGGTGTTTCCCAAGGAATAAGGGAGGATGCAGCACAACAACGGTAAGGTATTTCCCTCAGTGATGAGATCAAGGCTATTAAACCAGTAGGAGAACCACACAACACTACGTAAATGGTACCTGCACACAAATAACAAATACTTACAACCTGGCGCGTAAAAGGGGTTGTCAATCCCTTTCGAGTAGCGGTGCCAAAAAGTAATGTAAGGATAGGATAAGATTGTAGTAGATTGATAGATGCAAATAAAAGTAAATAAAACGCAGCAAGGTATTTTTTGGTTTTTGATAATATAGATCTGAAAATAAAAGAAGAAAATAAAAGAAAAGGCAATTGGCAATATGGATCTGAAAGTATATGATAGGAAAATAGACCCAGGGGCCGTAGATTTCACTAGTGGCTTCTCTCGAGAAAATAGCAACGATGGGTAGACAAATTACTATTGGGAAATTGATAGAAAGGCAAATAATTATGACGACATCCAAGACAATAATCATGTATAAAGGCATCACGTCCAAGATTAGTACTGCATCTACTACTATTACTCCACACATCAACCACTATCCAGCATGCATCTAGTGTATTAAGTTCCTGGAAAAACGGAGTAATGCAATAAGAACGATGACATGATGTAGACAAGATCCATTCATGTAGGGATAGACCCCATCTTTTTATTCTTACTAGCAACGATACATGCATGCCTTGCTGCCCCTTCTACCACTGGGAAAGGACACCGCAAGATCGAAGCCATTACAAAGCACCTCTTCACATTGCAAGATAAATAGATCAAGTTGGCAAACGAAACCCAAATATCGGAGAAGAAATATGAGGCTATAACAATCAATATTGGATATTAAATCAAGGCAAATCTGATCATAAACTCACAATTCATCGGATCCCAACAAACAGACCGCAAAGAGTCATTACATCAAATAGATCTCCAAGAGACCGTTGTATTGAGATACAAAGAGAGAAAAAGTCATCTAGCTACTACCTACGGACCCGTAGGTCTGAGTTGAACTAATCACACATCATCGGAGAGGCACCAATGAGGATGATGAACCCCTCTGTGATCGTGTTCCCCTCCGGCGGAGTGCCTAAATAGGGCTCTAGATTGGATCTCGTGGTTCTGGAACTTGCGGTGGCTGGAATAAAATTTATTTGACTCCCCTAGGGTTTCTGGAGCTAGGAAGTATTTATAGAGAGAAGAGGCAGTGCGGGAGGCCACCGAGGTGGGCACAACCCACCTAGGCCTGGGGGCCCAGGCACGCCCTGGTGGGTTGTGACCCCCTCGGGGCACCCCCCCCCCAGGTGCTTCTCTGGCCCATCTGGTGTCTTCTGGTCCAAAAAAATCCACAAAAAGTTTCGCTGCATTTGGACTCCATTTGATATTGATTTTCTGTGATGTAAAAAAACAAGCAGAAAACAACAACTGGCACTTGGCACTATGTCAATAGGTTAGTCCCAAAAAATGATATAAAATGATTGTAAAACATTCAAGAATGATAATATAACAGCATGGAACAATAAAAAATTATAGATACGTTGGAGACGTATCAATAGTCTTTGTGCATGTGCCCCCAATGACCAGCGCCTTGGAGGAACTCAGTTGTCGCTGTGTAACCCTCGCAATGATCTGAAGCACATGGCACATAATATTGTGAGATGACAAGAAACCTTTTTTTAGATTTCTCATCAGAACTATAGCCCTGTACAACATAGCCTGCACGATATGTAAACGCTAGCCAATCCAGCCGTCTGCTAGATTCTGGTCACATGCATGGATGAACTAATCTCCCGTGTGATGCAGGGATCGTCCAGGCACTGACGTCTATACAACACTGCTGTAGTACTATCGCCCATCTCTCTCTTCTGTTAACTCGGCCGACTTGCGGGGTCGGGGAGTGTGCCTATGGTCGGTTCTCAATTGCGGTCCCACATGTGTGTGCAAACACAATATGACGCGTGCTCCATATGGAGAGCGGTGTGCCAGACCGAACGACCATCTGGGATGCGACGCGAACGCGACGGGCGTGCTGTATACATGTGTACCACCATTTTCTTGAGGCTTTGCTCCATGGCGCAATCCATGGATACAAAATTATATTTAAAAGTCGAGGGTGGGGCAGTTCCGCCTAGTCGGTTCGACAGTGAGGCGAGAAGATGAGGGAGTAGGCTGCTGCAAACGTAGGGATGTGTGATTTGACGGCTCATTACTGCTGGACATGTGATGCGCGCCCTGTGATTTGACTTGCCATTATCATTATTACTGCGGCGCTACGACCGGCGTGAGTCTCCCGCTTCCTGACCACCTCCATGGTAGTATACAGGTGCCAAGTGTTGTACTCCTTACTCCTTGGAAAATGCAATAAATACTACGAAGAAAGAGATAGAGATAAGTAAAAAAGTATTCGTATAGCCAACCTTATAGCTAACCTTGTTGTATGAATGACTAACTGATGACTATGTATCACATGCCAACATCAGATAGCCTAACGCACCTGGACGGAGGAAGTAGTTTTGTGCATGCGAAGTAGACAAAAAATGCTCATTTGTAGCCGTCTAAAATCTCCAAGGGCGTGACCGTGTGAGCGAGGCGACGATCGTGGTAGGCGCGACCATGATACAGGCTACTGACAGCCCTTGGATCTAAGATCGAACGATCGCATGCTAAGTTGCTGAAAATTTGCAGAATAACCCTCTAGGATAGGATATTCACCCATAGATCTAGGACCACACCATGCAACCATTCAATCGCGGATCCAAGGGCTCTCGGAAGCCCGTATCATGGGAGCATGGAAAGCTTCGTACCACTTGTAATTTTCCCGACACTTGACGTGCGAACAAGCAGATGCATGAAGCCATTTAATTGGGCGTCTAGTAGACATGACATCTAATTGGGCCCCCATAGTCAAGTGCATGAATCCATTTATCCAGCGGGCAAGCCACTACCCTGTCGTTCGCACGCCCCACTCAGCATTTTTACAATCCGAAAACCGCTAGCAGTTCGCTCCTACTCTTCCCCAGCCATCCTTTAACATTATGGCAGTTTGCTCCTAGTCATCACGTCCTTTCACATTACAGCAGTTCCACTAATCTGGTGTACCAAATCTCCATGATTGGCGGTGAGTATAAGGTTAGAACCATCACCGGCGATGAGTTTGACGTCATCTACACCCGTTCTACCGCGATGGTGAAAGTATGCCTTGCTCGCTTTAGACACATGTTCGAAAAGTCAAAGGGTGAAGAGTGGGTCGCTGGGCTAGATGTTGAGTACACAAAAAAGTCCTGGGAAAAGAGAAGAATTTCTGCCTCTTGAGCACTTGCGTTGGTTTTCCCTTGAAGAGGAAAGGGTGGTGCAGCAAAGTAGCGTAAGTATTTCCCTCGGTTTTTGAGAACCAAGGTATCAATCCAGTAGGAGGCTACACGCCAGTCCCTCGCACCTACACAAAACAAATAAATCCTCGCAACCAATGCGATAAGGGGTTGTCAATCCCTACACGGTCACTTACGAGAGTGAGATCTGATAGATATTATAAGATAATATTTTTGGTATTTTTATGATAAAGATGCAAAGTAAAATAAAAGCAAAGTAAAAAAGCAAAGGAAATAACTAAGTATTGGAGGATTAATATGATAGAAGATAAACCCGGGGGCCATAGGTTTCACTAGTGGCCTCTCTCAAGAGCATAGGTATTTTACGGTGGGTGAACAAATTACTATTGAGCAATTGACAAAATTGAGCATAGTTATGAGAATATCTAGGTATGATCATGTATATAGGCATCACGTCCAAGACAAGTAGACCGACTCCTGCCTGCATCTACTACTATTACTCCACACATCGACCGCTATCCAGCATGCATCTAGAGTATTAAGTTCATAAGAACAGAGTAACGCCTTAAGCAAGATGACATGATGTAGAGGGATAAACTCATGCAATATGATGAAAACCCCATCTTGTTATCCTCCATGGCAACAATACAATACGTGCCTTGCTGCCCCTACTATCACTGGGAAAGGACACCGCAAGATTGAACCCAAAGCTAAGCACTTCTCCCATTGCAAGAAAGATCAATCTAGTAGGCCAAACCAAACTGATAATTCGAAGAGACTTGCAAAGATAACCAATCATACATAAAAGAATTCAGAGAAGATTCAATTATTGTTCATAGATAAACTTGATCATAAACCCACAATTCATCGATCTCAACAAACACACCACAAAAGAAGATTACATCGAATAGATCTCCACAAGAGAGGGGGAGAACTTTGTATTGAGATCCAAAAAGGAAGAAGAAGTCATCTAGCTAATAACTATGGACCCGAAGGTCTGAGGTAAACTACTCACACTTCATCGGAAGGGCTATGGTGTTGATGTAGAAGCCCTCCGTGATCGATGCCCCCTCCGGTGGAGCTCCGGAGCAGGCCCCAAGATGGGATCTCGTGGATACAAAAAGTTACGGCGGTGGAATTAGGGTTTTGGCTCCGTATCTGATCGTTTGGGGGTACGTAAGTATATATAAGAGGAAGAAGTACATCGGTGGAGCAACAGGGGGCCCACGAGGGTGGAGGGCGCGCCTGGGGGGGAGGCGCGCCCCCCTACCTTGTGGCTTCCCTGTTGGTTGCTTGACATAGGGTCCAAGTCTCCTCGATCTTGTTCGTTCCAAAAATCACGTTCCCGAAGGTTTCATTCCGTTTGGACTCCGTTTGATATTCCTTTTCTTCAAAACCCTAAAATAGGAAAAAAAACAGCAATTCTGGGTTGGGCCTCCGATTAGTAGGTTAGTCCCAAAAATAATATAAATGTGTATAATAAAGCCCAATAATGTCCAAAACAGAAGATAATATAGCATGGAGCAATCAAAAATTATAGATACGTTGGAGACGTATCAAGCATCCCCAAGCTTAATTCCTGCTCGTCCTCGAGTAGGTAAATGATAAAAATAGAATTTTTGATGTGGAATGCTACTAGGCATAATTTCAATGTAATTCATCTTAATTGTGGCATGAATATTCACATCCGAAAGATTCAAGATAAAAGTTTAATATTGACATAGAAATAATAATACTTCAAGCATACTAACTAAGCAATTATGTCTTCTCAAAATAACATGGCCAAAGAAAGTTCATCCCTACAAAATCATATAGTTTAGTCAGGCTCCATTTTCGTCACACAAGAATGCTCTCATCATGCACAACCCGATGACAAGCCAAGCAATTGTTTCATACTTTAGTAATCTCAAACTTTATAAACCTTCACGCAATACATGAGCGTGAGCCATGGATACAGCACTATGGGTGGAATAGAGTATAATGATGGGGATTATGTGGAGAAGACAAAAAAAGAGAAAGTCTCACATCAACGAGGCTAATCAATGAGCTATGGAGATGCCCGTCGATTGATGTTAATGCAAGGAGTAGGGATTGCCATGCAACGGATGCACTAGAGCTATAAATGTATGAAAGCTCAACAAAAGAAACTAGTGGGTGTGCATCCAACTTGCTTGCTCACGAAGACCGAGGGCACTTGAGGAGGCCCATTGTTGGAATATACAAGCCAAGCTCTATAATGAAAAATTCCCACTAGTATATGAAAGTGACAAAACAAGAGACTCTCTATGAAGATCATGGTGCTACTTTGAAGCACAAGTGTGGAAAAAAGGATAGTAGCATTGTCCCCTTTTATTTATTTATTTATTTATTTATTTTTTGGGGCCTTCTTTTTTTTGGCCTTTCTCTTTTTTTATTGGGACAATGCTCTATTAAATGATGATCATCACACTTCTATTTATTTACAACTCAATGATTACAACTCGATACTAGAACAAGGTATGACTCTATATGAATGCCTCCGGTGGTGTACCGGGATATGCAATGAATCAAGTGTGACATGTATGAAAGAATTATGAACGGTGGCTTTGCCACAAATACGATGTCAACTACATGATCATGCAAAGCAATATGACAATGATGAACGTGTCATGATAAACAGGATGGTGGAAAGTTGCATGGCAATATATCTCGGAATGGCTATGGAAATGCCGTAATAGGTAGGTATGGTGGCTGTTTTGAGAAAGATATAAGGAGGTTTATGTGTGAAAGAGCGTATCATATCATGGAGTTTGGATGCACCGGCGAAGTTTGCACCAACTCTCAATGTGAGAAAGGGCAATGCACAGTACCGAAGAGGCTAGCAATGATGGAAGGGTGAGAGTGTGTATAATCCATGGACTCAACATTAGTCATAAAGAACTCACTTACTTATTGTAAAAAATCTACAAGTCATCAAAAACCAAGCACTATGCGCATGCTCCTAGGGGGATAGATTGGTAGGAAAAGACCATCGCTCGTCCCCGACCGCCACTCATAAGGAAGACAATCAAAGAACACCTCATGTTTCAAATTTGTTACATAACGTTTACCATACGTGCATGCTATGGGACTTGCAAACTTCAACATAGGTATTTCTCAATTTCACAACTACTCAACTAGCACAACTTTAATATCACTACCTCCATATCTCAAAACAATCATCAAGCATCAAACTTCTCTTAGTATTCAAAAAACTCATAAGAAAGTTTTTACTAATATTGAATACCTAGAATATTAGGATTATTTAAGAAAATTACCATGCTATTTAAGACTCTCAAAATAATGTAAGTGAATCATGAGAGATCAATAGTTTCTATAAAACAAATCCACCACCGTGCTCTAAAAGATATAAGTGAAGTACTAGAGCAAAACTATATAGCTCAAAATATATAAGTGAAGCACATAGAGTATTCTAATAATTTCCGAATCATGTGTATCTCCCTCAAAAGGTGTGTAAATCAAATATGATTGTGGTAAACTAAAAATCAAAGACTCAAATCATACAAGACGCTCCAAGCAAAACACATATCATGTGGTGAATAAAAATATAGCTCCAAGTAAAGTTACCGATGGAAGTAGACGAAAGAGGGGATGCCTTCCGGGGCATACCCAAGCTTTGGCTTTTTGATGTCCTTAGATTATCTTGGGGGTTCCATGGGCATCCCCAAGCTTAGGCTCTTTCCACTCCTTGTTCCATAATCCATCAAATCCTTACCCAAAACTTGAAAACTTCACAACACAAAACTTAAAGTAGAAAATCTCGTGAGCTCCGTTAGGGAAAGAAAACAAAACACCACTTCAAGTTACTGTAATTAACTCATTCTTTATTTATATTGGTGTTAAACCTACTGTATTCCAACTTCTCTATGGTTTATAAACTATTTTACTAGCCATAGATTCATCAAAATAAGCAAACAACACACGAAAAACATGATCTGTCAAAAACAGAACAGTCTGTAGTAATCTGTAGCTAGCGCAAGATCTGGAGCCCCAAAAATTCTAAAATAAATTGCTGGACGTGAGGAATTTATCTATTAATAATCTGCAAAAAGAATTGACTAAATATCACTTTCCAAATAAAAATTAAAGCAGTTCTCATGAGCGCTAAAGTTTCTGTTTTTTACAGCAAGATTAACAAGACTTTCCCCAAGTCTTCCCAACTGTTCTACTTGGCACAAACACTAATTAAACACAAAAAACAGAAATAAAACAGAGTCTAGATAAATTATTTATTACTAAACAGGAGTAAAAAGCAAGGAATAAAAATAGAATTGGGTTGCCTCCCAACAAGAGCTATCGTTTAACGCCCCTAGCTAGGCATAAAAAGCAAGAATAGATCTAGGTATTGCCATCTTTGGTCTTAGGAAAGAAAAGAGCAAAATTGGTATCTATGGAATTAATCTTTCTATTTTGATAAAGCACATGGCTATTAATGGTAGAGGAAAGATTAAGTATGTTACGGAAATTTGTATCTAGGCTAGCCTTCATCTCTTTGATAGATTCGTTTTGGTAAGAGAGCAAAAGAGATGTAGATTCAACTTTCTCATTCATGGGGTGCCAAAATATGGTTTTCATTTTTTCATAAGTGTCTACGGAATCCCCTTCAAGAAAACCTTCTTCAAATATAGAATCTAAGACATGCTTAAAAGAAGAAGGTAGGGCAACATAAAAGCTTTTCAAGTAAACTTCAATTTGGTATTGAGGCACATAGCTAGCCCTGATTCTTAATAGTCTATCCCAAGCATCTTTAAAAGATTCATCAAGTAAGTAACGAAAAATTCCGGAGTCATCTTCATCAAAATTATTAAGATTCTCATTGATAACCCTAGTAGGACTTTCCATAGCATCTTTATTTATGAGTTTAGCGAGAATAGAAGGATTGTCCAAAGTACTAAAACTCGGGAGAGAACTCCCAACCCTTTTTGATTCCAACATAGCGGAAGAAAGGTGAGCGGAAAAGAGAAGGTGAATAGAGAAAGATAGGGAGGACGGAGAGAGAGAGGGCGAATAAAATGGCAAGGGTGAAGTGGGGGAGAGGAAAACGAGAGGCAAATGGCAAATAATGTAATGCGGGAGATAAGGGTTTGTGATGGGTACTTGGTATGTTGACTTTTGCGTAGACCTCCCCGGCAATGGCGCCAGAAATACTTCTTGCTACCTCTTGAGCACTTGCGTTGGTTTTCCCTTGAAGAGGAAAGGGTGGTGCAGCAAAGTAGCATAAGTATTTCCCTTAGTTTTTGAGAACCAAGGTATCAATCCAGTAGGAGGCTACGCGCCAGTCCCTCACACCTAGACAAAACAAATAAATCCTCGCAACCAACGCGATAAGGGGTTGTCAATCCCTACACGGTCACTTACGAGAGTGAGATCTGATAGATATGATAAGATAATATTTTTGGTATTTTTATGATAAAGATGCAAAGTAAAATAAAAGCAAAGTAAAAAAGCAAAGGAAATAACTAAGTATTGGAGGATTAATATGATAGAAGATAGACCCGGGGGCCATAGGTTTCACTAGTGGCTTCTCTCAAGAGCATAGGTATTTTACGGTGGGTGAACAAATTACTGTTGAGCAATTGACAGAATTGAGCATAGTTATGAGAATATCTAGGTATGATCATATATATAGGCATCACGTCCAACACAAGTAGACCGACTCCTGTCTGCATCTACTACTATTACTCCACACATCGACTGCTATCCAGCATGCATCTAGAGTATTAAGTTCATAAGAACAGAGTAACGCCTTAAGCAAGATGACATGATGTAGAGGGATAAACTCATGCAATATGATGAAAACCCCATGTCGGTGTCAAAACTGGTGGATCTCGGGTAGGGGGTCCCGAACTGTGCGTCTAGGCCGGATGGTAACAGGAGGCAAGGGACATGAAGTTTTACCCAGGTTCGGGCCCTCTCGATGGAGGTAAAACCCTACGTGCTACTTGATTAATATTGATGATATGGGTAGTACAAGAGTAGATCTACCACGAGATCGGAGAGGCTAAACCCTAGAAGCTAGCCTATGGTATGATTGTTGTTCTTGTGTATGTTGTCCTACGGACTAAAACCCTCCAGTTTATATAGACACCGGAGAGGGTTAGGGTTACACAAAGTCGGTTACAATGGTAGGAGATCTACATATCCGTATCGCCAAGCTTGCCTTCCATGCCAAGGAAAGTCCCTTCCGGACACGGGACGAAGTCTTCAATCTCGTATCTTCATAGTCCAGGAGTCCGGCTGAAGGTATAGTCCGGCTATCCGAACACCCCCTAATCCAGGACTCCCTCACCCCATCTTGTTATCCTCGATGGCAATAATACAATACGTGCCTTGTTTCCCCTACTGTCACTGGGAAAGGACACCGCAAGATTGAACCCAAAGCTAAGCACTTCTCCCATTGCAAGAAAGATCAATCTAGTAGGCCAAACCAAACTGATAATTCGAAGAGACTTGCAAAGATAGCCAATCATACATAAAAGAATTCAAAGAAGATTCAAATATTGTTCATAGATAAACTTGATCATAAACCCATAATTCATCGGTCTCAACAAACACACCGCAAAAGAAGATTACATCGAATAGATCTCCACAAGAGAGGGGGAGAACTTTGTATTGAGATCCAAAAGGAGAGAAGAAGCCATCTAGCTAATAACTATGGACTCGAAGGTCTGAGGTAAACTACTCACACTTCATCAGAAGGGCTATGGTGTTGATGTAGAAGCCCTCCATGATTGATTCCCCCTCCGGTGGAGCTCCGGAATAGGCCCCAAGATGGGATCTCATGGATACAGAAAGTTACGGTGGTGGAATTAGGGTTTTGGCTCCGTATCTGATCGTTTGGGGGTACGTAGGTATATATAGGAGGAAGAAGTACGTCGGTGGAGCAACAAGGGGGCCACGAGGGTGGAGGGCGCGCCTGGGGGGTAGGCGTGCCCCTCTACCTTGTGGCTTCCCTGTTGCCTGCTTGACGTAGGGTCCAAGTCTCCTGGATCTTGTTCATTCCATAAATCACGTTCTCGAAGGTTTCATTCCGTTTGGACTCCCTTTGATATTCCTTTTCTTCAAAACCCTAAAATAGGCAAAAACAGCAATTCTGGGATGGGCCTCCGTTTAGTAGGTTAGTCCCAAAAATAATATAAAAGTGTATAATAAATCCCAATAATGTCCAAAACAGAAGATAATATAGCATGGAGCAATCAAAAATTATAGATATGTTGGAGACTATCAAGAATCTAAAGGAGAAAGAGAAGAAGAAGCCTGCCGTGATCCAGGTTTGCGTCCATAACTTGTGCTTGGTCTACCACATATGCCATGCCGATGTTGAGTGCGAGGATTTAAGAACTTCCTCGCGGGCGACAAAGTCAAATCCGTTTTTGTAGACTTTATGAACGACAAAGAAGTCCTGAATCGGATAGGCCTCATTGTAGGCCAGCCCTTCGATCTCTAGAGGAATGGGCTGGTATCCTCCCGTCAGCCTTAAATGTTGACCCTGGCAGCAACCATGGTTGATCCTTCGTACGGTAAACTGACGAAACCTCCACCCAAGTTTCATCTTGCATGGCAGTGGAATGTACTAGATAGAGACCACATATAGTACGCTGCAATGGATGCCTACCTTTGTTTCAATATCTACAAGGGTTGGATGAAGAGAGAGAGCCAAGTGTGCGGTTCACGCAAAGAAGTATCGGTCAAGAGGAAGAGGGACAAGGATGAAGTCGAGCACGTGGATGAGGAGTCCGAGTAAGGTGGCAGTGTCGTTGCTCATGGTGGTTCTAGTGAAGTGTCTACCAGATTAGTTGCTTAGTTTAATTTCAGGGTGCTTAGTTTTATTTGAGGGGTGTGTTGTGCTGAGCCCCAGCAGAACTATGTTATATTCCTTCTCGTTACTTTAACTCTTCAGTACGTACATACTACTATTTCTTACAGTTCATCTTGTAGTTGGTAGTACTACCACTCGTTTCTTCACATTATATACGTTTAATATATATGGCCACCATCATATAGCCAGCAGTTGGCTATACTATTAACCACGCTCTAACCATGCCACATGCGCAAAACACTT
The DNA here is from genome assembly GCF_056163025.1 of Triticum urartu. Taxonomy (NCBI): domain Eukaryota; kingdom Viridiplantae; phylum Streptophyta; class Magnoliopsida; order Poales; family Poaceae; genus Triticum; species Triticum urartu. The sequence goes on along the minus strand of NC_141875.1, from coordinate 107,557,771 downwards.
AAATGAGATATGTAATTCTAAAAAAACTTAAATGAGAGAAGTTTACGCAAAGCATGAAAGAGTTTAGTTGTCAAAGAATTAAAATAGGTATGCTAATTTATTTAATAGACATTAGCACCCCATCTAAGCACGTACTAGTTTTTTTAGTAGTACTATATGCATAATTTGGCGACTAGCGCTCTGTATATGTACCACCTTTTTTCTTTAATTTCATCTTGTTAGTTTTACTCCATGGTGCAATCCATCGATTATACTACTGTACAAAAGTATACATTTAAAAGGCCAGAGGGCAGGGCAGTCTCGCTTGGTCGGTTTCACGAGAGATGACGACCTTTGTCATTTGACAACTCATTACTGCTGGAAGGCAGGGCCTTGTGATTTGACTGCTCATATAAATATTGCGGATGACCTGAGGAGGAGCAAAGAACCATGCGGTATACTCAAGTTTTCCACTAGAGTACTAGTATGACGGAGGAGCACGAAACACGGCAACCCAGTGCGTTATGGCGATAAAAATATTCTAATTTGCTAGTCATCGATCCCATGGCACCGCTCATCGTTATCATTATTCTATTCATGCCTCGCAGAGAACGTGACACGTGAGGCGAAACACCCAAAGCAAAATAAGAAACACAGGAGAAAAAGAAGAAGGAAGATTACCCCCCCCCCCAAAAGAAGGAAGATGCGCACACAAGTCTAGGGTGTTGCTCTCTACTACATGAGGGGTTGCTGGCCGCGGAGTCGTAACTGCTTGTTCATCGCCTCCACGACCTCCGTCTCCTTGTGCATCTCCTCCGCCATCCTCTTCATTCTGTCCATGACACGGGATTTCTCGACGCGAGCCTTCATCATTTGTTCCACGGCCACATTATGTACCTTGACAGCAGCCGGGTGCTCGATGCGGAGCTTCGCCAACTCCTCCTTCTGTTCCATGATGAGGGCATGCGACATCTTCACCGAGGAACTACTCTTCTCATGCAGCTTCTTCCAGCCAGTGTACTCCTCTTTCAGCAGGTCGAGCTCGTGGCGGAGCTTCGCCTTGTCCTCCTGAAGTTGCAGGATTTCGTCGGTCGCCTTCTTATCCGAGGCAATGCTCTTCTTCAGCAGCATCACCAAGCCGACGGCTCTCCTTCAGAAGCTCCACCAAGCCATCGATGAACTCCTTCTACTTATTGAGTTGATCAAGCATGTCGTCGAGGGATAACGACTCCAGTGCCGCCAGCTCGGCATGTTCGCCTCCGCGGCTAGGGCGCTCCTGGGAGCCCTCGCCTACACGTGAGAGATCTTTCGAGGTCTCTGCCAGGCGGCAAGCCCTCTCTTTTTTTCCGCACCCTTGGTCATCGCTCCCTTGTTACGAATAGTTCTTGATCTAGAGCTCTGCACACCGGCCATGGCAAGGACAGACGAACAAGAAAGACTTACGATGAGGAAGATGTAGAGTGATTTTCGGCTAGGTACTAGTTCCTCTTTTTATAACCTAGTACTAGCACTAGTACTAAAGCCTACATAGCGGGAACACGTTTAGGTTTGTTACGTACTAGGTGTGAGCAGGTTTGCACTTAATTATACTATACTTTGGAATGTGATGGAAACAAGCTAAAGATTAATTGGTTTCGAGGCCCGAAACGGCTCCCGATGAGTTTTTTGGAACACAAATTTCAAGTACAACTACTCAAATGCGATCGCACAAGTCAGTGATGTAACTGGTCATACATGTCAGACCAAGTCGATGTGTGTCCCTTCGGTGAGATGCGGGTCCGACCGACTGTCTGTTGGTGCGACCGACCGTAAGTATTATGCGATGGAGACTTCTGGTTGTGGCTTCGAGTAATTTCACGACCAAGCATTCAAAAACTAGTGATAAATCAATTACTACCATCTTTTTCTAATCGAACAGGTATTTTCACAGGAATAAAATACATATAGATGGAGTGATTGTCATGGTTGCAAACCGCCATGGCACCGCAAGTTCACTGAAGTAGCAACCGAGTAGGTCACAGCATCGCTAGCGGTGAAGGAGGGAAGCTCACCTCGCCTACGATGCATGCCCAATGGTGCCGCCGCAGCTGGTCCTGCGATTTGTCTTCTCCTACCGCCCATTTGAACAGTTGCACCGGCTGCTCATGTCATTCCGCAAGCATGCACATTCTTTCCTCCGCAGTCGACTCCGTGAATATGATCTCTGCCATTAGCCCCAGCTCGAAATCAACGCGACGCCACTAGATGCTGACATCCCTCGGCATCTCTCCCATAAGATCGACTTGCGCCTCCGCCTTGTGCTTCACCAGGCACAGCTCCTTCGAACTTATCTCCAATCGATTCGACGCTTCCTCGATCCAATTTGCCCTTGCTACCCACTACCTGAAATGCAGCCCTGGCATGTCCTCCGGCGCCATCGATATGTGATTCCAGAGCAATGGATCCCATCTGAAACACATGTGGGTTTTGCTCAAAGGTGGCAGTGATGCGGGCCACAGTGAGAGGGCAACTCGCGGGATCCTGGGACCTAAGGATTATCCATGGCGGGATCCGGTGGGCGAGGCAGGGAGGTGAGCATAGGCGATGTGAGAGCCCTACGAGGCTAAGATAAAGATAATACTACTCCACTCCGTACATATTTAAATACAAAGGCCACCAACAGTAACCCAGGCAAAAATTGATCATCCCACCTGCGTCCTGGTTTATTGGCCCCCTTTTTATTTTGTGCCAATTTTTGACCAAAAATTTAACTAAGAAAATGTTAATGCATGTCACCAAAAATTATATCATTGGAATCACATTTGAACATAGTTTTCAATGAGATTAATTTTTATGACATGCATAAATATTGGGTTACTTAAAATTATGGTCAAAAATTGGCACAAAATACGAAGGAGACCAATGGAAGTAGCAACCCATGATTTAACTACTCGCATGCACGCAGTGGAGTAGTAATGTCTTTCTCAACTACTTCCTCTCTCATGTCCACTCAATTTGCATGCACTGTATTAATTAACCATCAATGAAGTGAACGACTTTACACGTGCCAAATTATCACATGGGGTGGTGTAAGGTCATATTTATCCCTAAGGTGTTTTGGTGATTGATGACAATGCTTTTGTGGACTAATCATGTGCTTTGAGCTTTTCAGGGATTCATCCTTTCGCACGAGACGATTCTTTCCCCTCGGAGTTTGTTATTCAAGACGGTGTAGCTCTTTCATTTCTAGTTTTGTGGTCTTGTCTCGTAGGAGTCTCCGTGCTATCAAGAGGGGGTCCGCTTTGGTAAGGCTTGGGTGGAATCATCACGTACACTTCCTTTTAGCACCCTCTAAGCCTTCCCGCGTCGTTGGAGGTCTCTTTTCTTGCGCTTTGAGCATACTGTGGTCCAAGCGGTAGTACCGCGGAACCCAGCGGTAGTACCGCTTGTGGGTTCTCAGCCGCAGTACCGCGGTACCCAGCGGTAGTACCGCTTGTGGGCTCACAGCCGCAGTACCGCTGTGGTACAGGGCTCCTATCGAGTCGACTCGAGGGGGTCGTCTCTCGTGTCGGGTTGTGCGGCACTTCGCAGCGGCAGTAGAAGCGGTAGAACCGCTGGTGAGCGGTAGTACCGCCCTACCACCGCGGCAGTGCCACACTGGGCATGGTCCCTGCTTTTTCTTCAAGCCCTCCCATACTGCACGGTAGTACCGCGAGGGGGAGCGATAGTACCGCTGGGTCCAGCAGTAGTACCGCTGCCACCTGCGATAGTACCGCCCTCTGCGGGGCTGTTGTGGGGGTAACGGTTGGATGGTTTCCCCTTGTATAAAAGGGGGTCCCCTTCTTCTTGGTTGACTTACCTCTTCCCCCAAAAGCTCCATTAATGCTCCCAAGCTCTATTTTCGCCCGATCTCTCTTCCTAGCCAATCAAACTTGTGTAACGCCCTCGATGCGGCTATATCTCCCACGTGTCGAAGCACGACTTAGAGGCATAACCGCATTGAAAGCAATGCCGCAAGTGAGGTAATCTTCACACAACCCATGTAATACATAAGGGAAAGAGATACATAGTTGGCTTACAATCGCCACTTCACACAATTACATGAATAAAGCATTACATCAACCAGATACAATCAAGGTCCGACTACGGAACCAAAATAAAATAAGACTACCCCAAAAGCTACATAGATCCCCGATCGTCCCAACTGGGCTCCACTACTGATCAAATGGAAACGGAACAACAAAACGAACACGAACTCCATCAAGCTCCTCCTTAGCTCGGTTTCGTCACCTGCACGATATCGTCAGCACCTGCGAACTGGTTTTGGAAGTATCTATGAGTCACGGGGACTCAGCAATCTCACACCCTCGCGATCAAGACTATTTAAGCTTATAGGAAGGGTAAAGGTATGATGTGGACCTGCAGCAAGTGACTAGCATATTTGGTGGCTAACATATGCGCAAAAGAGAGTGAGAAGAGAAGGCAAAGGCACGAGCGACAAACTATGATCAAGAAGTGATCCTAGAACAACCTAGGTCAAGCATTACTCCAACATCGTGTTCACTTCCCGGACTCCGCCGAGAATAGACCATCATGGTTACACATGCTGTTGATGCATTTTAATTAAGGTAAGCTTCAGGTTTTCTACAACCGGACATTAACAAATTCCCATCTGCCCATAACCGTGGGCACGGCTTTCGAAAGTTCAAATCCCTGCAAGGGAGTCCCAACTTAGCCCATCACAACCTCTCACGGTCAACGAAGGATATTCCTTCTCCCAAGACAATCCGATCAGACTCGGCATCCCGGTTACAAGACATCCTCGACAATGGTAAAACAAGTCCAGCAAAGCCGCCCGAATGTGCCGACAAATCCTGATAGGAGCTGCACATATCTCGTTCTCAGGGCACACTCAGATGAGACATCCTATGAGTAAAACCAACCCTCAAGTTGCCCCGAGGTGGCCCCGCAGTCTACTCGGTTCAGACCAACACTTAGAGAAGCACTGGCCCGGGGGGTTAAAATAAAGATGACCCTTGAGTCCGCGAAACCCAAGGGAAAAGGCTAGGTTGTTAGTGCAAATGGTAAAACCAAGGTTGGGCCTTGCTGGAGGAGTTTTATTCAAAGCAAACTGTCAAAGGGTTCCCATTATAACCCAACCGTGTAAGGAACGCAAAATCCGGTAACATAACACCGATATGACGGAAACTAGGGCGGCAACAGTGGAACAAAACACCAGGCATAAGGCCGAGCCTTCCACCCTTTACCAAGTATATAGATGCATTAATTAAAATAAGAGATATTGTGATATCCCAACAAAATATCCATGTTCCAACATGGAACAAACTCCAATCTTCACCTGCAACTAACAACGCTATAAGAGGGGCTGACCAAAGTGGTAACATAGCCAAACAACGGTTTGCTAGGACAAGGTGGGTTAGAGGCTTGGCTTAACAATATGGGAGGCATGATAAGCAAGTGGTAGGTATCGTAGCATAGGCATAGCAAAAGAGCGAGAAACTAGCAAGCAAAGATAGAAGTGATTTCGAGGGTATGGTCATCTTGCCTGAGATCCCGCAAGGAAGAAGAACGAGTCCATGAAGGAGACAAACGAACGTAGTCGAACGGATCCTCACAAACGCAACGTTATCAGAACCAACCCGAAGAAGCAACACCGAAAAGAAGCACACAACATAGTAAACAACCACCACATGACCATGGCATGATGCACAACCAAGTATGATGCATGTCCGGTTTAATGAAGCATGGCATGGTAAAATGCACAAACAACCCTACAAATTAAGTGGAGCTCAACATGCCACGAAGTTGCATATTGAAGAAAACACCACATGACTTATTTAGTTCTCTCTCGTCGGGTACTCAACAATATTAAATGTTGGTTAGCATGGCAAGGGGTGAAGAAAAAGATAACTACCTATCTAGGCAAGTTTAAATGAGGCCGGAACAACAAACAACAAGTCAAGAAAAATCCCCATGTGCAATTTAAGGATTTGGTACTGTTCTGCCCTAAACCATATTTTAGAGTTGTTAAACATTCAAAGTAAGGCCACCATGTTAAACTAGGCATTTTTCTACCCCATTTACATATAAAGTTTATTAAATTCCGAGTTACGGTTATTTAGTTATGAATTAAATCATTTTAACATGACATAGGAGCAAATTTAAACAAACAGCATTTTAAGCATTTTAGACATGGATGAAAATGACGTATTATGAAACTAGATGAAAAACTAATCATATTTCATATATAAATTGTTTTAATCCGATGCATGGTTCAACAGTTATTAAATGCATGATCTAGAGGGACTTTTCTGCAAAACTGTTGTCTCGGGAATAAATGATAAAATCGCCAAAATGAAAAAAAAAAGGTGCAGGCTAAATCTGGTGGGCACTAGGAGTTCACCATGGGCCTAGCCCATTAAGCGGATGAGGCCGGAGGCGGGCTGGGCTTTGTGCGTAGATCTGGGCCGTTCGGGGCATGGCCCACGTGGAGGTGCGTGAGGAGGCGGCCCAGGGGTGTGGTCGAGCAGGCCAGATCTGCAGCACTGGGCCACGAAGCGAGACGCGACAGGAGGGCGCTGGACTTGGGATCGAGACGAGGCCCAGCTGGATCCACGCGACGAGGAGTCAACGCGGGGCGCGGCTCCGTCGTCCTCCTCTCGAACGGAGGCAGTGCAGGACTTGTGGACAAGCGCTCGCGAGGCAGGGGCCGAAGACGAAGCGGCACGGCTGGACGGCGGCAAAGCAGCAGCAGAGGGCGGCGTCTGGCACGATGCAGGGGACGGCGAGGGAACTTGGGGCTCCGGGAAGACGGCGGTGGGACGTCAGAAGCAGCAGAAGAGGTCGGGGATGAGGAATCCATGGCGGAGGCGGCGAGATCCGGCGGTTCCCGGTCGGATCTGACGCGAAACTGCGGCGGTGGTGGACTCTGGTAGAGCATAGGCGTCCATGGCGTCGGTCCCTGTGAAGAGAAATGAGAGAGATGAGAGAAAACTGAGAGAGAGCTTGAAGAGATGGGAAAAAGGAAGGAAAGGGAGAGGCGACGGGGTCCTGGATCGATCGAGATGGGGAAGGGCGGCCGGCGATGCTGCCCCTGTGGGCGTGCTGTCGCAAGGAGCGGCGGGCGCTGGACACGTCCGGGAGCGCAGAACCGAGGGGATCGAGGAACGGAGCGCGGTGGTTGGTGGGGCACTGAAATAGAGAAGAGATAGTGGGGTGGCGGCGGCTAGGAGGATCCCTAGGAAAAAGGGTTAGGTTCAAAATGGACTAGGGTAGACTAAATATATACATCACGGATTAGGTTAGGGGCTATCTCGACCCTACGATCGCAATCGGACGATCGCGGATAAAATAGCTAGGGAGTCCAAATGAGAAAACAATGATGTTTTGTAGATGTTTGGGGATGATCCGGATCCAACGGTGACGACTGTCCGGGTCGGGTCCGGGACAACTATCGGACACGCGCGCGAGGAGGGCCGCGGGCTGACGAGAGAGGTTAGGTTGGACCTGGCAGTGGGCTATGTGGACAGTCTCGAGCTGAGAGAAGAGAAGAGAGGGAGGCCCGGCGACTATTTCCATAGACCAAAAACGTCCGACAATTTGACCGACTATATTGTCGCTATAGTTATCCGTTGGGGCATCAAACGGACTCCGAATGCGATGGAACTTGGCAGGCGGTCTACTAACACTAAAACAACACCGCATGCCAACTTTCAACCCAAACCGAGAACATTTTCCGGCCACTTATAAAATACTATTTCGGACATGCCGCGGGCGCGTGCAAGTGTGTCTGGGCTCAGAACGGACAACGGACGGAACGAGGAGACCGGGACGGATGCAAGTTTTGAAAACACGATGATGCAATGCGGATGATGACATAGCAAGATGCGACACGCAAGCAAATGACAAGGCAAAATAGTGAATAACTGGAGGACATCTGGCACATCGGTCTCGGGGCGTTACAACACTCCACCACTATGAGAGGATCTCGTCCCGAGATCTAGGATGACACTGGAGGGAAAATGGAAGAGGAAGATAAGAGGTAAGACTAAGTTGCTTCTTTGACAAATGAGTGAAACCAAAGAACCTTGAAAGGTTGAACAACTTGAAAGAAAGAATACAACAGAGATGAACAAAGTTGAAAACACTCCGTTAGAAAAAGAGGAACAAGGAACCTTACGGGAACCTTGTAGGTTGAAAGACATAAGAAAAAGGGTAGCAATGGACAAAAGTACATGCAAGCACTCCGGTTGAAACAAGATGCAAGGATTTATAAGGCGAAAAGAACTTGAGCAAAAGGGCACAACACTCCGGTTAAATGGATAGGCATGAAAAGAACAAACTTAGGAGAATGGAGAAGAAAAAGCCAACTTCTATCACGAAAGAGCTCGAAAAGGCATACTTAGGAGAAGGGTCGAACGGAGTAGTTGGAACACCAACAACGAAAAGGATAAGCTTGAGTGGGCCTTAAGGAGAACATCTCCAAAACTTAAGGTGAAACTCTGCCACTACTGGAAACAAAAGATTGGATTGATAACACCAAGGAGACGAGAAGATTATTTCACCGGAAGGATAAATGAAGAACTTGGGTCATTTATGAGCACCATAATAGCAACAATCCTTAGGGAAAACTTTAGGTGAAATATAACCCAAGATAATCCCAATGAAGAGATTGTTGGGTTGCAAAGGATCTGATGAACGAATTGAAAATGATGGGTTTACAATATGTCATCCCGGACAACTTGTGAATCATGAAACACCAAGCAATTGTCAAAAATGATGTAACACCACCTCAAAAGATAAGGTAGAACGAATTGCACTTCGGAATGAAAGATGAAGAATACATGAGCTCGTCTGAAAAAGAATCTCAATGAACACTTCGAGAAGGAATTAAATCCTTGATGAACCATCATGTAGAACCTCCATGAAGAACTCCGGTAATGAAAGAATGATCAAACGAAAAGAAAGAGAAGTTGAAAACACAAGGTGAATCCTTGTAATGACTTAGATGGATCTTCGTGATGATATAATTGAGAGAGTTTGGAATTGCGGGAAAAGAAGATGAAACAATTGAAACCAAGAATTTTGATGAGGCTCCGGAATAAGGAATTAATCACTTGGGTGAAACACGAATAAGAATTATGTTATGCTTATCCTTCACCAATTTAAATTGATGAAAAGCAACGGATTTTTGCATACTACTTATTCTCGTTGAAAAGGATTAAGAGAGGTATAGCATAAATTTGAGAAGGTCCTCACGAAACCAGCGGTAGGATTGGAAAGAACGAGTGGCTTGATACGTAATGAAGGAAGAGATCTCTTGAACGAACCACCGTAAGAATTGAAAATGAACGAAGTAAAGGGATGAATCACCGGGTAAGAATTGTGAAATGAACGAAGATACTTGAGACAATCTAGATACATGAGAATGAAGGGATCACGAACTAATTAGAGATCACTTGAACGAAGCACCGGTAAGATTTGGAGAACCATAGCTGAAAGCTGAGAATGATTAAATCCTAGATGATGGGCTCCGGATAATCAAACTGAACAGAATCTTGAATTGCTCTGGATAGGTGAAAAGAATATCTCCCAATCGAATACAATTATGAGAGGCTGACAACAAGCTAGAATCACGAATCTTGAAGAGAATGGGGCAGATTGAGGAGAAAATCTTCTTTGGTCTTCAAAATCTGAGAATGGCGACGAGAAAGACCACCAATAATTATTGAGGCACTCCGGAATGAAGAATGGAAAGGTTGAGCCAACGATGAAAAGAATTTGAAAGATCTTGGAGAAATACATATGACCGATGATGAATCATTCTTACGTCAAACTTTGAAAAGAATTTAGGATAGCTCCGGGAAAATTAGCAGAGTCAGGTAAGATCCTGGGAAAAGACCTGTGGGTTAGGGCCCACTCAAGAGAAACACCGTTGAAAATATTACTAGAAAAAAGAGATTGCACCGGTTGAATTAAAAGGCTTGAATGAGATAACATCCTCGAAAGAGCTTGAACGAAGGTAGAGTGGAAACACGAATCTTCTAGATATCTTGAGCAGTCCAGAATAATAGAATAGCGAGAAGTGGATGATTAAGAGGTGCACCGGCACGAGAAAAACATTTGAAAACAAGGAAAAGAATGTGATCAAACACCGAAAGCTTGAATTGAAACCACCGAAGAAGAAAAGAATGGAGAAAGATGAACGAGTAGAGCATCCTCAAGAGAACCACCGGGTAAGAACGTTGATTGAAAAGAATGGAGAGACTTCACATCCATAAAATGGATAACGAATTAAGAAATCTGAGTCCTTGAAGAAAAAAGGGTGGGAGGGCGGGAAAACAAAGGCAGCTTGGGACAAATGAAATGAACACCGTTGAGAAGAAATGATAATTGATCTTGCTGATGTTGAAATGATCGGATCCACTTGAAGAGAAACACACCGGTTCAGAAGAAATTGAGATGGCAAACTCGAAGATCAAAAAGGATTCGTATTCACATAGGAATATGAGAACACCGTTTAGGAGAGGTATGGAATCAACACTTGACTTCGAAGCAACTCGAATACCACAACTCAAAACAAAACAAAGGATTGGCTTGCAGAATAAGCCGGAACAAACATATGATAGAGATTTCGTCCGAAGTTTTTGTGGTGGGGCCTACACAGGCTCGATCATACAGCACCATCATGTACAAGGCAGTGCACATGACATACGAAGCGTCCCCGAGTCGGCATAGACAAGGACTCTTTAAGACACAACGAGACCACTGTAAAACCAACCGTGGATAGGCAGACCACTAGACGTCGAACCCCAATTTCATATCATACATCTGTCGGAAAGATATCCTAAGAGCTACTTGAATTCCCACTTATAAACTCCCGAAACTTTCCGGTTGTGCAATCAGGTGTTGGGGATACAGGGGAAGCATAATATCTCACCCAAAGCTAGCAAATCCTACATCCAGCTGTATCCATCCTTCAACACATAACCAAGAAACCTTCGGAAATCATTTACCTCAACCTTCAAAAAGCATCCATTATACGAGTTATGGCAATACTCCCGAACTCCCGCCCCAGTACTGGGTGGCGTCGAGGTTATCTCACCAACAACTGTATAAAAGAGATTTTCGATGTCGGCGAAACTCAGGTATTCCAGAACTGCAACGATAAAATTGTGACGACAACACCTCGGAGCTCAACTCCCCGTGACACTGCCACAACCCCTAAATGTCAGGAGGCACCAAGAACAATGTTCTCGTCACAAAACCATCAGGACGATTCCAAGATACCCACGTGATCCTAAAAAAATTTAGTGAAATTTGAGAAGAGAAGAGTCAAAACTCTATGTCAGGATACCTCACCAGAGCGACGAAGGGACTGAGGAGTAAAAGAATTCCTACTCTTCGATATATATAATCCTAAATGACTCAAAACATTTTTCTAGACTCAACAACGCCAGCGATTCGATCAAGCAGGGGGCTCCTAAGGTCGGGGAAGGCTCTGATTACCAACTTGTAACACCCTCGATGCGGCTATATCTCCCACGTGTCGAATCACGACTTAGAGGCATAACCGCATTGAAAGCAATGTCGCAAGTGAGGTAATCTTCACACAACCCATGTAATAAATAAGGGGAAAGAGATACATAGTTCGCTTACAATCGCCACTTCACACAATTACATGAATAAAGCATTACATCAACCAGATACAATCAAGGTCTGACTACGGAACCAAAATAAAAGAAGACTACCCCAAAAGCTACACAGATCCCCGATCGTCCCAACTGGGCTCCACTACTGATCAACTGGAAACAGAACAACAAAATGAACACGAACTCCATCGAGCTCCTCCTTAGCTTGGTTTCGTCACCTGCACGATATCATCAGCACCTGCAAACTGGTTTTGGAAGTATCTGTGAGTCATGGGGACTCAGCAATCTCACACCCTCGCGATCAAGACTATTTAAGCTTATAGGAAGGGTAAAGGTATGATGTGGAGCTGCAGCAAGCGACTAGCATATTTGGTGGCTAACATATGCGCAAAAGAGAGCGAGAAGAGAAGGCAAAGGCACGAGCGACAAACTATGATCAAGAAGTGATCCTAGAACAACCTACGTCAAGCATTACTCCAACACCGTGTTCACTTCCCGGACTCCGCCGAGAAGAGACCATCACGGTTACACACGCTGTTGATGCATTTTAATTAAGGTAAGTGTCGGTGTACTAGAGTAGGGGTACCCTAGTATCCCGAACTTGTGCACGGGCAGTCGCAGCATCCCGCGGCAAGGCTTGCCGAGTGACCGCCAAGACCCTCCGCGGCTACTTTGAAGACCATTCAAGAGCAAAGTACTCAAACCAAGGCCCCGGCAAGAGGAGCTGGCCGGGAAGGAAACAAAACCCCGGCAAGAGGAGCTTGCCGGGAAGGCCAACCAAGGCATACCAAGAAAACTTGCCGCGACGCGCCACGCGTCCCGGCAAGGCCCGGTGAGCGACAAGCTCCCGAACACGACAAGACGACGACCGCGGCAAGGAGCTTGCCGCGGGAAACCCCCACTTCGTGCCCGCGCTCCAGCACACCCGCCAACGTGTCGCTCTAGGACCCTCCCAAGCACACGTGGCAGGAGGCAGTGCGGCTAGGGGTGTGCGGTGGCAAGCAGGCGCTGACAAGATAACCATCGTGGTAAATGGTGGCGTCCCTAGCGGTCCCTTTCGGTACTGTTTAGGCGACACAGACGGGCAATTAATGCCCTTGTCCCCTGCCGCCAGGGTTAGGTATGATACACTGTAGCAGGTAGTTGTGCCTACCACAGCACCTTTCCATTTTTGCCCTTTACCTCCGTTGCCACCTGTCGGTAACCCCTTGAGCATATAAAAGGAGGCCCGTGTGCAACGAGGGAAGGGGGAGCCAGTTCGAACACTCACGCTCGGTCTTGCTAGCCGCTGGTGTGTACTGTAGCACTCCGCGCTCCCGAGCTAGAAATCAATACAAAACCACAAAGCAGGAGTAGGGTTTTACGCATCCGTGCGGCCCGAACCTGGGTAAATCGCTCGCGTGCTTCGCCTCGATCTGCTCTTTGCACGACCTCCGCCCCCGCCGAACCGAAAGGGACCCGGTCCGCCGGTCCCATAGGTGCCTGTGGATCAGCACCCCGGCATCTCTGGCGCGCCAGGTAGGGGGCGTCGAAGTTGTGTGAACCAGATCCGGCGTTCTCGCGAGCTAGATCTTCATCATCTTCATCAACATGCCGCCGAAGAAGAAAGTTTCGGAGGCAGCTGCTCTGTCCGCGCCGAGCCAGCCACCGCCGGAGTAAACGGTTGGTGGGGCAGGCACCGGCGGAAGGACACGCGTCGACGAGGGAACTCACGGTGCTGCCAGGTCCCAGGACAAGGCCGCGCTGCCCATCGGCGGCGTAGCCGGCTCCCACAATGACCGGGCACACTCCAAGACCTCGGCGTCCGTGCATGCACCGCGCCCATCTCAGGAGGCGCGGGACCGGCAGCGTCATGGTACTCACGGTACTATGCATTTGCTAGATCAAGATCGAGCTGGTGGATCTCGGAGCGCTCAGGACCACCATGCACGTCAACCTGCTGGCGCGAGCGAGACACGGTCGCCTGGACGAGATACTGCTCCTTCTAACGTAGTTAGAAGTCCGAGCATATCCTGCTCCTCGCACCGTTCGCCACCGCCACCCGCCACCACAGCAGAAGCTTTGGCGCGAGCTCAGCTGCTCCTAGACTACCCTCCAGCGGCGGACAAGAACGACAACAAGAAGACGCTCGTACTCGCATCGAGCGCCGGAGAGAAGCGCGGCGTCAATCAGACCAGCGCGCTGGGCCCTCTGTTGACATGCATGCGCCAGGGGAACCAGGCGACTTGCCGTACGCGGTAGGTTGCCCAGCGTTCACTCGTGAGCTGCGGCAAGTCCAGTGGCCCAGTACGAAGAATTTCAAACCAGATGTACCAGAGAAGTATGACGGCAAGTCGCATCCGTCGGAGTTCCTCAGCATCTACACCATCGCGGTGCAGGCTGCTGGGGGCGGGACGATAAGATCCTTGCCAACTACTTCCCGTTGGTGCTCAAGCCCAACGTCAGGTCCTGGCTCATGCACTTGCCGGACAACTCCATATCCTCCTGGGCTGACCTATGCCATCAGTTTGTCGGCGCCTTCACAGGAGGCCACAAACCTCATGGCCAAGAGAGTGATCTTCATCTGCTCGTCCAGAAGGAAGGAGAGCCCCTGCGCAAGTATATCCAGAGGTTCAGCCGTGTACAGCACAGCATCCCAAATATCCACCCTGCCGCGGTAATCAGCGCGTTCCATCAGAACGTGCGTAACCGCAGGATGCGGGAGGAGATGGCGATGTGCAAGATTCGGGACGTCAGCAAGCTATATGCCCTGGCCGACAAGTGTGCACGCGCTGAGGAAGGGAGGAAATTCCCCGGAGAAAGCACTGGAGCAGGGGGATCTGACAGCGAAGATGCCGCCCCGGCAAAGAAAAACCGGCGGCGCAACAACAGGAAGAAGCAGAACAAAGAGGTGCTGGTCGTTGAGCAGTCCGGCAGCGACGGCGACGCCAAGCGAGCCAAGGTCAGTAGCTCCGGCAAGGAGTTTGCCGCATGCACCAACTGCCAGGCTGTGGCGGCCGCCGACAAGCAGGACGGCTCCGACAACCAATACTGCAAGATTCACCGCACCAAGGGCCATGACCTCCAGAGCTGCAAGAAAGTCGAGCAGCTTGTCCAGCAGCAAAAAGCTGAGTACGAGCGGCGCGACAAGGAGAGGGCCCAAGGGGGTGCTGGAGAATCCGGCAAGAAGCGCGCCGGACGGGGAGGACGACGCGGCAAGGCCAAGCAGCGGCAAGGAGACAGGCCTCCCCGCGGCCGCGACAACGATGAAGATGACGACGACGAAGACATGGATGATGTTGAAACCAGTGAACAGGAGTTTCAGAAAGCCACGGAGGTCTTGTGCGTTGACGGCGGTGCTTCTCTGCACACTTCACACCGCCAACTCAAGCAGTGGGCGCGGGAAGTCAATGCAGTGGAACCGCCTGTCGAATCGCGCAAGCTTCTGAAATGGTCCAGCACGCCTATCATCTTTGACATTGAGGACCACCCTGATCGCACAACTGCGGTCGGGTGCCTGCCGATGTTGGTTTCACCAACTATCCGCAACCTCAAGGTCACTAAGATGTTAGTTGACAGCGGGGCCGGCTTGAACCTGATCTCCTCCGCTATACTCCAGAAACTCCAAATCCCTGACAGCGAGCTCGAAGAGACCGGCACATTCCAAGGAATCAACCCGGGAAGGAGCAAGCCGAAGGGGAAGGTCACGCTACCGGTAACATTTGGCAGCGAGCTAAATTTCAAGACTGAGAAGGTCACATTCGACGTTGCCGATATCCCATTGCCCTACAATGGGATACTTGGCCGTCCAGCACTCGCCAAGTTCATGGCAGCCTCTCACTATGCATATAACATGCTGAAGATGCCGGGCCCGATAAGCGTCATTTCTGTCCCTGGCGACAAGAAAGATGCTCTTATCTGTGCCGACAAGATCTACCGGGAAGCAGCAGCCACGGCAGATCGCAGTCCACTTGCCGCTGAAGCTCCCGGGGGGAAGAAGACCAAGTCCGGCAAGAGTTCTGATGCCCACTCCGGCAAGCGCACCTCTTCGGAGTGCTGCGCTGCCGTTGAGGACGCACCATCGAGCTCCACCGGCAAATGCAAGAAGACGATGGCAGCTCCGCCAGAGACGAAGAAGGTATCCGCCAAGGAGGACGGCATTGGTGGTACCTTCACCATCAGTGCCACGCTCGACCCTAAATAGGAAAGCGCGCTCGTTACTTTCCTGCGGGCGAATGTAGACGTGTTTGCATGGCAGCCGTCTGACATCCCCGGTGTTCCCAGGAAAGTGAATGAGCACCACCTTGCCGTTTGTCCTCATGCGCGGCCCGTCAAGCAGAAAGTCAAGAAGCAGGCAGTGGAGCGCCAAGAATTCATTGCAGAAGAGATCAGGAAACTGGAAGCAGCAGGCCTTGTCAGAGGAGTGATCCATCCCACGTGGTTGGCCAATCCTGTAGTCGTGCGCAAGGCAAACGGGAAATGGAGACTTTGTATCGATTTTACCGATGTTAACAAAGCTTGTCCCAAAGACCCATTTCCTTTGCCACGCATTGACCAGATTGTTGACTCCACAGCCGGATGTGATTTGCTTTCATTTCTTGACGCATACTCAGGATATCATCAGATCTTCATGGCAGAAGAGGATGAGGAGAAGACCGCATTTATTACTCCATGTGGCACGTACTGTTTCGTACGGATGCCTTTCGGATTAAAAAATGCTGGTTCGACATTTGCAAGAGTAGTCCATGTTGCTCTTGAGCCACAAATACACAGAAATGTGGAAGCCTACATGGATGATATAGTGGTCAAGAGCAAGACAGAGCAACCCTGATTCAAGATTTAGACGAGACCTTTGCAAATCTGCGCAAGATCAGCCTCAAGCTCAACCCAGAGAAGTGTGTGTTTGGAGTTCCCTCCGGCAAGCTTCTCGGGTTCTTCGTGTCTCAGCGGGGAATTGAAGCCAATCCCGACAAGATCAAGGCCATTGAGAAGATTGAAGCACCAAAGCGCGTCAAGGATGTACAGAAACTTGTCGGTTGCGTGGCTGCTCTCAGCAGGTTTATCTCTCGGTCTGCTGAGCGTGCCCTGCCGTTTTTCAAATTATTGAAAAAGGCAGGTCCAATGAAATGGACTCCGGAAGCGGAGGCTGCGCTGCAAGACCTGAAGAGATTCCTGTCCTCCCCTCCAATACTTGTCGCACCTAAACCACAAGAGAAGTTGCTGCTGTACATAGCGGCAACCAATCAAGTGGTTAGTGCTGCGTTAGTAGCAGAGAGGGAGGCAGATGATGAGCCAGCAACCGCGGCAAGCGCATCCAGCGACAAGCAGGGAGCTTCCCCGACAAGCTCTGGTCCCGACAAAGATGGATCTGCGCAGATGCACGAGGAGACACAGAAGAAAATGGTGCAGCGCCCAGTTTACTTTGTCAGTTCCCTCCTGCAGGGGGCTAGGTCAAGGTATTCTGGTGTGCATAAATTGCTTTTCGGCCTTCTCATGGCCTCGAGAAAGCTGCGCCATTACTTCCAAGCACATGAGATCACAGTTGTCACTCGCTTTCCGCTGAAGAGGATATTACAGAATCCAGAAGCGACAGGCAGGATTGTTGAGTGGGCACTGGAACTGTCAAGCTTTGGCCTCAAGTTTGAGAGTACTTCAACTATCTAGAGCAGAGCATTGGCAGAATTTATAGCAGAATGGATGCCAACACCAGATGAAGAAATTCCAGAAACAAGCGTCCCCGACAAGGAAGCAAGCAAAGAGTGGCTGATGTACTTTGATGGTGCCTTTTCGCTGCAAGGCGCCGGCGCTGGTGTGCTGCTTATCGCACCCACCGGAGAGCACCTCAAGTACGTAGTCCAGATGCACTTTCCCAAGGAGCAAGCAACAAACAATACTGCAGAGTATGAGGGGTTGCTTGCCGGTCTCAGGATCGCGGCAGACCTTGGGATCAAGAAGCTCATTGTCAGGGGTGACTCACAGCTTGTCGTCCGCGAAGTAAACAAGAATTATCAGAGTCCGTTGATGGAAGCTTACGTCGACGAAGTGAGAAAGCTAGAAGAACACTTTGACGGCCTACAAATGGAGCATGTTCCAAGAGCTCAGAACGCCATTGCAGATGGCCTGTCAAAGTGTGCCGCACTTAAGTTGCCTGTGGAACCAGGGATCTTTGTGCTCAAGCTGACTCAACCGTCCGTAACACCATCAACTGGACAGAGCACGAAAAGGAAGTTGATTTCTGGTGACTATTTGCCAGCAGAGCTTCCTGAAGCCGCCGCCAAGAAGGTCCCTAAGATCAACGTCGAAGGCGCTGAGGAGCAGTCTGCTCCGGCAAGCCCTAGGGTTTGTTCCGTTGAAGCAGAAGCTCCCGGTAAGCTTGTCGGGGAACGTCAAGCTCCGGCAGAGACACAGCTTCTCGCCGTAGAAGCGGATGTTCCCGCAGCAGCTGAGACCAACACCAAGAGCGCTGAGGAGCAAGATGCTCCGGCAAGCCCTAGGGTTTGTTCCGTTGAAGCAGAAGCTCCCGACAAGTTTTGCCCCGGCAAGCTTGTCGGGGAACGTCAAGCTCCGGCAGAGCCGCAGGTTCTTGCCGTAGAAGCGGATGTTCCCGCAGCAGCAGAGTTGCCTTTAGTCCTTGTTGTCGAGCCACAAGCTCCAACATGGGCGCAACAGATTGTCCATTTCCTTCAGACAGGAGAACTTCCCGAAGAGCAAGAAGAAGCGGAAAGAGTAGCCCGACAGTCAAGTATGTACCAGTTTGTCGACAAGACACTGTACAGAAGAAGACTCAACGATGTGAAATTGAAGTGTATTCACCGGGAAGACGGACAAAAGCTGTTGGCAGAGATACACGGAGGCATATGTGGTCACCACATTGGCGCAAGAGCACTTGTCGGCAAAGCATTCCGGCAAGGTTTCTTCTGGCCAACAGCCCTCCAGGATGCAACTGCACAAGTAACCAAGTGTGGAGCGTGCCAGTTCCATTCCAAGCAAATACACCAGCCAGCTCAAGCTCTCCAGACGATCCCTTTATCCTGGCCATTTTCGGTCTGGGGGCTCGACATCCTCGGCCCCTTTCCCCGAGCTGTCGGGGGCTTTGAGTACTTGTACGTTGCAATCGACAAGTTCACAAAGTGGCCGGAAGTGGAACCAGTGAGGAAGGTGACCGCACAGTCAGCCGTCAAGTTCTTCAGGTCGATTGTTTGCCGCTTCGGGATCCCTAACAGGATAATCACCGACAACAGTACACAATTCACGAGCCGCACCTTCATCCAATACGTCCAAGACCTTGGCGCCAAGATCTTCTTCGCTTCTGTTGCTCACCCGAGAAGCAACGGTCAAGCGGAGAGGGCAAATGCTGAAGTGCTGCGCGGGCTCAAGACCAGAACTTTTGACAGGCTGCACAAGTGTGGAAGAAACTGGATCGAGGAGCTACCGGTGGTTCTTTGGTCGATCAGAACGACGCCAAATCGAGCCACTGGACAAACACCTTTTGCTCTAGTCTATGGAGCAGAGGTAGTTATCCCCACGGAACTCGTATACGGGTCACCTCGAGTGCTCGCTTATGATGAGCTCGAGCAAGAGCGGCTGCGACAAGATGACGCGCTGCTCCTTGAGGAAGACCGTCTTCAGGCTGCTGTGCGAGCTGCTCGCTACCAGCAAGCTCTGCGCCGCTACCATAGCCGCAGAGTCAATGCTAGGAGTCTCGAGGAAGGCGACCTTGTTCTTCGGCGCGTTCAGTCCACCAAGAATTCCAACAAGTTGACGCCGAAGTGGGAAGGCCCTTACCGGGTGAAGCGAGTCACAAGGCCTGGCGCTGTCCGCCTTGAGACCGAAGATGGCGTACCAGTGAGCAACTCCTGGAACATCGAGCATCTTCGTAAGTTTTACCCGTAAGGCGCGGTTGTCGGACCCTGTCCGGCAACCACCCTTTTGTACAAGTCTTGCTGCTGTTGCATGTAATCCTTTGTACAAAGCCAGGCGCAGACCCTGAGCACAAGTAAATGAAGCGCTGGCACCCCGGGGTTATAGCATGCATGCTAGGTCGAGTCTCGTCCTTGGTTAGGGTTGATAGTGCCTAATAGTGGCTAACCCCTAGCTTAGAGGTCGGGAGTCCGTCCCTTTGCTTTTCTTTCGTTCGCAGGGCTCGCATATCCTGGCCAGACCGCTTGAGGACGAAAAGGAGAAGAAGGGCGCGCCGGCGCCTGGGCCCCGGCAAGCCAGTGTTGCTGGGGGCTGCGAGTACCAAGATTCATCCACGGCAAGCCAGAGTTGCCGGGGGCTGCGATATCAGATAAGTCTTTCGTCCCTCATCATGCATCCTCTTATGGACATTGCCGGGAGATGAAATGTCTGTCCGAGGGATACCAAGGATTTGCTCCTTGGCGTGGGTTCAACCCGCGAGACAAATAACCCGGCAAGCATCCCCTTTTCATTAAAAAAACATCAGGTACAGTCCATAAAGGATGAAAAACATGAAAGAGAGGATTACAAGTTTTAGATGCAGCTAAGGCCCGAAGGCTTACAAATTAAAAAGATAAGATGCCCGTAATCCCTTTCCTATCCCTCTCTTCAGGAGGTAGGTCAAGGAGGCGAAAAGGGCAAAAGGGGCGCCTAGGCGAGCTACGGGTGCCAGAAGACACCAAGAGAACATCCCGGGGGCCATCCGAAGGCTGGACGGTGATGGCGGCGCCGGAAGCGGGGCTCGAAGACGGGGCGGCAGGACGTCAGCATGCTGTCGAGGGCACCACGCCCTCGTACTCCGACTTGACGGCCTTGTCGCCAGCCCTCTTCCCCTTCCGCAGCCTCCCTACGCCAGCCGCCCAAGGAGACGACCCCGGGGAGTTCAAGGAGCCGGCGACACGGATGATGGGGTCACCGGTGCCGCACGAAGCGGCGCCCGACACTTAGTCGGACCCGCCATCCCGCTGCCCGCTACCCTCATCGTCGCTGTCACTCTCCTCCTCGTCACTCTCGCTCGAGGGGGAGCCTTCACTATCGGAGGAGCTGTCCACGCAGCACTTCGCCCGAGTGCCGAAGCACCCGAAGACCTTGACGGAGAGGAGATCGCCCTCCATCAACTTAAAATGGAGGGTAAACCCCTCCATCAGGCTGTGGATACGGGCGAATGTCTTCCACCCTCGATCAAGATACATCACATTAGGGGCTGGGAATACAACGCGGACTCGCGTGCCGCTGATCCCACAGCCCCTCATGTGCAGTCTCAGTGTCTCGGGCGGGTCCAACTCCATCGCGCTCGCAAACGGAGCTGGAAGCCGGAGGCGACGACGAGGCGCCCGGCGCAGCCTGACGAAGAACTCGCAAGGGTCGTCCCCTATATGGACCGCCGTGGGGAGAGGAACCGCCGGCGGAGGCGAAGCTGGCGCGCCGCCCCGTCCGCCTCTTCCCCGAGCGCCTCGACCTCGTCCTCGACCTCGTCCACGACCTCGCCCCCTCCCTCTTCCCCTTATGGCTGGCTCTGCCACCACGGGCGTGGGAGAGGGAGAGGTGCGCCGTCTGGCGGCGACCCTCGGCGCCACCGATGAAGGGCCAGGGCTCCCTTTCTCCATGGCGAATGAGAGAAAGGGGAGCAGAAGCTGAAGAAAGGAGGAGATGAGAGAGTGCGGGCTTCTGTGCTCCCCTCCAGCTCTTTATAAAGGAGCGAGGTGGGGGCTCGGCCGCCCCGCTCAGCGAATCAAGGCACGGGAAGAGCAGGGAGTCGGGGCCGACCCGCTGCCTCTGCTCGCGACGGCCCAGTTTCCCGCTTCCACCGTCCGCGACCCCAAGCGCATGGGAGCCGCGTGGCGGGGATGCAGAACCGAGGCGACGGATGAGGCGGCCTCGCCCCACCCCGTGATCGCGGGGAGTGGACGCCTCGAAAACCACGCACCGGCCCCGTCCAGTAAATGCACCACGCCCCCACGCCTACCTCCGTTTAGGGAGGAGGGCGTGAACCGTCCCCTTCATCATGGCCTGACGCATGCTCGCGGGACTTAGCCCCGCGCACGCCGCCCACGTCACCCACGACGCCGCGTTTGATGCGTGCCGTTCTGGGCGTGCGCGGTGGAAGCAGAGAGATATGCGGCGTGACCTAGGCCGCACGTGCCCGTGCACTGTTTTGGGCCTGGCCCAACAGCGCTCGGCACCGTGTCTGGCCCAGGCCCGGGGGCTCCTGTCGGTGTACTAGATTAGGGGTACCCAATATCCCGAACTTGTGCACGGGCAGTCGCAGCATCCCGCGGCAAGGCTTGCCGAGTGACCGCCAAGACCCTCCGCGGCTACTTTGAAGACCATTCAAGAGCAAAGTACTCAAACCAAGGCCCCGACAAGAGGAGCTGGCCGGGAAGGAAACAAAACCCCGGCAAGAGGAGCTTGCCGGGAAGGCCAACCAAGGCATACCAAGAAAACTTGCCGCGACGCGCCACGCGTCCCGGCAAGGCCCGGTGAGCGACAAGCTCCCGAACACGACAAGACGACGACCGCGGCAAGGAGCTTGCCGTGGGAAACCCCCACTTCGTGCCCGCGCTCCAGCACACCCGCCAATGTGTCGCTCTAGGACCCTCCAAGCACACGTGGCAGGAGGCCGTGCAGCTAGGGGTGCGCGGTGGCAAGCAGGCGCTGACAAGATAACCATCGTGGCAAACGGTGGCGTCCCTAGCGGTCCCTTTCGGTACTGTTTAGGCGACACAGACGGGCAATTAATGCCCTTGTCCCCTGCCGCCAGGGTTAGGTATGATACACTGTAGCAGGTAGCTGTGCCTACCACAGCACCTTTCCATTTTTTCTCTTTACCTCCGTTGCCACCTGTCGGTAACCCCTTGAGCATATAAAAGGAGGCTCGTGTGCAACGAGGGAAGGGGGGAGCCAGTTCGAACACTCACGCTCGGTCTTGCTAGCCGCTGGTGTGTACTGTAGCACTCCGCGCTCCCGAGCTAGAAATCAATACAAAACCACAAAGCAGGAGTAGGGTTTTACGCATCCGTGCGGCCCGAACCTGGGTAAATCGCTCGCATGCTTCGCCTCGATCTGCTCTTTGCACGACCTCCGCCCCCGCCGAACCGAAAGGGACCCGGTCCGCCGGTCCCATAGGTGCCCGTGGATCAGCACCCCGGTAGTAAGCTTCAGGTTTTCTACAACCGGACATTAACAAATTCCCATCTGCCCATAACCGCGGGCACGGCTTTCGAAAGTTCAGATCCCTGCAGGGGAGTCCCAACTTAGCCCATCACAAGCTCTCATGGTCAACGAAGGATATTCCTTCTCCCAAGACAATCCGATCAGACTCGGCATCCCGGTTACAAGACATCCTCGACAATGGTAAAACAAGTCCAGCAAAGCCGCCCGAAAGTGCCGACAAATCACGATAGGAGCTGCACATATCTCGGTCTCAGGGCACACTCAGATGAGACATCCTATGAGTAAAACCAACCCTCAAGTTGCCCCGAGGTGGCCCCGCAGTCTACTCGGTTCAGACCAACACTTAGAGAAGCACTGGCCCGGGGGGTTAAAATAAAGATGACCCTTGAGTCCGCGAAACCCAAGGGAAAAGGCTAGGTTGTTAGTGCAAATGGTAAAACCAAGGTTGGGCCTTGCTGGAGGAGTTTTATTCAAAGCAAACTGTCAAAGGGTTCCCATTATAACCCAACCGTGTAAGGAACGCAAAATCCGGTAACATAACACCGATATGACGGAAACTAGGGCGGCAACAGTGGAACAAAACACCAGGCATAAGGCCGAGCCTTCCACCCTTTACCAAGTATATAGATGCATTAATTAAAATAAGAGATATTGTGATATCCCAACAAAATATCCATGTTCCAACATGGAACAAACTCCAATCTTCACCTGCAACTAACAACGCTATAAGAGGGGCTGACCAAAGTGGTAACATAGCCAAACAACGGTTTGCTAGGACAAGGTGGGTTAGAGGCTTGGCTTAACAATATGGGAGGCATGATAAGCAAGTGGTAGGTATCGTAGCATAGGCATAGCAAAAGAGCGAGAAACTAGCAAGCAAAGATAGAAGTGATTTCGAGGGTATGGTCATCTTGCCTGAGATCCCGCAAGGAAGAAGAACGAGTCCATGAAGGAGACAAACGAACGTAGTCGAACGGATCCTCACAAACGCAACGTTATCAGAACCAACCCGAAGAAGCAACACCGAAAAGAAGCACACAACATAGTAAACAACCACCACATGACCATGGCATGATGCACAACCAAGTATGATGCATGTCCGGTTTAATGAAGCATGGCATGGTAAAATGCACAAACAACCCTACAAATTAAGTGGAGCTCAACATGCCACGAAGTTGCATATTGAAGAAAACACCACATGACTTATTTAGTTCTCTCTCGTCGGGTACTCAACAATATTAAATGTTGGTTAGCATGGCAAGGGGTGAAGCAAAAGATAACTACCTATCTAGGCAAGTTTAAATGAGGCTGGAACAACAAACAACAAGTCCGGAAAAATCCCCATCTGCAATTTAAGGATTTGGTACTGTTCTGCCCTAAACCATATTTTAGAGTTGTTAAACATGCAAAGTAAGGCCACCATGTTAAACTAGGCATTTTTCTACCCCATTTACATATAAAGTTTATTAAATTCCGAGTTACGGTTATTTAGTTATGAATTAAATCATTTTAACATGATATAGGAGCAAATTTAAACAAACAGCATTTTAAACATTTTAGACATGGATCAAAATGACATATTATGAAACTAGATGAAAAACTAAGCATATTTCATATATAAATTGTTTTAATCTGATGCACGGTTCAACAATTATTAAATGCATGATCTAGAGGGACTTTTCTGCAAAACTATTGTCTCATGAATAAATGATAAAATCGCCAAAAGGAAAAAAAGGCGCAGGCTGAATCTGGTGGGCACTAGGAGCTCACCTTGGGCCTAGCCCAGTAAGCGGATGAGGCCGGAGGCGGGCTGGGCTTTGTGCGTAGATCTAGGCCGTTCGGGGCATGGCCCACGTGGAGGTGCGTGAGGAGGCGGCCCAGGGGGTGTGGTCGAGCAGGCCGGATCTGCAGCACTGGGCCACGAAGCGAGACGCGCCAGGAGGGCGCTGGACTTGGGATCGGGACGAGGCCCAGGTGGATCCATGCGACGAGGAGTCAACGCGGGGCGCGGCTCCGTCGTCCTCCTCTCGAACGGAGGCAGTGCAGGACTTGGGGACAAGCGCTCGCGAGGCAGGGGCCGAAGACGAAGCGGCACGGCTGGACGGCGGCAAAGCAGCAGCAGAGGGCGGCATCTAGCGCGATGCAGGGGACGGCGAGGGAACTTGGGGCTCCGGGAAGACGGCGGTGGGACGTCAGAAGCAGCAGAAGAGGTCGGGGATGAGGAATCCATGGCGGAGGCAGCGAGATCCGGCGGTTCCCGTTCGGATCTGACACGAAACTGCGGCGGTGGTGGACTCTGGTAGAGCATAGGCGTCCATGGCATCGGTCCCTGTGAAGAGAAACGAGAGAGATGAGAGAAAACTGAGAGAGAGCTTGAAGAGATGGGGAAAAGGAGGGAAAGGGAGAGGCGACGGGGTCCTGGATCGATCGAGATGGGGAAGGGCGGCCGGCGATGCTGCCCCTGTGGGCGCATTGTCGCGAGGAGCGATGGGCGCTGGACGCGTCCGGGAGCGCAGAAGCGAGGGGATCGAGGAACGGAGCGCGGTGGTTGGTCGGGCACTAAAATAGAGAAGAGACAGTGGGGTGGCGGCGGCTAGGAGGATCCCTAGGAAAAAGGGTTAGGTTCAAAATGGACTAGGGTAGACTAAATATATACATCACGGATTAGGTTAGGGGCTATCTCGACCCTACGATCGCAATCGGACGATCGCGGATAAAATAGCTATGGAGTCCAAATGAGAAAACGGTGATGTTTTGTAGATGTTTGGGGATGGTCCGGATCCAACGGTGACGACTGTCCGGGTCAGGTCCGGGACAACTATCGGACGCGCGCACGAGGAGGGCCGCGGGCTGACGAGAGAGGTTAGGTTGGACCTGGCAGTAGGTAATGGGCTGTGTGTACGGTCTCGAGCTGAGAGAAGAGAAGAGAGGGAGGCCTGGCGACTGTTTTCTGAGACCGAAAACGTCCGATGATTTGACCGACTATATTGTCGCTATAGTTATCCGTTGGGGCATCAAACGGACTCCGAATGTGATGAAACTTGGCAGGCGGTCTACTAACACTAAAACAACACCGCATGCCAACTTTCAACCCAAACTGAGAACATTTTCCGGCCACTTATAAAATACTATTTTGGACATGCCGCGGGCGCGGGCAAGTGTGTCTGGGCTCAGAACGGACAACGGACGGAACGAGGAGACCGGGACGGATGCAAGTTTTGAAAACACGATGATGCAATGCGGATGATGACATGGCAAGATGCGACACGCAAGCAAATGACAAGGCAAAAGAATGAATAACTAGAGGACATCTGGCACATCGGTCTCGGGGCGTGACAACTTGTTGATTTGCTCGGGATTGGTTGAGAAGGCCCCGATCCACACTTCCACCGAGAGAAATTTGATTCCCCCAACAATCCCTAGCGGATCTTATTACTCTTGGGTGTTTGAGCACCCTAGACGGCTGAGGTCACCATGGAGCCATATTCCGTTGTGGTGAAGCTTCATGGTGTTGTTGGGAGCCTCCGATTAAGTTGTGGAGATTGCCCCAACCTTGTTTTCAAAGGTCCAGTCGCGGCCTCCAATGGAACCAATAGTGGAATCACGGCACCTCGCATTGTGTGAGGGCATGAGGAGAATACGGTGGGCCTAGTGTCTTCTTGGGGAGCATTGTGCCTCCACACCGCTCCAACGGAGACGTAGTTCCCCTCAAAAGGAAGGAACTTCGGTAACACATCCTCGTATCCACCCTTGGTTATCTCGTACCTTTGCTTGTGCAAGCTTACTTGTGTTATTTCCCTAGCTTGCTTGTGTGCTTGTTGTTGTTGCATCATATAGGTTGCTCACCTAGTTGCATGTCTAGACAACCTACTTTGATGCAAAGTTTAATTTGGTAAAGAAAAGTTAAAAATTGTTAGTTGCCTATTCACCCCCCCCCCTCTAGTCAACCACATCGATCCTTTCAATTGGTATCAGAACCTCGTCTCTTTACTAAGGACTTTGCCGTCCAAAGAGTATGGTTGAGACCGTAGACGGTGTGGAGGAGCACTCTGGTGTGAATCCGATCTCATCTATGGGAGATGGGGAAACCTCGGTCTCTCGTGAGGAATTCAATGTTGCCTTGGAGACATTGAAAACCTCCATGACGACCGAGGTTGAAAGCATGTTTACTAAATTCATTGAATGGCTTAAACTATCCACCGCACCATTGAAAGTGGGTGATCCCACTAACAAGGTGACGGATGCTAACTCCGACAAAGGGGAAGCTACTAGTGAAAAGGCTCCTTCTTCTAGTGGTAAAAATGGCACCGACATCTTTGCCCATGTGGAACCTCCACTTGTTTATGGTGGACCGATTCCTTCCACTCATTCGAATCATGCCGGTCCTCCCCCTAAGATTGTGAAAAATGAGGACTTTGATTCTTGGGTCTACCAGTTTAAGCGTCATTTAAATCATGTGAATACTAATCTTTGGAGAATCATTGAAGAAGGTTTCTACCCACATGACCAAAGCAACTTCACTCCAAGAGAAGCCGCGGATAATCAATTCAATGAGAATGCTCTATTCATCATCCAAGATGCAATTCCACCCGAAGATCTTCCACACCTCCGGCCCTACGCCATAGCCAAAGATGCATGGCACCAAGTTGTTTCTCTCTACTGGGGAAGCGCAAGCATTCAACGCTCCAACTATGAAGTGGTGCAAGATGAAGCCGATGAGTTTGCTATGAAGGAAGATGAAGAACCTTGTGAGCTTTATCGAAGAGTAACCAAACTCACGGTTTCACTCCGAGATCATGGGAGCAAGGACACGGATGACAATTGGATCAAGCGCAAATTCCTCAAGGCAATGATGCCTTGCCACAAGGCTATGTCCTCCATCATTCGTCAAAGGCCGGACTTCCACACCTTGTCCTCAAGTGAAGTGTTGGATGAGTTTGTGGCTATGAGCATCTTGGACAAGACCGCTGATAATGCGGTGCTCCGCTCTCAAAGGCCAAAGAAACCCAACCTTGCATTGAAGGCCAAGGTTTGTGTTGAAGAATAAGAAGAAGAGGAAGAAGAGGAAGAAGAGGAAAGCAACCCCGAAGATACAAAGTATGCCTATCATGAACACATGGCACTTGCTTCAAGGCAATTTTGGAGCAAGAAAAACTCAAGGCCAAACTTCAACAAGAACAACTCAAGTGGCACGAAGAGCAAGCAACATGTGAGGACTTGCTGTAATTGTGGCAATGTGAGCCATTTTGTTGCGGAGTGACCGTATGAGAAGAGGGAAGATAATGGTGGCAAGCTCATCCGAAAGGACAAAGCCAAGTCTTTCCCAAACAAGAGCAACTTCACCAAGAAGACCCCTCACAAGGTGTTGGTGGTTCAAGAAGAGTACCATGAGGATGATGATGATGATGAAGATGGTGAGTCAGTTGCCATGGCCTCCGTTGCCATTGCAACAACTCCACGAGTGTCTCTCTTCGACTCACCCAATGAGAACATCACCGCCAAGTGCCTCATGGCTAAAGCCACCAACAAGGTAACCCCCAACATCAAAACTACCATCATTAATAATCCTTCCTTGATGGATTGCATTGATGAATATGAGGGATATAGTGTGGAGGAAAATGAGTTTGAGTCCTTTATGGGTAAACTCAAGGGTAAATCCAAGAAGCATTTCGTTGCTCTCTTGGAACAACTTGGTGAAGCCAATGACATGATCGAGGCTCACGAAGATACTATCTCCAAGATGGAGGGGCATAGTCGTGACTATGCCGATGAGATTTTGGATCTTTCCAATGCTCTTGAGGAAGAGTGTGGTCTTCGTTTGGCTCTTGAGGAGTCACACAACGTTGATCACGCTAAGTTAAAGAAAGATTTTGATCATGATCTTGTTGTTTCTCGTGTGCTAAACTCCAGGAAGGCCAAGCTTGGGGTTGATCTTGCTAGACTCAAAGAGGAGTTTGACCTACTTGACAAGGCTCACAAGGTCTTGAAGGGTGCTCATGCTAGCCTCAAAGAGTCTCATGATCAACTTCAAGTAAAGCTAACCAAGGAGAAAGCCAATTTTCCTCGTATGATGTTAATTGATAATGCAAATGCTACTAACCCATGTTGTGAGCATGTGCATCTTGTTGAGGAGAACGCTAAGTTAAAGGTGCAACTTGATAAAGGTCTTGTGTCTTGCATACAAGGCGAGAAGAACCTCAATGACCTTTTAACCAACCAAAAGGGAGTTGTGGCCAAGGAAGGGATTGGGTACGTGCCCAAGTCCAATAACAAGAAGAAGAATGACAAGGCAAAACGACCTCCTCCTCTCAAGCAAACCTTTGTGAAGGAGGGAGAGGGTGCTACTAACAAGAAGGAGAAGAACACCGTGAGGGGTAGTGATGCCAAGAAGGGCAACGCTTCCCTTCCCAACAAAGCTGGCGACTTTAACCCTTCTTATGTGTTGTGTTGTGCTAGAGATGGGCATGTTTATGCCAAATTTGTTGGTTCTCCTTATGAGTACATTGAATGGTCTATTTGGGTTCCTAAGACCCTTGCTACTAACATCAAAGGACCCATTACAAAATGGGTACCTAAAACCAAGCATTGTTCTCTTGTAGGTGTTTGCTTCCAGTGGGGGTTCATGGTTGCTCGATAGTGGAGCTACTAATCATATGACCGGAAGCAAGGACTTGGTGGTGGACGTGCAAAAGATTCCATCCATGCCCACCAACGTCAAGTGGGGTGACGCCTCGTCCTCTAAGGTATTGGGACTCGGCAAGGTTTTCATTTCTCACGATCTTATGATCGAGAAGGCCATGCTTGTTGAGTCCCTTGCATACAATTTACTTTCCGTTCGTCAACTAGCACTCGTGGGTTTTGCCACCATCTTTGATGTTGATACCGTGGCCCTCTTGTGGAGCAAGACTCTTAAAGTAGCCTTTGTTGGGCATGTCGAAAACGGTCTCTATGTGATCAACTTTTCGGAGTGACTCACTAAGACCGCGACATGCCTAATGGCTAAAGTTGACGTGTGATGGCTTTGGCATCGCCGTCTTTCCCATGTCAATATGAGATATTTGCAAAGTATTCTCAATGGGGGCCATGTCCATGGACTAACAAATGTTAGTTTTGCCAAATATCGTGCTTGCAGTGCTTGTATCGAAGGAAAGCTACATGAAAAGGCTCACCCTCCCACAACTATCATTTTCTTGAAGAGGCCTTTGGAGCTCCTTCACATGGATCTCTTTGGGCCTCCATCTTTTGATAGTCTTGGGGGTAGGAAGTATTGCTTGGTGATTGTGGATGACTATTCAAGATACACTTGGGTATATTTCTTCAAGAGGAAGAGTGAGACCCAACAAACCGTCATCGACTTTGCAAATGAGGCTCAACGTCAACACAATGCAAAGATCTTGACAATAAGAAGTGACAATAGCACCGAGTTCAAGAACTACACCTTGGATGAGTTTCTTAGTGATGAGGGGATCAAGCATCAATATTCTGCACCATACACCCCTCAACAAAATGGTGTAGCGGAGAGGAAGAACCGGACGTTGATGGATGCGGCAAGGACCATGATGGCGGAGTTCAAGTCTCCATACAACTTTTGGGCCGAAGCCATCAACACTGCATGTCATGCATCAAATCGGCTCTACCTCCGCAAAGGCTTGAACAAGACTCCATATGAGATACTCACCGGGAACAAGCCCAACCTCAAGTACTTCCGGGTGTTCGGGTGTAAGTGTTTCATTCTCAAGAAAGGTGTTCGTTTGTCCAAATTTGAGGCTAGAGCTCATGAGGGCATATTTGTTGGTTATGCTACAAACTCCCATGCTTACCGTGTCCTCAATAAGTCCACGGGACTTGTTGAGGAGACATGTAACATGGAGTTTGATGAGAATAACGGCTCCCAACTGGAGCAAAGTGGCACTTGTGATGTAGGTGATGAAATTCCTCCCCAAGCCATAAGAAGAATGGGTGTTGGTTTTATCCTACCCATTGAGGAACCCCTTGTGGCCGAAGGAGAAGGACAATGCTCCACTCTTGTGGAGCCATGACCAACCCAAGGCCCACACGCTTCCGAAGAACAAAGTGAAGTCCCTCAACCTCAAGAACAAGACCAAGGGCAAGAGCAATCTCAAGATGGTGTTGTAACATCAAGTGATGCCCAAGGTCAAGTTCTCTCCTCCGAGCAAGTTCAAGATCAAGAGCTTCTTCGAGATCAAGAATAGGCTCAAGACGGCGCTCAAGATGATCAAGTGACCACTCCTCGTCTCACCCCCGAGGAGGAATTGGAGCATCGTGCTGCCAAGATTGCTTCCAAGCTCTCCACCAAGGATCATCTCATGACAAATGTGCTTGGAAGCTTAAGAAAGGGGGTAAGCACTCATAGAAAATTAGAAAACTATTGTGAACATCACGCGTTTGTCTCTTATGTTGAACCCCAAAAGGTCCATGAGGCGCTCGAAGATCCGGATTGGCTCAATGCCATGCATAAAGAACTCAACAACTTTGAGCGCAACAAGGTGTGGAGATTGGTGCCAAGGCCAACGGGGAACCACAATGTCATTGGAACCAAGTGGATATTCAAGAACAAGCAAGATGATCATGGGATTATCATTCACAACAAGGCTCGGTTGGTTGCACAAGGCTACTCCCAAGTCGAGGGTATCGACTACAGTGAAACCTTTGCCCCCGTTGCCCGTCTTGAATCCATTCGCATGTTGATTGCATATGCTTCTCATCATAACTTTAAGTTACAACAAATGGATGTGAAGAGTGCTTTTCTTAATGGTCCCATTAATGAGTTGGTTTATGTCAAGCAACCCCCGGGGTTCGAGGATCCCTACTTTCCCGATCATGTGTATCAACTCGATAAGGCACTCTATGGCTTTAAACAAGCCCCACGTGCGTGGTATGACCACCTTACCGAGTTGTTACAAGACCATGGTTTTGAAGTTGGGCCAATTGACCCCATTCTTTTTACTAAGAAGGTCAAAGGGGAGTTGTTTATGTGCCAATTATATGTTGATGATATTATCTTTGGTTCCCCTAACAAAGCTTTTAATGAGGAATTTGCCGCTCTCATGACCTTAATGTTCAAGATGTCTTCCATGGGAGAGTTGAAGTTCTTTCTCGGGTTCGAAGTGAAGCAAAGAAGAGAAGGAACCTTCACCAACCAAGCCAAATGCACTCAAGACATGCTCAAGAGATTCAAGCTAAGTGATGTCAAGCCGGCGTCCACTCCTATGCCCGTCAAATGCCAACTTGACATAGATCCCAATGGTAAAGCGGTGGATCAAAAGGTATATCGCTCCATGATTGGCTCTTTGCTTTACCTTTGTGCATCTAGACCGGATATCATGTTGAGTGTGGGAATTTGTGCACGGTTTCAAGCTGCACCTAAGGAAAGTCACTTTGTGGCGGTCAAGCGAATCTTTCGATATTTGGCTCAAACCCCAAACTTTGGCCTATGGTACCCAAGAGGAGCAAACTTCAAGCTTGTAGGTTATTCGGACTCGGATTGGGCGGGAGACAAAGTGGATAGGAAGTCCACTTCCGGAGGGTGCCAATTTCTCGGTTGCTCTTTGGTGAGTTGGTCTTCCAAGAAGCAAAGTTGTGTGTCTCTCTCGTCCACCGAAGCGGAGTATGTGGCAGTCGGTAGTTGTTGTGCACAACTCTTATGGATGAGGCAAACTTTAAAGGATTAGGGTGTTATTTGTGACGAAGTGCCTCTTTGGTGTGACAATGAAAGTGCAATCAAGATTTGTCTCAACCCGTTGCAACACTTCAAGACGAAGCATATTGAGATCCGGTATCACTTCATCTGGGATCATATTAGGTGAGGAGAGATCGAGATCAACTATGTCAACACTCTTGATAACCTTGCAGACATCTTCACGAAGCCCTTGGATGAAGCAAGATTTCGCGAGTTAAGGCATGAGCTAAATATCATTGATTCGAGCAATGTTGCTTGAACCCGTGCACACCCCACCATACTTAACTTGTTATCTTGTTTAGATGTAGGCATGGACATAGGGGGAGTGTTGTTCTCTCAATGGACTCTCCCACCCCCCATTATGCATAAACTAATCAAACTCTTTCACTCTAGCCATTTTTGATGGTTCTTGTGCTTCAAAGATGAGTTTTGGTCATGGGCCCAAGGTTAAAATCTTCGCGGCGCCATACCTTCAAACTCAAACATAGGTGGTCTCGGCCACCGCCCTATCATGTAGGAGTGTGTGTTCTTCGTATTCTTCGTGTTTGGTTTTGTGTGTGTGTTCTCTCTTGTTTTCTAGTCGTTTTCCCTTTTTGAGCTTTGTCATGTTTTAGCCTGTCTTGTTGCGGCAGAGCGGTACTACCGCTGGGTGCGCGGTACTACCGCTGATGAACGACAAGCGATACCACCCACACCAGCAGTACTACTGCTGTGGGGCAAGCGCGGGGGTTATGTTGGGGTCGGGGGAGTTGCTTTTCTCCCCCATACCCATTCGCCCCACTCGCTCGTCTTCCTCGTCGCTCCAGCGATGTCTCACCGCAGGAGGGCTTCGGCCGACCGCCATCTTTGTGTCGTTCCTCTCCAGTTCCTCTGGTGGAGTCGATCTCCACCGCGTCCTCTTGCCATGGATGCTGGTATTGCCCCCGTTCCCGTTCTCTTTTTGCCTAGATCTCACATCTAGTTGTTAGGGGCAATAGGCATTGCTTTTCTCGATTTTTGGCTAAGTCGAGGCTTGAGTTGGATGGAGATGGCTTCTAGGCCCTTTGGATTGATGATTGGTAGACATATTCTTGAATTTGGCATCCCTGATAGTGCTGGATCTGTCCATGGCAGTAGGGAACCGCCGTTCCCCGTCTGGAGCGGTACTACCGCTCTTCGAGCACGGTACTACCGCTCGAGCGGTACTGCCGCGGTGGGGTCGCGATACTACCGTTGGATGCCCAATTCCACTATTTCCTACCACTCTTTGATCTGTGTTGTCTTGTTTGGAGGCTTATGCTCTTTCTTTCATGTTGTTTCTTCTGCTCGTGTGTTTGGTTCTAGGTGATGAACATCCTGAGCAGCAAGTCCGCCGTGTCAACCCCGGACGTGCAACGTCCAAGCGCTACCGCACCTCTGAGACAACGGCGGCCTGTTCAAGTGCTCCGCCAAGTGTTCCTCCAAGTGTTCCGCCTCAAATGAAGAAGATGAGTGCGTCCAAGCCCAAGCCAAGGGCCAAGTCTGTGACTGAGATGTCTGCTAAGGAATTCTGGGAGAAGCATCGGCACAACCCCTATGAGGTCGATCAAGAGCCTGCCCTGGTCAACCGCCCATTCTGGAACCGCTTTCAGTATGCTTTCTACTTTGATGTGATCAAGGCCAAGAACTTTTTTGTTGACGTTCGCTACATCAACGTTGCCTTTATGGAGAAGGATCCGGACTACTTTGGGGAGGAACTTCAGATGTGCTCTCAGTTGAACATCCTCAGGATCATGCAGTTCAACAAGGATTTTGATGCAGATTTAGTGGCTCAGTTTTATGCCACCGTCCATCTTGGGACCGATGCGGACAGGACTCTGACCTGGATGACAAATGGCAGGCTGCTTACTATGAAGTGGAAGGCCTTCATGGAGCTTCTTGAAGTTGAGGATCAAGGTCTTGAGAACCCAGTTGGCTTTCGCCCTCACTGCAATGCTACCTCCACACACAAGAAAGCTCTCTGGCCATACTATACCGTGAAGGTTAACCAAGTGACTAAGAAGGAGACCTATGAGCTGCCAGCATTTCTGGATATTCTCCATCACATCTTCAGGGAGACACTCTTCCCTCGCATCGGCAACTTGGATATGGTACACTCTTATCTTGTGGACATGCTTCTTTTCTGTCAACATGAGAAGGAAGAAAACTCTGGAGACTCTTTGGATATCTCTGATGTCATGTGGTCTGAGTTAGTTTCCGCCGTCTCTGAGCACAAGTGCCCAATATATGGACCTTTATCATGTTGCTCATTGAGAAGGCCTGGAAGCGTGTGTATCCTAGGGTGGTGCTGGAGACTAGAGATCAAGTTTCTCATGAGATCAAGCGTCTGAGGAAGAAGGAGAACTGGGGCACAACTGCTCCGAGTTCTGGCGTTCCTCCTAAAGCTGTTGACATGGAGACCGAGGCTGATGCTAATGATGATGATGACTATGAGCCATCTGGAGCAGAACCCTCTTGGGCAAAGAAGCTCAAGCGCAAGATGAAGAAACTCTTCTGCATGGAGTCTCATGGTCAGTACATGACTCATGTGGCTGACAAGCAGGCCAGGAGTCGTCACAAGGAGCTCATGCGTCAGTTGGGTGCGACCGTTGCCAGCGGATCTGAGGGCAAGATCACTGATGAGGAGGAGTGGATTCAGCAGCACCGTCTGTGGACCGACTCAGACACCGATCAGTTTCCGACCAATGACGGCGGTGCAGACGATCACGCTGGGATATGATGTTCGAGATCCTCAGTTGGCTATCACCTGGAGCCGTAGCTTCGCTCTTTGCCTTTTTGGTGTCTCGATGCCAAAGGGGGAGAGAGTTTAGGGATTTGTGTCTTTGTTTGAGTTGTGAGCTTGTGTTTGTGTGGCGTGGTTGTCTTGCCTGTCTTTCTCGTGTTTTGAACATTTCGTGTGTTGGTTTGGGTGTGCTCGTGAGACTTTCTGTCATATGGTGTAAGACATATGCACTCTATCGCATCGTATTTAGCTTAAGTTATCTTGTGCTAGTTATGCTTTGCTCTTATCTACTATCTTGCTTAGTGTTAGCCTTATTCGTTGCTAGATATGCTATGTCTATAAAATATAGGGGGGGTGTTGATCCTAATATGTGTGCCATGCAGTCCATAGCACTGTCATAAGATAGCACACATCTAGGGGGAGCCCGTCTATATTTTAGAGATGTGGGGTTTGCTTATGTCATATATTTTTTCCTTTGTGCAAATCCCGTATTGTCATCAATCCACCAAAAAGGGGGAGATTGTAAGGGTATATTTATCCCTAAGGTATTTTGGTGATTGATGACAATGTTTTTGCGGACTAATCATGTGCTTTGAGCTTTTCAGGGATTCATCCTTTGGCACGAGACGATTCTTTCCCCTTGGAGTTTGCTATTCAAGACGGTGTAGCTCTTTCGTTTCTAGTTTTGTGGTCTTGTCTCGTAGCAGTCTTCGTACTATCAAGAGGGGGTCCGCTTTGGTAAGGCTTGGGTGGAATCATCACGTACACTTCCTTTTCGCACCCTCTGAGCCTTCCCACATCGTTGGAGGTCTCTTTTCTAGCGTTTTGAGCATACTGTGGTCCAAGCGGTAGTACCGCGGTACCTAGAGGTAGTACCGCTTGTGGCTTCTCAGCCGCAGTACTGTGGTACCCAGTGGTAGTACCGCTTGTGGGCTCACAGCCGCAGTACTGCTGCGGTACAGGGCTCCTACCGCATCGACTCGAGGGGGTCGCCTCTTGTGTTGGGTTGTGCAGCACTTCGCAGCGGCAGTAGAAGCGGTAGTACCGCTTGTGAGCGGTAGTACCGCCCTACCACCGCGGCAGTGCCGCACTGGGCATGGTCCCTGCTTTTTCTTCAAGCCCTCCCATACTGCACGGTAGTACCGCGAGGGGGAGCGGTAGTACCGCTGGGTCCAGCGGTAGTACCGCTGCCACCAGCGGTAGTACCGCCCTCTGCGGGGCTGTTGTAGGGGTAACGGTTGGATGGTTTCCCCTTGTATAAAAGGGGGTCCCCTTCTTCTTCGTTGACTTACCTCTCTCCCCAAAAGCTCCATTAATGCTCCAAGCTCTATTTTCGCCCGATCTCTCTCCCTAGCCAATCAAACTTGTTGATTTGCTTGGGATTGGTTGAGAAGGCCCCGATCCACACTTCCACCAAGAGAAATTTGATTCCCCCACCAATCCCTAGCGGATCTTGTTACTCTTGGGTGTTTGAGCACCCTAGACGGTTGAGGTCAACATGGAGCCATATTCCATTATGGTGAAGCTTTTTGGTTTTGTTGGGAGCCTCCGATTAAGTTGTGGAGATTTCCCCAACCTTGTTTGTAAAGGTCCGGTCGCCTCCTCCAAGGGAACCAATAGTGGAGTCACGGCACCTCGCATTGTGTCAAGGCGTGAGGAGAATACGGTGGCCCTAGTAGCTTCTTGGGGAGCATTGTGCCTCCACACCGCTCCAACGGAGATGTACTTCCCCTCAAAAGGAAGGAACTTCGGTAACACATCCTCGTCTCCACTGGCTCCACTCTTGGTTATCTCGTACCTTTACTTGTGCAAGCTTACTTGTGTTATTTCCCTAGCTTGCTTGTGTGCTTGTTTTGTTGCATCATATAGGTTGCTCACCTAGTTGCATGTCTAGACAACCTACTTTGATGCAAAATTTAATTTGGTAAAGAAAAGTTAAAAATTATTAGTTGCTCACCCCCCCTCTAGTCAACCATATCGATCCTTTCAGGTGGATCTTCGTACAAAAACGCGTCCCACCATGTACCCGCGTGTGCGTGCACATCTTCGCTTCGTCATGTACTGCCAGTGTGCATGAGAGAGGATGAGTACATTATTCTGGAACCAGCAGGACGTCACTGTGATCAATCCACACAAGGAGGTCGCGACAATGCCTCCACATGTGCCACGTGGCTTCATCGATTCCCCCACATTATTTTAATCATAATATATTAACTAAAAAAGGGAGAGACACTGTGAGCATGCCATTGGAAGATCGTCGTTGGATGAAGCCAAACCGACGGTGCAGAGATGGCAAATCCGAGCACTACTGGTCGTTGGATATCATCTACATTCCATCAGATTTTGCCACATGTACAATCTAGAAGACTCCATGGTTGAACTTAAGCATAATGCACAAACCTCAAAACACAAGCACTTCTCCTTTGTTCTAGAATCTTCCGTATCATAATTGCCCAATTTTTTTCTAGATGAATTTCCATTATCTGTGTTTACTTTATTCTTGACATCGCACAATTCCATGGATCTTAAAATAGATTAGCTTTTTTATAAAAACTAATTGATTTTGAATGAGATGAATGATACATCTCCAATGTATCTATAATTTTTTATTGTTCCATGCTATTATATTATCTGTTTTGGATGTTTTATATGCTATTTTATATGATTTTTGGGACTAACCTATTAACCTAGAGCCCAGTGCCAGTTTCTGTTTTTCCTTGTTTTTGAGTTTTACAAAAAATGAATATCAAACGGAGTCCAAACGAGCTGAAAATTTACGGTGGTTTTTTATGGACCAGAAGAAGCCCCCGAAGAGTTGGGCCAGAAGAGTCCCGAGCCAACCACAAGGGTGGAGGGCGCGCCTACCCCCGGGAGGGTGCTCCACCCTTGTCATTGACTCGTGGACCCCCCTGACGTGAAATTGACGCCAAAAATTCCTATAAATACAAAAGCCCCTGAAAAGAAACCAAGATCGGGATTTCCGCTGCCGCAAGCCTTTGTAGCCACGAAAAACCAATCGGGAGCCTGTTCCGGCACCCTGCCAGAGGGGGAAACCGTCACCGGTGGCCATCTTCATCACCCCAGCGGTCTCCATGATGAGGAGGGAGTAGTTCACCCTCGGGCTTGAGGGTATGTACCAGTAGTTATGTGTTTGATCTCTCTCTCGTGTTCTTGATTTGGCACGATCTTGATGTACCGCGAGCTTTGCTATTATAGTTGCATCTTATGATGCTTCTCCCCCTCTACCTTCTTGTAATGGATTGAGTTTTCCCTTTGAAGTTATCTTATCGGATTGAGTCTTTAAGGATTTGAGAACACTTGATGTATGTCTTGCATGTGCTTATCTATGGTGACAATGGAATATTCACGTGATCTACTTGATGTATGTTTTGGTGATCAACTTGCGGGTTCTGTGACCTTGTGAACTTACACATAGGGGTTGGCACACGTTTTCGTCTTGAATCTCCAGTAGAAACTTTGAGGCACTCTTTGAAGTTCTTTGTGTTGGTTCGAATAGATGAATATGAGATTGTGTGATGCATATCGTATAATCAAACCCGCGGATACTTCTGGTGACATTGGAGTATCTAGGTGACATTAGGGTTTTGGTTGATGTGTGTCTTAAGTTGTTATTTTAGTATGAACTCTAGGGCTGTTTGTGACACTTATAGGAATAGCCCAATAGATAGATCCGAAAGAATAACTTTGAGGTGGTTTCGTACCCTACAATAATCTCTTCGTTTATTCTCCATTATTAGTGACTTTGGAGTGACTCTTTATTGCACACTGAGGGATTGTTATATGATCTAATTATGTTATCATTGTCGAGAGAACTTTCACTAGTGAAAGTATGAACCCTAGGCCTTGTTTCCAAGCATTGCAATACCGTTTTCGCTCACTTTTGTCACTTGCTACCTTGCTGCTTTTATATTTTCAGATTACAAAAACTTATATCTACCATCCATATTGCACTTGTATCACCATCTCTTCGCCGAACTAGTGCACCCACACAATTTACCATTGTATTGGGTGTGTTGGGGACACAAGAGACTCTTTGTTATTTGGTTGCATGGTTGTTTGAGAGAGGCCATCTTCATCCTACGCCTCCCACGGATTGATAAACCTTAGTTCATCCACTTGAGGGAAAATTGGTATTGTCCTACAGAACTCTGCACTTGGAGGCCCAACACGAGTCTACAAGAAGAAGCTTGCGTAGTAGACATCAAGCTCTTTTCTGGCGCCATTGTTGTGGAGGCTAGGTAAGCGGCACTCACATCCCGTCAACGAAGCTCTTTTCTGGCACCATTGCCAGGGAGGTGAGTGCTTGAAGGTATCTTTTTGGGTCTTGCATCGAATCTTTTAGTTTCTTGTTTTTTCACTAGTTTAGTCTATAAAAGAAAACTACAGAAAATGGAATTGAGGTTGCCTCATATGCTTCATCTTTTTAATGTCTTTCATGAAAATAAGGATTCCGATAATTGTGCCAAAGTGTTAGAAGAAGAATGCATTAAAATGTTTGGCACTAAATCTTTGAATGATGAGCATGATTGCAATGTTGTTAGTATGAATTTCTTGAATATCCATGATGCTAATGATATGCAAAGCCACAAGCTTGGGGATGCTATGTTTGATGAATATGATATTTTTAGTCCCCTAAGTTTTGATGAGAATATTTATTATGATGAAAGCATGCCTCCTATTTATGATGATTATATTGATGAAAGTGGGTTTGGAAGAGTGTTAACTCTAGGTAATGATCCCACTATTTTTGAGGGTGTTGAATCTTTTCACAATATTGGTAAAAGTGGATTTGGAGAGGTCATGACTTTATTTAGTGATCAATCCATGATACATCTCCAACGTATCTATAATTTTTTATTGTTCCATGCTGTTTTATTATCAATCTTGGATGTTTTGTAATCATGTTATAGTCATTTTATATTTTTTTTTGGTACTAACCTATTGACATAGTGCCAAGTGCCGGTTGCTGTTTTTTCCATGTTTTTACATCGCAGAAAATCAATATCAAACGGAGTCCAAATGCCACGAAACTTTACGGAGATTTTTTATCGACCATATGGAAGATATTGGGCCCTGGTTGCACCTGGGGGGAGTCCTGAGGAGGGGAAAACCCACCAGGGCACGCCAGGAGGCCCAGGCGCACCCTGGTGGGTTGTGCCCACCTCGGGTGCCCCCCAGACCGCCTCTTTGCTCTATAAATACCCCAATATTCCCAAAACCCTAGGGGAGTTGACGAAATATTCATCCAGCCGCCGCAGAGTCCAGAACCACCAGATCCAATCTAGACACCATCACGGAGGGGTTCACCACTTCCATTGGTACCTCTCCGATGATGTGTGAGTAGTTCTTTGTAGACCTTCGGGTCCGTAGTTAGTAGCTAGATGGCTTCATCTCTCTCTCTTGATTCTCAATACAATGGTCTCTTGGAGATCCATATGATGTAACTCTTTTGCGGTGTGTTTGTTGGGATCGATGAACTTTGAGTTTATGATCAGATCTATCTTTTTATATCCATGAAAGCATTTGAGTTTCTTTGATCTCTTTTATGCATGATCTCTTATAGCCTCGTATTTCTTCTCCGATATTTGGGTTTTGTCTGGCCAACTTGATCTTTTTATCTTGCAATGGGAAGAGGTGCCCGGTAGTGGGTTCGATCTTACGGTGATTGATCCCAATGACAGAAAGGGAACCAACACGTATGTATCGCTGCTACTAAGGATAAAAGGATGGGATTTATATCTACCGCCATAGATAAATGGATCTCATCTACATCATGTCATAGTTCTTATTGCATTACTCCGTTCTCCATGAACTTAATACACTAGATGCATGCTGGATAGCGGTCGATGTGTGGAGTAATAGTAGTAGATGCAGGCAGGAATCGGTCTACTAATCTTGGATGTGATGCCTATGTAATCATCATTGCATGGATATCGTCATAATTATTTGAGGTTCTATCAAATGCCCAACAGTAATTTGTTCACCCACCGTTTGCTATTTTCTCGAGAGAAGCCACTAGTGAAGCCTACGGCCCCCGGGTCTCTTTCTCATATTATTTGCCTTCGCGATCTATTTTTATTTACTTTTATTTTTAGATCTATTAAACCAAAAACCCAAAAATACCTTGCTGCAATTTATTTTATTTGGCGTTCGATCTATCATCATTTACAACTCTCTGCCGTCCACACGCCGTTTCTGGCACCGTTACCCGAAAGGGATTGACAACCCTTTTAACATGTTAGGTTGTGAGTGGTTGTTATTTGTGTGCAGGGGCTATTTACGTTGTTTGCTTGGTTCTCCTACTGGTTCGATAACCTTGTTTTCATATCTAAGGGAAATACCTACCGCCGTTGTGCTGCATCATCCCTTCCTCTTTGGGGAAAAAACCAACGTAGCTTCAAGCGACATCAAAAGGAATTTCTGGCGCTGTTGCTGGGGAGGATCTTCAACATAACCAGGTTCCTAATCAAAAATCTCATCTCCTCGCAATTTACATTATTTGCCATTTGCCTCTCATTTTCCTCTCCCCCACTTCACAAAAATTTGTCGTTTTATTCGCCTCTCTTTTTCGTTTGTCGTTTTCTTGTGGGATCTGTTTTTGAGTGCAATCTTGTTGTATAATCATCATGACTCAAGAGAACACCAAGTTATGTGATTTCTCAAATACCAACAACAATGTTTTTATCGGCACTTCGCTTGCTCCTCCCGCCACTAGTGCGGAGACTTGTGATATTAATACTGCTTTGCTGAATCTTGTTATGAAATACCAATTTTCCAGTACTCCTAATGAGGATGTCGCATCCCATCTTAATACCTTCATGGAATTATGTGATACGCAAAAGAAAAAGGATGTGGACAATGATGTGGTCAACATGAAATTATTTTCGTTTTCCTTGCATGATTCTGCAAAAAATTGGTTCTCTTCTTTGCCTCGCAATAATATTGATTCTTGGAATAAGTGCAAAGATGCTTTTATCACTAAGTATTTTCCTCCCGCAAAAATTATTTCCCTTAGAACCCAGATCATGAATTTTAAGCAACTTGAACATGAGCATGTTGCACAATCTTGGGAAAGGATGAAAATGATGCTAAGGAATTGCCCGACTCATTGGTTAAATCTTTGGATGATCATACAAAAAATTTATGCGGGGTTGAATTTTGTTTCTTGTAATCTTTTAGACTCCGCCGCGGGTGGTACTTTTATGGAAATAACTTTGGGTGAATCCACCAAATTGCTTGATAATATCATGGCAAATTATTCGCAATGGCATACCGAAAGGGCTCCTACTAGTCAAAAAGTTAATTCGGTTGAGAAAATTTCTTCTTTGAGTGAAAAAGTTGATGCTCTTGTGAAATTGGTTGCTAGTAGAAGTGCTCCTATTGATCTTAACGATATGCATTTGTCTACTTTGATTGAGCAAAATAGTGATGCCATAGATGTGAATTTTATCTCTCGAAATAATTTCAACAACAATGCTTATAGAGGTAATTTTAATCCTAGGCCTTTTCCTAGTAATTCCTCTAATAATTATGGTAATTCCTATGGAAATCAATCTTATATAATAATAGGAACACCTCCGATCTTGAGAATAATATTAAATAATTTATCAACACGCAAAAAGTTTTCAACACTTCCATACAAGAAAAGTTGAATAAGATTGATGATTTGTCTAGAAGTGTTGATAGAATTGCTCATGATGTGGAAAATCTCAAGATGAAATTTTTTGTGCCTAAAGTAGATGGATCAATTAAAGCTCGTTATGTTTCTATGGATGAAAGTAAGAAAAGAACTGCTAGGCTTAGAGCTAAAAAAGAAATCTTAGAAAAAGCATCTAATAGTGATTTCTTTCGCAAAAGTCATGAAGATCTTAAAATAATTGGTGTTTCTTCTATTGATTCCTTGTTTAGTAAAGTTAATATTGATGAAAAAGGTACTGGAGAAGATTCAACTTTAGGTAGAAGGCATCCCAATATTTCGGAGGGTGAAAATCTTGTTGAGAAAAATGATGAAAGTGTGTTTGAAGAGGTCAAAACTTTAGCTAGTGATGTACCCACTCTTTTGGATTACAAAGACTTTAATTATGATAGTTGCTCTTTAATTGATTGTATTTCTTTGTTGCAAT
This sequence comes from Triticum urartu, assembly GCF_056163025.1. Classification (NCBI taxonomy): domain Eukaryota; kingdom Viridiplantae; phylum Streptophyta; class Magnoliopsida; order Poales; family Poaceae; genus Triticum; species Triticum urartu. The sequence goes on along the minus strand of NC_141875.1, from coordinate 107,514,445 downwards.
CCATGATAAATTCACCCCATGCCTATGAACAAAATAAAGCTTTTACTAAACATATTGTCGATGCTATGATGAAAGCTCTTGAAGAAAAATTGGAATTAGAAGTTTCAATTCCTAGAAAAATGCATGATGAATGGGAACCTACTATCAAAGTCAAGATTAAAACTTATGAGTGTTTTGCTTTGTGTGACTTGGGTGCTAGTGTTTCTACAATTACGAAATCTTTATGTGATGTGCTTGGTCTTATCGATATTTTCTCGAGAGAAGCCACTAGTGAAACCTACGGCCCCGGGGTCTCTTTCTCATATTATTTTCAGATCTGTTAAACCAAAAACCCAAAAATACCTTGCTGCAATTTATTTTATTTGGCGTTCGATCTATCAATATTTACAACTCTCTCCCGTCCACACGTCGTTTATGGCGTCGTTGCCCTTAAGGGATTGACAACCCCTTTAACACGTTGGGTTGCGAGTGGTTGTTATTTGTGTGCATGGGCTGTTTATATTGTGTTGCTTGGTTCTCCTACTGGTTCGATAACCTTGGTTTCATATCTGAGGGAAATACCTACCCCTGCTGTGCTGCATCATCCCTTCCTCTTTGGGGAAAAAACCGACGTAGCTTCAAGCGACATCAATGCACTATTTTGGAAGAGGTTCCAATTGATTATGAGAACAAAGTTGCTATCTACGATGATTATTGTGATGACATGTATGCTATAAAGAATAATTATAACCATGCAATTTTTCATCATGATTTTAATTTTCAATTGGATTATGCCTCACATGACAGTTATTTTGTTGAGTTTGCTCCCACTATTCCGAATGAGAAGAATTTTGCTTATGTGGAGAGTAGTAAAATTTATATGCTTGTAGATCATGAAACTAATGCTTTATGTGACAGTTATAGTGTTGAATTCATTCATGATGCTACTAAAAAGTATTATGAGGGAGGAATATATGCTTGTAGGAATTGCAATAATATCAAGTTTCCTCTCTTTATGTTGAAAATCTTGAAGTTTTGCTTGCTTTACCTTCCTATGCTAGTTGATTCTTTCTCCGATAAGTTTTTTTCTCACAAAATCCCTAGGAAGTGGGTTAGACTTAAATGTGATTGTAATATGCTTCATGATGCTCTCATTATGTTTCAAATCTTATCACTTATGTGAGCATCATTGAAGTCATCATGCCTAACTAAAAATGCATTAAACAAAAGCGCTTGTTTGGAGACAACCCAATATTTATACCTACTGTTTTTGTGTGTTCACATGATTATGCTACTGTATTAATCATGTTTTATAGCTTTTGTTTCAATAAATTGCCAAGTAAGACCTTTGGGATGATCTATGGTGATAGTTGATTTGATCTTGCTGAAAAACAGAAACTTTTGCGCTCAGGAAAACAATTATCACTTTTAACAGAAGTGTGATAAAATACTGATTCTTTTTGAATAAGATTAATAAAAAAAATTCTCAGGTTGTCGTAATTTTTCAGAATTTTTGGAGTTACATAAGTATTTGAGAGTTACAGATTACTACAGACTGTTCTGTTTTTGACAGATTCTGTTTTCTATGTGTTGTTTGCTTATTTTGTTGAATCTCTGAGTAGTATCGGAGGGTATGAACCATGGGGAAGTTGGAATAGAGTAGATATAACACCAATATAAATTTAGAATGAGTTCACAACAGTACCTAAGTGGTGATTTATCTTCTTATACTAACGGAGCTTACGAGTTTTCTGTTCAGTTTTGTGTTGTGAAGTTTTCAAGTTTTGGGTGAAGTTTCGATGGACTATGGAATAAGGAGTGGCAAGATCATAAGCTTGGGGATGTCCAAGGCACCCCAAGGTAATATTCAAGGACAACTAAGAACCTAAGCTTAGGGATGCACCGGGTGGCATCCCCTCTTTCGTCTTCATTCATCGGTAACCTTACTTGAAGCTATATTTTTATTCACCACATGATATGAGTTTTGCTTGGAGCATCATTTTATTTTATTAGGATTTGATTGTTTTTATTTAGAGTAATGTTTGGCATCTTTTATTTCACTAAAAAGGTCAAGTATAGCCTTTACCATGCTTATTTTGCAAGTCTATATGTTGCTGTTTAAAAACAGAAAGTTTATTGTTATGTTTTGAATATTGGTGAATACTCAGAACATGATAAAATCTCGAAATTCTGAAAAAATGAGTAAAAATAAATTATCTACAGTGTGGTAATTTTTCAGAATTTTTTGGAGTTAAAGAAGTATGATTCCTCTTGCATTCTTTACAGACTATACTGTTTAGATAGATTGCTGTTATGTTTGCATATGTTTGCTTGTTTAATGATTCTATTTGATGATAGGAGTATTAAATATGCAGAGGCATTTAGTATGCAATGTGAAATAATAATTTTAGTGATTTGCTATAGTAGAGAATGATAAGGTGTATGCATTGATTTATACTAACTTATCTCATGAGTTCTTGTTGAGTTTTGTGTGGATGAAGTTTTTTAAGGTTTAGGGAAACCGCAATATGAAAGGAATTAAGGAGACACAAGAGCTCAAGCTTGCGGATGCCCAAGGCATTCCTAATTGATTTTTCAAGATGTCTCAAGCATCTAAGCTTGGGGATTCCCCGGTTGGCATCCCACCTTTCTTCTTCAACAACTATCGGTCAGTTTTGGTTGAGCCTAAGTTTTTGCTTCTTCACATGATATGTGCTATCCTTGCAATATCATTTTATTTTGTTTTGCTTGCTGTTTGAATAAATTACTTAAGATCTAAAATTTTATTTATGATAATGAGTCTTCACATAGTTACATAATTATTCAACTACTCATTGTGCTTCGCTTATATCTTTTGGAGTAGTTTGTCATTTGCTCTAGTGCTTCACTTATATATTTTAAGAGCACGACGATAGTTTTTTATTTTGAAGAAATTGATGAACTCTCATGATTCACTTATATTATTTTGAGAGTCTTTAAACAGCATGGTAATTTTCTTAGGTTATAAATTTAGTCCTAATATGATGGGCATCCAAGAGGGATATAATAAAAAACCTTCATATAGAGTGCATTGAATACTATGAGAAGTTTGATTCTTTATGATTGTTTTGAGATATAGAGATGGTGATATTAGAGTCATGCTAGTGAGTAATTGTGAATTTGAGAAATACTTGTGTTAAAGTTTGTGATTCCCGTAGCATGCACGTATGGTGAACTGTTATGTGATGAAGTCGGAGCATGATTTATTTATTGATTGTCTTCCTTATGAATGGCGGTCGGGGACAAGCAATGGTCTTTTCCTACCAACCTATCCCCCTAGGAGCATGCGCGTAGTACTTCATTTCGGTAACTAATAGATTTTTGCAATAAGTATGTGAGTTCTTTATGACTAATGTTGATTCCATGGATTATACGCACTCTCACCCTTCCACCATTGCTAGCCTCTCTAGTACCACGCAACTTTCGCTGGTACCATACACCCACCATATACCTTCCTCAAAACAGCCACCATACCTACCTATTATGGCATTTCCATAGCCATTCCGAGATATATTGCCATGCAACTTTCCACCGTTCCGTTTATTATGACACGCTTCATCATTGTTATATTGCTTTGCATGATCATGTATTCGACACCATATTTGTGGCAAAGCCACCATTCATAATTCTTTCATACATGTCACTCTTGATTCATTGCACATCTTGGTACACCGCCAGAGGCATTCATATAGAGCCATATCTTGTTCTAAGTATCGAGTTGTAATTCTTGAGTTGTAAGTAAATAAAAGTGTGATGATCATCATTATTGGAGCATTATCCCAGTGAGGAAAGGATGATGGATACTATGATTCCCCCGCAAGTCGGGATGAGACTCCGGACGAAAAATAAAAATAAAATAAAAAAGAGGCGAAAAAAGAGAGGGCCCGAAAAAACAAAAAAAATGAGAGAAAAAGAGAGAAGGTGCAATGCTACTATCCTTTTACCACACTTGTGCTTAAAAGTAGCACCATGATCTTCATGATAGAGAGTATCCTATTTTTTCACTTTCATATACTAGTGGGGATTTTTCATTATAGAACTTGGCTTGTATATTCCAATGACAGACTTCCTCAAAATTGTCCTAGGTCTTCGTGAGCAAGCGAGTTGGATGCAGACCCACTTAGTTTCTTTTTGAGCTTTCATAAACTTATAGCTCTAGTGCATCCGTTGCATGGCAATCCCTACTCACTCACATTGATATCTATTGATTGGCATCTCCATAGCCCGTTAATACGCCTACTTGATCTGAGACTATCTCCTTCTTTTTGTCTTCTCCACAACCACCATATTCTATTCCACCTGTAGTGTTATATCCATAGCTCATGCTCATGTATTGCGTGAAAGTTGAAAAAGTTTGAGAACATGAAAAAGTATGAAAGAATTGCTTGGCTTGTCATCGGGGTTGTGCATGATTTGAATATTTTGGGTGATGAAGATGGAGCATAGCCAGACTATATGATCTTGTAGGCATAAGCTTTCTTTGGCCATGTTATTTTGAGAATACATAATTTCCTTGTTAGTATGCTTGAAGTATTATTGTTTTTATGTCAATATTAAACTTTTGTTTTGAATCTTATGGATCTGGATATTCTTGTCGCAATAGAGAAGATTACATCGATAAATATGTTAGGTAGCATTCCACATCAAAAAATTTGTTTTTATCATTTACCTACTCGAGGACAAGCATGAATTAAGCCTGGGGATGCTTGATACGTCTTCAATGTATCTATAGTTTTTTTATTGTTCCATGCTATTATATTATCTGTTTTGGATGTTTTATATCCATTTATATGCTATTTTATATGATTTTTGGGACTAACCTATTAACCTAGAGCCCAGTGCCAGTTTCTATTTTTTTCCCTTGTTTTTGAGTTTTATAGAAAAGGAATATCAAACGGAGTCCAAACGAGCTGAAAATTTATGGTGATTTTTTATGGACCAGAAGAAGTCCCCGAAGAGATGGGCTAGAACAGTCCTGAGCCAACCACAAGGGTGGAGGGCGCGCCCTACCCCCGGGGAGGGTGCTCAACCCTTGTCTTTGACTCGTAGACCCCCCTGACGTGAAACCGACAGCAAAAATTCCTATAAATACATAAACCCCCAAAAATAAACCTAGATCAGGAGTTCCGCCACCGCAAGTCTCTGTAGCCATGAAAAACCAATCAGGAGCCCATTCCGGCACCCTGCCGGAGGGGGAAACCATCACCGGTGGCCATCTTCATCACCCCAACGGTCTCCATGACGCGGAGGGAGTAGTTCACCCTTGATACATCTCCAACGTATCTATAATTTTTGATTGTTTCATGTTGTTATATTATCAATCTTGGATGTTTTATAGTCATTTTATATCATTTTTTGCTACTAACCTATTGACATAGTGCCAAGTGCCAGTTCCTGTTTTTTCCGTGATTTTTACATCACAGAAAATCAATAACAGACGGAGTCCAAATGCCACGAAACTTTACGGAGATTTTTTATGGACCGGAAGGAACAAGTTGGGCCCTGGTAGCACCTGGGGGGAGTCCCGAGGAGGGGACAACCCACCAGGGCGTGCCAGGAGGCCCAGGCGCGCCCTGGTGGGTTGTGCCCACCTCGGGTGCCCCCCGGACCGCCTCTTTGCTCTATAAATACCCCAATATTCCAAAAACCCTAGGGGAGTCGATGAAATATTCATCTAGCCGCCGCAGAGTCCAGAACCACCAGATCCAATCTAGACACCATCTCGGATGGGGTTCACCACCTCCATTGGTGCCTCTCCGATGATGCGTGAGTAGTTCTTTGTAGACCTTCGGGTCCGTAATTAGTAGCTATATGGCTTCATCTCTCTCTCTCTTGATTCCCAATACAATGGTCTCTTGGAGATCCATATGATGTAACTCTTTTTGCGGTGTGTTTGTTGGGATGTGATGAACTTTGAGTTTATGATCAGTTATATCTTTTTACACCCATGAAAGTTATTTGAGTTTCTTTGATCTCTTATATGCATGATCTCTTATAGCCTCGTATTTCTTCTTTGATATTTGGGTTTTGTTTGGCCTACTTGATCTATTTATCTTGCAATGGGAAGAGGTGCCTGGTAGTGGGTTCGATCTTATGGTGCTTGATCCCAGTGACAAAAAAGGGAACCGACACATATGTATCGTTGCTACTAAGGATAAAAAGACAGGATCTGTATCTATGCAATAGATAAATGGATCTTGTCTACATCATGTCATCGTTCTTATTTCATTACTCTGTTTTTCCATTAACTTAATACACTAGATGCATGCTGGATAGCGGTCGATGTGTGGAGTAATAGTAGTAGATGCAGGCAGGAGTCGGTCTACTAATCTTGGACGTGATGCCTATGTAATGATCATTTCCTGGATATCGTCATAATTATTTGCGGTTCTATCAATTGCCCAACAGTAATTTGTTTACCCACCGTTTTCTATTTTTCTCGAGAGAAGCCACTAGTGAAACCTACGCCCCCCGGGTTTTCTTCCTCATATATTTACTTGCGATCCACTTTTCCTTTGCATTTTTATTCAGATCTATTAAACCAAAAATACAAAAATACTTTGCTGTAATTTATTTTATTTACGATCTATTATTCCAATCTACTACAATTTTCTGGCATCATTACCCAAAAGGGATTGACACCCCCTTTAACACGTCGGGTTGCGAGGTGTTGTTATTTATGTGCAGGTGATGTTTACGTTGTGTTGCTTGGTTCTCCTACTGGTTCGATAACCTTGGTTTCTTCACTGAGGGAAATACCTACCGTTGCTGTGCCGCATCATCCCTTCCTCTTTGCGGAAATACCGACGTAGTCCTAGCAGACAGGAGCTTTTCTGGCGCTATAACCAGAGAGCAATCAAAAGGAATTTTTGGCGCCGTTGCCGGTGAGGATCTTCTTCATAACCAGGTTCCTAATAACAAATCTCATCTCCTTGCAATTTACATTATTCGCCATTTTCCTCTCGTTTTCCTCTCCCCCACTTCACGAAAATTTGCCGTTTTATTCGCCTCTCTTTCTTGTTCGCCTTTTTCTTGCCGGATCTGTTTCTGCGTGCATCTTTGTTTGTCGTTATGGATAGTTCTCCTTCTATTGCTTGCACTCCCAAGGACAAAGTCCTCAACTTTAAACAAAGGGGAGGAGAAAATTTAAAAGATGCTTGGTATAGAATTTGCAATGCTCATAATAGATCTATCCGTAAGCAATCTACCGTTGTGCTTTTGCGTTGTTTTTATGTTGGCATCACCACTTGGTATAGATTCGTCCTTGATACGATTACCGGTGGCAATTTCTTAATGAGTCCTCCTTTTGATGCCCTTAATGCTATGGGAAATTTAGTAGGTTCACCACCTCTTATGGTTAATGAAACAATTTTGACTCATGAGCACGTTATGGAAAGATTAGATGCTATCAAAAAGAAAATGCTCACCGAAGATCATATGGAAATAATATATAAAAAGGTGCATAATTTTGCTACTCATCTTGGGTCAAAAGCGGGAGATATTTTTAAGTTGTTAAAATAGAGGGTACCTTAATCCATGAAAGAATAGAAGAAAGTCCGTCTCGGATCGATAAATTGGAAGAAATCTTTAGTAATCTAAGCATGGCTTTTACTACCACTAAAATTACTGAGGAAACTCCTGTAAGGAGTAGGAGATCAAGGAACAAGGGTGCAACTTCTAGTAATAGTAATAATGGAGATCTTAAGATGATTAGTGTTCACCCGGATTTTGTTGAAGTGATAACAGATCCTTTTTGCAAGAATGAAATCTTTGAATTTATTCCTAGGAGTGTTATTATTGAAAATCTTTATTATAAATCCTTGAAGGATTCTAAGTGTTTGATTGAAGAGTTGAACAAGGATGACAAAACTTAGATCCTTGCTTTATGCCTAGCTAAGGGCGTAAAACTATAGCGCTTGTTGGGAGGCAACCCAATGAATAAAATTTATTTTTGCTTTTTGATTCCTGTTTTTGTGTGTTAGCACAATTATGCTACTGTTATGATTGTGTTTTTTATGTTTTAATTAGTGTTTGTTCCAAGTAAAGCCTTTAGGATCTTTTTGGGTGATAGTTGTTTGATCTTGCTGAAAAAACAGAAACTTTTACGCTCATGAAATTAATTTTAGTTTTTTACCAGAGAGCGATAAAATACTTATTCCACCTGCAGTATATCAATATACAAATTTCTTAGGTCGTCCTAATTTTTTAGAATTTTTGGACTTAAATAAGTATTCGAAATAGTCAGATTGCTACAGACTGTTCTGTTTTGACAGATTCTGTTTTCTTTGTGTTGTGTGCTTATTTTGATGGCTCTATGGTTTTCTTTGGTGAGTTTTTGCCATAGAAAAGTTGGAATACAGTAGATATAATACAAAAACAAAATATGAATTGGTTTGATACAACACTTATAGTAGTGGTTTATTATTCTTATACTAACGGATCTCACGAAGGTTTTGTTGAGTTTTGTGTGATTAAAGTTTTCAAGTTTTGGGTTATCTTACGATGGATGAAGGAAGGATGGAAGAGCCTAAGCTTGGGGATGCCCCGGAATCCCAAGCTATTATCCAAGAATGAGCAACCAACTAAGCTTGGGGATGCCCCGAGTGGCATCCCCGCTTTCTTCCAACAACTATCGGTATTTTACTCGAGACTATATTTTTATTCGTCACATGATATGTGTTTTGCTTGTAGCGTCTTGTATGATATGAGTCTTTGCTTGTTTTATTTTGTGTTTTAAGTCATCAATCCTTGCTGGACACACCTATTTAAGAGAGCCAAAATTATGTCATGACTTGTTAGAATTGCTCTATATGCTTCACTTAAATCTTTTATGAGCTAGGACTTGCTCTAGTGCTTCACTTGTATCTTTTTGAGCATGGTGTGATTAGTATTTTTGAAGAAATGCTCTCTTGATTCACTTATATTTATTTGAGAGTTAGTATTTTTTTAAGAAATTCTCTCTTGCTTCACTTCAATTATTTTGAGGGAAATAAATATTATGCTCATGATCTTCACTTATATTTGTTTGAGATTATGAAAAGCAACACATGAAAATTAGTCCCAAAGTGATAGATATCCGAGAAGGATAAAGAAAATAAAAATGTCATGAAGATCATTGGACAAAATAAACTTGATTCTAAGTAATAGTTTTGACATATGATGATGTGATAGGTGAGTTATGTTGATGAGTAATTATGCTCTAGTAGGAATATTGGTGTTAAGGTTTGTGATTCCCGAAGCATGCACGTATAGTCTCTCGTTTTCTATGATGTTGGAGCATGATTTATTTTTTATTGTCTTCCTTATGAGTGGCGGTCGGGGACGAGCGATGGTCTTTTCCTACCAATCTATCCCCCTAGGGTCATGCGTAGTAGTACTTTGCTTCGAGGGCTAATAAACTTTTGCAATAAGTATATGAGTTCTTTATGACTAATGTGAGTCCATGGATTATACGCACTCTTACATTTTCACAATTTGCTAGCCTCTACTGTACCGTGCATTGCCCTTTCTCACATTGAGACGTGGTGCAAACTTCGCAGGTGCATCCAAACCCCGTGATATGATACGCTCTATCACACATAAACCTCATTATATCTTCCTCAAAATAGCCACCATACCTACCTATTATGGCTTTTCCATGGCCATTCCGAGATATATTGCCATGCAACTTCCACCGCTTCCGTTTGATGACTTGAGCATTCATTGTCATATTGCTTTGCATGATCATATAGCTAACATAGTGTTTGTGGCTCAACCACCGTTCATCATTTTTCGTACATGCTACGCTAGATCATCGCCAAAGGCACTTATATAGAGTCATATTTTGTCATAGGTATCGAGTTGTAATTTTTGTTTCTTTTGAGTTATAAGTAAATAGAAGTGTGATGATCATCATTATTCATTTTTAGAGCAGTGCCCCAGTGAGGAAAGGATGATGGAGACTATGATTCCCCCACAAGTCGGGATGAGACTCCGGACAATGAGAGAAAGAAAAAAAGGAAAAAAGAGAAAAAAATAGAAAGAAAGAAAAAAATAGAAAGAAAAATAAAAAAGGAGAAAAAAGGGGGAAAAGGGGAAAATAAAAAACAAAGAGATAAGGAGCATTGTTAGTATCCTTTACCACACTTGTGCTTCAAAGTAGCACCATGTTTTTCATATGGAGAGTCTCCTATGTTGTCACTTTCATATACTAGTGGGAATTTTTCATTACAGGATTAGATGCACACCCACTTAGTTTTCATATTGAGCTTTCATACACTTATAGCTCTTAGTGCATTCGTTGCATGGCAATCCCTACTCCTCACGTTAATATCGATTGATGGGCATCTCCATAGCCCGTTGGTTAGCTGCATCGATGTGAGACTTTCTTACCTTTTTGTCTTCTCTACATTTACCCCTATCATCATACTCTATTCCACCCATAGTGTTATATCCATGGCTTGCGCTCATGTATTGCGTAAGAGTTGAAAAAGCTGAAGCGCGTTAAAAAGTACGAACCAATTGCTCGGCTTGTCATCGGGGTTGTGCATGATAAATACTTTGTGTTAAGAAGACAGAGCATGACAAGACTATATGATTTTGTAGCGATAACTTATTTTAGCATTGATATTTTGAAAGGCATGGTTGCTTGTTGATATGCTTGAGTATCTAAATTATTATGTCAACACTATACTATTGTTTTGAACCACATAAAAAGTCCAATTGTCCATGCTATAAAGAAAAGAATATGATATGACATGTTAAACAACACTCCACATCAAAAATTCTGTTTTTACCACTTACCTACTCGAGGACGAGTAGGAGTTAAGCTTGGGGATGCTGATACGTCTCCAACGTATCTATAATTTTTGATTGTTTCATGTTGTTATATTATCAATCTTGGATGTTTTATAATCACTTTATAGTCATTTTATATCATTTTTTGGTACTAACCTATTGACATAGTGCCAAGTGCTAGTTCCTGTTTTTTCTATGTTTTTTACATCGCAGAAAGTCAATATCAGACGGAGTCCAAATGCCACGAAACTTTACGGAGATTTTTTATGGACCAGAAGGAACAAGTTGGGCCCTAGTAGCACCTGGGGGAGTCCCAAGGAGGGGAGAACCCAACAGGGCGCGCCAGGAGGCCCAGGCGCGCCCTGGTGGGTTGTGCCCACCTCGGGTGCCCCCTGGACCGCCTATTTGCTCTATAAATACCCAAATATTCCCAAAACCCTAGGGGAGTCGATGAAATATTCATCCAGCCACCGCAGAGTCCAAAACCACCAGATCCAATCTAGACACGATGGGGTTCAGCACCTCCATTGGCGCCTCTCCGATGATGCGTGAGTAGTTCTTTGTAAACCTTCGGGTCCGTAGTTAGTAGCTATATGGCTTCATCTCTCTCTCTCTTGATTCTCAATACAATGGTCTCTTGGAGATCCATATGATGTAACTCTTTTTGCGGTGTGTTTGTTGGGATGTGATGAACTTTGAGTTTATGACCAGTTATATCTTTTTATATCCATGAAAGTTATTTGAGTTTCTTTGATCTCTTATAGCCTCATACTTCTCCAATATTTGGGGTTTTGTTTGGCCAACTTGATCTATTTATCTTGCAATGGGAAGAGGTGCCTGATAGTGGGTTCGATCTTAGGGTGCTTGATCCCAGTGACAGAAAAGGGAACCGACACGTATGTATCGTTGCTACTAAGGATAAAAAGACAGGATCTATATCTACGCAATAGATAAACGGATCTTGTCTACATCATGTCATCGTTCTTATTGCATTACTCCGTTTTTCCATTAAGTTAATACACTAGATGCATGCTGGATAGCTGTTGGGGATATTACTACTGGGCGTAAACCGGCCTATCTGGGCCGGGTTAACTTCGTCGGTAGTTAAGTATGTTAAAGCCCAAGAAGACAGATGAGGGCTCAAGGCCCATGGCCGGTTCAAGGCCTGTAGCCGTAAACCGGCGTTAGTAGTTAACTTGTATTGTAAGTTAGGAATAAGTAGAGACCAAACCGAACACATCTATGAGCCGGTATTGGGACTCTGTAAGCCGACGGGAGTCACCCGTGTATATAAGGGGACGACCCGGCGGCGGTTCAAGGACAACAGACAACAACTCGAGACATAGGTGAAGCTTGTTTGCTCCCTAGTCATCGAAACCCCATCAATTCCATCACAACTAGACGTAGGCTTTTACCTTCATTGAAGGGGCCGAACTAGTATAACTCTCTTGCGTCCCTGTGTCCGCTTTAACCCCTTCAAGCTAACCCGTAGCGATGGCTCCACGACTAAGTCCTTTTTCTAGGACATCTGCCGTGACAAAACCACGATAGTTGGCGCCCACCGTGGGGCTATCGCATGATGGTTTCCGGTTCTTGGAGGGCCGCTTTGAAGGACTCGAGGGCTACGCTGTAGGCCGGATGAATAAGAGTCGTCGCGGCAAGTTCTACATCGACGACGCGGGCTGGGGCCCCGAGGCCGGCTCAATTGAGTACGGGTACCGGGTCCCCTTTGGTGGCATTCACGTTTTCATTGGCAAGATCGATGAACCGGGCCCCGAGCTGGACATCTGCACCGACCTCATCGAGACGGCTCAGCGTGCGCGATCCGCCCGGGTTAAACCGGCCATGAAGCATGCCTTCGTGGGAGTCATCCATGGAGGAAGTTATGAGGATGGATCGGAATCTCGCGGCGATACCGTCGTTTGTTCTGATGACGAGTCATCGACCGGAGAAACCGAATCTCTTCACCATCTACAAGATGGCCGGATTGGGGGCTGTTCCGATGGCGACAGTATTCCGGACCCCTCTGATCTGCCCAACCGGGTTGGAATATTCATGACTGGCACACAAGCAGCGCTTCATTCTTCGACCGTTGCGGCAACGACCTCTGGTTCAGCAGCAGTGACGGCTGCCGGGGCAGGAGGCCCTGTGCGCCCGCCGGCTCAAGTTCTATCAGAGCTATTTGATGCACTGGTTGTGCTTATGGCGGAGGCTAATACGGTGGATCAGGGCGTTCACAATGTCGAGATTGCAAAAGTGAAGGAACAGATCACCCAGGCCAAGGCAGATCTGGCAGCCGAGGACACCAGGATGGCCACGGAGCGGGCCGCTTTAGACGCACAAGCCTACAGGCTCATGTTGGACCAAAGTGCGTCGCAGGAAGTCATGAGGAGGAAGTATCGATCCCGTTTGCCTCCGGTTTTTGAGGCCAGAGACCTTTTCAACACTCCAGGAGTAGGAACCGGCAATCCGCTGGAGGGAAACCGGGCGGAAGCTCCCGGGGCCGGCGCACCGGTTCAGCCTCGTCAGATGGACCCGCCTAGTCAAAACACCGTTATACCTCAGGATGTTTTAACACCTCCGGGTCACTACTCCAACCCGATGGACAATCTCGTTGCCGCTGCTGCACGGCTGGAGGCCATTCCAATTGAAGGTGATTCATCGCAGGCAGTAGAGACGCGATGGGTCAAGGAGCTTCTGAGGACAGCCTTGGTCCAGCAGGAAGCATACTCGTACAGCCGCGACCGGATACACTCGACCCCCCGTCCAAGCCGGAGCTATAGCAGACATATGGATGAACCGGCAGTGTCGAGTAACGAATGACGTGGAGCACCCCGTGGCAACAACCCGATGGGTGGTGCTGATGACGCTCAGGAAGTGGTGAACCGGGCCCGAGCGCACAGGGAGGCCGGGTTAGCCGCACAGCATCAGGCTCGGCAGCTCACGCCGGTTCGTCTAACCATCTCGATCGAACCTGGTGTTACTTCTAGTTCTTTGGGGGTTCCTTGCCTTATCCCCGCTTAACGCAATGTGCGCTTGCCCAAGGATTTCAAGGGCCCGCGCAAGGTACCAAATTACACGGCGGATCAGCCTCCAAAGACATGGGTGGAGAGCTATGAGATGGCCATGGAGATGCTTGATGTGGGTGACGCGGCGTGTGCGAAATACTTCACCATGATGCTTGAAGGAACGGCCCGTACTTGGTTAAAAAGCTTGCCGGCTAATTCTATCAGTTCTTGGGCCCAATTACGAGCCCGGTTTATCAGCAATTTCAAGGATACATGTAAACAGCCTATGTCGATAGTGGACTTAGCTGCATGCGTCCAGGAGGAAGGAGAGTCAACGACTCATTGGGTGTGCCGGGTTTCACAAGTGTTGCACTCATCAGACCGCATCAACGCTGACACCGCAGTATTAACCCTAGAAGGCAACTGCCGGTTTGGGCCCCTGAAGCTGAAGTTGGGACGGATGAAGCGTCATTGCACTGACATGGGGACCCTCATAGCCGCTTTGGTGAAATATGTTGATTCTGATAGTACCAAGGATCCCGAATCTGATGATGACAAGACAGGGAAGGGAAAGAGGAACAACAACTCCAAAGGTCAGCAGCATCACTGGGCAGGCAATGGTGGTGGAGGCAAGCGCAAAGCGGATGGTAACATCGACTTTGTGGCTAATACTAACGCACAGGACAATGGCCCGCGACGCAGGGGTAAACCGAAAAATCGCAATGGGGGCACCCAACCCTAACCCAGACCGCCTAAACTATCTGCTAAGCCAGCCCTATCCAAGGCATGGGACGAAGGAGGCGCCAGCAAACCACCTTTGGAAGGATTGCTTTATTATGCAGGAGTTCAAGAATTCTAATAATTTCCGGTATGATCACGAATCTGGCGGTGGCTCAGGATCCGGGCCGGGTTACGATGGAGGAAGTTCCGGTTCAGGATTTAATGGTAATCTGGGCGGACATAATGGTCAAAATAGTTAGAACAACCAGGGTGGTTACAACCAACAGCAGCAACAGTCAGGTTACCAGAGCAACCCAAAGCAGTTGAGTAGTGGGCAGTACCATGTTTTCACCACTAGCTTGGACAAGCGAGACCGGAAGGTTCAGAGGCGGGCGGTCAACTCTGTTGAACCGGCCATACCCCGTTATCTATGTTGGTCTGAATAGCCAATCATATGGAGCAGAGAGGATCACCCACCCTAGGTCGATAATCCGGGTTAGTTGGCTCTGGTGGTGGCGCCTCAGGTGGGAGGTTATAAGTTCACCAAGGTGCTCATGGATGGAGGTAGCAGCATTAATATCTTGTACTATGAGACCTTCCGTCGTATGGGACTGACAGATAAAAATCTTAAACCGTCTAATACGGTGTTCCACGGTGTAGTACCTGCCAGATCAGCATATCCTGTTGGCAAGATAGCTCTGGAAGTGGCCTTTGGGGATGATCATGATTCCAGGTCGGAGACATTGATGTTTGAAGTGGTGAAAATCCAAAGTCTGTATCACGCCCTATTTGGGCGACCGGCCTACGCCAAGTTTATGGCACGGCCCTGTTATGTGTATTTGCAGCTCAAGATGTCGGGTCACAAGGGGACAATAACGGTTCACGAAAGCCGCAAAATTGCTTTGGAGTGCGAGGAAGGTGATGCGGCCTATGCAGAGTCGGTTTGTGCCACCGAGGAGCTGAAGTATTATAAGGACAATGTTGATCCGGCAGACATGACTCTGTTAAAGAAGCCAACTACGGAGCATGATTCGGCCCTGAAGTTCAAATCGGCAGTAGAAACTAAGCTTGTTGACTTTGTACCTGGCGATTCGTCCAAGTAGTTCAGCATCAGTGCTAATTTGGATCTGATATAGGAAAGCGCGCTCATCGAGTTCATCCGTGAGAATCGGGACATTTTTGCATGGAAGCCCTCTGACATGCCAGGTGTACCAAGGCAACTCGCTAAGCACACCCTTAATGTGGATCCTAAATACAAACCGGTGAAACAGTTCCTCCGCCGGTTTAACGAAGAAAGACGCAAGGCAATTGGAGAAGAGGTAGCCAGGCTCATAGCAGCTGGTTTTATTGTTGAAGTTTTTCACCCTGAGTGGCTTGCCAATCCGGTGCTGGTCCTTAAGAAAAACGGTACCTGGCGCATGTGTGTGGATTACACAGATCTTAATAAAGCTTGTCCAGCAGATCCTTTTGCCCTCCCCCGTATTGATCAAATTATTGATGCTACGGCGGGTTGTGAGTGTTTAAGTTTTTTGGATGCATATTCTGGCTATCATCAGATCAAAATGGCAGTTAAGGACCAGGAGAAAACGGCATTCATAACTCCCTTTGGAGCCTTCTGCTATGTGTCTATGCCCTTTGGGCTCAAGAGTGCCCAGGCAACTTATCAACGTTGTGTGCAAAATTGTCTACATAAACAGATTGGTCGTAATGTACACGCCTACGTGGATGATATCGTGGTTAAATCCAGGGAGAAGGAGACTCTGATTGGTGATTTAAAGGAAACTTTTGATAACCTGAGGACATACAAGATGATGCTTAATCTGGACAAATGCGTCTTTGGTGTACCGGCGGGCAAGTTATTGGGCTTCTTGGTGTCCAATACGGGAATTGAGGCTAATCCAGAGAAGATCACAGCCATCACCTCCCTCGCTAAACCGAAGTGTATCAATGATGTTCAGCGCCTGGCAAGCCGGATTGCTGCGTTAAGCCGGTTTATCAGTCGCCTTGGTGAGAAGGCAATCCCTTTGTATCAGATGTTGAAGAAGACGGATCAGTTTGTCTGGAGTTCTGCTGCTGATGAAGCATTTGAGGACTTAAAGCGGCAATTGGCCAATCCGCCTGTGCTCGCCGCTCCCATTGACAAGGAGCCGTTACTGCTATATGTTGCTGCTAATGCTCGGCCGGTCAGCGTGGCTATTGTGGTAGAGCGAAAGGAGGCAGGTAAGGAGCATCTGGTTCAACGTCCGGTCTATTATATCAGCGAGGTGCTCATTGAGTCCAAGCAAAGGTATCCGCATTGCCAGAAGCTGGTGTATGGAGTTTTCATGGCAAGCTGGAAGCTTAAACAATACTTCCAAGGGCATCCAATTACGGTGGTCAGTTCTGCTCCTTTGGGGGATATCATCCAGAACCGGGAAGCAACTGGCCGGATTGCCAAGTGGGCTATAGAGCTTGGGCCGCACGATTTGAAGTATGTGCCTCGGACGGCGATCAAGTCTCAAGCACTGGTTGATTTTATCAATGATTGGACGGAAATGCAAGCACCTGAAGAAAAGCCGGATCACACATATTGGACCATCCATTTTGACGGATCCAGGCAACTGGAAGGCTCGGGGGCTGGAGTCGTATTAACTTCCCCATGAGGTGATAAGTTTTGTTATGTTCTCCGCTTAATGTTCCCTTGTACTAACAATGCAGCTGAGTATGAAGCCTTGCTCCATGGTCTCCGGATGGCTAAGGAGATGAATCTAAGTCGAGTTAAGTGCTTCGGTGACTCGGACCTCGTGGCTCAGCAAGTGTCTGGCACTTGGGACTCCAAGGACCCACTCATGGCAGCATATCATCGTGAGGTGGATATTGTTGCAGGTCATTTCAAAGGCTATCAGGTGGACCACGTGGACCGGTGGAAAAATGAAGCGGCGGACGCCTTAAGCCGGCTGGGCTCTCAGCGCAAACCGGTTCCGCCCAATGTTTTTCTGGATGTGCTGCACAACCCGTCAGTCAAGATCCCTGGTGAAGCGGATTTGGCTATTCCTGATCCGGAGGCTCAATTGGTGGCAGCTCTTCATGTTATTCCGGATTGGACGCTTCCTTACCTGGCGTACAAGAACCGGGGTGAGTTACCAGAGGATGAGACTCTGGCCCGACAGATAATCCGGCGATCCAAGTCCATGACTATTATCAACGGCGAGTTGCATCATTGCAGTGTGTCAGGAGCATTTCAACGCTGTGTGTCTCCTGAAGAAGGCCGTGAAATTTTGCGTGAGATCCACGAAGGAGATTGTGGTCACCACGCCGGTTCAAAATCTCTGGTGGCTAAAGCGTTTCGCCATGGCTTCTATTGGTTAACTGCTCATGCTGATGCGGAGGATCTGGTCAGACGATGTGATGGTTGCCAAAGGTTCTCAAGACGTGCTCATGTACCGGCTCAAGAATTGAGAATGATTCCAATTATTTGGCCGTTTGCGACTTGGGGGCTGGATATGGTTGGGCCTTTCAAAAGGTCCAAAGATAAGAAGACCCACCTCCTGGTGGCGGTTGACAGGTTTACAAAGTGGGTGGAGGCAGAACCTGTTAGCAAGTGTGATGCGGCCACGGCGGTTCAGTTCATTAAAGAAGTGATTTTCTGGTTTGGCTTTCCACACAGTATCATCACAGATAATGGTACCAATTTGTCCAAAGGTGCCATGAAGGAGTTCTGCGAACGGGAGCACATCCGGCTCGACGTTTCATCAGTGGCACACCCACAGTCCAATGGTCAAGCAGAAAGAGCTAATCAAGAGATCTTGAGAGGCATCAAGCCCCGGCTCATGGTTCCTTTGCACAGAACGCCGGGTTGTTGGGTAGAAGAATTACCATCTGTGTTATGGAGCATCAATACGACACCCAACGGGTCAACAGGATACACACCGTTCTTCATGGTTTATGGAGCGGAGGCGGTTCTCCCCAGTGATATCTGTCATGATTCACCTCGTGTGACGGCTTATATTGAAGCGGACAACGAGATAGCACGACAAGATCCTTTGGACCGGTTGGATGAAGAGCGTGACATAGCAGCCGCCCGATCGGCGATTTATCAACAGGATCTTCGTCGTTATCACAGTCACCGAGTCAGAACCAGAACCTTCCTGGAAGGAGATTTGGTGCTTCGGCTCATCCAAGATCAGACGGATATGCATAAGTTATCCCCACCTTGGGAGGGGCCTTTCGTGGTCAGCAAGAATCTGCACAACGGGTCATACTATCTGATCGATATTCGAGAGCATAAGGACTCACGTACATCAGAGGAGGAAACCAACAGGCCGTGGAACATAGCTCATCTTCGGCCTTATTATACATGAGCCATTGGTTCTACTTATGTACATATTACAACGATGTATATATTATGATTAGCTATAATAAACCGGAACCTCAGCTAAAGCGGGGTATCTATTCTTTTACATCATGTGTGGTTACACGGAGTTGTTCTAAAGCGGCCTCCGGTTTACCCCTTGAGTTTGCTTTTTTTTAAAAGCATCATGTTATATCACTTGAAGGATTGGTCGTTTCCGAACCAATACCATACCTCTTGATAGGCGAGAGCCACCAGATCACTTGGGGACTTGGTCACGTCTGAACCACTCATGCCTCTTGATCGGCCTAAGGCCACAGAATCACTTGAGGGCTTGGTCGAACCCGAACCATCGCCATGCCACTTGGTCAGCATAAATGCCACGGTTTCATTTGGGGACCTGGCTGACTAGAACCATAGTTACACCTAACGGGAGCTTGGTCGTGTTCGGCCATGGTAACGCCATTTGATCAGCTCAAATAAACTTTTTTTGCAAACGGTTTTCTCATTGCTTTTGCTTCGCACTTTTCTTTGCAAGATACTTTTTTCTTTTTTTGTTGCGTTCTTTTTAAACCGACAAAGTTTTCAACCAATCCATTGACGGAACACAGTTCACATCAATCCGGAGACTATTTGCCCGGTTTGATCCTTGTTGTTAACATCCTCTTATGGAGTAACATGGTGTTTATTATAACCCG
This sequence comes from Triticum urartu, assembly GCF_056163025.1. Lineage (NCBI taxonomy): Eukaryota > Viridiplantae > Streptophyta > Magnoliopsida > Poales > Poaceae > Triticum > Triticum urartu. The sequence continues at coordinate 107,494,895 of NC_141875.1, read as the reverse complement.
GCACGGTTTACATGGTAAACCAGCGTCATATATATACAGGAGCTGTTATCTCCTCCAACAATGTGGGTATGCAAAACTCCGCTTCAAGGTTGGCCAAGCCAACTTCACGCTCAACGATGGCAGGTATTATGTATCTCAACAATTTGGTCATATGCTTAAAAAAAATTGGATGTTTTGACTTCATATATGCAGACATCATATTCCGCCTGACGGTACAACCGCGGTGGCACTTGAAGAGTTTCTTATTGCAGAAAATGCTTTGGAAAGTTCATCACCACAGGAAGAACAAATTATGCACGAAGGCATATCAACATCAAAAGTATCAGCTAGCCTGTTACAAGGCAACACGGTGCCCATAATAATATCATTGTTTTTCGCAAAGGAGAGGCAGTTTTAAAACCGGCTTCCGGTTTAGGCTTGGTCACCAGCCTGGCCTGATGGTTGTGGGTCATCCTGCGCCGCTTCAGCCTCCATTTCTCTACCTAGTGGCTGGAAATCAACAGTTGTCCAGTCGATTCCCATTAATGCTTGAAAAACAGCTTCATCATGGATCAGCAATGACGGGTCAATATCGGGAGCGTAAGTATGCTTACGGATTGGAGGGATCAGATTTTCCGATTCATGGATTGGTGCGGCTATTCGCTTGTTCTGATTGTCATATTGGGCTTGATAATGGGACAAGTCTGCTTCTTCAGCCAATTGACAAGCTAGCGGACGTACCTCCCGGTTTATTGCTCGCAGATCCGCTTCACCAAACTCTGACCCGTCTTCCTTCAAGCTGGGATAGCCCTGAGCCGCTTCAATAGGATCAAAATCCGGCACCCAGGCTTTTGCCCGGATTAAGGCATTGATCGCACCGGTTCGAGCAGCAAATTTCTTCAGCTCTTCAATCCGGGCAGGAAGCACCGACAGTTTCATCAAAGTGTCTTGAATCAATGTGGGCGCCGGTTTGTTATGGGATGCGGTACAGATGATCCGCTGGGCACCAGTATACAATTGTTCAACCAATGTATAGGCGGCTTTCAGTTTCTTCCGCACATCTGACCCCAAGTGCCCAATGCGTGTCCCTGAAATACCATAAAGGGTTAATAAACCGGCAACTCTGTAAGAAGGCAGAGCCAGTTCAGAAGTCAAACTGACTTACCAAAGATAGCAGTAGTCATGGCATGCACGTGCCGCTTTATGCTGGTCAGTTCATCCGCCACTAGTTTTAGTGCAGCCTCGGCATCCTCTACTCGTTTGATTAAAGCGGACTTTTCAGTGGCCCAATCTGCCCGCTTCTTCTTGAAGCTCTCCTTAAGCTGTTCCATGGCGCTTAAAGCGTTGGTTAATTCCTATTTTGCTTTGGAGGTTTCAGCTTGTTGGGTTTTCAGGTTTTCTTGGAGATCGGCGACTTGGCTTTCTTTCGTTTTCAGCTCCGCCTGCATGCAGACAGTTATATGCTTCAACAAAACGGTACAAGGATTGAAGTACCAACCACATAACAAGTTATGCACTTAGCACTTGGGGGCTAATGCATATTCGATCTTCATCTTTCAATTGCTTACAAAGTCCCAAGATCAATACAAGTATTCAACTTGGCACTTGGGGGCTAATGGCTATTTGCTCATATATATATTCTGATGCGGCAATCTCAATTACTTAAAGTACCGGTTTAACTACGCTAAGTTGAACCGGCCCTTGGGGGCTACATCAGCGAATTTCAAAGTATTAAGATTTATGTTAGTAAGTCCCGGTTTGAAAGATTACAAACCGGCCCTTGGGGGCTAGGAGAGTCAGCAAGTATTGAAGCGTACAAGCAGGAAAGAGCATATGGAAGTTACCTCGTATTTATCCTTCATCATATTAACCAGACTGGCTTCATAGTCACGGCTGGTATATAGCCGGTTCAAGTAGCCGGAATGGATATCTTGGGCGTTCAGAGCGGCGTAAGTTGCCAGATCAGCATTCCACTTGCCTTTACCAAAGGCAGCAAATCCTTCCTTGGCAGAATGTTTGGACAAAGCAATAGGATTGCCTGGCTCGGTATGACCAGTGCCAGTAATGACAACCTCATCCTCCTGAGTATCGCCGGTTTGCATTGGGGCTGTTGGCTTGTCAGTAGGTTTTGCTGGACCGGTGGATCTCTCAATCTGGATGGAGCCTGTGGGCTGATTGACAGGACCTGAGGCATCAGTAGGTCTCTCTTCAGCAATAAGATCGTCGTCTTGCTGCGGTGGATCGTTGGGTATATCCTCAGGAATAGCCGCTTCAAGATCGGGTGTCTTTCCTGGCTCAAGAACGGCATCTTCTTCGGCCGCTTTGTCCAGGCGGGCCTTCTTGCTTGGCCTAGGTTTGGCCCTGAAAAGAATAACAAAATCAAATACAGCATATGTTCTAAGGCAATGTGCTGTAAGTATCATAATAAGTATAGCTTACCCAAGCACTGTTTTGAGCGGTGGCAGCTGAGTAGCCGATGACTCGCCAGAGGATGAGTGGGAAGTAACCTGGTAATCGGAGTCAGATGGATTAAGAGGTTGACGAAAGCAGCCCGCTTTAGGACAATCACTGACAAGCAAATTAGAGACCTCTGAACAGCGTTTCTGAACCGGACTGTTCGGTAAACCGGCGGAGGTAACTACCTGGCCGCTGTGCCGGGTTGTGCGACGAGCTTCGTGCTGTTGGGTCTTCATAAGAAATTTGGGATCCAAATAAGCAAGAGGATGAGAAAATTTAACTTTCCGGTTTGCCTGACGGATTTTTAGCGAAGGCAAAGGTTCTGAATCGGAAGAGAGAATAATTACCTCTGCAGCATCAGCGTGGCTGGCTTCGGCATCATCCTGACAAATATCATCATCAATAAGACGCATGAAAAATAAGCCAAGTGAGTCAAGCTCTACCTCAAGGTCCGGATTATCCACATCATCATTAGGGGCCGGATTAGAAGATGCAGTAGTTCTTTTCCTGTGGGCAGTCTTCTTTACAGCTTTAGTCTTTTGCCGGGTTGCTCTTTCCAGTTTGTCTAGTTTTTCCGGTTTCTCCTGCGGCAATTTCTTGCTCCAAAACGGATCATTGCCCTGATTACACAGACACTGATATTAAACAATGACCAGATATATCAATAATAGATTCAGCAAAAGGAAAAATCAAGGTCTTACAGCTGGCGGTTTGTTGGTGGCACAGAAGGGAAGCAAGCCGTTTTTAGCACAGATATGTTCCGGTTCATTCAGCATCTTATTCACAGCTTCTGTGATTTCTTCATCGGTGAGCTGGATTCTGGAATGTCGCAGTGGGTCATCAACACTGCCGGTATACTCGCACATCAAACCGGAGTGCTGACTAAGGGGCAGTATGCTCCATGATATCCAACAGCGAGCGAGATCAACCCCTGTTAAACCGTTGGCCATAAAGGCTCTGAGCTTCGACAGTTGAGGAGCATATTTGCTTCTCTCCTGGGCAGTCAATCTTTGCGGAAAAGGGTGTGTATTGCTGAGCCGCTCCGGACGAAAGCCGGGAAAGGGATTCTCACCAGTAGGGGAGGTATCCTTGCAGTAGAACCATGTCTGATTCCACTCTTTGGGGTGGCTGTGCAGTTTGGCATGAGGGTATGTGACCTCTTTCCTTTTCTGGATCGCCACGCCACCCAACTCCGTATTGGAGCCGTTAGTAAACTCAGTACGGCGGTTTAGATGGGAAAGGTCTCGGAACAATTCCACTGTGGGCTCCTCTTGAAAGAACGCTTCACAGAGCACTTGGAAGTGACACATATTTGTAACAGAATTGGGGCCAGTATCTTGTGGATGGAGTTGGAAATCGGCCAAAACATCTCGGTAAAATTTAGAACCAGGTGGCTTAAAGCCCCGAGCTAAGTGATCTACAAAAACAACTTCTCCTTCTTGAGGAGTGGGAGGGCATTCTTTGCCAGGAGCCCTCCAATGAATGGTATCTTTGCTGCCTAAAGCGCCGATCAAGACTAGATCGTCCAGCTGAGCCTCTATGACGCGAGAAGGAACCCAATTGCAGTCATATACTTGCTTGGCCATGATGGAATCTACAAGGTAGAAGATCTCGGTTCAAAAATACATTTGATCAAGGTACATTGGTATGTGCAATGTTAAACCGGAGACAGATCTATATGAACCGGAGTTTTATGAAGCAACAACATCTGGCGGTTCAACAAGGGGACTAATGGTATATACCGGTTTGGCAATTTTTTCCTACAAGGTTAAACCGCTGGGTTTAAACATTGAAGCAGATGAGTAAGTTTACAGAAACAGATTTCGTAAGATTTCTCTACAGCGATGGATCTGAAGCAAGTTCAGAAAAAAGATAAATATTCAGAGGTCCAAAAGGAGCAGTACCGAATCAATGAGCAAGACGTATATACAGATCTATGGTTTTGAGATGTGTAAGTAAAAGCGAAGGGTAAACAGCTATCGTGGCACAGAATAAAGATTTGCGAAGCCATCTAAAGATCTATCGTATGAGAAAAAGGCAGACGATGAACACTGAAGAACTGTGAAACCCTAGGTCAGATCTGCGGGGGAAAGGATAGAAGATTTACCGGAGCTGAGGAAGACGCGGAAGGTTGCCGCGATGCTCTGGTGCGCTCAAGTTGATGCAGCGGCCAAGGTTGAGGCAGAGGTCGACGGCGGCGGTGGAGCTCCGAGGCTGGCGACGCGAGGAAGACGAAGAAGGCACGAAGGGGAGAAAAGAAATGACCCTTCGGCCCTATTTATAAGGCGAAAGAACATGTGTCAGGCACGACAATCAAGGGGCCACGAAACGGAGCTGTCGCCTCGATTTCCGCATATCTATTAAACAAAGAAGCATAATGGATAGCTTCGTTATGACAGGTGACGTCACTCCGGTTTACAGCAGTCAGAGAAGATGACATCATGGCGGTTTACCAATTTATGAGAAGATGTTGAAGATGAAGCTTTTGTTAAAGAATTGACATGAACCTGTTCAAATCAATCTGGGGCCTAATGTTGGGGATATTACTACTGGGCGTAAACCGGCCTATCTGGGTCGGGTTAACTTTGTCAGTAGTTAAGTATGTTAAAGCCCAAGAAGACAGATGAGGGGTCAAGGCCCATGGCCGGTTCAAGGCCTGTAGCCATAAACCGGCGTTAGTAGTTAACTTGTATTGTACGTTAGGAATAAGTAGAGACCAAACCGGACACATCTATGAGCCGGTATTGGGACTCTGTAAGCCGACGGGAGTCACCCGTGTATATAAGGGGACGACCCGGTGGCGGTTCAAGGACAACAGACAACAACTCGAGACATAGGCGAAGCTTGTTTGCTCCCTAGTCATCGAAACCCCATCAATTCCATCACAACTAGACGTAGGCTTTTACCTTCATTGAAGGGGCCGAACTAGTATAACTCTCTTGCGTCCCTGTGTCTGCTTTAACCCCTTCAAGCTAACCCGTAGCGATGGCTCCACGACTAAGTCCTTTTTCTAGGACATCTGTCGTGACAAAACCACGACAATAGCAGTCGATGTGTGGAGTAATAGTAGTAGATGCAGGCAGGAGTTGGCCTACTAATCTTAGACGTGATGCCTATGCAATGATCATTGTCTGGATATCGTCATAATTATTTGAGGTTCTATCAATTTCCCAATAGTAATTTGTTTACCCAACGTTTGTTATTTTTCTCGAGAGAAGCCACTAGTGAAACCTACGGCCCCTGGGTCTTCTTCCTCATATATTTGCTTGCGATCCACTTTTCCTTTGCATTTTTATTCAGATCTATTAAACCAAAAATACAAAAATACTTTTCTGCAATTTATTTTATTTATGATCTATTATTCCAATCTACTACAATTTTCAGGCATCGTTACCCGAAAGGGATTGACACCCCCTTTAACACGTCGGGTTGCGAGGTGTTGTTATTTGTGTGCAGGTGTTGTTTACGTTGTGTTGCTTGGTTCTCCTACTGGTTCGATAACCTTGGTTTCTTCACTGAGGGAAATACCTATCGTCGTTGTGCTGCATCACCCCTTCCTCTTTGGGGAAATACCGACGTAGTCCTAGCAGACAGGAGCTTTTCTGGCGCTATAACCAAAGAGCAATCAACCCTCGGGGCTGAGGGTATCTACCAGTAGCTATGTGTTTGATCTCTCTCTCTCTCTCTCGTGTTCTTGATTTGGCATGATCTTGATGTACCATGAGCTTTGATATTATAGTTGGATCTTATGATGCTTCTTCCCCTCTACCTTCTTGTAATGGATTGAGTTTTCCCTTTGAAGTTATCTTATCGGATTGAGTCTTTAAGGATTTGAGAATACTTGATGTATGTCTTGCATGTGTTTATCTGTGGTGACAATGGGATATTCATGTGATCTACTTGATGTATGTTTTGGTGATCAACTTGCGGGTTCTGTGACCTTGTGAACTTATGCATAGGGGTTGGCACACGTTTTCGTCTTGACTCTCCGGTAGTAGCTTTGGGGCACTCTTTGAAGTTCTTTGTGTTGGTTTGAATAGGTGAATCTGAGATTGTGTGATGCACATCGTATAATCAAATCCGCGGATACTTGTGGTGACATTGGAGTATCTAGGTGACTTTAGGGTTTTGGTTTATGTGTGTCTTAAGGTGTTATTTTTGTACAAACTCTAGGGCTGTTTGTGACACTTATAGGAATAGCCCAATAGATCGATCAGAAAGAATAACTTTGAGGTGGTTTCGTACCCTGCAATAATATCTTCATTTATTCTCCACTATTAGTGACTTTTGAGTGACTCTTTGTTGCATGTTGAGGGATTGTTATATGATCTAATTATGTTATCATTGTTGAGAGAACTTGCACTAGTGAAAGTATGAACCCTAGGCCTTGTTTCCAAGCATTGCAATACCGTTTTCGTTCACTTTTGCCACTTGCTACCTTGCTGTTTTATATTTTTAGATTACAAAACCTATATCTACCATTCATATTGCACTTGTATCACCATCTCTTCACCGAACTAGTGCACCTATACAATTTACCATTGTATTGGGTGTGTTGGGGACACAAGAGACTCTGTGTTATTTGGTTGCAGGGTTGTTTGAGAGAGACCATCTTCATCCTACGCCTCCCACAGATTGATAAACCTTAGGTCATCCACTTGAGGGAAATTTGCTACTGTCCTACAAAACTCTATGCTTGGAGGCCCAACATGAGTCTACAAGAAGAAGGTTGCGTAGTAGACATCAATGAACTATAAGAATTAAATGAACATCTACATCATGCATATATGACTCAAAGCTTACATGCTATAATGTGATATTTATTCATAGGTTGCCAAATCTCATGCGTGCAATGCACGTGTACCTTACTAGTCTAAATGGTGTGTGTGTGTGTCATTGTATGTAGTATCATACATGGTTTAGATTCCGAACATCTAGCTAGATCATACATGTACTATGATTTGAATTCAACATAAAATGGATACATATATTTGAATTCGAGATCGTATGTACATGTAGTTCATATTTATATTGGAATTTACTACTCCTATATTCATATCATGTGTTGTGAAGATAATATTTAGATGGTTGTATAACTAACCTGAGTACAATCCCATTCAAACAGGGAAAATGTACTCAGATTTAGTCCATATGCTAGACAACACGAATTGTTTTTTTATTGTTGAAGGAAGTGCAAATTGATTTGGTATTGTACACATTAAGTTTGTTGTCCCGATTTTTTTAGTTTTTTGTTGTTGTATTTGAATGCATTTCTAGTAATATAGTAAAACGAGACATGGCTCTCTCTAGTGAGGTGCGAATTGTCTTTTTTTGTACACGTTAAGCTTGTTCTCCCAAAATTTCAAGCCGTGCCTTGTTATGTCGAAATTTCAAGCTAGCATCTCTGTCTATCGTGCTGCGAAACTCCCGCCTCTTCAACCCGCGCCTTGTTACCCCGAAATTTTAAGATATCTCTTTGTCTCGTTGTGCTCCGAAAACTCCCTCCATCTCAACCCGCGTCTTGCTATCCCAAAATTACAACGTGTGCGAAAACTCCCACCTCCTGTCAAATCCCGACACACGAAATTCCCATGATACCCCTGAAACAAAAGAATCACCTAGTTCAAATCAATGGGGTTACTTTCGTAACTTACTCCACATTTTGTACAAGCGTGTCCCTAAGCCATGGTTCCCCCCTCCCATTCCCTCCACCCTCATTCGTACACCGAGGTCATGAAAATTCGCGAAGCCCCACACCCTCCTCCGTCCACCCACCCAGCCAGAGCCTCTTCCCCGATGACGTCGTCCATAGAAACACCTCGACGTCCCTCATCCACCACACCGGATGAGGATCTGTCGTCGATCTCGTCATCCCGCCGGTTCAGCCACTCCATCCTGCACCTCCAAGGAGCTACCCCGACGTTCCCCTCGTCTTTCGCGCCACCTCCATTCCCACACCGCCGTCTTCACCTGCACCACTAGAAGAGCAGCATCATCACCGATTCCTCGGATGAGGCTGAGGCCTAACCGATTCCTCGGTTCCACCTAATCGTTGCATTTTCTTCTTGATTCGAACTCACGGTGTTGCCGGCACTCAGTCCCGAGCCGACATGGCGCTAGCGTCGCTCCCTCGGCAGTGACATCCACATCAGTAGGAGCTATTGCTGCTGCTTTGGCTCTCGCTCGCGCTGCTGCTTTGCTCTTGCACTTGGTCCCATGCCTGATTTGCTCTTGCTCGCGCTGCTACTCTCGCTCTTGCTCTTGCTGGTGGTGCTTCTCTACTCTTGCTCGCGCTGCTGCTGCACGAGCAACAGATCCTGCTCTCGCTCGAGCCCCTGCAGCTGCTACCCGAGATGTTGCTACACGACTAGCTACCCCGGCTCTTGCACGTGCTGCTGCTCTGGGCGCTGCTACTGCTTTTCTGCTACTAGTGCATTCAGTTTCGACAGTAAAATTTAGTTTCGACCGCAAAATTCAGTTTCGACAGTTAAATTCAGTTTCGATAGTTAAATTCAGTTTCGACAGTTAAGTTTAGAGATGAGCGACTGATGTATTTTACATCTAGAACTTTGTGGTTATGTATTTTACTACATCATCTATTAGAGATGCTATTAGAATTCCACTTAGGTTAACGTTGTCTCTCTTGTCCTGCTTCAGCCTCACCGTCGTACAACTCACCGGAGATGCTCCAATGACGAAACCCTCCATCACAGTGGAGCAGTACCCCCGGCTCCATCTCCAGACGCCTAAGATCTTCTTCCCCTCCTCCGACAGCCACATGATCAGCCGGAGCATCCTCACCAACCAACCCAATCATGCTAAGATCGACATGGCTTCGCCAAAGAGGTTGTACACTTGTTGCATCGCTTTTTTACTCTACATGTTATATATATTGTCCATTGAGCACACGTAGTAACGTGAAAAACGATTAGTTTCTCCTACTATATGACAAGCAGTGAGTGTTGGGGAACGTAGCAAAAATTCAAAATTTTCCTACGTGTCACAAAGATCTATCTATGGAGAAACCAACAACGAGGGGAAGGAGAGTGCATCTACATACCCTTGTAGATCGCTAAGCGGAAGCGTTCAAGAGAACGGGGTTGAAGGAGTCGTACTCGTCGTGATCCAAATCACCGGAGATCCTAGTGCCGAACGGACGGCACCTTCGTGTTCAACACATGTACAGCCCGGTGACGTCTCCCATGCCTTGATCCAGCAAGGAGAGAGGGAGAGCTTGAGGAAGACTCCATCCAGCAGCAGCACAACAGCGTGGTGGTGGTGGAGGAGTGTGGTACTCCAGCAGGGCTTCGCCAAGCACCGCAAGAGATGAGGAGGGAGAGGGGTAGGGCTGCGCCAAGAAGGAGAGGAACTCATGTGTGTTGGGCAGCCCAAACCTCAAGTATATATAGGGGGAGGGGAGGGGCTGCGCCCCCACCTAGGGTTCCCTCCCTAGGGGTGGCGGCAGCCCCCAGATCCCATCTGGGTGGCGGCCACAAGGGGGAGAGGGGGAGGCGCACCTGGGGTGGGCCTTAGGGCCCATCTGCCCTAGGGTTTGCCCCCCCCCTTCCCTCTTGGAGGCGCCTTGGGCCCTTGTGGGGGGCGCACCAGCCCACCTGGGGCTGGTCCCCTCCCACAATTGGCCCATGTAGCCCTCCGGGGCTTGTGGCCCCATTTGGTGGACCCCCGGGACCCTCCCGTTGGTCCCGGTACGTTACCGATAAACCCCAAAACTTTTCCGGCGACCAAAACAGGACTTCCCATATATAAATCTTTACCTCCGGAACATTCCGGAACTCCTCGTGACATCCGGGATCTCATCCGGGACTCCGAACAACATTCGGTAACCACGTATATATATTCCTTATAACCCTAGCGTCATCGAACCTTAAGTGTGTAGACCCTACGGGTTCGGGAAACATGCAGACATGACCGAGACACCTCTCCGGTCAATAACCAACAGCAGGATCTGGATACCCATGTTGGCTCCCACATGTTCCATGATGATCTCATCGGATGAACCACGATGTCAAGGACTTAATCAATCCCGTATACAATTCCCTTTGTCTATGCGGTATTGTACTTGCCCGAGATTCGATCGTCGGTATCCCGATACCTTGTTCAATCTCGTTGCCGGCAAGTCTCTTTACTCGTTTCGTAACACATCATCCCGTGATCAACTCCTTGATCACATTGTGCACATTATGATGATGTCCTACCGAGTGGGCCCAGAGATACCTCTCCGTCACACAGAGTGACAAATCCCAGTCTCGATTCGTGCCAACCCAACAGACACTTTCGGAGATACCCGTAGTGCACCTTTATAGCCACCCAGTTACGTTGTGACGTTTGGCACACCCAAAGTATTCCTACGGTATCCGGGAGTTGCACAATCTCATGGTCTAAGGAAATGATACTTGACATTAGAAAAGCTTTAGCATACGAACTACACGATCTTTGTGCTAGGCTTAGGATTGGGTCTTGTCCATCACATCATTCTCCTAATGATGTGATCCCGTTATCAACGACATCCAATGTCCATGGTCAGGAAACTGTAACCATCTATTGATCAACGAGCTAGTCAACTAGAGGCTTACTAGGGACATGGTGTTATCTATGTATCCACACATGTATCTGAGTTTCCTATCAATACAATTCTAGCATGGATAATAAACGATTATCATGAACAAGGAAATATAATAATAATCAATTTATTATTGCCTCTAGGGCATATTTCCAACAGTCTCCCACTTGCACTAGAGTCAATAATCCAGTTCACATCGATATGTGATTAACACTCAAGGTCACTTCCCCATGTGACTAACACCTAAAGAGTTCTGGGTTTGATCATGTTATGCTTGTGAGAGAGGTTTCAGTCAACGGGTCTGCAACATTCAGATCCGTATGTACTTCGCAAATTTCTATGTCATCTTGTAGATGCAACTACTACGCTACATTTGGAGCCATTTCAAATAACTGTTCTACTTGGAGCTATTCTAAATTGTTGCTCCATTATACGTATCCGGTATCTCTACTCAGAGCTATCCGGATAGGTGTTCAGCTTGCATCGACGTAACTCTTTACGTCGAACTCTTTATCACCTCCATAACCGAGAAACATATCCTTATTCCTCTAAGGATAATTTAGACCGCTATCTGGTGATCTACTCCTAGATTACCTTTGTACCCTCTTGCCAAATATGTGGCAAGGCACACATCAGGTGTGGTACTCAGCATGGCATACCGTATGGAGCCTATGACAAAAGCATAGGGGACGACCTTCGTCCTTCCTCTTTCTTCTGCCTTGGTCGAGCTTTAAGTCTTAACTTCATACCTTACAACTCAGGCAAGAACTCCTTTAACTGATCCATCTTGAACACCTTCAAGATCATGTCAAGGTATGTGCTCATTTGAAAGTACCATTAAGCGTTTTGATCTATCCATATAGATCTTGATGCTCAATGTTCAAGTAGCTTAATCCAGGCTTTCCATTGAAAAACACTTTCCAAATAACCCTATATGTTTTCCAGAAATTCTACGTCATTTCTGGTCAACAATATGTCAACAACATATACTCATCAGAAATTCTATAGTGCTCCCACTCACTTCTTTGGAAATACAAGTTTCTCATAAACTTTGTATACACCCAAAATCTTTGATCATCTCATCAAAGCATACATTCCAACTCCGAGATGCTTAATCCAGTCCTTAGAAGGATTGCTGGAGCTTTGCATACTTATTAACATCTTTCAGGATTGACAAAACCTTCCGGTTGTATCACATACATCCTTTCCTCAAGAAAATCGTCGAGGAAACAATGTTTTGACATCCTATCTGCAAGATTTCATAAATAATGCAGTAATCGCTAATATAATTCCAACAGACTCTTAGCATCGCTACGAGTGAGAAAGTCTCATCATAGTCAACTCCTTGAACTTGTCGGAAAACATCTTAACGACAAGTTTAGCTTTCTTAATGGTGATACTTACCATCATTGTCCGTCTTCCTTTAAAAAAAATCCATATGTACCTAACAGACTTACGACCATCAAGTTGTTCTTCCAAAGTCTACACTTTGTTTTCATATATGGATCCTCTCTCGGATTATATGGCCTCGAGCCATTTTGGAATCCAAGCCCACCATCGCTTCTCCATAGCTCGTAGGTTCATTGTTGTCTAGCAACATGACTTCCAAGACAGGATTACGTACCATTCTGAAGTAGTACGCATCCTTGTCATCCCACGAGGTTTGGTAGTGACTTGATCTGAAGTTTCATGATCACTATCATAAGCTTCCGCTTCAATTGGTGTAGGTGCCACAGGAACAACTCCATGTGCCCTGCGACACACTAGTTGAAGAGACGGTTCAATAACCTCATCAAGTCTCCACCATCCTCCCACTCAATTTCTTTCGAGAGAAACTTTTCCTCGAGAAAGGACCTGATTCGAGAAACAATCCCTATTGCTTTCGGATCTGAGACAGGAGGTATACCCAACTGTTTTGGGTGTCCTACGAAGATGCATTTATCCGCTTTGGGTTCGAGCTTATCAGCCTGAAACTTTTTCACATAAGCGTCGCAGCCCCAAACTTTTAAGAAATGACAGCTTAGGTTTCTCTAAACCATAGTTCATACGGTGTCATCTCATCGGAATTACGTGGTGCCCTATTTAAAGTGAATGTGGTTGTATCTAATGCCTAACCCATAAACTATCGTGGTAATTTGATAAGAGACATCATGGTATGCATCATATCCAATAGGGTGCAGTTATGATGTTCGGACACACCATCACACTATGGTGTTCCAGGCTGTATTAGTTGTGAAACAATTTCCACAATGTCTTAATTCTGTGCCAAACTCGTAATTCAGATATTCATCTCTATGATCATATCATAGATATTTTATCCTCTTGTCACGACGATCTTTCAACTTCACCCTGAAATTACTTGAACCTTTCAATAATTCAGACTCGTGATTCATCAAGTAAATATACTCAACATCTACTCAAATTATCTGTGAAGTAAGAACATAACGATATCCACTACACGCCTCAGCACTCATTGGACTGCACACATCAAAATGTATTACTTCCAACAAGTTGCTTTCTAGTTCCATTTTACTGAAAACGAGGCTTTCAGTCATCTTGCCCATGTGGTATGATTTGCATGTCTCAAGTGATTCAAAATCAAGTGATTCCAAATGGTCCATTTCCATGGAGTTTCTTCATGCATATACACCAATAGACGTGGTTCGCATGTCTCAAACTTTTCAAAAATGAGTGAGTCCAAAGATCCATCAACATGGAGCTTCTTCATGTGTTTTATACCAATATGACTCAAATTGCAGTGCCACATTTGTGTGGTATTATCATTACTATCTTATACCTTTGGCATGAAAATGTGTATCACTACGATCGGGATGGTATTATTCAAATAAAAAGAGTAACCATTATTCTCCTTAAATGAATAACCGTATCGCGATAGACATAATCCAATCATGTCTATGCTCAACACAAACACCAAATAACAATTATTTAGGTTTTAATACCAATCTCGATGGTAGAGGGAGCGTACGATATTTGATCAACCTTGGAAATACTTCCAACACATATCGTCATCTCACCTTTTAGCTAGTCTCCGTTTATTCCATAGCCTTTTGTTTCGAGTTACTAACACTTAGCAACCGAACCGGTATCTAATACCCTGGTGCTACTAGGAGTACTAGTAAAGTACACATTATAATGCATATCCAATATACTTCTATCGACCTTGCCAGCCTTCTCATCTACCAAGTACCTAGGGTGGTTCTGCTTCAGTGACTGTTCCCCTTATTACAGAAGCACTTAGTCTCGAGCTTGGGTTCAACTTTGGGTTTCTTCACTAGAACAGCAACTGATTTGTTGTTCCATGAAGTATCCCTTTCTTTCCCTTGCCCTTCTTGAAACTAGTGGTTTTACTAACCATCAACGATTGATGCTCCCTTTTGATTTCTACTTTCGCGGTGTCGCGAATAGCTCAAGGATCATATCTATCCCTGATATGTTATAGTTCATCAAGAAGCTCTAGTAGCTTGGTGGCAGTGACTTTGGAGAACCATCACTGTTTCATCTGGAAGATCAACTCCCACTCGATTCAAGCAATTGTTGTACTCAGACAATCTGAGCACAAGCTCAACAATTGAGCTTTTCTCCCTTAGTTTGCAGGCTAAGAAAATCGTCGGAGGTCTTATACCTCTTGACGTGGGCACGAGCCTGAAATCCCAATTTCAGCCCTCGAAACATCTCATATGTTTCGCGACGTTTCAAAACGTCTTCGGTACCTCAACTCTAAACCGTTTAACTGAACTATCACGTAGTTATCAAAATGTGTATGTCAGATGTTCGCAACATCCACAGACGACGTTCGAGGTTCAGCACACTGAGCGGTGCATTAAGGACATAAGCCTTCTATGAAGCAATGAGGACAATCCTCAGTTTATGGACCTAGTCCGCATAATTGCTACTATCAACTTTCAACTAAATTTTCTCTAGGAACATATCTTAACAGTAGAACTGAAGCGCGAGCTACGACATAATTTGCGAAGACCTTCTAACTATGTTCAGGATAATTAAGTTCATCTTATGAACTCCCACTCAGATAGACATCCCTCTAGTCATCTAAGTGATTACATGATCCGAGTCAACTAGGCCGTGTCCGATCATCACGTGAGACGGACTAGTCAACATCGGTGAACATCTTCATGTTGATCGTATCTACCATACGACTCATGCTCGACCTTTCGGTCTCTTGTGTTCCGAGGCCATGTCTGTACATGCTAGGCTCGTCAAGTCAACCTAAGTGTTTCGCGTGTGTAAATCTGGCTTACACCCGTTGTATGTGAACATAAGAATCTATCACACCCGATCATCACGTGGTGCTTCGAAACGACGAACTTTCGCAACGGTGCACAGTTAGGGGGAACACTTTCTTGAAATTTTAATGAGGGATCATCTTATTTACTACCGTCGTTCTAAGCAAATAAGATGCAAAAACATGATAAACATCACATGCAATCAAAAGGTGACATGATATGGCCATCATCACTTTGCTCCTTTTGATCTCCATCTTCGGGGCTCCATGATCATCATCGTCACCGGCATGACACCATGATCTCCATCATCATGATCTCCATCATCGTGTCTTCATGAAGTTGTCTCGCCAACTATTACTTCTACTACTACAGCTAACGGTTAGCAATAAAGTAAAGTAATTACATGGCGTTGTTCAATGACACGCAGGTCATATAATAAATAAAGACAACTCCTATGGCTCCTGCTAGTTGTCATACTCATCGACATGCAAGTCGTGATTCCTATTACAAGAACATGATCAATCTCATACATCACATATCATTCATCACATTCTTCTTGGCCATATCACATCACATAGCATACCCTGCAAAAACAAGTTAGACGTCCTCTAATTGTTGTTTGCATGTTTTACGTGGCTGCTATGGGTTTCTAGCAAGAACGTTTCTTACCTACGCAAAAACCACAACGTGATATGCCAATTGCTATTTACCCTTCATAAGGACCCTTTTCATCGAATCCGATCCGACTAAAGTGGGAGAGACAGACACCCACTAGCCACCTTATGCAACTAGTGCATGTCAGTCGGTGGAACCAGTCTCACGTAAGAGTACGTGTAAGGTCGGTCCGGGCCGCTTCATCCCACAATGCCGCCGAATCAAGATTGGACTAGTAACGGTAAGCATATTGAACAAAATCAACGCCCACAACTACTTTGTGTTCTACTCGTGCATAGAAACTACGCATAGACCTAGCTCATGATGCCACTGTAGGGGAACGTAGCAGAAATTCAAAATTTTCCTACATGTCACCAAGATCTATCTATGGAGAAACCAGCAACGAGGGGAAGGAGAGTGCATCTACATACCCTTGTAGATCGCTAAGCGGAAGCGTTCAAGAGAACGGGGTTGAAGGAGTCATACTCGTCGTGATCCAAATCACCAGAGATCCTAGTGCCGAACGGACGGCACCTCCGCGTTCAACACACGTACAGCCCGGTGATGTCTCCCATGCCTTGATCCAGCAAGGAGAGAGGGAGAGGTTGAGGAAGACTCCATCCAGCAGTAGCACAACGGCGTGGTGGTGGTGGAGGA
Organism: Triticum urartu; assembly: GCF_056163025.1. Lineage (NCBI taxonomy): Eukaryota > Viridiplantae > Streptophyta > Magnoliopsida > Poales > Poaceae > Triticum > Triticum urartu. The sequence goes on along the minus strand of NC_141875.1, from coordinate 107,478,305 downwards.
GCGTGGTACTCCAGCAGGGCTTCGCCAAGCACCGCAAGAGACGAGGAGGGAGAGGGGTAGGGCTGCGCCAAGAAGGAGAGGAACTCATGTGTGTTGGGCAGCCCAAACCTCAAGTATATATAGGGGGAGGGGAGGGGCTGCGCCCCCACCTAGGGTTCCCTCCCTAGGGGTGGCGGCAGCCCCCAGATCCCATCTGGGTGGCGGCCACAAGGGGGAGAGGGGGAGGCGCACCTGGGGTGGGCCTTAGGGCCCATCTGCCCTAGGGTTTGCCCCCCCTTCCCTCTTGGAGGCACCTTGGGCCCTTGTGGGGGCGCACCAGCCCACCTGGGGCTGGTCCCCTCCCACACTTGGCCCATGTAGCCCTCCGGGGCTTGTGGCCCCACTTGGTGGACCCCCGGGACCCTCCCGGTGGTCCCGGTACGTTACCGATAAACCCCGAAACTTTTCCGGCGACCAAAACAGGACTTCCCATATATAAATCTTTACCTCCGGAACATTCCGAAACTCCTCGTGACGTCCGGGATATCATCCGGGACTCCAAAAAACATTCGGTAACCACGTATATATATTCCTTATAACCCTAGCGTCATCGAACCTTAAGTGTGTAGACCCTACGGGTTCGGGAAACATGCAGACATGACCGAGACACCTCTCCGGTCAATAACCAACAGCAGGATATGGATACCCATGTTGGCTCCCACATGTTCCACGATGATCTCATCGGATGAACCACGATGTCAAGGACTTAATCAATCCCGTATACAATTCCCTTTGTCTATGCGGTATTGTACTTGCCCGAGATTCGATCGTCGGTATCCCGATACCTTGTTCAATCTCGTTGCCGGCAAGTCTCTTTACTCGTTCCGTAACACATCATCCTGTGATCAACTCCTTGATCACATTGTGCACATTATGATGATGTCCTACCGAGTGGGCCCAGAGATACCTCTCCGTCACACGGAGTGACAAATCCCAGTCTCGATTCGTGCCAACCCAACATACACTTTCGGAGATACCCGTAGTGCACCTTTATAGCCACCCAGTTACGTTGTGACGTTTGGCACACCCAAAGTATTCCTACGGTATCCGGGAGTTGCACAATCTCATGGTCTAAGGAAATGATACTTGACATTAGAAAAGCTTTAGCATACGAACTACACGATCTTTGTGCTAGGCTTAGGATTGGGTCTTGTCCATCACATCATTCTCCTAATGATGTGATCCCGTTATCAACGACATCCAATGTCCATGGTCAGGAAACCGTAACCATCTATTGATCAACGAGCTAGTCAACTAGAGGCTTACTAGGGACATGGTGTTATCTATGTATCCACACATGTATCTGAGTTTCCTATCAATACAATTCTAGCATGGATAATAAACGATTATCATGAACAAGGAAATATAATAATAATCAATTTATTATTGCCTCTAGGGCATATTTCCAACAGTGAGGTACCAGGCAACTTAGCTATCCGTGATGGACTCTCTTGAATACCATCATTATTAAGTTATGTGTGTTTGAGCTGTGCATTTGTAGATGGGCCTGGGAGTTGATCTAGTAGGGCAGTGGCCTGGGTCTAAAGTAGTAGAAGTAGCACAAAAACATTTTTGAGTGTACGCTTTTCCCTATTCAAGCCTGCCTACTAGAATCGCCAGTGCTTGAAAGGAAAAGTGAAGGAAAAACATAGGAATTGGAAAGTTTCCTATGCTACTATTATTCATGCATTTGGTACAAAGGAATGGAGCAAAGGAAAAATGTAGGATTTGTTCCTTTAGTGTCTCCTTGAAAGAAAAACCGCGGGAATTTTAATATCCACCTGTCCTCCTTTTTAAATTCCTATTCGTGAAGCACAAGAGTAAGAGATAGTAGCATAAAGCATTATAACCATACATTTTCTTGTGGTTTAACTTAATCTCGCCATGCTTCTTTGCATCATGTGATCTTCCAATTCTTGTGAACCAAACACCCAGATTGGCAGAAATCTTGTGTTTTCAAATTCTCTATTTTGCATGTGCGTTCCTCCTATTCCTGTGTATTTCCTATCTCTGCATTGTTAGAATCCTCCAATTCAAGCAAGCCCTTACATAATTACTTTTGTTACAGATATGTGTCAAAGAAAACCTTGTGTGGTTTGTCCCGCTCCTGCTGTGCTGTGGTCCACCCCAGCTCAGCTGCTCCAACGACAGACGGGTTCACCATAGTAGGGATCCGCCCTCCAGACCGTCTTTCACCGCCTCAGATCTTTTCCCCCACCGCCGGCAGCCACGACAACTGCATTACCATCATCAGCAAAGCAGATGACCTTGAGGACTACACGGGTCCGCAAAGACAGGTCACACTCTTTCGTGTCTGCTTTCGTTATGCGTCGCTTAATATGATGACATGCTACTTTATCGTCCTGTTCACCGATTAGACTCTGAGTCAGGTCCAAACTAATGCTCAGACTTGAGTTTTTAAATGGTTGTGGGGTACATATTGGGGCAGCAGTCAATACTATATGTCTACTATCTGGTTAATCTCGAGTGTCTACTATGAGTTTCATGTTGGGTGGAAACAAACATTAAAGGAGCCATCATCTGTATTTTTTAACTGAAGCTATTATCTGCCTGCTATCATTGGTTTGGGTCTATCCACAGTTTTCTACCATCACTCTGGATCTGTGCATGCACTCCTTACATAATCTCACTATGTTTTATTCCTATGCATGTCAGTTATTGTACACAATGATACTAAACATGTAGAGCAAAAGAGACGAGCCTTGCGTGGCAATAGAATTTCATCCATACGTCGGTCCATGGTCGGCGCAAAAGCAACCCCCTCCCCCCATTCCAGACTGTAGTCAAGAGGAAGATAACTGTTCAGAGGGGGATTCAGAGGGAGCAAACCACTCCTATTTACCCCCTGAGGTATTTTGCTCTAACTTGGCATGCTGATGTTGGTCATATCATGCATATGGTGCCTTGCATCGCTTACTTTATACATAAAATATGTCATCTGCTTAGTTTAGACATGCATTGTGTGAATGCCATTTGTTTAGTTTCTATATCATATATGTGAATCATGCAATGCCATATTGTTTAGCCAGGCATCATATATGTGAATTTTGCAATGCCATCCTGGTTAGCCATTCATCTTATATGTGAATTATATCATGCCATCCTTTTTTATTATGTATTAAATTTGTCAACAATTTTAGTACATTCAATTACTCTTCCTGTGCATCAGCCATTCAACACGGTCATGGAAAAATCTGGAGTGAAAACAAGGTCTTCAGAGCAGACAATGCTATCTGACTAAGCGCATGTCTTGCTGGTTACGGATAGCTCCTCAGAGGAGGATTCAGAGATAGATGACCAGTCGTATTTCCCCCTGAGGTGCATGCTCTAACTTGGCAGGGTTATATTGCTCATATCGTGCATATGGTGTCTTGCATTGGCATGCCATTTGTTTAGTTTAGACATGCTTTGTGTGAATGCCACCTGTTTAGTGTCTAATTACCATATATGTGAATTTCGCAGTGCCATCTTGTTGCAAGACATTATATATGTGAATTATGCAATGATATCTTGTTGCAAGGCATTATGTATGTGAGTTATGTAATGCCATGTTGTTTAGCCAAGCATCATATATGTGAATTATATTATGCCATCCTTTTTTTGTATTAATCATTCCATTTGTCGACAATGTTTGTATATTCAACTGCTCTTCCTGTGCATCGGCCATTTGAATTGGTGATGGAGAAATCTGGAGTGAAAACAAGGTCTTCAGAGCAGACAATGCTACCTAGTGAAGTAGATATCTTGCTGGTTACAGATAGCTCCTCAGAGGAGGATTCAGAGGCAGATGGCCAGTCATATTCCCCCACTGAGGTGTATGCTCAAACTTGGCAAGGTTATATTACTCATATCATGCATATGTTGTCTTGCAATGCTTAGTTTTTACATCATATACACAATATTGAATGTCATCTCCTTAGTTGACACATCATATATGAGATTGCCCTCTGCTCACTTGCTTAGTATATAAATCATGTATTTGAATTATATCATGCCATGATGTTTACATAGACAACATGTATCTGAATTATGGCATGCCAACCCATTTTCTAAAGACATAATATAGTTATATCATCTCATCATGTTTACATAGTCATCATATTTTGAATTATTTCATTCTATCCGTGAATTATATCATGCCATCATGTTTCCATCGACGGCATGTTTGTGAATTATGGCATGCCAACCACTTTAATAGACACATCATATAGTTATATCATGTCATCATGTCTACATAGTCATCATATTTTGAAGTATGTCATTCTATCATGTTTAGTTAGCCATCATATATGTGAAATTGTGTCATGCTATCCTATTTAATTAGCCATCATATATGTGGAATTATGCCATGCTATCCTGTTTGGTTAGACAATATAAATGTGAATTATTTCATGCCCTGTTTTCTTCCCTACAATCCATTGCACTTGTCTATCTTACAATGTCTGTACATTCAATTTATTTTCTTGTTTATCATCCATTTTAATTAGAGGGGGTGATGTCTACTACGCAACTTTATTCTTGTAGACACGTGTTGGACCTCCAAGTGCAGAGTTTTGTAGGACAGCAGCAATTTTCCCTCAAGTGGGTGACCTAAGGTTTATCAATCCATGAGAGGTGTAGGATGAAGATGGTCTCTCTCAAATGACCCTGCAACCAAATACAAGAAATCTCTTGTGTCCCCAACACACCCAATATAATGGCAAATTTTATAGGTGCACTAGTTCGGCGAAGAGATGGTGATAAAAGTGTAATATGGATGGTAGAAATATATTTTTATAATCTGAATAAGTAAAAACAAGGTAGCAGATAGTAAACGGGCACAAAAACGGTATTGCAATGCTTAAAACAAGGCCTAGGGTCCGTACTTTCACTAGTGCAACCTCTCAACAATGCTAATATAATTGGATCATATAACCACCCCTCAAAGTGCAACGAAGAATCACTCCAAAGTTCCTGTCTAGCGGAGAACATAAGAATAAATTGTTTGTAGGGTATGAAACCACCTCAAAGCTATTCTTTCCGTTCGATCCATCCTAGAGTTCATACTAAAATAACACCAAAGCAAATTCATATTCATGATACTCAATCCAACACAAAGAACTTCAAAGAGTGCCCCAAGATTTCTACCAGAGAAACAAAGGCAAGAACATCCATCAACCCCTATGCATAGATTAGCCCAATGTCACCTCGGGAATCCGCGAGTTGAGTGCCAAAACATATATCAGGTGAATCAATACGATACCCCATTGTCACCACGAGTATTCAATTACAAGACACATATCAAGTGTTCTCAAATCCATAAAAGTATTCAATCTGATAACCACAAAATCTCAAAGGGAAAAACTCAATTCATCACAACAAGATAGAGAGGGAAAAACTCCATATGATCCGATTATATTAACAAACCCCGCGATACATCAAGATCGTGACATCTCAAGAACATGAGAGAGAGAGAGAGAGATCAAACACATAGCTACTGGTACAAACCCTTAGCCCCGAGGGTGGACTATTCCCTCCTCATCATGGTGGCCGCCGGGATGATGAAGATGGCCACCGGCGATGGTTCCCCCTCCGGCAAGGTGCCGAAAAGGGTCTAGATTGGTTTTCGGTGGCTACATAGCCTTGCGGCGGCGAAACTTCTAATATAGGGTTATTTCTGATGGTTTCCCTATTTATATGATTTTTTGGCGTTGGTTTCACGCGAAGATGGGCCTCGAGGTGAGCACAACCCACCCGGGCAAGCCAGGCCCACCAGGCGCGCCCTGGTGGGTTGTGCCCTCCTCGTGGCTCTTCTGGCCCTCCCACGAAGCTTCGGGGGTCTCTTTTGTTCCAAAAAAAATGTCAAAAAGTTTCAGCTCATTTTGGAGAACTTTCATTTTTGCATAAAAAACAACACCACGGTAGTTCTACTGAAAACAACGTCAGTCCGGGTTAGTTCCATATGCAAATCATATCAAAACCATATAAATGTTGTAAACATGTCATGAATACTTCATAAATTATAGATACGTTGGAGACGTATCAGGGGTGATGGCAGTATCTATGGGAGTAAAAACACGGTCTTCAGAAAAGATCGTGCTACCCCGTTGATGCAGATAGAACCATGGTTGTACTTGCCCAAGAACCAGCCCCACCACACATAACCCAGACTCACACAGATTGTACCCCTACCTAGTTGGACAAAGAACCAGCTACACCCTTTCTAACCCCACCCCCAGCTGATAGTAACCAAGTTCCATTTGATACAACACCGTCTCCACCATAGAGCACCCAAACACGAGAAGTTAGTAAGGCAACTGCAGTGCCCAAAGCACGAGGACCACCACTCTGAACCCCAAGTCAACGCTTAAAACAGAAGAAGAATTGTTCTCAGTGATGCAAATATGCCCTAGAGGCAATAATAAAATGGTTATTATTATATTTCCTTAATCATTATAAAGGTTTAGTATTCATGCTAGAATTGTATTGATCGGAAACTTAAATACATGTGTGAATACATAAACAAATACTGTGTCCCTAGTAAGCCTCTACTAGACTAGCTCATTGATCAAAGATGGTTAAGGTTTCCTAACCATGGACATGTGTTGTCATTTGATAACGGGATCACATCATTAGGAGAATGATGTGATGGACAAGACCCATCTGTTAGCTTAGCATAATGATCGTCCAGTTTTATTGCTATTGCTTTCTTCATGTCAAATACATATCCCTTTGACTATGAGATTATGCAACTCCCGGATATCAGAGGGATACCTTGTGTTCTATCAAACGTCACAACATAACTGGGTGATCATAAAGATGCTCTACAGGTATCTCCGAAGGTGTTTGTTGAGTTGGCATAGATCGAGAGGTATCTCTGGGCCCTCGAGGTAATACACATCATAAGCTTGCAAGCAAATGACTAAGGAGTTAGTCACGAGGTGATGTATTATGGAACGAGTAAAGAGACTTGCCGGTAACGAGATTGAACTAGGTATAGAGATACCGACGATCGAATCTCGGGCAAGCAACATACCGATGGACAAAGGGAATTACGTATGTTGTCATAATGGTTCGACCGATAAAGATCTTCATAGAATATGTAGGAGAGAATATGGGCATCCAGGTTCTGCTATTGGTTATTGAACGGAGATGTGTTTTGGTCATGTCTACATAGTTCTCGAACACGTAGGGTCCGCATGCTTAACGTTCGTTGACGATATAGTGTTATATGAGTTATATGTTTTGGTGACCGGATGTTGTTCGGAGTCCCGGATGAGATCACGGACATGATGAGGAGTCTCGAAATGGTCGAGAGGTAAAGAATTATATATAGGATGATGGTATTTGGACACCGGAAGTGTTTCGGGACGTACCGGGAAGGAATCGGGTCACCGGAAGGGGTTCCGGGCACACCCCCCCCCCCCCGACAAGATATGGGCCTTATGGGCCAAAGGAGGGGATAGACCAGCCCACAAGGGGGCTCATGTGCCCCTCCCTTGTTTGTCCAGCCCTAGGGAAGGAAAAGGGGGAGGGCTAGCCCCTCCTGCCTTTCCCTCTCATGGGAGAAAGGAAAGGGAGGCGCCACCCTCCCATGTCTTTCCCCGCACTCCAAATAAGGAAAGGGGGTGCGGCTTGGGAGGGACCCCAAGTAGAATTCCTCCTACTTGGGTGCTTCCTTTGGCTGCTCCTCCCTCCCTCCCACCTATATATATGTGGGAGGGGGGTGCCTGGCACACAACAGACAATTGCCTAGCCGTGTGCGGCGCCCCCCTCCACCGTTTACACCCCCGGTCATATTTTCGTACTGCTTAGGCGAAGCCCTGCGGAGATCTATTCACCATCACCATCACCACGCCGTCGTGCTGTCAGAACTCATCTACTACCTCACCATCTTGCTGGATCAAGAAGGCGGAGGATGTCACCGAGTTGAACATGTGCAGAACGCGGAGGTGCTGTACGTTCGGTACTTGATCGGTTGGAGCGCGAAGAAGTTCGACTACATCAACCACTTTGTTAAATGCTTCCGCTTACAGTATACGAGGGTATGTAGACACACTCTCCCCCTCTCATTGTTATGCATCTCCATGGATAGATCTTGCGTGTGCGTAGAAATTTTTTGTTTTCCATGCAACGTTTCCCAACACTCAGGTCAGGTTCTGTAGCTATGGTTCATACCCCTTTGCTCTTGCATCACTGTATTTACTCATACCCACTAATTTCAAATTTGAAGGGTGCAACTGAAACTCCAATGGCACAACAGGTATGTTTTAAACCTGTTTCTTTAACATGTTTGTTGTTGTAACTTGCTCTATGTTGATTTCAGTTTCAATTGAATACACAATTATGTTCTCATGCCATGCACATTTCAAGTGTTGTTATTGCTGTGTAGTTTCCCACACTTATATTCTGTCTATGTCGCTTTGCCTTAAACATATATGATTTGAAATGTCTCTATCTTGATTTGGCAACATAAACTAGAATGATATAGACCATACAGTGACCATACTACATAGATTTATGTTTGTCTCATGTTGTTATCCTATCCACCTTACTACTGAACTGGTTTACCAAATGAGTTTCATATACAACATGGTAAACCGGTGATCTGTCTGCTTGTTTCTCTTTTAGAATGCAGACAAAATATTAGAGAAGAGTAACCCGTTATGCAATGGTAAAGGAAGTAATGCAGATAAGGTTCAAGATAGTGAGACATCCCTGTTGGTCTCCAAGAAAGCTGATAAAAACTATAGTGAAGACACTGAGAGAACCCCAAAGTCATGTCTTGATGTAGTGTTCGAGTTACTTGCCACTACTGCTGGCACCAGCGCTTCAAACTCGCTGCCTGAATCAGTTCGGCTTCTTGAGTCTCAACTTCAAGTTGAAAGACATTGATCAGATGTGCTACGACAGGAAGTCGAAGGACTGAGGAAGTCCCTGCAGAATTCAGATGGATACTTTCTGGTGCAACAGCAAGTGCTGGAGGATTTAAGCACCAAACAAGAGAAAGCTAATAAGCTTGCTAAGCATCTTGCCATCATGATGGATACACAGGATATTGTTTCTAGAGCTCTTGTGAAGTGGTTTCAGTGCTGGACTTGTTTTATTGTGGCGTTTATTTGCACTGGTCGTTAACTTTGACAACCAATGTATGTAATATGCTACTTTGTTCCCCATATTTGCACTGGTGACGAACTTTGATGCTAAGTGGATGTAATATGTGTAATACCTGTGATAGCCTAGCGTAAGTTGCTTGCTTATTTATTTCCTTGCTCTCTTGTTTATTTTTTTGCTTGTATTCAGTGCAGTTCTTTTTTCGTGGTTTGCTAGTGGCCGCAATAACCTACTTTTTAAAACTAGGCCACATTAACCATGGGCTACATATTTACTTTAGTCACCATAGGCCTCCTACGGGCCATAGAAACAATGGGCCTTCTACGGGTCATAGAAACAATGGGCCTTCTACGGGCCGTAGAAACAATGGGCCTTCTATGGGCCGTAGAATCAATGGGCTTCTATGGGTCGTATGATCGATTGGCCAAACATGTGCCAATAACGGACCGCATTATGGGCCGTAAACGGGCTAGAGTTGGAATCGTCCGTTCATGGGCTGACCATAACAGGTCGTCGTTAATCGGATGTATATGATGCTATGAAAACGACCCAACGGATTAACGGGCCACAAACATGCCGACTTTAACCATGGGCTCAATTTGGCCCACAATTGAAACATGCAAGTAACGGACCATAAGTAATCGAATGCTGCAAATCAGCCCAAGAATAACTGGGCCTGAGAAGGCCGAAAGATAACATGGGCTGGAAATGGCCCAATGAAATAATGGGCCGTTAATGGGTATAAAGCGATACACTGTTCATTGCGGGCCAGTTTCACCATGGGTCGTTAATGGTCCAAGAGTTACAAAGGGCCTCATATGGGCCGAAAGACGTCATGGGCCATACATGGGCCGGAAGTTACAATGGGCTGGAATCATATTGGACGACCCAGATGACGCTACTGGGCCTAATTCGGATAGGCCATAATGGGTTGTGAGTTAGCGGGCTGTAAATGGGCTATACGCGAACAAGCCGCTAGTAGGCTTTAAGTGGGTCGGCCATTACCTTTTGACCAGGTCAAACGGGCCGGTCTTTTGACCTGAATGGGCCACTGTTGGGCCGAGACACGTGTCGACGTATCATAGGCGTGTCCCGTCCATTCGCTGGATGACAACTGTCCGAACGCTGGGCCGACACGTGGATCCATCGGCGAATGAGAATTTTACACGTGGAAAATCCCCAGTGGTCTGGGCTGTGAACGGGTTATCGGATCCAAACCGGAACCCGATAGCTTAACGGCGGCCCGTTAAAGTGGATGCCACGTGTCGGTTACCCTTGACGAAAGCACTTCCATGACGCGCCATTTATCGTCATGGAAGTGGACACTTCCGTGATGATAATTTTGGTAATGTCATGGAACACTTCTACGACAGCACATGTATGACTATCTTGATTCTGTCATAAAATCGTCATGGATGTACATGCATGACCGAAAACGTGACCTACTGTGAATCTGTGATAAACACGTATCATCACGGAAGAGTATTTTTTTGTAGTGATACCTTGCTCCATTAAAAGAAACTATATTAAAACTTCTTTATGTGATTTGGGAGTCGGTGTTAGCATTATGTATTTCTCTTTGTATCGTAGACTTGATTTGAATAACTTGACACCAACTGAAATATCTTTACAAATGGCCGATAAATCAACTGATATACCCATCGGTATTTGTGAGGATGTGCCTGTCGTAGTTGCAAATGTTCCTATCTTAATGGACTTTGTTATTCTTGATATACCTGAGGACGACAATATGTCGATCATCCTTGGTAGACCCTTTCTGAATACTGCAGGGGTTGTTATTGATTGCAATAAAGGCAATGTCACTTTTCATGTTAACGGTAATGAGCATATGGTACACTTCCCGAAGAAACAACCTCAAGTTAATAGCATCAATTCTATTGGAAAAATTTCAACAATTGCTATTGGAGGTTTTGAATTCCCTATTCCTACTGTCAAAAAGAAATATGATATTCTTATTGTTGGGGACATGCATATCCCCATTAAGGCAACCTAGTGCTATGCGAAGATTCTCCGATTTCATGTCATTCGGAAGAAGTTTGTTAATAAGACTTGATCAACCTTATTAATGGATTCCTTTTGACGGGTATGAGATGGATGAATTTAGTAAACACAACTTTATGTACCCACTTTTTACTTTCTGTTATTTAGAATTAATAAAGTAGAAATGCTATTATTTTACTGTTTTCTAAATTATCCATGCAATAAAAAATGATAAGAAAATATAAGTTCTCCAAAAGCCCTGAAAATTTAGTATGATTTTTATTCAATATTTGAAATTTTCTGGCACTGAACACACCTTAGGGGGGTGCACCAGTGGGCCACAAGCCCACGGGGCGCGCCCACCCCCTAGGCGCGCCTAGGTGGCTTGTGGGACCCACGTAGGTCCCCTCACTTAGTCCAACCACCCATCCACTTCGTCTTTCTCCAGAAAAATCGCACCAATGCTCAAACCCGTGTTCTTGCTCATCTTGCTGCCATTTTCGATGTCCTTGCTCAGACCTCCATTTTCGAAACTGTTTTGGGGAATTGTTCTTCGGTATGTGACTCCTCCAATGGTCCAGTTTGTTTTTGTTCTAGTGCTATATATATTGCAAATTTTTGCTGTTGTGGTGACCATGTTCTTGAGCTTGCATGTCAAAATTATATGGTCCAAAGTAGTTTTGTTGCATGATATAGCCTGTAGACACTTGTGGGAGTAGTTGCTATCAATCTTGTTGAGCTTGGTTCACTTTTATTTTGAGTCACTAAAAAATCCAGAAATTTGCAGAGAAAAGAAAAGCCATGAGGAGGTGGCTAAGGGGCTCATCAAGCTGCAATTCGGAGGGAGCTTTGGAGGACACTCCGGTGGAGAAGCCCAAGTACAACCTTCCGCGTGCGGCGGAGGTTCGGCCGTGCAAATGGCCAAGTGATACATTCTTGAATGAGGCAAAAATTTATGATGATTCTATTATTTGGCAGACAATGCAGGCCTCATTCCTTTCCTCCAAGATAAGTGTGATCAATATCTCCTACTCACTAATACCTTCGTGCAAAATTCACTTCTATTCTAGGAAGGATCCACCCATGGTAGAGTTCCACTTATATGATGAGCCTAAGGAAATGATACTTTATGATTTTTGCAATGTTTGCAAAATACCTTACGATGGTCGCGTTAGTGAGCCACGTCCTAGAGACATGGCAGATTTCATCTCCGAAACTACCGTGGGGGAAGAGAGAGGAGTGTTTGAAGCTAGAGTTGCTAGTTTACATTTTTCCCATTTTGCGCTATTATACATTATTTGCCGGGAGATGTTTGACTGGTCGTGGGGAGAGTGGAGGCCTTAGTTCCCCTAACCTTGTTGCGCCATGCTTTATATTGTGATAGAACTTTTAGTTTGGGTGCTATAGTTTGCTCGGTGGTTACACACAAACCTGAAGGGTAGTATTTTTTGGTGGTGTTTACGCCTCCCGCCTTGCTAAGCATTTTGAGATCCCTATTAGACATGATGAGAAGGAGGAGATGCGGTTACCCACTAAATATTTAGATTATGCTAGCATGGTAGCACACGATTTTATTACCAAAGATGATGATAAGCGACTCTTATACAACTTAGTATTCAGTTAGGGTACGTGTGAGATTATTACCTTGCCTGCACCTTCTTTGTTCAATATTCATTCAGGCAGGTACATTGTTATGCCCGATGACATTTATGCGTACTAGGAACTGATGAAATCCCCAGTACCTGATATGCATCCGGAGCCTGTTTATCAGTCGGAGCCACATGAGCTCGCCAACCAGTGGAACCCTCAGGACCCTCCACAGTATCCAAGAGAGGGTTATTTCGAGCCGTGGCCAATGACCAACTTAGGCATGAAGCCTAAGCTTGGGGGAGTACGTATCTCTCACCGACATTACATTCATGTTCACACATTCATTCCAGTTGTCAGTGTTAATCCCTTTTCATTGTATGATTGATACGTCTACATCGTATCTACTTTTCCAAACTCTTTTGCCCTTATTTTGGACTGTAACTTGCATGATTTGAATGGAACTAACCCGGCTAACGTTGTTTTCAGCATAATTGCCATGGTGTTATTTTTGTGCAAAAATAAATTTTCTTGGATTGACCTGAAAATTTACGGAGAATATTTTTGGAATATATAAAAAATATTGGCGAAAGAATCAACCAAAGGGGGCCACCCAGAGGCCACAAGCCCTAGGGGCGCGCCCTGCAGGCTTGTGGGCCCCTGGAGCTCCTCCGACCCTAATTCCAACTCTATAAGTACCTATTCACGGAGAAAAAAAATCAGAGAGAAGGATTCATCGCGTTTTACGATACAGAGCAGCCGCCGCCTCCTGTTCTTCATTGGGAGGGCAAATCTGGAGTTTGTTTTGGGCTCCGGAGAGGGGGATTCGTTGCCATCATCATCACCAACCTTCCTCCATCACCAATTTCATGATGCTCACCGCCGGGAGTGAATAATTCCATCATAGGCTTGCTGAACGGTGATGGGTTGGATGAGATTTATCATGTAATCGAGTTAGTTTTTTTAGGGTTTGATCCCTAGTATCCACTGTGTTCTGAGATTGATGTTGCTATGACTTTGCTATGCTTAATGCTTGTCACTAGGGCCCGAGTGCCATGATTTCAGATCTAAACCTATTATGTTTTCATGACTATATTTGTGTTTTTAATCCTATCTTGCAAGTTGTAGACACCTATTACGAGTTATGATCCGCATACCCCAAGGTGACAATAGTTGGGATTCTTTCGGGTGATTACCGTAGTTTGAGGAGTTCATGATGCTAATGATGAAGAGTGGATGACTGGCCTACGGTTTCCTAGAAATATTCATTGGCAATGCGATCCTACACATAGACATTGAGACAAGTATGAGTTCAAACTCTTCATAACTTGGCCAAAGCCAACAAGATGAAGATAGGACTCACATAATCATCAATAGTGACGTCACTTGGAGGTACATTCCGCACTTGCTTCAAGCACCCACTTCAACGGCCACAAGCTTTGTTGATGATGTCCCAACTACCTTGAAGTGACTTCAAGGTCCGGCCAGAAGGGAACGACATGATTTGGTGGTATTTTTCCTTGATCCTTTGCCAATAATTTCCAACGCTTTGATCCTTGCCGACTACGGCGTCAAGTGAGACACTCTCCCATGCTTGAATCAAGCACAAATCCTCCGTCACTCTGTAGTTGCCAGTCCTCCCCACCCTAGCATCGTAGTTGGCCTCCTCGATCTTCATCGTCATTCGCTTGATCCACCTCCGCCTCGACCTCCACATGAGGCATGTCGAAATCGTTAAGGGGGCACTCAAATCCATCGCACTCTCGGCTAATATCTCAGTATATGTGGATGGCACACTTTGGCTACAAAAATTAACGCGCAAAGCTCAAACAAGTGTTCCAAACGGGCGAAGGAAAGATCACCGGAGCAAATCAAGCAAAACAAAAAATTTGTACCTCCCAGATGTTTCATTGAACACGTGGTAGGCGTGACCGGTGGAGTCACCATGAATGGGAAGGTCGTGGCCGGCTAGAGGCAGGGAGGAGCCCGACCCCTTGCTACAATCGCCTCCTTCCTCGGGGGGCTTTGCTCGCGCACCGGCCGGGCCGGTGGAGGAGGTGTTCTTCCTCCCGCCCGCGGCCTTAACGTGAGGAACTGAAGCGGGGCTGAAAGAGGATGGTGTCGCATCGGCTGCGCCCCCTTGGACGAGATGGTTCCCCTGCTGCTTCCTCTTCATGGCGGTAGTGGAAGGAGTTGGGGCGGCGCCGACACAAGCTACCGCGGGCGGCGTGGGAGGACGGAGCTGCGGCGTTGAAGGCGGCGGCGACGCATAATGTGGCACCCGACGGCTGTGGGTACTCCATCTGGGTGGTTCCCGACGCCGCGAGGCCGGACGATGAGGTCGGATGCGAAATTTGAGGAGGCGGCCGCGTAGGAGGCGGGAGCGGAAGCAACCGAAAGTTGGTTCATGAGAACAGAAAGAGGATCCGGCAAAAATGAAGCAATTCTCGTATATATGGCGAAATTGGGCCAAGGTTTGCAGGATCGCGAAAAAAATATCCAGGATAGGCGAATATACGGGATCTATTCCGACCGGCAAAACCGCATCCGGCCCGTAAACCGGCGGTTATTTTGTTAGACGATTCGGTTTACGGGATCCGCTAGAAATGCTCTAAACATTTTTCCTATTCAATGCGTAACTCAACTAGGTTACATAGTAAGCAATCCAAACAATTTAAAAAGGTTCTCGGTCAAATTATAGAGGTATCATTTCTTACACACAAAATATATACGTACGTACTTATAATGGAGTACGAAGTGTCTTGGACCTAACTGCAAAAGCTGCGTTCCCCTCCCTCACAAATCTCGCGCGCACCACCTATCTCCAGCGACCACCTAAACGCCGGCGATGCCGTCCTCCTATGCGGCGGCCGCCGCATCCTCTTCGAGGAAACCAGCTCCTTTCACTACTGCTACCGCCACCACCCGTAAACCAGCACCCTTAACTGCACCCGCGCCCCCGCCGCCGAACCCTAGCCACGTCTCCGATTCTGACCCCTCGTCCTACTCCTCCTCCGGGGAAGAGACCGATCTCAGCGCCTGCGACCCGGCGACTGCGTCCGTCCTCTCCACCTACCTCTCCGTCGCCGGAAATGGCGCCGACCTCTCGAAAGTCGGCATCTTTCTCAACTCCGCCGCGCGCCGCCGATCACCGCCGTGCCTGATCTGCTTGGACCCCATCCGCCCCTCGGATCCCGTCTGGTCCTGCTCCGCCTCATGCTTTGCCCTTCTCCACCTCCCCTGCATCCAGTCATGGGCACACCAGTCAGCCTCCGCCGCTCCTTCCCCCACCTGGGGCTGCCCCAAGTGCCGCGTCGCCTACCCCAAATCCCAGACCCCCACCTCCTACCACTGCTTCTGCTCCAAGACCGAAGACCCTCCCGCGGACCCCTGGATCCTCCCCCACTCCTGCGGTGATGTCTGCGGCCGCCGCCTCAATTCAAATCCCGACTCCGGCTGCGAGCACACCTGCCTCCTGCTTTGCCACCCTGGGCCATGTCCTCCATGCCCGGCTGTTGTTCCTAACGCCCGGTGCTTCTGCGGGGCGCACCGTGAGCCCCGGCGCTGTGCACATCAGCGCTATTCTTGTAAGGGTAAATGCAATAAACGCCTTAGCTGTGAACTCCACCGTTGTCCGGTGGATTGCCATGATGGGCCATGCCCACCGTGTGCTGTGCGGGGGAATCACAAATGTGAGTGTGGAGAGACAATGGTGGAGAGGCTGTGCTCTGAAAGAGTTTTCCAGTGTAAGAGGGAGTGTAGTGGGATGCTAGAGTGTGGGAAGCATAGGTGTGAGAGGGGATGCCATGGTGGAAAATGCGGGGAATGCCCGCTTCGTGGGCAGCGGACTTGCCCTTGTGGCAAGAAGGATTATCCAAGGCTGGAGTGTGATGTGGAGGCTGCGACATGTGGATCAACTTGTGAGAAGGTGCTTGGGTGCGGACGGCACAAGTGCCCCGAGCGGTGCCATCGTGGCCCGTGTGACGTGACCTGCCGGCTTGTGATAAAAAAGTCCTGCCGCTGTGGGGTTTTGAAGAAGGAGGTACATATCTACAAAACATGTTTGTGATCATAATCTTTAAACTTGCAAGGAGTAAGCAAAACAGATATTCAAGCACTTGCAAGCAGTTAACAACCCTAAACTAGTTGCACCTGATTGGCAGGATGGTATCTGTAAGCAATTGCTGCATGTAAAGACCAGTTGTTTAAATCTACTTTTAGATAGTTCTTAGTAGTTAGTGGACAAACATAGAATGCCTGAATGCTCATGTGATTCAGATTGATTTTTGAGTCCAACGTTACCCCTTGCAATTCATACTACCTAAAAGACAGAGTAACAATAAGTAGCAATTGGTTATTTTTCTTTCTCCTTAATCTGGTCCAGTAGTAATGCTACAGCTTGTTAGGTATATATTTCTATGATATTGCTTATCAGACAGCAAATGGCTAAATTCCCCAATTCTTGTGATGCATTGTATCAGCTTCCTTGCCACCAAGACTTGACCTGCGAAAGGAAATGTCAGCGTTTACGTGCCTGTGGACGCCACGCTTGTAAGCGACGTTGTTGTGTTGGGGATTGCCCACCCTGCGCAGAGGTACATCTTTTTTTTCTTCTCTTTTCATGATTTTGGCTCATTTCAAGTTTCAAGCACTAAAAAGATCAATGCTTGTAGACTTGTGATAGGAGGCTCAGATGTGGAAACCATAAGTGTCTCTCTCCATGCCACAGGTATTGCCCTAATCAACTGTGCATCTTTGGCTTGTCATTTGCTATTGTTTAGTTCTACTTGCATTGCTACAGGCATACATGTATGTGCTCTCATTTTGAACTAAAAGACCATGTTAAAATACCAGAAGTGCCACACAACAGATGTCAAGAACTCAAAATATGTCGTGTTGTTTTGATCTGGAACAGTCCCATTTCTTTTTTGGATGGAAAACCCGTGTCTGTAGTTTTGAAGCTGTAATCTTGGTTCATTTGTATGAACTGAAATCCTACTTTTCTAGTAATATTTTGTTCATTTTGTTTGCAGAGGCGCTTGTTCACCTTGTCCTTTGATGAAGACCATCTCATGCTTCTGTGGGAAAACATACTTTGAGGTTGAAATTGGTAGACTCTTAATTCTGTTGTTCATTTTGTTGTATGAGTTATATTCGGTCCTATGTTGCTTAGATGATTAGGACACATAATTATCACGCAACAGCTGCATTGCAATCAAATCATTTTTACACGATCTTGTGCACTTCCATAAATGTTAATTCTTGGTCCAGTTTCATTATACAGTACAAGTTCCTCATCAGTGTGTCTCCTGACCCACTAGTTGCTAAGTTTCCTTCGTAGATTTGAATGCATAATTCTCTTGTAGGTTCCTTGTGGGACCGAGAAGAATCAGAAGCCTCCCAAATGCTCAAAAAGATGCAATATAGATCGTCTTTGCAGACACAAGCTTGATTGCCGGGTAAACTGTTCCACCTCTTTTCTGTAACATTCTCATTGCTCATTAATGATAATCTCTTGATAAATTTTATTGTTGATTGCCACTGCAAGGGTATTTGTCACATTGTTGTTGTTCAAAGTTTGTTCTTGTGAATTTAGTTGCATGTCATTCCTGAGTGTTTAATTACTTTGGCTATTATAAATTGGTCCTCAGAATTTACTTGACATTTTGATCTCCTTCCTTTAGCCCCATAAATGCCACTATGGAGCCTGTCCACCTTGCAAACTGATCTGTGGGGAAGAACTTTCTTGTGGCCACAAGTGTAAAGAAAGGTTTAGTGTTTAATTTATATGCTGAGTGTGTAATTGCAGCAGTATACCACGAACTACAGTGTCCTCTGATGTCTAACAATCTTAACACTTCCCAGGTGTCATGGCTCTATTCCTCCACCGAACCCTGAGTTCACAGTTAAACCAATGAAAAAGAAAATGGAAAAGCATATAGAATGTACACCTGGAACTCCATGCCCACCATGCCAAGAAGTAGTCTTGGTGCCATGTTTTGGAGAGCATCTAGGCCAAGAACGTGCAGTAAGTTTTGAGCAACATGGTCATCTTTTGGTCAATTTACCTCCCTCCTTCCCTCCCTCTCTTGCACATTTGAGCATGCCTCACATGTGCTTGCTTGTACACCTGATTATAACATACACTTTCTTTTTTTTCGTGTTTTTGCAGATACCTTGCTCCAAAAGCAGGCAATTTCCCTGTCAGAATTTATGTGGAAACCTTCTCCACTGTGGTAACCATTATTGCACAAAGGATTGCCATGTGTTAGAGATTCCATCGGATCAACGTAAGGCTGATACCATATTATCTCTCAGTAGAAATAACACTCTTGCCGAGCCTTGTGAAAGATGCAATCTTCGTTGTCAAAGGGTCAGTTCTTTTTTTGTTTCGCTTTGCAATACCTTCAGTTTGGTCGTTCTGTTTATAAACTTAAATGTGAAATGGCTAGTTGAGCTCTGGATCTTTCTTTTAAGCTTGGTGCATGATGTTTAGTCTTAATGCTTCTGCCAGGCCAGGGATCCTCCTTGTTCACATCCTTGCCCTTTGCGGTGTCACCTAAGCGATTGTCTACCTTGCAAAGTCCTTGTTAAAAAATCATGCCATTGTGGTGCTATGACACATGCTTTCGAGTGTGTGTACTATAACAACTTAAATGCCAAGCAACAGCTGAAAGCAAGGTCCTGCAGTGGCCCGTGTCACAGGTCAGTTACCAATTCCCGGTTTCTACTTATTTCTGTTATGAATGCTCGCACAAAAACATGCTGCACAATTACTAAAATTTATGTAATTGAATTTATGATTTCATAGTACTGAGTTCTTGGATCTGGTATTTATGGCATCGTGCAGGAAACTACCAAATTGTCCCCATCTGTGCTCAGAAATATGTCACCCTGGTCAATGCCCGTCAGTGGATCAGTGCATGAAAAAGGTATGGCATTGGCATATTTATTTTGTTTGAAATATCTGTAACCAGCAAGTTATCAGGTGCTCGATCTGTTAGCTGATGAAACTTTAGTTGAGAAGTTTTCGTATATGTTGCTTCATTGCAAAGTTAAAGCAAGTTTTAATCCTGCAACTTCAGGCTTAACTTTTTTTATCTGTATTTATTCGTCTGCGTGTTTGATATCTATGAAGGTTAATGTGCGTTGTGCATGCAACACCCTGAAAAAAGAGTGGGTATGTCAAGATGTTCTCAAGGAGTATCGTCGATCTGGTCGTGATCCAAAAGAAGTACCTAAAGGTCAATTTGGAGTCGGCCTACTTGCATGCGGTGGAGATTGCGTGAAAAAGGTGAATGTTTCAGCTGCGGAGTTGCATCTCCGAAAAGTTCACGAGACTAAGGTACCAGATCCTACCGTCGTAGCCAAACTTTGTATTGAACACACTGTTTTTGTCTGCAAGTTTTACCACCAAACTGTTGGACTTTGTGGTTACAGAATGAGTGCTCATATTCTGCAATTGCCATGCAGAGCCCTGCTGCAGAAGTCGCAAACGTGCCCAAACGCAGGAAGAAGCGTGACCGTGGAGCACAGGAGCCCGTTCAGGTTTCAATGTGGCAGGTGTGTGAAATACAGACGCGATGTTTAGGTATTTATTAGGTTTGCTAAGTGTCTTCTCCTTACAATACACTTACAAAATTTTCAGCAAATCAAGTGGTATCTCGTGGTGATAATTGCATTAGCTGGATTGGTGGTGCTGGGACTAGTTATTTGGAAAGGCGTCTACCAGATTTCGGATTGGATGAACGAAATGGAAGAGCAGAAGGCCAGGGAAAGGCTTCTGAGGGCTGGAAGGCTGTGAAAAGTACAGAACTGTAGATCGACTCTTGTTGTGCCCCCAGTTATCAGTTTTTGAGGCGTGGATCAATGAACAACCTTTTGACGCCGCGGTCCAGTTTTGGAGACATTTAGGTGAAGGATGCTATTCTTTGGCTCCCTCGTATCAAAACGAAGTTGACTGTTGTATTGTGTCTGAATTATGGTGTCGAGTTGCTGTAAATGCACAAATGATGTCTGTCTAATATATGGGTGGGTCCGCAATTTTTTCTAACTTGTGACTGCATCTCTTGTTGAGAAGTTTTGGAAATGCAGAAACGCCCTAAGCCCATTTACATCTGCATTGACCTCAGTTACTACTTGCAATGGTCCACAGGTGACAAACCCAGCCTAACATTAGCTCTGAGTTGCTAGAAGGCCTCTTGGTAAATTGCACAGCAGACAGCTGGTTAGTCATCATAATTCATAAACACAGGTTCTGGAGAGCAGCCACTAGCCATAGTGCCAGACATGCATACTACTACCCCAACAAAGTTTTCAGGCTAGTACCACAAGACCACCAAAAGCTCACACAATACAAGCAGAAGAGCTACTACCAGCGGCAGAACAGAAGAGAGACTAGTGCTTCCGCTTGCCGCTGTGACGGATGATGTGGACCGTCATGGTAAGGCTCCCGTGGTTCTTCTCCATGGGCTGGAACAGGCACACGTCCTGCACCCGCAGCCGGTTGTCGCGGGCGAAACCGCGCCAGCCATGCGCCAGCGTCCGCCCGCCGCCGCCAGGGGTGCTCGCCCGCATCTCGACCTCCCACTGCTTCTTCCTCCTCACGAGCGTCACGGCGACCCGCTCCCCGGGTGGAAGGTACTCGGCAGCATATGCCCCGGAAATGGTCTGCCAAGCCACCCATTCAAAGGAAGTAAGCAACAACAAAGATGTACTAGTACCACACCTGTCACCTGATCATAATGACAGCTTCACTTGCGACTTACTACGTTGTAGATCCTGTTGCCCACGCCGACGCTGCTCCTGTTCATCACCGACACGTAGGCGGGAACCCGAGACCCGATGGCGCGGGCTGTCCGGTCCACCTCCCTCTCCCGCTCCTCAGTCAGGCGTGCGGTGGATGACAACACGTAGGGACGCGCCGGCTTTGGTAGCTGCCGTGCTCTCTGAGTCTGACGACCATGGTTGCACCCTGAACAAAATTTCAACATGACTTATACAGAAGAGGAATTTCAAATGAACCAAACCGCTCTAGTCTACTAATAAGGGCAGGGCATCTGGACGTACCATCATCTGGTTCCTTGTTAACGCGGGGTGTCCCGGCCGCCTTTGCCGAGTTCACCATTGTTGCTCTTTCCTCCGAGTCCCCGGTTCCACTTGCACCCAAGGGTTCGTGAAGCAGATGGACTGTGAATTTGCTCCTGGTGCCAGTGCCCCTCACTGGTTGGAAGACGCAGAGATCTCCCTCCTGCACGCCATTGTCACGGAGGAAGCCTACCCAGCGAGACCCGGAGAGGACGTGCCCACATTGACTCTTCCTGATGTAAAACCAGGGGTGCCACTTCTTGCTCTTGCCTGGCCGCTGCAGCGTCAGGTTCTGACTCTCACGCGGGAAGTGCTCCTCTGCAAAGGGCTTGGGGATCACCTGATTTTCCAGACGGAGGCGCGGTATCAGTGGTGGATCAAACTCAAACATATACAACTCTACAAGTTTAGCATTTCAAGATTATAACCTTGACGAAAAATAAGCCCAGAAAACTTACAGTAGTACGAATCCGTGTGCTCATTTTCATGATGGCCACGAACACGGGAGTCTCGGCTCGAACAGCCTGGAGAAGCCTAGTTACTCTCTCCTCCTGAGCTCCAGACAGACGAGCCGTTGGAGACAAGACATAGTCGCGCCCTGTGCAAGGTGTCTGACAATCATCATCTAGCCCAAAAAACGATTCATCTTCAGAATGTTCCTCTGCCTTAGCGTCACTGTCTTCTCCTGTACAGAAGGAACTCAATAGTTAGTTAAAACCGCAGCAATAAACAAAATCTAATATACCAAATGTGTTGTGGACACATAGTTCAGAAAGTAGTGCTAATGCACAAAACAATAACACAATGTAACCTGAATCCTCCTCAGACGAGGAGTCGTTTATTACAGCAGTTTTTCTAGGATGGCTCGAGTCGCCTCTTTCACACGTAGCAAAGCGTTGGCTCCCTGGCGACCTTGTGGTATCATCACCCGAGCTGCTTGATATATCAATATAACCCACGCTGCTTGATATATCAATATAATCCACGCTGCTGCTTTCTTGAACATTACAAGAGGCAACTTTGATGCCAGCAGAGGGAAGCACTTTCTCACAGTCATCGGAGTCGAGCACCAGGACCTCGAAACGTGACTTCTCAATGTGGCGAAACAGCAGCGAGTCATTCTCCTCGACACGATGCGCATCGACAAACGCCTCCCATCCACGCCGCCGGAGGACTGTTTCATTCATAAGCTTGGAGACTTCAACGGTGTACATGCTGTCGTTACGGGATTCCAGTTCGATGGTCCTTGAGATCTTTCCTCCGAAATGCTCTATGAACTTGTTCGGTATGACCTGTAAATAAGAAACATATTAATTGGTATAAGCAAGCACAGCAATTCCCTAGTTGAGTTTCCTACAACAATGAGAGCAATAGAAAATACGATGTAAAAATTACTAGTATGTGCTATACATAGATTAGTCGGGAAATGGGTTGATAAATGAAGAACATGTAGTAGTATTAACCACAATGACACATCACATGATTGGTTTAGAAATTAGAACAGATAGCCTTAAGTGCTATCTGGAGCTTACAATTTCGTTTGCTACAATTTCTCAGCCTTACAGGATTTACTGCTGGCCTTGAACCCTGAAGTTTAAACTAAATATTTTTGTTCAGTAGCAATGATCTTCAGAATCTATTCACTTGTGTGTGTCTGTTTAGCGCCAACTACACTAAGAACGATCTCATGTAACCAGTAAGCAACTATGCAATACAAATCCCAACCAATCTTGCATGTAAAACATCCTTAAAAAAAGAAGAAAAAGATGTCTGGGCATACTTTAGAAACTACTCGCTTCGTTCCCAAATATAAGTCTTTTTAGAGATTCTAACAAGTGACTACATACGGAGCAAAATGAGTGAATCTAAAATATGTCTACATACATCCGTATGTCGTAGTCCATTTGAAATGTCTAAAAAGACTTATATTTAGGAACGGAGGGAGTAACTTATAACGAGCTTACCATGCCATGTCTAAAATTAGCAGTCATGCGTCTGAGGAAACACTTCATCTTTCCGTCCTGGTCCACGCATCTCTTGTAGCAGTCACAGTATCTCTTCATCTGGGAAGCTAGTCCAGCCATGTGAAGTGAAATATGCAGCTATGACAGTTGCACATTCAACAAAACAAGTAATAAATCAAACTAAGCATAACGGTAATACTATGTGTCACTCTTATTACAAGTTTCTACCATCAAAGACAAAAACATGCACGGAATCTTTCTGCTGAAAGTGTAAATAACACACAGAAGCTTCAACCGAAGTAAGAAAGTAAGGTGCAAATCTAGCAGAAGAAATCAGTACAAAAACTAGAGAGTGGAACAAATCAGAACAAGATGTTGTTCATGTGCTGGTATCCAAAACCAGAGAAATCGCAGTGTTAAAGTGAATAGCTGCTGTGAAGCCTCAACCCTCTCGTTTCTTCCCTGTTGGTAGGGCGTAGGAGAGAGTAAAGATCAGGTTTATGTTCTGCGAGTTGTGATAATAATAGTACGTACCACACTTATTACAGGTTTCTACCTTCAAAACCAAAAACATGCACCGAATCTTTCTACTGAAAGCATAAATAACATAGAAATGATGTATCATACGAACGGAAGAAAGAAAAGGTGCAAATCTAGCAGAGCTACCAAGTAAGAGTAGAATAAATCAAAGCAAGGGAAAATGTTGTTCAATGTACTGATATCCAAAATCAGATATCTCATCATTGAAGTGAACAGTTTTTTCTGCTGAGCAGCACTGATGTTGTTCAATGTACTGATATCCAAAACCATCTTGGTTTCTTCCTTGCTGGCAGAACGCATGGGAGAGGAGGAGACACCTTACCGTGGCAAAGCAGCTCCAGGAGGCAATGGTGATTCAGAGAAGAAGACTCGGCGCTGCTGATACATATATGTACACAAGCGGCCTGATAAAGTAGTGGTAGTTTTAGTAGTACATTTTTCTACAACCATGAAGCATCTTTGCCGAAACAAAAGAAGACAACAAAAAGAGATACCGGTAATCATGTCTGCCCTGAAAAGGTATTGAAAGGAGCTTCATGAAGAGACAGTACAATATATGCATGCAGGTATTGGCAGTACATGAAGTTACCTTGGGCTGGCAGGGAATCTGGAGAAATCTGCCATGATATTCTCTGCTGATCCTGAAGCACTGGCAAGTCTAAGATACAGCAGTAATAATATCCTGGGCTAGACTGTGATGACAAGTCTTCACAAAATAAATGTAACTTTATTATTGCAAACACATGCAAACAGAGGAACCACCTCTAGCTTTGCCAAGATGCCTCTGCACCAGTTATGTCCAGTCACTCAGTGTGTGCATACTGCATAGCACTGGCGTGAGCAGAGGAAAAGGAGCCGAGGCCAACACTCGGGAAGCAACTGAGCCTCCAACTTAACTGCAACCACTTGGTCAGTAAGTTGAACAAGTTTTAATATGGTGCACAAACGCAAAAACTCCCAGAAAACTCATGCACGTTTGTATTGTCCTTAACTAACATATATCCAGAACACACCAGAGTTTCAAACAATAAAATTCCACAGCCTTGCTGTTATGATGATGCTGATGTAGGAAAGACAGACATACTTGCGAGCTACTATGATCTTCCAGAAACTGTGGCATGGACGACATACTGATATTTACAAGATCACGTCCACTAAACCTGTCATGTTACACGAGTTCAATGATAATCTGCTAAGGCCGGAGATGAAGTACTAACTAGAGCATCCATCTGACTTCTATAGCTTGTGCGCTGGTGTTATGCCCAGCAGGTCCAGGTACCTTTGCACCGACCTCGGTTACTACTCGCAATGGTCCGCAAGCCCAGCCTAGCATTAGCTAAGCTCTCTGAGTTGCTAGACGGCCTCTTGATAAATTGCACAGCAGACAGCTGGTTAGCCATCATAATTCATAAACACAGGTTCTGGAGAGCAGCCACTAGCCATAGTGCCAGACATGCATACTACTACCCCAACAAAGTTTTCAGACTAGTACCACAAGATCACCAAAAGCTCGCACAATGCAAGCAGAAGAGCTACTACCAGCGGCAAATCGACCTCGTGCGCTAAAACAGAAGAGAGACTACTGCTTCCGCTTGCCGCTAACCCAACAAAGTTTTCAGACTAGCACAAGACCACCAAAAGCACACACAATACAAGCAGAAGAGCTACCAGCGGCAAATCGACCTCGTGTGCTGAAACAGAAGAGAAACTACTGCTTTCGCTTGCGACAGTGACGGATGATGTGGACCGCCATGGCAAGGCTCCTGCGGTTCTTCTCCATGGGCTGGAACAGGCACACGTCCTGCACCCGCAGCCGGTTGTCACGGGCAAAACCACGCCAGCCCCGCGCCAGCGTCTGCCCACCGCCGCGCGTGCACATCTCGACCTCCCACTCTTTCTTCCTCCTCACGAGCGTCACGGCAACCCGCTCCCCGTCCGGAAGGTAATCGGCAGCATACGCCCCGGAAATGGTCTGCCAAACCATTCATTCAAAGGAAGTGAGCAACAACAAAGATGTAGTAGTACTACACCTGATCATAATGACTTACTACGTTGTAGATCCCGTTGCCCACGCCGACGCTGCTCCTGTTCATCACCGAGACGTAGGCGGGAACCCGAGACCCGATGGCGCGGGCTGTCCGGTCCACCTCCCTCTCCTGCTCCTCAGTCAGGCGTGCGGTGGATGACAATATGTAGGGGCGCAGCGGCTTTGGTTGTTGGCGTGCTCGCTCACGACCATGGTTGCACCCTGAACAAAATTTCAACATGACTTAGACAGAAGAGGAATTTCAAATGAACAAAATATCTCTAGTCTACTAGTAAGGACAGGGCATCTGGATGTGCTACCATCATCGTGCTGCTTGTTGACACGGAGGGTTGTTGGGGTGGGTGGCGCCGCCTTTGCCATTGTTGTTGCACCATGACCATGAGCAGTGGTCGCTCTTTCAGGGGCACCCGAGTTCACCCTTGTGTTACCGTGAGTAGTAGTGCATCTGGTAGGATCAAGTACTCTACCAGGTCTAGGGCGTAGGTGGTAAGGGAAGGATGGAGGGAGACGTGGCGAGGATCGGGCGCGCCGGCGGCAGGGCGCCGTCGCGGCTAGAAGAAGGGCGGCGGCTAGGGCTGTTGGCGGCTAGGGTTCCGGCTCCTCAGGAAGCCGGGCAATAGGAGATAATATTCTTCTTATTGCTTGCCTTCAAAAAGAGTCTTACAACCTATATTTATATCCTAGATAACTTGTAGAAGAATCAACCTAAGATAACTTGCCTAAGATAACTTGCCTAATCTGAAAATAAAAACTAAGATAACTTGCGGGCCTAAGCCGGCCGGCCATAACACTTCTCCCCGCCTGCACAAACAGCTCGTCCTCGAGCTGCAAGGTGGGGAAGCGCTTGCTTGAACTCTTCGAGGTAATCAACCAGCGTCAAACACCTTCTCGACATCTGGGGCGGCCAGGTCAGCGGCGACGACGTCCTCCGGAATGTAGTCTGCCACCTCCAGGTAGAAGAGTCGCGGGCAGGCGTGGCCGGGCTTGTAGGGTTCGTCGCAGTTGAAGCACAACCCTTGGCGGCGACGCTCGAGTATCTCAGCTGGGGTGAGCCGGCGGAACGGGCGCCCCGCGGTCGCGGCGAGGGGTGCCGCAGAAGCCTGCACAGGCCGACCCTGCGCGGAATCCGGTCCGGGTAGTGACCCAGTAGTCTGGGATGGTGATTCCTGCTGGATGGCCACCGCGCGGCACTTGAACGCGCGGGCGTAATACATGGCCGACTGGAGATCCTGGGGTCCCCGAAGCTCCACGTCCATGCGGATATGGTCCGGTAGACCGCCCACAAATAACTCGGCGCGCTGAGTGGCGGAGACGCCCGGCGCGTGGCACGCCAGGGCCTGGAAGCGGTCGGCGTAGTCCCGCACCGTGGATGTGAAAGGTAAGCGGCCGAGGGCCGCCAGTCGGCTCCCGCGGATAGGAGGCCCGAACCGGAGGAGACAGAGCTCCCGGAAGCGCTCCCATGGTGGCATGCCGCCCTCGTCCTGCTCGAGGGCGTAGTACCAGGTCTGCGCTGCGCCTCGAAGATGATAGGACGCGAGCCAGGTGCGATCCGAAGCGAGCGTCCGCTGCCCTCGAAAGAACTGCTCGCACTGGTTGAGCCAGTTGAGGGGGTCCTCCGTGCCCTCGTAGGTGGCGAAGTCCAGTTTGGCGAAGCGAGGGGGTGTCGGCCCGCCGTGCCCGGGGGCGACCGTAGTTGCCGCCGGCGCGTATGCTGGGTCGGGAAGCGCCGGGGCGTAGTTCGCCGAGCTGGAGGGGTGATCAAACCGCAGGGAGGGCGTCGGGTGTTCCGGCGCCGTGGAGTAGACCGGCCCCGAAGACGAGCCGGTCGCCCAAGCGGGGATCGGCGATGGTGACGGTGGAAACTGCACCTGGTGCAGGGGCCGACCCGTAGCCCTAGGTGCGGGTGGTAGTACTGTCGATGGCGGCGGCGCCTGGTGGAGCTGCACCGGCGCCTGCGGCGTGGGGGCCGGCGGTGACGCCGGAAGAAGCTGCTGGGTCTGGCCCTGCTCCGAGGCGCCGGTGCCCAGGTTAGGGCTGGGCGGGGCCGGTGGAGGACCCTGCTCCGAGGCCGCTGGAAGGTAGGGCGCGACGGAGGACGGCGGGCCGGCGCGGTCCAGGTGGGCCACTGCGGCCCCGTGGTGGCGAGAAGTGGCGGGGCTGCCGGCGCGATCTGCGGCGGCCACTGCGCCCAAGGCGGCGGTGCGGCCGCTGGGGCGGGGAGCGCTGGGTAGCCTCCGGTGACGGCCCCCGGTGCCGAGTACCACGGAAGCGCCTGCTGACCCGCGGCCATGGCTGGATGAAGTCCGGTGATGGCCCCTGGTGCCGAGTACCACGAAAGCGCCTGCTGACCCGCGGCCATGGCTGGATGAAGTCCGGTGATGGCCCCCGGTGCCGAGTACCACGGAAGCGCCTGCTGACCCGCGGCCATGGCTGGATGGAGTGGTGGGGGCGGCCCGTACGGACCTGCCAGGTAGAGGCGGATCCCTTGAACCGCGGTGACGAGGTCGTTGAGGACGCCCGCCATGGCCTCCGGCGTGAACTGTTGCGGCTGCAGGGAAGGTGATGGCGGCGGCGAGTGTTGGACGGGGGCCTGTGGCTGCCCTTGGCCCGACGTGGTGCCGGGTGCCGTTAGGACCGGCGCTGAGAGCGACGCAGTGGTGCCCGCCGAGAGCGAGGCCGTGACGCCCGGCGCAGAGGCGGCGGTGGTGGAGGAGTTGGCGGGCAGCGGTGGTGGTGGCGGTGGAATTGGCGGAGACATGGTCGAAACCCGGTTACCTGATACCAAATTGGTAGGATCAAGTACTCTACCAGGTCTAGGGCGTAAGTGGTAAGGGAAGGATGGAGGGAGACGTGGCGAGGATCGGGCGCGCCGGCGGCAGGGCGTCGTCGCGGCTAGGAGAAGGGCGGCGGCTAGGGCTGTTGGCGGCTAGGGTTCCGGCTCCTCAGGGAGCCGGGCAATAGGAGATAATATTCTTCTTATTGCTTGCCTTCAAAAAAAGTCTTACAACCTATATTTATATCCTAGATAACTTGTAGAAGATTCAACCTAAAATAACTTGTCTAAGATAACTTGCCTAATCTGAAAATAAAAACTAAGATAACTTGCGGGCCTAAGCCGGCCGGCCATAACAGCATCCTACTCTTTTCTTCGGACCAGTACTTCCACTTGCACCCAAGGACTCGTGAAGCAGATGGACTGTGAATTTGCTCCTGGTGCCAGTGCCCTGCACTGGTTGGAAGACGCAGAGATCTCCCTCCTGCACACCATTGTCACGGAGGAAGCCTACCCAGCGAGACCCGGTGAGGACGTGCCCACATCGATCCTTCCTGATGGAAAACCACGGGTGCCATTTCTTGCTCTTGCCCGGGCGCTGCAGCGTCAGGTTCTGGCTCTCACGCGGGAAGTGCTCCTCTGCAAACAGCTTGGGGATCACCTGATTTTCAAGACAGAGGCGCGGTATCAGTGGTGGATCAAACATTAAAAGTTCAGCATTTCAAGACTATAAGCTTCAAGAAAAAAAGGCAGATCAAAACTTACAATAGTGCGATTCTGTGTGCTCATTTTCATGATGGCCACGAACACCGGAGTCTCAGCTCGAACATCCTGGAGAAACCTAGTTACTCTCTCCTCCTGAGCTCCAGACAGATGACCACACCGAGACAAGACATAGGCGCGCCCTGCACAAGGTGTCTGACGTATATCATCTAGCTCAAAAGATAATTCATGTTCAGAATGTTCCTCAGCAGCATCAGTGTCTTCTCCTGTACAGAAGTAACTCAACAGTTAGTTAAAACCACGGCAATAAACAAAATCTAAGATACGAAATGTGTTGTGGATACATAGTTCAGAAAGTAGTGCTAACGCACAAAACAATAACACAATGCAACCTGAATCCTCCTCAGACGAGGAGTCGTTTTTTAGAGCAGTTTTTCTTGGATGGCTCGAGTCGCCTCTTTCACACGCAGCAAATCGTTGGCTCCCTGGCGACCTTGTGGTATCATCACCCGAGCTGCTTGATATATCAATATAATCCATGCTGCAGCTTTCTTGAACATTACAAGAAGCAACTTTGATGCCAGCAGAGGGAAGCACTTTCTCACAGTCATCGGAGTCGAGCACCAGGACCTCGAAACGCGACTTCTCAATGTGGCGAAACAGCAACGAGTCGTTCTCCTCGACGCCATGCGCATCGACAAATGCCTCCCATCCATGCTGCCGGAGGACCGTTTCATTCATAAGCTTGGAGACTTCAATGGTGTACATGCTGCCATTACGGGATTCCAGTTCGATGGTCCTTGAGATATTTCCTCCGAAATGGTCGATGAACTTGTACGGTATAACCTGTAATAAACATATTAATTGGTGTAGGCAAGCACAGCAATTTCCTAGTTGAGTTTCCTACAACAAGGAGAGCAACAGAAAATACGATGTGCATGCACTGTAAAAACTACTAGTATGCGATATATATGGATTAGTCCAGAAATGGGTTGATAAACGGAGAACATGTAGTGGTATTAACCGGAATGACACATCACATGATTGGTTTAGAAATTAGAACAGATAGTATTAAGTGTTATCTGGTGTTTACAATTTCTTTTGCTACAATTTCCCAGCCTTACAGGATTTACTGCTGACCTTGAACCCTGAAGTTTAAACCACATATTTTGCTCACTAGCAGTGATGTTCAGAACCTATTCACTTGTGTGTCTGTTTAACACCAACCGCACTAGGATCATTTTTGTCTAACCTGTAAGCAACTATCCATTACAAATTCCAACCAATCCTACATGCAAAACATTCTAAAGAAGGAGAAGATGTCTGGGCACACTTGAGAAACTACTACAAATTATAGTGGGCTTACCATGCCATGTCTAAAATTAGCAGTCATGCGCCCGCGGAAACACCTCATCTTTCCATCCAAATGGCCCGCATATCTCTTGTAGCAGTCACAGTATCTCTTCACCTGGGAAGCTAGTCCAGCCATGTGAACTGAAATGTGCAGCTTATGTCAGTTGCACATTCAACAAAGTAGTAAATCAAACTCTACACATCAGCATAACGGTAATCTCTCCTTCATAGAGAGTGCAGATCTTTTTCTTGTTATGACAGTTTGTAATAAAGATAGTATGTGCCCCTCTTATTGCAAGTTCCTACCTTCAAAACTAAAAACATGGACACAATCTTTCTACTGAAAGTGCAAATAACACAGGAAAGCTGCAACCGAAGAAAGAGAAGGCCCGAATCTAGCAGAGCAACCCAGTGCAAAACTGGGAGAGTCAAACGAAAATCAAAACAAGCAAAGATTGTTCATGCACTCATATCCCAAACCAGAGAAATCGCAGAATTAAAGTGAATAGCTAGCTACTCTGAAGTCTTAGACACCTTACCTTGGCAAAGCAGCTCCAGGAGGAAATGGTGATTCAGTGAAGAAGACTCAGGGCCGCCGATACATATATGTACACAAGCGGCCTGATAAAGCAGTGATAGTTTTAGTACATTTTTGTGCACCATGAAGCATCTTTGCCGGACCAAAAGAAGACACCAAAAAGAGAGATGCCGGTAATCATGTCTGCCCTGAAAAGGCATTGAAAGGAGCTTCATGAAGAGACAGTACAATATATGCAGGTATTGGCAGTACATGAAGTTACCTTGGGCTGACAGGGAATCTGCAGAAATCTGTCATGATATTCTCTGCTGATCATGAAGCACTGGCAAGTCTAAGATACAGCAGTAATGATATCCTGTGCTAGATTGAGATGAAAAGCCTTGAAAAAATAAATGCAATGTTATTTTATCGCAACATATGCAAACAGAAGAGCCACCTGTAGCTTTGCCAAGATGCCTCTGCACCAGGGTCGCTGCTGCAGAGCCAGAGTTATGTCCAGTCACTCAGTGTGTGCATACTGCATAGCACTGGAGTGCATGAAGCAACTGAGCCTCCAACTTAACTGCAACCACTTGCTCAGTAAGTTGAACAAGTTTTAATATGGTGCACAAACGCAAAAATGCCCAGAAAACTCATGCACATTTGTATTGCCCTTAACTAATATATATCCAGAACACATCAAAGTTTCAAACAATAAAATCCCACAGCCTTGCTATTATGATGTTGCTGATGTAGTAAAGACAGACATACTTGTGAGCTATTATGATCTCCCACAAACTGTGGCATGGACGACATACTGATATTTACAAGATCCCGTCCACTAAAACTGTCATGTTACAGAGTTCAGTAAGGATTTGCTAAGCCCGGAGATGAGGTAGTAACTAGAGCATCGATCAACTTCTATAGCTTGTGCACTGGTGTTATGCCTAACAGGTGGAAGCACTGCCGCATGACGATGGCCGTCGCTTGGCACAGCAGCAGGCGGCTCGTTTCCTCCGGTGACCCGACCACCTGCCAGAATCATGGTACAAAGAGAAAGGTAGTTAAGCATGACACGATCAGATAGAGAAATATTTGGTTTGGCAAGCAGATTAGTACCGTACCTGGCAGTTGGTGTAAAATTGTGAGAATCTTTCAGATAGGGTGTACAGGTAGTCACAAAGGCGATGGGGCGACAGGTCGTCACAGATCTGCTCGACAACCTTAAACATTGCAGTATAGCCAGAGTTAACGACACAGTATATTATATATATGTACACATAAAAGGATGGTGCTCTACTGAAGCAGTAGGTCTTGTTTATCAAACGCATCCCATGGAGATTTCATCCTGGATAATTTTCAGGCTAAAAATTCTTTGCTGCCGCAGGCAGAATTTTCAATTACAATCAAGCAAGTGGATCTAAGACCTTGTTAAACAGCTTCAATGAATGAATAATCAAAAGCATGTACCTCTGCAAATTGGATGAGATGCAATCCTAAGGAACGCTCGTCAGGATGGCCGAGAGTAATAAATTCAGTCTGAATCCAAAGGAAGGAAAGTAACAACCATCAGCAATCATGCGATGCTACAGACGGTGTATGGGTTACAAGTATGACAAGATGCTCACCATTTTCAACTCTTCGACATCCTTGTTAGATTTCTGGATGATGGAACAGATACGGGCGTGTGCATACTGAAGGTACACAGCGGTATTTCCCTGCTCATTGCATCACGGTTAGAACTTCATAATACACTCTACTTGGGTAGCTTAAAAAGAGTACTTCGGGACCAAAATACACCGAGAAAAAATAATCATACATAACTAGTTAGTACATGGATGCTAGAGTACCTTGTCACTTAGCATTTGTTCGTAGCTAAATTTGTAGTCCGTCAGCCGATTGTTTTTAAGATCTGCATACCTGAATTAAAGAAATTGTAGAAAATGAAGCATCATCAGAACGCTTGAACTATGTGCAGTTAAACATCCACCATAAGGAAAAGTAAATAAGTCTTTATAAGTTGTAAATTTCACGCATGCATCCAAGTTCTAATACATGCGGGTGCACGTAAAATAGGCACGAGCAGTCATATAATAGAACTCTAATGCTTAGATGCACAGGCTAGTGAGTACGAGCAGTCATACAACAGAATAGAACTTTAATGCTTTGAAAGTTTGATTCATGGAACAGAATATATGAGATAAAATGACCCTTTTATAGTTTTAAAGTGTTTCTCTCCAATAAAGATGATAGAAAGAGAATGTAAACTCACTTAACAGCACCATATCCTATAGCCTCTGAAGTTTTATCCAGCTCCTCATCCGTCCATTTAGCAATTTGACCTGAAAAAAATCGTCACAATTGCAGGCATGGTGAGAGTTCATTTTTTATGAACAGTGGTACCCCCCCCCCCCCCCCCCCAAATAAATAAATAAATCAAAACATCAATTACCATTTTCAGTGAGACGTTTGATAAGTTGTGCCAGGCTCTGGGATTTAGCCTCATCAAGTAGATCTACCAGTCGAACAGCTCCATCAGAGGAACGGGTCCGGAAACGTGAGCCGTCTGCACCAAGAACAAAGCCAAAACCAACATGGCTTGCCTTCGGGTACTTCTCTTCTTTTTGATCTGGGAGCCAGCCAGCCATCCTAGCAGCCTATGATTAGTTTCACAAAAGGTATTGTGACACACAGAATCTCAGTTGGTCCTCTTCATATGATAAGAACCGACTAGTAGACCAAGACTGCATTTGAAATATTGTTTCTAGATCCTACAAAGAAAATGGATATGATACTCACACTGAAAACCGAATGGAAGTGTTGCTGCTGACCTACATCCGTTACATATATTATCCATTCTGCCATCTCCACATTAAGCCGGTACCTTCATAAAGATAAGAACCACATATGAGTTTAAAAGCTAAGCAGTTCAATAGGGATCCTACATCTCATATATTGAACACTACTAGTTTCATATTCTCTGACAAATACGGGAAAAGAATTTATGTCTTAGGGCGAGAAGTTACAAAAGGAACAATGTGTTAATTGATGTTTTAGTAACTGACCAAAGAGCAGCCAAGTCTGTAGAAGCATAGTTGAAGCCTCCATCTCTCTTGACCACTATCAGAGGAGGCTTTCGGCCTTCTATAACTCGAGCGCCTTTACTTTCTGTAATCAAGCCTTTGCCAGTCAATTCCTCCAAAACACGAGGAATGTAAGGATTGTAAAAGCTCTCACCCTGAGAAAATTAACAATTTAGCTAGCTTGATTTCGCATAAAAAGTACATAAAACTATGAATAATCATTTGCTTCTTGTTGGTGAAGTTTGGTTGGAGATCAAGGCCATTGGTAGTTTCAGTAAGGCAAAAAATTCAAACAAAGGTAAAAAATGTAGATACTCAATATAATTTCTGAAATTCCACTTCAAAATATGTTTGAACAGTATATTTATCAGTAGTAACTGAACATAACATTCCAGCACTAGTAAACACAATGCCATTGCAACAAAAACACAATGCTTATATTTTTAGGGAAACCACAGCTTAGTTCGTACCACCAGAATAATTCAGCTTCCAATAGTATGTCAAAAATTCAGGAGTTCTCTCCCAATATTTGTTGGTAGGCAAACAGGGAACAGTAGTAATACCTTTTCTTCAAGTTCCACATTAAGGCGTTTGTACACCAAGTCAAACTCATTCCGGCTAATTTGACAAATACTTTTCCAGGCAGCTAGGTATCTATCTTCCCCTCTCTACAATTCAGTTATTGTTTAGTGGTGAGAATAAGTCATGCCATAAGTCATAAATTGAGCAAACAACAAGGATTGAAAGAAAAACAACACCTGCAGGCGAACTACTGCTTGCTGAGCCCTGCCTTTAAAATCAGGATCCTCGTCGAATTTTTTCTTGGCATCTCTGTAAAAACTCTGTAGCATATATGCATAACATAACAAGATGTTGCTGGATCAGGAAGATGATAGCAAAACATTCGCTTTCATTCAATGAGAGTTTTGTCAGAATTCGTAAATTTAGTAAGACAAGAAAATTACTTGAAAGAAATAGGTACAACCATTGTGATAAATATCAGTAGCATGCTCTATATACATATGCAGAACAGACCATAATCATTATTTTCTATTGCTCAGAGCAAGATTTGTATGCACCGGTTCAGTCTTTAGGGGTTACAGAAAATGGCATATGTCAACCAGTGCTACCACTAATAGTGCAATTGTAGATTTGGAGAAAGGAAGCAGGTTAAACACTCAATATTAGAGTAAGATGCTAGAGGTAAATCATCTTTTAAGGTCAGATACATAACCTTGTGAAAAATCTTGGCATACTTAGATTAAGTTTCATCGGTTAAAGTATTAGATTACTACTAAGCTCTGGTACTATTAACACGTACCTGAAGATCCCCAATGGCCTGGTTGGCAGCTTCCTCCCCATTTGGGAATTTCTCAAACAGAAATTGTATCAGCATTCCAAACTGAAAAAAGATAAAAAAAATTTAGTAAAATAATGAGTTCCATCTGTGTCAATCTTTAAGACCTCAGTACACGTGAATTTGGTACCTGTGTACCCCAGTCTCCCACATGGTTACAACGAAGAACTTCAATATTCGCAAACTCAAATATGCGAGCTAGTGTATCTCCAATTATGGTTGATCTTATATGCCCAACGTGCATCTCCTTTGCAATATTAGGAGATGAAAAATCAAGCACCACCCTCTTAACTGGCAAGATTGGTGACCATGATTCGATCCCATGGATAAGCATGTCTTGTATCCTCTGCAATTGTGAGGCTCATTAGTATGGTGGGCTTGTGTTAGCACTTACCAGTAACATTAAGTTAATAACGAAGGCTATTTATAGAACATCTCAACCAGACCTGTGCGATCCAATCACTGGATAGAACTATGTTAACATATCCAGGTCCAACAACAGAGGTGGATTCAACAATTCTGGAAGGAGGAAGGTTGTCTGCAATTGCCTGCAAATATGTTTAGTTTGGATATTAGGAACGAAAATGAAACAATATTTCCTTCAAGAAAACATTCACTTGTGAAAGCTTTACCTGTCCAACTGCATTGGGGTTCCCGAGGTTTGTTGCAGATTCTCTTATACGTGGAAATAAGCTCATTGCGTTGTTGCTGCGCATGATTGACAGATGATTTCTTGTTCAGTAGAGACTCATCTCATTAATCAAACACTCAGATAGTAAAATGGTAGACTAGACGTAGCACAACGACATACCACTGGTAGTCACTAAATCCTGATTTCGAGACTTCGAGCATTGGCTCCACATCAAAATCAGCTGCGACTGCACAGAGAGATTTCACAACCAATCTGGATAGGTGTCGTTTAACACTCTCCACTCTACATTGAATCTAGCAAAGCAAGCGAAGAAGCATTGTCAGCACCAACGACTACCTAAGGACAGAAAATGCATACAGTAACTCTACAATCAGCAACCACATAATAATTTTTAGTGACGACTACAGAGATCGAAGATATGGTATCTAAGATTTAGGCAGTAATAGAAGATGTAAGAAAATTTTATAACATGAATTGAGGGGAAAAAATAACACATGGGAATAAGAGAAAAACAAGGCAAACACTTACTTATCACCTATAAGCTAGTTTTCCTCATAAACGTAAGCTTTATATTCTTATGGAATTGAAGCTGCTGCGTAAACTTTATGCATTTGGGCCAGACCCTACTCATGATAAACTTCATTTTATTTATTCAAATAACATCCTCATAAACACATCCACGATTGGTGATGGCACATATCACAGCATTATGACTGGTGATCATGACGTAGGTTGTAATACAGAGGGGAGGAGTAATAACATATCCAGTCACAAGTTAGGCAAATCGATGACTGAACTCTAGATAGGCATGGAACACAGAATGCAGTTAAGGCGTAGCACGGTAGCAGTACTTACAGCTTCAGTTTCCTGAGGTTGTGAATGGGGAGTAGAAGAGGAAGTGAATGCCGCCTCGCCACCCATGCTCATAGCTCTAGTTAATCACACGAGATCTGCAGAATCCGCCCGCACAGTTAGGCAAACAGATACAAAATATACATCAATCAATAATCATACATCTCATCAATCCCCGTTAATTCTGCAACGTCAGCAGAGCAGAGAATCAAAGTGCAACGGGCGATATACAAGCTGCATCTCTAAAGCGCAGGAACCGAACGACCAAAACCACGCTGAACAATGCGAGGCGGAGCAAATCGACAAACACATGGCGGGCCATGGCCATGGACTCCGCCTCGCCGGCCGCGAAACTCCTCACGCCGCCGTACCACGACTCTCCTGGGGCAGCGGATGACGCCACGACGCGACCCGGCGACCGAAGCCGGCGGGGCGGCCAGAGGCAGTATCCTGTCCCCAGCCCCGAGCCGAGCACCCTCCCCGCCCCCGCCGTGCACCGACCACCGAGCAACACCAATCCCCGCCCACCCAACAGGCCCGAATGCGAATGCGATCCTACCACCCCACAACAATAAAACCAGGTAAACGCACAAATTCGATCGCGCATGCTCTCCCGGCCGCACTAAATTGGTTCAGGCAATCACGCGTGCGCGTCGAGTTCGAATGCCGCACGCCACGAACTCGAACGGAAACTACACATTGTGAGCTGGGATTCAGGAGGGAGGCTGACCGATTCGCGGAGATCGGAGGAGGAGGAGACGCGAGACAGGGCGGCGACGATCGATGAGGCCACGTGCTGCGGCGGCCGGCGGCGAGCGCGATGTGCCGGTGCCAGCGTGAGGTGTTCCGGTTCCAGGGCTGCGGAGGGGTTTTGGTTTGACTAGTCAGCTTAGAGTCTGGGGGGTGGTATATAGAAGGAAGGTTAGGCGTGCTTCGCGCCAACCCCGTCCGATGGAAAATTGACGGTCAAGATTGAACATGAGACCGGATGATGAACGACTTGTATCGTTGTCTCGGGCCACTCGTTCTTGACTTAACTGAACTTGACCGCCAAGTTACATTCTTTTAAATAGTATAAAAACTTGAGCGCCAAGCCGCAAGTCAGGTGAAACTTCACCTTGACTGTCCTGGAGCAAAAAAATAGCACGCTATGCTTCAGTATAGACCA
Organism: Triticum urartu; assembly: GCF_056163025.1. Taxonomy (NCBI): domain Eukaryota; kingdom Viridiplantae; phylum Streptophyta; class Magnoliopsida; order Poales; family Poaceae; genus Triticum; species Triticum urartu. The sequence goes on along the minus strand of NC_141875.1, from coordinate 107,439,448 downwards.
TACATGTGCTCGTTAAGAGTAAGTAGCGCTGCATCATCGAAGGGTGTTGCGACCTAAATTGAACTCGAAGTTGAACTCACTGCAATCCAGGAAGGGATTCAATTGGCCCCAAACTGGATAGACACAAATTTTCAAGTAGAGCCAGACTGCGTTGGAGCTCATGAGGGTGACGGTTCACAACGTGGAAATAATAGTGCTATTCAATCTAACATGTAAAAGAAATAAAAAAAATAGAGATGCTTCTGCTGAACCAACCGATCGTTCGTGCGCGTCGACTGCCTATGTGACCATTTTCATAAGTGCTTGATCATACAATGCACAACACTCTCCCCACCACACATGTGTTTGCAATATTGACCGTGTTGCAAACAACCAAGCGCAACATAAAGTGTGTTGCAGGCTGACCAGTCGAGTTCCACACGTCCCATGAACCAGACACACACGTAAATCACTTAACTAAAAACTCATCAGTATCATCCGCCTCCCCAACACATGTCCCCTCTGGTATCCACACCCATCGCCTCTCCCCTCAACCTTATCTCTTCACCAACCTCTCTCCTTCCCTTGTTTCTTTTTCATCATCAACCTCATCTCTTTGTCATGTTGGTTAATTAAGGGCATGTACAATGCTGGCATATGAATAGAGATGTCACATGACAAAAAGTAGCTTGAGGCACCTACGCTGATTTTTTCTCTCCAATACAAGCTACCACTAGTAGGCCACATCAATGAATAAAAAATAAAGACTCACTAAACATGCTTCGCTAGTCTCCACTTCAACTTTTTCAGCTTTATGCACCGGACCACACTTTTTTCCTTAAGCACCCGCCTCCTGTAGAGGATCCCGCTGCTCCATCCGAACCTACTTTTTCTGACATTTGATCCTACATGGCATGTGGGGCATCACCTTGGAGCTATGCATTGGCCATGCTCTGATAGGAGGGCAGCAACCTCCCATGGCAACCACCATCCACCAGCCAAAGACACGTCGTTGGGTCCCGCTGCTTCGAACCATGACGTTGTTGCAAGTGCAAGTAGGCTGCCCAAGGACAGCCACCGCTGGGAAGAGGCAGTTGCAGGGATCTGTAAAGAGGCTCCACAACATAGGCCATGTTGCAAGGTGGGTGGTCGCCGGCGGTGCTGCAACATGTGTTGTGTTGCAATAGCTGGAGATGCAGCGAGCCGTCATTTTTGAAACATCACTAATTTTGCGAAGACATGGGTCTCAAGCTTGCTGAATTGCAACTTCACCGATATTTATGAAACATGGTCAACATTGAGATGTTGTTTTTGCGAAGGAAGGATGCGTGAGGCGAATTGCAACTTTGCTGATGTTTCTGAAACATGACCAATGTTGTGAAGCTGTTTTTGTGAAGGATGAGAGAGAGAAGTGATGAATTATGGGCCGTTTGATCATGGCTGATGTTGGTGTCAAAACCGGCGGATCTCGGGTAGGGGATCCCGAACTGTGCGTCTAGACCGGATGGTAACAGGAGGCAGGGGACACAATGTTTTACCCAGGTTCGGGCCCTCTTGATGGAGGTAAAACCCTATGTCCTGCTTGATTAATATTGATGATATGGGTAGTACAAGAGTAGATCTACCACGAGATCAGAGAGGCTAAACCCTAGAAGCTAGCCTATGGTATGATTGTATGTTATGATTGTTGTCCTATGGACTAAAACCCTCCGGTTTATATAGACACCGGAGAGGGTTAGGGTTACACAAGGTTGGTTACAAAGGAGGAGATATCCATATCCGTACTGCCTAGCTTGCCTTCCACGCCAAGTAGAGTCCCATCCGGACACGAGACGAAGTCTTCAATCTTGTATCTTCATAGTCTAACAGTCCGACCAATGGAGATAGTCCGGCTGTCCGGAGAGCCCCTAATCCAGGAATCCCTCAGTAGCCCCTGAACCAGGCTTCAATGACGATGAGTCCGGCGCGCAGTATTGTCTTCGGCATTGCAAGGCGGGTTCCTTCTCCGAATACATCACAGAAGAATTTGAATACGAGGATAGTGTCCGACCCTGCAAAATAAGTTCCACATTCCACCGTAGAGAGAATAATATCTTCGCAGATCTAATTTGCTGGCTTGTTTTGGCAGCATGACGTTATGTCATGGCCCGGTGATTATTCGAACCGTTTCTTTTAACCAGCCCCGCACATAACGCGAGGCAGTTTTTCGACACGTCTTGTCAAAGCAGAGATCGTGTCCCCTTATTACGGGATTCTCATCAATACGGGCGTGGGTAACCCAATTGCGCCATCAATTGCGGCGCTTGGGGGATAAGAGAGTTTTACCAGGCAAGTGGGGACACTTAGTTTCGTCCGCCCATATAAAGGGATAAGGATTCACCTTTCTATCCACGCCTTCTTCCTCCCTTACCCATCCGTTTTCGCACACTCGAGCTCTAGCGCCCGAGTCCGCACTTCCCACCTCGACCTTCTCCAATCATGTCCGGAGCGGGAGGCAAGTGGATGGTCTCCTCCGTCACGGAGGGAGATATCAAGAAACTGAGGAGAGCCGGATACCTGCCTGACGACATCGCGCACCGGCTCCCAGATGAGGGGCAGCTCATCCCCACCCCCAGGCCCCATGAGAGGGTGATATTCCTCACCCATTTCCTCCGCGGACTGGGATTCCCTCTCCATCCCTTCGTCCGGGGGCTCATGTTTTATTACAGCCTGGATTTCCACGATCTGGCCCCAAACTTCATCCTCAACATCTCGGCATTTATCGTCGTGTGCGAGGCCTTCCTCCGCATCAAGCCCCACTTCGGCTTATGGCTGAAGACCTTCAATGTCAAGCCGAAGGTGGTGGGCGGCCGCCAGGCGGAGTGCGGAGGCGCCATGGTGGGCAAGATGCCCAACATAACATGGCTCGAGGGCTCCTTTGTGGAAACCATAAAGGGGTGGCAATCGGGGTGGTTCTATATCACCGAGCCGCGCGACCCCGCATGGGTAGCGGCCCCTGAGTTCCGATCTGGCTTCCCCATGCGGCTCACCTCCTGGAAAGAGAAGGGCCTGTCCTGGGGTAATTCGAAAGAGCTAACCGGACTCCAAACATGTATTCAAAACATGGTGGACAAGAAGCTCAAGCTTGTCAATATAGTCCAAGTTATGCTCATCCGCCGGATACTCCCGTGCCAATAACGGGAGTTCAACTTGTGGGAATTCAATCCGGCGCAACACCGAACTCTGAGCAGGCTCTTCGACACAACTCATGAAGACGCCTGGAGGGTGCTGTTCAAAAGTGCCGAGGTCCCCCCTATTACCGAGGATCGCGGATTCAGCGCGAAGCGCCAAGCCAGTGCGGTAAGCTGCTTTACCTTTCACAGGATACTTATTTTTTATATAGATTGACTCTATCCATGATCTAAACTCCCGTACGTACCTTTGACAGGACTGGCAGAAGATGGCCGGACAGATCGACTGTCCGACTCCTTTGCTCGAAGGCCCTACAGACGCTCTTCTGGCGAAGATGTTGACTCCGGCCCCTTATAAGGTGCCGGAGAAGACCAAGAAGGCCAAGGGAGCTCGAAAGAGTTCCCGACGCCAGGCGTCGTCGGACTCACCGTCTGATGACTCTGCAGCGCACTCTTCCCCCGAAGACGAGGAAGAAGAAGAAGATGCTCCCCTACCGACTGGGGGAGACAGAAAAAGGAAGGACGCCCCAACTGGGGGGGGGGGTGAAGGGTCCAAGAAGGGAAGGACTCTCCTTCCGGACAGCTCCACCGTCGCCGACGAAGGCGAAGACGAGTGGTTGCCCAGGGCCAAGCCCCCGGGGAGATCGTAAGTATTCGGATACCAAAGTAACCCATAGGATTCCTTTGTCGCACTGCTTTCCCTAATCGCCGAACATAATTACGCAGGCCACCATGAGCCAATATCGAGGTATCATCGGACGGCTCCCTGGGCTCGTCAGACATGGATAGTGATCCAGTCCCGACCGCCACCTCCCCTCATCCTGCCGACGACGCCGATGTGTTGTCTCAAGAGGCACCGGATCGAGGGGAGACAACCCCGTAGGCGCCTCAAAGCGACCTTCCAGACTCCGGGAGCCGAGGGGACGGGGCCCCCGAGAGCTCTGAGTTCGGCCCTCAGTCGAACACCGCGCCGGACCCTCCAGCGGTTCCGGGCTCGGGCAGGCGGGCTCCTTCTAAGAGGGGCAAGACGCCTGTGCCGGTGACCTCTGTCCATCCAGAGGCACCGGACAATCTGCTGGAAGCGCTTCGCAGCACTTCCATCGACGAGGAGCACCGCACTATCATGAGTGCGGTGATCCAGAAGGTTCAGTCCGCCAAGAGCGGACTGACTGAAGCCTGTGCCAGCCTTCTAACAGGTTTTGAGGTAAGTGTTTTAAAATGTAGTAGAAATATTACCGCATAGACAGTAGCCCCTGATGCTTTGTTCGGTGTTCACAAAGAAAAGCTGAACAGAGGATCAAATAACATCGCAGGAGTCTAATATAAGTATGTCAATATGCATATGCAGGCTTCGCTGCTGGCGTCCGCCGCACTAACTGCGGAGGTCACCGTACTGAAGTAGGACCTCGAGGGGTCCAAGAAAGAGCTTGGCCTTGCCAAGAGGCAGCTCGAGGAGAACAAGGGTAAGTAATACCCCATCTATAGATATGTATATATAAAAAGGGATGCGATTGCAAAATGACAGGATCATTGTATGTTTGCCAGGGGCCACGACCGAGGTGGCGACCCTGAAGCAAGTGCTGGCCAAGGCCGAAGATACAGCGGCCAAGGAGCGCACCGAGCGAGAGAAGCACGAGGCTCGGGTGGGCGAGGTGCAGCAAGAGCTCCAGGCTCTTGTGGCGAAGCACGAGGTGTTGGAGCTTGACTCCAAGACGCGGGAGTCTGAGCTTGCCGCGGCCCTCGAGAGTGTAAAAAGTGCCAAGGCCGAGGCCCAAAAGGCCCTCCAAGAGATCGACGCGATGAAGAAGATAGCGGCGGGTAAGGCTTTCTATATGCAAAGCAAGCATGTAAAAGTAAATTACCAATTACTTACCCGGATCCGGAGCTCTTCAGGAGCATTCGCAGATTTGCCCCGCAGTGTGTCCGATGCCGCACAATTTTACTAGGCCGAGGACGGAAGCTCGACGGAGAAGCTGTTCTGGTCTCAGTATGCTGAGGCCGAACATCCGGTGCCAATGAGCAACCAGCTGAAGCAGATGGTCGAGCTACATAAGATGGCCGATCAGGCCATGAAGAGCTTTATAGTCCGGTTGTGTCCTGGTGACGCTCTTCCGAACAGCTTCCTCGGCCTGGTGAGGCGGCTCGTGGATGCCTGCCCGCGGCTGGAGGTCGTCAAGCGATCTGTCTGCATTGAAGGTGCACGCCGGGCTTTCGCCTGTGTGAAATTGCAGTGGGTCAAGCTAGACGTCGTGAAGCTGATCAAGGAGGGGCCGCTAGAGGGCAAGGAGCATCGCTGCCCCGAGATGTACTACGAGGGTGTTCTGCCGGGTGCCCGTCTCATCGCGGACGAGTGTTCGAAAGATGTAATCTTTGAATGAGACTTGCTCGTTTTATCCTATATGTATGAAAACTTGTTTCATATGCGCTATGCAACACTTGTTGGAATTTAAAATATTACCTTCTGTTTGGCTGTTTATCAAATCTGAGAGATGGCTAGTCCTCGGCTTCTGCCCCCATGCCACGAGTGCTGGGGTGTTCGGGATAAACGTGAGCACTCTTGTTCCCATGTTTGGGTCCTTCGAGGGAGGTGCTCAGCACAACGAACAAGGCAACCGGACTAATAATGCTTTATCACTCTCACTTAGCCATAGAATTCTATAATTTTAAATTTCGGCGAAGCCCCTGGCATTCGGAAGGCCGAATTCGGGGCGCGATACACGCCTGTAAGCCGGACAGAGCCGGCCCCTCGCCCTAAGCGGCATAACTCTTTAGGGACTCGAAAAACCTCGCCGAACAGCGACCAATTGTCAGAACCCTGATTCCAAGTCACATCGATCTAGCCGGTAACACCTCATATCACTTTGCGGCCTCACGCACGGTATTCCCATGGGTGTCGCCTTACCCTGGCCCGGGACCGTTTGTGCCTTTTGGCTCACGTATATGATTGTGTCGCTAGCATCCATATGACAGAGAACCCGGGCCGACATGGCTAGTCGTGAACCCAAAGCGGCACTAACCCATGGGGACAAGCATACATGATTCACATTGAGCATGTCGGTCAGCAGCGTGTGAATCCGGGCTGTAGCACTGGGCTAACAGGACTCCGAATGTCACCGCGTGACATTTCCCCGAAGGGACAGACACATGAACAAAGTGAAACACATGTCGGCTAGTCAAGTGTCCTGAGCAGTAGTGCTGGGCTAGCAGGACTCCGGTGAATCGGGCTGTAGCGGACTACCATGGCTCAAGGAGGCACTAGACTACATTTCCCCATATGAGAGGTTGCCAAGGATAAACAACTAGTTTGTCGTATCCCACACATAGCAATACACGTCACACGTACGCATAACATGCAAGTATGTGCTGTACAACATGGCATCACAACATAACGCAAACTCATATAGATAAAGGCTCAGAAGAGCCACATAACATAATACAAACAGGGGTCACATGGCCCATCATTCAGAGCATACAAGCAATGGAAGCATTACATGTCTGAGTATAGACAACTACAAAAGAAAAGGGCTAAGAAGCTTGACTATCTACAAGTCCCTCCCAAGGGTACAAGATCGTAGCTGAGGTGTAAGCTACTCGTCGAAGTCCAAGCGGTACTACTAGTGAGACAGATGTCTCACCTGCAAAATATAAATAAAGCAAACATGAGTACAAAGGCACTCATCAAGACTTACTTCAGATCCTATCATACATGCATTTGTATCAACAAGGTAATGTGGGGTTTAGTTGCAGCAAGCCAGCTTTGACTCAGTGGCTATCCTGTTCTACGACAACGAGAACCTTCTTTGAGGTGAGGCAGCGCACACGAGTCCATTAAGCTGAAGGAAATATGCCCTAGAGGCAATAATAAAGTTATTATTTATTTCCTTATAATCATGTATAATCATGATAAATGTTTATTATTCATTCTAGAATTGTATTAACCGAAAACATAATACATGTGTGAATACATAGACAAACAAAGTGTCACTAGTATGCCTCTACTTGACTAGCTCGTTAATCAAAGATGATTATGTTTCCTAACCATGAGCAATGAGTTGTTATTTGATTAACGGGATCACATCATTAAGAGAATGATCTGATTGACATGACCCATTCCATTAGCTTAGCACCCGATCGTTTAGTATGTTGCTATTGCTTTCTTCATGACTTATACATGTTCCTATAACTATGAGATTATGCAACTCCCGTTTGCCGGAGGAACACTTTGGGTGCTACCAAACGTCACAACGTAACTGGGTGATTATAAAGGAGCATTACAGGTGTCTCCAAAGGTAGATGTTGGGTTGGCGTATTTCGAGATTAGGATTTGTCACTCCAATTGTCGGAGAGGTATCTCTGGGCCCTCTCGGTAATGCACATCACATAAGCCTTGCAAGCATTGCAACTAATGAGTTAGTTGCGAGATGATGTATTACAGAACGAGTAAAGAGACTTGCCGGTAATGAGATTGAACTAGGTATTGGATACCGACGATCGAATCTCGGGCAAGTAACATACCGATGACAAAGGGAACAACGTATGTTGTTATGCGGTCTGACTGATAAAGATCTTCGTAGAATATGTAGGAGCCAATATGGGCATCCAGGTCCCGCTATTGGTTATTGACCGGAGACGTGTCTCGGTCATGTCTACATTGTTCTCGAACCCGTAGGGTCCGCACGCTTAAGGTTACGATGACAGTTATATTATGAGTTTATGCATTTTGATGTACCGAAGGTTGTTCGGAGTCCCGGATGTGATCACGGACATGACGAGGAGTCTCGAAATGGTCGAGACATAAAGATTGATATATTGGAAGCCTATGTTTGGATATCGGAAGTGTCCCGGGTGAAATCGGGATTTTACCGGAGTACCGGGAGGTTACCGGAACCCCCCGGGAACCATATGGGCCTAGATGGGCTTTAGTGGAAGGAGAAAGGGGCAGCCCAAGGTGGCCGCGCGCCTCCCCCCCTAGTCCTATTAGGACTAGGAGAGGTGGCCGGCCCCCCTTCTCTCTCTTTCCCCCTCGGGGAATCCTAGTCCAACTAGGATTGGGGGGGGGGAGTCCTACTCCCGGAAGGAGAAGGACTCCTCCTGCGCCCTCCTCCTGGCCGGCGCCCCCTCCCCCTTGGCTCCTTTATATACTGAGGCAGAGGCACCCCAAAAACACACAAGTTGATCCACGTGATCTATTCCTTAGCCGTGTGCGGCGCCCCTAGCCACCATAGTCCTCGATAATACTGTAGCGGAGTTTAGGCGAAGCCCTGCTGCTGTAGTGCATCAAGATCGTCACCACGCTGTCGTGCTAACGGATCTCTTCCCCGACACTTTGCTGGATCGGAGTCCGGGGATCGTCATCGAGCTGAACGTGTGCTCGAACTCGGAGGTGCCATAGTTTCGGTGCTTGATCGGTTGGATCGTGAAGACGTACGACTACTTCCTCTACGTCGTGTCAACGCTTCCGCAGTCGGTCTGCGTGGGTACGTAGACAACACTCTCCCCTCTCGTTGCTATGCATCACATGATCTTGCGTGTGCGTAGGAATTTTTTTGAAATTACTACGAAACCCAACAGTGGCATCAGAGCCTAGGTTATTTATGTTGATGTTATATGCACGAGTAGAACACAAGTGAGTTGTGGGCGATATAAGTCATACTGCCTACCAGCATGTCATACTTTGGTTCGGCGGCATTGTTGGACGAGACGACCCGGACCAACCTTACGCGTACGCTTACGCGAGACCGGTTCCCCCGACGTGCTTTGCACACAGGTGGCTTGCGGGCGACTGTCTCTCCAACTTTAGTTGAACCAAGTATGGCTACGCCCGGTCCTTGCGAAGGTTAAAACGGAGTCTATTTGACAAACTATCGTTGTGGTTTTGATGCGTAGGTGAGATTGGTTCTTGCTTAAGCCCGTAGCAGCCACGTAAAACTTGCAACAACAAAGTAGAGGACGTCTAACTTGTTTTTGCAGGGCATGTTGTGATGTGATATGGTCAAGACATGATGCTGAATTTTATTGTATGAGATGATCATGTTTTGTAACCGAGTTATCGGCAACTGGCAGGAGCCTTATGGTTGTCGTTTTATTGTATGCAATGCAATCGCGATGTAATGCTTTACTTTATTGCTAAGCGGTAGTGATAGTCATAGAAGCACTAGCTTGGCGAGACGACAACGATGCTACGATGGAGATCAAGGTGTCACGCCAGTGACGATGGTGATCACGACGGTGCTTCGGAGATGGAGATCACAAGCACAAGATGATGATGGCCATATCATATCACTTATATTGATTGCATGTGATGTTTATCCTTTTATGCATCTTATCTTGCTTTGATTGACGGTAGCATTATAAGATGATCTCTCACTAAATTATCAAGAAGTGTTCTCCCTGAGTATGCACCGTTGCGAAAGTTCTTCGTGCTGAGACACCACGTGATGATCGGGTGTGATAGGTTCTACGTTCAAATACAACGGGTGCAAAATAGTTGCACACGCGGAATACTCAGGTTATACTTGACGAGCCAAGCATATACAGATATGGCCTCGGAACACGGAGACCGAAAGGTCGAGCGTGAATCATATAGTAGATATGATCAACATAACGATGTTCACCATTGAAAACTACTCCATCTCACGTGATGATCGGTTATGGTTTAGTTGATTTGGATCACGTAATCACTTAGAGGATTAGAGGGATGTCTATCTAAGTGGGAGTTCTTTAATTAATTTGATTAACTGAACTTAAATTTATCATGAAACTTAGTACCTGATTAGTATCTTGCTTGTTTATGTTTGATTGTAGATAGATGGCTCGTGCTGTTGTTCCGTTGAATTTTAATGCGTTCCTTGAGAAAGCAAAGTTGAAAGATGATGGTAGCAATTACACGGACTGGGTCCGTAACTTGAGGATTATCCTCATTGCTGCACAGAAGAATTACGTCCTGGAAGCACCACTGGGTGCCAGGCCTGCTGCAGGAGCAACGCCGGATGTTATGAACGTCTGGCAGAGCAAAGCTGATGACTACTCGATAGTTCAGTGTGCCATGCTTTACGGCTTAGAATCGGGACTTCAACGACGTTTTGAACGTCATGGAGCATATGAGATGTTCCAAGAGTTGAAGTTAATATTTCAAGCAAATGCCCGAATTGAGAGATATGAAGTCTCCAATAAGTTCTATAGCTGCAAGATGGAGGAGAACAGTTCTGTCAGTGAGCATATACTCAAAATGTCTGGGTATAATAATCACTTGATTCAATTGGGAGTTAATCTTACAGATGATTGCATCATTGACAGAATTCTTCAATCACTGCCACCAAGCTACAAGAGCTTCGTGATGAACTATAATATGCAAGGGATGAACAAGACTATTCCCGAGCTCTTCGCAATGCTGAAAGCTGCGGAGGTAGAAATCAAGAAGGAGCATCAAGTGTTGATGGTCAACAAGACCACTAGTTTCAAGAAAAAGGGCAAAGGGAATAAGAAGGGGAACTTCAAAAAGAACGGCAAGCAAGTTGCTACTCAAGAGAAGAAACCCAAACCTGGACCTAAGCCTGAAACTGAGTGTTTCTATTGCAAGCAGACTGGTCACTGGAAGCGGAACTGCCCCAAGTATTTGGCGGATAAGAAGGATGGCAAGGTGAACAAAGGTATATGTGATATACATGTTATTGATGTGTACCTTACTAATGCTCGCAGTAGCACCTGGGTATTTGATACTGGTTCTGTTGCTAATATTTGTAACTCAAAACAGGGACTACGGATCAAGCGAAGATTGGTTAAGGACGAGGTGACGATGCGCGTGGGAAACGGTTCCAAAGTCGATGTGATCGCAGTCGGCACACTACCTCTACATCTACCTTCGGGATTAGTATTAGACCTAAATAATTGTTATTTGGTGCCAGCGTTAAGCATGAACATTATATCTGGATCTTGTTTGATGCGAGACGGTTATTCATTTAAATCAGAGAATAATGGTTGTTCTATTTATATGAGTAATATCTTTTATGGTCATGCACCCTTGAAGAGTGGTCTATTCTTGTTGAATCTCGATAGTAGTAACACACATATTCATAATGTTGAAGCCAAAAGATGCAGAGTTGATAATGAGAGTGCAACTTATTTGTGGCACTGCCGTTTAGGTCATATCGGTGTAAAGCGCATGAAGAAACTCCATTCTGATGGACTTTTGGAACCACTTGATTATAAATCACTTGGTACTTGCGAACCGTGCCTCATGGGCAAGATGACCAAAACACCTTTCTCCGGTACTATGGAGAGAGCAACAGATTTGTTGGAAATCATACATACAGATGTATGTGGTCCGATGAATATTGAGGCTCGTGGCGGATATCGTTATTTTCTCACCTTCACAGATGACTTAAGCAGATATGGGTATATCTACTTAATGAAACATAAGTCTGAAACATTTGAAAAGTTCAAGGAATTTCAGAGTGAAGTTGAAAATCATCGTAACAAGAAAATAAAGTTTCTACGATCTGATCGTGGAGGAGAATATTTGAGTTACGAGTTTGGTGTACATTTGAAAAATTGTGGAATAGTTTCGCAACTCACGCCACCCGGAACACCACAGCATAATGGTGTGTCCGAATGTCGTAATCGTACTTTACTAGATATGGTGCGATCTATGATGTCTCTTACTGATTTACCGCTATCGTTTTGGGGATACGCTCTAGAGACGGCCGCATTCACGTTAAATAGGGCACCATCAAAATCCGTTGAGACGACGCCTTATGAACTGTGGTTTGGCAAGAAACCAAAGTTGTCGTTTCTTAAAGTTTGGGGCTGCGATGCTTATGTGAAAAAGCTTCAACCTGATAAGCTCGAACCCAAATCGGAGAAATGTGTCTTCATAGGATATCCAAAGGAAACTATTGGATACACCTTCTATCACAGATCCGAAGGCAAGACTTTTGTTGCTAAATTCGGAAACTTTCTAGAGAAGGAGTTTCTCTCGAAAGAAGTGAGTGGGAGGAAAGTAGAACTTGACGAGGTAACTGTACCTGCTCCCTTATTGGAAAGTAGTACATCACAGAAAACTGTTTCAGTGACACCTACACCAGTTAGTGAGGAAGCTAATGATAATGATCGTGAAACTTCAGATCAAGATACTACTGAACCTCGTAGATCAACCAGAGTAATATCCGCACCAGAGTGGTACGGTAATCCTGTTCTGGAAGTCATGCTACTAGATCATGATGAACCTATGAACTATGAAGAAGTGATGGTGAGCCCAGATTCTGCAAAATGGCTTGAAGCCATGAAATCTGAGATGGGATCCATGTATGAGAACAAAGTATGGACTTTGGTTGACTTGCCCGATGATCGGCAAGCAATTGAGAATAAATGGATCTTCAAGAAGAAGACTGACACTGACGGTAATGTTACTGTCTACAAAGCTCGACTTGTCGCAAAAGGTTTTCGACAAGTTCAAGGGGTTGACTACGATGAGACCTTCTCACCCGTAGCGATGCTTAAGTCTGTCCGAATCATGTTAGCAATTGCCGCATTTTATGATTATGAAATTTGGCAAATGGATGTCAAAATTGCATTCCTGAATGGATTTCTGCAAGAAGAGTTGTATATGATGCAACCAGAAGGTTTTGTCGATCCAAAGGGAGCTAACAAAGTGTGCAAGCTCCAGCGATCCATTTATGGACTGGTGCAAGCCTCTCGGAGTTGGAATAAACGCTTTGATAGTGTGATCAAAGCATTTGGTTTTATACAGACTTTCGGAGAAGCCTGTATTTACAAGAAAGTGAGTGGGAGCTCTGTAGCATTTCTGGATAGCATAAAAGGATACTTGAATAAGAGTTTTTCAATGAAAGACCTCGGTGAAGCTGCTTACATATTAGACATTAAGATCTATAGAGATAGATCAAGACGCTTAATTGGACTTTCACAAAGCACATACCTTGACAAAGTTTTGAAGAAGTTCAAAATGGATCAAGCAAGGAAAGGATTCTTGCCTGTGTTACAAGGTGTGAAATTGAGTAAGACTCAATCCCCGACCAATGCAGAAGATAGAGAGAAAATGAAAGATGTTCCCTATGCTTCAGCCATAGGTTCTATCATGTATGCAATGCTGTGTACCAGACCTGATGTGTGTCTTGCTATAAGTCTAGCAGGGAGGTACCAAAGTAATCCAGGAGTGGATCACTGGACAGCGGTCAAGAACATCCTGAAATACCTGAAAAGGACTAAGGATATGTTTCTCATATATGGAGGTGACAAAGAGCTCATCGTAAATGGTTACGTTGATGCAAGCTTTGACACTGATCCAGATGATTCTAAATCACAAACCGGATACGTGTTTACATTAAACGGTGGAGCTGTCAGTTGGTGCAGTTCTAAACAAAGCGTTGTGGCGGGATCTACATGTGAAGCGGAGTACATAGCTGCTTCGGAAGCAGCAAACGAAGGAGTCTGGATGAAGGAGTTCATATCCGATCTAGGTGTCATACCTAGTGCATCGCGTCCAATGAAAATCTTTTGTGACAATACTGGTGCAATTGCCTTGGCAAAGGAATCCAGATTTCACAAGAGAACCAAGCACATCAAGAGACGCTTCAATTCCATCTGGGATCTAGTCCAGGTGGGAGACATAGAGATTTGCAAGATACATACGGATCTGAATATAGCAGACCCGTTGACTAAGCCTCTTCCACGAGCAAAACATGATCAGCACCAAAGCTCCATGGGTGTTAGAATCATTACTGTCTAATCTAGATTATTGACTCTAGTGCAAGTGGGAGACTGAAGGAAATATGCCCTAGAGGCAATAATAATGTTATTATTTTATTTCCTCATATCATGATAAATGTTTATTATTCATGCTAGAATTGTATTATCCGGAAACATAATACTTGTGTGAATACATAGACAAACCAAACATCACTAGTATGCCTCTACTTGACTAGCTCGTTAATCGAAGATGGTTATGTTTCCTAACCATAGACATGTGTTGTCATTTGATTAATGGGATCACATCATTAGGAGAATGATGTGATTGACATGACCCATTCCATTAGCTTAGCACCCGATCGTTTAATATGTTGCTATTGCTTTCTTCATGACTTATACATGTTCCTATGACTATGAGATTATGCAACTCCCGTTTGCCGGAGGAACACTTTGTATGCTACCAAACGTCACAACGTAACTGGGTGATTATAAAGGAGCTCTACAGGTGTCTCCAAAGGTACATGTTGGGTTGGCGTATTTCGAGATTAGGATTTGTCACTCCGATTGTCGGAGAGGTATCTCTGGGCCCTCTCGGTAATGCACATCACTTAAGCCTTGCAAGCATTACAACTAATGAGTTAGTTGCAAGATGATGTATTACGAAACGAGTAAAGAGACTTGCCGGTAACGAGATTGAACTAGGTATTGAGATACCGACGATCGAATCTCGGGCAAGTAACATACCGATGAAAAAGGGAACAACGCATGTTGTTATGCGGTCTGACCGATAAAGATCTTCGTAGAATATGTGGGAGCTAATATGAGCATCCAGGTTCCGCTATTGGTTATTGACTGGAGACGTGTCTCGGTCATGTCTACATTGTTCTCGAACCCGTAGGGTCCGCATGCTTAAGGTTTTCATGACAATTATATTATGAGTTTATGCATTTTGATGTACCAAAGTTTGCTCGGAGTCCCAGATGTGATCACGGACATGACGAGGAGTCTCGAAATGGTCGAGACATAAAGATTGATATATTGGAAGCCTATATTTGGATATCGGAAGTGTTCCGGGTGAAATCAGGATTTTACCGGAGTACCGGGAGGTTACCGGAACCCCCCGGGAGGTATATGGGCCTTAGTGGGCTTTAGTGGAAGAGAGGAGAGGTGGCCAGGGCTGGGCCGCGCGCCCCTCCCCCTAGTCCGAATAGGACAAGGAGAGGGGGGCGGCGCCCCCCCTTCCTTCTCTCTCTCCTCTTTCCCCCTCCTGAATCCTATTCCAACTAGGAAAAGGGGGGAATCCTACTCCCGGTGGGAGTAGGACTCGTCCTGGCGCGCCCTCCTCCTGGCCGGCCGCACCTCCCCCTGCTCCTTTATATACGGGGGCAGGGGCACCCCTAGACACACAAGTTGATCCACGTGATCATATTCTTAGCCGTGTGTGGTGCCCCCTTCCACCATAATCCTCGATAATATTGTAGCGGTGCTTAGGCGAAGCCCTGCGACGGTAGTACATCAAGATAGTCACCACGCCGTCGTGCTGACGGAACTCTTCCCCGACACTTTGCTGGATCGGAGTCCGGGGATCGTCATCGAGCTGAACGTGTGCTAGAACTCGGAGGTGCCGTATTTTCGGTGCTTGATCGGTCGGGCCGTGAAGACGTACGACTACATCAACCGCGTTGTGCTAACGCTTCCGCTGTCGGTCTACAAGGGTACGTAGATCACACTCTCCCCTCTCGTTGCTATGCATCACCATGATCTTGCGTGTGCGTAGGATTTTTTTTGAAATTACTACGTTCCCCAACAGGGCAACTGAAGCATAGTCGACTCGAGTGCCTTGGGAAGCACAGAAGGCTCGGAACTCATCAGAATCAAAGTTAGATCTATTGTCGGTGATGATGCTATGCGGAACACCATATCTGAATGTTAATTCTCTGATAAAGCTGACAGCAGTACTGGCTTCAAGATTTTTGATAGGCTTGGCTTCAATCCATTTGGTGAACTTGTAGACTGCCATGAGCACATGAGTGAAGCCGCTCCTGCCAGTCCTCAGAGGTCCGACCATGTCCAATCCCCAAACAGCAAAGGGCCAGATGAGTGGAATGGTCTTCAGGGCTGATGCAGGTTTGTGAGACATGTTCGAGTAAAACTGGCAACCTTCCCATTTGTCGACTATTTCTTTCGCCATCTCATTTGCTCGTGGCCAATAAAACCTTGCTCGGTATGCTTTGGCCACAATGGTCCGAGAGGACGCATGGTGACTACAGGTCCCCGAGTGGATGTCGTTGAGGATCACTCAACCTTCTTCTGGTGTTATTGCATTTCTGGCTGACTCCAGTTACACTTTCTCTGAACAGCTGTCCTCTTATCACCGTAAAGGCTTTGGATCGACGGACGATCTATCGAGCCTCTTCTTCATCTTCTGGGAGTTCCTTACTAAGAATGTACGCAATGTATGGCACTTTCCAGTCGGGAGTGATGACCAAAACCTCCATGATTAAGTCGACCACAGTTGGGACTTCGACTTCAGTCGGATCAGTGGCACTCTTTGGTTGTGAGGGCTCTTCAGAGAAAGGATCTTCCTGAACTGAAGGTGTATGAATATGTTCCAAAAACACATTGCTGGGAATGGCTTCCCTCTTGGAACCTATCTTTGCCAAATCATCAGCTGCTTGATTTTTCAATCGGGGTATGTGATGGAGCTCTAAACCCTCAAACTTCTTCTCTAACTTTCTCACTGCATTACAATAGCCAGTTAGAGCCGGGCTTCTGACGTCCCACTCCTTCATTACTTGATTAACCACTAAGTCCGAGTCGCCATAAACCATGAGGCGACGGACGCCGAGTGAAATGGCCATACACAACCCGTACAAAAGTGCCTCATATTCAGCTTCATTGTTGGAGGAATCAAAATGAATCTGGAGAACATAGTTGAGCTTGTCACCTCGGGGGGATACCAATACTACTCCAGCACCAGACCCATTCAGCATCTTAGATCCATCGAAGAACATGGTCTAATGTTCCGAGTGAATCTGAGTTGGCAGTTACTGTTCGACCCACTCGGTGAGGAAATCTGCTATTGCCTGGGACTTGATAGCCTTCTTTGCCTCAAACTTGATATCCAAGGGAAGGATTTCAATCGCCCACTTTGCCACTCGACCAGTTGCATCTCTGTTGTTCAGAATTTCTGACAATGGTGCATCGTTGACGACTGTAATGGAGTGATCGGAGAAATAGTGTGCAACCTTCTTCGTGGTCATGTAAATCCCATAAACAAGCATCTGATAATGTGGATATCTTTACTTGGATGGAGTCAGAACTTCAGAAACATAGTATACTGGGCGCTGAACTTTATAGGATTTTCCCTCTTCTTCCCGCTCGACCATGAGTACTGTACTGACAACTTGTCCAGTGGCTGCAATATAAAGCAGTAAAGGCTCTTTCTTGATTGGGGCAGCGAGCACTGGCTGGGTGGAAAGCAGGGCTTTGAGTTCTATAAACGCTGCATCAGCTTCAGGAGTCCACTCGAACTTGTCAGATTTCTTCATCAGTCGGTAAAGAGGCAATGCCTTTTCACCGAGGCGAGAAATGAATCGACTCAAGGAGGCCAAACAACCAGTAAGCTTCTGGACATCATGCACATGCACAGGGCGCTTCATCCGGAGTATGGCACCAAATTTCTCTGGGTTCGCGTCGAT
Organism: Triticum urartu; assembly: GCF_056163025.1. NCBI lineage: Eukaryota > Viridiplantae > Streptophyta > Magnoliopsida > Poales > Poaceae > Triticum > Triticum urartu. The sequence goes on along the minus strand of NC_141875.1, from coordinate 107,421,894 downwards.
CCCTCATTCGGAAACGAGGAAGCCGAGTAACTTTCCACCAGGAACTCCGAATGTGCACTTCGACGGATTAAGCTTGATATCATACCTTCTCAGGTTGGCAAAGGTTTCTGCAAGGTCAGCCAGCAGGTCGGAACCTTTACACGACTTGACCATAATGTCATCCATGTATGCTTCCACATTTCGACTGATTTGAGTGAGCAGACACTTCTGAATCATCCTCATGAAAGTGGCTCCAGCGTTCTTGAGACCGAATGGCATGGTGACATAACAAAAACACCTGAATGGAGTGATGAAAGCTGTTTTTATCTCATCGGGTCCATACAGTCGGATCTAATGGTACCCGGAATAGGCGTCTAGAAAAGACACACGCTCACACCCCGCAGTCGAGTCGACGATCTGGTTGATGCGGGGGAGAGGAAAATGATCTTTTGGGTAGGCCCGATTGATATGCTTGAAGTCAATGCACATGCGAAGTGAGTCATCCTTCTTGGGGACCATGACAACATTGGCGAGCCACTCGGAGTGGTAAATCCCTCGGATGAACTCAGATGCCAGGAGCCAAGCCACTTCCTCACCAATTGCTTTTCTCTTCTATACGGCGGACCGTTGAAGATGTTCCTTGACTGGTTTTACTTTTGGGTCGACTCACAAACGATGCTCAACCAGTCCCCTGGGTACACCCGGCATGTCAGAAGGTTTCCATGCAAAGATGTCCTAGTTGTCATGGAGGAACTGGATGAGCGCTTCTTCTTATTTGCTATCGTGTGATGTTGAGATATGAGTTGGAGCAGCATTAGGATCGGTTGAGTGAATATGAATCGTCTTGGTTTCACCGGACGACTGAAATGCAGAATCTGTGGCAGGCTTCTTGGAGCGCAGCAAATCACTCGGATCTGCATTTTTCGGTATTCTTGCATTTCGACTGCTGCCATTTGTGCATCGGTGATTTTTAAGCCCTTCTGGAAGCACTCTTCTGCCTTCTGCCGATTTCAAGTGATAGTGATCACTCCTCTGGGACCAGGCATTTTCAATTTGAGGTACACATAACATGGTCAAGCCATGAAACGTGCATAGGCAGGCCTACCCAGAATAGCATGATAAGCACTCTGGAAATCCACTACTTCAAATGTCAACTTTTCCTTGCGGTAATTCTTGGAATCACCGAAAACCACATCAAGGGCGATCTGGCCGAGTGATTCAGCCTTCTTGCCAAGTATAACGCCATGAAAACTCATATTACTTTCACTAAGCTTGGACATCGGAATGCCCATTCCCTTCAAGGTTTCAGCATAAAGGATATTCAAGCCGCTACCACCATCCATCAGCACCTTAGTCAGTCGAGTGCCTTCAACAACTGGGTCGACCACCAACGCTTGCCTCCCAGGGGTGGACATACGTGCTGGATGGTCAGACTGGTCGAATGTGATGGCAGTCTGGGACCACTTCAAATAACATGGTGTTGTCGGAGCAACCATGTTCACTTCTCTGTTGATAACTTTCAATCGACTTTTGCTCTCAACATTAGCAAAAATCATCAGAGTGGAGTTGACGTTGGGAAAACCATCATCATCGTCTTCCTTATCCTCACCCTTGTCTGACTCCTTTTCCTCTCATTGGGTTGTTTCTCTCGGAACTGCTAGATCAGGAGTCGACACTGTCGAGTGGTGTGTTTAGGGTAAATCAGATTACCCTCTTCATCTTTCTTGGTATGAATGTGGCATGGTAAATCCAACACATCATTTCCGGCTTGACCTTTCACTTTCCTTGAGCCACAACTAAAGCCTCACCAGGAGCAGCTGGCACGGCCTTACGCTTCTGTTTCCGATTGGAAGTACCTCCACCGGTGTCCTATCCGACTGGTTTGCCCTTTCCACTGCGGAGTCGATCCTCTTCTTCTCCGTTAGCGTACCGAGTGCCTATCTCCATCATCCGAGTAAGGGACATATCTCATGTCCGACCAAATTTCAGGACTAGCTCTCGATACTTAACGCCTTCCTTGAAGGCACAAACTGCTTAATGCTCAGACACATTTTCCACTGTGTGATGCAAAGTAGTCCACCTCTGAATGAAATCTCTCAGAGTTTCACTCGGTTTCTGCACACAATGCTGCAATTCTGTCAACCTCGCTGGTCGTTTGCAAGTACCTTCAAAAGTCCTAACAAACACTCGGGCGAGTTCCTCCCAACTGAATATACTGCCAGGTCCTAACTGGTTCAACCATGCTCTGGCCGAGCCTTCCAACATCAGAGGAAGGTGCTTCATGGCCACTTCATCATTGCCACCACCAATTTGTACAGCCACTCAGTAGTCTTCAAGCCAAGTGTCAGGCTTAGACTCACCAGTAAACTTGCTGACTCCAGTCGCCAACCTGAAGTTGGGAGCAATCACTGCGGCCCTAATGGCTCTACTAAAACACTCGGGACTTGAAACATGCACTATGCTACCAGTCGGGTAGTCTCTGTCATGGCCTTCTCTGTGTGCTCTGTTCCTGTCAACCAGACCTTGAACAAGAATAGATCTCTCATCAAAGCCCGGCTCCCTTGGGTCGACTGGTACTCTTCGCCCGCCGCTGTGGGGGCGTCTATCATCATGCTGCCGAGGCACATATGCCCCACTCCTCGGAGGAGGCATGGGCACTCGACAACAGTCATCGTGGTCGAGTCGGTGATCATATTGCTCGTGGTTTCCGTACTGATCTTGCCTGTGCCCACGTCCTTCACGCCACGGGGCCGATCTTGGGCTATGAGCTGACTGAACCGTATCTGCCATCACAGATCTGCTATGAATCCTATTCCGTGACTGAGATACTGATGTGTTCTGCTCTCCGGCCGCCGGGAGCAAGGCCCGGATCTGCATCAAACCTCTACCAACCTCCGACTGGGAAGGCTGAATTGACTCTGCTATGCGGGCCGCTGCTGTGAGATTTTGAATCGGAGTGTGATATACCTGAGGTTGAGGCAGAAAAAGCTGTCGTCGACTGGACTCAGGGATCCGTTGCTGTCAGGACCCTGATTCTAAGTCACACCGATCTAGCATGTAACACCTCATATCACTTTGCGGCCTCACGCACGGTATTCCCACGGGTGTCGCCTTACCATGGCCCGGGACCGTTTGCGCCTTTTGGCTCACGTATATGATAGTGTCGCTAGCATCCATATGACAGAGAACCCGGGCCGACATGGCTAGTCATGAACCCAAAGCGGCACTAACCTATGGGGACAGGCATACATGATTCACATCGAGCATGTCGGTCAATAGCGTGTGAATCCGGGCTGTAGCACTGGGCTACCAGGACTCCGGATGTCACCGCATGACATTTCCCCGAAGGGACAGACACAGGAACAAAGTGAAACACATGCCGGCCAGTCGAGTGTCCCGAGTAGTAGTGCTGGGCTAGCAGGACTCCGGTGAACCGGGCTGTAGCGGACTACTATGGCTCCAGGAAGCACTAGACTACATTTCCCCATATGTGAGGCTGCCAAGGATAAACAACTAGTTTGTCGGATCCCACACATAGCAATACACGTCACACGTACGCATCACATGCAAGTATGTGCTGTACAACATGGCATCACAACATAACGCAACTCATATAGATAAAGGCCTAGGAGAGCCACATAGCATTAATACAAACAGGGGTCACATGACCCATCATTCAGAGCATACAAGCAACGGAAGCATTACATGACTGAGTACAGACAACTACAAAAGAAAAAGGCTAAGAAACCTGACTATCTACAAGTCCCTCCAAGGTACAAGATCGTAGCTGAGGTAACAAGATACTCGTCGAAGTCCAAGCGATACTACTAGTGAGATAGACGTCTCACCTGCAAAACATAAATAAAGCAAACGTGAGTACAAAGGTACTCAGCAAGACTTACATTAGATCCTATCATACATGCATTTGTATCAAGAAGGTAATGTGGGGTTTAGTTGCAGCAAGCCAGCTTTGACTCAGTGGCTATCCTGTTCTACGACAATGAGAAACTTCTTTGAGATGAGGCAGCACACATGAGTCCACAAATCACCACATCAAAACACTACTATGGATCCATCCTCGTCTCCTGACGAGAAGGCCATCCATAGCACTCACACTTGTCTTGAGCATTTTAGAGTATCCACTTTAAGTTGTCTATGTACCACGTAAGCATCCAAGAAGTCCATAACCGCGGACCCGGCTATTCGAACAGATCATGTTAACCCTGCAGGGGTGTACTTCTTCACACACGCTCTCACCACTTATCACCATATACACATCATGTATCTCGGCAACCTTCAAGCGGAAGCCTGGCGAGGGTGTCGGCCACGACCTGACTAACCACACAAGACTCTAGTCCAGGTTTATCGCCTATTTGGGTTCCATCCGCAAGGAGATCCGGCCGGGGTGTCGCTCACGGCCCCAAACAATATGTGCAGGGTTCCCAAGCCCACCTCGCCGGATGGATCTACGCTTGGTACACCGTGCCACTTGTGCCTAGTCTGTCCCAAGCCCACCTAGCCGGGTGCCACTTGGTAGACTACTAACACTACCTACAAACACCAGAAACTATTTGTGACTCCTGGACAGAGATCAAGTTGGCTAATAAGTTGAGAGGGGCACTTAAGCATTCCAATGTGTGGTAGTAGCTAGTCATTGGACAACATACACGGAACTCAGTGCTTAAGGACGGTTCCAGTGAGACAACCCACCATGTACTCCTACATGGCCTCTCACCGCTACCTTTACCAAATCGTGTTCACACGCTTAACTCTCAGCACCAGAACATATCGTACCACTCCAATTCATTCCCGATGAATCAGACCTGACACAACTCTAAGAAATAGCAAGCATGGCATGGTAGGAACACCACATGGCTCAATCAACTTCTACACATGCTAGTGGGTTTCAACTATTTATTGTGGCAATGACAGGTCATGCAGAGGAATGGGTTCAACTACCGCAGCATAAAGTAGCAGTTGAATCGTTGTTGTCCTAATGCAATAAAAGAGAGCAGGAGCGAGAGAGTGGGATTGTATCAGAATGAACAAGGGGGGTTGCTTGCCTGGTAGATCAACAGGGGGGCACTGCTTCACTGATAGGTACTCTCGAACACTTCCGGAGCAGGACCTATCGAGAAGGAATGGTGCCAACAATCAATACGCAAGCATATGCAACAATATGATGCATGAACATGGCATGAAGATGTGATGCTGTTTGAGCTAATGCAACTAGTATTCAAATTGAATGAAGTCCATTTGAACCAAGGGTTCAAATGCAACTCCAAATTAAGCTCTTATATATGCCATTTATATGTTTTCACCTATATAGCAGGTATAAGTTGTTTTGTCGTGCATGAAACTGGTACAGATGGAAAGATTGTATTTTTCTGATAATTTTTCATATATAAATTATTTCAATCCAAGCTACGGTTGAATTTCTATGATTTTTTGAAGTTTGAATCATTTTCTGGAATTTCCTGATTAATCTTAAATCCAGAAAATGAATAACTGCGTCAGCCTGACGTCAGCGTGACGTCAGCGAGTCAATGGGTCGGTCCAGGTCAAACCTGACCAGTGGGACCCATATGTCAGTGTCTAAACTAACTAATCTAGTTCAGTTAGTGGCCTCGGGCCCACATGTCAGTATCATCAGCTAATTACGTTTAATTAACATCTAACTAAAATTAGCAGGGGCCTGGCCCACTTGTCAATGTCACAGAGGGGGGGGGGGTTAATTAGCGGGGTTGACGCGGTCAAACCTGCCGGCGTTTAGCCGCCGGCGAGGCCGAACGCGGCGGAGGGCACGGGAATCGCCCTCCGGCAACCATTCGGGCGGCGGAGACCACGGGCGAGGAGCTGAGCCTCGTCCGCGTCATTTGAAGCAAGTGGGAGAGGCGGGGACGGCCGGAGCTCGCCGGGGCGGAGCTCGGGGTGGCGGCCGGAGTACGGGCTTCAAGCGGGAGCGGGCTGTGGGGCACGGGGTGGCCACCCGAGGGGCTCTGCGGCACCCTCGTGGCACCAGGAGCACGGTGACATGCTTGGTTGCGGGCTGCGGTGGCCAGGGCGACGGCGGCGACATAGACGGTGGCGAGGAGCTACGGCCACGGCGGGGAAAGGGGCTACGGTGTGCAGGCGGCTAAACGGAGAGAGGGGAATGGCGTAGAAGCTCATGGCGGTTCGGACAAGGCGGTCGGCGAGCTCGGGGACGCGTTGAAGACGACGGGGCGGCGAAGATGATCTCTGGCGACCGGAGATGAAGACGGCGGCGAGGCGGCTCTCCAGGGCCTCCCGAGGCGCGTGGCTTGACGGAGAGGTGGAGGACGACGTGGCGGAGCTTCTGGACTCGAAGAGAGGGCGAGGGGGAGGCCGTGGCCGCGGCAATGGCGTGTGGCGGCGACGGTGGTGCTCGGGCGGTCGCGCGGAAGAGAACCAGAGGAGGAGGGAGAGCGAGGGAGAGGGAGAGAGGTCGAGGCAGCGCGTGGCGTCGCGCGGGGCATCCAGACGACGAGGAGGAGAAGCAGGAGGTAGCGGGGAACGTGGCCCCGGCCGGACGCGTGGCCGCGCGTGCCGGCACATGCCCCTGTCCTTCTGTCGTCGCCAGGAGGACGACGGTTGGCGGTTGGGCCAGTGGGCCGCACCACTGGGCCGGCTGAGGCGCCAGATGGCTGTAGGTAAGCGCCAGGTAAGCTTTCTGTTTTTGTTTCTTTCCTATTTTTCTGACATTTGTTTGGTTTAATAAAAATACTAAACCATTTTATTTTATTATGCCAATTTTTGTAAGGGCTAGTGGTATTATTCCAGAGCTCCTCAACAAATGGCACAATTTTTGGACATATAATATATATATAACATTTATATATCCAAAGCAAATAATTACTGCATTGATTCCAAATGCCCAAAATAAATACTTATGAGCTCCTAAAAATATTGGTTTGATTTTCATCTCTGTCCAATATTTTTAGAGAACAACATGAACATTTTCTTGGACCTTTTTTGGAGCAATTTTTATCTGGGTCATTTCCAGAAATGATTCTGAGGGTTTCACAAATCCTCATTTCAAATTTAAATGAAATTTAAACATGATGCACACATGACTAGCTAGCCTCGAGCATACCAGAACTAGGGGTGTGACAACTCGCCCCCACTCGGAAGAATCTCGTCCCGAGATTCAGGAGTCGGCGGAAATAAAGTGGGGTACTCAAGTCGAAGACGATCTTCACGCCCCCAAGTAGCTTCTCTCTCGGAATGATGAGATCACTGAACCTTGAGAAACTTGATATTATGACGTCGGGTGACACGCTCTGCTTGATCAAGTAGGCAGACAGGGTACTCTCGATAAGTGAGGTTATCTTGGAGATCAAGCGTTTCGTGGTCCACTCCGCGGATGGGATCCGAGAAGCAACGCCTGAGTTGAGAGACGTGGAAGACATCATGAACTCGAGAAAGATGTGGTGGTAGTTCCAACTGGTAGGCAACCTCTCCTCGTTTAGCGAGAATGAGAAAGGGACCAATGTAACGAGGAGCCAACTTGCCCTTGATACCGAATTGATGGGTACCCTTCAAAGGGGTAATCCGAAGGTAAGCTTTGTCGCCAATTTCATAAGCCACTTCCTTATGATGACGATCATACTGGCTCTTTTGACGAGATTGGGCTGTTTTCAAATTCTCACGAATGATGCGAACTTGCTCTTCTGCCTCCTGGATCATATCCGGTCCAAAGAATTGTCTTTCACCGGTTTCTGACCAGTTCAAAGGTGTTCGACATCTTTGTCCATACAGAACCTCAAAAGGAGCTTTCTTGAGGCTGGACTGGTAGCTATTGTTATAAGCAAACTCGGCGAAGGGAAGACACTTCTCCCAATCCATACCGAAGGAGATAACACAAGCTCTAAGAATGTCTTCGAGAATTTGGTTGACCCTTTCCACCTGACCACTTGATTGAGGGTGGAAAGCGGTACTGAAGGAAAGATGGGTGCCCATGGCAGTTTGGAAACTCTCCCAGAAGTGAGAAGTGAAAAGACTGCCACGGTCTGAATTCTAGTGGAACACCGTGAAGTGATACTATTCGAGAAATATATAAGTCAGCTAGCTGACTAGCAGTGATACTCTCTCGAACAGGTAGGAAGTGCGCCACTTTGGAGAGACGATCAATGACCACGAAGATAGCATTATTCCCTCTCTTGGTCCTGGGAAAGCCGATGATGAAGTCCATACCAAATTTATCCCATTTCCATTCAGGAATAGCTAAAGGGTGAAGAGTGCCAGCAGGCCTTTGATGCTCTGCCTTAACGCGGCGACAAACATCACAGTTAGCAATGAACTGAGCAATTTCTCTCTTCATCCTAGTCCACCAGAACCTCTGGCGTAGGTCCTGATACATCTTAGTACTACCGGGATGAATCGTGAGAGGGGATTCATGTGCCTCCTTAAGAATCAGTTGTCGCAGATGTTGGTTCTTGGGAATCACCAAGCGATTCTCAAAGAAAGCAACACCTCGATCATCTATAGAGAAACATCCACCAACTCCCTTCTTAATGTTTCTCTTGATGCGGATAACACCCCTATCAAACTTCTGATCAGTAATGATCTGATCCTCAAGGGTAGGTTTCGCCACCAAGGTATAAAGGAATCCGTGAGGAGCAATGTGAAGGTTAAGCTTACATAATTCCTCATGGAGAAGTGGCTGGCCCTGTTGCAACATGAGATTGTTGCAATAGGACTTACGACTTAGCGCATCAGCCATGACATTCCCCTTGCCTGGGGTGTAGGTAATTCCTAAGTCGTAATCTGAGATCAACTCCAACCAACGTCTTTGCCAAAGGTTCAAATCTGGTTGGGTGAAGATGTACTTGAGACTCTGGTGGTTGGTGTATATCTCGCAACGTTTACCGAGAAGGTAATGTCGCCAGGTCTTAAGTGCATAGACTACGGCTACAAGCTCTAGATCATGTGTAGGATAATTCTCCTCATGTGGATGCAACTGTCGAGATGCATAGGCAATCACATGGTGATCTTGCATAAGGATGCAACCTAGTCCCTGTCGTGAGGCGTCGCAGTAGATAACAAAGTCTTTAGTGAAATCCGATGGCACAAGTACGGGATCAGAAGTCAGGCGTCTTTTCAGTTCCTGAAAACTGTACTCACACTGTGGGGACCACTCAAACTTTTTATCTTTCTTGAGAAGTTCCGTGAGAGGTTTGGCCACTTTGGAGAAGTTCTCAATGAAGCGGCGACAATAACTGGCTAGGCCAAGGAAACTCCTAACTTGCTTAACCGTTTCAGGTGGAGTCCAATCAAGAACGGCTTGAACTCTTTCGGGATTGACAGCAATGCCCTTACCAGAGATTACGTGGCCGAGATAGGTCACTTCTGGCAACCAAAATTCGCACTTGGAGAACTTGGCGTAAAGGCGGTGTTCTCTGAGTTTTTCTAACACAAGTCTAAGATATTCGGCATGCTCTTCCTCGTTCTTCAAGTAAATAAGGATATCATCGAGGTAAACCACGATGAACTTATCTAGGTACTCCATGAAGATCGAGTTCATCAAGCGGGAGAATGTAGCTGGAGCATTGGTTAGACCGAAGGACATGACGGTGTACTCGTACTGGCCATAACAGTGACGAAAGCCGTCTTAGGAATGTCCCCGTTTCTGATCTTGATTTGGTGGTAGCCTAACCTCAAATCCATCTTGGAGAATACTGAGGATCCAGCGAGCTGATCATACAGATCGTTGATCCTGGGGAGCGGATACTTGTTCTTTATCGTGACCAAATTAACGGGACGATAATCTACAACCATTCGGTCCGTACCATCCTTCTTCTTGACGAAGAGAACGGGGCAAGCCTAGGGAGAAGAACTAGGACAGATGAAACCCTTTTTCAAGGACTCATCAAGTTGTTTCTTAAGCTCGGCTAGCTCTAAGGGTGCCATCTTGTAAGGTCTCCTAGAAATTGGGGCGGTTCCGGGGATAAGATCTATAACAAACTCTACATCTCTGTCAGGTGGAATACCTGGCAGTTCCTCTGGAAAGACATCCGGAAAGTCGCGGACTACCGGGATATCTTCAAGGTCTGGAAGAGGGCTGGCATTTAGAGAATATAGTTAACGCCTTGCAATTTTGGTGGAGACAGTGACTATCTTGCCAGAGGGGTGTGTGAGCTGAACAGACCTGGTGTAACAGTCAATCTTGGCATAATGAGCTTTCATCTAGTCCATACCCAAGATGATGTTAATATCTGAAGACTTGAGGGATATCAAGGAAGCTATAAATACAAGTCTGTCAACATGTATTTCATTGCCATAACTTATCCTAGAAGTTTGCCACTTGGATCCAGGAGTTTGAATGAGTAGTGGGGAGGGCATATCACAAAATGACATGTCGTGCAAATGGGCATAACTTTCGGAAATGAAGGAGTGAGATGCCCCAGTATCGAATAGAACCGAAGTTGGGTGACAGTTGACAAGGAGTGTACTAAGAACGACATCTGGATCATCATGAGCGTCTTTAGCTGAGACGTGATGCACACGTCCAAGTTCAGTGGGAGCTGACTTGGCACTGATCATCTGGTGTGAAGGCTTACTGCCACGGCCAACAGACTTCTTGGGCTGGGGTGGAGCAACACGGGTCTGAGTGCAAATACGGGCAATGTGGCCTGGCTCTCCGCACTTGTAACAGATCTTGGAGGTAGGACAAGGACCCGCATTGACAAGTGGTCTACCAATAGGCATGGGTGTAGCATATGGTTGAACTGGGTGAGGTGCCGCACAAGAAGGCCTTGGTGTATAACCGGGTGGAAGAGCGGAGTTCGGAACCCAAATCCGGCGCTTCTGAGAACTAGAACCGGAGGAAGAACCAAATCACGGGTGTGCTTACGAGATTCCTCGTAGGTGAGTTGAGCTATCTCTGCATTAATGGCCTTGTTCACAAGAGCGTGGAATGTATTGCAATGATGCAAGTGGAGATCACGACGCAACTTGGGGTTGAGACCCTTCCGGAACCTAGCCTGCTTCTTGGCATCTGTGGACACTTCTTCTGTAGCATAGCGGGCAAGGTTCTCAAATTCTCTACTATAAGCATCAACAGCCATCTTACTCTGGGTGAAACTACAAAACTCTTCTCTATTGCGGTCAATGAGAGCCTGAGGGATGTGATGCTCGCGAAAAGCCTCAATGAAATCTCTCCAGGTGGTTATCTGGCCAGCTGGAAGCATAGCCTCATAGTTCTGCCACCAAATACTAGCAGGACCTTCCAGGTGATAAGCAGCATAGGTGACCTTGTCACCTTTAGCTACGTTCGCAGAACGCAGCTTGTGTGTGATACTACGGAGCCAGTCATCTGCATCAAGTGGTTCAACGGAATGATGGAAGGTAGGTGGTTTCAGGCCAATGAAGTCATGAATGGACACAAACTCTTTGTGCTGCTGGGAGGTGTTCTCCTCAATACGTGCTAGTAAGCGGTTAGACTCACGCTTGTTCCTCTCCATCTCTAGCATGAACTCTGCCAACGAAGACTGGTCGGGAGGATCCTCATCCCTACCATCTCCGTGGTTCCGGCTACGAGCAATAGAACTTCGGTTAACCGGCAACATCCTGAAGAACGAAACCAAGGAAGACAAGGATGGATTCAGCATCAACTATAGATTGCAGAGGTTAGCACAAGAATTTAGTATCTCTCAAACTCCTAGAACAATTCCGGCAGCATAACGGCAGTAGAATGCTCAAAATGAAACATTCTGCAAAGACAGTAGCACCAACCTCAACATCATCACTCAAGGTTCAAAAATATTACTAAACAGGCTACACCGGAGATACTCGAACTGGGGTATGACTCGGATCAACCAATCCTAAGAAAATACGGAGTAGTAACACGTGATCTTGATAGACAGAAGAGGAAGCCTAGATCCTTAACCCCGTAGGAAAGATAGGATGACTCTGATCAGAAGGCATGAGGTATAAGGAGTAAAAAGAGCCTTACGTTCCCTTCCACAATCAATTCCCTTACATAACTAAAGAATTTCTAGACTCAACTTTGACCAGGTTGGCTTGGAAATCCTACAGACAGTCAGGCTCTGATACCAAAGCTGTCAGGACCCCGATTCTAAGTCACACCGATCTAGCATGTAACACCTCATATCACTTTGCGGCCTCACGCACGGTATTCCCACGGGTGTCGCCTTACCATGGCCCGGGACCGTTTGCGCCTTTTGGCTCACGTATATGATAGTGTCGCTAGCATCCATATGACAGAGAACCCGGGCCGACATGGCTAGTCGTGAACCCAAAGCGGCACTAACCTATGGGGACAGGCATACATGATTCACATCGAGCATGTTGGTCAACAGCGTGTGAATCCGGGCTGTAGCACTGGGCTACCAGGACTCCGGATGTCACCGCGTGACATTTCCCCGAAGGGACAGACACAGGAACGAAGTGAAACACATGCCGGCCAGTCGAGTGTCCCGAGTAGTAGTGCTGGGCTAGCAGGACTCCGGTGAACCGGGCTGTAGTGGACTACTATGGCTCAAGGAAGCACTAGACTACATTTCCCCATATGTGAGGCTGCCGAGGATAAACAACTAGATTGTCGAATCCCACACATAGCAATACACGTCACACGTACGCATCACATGCAAGTATGTGCTGTACAACATGGCATCACAACATAACGCAACTCATATAGATAAAGGCCTAGGAGAGCCACATAGCATTAATACAAACAGGGGTCACATGACCCATCATTCAGAGCATACAAGCAACGGAAGCATTACATGACTGAGTACAGACAACTACAAAAGAAAAAGGCTAAGAAACCTGACTATCTACAAGTCCCTCCAAGGTACAAGATCGTAGCTGAGGTAACAAGCTACTCGTCGAAGTCCAAGCGATACTACTAGTGAGACAGACGTCTCACCTGCAAAACATAAATAAAGCAAACGTGAGTACAAAGGTACTCAGCAAGACTTACATCAGATCCTATCATACATGCATTTGTATCAAGAAGGTAATGTGGGGTTTAGTTGCAGCAAGCCAGCTTTGACTCAGTGGCTATCCTGTTCTACGACAATGAGAAACTTCTTTGAGATGAGGCAGCGCACACGAGTCCACAAATCACCACATCAAAACACTACTATGGATCCATCCTCGTCTCCTGACGAGAAGGCCATCCATAGCACTCACACTTGTCTTGAGCATTTTAGAGTATCCACTTTAAGTTGTCTATGTACCACGTAAGCATCCAAGAAGTCCATAACCGCGGACCCGGCTATTCGAATAGATCATGTTAACCCTGCAGGGGTGTACTTCTTCACACACACTCTCACCACTTATCACCATATACACATCATGTATCTCGGCAACCTTCAAGCGGAAGCCTGGCGAGGGTGTCGGCCACGACCTGACTAACCACACAAGACCCTAGTCCAGGTTTATCGCCTATTCGGGTTCCATCCGCAAGGAGATCCGGCCGGGGTGTCACTCACGGCCCCAAACGATATGTGCAGGGTTCCCAAGCCCACCTCGCCGGATGGATCTATGCTTGGTACACTGTGCCACTTGTGCCTAGTCTGTCCCAAGCCCACCTGGCCAGGTGCCACTTGGTAGACTACTAACACTACCTACAAACACCAGAAACTATTTGCGACTCCTGGACAGAGATCAAGTTGGCTAATAAGTTGAGAGGGGCACTTAAGCATTCCAATGTGTGGTAGTAGCTAGTCATTGGACAACATACACGGAACTCGGTGCTTAAGGACGGTTCCAGTGAGACAACCCACCATGTACTCCTACATGGCCTCTCACCGGTACCTTTACCAAATCATGTTCACACGCTTAACTCTCAGCACCAGAACATATCGTACCACTCCAATTCATTCCCGATGAATCAGACCTGACACAACTCTAAGCAATAGCAAGCATGGCATGGTAGGAACACCACATGGCTCAATCAACTTCTACACATGCTAGTGGGTTTCAACTATTTACTGTGGCAATGACAGGTCATGCAGAGGAATGGGTTCAACTACCGCAGCATAAAGTAGCAGTTGAATCGTTGTTGTCCTAATGCAATAAAAGAGAGCAGGAGCGAGAGAGTGGGATTGTATCGGAATGAACAAGGGGGGTTGCTTGCCTGGTAGATCAACAGGGGGGCACTGCTTCACTGATAGGTACTCTCGAACACTTCCGGAGCAGGACCTATCGAGAAGGAACGGTGCCAACAATCAATACGCAAGCATATGCAACAATATGATGCATAAACATGGCATGAAGATGTGATGCTGTTTGAGCTAATGCAACTAGTATTCCAATTGAATGAAGTCCATTTGAACCAAGGGTTCAAATGCAACTCCAAATTAAGCTCTTATATATGCCATTTATATGTTTTCACCTATACAGCAGGTATAAGTTGTTTTGTCGTGCATGAAACTAGTACAGATGGAAAGATTGTATTTTTCTGATAATTTTTCATATATAAATTATTTCAATCCGAGCTACGGTTGAATTTCTATGATTTTTTTAAGTTTGAATCATTTTCTGGAATTTCCTGATTAATCTTAAATCCAGAAAATGAATAACTGCGTCAGCCTGACGTCAGCGTGATGTCAGCGAGTCAACGGGTCGGTCCAGGTCAAACCTGACTAGTGGGACCCATATGTCAGTGTCTAAACTAACTAATCTAGTTCAGTTAGTGGCCTCGGGCCCACATGTCAGTATCATCAGCTAATTAAGTTTAATTAACATCTAACTAAAATTAGCAGGGGCCTGGCCCACTTGTCAATGTCACAGAGGGGGGGGGGTTAATTAGCGGGGTTGACGCGGTCAAACCTGCCGGCGTTTAGCCGCCGGCGAGGCCGAACGCGGCGGAGGGCACGGGAATCGCCCTCCGGCGACCATTCAGGCGGCGGAGACCACAGGCGAGGAGCTGAGCCTCGTCCGCGTCACTTGGAGCAAGTGGGAGAGGCGGGGACGGCCGGAGCTCGCCGGGGCGGAGCTCGGGGCGGCGGCCGGAGCACGGGCTTCAAGCGGGAGCGGGCTGTGGCGCACGGGGTGGCCACCCGAGGGGCTCTGCGACACCCTCATGGCACCAGGAGCACGGTGACGTGCTCGGTTGCGGGCTGCGGTGGCCAGGGCGACGGCGGCGACATAGACGGCGGCGAGGAGCTACGGCCACGGCGGGGAAAGGGGCTACGGCGTGCAGGCGGCTAAACAGAGAGAGGGGAATGGCGTAGAAGCTCACGGCAGTTCGGACGAGGCGGTCGGCGAGCTCGGGGACGCGTTGAAGACGACGGGGCGGCGAAGACGATCTCCGACGACCGGAGATGAAGACGGCGGCGAGGCGGCTCTCCAGGGCCTCCCGAGGCGCGTGGCTTGACGGAGAGGTGGAGGACGACGTGGTGGAGCTTCTGGACTCGAAGAGAGGGCGAGGGGGAGGCGGTGGCCGCGGCAATGGCGTGCGGCGGCGACGGTGGTGCTCGGGCGGTCGCGCGGAAGAGAACCAGAGGAGGAGGGAGAGCGAGGGACAGGGAGAGAGGTCGGGGTGGCGCGTGACGTCGCGCGGGGCATCCAGACGACGAGGAGGAGAAGCAGGAGGTGGCGGGGAACGTGGCCCCGGCCGGACGCGTGGCCGCGCGCGCCGGCGCGTGCCCTTGTCCTTCTGTCGTCGCCAGGAGGACGACGGTTGGCGGTTGGGCCAGTGGGCCGCACCACTGGGCCGGCTGAGGCGCCAGATGGCTGTAGGTAAGCGCCAGGTAAGCTTTCTGTTTTTGTTTCTTTCCTATTTTTCTGACATTTTTTTGGTTTAATAAAAATACTAAACCATTTTATTTTATTTTGCCAATTTTTGTAAGGGCTAGTGGTATTATTCCAGAGCTCCTCAACAAATGGCAAAATTTTTGGACATATAATATATATATAACATTTATATATCCAAAGCAAATAATTACTGCATTGATTCCAAATGCCCAAAATAAATACTTATGAGCTCCTAAAAATATTGGTTTGATTTTCATCTCTGTCCAATATTTTTAGAGAACAACATGAACATTTTCTTGGACCTTTTTGGAGCAATTTTTATCTGGGTCATTTCCAGAAATGATTCTGAGGGTTTCACAAATCCTCATTTCAAATTTAAATGAAATTTAAACATGATGCACACATGACTAGCTAGCCTCGAGCATACCAGAACTAGGGGTGTGACAGTTGCCGAGCACGCTCGTCGAGTGCATGTTACAGGTTCTCCAGTCGAGTGTGCTCTGCCAAGTTGGCCAGGCGCGCCTCCTCCAAGGCCCGGGCCTCGAGGGTTTCTCCAATGATAGGAGTGTGAAGCGCATCCATATTGCAGCGGCGAAGCTCTTCCCTCTGCTGCGAAGAAAGAGGCTCGGGGCGGTACTCCTCATGAACGCGCGACGGATCGCCACCGCCATCACCACCGTCGTCGCGGGGGAAGCCACGAGGACTGCGTGGTCCGTTGACCATCAAGACTTCTGTCGCGGGATCACTGCTGTCGCACTCGGATGCGGTCTCGACGGAGCCAGTCGAACAGGCCGTAGAGAGTTTCGTCGGGCTCGATTGTCGTGACTTGTGGGGTGGCTGACTGACGGGCCACCGCGTGTCTCACCCACCGCTGGAGCCGCGATCGACCGGAATGCTTGCGCCGGCGAATAGCGGGGGGCAAGGACACCATAGGAGCCGACCGATACTGGGTCGATGGCTGCCGGAGAAGGACGCCGTGGACGCACGTGCGAAAGTGCGTCGGCCCGCGGACGAGGAGCGCCTCGACGTCGAGTGGAGCTTCCTTAAGCCAAGGGGAGTCGTCGGCAACGAAAACAAGCACGCCGAGACGGATCTCGCGGCCCTCAGCCAGTCCGCCGGCGGAAACCATGATGACGAGAATCAGAAAAAATCGCAACTCCACCAAAAACTCGCTAAGACACCTGCCCCACGGTGGGCGCCAACTGTCGTGGATCTAAGACTGACAGTAGAATGGGGGGTAGGTATGAGGAGGCAAGATCCTAGCTATGGCGAAGTTGTACACACGAGTTTTGCGAGTTCAGGCCCTTCGCAGAGGAAGTAACAGCCCTACGTCTCGGTGCCCGGAGGAGGTCGACTGGATTATGTGTGTGTGTGTTACAGGGGGTGCAAACCCTTTTGCCAGAAGAGGGGGTGGCTTATATAGAGTGCGCCAGGACCCCGGCCATCCTTCGTTACCAAGAGTTCAATGTACATAAAGAGGAGGCGTTACTGATAACGCCAGCCTTAAATGCCTAAATGGCCTTAAAGACTACAGAGTGAATGCTTGCTCGTTGTTGTTCTGGATGACTCCTGGTCTTCAATAAGTCGAATGGATTCTTGTATGGTCGAGTGGTCGAGTGACCTCAGGAAGGAAGGGTCTCCGAGTAGCTGGTAGGTCGAGTGGGTTGCACTTGACACCTTTGTTGGGCCCTCCCTGTTGTCTCTCGAGCTTCTTTGCTTCTAGGACAGTGACCTTGGATAGGGCGTATAGGTCAGGCCTATGACCCTACCCCAGGTCTATGTCATCATCAGCTACCTCCGTCCATAAGGACGCGCGTCAGGTGAAATCCATCAATGATTGGGTCGAGGACTAGTGCGGCTGAACCGCCATCAAGGATACTAGTCGGATGATCACGACAATCAAAGGTGATCGGGAATGACGACCATGCATTGAATTTTGGGGTGACTCGCTCTATCGCGTAGACGTGCCTTAGTGCGCGATTGTGCTCCCTTTTGGGGATGTGTGTAGCATATATCATGTTCACTGTTTTGACTTGAGGGGGAAACTTCTTCTGTCCCCCTGCGTTCGGTTTCTGAGGCTCCTCGTCGTCGTCCTTGCTTTGTGATCCCTTTTCCCTGTTCTCGGCATTTAATTTGTCGGCCTGTTTAAAAACCCAACAATCTCTGTTTGTATGATTGGCTGGTTTGTCTAGGGTGCCATGTATCTGGCATGGGCGATCGAGTATGCGGTCCAGGATGGATGGTCCTTGATTGTTTCTTTTGTACGGTTTCTTCCGCTGGCTGGACTTGGAGCCGTTGAATCTGGCGTTGACTGTAGTGTCGTCGGTATTATCACCATTGCTTCGGCGTTTGTGTCTGTTACGTCGGAGCTTGCTGTTGCTGTTTTTGACCTCGGAGGGGCCTGCCTCGCTGGCTGTGTTTTTACTACGAGCCCGCCAACTATCCTCACCCGCGCAAAAGCAGGTCATGAGCGCCGTAAGGGCTTCCATAGATTTTGGCTTTTCTTGGCCGAGGTGGCGGGCGAGCCATTCGTCGCGGATGCTATGTTTAAAGGCCGCTAGGGCTTCGGCATACGGACATTCGACGATCTGGTTCTTTTTGGTTAGGAACCTAGTCTAGAATTTCCTGGCTGACTCTCCAGGTTGTTGAACTATGTGGCTTAAGTCATCGGCGTCTGGTGGCCGGACATATGTACCTTGGAAGTTGTCGAGGAAGGCTTCTTCCAAGTCCTCCCAGCTGCCGATAGAATTTTTAGGCAGGCTGTTTAACCAGTGCCGAGCTGGTCCTTTGAGCTTTAGTGGGAGGTATTTGATAGCGTGGAGGTCATCTAAGCGGGCCATGTGGATGTGGAGGATAAAGTCCTCGATCCATACCGCGGGATCAGTTGTCCCGTAGTATGATTCAATATTCACGGGTTTGAACCCTTCAGGGAATTCATGATCCATTACTTCATCAGTGAAGCAAAGAGGGTGTGCGGCGCCTCTATACCTGGCCGCATCGCGATGTAGCTCCTATGGAGTCCGTCTGCGGTTGTCGGCTCAGGCGTGACTAGGTTTGTCACGTCCGAATAGGTAGCCATCATCACGTGTCGAGGAACGTCCTCGCGATCCGTAAATCGATCGAGTATATCCTGCTCTACTATCCAGGGTCTGCCGGAGGTCGTATGTATGACCCCGAACTATTTTGTCTCTATTTTTATGTGGCGGTGGGGCAGGCTGCTGTTCAGCCTGAGTTGCCGCTCTATCCCGACCACGTGGTCGTCGGTCTGCCGCACTGTCCCGACCGCGTAGTGGTCGATCGACCGCATTACGCGAGGGAGGTATGGGCTTCGGCGCCTCTTCATCGAACTGAGGTAGCAACCTTCGCTTCGGGTAACTCTTGGTTGGGCATTTGAGGTCGTATTCTTCGGCTACCAGAACATCAGTCCACCTGTCAACGAGCAGATCTTGGTCAGCTTGAAGCTGTTGCTGCTTCTTTTTCAGGCTCCTTGCGGTGGCTATTAGCTGGCGCTTGAAGCGCTCCTGCTCGAGAGGTTCCTCAGGCACGATGAAATCTTTGTTGCCGAGGCTTTCCTCATCCTCGGAGAGCGGATGATAACTACCGTCCTCCGAGTCGTTGGGCCTGGCCTGTTCGTCAGGGCTAGCTTGCCCGTTTTCTTGCTCCTCCTGTTCAGATGTTACCTCAGCAAGGTTTTCATTGTTTTTGGCATCGTCTGGAGTATTATTTTCTCCGGTGCAAGCATTGCTTTCTTTTGAACGATGTGACTTAGAGCGGCACCGAGGACATCGGCGTTTTTGCTGTGTCTCAGGAGGTTTATTCTCGACTAGATTTTCTTTGTCATCGTTGTTGGTTGTTTTGGGTGTATCCACCATGTACACATCGTACGAAGAAGTGGCCGTCCAGCGTCCAGTAAATGGCGGATTTTGGTTTTGGTCCTCATCAGCATCGTCGTCCATACCGTCGATGTCTTCGGAGCCATAATCAACCATGTCGGTTAAATCCTCAACCATGGCTATGAAGTGGGTGGCGGGTGGGAAGCAAAATTATCCATCGTTAGTCCATAGTTCGAACTGGACATAGTTCGGCTGTGGGTTCCCCGCCAAGGACAGGTTCTTTAATGAGTTTAGCACATCGCCCAAGGGCGAGTGCTGGAAGATGTCAGCGGCGCTGAACTCGAAGATCGATAAGCGATCAAGTTCGGCGTCCGCGGACTCACATGGTTCGGAGCTTATAACCAGAGACGAGTCCGGAGTTCCGGTGATACAAATATCGTGTGAGGTTAAGTCCATGTGCGGCTCCAACGCCTGGGAATCTGTGGCCTCTATGGTGGGGTTGAGCCTCCGGTCCTTGGATGGCGCAGTATGCTCCGGATCTGAGGCCAGAGCAGTTACAGGAGCTATCTCCTGAATGCGGTCCGATGACAGATTTAGGTCATGTTCATCGAGGTGACCAGGAACGGTCGCCGCGGTCTCGAATCCGGTGAAGATCAAATCTCCACGAATGTCCGCGACGTAGTTCAAGCTCCCAAATCTGACCTGATGGCCAGGGGCGTAGCTATCGATCTGCTCCAGATGGCCAAACGAGTTGGCCCACAGTGCGAAGCCGCCAAACACAAAGATTTGTCTGGGGAGGAAAGTTTCTCCTTGGACAGCGTCATTGTTGACGATTGAAGGGGCCATCAAACCTTTTGAGGACGGCATAGTGGAACTCTCAATGAAAGCACCAATGTCGGTGTCAAAACCGGCGGATCCTGAACTGTACATCTAAGGTCGATGGTAACAGGAGACAGGGGGCACGATGTTTACCCAGGTTCGGGCCCTCTCTATGGAGGTAATACCCTACTTCCTGCTTGATTGATCTTGATGAATATGAGTATTACAAGAGTTGATCTACCACAAGATCGTAATGGCTAAACCCTAGAGGTCTAGCTTGTATGACTATGGTAATGAATATATCCCCTCTGGACTAAGTCCTCTGGTTTATATAGACACCGGGAGGATCTAGGGTTACACACGGTCGGTTACAAAGAAGGGAATCTATATGTTTGATCGCCAAGCTTGCCTTCCACGCCAAGGAGAGTCCCATCCGGACACGGGTAGAGTCTTCGGTCTTTGAATCTTCACAACCCATCAGTCCGACCCATGGCTAACAGGTCGAACGCCCGAGGACCCCTTAGTCCAAGACTCCCTCAGCGACGCGTCGGCCGCACGGGAAGGATTCGGTGCCGCCGAAGCCGGCCGCACGGGAAGGATTCGGTGCCGTCGAAGCCAGCCTCCAAGCATGCGGCAGAGGCGCCGTCGGCGCGCGGCATGGTCGCCGCCAATAAAGTGTGTCGGGCCCCTCTGGCCGGCTCCCGGCGGCGATTGGGTAAGTGTCACTTGCTGGTTTCTGTTTGCCACTTGGTTGCATCTTTCTTATGTTTTCTTTGCGGCGCGTAGGATGCCCCTAGAGCTGGCGCTAGCCGCCACGGCGGCCGTATCCGGGCAGGACGTCGTCTTCTGGAAGACCCAAAGCAGCGCCATTGACCGGGTAGAGAACTCTCCCGAGGAGGACCTCGGCCTGGATCTGGAGGACACCGAGCGTCTCGCCTGGCGGGACAAAAACAGGGCCGAGGGGGAGCTGGCAGCGGCCTCGACCCAGGCTTGGGCGAGGGCCGCCGGCACAACGGGGAGGGTCATCACAGACCCGGCCTGGCCAGAGATGGCGGAGGGCGCGGCACCGACCGTCACCATCTTCGAGCCCCAGACAGACGAAGGGCACGACCCAGACGAGCGGGTGGAGGCGGCCGCTAACGTCCCGGAGGTCGAGGAGATTGTGGTGGACACCCCACCCCAGAACGACGTAGCCGAGCGGGTGGAGGCCGAAGGAGGTGGACGCGCGGAGGATGCCGCCCCGGGCGGAGTGCCACAGGTGACACCGGCTGGAGCATCGGGATCGATGCTGGCCGTGGAGGAGCCAGCGGAGGGGCGAGCACGCCTTGGTGACCATGCCGTCGCAAGCCGCCGTGAACACGGAGCGAGTGCCAGGAAGCGGCCCTGCCGCCGGGTCGCATCAGCCCCGAGTCGGATCCGGCCAGGTTGCGTTTGGACCGCGCGCCCAAGAGGAAGCAACGATGGATGCGGTGCGCCATCAGCTTCGGGGGTGCAAGGGTCGTCTGCAGGCCTCCATCCAAGGTGAGCTAGATCAGGCGCAGGACTTGGAGCGCGTCATCATGGTTAAATTTCTTCTTGACTTGTTTTGCCGATGCTCCGTGGGGGCACGCCAGCGCACCCACTGAGTGTAGCCCCCAAGTCCCGGGCCGGTTGTGAAGCAGCCTGGTCGGGTCTTACATGCGCTTTTGTGATTTTGATAATATCTGCCTCTTGCAGCATATGGATAGCCTACGAGTTGGCACACACAACCGGCTTCTGGAGAAGCACCTTTTGGTCAAGGCGCAGCTCGCCGCTAAGGAGGAGGCGCTCCGCCTGGCCCAAGGTACAGCCTGCGTGCTTTCAGTGGGGGCGCGCTAGCGTGCCCACTGGGTGTAGCCCCCGAGATTCGGGCCAACTGCGAAGCCGGGTCCGTGACTCAGGTCGTTGTCAATCCCTTGCACCAAACACGATAAAGGGGTTGTCAATCCCTTCACGGTCACTTGCAAGGATGAGATCTGATAGAGATAGATATAAAAGATTACTAAAACATAAAATAAAGTAAAAAAACAAATAAACTGCAGCAAGGTATTTTTGGGTTTTTTGGTTTATAGATCTGAAAATATATGATGGAAAATAGACCCAGGGGCCATAGGTCTCACTAGAGGCTTCTCTCTTGAAAGAAAATAACATAGTGGGTGAACAAATTACTGTCGAGCAATTGATAGAAAAGGGCAAAGTTATGACGATATCCAAGGCAATGATTATGAATATAAGCATCACATTCATGTCAAGTAGACCGACTCCTACCTGCATCTACTACTATTACTCCACACATCGACCGCTATCCAGCATGCATCCAAGAATGGTAATATAACAACATGGAACAATAAAAAATTATAGATACGTTGGAGACGTATCAATGGTATCCATCTAGGGTTAGTGATTAATTGTTTGTTCTGTACAAATGATTTTTGCTAATAATCTGACTAGGGTTAGCATTCGTGCTAAAAATTTGTAGCCAGGTCTTGAGAATTGATTTTGAATGTCCTAAATATATGTTTGTGCCTTTTTTCTTCCAGGTCTTGAGTATTGATTTTGAATGTCCTATGTGTATGTTTCTTCCATTTTTCAGATTGGTATGTACACAGACGAGGCTCCAGCCAGCGGCGCCACCGGTTGTAGATCCTACACCCAGCAGCGCGGGCAGAAGCGGCCACGCCCCTGGATCTGAGGAACCCGTAGAATCTTGGGCGGACCACATCAGTGATCTCCCGGATGCCATCCTTGGGGAGATCATCTCCCTTCTCCCCACCAAGGATGGCTACCACATACAAGTCCTCGCATCTCGGTGGCGTACTCAGTGGCGCGTCGTGCCTCTTAATCTCGACTGTCATCAGCTATCTATCGATGATGATGCGGAACTCCCCGGAGCCATCATCTCCTCCCACCAGGGCTCCGTTCAACGCATCTGCATCCCGGCATGCTACCTACTAGACATACCTTGCATGGTGTGCGCCTGGCTAACATCCCGCCAATTCAAAAAAACTCCAGCATCTTGAGTTCTGCCATTACTACGAAAATAGGTTACCACCAATCGATGTATCTGTGCCTTCACCACCGATGTCCATCTCATGGTTTTCCTCCTCTCTCCACACCGCCACCTTGACCCAGTGCCATCTAGCAGACAATTTGGTACAAATTCTTTGACTCCCACTGCTAAAAAAACTTGCGCTTATGTTGGTTGATCTGTCAGAGGCCTCACTACATGTAACGCCCCGGACACACCCGCCGGTGGTCGTTACTCCTGGCGGGATCTAGACTGGCCCCACAGATCAATACTAGTCTTTTCTGCGCACTTTGTCCTCACTCATGCGCACCCGGGAGCAACTTCCCGGTCGGTCACCCATCCTGACACTACTCCAAGCTAAGCACGCTTAACTTTGGAGTTCTGTCCGAATGGGCTACCGGAAAAGAAGGAATTCCTTATTGATATGAGTAGTCTATCATCCCTAATAAGCCAGGCCATCACAAACACCCCCACTGCTAAAAAAACTTGCGCTTATGTTGGTTGATCTGTCAGAGGCCTCACTACATGTAACGCCCCGGACACACCCGCCGGTGGTCGTTACTCCTGGCGGGATCTAGACTGGCCCCACAGATCAATACTAGTCTTTTCTGCGCACTTTGTCCTCACTCATGCGCACCCGGGAGCAACTTCCCGGTCGGTCACCCATCCTGACACTACTCCAAGCTAAGCACGCTTAACTTTGGAGTTCTGTCCGAATGGGCTACCGGAAAAGAAGGAATTCCTTATTGATATGAGTAGTCTATCATCCCTAATAAGCCAGGCCATCACAAACACCCCCACTCAGAGGAACCGACATCCTCGTCGGGCCACAGGAACGTTCCCTCTTGGCACATACGTCTGTGCATCCAGTCCGGTACATGTGCCATGCCGGGTGCCACGACGGGTCACAAGCGTCATGAACAACATGACCGCGCACCTGTCCGCAAACATCCGTGTAACCGCGAGGGTCGGCTCTGATACCAACTTGTAACGCCCCGGACACACCCGCCGGTGGTCGTTACTCCTGGCGGGATCTAGACTGGCCCCACAGATCAATACTAGTCTTTTCTGCACACTTTGTCCTCACTCATGCGCACCCGGGAGCAACTTCCCGGTCGGTCACCCATCCTGACACTACTCCAAGTTGAGCACGCTTAACTTTGGAGTTTTGTCCGAATGGGCTACCGGAAAAGAAGGAATTCCTTATTGATATGAGTAGTCTATCATCCCTAATAAGCCAGGCCATCACACTACACAACATCATCCACTCCAGCTGCCCGATACGTCCATTTTGCATCATGTTTTCTTACTGTTATTTACAATGTTTTTATCAATAATAATGTTTTTTGGAGTAATTCTAATGCCTTTTCTCTCATAATTTGCAAGGAACATACCAAGAGGGAGAATTCTGGCAGCTGGAAATCTGGACCTGGAAAAGCTACGTCAGGCCACCTATTCTGCACAACTCCAAATAAGCTGAAACTTCACGGGGATCTTTTATGGATTATTTAAGAAATATTGGAGCCAATAAACACCAGAGGGGGGCCACCAGGTGGGCACAACCCACCTGGGCGCGCCAGGCCCCCCAGGCGTGCCATGGTGGGTTGTGGCCTCCTCGGCCCACCTCCGGTGCCCATCTTTTGGTATATAAGTCATTTTGACCTAAAAAATAAGGAGAAGGCTTTCGGGACAGAGCGTCGCCGTCTCGAGGCAGACCTTGGGCAGGAGCACTTTTGCCCTCCGGTGGAGCAATTCTGTCGGGGGAACTTCCCTCCCGGAGGGGGAAATCATCGTCATCGTCATCACCAACAACTCTCCCAACTTGGGGAGGGAAATCTCCATCAACATCTTCAACAACACCATCTCATCTCAAACCCTAGTTCATCTCTTGTATTCAATCTTGTTACTGGAACTATAGATTGGTTCTAGGGGGTGACTAGTAGTGTTGATTACATCCTGTAGTTGATTACTATATGGTTTATTTGGTGGAAGATTATACGTTCAGATCCATGATGTTATTTAATACTCTTCTGATCATGAGCATGTTTATCATTTGTGAATAGTTACTTTTGTTCTTGAGGTCACGGGAGAAATCATGTTGCAAGTAATCATGTGAACTTGATATGTGTTCGATATTTTGATAGTTTGTATGTTGTTATTCCCTTAGTGGTGTCATGTGAACATTGACTACATGACACTTCACCATATTTGGGCCTAAGGTAATGCATTGTGGAGTAGCAATTAGATGGTGGGTTGCGAGAGTGACAGAAACTTAAACCCCAGTTTATGTGCTATTCTGTAAGGGACCGATTGGATCCTGGAGTTTAATGCTATGGTTAGAATTTATTCTTAATACTTTTCTCGTAGTTGCGGATGCTTGCGGGAGGGTTAATCATAAGTAGGAGGTTTGTTCAAGTAAGAACAGCACCTAAGCACCGGTCCATCCACATATCAAATTATCAAAGTAGCGAACACAAATCAAACCAACATGATGAGAGTGACTAGATGAAATTCCCGTGTACCCTCAAGAACGCTTTGCTTATCATAAGAGACCGTTTTGGCCTGTCCTTTGCCTCAAAAGGATTGGGCTACCTTGCTGCCTACTTGTTACTATTATCGTTACTTGCTCGTAACAAATTATCTTGCTATCAAACTACTCGCTACTTACAATTTCAGCACTTGCAAACAACAGCTTAATGAAAACTACTTGTCATTTCCTTCTGCTCCTCATTGGGTATGACACTCTTACTTATCGAAAAGAGATACAATTGATCCCCTATACTTGTGGGTCATCACTGCCCTGCCCGGGATCGCTTGGTGCTTGTTTTTGGAATAGGAATCCATATCCCTTGTCTCAAAATAAAGTCGCCTCACCTTTTATGCATTGGAATTCATTTTGAAGGGCAGGAGCTCATCATCGAAGATGCCCCTTTACTTCAAAGGTTGCTAGCTCCTTCATTCTTGTTATGCACCTTGGCAAATAAGTGTGGTCTCTGCGCCTAAAAAGGAGACCTTGGGTGCAATTCGTGATCCGTTTAAATCATTTAAGATGGTGTTTGGCTCCACAATTATTCAGGTATTGTATATTATCCATGTACACTTTTGTAATTTGCATTTTTCATTTGT
The DNA here is from genome assembly GCF_056163025.1 of Triticum urartu. NCBI lineage: Eukaryota > Viridiplantae > Streptophyta > Magnoliopsida > Poales > Poaceae > Triticum > Triticum urartu. The sequence continues at coordinate 107,395,344 of NC_141875.1, read as the reverse complement.
GCACATAAGTTAAATATCATCTTGGAGTACACTTTTGGTGCTAATATTATTTTCTATATATGTTGAATGAAGAGCTTGTCCATGGATGGCCTATTAGTGGTGATGGATTCTGTCAAGACCTTATATATCAGTATGTGGTGTCTTGATCTGAACACGATTATTGGCTTGTTGTGATGGTTACCATGTCTGGAGAATTTGTATATAAAGGTGATGATTTCATGCACATTGAAAGCCCATATATAATGTACTACTCCCTCCGTCCCAAAATTCTTATCTTAGATTTGTCTAAATACGAATGTATCAAGTCACGTTTTAGTATTAGGTACATCCGTATCTAGACAAATCTAAGACAAGAATTTTGGGACGGAGGGAGTAGTATTAACCATTCAGTTGTCGCTCCTTCGACATACTCTATTTTAGACATTAGTTGTTTTCAATCTTCATGTCTATTTAGGTACTAACACTTGGAGATAAAGGTATAACCAATCGATGGTTGTGGAAGCACAAGTATTTTCTTAGATCTCATGACATTCGTTTGACGATAATAAGGCTAGAAGGATATGCATCCAACCATGCATGCAAACACTAGCTTTGTCACATTCTTCATGTTGAATGGGAGGGCACTCTTTTTCGTGAGGATTAAGTTTTTTGAGAAAAACTTACTCACGGGTGGACATGTTGAACAGCATAAAAAGAAGTTTCAGGTGGAAAATGGCTTTTGACATGTGCGACTTCTATGTACAACAACTTGTCGTCATCATGGCCCAGTAGAGTTTTTTTCCCGAGATCTTGATTTTATGGATCAGACCGATCCATTTGATTGTGACTGCCCAAAACTTTGGCTCAATCTGGGTTTTGTCTAAACCTTATGAACAATTAATCATCATGCTTTTGTACCGTTTGTAAGCTGGAGTTAGATATTATTGCCCTTTTCAACTCGGCTTTGACACATATTTACTTTCATATTGGGCCAATGGCTTGTCATTTATTTAATTAAGATGTAAATATTATAAGAAAACACAACATAGGGAAAGAACATCACTCTCGCGGGATCCTTGAGATCATTGTTCACTACAGAACCCGCAAGTTCTTAGCACCCTCCAGCACCCGCAAACTTATTTTTAGCTAGCACACCAAATGGGTTGTAATTCTTAATAAGAAAAGTTGCATGGTAGTGATAGATTTGGATTCTGACATTTGGGTCCCACGAGGAAAAATCCTATCCAAGGAAACCTGGTTTTAAAATTACTGTAAATCCAAAACTCGCCTAAAAATCATGAAACTTCGCATGGTGTTATGAGATGGCACCAACATGTCATGATAAAAAGTTAGTCCAATTTGGAACAATTTTTGGTATAAACTTCTTACAAACCGGAGCTCTCAAGAAGCCTCATGGTTCTGAGAGGGAACTTGTCACCTATGTGTGGGAAACGGCATACGTTGTCTCTTCCTGCCTTGATTTATTTTACAGAGGCAACATGCAACTATAGGAGCATCGTCCTAAAAATATGAAATTATTCAGGGTTCATTTTGTCTTTTTATACATTATTTGAGTTTTCTAGGCATTTTGGAACATACTTTGGTGTGTGCAAATGTCATGTGTGTACTAGCCACCTTTGTAATTGGATGTTCAATTTGGTTATGGAATCAAGTACTTATAAGTTATAAATACATATATTGTTGTTCTGTATGCAATGACATCGCACATGGACTGTCGGGGGAATTACCTGCGGTTTAACCCGGCTCATGACGTTAAGTCATCTCTGGACTTAAGCAGCCATGTTAAGTCATTTCAGCACTTAACCCGGCAGGTTCTGACCAGGCAGACAATTTCTAACCTGTCATACAGTTGTAAGCCGGCAGATAGTTTCTAACCCGGTAGACAGTTTCTAACCAGGCAGATTGTAACCCGACAAACAGATTGTGACCCGGCAGATTGTAACCTGGCAGACAGATTGTGACCCGGCAGACAGATTGTGACCCGGCAGATAGATTGTGACCTGGTAGACAGATTGTGACCCAACAGATTGTAACCTGGCACACAGATTGTGACCCGGCAGATTGTAACACGGCAGACAGATTGTGACTCGGCAGACAGATTGTGATCCGGCAAATTGTAACCTGGTAGATAGATTGTGACCTGGAAGATTGTGACCCGGCAGATGCATGGAGTCACGGAGATGAGTCTCAAAGATGAGTCACCTGGAGTTAAGAAGCCCAAGGTGTTAAGAAGCCCATGGAGAGAAGCCCAAGGCATTAAGAAGACCATGGTGAGAAGTCAGAATAGGTTAAGTCTTAATCCAACTTTGACTCTACATGTAACCCACCCCTTCAACTTATATAAGGAGGGGCAAGGCACCCCAACAAGGTGAAGGTTTTTACAGGTCACAATAGATAGGTCTTAGACAGACAAGTCTTAGACAAGATCAAAGTAGATGCTCTTGAGATAGAGGTAGTGAAACACCACCCTTGTAACCGAGATCGTCATCATCATCAATATCAATCAAGCAGGATGTAGGCTTTTACCTCCACCGTGAGGGGTCGAACTTGGGTAAAATCTCGCGTCTCTCGTCCTGCTCAACCCCGTCCAAGCCACCACTTAGATGCGTTGGCCTCACGACTAAGTCCTCACACTAGGACATCTTGCTGTGACAAAACCATGACATGGACCATACTAGGGAACCCGTCGGTGACGAATTCATTAATCGCAGACAATTGTATACCAGCAAGCGTTTGCCCATAGCACACACGGCTTATTAGCAGAAATCGTCTGTGTTATTATCGGTCTTCGCACACATTTCTGATTACGAACCTGTTTGCCGCATATCACACACATCTTCTTAAGTTGAACCATTTCTGTCGTGTGGCCTCATCGCAAGCACTTCATTCGAGTGAACTGTATGTCGTCTGTCGCACACACCTTGATCTGCCCGACCGTTTCTATTGTGTTGCCTAATCACAAACATTTCATCCGGGTGAACTGTATGCCACATATCACACACACCTTCATCTGGTCGACCATTTCTGTTGTTATGTTCATCACAAACAGTTCATTCGCGTGAACCATATGCCACGCATCGCACACGCAACTATAATCTAAATCGTGTTTGATGTCTCCTCCATCGAAAACGTTTTGTATCAATTTTGCCGGTTTTATTACATCGCCATTTGTGATTAATGCATCGCACACATTTCGTCGAAGGATCTCTGATTGTAGTGTTGCGTTAGCAGCCTCCTGCAGTAGTGCATGATCGGTCTCCAGCCGGCGCCGCCTGTGCCTAGCACGCCAACTAACGGAATAGATTTCCATCATGGATCGAAGGTCACACAGGGGGTTTATCTAGGTTCTGACCACCGAGAGTAATACCCTACATCCTGCTAGTTTTGGTTATTCATAATGGTGGGATACCTCGTGCGAGGGGTTACAATGGTGTATGATGTTGCTACCAAGAGTTCTCCTATCTGAGAATAGATGGATCAACGGGAACCCTAGACCTCCCTTTATATAGACAGGAGAGGTCTAGGGTTTACATGGTTGATGCGATCTGGGGACGCCGCCACCCTCCGGTCTTGGGCATCAAGAAAGTCGTCCGGCTCCTTAGGGTTAGCGCTACGCTTTGTGCCTGTGGGCCCCCTTGTGGCTGACGAGGCCGGGCTCCTTAGTGTTAGCCACCCCTGGTATAGGGCCCCATCACTGGCCAGGGGGCTAGACCCGGCCGATGGAGAGTCGACCCGACAGGCCCCAAAGTCCTATACTAGGCGGAGATTTCATAACTTGGAAGGCACGGAAGACCTACAAGACCTAGAGTAGGACTCCGACCATGGGTAGAACCTGGAATCTATTGTACCTCCAGGAACCCGGATCTTATATAAAGGGGGTTCCTTGATCGTCCAGGGGGACAAGAAAAAGAAGCTTCGAGTCATTGGTAGCGAAATAACGCCCCTGTAATCGAGATCATCATCAATAACAATCAAGTAGGAGTATGCTATTACCTCTGTCATGAGGGGATGGACCTGTAAACCCGTGTCTCTCATTCCCGAACAACCCCATCCAAGGCTCCACCTCATAGCTATGGCCTCACCACTAAGTTCTCCTATGAGGGCTCTTGTCGTGACACCACCATGATAGGAGGCGCCAATGGGATGCCGTTCATGGCGTCCTAGCATCGATAGCGTGCTGCGGAGCACGCTTCTCTGTTGTTCACCAGGGCGAAGGTGAAACATAGAGCACCTCATTGTTCGGAGGTGCTCTGCCGTTTCATGGCGTCCTAGCATCGATAGCCTACTCCTACTCTAGGATGATATTGATGTGCTCTATGTTTCTTTGTGTTCTTGAATCGGCCGACCTCCTCCAAGGTCGCTGTGCCCGTTTATTTATACTGGGCCCAGTCCTCCCCTTGCTTCCTCTAGAGCTGTTGAGCGTCTTGTACCCATGAGAGAGAGAGAGAGTGAGGAGGGCATCCATCCGTGTTGGCTCGATGTAACCGGGCAGGCACGCCCACATGTCATGGACTGCTACAGAGCGCTCCTGTAGCACCAAGCCTCCGGCAAGAAGGTTCTCTTCTTTCGCAAGGAGAGCCATGGCATACGGGACGCAGAGCTTCCCGACCTGCTCCCTGGGGGCTTTCCCGGGGCAGGTATTGCGGATGGGACCCTTGTCGAACCATGGGGCTTCCGATTGCGTGAATCGACACACCTTCGCTTGCCGAGTGTCATGACCAAGTCCTTGGTCTCCCGGCCCAGGGTACCCTGATCCCCACTGGGCCGACTGGTACCCGACAGGTTTACGGGATCTGTTTCGTCAGAGGGTTTGCGGTACCGCAAAAAAATCATAGGACAAAAATTGACAAGTGCTTGCATATAAATACATAAAATTTATTATATAAACATCACTAGTTCATCATCATACTAATTCATCACATCCAAAATCAAGCGCAACATACGAGGTAGCAAGTTTAGCCTTATAAATGCGCGATCAAACAAAACAAAAGTTGCTCAAATGACCACCAGTCATGGAGAAATCAAGCAAAATCCTCATTGTTGTGAAGATCGTCGCCACCACCGCCGCCCCTAGCACCATCGCCATCATCCACATTGATCGGAGAGTGAGCACTCAAATCCACTATACTCTCGGCCAACATTTCGGTATATGTGGAAGGCACACTTTGGCTACAAAATTTAAAGGGCAAAACTCAAACAAGTGTTCCAAATGAGTGAAGCAAAGATCACCGGAGCAAATCAAGCAAAAAGGGAAAAAAGTACCTCCCGATCGTTTCATCGAACACATGGTAGGCGTGGCCGGTCGAGTCGCGGTGAATGGGGAGGCTGTGGCCAGCCGTAGGCGGAGGAGGAGCCCGACCTCTTGCTGTGATTGCCTTCTTCCTCGGGGACTTTGCACATGCACCGGTTGGGCTGGTGGAGCCGGTCTTCTTCCTCCCGCCGGCGACCTTGACGGGAGGAACCGAAGCGGGCCCGAAAGAGGGTGATGCTGCGTCGGCTGGGCCTCCTTGGATGAGGTGGTTCCCCTGTCGCTTCCTCTTCACGGCGGCTGCGGAAAGAGTTGGGGCGGCGACGGCATGAACTGCCGAGGAAGGCGTAGGCGGACGAAGCGACGACATTGGAGGCGGTGGCGCATGATATGGGGCACCCGGCGACCGCGGGTACTCCATCCGGCCGGGCTCCAGCGCCGCGAGGCCGGACGGCGAGGTCGGAGGCAAGATTGGAGGCGGCGGCGGCACGGGAGGCGGGAACGGAAGCACTTGAAAGTTGGTTCACGCCAAGGGAAAGGGGATCCAGCAAAAACAAGGGTAAGTCACGTAGATATGGCGGAAATGGGTTATAAGATTCCGCAAAAGAATTTCGGGATGATTGAATATACCAGATCTATTCGGGCCAGCAAAATCGCCTCCGTCTCGTAAACCGACGGTTATTTTGCCGGATAGCCCGGTTTAAGATAGCCACAAACTCACAATCCAAACAGGCCTTCTGAACTTTGAACTGTGGCATATGCGTTGCCACACCATAGGTACAGCAGGACGACATTTTAAGTATCCAGTAAAAGAAAACAATTAATCACACTCGTGCTCTCTAGATTTATTTTCCAGTACAAGAAAACTAAGCCGTCGTCGCCGTCTTGTTGCTGTTCTCCCTCGCGCGCATTTCGTCGAGCAGGTGCCTCGCCGGCGGCGAGACCCTGACCTCCCACTCCGCAAAGTCGGCCTGCACCTCCGCCGCCTCGGCCTCGAGCCCCAGCCGCTTCATCCCCCGCGCCATCACCCGGTACATGTACTCGTCCACCTCGCAGCCTTCCCTCCTCACCGCCGCCTCGTACACCCTCCACGCCGCGCGCGCCCTGCCCTTGGCCACCAGCGCGCGCACCAGCCTGGTGAGCTTGTACACGTCCGCCCCCACCCACGGCCCCTCCGACTCCGAGAGCCGCCCGCCGCGCCCCTCCTCCTTCTCCTCGAGGAACGCCTCCACGAGCGCGTCCACGGCGCCGGCGGCGGCCTCGGAGGGCGGCGAGGAGGAGACGAACGTGGCGTAGAGCTCCGGGTCGGGCCGGTACCAGGGCTCGGCGCGCGCCACATGGAGCGCGGCGAGGGCGAGGGACCAGTGGCCCTGCCGCTGGAGCTCGGCCATGGCGGCGAGGAGGTCGGCCCGGAGGAGGCGGCCGAGGGACGCGGAGGCCGCGCCGCGGGCGGCCGACGGGGAGCGGTCGGCGGCGGTGAGGCGCTTGAGGGACTGCACGGCGTGGATGGCCTCCGTGGAGAGGGAGCGGCCGCGCTGGAGTGGGCCGCGGTTGTCGCGCGGGCCGCAGGTGATGGCCCCGGCCCTGGGCCTGGCCGCGGCGCGCGGGGACGCCGTGGGCGTCGTGCGCGGCAGGAAGAGGAGAGACACCATGGGAGGCGAGGATGGGAGCTGAGCGGGGGAGAGTGGTCGTGTGGAGGCCGGGAGCACGACGAGGAAGAAAGGGGATGATGCGTTTCGCTGCGGATTTTTACGGGTGGCTTGGGAACCGTCTGATCTCTCTAAACGGAGAAGGATGGATAATTGGCCAACGTAAAACATCGCAAAATGCATCTTGCGTGCCATGTTTACCGAGGAACTGAATCCCCTAACATTAATAACATTAAGAAGAATAGTTAGAGAAGCTACAAACCCTAACTTTTCTTTTTTCAATCCATATGATGTAGCCTAAAATGAGTTAAATTAATTTGCAAATTGCAGATTTAATGTGTACATTTATATTCATTACATACAAACAATTAAATGGTGAAATAAAATTCACCCGCAAAAAAATGGTGAAATAAAATTAATTATATTATTTATATCTATAGTAAATACCGATAGTAAATAATCTGTTAAACGTCTCTAACTTCCTTCTTTATTTTACACTAGGATTACACTCTAGCATCATGACTTTGCTTCTCTAAGGTAGAGTATGCGGCTCCGTCATGTGGAACTCAAACTATGACCCTACTTCTTACGAAATGAATTTGCGGATGATTTTTTCACGTGTGTGGTTTGCATGGTTTGAGGCATTATCCAAGATTTTCTGCGCACCTTACCTTGGATTGGGATTTTTTTTAACAGCTCACATCTAGATGTGTCATAAGTATTGTATATCTAAGTCCTATATCATTGATTTTATGCGGAAATTCGTGTGTATATTTTTCTTCTTCTTATACTTGATTGAGTCACTTAAATATGCAATAACTATGACACATCTAGATGTGTCCTAAAATACAACTGACCTCACATGCTAGACACCTAAAATCGGATAATGTAAGTCAAATAATATGTATCCTTCAACCCTTGGGTCTCAGATATGTTTGCCGGGTCAACTTCAGCAGTGGGGACGATGAATTTCTTGGCCAATTTCTAGGCTGTGTAGGGCTGAATTTCTTTGCTTGAATAATACACCCTTTTTACCCCTGCAAAAAAACCTCCTGCGACGGGGACAATGGCTTGTTTTTGTGTCTTAGTTGGTTGGGTGATGCTCCACCCTCAATTTAACTAAACTAGAAGGTCTTTTGTTGCTAGAGCCTTATAAGGTTATCTTTTCATGAATTTTAATGAACTACGCTAATGGTTTTGGTCTAGTTTCCTTATGAATTCGGCTAGTCCTTTTTAAGAATTAACATAAGCTCCTCTTGGTAAGTTTTGGTATAAAATATCTCTCAACCCTTTCATAAGCTAAAGTGACTAGCTCTAGTAGAAGTAGTAGTCAAAGAAAAAGAACTACAAAGCAAAAATTATGGACGTACTTTAGAACCCATAAAATCCTCCCAATGGCGTAAACAGATTATGATTTATGAGCACCATGATGGGAGGGCATGTAGATGTCATGGTCATTGAGAAGATATGACCATACTTAATAATTGATATAAAGGTCTTAGGCATGGGTAATCCTTACCACTTTTCTCTTTGACCTAGTTGTCAATGCCCTAGCCCTAATCATGGAAATGGCTAAGCAACATGGGATGGTGAAAGGGGTGTTAGAAGAGACAATTGAACAGAGTGTCAATATGTTACAATATGTTGCTGACATCATTTTTCTAATGTGTGACGATGAGGAGAGTGCAAATAAATTGAAATTTGTTTTGGGTGGTTTTTAGAAATTGTCAGGGCCGACCATTAACTTTCATAAGAGTGAGTTGTTTGTCTTTGGGAAAGCAAAGAGTAAGTCTGATTTTTATCAAGAAATATTTACTTGCCAACTTGGTGAAATGTTTTTCAAATTCTAGTGATTCATGTTTCTAATGATGGAATCTGGAACAAACCTGGCAAAACAATGTTAGAAAATTCTAGATCGCAAGGCAAGTTGTTAAACACTGTTGGTAGGCTAACCCTTGTTCAAGCATGCATATTAGTATCCCCTTGTGCATGATGTCCCGTTTATCCCATGCATATTGGAGCCCTTGTAGCTAAGTGGTTTTGGAGACTAGACAATGAACAGGACTGTGACAATCTGTCATCCCAAATAAATATTTTAAGAATGTATGGTTGTCTTGGTGCTAAATGTAGACTTGGCGACTCTTAGTTTTCATCTCGTCTCATGGTTGCGAAGAACATTTTGTACCAGCACTTCAAAAATACTGTTGGTAATGGGGGCAATACCAGGTTTTGGGAGGACTTGTGGATAGGTCCCAACCCTCTGAAACTACACTACAAGAAATATGTCAACTTGCGACCATCACTATTGGTCACTGATTTTTATTTGCGACCTTTTTGTGACCAAAAATAGAAGATCAAAAGCTGGCGGTCGTAAATTGAAATTAACGACCTTCTTTGTGAGAAGGTCGTGGAATTCCACGACCAAAACAAAAGGTCATTGATTCTATGACCTTCTGTTTTGGTCGCTAACTCTCTGCCCAGGCCAGTCGGATCCGATGTGGCAATTTGACGTGACAAAATTGCGACCAATTGAAAAGGTCGTTGACAAGAATCAGCCCGGTCCAGTTCAGTATTTTATATGGGCCGAGCCCACTAATTCCAACAAATTTATGTTTTTTCATGGTCAACTAAATGGGCCAAGCCCAATTTTACAGGCCTTTTCTTTTTTGGGCCCTTTACTTTTTCTTGTAAATTTCTTTTTTTGTTGGCCTTTTCATTTTGTTTTTTGTTGGCCTTTTCTTTTTTTTACAACTTTTTGGTAGAATTATTATTTTCGCTATTTAAAATAAAATAAGCAATTCCACAGCAACATCATCAGTTGGCTGTAGCCTTTCCAGGCGCAGTCTAACTTTAAGCATAGAAAATTGGAATACAGATATTCAACTCATATATATTGTTGAGAAATATTCATAATTTTGTTGTCAAAGCAGCATGTACACACGAATACAATTTTGCTGTCAAAGCAGCATTTCAAACGTACATCGCATGACATCGTACATAAAGAACAACAATAAAAAGTCTACAATATGCCATATGGCTCAGATCACACAACACATGACATCTAGGTTCAAATGATCCCAGCAACGAAAAAACTTCACCAGCACAGCATACTATTTGCACATTCAAATAGAACAAACTATATGTCAAAAGAGAACTGAGCAGAAAATAGCCACTAAAAGAAAGCAGATAGTATACTCAGTAATTACTATAGATTTGCTCACTGGATACACACACACTTTGTATATACTTTTGGAAGGAAGTGCAGATTCAAGTAAATAAACGGTGAGGTAGAGCAGGACATCGGACACACAATATCTCAGGGGACTTGAGGCGCTGACGTATCCCATGAACTACTCTTGTCAAAGCGTGGAGTCTGCATGTTGCCGATGGACGTGAGATCGACGATGGATCCGTCGTGGTGTCCCGCGCCCGCTGCCTCGCATGGTGGGCACACAACGCCATGTTTGCATCGGATGTGAGGCATATGTGCACCTCGGGCCATGAAGAATAGCATCTATGAAGATTTGCCTCGAAGAAATCGTTCTAAACATCCCGTGATACATTTGTCTAATGTAGCTCTGCCTATCCACATGCCTTGCTCATAACATTGTAAATGATAGTTCGTAAACTTCTTAGAAAACATGTACCATCAGCAACCATCTATCTATCATCAATCAGTACTTATTTCCATATGGTTTCTTATGTGTCTACATATTTTGATGCACATTCTTTCAATAATTGGTTTGCTCTCGGCCTTTGCGCCATGGGCGCAACGGGTCATCTAGTTCAAGTAAACTGCAGAGTTATATCAAGACTAAGATACCTGACGGTAAATAACAACAGGAAACAACAGCAGGAAAACCCAGATAGAAACTAATAAACCTAGATAGAAAGTAACAAACTTGTACCCCTGGTACAGACCAGTAATCAACCCAAACAATCAGTACATTTTAACATGTTAAGTGGCTACCATTCTAATCATATTTGTACCATGCCATAGGAAAAAAAAAATCAATGACCTCACTGCTACAAATTAAATTGATGCTCTTCTACTACTAAACCATTCAAGCTCATGGTCAGGATCAACAATACTAATAACCTGTAGGTACAGTGGTAGAGCAGCAAGCAAATAGTGCAATAATCCCACTACAGCGCCTGAAGAAAAACACTATCCTACTGCCACTCTCATCCATTCAACTGACAACATCTATTTCACGGAGGAAGGGAAGGGAATATATAGGCTAGTAGCAGTTAATGATGGCGTCAACAATGATATGGATGAGGTTGGCGTCGGTGAGCAGGGATCCACCTCCCATCAGTTCCATCCACGTTCCGGTGAGGCATTTTCCTCATAACCAGGTTATATCACCACCAAAACAGAATAGAGTCAGCGAACAGTAAGAACCTCCTCGCGGTCGACCAGAACAAGAACATAATAAATCTGGTCAAATGCATGGCTTTTGTTCACCTCACATACACAATCAGGTACACAAGGATGAGAATAAGTGGGTGTTGTTTTTTAGACTGCACGGTCAACAACAACAGCAGATGTACTGTTTAGGTACAGAAGCATAGAGAAACATACAAAAACGATCTGGGCATCTCTTGCAGCTGTCAAACCATTCCGAGTACTCCATTTGTATCTTCTTCTTTTCCTGCACTCCCAGCTGAATCTGAATGCAGGATATAAAAAGAACTAGTTCATTTCATCAGTATGAGATCTAACTGTTTGCCACTCAGTAGATAACCAAGGAGGCCTTGATATAAACAGGGGTACGTGTAAATATATGTGTTCACAGGCTTGAATACATCGCCAGTAACTGTAAGTACAGAACATGTAACATGGTGGCTACATAAACAGAACGAGATGTGGCATGCTTAAAAGTCCGAGCCCGTGCTATGCCTATAGATAATCAGGTGCAGCTTAAATATACGTGGGCACATACTGAAAGGAACAACATAGCATGATGATATTCGATCGACTAGATTTGGGAGAAACCTGATCGAGCCAACACAAAAAATAAATAGAGCAAGAGTTGAGCTATACCTGCAGAGTGTTACTTATAGTGGAACTGGCAGGAGACTTGCTCAGATTTAGTCATCACAAATTGTAAGTGTAAAGCAGATCATCTTGGCTGTTACAGACGAAAAGAAAAGACAGTTTGTTTTTTAGACTACACGGTCAACAACAACAACAAATGTACAGAATGTTTAGGTACACAAGCATGTGTAGCAAGCATTAAAAGTTCAATCTGTTTGGTAGAAGGCACCATTGATCTCGTTCTTATAGCCATACTTACACGCACACATGCAGTTTTAATTAATTAAATGGGCAGGCAACAATGGCAATTACAAATCTAGGGGCAGGAGGTAGTGAGAGCAACTCAAGATATACACTACTAGAGGGATCGTCAAGATGTAGGGGATGGAGGTGTCTCACTTGGTTTCAAAATAAGATGCACACAAAGACAACCACATAAATATAGCAGTGCATAGTACTGAGGAAACAGGGACATCTCTTTACCAACATGTATAATTCGGAGCAGCAGTAGCGAGTAGAGGAAGATGAGAGGGAGATGGAGATGCTTATTAGCTGAGGCAGAAATAGAAGCATTTGAGGAGGAAAGCTACGTGCATGTGCACTTGCGAGGCCACATATTCTGGGTCGTCCACCACACTAGCAACCATCATGTACCCGTCGCCATCAGCAACGTTGCTCCTGTAGCATCAACAGATAACCATTTATAAATTAAACGAACCAGCTACACGTACAAGGTTATACTAAGCATGTAAGTACAGTCCAGCTACACGTACAAGGTTATACTAAGCATGTAAGTACAATCCAGCTACACGTACAAGGTTATACTAAGCATGTAAGTACAGTCAGCTATAAAGTGGATGGCAAAGTGTGGCTGTTGTTGTTGCTACTTTAGCCAACCGAGCTAATTAATCTCATCAACCTAATACACTTCAAATATTGAGTACAGCAGCAACATCTACTTGTTACTGGAGTTCCAGTTCAAGATGGCCAGAGGCCACTTGGCACCATGGAACCTGCACAATTTCCACCATATATATGAATGAGTTAGAAAAAAACTAGAGTTGAACTACCCAGCCTCATACATACATACATACAGGAGCAAAATTTGATTACACAAGAAGGTAGCTGGAGTGGTGGTGGACGAAATGAAAATCGACGGCCACGGCTCAGCGAGGAGAGGAGCTCAACATTGAAGTTTCACAAAACAGGAATTTCATCAATTTGAGAGTGGGTTTTAGTAGCTCAAGCTTAGTTAAGTTAAGCACTTAGTACTAAACAACAGCAACACTTGAACCGTAACATGTCCAAAAAGGAAACAAAACATGAGACGAGTATTGATAGCAAGTCCACGAAGGACATCCAATGGTTTCAGCCACATCCTAATAAACCTGCAGCATTCTTTAGCACCTAACTATCAGCAACAAATCAATGTCCAGATGAGCACCACCACAACAAATCGACACTAACACTTCACCCAAGCAAGGAATCAGCTCACACACGCAAGATGATGATTGCATACATACAAATCATGTGTTGGCAAAAAAATCCAAGCATGAGCTCATCTTCTCTCTCTATTTGGTAACTAACAACCTAAATAAAATAAAATAAAATAAAACATGACGTGTTCATACAGATCCCTCTAAAATTCCTTGGCACAAGTGCATCACATATTATCAACTTAGCAACAGAAGTAGTGAGCACAGGAAGAGGGGGGAGATGGAGGAGCTACCTGCCGCGGTCGCAATGGAAGCAGAGGAGCAGACCCCTCTTGCCCCTCCCCATCAAGCAGGACAGGGCTGCCGGCTGGGTGCGCCCCTACGCCCCCGCCTCCTCGAGTAGGAGACCCCCTTCCCCTGATGCTGCTTGGCGTGCCGCATCACTAGTCACCCTGCACACAGCAAGTTTCAGATGTTCAGAACAGATCAACATGTTGAGCAGTTAGGAAATCATGAGAAGGAAGTGGGAGGGTGGATCACGATGGTCTCACCTCGTTACCGTCGTCCTCATCCAACCCCGGCGACCAAGTACATGATAACCCACAAGTATAGGGGATCACAACAGTTTTTGAGGGCAGAGTATTCAACCCAAATTTATTGATTCAACACAAGGGGAGCCAAAGAATATTCTCAAGTATTAGCAGCTGAGTTGTCAATTCAACCACACCTGGAAACTTAATATCTAGAGCAAAGTATTTAGTAGCAAAGTAATATGATAGTAGTGGTAACGGTAGCAAAAGGTAACGGTAGCAAAAGTAATTTTTTTGGTGTTTTATAGTGATGATAACAATAGCAACGGAAAAGTAAATAAGCGAAGAACAATATATGGAAAGCTCATAGGCAATGGATCGGTGATAGAGAATTATGCCGGATGCGGTTCATCATGTAACAGTCATAACCTAGGGTGACACAGAACTAGCTCCAATTCATCAATGTAATGTAGGCATGTATTCCGAATATAGTCATACGTGCTTATGGAAAAGAACTTGCATGACATCTTTTGCCCTACCCTCCCGTGGCAGCGGGGTCCTAGTGGAAACTAAGGGATATTAAGGCCTCCTTTTAATAGAGTACCGGACCAAAGCATTAACACATAGTGAATACATGAACTCCTCAAACTACGGTCATCACCCGGAGTGGTCCCGATTATTGTCACTTCGGGGTTGCCGGATCATAACACATAGTAGGTGACTATAGACTTGAAAGATAGGATCAAGAACTCACATATATTCTTGAAAACATAATAGGTTCAGATCTGAAATCATGGCACTTGGGCCCTAGTGACAAGCATTAAGCATAGCAGAGTCATAGCAACATCAATCTCAGAACATAGTGGATACTAGGGATCAAACCCTAACAAAACTAACTCGATTACATGATAAATCTCATCCAACCCATCACCGTCCAGCAAGCCTACGATGGAATTACTCACGCACGGCGGTGAGCATCATGAAATTGGTGATGGAGGATGGTTGATGATGATGATGGCGACAGATTCCCCTCTCCGGAGCCCTGAACGGACTCCAGATCAGCCCTCCCGAGAGAGTTTAGGGCTTGGCGGCGGCTCCGTGTCGTAAAACGCGATGAATCCTTCTCCTTTATTTTTTTCTCCCCGAACACGAATATATGGAGTTGGAGTTGAGGTCGGTGGAGCTCCAGGGGGCCCATGAGGCAGGGGGCGCGCCCCCCACCCTCGTGGCTAGGGTGTGGGCCCCCTGTCCTTGATTCTTTACCAGTATTTTTTATTATTTCCAAAAATAATCTCCGTGGAGTTTCAGGTCATTCCGAGAACTTTTGTTTCTGCACATAAATAACACCATGGTAATTCTGCTAAAAACAGCGTCAGTCCAGGTTACTTCCATTCAAATCATGCAACTTAGAGTCCAAAACAAGGGCAAAAGTGTTTGGAAAAGTAGATACGACGGAGACGTATCAACTCCCCCAAGCTTAAATCTTTGCTTGTCCTCAAGCAATTCAGTTGACAAACTGAAAGTGATAAAGAAAAACTTTTACAAACTCTGTTTGCTCTTGTTGTTGTAAATATGTAAAGCCAGCATTCAAGTTTTCAGCAAAGATTATGAACTAACCATATTCACAATAACTCTTAGGTCACATGTTTACTCATATCAATGGCATAATCAACTAGCGAGCAATAATAATAAATCTCGGATACCAACACTGTTAAGGCATATCTCTCTCGATGTAGTTTTGGTGATTGATGACAACATATTTGCAGACTAACCTTGTGCGTTGAGCGTTTCAGAGATTCATCCTTCGGCTCAAGACGATTTCTCTCCCCTCAGAGTGTTTTTCAAGACGGTGTAGCTCTTTGGTTTCTTGTTGGTGGACTAGTTTCTTAGGAGCCACCGTACTATCAAGAGGGGGTCTGCTTTGGTTTGGCTAGGGTGGAATCATCACGTACACTTTCGTTTCACACCCTCTGGGCCTTTCGCAACGGTTGTAGGTGCAGTAGTACCGCTCTAGAGGGGTAGTACCGCCCTGCCACCGCGGCAGTACCGCGCTAAGCCCGTCCAGCAGTACCGCGCTGGGCCAGTCCCTCCTATGTCTTCTAGTCCTCTCTGCTGGGCGGTAGTACAGTAGGGGGAGCGGTAGTACTGCTGGGTCCAGCGGTAGTACCGCTGCCCTCTGGGGTAGTACCGCCCTCTGCGGGGCTGTTTAGTGGGGTAACGATTGGATTGTTACCCCCACTATAAAAGGGGGTCCCCTTCTTCCCCGTTGACCTACCTCTTCCCCCTCAAGCTCCATTAATGCTCCAAGCTCCATTTTCGCCCGATCTCTCTCTCTAGCCAATCAAACTTGTTGATTTGCTCGAGAGTGGTTGAGAAGGCCCCGATCTACACTTCCACCAAGAGATATTTGATTCCCCCACCTATCCCTAGCGGATCTTGTTACTCTTGGGTGTTTGAGCATCCTAGATGGTTGAGGTCACCACAGAGCCATAGTCCATTGTGGTGAAGCTTTGTGGTATTGTTGGGAGCCTCCGATTAAGTTGTGGAGATTGCCCCAACCTTGTTTGTAAAGGTCCGGTTGCCGCCTCCAAGGGCACCAATAGTGGAATCACGGCATCTCGCATTGTGTGAGGGCGTGAGGAGAATACGGTAGCCCTAGTGGCTTCTTGGGGAGCATTGTGCCTCCACACCGCTCTAACGGAGACGTACTTCCCCTCAAAAGGAAGGAACTTCGGTAACACATCCTCGTCTTCACCGGGTCCACTCTTGGTTATCTCTCTCCTTTACTTGTGTAAGCTCATTAGTGTTCCTTCTCTTACTTGCGTGTTTGTTCGTTGTTGTTGCATCATATAGGCTGCTCACCTAGTTGCACATCTAGACAACCTACTTTGATGCAAAGTTTAATTTGGTAAAGAAAAGTTAAAAATTGTTAGTTGCCTATTCACCCCCCTCTAGTCAACCATATCGATCCTTTCAATTGGTATCAGAGCCTCGTCTCTTTACTAAGGACTTTGTCGTCCGAAGAGTATGGTTGATACCGTAGAAGGTGTGGAGGAACACTCCGGTGTGAATCCGATCTCGTCTACGGGCGATGGGGGAACCTCGGTCTCTCGTGAGGAGTTCAATGTGGCCTTGGAGACATTGAAAACCTCCATGACGACCGAGGTTGAAAGCATGTTTACTAAATCCATTGAAGGGCTTAAACTATCCACCGCACCATTGAAAGTGGGTGATCCCACTAACAAGGTGATGGATGCTATCTCCGACAAGGGGGAATCTAGTAGTGAAAAGGCTCCTTCTTATAGTGGTAAAAATGGCACCGGCATCTTTGCTCATGTGGAACCACCACTTGTTTATGGTGGACCGGTTCCTTCCACTCATTTGAATCATGCCGGTCCTCCCCCTAAGATTGTGAAAAATGAGGACTTTGATTCTTGGGTTTATCGATTTAAGCATCATTTAAATCATGTGAACACTAATCTTTGGAGAATCATTGAAGAAGGTTTTCATCCGCATGATCCAAGCAACTTCACTCCTCAAGAAGTCATGGATAATCAATTCAATGAGAATGATCTCTTCATCATTTAAGATGCAATTCCACCTGAAGATCTACCTCATCTTCGGCCCTTCGCCTTGGCCAAAGATGCATGGCTTTGTGTTGTCTCTCTGTACCGGGGAAGCGCAAGCATTCAACGCTCCAACTATGAAGTAGTGCAAGATGAAGCCGATGAGTTTGCAATGAAAGAAGATGAAGAACCTCGTGAGCTTTATCGAAGAGTAACCAAACTCGCGGTCTCACTCCGAGATCACGAGAGCAATGACACGGATGACAATTGGATCAAGCGCAAATTCCTCAAGGCAATGATGCCTTACCATAAGGCCATGTCCTCCGTCATTCGTCAAAGGCCGGACTTCCACACTTTGACCTCAAGTGAAGTGTTGGATGAGTTTGTGGCTATGAACATATTGGACAAGACCGCCGACAATGCAGTGCTTTGTTCTCAAAGGGCAAAGAAGCCCAACCTTGCATTGAAGGCAAAGGTTTGCGTTGAAGAAGAAGAAGAGGAAGAAGAGGAAAGCAACCCTGAAGATACAAAGTATGCTTATCATGAACACATGGCACTTGCTTCAAGACAATTTTGGAGTAAGAAAAACTCAAGGCCAAACTTCAACAAGAACAACTTAAGTGGCACGAAGAGCAAGCAACATGTAAGGACTTGCTACAATTGTGGCAATGTGAGTCATTTTGTTGCGGAGTGCCCGTATGAGAAAAGGGAAGACAATGGTGGCAAGCTCATTCGAAAGGACAAAGCCAAGTCTTTCCCCAACAAGAGCAACTTCATCAAGAAAACCCCTCACAAGGCATTGGTGGTTCAAGAAGAGTACCATGAGGATGATGATGATGATGAAGATGGTGAGTCGGTTGCCATGGCCTCCGTTGCCATTGCAAAAACTCCACGAATTAATTGAATATCCTTTTTGTTTTACGAGATTTTTGCTAAAGTTTCATTTACGCCTAATTAACATCGAGTAGACCCTGTTATTGTTCGACTCACCCAATGAGAACATCACCGCCAAGTGCCTCATGGCTAAAGCCACCAACAAGGTAACTCCCAACATCAAAACTACCATCATTAATAATCCTTCCTTGACGGATTGCATTGATGAATGTGAGGGATCTAATGTGGAGGAAAATGAGTTTGAGTCCTTTATGGGTAAACTCAAGGGTAAATCCAAGAAGTATTTTGTTGCTCTCTTGGAACAACTTGGTGAAGCCAATGACGTGATCGAGTCTCATGAAGATACCATCTCCAAGATGGAGGGGCATAGTCGTGACTATGCCGATGAGATTTTGGATCTTTCCAATGCCCTTGAGGAAGAGCGTGGTCTTCGTTTGGCTCTTGAGGAGTCACACAACGATGATCATGCTAAGTTAAAGAAAGATTTTGATCATGCTCTCGTTGTTTCTCGCGTGCTGAACTCCGAGAAGTCCAAACTTGGGGTTGATCTTGCTAGACTCAAGGAGGAGTTTGATCTACTTGACAAGGCTCACAAGGTCTTGAAGGGTGCTCATGCTAGCCTCAAAGAGTCTCATGATCAACTCCAAGTGAAGCTAACCAAGGAGAAAGCCACCTTTCCTCGTATGATGTTAATTGATAATGCAAATGCTACTAACCCGTGTTGTGAGCATGTGCATCTTGTTGAGGAGAACGCTAAGCTAAAGGTGCAACTTGAGAAAGGTCTTGTGTGTTGGATACAAGGCGAGAAGAGCCTCAACGACCTCTTGACCAACCAAAAGGGAGTTGTGGCCAAGGAAGGGATTGGGTACGTGCCCAAGTCCAAGAACGAGAAGAAGAATGACAAGGCCAAACGACCTCCTCCTCTCAAGCAAACCTTTGTGAAGGAGGGTGAGGGTGCTACTAAGGAGAAGGATAAAAACTCCATGAAGGGTATTGATGCCAAGAAGGGAAACTCTCCCCTTCCCAACATAAAGCCTGCGACTTTAACCCTTCTTATATGTTGTGCCGCGCTAGAGATGGGCATGTTTATGCAAAATTTGTTGGTTCTCTTTATGAGTACATTGAATGGTCTATTTGGGTTCCTAAGACCCTTGTTACTAACATCAAAGGACCCATTATAAAATGGGTACCTAAAACCAAGCATTGATCTCTTGTAGGTGTTTGCTTCCGGTGGGGAATCATGGTTGCTCGATAGTGGAGCTACTAATCATATGACCGGAAGCAAGGACTTGGTGGTGGACGTGAAAAAGATTCCATCCATGCCCACCAATGTTGAGTGGGGTGATGCCTCGTCTTCTAAGGTATTGGGACTCGGCAAAGTTGTCATTTCTCATGATCTTACGATCGAGAAGGTCATGCTTGTTGAGTCCCTTGCATACAATTTACTTTCCGTTCGTCAACTAGCACTCATGGGCTTTGCCACTTTCTTTGATATTGATTCTGTGGCCCTCTTGTGGAGCAAGACTCTTAAAGTATCCTTTGTTGGGCATGTCGAGAATGGTCTCTATGTGATTAAGTTTTCGAAGCGACCCACTAAGACCGCGATATGCCTAATGGCTAAAGTTGACGTGGGATGGCTTTGGCATCGCCGTTTAGCCCACGTCAATATGAGATCTTCGCAAAGTCTTCTCAAGGGGGACCATGTCCGTGGACTAACAAATGTTAGTTTTGCCAAATATCGTGCTTGTAGTGCTTGCATCGAAGGAAAGCTACATGAGAAGGCTCATCGTCCCACGACTATCATCTACTCGAAGAGGCCTTTGGAGCTCCTTCACTTGGATC
Source organism: Triticum urartu (assembly GCF_056163025.1). NCBI lineage: Eukaryota > Viridiplantae > Streptophyta > Magnoliopsida > Poales > Poaceae > Triticum > Triticum urartu. The sequence goes on along the minus strand of NC_141875.1, from coordinate 107,375,138 downwards.
TCTTTGGACCTCCATCCTTTGATAGTCTTGGGGGTAGAAAGTATTGCTTGGTGATTGTAGATGACTATTCAAGATACACTTGGGTATATTTATTCAAGAGGAAGAGCGAGACCCAACAAACCGTCATCGACTTTGCAAATGAAGCTCAACGACAACAAAATGCAAAGATCTTGACAATAAGAAGTGGCAACGGCTCCGAGTTCAAGAACTACACCTTGGATGAGTTTTTGAGTGATGAGGGAATCAAGCATCAATATTCCGCACCTTATACCCCTCAACAAAATGGTGTAGCGGAGAGGAAGAACCAGACGTTGATGGATGCGGCAAGGACCATGATGGCAGAGTTCAAGTCTCCCTACAACTTTTGGGCCGAAGCCATGAACACCGCGTGCCATGCATCTAATCGGCTCTACCTCCGCAAAGGCTTGAACAAGACTCCATATGAGATACTCACTGGTAATAAGCCCAACCTCAAGTACTTCCGGGTGTTCGGGTGTAAGTGTTTCATTCTCAAGAAAGGTGTCTGTTTGTCTAAATTTGAGGCTAGAGCTTATGAGGGCATATTTGTTGGTTATGCTACAAACTCTCATGCTTACCGTGTTCTCAATAAGTCCACGAGACTTATTGAGGAAAGGTGTAACGTGGAGTTTGATGAGAATAATGGGCTCCCAAGTGGAGCAAAGTGGTAGTTGTGATGTAGGTGATGACATTCCTCCCCAAGCCATAAGAAGAATTGGTATTGGTCATATCCTACCCATTGAGGAACCCCTTGTGGCCGAAGGAGAAGGACAATGTTCTACTCAAGTGGAACCTTCACCAACCCAAGACCCACACGCTTCCGAAGAACAAAGTGAGGGCCCTCAACCTCAATAACAAGACCAAGGGCAAGATCAATCTCAAGATGGTGTTGTAACATCAAGTGATGCCCAAGGTCAAGCTCCCTCCTCCGAGCAAGTTCAAGATCAAGTTCCACGAGATCAAGAACAAGCTCAAGTCGACGCTCAAGATGATCAAGTGACCACTCCTCGTCTCACCCCTGAGGAGGAATTGGAGCGTCGTGCCGCCAAGGTTGCTTCCAAGCTCTCCACCAAGGATCATCTCATGGCGAATGTGCTTGGAAGCTTAAGAAAGTGGGTAAGCACTCATAGACAATTAGCAAACTATTGTGAAAATCATGCGTTTGTCTCTTGTGTCGAACCCCACAAGGTCTATGAGGCGCTTGAAGATCCGGATTCGCTCAATGCCATGCATGAAGAACTCAACAACTTCGAGCGCAACAAAGTCTGGAGATTGGTGCCAAGACCGACGGTGAACCACAATGTCATTGGAACCAAGTGGATATTTAAGAACAAGCAAGATGCTCATGGGATTATCATTCGCAACAAGGCTCGTTTGGTAGCACAAGGCTACTCCCAAGTCGAGGGTATCGACTATGGTGAAACCTTTGCTCACGTTGCTCATCTTGAATCCATTCGCATGTTGATTGCATATGCTTCTCATCATAACTTTAAGTTACAACAAATGGATGTGAAGATTGCTTTTCTTAATGGTCCTATTAATGAGTTGGTTTATGTCAAGCAACCCCCCGGGTTCGAGGATCCCTACTTTCCCGATCATGTGTATCAACTCGATAAGGCACTCTATGGCCTTAAACAAGCCCCACGCGCGTGGTATGACCACCTTACCGAGTTGTTACAAGACCGTGGTTTTGAAGTTGGGCTAATCGACCCCAGTCTTTTTACTAAGAAGGTCAAAGGGGAGTTGTTTGTGTGCCAATTATATGTTGATGATATTATCTTTGGTTCCCCTAACAAAGCTTTCAATGAGGAATTTGCCGCTCTCATGACCTCAAAGTTTGAGATGTCTTCCATGGGAGAGTTGAAGTTCTTTCTCGGGTTCGAAGTGAAGCAAAGGAGAGAAGGAACTTTCATCAACCAAGCCAAATACACTCAAGACATGCTTAAGAGATTCAAGCTAAGTGATGTCAAGCCGGCGTCCACTCCCATGCCCACCAAGTGCCAACTTGACATTGATCCCAATGGTAAAGCGGTGGATCAAAAGGTATATCGCTCTATGATTGGCTCCTTGCTTTACCTTTGTGCATCTAGACCGGATATCATGTTGAGTGTGGGAATTTGTGCACGGTTTCAAGCCGCACCTAAGGAAAGTAACTATGTGGCGGTCAAACGAATCTTTCGATATTTGGCTCATACCCCAAACTTTGGCTTATGGTACCCAAGAGGAGCAAATTTCAAGCTTGTAGGTTATTCAGACTCGGATTGGGCGGGAGACAAAGTGGATAGGAAGTCCACTTTCGGAGGGTGCCAATTTCTTGGTTGCTCTTTGATAAGTGGGTCTTCTAAGAAGCAAAGTTGTGTGTCTCTCTCGTCCATGGAAGCGGAGTATGTGGCTACTGGTAGTTGTTGTGCACAACTTTTATGGATGAGGCAAACTTTAAAGGATTACGGTGTCACTTTTGACAAAGTGCCTCTTTGGGACAATGAAAGTGCCATCAAGATTTCCCTCAACCCGGTGCAACACTTCAAGACAAAGCATATTGAGATTAGGTATCACTTCATCCAGGATCACATTAGGCGAGGGGAGATCGAGCTCAACTATGTCAACACTCATGATAACCTTGGAGATATCTTCACGAAGCCTTTGGATGAAGCAAGATTTCGCGAGTTAAGGCTTGAGCTAAATATCATTGATTCGAGTAATGTGACTTGAACCCTTGCACACCCCACCTCATTCAACTTGTTGTCTAGTTTAGGTGTAGGCATGGACATAGGGGGAGTGTTGTTCTCTCAATGAACTTTCCCTCCCCCCATAATGCATAAACTAACCAAACTCTTTCACATTGGCCATCTCTTTATGGTACTTGTGCTTCAAAGATGAGTGTTGGTCATGGTCCCAAGGTTAAAATCTTCGCGGCGCCATACCTCTAAACTCAAACATAGGTGGCCTCGGCCATCGTCCTCTCTTGGAGAGGCGTGTATCTTCTTTCTTCTTGTTAGTTTTGTGTGTGTGTGTCTTTTCGTTTTGTCTCGGTTTCCGCTCGTGTGTTCTGCCCGGTTTGGTCGGATATTTTTGCGGCAGAGCGGTACTACCGCTGCGTGAGCGGTACTACCGCTGACAAGCGTCAAGCGGTACTACCGCCCACCCAGCGGTACTACCGCTGCGGGGCAGGCGACTGGGGGGTTAAGTCGGGGCAGGGGGAGTTGCTTCTCCCCCATACCCATTCGCCCCCACTCGTCTTCTTCATTGCTCCTGCAACCTCTCGCCGCAGGAGGGGCCCGGTCGGCCGCCGTTTTCGTGCCGTCCCTCTCCATTTCCTCCGATGGAGTCGATCCCCACCTCGTCCTCTTGCCATGGATGCCGGTATTTCCCCTGTTCTCGTTCTCTCTTTGCCTAGATCTTGCATCTAGTTTTTAGGGGCAATAGGCATTGTTCTTCTTGTCTTTTGGCTAAGTCAAGGCTTGAGTAGGATGGAGATGGCCTCTAGGCTCTGTGGATTGAAGTTTGGTACGCTTATTTTTGAATTTGGCATCTCCGGTAGTGCCGGATCTGACCACGGTAGTGAAGAACCGCCGTTCCCCATCTGGCGCGGTACTACCGCTCGCCTCGAGCGGTACTACCGCTCTTGTTTCACGGTACTACCACTAGGGTGGTACTGCCGCTGGTTGGTCGCAGTACTACCGTTGTATGCCCAGTTCCGTCTTTTTCCTACCACGCTTTGATCCTTGTTGTTTTGTTTGGTGGTTTATGCTCTTTTCTTTTGTGTGTTTCTTCTAGTCGTGTGTTTGGTTCCAGGTGATGATCATCCTGAGCAGCAGGTCCGCCGTGTCAACCCCGGGCATGCAACGTCAAAGCGCTACCGCACCTTTGAGCCAGCAGGTGGTTCCTCTAGTACTCAACCGCCACCAGCAGGCGCAACCTCAAGTGCTCCACCACCACCTTAGCGGTCGAAGAGATTCGCCAACAAGCCAAAGGGAAAGACTATGACTGAGATGACTGCCAAGGAGTTTTGGGCAAAGCATCTCCGCAACCCCTATGAGGAAGACCAAGATCCCACTTTGGTCAATTGCCCGTTCTGGAACCGCTTTCAGTTTGCCATCTATTTTGATGTGATCAAGGCCAAGAAGAATCTCTATGTTGATGTACGCTCCATCGACACGGGTGCTATGGAGAAGGACCCTGAGTACTTTGGCGAAACCCTTCAGATGTGTTCTCAGCTGAACATTCTCAGGATCATGCAGTTCAACAAGGATTTTGATGCAGATTTGGTGGCTCAATTCTTTGCTACCGTTCATCTTGGAACTAATGCCGACAGGACTCTTACTTGGATGACCAATGGCAAGTTGCTTTCCGTCAAGTGGCAGGCCTTCATGGAGTTACTTGATGTGGAAGATCACGGGCTTGAGACTCCAGTCGGCTTCCGCCCTCACCGTAATGCTACATCCACTCACAAGCAAGCCCTTTGTGTTGGGGAACGTAGTAATTTCAAAAAATTTCCTACGCACACGCAAGATCATGGTGATGCATAGCAACGAGAGGGGGAGTATGATCTACATACCTAGTAGATCGACAACGGAAGTGTTTGGTTGATGTAGTCGTACGTCTTCACGATCCGACCGATCAAGCACCGAAACTACGTCACCTCTGAGTTCTAGCACACGTTCAGCTCGATGACGATCCCCGGACTCCGATCCAGCAAAGTGTCGGGGAAGAGTTCCGTCAGCACGACGGCGTGGTGACGATCTTAATGTTCTACCGTCGCAGGGCTTCGCCTAAGCACCGCTACAATATGACCGAGGTGGAATATGGTGGAGGGGGGCACCGCACACGGCTAAGGAACGATCACGAAGATCAACTTGTGTGTCCATGGGGTGCCCCTTGCCTCAGTATATAAAGGATGGAGGAGGAGGAGGCCGGCCAAGGCTTGGTGCGGCCAGGATGTGGAGTCCTACTAGGACTCCAAGTCCTAGTAGGAGTCCACCAAGAGGGGAGGAAGGGAGAAGGAAGTGGAGGAGAAGGAAAGGTGACCGGCCCCCTTTTCCCTAGTCCAATTCGGACTAGAGGGGAGGGGGGGCGCAGCAGCCCCTTGGCCCTTTCTCCTCTTCCCACTAAAGCCCATCAAGGCCCATTGCTTCTCCCGTAACTACCCGGTACTCCGAAAAATACCCGAATCACTCGGAACCTTTCCGATGTCCGAATATAGTCGTCCAATATATCGATCTTTATGTCTCGACCATTTCGAGACTCCTCGTCATGTCCCGATCTCATCCGGGACTCCGAACTCCTTCGGTACATCAAAACTCATAAACTCATAATATAACTGTCATCGAAACCTTAAGCGTGCGGACCCTACGGTTCGAGAACAATGTAGACATGACTGAGACACGTCTCTGGTCAATAACCAATAGCGGGACCTGGATGCCCATATTGGTTCCTACATATTCTACGAAGATCTTTATCGGTCAGACGGCATAACAACATACGTTGTTCCCTTTGTCATCGGTATGTTACTTGCCCGAGATTCGATCGTCGGTATCCAATACCTAGTTCAATCTCGTTACCGACAAGTCTCTTTACTCGTTCCGTAATACATCATCCCGCAACTAACTCATTAGTTGCAATGCTTGCAGGCCTTAAGTAATGTGCATTACCGAGAGGGCCCAGAGATACCTCTCCGACATTCGGAGTGACAAATCCTAATCTCGAAATACGCCAACCCAACATGTACCTTTGGAGACACCTGTAGAGATCCTTTATAATCACCCAGTTACGTTGTGACGTTTGGTAGCACACAAAGTGTTCCTCCGGCAAACGGGAGTCGAATAATCTCATAGTCATAGGAACATGTATAAGTCATGAAGAAAGCAATAGCAGCATACTAAACGATCGGGTGCTAAGCTAATGAAATGGGTCATGTCAATCAGATCATTCAACTAATGATGTGATCCCGTTAATCAAATAACAACTCTTTGTCCATGGTTAGGAAACATAACCATCTTTGATTAATGAGCTAGTCAAGTAGAGGCATACTAGTGACACTCTGTTTGTCTATGTATTCACACATGTATTATGTTTCCGGTTAATACAATTCTAGCATGAATAATAAACATTTATCATGATATAAGGAAATAAATAATAACTTTATTATTGCCTCTAGGGCATATTTCCTTCAGTCTCCCACTTGCACTAGAGTCAATAATCTAGATCACATCGCCATGTGATTTAACATCAATAGTTCACATCTTTATGTGATTGGTTCACATCTCCATGTGACTAACACCCAAAGGGTTTACTAGATTCAATAATCTAGTTCACATCACTATGTGATTAAGACCCAAAAAGTGATCATGTTTTGCTTGTGAGAGAAGTTTAGTCAACGGGTCTGCCACATTCAGATCCGCATGTATTTTGCAAATTTCTATGTCAACAATGCTCTGCATGGAGCTACTCTAGCTAATTGCTCCCACTTTCAATATGTATCCAGATTGAGACTTAGAGTCATCTGGATCAGTGTCAAAACTTGCATCGACGTAACCCTTTACGACGAATCCTTTTTGTCATGTCCATAATCGAGAAACATATCCTTATTCCACTAAGGATAATTTTGACCGCTGTCCAGTGATCTACTCCTAGATCACTATTGTACTCCCTTTCCAAAATCAGTGTAGGGTATACAATAGATCTGGTACACAGCATGGCATACTTTATAGAACCTATGGCCAAGGCATAGGGAATGACTTTCATTCTCATTCTATTTTCTGCCGTGGTCGGGCTTTGAGTCTTACTCAACTTCACACCTTGTAACACAGGAAAGAATTCTTTCTTTGACTGTTCCATTTTGAACTACTTCAAAATCTTGTCAAGGTATGTACTTATTGAAAAAACTTATCAAGCGTCTTGATCTATCTCTATAAATCTTGATGCTCAATATGTAAGCAGCTTCACCGAAGTCTTTCTTTGAAAAATTCCTTTCAAACACTCCTTTATGCTTTACAGAATAATTTTACATTATTTCCGATCAACAATGTCATTCACATATACTTATCAGAAATGCTGTAGTGCTCCCACTCACTTTCTTGTAAATACAGGCTTCACCGCAAGTCTATATAAAACTATATGCTTTGATCAACTTATCAAAGCGTATATTCCAACTCCGAGATGCTTGCACCAGTCCATAGATGGATCGCTGGAGCTTGCATATTTTGTTAGCACCTTTAGGATTGACAAAACCTTCTGGTTGTATCATATACAACTCTTCTTTAAATCCATTAAGGAATGTAGTTTTGTTTATCCATTTGCCATATTTCATAAAATTGCGGCAATTGCTAACATGATTTGGACAGACTTAAGCATCGCTACGAGTGAGAAAATTTCATCGTAGTCAACACCTTGAACTTTGTCAAAAACATTTTTCGACAAGTCTAGCTTTGTAGATAGTAACACTACTATCAGCGTCCATCTTCCTCTTGAAGATCCATTTATTTTCTATTGCTTGCCGATCATCGGGCAAGTCAACCAAAGTCCAAACTTTGTTCTCATACATGGATCATATCTCAGATTTCATGGCCTCAAACCATTTCGCGGAATCTGGGCTCATCATCGCTTCCTCATAGTTCGTAGGTTCATCATGATCTAGTAGCATGACTTCCAGAACAGGATTACCGTACCACTCTGGCACGGATCTCACTCTGGTTGATCTACGAGGTTCAGTAGTATCTTGTTCTGAAGTTTCATGATCATCATCATTAGCTTCCTCACTAACTGGTGTAGTAGTCACAAGAACAGATTTTGTGATGAACTACTTTCCAATAAGGGAGAAGGTACAATTACCTTCTCAAGTTTTCTACTTTCCTCCCACTCACTTCTTTCGAGAGAAACTCCTTCTCTGGAAAGGATCCATTCTTAGCAACGAATGTCTTGCCTTTGGATCTGTGATAGAAGGTGTACCCAACAGTTTCCTTTGGGTATCCTATGAAGACATATTTCTCCGATTTGGTTTTGAGCTTATCAGGATGAAACCTTTTCATATAAGCATCACAATCCCAAACTTTAAGAAACGACAACTTTGGTTTCTTGCCAAACCACAGTTCAGATTGTGTCGTCTCAACGGACTTAGATGGTGCCCTTTTAAACGTGAATGCAGCTGTCTTTAATGCATAACCCCAAAACGATAGTGGTAAATCGGTAAGAAACATCATAGGTCGCACCATATCTAATAAAGTACGGTTATGACGTTCGGACACACCATTACATTGTGGTGTTCCAGGTGGCGTGAGTAGTGAAACTATTTCACATTGTTTTAACTGAAGGCCAAACTCGTAACTCAAATATTTTACCTCTGCGATCATATCGTAGAATTTTTTTATTTTCTTGTTACGATGATTCTCCACTTCACTCTGAAATTCTTTGAACTTTTCAAATGTTTCAAACTTGTGTTTCATCAAGTAGATATACCCATATCTGCTCAAATCATCTGTGAAGGTCAGAAAATAATGATACTTGCCACGAGCTTCAACACTCATCGGATCGCATACATCAGTATGTATTATTTCCAATAAGTCAGTTGCTCGCTCCATTGTTCCGGAGAACGGAGTCTTTAGTCATCTTGCCCATAAGGCATGGTTCGCAAGCACCAAGTGATTCATAATCAAGTGATTCCAAAATCCCATCAGCATGGAGTTTCTTCATGCGCTTTACACCAATATGACCTAAACGGCAGTGCCACAAATAAGTTGCACTATCATTATTAACTTCGCATCTTTTGGTTTCAATATTATGAATATGTGTATCATTACGATCGAGATCCAATGAACTATTTTCATTGGGTGTGTAACCATATAAGGTTTTATTCATGTAAATAGAACAACAATTTATTCTTTTACTTAAATATAACCGTATTACAATAAACATGATCAAATCATATTCATGCTCAACGCAAACACCAAATAACACTTATTTAGGTTCAACACTAATCCCGAAAGTATAGGGAGTGTGCGATGATGATCATATCAATCTTGGAACCACTTCCAACACACATCGTCACTTCACCCTTAACTAGTCTCTGTTCATTCTGCAATTCCCGTTTCGAGTTACTAATCTTAGCAACTGAACTAGTATCAAATACTTAGGGGTTGCTATAAACACTAGTAAAGTACACATCAATAACATGTATATCAAATATACTTATGTTCACTTTGCCATCCTTCTTATCCGCCAATCACTTGGGGTAGTTCCGCTTCCAGTGACCAGTCCCTTTGCAGTAGAAGCACTTAGTCTCAGGCTTAGGACCAGACTTGGGCTTCTTCACTTGAGCAGCAACTTGCTTGCTGTTCTTCTTGAAGTTCCCCTTCTTTCCTTTGCCCTTTTCTTGAAACTAGTGGTCTTGTTAACCATCAACACTTGATGTTTTTCTTCATTTCTACCTTCGTCGATTTCAGCATCACGAAGAGCTTGGGAATTGTTTCCGTTATCCCTTGCATATTATAGTTCATCACGAAGTTCTACTAACTTGGTGATGGTGACTAGAGAATTCTGTCAATCACTATCTTATCTGGAAGATTAACTTCCAATTGATTCAAGCGATTTTAGTACCCAGACAATCTGAGCACATGCTCACTAGTTGAGCGATTCTCCTCCATCTTTTAGCTATAGAACTTGTTGGAGACTTCATATCTCTCAACTCGGGTATTTGCTTGAAATATTAACTTCAACTCCTGGAACATCTCATATGGTCCATGACGTTCAAAACGTCTTTGAAGTCCCGATTCTAAGCCGTTAAGCATGGTGCACTAAACTATCAAGTAGTCATCATATTGAGCTAGCCAAACGTTCATAACATCTGCATCTGCTCCTGCAATAGGTCTGTCACCTAGCGGTGCATCAAGGACATAATTCTTCTGTGCAGCAATGAGGATAAACCTCAGATCACGGATCCAATCCTCATCATTGCTACTAACATCTTTCAACACAATTTTTCTCTAGGAACATATCAAAATAAACATATGAAAGCAACAACGCGAGCTATTGATCTACAACATAGATATGCTAATACTACCAGGACTAAGTTCATGATAAATTAAAGTTCAATTAATCATATTACTTAAGAACTCCCACTTAGATAGACATCCCTCTAATCCTCTAAGTGATCACGTGATCCAAATCAACTAAACCATGTCCGATCATCACGTGAGATGGAGTAGTTTCATTGGTGAACATCACTATGTTGATCATATCTACTATATGATTCATGCTCGACCTTTCGGTCTCCGTGTTCCGAGGCCATATCTGTATATGCTTGGCTCGTCAAGTATAACCTGAGTATTCTGCGTGTGCAACTGTTTTGCACCCGTTGTATTTGAACGTAGAGCCTATCACACCCGATCATCACGTGGTGTCTCAGCACGAAGAACTTTCGCAATGGTGCATACTCAGGGAGAACACTTCTTGATAATTAGTGAGAGATCATCTTATAATGCTACCGTCAATCAAAGCAAGATAAGATGCATAAAAGATAAACATCACATGCAATCAATATAAGTGATATGATATGGCCATCATCATCTTGTGCTTGTGATCTCCATCTCCGAAGCACCGTCATGATCATCATCGTCACCGGCGCGACACCTTGATCTCCATCGTAGCATCGTTGTCGTCTCGCCAATCTTGTGCTTCCACGACTATCGCTACCGTTTAGTGATAAAGTAAAGCATTACATCGCGGTTGCATTGCATACAATAAAGCGACAACCATATGGCTCCTGCCAGTTGCCGATAACTCGGTTACAAAACATGATCATCTCATACAATAAAAATCAGCATCATGTCTTGACCATATCACATCACAACATGCCCTGCAAAAACAAGTTAGACGTCCTCTACTTTGTTGTTGCAAGTTTTACGTGGCTGCTACGGGCTTAAGCAAGAACCAATCTTACCTACGCATCAAAACCACAACGATAGTTTGTCAAGTTGGTGCTGTTTTAACCTTCGCAAGGACCGGGCGTAGCCACACTCAGTTCAACTAAAGTTGGAGAAACTGTCACCCACAAGCCACCTCTGTGCAAAGCACGTCGGGAGAACCGGTCTCGCGTAAGCGTACGCGTAATGTCGGTCTGGGCCGCTTCATCCAACAATACCGCCGAACCAAAGTATGACATGCTGGTAAGCAGTATGACTTATATCGCCCACAACTCACTTGTGTTCTACTCGTGCATATAACATCAACATATAAAACCTAGGCTCGGATGCCACTGTTGGGGAACGTAGTAATTTCAAAAAAATTCCTACGCACACGCAAGATCATGGTGATGCATAGCAACGAGAGGGGGAGTATGATCTACATACCTAGTAGATCGACAACGGAAGCGTTTGGTTGATGTAGTCGTACGTCTTCACGATCCGATCGATCAAGCACCGAAACTACGGCACCTCCGAGTTCTAGCACACGTTCAACTCGATGACGATCCCCGGACTCCGATCCAGCAAAGTGTCGGGGAAGAGTTTCGTCAGCACGATGGCGTGGTGACGATCTTGATGTTCTACCGTCGCAGGGCTTCGCCTAAGCACCGCTACAATATGACCGAGGTGGAATATGGTGGAGGGGGGCACCGCACACGGCTAAGGAACGATCACGAAGATCAACTTGTGTGTCCATGGGGTGCCCCTTGCCTCAGTATATAAAGGATGGAGGAGGAGGAGGCCGGCCAAGGCTTGGTGCGGCCAGGATGTGGAGTCCTACTAGGACTCCAAGTCCTAGTAGGAGTCCACCAAGAGGGGAGGAAGGGAGAAGGAAGTGGAGGAGAAGGAAACGTGGCCGGCCCCCTTTTCCCTAGTCCAATTCGGACTAGAGGGGAGGGGGGCGCAGCAGCCCCTTGGCCCTTTCTCCTCTTCCCACTAAAGCCCATCAAGGCCCATTGCTTCTCCCGTAACTACCCGGTACTCCGAAAAATACCCGAATCACTCAGAACCTTTCCGATGTCCGAATATAGTCGTCCAATATATCGATCTTTACGTCTCGGCCATTTCGAGACTCCTCGTCATGTCCCCGATCTCATCCGGGACTCCGAACTCCTTCCGTACATCAAAACTCATAAACTCATAATATAACTGTCATCGAAACCTTAAGCATGCGGACCCTATGGTTCTAGAACAATGTAGACATGACCGAGACACGTCTCCGGTCAATAACCAATAGCGGCACCTGGATGCCCATATTGGCTCCTACATATTCTACGAAGATCTTTATCGGTCAGACGGCATAACAACATACGTTGTTCCCTTTGTCATCGGTATGTTACTTGCCCGAGATTCGATCGTCGGTATCCAATACCTAGTTCAATCTCGTTACCGGCAAGTCTCTTTACTCGTTCCGTAATACATCATCCCGCAACTAACTCATTAGTTGCAATGCTTGCAAGGCTTAAGTGATGTGCATTACCGAGAGGGCCAGAGATACCTCTCCGACATTCGGAGTGACAAATCCTAATCTCGAAATACGCCAACCCAACATGTACCTTTGGAGACACCTGTAGAGCTCCTTTATAATCACCCAGTTACGTTGTGACGTTTGGTAGCACACAAAGTGTTCCTCCGGCAAACGGGAGTTGCATAATCTCATAGTCATAGGAACATGTATAAGTCATGAAGAAAGCAATAGCAACATACTAAACGATCGGGTGCTAAGCTAATGAAATGGGTCATGTCAATCAGATCATTCAACTAATGATGTGATCCCGTTAATCAAATAACAACTCTTTGTCCATGGTTAGGAAACATAACCATCTTTGATTAACGAGCTAGTCAAGTAGAGGCATACTAGTGACACTCTGTTTGTCTATGTATTCACACATGTATTATGTTTCCGGTTAATACAATTCTAGCATGAATAATAAACATTTATCATGATATAAGGAAATAAATAATAACTTTATTATTGCCTCTAGGGCATATTTCCTTCAAATAACAGTGCACGTGCATTGGACTAAGCTGGAATCTGCAAGCATTCAATAAACAGGAGAAGACAAGGCAATATGGGCTCTTTTGTCAGATCAACAATAATGCATATAAGAGCCACTTTAATAGTTTAATTAAGGTCTTCTCCTATCGACCCCAAAGAAAAGAAAAGAAATAAAACTATTTACACGGGAAAACTCCCAACAAGCAAAAGAAGAACAGGAAATCTTTTTGGGTTTTCTTTTTAATTACTACTACAAGCATAGAAATTAAAGCTAGCTAAAAGCTACAAGTATTTTTTTGTTTTTCTTAAGGTTTATCAAACACACAAGAAGAAAGCATAAAAAGGAAATAAACTAGCATGGATATTACAATGAAAAAGTATGAGCACCAACAACTAGCAATGAGTGTGTGAACATGTATGTAATGTCGGTGGGAATAAGTACTCCCCCAAGCTTAGGCTTTTGTCTTAAGTTGGTCTAATGCCACGGATGGCCTGGCGGATATCCAAAGTTGTAGTTGGGGTCGTACTGAGATGCAGCAGTCATTGCATCATGGGCTGCAGCTTGGAGGCGAGCTATCTCAGCCCTCCTCTTATACTCTTCCGCCTCCTCTCTGGTTAAAAAATATCTCCCTTTTGCCTGAAAGTCAAAGAAAGTAGAAGCAGGGAGAGCGACGTGACAGGTGCATCGTCTGTCAAACATTAGTTGATACTATAGGAACTGATCGTTCCTCTCAACAAAATGATGACGAACCATAGCCTCATAATCCAAATAAGCAGGAGGCAACTCAATATCATCCTCATGTATGGTTATACCAAGAAAATTAGCTATACGGGTTGCATAAATTCCACCGAAGAAATCTCCATTAAATATATTATGATACAACCTACGTGCAACAATGGATCCCAAATTATAAGATTTATCTCCTAACACAGCACTCCTAAGAATACTGAGGTCAGGGACACACATATGACATGCTTCATCTTTACCATTTATGCACCTACCTATGAAGAGAGCAAAATAATGTATAGCAGGAAAATGAATGCTCCCTATGGTAGCTTGTGCTATATCTCTAGATTCCCCCATAGTTATACTAGCAAGAAAATCTCTAAATTCATATTTGCGAGGTTCACTAGCACTACCCCATTGTGGAAGTTTGCAAGCACTGGTAAAGTCCTCTAAGTCCATAGTATAAGAATTTTCATAAAGATCAAACATGACAGTTTGAAGATTATGTGAAGATGAAAATTCAAACCTCCTCACAAAGGAACTAGTGAGATAGTGGTACTGACGGCACTTTTCTGCCTCGAAGCTCACAAGATCAGCGTTACGCAAATATGCGTTAAATTCTTCCTTAATTCCTGCTCGATCCATGAAGTCCTCTGAAGGCCATTCACAAGGCCGCACTAGAGCGTCCCTTGGTGGCTCATCATCAGCATCACGCATTGCAAGCCTGGGTCCTTGTTTCCTTGAAGAACCACCTTGGTACATTTTCCTAAGCATATTTTTTTCCTCTGAAAAATTTCTGAAATTTTTAGTAACTTCAAATAAAAGTAAACCAAACTCAACAAAATTGATAGAAACTACTCCTACAAGTGCCTAGAGCATATATCATGCATTAGAACTACTTGGAACCATATAAATTTGACATGCAAGCTCAAGAACATGGTCACCTAGGCAGCACAAATTTGCAATGAATGAAGCACTAGAACTAAAACTAATTGGACCAATGGAGGAGTCACATACCAAGGAACATTCCCCCAAAGTAGTTTTGTGAGAGGTGCTTTGAGCAAGGAGATCGAAAATCACAGCAAAATGAGCTAGAACTCGTGCTTGAGCTGGATGGTGATTTTTTGGGAGGAAGAAGAAGTGTGTGGGTGTAGGAATAAGTGGAGGGGAGCCACCATGGGCCCACGAGGTAGGGGCGCGCCTAGGGGGGTGGGCGCGCCGTGGACCCTCGTGGTCAGGTGCTTGCTCCCCCTGTTGTGTTCTCAGTGCCAGATATTCTCAAATATTCCAAAAAATCATATTTAAATTTCAGGGCATTTGGAGAACTTTTATTTTCGGGGTATTTTTATATTGCACAGATAATTTAGAAAACAGACAAAAATTACTATTTTTGCTTTATTTAATATAAATAACAGAAAGTAAAAAGAGGGTACAGAGAGTTGTGTTTCTAAATTCATCCATCTCATGCTCATCAAAAGGAATCCACTAACAAGGTTGATCAAGTCTTGTTAACAAACTCATTCCGAGTAACATGGAACCGGAGAATTTTCGAATAACACTAGGTTACCTCAACGGGGATATGCACATCCCCAACAACAAGAATATCATATTTCTTCTTGACAGTAGGAAGAGGAAATTCAAAACCTCCAAAAGTAATCGATGGAATTTTTCCAATAGAGTTTATACTATGAACTTGAGGTTGTTTCCTCAGAAAGTGTACCGTATGCTCATTACCATTAAGATGAAAAGTGACATTGCGTCATTGCCCTTGTTGCAATCAATAACAGCCCCTGAAGTATTCAAAAAGGGTCTTCCAAGAATAATAGACATACTATCGTCCTCGGGAATACCAAGAATAACAAAGTCCGTTAAAATAGTAATGTTTGCAACTACAACAGGCACATCCTCACAAATACCGACAGGTATAGCAGTTGATTTATCAGCCATTTGCAAAGATATTTCGGTAGGTGTCAACTTATTCAAATCAAGTCTACGATATAAAGAGAGAGGCATAACACTAACACCGGCTCCAATATCACATAAAGCAGTTCTAACATAGTTTCTTTTAATGGAGCATGGTATAGTTGGTACTCCTGGATCTCCTAGTTTCTTAGGTATTCCACCCTTAAAAGTATAATTAGCAAGCATGGTGGAAATTTCAGCTTCTGGTATCTTTATTTTATTAGTAACAATATCTTTCATGTACTTAGCATAAGGATTCATTTTAAGCATATCAGTCAAACACATACGCAAAAGGATAGGTCTAATCATTTCAGCAAAGCGCTCAAAATCCTCATCATCCTTTTTCTTGGATGGCTTAGGAGGAAAAGGCACGGGTTTCTGAACCCAAGGCTCTCTTTCCTTACCTTGTTTCCTAGCAACAAAGTCTCTTTTATCATAACATTGATTCTTTGATTGTGGGTTATCAAGATTAACAGTAGGTTCAATCTCTACATCATTATCATTGCTAGGTTGAGCATCAACATGAACATTATCATTAACATTATCACTAGTTTTATGTTCATTACCAGATTGTGTTTCAGCATCAGAAATAGAGATATCGTTGGGATTCTCATGTGTGTCAATAACAGGTTCACTAGAAGCATGCAAAGTCCTATCATTTTTCTTTTTCTTCCTTTTAGAAGGACTAGATGCATCTATATTATTTCTCTGAGAATCTTGCTCAATTCTCTTAGGGTGGCCTTCAGGATACAAAGGTTCCTGAGTCATTTTACCAGTTCTAGTAGCCACTCTAACAGCATAGTCATTATTCTTACTATTCAATTCATTGAGGAAATCATTTTGAGCTTTAAGTACTTGTTCTACTTGAGTGGTAACCATAGAAGCATGTTTACTAATGAGTTTAAGTTCACCTTTAACTCTAGACATATAATCACCCAAGTGTTCAATCATATAAGCATTTTGTTTCAATTGTCTACCAAAGTAAGCATTGAAGTCTTCTTGCCTAACCATAAAGTTATCAAACTCATCCAAACATTGGCTAGCAAACTTAGTAGGAGGGATTTCAGCTTTATCATATCTATAGAAAGAATTTACCTTTACTACATGTGTCGGGTTATCAAGACCATGTGTTTCTTCAATAGGTGGTAAATTAAGACCATGTATTTCTTCAATAGGAGGTAAATTCTTAACATCTTCAGCTTTAATACCCTTTTCTTTCATGGATTTCTTTGCCTCTTGCATATCTTCAGGACTGAGAAATAGAACACCCCTTTTCTTTGGAGTTGGTTTAGGAATAGGCTCAGGAAGTGTCCAATTATTTTCATTTGTCAACATATTATTCAATAGAATTTCAGCTTCATCCGGTGTTCTTTCCCTGAAAACAGAACCAGCACAACTATCCAGGTGGTCTCTGGAAGCATCGGTTAGTCCATTATAAAAGATATCAAGTATTTCATTTTTCTTAAGAGGATGACCAGGCAAAGCATTAAGTAATTGGAGAAGCCTCCCCCAAGCTTGTGGGAGACTCTCTTCTTCAATTTGCACAAAATTATATATTTCCCTTAAAGTAGCTTGTTTCTTATGAGCAGGGAAATATTTAGCATAGAAGTAATAAATCATACCCTAGGGACTACGGACACAACCAGGATCAAGAGAATTAAACCATATCTTAGCATCACCCTTTAATGAGAACAGAAATATTTTAAGGATATAAAAGTAGCGAGTTCTCTCATCATTAGTGAACAGGGTGGCTATATCATTTAATTTAGTAAGATGTGCCACAGCAGTTTCAGATTCATAACCATAAAAAGGATCAGATTCAACCAAACTAATTATACCAGGTTCGACAGAGAATTCATAATCCTTATCAGTAACAAATATAGGTGAAGTAGCATAAGTAGGATCATATTTCATTCTAGCATTCAGAGTTTTTTGTTTCAGCTTAGCTAATAATTTCTTAAGATCACTTCTATCATTGCATGCAAGAAAGTCTCTTTTAGTTTATTCATCCATAACATAGCCCTCGGGCACAACAGGTAATTCATATTTATTAGGAGAGCCTTCATCATCACTTTCATCAATATTATCAGTTTCAATAATTTCATTCTCTCTAGCCCTAGCAAGTTGTTCATCAAGAAATTCACCAAGTGGCACAGTAGTATCAAGCATAGACGTAGTTTCATCATAACTATCATGCATAGCAGAAGTGGCATCATCAATAATATGCGACATATCAGAATTAATAGCAGAAGCAGGTCTAGGTGTCGCAAGCTTACTCAAAACAGAAGGTGAATCAAGTGCAGAGCTAGATGACAGTTCCTTACCTCCCCTCGTAGTTGAGGGATAAATTTTTGTTTTCGCGTCTTTCAAGTTCTTCATAGTGACCAGCAGATATAAATCCCAAGTGACTCAAAGAATAGAGCTATGCTCCCCGGTAACGGCGCTAGAAAATAGTCTTGATAACCCACAAGTATAGGGGATCGCAAAAGTTTTTAAGGGTAGAGTATTCAACCGAAATTTATTGATTCGACACAAGGGGAGCCAAAGAATATTCTCAAGTATTAGCAGCTGAGTTGTCAATTCAACCACACCTGGAAACTTAATATCTGTAGCAAAGTAATATGATAGTAGTGGTAATGGTAGCAAAGTAATATTTTTGGTGTTTTATAGTGATGATAACAATAGCAACGGAAAAGTAAATAAGCGAAGAACAATATATGGAAAGCTCGTAGGCAATGGATCGGTGATAGAGAATTATGCCGGATGCGGTTCATCATGTAACAGTCATAACCTAGGGTGACACAGAACTAGCTCCAATTCATCAATGTAATGTAGGCATGTATCCCGAATATAGTCATACGTGCTTATGGAAAAGAATTTGCATGACATCTTTTGTCCTACCCTCCCGTGGTAGCGGGGTCCTAGTGGAAACTAAGGGATATTAAGGCCTCCTTTTAATAGAGTACCAGACCAAAGCATTAACACATAGTGAATACATGAACTCCTCAAACTACGGTCATCACCGGGAGTGGTCCCGATTATTGTCACTTCGGGGTTGCCGGATCATATCACATAGTAGGTGACTATAGACTTGCAAGATAGGATCAAGAACTCACATATATTCATGAAAACATAATAGGTTCAGATCTGAAATAATGGCACTCGGGCCCTAGTGACAAGCATTAAGCATAGCAAAGTCATAGCAACATCAATCTCAGAACATAGTCGATACTAGGGATCAAACCCTAACAAAACTAACTCGATTACATGATAAATCTCATCCAACCCATCACCATCCAGCAAGCCTACGATGGAATTACTCACGCGCGGCGGTGAGCATCATGAAATTGGTGATGGAGGATGGTTGATGATGACGATGGCGACGGGTTCCCCTCTCCGGAGCCCCGAACGGACTCCAGATCAGCCCTCCCGAGAGAGTTTAGGGCTTGGCGGCGGCTCCGTATCGTAAAACGTGATGAATCCTTCTCCTTTATTTTTTTTCTCCCCGAACACGAATATATGGAGTTGGAGTTGAGGTCGGTGGAGCTCCAGGGGGCCCACGAGGCAGGGGCCCACCCAGGGGGCAGGCGCACCCCCACCCTCATGGCTAGGGTGTGGGCCCCTTGGCCTTGATTCTTTGCCAGTATTTTTCATTATTTCCAAAAATAATCTCCGTGGAGTTTCAGGTCATTCCGAGAACTTTTGTTTGTGCACATAAATAACACCATGGTAATTCTGCTGAGAACAGCGTCAGTCCGGGTTAGTTCCATTCAAATCATGCAAGTTAGAGTCCAAAACAAGGGCAAAAGTGTTTGGAAAAGTAGATACGACGGAGACGTATCAGTACACATCCAAGCCAGTTTACGAATCCATGAGTGCTAGCTTGCCTACCAGCTCCAGCATTGTGCCCCTGGATGCCACAAAAACAACCTGACTTATAAGCATAGATAGAGAAGACCAAAAGCGAAACAACACACTAATGCTACAGTGCCTCAGAGTATAATTTTAATATAGCCAGCAACACATAAAGAAATAATATCTATAGATGATTCCATACAAAGTAGAATAGTTGTACTTGGGAATGCACACTAGCTAACAGAATGTCCACAATAAATATTTTGGCTAAACTACTTTCCTTGACAGCTTTACCAATTACAACAATGATTCATCCCACTATTCCTAGAGGTTGTAAGGAATCAACCCAACCACTGTTGTGTGGAACTGAACCCCGAGCTCCTTCCTTATTTAACAACCTGAAGTATGCATGCTGCAGATTTGTACAATTTCTAGACTAAACGAACTCCTTGTGTACCTTAACGGATAAATTAATAGTCCATTCATGTGCTGATTACCTAGACTACATTGCAAGCAACTTGTGCAAAGGGCATAATTGAGCAACTCTTTGCCCTTCACCATACAGAAACTTGGGCCTGACGAGATATTGATTTTATTGAATCCACGATCGGCTTATGCGGAAACCAACCCATCCACAGCTAACGCGGGATATTCCTAGGTAAGTGTTGATCAAAATGTTGGCACCAAGGTAAGGCACCCAATTAAACATGCGAGGCCATGAATCTGGCACGGGCAGACCCGGAACAACACCAACGGCGGGAGGCACGGCGCCGCAAGGAATCAAAGCAGCGTCGTTGACTCGCTGGAGTGGCCGTGAAGGACGGGGCAGAGGGGGAAAGGGGTCAGGAGAATACTTACAGCTCTCGGGGTCGTCGGTGCAGCCCAAGATCCCGGTGGACCACGGCTCGTCGGCGGGCGGCTCGTAGCTCTCCGGGAGGACCTGGCTGCACTCGCCGCACCTCCGGCCCTCGAGCTGCAGCAGATCAGATCGGGTAATGGGGTGAGACGACATGAGCATCGTAGGGGATGGGTGAGAAGCGGTGGGGAAGGGACGCACTTGGGGGACGTGGACGGGCTGGTTGAGCTCGTCGGGGCGGATGTCCTCGCCGGGGGCGTCCTGGTCCTTGGTGAGCTTGACGTAGCGGGACGGGTGGCCCTCCTCCGCGAGAGGGGAAGGTCGCCAGCGAGGCTGAGGCGGGCCGCTCGCTTGATCTAGAAGGGGCGGGGGCGGAGGGGCCAGGGTGCGGCGGTGGGCAGGACCGATGGGAGAGGACGACGACGAGGCGATGGGGAAGTGGGAGTTAGGGTTTGGGGGTAGTTGGGCTGCGGTTGGGTGAGAGGGCGAGGGGGTGAGGGCTGTCGTTGGATCTGCAAGAATCCGACGGTGTTTGATCATGATCCGCGTGATATGCTCATGGACCAATCAGAACACAACAAATAATATGAAGACCTTGTGACCAATAAATTGGTCGTAATCGATTAAAGATAGTTTTTCATGAAAAAAATCATTTTTCATTTTTCCAGTGTTCAAAATGACTTTTTTTGTAAAAGACCTATTGAATATTTGTTCAAATGATATCATATTTTGCACAAGTTTACATCTTGGATTGTCAAACAATATTGACAAAGGGAGTTTTCATTTTCTTTGGACGAAAAATCAATTTTCTATTTTCCGAGTGCCCAAAATAATCTTTTTGTGAAGGACCTACCATATATTTGTAGCAAAATTGGACCAAATCAATTTTATAAAATACTATGCCATATTTAATGCACAATTGACCAAATTGTTGGGTATCAAAAGCTTTGATCCACCTCTCGTGAAAAAGACAAAATTCCGCCGATTTAGCACGAAGCGGGTCAAATTTGAACTGTATCTGCCTCATAGTTTGCTCTTTATTTTTTTTAGAAAATCATTTCTAGGTACATAAGTATCTATTTAATCAGAGAAACATCAAAAATTTTCCAAGATTCAACCACTAGCTAGGAACGGTCAAGCCCGCCATTTTGACCGCATTTTGAAACGGGCATAAAAAATTAAAAAAAATTAGAAAACCTTCGCATTGTGTCATCATATGTGACCAAGTTACCAGGAAAAATAATAAACTTGTAATAAGGCAATTATTTAAAATATATATTCTCAGAAATGAGCTATCATGTGTGAAGATTCATGACTTTCAAGTCAAATGATCAACCTTATGGCCACATTCTCAAATGATCTCATATTGTGCACAAGGGTACATCTTGGAATTCCTAACAATGTTTCCTAAGGGAGTTTTCATTTTCTTTGCATGGAAAATTCATTTTCCATTTTTTGAGTGCCCGAAATGAGTTTTTTTTGTGAAGGACCTACCATATATTTGTTGCAAAATTGGACCAAATCAATTTTCTAAAATACTAGGCCATATTTAATTCACAATTGACAAAATAGTTGGGTGTCAAAAGTTTTGATCCACCTCTGGTGAAAAAGACAAATTTCCGCCGATTCAGTAGGAAGCAGGTCAAATTTGAACTGTAGCCGCCTCATAGTTTGCTCTTTATTTTTCCAAAAATCATTTCTAGGTACACAACTATCTATTTAATCAGAGAAATGTCAAAAGGTTTCCAAGATTCAACAACTAGCTAGGAACGATCAAGCCCGCCGTTCTGACCGCATTTTGAAACGGGCATAAAAAATTAAAAAAATCAGAAATTTGCAAACCTTCGCATTTTGTCATCATATGTGACCAAGTATTCAGAAAAAATAATAAACTTGTAATATGGTAATTATTTTAAAGAAGTGTTCTCAGAAATGAGCTATCATGCGTGAAGATTAATTGCTTTCAAGCCAAATGATCAATCTTATGGCCACATTCATGGCATAGTTTGTTCAAATGATCTCATATTGTGCACAAGGGTGTATCTTGGAATTCCAAATAATGTTGCCTAAGGGAGTTTTCATTTTCTTTGCACGGAAATTCATTTTCCATTTTTTGAGTGCCCGAAATGAGGGTTTTTGTGAAGGACCTACCATATATTTGTTGCAAAAATGGACCAAATCAATTTTATAAAATACTAGGCCATGTTTAATTCACAATTGACACAATGGTTGGGTGTAAAAAGCCTTGATCCACCTCTTGTGAAAAAGACAAATTTCCGTCGATTTAGTAGGAAGCGGGTCAAATTTGAATTATAGCTGCCTCATAGTTTGCTCTTTATTTTTTTCAAAAATCATTTCTAGGTACATAACTATCTATTTAATCAAAGAAACATCAAAAGGTTTCCAAGATTCAACAACTAGCTAGGAACGGTCAAGCCCGCCGTTCTGACTGCATTTTGAAACGGGCATACAAAATTCAAAAAAATCAAAATATTGAAAAACCTTCGCATTGTGTCATTACATGTGACCAAGTTACCAGGAAAAATAATAAACTTGTAATACAACAATTATTTTAGAAAAGTGTTCTCAGAAATGAGCTATCATGTGTGAAGATTCATGGATTTCAAGCCAAATGATCAATCTTATGTCCACATTCATGACATAGTTTGTTCAAATGATCTCCTATAGTGCACAAGTGTGAATCTTGGAATGGCAAACAATGTTGACTAAGGAAGTTTTCATTTTCTTTGGACGAAAAATTCATTTTCCATTTTTTAAGTGCCCAAAATGAGTTTCTTTTGTGAAGGACCTACCATATATTTGTTGGAAAATTGTACCAAATCAGTTTTATAAAATACTAGGCCATATTCAATGCACAATTGACCAAATGGTTGGGTGTCAAAAGATTTGATCCACCTCTCGTGAAAAAGACAAATTTTCGTTGATTCAGCAGGAAGCGGGTCAAATTTGAACTACAGCTGCCTCATAATTTGCTATTTATTTTTTCAAAAAATCATTTCTAGGTACATAAGTATCTCTTTAATAAGAGAAACAGCAAAAAAAATTCCAAGATTAAACTACTAGCTAGGAACGGTCATTCTCGCCGTTTTGACCGCATTTTGAAACGGGCATAAAAAATTAAAAAAATCAAAAAAAATTAAAAATCTTCGCATTGTGTCATTACATGTGACCAAGTTACCAGGAAAAATAATAAAATTTTAATATGGTAATTATTTTAAAAAAGTGTTCTCATAAATGAGCTATCATGTGTGAAGATTCATGGCTTTCAAGCCAAATGATCAACCTTATGGCCACATTCATGGCATAGTTTGTTCAAATGATCTCATATTGTTCACAAGGGTGCATATTGGAATGGCAAACAATGTTGCCTAAGGGAGTTTTCATTTTATTTGGACAAAAAATAAATTTTCCATTTTTCAAGTGTCCAAAATGAGTTTTTTGTGAAGGACCTACCATATATTTGTTGCAAAATTGGACCAAATCAATTTTATAAAATACTAGGACATATTTAATGCACAATTGACAAAATGATTGGGTGTCAAAAGTTTTTATCCACCTCTCGTGAAAAAGACAAATTTTCGCCCATTCAGTAGGAAACGTGTCAAATTTGAACTTCAGCTGCCTTATAGTTTGCTCTTTATTTTTTTCCAAAAATCATTTCTAGTTACATAAGTATCTATTTAATCATAAATACATGGTTTGGTGGTGATACGTCGAGGTTTGGACGGTGGCTCAGGGCCCCAACTCCAAAGCGCGTAGACTCACATGCCCACCGCGTGGTCACTGCGTGACCGTGGCATCGCCATGCGTTCTGGGAAGCCTAGGCATGTCTAGTAGGTTGGGCACTCCCCAGATAGATGCTAGGAAGAAAATAAAAATAGAAGAATCTCACGAGGAGACCGAACTATGCTCAAACATGAATTAGTAGCCAAGTGTTTGATAAACGGTACGGGAAATTCACAAGGCCAATGGGCCTGAGTTTTGGCTGAGGATGATCATCTACTAGGAAGACTGTCTTGGCAAATTTTCATCTCAAATGGAGGAGTTTGGATGGCACTTGCTTTGCAAAGTACCACATCGGGCATAAATATGGATGTTGAATCTGGGCTCAAATGGATAAGTGGATTGAGCTGAAATTTTGTGGAGTATGGTAATTTGGGCATATTAAAGAATTGTAAAAAATTTATACCATTTGGATAATCCTAGCTTGTACTTCCTTCACAAAGCTTCTCTCTGGATAGAAACTTTAGAAATTTGTTGAGGAAGATTTAATAGGAAAATGGAGCTGAATATTGGAATGTGGCAATGATTTTTATATGTAAGATGGCAAAAAAAATTTGAGGACAATAGGAGGTGTCTAGATAGCACTTCCTTTGCAATATGCCAATTTGGACAGAAAATAGAAATTGAAGCTGGGCTTACATAGATGATTGGATTATGCTGAAATTTGGTGTAGGGGGTTTCTATAGTCAGGGTAATGTCCTGGAAAATTTTCAGCAATTATAAAGCAATATAAAATGTAGTTGCTTCACAAACTAAAAATATTACTAGGAACAAAGATTCGATGGTGAGCTCACATGTTTTGTTAGATAGAGCTAAACTTTTGTGTAGAGCTATGACTTTGGCATATAGAATATGTGGCAAAAATTAAACTCATTACGGTATTCCTATCTTGTACTTCCTTCACAATGCTTTTAGGTGGACAAAAACTTTGGAAATTTGCTGAGGAAGATTTACTGGGCATGGAGCTGAATTTTGTCATGCAGCAATGATTTGGATAGGAAAGAGTGCCCAAAATTTTTGAGGGCAATCAAGGATATATAAAAAGCACTTCCTTCACAAAGTGTTGTTCCGAATAGAATAGGAAAATGAATATTGTTGAATTATTTTTGAACTAGGCAAGGAAGGATTTTTACATATTTGACGAAGATATGACCCAAAGAATTTATGAGATTTTTTGGGGAATTTTGGGAATGACAGAAATATAGGTTGCTTCACAACCTACGGAAAAAATTGACACATGGACATGACACATAGGCAAAACTGATGAGGTGGCGCCTAGTCATAGAAATCCACCATAATTTACAAGGTTATGACCATCTATATTGGTCGTGATTAGCTAGAAATAAGGCAGCAGACCAGTGCTGTCTGCTTTATGACCATTTCGTGTAAGGAAATTATGACCATTTTGACCAAAATGGTCGATATAGTTGAGGGTTTGGAGCCCCCCGAACAGCTTTTGACCAATTGATCTCAAATGGTCGTAGATTTGTGACCAATTCTTCCAGGGTCACTAACAGAAGGTCACTAGTTGACATATTTCTTGTAGTGCTAAGCTAGCCTAGTTTGCATTAGATGTGCTTTGATAACAATATTTTAGTAGATGATGCCTTCTTTATAGGTTATGATAATATTAAGTTGAGAAGAAATCTGTGGGGAGGATTCTTGGAGCTCCTAAATAACATTAAAGATCTTTGTGATGTTGTTCTATTGGATAAAAAAGTTACAATGAGGTGGATGCTCAATGTTGATGGTGTATTATTGTTAGATCTTTATACAAAAGAAAGTTGATTTCAAACTCTGTTAGCTTCCCACATAATTTCTTGTGGAAGGTAAAGATCTCATCTAATGAGGTTTTCCTTTGGCTGATGTTTAAGATAGTATTTTGATCAGGAATAACATGACCATAACAGTGGCAGGAGCTAAAACTTGTGTATTTTGTGAATACAATGAAAGAATCGAGCATATGTTTCTTCACGTGTTTTGTTACTAGACTAGTGTGGAGTCTGCTCAAATGTGCTTTCAGTTTATTAACAATCCCTACCAATTTGCATGATTTGTTTGCACACTAGGCCAAAATTCTTTAGTAAAAATGATAAGTTCATGGTCATAGTGTGATGTAGGGCAAAAACCCAATTGTGCCTAATGAGGTTATAGTCTAGGGGAAAATAGAGAGGGAGGAGAGGATACAAGGCCACTTGGCGCAAAAAATCAGATAAAATTGCATATGATTTCTCTTAATAGAAATCGAACATGGATGCCTCCTTTTCATTATAAAAAATTCAGATAAAAATACTCAATATTTATCACATAAGTCATAAGTCCATTCT
This sequence comes from Triticum urartu, assembly GCF_056163025.1. Lineage (NCBI taxonomy): Eukaryota > Viridiplantae > Streptophyta > Magnoliopsida > Poales > Poaceae > Triticum > Triticum urartu. The sequence continues at coordinate 107,348,635 of NC_141875.1, read as the reverse complement.
CAAGAAAATAAAATGGACCTGCTTCATCGACTAGTCTGTACTTCTCCTCGGCTATTATAAATGACACTTTCTCCAACGCGGACCTTCAAGTCGCCCGCATTTGTCCAGACCGCGAGGTTCGGACGTGTTTTGCCATTCAACACAAGCCTGTATCCATCCGCTGAGAGGTCAGTCGTTCTTTTTCCCCAAACCGTTTGCAAACCTTGGGATGGGGGCTTTGTGAGACTCCAGACCAGTGCCACGCAGGCGACCGACAACCCTGGCCCGCCCAAAAACTCTTCCTCGCTCGCACCTTTTCCCGCCAGAGCGTGAGCGCCGCATGCATGCCAGCTTAGAGCGGACGCGGCTACTCACTTGAGCCGGCATTGAAGCAATGCGCTGGCCGAGAGCGCTATCCGCTCCAAGCCCGATGTGCACGCTTTCTTTCCGCATTGAAACGTCATCCGTCTTCATTAAACCAGTGCATGTGCCGAGGAACCTACTCTGGGACCCCGAGCACCACACGTTCGTCTCTGTGCCATGTGGGATTCAACACCTCCGCTCTCCATCTCCTCCTTGCACCACACCCTCCATGACCTCTGGCTCTGAAGTCATGTGGGACGCCCCCTCTGGTGAGCAGAAGAAGGAGCTCTCCGGCATTGCAGCTGGCTGAGTTGACCTCCAGTCGAATACAGGCTGGCTTGCCGGCAAGCTATCCGGAGCCGACGCCATCGCCATCGCCAGGCCCTCCTTGCTCACCAGATTGGCCAACGTCGTCTCCCGACAAATCCGACAGGCGGAGAAAGAAGCCATGCACGAGGAGGTTGACGCCACAGTGGAGGAATTTAACTAGGCATCGACGATGACGTCGCCAACTCCGCGTCGGCCACGCCTGCCGCTGCTGCCAACACCGAGGTAAAGTAGACCATGGAAGGCCGCCGCCGCTTGGGTCGCAAGAAGGCCACCGCCACCGCCTCGCCAGCCTACACAACCAGTGACTTCCCGCTTTGCAGGCGAGTAGGCCATTGTGACCATCTATTCGCGCCCCAAAAATCAACCTTGATCCATGCTTGAGGCTACTCTTTCCCTTCTGTTGAAGCATATCCCTCTAGGGTTTAGGGCGGTCCAGTGAGCTTGCTGCCCGACATAGGAAAGACATGTTGTGGGAATGGGGTTCTGCAGCAGCCGACGATAGACTATGTTAGAATAGTCTAATCTAGTCCGCTATAGCTTAGTTGAAATATGTTCGAAATATGAATGTTTTCGTTTGGTTTATATGAAAATCATCCGGTTTGCATGTAATCCGTCCGGTTTTTTGAAACATGGTTTGAATTGTATGCAACTATAATTGGATGGCTGGATTCCGCATTAATGTCCATGGACTGATCCCCTATCTAGATGCGGTGTCGGTTTGGGTTCAGCGTTGGAGATGCCCTTAGTTATTTGATAAAGTTCATTTTTCTTCTCTTTTGGGGAAGATAAAGCTGTATTTTTGATGGAAAAAATAAATTCTGGTGGCCCATGGACAATGATCAATGATGAGCTGACGAGTGACGATGCAGTTGTCTACGCCACACGATCCAAACAGGAAATGTCCAATTAAACCAAACCACCACTCCACGCCTTCCACGCCTCCCCCACCCCTCTCACGAGTCGCCATTGGCTTGGCTCACTCCTCGCAGCACACAGCCCTGGTCTCCGTCGAGCCACCGCGAGCGCCAATGGCGGTGGCCGTGCTGCTGGCCGCCATCCTGGCGCTGTCCCCGCTGCCCCTTTCCCTCGCGTCCCCCTCTGCGGCGGCGGCGGCGGCCGACCGCATCACGCGCCTGCCGGGCCAGCCGCCGGTCAACTTCTCCATGTACTCGGGCTACGTCACCGTCGACGCCGCCGCGGGCCGCGCCCTCTTCTACTGGCTCGTCGAGGCCGCCGTCGCGAAGCCCGAGTCGGCGCCGCTCGTGCTCTGGCTCAACGGCGGGCCCGGCTGCTCCTCCGTCGGCTACGGCGCCTCCGAGGAGCTCGGAGCCTTCCGGATCAACGCCGACGGCAGGACGCTCTCCGTCAACCCCTACTCCTGGAACAAAAGTATATTCCCCTCTCCTTTCGCCGTTCGATCGCCCCGTCCGATCGGCAAATGTGTTGCGCTCTGACTCTGACACGGGGTGGATCGGTTCGCTGTGTCGCAGTGGCGAACGTGCTGTTCCTGGACGCCCCCGCCGGCGTTGGGTACTCCTACTCCAACACCAGTTCCGATCTGCTCAGCCCCGGCGACAACAAGACAGGTGAATTGAGATCAGACTACCCACTTGCCTCATGCTAGTGCTGCACTTGCTCTAGTGCATATGTGTTGTGCTGAATGAACACCAATGTTGCTGTGCAGCTCATGATTCGTACACTTTCCTGGTGAATTGGCTGGAGAGGTTTCCGCAGTACAAGTACCGCGATTTCTACATCGCCGGAGAGAGCTATGGAGGTAAACTGCAACCAAAATTGGTTCATTCTAGCATGGAGGCTCGGTTCTGAATTTAGCAGGAATCACATGTATAATATGGTTTATGTGCCACAGTGCCTGCATATTTACCCTTGCTGCCATGGCTGCTTTTCAGGGCACTATGTCCCTCAGCTGTCTCAGCTAGTGTACAGGAACAACAAGGGAGTGAGGAAGCCCATCCTGAACTTCAAAGGCTTCATGGTCAGAACTTCTTCAGCTCTTCTTTTGGTGCTCTCTTAAACTGTCTGGTCATCTTGTTCTTACACATGGTCTGGTATCTAGGTCGGAAATGCGGTCATTGATGATTACCATGATTTCGTTGGAACGTTCGAGTATTGGTGGACGCACGGGCTGATCTCTGATGACACCTATCAGAAGCTGCAGTTGGCTTGTGAATTTGATTCATCTGAGCACGCTTCTGACGCATGCAACAAGATTTATGATGTTGCTGAAGCTGAGGAAGGCCTGATCGACGCATACAGCATCTACACACCTACCTGTAAGAAGACCTCACTTCATAGGCGAAGGCAAATCAAGGGCCGCAGGGTGAGCTTATCTTATCAACTACTGAAACTATAGTTCTGCTGATAACTAAGCTAGTACTGTAGCAGAATGGTATGTTGGTACATTTGATTACTAATAATTACTATGCAGCTGTTTAAAGTACTGTTTAGACTCATCTCCGATTCCTATGGAACATAATAACATTTCATATTGTGCTTCCTAACAATATTTTTTGTTTAAAATGTAGCCCTGGTTGCCAAGAGGATATGATCCCTGCACTGAACAGTACTCCACGAAGTACTATAATCTACCAGAAGTGCAGAAAGCTTTTCGTGCCAATGTCACTGGAATACCGTATGCCTGGACCGGCTGCAGGTCTGTTCAACTGGTTTCATCTTGTTTTACTCACAACCAGTTCACCGTGCCTGACCATAAAGCCTGCTTGCTAATGGAAGTTTGCACTAAACTTATCCATATTTCACAGTGATGTCTTGTTTGAATATTGGAAAGATTCGCCGAGGTCCATGCTTCCTATTTACCGTGAACTGATTGCAGCTGGCATAAGAATATGGGTCTTCAGGTACACCAAATTTATATCGAAAACATGATTTATGCTGGATCATAAATCCTTAACAATGTTGCCAATGTTGATATATATGATCATCATTGACTGTATGGCTCACAGTATTAAGTAGCCCGCCTGTCCTTCTGAGGTGTTAATTGTTTAAATTGGGAAATTTGACAGTGGTGATGCCGATTCCGTAGTACCCCTCACTGGTACAAGATACTCCATTGATGCACTATATCTTCTGACCGTCACTAATTGGTATCCGTGGTATGATGAGGAAGAGGTTAGTCAGAAACAGTACTGAAGCAACACCGACAGTTTTATTCCCCTGTTCACTTTGCTACATCTATGCTCACCATTCTCTAATGGTGTGGATCTTGCTTAGGTTGCTGGTTGGTGCCAAGTGTACAAAGGTTTGACGTTGGTGACAATCCGAGGCGCAGGACATGAGGTTCCCCTCCATCGTCCACGGCAAGCCTTGAAGCTTTTTGAGCATTTCTTGCAAGATAAGCCCATGCCTCGGCCTGTACCTAGCATTCAGTCATTTTAGAATTTTCTTCCACTTAAAACGGAAGATCAGCTCATGAAACCATGTTGTACAATTTCAAGTTCGGTACCCACATTTTCAGTTGAACAGATTTTCTCTGTTCATTTGATATCCGTTGAGAAATCGGAACAGAATCCCATTAAATTGGGACAATTAGAGCTTTGTTTTCAGTTTCATGAGCTCTGAGGTCACAATGTAATTTGAATCACACTTGCTTATTTGACACAATAAAATGTGACCATGCCACTGTTATCTGTTAAGCAACTGTACCACCCTTGATCATGTTGCAGGCTTGAATTCTCCCTGACCCTGTTACTGACATGATCCAATCAACAAACATGTCAAGGAACGTGTTAAGCTTGTAATGTGTTAACCTAGCTGAGTGGTGATTTATAAGCTTTATGCCTTCTCTAAGTCAGTCCTCTGTAGCGACTTGTATTTAGATAAATATTTGAGTAATTTTTTGTCAGCTTGGCATATGTTACAGAAAGAACAGAAGTTAGTGCAGCACTGAATAAATGACAGTCTTTTTGTAGTCAGACAATCAGTACTCAGTGGTTATCTCAACCAAGGAAAGTGATCTCATATTCATTCAAAACTCTTGATATTATTCCCATGCACCAAACTGATCTTAGCGTAGTCGACAAAGAAAAGTAAACGATGGTTGGTAACAAAACACAACCAGATCATTCATTCTTTTGGGGTGATCTTGATGCCCTTGATGAGGAGCCCCCTCTTCCACTGCCCACCATCATACTCAAACATGGATATCTCAGCCTCTCCATTCTGCCCCTTGTGTGGCTTAACCTCCCCAACCTTGACCAGCAGCCACTTCCCCCTGGGCTTCTCCTCCAGGTTCTCCTTGTGCTGCTGGATCGTCCCGTCGGGGAACTTGAGCCGGAGGTTCACCGGCGTCAACCATCCATAGGCCGGGTCGTCAAGCTTCACCTCGAAGAAGACCTCGTAGGTGACTCCTGGCGTGAGGTGGGACAGCTCCAGCTTCCCTTGGACCTCCAGCCAGCAGACGTTCTGCAGCGCCACCGTCTCGATTCCGGCTTCGGCGTCGCTGATGATAACATTTCAGGTTCAGAACAGCACATTAAGTATGCATACATAATTACATATACACGTGTTTATGATTCTTAACTAACCTTCCTTCTTTCAGTGGGTGCCAAGTCCAGTATTTGGGGTCTTCACTCCAGGTGATGTGTAGGCCTCTGGGGAACAGCATGAAGCAGTTGTGCCTGGTCCTCTCATCTACCCAGTACTTCTGCATCATCGCAAAAAGTTAAGCGTGTTCAGAAAGCAAAATCTTATGATATTTTATAGCATATATCAGTTCAATGTAGAGAAGAAGTAGACCTTTGTTTTCCCGGCCAAGAAGATCCCCGTGGAGACCTGATCTTCCAGCGCGGTTACGTTGGCGACATGCTCCCCGGCGACGATCTCCCGGAACATGTGAGGAGCCGGCGCCCTCTTGGACTGCGCCTGGTTGGCGGTGTCAGAAGTAGTAGAAGCGCTGAGCGCCGTCGGCGCGACACGGCCATCCCCGGTGGGCGACGAGGCGGTGGACGCCTCCTGTCTCGACGGCGCCGCCCCCATGGCTGGTTGGTGTCTCTGAAGTCTGAACTTCTCGTTGGTTTCTCTAAAGTCTGAACTTCTCGTTGGGTGCAATGCAACACCAGTTCAAGCCGGCGGTGGCATATATATAGCCGCAGGATGGCTAGAAGCATCACGGTTTCGTGGTAAAGGAGTGGACACGGAATTTGATGACCTTTTGGCGCCTACGGTCGTGCGCTGGTCGGCATGAGAGAGCTGTCCAAGATGATAATGTTGGCAAAGAAGATGGCATCGGGATAACATTAACAGCGGCCGAGAAAATGCGGCGGAGAACATCAGATTCCGTAAACTTTGCCTTTTCCTCGCGCTTTGAGCTGAGCTCGGCATCTGATTCCATGATCCAGGGGATGAAGCTTGTGCCACGCACGGAAGAATCCGCCTTCTTTTTCGCAGCATGCTACCGTAGCATTGATGCTTCGGTCGACGGTATTGTCGCGACACACGGAGCGACGCGTCGTCATGGCGGATACAATCTTATCTGGTCTGTAGTCTGTGGTGTACGTAGAACCAACTACTATGTCCTGATTCAAGTCTGATTGGAGCTGCTCCTCCGAGGACGCAAACCTGTACCCATTTCGTTTTCAGTGTACGCAGAAACTTCACGGATGCGCTTGCGATGAACCGGCCGACGCAAACGGACTTTGGTCTGCTTTTTGTCTGGCCCTTTTCTTATTTTGTTGGCAAGTGCGCGCAACCAGGCGACATATTTCATCAGTGCCACCTGTATACGGCCATATTACCTACATAATTTTTGCATACAAATCTAAGCATTGCCTAAAGTTTAAATCACATAGTTTTTACATCATAATATTAAATGGTTTATCATCAAATGAAAATATTATAGTTTACAAAACAAATAAAATTTAAATTGTATCAAATATATTGAACGACAAAGCTAGCGTTAGATCCGAACTCCTCTATCACCGTTAGATTCGGATCCCAGGCTAACCATAGCGCACACCAGATTCAACTGATCGCTGACATTCTAGATGTAACGAAATCACTAATTAAGGAGTATCCGTTGCGAAGAACACTCCACTTTCCCATGTTACGAGAAGCACAACCATGCCTCTCACGAAAGCACAACCATGCCTCTCGCGGAAGCAAAACCGTGACTCTCGCGAAAGAAAAAAAAATAAAAAACGCGTTTTGTTTTTCCCTTTCCGAGAGGCACGGCCGTGACTCTCGCGAAAGCACAACCGTGCCTCTCGCGGAAGCAAAACCGTGACTCTCGCGGAAGCAAAACCGTGACTCTCGCGAAAGAAAAAAAAACAGAAAACGTATTTTTTTTCCGTTTTCGAAAGGCACGGCCGTGACTCTCGCTAAAGCACAACCGTGCCTCTTGCGAAAAAAAACCGTGACTTTCGCGAAAGAAAAAGAAAAAAGAAAACGCGTTTTTTTCGTGCAATTTTTTTTCGTTTTTTTGATCGAAAAGCTTAGGAAGACCGGGAGAAAACCAAAACGTCGAAAAAACCCAGGAAAAAAACCGTTTAAAAAGCTGGAAACGCGTGCAAAAAAAATAAAAAAACAAAATCCGGAGGAAGCGTCCAGAGCGCGACACGTGGCGAATGGCTGAGAGCGCGCCAAGTTGCGCTGGTCGTTGCGAGGCTCCCGAAGGAGCGCTCGTGAAGAGCATCTCCAGCCGGCCCCTCAGGATGCCCCCCACGAGCACTTTTTAAACGCCGGCGCCTAATTTTTCACCCAGTCGGGATCCCAAGACCTGAAATAGCGTCGGATTTGGCCGAAACTACGCCTGGCGGTACCAACCGAAACCCAAAAAGCCGGGGCGCAGCTGGGGGCGCCGGCGCTCTTTTTTTGCATGCAAAGCCCCCACATGTCGGCCTCTCTCCTCACTCTCTCTCGTCTTTTCCTCGCGAACGGCGCCGGAGTCCGCGCGGCCCGTCTGCGCCACCGCCTTGCTGGCGGAGCTGAGGCAACGGCGCCGGCCACGGGCGGCCCCGGCACCGGACGCACCGCCCCGAGCGTCCCCGGCACCGGGCGCGCTGGCCACGGGCGGCCCCGGCACCGGGCGCACCGGCCCCGAGCGTGCCGACCACGGGCGGCCCCGGCACCGCGTGCACCGGCCCCGAGCGTGGCGACCAGCCGACCACGGGTGTCCGCCGTCTCCCTCGTCTTCTCCGCCGCCGCGTCCTTGGTCTCCTTGGTCCTTCCCGCGGCCGTGTCCGCCATCTCACTCGCGCTCCCGTACTCATTGAGCTTCTCCCCCGCGGTTCCCATGGCGCCGGTGGAGTGGCTGTCGTGGGGTGGTGGTTGTGTCCCGGACGCCGCCGGAGAAGGTGTCGCGGACGGCGCCCAGAAGGGAGCGCGCGCTCTCCTGCACGCTGCCGAAGACGCCGTCCTGGGCTGCTGGGCTCGTGCATATCCGGCCTGGCCGCGGTGAGCTCGTCGGGCTCGCCTGACCGCGGAGTAGCAAAGTAGCCAAGCAGCAGCATCTCACGTAGCAGCAGAAGCAGGGACACGGGCGCACGCGCAGCAGTTGGCTCGCGGGGGCACGGCCAGGGGCGCACGACCGCGCGCGGGAGCGGAGCTCCAGCCATGGTGTCCGAAGCGCTGCAGGGGTCGAGGCAGCCGAGGAGAGTCGGGGGCGAGCAGATCGACGGGACTTGCAGAGGCGTCTGAGGTTGAAGAAGGGTCCGATCCCGTTGATGGCGAGGCGGGAAGCGAAGGGTAGGGAGGCGGAGCACGGAGGGGAAGGAGAGCGCGGCGGCGAGAAAGAGAAGCAGCGGGCCAGCACGCCTCGTCGCCTCCTGTGCTGCCGGGGGCCGAACGACTGGAAGAAATTTCAGCCTTAAAGTAAAATTCTCGCCGGCACCCTGCCAAGAGGCGAAAAAAATGCCTCCTGGGGAGGGGGGGGGGGGGGGGGGCAACGGCCGGAGATGCTCTAACTAGTTGCTCCCTAGATGTAATATTTTTGGTCATAAACTTAATCAAATTTTGTGAGGTTCGACTTTCAAACAACATGTACATATACATTTTAAAACGAAAGGATTGTACTTGTACCAAAATATAAGACTTGTTTCTGATACAAGGGAATATAAAAAAGGACTTGTATTTGTTTTACAAAGGGAATAGTTTTTTTTTGGCAAGTCAAAGCTGGCTCTCACGTGAGGTAAACATATACGGGTTGGACTGGTGGCGGGCAGTGACGTCCACGTCTCTCCCCAATCCTCACCTCTCGTCCAGCCGGCATGCATGCATGCATGCGGCCACTGGTACGGCGACACGTTTGCTGGCACGCGTCGGGACGCGGCAGCGTGGCGCTCACAGCTCCGCGAGGCTGTTGTGTTGTTTGACCGATCGATCTTATCGGAACCAGCCAGCCAGCAGCAAACGGCGGCGACGACGATGCACCGTCGCTATAAATAGGTATTACCTCCAACCAAATCAAGAGATCCGCGTATAATCGATGGGTGATCTGGTGCGGCTGTTCTATGGCGTGGCGTTCGTGGCCGTCGCCGGCGTCTTCTTCCTCACCCTTCACCTCTACCTCGCGCCCCTCCTCTACCTCTGCTCCAGCTAGCGACGGGCGGCCTTGTGGCCGCGCGGGTCGGCCTCAGCAGGGGCGGTAGCTGGCGGGATGTGATCCTGGCTGTGGCCTGCAGTGGTTGTTAGGCCGGCGCTTTGTGGTTGGCCGGTTCGTGCTCGTCTCCGGAAGAAATTATATTTCTGGTCTTAGCCGGATCCGGCGACGGCGATGCGCGGGCGTCGCAATCTTTCCTGGAAGCATCGTCCGGGAGCTGTGCTCCTTCCCTCTCCTCGCGGCCATGGCTTCGGAAGTTGTGCTCCTTCCCTCTCCCATGGCCATGGCTTAGGAGGGGAACTTAAATCCGTTGGATCAGGCGATGGCGACATCTTCACGTCTTTCTACTCTTAGGGGCATCGTCTCTAACTCGAAGCAGCCTACGATCAAGAGACCGGCGGATGGCGGCGTCTTGCCCGCGTGCTTCGCTGAGGTGGCTGTTCTGAGGTGTTGGCTTCTTTTGGCGACGATGATGGCATCAGGAGGAGTTGGGGTCGAGGCTTGGCTTCGATAGCCGGATTAGTGTGTTTGATGTGCTTTTACGCGGTTTGCTTTGTTGTTGCCAAATCGGAAATGCGATTGGGCAAGTCCAGGTAGAGGTAGTGACAATGACATTAGATCGTTTGCGAAGGGCTCGGTTGCTCTGAACCCTGCATATTCTCCTTGTCAATTGTGATACTCGTCGTCAAAGTTAAAGTTGTTTAGTTTCTTTAACACAATACAGACGCAAGCGCTCAAACATACACGTATACATTTTCCATCTTTATGAATACACGAACACCTTTTTTTTATGAGCATTTTTGAGAGACTGAGTCGGCATATCATCTCGAGAGTTACGAAGTCACCGTAGACACTTCGTCGTCGATGGAAACATCTCCTTTAATTGAATGCGCATCGCTGGAAATCCTGAAATATATCCAGGAATAATGACGACAGAAACCAGAAATAATGACGACGGAAACGTCTTCTTTCATTGAATACACATCGCCGAAAATCCTGAAATATATTTAAAAATAATGTGAGCATCAGAATTTGAACCCTGATAAACTGAAATACCATTGAAACCAATACTATTGAACCCTGAGGGCATCTTCAGCCGTTCAGCCCCCCAGAGCGCCTAAATAGAGCGGCCTGGGGGCGTGCCGGCGCTAGTTCGGCCTCTGGGGGTGACCTAGCTCCCAGTCACGCCCCCAAGCGTCGGCCCCAGGATGCGGGAAATTTAAACTTGGTCGTTCCCGCTCTCAAAAGACGCAACAAATCCGATGATCGGACGTAGTCTGGCGTTAAAAAAACAGAGCGCCGCACGCCGCAAGTTCGCGTGCGCAATGATTCACTCGGCGGGGTCGGCTCCAGGTGTTGGCGGAGTCGGCGTGCGCGGGCTCGGCGGTGTCGGAGCTGCTTCGGTGCTGGGCTGTGTCGGCGCGACTTCGGCACTGCTGGGCGGCGATGTAGAGGCGCCGTTCGGGCTTGGCATCCGTGTGGTCGTGGGCGCGGGAGCTTGCGTCCTCGGCGTTGCCGTCTGCTTCTGGTTCAGGATGAGGCCGCGCTCCGCCATGTACCACGCCCTGAGTTGCTCGTCGTTGCTCTGGAGTATGTCCGCCCCGCCCATCAGAAAAGCCATATCGGTGTTCCTCTTCTTCGCGGCGACGTTCGTCCGGAGTAGGTCGAGCTTGATGGCGCTATTCTTCATCAGCGACGACCACCGCGCCTCGGTCTTCTCTTCACGTAGGACGGTCCGGGCCTGGGCGTCGGCGAGGCAATGCTCGATGAACTCCTGCACTCGCGCCGTTGCCACGTCGGCGTTTTTCCACTTCTTTGCCAATTTGTGGCCGTCCGGTCGCCCCTCTGACGCGCCCGGAGTCGTCGCGTCCGGCTTGTATGTCTCCTTGGCCTTGTCGAGGGTACGTTGGACTTCCGCCCATTTCTCGCATTTGTCAATGCGCTTGTAGACGTGGAGGTGCTTGAAGTCGGCGTCTTGGTTGTCGCGCCGATACATGGTGAACATACGCAGCAGCTGCGCGGAGGAACAAACAGTTGGCGGGCGGCGGACGTTGACGACGAAGAGATGCGGGCGAACGACGTGCGTACCTGATCCTCAACGCTGGCGCCACTCTCCGGGCGAGCCGCGACCTCCTCGACGATTCCATGCCATTTGTTGCACGCCAACTGGATACGCCCCTAATGGTTCGCCATCGCCTTGGAGCCGCGCTGCATGTAGACGCCTTTGAAGTACGGGTCAACGAGCTTCCGCTCGTCGAACTCGGCCTTGATGCGGTCTCAGTACGTCTCGAAGCTCTGGTTCGTACCGGTGATCGGGTCGAGGCAGACGACTTTCCAAGCTTCGGCGAGGCATTCCTCCTCCTTGGATGTCCACTTGATGCGCGCTTCGCCTGTCCTAGCCGCCCGCTTCTTCTTCTGGCGCCCCTTCGTCAAATCAGGAGCTGGCTCCTCCTCCTCCTCGTCCTCGTCCTCGGATTCCCGCGCTTCGTGCGCGTCCTCGCCATAGACGTAGCCGAGCTCGGCCTCCATGTCGCCGCTGAGATCCACTACCTCGTCCTGGGTTGCGAACCCGGGAGACGCGGCGGCCGCGGTCGATCCTGTCGCGATGATGTCGTCCATGTCGGCTCCTGTGTCGTCCGTGTCGCCGAGGTGCGAGAAGGGCAGCGGCCCACGGCGGAGATGGGGCGTCGGTGTGGTCGCGTAGGCGGCGGGCGGCGAGTAGTTGTATGGAGGGTACTGCACGCCGACGAAGGCGGGCGAGGGTGTGTGCTGTTGGAAATATGCCCTAGAGGCAATAATAAATTATTTATTATCATATTTATTTATTCATGATAATCGTTTATTATCCATGCTAGAATTGTATTGTTAGGAAACTCAGATACATGTGTGGATACATAGACAACACCATGTCCCTAGTAAGCCTCTAGTTGACTAGCTCGTTGATCAATAGATGGTTACGGTTTCCTGACCATGGACATTGGATGTCCTTGATAACGGGATCACATCATTAGGAAAATGATGTGATGGACAAGACCAATCCTAAGCTTAGCACAAGATCGTGTAATTCGTATGCTAAAGCTTTTCTAATGTCAAGTATCATTTTCTTAGATCATGAGATTGTGCAACTCCCGGATACCGTAGGAGTGCTTTGGGTGTGCCAAATGTCACAATGTAACTGGGTGGTTATAAAGGTACACTACAGGTATCTCCGAAAGTGTCTGTTGGGTTGGCACGAATCGAGACTGGGATTTGTCACTCCGTGTAAACGGAGAGGTATCTCTGGGCCCACTCGGTAGGACATCATCATAATGTGCACAATGTGATCAAGGAGTTGATCACGGGATGATGTGTTACAGAACAAGTAAAAGAGACTTGCCTGTAACGAGATTGAACCAGGTATCGGGATACCGACGATCGAATCTCGGGCAAGTATCATACCGCTAGACGAAGGGAATTGTATACGGGAATGATTAAGTCCTTGACATCGTGGTTCATCCGATGAGATCATCGTGGAGCATGTGGGAGCCAACATGGGTATCTAGATCCCGCTGTTGGTTATTGACCGGAGAGTTGTCTCGGCCATGTCTGCATGACTCCCGAACCCGTAGGGTCTACACACTTAAGGTTTGATGACGCCAGGGTTATAGGGAAAGTATGTACGCGGTTACCGAATGTTGTTCGGAGTCCCGGATGAGATTCCGGACGTCACGAGGAGTTCCGGAATGGTCCGGAGGTAAAGATTGATATATAGGAAGTATGGTTTTGGCCACCGGAAGTGTTCCGGGCATCACCGGTAGTGTACCGGGACCACCGAAGGGGTCCGGGGGTCCACCGGAAGGGGCCACCTGCCCCGGAGGCCTACATGGGCCAATAGTGGGAAGGGACCAGCCCCTAGGTGGGCTGGAGCGCCTCCCACCAAGGCCCAAGGCACCTCCAAGAGGGGAAGGGGGCAAACCCTAGGGTAGATGGGCCCTAAGGCCCACCCTAGGTGCGCCTCCCCCTCTCCCCCTTGTGGCCGCCACCCTAGATGGGATCTAGGGTTGCCGCACCCCTTGGGGTGGGAACCCTAGGTGGGGGCGCATCCCTCCCTCTCCCCCTATATATAGTGGAGGCAAAGGGGCAGCCCAACACACGATTCAATCTCTCTGTTGGCGCAGCCCTACCCCTCTCCCTCCTCGTCTCTCGTAGTGCTTGGCGAAGCCCTGCTGGAGTCTCGCGCTCCTCCACCACCACCACGCCGTTGTGCTGTTGCTGGATGGAGTCTTCCCCAACCTCTCCTTCTCCCCTTGCTGGATCAAGGTGTAGGAGACGTCACCGGGCTGTACGTGTGTTGAACACGAAGGTGCCGTCCGTTCGACACTATGATCATCGGTGATTTGGATCACGACGAGTATGACTCCATCAACCCTGTTCACTTGAACGCTTCCGCTTAGCGATCTACAAGGGTATGTAGATGCACTCTCCTTCCCCTCGTTGCTAGATTACTCCATAGATTGATCTTGGTGACGCGTAGAAAATTTTGAATTTCTGCTACGTTCCCGTACAGTGGCATCATGAGCTAGGTCTATGCGTAGTTTCTATGCACGAGTAGAACACAAAGTAGTTGTGGGCATTGATTTTGTCAATTTACTTGCCGTTACTAGTCTTATATTGATTCGGCGGCATTGTGGGATGAAGCGGCCCGGACCAACCTTACACGTACGCTTACGTGAGACCGGTTCCACCGACTGACATGCACTAGTTGCATAAGGTGGCTGGCGGGTGTCTGTCTCTCCCACTTTAGTCAGATCGGATTCGATGAACATGGTCCTTATGAAGGGTAAATAGAAATTGGCAATTCACGTTGTGGTTTTGGCATAGGTAAGAAACGTTCTTGCTAGCAACCTATAGCAGCCACGTAAAAAAACTTGCAACAACAATTAGAGGACGTCTAACTTGTTTTTGCAGCAAGTGTTTTGTGATGTGATAGGCCAAAGGATGTGATGAATGATATATGTGATGTATGAGATGATCATGTTCTTGTAATAGGAATCACGACTTGCATGTCGATGAGTATGACAACCGGCAGGAGCCATAGGAGTTGTCTTAATTTATTTATGATCTGCGTGTCAACATAAACGTCATGTAATTACTTTACTTTATTGCTAACCGTTAGCTGTAGTAGTATAAGTAATAGATGACGAGACAACTTCAAGAAGACACGATGATGGAGATCATGATGATGGAGATCATGGTGTCATGCCGGTGACAACGATGATCATGGAGCCCCGAAGATGGAGATCAAGAGGAGCAAAATGATATCGGCCATATCATGTCACTATTTGATTGCATGTGATGTTTATCATGTTTTACATATTATTTTCTTAGAACGACGGTAGCTTAAATAAGATGATCCCTCACTAAAATTTCAAGAAAGGTGTTCCCCCTAACTGTGCACCGTTGCGAAGGTTCGTTGTTTCGAAGCACCACGTGATGATCGGGTGTGATAGATTCTAACGTTCGAATACAACGGGTGTTGACGAGCCTAGCATGTACAGACATGGCCTCGGGACACATGCTAAACACTTAGGTTGACTTGACGAGCCTAGCATGTACAGACATGGCCTCGGAACACAAGAGACCGAAAGGTCGAGCATGAGTCGTATGGTAGATACGATCAACATGAAGATGTTCACCGATGATGACTAGTCCGTCTCACGTGATGATCGGACACGGCCTAGTTGACTCGGATCATGTAATCACTTAGATGACTAGAGGGATGTCTATCTGAGTGGGAGTTCATAAGATGAACTTAATTATCCTGAACATAGTCAAAAGGTCTTCGCAAATTATGTCGTAGCTCGCGCTTCAGTTCTACTGTTTAGATATGTTCCTAGAGAAAATTTAGTTGAAAGTTGATAGTAGCAATTATGTGGACTAGGTCCGTGAACTAAGGATTGTCCTCATTGCTTCATAGAAGGCTTATGTCCTTAATGCACCGCTCAGTGTGCTGAACCTCGAACATTGTCTGTGGATGTTGTGAACATTTGACATACATATTTTTATAACTACGTGATAGTTCAGTTAAAAGGTTTAGAGTTGAGGCACTGAAGACGTTTTGAAACGTCGCGAAACATATGAGATGTTTCGAGGGCTGAAATTGGGATTTCAGGCTCGTGCCCACGTCAAGAGGTATAAGACCTCCGACGATTTTCTTAGCCTGCAAACTAAGGGAGAAAAGTTCAATTGTTGAGCTTGTGCTCAGATTGTCTGAGTACAACAATCATTTGAATCGAGTGGGAGTTGACCTTCCAGATTAGATAGTGATGTTTCTCCGAAGTCATTACCACCAAGCTGCTAGAGCTTCGTGATGAACTATAATATATCAGGGACATATATGATGATCCTTGAGATATTCGCGATGTTTGACACCACAAAAGTAGAAATCAAGAAGGAGCATCAATTGTTGATGGTTGGTGAAACCACTAGTTTCAAGAAGGGCAAAGGCAAGGGCAAGAAGGGATACTTCATGAAATGGCAATTCAGCTGCTGCTCTAGTGAAGAAACCCAAGGTTGAACCCAAACCCGAGACTAAGTGCTTCTGTAATAAGAGGAACAACCACTGGAGCATAATTACCCTAGATGCTTGGTAGATGAGAAGGCTGGCAAGGTCGATAGAAGTATATTGGATATACATTGTGTTAATGTGTACTTTACTAGTACTCCTAGTAGCACCATGGTATTAGACACCGGTTCGGTTGCTAAGTGTTAGTAAACTCAAAATAAAAGGCTGCGGAGTAAACGGAGACTAGCTAAAGGTGAGCTGGCGATATGTGTTGGAAGTTTTTCCCAAGCTTGATGTGATCAAGCTCACACGCTCCCTCTACCATCGAGATTGGTGTTTGCGTTGAGCATAGACATGATTGGATTATGTCTATCACAATACGGTTATTCATTTAAGGAGAATAATGGTTACTCTGTTTATTTGAATAATACCTTCAATGGTCTTGCACCTAAAATGAATGGTTTATTGAATCTCGGTCATAGTGATACACATGTTCATGCCAAAAGATATAAGATAGGAATGATAGTACCACCTACTTGTGGCACTGCCACGTAAGTCATATAAAACGCATGAAGAAGCTCCATGTTGATGGATCTTTGGGCTCACTCGTTTTTGAAAAGTTTGAGACATGCGAACCATGTATATTGGTGTATATGCATGAAGAAACTCCATGCAAATGGACCGTTTGGACTCACTTGATTTTGAATCACTTGAGGCATGCAAATCATACCACATGGGCAAGATGACTGAAAGCCTCGTTTTCAGTAAAATGGAACTGGAAAGCAACTTGTTGGAAGTAATACATTTTGATGTGTGCAGTCCAATGAGTGCTGAGGCGTGTAGTGGGTATCGTTATGTTCTTACTTCACAGATGATTTGAGTAGATGTTGAGTATATTTACTTGATGAATCACGAGTCTGAATTATTGAAAGGTTCAAGTAATTTTAGGGTGAAGTTCAAAGATCGTCGTGACAAGCTTCACTTATGATTTGGTTGGAGGCTTGTCCTCATGATGGCACTGCGCGGTGACGTCGCTTGCCAAACCCGAGCCGCCCGATGATGGCATTTTGCCTCTCTTGGGATACTTCTCCTCCCAATCGTTGGAGGCAGCCCTTTTCTTGCCATGGGGAGAAGGGATGTTCACTTCTCCCGCGCCTTTGTCTTCGGGAGAAGAAACTTTGATTTCCCTGGACGCGGGGTCTAATTTATCTTCGGAACATGGGTCATCTCGAGTCTCCCTGTTCTAGCCCTCCTTCATAGGCACCTGGTATGGTGTCGGCGACAACATCCTTGTCAGCACGGCGTCCGCTGAGTCTTCAGGAAGGGGGGCCGGACACATAATTCGTTCCACTTTCTTTATCCAACCCTGAAAAAAGATGGTTTGCTCAATACCTTATTACGAGATGCTCGACTACAAGGTGTTCGGAAGTTGGATACTTACCGGGGTGTCCGGATGGTTGCAGTCAAGGCCGATATCTTCGGCGGTGTCCGGCCGTTGTTTTCGTTTCCTAGAAAATAATTTCCACATTCCTTCGTGCATAGTGTCGAAGAAGTGCTGAAGTGTTCGTGGCCCTTCTGGGTTAAACTCCCACATGCGGAGAGGCCGCCGCTGGCACAGCAGTATCTGGCGGACCAGCATTACCTGAATAACATTGACAAGCTCGATGTCCTTCTCAATGAGGCTTCGGATGCGACTCTGAAGAGTCCGCACTTCATCAACCGATCCCCAGTCCAACCCCTTATTAATCCATGATGCAAGCTGAATCGGAGGGCTGGATCGGAACACAGGCGCAGCTGCTCGCTTGGAACCGCAGGGCTCGGTGATGTAGAACCACTCCTGCTGCCATAAGTCGGAAGATTCTGTGAAGAATCCTTTTAGCCAAGGAGCGCTAGTGAGCTTGCTCACAGTGGCACCACCACACTCCGCCTGCTTCCCCTCTATCACGTGAGGCTTCACGTTGAAGGTCTTGGGCCACAAGCCGAAGTGCGGAGGAGTTCGGAGTAAGGCCTCGCACGCAATGATAAACGCTGAGATAATAAGAACAGAGTTCGGGGCTAGATCATGAAAATCTAGCCCATAATAAAACATGAGCCCCTGGACGAAGGGGTTAAGGGCGAACCCTAACCCTCGGAAGAAGTGGGAAATGAACACGACCCTCTCACCGGATCTGGGGGTGGGGATAACCTGCCCTTCAGCAGGAAGCCGATGGAGGATTTCTGCGGTCAGATACCTTGCCGCCCGAAGCTTCGCAGTATCCTCCTCTGTGACAGAAGAAGCCACCCACCGGCCTTGAAGGCTGGATCCGGACATGACTGAGGCTTGTGGCGATTGAAACCTGGGTGTTGGAACTCGAGGTAGCAAGTGTTGAGGAAGAAGCAAGCGTGGGGAAAAGAAACGGGCCTGTGCCCCTTTATAAAGGCTGCAAATATTGAGCGCCTCCTCCTGGGCCTTAAAACTTGCCTATTCCCAAGGAGTTGTACCCAAAGAACGGTTGGGTTACCTACATCCGTGTCGATAATAATGGGACACGATCTTTGCTTGGATAAGACGTGCCAATAGCAAACCGCATCTCGAAACATGGAGTGACAGACGAAAAACGGTTCAAAATAATGATCGGGCAGACGTGTTGTCATGTTGCAAGAAGTTGTCAGCGGATTGAACTCGTGGAATATTATACTCTCTGCGGTTGTGTGCACAGGTCTGGGTACAATCATTATGTCTGAAGACTATCTTGGAGTTCGGAAAGGGGAACCCGCCTTGCAATGCCAAAGACAAATCTGCGCGCCGGACTCCTCATCATTGAAGCCAGGTTCAGGGGCTACTGAGGGAATCCTAGACTAAGGGGTTGATGACCCACAAGTATAGGGGATCTATCGTAGTCCTTTCGATAAGTAAGAGTGTCGAACCCAACGAGGAGCAGAAGGAAATGATAAGCGGTTTTCAGCAAGGTATTCTCTGCAAGTACTGAAATAAGTGGCAACAGATAGTTGTGTGATAGGATAAATTGTAACGAGCAACAAGTAACAAAAGTAAACAAAGTGCAGCAAGGTGGCCCAATCCTTTTGTAGCAAAGGACAAGCTGGAACAAACTCTTATAATAGGAAAAGCGCTCCCGAGGACACATGGGAATATCGTCAAGCTAGTTTTCATCACGTTCATATGATTCGCGTTTGATACTTTGATAATTTGATATGTGGGTGGACCGGTGCTTGGGTGCTGTTCGTACTTGAACAAGCATCCCACTTATGATTAACCTCTATTGCAAGCATCCGCAACTACAACAAAAGTATTAAGGTAAACCTAACCATAGCATGAAACATATGGATCCAAATCAGCCCATTACGAAGCAACGCATAAAGTAGGGTTTAAGCTTCTGTCACTCTAGCAACCCATCATCTACTTATTACTTCCCAATGCCTTCCTCTAGGTCCAAATAATGGTGAAGTGCTATGTAGTCAATGTTCACATAACACCACTAGAGGCTAGACAACATACATCTTATCAAAATATCAAACGAATACCAAATTCACATGACTACTCATAGCAAGACTTCTCCCTTGTCCTCAGGAACGAACGTAATTACTCACAAAGCATATTCATGTTCATAATCAGAGGGGTAATAATATGGATATAGGATCTGAACATATGATCTTCCACCAATTAAACCAACTAGCATCAACTACAAAGAGTAATCGACACTACTAGCAACCTACTAGCACCAATCCTGGAGTTTGAGACAAGAATTGGATACAAGAGATGAACTAGGGTTTGGAGATGAGATGGTGCTGGTGAAGATGTTGATGGAGATTGCCCTCTCCCGATGAGAGGAGCGTTGGTGATGAAGATGCTGATGATTTCCCCCTCCGGGAGGGAAGTTTCCCCGGCAGAATAGCTCTGCCGGAGCTCTAGATTGGATCCGCCAAGGTTCCGCCTCGTGGCGGCGGAGTCTCATCCCGAAAAGTCCCCTCTCTCTTTTTTTCTCATCGAAACACCTCATATAGGAGAAGATGGGCATCGGAGAGCCACAAGGGGGCCCACGAGGTAGGGGGGCGCGCCCTAGGGGGGGGCACCCTCGTGAGTAGGGTGTGGGCCCCCTGGCCTTCATCCTTAGCGTGGATTTTTCTTTCTTTCTTTTTAGACGTTCCGTGGAGTTTCATGAATTTTGGAGTTGCGCAGAATAGGTATCTAATATTTGCTCCTTTTCCAGCCCAGAATTCCAGCTCCCGGCATTCTCCCTCCTTATGTAAACCTTGTAAAATAAGAGAGAATAGCCATAAGTATTGTGATATGAAGTGAAATAACAGTCCATAATGCGATAAATATCGATATAAAATCATGATGCAAAATGGACGTACCAACTCCCCCAAGCTTAGACCTCGCTTGTCCTCGAGCGAAAAGCCGATAACAATAAATATGTCCTCATGTTTAGAGGTAGAGGTGTCGATAAAAATAAAATACGGACATGAAGGCATCATGATTATTCTTATAACAGCAACATATATAGATTTTGTCATATGATTGCTTATGTTAAAGTGATGATCTATTCACAATGCAAAAGTATAAATCATAAACCTTATTGAGCTCCAACAAACTATAATCTCAGTCATTGAAGCAATTGCAATTTATCATAACATCGGAAAGAGTCTATGTCAGAGCTAAAAAGCAAGTCCACATACTCAACTATCATTTAGTCCTCCATAATTGCTAACACTCACGCGATACTTGTGGTTACAGAGTTTTAATCAGACACAGAGAAAGATAGGGGCTTATAGTTTTGCCCCAAAACCTTTTACCTCAAGGGTAATGTCAACAATAATGGTTCATGCTCCCCTACATCCAATTAGATATATATATCATGTTCTTTCCAACATGCTGAGCTTGCCAAAGGATAAAATGAAAAAGGAAAGGTGAAGATCACCGTGACTCTTGCATAAGGTAGAACATAATAATAAAGGATAGGCCCTTCACAGAGGGAAGCAGAGGTTGCCATGCGCTTTTATGGTTGGATATATAAAATCTCAATGCGAAAGAACGTCACTTTATATTGCCACTTGTGATATGAACCTTTATTATGCAGTCTGTCACTTTTATTACTTCCACATCACAAGATCGTATAAAGCTTATTTCTCCCACACCAATCAATCATACATATTTAGAGCAATTTTTATTGCTTGGCACCAATGACAACTTACTTGAAGGATCTTACTCAATCCATAGGTAGATATGGTGGACTCTCATGGCAAAACTGGTTTAGGGATATTTGGAAGCACAAGTAGTATTTCTACTTGGTACTGAGAATTTGGCTAGCATGAGGGGGAAAGGCAAGCTCAACAAGTTAGAGGAACCATGACAACATACTTTATCTCAGATATAAGAAAGACATAACTCATTACGTTGTCTTCCTTGTCCAATATCAACTCTTTAGCATGTCATATTTTAATGAGTGCTCCCAATCATAAAAGATGTCAATGATAATATATCTATATGTTAAAACCTCTCTTTCCTTATTACTTCCTATTAATTGCAACAGTGACCAAAGCTATGTCTGCCAATTCCCAACAACTTTTAATCATCATACTCTTTCTATGTGAAGTCATTACTCTCAATAAGATCAATATGAACCCTTTTGTTTCTTTTTATTCTTTTTCTCTTTTCTTTTATTCACCCAAGATCATGGCAAAATAATCAAGCCCTTGACTCAACACTAATCTTTATTATATATAGCTCACGGACCCGATTACATAGAGAGATCATAAAGAAAAACTCAAAACTAGATCATGCCATAAACTTTATTCTACTAGATCAAGATACTACTAATAGGATTGAACTAAGAAAAACGGTAAATATAGAAGTTGTGATGGTGATACAATACCGGGGCACCTCCCCCAAGCTTGGTAGTTGCCAAGGGGAGTGCCCATACCCAGATACTCAATTCATCTTTCTTGGAGGAGAAGGTGGAGGTGTTGTTGATTTAATTGATGGCTTAGGCTTCTCCCTTAATTTGCGCTTGAGGACAGCATTTTGATCCCTCAGATCATCAATTTCCCACTCCAGGGTTAATATCTTTTTGCATAGGTCCTGCTTATTTTCCTGCAAGAGACGAAAATGAATAAACTCGAACTTGGGTTTCTTTACTCTATCAGGGAGACTTGACTTTTTGAACTCCACGTGCATGTCCCCAGGTTGAGGTAATGGTGCTTCATCTTCATATGCGCTCATCTCCTCCTTCCCCTTGGGTTCATAGTCCTCTTCTTCCTCCGTGGTCCATCCATCGTACTCTACATCCCCATAGACCTTGGGATTTGCTAAGTAATCACCCACATAGCTTTCTCCTTCCGAATCCTGGGAAGACATGTTGATTTAATCTGCAACGGGACAGCTCGAAACGAAAACAGAGGATAATTGCGTGATACGGAAGTCAAAACCTTCAGGAGAATATATAATGAATTATTACCGACCAAAATACGTAACGTGCAAAGTCCGGAGGGCACACGAGGCACTCACGAGGTAGGGGGCGCGCCCAGGGGGGTAGGGCGCGCCCACCACCCTCGTGGGGGCCCTCGTGTCCTTCCCGGACTGCTACTTATTTTTCTATTTTTCTAAATTTTCCAAAACGGAGAAATATTGCCTTAAAAATTGTTTTGGAGTCGGTTTACTTACCGTACCACATACCTATTCCTTTTCGGAGTCTGAAACGTTCCGGAAAGTGTCCCTTATGTATTCTTCCGGGGTTACGGTTTCAATAATATTGGTTTCAACATTTATGGGATTACCTGAGATATATTGCTTAATTCTTTGACCATTTACCACCTTTGAATTTGTGCCCTCGAAGTTGTTGATTTTTATGTCATCGGAACGGTAGACCTCCTCGATGACGTAGGGGCCTTCCCATTTAAAGAGAAGTTTTCCTGCAAAAAATCTTAAACGAGAGTTGTATAGCAATACATAATCACCTACATTAAATTCACGCTTTTGTATCCTTTTGTCATGCCATCTTTTAACTTTTTCTTTAAATAACTTGGCATTTTCATAAGCTTGGGTTCTCCATTCATCAAGTGAGCTAATATCAAATAACCTCTTCTCACCGGCAAGTTTAAAATCATAGTTGAGTTCTTTAATAGCCCAATATGCCTTGTGTTCTAGTTCGAGAGGTAAGTGACATGCTTTTCCATAGACCATTTTATATGGAGAAATACCCATAGGATTTTTGTATGCAGTTCTATAAGCCCATAATGCATCATCAAGTTTCTTAGACCAATTCTTTCTAGACCCATTAATAGTCTTTTGCAAAATTAATTTGAGCTCTCTATTGCTCAACTCTACTTGACCACTAGACTGTGGGTGATAAGGAGATGCAATTCTGTGATTAACATCATATTTAGCAAGCATTTTACGGAAAGCACCATGAATAAAGTGTGAACCATCATCAGTCATTAAATATCTAGGGACTCCAAACCTCGGGAAAATAACTTCTTTAAGCATTTTAATAGAAGCACTACTAGTTGGAATAGCTTCTACCCACTTAGTAACGTAATCAACAACAACTAAAATATGTATGTATCCATTGGAGGCAGGAAAAGGTCCCATATAATCAAAGCCCCAAACATCAAATGGTTCAATAACAAGTGAATAATTCATAGGCATTTCTTGACGTCTACTAATATTACCAATTCTTTGACATTCATCACAAGACAAGACAAACTTACGGGCATCCTTGAAGAGAGCAGGCCAATAAAAGCCAGATTGCAATACCTTATGTGCAGTTCTATCTCCAGCGTGGTGTCCTCCATAAGACTCGGAGTGACACTTGTGTAGGATCTGTTCCTGTTCATGCTCAGGTACACAACATCTAATAACACCATCTACTCCTTCTTTATAAAGATGTGGGTCATCCCAAAAGTAATGCCTCAAATCATAGAAAAACTTTTTCTTTTGCTGGTATGTGAAACTAGGTGGTATAAACTTAGCATAATCAACATACAATGGACTACTATGAGAAGTACTTATAACATTTAATTGTTCATCAGGAAAGTCATCATTAATAGGTAGTGGGTCATCAAGAATATTTTCTAACCTAGACAGGTTGTCTGCAACGGGGTTCTCAGCTCCCTTTCTATCAACAATATGCAAATCAAATTCTTGTAGCAAGAGAACCCATCTAATAAGTCTAGGTTTAGCATCTTTCTTTTCCATAAGATATTTAATAGCAGCATGATAAGTTTGAATAGTTACTTTAGAATCAACAATATAGGATCTAAACTTATCACAAGCAAATACAACTGCTAAGAGTTCTTTTTCAGTAGTAGCATAATTTCTTTGAGCATTGTCTAGAGTCTTACTAGCATAATGAATAACATTTAATTTCTTATCAACTCTTTGCCCTAGAACAGCACCTACACCATAATCACTAGCATCACACATAATTTCAAAGGGTAAATTCCAATCAGGTGGCTGAACAACAGGTGTAGAGACTAATGCTTTCTTAAGTATTTCAAATGCTTCTACACAATCATCATCAAAGATAGATGGTATATCTTTTCGCAGTAAATTAGTCAGAGGCCGAGAAATTTTTGAGAAGTCCTTAATGAACCTCCTGTAAAATCCGGCGTGACCAAGGAAACTTCTTATACCTTTGATGTCCTTGGGACATGGCATTTTTTCAATAGCATCAACCTTGGCTTTATCAACTTCAATACCTCTTTCAAAAACTTTATGCCCCAAGACAATACCTTCATTAACCATAAAGTGGCACTTTTCCCAATTCAAGACAAGATTAGTTTCTTCACATCTCTGCATAACTCGATTAAGATTGCTTAAGCAATCATCAAAAGAGGAACCATAGACGGAAAAGTCATCCATGAAAACCTCACAAATCTTTTCACAAAAGTCAGAGAATATAGCCATCATGCATCTTTGAAAGGCAGCAGGTGCATTACATAAACCAAAAGGCATACGTCTATAAGCAAAAGTACCAAAAGGGCATGTAAAAGTAGTCTTTGATTGATCTTTAGCCGACACAGGTATTTGAGAGAAACCAGAATAACCATCTAGAAAGCAATAGTGTGTATGTTTGCATAATGTTTCTATCATTTGATCAATAAAAGGTAAGGGGTAATGATCTTTCTTAGTAGCTTTATTTAATTTGTGGAAATCAATTACCATCCTATAACCTGTGATAATTGTTTGTGGAATCAATTCATCTTTATCATTAGGAACAACAGTAATACCTCCCTTCTTAGGGACACAATGGACAGGACTTACCCACTCACTATCAGCAACGGGATAGATTATACCTGCCTCCAGAAGCTTTAGTATTTCTTTTCTTACCACTTCTTTCATTTTAGGATTCAGACGTCGTTGAGGATCACGAACTGGTTTGGCATCTGCTTCCAAATTTATTTTATGTTGGCATAGAGTGGGACTAATGCCCTTAAGATCATCAAGAGTATATCCAATAGCAGCACGATGCTTCTTCAGAGTTTTCAATAATCTTTCTTCTTCATGCTCTGAAAGGTTAGCACTAATAATAACAGGATATATCTTCTTTTCATCAAGATAAGCATATTTAAGATTATCATGCAAAGGTTTAAGCTCAAACACGGGATCACCCTTGGGTGGAGGAGGATCCCCTAAAATTTCAACAGGCAAATTGTGTTTCAGAACAGGTTCCTGTTTAAAGAATACCTCATCTATTTCCCTTCTTTCATTCATGAACATATCATTTTCGTGGTCTAGCAAATAGTGTTCTAAAGGGTCACTAGGAGGTACGGCAATAGAAGCAAGACGAATAATCTCATCCTTACTAGGTAATTCTTCCTCACGATGTTGTTTACTAAATTTAGAGAAATTAAACTCATGAACCATATCATCCAAGCCAATAGTAACAATATTCTTAGTGCAGTCTATGGTAGCATTGACAGTATTTAAGAAGGGTCTACCAAATATAATTGGACAAAAGCTATCTTGTGGGGAACCAAGAACAAGAAAATCAGCAGGATATTTAGTTTTCCCACACAAGACTTCAACATCTCTAACAATTCCAATTGGTGCAATAGTATCTCTATTGGCAAGTTTAATAGTAACATCAATATCTTGTAACTCAACAGGTGCAATTTCATTCTTAATTTCTTCGTATAAGTCAATAGGTATTACACTAGAACTAGCACCCATATCACATAAGCCATGATAACAATGATCTCCTATTTTAACAGAAATAACAGGCACGCCTACCACAGGTCTATGTTTATCTTTATCACAAGGTTTAGCAATTCTAGCAGTTTCACCTTCGAACTGAATAACATGCCCATCAATATTATCAGACAAGAGATCTTTAACAATAGCAATATTAGGTTCTACTTTAACTTGCTCAGGAGGTGTATAAGTTCCAATATTGCTTTTACGAACAACAGTTGAAGCTTTAGCATGATCCTTTATTCTAACAGGGAAAGGTGGTTTCTCAACATAAGAAGTAGGAACAATAGGATCGTTATAAGTGACAGTCTTTTCTTCAACTTTAATAGGTGCAGCTACTTTTACTTCTATGGGAGGATGATATTTAAACCACTTCTCCTTAGGGAGATCAACATAAGTAGCAAAAGATTCACAGAAAGAAGCTACTATCTCAGAGTCAAGTCCATATTCAGTGCTAAACTTATGGAAAATATCGGTATCCATAAAAGATTTAACACAATAAAACTTAGGTGTCATACCTGACTCCTTACCTTCGTCGAGGTCCCAATCTTCAGAGTTGTGTTTAATTCTATCCAATAAATTCCATCTAAATTCAATAGTCTTCATCATAAAAGAGCCAGCACAAGAAGTATCGAGCATGGTGCGATTGTTATTAGAAAGCCGAGCATATAAATTTTGAATAATTTCTCTCGGGAGCTCATGATTGGGGCACGAATATAACATTGATTTAAGCCTCCCCCAAGCTTGAGCGATGCTTTCTCCTTCGCGAGGCCAGAAATTATATATATAATTGCGATCATGATGAACAAGATGCATAGGGTAATACTTTTGATGAAATTCCAACTACAATCTTTTATAGTCCCATGATCTCATATCATGACATAGCCTATACCATATCAATGCGTCTCCCTTCAAAGATAAAGGGAAGACCATCTTCTTAGCAACATCATCGGGTATACCTGCAAGCTTAAATAATCAACAAACTTCATCCACATATATTAAGTGCTCATCAGGATGCTTTGTTCCATCTCCTGTAAAGGGTTAGCTAGCAGTCTTTCCATCATACCCGAAGGAAATTCGAAAGGAGTTTCATTTTCAATAGGTTCAGTAGGTTGAGGAGCAACTCTTTGCTCTACTGGACGGGGTGAAGTTACCCCGAACAAGCCCCTCAGAGAATTACTTTCCATAGTAACAAGTGACAGTAAATTTCAGCACACTATATAAAAATTTTCCTTACCAAATTGCACCTACCAAAGGCGCTACACTCCCCGGCAACGGCGCCAGAAAAGAGTCTTGATGACCCACAAGTATAGGGGATCTATCATAGTCCTTTTGATAAGTAAGAGTGTCGAACCCAACGAGGAGCAGAAGGAAATGATAAGCGGTTTTCAGCAAGGTATTCTCTGCAAGTACTGAAATAAGTGGTAACAGATAGTTGTGTGATAGGATAAATTGTAACGAGCAACAAGTAACAAAAGTAAACAAAGTGCAGCAAGGTGGACCAATCCTTTTGTATCAAAGGACAAGCTGTAACAAACTCTTATAATAGGAAAAGCGCTCCCGAGGACACATGGGAATATCGTCAAGCTAGTTTTCATCACGTTCATATGATTCGCGTTTGATACTTTGATAATTTGATATGTGGGTGGACCGGTGCTTGGGTGCTGTTCTTACTTGAACAAGCATCCCACTTATGATTAACCTTTATTGCAAGCATCCGCAACTACAACAAAAGTATTAAGGTAAACCTAACCATAGCATGAAACATATGGATCCAAATCAGCCCCTTACGAAGCAACGCATAAACTAGGGTTTAAGCTTCTGTCACTCTAGCAACCCATCATCTACTTATTACTTCCCAATGCCTTCCTCTAGGCCCAAATAATGGTGAAGTGTTATGTAGTCGATGTTCACATAACACCACTAGAGGCTAGACAACATACATCTTATCAAAATATCAAACGAATACCAAATTCACATGACTACTCATAGCAAGACTTCTCCCTTGTCCTCAGGAACGAACGTAATTACTCACAAAGCATATTCATGTTCATAATCAGAGGGGTAATAATATGCATATAGGATCTGAACATATGATCTTCCACCAATTAAACCAACTAGCATAAACTACAAAGAGTAATCGACACTACTCGCAACCTACTAGCACCAATCCCGGACTTTGAGACAAGAATTGGATACAAGAGATAAACTAGGTTTTGGAGATGAGATGGTGCTGGTGAAGATGTTGATGGAGATTTCCCTCTCCCGATGAGAGGAGAGTTGGTGATGACGATGGTGCTGATTTCCCCCTCCGGGAGGGAAGTTTCCCCGGTAGAACAGCTCTGCCGGAGCTCTAGATTGGATCCGCCAAGGTTCCGCCTCGTGGCGGCGGAGTCTCGTCCCGAAAAGTTCCCTCTCTCTTTTTTTCTCATCGAAACACCTCATATAGGAGAAGATGGGCATCGGAGAGCCACAAGGGGGCCCACGAGGTAGGGGGGCGCGCCCTAGGGGGAGGGGCCCACCCTCGTGAGTAGGGTGTGGGCCCCCTGGCCTTCATCCTTGGCGTGGATTTTTCTTTCTTTCTTTTTAGACATTCCGTGGAGTTTCATGAATTTTGGAGTTGCGCAGAATAGGTCTCTAATATTTGCTCCTTTTCCAGCCCAGAATTCCAGCTACCAGCATTCTCCCTCCTTATGTAAACCTTGTAAAATAAGAGAGAATAGCCATAAGTATTGTGATATGAAGTGAAATAACAGTCCATAATGCGATAAATATCAATATAAAAGCATGATGCAAAATGGACGTATCAGGGGTCCTCGGGCGTCCGGCCTATTAGCCATGGGTCGGATAGAGGGGCTGTGAAGATACGAAGACCGAAGACTACACCTGTGTCCAGATGAGACTTTCCTTGGCGTGGAAGGCAAGCTTGGCGATCACATATGTAGATTCCCTTCTTTGTAACCGGCCTTGTGTAACCCTAGATCCTCCCGGTGTCTATATAAACCGGAGAGCTTAGTGCGGAGGACGGATATTCATTACCATAGTCATACAGACTAGACTTCTAGGGTTTTAGCCATTACGATCTTGTGGTAGATCAACTCTTGTAATACTCATATTCATCAAGATCAATCAAGCAGGAAGTAGGGTATTACCTCCATAGAGAGGGCCCGAACCTGGGTAAACATCATGTCCCCTGTCTCCTGTTACCATCGACCTTAGACGCACAGTTCGGGACCCCCTTCCCGAGATCCGCCGGTTTTGACACTGACAACGGGCTAGACTTCCATGATCTAGCCCCAAATTCCTTCCTCAACATCTTGGCATTTATTGTCATGTGTGAGGCCTTCCTCCGCATCCCAACCCACTTCAGATTATGGCTGAAGATCTTTAATGTGAAGCCGAAAGTGGTGGATGGTCAACATGCGGAGTGCGGAGGCGCCATGGTGAGCATATTGTCCAACGTTACATGGCCCGCAGGCACCTTTGTGGAGACCGTCAAGGGGTGGCAACAACAGTGGTTTTATGTCATTGAGCCCCGTGACGCTACTTGGGCCGCGACTCCCGAATTTAAGTCCGAGCCTCCAATGCGGCTTACCTCTTGGCTGAAAAAGGGCCTGGACTGGGCGGCGTCGGAGGAGGTGAAAGCGCTGTAGACGCGCATCTAGAGCATGGTGGAAAAGAACATCAAGCTTGTCAACGTGATCCAGGTGATGCTCATTCGCCGGATCCTTCCCTGCCAGAGCCGGACTTGCCACTTATGGGATTTCGACCCGGCCAAGCACCAGACCCTCCAACAGTTCTTCGGCGCAACGCACAAAGATATGTGGAAGGTGCTTGTGACGCCCCGAGTCCGACGCTCAAGACGCCTTCCATGTTTTTTGTTGTCGCCTTGTGTTTTATTTGTTTGTTGCATTTCATCGTCGTATCATTCGGATTGCATCGGCACTCTGTTGCCGTCATTTTTTTTAAAACCTGCATTCGTGTGTAGTTGGCGCGCCTTCATGTTGCCTTCATTGACCACTCCGAGACCAACCGTGTTTTCGATTTCCCTCTTGTCAAACCACCTAACCTCTCTTGGCAGCCCGCAACCCCCTCTTGTGCGCGTCCGAAAGCTGTCCCGAACCCGACCCGACCAGTCGCGACCGATGGGTCCGGATCATCCCCAAACACCCCTAAACCATCTCTGTTTTCTTATTTGAACTCCCCTAACCTTTTATTCTCGACCGTACAATCCCGACCTGATTATATATAGTCTATCCCTAGTCCATTTTGGACCTAACCCTATTTCCTAGGGATCCCCTCAGCCGCCGCCACTACTCCCCATCCCATCACCCAGATCCACCGGCACCCACCTCCTCTATTTCTGTGCCTGACCAACCCCACTCCTCCTCCCGATCCCCATGGATGTTTCTTCCCCCTCGAGCTATCCCCGCGCCCTTCTTTTGTCGAGCCGCCCGCAAGACATCACCGGAACCGCCTCCATCAGCCTCCGTTCGGCGCCGCCGCCACCGCGCGCCTCCTCTACATCAAACGGGGAGGACGAGATGCACGTTTCCATCGCTGTCGTTACCTGCACCTCCTCTGCTTCGTGCACTGCCCCGGTTGACCTCTAGCTTCAGCCCCTCATCGCCACCGCTTCGCCGGGTGCCTCGTCATCAATGAGCGCAACATCAGTGCTGCCCTGCTCCTCTTCCTTCTTCTCTCCCGTCCTCTTCCTTTTCCCATCGCTCTCCAAGCTCTCCAAACTCTCTGTCTTTCTTCAGGAAACTGCAACAACCTTCGAGTTCGAGCAGCCGCCTCCTGCTCGGATCGAAGACCTCCGGTTGGTCGGATCTGGGCACCACTGAGCTCCCGCGTCGGATCAGACTCCTCCCCGCGCCTCCCGACCTGCTAGCCCTGCCGGAGCAAGTCCCATGCCGCCGTTGCTGTCCCGAGTGTCGCGCCCCTGTTCGCCTGCAGCGAGCGCGCCCAACGCGTTGACCAGTGTCACAGCTTCCCGATCCACTGCCTGGGCCGGCCCAGCCAGCGCCCCGCCATGCCTTGCCTCTCCACCGACTTGGGCTCGGCCCAGTGGTGAGCCAACACCCGAGCCCCCCTGTGCACTGTTGGGCTAGCCGGATTCGAGAGCAACTAGTTAACGAGTGCTCCTTCGGGAGCCTCGCAACGATCAGTGCCACGTGTCGCGCTCTCAGCCATTTGCCACGTGTCGCGCTCCGGACACTCCCTCCGGATTCCATTTTTTTAATTTTTCTGCACGCGTTTTCGGCTTTTAAAACGTGTTTTTTTGATGTTTTGGTTTTCCACCGGTCTTCCTTAGCTTTTCGATGAAAAAAAATTCGGAAATTTTTTTTGCGTGAAAAAACTCTTTTTCTTTTTTGTTCTTTCGTGAAAGTCACGGTTTTTCTTCCGTGAGAGGCACGGTTGTGCTTTAGTGAGAGTCACGGCCGTGCCTTTCAGAAATGGAAAAAATGCGTTTTTTGTTTTTTTTCTTTCGCGAGAGTCACGGTTTTGCTTCCGCGAGAGGCACGGTTGTGCTTTCGTGAGAGTCACGATTGTGCCTCTCGTAAAGGGAAAAACAAAACACGTTTTCTATTTTTTCGCTAGAGTCACGGCCGTGCCGCTCGGAAAGAGAAAAAATATGCGTTTTCTGTTTTTTTTTCTTTCGCGAGAGTCACGGTTTTGCTTTCGTGAGAGGCACAGTTGTGCTTTCGCGAGAGTCACGGCCGTGCCTCTCGGAAACGAAAAAAATGCGTTTTGTATTTTTTTCCTTCCACGAGAGTCACGGTTTTGCTTCCACGAGTGGCACGGTGTCGTGGAATTGTCACGACAGATGTCCTAGTAAAAGGACTTAATCATGGGGCCATCACAACTAGGAAGCTTAAAGGGGTTAAAATGGGACAAAGGACACAAGGGTTTATACTGGTTCGGCCCCTTGCAGTGAAGGTAAAAGCCTAACCCAGTTTGAGGTGGAATTGCTTATGCTTCGATTACTTGGGAGCGACTCCGCTTGACCTAGCTCTCGATTTGATCTTACTTGCCCTAAGCCGTTGCCGGGTCGTCCCCTTATATACACGGGTTGACGCCCTCTACATACAGAGTCCCGGCCGGTTCATATACGTGTCCGGCTCGGAGACTAATTACATATGCCTTACAACACAAGTCATACACATAAGGCGGTTTATAACCGTGGGCCTTGAGCCGCCTTTGGGCTTGGGCCCTCTATCCAGCCTATATATGAATCGCCATTACGTCCTTGGGCTACATGGAGATGAATCGTCATAGAGATGACCTGGCCCCTCCTGGCGGGTCATGTCTGATAGTCATATCCCCAACATTAGGCCCCGAGTTGATTTGAACTTGTTCATGTCAACCTCAATGTTTAGAAAAAATCCTTCCTCAGCTTGACTGTGAAATATTGTAACCCGCCATGACGTCACCTTCTGAATTTTCTATAACCCGTCGTGACGTCATCTGCCATTAATGCCTCACAGAACCCAAATCTTAATAAATCTCTTACTGTACCGTCTTTCCGGAAATCGAGGCGTCCGTGTCGTTACTTATCCATTTTTTGTTTCCTCAATTTTCGCACCTGTCATTTATCCTTCCAGGCTTATAAATAAAACCTCGATCTCTCCTCTCAATCCCCCTTCTTTCCTTCTCCTTTCCTTCTTCCTCCTTGCGACGCGCCGACCTGCACGAGCTCCGCCTTCGTCGACCTTCGCCTCCGTCTTCGACTCCGGCCGCTGCATCACCCTGAACGGACCAGAGAACCGCAGCACCTCCTCGCCATCTCATCAGTGCCGGTAAGTCCTTCTTTCCTCCGCCCTAGATCTGGTATTAGGGTTTCGGTGTTCTTCAGTGTTCATCAGTGCTCGTCAATGTTCATCACCGCCCATCTTTATTCCTTGTTTTAAATTCATGGATTGGATCCACAAACCACACAAATCTCGCAGGGTAGCAGTTTAGCATCTATTTTCAGTACCAAAACATATCCATATCGCTACAGATCCCTTTTATAGCACCTATGCTTTTCCACTGTCGCCTCTGTAAGTTCCAAATTTATCCCCTTTTTCTGCACAGTATCAGATCTGAATTCTTAACTGTAATCTGTGAAATCTGTTTGCCCAACACTTAGTAGAATTTTACCCTCTGTCAGATTTTGAGTAGTTGTACCCTTCATGGCGGCTTACACTTCCGGCTTATAATTATTCATATACCATTAGTCCCCACTTAATTCGCCATTGTGAATATATACTGTCATCACTTAAACTATGATTTAACCGATTAGCTTGAACCGGCAATTTCTCTTTCCTTTAGGTCACAATGCCGCCCAAAACAATATACACATGCAATTGGGTCCCTTCCATCGTCACTGAGGGCACTTTCAAAGACTTTTCCAAAGTCGGA
The DNA here is from genome assembly GCF_056163025.1 of Triticum urartu. NCBI lineage: Eukaryota > Viridiplantae > Streptophyta > Magnoliopsida > Poales > Poaceae > Triticum > Triticum urartu. Next base: position 107,315,245 of record NC_141875.1, on the reverse strand, counting down.
TATTTACCCGCCCAGAGCATGATGCATTATCGTGCTCCTAACCTGGGCGAAGAGAAACCTCAGCCTAAAGATGGCAAAGTCATCGTGTTTACTGACCACATGAACCGGGGCTTCTCACCGCCCGGTTCTAAGTTTTTCCGAGACGTTCTGCACTTTTTCCAACTCCACCCCCAAGACATCGGACCCAATTCCGTGTCGAATATTAATTTTCAAGTCTTCTGTGAGGTGAACCTTCAAGAGGAGCCCAGTGTTGACTTCTTCAGAGAGTATTTTTACTTAAACCGCCAGACTGAATTTACCAATGGCCCTAGCTTGGAACTTGGCGGAGTTTCAATTCAACGTAGAAGGGATGCCATTTTCCTTATGCCTCCTTGCCGAGCCAGCCCAAAGACTTGAACCAGACGTGGTTTTACTGCAAAGATTCATTTCCGGCTGACGAGAATCCGCTACCGGGTTATCGTGTTGAACGTCTGGACCCAAAACATAAACTTCCCGAAAAACTTACAGCTACTGAACGGAAGAAGATTGCACCTACTATTGCAAAAGTCAAAGCCCTGCTTGGAAATGGGCTGACGGGTGTTCATTTAGTCAGATGTTGGGTTTCTTGGCGGATCATCCCGTTAAGTCGCCGTACCGGCTTAATGTGTACCTACACTGGTGATGAGAAAGATCGTCTGCGCCACACCTCCGCACCATTAACTGATGAAGCCCTCAATGATATGGTTAAGTCTCTCCTGAACGAAGACCTGGAAGACTGTGTCAAAGTGGGTCTGGCCCTTTTCTGCAAGCTTAACCCGCCACCAGATGTAAGCCTCCGCACTTCATTTATTTCACCTCACCATTTAAATGTCTTATTAAATTGACCTTTGACACCTTTTGCAGGCTAAATCAGAATTGTGGAAAGTGGAGTATGATCATGAGGCTGCTAAGAAGGCTAGGGCTGCCAAGAAGGCCGATAGGAAAGCCGCCAAGAAGACCTCCAAGAAGAAAAAGAAGCCAAGCACCTGTGATCTGCTCAAGCTGGATGACACCTCTGAGTCGGAGGTAGACCTTGACTCCCTTGGCTCTTTTTTCAATCATCTTATTGATATTAATTATTCTCAGGATGACATGGGAGCCAGCCAAGCCATTGAAGAAAAGGTAATGATTATTTCCTCCGACTCAGAGCCTTTGCCAAGACCAAAATTCTGACGAGTAACCTAGAAAGTAAGATTTTCACACCCCTTAGCTTATTTGGATCCTCACTTTCTTTTGAAGCAACGGCAACACGAGAGCCGCCCCCAAACCCGGACCAGTGGAGGTGAGGAATTATCTTCCGGCTTACCAAATATTCCTGCCCCTCGAAAACGTCAAAATGAGGTTTTTTTAATTTACTCTTGTTATCTCCTTACCAGATATTATCTGTTTACCTTCTAACTCTGTTGATAACCCTTTAATCAGGAACTTGCCCGCTCTTCCTCTGGCGACTCATCACAAACTGAGTTGCCGGCTTTCAAGACTGCCCCTAGGTAATATCAATTGATTTGATTATGCAATTCTCCATATCCTTATATTTGTACTAACTTGTCCCAATCTGCGCAGTGGACAAGCAAAACCAAACAAGAAGGCAAAGGTGAATAAACCAGCTGAATCACCAAAAGTTGCTGAGTCGGAGGCACAAGTCTCCATTCCTAAAGCTTCTGATAAACGGCTAGAAGAGCCTGCTACTGTCACCCCGCCTGAGATTCCAGATCTTAGCGTTGATGACACTGCTATTAACCCTTTAACTTTCATCCCCTCAAATCCACCTAAGCTGTCAGAGACTCCTGATGATGATGTGCTAATTACTGGCACCGTCTTTGTAGAGCCGGGAAACCCAATAGCTCTGGCCCAACACACTACAAAACAAGAAGTTATTGAGAGGCGGAAACAGAAGTTTGATATTTCTCATTACTCGCAACTGAGCAGTAGTGAAATCCTCTTCGGCTATCTCAGCCAGGTCCACTCCAGCCGTGACCTCGAAATTGACATGGTGAGATAAATGCACCAAAAATTTGAGATATAAACTCTTTCCCTGCACTGAATTATCCTTACTATGCCAGCCCCCAAGTCTATTGCTTATGATGAATATGCTATAGACTTAGAACAGACGTATAGGCATTAGTAATATCCTTTGGTCTCCGGCTTACTCCGTGATCCCCAAAGGCCGGTTTAATCAACATGAATGAGCCGGTCCTTCGCATGCTTGTGGAAAATATAGTCCTTGTGTAGATTTAACAGCAATATGCATTAGCCCCCCCAAGTGCCAAGTACTCTTGCTTGCAAAGTGCTTGGGACTTATTCTCATGAACCGCCACTTAAATAAAACCTTCGTTAGATATTAGCCCCCAAGTGCCAAGTGTTGTTGCATGCAAAAGGCTTGGGACTTTACTCATTAGAGTCGTTTGTGTTAAAAAAATCGTCGATAGACATTAGCCCCCAAGTGCCAAGTGCTGTTTGCTAGAAAAGACTTGGGACTTGTAATCTGATAAAGTTTGATATGTTGACAATTCTGTACCTCATACAGGCTGCCACTGCTGACCTTGAGTCCCAATTGAATGATGCTAAGACCCGGCTGGCGACTCAGGAAACTGAGACCCGGAAGGCTGAGTCGAAATTTGAATTTAGCGTGGCCGAATCGGTAAAACTGAAGAACATCTTTGAAGCAGAGAAAAAGGCTTGGGCGGATGAAAAAACGGCTTTGATCCAATGTGCTGAGAAGGCAGAGGCAGCGTTTGAAGAAGTGACCACTGAGCTTACCGGCTTAAAACACCGTGAAAGTCAGATGGTTTCAGCTATCTTTCGTGAGTCGCCTTACTAAGAATCTGAAATGAATCATTATTGTGATCATATAACCCGCCATTTTATCATTCTGTGATATATCCAGGTCCCAGGAGCAACAATCTCAATCAAGACATGCTTGTGAAGCTTAAAGCCGTCTACACACTTGTTGAGCAGCTGTACACTGGAACTCAACGTACATTAGCTGCCATTTCACGAGCAGGTCAAGCACCAACTTTGTTGATAGATGTTTTGAAGAAACTCTCTGTGCTGCCTGTAAGGTTTGAGGAGATAAAGCGATCATCTGCCAGAGCCGGCGCTGTGACAACTTTAAGCCGGGCCAAGGCATGGGTACCAGAACTTGACCCGTCTGAGGTAGCCACTGGTTACCCAAGTTTGAAAGAAGATGGTACACCTTTTGATCAGAAAGATTTCTCAGCCTCCGTAAAGGAAATCCATCCAATGGCTACAGTCATTGCCAACGACTCAGACATCTCCAAGTATCATCCAGCTTATGACCAGGAAAACAAGAAGATGCCAACTCCCGCTTACAAAGTGATGGACTTAATCCCTCCAATCTGTAAGCATACCTTTGCTCCTGAAGTCAATTCGTCTGAGCTTATAGATGATGAAGCTCAATTTGAAGCTTTATCTGGTATCGATTGGTCATCAGCAACTTTTCAGCCAGCGGAAGAAGACTAAGAGCTGACAAAGGATAACGCCGAAGACTCCGAGTGGCCAGGCCAAGAAGATTGAACCACAGGGCGGCTCTAAAATTTGATCTTTTGTTTTAAAAAACAGCTTGATCTCATTTGGCCAGTAGAGGCATGTAATAGGGTAGTAAAACTTTGACTTTGCCATGCCATCGTGCATGTTCTACTTTGCATGAGGCTGCCAATTGAATATCTGCCACTGATGCTTTGAATAACAACCTTAGAATCTGTTCATGTATGCAAAAACAGATCACAAGTATCCCATGGTTTACCGTAGGATAGGTCATAATGCCCAATACATAAAACACTCCTATGATCAAGAGTGGATTAAGTATAACAAAATATGTCATACCTGTGATATTTGATCACACTGTTGGTTTATCAAACCAGTAGAATATTGGCGATAACCCAAAACTTGATCATTGGTAATCATCATATGTTTCCGGCTTATAAATGTAAGCAGGCCGGGTTAATCAAGACCGGATACTTTTTTTATGTCATACTGGCGACTTATAGTCAAAAACCAAGCCGGGCTAAATTGAAACCATACCTATATTTAGATCTAGACAAAAAACCTGAAGCCAAAAATACAGATTGTTTGCAAAAACATAAACCAAAATAGACAGAAAGATTTGAGGCTTCTGATTCGAATACAATTAGTAAACTGGACCAAAGGGGTTAAGCTAGGATTCGAATACTATCATGTAGCCCCCAGTGGCTTTGGTGTTGCGCTGATCAAGAGGGTACCGACAGCTATGTTCTCTTTGGTTCGAATACGAGCTATGTTTGAACACGAAGCCCCCAAATGACCTTGAGAGTTTTCTAACGACTCTGATTCGAATACGATCAAAGTCCCCTAGTGAGCTTGGCAGTGTGCCGATCAAGCGGGTACCAACAACTATGTTCTCTTTGGTTTGAATACGACCTATGTTTGAACAAGGATCCCCCTAGTGATCATGAGGTTTAATGGCTAGATTCGAATACGATCATAAGCCGGACCAGAGGGTTAAGCTGGATTCGAGTACGATCAGCCCCCAATTGGTCGTTTGAAATTATGAAGATGAAAACATATGATCATTGAGGATGAAAAGGATAGAGGTCCTACTTTATTACTTATTCATAATATATACATTATCAAAATATGTACATCACGAGAGCCGGTGGCTCAACTATAATAAGGCCGAAGATGAGCGATATTCCACGGCCAGCAGGTCTCTTCCTCCGACTTACGTGAGTCTTTGTGCTCTCGAACATCAATGAGGTAGTATGACCCGTTGTGCAAGTTCTTGCTAACCACAAATGGCCCTTCCCAAGGTGGGGATAACTTGTGTGCATCAGTTTGATCCTGAATGAGCCGGAGCACTAAATCTCCTTCTTGAAAGGTTTTGGACTTAACCCGGCGGCTGTGATAACGGCACAAGTCCTGCTGGTAAATCACCGAGCGAGCTGCTGCTAAGTCATGCTTCTCATCCAACAGGTTAAGTGCATCCTGGCGCGCTTTTTCATTATTAGCTTCAACATAAGCCGCCACGCGGGGCGATTCTTGACGGATGTCACTAGGGAGGACCGCCTCGGCTCCGTAAACCATGAAGAAAGGCGTGTAACCCATAGACCTGTTAGGGGTGGTATTGATGCTCCATATCACAGAAGGTAATGATACGTCTCCAACGTATCTATAATTTTTGATTGTTCCATGCTATATTATATTCTGTTTTGGACATTATCGGGCTTTATTATACACTTTTATATTATTTTTGGGACTAACCTATTAACCGGAGGCCCAGCCCAGAATTGCAGTTTTTGCCTATTTCAGAGTTTCGCAGAAAAAGAATATCAAACGGAGTCCAAACGGAATGAAACCTTCAGGAATGTGATTTTCGGAACGAACGTGATCCAGAGGACTTGGACCCTACGTCAAGACATCAACCAGGAGGGCACGAGGTAGGGGGGCGCGCCTACCCCCTTGGCGCGCCCTCCACCCTCGTGGACCCCATGTTGCTCCACCGACATACTTCTTCCTTCTATATATACCTACGTACCCCCAAACTACCAGATACGGAGCCAAAAACCTAATTCCACGGCCGCAACTTCCATCGGTAACTTTACTTGGAGCTATATTTTTATTCACCACATGATATGTGTTTTGCTTGGAGCGTCTTGTATTATTTGAGTCTTTTCTTTTTAGTTTACCACAATCATCCTTGCTGTACACACCTTTTGAGAGAGTCACACATAAATTGGAATTTATTAGAATACTCTATGTGCTTCACTTATATCTTTTGAGTTATATAGTTTTTGCTCTAGTGCTTCACTTATATCTTTTAGAGCACGGTGGTGGATTTGTTTTGTAGAAACTATTGTTCTCTCATGCTTCACTTAGATTATTTTGAGAGTCCTACAAAACAGCATGGTAGTTTTCTTTAATTATGATAGGCATTCAAGATTAGTAATTTTTTTCTTATGAGTGTGTTGAATATTATGGGAAGTTTGATACTAGACAATTGTTTTGAGATAAGAAGATGGTGATATTAGAGTCATGCTAGTTGAGTAGTTTTGAATTTGAGAAATACTTGTGTTAAAGTTTGTCATTCCCGTAGCATGCACATATGGTGAACCGTTATGTGATGAAGTCGGAGCATGATTTATTTATTGATTGTCTTCCTTATGAGTGGCGGTCGGGGACGAGCGATGGTCTTTTCCTACCAATCTATCCCCCTAGGAGCATGCGCGTAATACTTTGCTTTGAAAAATTGTAGATTTTTGCAGTAAATATATGAGTTCTTTATGACTAATGTTGAGTCCATGGATTATACGCACTTTTCTTCCTTCCACCATTGCTAGCCTCTCTAATACTGCGCACTTTTCGCCGGTATCATACACCCACCATATATCTTCCTCAAAACAGCCACCATACCTACCTATCATGGCATTTCCATAGCCATTCCGAGATATATTGCCATGCAACTTACCACCGTTTCGTTGACTATGACATGCTCCATCATTGTCATATTGCTTCGCATGATCATGTAGTTGACATTGTATTTGTGGCAAAGCCACCATTCATAATTCTTTCATACATGTCACTCTTGATTCATTGCATATCCCGGTACACCGCCGGAGGGATTCACATAGAGTCATATTTTGTTCTAAGTATTGAGTTGTAATTGTTGAGTTGTAAGTAAATAAAAGTGTGATGATCATCATTTTTAGAGCAGTGTCCCAAGTGAGGAAAGGATGATGGAGACTATGATTCCCCCACAAGTCGGGATGAGACTCCGGACGGAAAAAAAGAGGCCATAAAAAAGGCCAAAATAGAAAATAAAAAATGAGAGAAAAAGAGAGAAGGGACAATGCTACTATCGTTTTACCACACTTGTGCTTCAAAGTAGCACCATGATCTTCATGATAGAGAGTCTCCTATGATATCACTTTCATATACTAGTGGGAAATTTTTCATTATATAACTTGGCTTGTATATTCCAATGATGGGCTTCCTCAAAATGCCCTAGGTCTTCGTGAGCAAGCGAGTTGGATGCACACCCACTTAGTTCCTTTTGTTGAGCTTTCATACACTTATAGCTCTAGTGCATCCGTTGCATGGCAATCCCTACTCACTCACATTGATATCTATTGATGGGAATCTCCATAGCCCGTTGATACACCTAGTTGATGTGAGACTATCTTCTCCTTTTTGTCTTCTCCAAAACCACCATTCTATTCCACATATAGTGCTATGTCCATGGCTCACGCTCATGTATTGCATGAAGATTGAAAAAGTTTGAGAACGTCAAAAGTATGAAACAATTGCTTGGATTGTCATCAGGGTTGTGCATGATTTAAATATTTTGTGTGGTGAAGATAGAGCATAGCCAGACTATATGATTTTGTAGGGATAACTTTCTTTGGCCATGTTATTTTGAGAAGATATAATTGCTTAGTTAGTATGCTTGAAGTATTATTATTTTTATGTCAATATTAAACTTTTGTCTTGAATCTTTCGGATCTGAACATTCATACCACAATTAAGAGAATTACATTGAAATTATGCCAAGTAGCATTCCACATCAAAAATTCTGTTTTTATCATTTACCTACTCGAGGACGAGCAGGAATTAAGCTTGGGGATGCTTGATACGTCTCCAACGTATCTATATTTTTTTATTGTTCCATGCTATATTATTCTGTTTTGGACATTATCGGGCTTTATTATACACTTTTATATTATTTTTGGGACTAACCTATTAACCGGAGGCCCAACCCAGAATTGCTGTTTTTTTGCCTATTTCAGAGTTTCGTAGAAAAAGAATATCAAATGGAGTCCAAACGGAATGAAACCTTCGGGAACGTGATTTTCGGAACGGACGTGATCCAAAGGACTTGGACCCTACGTCAAGACATCAACCAGGAGGGCACGAGGTAGGGGGCGCACCTACCCCCCTGGGCGCGCCCTCCACCCTCGTGGGCCCCATGTTGCTCCACCGACGTACTTCTTCCTCCTATATATACCTACGTACCCCCAAACTACCAGATACGGAGCCAAAAACCTAATTCCACCGCCGCAACCTTTGATGTCTACTACGCAACCTTCTTCTTGTAGACGTTGTTGGGCCTCTAAGTGCAGAGGTTTGTAGGACAGTAGCAATTTTCCCTCAAGTGGATGACCTAAGGTTTATCAATCCAGGGGAGGCGTAGGATGAAGATTATCTATCTCAAACAACCCTGCAACCAAATAACAAAGAGTCTCTTGTGTCCCCAACACACCCAATACAATGGTAAATTGTATAGGTGCACTAGTTCGGCGAAGAGATGGTGATACAAGTGCAATATGGATGGTAGATATAGGTTTTTGTAATCTGAAAATATAAAAACAGCAAGGTAACAAGTAATAAAAGTGAGCGTAAACGGTATTGCAATGCTAAGAAACAAGGCCTAGGGTTCATACTTTCACTAGTGCAAGTTCTCTCAGCAATAATAACATAATTGGATCATATAACTATCCCTTAAGTTGCAACAAAGAGTCACTCCAAAGTTATTAATAGCGGAGAACAAATGAAGAGATTATGGTAGGGTACGAAACCACCTCAAAGCTATTCTTTCGGATCAATCTATCATAGAGTTCGTACTAGAATAACGCCTTAAGACACAAATCAACCAAAACCCTAATGTCACCTAGATACTCCAATGTCACCTCAAGTATCCGTGGGTATGATTATACGATATGCATCACACAATCTCATATTCATCTATTCAACCAACACAAAGAACTTCAAAGAGTGTCCCAAAGTCTCTACCGGAGAGTCAAGACGAAAACGTGTGCCAACCCCTATGCATAGGTTCATGGGCGGAACCCACAAGTTGATTACCAAAACATACATCAAGTGGATCAGGTGATATCCCATTGTCACCATAGATAAGCACGGCAAGACATACATCAAGTGTTCTCAAATCTTAAAAACTCAATCCGATAAGATAACTTCAAAGGGAAAACTCAATCCATTACAAGAGAGTAGACGGGAGAAACATCATAAGATCCAACTATAATAGCAAAGCTCGCGATACATCAAGATCGTACCACCTCAAGAACACGAGAGAGAGAGAGAGAGAGGGTGATCAAACACATAGCTACTGGTACATACCCTCAACCCCGAGGGTGAACTACTCCCTCCTCGTCATGGAGAGCACCGGGATGATGAAGATGGCCACCGGTGAGGGTTCCCCCCCTCCGGCAGGGTGCTGGAATAGGGTCCCGATTGGTTTTTGGTGGCTACAGAGGCTTGCGGCGGCGGAACTCCCGATCTATTCTATTTTTCGAAGGTTTTAGGGTATATTGGTATATATAGGAGGAAGAAATACGTCAAGGGAGCCACGAGGGGCCCACGAGGGTGGAAGGCGCGCCCCTGCCTCGTGCCCTCCTCGTTGATTCCTTGATGTGCACTCCAAGTCCCCTGGATTGCTTGCGTTCCAAAAATAACTTTTCTATAGGTTTCATTCCGTTTGGACTCTGTTTGATATTCCTTTTCTGCGGAACACTGAAAAAGGGAAAAAACAGAAACTGGCATTGGGCTCCGGGTCAATAGGTTAGTCCCAAAAGTAATACAAAAGTGCATAATAAAGCCCATAAACATCCAAAACAGATAATATAATAGCAAGGAACAATCAAAAATTATAGATACGTTGGATACGTATCAGCATCCCCAAGCTTAATTCCTACTCGTCCTCGAGTAGGTAAATGATAAAAACAAATTTTTTGATGTGGAATGCTACTAGGCATAATTTCAATGTAATTCTTCTTAATTGTGGTATGAATATTCAGATCCGGAAGATTCAAGATAAAAGTTCAATATTGACATAAAAATAATAGTACTTCAAGCATACTAACTAAGCAATTATGTCCTCTCAAAATAACATGGCTAAAGAAAGTTCATCCCTACAAAATCATATAGTTCAGTCATGCTCCATTTTCGTCACACAAGAATGCTCTCATCATGCACAACCTCGATGACAAGCCAAGCAATTGTTTCATACTTTAGTAATCTCAAACTTTTTCAACCTTCACGCAATACATGAGCGTGGGCCATGGATATAGCACTATGGGTGGAATAGAATATAGTGATGGGGGTTATATGGAGAAGACAAAAAGGAGAAAGTCTCACATCAACGAGGCTAATCAATGAGCTATGGAGATGCCCATCGATTGATGTTAATGCAAGGAGTAGGGATTTCCATGCAATGGATGCACTGGAGCTATAAATATATGAAAGCTTAACAAAAGAAACTAAGTGGGTGTGCATCCAACTAGCTTGCTCACAAAGACCTAGGGCATTTGAGGAAGCCCATTGTTGGAATATACAAGCCAATTTCTATAATGAAAAATTCCCACTAGTATATGAAAGTGACAAAACAAGAGTATCATGAAGATTATGGTGCTACTTTGAAGCACAAGTGTGGTAAAAGGATAGTAGCATTGTCCCTTCTCTCTCTTTTCTCTCATTTTTGGGCCTTCTTCTTTTTTATGGCCTTTCTCTCTTTTTTTATTCCTCACTTGGGACAATGCTCTAAAAAATGATGATCATCACACTTTTATTTATTTAGAACTCAATGATTACAACTCGATACTAGAATAAAGTATGACTCTATATGAATGCCTCCGGCGGTGTACCGGGATATGCAATGAACCAAGAGTGACATGTATGAAAGAATTATGAATGGTGGCTTTGCCACAAATACGATGTCAACTACATGATCATGCAAAGCAATATGACAATGATGAACGTGTCATGATAATCGGAATGGTGGAAAGTTGCATGGCAATATATTTCGGAATGGCTATGGGAATGCCATAATAGGTAGGTATGGTGGCTGTTTTGAGGAAGATATAAGGAGGTTTATGTGTGAATGAGTGTATCATATCATGGGGTTTGGATGCACCGGCAAAGTTCGCACCAACTCTCAATGTGAGAAAGGGCAATGCACGGTACCGAAGAGGCTAGCAATGATGGAAAGATGAGAGTGCGTATAATCCATGGACTCAACATTAGTCATAAAGAACTCACATATTTATTGCAAAAATCTACAAGCCATCAAAAACCAAGCATTATGCGCATGCTCCTATGGGGATATATTGGTAGGAAAAGACCATCGCTCGTCCCCGACCGCCACTCGTAAGGAGGACACTCAAAGAACACCTCATGTTTCAAATTTGTTACATAATGTTTACCATACGTGCATGCTACGGGAATCACAAACTTTAACACAAGTATTAGTCAAATTCAAAACTACTCAACTAGCATGACTCTAATATCACCATCTTCATATCTCAAAACAATCATCAAGCATCAAACTTCTCTTAGTATTCAACACACTCATAAGAAAGTTTTTACTAGTCTTGAATATGTAGCATATTAGGATAAAGCAAATTACCATGCTGTTTAAGACTCTCAAAATAATATAAGTGAAGCACTAGAGCAAACGACAGACTACCCCGAAAGATATAAGTGAAGATCAATGAGTAGTTGAATAATCATGAAATTATGTGAAGACTCTCTAACATTTAAGGATTTCAGATCTTGGTACTTTATTCAAACAGCAATAAAAACAAAATAAAATAAATTGACGCTCCAAGCAAAACACATATCATGTGGTGAATAAAAATATAGCTCCAAGTAAAGTTATCGATGGACGAAGACGAAAGAGGGGATCCCTTCCGGGGCATCCCCAAGCTTAGGGTCTTGGTTGTCCTTGAATATTACCTTGGGGTGCCTTGGGCATCCCCAAGCTTAGGCTCTTGCCACTCCTTATTCCATAGTCCATCGAATCTTTACCCAAAACTTGAAAACTTCACAACACAAAACTTAACAGAAAACTCGTAAGCTCCGTTAGCGAAAGAAAACAAAACACCACTTCAAGGTACTGTAATAAACTCATTGTTTATTTATATTGGTGTTAAACCTACTGTATTCCAACTTATCTATGGTTTATAAACTATTTTACTAGCCATAGAGTCATCAAAATAAGCAAACAACACACGAAAAACAGAATCTGTCAAAAACAGAACAGTCTGTAGTAATATGTAACTAATGCAAACTTCTGGAACTCCAAAAATTCTAATAAATTGGTGGACCTGAGGAATTTGTCTAGTAATCATCTGCAAAAAGAATCAACAAATAGCACTCTCCAGTAATTTTTTTATCGCTAATCTCGTGAGCGCTAAAGTTCCTGTTTTTTACAGCATGATCATAAAGACTTCACCGAAGTCTTCCCAAAGGTTTTACTTGGCACAAACACTAATTAAAACATATAACCACATCTAAACAGAAGCTAGATGGATTATTTATTCCTAAACAGAACCAAAAATCAAGAAACTAAAATAAAATTGGGTTGCCTCCTAACAAGCGCTAACGTTTAACGCCCCTAGCTAGGCATGATGATTTCAATAATGCTCGCATAAAAGATAAGAATTGAAACATAAAGAGAGAATCATGAAGAATATGACTAGCCCATTTAAGTCTAACCACTTCCTATGCATAGGGATTTTGTGAGCAAATAACTTATGGGAACAATAATCAACTAGCATAGGAAGGTAAAACAAGCATAACTTCAAAACTTTAAGCACATAGAGAGGAAACTTGATATTATTGCAATTCCTACAAGCATATATTCCTCCCTCATAATAATTTTCAGTAGAATCATGAATGAATTCAACAATATAACTATCACATAAAGCACTCTTTTCATGATCTACAAGCATAGAATTTTTATTACTCTCCACATAAGAAAATTTCTTCTCATGAATAGTAGTGGGAGCAAACTGAACAAAATAACTATCAAGTGAGGCATAATCCAATTGAAAACTAAGATCATGATGAAAAATTTCATGGTTATCATTATTATTAATAGCATACAAGTCATCACAATAATCATCATAGATATCAACTTTGTTCTCATAATCAATTGGAACCTCTTCCGAAATAGTGGATTGATCACTAAATAAAGTCATGACCTCTCCAAATCCGCTTTCATAATTATCACAATAAGATTCTATATCCTCCAAAATAGTGGAATCATTACTTCCTAAAGTTGACACTCTTCCAAACCCACTTTCATCAATATAATCATCATAAATAGGAGGCATCACTAGTGCAGAACCGGGCAATAGCACTGGTTCGTAAGGCCCTTTAGTCCCGGTTCGGTAACCGGTACTAAAGTGTGGGAACTAAAGGTCCCCCCTTCAGTACCGGTTCAGCACAAACCGGTGCTAAAGGGCAACCACGTGGCACGAGCCAACTCCGGGGGCAGGGAGCCCTTTAGTACCGGTTGGTGACACCAGCTGATATTAAAAGGTTGGGGGGGGTTGGGTTTATGATTTCTTTTTCATTTAATTTTTTGTTTTCCATTTAATTCTTTTTCGTTTGCTGGTATTTTATGATGCTACATATTGTACACGTTATGCATATATATATAAATAGAATTTCTAGTAGAACCGATCATATATATATATATATCATCGAATGTCTCACAACCACCATTAATTCACACATATATACACACATGTATATATGTATAAAATTAGGTAGCTATATACAATTTCTCCTAATTGGTGCCTTCGGAGCCAGTGGCATTAGCCTAATTGGTGCCTTCGGAGCACGATGACAATTGGAAGTGGTTCATGGGGGCAGTAGCGGGTAAAAGTATTCTCCTTTGGGATCTATGACCTGGTCGAGCAAAAATCCCGCTATTTCCTCTTGAATTTCTTCTATGCGGTCCTCTGCTAGGAGCTGCTCCCGCATCTCTTTGAACTGTTAAGAAGGAGATCAATATGCATGTGTATTAGTTGTGTGACTAGATATCGATAATGGTGTAAAAATTGTGAATAGTGTTCTGACAAACGTATCCACTCCTGTCTTTGAGATCTGCTCCTTTCGGACGCCATCATGCGAATGTTCTTGCAAACGTAGTATGCACAGAGATTATTCCCCGGCGCCTGCTTTAGGGCGTTTACGAGAATGGAATTTGATCAGATAATAATTAATAAAGCATGATAATTAAAGAGATGGCAGCTAGCTAGCCAGTACTACTTAATTACTTACCTTGGGTCGATACCATTTCAGATTTTGTTTCCATTGGCCTGGAGTGACGCTGATGAACTTTGCCCAAGCCCTGCCCACCGACAAAGAAAATGAATAAATGGGTTATTAAATAGTTGTTATCAGGAAATGACGAACTAATTAAATAGGCCGAGATATAGTTAATAATGATTGAAATTACCCGTTGACTATCCCCTTCATGATGGTGTAGTCACTTGCTTTCTTAAGTAGTGAGTCTAGTACTTCAACTATTCCTTCATCAACTTTAATGATTAACAAGATCCAGTGAAATCTGCATGCACACACGTTTGCATGTCTTAATTAAGCAGACATATGTAAGCAAAAACATGTAGCTAGCTAGTAGGCAAAAACAGAATTTGTAGTACAAGACAATGTGACTCACTCGAAGTTGTAAGGAAGTAGTATATCTTCATTGTATTTGAGGCGCTTGAAGAACTCTAGCATGCTTTCCTCTACACTTTTTTCGTAATATGGATCTAATTTCCATGTGTATTCATTAATAGTATTTGGGTCAACGAACCCAATGCTATAGCGTCCACCTTTTTTCATTTCATAAATCTTCATCTTGCATAATACCACAGAAAAGAATATAGTGAGGATAATTATAGGTAATGATTGATCAAAATGATCACTACAGCTAGCTTGAGACTTAAATTACAGAAAGAAATCACCTACAGACAATAGCAACTAACGATAGATTTGTCGAGTGAGTCTTGATTGTATAACTGAAATAGTTCTGAATACTCAACAGACACAGCTTTCTCATGGTAGTAATGATCCTTCTTGACATTCACCATGAGGGACTCTCGATTGGAAATCTTGGTAATGTCCATGTACCATTGATGCAATTCATACATTCTCGTTGGGAGCTTCTTGACCTCGTCTGGCTTGACCAAAGGTTGGCCCCGGACATATTTCTGTTTTATTTCCTCCATTGTAATCAGAGACATGGGCTCGATATCGAGGAGTTGTCCAACAGTGTGAAGGAAATATGCCCTAGAGGCAATAATAAAGTTATTATTTATTTCCTTATATCATGATAAATGTTTATTATTCATGCTAGAATTGTATTAACCATAAACATAATACATGTGTGCATACATAGACAAACAGAGTGTCACTAGTATGCCTCTACTTGACTAGCTCGTTAATCAAAGATGGTTATGTTTCCTAACCATGGACAAAGAGTTGTTATTTGATTAACGGGATCACATCATTAGGTGAATGATCTGATTGACATGACCCATTCCATTAGCTTAGCACCCGATCGTTTAGTATGTTGCTATTGCTTTCTTCATGACTTATACATGTTCCTATGACTATGAGATTATGCAACTCCCGTTTGCCGGAGCAACACTTTGTGTGCTACCAAATGTCACAACATAACTGGGTGATTATAAAGGTGCTCTACAGGTGTCTCCAAAGGTACATGTTGGGTTGGCGTATTTCGAGATTAGGATTTGTCACTCCGATTGTCGGAGAGGTATCTCTGGGCCCTCTCGGTAATGCACATCACATAAGCCTTGCAAGCATTGCAACTAATGAGTTAGTTGTGAGATGATGTATTACGGAACGAGTAAAGAGACTTGCCGGTAACGAGATTGAACTAGGTATTGAGATACCGACGATCGAATCTCGGGCAAGTAACATACCGATGACAAAGGGAACAACATATGTTGTTATGCGGTCTGACCGATAAAGATCTTCGTAGAATATGTAGGAACCAATATGAGCATCCAGGTTCCGCTATTGGTTATTGACCGGAGACGTGTCTCGGTCATGTCTACATTGTTCATGAACCGTAGGGTCCGCACGCTTAACGTTACGATGACAGTTTCATTATGAGTTTATGTATTTTGATGTACCGAAGGTTGTTCAGAGTCCCGGATGTGATCATGGACATGACGAGGAGTCTCAAAATGGTCGAGACATAAAGATCGATATATAGGAAGCCTATATTTGGATATCGGAATCGTTCCGGGTGAAATCGGGATTTTACCGGAGTACCGGGGGGTTACCGGAACCCCCCGGGGGTTATTGCGCCTACATGGGCCCTAAGGGAGAAGAGGAAAGGAGGCAAGAGGTGGCCGCGCGCCCCTCCCCTCCCTAGTCCGAATAGGACAAGGAGAGGGGGGCGGCGCCCCCCCTTTCCTTTCCCTCTTCCTCCTCTTTCCCACTTCTCCTTCTCCAACTAGGAAAGAAGGGAGTCCTACTCCCGGTGGGAGTAGGACTCCCCCTTGGCGCGCCCTCCTTGGCCGGCCACCCCCTCCCCTTGGCTCCTTTATATACGGGGGCAGGGGGGCACCCTAGAACACACAAGTTGATCTTCGTGACCGTTCCTTAGCCGTGTGCGGTGCCCCCCTCCACCATATTCCACCTCGGTCATATTGTAGCGGTGCTTAGGCGAAGCCCTGCGACGGTTGAACATCAAGATCGTCACCACGCCGTCGTGCTGACGGAACTCCTCCCTGAAGCTTTGCTGGATCGGAGCCCGGGGAGCGTCATCGAGCTGAACGTGTGCCAAGAACTCGGAGGTGCCGGAGTAACGGTGCTTGGATCGGTTGAACCGGGAAGACGTACGATTACTTCCTCTATGTTGCGTCAATGCTTCCGCTTCGGTCTAGGAGGGTACATAGACAACACTCTCCCCTCTCGTTGCTATGCATCACCATGATCTTGCGTGTGCGTAGGAATTTTTTTGAAATTACTACATTCCCCAACAGTGGCATCCGAGCCTAGGTTTTATGGTTTGATGTTATATGCACGAGTAGAACACAAGTGAGTTGTGGGTGATATAAGTCATACTGCTTACCAGCATGTCATACTTTGGTTCGACGGTATTGTTGGATGAAGCGGCCCGGACCGACATTACGCGTACGCTTACGCGAGACTGGTTCTACCGCCGTGCTTTGCACACAGGTGGCTGGCGGGTGTCAGTTTCTCCAACTTTAGTTGAACCGAGTGTGGCTACGCCCAGTCCTTGCGAAGGTTAAAACAGCACCAACTTGACAAACTATTGTTGTGGTTTTGATGCGTAGGTAAGATTGGTTCTTGCTTAAGCCCGTAGCAGCCACGTAAAACTTGCAACAAACAAAGTAGAGGACGTCTAACTTGTTTTTGCAGGGCATGTTGTGATGTGATATGGTCAAGGCATGATGCTAAATTTTATTGTATGAGATGATCATGTTTTGTAACCAAGTTATCGGCAACTGGCAGGAGCCATATGGTTGTCGCTTTATTGTATGCAATGCAATCGCACTGTAATGCTTTACTTTATCACTAAGCGGTAGTGATAGTCATAGAAGCATAAGATTGGCGAGATTACAATGATGCTACGATGGAGATCAAGGTGTCGCGCCGGTGACGATGGTGATCATGACGGTGCTTCGGAGATGGAGATCACAAGCATAAGATGATGATGGCCATATCATATCACTTATATTGATTGCATGTGATGTTTATCTTTTATGCATCTTATCTTGCTTTGATTGACGGTAGCATTATAAGATGATCTCTCACTAAATTTCAAGATAAAAAGTGTTCTCCCTGAGTATGCACTGTTGCCAAAGTTCGTCGTGCCCAGACACCACGTGATGATCGGGTGTGATAAGCTCTACGTCCATCTACAACGGGTGCAAGCCAGTTTTGCACATGCAGAATACTCAGGTTAAACTTGACGAGCCTAGCATATGCAGATATGGCCTCGGAACACTGAGACCGAAAGGTCGAGCGTGAATCATATAGTAGATATGATCAACATAGCGATGTTCACCATTGAAAACTACTCCATATCACGTGATGATCGGTTATGGTTTAGTTGATTTGGATCACGTGATCACTTAGATGATTAGGGGGATGTCTATCTAAGTAGGAGTTCTTAAGTAATATGATTAATTGAACTAAAATTTATCATGAACTTAGTCCCTGATAGTATCTTGCTTGTTTATGTTGATTGTAGATAGATGGACCGTGCTGTTGTTCCGTTGAATTTTAATGCGTTCCTTGAGAAAGCAAAGTTGAAAGATGATGGTAGCAATTACACGGACTGGGTCCGTAACTTGAGGATTATCCTCATTGCTGCACAGAAGAGTTATGTCCTGGAAGCACCGCTGGGTGCCAGGCCTGCTGCTGATGCAACTGACAACGTTAAGAATGTCTGGCAGAGCAAAGCGGATGACTACTTGATAGTTCAATGTGCCATGCTTTACGGCTTAGAACCGGGACTTCAACGACGTTTTGAACGTCATGGGGCATATGAGATGTTCCAGGAGTTGAAGTTAATATTCTAGCAGAATGCCCGGATTGAGAGATATGAAGTCTCCAATAAATTCTATAGCTGCAAGATGGAGGAGAATACTTCTGTCAGTGAGCATATACTCAAGATGTCTGGGTATTGTAATCACTTGATTCAACTGGGAGTTAATCTTCCGGATGATAGCGTCATTGACAGAATTCTCCAATCACTTCCACCAAGCTACAAGAGCTTCGTGATGAACTATAATATGCAAGGGATGGATAAGACAATTCCCGAGCTCTTCGCAATGCTAAAGGCTGCGGAGGTAGAAATCAAGAAGGAGCATCAAGTGTTGATGGTCAACAAGACCACTAGTTTCAAGAAAAAGGGCAAAGGGAAGAAGAAGGGGAACTTCAAGAAGAACATCAAGCAAGTTGCTGCTCAGGAGAAGAAACCCAAGTCTGGACCTAAGCCTGAAACTGAGTGCTTCTACTGCAAGCAAACTGGTCACTGGAAGCGGAACTGCCCCAAGTATTTGGCGGATAAGAAGGATGGCAAGGTGAACAAAGGTATATGTGATATACATGTTATTGATGTGTACCTTACTAAAGCTCGTAGTAGCACCTGGGTATTTGATACTGGTTCTGTTGCTAATATTTGCAACTCGAAACAGGGACTGCGGATTAAGCGAACACTGGCAAAGGACGAGGTGACGATGCGCGTGGGAAATGGTTCCAAAGTCGATGTGATCGCGGTCGGCACGCTACCTCTACATCTACCTTCGGGATTAGTATTAGACCTAAATAATTGTTATTTGGTGCCAGCGTTGAGCATGAACATTATATCTGGATCTTGTTTGATGCAAGACGGTTATTCATTTAAATCAGAGAATAATGGTTGTTCTATTTATATGAGTAATATCTTTTATGGTTATGCACCCTTGAAGAGTGGTCTATTTTTGATGAATCTCGATAGTAGTGACACACATATTCATAATGTTGAAGCCAAAAGATGCAGAGTTGATAATGATAGTGCAACTTATTTGTGGCACTGCCGTTTAGGTCATATCGGTGTAAAGAGCATGAAGAAACTCCACACTGATGGACTTTTGGAACCACTTGATTATGAATCACTTGGTACTTGCGAACCGTGCCTCATGGGCAAGATGACTAAAACGCCATTCTCCGGTACTATGGAGAGAGCAACAGATTTGTTGGAAATCATACATACAGATGTATGTGGTCCAATGAATTGTGAGGCTCGTGGCGGATATCGTTATTTTCTCACCTTCGCAGATGATTTAAGCAGATATGGGTATATCTACTTAATGAAGCATAAGTCTGAAACATTTGAAAAGTTCAAAGAATTTCAGAGTGAAGTTGAAAATCATCGTAACAAGAAAATAAAGTTTCTATGATCTGATCGTGGAGGAGAATATTTGAGTTACGAGTTTGGTCTACATTTGAAACAATGCGGAATAGTTTCACAGCTCACGCCACCTGGAACACCACAACGTAATGGTGTGTCCAAACGTCGTAATCGTACTTTACTTGATATGGTGCGATCTATGATGTCTCTTACAGATTTACCGCTATCATTTCGGGGTTATGCTTTAGAGACGGTCGCATTCACGTTAAATAGGGCACCATCAAAATCCGTTGAGACGACGCCTTATGAACTATGGTTTGGCAAGAAACCAAAGTTGTCGTTTCTTAAAGTTTGGGGTTGTGATGCTTATATGAAAAAGCTTCAACCTGATAAGCTCGAACCCAAATCGGAGAAATGTGTCTTCATAGGATACCCAAAGGAGACTGTTGGGTACACCTTCTATCACAGATCCGAAGGCAAGACATTCGTTGCTAAAAATGGATCCTTTCTAGAGAAGGAGTTTCTCTCGAAAGAAGTGAGTGGGAGGAAAGTAGAACTTGATGAGGTAACTCTACCTGCTCCCTTATTGGAAAGTAGTACATCACAGAAACCGGTTTCTGTGACACCTAAACCAATTAGTGAGGAAGTTAATGATGATGATCATAGAACTTCAGATCAAGTTGCTACTGAACCTCGTAGATCAAACAGAGTAAGATCCGCACCAGAGTGGTACGGTAATCCTGTTCTGGAAGTCATGCTACTAGATCATGATGAACCTACGAACTATGAAGAAGCGATGGTGAGCCCAGATTCTGTGAAATGGCTTGAAGCCATGAAATCTGAGATGGGATCCATGTATGAGAACAAAGTGTGGACTTTGGTTGACTTGCCCGATGATCGGCAAGCAATTGAAAATAAATGGATCTTCAAGAAGAAGACTGACGCTGATGGTAATGTTACTGTCTACAAAGCTCGACTTGTTGCAAAAGGTTTTCAACAAGTTCAAGGGATTGACTACGATGAGACCTTCTCACCCGTAGCGATGCTTAAGTCTGTCCGAATCATGTTAGCAATTGCCGCATTTTATGATTATGAAATTTGGCAAATGGATGTCAAAACTGCATTCCTGAATGGATTTCTGGAAGAAGAGTTGTATATGATGCAACCAGAAGGTTTTGTCGATCCAAAAGGATCTAACAAAGTGTCCAAGCTCCAGCGATCCATTTATGGACTGGTGCAAGCCTCTCGGAGTTGGAATAAACGCTTTGATAGTGTGATCAAAGCATTTGGTTTTATACAGACTTTTGAAGAAGCCTGTATTTACAAGAAAGTGAGTGGGAGCTCTGTAGCATTTCTGATATTATATGTGGATGACATATTACTGATTGGAAATGATATAGAATTTCTGGATAGCATAAAGGGATACTTGAATAAGAGTTTTTCAATGAAAGACCTCGGTGAAGCTGCTTACATATTAGGCATTAAGATCTATAGAGATAGATCAAGATGCTTAATTGGACTTTCACAAAGCACATACCTTGACAAAGTTTTGAAGAAGTTCAAAATGGATCAAGCAAAGAAAGGGTTCTTGCCTGTGTTACAAGGTGTGAAGTTGAGTAAGACTCAATGCCCGACCACTGCAGAAGATAGAGAGAAAATGAAAGATGTTCCCTATGCTTCAGCCATAGGCTCTATCATGTATGCAATGCTGTGTACCAGACCTGACGTGTGCCTTGCTATAAGTCTAGCAGGGAGGTACCAAAGTAATCCAGGAGTGGATCACTGGACAGCGGTCAAGAACATCCTGAAATACCTGAAAAGGACTAAGGATATGTTTCTCGTTTATGGAGGTGACAAAGAGCTCATCGTAAATGGTTACGTTGATGCAAGCTTTGACACTGATCCGGACGATTCTAAATCGCAAACCGGATACGTGTTTACATTAAACGGTGGAGCTGTCAGTTGGTGCAGTTCTAAACAAAGCGTCGTGGCGGGATCTACGTGTGAAGCGGAATACATAGCTGCTTCGGAAGCAGCAAATGAAGGAGTCTGGATGAAGGAGTTCATATCCGATCTAGGTGTCATACCTAGTGCATCGGGTCCAATGAAAATCTTTTCTGACAATACTGGTGCAATTGCCTTGGCAAAGGAATCCAGATTTCACAAGAGAACCAAGCATATCAAGAGACGCTTCAATTCCATCCAGGATCTAGTCCAGGTGGGAGACATAGAGATTTGCAAGATACATACGGATCTGAATGTAGCAGACCCGTTGACTAAGCCTCTTCCACGAGCAAAACATGATCAGCACCAAGGCTCCATGGGTGTTAGAATCATTACTGTGTAATCTAGATTATTGACTCTAGTGCAAGTGGGAGACTGAAGGAAATATGCCCTAGAGGCAATAATAAACTTATTATTTATTTCCTTATATCATGATAAATGTTTATTATTCATGCTAGAATTGTATTAACCGGAAACATAATACATGTGTGAATACATAGACAAACATAGTGTCACTAGTATGCCTCTACTTGACTAGCTCGTTAATCAAAGATGGTTATGTTTCCTAACCATGGACAAAGAGTTGTTATTTGATTAATGGGATCACATCATTAGGTGAATGATCTGATTGACATGACCCATTCCATTAGCTTAGCACCCGATCGTTTAGTATGTTGCTATTGCTTTCTTCATCACTTATACATGTTCCTATGACTATGAGATTATGCAACTCCCGTTTGCCGGAGGAACACTTTGTGTGCTACCAAACGTCACAACGTAACTGGGTGATTATAAAGGTGCTCTACAGGTGTCTCCAAAGGTACATGTTGGGTTGGCGTATTTCGAGATTAGGATTTGTCACTCCGATTGTCGGAGAGGTATCTCTGGGCCCTCTCGGTAATGCACATCACATAAGCCTTGCAAGCATTGCAACTAATGAGTTAGTTGTGAGATGATGTATTAAGGAACGAGTAAAGAGACTTGCCGGTAACGAGATTGAACTAGGTATTGAGATACCGACGATCGAATCTCGGGCAAGTAACATACCGATGACAAAGGGAACAACGTATGTTGTTATGCGGTCTGACCGATAAAGATCTTCGTAGAATATGTAGGAACCAATATGAGCATCCAGGTTCCGCTATTGGTTATTGACCGTAGACGTGTCTCGGTCATGTCTACATTGTTCTCGAACCGTAGGGTCCGCACGCTTAACGTTACGATGATAGTTTCATTATGAGTTTATGTATTTTGATGTACCGAAGGTTGTTCGGAGTCCCGGATGTGATCATGGACATGACGAGGAGTCTCGAAATGGTCGAGACATAAAGATCAATATATTGGAAGCCTATATTTGGATATCGGAATCGTTCCAGGTGAAATCGGGATTTTACCGGAGTACCGGGGGGTTACTGGAACCCCCCCGGGGTTATTGGGCCTACATGGGCCCTAAGGGAGAAGAGGAAAGGAGGCAAGAGGTGGCCGCGCGCCCCTCCCCTCCCTAGTCCGAATAGGACAAGGAGAGGGGGGCGGCGCCCCCCCTTTCCTTTCCCTCTTCCTCCTCTTTCCCACTTCTCCTTCTCCAACTAGGAAAGAAGGGAGTCCTACTCCCGGTGGGAGTAGGACTCTCCCTTGGCGCGCCCTCCTTGGCCGGCCGCCCCCTCCCCTTGGCTCCTTTATATACGGGGGCAGGGGGTACCCTAGAACACACAAGTTGATCTTCGTGATCGTTCCTTAGCCGTGTGCGGTGCCCCCCTCCACCATATTCCACCTCGGTCATATTGTAGCGGTGCTTGGGCGAGCCCTGCGACGGTTGAACATCAAGATCGTCACCACACCGTCGTGCTGACAGAACTCCTCCCCGAAGCTTTGCTGGATCGGAGCCCGGGGAGCGTCATTGAGCTGAACGTGTGCCAAGAACTCGGAGGTGCCGGAGTAACGGTGCTTGGATCGATTGAACGGGGAAGACGTACGACTACTTCCTCTATGTTGCGTCAACGCTTCCGCTTCGGTCTACGAGGGTACATAGACAACACTCTCCCCTCTCGTTGCTATGCATCACCATGATCTTGCGTGTGCGTAGGATTTTTTTTGAAATTACTACGTTCCCCAACACAGTGATCATGTGCCTTTTAGCCTGCTCAATATGCTCCTCGGTTATTACCACATCGCCCAGCCCGAGAACATTAACGGTTTGCCCACAATAATATTGGGCGCGCGTACTCTCATGTGTTGTTGGCACAACTAGCGGGGGGATTGATTGCGCCGCCTGTTCTCCCTGCTGGGGAACGGTTTTACCGCTCCTTTTGCCAGCTGATTTGCTCGAGCTCGAGCTCGCCTCTTTCTGTAGACGTGCTCGATTTAACTTCCTGAGGTGGCACTCATAATCTGTGCCAACAGGCATGGGAGCTGGTGCTCTAGCCATACGAATGAAGTGGTCAATCTTTTCCTCAGGCACTTTCTCCCTTGGCGGTGGTGGCAGTTTCGGTGCAAAAATGGCTTCCACCTCGGCCTTCGATATGGCTGCGTTTTCCTCCTTGGACTTGTCGTAAGGCCTCTGCGGAAGAGGCGTGAGGCTGCTTGGACCATATTGAAATCTCTTGCCTCCGCCTGTACCTCCAGTACTACCTCGACTTGTACCGCTACGCATGATAGCTGAGGCGGCTCTCTTCCGTGATTGCTGAGGCGGCGAAGACGGCTGACGTGGCTGAGTTGGAGGAGGAGGAGTGGCCTGAAGCTGTGCCGGACTTGGAGGAGGAGTGGCCTGACGCTTTGCCGGACTTGGAGGAGGAGGAGTGGCCTAAAGCTGTGCTGGACTTGGAGGAGGAGTGGCCTGACGCGTTGGGGGACTTGGAGGAGCGAGAGTCTGCTGACTCGGTGGCGGACTTCGATGAGGAGTCGGATGACGTGGTGTCGGTGGCCTTCGAAAGATGATGCAATCCTTTCTCCATAGGATGATACGATGGTTGGCCTCTCCCAGTGTGTGCTCCTCATCACGTCCAGGAATGTCAAGCTCTAGCCCCGAATATTGGTCCACCACCTCATCAACCAAGACACGAGCATAGCCTGCTGGAATTGGGTTGCAATGGAAGGTTGCCTCAGGGGGGGGGATTTGTAAAAGCAACGGCGTCCGCCACCTTCATGAATATGTTCTTCATTTTGAAGTGTAGCTCGCAGTTAGTGTTCTCCATGATTTCATCCACTGGGTAGCTATCCAGCAATGCGTTGCCCGGGGTGGAACCCACGCTGCTTCTCGGCATGGATGGGACGGTGCTATCCAATGCTGGATCATCCGCTAGCTGCTGCAGGTGCTGAGACCCCCTTTGCTGGCTAAGTGAGTCGATTTGCTCCTGCTGCCGCTGGAATTTGACTGCCAAGTCCGCGTGCGCTGATTCTAGGCCTTGAAGGCGTTCATAGTCCAGCTTCCTCTGCTCCTCCTCCATCTTCCTCTTCTTCTCCTCCGCAATCTTCTTTCTCGCATGGGTTCTGTAGTCGGCGTTCCAGTCCGAAAACCCCTCATACCACAGAATAGCGCCCTTGCCTCGTGTTCTTCCCGGGTGTTCAGGATTTCCCAGGGCACGCGTAAGCTCGTCATTCTCTCTGTTGGGCTCGAACACCCCCGATCGAGTCTCTTCTATTGCAACAAGTAGCTTATCTTCGGCTCCGTCCAGACATGCCTTCTTCGAAACTTTGCTTGTCTTCGGGTCCAACCCCCCCCCCCATGCGCATAGAACCAAGTCCTGCACCTGGGGGGCCAGCTCAATGTTTGTGGAGTGACACCTGCATCCTCCATCTCTTTCTCAGACTTATCCCACTTAGGCATTCCCACCGCATAGCCACCTGGCCCCAGCTTATGGAACTTATCCTTTTTTGCGGCATTCGCCTTGTTTATTCTCGACCGTTCCTTAGATAATTACGAATCCTTGAATTTCACGAAATTGTCCCAATGAGCACTTTGCTTCTCTAGTGTTCCCTCGAATACTGGAGTCTTCCTTCCTCCCTTGACGTACTTGTCCCATACACGATTCTTGTGGTTGTTGAATGCAACCGCCATCTTCCTAAGAGCAGCGTCCTTGACTTTCTCCACATCTGCATCTGTGAAATGATCTGGTAGGGTGAAATATTCCATGAGCGTTTCCCAAAGCAGAAGTTTTTGTTTGTCATCGACAAAAGTAAGTCCTGGACGTGGCTTTGCTGGCTCTCTCCATTCTTGAAGGGAGATCGGGAGTTGGTCCTTCACAAGAACTCCGCACTGACGAATGAACTTGTCCGCATTCTTCTTAGGTGCTAATGGTTCGCCATTAGGTTTGATGGCCTCGATATTGTACTTTACGCCCTCCTTCAACTTTTTGTTCGGGCCTCGTACTGTCCTGCTGCCTGAAGATTTGCCCGATCCGGATGGCTGAAAGAAGAAAGATCGATTCTTTAATATATATCTTCAAGTCATTTAAAACATGTGATGATCACCAGATGCCTGCTTATATAAATATACCTCGCCGGTCTTTGTTGTTTCAAGATCAACATTTTCTTTGTCATGTTCATAGTTCATGACTTCATCAATTCGGTCGTCGCGATCGAATATCATATCACCCTCCCCGGTGTTGTTTAGATATTCAGAGCCGTCATAATCTTCTTCATGTTGATCATCATCTGGCCCGCGAGGATTGCGTATGATATTGAACAGGGCCTCTTCTCCCTCTCTGCCGGTATTGTCCGCCATAAGGTTTATTTAACTAATCCAAAAGAAATATATTCAAATTACAATGCATGGATGCAATCAATTAATAAGGAAAAACTGAATCAATCATAGTACATAATAAGCATCATCGAATATAATCTCGAATACGTCGTCTTGAATAATAGATATAATCTCGAATACATCGTCTCGAATAATATATATAATCTCGAATACATCACTAGCTAGCTAGCTAGCTAATAAAGATCGAATACTAGAGAGTAATCTAGGCGGTGGACAACCAAAGTGAAGGAACCATCACTGGATTATAGCTCGGGTGATCTCCCCAAAGAACTTGCCAGGTATTGGAGAACCTGACGTCCATAGCAGCCATGTAGCGATGGACGTGCTCGTCCTCCCTGACACGGTGACGTACCACCTCCGGCGGGGTCGGCTCCCTCTGCACCGAAAGTGTCCCATGCGAACGCCACCAAAGGAGAAGAGGGTCGATGAAGGGACCCGGGGCAGGGTTCCTCACCAAGCGTCGCCCCCCTGAACGTAGCACCTCCCAGTGCCAGCCCGGCGGAGCCCAGTCCCAAACATGTTGGGGAATGTAGCAGAATTTTAAAATTTTCTATGCATCACCAAGATCAATCTATGGAGTCATCTAACAACGAGGGAGAGGGGAGTGCATCTACATACCCTTGTAGATCGCAAGCGGAAGCGTTCAAGAGAACAGGGTTGATGGAGTCGCACTTGTCGTGATCAAAATCACCGATGACCGAGCGCCAAACGAAGGACACCTCCGCGTTCAACACACGTACGGTTGGGAGAGATGTCTCCTCCTTCTTGATCCAGCAAGGGGAGAGGAGAGGTTGATGGAGATCCAGCAGCACGACGGCGTGGTGGTGGAAGCAGCAGGATCTCGGCAGGGCTTCGCCAAGAACCAACGAGAGGGAGAGGTGTCACAGGGGGAGAGGGAGGCGCCAGGGACTTGGGTGTGGCTGCCCTCCCTCGCCTCTACTATATATAGGGGCCAGGGGGGCGCCGGCCCCTCTAGATCCCATCTAGATGGGGGGGGGGGCGGCGGCCAAGGGGCTGGCTTGGCCCCCAAGCCAGGTGGAGGCGCCCCCACCCCTAGGGTTTCTAACCCTAGGCGCAGGAGGAGGCCCATGGGGGGCGCACCAGCCCACCAGGGGCTGGTTCCCTTCCCACTTCAGCCCATGGGGCCCTCCGGGATAGGTGGCCCCACCCGGTGGACCCCCGGGATCCTTCCGGTGGTCCCGGTACAATACCGATGACCCCGAAACTTTCCCGGTGGCCGAAACTGGAGTTCCTATATACAAATATTTACCTCCGGACCATTCCGGAACTCCTCATGACGTCCAGGATCTCATCCGGGACTCCAAACAACTTTCGAGTTACCGCATACTAATATCTCTACAACCCTAGCGTCACCGAACCTTAAGTGTGTAGACCCTACGGGTTCGGGAACCATGCAGACATGACCGAGACAACTCTCCAGCCAATAACCAACAGCGGGATCTGGATACCCATGTTAGCTCCCACATATTCCACGATGATCTCATCGGATGAACCACGATGTTGAGGATTCAATCAATCCCGTATTCAATTCCCTTTGTCAATCGGTACGTTACTTGCCCGAGATTAGATCGTCGGTATTCCAATACCTCGTTCAATCTCGTTACCGGCAAGTCACTTTACTCGTTCTGTAACACATCATCCCGTGACCAACCCTTAGTCACATTGAGCTCATTATGATGATGTTTTACCGAGTGGGCCCAAAGATACCTCTCCGTCATGCGGAGTGACAAATCCCAGTCTCGATTCGTGCCAACCCAACAGACACTTTCGCAGATACCCGTAATGCACCTTTATAGTCACCTAGTTACGTTGTGATGTTTGGCACACCCAAAGTATTCCTACAGTATCCGGGAGTTGCACAATCTCATGGTCTAAGGAAAAGATACTTGACATTAGAAAAGCTCTAGCAGACAAACTACACGATCTTGTGGTATGCTTAAGATTGGATCCTGTCCATCACATCATTCTCCTAATGATGTGATCCCGTTATCAATGACATCTAATGTCCATAGTCAGGAAACCATGACTATCTATTGATTAACGAGCTAGTCAACTAGAGGCTCACTAGGGACATGTTGTGGTCTATGTATTCACACATGTATTACAATTTCCGGATAACACAATTATAGCATGAATAATAGACAATTATCATGAACGAGGAAATATAATAATAACCATTTTATTATTGCCTCTAGGGCATATTTCCAACAGTCTCCCACTTGCACTAGACTCAATAATCTAGTTACATTGTGATGAATCGAACACCCATAGAGTTCTGGTGTTGATCATGTTTTTTCTCGAGGAAGAGGTTTAGTCAACAGATCTGCGATATTCAGGTCCGTGTGCACTGTACAAATATCTATGTCTCCATTTTGAACATTTTCACGAATGGAGTTGAAGCGACGCTTGATATGCCTGGTCTTCCTGTGAAACCTGGGCTCCTTGGCAAGGGCAATAGCTCCAGTGTTGTCACAGAAGAGAGTCATCGGGCCCGACACATTGGGAATAACTCCTAGGTCGGTAATGAACTCCTTCACCCAGATTGCTTCTTGTGCTGCCTCCGAGGCTGCCATGTACTCCGCTTCACATGTAGATCCCACCACGATGCTTTGCTTGCAACTGCACCAGCTGACTGCCCCACCATTCAAAATATACACGTATCCGGTTTGTGACTTAGAGTCATCCAGATCTGTGTCGAAGCTAGCATCGACGTAACCCTTTACGACGAGCTCTTCGTCACCTCCATAGACGAGAAACATATCCTTAGTCCTTTTTAGGTACTTTAGGATATTCTTGACCGCTGTCCAGTGTTCCATGCCAGGATTACTTTGGTACCTTCCTACCAAACTTACGGCAAGGTTTACATCAGGCCTGGTACACAGCATGGCATACATGATAGACCCTATGGCCGAGGCATAGGGGACGACACTCATCTTTTCTCTATCTTCTGCCGTGGTCGGGCATTGAGCTGTGCTCAATCTCATACCTTGCAATACAGGCAAGAACCCCTTCTTGGACTGATCCATATTGAACTTCTTCAATATCTTGTCAAGGTATGTACTTTGTGAAAGACCAATGAGGCGTCTCGATCTATCTCTATAGATCTGGATGCCTAATATATAAGCAGCTTCTCCAAGGTCCTTCGTTGAAAAACACTTGTTCAAGTAGGCCTTTATGCTTTCCAAGAATTCTATATCATTTCCCATCAATAGTATGTCATCCACATACAATATGAGAAATGCTACAGAGCTCCCACTCACTTTCTTGTAAACACAGGCTTCTCCATAAGTCTGCGTAAACCCAAACGCTTTGATCATCTCATCAAAACGAATGTTCCAACTTCGAGATGATTGCACCAGCCCATAGATTGAGCGTTGGAGCTTGCACACCTTGTCAGCATCCTTAGGATCGACAAAACCTTCCGGCTGCATCATATACAATTCTTCCTTAAGGAAACCATTAAGGAATGCCGTTTTGACGTCCATTTGCCATATCACATATTCATAGAAAGCGGCAATTGCTAACATGATTCGGACGGACTTCAGCTTCGCTATGGGTGAGAAAGTCTCATCGTAGTCAACCCCTTGAACTTGTCGATAACCCTTAGCGACAAGCCGAGCCTTATAGATGGTCACATTACCATCCGCGTCTGTCTTCTTCTTAAAGATCCATTTATTTTCTATGGCTCGCCGATCATTGGGCAAGTCAGTCAAAGTCCATACTTCCTTTTCATACATGGATCCTATCTCAGATTTCATGGCTTCCAGCCATTTGTCAGAATCTGGGCCCGCCATCGCTTCTTCATAGTTCGAAGGTTCACCATTGTTTAACAACATGATTTCCAGGACAGGGTTGCCGTACCACTCTGGTGCGGAACGCTTCCTTGTGGACCTTTGAAGTTCAGTAGCAACTTGATCTGAAGTTTCATGATCATCATCATTAACTTCCTCCCTAGTCGGTGCAGACACCTCAGGAACAATTTCTTGAGCTGCGCCACTCTCCGGTTCAAGAGGCAATACTTCATCAAGTTCTACTTTCCTCCCACTTACTTCTTTCGAGAGAAGCTCTTTCTCTAGAAAGGATCCATTCTTGGCAACAAAGGTATTGCCTTCGGATCTAAGATAGAAGGTATACCCAATAGTTTCTTTAGGGTATCCTATGAAGACGCATTTTTCCGATTTGGGTTCGAGCTTTTCAAGTTGAAGTTTCTTGACATAAGCATCGCATCCCCAAACTTTTAGAAACGACAGCTTAGGTTTCTTGCCAAACCACAATTCATACGGTGTCGTCTCAACGGATTTCGACGGAGCCCTATTTAAAGTGAATGCGGTAGTCTCTATAGCATAACCCCAAAATTATAGCGGTAGATCGGTAAGAGACATCATAGATCATACCATATCCAATAGGGTGCGATTACGATGTTTGGACACACCATTACACTGTGGTGTTCCAGGCGGCGTGAGTTGTGAAACTATTCCACATTTCCTTAAGTGCGTGCCAAATTCGTGACTCAAATATTCTCCCCCACGATCTGATCGTAAGAACTTGATTTTCCTGTCACGTTGATTCTCAACCTCACTCTGAAATTCCTTGAACTTTTCAAAGGTCTCAGACTTGTGTTTCATTAAGTAGACATACCCATATCTACTTAAGTCATCAGTGAGGGTGAGGACATAACGATAGCCACCCCGAGCCACAACGCTCATTGGACCGCACACATTAGCATGTATGATTTCCAATAAGTTGGTTGCTCGCTCCATTGTTCCGGAGAACGGAGTCTTGGTCATTTTACCCATGAGGCATGGTTCCCACGTGTCAAATGATTCATAATCAAGAGACTCCAAAAGTCCATCTGCATGGAGTTTCTTCATGCGTTTGACACCAATGTGACCAAGGCGGCAGTGCCACAAGCATGTGGGACTATCATTATCAACCTTACATCTTTTGGCATTCACACTATGAATGTGTGTAACATCACGTTCGAGATTAAATAAGAATAAACCATTGACCAGCGGGGCATGACCATAAAACATGTCTCTCATATAAGTAGAACAACCATTATTCTCAGATTTAAATGAGTAGCCATCTCACATTAAATGAGATCCAGATACAATGTTCATGCTCAAAGCTGGTACAAAATAACAATTATTGAGGTTTAAAACTAATCCCGTAGGTAAATGCAGAGGTAGCGTGCCGACGCCGATCACATCGACCTTGGAACCATTCCCGACGCGCATCGTCACCTCGTCCTTCGCCAGTCTCCGTTTATTCTGCAGTTCCTGTTTTGAGTTACAAATATGAGCAACTGCACCGGTATCAAATACCCAGGAGCTACTACGAGCGCTGGTAAGGTACACATCAATAACATGTATATCACAGATACCTTTGGTATTGCCGGCCTTCTTTTCCGCTAAGTACTTGGGGCAGTTCCGCTTCCAGTGACCATTTCCCTTGTAATAAAAGCACTCAGTCTCAGGCTTGGGTCCATTCTTTGACTTCTTCCCGGCAACTTGCTTACCGGGCGCGGCAACTCCCTTGCCGTCCTTCTTGAAGTTCTTTTTACCCTTGCCTTTCTTGAACTTAGTGGTTTTATTCACCATCAACACTTGATGTTCCTTTTTGATTTCCACCTCCACTGATCTCAGCATTGAATATACCTCGGGAATGGTCTTTTCCATCCCCTGCATATTGAAGTTCATCACAAAGCTCTTGTAGCTAGGTGGGAGCGACTGAAGGATTCTTTCAACGACTGCATCATCCGGGAGATTAACTCCTAGCTGAGACAAGCGGTTATGCAACCTAGACATTTTGAGTATGTGCTCGCTGACGGAACTGTTCTCCTCCATCTTACAACTGTACAACTTGTCGGAGACTTCATATCTCTCGACCCGGGCGTGAGCTTGGAAAACCATTTTCAGCTCTTGGAACATCTCATATGCACCGTGTTGCTCAAAACGCTTTTGGAGCCCCGGTTCTAAGCTGTAAATCATGCCGCACTGAACCAGGGAGTAATCATCACTATGTGTCTGCCAAGCATTCATAACGTCTTGTTCTGCAGGGAAAATAGGTGCTTCACCTAGCGGTGCATCAGGGACATATGCTTTCCTGGCAGCTATGAGGATAATCCTCAGGTTACGGACCCAGTCCGTGTAGTTGCTGCCATCGTCTTTCAGCTTGGTTTTCTCTAGGAACGCGTTGAAGTTGAGGCAAACATTAGCGTGGGCCATTTGATCTACAAGACATATTGCAAAGATTTTAGACTATGTTCATGATAATTAAGTTCATCTAATCAAATTATTAATGAACTCCCACTCAGATAGACATCCCTCTAGTCATCTAAGTGATACATGATCCGAGTCAACTAGGCCGTGTCCGATCATCACGTGAGACGGACTAGTCATCATCGGTGAACATTTTCATGTTGATCGTATCTTCTATACGACTCATGTTCGACCTTTCGGTCTTCCGTGTTCCGAGGCCATGTCTGTACATGCTAGGCTCGTCAAGTCAACCTAAGTGTATTGCATGTGTAAATATGGCTTACACCCGTTGTATGCGAACGTTAGAACCTATCACACCCGATCATCATGTGGTGCTTCAGAACAACGGACCTTAGCAACAGTGCACAGTTAGGGGGAACACTTTCTTGAAATTATTGTGAGGGATCATCTTATTTATGCTACCATCGTTCTAAGCAAATAAGATGTAAAACATGATAAACATCACATGCAATCAAATAGTGACATGATATGGCCAATGTCATTTTGCTCCTTTTGATCTCCATCTTTGGGGCGCCATGATCATCGTCGTCACCGGCATGACACCATGATCTCCATCATCATGATCTCCATCATCGTGTCTTCATGAAGTTTTCTCGTCAACTATCACTTCTACTACTATGGATAATGGTTAGCGTGTAACGCCCTCGATGTGGCTATATCTCCTACGTGTCGAAGCACGACTTAGAGGCATAACCGCATTGAAAGCAATGTCACAAGTAAGGTAATCTTCACAACAACCCATGTATATAAATAATAGTGGAGAAAGGTACATAGTTAGCTTACACTCGCCACGTCACACAAATACATAAATAACATTACAATCATCCAATACACTCATGGTCCGACTACGGCACCAAAATAAAAGATCAACCCCAACATGCGACACGGCCCCGATCGCCCCAACTGGGCACCACTACTGATCATCAGGGAAAGACACATAGTAATGGCGTGAGTCTTCGTCGAACTCCCACTTGAGCTCAAGCGCATCATATGGAACAGAGTCATCAGGCCCTGCATCTGGTTTGGAAGTAATCTGTGAGTCACGGGGACTCAACAATCTCGCACCCTCGTGATCAAGACTATTTAAGCTTATAGGGAAGGCAAGGTAATATGTGGAGCTGCAGCAAGCGACTAGCATATATGGTGGCTAACCTGTCCGCAAAAGAGAGCGAGAAGAGAAGGCAAAGCACGAACGAAGAACTATGATCAAGAAGTGATCCTAGAGAAACCTACGTCAAGCATTACTCCAACACCGTGTTCACTTCCCGGACTCCGCCGAGAAGAGACCATCACGGTTACACACGTAGTTGATTCATTTTAATTAAGTTAAGGTTCATGTTATCTACAATCGGACATTAACAAATTCCCATCTGCCCATAACCGCGAGCACGGCTTTCAAAAGTTCAAATCCCTGCAGGGGAGTCCCAACTTAGCCCATCACAAGCTCTCACGCTCAACGAAGGATATTCCTTCTCCCGAGACATTCCTATCAGACTCGGTATCCCGGTTCTACAAGACAACCTCGACAATGGTAAAACAAGTCCAGCAAGACCACCCGCTGTGCCGACAAATCCCGATAGGAGCTGCACATATCTCGTTCTCAGGGCACACCGGATAAGCTAAGCGTACAGGAGCCAACGTAACCCAAGTTCCCAAGGGACGGCCCCGCACGGTGCTCTGGGTTGGACCAACACTTAGAGAAGCACTGGCCCGGGGGTTTAAAATAAAGATGACCCTTGAGTCCGCGAAACCCAAGGGAAAAAGGCTAGGTGGCAAATGGTAAAACCAAAGTTGGGCCTTGCTGGAGGAGTTTTATTCAAGGCGAACTGTCAGGGGGTTCCCATTATAACCCAACCGCGTAAGGAACGCAAAATCCGGGAACATAACACCGATATGACGGAAAACTAAGGCGGCAAGAGTTGAACAAAACACTAGGCATAAGGCTGAGACTTCCACCCTTTACCAAGTATATAGATGCATTAAGATAACAAGATAATATAGTGATATCCCAACAATAAACAATGTTCCAACAAGGAACGATCTCCAAACTTCACCTGCAACTAGCAACGCTATAAGAGGGTGTCGTGGTATTCTCATGGGGGGCTGCAAGACGACATATGCCACAAGGTGGCTTTGTGTGAGGGCAAGACTGCTGCCGGAATATCCGGGGACGGGTATGCGAGTAGCACGCGCTAGTTTACCCAGGTTCAGGGCTCTCCGGAGAGATAATACCCCTACTCCTGCATGTCTGAGTATATATGTGGGGTGTACATCGGGCAGTACAATGTGCTCCTGGAGCTGTATCTGAGATCAGTAGCAATGAGAGCTAGCTAGCTAGTGTGGCACATGTGCCTGGCCATGTGTGGCCGTGGGAGTGTGATGCTCATACGTGTGTGTGAGGATGGGTGGATGGCTAGCTATATATAGTGGGAGCTAGCTTAGCATGTAAGCCATGTAGGCATGGTAGCTAGCTAGCTAGTGGCATGGTGGGGTGTCATCCTTGTCCCCTGGGTCACTTCATAAATAGTGCCCAGGGATAAGGGACACTGTACATGATGGCTGGGGTGTCACGTGAACAGTGCCGGGTACGGCCATCACATCAGGGTCGCGTCCGACTGCAGTTGACTTCAGGCAGTCGGCCTGGTGGAGGAGTCGGCAGCCAGCAGTCGGCCTGGTGGAGGAGTCGGCAGCCAGCAGTCGGCCTGGTGGAGCAGTCGGCAGCCAGCAGTCGTCCTGGTGGAGCAGTCGGCAGCCAGCAGTCGGCCTGGTGGAGCAGTTGGCAGCCAGCAGTTGGCCTGGTGGAGCAGTCAGCAGCCAGCAGTCAGCCGCCGGCCAGGTAGTTGGACTGAGGGGCTTTGCCAGCCCCGATGTCTTGAATTCTTGTCTCTCCGTCTTTGGGGTATCCGTGTCCAATTACTCCGACAGTAGCCCCCAAGCCTCCGGGCAACTTGGCAAAGTTGGGCAGAGGTTTTTTGGCAAGTGTTCATGGAAATGATCATGAAAAAGACAAAGTTAGTCTATGCAGATATATCAAATGTTTGCTTTTAGCATTGCAAGTTTTATGCGGAGGTGCCGAATCAGTTTCGTCCGAGCCCCCTTAATCTTTTCGTGTTCCCTCCGCTTTTTGGCTTGTGCTCTCGCTCGCCGGACAGCCGCTCTGCGGTCTGTGGCTGAGAGTGGGCCGCAAAGCGGAGTGTATAGTACTCAGGGTCTGGGAGCAGATTCAACTGAGTTGATACTTGTAAAGGAAACGGTCGGGTCGCCCGAAGCGTTTTTCTTCCCGGACGTTTTTCGCGTGGGTGGCCTCCAGCGTTCACTCTTGCTAGTCGGACAGCCGCTCTGCGGTCTATGACTAAGAGTGGGCCTTTGGTACCGCGCACGGTACTAAGCCATCTGCGGGAACTAACGTCTCAGGCCAAGCGGCTAGCCCCCAGACCAACTCTGTCTGGCGCCGGGGTGAATAGTGATGCTACTGTAATAAAATGCGGAGACAGCCCCCGAGCATCGCTCGGGGTTATCCGTGCTTGCGTGGTCCAAAAAATATGCGGGTGAGGAGCTCACATTGGTTTTTGTGTAGCCGAGGCGGAGTTTGCCGAAGACAGCCAACGCGGCTCAACGCTTGCTGAGCGCACCGGCGCACCCGCTGGGTGTAGTCTTCGAGCCTCCGGGTGCTTGAGAAGGGTCCAGCCGGTCGGGCTTGACCAGCCAGGCGGCGAGCGGAACGCGGCCGAGCCGTCTTGGCACAGCCGGCCAGGCGGCTGGCAGTGCCCTTTTCTTCTTTTTTTTTCTCTTCTGCCGGCTACTGGGAGCGGACAGAACTCTTCTCTTGCCTGTAATCTTCCATGGGGGCGCGTCAGCGCACCCGTTGGGTGTAGCCCCCAAGATTCGGGCCAACTGCTGAGCAGTCGGGCCGGATCTCCCAGCAACTACTTTGTCTTCTTCTTTGCGGGGGCGCGTCAGCGCATCCATTGGATGTAGCCCCCGAGATTTGGGTCGACTGCTGAGCTGTCGGGCCGGATCTCCCGGCAACTACTTTGTCTTCTTTGTTGAAGTTGATTCATTTTTCTTCTTCTCTTTTTCTCGTCAGCCGGTCGGGCAGGCGGACTCCGGCACAGCAGTCGGGCTCTTTACAGCCGGCCAGGCAGTCAGCGGTCGGACGCACATCTGGCAGTCGGACGCATATTCCAGCCGGTTGCCTGCCGTCGAACGCACATCTCTCTCACTTCTTTTTTTCTGTCCGACTCCACGTGGGGAGCCGGACCCTTCTTTCCTCTGCCGGCTTGGGCAGCCGGCATCTCTCCACGCAACCCCATTTTTTTCTGCCAGTCGGCTGTGGGCAGTCGGCTTCCCACTCGTTTTTTGTTTCTTTTTTTTCTTCTGGCTATGGGCAGCCGGACGCGTAGACTCTTTCTCTTTTTTTAGTAGAAACAGCGGGCTTCACATTTTTCCAACAGTCGGACTCTGTTTCTTTCAGTCGGATGGGCAGTCGGCCCCAGCACGAGCAGCCGACCGCAGCTGCGAGCAGCGGAAGGCGGCGTGGGAGCGCGCAGTCGGCAGGCAGCCGGGCCGGCTGGGTGGCCAGGGAGTCGGCCAGTACGGGAGCCGGCCGGGTGGCCAGGGAGTCGGCCAGTACGGGAGCCGGCCGGGTGGCCAGGGAGTCGGCCAGCGCGGGAGCCGGCCGGGCCGCGCGCGGGACCAATCGGCTGGGGAAGCCGGCAGGCGGGGCGCGGCTGTAGAGGAGGCGTGTGGGGCAGGCGGCCACGGGCGGACCGGCACAGGCGGACGGGTCGCGGAGCCGCGGGCAGGAGGATGCGGGGCGGCGCAGGCGGAGGGCAGGACGGCGCGGAGCCAACAGCAGCAGGGACGCGGCCGGGGCCGGCTGCAGCGGCGAGCTGGGGGCCATGGGCAGAGTCGGCCCGGCATAGCCGGGTGGGCGCGGACGCAGGACACGGGCACGGGAGCCAGCTGCGGGCACGGGAGCACCCGGCCGCGACCTGAGGCGGAGAGGAGCGGAGGCCGGCTCGGGGCAGCGGCAGCCGGCGCAGCCGGATCTGGAGTCGGCGGCCAGGCAGAGTCGGTGCGTGCGGTGGAGCAGGCGGAGGGCGATAGGGCCGGTGCCTCAGTGCTGTTGGAGGCCGGTCCCGGGCAGCCCGCGGAGCCGCGGGGAGCCGCTAGTGGTCGCAGACGCGTGGCCGTGGGCGAGCTCGCAGATGGCCGTCAGCGGGCAGAGTGGAGGAGAGCTGCAGGGAGCCCAAGGAGGCCGGCAGTGTCCACTGGGTGTCGACGGAGCCGGAGAGGGCCGAAGCCTGGTGGAGAAGCTCGCTTGATTCGCTTTGGTGGTCAGTGCGAATGGAGATGAGCAGAAGACGAGCACCCATGAGCAAGGAGATTGAGAGAAGCGAAGAACACAGCGTGCGCGAGCATAGTATGGCCAATGTATGGTCAATATTCGACCATTATCTAGGCAGTGTACAGGGTACTCTGGGACGCATCTGAGAAGAGTATAGCCATTATCTGGCTATTGCATATCTAGCATCTGGCCAACGAACAAGTGTAGTATGGGCATTCTTTGGATAGTGTACAAGCGTTATCTGTCTTGTGTATGGCTATGGTTTGACCATGCATCTAGCTAGCTTGCATAGACGTATATGGAGGAGCGAACGCGCATTCCGGCCGGAAACTAGGCGCAGCGCGGAGGGGAGCGGACGCGAAACGGCCGACCGAGGCAAAGCCCCGCGCGCGGCAAGTGCACGGACGGACGGCCGGTGTCGCAACGGTGGTGACGAAGGCGGCGAGGCCAATGACAAGGACGCGCCGTCCCACGCGGCCGCTCCGGGGGCGGGTCGAAGTCGAGCCCCCGAGCGCTACCGGAGAGACGGCGCGACGCCGCGGTGGAGATGATGAAGATGGTCCCGCCCGGACTGCGAAACCAGCAGGAGCGCGGTAGCATAGTACCGCCCCACGGTGGGCGCCAAATGTCGTGGTATTCTCATGGGGGGCTGCAAGACGACATATGCCACAAGGTGGCTTCGTGTGAGGGCAAGACTGCTGCCGGAATATCCGGGGATGGGTATGCGAGTAGCACACGCTAGTTTACCCAGGTTCAGGGCTCTCCGGAGAGATAATACCCCTACTCCTGCATGTCTGAGTATATATGTGGTGTGTACATCGGGCAGTACAAGGTGCTCCTGGAGCTGTATCTGAGATCAGTAGCAATGAGAGCTAGCTAGCTAGTGTGGCACATGTGCCTGGCCATGTGTGGCCGTGGGAGTGTGATGCTCATACGTGTGTGTGAGGATGGGTGGATGGCTAGCTATATATAGTGGGAGCTAGCTTAGCATGTAAGCCATGTAGGCATGGTAGCTAGTTAGCTAGTGGCATGGTGGGGTGTCATCCTTGTCCCCTGGGTCAATTCATAAATAGTTCCCAGGGACAAGGGACACTGTACATGATGGCTGGGGTGTCACGTGAAAAGTGCCGGGTATGGCCGTCACATCGGGGTCGCGTCCGACTGCAGTTGACTTCAGGCAGTCGGCCTGGTGGAGGAGTCGGCAGCCAGCAGTCGGCCTGGTGGAGGAGTCGGCAGCCAGCAGTCGGCCTGGTGGAGCAGTCGGCAGCCAGCAGTCGGCCTGGTGGAGCAGTCGGCAGCCAGCAGTCGGTAGCCAGCAGTCGGCCTGGTGGAGTAGTCAGTAGCCAGCAGTCAGCCGCCGGCCAGGTAGTTGGACTGAGGGGCTTTGCTAGCCCCGATGTCTTGAATTCTTGTCTCTCCGTCTTCGGGGTATCCGTGTCCAATTACTCCGACAGAGGGGCTGAGCCAAGCGGTAACATAGCCAATCAACGGTTTGCTAGGACATGGCGGTAAGAGGTTTGACATGGCAATTTTTAGGAGGCATGATAAGCAAGTGGTAGGTATCGTAGCATAGGCATAGCAAAAGAGCGAGCATCTAGCAAGCAAAGATAGAAGTGATTTCGAGGGTATGATCATCTTGCCTGTAAAGTTGTTAGAGTTGACTTGATCCTCGTAAGCAAACTCAACGGGCTCCTCGTTAGCGAACTCGTCTCCCGGCTCTACCCAAACAAGACAAACAAGCAAAAGGAACACAATCAACCACGTGCAAAGCTCAAACAACATGATGCGAACATGGTATGCTATGCGGAATGCGATATGTGATGCATATGCAAGATTTGACAGGGAATGATTGAACCTGGCCTCAACTTGGAAATCCAAGAGTGCCACTTGAAAGGTGAGATGATTTCTCTTGAAATCGATATAAAGATCACCGGAATCGGATGCACGGTTTGGAAATGGCAAGCAAAACAAATGTCACCGGTCTGCGATAAACAACAAGTAGCCATCTAAATGCATCAAGATAAATATGCTACAGCACTCAAACATGACAACAAAATACATGGCAGGGATCCACTCATGATGCTTGACAAAAGATGAACACTGAGCTACGGCCAATTCATCCATTAACAGGTTCAAACAAGCATGGCAAAAATGCAAACTATAACAGGTTTCAGACATAGTGAAATTAACACAAGTCTAGAATTTAACATCAGGTAGCACACTTTGGAGCATGAAAACTATATGCTACAGGAACTTAACATGGCAAACCAAGGCATGAAATTAAGCTACTCAAAGCACTTAACAAAAGTCCCTTAGTGACCTTGAGCCAAAATGGATCGTAAAATACACTTGCAAGCATGTGAACATGGCAAAAACATAATCAGATTACAGACTTAGTGAAAAACTGGAGCATGCAAATCTGTTAGCGAGTAGGCATGTTTACGAGCTCGATGCACTCACTACAGAGCAAGGCATGACAAACTAAGTATACACCCATCAAGAATACATATCATAGCAGCCAGGCATGGCAAGAACAACAACATAGCATGCACGGATCAACAACAACATCCTCGGCAAAATCGCTAACAAGTAAACAATCTGCCAGGGTTCACGAAATAGCAAAAGTAGAGCTCGATTGACTCAAGCTAGGGTGCTCCATAATTGCAAACAAGGACATGGATGGATAGAGAACCACAATATTAACAAATCATCCTTACTTATCATCCTCAAAAGAGGCACGGATCACTAGGAAACAACATGAACATATAGCATTTTGATAAAAACAGATCAAGGACTTAGTGAAAAACTAAGTCCCTGAAATCAGTATTAACGAATGTACTACTTTGCAAGCTTGTGATAGTCACCACACATATCACAAAAATACATGGTAAGCACCTCTGTAAAGATGGCATGGCATATAACAAAACTCATGTAGAGCTCAGGAGCATATCATGCACACATTAATCATGGCAAAAATAACAAATAGCTATTTGGTGCAGCAGATCCGACAATTATACCAAATAGCTCTCTTCCAACAGCATTTCGGGCATCAAGATGAGCTCAAAAGGAAATGATGCAGTGAGATGAAATGATGTACTCTCTGAGACGAACATTTTGATATGCTACACGCGCCAAACGGAGCTACGGATGCGGAGTTATAGCATGATGAAAAACACAAATAAGTTAGGGTTTCGGGGAAAGTCAACCCTAGCGGATCTCAGATCCAGATCGACAAGGACTTCGAGGAGCTCGCCGGAGTTCCTGTTCACTGGAGTTGGATAGACGGCCGGAGAGGCGAGGTGGCCGCGGGCGTCGGGCTGCGAGGTGGCGCCGGACGCGGATGGCGGCGGGGCGGCGCCGACGTGGGATGACCGGAGTACTACGGCGGCGGGCGGCGAGGTGCCTCGTTCGGTGAGGAGCTCTGACCGGCGCGGGCACCGTTGCGGCGGAGGGAGAAGCTTCGGGCGGCGGCTCCCAGGCGGGGAAGACGACGCGTGGGGCGGCGACGCGGGGAACGGGCTCGGGGGCCCGAATCGGGCTTCCCGGGCCGCGGTGGCATGGCGCGCTGGCCGGGACATGTGGCACTACGCCACTGGTGTGAAAACGGCGGCGCGGTGCAGGTCGGACACGTCCGGCGTCGGCGGACGTGTCCGGCGGCTGGAGGAGGACGAAAGCTAGGGTTTGGGGTGGAAGATCCGAAAATTTTGGGAAGGAGCTATATTTATAGGTAGGAGGGGCTAGGAGAGTCCAAATGAGGTGCGGTTTTCGGCCACGCGATCATGATCGAACGCTCTAGATGATGGAAGGGTCTTTGGTGGGTTTTGGGCCAGTTTGGAGAGGTGTTGGGCTGCAACACACACGAGGCCTTTTCAGTCCCTCGGTTAACCGTTGGAGTATCAAACGAAGTCCAAATGGTATGAAACTTGACAGGCAGTCTACCGGTAGTAAACCAAGGCCGCATGACAAGTCTCAGTCCAATCCGGAAATGTTTAACCCCCCCACACAAAAATAGGTAGAAAGGACCACCGGAGGAGATAGGAGCGCCGGAATGCAAAACGGACAACGGGGAAAAAGCTCGGATGCATGAGACGAACACATATGCAAATGCAATGCACATGATGACATGATATGAGATGCATGACAAAGACAACAACACACGGAGACAAAAACCCGAAACCGAGGAAAATAAAGATAACTTAGCGCCGGAAATGGCAAGAGTTGGGATACATATAAGGTAAATTACATCCGGGGTGTTACAACACTCCAGCACTACGAAAGGATCTCGTCCCGAGATCTAGGACTGGAAAAACGCCGGGTACTCAGAACGGAGGTGATCCTCGTGTTCCCAGGTGGCTTCACGGTCGGAATGGTGTGACCACTTGACTTTGAGGAATTTGATTGACTTATTGCGAGTCTTGCATTCAGTCTCTTCAAGAATAGCAACTGGGTGCTCACGATAAGAAAGGTCTTCTTGGAGATCAATGTCTTCGAAGTTGATGGTGCGGTCAGGGGTCTTGAAGCACTTGCGGAGCTGAGAGACATGGAACACGTCGTGCACATTTGCAAAGTTTGAAGGAAGCTCGAGTTGATAGGCGAGATCGCCTCTCTTGCTGACGATCTTGAAAGGACTCATGTATCTAGGGGCAAGCTTCCCTTTGATACCGAAGCGACGAGTACCTTTCATTGGAGAGACGCGGAGGTAAACATGGTCTGCGGTCTCGAAAGCCAAACCATGATGCTTACTATCATAGTAGCTCTTCTAGCGCGATTGCGCTGCTTTGAGGTTATCACGAATGACCTTGCACGTTTCCTGCCTCTGTGATCAAGTCATTTCCAAGAAGTTGATGTTCACCGGTCTCTGACCAGTTAAGAGGAGTACGGCACTTCCTGCCATAGAGAATTTTGAATGGGGCCTTGCCCGAACTTGCTTAAAACTGTTATTGTAGGAGAATTCGGCATATGGAAGATAATCTTCCCACTTCATACCGAAGGAGATAACACAAGCCCTGAGCATATCTTCGAGAATCTGATTGACACGCTCAACTTGACCGCTAGTTTGAGGATGGAAAGCTGTGCTGAAGCGGATGTTGGTGCACATGGCCTTCTGAAAAGAATCCCAAAACTTGGAGGTAAAGATGCTGCCACGGTCTAAAGAAATCAACTGTGGACTGCCGTGCAGGGAGACAATCCGAGAGGTATACAACTCTGCCAATTGAGCTGCAGTGACAGACTCTTTGATAGGCAGAAAGTGAGCCACTTTAGTGAGTTTGTCGATGACAACGAATATAGCATCATTGCCACGCTTGAACTTTGGAAACCCAGTCACGAAGTCCATCTCAATATGGTCAAACATCCATTCTGGAATGGCAAGAGGTTGGAGGAGACCAGCTGCCTTTGGTGTTCTGCCTTCACTATTCTGCAGACATCACATTCATTCACGAACTGAGCAATCTCGCGCTTCATTCGAGTCCACCAATAAGCCTGCTTGAGGTCCTCATACATCTTCGTACTCCCAGGGTGGATGGAGAGGAGTGAATTGTGTGCCTCGTTCACGATGGCTTTACGAAGGTCACCTTTAGGCACAACAATACGATCCTCGAAGAAGAGAGTATCCTTGTCATCAAGGCGATAGCACTTGTACTTGGGTTGACTCTTGGCAATCCCAATCTTCACCTTCTTCACCATAGCATCAAGAAGTTGAGCCTCGCGAATTTGATCTTCCAAAGTAGGGGAGACTTGAAGGTTGGCGAGGAACCCTTGAGGAACAACTTGCAAATTGAGTTTGTGGAAAGCTTCACAAAGCTCAGGTTGATAAGGCTTGAGAATCAGACTGTTGCAGTAAGCCTTCCTGCTCAATGCGTCAGCAATCACATTGGCCTTGCCTGGAGTATATTCGATACTCGGATTATACTCTTGAATCATTTCGACCCAACGAGTCTGCCTGAGGTTGAGATTAGGCTGAGTGAAGATATACTTGAGACTCTTGTGGTCAGTGAAGATGTCCACTTTTCTTCCCAATAAGAGATG
The DNA here is from genome assembly GCF_056163025.1 of Triticum urartu. NCBI lineage: Eukaryota > Viridiplantae > Streptophyta > Magnoliopsida > Poales > Poaceae > Triticum > Triticum urartu. The sequence goes on along the minus strand of NC_141875.1, from coordinate 107,271,086 downwards.
TCTCCAAGTCAAAAGAGCATGCACAACTGCCGTCAACCCGAGGTCATGAGTGGGGTAGTTCTTCTCGTTGGGCTTCAACTGGCGAGAGGTATAGGCCACAATTTTCTTCTCTTGCATCAACACTGCACCAAGACCTTGAAGAGAGGCATCGCAGAAGACCTCGAATAGTTTGGATTCATCAGGAGGAGTCAGAACTGGAGCAGTGACCAATTTATCTTTCAAAGTGTTGAAAGCGATGTCACATTCCAGAGACCAAACGTACTTGACGTGCTTCTGGAGAAGGTTAGAAAGAGGCTTTGCGATCTTTGAAAAGTTCTCAATGAACCTTCGGCAGTAGCTTGCGAGACCAAGGAAGCTGCGGAGTTGCTTCACGTTCTGAGGTGGTTCCCAATTCACAATTGCAGACACCTTCTCAGGATTCACCGCTATGCCCTTGGCAGAGATGATATGCCCAAGATAAAGAACCTCATCAAGCCAAAACTCGCACTTTGGGAACATGGCATAGAACTGATGTTCCCTGAGCTTATCGAGCACCAAACGCAAGTGCTTGTCATGATCTTCCTTGTTCTTCGAAAAGAACAGAATGTCATAGAGGTAGACCAAGACGAAGTCATTAGTGTAGGCGTTGAAGATGAAGTTCATCATGCAAGAGAACGTCGGAGGAGCGTTGGCGAGGCCAAAAGACATGACAGTGTATTCATATGAACCATAGCTTGTTCTGAACGCCGTCTTGGGAATATCTTGCTCACGGTTTCGAATCTGGTGATAGCCCATACGGAGATCAAGCTTGGAAAATACTTGGGCACCTTTGAGTTGTTCGAACAACTCATTGATGTTGGGAAGTGGGTACTTGTTCTTGATAGTCTTCTTGTTCAATGGACGGTAGTCAACACAAAGTCGGTTCGTTCCATCCTTCTTCTTCACAAAAAGAACTCCACAACCCCACGGAGAAGAACTAGGTCGGATGAGACCCATTCTCTCTTGAATATCGAGTTGCTTCTTCAGCTCCTTCAACTCTTCAGGTTCAAGCTTGTAAGGATGTTTGCAAACCGGTTCCGTGCCAGGCTCAAGATCGATGACGAATTCAACTGGCCGGTGCGGAGGCATTCCTGGAAGCTCTTCTGGAAAGACGTCTTGATATTCATAAACGACTGGAATTTGAGATATGGCATCCAGTTCACCCTTCTCGTTAAGAGAAAACAGACGGATGGTATCGTCATTAGCGGCAAAGACAATTACATCCTCAGATGAATGAGTCAATTGAATCTGCCTGGCAGCACAATCAAGTTGAGCCTTGTGCTTAGAAAGCCAATCCATTCCGAGAATAAGATCAATATCCGAGTTACCAAGGACCATTGGAGAAGAAAGAAACTTGAAATCACCCATCATGATAGAAACATCCGGGACTATTGAAGTATCCCTCATAGACTTAGCCGGAGAAACCACTCCCATAGGTTTACCCAACATTTGCGAAACGAAGTCATGCTTGGAAACAAATGATCTTGACATGAAACAATGTGATGCACCAGTGTCAAAAAGAACTTTTGCAGGAACAGAGTTCACTGGAAAGTTACCCATGATGACATCTGATGAGTCCTCTGCCTGAGCTGCATTCATCAAGTTAACCTTGGCGTGCTTGGGGTTATGCTTGACCACAGCTGTACTTGCCGATCTCACAGGAGGAGGAGGAGGGAGACGCCTTTGATTGAAGCATTTGTTGACATAGTGACCCTTCTGTTGGCACTTGTTGCACGTGACCTCTGAAAGGGGACGGTGATACGGAGCACTCGATCTTGGAGCTTGAGACGAAGTCTTGTTCTTAAAGCCAGGGTTGGGTGGGTGGGAAGATCCACTGCCACCTTTGCTCTTCTGCTGATAAGGCTGACAGAATGGAGGAGGAGGAAGCCAATACTTCTGCTGCTTAGCCACTTGAGTTGAGGAAGAAGGTGTAGCATCTCTAACTCGCTTCTTGGAAGCATCACACTTCAGTTGAGCAGACTCTTGCTTCAATGCCATGTTGTAAAACTCATCGTACCTCTTGGGCTCAAAGAGAACGAGAGCTAGCTGGATTTCTTCTCTGAGACCACCCCTGAACTGGTATATCATGCTCTTCTCGTCAGGGACGTCCTGCTTAGCGAAACGAGCGAGCTTCTGAAACATCTTGTTGTAATCATAGACAGACATAGAGCCTTGCTTCAGGTTGCGGAATTCCTCACGCTTGCTTTCAACCACGCTCTGAGGAATATGATGAGCTTTGAAGTCTTGACGGAATTCATCCCAAGTAATCACACGGCCTCCTCTGGAATCTTTGTACTGCTGAAACCATTCTGCAGCTTGGTCTTTGAGTTGGAAGAAAGCGAACTTGACAAAGTCCTCAGGCCTGATGTTACTCCACTCGAAATGCTTGCATAAGTCCACAAGCCAATCATCAGCGTCAGTTGCCTCAACACAATTGCTGAAAGTCTTTGGCTGGTTAGCAAGGAACTGGTTGAGTGTAGCAAAGTGATTCTTATTGTTGCCTTGGTTCCCTTGGTTCCCTTGATTGCGCTCTTGAAGAAGTTGCATGATCAGCTGCGTGTTTGCATTGGTAGGGGCCATCACAGCTTGCCATGCCTCCAGAGGTGGAGGTGGTGGTGGCGGATCAGGATTCAGAGTCGTGCGCGTTGGAGGAGCCATCCTGAAGAGGTTGACATCCATTAGCACATTGACAGACAAATATTGAAGCTGAATCAAACGGGTTGAAATTGCAACATATAGTCTTCACATCCGAACAAAATGAATGAATGCATTCCAATTGAAATGGTCACATATCCATAAATTGAGAAGCCACTTAGAATTGAGGTAGAAGAAAAACAAAACAACAAGGTACAGAACAAGAACGAATACTCGGTAAGGATCACCCAATCTCAAACCAAATATCCGTGGAAGAAGAACTAGAGCTACAAGAATTCCCACCTATGAAACTCCCGAACCTCTCCGGTTATGCAATCAGGTGTTGGGGATACAGGGGAAGCATAATATCTCACCCAAATCTAGCAAATCCTACATCCAGCTGTATCCATCCTTCAACACATAACCGAGAAAAACTTCGGAAATCGTCTACCTCAACCTTTGAAAAGCATCTGTTATACAAGTTATGGCAATACTCCCAAACTCCCGCCCCAGTACTGGGTGGCGTCGAGGTTATCTCACCAACAACTGTATAAAAGAGATTTTCGATGTCGGCGAAACTAAACTCAGGTATTCCATTACTGCAATGATAAAATTGTGACGACAACACCTTGGAGCTCAGCTCCCCGGGACACTGCCACAACCCCTAAATGACAGGAGGCACCAAGAACAATGTTCTTGTCACAAATCGATCGGAACGATTCCAAGATACCCGCGTGATCCTAAATTTTTTTAGTGAAATTTGAGAAGAGAAGAGTCAAACTCTACGTCAGGATGCCTTACCAGAGCGATGAAGGGACTGGGGAGTAAAAAGAATTCCTAACTCTCCGATATATAATTCCTAAATGACTCAAAACATTTTTCTAGACTCAACAACGTCAGCTAATTCGATCAAGTAGGGGGGCTCCTAAGGTCGGGGAAGGCTCTGATTACCAACTTGTAACGCCCTCGATGCGGCTATATCTCCTACGTGTCGAAGCACGACTTAGAGGCATAACCGCATTGAAAGCAATGTCGCAAGTAAGGTAATCTTCACAACAACCCATCTATATAAATAATAGTGGAGAAAGGTACATAGTTGGCTTACACTCGCCATGTCACACAAATACATAAATAACATTACAATCATCCAATACACTCATGGTCCGACCACGGCACCAAAATAAAAGATCAACCCCAACATGCGACACGGTCCCGATCGCCCCAACTGGGCACCACTACTGATCATCAGGGAAAGACACATAGTAACGGCGTGAGTCTTTGTCGAACTCCCACTTGAGCTCAAGCGCATCATCTGGAACGGAGTCATTGGGCCCTGCATCTGGTTTGGAAGTAATCTGTGAGTCACGGGGACTTAGCAATCTTGCACCCTCACGATCAAGACTATTTAAGCTTATAGGGAAGGCAAGATAATATGTGGAGCTGCAGCGAGCGACTAGCATATATGGTGGCTAACCTGTCCGCAAAAGAGAGTGAGAAGAGAAGGCAAAGCACGAACGAAGAACTATGATCAAGAAGTGATCCTAGAACAACCTACGTCAAGCATTACTCCAACACCGTGTTCACTTCCCGGACTCCGCCGAGAAGAGACCATCACGGTTACACACACAGTTGATTCATTTTAATTAAGTTAAGGTTCATGTTATCTACAATTGGACATTAACAAATTCCCATCTGCCCATAACCACGGGCACGGCTTTCGAAAGTTCAAATCCCTGCAGGGGAGTCCCAATTTAGCCCATCATAAGCTATCACGGTCAACGAAGGATATTCCTTCTCCCGAGACATTCCGATCAGACTCGGTATCCCGGTTCTACAAGACAACCTCGACAATGGTAAAACAAGTCCAGCAAGACCACCCGCTGTGCCGACAAATCCCGATAGGAGCTACACATATCTCGTTCTCAGGGCACACCGGATAAGCTAAGCGTACGGGAGCCAACATAACCCAAGTTGCCAAGGGACGGCCCTGCACGATGCTCTGGGTTGGACCAACACTTAGAGAAGCACTGGCCCAGGGGTTTAAAATAAAGATGACTCTTGAGTCCATGAAACCCAAGGGAAAAAGGCTAGGTGGCAAATGGTAAAACCAAAGTTGGGCCTTGTTGGAGGATTTTTATTCAAGGCGAACTGTCAAGGGGTTCCCATTATAACCCAACCGCGTAAGGAACGCAAAATCCGTGAACATAACACCGATATTACGGAAAACTAAGGCGGTAAGAGTGGAACAAAACACTAGGCATAAGGCCGAGCCTTCCACCCTTTACCAAGTATATAGATGCATTAAGATAACAAGATAATATAGTGATATCCCAACAATAAACAATGTTCCAACAAGGAACGATCTCCAAACTTCACCTGCAACTAGCAACGCTATAAGAGGGGCTGAGCAAAGCGGTAACATAGCCAATCAACGGTTTTCTAGGACATGGTGGTTAGAGGTTTGACATGGCAATTTTTGGGAGGCATGATAAGCAAGTGGTAGGCATCATAGCATAGGCATAGCAAAAGAGCGAGCATCTAGCAAGCAAAGATAGAAGTGATTTCGAGGGTATGATCATCTTGCCTGTAAAGTTGTCAGAGTTGACTTGATCCTCGTAAGCAAACTCAACGGGCTCCTCGTTAGCGAACTCGTCTCCCGGCTCTACCCAAACAAGACAAACAAACAAAAGTAACACAATCAACCACGTGCAAAGCTCAAACAACATGATGCGAACATGGTATGCTATGCGGAATGCGATATGTGATGCATATGCAAGATTTGACAAGGAATGATTGAACCTGGCCTGAACTTGAAAAATCCAAGAGTGCCACTAGAAAGGTGAGGTGATTTCGGTTGAAATCGATATAAAGATCACCGGAATCGGATGCACGATTTGGAAATGGCAAGCAAAACAAATATGGCACCGGTCTGCGATAAACAGAAAGTAGCCATCTAAATGCACCAACATAAATATGCTACAACACTCAAACATGACAACAAAATACATGGCAGGGATCCACTCATGATGCTTGACAAAAGATGAACACTGAGATACGGCCAATTCATCCATTAACATGTTCAAACAAGCATGGAAAAAATGCAAACGATAACAGGTTTCAGACATAGTGAAATTAACACAAGTCAGGAATTTAACATCAGGTAGCACACTTTGGAGCATGAAAACTATATGCTACAGGAACTTAACATGGCAAAGCAAGGCATTACATGAAGCTACTCAAAGCACTTAACAAAAGTCCCTTAGTGACCTTGAGCCAAAAGGGATCGTAAAATATAGTTGCAAGCATGTGAACATGGCAAAAACATAATCAGATTACAGACTTAGTGAAAAACTGGAGCATGCAAATCCGTTAGCGAGTAGGCATGTTTACGAGTTCGATGCACTCACTACAGAGCAAGGCATGAGAAACTAATCATACACCCATCAAGAATGCATATCATAGAAGCTAGACATGGCAAGAACAACAACATAGCATGCACGGATCAACAACAACATCCTTGGCAAAATCGCTAACAAGTAAACAATCTGCCAGGGTTCACGAAATAGCAAAAGTAGAGCTCGATTGACTCAAGCTAGGGTGCTCCATAATTGCAAATAAGGACATGGATGGATAGATCACCACAATATTAACAAATCATCCTTACTTATCATCCTCAAAAGAGGCACGGATCACTAGGAAACAATATGAACATATGGCATCTTGATAAAAAATAGATCAAGGACTTAGTGAAAAACTAAGTCCCTGAAATCAGCATTAACGAATGCACTACTTTGCAAGCTTGTGATAGTCACCACACATATCACAAAAATACATGGTAAGCACCTCTTAAAGATGGCATGGCATATAACAAAACTCATGTAGAGCTCAGGAGCATATCATGCACACATTAATCATGGCAAAAATGACAAATAGCTATTTGGTGCAACAGATCCGACAATTATACCAAATAGCTCCCTTCCAACAGCATTTCGGGCATTAAGATGAGCTCAAAAGAAATGATTCAATGAGATGAAATGATGTACTCTCTGAGGCGAACATTTTCATATGCTACACGCGCCAAACGGAGATACGGATGCGGAGTTATAGCATGATGAAAAATGCAAATCAATTAGGGTTTCAGGGAAAGTCAACCCTAGCGGATCTCAGATCCAGATCGGCACGGACTTTGAGGCGCTCGCCGGAGTTCCAGTTCACCGGAGTTGGATAGACGGCCGGAGAGGCGAGGTGGCCGCGGGCGCCGGGCGGCAAGGTGGCGCCGGACGCGGATGGCGGCGGGGCGGCGCCGGCGTGGGATGACCGGAGTACTGCGGCGGTGGACGGCGAGGTGCCTTGTTCAGTGAGGAGCTCCAGCCGGCGCGGGCGCCGGCGCGGCGGAGGGAGAAGCTTCGGGCGGCGGCTCCCAGGCGGGGAAGACGATGCGTGGGGCAGCGACGCGGGGAATGGGCTCGGGGGCCCGAATCGGGCTTCCCGGGCCGCGGTGGCGGGGCGCGCTGGCCGGGACACGTGGCACTACGCCACTGGTGCGAAAAAGGTGGCGGGGTGCAGGTCGGACACGTCCGGCGTCGGCGGACGTGTCCGGCGGCTGGAGGAGGACGAAAGCTAGGGTTTGGGGTGGAAGATCCGAAAATTTCGGGAAGGAGCTATATTTATAGGTAGGAGGGGCTAGGAGAGTCCAAATGAGGTTCGGTTTTCGGCCATGCGATCGTGATCGAACGCTCTAGATGATGGAAGGGTCTTTGGTGGGTTTTGGGCCAGTTTGGAGAGGTGTTGGGCTGCAACACACACGAGGCCTTTTCGGTCCCTCGGTTAACCGTTGAAGTATCAAACGAAGTCCAAATGGTACGAAACTTGACAAGCGGTCTACCGGTAGTAAACCAAGGCCGCATGACAAGTCTCGGTCGAATCCGGAAATGTTTAACCCCCACACACGAAAATAGGTAGAAAGGACCACCGGAGGAGATAGGAGCATCGGAATGCAAAACGGACAACGGGGAAAAAGCTCGGATGCATGAGACAAACACGTATGGAAATGCAATGCACATGATGACATGATATGAGATGCATGACAAAGACAGCAACACACGTAGAGAAAAACCCGAACCCGAGGAAAATAAAGATAACTTAGCGCTGGAAACGGCAAGAGTTGGGATACATATAAGGTAAATTGCATCCGGGGTGTTACATAGCGATAAAGTAAAGTAATTACATGACGTTTATGTTGACACGCGGGTCATAAATAAATTAAGACAACTCCTATGGCTCCTGCCGGTTGTTATACTCATCGACATGCAAGTCGTGATTCCTATTACAAGAACATGATCAATCTCATACATCACATATATCATTCATCACATACTTTTGGCCATATCACATCACATGGCACATGCTGCAAAAACAAGTTAGACGTCCTCTAATTGTTGTTGCAAGTTTTTACGTGGCTGCTATAGGTTTCTAGCAAGAATGTTTCTTACCTATGAAAAAACCACAACGTGATATGCCAATTTCTATTTACCCTTCATAAGGACCCTTTTCATCGAATCCGATCTGAGTAAAGTGGGAGAGACAGACACCCGCTAGCCACCTTATGCAACTAGTGCATGTCAGTCGGTGGAACCAGTCTCACGTAAGCGTACGTGTAAGGTCGGTCCGGGCCGCTTCATCCCACGATGCCGCCGAATCAAGATAAGACTAGTAACGGCAAGTAAATTGACAAAATCAACGCCCACAACAACTTGTGTTCTACTCGTGCATAGAAACTACGCATAGACCTAGCTCATGATGCCACTATTGGGGAACGTAGCAGAATTTTAAAATTTTTTACACATCACCAACATCAATCTATTGAGTCATCTAGCAACGAGGAAGAGGGGAGTGCATCTACATACCCTTGTAGATCACGAGCGGAAGCGTTCAAGAGAACGAGGTTGATGGAGTCGTACTCGTCGTGATCCAAATCACCAATGACCGAGCACCGAACGGACGGCGCCTCCGCTTTCAACACACGTACGGTTGGGAGAGACGTCTCCTCCTTCTTGATCCAGCAAGGGGAGAGGAGAGGTTGATGGAGATCCAGCAGCACGACGGCGTGGTGGTGGAAGCAGCGGGATCTCGGCAGGGCTTCGTCAAGCACCAACGAGAGGGAGAGGTGTCACGGGGGGAGAGGGAGGCGCCAGGGACTTGGGTGCGGCTGCCCTCCCTCCCCTCCACTATATATAGGGGCTAGGGGTGCGGCGGCCAAGGGGGTGGCTTGGCCCCCAAGCCAGGTGGAGGCGCCCCCACCCCTAGGGTTTCTAACCCTAGGCGCAGGAGGAGGCCCATGGGGGTGCACCAGCCCACCAGGGGCTGGTTCCCTTCCCACTTCAGCCCATGGGGCCCTCCGGGCTAGGTGGCCCCACCCGGTGGACCCCCGGGATCCTTTCGGTGGTCCCGGTACAATACCGATGACCCCGAAACTTTCCCGGTGGTCGAAACTGGACTTCCTATATAAAAATCTTTACCTCCGGACCATTCCGGAACTCCTCGTGGTGTCCAGGATCTCATCCGGGACTCCGAACAACTTTCGGGTTACTGCATACTAATATCACTACAACCCTAGCGTTACCGAACCTTAAGTGTGTAGACCCTACGGGTTTGGGAACCATGCAGACATGACCGAGACAACTCTCCGGCCAATAACCAACAGCGGGATCTGGATACCCATGTTGGCTCCCACATATTCCACGATGATCTCATCGGATGAACCACGATGCTGAGGATTCAATCAATCCCGTATTCAATTCCCTTTGTCAATCGGTACGTTACTTGCCCGAGATTCTATCGTCGGTATTCCAATACCTCGTTCAATCTCGTACCGGCAAGTCACTTTACTCATTCAGTAACACATCATCCCGTGACCAACCCTTAGTCACATTGAGCTCATTACGATGATGTTTTACCGAGTGGGCCCAGAGATACCCCTCTGTCATGCGGAGAGACAAATCCTAGTCTCGATTCGTGCCAACCCAATAGACACTTTCGGAGATACCTGTGGTGCACCTTTATAGTCACCCAGTTACGTTGTGACGTTTGGCACACCCAAAGTATTCCTACAGTATCCGAGAGTTGCACAATCTCATGGTCTAAGGAAAAGATACTTGACATTAGAAAAGCTCTAGCAGACGAACTACATGATCTTGTGCTATGCTTAAGATTGGGTCTTGTCCATCACATCATTCTCCTAATGATGTGATCCCGTTATCAATGACATCTAATGTCCATAGTCAGGAAACCATGACTATCTGTTGATCAACGAGCTAGTCAACTAGAGGCTCACTAGGGACATGTTGTGGTCTATGTATTCACACATGTATTACGATTTCCGGATAACACACTTATAGCATGAACAATAGACAATTATCATGAACAAGGAAATATAATAATAACCATTTTATTATTGCCTCTAGGGCATATTTCCAACAGGACATGGGTCCTCTGAAGCAGGACATCGTCGTGAACGGGTCGACGATGAGGATGCGGGCCGGGCATCGTCGACAACAAATACTATATGCAAATGTAACACTAATTATGCTACCATTGCATATGTCAAAATTCTATATGCTATTTCATACTAATTAAGCATCTAACACTGAAAACAGAAAAAACAACTTCTATACATCCATTAAAACAGAAAAACAACATTATATAAAAAAATTCCATACTAATTAAACACTAATTATATCCATCTAACATGCATTCATACATATATACTAGTGAAAAAATAATAATCTAAAAAATCTAAACTAATTAAACATACAAAATACGTATATACTAATTAACTTAAGGAAATGTGTGTGTGTGTGTATGGGCTCGGGGAGGGGCGGCACCCATGGTGGTCGCCGGGGGTGAGGGAGAGGGGTTAGAGGGGGAGAGCTCACAGCAGGGCGACGACGACGGCGAGGCGACGGGCCAGGGCGTGACGGGGGCGGCGACGCGGGGACGGCGCGACGGGGATTAAAGACCCCCCCTTTAGTACCGGGTGGTGGCTCCAACCGGTACTAAAGACCCCCCTTTAGTATCGGTTGATGCCACGACCCGGTACTAAAGGGGGTGCGCTGCCAGGCGAGGGGCGCAGAAGTTTAGTCCCACCTCGCTAGCCGAAGGGCGCTCACACCGGCATATAAGTCCCGTCGCTGCTGCTGTCTCGAGCTCCTCTCTAAAGCAGGCCTTCTGGGCCTACCTCTGCTACTCTGCCCTGTGGGGCCTATTGGGCTTGTGGGCCTGCATCCTGGCCCAACAACAGGTTGGGTTTCTAGTCGTATGCAGGCCGCTGTGGCCCGGTAGATGGGCTTTTTTTCATTTAGTTTTTTCTTTTCTGCTTTATTTATTTGGTTTATTTATTTTTAGTTGTTTTTTGCTGTATTTAGAGTTTCTTTATGAATATTTTTGATAGTTTTTAGAAACTTTCAGTTAGTGCCGGTAGTTTTTAAATTTGAATAGTTTAAATTTTGAATTATTTGAAATTTGTCTGAATCACTAGTTTGTGAATAACTTAACTTTAAAAATACATTTTTCAGTGATTCTTTTTTATTATGTTTAATATTAGTGTGTTTTATCATTATATTCAATTTGGTAATGCTTAGGTTATTTAAAAAATGAAATGTCTTTTTAGCTGAAAAAATCAGTAAAGGCATGAAAGAATTTGCTTGCACATAAAATTTCTTCGCGTTTGAAATGCCAAAACACATAACTACCCTAACTATTACAGAGATTCCCTCCTGGGTGTGAAACACAGAAGAAAGTGATGATAGTGAAGCCGATCACATCCCAGATCTTTGGGTGTGAAACTTTTTCTTCACGTGTGTCCCTTTGCGCCGTAACCATGGAAAATCTTCATCATTTAACGGGATGCTCGGGTTAATATTCACGGTGAACGGAGCAATTTCATCAAACTTTTCATAATCTCCTGACATGTCTGCCTTGTCATCCACTCCCACGATGTTTATCTTCCCAAAAAGAACTATGTGCCGCTTTGGCTCATCGTACGATGAATTCGCTTCCTTATCTTTTCTTTTTCTTGGCTTGGTAGACATGTCCTTCACATAGAAAACCTGTGCCACATCATTGGCTAGGACGAATGGTTCGTCTGCATACGCAATATTGTTGAGATCCACTGTTGACATTCCGTACTGCGGGTCTTCCATTACCCCGCCTTGTATCATATTGACCCATTTGCACCGAAACAAAGGGACCTTCAAACCACGTCGATAGTCAAGTTCCCATATGTCCTGTATATAACCATAATATGTTTCCTTTCATGTCTTGGTTTCTGCATCAAAGCGGACACCACTGTTTTGGTTGGTGCTCTTCTTATCTTGGGCGATCGTGTAAAATGTATTACCATTTATCTCGTACCCTTTGAAAGTCATTATATTCGAATATGATAACTGGGACAGCAAGTACAGGTCATCTTCAATAGAGGCGTCATGCATGGTACGTGTCTGCAACCAGCTGGCGAAACTCCTGGTTTGTTCACGTGTAATCCATTCATCAGACTGCTCCGGGTGTTTGGAGCGTAGCAAATTCTTGTGTTCATCCATATACGGAGCCACCAAGGCGGAATTCTGTAGAACTGTGTAGTGTGCTTCAGTGAGAGAATGTCCGTCGATACATATTATTTGTTCCCCTCCTAGCGTGCCTTTTCCATCCAGTCTACCCTTATGCCACGATTCAGGAACACCAATTGACTTAAGGTCAGGAATAAAGTCAATACAAAACTCAATGACCTCCTCATTTTCATGGCCCTTGGAGATGCTTCCTTCTGGCCTAGCACGGTTATGAACATATTTCTTTAAGACTCCCATGAACCTCTCAAAGGGGAACATATTGTGTAGAAATACAGGACCCAAAATGTTAATATCTTCGCATAGGTGAACTAGGACGTGCGTCATCATGTTGAAGAAGGATGGTGGGAACACCAACTCAAAACTGACAAGACATTGCACCAAATCATTCTCTAACCTTGGTATGATTTCTGGATTGATTACCTTCTGAGTGATTGCATTGAGGAATGCACATAGCTTCACAATGGCTAATCGAACGTTTTTCGGTAGAAGCCCCCTCAATGCAACAGGAAGCAGTTGCGTCATAATCACGTGGCACTCATGAGACTTTAGGTTCTGGAACTTTTTCTCTGCCATGTTTATTATTCCCTTTATATTCGACGAGAAGCCAGACAGTACCTTAATACTGAGCAGGCATTCAAAGAAAATTTCCTTCTCTTATTTGGTAAGAGCGTAGCTGGCATGATCCTGATGTATGATGTCTTTTCCGTGCATACGTTGCTGGTCCTCCCGTGCCTCAGGTGTATATTTTGTCTTCCCATACACGCCCAAGAAGCCAAGCAGGGTCACACAAAGAGTCTTCGTCACGTGCATCACGTCGATTGCGGAGCGGACCTCTAGGTCTTTCCAATAGGGCAGGTCCCAAAATATAGATTTCTTCTTCCACATGGGTGCGCATCCGTTAGCGTCATTCGGAACAGGTTGTCCACCAGGACCCTTTCCAAAGACCACCTTCAAATCGTTGACCATATCATGTACATCAGCACCAGTACGATGGCGAGGCTTCGTCCGGTGATCCGCTTCACCTTTGAAATGCTTGCCTTTCTTTCTTACAGGATGCCTGCTCGGAACAAATCGACGATCTCCCTGGTACACATTCTTCTTACAATTAGCCAAATATATACTGTCGGTATCGTCCAAACAATGCATGCGCGGTATCCCTTGTTTGTCTGTCCTGAAAGGTTACTGAGAGCAGGCCAATCATTGATGGTCACGAACAGCAACGCCTTTAGGTCAAATTCTTCCCCCATGTGCTCATCCCACGCACATACACCTGTTCCATTCCACAGTTGTAAGAGTTCTTCAACTAATGGCCTTAGGTACACATCAATATCGTTGCGGGTTGCTTAGGGCCTTGGATGAGCACTGGCATCATAATGAACTTCCGCTTCATGCACAACCAAGGAGGAAGGTTATACAAACATAGAGTCATAGGCCAGGTGCTATGGTTGCTACTCTGCTCCCCAAAAGGATTAATGCCATCTGCGCTTAGACCAAAGCATACGTTCCTTGTGTGATCTGCAAACTCCTTCCCGTACTTTCTTTCGATTTTTCTCCATTGCGACCCGTCAGGGGTACTCTCAACTTTCCATCTTTCTTACAGTCTTCTTTGTGCCATCGCATCGCCTTGGCATGCTCTTTGTTTTCGAATAAACGTTTCAACCATGGTATTATAGGAGCATACCACATCACCTTGGCAGGAATCTTCTTCCTGGGGCGCTCGCCCTCGACATCACCAGGGTCATCGCGCTGATCTTATAGCGCAATGCACAGCATACCAGGCAAGCGTTCAAATCCTCACACTCACCGCGATAGAGGATGCAATCATTAGGGCATGCATGTATCTTCTGCACCTCTAACCCTAGAGGGCAGACAGCGTTCTTTGCTCCGTATGTACTCTCAGGCAATTCGTTGTCCTTTGGAAGCATATTCTTTATCATTACCAGCAACTTTCCAAATCCCTTGTCAGATACACCATTCTCTGCCTTCCATTGTAGCAATTCCAGTGTGGTGCCCAGCTTTTTCTTGTCAGCTACGCAATCCGGGTACAACAATTTTTTGTGATCCTCTAACATGCGCTGCAACTTCTTCTTCTCCAAATCACTTGCGCAGTTTCTCTTTGCATCGGCAATGGCCCGACCTAGATCATCAACGGGCTCATCCGATGCCTCTTCTTCAGCTTCTTCCTGCATTGCCGGCTCAGCTTCTTCCCGCATTACCGGCTCAACTTCTTCCCTCATTGTTGTATCATCATATTCAGGGAACCCATGGCCAGGATAGCTATCGTCGTCCTCTTCTTCTTCATTTTCTTCCATCATAACCCCTCTTTCTCCATGCTTGGTACAAACATTATAGTGGGGCATGAAAGCGGACTCAAACAGGTGGACGTGAATGGTTCTTGACGTAGAGTAATTGTGACCATTCTTACATCCAGCACATGGACAAGGCATAAAACCATCCACCCGCTTGTTTGCCTCAGTCGCAAGCAGAAAAGTATGCACACCATTAATGAAATTGGGAGAGCATCGGTCATCGTACATCCATTGCCGGCTCATCTTCAATACACAGCACCGAAAACACCAAATTAATACAATACATAAAGTTCATACAACACTTAAATGCAACAAACAAATAACTCTCTAGCTAAAGAATTTAAATGCAACAACAAATGCGATCAAGATCGCAACTAAGGTAACAATTGATCCAACATCATAATGATACCAAGCCTCACTACGAATGGCATATTTTCTAATCTTTCTAATCTTCAAGCGCATTTTCTCCATCTTAATCTTGTGATCATCGACGACATCGGCAACATGCAACTCCAATTCCATCTTCTCCCCCTCAGTTCTTTTCAATTTTTCTTTCAAATGCTCGTTTTCTCTTTCAACTAAATTTAACCTCTCGACAATAGGGTCGGTTGGAATTTCTGGTTCAACTACCTCCTACATACAAATATCTATGTTAGCTTGATGGGCATAATTTGTCATAAACACGAAATGCAACAAATAGTTTTAAAAGAGAATATACCACATCCGAATCATAACAAGGGCGAGAGCCGACGGGGACGGATATCAAAACCATGGCACTATGTATAACAACCAACATACGGGTAAGATGATTATACGAGTAACTATATATCCAAATCACACAAACATCAATTTTTTATATAAAATTCCATGAACAAGAGGCTCACCACAAGGTGGTGCTGGCGACGGGACGGTGCGGGTGATCGACGGTGGTTACGACGGAGATTTAGAAGGCACTAAGTAAAGCACACCTACATATGCAAACTAAGTGTTATTTTGACCTCAATTTGCATATAAATCAAATACTACCACATGTAATTCCTCCCAAATTACTAAAACCCACAATTAATCACTATATAAACCAATGTAAGAGCTAATCTAGCAATGAGAGATGAAAGGACAAAGTTGCTAACCTTTGTGATCATTTGAATGGATGGGGGCCTGCAAATCTTGACAAAATTGGGGCAAATTTTGTGATGAACTCGAGAGGAAGAAGGGAAGAACAGAGGAGAGGGAGAGGGGAAAGGGGGAAGAACAGAGTGCTGGTGGATGAAGGGTTTATATAGGACGACCTTTAGTACCGGTTCGTGGCACGAACCGGTACTAAAGGTGCTGGAGGGGCCCCACTCTGACAACATCCTGCCACCACTGTCATTAGTACCGGTTCGTGGCACGAACCGGTGCTAAAGGTTCGCCACGAACCGGTACTAAAGAGCTCCTCCCGCTTAGCCGTTGGAACCGGCACTAATGGACACATTAGTGCCGGTTCTGTTACAAACCGGGACTAATGTGTCGCACATTTGACCCTTTTTCTACTAGTGCATGCTATCATCATAATAAATTTGATCATCAAAACTTGGGGGACAAAACATATCATCTTCATCAAACATAGCATCCCCAAGCTTGTGGCTTTGCATATCATTAGCATCATGGGTATTCAAAGAATTCATACTAACAACATTGCAATCATGCTGATCATTCACATAATTTATGCCAAGCATTTTATAGACTTCTTCTTCTAGCACTTGAGCACAATTTTGCTTTCCATCATTCTCACGAAAGATATTAAAAAGATGAAGCGTATGAGGCAAACTCAATTCCATTTTTTGTAGTTTTCTTTTACAGACTAAACTAGTGATAAAACAAGAAACAAAAAGATTTGATTGAAAGATCTAAAGATATACCTTCAATCACTCACCTCCCCGGCAACGGCGCCAGAAAAGAGCTTAGTTGACGGGGTGTGAGTGCCGCTTACCTAGCCTCCCCAGCAACGGCGCCAGAAAAGAGCTTGATGTCTACTACGCAACCTTCTTCTTGTAGACGTTGTTGGGCCTCCAAGTGTAGAGGTTTGTAGGAGAGTAGCAAATTTCCCTCAAGTGGATGACCTAAGGTTTATCAATCCGTGGGAGGCGTAGGATGAAGATTGTCTCTCTCAAACAACCCTGCAACCAAATAACAAAGAGTCTCTTGTGTCCCCAACACACCCAATACAATGGTAAATTGTATAGGTGCACTAGTTCGGCGAAGAGATGGTGATAAATGTGCAATATGGATGGTAGATATAGGTTTTTGTAATCTGAAAATATAAAAACAGCAAGGTAACAAGTAATAAAAGTGAGCGTAAACGCTATTGCAATGCTAGGAAACAAGGCCTAGGGTTCATACTTTCACTAGTGAAAGTTCTCGCAGCAATAATAACATAATTGGATCATATAACTAGCCCTCAACTTGCAACAAAGAGTCACTCCAAAGTCACTAATAGCGGAGAACAAATGAAGAGATTATGCTTGGGTACGAAACCACCTCAAAGTTATTCTTTCAGATCAATCTATCATAGAGTTCGCACTAGAATAACACCTTAAGACACAAATCAACCAAAACCCTAATGTCACCTAGATACTCCAATGTCACCTCAAGTATCCATGGGTATGATTATACGATATGCATCACACAATCTCAGATTCATCTATTCAACAAACAGAAAGAACTTCAAAGAGTGTCCCAAAGTCTCTACCGGAGAGTCAAGACGAAAATGTGTGCCAACCCCTATGCATAGGTTCATAGGCGGAACCCGCATGTTGATCAGCAAAACATACATCAAGTGGATCACGTGATATCCCATTGTCACCACAGATAAGCACGGCAAGACATACATCAAGTGTTCTCAAATCCTTAAAAACTCAATCCGATAAGATAACTTCAAAGGGAAAACTCAATCCATTACAAGAGAGTAGAGGGAGACAAACATCATAAGATCCAACTATAATAGGAAAGCTCGTGATACATCAAGATCGTACCACTTCAAGAACACGAGAGAGAGAGAGAGATCAAACACATAGCTACTGGTACATACCCTCAACCCCGAGGGTGAACTACTCCCTCCTCGTCATGGAGAGCACCGGGATGATGAAGATGGCCACCGGTGAGGGTTCCCCCCCTCCGGCAGGGTGCTGGAATAGGGTCCCGATTGGTTTTTGATGGCTACAGAGGCTTTCGGCAGCGGAACTCCCGATCTGTTCTATTTTTCGAAGGTTTTAGGGTATATTGGTATATATAGGAGGAAGAAATACGTCAGGGGAGCCACAAGGGGCCCACGATGGTGGAGGGCGCGCCCAGGGGGGTGGGCGCGCCCCCTGCCTCGTGCCCTCCTCGTTGATTCCTTGACGTGCACTCCAAGTCCCCTGGATTGCTTGCATTCCAAAAATAACTTTTCCAAAGGTTTCATTCCGTTTGGACTCCGTTTGATATTCCTTTTTTGTGAAACACTGAAACAAGGGAAAAACGGAATCTGGCCCTGGGTTCTGGGTCAATAGGTTAGTCCCAAAAGTAATATAAAAGTGCATAATAAAGCCCATAAACATCCAAAACAGATAATATAATAGCATGGAACAATAAAAAGTTATAGATACGTTGGAGACGTATGAACCTTCTGTACCCATGAGTTCCCGTCTTGGGGCCTTTTCCGGAGCTCTGCCGGAGGGGGCATCGATCACGGAGGGCTTCTACATCAACACCATAGCCTCTCCGATGATGTGTGAGTAGTTTACTTCAGACCTTCGGGTCCATAGTTATTAGCTAGATGGCTTCTTCTCTCTTTTTGGATCTCAATACATTATTCTCCCCCTCTCTCATGGAGATCTATTCTATGTAATTGTGGCACCTTGATCCGCATGGAGCAGGGGGCCTTCGCACGTCAGCCCAGGATAACACCTGAAGCATGACATGTCCATAATACAACATTCCAGGTACAATAATATTCATCAAATACATGTGCATAAGCTTACATCATTGATGAATACAATCATCTAGCATAGCACTACGGGTATTTAAATGGCGGCGGAAGTCTTGGTTTGGCGGCTCATCAACTCCGGCTGGGCTCCACAACTCACAGGGCTCGCAAGGTTACGGCCTAGCACGATGGATCACACGAACAATTCGGGTACGGCCTACAAAACTGGCATGACACGCCAGGTCAGTACATTGAATGTACTTGCAAGACAACCAATTATATAGCATCCAAACAAGCAGAAGACAAAGCAAGAACCAAGCGTATGCAACAACCTATCTCATATCAATTACTAAATATGGCATGATATAGGTCAACTAAGCATGAACAATATCATAGCATCTACTAACATGGCAATGACATGGCATATCAAAACATGCTTCTAACATGGCAATAGCAAAACATAGCATATCATCTCAATCATGGCATAATTTAACATATGAATCAAAGCATGGCATGGCATCATGAAACTATGCCAGAAATAAACTACCGATTATACCCAATGCAGAAAAAGCATGTTAACCTTATGCAATCATATTCTGTTCTGCCTTGGTTTTTTTAAATGCAACATATTACTCATGCAATGCAACCAAACTTGTGCACCGAGTCCCTCGGACTCTCTTACCAACGGGTTACCTCGCAACCGAATGGTGATCTTTCCGGCGATCACAACCATGACCAACACTTGGTCTTCAACACTCACCAAGACCTCGTCTCGTGATCATATCAAAACATCGCCATGACTTCTTACGACTATCCCATAGTTCAAGTCACTAACTTAATTATTTTAGGTTTATCCTCCATTTCGACCAAGACCTAATAGTGGGACCTACTACGAACTGTGTTGCTATCGATAGGCTTAATATACACTCTGCAGGGGTAGCACACTGTACCCACACCAGGGAACCCATGGCCTCGTCATCTCATTCGGGTGGACCAATGGCATTCCGACGAAAATGATCTACTCCCATGACACTCTTCCGGCCACTCCGACCTACTCCCAACTGGGCTAGTCCTGGGTGGCCCCGTGTCTACCAAAGACACAACGACCACCGTCGTGGCCAGAACATCCCTCGCGGGGACCGGTACCAAAATTTTTAACAACGGGCACACAAGATTATGCCCGCCTACCTGATCAGGGTAAGCATGCCCATAACCTTCCCTAGTTGGAGGCACCGGCGAGAGGCACGATAATAGATCGCATTAAGGCCTTCCAAAAAAGGCAAATGCGGCTGCACTGAAAAAGTTCGATTTGGTGGAACTATGACTCGATCCCATCGATGACGGAGGAGGTTTGTTATTATTAAGTCATTTTAATTCCTTCTCCATCATCATGAACATGAATGCAACAATGAGCATGCAGCATACAAATGCATGAACAAATTATTGAACTTCTCAAGTGCGCAACTATAACATAAAAAACATGACAATACCAAGTAATAGCATATCAACGGTGCATTATAATCCTCATAACATTTTATAATGATGACATGCAAATAAAGTAGAGTAGCAACATGGCATTATCAATAACAACATTCTAATTAGCATGGCAAACAATATCGTGAAAACACAAGCATGCATGACAGGCATAATGGAATAACTGTAGACGAAAATGATATGAAACAACTAGAACTAGACACACAAAAGGTGCAAGCAAAGTCAACATGCAAGTTCGGGGCTCATGATAAGAGGTTGGCTTGCCTGGGGGTTGACCCGGGAAGAAGTGGGAAACGACCGCGGAACGATTTGCCAGAAACAGTTCTCTCTCGGAGGGGGCTGTTTACGTGCGAGGGCAAAATTGTCATTTTCACTGGGTGGAAACATAATGAAAATTATACCAACGGAAAGAGCTCGACGAACAGAGAACGTGAGCGCTGGAATCACCTCAATCGGAGTTGTGGTTGCAAAGATACGGCCGTTTGAATGACAGGGACTAATCTGTAAAATAAATATTCACAGACAGGCCCTTGTCGGTTAAACAGAAAGCTCACTAAGGAAAATATGTTTTCAAAGAAGGGAAAGCGCATTACCGACCACGGGCAACAGAAAGTACGTTTTCATAAAACGAAAATGCATTTCTCTCTGAAGCCGCGACAAAGTACGCTTTCGAGAAACGAAAGCGCATTCGCGCGGGGCGTATTCACTTACGCCAGCTCAGCGAGCCGGCCCGGTCAGTGTGCAGAGACTGACAGGCGGGCCCCAGAGGCAGGGTCAACGCAGGGCGGGGCCTGCCTAGCCTTCTTCTTCCTCCCGCTCGGGGGCACGACGAGCCGATGCAGGGGATCGCCCGACGAGAAGCGGCGGTGACTCCGGCCACCGCTCGCGGCGTGCGGCCTACCGAAATGCGTACGACGGAGAGGCGCATCTCGGGGTGGGGGTTACTGCCGCCGGAGAGCTTCGCAGCGGCCGCAGCAGGGCTTGCGGCGGAGCAGGGCTTCGGTCGCCGGGTGAACACAGGGTTCTGGTGATGGAGAGAGGAAGCCGAGGCTATGGGGGACTCACTGGAGCATGGGGGATGCGGTGGTGGTGGAGGAATGGAGAGGGAAGCACGGCATCGCCGAAATCGGGAGAGACCTGAGGCGGCGACCATGGTGGTGATGGGGTCAGAGAGAGCCTCTGACAGCTCGGGGAGAGGCTCGGGGAGGGGGTTGTGGACTGCGAGGATGCTCGGGGCGTGCTTAAATAGCCATGGGAAGGCTCAAGGAGGTGGCACGCGGCAAGCGACGTGTCCGTGCGCCGGCGAGGGGCGCTGTGTCGGCAGGCGCGGCCAAAGTTCATGGGAAGCGGTGGGAAGGCGACGAGGAGGGAGCAGACGCGGCGCAGAGGCTCACGGAGACGAGCAAGCCTCAAGGACAAGAGGAGGAAACGGACACCGGCGAGGAAGAGGACGAGCTCATGGGCACGCACTGCCCGAGCGTTGGCACGGCTCGTCGGAGAAGAAAACGAAGGGGGCCAGAGGTCCAGAGGGAAGACGACGTCGAGGGGGAGCTGTTGGGCATTAATGGCGAGGCCAAACACGGTCGGAGCAGCGCTGCCGACGAGAACAGTGGCTAGAACATCGTTTTGACTGGCTGCCCTCGTAGTCACCACTGACATGGCGCGCTCTGGATTTTTTACTGAGGCCAGCTCATGTCTACCGCGTAGTCCTTCCAGAGTGGAGCATTACCATGGTAAAGAAACGGGCAGAGACAAATTGAGCTAAGTAAACCAAGCTGCACAAGTTTGTTGTTGCAAACTTGGCAACATCCTAGAGATAAAACCAGAGAGGTTAAATGGTAAAATGGTTGTCTGGTAGGCTTAGGGTAGAAAGGACTACGGTCCTGGGAGTTTTGAGGTAATTTGGACAACTATTTACCATAGTTGATGTACAACTACCAAATCTGAT
Organism: Triticum urartu; assembly: GCF_056163025.1. Lineage (NCBI taxonomy): Eukaryota > Viridiplantae > Streptophyta > Magnoliopsida > Poales > Poaceae > Triticum > Triticum urartu. The sequence continues at coordinate 107,249,114 of NC_141875.1, read as the reverse complement.
CCAGAAACTGAATCATGATGAAGCACTCACTAGGAAGTGAGTAATGGATTGAGCGAAAACTTGGCAAAGCTTGATGATTTGTACATACAATGATGCTGTAAAAAGTTCATACCAAATGGACTTACCAAAATGGTACTTCCTTCACAACTATCATTTCTATCCAAAAACTTCAGAAAACTCCTCAGGGGAATTGGCCAGATGAAATGAGCCCAAATCTTGTGGATATAGGTTATATGAGTAGGAGAAGGCCTGGGGAAATTATCAGCCATAATGTAGAAAGATAAAATACACTTGCTTCACAAACTGAAAATTTGGACAGAAAACAAGAATTGCTCCTGTGGTCACATAGTTCAGTGAAATGAACTTAATTTTGGTGGAGGCTAATGATTTGAGATATTTCAGAGGATGGAAAAGTTTTATCCCATTTGGAAACCCTATGAAGGTACTTCCTTCACAAAGTTGCATTCTGGTAAAAAAACATTGAAAAATAGCACAGGGAGCTAGGCTGAATGGATGGAGCTCATATTTGGTATCCATGAGTTATTTATACATGTTAATCACCCTGCAAAATTGCAACTCAATTGGAATTAGTAATAAAGCACTTCCTTTGCAAAGTTTCAGAGAAGGCAGAAACTTGCATTGGATCATGTGACAAATTTTTGAACTGAGGAACATGAGATTAGGATGGAACTAGTGATTATATAGCAAGGACAAGCTCCACAATTTATGTGGGAATTTTCTCTGCTATAAAAATAGTAGTTCCTTTGGAAAATGGGAGAAATGCAATATTGGCATTAAATAGGAAAAGTCAATTTTCCTTATTTAATTATGGCCAATATACTTGCCAGAGCTTAGATTAAGCATAAGTATGAACTCCACCAATTCTCCTGAATTTAGGAGATGGCTAGCTATGCCTTTGGATTTTATTCCTCAGAAAGGCAAGAAAAGGAATAAATCACAATTAAAAAATATTGCATGGGAGTTAGCAATATTTTTGCATATCAAAGGTTCAGAAAGATAGGATGATCCCTGGGAACAATTGGGAAGATCAATAGATCAAGCAAAATGGATGGCTCCTATGTAAGCACAAAGGGCATATCCAAACTCCAAAAATTTGGAATTAGGGTTTGAAAAGGATTTGAGCTGATGCAAATGAAGTCTTGCCAACTCACAAAGACATGAGCAAGGTTTTGAAAGGTTGGAAATGACAAGAATTCTCAGAGTCATCCAACAACTCTGGAGAATTTTTTTAAATGAGTGCCAGGAAGGAATAATAGCTCAAAAATTGATAACCCAATTTTGGGGATATTACAAACCTCCCCCCTTAAAAAGAATCCCGTCCTCGAGATTCCTAGGGTTACAGCACAATAGAAACGATTACCATTCCGGGGAAAAACCTCAGGGTTAATTTTTAACACTTTGATTAAATTCAAACGAGTTGGGGGCACCGATAATTGGCACACTCGGAGAGGGATATGGCAAACCTGGATATATCCACCGCTAGGGGCACTCGAGATCAAACTCCCAAAGAATGCTAGATGCTCCCAATGAACAGTGGTTTCACCTGCTGACAAGTGGGTCCAGGGCCCACTGGCAGCCTCCTTCTTCTACCTTCAGCTCGCTGCTTCTCCTACGCTGCTGCTCCACGTGTGGCTTGGCGCAGCACGCATCTAGCCCCTAGGGCGATGAGGACCCTAGAGCCATAGTGCGCGGCGTGCACGGCACCGGTGCAGCGAGAACTCACGTCGCGGGCCAGCACCTTGTCGGCACTGCTCGCGGATTCACCTCCTGGACACCGATGATCGAGCGACGAGCGGTTCTCCTGGAGCTTGCCAACCGTACACCGGGGTTGGGCTATAAAAACGGCAGCTCAGCTCTCCTTGAACGCACAAGCACAATTCCGCTCTACTACCTCTTCGGTTTCGGCAAGATCGAGCCGAGCTCCTTCGGCAAGGAGGTGTTCCTGGTGGCACTACGATTGTTCCTCGCAGCGCTGCTGGGCAACTGATCGGCTCGTCATTCCTCCTGCTGATTCTCATCAGGAATGAGCGAGATCGGAACAACGCGCAGCTCGGTGTGGTGGCTCGGGATGCGGGAGAAGATGGCGCACTGGGTGGTCCTCCGCCACGCTTGATTCTCTGTCGCTTTGCGCTGACGGAGTAATCGCGTGCTGCAGTGGAGCGGTGGTGACGATCTACCTACGCCACGCAAGGTAGAGGTGATGGGGGTGATGGGGTCCGGATGCAAGTGAGGTGGCTGCGCCAGCTCAAAAATCACACGGAGTATGAGGAAAATTTCATGGATAGCTCCATGAAATGTAGGTGTTGAGGTAGAATCGAGTTGAAGCTTGTATCGGGGTAGATGTACTGAATCGAGGAAATAAAGTTGGCAATGTTCCTCCAGAAATGAAATCGGGAAAAAGAATTAGAGACGAGGAATTTCCAGGCGGAAATGCCTCTGCGAGGTTTCTAGAGATGGAAATCCGGCATACAATGTATGCACAGATAGATAGGGACATGTGTCTTTGCATTTCCCCAAGTACTGCCCGAATGTACTCGTGGGTGAACCGGGTATGTGTGTAGTATGCAGTAAAATCTGAACTAGGAAATAGACAGAGGCAATAATCATGCAACGGAGAAACACACCAGACAAATCATACTAGGGTGTGTTAATTATAGTGGGTATATGTACTCCAGGTATACATATACCTACACCAGCGCGCATTTTATTATAGACTCGAGACGAGTCAGGGTTATTTTAGTGTATGTGATCTACTAATTAAAATCTTTTTAGCAACATAGTGTCAACCTTGTCAAACCTTTCTGCTTGACAGAGAGACAAGCAAAAACAATACAAAAACAAAAGCACAAAAGCATACATGGAACACAGCATACGGATTACAACAGTACCAGCATACAACAAAGCACGATTGCGCTGTGCGCTAAACGAAACAACTCATTCCGGGATACGTAGTTCTATCCTCATATCGAGGATGAACCGACAAACTGATCATCTTACTGCGTGACTGAGGTCATGCAGAGGACTTGCCTTGCTGGAGCTCTTCGGGAGGACGAAGACTGAGCCAATCTCCATCTTCATCGTCCGACAACACTATGGGTTGGGGTTCGGCTGCTGGGGTGTGGCTGAAATTGATCCGAGCAAATGCTGCTAGTGGATCCGTAAAAGAGCCTTATTGAGGGTGACGATCTTGGGTCTAGGCCACAACACAGGCTGAGAGGATAGCACTGGTTCGGATGGCGTTGGGCAAATGACTTGAGATGCGAATTTACGAGCCTCACGGTAAGCTTCCTTGATGACTAGCACCGCTTCGTTGTCTAGAGTTCTAAACTCGGCAAGCATCTGGGAAATCATCATCCCCTGGGCGGTGATATACTGCACCAGGCGAGCGATTGTGGGGTCATCTCCTTGGATAGCGGGAGAAGGCTGCATTCCTACTTCTGTCACAATGGGGTAAAAGCAGAAATCCCGCCTCGCTGCCATATGTGGGTACCTGGTTCGGAGGTGAAGCATGGCCTCCACAGCAGCGGCCTAAATGGCTAAATCAGAGGTAGGCATAGCTCTCCCCTGAAAAACCAACGGCTGGCCATCTGCTGCGGGACCTAGGCTGATGTGCACTCTTGCATCAAAGCGATGAAGGTGAGGGATGGGTGCCGATTGGAACACCAGGTAATCGGGGCTAGCCTTACAGCCAAAGGCTTTGGTGAACATCTCAGTAAGAAGGGGTGGAAAGCCAGTGTGGTTGACGGCACCGGTGCAGGTGTAAAACTTGGGAGCTTTGAAGGTGCCAGTCATGGCTGGAGTGCTACTAGCTAGGCTTCTCTACAGGGACATGGCTGACTGAGGGGTGAGCGATATGGCGAGCGGAAAGGAGGCTTTTATAGGCAGTTATGCGGTACATGCTCGCATGGTGTGGCCCCTTTCCCTTAAAGGCGAAGGGTGAGCGGTGCGGCCGACCAGAAAGGATATGGTTGCTATTCGTTCCACGGATAACTAGGCGGGGACAGCGGGGTGAGGACGTGTCGGTCCCGACTGCGTCACCTGTTGATTAACAGTGGCCATGCCCGATGCCAGGGATGGGTCAAATCCCTTAGGGCCATTACGGGTTAATGGTAGTGGTGATCTCATACTAGGATAACCTATGCCAGCCTGGCTGCTCTAATACCATGTCCTGTGGCACCCCGATCCGCATGGAGCAGGGGGCCTTCGCACGTCAGCCTAGGATAACACCTGACGCACGACAGGTCCATAATACAGCATTCTAGGTACAATAATATTCATGAAATACATGTGCATAAGCTTACATCATTGATGAATACAATCATCTAGCATAGGCCTACGACTATTTAAATGGCGGCGGAAGTCTTGGTTTGGCGGCTCATCAACTCTGGCAGGGCTCCACAACTCACAGGACTGGCAAGGTTATGGCCTAGCACGACGGATCACATGATCAATTCGGGTATGACCTACAAAACTGGCATGACACGCCAGGTCAGTACATTGAATGTACTTGCAAGACAACCAGTTATATAGCATCCAAGCAAGCAGAAGACAAAGCAAGAACCAACTGTATGCAACAACCTATCTCATATCAATTACTAAACATGGCATGATATAGGTCAACTGAGCATGAACAATATCATAGCATCTACTAACATGGCAATGACATGGCATATCAAAACATGCTTCTAACATGGCAATAGCAAAACATAGCATATCATCTCAATCATGGCATAATTTAACATATAAATCAAAGCATGGCATGGCATCATGAAACTATGCTGGAAATAAACTACCGATTATATCCAATGCAGACATAGCATGTTAACCTTATGCAGTCCTCTTCTGTTCTGCCTTGGTTTTTTTTAATGCAACATATTACTCATGCAATGCAATCAAACTTGTGCACCAAGTCCCTCGGACTCTCTTACCAATGGGTTGCCTCGCAACCGAACGGTGATCTTCCCGGTGATGACAACCATGAGCAACACTTGGTCTTCAACACTCACCGAGACCTCGTCTCATGATCATATCAAAACATCGCCGTGACTTCTCACGACTATCCCATAGTTCAAGTCACCAACTTAATTATTTTAGGTTTATCCTCCATTCCGACCAAGACCTGATAGTGGGACCTACTACGAATCATCTTGCTATCGATAGGCTTAATATACACTCTGCAGAGGTAGCACACTGTACCCACACCACGAAACCCATGGCCTCATCATCCCATTCGAGAGGACCAATGGCATTCCGACGAAACCGACCTACTTCCATGACACTCTCCCGGCCACTCCGACCTACTCCCAACTGAGCTAGTCCTGGGTGGCCCCGTGTCTACCAAACACACAATGTCAACCGTCGTGGCCAAAACGTCCCTCACGGGGACCGGTACCAAAATTTTAAACAACGGGCACACAAGATTATGTCCGCCTACCTGATCAGGGTAAGCATGCCCATAACCTTCCCTAGTTGGAGGCACCGGCGAGAGGCACGACAATAGATCGCATTAAGGCCTTCCCAAAAAGGCAAATGTGGCTGCACTGAAAAAGTTCGATTTGGTGGCACTATGACTCAATCCCATCGATGACGAAGGAGGTTTGTTATTATTAACTAATTTTAATTCCTTCTCCATCATCATGAACATGGATGCAACAAGGAGCATGCAGCATGCAAATGCATGAACAGATTATTGAACTTCTCAAGTGCGCAACTATAGCATAAAGAACATGACAATACCAAGTAATAGCATATCAACGGTGCATTAGAATCCTCATAACATTTTATAATGATGACATGCAAATAAATTAGAGTAGCGACATGGCATTATCAATAACAACATTCTAATTAGCATGGCAACCAATATCGTGAAAACACAAGCATGCATGACAGGCATAATGAAATAACTGTAGACGAAAATGATATGAAACAACTAGAACTACACACACAAAAGGTGCAAGCAAAGTCAACATGCAAGTTCGGGGCTCATGATAAGAGGTTGGCTTGCCTGGGGGTCGACCCGGGAAGAAGTGGGAAACGATCGCAGAACGATTTGCTAGAAATAGTTCTCTCTCGGAGGGGGCTGTTTACGTGCAAGGAAAAAATGGTCATTTTCACTAGGTGGAAACATAATGAAAATGATACCAACGGAAAGAGCTCGACGAACAGAGAACGTGAGCGCTGGAATCACCTCAATCGGAGTTGTGGTTGCAAAGATATGGCTGTTTGAATGACAGGGACTAATCTGTAAAATAAATATTCATAGATAGGCCCTTGTCAGTTAAAATAGAAAGCTCACTAAGGAAAATACGTTTTCACAGAAGGGAAAGCGCATTACTGACCGCAGGCGACAGAAAGTATGCTTTGAGAAAACGAAAACACATTTCTCTCTGAAGCCGCGATGAAGTACGCTTTCGAGAAACGAAAGCGCATTCGCGCGGGGCATCTCCACTTACGCCAGCTCAGCGAGCCGGCCCGGTCAGTGTGCAGAGACTAACAGGCGGGGCCCAGAACGTGGGGCGGGGCCTACCTGGCCTTCTTCTTCCTCCCGCTCGGGGGCACGACGAGCCGAGGCAGGGGATCGCCCCGTGTCGGTGTCAAAACCGGCGGATCTCGGGTAGGGGGTCCCGAACTGTGCGTCAAGGCCGGATGGGAATAGGAGACAAGGGACACAATGTTTTACCCAGGTTCGGGCCCTCTTGATGGAGGTAAAACCCTACGTCCTGCTCAATTAATATTGATGATATGGGTAGTACAAGAGTAGATCTATCGACTAGCCTATGGTATGATTGTTGTATATATTGTATATCTATCGACTAGCCTGGCCTCGGTTTATATAATGCACCGGAGGCCTAGGATAACAAGAGTCCTAGCCGAATACGCCGGTGGGGAGAAGTCCTTGTCTTGATCGCCAAGTCTTGTGGAATCTTCCTTGTATGCGGTAGCCGTCCGAACTGGCCCATGAGTATACGGCCACGGGGGTCCTCGGCCCAATCTAATAGATCGGGAGACGACGTGGTGAGTACCCCCTAGTCCAGGACACCGTAAGTAGCCCCCTGAACCGGTCTTCAAGTTAGGGACGCTCCTCGATTCTTCCGAACTGTTCTTCATCTTCGGTTGCCGGTCTTGAAAACTGGTTCAACAAATCTTCTTTATCTTTGATCTTGAGGATCGCCGAAATGCATTCGACGAGTTTACACGTCGGGTATCCGAGGAGCCCCTTTAAGTTTCCGGCCTTTATCAATGCCTTGTTTATTTTTATGCCACACCTCGGGTTTGAAGTTGTTCCCGGGAGGCAGGGTCCTCTTGCGTCCGAGCTCCAACGCCGGACTGCATTCGAGGTATCTTTTGCAGCCGAGCACCAACGCCGGACCGCTTCCCAGCTCTAGCGCCGGAATGTATCCGAGCTCCAACGCCGGACTATGTATCCGAGCTCCAACGCCGGACTGTATATCCGAGCTCCAACGCCGAAATATATCCGAGCTCCAACGCCGGACTGTGTCCAGGCTCCAATGCCGGACTATATCCGAGGTGTCATATCACCTTGGTTCAAAAAAGTTGAAGGAGTTTAGCCGAGCTTAATGCCGGAAATGCCCTCTATGGAGCCAGCCACTAGCGCCCGAGCTTTATGCCGGACTGCTTCCGAGGTGGTGCACCACCCCGACTATGGGCCGATTTTTTGTCAATATTTTTTATTGGTGCAATTTATTCTCTGCCGAGATATATAGCCAGTAGCCCTCAAGGTGTGTATCGGTCTAAAACCCGAGATGCACATGAAGGATGACATAAGACCGCTGATCCCAGTAGCCGCTGAGACTCAGGTTGATTTGCAAAATCGGCCTGAGGATCAAGTCCTAGCTCGGCAGAATACTTCGGGACACAAGAGCGGCGTGCTCAGTCCTCAAGACTCAGGTTGGGTGCGGCCGACCAACCTGAGGATCAAAATCTCCTCGGAAACTATATTGCACATAAATTTTTCCGCATTGGACAAGCAATGCAGTAGCCCCCGAGACACTGGTCGGGTGGCAACACCAGATCAGGGGATCGATGTGCCCCTTTAATATTTGTAAATAATAAGCCCGAAGCCCAGTAGCCCCCGAGCCTTAATGCGGGCACGGGTGGCCGAATTAAGGATCAATATCCATAGTAAAATCACAAATTATGTGTAATGACTCTATGTATCCAAGTACTTTACGTCATTAATGCTCGGATGCGCATTGTACAAAACTTTGTTGACTGACCATCGACTTCTACCTCCTTGGCCAGTAGCCGAGGAGTGTTTGTCCTACTTTATAAAGCCTTTATGAGGGCAAAGATTTACGACAAACAAGGCAATCTGGCCACACGGTTTTATAAACAAAGGTACGCAGAGAGATATGTTATATTACTGTTTAACAGAAGAAATGTCTTCCAAAGAAAATAGTCCCGCTATCGGTTCCTTTCTTTGGGTTGTCATGCTAAGCATGATCATTAAACCTCAGCTCTAATATAAGAGCAAAATATCGAGGATTTAGTTTGGGAGGTCAGTTAATAGCCCCCGGTAGTGTTCGGCGACAGTCGGGGTCAAGCCGTAAACACTTCGGCCAATGTTATGAACGGCCTGTCATTTAACATAGTCATCGGATCGCTGACCAGTTTACGCTTATTGTGACAGTCAGTTTTCGGCTTTCTCCACTGAGGTGCTTAACCACGTGAGCTGGAAGCACAACCGCAGTGGTTCTCCCTTTGCACGCCTAGCCGAACAAAATGGAACGTAGGAAGCAAGTGCAGGAGCCGGGCAACCCAACTATTGACCGAAGACACAATTCGAAACCGATGCATATATAGCTATATCTGAGAATGTTTTTGCCGAATCCCTAAAGGTGTCCGGTGTTGCACTGCGAGACTAATGCTGGAAAAGCACAAATAGTTTAAAAGTGCCAAAAAGCTTGGAAAACCAAGAAACGTCAGTAAAGACATGACGTCCGAACAAGATCAAGTGTTCGGTGCCAATCCGAAAATTGGTCTTAGAAAAAAGAAGTGCTTCTGTCGTCCTTTAACATGACACATCCTATCTCAAGACTTCGAGCGGGTCAGCCTACGGCTTCAACCTCCTATCTCGAGGGCGGAGTACTTCTCATTAGGCCAGTTTAGCAAACTAAACTCTAGCGGCTTTGAGAGAGAAATTAGGCTCCCCGGCTAGTGACCGCACACTCGCGTCGAAAAAAGGAGTGATAAATAATAATAATAGAACTTTGCAACGACTGAGAGGAAGAACACTTATTATAAAACGGCTCAAATAAACTTAAGAGCCCCCAAGTGACTTGGGTAGAAGAATGATTTCATGTACCGAAGTACTTATATCATATCTATGTTCAACCGAACTTTAAACGCGTCTTAACCGATCGTCGGCTTCTCCCTCTTCGGTTAAGGACCGAAAAGTGTTATGTACTCCATCGGTCGAGAATATCGACGGTGTTTCCAAAAACCAGGCAATCAGGCCATAAGGCTGTAACAGACAAAGCGCGCTCAGGGAACTTATGCTATATTACTGCGAAGAGTAAGAAGCATCTTCGAAGAAAATAGTACCCCCACCAATACCTTTCTTCGGTGCTCATTGTTATTATGAGACTTGTGCAATAGATTTTTTGTACTCATGAGTTCCGTTGTGTGCCGACCATCATTGAATAACTATAAGAGCGCTAGCTTTCGGCTTCACCCAGTCTGAGGTCCGGCTTGGGTGACCCGATCGTGACAATCGCAGAGGTGCTCCCTTTACTCCCTAGCCAAACAATCGGGAACGTAGGGGTAAACACAGGAGCGAGGCAACCCAGCTTGCAAATCGCTTAAGTCAATGTGGTGCATATTGTGGCGTAATACACGAACAAGGAACGAAGCCGTACAAGTATAATCATATGCAACAGGAAAAGCTTCATAAAGGAAGCCCCCAAGTAAACGGGGTATTTGAATTTATGCGTCACAAACAAAGTTTGGACAAGGAAATTTTTTAGAAGCAACTTTTTTCCAAAAAGGTATGATGCTTGGTCGAACCGAATGCAAGTTAGAAATTAAAGCTTTGAGCATGAAAGCGACTTAGCTGGTTAATGTGTTCGGTATTGATGACGCGGTCCGAGCTTGATGCGGGGCAAGGTTCCATCCCTCAAGCCGGTCCCGAGGTGGCGGAGCGGAGAGCTTGACACGCCGAAGTGGTGACATAGCACGATCAATGCAGACCGGCAGAGTGACGCCGAAGTCCCCGGATCATTTTCCTGTGCACAAAAAATAGTGCAAACCGGAGATAATAGTAATAATGATAATTAAAACAAATCGTTGCATAATAAATAATTTATGCAAAGTGAGTAATAAAAGAAATATGGCCTGGCGCCGAAGTCAAGTCGATGCAGGGCGTCAGCGTGATGCGGTAAAGGCGTGGCAAAGCCTGAATTCGCAGGTCGGTCCGAGCTCCGAGTGCGGCGTTCCCCGGACTATGTACGGAAACTGACCGAACCACCATGCGACTGTGTTAATGCAGCCACCATTTGATAGACCTGTGTACATATGACGGACAAACCAGAGTAATAATTCCTTGGGAAAAATGAACCCAAACAAGCAAAAAATTCTGGGATTAATAGCACCTGGTTTATTTGTTGTAGCAATCTGAAGGAAGGTGATTCCTAAAATTGGGACCCGCTCCGCACACCCATTCCCTGATGGGCGATAAAACGACGGCATGGCAATGCTGGTAAAGGTTGACTCGCCGAGGCAAAGCCCTCGGCCCAGCTAACGTGACGGAGCTGGTCGGCTAGTGACGCCGAAGTGTCCGGAGTAGGTTGATGAAGAGATGACGAAGCCCCCGGTCCAGCCGAGATGTCGAAGTAGGTCGGCGTGATGGACACCAGTTTGAAGAAGCAATAGTGCGGCCCTGTCGATGCAGGTCGTGACGTGGTCGATGCCGGCTTGATGAAGCGGCCGTGCGGCGATGCCGGTATGCCCGCTCCGTGTAATCCGTGGGGCGGCGATGTTGATGATGATTTATCCTTCGCGATGCCGGACTCTTGTTCGGTTTGCCGAGATGATGATCCAAAGAAGTTGAGCTCGGCTAAAGTGACGGCGTGTCTAGCGCAGGTTGGCAGCCGTGGAGTAATATTGCCGGACTGGTTTGACACCAGCATGATGTTGAAGATCATGTTCAAAAGATCTTACAGTTAGTGGGGTGTGTTCGGGAACAGAACACAATACCCCATACAAAACTTCCATTAAAGGGATGTCCGAAATCCTGTTCATAAAAAAGATGAACTCGGGTCGGATTCGTTTTCACGCAGAAAACAGATCCAAAAAGTGATGCACTAATCGGAAGGTTCCCGGAGTTTGGGCGGTCGGAGCGAGCTGAAATTTTGAGAGGTGGTAGATATTGGAATTCCACAGCCGATCAACGGTTGGATCTTCCAAAGGACGTCCGAGCTAGAAGCTGGACACCACGCCCTAAACTCATCCAAATTCCCATCCAAATTTGACAGGGCTCCGGTATATCGTGGATTGCCAGAGATTCCTCCATCGGAACTCGACGAAATTTTCCAGGGTTGTTGTAGACTCAATTCCTCACAATTCCACCAAAGCGATCGTCAAAGTGATACTCGAGGAGGTGGTGGTGGAAGATACGAGTTCGCTGTCCAGAAAAACAGCACGGTCGCTTGAGGGCAATGTTGACGTTGAGCCCCCGAGCTCCATAGATGATTCCTCCGCGATCTTGATAGAGATCGGAGTTGATGTTTGATGAAGGCCCTCGTCCGGACATGGTGATCCGAACACGGGGCGCAATTCTTGGTCGAACCAAGGTGACCAGTCGAGCTGGTGACGAAGATGTCGAAGTCGCAGTTGATCTGCAGGCGAGCCATCGATCCTTTTGTCGATCACACAACGGAACTCTCAATGAAAGCACCAATGTCGGTGTCAAAACCGGCGGATCTCGGGTAGGGGGTCCCGAACTGTGCGTCAAGGCCGGATGGTAACAGGAGACAAGGGACACAATGTTTTACCCAGGTTCGGGCCCTCTTGATGGAGGTAAAACCCTACGTCCTGCTCGATTAATATTGATGATATGGGTAGTACAAGAGTAGATCTACCACGAGATCAAGGAGGCTAAACCCTAGAAGCTAGCCTATGGTATGATTGTTGTATATATTGTATATCTATCGACTAGCCTGGCCTCGGTTTATATAATGCACCGGAAGCCTAGGATAACAAGAGTCCTAGCCAAATACGCCGGTGGGGAGAAGTCCTTGTCTTGATCGCCAAGTCTTGTGGAATCTTCCTTGTATGCAGTAGCCGTCCGAACTGGCCCATGAGTATACGGCCACGGGGGTCCTCGGCCTAATCTAATAGATCGGGAGACGACGTGGTGAGTACCCCCTAGTCCAGGACACCGTCACCCCGACGAGGAGCGCCGGCGACTCCGGCCACCACTCGCGGCGTGTGACCTACCGAAATGCACAAGATGGAGAGGCGCATCTCAGGGTGGGGGTTACTGCCGCCGGAGAGCTTCGCAGCGGCCACAGCAGGGCTTGCGGCGGAGCAGGGATTCGATCGCCGGGTGAACACGGGGTTCTGGTGAGGGAGAGAGGAAGCCGAGGCTGTGGGGCGGCTCACTGGAGCATGCGGGATGCGGTGGTGGTGGAGGAACGGAGAGGGAAGCACGGCATTGCCGAAATCGGCAGAGACCCAAGGCGGTGACCATGGTGGTGATGGGGTCAGAGAGAGGCTCTGAGCTCGGGGAGAGGCTCGGGGAGGGGGTTGTGGACTGCGAGGATGCTCGGGGCGTGCTTAAATAGCCGCAGGAAGTCTCGAGGAGGTGGCACGCGGCAGGCGACGTGTCCGTGCGCCAGCGAGGGGCGCGGTGTCGGCAGGCGCGACCAAAGCTCATGGGAAGCGGTGGGAAGGTGACGAGGAGGGAGCAGACGCGGCGCAAAGGCTCACGGAGACGAGCAAGCCTCGAGGACAAGAGGAGGAAGCGGACACCGGCGAGGAAGAGGACGAGCTCACGGGCACGCACTGCCCGAGCATTGGCACGACTCGCCAGAGAAGAAAACAAAGGGGGCCAGAGGTCCAGAGGGAAGACGACATTGAGGGGGAGCTGTTGGGCATTAATGGCGAGGCCAGAGACGGTCGGAGCAGCGCTGCCGACGAGAACATTGGCTAGACCACCGTTTTGGGTAGCTACCCTCGTAGTCACCACTGAAATGGCGCGCTCTGGAGTTTTTACTGACGCCAGCTCATGTCTACCGCGTAGTCCTTCCAGAGTGGAGTATTACCATGGTAAAGAAACGGGCAGAGACAAATTGAGCTGAGTAAACCAAATCTACCAAATCTACCAAATTGAGCTGAGTAAACCATGGTAATTTGGACAACTATTTACCATAGTTGTTGTACATCTACCAAATCTGATCCAGAAACTGAATCATGATGAAGCACTCACTAGGAGTGATGGATTGAGCTAAAACTTGGCAAAGCTTGATGATTTGGACATACAATGATGCTGTAAATAGTTCATACCAAATGGACTTACCAAAATGACACTTCCTTCACAGCTATCATTTCTGTCCAAAAACTTTAGAAAAATCCTTAGGGCAATTGACCAGATGAAATGAGCCCAAATCTTGTGGAGATAGGTTATATGAGTAGGAGAAGGCCTGGGAAATTTATCAGCCATAATAGAGCAAGATAAAATACACTTGCTTGACAAACTGAAAATTTGGACAGAAAACAAGAATTGCTCATGTGCTCACATAGTTCAATGAAATGAACTGAATTTTGGTGGAGGCTAAATATTTGAGATATTTGAGAGGATGGAAAAGTTTCATCCCATTTGGAAACTCTATGAAGGTACTTCCTTCACAAAGTTGCATTCTGGTCAAAAACTTTGAAAAATAGCACAGGGAGCTAGGATGAATGGATTGAGCTCATATTTGGCATCCATGGGTTATTTATATTTTTAATCACCCTGCCAAATTGTAGCTCAATTGGAATTAGTAATAAAGCACTTCCTTTGCAAATTTTCAGAGAAGGCAGAAACTTGCATTGGATCATGTGCCAAATTTTTGAACCGAGGAACATGAGATTAGGATGGAACTAGTGATTATATAGCAAGGACAAGCTCCACAATTTATGTGGGAATTTTCTCTGCTGTAAAAATAGTAGTTCCTTTGGAAAATGGCAGAAATGCAATATTGGCATTAAATAGGAAAAGTCGATTTTCCTTATTTAATTATGGCCAATATACTTGCCAGAGCTTAGATTAGGCATAAGTATCAACTCCACCAATTCTCCTGAATTTAGGAGATGGCTAGCTATGCCTTTGGATTTTATTCCTCAGAAAGGCAAGAAAAGGAATAAATCACAATTCAAAAATATTGCATGGGACTTAGCAATATTTTTGCATATCCAAGGTTCAGAAAGATAGGATGATCCCTGTGAACAATTGGGAAGATCAATAGATCAAGCAAAATGGATGGCTCCTATGTAAGCACAAAGGGCATATCCAAACTCCAAAAATTTGGAATTAGGGTTTGAAAAGGATTTGAGCTGATGCAAATGAAGTCTTGCCCACTCACAAAGACATGAGCAAGGTTTGGAAAGGTTGGAAATGACAAGAATTCTCAGAGTCATCTAACAACTCTGGAGAATTTTTTTTTAAATGAGTGCCAGGAAGGAATAATAGCTCAAAAATTGATAACCCAATTTTGGGGATATTACAGTAATCTTCTTTTGCGGTGTGTTTGTTGAGACCGATGAATTGTGGGTTTACGATGAAGCTTCTCTATGAACAATATTTGAATCTTTTCTAAATTCTTTTATGTATGATTGGTTATCTTTGCGAGTCTCTTCGAATTATTAGTTTGGTTTGGCCAATAGATTGATCTTTCTTGCAATGGGAGAAGTCTTTAGCTTTGGGTTCAATCTTGCGGTGTCCTTTCCTAGTGACAGTAGGGGCAGCAAGGCACGTATTGTATTGTTGCCATCGGGGATAACAAGATGGGGTTTATATCATATTGCATGAGTTTATCCCTCTACATCATGTCATCTTGCTTAAAGCGTTACTCTATTCTTATGAACGTAATACTCTAGATGCATGCTGGATAGCGGTCGATGTGTGGAGTAATAGTAGTAGATGCAGGCAGGAGTCGGTCTACTTGTTTCGGACGTGATGCCTATATACATGATCATACCTAGATATTGTCATAACTATGCTCAATTCTTTCAATTGCTCAACAGTAATTTGTTCACCCACTGTAATACTTATGCTCTTGAGAGAAGCCACTAGTGAAACCTATGGCCCCCGGGTCTATTTTCCATCATATTAATCTTCCATCACTTAGCTATTTCTGGCGCCATTTTTATTTTGCTTTCTTCACTTTGCATCTTTATCATAAAAATACCAAAAATATTATCTTATCATATCTATCAGATCTCACTCTCGTAAGTGACCGTGAATGATTGACAACCCCTTTATTGCGTTGGTTGCGAGGATTTATTTGTTTGTGTAGGTGAGAGGGACTCGTTCATGGCCTCCTACTGGATTGATACCTTGGTTCTCAAAAACTGAGGGAAATACTTACGCTACTTTGCTGCATCACCCTTTCCTCTTCAAGGGAAAACCAATGCAGTGCTCAAGAGGTAGCAGGTAACTCCTCCACCCAATTGCCCGGCGTCCGTTGTAAAGGAACCATAAGCCGGGGCTTGATGCCTTCCAAGATTTCTTGATTGGCTCTTTCAGCTTGACCATTGGATTGGCGGTGAGCTACTGATGAAACATCAAGCCGGATATGCTCACGTTGACAGAACTCCTCCATGGCACCCTTGGACAGATTAGTACCATTGTCAGTTATAGTGCTGTGTGGAAAGCCAAAATGAAAGATCACCTTTTTCATGAATTGAACCGCCGTGGCTGCGTCACACTTACTAACCGGCTCTGCCTCAATCCACTTTGTGAATTTGTCAACCGCCACCAGAAGGTGTGTCTTTTTATCTTTGGACCTTTTGAAAGGCCCAACCATGTCTTTTTATCTTTGGACCTTTTGAAAGGCCCAACCTCCAATTGCATGGACCCATCAAAATGAATAGTCCAATATGTGTTGTCCGGCTTCTCTTCAGGCATCTGCAGCTCTGTCCAATCGTTGATGAAGTCCACCAATGCCTGAGATTTGATAGTAGTACGTGGCACATACTTTAAACCATGAGGCCCAAGTTCAATGGCCCACTTGGCGACTCGTCCTGTGGCTTCTCTATTTTGAATGAGATCTCCTAAAGGAGCAGAACTAACCACAGTGATGGGGTGACCCTGAAAATATTGCTTAAGCTACCGGCTTGCCATGAACACCCCATAAGCGAGCTTCTGCCAGTGTTGATATGTTTGATTGGACTCAATAAGCACCTCACTGACGTAATAAACTGGACGCTGAACCGTATATTCCTTGCCGGCCTCTTTGCGCTCTACGACAATGGCCACACTGACAGCACGTGTGTTAGCAGCCACATACAACAATAATGGCTCCTTATCAATGGGAGCAGCAAGGACCGGCGGCTCAGCGAGCTGTCTCTTCAAATCCTCAAAGGCAGCGTTAGCAGCATCACTCACTACAAAAAAAGACACATCTGTGACATTTTGGGCCGAACGGAAATTTTTTCTGTCATACATATGACACTTCTATGATGATAATTGTGACAAAACCCGGTATCATCATAGATGTGGTGGGCTCCTACTTCTATGACAAAAAATCATGACAGAAAATGGGCTGTTCGTCCTGGGCGGGCTGGAGACGCAGCTGCATGACATTCTTTGGGCTCTAACTGAACCCGAGCAATTGCACTGCAGGCTACACGTTACTGAACCCAAGCGATCGATCGATGGCTGTTAACTGAACCTGATCGAGCGATTCCTTCGCTACTACTGCTAACTGAAGCCGATCGATGCTGCCTCTGGGATGAACAGTGAGCGTTGCGGGGGGGGGGGGGGGGTGGATGAATAGTGAGCGGTGGCGTTGCCTCTGGATGAACAGGACCCCGTGGTGTGGTGGACGGCTGGATGAAAAGTAGACGGTGGAGGGGTGCCCGTGGAGGGGTAGTTGAACAGGACCCCGTGGTGTGGAGGGCTGGATGAACAGTAGACGGTGGAGGGGTGCCCGTGGAGGGGTGGTTGAACAGTAGCCGGTGGAGTAGCGCGCGGTGGAGGCTGGATGAACATGAGCCGTGGAGGCTGGAGGAGGTCGACGGTGGAGATGAACAGTATCCCGTGGAGTCCCGTTTTGCGGTACGCTACACCCCTCCCGATGAACAGGACCCCCATTTCGACCATAGCACTCCAACACAAGTCCGTTTCGTCCGCTTTGCGGTATGCTACACCCCTCCCGATCAACAGGACCCCTGTTTCGACCATAGGAGGTCCGTTTCCTCCATTTTGCGGTACGCCAGACCCCTCCCGATCAACAGGACCCCGTTCCGAACGTAGGAGGTCCGTTTCCCCCATTGTGCGGTACGCTAGGCCTCGTTTCCATCGCCTGTTCCATCCAAGCCCTCCCGATGAACACGACCACGCATTCCGTTCCGACACAGCCGGTTGGCTCCCACGTGTTCCGTTGCCTCCCGATGAACACGACGCATTCCGTTGCCTCCCCATGAACACGACGACAACGTTGTTTCTCCGTTCCGACCCTGCCATGTCAACGAGCCCTGGCCGTACGTATGCGCGAGTAGGCGTTCGAGACCCCGCCCGTATGTACACATACATGGCCATATTTTCTTTCTTGCACCCTGGCCGCTGTACGTACATGTACATGCTACGTGCGCGCCTCTACTACGACACGTGCGTGCCTCTACATCCACTAGTATATATGTACGTACACGTTCGCGACCAGAATGACAACGCTACGTACGCTTCAACCAGGTGGGTCCCCACTGTCAGGCACTTCCTTGCGTGCGAAGATGTAGCTGGTGGGTCCCAATAGTCAGGTGGGCGAATCATTTTCTTTTTTTTACCCGGACGCACTACCTTGCATGCGAAGGTGTAGCTGGTGGGTCCCAGCAGTTAAGGCGGAACGTTTTTTTTATGAAATACGGTGGCCCGTCCGGTGGGTCCCCGCTGTCAGGTGGAGGAATAATTATTTTGCGCGTAATAAGGAGGCACTTCCTTGCTGCGGCCGTGGACCTAGCTGTCAACGTCTCCACGCACAATACTCTTCCGATGGAAGTCGGTCGTTGACCACATTGACCACGCCGCATCGAGAGCACCACAGCGGTGGACGACGGCGAGGCCTAGGAAGGGGACGACACGGAGGCAGGGAAGACTCGGCAGTTGTTTCCCACGCGGAGGGGAGTACGACTGTACGAGGGTTTACTGGTTCGTCTGCCATCGCCGGAGAATAACAGCAGGTGTGGGTGAGTAGAGGGATGGCTAGGTCAGTGATGGGAGTACAGTGGGCGGTGAGGCCTGCGCGGCAGCACAGCCGGCCACGGGGAGGAGGGAGCAGGCAATCCCGCCAGTGCTTGTTAGAGCGGCTGGAGCAGGAAGAGCAGAGATTCAAGAAGCACGACGGCCGTTGGATGGACATCCAACAGTCACTGCTTGTGCGTCAACCTTTTTTTAGGAAAGCTTCAAATATGTGGAAAACAACATACAACCCATCTGCCATTATTTCTAATAATTTACAGCCCATTTGCTAATTCTTAAGGATTTTTTTGGAGCCCATATTCTTTTTGTTAGCATTACAACCCATATTGTGGCCACGGTTAACAAATTATACGAAATTTTACATATTTCGGTGCGGTCCGAACTGTTTTTAATCCCGAAATTTCGACTCACATTCGAACTGATTTTAAAAATAAATATATATCAATATAAAATCCAACAAATTATCCACACATAAAAATTAATGTAATTTAAAATCTTGAAATGAAAAAAAAAGATATTTGAAACTAATTGCCGGTTTGATGTGTTTTAAAAATGTACAGCCAATTTCTCATTACTGATAGGCCATTTTCTCGGCCAGCCGAATGAAAGCTCTCCTCGTCTTGAAAGATTTGCTGCCCAACAGGCCTGACAAAGCGACTTACTTGGCAAATCACAAAAAAGTGGGTTGTGGCCATGGACCCAGCTGTCAGCCTCTCCACGTACAGTACTCTTCCGATGGAAGTCGTTCCTTGACGACGTTGACCACGCCACGCGGAGAGCACCAAGGTGGTGGATGACTGCGAGGCCTAGGAAGGGGACGACGCGGAGCCGGGGAAGATGCGGCAGTGGAAGCCCGCGCGGAGAGGAGTACGAGGGTTCACTGCTTCGGCTGTGGTGTGAGTCTACCGTCGCCGCAGGGCCTGGCCAGCGGTGGGAATAGTAGGGGCGGTGAGGCCTCTGCGGCAGCACAGCCGGCCACGGGAGGCAGGAGCATGCGGCACGACCGGCGCTGCTTTGGGCGGCTGGAGCAAGAAGACCTGAGGTTGAAGAAGCACTACGACCGTTGGATGGACATCGTACGGCCACTGGAGCTAGAATCGTTCATATTGACTAAGTTGACAAAGCCCTTCATCCCCGTCAACTTAGTAGGCCCACAAGTCAGCCTCCCACCAAGGTGGGTCCCAGCTAGCCGGGGGAGTATTCATTTTTTTGTGCGTTATAAGGAGGCACTTCCGGTGGGTCCGAGCTGACAGCGGGGGGAACGTTTTTTTCGCGAAATACGGTGGCCCGTCTGGTGGGTCCCAGCAGTGAGGGGGAAACGATTTTTTCGCAAAATACTGGTGGCCCGTCCGGTGGGTCCCCGCTGTCAGGTGGAGGAATAGTTATTTTCCGCGTAATAAGGAGGCACTTCCTTGCGGCTGCCGTGGACCCAACTGTCAGCCTCTCCACGTACAGTGCTCTTCTGTTGGAAGTCGGTTGTTGACCACATTAACCATGGCGGTGGACGACGGCGAGGCCTAGGAAGGGGATGACGCGGAGCCGGGCAAGATGCGGCAGTGGATGCCCACGCGGAGAGGAGTACGAGCGTTCACTGGTTCGGCTGCGGTGTGAGGTTGCCGTCGCCGCAGAATAACAGGGGTGTGGGTGAGTGGAGGGATGGCCTGGCCAGTGGTGGGAGTAGTATGGGGGCGGTGAGGCCTCCGCGGTAGCACAGTTGGCCACGGGAGGCAGGAGCAGGCGGCACGACCGGCGCTGCTTTGGGCAGCTGGAGCAAGAAGACCAGAGGTTGAAGAAGCACTATGGCCGTTGGATGGACATCACACGGTCACTGGAGTATTGACTAAATTGACAAAGCCCTCCGTCCCCGTCAACTTAGTAGGCACACAAGTCAGCCCAAAATATGGGGGTATTCATTTTTTTGGGCGTTATAAGGAGGCACTTCCTTGCGTGCGAAGATATAGCTGGTGGGTCCGACCTATCAGCGGGGGGAACGTTTTTTCATGAAATACAGAGGCCCTTCGTGTGGGTCCTAGCTGTCAGGTAGAGGAATCATTATTTTGCGCGTAATAAGGAGGCATTTCCTTGCGTGCAGCCATGGATCCAGCTATCAGCCTCTCCACGTACAGTCCACTTCCGATGGATGTCATTCATTGACCACGTTGACCAGGCCGCGCCGAGAGCACCAGGGCGGTGGACAACGGCGAGGCCTAGGAAGGGAACGACATGGAGCCAGGGAATACTCGGTAGTTGTTTCCCACGCAAAGGAGTACGAGGGTTTACTGGTTTGTGTGCCATCGCCGGAGAATAACAGCATGTGTGGGTGAGTAGAGGGATGGCTAGGTCAGCGGTGGGAGTACGGTGGGGCCGTGAGGCCTGCGTGGCAACATAGCCGGCCGCGGGAGGAGGGAGCAGGCAGTCCCGCCGGCACTTGGCTGAGCGGCTGCAGCATGAAGAGCAGAGATTGAAGAAGCACGACGGCCGTTGGATGGACATCCAACAGTCACTACTCTCGTGTGTTGACTAAGTTGACAGGGCGTTGCGTGTGCTTCAACCTTTTTTTATGAAAGCATACGCGTCAACCTGTAGTAGGCGCACAAGTCAGCCTCAAATCTGTGGAAAACAGCATACAACCCATCTGCCATTATTTCTAATAATGTATAGCCCATTTGCTAATTCTTAAGAATTTTTTTGGAGCTCATCTTCTTTTTGTAAGCATTACACCCCATATTGCGGCCACGGTTAAAAAGTATACGAAATTTTGCATATTTTGGTGCGGTCAACTGTTTTTTAATCCAGAAATATCAATTCACATTCAAACAATTTTGAAAAATAATTTATATAAATATAAAATCCAAATAATTGTCCACGCATAAAAATCAATGGAATTTAAGATCTTGTAATGAAAAAAATTGAAACTAATTCCCGGTTTGATGTGTTTTAAAAATGTACAGCCCACTTCTGGCAAACCAATGAAACTCTCCTCCTCTTGAAAGATTTGCAGCTCAGCAGGGCCGATAAAGCAAGTAGGCCTTGTTTGGGTATTTCTTTTAAAAAAATAGAACTGGGCTAGCCATTTTCAGCAAGAAAAAAACACAACTAGGCTCATGATGTGGTAAACATAAATAAAACCCTGGTAGACGAGCCACAGCCCCCGCACAGCCCCGTTGTTACCCTGATCCGTCGCTAAAACTAGTATAAATAACAATTGCTTGTTCCAAAAAAAACTGTGTGACTTGCTGGGTCCTTGGTGTCAGCCGCTCGTAGTGTAATTCTCTCGTTTATTGACTACGTTGAAAATGGCGTGAGCCTTAGATGTCCAACCATTAGAAGGAACATATTTTTGGACTTGTACTATACAGGCACTTGCTTGCGTACTGCCATGAAGCTGGTGGGTCCCTACTGTCATCCTCTCCACGTACAGTCATCTCCTTGTTCCTCTCGGTTGTTGACGACGTTGACAACGCAAGAGGGCGGTGCACCGCGCACGGCGAGCGAACCAAGGCCGCAAGGCGGAGGACGACGGCGAGGCCTCGGACAGAACGAACAGGAGCCGTTGAAGATGCGCCGGTCCAGTCACGGGCGGAGGGGAGTACGAGGGTTGACTGGTTCGAGCGCGGGTGCTTGTTGGGGCTGAAGTCGCCGGAGAATAACAGGACGTGTGGGGGAATAGAGGGAGGGACTGGCCAACGTTGGAGGGTACGTACTGTAGGGCGGCGGAGGCATAGCCAGCCATGGGAGGCGGGAGCAGGCGGAGCCGACGGGGTGGTTTGGTTTGGGCGGCTGGAGGAAGAAGAAGACAAGAGATAGAAGATACACGACAGATGTTGGATGTCAATCCAACGGCTGGTAGGCAGAATCGTTTGTTGATTGGCTAGTAAGTCGACACCACCTTGGATAGGCTATTTCCTCGCGGGTCCCAAATGTTAGAATCCAAATCTGTCACGGTCATGCAGCCTTTCCTATGAAAATTTACAGCCCATTTGATGTGCTAGTTCGAAATAAGTTTGTGGGTGCTGGTGGGGGCTAATCACTTGGCTTCTGTAATGCACAGTGAGCTCAAGCAGCCGGCAAGAGTGATGTTATTTCCCTTGGTTGGGATTTGTTACAATATTTCACTCTAAATTAAACGAATGGCAAGCCGCCTTATTTCAAAGAAAATATGACAATCACAGCCGAGTTGAAAAGGGCAGGAACATCTAACTCCAGCTTACAAACTGTACAAAAGCATGAGGGTTAATTGTTCATCAGGTTTACAAAAAAACCAGATTGAAAAGGGCAACAACATCTAACTCCAGAACTATTTTTGGTAGTCACAGTCAAATGGATCGGTCAGCTCCATAGAATGAACATCCTGGGTCGTAAAATTTACTGGATTATGACCACAATATGTTGTAAATAGAAGCCCGACACGTTCAGAAGCTCTTTTGCCCACCTGAAACTCCTTTTTTTGCTCTTCAACATACCCATCCATCAATTCAGTAAATATATGGGCTTTTGAATTGATTTTACTATTTACTAGTGTGGATGGGCCGTTTTGTCTTGGGCCCAGAGAAACAATTACTACTAGTATAGTGGAGACACTCTATAGCTACCCAGAAAAACAATTACTACTAGTACAGTGGAGACACTCTACCGCTTCTGGCTCCTCCTAGGTCATTGAAACGTCTCCCTCTATTGAATGTCGTTATACTTTTGTTCACCGACATGCGGGCCATGCAGCACGCGGGCCCAAATCCCATCCACCAAATTAGAAGGCAGTATGCAGGCGGAGAGTCACCCCGGTCGTAGCGCGGCAGTAACGAGCCGTCGTATCACAAAACCCCACCTCCCTGCAGTCTAAGTTTGACGGACGAAGCAACCATCATTTCACTCTTTGCTGAATCCCCTTCTCCCTCACCGTCTTCAAGAAAGGCAACACTCGCATTTTCCACTGTTCTTCTCTCCGAACAAAGGGAAGGTAAGAGGATCCGTGATGTTGGTATATTTTCGTTCAGAAAAAAAGAACTTTTGCAAAGCAGTAACCGATCCTCACTCTCTTTTTTGTTTCATTGTCATTGTGATTATGTTTTCCTTTCAGTGGTCTCCTAGTATTCGTCAGTTTCATGATGGACCAAGGAGAACTAGGCAAAGATCTGCTGATATTGGAGCAGACGCGGGAGGCTGATCCCCACGAGACAGGGAGCTCCAAGAAGATGGAGGCAACCACCGAGCCGACCCCAGATATGCTCACGGCCACTACTGAGATGGTCAACGCCCCGTTTGAGGTTACAGCCCCCGTGGCACTGCAGGAGCAGTTTTCCCCCTTCGAGGATGTGTCCCCCCCCCCCCCCCGCTGAGCTGCCCAAGGTGATTTCCTTCTTTGCCGATCTTGATTGTGGTTTTTCATCTAAGTATGTGGTGATTTTTTTAGAAAAGGAAGTATGTGGTGATTAATAATGCAAAATTTTATTAGCTTCGATGCCATGCTATACATAGTGGTTTAAATAACCTGTGTTTCTTATACTGAAAAGTAATTCGGAATTTGTTTCTGTTTCAATTAGAGCCCTGATGCAGACAAAGATTGTGTGGTTGCCATGTCACTCGCTATAAGGCGGACGACCTGAATATACGCACTGGGAAAACAGAGTTCTTAGGCTATTGGATCCTGGAAGCCATTTGCGGTTATACCAATGAAGAGTTGTATTCCAGCCTCACTGTTGTCAGGTGTGTTGTCCAGGGTGTACTGAAGCACAAGAAGTTCAAAGCTACTCATTCGTTTGTAAGGCATACTGTTCTTGTCAAGCTTACGCAAGAAGATGATGTGGCATGCCTCCACAACCAAGTTTATCAGTGGCAAGGCCACAAGGTTGTCTTCATGAAGGTTCACAGGATTGAGCTGCTGCGGGACGTCTTCGATGATGTTCATGGCAAGGTCCGTCTTGTGTCCAGCCCAAATTAGATCGAGGCATGAAATAGCTGCCCCAGCTAGTGTTTAATAGTAGTTTGGATTGTGTCTAATTATCCGAACCTTGCCTGTTATCGACCCCTCTGGGGCTAGTACTCTGTTTGAATCCGTCTATGGGAACTGCTGCTACTTTTGTGTGCCCATGAATCATTTGAGAACCATCGTAATTGTTGCCAAAACTGATGCGTCCTCACTAGTTTTTTCATGAATATGGCATGGTAAGACATAAGTTGTCACGGTTTATCATACGAGCAGTGTGTGTTTTGATGAAATAGAGCAGTCATTCGAGAACCGTGCGCCGACGTATACATAAGTACTTGTAAACACTATTGGTGCTACCCCACTTGTAAGCAGTTGTGCAAAACATGGCACATTGGCTCAGCTCGCTTCAACACTAGGCTATCGACCAGCTAACAATCAACAATCTGCTATCTAACATATAAGCAACTATGTATCTTGTTACAGTGGTTCATGCAATTAATTGAGGCCACAATGTAATAAATTCCAAACGTTCACACGCTAGTCCAGCGCTCATGTGGAACACTCACATTAAACTCGTCTTCATAAAAAACTTGAAAAGCATAAGTTAAGCAATTTTATACATCTCAATGATTCATAGAACATAACTAACATATACTAGTTCATAGCAAAAGACAAAGTTGTGAGAAGGTTTACAAATTAGTAAAAAACAAGCAAGGCTTCTCTGAGAAAAGGGCCTCCCGGCAAGCTTAAATTTCCTGGAGTTCACTCTGGTTTTTTCTTGTTGCCACCATTCATAGTTAGGTTCTCTCATTCCAGAATAACCAATTATAATTGTAGTCTCGGCTAGATGCTGAACTGAACCATGCAGTGTACTGACCAGCTGAAATACTTGTGCATTCCACTAAATTTAAGCACTGCTATTTGCAGAAATAAGCAGACCACAATGCCTCTTGTCTGCGCACCTGTCCAAAAAACCGCCGTGCAGCTGTGCCAGCTAGTCCTCGGTCCATGGATGAACTGGTAGAAAGTGCATTCTGGACTAGGATGCAGTTTTTTTGCTCGTCCCTGCACTGCAATCAGGAAGTAAAACATATGAATCAGCTTCTCTTAGATTGCGTTGGTCATTCTACCTTAGTTACTACCAATGTAGGGATACCTTGAGGACGGGAGGTTACACGACGACAACGAGGGATATCCATCTCATTTTGCGCAGTTGTACTAAAACTGAGGTGTGTGCTTTTGATTGCGCGGATAGAAACGATGCGGAGACAGACATCCCGAAACGATATGGAGACAGACATCCCTGTTTGCGCAAATACGAAATATGGTTATTTAAACAGTGACAGATATTACTACTTTCCCCCATTTCTTCTTAGAACCAAGTCCTAGATTCATGCTATAGCTTTCCCACTTTCTTTCCTATTTGAACGAACGCTTTGAGTCGACTGTATGAACTAGCTTTACTTCTAATAATAGTAAAAGTCTAGGTGGCTTTGGAACAGCGGGCGAAAGTAGAAAAGGATCCACACGAAGGGAGCTGGGGTAGTAGAGCAAGGCAGGTTTCGAAGGAATATATACCTGAGGGTCGTCGGCATGTGGCAAAGACGGCGTCGGGAGGCCGCATCTTGGCCACAATACCGCAAGGAGGAAGAAGGGGTCGGAGGCCCTCCCGAGCCAGCGCTCTCTCGGAGAGAACATCACGGCCGCCGATTGGGACGCGCGAGCAGCCGTTGGTCTCCTCCCTCGCTGCCGACGACAGCGTGAACGATGCACCTACACCCCTGCCCCGGTCGAGGTTGTCCGGCCGGATTTGTGACCAGCCGTGAGCTGAGAGAGAGTGTGGCCACCTATGTGTTGCTTAGATCTGGAGAGCATGAGAGAGTGAACGAGAGGAACCCTAGTAAAGCAAGCGCTAAGGCTCCTGCTTTTATATATAGTGGAGTGATTTTGGTGTACCAGCTTCAAAAAAATGTGCGCCTACGTGTACCCGCGAGTGGGTGTGAGAGAACTAGTGCGTGCGTGCACCACTTCTCTTCGTGAGAGTACAATATACTATGCCCAAAGAACGTTCGCCGCAAGAGTAATAGTATGAGTGTGTGACGTGTGAGCTAAAATAAAATGTGTGCGCCGTCTTTTGTTTTTTAGAAGTTCTGAGGGTAGGGTGTGAAGAGCACATATGTGTGTGACGTCTACCTGCAGATAGACGGTGGGTGCGACGTGCAAGTCTGCGAGAGGACTCGGGAGAGTCCTGACTCATGAGGGTGCGTGTGCGTGAGAGAGAGGGGGGCACGTATCAATGCAATGCATGTGTCCATAAATCATTATCCGACAAACATTCGCCACAAGCCTTTTCCTGACGAATGCCATAAGAACCGTTAGATCGGCATCCGATAGTGTTAGTTTTGCCATGTCATTTAACAGAACAGCCACTCCTCCTCCACACAAATCTTCCACGTGAGTGTTAGCAACTACCGTATGCTCCCTCCGTTCCGAAATGTAGTGCATATAGCTTTATTGAAAATTCTAACCTCGCAAACTTTTACCAAGTTTTCGTGTACCAAATTGCACATGTAGAATACCATGTACTATATATCATTTCATTCATCTTCGAGAGGTAACTATAAAGATGGGTGAGGAGTCTACAAAGAAAGACCATCTTATCACCCGCAGCAATTTCAAGCATCCTTTAGTGTCGAGGAATATCATAGGAACTCTATATGATATGATTTTTATAGGATTTTTTCCTTTAGAGCCAATTGGTTCACAGGAATAGATTTATATACTCCACATTTTAAAGGAAATAAACATGATATCATTTCTATAGCTTTAGAGCCACTTGGTTCATATGAATGGATTCCTATACTCCCTTAATTTCA
This sequence comes from Triticum urartu, assembly GCF_056163025.1. Lineage (NCBI taxonomy): Eukaryota > Viridiplantae > Streptophyta > Magnoliopsida > Poales > Poaceae > Triticum > Triticum urartu. The sequence goes on along the minus strand of NC_141875.1, from coordinate 107,221,876 downwards.
AAGGAAAATAAACATTAGCGTATATTCAATAGAAAAGTTCCTATGATATGAACCAAATTACATCTCTTTTCTAATCCCTCCTCATAGGAATTGAGATACATGTCATCTCTAGATTCAATAGAAAAGTTCCTATGAGGTGAACCAAATGACATATCTTTTCCAATCCCTACTAATAGGAATTGAGATGCTCCATGTCATCTCTTTCCCTACAACTTCCATGTATACATCTTCTATTCCTAAATAGATAGTACAACCCACTAGTAGTTTTTTTCCAAAACATGCAACTATGGCACAAGAACTATATAGTGTGCCAATAACTTTGAAAGATGGTCGCTGGACGAAGCTAACCCGACAGTGCAGAGATAGGCAAATCGGAGCACTACAGGCCGTTGGGTATCATCAACATTCCACCAGATCTGCCACATGTACAATTTAGAAGACTCCATGGTTGAACTTAAGCATAATGCACAAACCTCAAAACACAAGCACTTCTCCTTTGTTCTAGAATCTTCTGTATCATAATTGATTATTTTTTCTAAATGAATTGCCATTATTTGTTTTTTACTTTATGATTTACAATGCACAACCACATGAATCTTAACATTTTTATAAAACTAATTGATTTTGAATGAGATGAACTATAAGAACTAAACAAACATCTACATCATGCATATATGACTCAAAGCTTTACATGCTAGTGTGTATTTATTCATAATTTGGTTTCGAAACCTCATGCGTTCAATACATGTGCACCTTACTAGTTTTGAGTAGAGTAGCAAATTTCACGCGGCCCCGGGTATATCAAAATGAAGGGCCCATGCATCATTGCCTTTCGGTCGAACCTACATCCACAATTTTTTGTACTTACTATATCTCACTGGTCCCCGAACCCAAAATGCTGCCTCGTTCCTGTAAAACCAAGCGGCCCACACATATTTAACGCGTCGACTCGAACCCATTTACTACGACGTGGCCCCGCACTCCGTAGTACTCCTACAAACCCTACCGCCGCACTAATCATCGGTTTTCTTCAAGAGGACGAGGGAGAAGCCGATTTGTAGTGGAGGCGCCTTCAAAAAAAGGATCTGTAGTGGAGATCCCTACCCTAGGGTGCCCTAGGTAGCTGCCGCACACATCATTGTTTTCTCTTTTTTGTATGCTCTTGCGCCCTAGAGTGAAATGATGGTTGCTTCGTCCGTCCAGCTTAATGCGGGAAAGGTGGGGATTTGTGATTTGACCCCTCATCGCTCATTTTCTACTACTGCGGCGCTACGACCGGGGTGCCTCCAATTCCAACCGCTGCTCCAAACTGTAATTTGGTGCATCGCATGTGGAACAAGATGGTGAATGAGCCACATGTCGGCCAAAGGGGTCCTGTTAAGTGTGTTGCCATTTCGTGTGCGGACTGACCCTGCTTGAGTTGCTACGCCAACACGACAGGAGCAGCCTACCACTTGGTTTTGCTCCTTGGTGAATCCCGACTATATTGATCTAAAAAGATACGTGCTAAACTACCCTCTCTGTCTCAGTTTTTTTATTTTTAGGCGTCTTGGTTTATAGGGCCTGCACGAACTTCTAGGTCATCCATTTGACTAACTAAATATGAGTTACTATATCACAAAAAGTATATCATTGGATTCTTAAGCAGATGTAGTTGTATTTAAAAGTCGAGGGCGGGGATTTTCCTGCGCGGTAGGCGGGGCAGTTCCGCCTAGTCGGTTCGACAGAGACGCGAGAAGACGAGGGAGTAGGCTGCTGCAAACGTAGGGTTGTGTGATTTGACAGCGAGTTACTGCTGGACAGGTGGGGCCCCGTGATTTGACTTGCCATTATCATTTTAACTGCGGTGCTATGACCGGCGTGAGTCTCCCGATTCCTGACCACCTCCATTACGAAGAAAGAGATAGAGAGGAGTAAAAAATACACTTATAGCCAACCTTGTTGTAGTATGAGTGACTAAGTGATGACTATGTATGACATGCCAACATCAGATAGCCTAACGCACTGTGATAAATCTCCAAGGGCGCGACCGCACGAGCGACGCGACGGTCGTGGTAGGCGCGACCATGATACGGGCTGCTGGCAGCCCTTGGATCTGAGATCAAATGGTCGCACGCTAAGTTGCTAAAAATTTGCAGAATAACCCTCCAGGATAGGATATTCACCCATAGTTCTAGAATCACGCCATGCAACCGTTTGATCTCAGATCCAAGGGCTCTCGGAAGCCCGTATCATGGGAGAATGGAAAGCCACTACCCTGCCGTTCGCACGCTGGCAGTTCGCTCCTACTCGTCCCCGCACGTCCTTCAATACTACGGCGGTTCGCTCCTAGTCGTCCCGTCCATTCACATTACAACACTTCCACTAATCCTAACCCTCCTCCCAAATCCATGGCGTCCCAAATCTCCATGATCGGCGGTGAGTACAAGGTTAGAACCATCACCGGCGATGAGTTCGACGTCATCTACATTTGTTCTTCCGCGACGGTGAAAGGATGCCTTTCTTGCTTCAGACGCATGTTCGAAAACTCAAATGATGAGTGGGTCGCTGGGCTAGATGTTGAGTACACCACAGTCCTGGGACCAGAGAAGGATCTAAAGGATGAAGAGAGGAAGAAGCCCGCCGTGATCCAGGTTTGCGTACATAACGTTTGCTTGGTCTACCACATATGCCATGCCGACGTTGAGTGCCAGGATTTTAAGAACTTCCTCAAGGACAAAACAGTGAAATTCGTTACTGTATACTTTAAGAACGACAGGGATGTCCTGCGTCAGATAGGTCTCGTTGTAGGCAACCCCTTCGACCACCAGAAGAATCGGCTAGTGTCTTCTCGTTAGCCTTCAATGCTGACCCTGGCAGGAGCCATGGTTCATCCTTCATACGGTAAACTGGAGAAACCTCCATACACGTTTCATCGTCATGCATGGTAGCGGAATGTATATACTAGATATAGACCACATCCACTATGCCACAATGGAAGGCTACCTTTGCTTCAATATCTTCAAGGGTTGGATGAAGAGCAACAGCCAAGTGTGCGGTTCAAGCAAAGAAGTATCGGCCAAGAGGGAGAGGGACAAGTACGAAGTCGAGGACGTGGACAAGGACTCCGAGTAAGGTGGCACTGTCATTGCTCATGGTGGTTCTAAACTTCTAATGAAGTGTCTACCGGATTAGTTGCATAGTTTAATTTCAGGTGTGCTTAGTTTAATTTGAGGGGTGTGTTGTGCTGAGCCCCCAGCAGAACTATGTTATGTTTCTTCTCGTTACTTTAACTCTTCAGTATGTACATACTACTAGTATTTCTTTAATAGAATTTAGGACCCCAATTAAGCACGTACTAGCTTTTTTAATAGTACTATATGCATAATTTGGCGACGAGCGCTCTCTATATGTACCACCTTTTTTAATTTCAATTTTTGCTCCATGGCGCAATCCATCGATAGTACTACTGTACAAAAGTATACATTTTTTAAAAGGCTAGAGTACTGTTCATCACATATATAGCCAGTTAAATTCTCAACCTAGAACGACGTGCATGCCATGTAGTAAACCGATACGGAGGAAGTATAGTAAAAATGAGGTTATTTTATCGAGCGATCGGCGGGGGAGCATGGCCTGTCGTGCGGTCCCACGTGTCATGATGTACCAAGGCGATGCGCGTGTCTCTATTGAGGCAGAAGCAATACTACGTGGTTTGAGATGATGGCGAACCGAACTATGAAATAATGGTTGCTTCGTCCGTCTGGGAAGGTGCGGCATTGTGATTTGACGTCTCATTGCTCATTACTACTACTGGGCCGGTACGAGTGGGGTGCGTCCCCCCTGCTGTTCTGCACTATTATTTGGTGCTTGACACATCGACCCAGTTGCTATATGTCCCACATGTCGGCGATAGGAAGTACAAAATTCATGAAAGGGAGCATCGACGGAGGAGTATACTACAGAATTCATGAAAGGGAGCGACTTAGTTTTGGAAAAATCTGTTTTTACGGAGTACGTACCCACTAGGGTTTATAGGTCTCATCTAAAAACATTCGTTTTTCCATTTGACAAGTCTCAATTCTACTATACTAGTAGCAGTACCATTACATGTTGGATTTCGAGGTGCGTTAGATCACCCGACGCAAGGAGTGTCAAGAGGAAACTAACCAATGCATGTACAAGTTCATGGAAATTTAGTGGTCATTCATGCATTCGTTCTAATTAATGCCTCCATAAACATAACTTCTTGAGAAAAACGAGCGTACTAATTACTTGTGCAAACTACGAAATTAATTCGACCACCCACCGTCTACCTTGGTTGGAGAGATTTTGAAATTGAGCCATAAACTGGAAAGGAGGGAGTAGTAACTTTTGTCTCGATTACTATTTGTGGCCTTGTATAGATGCAAAATGTATTTTTTTATAGTGGCCTTGTATAAGTAAATGGAGGGAGTACTAACCAAAGTACGTAGTAGGGACGAGGAGTAAACGGAGGGAGTAGTAAAATTTTCTCCTCGTGCTGCGAGCCACCGCGCGCGTGGGCGAGGGAGCGGGCGTAAAGGCGTACAGTACTACTACTACTACTACTACTACTACTACTACTACTACTACTACTACTACTCGTAAGCAAGCTTCACCTCATCCTATGAGCCACCATGCCCGTGGGCGGGGGAGACGGCGTACTAAGCAAGCTTCTCCTCGCTCTGCGAGTTGACGGGACACATCAAAAGTACTCGAGTGTATAGAGCCTTGCCTCTAAGGTAGGCCCCACATGGTTTGCCTCTTTTTTTAATTTAACATAACACGTCAAGTCGCAATTTTTTTGTTCACCCGTGGTAGATGATCCTCCCTCCACCAAGTGGACAACCAGTACACGTGCCAAATTACCACGTGGGCTGCCTTTTTCGTACAGAAATGAGCTCCAGCGTGTACCCGTGCGGGTGTGGTTGGGAAAGTGTAACATCCCAAATTTTCAATTTGGAATGTTATAAAATAGATCATCATGCATATCATATTTTATTTTGCTTTTGGTTTTGATCCTAGAAAATCCTAAGCAACTCAAGGACCCACGGAGAGAGTTGGGGATTTCGTTATTTACATATTTGAGTTTTCTCAAATTATGTAAACAGGATCATTTGATTTTATTTATTTTATCATCAATTATTTCTATTACAAAAATATGAGAGAGGGAATAAAATGACTTTCCCAAAATATAGAATTATTGAGGATTTAATAAAAAAATCAAATAAGATTTATTTTGGAGTTTTTCGGTATTTTTATTTGAATTTAGGAAAAATGTGTGTTTTACAAAGTTGTAGTTTGGGCCCAGATAAATGTTCACTTTATCGGGCTTGATTTTAGAAACTCGAGAAAATTTATTTCGTGATTTTTGGAGTCCGTTTAGTATTTCTTTTTATTTTTCTTCCAAGCATAATTAAAAAAAAAGAAACCGACTATGGGCCGTACCCGAGTGGGACTCCGCCCGGGGGGGGGGCGCCTTTAAATAGCGAGGCACCCAGCGCCGAAGCCCATAGCCAGCGCCCGACCCCAGCCCATAGCCCGCCGCCGCCGAAACCCTAGTAGCCACCGCCGCCGCCGCCCGCCGCCCCGCCGCCGACTCGCCAGAGTGTGCGCCGCTCGAGGTTCGCCGCCGCCTCGTTTTCCGTGCTGTTTAAAAGAAAAATTATAGTCATCGTTTTTCTTTTTCATCGGATTTTTCCGCGGTTATTTTCTGATCATGATTTCTGATCCGATTTTCGTTTTAGTATAACTTTTCACTCGTTTATCGGAATCAGGCGATTCAAGCGCCTAGAGTTTCGTCTCGAAACCCTCTTTCCGAATAATCAATTTAAACATGTTTTTGCTACTGCAAAATTTGCCCTAGATCCAGATTACTAGAACGAAGTTGTTTTCTTTCGCCGTTTGATTTCTTTTGCTTCGTTCGATTTGATTCTTTTTGCAAACAAGGGTTCTTAAGTTGAACTTTCTGGTTAGATCTTCTATTCGAGTTTTACCTGTGCATTAGATAAGTACTTATTGTATGCTTGTTGTTTGTCTGCGATAGAATACCCTGAGTGCGCCGCCTGTTACTTTGAATCTCTAGGTTTCGCGGATCATCAGCAAGGCAAGTAACACTTTGATCATACCTTTTCTACAACCCAGTTTTATTGCATTAGATCAATCCTCACACATTGCATGATTAGGATCTAATTAAATTGTGGGATGGGAAGTAGATGAGGTAGTACCTATTAACTGTTTATTATCAAACCTTTGGGAGTTACTTCTACGTTTGCTTATGCCATGCTATGCTAGTGGACATGGATTGGGTGGGTGATATCCATGACAGATGTGAGATTGTTAATTAATGGTTTATCTAAGGTGGCAACCTAACACACATCTGGGTGGATTGAGGCACCTGGGGTTTCCAGGACTTGCCTGTTTTCTTTTGGACCGCCACCCAGGCTCAAAGGGATCATGAGATTATTCATACTAGAAACTTCCGTGTGCAGCCACAAGCCATTATGGGCTCTGGCATAGTTGACTAAGTTGTGCGAACTCTTACAGTGGTAGACTAGCAGATGTAGGGGATGTAGGTGGTACGGTCTACCCGATCGTAAGGTGCTAGCGCTTCTGAAAGACTATGTCTCGGTCATCCGTTTCTCAAACACCCTGTAGTGTGAGAAACCAAACGGAGGCGATCGAGTCTTGTGGGGAAAAGTGTGCAAACCTCTGCAGAGTGTAACAAACTAATCATGGTTAGCCGTGTCCCCGGTTATGGACATCTTGAGTATCTAGTACCTGGATTATCATGTGAATCTCAACATGTTACTCTAAATTAATTTTGTTGGGTTTTAATGATGTTATTTTAATTGGGATTGAGAATGCTGTCAACCATTCTCAATGTTTAACAACCACCATGATAGTAATTAATTTTATTCCTTTGAAGTAGGGAAAAATTGGCTTTATGCAAAAACTGTAACCATGGAGCTTTCCACCAGCCAAATATGCATATAGTATAGCTGTTGCATTCCATTACTCTCTATGTGTTACCTTGCCAGCATATTCCAAGTGCTGACCCGTTTTTGGGCTGCAACATTAATGTTGCAGACTTTTCAGACGACAATTGAGGAGTTTAGGTCGTGGTTCTATACTCAGTGATGCCGTTGGAGTTGATGGACTCACTTATCTTCCAAGCCTTCCGCTGTTATCGTTATTAGATGGCCTTAAGCCATATTTATTGTAATAAGTTCTCTTTTGAGACACTCGATGTAATAAGTGTGTGATTGCTACTCTGCTATAAATCCTCCGAGTACTATGTGGTGTCAGCATTACTGATCCAGGGATGACACCGGAGCACAGAGATCAGACTGTTTGAGGTCTGGTCGCTACAGAGATGGTATCAGAGCCCACACTGACTGTAGGACACGACCACTAAGCTAAAGACCTAGATCACTACTCACTCTCTTCTCTTCTGACTTCTCATCTTTTCTACTCTTTAGGATGGCGGATGCAAGGAACAAGTTCACACGACCAGATGAAGATACACCCTTTGGACGCCACTTGAAGGAAGTCACTAGATACCTGAACATAGGAGTACCAAGCTTCACGGGAATCTACAACGCCACTTTACCTGAAGAAGAGCGCTGGATGATTCAAGTTCAAGTTCCAGGAAGGACGTTCATGCCAGTCACTGAGCCCATAGAGTTTTCTTTTAATGCACCAACTTGGAGTCTAGGAAAGAGCATGGCAACTCACATCGCCATGGGACGCATTGGAGAAGTCTACCGCAAGGATCTTAAGGATACTATCTACCAGATTTATGGGCGCCGAGATGAACACTAGGAGATGATCAGCACCAGGAAAGATAGATCAATTGCAGCTTTTATTCAGGAGTTAAACTAGCACATTCGACGACAGGAGAATCAGATGTGCGCCAACATGATAGATCTGAAGAAGGCTAAGACTAGGAACTGGAGGAAGAACTCAAGGCTACACGCGAAGATTATGAAGAAGAAATTGAAGTATTGGTGGATAAGAATGCCGACCTGACTATGAAGATAGCGGTATTTATGGGAGGCCCTATGCCCATAGATGAAGACGAAGAACCCAAGGAGATTAGCCCGGAAGACTACATCATCATTGACGGCACCGACTCGGAACAAGATAGTAGCGATGATGACTATGTTGATGAAGCAGGAGCAGATATCATGGAGTCTACAACTGTAGAATATTTCTAGTAGACCACCTCATCAGTAGTAGTAGTCCACCATGTAAATATAGTAGTCCGAGCACTTTTGCGATAGCTAGATCGATTGTATGTCCTTGTTTGACTGATTGAAGTGAATTGTGTTCTTTTGCCTCATGTGCATATGGGTAGTGTTTTCCCTTTAGACCCCCTCTATTCTTATATCTCATCTTTTCTAAACCCTCAGATGCCTCCGAGACGTGACCCCGGATTTGCCTTTCCGCCGGAGCTCACTCAGTTGATCCAGCAGCAGAACACCTTGATATAGTTGCTAGTTCAGAATCAGAATCAGGGGAACAACAACAACACCCCACCACCACCACCACCTGTTGACCACTTAGCCCGTTTTCTTAGGCTAAATCCGTCGGTGTTTTCCAGTAGCACCGAGCCGATAGTAGCAGATGATTGGCTCCGCAAGACAGCTAGGGAATTGACCACAGCAGGATGCACAGATGTGGAGAAGGTTAAGTTTGCTGCACATCAGTTAGAAGGACCCGCAGCATCTTGGTGGGATAATTTCACAGCCACCTTCCCAGTCGACACTGTCACATGGGACCAGTTTCAGCAGGCTTTTCGTACTGCCCATGTTTCAGCAGGAGCAATGGCCATGAAGAAGCGTGAGTTTCGTAACTTGCGCCAAGGAGGACGGACAGTTGGCTAGTATGCGGAGGAGTTTAGTAAGCTAGCACGTTATGCCCCAGATGACGTTGCTACAGATGCAGCTAAGCAGGAGAAATTCCTGGAAGGATTGAATGATGAGTTGAGTATGCAGTTGATGGTAGCCACCTTCAACAACTACCAAGAGTTGGTAGATCGTGCTCTTATGATTGAAGGGAAGTAGCAGCAAATTGAAAACCGCAAGAGGAAGTATGGACAAGGAAAGTATAATTCAGGAGCTCAGCAGAAGCCACGTTTTACCCCTAGGCTAGGAGGACATTTTCAGCATACCCATGGAGTAGGTAGCTCGCACAATCACAATGGCACCAAGAATGGTAATGGGAATGGAGGAAGCAATGGCCAGAACCGCAGCACCCCATCAACCCCAGCCAAGAAGGACTTGAGCCACGTCACTTGTTATAAGTGTTCGAAGCCAGGACACTATGCAAATGAATGTCCTGAAGGCCAAAATGGCAATGGAAGTTCTGGGAAGAAGCCAAATCCTTTCAACAGGGGACAGGTGAACCACGTTAGCGTGGAGGAGGTTGAAGCTCAGCCCGATGCAGTAATAGGTAAGTTTTTGGTTAAGTCATTTACTGCACTCGTTCTTTTTGATACTGGTGCATCGCATTCATACATATCAAGGGGATTTGTGGATAAGTATAACCTACCAACCCAAGCCCTTAGGTCACCCATGTTAGTAACCTCGCCAGGAGCAGAGTATGTGGCAAGTCTATGGTGTGATCGGTTACCATTAAGGATTGGTAACTATGTTTTTCCCTCAGACCTAATAGTATTGGAATCTCAAGGATTGGATGTGATATTAGGCATGGATTGGTTATCAAAGTATGAAGGGAATATTGAGTGTGCTAGTAAGTCAATTTTGCTTACCACACCAGAAGGGAGAAGGATCAAGTATGTATCCCGGCATGTACCAAAGAGGACACAAGTAAATTCCTTATTAGGAGTTGTGCAGGAGGAAGTACCAGTGGTAAAGGATTTTCCTGATGTATTTCCCGAAGAGTTGCCAGGCATGCCCCCGGATAGAGACATTGAGTTTTTGATTGAGCTTTTGCCAGGCACTGGGCCAATATCGAAGAGACCATATAGGATGCCAGCAAAGGATTTGGTGGAAATTAAAAAGCAGATTAAGGAGTTACTGGATAAGGGATATATTCGCCCAAGTTCTTCGCCTTGGGGATCACCAGTACTTCTAGTAGAGAAAAAGGATGGATCGTTAAGGATGGTTGTTGACTATCGAGGATTGAACGAAGTAACGATCAAGAACAAGTACCCACTACCAATGATCAACGATCTGTTTGATCGGTTGCAAGGAGCTAAAGTGTTTTCCAAGATCGATTTGCGATCAGGATACCACCAGTTGAAGATTCGAGAACATGATATACCTAAGACAGCATTCACCACAAGATATGGACTATATGAGTATATCGTTATGTCATTTGGACTGACTAACGCGCCTGCCTATTTTATGAACATGATGAACAAAGTGTTTATGGAGTTTTTGGATAAGTTCGTCGTAGTGTTCATTGATGATATCCTAGTATATTCGAGGAATGAATAGGAGCATAAGGAGCATTTGCGTTTGGTACATGGAAAGCTTAGAGAACATCAATTATATGCCAAGTTCAGCAAATGCGAGTTTTGGTTGAAGGAAGTAGGATTCCTCGGACATGTTATATCTGGAGAAGGTATAGCAGTAGATCCCGCTAAAGTTGATACCGTGACCAAGTGGGAAGCCCCAACTACAGTTGGAGAGATCCGGAGTTTTCTTAGACTCGCAGGATACTACCGTAGGTTTATTGAAAATTTCTCAAAGATCGCGAAACCTATGACGGAGTTGCTGAAGAAGGATGCTAAGTTCAAATGGACTGAGGAGTGTGAGGCTAGTTTCCAGGAGTTGAAGAAACGTTTGGTTACCTCACCAGTGTTGATTTTGCCAGATCAAACCAAGGATTATGAGGTGTATTGCGACGCTTCACGCCGAGGACTTGGAGCGGTGCTTATGCAAGAAGGGAGAGTTGTTTTGTATGCTTCACGACAACTGAAGCCCCACGAATTGAATTATGCTACGCATGATTTGGAGTTAGTAGCCGTAGTGCATGCATTGAAGACATGGAGACATTTCCTCATTGGAAATCATTGTGAGGTGTACACGGATCATAAGAGTTTGAAGTACATTTTCACGCAGAAGGAGTTGAACCTCAGACAAAGGAGATGGTTGGAGCTCATCAAGGATTATGATATGAAATTGCATTATCATCCCGGAAAAGCTAATGTAGTAGCTGATTCATTAAGCCGCAAGAGCCATGTCAATACGTTAATGACGGGAGAAATACCCAAGGAGTTAGCAGAAAATCTTCGTGAGCTATGTTTGGAGATAGTTCCGAGAGGCTATGTAGCAGCGCTAGAAATTCAGTCAACTTTGATGGATAGAATCAGAGAAGCTCAGAAAACTGACAAAGAGATTGCCGCTATAAAGGAGAAACTGAGCAAGGGAAAAGCTAAAGGATTTCATGAGGATGAGCACGACACCCTATGGTTTGAAGACCGTGTTTACGTGCCCAATGACCCGGAGATCAGAAAGTTGATTCTTCAAGAGGCACATGATTCACCGTATTCGATTCACCCAGGAAATACCAAGATGTATTTGGATTTGAAGGATATTTTTTGGTGGACCGGAATGAAGAAGGATATTGCGGAGTATGTAGCAGTTTGTGACGTATGTCAGAGAGTAAAGGCAGAGCATCAGAAGCCAGCAGGATTGTTGCAACCATTGCCGATACCCGAATGGAAATGGAATAAGCTAGGCATGGATTTTATCACGGGATTACCAAGGACTCGTTCAGGCTATGACTCGATTTGGGTCATAGTTGATCGATTGACGAAGGTAGCTCATTTCATCCCAGTAAAGACCACTTACACCAGTGCTAGGTAGCAAAGATATACATGACCAGGATCGTATGTTTGCATGGAGTTCCGAGGAGCATCGTATCAGATAGAGGAACCCAGTTTACCTCAAAGTTCTGGAAGCAGTTGCATGAGACTTTGGGTACTAGGTTAGAATTTAGTACAGCTTTTCATCCGCAGACAGATGGACAGACTGAGAGAGTCAATCAGATTTTGGAGGATATGCTGAGAGCTTGTGCGCTAGATTATGGATCTAGTTGGGACGATAATTTGCCATATGCAGAGTTCTCTTACAATAATAGCTATCAGACCAGTTTGAAGATGGCACATTTCGAAGCTTTGTACGGAAGGAGGTGCAGGACACCGTTGTCATGGGACGAAGTTGGAGACCGCCAGTTGTCTGGACCAGATCTGATTAAAGAGTCTGGACAGAAGGTGAAGTTGATACGCGATAGGCTCAAGGTAGCCCAGTCCAGGCAGAAGAGCTACGCAGATTCTAAACGCAACGAGACAGTTTACGAAGTCAGAGACAGAGCTTATCTTCGAGTATCCCCACTTCGAGGGATTAAGCGCTTTGGAGATAAGGGGAAGTTAGCGCCACGATTTGTAGGGCCATATCAAGTTTTGGAGCGTATGGGAGAAGTGGCCTACAAGTTGGAATTGCCAGAAGGATTGACAGGAGTTCATGATGTGTTCCACGTTTCTCAGTTGAAGAGGTGTCACGCGGAGATGGCGGACATACCTTTGAGAGACACAGTGCCATTAGAAGCAATTCAGTTGGATAACAATTTGACCTATGAGGAGAAACCAGTCAAGATTCTTGAGTTTGCCAGCCGAGTTACTCGTAGCAAGGTTATCAAGTTTTGCAAAGTTCAGTGGAGCCACCACACGGAGGATGAAGCCACCTGGGAGCGAGAGAAAGATTTGCTCAAAGACCACCCTCACCTATTTTCTAGCCAACCCGAATCTCGAGGGCGAGATTCATCTTAAGGGGGGTAGGTTTGTAACATCCCAAATTTTCAATTTGGAATGTTATAAAATAGATCATCATGCATATCATATTTTATTTTGCTTTTGGTTTTGATCCTAGAAAATCCTAAGCAACTCAAGGACCCACGGAGAGAGTTGGGGATTTCGTTATTTACATATTTGAGTTTTCTCAAATTATGTAAACAGGATCATTTGATTTTATTTATTTTATCATCAATTATTTCTATTACAAAAATATGAGAGAGGGAATAAAATGACTTTCCCAAAATATAGAAATATTGAGGATTTAATAAAAAAATCAAATAAGATTTATTTTGGAGTTTTTCAGTATTTTTATTTGAATTTAGGAAAAAAGCGTGTTTTTCAAAGTTGTAGTTTGGGCCCAGATAAATGTTCACTTTATCGGGCTTGATTTTAGAAACCCGGAAAAATTTATTTCGTGATTTTTGGAGTCCGTTTAGTATTTATTTTTATTTTTCTTACGAGCGTAATTAAAAAAACGAAACCGACTATGGGCCGTACCCGAGCGGGACTCCGCCCGGGGGGGCGCCTTTAAATAGCGAGGCACCCAGCGCCGAAGCCCATAGCCAGCGCCCGACCCTAGCCCATAGCCCGCCGCCGCCGAAACCCTAGTAGCCGCCGCCGCCGCCCGCCGCCGACTCGCCGGAGTGCGCGCCGCCCGAGGTTCGCCGCCGCCTCGTTTTCCGTGCTATTTAAAAAAAAATCTGTTTGTCGTTTTTCTTTTTCATTGTATTTTTCCGCGGTTATTTTCTGATCGCAATTTCTGATCCGATTTTTGTTTTAGTATAACTTTTCACTCGTTTATCGGAATCAGGCGATTCAAGCGCCTAGAGTTTCGTCTCGAAACTCTCTTTCCGAATAATCAACTTAAACATGTTTTTGCTACTGTAAAATTTTCCCTAGATCCAGATTACTAGAATGAAGTTGTTTTCTTTCGCCGTTTGATTTCTTTTGCTTCGTTCGATTTGATTCTTTTTGCAAACCAGGGTTCTTAAGTTGAACTGTCTGGTTAGATCTTCTATTCGAGTTTTACCTGTGCATTAGATAAGTACTTATTGTATGCTTGTTGTTTGTCTGCGATAGAGTACCCGGAGTGCGCCGCCTGTTACTTTGAATCTCTAGGTTTCGCGGATCATCAGCAAGGCAAGTAACACTTTGATCATACCTTTTCTACAACCCAGTTTTATTGCATTAGATCAATCCTCACACATTGCATGATTAGGATCTAATTAAATTGTGGGATGGGAAGTAGATGAGGTAGTACCTATTACCTGTTTATTATCAAACCTTTGGGAGTTACTTCTACGTTTGCTTATGCCATGCTATGCTAGTAGACGTGGATTGGGTGGGTGATATCCATGACAGATGTGAGATTGTTAATTAATGGTTTATCTAAGGTGGCAACCTAACACACATCTGGGTGGATTGAGGCACCTGGGGTTTCCAGGACTTGCCTGTTTTCTTTTGGACCGCCACCCAGGCTCAAAGGGATCATGAGATTATTCATACTAGAAACTTCCGTGTGCAGCCACAAGCCATTATGGGCTCTGGCATAGTTGACTAAGTTGTGCGAACTCTTACAGTGGTAGACTAGCAGATGTAGGGGATGTAGGTGGTACGGTCTACCCGATCGTAAGGTGCTAGCGCTTCTAAAAGACTATGTCTCGGTTATCCGTTTCTCAAACACCCTGTTGTGCGAGAAACCAAACGGAGGCGATCGAGTCTTGTGGGGAAAAGTGCGCAAACCTCTGCAGAGTGTAACAAACTAATCATGGTTAGCCGTGTCCCCAGTTATGGACATCTTGAGTATCTAGTACCTGGATTATCATGTGAATCTCAACATGTTACTCTAAATTAATTTTGTTGGGTTTTTAATGATGTTATTTTAATTGGGATTGAGAATGCTGTCAACCATTCTCAATGTTTAACAACCACCATGATAGTAATTAATTTTATTCCTTTGAAGTAGGGAAAAATTGGCTTTATGCAAAAACTGTAACCATAGAGCTTTCCACCAGCCAAATATGCATATAGTATAGCTGTTGCATTCCATTACTCTCTATGTGTTACCTTGCCAGCATATTCCATGTGCTGACCCGTTTTCGGGCTGCAATGTTAATGTTGCAGACTTTTCAGACGACGATTGAGGAGTTTAGGTCGTGGTTCTATACTCAGTGATGCCGTTGGAGTTGATGGACTCATTTATCTTCCAAGCCTTCCGCTGTTATCGTTATTAGATGGCCTTAAGCCATATTTATTGTAATAAGTTCTCTTTTGAGACACTCGATGTAATAAGTGTGTGATTGCTACTCTGCTATAAATCCTCCGAGTACTGTGTGGTGTCAGCATTACTGATCCAGGGATGACACCGGAGCACAGAGATCAGACTGTTTGAGGTCTGGTCGCTACAGAAAGAGACGAGAGTACGTGCGCCGTGCGTGCACCTCTTCTCTTCATGCACGTCCCCCACCTACGTGGCTGTGTGCGAGAGAGATACAAACCTAGACATAATGCGCCGTCCATCCCCATGCCTCCGCCCAGTCCGACCACCAGTCACCACCACGCCCCACTCCTCCTCACCTTATCTCTCATCTTTCTCCCTCCATTTTTATATACAAGGGGCCACTATCAAAATTACAATTTGCAGATATACAAGGCCACTAACACTAATCGATGCAATATTAATGGTGTTTGCCTCATGGTACTAGCAAGGGAGGACATTAATTATCCCTTGCATGCATGCGGGAGTTTGTAAAAAATGCATCTTGATGTTCTGTGCAATGCACGAGCATCTTGCTAGTCCATGAAAACAACACATGGAAAAATTCCACGGCGAATGAGGGATTTGAATCTGTTGGGAGGGGCTGTTTGGATCTTGCCCGGGGTAGCCAAAATATTGGCGACCCTTTTGTCCACCGGTGCCTTTGCCACCGATGAACGAGGAATGGCTCGGGTGCTCATGCTGTCATGCATCCTCCAGCGCGCACGTTGGAGACGAGCTCGCACGAGCTGTGTTTTTTTGTCCAACAACGCCGCCCGAGCCACCCGCAGACCGACCGGGGACTCGCAAATTACGCCATCCAACCGTAGCCGCACACATTATGACAACCACTCAACCAACCGGACGAAATTCACGCAAACACGTAGAAAAACTGATATTTCATATAAACAACGACGGAAATCATATAAAATACCAGATTTTCATACAAACATGACGGATTTCATTACATTCAAATGAACTACGCGGTGCTAGTTCTGGACAGCAAATGTATATAATACCTGGCCTAAATGGTCGCCCGCCGATCGATTTGTGTTCCTCATGTCCGGCAGCACGATCACCGGACTGCCGGGAGCCCCGGAGGTATATGCTTCAGCGCAAAGGACGGCTCGCTTCCCCACTGCCCAACTGATATCATTGGCTGGTTCCGAAGATGATGGTGGCGGCACCGGTTCGAATTCATCACCGGCCACAACTTCGCCATAGCCGGCACCGGCTCGAGTTCATCCTAACATTCCCCTCTTCTGTGGAGCCCATGCGGGGTCGACAAAGGTCCTCTCAACAAAAGGATCCAGCAAGACACCTGCTGTGTATGCCGGCGTCGCCTCCGCGGTGGCCTTCATGGGACCCAAGCGGCGGCGGCCTCCCGTGTTCTACTTCTCCTCGATGATGGCGGCGGACGCGGAGGCGCTGGCCACTGACTCGTCGCTCTTCGCGCACCCGGCTTCTGTCGCTGCTTGCATGACGCTGCCGCCGGCATGGGAGTCTCGGCCACAGAAACGGGAGACACGGTACGAGGCAGTGGCGTGGACGGCAGCAATGACGCCCGTGCGCCGCTCCTCGTCGAGCTGGCCTGGAGCGGCGAGTTGCTAAACCGCGCGCCGGCTTGGGGGAGCAACTGGCTCCGTCGGGCGAGGGGAGGGAGGTGGATCAGCGAGCTGCATAGCTCGTATCCGGCGGGCTACCCGGCCGGCTTGGATGCGGAATAACTACTCTTCGTAAGCCATTGTAAGAGTGGACAAAATGGTGGAGGAGATAGGGGAGCGGCAGAGGTGTGCGATTCTTGGCCGGCGTTTGGCCTCGTTTAAATAGGAGATTAAATAGACGGCGGACGGGAGGAGCTCGGCCAGCGTTGCGTTTAACGCCGGCCCGGTCATGAATGGACGTGTGTCCAGAGTGGGTTTCTCGGCTTCCACACGGGCGGGTTTCATGGAGGCATTTGAATGCGGCATGGAGGCGTGTTCAGCCGGGCGTGCCGCGAGTGGCGCCCTCGACTCTGACCTAGGACACCGCACCGTCCTTCCACTGACGCGTGGGCTCTTTGGGTGCATGGCCTGCATGTCAGTGACCCAACGCAGGCAGCGCACAGCAGAGGAACCTTTGGTGGGCCAGGGCAGTCAGAAGCGGGCATTTCATAAACCGATGATTGTTCATTGAGTGTGACGTCATCTTTTTCATGTAGATAAGCCTACTATGTTGATAGCCCGTTCGATACGTTGTGATTCATAAAGACCGCTGCAAACATCAATTTTCTGCTTATCACAGATAAGATTGATTAATACCAGTAACAATCCATGTCCTTAACAAAGGGTGCATGCACGTATAGGTTGAGCATGTGTCTTGCGTAGTGTGCTGTGTGCATGCAGTCGTGTGAGTGTTGCGTGTGTGCAAGGGTATGTTTCAGTGTTGCATGCATGGGTGCGTATGTGCGTGTGTTCGTGAGTGCATGTGTACGTATCAGTGTTGCACGCCAGCATGCGTGCGTGTGTACGTGTCAGTGTTGCACGCCTACATGCGTCGTGTCTTGCGTGTGTGCATGTGTACGTGCGGGGTGAGGCTACACGTCAGTCGACTGACTTTTTCATCTCTGGTCATTAGATTTTCCAGGCATTGGATACGAAATCAAGGGCCTCCAGTTTATCATCAAACTCCAACCCCCCCCCTGAGCCGCCAGCCACCACCGGCCGAACCGCCAGCCCCCGCCGCCCGCGGCCGGCCCACCCTCCCCGAAACCACTCCCCACCGCCGGTCCGCCGCCGCACCGGCCATCCCTCTAGCCCCCCCCCCACCGAGATTTTTCTCCGGGGATCCCCACCCCACCAGCCAATGAACGCCCCCCCAACCGCCGGTGACTGCCAACCAGAGGTCTCACGACTTCGAATACCCACCGACCACTAATTTATTACCATTTCTGTCCTTCATATATGCGCTGATGGGTGGGCCCTATGGTAATGTGCGCTGCTGAATGTGGACCGTTTGACTGGTCAATTGATCGTGTTATCAACAAATTACGGAGCTGTATGGTGAGCAGTGACCGTATGATCACCCTAAAATGTAATCCTATTTTATTAACACAGTACAGACTCAAACTACCATTTCTTTCTTTCATATACGGGCTGACAGGTGGGCCCCATGGTTACGCGCCCCGATGGTGCAACACTAGTTCCGCCGCATGGAACGTTTGACTGGTCAATTGATTGTGTCATCAACAAAATACGGAGTTGTACGGGTGAGCTAGTGACCGTATAATCATGATATGTATTTGTTTAACACGGTACAGACGCAAGGGCTCATATATACGCGCAAGCACTCACCTCTATAAGCGCACACACGCGAACCCTACCCCTATGAGCACCTTCGAGAGAGTGGGCTAGCATATATGATCTTGAGATTTTACGAAGTCACCATAGGTGCCTCATAGTCGAGTGGAATGTCTCCTCCCACTGAACGTACATCGCTGGAAAATACTGAAATTAACACAAGATAAATGCGAGCACCGGGAGTTTAACCTTGGTGGGCTCGAGAAACCAGTGTCCTCTAACCATCCAACCACATGTTGGTTAGCACGACAAAATGTATGTGGTGACCGTGATGAGCTTATTCTGAAGTCCAGTGACCATATCGTCAGGGGCGAAGCTAGGTGTTAGTCTGTGGGGTCAGTTGACCCCACAGCTTTTTAGAAAATTAGCCTAAAAACATTGTTCAGTTACTGTTCATACTGAACAAAAAATCCAACAAATACCATTAACCCCATAGATACTTTAGGCTGGCCCCACCGCTGCATATCGTGCTTTTGCTTCAAATACAATGATCGTAAGTGTCGTCAAACGGAGCACGCATCAAATGCAAAGTCCGTCAGTGTCATCAACAAAATATGGATACATATCATGAGCTAGATACCGTTGTACTATTGTATATGCTTATTTTCTTAGTGGACGATTGCGTGTGTGGTGTGGTGGGCACATCATTTCTAGTTGTGGTGGGTCAACATGAAGACTCATGGGTCGGTTCCATCCTGCACCACATATAGGTTGGACCGAGATGTGTTATACGAACACCCATGTGGAGGACTCGGCGTACAACACGAAGCTACCGGAGTCGCGGAGGACTCTATCCCCACTGGTGATAAGCCGACTATATATGATTTGTAACCCTAGGCCCTTAGTATGTTATACAAGTTTGGGGGCTAGTTCATCGATAGTATACACACACGCACAATGCCTGGTATTCACGTATACTTTGTACACACCCCTATCACTAATATACAGTACTAGGAGTAGGATCTTTCTTCAACTGCAATTGAATTCTAGCATGTGCATGTGTTTATTTCATATTATCGATCCATAGAGTGAGAGCGGTTTGAAATACATGTAATGGATGCTTTCGCAATTCATATATAAACATTAATTAGTGCACTCCATGTTGTTAGTGTGAAGCACTTTATACATTTGTCACTTGCATGGATACATTCCAAATTGCTAGCTACGAAATAGAATACATGTCGAATTCAACATAAAGGGGGTTTTGAAGATTCGAATTCATAGGAAGTGCATTCATCTATTTGAACCCGAGATAATGGAATTTGTAAATCAGATGTAAAAGGGGGCATCAATCTTTGTTGTGAGTTTGAACATGCTATATATATTCATACGCATATCTAACTTTTTTTTGCAACCAAGGAGATTATATCTGGAACCATGCATGAACTGAGGTAAGTTGCATATTTTTTAATATATACTCGTGTACAATGTATATTCAAATGTACCCCCTCCATTCCAAAATAATCGTAGCTTTAGGATTTTCAAGAGTAAATATTTGTGAAGTTTGAAAAATCCTAAAAGTTCAATTCAAGAGAACCGAAAATGTTAAATGCTTCTGCTCCCAAATATTGAGGGCTCCTTTGATTCAAACGAATTGCATAGGATTTTTGGAGGATTTAAACCCTTAGGAATTTTTCCTATGATGCTCGTTTGATTCGTAGGATTGGCATCCTTAGGAATTTTTCCATATGATCCATTTGTACTACATTTTGGAGGAAAAATTTCCATCCACTCAAACCTCTTTGTAGAATTCCTTTGTTTTTCCTATGCTATCAAACATTCTTTCAAATCCTGTAGGATACTATGGGACATGTCACCCTATTCCTGCATTTTTCCTATTCCTTCATTTTGACAATCCTGTGAATCAAAGAGGCCCTGAACGAAGCGCCAAATAGGCCTCTGGTCACCCGAAACCATGCAAGACTAATGTTTTGGTGGTAGGAAATTACTGTCCTGACTCTGGCCCGTGTAGCCTATCGGCCCGATGTCCAAAGGTCTAAACCGGGGTAGGTTTGTAACTTCACCAAGACGTCAGAGAAGCATTCATACGCCGTGGGCGCCTACCCATGCGCTCAGCCGAAATCTATCCCGCCCACATTTGGGACACGTGACATGACTGTCCTACGCCCAACCTGCAATATGTCCGAAATTTTAGATGGGGGAAAGTTTGTGACTTTCCCCAAATTTCAAACAAGCGCATCTCAAACCGAAACATTGTTCCCCCTTAGTTCCCCGCCTCCCTCCGTTTCCCCATTCATACTCCGTGGGCGCGAAAACGCCCTCTCCACCAGCCGTGAAACCCCAGCCTCCTCTGTCCTCCACCCCATAGCGGCCAATCCACCACCGCCCTCCTCCATCACGCCGGAGCCGGTACCCCGACGTCATCGTCCAATGCAACCGCAACCGCAACGCCCTCAAGGACTTAGTAGCTGAAGCCGAGGCAGAGCTGCCTCCACGACGCCGACGCCGATGTGCGCCGTACCAGAACCACTCCCACCACGCCGTCCTGCGCCTCACTATTGCGGCTCCACTGTCGCAACCGTCCACCGCACCGGAGCTGTTCCCGCTACGCCGTCGTTCTCCGCCTCGGATCTGCTTCCCCACTGCCGACAGACGGCCACCGCACCACACTCAACAACTTGGACATGGGTTTGTCCAAGGCTACACCGTCCTCCACAACTTCTGGTTTCCGGCGAACAACAAGAAGATCGTCGGAAAAACAGAAGGAGGACACAACACTGCCAGCAGAAAGAGGTACTCCTCTTCCCTTATTCGTGAAAATCTTACGTCTCCGCTCACACAGTATTCATCCCACAAAAGAAACTAGTTGAGCGCTTCTTACTGCATCTTCTTCGTGATACTAAATGCACAAGGTTTCCTCCCTTTTACTATTTCACCTTTGCTAGAGGTCAGTAGCCCGCCTGAATTTCAATTCAGGGTTAGTCGAACCGCAATTAAAAGAAGCAGCACCCGCTTAGGCGCGCGGAGCACCTAGTCCGCCTGTTCCCCGGGGAAGCGGCACATCGGTGTCTATCATAGGGCTGTGGGGCGCAGGAGCTGCTTGCGCCCGATTTGGAGGTCAGCGGGGCTTGAATGGATGGCCGGGGGGCGGTGCCAAGCACGGCGATGCGGTGAGGTCAAGGGGAGGGTGCAGGCAGGGGAGGAATACTGGGCCGGTGGTCGCTGGCGTTTCGAGGAAGATCGTCAACACTGACTCGCTGGAGGTAGATGAAGGCGATCTTCCCGTTCTTTGTACATCGGATGGTGCAGAAAAAATGGACTGACCTATTTGCTTTCAATCGACTGTTATTTTCATAGAATCCTGTAGTAATTTAGTGTGCCATGCATGTTGTAGAGCTATCATATGTCTCCCTTCATTTATTTCTCACCGACCTACTATCTGCTACCTTTACACTGTACTAATTGTGCACACACTTCACCCATACTCAAACTATTGTTTTTATGCATGGGTATTCCAGACTCTGATGCAGTGTTGATGAATGCAGAAAAGAAAAGACAGAAGTCGCTCCAGTGTAATTTGAAGATAAGCACTAAGCGTTCCAGCGCTCTAACGGGTGCAGTGTCAGCAGTTGGAGACAGTAAACTTAGCTCTGCAGTTGATGATCTCAATTGCCACACACAACCATCCCAGGTGCTTGCTTTAACTTCGCGCTGTCAAATGTGGTTGCATGTTGCATATGATGTCTAGCTTGTATTGCTTCCAATTTGGTTAAATTGCATCTGCTTACTTTACACATTATACCTTTGATAATAACATGCCTTCCTATTTTTGATACATACTACATATGTCTATTAACCATGTTCATACATCAAACTAATGCTCTTTTGTATCCCTCGTCAATCACTTATGATGAGACAATCACCCGAGTGGGTTTCTGTGAGACACCATACTCGTTTAAAGAGTGTAGTGTCATCCTCCCCACATGATTCTCAAGAAACAGCAAGGCTAAATGAAGATAGTCAACGTAGCTCTCTAGTTGATCACCGCAATTCCCCCACACCACTATCGCAGGTGCTTGCTCTTACTTGGCAGTGTGATATGTAGTGTCCGTCTTACATGAAAGTAGTGTTCGTCAGTATCATGCATCAATGAGTTCTGAGGAGCAAATTTTATTCCTTTTTCTTGTGGGTTTGACTTGACAAGGCAAAATCAAGAAAGAGGAAGGAAAAGAGTAAGGAAGGCGATGATGGTGGTCCTCTGCAGCAACGTAAACGGAGCATCTATACCGATTCTCCTTGTACTGATAGTGCATTACAAGGTCCAAGTCTCCGCTCCCCTACTCCACCATCCAAGGTGCTTGCTCTAACTTGGCAGTGTGATATCTGGTTGCAGGTTGCATATGGTGTCTAGCTCGTATTGCTCCTAATTAGTGTAAACTGCATCTGCTTAGCTTACACATGATACATGTGAATATGACACACTTTCCTGTTTTTGGTACATACTATATCTTATGATAAGGCACTTTTCTTGTGTATCCCTCATCAATGCTCCTAATCTGTTAAATCGCATCTCCTTAGCTTACACATTATACATGTGAATATGACACGCCTTCCTGTTTTTGGTACATACTTCATCTGCCTATCACACCATGTTCTTACATCAAACTACTGTTCTTGTGTATCTTGCCTGCCTCTATCGCTTATGAGACAGTCACACGCCTGGGTTAATATGAGACACAAATCTCTTATAAAGAATGCAATTTCATCCTCTCCACATGATTCTCAAGAAACAGCAAGCCTAAATGAAGATATTGAACGTAGCTCTGTACCTGAAGACCGCACTTCCCCTACACCACCATCACAGGTGCTTGCTCTAACTTCGCAGTGTGATATGTGGTTGCATGTTGCATACAGTGTCTAGCTTGTAATGCTTCTAATTAGGGTAAATTGCATCTGCTTAGTTTACACACTATACCTGTGAATATGACATGCCTTCCTATTTTTGGTACACACTACATCTATGTGTTAACCTTGTTCTTACATGAAACTACCTCTCTTCTGTATCCTGCATCAATCACTTACGATGAGTCACCTTTATTCGTTGCATATTGCATATTATTTCTAGCATGTTGCCATGTATTGCTTCTAATTTGGTCAAATACATTTGTTAGGGCACCCTTTTAATTTGGCAGAGTGATATTGGTTTCATCTTTCATATGGTTTCTAGCTTGCATCGATTCTAACAAGTTCAAGCACCTTGTGCTTAGTTTACACTTTATACATCATACATGTCAATATGTCACGTCGTCCTGTTTTTCATATATATTCCATCCTCCTATCATGTGGCTGCCTTACATGAAAGTAGTGTTCGTCAGTATCATGCATCAATGAGTTCTGAAGAGCAAATTTTATTCTTTTTTCTTGTGGGTTTGACTTGACAAGGAAAAATCAAGAAAGAGGAAGGAAAAGAGTAAGGAAGGCGATGATGGTGGTCCTCTGCAGCAACGTAAATGGAGCATCTGTACCGATTCTCCTTGTACTGATAGTGCATTACAAGGTCCAAGTCTCCGCTCCCCTACTCCACCATCCAAGGTGCTTGCTCTAACTTGGCAGTGTGATATCTGGTTGCATGTTGCATATGGTGTCTAGCTCGTATTGCTCCTAATTAGTGTAAACTGCATCTGCTTAGCTTACACATGATACATGTGAATATGACATGCTTTCCTATTTTTGGTACATACTATATATGTCTATACACCATGTTCTTACATGAAACTACTCTTCTTGTGTATCCTGCATCAGTCACTTATGATGGGACACCTTTAAGTTGGCAGTGTGATATTGGTTTGCGTCTTGAACATGATTTCTAGCATGTATTGCTTCTAGTTTGATGAACATCACCTATGATGAGACAGTTTTAACTTGGTAGAGTGATATTGACTGCACCTTCCATATGGTGTCTTGCAGTGTTTCTAATTTGTTGAAGTGCCTTCCGCTTAGTTACCACATCATAGGTGTGAATATGTCAAGCCATCCATTTTTTCGTACATATTCCATCCTCGTATCATGACTTTGCCTTTCATCAGAGTAGTGTTCGTCAGTATCATGCATGAATGAGTTCTGAAGAGCGAATGATATTCCTTTTTCTTGTCGGTATGACCTCACAATGCAAAATCAATAAAGCTGAAGGAAATTGGCAAGGCATTGGATGATGGTGGTCCTTCCGAGCAACTGAAACGGAGGTTCTCTACAGATTCTACTCCGCCATCCTCCCAACAAGATTCGCAAGACAATGCAAGGCTAGACAGTCAACGTAGCTGTGTAGATGATGAGCACATCTCCCCTACTCCACCATCACAGGTGCTTGCTCTAACTTGGCACTATTATACGTGGTTGCATGTTGCGTATGATGTCTAGCTTCTATTGCTTCTAACTTTGTTGAATTGCATCTGCTTACTTTACACATAATGCATGTGAATATGACATGTGTTCCTGTTTCTACATCAGACTACTATTCTTGCATATCCCACATTAGTCACTTATGATAAGGCACCTTTAAGTCACCACTGTGATATTGGTTGTGTCTTGCATATGATTTCTAGCATGTACTGCTTCTAATTTGTTGAAACGCCATACAGTTTGAACTTGGCAGAGTGATATTGGTTGCATCTTTCATATGGTGTCTAGCTTGCAGTGCTTCTAATTTGTTGAAATGCCTTCTGCTTAGTTACCACATCATAGGCATGAATATGTCACACCATCCTGTTTTTCATACATATTCCATCCTCGCATCATGTGTTTGTCCTTCATCCGAGTAGTGTTCGTCAGTATCATGCATGAATGAGTTCTGAAGAGCGAATTTATTCTTTTGTGTTGTGGGTACAGCTTGACATGGCAAAGTCAAAAAAGAGCAAGGAAAATAATACAGTAGGGAGTGTTGTTACTCGTCGGGTGAAACGGAAAAGGTTCTGTCGTCGAGATTCTGCTGGTACTTATAGTGCAGTAGAAGGTCCAAGTCCACCGGCTAAATGTACAAACACAGTATCACCTTCTCCACCAGCTGCAGCATCCGCTTCAACTGTATCAGCATCTCAACCAGTTACTCGTTCGTTTGCTCCGGAACTGGCCAGTTCCCAAGCTTCCTTCACACCTAACACTACTTCTGAAGCACTGCTGACACAACAGGACTTGGCAAGATCAGATGAACCTCATGAGCATCAACACCAAGACGGTACCTGACCGAGTCAAGTTGCAGTTGCATGCTCCTTTATATGTACTCTCACAGTTTGATGTACACTAACACTTTCCATATTTGTTGTTGAACTAGCACCATGGCACAAGCGGAAATAGACATCAGGGATAATGCTTGACAGATTAACAAAATCTAAAGGAGGAAGAATGGAGATCCATTTTGAGGCAGGTTTAAAAATGCCACGTGATGCTACAGAGTCAGCCAAGTTAGTATCAGAGGCAGCCGTTGCCGTTAGGTGTCATGCACGTATCCTCCCAACGTGGATCCAGTACAGGAATGAGAAAGACAATACCCAGTTTAACACCTTCCTTGACCATTTATCCGTAAGTAATGTTATTCATCGCAATTAGTAATATTGTCTTGCTCTGTCCCATACTTTCTAGCTTCCTCCTAATAAGACTCACATTCTTTTTTCAACAGATGAGGTTCAAGTTGGATCCGAAAGATGATGCAACTAGACAAGCATGCACTCATGTTTTTTAGTCTGCTCTACGACAGTATCGGTACCACCTTAGAAAATCTCACTTTGAAGGCAAGGCTAACAATGAAATCGCCCAAACATCTCCAGTGGAATAAATTACAGATGAAGACTGGACAACCCTCGTT
This sequence comes from Triticum urartu, assembly GCF_056163025.1. NCBI lineage: Eukaryota > Viridiplantae > Streptophyta > Magnoliopsida > Poales > Poaceae > Triticum > Triticum urartu. Next base: position 107,195,636 of record NC_141875.1, on the reverse strand, counting down.
AAACACTGGTCTGATCCAAAGTATCAGGTAGGCTATATGTATTTGATCGGACCACATATTGAACTTGTATTTATGTATGTGCCTTACAAGTGTATCTTCTTCTAGGCTAACTGTTTGAAGAACAAAACCAACAGTTCTAAAGTGAAATTCCAACAGACAACAGGATCTCGTAGCTATATTGCACACTGCGAGGCTCTTGTAAATAGCTGCTACTTCCTTCTTTTTTGTGCCATATTATCGTATCTATATTGACTTGTTCCAAATACAGAGGAAAGCCCATGCGGACCAAAAAGAACCTGAACCGAATGTAGTGCAAATCTTCAAGGATTGCCACACCAGCAAGATGAAGGGCATGCGCACACCAGTTCAAGCCGCTGTTGTAAGTCCTTACTCCTCCTGCCTTGAACTGATTGGTACTGTGATGTGTTCATTTAACTACTTGGTTTGCAGCCAATGTCAGTTACTCTGTTCACTTTTATTCACAGTTGTCTTAACGTATCATTTCACCTTACATGGTTTAAAAGAGATGAAGGATATTCTTTTGGTCTTGATCTGTAATCTAGTTGTTATGTTCACGTGCGCATACAATGATAAAATAGCCTGTTTGTTTTATATCTATTTACCCATGATATGAATGATGTCATACTATGTTCATCCTACTTTAAACCATGTCTCTTTATCCTTAGATGTCAACAAATGTGAGGAACTATACAATACAGTAGGCATGCTACATGGACATATGTTCCGAAAGTGATTTTATTATGTAGTTGGCACTACAATACATGCTAATGTATTACAGTAGTTCACCAAAATAAGTTATGTATAAACGTTTAACCTACTTTGTTTGTTTTTGTCTCATTAGTAACTTATCTGGTACACTAATCTACAAGTTCAAACTTTCAGGAGGCTATGGAACAAATGACGAGGCTACTACAGGCACAATGTCACCTCTTGCTGTAGTGCATCAGTATCTCTCCACTAACAGTGCAAAAAGCACCTTCCTGCGTAATTCTGGGTTGGTTGTCAAGGTAACCTCATCCAAATCGCCTACTGAACAAAATCTTCCTGCTAGACAGAGTGATATATCTATGCTCCAGACACAAGTCCAATCCCTAATGGACGTTGTTTCGGAAACAAGAATAGTGGTTGAGAAATGTCGTCAATATATGAATGGTTTTGAAACTAGACTATTAGACATTCGCTTCGTTGTTCAAGAGCAATGGCGGAAAAAGGTGGAGATCATGCTACTCCATCAGATTCTACAGCCTGAAACATTAGCACTCAGGTCAAATGATCTGTGCTTCTATACATCTGATGGTGCTTTTATCTGGAAGGACTGTAAACTTTATGCCAACAGGACTTTTGTTGTATGGCTGGAATTTATTTTGTTGTGATACAACATTTATGATGCTGCCTTAGGCTGCAATAATTACGATGCTATTTTTGTATAGTGTAGGTTTATCTTAGTAATGTATTCGGTCGAAAGCTTCGTAGGAGCCCAACATGCCAACATTCGTCGGGCCCATTCCAATTGGGCTAAAAACGATTACGGGCCGAAATTGGCATGTAGCCCACTAAAAATATCTGGGCCTAAATCAACATAAGCTTTCATATTTTTCTGGTAGGCCTGTGCCCATAGTGGGCCTTTAACAGGCCTAAACATAATTTTGGCCCTCAGTAAAAATAGGCCATTTACAGGTGTAAATATCTCGAGCCCATAAAAAACATGGGCCTTTAATAGACCGAAAGTGAGATTGGGCCCTGATTGTGCCAAATAACCCACTGGACTTAGCAGGCTGAAATGGTGGCCCATTTACGATGCGGATCTTTGATAGGCCGAAATTCGGACGGGCCGTAAATGCGCCGACCTAATACACGGGCCTTTAACAGGATGGAACTTTGGTCGGGCTAGATTATCATCATTTTTATATGGGCCGTTAATGGGCCCGATATGACGTTGGGCCACATATGGCCCATGGTTTATGTCCGGTGTTAACAGGCCGAAAATGACAACAGGCCGAAAGTGGCCCAAAGCTATAGTGGGCCTCTAACAGGCTGAATGTCAGACATGGCCGAATATGACCCAAATCCTTCACGGTCGTTTATGGGCCAAAAGTTTTGATGGCCTGTAAATGGGCCCAAATGAAGACGGACCTTTAATAGGCCGGAAATACACCGGGCCGTAATTCGGCCCAATTACTTAGCGGACTGTTAACGGGCCAGAAGTGACCATGGGCCGCGTTGATGACAAGTTTAGGACAGGCCGTTGACGGGCCGATTTGACAGAGAATGTTGGGCCTTTAGCTGTGTTGGCCCATTATGGCCTGCAGAATCTTGTGGGCCTTTAGCTGGGCTGGCCCATTGTGGTCCGCAAAATCATGTGGGCCTTTAGCTGGGCCGGCCCATTATGGTCTACAAAATCATGTGGGCCTTTAGCTGGGCCGACCCATTATGCTTCGCTAAATGTTGTGGGCCTTTAGCTGGGCCGGCCCATTATGGCCCGCTAAATCTTATGGGCCTTCTGTTGGGCCGGCCCATTTAACTTTGTGGGCCACTTTTGGGCTGGTCCACGTGTCAACATATCATAGGCGCATCTCGACCGTTGGATGAGTGAGACATGTGCCAATGCGGAGCTGACGCGTGGATCCGTCAGCCAATGAGAATTTTACACGTGGAAAATCGTCATTGGTCATGGCTCTTAACGGGTTATCGGATCCAAAATCCGACCCAATAGCTTAACGGCGTTCCGCTACGGTGGATGCCACGTGTCGGTCACCCTTGACGAAAGCATTTCTGTGACGCGCGATTTATCATCATGGAAGTGGACACTTCCGTGATGATAATTTTGGCAATGTCATGGAACACTTCTACGACAGCACAGGTATGACTATCTTGATTCTGTCATAAATTTGTCATGGATGTACATGCATGATAGAAAACGCGACCTACTGTGACAAACACGTATCATCACGGAAGTGTATTTTTTGTAGTGACTCCAGACAAAGTCCTCTGTCTTCTTCATCATCTAATACAGCGGTATAGCCTTTTCACCTAACCGGCTTATGAACTGGCTTAAAGCAGCAATACGACCCGCCAAACGAAGAACATCATTGATACACACCGGTTTAGCCAAAGAAGTGATTGCCTTGATCTTCTCCGGGTTATCCTCGATGCCTCTGTTAGAAACCAGAAAACCCAAAAGCTTGCCCGCTGGCACTCCAAAAACATACTTGACCGGGTTAAGCATCATCTTGTAAACCCGGAGGTTATCAAAGGTTTCCTTGAGATCATCTATCAAGGTCTCCTTCTCTCTGAACTTTACCACAATGTCGTCCACATAAGCATGAACATTGTGCCCAATTTGACTGTGCAGACAGTAATGCACACATCGCTGATAAGTCGCCTGGGCACTCTTAAGCCCAAAAGGCATAGACACATAGCAGAAGGCTCCAAACAGAGTAATAAAAGCCGTCTTCTCCTGGTCCTTAACTGCCATCTTAATCTAATGATAACTAGAATAAGCATCCAAAAAGCTCAAACGCTCACAACCCGTCGTAGCATCAATGATTTGATCAATACGAGGGAGAGCAAAAGGATCAGCCGGACAAGCTTTGTTTAAGTCCGTGTAATCCACACACATACGCCAGGTGCCATTCTTTTTAAGCACAAGCACCGGGTTAGCGAACCACTCTGGATGGAAAACTTCAATAATAAACCTGGCCACCAAGAGCCAGGCCACTTCCTCACCAATGACTTTACGTCTCCTCATTGAACTGCCGAAGAAACCGCGTGACCGGCTTAAACTTTGGATCAATATTGAGAGTGTGCTCAGTGAGTTCTCTCTCTACACCCGGGATGTCAGAAGGTTTCCATGCAATGATGTCCCGGTTCTCATGGATGAACTCGATGAGCGCGCTTTCCTATTTGGGATCCAGATTAGCACTGATACTGAATTGCTTAGATGAATTGCCTGGAACAAAGTCAACAAGCTTGGTGCCATCATCCGACTTAAACTTCAGCATCGGCTCATGTTCTGTGGTTGGCTTCTTCAAAGACGTCATGTCTGCCGGATCAACATTGTCCTTGTAGAATTTCAACTCTTCCGTTGCACAAACCGATTCAGCATAAGCAGCATCGCCCTCCTCACACTCCAGGGCTATTTTTTGACTCCCATGCACCATAATGGTTCCCTTATAACCCGGCATCTTGAGCTGCAGGTAAACATAACATGGTCGTGCCATGAACTTGGCATAAGCCGCCCGTCCAAACAGGGCGTGATATGGGCTCTTGATTTTAACCACTTCAAAAGTTAACTTCTCAGCCCTAGAATCAAGCTCATCTCCAAAGGCTACTTCTAGTTCAATCTTACCCACTGGGTATGCCGACTTACCAGGCACACTCCATGGAAAACAGTGTTGGACGTCTTAAGATTTTTATCCGTCAACCCCATGCGACGGAAGGTCTCATAATAGAGGATGTTGATGCTACTGCCTCCGTCCATGAGTACCTTAGTGAATTTATATCCACCAACCTGAGGTGCCACCACCAAGGCCAAGTGACCCGGATTATCAACCGGGGGAGGGTGATCTTCCCTACTCCATAGAATAGGCTGCTCAGACCATCTCAAATAATAAGGAACCGCCGGCTCAACAGTGTTCACAACCCTTTTATGAAGCTTCTGGTCCCGATTGCACAAACTGGTGGTGAACACATGATACTATCCACTATTCACCTGCTTTGGATTGCTTTGATATCCAGACTGCTGCTGCTGCTGACCTCCCTGGCTAGATTGCTGATTATACCCACCTTGATTTCCTTGAGATCCATGAAAGTTGGAATTTTAACCACCGCCACCCGAGCCACCGCCCGGCCCATAATTGCCATCCAACATGTTAGAATTCTTGAAAGCTTTCATGATCGTACAATCCTTCCATTGGTGAGTGGCCGGCTTCTCCCGAGTACCGTGCCTTGGACAGGGCTCATTTAGCAGCTGCTCAAGAGTGGGACCTGACCCGCCGGACCGAGTAGGTGGTCTCCCCTTACGTCGTTGATTGTTGCCCTACACGTTGGTGTTAGCCACAAACTCCGGGCTACCATCAACCTTACGCTTATTATTACCTCCTTGATTCGCCGGGTTATGCTGATGACCCTTGGCATTGCCATTCTTCTTTCCCTTCCATGTCTTCGCCTCGTTAGACTCGGGATCCTTGGTACTATAAGAGTCGGCGTACTTGACTAGAGCCGCCATCAGCTGGCCCATGTCATTACAATCGTGCTTGAGCCGTCCTAGCTTCTGTTTCAGAGGCGTAAAGAGGCAATTTTTCTCCAACATTAAGACTGCAGAGCCGGCATCCATCTTATCGGATGAATGTATTATGGCCTTGACCCGGCGCACCCAATGGGTCGTGGACTCACCTTCCTCTTGTTTGCAATTAGTCAAATCCACAATTGACATGGGCTGCTTGCATGTGTCTTTGAAGTTCTGAAGAAACCGGGCCTTTAGCTCTGCCCATGAACCGATGGAATTAGGCGGCAGCCCCTTCAACCAAGTGTGGGCCGTTCCATCCAACATCATGGTGAAGTACTTGGCCATAGCAGCGTCACTGCCCTCCAGTAGCGCCATCGCCATCTCATAGCTTTCAATCCATGCCCCGTGCTGTAAGTCGGCCGTATAAGTAGGCACCTTTCGAGGCCCCTTGAAATCTTTGGGCAAACACTCATTACGCAGAGCCGGTACCAAGCAAGGGACACCTCCAGTCCTCGTAGTCATGCCAGCCTCAATAGAAGTCGTCGGATAAACCGGAAAAGACTGGTAAGCAGCCCGCTGAGCCGTCTGCTCAGCCGCCTCCTGAGCCGCCCGCTCAGCCTCTTGGCGTATCTTGTCCTGATCAATGTTAAGAGATCCATCACGCGCCGGGTTATGTCCGCACGGCTGGTTACGGCATCGGGCGTTGCTTGAAACGGCTGCTGAATCCATATGCCTGCTATAAATCGGGCTCCGGCTCGGGCGAGGGGTCGAATGAATCCTATCTCGACTATAGGAATATGCCTCCTGCTGCACCAGAGCCGTCTGAAGAAGTTCTCTGACTCTTCATGTTTCAACCGCCGTCGAAGAGTCACCCTCCACCGGGAGAGCCGCCAATCATGCCGCCGCAGCAATCATGTTCTCCAAAGGGTTAGAATAATGACCCGGTGGTGTTGGCACATAACGAGGTGGCGTAGCATTCATATGGGGAGGTTCCATCACCTGTGGTAGAACCGACATCCCAGCCCCAGGCGTTGCAACTCGGTTTCCCTCAGGTGGGTTACTGGGGCCCGCACCGGGTGTGCAGAAGAGGGTTCGAGGATCATAAGTCAGAGGCAAACGAGATTGAGCCTTCTTGTGCCTTCTCCTCATGACCTCGTTTGACGCGTTTAGGTTCATCGTAAGCTCGAAAGCCTTTGATTGAATCTGCTGAGCTCGAGCATCCAAAGCAGCCCGCTCTGCAGCCATCCTAACGTCCTCCGCCGCTAGATTTTCCTTGGCTTATGCTACCTCCTCACGTACCCATGCCACCTCTGCATCATGTTGAGCCTGATCCACCGGATTAACCACGACAATTAACAGGGCTGTCATCCTATCCATGAGATCCATCGGCACCTGAGCGGGCGGGCGCACAGGGCCTCCTGCCCCGGCAGCCGCTGACCCGGAGGTTATTGCTGCCGCAGCCGTAGAGTTTTGAACGGGTTGCGTGCTAGCCATGAAAATCCGTACTCTGCTCGGTGGCTCAAAGGGGTCCAGAATACTGCTGCCATCGGAACAGCCCCCAAGCCCGCCATCTTGCAATTGATACAATGAATCCGTCTCACCCATGGGAGACTCGCCATCAGAGTAGATGGCCGTCTCACCGCCAGACACAGATCCTTCAGACAATTCCTCTCCATGGATGCATCCCACGAAGGCACGATTCATGGCAGGCTGAGGCCGGGTGGGTCTCGGACGCTGAGCCGTCTCGATGATGTCGGTGCAGATGTCCGGCTCAGGGCACGGCTCGCCGATCTGGCCGATGAAAACATGGATTCTGCCGAAGGGGACCCGGTACCCATACTTAATTGAGCCGGCGTCGGGGCCCCAGCCTGCGTCGTTGATATAGAGCTTGCCGCGACGACTCTTGGTCATCCGGCCCACAACATATCCCTTGAGCCCTTCGAAGCTGCCCTTTAAGAACTCAAATCCACCGTGCACAAGCCCCACGGTGGGTGCCAACTGTCGTGGAATTGTCATGGCAGATGTCCTAGTAAAAGGACTTAATCGTGGAGCCATCGCAACTAGGAAGCTTAAAGGGGTTAAAACGGGACAAAGGACACGAGGGTTTATACTGGTTCGGCCCCTTGCGGTGAAGGTAAAAGCCTAATCCAGTTTGAGGTGGAATTGCTTATGCTTCGATTACTAGGGAGCGAATCCACTTGACCTAGCTTTCGATCTGATCTTATTTGCCCTAAGCCGTCGCCGGGTCGTCCCCTTATATACACGGGTTGATGCCCTCTAGATATAGAGTCCCGGCCGGCTCATATACATGTCCGGCTCGGAGACCAATTACATATGCCTTACAACACAAGTCATACACATAAGGCGGTTTATAACCGTGGGCCTTGAGCCGCCTTTGGGCTTGGGCCCTCTATCCAGCCTATATATGAATCGCCATTATGTCCTTGGGCTTCATGGAGATGAATCGTCATAGAGATGACCCGGACCCTCCTGGCGGGTCATGTCTGATAGTCATATCCCCAACACACGGGCATGCCTCTTTCGGAAAGGAAAAAAACCGTGCTTCCGGTGGTTTTTTCGTACGATTTTCTTCGTCCAGTTTTTTTCGTGAAAAAAAGTTCATGAAAACCTATCAACATAGGATCTAGTTTTGAAGATCTCGGCGCGAGGAATCCAATGGTGAAAACTGTTCGAGATTTTGACACACGGTTTAAGAGATAAAACGTTTTGAATAAATGGTTGTACGAAAAAAGGGAAAACTCCCAGGTTGCGACAAGTGGCGTGCTGCATGTGCGCCACTTGTCGCGACCTGGAAAGGTGGAGTGTTCTGTGCAACGAGTACTCCTTAATTAGTGAATTCGCCCGGATTCGGCCCATTCTTGTTTTTTTCCTGTCCAGCAATTTTAGTAATAATCCGGAGACTGCAGTTTTACAAAAAAAACCTCATGTTCATGCATTTAACATCTCACATACCGTGCATCGGATTAAAATGTTTTAAATATGTAAAATGCTTAGAATTTCATCTAGTTTCATAATTTGGAACTTTCATGCATGTTAAAAATGTTTAAATTGATGTTTGCATTTAATTTGCTAAATGCCATGTTAAAATGATTTATTTCATAACTAATTAACCGTAGCTCCGAATTTAATAAACTTTATATGTAAATGGGGTGGAATAATGCATAGATTAACTTGGTGCACTTTGTTTTACTGTTTAACAAAACTAAAATATGTTTTAGGGCAGAACAGTACCAAATTCGAAATATGGACATGAGGATTTTTCCGGAATTGTTGTTTGTTATTTCCGGCCTCATTTAAACTTGCCTAGATAGGTAGTTTTCATATGCTTCACCCCTTGGCATGTTTAATAACATTTAATATTGTTGGGTACATAAACGAGAGCGAACTAAATAATGCGAATGTGGTGTTTCGTCAATATGCAACTCGTTGCATATTGAGCTCCACTTAACTTGTAGTATTGTTTGTTGCACTTCGCCATGCCATGCCTCATTAAACCCGACACACATCATAGTTGATTGTTCATCATGCCATGTTCATGTGATGGCTGTTTACCATGTTGTTTGCTTCTTTCCGGTTGCGCTTCTCCTTGATAGTTCCGGTTACGTTGCGATTGTGAGGATTCGTTCGACTACATCAGTTTGTCTTCTTCATGGACTCGTTCTTCTTCCTTGCGGGATCCTAGTTAAGATGACCATTACCCTCGATATCACTTCTATCTTTGCTTGCTAGTTGTTCATTCTATCGCTATATCGTGCTACCTACCACTTGTTTATCTTGCCTCCCATATTGCCATGTCAAGCCTCTAACCCACCTTGCTAGCAAACTGTTGTTTGGTTATGTTACTGCTTTTGCTCAGCCCCTCTTATAGTGTTGTTAGTTGTAGGTGAAGTTGAAGATTGCTCCATGTTGGAACATGATTATGTTGGGATATCACAATATCTCTTATTTAATTAATGCATCTATATACTTGGTAAAGGGTGGAAGACTCGGCCTTATGCCTGGTGTTCTGTTCCACTCTTGTTGCCTTAGTTTCCGTCATACCGGTGTTATGTTCCTTGATTTTGCGTTCCTTACGCGGTTGGGGTTATGGGACCCCCTTGACAGTTCAATTTGAATAAAGGGATAATTAATTTGGTGCCCTTAGTTGTGTCCCACTCGGCAGGTTTACCCCTAGTTTCCGAAAACACTTTTTCCTAACCAAACCACTTTGCTCCTCTTATGATTTTGCCCTTTGACCGTTTGACCATCACTTTGAAAACTTCATAAAAAATCCATACTAACTCAGAAAAATTCAAATATGATATTGAAATGTTCAGAAAAGCATCACCTATATGTGCATGTCATGTGCATTCATGAAAAAAAGTGTTGGCTAGTCCCCATCTCAGTTTTAGCTCATATGATCTTAGCATGAACAGTAAAATCTTAAAAATTCTAAAAATTCTAAAAAAATTTGGTGGCAAACATTGACCAATATTTTGAGTGCTTGCCAAGTTTCATAAGGGAATGACATTCGTGGAAGCCATGGTAAAAAATGAAATTTTGGAGCATTGATTTTTGTTTTTTTGCCACGACTTCCACGAATGTCATTCCCTTATGAAACTTGGCAAGCACTCAAAACATTAGTCAAAGTTTGCCAGCAATTTTTTTAGAATTTTTATAAATTTAACTGTTCATGCTAAGATCATATGAGCTAAAACTAAGATGGGGACTGGCCAACACTTTTTCCATGAATGCAAATGACATGCACATATAGGTGATGCTTTTCTGAACATTTTGATATCTTATTTGAATTTTTCTGAGTTAGTATGAATTTTTTATGAAGTTTTCAAAGTGATGGTCAAGTAGTCAAAGGGCAAAATCATAAGAGGGGCAAAGTGGTTTGGGTAAGAATAAGTGTTTTCGGAAAATAGGGGTAAACCTGCCGAGTGTGACCCAACTAGGGGCATAAAATCAATTATCCCTTGAATAAAACTCCACAAGCAAGGCCCAACATTGGTTTTCCATTTGTCTACCACCTATTCCCTTCCCTTGGGGTCTGCAGCCCCGAGGGTCATCTTTATTTTAACCCCCGGGCCAGTGCTCCTGTGAGTGTTGGTCCAAACCACGCGATGTCCGGCGCCTCCTGGGCAACCAGGGTCTATGCCAACCTGACGTCTGGCTCATCCGGTGTGCCTTGAGAACGAGATATGTGCAGCTCCTATCGGTATTTGTCGGCACATTCGGGTGGTCTTGCTGGTCCTGTTTTACCATTGTCGAAATGTCTTGTAACCGGGATTCCGAGTCTGATCGGGTTGTTTCGGGAGAAGGAATATCCTTGATTTATCGTGAGAGCTTGTGATGGGCTAAGTTGGGACACCCCTGCAGGGTATAAACTTTTGAGAGCCGTGCCCGCGGTTATGTGGCAGATGGGAATTCATTAATATCCGGTTGTAGAGAACTTGACACTAGACTTAATTAAAATGAATCAACCGCGTGTGTAGCCGTGATGGTCTCTTTTCGGCGGAGTCCGGGAAGTGAACACGGTTTGGGTTATGTATGAACATAAGTAGCCCAAGATCACTTCTTGTTCACTTCTAGCTTCACGACCGTTGCATAGTTTCTCATCTTACTCTTGTACTCGTATGTTAGCCACCATATTTTGCTTAGCGCTTGCTGCAACTCCACCTCATTACCCCATCCTACCCATAAGCTTAAATAGTCTTGATCTCGCGGGTTTTGAGATTGCTGAGTCCTCGTGACTCACAGATACTACCAAAACAGTTGCAGGTGCCGATGATGCCAGCATAGGTGATGCTACCAAACTCAAGAGGGCGTTCGACGAGGACCTTGGTCGTTACTATGTTTCGTTTCCTGATGATTAGCAGCGGAGCCTAGTTGGGATGATCGGGGATCTAGCATCTGGGGTTATCTTCTTTTCTTTTGGATTTGGCCGTAGTCGGTCTATGTGTGTACTCTGGATGATGTATGAACTTATTTGAGCATTGTGTGAAGTGGCGATTGTAAGCCAACTCTATTATCCTTTTCTTGTTCATTACATGGGATTGTGTGAAGATGACCCTTGTTGTGACAAAACCACAATGCGGTTATGCCTCTAAGTCATGCCTCGACATGTGGGAGATATAGCCGCATCATGGGTGTTACAAGTTGGTAATCAGAGCCATCCCCGACTTAGGAGCCTCATGCTTGATCGAATCACTGACGTTGTTGAGTCTAGAACAAAAATGTTTTGAGTCTTAGGAGTATATATATATCGAAGAGCAGGATTCTTCTTACTCCTTAGTCCCTTCATCGCTATGGTGAGGCCTCCTGACGTAGATGTTTTGTCTTTCCTCTCCTCAAATTTCACTAAATTTTTTTAGGATCACGCTAGTATCTTGGGATGGTTCCGATATTCTTGTGACGAGAACATTGTTCTTGGTGCCTCCTGACATTTAGGGGTTGTGGCAGTGTCCCGGGGAGTTGAGCTCCAAGGTGTTGTCGTCACAATTTTATCGTTGCAGTTCTGGAATACCTGAGTTTCGCCGACATCGAAAATATTTTTTATGAAGTTGTTGGTGAGATAACCTCGACGCCACCCAGTACTGGGGTGGGAGTTCATGAGTATTGCCATAGCTTGTATAACGGATGCTTTTCAAAGGTTGAGGTACACGATTTCCAGAGTTTTCTTGTTTATGTGTTGACGGATGGATACAGCTGGATGTAGGGATTGTTAGTTTGGGTGAGATATATTGATTCCCCTGTACCCCAACACCAGATTGCATAACCAGAAAGTTTCTGGAGTTTATAGGTGGGATTTCAAGTAGCTCCTAGAATATCTTTCCGACAGATGCATGATATGGGATTGGGTAAATCCCTATCATATGTATTTGTTCCGGCTTATTCTGCGAGCCAAATCCTTGTTTTGTTTTGTTGTGGTATTCGAGTTGCTTCGATGTCAAGTGTTGATTCCATACCTTTTCCAAGCGGTGTTCTCATATTTTTATGTGGATACTAATCCTTTCGATCATCGAGATTGTCATCTCAATTCTGTGCTAACCGGCATGCTTCTCTCCAGGTTAATACTATCAGTTTTCCCATTCACGAGATCAATTCTAAGTTTTTCTCAACAGTATCCATTCCATCTACCCCAAGTTGCCCTTGTTTTCCCGCCCTCCCACCCATTTCTTCAAGGATTCAGATTTCATAATCCAGTATCCATTTTATTCATGATAAGTCTCTTCATTTTTCCATTCAATGTTCTTATCCGGTGATTCTCAGGAAGATACTAAGGGAGCTTCAAGTTCGTCATTGTTCACTCGTTTTTCTTCTCCGGGGGATTCAATTCAAGCTTTGTCGATCATATCCTTTTCCCCGTTTCAAATGTTTTCCCATACCGGTGCACCTCTTAATCATCCACTTCTTTCCATTCATTTGATCCGGAGTGCTTAAGATTATCTCAGAAGATTCAAGTTTCTATTCTTAATCTTTCAAGCTATTTCGAGGTCTTACCTTATTCAAGACATTTAATTCAACCGGTGCAATATCTTTCAAGCAATCGTCCAATGGTGTTTATTTTGAGTGGGCCCTAACCCACAGGTATTTTACCAGGATCTTACCTGACTCTTCTAATTCTTTCCAGAGTTATTCTCAAATTCATTGCAAAGTTTGACGTAAGAATGAATTTCATGAGCAGATATTTTCCAAGATCGCTTTCAAAACATTGTCATTGTTGGTTCATCATTTCTATTCTTCATTGTTCCGAAGTGGCTCATTGTCGGTGTCAAAACCGGTGGATCTCGGGTAGGGGGTCCCGAACTGTGCGTCTAGGCCAGATGGTAACAGGAGACAAGGGACACAATGTTTTACCCAGGTTCGGGCCCTCTTGATGGAGGTAAAACCCTACGTCCTGCTTGATTAATATTGATGATATGGGTACTACAAGAGTAGATCTACCACGAGATCAAGGAGGCTAAACCCTAGAAGCTAGCCTATGGTATGATTGTTGTATGATGAAGTTGTCCTGCGGACTAAAACCCTCCGGTTTATATAGACACCGGAGAGGGTTAGGGTTACACAAAATCGGTTACAATGGTAGGAGATCTTGAATATCCGCATCGCCAAGCTTGCCTTCCACGCCAAGGAAAGTCCCATCCGGACACGGGACGGAGTCTTCAATCTTGTATCTTCATAGTCCTGGAGTTCGGCTGAAGGTATAGTCCGGCTACCCGAACACCCCCTGATCCAGGACTCCCTCAGTAGCCCCTGAACCAGGCTTCAATGACGATGAGTCCGGCGCGCAGACTGTCTTCGGCATTGCAAGGCGGGTTCCTCCTCCAAATTCTTCATAAAAGTTTGTAAACACCAAGAGTAGTGTCCGGCTCTGCAAAATAAGCTTCCACATATTGCCATAGAGAGAATAATATTAACACAAATCTAGTCTGCTGACGTATTCCACAGCGTGACGTCACACTACGGCCAAGCCTTTATTCGAATCGTTTTCACTTCTCCACCTCAGCGTGTTTTGCGAGGCGGCTTCCTTGGCATATCTTGTCAAAGCAGAGATCGTGCCCCTTTGTTTACGGGATTCTCGTTAATACGGACGTGGGTAACCCAACCGCTCCACTTATCACGGCGCTTGGGAGGCAAGCGAGTTTTACTAGGCTGGTGGGGACGCATAGTCGCATCCGCCCATATAAGGGGATAAGGATCCACCTTTTTACCTATGCCTTCTTCCTCCTTTGCCTATCCATCTTCTGTGCACCCGAGCTCCAGCGCCCAAGACCGCACTTCCTACCTCAACCCTCTCCAACAATGTCCGGAGCGGGAGGCAAGTGGATGGTCTCCTCCGTCACGGAGGGCCATGTGAAAAGGTTAAGGAAGGCCGGATACTTGTCCAAAGACATCGCGCACCGGCTTCCTGAGGAGGGGCAACTTCTCCCCACCCCAAGGCCCCATGAGAGGGTAGTATTTTTTCCCCACTTCCTCCGCGGACTGGGTTTTCCTCTCCACCCATTTGTCCGCGGGCTCATGTTCTACTATGGCCTAGATTTCCACGATCTGGCCCCGAACTTCATCCTCAATATCTCGGCGTTTATCGTCGTGTGCGAGGCTTTCCTCTGCATTCGCCCCCATTTCGGCCTCTGGCTCAAGACCTTCAACGTCAAGCCAAAGGTAGTGCGCGGCAACCAGGCGGAGTGCGGAGGTGCCATGGCGGGCAAAATTGCCAATGTCCTATGGCTCGAGGGCTCCTTTGTGGAGACCTTGAAGGGGTCACACTCAGGGTGGTTTTACATCACCGTGCCACGCGATCCGAAGTGGATCGCAGCCCCTGAATTCTGATCCGGACCCCCTATGCGGCTCATGTCCTGGAAGGAGGCGAGCTTGTCGTGGGGCGACGAAGAAGAGTTGACCGGACTGCAAAAATGCATCCAGTCCCTGGTCAACAAGCAGCTCAAGCTTGTCAACGTAATCCAGGTCATGCTCGTCTGCCGGATCCTTCCGTGTCAAGAACGGGACTTCAATTTGTGGGAATTCAACCCGGTGCAGCACCGAACTCTGAGCAGGCTCTTCGACACGACGTACGAAGATGTTTGGAGGGGGCTAACCAAAGGCGCCGAGGCTCCCACATCCGCCTTCGAAGACCGCGGATTCAGCACGCAGCGTCCTGCTGGCGAGGTAAGATATTTCCATCCTTTACAGGATGTTAAGTTTTTTCATAGTTTGACTCTATGCGGGATCTAAACTCCCTCACCTTTGACAGGATTGGCGGGAGAAGTCCGGACAGATTAACTGTTCGGCTCCCTTGCCCGAAGACCCAGCCCCTGCTCTCCTAGAGAAGCTGCTGGTTCTGGCACCTTATGTGGTGCCGGAGAAGAAGGCCAAGAAGAAGAAGGCCACAGGGACTCGAAAGAGTTCCCGGCATATGGTGGTGTCGGACTCGTCATCCGACAAGTCCGAGACGCACTCCTCCCGTGAAAACGAGGAGGAGGAAGAAGAAACCTCTCCCCCTCCAGCGGGGGGAGGAGAGAAGAGGAAGGTCGCCCCAGTACGGGAAGCCGAGGGGTCCAAGAAGAGGAAAACCCCTCCGCTGGACTACGTCCCCGACGCCGATGAGGACGAAGAGGAGTGGCCGGACAGGGCCAAGCGTCCGGCGAGATCGTAAGTGTTCGGATACCAGAGTAACTCGTGATATTCCTTTTGTTGCACAGCTTTCCCTAACGTCGGATATAATCATGCAGTCCGCCCAAGGACGGGCTCGACGAGTCGTCGAGCGGCTCCCTGGATTCATCGGACATGAATTCAGTTCCGCCCGCTGCTTCCCGCTGTGCTGCGGATGACGCCGAAGTGGCGTCGTGACAAGCTCCGAGGCGAGAGGAGGTGGTCCAGGAGGAGCCGCGAGGCGACCTCCCGGACTCCAGGAGCGAAGGGGACAAGACCCCCCTGGGCTCCAAGTCGGCTTTAAGCCAGACACTGCGCCGGAATCATCAACGGTTCCGAACCGCTGTAGGCGAACTCCTGCCAAGAGGAGCAAGCCTACTGAGCCGACGTCCTCCGTCCAACCGGAAGCGCCGGATAATCTGCTGGAGGAGCTTAAGGGCGCCTCCATCGACGAGGAGCACCGTGCCATCATGAGTACGGTGGTCCAGAAGGTTTGGTCCGCCAAAAGCGGACTGGATGAAGCTTGTGCTAGCCTTCTAATAGGCTTCGAGGTAAGTAAAAATATGTAAAAAAAATTACCGTATAGACAGTAGCCCCTGATGCTCTGTTTGGCGTTCGGAAAGAAAAGCTGAATAGAGGATCTATTAAATATCGCAGGAGTCTAACTAAAAAGGAGTCAATATACATATGCAGGCTTCGCTGCTGGCCACCGTCGCACTGACTGCGGAGGTGGGTGCCCTGAAGCAGGGCCTCGAGCGGACCGAGCAAGAGCTCGGCCTTGCCAAACGGCAACTCGAGGAGAAAGAAGGTAATAGATACCTTATAGAAAAAATGCCTATAGGAAAGCGCAATTGCAAAAAATGACAGGAGTATACTGCTTATTGTAGGGGACACAACTAAGGTGGCGACCCTCAAGCAGGCGCTGTCCGAGGCCGAGAAGAAAGCGGCCATGGAGCACGCCGAGCGGGAGAAATTTGAGGCGCAGGTCGGCGAGGTGCGGCAAGAGCTTCAGGTTCTCATGCAAAAACATGAGAGTTTGGAGCTCGACTCGAAGACGCGAGCGTCCGAGCTTGCTGTGGCCCTTAAAACTGCCAAATCTGCCAAGGCCGAAGTCCAGAAGGCCCTCCAGGAATTGGATGCAGTAAAAAAGATAGCGGCGGGTAAGGCATTCTATATGCAAAGCAGACATATAAAAGTAAACTACTTGTTACTTACCCGAATCCGGAGCTCTCCAGGGGCATTCGCAGATCTTCCCCGCAACGTATCCGATGCCGCCGCATTCTACCGAGCCGAGGAAGGTAGCTCGACGGAGAAGGTGTTCTGGTCTCAGTATGCTGAGGCCGGACACCCTGTGCCCTTGAGCGACCAGCTAAAGCTGCTGGTCGAGCTCCACAAGGCGGCCGAACAGGCCCTGAAGGGCTTCATAGTTCGGCTATGGCCTAGAGAGGCCCTGCCTGGGAGCTACTTCGGACTGGTGCGGCGACTGGTGGAGGCTTGTCCAAGGCTCGAGATCATCAAGCGCTCCGTCTGCATTGAAGGTGCCCGTAGGGCCCTTGCCCGTGCAAAGGTGCATTGGGGTAAGCTGGACGGTGAGAAGCTTGTGAAGGACGGGCCGCCGCCGGGGAAGGAGCATCGCAAGACCGAGAACTATTACAAGGATGTTCTTGCTGGTGCCCGCCTTGTGGCGGATGAATGTACCAAGGATGTAATTTTTGAATGAACTCGCTCGTGTTATCCCGTGCGCTGAAAACTTGTTCATATGCGCTAAGCAATGCTTGAATTTAAAATATTACTTTCTGTGCGGCCGTTTATCAAAAAATTGAGAGATGGCCAGTCGTCAGCTTCTGCCCCCATGCCACTAGTGCTGGGGTGTTCGGGATAAACCTAAGCGCTCTTTTTCCCATGATTGGGTCCATCGAGGGAGGCGGTCAGCACAACGAACAAGGCAATCGGACTATAATGCTTGAACACTCTCACTTAGCCATAGAACTCTATAATTTTAAATTTCGGCGAAGCCCCTAGTATTCGGAAGACCGAGTTCGGGGCGCTATCCACGCCTTGGCCGGACAAAGCCGGTTCCTCGCTTGAAGCGGCATAAGCCTTTAAGGAGTCGAAAAACCTCTCGAACAGCGACCGGTCTCTCGCCTCATCATGACAGTCAGTTTTAGCTTTCTCCACTGAGGTGCTCGGCCCAGCTCAACTGGGGCACAATCGCAGTGGTTCTCCTAGTGCTACCTTAGCCAATATAGCGGAACGTAAGGCACCAAAACATAGGAGCCGGGCAAACCCAACTATTGACCCAAATCATGATTCGGAGCCGATGCATATAGTGCTATAAGTTCGGGGTGCCGCACTTGTGAAAGTGGACGGACTTCTCATGCCATATTGATGGGTACTGAAGCCCCTGGCGTATTTTGCCGTACCACAGTGTACGGATGCAGCATGTTATTAATAAACATATATATAAAAAGAGGGTAATGCAAAAAATAGACAAAAAGCTATGCATTGTTTATAGAAAGGCTGCTATGAAAGCGGAACGATACAAATAGTGCGATAAGCAAAATAAATTGGACTATTTAACATGTCCTAGCCAGGGGCAGGCCGCGGAATTGTATTAAAAAAACAGGTATACTGCTCGCAATAGAGACCACCTGGGAGTTCCATAATGCGGCGTGGCTTGTCTGCTTCCCTGGATCTTGCATCGTTTGTGTGGCAGTTGAATTGCCGAACGGGTCGTCCGAAGTATGGATTCCTGAGAGTAAGAGAAAAAAAGAAGGAATCCGGCAACCCCTGGTGCGGTTTAAGCCGTATTTCGGGTGTGCCGTGATAGTGCCCCTTCCCCTGTGCCCATGGTATTTCAAGAGCGTAGTTATGTACGCGAAGCGCTGGTTTCGCTATATCGCGAGGGCTAGGGTTGGGGCCGCATTGCTATGCTAGCTCGGAACGTGCCAGGCGGTCTTGTTGTAGGGTACTCCGGGCGCGCTTGACAGTGTCCGGCTTTTTGAAGGCCGAACTGGAGAACTGCCTAGAGAGGCTGCTTTGTACTTCTGCTGTGAGGGCTGCCGTGTGCTCCTCCGTTCGGAGGGAGCGTTCAGTGTTCCCGTTGACCGTGATTACTCCTCTAGGGCCTGGCATCTTGAGCTTGAGGTATGCATAGTGTGGTACCGCGTTGAATTTTGCGAATGCGGTTCGCCCGAGCAGTGCGTGATAGCCACTACGGAACGGGACTATGTCGAAGATTAACTCCTCGCTTCGGAAGTTATCCGGAGATCCAAAGACCACTTCCAGTGTAACTAAGCCTGTGTAGTTGGCTTCTACACCTGGTATGACGCCTTTAAAGGTCGTTTTGGTGGGCTTGATCCTCGAGGGATCTATGCCCATCTTTCGCACTGTATCCTGGTAAAGCAGGTTCAGGCTGCTGCCGCCGTCCATGAGGACTCTTGTGAGATGAAATCCGTCAATGATTGGGTCTAGAACCAATGCGGCCAAGCCGCCGTGACGGATGCTAGTGGGTTGGTCCCTTTGATCAAAGGTGATCGGGCAGGAGGACCATGGGTTGAACTTTGGAGCGACCGGCTCCATCGCATATACGTCCCGTAACGCACGCTTCCGCTCCCTCTTGGGGATGTGGGTTGCGTATATCATGTTCACCATCTGCACTTGCGGGGGAAATCCCTTCTGTCCACTGTTGTTCGGCGGCCTTGGCTCCTCCTCGTCGTCGCTACGCAGCCCCTTGTCTTTGTTTTCGGCTCTTAACTTGCCTGCCTGCTTGAACACCCAACAATCCCTGTTGGTGTGATTGGCTGGCTTTTCGGGGGTGCCATGTATCTGGCACAAGCGGTCGAGTATTCGGTCCAAACTGGACGGGCCCTAAGTTTTTCTTTTGAATGGTTGTTTCCGTTGACCGGATTTGTAGCCTCGGAATCCGGCATTAACTGCCGTATCCTCGTTGCTATCGCTGTTAACGCGGCGCTTTTGCTTGTTCTGACGCGACCTGTCACTTTTGTCCTTGGTATTCGAATTACCAGTGTTCTTGGTTAAGTTGTTACTGCGAGCTAGCCAGCTGTCTTCTCCCGCGCAAAAGCGGGTCATGAGTGTCATGAGGGCTGCCATAGATTTCGGCTTTTCCTGTCCCAGGTGCCGGGCCAGCCACTCGTCACGGATATTATGCTTGAAGGCCGCTAAGGCCTCTGCGTCCGGACAGTCGACTATCTGGTTTTTCTTTGTTAGGAACCGTGTCCAGAATTTCCTGGCCGATTCTTCTGGCTGCTGAATTATGTGGCTTAGGTCATTGGCGTCCGGTGGTCGCACATAAGTTCCCTGGAAGTTGTCAAGGAATGCGGCTTCCAGGTCCTCCCAAGAACCGATTGAGTTTGCTGGCAAGCTGTTAAGCCAATGCCGGGCCGGTCCCTTAAGTTTGAGTGGGAGGTATTTGATGGCGTGTAGATCATCGCCGCGGGCCATGTGGATATGAAGGAGATAATCCTCGATCCATACCGCAAGATCTGTTGTGCCATCGTACGATTCGATGTTTACGGGTTTGAAGCCCTCAGGGATTTTATGATCCATTACTTCATCTGTGAAGCATAGTGGGTGTGCGGCGCCTCTGTATTGGGCTATATCACGATGCAGCTCGAATGAGCTTTGTCTGTTGAGTTCGGCCCGGCCGGATTCATTGCGTCCGGAGTGACGATCACCGTCACGTGTCGTGGGGCGCCTGCGCGATCCGTAGATCGATCTTGTTTGCCTTGCCTTGTCCTCCAGGATGTCGCGCAGGTCGGGCGCATTTTCCCATGCCTTAGTATGCTTGACGCGGTGCCGGGGCATGGCTTGAGTGGAGGGCCAAGAGGCCTCTCTGTCGCGGCCACGAGGTGGCCGGTCGGCCATGTCATGCGCTGGTGATGTAGGTGCTTCCTCCTCTAGTCGGGGTAGCAGCCTGTGCTTTGGGTAACTCTTGGAGGGGCGATCGAGTTCATACTCTTCGGCTGCAAGGACTTCAGTCCATCTGTCAGCTAGCAAATCCTGATCAGCTCTAAGCTGTTGCCGCTTTTTCTTGAGGCTGCTTGCCATGGCCATGAGCCTGCGTTTAAAACGCTCTTGTTCGGCAAGATCTTCTGGCACGACGAACTCGTCGTCGTCAAGGCTTGCCTCGTCTTCGGAGGGAGGCGTATAATTATCGTCCTCAACCTCTTGGTCCGCCGCCCTCTCGTGAGGGCTGGCTTCTCTGTCCTCCTGTGCCAAATTTCGCTGGAGGGGGTGTTCTTCGGTGCTATCCGGAGTAGTATTATCTCCCGTGCCGGAATCACCATTTTTGCTTTGGCGGGATTTAGAGCGGCGCCGCTAACGCCGGCGCTTGGGCTGTTTCTTAGAGGTATCGTCCACCGATGTTCCATCGCCATCTCCATCCTTTGGAGTGTCCACCATATATATGGCATATGACGAGGTGGCCTTCCAACGCCCTACAGGTGCTGGTTCTTGTTCGTCTTCTGCATCGTCGTCCATGCCATTGATGTCTTCGGAGTCGAAGTCAAGCATGTCGGTTAAGTCGTCGACAGTGGCTACGAAGTGGGTGGTGGGTGGGTTTTGAATTTCTTCATTGTTCGTATCCCAACCTTGCTGACCGTAGTCCGGCCAGGGCTCTCCTGATAAAGAGAGAGACTTTAGAGAATTCAGGATGTCGCCGAAGGGCGAGTGCTAAAAAATGTCCACGGCAGTGAACTCCATTATCGGCACCCAATCGGATTCGATCGGCAGGGGCGCGGGGGGCTCGGAGTTCGGAGAGGAATCCAGCTCCTCGGAGTCACGGGCTATGCAGAGTGCGGGGCTGGAGTTCGGCTCGATCGCCTCTGAGATCGCAGCCCCTGAGGCAGCGTCCAACCGCTGATCCTCGATTGGCGCAGTGGGCTCCGAATCAATGGTCGGAACCGATGCGTGTGCGGCCTCCAAGGCGTTGTTCGGCGGCAGAACTATATCATGCCCATCGAGACAGTGCGGCACGCTTGGCTGTGGCTCGAATCCGTTGAAGATCAAGTCCCTGCGGATGTCAGTCGTGTAGTTTAGGCTTCCAAACCGGACCTGATGGCCAGGGGCGTAACTTTCGATCTGCTCAAGGTGACCAAGCAAGTTGGCCCGCAGTGCGAAGCCGCCGAAGACGAAGATCTGTCCGGGGAGAAAAGTCTCATCCTGGACTGCATCGTGATTAATGATCGAAGAAGCCATCGGGCCTGAAAGCAACGACACAGAGGAACTCTCAATGAAAGCACCAATGTCGGTGTCAAAACCGGCGGATCTCGGGTAGGGGGTCCCAAACTGTGCGTCTAGGCCGGATGGTAACAGGAGACAAGGGACACAATGTTTTACCCAGGTTCGGGCCCTCTTGATGGAGTTAAAACCCTACGTCCTGCTTGATTAATATTGATGATATGGGTAGTACAAGAGTAGATCTACCACGAGATCAAGGAGGCTAAACCCTAGAAGCTAGCCTATGGTATGATTGTTGTATGATGAAGTTGTCCTACGGACTAAAACCCTCCGGTTTATATAGACACCGGAGAGGGTTAGGGTTACACAAAGTCGGTTACAATGGTAGGAGATCTTGAATATCCGCATCGCCAAGCTTGCCTTCCACGCCAAGGAAAGTCCCATCCGGACATGGGATGGAGTCTTCAATCTTGTATCTTCATAGTCCTGGAGTTCGGCTGAAGGTATAGTCCGGCTACCCGAACACCCCCTAATCCAGGACTCCCTCACTCATCAATTGCCATGGTGGTTCTCATCATCGTTTGAAGACCGAAGAAGAGTTCCTCTTAAATCCTTACCCGTTCTTCCAAAGATGCGAAGTTCAAGCTTGATGCCATCCTCTCATAATTTTTTTCGATTGTGAGAATTCTTTTCACCCATCTGGAGAAATTCAAGAGTATTTTCAGATTGATTCTCCGTAGCCCATCATCTCAGAATTATTCATTTTCACCTTTTAGCTCTCGCAAGCATCTTCGTTCATTTTCCAATTCTTCCTGGTGATGCGTTTGTTTTCTTAGTTTGTTCTTTTAATCCCACCGGTGGTTCGTTGAAGACCTTCTCAATTTTACACGATATCTCTCTTAATCCTTTCTACGAGAATAAGTAGTATGCCAAATCGGTTGCTTGTCATCAATTTATATTGGTGAAGGATACGCATAACATAATTCTTGTTCTTGTTTCATCCAAGTGATTAATTCCTTCTTCCGGAGTTCATAATGGTATCAATTCTCAGTTCCATGTTGTTCATCTTTCCTGTCCAGAGTTCAAAGCTTTCTCATTTCGAAACTCCATCTAACACATTGCAAGGCTTCAATCTTGTTCCCTTCAACCTTCAATTCTTTTCTATTATCCTTTTCTACCGGAGTTCTTCATGGAGGCTACAGATGGTGGTTCATTAAGGATTTAATTCATTATCGAAGTGTTCTTCAAGATTTCTTGGAGGAGCTCAAACATTCTTCATCTTGCATCCCAAAGTGCAACTCTTTCTACCTTATCTTTTGATATGGTGTAATATCATTCTTGACAATTTCCCTTTGTGTTTCATAATTCACATGTTGTCAAGAATGAGATATTTTAAATCCATCAATTTCTTTGTTGGAGTTATCTTGGTATAGATTTCACCAAAGCCTTCCCTAAGGAATGTCGCTATTGTGGTGCTTATCAATGGGCCAAGTTATCTCTCTATCATCTTGATGTAAGAAGTTTTAAATCTCTTTGGTGTTATCAATTATATTATTTTTTTCCATCGTGGCAGAATTTCGCCTCAATTGTGAGAAGTTTTCCATAAGCCCACTAGAACTTTATTCATTTCGTTGTTGGTTTTCCAACAACTTCGTTATAACCTTCTTGGAAGGGTGTTTTCCAAGATCATTTGTGGCAGAAGCTGGCATTTTTCTTCTCCATTCTATTATGCCAAGGATCTATCTTCTATTCTTTCTTCCGGAGGCATTGTGATGTTGCTCTATTCACTCATCTTCTCAAATTGCGAGGACCGTGTTCTTTTCGTGCTTATCCATTTAACCGGAGTGTTGTGTCTTCTCTTCAAGTTCTTTTCATTCTTTGTACATCTAATTTTAACCGGAGTGGCTTCAAACTCTATCTTGTTCCCTAAGCTCTTGGTTCTCATCATATTCCTTGTTTCTCTTTGCTAACCAAGTGTTTCCAATCTCGTTCATCTTTGTTGTATTCTTTCTTTCAAGTTGTTCAACCTCTCAAGGTTTGTGGTTTCATTCGTTTGTCAAAGAAGCAACTTTATTTTACCTCTTTCTCTTCCGCTTCTCCTCGGTGGCATCCTTAGATCACGGGACGAGATCTCTTGTAAGTGGAGGAGAGTTGTGACGCCCTGAGTCCGATGCTCCAGACGCCTTCCATATTTTTCATTGCCGCCTTGTGTTTTATTTGTTTGTTGCATTTCATCATTGCATCATTCGCATTGCATCGGCACTCTGTTGCCGTCATTTCTTTAAAACTTGCATCCGTTTGTAGTTGGCGCGTCTTCATGTTGCCTTCATTGACCGTTGCGAGACCAATGGTGTTTTCGATTTCCCTCTTGTCAAACCACCTAACCTCTCTTGGCAGCCCGCAGCCCTCTCTCATGTGCGTCCGAAAGCTGTCCTGAACCCGACCCGAGCAGTCGCGATTGATGGATCCGGATCATCCCCAAACACCCCTAAAACATCTCTGTTTTCTTATTTGGAATCCCCTAACCTTTTATTCTCGACCGTACGATCCCGATCCGATGATCCAAAACCCCCCTTCTTCCCTATATATAGTCTATCCCTAGTCCATTTTGGACCTAACCCTATTTCCTAGGGATCCTCTCAGCCGCCGCCACTACTCGCCATCCCATCACCCAGATCCGTCGGCACCCACCTCCTCTGTTTCCGTGCCTGACCAAACCCCGCTCCTCCTCCCGATCCCCATGGATATTGCTTCCCTCTCGAGCTATCCCCGCGCCCTTTTTTGTCGAGCCGCCGCAAGCCAACGCCGGAACCGCCTCCATCGGCCTCCATTCGGCGCCGCCGCCACCGTGCGCCTCCTATGCATCGAACGAGGAGGAGGAGATGCACATTTCCATCGCCATCGTTTCTTGCACCTCCTCTGCTTCATGCGCTGCCCTGATTGACCTCCAGCTTCAGCCCCTCGTGGCCACCACTTACCCGGGTGCCTCATCATCGGTGAGCACCATAGTAGTGCTTCCCTGCTCCTCTTCTTTCTTCTCTCCCATCCTCTTCCTTTTCCCATCGCTCTCCAAGCTCTCTGAGCAACCTTCGAGTTCGAGCAGCCGCCTCCTGCTCAGATCGAAGACCTCCTGTTGCTCGGAACTGGGCACCGCTGAGCTCCCGCGTCGGATCGGACTCCTCGCAGCGCCTCCGGACCTGCTAGCTCTGCTGGAGCAAGTCCCATGCCGCCGTTGATGTCCCGGGCGCCGCGCTCATGTTTTTCTGCAGCGAGCGCGCCCAATGCATTGACCAGTGTCGTAGCTTCCCAATCCATTGCCTGGGTCGGCCTCGCCTCGTGCCTCATCGCGTCCCGCGAGCTGGCCCAGCCAGCGCCCCGCCATGCCTTGCCTCTCCATCGACTTGGGCTCGGCCTAGTGGTGAGCCAACACCCGAGCCCCCCTGTGCACTGTTGGGCTAGCCGGATTCGGCCCATTCTTGTTTTTTTCCTGTCCAGCGATTTTATGAATAATAAGGACATTGCAGTTTTACAAAAAAAACCCTCATGTTCATGCATTTAACATCTCACAAACCGTACATCGGATTAAAATGTTTTAAATATGAAAAATGCTTAGAATTTCATCTAGTTTAATAATTTTCAACTTTCATCCATGTTAAAAATATTT
Source organism: Triticum urartu (assembly GCF_056163025.1). Lineage (NCBI taxonomy): Eukaryota > Viridiplantae > Streptophyta > Magnoliopsida > Poales > Poaceae > Triticum > Triticum urartu. The sequence goes on along the minus strand of NC_141875.1, from coordinate 107,170,365 downwards.
AAATTGATGTTTGCATTTAATTTGCTAAATGCCATGTTAAAATGATTTATTTCATAACTAATTAACCGTAGCTCCGAATTTAATAAACTTTATATGTAAATGGGGTGGAATAATGCATAGGTTAACTTGGTGCACTTTGTTTTACTGTTTAACAACAATAAAATATGTTTTAGGGCAGAACAGTACCAAATTCTAAATATGGACATGAGGATTTTTTCGGAACTGTTGTTTGTTGTTTCCGGCCTCATTTAAACTTGCCTAGATAGGTAGTTTTCATATGTTTCACCCCTTGCCATGTTTGATAACATTTAATATTGTTGGGTACATAAACAAGAGTGAACTAAATAATGCGAATGTGGTGTTTCGCCAATATGCAACTCGTTGCATATTGAGCTCCACTTAACTTGTAGTATTGTTTGTTGCACTTTGCCATGCCATGCCTCATTAAACTGGACATGCATCATAGTTGATTGTGCATCATGCCATGTTTATGTGATGGTTGTTTACCATGTTGTTGGCTTCTTTCCGGTTGCACTTGTCCTTGATAGTTCCGGTTACGTTGTGATTGTGAGGATTCGTTCGACTATGTTCGTTTGTCTTCTTCATGGACTCGTTCTTCTTCCTTGCGGGATCCCAAGCAAGATGACCATTACCCTTGATATCACTTCTATCTTTGCTTGCTAGTTGTTTGTTCTATCTCTATGTCACGCTACTTATCACTTGTTTATCATGCCTCTCATATTGCCATGTCAAGCCTCTAACCCACCTTCCTAGCAAACCGTTGTTTGGCTATGTTACCGCTTTTGCTCAGCCCCTCTTATAGCATTGTTAGTTGCAGGTGAAGTTGAAGATTGTTCCATTTTGGGACATGATTATGTTGGGATATCACAATATCTTTTATTTAATTAATGCATCTATATACTTGGTAAAGGGTGGAAGGCTCGGCCTTATACCTGGTGTTTTGTTCCACTCTTGTCGCCCTAGTTTCCGTCATACCGGTGTTATGTTCCTTGATTTTGCGTTCCATACGCGGTTGGGGTTATGGGACCCCCTTGACAGTTCGCTTTGAATAAAACTCCTCCAACAAGGCCCAACATTGGTTTTCCATTTGTCTACCACCTATTCCCTTCCCTTGGGGTCTGCAGCCCTGATGGTCATCTTTATTTTAACCCCCGGGCCAGTGCTCCTCTGAGTGTTGGTCCAAACTGCGTGATGTCCGTGTTGGGGAACGTAGTAATTTCAAAAAAATTCCTACGCACATGCAAGATCATGGTGATGCATAGCAACGAGAGGGGAGAGTGTTGTCCACGTACCCTCGTAGACCAAAAGCGGAAGCGTTAGCACAACGCGGTTGATGTAGTCATACGTCTTCACAATCCGACCGATCAAGTACCGAACGCACGGCACCTCCGAGTTTAGCACATGTTCAGCCTGATGACGTCCCTCGAACTCCGATCCAGCCGAGTGTTGAGGGAGAGTTTCGTTAGCACGGCGGCGTGGTGACGATGTTGATGTTCTATCGACGCAGGGCTTTGCCTAAGCACCGCTACAGTATTATCGAGGTGGACTATGGTCGAGGGGGGCACCGCACACGGCTAAGAGACGATCAACTTGATCAACTTGTGTGTCTAGAGGTGCCCCCCTGCCCCTGTATATAAAGGATCAAGGGAGGAGGCAGCCGGCCTAGGAGGAGGGCGCGCCAAGGGGGGAGTCCTACTCCTACCGGGAGTAGGACTCCTCCTTTCCTTGTTGGAGTAGGAGAGAAGGAAAGAGGAGGAGAGGGAGAAGGAAAAGGGGGCTGCACCCCTTGTCCAATTCGGACCATAGGGGGGGCGCATGCCTCCTTCCTTTTGGCCTCTCTCCTCTATTCCCGTATGGCCCAATAAGGCCCATATACTCCCCGACGAATTCCCGTAACTCTCCGGTACTCCGAAAAATACCCGAATCACTCGGAACCTTTCCGATGTCCGAATATAGTCGTCCAATATATCGATCTTTACGTCTCGACCATTTCAAGACTCCTTGTTATGACCCAATCTCATCCGGGACTCCGAACTCCTTCGGTACATCAAAAACTCATAAACTCATAATATAACTCTCATCGAAACCTTAAGCGTGCGGACCCTACGGGTTCGAGAACAATGTAGACATGACCGAGACACGTCTCCGTTCAATAACCAATAGCGGAACTTGGATGCTCATATTGGCTCCCACATATTCTACGAAGATCTTTATCGGTCAAACCACATAACAACATATGTTGTTCCCTTTGTCATCGGTATGTTACTTGCCTGAGATTCGATCGTCGGTATCTCAATACCTAGTTCAATCTCGTTACCGGCAAGTCTCTTTACTCGTTCCGTAATACATCATCTCGCAATTAACTCATTAGTTGCAATGCTTGCAAGGCTTAGGTGATGTGCATTACCGAGAGGGCCCAGAGATACCTCTCCGACAATCGGAGTGACAAATCCTAATCTTGAAATACACCAACCCAACAAGTACCTTCGGAGACACTTGTAGAGCACCTTTATAATCACCCAGTTACGTTGTGACGTTTGGTAGCACACAAAGTGTTCCTCCGGTAAACGGGAGTTGCATAATCTCATAGTCATAGGAACATGTATAAGTCATGAAGAAAGCAATAGCAACAAACTAAACAGTCAAGTGCTATGCTAACGGAATGGGTCAATTCAATCACATCATTCTCTAATGATGTGACCCCGTTAATCAAATGACAACTCATGTCTATGGCTAGGAAACTTAACCATCTTTGATTCAACGAGCTAGTCAAGTAGAGGCATACTAGTGACACTCTGTTTGTCTATGTATTCACACATGTATCACGTTTCCGGTTAATACAATTCTAGCATGAATAATAAACATTTATCATGATATAAGGAAATAAATAATAACTTTATTATTGCCTCTAGGGCATATTTCCTTCAGTCTCCCACTTGCACTAGAGTCAATAATCTAGTTCACATCACCATGTGATTTAATACCAATAGTTCACATCACCATGTGATTAACACCCATAGTTCACATCGACATGTGACCAACACCCAAAGGGTTTACTAGAGTCAATAATCTAGTTCACATCGCTATGTGATTAACATCCAAAGGGTACTAAGGTGTGATCATGTTTTGCTTGTGAGAGAAGTTTAGTCAACGGGTCTGCCACATTCAGATCCGTAAGTATTTTGCAAATTCTATGTCAACAATGCTCTGCACGGAGCTACTCTAGCTAATTGCTCCCAATTTCAATATGTATCCAGATTGAGATTTAGAGTCATCTGGATCAGTGTCAAAATTTGCATCGACGTAACCCTTTACGACGAACCTTTTTGTCACCTCCATAATCGAGAAACATATCCTTATTCCACTAAGGATAATTTTGACCAATGTCCAGTGATCTACTCTTAGATCACTATTGTACTCCATTTGTCAAACACAGGGCATGGTATACAATAGGTCCGGTACACAGCATGGCATACTTTATAGAACCTATGGTTGAGGCATAGGGAATGACTTTCATTCTCTCTCTATCTTCTGCCGTGGTCGGGTTTTTAGTCTTACTCAACTTCACACCTTGTAACAAAGGCAAGAACTCCTTCTTTGACTGTTCCGTTTTGAACTACTTCAAAAACTTGTCAAGGTATGTACTCATTGAAAAACTTATCAAGCGTCTTGATCTATCTCTATAGATCTTGATGCTCAATATGTAAGCAGCTTCACCGAGGTCTTTCTTTGAAGAACTCCTTTCAAACATTCATTTATGCTTTGAAGAATAATTCTACATTATCTCCGATCAACAATATGTCATTCACATATACTTATCAGAAATGTTGTAGTGCTCCCACTCACTTTCTTGTAAATACAGGTTTCACCGCAAGTCTGTATAAAACTATATGCTTTGATCAACTTATCAAAGCATATATTCCAACTCCGAGATGCTTGCACCAATCCATAGATGGGTCGCTAGAGCTTGCATATTTTGTTAGTACCTTTAGGGTTGACAAAACCTTCTAGTTGCATCATATACAACTCTTCTTTAATGAATCCATTAAAGAATGCAGTTTTGTTTATCCATTTGCCAGATTTCATAAAATGTGGCAATTGCTAACATGATTCGGACAGACTTAAGCATAGGTACGAGTGAGAAACTCTCATCGTAGTCAACACCTTGAACTTGTCGAAAACCTTTTTGCGACAATTCTAGCTTTGTAGATAGTAACACTACTATCAGTGCCCGTCTTCCTCTTGAAGATCCACTTAATCTCAATGGCTCGCCGATCAATGGGCAAGTCAATCAAAGTCCATACTTTGTTCTCATACATGGATCTCATCTCAGATTTCATGGCCTCAAGCCATTTCGCGGAATCTGGGCTCATCATCGCTTCCTCATAGTTCGTAGGCTCGTCATGGTCAAGTAACATGACCTCCAGAACAGGATTAGCGTACCACTCTGGTGCGGCTCTCACTCTGGTTTACCTATGAGGTTCGGTAATAACTTGATCTGAAGTTACATGATCATCATCATTAGCTTCCTCACTAATTGGTGTAGTAGTCACAGGAACAGATTTCTGTGATGAACTACTTTCCAATAAGGGAGCAGGTACAGTTACCTCATCAAGTTCTACTTTCCTCCCACTCACTTCTTTCGAGAGAAACTCCTTCTCTAGAAAGGATCCATTCTCAGCAATGAATAACTTGCCTTCGGATCTGTGATAGAAGGTGTACCCAACAGTTTCTTTTGGGTATCCTATGAAGATTTACTTCTCCGATTTGGGTTCGAGCTTATCATGTTGAAACTTTTTCACATAAGCATCACAGTCCCAAACTTTTAAGAAACGACGGCTTAGGTTTCTCGCCAAACCATAGTTCATACGGTGTCATCTCCACGGATTTAGATGGTGTCCTATTTAACGTGAATGTAGCTGTCTCTAATGCATAACCCCAAAACGATAGTGGTAGATCGGTAAGAGACATCATAGATCATACTATATCTAATAAAGTACGGTTATGACGTTCGGACACACCATTACACTGTGGTGTTCCAGGTGGCGTGAGTAGTGAAACTATTTCACATTGTTTTAACTGAAGGCCAAACTCGTAACTCAAATATTTTACTTCTGCAATCATATCGTAGAAACTTTTGTTTTTGTTACGATGATTCTCTACTTCACTCTGAAATTCTTTGAACTTTTCAAATGTTTCAGACTTGTGTTTCATCAAGTAGATATACTCATATCTGCTCAAATTATCTGTGAAGATCAGAAAATAATGATACCTGCCACGAGCCTCAATATTCATTGGACCACATACATCAGTATGTATGATTTTCCAACAAATCTTTTGCTCGCTCCATTGTTCCGGAGAACGGAGTCTTAGTCATCTTGCCCATGAGGCATGGTTCGCAAGCATCAACTGATTCATAATCAAGTGATTCCAAAAGCCCATCAGCATGGATTTTCTTCATGCGCTTTACACCAATATGGCCTAAACGGTAGTGCCACAAATAAGTTGCACTATCATTATTAACTTTGCATCTTTTGGCTTCAATATTATGAAAATGTGTATCACCACGATCGAGATCCAACAAACCATTTTCATTGGGTGTATGACCATAGAAGGTTTTATTCATGTAAACAGAACAACAATTATTCTCTAACTTACATGAATAATTGTATTGCGATAAACATGATCCAATCATATTCATGCTCAATACAAACACTAAATAAAATTTATTTTAGGTTCAACACTAATCCCGAAAGTATAGGGAGTGTGCGATGATGATCATATCAATCTTGGAACCACTTCCAATACACATCATCACTTCACCCTTAACTAGTCTCTATTCATTCTGCAACTCCCGTTTCGAGTTACTATTCTTAGCAACTGAACTAGTATCAAATACTGAGGGGTTGCTATAAACACTAGTAAAGTACACATTAATAACATGTATATCAAATATATCTATGTTCACTTTGCCATCCTTCTTATCCGTCAATTACTTGGGGTAGTTCTTCTTCCAGTGACCAGTTCCTTTGTAGTAGAAGCACTTAGTCTCAGGCTTAGGTCCAGACTTGGGTTTCTTCACTTGAGCAGCAACTTGTTTGTCATTCTTCTTGAAGTTCCCCTTCTTCCCTTTGCCCTTTCTCTTGAAACTAGTGGTATTGTAAACCATCAACACTTGATGTTTTTCTTGATTTCTACCTTCGCCGTTTTTTGCATCACGAAGAGCTTGGGAATCATTTTCGTTATCCCTTGCATATTATAGTTCATCACGAAGTTCTACTAACTTGGTGATGGTGACTAGAGAATTCTGTCAATCACTATTTTATCTAGAAGATTAACTCCCACTTGATTCAAGCGATTGTAGTACCCAGACAATCTGAGCACATGCTCACTGCTTGAGCTATTCTCTTCCATCTTTTAGCTATAGAATTTGTTGGAGACTTCATATCTCTCAACTCGGGTATTTAATTGAAATATTAACTTCAACTCCTGGAACATCTCATATGGTCCATGACGTTCAAAACGTCTTTGAAGTCCCGATTCTAAGCTGCTAAGCATGGTGCACTAAACTATCAAGTAGTCATCATATTGAGCTAGCCAAACGTTCATAACGTCTGTATCAGCTCCTGCAATAGGTCTGTCACCTAGCGGTGCATCAAGGACATAATTCTTCTGTGCAGCAATGAGGATAAACCTCAGATCACGGATCCAATCCGCATCATTGCTACTAACATCTTTCAACTTAGTTTTTCTCTAGGAACATATCAAAAATAAAACAGGGAGCTAAAGGCGAGCTATTGATCTACAACATAGATATGCTAATACTACCAGGACTAAGTTCATGATAAATTAAAGTTCAATTAATCATATTATAAGAACTCCCACTTAGACAGAGATGGGGTAGTTTCAATAGTTCAATTAATCATATTATAAGAACTCCCACTTAATCACGGGTCCATATCAACTAAACCATGTCCGATCATCACGTGAGATGGAGTAGTTTCAATGGTGAACATCACTATGTTGATCATATCTACTATATGATTCACACTCGAACTTCCGGTCTCCGTGTTTCGAGGCCATATCTGTTATATGCTAGGCTCGTCAAGTTTAACCTGAGTATTCCGCGTGTGCAACTGTTTTGCACCCGTTGTATTTGAAAGTAGAGCCTATCACACTCGATCATCATGTGGTGTCTCAGCACGAAGAACTTTCGCAACGGTGCATACTCAGGGAGAACACTTATACTTTGATAATTTTGTGAGGGGTCATCTTATAATGCTACCTTCAATCAAAGCAAGATAAGATGCATAAAAGATAAACATTACATGCAATGAATATAATTGATATGATATGGCCATCATCATATTGTACTTGTGATCTCCATCTCCGAAGTACCGTCATGATCACCATCGTCACCGGCACGACACCTTGATCTCCATCGTAGCATCGTTGTCGTCTTGCCAATCTTATGCTTACACGACTATCGCTACCGCTTAGTGATAAAGTAAAGCATTACAGCGCGATCGTATTCCATACAATAAAGCGACAACCATATGGTTCCTGCCAGTTGCCGATAACTCGCTTACAAAACATGATCATCTCATACAATAAAATTTAGCATCATGTCTTGACCATATCACATCACAACATGCCCTGCAAAAACAAGTTAGACGTCCTCTACTTTGTTGTTGCAAGTTTTACGTGGCTGCTACGGGATTAGCAAGAACCATTCTTACCTACGCATCAAAACCACAACGATAGTTTGTCAAGTTGGTACTATTTTAACCTTCGCAAGGACCGGGCATAGCCACACTTGGTTCAACTAAAGTTGGAGAAACTGACATCCGCCAGCCACCTGTGTGCAAAGCACGTCGGTAGAACCAGTCTCGCGTAAGCGTACGCGTAATGTCGGTCCGGGCCGCTTCATCCAACAATACCGCCGAACCAAAGTATGACATGCTGGTAAGCAGTATGACTTATATCGCCCACAACTCACTTGTATTCTACTCGTGCACAACATCAACGCATAAAACCTAGGCTCGGATGCCACTGTTGGGGAACGTAGTAATTTCAAAAAATTTCCTACGCACACGCAAGATCATGGTGATGCATAGCAATGAGAGGGGAGAGTGTCGTCCACGTACCCTCGTAGACCGAAAGCGGAAGCGTTAGCACAACACGGTTGATGTAGTCGTATGTCTTCACGATCCGACCGATCAAGTACCGGACGCACGGCACCTCCGAGTTCAGCACACGTTCAGCCCGATGACGTCCCTCGAACTCTGATCCAGCCGAGTGTTGAGGGAGAGTTTCGTTAGCACGACGGCGTGGTGACGATGTTGATGTTCTACCGACGCAGGGCTTCGCCTAAGCACCGCTATAGTATTATCGAGGTGGACTATGGTGGAGGGGGGCACCGCACACAGCTAAGAGACAATCAACTTGATCAACTTGTGTGTCTAGAGGTGCCCCCCTGCCCATGTATATAAAGAAACAAGGGGGGAGGCGGCCGGCCTAGGACGAGGGCGCGCCAAGGGGTAAGTCCTACTCCTACCGGGAGTAGGACTCCTCCTTTCCTTTTTGGAGTAGGAGAGAAGGAAAGAGGAGGAGAGGGAGAAGGAAAAGGGGGCTGCACCCCTTGTCCAATTCGGACCAGAGGGGGGCGCAGGCCTCCTTCCTTTTGGCATCTCTCCTCTATTCCCGTATGGCCCAATAAGGCCCATATACTCCCCGGCGAATTCCTGTAACTCTACAGTACTCCGAAAAATACCCGAATCACTCGGAACCTTTCCGATGTCCGAATATAGTCGTCCAATATATCGATCTTTACGTCTCGACCATTTCGAGACTCCTCGTCATGTCCCCGATCTAATCCGGGACTCCGAACTCCTTCGGTACATCAAAACTCATAAACTCATAATATAACTGTCATCGAAACCTTAAGCGTGCGGACCCTACGGGTTTGAGAACAATGTAGACATGACCGAGACACGTCTCCGGTCAATAACCAATAGCGGAACCTGGATGCTCATATTGGCTCCCACATATTCTACGAAGATCTTTATCGGTCAAACCGTATAACAACATACGTTGTTCCCTTTCTCATCGGTATGTTACTTGTCCGAGATTCGATCGTCGGTATCTCAATACCTAGTTCAATCTCATTACCAGCAAGTCTCTTTACTCGTTCCATAATACATCATCTCGCAATTAACTCATTAGTTGCAATGCTTGCAAGGCTTAGGTGATGTGCATTACCGAGAGGGCCCAGAGATACCTCTCCGACAATCGGAGTGACAAATCCTAATGTCGAAATACGCCAACCCAACAAGTACCTTCGGAGACACCTATAGAGCACCTTTATAATCACCCAGTTATGTTGTGACGTTTGGTAGCACACAAAGTGTTCCTCCGGTAAACGGGAGTTGCATAATCTCATAGTCATAGGAACATGTATAAGTCATGAAGAAAGCAATAGCAACAAACTAAACGATCAAGTGCTATGCTAACGGAATGGGTCAAGTCAATCACATCATTCTCTAATGATGTGACCCCGTTAATCAAATGACAACTCATGTCTATGGCTAGGAAACTTAACCATCTTTGATTCAACGAGCTAGTCAAGTAGAGGCATAATACTGACACTCTGTTTGTCTATGTATTCACACATGTATTACGTTTACGGTTAATACAATTCTAGCATGAATAAGAAACATTTATCATGATATAAGGAAATAAATAATAACTTTATTATTGCCTCTAGGGCATATTTTCTTCAGTCCGGCGCCCCCTGGGCAACTAGAGTCTATGCCAACCCGACGACTGGCTCATCCGGTGTGCCCTAAGAACGAGATATGTGCAGCTCCTATCGGGATTTGTCGGCACATTCGGATGGTCTTGCTGGTCTTGTTTTACCATTGTCGAAATGTCTTGTAACCGGGATTCCGAGTCTAATCGGGTTGTTCTGGGAGAAGGAATATCCTTCTTTGATCGTGAGAGCTTGTGATGGGCTAAGTTGGGACACCCCTGCAGGGTATAAACTTTCGAGAGCCATGCCCGCGGTTATGTGGCAGATGTCCGGCGCCCCCTGCGCAACCAGGGTCTATGCCAACCCGACGTCTGGCTCATCCGGTGTGCCCTGAGAACGAGATATGTGCAGCTCCTATCGGGATTCGTCGGCACATTCGGGTGGTCTTGCTGGTCTTGTTTTACCATTGTCGAAATGTCTTGTAACCGGGATTCTGAGTCTCATAGGGTTGTTCCGGGAGAAGGAATATCCTTCGTTGATCGTGAGAGCTTGTGATGGGCTAAGTTGGGACACCCCTGCAGGGTATAATCTTTCGAGAGCCATGTCCGCGGTTATGTGGCAGATGGGAATTTGTTAATATCCGGTTGTAGAGAACTTGACACTTGACTTAATTAAAATGAATCAACCGCGTGTGTAGCCGTGATGGTCTCTTTTCGGCGGAGTCCGGGAAGTGAACATGGTTTGGGTTATGTATGAACGTAAGTAGCTCAGGATCACTTCTTGATCACTTCTAGCTTCACGACCGTTGCATAGTTTCTCATCTTACTCTTGTACTCGTATGTTAGCCACCATATTTTGCTTAGCGCTTGCTGCAACTCCACCTCATCACCCCATCCTACCCATAAGCTTAAATAGTCTTGATCTCGCGGGTTTTGAGATTGCTGAGTCCTTGTGACTCACAGATACTACGAAAACAGTTGTAGGTGCCGATGATGCCAGTGCAGGTGATGCTACCGAACTCAAGCGGGAGTTCGATGAGGACCTTGGTCGTTACTATGTTTCTTTTCTTGATGATCAGTAGTGGAGCCCAGTTGGAACGATCCAGGATCTAGCATTTGGGGTTATCTTCTTTTCTTTTGGATTTGGCCGTAGTCGGTCTATGTGTGTACTCTGGATGATGTATGAACTTATTTGAGCATTGTGTGAAGTGGCGATTGTAAGCCAACTCTATTATCCCTTTCTTGTTCATTACATGGGATTGTGTGAAGATGACCCTTCTTGCGACAAAACCACAATGCGGTTATGCCTCTAAGTCGTGCCTCGACATGTGGGAGATATCGCTGCATCGTGGGCGTTACAGTGCTCTTCAAGGCCAACCAAATATGGTCGAATACGACCGAGGACCGCGACCACGACATGACTCATCCAGCCAGTGCGGTAAGTTTTCTATGTTCCATGGTGTATCCTCTATCCGTGCATACAAGGGAGATGTCTAAGCTTCTCCGTTTGTTTTTCAGGGTTGGATAAAGAAGGCGGAGTGGGTTCAGTGTCCGGCTCCGCTGCCCGAAAACCCAGCTATCCCACTTCTGACGAAGATGCTGGTTTCGGCACCCTACAAAGCACCGGGGAAGAAGGCCAAGAAGAAGGACCAGGGGGCAAGGGCCGGCCTCCGCCGTAAAGGCATTTCGGAGGCGGCATCCGAGGACACCGAAACCCACTCTTCCCCTAGCGAAGACGATGAGGAGGAGGAAGAGGAAAGCCATTCTCCCCCTAAGGAGGGGAGAAAGAAGAGGGCGGCCTCCATAGATCTGGAGGCAGAAGCGTCCAAGAGGGAGAAAATCTCCCTTCCGGGCACTCTGAGTCAGACACCAACGACAGCCCCAAGTGGCGTCCCAGGCAGAAGCCCATGGCCGAATCATAAGTACTCAAAGGCATTTACGTATATCCAGCTTCCTATTTTGTGGTTTTAATACATCAAATTAAATGCTGCAGTCTGGCTCGCGTCCACCCCCAGCGATCCTCATCTTCGGGGAATTCGCTGGATCCAAATGTGATGGACAGCGAGTCGCCTCCGCTGGCCTCCTCCCCCAACACTATGGACGACGCCGAAGTGTTGTCCCAAAGGACCCTCCTAGAACATGGAGAGGTACGGGAGACCGTAAGCAGCCTCCTTCAAAAGAAGGAGGTGTGCCTATTCCGCTGGTGTCCTCTGTCCATCCAGAGGCACTGGATAATCTCGTGGAAGCACTTCGAGGTGCTTCCATTGTGGAGGAACACCGTACCCTTATGGGTACGGTGGTTGAGAAAGTTTCGTCCGCAAAAAGCAGGCTGGCCGAAGCCTATGCCAGCCTTCTAACAGACTTTAAGGTATGTGGCACAAAAGGAAATGTCGTAGTATAGATAGTAGCCCCTGAGACTTTGTTCGGCTTGCAAAAAAGCCGGACAAAGGATCAAATAATGTTTCGCAGGAGACTTAATGTGTGTGTGTCACTGTGGATAAATAGGCGTCAATGCTAGTGGCGACCGCTCATTCTGCTGAAGTCTCCGAACTAAAGGAGAGGCTAGAGCAAGCCGATGCAGAGCTCGGCCGTGTCCGGAAACAATTAGAGGACAAGCAAGGTATGTAACGACCTATTCAAATTATTATGGTATGAGTTGGTATAGTACTGATCATGTTATTATGATATTTCCTAGGAGATGCGTCCGAGGTGGAATCCCTCAAGAGCGCATTGACCGCTGCCCAAAGGAAAGCGGAGAAAGCAGTAGCCGCCCGCAAAAAGCATGAGGCGAGGGTCGAGGAGGTGCAGCAGGAGCTCAAGGACGCCGTAGAGAGGTGCGAGTCCTTGGAGCACAAGGCTGCGGACCAGGAGTCCGAACTTGCGAAGGCCCGCCAAAGTGCAGAAGAAACCCGGGTTGAAGCCCAGGTTGTTTTCCGGGAGATTCAAGAGGCCAAGCAAATTGCGGCGGGTAAGACCTTTATTATGCAGAGCAAATATGTGCAGAAAAGGTACCTCTTGCTGACCCGAATTTGGAGTTCTCCAGGAGCCTTTGCGGATATGACCCACAGTGTTGCTGATGCTGCAGAATTCTTCCGAGCTGAAGAGGGGAGCTCAATGGAGAAACTGTTCTGGTCGCAATATCTTGCGCCAAAGCATCCAGTGTCCCTCACCGATCAGCTGAAACAGCCGACCGAGCTGCACAGCATGGCCGGATTGGCCATGAAGGATTTGATTATCCGTTTCTGGCCTACCGAAGCCATGCCTAGCAGCTACTTCAGGCTCGTGAAGCGGCTGGTCGATGCCTGTCCTCGGCTCGACGCCATCAAGCGATCAGTCTGCATCGAAGGTGCACGGATGGCCTTCGCCCATGTAAAAGTGCAGTGGGCGAAGATGAACGCCATCAAGCTCGCGACCGAAGATCCACCCGAAGGTAAGGAGCACCGCACACCTGAGCGATATTTTCCCGATGTCCTGGAGGGGGCCCGCATTGTGGAGGGCCAATGTGCGAAGGACATTATCTTGGAATGAATATATTCATGTAATTTAGTCCTCCACTTATGAGACAAAGCTTTTGTGTAAAATATATTGCTGGATTTTTTTAAAAAATATTTCGTCATGTGTGGCCGTTTGTGAAATCTGAGGGTTGGCCAGTCGTCGGCTTCAGCCCCCATGTAGGTAGTATGGGGTGTTCGGTTGGCACCAAAACACGCTTTGATCCAAGATTTTGGTCCTTTAAGGAGGTGTTAGCGTTGCGAACTAGGCAATCGGACTATATGGCTTCATTACCCTCACTTAGCCATAGGAGTTTTACAATAAGAGTGTAGGCGCAGTCCCTAGTCAGTATTTGTCTATCCGGACTGGGGCGCTGTGAACGCCTGATCAGGTAAGAGTCGATCCTTCGCGTAAAGCGGAAAAATCATAAGAGATTTATACATAGCCGCCGAATAGCTGACCAGCTCTTGCCATATCATGACAGTCAGTTTTCAGCTTTCTCTACCGAGGTGCTTGTCCGGATGAACCAGCAGCACAATCGCAGTAGTTCTCCCTTTACTACCCTAGCGGATAACACGGAACATAAGGTAGCAAGCACAGGAGCTGGGCAACCCAACTATTGATGAAAGACATGATTCGGAGCTGATGCATATAATGCAATATTCGGGGGGGATTATACTATAAATAGTATTCGGACTTGTTGTACACGTAGGAGGCTCAATGGAGCCCCTGGTGAGGTAAGTCGTGCCGAAGTGTATGGGGTAATCGACAAAAACAGTAAAATATGGATTAAGAAGTGAGACAGGACCACATAGATTGGGTCGAAGAACTCTTTCCATTATAGTCTGAATAATACGTTAAAACGTACTTGTACAGATGATGCAATAAGCAATAGGGCCATTTAACATGCCAAGACCAAGGGAAAGCTGCGGGCGGGTCCTGAAAACAGGCAAAGCGGTCTTCAAAAAGGCCATCGAAATATTCTGCCCCACGTCTATGATGATTTCATCCTTGGTATGTTTATCCTTCGAAAGGATCGATTATCAGGCCTTAGTGAGGGACCCGTGGGAAAGAAACCTGAAAAGGGAGAAAAAAAGAAAAGTGAAAGTATGAGTGTCCAGGTAAGGTCGAGCCGTATGTTGGACCATGATCGTGTTATGCCTCCGTCTTTGCCCATGGTATTTTTAGTGCGTAGTTATGTACGCGCGGTACATACGCCGCAATTCGGTCAGGACAGAGACAGAGGCCGAATTGCTAGTCGAGCTCCTAACGAGTTGGACTGTTATGGCGCGGAGTAATCCGGACTCGTTTAGTAGTGTCCGGGGGCTTGGCCGCTGAATTGATGTTCTGCTTGAGAAGGCCGCCCTGTACTTACGCTGTCAGGGCTGCGGTGTGCTCCATGGTACGGAGGGAGCGTTCCGTGTTTCCATTGACTGTTATAACACCGTGTGGCCCAGGCATCATGAGTTTGAGATAGGCATAGTGTGGGACCGCATTGAAGCAAGCAAATGCGGTTCGTCCCAAGAGTGCGTGATAGCCGCTGCGGAAGGGGACGATGTAGAAGATCAAGTCTTCGCTTCAGAAGTTGTCTGGCGAACCAAAGACGACCTCCAATGTGATTGAGCCCGTGCAGCGAGCTTCTACACCTGGTATCACTCCTTTAAAGGTAGTTATTGTGGGCTTGATTCTTGAGGGATCAATGCCCATTTTCTGGACTGTGTCCTGATAAAGCAGGTTAAGGCTGCTACCGTCGTCCATAAGGACTCGCGTAAGGTGGAACCCATCAATGATTGGGTCCAGAACCAGTGCGGTTGAACCACCGTGATGAATACTGGTCGGATGGGCCCTGCGATTAAAAGTGATCGGGCAGGATGACCATGGATTGAATTTTGGGGCGACTGGCTCTATCGCGTAGACGTCCCTGAGCGAGTGTTTGCACTCCCTCTTAGGGATGTGAGTAACGTATATCATGTTCACCGTTTTGACCTGTGGGGGAATTTCTTCTGCCTCCCTGTGTTCGGTGGACGGGGCTCCTCGTCATCGTCCTCACTAGGCGACCCCTTTTCCTTACGATCGGCATTTATTTTGTCGGCCTATTTAAAGACCCAACAGCTTCTGTTGGTATGATTGGCAGGCTTGTCGGGGGTGCCGTGGATCTTACACGGTCGATCGAGTACTCGGTCCAAACTGGACGAGCCCAAATTGTTTCTTTCAAATGGCTTCTTCCGCTGACCGGACTTGGCGCCATTGAATCCGGCGTTGACCGTCATTTCTTCGGTGTTGTCACCGTTGTTCTGACGCTTATGTCTGTTGCGTCGGGGCTTGCCATTGCTATTCCTGGCCTCAGAGGTGCCAGGTTCGCTTGCATTGTTGCTGCTACGAGCTAGCCAACTATCTTCGCCCGCGCAAAAGTGGGTCATAAGTGCCGTGAGGGCTGCCATGGACTTTGGCTTTTCTTGGCCGAGGTGTCGGGCGAGCCATTCATCGAGGATGCTATGTTTAAAGGCCGCTAGGGCTTTGGCATCCGGACAGTCGATGACCTGGTTCTTTTTAATTAGGAACCGAGTCTAGAATTTCCTGACCGACTCTCCGGGCTGTTGAACTATGTGACTTAAGTCATCGGCATCCGGGGGTCGAACATATGTGCCTTGGAAGTTGTCACGGAAGGCGTCTTCCAAGTCCTCCCAGCTGTTGATGGAGTTTTCTGGCAGGCTGTTTAACCAGTGCCGAGCTGGTCCCTTGAGCTTTAGTGGGAGTTATTTGATGGCATGAAGATCATCACCGCGAGCCATATGAATGTGGAGAAGAAAGTCCTCAATCCATACCGCGGGATCTGTTTTCCCTCATATGATTCGATATTCATGGGTTTAAACCCTTCTGGGAAGTCATGCTCCATTACTTCATCAGTGAAGCAGAGGGGTGTGCGGCGCCTCTGTATCTGGCCAAGTCGCGACGCAATTCGGATGTTGTCCGTATGCGGTTTTCGGCCCGGGCGTGGTTATGCCTGGCGCATCCGGCTAAGTAGCCGTCTTCGCGCGTTGGGGCACGCCCCCGCGATCCATAGATCGGTCTGGTCTGACCTGCTGTGTTTTCCAATTCTTGTCGTAGTTCATACGTATATTCCCGAGCTGTTGTGTCTCTGCTTTTACGGCGAGGTAGTACGGGTTGGTGTTCGGCTTGAGCCGTCGTCCTGTCCGGGCCACGTGGTGGTCGGTCAGCCGTGTTACGCACTGTTGGGACGGTCTCTCACTACAAAAAAAATACACTTCCGTGATGATACGTGTTTGTCACAGTAGGTCACGTTTTCTGTCATGCATGTACATCCATGAAAAATTTATGACAGAATCAAGATAGTCATACATGTGTTGTCGTAGAAGTGTTCCATGACATTACCAAAATTATCATCACGGAAGTGTCCACTTCCATGATGATAAATCGCGCGTCACAGAAGTGCGTTCGTCAAGGGTGACCGACACATGGCATCCACCGTAACGGAACGTCGTTAAGCTATCGGGTCGGGTTTTGGATCCGATAACCCATTAATAGCCCCGACTAATGGGGATTTTCCACGTGTAAAATCATCATTGGCTAGAGGAAACATGTGTCAGCTCATCGCTGGACAGATGTCATGCACTCATTGGACAGAAGGTGCCTATGATACGTCGACACGTGGAACGGCCCAATAGAGGCCCATTCCTGTGAAAAGGCCGGCCCGTTTGACTTGGTCAAAAGGTGGCGGGCCGGCCCATGGAAAGCCTGTTAACGGCCTATTCGCATATAGCCCATTTACAGCCCGCTAACCCAAGGCCCGTTACGCCCTATTCAAATTAGGCCCAGTAGCGTCATCTGGGCCATCCAATATGATTCCAGCCCATTTTCACTTCTGGCCCATGTATGGCCCATGACGTCTTTCGGCCCATATGAGGCCCTATGTAACTCTTGGCCTATTAACGGCCCGTGGTGAAACTGGCCCGTAATGAACAATGTATCACTTTACACCCATTAACGGCCCGTGGTGAAACTGGCCCGTAAAGAACTGTGTATCACTTTATACCCATTAACGGCCCGTTATTCCGTTGGGCCATTTCTAGCCCATGTTATCTTTCGGCCTTCTCAGAGCCCATTTATTCTTGGGCTATTTTCCAGCATTCTTTTACTTACGGCCCGTTACTGTCATTTTCTGCTTATGGGCCAAATTCAGCCCGTGGTTACAGTCGGCCCATTTGTGGTCCGTTAATACATTGGGTTGTTTTCATAGCGTCATAAAATACAGCCTATTATTGATGGCCCGTTATGGTCGGCCCATGAATGGACGATTCCAACTCTAGCCCGTTTACGGCCAGAATGCGGTCTGTTTGGCCCATGTTTGGCCAATCGATCATACGGCCCGTATAAGGCCCATTGATGATACGGCCTGTAGAAGGCCCATTGTTTCTATGGCCCGTAGAAGGCCCACTATTTCTATGACCCATAGAAGGCCCACTGTTTATACGGCCCGTAGAAGGCCAACTGTTTCTACGGCCCATAGGAGGCCCAGTGTCACTACAGTAAATATTAGCCCATGGTTATTGTGGCCTAGTTTTAAAAAATAGGTTATTGCAGCCACTAGCAAACCGCAGAAAAAGAACTACACTGACTACAAGCAAACAAATAAACAAGACAACAAGGAAATAAATAAGCAAGCAACTTACACTAGGCTATCACGGCTATTACACATATTACATCCACTGGGCATCAAAGTTCGCCACTAGTGCAAATATAGGGAACATAGCAGCATATAAACGTCGCAGCAAAACAAGTCCAGAACTGAAACCACTTCAGAAGAGCTCAAGAAACAATATCCTGGGTACCCACAATGCTTGCAAGATGCTTAGCAAGCTTATTAACTTTCTCTTGTTTGGCGCTTAAGTCCTCTAGCGCTTGCTGTTGCACCAGAAAGTATGCATCTGAATTCTGCAGGGACTTCCTCAGTCCTTCGGCTTCCTGTCGCATAACATCTGATCGATGTCTTTCAACTTGAAGTTGAGACTCAAGAAGCCGAACTGATTCAAGCAACGAGTTCGAAGAGCTGGTGCCAGCAGTGGTAGCCGGTAACTCGAACACTACATCAAGACAGGACTTTGGGGTTGTCTTAGTGTCTTCAATATAGTTTTTATCAGCTTTCTTGGAGACCAACAGGGATGTCTCACTATCTTGAACCTTATCTGCATTACTTCCTTTACCATTGCATAACAGGGTACTCTTCTCCAGTATTTTATCCGCGTTCTAAAAGAGAAACAAACAAACACATCTCAGGTTTACAATGTAGTATATGAAACTCATTTTGGTAAACCAGTTCAGTAGTAAGGTGGACAGGATAACAGCATGAAACAAACATATATCTATTTAGTATGGTCACTGTATGGTCTATATCATTCTAGTTTATGTTGCCAAATCAAGATAGATACAGTTCGAATCATATCTATTTAAGACAAAGCAGCATAGACAGAATATAAGTGTGGGAAACTACACAGCAATAACAACACTTGTAGTGTGCGTGGCATGAGAACATAACTGTTTATTCAATTGAAATTGAAATCAACATAGAGCAAGTTACAACAGCAAACAGCCAAACACGTTGAAGAAACAGGTTTAAAACATACCTGTTGCGCCATTGGAGTTTCAATTGCATCCTTCAAATTTGAAATTAGTTGGTATCAGCAAATACAGTGATGCAAGAGCAAAGTAGTATGAACCATAGCCACGGAACCTGAGCTGAGAACAATTCTTCTGCTGCTTTAAGCGTTGACTTCGGGTTCGGAGTGGTGGTCCTCGTGATTTGGGCACTGCAGTTGCCTTACTAACTGCTCGTGTTTGGGTGCTCTGTGGTGGAGACGGTGATGTGTCAACGGGAACTGGGTGTCTATCTGTTGGGGTTGGGGTTAGAAGGGGTGTAGCTGGTTCTCTGTCCAACTGGGTAGGGGTACAATCTGCATGAGTGTGGGTTATGTGTGGTGGGGATGGTTCTTCGGCAAGTACAACCATGGTTCTATCTGCATCGACAGGTAGCACGATCTTTTCTGAAGACCGTGTTTTTACTCCCACAGATACTGCCATCACTCCCTCCAATTGAAATGGCTGATAAACAAGAAAAGTAATTGAATGTACAGACATTGTAAGATAGACAGGTGCAATGGATAGTAGGGAAGAAAACAGGGCATGAAATAATTCACATTTATGTTGTCTAAGCAAACAGAATAGTAGGACATAATTTCACATATATGATGGCTAATTAAACAGGATAGCATGACACAATTTCACATGTATGATGGCTAACTAAATAGGATAGAATGACATACTTCAAAATATGATGACTATGTAAGCAGGATGACATGATATGACTATACGATGTGTCTATTAAAGTGGTTGGCATGCCATAAATCACAAACATGTCGTCGATAAAAACATGATGGCATGATATAATTCAAGGATAGAATGACATGATTTAAAATATGATGACTATGTAAACAGGATGAGATGATATAACTATATTATCTCTTTAGAAAATGAGTTGGCATGCCATAATTCAGATACATGCTGTCTATGTAAACATCATGGCATGACATAATTCAAATATATGATTTATATACTAAGGAAGTGAGCATAGGGCAATCGCATATATGATGTGTCAACTAAGGAGATGGCATTCAATATTGTGTATATGATGTAAAAACTAAGCATTGCAATACAACATATGCATTATATGAGTAATATAACCCTGCCAAGTTTGAGCATACACCTCAGGGGGATAATAGGACTGGTCATCTGCCTCTGAATCCTCCTCTGAAGAGCTATCTGTAACCAGCAAGATATCTGCTTCAGCAGGTAGCATTGTCTACTCTGAAGACCCTGTTTTCACTCCAGATTTCTCCATCACCAATTCAAATAGCTGATGCACAGGAAGAGCAGTTGAATATACAAACATTGTTGACAAAAGCAATGAGAAATACAAAAAAGGATGGCATGATATAATTCACATATATGACGCTTGCCTAAACAGCATGGCATTGCATAATTCACATACATACTGCCTTGCAACAAGATAACATTGCATAATTCACATATATAATGTCTTGCAACAAGATGGCATTGCATAATTCACATATATGGTAATTAGACACTAAACAGGTGGCATTCACACAAAGCATGTCTAAACTAAGCAAATGACATAGCAATGCAAGATACCATACGCACGATATGAGCAACATAACCCTGCCAAGTTAGGGCATGCACATCGGGGGGAAATATGACTTGTCATCTGTCTCTAAATCCTCCTCTGAGGAGCTATCGGTAACCAGCAAGACATGCGCTTCGTTAGATAGCATTGTCTGCTCTGAAGACCTTGTTTCCACTCCAGATTTTTCCATGACCATGCCGAATGGCTGATGCACAGGAAGAGTAATTGAATGTACTAAAATTGTTGACAAATTTAACACGTAATAAAAATGATGGCATGATATAATTCACATATAAGATGACTGGCTAACCAGGGTGGCATTGCAAAATTCACATATATGATGCCTGGCTAGACAAGATGGCATTGCATGATTCACATATACGATAAAGAAACTAAACAGATGGCATTGACACAAAGCATGTCTAAACTAAGCAGATGACATCTTTAATGTATACAGTAAGCAATGCAAGGCACCATATGCATGATATTACCAACATCAGCATGCCAAGTTAGAGTGAATACCTCATGGGGTAAATAGGAGTGGTCTTGTCCTTCTGAATCCCCCTCAGAACAGTTATCTTCCTCTTGATTATGATCCAAAATGGGTGGAGGGGGGGCTGCCTTTGCGCCCACCATGGAACGACGTCTGCATGCAATTTTATTGCCACGCAAGGCTCGTCTCTTTTTCTCTACATGATCAGTTCCATTGTGTACAATAACTGGCATGCATAGGAATAAAACCTAGTGAGATTATGTAAGGAGTGCATGCACAAATCCAGAGTGATGGTAGCAAACTGTGGATAGACCCAAAACCAATGATAGCAGGCAGATAATAGCTTTAGTTAAAAAAATACAGATAATGGCTCCTTTAATGTTTGTTTGCACCCAACATGAAACTCATAGTAGACACTGGAGATTAACCAGATAGTAGACAGATAGTACTGATTGATGCCCCAATATGTACCCCACAACCATTTAAAAACTCAAGTTTCAGCATTAGTTTGGACCTGACTCGGAGTCTAATAGGTGAAAACGATGATAATGTTGCATGTCATCATATTAAGCGACGCATAATGTAAGCAGACACGGAAGAGTGCGACCTCTCTTGCGGACCCGTGTAGTCCTCAAGGTCATCTGCTCAGTTGATGATGGTAATGCAGTTGTCGTGGCTGCCGGCGGCGGGGAAGAAGATCTGAGGCGGCGAAAGACAGTCTGGAGAGCGGATCCCTGCCGTGGTGAACCCTTCCGTCGTTGGAGCAGCTGAGCTGGGGTGGAACACAGCGCCGCAGGAGCAGGACAAACCACACAAGGTTTTCTTTGAGACATATCTGTAACAGAAGTAATTGAGTTAGGGCTTGTTTGAATTTGAGGATTCTAACAATACAGGGATAGGAAATAGACAGGAATAAGATAGGAATGCACGTGCAAAACAGAGAATTTAAAAACACAGGATTTCTGCCAATCTGGGTGTTTGATTCACAACAATTGGAAGATCACAGGATGCAAAAAAGCATGGTGAGATTAAGTCAAACCACAAGAAAATGTACGGTTATAATGCTATTATGCTACTATCTCTTAGTCTTGTGCTTGATGAATAGGAATATGAAAAGGAGGAGAAGTGGAAATTAGAATTCCTACGGTTTTTCTTTCAAGGAGACACTAAAGGAACAAATCCTACAGTTTTCCTTTGCTCCATTCCTTTGCACCAAATTCATGAAAAGTAGTACCATAGGAAACTTTCCAATTCCGATCTTTTTCATTCACTTTTCCTTTCAAGCACTGGCGATTCTAGTAGGCAGGCTTGAGCAAGGAAAATCCTACACTAAAAATTGTTTTCGTGCTACTTCTATTACTTTGGACCCAGGCCACTGCCATACTAGCTCAACTCTCAGGCCCATCGACAAATGCACAGCTCAAACGCACAGAGATAAATAATGATGGCATTCAAGAGAGTCCATCACGGATAGCTAAGTTGCCTGGTACCTCACTGCTTGTCATATAGTAGGATAAAATAATCGTATTTCCCGTTACTACGAGTGCTCAGTGGACAATATATATAACATGTAGAGTAAAAAAAGAGATGCAACAAGTGTACAACCTCTTTGGCGAAGCCATATCGATCTCAGCATGATTGGGTTGGCCGATGAGGATGCTCCGGCTAACTTGGCTATCGGAGGAGGGGAAGAAGATCTTAGGCGTCTGGAGATGGAGCCCGAGGTACTGCTCCGCTGTGATGGAGGGTTTCGTCGTTGGAGCAGCTCCGGTGAGTTGTACGACGTCGAGGCTGAAGCAGGACAAGAGAAACAACGAACAACGTTAACCTGAGTGGAATTCTAATAGCATCTCAAATACATGACGTAAAATACATAACCACAAAGTGCTAGATGTAAAATACATCAGCCCCTCATCTTTGAACTTAACTGTCGAAACTGAATTTAACTGTCGAAACTGAACTTAACTGTCGAAACTGAACTTAACTGTCGAAACTGAATTTTGTTGTCGAAACTAAACGCACTAGCAAGGTGAGGCTACACATCGGTAGACTGACTTTTTCATCTCTGGTCAGTCGATTTTGCAGCCGTTGGATACAAAATCAAGGGCCTAGGGTTCATCTTCAACCTCCACCCCCCTGAGCCACCAGCCACCACCGGCCAAACAGCAGCCCCCCGCCACCCGCGGCCAGTGGTGCGCCGCCCCGCCCGCCCCGAAAACACTCCCCACCGCTGGTCCGCCGCCGCCTCGGCCATCCCTCTAGCCCCCCCTGTGCCGAGCTTTTTCTCCGGCGATCCCCACGCCACCGGCACGCCAATGCCTCGCCACCGCCGGCAACCACCGCCTCCCATCCTGAACCCTAAGATAGATACTGGGGTACCTCTCCGGCGAGCCCCCCTCCCCGCTGCGGCTGGTTCTTCCTTCACTCCGGCGAGCCCCCCCCCCCCTGAAAATCGACTGACCCAAAAGTCGATACAGTCGACTGAAGTGTAGCTAAATCGGAGAAGCATCGCAAGCAAGAGCAAGAGCTAGAGCAGCAGCGCGAGCAAGAGCAATAGCAAGAGCAGACCAGGCAGGGGACCGAGAGCAAGAGCAGAGCAGCAGCGCGAGCGAGAGCTAAAGCAGCAGCAGCTCCTACTGATGTGGACGTCGCTGCCGAGGGAGCGACGCCGTGGAGGAAGTGGCCGGCGATGCCGCCGTGGATGGAGTCGCGCCGTGTCGGCTCGAGACCGAGCGCCGGCAGCACCGTGAGATCGAATCAATAAGAAAATGCGACGATTAGTGTACAACCTCTTTGGTGGCGCCGATTAGGCCGCAGCTTCATCCGAGGAAACGGTGATGATGATGCTCTTCCGGTGGTGCAGGTGAAGACGGTGGTGTGGGAATGGAGGTGGCGCGAAAGACGAGGGGAACGTCGGGGCATCTCCTTGGAGGTGGAGGACGGGGTGGCTGACCGGCGGGATGATGAGATCGATGACGGATCCTCATCCGGTACGGCGGATGAGGGACGTCGATGTGTTGCTATGGACGACGTCGTTGGGGATGAGGCTCCGGCTGGGTGGCGGACGGAGCAGGGTGTGGGGTTTCGTCGCGGGTTTTCACGGCATTGGTGTACGAAAGGGTGGGCGGATGGGATGGCAGTGGGGAACCATGGCTTAGAGACGCGCTTGTCCGAAATGTGGGGTAAGTTACGAAAGTACCCCCACCAATTTGAGGCAGTTCTTTTGGTTCAGGGGTACCACGGGCATTTCGTGTGTCAGGATTTCACAGGAGGTGGGAGTTTTCGCACGCGTTGTAATTTCGGAATAGTAAGGCGCGGGTTGAGATGGAGGGAGTTGTCGGAGCACAACGAGACAAAGATATATCTTAAATATTTCAGGCTAACAAGGCGCGGGTTGAAGAGGCGGGAGTTTCGCAGCACGATAGACAGAGACGCTAGCTTGAATTTTCGGCATAACAAGGCGTGGCTTGAAATTTCGGAAGAACAAGCTTAACGTGTACCCAAAAAAGACAATTTGCACCTCAACACGCACAACACACACACAAACACCATTTAGACTAGAGTAAGGTACACGTGCATTGCATGCATGAGATTTGGCAACCAAATTATGAATAAACACCACATTATAGCATGCAAGCTTTGAGTCATATATGCAGGATGTTGATGTTTGTTTAATTCTTATAGTTCATTTCATTCAAAATCATCTAGTTTTTATAAGAAAGCTAATATATTTTAATATTCATGGAATTGTGCGTCGTAAGACATAAAGTAAAAACAAATAATGGCAAATCATGTAGAAAAACATTTGGGCAATTCTGATACGGATGATTCTAGAACAAATAAGAAGTGCTTGTGTTTTGATGTTTGTGCATTATGCTTAAGTTCAACCGTGGAGTCTTCTAGATTATACATGTGGCAAAATCTGGTGGAATCTAGATGATATCCAACGGCCAGTAGTGCTCAAATTTGCCATCTTTGGACCATCGGATTCGCCTCATCCAACGACCATCTTTCAAAGTTAAAGTTACCCGCACACAATATAAAAAATAATATATATATATATATAGGGGTATAGATATAGATATGTGATGCGAAAGCCGCCCATCATCTCCAATTAGAATAGTGTGTCCATGCACGGATGCGACGTGGCCAAATGATGTCTGCCATCGGTATCTCAAATTCAAATCAGTCTGACCTTGTTCAATGTGTATACATTACAACATGCTCGTTTCCAAACCACACCGCGCAGATCTTCGTTATATTCATGCATGCATGGGTTTCAAACATCAGGATCTCTTATTCAAATATTTGAATTCAACTTTACATTGATTATGACCTCACATATTCTTTTACACCCACACAGCAGTCTTCTCTTTATAATTGTACCACTAACTTTCTCTCATGCATGCATGCACACACACTACCAGTCGGCATTATCCATCGCACGCATGCAATCTTTTTCTTCAGGTCGGTCTCCCATGAAGGCACACACCCACACACATCCCCCTCTCCATCATATCGGGCATTCTTTATCTCTCACGCGTGCATGCGCAACGATCGATGTTCCTCTATGTATGTGTGTATATAGCTAGGTCTTTCATAGTTTTCCACACAAACCGATCAATCGATATATCCAGTGAGGTCTCACCCTCTTTCCCACGTCCACATCGATCAATCTATACCTCTCTATATAGGATTAACATATATAGCTAATACACCCACATTAATTATGTATCCAACATCCCCTTCTCGTCATCCATACCTTCCGCTTCATCTCTCAGACGCGTGCACAATGGCGAAGACAGGGGCAGTAAGGGCCCTACCCCCCTCCCCCCTAACATCACTATATATCGAGGCTAATATGAATGTGATCATTAGACAATTGCTGCTAAAAATGGTTTAAGTTCATGAATTGACCCTCCTCGTAAACGATAAGCAATCCTTGGCCCCCTAGCTCATTTATTTTTCATGGCTCTGCCACTGCACGCAACAGCGCACGTGTTCGCCGCCTCTCTCTAAATATCGATCTCGCACTTGTGCATTCCTTCATAGTCTCCCTCCACTCGGCCCCTCGCACCATCTTCTAGCACCCCACCAGATTTTGCCACATGTAAAATCTAGCAGACTCCATGGTTGAACTTAAGCATAATGCACAAACCTCAAAACAACAATGGTTCTCTTTTGTTCTAGAATCTTTCGTATCATAACTACCCACACTTTTTTTCTAGTTGAATTGCCATTATTTGTTTTTACTTTATGCTTTACAATGCACAATTCCATGAATCATAAAAT
Source organism: Triticum urartu (assembly GCF_056163025.1). Lineage (NCBI taxonomy): Eukaryota > Viridiplantae > Streptophyta > Magnoliopsida > Poales > Poaceae > Triticum > Triticum urartu. The sequence continues at coordinate 107,144,101 of NC_141875.1, read as the reverse complement.
AGATTAAGGGCTTCTTTGATTCAAAGGATTCTCAAAGGAATTTTGGAGGATTCTAATCATTAGGAATTTTTCCTATCTTGGTTGTTGGATTCGTAGGATTGTAAACCATAGGAATTTTTCCATATGATTCATTTGCACTAGATTTCATAGGAAACATCCCATCCACTCAAACCTCTTTGAAAGAATTCTGTGTTTTTTCTATGCACAATCAAACACTCGTACAATCCTGTAGGATTCAAGACGACATTCCACTATAATCCCATGTTTTTCCTATTCCCGCGTTCTTAGCTTTTTTATAAAAACTAATTGATTTTGAATGAGATGAACTATAAGAATTACATGAAGGGCTACATCAGGCACATATGACTCAGAGCTTACATGCTATAGTGTGGTATTTATTCATAATTTGGTTGCAAAATCTGATGCATGCAATGCACGTGTACCTTACTAGTACTTCGAGTATGTGCAAAACATGTAAATTAGAATACCAATGGCACGCTACACAGTGTCTCTCTTACAGTTCATGAAGCCATGTGGCACATGTAGAGGCGTTGTCGCGACCTCCTTGCGTGGATTGATCACAGTGACGTGCTGCTAGTTCCAGAAGAATGTACTCGTCCTCCCTGAGCCATACTGGCGGTACATGCATGAAGCGAAGATGTGCACGCACGCCACGCATGCACTCATTCCCTCGCATGCACACGCGGGTACACGGGCGGACGCAATTTTGTACCAAGATCCACCCCATGTGATAATTTGACGCGTGTAAAGTCGTTCACTTAATTGATAGTCAATTAATATAGTGCATGCAAATTGAGTGGACGTGAGGGCGGAAGAAAGACATTATTACTCCACTGCGCGCATGCGAGTAGTTAAATCGTGGGTTGCTAGTACTACTTCCATTGGTCTCCTTCGTATTTTGTGCCAATTTTTGATAGTAACATAATATTTACGCATTTGAGTAGTGTAGTACTTGAAATTTATGTTCCGCTAAACTCATCAAGAGCCGTTTCGGGCCTCGAAACCAAAACCATCAATAAATATTTACCTTGTTCCCATCACATTTGAAAGCTTGCTCACACCTACTAATACGTACCAAACCTAAACGTGTTCCCACTATGCAGGTATTAGTACTAGTGCTAGTACTTAGGTTATAAAAAGGGGAACTACCTAACCGAAAATTACTCTACCTTTCCTCCTCATAAGTGCTTCTTCTTCGTCCGTCATTGCCATGGCCGGTGAGCAGAGCTCTAGGTCGAGAACTACTCGTAACAAGGGAGCGGCAACCAAGGCTGCGGGAAAAAAAAGAGAGGGCTCGCCGCCACGCAGAGACCTCGAAAGATCTCTCACGGGTAGGTTATGGCTCCTAGGAGCGCCCTAGCCGCAGAGGCGAACATGCCGAGCCGGCGGAGCTGGAGTCGTTATCCCTCGACGGCATGCCCGATCAGCTCAATAAGCAGAAGGAGTTCGTCCAAGGCTTGATGGAGTTGCTGAAGGAGAGCCGTGACGACATGCCCGCTGAGCTCAATCAGCAGGGGGAGTTGACTGTCGGCCAGGTGATGCTGCTGAAGAAGAGCATTGCCTCAGAGAAGAAGGCGATCGGCGAAATCCTGCGACTTTAGGAGGACAAGGCGAAGCTCTGCCACGAGATCGACCTGTTGAAGGAGAAGAACGCCGGCTGGAAGAAGCTGCATGAGAATAGTAGTTCCTCGATGAAGATGATGTAGGCCCTCATCATGGAATAGAAGGAGGAGTTGGCGAAGCTCTGCATCGAGCACCCGGATGCTGTCAAGGTACGTAATGCGGCTGTGGAACAGATGATGAAGGCTCGCGTCGAGAAATCCCGCGTCATGGACAGAATGAAGAAGATGGTGGAGGAGACGCGCAAGGAGATGGAGGTTGTGGAGGAGATGAAGAAGCAGTTACTACTCCACGGCGAATTAGATCATTTGGGGTGATAATCTTCCTTCTTCTTTTGCTCCTGTGTTTCATCTTTTGTTTCGGGTGTTTCGCCGCACGTGTCACGTTCTCTGCGAGGCATGAATAGAACAATGGTTTTTTTGAGGGAATGAATAGAACAATGCTAACAATGAGATGACTAGCAAATTAGATCATTTTTTATCTCCATATGGCACTGGGCTGCCGTGTTTCGTGCTCCTTCGTCGCAGTACTACTCCAGTGGAAAACTTGAGTATACCGCATGGTTCTTTGCTCCTCCTCGATCAAGTCGTCGGCGCATTTATACGAGGAGTCAAATCACAAGGCCCCGTCTTCCAGTAGTAGGTAATAAGCCGTCAAATCACAAAGGCACTCGCCTCTCGTGAAACCGACCAAGCTAGACTGCCCCGCCCTCTAGCCTTTTAAAAAATGTATACTTTTGTACAGCAGTAGTTGTTGGGGAACGTTGCAGAAAACAAAAAAGTTTCCTATGATTTCACCAAGATCCATCTAGGAGTTCATCTAGCAACGAGTGATCGGATTACATCTACATACCTTTGTAGATCACGCGCGGAAGCGTTCAAAGAACGGGGATGAGGAAATCGTACTCGACGTGATCCAAATCACCGAAGATCCTAGCGCCGAACGGACGGCACCTCCGTGTTCAATGCACGTACGGTCAGCGTGATGTCTCCTCCTTCTTGATCCAGCAAGGGGGGAGGAGAGGTTGATGAAGATCCAGTAGCACGACGGCGTGGTGGTGGATGCAGCAGTCACCGCAGCAGGGCTTCGCCGTTCTCTACGGAGGACGAGGTGTTGGAGGGGAGAGGGAGGCGCCAGGGGCATGGGTGCGGCTGCCCTCCCTCCCCCCCCCCCTCTATATATAGGGTCCCCAGGGGGGGCCGGCCCTAGGAGATGGGATCTCCTAGGGGGGCGGCGGCCAAGGTGGTGGAGTGCCCCCCAAGGCAAGTGGGGCGCCCCCACCCTAGGGTTCCCAAGGCGCAGGGGGAAGGCCCAAGGGGGGAGCACCAGCCCACTAGGGGCTGGTTCCCCTCCCACTTCAGCCCATGGGGCCCTCTGGGATAGGTGGCCCCATCCGGTGGACCCCCGGGACCCTTCCGGTGGTCCCGGTACAATACCGGTGACCCCGAAACTTGTCCCGATGGCCGAAATAGCACTTCCTATATATAATTCTTTACCTCCGGACCATTCCGGAACTCCTCGTGACGTCCGGGATCTCATCCGGGACTCCGAACAACTTTCGGATTACTGCATATACATATCTCTACAACCCTAGCGTCACCGAACCTTAAGTGTGTAGACCCTACGGGTTCCGGAGACATGTAGACATGACCAAGACGACTCTCCGGTCAATAACCAACAGCGGGATCTAGATACCCATGTTGGCTCCCACATGCTCCTCGATGATCTCATCGGATGAACCACGATGTCGAGGATTCACGCAACCCCGTATACAATTCCCTTTGTCAATTGGTACGTTACTTGCCCGAGATTCGATCGTCGGTATCCCAATACCTCGTTCAATCTCGTTACCGGCAAGTCACTTTACTCGTACTGTAATGCATGATCACGTGACCAGATACTTGGTCACTTTGAGCTCATTATGATGATGCATTACCGAGTGGGCCCAGAGATACCTCTACGTCATACGGAGTGACAAATCCCAGTCTTGATCCGTGTCAACCCAACAGACACTTTCGGAGATACCCGTAGTATACCTTTATAGTCACCCAGTTACGTTGTGACGTTTGGTATACCCAAAGCACTCCTACGGTATCCGGGAGTTACACGATCTCATGGTCTAAGGAAAAGATACTTGACATTGGAAAAACTCTAGCAAACGAACTATACGATCTTGTGCTATGTTTAGGATTGGGTCTTGTCCATCACATCATTCTCCTAATGATGTGATCCCGTCATCAATGACATCCTATGTCCATAGTCAGGAAACCATGACTATCTGTTGATCAACGAGCTAGGCAACTAGAGGCTTACTAGGGACATGTTGGTGTCTATGTATTCACACATGTATTATGATTTCCGGATAACACAATTATAGCATGAATAAAAGACAATTATCATGAACAAGGAAATATAATAATAACCCTTTTATTATTGCCTCTAGGGCATATTTCCAATAGTCTCCCACTTGCACTAGAGTCAATAATCTAGTTACATTGTGATGAATCGAACACCCATGGAATTCTGGTGTTGATCATGTTTTGCTCTAGGGAGAGGTTTAGTCAACAGATCTGCTACATTCAGGTCCGTATGCACTTTACAAATATCTATGTCTCCATCTTGAACATTTTCACGAATGGAGTTGAAGTGACGCTTGATGTGCCTGGTCTTCTTGTGAAACCTGGGCTCCTTGGCAAGTGCAATAGCTCCAGTGTTGTCACAGAAGAGTTTGATCGGCCCCGACGCATTGGGTATGACTCCTAGGTCGGTGATGAACTCCTTCACCCAAATTGCTTCATGCGCTGCCTCCGAGGCTGCCATGTACTCCGCTTCACATGTAGATCCCGCCACGACGCTCTGCTTGCAACTGCACCAGGTTACTGCCCCACCATTCAAAATATACACGTATCCAGTTTGTGACTTAGAGTCATCTAGATCTGTGTCGAAGCTAGCGTCGACGTAACCCTTTACGACGAGCTCTTCGTCACCTCCATAAACGAGAAACATTTCCTTAGTCCTTTTCAGGTACTTCAGGATATTCTTGACCGCTGTCCGGTGTTCCTTGCTGGGATTACTTTGGTACCTACCTACCAAACTTACGGCAAGGTTTACATCTGGTCTGGTACACAGCATGGCATACATAATAGAACCTATGGCTGAGGCATAGGGGATGACACTCATCTCTTCTATATCTTCTGCCGTGGTCGGACATTGAGCTGAGCTCAATTTCACACCTTGCAACACAGGCAAGAACCCCTTCTTAGACTGATCCATATTGAACTTCTTCAATATCTTATCAAGGTATGTGCTTTGTGAAAGACCTATGAGGCGTCTTGATCTATCTCTGTAGATCTTGATGCCTAATATATAAGCAGCTTCTCCAAGGTCCTTATTGAAAAACTCTTATTCAAGTAGGCCTTAATGCTGTCCAAAAGCTCTATATCATTTCCCATCAAAAGTATGTCATCTACATATAATATGAGAAATGCTACAGAGCTCCCACTCACTTTCTTGTAAACGCAGGCTTCTCCATAAGTCTGCATAAACCCAAACGCTTTGATCATCTCATCAAAGCAAATGTTCCAACTCCGAGATGCTTGCACCAGCCCATAAATCGAGCGTTGGAGCTTGCACACCTTGTCAGCATTCTTAGGATCGACAAAACCTTCCGGCTGCATCATATACAATTCTTCCTTAAGGAAACCATTAAGGAATGCCGTTTTGACGTCCATTTGCCATATCTCATAATCATAGAATGCGGCAATTGCTAACATGATTCGGACGGACTTCAGCTTCGCTACCGATGAGAAAGTCTCATCGTAGTCAACCCCTTGAACTTGTCGATAACCCTTAGCGACAAGTCGAGCTTTATAGATGGTCACATTATCATCCGCGTTTGTCTTCTTCTAAAAGATCCATTTATTTTCTATGGCTCGCCGCTCAATGGGCAAGTCAGTCAAAGTCCATACTTCGTTTTCACACATGGATCCTATCTCGGATTTCATGGCTTCTAGCCATTTGTTGGAATCCGGGCCCGCCATCACTTCTTCATAGTTTGAAGGTTCACGTTGTCTAACAACATGATTTCCAAGACATGGTTGCCGTACCATTCTGGTGCGGAACGTGTCCCTGTGGACCTTCGAATTTCAGTAGCAACTTGATCTGAAGTTTCATGATCATCATCATTAACTTCCTCTCTAGTCGGTGTAGGCACCTCAGGAACAATTTCTTGAGTTGCACCACTTTCCGGTTCAAGAGGTAATACTTCATCAAGTTCTACTTTCCTCCCACTTACTTCTTTCGAGAGAAACTCTTTCTCTAGAAAGGATCCATTCTTGGCAACAAAGATCTTGCCTTCGGATCTGAGGTAGAAGGTATACCCAATAGTCTCTTTAGGGTATCCTATGAAGACGCATTTTTCTGACTTGGGTTTGAGCTTTTCAGGTTGAAGTTTCTTGACATAAGCATCGCATCCCCAAACTTTTAGAAACGACAGCTTAGGTTTCTTCCCAAACCATAATTCATACGGTGTCGTCTCAACGGATTTTGACGGAGCCCTATTTAAAGTGAATGCGGCAATCTCTAAAGCATAGCCCCAAAAAGATAGCGGTAAATCGGTAAGAGACATCATAGATCGCACCATATCTAACAGAGTGCGATTACGACGTTCGGACACACCATTACGCTGAGGTGTTCCAGGCGGCGTGAGTTGTGAAACTATTCCACATTTTCTTATGTGTGTGCCAAATTCGTGACTCAAGTATTCTCCTCCACGATCTGATCGCAGGAACTTGATTTTCCTGTCAAGTTGATTTTCAACCTCACTCTGAAATTCCTTGAACTTTTCAAAGGTCTCAGACTTGTGTTTCATTAAATAGATGTACCCATATCTACTCAAGTCATCAGTGAGGGTGAGAACATAACGATAGCCACCGCGAGCCTCAACACTCATTGGACCGCACACATCAGTATGTATGATTTCTAATAAATTGGTTGCTCGCTCCATTGTTCCTGAGAACGGAGTCTTGGTCATTTTACCCATGAGGCATGGTTCACACGTGTCAAATGATTCGTAATCAAGAGACTCTAAAAGTCCATCTGCATGGAGCTTCTTCATGCGTTTGACACCTATGTGACCAAGGCGGCAGTGCCACAAGTATGTGGGACTATCATTATCAACCTTACATCTTTTGGTACTCACACTATGAATATGTGTAGCATTACGCTCTAGATTCATTAAGAATAAACCATTCACCATCGGAGCATGACCATAAAACATATCTCTCATATAAATAGAACAATCATTATTCTCGGATTTAAATGAGTAGCCATATCGTATTAAACGAGATCCTGATACAATGTTCATGCTCAAACTTGGCACTAAATAACAATTATTGAGGTTCAAAACTAATCCCGTAGGTAAATGTAGAGGTAGCGTGCCGACGGTGATCACATCGACCTTGGAACCATTCCCGATGCGCATCATCACCTCGTCCTTCGCCAGTCTCCGCTTATTCCGCAGCTCCTGCTTTGAGTTACAAATGTGAGCAACTGCACCGGTATCAAATACGCAGGAGCTACTACGAGTACTGGTAAGGTACACATCAATTACATGTATATCACATATACCTTTCGTTTTGTCGGCCTTCTTGTCTGCTAAGTATTTGGGGCAGTTCCGCTTCCAGTGACCACTCTCCTTGCAATAAAAGCACTCAGTCTCGGGCTTGGGTCCATTCTTTGGCTTCTTCCCGGCAGCTTGCTTGCCGGGCGTGGCAACTCCCTTGCCGTCCTTCTTGAAGGTTTTCTTACCCTTGCCTTTCTTGAACTTAGTGGTTTTATTCACCATTAACACTTGATGTTCCTTTTTGACTTCTACCTCTGCTGATTTCAGCTTTGCAAATACTTCAGGAATGGTCTTTTCCATCCCCTGCATATTGAAGTTCATCACAAAGCTCTTGTAGCTCGGTGGAAGCGACTGAAGGATTCTGTCAATGACCGCGTCATCCGGGAGATTAACTCCCAGCTGAGTCAAGCGGTTATGTAACCCAGACATAGTGAGTATGTGCTCACTGACAGAACTGTTTTCCTCCATCTTACAGCTAAAGAACTTGTCGGAGACTTCATATCTCTCGACCCGGGCATGAGCTTGAAAAACCATTTTCAGCTCTTCAAACATCTCATATGCTCCGTGTCTCTCAAAACGCTTTTGGAGCCCCAGCTCTAAGCTGTAAAGCATGCCGCACTGAACGAGGGAGTAATCATCGGAACGTGTCTGCCAAGCGTTCATAATGTCTTGTTCTGCAGGGAGAACAGGTGCTTCACCTAGCGGTGCTTGTAGGACATAATCTTTCTTGGTAGCTATGAGGATGATCCTCAGGTTCCGGACCTAGTCCGTATAGTTGCTGCCATCGTCTTTCAGCTTGGTTTTCTCTAGGAACGCGTTGAAGTTGAGGACAACGTTGGCCATTTGATCTACAATACATGTTGTAAAGATTTTAGACTAAGTTCATGATAATTAAGTTCATATAAAACAAATTATTAAATTATTCAATGAACTCCCATTTAGATAGATATCCCTCCAGTCATCTAAGTATAACATGATCCGAGTTAACTAGGCCGTGTCCGATCATCACGTGAGACGGACTAGTCAACATCGGTGAACATCTTCATGTTGATCGTATCTTCTATACGACTCATGCTCGACCTTTTGGTCTTCTGTGTTCCGAGGCCATGTCTGTACATGCTAGGCTCGTCAATTCAACCGAAGTGTTTGCATGTGTAAATCTGTCTTACACCCGTTGTATGTGAACGTTGGAATCTATCACACCCGATCATCACGTGGTGCTTCGAAACAACGAACTGTCGCAATGGTGCACAGTTAGGGGGAACACTTTCTTGAAATTATTATGAGGGATCATCTTATTTACTACCGTCATTCTAAGTAAACAAGATGCAAAAACATGATAAACATCACATGCAATCAAATAATAATAGTGACATGATATGGCCAATATCACATAGCTCCTTTGATCTCCATCTTGGGGCTCCATGATCATCTTGTCACCGGCATGACACCATGATCTCCATCATCATGATCTCCATCATCGTGTTCCCATGAAGTTGCTCGCCAACTATTACTTCTACTACTATGGCTAACACGTTTAGCAATAAAGTAAAGTAATTTACATGGAGTTTCTCAATGACACGCAGGTCATACAAAAATAAAGACAACTCCTATGGCTCCTGCCGGTTGTCATACTCATCGACATGCAAGTCGTGATTCCTATTACAATAGCATGAACATCTCATACATCACATATATATCATTCATCATTCATCACATCTTTGGCCATATCACATCACAAAACACTTGCTGCAAAAACAAGTTAGACGTCCTCTAATTGTTGTTGCAAGTTTTACGTGGCTGCAAAAGGGTTCTAGCAAGAACGTTTTCTTACCTACGTGAAAGCCACAATGTGATTTGTCAACATCTATTTACCCTTCATAAGGACCCTTTTCATCGAATCCGCTCCAACTAAAGTGGGAGAGACAGACACCCGCCAGCCACCTTATGCAACTAGTGCATGTTAGTTGGTGGAACCGGTCTCACGTAAGCGTACGTGTAAGGTTGGTCCGGGCCGCTTCATCCCACAATACCGTTGAAGCAAAATAAGACTAGTAGTGGCAAGAAAGTTGACAACATCTACGCCCACAACAAATTGTGTTCTACTCGTGCAAAAAGAACTATGCATAGACCTAGCTCATGATGCCACTGTTGGGGAACGTTGCAGAAAACAAAAAAATTTCCTACGGTTTCACCAAGATCCATCTAGGAGTTCATCTAGCAACGAGTGATCGGATTGCATCTACATACCTTTGTAGATCACGCGCGGAAGCGTTCAAAGAACGGGGATGAGGAAGTCGTACTCGACGTGATCCAAATCACCGGAGATCCTAGCGCCGAACGGACGGCACCTCCGTGTTCAACGCACGTACGGTCAGCGTGACGTATCCTCCTTCTTGATCCAGCAAGGGGGGAGGAGAGGTTGATGAAGATCCAGTAGCACGACGGCGTGGTGGTGGATGCAGCAGTCACCGCAGCAGGGCTTCGCCGTTCTCTACGGAGGAGGAGGTGTTGGAGGGGAGAGGGAGGCGCCAGGGGCATGGGTGCGGCTGCCCTCCCTCCCCCCCTCTATATATAGGGTCCCCAGGGGGGCCGGCCCTAGGAGATGGGATCTCCTAGGGGGCGGCGACCAAGGGGGTGGAGTGTCCCCCAAGGCAAGTGGGGCGCCCCCTACCCTAGGGTTCCCTACCCTAGGCGCAGGGGGAAGGCCCAAGGGGGGCGCACCAGCCCACTAGGGGCTGGTTCCCCTCCCACTTCAGCCCATGGGGCCCTCCGGGATAGGTGGCCCCATCCGGTGGACCCCCGGGACCCTTCCGGTGGTCCCGGTACAATACCGGTGACCCCGAAACTTGTCCCGATGGCCGAAATATCACTTCCTATATATAATTCTTTACCTCCGGACCATTCCGGAACTCCTCGTGACGTCCGGGATCTCATCCGGGACTCCGAAAAACTTTCGGATTACTGCATATACATATCTCTACAACCCTAGCGTCACCGAACCTTAAGTGTGTAGACCCTACGGGTTCGGGAGACATGTAGACATGACCGAGACGACTCTCCGGTCAATAACCAACAGCGGGATCTGGATACCCATGTTGGCTCCCACATGCTCCTTGATGATCTCATCGGATGAACCACGATGTCGAGGATTCACGCAACCCCGTATACAATTCCCTTTGTCAATCGGTACGTTACTTGCCCGAGATTCGATCGTCGGTATCCCAATACCTCGTTCAATCTCGTTACCGGCAAGTCACTTTACTCGTACCGTAATGCATGATCCCTTGACCAGATACTTGGTCACTTTGAGCTCATTATGATGATGCATTACCGAGTGGGCCCAGAGATACCTCTCCGTCATACGGAGTGACAAATCCCAGTCTTGATCCGTGTCAACCCAACAGACACTTTCGGAGATACTCGTGGTATACCTTTATAGTCACCCAGTTACGTTGTGACGTTTGGTATACCCAAAGCACTCCTACGGTATCCGGGAGTTACACGACCTCATGGTCTAAGGAAAAGATACTTGACATTGGAAAAACTCTAGCAAACGAACTATACGATCTTGTGCTATGTTTAGGATTGGGTCTTGTCCATCACATCATTCTCCTAATGATGTGATCTCGTCATCAATGACATCCTATGTCCATAGTTAGGAAACCATGACTATCTGTTGATCAACGAGCTAGTCAACTAGAGGCTTACTAAGGACATGTTGGTGTCTATGTATTCACACATGTATTACGATTTCCGGATAACACAATTATAGCATGAATAAAAGACAATTATCATGAACAAGGAAATATAATAATAACCCTTTTATTATTGCCTCTAGGGCATATTTCCAACAGTAGTATCGATGGATTGCGCCATGGAGCAAAACTTGAAATTAAAAAAAACGTGGTACATATAGAGAGCGCTCGTCGCCAAATTATGCATATAGTACTATTAAAAAGGCTAGTCACAATAATGGTGTCCAGCACAACCCACCCCTCAAATAAAACTAAGAGGGTTCTTGGATACATTTTAGTCCCATGACTAAAAGTAGTGGGACTAAAACATGCTAGCCTCACCCATGCTTGGATCCAAATACTAAAAAGGCTAAAATCAAGTTAATGAGAATTTATTATCCTCCAAATCCTCCAATCCAGAACTCGCCTGTGTTAAAGGAGAGGACTTAAATGAGTAGAGAGAGGACTAATCCACATTTTAGTAGGGATACCCCTGACTAAAAAAAATTAGTCTCAAGACTAGTTTTAGCCCCTCTTTAGTCAGGGGTGCTTCGAACTTTAGCCTCTTAAAGAGACTATTTTTAGTCAGACTAAAATAAGTCCCTTGGATCCAAGAACCCTCTAAGCATCCTGGAATTCTTTGACAAAACTAAGCACCCTGAAATTCTTTGACAACTAAACTGTGGCTATATGATGTTGGCCATATATATTGTACATATATAATGTGAAGAAACGAGCGGTAGTACTATACCAACTAAAAGATGAAATGTAAGAAATACTAGTATGTACGTACTGAAGAGTTAAAGTAACGAGAAGAAACATAACATAGTTCTGCTGGGGGCTCAGCACAACACACCCCTCAAATTAAATTAAGCACAACTGAAATTAAACTTTGTAACTATTCCGGTAGACACTGCATTAGAACCACCATGAGCAATGACACTGCCACCTTACTCGGAGGCCTCGTCCACGTCCTTGACTTCATCCTTGTTCCTCTTCCTCTTGGCCGATACTTCTTTGCTTGAACCGCACACTTGGCTGTTACTCTTCATCCAACCCTTGTAGATATTGAAGCAAAGGTAGCCATCCATTGCAGCATAGTGGATGTGGTCTATATCTAGTACATTCCGCTGCCATGCATGATGATGAAACGTGTATGGAGGTTTCCCCAGTTTACCATACGAAGGATGAACCATGGCTCCTGCCAGGGTCAGCATTGAAGGCTGACGAGAGGACACCAGCCGATTCTTCTGGAGGTCGAAGGGGTTTCCTACAACGAGACCTATCCGACGCAGGACATCCCTGTCGTTCTTAAAGTCTACAGTAACGAATTTCACTGTTTTGTCCTTGAGGGAGTTCTTAAAATCCTGGCACTCAACGTCGGCATGGCATATGTGGTAGACCAAGCAAACGTTATGTACACAAACCTGGATCACGGCGGGCTTCTTCCTCTCTTCGTCCTTTAGATCCTTCTCTGGTCCCAGGATTGTGGTGTACTCAACATCTAGCCCAGCGACCCACTCATCATCTGAGTTTTCGAACATGCGTCTGAATCGAGAAAGGCATCCTTTCACCGTCGCGGAAGAACGGGTGTAGATGACGTCGAACTCATCGTCGGTGATGGTTCTAACCTTGTACTCACCGCTGATCGTGGAGATTTGGGACGCCATGGATTTGGGAGGAGGGTTAGGATTAGTGGAACTGTCGTAATGTGAATGGACGGGACAACTAGGAGCGAACCGCCGTAGTATTGAAGGACGTGCGGGGACGAGTAGGAGCAAACTGCCAGCGTGCGAACGGCAGGGTAGTGGCTTTCCATTCTCCCATGATACGGGCTTCCGAGAGCCCTTGGATCTGAGATCGAACGGTTGCATGGCATGATTCTAGACCTATGGGTGAATATCCTATCTTGGAGGGTTATTCTGCAAATTTTCAGCAACTTAGCATGCGACCGTTTGATCTCAGATCCAAGGGCTGCCAGCAGCCCGTATCATGGTCGCGCCTACCATGACCGTCGCGTCGCTCGCGCGGTCGCGCCCTTGGAGATTTAACACGGTGCATTAGGCTATCTAATGTTGGCATGTCATACATAGTCATCACTTAGTCACTCATACTACAACAAGGTTGGCTATAAGGTTGGCTATAAGTGTATTTTTTTACTCCTCTCTATCTCTTTCTTCGTACTCCCTCCGTCCCATAATATAAGAATTTTTTTGACACTAGCGTAGTGCCAAAAATGTTCTTATATTGTGGGACATAGGGAGTACTAGTATTTATTGCATTTGCCAAGGAGTGACCTCTTCCAATAAAATGGTGTTGCTAAGTTTTCTTCATTTAATTAGCTATAGACTCAAAATTGTCTTTTCACCTAGGTACACGCGCTTAGCACCGTTTCTTCCTTGGGTCACCAAACTAGTCTCTCTCTTCTTGATTAACTTGCCACATCAGACTTTATGCCTATGTGGCAAGCTTAAGCACCTATAGGAGGAAGTAAAAGTAAGTACAATAGTGTGCTTTACATGGCATTTTTGCATATGTGGAGGAAATAGAGACAAGGAAAAAGTGGAGAAGTGGGCTCTCATGCAAGAGCCAGCCTCTACTACATGGTGGAGCATTGGGAGAGGCACCTGTATGGAGGTGGTCAGGAATCGGGAGACTCACGCCGGTCGTAGCACCGTAGTTAAAATGATAATGGTGTTGGAAATATGCCCTAGAGGCAATAATAAATTAGTTATTATTATATTTCCTTGTTCATGATAATCATTTATTATCCATGCTAGAATTGTATTGATAGGAAACTCAGATACATGTGTGGATACATAGACAACACCATGTCCCTAGTAAGCCTCTAGTTGACTAGCTCATTGATCAATAGATGGTTACGGTTTCCTGACCATGGACATTGGATGTCGTTGATAACGGGATCACATCATTAGGAGAATGATGTGATGGACAAGACCCAATCCTAAGCCTAGCACAAGATCATGTAGTTCGTATGCTAAAGCTTTTCTAATGTCAAGTATCATTTTCTTAGACCATGAGATTGTGCAACTCCTGGATACCGTAGGAGTGCTTTGGGTGTGCCAAACGTCACAACGTAACTGGGTGGTTATAAAGGTACACTACAGGTATCTCCGAAAGTGTCTGTTGGGTTGGCACGAATCGAGACTGTGATTTGTCACTCAGTGTAAACGGAGAGGTATCTCTGGGCCCACTCGGTAGGACATCATCATAATGTGCACAATGTGATCAAGGAGTTGATCACGGGATGATGTGTTACAGAACGAGTAAAGAGACTTGCCGGTAAGGAGATTGAACAAGGTATCGCGATACCGACGATCGAATCTCGGGCAAGTATCGTACCGCTAGACAAAGGGAATTGTATACGGGATTGATTAAGTCCTTGACATCGTGGTTCATCCGATGAGATCATCGTGGAACATGTGGGAGCCAACATGGGTATCCAGATCCCGCTGTTGGTTATTGACCGGAGAGTTATCTCGGTCATGTCTGCATGGTTCCCGAACACGTAGGGTCTACACACTTAAGGTTCGATGACGCTAGGGTTATAAGGAATAGATATACGTGGTTACCGAATGTTGTTCGGAGTCCCGGATGAGATCCCGGACGTCACGAGGAGTTCTGGAATGGTCCGGAGGTAAAGATTTATATATGGGAAGTCCTGTTTTGGTCACCGGAAAAGTTTCAGGGTTTATCGGTAACGTACCGGGACCACCGGGAGGGTCCCGGGGGTCCACCAAGTGGGGCCACAAGCCCCGGAGGGCTGCATGGGCCAAGTTTGGGAGGGGACCAGCCCCAGGTGGGCTGGTGCGCCCCCCCACAAGGGCCCAAGGCGCCTAAGGGGAGGAGGGGGGCAAACCCTAAGGGCAGATGGGCCTTAGGGCCCATGCCTGGTGCGCCTCCCTCTCCCCTCCACCTGGCCGCCACCTAGATGGGATCTGGGGGCTGCCGCCACCCCTAGGGAGGGAACCCTAGGTGGGGGCACAGCCCCTCCCCTCCCCCTATATATACTTGAGGTTTGGGCTGCCCAAGACACATGAGTTCCTCTCCTTCTTGGCGCAGCCCTACCCCTCTCCCTCCTCGTCTCTTGCGGTGCTTGGTGAAGCCCTGCTGGAGTACCACGCTCCTCCACCA
This sequence comes from Triticum urartu, assembly GCF_056163025.1. Classification (NCBI taxonomy): domain Eukaryota; kingdom Viridiplantae; phylum Streptophyta; class Magnoliopsida; order Poales; family Poaceae; genus Triticum; species Triticum urartu. The sequence continues at coordinate 107,128,945 of NC_141875.1, read as the reverse complement.
CCACCACGCCGTCGTGCTGCTGCTGGATGGAGTCTTCCTCAACCTCTCCCTCTCTCCTTGCTAGATCAAGGCATGGGAGACGTCACCGGGCTGTGCGTGTGTTGAACGCGGAGGTGCCGTCCGTTCGGCACTAGGATCTCCGGTGATTTGGATCACGACGAGTACGACTCCTTCAACGCCGTTCTCTTGAACGCTACCGCTTAGCGATCTACAAGGGTATGTAGATGCACTCTCCTTCCCCTCGTTGCTGGTTTCTCCATAGATAGATCTTGGTGACACGTAGGAAAATTTTGAATTTCTGCTACGTTCCCCAACAGTGGCATCATGAGCTAGGTCTATGCGTAGTTACTATGCACGAGTAGAACACAAAGTAGTTGTGGGCATTGATATTGTCAATTATCTTGCCGTTACTAGTCTTATCTTGATTCGGCGGCATCGTGGGATGAAGCGGCCCGGACCAACCTTACACGTACGCTTACGTGAGACCGGTTCCACCGACTGACATGCACTAGTTGCATAAGGTGGCTGGCGGGTGTCTGTCTCTCCCACTTTAGTCGGATCGGATTCGATGAGCAGGGTCCTTATGAAGGGTAAATAGAAATTGGCAATTCACGTTGTGGTTTTGGCGTAGGTAAGAAACGTTCTTGCTAGAAACCCATAGCAGCCACGTAAAACATGCAAACAACAATTAGAGGATGTCTAACTTGTTTTTGCAAGGTATGCTATGTGATGTGATATGGCCAAAGGATGTGATGAATGATATATGTGATGTATGAGATGATCATGTTCTTGTAATAGGAATCACGACTTGCATCTCGATGAGTATGAAAACCGGCAGGAGCCATAGGAGTTGTCTTAATTTATTTATGACCTGCGTGTCAACATAAACGTCATGTAATTACTTTACTTTATTGCTAACCGTTAGCTGTAGTAGTAGAAGTAATAGTTGGCGAGATAACTTCATGAAGACACGATGATGGAGATCATGATGATGGAGATCATGGTGTCATGCCGGTGACAACGATGATCATGGAGCCCCGAAGATGGAGATCAAGAGGAGCAAAATGATATCGGCCATATCATGTCACTATTTGATTGCATGTGATGTTTATCATGTTTATACATCTTATTTGCTTAGAACGACGGTAGTAAATAAGATGATCCCTCATTAAAATTTCAAGAAAGTGTTCCCCCTAACTGTGCACCGTTGCGAAAGTTCGTCGTTTCAAAGCACCACATGATGATCGGATGTGATAGATTCTTACGTTCGAATACAACGGGTGTTGACGAGCCTAGCATGTACAGACATGGCCTCGGAACACAAGCAAAACACTGAGGTTGACTTGACGAGCCTAGCATGTACAGACATGGCCTCGGAACACAAGAGACCGAAAGGTCGAGCATGAGTCGTATGGTAGATACGATCAACATGAAGATGTTCACCGATGTTGACTAGTCCGTCTCATGTGATGATCGGACACGGCCTAGTTGACTCGGATCATGTAATCACTCAGATGACTAGAGGGATGTCTATCTGAGTGGGAGTTCATAAGATGAACTTAATTATCCTGAACATAGTCAAAAGGTCTTCGCAAATTATGTCATGGCTCGCGCTTCAGTTCTACTGTTTAGATATGTTCCTAGAGAAAAAAAATTAGTTGAAAGTTGATAGTAGCAATTATGCAGACAATAGAAGGCTTATGTCCTTAATGCACCACTCAGTGTGCTGAACCTCGAACGTCGTCTGTGGATGTTGCGAACATCTGACATACACATTTTGATAACTACGTGATGGTTCAGTTAAACGGTTTAGAGTTTAGGCACCGAAGACGTTTTGAAACGTCGCGAAACATATGAGATGTTTCGCGGGCTGAAATTGGGATTTCAGGCTCGTGCCCACGTCAAGAAGTATAAGACCTCCACGATTTTCTTAGCCTGCAAACTAAGGGAGGAAAGCTTAATTGTTGAGCTTGTGCTCAGATTGTCTGAGTACAACAATCATTTGAATCGAGTGGGAGTTGATCTTCCAGATGAGATAGTGATGTTTCTCCGAAGTCATTACCAATAAGCTGCTAGAGCTTCATGATGAACTATAATATATCAGGGACATATATGATGATCCTTGAGATATTCGCGATGTTTGACACCACAAAAGTAGAAATCAAGAAGGAGCATCAATTGTTGATGGTTGGTGAAACCACTAGTTTCAAGAGGGGCAAGGGCAAGAAGGGATACTTCATGAAACGGCAATTCAGTTGCTGCTCTAGTGAAGAAACCCAAGGTTGAACCCAAACCCGAGACTAAGTGCTTCTGTAATAAGGGGAACAGCCACTGGAGCAGAATTACCCTAGATGCTTGGTAGATGAGAAGGCTGGCAAGGTCAATAGAAGTGTATTGGATATACATTGTGTTAATGTGTACTTTACTAGTACTCCTAGTAGCACCATGGAATTAGATACCGGTTCAGTTGCTAAATGTTAGTAAACTCGAAATAAAAGGTTGCGGAGTAAACAGAGACTAGCTAAAGGTGAGCTGGCAATATGTGTTGGAAGTTTTTCCAAGCTTGATGTTATCAAGCATCGCACGCTCCCTCTACCATCGAGATTGGTGTTTGCGTTGAGCATAGACATGATTGGATTATGTCTATCGCAATACGGTTGTTCATTTAAGGAGAATAATGGTTACTCTGTTTATTTGAATAATACCTTCAATGGTCTTGCACCTAAAATGAATGGTTTATTGAATCTCGATCGTAGTGATACACATGTTCATGCCAAAAGATATAAGATAGTAATGATAGTACCACCTACTTGTGGCACTGCCACGTAAGTCATATCGGTATAAAACGCATGAAGAAGCTCCATGTTGATGGATCTTTGGGCTCACTCATTTTGAAAAGTTTGAGACATGCGAACCATGTCTATTGGTGTATATGCATGAAGAAACTCCATGCAAATGGACCGTTTGGACTCACTTGATTTTGAATCACTTGAGACATGCAAATCATACCATATGGGCAAGATGACTGAAAGCCTCGTTTTCAGTAAAATGGAACTAGAAAGCAACTTGTTGAAAGTAATACATTTTGATGTATGCAATCCAATGAGTGTTGAGGCGTGTAGTGGATATCGTTATGTTCTTACTTCACAAATGATTTGAGTAGATGTTGAGTATATTTACTTGATGAATACGAGTCTGAATTATTGAAAGGTTCAAGTAATTTCAGGGTGAAGTTGAAAGATCATCCTGACAAGAGGATAAAATGTCTATGATATGATCATAGAGATGAATATCTGAATTACGAGTTTGGCACAGAATTAAGACATTGTGGAAATTGTTTCACAACTAATACAGCCTGGAACACCATAGTTTGATGGTGTGTCCGAACATCATAACTGCACCCTATTGGATATGATGCATACCATGATGTCTCTTATCGAATTACCACGATAGTTTATGGGTTAGGCATTAGAGACAACCACATTCACTTTAAATAGGGCACCACGTAATTCCGATGAGATGACACCGTATGAACTATGGTCTAGAGAAACCTAAGTTGTCATTTCTTAAAAGTTTGGGGCTGTGACGCTTATATGAAAAAGTTTCAGGCTGATAAGCTCGAACCCAAAGCGGATAAATGCATCTTCATAGGACACCCAAAACAGTTGGGTATACCTCCTGTCTCAGATCCGAAAGCAATAAGGGATTGTTTCTAGAATCGGGTCCTTTCTCGAGGAAAAGTTTCTCTCGAAAGAATTGAGTGGGAGGATGGTGGAGACTTGATGAGGTTATTGAACCGTCTCTTCAACTAGTGTGTGGCAGGGCATAGGGAGTTGTTCCTGTGCCACCTACACCAATTGAAGTGGAAGCTTATGATAGTGATCATGAAACTTCAGATCAAGTCACTACCAAACCTTGTAGGACGACAAGGATGCGTACTACTTCAGAGTGGTACGGAATCCTGTCTTGGAAGTCATGTTGCTAGACAACAATGAACCTACGAGCTATGGAGAAGCGATGGTGGGCCCAGATTCTGATAAATGGCTCGAGGCCATAAAATCCGAGAGAGGATCCATGTATGAAAACAAAGTGTAGACTTTGGCAGAACGGCTCGATGGTCGTAAGGCTGTTGAGTACAGATGGATTTTAAAAGGAAGACGGACAATGATGGTAAATGTCACCATTAAGAAAGCTCGACTTGTCGTTAAGATGTTTCTCGACAAGTTCAAGGAGTTGACTACGATGAGACTTTCTCACTCGTAGCGATGCTAAGAGTTTGTTGGAATTATATTAGCGATTACTGCATTATTTATGAAATCTTGCAGATAGGATGTCAAAAACCATTGTTTCCTCGACGATTTTCTTGAGGAAAGGTTGTATACAACCGGAAGGTTTTGTCAATCCTGAAATATGCTAACAAATATGCAAAGCTCCAGCAATCCTTCTAAGGACTGGAGTAAGCATCTCGGAGTTTGAATGTATGCTTTGATGAGATGATCAAAGTTTTGGGTGTATACAAAGTTTATGAGAAACTTGTATTTCCAAAGAAGTGAGTGGGAGCACTATAGAATTTCCGATGAGTATATGTTGTTAACATATTGTTGATCGGAAATGATGTAGAATTTCTGGAAAGCATGCAGAGTTATTTGAAAAGTGTTTTTCAATGGAAAACCTGGATTAGGCTACTTGAGTATTGAGCATTAAGATCTATAAGGATAGATCGAAACGCTTAATAGTACTTTCAAATGAATACATACCGTGACAAGATTTTGAAGGAGTTCAAAATGGATCGGCAAAGAAGGAGTTCTTGGCTGTGTTATAAGGTGTGAACATTGAGTAAGACTCGAAACCTGACCGCGGTAGAATAGAGAGAAAGGACGAAGGTCGTCCCCTATGCTTTAGACGTAGGCTCTACAGTATGCTATGCTGTGTATCGCACCTGAAGTTTGCCTTGCCATGAGTCAGTCAAGGGGTACAAGAGTGATCCAAGAATGGATCACAGGACAGCGGTCAAAGTTATCCTTAGTAACTAGTGGACTAAGGAATTTTCTCGATTATGGAGGTGGTAAAAGAGATCGTCGTAAAGGGTTACGCTGATGCAAACTTTGACACTAATCCAGATTATTCTGAGTAGTAAACTGGATTCGTATAGTAGAACAGTTATTTGGAATAGATCCAAATAGAACGTGGTAGCTTCATCTAGGAGATGACATAGAGATTTGTAAAGCACACATGGATCTGAAAGGTTCAGACCCGTTGACTATAACATCTCTCACAAGCATAACATGATCAAACCCAGAACTCATCGAGTGTTAATCACATGGTAATGTGAACTAGATTATTGACTCTAGTAAACTCTTTGGGTGTTAGTCACATGGGGATGTGACCTTGAGTGTTAATCACATAGCGATGTGAACTGGATTATTGACTCTAGTGCAAGTGGGAGACTGTTCGAAATATGCCCTAGAGGCAATAATAAATTAGTTATTATTATATTTCCTTGTTCATGATAATCGTTTATTATCCATGCTAGAATTGTATTGATAGGAAACTCAGATACATGTGTGGATACATAGACAACACCATGTCCCTAGTAAGCCTCTAGTTGACTAGCTCGTTGATCAATAGATGGTTACGGTTTCCTGACCATGGACATTGGATGTCGTTGATAACGGGATCACATCATTAGGAGAATGACGTGATGGACAAGACCCAATCCTAAGCCTAGCACAAGATCATGTAGTTCGTATGCTAAAGCTTTTCTAATGTCAAGTATCATTTTCTTAGACCATGAGATTGTGCAACTCCCGGATACCGTAGGAGTGCTTTGGGTGTGCCAAACGTCACAACGTAACTGGGTGGCTATAAAGGTACACTAAAGGTATCTCCGAAAGTGTCTGTTGGGTTGGCACGAATCGAGACTGGGATTTGTCACTCAGTGTAAACGGAGAGGTATCTCTGGGCCCACTCGGTAGGACATCATCATAATGTGCACAATGTGATCAAGGAGTTGATCACGGGATGATGTGTTATAGAACGAGTAAAGAGACTTTCCGGTAACGAGATTGAACAAGGTATCGGGATACCGACAATCGAATCTCGGGCAAGTATCGTACCGCTAGACAAAGGGAATTGTATACGGGATTGATTAAGTCCTTGACATCGTGGTTCATCCGATGAGATCATCGTGGAACATGTGGGAGCCAACATGGGTATCCAGATCCCGCTGTTGGTTATTGACCGGAGAGTTATCTCGGTCATGTCTGCATGGTTCCCGAACCCGTAGGGTCTACACACTTAAGGTTCGATGACGCTAGGGTTATAAGGAATAGATATACGTGGTTACCGAATGTTGTTCGGAGTCCCGGATGAGATCCCGGACATCACGAGGAGTTCCGGAATGGTCCGGAGGTAAAGATTTATATATGGGAAGTCCTGTTTTGGTCACCGAAAAAGTTTCGGGGTTTATCGGTAACGTACCGGGACCACCGGGAGGGTCCCGGGGGTCCACCAAGTGGGGCCACAAGCCCCGGAGGGCTGCATGGGCCAAGTGTGGGAGGGGACCAGCCCCAGGTGGGCTGGTGCGCCCCCCCCCCCCCCCACAAGGGCCCAAGGCGCCTAAGGGGAGGAGGGGGGGAAAACCCTAAGGGCAGATGGGCCTTAGGGCCCATGCCTGATGCGCCTCCCTCTCCCCTCCACCTGGCCGCCACCCAGATGGGATCTGGGGGCTGCCGCCACCCCTAGGGAGGGAACCCTAGGTGTGGGCGTAGCCCCTCCCCTCCCCCTATATATACTTGAGGTTTGGGCTGCCCAAGACACACGAGTTCCTCTCCTTCTTGGCGCAGCCCTACCCCTCTCCCTACTCGTCTCTTGCGGTGCTTGGCAAAGCCCTGCTGGAGTACCACGCTCCTCCACCACCACCACGTCGTCGTGCTGCTACTGGATGGAGTCTTCCTCAACCTCTCCCTCTCTCCTTGCTGGATCAAGGCATGGGAGACGTCACCGGGCTGTACGTGTGTTGAACGCGGAGGTGTCATCCGTTCGGCACTAGGATCTCCGGTGATTTGGATCACGACGAGTACGACTCCTTCAACCCCGTTCTCTTGAACGCTTCTGCTTAGAGATCTACAAGGGTATGTAGATGCACTCTCCTTCCCCTCGTTGCTGGTTTCTCCATAGATAGATCTTGGTGACACGTAGGAAAATTTTGAATTTCTGCTACATTCCCCAACAAATGGCAAGTCAAATCATGGGGCGCCACCTATCGAGCAGTAACTCGCTGTCAAATCACACGGCCCTACGTTTGCAGCAGCCTACTCTCTCGTCTTCTTGCGCCTCTGTCGAACCGACTAGGCGGAACTGCCCCACCACCTACCGCGCAGGAAAAGCCCCGCCCTCGACTTTTAAATAGTATACAGTATACTAATTTTGTATCCATGGATTGCGCCCGCGCCATGGAGCAAAGCGTCTAGAAAACGGAGGAGAGACTGTGGTCTTGCAATAGAGAAGAGGGAGAGGCGAGACGGTGGTTTTGGAATGGAGATGATGGAGAGGAGAGGAGGTGGTTTTGCAATGGAGAAGATCAGAAGAGGGGGCGAGATGGTGGTTTTGGAATGGAGATGATGGAGAGGAGAGGAGGTGGTTTTGCAATGGAGAAGAGGGAGAGGAGCGTGCCGCAGCGATTTAGGATTGGACGAGAGGGCCGGCGCGCTGTGACTGGATCAAAATCAAAATCAATTTACCCTTCAATTAAGAAAGCGACCCCACATTAACTAGTCTCCCTTTTATTCTGGGGTATAATTGACCATGATTTTCGCACATAAAATATATGTTATACGTTGCAAAAATAATATAATTTGAAAGTACATTCAGATACGAACCAAACGATACAATTTTTGGTGACATGCATTCACATTTTGCTTGTCAAATACACTACGTGGTCAAACTTTGACCCAAAATACGCAAAACAACAAAAAAATACTTCCAAGACTAGCGCCGCTCTTCCGCTCTTCTCCTCTTAAACCACCGCCGCTCCTCTCCTGTTCCAGTCTAAATGTAGCACCACTCCTCTCCTCTTCCATTTCAAAACCACCGCCCCTCCTCTCCTGTTCCAGTCCAAAACCAGTGTCGCTCCTCTCCCGTTCTAATACAAAACCAGCGCTGCTCCTCTCCTCTTCCATTCAAAAACCACCGCTGGCGAGTGAAGGTGCTGTGGAGAAGTAGATCGATGGAGGAGTACAACCGATACGTGAGGATCGCAGACGGCGACCCTGTGAAGCTAGCTAGGATGTTGGAGATACAGTCTTGGTTTGACAACAAGGACCAACTAGCGGCGACGGCGACATCCATGGCCAAATATCTGCAACAGAGCGAAAAGGCGGCGATACTCCCAAAGGGAGTCGCGCCGGAGTACATAGAGCTGCTCCTCTGGGCCATGGAGCAAACAGATTCATCGAATCCGATCATGAGGGAGCGGTGGTGGGAGTATCAATCCCAGATGGAGCATCCACCAGAGATTGAAGGATCGAGCATCTACAGGGTGCCGTTTGTGAGGGTGTCCTGCCAGAGCGAGCCGGTGGAGTCTTCGTCGACCGAACCCAACTGCAAGAGGAGAAAAGAAGTTGGCCCGACGACGCTTCCCCGCCATCGTCTCCCTCGCCGTTCACATCGTCTCACGGGGTGGCTGTCTGCCGCCGAGGAATAGGAGGGGTTCCTCCCCCCCCCAGCCCAATAGTCGGGCAAGTTGTGAATTGTTAGGAAGAGCTTAGGGTTGTCAGTATTTGTAGGTTGTGAATTGTGTTTTGTGTTGTGTATTTTGAGAGTACTTTCAGATATGAATGTCTTTTGAATTTCAGATTTGCAGTATTGAGCATATGAAGTATTTTATGAAGTCTAGATATCTATTTTTAGCACATAAAAAAGTGTAGTTTCATAGGAGTATAAAAGTGCAGACAATGTGATTCTCAGAGAAGAAACTGCAAGTTTCAGTTTCAGATAAGAAACTGCAAGTTCAGTTTCAGATAAGAAGCTGCAACTTTCAGAGGCAGAGCATTTATATTAACACGGCCTTTTCAAACAGGGTTAACATCATGTTGGAAGTTTTATTCATGGTCGAAAATGGAACTACCAGCCAGTTAAAATCATGCTGATCAACATTCATGCATAGCACATCTTCATATGATGCACAGTCAAAATGCCCACACAATGTCAAGTGTGCGAAACACAGAGAAAATGAGGGACGAAGTTTTGGCAAGTGTTGGACGTGGTTTTGGGCTGCCTCGTCTAGGCTTTCATTTTTAACATGCACAGCCCATGACCTCGGATGGGAGGTCCATAGGCCTGTTTGTATTTTCTTAGGGCCGTCATGTATCGACCGGCCTATGGACCTCCCATCCGAGCTTTTATTTTTGGCAGCACAATTTATGTATTTTTTTGAAGAAAATGTAGAGGTCTGTTCTATTTTTCTATATAAGAATAGGAACGCCAGGTCCAACTTATGTTTCCCTTCTAACTATATTATATATATTTAAATTATTTTATATGTTGACTGTTTAGTTCACATAATTGGCAAATAGATGACCGCTCTCGCGATCCCCTTCGCCCCCGCCACCACTGTAACGCCCCGAGACCGATGCCCAGGTGTCTTCCAGTTATTCGTCGTCGCTACCATGTCATTTGCTTGTGTGTTGCATCGTTCCATGTCATCATGTGCATTGCATCATCATGTTTCGAAACCTGCATCCGTCCGGGTCTTCCAGTTCTCTCCGTTGTCCGTTCTGAGCCCAGACACACTTGCACGCGCCCGCGGCATGTCCGAAATATTATTTTATAAGTGGCCAGAAAATGTTCTCAGAATGGGATGAAAGTTGGCATGCGGTGTTTTTATGTTGTAGGTAGGCCTCCTGCCAAGTTTCATCGCGTTCGGAGTCCGTTTGACGCCCCAACGGATAACTATAGCGGCAGTATAGCCGGTCTAACGTCGGACGTTTTCGGTCTCCGAAAACTGTTGCCGGGCTTTCCCTCTCTTTCCTCTCTAGACCGTCTACACAGCCCACTATCTACCGTTAGGTCCAACCTAACCTCTCTTGTCAGCCCGCGACCCTCCTCGCGCGCGTCCGAAAGCTGCCCCGGACCCGAACCGGACTTTCGTCGCTGTTGTGTCCAAATCATCCCCAAACATCTACAAAACGTCTTCGTTTTGTTAATTGGACTTCCTAGTCTATTTTTTCCCGACCCTCCGATTACGATCGTAGGGACGGATTAGTCCCTAAATGTCTCACTCTTTCTTTATATATATATACTCTCTAGTCTAAATCTAGACCAAACCCTAACTTCTAGGCGCTTGTCCCTACCGCCGCCGCCACACTTATTCCCCAAATCCCCATCGGGATCTCACCCACAGCCAACCACAAACCTCCCCTGGTCTCCTCCTCGTTGTCCCATCGAACCAATCCCACCGCACCAGCTCCTCCCTATCCATCGAGCGCCTCCTCCTCCCTATTCAATCCAGAGGAGTGGAGCTCCTCCGCGCCCACGCCTCCTTGCACCTTCCTTCCCTACTCCCAAAGACAGCAACAAGCGAGTGCCCAAGCCCCTGTCGAGCTCTTCCTCTGCTCGCGCAACAGCATCTCGTCTTCGTCACCATGAGCCGCCAGGACCGGCCTCGTCCCTCTCCCTCCCTTTGTTCTCCTCCTCCCGTCGTCTCTCTCTCTAAGTACTCTCTCTCTCTCTCTCAGGTGCCCGTAGCCGCCGCCCAGGGAGTTCGCCGTTGACCCCATCTTCTCCGGACCCGGCTGGGATCCACCGGATCCGGGGCCCTGCGAATCGTTCCCGGCCTCACCAGCGTCACCGGACCCGTCGTCGCCGGAGCTTCGTCACGCCACCGCTTCCTTCCTCCTGCTGCTGCGTTTTCTTCTTGAGGGAGACCAGCGCCCCGACCTGAAGCCCGTGTCCCTGCCTCGCGTGGACCTCGCCCTGCCTCCGCTCGATCTGCCTACGAGGCCCAGCTCCCTCCTTCGCGCGAAGCCCATTTACAGCAATGCCCTGCCTCCTTTCGCCTGGGCCGGCCTCGCCTCGGCCTGCTTTGGCTCCCGATGGACCTCCACGTCGCCCGCACCTGGGCCTCCTTGCGCAAGGCCCAGCGCGCCAGCACCCCTCTGCAGCCTGCTCCTTTGACCGGGCCGAAGCCCATGGGTGAGGCCACCCACAGAGCCCATCCTTTGTTTTATTTCTACCGTTGGGCCAGACTGCAGTTTTGGCCCGAGATGTGTTTTTTTTCGCAGAACGTTTTAGCTAATTTTCCTGAGAACGCAGATTTACAGAAAAGCCCTTACACTTCATGCATTTAGTAACTCACCAACCGTGCATCGGATTAAAACAATTTATATATGAAACTTGCTTAGAAATTCATCTAGTTTCATAATATGTCACTCTCATCCATGTTTAACATGTTTAAAATGTTGTTTGTTTAAATTTGCTTAATAACTTGCTAAAATGATTTATTTCATAACTAAATAACCGTAACTCGGTTTGTAACAAACTTTATATGTAAATGGGGTAGAAAAATGTCTAGTTTAACATGGTGGCTTTACTTTGCATGTTTAAAAACTCTAAAATTGTGTTTAGGGCAGAACAGTACCAAACCTAATATATGCATATGAGGATTTACCGGAATTGTTGTTCGTTGCTTCCGGCCTCATTTAAGCTTGCCTAGATAGGTAGTTTTATTATGTTTCACCCTCTTGCCATGTTTAACAACATTTAATATTGTTGGGTACATAAACAAGTTCGAACCAAATAAGTCACGTGGTGTTTCGTCAATATGCAACGGAGTTGCATATTGAGCTCCACTTAATTTGTAGTATTGTTTGTGCATATTGCCATGCCGTGCTTCATTAAACCGAACATGCATCATACTTGATTGTGCATCATGCCATGTTCATGTGTTGGTTGTTTACTATGTTGTTTGCTCCTTTTCCGGTGTTGCTTCTTCGGGTTGGTTCCGATAACGTCGTGTTGTGAGGATCCGTTCATCTACGTCTGTTTGTCTTCTTCATGGAATCGTTCTTCTTCCTTGCGGGATCTCAGGCAAGATGACCATACCCTCGAAATCACTTCTATCTTTGCTTGCTAGTTGCTCGCTCTTTTGCTATGCCTATGCTACGATACCTACCACTCTCTTATCATTGCCTCCCATATCGCCATGAGCCTCTAACCCACCTTGTCCTAGCAAACCGTTGTTTGGCTATGTTACCGCTTTGCTCAGCCCCTCTTATAGCGTTGTTAATTGCAGGTGAAGATTGAAGTTTGTTCCTTGTTGGAACATGGAGATCGTTCCTTGTTGGAACATTGTTTTGCTTGTTGGGATATCACAATATCTCTTATTTAATTAATGCATCTATATACTTGGTAAAGGGTGGAAGGCTCGGCCTTATGCCTGGTGTTTTGTTCCACTCTTGCCGCCCTAGTTTCCGTCATATCGGTGTTATGTTCCCGGATTTTGCGTTCCTTACGCGGTTGGGTAATAATGGGAACCCCTTGACAGTTCGCCTTGAATAAAACTCTTCCAGCAATGCCCAACATTGGTTTTACCATTCGCCACCTAGCCTTTTCTTTTCCCTTGGGGGTCGCGCGCCCAAGGGTCATCATTATTTTAACCCCCCCCCCCCGGGGCCAGTGCTCCTCTGAGTGTTGGTCCGACCGAGCAGACTGCGGGGCCACCTCGGGGAAACTTGAGGTTTGGTTTTACTCGTAGGATGTCTCATCTGAGTCTGCCCTGAGAACGAGATATGTGCAGCTCCTATCGAGATTTGACGGCACATTCGGGCGGTGTTGCTGGACTTGTTTTACCATTGTCGAAATGTCTTGTAACCGGGATTGCGAGTCTGATCGGGTCTTCCCGCTAGAAGGAATATCCTTCGTCGACCGTGAGAGCTTGTCATGGGCTAAGTTGGGACACCCCTGCAGGGTTTTGAACTTTCGAAAGTCGTGCCCGCGGTTATGGGCAGATGGGAATTTGTTAATGTCCGGTTGTAGATAACTTGAACCTTAACTTAATTAAAATGCATCAACCGCGTGTGTAACCGTGATGGTCTCTTTCCGGCGGAGTCTAGGAAGTGAACACGGTGTTCGAGTTATGCTTGACGTAGGTTGTTCTAGGATCACTTCTTGATCATAGTTTCTCGATCGTGCTTTGCCTTCTCTTCTCGCTCTCATTTGCGTATGTTTTGCCACCATATATGCTAGTCGCTTGCTGCAGCCCACCTCATACCTTTTAACCTTCCTATAAGCTTAAATAGTCTTGATCGCGAGGGTGTGAGATTGCTGAGTCCCCGTGACTCACAGATACTTCCAAAACCAGTTTGCAGGTGCCGATGTTATAGAGCAGGTGACGCAACCAAGCTCAAGGAGGAGCTCGATGAAGATCTTGTCCTTTGTGTTGTTTCATTCTAGTTGATCAGTAGTGGAGCCTAGTTGGGGTCGATCGGGGACCTTGTCGCATTTGGGGTTCTTCTTTTATTTTGGTTCCGTAGTCGGACCTTGATTGTATTTGGATGTTGCAATGCTTTATTCATGTTTTGTGTGAAGTGGCGATTGTAAGCCAACTATGTATTTTTTTCCCCTTTACTTATCTACATGGGTTGTGTGAAGATTACCTCACTTGCGACATTGCTTTCAATGCGGTTATGCCTCTAAGTCGTGCTTCGACACGTGGGAGATATAGCCGCATCGAGGGCGTTACAAGTTGGTAATCAGAGCCTTCCCCGACCTTAGGAGCCCCCCCTTCTTGATCGAATTAGCTGACGAGATGAGTCTAGAAAAAAATGCTTTGAGTTATTTAGGAATTATATATCGGAGAGTTAGGAATTCTTTTTACTCCCCAGTCCCTTCGTCGCTCTGGTGAGGCATCCTGACGTAGAGTTTTGTCTCTTCTCTTCTCAAATTTCACTAAAAAAAATTAGGATCACGCGGGTATCTTGGAATCATTTCGATCGATTTGTGATGAGAACATTGTTCTTGGTGCCTCCTGTCATTTAGGGGTTGTGGCAGTGTCCCGGGGAGTTGAGCTCCGAGGTGTTGTCATCACAATTTTATCGTTGCAGTTCTGGAATACCTGAGTTTAGTTTCGCCGACATCAAAAATCTCTTTTATGCAGTTGTTGGTGAGATAACCTCGACGCCACCCAGTACTGGGGCGGGAGTTCAGGAGTATTGCCATAACTCGTATAACGGATGCTTTTCGAAGGTTGAGGTAGATGATTTACGAAGGTTTCTTGGTTATTGTTGAAGGATGGATACAGCTGGATGTTGGATTTGCTAGTTTTGGGTGAGATATTATGCTTCCCCTGTATCCCCAACACCTGATTGCATAACCGGAAAGGTTCGGGAGTTTCATAGGTGGGAATTCAAGTAGCTCTTAGAATATCTTTCCGATAGATGTATGATATGAAATTGGGGTTCGACGTCTAGTGGTCCGCCTATTCACGGTTGGTTTTACAGTGGTCTCGTTGTGTCTTAAAGAGTCCTTGGCTATGCCGACTCGGGGACACTTCGTATGTCATGTGCACTGCCTTGTACATGATGGTGCTGTACGATCGACCCCGTGTAGGCCCCACCACGAAAATTTCGGACGAAATCTCTATCATATGTTTGTTCCGGCTTATTCTGCAAGTCAATCCTTTGTTTTTTTTTTTGAGTTATGGTATTCGAGTTGCTTCGAAGTCAAATGTTGATTCCATACTTTTCCTAAGCGGTGTTCTCATACTCCAATGTGAACACTAATCCTTCATGATAATCGGGATTGACATGTCAATCCTTTTTCAACCGGCTTGTCTCTCTTCAAGTGGATCCGATCATTTCAACATCAGCAAGATCAATTACCATTTCTTCTCAACGGTGTTTGTTTTCATCTGTCTCCAAGTTGCCTTTGTTTTTCCCTCCCTCCCACCCTTGTTTCTTCAAGGACTCAGATTTCTTAATCAAGTATCCATTTTATTCATGTGAATTTTCTCCATTCCTTTTCGTTAATGTTCTTACCCGGTGGTTCTCATGTAGATGCTCTACTAGTTCAATATTCTCCATTCTCTTCTTCTCCGGTGGATTCAATTCAAGCTTTTGGTGTCGATCAAATCCTTTTCCTCGTTTCAAATATGTTCTTATGCCGGTGCACCTCTTAATCTTCCCCGCTTGCTATTCTATTGTTCCGGAGTGCTCAAGATATCTCAATAGGCTTGTCTTGTCATTCAAGATCCGTCCAACCTATTTCGAGGTTGTTATTTCAATTCAAGCCATTTAATTCAACCGGTGCAATCTTTCTTTTAAATCGTTCAACGGTGTATCTTTTGAGTGGGCCCTAACCCACAGGTTTTTTTCCAGGATCTTACCTGACTCTTCTTATTCTTCCGGAGTTATTCTCAAATTCATTTCAAAGTTTAACGTAAGAATGAGTTATCATCAGTCAAATGCTTTTCTCCAAGATCATTCTTTTCTTTCATCGTTGGTTCAACCTTTCTAATTTTTCATCCCGGAGTATCTCAACAATTTAGTGGTGTTTCTCATCGTCATTCTCAGATTTTGGAAGACCGAAGAAGATTCTTCTTTCAATCTTGCTCTTTTCTCTTCAAGATTCGTGATTCTAGCTTTATGCCATTCTCTCATAATTATTTTCGGTTGTGAGAATTCTTTTCACCCTTCCGGAGCAATTCAGGAGTCTTTTCAGTTTGATTATCCAGAGCCCATCATCTCAAAGTTATTCGTTCTCAGCCTTTCAGCTGTCATTCTCCAAATCTTACCGGTGCATCATTCAATATTCTCTAATCAGTTCGTGATCCCTTCGTTCACTTGTATCTAAATTCTCTAAAGTATCCTCGTTCATTTCATAATTCTTCCCGGTGTTCCTCTGTCTTTCCTTTGGTCATTTTAATTCTAACGGTGGTTCGTTCAAGAGTTCTCTTATTTATCAATTTATTCGATGTTCCAATCCTACCGGCGGTTCGTTGAAGACATTCTCAAGTTTATGTTATATCTCTCTTAATCTTTTCTACGAGAATAAGTAATATGTCAAATACGTTGATTGTCATCAATTTAATTGATGAAGGACAAGCATAATGTAATTCTTATTCTTGTTTCATCCTAATGATTATTCCTTATTCCGGAGGTTCTTCAAATTCTCGATTCAAGTTGTCCATCTTTCTTTTCCGGAGTTCCAAGTTTCCACTCTATCTCGTCGAAAAGCTTCATCTAAATCATTGCAAGTCTTCACCTTGTGTTTCCGACTTCTCTTTATTTTGTTATTCTTTTGTTACTGGAGTTCTTCATGGAGGTTCTACATGATAGTTCATCAAGGATTTATTTCCTTCTCGAAGTGTTCATCGAGATTCTTTTCTAAGGAGCTCAAGCATTCTTCATCTTGCAATCCGGAGTGCAATTCTTTCTATCTTATCTTTTGTGGTGGTGTTATGTCATTTTCGATAATTTTTCCTTCATGTTTCACGATTCACAAGTTATCAAGAATGAGATATCTTAAATCCATCAATCTCTTCATTGAAGTATTCTTGGGTTATATTTCACCTGAAGCTTTCCCCAAGGATTGTTGCTATTTATGGTGCTTAAATGATCCAAGTTCTTCATTTATCCTCCCGGTGAAATAAGTTTCTTGTCTCCTTGTTCTTATCAATCAAATTCTTTTGCCGTGAGTGGCAGGTTGTCACCTCATATTTTGAGCTGTATTTCATAAGACCATATCAAGCTGATCTTTTCGTTGTTGTGTTTCCAACAACTCCGTTCGACCCTTCTCCTAAGGATACCTTTTCAAGTTCCTTTGTGGCAGAAGTTGGCATTTTCTTCTCCATTCTTTTATTTCAATTATCTATATTCTATTCTTTCGTTCCGGAGGCATTGTGTTGTTGCTCTTTTCAACCAATCATCTCATTTTGTCAAAGATCATGCTCTTTTCATGCCTATCCATTTAACCGGAGTGTTGTGCCCTTTTTTCTCAAGTATCTTCTCATCTTATCAAGTTCTTATTCAATCCCTTCCCTTTTCAATCGAAGTTCTGCCCGAAGTTGTTCTTCCTTGTTCATTTTTTCTAATGGAGTGTTTTCAACTTCACGTATCTCCATTGTAATATTTTCTCGAGTTGGCTTAACCTTTTCAAGGTTCTTTGGTCTCACTCGTTTGTCAAAGAAGCAACTTAATTTTACCTCTTCTCTTTCTCTTCCGTTTGCCCTCCGGTGCCATTCTAGATCTCGGGACGAGATCCTCTCGTAGTGGTGGAGTGTTGTAACGCCCCGAGACCGATGCGCCAGGTGTCTTCCAGTTATTCGTCGTCGTTGCCATGTCGTTTGCTTGCGTGTTGCATCGTGTCATGTCATCATGTGCATTGCATCATCATGTTTCAAAACCTGCATCCGTCCGGGTCTTCCGGTTCTCTCCGTTGTCCATTCTGAGCCCAGACACACTTGCACGCGCCCGCGGCATGTCCGAAATATTATTTTATAAGTGGCCGGAAAATGTTCTCGGAATGGGATGAAAGTTGGCATGTGGTGTTTTTATGTTGTAGGTAGGCCGCCTGCCAAGTTTCATCGCGTTCGGAGTCCGTTTGACGCCCCAACGGATAATTATAGCGGCGGTATAGCCGGTCTAACGTCGGACGTTTTCAGTCTCCGAAAACTGTTGCCGGGTTTTCCCTCTCTTTCCTCTCTAGACCGTCTACACAGCCCACTACCTACCGTCAGGTCCAACCTAACCTCTCTTGTCAGCCCGCGGCCCTCCTCGCACGCGTCCGAAAGCTG
Source organism: Triticum urartu (assembly GCF_056163025.1). Taxonomy (NCBI): domain Eukaryota; kingdom Viridiplantae; phylum Streptophyta; class Magnoliopsida; order Poales; family Poaceae; genus Triticum; species Triticum urartu. Next base: position 107,111,154 of record NC_141875.1, on the reverse strand, counting down.
CCCCGGACCCTAACCGGACTTTCGTCGCTGTTGTGTCCAGATCATCCCCAAACATCTACAAAACGACACCGTTTTGTTAATTGGACTTCCTAGTCTATTTTTTCCCGACCCTCCGATTACGATCGTAGGGACGGATTAGTCCCTAAATGTCTCCCTCTTTCTTTATATATATATATATACTCTCTAGTCTAAATCTAGACCAAACCCTAACTTCTAGGCGCTTGTCCCTACCGCCGCCGCCACACTTATTCCCCAAATCCCCATCGGGATCTCACCCACAACCAACCACAAACCTCCCCAGGTCTCCTCCTCGTTGTCCCATCGAACCAATCCCACCGCACCAGCTCCTCCCGATCCATCAAGCGCCTCCACCTCCCTATTCAATCCAGAGGAGTGGAGCTCCTCCGCGCCCACGCCTCCTCGCACCTTCCTTCCCTACTCCCAAAGACAGCCACGAGCGAGCGCCTGAGCCCCTGTCGAGCTCTTCCTCTGCTCGCGCAACAGCATCTCGTCTTCGTCACCATGAGCCGCCAGGACCGGCCTCGTCCCTCTCCCTCCCTTTGTTCTCCTCCTCCCGTCGTCTCTCTCTCTAAGTACTCTCTCTCTCTCTCAGGTGCCCGTAGCCGCCGCGCAGGGAGTTCGCCGTTGACCCCATCTTCTCCGGACCCGGCTGGGATCCACCGGATCCGGGGCCCTGCGAATCGTTCCCGGCCTCACCAGCGTCACCGGACCCGTCGTCGCCGGAGCTTCGTCACGCCACCGCTTCCTTCCTCCTGCTGCTGCGTTTTCTTCTTGAGGGAGACCAGCGCCCCGACCTGAAGCCCGTGTCCCTGCCTCGCGTGGACCTCGCCCTGCCTCCGCTCGATCTGCCTACGAGGCCCAGCTCCCTCCTTCGCGCGAAGCCCATTTACAGCAATGCCCTGCCTCCTTTCGCCTGGGCCGGCCTCGCCTCGGCCTGCTTCGGCTCCCGATGGACCTCCATGTCGCCCGCGCCTGGGCCTCCTTGCGCAAGGCCCAGCGCGCCAGCACCCCTCTGCAGCCTGCTCCTTTGACCGGGGCGAAGCCCATGGGTGAGGCCACCCACAGAGCCCCTCCTTTGTTTTATTTCTACCGTTGGGCCAGACTGCAGTTTTGGCCCGAGATGTGTTTTTTTTCATAGAACGTTTTAGCTAATTTTCCCGAGAACGCAGATTTACAGAAAAGCCCTTGCACTTCATGCATTTAGTAACTCACCAACCGTGCATCGGATTAAAACAATTTATATATGAAACTTGCTTAGAAATTCATCTAGTTTCATAATATGTCACTCTCATCCATGTTTAACATGTTTAAAATGTTGTTTGTTTAAATTTGCTTAATAACTTGCTAAAATGATTTATTTCATAACTAAATAACCGTAACTCGGTTTGTAACAAACTTTATATGTAAATGGGGTAGAAAAATGTCTAGTTTAACATGGTGGCTTTACTTTGCATGTTTAAAAACTCTAAAATTGTGTTTAGGGCAGAACAGTACCAAACCTAATATATGCATATGAGGATTTACCGGAATTGTTGTTCGTTGCTTCCGGCCTCATTTAAGCTTGCCTAGATAGGTAGTTTTATTATGTTTCACCCTCTTGCCATGTTTAACAACATTTAATATTGTTGGGTACATAAACAAGTTCGAACCAAATAAGTCACGTGGTGTTTCGTCAATATGCAACGGAGTTGCATATTGAGCTCCACTTAATTTGTAGTATTGTTTGTGCATATTGCCATGCCATGCTTCATTAAACCGGACATGCATCATACTTGATTGTGCATCATGCCATGTTCATGTGTTGGTTGTTTACTATGTTGTTTGCTCCTTTTCCGGTGTTGCTTCTTCGGGTTGGTTCCGATAACGTCGTGTTGTGAGGATCCGTTCATCTACATCCGTTTGTCTTCTTCATGGACTCGTTCTTCTTCCTTGCGGGATCTCAGGCAAGATGACCATACCCTCGAAATCACTTCTATCTTTGCTTGCTAGTTGCTCGCTCTTTTGCTATGCCTATGCTACGATACCTACCACTCTCTTATCATTGCCTCCCATATCGCCATGAGCCTCTAACCCACCTTGTCCTAGCAAACCGTTGTTTGGCTATGTTACCGCTTTGCTCAGCCCCTCTTATAGCGTTGTTAATTGCAGGTGAAGATTGAAGTTTGTTCCTTGTTGGAACATGGAGATCGTTCCTTTGTTGGAACATTGTTTTGCTTGTTGGGATATCACAATATCTCTTATTTAATTAATGCATCTATATACTTGGTAAAGGTGGAAGGCTCGGCCTTATGCCTGGTGTTTTGTTCCACTCTTGCCGCCCTAGTTTCCGTCATATCGGTGTTATGTTCCCGGATTTTGCGTTCCTTACGCGGTTGGGTAATAATGGGAACCCCTTGACAGTTCGCCTTGAATAAAACTCTTCCAGCAATGCCCAACATTGGTTTTACCATTCGCCACCTAGCCTTTTCTTTTCCCTTGGGGGTCGCGCGCCCAAGGGTCATCGTTATTTTAACCCCCCCCCCCCCCCCGGGGGCCAGTGCTCCTCTGAGTGTTGGTCTGACCGAGCAGACTCCGGGGCCACCTTGGGGCAACTTGAGGTTTGGTTTTACTCGTAGGATGTCTCATCTGAGTGTGCCCTGAGAACGAGATATGTGCAGCTCCTATCGGGATTTGACGGCACATTCGGGCGGTGTTGCTGGACTTGTTTTACCATTGTTGAAATGTCTTATAACCGGGATTCCGAGTCTGATTGGGTCTTCCCGCTAGAAGGAATATCCTTCATTGACCGTGAGAGCTTGTCATGGGCTAAGTTGGGACACCCCTGCAGGGTTTTGAACTTTTGAAAGTCGTGCCCGCGGTTATGGGCAGATGGGAATTTGTTAATGTCCGGTTGTAGATAACTTTAACCTTAACTTAATTAAAATGCATCAACCGCGTGTGTAACCGTGATGGTCTCTTTCCGGCGGAGTCCGGGAAGTGAACACGGTGTTGGAGTTATGCTTGATGTAGGTTGTTCTAGGATCACTTCTTGATCATAGTTTCTCGATCGTGCTTTGCCTTCTCTTCTCGCTCTCATTTGCGTATGTTTTGCCACCATATATGCTAGTCGCTTGCTGCAGCCCACCTCATACCTTTTAACCTTCGTATAAGCTTAAATAGTCTTGATCGCGAGGGTGTGAGATTGCTGAGTCCCCGTGACTCATAGATACTTCCAAAACCAGTTTGCAGGTGCCGATGTTACAGAGCAAGTGACGCAACCAAGCTCAAGGAGGAGCTCGATGAAGATCTTGTCCTTTGTGTTGTTTCGTTCTAGTTGATCAGTAGTGGAGCCCAGTTGGGGTCGATCGGGGACCTTGTCGCATTTGGGGTTCTTCTTTTATTTTGGTTCCATAGTCGGACCTTGATTGTATTTGGATGTTGTAATGCTTTATTCATGTTTTGTGTGAAGTGGCGATTGTAAGCCAACTATGTATTTTTTCCCTTTACTTATCTACATGGGTTGTGTGAAGATTACCTCACTTGTGACATTGCTTTCAACGTGGTTATGCCTCTAAGTCGTGCTTCGAAACGTGGGAGATACAGCCGCATAGAGGGCGTTACAACCACCTCCACCCTCGCCGCCGCCATAAATCTCGCCGCCACCCCCCGCCTCTTGACTCCGGGCGCGCCTGCCCCCCTTAGCAAGTCCGCTCGCGTGCCCCTTGGAGTCGCCTGCCATATCCACGAGGGAATGGCTGGAAGATAGGCAGATGTACAAGATGCATCTCCCACATGTCTACAAAGCCTTCCGGCGGATGCTCCAGCCGCTCAACTCCGTCGCGCCGGCAGTGCTACGGGAGACTCGAGGGAGGAGATGGAGGGAGCGGGCGATGCGGATCTGCGATGACGCTCTCTCCTAGACCCAGTGCACGCGCGAATGGAGGGAAGCGGAGGAGGAAGCTGCGAGGGAGGAAGCCGAGGAGGGACCGAATCTGTTCTCTCACTCGCGCGGGTATGCTCGGATGTGCAAGGATCATGTGGATTGGGAGCTGCTGAATCTAGCCCTGCGGATATACTTCGAAGGAGATTTCTCGGAGAAGCACAGGATGCCCCACCCCAGGGAGCCGCTGATTGTGTTCGTTCGATGGGAGAAAGGAGAAGTGAATTCAGGAGATCCACGTCGTGCTGCGAGATGGGAATGCTTGACTGGACTCATGCCCACCAGCACGCCACCGGAGCCGGAGTAGGTGGATCCCCTACCTTACCTCTCCCCCGAACCTATAGAAGATTGAAATTAGGCTTGCAATCTGCTTCAATTGAGCTGTCTAGTGGTTATTTCTGCTTCCTGAGAGACAATATCTGGCTGGAGGATGAGAAGGAACCAGGAACTCCGATGAATTTCCCCTATCACAATGGGGGGAGCGCCGGTTGGGCAGTCGTATGGCCCACCTCCGCCCCAAATGGGGGCACAATCTGGGCAGGCTCTTGTAATTGCCCAAGATCAATCTGCTGGTGATTCTAACTCTCAGATCAGTGGGAAATCTCAAGGCAAGAATCAGCAAAAGAAGAGACAGGACATCCAGAAAACTGCTCCTGCCCCTGCTTTGGGCCTTATGGCATACTCTGAGGTGATCTGCTACAACTGTGGGGAACCAGGGCATCATTTGGATAAATGCGTCAAGCCCAAGAGTTGTTTTATCTGCAAAGTGGTTACCCATAAAGTTGAGAATTGCCCTATCAGAAGGAAAACCCACAGTTCTGCTAGATATGTTGGAAGTGCTGCTCCAGGATTAGGGTTCTACCACATAGACCCACCTGATGAAAATGCTCGGTATCATGGCTCCCTGAAGAATGTGGGGATTGTTCGCGGAGAAGCTGGTGAAGTGACCAAGCAGGAACTTGCCACTGAGTTTGCAGACATTTACAAAACGAACTGGCCTGGCCAATCAATGCCCTAGATGAGTGGACATTCTTGGTCAAATTCCCTCCTGAAATAGATGTAGTTCAAGTTGCTGGATACCCCTGTTTTGGTCTCAAAAAAGACAATGTTTTAGTCAATGTTGAAGTCCGGAAAGGCAGGATTGAGGCTGAAGAGGACCTCCAGGAAACTTGGATCAAGATCAGGAAATTGAACCCCCAAGTGGTGTGACTCGACTATGCTGGATCAAATCACTTCCACTCCGGGGGTCTTACTGGATGTGGATTGGCAGCATAATTTCAAATAATTCTATGAAACTGTTAGGGTCAAAATCTTATGTAAAAATCCCTCCAAAATCCCTGCTGAAAGGCTTTTTGGAGTTGGGAACAAAATCTACAGGCTACTCATTGAGGTGGAGTCCTTAACCCCCACTGAAACTGGCACCTCCACCAACCTCTCTGCTGGTACATATGTCTCTGCAACTGAAACTGGTACCAATCTTACTGAAGATGTTGAATCCAACAGGAGCTCTAGATTTGAATCAGATAAAGGGCCTGCTGCCAATTCTGGGGCCCCTAACATCAGAGGACAGTCTTTTGGCCACAATCAGATGCTTGGAGAAACTACACCCACTTCAGTCCTCAAGACACACCTCCCTGATTCTCCATACACTCCTCAACTCAGCATCCACGAAAAGATCTTTGAATTCTGTGCTTGATGAAATTGATGGATTCAACCTCCTCAGGGAAATGGGGCTCTTGGAAGATGATGATCTGATGAAATTAGAAGGTTCTGTAGATCTACAAGAGGATCAAGAGGCACTTGTTGAAACAACTGAACTCCCAGACAATTTGGACTCAAAATACAACTCTGACTTCCCTGCCCTTCCTAAGGAGAAGCACCTTCCCAAATGGGGTCCTGTTCAAGCCACCAGAACCAGTGCCAGGGTAGCTGGCGACAAGAGAACCATTATTGAAAAGGCTCAATAGCTCAAAGAGGTTCAGAACCTGGAAGTGCAAAAACCCCAGGGTATAAAACACACTTCCTTCTCCAACTTTAATGATCCTTCCTTCAATGCCATTGCTGCTAAGATTGGTGTAGATGTTACTTCTCTTAATGATGGCATTGAATGCTCTTCCTTTATTTACCCTCACCAAAACAGATCTGAAGGCTTTGTTTGTGAGAATTTTTCTCTAGATGGTAGTTCTAGTTTAGACTGCCTTCGATAAAGTTGACCTTGATTTCCTTATGAAACTCCTGGAGCATAGAGGTTTTGGGGGTAAATGGACTAGTTGGATCCAGCAACTTACTCATGGGTGTTGGGGTCAAGTTAAATAACTGTGAAAGTGATTTTTTCCTTGCTGGTAAAGGCCTTAGGTAAGGTGACCCCATCTCCCCGCTTTTGTTTAATTTGGTAGTAGACGCTCTTACTAAAATGCTGAGCAAAGCTGCTGATCATAGTCTGATTGCAGGGCTCTATCTTGAGGTCTGCCCTGGTGGCATCATCTGCCTTCAATATGCAGATGATACCATCCATTTCTTAGACAATGACTCCACACATGCTAGCAATCTGGAAACTGTTCTAACCTGTTTTGAACAAGTCACAGGCATGAGAATCAACTACTCTAAAAGTGAACTCATCCCTATCAACATGGATGATCAGGAGTTAGCTGACTTCCTCTCTATTCTAGTCTGTAATAAAGGTAACTTCCCCATTAAGTACCTAGGTATCCTTCTCCACTATGATAAACTGAGGAGAGAGGATATCCAACCCCTTCTGGATAAAATCATTAAAAGGATTGCTGGGTGGAGGGGCAAACTTCTCTCTTACAGAGGTAGATTGATCCTCATACAAGCTTGTTTGGCTAGCATTCCAGTGTATCTCCTCTCCTTCTTCAAGTTCCCTAAATGGGCAGTGAACCTCATCAATTCTCATATGTCTCATTGCTTCTGGAATGATTTTGAGGGAAACAGGAAGCTACACCTTGCTAATTGGGCCCTAGTTTCTATGAAAAAAGATTTTGGAGGCCTAGGCATACCTAACCTCCAAGAATCATCTGTGTTCTAGGGTCTTGGATTAAAACATTCTATGAGGAAGACCTGAAACATTGGAAGCTTCTTATTGCCCATAAATACCTAGGAAATAAACCTAATATTTTTGTCCCTTCCTCTAGTCCTAAGACCTCTAGATTCTGGAAAGGATTAAAATCTATTATGCATGCTATGAAATTTGGCTACAGATGGAACATAGGGGATGGGAGCAGAACTAGGTTCTGAGAAGATACTTGGTTTGGCACATCCCCCCTAGCAGTCCAATTTTGGCCTATTTACTCTGTCTGCATTGAGCTTAACAAAAGTGCCAATGAAGTTTGGGACGGTCAATGCCTAAAACTCTCTTTTAGAAGGAACTTTAGTGATAGTCTCATGGAACAATGGTTCCAGCTGGAGGAAATTACCAAAAGCATTACCTTTACTGCCGAGCCGGATGCCCTGATTTGGCAGCTGGACAATAAGGGGAAGTATTCCTCCAGCTCCCTCTATCATGTTATCAACTTTAGAGGGGTTCAACCCGTGTTTATCCCTGTTGTCTGGAAATTGAGAGTTCCCCCTAAAATTCATGTATTTTTCTGGCTTCTCTCCAAAAACAAATTGATGACTAGGGATAACCTTAGGAAGAGACACATCATCAAACCCCTTGATTGTGTTTACTGCTTGGAACAAGAGTCTTGTTCTCACCTATTTTTTGAATGTATAGTTGCTAAACATCTCTGGGCCCACATTGAGGAATATTTCTCTAGTCAGATTGGCTCATCCTTCGAATCTGTCGCCAGATTCTGGATTGCTACCAAAAAGTGTTCAGTTTTAAATACTGTTAGCTCAGTTGTCCTTTGGTGCCTCTGGAAATATAGAAATGCTATGATTTTCAGTAACACCTCCTGGATTTCCATTCCGCAGGCCTTGAGGTTGATCAGGAACATGGTGAGGAACTGGGCAATTCTCTCCTCCGGATCGGACAAGGACTTGAGCTTCGTGGAAACCCTAACAAGATCCCTCCAGAAACCGTTGGCGATCACTTATGGCTGAACAAGGCTCGACCTGCTCTGGGGCTGGACCCGTGGGCTCGTCTCAAGATCTCTGATGAAGATGATGGGCACCTGTCGCCGAAAAAGAGGGACATCCACCATGCTACACCTTCCAGCCCGGTGTCTCCGCTTGCTTACTGGTCGCCGCAGGCTGACACGGCCCCTCGGCTGAAGACCATGAAGGCTTCGCTGGACCCTTCTTGTGTCATTTGAGTGCTCTATCCGCTCTGCCTTTGGCACCGCTCGGGTGATTTGTATTATTCAGAGAACTTGTTCATCCACCCCCCCTAGTTTGTAGCTTTGCTACCTTTGCTTTCAAACTGCTCTTTGAGCTGCTGGATCAGAATATGTTGTGGTTTCGTTCTCAGCAATGGAACCGGGGAGATGCTCCCTGTTTTTCTAAAAAATATTTTATATGTTATTATATATTATTTTTATTGTCATCATATATTTAACAGATACTTACATATGTAAGAAAACAATATCCCACATCTTATTAACTTATAAAAATAATTTCTTAACAAATAAAATCCTGGATTGTTTTGGCACGAAAATCCTAGTGATTGTGTACAAAAGCTTGGTAAGATTTAAGGACGAATGTAATAATATCACTTATTATTTAAATATATTTATAACAAAATGCTCAGCCCCTTTTTATTTTTTGATAACATTGCTGGCCCAACCCAACATTAAAATTAGAATCAGCCCAACAAAATCGTGTATTTCGAGAAAGTGCAAATGGCCTGTAATTTTTTAGGAAATAAAACAAATGGGCTGCATGGACACTACATTATTTGTTCAGCCAGCCCAGCTAATGGCTGTAATTCAAAAAAAAGATCAAATTGACTGTAAATTCTACCGCGCAAAAAAAGACTGTAAATTCTGAAAAATGGGTTGAATACGTGCCACATTTTTGGAGGCTGAAATGTGGGCCAATAGGTCGAAGCCAACGCAAGTCGTTGTCAATTTACTCAACAAATGATTCTGACATGTTAGCCGTTGGATTTACATCCAACAACCGTCATCCATCTTCAATCTCTCATCTTCTTCCTCCAGCGCCGCCGGGACCACCTCCCGCCTCCTGCTGCTAGCAGCTCTGCTTAGCACGCTTCGCTATGAAGCGCTAATCCACCGTTGGCCAGGCCATCCCTCCACACCTCCTGTTCTTCTCCACCGACTACCGAACCACACCGCACTAGAACCAGTTAACCCTCGTACACCTCTCCGTCTGCGACTCTACTCCCGCGTCTTCCCATCTCCGGCTCGTTGCTGTTCGGGGCCTCGCCGTCGTCCACCACCTTGGATGCGCTCGGCGTGGCGTGGTCAACGTGGTCAACGAACAACACCATCGGAAGTAGACTCTGCATGGAGAGGCTGACAGCTAGGTCCATGGCCGCACACAAGGAAATGCCTCCTTATTACGTGCAAAATAATGATTCCTCCACCTGACATCTGGGACCCACTGGAAGGGCCTCTGTATTTCGCGAAAATAACGTGCCCCCCGCTGACATGTCGGACCCACCAGCTATCTTCGCACGCAAGGAAGTGCCTCCTTGTTACGCACAAAAAATGAATATTCCCCCTGCCAGCTGGAACCCAGCATAGTGGGAGGCTAACTTGTGGGCCTACCAAGTTGACGGGGACGGAGGGCTTTGTCAACTTAGTCAATATGAACGATTCTAGCTCCTGTTACCGTACGATGTTCATCCAACTGCCGTAGTGCTTCTTCAACCTCTGGTCTTCTTACTCCAGCCGCCCAAACCAGCGCCAGTCGTGCCGCATGCTCCTGCCTCCCGTGGCCGGCTGTGATGCCGCGGAGGCCTCACCGCCCCTACTACTCCCACAGCTGGCCAGGCCATCCCTCTACTCACCCACACCCCCTGTTATTCTGCGGCGACAGCAGCCTCACACCGCAGCCGAACCAGTGAACCCTCGTACTCCTCTTCGCGTGGGCATCCACTGCTGCGTCTTCCCCGGCTCCGAGTCGTCCCCTTCCTAGTCCTCGCCGTCGTCCACTGCCGTGGTGCTCTCGGCGCGGCGTGGTCAACGTGGTCAAGGAACGACTTCCATCAGACGTGGACTGTACGTTGAGAGGCTGACAGCTGGGTCCACGGCCGCAGCAAGGAAGTGCCTCCTTATTACGCGCAAAATAATGATTCCTCCACCTGACAGCGGGGACCCACCGGACGGGCCACCGTATTTCGCGAAAAAAACGTTTCCCCCTGACTGCTGGGACCCACCAGCTACATCTTCGCATGCAAGGAAGTGCATCCGGGCAAAAAAAATGATTCGCCCCCCTAACTGCTGGGACTCACTAGCTACATCTTCGCACGCAAGGAAGTGCATCCGGGCAAAAAAAAACGATTCGCCCCCCTGACTGTTGGGACCCACCAACTACATCTTCGCACGCAAGGAAGTTCCTGACAGTCGGGACCCACCTGGTCGAAGCGTACGTAGCGTTGTCATTCTGGTCGCGAACGTGTCGTAGTAGAGGCGCATATGTGTCGTAGTAGAGGCGCGTACGTGTCGTAGTAGAGGTGCGCACGTGTCGTAGTAGAGGCGCGTACGTGTCGTAGTAGAGGCGCGCACGTAGCATGTACACGTACGTACAGCGGCCAGGGTGCAAGAAAGAAAATACGGCCACATATGTGTACATACGGGTGGGGTCTCGAACGCCTACTCGCGCATACGTACGGCCAGGGCTCGTGTACATGGCTGGGTCGGAACGGATAAACAGCGTCGTCGTCGTGTTCATGGGGAGGCAACGGAATGCGTCGTGTTCATGGGGAGGCAACAGAATGCGTCGTGTTCATGGGGAGGCAACGGAATGCGTCGTGTTCATCGAGAGGCAATGCAACGCGTGGGAGCCAACCGGCTGGGTCGGAACGGAATGCGTGGTCGTGTTCATCGGGAGGGCTTGGACGGAACAGGCGATGGAAACGAGGCCTGACGTACCGCACAACGGAGGAAACGGACCTCCTACGTTCGGAACGGGGTCCTGTTGATCGGGATGGGTCTGGCGTACCGCAAAACGGAGGAAATGGACCTCCTACAGTCGAAACGGGGGTCCTGTTGATCGGGAGGGGTGTGGCGTACCGCAAAACGGACCAAACGGACTTGTGTTGGAGCGCTACGATCGAAACGGGGGTCCTGTTCATCGGGAGGGGTGTGACGTACCGCAAAACGGGACTCCACGGGATACTGTTCATCTCCACCGTTGACCTCCTCCAGCCCCCACGGGCTCCTGTTCATCCAGCCTCCACCGCGCGCTACTCCACCGGCTACTGTTCAACCACCCCTCCACGGGCACCCCTCCACCGTCTACTGTTCATCCAGCCCTCCACACCACGGGGTCCTGTTCAACCACCCCTCCACGGGCACCCCTCGACCGCCTACTGTTCATCCAGCCCTCCACTACACCACGGGGTCCTGTTCATCTAGAGGCAATGCCACCGCTCACTGTTCATCCAAACCCCCCGCAACGCTCACTGTTCATCCCAGAGGCAGCATCGATCGGCTTCAGTTAGCAGCAGTAGCGAAGGAATCGCTCGATCGGGTTCAGTTAACAGCCATCGATCGATCGCTCGGGTTCAGTAACGCGTAGCCTGCAGTGCAATCGCTCCAGTTCAGTTAGAGCCCAACGCCTCGCTCGGGTTCAGTTAGAGCCAACGCCTCGCACACACGCGCGTACGCGTACGAGAGAAACACGCATCACTCGGCCCCCGACCTCCCACCGTAACCGGGAACTCCCCAAAATTTTCCTTCCCCTCGCTTCTACCATGGTTTTTTCCGTCATGGACGGCCCAAAGAATGTCATGCAGCTGCGTCTCCGGCCCGCCCAGGACGAAAAGCCCATTTTCTGTCATGATTTTTTGTCATAGAAGTAGGATCCCACCACATCTATGATGATACCGGGTTTTGTCACAATTATCGTCATAGAAGTGTCATATGTATGACAGAAAAAAAATTCGTTCGGCCCAAAATGTAACGGATGTGTCTTTTTTTTGTAGTGTCTAGCACCTAGTCGTCGAATTGAGGTAGCAGCTTGCGCTTCGGGTAACTCTTGGTTGGGCACCCGAGGCCGTGTTCCTCGGCTGCCAGGACATTAGTCCATCTATCATTGAGCAGATCTTGGTTAGCTGGAAGCTGATGCTGCATTTTCTTCAGGCTCCTTGTGGTAGCTATGAGCCAGTGCTTGAAGCGCTCCTGTTCGAGAGGTTCCTCGGGCACGATAAAGTATTTGTTGCTGAGGCTCGCCTCATCTTCGGAGGGTGGTAAATAATTACTGTCCTCTGAGTCTTCATGAACTGTGTGTTCATCAGGGCTAAACTGCCCATCTTCCCGGTCGTCTTGTTCGGAGGTTGGATCGACGGGGTCTTCTTGGTCGTCGGTGTTGTCCAGAGTATTGTCGTCTCCGGTGCCGGTATTGCTGTCTTTTCCACGGCATGGTTTAGAGCGGCGCCGCTAACGTCAGCGCTTTGTTTGTGTCTCAGGAGATTTAACCTCAACTGGATTCTTCCCATTATCGCCGTCACCCTCTTGTTGGGGAACGTAGTAATTTCAAAAAAATTCCTACGCACACGCAAGATCATGGTGATGCATGGCAACGAGAGGGGAGAGTATTGTCTACGTACCCTCGTAGACCGGAAGCGGAAGCGTTAGCACAACGCGGTTGATGTAGTCGTACGTCTTCACGGCCCGACCGGTCAAGCACCGAAACTACGGCACCTCCGAGTTCTAGCACACGTTCAGCTCGATGACGATCCCCGGACTCCGATCCAACAAAGTGTCGGGAATGAGTTCCGTCAGCACGATGGCGTGGTGACGATCTTATTGTTTTACCATCGCAGGGCTTCGCCTAAGCACCGCTACAATATTATCGAGGACTATGGTGGAGGGGGGCACCGCACACGGCTAAGAGATCAATGATCAACTATTGTGTCTCTGGGGTGCCGCCTGCCCCCGTATATAAAGGAGTGGAGGAGGGGGCCCGCCAAGGAGGGTGGCGTGCCCTAAGGGGGAGTCCAACTCCCACAGGGAGTAGACTCCCCTTTTTCCTATTAGGAGTAGGAGAGGGAAGGAAGAGGAAGGAGGGAGGAATGAAAGGGGGAGCCGGCCCCCCTCCCAATTCGGATTGGGCTTGGGGGGTGCGCCCCCTCCCTTGCTCCTTTCCCCTCCTTTCCACTAAGGCCCAATAAGGCCCATATACCTCCCGGGGGGTTCCGATAACCTCCCGATGATCCGGTATTGTCCCAATCTCATCCGGAACCTTTCCGGTGTCCAAATATAGTCGTCCAATATATCGATCTTTATGTCTCGACCATTTCGAGACTCCTCGTCAAGTCCGTGATCACATCCGGGACTCCGAACAACCTTCGGTACATCAAAATATATAAACTCATAATGAAACTGTCATCGTAACATTAAGCGTGTGGACCCTGCGGGTTCGAGAACAATGTAGACATGACCGAGACACGTCTCTGATCAATAACCAATAGCGGAACCTGGATGCTCATATTGGCTCCTACATATTCTATGAAGATCTTTATCAGTCAGACCGCATAACAACATACGTTTGTTCCCTTTGTCATCGGTATGTTACTTGCCCGAGATTCGATCGTCGATATCTCAATACCTAGTTCAATCTCATTACTGGCAAGTCTCTTTACTTGTTCTGTAATACATCATCTTGCAACTAACTTATTAGTTTCATTGCTTGCAAGGCTTAAGTTATGTGCATTACCGAGAGGGCCCAGAGATACCTCTCCGACAATCGGAGTGACAAATCCTAATCTCAAAATACGCCAACCCAACATATACCTTTGGAGACACCTGTAGAGCACCTTTATAATCACCCAGTTATGTTGTGACGTTTGGTAGCACACAAAGTGTTCCTCCGGCAAATGGGAGTTGCATAATCGCATAGTCACAGGAACATGTATAAGTCATGAAGAAAGCAATAGCAACATACTAAACGATCGGGTGCTAAGCTAATGGAATGGGTCATGTCAATCACATCATTCTCCTAATGATGTGATCCCGTTAATCAAATGACAACACATGTCTATGGTTAGGAAACATAACCATCTTTGATTAACGAGCTAGTCAAGTAGAGGCATACTAGTGATGTTTAGTTTGTCTATGTATTCACACAAGTATTATGTTTCCGGTTAATACAATTCTAGCATGAATAATAAACATTTATCATGATATAAGGAAATAAATAATAACTTTATTATTGCCTCTAGGGCATATTTCCTTCAGTCTCCCACTTGCACTAGAGTCAATAATCTAGTTCACATCGCCATGTGATTAACACCCATAGTTCACATCGACATGTGACCAACACCCAAAGGGTTTACTAGAGTCAATAATCTAGTTCACATCTCTATGTGATTAACACCCAAAGAGTACTGAGGTGTGATCATGTTTTGCTTGTGAGAGAATTTTAGTCAACGGGTCTGCCACATTCAGATCCGTAAGTATTTTGCAAATTTCTATGTCAACAATGCTCTACACAGAGCTACTCTAGCTAATTGCTCCCACTTTCAATATGTATCCAGATTGAGATTTAGAGTCATCTGGATCAGTGTCAAAATTTGCATCAACGTAACCCTTTACGACGAACCTTTTGTCACTTCCATAATCGAGAAACATATCCTTATTCCACTAAGGATAATTTTGACCAATGTTCAGTGATCTACTCCTAGATCACTATTGTACTCCTTTGCCAAACTCAAGACAGGGTATACAATAGGTCTGGTACACAGCATGGCATACTTTATAGAACCTATGGCTGAGGCATAGGGAATGACTTTCATTCTCTCTCTATCTTCTGTCGTGGTCGGGTTTTGAGTCATACTCAACTTCACACCTTGTAACACAGGCAAGAACTTCTTCTTTGACTGTTCTATTTTGAACTACTTCAAAATCTTGTCAAGGTATGTATTCATTGAAAAAACTTATCAAGCATCTTGATCTATCTCTATAGATCTTGATGCTCAATATGTAAGCAGCTTCACTGAGGTCTTTCTTTGAAAAACTCCTTTCAAATATTCCTTTATGCTTTGCAGAATAATTCTACATTATCTCCGATCAACAATATGTCTTTCACATATACTTATCAAAAATGATGTAGTGCTCCCACTCACTTTCTTGTAAATACAGGCTTCACCGCAAGTATGTATAAAACTATATGTTTGATCAACTTATCAAAGCATATATTCCAACTCCGAGATGCTTGCACCAGTCCATAGATGGATCGCTGGAGCTTGCATATTTTGTTAGTACCTTTAGGATTGACAAAACCTTCTGGTTGCATCATATACAACTCTTCTTTAATAAATCCATTAAGGAATGCAGTTTTGTTTATCCATTTGCCAGATTTCATAAAATGCGGCAATTGCTAACATGATTCGGACAGACTTAAGCATAGATACGAGTGAGAAACTCTCATCGTAGTCAACACCTTGAACTTGTCGAAAACCTTTTTGCGACAATTCTAGCTTTGTAGATAGTAACACTACTATCAGCGTCCGTCTTACTCTTGAAGATCCATTTAATCTCAATGGCTCACCGATCATTGGGCAAGTCAATCAAAGTCCATACTTTGTTCTCATACATGGATCTCATCTCAGATTTCATGGCCTCAAGCCATTTCGCGGAATCTGGGCTCATCATCGCTTCCTCATAGTTCGTAGGCTCGTCATGGTCAAGTAACATGACCTCCAGAACAGGATTACTGTACCACTCTGGTGCGGATCTCACTCTGGTTTACCTACGAGGTTCGGTAGTAACTTGATCTGAAGTTACATGATCATCATCATTAGCTTCCTCACTAATCGGTGTAGTAGTCACAGGAACAGATTTCTGTGATGAACTACTTTCCAATAAGGGAGCAGGTACAGTTACCTCATCAAGTTCTACTTTCCTCCCACTCACTTCTTTCGAGAGAAACTCCTTCTCTAGAAAGGATCCATTCAAAGCAACGAATAACTTGCCTTCGGATCTGTGATAGAAGGTGTACCTAACATTTTCTTTTGGATATCCTATTAAGACTTACTTCTCCGATTTGGGTTTGAGCTTATCAGGTTGAAACTTTTTCACATAAGCATTGCAACCTCAAACTTTAAGAAACGACAGCTTAGGTTTCTTGCCAAACCATAGTTCATACGGTGTCGTCTCAACGGGTTTAGATGGTGCCCTGTTTAACGTGAATGCAGCTGTCTGTAATGCATAACCCCAAAACGATAGTGGTAGATCGGTAAGAGACATCATAGATCGCACCATATCTAATAAAGTACGGTTATGACGTTCGGACACACCATTACACTGTGGTGTTCCAGGTGGCGTGAGTAGTGAAACTATTTCACATTGTTTTTGAATGAAGGCCAAACTCGTAACTCAAATATTTTACTTCTATGATCATATCGTAGAAACTTTTATTTTGTTACGATGATTCTCCACTTCACTCTGAAATTCTTTGAACTTTTCAAATGTTTCAAACTTGTGTTTCATCAAGTAGATATACTCATATCTGCTCAAATCATCTATGAAGATCAGAAAATAATGATACCTGCCGCGAGCCTCAATATTCATCGGACCACATACATCAATATGTATGATTTCCAACAAATATGTTGCTTGCTCCATTGTTCCGGAGAACGGAGTCTTATTCATATTACCCATGAGGCATGGTTCGCAAGCATCAACTGATTCATAATCAAGTGATTCCAAAAGCCCATCAGCATGGATTTTCTTCATGCGCTTTACACCAATATGACCTAAACGGCAGTGCCACAAATAATTTGCACTATCATTATTAACTTTGCATATTTTGGTTTCAATATCATGAATATGTGTATCACTACGATCGAGATCCAACAAACCATTTTCATTGGGTGTGTAACCATATATGTAAACAAAACAACAATTTATTCTCTTACTTAATAACCGTATTGCAATAAACATGATCAAATCATATTCATGCTCAATACAAACACCAAATAACACTTATTTAGGTTCAATACTAATCCCGAAAGTATAGGGAGGGTGCAATGATGATCATATCAATCTTGGAACTACTTCCAACACACATCGTCACTTCACCCTTAACTAGTCTCTATTCATTCTGCAACTCCCGTTTCGAGTTACTACTCTTAGCAAATGAACCAGTATCAAATACTGAGGGGTTGCTACGAACACTAGTAAAATACACATCAATAATCTGTATATCAAATATACCTTTGTTCACTTTGCCATCCTTCTTATCCGCCATATACTTGGGGTAGTTCCGCTTCCAGTGACCAGTCCCTTTGCAGTAGAAGCACTTAGTCTCAAGCTTAGGACCAGACTTGGGCTTCTTCACTTGAGCAGCAACTTGCTTGCCTTTCTTCTTGAAGTTCCCCTTCTTCCATTTTCCCTTCTCTTGAAACTAGTGGTCTTGTCTACCATCAACACTTGATATTTTTCTTGATTTCTACCTTCGTTGATTTCAGCATTACGAAGAGCTTGGGAATCGTTTCCGTTATCCCTTGCATATCATAGTTCATCACGAAGTTCTACTAACTTGGTGATGGTGACTAGAGAATTCTGTCAATCACTATTTTATCTGGAAGATTAACTCCCACTTGATTCAAGCAATTGTAGTACCCAGACAATCTGAGCACATGCTCACTGCTTGAGCTATTCTCCTCCATCTTTTAGCTATAGAACTTGTTGGAGACTTCATATCTCTCAACTCGGGTATTTGCTTGAAATATTAACTTCAACTCCTGGAACATCTCATATGGTCCATGACGTTCAAAACGTCTTTGAAGTCCCGATTCTAAGCCATTTAAGCATGGTGCACTAAACTATCAAGTAGTCATCATATTGAGCTAGACAAATGTTCATAACATCTGCATCTGCTCCTGCAATAGGTTTGTCACCTAGCGGTGCATCAAAGACATAATTCTTCTGTGCAGCAATGAGGATAAACCTCAGATCACGGATCCAATCCGCATCATTGCTACTAACATCTTTCAACTTAGTTTTCTCTAGGAACATATCAAAAATAAAACAGGGGAGCTAAACGCGAGCTATTGATCTACAACATAGATATGCTAATACTACCAGGACTAAGTTCATGATAAATTAAAGTTCAATTAATCATATTACTTAAGAACTCCCACTTAGAAAGACATCCCTCTAATCTTCTAAGTGATCACGTGATCCAAATCAACTAAACCATAACCGATCATCACGTGAAATGGAGTAGTTTTCAATGGTGAACGTCGCTATGTTGATCATATCTACTATATGATTCACGCTCGACCTTTCGGTCTCAGTGTTCCGAGGCCATATCTGCATATGCTAGGCTCGTCAAGTTTAACCTAAGTATTCTGCGTGTGCAAAACTGGCTTGCACCCATTGTAGATGGACGTAGAGCTTATCACACCCGATCATCACGTGGTGTCTGGGCACGACGAACTTTGGCAACGGTGCATACTCAGGGAGAACACTTTTATCTTGAAATTTAGTGAGAGATCATCTTATAATGCTACCGTCAATCAAAGCAAGATAAGATGCATAAAAGATAAACATCACATGCAATCAATATAAGTGATATGATATGGCCATCATCATCTTGTGCTTGTGATCTCCATCTCCGAAGCATCGTCATGATCACCATCGTCATCGGCGCGACACCCTGATCTCCATCGTAGCATCGTTGTCGTCTCGCCAATCTTATGCTTCCACGACTATCGCTACCTCTTAGTGATAAAGTAAAGCATTACAACGTGATTGCATTGCATACAATAAAGCGACAACCATATGGCTCCTTCCAGTTGCCGATAACTCGGTTACAAAACATGATCATCTCATACAATAAAATTTAGCATCATATCTTGACCATATCACATCACAACATGCCCTGCAAAAACAAGTTAGACGTCCTCTACTTTGTTGTTGCAAGTTTTACATGGCTGCTACGGGCTTAGCAAGAACCGTTCTTACCTACGCATCAAAACCACAACGATAGTTTGTCAAGTTGGTGCTGTTTTAACCTTCGCAAGGACCGGGCGTAGCCACACTCGGTTCAACTAAAGTTGGAGAAACTGACACCCGCCAGCCACCTGTGTGCAAAGCACGTCGGTAGAACCAGTCTCGCGTAAGCGTACGCATAATGTCGGTCCGGGACGCTTCATCCAACAATACTGCCGAACCAAAGTATGACATGCTGGTAAGCAGTATGACTTATATCGCCCACAACTCACTTGTGTTCTACTCGTGCATAACATCAATGCATAAAACCTAGGCTCGGATGCCACTGTTGGGGAACGTAGTAATTTCAAAAAAATTGCTACACACACGCAAGATCATGGTGATGCATAGCAACGAGAGGGGAGAGTGTTGTCTACGTACCCTCGTAGACCGGAAGCGGAAGCGTTAGCACAACGCGATTGATGTAGTCGTACGTCTTCACAGCCCGACCGATCAAGCACCGAAACTACGGCACCTCCGAGTTCTAACACAAGTTCAGCTCGATGACGATCCACGGACTCTGATCCAGCAAAGTGTCGGGGATGAGTTCTGTCAGCACGACGGCGTGGTGATGATCTTGATGTTTTACCGTCGCAGGGCTTCGCCTAAGCACCGCTACAATATTATCGAGGACTATGGTGGAGGGGGGCACCGCACACGGCTAAGAGATCAATGATCAACTATTGTGTCTCTGGGGTGCCCCCCTGCCCCCGTATATAAAGGAGTGGAGGAGGGGCCCGCCAAGGAGGGTGGCGCGCCCTAAGGGGGAGTCCAACTCCCACAGGGAGTAGGACTCCCCTTTTTCCTATTAGGAGTAGGAGAGGGAAGGAAGAGGAAGGAGGGAGGAAGGAAAGGGGGGCCGGCCCCCCTCCCAATTCGGATTGGGCTTGGGGGGGCGCCCCCTCCCTTGCTCCTTTCCCCTCCTTTCCACTAAGGCCCAATAAGGCCCATATACCTCTCGGGGGGTTCCGATAACCTCCCGGTGATCCGGTATTGTCCCAATCTCACCCGGAACCTTTCCGGTGTCCAAATATAGTCATCCAATATATCGATCTTTATGTCTCGACCATTTTGAGACTCCTCGTCAAGTCCGTGATCACATCCGGGACTCCAAACAACCTTCGGTACATCAAAATATCTACTCATAATGAAACTGTCATCGTAACGTTAAGTGTGTGGACCCTATGGGTTCGAGAACAATGTAGAGATGACCGAGACACGTCTCCGGTCAATAACCAATAGCGGAACCTGGATGCTCATATTGGCTCCTACATATTCAACGAAGATCTTTATCGGTCAGACCGCATAACAACATATGTTTGTTCCCTTTGTCATCGGTATGTTACTTGCCCGAGATTCGATCGTCGGTATCTCAATACCTAGTTCAATCTCGTTACCGGCAAGTCTCTTTACTCGTTCTGTAATACATCATCTTGCAACTAACTTATTAGTTGCATTGCTTGCAAGGCTTAAGTGATGTGCATTACCAAGAGGGCCCAGAGATACCTCTCCGACAATCGGAGTGACAAATCCTAATCTCGAAATACGCCAACCCAACATGTACCTTTGGAGACACCTGTAGAGCACCTTTATAATCACCCAGTTACGTTGTGACGTTTAGTAGCACACAAAGTGTTCCTCCGGCAAACGGGAGTTGCATAATCTCATAGTCACAGGAACATGTATAAGTCATGAAGAAAGCAATAGCAACATACTAAACGATCGGGTGCTAAGCTAATGGAATGGGTCATGTCAATCACATCATTCTCCTGATGATGTGATCCCGTTAATCAAATGACAACACATGTCTATGGTTAGGAAACATAACCATCTTCGATTAACGAGCTAGTCAAGTAGAGGCATACTAGTGACGTTTAGTTTGTCTATGTATTCACACAAGTATTATGTTTACGGTTAATACAATTCTAGCATGAATAATAAACATTTATCATGATATAAGGAAATAAATAATAACTTTATTATTGCCTCTAGGGCATATTTCCTTCACCTCTTTGGGTGTATCCACCATGTACACGTCATACGAAGAAGTGGCCGTCCAGCGTCCGGTAAACGGAAGGTTTTGGGCCTGCTCCTCTCCGGCATCATCGTCCATATCGTCAATGTCTTCGGAGCCATAATCGAGCATGTCGGTTAAGTCTTCGACCGTGGCTATGAAGTGGGTGGTGGGTGGGATGAAAAATTCCCTACTCTCAGCCCCTAGTCCGGGCTGGGCGTAGTTCAGACGTGGCCCCTCTGTAATGACGAGGGATCGCATTAAGTCCAGAGCCTCGCTTCAAGGCGAGGTTTGGCCAGGGAAAAGAGAGTCCGTGGAGTACGGGGGGAGGTCAACTCCTTGGCCGAACCCACACGATGCTGACTCCGAGAGTTTGTAGCCGGTGTTTGAAGAAGAGTCCGGCTTCATGATTGCTGGTGACACTACTTCCTCCGGCCCTCCCTTGCTTGGCTTCATAGCCACAGAGAGTTCGGTGGGCTCAGGAGTCCCGTCTTCGGACCTGGTGGTGCGCTCCGGATCTAAGGCCAGAGCGGAGGTTGGGGTCACGAACTCTTGGAGGACCAAGTCTCCTCGGATATCAGTGACATAATCCAGATTGCCAAAACTAATCTGGTGCTCTAGGGCGTAGCTGTCGATCTGCTCTAGATGGCCAAGCGAGTTGGCCCGCGGTGCGAAGCCGCCGAACACAAAGATCTGACCGGGGAGAAAGACCTCCCTCAGGGCAACATTTTTGTAGATGATTGATGGAGCCATCGAACCTTCTAATGACGACACAGAGGAACTCTCAATGAAAGCACCAATGTCGGTGTCAAAACCGGCGGATCTCGGGTAGGGGGTCTCGAACTGTGCGTCTAAGGATCAATGGTAACAAGAGACAGGGACACGATGCTTACCCAGGTTCGGGCCCTCTTAATGGAGGTAATACCCTACTTCCTGCTTGATTATCTTAGATGAATATGGGGGTTACAAGAGTTGATCTACCACGAGATCATAATGGCTAAACCCTAGATGTCTAGCCTGTATGATTGTGATTGCCTCTATGGACTAAACCCTCCGGTTTATATAGACACCGGAGGGGCTAGGGTTGTATCGAGTCGGTTTACAGAGAAAGGAATCTTCGAACGCCAAGCTTGTCATCCACACAAAGGAGAGTCCCATCCGGACATGGGAGAGAGTCTTCTGTCTTGTATCTTTAGGGCCCATCAGTCCGGCCCACGTCACATAGTCCGGACGCCCGAGGACCCCTTAATCTAGGACTCCCTCAGTTGCTATAAACACTAGTAAAGTACACATCAATAACATGTATATCAAATATACCTTTGTTCACTTTGCCATCCTTCTTATCCGCCAAGTATCTAGGGCAGTTCCACTTCCAGTGACCATTTACTTTGTAGTAGAAGCAATGTTCAAGAAATCGTCAACTGGTAGCTGCTCGGTCAGTTTAGGAGTAGCGATTAATCGGTGAATCAGCCTATTAACTGGATTAATCGGTAGATTGAATAGAAACTTGCCAACATATATCTAGATTTTTTTAATGTATTATACCATACTCTCATGCTCCCAGCTATGTAGTATACCAAAATATGCTGCCATACAGATATGAAAAGCATAGAGAGGAGGTAAAATTATTAATCCTATCTATTAAGGAGCGGCATGGGGCCGGAAGGGGTTATGTGCCAAAATTTTGGGCTTTGTTTGCCCACCCATTAATGAGTCACCACAGATTAATCGACATGACAACTGATTAATCGGTCTAACTGGCCAATTAATTGGCCTAACAAGTTAACACGACGAATAGGTGTTATTCGATTCGTCCATGCTATGAGTAGTGATTAACTGGCCCGTTAACTAATTAATCGGGTGAATTCTTGAATAGTGAGTAGAAGTACTCAGTTTCAGGCTTGGGTCTCGCTTTGGGCTTCTTCATGGGAGTGGCAACTTGCTTGCCATTCTTCTTGAAGTTCCCTTTATTTCCCTTGCCCTTTTACTTGAAACTAGTGGTCTTGTCAACCATCAACACTTGATGCTTTTTCTTGATTTCTACCTTCACCGATTTTAGCATTGCGAAGAGCTTGGGAATCGTTTCCGTTATCCCTTGCATATTATAGTTCATCACAAAGTTCTAGTAACTTGGTGATAGTGACTAGAGAACTCTGTCAATCACTATCTTATCTGGAAGATTAACTCCCACTTGATTCAAGCGATTGTAGTACTCAGACATTCTGAGCACATGCTCACTAGCTGAGCTATTCTCCTCCATCTTATAGGCAAAGTATTTGTCAGAGGTCTCATACCTCTTAACACGGGCATTAGTCTGAAATACCAATTTCAGCTCTTGGAACATCTCATATGCTCCATGGCGTTCAGAATGTTTTTGAAGTCCCAGTTCTAAGCCGTAAAGCATGGTGCACTAAACTATCAAGTAGTCATCATACCGAGCTTTGTCAAAACGTTTATAACGTCTGTATCTGCTCCTGCAACAGGTCTGTCACCTAGCAGTGCATCGAGGACATGATTCTTCTGTGCAGCAATGAGGATAATCCTCAGATCACGGACGAAGTCCGCATCATTGCTACTATCATCTTTCAACTTATTTTTCTCTAGGAACATATCAAAAATAAACGGGGAGCTACATTGCGAGCTATAGATCTACAACATAATTTGCAAATACTATCAGGACTAAGTTCATGATAAATTTAACTTCAATTAATTATATTACTTAAGAACTCCCACTTAGATAGATATCCCTCGAGTCATCTAAATGATCACGTGATCCATATCAACTAAACCATGTCTGATCATCACGTGAGATGGAGTAGTTTTCAATGGTGAACATCACTATGTTGATCATATCTACTATATGATTCATGTTCGATCTTTCGATCTCAGTGTTCCGAGGCCATATCTGCATATGCTAGGCTCGTCAAGTTTCACCCGAGTATTCTGAGTGTGCAAAACTGGCTTGCACCCATTGTATGTGAACGCTTATCACACCCGATCATCACGTGGTGTCTCTACACGAAGAACTATCGCAACAGTGCATACTCAGGGAGAACACTTATACCTTGAAATATTAGTAAGGGATCATCTTATAAAGCTACCGCCGGACTAAGCAAAATAAGATGTATAAAAGATAAACATCACATGCAATCAAAATATGTGACATGATATGGCCATCATCATCTTGTGCCTTTGATCTCCATCTCCAAAGTACCATCATGATTTCTATCGTCACCGGCATGACACCATGATCTCTATCAACGTGTCGTCATATGGTCGTCTCGCCAACTATTGTTTTTGCAACTATTCTATCGCATAGCGATAAAGTAAAGCAATTACATGGCGCTTGCATCTTATGCAATAAAGAGACAACAATAAGGCTCCTGCTAGTTGCCGATAATTTCAAAAACATGATCATCACATACAACAATTTATATCTCATCATGTCTTGACCATATCACATGACAACATGCCTTGCAAAAACAAGTTAAACGTCCTCTACTTTGTTGTTGCAAGTTTTACGTGGCTACTACGGGCTTAGCAAGAACTGTTCTTACCTGTGCATCAAAACCACAACGATTTTTCGTCAAGTGTGCTGTTTTAACCTTCAACAAGGACCGGGCATAGTCAAACTCGATTCAACTAAAGTTGGGGAAACAGACACCCACTAGCCACCTGTGTGCTAAGCACGGCAGTTGAACCAGTCTTATGAACGCGGTCATGTGATGTCGGTCTGAGCCGCTTCATCCAACAATATCACGAAATCAAAGTATGACATGCTGGTAAGTAGTATGACTATTATCGCCCACAACTCTTTGTGTTCTACTCGTGCATATAACATCTACGCATAGACCTGGCTCGGATGCCACTGTTGGGGAACGTAGTATTTCAAAAATTTCCTACAATCACGCAAGATCTATCTAGGAGAAGCATAGCAACGAGTGGGGAGAGTGTGTCTACATAACCCCGTAGACCGAAAGCGGAAGCGTTTACCAACGCGGTTGATGTAGTCGTACGTCTTCACGAGCCGTCCGATCCTAGATCCGAATGTATGGCACCTCCGTGTTCAGCACACGTTCAGCTCGATGATGTCCCTCGTACTCTTGATCTAGTTGAGGCCGAGGGAGAGTTCCGTCAGCACAACGGCGTGGCGAATATGATGATGAAGTTACCGGCCTAGGGCTTCGCCTAAGCACTACGACGATATGACCGAGGTGTGTAACTATGGAGGGGGGCACCGCACACGGCTAAGAGAAAATTTGATGTCTTTAGGGTGCTCCCCTCCCCCGTATATAAAGGAGGGAGGGAGGAGGCGGCCGGCCTAGGGGGCGCGCCAAGCATAGGGAGTCCTACTAGGACTCCCAAGTCCTAGTAGGATTCCCTTTCCTATTCGGAGTAGGCAAGAAGGAAAAAGAGGGAGAGGGAGAAGGAAAGGGGGGCGCCCCCACCCCTTGTCCGATTCGGTTTGGGCAGGGGGGAGGCGCGCGCCACCTCTTGGCCCTTCTCTCCTCTCTCCACTAAAGCCCAATAAGGCCCATTACTTCTCCCGGTGAATTCCCGTAACTTCCCGGTACTCCGAAAAATACCCGAATCAGTCGGGACCTTTCCGATGTCTGAATATAGCCTTCCAAGATATGAATCTTTACCTATCGACCATTTCGAGACTCCTCGTCATGTCCGTGATCTCATCCGGGACTCAGAATAAACTTCGGTCATCAAATCACATAACTCATAATACAAATCGTCATCGAACGTTAAGCGTGCGGACCCTACGGCTTCGAGAACTATGTAGACATGACCGAGACACATATCCGGCCAATAACCAATAGCGGAACCTGGATGCTCATATTAGCTCCTACATATTCTATGAAGATCTTTATCGGTCAAACCGTATAACAACATACGTTATTCCCTTTGTCATCGGTATGTTACTTGCTCGAGATTCGATCATCGGTATCATCATACCTAGTTCAATCTCGTTACCGGCAAGTCTCTTTACTCGTTCCGTAATGCATCATCCTGCAACTAACTCATTAGTCATATTGCTTGCAAGGCTTATAGTGATGTGCATCACTGAGAGGGCCTAGAGATACCTCTCCGAGACACGGAGTGACAAATCCTAATCTTGATGTATGCCAACCCAACAAACACTTCGGAGACACATGTAGAGCATCTTTATAATCACCCAGTTACGTTGTGATGTTTGATATCACACTAAGTGTTCCTCCGGTATTCGGGGGTTGCATAATCTCATAGTCATAGGAACATGCATAAGTCATGAAGAAAGCAATAGCAATAAACTAAACGATCATAGTGCTAAGCTAACGGATGGGTCTTGTCCATCACATCATTCTCTACTGATGTGATCCCGTTCATCAAATGACAACACATGTCCATGGCTAGGAAACTTAACCATCTTTGATTAACAAGCTAGTCAAGTAGAGGCATACTAGGGACACTCTGTTTGTCTATGTATTCACACATGTACCAAGTTTCCGGTTAATACCATTCTAGCATGAATAATAAACATTTATCATGATATAAGGAAATATAAATATCAACTTTATTATTGCCTCTAGGGCATATTTCCTTCTGTAGCAGGAGTGGTTCTACATCACCGAACCCCGCGACGCCAAGTGGGCGGCCACTCCTGAGTTCAGATCCGGACCCTCTACGAGGCTTACCTCGTGGACAACCAAGGGCTTGGACTGGGGATCCATAGCGGAAGTGCAGATGCTGCAAAAACGCATCACCAACATGATAGGCAAGAACACCGGTCTCACAAACGTGATTCAGGTGATGCTTTTCCGCCGCACTCTCCCTTGACAACTTCGGGCCTCTCACATGTGGGAGTTCAATCCGGAGGGGCCACAGACCTTAAAGCGCTTCTTCGGCACCACGCACGAAGACATTTGGAAGCAACTCTTCAAGGCCCAAAAACGTGGCCGAAGAAGACCGAGGACATCGGACTCGACATCGAGAATCTGGCCTCAGAGGTAAGCATATCCTTTTCGAAGACGTATCCGGTCAGTATTTTGAACATTACCTAAGTCATATTGCATGTCTTTCATGCATGGCTGGATGGCGAAGGCGGAGCGGATCGACTGTCCGGCTCTGCTGCCGGAAGACCCATCCACACCCCAGCTAACAAAGATGCTGGTCCCGGCGCCGTATCAGGCGCCAGAGAAGAAAGCCAAGAAGAAGAAGGGCAAGGAGGCCAAGTGTCGGTGTCAAAACCGGCGGATCTCGGGTAGGGGGTCCCGAACTGTGCGTCTAGGCCGGATGGTAACAGGAGGCAAGGGACACGAAGTTTTACCCAGGTTCGGGCCCTCTTGATGGAGGTAAAACCCTATGTCCTGCTTGATTAATATTGATGATATGGGTAGTACAAGAGTAGATCTACCACGAGATCGGAGAGGCTAAACCCTAGAAGCTAGCCTATGGTATGATTGTTGTTCTGTATCTTCTATCGACTAGCCTGGCCCTGGTTTATATAATGCACCAGAGGCCTAGGTTAACAAGAGTCCTAGCCGAATACGCCGGTGGGGAGAAGTCCTTGTCTTGATCGCCAAGTCTTTGTAGAATCTTCCTTGTATGCAGCAGTTGTCCGAACTGGCCCATGAGTATACGGCCATGGGGGGCCTCGGCCCAATCTAATAGATCGGGAGACGATGTGGTGAGTACCCCCTAGTCCAGGACACCATCAGTAGCCCCCTGAACCGGTCTTCAAGTTAGGGACGCTCCTCGATTCTTCCGAACTGTTCTTCATCTTCGGTTGACGGTCTTGAAAACTGGTTCAACAAATCTGCTTTATCTTCGATCTTGAGGATCGCCGAAATGTATTCGACGAGTTTATACGTCGGGTATCCGAGGAGCCCCTTTAAGTTTCCGGCCTTTACCAATGCCTTGTTATTTTTATGCCACACCTCGGGTTTGAAGTTGTTCCCGGGCGGCAGCGTCCTCTTGCGTCCGAGCTCCAACGCCGGACTGTATTCGAGGTATCTTTTGCAACCGAGCACCAATGCCGGACCGCTTCCCAGCTCTAACGCCAGAACGTATCCGAGCTCCAACGCCGGACTATGTATCCGAGCTCCAACGCCGGACTGTATATCCGAGCTCCAACGCCGGACTGTATATCCGAGCTCCAACGCCGGACTATATCCGAGGTGTCGTAAATCACCTTGGTTCAAAGAAGTTGCCGCCGCTACATCCAACATGACGAACAATCATGTAAGTGTTCTTTAAGAATATGTGTTTATAGGCTCCTTATTCTCGCAATTAGATCTATGGTATTATTATCTCATTGACTTCTTGTTTTTTATTTTACCCTAGTATCTGACATTCATGTTCAAAATTCTCTCATTTAAGTCGTTAGCAAATGCATGCGCAACATTCTCACATTGCAGACATGCAGTTTTACTTCAATCTTCTGTCATGCTGTCATGCACGCACCATGCAACAGCTAGCACTTTATTAGACTCAGTTTATTCTCTTTTCTTGCATGTATAAGGTATATACTCCCTCCGTTCCTAAATATTTGTCTTTTTAGAGATTTCAAATGGATTACCACATACGGATGTATATAGACATATTTTAGAGTATAGATTCACTCATTTTGCTCCGTATGTAGTCATTTGTTGAAATCTCTAAAAAGACAAATATTTAGGAACGGAGGGAGTATATGATTATATTAGTTCTTACATATGGTTGCATCATTTGTTGCAGGGCAAGAAGAAGGTTTTGCTTTTGGATTGGGATATCCACCATGGTGACGGCACCGAAAACATATTTTATAATGAAAATAAAGTATTGTTTTTTTCGTTGCATAGGTAAAGAACTCCAAAATTTCATGGTCTGTGTTCATTGATACTCTACTTCATTTATTATTGTTTACAGATTTCTGCTTTGTAGGTTTGATAAGGAGTTCTATCCAGGCACAGGATCAGTTGATATGATTGGCGGGAAGGATGCGGTTGGTTACAATATTAACGTCTGCTGGGAGCACAATCTTATAAGAGATGTAGATTACATCGCTGCTTGGAATTATCTTTTGCTGCCACTTATTCAGGAATTTGTGCCCGAAGTTATTATGATCTCTGCTGGATTTGACACAGGTCATTTCTTGCTTTTTTTGTGCACAATATGCAGAAATTTATGGCTGTAGCTTTTTCGTTGAGTAGGAGCAAGGAGGTGGTGAGATGTAGCTGCCTGTAATAGCCAATTTTTTCCTTATGTGACTTTTTATTTTTCCTTTTTCACCCTATTGATTTATTTGTATATATTTAGTATTGTATTGGCCCTCTTTCATTTTTTTAAATGATGCTTCTTACACTCGTATTTGTGGCTTCATTTTGGCAGCATCTGGTGACCCACTGGGGATGTGCAAAGTTACATCTGCTGGCTTTAGATGGTTGCTAGAAAAGGTTAGCTTAAGTTAACTATTTATTGGCTAAAAATTGTGTCTTGCTTTTTTCCTTATCACTGTTTCATTTTTGTCGGACCAGCTTACCCCGTATCCAGTAGTGATGGTGCTCGAAGGAGGTTATCATCTTGATTCTCTTTCCAAGTCTGTCGCTTCATGCGTGAGGATTCTTCTCGGTGAGAAAAGTGGAGTTGGCAAGTCAAAGAGCTTGCCATATGCTTCCACTTGGAAGATGATTAAAAAGGTCTGATCTAATCCAGTAGTTGAATAAGAAATCCAATTTGTTATTACTGGAAAGCTGAATAACCGACGAAATCAAAATTTTCTTTTTCAGACGCGGGAAAAACTTAGTCCTTACTGGAGTGCTTTTCGAGAAGAAATACCAGATTCAGTAACTTCAAGGTGCAGACAGAACCCATGATCTGCAGTTAGGTATAGAGCTACACTTTATTTCCGTTGAAGCTAATTTCTGAGTAATTCTTAGCATATGCTTTTTTTTCCTTTTCTTGTGGTGCTAAATTATGATATATTTTATTTTTGTTGAAGCTGATTGGACTAAGTAAGCGCTAAACTATGTCCCACATAACATCTAAGGAACATCGTTTAAGCAAACATCAACAATCAATTAGTAGTTGTTTGTGTTGAATGTTAAAAACCAAGTGGATTCAAATTGCAAACCACAAGAATGCAAGACCAACTTAAGGAACATGACAACACAGTATGGATGGATACAGCAATAACAGAGTCACCATTTCAAAAGCATCTTAACAATAACAACAAATCCATAGAAGTATCTACCACCTTCAGCAGCAGCTTAGCTAGCTAAAACACTACAGGTTCCACGCAATGAATATAGAGAACTCAAATTGGCAACACCACAGGTATATAACATCGTCTACTCCGACAAACCACCGGCTCTGTCACGCGACGTTTCAGTCCCCAAAACCAAAACACATCGCATGGCTTCATCTGCAAGTATGTACAGTAACAAACAACCAGGGAAACCCTTCTGCATTCCACTGGTACGAGGAAATGTGATTCTTATAACATGTATTCTTTTGTTCAAAAGCGTACCATTGTTTTGTTCACAAGCACTTGAAATATGATGTTGGTACAAAAACCCAGCTCACGGAATAAGCTCATCTGAGTTTTCGAGCTATGGGTTCTTACCAACGCTGCAGCTGATTTTCACACTAACTTTGTATATGGCACGTGATAACAGTTCCTCCGGCCTTTCGTTAGTTGCTGCCGAAATTTGGTGTAGAGATCAAACTGTGCCTCACGCCTTTAGGTAGTTGCTGCAGAAATTTGGTGTAGACCATCAACTTATCCTGTTTGCACCAGTTTGTATATCAGAACCATAGTTGTCATATCTGCTGTTTTACCATACATTGTTTCCATCCGATCTTACCATGATAAAATGAAATTTCAAACTTGCAACTAGGATGTTCATCCACTCGCAATTCTGATATCTGTTGCATATCTCCTTGACAGATTATCCTAAAGATAGCATCAGTGAAGCAGATGACAGCATGGCACGGAAGTTGAAATGTCACATCAGTGAAGCATCAGTGAAGATGTGAAGCAAATTGAAGTAGTAGCACGTAATGCTTTTACGCACTTGTTCTGCCTCCTTTCTGGAAGTAGTATTAGATGCAACTTACTGCACTGGGTACAGTTTGACAACCTTCAGTGCGAAAATCTTGGCTGCAGCCTTGGGCTGATTCACTCATGGGGTCGTCATGTAATCAGATCTCTTTCTAGATGTAGTTAGATGATGAGGGTTTTTATGGTACCCTATACTGCTACTGGGGAGAGAGCAGTATATGTGACGGTGAAAGCTCTTCTTGTGTTCGTGAAGGGAATTGCTCCGGCGGATCAATATTTCGGAATGCATCGTGCCCTCCTGTGAGTCTGTGACAGCGGGGTGACGACGAGGAAACAGGTATGTTGAGCCCTGCCTGGGTGAGCTTTTGAACAATGACATGGTCGTCGACCTCACAGCAAAGGCAGATGAGTAGCTGCTCCACGTCCGGCAAGCTGAGGCTAAAGTAAAGCGTGATCCAGGCCATGAAGAGCTCGATCATGAAGGCAAGCGGTAGTAAAATAAAGGAGGACGGCCATGAGCGTAGCGAGGGCATGGTTAGCACAAAATAGGCGAGGTTCCGCCAGGCTACGGCACTTTCGTAGCCGCAGCTCTCCGTGAAGACCACGACGTTGTACACATCCTGGCCTCATCGTCAACGACGGCGAGCTTGTCGGCGACGCAGGGTGCTTTGGCATGCACTGTCGTCATGAACGAGGCAACACAATAAACGCGATGCTAAGGTGCTCACTGCTCAGCCATGCGGGGCGGCAAAGAACATCGCGGCCGTAGCGTGGAAAGGGGATGGGGCGCACGGTGGCATGCCAGAAGTCCAAAACCATAGAAGCATGCATAGCACAGCGGATTAAAGGCAGGGAGGAGGCGCCCCGGCGGGCATGGGGTCGAAGAGGAGGCGAGCCCCGGGGGGCGGCTGCCGGTGATGCAGAGTCACCGATAATGCCCTCCGAGCAGTATACCGGTGGACGTGAGACGTGCGGTACTAGCGATGCTGCTAATCCAGTTTCACCAGTACAGATAGGTACCCACCATTGGATCTTTGCATATGGACGGTCAATATTCAATACAGGATACCATAAAAGAGCTCATGATGAGGGTTTTCATAAACTACGTTGCAGGGTAGTATGAATTTTTCTTCCAGGTTAATCCTTCGTACTTGGCAGCTGTGCCATCCGATGTAAAGTTTCGATTCGGGAGAGATGGCTGTGAATGTCTAAGCTATAGTTTTAGGAGTTTTCTGTGAAACCCGTACCTTGTGCAATTTCGCCAACTTCCATTGTGGATCCGATCGGTGTTTAGCAGTGCTAGACTTGGCTATCGTTTGTTTAGAGTATATTAGCTTTCTATAAGCTCGATTATCATGTTGACGGCGCGGAGTAAACTTTGTGGTGATTGGACTAGATCAGGCTTTCCCATGGCCTGGAAAGCTATAGCAAGTTTCCACTTGAAAGATTAGATTAGGCGTTTGGCCGCAGTGGTTGGCCCTGCAGTCTTACGTCCTTTTTTTTTAAGGCAGTAGTCTTACGTCCTGTGCAAGACCTTATGGGAACTTTCACAGAACATCATCATCAACATCATCTAACAGTTGAACTTGGTCAACCACCGTCCAAAGTAAAATAAGCTCCATTGCCAATGGTTATGATAGTGCAGGATTTAAACAGGTCCATATCCATGCCATCACATGGGTTCTGCATGCCAACCCATGCCTCCATTCCTACCATACCATCTCAAACGAAGAGCTTTGGCGAATATTTGAAGGTTGAACACGCAAAGACCCCCAATATGGGTAGGGTGGCAAACGGTCTCCTAGTTGACCTTGAATTTCACTCTAATGTTTTGTCTGATGCCAACCACAAAAATGCCCATTCCATCTCCGCGATGCTCTTAAGAGAACAGTGGAGTACATAGTCTGCAAGGTGTGGACGGATTTAACAAATAACAAGCGAGGTCCAGCCGGCCGTGGTGATATTCTTCCCTTGCCAAAGAGGGAGCTTTGCCGCAATATTGTCTTGTCTTCAGGTGTTAGCTAGTAGTACCAAACTGGGAGCGGGTGAAAGAATCATGGGAAACGATCTTTTTCAACCGGATGATAACAACCAAAGCGTAAACCGCGTCCAATGACTGCCACGTGTCCTTGCATGGACGCAGGCACAATTCGTCCTCTGATGCCTTATCTCCACGCACGACGTAGCTAAAAGCATGGGCCTGGCACAGTCGTGTTGGATCCAAACAATCCCATCCGCTTCTACACATCTCTCTTGTCTTTCTCTGCCTATCACAGTTTCTCCGTCGCTGCTGCCGGCCCTGCTGTAGGCACCTATATCGCCACCGCAAACCGATATCCTCTGCTGCTGCCGTTACAAGCCGGACTCGCTGGTCACCGCCGCTGCAAGGCCACGCTGCCGCTCATGTCTCTCGTCTCTCTCTCTCCCACTCAGTTCCCGCCGCCCCTGCCGCGTTTCCTACTGCAAGCATGGATCTCACCATCGCAAACCAGGATCCCCGGATGCTACCCGTGTTCAAACTTCAAACGTCCCACCGTTGCCAGCCGAAGTCTTTGACGCAAGTACAAGAGCCACCTACCTCAAGAAGATGCATGAAGAAACACGTTCCATGATCAAGCGCCAAGTACAACGACTCGCCTCCAAGCTGAACATCAACAAGTCGCCGATGGTGTTCCAACCGGGTGATCAAGTATGGATACATCTACGCAAGGACCGCTTTCCCAAAGAACGCAAGTCCAAGCTACTCCCGAGAGCCGACGGTCCATTCAAGGTGCTAGCACGCTACAACGACAACGCCTACAAGGTCGACATCCCACGTGACAAGTACAACGTAAGCGACATCTTCAACGTCAAAGACTTGGCCAAGTATCATGATGATGAAGAGCATGATCCGTGGACGGATCTCTCCCAAGGGGGGAGATGATGCGGAGCATCCCTTGCCTACCCGCACCGACACTCCATCACCACCGCGAGCACCAAGTGGCCCAATGACAAGAGCACGTGCACGCGCCATCGAGAACGAGGTTGACTCTCTCCTCTTCGACTCTCGTTTGGATTCGTGTGAGAATTGGATTCTACCATCATCGAAAACATTGTGGGTTCTTAGGTACCAAGAAGATGACCGTGAGAAGGAGAGGAAGGAGACTCGAGCGAGCATGGAGCAAGGGAAAGACGAGAAGAAGGAGAAGAAGCAAGGGCCGAACCCCTCTGGACACCCCGGGTGCCCAGCCACCCCTCCTGGGAGCTGCCCCGACTTGGTCCGGGTGCCCGGCTCCTTGGCCCCTGCCCACCTACAGCCGCGCCCCCCGGGTGCCCGGGCCTTGGTTGGCTGGGTGCCCGGTCTCAGCTCCCCCAGCCACTGGGCGCTGCCCCCGGTGCCCGGCCTCCCCACCAGCCGGCCTCCAGCGCACCCCCGGGTGCCCGGCCTCCCTCCAGCTGCCCCCTGAGCAGGTTGGGTGCCCGGACCCCTTCGGTCCAGCCGCGTGTCCTTGGCCTCTTGGCCTTTGTACCCCCCCTCTCTTCACTTGTTTCGTCCCTAAACTATATAAGGGCATGTCCTAGGTCATTTGTGGGGTAGCAAAGTATTTTAAAACACCAAAGAGAGCTTTGCTCCTTGTATCCTCCTCCTCTTGGAGATCAAGACCCCTCTTTGGAAAGAATCCTTGGGATTATCAAGCCCTCCTCTTGAAGGAGATCAAGATCAAGACCTCACCTAGTGGGAAGAACTTACCTAGTGCTATTTTCCTTGAATTGTTCATGTAATCTTGTGGATCTCTTGTGTGCTACTCTAGTGGATGTGATATTGGGTTTGTTTGAGTGATTTGTGCCTTGTGTTCTTGAGTGTTCTTCCTCCTTTTCCCCCTCCAAGTGTGAAAAGATCCCCTCTAGGGTTTCACCCTACAACATCTTGGTATCATGAGCAAGGTTGATTCACATCTTGGAGTCCCATCCCACCATTTGCTGGCTTGATTTTGTTGTTTTTCGTCCAAATTCGAAAATCCCCACAAAAATAGCCCCCAAAATTATTCTTGAAATTTTTTGGATCTTGTGAGATTTGGTTGTTTTGGTCCATGGATTTGATGTTTGGCAAGTGGATCTAGCCCCTCCCCAACAATCCCCACCCTTCCCACCACGAAATCCACCGAATTTGGCCTTTCCCCAAACATTTCCGCCCAAATCGGCCACCACCGGGTGCCCGCACCTCGTACCACCGGGCACCCACACCCCCAGGCCATTTTCCCCTGACCACCCCGGGCACCCGCACCCTCCACCCCCGGGTGCCCGCACCCCCCCCCCCCAAATCAGCCCACTACCAACACTGTTTTGGCCATAACTTCCACCTCCCAAGTCCGTTTTCTGTGCTCTTTAGCTCGTTTGAAAGCTCTTGACACCCCCCATCCACATATATCATTACCACCACCATTAGAATCCATCCAAAAATCAACACAAAAACACCCACCTTCTGCATTTGACCGAGTTTTGAGTTGTGGTTTCCGTTTCCTAAGGTGTTTCGGCTACTTAGGAACGTGTGACATCGACATCACTGCCATTCATCATCGCCTCGGAGTCATCTTCACCGCTAACCGTAAGAAAGGACGGTAACCTCGACGACACTTACCTTTGCTTTTGCATTGATAGCCCGAGCCTTTTGCGTTGCTTACCCATCGAGACTAGCGAGTTGAGAATTGCCGGGCCACGCTATTGTGCACCGTAGTGATCTTGTTATCATCTTAGTGCCATAAGTCTCTCCCGTGCATATCTTACATACTTGTCTCATATCATACTTGGCTCGAGCATCAAGCATAGAGAAAAAAAGAGAAAGAAAGAAAAGATTTTAAGCAAAAGAGGAGAAACAAAGAGCTTATAAGCAATAGCATTGAGCCATTTTGCATATCATCTTGGACACTTCATACATAGCATAGTCGGGATTGAAGACGGCACATTTCTCTCATAGGTTGGTGCACAAGTGTATCTTGCCCATTTGAGCAATCAAGCTAGCGTCTCTCTAGCATTCGCACAACGAGAGCATTTTCCATGGTCACACATTTTGAGCTCACCCCTTGGTTGTGCGGATCCCATCTTTCTTCCGTGTGTGTGTGTGTTCCTAGTGATACTCTTGTCTTTGATCTATTTGCTTTACTTGCATTTTTGTGAACCCTCTCAACCTTATCGATATCTTGACTAACATTTGCTTGAAATTTTTGCCACCATTCCTAACCGAGCTCCTCCAAAAGCCTTTTCCTTGTAGGTGTGAGAAACAAACCCGGTTCCAATTCTACTATTGTGGCATTACATTGAGTGACACTTGTTACATCCTCAATCCTCGGAAAAGGTAACTTCGGTTTTGTTCTCTCACTTTCCTACTCACCCCACTTGGTTATGATGGATAGGCCAAGTTCGTCGGCGAACCCGCTCTTTGAGGACCAAGGTGGCGAGGCCGACTACGTCACCAAGGGCCACTTCTTCATCGCGCAAAGGGCTCTCCATCAAGAAAGTGAGGCCTTGGGTGAACGCCTTGACCGACTCGCCGCCGACGTTCGTCAAGCGGAAGCAAGGAATCGTGACTACATAGACGACAAGTTCACTACACAAATGGAAGAGCTCCGCAACATGATCGTGCGACGCCCGTCTTCCTCATCATCGTCAACAAGACGGCGCCACTCAAGCCACCGCTCAAGCCGACACTCTTCGGACTACTCCGCCTACGATACAAGTCCTCCCCGAGCTCAAGTCCCTCGACGTCAAGCACCTCAAGATCGCCAAGCTCAAGAAAATCCATTCTATGGCAATGGCTTACAAGACCGAGTACGAGCACGTGAAAGGGCGCGACAACAAGCACAAGAACCAAGGGAGCAAGAGCAAATGCCTCCACAAGTGCCACGGCAACAACCTCAAGATGAACACGCCATCCGTCAAGAACAAGAGGAACGAGCGCGCCTACACCAAGAGGAGCAAGATGCCGAAGCACTTCGACAACAACAACTACGGCGTGAAGTTCAAGCCCAAGCGGCCCTAGATGCACTCCGAGATTCCACACGTGTCGTTGCCCAACGCGGCCGGGAAGCACGTGAGCAAGATGAAGCTCTTCGTCGGGAGATACAAGAAGAAGCCGTGCATCACGAAGAACTCCAAGAAAGGCGCAACCAAGCGCATATCCCTCGTCCTCCCCCACGGCAAGAACGACATCAAGAGAATCAAGTGCCTCAAGACCCTCCTCCACGCCAAGAGCGACATCTTGAGGAACGAGCATTTGAGGACCTTCCTCCACGGCAAGAGCGAGATCAAAACCGCTACTTCGATGAAGAATTCCGCTACGGCAAGCTCAAGTTCACCATGCCCAAGTTCTCCGAAAGCAATGATCCCGAAGAGTATCTCTCATGGGCCTTGAAGGTGGACAAGATATTCCGTCTTCACAACTACGACGAGGAAAAGAAGATCGCCATGGCCTCTCTCGAGTTCCAAGACTACGTTCTCATTTGGTGGGAACAAGTGATCGAGCGACGACATACAAGAGGCGAACCTCCAATCACAACGTGGATGGAAATGAAAGACGTCATGAGAGCTCGCTTCGTGCCTACACACTACACCCGTGATCTCTTCAAGAAGTTGCAACTCCACAAACAAGGCACGAAGACGGTGGAAGAATACTACCAAGAAATGGAGATTGCCATGATACGAGCCAATGTCAAGGAAGACGATGAGAAAACAATGGCACGCTTCTTGAACGGCCTCAACCACCCAATCAAGCGGATTGCCGACTTCCAACCATACTCAAACCTTCTCGGGCTAGTTCATCAAGCGACCAAGGCCGAGCGACAAGTCCAAGATGACTTCAAATATGCCAAGTACTCGTCCAAGACCTACGGCTCCCGCGACTTCGGCAACTCCTACCTCAACTAGAGCATCACCAAGTACCGGCGACAAGTCAAGTTCCAAGCAAGCTATGCCTTCCTCGACGCGTTCTCTGGCAAGCAACTACAAATCCAAGACTCCCTCATCTTCGGCGCCACCGAACGACCCCGTCAAGACAAGTTCTCTCGAGTGGTGGCCAGGGACACAAGTCCTTCGAATGCACCAACAAGCGAACTATGATCTTCAACGATGATGGCACTTATGACTCGATGAGTGAAGAAGAAATGGAAGCCCTTGAGCACGTGGCCATGCACCGGCGCGTCAACGAAGATGAAGATGATCAAGTGTTTTGTGACAATGATTCAAGTCCCTCTCTCGTGGTCTCCAAAGTCTTGACGCTCCAACACCATCAAGATGAAGACCAACGGTGCCACATCTTCCACACAAAGGCTGGCATCAACGGGCATTCCGTGAAGGTCGTCATCGACGGAGGAAGTTGTCACAACTTGGCAAGCGAGGAGCTATGTTCCAAGCTCCAATTGGTCAAGAAGAAGCACCCTCGTCCCTACAAGGTGCAATGGCTAAGCGACTCCGGCACAATTCAAGTGGAGCATACGGTGCAAGTTTCTTTCAAGATTGGCGCCTACGAGGACACCTTGGAGTGTGATGTAGTTCCTATGTCGGTGCGCCACCTTCTCTTGGGACGACCTTGCACTACTAGGAAAAAGGCTACTAGCAGCGCGGGTAAATTGGCTACTAGCAGCGCGGGTACCCGCGCTACTAGTATCGCGCTACAGCTAAATGTTAGTAGTAGCCCACGCTACTACTAACAATTTAATAGTAGCGCGGATGTCAACCGCGCTACTACTAACGAAATAGTAGTAGCGCGTCTATAGTACCACACGTAGCCGCTACTAGTATCATGAATACTAGTAGCGCTCCATTTCACCCCCACGCTACTACTAACTAATTAGGAATTAAAAAAATCCATCAATTCCATTTTATGCATACAATTCTAACAACTAAAACAAGCCCAGATTTGTAATAAACCAGCAGCATTCCACATCATTCAAAATCAAAGATTTATAGTAAACGAGGAGCATTAGAGCATATCCATACATCTACACTTATTGCCTAGTCACTTATTCCCAGCTAGTGCAAACACAGTTGAAAGCAAACAAAAATGCATAAAAACACCAAACAGTGGCATTCTATCCCTCCAAATGATTTGCTCCCTCTCCATCCTTGCAATCATCTTCTTCTCCCTTATGTGCTTCTCCCATTTATGAATCCAAGATTTCTGTAAAGAGCAAAGAACAAATAAAATTAAATTTCAGCAGACATATATTTCCTTGCATGTTGTGTTGTACAGTAGCTACAGGAATAAATATACGAAAACAAAAAAGTGAGTGATTTCTATTAACAAGAGATCGCTGCACATAGAAAAACAAGGTTAAAAGCCAAGATGCAACAGGAGGAAAATGTGCCAAGAATAGCACTGTTTTCATCAAGTGTTTGCAAGCCTTCAGTAACTTGAAAGCAGTAAAGTGTTGGTGTTACATGAGCTGTGTGGTCAATTGGCATCACAGGTTTTTGGGAACATTGCCACCATGCTCATATGCTCATATACACACCAAACTCCATCAAGTGTGGAAGCTTTTGTAGAAATTGGCCCCATAGGGTTTTGTTCTAGCACCGCCACTGAAGCAGTAGATTGACTCATAACAAGTTTAATTCAGCCGAGCAAACAATAAAAATACTGAGGATCAACATTAACCAAAACTAAGTGATTGTGTTAAACTAGGTGTTAGTGCTACAGACCAACATAATGAACATGACCAAGCATTTAAAAATCCATGTGATTCACAGATATGACAATCAGAAGCAGATAGTGAAATTAGCAATTAAGATTGAAGAACAAAGCAACATTTTCATGTTCTATCAAGAGCTTGACCTTCTTTTCCCTAAAAAGGGTTTGACCTTTTAGGTGTATGCCAAGTGACACTGCAACAAGCTAGATTGGGATGGACAAACAATAATCAAGTATGAAAATGAAAATGAACAGAAACAAAATCCATTCATACATGTTCCAGTGCGCGTCCATCTTTGCCTGAAAATCATGAATTCTGTGTTTGGATTTTTTTTTAATCATCTGCCTATTGTTTCAAGAAACAATAAGGCGTACGCCCAAACCCAAGCTCTATTGTAGCGTCCTATTTCAAAGCACTAAGCTTACAGAAGTACAAGAACATACAATCATGATTGTTTCGACACACGCTGCACGACAACATGCATTTGTCTGGCCAGAGTCAATTGCCAACCTAAACACGCAACCGTGATAATTACATACACACATCCCAACTTGGTGTTCAGCTTGACACCTATATGACACACTGCTCTACCCAATAATGGAAAGACCTTGACTGCTCCACAGAAAGGCACGGTGCCTACACATGTAGGTACTAGTGAAAACTACCTACACAGCATCAACAACAGGATGCATCACTGATCTGGAGGAGACGAAGCAACAAATCCCACGGCCCCAGTACCAAAGCATCGAGCTTTGGCACAAGAGCCACCTCCACAGCGGGCGAGTTCGTGG
This sequence comes from Triticum urartu, assembly GCF_056163025.1. Taxonomy (NCBI): domain Eukaryota; kingdom Viridiplantae; phylum Streptophyta; class Magnoliopsida; order Poales; family Poaceae; genus Triticum; species Triticum urartu. The sequence continues at coordinate 107,070,630 of NC_141875.1, read as the reverse complement.
GTCGATCCGCGCAGGAATCCCCCAGACATCGCATGATAAGCAGCCATTTCCTAGTGCAGACACTACATCGGCCATCAGGTGTGATTTGGCATCGAATTTTCACTGCCGTAGCAGCAGGCGACGCCGGAGGGCGTCTTTTTAGCCAGGGCCCTCCGCTTCTCCTTGTGGCGGCGGCGCCTCTCAGCGTCCTCCTCCGGCGCGCGCGTGTAGCTGGTCCTCAAGAATTACTAGCTGTTCTAAATTCCAATTTTCTACTGCTGACTATCTTCACCTAGCAAACAATAACTTATGCTAATCATGCTACTTCCGAAACATAAAATGAAAGCAAACCTAGTTATCTAACTCGAATCAAACAAAGCCTAAGTGAGCAGCATAAAATTCACCGAGAATAAGAAGCCTCAGTTAGATCAATACAAATTACTACATCTCGACCAATGGGTGACCACAGTGTAACCAAATACTAGCGCACATCTAGAAGAGACAATGAAACGAAGCTCCATGTGTAGAAGAAACGAGGGAGAACCGATTCATACCCTGATGAAGCGGTACTTGGGCTCGAACTTCTTGGCGGACTCGAGGTTGTCCTAGATGAGACCGAATCTGGAGGACCTGCCGCCTCTGAAGTGGGTGCGGAACTTGAACACCAAGATGCAGTTGGGGTCCTTCACCTCGTACACCTTGGGCAGCCACTCCTTCAGCTCCGCCTGAGCACAAGCACACGAACGCTTCAGAATCGCCGGCGAAATGCAACAGAGCTAAGGAACGAAAGGAAGGGGACGAGATCTCCAACCTTGGAGACGTTGGCGCCACGGGGCTGACCCCGTCTGCCGGAGGAGACGGCGAGGGGGGCGGGGCACTGGGGGAGGCGGCGCGTGCGCGGGTGCAGAGGCTGGGGATCGCCGGTGGGGAGGTCGCCGGGGTGGTGGGTGGCGGCGGCGGCGTGAGATGGGAGGGAGACGAGGGGTGAATCGGGAGAAGAGAGGAGGTGGAAGGGGATCTGGGTCGAGGGTTGGGTGTTTTTTTTAGACAAACAGTGGTGGAGTGGGACGGTTAGTGGGGTGGATCGGGATGGGTGGTGTGGGAATATACTAGTAGCGTTGGCATCTGACCTACGCTACACCTATTCATAAAGTAGTAGCGCAGATTTATAACCCTCGCTATTACTACGGCAATGTCTCGGGGGCACGGCAGAGACCACTTAGTAGTAGCGAGGGTTAAAAATCTGCGCTACTACTATCAACTTAGTAGTAGCGAGGGATAAAAACCCGCGCTACTAATAAGTAGTAGTAGCGAGGGGTATAAACCCGCGCTACTAGTAAGCGTCTGTGTATAAGCTTTTCCCTAGTAGTGTTGGCAATTTGACCGTGGAGTCATCCACAACGGACGGACCAACTACTATAGCTTCAAGATGAAAGGCAAGGAATATGTGTTTCGATCAATGTTATCAAGCCAAGTGATCGCCGATAAGCAAGCATCCACCCATTGTGAAGATTCTAGTGAGAGAGTGATCCACCAAAAATAAAGTGAGAGCCACAAGCTAAAATTGAGCGCCTCTTCGCCAAGAGAGAAAAACTTAGTCCTCCTAGCCACAAAAAGAGAGATGAGATAAGTGTGTGAGAACCCATCAAGTGTCATCCACTTTGTTCTCCTATGCAAAAATGAGGTGGCAAAAACTAACACTCTGAAAGTGCGTTATATCAACTAGAGGGGGGGTGAATAGGCGATTTTTATGAAAGTCTTCAAAACGTGGAAGTTATGAAGACAAACAGTAGAGATAAGCCTATCACTATGCAGCGGAAGTTAGATTACACTAGGCAAGCCATGGTCAAGTATTCAATAGAGTGAAAGCACAATGACAAGTAGCTGCAGTGTAATAAGGATCAGGTAGGAAGAAGTTATGAAGCCAAACAAATCATACAGTTACGTTGTGAAGACAAAAGGTATAGCAAGCATGCAATGGCTTCACAATGAGTAACAGTAAGTAAAAGGAAGTGAAGATGAAACCAGTGACTCGTTGAAGACAATGATGTGTTGGACCAGTTCCAGTTGCTGTGACAACTGTACGTCTGGTTGGAGCGGCTAGGTATTTAAACCTTAGGACACACAGTCCCGGACACCCAGTCCTGAACACGCAGCTCAGGACACCAAGTCCTCACCATATTCTCCTTGAGCTAAGGTCACATAGTCCTCGCCCAATCACTCTGGTAAGTCTTCAAGGTAGACTCCCAAACCTTCACAGACTTCGTTCACTGGCAATCCACAATGTCTCTTGGATGCTCTGAACGCGACGCCTAACCGTCTGGAGGATGCACAGTCCTCAAGTGAAATAAGTCTTGAGATCACTCAGACAAGAAGACTTAAGTGATGCCCAATTTACTCTGGCTCTGGGTGGTTAGGGCTTTATCCTCGCAAGGAATTCTCTCTCTCAAAGGCTTCGAGGTGGGTTGCTCTCCAACGACAAAAGCCATGCACTGAAATCTGAGCAGCCAACCGTTTATGGTTGTAGGGGGTGGGCTATTTATAGCCACTTGGCAACCCGACCTGATTTGTCCGAAATGACCCTGGGTCACTAAGGAACTGACACGTGTCTCAACGGTCAGATTTCAAACTCTCATGGCAACTTTACTTGGGCTACAAGCAAAGCTGACTTGTCCGGCTCTGGACAAGATTCGCTCTCATTGTCTTCACTCGAAGACATAGGTTTTTGGTTTAGGCATCACTTCAGTCATTCTAACTGCTTCTCCTGGACCCCACTTAACAGTACGTGTTGGAAATATGCCCTAGAGGCAATAATAAAAGCATTATTATTATATTTCCTTGTTCATGATAATTGTCTTTAATCATGCTATAATTGTGTTATCCGGAAATCGTAATACATGTGTGAATAATAGACACCAACATGTCCCTAGTAAGCCTCTAGTTGACTAGCTCGTTGATCAACAGATAGTCATGGTTTCCTGACTATGGACATTGGATGTCATTGATAACGGGATCACATCATTAGGGGAATGATGTGATGGACAAGACCCAATCCTAAACATAGCATAAGATCGTATAGTTCGTTTGCTAGAGTTTTCCAATGTCAAGTATTTTTTTCCTTAGACCATGAGATCGTGTAACTCCCGGATACCGTAGGAGTGCTTTGGGTATACCAAACGTCACAACGTAACTGGGTGGCTATAAAGGTATACTACGGGTATCTCCGAAAGTGTCTGTTGGGTTGACACGGATCAAGACTGGGATTTGTCACTCCGTATGACAGAGAGGTATCACTGGGCCCACTCGGTAATGCATCATCATTATGAGCTCAAAGTAACCAAGTGTCTGGTCACGGGATCATGCATTACGGTACGAGTAAAGTGACTTGCCGGTAACGAGATTGAACGAGGTATGGGGATACCGACGATCGAATCTCGGGCAAGTAACATATCGATTGACAAAGGGAATTGCATACGGGGTTGCTTGAATCCTCGACATCGTGGTTCATCCGATGAGATCATCCTGGAGTATGTGGGAGCCAACATGGGTATTCAGATCCCGCTGTTGGTTATTGACCGGAGAGTCGTCTCGGTCATGTCTACATGTCTCCCGAACCCGTAGGGTCTACACACTTAAGGTTCGGTGACGCTAGGGTTGTAGGGATATGTATATGCAGTAACTCGAATGTTGTTCGGAGTCCCGGATGAGATCCCGGACGTCACGAGGAGTTCCGGAATGGTCCGGAGGTAAAGAATTATATATAGGAAGTGCTATTTCGGCCATCGGGACAAGTTTCGGGGTTATCGGTATTGTACCGGGACCACCGGAAGGGTCCCGGGGGTCCACCGGGTGGGGCCACATGGGCTGTAGGGGGTGCGCCTTGGCCTACATGGGCCAAGGGCACCAGCCCCAAGAGGCCCATGCGCCTAGGGTTCACAAAAGGGAAGAGTCCCACTAGTGGAAGGCACCTCATAGGTGCCTTGGGGGGGGAGGGAAACCTCCCTTGGCCGCCGCCCCCCTAGGAGATTGGATCTCCTAGGGCCGGTGCCCCCCTGGCCCTCCTATATATAGTGGGGGAAGGAGGGCTTTTCATCCACGCCTTTGGTTGCCTCCTTCTCCCTCTCCAATACCTCCTCCTCCTCCATAGCGCTTGGCGAAGCCCTGACGGAGTACTGCAGCTCCATCTCCACCACGCCATCGTGCTGCTGCTGGAGCCATCTTCCTCAACCTCTCCTTCCCTCTTGCTGGATCAAGAAGAAGGAGACGTTGCGCTGACCGTACGTGTGTTGAACACGGAGGTGCCGTCCGTTTGGCGCTAGAATCTTCGGTGATTTGGATCACGTCGTGTACGACTTCCTCATCCCTGTTCTTTGAACGCTTCTGTGCATGATCTATAAAGGTATGTAGATGCAATCCAATCACTCGTTGCTAGATGAACTCATAGATGGATCTTGGTGAAACCGTAGGAAAATTTTTGTTTTCTGCAATGTTCCCCAACAGTGGCATCATGAGCTAGGTCTGTGCGTAGTTCTTCTTGCGCGAGTAGAACACAATTTGTTGTGGGCGTAGATGTTGTCAACTTTCTTGCCGCTACTAGTCTTATCTTGCTTCAACGGTATTGTGGGATGAAGCGGCCCGGACCAACCTTACACATATGCTTACGTGAGACCGGTTCCACCGACTAACATGCAATAGTTGCATAAGGTGGCTGGCGGGTGTCTGTCTCTCCTACTTTTGTTGGAGCGGATTCGATGAAAAGGGTCCTTATGAAGGGTAAATAGAAGTTGACAAATCACGTTGTAGCTTTCACGTAGGTAAGAAAACGTTCTTGCTAGAACCCTACTTCAGCCACGTAAAACTTGCAACAACAATTAGAGGACGTCTAACTTGTTTTTGCAGCAAGTGCTTTGTGATATGATATGGCCAAAGTTGTGATGAATGATGAATGATATATATGTGATGTATGAGTTGTTCATGCTATTGTAATAGGAATCACGACTTGCATGTCGATGAGTATGACAACCGGCAGGAGCCATAGGAGTTGTCTTTATTTTTGTATGACCGGCGTGTCATTGAGAAACGCCATGTAAATTACTTTACTTTATTGCTAAACACGTTAGCCATAGTAGTAGAAGTAATAGTTGGCGAGCAACTTCATGGAGACACGATGATGGAGATCATGATGATGGAGATCATGGTGTCATGCCGGTGACAAGATGATCATGGAGCTCCAAGATGGAGATCAAAGGAGCTATGTGATATTGGCCATATCATGTCACTATTATTATTTGATTGCATGTGATATTTATCATGTTTTTGCATCTTGTTTACTTAGAACGACGGTAGTAAATAAGATGATCCCTCATAATAATTTCAAGAAAGTGTTCCCCCTAACTGTGCACCGTTGCGACAGTTCGTTGTTTCAATGCACCACGTGATGATCGGGTGTTTGATTCAAAACGTTCACATACAACGGGTGTAAGACAGATTTACACATGCAAACACTTAGGTTGACTTGACGAGCCTAGCATGTGTATAGACATGGCCTCGGAACACAGAAGACCGAAAGGTCGAGCATGAGTCGTATAGAAGATACGATCAACATGAAGATGTTCACCGACGTTGACTAGTCCGTCTCACGTGATGATCGGACACGGCCTAGTTGACTTGGATCATGTTATACTTAGATGACTAGCAGAGGGATGTCTATCTAAGTGGGAGTTCATTGAATAGTTTGATTAGATGAACTTTATTATCATGAACTTAGTCTAAAATCTTTACAATATGTCTTGTAGATCAAATGGCCAACGTAGTCCTCAACTTCAACGCGTTCCTAGAGAAAACCAAGCTGAAAGACGATGGCAGCAACTATACGGACTGGGTCCGGAACCTGAGGATCATCCTCATAGCTGCCAAGAAAGATTATGTCCTACAAGCACCGGTAGGTGATCCACCCGTCCCACAGAACCAAGACGTTATGAACGCTTGGCAGACACGTGCCGATGACTACTCCCTCGTTCAGTGCGGCATGCTTTACAGCCTAGAGCCGGGGCTCCAAAACCGTTTTGAGAGACATGGAGCATATGAGATGTTCGAAGAGCTGAAAATGGTTTTCCAAGCTCATGCCCGGGTCAAGAGATATGAAGTCTCCGACAAATTCTTCAGCTGTAAGATGGAGGAAAATAGTTCTGTCAGTGAGCACATACTCACTATGTCTGGGTTACATAACCGCTTGACTCGGCTGGGAGTTAATCTCCCGGATGATGCGGTCATTGACAGAATCCTCCAGTCGCTTCCACCAAGCTACAAGAGCTTTGTGATGAACTTCAATATGCAGGGGATGGAAAAGACCATTCCTGAGGTATTTTCAATGCTGAAATCAGCAGAGGTAGAAGTCAAGAAGGAACATCAAGTGTTGATGGTGAATAAAACCACTAAGTTCAAGAAGGGCAAGGGTAAAAAGAACTTCAAGAAGGACGGCAAAGGAGTTGCCGCGCCCGGCAAGCAAGCTGCTGGGAAGAAGCCAAAGAATGGACCCAAGCCCGAGACTGAGTGCTTTTATTTCAAGGGAAGTGGTCACTGGAAGCGGAACTGCCCCAAATACTTAGCGGACAAGAAGGCCGGCAAAACAAAAGGTATATATGATATACATGTAATTGATGTGTACCTTACTAGTACCCGTAGTAGCTCCTGGGTATTTGATACCGGTGGAGTTGCTCACATTTGTAACTCAAAGCAGGGGCTGCGGAATAAGAGGAGACTGGCAAAGGACGAGGTGACGATGCGCGTCGGGAATGGTTCCAAGATCAATGTGATCGCCGTCGGCACGCTACCTCTATATTTACCTTCAGGATTAGTTTTAAACCTTAATAATTGTTATTTAGTGCCAGCTTTGAGCATGAACATTGTATCGGGATCTCGTTTAATTCGAGATGGCTACTCATTTAAATCCGAGAATAATGGTTGTTCCATTTATATGATAGATATGTTTTATGGTCATGCTCCTATGGTGAATGGTTTATTCTTAATGAATCTCGAGCGTAATGCTACACATATTCATAGTGTGAGTACCAAAAGATGTAAAGTTGATAATGATAGTCCCACATAATTGTGGCACTGCCGCCTTGGTCACATAGGTGTCAAACGCATGAAGAAGCTCCATGCAGATGGACTTTTAGAGTCTCTTGATTACGAATCATTTGACACGTGCGAACCATGCCTCATGGGTAAGATGACCAAGACTCCGTTCTCAGGAACAATGGAGCGAGCAACCAACTTATTGGAAATCATACATATTGATGTGTGCGGTCCAATGAGTGTTGAGGCTCGCGGTGGCTATCGTTATGTTCTCACCCTCACTGATGATTTGAGTAGATCTACTTAATGAAACACAAGTCTGAAACCTTTGAAAAGTTCAAGGAATTTCAGAGTGAGGTTGAGAATCAACGTGACAGGAAAATCAAGTTTCTATGATTAGATCGTGGAGGAGAATACTTGAGTCACGAATTTGGCACACACTTAAGAAAATGTGGAATAGTTTCACAGCTAACGCCGCCTGGAACACCTCAGCGTAATGGTGTGTCCGAACGTCGTAATCGCACTCTATTAGATATGGTACGATCTATGATGTCTCTTACCGATTTACCGCTATCTTTTTGGAGCTATGCTTTAGAGACTGCCGCATTCACTTTAAATAGGGCTCCGTCGAAATCCGTTGAGACGACGCCGTTTGAATTATGGTTTGGGAAGAAGTCTAAGCTGTCGTTTCTAAAAGTTTGGGGATGCAATGCTTATGTCAAGAAACTTCAACCTGAAAAGCTCGAACCCAAGTCGGAAAAATGCGTCTTCATAGGATACCCTAAAGAAACTGTTGGGTATACCTTCTACCTCAGATCCGAAGGCAAGATCTTTGTTGCCAAGAATGGATTCTTTCTGGAGAAAGAGTTTCTCTCGAAAGAAGTAAGTGGGAGGAAAGTAGAACTTGATGAAGTGTTACCTCTTGAACCGGAAAATGGCACAACTCAAGAAAATGTTCCTGAGGTGCCTGCACCAACTAGAGAGGAAGTTATTGATGATGATCAAGATACTTCTGATCAAGCTCCTACTGAAATTCGAAGGTCCACAAGGACACGTTCCGCACCAGAGTGGTACGGCAACCCTGTCTTGGAAATCATGTTGTTAGACAACGGTGAACCTTCGAACTATGAAGAAGCAATGGCGGGCCCGGATTCCGACAAATGGCTAGAAGCCATGAAATCCGAGATAGGATCCATGTATGAAAACGAAGTATGGACTTTGACTGACTTGCCCGTTGAACGGCGAGCCATAGAAAATAAATGGATCTTTAAGAAGAAGACAGACGCGGATGGTAATGTGACCATCTATAAAGCTCGGCTTGTCGCTAAGGGTTATCGACAAGTTCAAGGGGTTGACTACGATGAGACTTTCTCACCGGTAGCGAAGCTGAAGCCCGTCTGAATCATGTTAGCAATTGCCGCATTCTACGATTATGAGATATGGCAAATGGACGTCAAAACGGCATTCCTTAATGGTTTCCTTAAGGAAGAATTGTATATGATGCAGCCGGAAGGTTTTGTCGATCCTAAGAATGCTGACAAGGTGTGCAAGCTCCAACGCTCGATTTATGGGCTGGTGCAAGCATCTCGGAGTTGGAACATTCGCTTTGATGAGATGATCAAAGCGTTTGGGTTTACGCAGACTTATGGAGAAGCCTGCGTTTACAAGAAAGTGAGTGGGAGTTCTGTAGCATTTCTCATACTATATGTAGATGACATACTTTTGATGGGAAATGATATAGAACTCTTGGACAGCATCAAGGCCTACTTGAATAAGAGTTTTTCAATGAAGGACCTTGGAGAAGCTGCTTATATATTAGGCATCAAGATCTATAGAGATAGATCAAGACGCCTCATAGGTCTTTCACAAAGCACATACCTTGATAAGATATTGAAGAAGTTCAATATGGATTAGTCTAAGAAGGGGTTCTTGCCTGTGTTGCAAGGTGTGAAATTGAGCTCAGCTCAATGTCCAACCACGGCAGAAGATATAGAAGAGATGAGCATCATCCCCTATGCCTCAGCCATAGGTTCTATTATGTATGCCATGCTATGTACCAGACCTGATGTAAACCTTGCCGTAAGTTTGGTAGGAAGGTACCAAAGTAATCCCGGCAAGGAACACTGGACAGCGGTCAAGAATATCCTGAAGTACCTGAAAAGGACTAAGGAAATGTTTCTCGTTTATGGAGGTGACGAAGAGCTCGTCGTAAAGGGTTACGTCGACGCTAGCTTCGACACAGATCTGGATGACTCAAAGTCACAAACCGGATACGTGTATATTTTGAATGGTGGGGCAGTAAGCTGGTGCAGTTGCAAGCAGAGCGTCGTGGCGGGATCTACATGTGAAGCGGAGTACATGGCAGCCTCGGAGGCAGCACATGAAGCAATATGGGTGAAGGAGTTCATCACCGACCTAGGAGTCATACCCAATGCGTCGGGGCCAATCAAACTCTTCTGTGACAACACTGGAGCTATTGCACTTGCCAAGGAGCCCAGGTTTCACAAGAAGACAAGGCACATCAAGCGTCGCTTCAACTCCATTCGTGAAAATGTTCAAGATGGAGACATAGAGATTTCTAAAGTACATACGGACCTGAATGTAGCAGATCCGTTGACTAAACCTCTCCCTAGGGCAAAACATGATCAACACCAGAATTCCATGGGTGTTCGATTCATCACAATGTAACTAGATTATTGACTCTAGTGCAAGTGGGAGACTGTTGGAAATATGCCCTAGAGGCAATAATAAAAGCATTATTATTATATTTCCTTGTTCATGATAATTGTCTTTATTCATGCTATAATTGTGTTATCCGGAAATCGTAATACATGTGTGAATAATAGACACCAACATGTCCCTAGTAAGCCTCTAGTTGACTAGCTCGTTGATCAACAGATAGTCATGGTTTCCTGACTATGGACATTGGATGTCATTGATAACGGGATCACATCATTAGGAGAATGATGTGATGGACAAGACCCAATCCTAAACATAGCATAAGATCGTATAGTTCGTTTGCTAGAGTTTTCCAATGTCAAGTATTTTTTTCCTTAGACCATGAGATCGTGTAACTCCCGGATACCGTAGGAGTGCTTTGGGTATACCAAACGTCACAACGTAACTGGGTGGCCATAAAGGTATACTACGGGTATCTCCGAAAGTGTCTGTTGGGTTGACACGGATCAAGACTGGGATTTGTCACTCCGTATGACGGAGAGGTATCACTGGGCCCACTCGGTAATGCATCATCATTATGAGCTCAAAGTAACCAAGTGTCTGGTCATGGGATCATGCATTACGGTACGAGTAAAGTGACTTGCCGGTAACGAGATTGAACGAGGTATGGGGATACCGACGATCGAATCTCGGGCAAGTAACATATCGATTGACAAAGGGAATTGCATACGGGGTTGCTTGAATCCTCGACATCGTGGTTCATCCGATGAGATCATCGTGGAGTATGTGGGAGCCAACATGGGTATCCAGATCCCGCTGTTGGTTATTGACCGGAGAGTCGTCTCGGTCATGTCTACATGTCTCCCGAACCCGTAGGGTCTACACACTTAAGGTTTGGTGATGCTAGGGTTGTAGGGATATGTATATGCAGTAACCCGAATGTTGTTCGGAGTCCCGGATGAGATCCCGGACGTCACGAGGAGTTCCGGAATGGTCCGGAGGTAAAGAATTATATATAGGAAGTGCTATTTCGGCCATCGGGACAAGTTTCGGGGTTATCGGTATTGTACCGGGACCACCGGAAGGGTCCCGGGGGTCCACCGGGTGGGGCCACATGGGCTGTAGGGGGTGCGCCTTGGCCTACATGGGCCAAGGGCACCAGCCCCAAGAGGCCCATGCGCCTAGGGTTCACAAAAGGGAAGAGTCCCACTAGTGGAAGGCACCTCATAGGTGCCTTGGGGGGGAGGGAAACCTCCCTTGGCCGCCGCCCCCCTAGGAGATTGGATCTCCTAGGGCCGGTGCCCCCCTGGCCCTCCTATATATAGTGGGGGAAGGAGGGCTTTTCATCCACGCCTTTGGTTGCCTCCTTCTCCCTCTCCAATACCTCCTCCTCCTCCATAGCGCTTGGCGAAGCCCTGACGGAGTACTACAGCTCCATCTCCACCACGCCGTCGTGCTGCTGCTGGAGCCATCTTCCTCAACCTCTCCTTCCCTCTTGCTGGATCAAGAAGAAGGAGACGTTGCGCTGACCGTACGTGTGTTGAACACGGAGGTGCCGTCCGTTCGGCGCTAGGATCTTCGGTGATTTGGATCACGTCGTGTACGACTTCCTCATCCCCGTTCTTTGAACGCTTCCGCGCGTGATCTACAAAGGTATGTAGATGCAATCCAATCACTCCTTGCTAGATGAACTCATAGATGGATCTTGGTGAAACCGTAGGAAAATTTTTGTTTTCTGCAACGTTCCCCATCAGTACGGTGGTTCCTATGACTCAACACAAAATAAAAAGAACTATGAAAGATCTAAGTCTTCGAGCTCCATAGGCTTCATAACGTGTCTTCTTTTGTCATAGTCTTCAATGTGAATATCTTCATATACCACCTTTGACTTCAATGTCTTCATACATTTTTAGGGGTCATCTCTGGTAGTAAAACCGAATCAATGAGGGACTTCTACCTGTGTTATCCTGCAATTCTCACAAACACATTAGTCCCTTAACTAGGTTTGTCGTCAATACTCCAAAACCAACTAGGGGTGGCACTAGATGCACTTACAATCTCCCCCTTTTTGGTGATTGATGACAAACTAGTTGAAGTTTTCAACGGGGAATATAGTCTGTGAAATTGTAAAGGATAAGGAATTGTCTTCATAAGTTGCAAGGGCTCCCCCTGAAGATGTGCATACAAGTTAATTTGCTTTTGGAATGCAAATGCACATGGCAGGTTGTACTTGTGGAGATCCTCTTCAGCTTATGATGACAATCCACTATGCATGTGAAGATAATGACATGCATAATGGAAAATGGACGTCTGCAGAATGAGATAAGTGCGGAATTTATCTTCGCAAAACAGGGTGGCAAACAAGTAGCAGACGACCATCTGGTTTAAGTGCTACAACTCATAAGAACCAAATGTAAAGCAAGAGTTGTAAGCACGAAGCAAAATATAACAAAACATAGAGCACCCTCCCATATGGACCCGCTTGAAGACTATCAACCCATATGCTTCTCCCCCTTTTGTCAGCAAGGACCAAAAAGGTTTGAAGACATAGAGTGTCTACTCATTCCTAGGAGCAGCAGGGTCGTTGGAGGTGTTTGGCGGTGCAGAAGAGCTTGGAGGTGCTGAAGCAGGTGGAGGTGAGGTAGCATCATCTTCTTCATCAATGATTCTGGCAGTGACTGTGGCAGCAGATGAAGAAAACTCAGAGTCTTCAAGTGATGGTGTGCTTCGCATCACAGCCCTTCTAGGAGGTGTGGTGTCAAACTTGAATTGCTCAGTGAAGCCATCCTCTTCAAGTTCAGCTTCAGTACATATCATTGACAGCCCTTTCCATGTGCGGCGACAGGTTTCATGGGCAACGAAAGCGTTCTTGGTGGCAAGATTTCGGATGCGATTGACATCCACCAAGAGGCTCTTCATCTGTCTCTTCAACCAGTCATGATGCCTATCCTGCTTTTGATGAAGGGCCACAAGAAGCTCTCGGTCATTGAGAACACGAGCGCGCTTCTTGGGTCTGGAAGCAGTTGCACTGTCAGTGGCTTCAGTTGAAGCAGGGTGTGGCGCACGTGTAGTGCCAGCCAAAGGATACACCCTGGAGATGGCTTCAACACCTTCATCGTTCTGAGTGAAGCTCTGGTGTTCTGCATTCTGAAGACTCAAAGGTTGCTTGGCAGGCTCAGGATATATAGCTTCAGCAGAGGTATCCACATCTGGCAAGAAGATCCGATGGTTGCGGGCTGAGGGCTGATATGAGATCGCAGAGTGAAGCTTGATCAGTCTCATTACCCAAGGAGCATAGAACTTCAAACCAAGTAAATCTGAGCCTGATGCAGCTAGTTGGCGTATGAAGAAGTCCTGTGCGTTGAAGCATTTGCCATGAAGGATACAAAACAGCAGAGTCTTCATTGCACCCTCGATCTTGGCATTTGGAGAGTGCCCTTTGATAGGCCAGAGAGTCCGTCGGATAATGTGATAAATGGTTCTGGGCAGGTACTCAAAGTCTTCAACGAAGAACTCTGTTGGATAAGGAGCATCGTGGGGCAATGGCTTCATCATTGAGAGCATCTGACTCATATTCGGTTCAGGCCTCTGGAATATGCTCTCAAGAGCTTCAGTGTGTAGTGGACAACCTTCCTCGAAGAATTCGCCAGGAGTGGGCAGGCCGGTGAGCTCAATGATATCAAATGCATTGGCTTCGTGATGGACATTGTCGGTCATCCACTCCAGGGCCCAAGTCTTCGGATCTCTGTTGTATCCTTTGATGTGGAGGGTGGCATAGAATTGCAGCAGAAGCTCTTCGTTCCAGTGCTCTTCATGAGTTACAAACTGCAGCAGACCCACTTGCTTGAAGCAATCCAATGCTTCCTCTAAACAGGGCAGACCAGCAATGGCTTCAACATCAAGGCGCTTGTGCGGGAAGATGCGACCTTGGTTGTATAGGATGCATGAATAGTAGCTACGCTGAGGATAGCTCCAGAACCTATCTGATGAAATCCTTTCCCTTGAATAGGGGTTCTTGGAGCTGTTGAAGAATGTATTATCTGCCTTGAAGCTGTTGATGTTAAAGGATCCAGGAGCTAATACAGGACCTGGGAACCTCGGCAGCCGTGGGACTGGCTTCTTGACATGAGGCATGTGCTCAACATGGTAATCAAATTGAGGACTTGCAGCAGACTCAGGAACAGAAGTGTCTGGATCAGTAGCTTCACTGTCTTCTGAAGCTTTTGGTGGGGAGGGCTCCACATTGGCTTCAGTGTTGGTTGTGGCAGCCTCAATATTTTCAGCCTCCACTCGACTAGCTGGAGGGTCAGACTTAGGCACGTTCTCCTGGAGAACTGCTTCATGGTGTAGCGGGGGAGTAGGATTTTGTGGTACTTCTTCATTTTCTTCGGCTGATGCAGCCGGAATGTCTTCAGCATAGACTTGAGGCCTTGGACCTTTGCGAAGCCTGCGGAATGCAGACGACGCCTGTGGGGTTGGAGTGGGTTGGGCCTCAAAGTCTTCTTCCTCTTGAGGGTGATCCGCCCATGACGCATCTTGTGCAATTGGCGTCAGAGGACGACCAATGCTGATGAGTTCGCTATGTTCATACTGAGGAAGGGCTGCATCATCTTGTACATTGTCCTGATGACCAATGTCTTCAGCAGCGATGGGGTCGGCTGCTGGTATGTCTTCAGCTTCAGGAGCCTCTGTGGAAGCAGGCTCATGAACTGTCAGTTGTCGTTCTGCGTCAGGATGGACGACAGAAAGGGGTTCAACCATCAAGGGCTCTGTGGGAGCAGCCCGAGCTTTCTTGATCTTTCGCTTCTTCTGAGTGGGGGCAGAAGGAGAGGCTTCGGTATGTTTCCGCTTCCTAGCTTCAGCCTCTGCAGTTCACGTCTTCTTGAGCTCTGAAGCGGTTGACCGGCTCTTTGGCTTCGAGCCAGTCGTTGCAGTTGGGAAGACAATTGGAACTGCTTCTTGCCTTGGTGCCTCTGGTTCAGCAATAGCAGGCTTCTTCTTCTTCTTCTTCGCGGCCATCCTGGGGTCGATGCCGGGACGCCCAAGTGCCTTGCGCTTTTCGGCCTCATTGTAGGCATGCACACATCTGTCTGCAAGAGTCTTCATTCGCTCCCGCGAACCTTGAGCTTCTGCATGCTTCTTCAGAAAGTTTTCCTTTAGTTCGTGCAACATGATCTTGAAGCTCTTCACTTCTTGTACGCTGAGCTTGGCCATATACTTCTTGAACTGAGCTTTTTCATGATCAATTTTCTGCTTCAGTTCAACAATGCGCTGGGCAATTGCAAGTTCTGAAGCAATAGCTCCTTGGAAGGCGACGCTGAGGCCAACGGGCAGCTGCAGATCTTCGAAGCTGATGTTTGGTGTGGCAAACCATTCGTCGATGAAGTTGTGGATGATGGCGACATCAAAGAGAGGTAAATTGTTGAAGATTTCAGCTTCTTCTTTGCTCTTGATGAGCTGCTCGAGAGCGTCATCTCCAAGATCTTCATCACTTGACAGATCTATGGCTTCTCTGCGCAGAATGTCAGCAGCTGTGAGCTCTTTGCCGGTGTGTGGCTGAGGCATCTTGGCCTTCTGGGGCTTGGAGACGCGGGATACGTCTTCAGACTGCACACTGTCTTTAGGAGGTGCAGTTGCCAATGGCTTCGCCCTTGAGATTTTTGGTGAAGGGGCCAGCTTTGATGCTTTTGTCTTCTTCGACTGCTTTGGCTTCAGTACAGCAGGAGCTTCATCAGACTCAGAGTCAGCTGGAGGGTCATTCACGGCAGTCCCTTGGACTAAGATGCGGGTGATGAGGCCCTCAAGGTTGGCATACGGACCGATGATATTGGGTTCTGCGTCGCGTGTGCCATCAGCCCTAGATGCGGAGGGACTAGGGTTGAAGTCTAACCCAAATTTCTTCTTGTTCTGCTTCGCTGATTGTTGGGCAAACTGGAAGTTGCGCTTGAACAGATTGTCGTCACGACACCAGAGTAGTGACGACGGATGTGCATCATCAGGCTGTGGCCCACGAACCATGCATGGATAGAAGCTTTGGGCAATAGCTTCATCTCTGGACCTGGGTACAAGGTTCTTGTATAAGATGTCTCCCCACGGTCTTTTGATGGCACTTTTCTCAGCATACTCTTGGGTTGTGAAGCGGTATTTGAACCATTGTTCTTCCCAGTAGCGTCGAATCCATTGGATTCGGGTCTTGCGCTGCCCATAATTCTCTTCAGGATCTGTTTTATACATATCTGCCAGGTCTTCAGGCAGATCTTTGGAAGTTCCTCCACGTCGCTGTCTGCCCCCCTTCCTTGCTGCTGCTGCTTCTGAAGCCATAAACTCTAACGTGAAAGGCTTCAAAACTTTCAAAGTCTTCAAAGGCTTTCTTTTGCTGGACCAACAGGAACTGGCTTCAGGAGAATTTATGTGATGCTGTAGGAATTCTGCAAATGAATGCAGACTATGAGAACCGAAGGATTCTCCCACGGACATGTACCTGTGACAGCATTAAGGTGCGAGGGAAGGGGAAGAGGTCATATGCATTCTCAGAAGATTTTGAAGATAAATCAGTTTAGAAGACAGTGACCTCATCGTGCGAAGACATTCACTCATAGAAAAGAAGTTGGTTCCAGATTTGTATGAACCCATAGATCAGTACAAGTGAGGAATCTAACTACTTCATGAAGCACAAGTGACTATACTAGGCATGTTATGAGATGCAGATTGAGAGTGATCTAACTTGTGTGAATAGAAACTTCTTATGGTAGAAAGTGACAGAACCATGGGATCAAAAGGAGCTGTAGAAAGAAGTTCTATTTACCACACTTGGAACTGCTAGACGAAGCGAGAGATGAGGCCGAGCAGTTCACTCGTCCGTGCCCTAACTTGGCGACGGAGGAGACCTACGGCGACGGCGGAGAGGACGATGTCCGCGGTCGGCGTGAAGACGGCATCGGAGAGGTTGCGGCAACGAAGCGCTTCGTCACCGGTGTCGTCGAGAGCTAGCGGTGGTGCTAGGGTTCGTGTGAGGGTGGAAGAAAGAGATAATGACCGCGGTAAGTGTAAATTTATAGGCACAGGGGCGGCACTGCGCTATTACTCAGGTGCCCCTGGCGATTCGCATCTGAGGAACGCGTGGCCAATTTGCGGAAGTTTGGGGTTTGTTCCACGTCCCACGCACGCCTGGATTGTCGGGCGGTCGTTCCTGCTTCTCCGGATTTTATGTGGAGGAATGAGCATTGAAAATGGACTTTATGGTTGTCTCTATATCTTCTGCTGACAAGGACGCAGTGAAGACATTCGACAGTTTCAATAGAATGCATATGACTTAGAGAGATAGAGTTTGAGATAGAAAGCATAGAGAAGTTTGGGGTCTGATCACATTCACTTAGTTCAAAAGATTCAACACGAAGACATAGCTATAAGTGAATGCTGTAGAGGACAGAACACTAGCATATGTATATATATCTATAGTCAACATAGTGAAGATAATCATGAAAATATGTTGAGTTCGAAGCCAAATCAAATGTGAAGACATTGCAAGGTAACGCCATGAGTGAAATACTTCAAAATGGAACGTTTGGTGGTGGCGTTACCCACCGTATAGGAAGTATTAGACCCAGACACGGCGCACAATTATCGTGGCGCTCCGAAGTCAAATTCCACATTAATGTATTCACACTTAGAATGTATGTCTTCATTGATTGAAGATATACTTCACTTCGTGTGTTGCACATCTAAGTCATCAATATGCACAGGGGTTAGGATGTGTGCCTGATCACAGGACATTTGAGGATTCCAGGATATTTAGCTCACACCGTAACTTGCAAAACCTCTTCTCATCCAAGGGCTTGGTGAAGATATCTGCCAATTGATCTTCAGTGTTGACGTGTATGATATCAATGTCTTCCTTCACAACATGATCTCTGAGAAAGTGATGACGAATTTCAATGTGCTTTGTCTTCGAGTGCTGAACTGGGTTGTTGGCAATCTTGATGGCGCTTTCGTTGTCGCAGTACAGTGGCACTTGCTTCAGATGAATGCCATAGTCCTTGAGTGTTTGCTTCATCCAAAGAAGCTGAGCGCAGCAAGATCCAGCAGCAATGTATTCAGATTCAACAGTGGAGAGATATACACAGTTCTGCTTCTTTGAAGACCAACATACAAGTGATCGTCCCAGAAAGTGACATGTGCCTGATGTAGACTTGCGATCAACTTTGTCACCAGCATAATCAGCATCCGAGAATCCAACCAAATCAAACTCTGAGCCCTTTGGATACCATAATCCTAGAGTTGGGGTGTGAGCCAAATATCGAAGAATTCGCTTCACAGCTAAGTGATGCGACTCCTTTGGTGCCGCTTGAAATCGAGCACACATGCAAACACTAAGCATAATATCTGGCCTAGATGCACATAGATAAAGTAAAGAACCAATCATGGAGCAGTATACCTTTTGATCGAACTCTTTACCATTGTCGTCAGGACCCAGATGATGTTTGGCTGGCATTGGTGTTGTGAAGCCCTTGCAGTCTTGCATACCGAACTTCTTCAGGCAATCTTTGAGATACTTCTCTTGAGATATGAAAATGCCATTGCGTTGTTGTCATATTTGAAGACCAAGGAAGAACTTCAGCTCCCCCATCATGGACATCTGATATTGCTCTTGCATCATATATCCAAACTCTTCACTGTACTTCTGATTTGTGCAGCCGAAGATAATGTCATCCACATATATTTGGCACACAAACAGTTCACCATCATATGTCTTCGTGAAAAGAGTGGGATCTAGGGAACCAGGTATGAAGCCTTTGCTCTTCAGGAAGTATTTGAGTGTGTCATACCAGGCCCTAGGGGCTTGTTTGAGGCCATATAGTGCCTTGTTGAGCTTGTATACCATGTCAGGATGTTTTGGATTTTCAAAGCCAGGCGGTTGTGCAACATACACTTCTTCTTCAATCTTGCCATTGAGAAAGGCACTTTTCACATCCATTTGATATAGAAGTATGTTATGATGATTTGCATAGGCCAGCAGTATGCATATGGCTTCAAGCCTAGCCACAGGAGCAAATGTTTCATCGAAGTCAATGCCCTCCACTTGAGTATATCCTTGAGCAACGAGACGAGCTTTGTTTCTGACAACTTGACCATGCTCATCTTGCTTGTTGCGGTATATCCATTTGGTGCCTATTATGTTGTGCTTCCGTGGATCAGGACGCTTAACCAGTTCCCATACATTATTCAGCTCAAACTGTTGAAGCTCTTCTTGCATAGCTTGAATCCATTCAGGTTCCATGAAGGCTTCTTCAACTTTCTTGGGTTCTGATATTGAGATGAATGCGAAGTGCCCACAGAAATTTGCTAGCTGAGTTGCCCTTGAACGAGTGAGTGGACCAGGTGCATTGATGCTATCAATTATTCTTTCAATCTGCACTTCATTGGCAACATGAGGATGTACAGGGCGAAGACTTTGCTCTTGCTGATCTGTGTTGTTGTTGGGAGGAATGTCTTCAGGCTAAGCATTGTCTTCATGTTGATCAGGTGCTGAGATGATAAGTTCTTCTTCAGGATGAGCTTCAGAAGGTATAATCTCTCCAGTTCCCATTAGCTTGATTGATTCACTAGCTGGAATCTCATCTAGCACATTTGGCAGTTGCTCTCTTTATGAACCATTTGTCTCATCGAACCGCACATCCACTGTTTCAACCACTTTGTAATGAAAGAGATTGAAGACTCTGTAGGACTGCGAATCCTTTCCATATCCAAGCATAAAACCCTCATGTGCTTTTGGTGCAAATTTTGAGGTGTGATGTGGGTCCTTGATCCAGCACCTTGCGCCAAATACTCTGAAGTAACTGACATTAGGCTTTTTGCCAGTAAGGAGTTCATAAGGTGTCTTGTTCAGAAGCTTGTGAAGATAAACACGATTGATTGTATGGCATGCAGTGTCAATGGCTTCAGTCCAGAATTTTCTTGGAGTCTTGTATTCATCTAGCATCGTTCTGGCCATCTCAATGAGTGTTCTGTTCTTGCGTTCGACGACGCCATTCTGCTGTGGCGTGTACGGAGCTGAGAATTCATGTGTGATGCCTAAGGTATCAAGATATGTATCAAGGCTAGTGTTCTTGAATTCAGTGCCATTGTCACTTCTGATGTGCTTTATTTTGGCGCCGTAATTGTTCATAGCACGATTGGCGAAGCGTCTGAAGACATCCTGCACTTCAGTCTTGTAAAGAATTATGTGCACCCAAGTATATCTAGAATAATCATCAACAATAACGAAGCCATAGAGGCAAGCAGTAGTAGTAAAAGTTGAGTAGTGAGTGGGACCAAAAAGATCCATGTGAAGCAGTTCGAAGGGTCGAGTAGTGGTCATGATTGTCTTCGAGGGATGTTTTGCCCTCGTCATCTTCCCTGCTTCACAGGCACCGCATAAGTGATCTTTCTTGAACTTGACGCACTCGATGCCTATGACATGCTTCTTCTTCGCAAGGGTGTGGAGGTTCCTCATGCCAGCATGCCCAAGCCTCCGATGCCAAAGCCAGCATTCTGAAGCTTTTGCAAGAAGACATACTGCAAGTTGTGGCCCTGCTGAGAAATCTACCACATACAGATCATCTTTTCAATACCCTTCAAACACTAGAGACTTGTCAGATTCCATTAGTACAAGACAACGATATTTTCCAAACATTACGATCATGTTCAAATCGCAGAGCATTGAGACAGACATTAAGTTGAAGCCAAGGGATTCAACAAGCATGACTTTATCCATGTGTTGATCCTTTGAGATTGCAACTCTACCTAGACCCAATACCTTACTTTTACCAGTGTCAGCAAATGTGATGTGGCTCTTGTCAGATGGACGTAAGGTTGAGTCCATAAGAAGGCTTCTTTTGCCAGTCATGTGATTTGTACATCCACTGTCAATAATCCATTCTGAAGACTTTGAAGACGCTGGTGTCGTACACTACAGTGCAGTTAGGGGGATAGGCTTCACGAAGAGAATTGTGAAGCAAAAACATTTGACGAACCAGTGGGTTATGAAAGCTTAGATCCAGATTAGGACTAATAGGGAGAGTAGCATGCGATTCAGGAACGAAGTACATAATGATGCCATTCGGGCATTTTATCTTTCGCCCTACAAGATTTTTAAGGTCCCCAGCAATAGCGTCAGAAGATTTTGGTTTTCTGCTGGAGACCTTTCCCTGCAAAAGAGAGTTAAGCCTTCTTAACCACCCACATCTTCAAGGGTGGCTTAGAAGCAATAAGTCTAAGTGCAGCATCTGAGAATTTTGGCTTTGAAGCCTTAGCAAACAGTCTTGCAGGTGGACAATAGTACTCATAAGAATAAGCAGAATAATTTTTGGTCATATGAACATGACGGTTTGATGAACCGCTCTCATATTCATATGCCTGAGTATGGTTTCCCTGCAAAACATTTGCGTTAGTGTGACTCAGGTGAGTCCTCTGTTTGTATGAAGCCTTTGGACCGTATGAAGCCTTTGGTCTGAGGTTTGTCTTCTTCAAGTGAGGTGTCATGAAGACATTCACAGGAAGATTTTCCAAACACTTTTTCGGAACCCAGATCTTCTTCATAGGCAGTCCATTCCTGCAGTTAGTACCAATGTACCTGGCAAACACTTCACCATTCTGATTCTTAAACAGTATATAGTTTGCATCAAAGGATTCATCAATGATAATTGGGTTAGCACAAGTGAAGCCAGATAAATTGGATGGATCTCCTAAAGGTTCCTTTGCAGCAACCCACTTGGTTTTGGGGTACTGCTCAAGTTTCCAGTAAGAGCCATCTGCATTTATTTTCCTTACGAACCCAACACCCTCTTTCCTAGGGTTTCGGTTCAGAATCTGCTTCTTGAGAACATCACATAATGTCTGCTGTCCTTTAAGACTTTTGTACATCCCTGTTTCAAGCAATGTCTTCAACCTAGCATTCTCATCAGCAATAGCAATGGTATCCTCAGCAGAGGGGTTAGTTACCACATCAACCGTTGAAGATATTGCAACAGCAGTAGCAGTGGAACATTCAGCAACAGAAGTAGCATTATCACGCTCAATGCATTTAAGACATGGTGGTTCAAATCCTTCCTGAGCGGAACTGATCTGTTCGGCACGAAGTGACTCGTTTTCCTTTTGAAGATCTTCATGAGCCGCTCTCAATTTCTCAAGTTCTTGCTTCCTTTGAAGATAATCATAGGAAAGCTTTTCATGAGTTGTTGAGAGAGTATCAAGACGATCTTCAAGTTCCCGATACTTAACGTGAAGATTTTTTATGTCTTCAATTAAGGATTCAGATCGAGTCATTTCAGCACCCAACAGATCATCGCTTCTGTCTAACAGTTTTTGAATATGTTCCATGGCCTTTTGTTGTTCAGTTGCAATTTTATCAAGTGTTTTGTAACTGGGTTTTGAATCACAATCAGAGTCATCGTCACTGGATGTTTGATAGCGAGTAGTGCGTGTGTTTACCTTGGCACCGCGTGCCATGAAGCAGTAGGTAGGAGTGGAGTCGTCCTTGTCATTTGCATCGGTGTCGGTGATGAAGTTATTGTCTTCAGTGTTGAAGATGGACTTGGCGACGTATGCTGTAGCCAGACTTGCAATGCCAGAATCAGACTCCTCCTCAGACTCCACCTCTGCCTCCTCAGAAGCGGATTCCTCCTCAGAATCCATTTCCTTGCCAACAAACGCACGTGCCTTGCCAGATGAGCTCTTCTTGTGTGATGAAGACTTTGAGGAAGACTTGGAAGAAGACTTTGAGTATTTCTTCTTCTTCTTGTCGTCAGAGTCATATTCCTTGCTCTTCTTCTTCCTTCTGTTCTCAATGTCCCACTGTGGACACTCAGAGATGAAGTGTCCAGTTTTCTTGCACTTGTGGCATGTTTTCTTCTTGTAGTCATGAGCAGAGGCTTCATCATTCCTTGAGCTTGATCGTGAAGACTTTCTGAAGCCTTTCTTCTTGGTGAACTTTTGGAACTTCTTCACAAGCATTGCAAGTTCCCTTCCAATGTCTTCAGGATCATCAGAACTGCTGTCAGATTCTTCTTCAGATGAGGAAACAGCTTTTGCCTTCAAGGCATGAGTTCGCCCATAGTTTGGACCGTAGATATCTCTTTTCTCAGAAAGTTGAAACTCATGTGTGTTGAGCCTCTCAAGTATGTCAGATGGATCGAGTGTCTTGAAATCAGGACGTTCTTGAATCATCAGGGCTAGGATGTCAAACGAACTATCAAGTGATCTCAACAGCGTTTTGACGACTTCGTGTTTGGTAATCTCAGTGGCGCCGAGGGCTTGAAGCTCATTTGTGATGTCAGTGAGTCTGTCAAATGTGTGCTGGACATTCTCATTGTCATTTCGCTTGAAGCGGTTGAAGAGATTGCGAAGGACACTGATTCTTTGATCTCTCTGGGTTGAGATGCCTTCATTGACCTTGGAGAGCCAGTCCCAGACCAGCTTGGATGTCTTCAAAGCACTCACACGGCCATACTGTCCTTTGGTCAGATGACCACAGATGATGTTTTTGGCAGTAGAGTCCAGTTGAACGAATTTCTTGACATCAGCAGCAGTGACACCTTCTCCAGCCTTGGGAACGCCGTTCTCGACGACATACCATAGGTCGACGTCAATGGCTTCAAGATGCATACGCATCTTATTCTTCCAATAGGGATATTCAGTTCCATTGAAGACGGGGCACGCAGCGGAGACTTTGATTATCCCTGCAGTCGACATAGCTAAAACTCCAGGTGGTTAAACCGAATCACACAGAACAAGGGAGCACCTTGCTCTGATACCAATTGAAAGTGCGTTATATCGACTAGAGGGGGGTGAATAGGCGATTTTTATGAAAGTCTTCAAAACGTGGAAGTTATGAAGACAAACAGTAGAGATAAGCCTATCACTATGTAGCGGAAGTTAGATTACACTAGGCAAGCCATGGTCAAGTATTCAATAGAGTGAAAGCACAATGACAAGTAGCTGCAGTGTAATAAGGATCATGTAGGAAGAAGTTATGAAGCCAAACAAATCATACAGTTACGTTGTGAAGACAAAAGGTATAGCAAGCATGCAATGGCTTCACAATGAGTAACAGTAAGTAAAAGGAAGTGAAGATGAAACCAGTGACTCGTTGAAGACAATGATGTGTTGGCCCAGTTCCAGTTGTTGTGACAACTGTGCGTCTGGTTGGAACGGTTAGGTATTTAAACCTTAGGACACACAGTCCCGGACACCCAGTCCTGAACACGCAGCTCAGGACACCAAGTCCTCACCATATTCTCCTTGAGCTAAGGTCACATAGTCCTCGCCCAATCACTCTGGTAAGTCTTCAAGGTAGACTCCCAAACCTTCACAGACTTCGTTCACTGGCAATCCACAATGTCTCTTGGATGCTCTGAACGCGACGCCTAACCGTCTGGAGGATGCACAGTCCTCAAGCGAAATAAGTCTTGAGATCACTCAGACAAGAAGACTTAAGTGATGCCCAATTTACTCTGGCTCTGGGTGGTTAGGGCTTTATCCTCGCAAGGAATTCTCTCTCTCAAAGGCTTCGAGGTGGGTTGCTCTCCAACGACAAAAGCCGTGCACTGAAATCTGAGCAACCAACCGTTTATGGTTGTAGGGGGTGGGCTATTTATAGCCACTTGGCAACCCGACCTGATTTGTCCGAAATGACCCTGGGTCACTAAGGAACTGACACATGTCTCAACGGTCAGATTTTAAACTCTCATGGCAACTTTACTTGGGCTACAAGCAAAGCTGACTTGTCCGGCTCTGGACAAGATTCGCTCTCATTGTCTTCACTCAAAGACATAGGTTTTTGGTTTAGGCATCACTTCAGTCATTCTAACTGGTTCTCCTGGACCCCACTTAACAGTACGGTGGTTCCTATGACTCAACACAAAAGAAAAAGAACTACGAAAGATCTAAGTCTTCGAGCTCCATAGGCTTCATAACGTGTCTTCTTTTGTCATAGTCTTCAATGTGAATATCTTCATATACCACCTTTGACTTCAATGTCTTCATACATTTTTAGGGGTCATCTCTGGTAGTAAAACCGAATCAATGAGGGACTTCTACCTGTGTTATCCTGCAATTCTCACAAACACATTAGTCCCTTAACTAGGTTTGTCGTCAATACTCCAAAACCAACTAGGGGTGGCACTAGATGCACTTACACACTCCTAATCCTCTTCCTCTAGTGTTTTCTAACTTGTTGCAGGAATTCAAGGATGTCTTTCCCGATGAGCTACCTCCCGGTCTTCCTCCTCTACGTGGCATTGAACATAGGATCGACCTCATCCCCGGAGCACCTCTTCCGAACAAGGCTCCCTACCGCGTCAACCCCGAAGAAACTAAGAAGATCCAACGGCAAGTCCAACAATTCATCGACAATGGCCATGTACGTGAAAGCTTAAGCCCTTGTGCCGTTCCGGTTATACTTGTACCCAAGCAAGATGGTAGTTTTCGCATGTGCTCCGATTGTAGGCCCATCAATGCTATCACCGTTCGTTATAGGCATCCCATACCTCGACTTGACGATATGCTAGATGAACTTAGCGGTGCTACTATTTTCTAAAAAATTGATATTAAAAGTGGCTACTATCAAATACGCATACAAGAAGGTGATGAATGGAAAACCGCTTTCAAAACTAAATTTGGCTTGTACGAGTGGTTGGTTATGCCTATGGGTTTATCGGAAGCTCCCGGTACTTTCATGCGTCTTATGCATTTTGTGCTTCGTCCTTACATTGGAATGTTTGTTGTGGTCTACTTCGATGACATACTTGTTTTTAGCAAATCCATCAAAGATCATATAAAGCATATTAGGGATGTTTTGCAAACTCTTCGCAAAGAACGTCTTTATGCAAACATGAAAATGTGCACTTTTGGTGTTGACAAGCTTGTTTTCTTGGGTTTCGTTGTTTCCTCAAAGGGTGTCCATGTTGATGAGTCTAAAATTGAAGCAATTAAAACTTGGCCACAACCCACCAATTTGCAACAAGTGCGTAGTTTTCTTGGTCTTGCGGGTTTCTATCATCGCTTTCTGAAAGATTTTAGCACTATTGTCGCACCGCTGCATGCCTTGAGTAAGAAAAATGCTCCTTTTGTTTGGGGACCTTTGCAATCTACCACTTTTGATGATCTCAAATCTTTGCTTACTCATGCTCCGATTCTTGCTTTACCCAACTTTGAAAAAACTTTTGAGGTTCATTGTGATGCAAGTGGTAATGGAATTGGTGGAGTTTTGATGCAAGAAAAACGAGCTATTGCATATTTTAGTGAAAAACTCTCCGGTGCTCAACTTAACTATCCAATCTATGACAAAGAATTGTATGCTTTAGTGCGTGTGTTACATGTTTGGAAACATTACCTTAGACCGCATGAGTTTGTCATACATACCGATGATGAGACACTTAAGTACCTTAAAGGTCAAACCAAGTTGAATAAACGACATGCTAAATGGAGTGAATTTATTGAATCTTTCCCCTATGTGATCAAGTACATTAAGGGCAAAGCGAACGTTGTGGCGGATGCTCTTTCCCGCAAATGCATGTTACTTACTCAACTTGAATTGAATGTTGTTGGATTTGATCATATCAAAGATTTATATGAGCATGATGTGACTTTTGCTACTCCTTATGCTAAGTGTGTGACGCATACTTCTTAGGAATGATACTATATCAAAGATGGTTATCTTATGAGAGCTAACAAACTATGCATTCCCGAGTCTTCTCTTCGTTTGTTACTTTTGCAAGAGGCTCATGGAGGTGGACTCATGGGACATTTTGGACACGACAATACTTTTGCCACGCTCTCCAAGAACTATTTTTGGCCCAAGATGTTTCACGATGTCGCCCGCTTCACCAACCGGTGCTCTACATGTTGCAAAGCTAGGTCACAATCTCAATCCCATGGTTTACATATGCCTTTACCTATTCCACACCAACCTTGGGAAGATTAGCATGGATTTTGTGCTCAGATTACCTAGGACTCAAAATGGCAAGGACTCCGTATTTGTTGTTGTGGACCGATTCTCTAAAATGGCTCATTTTATACCATGCAATAAGATAGACGACGCTTCACATGTTGCCAATCTTTTTTGTAGGGAAATCTTGAGGTTGCACGGTGTGCCAAAGACAATTGTGTCGGATAGAGACGTCAAGTTCTTAAGCTACTTCTGGAAGACGCTATGCGCCAAGCTTGGAATCAAGTTACTCTTCTCCACGGCGTACCACCCTCAAACCGATGGCCAAACGGAAGTCACCAACCGGACGCTTGCAACTCTCCTACGCGTGTTGATAAAGAAGAACATTAAGGAGTGGGAGGAGTGCCTACCCATTGCCGAGTACGCCTACAACCGCGCAAGACATTCTACAACCGGCAAGTCCCCCTTCGAGGTTGTCTACGGCTTCAACCCTTTGTCGCCATTGGACATTCTCCCTCTACCGCTTCAAGAACGAGCTAACATGGACGCAAGTACAAGAGCCACCTACCTCAAGAAGATGCATGAAGAAACACGTTCCACGATCGAGCGCCAAGTACAACGACTCGCCTCCAAGCTGAACATCAACAAGTCGCCGATGGTGTTCCAACCGGGTGATCAAGTATGGATACATCTACGCAAGGACCGCTTCCCCAAAGAACGCAAGTCCAAGCTAGTCCCAAGAGCCGACGGTCCATTCAAGGTGCTAGCACGCTACAACGATAACGCCTACAAGGTCGACATCCCACGTGACAAGTACAACGTAAGCGACATCTTCAACGTCAAAGACTTGGCCAAGTACCATGATGATGAAGAGCACGATCCGTGGACGGATCTCTCCCAAGGGGGGAGATGATGCAGAGCATCCCTTGCCTACCCGCACCGACACTCCATCACCACCGCAAGCACCAAGTGGCCCAATGACAAGAGCACGTGCACGCGCCATCGAGAACGAGGTTGACTCTCTCCTCTTCGACTCTCGTTTGGATTCGTGTGAGAATTGGATTCTACCATCATCGGAAACATTGTGCATTCTTAGGTACCAAGAAGATGACCGTGAGAAGGAGAGGAAGGAGACTCGAGCGACCATATTGGGGCAATGGAAAGAAGAGAAGAAGGAGAAGAAGCAAGGGCCGAACCCCTCTGGACACCCCGGGTGCCCGGCTCCTGGAACCACGGGTGCCCGGCCACCCCTCCTGGGAGCTGCCCCGACTTGGTCCGGGTGCCCGGCTCCTTGGCCCTCGGGTGCCCGGGCCCCTACCCGCCTACAGCCGTGCCCCCGGGTGCCCGGGCCTTGGCTAGCCGGGTGCCCGATCCCTGCTCCCCCAGCCGATGGGCGCTGCCCCGGGTGCCCGGCCTCCCCACCAGCCGGCCTCCAGCGCACCCCCGGGTGCCCGGCCTCCCTCCAGCCGCCACCTGAGCAGGCCGGGTGCCCGCCCGGACCATGTTGGCCGGGTGCCCGGACCCCTGCGGTCCAGCCGTGTGTCCTTGGCCTCTTGGCCTTTGTACCCCCCCTCTCTTCACTTGTTTCGTCCCTAAACTATATAAGGGCATCTCTTAGGTCATTTGTGGGGTAGCAAAGTATTTTAGAACACCAAAAAGAGCTTTGCTCCTTGTATCCTCCTCCTCTTGGAGATTAATACCCCTCTTTAGGAAGAATCCTTGGGATTATCAAGCCCTCCTTTTGAAGGAGATCAAGATCAAGACCTCACCTAGTGGGAAGAACTTACCTAGTGTTATTTTCCTTGAATTGTTCATGTAATTTTGTGGATCTCTTGTGTGCTACTCTAATGGATGTGATATTGGATTTGTTTGAGTGATTTGTGCCTTGTGTTCTTGAGTGTTCTTCCTCTTTTTCTCCCTCCAAGTATGAAAAGATCCCCTCTAGAGTTTCACCCTACAACAGTAGGTGTTCTGGTGGAGCATGGACGAGCCCGTGGAGCATTGCCAGTGAAGCGATGGAGCATCGCGTGCAGACGTCGGTGCTACGGTGGAGCGTCGCCGGCTCTCTGACCGCCACTGCAGATGTCGCCAGAGGGTTGCTCTCCGTCGTTTCTACGAGCTGACCCGGCTCGGCTACTCCATGGAGTCACCTGGATCTTTGCGTTGCAGCATGCTTGAGCTCGCCGGTGTTTTTTCTACGAGCTGGTCGCGCTTGGCTGCTCGTCGGAGTCACATGGTGTGTGTGCAGCATGCTCAGTTGGAGTTGGAGCACTTCGGCGACGAGGCCCAGACGTTGAACGCAGCGCCGGCAGTGCTTCCCAGCAGGGTGCTTGCTGTATTGTGATCTACACCACGCTAGCGCTCGTGACTTCTCCACTAGTGCGTTGACTAAATTAGGTGGCCACGCTGCGTCCAGATCACAGCGATCGGACGGCCCTGCACCCGACTGATTTCCCCGGTTGATGCGTAGCAGGAGCCCATATATAAGCAAACCACAAAGGCACCGTCGATCCTAAGTGCGTGAGTAGGACGCCGGCGGCAGGCAAGCGGGGGAGAGCAACCCAGCAAGTAGCGGCGGCTGTCAGGTTGCAAGTGGGACGCTCCGCGGGCAGCCCACTTCTGTCCACTACTGCCACATACTTTATGTGGGAGGCCTGCCAACACCCACATCTTGTTTACGTGGGATAAATGGGATACCCGTCTAAAACACATACTCCCTTTATTTCAAAATATAGTGTGCCCGCGCTTTTCGAGATCAAACTTTAACCATATATTTAACGAACGAGACCGACTGCGGCGGGAGAAAAAATTACATAATTAAAAACTTTTTTTAAATACGCATTCATTGATATAACTTTTGCTCCCAATCAGTTTTTTTGCAAAACCTGAATCAATGTTGGCACTGACACGTAAAAATTAGCAATCGTAGTATCAATCTACATGTGATGCTTCAATTATAATACTTCCGTGCAATTAACTTATGATATAGCGACCGTGAGAATCAGAGTGAGGCGACCAGCAGCTGGAGCGCCACGGCTAGCTCCGCCCCCATGTGTCCTCCGTGCCATCGCCAAGTCGTAGTAAGGGTTTCGCCGGCGCCGGCACTAGCGTGTGCCTCCCGCGATCACCCGCTCCGACGTACTGAGGTAGAAGTTCTTCGCGTACTCCTCGCAGATCTCGCCGCAGCGAGCGTAGGCCTTCCAGAGCCCGCCGCGACGCACCTCCAGCTCCCTGACAACGGCGGGCGGCGCCGCCCGCTGTGGTCGGAGCTGGCGCTTGAGTAATGCCTTATGCTTCAGCACCACTTCGTACACCTTCCGCTCCGACGAAACGACGGCGACGACGGCATCGCAGGCTGGGATGACTGTCGGGTTCACCTGAAGGCTCACCAACACCGAGGCAGTCGTACTTGATCGAGCAGACGACCCACTGCTGCCGTTGCTGACGCATGCAGAGTACCGGATGCGGTCCCGGCCGGCATCACCAGCGCCGAGGCCGACCGACAAGGCTTCTCAGAGCAGCGCCATCAACCGGAGGGAGTATTGCATCCTGACCATGAGAAAACTATCGCTTCCTTCCACTGCTGCTGTGCAGCCTGTCTGCCTGTGCTTATTGTTTACGCTGGTTGATGGCGCTGCTCTGAGAAGCCTTGTCGGTCGGCCTCGGCGCTGGTGATGCCGGCCGGGACCGCATCCGGTACTCTGCATGCGTCAGCAACGGCAGCAGTGGGTCGTCTGCTCGATCAAGTACGACTGCCTCGGTGTTGGTGAGCCTTCAGGTGAACCCGACAGTCATCCCAGCCTGCGATGCCGTCGTCGCCGTCGTTTCGTCGGAGCGGAAGGTGTACGAAGTGGTGCTGAAGCATAAGGCATTACTCAAGCGCCAGCTCCGACCACAGCGGGCGGCGCCGCCCGCCGTTGTCAGGGAGCTGGAGGTGCGTCGCGGCGGGCTCTGGAAGGCCTACGCTCGCTGCGGCGAGATCTGCGAGGAGTACGCGAAGAACTTCTACCTCAGTACGTCGGAGCGGGTGATCGCGGGAGGCACACGCTAGTGCCGGCGCCGGCGAAACCCTTACTACGACTTGGCGATGGCACGGAGGACACATGGGGGCGGAGCTAGCCGTGGCGCTCCAGCTGCTGGTCGCCTCACTCTGATTCTCACGGTCGCTATATCATAAGTTAATTGCACGGAAGTATTATAATTGAAGCATCACATGTAGATTGATACTACGATTGCTAATTTTTACGTGTCAGTGCCAACATTGATTCAGGTTTTGCAAAAAAACTGATTTATACGTATTGACAGTGTATCTGACTGTTTGGGCCCGGCTATCAGGTCCCGACGTGGCATATTTTTTTGCAGAAAACCCCTTGCTTTATATGTAATCACATAAATACCTGTTATTTTTGTGGAAAAAATGTTAACATGAGACTTTTTTTTCGTTCGGACTTGTTTGAGAGTTTCCAACGAACTGGACAAATAAATAAAGTAAACTAAAAATCGAGGGCGCTAGGTTTCGAACCTGCAGCACGCAGGTGAACCGCGCCAGCCACCAGGCCAAAGGGCTGCTTGTGTTCCTGCCCAGGCAGGATTTTCTTTTATACACAAACGAACGCTGGCCAGTGGTTGGGCCAACCAAGGCCTGTAATTGTTTTTTCGTTTCTCGTTTTACTGACGCGTTTGCTGGGCTCGTTCGCCCAGATTTTTTTCTATTTATTTATCTTATTATGCTTTATTTTTGTTTCTGGTTTTGGCTTATTTTTAGCTTTTTCTTTCTTTCTTCTTTTATTCACTGGGTTCGTTTTTCTTCTGTTTTTAACATACTTACTAAACATTTTTTTAGATAGGCTTCAATACATGATGTTTTCAAATACATGACGAACATGTTTTCGAATTTGCATGAACATTATCTTAATGTACGCTGAGAACCCTTTTTGCCTATAGTGATCATTTTTTAATGCTTGATGAACTTTACTTTGCAAACAGTGAGCATTTTTAATATATTGAACTTTTGGGTTGAACATTTTTGTAATTTAGGTTGAACATTTTTTTAATATATACGATGAATTTTTTTGTAATTTAGGTTGAACATTTTTTAATATATACGATGATCATTTTTGTAATATAGGTTGAACATTTTCTTAATACATGATGAATTTTTTTGACAATGTGTATCTGAGAAAATGTTCAGCATGTTTTAAAAACTTATTGCGTAAAATCATTCTAGCATTTCGAGAAACACATCAATTTTTAAATAAAAGTTGCACTGTTTTAGTGCACTAATATGTAATCGCAAAAATATGTATTAATATTATGATTGAAAAATAAGTAATTCAAGGCACGCAGCCGCTTTGGGCTCAGCCGCCGGCCCAGCGTTCCTACTATAATATAAAGGACGACCCGCCTGTTATCTAACACAAGCTTCGGTGTGGCCTGGAGGCTAGCGCGCTCGCCCTGCGTGCTGCAGGTCGCAGGTTCGAAACCAGGCGCGGCCGGTTTTTCGTTTACTTTATTTATTTGTGAGGTAAATACACCTGCGGTCTTAGAACTTGCATTGGATGGTCACTTTGGTGCACAAATTTGCAAAATACGCATTTGTAGTCACCGAACTTGCAAAACAGTGCAAATACAGTCACTCTCTTCATACGCAGCCGTATGTGGCGATGCCAGCGTGGCATGGGCCCGCTGTCAGTGACCATGGCCGTCCAGCGAGGCATGCACGCGGTCACTTTGCAGAAAACCCCGTGGGTTTATTATTTTTTGCGCTGGAGATGGCCATAGCTTAGTTACTGAACATAACTGAAGATAGCGGCTACTGAACTAAGCGGCTACACGATGACCCAGAGGCACGGGACGATGACCCGAACCCGCTGAACACAGAACTGGATGCACAGCGCCTTGAGCCGGCATTGGAGCTGCCCGCGCCGAGCGCCGTTGCGGCTACGCCCTCCAATGGACATCCTCTGTCGTACGGGCGGCGGAGGAAAGGAAAGAGACGATGCATACTATATGGTAGAAAAGGGAGAGATCGAGAGAATGTAACAGAATCCTCTCATTACCCAACTGGTATATGGTCTCATCTACCATTAGGTGATCTTGGGTTCGAATCCCAGGTAGCCTACCTTTTTTGCTCTTTCTATTATTTTACATCAGGTGACACAGATTAAATACATTTTGCAGCAATAGTTCTACAAATTAAGCACTGTCAAAACAATCTCAAGAATAAACCAATTGAAACCACATTACAGAAATCATAGAAATTTACTTAATATTTAGAGGTCTGGGAGGCCTCTTGAACTACTAGCACTGTCATAGCATAAACCAAAGCGTAGCAAAATACAGTTTCATACAATTTGAATATTGAGAAAACCAAAGTAAAATAAAGTTGGAAAAGGCCTTGCCTACTACATATTTACCCCAACTGCAGGAGCAGTTCATTCATGAACTAAACCTAACCAAAAGATCATTCATGAACTCTAACTTGTTCTGATGTAAACTAAAGAGAGAGAAAATCATGCAGATCAGTAGGTTGGCCATCTTGAGATAGAGCAGAATGTGTTGCATTTTGGCTAAACAAAACCTCCTCTTCAGCCTGCATGAACTATGCTCTATCAGCAGCTCCATCATCTCCAAACAGGAGATTGTAAAAGCCAGGAGCAGCAGCTCTTGCTCCTGTGACATCTGCAGGAGCAGCACCTCTTCCTCCAAATGTAGCAGCTGCAGTTCTTCCTCCTCTTGCACCATTTCTTCCTCCTCTACCAGCACTTCTTCCTCCTCTTGCACCATCTCTTCCTCCCCTTCCAGCAGTTCCTCCTCCTCTTGCAGCATTTGTTGCTCCTCTCCCTACACTGCCTCCCCCTCTTGCTTGTTTTTTCTTGGGTCTTGTTGCAGCTGCTGCTTGCTGACTTGACTCAGCTGCTTCCTCTCCATTTGCAGGTGCTGCTTGCCGACTCCTCACCCTCCCCCTAGCCATTGCTGTTGTCACTCTGCCTACTGGCATTGCTTCTCTAGCATTTGCAATAAATGTAGACTCGGGCAAGGGGCCAAATTCCCTAGGGGGTGGGTACGTGAACCTCTCCTGCAAAAATTAAGACAGAGCAAGTGTGAGCACACATACTAGTGATTTATGAGTGTGTACAAGTTAATTAGTGAAATCATCATTGCCTGTTCCTGCATCTTGTATACCATACAGTCAGGTGTTTGTGTTGGATCCAGCTGTGGGTATACCCTGTGTGGCATTATGTTCTGCACAAGACAAGCAATGTATGAACTTAGTATATCCTAAATCTAAAAAAGTATATGGGAGTAACCATAAGAGTACAAGTGTATTACAGCAAGTATTGATGGATCATCATACTCTTCTTCAGATTCCCTAGCAGTTTCTTCATTTGGAGTCTTATCAACATGATTATGGTGTCCCTTTTTGTTATGACCAGCTGCTCCACATATTGAACAATGCACGGTCACACCATGCTTGGTCACCTTCTTTACTCCATTTTTGTCACTCTTCTCTTCTGGATCTTTCTTCCTGTTTTTCTTTGGCCTGCCCATAACTTTTGTGTACAATGGTGGATACACATCAATCCCGTTCATTTTCTCCCATAGCTTTGTATCCCTCATCGGCATCATGTTATATCCATAACACTTTTTGTACTCCTCCACTGTATAGCAGGAGTGAACCATGCTCTCTGGTTCAATCCTCTCATGCCTGAAAGTTGCTATTGCATGATGACAAGGGATGCCAGACAGTACCCACCTTTTGCAGTCACAGCTTAGCATATTTAAGTGCACTATGTATGAGTTTTGTAGAGAGAAAACTTTGAACACACCTCTACCGTACTCTTGCACCCTGCAATTCTTTTCCCACTCAATGTATTTGTCGAGTTTCTTCTGAATCTTGGGGCATAGTCTCCCTGTCCACTTTTCTGACTCCCTTTGCTTACCAACTATCCTATTTGTGAGCTTCGTGAAAATATAATCCAGCATTGACTTAATCGGTAGCTCTCTTCCATCCAATATATAACTGCAGATATTTTCATATGTTCATGTTATGTTAGTACCCAATGGCATTGTTTGACATGATATGAAGGAAAGGTGGGAGGGCAATGCAAACCTGTTGAATACTTCAGACATGTTGTTTAATAATATGTCACACTTGCAAAATGGGTCGAAGAAAGCTTTGATCCATGTTTTCGGAGCTAACTTCTCAACCCACTTGTAAGCATCAAGGCTGTGCTCTTTGATCTGATTCATGCTTCTCGTGTAGGCCATCTCATTTGGGGATCTAGCTATAGCCCACAAGTCATTTTTCAGCTGCTCACCCTTGTGGACTTTGTGAAAATTTTGGTAAATATGCCTAACACAATTTCTGTGTTCTGAATAAGGAAAAACTTTCTGAACTGCATTTATTAAACCCTACAAAATAGCAATATCATCAATAACAATAATTGCATAAACTAACAGCAAACACTAGCATAAAATGGAAGGAAGTGTGCCCACCTTCTGCTTGTCACTCATAAGTGTATATGGTGTACTGTTGCTTATGTTGAGATCATCCTTCAATGAAGTTAAGAACCACTCCCAGCTGTGTGTTGACTCCACTTCACATAGGCCAAATGCAATAGGAAATATGCAATCATTTGGGTCAATTCCTACTGCTGTCGGCAAATTCCCCTTATATCTTATTTTAGTGTGGCACCCATCAAGGAAAATGATTGGCCTACAAGCCTTAAGAAACCCCCTCTTACATGCATCATAAGACCAATATAATGTCGAGAAGTGGTCCTTTGTCATCTTGGCCTTGTTGTCAAACACCTCCTTTGTGCACAAGAAGAACTGACTTCCTGGATTGCTTCTTCTAAGCTCCTGCCCGTAGTCCCATAGGGTTTTGTACTGATCATCATCTTCTCCCCTAATTTGCTTGACTGCTGCCCTTCTTGCCCTTCCCAACTTGGTCCTCTTTGCAACCAAGTTGAATTCTTGCTCAACTTTCTCTGAAAATTTCCTCAGAGGCATTTTCTCATTGTCTCTGAATTCATTCCTGAACTTGTGAGTAAGAAAAGGTGCAGTAAGAACTCTCAGGTCCCAAGCTTTGATGCATGTATGCTTGTCAGTGTACTTTTTTATTTGAATGCTACTTGACCTGTTATCATGTCCTGCCTTCAAGTACCAAGTACAACCTGGCTTGCATACAGCCTCTAACAACTTTGAAGTATTCCTACGCTTGTTCACCTTCACTCTATTTCTGACACTATATGCAACGAGAGCATGCCTCAACTCTTTCATATCTCCAAAGACCAACCCAAGCTTGAAAACAGGCGCATTAAGATCAGTGCTTGGGTTGAAAGTGCTGAATTTGTGCTTCAGCTTCTCCTTCTCTTGTTTTGACAAGTTCAAATGACTATCCTCTAATGCATCTTCTGGAAGTTCTCCTTCAAAGTCCTGCACATTTTCTTTCTCTCTGTGATCATCAACATCTTTGTCCACATTGGCATCAAAAAGATCATCATCACCTGCTGCTATTTCATAATCACTCTCATAGAAATCCTCATCCGTCTCGGCCTCTACATCCTCTCCATTTCCCTCTGAACCACTACTTTCACCATTGTCACTAATGTCAAACTCTGCCTCCTCTTCTTCAACTGCAATACCAGAACTAGATCCTTCTCCAAATGGCATAAACCTCTTTACTGGGCTTGAAAGCTTCTCTGTTGTACTGGGTTGTTTCTCTGAATAGCTGATGTTTTCTTTACCATGCCTTAGTTTTGTTGGACTTATAACCTTTGGCAAATCAGGCACTCCATGTATCAGCACATCATCTGTGGTTACTGACTGAAGTGTGTCACCATGGTCTACAACCAGTACCAGGTTATTGTGCTCAATTATTGCAACAATCATAAGAACAATGTCTGCATCGCATGTCATAAGCTTCAGGCCCTCACCAAATGATTTTCCTGGTTGACACCAATACACATCAGTCTTGGACACTTCATTGTCATATCCTAGTTGCACAAGAAAATCATTTATCCACAGCATTGACCAAGTGTCACTCTGACAATTGTCAAACCAGTCAACCATATAATCCATGTATGTCATGTTGCTTCCAGTTCCACAAAAAAACCATTGTGATGGATCTCAACAGTGAACAAGCCATCAAATTGTCCTGCATTGTCAAATAATTAAACTTCAATTACGTACTGGAATGATCAAATTCAGTACAGAACAGAGCACTCACATTCAATACAAAACAGAGCACTCACATTTAGTACAGAACAGCGCACTCACATTCAGTAAAAACAGAACTTTCACATTCAGTTATGAACAGTGCAACCATATTCAATTAAATTGCAGCAAATATTCAGTATTTTCAGACATGCTAATTATACAGAAAGCACACGTCCAGTTCCACATACGTTTAGTTAAAACACTGCATCAACGACGAAATCTGTCAACATAGCGTGCCTAACATGAATTCTGGATTACTTTCATCAACTTTTCTGAAGCAAAAAGACGCCTCCTTGAAAACCCCAATTAAACCCTAGGTCAGATTGGAGAAGCAGGAGTTCTGGCCGGTCGCAACTAATCCATAGGGCAAATATGCGCTTGAATCAAAGTCTGAACATCTCAATCAACTGGTACAACCCACCGATCCTACTACACAAATCCTACCCGCGGCGGGCTGGCAAAATCGGTAAATAAAAGAGGAGGTAGATGCATGGGATCACTCACCGTATGTGGGTGCTACTTCGCCCGACCGTCGGCGGCGTGGTTCTTCCATCTCCTCCGACGACGGCCGCCGTGCCGCAGTTCCGCCTCCGCCAGCGCCCTGGAACGATCGACAGAGAAGGGAGACGAAGCGGTGGGGCGTTACAGTGGGCTGCCAGCGATTTGGGGGTACCTATACGCTTATTTGCAAAGCGCTCTGTTCCCGCGTCTCCAGGGGCTTTCTGCGCAAAAATTAAGAAACCCACGAGGTTTTCTGCAAAGTGACCGCACAAACGCCTCGCTGGAAGGCCATGGTCGCTGACAGCGGGCCCATGCCATGCTGGCGTCTCCACATACGGCTGCGTATGGAGGGAGTGACTGTATTTGCACCGTTTAGCAAGTTCCGTGACCACAAACGCGTATTTTGCAAGTTCGTGCACCAAAGTGACCATCCAATGCAAGTTCTAAGACCGTGGGTGTATTTACCTCTTTATTTGTCCACTTCGTTGGAAACTTTCAAACAAGTCCGAAGCAAAAAAAAGACTCTCACGTTAACATTTTTTCCGCAAAAAAACCGGGTATTTATGTGATTACGTATAAAGCAAGAGGGTTTTTTGCAAAAAATATGCCACGTCAGCACCTGACAGACAGGTCACAACAGCCAGATACACTGTCAATACGTATAAATCAGCCTTTTAGTCTTTATTGCAAAA
The DNA here is from genome assembly GCF_056163025.1 of Triticum urartu. Lineage (NCBI taxonomy): Eukaryota > Viridiplantae > Streptophyta > Magnoliopsida > Poales > Poaceae > Triticum > Triticum urartu. The sequence continues at coordinate 107,032,554 of NC_141875.1, read as the reverse complement.
ATCTGGACCAATGTTGGTACTGACACGCAAAAATTAACAATCGTGGTTCGAAACCTGGCGCGGCTGGTTTTTCGTTTACTTTATTTATTTGTCCAGTTCGTTGGAAACTTTCAAACAAGTCCCAAGCAAAAAAAAGACTATCACGTTAACATTTTTTCCGCAAAAAACCGGGTATTTATGTGATTACGTATAAAGCAAGAGGGTTTTTTGCAAAAAATATGCCACTTCAGCACCTGACGGACGGGCCCCAACAGCCAGATACACTGTCAATACGTATAAATCAGCCTTTTAGTCTTTATTGCAAAAATCTGGACCAATGTTGGTACTGACACGCAAAAATTAGCAATCGTGGTACCAATCTGCATGTGATGCCCCAATTGTGATACTTCTGTGCAATTAACTCCTATATCATGGACGTGGTTTCTGTTACGTGGGCTCTGTGGTTTTTGTGGGGTAGCCCACATTTACCACATATGAAATGAGGTTATTCCAGGTTCATGGGTGTCCACGAACATGATTTTTATGGGCTTTTATGTGGGCGCCACGGGTAGCCCGTGTCCACTGACAACCTGAGGCGGCTGTGATAAGCACGCAAAGGTACGCGTAGCTTTGCGACGGAGGTTGCAAGCTAGACTCCGGTGGCCCTTTGGGCCTTGAAGATAAGACGGAGCACGCCGGTAGGAGGAGGAACGCAGTTTGCGTGCCAGTTGAGCCAACGAGGCGGCGCGCAGTGGTGTTCTATAATTAGAATAATGTTTTCTTTGCCCTACATCTACTTGATGACGTGTCTAGCTACGACGAAGGGTGTGTGAAGGTGTGTCTTCGACGAATCTTCTTAAATTCGCTCGACTCTGATCTTTGATGGATTTGATGGACTCGTATATATTTGGCTGATCGGCGTTTTAGTTGGCGCGCTTGTAGGTGTGGTTGCTTCGATCTACGCCTACTTTCGTTGGCGACTTCTGTTGTTCTAGTGCAAGTTTTTTTAGGGCTTAGTTGGACGACTTTCCATTTATCCACTGCAAGAAGGTTTGTGTGGTTCCATCATAGGAGGAGTGATGATGGGAGAGCACCTTCAATTCGGTGTAGTGCAGTGTTTGTAGTCATTGTTAGATAGTTGTGATTTTTATCTTCTAAAATTTTCAAACGGGGGAGATTCTCCCACCTGATTCTCTTTATACAATGGCTAAAACCCAAGTATGACTCGCTCAACAAGAACATATCACACCAACACAACAAGAACACACCGCTCACCCCGCACCCCTGCCAGAGTGTTTGACAAAAAACTACCATTTTAGGGATTTTGGTCCTACGGAACTACCACCTTTTATAAAGTGGCCAAAAATTATCATTTTTTTTAATTTTGTGACTCAAAATTACCACTTTCAGATAATACCCAGTTTAAACGATTTAAACATGTTGACCGTTCAGTTGACCGTTATTATAGGTGGGACCCACACATCATTCTTCTTCCTCCTCTCTCTATCTTTTTTTTTGGCATTTTCACAAATAGCTTATGTGCATCCCAGCTCCCCGATGGTCGTCGCCGGAGACGACAGGGTTCCTCCTCTTCCACGGATGCCAATAGCAAAGCAACACGAAGGCGTTCAGAGTGCCTACAATTTCTGTTAATTCATTGGATTCTGTACTGCCATTGCATTTTATCAGTAGACTGGAGCATTTTTCATGAAGAAGACTTTATTTACTTAAAAGAAAAATCAATACGCATTATGCTATGTGACACGGAGGGTCACATAAAAAGTGGTCCTGCTAACAACTTAACAAAACACACTGCCACAACCGAAGGTCAAATAAGAACCGATCAATGCTGCTAACGTAGTTATATCTTCTTCCTTTTCATGAGCGTTGCCTTTTACTCTTTGCTACTCCCTCTATCCCATAATATAAAAATGTTTTTGACACTAACGTAGTTTTTATATTATGGGACGGAGGAAGTAATGGATGACTCACCATGTATGAACATATACAGTCATGAATGGAACCGAAGACTCAGCTTTGGACCGAAGCCTCCCCGCTGCTACTGTTTGGTCACAAGCACCCTGGGCCTCATGGGCCACGAAAAGAGGAGACGACGAGACGGCAAAAGACCCGCTGTTTTTTCTGCAGCATAAACAGAAGACTCTCGGTGTGCAAGAGAGTTGACGACCTCCGAGACCACTTGTACTGGACAACGCCGCACGGCTGGCTGCTCATGGCGCACCCTGGCTCACGCCTGACATTCCTGTGGAACCCATTCACGCGCCAAAGAATCGGCCTGCCCCCTGATACAGAGAAGTTCCTCACGAGGAACCCGGTCAGGTGCGTGCTCTCGCACGAGCCCGCGGACCCAAGCTGCGTGGTGCTTGTGGTGAACCGCGTGGACACGGTGCTCTGGTACTGCCGCCCGGGAGCAGCCGCCGAGTGGTCCGAGCACGGCTAAGTACTATCAAAATCGACCCAGACACCATAATCTAGTTTTTCTGTTTCCCAAAATTCTCTTGCTTCTTCACCGCTTTGTCCCAATTTGTAACTCCACATGTTTGTCACATAGGTGTCATCCCTCACAGCAGGCCACGCGCACTCCTGCTTGGGCACAAATGCGAGTTCGCCGTCATGTTGAACAAGGTCAGCAGGGATGGCCTCGGGCCAATCAAAGAGCCTGGGGAGGAAGATCCTGTCCTGCATCCACCTGGCGCCGGTCTTCTTCATCGTCGTCGTGAGCGTGCCGGTGAACAGGACGCTCCCCTCCAGGCTCTCCACCTTCTCCCACTCCATGGTGTGCTCGTTGAGCTTGACGACGTTGACCGGCGGCCCACGGAGGCCGACCAGGACGGCCATGAGCTCGTCTTGGCCGGACTCGACGAGGTAGCTGTCTTCGCATTCGAACCCGAAGCTCCGGGGCTTCTCCAGGATCTCAAACCCTTGGTCGTGCATGCGCTGGTCGTACACCGCCAGCCTCCCGTCCTGTCCCAGCAGGTAGAGCAACCCGCCGTGGAAGACCGGGTTACAGCTCGGCGACGGCACGAACGCCGGTCCGAACTCGTACGGGGTGAAGTCCCAGTCCGTCCACCCGCCATCGCCGTTCCTGAAGGAGAGCGCGGCCTGCAGCCGCAGAAACATGACCGCGCTGACACCGACCATCCTGCCCGCCGCGCCGTCGCCGCCGTCGCCGACGACGAAGTCGAACCCGACTTGATCGACCGGCGGCATGTCCCGAGGGTGGCGCCTGCGATAAGCACGCCAAGGTACGCTGAGTATTATATACAGAGCAGTCCCGAGGGTGGTTGTAAGCTAGACTCCGGCGGCCCTTGGGCCTTGGAGATAAGACGGAGCACGCCGGTAGGAGGGACGTAGTTGCGCCGACGAGGTAGGGGTGGCGTTCCAATTTTTTTTATTTTTCTAGGATCTTGGCGTTCTGTAGTTGGAATAATGTTTTCTTTGTCCTGCATTCGCTTTGACGACGTGTCTAGCTACGGCGAAGGGTGTGTGGAAGGTGTGTCATCAACGAGTTTCCTTAAATTTGCTTGATGCTGGTTTTTGATGGATCTGTTTGGATCCAATCGACGTTTCTCTTGCCGACCCTTGTTTTAGTTGGCGCGCTTGCAGGTGTGGTTGCTGCGATCTACGCCTATTTTCGTTGGCGAATTTTGCTGTTTTGGTGCAAGTTTTTTTGGGGCTTAGTTGGACGACTTTTTGACTATCCACTGTAAGAAAGTTTGTGTGGTTCCGGCGTAGGAGGAGTGATGACGGAGGAGCACCTTCAGTTTGGTCTAGTGCTTGTAGTCATCGTTATATGGTTGTGATTTTTATCTTCTGAATTTTTAAACGGGGGATGTTCACCCACCTGGATTTTTATACACAGAGGGCTAAAGCCCAAGTGTTTCTAGCGGTGGGAAGAGGACATTAGGATGGAGGGGGACACACACAACGAACATATCACACGAACACAACAAGAACACACCGCTCACCCCACACCCATGCCGGCAAGGTGTGACTCGACCAGAGCACGCAACCAAACATCCATGTGACCTCGTCATCGCATTGTCCCACAACATCGCATCCCTACAACAATTAAGGGTGAGGGAGAGGGAGGGTGAGGGCGACCCCCCCCCCCCCCCCCCTCTTTGAAGTGAAGACGACGACGTTCCTCTTCCACAGATGCCAACACGAAGGAGTTCTGAGTGACTGCAATTTCTGTTAATTCATTGTATTTTTTGTATTGCCATTGCATTTTATCAATAAACTGGAGCATTTATCATGAAAATGACAGCTGCCAAACATCTGTGTGACCACAAGTGTCTATCGGGAGCCAGTCGTGCCACAACATCGTGTTGTCCCGACAACAATTGAGGGTGAGGGGGAGGGAGGGTGTTCCTCCGCTTCCACAGATGCCAATAGCAAAGCAACACAAAGGCGTTCAGAGTGGCTGCAATTTCTGTTAATTCATTGCATCTTTGTAGTGCCATTGCATCTTATCAATAGGCTGGAGCATTTCTCACGAAAAATACTTTGCTTTGATTAAAGAAAATCAATACGCGGTATGCTATGTGACACGGAGGGTCACATAAAAAGTGGTCCTGCTAACAGCTTAACAAAGCACACTGCCACAACCAGGTCAAAGAAGAACCGATCAATGCTGCTAACGTAGCTATATCATGTTTTCATGAGCGCTGCCTTTTGCTCCATTATGCCCATTGACTCACCCATGTATGAACATGTAGAGCCATGAAGGGAACCGAAGACTCAGCTTTGGATCGGAGCTTCTCCCCGCTGCTACTGTTTGGTCACAAGCACCCTAGGCCTCATGGGACCAACGCTGACGGTGAGCCCGACGAAGATGCTGAAAACGACGAGACCGAGAAGAAGGCAGAAGATCCGCTGTTTTTCTTCTACAGCATAAGCAGAAGACGCTCGGTGTGCAAGATTGTGGATGACCTCCGAGACCACTTGTACTGGACAACGCCGCACGGCTGGCTGCTCATGGCGCACCCTGACTCACGCCTGACGTTCCTGTGGAACCCGTTCACGCGCCAGAGAGTCGGCCTGCCCCCTGATCGAGACAAGTTTCTGACTTTGAACCCGGTGAGGTGCCTGCTGTCGCACGAGCCCACGGACCCAGCCTGCGTGGTGCTGGTGGTGAACTGCGTGGACACGGTGCTCTGGTACTGCCGCCCGGGAGGAGCCGCCGAGTGGTCCGAGCACGGCTATTACCAGGCAGGCACCCTGGGCACCCACCATGATCGTGACGGTGTCATCCATGCAATGAACCTCGTGACGGCGGCGGGCGGGAAGTTCTACGCGAGCCTGCTGGGCGCCACCGTCCTGACGCTGGAGTTCTCGTCGGGTCCGGCCTTCGCAGAAACCCCTATCGCCGAGCAGCCATGTCACCCGATGTACCGCGTCTGGAGCCTTCACCTGCTGGAGTCACGCGGGGAGCTCTTCAGCGTCTCCCTGTACCACCCGTTGATGGGGCGGTGCGACAAGGTTGCCCAGATAGTCGTCCGCAGGCTCGACTTGCCGGCGAGGGCTTGGGTGGAGGTGGACGCCGTCGGGGACCGGGCCTTCTTCTTGGTCGACGCCGTCCACTTTGGCGCGTCGCTCGGCGCGGAGGAGGCCGGTCTCAAGGGGAACTGCGTTTACTATCTGAGGCGCGGAGAAAAGGGGCTGTATGTCTACGACATGGGGCGTGGAACCACTGCCATGCACGACCCCGGTCCGGATTTGCCGACTAAGGCCCCGTTCTGAAGCTCTCCAGGTTCAGGAAATCCACGATTCCAGCTTCGTGCGCCAGCGTCCAACTTCCGTGAGGAGCTACGTGCGTTCGGGAGGCTCTAGCCAGCTTCTCATACGCTGGCGTTGGGCTATAGGGCTGTTTAGAGCGAAAGGTGTGTACATGGGCTATTAGGGAACACAGATAATGACATGGGCTGCAGGCCCAATTCGGAGTGAAGGATGTGGATGACCCTGATGCACCCACGTCTACTGGCTGGTTCCTACGAGAGCTCGGAAGAAAAGAAATCGGGAGGCTCACCGAACCGGTATGCAACTTAGCGGTGGCATTCCCTGTAATTACATCGAACTCCCGCTTCTCGTTTTAGCGAAGCTGGCCAACCGCCGCTTCTCGTCTCTGCAAAAATTGCACAGGTGGATCCTCGTCTCCGCGAAGCTGGCTCCTCGAAGCTGGAGCGTTCGGGATCGATTCACGTAGGAATTCTAGGAAGCTGGCTCGTGGAGAGGATCCGAACGGGCCCTAAATAGCATAAAACTACTAGCTTATAGGTTAAGGTTTCAGAAAACTATCATTTTTCAATTTTTCTCAGAAAGCTATCAGTCGCGCGGTTCGCTGTTTCAAAAAACCCAAAACGCCCGTGACTAGCGATTGAACCATTTTTTTGACCGCCCGGACCCACATGTGAGGCCACCTGGCCACGCGCGCTCACGACGCGGCCGTTGACGGCCGTTAGCCCGTACGGCCCGGTCGGAACTGGGGTAAATAAACCCCCTCGGTCGGTCGGGCGCTCCTGATCACTCACTCTCTCCCTGCTCGCTCACTCCCCTGCTCTCACTCCCCTGCTCCAGTACGAGCTCGCCGCCGCTCGCCGTCTTTGAGGTGGCTCGCCGTTGACCTCCTTGCCACCATGCCTTCCTGGAACGACGAGGAAACTAGCTCGGAGGAGGAGTGCGAGGTCGTCAGCATGGACATGGGACTTATGGTAAGTTCTTTGCCATCTAGGGTTAGGGTTAGGTGCTAGTAGGCCTAGGCTACCGCCATGGATCTTGCTAAGTGTAGTGTTGTTGTTGTAGGATTCTTGTTCAATAGTGAGGGTGGGTTTGATTGTAGGATTGATGTAAGATAGGGTTCATCTCAGTACAGTGTTAGGGTTCATGTTGAGTTGGAGATTTTTTTAGTGTTCATGTTTAATGAAGCGTGCAAATATATTCTGGTGTTGAGTGCAGATTGAAACTAGTGTTTGCTGGTTATTTTGGTTGCAGGAGGAACCAGACACCACTGTGGAGCCCTTTTTCTGTGGCCTACTTGAGCTTGCTCATCCCAAGTGCATTCTGCATCAAATGAGGCCTATTAAGCGTGTTGCTTTTGAAGGGCCTTTAACAGGAAGGCATTTCTATGGCTGCCCAGTCCAGGTTAGATGGCAATAAACTTTTCTGCTATGTATGGTCACTGATGATTGATATGATGCAGCACTTTGTTTGATATGATGCCAATAAACATTTTTCTGCTATGTATTTTTGTTACTTTGGAAACTTAATCATGGCATTATAATAACTTATCATATCTCATTTATGTTATTCATTGTTAGAAATTATCAAGTATATACAAGTTAATTATGGAACTGAAATAAGCTCCTAGTCCATTTGTAATAACTTATCACATTTATAAATGCAGGAAAATGGTGTGAATTGTGGTGTTGTAGAGTGGGTTGATGGGGCTTGGCCAACTGTTCTTCAGAAATGTTTGTGCAAGCTATGGGAGATGTTCCATGAGCAGAACTTTGGAAGGGTACATGACAAGGAGAAGTTTGAGAAGGAGTTGGCCAGTGTAACACCCCGGGTGTCATGCTACAGTAAACTCCTATTAATGGTGTCACATCATCATTATTAAATTTTGCTAATCATCACTTTGTCCAAAACCGACCTCAAATTCAAATTTAAAAGACAAGTCAAAATTATTTCTCCTCAAGCTATAAAACTAAAATGTTCGAATAGTTCTATACGATTTCCTTGTTCAATGTCATGTGAAACCAACTTGGTTTGACTCACAAATAAATTCCTAGGAAATTAGTAAGTGGTCCAAACTCATTTAAATTGCCCTTTTCAAAATAAGCAAATATTTATAATTTTCCAAATGATGTGAAACATTGTGTGTGGTCTCAAAATATTGCCTACTAATTATGTGCCAAATTTCAAGTTGAACTAAATTTAATTACTTTGACAATTAAGTAGAAAACAGTATGAAATTAATAAAGCAGAAAACTTAAAAAAGAAAATGGGCCAAGTGCACACCGAGCATTAAAAGCCTAGTGCTACAGTAGCGCGGCCCAAGCCCACCAGGGCCTTCTCCATCTTCTCTGTACAGGAGGCAGAGACCTGTGCGTGGCGCACATCCACGCCTCCATGACCGCTGTGTCGACCATCCGGCGAGTCCCCGCGGTGTACAAGACCATCCCCAAGCCCCAGGACAAACCCTAGACGCCCAGTTCCCTCGTTTCCCCCTCGCACTCGATCTGGAAGAGGAGCCGAAGCTTCCGGCGCCGCGCCATAGTCGTCATCGCGGCCGCCGGCCTCCCCTTGCTGCACCAAGGTGTCCAGAAGCCTCCCCTCGCTCGTCTCCTTCGTCCCCATCGAAGAACCCGAGCCAAGCCGCACCGTATGCTCGGGATCGAGCCAGTTTCTCCGGCATGGCCGCGGCATCTCGCCGTCGATCTACACCACCGCACCACCCCGGCCGTCACAAGCACGCCCCCGGCCTCCCTCTCGGTGAGCTGCGCCGATTCCCCCTGTTCCCCGCTCGATCCACCGCTGTAGCCGCCGTAGCGAAATGCCCCATCTCAATGCATGGACGCGCTCACCGCGACTTTGCCGCGCCCGCGCCGCTCTGACCCCGCGCCCCAGCCGCTCCGTGCGCCCTCTGGGTTCCCCTGCCCCGTCGTGGCCGTGCCTCCCCAAGCGCCGCCCACGCCCGTTCGCGCCTCTGCGCGCGGCGGCCGCGCCCTTGCTCTGTTGCTGCTGCGCAGCGCTGCTACCTGCCACTGCTTTGCTTGCTGTTGCCGCTTGGCCAGCGCCCTAGACTGATGCACCGTGCAGCCCCGCGCTCACCCGTTGTCGTGCCTCCGCCTCACCTGGACGCGTTGGTCGTGGCCGCCATCGCCGTCCACGCGCGCGACACCGCGCCTGGCGCTGCTGACCGCCCCTCCCCTCGCGCTCATGGCCACGCCCCTGCACGTCCTCGTCCCCATGCCCGTGCACTGCTGCTCGTTGCTTGCTTCTTGCCGCTGTAGCTGCCGCTACTGCCGATGCTCGCCGCTGCTATGCTACTGCTGTTATCGTTGTTCTGTAGATGATGTTAGCCGCCGTTGTTGCTTAGTTGCTGCTGCCGCTGCAGGCCATAGCCATGGCCAAGTGCGGCTATGTGTGTGGTGTGTGCGTACGCGGTACGCCACACTCTGCTGCTCTGCTACAGTAACTGAATGTTACTGTAGCAGTAGCTAGCTTTGCTACGTTTACACTGATTACTCCTCTGTAATGCAGCAAAACAACAACAACATGACTTCTAATGTGGGTAAAGATAATACTTGTAGAAAGTACACTTGACAAACTCTGTTTTATCCCATTGGTCCAAATTCAAAATATGTAACGATTAAATTTTATGAAAATCACAAAATCCTATGTTCCTATATTTTAACAGTTTCTAGAATTAACTTCAAGTGGCACTTCTCAAATACAATTTTGATCACGCAACTGAACTCTAAAATGGATGTCAATGATACTGTCATGTAGATCACATAAAGATGATAAAATTGGTAAAAGGCACTAATTCATAGGATGTACAGAACACTAGCTATAGCCTTTGGAAAACAACAAAGTGATGCTCAAAAACTGATCAATTCTCAGACTTAGCCAATTTTCAGGAAATTCCATAATATTGCTTAAACTTCAAAAAATCATAGGAAATAGACCGTAGCTCGGATAAAAATACTTTGTACATGAATTTTGCTCAGAACGATGAGGCGAATCCGAACACGCGGTCCGTTTACCTGTCAGATGCCTCTAACTATCTGAACATGGAACTTTTCCTCTCCGGTCATCTGTGTGACACAGGCCCGGAACCAGGAAAACGTTACCGGTTGACTTCCCCCTTCACCGGTATCATGTAGCACCGCGTTAGAACACGTCTAGCTCTGCATGTTGTCCTACTATGCACTTGCTTGCTATGTATTTACTGTTTCTCCCTCCTTTTCTCTTCGGTAGACCCCGTGACGATGCTGATGCCCCTGTGATCGACTACGTCACTGACGACCCCTCCTTCTCGTCTGAGCAACCAGGCAAGCCCCTCCCCCTTGATCATCCCGATATCGCCCATTCCATTCCCTCATGCTTGCATTAGATTTTTGCTACTGTTATTGTTTGCTCATATTCTGTTGCATAGCCTGTTTATTGTAACCTGCTATTGTTACCTACCTGCTTATCCTAAACTGCTTATTATAGGTTGGTTAGAGCCCATCAGTGACCCCCCCCCCCACTTGACACGACTGCCCCGCTGGATTATTAGAAGACCCGATCAACGGGATCGAAGACCAGGCCCCGACACCTCACGTCACATCACGCCCCTTTGTTGCTCGACTCTACAGAGTTACCATCGAGTCCCGAGGATGGAACCTCATACATCACTCCTGATGAGATCTCTGTAGAGTAGCTATTCGGTCGTGGTCATCGAGGGTGATTTCCTCCTTAACCACTTCCGATACGACTCTGTCGTGCAACCCCTCAAGTGTGAACCTCGAGGGTGGTTCCTCTTACGTTCCCCTTGATGTTTTACATCGAGTGGGAATCTGACAAGGGTGATTCCTCAGGTTTTTCCCCTTGGTGTTAGACACACGCTTACTATGGTTACTATGACTTTGCACTGGACCCTGTTACTAAAGACGGGTTGGCCCTGAGGGGTACCCGCGCGAGCTTAATTGCGAATGATGTGGAGTCGGGCGGACCTGGAAGGTGCCCGCGAGATAATTACGAGGCGTGGCCGGGCATTCCTAGCCCTTGCCGCAAGTCCTTGAGACAGGGCAACGGGGTCACATCTTTCGTGAGTCTCTGCTTGTTACCGCGCGTTCCTAATCCACTACGATTTGGATATTTGATCCGAGGGGCCTCTGGCCTGATAGCACTAACCATCACGTGGGCATAGTATGGGCGTTTTGCGTCGTATACATCAGCCGAAGCTTAATAGACGTCAGCGACTGAGCGGCGCGCGCCGGGTTGGACTGGAAAGCTCCTGGCTTTTTAGGGAGGTAGCTAGGTCTGCTCACCGGCCGCCCTCGCAACGTGCATGAGTTACCGGGGAGATGGCCCATGACCCCTGGGGGCGTAGGTTTAGTCCGGCGTGCTGGCCTTTCTATTAAGCCTAGGTTGGGTTGCGGCGTATTGTTTGGCCAAGGCCGGGCATGACCCAGGAAAGTGTGTCCGGCCGGAGTTAATCGAGCGTGGTGGGTAAGTTGGTGCACCCCTGCAGGGAAGAAAACATCTATCGATAGCCTGTCCTACGGTAACGGACACTTGGAGTTGTATCCCGATCGATACAACTAGAACTGGATATTTGTGATGAGAACTGGATGGTGATGAGAATTGGATTGTGATGACACTTGGATAGTATGGCTCTGGGATTGCTTTCTCGCAGGGAGTAAAGAAAGGATCTCTGGCCGAGGTTGATAACACTACTACTACTTTACTTTATGCTACTCTACTCCCTCCTGTTTCTACAAGATGGTGGTTTTCAGAAGATGCTAGTCTTCGATAGGCTAGGCTTTCCCCCTTCTCTTCTGGCATTCTGCAGTTCAGTCCACAGATACACCCCTTTTCATTGATAACGATGCATATGTAGTGTAGATCCTTGCTTGCAAGTACTTTGGATGAGTACTCACGGTTGCTTTGCTCCCCCTTTTGCCCCTTTCTTCTCCTTTCCGGTTGATGCAACCAGATGTCGGAGCCCAGGAGCCAGATGCCACCGCCGATGCCTGCTACTACGTGGAGACCGCCGGCGACCAGGAGTAGTTAGGAGGCTCCCAGGCAGGAGGCCTTGCCTTTTCGATCGTTGTTGTTTTTGTGCTAGCCTTCTTAAGGCAAACTTGTTTAACTCATGTTTGTACTCAGATATTGTTGCTTCCGCTGACTCTTGTGTATTCAAGCTTATGTATTCGAGCCCTCGAGGCCCCTGGCTTGTAATATAAAGCTTGTATTATTTTATTTTGTGTCTAGAGTTGTGTTGTGATATCTTCCTGTGAATCCTTGATCTTGATCGTACACATTTGCGTGTATGATTAGTGTACGATTGAATCAGGGGCGTCACAGCCAGGCTTAAGAGTGAACATGAAAGGGAGTTGGCCAAGCTTAGGACTGAAAATGACAAGCTTTGCATTGAGTACACCAAACTTGTTGATGATGTATCCAAGATGTTTGATTGGCAGGATGGTAGGGTGGACAAGAAGGTGCACCAGAAACAAGTGGAGGAGGAAGAACTTGAGAAGAAGAAGGAGCTAGAGGAGAAAGCTATGTTGGAGGTGCAGATGGAAAAGCTCAAACTTGCAAAAGAGCAGAGGTGCATTTTGCAGAGCCAAGCTGATATCATCAAGAACACCAGGAAGGCTATGAAGGATGTTCAAGTTGACAGAGATGTTCTTAAGAAGGAGAAGGCAAAGCTTGAGCTTGTTGTTGCTGAGCTGCTGAAAGAAGGGTATGGCAGCAAGGAGAAGTTAGAGCAAATCAAGGCCATCCTTGAGTCTTGAAGTGGCTTTGATATGTTGGTGAAGTAAGTACATCCAAAGGCCTTTATATAAGGATGTGGCCTGGCATGACTGCAAGTGATTATGGGTGTACATTTTGGGGGAATGTGAAGTTTAACCTATTGTAAGAACCTTATTTACTATGTTGTTAAGTTGTAATGGATCACCTATGCTATTAAGTGTTGTAATGGATCTCCTATGCTATTATGTAGTGGAAAATGGATCTCTTATGCTACTAAGTTGTGGAAATGGATCTTGTATGCTATTAAGTGTTCAACTTGATCTTCTATCTTTTAGATGTTATTTGTTAGCCTACATATATTATTTCTGTGGGTAATTGGGCTTAGTGGCCCAATATTCTCTGACCAAATGCAACCCTAGGCCTACTAAACCCAACCCCATCCATCTGTCAATATAAACCCCTCCCCACCCCCACCCTTTCCCAGTCACTCCACCAGCCGCCACCCAAAAGAAACCCTATAGATGGATCCTGACATGGGAGATGTCACAGAGGAGGAGGGGAAGGCTGTGGATGTTAGGACAGCAGCAGCAGCACAGAGGAGGAGGAGGCGCAGGCAGAGGGCACTAGAGGCGGCCCAGGATGAGCAGCAAGAGGAGTTCAACCGCCGACTCTCCGACAAGGTACTTGTAACGCCCTCGATGCGGCTATAACTCCTACGTGTCGAGGCACGACTTAGAGGCATAACCGCATTGAAAGCAATGTCGCAAGTTAGGCAATCTTCACAACATCCCATGTAATATAGATAATAAAAGGGGAGATACATAGTTGGCTTACACTCGCCACGTCAATCAAAGTACATAAATAGCATTACATCATTCAAACATTCATGGCCCGACTACGGCGCCAAAATAAAAGATCAACCCAACATGCGACACGGTCCCGATCGCCCCAACTGGGCACCACTACTGATCATCAGGGAAAGACACGTAGTATCGACGTGAGTCCTCGTCGAACTCCCACTTGAGCTCAAGCGCGTCATCTGGAACGGAGTCATCAGGTCCTGCATCTGGTTTGGAAGTAATCTGTGAGCCACAGGGACTCAGCAATCTCGCACCCTCGCGACCAAGACTATTTAAGCTTATAGGTAAGGCAAGATAAATATGTGGAGCTGCAGCAAGCGACTAGCATATATGGTGGCTAACCTGTTCGCAAAAGAGAGCGAGAAGAGAAAGGCAAGGCGCGAACGAGTAACTAGAGAGCAACCTGCGGCAAGCATTACTCCAACACCGTGTTCACTTCCCGGACTCCGCCGAGAAGAGACCATCACGGTAACTCACACAGTTGATTCATTTTAATTAAGTTAAGGTTCAAGTTATCTACAACCGGACATTAACAAATTCCCATCTGCCCATAACCGCGGGCACGGCTTTCAAAAGTTCAAATCCCTGCAGGGGAGTCCCAACTTAGCCCATGACAAGCTCTCACGGTCAACGAAGGAATAGACCTTCTCCCGAGACATTCCGATCAGACTCGGTATCCCGGTTCTACAAGACACTTCGACAAGTTAAAACAAATCCAGCAACACCGCCCGAATGTGCCGACAAATCCCGATAGGAGCTGCACATATCTCGTTCTCAGGGCACACTCAGATGAACACTACGTACAACTAAAACCAACCCTCGAGTTGCCCCGAGGTGGCGCTGCAAGTGGCTCTGTTTGGACCAACACTCAGAGGAGCACTGGCCCGGGGGGGTTTAAAATAAGATGACCCTCGGGCTCCGGAAACCCAAGGGAAAAGAGGCTAGGTGGCAACTGATAAAACCAAGGTTGGGCATTGCTGGAAAAGCTTTAATCAAGGCGAACTATCAAGGGGTTCCCATTATCACCCAACCGCGTAAGGAACGCAAAATCCGAGAACATAACACCGATATGACGGAAACTAGGGCGGCAAGAGTGGAACAAAACACTAGGCGAGAGGCCGAGCCTTCCACCCTTTACCAAGTATATAGATGCATTAAGATAACAGATAATATAATGATATCCCAACAAGTAAATAATGTTCCAACAAGGAACGGTCTCCAATCTTCACCTGCAACTAGCAACGCTATAAGAGGGGCTGAGCAAAGCGGTAACATAGCCAATCAACTATTTGCTAGGACATGGTGGGTTAGAGGTTTGACATGACAATTTGGGAGGCATGATAAGCAAGTGGTAGGCATCGTAGCATAGGCATAGCAAAAGAGCGAGCATCTAGCAAAGCAAAGATAGTAGTGATTTCGAGGGTATGATCATCTTGCCTGCACAGTTCTCAGAGTTGACTGGATCCTCGAAAGCAAACTCAACGGGCTCCTCGTTAGCGAACTCGTCTCCCGGCTCTACCCAAACAAGACAAACAAGCAAACGGAACACAATCAACCACGTGCAAAGCTCAAACAATATGATGCAAGCATGGTATGCTATGCGGGATGCGATATGTGATGCATATGCAAGATTTGACAAGGAACGAATGAACCTGGCCTCAACTTGGAAATCCAAGTGTTCCACTGGAAAGGTGAGATGATTTCTCTTGAAAACGATATAAAGATCACCGGAATCGGAGTCACGGTTTGGAAATGGCAAGCAAATCAAATATGACACCGGTCTGCGATTTACAACAAGTAGCCATCTAAATGCAACAAGATGAACATGCTACAGCACTCAAACATGGCATCAAAATACATGGCAGGGATCCATTCATGATTCTTAACAAAAGATGAACACTGAGCTACGGCCAATTCATCCATTAACAGGTTCAAACAAGCATGGCAAAAATGCATTTGGTAAACAGATTTCAGACTTAGTGAAATTAACACTTGTCTGGAATTTCAGATCAGGTAGCACACTTTGGAGCATGAAAACTATATGCTACAGGGCCTGAACATGGCAAAGTAAAGCATGGCATGGAGCTACTCAAAGAGCTTAACAAAAATCTCTTAGTGACCTTGAGCCAAAAGGGATCAGAAAATACATTTGCAAGCATGTGAACATGGCAAAAACATAATCAGATCACAGACTTAGTGAAAAACTGGAGCATGCAAAATTAGATATCAAGTAGGCATGTTCACGAGCTCGATGCACTCACTACAGAGAAAGTCATGACAATCTAAGCATACACCCATCAAGAATACACATTATACAAGCTAGACATGGCAAGAACAATAACATAGTATGCACGGATCAACTACAACATCCTCGGCAAAATCGCTAACAAGTAGACAATCTGCCCAGATTCACGAAATAGCAAAAGTAGAGCTCGATTGACTCAAGCTAGGGTGCTCCATAATTGCAAACAAAGACATGGATGGATAGAGCACTACAAGATTAACAAATCATCCTTACTGATCATCCTCCAAAGAGACATGGATCACTAGGAAACAACATGAACATATGGCATATTGAAATAAACAGATCAAGGACTTAGTGGAATTGCTAAGTCCCTGAAATCAGCATTAATGAATGCACCACTTTGCAAGCTTGTGCTAGTCACCACACACATCACAAAAATACATGGGTTGCACCTCTGGAAAGATGGCAAAACATATAACAAAACACATGTAGAGCTCAGGGGCATATCATGCACACAATAATCATGGCAAAAATGACAAATATCTAAATGGAGCAGCAGATCTGACAATTATCTCAAATAGCATTCTCCCAACAGCATTTCGGGCATAAAGATGAACTCAAATGAAAATGACGCAATGAGATGAAATGATGTGCTCTCTGAGACGAACATTTTGATATGCTATATGCCCAAAACGGAGCTACGGATGCAAAGTTACGGCACGACGAACGTTGCAATTTAGTTAGGGTTTCGAGGCAAAAAGTCAACCGAGAAGTTTTGGATCTGAGATCTGCACGCTTCCCGAGGTTCACCGGAATCGGAGCTCGCCGGAGTTGACGAAGGCGACGGCGGCCGGCAGATCCGCGGGAGGAGGAGGGCGGCCGGAGCTCCCCGGGCGTGCGGCGGCGAGGCTGCGGCGTAGGGAGGCGAGGCGCGCGGGGCGGGGCGGCGCGTCGGAGCAGGGCGGCTCGCCGGAGCGGCGGCCGGTGGCCGGGCGAGGCGGCGGCGGGACCTGCCGGCGTCGGGGAAGGAGAAGGGCGCGGGGCGGCGCCGGATCTGGCCCGCGAGAGGCGGCGGCTCGGGCCGGGGGGGCCCGCCTGGGCCCGGGCGGGCCGGCGGCGATGTGGTCTCCCCGGGACAGGTGGCGGCACCGGGTTGGTCGGCGGAGGCGGCGGACGTGTCCGGTTGCGGCCGGACGTGTCTGATGCGTGCGAGGTGGGTGGATCTAGGGTTTCGGGGGGAAGGAGAAGGAGAATTTCGGAGGGGTCTTTATATAGACATAGAGGGAGCTAGGAGTGTCCAAATGAGGTGCGGTTTTCGGCCACGCGATCGTGATCGAACGCTCTAGATGATGGAGAGGGTTTTGGTGGGTTTTGGGCCAAATTGGAGGGGTGTTGGGCTGCAACACACACGAGGCCTTCTCGGTCCCTCGGTTAACCGTTGGAGCATCAAACGAAGTCCAAATGGTACGAAACTTGACAGGCGGTTTACCGGTAGTAAACCAAGGCCGCTTGGCAAGTCTCGGTCCAATCCGGAAATGTTTAATCCCCACACACGAAAGAAAGGTAGAAATGACCACCCGAGGAGAACGGAGCGCCGGAATGCAAAACGGACAACGGGGAAAATGCTCGGATGCATGAGATGAACACGTATGCAAATGCAATGCACATGATGACATGATATGAGATGCATGACAACGACAACAACACACGGAGACAAAAACCCGAACCCGAGAAAATAAAATAACTTAACGCCGGAAATGGCAAGAGTTGGATTACATATTGGGTAAATCATATCCGGGGTGTTACATACTGGAGAAGTGCAATGACGAAGAACTGGAGCTGGTTTTCACTGGTGGCAGGGGAAGGTCATTCATGGAGATCATTAGGTGGGCAAGGATGAGGGCAGTCATGGCTCCTCATCCAGCAACTAGGGCCAAGTGGGTCCGTTTCTTCGAGCGATATGACTGATATGTCAATCTCATTCATCCATCTATATACCTATCTATCTATCTTTCTATGTTGGTGTACTATGTAAGATCTATTCTATGTAATAAGTGGTGTTTGATGCTACTCTGAACCAATGTATCTATGTATTTATGCTACTCTCAATGAAATGTACTGACTGAACTCACTGACAGAAGATGCACTCACTGAAATGTACTGACTGATTCAACAAAGAAATCTTTGTCTGAATGAACAGACTGCATAGTAGTTATTACAAACCATGGTAGTTCAACTGACTGAATATCTCTGAAACAAAATAAAGTTACAAACCATAGTAGTTATTACAGACCATAGTAGACCCAAATCCATCCAAGAGCTCAAGTTATAAACCATGGTAGTTCAACAAACAGAACCATGCCAAATGAACCATGCCAAATGAACTCAAGTTACCCAAATCCAAGAGCTAGTTACCACTTGCATAAAAATAGTCTTTCAGCCTCCCACTTGGCTTCCTGATCCTCTTTGACCCCTCCTGGACAACAGTTGAATTTGATTGCCTTGGTGCAATGAAAGTTCTTCTCTGGGCACTTGAAGATCTGGTGTTCTTTGCTGGAGAAGATGTAGATGATCTGGTGTTCTTAGCAGGAGAAGAAGTGTTAGTCCTGCTCCTCTTAGCTGGTTGTGCTTGTGTTGTAGCTGCTGGAATAGTTGAAGCAGCCCTTTTTCTTGCCCTAGGCCTAGAATTAGCAACTGGAGCTGGTGAAGGTGCAGAAGGTGTAGCTCTTGCTGTAGCTGGTCTTGCTTCAGGTGTAGTAGCAGCAGGTACTCTTAGAGGCCTCTGAGCATTTGTAGCCATAGAAGAACCAGCTTGAGAGTAATTTGCTCTATTTTCCTACACAATTAAGAAACATTGTAAGAAAATGAACAATGAAATGAGACATGGCCTCAAATGACCTGGTGCTTGTTCATCCTCATCTGAAACTTAGGCTTCAAAGGGTCACCACAGTTGCTGAACCTATGCCCTTGCTTCTTGCAGTTGCTACATGTGACAGTACCAATTCTTGAGGTATCCTTTTTTGCTGGCACCTCAAATACACCTTTCCTCCTGGCAGTTTGCTTTTTGCCCTTCTTTTCTTTGAACACTGGTGGAGATATGTCATGTCCAGGTGTATGAGGCCAGTGGTCAGGTCCTGGAACTGGGAAAATTATATGCTTGTATGTTTCACAGTACATGGGCTTTTTGAAGAAGTCATTGACAAAGTCTTCAGGATGTAGCTTCACTTTCTGCATTGCAGCAATGGAATGACTGCAAGGCACAACAGTCATGTCCCACCTCCTACAGTCACATGTATGGTTGTTCAAGTTAACACAATATGTGTTCTCAGAGCTACTAGTCACCTGCCAGATGCCTGGACCTGCCATGTATGCATCACAATACTTAGCCCACTTCTTGCCTTCTTCTAAAATTTCTGAGTAGGTTGGTGTAATCTCCCATCTACATGACTCTGTTTTCTCTCTGGTTTTCTGAAACTTGATCATCAACTTTGTTCTTATGCCCTCCAGCATAGTCCTGATTGGCTTGTTCCTAACATCCAATATCATTCTGTTGAAGACTTCACTGAGGTTGTTAACAACCAGGTCAGTTTTGCAAACAGTATCCATTTTATATCTTGCCCATGTATGGTCTGGTATCTGTGACAACCACTGCCAAGCTTCAAAACTTTCTTTCTTCAAATTTTCCATCCCTTTTTCATGACCACTCTTAGTGAAGGAATAGGCAGCCTGATCTAAGTGTTTCTTGAGTTCCTCCCCTCTAAAACCAGCAGATTGAAAGTTGGCATATATATGTCTAAGACAGAACCTCCGTGGGGAGTCAGGGAATACATCATTGATTGCATTCAACAATCCCTGTTAATTATGAATTAATGATGGCTTAGAATGATGGATAAGTATGATAGTCAGGGAATACATCATTGATTGCATTCAACATACCTTTTGCCTGTCAGACATAATTGTGTACTTGCCAAACTTGTTCCCACTTCCAATAACAGTTCTCAGCTACGTGAGAAACCATGTCCAGCTGTCTGTGTCTTCCTTGTCAACAACACCAAATGCAATGGGGAAGATGTTGTTGTTCCCATCCCTGCCAGTGGCTGCCAATATTTGCTGTCCAGTGCTGAGCTTGATGAAGCAACCATCTAAACCTGAAAATATGATCACATTAGTTGTAAATAACATGAATGCAACCATCTTAGATATATGTGTAAGGATCATGTACCTATAAATGGCCTGCATCCATTGAGAAAGCCCTCTTTGCATGCAAAAAGGCAGTAGAACATGTAGTGGAACCTAGGGGTAGGAGCTGGATTTTCTAGGTCCTCTTTGGTTGTCACTATGCATCTACTGCCTGGATTAGTATCTAACACACACTGTAGATAGTCCCTTAGTCTGTGATATTGGAGTCTGTGATCTCCTTGCACAACTTCAACTGCTTGCCTCCTTGCCCTATATGCCAAGCTTTTAGGCACATGAACACCAAATGTTTTCTTTGTGTATGACATAATTGTCTCAACACCAGCTCCAGGGTTTGATCTAATGGTATCCTCACAAACCTTGGCAACCCAATTTACTGTAACTTTGGTGCTCTCTCCACTTTCTCCACAAGTGTGATCCAAATTCATCTTCTTGATGCTGAAAGTAGACTCATTTGCTATTCTAGAGGCCACTATATAAAACTGACAACCTTGCTTTCTATCAGAGCACCAAGCAGTAACCCTAGTTGGTTCATTTCTATGATACCCAAAATTCTGAAGTGTCCTGACATGGAAATTTCTTAGTGCTTCTCTGAACTCCACAACATTTAGGAAGCACAAATGCAATGCAAACTGCTCATCTGCATTAGGGACTGATGGATCATACCACCTCCTCTCCTTCCTCTTCTTCAACCTTCTCTTCCTACCAGAAGGCAACCTTGGAACTTCTTCTTCATCACTAAGACCAAAATCACCTGGAAAGCAGTATTCATCAGGTTCAGGCACCCAATCTTCAAACTTGATGTGTTCAGGCTCATTGTGTGACTTGCTAGTTGGGCCTGGATTTCTGACAGGATTAAGCTTCTTTGCTCCTTTCTCTGGTACAACTGAGGGTTCTTCATGTTCAAAAAGGATTTGGTCTTCCTCCCAAAACTCAGAAGGTTCTGAGTTTGCTCCACAATAGTGATCTGCAGGTTCTTCCTCTCCCCTAGTCTTATGGCTTGTCCCTGTGCCTGCCTCATCTTCACCCCTACACCAAGACTTATATGATATATTCTGCCCTTTGTAATCACCCCTAAAAAACTCAAAATCTGAAGAGGATTTGTCCATCTCATCTTCATCTTCATCTTCATCTTCATCATGTTCTACTTCTACATCTTCTTCTTCTTTCACAACATTTTTCCCCTTGTTGAAATTACAACTCTGTTGTGTGTTAAGATAGGGCTCCTCAGGGATTGCTGCTGCCAAAGTTGCATTAGGGAGTGGATACAGGACCCCTTGTTGGGAAACACTATAAACAACAGGTTCACCAACATGATCAATGGGGATCTGCTCCTCAAGCATGATGTGATCCATGTTAACATCTGCTGGGCTTGGATCAGTAGGCTTTCTGACAGTGATGTTCAGGATCTTCTTATCAACAAACCAGTCAAGCATGTCCTCTGCCTCCTCACTATCCAGGACCTCCACCCCCTCCAAGCCTTTTCCCTCTTCCTTTACATAAGTCAGACAAGCATCCATTCCATAACCCTCCAACTCAGCCAATGCTAATATGGTCAGATAACTAATGTCTGAAGAAACTGAATACTTTCTCTCCATGTTATCTGTTCCTTGAAAATGTAGCCTCATGTCCCAAATGTCATCATCTAAGCTGTAGGATTAAATTGACAAACAATTAATTTTTAACTCACTAAAACTTTAAACAGTGATCAAATGTACTGAACATTACTGAACTTTCTTCTAATTACAGTGAATGCACTGACCAAATGAACTAACCAAATGCACTTTCTTCTGAACTGACTTAACCAATAAAACAATGTATCATGCCAAGAACAAACAATTACTAACCCTAGTTCTAAATTGAACTAAAGGACCCAGAAATTTGTAATTTGAACTAAAAGTATGAAGTGCCAGAAATTTCTTACCTCACTCCACCAAAGGATGAAGCCCAAGTGTGGCCGCCTTCTGGATCCGCATGGATGGACTTCGCCACTGCCCTAGCCGCGCGGACTGCCGGATCTGAGCACGCCGGATCGACCTCAGCCGCGGGCGGTGATGGCTGCTGCAACCGCTGCGCCGGGAAGCTCAAGCTGCCTCGCCCTGGGGCCACCTCTGGATGTCCACCGCCCTCCTGGCCGGTGACGCCTTGGCTCAATAGCTCGCCGCTGACGGCATTTGGCTGCGCCGCCGCCATCGCCAACCTAGGTCACTGCGGGGGAGAGGGGAGAGGAGGGGGAGACTGAGAGAGAGTGCGGCCCGACCAGCTCCTTTCGTTCCGACCGGACCGCACGGGCTAACGGCCGTCAACGGCCGCGCCGTGAGCGCGCGTGGCCAGGTGGCCTAACATGTGGGTCCGGGCGGTCAAAAAAAGGTTCAATCGCTAGTCACGGGTGTTTTGGGTTTTTTGAAACAGCGAACCACGCGATTGGTAGCTTTCTGAGAAAAATTAAAAAATGGTAGTTTTTTGAAACCCTAGTCTGTAAACTAGTAGTTTTATGCTATTTACTCGGATTTGCCCGATGACGCCACGGCTGTGATATTGATGCCCGCGGCTTGAAGCTTCCGCCCTTGCTTATTTTTCTTTTCTCAACGTTGTTTTCTGCATCTTGAAGCCGGGACTCCTTAAATATCGGTTTGAGGGAATTGCACAAACCACCGCTTATTGGGGCTGGTGTTGCACAAAACACCTACTATACGAGTTTGTTGCGGAAAATACCACATATTGATGTAATACGTTGCAGATAGGTCTAATCTAGTATTTGGATGCATTGACATAATTACTGACAAATGGGTCCCGCTTCTAAGTGCACGCGTGACAATAAAACCCGGCCACATCAGCCAATGTATATTAGACCAAGAAGTGAAAAGACCAGAGTTAAAAAACAGTTTAATAAGTGGGCTGGAAGCCGACTCACAAAAATAGATGGGCTGAAAGCCGATGTCGATGAAACAAGACACAACCATCTCGTACATCGTGGCTCGAGCAAAGAGGGACGCAGATTTTTAGAGCACTTGCACCCATGCCCTGCTATCCTGGTCCTCCAATATTGCTTTAAGATCTGGCGAGACAACTAAATTTGTATATGCATTTTTTCTCTTTTTCGTTTCTCTCATATAGAACATGTTTTGAACTTCAAACTTTGCAGCGCAGCAAAACTTACTAACTATAATGTGAGATAAAAATTTCAGAATTTTTCGTCCAACATAAATACTAAAAAATATATATATTAATCAAATAAAACTTATTTTTTATATTTATGTTGGGCGGAAAAATCTAAAAAAAACTATCCTAGATTTTAGCTAGAAAGCTTTACTGTTCTGCAAAGGTTTTAACTTGAAGACTTTACTGTTCTGCAAAGGTTTTAACTTGAAGACATGTTCTATGTGATAGAAACAAAAAAGAGAAATGTACTTGCACAGATCTTGATACGAAGAATGGATGGCTAGATAAGAGGGGCCTAGGTGTAGGTGCTCTAAAATATATTTTCGGAGCAGAGAGGAACGACCTAGCACAGAGTTTCCGCATAGGAACAACAGGCGGCGGCGACCATCCCATTAGTGGTGATGGAGCCGTTACCCAATCGTCGGGTAAGCACCCCCCCCCCTCACCTGAGCTATGCTCGTCTTCTCCCCTACCTTCCTAGGTCTTCTTCTCCCTCATGAAACCCTTACATTTTTGGGATAAATTTTGCTGTTGATCGACGTATTTTTGTTTAGGATCCTATTTTTTGGGACGTTTGTGTTGTTATTACTTAGGTTCTGCGCTTGATTTTGACATGTGTTTAAGGCCTTGTCCCTTGTGTCGGTATAAATTTTGTTTCAGCAACATATCTGATTATTATCCTTTATCCAACTTTCATGCCAGCTACTTGATGCTAAAATCTAATGGGAACAATATCTACCATGTTTTTGTGTTGGTGATCTCATGCCGAACTTGCTTCATTTAAATTTGGGTTCAAAAGTTAACAATTTTAGAAAAGTGTGAATTTTTTTGACATTTTCAGAAAAATGTGAAATAATTTCAGTAAATACTACATATATTCAATACTAATCTAGGAAAGTTTCGGCTCAACTGGACCACAGGTTTTGGAGATAATGACAGTCTAATATGTTGTCTGATGTGGCCGGTTTTATTGCCACATGTGCACTTACGAGCGGGACCCATTTGTCAGTAATTATGTCAATGCATCCAAATACTAGATTAGACTTATCTGCAATGTATTACACCAATATGCGGTGTTTTCCGCAACAAACCCGTATAGTAGGTGTTTTGCGCAACACCAGCCCCAATAAGTGGTGGTTTGTGCAATTTCCTCTATCGGTTTTGCTCGACCTTCGTTTGTGCTGCTAATTGGCTTGTTGCTGCACGATATTTCTCCGCTTGTGCACTTTTTCGATGTAATAACTGATCAAGCTTCCCATCTTGCAACAAAAAATGGAAAAAAAACAAACAAACAAACAAAGCTTCCCATCGACTGTCGCTCGTGCACGTGTCAGATTCTTATGCAGAATTACAGCGTGTCTTTTTTTTTTGCAGGAAGAATTACAGTGTGTCAAACTGAACATGTAACCTTTTATATTTATGTTAGCCTTCATGACGATCTTCATTCACGCGGCAAGGACATTCTCGATTTTCAGTCAACTAAGTGTCACATGTGATGACTTTTGTCGACGTTAAAATTTGCCGGCTCACACCAGGCGTCAAGCCGGGTAAGCTATCTCAAACAAAAAAATATTACCGGCTCACTCTCTTATAGGAGTAGAATGTGCATGTATGGATTCATACGAATGAGTGCACTATTTCACTTTTTTACACATGTATGCTTATACACCGGCATGTAATTCCTTTTTTTTGAAACTATCTTACGGGCCCTTCAACTTGACTTGCGTTTGAGAACAGTTTGGTTCAATAAGTTGCTCGCGTTTATACTCATACACCAATTTTGCATCCCGGTTCTAATAATCTCATTGTGGTTTTTTAGCAAAACATGTATGATTTTTCCCCAGTAACTCCCTCGTTCTTCTCCCTCTCGCTCTTCATGCACCAAAAATCTCTTTCGGACTCTACTAGTAGCTGTGTGGTAGCACCGGATTGTCGATGAATAATGGTCTCATGATCTTATGATTTGGAAAATTGCCGTGGAAGAATGTAGAGAGTGGGGCGACAGCCGACCTCGTTGGTATTGATGATAAGAGCACCTACAACCAGACTTGACGAACCCGGCCCCTCAAACGCCTGCGGACATGCCTTGGCGTGTCGGCGGACAGTGCGGTCATGCCTCAAATTTCCCTTCTCCAACTGGACACCTCAAAAGCCCCCCTTGGCAAGGTAGCCTAGCCCGGGTTGACGTGGTCAACAGATAAGGCGGAAACAAGGCGCCTTGATGATACGTAAAAAAAAGGGGTGTGGGTGTGCAACAGGAACCACTTCATAAGTTCATATGGTTCTCACTAGTGGGGTTTGATAATTCATGACAAACGATTAATGGACTAATATGTTTACTAGGTGTATATAGGTGAAATGGTCCCTAAAGAATTTATTTAATCAAAATATGTTGACCTCTACAATTTATTGAAGAATTTGATCTGCCGATTATAATTCAGAAGACACCGAGTAGAATTTATTTTCTAGTTATTTCGTTATTCGTTTGAGTCATGAGCAAACTGCGCTGGTTGGATAGTGAAGCAAGAAGGTGAATATTCACTAATGGTCAGCCAGGCAAGAAGGTGAATATTCACTAATGGTCAGCCAGAATCCGTTTTTACACACACTGAAGCTTTTGAAATACCCTTCCAGATTAATCTGCTAGCTTCAGTGGCTAGTTGAATACAGTACTTCTGAAGTATCAGCCACGGTTGAGGACTCAGGAGCATAGCTCGTCAGTGTCACTGAAATTAGCTTCTCCATTGAGGATTTAGGGAACTCAGTTTTTGGAGTTAGCCTACTTCCTCCGTCCTTGAAAGAGTGTATTTCCAACTTTGTTGAGGGTCAAACTATCTCAAAGTTTGATCGAGTTTGTACAAAAATATGTCAATGATTGTGAAACCAAATAGGTATATGATGAAAATATATTTTATCATGAATCTAATACTACTAATTTGATGACATAAATGTCAGTCTATTATTATATAAATACGGTCAAACATAAAAAAAATTGACTTTCCAACAAAGTTGGGAATACACTCTTTTCAGGACGGAGGGAGTAGGTTCTTCATAGAATCGTTACCAACGCCACCGATTTGAAATGTGGCCGCCAGGTTCTTTCCTGACTAGTTGGTTGGTCATCAATGGCTATTTCCTAGAGTTTAGATGCATCTGAAATCGCTATCCAACCATCGATTATAAATAACCCTCGATCCCAGGAGCGGCAAATCGGTGCCCGAGCTCAGATGCATCTGAAATCGCTATCATAGGTTCCGCGCTCGGGATCTGAACAAATAGCACCGACGCATCTCACAATGGTCCATTGGGAAAGGGCGGCCCCAGAAATACGGTAGAAAACAGTGCTTCGATGGTGGGGCCGCATCTTAGGTTGGTCATAGTGGGGAGTAACTTATGCTAGTGTCATGCATATGACACTAGTCTAAATTATCATCTTCATAGTGTAAAGTAATATAATACTAGTGTCATAGATGACTTCATTTATTAGCTTGTAGACTCATATTGTCTTGAGAAGCGTTATGTTACTGCTTTTCATTAACTTTTTGCCATATAAGCAAAATTTTCTTAAAGTGCGCTATGTTACTAGCTAAGTTAGTTCCACTATGACTAGCCTTATGAGGTGGACGAAACTAGGGCGCGGGCGTCTGCGTGGCGCAGCGAAAACAAGTCAACAGGCGGGCGCCATGTCGACTGGTCAGGTGCGCGCTCTCGCACGAGCCCACGGACCCAAGCTGCGTGGTGCTCGTAGTAAACCGCGTCGACACGGTGCTCTGGCACTGCCGCCCGGGAGCAGCCGCGGCGTGGTCCGAGCACGGCCACTACCAGGCAAGTTCTCGCCGGGCCCGGCCTTCGCGGAAACCCCTGTCGCCGAGCAGTCATGGCCATACCCGATGTACCGCGTATGGAGCGAGCCTTCACCTGCTGGAGTCGCGCGGGGAGCTCTTCAGCGTGTCCTTGTACCACCCGCTGATGGAGCGGGCTGACTATGCAAAGCTAGTCGCAAATGTTTCCGGCAAGCGTTTTTACAGCATTTCTCTACTACTCCCTCCGTACTGTCGCTGAAATGAGTGTATCCACACTAAAACGCATCTAGATACACTTATTTCATCGACAGTTAATTCTGGACGGAGGTTGTGCAATATATAGCTCAAAGACTCAAAATCTTTCTTCTTATACAGGTCACACTGTACTACGGTAGCTACCCAGCTCACTTCAAGCTTCCAGCTACAACAGCCCCATCGCCACACATATCCATGAAGATGGCCAAGTTACACAGCAACTACGCTACCTCAGACAGTCTTGTATACATTCCACGGTTACAAAAAAGTTGCATTTTACAGTTTGAGTACACGAGCAGCTGCTGCTGGGTTCACAAACAGATGCAGGATTGGTGGCCACAGCCGCCGCTCACTCGAGGCCGTAATCCTCGCCGAAGTATTTGTCGACCAGCCCATTGGCCATGTTCCTCATCGCCTCGTTCTCGTGGAACTGGAACCTCTCCATGGCCTCGATGCCGTCCCCCCTCTCCACAAGCTGGGGACCCTGTCCATTGGGATACCCCCTCATCACCTGCAAAGATGGTGGTAATTTTGATATCAATGTAACTGTAGAAACTCGATACACCCAAAGTAAATTGAAGAGACAGTTTACTTTGAAAATTACTAATGATTCGGGTTAGGAAATGAGATGGGAATAGCTAAAAACGCGGTAAGATTCCCTCACCAGTTCCAGGAACTGAAGTCCGAGTCTTGCGCTCTCTATATCAGCAGATCTGACCAAATTTATGAATCCTGGAAGGGCTCCACCATTTATGATCGAGACTAGATGTTCGGTGATTATGTTCGGGGGCTCAGTACTTCCTGCTGGGACAACACACAGATTGCCCAGGGTGTAAGCTGCTTCCTTGCGAATGTCAAACTGTGCACTCGTCAGGAGGTGTATTAGCGAAGGCGTCGCCTCACTGGTAAAAATCAATTTCTTGTGCTCAAAGCTGCCTGCTGCTATATTTGACAATGCCCATGAAGCCTCCTACATAAGCAGTCCACAAATCGAAGCATAAATAAATCAAAAATAATATAGTATGTCGGCTAGATGAAGTAAACTTGAACCAGCAAATGAAAGAGGACCTTTCTGAGAACCCTATTGTCACTCTTCAAACATTTTATGAGACTTGATAAAGCTTGATCTGAGAACAATATTTAGTTAGAACTTGCAAACTGTACCTCGTGATGAATATCATAAGTGCTGTTATGTAACTGGAGACAAAAGGATGATTGGCTAACCTGTGATGCTGTTTCCAACAATTAGGATTGAATCAACCATGTATTCATCCCCGGCTACAAGATTCCCTAAACCACGAAGCACCTGATTCAACGTAGAAGTGTCAATTTGCTGCGTTGTGAAATTACATACACTACCCCACAGTAACATCGTATACATTATTGGATGTTCATACAAAGTGCAGAATTCTACAATAACTGAGAAAATATATTTAGAAAAGCTATATATTAATTGCAAATCATAATCAATACGTCTCCTAATAAAAGCATGCCTCTACAGAAATTACCTGCTCATTATTACACTGGTTACCAAATTGACAACCATGTATACACAGGGTTATGAAAGTTTGGAGTTTGAACTATGAGGTGTTCCGTGTTCCTCTTAAAAGATATGGTCATTTTGCTCAGCAGTAGTTAAGTACGATGAAAAGTGTAAGCAGTAAGCATTTCCAGGGAAAGCACCAAAATTGTTAATAAGATAAAGGAACAAAATGAGATTGAGAGAGAGAAACAAATGGACAATACCGGAATGAGCAACTGCAAGTTCTCAGATGCCAGCAGGCGTCCAATCAGCAACTGAGGCACATGGCTTCGTACTATTAAGCTGATAGCTTTTTCTGAAAGTGCTGAAAGATATACCACTACCCATGCCACCTCAGTTGCTAACTCTTCGTCCCTGAAAGATCACTTAACCCATCAGTGGCAGTAATGAGCAAAACCATGCATGTCACTCTGAAAAACTTCAGTAAATGTTTCCATGTCATTCATGCATCTCAGAAATACCACAAAATATAACAAGGACTAAACAATTGCACAAGGAGAAGAGTAGCAAGTGTCCAGTAAATACAACTTGGCACACGATCTAGGTTACTAATGAAGAGATTGAAAGGAAGTACTGCTACATGCATATATAATGAATAAATATACAGTGAAGACATGTCAGAAAGCACAGGTCAGTGAATTTGAACAGTGTTCTTTATGTAACTGTAAGAACTAAGAATAAAGACTGCAACCATTTGTAATGAGTAAGAAGCCAATCCTTGGTTTTTAGAAACTCATAAATGTACAGTAAAATGATTAATAAAAGTTCAATGCAAAATAGAAAGATGTCCATTAAGAGACATACGCCTTTTCCAAGTTCCTTATGATCGCATTTAGCACACCATCGATGTTAATAAGCTCATACGCAGCCTTGGGATCAGGCCCCTGGATTATAAGAGAACAGACATTTGACACTTCAGTAAAAATGATGCTTCATGAACAGCTACATGCATATGTACCAGTCTGAAAGTGATAAAAACTGTTAAGCAGAAGGAAAAGAAAATGAGTGAGTGAGGGATTCAGATTCTAAAAACCTCATAAAGTACGCATGCCATGAAATGTTTTGAATATGGCTTGAAATTTTGCTGAGATCAAATAAGTCTTACACTAAGGAAACCCTTCATTAATATATCTAACAGAAGGACCCAAGCTTACCATCAAGTTAATTTTAGCTTAAGCAATCCTAATTCCTAAATAGGGCTTACTTTACGCTTTTGCCGAAGCACTCCTAATCCATAATAAGAACTTGGAAAGAGATAACTGTTGAACTCTGGCATAAGAAACTTGAGACTCATACAGTCAAAGCAAGAGATCATAACCTTGATGAGATTTGACAATGCCCAAGCAGCAGTTCTTGCTGTAGAACCCTTGCTTGATAGCATTAGGCGGGCAAGAGGCCACAAAGCACCCTGTGCAATTAATGTGCTTCTCAGGTCTGCTCCTTCACCAGCAACATTACCGATGGCCCATGCACATTGCTCAGCAACAAGTGTGGAGCTCTTCTCTAACAAAATAGACCAGGAAACATTTTTAATATAAGGAAAGCTCCAACTCCAACTGAATTGCAAATGTCTACCTAGCCAACGTTCGTGAGAAATGTGCATTACATAGGACCAGAGATTAATATATATTCCTAATGGGGATTAAAAAAATTGTCCAACAAAATGGAGAAAACGAACCACCAAGGTGAGCAACAAGCAATGGTAATGCGGGCAGCACGGATTTTGTTTCTTCTGGCTCCCCAGCTGCTATGTTTGTAAGGCACCAAGCAGCCTCTAGCAACTGCAATAAAAGCATAAATAATCTTCATAAGACATAGTTCAGATGAGCACAGAAAAAAATGCAATGCTAACAATGAACATATCTAACTGTATAACAGCAAATAGATAGCATAGAAGTTGTTTTCCAGGTAATGTAGAAAGCTGGAGTCGGTATTTTTCCAGTGCAAAATGGTCAACCTGTTCATCTGAAGATCCAAAGGACAGATATTGCACTAAAAGAGGAACTGCCCCAGCTTTAATTGCTACTTGAATGGGAGGTACTTCAGACTGTGACAACACGCGTCTCACTGCACGAAGTGCCTCTATCTTCTTCTTCTGGGCCCCTTTTCCCCTAAGAAGCATAAAAAGGTTGGAAAATACACGCCATAAATTTTTCTCATATAAATAAGTAACTGTAATCCAGAGTGTAAATTTTTCTCCAAAATCCACAAGTGCTTAAACCAAACCTTACAACTTAAAGATGTGTATCCTCGGAGAGGAAAACCACTAAGCCAGGTAAAAAAAAGAATCTCCAACATACTAAGGTCGCATTTTGTAGTGTAAATCATAATGATGGAAGCATATATTTCTGGAATCCAATATAATGAGATGTGTAAGGGATAATGAAAATTCTTCTCCCCACATGGACACACACCACAACCAAATAGGCAAATATTACAAGATGAATTGTGATCTCCAGCATATGGAATATCCGAGAAGAACCACAAACCTAACTAGTTAGAGGCAGTGGGTTTCTTTGCATTGCGTAAGAAGAAGAAAAAAGATAGGCCGCACATACTGGCTTGACAAAGCTGATTTCAATTCTTCAACAGCTTGAGCAGTTCTTGTTTCAAGATCTGCTTTCTCATCAATAACCATATCACCATCTTCAATTGTAGCCTCATCGCTGCCAGAAAGTGGGGCACGGCACACACGCTTTGCACGCATTAAGGCTTCCCTTCTTTCCTTCCCTATTGCTATAGCCTGTTCACGCCTCCGGCTAGCTGCCGTATTGTGCACTGCAACCAGACTTCCAACCAATTAAAGACTATAATAAGTAATAACTAACACTCAAGCAGCAAGTTCCCATACAAATATGTTGGACCTTCTATAATTGCCAAGAGTGATTAGTCCACGTTGACACATAATTAACCTGTGATTTACACCAGATAAATTTGTATGGTAGTTTGGCAAATCGCAGATAAGATTTAAGCGCACTTGTGAAGTTAAAACACTAGAAAATTAACAGCGTTTTCTCGTGGCAGCAGACATGACACTACAATAAAGCTGATAAAGTTTCACTCCTATAAATTGTTCAAACCTTAATCATAGAGCGCGAACGTCCAGAGCGCCATCTCTGGGTGCGTTGGTCTCTACTCCACACGATCGGTCGCGCGGGTCATGCGAAACTTCGTGCTGTGACGCCACGTGTACGTGGCAGCCGGTGCGTGCATCGCGCGGTCGCACCGACACGCCGTCATGGTGACCTTGTTCAAAACTCCTATAATTGACCAACTATCTTGAACAATGTATTTCAAGTTACTGCCTAAGTTTCGGGGTCCCAATTCACAACATGCCAAATTGATGTCTGACCAATTCTAACTTGCCCGGTTTTAGATGCACAAACCAGAATCAAGGGTTTGTAGACAGTGGGCACGATAAAACGCTACTAGTACCAGGCAAGAGACACTTCGCGCTCGCCGCTCCTATCCCCGCTATTAAAGTGACTTCCGGGCTTGCTTAGGAGACTAATTAGGGCTTCCCCCACCGCCGCGCGAGAACTGTTCGACGGAATTCCAGAGGCACGGCGAGGTGAGCATAGAGGAGGAGGAGAGTGTTGGAGTGGGGACCTGAGGATTTGATGGCGTAGCGGTGGCTCTGGAGCGAAGAAGCCGGCGAGCCGGGGGCGTTGCCGTCGGCCATCGTTTACGGCGGCGGAGCTCGACGGCTGCGAGGCTCGGTGATGATAGGAACGGACCAAACCGGGGGACGGGGCGGAGACTAAGCAAGACCGTACGGTGGGCCGGATTCGAGATAGTTCAGTTTTATCGTGCAGCCAGTGCAGCCTGGGCTAGGCCCTATTGTGTACATCACGAGAGACCTCGCCGCCTATGGCTAGGCAGGCCGCGGCCCATTAACTGTTGTCGCTAGCCACTCAACCTCTGCTCCAAGCTCGCTCACCTGTTTCTTCAAAAATCCCTCAAAAAAAAAACCTGTTTCTTCAAAAAAAAAAAAAGCTCGCTCACCACCCCAGCAACTGGTAACTTTTCTCAAGCCTAAAGAAAAGGCAACTTACCCCGCAAAAAAGGGTAACTTTTCTCAAAAAAAAAAGTAACTGGTTCACAGGAATGAAACGGAAAACAGTTTTTTAAAGATAAAAATTATACATTCAAAAAAATGAAAAACAAATCATGAATTTAAGAAAATTAGTGAATTTTGCAAAAAAACAGAATTTGAAAAAAAACGGTTCACGGATTAAAAAATCATGTTTTAAAAAGACAAAGAAAAAGGAAAAACCTAAACAAAACTAATTAGAAAAAACATAAATAGAAAGAAAACACATGGGGGGAAGAAAACCCAGATCAGAAGCTTCCCGCTCCTCCTGTGACAAAACGAAACGTCATAGGTCCTTGAAAGAACGCTCAAGGCCTATATCTAGTGCTATAAAAGCCGAATAGGCCTATATCAAGTTATGCACATTTCAGCCAAGATTTTGCCAAAAAAATGAATTCAAAATTACTATAAATGCCTTTCCCAAATTGTTTTTACCTAATCGATGACAAATTCGCAGCACAAACTAAATGATGAATTTAGCAAACATATACTCCCTCCGTTCCAAATTACTTGTCGCAGGTATGGATGTATCTAGATGTATTTTAGTTCTAAATACATCTATTTCTGCGACGAGTAATTTGGAGGGAGTAGGCGGGAGTGCACAAAAATCATACTCAACCCAAGGTGTTGGCAATTTGGAATGTACATCGCTTTGTAAGTAAGGTTTACATCATACCAAAAATTGAGCAACTGCTAGGCGTCAGCCGGCTGATCTTAGAGAAAGATCTTAGGGAAAGATCAATTTGCATGTCCGACTGTCTAGACTAGCCCATGTGGTCGTTTGATCGCAAGCTCGCATTAACACATCACGTCTTCCTCTTCTCGCCTCACATCCTCCTCTCACGTCACATCCACCAGGGCGGTGTAGGTGCTCGGTCATCACAACAATAGCCCCCTGAATGGCAGTGCAATGTCTCTTGTTCGCCAGAGTGTCGGTTGACCAGTAGCCCCGCCATTGTACCACGGGCAATCCATCATAGCATCCCGTGGACCGGGATGCTCCAGTGCAGCACGGGCGACCCGGCGATGCTTCATCATAGCACCGGTGGCCCGGGATTCTCCATGCGCACCAAGGGTTATGTTGCAAAACCGGCCGCTCACTTGTAGCATGGACGGTGTGCCACTGTACCACGGCCAATCCATCATAGCATCCTGTGGACCGACGATGCTCCAGTGCAGCACGGGCGACCCAGCATAGCACCGGTGGCCCGGGATTCTATTACAAAACCGCCCCCCCCCCCCCCCCCCCCCCCTCTCCTTCCCGCGGCTGCGACAACCTAGCGTGACACGTGACCCCATTACAATTCCGTTGCAGATCGTCGGGAAGCAACTCATGTGACGTGTGTCCATCCCTCGAAGCGGCTGACGAGAACATGGAATCAGTCGGGAAATAAAAGGTTTTCCAGAAAATTTCACCATGTTAACCAATAGGAAAGGCAAGGATGCTCACTAAAACTGGGCTCGACATTGAAAGTTCAGGAGTAGAGAACAAGCACACATCATATTGCAGTTCACACGGCAGTCAGACAATGAGCAAAATCCACAATCTATACAAGACACAGCAGCAGTCGGTAACGAATAGAATCAGTTGAGATTCACATAATCACATTACAAATTGTTCACATGACATTATTCTGTATTTACGGACCGAGAGGTGAAAAGATCCAGGGCAACACAACATCAAAGCGCACAAGAACAGCTAGGGCAGGGGACGAGCTGGACCAGTTCACATGGTGCGCCCCATAGTCTGCTCCGTGGGTGGCATCATGACGACGACGGAGCGCCCATAGAAGCCAGGGTGGGGAACCCTGAGGCGCAGCTCGCGCCCCTCCTGGCAGAGGGCGCAAGGGTGGCAGAAGTAGTGGGTAGCAAGGTCGCAGGCGACCTCCAGGTGCTCACGCCTCTCCTCATCCTCAGCAAGGCCACCGCAGCACCCACATTGCCTAGTGAAAGCCTCAAAGCTACCCTGTAAACATGCAGAGCAGCCATGTCAGTATATTGCTTCCAACAGCGCTACCATGGGAGGACGGGATAAGTACACAGCATATACAGCAGAAGTTAAGTCTTAGAAATTTGTTTAAACTAGATTAGTCATTTTACAATAGGCAAGTTTCAGCCCCGCGTCCTGATTCATAATGTTCAAGGGTGAAAACTAGAAACAGATATATGATAGATCATTGTAATGCAGAATGAGAGAAAGCTTGCCTCAAGATTGTATCTTCGACGAATAGCTGTACGAGTGGGATGAGAGAACCATGGGGCTAGGCAGTTCCACCCAAAGAGAGAGTTCCCGAGCATATAGAGGCCAGTGTAAGGCAAGCAGCTGTTTGCAAAAGTTCCTGGTGCTGCTGCAAGCCTCTCAACATTGCTACCATACAGAACACATGGCGCTACACTTCCAAGAAGGCCTAAATGATACACAAACACCATTTAGTTAGTTACTTTTTTTCGAGTTTAAATAAAAAGGGCAGGCTCAAAAGAGCCATCACAATAAATCCCGCCTCATGCACTACAACGAACACGAACAACTCAAACATACAAACATCAGATGGCCAAATTAGTTGGCCAGTTAGAACAGGATTGTCATATGTTGTTTAATAGCTGATAACCCTCTGCATACAAAAGTCCAGATGCTTAGGTAGATAACAACATTTAGCACACCACGGGGCTTGGCCCGTAATTCAAAAGGTCCATAATTACTTAATTAGAACTGAACAATGCATCTTATCAAAGGCATGTCTACTAAAAATTAAAAATGTCATGTGTGAGCCAGCCAACAGTAGTTTTAAGATTCCTATACTATTGCTACCATACAGAACACATGGCGCTACACTTCCAAGAAGACCTAAATGATACACAAACACCATTTAGTTAGTTACTTTTTTTTCGAGTTTAAACAAAAAGGGCAGGCTCGAAAGAGCCATCACAATAAATCCCGCCTCATGCACTACAACGAACACGAACAACTCAAACATACAAACATCAGATGGCCAGAACAGGATTGTCATATGCTGTTTAATAGCTGATAACCCTCTGCATACAAAAGTCCAGGTGCTTAGGTAGATAACAACATTTAGCACACCACGGGGCTTGGCCCGTAATTCAAAAGGTCCATAATTACTTAATTAGAACTGAACAATGCATCTTATCAAAGGCATGTCTACTAAAAATTAAAAATGTCATGTGTGAGCCAGCCAACAGTAGTTTTAAGATTCCTATACTATGGCTACCATACAGAACACATGGCGCTACACTTCCAAGAAGACCTAAATGATACACAAACACCATTTAGTTAGTTACTTTTTTTCGAGTTTAAACAAAAAGGACAGGCTCGAAAGAGCCATCACAATAAATCCCGCCCCATGCACTACAACGAACACGAACAACTCAAACATACAAACATCAGATGGCCAAGTTAGTTGGCCAGTTAGAACAGGATTGTCATATGTTGTTTAATAGCTGATAACCCTCTGCATACAAAAGTCCAGGTGCTTAGGTAGATAACAACATTTAGCACACCACAGGGCTTGGCCCGTAATTCAAAAGGTCCATAATTACTTAATTAGAACTGAACAATGCATCTTATCAAAGGCATGTCTACTGAAAATTAAAAATGACATGTGTGAGCCAACCAACAGTAGTTTGAAGATTCCTATACTATTGCTTAAGTTGCATTCCACTCAGGGCAATATAGCTGAAATTTGAAATGACACATAGAAAACTTAGTGCTAGGGGTTGCCTTTGAAGAAGCAACTTCCATACTCAGAATGAATGTAAT
Source organism: Triticum urartu (assembly GCF_056163025.1). Classification (NCBI taxonomy): domain Eukaryota; kingdom Viridiplantae; phylum Streptophyta; class Magnoliopsida; order Poales; family Poaceae; genus Triticum; species Triticum urartu. The sequence continues at coordinate 106,996,144 of NC_141875.1, read as the reverse complement.
GTATCATGACAACTTCACCTAATCATTGAAACAAGTATGCATACTCCTAGTTTTAATGCCTCCAGGAGTCATGATCCCGACCTCCGTGTCAATATGTAACACATTTTGCAACTGATACTAGTTCACAGCAGCTCAATTCCAATAAAATATTGCGTCCTAACTCCTATCTAGTTCCAGAATTGCCCAAATTTCAAATAAGAAGCAAACATATTACAAATCTTATAACTGCCGTGCACCGAGTCTAACACGTCACAGGGATCTCATTGTCAAAGTTACTAAAATCCCTAGGAAATTGTATGATTTCCGCCAAAATCGAGCTCGATAGAAGAAGCGCAGGCACCTATTCCTGTCGATGCCTACCCCGACCACGAAGCCTGATCCGAAATCGAGAGAGATCTGGGGGCGAGGGGCACGTACAGACTTCGAGGTCGCTGCTGCAGAATTCGTCGTTGCGGCCGAGGCAGGAGAGGATCCCAGAGTCCCAGCTTTCACGCGGCTCGGCGCCGGCAGGGGCGGTGACCGGCTCGCCCATGACGACGGGGACCCCGTCGGCGCAGCCCTTGACGGGATCCTGCGCCGGGGGGAGCTTCTCGTTGGCGGGCGGGGCCAGGAGGGGGCTGGCCTCCTCGTGGTGCTCGTCGGCGGCGGCCATGGCGAGAGGAGGGGGGTGGACGGGAGGTGGTAACCTAGCGCGAGCGGGGTCGTCGCGTGTTGAGGCGGAGGGGATTGAGGAGGGAGGAGACTTGGAGGAGGGCGGAGGAAGGGGGAGCGGAGGGAGGCGAGTAAAATAGGGCGGGGGAAGCGCGTGGCGCCGTGGCGTGGACGCTGGAGACGATGGCTCGCTTCCTTCGCTGTGAAGACAGAGGAGGTGGTAAGTTTTTTTCTTACCTGTGGAGAAGACTTGGCTGGACGCGAGGACGAGTAGGATGAGATGTTTTTTTTTCAAAAAAAAAAGATGAGATGTTTTTCATGAATTGTATATTTTTTGGGCCTTTTGATTTGCGGGACTCTGTAAATACAGAAATAAAAAAGTATAAAAATTAAAGTATATTCATTTAAATTCAATAAGAATAGCAAGGAACGTTTGATGTCACAGAGGTAACAAAAAAAATATAAAAAGATGTTGGAATGGATGTTAGATTTCTATGACATGTAGTACGTACCAAAGGTTTTATATAAAAAACTCCTATGGAATCCACTCGTATAATTAAAGGACCAACGTAGGAAAAAAAGTTCTAAGAATTTCGATCCTTTAAAAATCCTATAGAATCTTTTTGAATCAAAGGAGCCCTCAGATCGTTGGATCATAAAAAGTAAAAAAGAAACACAAATGATCATTGGATCATCATATCCACCACATGCACAAGTTCACGACACGTCTCTTGTCGTGGTGGCCTGGTTCACGGAGGCGTGTGGTCTGACCTCTGGCGGCGCTTAGGATGAGTCTTCGGGCCATGCTCCAGCGGCCTGTCTTTCTCTCGTTGGTGTGTTGGGCAAGAAGCATGTGGTCCTGGTGTTTGATGCGTAAGGGAGGGCGTGAGGGGAGCTAGGAAAACTCTGTCTCGGCTTTGTGCTAGGAGCGATGAGGACGATGCCTCTAGCATTGCAGTCCTTGTTGAAGGCGTTGCTGCATTGCTCCACTCCTTCCTTCATGATGTCTGTCACGTTGAAACCCTAGCTCCCCTCTTGGGACATACAATGGTGGTGGTTTTCTTGCTGCTGACCTTCTTGGAGGCATTATCTTGGAGCTAACTCGACCGTCGGAGCCAGAGGTAGCATGTTTAGCGTTGCTCTGAAGTGAGATGTATGGACGACGGCTTGAGGCAGAGGGCATGGATGTGCAACAGCGACGGTGGATTTTCTGGCCAGGTTGGCAGTCTCCGGTAGTGAGACACCGGTGGTCGTGATCCTTTTTGCACAAACGTGGACGACATTGTCCTATTATGGCGGTTCTCTGCTTGGGCGCGTAGGCGATGGCGTGGTCTTGCGCCACTAGGTGATTGCCGAGACGAGACCGAGTATCATGGATCTTCATATCCGGTGGCAGCAATGAGTTTGTTTTGCTACCCGGTTCTGCCTCCACATACGAGGACCACAAAGCATAAGGAGTGTGCTGATATGTCTCCAACGTATCTATAATTTTGATTGTTCCATACTATTATATTCTCCATCTAGGATGTTTTATATGCATTTATATGCTATTTTATATGACTTTTGGGACTAACCTAGAGCCCAGTGCCAGTTTCTGTTTTTCCCTTGTTTTTGAGTTTTACAGAAAAGGAATACCAAACGGAGTCCAATTGACATGCCAATTTTTGATGATTTTTTATGGACCAAAAGAAGCCGTCAGAGTAAAAGAATTGGGCTAGAAGAGTCCCGAGCCGTCCACGAGGGTGGAGGGCGCGCCCTACCCCCCTAGGCGCGTCCCCCTATCTCGTGGACGACTCGGAGACCCCCATGACGTGAGACCGACGCCAAAAATTTCTATAAATACAAAAACCTCCAGAAAATAACCTAGATCGGGAGTTCCACTGTCGCAAGCCTCTGTAGGCACCAAAAACCAATCGTGACCCTATTCCGGTACTCTGTCGGAGGGGGGATCCATCACCGGTGGCCATCTTCATCATCCCGGTGCTCTCCATGATGAGGAGGGAATAGTTCACCCTCGGGGCTGAGGGTATGTACCAGTAGCTATGTGTTTGATCTCTCTCTCTCTCTCTATCTCTCTCTCTCTCGTGTTCTTGATATGGCACGATCTTGATGTATCGCGAGCTTTGCTATTATAGTTGGATATTATGATGTTTCTCCCCCTCTATCTCTTGTGATGAGTTGAGTTTTCCCTTTGAAGTTATCTTATCGGATTGAGTCTTTAAGGATTTGAGAACACTTGATGTATGTCTTGCATGTGCTTATCTGTGGTGACAATGTGATATTCACGTGATCCACTTGATGTATGTCTTAGTGATCAACTTGCGAGTTCCGTGACCTTGTGAACTTATGCATAGGGGTTGACACATGTTTTCGTCTTGACTCTCCGGTATAAACTTTGGGGCACTCTTTGAAGTTCTTTGTGTTGGTTGAATAGATGAATCTGAGATTATGTGATGCATATCATATAATCATACCCACGGATACTTGAGGTGACATTGGAGTATCTAGGTGACATTAGGGTTTTGGTTGATTTGTGTCTTAAGGTGTTATTCTAGTACGAACTCTAGGATAGATCGAAAGGAAAGAATAGCTTCGTGTTATTTTACTACAGACTCTTGAATAGATCGATCAGAAAGGATAACTTTGAGGTGGTTTTGTACCCTACAATAATCTCTTCGTTTGTTCTCCGCTATTAGTGACTTTGGAGTGACTCTTTGTTGCATGTTGAAGGATAGTTATATGATCCAATTGTGTTATTATTGTTGAGAGAACTTGCACTAGTGAAAGTATGAACCCTAGGCCTTGTTTCAACGCATTGCAATACCACTTGTGCTCAGTTTTATCATTAGTAACCTTGCTGTTTTTATATTTTCAGATTACAAAAACATTTATCTACCATCCATATTGCACTTGTATCACCATCTCTTCGCCGAACTAGTGCACCTATACAATTTACCATTGTATTGGGTGTGTTGGGGACACAAGAGACTCTTTATTATTTGGTTGCAGGGTTGTTTGAGAGAGACTATATTAATCCTACGCCTCCCACAGATTGATAAACCTTAGGTCATCCACTTGAGGGAAATTTGCTACTGTCCTACAAACCTCTGCACTTGGAGGCCCAATAACGTCTACAAGAAGAAGGTTGTGTAGTAGACATCAAGCTCTTTTCCGGCGCCGTTGCCGGGGAGGTTAGCGCTTGAAGGTATATCTTTAGATCTTGCAATAGAATCTTTTAGTTTCGTGTTTTATCACTAGTTTAGTTTATAAAAGAAAACTACAAAAAATGGAATTGAGGGTGCCTCATATGCTTCATCTTTTTAATATCTTTCGTGAAAATGATGGAAAGAAAAATTATGCCCAAGTGCTAGAAGAAGAATGCACTAAAATGTTTGGCACTAAATCTTTGAATGATGAGTATGATTGCAATGTTGTTAGTATGAATTATTTGAATATCCATGATGCTAATGATATGCAAAGCCATAAGCTTGGGGATGCTATGTTTGATAAAGATGATATTTTTAGTCTCCCAAGTTTTGATGTGCAAATTTATTATGATGAAAGCATGCCTCCTATCTATGATGATTATTGTGATGACACGTATGCTATAAAGAATAATGATAACCATGAAACTTGTCATAATGATTTTAATTATCAATTGGACTATGCCTCACATGATAGATATTTTGTTGAGTTTGCTCCCACTATTCCGAATGAGAAGAATTTTGCTTATGTGGAGAGTAGTAAATTTTCTATGCTTGGCAATCATGAAAAGAATGCTTTATGTGATGGTTATATTGTTGAATTCATTCATGATGCTACTAAAATTTTTTATGAGGGAGGAATATATGCTTGTAGGAATTGCAATAGTATCAAGTTTCCTCTCTATGTGTTGAAAATCTTGAAGCTATGCTTGTTTTGCTTTCCTATGCTAGTTGATTCTTATTCCCACAAGTTGTTTGCTCACAAAATCCCTATGCATAGGAAGTGGCTTAGACTTAAATGTGCTAGTTATATTCTTCATGATGCTCTCTTCATATTTCAAATCTTATCTTTTATGTGAGCATCATTGAAACCAACATGCCTAGCTAGAAAGGCATTAAAGAAAAGCGCTTGTTGGGAGACAAACTGTCAGGGATATACCCCGTGGTATGACCCGGCCGAAGATATGACCCGGCTGGGACTTGGTATTTCATTGGTAAGCCGACAGATTGTTTAAACCAGAGGTTAAGCCAGCGGGAACAGTTAAGCAGGTTAAGCCGGCGGACACAGTCATGTAAGCCGGCAGACACAGTCATGTAACCTGGCAGACACAGTCATATAAGTCAGATAGTTAAGCAGATAGTTAAGTCAGACAGTTAAGTCGGACAGTAAACCGGCTTACGTTAAGAAGCCCAAGACGTTAAGAAGCCCAAGAAGTTAAGAGGCCCATGGTGAGAAGCCTATGGTAAGACGTCAAAATAGGTTAAGTCCTAATCTGAGTTTGACTCTACATGTAACCCGCCCCTTCAACATATATAAGGAGGGGTAGGGCTCCCCAAGAGGGACAAGTTGAATAATCATTAAGTCTAGACACAACTAGGAGAGCCGGAGTTAAGGCGACTCCCTGATGATGATAATGAGACCTAGCTACAAACAACATGTAGGGTTGTTACCGGATGATATTTCCCGGAGCCCGAAGCTGTCTAAATCTTCAGCTTGCGTGTTGCGTCTCTCGATTCCGATCAACCCCTTCAAGCTATCGCTTAGATGCGTTGGCCTCACGACTAAGTCCTCACACTAGGACGGGTCATAATGCCCAACATATAACCTGGCTTTATAACCAAGGCTGCATTTTAGAATAATCGAATATGAAACATATCATACCTATGACATTGAATCACATCGTTGGTTTACCAACTTCTTTTTTAGTAAGGGTGATAACCCAAATCTCGAGTACTGATAACTCCTTCCATATTGTGCCGGTTTATGATAAAACCGTGCCGGGTTGTGATAAACACCGTGTTACTCCATAAGAGGATGTTAACAACAAGGATCAAACTGGGCAAATAGTCTCCGGATTGACGTGAACTGTGTTCCGTCAATTGATTGGTTAAAAAACTTTTGTCGGTTTAAAAAACACAATGAAAAGCAAAAACCCCCCTTCAAAGAAAAGTGTGAAGCAAAAGAAAAGTTTTATTTAAACTGATCAAATGGCGTTACCATGGCCAAACACGACCAAGCTCCCGTTAGGTGTAACTATGGTTCTAGTCAGCCAGGTCCCCAAATGAAACCGTGGCATTTATGCCGACCAAATGGCGTGGTCATGGTTCGGGTTCGACCAAGCCCCCAAGTGATTCTGTGGCCTTAGGCCGATCAAGAGGCATGACTGGTTCAGACATGACCAAGTCCCCAAGTGATCTGGTGGCTCTCGCCTATCAAGAGGCATGGTATTGGTTTGGACACGACCAATCCTCCAAGTGATATAACACGATGCTTTTAGCAAAGCGAACTCAAGGGGTAAACCGGAGGCCGCTTTAGAGCAACTCCGTGTAACCTCACCTGATGTAAAAGAACAGAGACCCCGCTTTATGAAGCAGAAGCCCCCATGTGATCAATAATATGTCAGGCCAGTAAGGCGGGATACCCATGTTTGAACCGCGCATCATGGCAGCAGGTCCTCTTTGGCAATTTTTAACTTTTTGCAAGAGATAAATTCTTCTTGAACCGGGATCTTGAACCGGATATTGAGAGCTTCAAAGCTTTGTGGGAGACATCTTTCCCTTGAACCGGATTTTAAACCGGAATCTTCATTTTCAGCCGAAAATTTTTCTGACGGCCTTTAAACCCGAACTTGCGAGAAGTTAATTCCTTTTTGAACCGAACATTGTTAAACTGGATTTGAGCACTTCAGAGCTTTGGGGGAGAACAGATTTCCCTTGAACCGGACTGTAAACCAGATATTTGAGAGTTTCAGTCAGACTGACTTCCCTTGAGCCGGATTTTAAACCGGAATCCTTTCTGATGACCCGGATCTTCTTCATTGAGCCGGAATTTTGTAACTGTCATATACTTTCTAAACCGGAAATTTTCTGATGGCCTTTAAACTTTCATCAATATAACAGTAGCCTCCGGGACCGGGTTATCCTTCCCTCCATCGTCCTGGGGTTTTTAAATTTGCTGAAACTGGCAATATTCGCTGAGTCATGTCATCGTAGCCCCCGAGTCTCAAAGGTGACTTGAGGAGTTGGCTTGAGGCTCTCCATATTTGACCGTGATATAAACTGGCATAACTTGTATATCATTGGCGTTGATAGCACGATGTGAATCCATAGAAGGTTGAGGTGACTGCAGCGGGTTGTAAATGATCCCATATGAGCCGTGTCAGCAACTCGGCCAATGGTTCCTTCCAACTGGCGATTTGAAGTTAATCAAAACTGTAGTGGCGGCGACTTGTGCGCCCAATAAACAGCTCATGCAGATAGGTGCGGCCCGGTATGTTGATGTAGACCAGGCCGCGAGAGACGGACGACAAAAGCGACCGCAACATCAGAGGCAGCTCGGATAGATGAACCGGCTGCAGCATTGTAAACCGGTGCGGACGGGGAAGATCGGCACCGGTGCCGTAACCGGCGCGGACGAGCAAGTCAACCACATCGTGTTGATGTAGTGAACAATTGTCCTGCATCAAAAACATCGCAAGCCGGAGTAATTTGTTTTTTGACAAAAACAATATGTGCTAAATTATACTTAGAGGGATATCACCTGATTCGCCCGAACAACAAATGAGTCGGCCGTGGCATTGTAAGCCGGTGCGGACGCGTGAACCGCCGTGAGGGTAGATGAACGAGTCATCCATGGCGTTTGTAAAGCGGCGCGGGTGGCGATTCAAACATGATGTTGTTTAACTGATGTAGATGCACGAATCGGCGGCAGGTGCGGACGGATGTAATCCGAACATCGGGGCAGCGACTTGCACGTATATCCGTCGAGCATCCTAGCACGGACAAACACAACTACAAAAAGTGATGTTGATGCGCCCCCTTAGGCGACACCCTTCTGTAACGGTCCTGCAAAAATATTACAAGACCAAGTAATTGTTCTTTGACAAAAACAATATGTATACTAAAATAAACTTTAGATGGATACCACCTGACTCGTCCGGACAGTAAATGAGTCGGCTGCGGCGTTGTAAGCCGGTGCGGACGGAAGAGTCGACCGCAGTGCTGTAAGCCGGCGCTGACGAGCGAGTCGGCCGCCGCGTTGGAAGCGGCGCAGACGTGTGCGAATCGGCCGCGGGGGCGGACGACGAGTCAATCGCGTGCGTTGATGTAGCGGGGGTGACGACTCTCTCGTCCGTGCTAGTGCAAAAAATAATCCTGGCGCACATCCCTTTGTGACACCTTTATAACGAATAATGGTGGTTTGTGCTTTGTCTCGATTTTTCTTGTGGCTAGCCTTGACGCCCTCTTTTTTTTAAACGCCTTTATCCAGTGGTATTTTTCTGAAATTGATTGCAGCTTCACGTAATCACGTGACCGAGTACTAGTAGTATTTGGATTTGACTAGTCTTGTCTTCCACGTGATGGATGATGGTCCTTCTTGGAGATTGTGCCATTGTAATTCCGTTTCAATTAGCACTAGTAGCAAGTCTTTGGAAAGTCACTGCCATCGAGATACGGGACAGCGGTCAGGTTGCAGCCTTTTTCTTTTTTTAATGTAGATGACTGCCGCTGATCCATAGTATTTTGCCCTTTGACTCCTTGCGTACTAGTAACAACCTCTGGTGTCATGTTGGCTTGATGTGATAGACTGTCTTTTTTTGTGATCTGTAGTGCCTTCGTGGAAGAAGAAAAGGCAGCAGTACACGGTTGATAGCTACGGCCTGGGATTTATGGACGTAGAGCAGCAGCGATTCGGAGTTGATCCGGTTTAAAAACGCGAAGTTGACTCGGAACAGACCGGCGGTTCGGACGAAACTGCAGTGAAGCGACGATGGCTTGGTGCGGCCGTTCAACCAGGGTTGACCTCCGGTGAAAACGTTGCCTTGGTAATTTCTGACTGATGAGATTTGATGCCTACGTGAGTGGCGGCTTTTCTGGTGCGGGTCCCTCCATACTAATTAAGGAAAACACTGCAATCTTTGGCCACTTTCAATCGTATTTCACGAACCGTGTCGGACTTTCTTGGGATATTGAAATCTTCGTGGACGGCAACCACTCGTACGTGGCCGATCGGACAGCCGCCCGACACAGTAGTCACCGGATCCGCTCGCCGATTCTCTGCTGACAGCTCTTGTAGCAGTAGTTTTGGTTTCGACGAGAATAATTCCTTCTCTTGATCTTGGCGAGTTATGGCGGTAGCAACGATCCAGCCCTAATGTTCTCTTGATCTTGAATCTCGAATATACCGTTTGACGGTTCGTCGACGATGTAAACTTCTGCGCCGGTTCTTTCCATCCAGCAAATCATGAACTTCTCAATCCCTGAAGAGATCCCTTCAAGATCTCAACACCACCGTGCGCCAGCCCCATGGTGGGCGCCAACTGTCGTGGATTTGTCACGGCAGATGTCCTTAGTGTCAGGACTTAGTCGCGAGGCCAACGCATCTATGTGGTAGCTTGAGAGGGGTTGAGTGGGACGAGAGACGCAGGGCGGATCAACACGCAAGACAAGGATTTAGACAGCTTCGGGGCCGGGAAACATCATCCGGTAATAGCCCTACATGCTGTTTAAGGTTAGGTCTCATTATCATCACGAGGGAGTCGTCGTAAACCGGCTCTCCTCTTTGTGTCTAGCCCTAAGATTGTTTTTTTTTTCCTCCCCTCTTTGGGGAGCCCTGCCCCTCCTTATATATGTTGAAGGGGCGGTTTATATGTGGAGTCCTATTAGGATTAGGACTAGTCTATCTCTAATACGAACCGGATACAAGTCCTGGTCTTAACTCCTTGTAAGGTAAATATTCGTCATGCCTTTCTCCTTAAACCGGCCCACCATAGTATGAACCGGCCTTCATGAACCGCCTGTTGGGCCACCGGGTCTTGTCGTTCTTCTGACCCGCCTGCCGGATTACCAATGAACCGTAAACCGCCAGGCCCAAACGGGTCGCCAGTGAGTCATCAAGTCTTAGCCGGGTCTCAAGTCCGGCCGGTTTACGCCGCGGGTTATATCCCGATAGCGCCCATCGTGAGGCCTGCGTACGGTGATGTTGAGTTCTTGAAAGAATCTTTTTTAGGGTTCGAGAGGCTCATAATTTTTTCGGATGAAGAAGAGCTGGTTTGAAGGATTTGCATTAGTGTCAAGTCCATCAATCTGTGAGATTTAAGGATGAAGAGAAGTCAGGGTTGCGCCTGGGCACCACTATAAACCGCCGAGATCAATATAAGTTTTTTCGACGCCGTAGACGTACTGCATGATACGTCAGATGTTGGGATTTAACAACCGGATCCGATTCCTGTTATACTTCACATCCACGTCAGTTGTTTTTCACGAGAGGATCAAGTCGCAGGGAGAAATAGAAGTCTACCTGTTACTTTCGGGGATGAAGACCAAGGTCTGCTACAAGTCAATCCATCGATGTCAACGAGTGCTACTCCAGTTAGTACTACGTTTGCCAAAAAAGGGGGGAAGATCGTGACGTCGGCTTAAGTTTTTCACCAAAATCAACTACGACTCGGAAGCAGATACATAGTACTAGCTAAATGTCTCCGGCCTTGTTTCGATTCAATCCGCCGGCCACCTCAGCTGCTCCGCCTCAAACGTCTGCTCTGCCCGCCGCACCATCGCCGGGTTCCATCAGTCGCCGCTGCGGATTTGGTTCCAGCCGCTGTTATCGCCTTGCGGTTTTGCCTGAGCTTCAGATGTCGAGCCGCCCTGGTCTGAGCCGCCTTTGCCTCCAATGGCACTGCCGTCGTTGTGGCCCAGCACCTCTCCACCACCCAGTCTCTGTGAGCCGGCCCCGCCGGATTGCCGTCTCTCTGTTCCTATCACGAGTCGCCGTCGTCGGGTCATAACCGGCCTTGAGTCACTGTCCCATATTGAGCCGCTGCCGGAGAGTCACCATTGCCGCCTGCCAAGTCGCTGCAGCTGCTCCGCATACAATCATGTTAATCTGAAGTGATCAGACATGCTACGGCCATAACCCGGACTCGAAATCCATCTTCACTTCCGCCGGAGAGCCGCCCTCGCCTCCCCCCTCGTGGACGGATCGCATCAAGTCACCGCTGCCATGTTGTTTAGCCTCGGGTCTCTGTTTACGAGTCACCGTCCGTCCTCTGCAAAAGAGCCGCCTCTGATAAGGCAAGGACTAAATCGGTTATTTACTTGCCGCGCTCGGACAAACGACTCTCAGGACTAATTTGATACACTTACCGTCCATGCCAAAAAATGTATGAGCCGGCGTCAAGTCAAAGACCGATCCAGTAGTCAGCATCATACTTTTTTGCTGTTGTTCGTATAAAGTGGTTCACCAAGCATTTGAATGCTTTCCACGTAAAAGTTCAGAGTTGGAGGAGGAGTAATCTGTCCAGCAAGCATCTAGTACCAGTACGTGGAGCTGTTAGTAATTTGGTCCAGTTTTTTAGTTACCAAGTGAAAGAAAACCACGACTCGGTTTGGTCAGCTGGCCATGATTCGGAAACGTTGGCCAGAGCTTCAAATCACGGCCGAGTCAGTTGAGCCGCCCACCGTGACAAGTCCATTTGAGCTGCCGGGACCTTGTGATCCGTCTGCTGATACGTCTCCAACGTATCTATAATTTTTGATTGCTTCATGCTATATTATCTAATGTTTTGGACATTATCGGGCTTTATTATCCATTTTTATATTATTTTTGGGACTAACCTATTAACTGGAGGCCCAGCCCAGAATTGCTGTTTTTTACCTGTTTTAGGGTTTTGAAGAAAAGAAATATCAAACGGAGTCCAAACGGAATGAAATCTCCGGGAACGTGATTTTCTCACCGAATACAACTTAGGAGACTTGGACCCTACGTCAAGCCAACTAACAGGAGGCCACGAGGTAGGGGGCGCGCCCTCCACCCTCGTGGGCCCCTGTTACTCCACCGACGTACTTCTTCCTTTTATATATACCCACGTACCCCCAAACGATCAGAACAGGAGCCAAAACCCTAATTCCACCGCCGTAACTTTCTATATTCACGAGATCCCATCTTGGGGCCTGTTCCGGAGCTCCGCCGGAGGGGGCATCGATCATGGAGGGCTTCTACATCAACACCATAGCCTCTCCGATGAAGTGTGAGTAGTTTACTTCAGACCTATGGGTCCATAGTTATTAGCTAGATGGTTTTTTCTCTCTTTTTGAATCTCAATACAATGTTCTTCCCCTCTTTTGTGGAGATCTATTCGATGTAATCTTCTTTTTGCGGTGTGTTTGTTGAGACCGATGAATTATGGGTTTATGATCAAGTCTATCTATGAATAATATTTGAATCTTCTCTGAATTCTTTTATGTATGATTGGTTATCTTTGCAAGTCTCTTCGAATTATCAGTTTGGTTTGGCCTACTAGATTGATCTTTCTTGCAATGAGAGAAGTGCTTAGCTTTGGGTTCAATCTTGCGGTGTCCTTTCCCGGTGACAGTAAGGGCAGCAAGGCACGTATTGTATTGTTGCCATCGAGGATAACAAGATGGAGTTTTCTTCATATTGCATGAGTCTATCCCTCTACATCATGTCATCTTGCTTAAGGTGTTACTCTGTTTTTAACTTAATACTCTAGATGCATGCTGGATAGCGGTCGATGAGTGGAGTAATAGTAGTAGATGCAGGCAGGAGTCGGTCTACTTGTCTCGGACGTGATGCCTATATACATGATCATACCTAGATATTCTCATAACTATGCTCAATTCTGTCAATTGCTCAACAGTAATTTGTTCACCCACCGTAGAATACTTATGCTCTCGAGAGAAGCCACTAGTGAAACCTATGGCCCCCGGGTCTATCTTTATCATATTAATCTCCTACTACTTAGTTATTTACTTTGCTTTTATTTTACTTTGCATCTTTATCATAAAAATACCAAAAATATTATCTTATCATATCTATCAGATCTCACTCTCGTAAGTGGCCCTATAGGGATTGACAACCCCTATTTGCGTTGGTTGCGAGGATTTAGTTATTTTGTGCAAGTACGAGGGACTCGCGCGTAGCCTCCTACTGAATTGATACCTTGGTTCTCAAAAACCGAGGGAAATACTTACGCTACTTTGCTGCATCATCCTTTCCTCTTCGGGGAAAACAACGCAGCGCTAAAAGAGGTAGCATTAGCCTTGCTACAACAGTCGCCGGAGCGGTCTCGCTGCAGCCCAAGTCGCCGCTGGCCGGTCAAAGTTGCTGCTGACCTCGTATCTGCCTTGAGCCACTAATGCTCTGAGTCGCTCCTTCCCCGGGATCACCTCGGGCTACCACCTCTGCCTACCGGCTCATGCACCATCACTGAGTTGCCGCTGCCTACCGCCTCGTCGTTGTGGCCGCTTCACCGGACTCGCTTCCGCTCGGATTTTCTCCGAATTGCTTTCACCTCTTCTGCTCTGAGTTGGCCTTGAGCCGCCGTCGCCTCCGCTGTGGCTTAGCCATTAAGCAGCTGAGTTGCCGCCGTTTCGCCTCGCTCCAGAGTCGGCTGACTCCGCTCTGTTTTAAGTCGCCGGCTGAGCCGCTTCGTCACCGCCGAGGCCTCCGCCGTTGTTGCAGCCACGGCCACCTGAGCCGCCTGTGGACGGAGCCTCGACTCGCTAGGCCTTGCCCTTTCTAATGTGGATGCGCCGAGAGCTACCAGCGCCAGGCCGGCCCTAAACTGCCGTCAAGTCGCCGCCATGTGTTAGTGTGACGCCCCGAGACCGTTGCGCCAGGTGTCTTCCGGTGTTTCGTTGTTGTTGCCTTGTCATTTGCTTGCGTGTTGCATCTTGCCATGTCATCATGTGCATTGCATCATCATGTTTTCAAAACTTGCATCCGTCCGGGTTCCCCCAGTTCCGTTCGTTGTCCGTTCTGAGCCCAGACACACTTGCACGCGCCCGCGGCACGTCCGAAATATTATTTTATAAGTGGCCGGAAAATGTTCTCGGAATGGGTTGAAAGTTGGCATGTGGTGTTGTTATGTTGTAGGTAGGCCGCCTGCCAAGTTTCATCGCATTCAGAGATTGTTTGACGCCCAAACGATTTACTATAGCGACAATATAGTCGGTCAAACGTCGGACGTTTTCGGTCTCCGGAAACAGTCGTTGGGCCTCTCTCTCTTTTCTCTTCTCTCAGTGATAGAGGCAAAGGTGTCCCGATGTTTCGATGAGATGGTGGCTATCGTTTTCTGTGGGAGTCGACCTTGACGATCCGACTACGAACGTGCGAGACGTCGCGCCTTAGCAATCGCTAAACCAACTTCCGAGGGGTTATTGACCACGCCGGAGCACGATCAACCTGACCACGAGGGCCTGTTTCCTGCGAGCAAACGAAGAACAAGCAAGAAGCTGAGATTGCAATCTGGATATTGCGAATATAAGATGAAAGCTTTATTGATCAAGGTGGGGTTCTGTGACGTCTTGGTCTGGTCGTTGGACACAAACGAAGTACGCGAAGTTGCAGCTATGGCGAACTTTTAATCTAAACAAAACCCAAGTCTAAACGACGCCCTAAGGGCTGTATATATGGAGGAAGAGAGGGTAATTTCGTGGCCCTTGAGGGTGGGGTCCGAAACCAACCCTAACTCTTGTTTCCCCACACATACGGACTCTAAAAATAGCCTATACTTAAGTATTTCGAAATTACATGGGCCTGGCCCATTAATAAGGTGACGCAGCACCTAGAATAGCCTATGGACGAATATTATGAAGTGGCATCTTGTATATTTCGTCCATGGCTTCATGCACTCCTTATGGCGGCTTCAAAGTCCTGAAATCATCACTTGTAACTCCGTTCTTGATCCCCTTGTGCATGCCATCAACTCCATTCGTGTTCTTGCTCCAATGTTCATCCTTCTCCAAGCTAGGACCTTCATTTGTAAGCAAAACAAATGTATCCAATTTAGGCAGCATCATAATCTCATGAACATTAGAATCATTACCAAGAAACGAAAGTACCTGGTAATTTAATTGGCGTGCGCGAGCTCTAGTAATTGGTCCAGTATATGTAACAGTAGGGGCTGTGGGTGTAACAATGGTATTGATGTCCTCATCATCCTCCCCTTCTTGAAATGAAGTCGTCCTCGACGGAAGCTCATCTTCCTCACCCAAATAAGGCTTCAAATCTGCAATGTTAAAAGTGGGACTAACCCCAAAATCTGCAGGTAGCTCAAGTTTATATGCATTATCATTTATTTTCTCTAAAACCTTAAAAGGACCATCAGCACGTGGCATTAGCTTTGATTTGCGCAGATTAGGAAATCTATCTTTACGCAAATGTAACCAAACAAGATCTCCAGGTGCAAACACAACATGTTTTCTACCCTTATCTCCAGCAAGTTTATATTTAGCATTCATACGCTCAATGTTTTCCTTAGTTAACTCATGCATTTTTAAAATCAATTCAGAACGTTCTTTAGCATCAAAATTAACCTTCTCCGAAGATGGAAGAGGCAACAAATCAATAGGTGCACGAGGTAGGAAACCATACACAATTTCAAAAGGGCACATCTTAGTAGTAGAATGCAATGAACGATTATAAGCAAATTCAATATGAGGCAAGCATTCTTCCCACATTTTCTTGTTATTCTTCAAAACAGCCCTAAGCATAGTAGACAATGTTCTATTGACTACTTCAGTTTGTCCATCAGTTTGGGGGTGACAAGTAGTACTAAAAAGCAGCTTAGTCCCCAACTTAGCCCATAAACATCTCCAAAAGTGGCTAAGAAATTTAGTATCACGATCTGAAACAATAGTATTTGGCACACCATGTAAGCGAATAATTTCACGAAAGAACAAATCAGCAACATTAACAGCATCATCGCTTTTATGACATGGTATAAAGTGTGCCATTTTCGAGAACCTATCCACGACAACAAATATGCTATCCCTCCCCTTCTTTGTTCGAGGTAAACCTAAAACAAAGTCCATAGATATATCCTCCCAAGGAACACTAGGTACAGGCAAAGGCATATATAAACCATGAGGATTGAGTCGTGACTTAGCTCTTTGACATGTAGTGCAGCGAGCAACAAAACGCTCAACATCCCGTCTCATCTTTGGCCAAAAGAAATGTGTAGCAAGTATATCCTCCGTCTTCTTGACGCCAAAGTGTCCCATTAATCCTCCTCCATGCGCCTCCTGCAATAACAAAAGACGAACGGAGCTAGCTGGAATGCATAGCTTGTTAGCACGAAACACAAATCCATCGTTAAGAACGAACTTGTTCCAAGTTCTCCCTTCCTTACAATTCTGCAATACATCTTTAAATTCAGCATCATTAACATATTGATCCTTGATGGTCTCCAAACCAAATATTTTAAAGTCAAGTTGTGAAAGCATAGTATAACGACGAGACAAGGCATCAGCAATAACATTTTCTTTACCCTTCTTGTGTTTAATGACATAAGGGAAAGTCTCAATGAATTCAACCCATTTAGCATGTCTACGGTTCAGTTTTGCTTGACTTTTAATGTGTTTCAAAGATTCATGATCAGAATGTATAACAAATTCCTTGGGCCATAAATAATGTTGCCATGTTTCTAAGGTCCGAACAAGAGCATATAATTCTTTATCATAAGTAGAATAGTTCAGACTAGGCCCACTCAATTTTTCAGAAAAGTATGCAACAGGTTTTCCATCTTGTAATAACACACCTCCTAATCCAATTCCACTAGCATCACATTCAAGCTCAAAAGTCTTATTGAAATTAGGAAGTTGGAGTAAAGGAGCATGTGTTAACTTATCTTTCAATACCGTGAAGGCTTCTTCCTGTGCGGTACCCCAAACAAAAGGTACATCCTTCTTTGTAAGCTCGTTGAGAGGTGCAGCAATGGTGCTGAAATCTCTCACAAAACGCCTATAGAAACCAGCGAGGCCAAGGAAACTCCTCACTTGTGTGACCGTTTTGGGCTGCGGCCAACTCTCAATAGCTTCAATCTTGGCTTTATCAACTTCAATTCCCTGTGGAGTAACAACATAGCCAAGAAAAGATACTCGGTCGGTGCAAAAGGTGCACTTTCCAAGGTTACCAAACAAACGTGCATCACGTAGAGCAATAAAAACAGCACGTAAATGTCCCAAATGGTCCTCCAAAGATTTGCTATAAATCAATATGTCATCAAAGTAAACTACCACAAATCGTCCAATGAAGGCACGTAAAACTTCGTTCATTAACCTCATGAAAGTACTAGGTGCATTAGTTAACCCAAAAGGCATGACTAACCACTCATATAATCCAAACTTAGTTTTAAATGCTGTTTTCCATTCATCTCCCAATTTCATACGAATTTGATGGTAACCACTACGCAAGTCAACTTTGGAGAATATTGTAGAGCCACTCAATTCATCAAGCATATCATCTAGCCTAGGAATAGGATGACGATAACGAATAGTAATATTATTAATGCCTCTACAATCAACGCACATACGCGACGTACCATCCTTTTTCGGCACTAAAATGATAGGAACAGCACAAGGACTAAGGGATTCGCGTATATAACCTTTGTCGAGCAGTTCTTGTACTTGACGCATAATCTCCTTCGTCTCCTCTGGATTGGTACGGTATGGTGCACGGTTGGGTAATGATGCACCGGGAATTAAGTCAATTTGATGTTCAATCCCGCGAATAGGTGGTAATCCCGGTGGCACGTCTTGTGGAAAGACGTCGGCGAACTCCTGCAAAATGTTAGTGACAGCAGGAGGCAAAGAGGAAGGCGCGTCCTCGAATGAAAATAATGCCTCTTTGCACACAAAAGCATAGCAAACAGATTTGCTAAAATCTAGATCATCAATATCAGATTTGGTGGCAAGTAAACATGCACTTTTCAATTTAATTTCAGAAGCAACACTAGATTGTTTATTATTATTAGGCTGCATGTGTTGCTCAAATTCTTTTGCCACAATCTGATTTTCACTCTTAGTTTTCTCCTGTTTTGCTTTATTAGCTCTATTAATATCATCTTTCAAAATGGAATCAGGAGTCATAGGAAGCAAAGTAATATTTTTATCCTTATGAACAAGAGTATACTGATTGTTTCTACCATGGTGAATAGAATTTTTATCAAATTGCCATGGTCTACCAAGTAATAAGGAACATGCTTGCATAGGTACCACATCACAATCAACATAATCAGCATATGTAGAGATACTAAAATGCACACGAACAGTACGTGTTACCTTAACCTTGCCGCTATTGTTGAACCATTGGATGTAGTAAGGATGTGGATGTGGTCTTGTGGTGAGAGATAGCTTCTCCACCATCTCGATGCTAGCCAAGTTGTTGCAACTCCCTCCATCTATGATCACGCGAACAGAACGTTCCTTCACAACTCCCTTTGTATGGAACAAATTATGCCTCTGATTTTGCTCAGCTTGTGTAACCTGCACACTCAAAACACGTTGAGCAACTAAACATTCATACCTGTCAGCATCTTCAGGAGCCATGTATTGCGTCTCATGATCAGAATCGTCTCCACCGTGTTCGTCACGTGTAATAAGAGCCAAAGTCTCCTCATCATAGTCACTAGCGGACTCATACCCACCATCCTCAGTAACAATCATCACACGCTTAGATGGGCATTCTCTCGCATAATGACCTCCACCCTTGCAACGTCGACAAATAATATCATGTGTCTGCCCTGTTGATGCCATGGATGAAGAAGAGCTTTTTGCAGGCCCAGAAGGTGTGCTCTTGGCAGATAGTGGTGATTGTGCCTGCTTTATTGTATCACGGTTGGAGGTGGCAGCCGACGGAGGCGCCGGTGAAGCAGAACGTGTGGAAGTAGATGATGCACGTGGTGTCCATGAAGAAGGTCGACCTGCAGAAAAGTTAGTCCGCGCCAATGCCTGTCGATCCTGCACTTCACGTTCAGCTTTACAAGCAAGATGGAATAAACGAGTGATATTAGTATACTCCTTATACTCTAGAATCGTCTGAATCTCTCTATTTAATCCACCCATAAAACGTGCAAGCATAGCTTCATTCTCCTCAACAATACCACATCTAATCATGCCAGTTTGTAATTCCTGATAATATTCTTCCACAGAATTTTTTCCCTGTCTTAAGCGCTGCAATTTTTGAAGTAATTCACGTTGATAATATGGTGGAACCCAACGAGTACGCATAGCAGTTTTCAAAGCAGCCCAAGTAGCAGGAATGGGATATAATCTACAATGCTCAGACCACCAAACACATGCAAAACTAGTGAATGCACAAACAGCAGCAGGAACACGTCTCTCCTCGGGATATTGTAAACATGTAAATCGTTGTTCAGTTTCTAACTCCCAAGTAAGATATATATCAGGAACATATCTACCCTCAAATGGTGGAATATTCAATTTTAGTTTAGGGAGATGGTCATGATCTCGTACCTGAGGGTGAGCCCTACCATTGCCATTATTTGCATGTGGACGACCTGATGGTTGCTGTGCTGGTGGTGGCACGTAGTTCTGATTTTGATCAACCTCATCCTCGTAATCGCCAGCAAAATCATCCTCCTCCGCATCAGCAGCAGGAGCCACAGAAGTAGCAACAGCAGCACCAACAGTTTGGCCAGGTGCAAGAGGGAGACGGCTCGCTCGGCGGAGGGTTGTTTCACGATGCGTAGGTAGTCGTCGTTGTTGTTGTTGTAGAGGTGCGTTAGGTGCAGCCGGTGGTGGTGGTGGAAGACGCGCGAGCAATTCATTAAACCTGTCATCGAGCTTTGTTTCGAACGTCTTCTCCATGTCATCTATCTTCTCCATGGCCTCTTCAAATCTGTTTAGCACATCCTGCACCTGTCCATTCATCATTTGCTGAAATTTATCATGCAACTCCTGATTCGTCATGTTCTCCCAGTCAGTCTCGTCGGCTTGTGATCCTGCCATGGTTAGCAACAATAGAAAACACACAAGAATATGATCCTATAGAATACTAACAAGAGGTGGTGGTGGCGGGTGTCACAAATCCGTCAAGCAAATCTCAAATTCTTACCAGTTCTTACCCAGCAGCAGGCGGTGATCGGCAACCGTTGTAGTCAAAACTCTCAAAAGCTTGGATAGAGCGATTGCCAGGGAGAGTCAAACGCACGACGTAGAGGTATGTGGAGCTGGGAAGGCTTATAGTATGGTAGCAAAAAGGGTCAGCAATAATCAATTCAGAGATGCAAAGTTGAATAAACGTTCAACGACGGTACTGTGCTGGTCCTAGGCTAGACCGTGCTAGAGACGCGAGCCTAGAACACTAACAAAATCACGGCGCTGCACGTAAATAAGGGATAAGCACACTCTGGAACTTTTTTTTTTCGCTTTTTTTTTTGCGCTCCTCTTTTTTTTTTTGCGCTCCTTTTTTTTTTTTTGCGAAAAATTACTATAATGGCGAGTGTCTCAAAACTCTTCCCTCGTCAAACTGATAGGATGGGCACGAAAATTTTTTTTGCCACTTTTTTTTTTTCGGAAATCAGGGCAGCGACGACGAAAAAGTGCGACAAAAAATCACTATGATGGCACGTGGCTCAAAAGACTCAGAAAAGCCTAAAAATAGGATAGGGAAAAAAAATTTTTGCCCGAGAAAATTTTGGCCTAAAAACTGCCCGGGGGTCTCCAGACTCTTTTTTTTTTTTTTTCGAGACCTACGCAGGCAAGGAAACACGAATCGGAATTGAGATTGATCTCAAGAACAATCCTAATATGAGAAGAACTCGGATTGGTGGTGGATATATGGTGGTGGTATATGGCAGCGGTGGTGGTATATGGTAGTGGTGGTGGTATATGGATAGAGATTGATGGTGGTATATGGATACGGATTGGTGGTGGTATATGGATATGGATTCAGAGCGGTGGCGGATAAGCAAAAGTGGTAGATGGGCGATGATGATGGTGCGGCGGCGGCGTGACAACTTGTGACCAGAACTCGAAACTCTAAAAGACTAGACTCTAAGACCAGCAACTTGACACGACGATGCAACCGCAAATTCAACAAAGCAAAAACCCTAAAAAGATTATGCAAAGGCTCAGATTGGTTCGGATATGATGAACTAACCCTAAATTTTTTTTGTGGCTTTTTCATGGACTGTAGGTATGAAGAACAGACTCGATCTAATCTACGAAAAACTGTAAAATCTCACCGAGCAACCTGGAAATCTGATACCACTTGATAGAGGCAAAGGTGTCCCGATGTTTCGATGAGATGGTGGCTATCGTTTTCTGTGGGAGTCGACCTTGACGATCCGACTACGAACGTGCGAGACGTCGCGCCTTAGCAATCGCTAAACCAACTTCCGAGGGGTTATTGACCACGCCGGAGCACGATCAACCTGACCACGAGGGCCTGTTTCCTGCGAGCAAACGAAGAACAAGCAAGAAGCTGAGATTGCAATCTGGATATTGCGAATATAAGATGAAAGCTTTATTGATCAAGGTGGGGTTCTGTGACGTCTTGGTCTGGTCGTTGGACACAAACGAAGTACGCGAAGTTGCAGCTATGGCGAACTTTTAATCTAAACAAAACCCAAGTCTAAACGACGCCCTAAGGGCTGTATATATGGAGGAAGAGAGGGTAATTTCGTGGCCCTTGAGGGTGGGGTCCGAAACCAACCCTAACTCTTGTTTCCCCACACATACGGACTCTAAAAATAGCCTATACTTAAGTATTTCGAAATTACATGGGCCTGGCCCATTAATAAGGTGACGCAGCACCTAGAATAGCCTATGGACGAATATTATGAAGTGGCATCTTGTATATTTCGTCCATGGCTTCATGCACTCCTTATGGCGGCTTCAAAGTCCTGAAATCATCACTTGTAACTCCGTTCTTGATCCCCTTGTGCATGCCATCAACTCCATTCGTGTTCTTGCTCCAATGTTCATCCTTCTCCAAGCTAGGACCTTCATTTGTAAGAAAAACAAATGTATCCAATTTAGGCAGCATCATAATCTCATGAACATTAGAATCATTACCAAGAAACGAAAGTACCTGGTAATTTAATTGGCGTGCGCGAGCTCTAGTAATTGGTCCAGTATATGTAACAGTAGGGGCTGTGGGTGTAACAATGGTATTGATGTCCTCATCACTCAGTCTGAGGCCTTCTGCACAGCCCACTACCCACTCACCGTCAGGCCCTACCTAAACTCTCTTGTCAGCCCGCACCCTCCTCGTGCGCGTCTGAAATTATCCCGGACCCGACCCGGGCAGTCGTCACCGTCGGATCTGGATCATCCCCAAACGTCTACAAAACGTCACCATTTTCTTATTTGGACTTCCTAGCTATTTTATTCGCGATCGTTCGATTGCGATCAGAGGGACGATATACCCCTAAGTCAACCCACCTACTATATATATAGTCTATCCCTAGTCCATTTTGGACAACCCTAATTTTTAGGGATCCTCCTAGCCGCCGCCGCACTCATTTCCCACCTCGGGATCCTCTCATTCCCCCTGCACCAACCATCAGCCACACCTAGATCCAATCCATCCATCCCATAGATCCATCTCGAGTGAACGACCGCCGACGCTCAAATCCCGCAGGAGCCCGAGCTCCACCACCTCGCCCACCATCCCCGTCTCCTGGATCCCAGCGCGCCCGAGCTCTCTGCTGCTCCTTGCGCCAACCACCACCGGAGCGCAGCCACCCTTCCGCCACCGTCGAGCGCCGGCCGTGCCCGACCTCGACCTCCAGGCCAGCCCCGCGCCCTGCCTCTCTCCTTTCCTTCCTCAGTTTCTTCCTCTCTAACCTCTCTCCCTCTCTGCCATGGATGACCTCAGGAGATCCCTCCGATGCCTTGGCTCCTGGACCTCAAGCCTTCGCCGGAATCTGACTGGGAATGGATGGACTAGTCCATCCCCGACCTCCGGCCGTCCCCTGCCTCGCAGGAGGGGCTCCACGCCATGACTTCCTGAACCTGAAGCTCCATAGTCGCCGGGACCAAGTCTTTCTGCCCCATGGAGCGACCCCGCAGGACCTCCTCCTCGCCGCCCGTCGTCTTCGTTCACGCCAGCACCGAGCCCCGCTCCCCTCCGTCCTCCACCTTCCCTCCATCGCGCCGCCCGTGGCCGAGTCCTTTGCCGCTGCGTGCTCTGCTTTCCTGCATCGAGCAGCAGGAGCGAGCGCCGCCGCGCGTTGACCCACGCCTGGGCTGCGACCAGCGCGTCCATGGCCCAGCGGGCCTCCTCAGCCAGACGGCCTGCCCGGTCTCCTCCCCACTAGTTGAGTTGAAGCCCATGGTGAGACAGCCCAGCGCCCAACAGATTCAGCCCATGTCGTTTTTTTCCTGAGCAAATTTGTCTAATATCTAGTGTAAAACAGTTTTGCAGTTAAGTCCCTGTTCTTCATGCATTTAATAACTTCACAACCGTGCATCGGTTTAAAATGATTTATATATGAAACTTGCTCAGAATTTTGTCTAGTTTAATAATATGTCATTTTCATCCATGTTTAAAATGTTGTTTGTGTAAATTTGCTCCTATGCCATGTTAAAATGCTTTAATTCATAACTAAATAACCGTAACTCCGAATTTAATAAACTTTATATGTAATTGGGGTGGAATTTTGCCTAGTTTAACATGGTGGCATCATCTTGCATGTTTAACAACTCTAAAATAATGTTTAGGGCAGAACAGTACCGAACCTAATATATGCACATGAGGAGTTTCCGGATTTGTTGTTCGTTGCTTCCGGCCTCATTTAACCTTGACTAGTTAGGTAGTTTTACTTTGCTTCACCCTCTTGCCATGTTTGACAACATTTAATATTGTTGGGTACATAAACGAGATCGAACAAAATAACTTGAATGTGGTGTTTCGTCAATATGCAACCCGTTGCATATTGAGCTCCACTTAATTTGTAGGATTGTTTGTGCACTTTGCCATGCCATGCCTCTTTAAACCGGACATGCATCATAATTGTTTGTGCATCATGCCATGTCTATGTGGTGGTTGTTTACTATGTTGTTTGCTTCTTTTCGATGTTGCTTCTTCGGGCTGGTTCCGATAACGTCGTGATTGTGAGGAACCGTTCGTCTACGTCCGTTTGTCATCTTCATGGACTCGTTCTTCTTCCTTGCGGGATTTCAGGCAAGATGACCATACCCTCGAAATCACTTCTATCTTTGCTTGCTTAGATGCTCGCTCTTTTGCTATGCCTATGCTGCGATACCTACCACTTGCTTATCATGCCTCCCATATTGTTGAACCAAGCCTCTAACCCACCTTGTCCTAGCAAACCGTTGTTTGGCTATGTTACCGCTTTGCTCAGCCCCTCTTATAGCGTTGTTAGTTGCAGGTGAAGATTAAAGTTTGTTCCTTGTTGGAACATGGAGATGTTGTTCATTGTTGGAACATGTTTACTTGTTGGGATATCACAACATATCTTATTTAATTAATGCATCTATATACTTGGTAAAGGGTGGAAGGCTCGGCCTTATGCCTGGTGTTTTGTTCCACTCTTGCCGCCCTAGTTTCCGTCATATCGGTGTTATGTTCCCGGATTTTGTGTTCCTTACGCGGTTGGGTAATAATGGGAACCCCTTGATAGTTCGCCTTAAGTAAAGCTCTTCCAGCAATGCCCAATATTGGTTTTACCATTTGCCACCTAGCCTTTTCTTTTCCCTTGGGAGTCGTGCTCCTGAGGGTCATCATTATTTTACCCCCCCCCGGGCCAGTGCTCCTCTGAGTGTTGGTCCAACTGAGCGATGTCTGGGGCTACCAGGGGCAACTCTGGGCTGGCCTACCCGACGTCTGGCTCATCTGAGTGTGCCCTGAGAAAGAGATATGTGCAGCTCCTATCGGGATTTGTCGGCACATTCGGGCGGTGTTGCTGGTTTAGTTTTATCCTGTCGAAATGTCTTGTTGTACCGGGATACCGAGTCTGATCGGAATGTCTCGGGAGGAGGTCTATTCCTTCGTTGACTGTGAGAGCTTGTGATGGGCTAAGTTGGGACACCCCTGCAGGGATTTGAACTTTCGAAAGCCGTGCCCGCGGTTATGGGCAGATGGGAATTTGTTAATGTCCGGTTGTAGATAACTTGAACCTTAACTTAATTAAAATGAGTCAACTGCGTGTGTAACCGTGATGGTCTCTTTCCGGCGGTGTCCGGGAAGTGAACACGGTGTTGGAGTTATGCTTGATGTAGGTTGTTTAGGATCACTTCTTGATCATACTTTCTCGAACGTGCTTTGCCTTCTCTTCTCGCTCTCATTTGCGTATGTTAGCCACCATATATGCTAGTCGCTTGCTGCAGCTCCACCTCATACCTTTACCTTACCCATAAGCTTAAATAGTTTTAATCGCGAGGGTGCGAGATTGCCGAGTCCCTGTGGCTCACAGATACTTCCAAAACCAGCTTACAGGTGCCGATGAGTCCGTGCAGATGACGCAACCAAGCTCAGGAGGAGCTCGTTGAAGATCTTTTCCTTTGTGTTGTTTCATTCTAGTTGGTCAGTAGTGGAGCCCAGTTGGGGTTGATCGGGGACCTTTGTCGCATTTGGGGTTCTTCTTTTATTTTGATTCCGTAGTCGGACCTTGATTGTATTTGGTTGATGTAATGCTTTATTCATGTAATTGTGTGAAGTGGCGATTGTAAGCCAACTATGTATCTTTCCCTTATGTATTACATGGGTTGTGTGAAGATTACCTCACTTGCGACATTGCTTTCAATGCGGTTATGCCTCTAAGTCGTGCTTCGACACGTGGGAGATATAGCCGCATCGAGGGCGTTACAGTTAGGTACCAGGTCGATCTACTATTAGCTCTCGTTACAAGCCCGAATTCAAATTACAGTCGAATATTTCTCTCTGTTCTTGAGGAGGAAGAAAGGTAGGTAGGTGGGGAAAGAGGAGGAAGCCGCCATTCGTTCTGATCCAACCTGGATGCTTATCCTCTCGTCGCATGTGGTTAAGTAGCGAGCCGCCAGGCGAGCGGGCTCAATGGGCCCATTCTGGCCCGACGAATCTCCTGTTGGGCTGCGCTATCCTCTTGGGCCGGCTGTTGACGCGCCTTGGTGTGAAGCCTTCGACCTCATTGGCTGTACGTGCGCTGACATCCCCTCCTCCTTGAGAGCTGGCTTGCTCCCAAGCCAGTAGAGCTGGAAAGCGCTCGCGTATGGACTTGGCGTCTTCCCAGGTGGCGTCAAGGATGGACGGATCAGACTAGCGCACGAGTACTTGCTCGCGCCGGCCTTGGGGGGTATTGCGCCAGCGGGTGTCGATGATCTCCACCGGCGACAGCGGTTCCTCCGGTGGGACGGGCAGCTTGTCTTCCACCGTCGTGTTGTTGGAGAGCGCTCGCCGCAGCTGAGAGACGTGGAAGACAGGGTGGACCTTGGCGCCGGCCGGAAGCTCCAGTTCGTACGCGACGGGGTTGATGACGCGGATGATCTTGAAAGTTCCGAAGTAGCGGAAGGAGAGCTTGTGGTTGGTGCGACGCACCACCGTCGTTTAAACGTAGGGTTGGAGCTTGACGAAGATGACATCCCCGACGACGAAGGAGCGGTCAGTGCGTTTCTTGTCAGCCTGTGCCTTCATGATGTTGCGCGCTCGATGGAGGTGCTCAGACAGCACCTGCTGCATATGCTTGCGCTCCTCGAGCCAGTCCTTGAGGGAGGGAATGGAACAAGTGGAGGCAGCTTCGATGCCCCAATGTCGTGGTTCATGGCCATACAGTGCGACAAAAGGTGAGGTGCCCAATGAAGAATGAAAGGAAGAATTGTACCAGAATTCTGCGAGGGCGAGATACTGGTGCCATTTGCTTGGGCAGGCATGCGTGAAACACCGCAAGTATATCTCCAGGCACTGGTTGACGCGTTCCGACTGCCCGTCAGTCTGCGGATGGTACGGCGTGCTCATGTTGAGTTCGGACCCGATGATCTTGAACATTTCTTGCCAGAACTTGCTTGTGAAAACCGGGTCTCTGTCCAATACGATTGCTTCTGGAAGTCCATGGAGTTTGTAAATGTTCTCTAGGTAGGCGTGCGCGACCTTGGCCGCCGTGAATGGGTGGCTCAGAGAGAGGAAATGGCTGTAGCGGGTGAACTTGTCGACAACGACGATGATGCAGTTGTACTTGCCTGAAGGAGGGAGGCCGTCGATGAAATCCATGGTGACCACCTTCCAGGCGCGGTCTGGCACCGGCAGTGGCTCGAGCAGTCCCGGGTAGCGACGTGCTCTGGTTTTGCTTGCTGGCAAACTGAACAGGACTGGACGTACTGACGAGTGTGCTCTTTCATCTTGGGCCAGGCGAAAAGGCGACGCAGGCGGCGATAAGTGACTGGCACGCCGAAGTGGCCGCCCATGGTGCTGTCATGGAAAGCACGGAGCATCCGTTGCTGCAGGGCGCCCAGAGCCGCCCAGCCAGAGCCTATCATGGAAGTAGAGCAGGCCATCATGCATGGAAAAACACCCTTTTGGGTCTGGTCGTTTGGATAAATCTTCCAAAATCTTCTGAACTTGTGAATTTGCGCTATAGCTCACCACGATGTCGTCCAGCCAAGCTGGGGTGCAGACAGACACAGCTGCGACGGACTCATCAGGGGTGCGGCGTGAGAGCGCATCCGCGGCGGTGTTTGAAGATCCGGAGCGGTAGCAGATCTTGTAGCGCATCCCGAGCAGCTTGGTGAAGGCCTTCTGCTGCCACGGGGTGGACAGGTGCTGATCATCGAGGTGCACGAGGCTTCTCTGATCTGTGCGGATGATGAATTCGTCGTTGTGCAGGTAAGGGTGCCATTGCTCCACGGCCATGAGGATGGCCATGCATTCTTTTTCGTAAGTGGAGAGGTCGCGGTTCTTGGGGCCGAGCGGCTTGCTCATGTAGGCGATCGAGTGACCGTCTTGTTGGAGGACAGCACCGACGCCATAGGTGCATGCGTCAGTGTCGATCACGAACTTCTTACTGAAATCTGGAAGTTGCAGCACGGGTGCCGTTGTGAGCTTCAGTTTCAGAGTGTCGAACGCCTGTTGCGTGTCACTTGTCTAGACAAACTGGTGGTTCTTCTTGAGCAGGTTGAACAAAGGTCTTGCAATGATTCCAAAGTGCTGCACAAACTTCCGATAATATCCAGCAAGGCCGAGGAAACTGCACACATCTTTGGTGCATTGAGGAACAGGCCACCGCTGGATCGTCTGGACCTTGCTGGGATCTGTAGAGACACCTCGTTCGTTGATCACATGCCCCAAGTAAGCGATCTGGCGCTATGCGAAGGAACACTTGGATTTCTTGACTTGCCAGTGGTCGTCTCTGAGCAGCTGGAGCACGCGCGCGATGTGTGGATGTGCTCAGACAAGGTTTTACTGAAGATGAGGATGTCGTCGAAGAACGAAATGACACATTTGCGCATGACTGGGCGCAGGGTGGTGTGCATGCCTCCGTTGAATGTGGCCGGGCCTCCCGCTACTCCGAAGGGCATGACACGGTATTCCCAGTGCCCGGAGTGTGTTTGGAAGGCTGTTTTGTACTCTTCACCTTCTGCCATCCTTATCTGATGAAATCCGGCATGCAGGTCGAGCTTCGAGAACCATTTTGCACCGGCTAGTTCGTCAAGGAGCTCGTCAATGATTGGTACTGGAAACTTGGCGACCACGGTCATGGAGTTGAGACAGCGGTAGTCAACGCACAAGCGCCATGTACCATCTTTTTTCTTGACTAACAGGGCTGGGGATGAAAAGGGGCTGGAACTTTTCTGAATGATCCCTGTGCCGAGCATTTCCTGAACCTGACGTTCGATCTCTGTCTTCAATTCAGGTTTGTATCTGTATGGTCTGGAATTGACAGGCTGCGCGCCGGCCATCAAAGGAATGCGATGATCGCAATCGCGGCGAGGCGGCAAAGTCTGCGGGTCCTCAAAAACATCTGCGAACTGTTCCAGTAGGCGCAAGATCTCGACAGGAATCGGCGCATCTGTAGTACTGGTGCCGTCAAGAGAGCTGAGATGCACTATGTGTGCCACTGATCCTTGCTTGCAAGCCTTGAGGAGCTCTGGTGCGAAGATCATAGAACATTGGGTTTGATCTGAAGCCGTGGCAGATAGCGTTAGTTGGCCGGTTGGAGTTGTAACAGTTAAGACTTGCTCGATCCAGTCAATGTTCATGGGGCTGTGCTGTCTTAACCAATCCATCCCGAGAATTGCATCGTACGAGCCGGGTTTGAGGATCTTGAAATCTGTCCTGAAATCATGCCCCTGGGTTGTCCACTGACATGCTGGAATGTAGGTGGTGCAGGGAATGGTGTTGCCATTGGCGACACGAACGCGGCATGGGCGCGGCAGTGGCTTGGCTCCGGTGAGTTTCGCTGCCAGGGAACTGTCTACGAAGGACGTAGAGCTACCGGAGTCGACAAGCAGCAGGATCTCCTACCCTTGGAGCCAGGCATTCAGCTGCAGTACCCCTGGGTCTGACGAGCCATCTTCAGCCTGACGGAACAGAGTGCAGAGGTTCTCCTTGTCAGAAATCGGTGAAGCTGGTGGCGATTCTGACTGCACGTCGTCTTGGGGAAACATGGCGAGCAGCTCCTCCACGATGTGCATTTGCATCGTGGGTGGGCATGTGTGATCCTTGCCCCACTGTTCTCCGCACTTGAAGCAGAGCCCCTTCGTGCGACGGAAGGCGCGGAGGGCGGCGACCTTGCTGGCTTCAGGGGTTGCGCGTGCTGCGTCAGTACCGTGACGATCTTCAGAGACCGATGTTGGTGTAGCAGGTCGACTGAAGAAGGGCAGCGGCGTCAAACAGCTCATGTAGTTGTGGGCGCGCGAGGAGTTGGCGAGGCGCCCGAACGAGTGCTCGCCGTCGGCCACTTCCTCCTGAAGTAGGGCCAGCGAGCATGCTGTGTCCAAGTCCGGCGGTCGTTGAACGAGCACCACCGCTCGGATATCCAGCCGTAGTCCCTCCACAAAACGAGTCAAGAAAAAATACGGGTGAGTGGACTCTGAGTAAGATATAAGATGATTCATCAAGGTTTCAAAACGCTCGATGAAATCTGCTATTGTGGTAGTTTGTTTGACAGCGTAAAACTGTCGAATGAGCATTTGATGTTTGTCGCGAACGAATCGGGTGCAGAGAAGGGAAGTAAAGGATTCCCAGTCCAGCTCGGCCAATTTCTTCTGCACTGATTGCAGCCAGATGCCCGCAGGACCAGAGAAACTCAAGATGGCCATGGGAACACGGTAGGCGTCGTGGACAGTGAACATCTGAAAGTACTATTCGCAAAGTGTTTTCCACAGCTGTGGGTTATCACCGGTGAACACCGGGAAGTTCATGGATGGTGGTTGACCCAAATTGGTCAGGATGGATGAGGACAGGGGAGGAACAGGGGCCGGGACAATCGGAAGGGAAGGCGTACCCGTGACCGGAGGTGCCGCCAGTGACTCATGGGTCACTGACGATCCCCCTCCGGTGAAGTCGACGTCGCCGCGGCCATCGGGCTCGTGGAGATCTCCACGCACTTGGGGCAGAGGAGGTAGGTGATGTGGGATCGCCGCTCCACTCGGCGGTGGTGGTGTAGGCGCGGTCGCGCGCAGCGCCGCGACCGTGGACTCCAGCTTCGCGAAGCGGGCCTCGAGATCTGGCTTCCAGTGAAGGAGATCGTCGATCTGCGTGGATTGCGCCTGCAGCTGCTTGAGGACGTGGGCGGAGTCGGCCTTGGCGTCCTGATGGAGCTTGTCGAGGTACTCCTTGAGCGCGGGATCCATGGCGGCGACGAACGCTTGCCGCGCTTGGGTTCGCCGACGGGTGTCCAGGTTTAGACGCGGCGGATGGAGTGGTGTTGGTATCTGATACCAGGATGTTAGGTACCAGGTCGATCTACTATTAGCCCTCATTACAAGCCCGAATTCAAATTACAATCGAATCTTTCTCTCTGTTCTTGAGGAGGAAGAAAGGTAGATAGGTGGGGAAAGAGGAGGAAGCCGCCGTTCGTTCTGATCTAGCCTGGATGCTGATCCTCTCATCGCTTGTGGTTAAGTAGCGAGCCGCCAGGCGAGCGGGCTCAACGGGGCCATTCTGGCCCGACGAATCTCCTGTTGGGCTGCGCTATCCTCTTGGGACGGCTGTTGACGCGCCTTGGTGTGAAGCCTTCGACCTCCTTGGCTGTACGTGCACTGACAGCACGGGCTCGCAGTCGCCGTGAGTCGCGCCGCTGCCGGCCTTCGCCTCTGCAACCACGGCTGGGCCGCTATGCTCCACTTTGCCAGCGCCCTCCTACTCCTAGCCAGTTCTGGCCTTCTCCGACTCGCCTTGAGCGTGGACCAGCCGCTCGCTGACTTGTCTACTCTGAGCCGTCGTGCTTCCGCTCAAAATCGCTAAGCCTCCTCTGCCGAATCACCAATCTGGCTGCCGCGTTAAAGCCGCTGCCTTGCTTCCTCGCCGGTGCGTCAAATTTGCATCGGCCTCGCACCTGTTGAGAGCCGCCGCCACGGTCCATGAACCCGCTATGGAGCGCCGCTGCTTCACCGGGTCACCGATGCCTCCTTTGTCGGCCACATCTACGTCGCCTTTGCGGGGCAACTTCTGACCCGCCACCTCGCATCGCCACAAGCCGCTGCCATGATCTCCACCTTTGCCGTGGCTTCCTTGCAGCCGCCCCCCTACTGCGAGGCACCCTTGCCAGCGCGGCCTTGCCTCCGTGCGCCCCTTCAAAGTCGCCTCCGCCAGCTCAGTCGCCGGCCTCTACTGCGAGCCGCCATCGCGCTGGCTTCTCCTCTATCACTGAGGCTCGCCTCAAGCCGGCTCTGCCGCTCCCCCGTACCACCGTTTCCTGCGGGCTGAAGAAAGAATAAAGGGCTGGTTGGAAGAAAGGTCAAGTGGCTGGGTGATGAAAAAAATACAGTAGTTTATACCAATCTAATGTCGCGTGGGATGGCTGGGCCCGGCTGCTCGTTTTATCTGCTGCTGCTCGCTGTCCAGGGTCAAACCTCGAAGAGAGGAGCACAGCAGTGCTTCCCACATGCACGGCAGGGTGCTGCATGCCCTTTGCCCTCTCCGTTCAACCCATGAGCCACCAGAACAGGCAAAATTGATAAATTTGACCTCAAAGCAAAAGTATTTCACAAACTAAACTGCTTTTGAAAGTATTTCACACTACTGACCCTTTTGTGTAGCGCCCGACAACAAGGCACTGCACTCTACTGTGCAACTCCTTACAGCTAGGCGCTGCACAGTGTAGTGCAACTCCTTAGAGCTAGGCGCTGCACAATGTGGCGCCTAAGTGTTAGGCGTTGCATAGTAGAGTGCAGCTCCTTGCTGTCAGGCGCTGCACATTAAAGGTCAGACGGGTGAAATACTTTCAAGAACAGTTTAGTTTGTGAAATAGTTTCGATCTAAGGTCAAATTTGTGCCTTCTGCCGCCAGAACAAAAATTGCGCAAAGATCAAAGCAAGGCACTCATTGCTATCCTCATAAAGGCCATGGTACGGGAGTACCAGTACTCAGGCAACATCTGTCCAACTACATCCAGCATTATACGGTGCCAGTGTCTACGTTCACCCGATAACAAATATCAGGTGCTATTTTTCCTTTATTGGTTTCATTGCATACATTTATTTCATCCGAAAACAATTACTTTGTCCTGCAATATTTTTATGCAGGATAATTATTCATGACCGTGATATAGTTATACGGCGCATATGGAGCGCGCATCAGCATAATTTTGCACTGGCATTCCTCCGGGCCATGTTGCTCGACGGATACACGTGCGAGTCGCCGCCCCCGCTGTTCGGTTTACATCCGTCCGCGACTGCGGCCGACTCGTGCGTCTGCACCGGTGATACGTCTCCGTCGTATCTACTTTTCCAAACACTTTTGCCCTTGTTTTGAACTCTAACTTGCATGATTTGAATGGAACTAATCTGGACTGACGCTGTTTTCAGCAGAATTGCTATGGTGTTATTTATGTGCAGAAACAAAAGTTCTCGGAATGACTTGAAACTTCACGGAACATCTACTCGGAAATAATAAAAAATCCTTGCAAAAGATGAAGACCAGGGGGGCCACCACCTATCCACGAGGGTGGGGGCACGCCAGGCGTGCCCCCCTACCTTGTGGGCCCCTGGAGCTCCTCCGACCTCAACTCCAACTTATATATTTGGTTTTGGAGATAAAAATATAAGAGAGAAGAAATCATCGCGTTTTACGATACAGAGCCACCGCCAAGCCCTAAAACCTCTCGGGAGGGCTGATCTGGAGCCCGTTCGGGGCTCCAGAGAGAGGAATTTGTCGTCATCGTCATCATCAACCATCCTCCATCACCAATTTCATGATTCTCACCTCCGTGCGTGAGTAATTCCATCGTAGGCTTGCTGGACAATGATGGTTGGATGAGATTTATCATGTAATCGAATTAGTTTTGTTAGGGTTTGATCCCTAGTATCCAATATGTTCTGAGATTGGTGTTGCTATGACTTTGTTATGCTTAATGCTTGTCACTAGGGCCCGAGTGTCATGATTTCAGATCTGAACCTATTATGTTTTCATCAATATATGAGAGTTCTTGATCCTATCTTGCAAGTCTATAGTCACCTATTATGTGTTATGATCCGTTAACCCCAAAGTGACAATAATCAGGATACTTACCGGTGATGAACATAGTTTGAGGAGTTCATGTAGTCACTATGTGCTAATGCTTTGTTCCGGTACTCTATTAAAAGGAGGCCTTAATATCCCTTAGTTTCCATTAGGACCCCGCTGCCACGGGAGGGTAGGACAAAAGATGTCATGCAAGTTCTTTTCCATAAGCACGTATGACTATATTCTTAATACATGCCTACATTACATTGATGAATTGGAGCTAGTTCTATGTCACCCTATGTTATGATTTTTACATGATGAACCGCATCCGGCATAATTCTCCATCACCGATCCATTGCCTACGAGCTTTTCATATATTGTTCTACGCTTATTTACTTTTCCGTTGCTATTGCTATCATCACTATAAAATACCAAAAACATTACTTTTGCTATCGTTACCTTTTACTACCATTACCACTACTATCATACTCCCTCCATTCCAAAATATAGTGCGCCCATGCTTCCCGAGGTCGAACTTTGACCATAAATTTAACGAGCGAGACCGACTGTGGCGGGAGAAAAAGTTACATAACTAAAAACTTCTTTCGAATACGAATTCACTGATATAATTTTTGCTCCCGCCGCAATCGGTCTTGATAGTTAAATTTACGGTCAAAGTTGAAGCACGAGGATAGAGGAAGCACTACATTGTGGAATGGAGGGAGTATTACTTTGCCACTGAACACTTTGATGCAGATATTAAGTTTCCAGGTGTGGTTGAATTGACAACTCAGCTGCTAATACTTCATAATATTCTTTGGCTCCCCTTGTGTCGAATCAATAAATTTGGGTTGAATACTCTACCCTCGAAAACTGTTGCGATCCCCTATACTTGTGGGTTATCAAGACTATTTTCTGGCGTTGCCGGGGAGCATAGCTCTATTCTTTGAGTCACTTGGGATTTATATCTGCTTATCATTATGAAGAACTTGAGAAATCCAAAAACCAAGATTTATCCCTCAACTACGAGGGGAGGTAAGGAACTTCCATCTAGCTCCGCACTTGATTCACCTTCTGTTTTGATTAAGCTTGCGACACCTAAACCTGCTTCTGCTATTCGTTCTGATATGTCACATGTTATTGATGATGCCACTTCTGCTATGCATGATACTTATGATGAAACTACTTCTATGCTTGATACTACTGTGCCACTTGGTGAATTTCTTGATGAACAACTTGCTAGGGTTAGAGAGAATGAAAATATTGAATCTGATAATATTGATGAAAGTAATGATGAAGACTTGCCCGTTATTCCTAAGGGTTATGTTTTTGATAAAGAAGCTTCTTTAGCTATTTTAGCTTGCGAAGATAGTTATGAACCTAAGAGGTTATTAGCTAAATGGAACAAGCAATCTCTAAATGCTAGGATGAAACCTGACCCTGCTTTTGCTACTTCACCTATCTTTGTTACTGATAAGGATTATGAATTCTCTGTTGATCCTGATATAATTACTTTGGTTGAATCTGAACCTTTTCATGGCTATGAAT
Organism: Triticum urartu; assembly: GCF_056163025.1. NCBI lineage: Eukaryota > Viridiplantae > Streptophyta > Magnoliopsida > Poales > Poaceae > Triticum > Triticum urartu. The sequence continues at coordinate 106,961,371 of NC_141875.1, read as the reverse complement.
CTGAAACTATTGTGGCACATCTTACTAAATTAAATGATATAGCCACCCTATTCACTAATGATGAGAGAACTCGCTACTTTTATATCCTTAAAATATTTTCGTTCTCATTAAAGGGTGATGCTAAGATATGGTTTAATTCTCTTGATCCTGGTTGTGTGCGTAGTCCCCAGGATATGATTTATTACTTCTCTGCTAAATATTTCCCATCTCATAAGAAACAAGCTGCTTTAAGGGATATATATAATTTTGTGCAAATTGAAGAAGAGAGTCTCCCACAAGCTTGGGGGAGGCTTCTCCAATTACTTAATGCTTTGCCTGATCATCCTCTTAAGAAAAATTAAATACTTGATATCTTTTATAATGGACTAACCGATGCCTCCAGAGATTACCTGGATAGTTGTGCTGGTTCTGTTTTCAGGCAAAGAACGCCAGATGAAGCTGAAATTCTATTGAATAATATGTTGACAAATGAAAATAATTGGACACTTCATGAGCCTATTCCTAAACCTACTCCGAAGAAGAGATGTGTTCTATTTCTCAGTCCTGAAGATATGCAAGAAGCAAAGAAATCTATGAAAGAAAAAGGTATTAAAGCTGAAGATGTTAAGAATTTACCTCCTATTGAAGAAATACACGGTCTTAATTTACCGCCTGTTGAAGAAACATATGATCTTAATCCATTACCTATTGAAGAAACACATGGTCTTGATAACCCGACATAGGTAGTAACGGTAAATTCTTTCTATAGATATGATAAAGCTGAAATCCCGTTTACTAAATTTGCTAGCCCATGCTTAGATGAGTTTGATAAATTTATGGTTAAGCAAGAAGATTTCAATGCTTATTTTGGTAGACAATTGAAATACAATTCAAATATGCTTGAACACTTGGGTAATTATATGGCTAATGTCAAAGGTGAACTTAAACTTATTAGTAAACACGCTTCTATGGTTACCACTCAAGTAGAACAAGTACTTAAAGCTCAAAATGATTTGCTCAATGAATTGAATAGTAAGAATAATGATAATACTATTAGAGTTATGACTAGAGGTGGTAGAATGACTCAGGAACCTTTGTAACCTGAAGGCCACCCTAAGAGAATTGAGCAAGATTCTCAGAGAAATAATGTGGATTCACCTAGTCCTTCTAATAGGAAGAAAAAGAAAAATGATAGGACTTTGCATGCTTCCAGTGAACCTATTACTGAAACACCTGAGAATCCAAATGATATTTGTATCTCTGATGCTGAAACACAATCTGGTAATGAACCTGAAACTAGTGATAATGTTAATGATAATGTTCATGATGATGCTCAACCTAGTAATGATAATGATATAGAAATTGAACCTACTGTTGATCTTGATAACCCACAATCAAAGAATCAATGTTATGATAAAGAAAGACTTTGTTGCTAGGAAACACGGTAAGGAAAGAGAGCCTTGGGTTCAGAAACCCATGCCTTTTCCTCCCAAACCATCCAAGAAAAAGGATGATGAAGATTTTGAGCGCTTTGCTGAAATGATTAGACCTATCTTTTTGCGTATGCGATTAACTGATATGCTCAAAATGAATCCTTATGCTAAGTATATGAAAGATATTGTTACAAATAAAAGAAAGATACTGGAAGCTGAAATTTCCACCATGCTTGCTAATTATACTTTTAAGGGTGGAATACCAAAGAAACTTGGAGATCCAGGAGTACCTACTATACCATGCTCCATTAAAAGAAACTATGTTAAAACTGCTTTATGTGATCTTGGAGCCGGTGTTAGTGTTATGACTCTCTCTTTATATCGTAGACTTGATTTGAATAAGTTGACACCTACTGAAATATCTTTGCAAATGGTTGATAAATCAACTGCTATACCTGTTGGTATTTGTGAGGATGTGCCTGTTGTAGTTGCAAACGTTACTATTTTAACGGACTTTGTTATTCTTGATATTCCCAAGGACGATAGTATGTCTATTATTCTTGGAAGACCCTTTTTGAATACTGCAGGGGCTGTTATTGATTGCACTAAAGGCAATGTCACTTTTCATGTTGATGGTAATGAGCATATGGTACACTTTCCGAGGAAACAACCTCAAGTTCATAGTATCAACTCTATTGGAAAAATTCCATCGATTATATTTGGAGGATTTGAATTTCCTCTTCCTACTGTCAAGAAGAAATATGATATTCTTATTATTGGGGATGTGCATATCCCCGTTGAGGTAACATAGTGTTATTCAAAATTTCTCCCGTTCCATGTTATTCGGAATGAGTTCGTTAACAAGACTTGATCAACCTTGTTAGTGGATTCCTTTTGATGAGCACGATATGGATGAAACTAGAAGGCACAACCTTCTGTACCCTCCTTTTACTTTCTGTTATTTATATTAAATAAAATAAAAATAAGTAGTTTCTGTCTTTTATCTGAATTATCCGCGCAATATAAAAATACACCGAAAATAAAATTTATCCAAATGCCCTGAAATTTAAATATGATTTTTTCTAGAATATTTGAGAATATTTGGCACTGAGAACACAGCAGGAGGAGCTGGCACCTGGCCACGAGGGTCAGGGGCGCGCCCTACCCCCTGGGCACGCCCCTTGCCTCGTGGGCCCACGGTGGCCCCCCTCCACTTATTCCTGCACCCACAAACACGAATATCCAGTTCATACCCGAGTCCAAGCTCATTTTGCTGCCATTTTCGATCTCCTTGCTCAAAGCACCTCTCACAAAACTGCTTGGGGAGATTGTTCCTTGGTATGTGACTCCTCCATTGGTCCAATTAGTTTTTGTTCTAGTGCTTTATTCATTGCAAATTTGTGCTGCCTAGGTGACCATGTTCTTGAGCTTGCATGTCAAATTTATATGGTCAAAAGTAGTTTTGATGCATGATATAGGCTCTAGGCAGTTGTAGGAGTTGTTGCTATCAATTTTGTTGAGCTTGGTTTACTTTTATTTTGAAGTTACTAAAAATTTCAGAAATTTTTCAGAGGAATAAATATGTTTAGGAAAATGTACCAAGGGGGCTCTTCAAGGAAACAAGAGCCCAGGCTTGCAATGCGTGATGCTGATGATGAGCCACCAAGAAATGCTCCAGTGCGTCCTTGTGAATGGCCTTCGGAAAACTTTATGGATCGAGCGGGAATTAAGGAAGAATTTAATGCTTATTTGCGTAACGCTGATCTTGTGAGCTTCAAGGAAGAAAAATGCCAGAGGAGGCAGATGAGTACGAGAGGAGGGCGGAGACCGCTCGTCGCCACGCTGCAGCTCAGGAGGCGATAGCCGCTGCATCTCAGTACGACCCCAACTATTATTATGGATATCCGCCAGGCCAGGCGTGGCCATAGACCAACTTAGGCCAAAAGCCTAAGCTTGGGGGAGTACACATTTCTCACCGACATTATATTCATGTTCACACACTCATTGCTAGATGTTGGTGCTCATACTTTTTCATTGTATCATCCATGCTAGTTTATTTTCCATTTTATGCTCTCTTCTTGTGTGTTTGATAAACCTTAAGAAAAACCAAAAAATTAGTTGTAGCTTTTAATTAGTTTACTTTCCATTCTTGTAGTAGTAATTAAAAAGAAAACCCAAAAAGATTTCCTGTTTTTCTTTTGCTTGTTGGGAGCTTTCTCGTGTAAATAGTTTTATTTCTTTTCTTTTCTTTGGGGGTCGATAGGAGAAGACCATAATTAAATTGTTGAAGTGGCTCTTATATGCATTATTGTTGATCTGACAAAAGAGCCCATATTGCCTTGTCTTCTCCTGTTTATTGAATGCTTGCAGATTCCAGCTTAGTCCAATGCACGTGCACTATTATTATTATTCACACTATTCAGTCGTGCAAGTGAAAGGCAATTATGACGATATATGATGGACTGACTGAGATGAGAAAAGCTGGAATGAACTCGACCTCTCTTGTTTTTGTAAATATGATTAGTCCATCGTTCCTGATTCAGCCTATTATGAATAAACATGTTTGCAATGACAACTAGAGATCATAGTTTCTTGTGCCATGCTTGATTAGCTAGGAGCTTATAATGGTTTACCTTGCATGCCAACATGCTATTAAAATGGTTGTGATGTGGTATGATAGGGTGGTATCCCCCTCTGAATGATTTAAGTGACTTGACTTGGCGCATGTTCACACATGTAGTTGAAACAAAATCAACATAGCCTTCACAATATTTATGTTCATGGTGGATTATATCCTACTCATGCTTGCATTCGGTGTTGATTAATTTTAATGCATGTTCATGACTGTTGTCGCTCTCTAGCTGGTCGCTTCCCAGTATTTTGCTAGCCTTCACCTGTACTAAGCGAGAATATTGCTTGTGCATCCAACTCCATAAACCCCAAAGTTATTCCATATGAGTCCACCATACCTACCTATATACGGTATTTCCCTACCGTTCCAAGTAAATTTGTATGTGCCAAACTCTAAACCTTCAAATAATTATCCTGTTTTGTATGCTCAAATAGCTCATGTATCAACTAGGGTTGTCCGTATCTTCCATGTTAGGAGGGTTATTCTCAAGAGGAGTGGACTCCGCTCCTCACTCACGAGAAAGTGGCTGGTCACCAGGATGTCCAGTCCCATGCTTTATGCAAATCAAATCAATATAATTGCAAACAAAACTCCCCCTGGGACTCTTGTTAGTTGGAGGCACTCGTTGTTTCGAGAAAGCCATGGATTGATGCTTGTTGGTGGAGGGGGAGTATAAACTTTACCATTCTATTTGGGAACCGCCTATAATGTGTGTAGCATGGAAGATATCGCCATCTCTTGGTTGTTATGTTGACAATGAAAGTATACCGCTCAAAAATATTATTCATCTCTATTTCAAAACCAAGTTCTGGCACCTCTACAAATCCCTGCTTCCCTCTGCAAAGGGCCTATCTATTTACTTTCATGTTGAGTCATCATCTTCTTATTAAAAAGCACCAGTTGGAGAGCACCACTATCATTTGCATTCATTATTGTTAGTTTACATTGAGTATGACTTGACTGGATTTCTTTTACCATGAATTACAATGTCTAGTCAGTCCTTGATCTTTAAAGGTGCTCTGCATTTATGTTTTGCGGTCTCAGAAAGGGCTAGCGAGATACCATCTTGTTATATCATATTATGATTGTTTTGAGAAAGTGTTGTCATCCGGGATTTATTATTATTGCTTGCTAGTTGATTATGCCATTGATATGAGTAAACATGAGACCTATGCGTTATTGTGAATATGGTTAGTTCATAATCTTTGTTGAAAACTTGAATGCTGGCTTTACATATTTACAACAACAAGAGCAAACAGAGTTTGTAAAAGTTTTCTTTATCACTTTGAGTTTATCAACTGAATTGCTTGAGGACAAGCAAAGGTTTAAGCTTGGGGGAGTTGATACGTCTCCATTGTATCTACTTTTCCAAACAATTTTGCCCTTGTTTTGGACTCTAAATTGCATGATCTGAATGGAACTAACCCGGACTGACGCTGTTTTCAGCAGAATTGCTATGGTGTTATTTATGTGCAGAAACAAAAGTTCTCAGAATGACCTGAAACTTCACGGAACATCTATTCAGAAATAATAAAAAATCCTTGCAAAAGATGAAGACCAGGGGGCCCACCACCTGTCCACGAGGGTGGGGGGCGCGCCCCCTACCTCGTGGGCCCCCTGGAGCTCCTCCGACCTCAACTCCAACTCTATATATTTGGTTTCAGAGAGAAAAAATCAGAGAGAAGAAATCATCACGTTTTACGATACAGAGCCGCCGCCAAGCCCTAAAACCTCTCGGGAGGGCTGATCTGGAGTCCGTTCGGGGCTCCGGAGAAGGGAATCCGTCGCCATCGTCATCATCAACCATCCTCCATCACCAATTTCATGATGCTCACCACCGTGCGTGAGTAATTCCATCATAGGCTTGTTGGACGGTGATGGGTTGGATGAGATCTATCATGTAATCGAGTTAGTTTTGTTAGGGTTTGATCCCTAGTATCCACTATGTTCTGAGATTGATGTTGCTATGACTTTGCTATGCTTAATGCTTGTCACTAGGGCCCGAGTGCCATGATTTCAGATCTAAACCTATTATGTTTTCATCAATATATAAGAGTTCTTGATCCTATCTTGCAAGTCTATAGTCACCTATTATGTGTTATGATCCGTTAACCCCGAAGTGACAATAATCGGGATACTTACCGGTGATGACCATAGTTTGAGGAGTTCATGTATTCACTATGTGCTAATGCTTTGTTCCGGTACTCTATTAAAAGGAGGCCTTAATATCCCTTAGTTTCCATTAGGACCCCGCTGCCACGGGAGGGTAGGACAAAAGATGTCATGCAAGTTCTTTTCCATAAGCACGTATGACTATATTCTTAATACATGCCTACATTACATTGATGAATTGGAGCTAGTTCTATGTCACCCTATGTTATGATTGTTACATGATGAACCACATCCGGCATAATTCTCATCATCGATCCATTGCCTACGAGCTTTCGATATATTGTTCTTCGCTTATTTACTTTTCCGTTGCTATTGCTATCATCACTACAAAATACCAAAAACATTACTTTTGCTATCGTTACCTTTTACTACCGTTACCACTACTATCATATTACTTTGCTACTAAACACTTTGCTGCAGATATTAAGTTTCCAGGTGTGGTTGAATTGACAACTCAGCTGCTAATACTTGAGAATATTCTTTGGCTCCCCTTGTGTCGAATCAATAAATTTGGGTTGAATACTCTACCCTCGAAAACTGTTGCGATCCCCTATACGTGTGGGTTATCAACTGGCTTACAAATGTCGCAGTTGATCGACTCGCCCGTCCGCACCGGCTTACAATGCCATGGCCGATTCATCTGTCTGCTCCCGCAGCCGGTTCAACCGTGATTGATTTCAGCGTCACCGCGGTGATCATCAACTCCGCGGTGGGTAATTTCTGGCCTAACATATCAGGTGAAATCCATCCAGTATATTTTTATATTATATATTGCTTTGTTTAAAAGAGCAATTACTTTGGCTTGCAAGTTCTCCCATGCAGGACTCAAACCGGTCTATATCACGGTCAACTGTGGAGAATCTCAAGTCAACTCATTGAGTCGCCTTGAGACTCGGGGGCTAATAATGACATGGCTCAGTAAATGTTGCTAGTATAAAGGTCGTCAGAAAAATTTCCAGCTCAAAACGAAGAATTCCGGCTCAAAACAAAGAATTTCGGCTCAAGGAGAATTTATCTCTCGCAAAGTTCAAGTTCTCAGAAAAATTAGAAGGGACCAAAGAGAGTCTGTTGCAAGGCACAACTCAAACATAGTGTGACGCCCTCGATTCAATCGTACACTAATCATACATGCAAATCAAGGACTCACGGGAAGATATCACAACACAACTCTAGGCACAAATTAAAATAATACAAGCTTTATATTACAAGCCAGGGGCCTCGAGGGCTCGAATAAATAAGCTCGAAAACACAAGAGTCAGCGGAAGCAACAATATCTGAGTACAGACATGAGTTAGACAAGTTTGCCTTAAGAAGGCTAGCACAAAAGCAACAACGATCGAAAAGGCAAGGCCTCCTGCCTGGGAGCCTCCTAACTACTCCTGGTCGTCGGCGGTCTTCACGTAGTAGTAGGCATCGGCGGTGGCATCTGGCTCCTGGGCTCCGACATCTGGTTGCATCAACTGGAAAGAAGAAGAAAGGGGGAAAAGGGGGAGCAAAGCAACCGTGAGTACTCATCCAAAGTACTCACAAGCAAGGATCTACACTACAAATGCATCATTATCAAAGGAAGGCTGTATATGTGGACTGGGCTGCAGAATGCCAGGATAGAGGGGAGAGCCTAGTCCTATCGAAGACTAGCATCTTCAGCATCTTCAAGAATCTTGCAGCATCAGAAGAGATAAGAGTACCATAAAGTAAAGTAGTAGTGTTATCAACCTCGGCCAGAGATCCTTTCTTGACTCCCTACAAGAAAGCAATCCCAGAGCCATACTATCCATTTATCATCACAATCCAATTCTCATCACCATCGAGTTCTCATCACAAGTATCCAGTTCTAGTTGTATCGATCGGGATACAACCCCAAGTGTCCGTTACCGTAGGACAGGCTATCGATAGATGTTTTCTTCCCTGCAGGGGTGCACCAACTTACCCACCACGCTCGATTAACTCCGGCCGGACAGACTTTCCTGGGTCATGCCTGGCCTCGGCCAAACAATACGCCGCAACCCGACCTAGGCTTAATAGAGAGGTCAGCACGCCGGACTAAACCTATGCCCATAGGGGTCATGGGCCATCGCCCCGGGAACTCCTGCACGTTGCGTGGGCGGCCGGTGAGCAGACCTAGCTACCACCTTAAAAAAGGCAGGAGCTTACCAGTCCAACCCGGCGCGCGCCGCTCAGTCGCTGATGTCTAGTCAGCTTCGGCTGATGTATACGACACAGAACGCCCATACTATGCCCATGTGATGGTTAGTGCTATCAGGCCAGAGGCCCCTCGGATCAAATATCCAAATCATAGTGGATTAGGAATGCGCGGTAACGAGCAGAGACTCATGATCGATGTGACCCCGTCTCCCCGTCTCGAGTACTTGCGGCAAGGGCTAAGAATGCCCGGCCACGCCTCGTAAGTATCTCGCGGGCACCTTCCAGGTCAACCCGACTCCACATCACTCGCTATTAAGCTCGCGCGGGTACCCCTCAGGGTCGACCCATCTTTAGTAACATGGCTCAGTGTAAAGTCATAGTAACCATAGTAACTGTGTGTCTAACACCAAGGGGGAAAACCTGAGGAATCACCCTTGTCGGATTCCCACTCGATGTAAACATCAAAGTGAACGTAAGAGGAACCACCCTCGAGGTTCACACTTGAGGGGTTGCATGACAAAGTCATATCGGAAGTGGTTAAGGAGGAAATCACCCTCGATGACCACGACCGAATAGCTACTCTACAGAGATCTCATCAGGAGTGATGTATGAGGTTCCACCCTCGGCACTCGATGGTAACTCTGCAGAGTCAAGCAACAAAGGGGCGTGATGTGACGTGAGGTGTCGGGGCCTGGTCTTCGATCCCATTGATCAGGTCTTCTAATAATCCAGCGGGGCAGTTGGGTCAAGTGGGGGGGGGGTCACTGATGGGTCTCTAACCAACATATACTAAGCAGTTTAGGATAAGCAGGTAGGTAACAATAGCAGGTTACAATAAACAGGCTATCCAGCAGAATAGAAGCAAACAATAACAGTAGCAAAATCTAATGCAAGCATGAGAGAATGGAATGGGCGATATCGGGATGATCAAAGGGGGGCTTGCCTGGTTGCTCAGACGAGAAGGAGGGGTCGTCGGTGACGTAGTCGATCACAGGGGCATCAGCATCGTCACAGGGTCTACCGAAGAGAAGAGGGGGGGAGAAACAGTAAATACATAGGAAGCAAGTGCATAACAGGACAACAGACAGAGCTAGACGTGTTCTAACACGGTGCTACACGATACCGATGAAGGGGGAAGTCAACCGGGAATGTTTCCCCGTTCCGGACCTGTGTCAGACAGATGACCGGAGGAGAAAAGTTCCATGTTCAGCATGCTAGGGCCATGTGACAGATGAACGAACCACATATTCAGATTCGTTGGATTTTTCCGAGCAACTTTCATGTAGAAAACATTTTCATCTGAGTTACGGTTTATTTACTACGAATTTCTAAAGATTTTAGCATTTTTATGAAGTTCCTATATTTATTATTAAATAGAATTAGAAACAGAATATACATTTTACACACAGCACGGGCTAGCCACATCCAATGACATGTGGGGCCGGGGGCTTGGTTGACCCAGTCAATTAGTCCAGTCACAGTTGACTAGTCAACTGTTGACTGGTCAAACTAGGTAGTGGGGTCCAGGTGTCATTCTCATAGATTTAGCATTTCTTTTTAAGTGGATATTTAGAAGAGGGGGGCGGTTAGCACTAATCAACATTAGCACTAATAAGCAAAGGAAGGGGTTCGGCCCCAAACACACACGCACACAGCGCGTGGGCACCGACGGCCATGGGCGCGGCCAGCCAGCTGGGGCTGCGACCTGTGGGGGGGGGGCTCGCGGGGCCTGGCCGGTGCTAGGCAGCGGCGGCGGCTGGAGTCGGGCCCGGCCACGAGCGACGAGGCACGGCGGCAAGCAGCTAGGTGCAGGCGCGCGACGAGCAAGGCGACGACGATAGCGGAGCAGCAGAGGCGAGCGGGTAAGACGGTAGCGGGCGGCTGCGGAGCAAGCACGAAGAGCAGGGGGCGTGCCCCGGGTAGACGCACACGCACGAGGGGGCAAACTGGGGCGGCCAAAGACGCGGAGGAAAGACGGCCACGACGAGCTCGTGGCCATGGCAGACGATGGCTTCGGCCTCGAACAGAGCGACGAATATGATGGCGGATTCGCATGGGAAGGAGAGGGGAATGGTTGGGAGCCTCACCGCGGAGGCACACGATGGCCTGTTGGTGGCTTAGGAGCAGCAGAACGGCGACAGTCGTCGCGGATGCGCCGGTGACCGAAGGTTGAAGACGATGATGAATCCGGCGATGTAGGGTCTCACACCAAGGAATCGAGGGTGAGTACGACGCAGCAGATGACGACGGAGCCTATGGTTCAGCTCCTAGGTGCCAGGGTCGACGGTGGCCGCGTGGACGAGTCGAGGCATGGCGATGGCGGCGCGGTTGCAAGCGAAGAGAGAGGAGGGCGACATGAGGGAAAAACGGAGGGGGCTAGGGTTGCGCCAGGGTTTCAGGAGAGCCTATATACGCGGGGGGGGGGGGGGAGTCGGTGGATGGCCGGCGCGTGTGCATTACCGGTGGATGAGCGCCACGCCCACCCCTGCTTCTGTAGCTGGAGATGTGGGGAAAGTGGGGTGTGGGTTGGGCCGAAACTGCTTTGTGGTCACTAGGGCCCAGATGCACAGTAATTTCCTATTTTCCCTTTTATGTAATTAAGTTAGCTACTGTTTCGTATTAACTCGAGTGACGAAAATGAATTTAGTCAAACATGAAATCTGGCACACATTTCAAGAACAACATTGTGGTGTTGCATAAAAAGTTTTATAGCCACTGGAATTGTTCAAGCATTTTTAGAAAATGAAAAGGCCATTTAAAATGCTGCCGGACCAGAGAATAAATTCCCAAGGGCAAATTGGGAGTTGCAAAAATGTTGGTTTCAACATGACAAATATTTAGAGATTAGTTTCCATGGGATGAACTATTTTGTTTGCATGACAGATGATATAAATAATTGACATGCATTTGAATTTGAATTTGAAGTAGATTTTAGACAAGTGGCATTTTGTCTTAGGAAAGCATGACGACAATGCATCATTAGGGGCGATTACTGTAGCAAGATTCTCGGGGCGCTACAAATCTCCTCCACTACAAGAAATCTCGTCCCGAGATTTAAGTGGTGAAGTAAAGAGTAACTTCGGTAGAACTGACCCTTATAGGGTTAATTATCTGGTGAACAATTCAGGGAATGTGGTAGAAGTATCTCTCGAGTTGAAACTTAAGAAAACATCGAGAGCTAAAGATGAAGGTACAATAGGAAGTTTCAAGCGAATGGACAAATGATCGATACCTGAACAGAGTGTGAGAAGGGGGTTCAGAGCATCGGGAATAGATCATCTCTCGGAAGGTGGCTCGTGACAAAACACAAAGCCAAGAGCAAATGATACTTCGGAATAAAGGATATACAGGAGAGTCAGGTTCCGATCCTGTGGAGCTGTGGGTTATGAGCCCACCATGTGGGTTAAAAGTAGAAAGGGGGCCGATAGCAAGGCATGTCAGGTGATAGACTGTCAGTTATGTTGTCAACACGTTGGTACCAAGGGCGAGGGACGGAGAGAACTATTTTCCTGCTCGTTGAACGAGGCAGACCAATAGGCGAAGTTCTCGTCCATCGGTGGTTACCGAAATGTCAACAGCAATGATAACAAGGTCTTACTGACAAATTTTACACCGAGGTGTTTACATAAGCAGGGAACTATTACTGCTTAGATCATAAAGATCACAAGAAAGTTTAAACAAAACAATGGAAAGGAAAATGTGGTTATTAGTTTAACCAGACCAATGGAAAGGAAAAGGTGCTTATACACAAGAATTGGGAGTATATCCTCCCCAAGGGGAAGCGGAGCAGGATATACATGATATGAGAACAAGTTCAAAAGCATTTAGATAAAGGGGCGAGGGAACAATCATGATATTACCCATACAACGGTGTTTGGATAATTGATCAAGAAACATTTAGCATTGCGCCTCCAATGTTCTTAATGATGTTCGGAGTAACACAGTCATACTTTTGGATAGCATTGACATTGTCATCAGGGAAAGGCCGGACCTTGGGAACACAAAGGATCCATCGGGAATTACTTGAAAACCTCATGCAATTTTATCAGGGAAGATGAGGAGGTGGCCGATGGTTTCAGCAAAAATCCATCGACATGCCAAAAAGGATGTATTCCCAAAATTTATATGAACAAATTCGTGTTGGGGAGGCAAGAATGTTGTCGATGATAACACAATCATCGAGGGGTAAGGATGGTATTTCTCATCATGAATTCGATTGATATCCTGGAAGAGCTCAGAATGTTGATGATGATCACGACACATTTGTCGAGAGATTTCATGAAGATGTAATCGATCAGTGATGACATCAAGTCAAAGGAATGATGAAGCGAAAGGTTATTGGAACCACGGGTGCGACAGAAGCTCGAATTCAAGCTTGTTGTTTGAGGTGAAAAGATAAGATGAGGAAGATCGACGTAAGCATAGCTCGTCGTCAGAAGTTGTGCTCCAGAAGAAGGACCAGATAGCACAGTTAAAATTAGCTCGATAATGATATAGCCGATCAGGCTAGGAATGACGTGATGGAGTATCATTCCAATGAGAAATCACAAGAGGTAGTGCAATGACACAATATCCTCGAGATAACAGGGGGCAACACTCGAGGTAGATCGAAATAGAGGTTGGACAGATGAAAGGATCTATAGAAGACAAGTATTTTAACTTGTCCAAGAAATGGAATCAAAGGGAAACAATCATGGTCAGAACCACGGTTGCAAAGGACCAAACATAGTTACCAGATGAACTTATAACAAGGGGATTATTATTATCACAAGAAGCTTCCATGATAAGTTCCACATCGGGTCCATGGGCATGAACACAAAGTTCAAGGTCGACTCCCACTTCTTCAATGCATAACCCTTCATTCACTTCTCGCGTTCAATGAAGTTGTAGTGTTGAAATGTTATCTGGCAAAACACCAGAAGAGTAAGACTCATTAAAAAACTCTCGGGTTCAAACGGATTAGGGGAGGCATAGGTTCAACCCATACGGGCATCTTAGAAACATATACCACAAGCTTCAAGAGTAAATATCACCAGCTCGAAAGCAGAGCAAGGTTGAGAAAGTAGATGATACAATTTACCAAAGGCATTATGTATTCGAGGGAAGGCTCATAAGGTTATTGAATATGAAGGACGATGTCGGATAAAATCCATTAAAGGATCTGTCAGTCCATAACAGAGTTGATGTGAGCATCGGCACACAACCAGAGGAAGTAACAATGCAAAGGCATTGGATTATAGAAACAACTGACTAATCCAGAGCTCAAATGCAAAGGAATTATGATTTTCAAATCTAGGGATCAGAAGCAATGTTCTGATTAGGGATGGATAAGTTGAATAGCCTTAGGGGTACAATCAACGGCAATTGGATTGGTTGAGAACCAGCTCATGTTTAAAATGATGTATGAGCCGGAAAGATAATTTAAAAGGATCAACTGATGATTGTGTGCATTCGCACTCATGTTGAATCAATAGGATCAAAATGACGGTGCCTAAGGATACTAACGAATATCGCCAGACAGATGGAAAGCATCCATCATGCAAGCAGGCAAGTATTGCAGAGCAAGAAGATACCAAGGATTTTTGGAGGATCAAATAGTATTTCGAAGACCATTGTGAAACACATGAACAACTAGGGGATGATCGGATACTCGATAAGTGCGAGAATTATCCGTAGGGGTATTCAGGTGGCAAGGAACTGCAAGGCAGTAGGCACAAAATATTCTCTGGACAATAGAAAGGATTTCAAGGTATCTTGTAATAACAAGATCAACTTGGAATAAAAGTAAGAACGACAAGTGTATGTATTTATTCATAGGGGTATTTTGGTGGTAGGGGATTGCAAAAGCAATGGGCACAAAGTCTCAAAAGAGTATTGGAGAGTAACTTTGAAATCTTCTGGTGCAGCCGGCGATCATCAGGACTGAAGGGGCTCTCCGGGAGAAAGTGTTTTCGAGAACCTAAAGTTAGATTTTAGAAAATCATTTAACCCAAATAGAAGAGATATTAGAATCCCAGAGTATAGGTCGAGGAAAAAAAATATCCTAATTTCACCCAATGGCGACGTGGGCCCGTAAGACACACAACCATGTTAGTAAAAGTTTTTGCAATGTCTAGACTCGACTTCGGCCAAGGAGTGTGGAAGAGGATTCCTACAGGCAGTTGGCTCTGATACCAAATTGTGACGCCCTCAATTCAATCGTACACTAATCATACACGCAAATGTGTCCGATCAATATCAAGGACTCACCGGAAGATATCACAACACAACTCTAGACACAAATTAAAATAATACAAGCTTTATATTACAAGCCAGGGGCCTCGAGGGCTCGAATAAATAAGCTCGAAAACACAAGAGTTAGCGGAAGCAACAATATCTGAGTACAGACATGAGTTAGACAAGTTTGCCTTAAGAAGGCTAGCACAAAAGCAACAACGATCGAAAAGGCAAGGCCTCCTGCCTGGGAGCCTCCTAACTACTCCTGGTCGTCGGCGGTCTTCACGTACTAGTAGGCATTGGCGGTGGCATCTGGCTCCTAGGCTCCGACATCTGGTTGCATCAACCGGAAAGAAGAAGAAAGGAGGAAAAGGGGGAGCAAAGCAACCGTGAGTACTCATCCAAAGTACTCGCAAGCAAGGATCTACACTACAAATGCATCATTATCAAAGGAAGGCTGTATATGTGGACTGGGCTGCAGAATGCCAGGATAGAGGGGAGAGCCTAGTCCTATCGAAGACTAGCATCTTCAGCATCTTGAAGCATCTTGCAGCATCAGAAGAGATAAGAGTACCATAAAGTAAAGTAGTAGTGTTATCAACCTCAGCCAGAGATCCTTTCTCGACTCCCTGCGAGAAAGCAATCCCAGAGCCATACTATCCAGTTATCATCACAATCCAATTCTCATCACCATCGAGTTCTCATCACAAGTATCTAGTTCTAGTTGTATCCGATCGGGATACAACCCCAAGTGTCCGTTACCGTAGGACAGGCTATCGATAGATGTTTTCTTCCCTGCAGGGGTGCACCAACTTACCCACCACGCTTGATTAACTCCGGCCGGACACATTTTCCTGGGTTATGCCTGGCCTCGGCCAAACAATACGCCGCAACCCGACCTAGGCTTAATAGAGAGGTCAGCACGCCGGACTAAACCTATGCCCCTAGGGGTCATGGGCCATCACCCCGGGAACTCCTGCACGTTGCGTGGGTGGCCGGTGAGCAGACCTAGCTACCACCTTAAAAAAGGCAGGAGCTTACCAGTCCAACCCGGCGCGCGCCGCTCAGTCGCTGATGTCTAGTAAGCTTCGGCTGATGTATACGATGCAGAACGCCCATACTATGCCCACGTGATGGTTAGTGCTATCGAGCCAGAGGCCCCTTAGATCAAATATCCAAATCGTAGTGGATTAGGAACACGCGGTAACGAGCAGAGACTCACGATCGATGTGTCCCCGTCGCCCCGTCTCGAGTACTTGCGGCAAGGGCTAAGAATGCCCGGCCACGCCTCGTAAGTATCTCGCGGGCACCTTCCAGGTCAACCCGACTCCACTTCACTCGCTATTAAGCTCGCACAGGTACCCCTCAGGGTCGACCCGTCTTTAGTAACATGGCTCAGTGTAAAGCCATAGTAACTATGTGTCTAACACCAAGGGGGAAAACCTGAGGAATCACCCTTGTCGGATTCCCACTCGATGTAAACATCAAGGTGAACGTAAGACGAACCACCCTCGAGGTTCACACTTTAGGGGTTGCACGACAAAGTCGTATCGGAAGTGGTTAAGGAGGAAATCACCCTCGATGACCGCGACCGAATAGCTACTCTACAGAGATCTCATCAGGAGTGATGTATGAGGTTCCACCCTCGGCACTCGATGGTAACTCTGCAGAGTCAAGCAACAAAGGGGCGTGATGTGACGTGAGGTGTCGGGGCCTGGTCTTCGATCCCATTGATCGGGTCTTCTAATAATCCAGCTCGGCAGTCGTGTCAAGTGGGGGGGGTCACTGATGGGTCTCTAACCAACCTATACTAAGCAGTTTAGGATAAGCAGGTAGGTAACAATAGCAGGTTACAATAAACAGGATATGCAACAGAATAGGAGCAAACAATAACAGTAGCAAAATCTAATGCAAGCATGAGAAAATGGAATGGGCAATATCGGGATGATCAAAGGGGGGCTTGCCTGGTTGCTCAGACGAGAAGGAGGGGTCGTCGGTGACGTAGTTGATCACAGGGGCATCAGCATCGTCACGGGGTCTACCGAAGAGAAGAGGGGGGAGAAACAGTAAATACATAGTAAGCAAGTGCATAACAGGACAACAGACAGAGCTAGACGTGTTCTAACGCGGTGCTACACGATACCGGCAAAGGGGGAAGTCAACCGGGAATGTTTTCCCGGTTCCGGACCTGTGTGAGATAGATGACCGGAGGAGAAAAGTTCCATGTTCAGCATGCTAGGGGCATGTGACAGATGAACGGACCACATATTCAGATTCGTTGGATTTTTCTGAGCAACTTTCATGTAGAAAACATTTTCATCCGAGTTACGGTTTATTTACTATGAATTTCTAAAGATTTTAGCATTTTTCTGAAGTTCCTAGATTTATTATTAAATAGAATTAGAAACAGAATATACATTTTACACACAGCATGGGCTAGCCACAACCAATGACATGTGGGGCCGGGGGCTTGGTTGACCTAGTCAATTAGTCCAGTCATAGTTGACTAGTCAAGTCATAGTTGACTAGTCAACTGTTGACTGGTCAAACTGGGTAGTGGGGCCCAGGTGTCATTCTCACAGATTTAGCATTTCTTTTTAAGTGGATATTTAGAAGAGGGGGGCGGTTAGCACTAATCAACATTAGTAATAATAAGCAAAGGGAGGGGTTCGGCCCCAAACACACACGCACACAGCGCGTGGGCACCGGCGGCCATGGGTGCGGCCGGCCGGCTGGGGCTGCGACCTGTGGGGGGGGGTGGGGCTCGCGGGGCCTCGCCGGCGCTAGGCAGCGGCGGCGGCCGGAGTCAGGCCCGGCCATGAGCGACGAGGCACGGTGGCAAGCAGCTAGGTGCAGGCGCGCGACGAGCAAGGCGACGATGACAGTGGAGCAGCAGAGGTGAGCGGGTAAGACGGTAGCGGGCGGCTGCGGAGCAAGCACGAAGAGCAGGGGGGCGTGCCCCGGGCAGACGCACACGCGCGAGGGGGCGAATTGGGGCGGCCAGAGACGCGGAGGGAAGCACGGCCACGACGAGCTCGTGGCCATGGCAGACGATGGCTTCGGCCTCGAACAGAGCGACGAATACGAAGGTGGATCCGCACGGGAAGGAGAGGGAAATGGTTGGGAGCCTCACTGACGGTGTCCTGGACTAGGGGGTACTCACCACGTCGTCTCCCGATCTATTAGATTGGGCCGAGGACCCCCGTGGCCGTATACTCATGGGCCAGTTCGGACGGCTACCGCATACAAGCAAGATTCCACAAGACTTGGCAATCAAGACAAGGACTTCTCCCCACCGGCGTATTCGGCTAGGACTCTTGTTATCCTAGGCCTCCGGTGCATTATATAAACCGAGGCCAGGCTAGTCGATAGATAGACAATATATACAACAATCATACCATAGGCTAGCTTCTAGGGTTTAGCCTCCTTGATCTCGTGGTAGATCTACTCTTGTACTACCCATATCATCAATATTAATCAAGCAGGAGTAGGGTATTACCTCCATCGAGAGGGCCCGAACCTGGGTAAAAAGTATCGTGTCCCTTGTCTCCTGTTACCATCCGGCCTTGACGCACAGTTCGGGACCCCCTACCCGAGATCCGCCGGTTTTGACACCGACATTGGTGCTTTCATTGAGATTTCCGCTGTGTGATCGACAAAAGGATCGATGGCTCGCCTGCAGATCAACTGCGACTTCGGCATCTTCGTCACCAGCTCGACTGGTCACCTTGGTTCGACCAAGAATTGCGCCCCGTGTTCGGATCACCATGTCCGGACGAGGGCCTTCATCAAACATCAACTCCGATCTCTATCAAGATCACGGAGGAATCATCTATGGAGCTCGGGGGCTCAACGTCAACATTGCCCTCAAGAGACCGTGCTGTTTTTCTGGACAGCGAATTCGTATCTGCCACCACCACCTCCTCGAGTATCTCTTTGACGATCGCTTTGGTGGAATTGTGCGGAATTGAGTCTACAACAACCCTGGAAAATTTCGTCGAGTTCCGATGGAGGAATCTCTGGCAATCCACGATATACCGGAGCCCTATCAAATCTGGAGGGGAATTTGGATGAGTTTAGGGCGTGGTGTCCAGCTTCTAGCTCGGAAGTCCTTTGGAAGATCCAACCGTTGATCGGCTGCGGAATTCCTATATCTACCACCTCTCAAAATTTCGGTTCAATCCGACCGTCCAAACTCCAGGAACCTTCCGATTAGTGCATCACTTTTCGGATCTGTTTTGTACGTGAAAACGAATCCGACTCGAGTTCATCTTTTTTATGAACAGGATTTCGGACATCCCTTTTGAAGGAAGTTTTGTATGGGGTATTGTGTTTTGTTCCCGAACACATCCCACTAACTGTAAGATCTTTTGAACATGATCTTCAACATCATGCTGGTGTCAAACCAGTCCAGCAATATTACTCCACGGCTGCCGACCTGCGCTAGACACGGCGTCACTTTGTTGAGCCGAGCTCAACCTTTTCGGATCATCATCTCAGCAAGCCGAACAAGAGCCCGGCATCGCGAAGGATAAATCATCACCAACATCGCCGCCCCACGGATTACACGGAGCGGGCATACCGGCATCGCCGCACGGTCGCTTCATCAAGCCGGCATCGACCACGTCACGACCTGCATCGACAGGGCCGCACTATTGCTTCTTCAAGCTGGTGCCCATCACGCCGACCTACTTCGACTCATCGGCTGACATCGAGGCTTCGACATCTCGGCTGGACCGGGGGCTTCGCCATCTCTTCATCAACTTACTCCGGACACTTCGGCGTCACTAGCCGACCAGCTCCGTCACGTTAGCTGGGCCGAGGGCTTTGCCTCGGCGAGTCAACCTTTACCAGCATTGCCATGCCGTCGTTTTATCGCCCATCAGGCAATGGGTGTGCGGAGCGGGTCCCAATTTTGGGAATCACCTTCCTTCGGATTGCTACAACAAATAAACCAGGTGCTATTAATCCTAGTATTTTTTGCTTGTTTGGGTTCAATTTTTCCCAAGGAATTATTACTCTGGTTTGTCCATCATATGTACACAGGTCTATGAAATGGTGGTCCAGGAAAATGATCCGGGGACTTCGGCGTCACTCTGCCGGTCTGCATTGATCGTGCTATGTCACCACTTCGGCGTGTCAAGCTCTTCGCTCCGCCACCTTGGGACCAGCTTAAGGAATGGAACCTTGCCCCGCATCAAGCTCGGACCGCGTCATCAATACCAAACACATTAACCAGCTAAGTCGCTTTCATGCTCAAAGCTTTAATTTCTAACTTCCGTTCGGTTCGACCAAGCATTATACTTTTTTGGAAAAAAGTTGCTTCTAAAAAATTTCCTTGTCCAAACCTTGTTTGTGACGCATAAATTCAAATACCCCGTTTACTTGGGGGCTTCCTTTATGAAGCTTTTCCTGTTGCATATGATTATACTTGTACGGCGTCGTTCCTTGTTCGTGTATTACGCCACAATATGCACCACATTGACTTAAGCGATTTGCAAGCTGGGTTGCCTTGCTCCTGTGTTTAACCCTACGTTCCCGATTGTTCGGCCAGGGATTAAAGGGAGCACCTCTGCGATTGTCACGATTGGGTCACCCGAGCCAGACCTCAGACTGGGTGAAGCCGAAAGCTAGCGCTCTTATAGTTATTCAATGATGGTCGGCACACAACGGAACTCATGAGTACAAAAAATCTATTGCACAAGTCTCATAATAACAATGAGCACCGAAGAAAGGTATCGGTGGGGGTACTATTTTCTTCGAAGATGCTTCTTACACTTCACGGTAATATAGCATAAGTTCCCTGAGCGTGCTTTGTCTGTTACAGCCTTATGGACCGATTGCTTGGTTATTGGAAACACCGTCGATATTCTCGACCGATGGAGTACATAACACTTTTCGGTCCTTGACCGAAGAGGGAGAAGCTGACGGTCGGTTAAGACGCGTTTAAAGTTTGGTTGAACATAGATATGATATAAGTACTTTGGTACATGAAATCATTCTTTCACCCAAGTCACTTGGGGGCTCTTAAATTTATATGAGCTATTTTATAGTAAATGTGTTCTCTTCTTGGTCGTTGCAAAGTCTTTTTCTATCGCTCCTTTTTCGACGTGAGTGTGTGGTCAATAGCCAGCCGTAGGCTGACCCGCTTGAAGTCTCGAGATCGGATGTGTAATGTTGAAGCACGACAGAAGCACTCTTTTTTTCTAAGACCAATTTTCGGATTGGCACCGAACACTTGATATTGTTCGGACGTCATGTTTTTACTGACGTTTCTTGGTTTTCCAAGCTTTTTGGCACTTTTAAACTATTTGTGCTTTTCCAGCATTAGTCTCGCAGTGCAACGCCGGACACCTTTAGGGATTCGGCAAAAACATTCTCAGATATTGCTATATATGCATCGGTTTCGAATTGTGTCTTCGGTCAATAGTTGGGTTGCCCGGCTCCTGCACTTGCTTCCTACGTTCTGTTTTGTTTGGCTAGGCGTGCAAAGGGAGAACCACTGCGATTGTGCTTCCAGCTCACATGGTTAAGCACCTTAGTGGAGAAAGCCGAAAACTGACTGTCACAATAAGCGTAAACTGGTCAGCGATCCGATGACTATGACAGGCCATTCATAACATTGGCCGAAGTGTTTATGGCTTGAGCTCGACTGTCGCCGAACACTACCGGGGGCTATTAACTGGCCTCCCAAACTAAATCCTCGATATTTTTCTCTTACATTCGAGCCGAGGTTTCATGTTCATGCTTAGCATGAAAACCCAAAGAAAGGAACCGATAGCGGGACTATTTTCTTTGGAAGACATTTCTTCTGCTAAATAGTAATATAACATATCTCTTTGCGTACCTTTGTTCATAAAACCGTGTGGCCAGATTGCCTTGTTTGTCGTAAATCTTTTCCCTCATAAAGGCTTTATAAAGTAGGACAAACACTCCTCGGCTACTGGCCAAGGAGGTGGAAGCCGATGGTCGGTCAACAAAGTTTTGTACAATGCGGATCCGAGCATTAATGACGTAAAGTACTTGGATACATAGAGTCATTACTCATAATTTGTGATTTTACTATGGATATTGATCCTTAATTCGGCCACCCGTGCCCGCATTAAGGCTCGGGGGCTACTGGGCTTCGGGCTTATTATTTACAAATATTAAAGGGGCACATCAATCCCCTGATCTGGTGTTGCCACCTGACCAGTGTCTCGGGGACTACTGAATTGCTTGTCCAATACAGAAAATTTTATGTGCAATATAGTTTCCGAGGAGATTTTGATCCTCAGGTTGGTCGGCCGCACCCAACCTAAGTCATGAGGACTGAGCACGCCGCTTTTGTGTCCTGAAGTATTCTGCCGAGCTAGGACTTGATCCTCAGGCCGATTTTGCAAATCAACCTGAGTCTCAGCGGCTACTGGGATCAGCGGTCTTATGTCATCCTTCATGTGCATCTCGGGTTTTAGACCGATACACACCTTGAGGGCTACCGGCTATATATCTCGGCAGAGAATAAATTGCACCAATAAAAAATATTGACAAAAATCGGCCCATAGTCGGGGTGGTGCACCACCTCGGAAGCAGTCCGGCATAAAGCTCGGGTGCTAGTGGCTGGCTCCATAGAGGGCATTTCCGGCATTAAGCTCGGCTAAACTCCTTCAACTTTTTTGAACCAAGGTGATATGACACCTCGGATATAGTCCCGCATTGGAGCCTGGACACAGTCCGGTGTTGGAGCTCGGATATACAGTCCGGCGTTGGAGCTCGGATACATAGTCCGGCGTTGGAGCTCGGATACATTCCGGCGCTAGAGCTGGGAAGCGGTCCGGCGTTGGTGCTCGGCTGCAAAAGATACCTCGAATGCAGTCCGGCGTTGGAGCTCGGACGCAAGAGGACCCTGCCTCCCGGGAACAACTTCAAACCCGAGGTGTGGCATAAAAATAAACAAGGCATTGATAAAGGCCGGAAACTTAAAGGGGCTCCTCGGATACCCGACGTGTAAACTCGTCGAATGCATTTCGGCAATCCTCAAGATCGAAGATAAAGAAGATTTGTTGAACCAGTTTTCAGGACCGGCAACCGAAGATGAAGAACAGTTCAGAAGAATCGAGGAGCATCCCTAACTTGAAGACCGGTTCAGGGGGCTACTAACGGTGTCCTGGACTAGGGGGTACTCACCACGTCATCTCTCGATCTATTAGATTGGGCCGAGGACCCCCGTGGCCGTATACTCATGGGCCAGTTCGGACGGCTACCGCATACAAGGAAGATTCCACAAGAGTTGGCGATCAAGACAAGGACTTCTCCCCACCGGCGTATTCGGCTAGGACTCTTGTTATCCTAGGCCTCCGGTGCATTATATAAACCGAGGCCAGGCTAGTCGATAGATAGACAATATATACAACAATCATACCATAGGCTAGCTTCTAGGGTTTAGCCTCCTTGATCTCGTGGTAGATCTACTCTTGTACTACCCATATCATCAATATTAATCAAGCAGGAGTAGGGTATTACCTCCATCGAGAGGGCCCGAACCTGGGTAAAAAACATCGTGTCCCTTGTCTCCTGTTACCATCCGGCCTTGACGCACAGTTCGGGACCCCCTACCAGAGATCCGCCGGTTTTGACACCGACACTCACCGCGGAGGCACACGATGGCCCGTTGGTGGCTTAGGAGCAGCAGAACGGCGACAATCGTCGCGGATGCACCGGTGACCGAAGGTTGAAGACGACGACGAATCCGGCGATGTAGGGGCTCACACCAAGGAATCGAGGGTGAGTACGATGCAGCGGATGACGACGGAGCCTATGGTTCAGCTCCTAGGTGCCAGGGTCGACGGTGGCCGCGTGGACGAGTCAAGGCATGGCGATGGCGGCGCGGTTGCGAGCGAAGAGAGAGGAGGGCGACGCGAGGGAAAAACGGAGGGGGCTAGGGTTGCGCCAAGGTTTCAGGAGAGCCTATATATGTGGGGGGGGGGAGTCGGTGGATGGCCGGCGCATGTGCATCACCGGCAATGGTGCCGGTGGATGAGCGCCACGCCCACCCCTGCTTTTGTAGCTGGAGATGGGGGGCAAGCGGGGTGTGGGTTGGGCCGAAACTGCTCTGTGGTCACTAGGGCCCAGATGCACAGTAATTTCCTATTTTCCCTTTTATGTAATTAAGTTAGCTACTGTTTCGTATTAACTCGAGTGACGAAAATGAATTTAGTCAAACATGAAATCTGGCACACATTTCAAGAACAACATTGTGGTGTTGCATAAAAAGTTTTAGAGCCACTGGAATTGTTCAAGCATTTTTAGAAAATGAAAAGGCCATTTAAAATGCTGCTGGACCAGAGAATAAATTCCCAGGGGCAAATTGGGAGTTGCAAAAATGTTGGTTTCAACATGACAAATATTTAGAGATTAGTTTCCATGGGATGAACTATTTTTTTGCATGACAGATGAAATAAATAATTGACATGCATTTGAATTTGAATTTGAAGTAGATTTTAGACAAGTGGCATTTTGGCTTAGGAAAGCATGACGACAATGCATCATTAGGGGCGATTACTGTAGCAAGATTCTCGGGGCGTTACACATAAGTACCCCGCTCCAAACGATCAATTTGGGGCTGATCGTATTCGAATCTAGCCGTTAAACCTCATGATCATTAGGGGGCTTCCTGTTCAAACATAGGTTGTATTTGAACCAAAGATAACATAGCTGTCAGTACCCTCTTGATCAGCGCAATGCCAAACTCACTAGGGGGCTTCTTGATCGTATTCGAATCATAGCTTAACCCCTTTTGGGTCCGACTTGGATCATATTCGAATCAGGTTCGTTAAAAACCTCTCAAGGTCATTTGGGGGCATCCTGTTCAAACATAGGTCGTATTCGAACCAAAGAGAACATAGCTGTCAGTACCCTCTTGATTGTCGCAACGCCAAAGCCACTAGGGGCTACATGATCATATTCGAATCCTAGCTTAACCCCTTTGGAACGATTTACTGATCGTATTCGAATCAGAAACCTCAATTTTTATTTGGTTTAAGTTTTTGCAAACAATCTTTGGTTTTGTCTTGAGACTTTTTTGTTCAGATCTAAGTATAAGTGTGGTTTCATTTAAACCCGGCTTGGCTTTGGACGATAAGTCGCCAGCATGTGACAATCATCATATATTTGGAAGTATTGGCTTCTAAGGATTGGGTTATCGTCCTTACTGCACATGTCATGTAAACCGGCAGTACAAATTCAATATCACAATGGTTATATGTGGGATATTATGACCCGCCCTGCGGTAAACCGCCAAGGGATCTTGTGATCTACTTGTGTGCAGGATAAGACTACATTTTGGTGGTTACCCGCCCTGGCTTTTGACGTTAAGTTGCCAGGGCATATGTTGTTTAAACTATGTGCAGGATTTACAGATCTATGATTTACATAAATGATTAAGTTCCAACCCATCATCAAAGATTGAAATTGGTGTCTCAAAAGGGTTATCAATTCTTGATTTTCTCAAAGGCTATAAGCCGCCGGGTTATAAAAATTTCGGCTTACAATGGAGGCATATAAAATCGCCATCGACCAAGAGCCGCCGGGTATTTAAACTCCGGATTTACTTGTCAAACAAATAAGGTATTCGAATTCACTTTGGCGCAATGGCTATTATTTTATCAATGGATATGATTTATTCTACAATGGAAAGAATAGTCCTGAGTCGCTGCAGTCTTACGACCCGGCACTTGGGGGATACATTATTCAGATTGAGATTATATCAAATATGCAAGTCCCATGTCACTGCTAGCATGCACCATGGCACTTGGGGGCTAATGCAAAGTCATTTTTACTGGCCTTATTGAAGACCCGACTCATCACATTATAATGAGCCGGCCCTTGGAGGCTACACATTGCTGCTCAAATTTACATGATCATATCTATAAAGTCCCTGCTCATTATTGCATAATGACCCGGCCCTTGGGGGTTACACTGGTTGAAGTTTTTATGAGCATAAAGCAATTTCAAGTCCCAGGTTGCTGCAAGCATGACAACCCGGCACTTGGGGGCTATTATGTGGAATACTCAGTTTTGACTAGTGATTGAGATGAACAACATGGATTTCTTCAAAGTGGTGATATTTATATTGAAGCAAGTCTTAAGTCATCACTTTGCTCTGCTCAAGACTTGGGGGCTATAGGTAATATGGATATGATGGAGGGAAATCTTCAAAATTCTCAATTTTGACCCGACGTCGGCAACAATTATGACTCGGCATCATCTATTTATAACCCGACAAGTTTTTTCATCTTTAAGCCGGTTGAAGGTCACATGGGTATTTCAAGACCAATATTTTTAAGCATTGGGAGCTGAGTCAACTGAATTATTCTTCACAGTCTTTTCTCTGTGAGAAACCAACGTCAGCAAATTGATTATGAAGTTGGCTTATTGACCCGGATTTTTGTAGGAGGAAATAACAAGGAGTTAAGGATGATCAGGTGCCGGCTTACAAGAATATTTAAACCCGGAGCATAACCTGTTAAAATTGTTCTTGTGTTTTGTTTATAGGACCAGTTTAACATGGATGAATCCAAATTAAACTGGGGCTAGTGTCGGGGATATACCCCGCGGTATGACCCGGCCGGAGATATGACCCGGCTGGGACTTGGTATTTCATTGGTAAGCCGGCAAATTGTTTAAACCAGAGGTTAAGCCAGCGGGAACAGTTAAGCAGGTTAAGCCGACGGACACAGTCATGTAAGCTGGGGGACACAGTCATGTAAGCCGGCAGACACAGTCATGTAACCCGGCAGACATAGTCATGTAACCCGGCAGACACAATCATATAAGTCAGATAGTTAAGCAGACAGTTAAGTCGGACAGTAAACCGGCTTATGTTAAGAAGCCCAAGATGTTAAGAAGCCCAAGACGTTAAGAGGCCCATTGTGAGAAGCCTATGGTAAGACGTCAAAATAGGTTAAGTCCTAATCTGAGTTTGAATCTACATGTAACCCGCCCCTTCAACATATATAAGGAGGGGCAGGGCTCCCAAGAGGGGCAAGTTGAATAATCATTAAGTCTAGACACAACTAGGAGAGCCGGAGTTAAGGCGACTCCCTGATGATGATAATGAGACCTAGCCACAAACATCATGTAGGGTTGTTACCGGATGATGTTTCCCAGGGCCCGAAGCTGTATAAATCTTCGTCTTGCGTGTTGCATATCTCGATTCCGATCAACCCCTTCAAGCTACCGCATAGATGCGTTGGCCTCACGACTAAGTCCTCACACTAGGACATCTGCCGTGACGTTTCCACGACACAAACCAATATTTACCCCTATTGTTTTGTTGTGTTCACATGATTAAGCTACTGTAGTAATAATGTTTTATAGCTTTTGTCTGAATAAAATGCCAAGTAAATCCTTTAGGATCTTCTTGGGTGATTGTTGTTTGATCTTGCTGATAAAAACAGAAAGTATGCGCTCACGAAAATAATAATTATTTTTTACCATAGAGTGATAAAATACCAATTCCAACTGCAGTAGATCAATATACTCTTTATCCTGGGGGTCCTAATTTTTCAGAATTTTTGGAGTTACAGAAGTATTTGTAACCTCCAGATTGCTACAGGCTGTTCTGTTTTTGACAGATTCTGTCTTCTATGTGTTGTTTGCTTATTTTGATGAATCTATGAGTAGTATCGGAGGGTATGAACCATAGAGAAGTTGGAATACAGTAGATATTACACCAATATGAATATAGAATGAGTTCACAACAGTACCAAAAGTGGTGATTTATTTTCTTATACTAACTGAGCTTACGAGTTTTCTGTTGAGTTTTGTGTTGTGAAGTTTTCAAGTTTTGGGTAAAGATTCGATGGACTATGGAATAAGGAGTGGCAAGAGCCTAAGCTTGGGAATTCCCAAGGCACCCCAAGGTAATATTCAAGGACAACCAAGAGCCTAAGCTTGGGGATGCCCCGGATGGTATCCTGTCTTTCGTCTTCGTTCATCGGTAACTTTACTTGGAGCTATATTTTTATTCACCACATGATATGTGTTTTGCTTGGAGCGTCATTTTATTTTATTTTGTTTTGTTTTGCTTGCTGTTTGAATAATATCCCAAGATCTGTAATTCTTAAATTTTGGAGTCTTCACATAGTTACATAATTATTCAACTACTCATTGATCTTCACTTATATCTTTTGGAGCAGTTTGTCATTTGCTCTAGTACTTCACTTATATCTTTTTGGACACGGCGATAATTTTATTCTGAAGAAATTGTTGAACTCTCATGCTTCACTTATATCATTTTGAGAGTCTTTTAGAAAAGCATGGTAATTTGCTTTGGTTATGAATTTAGTCCTAATATGATGGGCATCCAAGAGGGATATAATAAAAACTTTCATATAAAGTGCATTGCATACAATGTGAAGTTTGATTCCTTATGATTGTTTTGAGATATGAGGATGGTGATATTAGAGTCATGCTAGTTGAGTAGTTGTGAATTTGAGAAATACTCGTGTTGAGGTTTGCAAGTCCCGTAGCATGCACGTATGGTAACCGTTGTGTAACAAATTTGAAGCATGAGGTGTTTCTTTGATTGTCTTCCTTATGAGTGGCGGTCGGGGATGAGCGATGGTCTTTTTCTACCAATCTATCCCCCTGGGAGCATGCACGTAGTGCTTGGTTTTGATGACTTGTAGATTTTTGCAATAAGTATGTGAGTTCTTTATGACTAATGTTGAGTCCATGGATTATACACACTCTCACCCTTCCACAGTTGCTAGCCTCTCTAGTACCGCGCAACTTTCATCGGTACCACAAACCCACCATTTACCTTCTTCAAAACAGGCACCATACCTACGTATTATGGCATTTCCATATCCATTCCGATATATATTGCCATGCAACTTTCCACCGTTTCGTTTATTATGACTGATACGTCTCCAACGTATCTATAATTTTTGATTGTTCCGTGCTATTATATTATCTATTTTGGATGTTAATGGGCTTATTTTTACACTTTTATATTATTTTTGGGACTAACCTATTAACCGGAGGCCTAACCCAAATTGCTGTTTTTTTGCCTATTTTAGTGTTTCCCCGAAAAGGAATATCAAACGGAGTCCAAACGGAATGAAACCTTCGGGAGCGTTATTTTTGGAACAAACGTGATCCAGGAGACTTGGAGTGGACGCCAAGAAACAATCAAGGAGGCCACGAGGCAGGGGGCATGCCCACCCCCTCATGGGCCCCTTTTTGCTCCACCAACCTACTTCTTCCTCCTATATATATACATATACCCCGCAAACATCCAGAAGCATGACGAAACCCTATTTCCACCACCGCAACCTTCTGTACCCAAGAGATCCCATCTTGGGGCCTTTTCCGGAGCTCCGCCGGAGGGGACATTGATCATGGAGGGCCTCTACATCAACTCCATGGCCCCTCCGATGATGTGTGAGTAGTTTACTTCAGATCTTCGGGTCCATAGCTAGTAGCTAGATGGCTTCTTCTCTCTCTTTGGATCTCAATACAAAGTTCTCCTCGATTCTCTTGGAGATCTATTTGATGTAATCTTTTTTGCGGTGTGTTTGTCGAAATCCGATGAATTGTGGGTTTATGATCAAGTTTATCTATGAAGAATATTTGAATCTTCTCTGAATTCTTTTATGTATGATTGGTTTATCTTTGCAAGTTTCTTCGAATTGTCAGTTTGGTTTGGCCTACTAGATTGATCTTTCTTGCAATGGGAGAAGTGCTTAGCTTTGGGTTCAATCTTGCGGTGCTCGATCCCAGTGACAGAAAGGGAAACGACACGTATTGTATTGTTGCCATCGAGGATAAAAAGATGGGGTTTACATCATATTGCATGAGTTTATCCCTCTACATCATGTCATCTTGCTTAAGGCGTTACTCTGTTCTTATGAACTTAATACTCTAGATGCATGCTGGATAGCGGTCGATGTGTGGAGTAACAGTAGTAGATGCAGAATCGTTTCGGTCTACTTGTCACGGACGTGATGCCTATATACATGATCATGCCTAGATATTCTCATAATTATTCGCTTTTCTATCAATTGCTTGATACGTCTCCAACGTATCTATAATTTTTGATTGCCCCATGCTATTATATTATCTGTTTTGGATGTTAATGGGCTTTATTTTACACTTTTATATCCTTTTTGGGACTAACCTATTAACCGGAGGTCCAACCCAAATTGTTTTTTTCCTATTTCAGTGTTTCACAGAAAAGGAATATCGAAAGAAGTCCAAATGGAATGAAACCTTCGGGAACGTGATTTTCTCAACAAACGTGATCCAGGAGACTTGGAGTGGGCGTCAAGAAACAATCAAGGAGGCCACGAGGCAGGGGGAGCGCTCTCCACCCTCGTGGGCCCCTCGTTGCTCCACCGACCTACTTATTCCTCCTATATAAGTCCACGTACCCCGCAAACATCCAGGAGCACCACGAAAACCTAATTCCATCGCCGCAACCTTCTGTACCCAAGAGATCCCATCTTGGGGCCTTTTTCGGAGCTCCGCCGGAGGGGGCATTGGTCATGGAGGGCCTCTACATCAACTCCATGGCCTCTCCGGTGATGTGTGAGTAGTTTACTCCAGACCTTCGGGTCCATAGCTAGTAGCTAGATGGATTCTTCTCTCTCTTTGGATCCCAATACAAAGTTCTCCTCGATTCTCTTGGAGATCTATTCGAGGTAATCTTCTTTTGCAGTGTGTTTGTCAAGATCCGATGAATTGTGGGTTTATGATCTAGATTATCTATGAACAATATTTGATTCTTCTCTGAATTCTTTTATGTATGATTGGTTTATCTTTGCAAGTCTCTTCGAATTATCAGTTTGGTTTGGCCTACTAGATTGATCTTTCTTGCAATGGGAGAAGTGCTTAGCTTTGGGTTCAATCTTGCGGTGCTCGATCCCAGCGACAGTAGGGGAAATGACACGTATTGTATTGTTGCCATCGAGGATAAAAAGATGGGGTTTATATCATATTGCATGAGTTTATCCCTCTACATCATGTCATCTTGCTTAATGCGTTACTCTGTTCTTATGAACTTAATACTCTACACTATAAAAAAATACACTTCCGTGATGATACGTGTTTGTCACAGTAGGTCGCGTTTTTTGTCATGCATGTACATCCATGACAAATTTATGACAGAAGCAAGATAGTCATACCTGTGCTGTCGTAGAAGTGTTCCATGACATTACCAAAATTATCATCACGGAAGTGTCCACTTCCATGACGATAAATCGCGCGTCACAGAAGTGCTTTCGTCAAGGGTGACCGACACGTGGCATCCACCGTAACGAAACGTCGTTAAGCTATCGGGTCGGGTTTTGGATCTGATAACCCGTTAACAGCCCCGACCAATGGGGATTTTCCATGTGTAAAATCAACATTGGCTGGAGGAGACACGTGTCAGGTCCGCGTTGGCACAGGTGTCACTCATCCAATGGGCGAGACGTGCCTATGAGATGTTGACACGTGGGCCAGCCCATCAAGTTTAAATGGGCCGGCCCAACTGAAGGCCCACAAGATTTTGCGGACCATAATGGGCCGGCCCAGCTAAAGGCCCACGAGATTTTGCGGGCCATAATGGGCTGGCCCAGCTAAAGGCCCACAAGATTTTGCGGGCCATAATGGGTCGGCCCAGGTAAAGGCCCACAAGATTTTTGTGTGCCATAATGGGCCGGCCCAGGTAAAGGCCCACAAGATTCTTGCGGATCATAATGAGCCAGCCCAGCTAAAGGCCCATGAGATTTCGCCGACATTAATGGGTCGGCCCAGCTGTAGGCCCACAAGATTTTGAGGACCGTAGTAGGCCGGCCCATTAACTGGCTGCCATGTTTTGGGCCAAATGCCGGCCCATATTTGATCCGGTCCATTAATGGCCTGCCACACTCCGGGCCTAATAGTAGCCCATATGAGATCCGGCCCGTTAAAAGCCTACCACGTTCTGGGCCAAATTACGGCCCAGATCAGGTCCGACCCTTTAAGAGGCTTTGGGCTCAATTATGGCCCATATCAGATTCGGCCCGTCAACTGGACACTATGCTTTTGGGCCCACTTGCTAAAGGCCCAGTTAGTAATTCGGCCTGATATTAGTTTTGGCCTGTTAAGGGCCCGTTTAACATTTCGTCCCTATATTAATTTCAGCCTGTTAAAAGCCTATCATATAGTTGGGCCTAACTACGGCCCGGTTTGCATCCGGCCTGCTCGCAGATGATATCTGATTGGGCCAAACAAGGACCGAGACAATTTTGGCCTGTTAAAAGCCCGTGATTTGATTCGCACAATCATGGGCCGGGGTTCATTTCGGGCTGCTGCCGGCCCGTGAGCTGTTCGGCACGTTTCAGGCCCAACCTACATCGTGATTGCATGACAGCCCAATTATGTACCATAATTTTACGGTTTGGCCGGTTTACTACGAAGACAGGATATATATATAGTAAAATAACTGTAGCATCGTGAATAAGAAAAAACTTAGACTATACAATAAAGAAATTATGGTATATTACATCCACTTGGCATCAAAGTTTTCCACTATGATAATAAAGCACAAGCAGACAATAGATTACATACACTGGGCATCAAAGATCGCCACCAGTGCAAATAAACACGCCGACAAAATAATATACAAAACTGATAGCACTTCAATAGAGTTCAAGAAAGGTTAGCCCTGCTGGGGAGCTGCAGCGCAAGCAGCTGAGCAAGATGATGAGACTGCGCTTGTTCAACACTTATATCTTCCTCACTCTGAAAGATAAATAAGCAGACAGATGACAAATTTTGCACATAAAAGTATCAGTCTGACAATTCATCACATTTCTTACTGACGAATAAAGTGACACGGTTTAAAATTGCATTAACACTATATGGTATTGTTCAGGTCAAGACATGGCAGGAAATGACATTGTGAAGGAGTTGGCAGCTTCACGACACCACTGGATTACAGATCAAGAACTCATAAGTATCAATGGTTAGTGTGCTGTCAATTTATACCATTTCAGATTGGTAAATAAAGAGACGGTTTAAATAATAGTAGAATGATATGACATTCTTCATAGTTAAGACATTGCAGAATATGACATTGTGCTGTAGTGGGTAGGTTCACCACACCACTGGATTACGGATGAAGAACAGAAGCATACATGCAGTGCAAAAGAAGATCACTTGCTCCGTATAGTTTAATTTACATGGTATGAAGAAGGAACTTGGTTGTACAACTGAAAACTTTTGTTTATGAACTACATAATAAACTTTAAACAAGCAATTTGATGCAAACACCAAAAATAAACAGCTGTTGCAGTCATGCCTAACCAAATATATACAACAAAGTTTGAAGGCTTGAGATGGACAAACTTACATTATTGGTGAAGACAGGCTCTATAAAGGCCTTGTCCATGCTGATGGGGGGGGGGCAATTCAAGAAGTTTACCACAGAATCTTCTTCAAAATCATTGCCTTTATTCTACATTTTGTTAAGAGTAAATATAGATGTGATAATATACGAAAAAATGGAGAATATTTAAGATAAGATGAAGAGTGATGCTACATAACCAAGTAGCTATAAATGTAAGTGCAGCGATACAGGCAAAAGGTATAGCCAAGAGCAATGCACAACTAAACTTCTTCAGTACCAACCTTATGGTGAGAGTAAATATAGATCTGATGTGTAGAAAATGGAGGGCAAAGGAAAATAAGCTGCAGAGTGATGGTACATGAACAACTACATGTCATTATAAGTACACTGATAAAGGACAGCATGTACTTACAAGAACAATGCAGAGCTAAAAAACATTGGCATTGGATATATTCTACACTAATGTAACCATTCATACAGATCAGATAATTTGGAGCGAACAGTTGATAAGCAAGCTATCATGCATACTGCTGTCATGTAATGAACCAGGTATGTATGCAAGTACAGTGATACAGGACAACAGGTACTAACAAGAGCAAAGCAGCGGGCAGCATATTTGCGATATCCTGTCATTCTTGTCAAACCGGAATTCTTCTTCGAGCAGATTTCCTGCAAAAAAGATCTGTAAGGCACATGCGGAAAAGTAGAAATTCAAATTTTCATGTGATTTCATAGACAGTACCTCATCCTGGGAAGGAGACCAGTGCATAACAAGGTTTTCCATTCAATGTCTTCTAAATTTAGCACAGGAGACTTCACTGGAAATTCGTTTATAGACTTGCCATCAAAGTGTGATTTCCTCAGGTAACACCGATACTGCTGCAATGCTTCCTTGAAAATCACAAGCAAGCTTTGCTCGTCATGACTATCCAGATTGACCCTTGCCTAGTTACAACAATGTAATGTAAATCATTGATGTGTTCAATTAGTAGAAAACAGGAAAGTAATAACCATGAATAATAGCACTTACACGTAAGTTGGACAAGAAGATGTGAAAATGGTGTTTGTCTTCACAATAATCTTACCATGATGGGAATATATGCACGTAGTCCCTAACAACATTGAAAGCATTGTCTTTTAAACTGGGAATAAATGGAATGGGGTTCCAATCTGCAAAAATTGGCCGTCTCTGCAGTTGGGATAGGTCTTCGGCCGGTGAACTTGCTGTACTTTTTGCTGGAGTGGGATTTTTCTATGGTACAACTAGTGCTATGGCAAATGAAATCGGTATACCTTTTGTTGGAGTGCAGGTCCTGTGTGGTGGTGCTAGTGGTGTGGCCAGTGAAGTATGGGTACAGTCTGCTGGAGTTGGTCCTACGTTTTGTGTCACTGGTTGTACAACCAATATAAGTGGGGTGCTGTCTGATTTCTCCGGCACCACCACGTTTTTCAAGGACTTTGCTGGTGCTCCTTCAGGTTCGGCAATCACCCTCTTCCTTTTTGATGTCTGATGCACAAGAACAACATTTGAGTGGAAAAAACATGGTATGATGACAGATGGAATATGTATTGATAATGGATGGGCATGGCATCTCGACATATATGATGAGTAAACTAAGCAGATGGCGGTGCAACAAAGTAGAAGAAATGCAAGACAACATATGCAAGATACCCGCAATCAATAAAACATTGCCAAATTAGAATAGGCACCCTGATGGGTGAACAGGACAGGCCATCTGCCTTTGACTCCTCGAGGTTAGAATAGTCATTAGGATCATATTCTGAACAAGAATCAACAGGTGGGGAGTGTATGAGTTTCATTGCATCCAGAAAGGCACTCAATGCCTTGGTGCCAATTTTGTAAGTCATTGCAGTGTTTAGCTTCAAGAGTGGACTGCTGCTAGTGCGACACAAAGCAACTACACAGATCATAGTGTAGATATAACGGGAAAACCTTAAGCATGAGAGTAAAATCAGCAAAGTGGAACTTGCTGGAATATATGTGCTAGTATTACCGATTCGGCTAGAAAGGCTTCGGATACCAGCTCTCTTCAAGTGAAGGTGCAGTACTGTTAATATCAGTGTAACTCTCAAAGGCGACACAACTCCCCGCATTTCCTTGCTATTCTTATAGGATTCAAGTGGGCAGGCCACTACAAATCCTATTCCTATGTTTACAAGATCCTACGAATCAAAGAGGCTCAAAGTGTCCATCACAACCGACCGTATAGACCTCTATGCTGCAAATGTCCCTGCTCATCTTTAGTACAAGGTACATACTGTACTACTACCATACTCCCTCCGTTCCGAAATATAAGTCTTGGTAGAGATTTCCACTATGGATCACATACAGATGTATCTAGATACATTTTAGAGTGTAGATTCACTCATTTTGCTCCATATGTAGTCCATGGTGGAATCTATACAAAGACTTGTATTTAGGAACAGAGAGAGTACATATTAAAGAAGAATGGAAGAGGAACATGGTAAAGAAGAGCAAGCAGATTTTGGATAACAAAATGTTGGTTGCGCAGTGCCCACACATGATGAACCAGAGCGCATTAAGAATGCAACTCCTAGCTGTCTCTCGACCATTTCAGGCGGTTGGATGAAGATCCTACATCTCCTAACCCTTCTTCTTCCTCGTCTCTGATTCTTCCCATACAGAACACCGCACGGGCCGCCGGCCGGACCACCGGCCCCCACCGCATGTGTTCCTCCGCCACCCCCATCCCCACCCCCACCCCAACCCCCACCCGTGTCGAGTTTTCTTCTTTCGGCGAGGCCCCACAACCACCTGAGACCCTTCGATCGCACCGGCGAACTCCGACGAGCTCTGAAAAATCGACTGACCCAATTTTGAAATTTAGTCTACTGTGATTTAACTAGTGTGGAATATAAAAGGGGAAAACCATAAGCATTGGGAGTATAGTTTTGAGCGTGCCATGGAGGATCTGAAGGTGCAAACCGGACAAAGGCAACTTCGCAACCAAGACAAGAAATCAGAGTAAAGCAGTGGCGATCTATTTTCTTGCTGCGATAAATAAGTTGAGCAGATACGAAAGAGTACCGCCTCTGGTGCGGCGCCGTGTATGCATCTGCTGAGAATTTGACGGTGCTACGGTAGCGATGGTTGTCGGTGGCATGGAAGTAGATCTAGGAGGGTAGACGGTGGCGGCGGGGCGTGGTGTACGATACGGTCGTAGGAGCGGCACCAGCAAGGTGGACGACGGCGGGGATGAAGCAAGAGGACGGGATGCAAGGATCCCGGTCCGAAGCCGTGGATGAGAGAGGTCGATCTCTTGTAATGGACGGCAGCATCGGGGTATCAGCTCCGACATGGTGGAGGAGGACGGCGGTGGATGGGGTGGCGGACGGCGACAGATGGAGGAGGGTGGGGTGGAGAGGGTGTTTTGGCGCCCACGGAGTACGAATAGGGAAAAGGGAGGTAGAGAGGAAGGGGGAACCATGTATTCAGGGCGCGCTTGTCTCAAATGCGAGGAAATTTACAAACTTATCCCCCGTTTCAAATTTCTACTACATCACATCAATATTAGTCGGTTGGGGATAGGACGGTAATCTCGCATACACCGAATATTTGCCGAGGAGAGTTTGTTTTTGGCGCCCACCATGTATGAATATGAATCGGGGAGGGAGTCGATTTCGGCCGAGGACACACTGTGTTTTGGCGCCCACCGTGTATGAATCCGGGTGAGAGGTGGTTACGTCATGTTTGGGTGAAATTACAAACCTACCCCTATCGAAACCTATAGAAATCCAGCAGATAGGCTTTGCGTGGCAGGGATAGGCAGTAGTGATTTCCATCTCGCAGATTTTGGTTTCAGGCGGTTACTGCGACTTTCCCCGCTTCGTTCAAATTTTGCAGAGTGCACGTTTACCGTGCCAACTCAATTCGAATCCCGTTTGTATTCTATTTTTTTCGGGCGGGATCCATTTTCAATTGGAATTACATTCTATATATATCATTTTTATATATACTTTCAAAAGCACAACAAAGAATTCTGCTCCTTTATATGTATAATATGATTTACAAATACAACGATCTCGAAATCTTAAGGTTGAATTCGAAAATTTTTAACCAAATTATGTTCTAGTAAAATGTATGGATCAGTAATATCTACATATTAAATAACATAGATGTGTGTGAATTCATATGAGTATGCATGTTTGATAGATCAATTTTGGTTCGAGTATGGATTGCATGTATCATCATCTCGAATTCAAATATTTGAATCCCTTTTTTGTTCACTCCTTTCACGCCCATCTCTCTCGCATGCATGCTCCTTCAGGTAGCTATCACTCTCTTTTCTCCAGCTCACCCGCACGCTCACTTCATGTTTCTCCTATCCTCGCAAACATGGTCTCTCGACATCTCCCTTGAGAAGTGTCACACTCTCCCTATCATTATACATTACACGGTTTTCATTATCTCTCACGTCTCTACTGTTCTCTGGTATCACTCGGTACCTAAGCTTTCTTTTTCACAGCCACACACACAGTCTCCACTCGTCTTTCACTTTGTCTTTCTCTCTATGGGATTCTCTCACACACCCTATATGTCTCTACATATGACTCATACCACTAAAATTACTCTCTCTCTCTCTCTCTCTCCTGTAGACACAATATTTGTTGCGGTCTCCTTTTCCTCTCCATCCCAGACTGACATTATTCATTTGTTTACCGATCAGACAACCCCGACTATTGTCTCCTCTCTCTCTCACAGACACACACACAACTCCTGCTTCCACTCCCCTTCCCGACTACCGTCTCTCTCTCACACACAAAACTCTCGCTTTCGCACCCCGACTCGTATTTCTCTCACAAACATTTATCGACTAGCTAGCCTCTAGATAGGTTTATACACCCGCACACTCGTGCTTCCACCATCGCATACATGTCTCTCTCCCGCTCCTTATATCTATGTAGATTTTTCTTCCCTTCTTGAGACACACCCTCTCGATCATGCACACACACATTATCGCCTCATTTTAAGCTGATACCTATCGCACACACACTCCTTGTGTCTTTGTCACACATGCACTCCGTCCTCCTCCACTCTCCCTCTCTCTCACACACATGGGCTTTTTGCAACAACTAGCAAGATGCCCATGCATTGCATGGAACATCAAGATGCATTTGTATGAGTAGTTTATCTTGTGGGGGAAAAGGATGAACAAGGGAAGGCCTTATTTGCAAATGTGGAGAGGGGTGTGGGTATCTTTTTGCAAAATTGCCATAGTTTCCTTCCTATCCGTCAGATATAGATCGGACGGCCTATATTGCAGGATGGCAGGCACACGTTCATCACCGACAATGCTTTTTATAAGAGTAGGGATAAAAAATAGAGTTGATGATGATGGTGGGCCTGCCATCCTGCAATGTAGGTCATCCGATTTATATCTGACGGATAGGAAGGAAAATATGGCAATTTACCCGCACTCTTCACCACATTTGCAGATAAGGCCTTCCCTCGTTCATCCTTTTCTCCCACAAGATCTTGATGTTCCGTGCAACGCACGGGCATCTTGCTAGTAAGAGTAGAAATTAGACATATACCACTTCTCGAATCTTCAAACCAACAACATTCCTCCCTTATCTCATCAAAACCGTCAAAGGAATATATTTTGAGTGAAACATAACATATTTTTAGTGCTTTACGTATTTCAAAACTAGACTTTTTTTCTATCAAATCGGTGAATATGCATTAATCTACTTTGATCGTGTGGCAACACATTGGCACATTGCTAGTAGTTATTATAATTTTTTGGACACCAGACAAATGGTGGAGTACATATACGAAGAGAAGAGGCGCACGCACGTAGTCGGCCTCTCGCTGTCTCGCACACATGAGTGTTACGTAAAGGCGACGTTAACAAATAAACCCTAAAACCCTAGGTGCATGATTGCGGCATTCGCGGGTACCGGGTACGTGGTGGAGCACCTTTGTAGGAATAGTCAGCTCGCGTGATAATTTGATCCGTAGGAGTTGATGGTCGGGACCACAGATGAACGACTTGGAGCGCGGTGGCTCGCTAGTTGCCACAGATCGAGTAGCCATGTTTAAAATATCGTTTTTTAGCGGGGTTAAGAATTCCGATTTTCAATGGCGCATTATAAGTAGTAAGTAGTTTTTAGAACGATTGGTATGGAGCGAAAATGGAATTCATAGTACTACGTACCTCCTTGGCGTATGGTTGTATGGTTTTTTTTGCGATGGAGGTTGTATGGGTTTATGTTGCGAGATGTTGAACCTGGTAGTTCTAGGGCAAATACAATGGTTTAGATTTAGATGTTGGTTTTCAGTAATGAAAATCGGAAGGGGAAACCCTTCTTTGATTAAAAAAACTACTACCTCCATTTTGGTTTACTAGTCCCCATCGTACTTTGGGTCAAAGTTTGTCCATGAATTTTACTTGTAAAATGTGAATGGAAAACGAGATGCATGCATGAACACTAGTTACTCTAACCCCCCTCTCTTCTTTAATTCTTTGCCACATCAGCATGTTTGCTATTCCCGTGTGCATGATACCAGCTAAGATACCACCATTATGGCCAGCCTTAATCATCGCATGTAATAATTTAGTGCACCTTGAAATATGAACATGTGTGGGGCGTGTATGTTTTTAATGACTTGAGACTATACCTAGCCCGGCATGCAAGATGACTTATTATGCACCGTTCCCCATACCCACAGGAAGCCCGTTCGTCTCCAAA
Source organism: Triticum urartu (assembly GCF_056163025.1). Lineage (NCBI taxonomy): Eukaryota > Viridiplantae > Streptophyta > Magnoliopsida > Poales > Poaceae > Triticum > Triticum urartu. The sequence goes on along the minus strand of NC_141875.1, from coordinate 106,921,701 downwards.
TCTTTTCCTCTCCATGTGTGGAAACAATATGCCTGCCAAACTCTCCTTCTCCCTCCGGCGGTCCCACCACTCCACCCCATGTGAAAAAATATGCATGCATGACTCTCCTCCCCCCACGCTCGTCCAATCCGTTGTGACCAGCAATATTTCCACCCCTTCGCTCCCCCGTAATTTACTCCAACAAATATGCCCACGTAGCTGTTACTTAACTGCAGGTGCATTGGGTCATTGACATATGGGCCCAATAGGGGTCTGGCCCACATGTCAGTGACGCAACTGGACCTGCAGTTAAATCAGTGCAGCTTAGTCCATATCTTACATAGGTGTGCCATTGCTCGCTATAAATACTGTGCCTCCCACGACATCGTTATCTCCTCCCCCTCATGTTCACGTTCATCGCTATCTCGCCCTCCCTCTCACGCCGACCACCATGGCATCGCCCCTCCCAAGCCCTAGGAGCCCCTCGCTGCACCGCGCGGACGGTCACGCGTCGCCGTTTCGTTCGTCGCCGCCACTAGTCGAGGAGGACGCGTCAGTGTTCCGCTCCTTGCCGCTACGCGATGCGTCACCGTTCGGTTCCTCGCCGCCACTAGTCGAGGAGGACGCCTCGGCGTTCCGCTCCTCGCCACGACGTGTCGAGGTGGACGCGTCGGCGTTGCCAATCTCGCCAGCACGCGTGCCGGAGGACGCGTCGGCTCCCCGCTACGAGGAGAACGCCGCGCCGCCCGCCGAGCCCCCAGCCTTGAGGAGCCTTGGAAAGAAATGGATGTCGCCTTGTGGGAGGCTTTGCCTCCATCAGAGCGCGCCAAAATAGAGGCGGAGAAGAAGGTCGAGGAAGAGAATCACACCGCGGAACAAGCTGCCTGGGAGGCCTATGTCGCGTCCGAGAGAGTCAGGCGATTGGCTCTTTGGCAGAAGGCTCGTGCGAGGGCCGTGAGGGTGGCGGAGGACGCCCGTGCCGACGCCCTGAGTGCACTCGGGCCCAAGCGCCTCATCTACTCTTGGCGGTACGTGGAACGGGTGCATGCTTCCAGCGAGGAGGAGTACCTGTTGGCACCGGATCACCACACCGGTGAGATCGCGCTCGCCCGCCGGCAAGCCGCCAATCAGCACCTCACGAGTTGCGAGGCTGAGGAAGAGGCGTTGTGTCAGCGTGCTGGGAAACAACCGCGCACCAGGGCACTCGTGGCGCGCCGCAAGCGCTCCTGCGAGCGCCGTGGCTTTTAGGAGGAGTATAATTTTTGTTTCGTATGGCGATCTCATTAGTTTTGGGACACAAATGATAAATCCCGAACGTTCATGAATTTTTAGCATCCTTAATTAAGTATGTAAAAGGGAAAGTTTGGAAACCTTGTGTATTCGTACGCATTTTGCAAGTATGTGCATATAGCACAAACTTTACTATATACTATCGCACTACACGTCTCTCTCGATATATGGTTGCAGACTGTGCTACTCCCTCCGTCCAGGTCAATAAGTCATCTTTGGTTGTGCACCGTGACCAAGAAGGAGGGAAGACTTATACACCTAGACGGAGGGAGTACTACTATTACTTATGTACGTGCAAATGCATGTTTTAACATTACGATGCGGTTTTTGTAAAAGTAGAAAAACAACACTAGCCAAGCTTGTGATTATTTGGTTTTCGTAAGATGACTTACACACCTAGACAGAGGGATTACAATGGTGAGGAATAAACTAGTTAAATCTTTGGTCAAAATTTAGCACAAATTACAATGATGAGGAATAAACCAGGACGGAGTAGTAGTTTAGAAGCCCAAATAAATGAGTGAGGCACCTTGTGGGAAAAGCCAGGGAAGCCGCCAAAAGAACTGGCCCTAGGAGTAGTAGCTAGGGATCGAGTGTGCGAGATGAACCGGAGAAAGTAAATGCAGAGAGATGAAATGCAAAAAAGACGGAGGGATGTGATGGTTGCTTGTCCGTTTATTTTACCAGGCCACTTATTACTGGGAGTGGTTGGGTTTTGTGATATGACGGCTTTACTGCTGCGCCATGAGCGGGGTGAGAGGTGAGACTCCCGTGCAGCGCCGCCCTCTACACTTGTACTACATCGGTCATGGTTTATTAGTCCCCCATTGAATTTGACTGAAGATTTAACTAACAAAATGTTAGTGCATGTCAACAAAAATTATATCATTGGATTCGTATTTGAACATAGTTTTGAATGATATAATTTTAGGTGACATGCATCAGCATTTATCGTACTATATATAATGTTAGTTCAATTTTTGGTCGTACTAATCTATAGTACTCCCTCCGGTCCTTTTTCTTTGCATTCTATGCTTAGCCCGCATACCAAGGAGAGGAGAGAGCAAGAAAAATCGGACTGTTTTGCCCCTGGTTTGCTACAGAAGGGACGTTGGGTAGTTATTGTGCGCATGCAACGATTGGCTCGACACCCTGTATTCTCGCACCCACGTTCTCCTTTGTCCACCTCTCTGCATGCATGCGGGTTCTCTCTCTCCGCTCAATCTCTGCATGCAGGCTCATGCGTCTCTCTCTCTCTGTGCAAAATCTTCTCAGCATCCGTGCCAATCTCTCACCCATTGCATGGCGTTTGAGCATGAACAACGCCGAGGCAAGAAGAACAGCATCGTCGCTTGATACTGGTGGAATTGGATCCAAAACAATTCGTTTAATTTTGGCAGATGAAATCTTTCCGCCAAAATTTTCAACTCCCTCCTAAACTGAACAACCAGCCATAGATTAGCAGCCCGACCAGCACCCGTACAACATGCTCAAGCGCGTGGACGCCACCGTCATCCAGGTGCATGCTGCAGTCTGCGACCGCGCCGCCTTGCACGAGTGCATCGCCATCCGCGCGCGCGCCGCACACCTCTAACACATCGCCTAGCTGCAACACGTTGTCATTAGTTAGCGCCCCGTCTTCCACAAGTGCGTTGTCGTCCACGAGCGGGAGCATGCTTCGGTACGCGAGCTTGATGTCGTCCATGTCAAGCAAGCTTTCATCCATGGTCTCACTAGGGTTGGCTATCCTACCACAACCATGATGGGTGCATTTCATCCATGGATATGTACGGGATGTAGCAGAGATGGGAGAATGGGAAGGTGAGATGGGACCGGTGGGGAGTGGGGAGGAGAGTAAGAGGTTGGCGGCTGGCTGCCTTGGGAAGGCGCGAAGGACATGCATGGGAGAGAGAGATGGGAGTAACTGCAGGCATGCGTGCGAGCGAACATAAAGGAGGGGTAAAGTTGAAAGAACATCCCCAACACGCTAATACGCAGAGCATTGCAGGAAAAATGGATTTTTCTTAAACGCAGACTAAAAAGGACCGAGGGAGTAGTAAGGTGCCCGTGCGTTGCACCGAAGAGTGAAATGCATTGATCGGGGAGTTGTTTATTTTGACAAAGGATGTGGGGGTCATCTCATGTGTAACGGGTATCGATAGGTTTCTTCGGATATTATTTCATCTCTAGAGCTCACAAACATCCGGGTGAAATAGATAAAAAGGTATCTTTTGCAAACAAAAGCGTTCAACTGTTCAACCTGCATCCAAAACTTGTGAAGAAATAACACTTATTGTGCTTTGCAAGAAATGATCTTTAAGAATTAGTTTTTGAGTATCGATTGTTATACATGTTGGCTACAGATGACATGGCACTTTCTTATAGTCAACAGTTGGCTATACTATTAAGTAATATTAACCATGCCCTTATACAACTAGATGGAGGGATTAAATCAGGATGACTTGCAAGCGGGCAGAGGAGATGTAAGAAATGGTTCATCATAAGTCTTTCACCAGTACTGTAGTAAAAATTCATACATGGAAGATTCTAGACTAAACCATAACGGATACACTTTTATTCATGCGCGATACTCCAATAGAGCAAGATCCTGCATGGAAGTCTCCACATGCTTAGACAACGGATTACCTTGAGCGAAGACTAATGATCAACATTTAACTTGATAATGCATATGTCCAGGTAAACCTCCTTGGATTTCGAACAGGAAGGACAGAAACACATACGGTGCAACGGGAGCAGCACCGTTGGCATTGAGGTTGTCGCCCATGTCCAAACACCAAGTAGACACGGTCTTTGAGCACGGTTCGTAGTCGTTCCACGCTCAGGCATTCAAGTTTGTAACTATTTTAGATTAGAATATACTACTCCTCCGGTGCTAGTAGTATAGTAGAGTCCTACTCTACTACTCTACTCAAGCAAGTTAGGGCATATCACTGTAGGGAGTACCAGTACTGTGATCACTCAAGCAAGTTGTCTGGCATCGACATGACCCTACGCTGCTGGTATGTGTCTCGTAAGTCAAGCGGTGTGCTGTAGTCATCATCACATGTCCACTTCCCACAGCACATATTCACTTCTCCATCTTTGTCCGCACATAATCTCGTCCAATCTTCCATCCCTGCTAAGGCGCCTCCCCCTCGTCCGGAACCCAAGCACTAACAATGGCAGAACCGAGCAGCGTCCGCCGAAAGAGTGGCTGGAATTCGCTCCCCACAGAGGCAATCAAGCTCATTGTTTCGCGTGTGGACAATCTCAGTACCATGCCGCTCGCCGCGTGCTTGTCGGGGCAGTACCGTTTACTCAAAGACCTTAGGCCGGAGCTTTTTAAGTCAGCTCCTTGCTTGCTGATGCCGCCTGATCTTCAGAAACGGCGTGTCACGCAGCATAACGATCGTAGGGTGGCGAGCATCAACCCCCTTGACTACGATCCGATCCCCGTCAGCCTCAACTACATTAACGGTATGTACTGGGTCGGCATGAACACGTCTTGGATGGTGCTCGTCGACGGTCGCGGCAGCTGGATGCTCGTGGAGGTCTACACCCGGCGATTGATCCCCCTTCCTTCGATTAACATTGCACTGCTTTGGCACCGCGGCCCAGAATACTCGGAATCTTACAGTAGCCAACATGATACCAAGTTTGATTTGCTCAAGGTTGTAATCTGCCAAGTGCCCACAAGATTTGCGAATTAGAAAGACTTCAGGCTAATTGCGTTCTTCAACTGCGGTCTCGCCTATCTGACAGGTCACTAAGGTAAGTGGATAAATCTGCATGTCCATCGCAGGATCATACATCCTCCATGGTTCTCTGATGCCATTGAACACAAGGGCTTCATTTACGCTGTCGACTCCTTCTACAGCTGGACGTATTGCTGGCCTACTCCAGTCATCGCTACAAACGGCTGTTACAGTAGTATGTTACTTTCCTATGATATCATGATGGCTTGCTTATATTACTGTCAACATTTGCTGAAAAAATATTCATGCTCATATTTGACAAAATCAAGAGCCCTTTTTTATTTGACTCCAACTTGATATGATGTTGTAGGCCGCCTGGTGTCCCTACCCTTCCTAATCCTAGAACCTTTCAAAGAAAAGCGGCATGGCAGTTGCAGGTGGTTCCTGGCTCGATCAGACGACGATGAAAGATTGATGATCATTCGCACGTACCGGACCTGTTGTTTCGCGGAATACAACCACAGTCACTGCAAGGTCTTTGAGTAGGATCCCAGCTTCTCTGGGCCTTCAGGAATTTTTGACTAGAGGCTAGTAAGTAGCCTTGGTACACGCTCTCTGTTTGTCGGACTGAATTATCCGATTAACCAGGAGATAACCGACGGCAAGGATCATGATGGCAGCACGGTTTTGTTCATCAGATAAAACTGTGTGTACACAGCGTACCATGCGTCTCTGCATGCACCATACCCTGATATGTGGCGCCACGCTCTGCAGCCCAAAGTAGGAGAGAGGGTCGCAAGTATCAGACTTCGACCTGCTGGCCGGAGTTTCCCCCATCAGGCACCCATCTGGTTCAAGCCGTCAGCCAATCTCCACAGCTTAATAAATAGTAACGTCTAACTGAGCCTGTTAGTTAGCTGCGTACACTTGGTGTAGTAGGATCTTTATTTAGTTTGATGCATACACTTGTTCTTTTTTGGTAGCCCTTTTGTAATGATGGCTGATGTTTGGTTTGGAAGAGAGAGACCCGCATCTTCACTCTTCTGGCCGGCTTACTGCTTCTGTTGCACCCCTAGCCCTGGTTGCTGCTGCTGCTGTTTTCAATGTACAATCAGTAGTATATTTGGTCTGTTGGTTGAATAAATGTGTTGTTAGAACGACAAACACAATGTTTTGGAAGTCGTTGCACGGTTCGATCCTTTAGTGCCCCGTACTGTACGTAGCGCATACTATTTTTCGTACGAAACACATTTTCCACTTGTTGATAACATGCAGCCCACTGATGAAGGCCCAATAGAGAAGCCCATAATTAACTGGAAGGGAGGATCTCACATGAATCCGGCCCAGGTACATGCTCATGGTCCCCTAAACATAAATAAGTAAATAAATAAAGCTAAATGCTCATGCACCAGTTCTTTGGGAAAATAGGTAGCCCAGTATTTCTTTTTGAAGAATACCCAAGCTAGGCCTGTTTGTTTTCTCCAAATTACTGTGCTGCAAATCTTTCAAGACGAGGAGGGATGCATTCCGGCCTGGCTTAAGAGTATGGTCAATGTCTGTTAAAAGTAATATCAAAAGGGGTTGCAAATTCCAAAAAAATTATAGCAAATGGGATATAAGTTTCTTTTTTTGTTTTTGTTCTTCACTGATATCTTATACGTATTTCATTGGATTTAACATGACATAGTACTAATTTATTTTTAAATTTGTTTTAGTATGGCTATTAATTTTTGGATTAAGAATATTTCGTCCCCAGCAAAAATTTGCAAATTTTCAAAATTTCCCACATATTTAGTTAAACTTTTGACCCTGGTACTGACCAGAAAATGGCCAGCAATTCTAAAAATGGAAAACGGGCTGCAATAAATTCCATATGAATTATAAAATGAGTAAAAATTATAAAAATAATAGCAAATGGGCTGTACACGCCACAAATTTCGAGGCTGACTTGTTTACGCAAGGCTTTGTCAGTGAACACACGATTCTAGCAGCAGTGACTGTTGAATGTCCATCCAACGGCCGACGTGTGATACGTCTCCGTCGTATCTACTTTTCCAAACACTTTTGCCGTTGTTTTGGAGTCTCACTTGTATGATTTGAATGGAACTAACCCGGACTGACGCTGTTTTCAGCAGAATTGCCATGGTGTTGTTTTATGTGCAGAAAACAAATATTCTCGGAATGACCTGAAACTCCACGGAACATCTTAGAAAAAATAATAAAAAATCCTCACCAAAGATGAAGACCAGGGGGCCCACACCCTTCTCATGAGGGTGGCCTCCCCCTAGGGCACGCCCCCTACCTCGTGGGCCCCCTGGATGCCCTGCGACACCAACTCCAACTCTATATATTTGCTTTCGAAGAGAAAAAAAATCAAAGAGATGAAATCATCGCATTTTACGATATGGAGCCGCCGCCAAGCCCTAAAACCTCTCAGGAGGGCTGATCTGGAGTCCGTTCGGGGCTCCGGAGAGGGGGATTCGTCGCCGTCGTCATCATCAACCATCCTCCATCACCAATTTCATGATGCTCACCGCCGTGCGTGAGTAATTCCATCATAGGCTTGTTGGACGGTGATGGGTTGGATTAGATTTATCATGTAATCGAGTTAGTTTTGTTAGGGTTTGATCCCTAGTATCCACTATGTTCTGAGATTTATGTTGCTATGACTTTGCTATGCTTAATGCTTGTCACTAGGGCCCGAGTGCCATGATTTCAGATCTGAACCTATTATGTTTTCATGAATATATGTGAGTTCTTGATCCTATCTTGCAAGTCTATAGTCACCTACTATGTGTTATGATCCGGCAACCCCGAAGTGACAATAATCGGGACCACTCCCGGTGATGACCATAGTTTGAGGAGTTCATGTATTCACTATGTGCTAATGCTTTGTTCCGGTTCTCTATTAAAAGGAGGCCTTAATATCCCTTAGTTTCCAATAGGACCCCGCTGCCACGGGAGGGTAGGACAAAAGATGTCATGCAAGTTCTTTTCCATAAGCACGTACGACTATATATGGAATACAGGCCTACATTACATTGATGAATTGGAGCTAGTTCTGTGTCACCCTATGTTATGACTGTTAAATGATGAACCACATCCGGCATAATTATCCATCACTGATCCGGTGCCTATGAGTTTTCCATATACTGGTTCTCGCTTATTTACTTTCCCGCTGCTATTGTTACAATTACTACAAAATACCAAAAATATTACTTTTGCTGTCTTTACTTTTGTTGCCGCTACCACCACTATCATATTACTTCGCTACTAAACACTTTGCTGCAGATACTAAGTTTCCAGGTGTGGTTGAATTGACAACTCAGCTGCTAATACTTGAGAATATTCTTTGGCTCCCCTTTTGTCGAATCAATAAATTTGGGTTGAATACTCTACCCTCGAAAGCTGTTGCGATCCCCTATACTTGTGGGTTATCAAGACTAATTTCTGGCGCCGTTGCCGGGGAGCATAGCTCTATTCTTTGAGTTACTTGGGATTATATCTGCTGGACACTATGAAGAACTTGAGAGATCCAAAAACCAAGATCTATCCCTCAACTACGAGGGGAGGTAAGGAACTGCCATCTAGCTCTGCACTTGATTCACCTTCTGTTATGAGTAAGCTAGCGACACCTACACCTGCTTCTGCTATTCGTTCTGATATGTCGCATGTTATTGATGATGCCACTTCTACTATGCATGATACTTATGATGAAACTGCTTCTATGCCCGATACTACTGTGCCCCTTGGTGAATTTCTTGATGAACAAATTGCTAGGGCTAGAGAGAAAGAAATTATTGAATCTGAATACGATGATGATAGTGATGATGAAAATATGCCTGTTATCCCTGAGGGTTATCTTTTTGATATGGAATCTTCTGCCGCTATTTTAGCTTGCAGAGATAGATATGAGCTTAAGAGGTTATTAGTTAAATGGAACAAAGAATCACTTAGAGATAAAATGAAACTAGACCCTGCTTTTGATACTTCACCTATATGTGTTCCTGATAAGGATTATGAATTCTCTATTGATCCTGATATAATTACTTTGGTTGAATCTGATCCGTTTCATGGCTATGAATCTGAAACTGTTGTGGCACATCTTACTAAGTTAAATGATATAGCTGCCCTGTTCACTGATGATGAGAGATCGCGTTACTTTTATATACTCAAAATATTTCCGTTCTCATTAAAGGGTGATGCTAAGATATGGTTTAATTCTCTTGATCCTGGTTGTGTGCGTAGTCCCTAGGATATGATTTATTACTTCTCTACTAAATATTTCCCTGCTCATAAGAAACAAGATGCTTTGAGGGAAATATACAACTTCGTGCAAATTAAAGAAGAGAGTCTCCCACAAGCTTGGGGGAGTCTTCTCAAGTTACTTAATGCTTTGCCTGATCATCCTCTTAAGAAACCTGAAATACTTGATATCTTTTATAATGGACTAACCGATGCTTCCAGAGATTACCTGGATAGTTGTGCTGGCTCTCTTTTCAGGGAAAGAACACCAGATGAAGCTGAAATTTTATTGAATAATATGTTGACAAATGAAAATAATTGGGCAGCTCCTGAGCCAGCTCCTGAGCCAACTCCTGCTCCAATTACTGACTCTATTCCTAAACCAACTCCGAATAAGAGAGGTGTTCTATTCCTCAGTCCCGAAGATATGCAAGAGGCAAAGAAATCTATGAAAGAAAAAGGTATTAAAGCTGAAGACGTTAAGAATTTACCTCCTATTGAAGAAATACATGGTCTTAATATACCGCCTGTTGAAGAAACATATGATCTCAATTCTTTATTTATTGAAGAACCTCCTGACCCCGATATCCCGGCACAGGTAGTAAAGGTAAATTCTCTCTATAGATATGATAAAGCTTAAGTCCCTCCTACTAAAATTGCTAGTCAGTGCTTGGTTGAGTTTGATAACTTTATGTTTAAGCAAGACGACTTCAATGCTTATTTTGGTAGACAATTAAAAGAAAATGCTTATATGATTAGACACTTGGGTGATTATATGGCTAATATTAAAGGTGAACTTAAACTTGTTAGCAAACATGCTTCTATGGTTACCACTCAAGTAGAACAAGTACTTAAGGCTCAAAAAGAAGTGCTTGATGAAATGAATAGTAAGAAAAATGATTATGCCATTAGAGTGGCTACTAGAACTGGTAGAATGACTCAGGAACCTTTGTATCCTGAAGGCCACCCTAAGATAATCGAGGAAGATTCTCAGAGAAATAATATTGATGTTCCTAGTTCTTCTAAAAAGAAGAAGAAGAAAAATGATAGAACTGTGCAAACTTCTAGTGAACCTATTGCTGAACCACCTGATAATCCAAATGATATCTCTATGTCTGATGCTGAAACACAATCTGGTAATGAACATGAACCTAATGAAAATATTAATGATAATGTTCATGATGATGCTCAACCTAGTAATGACAATGATGTAGAAGTTGAACCTACTGTTGATCTTGATAACCCACAATCAAAGAATCAACGTTATGATAAAAGAGACTTTGTTGCTAGGAAACATGGTAAAGAAAGGGAACCTTGGGTTCAGAAACCCATGCCTTTTCCTCCAAAACCATCTAAGAAAAATGATGCTGAGGATTTTGAGCGCTTTGCTGAAATGATTAGGCCTATCTTTTTGCGTATGCGATTAGCTAATGTGCTTAAAACAAATCCTTATGCTAAATATGTGAAGGATATCATTACTAATAAAAGAAAGATACCGGAAGCTGAAATTTCCACCATGCTTGCTAATTATACTTTTAAGGGTGGAATACCAAAGAAACTTGGAGTCCCCGGAGTACCTACTATACCTTGCTCCATTAAGAGAAATTATATTAAAACTGCTTTATGTGATCTTGGAGCCGGTGTTAGTGTTATGCCTCTCTCTTTATATCGTAGATTTGACTTGAATAAGCTGACACCTGCCGAAATATCTTTGCAAATGGCTGATAAATCAACTGCTATATCTGTCGATATTTGTGAGGATGTGCCTGTTGTGGTTGCAAACGTTACTATTTTAACGGACTTTGTTATACTTGATATTCCCGAGGATGATAGTATGTCTATAATTCTTGGAAGACCTTTTCTTAATACTGCAGGGGCTGTTATTGATTGCAACAAAGGCAATGTCACTTTTCATGTTAATGGTAATGAGCATACGGTACACTTTCCGAGGAAACAACCTCAAGTTCATAGTATCAACTCTCTTGGAAAAATTCCATCGATTATATTTGGAGGTTTTGAATTTCCTCTTCCCACTGTCAAGAAGAAATATGATATACTTATTATTGGGGATGTGCATATCCCCATTGAGGTAACTTAGTGTTATTCGAAATTTCTCCGGTTTGATGATTATCGGAATGAGTTTGTTAACAAGACTTGATCAACCTTGTTAGTGGATTCTTTTTGATGAGCATGAGATGGATGAAACTAGAAGCACAAACTTCTGTACCCCACTTTTACATTCTGTTATTTATATTAAATAAAGTAAAAATAGTCTTTTCAGTCTGTTTCTTGACTTATCCATGCAATATAAAAATATCCCAAAAATAAAAGTCCTTAGAAGGCCATGCCAATTTAATATGATTTTTTCGGGAATATTTGAGGATTTACTGTGCAAAAATTACTGCGGGAGGAGCTGCCACCTGGCCACGAGGGTGGTGGGCGCGCCCCCCCTCTAGGGCGTGCCCCCTGCCTTGTGGGCCCACGGTGGCCCTCCTCCACTTATCCCAACACCCATCTTTTTCCTCTGTCTCACACAAACCCGAAAAACCAACTCAAGCATGAGTTCCAGCCACTTTTGCTGTGATTTTCGATCTCCTTGCTCAAAGCACCTCTCGCAAAACTGCTTGGGGAGATTGTTCCTTGGTATGTGACTCCTCCATTGGTCCAATTAGTTTTTGTTCTAGTGCTTTATTCTTTGCAAATTTGTGCTGCTTAGGTGACCCTGTTCTTGAGCTTGCATGTCAAATTTGTATGGTTCCAAGTAGTTCTAATGCTCGATATAGGCTCTAGGCACTTGTAGGAGTAGTTACTATCAGTTTTATTGAGTTTGGTTAATTTTATTTTGAAGTTACTGAAAATTTCAGAATTTTTCAAAGAAAAAACAATATGCTTAGGAAGATGTTCCAAGGTGGTTCCTCTAAGAAGCAAGGACCCAGGATTGCTATGCGCGATGCTGACGAGGATCCACCAAGAGACGCTCCATTACGGCCTTGTGAATGGCCGTCAAAAAATTTTATGGACCGTGCGGGAATTAAAGAAGAATTCAAAGCATATTTGCGCAATGCCGGTCTTGAGGATTTTGAGGCTAACAAATGCCCCCAGTATCATGATCTCACAAGTTCATTTGTGAGGAGGTTTGAGTATTCATCTTCGCATAATTCTCCTTCAGTCATGTTTGATCTTTATAAAAATCTTATACCATGGACCTAGAGGATATCACTCTTGCTTGCAAACTTCCATCATGGGGTAGTGTTAGGGATCCCCCTAAATCTGAATTTAGAAACTTTCTTGCTAGTATAACTGCAGGGGAATCTAGAGATATAACGCAGGCTACCATAGGGAGCATTCACTTTCCTGCTATACATTATTTTGCTCTCTTCATCGGTAGATGCATAAATGCTAAGGATGAAGCATGTCACATGTGTGTCCCTGATCTTAGCATTCTTAGGAGTGCTGTGTTAGGAGACCAATCTTATCATATGGGAGCCATTGTAGCTCGTAGGTTGCATCATAATAGACATAATGGAGATTTCTTTGGAGGAATTTATGCAACCCGCTTAGCTCATTTTCTTGAGATAGACATTCATGAGGGTGATACGGAGTTGCCTCCTACATATTTAGCTTATAACTCTATGGCTTCGCACCAGTTTGTCGAGAGGCCTGAATCACCTCTCTTATATCGTTTAATTTTTGATAAACAACGTGTTTTCCGTATTACTCTCCCTACTCCTGCCTTCTTTGATTCACAGACAAAAAGAATATATGTTATTACCAAAGAGGAGGCAGAAGAGTACGAGAGGAGAGCGGAGGCAGCTCGACTCCACGCTGCAGCTCAGCAGGCGATAACCGCTGCACATCAGTATGATCCCAACTATTCCTCCTCATCACAGTACAACCCCAACAACTATTATTATGGATATCTGCCAGGCCAGCTGTGGCCATAGACCAACTTAGGCAAAAAGCCTAAGCTTGGGGGAGTACATATTTCTCACCGACATTACATTTATGTTCACACACACTCATTGCTAGATGTCGGTGTTCATACTTTTTCATTGTAATATCCATGCTAGTTTATTTTCTTTTTCCTGCTTTCTTCTTGTGTGTTTGTTAAACCTTAAAAAAATTAGTAGTAGTTTATTTTTCTGTTGTAGTAGTAATAATTAAAAAGAAAACCCAAAAATATTTCTCGTTCTTCTTTTGCTTGTTGGGAGCTTTCCCGTGTAAATAGTTTTATCTCTTTTCTTTTATTTGGGGGTCAGTAGGAGAAGACCATAATTAAATTGTTGAAGTGGCTCTTATATGCATTATTGTTGATTTAACCCAGAGCCCATATTGCCTTGTCTTCTCCTGTTTATTGAATGCTCACAGATTCCAGTTTAGTCCAATGCACGTACACTCTTATTATTATTCACACCGTTCGGTCGTGCAGGTGAAAGGAAATTATGATGATATATGATGGACTGACTGAGATGAGAAAAGCTGGTATGAACTCGACCTGTTTTGTTTTTGTAAATATGATGGGTCCCTCGTTCTTGATTCAGCTTATTATGAATAAACATGTTTGCAATGACAATTAGAGATCATAGTCGCTTGTGCCATGCTTGATTAGCTATGAGTTATAATGGTTTACCTTGTGTGCCAACATGCTATTGAGATGATTATGATGTGGTATGATGGGGTGGTATCCTCCTTTGAATGATTTAAGTGACTTGACTTGGCACATGTTCACGCATGTAGTTGAAACAAATCAACATAGACTTCACGATATTTATGTTCATGGTGGATTATATGCTACTCATGCTTGCATCCAATGTTTATTAATTTTAACGCATGTACATGGCTTTTGTCGCTCTCTAGTTGGTCGCTTCCCAGTCTTTTGCTAGCCTTCACTTGTACTAAGCGGGAATACTGCTTGTGCATCCAATCCCTTAAACCCCAAAGTTATTCCAGATGAGTCCACTATACCTTCCTATATGCGGTATCTACCTGCCGTTCCAAGTAAATTTGTATGTGCCAAACTCTAAACCTTCAAATAAACATTCTGTTTTGTATGCTCGAATAGCTCATGTATCAACCAAGGCTGTCCTTATCTTCCGTGTTAGGCGGGTTATTCTCAAGAGGAGTGGACTCCACTCCTCACTCACGAGAAAATGGCTGGTCACCGGGATGCCCAGTCCCATGCTTTATGCAAACCAAATCAAAATTAATTGCAAACAAAACTCCCCTTGGGACCTGATGTATGTTGGAGGCACTCGTTGTTTCGAGCAAGCCATGGATTGATGCTTGTTGGTGGAGGGGGAGTATAAGCTTTACCATTCTGTTTGGGAACCGCCTATAATGTGTTTAACATGGAAGATATCGCCATCTCTTAGTTGTTATGTTGACAATGAAAGTATACCGCTCAAAATACAATTTATCTCTATTTCAAAACCGAGCTCTGGCACCTCTACAAATCCCTGCTTCCCTCTACGAAGGGCATATCCATTTACTTTTATGTTGAGTCATCACCCTCTTATTAAAAAGCACTAGCTGGAGAGCACAGCTGTCATTTGCATTCATCACTATTAATCTATGTTGGGTGTGACTATGATTGGATCTCTTTTACCATGAATTACAATGTCTAGTCAGTCCTTGATCTTTAAAGGTGCTCTGCATTTATGTTTTGCGGTCTTAGAAAGGGCTAGCGAGATACCATCTTGTTATATCATATTATGATTGTTTTGAGAAATTGTTGTCATCCGAGATCTATTATTATGACTTGCTAGTTGATTATGCTATTGATATGAGTAATTATGAGACCTGAGAACTATTGCAAATGTGGTTAGTTATGATCTATGCTGAAAACTTGAATGCTGGCTTGACATAGTTACAATAACAAGAGCAAACAGAGTTTGTAAAAGTTTTTCTTTCTTTCTTTCAGTTTGTCAACTGAATTGCTTGAGGACAAGCAAGGGTTTAAGCTTGGGGGAGTTGATACGTCTCCGTCGTATCTACTTTTCCAAACACTTTTGCCCTTGTTTTGGACTCTAACTTGTATGATTTGAATGGAACTAACCCGGACTGACGCTGTTTTCAGCAGAATTGCCATGGTGTTGTTTTATGTGCAGAAAACCAATATTCTCGGAATGACCTGAAACTCCATGGAACATCTTAGAATAAATAATTATAAATCCTCGCCAAAGATGAAGACAAGGGGGCCCACACCCTTCTCACGAGGGTGGGGGGCGCGCCCCCCTAGGGCGCGCCCCCTACCTCGTGGCCCCCCTGGATGCCCTCCGACGCCAACTCCAACTCTATATATTTGCTTTCGGAGAGAAAAAATCAGAGAGAAGAAATCATGGCGTTTTACGATACGGAGCCGCCACCAAGCCCTAAAACCTCTCGGGAGGGCTGATCTGGAGTCCATTCGGGGCTCCGGAGAGGGGGATTCGTCGCCGTCGTCATCATCAACCATCCTCCATCACCAATTTCATGATGCTCACCACCGTGCGTGAGTAATTCCATCGTAGGCTTGCTGGACGGTGATGGGTTGGATGAGATTTATCATGTAATCGAGTTAGTTTTGTTAGGGTTTGATCCCTAGTATCCACTATGTTCTGAGATTGATGTTGCTATGACTTTGCTATGCTTAATGCTTGTCACTAGGGCCCGAGTGCCATGATTTCAGATCTGAACCTATTATGTTTTCATGAATATGTGAGTTCTTGATCCTATCTTGCAAGTCTATAGTCACCTACTATGTGTTATGATCCGGCAACCCCGAAGTGACAATAATCGGGACCACTCCCGGTGATGACCGTAGTTTGAGGAGTTCATGTATTCACTATGTGTTAATGCTTTGGTTCGGTACTCTATTAAAAGGAGGCCTTAGTATCCCTTAGTTTCCAATAGGACCCCGCTGCCACGGGAGGGTAGGACAAAAGATGTCATGCAAGTTCTTTTCCATAAGCACGTATGACTATATATGGAATACATGCCTACATTACATTGATGAATTGGAGCTAGTTCTGTGTCACCCTATGTTATGACTGTTACATGATGAACCGCATCTGACATAATTATCCATCACTGATCCGGTGCCTACGAGTTTTCCATATACTGGTTCTCGCTTATTTACTTTCCCGCTGCTACTGTTACAATTACTACAAAATACCAAAAATATTACTTTTGTTGTCTTTACTTTTGTTGCCGCTACCACCACTATCATATTACTTTGCTACTAAACACTTTGCTGCAGATACTAAGTTTCCAGGTGTGGTTGAATTGACAACTCAGCTGCTAATACTTGAGAATATTCTTTGGCTCCCCTTGTGTCGAATCAATAAATTTGGGTTGAATACTCTACCCTCGAAAGCTGTTGTGATCCCCTATACTTGTGGGTTATCAACGTGCTTCTTCAATCTCTGATCTTCCTGCTCCAGTCGCCTAAACTAGCGTCGGCGGGACTGCCTGCTCCCTCCTCTTGTGGCCTGCTGTGATGCCGCGCGGGCTTCCCTGGCCCACCCTACTCCCTCCGCTGGCCTGGCCGCACGCAATCAACTGCCTCCTTATTACGCGAAAAAAATGATTCCTCCCACTGCCATCTGGGGCGCACCGGTTGGGAGGCTGACCTGTGAGCCTACTAAGTTGACGCGTACGCAGGGCTTGTCAACTTAGTCAACAAACGATTCTACCAGCAGTAACCGTTGGATTTTAATCGAACGGTCCTGCTCCTTCTTCAATCGCTGCTCTTCTTGCACCAGCCGCCCAAACCAGCGCCGAGGAGACCGCCTGCTCCTGCCTCCAGTGGCCGGCTGTGCTGCGTTGAGGCCTCATCGCCCCCTACTACTCCCACTGCTAGCCAGGCCCTGCGGCGATGGCAGCCCCACACCGCAGCCGAACCAGTGAACCCTCGTACTCCTCTCCGCGTGGGCATCCACGGCCGCGTCTTCCCCGGCTCCGTATCGTCCCCTTCCTAGGCCTCTCCGTTGTCCATCGCCTTGGTGCTCTCGGCGCGGCGTGGTCAACATGGTCAACGACATTCCATCGGAAGAGTACTGTACATGGAGAGGCTGACAGTTGGGTCCATGGCCACATCCCAGTTTTTTTGTGATTTGCCAAGTAAGTCGCTTTGTCAGGCCTGTTGGGCTGCAAATCTTACAAGACGAGGAGAGCTTTCATTCGGCTGGCCGAGAAAATGGCCCATCAGTAATGAGAAATGGGATGTACATTTTTAAAACACATCAAACCGACAATTAGTTTCAAATATCTTTTTTTCCATTTCGAGATTTTAAATTACATTAATTTTTATGTGTGGAGAATTTATTGGATTTTATATTGATATACATTTATTTTTAAAATCAGTTTGAATGTGAGTCAAAATTTCAGGATTAAAAACAGTTCGGACCGCACCGAAATATGCAAAATTTCGTATAATTTTTTAACCGTGGCCACAATATGGGCTGTAATGCTAACAAAAAGAATATGGGCTCCAAAAAAACCTTAATAATTAGCAAATGGGATGTAAATTATTAGAAATAATGGCAGATGGGTTGTATGCTGTTTTCCACAGATTTGAGGCTTTCCTAAAAAAGGTTGACGCACAAGCAGTGACTGTTGGATGGCCATCCAACGGCCGTCGTGCTTCTTCAATCTCTGCTCTTCCTGCTCCAGCCGCTCAAACAAGCGCCGGCAGGACTGCCTGCTCCCTCCTCCCCGTGGCCCGCTCTGCTGCCGCGCAGGCCTCACCGCCCCACCGTACTCCCGTCGCTGGCCTAGCCATCCCTCTACTCACCCACACCTGCTGTTATTCTCCGACGACGGCAGACGAACCAGTAAACCCTCGTACAGTCGTACTCCCCTCCGCGTGGGAAACAACTGTCGAGTCTTCCCTGCCTCCGTGTCGTTCCCTTCCTAGGCCTCGCCGTTGTCCACTGCCATGGTGCTCTCGGTGTGGCCTGGTCAACATGGTCAACGACCGACATGCATCTGAAGTGGACTGTACGTGGAGAGGCCGACAGCTAGGTCCACGGTCGCACTCAAGGAAATGCCTCCTTATTACGCGCAAAATAATGATTCCTCCACCTGACATCAGGGACCCACCGAAAGGGCCTCTGTATTTCACGAAAAAATGTTACTGCCGCTGACAGCTCGGACCCACCAGCTATATCTTCGCATGCAAGGAAGTGCCTCCTTATTATGCACAAAAAATGAATACTCCCCGTGTTAGCTGGGACCCAGTATAGTGGCAGGCTGACTTGTGGGCCTACTAAGTTGACGGGGATGGAGGGCTTTGTCAACTTAGTCAATATGCACGATTCTAGCTCCAGTGACCGTACGATATCCATCCAACGGCCGTAGTGCTTCTTCAACCTCTGGTCTTCTTGCTCTAGCCGCCCAAACTAGCGCCGGTCGTGCCTCGTGCTCCTGCCTCCCGTGGCCGGCTGCGATGCGGCGAAGGCCTCACCGCCCCTACTACTCCCACCGCTGGCCAGGCCATCCCTCTACTCACCCACACCCCCTGTTATTCTGCGGCGACGGCAGCCTCACACCGCAGTGAACCAGTGAATCCTCGTACTCCTCTATGCGTGGGCATCCACTGACACGTCTTCCCCGGCTCTGCGTCGTCCCCTTCCTAGGCCTCGCTATCGTCCACTGCCCTGGTGCTCTCGGCGCGACGTGGTCAACATGGTCAAGGAACGGCTTCCATCGGACGTGGACTGTACGTGGAGAGGCTGACAGCTGGGTCCACGGCCGCAGCAAGGAAGTGCCTCCTTATTATGTGCAAAATAATTATTCCTCCACTTGACAGCGGGTACCCACCGGACGGGCCACCGTATTTCATGAAAAAAATGTTTCCCCCTGACTGCTGGGACCCACCAGCTACATCTTCGCACGCAAGGAAGTGCGTCCAGGAAAAAAAACTATTTGCCCCCCTGATTGCTGGGACCCACTATCTACATCTTCGCACGCAAGGAAGTGCGTCTAGGCAAAAAAAATTCGCCTCCTTGACTGCTGGGACCCACCAGCTACATCTTCGCAGGCAAGGAAGTGCCTGACAGTCGGGACGCACCTGGTCGAAGCGTACGTAGCATTGTCATTCTGGTCGCGAACGTGTACATACATATATACTGGTGGATGTAGAGGCACGCACGTGTCGTAGTAGAGGCGCGTACGTGTCGTAGTAGAGGCGCGCACGTAGCATGTACATGTACGTACAACGGCCATGGTGCAAGAAAGAAAATACGGCCACGTATGTGTACATACGGGCAGGGTCTCGAATGCCTACTCGCGCATACGTACGGCCAGGGCTCGTGTACATGGCTGGGTCGGAACGGAGAAACAACATCGTCGTCGTGTTCATGGGGAGGCAACGGAATGCGTCGTGTTTATGGGGAGGCAACGGAATGCGCCGTGTTCATCGGGAGGCAACGGAACGCGTGGGAGCCAACCGGCTGGGTCGGAACAGAATGCGTGGTCGTGTCGGAGGGCTTGGATGGAACAGGCGATGGGAATGAGGCTTGGCATACCGCACAACGGAGGAAATGGACTTCCTACGTCCGGAACGGGGTCCTGTTGATCGGGAGGGGTCTGGCGTACCACAAAACGGAGGAAACGGACCTCCTACGATCGGAACGGGGGTCCTGTTAATCGGGAGGGGTGTGGCGTACCGCAAAATGGAGGAAACGGACCTCCTATGGTCAAAACGAGGGTCCTGTTGATCGGGAGGGGTGTGGCGTACCGCAAAACGGACGAAATGGACCTCCTATGGTCAAAACGGGGGTCTTGTTCATCGGCAGGGGTGTGGCGTACCACAAAATGGGACTCCACGGGATACTGTTCATCTCCACCGTCGACCTCCTCTAGCCTCCACGGGCTATCGTCGACCTCCTCCAGCCTCCACGGGCTCCTGTTCATCCAGCCTCCACCGCGCGCTACTCCACCGGCTACTGTTCAACCACCCCTCCACCGTCTACTGTTCATCCAGCCCTCCACACCACGGGGTCCTGTTCAACCACCCCTCCACGGGCACCCCTCCATCGTCTACTGTTCATCCAGCCCTCCACCACACCACGGGGTCTTGTTCATCCAGAGGCAATGCCATCGCTCACCGTTCATCCAAACCCCCCGCAACGCTCACTGTTCATCCCAGAGGCAGCATCGATCGGCTTCATTAGCAGTAGTAGCGAAGGAATCGCTCGATCGGGTTCAGTTAACAGCCATCGATCGATTTCTCGGGTTCAGTAACGCGTAGCCTGCAGTGCAATCGCTCGGGTTCAGTTAGAGCCCAACGCCTCGCTCGGGTTCAGTTAGAGCAAACGCCTCGCACACACGCGCGTACGTGTACGAGAGAAACGCGCATCGCTCGGCCCCCGACCTCCCACCGTAACCGGGAACTCCCCGAAATTTTCCTCCCCCTCGCTTCTACCATGGTTTTTTCTGTCATGGACGGCCCAAAGAATGTCATGCAACTGCGTCTCCGGCCCGCCCAGGACGAAGAGCCCATTTTCTGTCATGATTTTTTGTCATAGAAGTAGGAGCCCACCACATCTATGATGATACCGGGTTTTGTCACAATTTTCGTCATAGAAGTGTCATATGTATGACTGAATTTTTTTTCGTTCGGCCCAAAATGTCATGGATGTGTCTTTTTTTGTAGTGCTAGATGCATGCTGGATAGCGGTCGATGTGTGGAGTAATAGTAGTAGATGCAGGCAGGAGTCAGTCTACTTGTCACGGACGTGATGCCTATATACATGATCATGCCCAGATATTCTCATAATCATTCACTTTTCTATCAATTGCTCGACAGTAATTTGTTCACCCATCGTAATACTTATGCTATCTTGAGAGAAGCCACTAGTGAAACCTATGCCCCCCGGGTCTAATTTCCATTATACAAGTTTCCAATCTATTTTATTTTGCAATCTTTACTTTCAATCTATATCATAAAAATACCAAAAATATTTATCTTATTATTATTATTATCTCTATCAGATCTCACTCTTGCAAGTGGCCGTGTAGGGATTGACAACCCGTTTATCGCGTTGGTTGCGAGGTTCTTATTTGTTTGTGTAGGTACGAGGTCACTCGCGCGTGGTCTCCTACTGGATTGATACCTTGGTTCTCAAAAACTGAGGGAAATACTTACGCTGCTTTACTGCATCACCCTTTCCTCTTCAAGGGAAAACCAACGCAGTGCTCAAGAGGTAGCATTGCTCGATAGTAATTTGTTCACCCACCGTAATACTTATGCTATCTTGAGAGAAGCCACTAGTGAAACCTATGGCCCCCGGGTCTATTCTCCATCATACAAGTTTCCCATCTACTTTATTTTCTAATCTTTACTTTTAATCTATATCATAAAAGTACCAAAAATATTTATCTTATTATTATCATCTCTATCAGATCTCACTCTTGCAAGTGGCCGTGAAGGGATTGACAACCCCTTTATTGCGTTGGTTGCGAGGTTCTTATTTGTGTGTGTAGGTACGAGGTGACTCGCGCGTGGTCTCCTACTGGATTGATACCTTGGTTCTCAAAAACTGAAGGAAATACTTACGCTGCTTTACTACATCACCCTTTCCTCTTCAAGGGAAAACCAATGCAGTGCTCAAGAGGTAGTAAGAAGGATTTTTGGCGCCATTGCCTGGGAGATCTACGCCAAGTTAAGACATACCAAGTACCCATCACAAACTCTTATCCCTCGCATTATATTATTTGCCATTTGCGTCTCTTTTTCCTCTCCCCCACTTCACCCTTGCCATTTTATTCGCCCTTCTTCTGTTCGTCTTTCCATTTGCTTTCATGTCCTACTTGGCTCGTTTGCTCGTTTGGTTGGAATAGCTGTTTATTTATTGCTAAACAGAGAACCTAAGATCTATGGATCCTCATCTGCTTGCTAATCTTTTTAAGAGATCCAATTATGATGAACCAATTTCTAGTGAGTTTTGTGCACTAGATTATCTTTATGAATTTTTGCTTGAAATTTGTGAATCTGAAAATTGTGATGAAGTACTTTATGGAGTGATTCATGGTGGATCTTTGAATAGAAAGCATGATTGTAATTATGATAGTATAAATTCTATTAATGTCAATTGTGCTTATAATATGCAAAACCCTAAGCTTGGGGATGCTAGTTTTGCTATGTCTACTACTTGTTGCAATGATCATGATTGGGGTGATTCTTCTTATGATCTTGAAAATTTATTTAAGCCCCATGATGAATATGAGATTGATAATGGTGTTTGCAATATTATTGAAAGTGGGTTTGGAAGAGTGTCAACTTTAGATCCCACATATTTGGAGAATGTTGAATCTTATGATTTTTTTTGGTAAAAGTGGGTTTGGAGAGGTCATGACTTTAGTTAATGTTAATCCCACTATCTTGGAAGAGTGTCAACTTTGCATGCATGTGGATCGTGTTGAATTTTTTTATGTGATATCTATTTTTTTGAATTTTCTTATGATCCTACAGGTAATTATTATGAGAGAGGAAAATATGGTGGTAGAAATTTTCATGTTACTAAATTACCTCTCGTTATGTTGAGATTGCTATTGTTTCTTTCCGCTTCCTTGCATATGCTTGTTTTTGCTTACCTTGATAATTTGGTTGAATATAAGATGCCTATGCATAGGAAGTATGTTAGACTTAGATGTGTTTGTCACGTGTTTTATGATGCTCTCTTTGTGCTTCAATTCTTGTCTTTCATGTGAGCATCGTTGAAATCTTATGCCTAGCTATAAGGCTTTAAAGAAAAGCGCTTGTTGGGAGACAACCCAATTTTTTTCCTTGCTTTTATTCAATAAATAATTTATCTAGCCTCTGTTTTGGTTGTGTTTTTTGTGTTTAATTAGTGTTTGTGCCAAGTAGAACAGTTGGGAAGACTTGCGGAAAGTCTTTTTGATCTTGCTGTAAAAAACAGAAACTTTAGCGCTCACGAGAATTGCTGCCATTTTTTATTGGAGAGTAATATTTAGTTAATTATTTTTTCATATGATTAATAGATAAATTACTCACGTCCAGAAATTTATTTTAGAAGTTTTGGGGTTCCAGAAGTTTGCGTTAGTTACATATTACCACAGACAGTTCTGTTTTTGACAGATTCTGTTTTTCGTGTGTTGTTTGCTTATTTTGATGAATCTATGGCTAGTAAAAGAGTTTATAAACCATAGAGAAGTTGGAATACAGTAGGTTTAACACCAATATAAATAAATAATGAGTTAATTACAGTACCTTGAAGTGGTGTTTTGTTTTCTTTTGCTAACGGAGCTCACGAAGATTTTCTTTTAAGTTTTGTGTTGTGAAGTTTTCAAGGTTTGGGTAAAGATTTGATGGATTATGGAACAAGGAGTGGCAAGAACCTAATCTTGGGGATTCCCATGGAACCCCAAGGTAAATCCAAGGACACCAAAAAGCCTAAGCTTGGGGATGCCCTGGAAGGCATCCCCTCTTTTATCTTCGTTCGTCGGTAACTTTACTTGGAGCTATATTTTTATTCGCCACATGATATGTGTTTTGCTTGGAGCGTCTTGTATGATTTGAGTCTTTGCTTTTTAGTTTACCACAATCATCCTTTATGTACACACCTTTTGAGAGAGACACACATGAATTGGAATTTATTAGAATACTCTATGTGCTTCACTTATATATTTTGAGCTATATAGTTTTTGCTCTAGTGCTTCACTTATATCTTTTAGAGCACGGTGGTGGTTTTATTTTATAGAAATAATTGATCTCTCATGCTTCACTTATATTATTTTGAGAGTCCTTTAGAACAACATGGCAATTATAAAAACTTTCATATAAGTGCATTGAATACTAAGAGAAGTTTGATACTTGATGATTTTTTTGAGATATGGAGATGGTGATATTAGAGTCATGCTAGTTGAGTAGTTGTGAATTTGAGAAATACTTGTGTTGAAGTTTGCGATTACCGTAGCATGCACGTATGGTGAACCGTTATGTGATGAAGTCGGAGCATGATTTATTTATTGATTGCCTTCCTTATGAGTGGCGATCGGGGACGAGTGATGGTCTTTTCCTACCAATCTATCCCCGTAGGAGCATGCGTGTAGTACTTTGTTTCGATAACCAATAGATTTTTTCAATAAGTATGTGAGTTCTTTATGACTAATGTTGAGTCCATGGATTATACGCACCCTCATCCTTCCGCCATTGCTAGCCTCTCTAGTACTGCGCAACTTTCGCCGGTACCATAAACCTTCCTCAAAACAGCCACCATACCTACCTATTATGGCATTTCCATAGCCATTCCGAGATATATTGCCATACAACTTTCCACCGTTCTATTGTTATGACACGCTTCATCATTGGCATATTGCTTTGCATGATCATGTAGTTGACATCGCATTTGTGGCAAAGCCACCGTTCATAAGTTTTTCATACATGTCACTCTTGATTCATTGCATATCCCGGTACACCGCCAGAGGCATTCATAAAGAGTCATATTTTGTTCTAAGTATTGAGTTGTAATTCTTGAGTTGTAAGTAAAAAGAAGTGTGATGATCATCATTATTAGAGCAATGTCCCAGTGAGGAAAGGATGATGGAGACTATGATTCCCCCACAAATCGGGATGAGACTCCAGATGAAAAATAAAAAAATAAAAAAATAAAAGAGGCCAAAAGGAGAAAAAGAAAGAAGGCCCAAATAAAAAATGTGAGAAAAAGAGAGAAGGGACAATGTTACTATCCTTTTTCCACACTTGTGCTTCAAAGTAGCACCATGATCTTCATGATAGAGAGTCTCCTATGTTGTCACTTTCATAAACTAGTGGGAATTTTACATTATAGAACTTGGCTAGTATATTCCAATGATGGGCTTCCTCAAATTGCCCTAGGTCATGAGCAAGCAAGTTGGATGCACACCCACTTAGTTTCTTTTGTTGAGCTTTCATACACTTATAGCTCTAGTGCATCCGTTGCATGGCAATCCCTACTCACTCACATTGATATCTATTAATGGGCATCTCCATAGCCGAAAAGGAATATCAAACGGAGTCCAAACAGAATGAAACCTTCGGGAGCGTTATTTTTGGAACAAACGTGATCCAGGAGACTTGGAGTGGACGTCAAGAAACAATTGAGGAGGCCACGAGGCAGGGGGTGCACCCACCCCCTAGGCGCACCCTCCACCCTCGTGGGCCCCTCGTTGCTCCACCGACCTACTTCTTCCTCCTATATCCATATACCCCGCAAACATCCAGGAGCACGACGAAACCCTATTTCCACCGCCGCAACCTTTTGTACCCCAGAGATCCCATCTTGGGTCCTTTTCCGGAGTTCCGCCGGAGGGGGCATTGATCACGGAGGGCCTCTACATCAACTCCATGGCCCCTCCGATGATGTGTGAGTAGTTTACTTCAGACCTTCGGGTCCATAGTTAGTAGCTAGATGGCTTCTTCTCTCTTTTTGGATCTCAATACAATGTTCCCCCCCTCTCTTGTGGAGATCTATTCGATGTAATCTTCTTTTTGCGGTGTGTTTGTTGAGACCGATGAATTGTGGGTTTATGATCAAGTCTATCTATGAACAATATTTGAATCTTCTCTGAATTCTTTTATGTATGATTGGTTATCTTTGCAAGTCTCTTCGAATTATCAGTTTGGTTTGGCCTACTAGTTTGATCTTTCTTGCAATGGGAGAAGTGCTTAGCGTTGGGTTCAATCTTGCGGTGTCCTTTCCCAGTGACAGTAGGGGAAATGACACGTATTGTATTGTTGCCATCGAGGATAAAAAGATGGGGTTTACATCATATTCCATGAGTTTATCCCTCTACATCATGTCATCTTGCTTAAGGTGTTACTCTGTTCTTATGAACTTAATACTCTAGATGCATGCTGGATAGCGGTCAATGTGTGGACTAATATTAGTAGATGCAGAATCGTTTCGGTCTACTTGTCACAGACGTGATGCCTATATACATGATCATGCCTAGATATTCTCATAATTATTCGCTTGTGCCCAAAAAGAGAAGGCCCAAAAAAAGAGAAAAAAACGAAAGAAAAAGAGAGAAGGGACAATGCTAATATCCTTTTTCCACTCTTGTGCTTCAAAGTAGAACCATGATCTTCATGATAGAGAGTCTCTTATTTTGTCACTTTCATATACTAGTGGGAAATTTTCATTATAGAACTTGGCTTGTATATTCCGATGATGGGCTTCCTCAAATGCCCTAGGTCTTCGTGAGCAAGCAAGTTGGATGCACACCCACTTAGTTTCTTTTGTTGATCTTTCATACATTTATAGCTCTAGAGCATCCGTTGCATGGCAATCCCTACTCACTCACATTGATATCTATTGATGGTCATCTCCATAGCCCATTGATACGCCTAGTTGATGTGAGACCATCTTCCTCCTTTTTGTCTTCTCCACAACCACCACTCTATTCCACCTATAGTGCTATGTCCATGGCTCACGCTCATGTATTGCGTGAAAGTTGAAAAAGTTTGAGAATACTAAAGTATGAAACAATTGCTTGACTTGTCAGCGGGGTTGTGCATGATTTGAATATTTTGTGTGACGAAGATGGAGCATAACCAAACTACATGATTTTGTGGGGATGAACTTTCTTTGGCCATGTTATTTTGAGAAGACATAGTTACTTTGTTAGTATGCTTGAAGTATTATTATTTTTATGTCAATATTAAACTTTTGTCTTGAATCATATGGATCTGAATATTCTTGCCACAATAAAGAAAATTACACTGATAATTATGTTAGGTAGCATTCCACATCAAAATTTCTGTTTTTATCATTTACCTACTCGAGGACGAGCAGGAATTAAGCTTGGGGATGCTTGATATGTCTCCAACGTATCTATATTTTTGATTGTTCCATGCTATTATATTATCCATCTAGGATGTTTTATATGCATTTATATGCTATTTTATATGATTTTTGGGACTAACCTATTAACCTAGAGCCCAGTGCCAGTTTCTGTTTTTCCCTTGTTTTTGAGTTTTACAGAAAAGGAATACCAAACAGAGTCCAATTGACATGCCAATTTTTGATGATTTTTTATGGACCAAAAGAAGCCCCCGAAGTAAAAGAGTTGGGCCAGAAGAGTCCCGAGCCATCCACGAGGGTCGAGGGTGCGCCCTACCCCCTGGGCGCGTCCCCTATCTCGGGGACGACTCGGAGACCCCCCTGACGTGAGACTAATGCCAAAAATTCCTATAAATACAGAAACCTCCAGAAAATAACCTAGACCGGGAGTTCTACCGTCGCAAGCCTCTATAGCCACCAAAAACCAATCGGGACCCTATTTCGGCACCCTGCCGGAGCGGGGATCCATCATCGATGGCCATATTCATCATCCCGACGCTCTCCATGACGAGGAGGGAGTAGTTCACCCTCAGGGCTGAGGGTATGTACCAGTAGTTATGTGTTTGATCTCTCTCTCTCTCTCGTGTTCTTGACTGCACGATCTTGATGTATCGCGAGCTTTGCTATTATAGTTGGATCTTATGATGTTTATCCCCCTCTATCTCTTGGGATGAATTGAGTTTTCCCTTTGAAGTTACCTTATCGGATTGAGTCTTTAAGGATTTGAGAACACTTGATGTATGTCTTGCATGTGCTTATCTGTGGTAATAATGGGATATTCATGTGATCCACTTGATGTATGTTTGGTGATCAACTTGCGAGTTCCTTGCCCTTGTGAACTTATGCATAGGGGTTGGCACACGTTTTCGTCTTGACTCTCCGGTATAAACTTTGGGGCACTCTTTGAAGTTCTTTGTGTTGGTTGAATAGATGAATCTGAGATTGTGTGATGCATATCATATAATCATACCCACGGATACTTGAGGTGACATTGGAGTATCTAGGTGACATTAGGGTTTTGGTTGATTTGTGTCTTAAGGTGTTATTCTAGTACGAACTCTAGGATAGATCGAACAGAAAGAATAGCTTCGTGTTATTTTACTACGGACTCTTGAATAGATCGGTCAGAAAGGATAACTTTGAGGTGGTTTCGTACCCTACAATAATTTGTTCGTTTTTTCTCCGCTATTAGTGACTCTTTGTTGCATGTTGAAGGATAGTGATATGATCCTATTATGTTATTCTTGTTGAGAGAACTTGCACTAGTGAAAGTTGAACCCTAGACCTTGTTTCAACACATTGCAATACTGTTTGTGCTCACTTTTATCATTAGTTACCTTGCTGTTTTTATATTTTCAGATTACAAAAACTTATATCTACCATCCATATTGCACTTGTATCACCATCTCTTCGCCGAACTAGTGCACTCATACAATTTACCATTATATTGGGTGTGTTGGGGACACAAGAGACTCTTTGTTATTTGGTTGAAGGGTTGTTTGGGAGAGACCATCTTCATCCTACACCTCCCACAGATTGATAAACCTTAGGTCATCCACTTGAGGGAATTTGCTACTATCCTACAAACCTCTGCACTTGGAGACCCAACAACATCTACAAGAAGAAGGTTGTGTAGTAGACATCAGGTGCGCATGTCGGAGCGGGCCGGGTGGGATTTGATGGAGTCAGTGACCTTCCTTCCTCGATATCCATTGCAAGTGTGGTGGTGACCTTTGTTGTTCGATGCTCTTGGTGGCGACCGGCTCTTGTCATGAGTTGACTTTACGCTTGTGTGAGGATGGTCTTCACTTGAGTGGCACCTCACGTCATGATTGTGTTTATGCATGTAGCCGATGAGATCGCAAAAAGTGGTAGCTGCAGGAAATATGCCCTAGAGGCAATAATAAAGTTGTTATTTATATTTCCTTATATCATGATAAATGTTTATTATTCATGCTAGAATTGTATTAACCAGAAACTTAGTACATGTGTGAATACATAGACAAACCGAGTGTCCCTAGTATGCCTCTACTAGACTAGCTCATTAATCAAAGAAGGTTAAGTTTCCTAGCCATAGACATGTGTGCTGTCATTTGATGAACGGGATCACATCATTTGAGAATGATGTGATGGACAAGACCCATCCGTTAGCTTAGCACCATGATCATTTAGTTTATTGCTATTGCTTTCTTCATGACTTATACATGTTCCTATGACTATGAGATTATGCAACTCCCGAATACCGGAGGAACACTTAGTGTGCTATCAAACATCACAACGTAACTGGGTGATTATAAAGATGCTCTATAGGTGTCTCCGATGATGTTTGTTGAGTTGGCATAGATCGAGATTAGGATTTGTCACTCCGATTGTCGGAGAGGTATCTCTGGGCCCTGTCGGTAATGCACATCACTATAGGCCTTGCAAGCAATGTGACTAATGAGTTAGTTACAAGATGATGCACTACGGAACGAGTATAGAGACTTGCCGGTAACGAGATTGAACTAGGTATGATGATACCGACGATCGAATCTCGGGTAAGTAACATACCGTTGACAAAGGGAACAACGTATGTTGTTATGCGGTTTGACCGATAAAGATCTTCGTAGAATATGTGGGAGCCAATATGAGCATCCAGGTTCCGCTATTGGTTATTGACTGGAGTTGAGTCTTGGTCATGTCTACATAGTTCTCGAACCCGTAGGGTCCGCACGCCGTTTGATGACGATCAGTATTATGAGTTTATGTATTTTGATGTACCGAAGGTAGTTCGGAGTCCCGGATGAGATCACAGACATGACGAGGAGTCTCGAAGTGGTCGAGACATAAATATTGATATATTGGACGACTATATTCGAACACCGGAATAGTTCCGAGGTATATCGGGTATTTTCCGGAGTACCGGGGGGTTACCGGAACCCCCCGGGGGCTTATTGGGCCTCATGGGCCTATTGGTAGAAGAGAGGAGACATGCCAAGGCAGGGCACGTGCCCCCTAGCCCAAACCGAATTGGACTAGGGGCGGCCCCCCTTTCCTTTTCTCCTCCCTCACCTTCCCCCTTCTCCTTGTTGGAATAGGAAAGGGGGGCTGAATCCTACTTGGAGTAGGATTGCCCCCCCATGGCATGCCTCCTCCCCCTGGCCGGCCTCCTCCTCCCTCCCCCCTTTATATACGCCGGAGGGGGGCACCCCAAAGACACACCAAAGTTTCTCTTAGCCATGTGTGGTGCCTCCCTCCACAGAAACACACCTCGGTCATATCGCTGTAGTGCTTAGGCGAAGCCCTGCGCCGGTAACTTCATCATCACCGTCACCACGCCGTCGTGCGGACGAAACTCTCCCTCGGTCTCAGCTGGATCAAGAGTTCGAGAGACGTCATCGAGCTGTACGTGTGCATATCACGGAGGTGCTGTGCATTCGGTGCTTGATCGGTTGGATCGCGAAGACGTTAGACTACATTGACCGCGTTACTTAACGCTTTCGCTTTCGGTCTACGAGGGTACGTGGGCACACTCTCCCCGCTCATTTCTATGCTTCTCCTAGATAGATCTTGCGTGATCATAGGAATTTTTTTGAAATACTACGTTCCCCAATAGTGGCATCCGAGCCAGGTCTATGCGTAGATGTTATATGCATGAGTAGAACACAAAGAGTTGTGGGCGATAATAGTCATACTGCTTACCAGCATGTCATACTTTGATTCGGCGATGGGATGAAGCGGCTCAGACCGACATTACATGACCGCGTTCATGAGACTAGTTCTACCACCGTGCTTTGCACACAGGTGGCTAGTGGGTGTCTGTTTCTCCAACTTTAGTTGAATCGAGTGTGACTACGCCCGGTCCTTGTTGAAGGTTAAAACAACACACTTGGCGAAAAAACGTTTTGGTTTTTGATGCGTAGGTAAGAACGGTTCTTGCTAAGCCCGTAGCAACCACGTAAAACTTGCAACAACAAAGTAGAGGACATCTAACTTGTTTTTGCAGGGCTTGCTGTGATGTGATATGGTCAAGACGTGATGATATATAAATTGTTGTATGAGATGATCATGTTTTGTAACAGTTATCGGCAACTAGCAGGAGCCATATGGTTGTCGCTTTATTGTATGAAATGCATTCGCCATGTAATTGCTTTACTTTATCACTAAGCGGTAGCGATAGTCGTAGAAGCAATAGTTGGTGAGATGACAACAATGCTTCAATGGAGATCAAGGTGTCAAGACGGTGATGATGGTGATCATGACGGTGCTTTGGAGATGGAGATCAAAGGCACAAGACGATGATGGCCATATGCTACTTCTTGAGCACTGCGTTGGTTTTCCCTTGAAGAGGA
The DNA here is from genome assembly GCF_056163025.1 of Triticum urartu. Classification (NCBI taxonomy): domain Eukaryota; kingdom Viridiplantae; phylum Streptophyta; class Magnoliopsida; order Poales; family Poaceae; genus Triticum; species Triticum urartu. The sequence continues at coordinate 106,890,333 of NC_141875.1, read as the reverse complement.
AAGGGTGATGCAGTAAAGCAGCGTAAGTATTTCCCTCAGTTTTTGAGAACCAAGGTATCAATCCAGTAGGAGACCACGTGCGAGTCACCTCGTACCTACACAAACAAATAAGAACCTCGCAACCAACGCGATAAAGGGGTTGTCAATCCCTTCACGGCCACTTGCAAGAGTGAGATCTGATAGAGATGATAATAATAAGATAAATATTTTTGGTATTTTTATGATATAGATTGAAAGTAAAGATTGCAAAATAAAGTAGATTGGAAACTTGTATGATGGGGAATAGACCCGGGGCCATAGGTTTCACTAGTGGCTTCTCTCAAGATAGCATTAGTATTACAGTGGGTGAACAAATTACTGTCGAGCAATTGATAGAAAAGCGAATAATTATGAGAATATCTAGGCATGATCATGTATAAAGGCATCATGTCCGTGATAAGTAGACCGAAACGATTCTGCATCTACTAGTATTACTCCATACATCGACCGCTATCCAACATGCATCTAGAGTATTAAGTTCATAAGAACAGAGTAACACCTTAAGCAAGATGACATGATGTAGAGGGATAAACTCATGCAATATGATGTAAACCCCATCTTGTTATCCTCGATGGCAACAATACAATACGTGTCGTTTCCCTTTATGTCATTGGGTTCGAGCACCGCAAGATTGAACCCAAAGCTAAGCACTTCTCCCATTGCAAGAAAGATCAATCTAGTAGGCCAAACCAAACAGATAATTCTAAGAGAGTTGCAAAGATAAACCAATCATACATAAAAGAATTTAGAGAATATTCAAATATTGTTCATAGATAGACTTGATCGTAAACCCACAATTCAACAGATCTCGACAAACACACCGCAAAAGAAGATTACATTGAATAGATCTCCAAGAGAATCGAGGAGAACTTTGTATTGAGATCCAAAGAGAGAGAAGAAGCCATCTAGCTACTAGCTATGGACCCGAAGGTCTGAACTAAACTACTCACACATCATCGGAGGGGCCATGGAGTTGATGTAGAGGCCCTCCGTGATCAATGCCCCCTCCAACGGAGCTCCAGAAAAGGCCCCAAGATGGGATCTCTTGGGTATTGAAGGTTGTGGCGGTGGAAATAGGGTTTCGTGGTTCTCCTGGATGTTTCCAGGGTACATAGATATATATTGGAAGAAGTAGGTCGGTGGAGCAACGAGGGGCCCACGAGGGTGGAGGGCGCGCCTAGGGGGGTGGGCGCGCTCCCTGCCTCGTGGCCACCTCGTTGATTGCTTGACATCCACTCCAAGTCTCCTGGATCACGTTTGTTCCAAAAATAATGCTCCCGAAGGTTTCATTCTGTTTGGACTCTGTTTGATCCTCCTTTTCGGTGAAACACACTAAAATAGGCAAAAAAAACAACAATTTGGGCTGGGCCTCCGGTTAATAGGTTAGTCCCAAAAATAATATAAAAGTGTAAAATAAAGCCCATTAACATCCAAAATAGATAATATAATAGCATGGATCAATAAAAAATTATGGATACGTTGGAGACGTACCAAGCATCCCCAAGCTTAATTCCTACTCGTCTTCGAGTAGGTAAATGATAAAAACAAATTTTTTGATGTGGAATGTTTCCTAACATATTTCTCAATGTAATATTTCTTTATTGTGGCATGAATGTTCAGATCCGAAAGATTCAAGATAAAAGTTTAATATTGACATAGAAATAATAATACTTCAAGCATACTAACTAAGCAATCATGTCTTCTCAAAATAACATGGCCAAAGAAAGTTATCCCTACAAAATCAAATAGTCTGGCTATGCTCTATCTTCATCACACAAAATATTTAATCATGCACAACCCCGATGACAAGCCAAGCAATTGTTTCATACTTTTGATGTTCTCAAACTTTTTCAATCTTCACGCAATATATGAGCGTGAGCCATGGATATAGCACTATGGTGGAATAGAATGGTGGTTGTGGAGAAGACAAAAAGGAGAAGATAGTCTCACATCAACTAGGCGTATCAACGGGCTATGGAGATGCCCATTAATAGATATCAATGTGAGTAAGCCGGGATTGCCATGCAACAGATGCACTAGAGCTATAAGTGTATGAAAGCTCAACAAAAGAAAGTAAGTGGGTGTGCATCCAACTTGCTTGCTCACGAAGACCTAGGGCAATTTGAGTAAGCCCATCATTAGAATATACAAGCCAAGTTCTATAATGTAAAATTCCCACTAGTTTATGAAAGTGACAACATAAGAGACTCTCTATCATGAAGATCATGGTGCTACTTTGAAGCACAAGTGTGGAAAAAGGATAGTAACATTGTCCCTTCTCTCTTTTTCTCTCATTTTTTATTTGGGCCTTCTTTTTTTTTCTTTTGGCCTCTTTTCTCTTTGTTTTCGTCCGGAGTCTCATCCCGACTTGTGGCGGTGTCATAGTCTCCATCATCCTTTCCTCACTGGGACAATGCTCTAATAATGATGATCATCACACTTATTTTTACTTACAACTCAAGAATTACAACTCAATACTTAGAACAAAAGATGACTCTATGTGAATGCCACCGGCGGTGTACCGGGATATGTAATGAATCAAGAGTGACATGTATGAAAGAATTATGAATGGTGGCTTTGCCACGAATACGATGTCAACTACATGATCATGCAAAGCAATATGAAAATGATGAAGCGTGTCATAACAACGGAATGGTGGAAAGTTGCATGGCAATATATCTCGGAATGGCTATGGAAATGCCATAATAGGTAGGTATGGTGGCTGTTTTGAGGAAGGTATATGGTTGGTTTATGGTACCGGCAAAAGTTGCGCGGTACTAGATAGGCTAGCAATGGTGGTTGGGAGAGGGTGCGTATAATCCATGGACTCAACATTAGTCATAAAGAACTCACATACTTATTGCAAAAATCTGTTAGTTATCGAAACAAAGTACTACACGCATGCTCCTAGGGGGATAGATTGGTAGGAAAAGACCATCGCTCGTCCCCGACTGCCACTCATAAGGAAGGCAATCAATAAATAAATCATGCTCCGACTTCATCACATAACGGTTCACCATACGTGCATGCTACGGTAATCACAAACTTCAACACAATTATTTCTCAAATTCACAACTACTCAACTAGCATGACTCTAATATCATCATCTCCATATCTCAAAACAATCATCAAGTATCAAACTTCTGTTCGTATTCAATGCACTTATATGATAGTTTTTATAATGCCATGTTGTTCTAAAGGACTCTCAAAATAATATAAGTGAAGCACGAGAGTTCAATTATTTCTATAAAATAAAACCACCGCCGCGCTCTAAAAGATATAAGTGAAGCACTAGAGCAAAAACTATATAGCTCAAAAGATATAAGTGAAGCACATAGAGTATTCTAATAAATTCCAATTCATGCGTGTCTCTCTCAAAAGGTGTGTACAGGATGGATGATTGTGGTAAATTAGAAATCAAATACTCAAATCATACAAGACGCTCCAAGCAAAACACATATCATGTGGCAAATAAAAATATAGCTCCAAGTAAAGTTACCGATGAACGAAGACAAAAGAGGGGATGCCTTCTGGGGCATCCCCAAGCTTAGGATTTTTGGTGTTCTTGGATTTGCCTTGGGGTTCCATGGGCATCCCCAAGCTTAGGCTCTTGCCACTCCTTGTTCCATAATCCATCAAATCTTTACCCAAAACTTGAATACTTCACAACACAAAACTTAAAAGAAAATCTCTGTGAGCTCCGTTAGCGAAAGAAAACAAAACACCACTTCAAGGTACTGTAATGAACTGTAGCGACCCGACCCGAATGGGTCAAGTCTCTGTGCTTAAGTGTCATCCCTGGATCGGTTTGCTGACACACACAGTACTCGAGGATTTATAATAGAGGTAAATCACATGTAAAAGTAACGTAAAATACTATTACCTCAAATCCAAAATAGCAGAAGTAACAAGGTTGTGGATTCCCACCAACACCAACGGCAAAGTTGAGTGTAGAAATTGTAACCCTAACGTATCACTTACTCGTCGTAAGAAATCCTGCAACATGAGACGTTGCAGCCACAAAGGGTTAGTACATTGAATGTACTGGCAAATTCACACCATAGAGAATGATGAACAATGGCTATCACTACATGCATATATGGCTGGTGGAAAAGCTCTATGGTTATAAGGTTTTTGCGTAAAGCCAATTTTTCCCTACTGCAAAGGAATAAATTTTATTTAACTATCATGGTGGTTGTTGAACATTGAGAATGGTTGACAGCATTCTCAATCCCAATTAAGTAACATCATTAAACCCAACAATATTCATTTAAAGTAAAGTGATGAGATCAACAGGATAATCCAAGAACTAGATACTCAAGATGTCCATAACCGGGGACACGGCTAATCATGATTAGTTTATACACTCTGCAGAGGTTTGCGCACTTTTCCCCACAAGACTCGATCGCCTCTGTTTGGTTTCTCGCACTACATGGTGTTTGAGAAGACGGATGACCGAGACATAGTCTTTCAGAAGCGCTAGCACCTTACGATCGGGTAGACCGTACCACCTACAACCCCTACATCTGCTAGTCTACCACTGTAAGAGTTCGCACAACTTAGTCAACTATGCCAGAGCCCATAATGGCTTGTGGCTGCACACGGAAGTTTCTAGTATGAATAATCTCATGATCCCTTTCAGCCTGGGTGGTGATCCAAAAGAAAACAGGCAAGTCCTGGATTACCCAGGTGCCTAGACAGGCAATCCTAGAATAACCAGGTGCCTCAATCCACCCAGATGTGTGTTAGGTTGCCACCTTAGATAAACCCTTAATTATCAATCTCACATCTGTCATGGATATCACTCACCCAATCCACGTCTACTAGCATAGCATGGCATAATAAGCAAATGTAGAAGTAACTCCCAAAGGTTTGATAATAAACAGGTAATAGGTACTACCTCATCTACTTCCCATCCCACAATTTAATTAGATCCTAATCATGCAATGTGTGAGGATGGATCTAATGCAATAAAACTGGGTTGTAGAAAAAGGTATGATCAAAGTGTGAACTTGCCTGCAATGTTGATGAAGATGATTCGCACTCAAAGCTCTTGATAGATCTACTCGTCACACTCCGGTCAATCTATCGTAAGCAAGCAATAGTAACCTCACATAAGCAATCACTCAAAAGATCAGAAAGAACGAAGAAGACGATTTGGAAAACATCAAAACCAAGCAAAATAACTCTTGCAACATAAAACTATTTCTAACAGTACCAAAATTATGTGCATTTGGCCTTATCAGAAGTTTTAGGTCAAGAGCTTCGATTTGCAAAAAGAATCAACTCAAACGGAGCTACGAAACTGAAGTTATGATCAAACGAAGTTTGAATTCAAATCTGATCTAATTCAAATTTTAAAATTTTCAAAAACATGTTTGAGTTGGTTTAATGGATAGAGGAGATCATAACGAAGAAGTGGGCGTTGGTTTCGTTGGATTTGGGCAAACGAGTAAAAAGTAATGATCGTTTGAAGTTCTGGGACTAATCTGTGAAGAAAGTATTCACATCTAGGTCCCTGGCCGAAAATAACAGAAAAAGAAAAAGACTAAAAGGCGAACTCTCGCTTATAAGGTCTAAACAATGGACGTTCGCTGTTTAATAAAATCAGAAAAAAAACAGATCTAGTCTAGGTTTTTTTTAAAAAAAACCGAACTTAAAGAAAAGAACCGGGGTCGGTTTATACCGGTTCGCGGTGGTTACTCCGGCGAGGTTGCGGACTCCGGCGAGTCCTGCGAGATGTGGCTGCGGCAGCTGGGCAGAGAGTGGCGGCGGTGCAGGCGAGCGGTGGTGGTGGCGCGGCGCGTGCGGCGCGGGGCGGTGGCTGCGGCGCAGCGGCAGCGGCGGAGCTACGCGGCGGCGGCGGTGGAGTGCGGGGCAGGGCGGCGGAGCTGCGGCAGCGACGGCAAACGGCGCGGCGGCGGCTCGGCTTCGAGCGGCGAGATGCGGGAGAGAGAGAGAGATCCAGGCGGCGGCTTTATAGGAGGCGGGGAGGACGCGTGGCGTGGACGAGGGGTCAAGGCGGCGGGGAGAGTCCGGGCGGAGCACGGGCGTCGAGGCGGCGGCGGCGCGTGCGTGCTCGGGAGTCCGAGGTCGGGGAAGGACGGCTGGGCTGGGTTGGCCTGGCCCGGTTGGGTGCTGGGCCGGCCTAGTCGACGAGAGGGAAAGATTTTTTTTATAAACATTTTCCAGATAATTAAAATAATAAAAACAAAATAACTAAAAATATTATATAGGCATATAATATATCAAAATTTTCAGAAAAAGATTTTCTACGACATGAACATTTTTCTAGCATTAAATAAAATACACACAAATTCTAATAATTCAAAGAGTGCTACTGGTCTATTAAAATTCAACAAAAATCATTTTAAAAATACCAAAATGATTTCAAATTATTTTTTCCCCAATTTTCTAATGTAGGGAATCATGTTACCCTAATTTCCATATATTTTCTTTTTGGAGAAAAATAATTTTTGTAAAACTCAAATAACTCCAAATTGAAAATAAATACAAAAGAACTTTGAATTTAATTCTTTGAAACTCCCAACTCATATTTCATATAATTTGAAAAAGTCATTTTATCTTCTCTCATGAAAATCATTGAGTTGCATAAAGTTCCAGAATCGGAAATATTTTCAAATGAAATTCAAATATTTTCAACACCCCTTGTCATTTAAATAAATGGAAGAAGTCATGTCATCTTCTCTCCGGGGTTTTGTGTTTGAAAAGAATTTGAATTCATGGAGATCAGAAAGCAAATATGAAAGTTTGGGAAAGTCCTTTTATTCCCTCTCATTTAACTTTCAAAGAGTTTCGAATTCACTCACTTTCAGTCAATCAATCAAACAATCAATCAAATCTATCTATTTATTATAACATTCCGAAATTTAGAATTTTGGGATGTTACAAACCTACCACCCTTAAAATGAATCTCGTCCTCGAGATTCGGAGAGGCTAGAAAGAAATAGGTTAGGGTTGGGGTCTCCTAAAAATCCATCAATCGTCTCCGGGGTCTGGGGTGCTACCACCCTTAGAAGCATGGTTACAGCTCCATCGAAACTCATATACTTCATCCATATTGTTAACAGTGTCGGTCTTCTTAGATCTTCAAGATAATTCCTTATCCGGGCTCTTCCGGTAGTGGCATAACCGTACCACAATTTTTCTATCCTTTCATATTGGTAAGGTTATTCCGAGATTGGGTCTTCTTAGCTGACGGGTCGGACGCCAAAACTAAACAGCTATCGATATCTCATGGTGGTCAACAATTTATGGTTTCTCCTGCAGGAAATGGGTCTGGGTTGATCCTCACCGTATAACCTACGGTTGGCAAAAAGTTGCCGTGTACAAGGGAAAAATTCTTATACCATTCTAAGGTTTAACAAGGTTTAATATCGTTGTCTCTCTACTATAGGCAAGTCACTCAGATTTACCATCCCATATAGCAAGGCGAATAATAAGAGTAAGTCGGTATGGTGATCAATCCATCCCGCACCCAAATCATTATCTTGTATACGGTTTAGCGAATCTCGCATTGTAACACTCAGTCATCCTCACAAGCATTGCAGAATTTCTCTTGTAGACGAACCAAGTTCGGATAAATCCATAGATTCTGCAAGCCAAACAACCATCTATCATTCCTTCCCAACTCTCATGTTTTGCGTAACTCCTATAAAATCTTCTGTCGACAAAGGTATATCCACTTCCAGGGTTTTTCCTTCAGCAAGAATGTGCTTGCTTCTTGGCAGGTCCTGGGGCCTGTGGGTTATGGCCCATCTCATCACTTGTAGTCCTTGAACTTATCAACGGGTAACTGATCATTGTTCCAACTTCCTAGTATTCTTAGATCCATCCAATTGTACTGTCTTCCTTCCTTCTATTGGCACTAAACTAAACCGTAATTACTCAAACTCATCATGGAACTTCCATTGATACATATTTCCAACATCATACCTCCTTTATATCCAATAGTACTTCATCTCTTCATCCTCGTGGGGTATCCCTCATACCGAGATAAAAACTTATACTTATGAAGTCCATATTCCACTTCGTGGAACATCATTATCCTTTCCGCGGTCAAGCGTCCTTACAGGGGAATATTGGCCATCTCTGCATGGCACTTCTTCAACTGGGAAATGTGAAACACATCATGAACTACCGACAGTCCTTCGGGTGACTCCAACTTGTTGGCCACTTCCCCCATTCGCTCCAAGAGTCGGTATGGTCCTACAAATCTCGGGGCTAACTTTCCCTTAACTCCAATTCGTTTAACTCCTTGCAGAGGGGACACATGAAGACATGCTCTGTCTCCAATTTCATAGACTACCTCCTTACGTTTTTAAGTCTGCATAACTCTTCTGCCTGGACTGAGATACCTTCAGTCTATCTCGAATCAACTTAACATTCTCTTCCGACTCCTTTGATCACCTTTGGTCCAAACAACTGTCGGTCTCCAACTTCATCCCACATACTCTTGGGGCATCACACATATCGAGACAAAACTCGTATTCATTTTGTCTGAAATCCACTCAGTGGAATATCCTTATCTTTTCCAGGGGTCAATGGTTCTTACAGGGTACTACCACCCTTAAAATGCACAAATCTTCCATAGACCATATTTCTCTTATCCAAAAAATGGTCAAAATCCTTCTTCATGGAGTAACAACTCATAAAATCCATATCAGTACCAACGATGCTACTTTATTCATTCTCAAATGATTACAATCTCTCGCTTCTCCATTACATGTCTCAACTCAACACCTCAATATGAAGGGAAAATGTTCTCACTTCTACTACTCCATTTCTTTTGTTGCAAACTCAACTATCTAGCGCAAGTTTCCTTCTCCTTGGGGCATTCTCTGGCAAAGTGCCCTGCTCCATTACCACTAAAACATATTACTTCTGACAAGTATCGAGGTTTCCTTTTTGGGCAATTGTTGAGGTAGTGCCCTGACTCCTTGCACCTGTAACAAGTGATATGACTCAGGTCCTTCCTGGAATCCAATTGGTTTCTCTTCTGGACTTTTCCATTCCAATCAGGGCTTCTATTTCCTGTGTGTCATACTCTATTTCCTCCATCGGGAATTCTACTAGATCCCCATTCATACAATTCTGGGAGATGTGTCCTTCTTCTCCACATGAATAGCAAGACTTGGTGTAGGGTTTAATTGGTTCCTCTTTGGGTGGGTCCTCCACCTCATCCTTCATCGCAGGTTCTTTTAAAATTCCCATTAGGGCTCCTTTCATTGCTTCTTTTTTCTGCTGGGTGGTTCTTTGTACCATGGTTTAAATGTGACACTGAGCAGGGTAGTGGGTAGTCCCTTCACACAAGAAACAAGTAATCTGCCTAATTGGGCATTCTTCAACTGGGTGACTTCCTTCACCATTAGGGCATTCATCCTTGTGTTCTTTATGGGTATGTCCTATTTCTCCATAAATCTTGCATGCACAAGGTTTCTTTCATATCCTTTCCATAAGGCTTCAATTTTTGGGACACAAACTGAGACTTTAGCAAAGTCAACTTAAATTCTTTCCAAGTGGTTACTCCTTGCCATCCATTGATGGTTTGGTACATCCTCCACCAAGTAGCAGCACCTCTTTCAAAGCATTGAAGAGCATGCTGGGCCATATCCTTTCCGACTATAGGGTTGTTCTCCATATGATCCTCCATGTTCTGAATCCATCGGTCTGTCTCCAATTGACTCATTGGTCCCAAAAATACAAGCTCATCTCCATTCATCCTCTATTGGGTCCATGGGTTTTGGGGTGAGATAAGAGAGATCAAGAGGGATGCACACAATACAAACAAAAGTTTTGAAAAGACAGATTTTATTGTGGCTGTCGGAAAAACATCAAACAAATGACAGCTCACAAACGTCGCACCTAACGTAGGTATATAACAGGGGTTTGGTCTTCTAAGGTCGATAAATCTTCAACGTCTCCAAACTCTTCAAGCCTTGTTCATGCCTCCAATGGCTTCTTCCGATCATGCTTGTCTTTCTCAAGTTCTTTTGCCAGATCAATCTCTGTTGACGTGAAATCTCTCGTGACATCCTTTAATATTCTGGAGTTGCATTTCAAAATTCTGGTTTCAACATCCTTCACATGAACCATGGTCATACTGTCCTTCAGTTCTTGACAATTCTCCGGTATCTCGAGGTTTGCTCCTCTAGCTTGCTACTTCAGCTTCTTGGACCTAAGTTCTTCACGAAATACTTCCTTGTCTAATACGACTTCCTGGAGCTCCATTTTAACTTCTTGATGTAATACTCCAGATCCTGGTGATACACTGGCTAAGGTTAAAACTTCATCTTACTAATAGGTGCTCCATCAGCCTTCTACCATTTAATCCTTCCATGCATATGCATGCTTAACTCAGCACGGTGACAATAGCATAAGCGGGCGATAACCTTTTGGATAGCCATGGTTGTTCTCTTGTCATTTCCATGAGCTATCTCTCCATAGTTGATATCTCCTGCCTTAGGGTTTTCCTTGACAAATCCTTGAGTTCTATGCTCCATGTTCCGGTCTTTCTCCAACACACCTTGATCTCGGGTATTGACAACTTCCATAGTCTGCCAAGTTCCATCAGGGTAGCAGTCCTAGGTCATACAAATCCGGGGATTCTTCAGAGCCTTCAAATTCTACTTGTCTTCGGTCTTCAACCGTTGTAGTTTCCATTTTTTTCAGATGCACGGTAAAATCTCCTTCATTCCGTAGTGGTCGTGGTTCTCTGATATCTTGTACTTCTTGGAGTGGTCTCATCAGTCGAATCTTTGAATGGTCAAAAAGGGGAAAGGGGGTATGGTCTAAAAAGAATTTTTGAATAAGCTCAGAAGAGAAGAGAGGTAAAAGGTCTTTTTGAAAGGGAAAGTTGTAGAGAAAAAATCTTTGCTATGGGCTTGCCAGTTTCTAGGGTCACGTCCTACAGTCAATATGTGCTCTGATACCATCTTGTAGCGACCCGACCCGAATGGGTCAAGTCTCTGTGCTTAAGTGTCATCCCTGGATCGGTATGCTGACACACACAGTACTCGAGGATTTATAACAGAGGTAAATCACATGTAAAAGTAACGTAAAATACTATTACCTCAAATCCAAAATAGCGGAAGTAACAAGGTTGTGGATTCCCATCAACACCAGCGGCAAAGTTGAGTGTAGAAATCGTAACCCTAACGTATCACTTACTCGTCGTAAGAAATCCTGCAACATGAGACGTTGCAGCCACAAAGGGTCAGTACATTGAATGTACTGGCAAATTCACACCATAGAGAATGATGAACAATGGCTATCACTACATGCATATATGGCTGGTGGAAAAGCTCTATGGTTATAAGGTTTTTGTGTAAAGCCAATTTTTCCCTACTGCAAAGGAATAAATTTTATTTAACTATCATGGTGGTTGTTGAACATTGAGAATGGTTGACAGCATTCTCAATCCCAATTAAGTAACATCATTAAACCCAACAATATTCATTTAAAGTAACGTGATGAGATCAACAGGATAATCCAAGAACTAGATACTCAAGATGTCCATAACTGGGGACACGGCTAATCATGATTAGTTTATACACTCTGCAGAGGTTTGCGCACTTTTCCCCACAAGACTCGATCGCCTCCGTTTGGTTTCTCGCACTACATGGTGTTTGAGAAGACGGATGACCGAGACATAGTCTTTCAGAAGCGCTAGCACCTTACGATCGGGTAGACCGTACCACCTACAACCCCTACATCTGCTAGTCTACCACTGTAAGAGTTCGCACAACTTAGTCAACTATGCCAGAGCCCATAATGGCTTGTGGCTGCACACGGAAGTTTCTAGTATGAATAATCTCATGATCCCTTTGAGCCTAGGTGGCGGTCCAAAAGAAAACAGGCAAGTCCCGGATTACCCAGGTGCCTAGACAGGCAATCCTAGAATAACCAGGTGCCTAAATCCACCCAGATGTGTGTTAGGTTGCCACCTTAGATAAACCCTTAATTATCAATCTCACATCTGTCATGGATATCACTCACCCAATCCACATCTACTAGCATAGCATGGCATAATAAGCAAACGTAGAAGTAACTCCCTAAGGTTTGATAATAAACAGGTAATAGGTACTACCTCATCTACTTCCCATCCCACAATTTAATTAGATCCTAATCATGCAATGTGTGAGGATTGATCTAATGCAATAAAACTGGGTTGTAGAAAAAGGTATGATCAAAGTGTGAACTTGCCTGCAATGTTGATGAAGATGATTCGCACTCAAATCTCTTGATAGATCTACTCGTCACACTCCGGTCAATCTATCGTAAGCAAGCAATAGTAACCTCACATAAGCAATCACTCAAAAGATCAGAAAGAACGAAGAAGACGATTCGGAAAACATCAAAACCAAGAAAAATAACTCTTGCAACATAAAACTATTTCTAACAGTACCAAAATTATGTGCATTTGGCCTTATCAGAAGGGTTAGGTCAAGAGCTTCGATTTGCAAAAAGAATCAACTCAAACGGAGCTACGAAACTCAAGTTATGATCAAATGAAGTTTGAATTCAAATCTGATCTAATTCAAATTTTAAAATTTTCAAAAACATGTTTGAGTTGGTTTAATGGATAGAGGAGATCATAACGAATAAGTGGGCGTTGGTTTCGTTGGATTTGGGCAAACGAGTAAAAAGTAATGATCGTTTGAAGTTCAGGGACTAATCTGTGAAGAAAGTATTCACATCTAGGTCCCTGGCCGAAAATAACAGAAAAAGAAAAAGACTAAAAGGCGAACACTTGCTTATAAGGTCTAAACAATGGACGTTCGCTGTTTAAATAAAACCAGAAAAAAACAGATCTAGTCTAGGTTTTTTTAAAAAAACCGAACTTAAAGAAAAGAACCGGGGTCGGTTTATACCGGTTCGCGGTGGTTACTCCGGTGAGGTTGCGGACTCCGGCGAGTCCGGCGAGATGCGGCTGCGGTAGCTGGGCAGAGAGCGGCGACGGTGCAGGCGAGCGGTGGTGGTGGCGCAGCGCGGGGCGGTGGCTGCGGCGCAGCGGCAGCGGCGGAGCTACGCGGCGGCGGCGGTGGAGTGCGGGGCAGGGTGGCGGAGCTGCGGCAGCGATGACAAACGGCGCGGCGGTGGCTCGGCTTCGAGCGGCGAGATGCGGGAGAGAGAGAGATCCAGGCGGCGGCTTTATAGGAGGAGGGGAGGGCGCGTGGCGTGGACGAGGGGTCGAGGCGGCGGGGAGAGTCCGGGCGGAGCACGTACGTCGAGGCGGCGACGGCGCGTGCATGCTCGGGAGTCCGAGGTCGGGGAAGGACGGCTGGGCTGGGTTGGCCTGGCCCGGTTGGGTGCTGGGCCGGCCCAGTCGACGAGAGGGAAAGATTTTTTTTATAAACATTTTCCAGATAATTAAAATAATAAAAACAAAATAACTGAAAATATTATATAGGCATATAATATATCAAAATTTTCAGAAAAAGATTTTCTACGACATGAACATTTTTCTAGCATTAAATAAAATACACACAAATTCTAATAATTCAAAGAGTGCTACTGGTCTATTAAAATTCAACAAAAATCATTTTAAAAATACCAAAATGATTTCAAATTATTTTTTCTCCAATTTTCTAGTGTAGGGAATCATGTTACCCTAATTTCCATATACTTTATTTTTGGAGAAAAATAATTTGAATAAAACTCAAATAACTCCAAATTGAAAATAAATACAAAAGAACTTTGAATTTAATTCTTTGAAACTCCCAACTCATATTTCATATAATTTGAAGAAGTCATTTTATCTTCTCTCATGAAAATCATTGAGTTGCATAAAGTTCTAGAATCGGAAATATTTTCAAATGAAATTCAAATATTTTCAACACCCCTTGTCATTTAAATAAATGGAAGAAGTCATGTCATCTTCTCCCCGGGGTTTTGTGTTTGAAAAGAATTTGAATTCATGGAGATCAGAAAGCAAATATGAAAGTTTGGGAAAGTCCTTTTATTCCCTCTCATTTAACTTTCAAAGAGTTTCGAATTCACTCACTTTCAGTCAATCAATCAAACAATCAATCAAATCTATCTATTTATTATAACATTCCAAAATTTAGAATTTTGGGATGTTACATGAACTCATTCTTTATTTATATTGGTGTTAAACCTACTATATTCCAACTTCTCTATGGTTTATAAAATCTTTTACTAGCCATAGATTCATCAAAATAAGAAAACAACACACGAAAAACAGAATCTGTCAAAAACAGAACAATCTTTAGTAATTTGTAACTAAATAAACTTATGGAACCCCAAAAATTCTGAAATAAATTTGGACGTGAGGAATTTATCTATTAACGATCTACAAAAATAATTAACTAAATATCACTCTCCAATAAAAAATGGCAGCAATTCTTGTGAGTGCTAAAGTTTCTGTTTTTTACAGCAAGTTCAACAAGACTTTCCCCAAGTCTTCCCAACGGTTCTACTTGGCACAAACACTAATTAAACACGAAAAACACAACCAAAACAGAGGATAGATAAATTATTTATTACTAAACAGGAGCAAAAAGCAAGGAATAAAAATAAAATTGGGTTGCCTCCCAACAAGCGCTATCGTTTAACGCCCCTAGCTAGGCATAAAAGCGAAGATAGATCTAGGCATTCCCTTCTTTGGTAGGCAATCCATAAATGGCTCTCATAATAGATTCATATGGTAATTTAAATTTCTTTCTAGGGAAGTGTTCCATGCCTTTTCTTAATGGAAATTGGAATCTAATATTCCCTTCCTTCGTATCAATAATTGCACCAATCATTTTAAGGAAAGGTCTACCAAGAATAATAGGGCATGAAGGATTGCAATCTATATCAAGAACAATGAAATCTACGAGCACATAATTCCTATTTTCAATAATAAGAACATCATTAATCTTTCACATAGGTTTCTTAATAGTGGAATCCGCAAGGTGCAAGTTTAGAGAACAATCATCAAATTCACGGAAACCTAGCAAATCACACAAAGTTTTTGGGATCATGGAAACACTAGCACCCAAATCACACAAAGCATAGCATTCATGATCTTTAATTTTTATTTTAATTGTAGGTTGATAACCCACAAGTATAGGGGATCGCAACAGTTTTTGAGGGTAGAGTATTCAACCCAAATTTATTGATTCGACACAAGGGGAGCCAAAGAATATTCTCAAGTATTAGCAGCTGAGTTTTCAATTCAACCACACCTGGAAACTTAATATTTGTAGCAAAGTGTTTAGTAGCAAAGTAATATGATAGTAGTGGTAACGATAGAAAAAGGTAACAGTAGCAAAAGTAATATTTTTGGGTTTTGTAGTGATTGTAACAGTAGCAACGGAAAAGTAAATAAGCGAAGGACAATATATGGAAAGCTCGTAGGCATTGGACCGGTGATGGAGAATTATGCCGGATGTGATCGATCATGTAACAGTCATAACCTAGGGTGACACAGAACTAGCTCCGAATATAGTCATACGTGCTTATGGAAAAGAACTTGCATGACATCTTTTGTCCTACCCTGCCGTGGCAGCGGGGTCCTATTGGAAACTAAGGGATATTAAGGCCTCCTTTTAATAGAGTACAGGACCAAAGCATTAACACATAGTGAATACATGAACTCCTCAAACTACGGTCATCACCGGGAGTGGTCCCGATTATTGTTATTTCGGGGTGGCCGGATCATAACACATAGTAGGTGACTATAGACTTGCAAGATAGGATCAAGAACTCGCATATATTCAAGAAAACTTAATAGGTTCAGATCTGAAATCATGACACTTGGGCCCTAGTGACAAGCATTAAGCATAACAAAGTCATAGCAACATCAATCTCAGAACATAGTGGATACTAGGGTTCAAACCCTAACAAAACTAACTCGGTTACATGATAAATCTCATCCAACCCATCACCGTCCAGCAAGCCTATGATGGAATTACCCACACACGGCGGTGAGCATCATGAAATTGGTGATGGAGGAAGGTTGATGATGATGATTACGACGGATTCCCCTCTCCGGAACCCCGAGCGGACTCCGAATCAGCCCTCCTGAGAGAGTTTAGGGCTTGGCGGCGGCTCCATATCGTAAAACGCGATGAATCCTTCTCTCTGATTTTTTCTCCCCGAAAGTGAATGTATGGAGCAGGGTTGAGGTCGATGGAGCATCAGGGGGCCCACGAGGCAGGGGGCACGCCCAGGGGGGCAGGCGCGCCCCCACCCTCGTGGACAGGTGGAGCCCCCTGGCGTGGATCTTTCTTCCAGTATTTTTATCTATTCCAAAATAATTCTCCGTTGATTTTCAGGTCATTTCGAGAACTTTTATTTCTGCACAAAAATAACACCATGGCAATTCTGCTGAAAACAGCGTCAGTCCGGGTTAGTTCCATTCAAATCATGCAAGTTAGAGTCCAAAACGAGGGAAAAAGTGTTTGGAAAAGTAGATACGACGGAGACGTATCAACTCACCCAATATTAAACCTTTGCTTGTCCTCAAGCAATTCAGTTGATAAACTGAAAGTGATAAAGAAAAACTTTTACAAACTCGGTTTGCTCTTGTTGTTGTAAATATGTAAAGCCAACATTCAAGTTTTCAGCAAATATTATGAACTAACCATATTCACAATAACACTTACGTCTCATGTTTACTCATGTCAATGGCATAATCAACTAGCGAGAAATAATAATAAATCTCGGATGACAATAGTTTCTCAAAATAATTATGATATGATATGACAAGATGGTATCTCGCTAGCCCTTTCCGAGACCGCAAAACATAAATGCAGAGCACCTTTAAAGATCAAGGACTGACTAGACATTGTAATTCATGGTAAAAGAGATCCAGTCAAGTCATACTCAATGTAAACTAACAGTAATGAATGCAAATGACATCGGTGCTCTCCAACTAGTTCTTTTTAATAAGAGGATGATGACTCAACATAAAAGTAAATGGATAGGCCCTTTGCAGAGGGAAGCAGGGATTTGTAGAGGTGCCAGAGCTCGATTTTGAAATAGATATGAATAATATTTTGAGCGGTATACTTCAATTGTCAACATAACAACCGAGAGATCTCGATATCTTCCATACTACACACATTATAGGCGGTTCCCAAACAGAATGGTAAAGTTTATACTCCCCATCCTCCAACAAGCATCAATCCATGGCTTGCTCGAAACAACGAGTGCCTCCAACTAACAAGTGTCCCGAGGGAGTTTTGTTTGCAGTTATTTTGATTTGATTTGCATAAAGAATGGGAATGGGCATCCCGATGACCAGCCATTTTCTCGTGAGTGAGGAGCGGAGTCCACTCCTCTTGAGAATAACCCGCCTAGCATGGAAGATACAGACAACCCTAGTTGATACATGAGCTATTCGAGCATACAAAACAAAATGTTTATTTGAAGGTTTAGAGTTTGGCACATACAAATTTACTTGGAACGGCAGGTAGATACCGTATATAGGTAGGTATGGTGGACTCATATGGAATAACTTTGGTGTTCATGGAGTTGGATGCACAAGCAGTATTCCCGCTTAGTACAGGTGAAGGCTAGAAAAAGGACTGGGAAGCGACCAGCTAGAGAGCGACAATAGTCATGAACATGCATTAAAATTAATCAACACCGAATGCAAGCATGAGTAGGATATAATGCACCATGAACATAAATATCGTAGAGGCTATGTTGATTTTGTTTCAACTACATGCGTGAACATGTGCCAAGTCAAGCCACTCGAATCGTTCAAAAGAGGATACCACCCTATCATACCACATCACAACCATTTTAATAGCATGTTGGCACGCAAGGTAAACCAATATAAGCTCCTAGCTAATTAAGCATGGCATAAGCAACTACAATCTCTAATTGTCATTGCAAACATGTTTATTCATAATAGGCTGAATCAGGAACGATGAACTAATCTGAAAGCACAAGTTCTCCCTAGGTGGTTTTGATAATTGATGACAACATATCTCTTGTTGGACTAACATTTCTATCTAGCATGTTTCAGATAAGTTCACAATGGAGTGGCATGGACTAAAGGTTGTGGGAACTCCTTCAAGATGCTAAAGACAAAGGATTGGCTAAAGCTTCAAGCTCAAGACTCTTAATTTTACATTTTAGTGATCCAAGATCACATTGAGTCCATAGGAAAAACCAATACTATCAAGGAGGGATGAGGTGTTGCTTAATGAGCCTCTTGCTTCATGTGCTTAGTGATATGCTCCAAAACCCTCAACTACTTTCCCATATCCACATATGACCTAAACCCTAAGCCAAACTCGGTCCTACCGATTCTTTCTATCCGGCGCCACCGAGTTTCACTTGTCATAAGCCACTGCCAAACCCTAGCAATTCGGTTCTACCGATAGGGATCTCGGTCTCACCGAGATGGGATTGCAAACTCTCTGTTTCCCTTTCGTAACTTTTCGGTCTCACCAAAAGAGCGAATCGGTCCCACCGAGATTGCAATGTAAACTCTATGTTTCCCTTTTGTAACTTTTCGGTCTCACCGAAAGAGCAAATCGGTCCCACCGAGTTTGCCTGACCAACTCTCTGGTTAGCTTATTACCAAACTCGGTCTCACCGAGTTTGTGTAATCGGTCTCACCGAGATTATGTTATGCCCAAACCCTAACCATATCGGTCCTACCGAGTTGCATGTCAGTCCCACCGAAAATCTCTAACGGTCACTAGGTTTACCTTTTCGGTCTGACCGAGTTTGTTGATTCGGTCCCACCGAGATTGGAAAACTGTGTGTAACGGTTGGATTTTGTGTGGAGGCTATATATACCCCTCCACCTCCTCTTCATTCGTGGAGAGAGCCATCAGAACACATACACAATTCCAACTCATATGTTCTGAGATAGAACCACCTACTCATGTGTTGAGACCAAGATATTCCATTCCTACCATATGAATCTTGATCTCTAGCTTTCCCCAAGTTGCTTTCCACTCAAACCTTCTTTCCACCAGATCCAAATCCTATGATAGAGAGTTGAGTGTTGGGGAGACTATCATTTGAAGCACAAGAGCAAGGAGTTCATTACCTACACACCATTTGTTACTTCTTGGAGAGTGGTGTCTCCTAGATTGGCTAGGTGTTACTTGGGAGCCTCCGACAAGATTGTGGAGTTGAACCAAGGAGTTTGTAATGGCAAGGAGATCGCCTACTTCGTGAAGATCTACCGCTAGTGAGGCAAGTCCTTCGTGGGCGATGGCCATGGTGGGATAGACAAGGTTGCTTCTTCGTGGACCCTTCGTGGGTGGTTGCTTCTTCGTGGACCCTTCGTGGGTGGAGCCCTCCGTGGACTCGCGCAACCATTACCCTTCGTGGGTGGAGCCCTCTGTGGACTCGCGCAACCGTTACCCTTCGTGGGTTGAAGTCTCTATCAACGTGGATGTAGGATAGCACCACCTATCCGAACCACGGGAAAAACATCCGTGTCTCCAATTGTGTTTGAATTCTCCAAACCCTTCCCCTTACATTCTTGCAAGTTGCATGCTTTACATTCCGCTGCTCATATACTCTTTGCATGCTTGCTTGATATGTATTGTGTATGTTGAAATTGTGCCTAAAACTCCACTCAAACCAAAAAGGCCTAAAAATTGCAACTTTAGCACTAAGTGTCTAATCACCCCCCCTCTAGACACATCTACTTCTAGATCCTACAATATTTACAAAAACAAGAGAGGTTGAGTTCATACCAGCTTTAATCATCTCAATAAGTTCATCATATAATCATCATTATTGCCTTTCACTTGCATGACCGAATAGTGTGGAAAATAATAATAGTGCACGTGCATTGGACTAAGCTAGAATCTGCAACCATTCAATTCAAGAGAGAAGACAAGGTAATATGGGCTCTTTGTTAGATCAACAGTAATGCATATAAGAGCCACTCAACATTTTCATTATGGTCTTCTCCTCTCGACCCCCAAAGAACAAGAAAATAAATAAACATATTTACACGGAAAAGCTCCCAACAAGCAAAATAAGAACATGAGATCTTTTTTGGGGTTTTCTTTTTAATTACTACTACATGCATGGAAAGTAAACTAGCTAAAAAGCTACAACTAATTTTTTTTTGTTTTTCTTAAGGTTTATTAAACACACAAGAAGAAAGCATAAAAATGAAAATAAACTAGCATGGATATTACAGTGAAAAAGTATGAGCACCGACAACTAGCATGGGTGTGTGAACATAAATGTAATGTTGGTGAGAAATACGTACTCCCCCATGCTTAGGATTTTGGCCTAACTTGGTCTATGGCCACGGCTGGCGTGGCGGATATCCAAGTAATAGTTGGGGTCGTACTAAGAAGAATCCCCCTGGTGCCACTGGTTGGCGATCTCTTCCGGATTCCACTGATAAACAGACTACCAGTGAGGACCAAATTGTTGTTCCGGCTCTGGCTCTGTAGCTGGTGTGGGGTTTCGGTAGGCGTGAATGGCCTCCGGCGGAACAAGGTACTTGCCTGCAGATAAGTCAAACAAGGAAGGAGCAGGCAAAGTAATAGTCTCAGGGTGATTTTTATCAAATATCAACTTGTACTTAAGCATCTTTTCCTTATTCTTAACGATAAAATCATGCGCTACCATACTCTTATAGTCTAGAAAAACATGAGGCAACAATTTCTCTTCCTTCTCATAACGCCTAATAGGTATGTTAAAGAGTGCAGCGAGGCGCGAGGCAAAGACGCCTCCAAGGACGGGGCCCTTAGTATGGTTAAGATTTAACCGCTTTGCAACAATAGCACCCATACTAAATGTGTCATCACGGAACAAGGCATGGCACAAAATAACAATATCAGGGGCACTAAGGTTGCCACAGTTTCCGCGACCAATTAAGCATCTACTAGCAAATATTGCGAAGTAACGTAAAACAGGAAAATGTATGTTAGTGATTCTTGCATCGGAAACTCTCCTCGTTTCCCCTACATCAATTGTATCAATAAACCCTTCCACATAGTCACAATGCGGTTCCTCTACACTGCCCTCAAAATGGATCAAACAAATCCGACAAAAGTCACGAAGTGACATATCCTTATGCTCATCATATAAATAAAATTCCACCGAAGGTGGTGAGCTCCTAGCATGGAAATGAAAGTTTTGCACAAAGATATTGGTGAGTAAGAGATACTGTTCGCGTTGGTCGTGGAGGAAGGCGGTGAGGCCTGCATTCTCAGCCAACTCATAAAAATCATCATAAAATCCGGCTACTCTCAAGAAATTATCACAAGGCCATTCACACGGCCGAACTTCCGCAGTGCGAGGGAGATTATATTTGGGCCTCTTATCCTCCTCACTTTGCTTATCCTTCGAGCTTCGGCTCGATGAGCCCCTCAAAAATCTCTTCATCTTTTTCTGAAAATATCTAAATTTTTTAGTAACATCAAAATAAAAGTGAACCAAGCTCAACAAAATTGATAGCAACTACTCCCACAAATGCCTATAGGATATATCATGCATTAGAACTACTTTCGACCATATAAATTTGACATGCAAGCTCAAGAACAGGGTCACCTAAGCAGCAAAAATTTGCAATGAATAAAGCACTAGAACAAAAACTAATTGGACCAATGGAGGAGTCACATACCAAAGAACAATCCCCCAAAGCAGTTTTGCAAATGGAGCTTTGAGCAAGGAGATCGAAAATGGCAGCAAAATGAGCTTGGACTCGGGTTTGAGCTGGTTGGTGATTTTTGTGGGAGGAAGAAGAAGTGTGTGGTAGCTGGAATAAGTGGAGGGGAGCCACCATGGGCCCATGAGGTAGGGGGCGCGCCCAGGGGGTGGGCGTGCCCTGGACCCTTGTGGCCAGGTGCTTGCTCCCCCTGCTGTGTTCTCAGTGCCAGATATTCTCAAATATTCTAGAAAAATCATATTTAAATTTTAGGGCATTTGGAGAACTTCTATTTTTGGGGTATTTTCTTATTGCATGGATAATTCAGAAAACAGACAGAATATACTATTTTTACTTTATTTAATATAAATAAAAGAAAGTAAAAGGAGGGTACAGAAAGTTGTGACTTCTAACTTCATCCATCTCATGCTCATCAAAAGGAATCCACTAACAAGGTTGATCAGGTCTTGTTAACAAACTCATTTCGAATAACATGGAACCAGAGAAATTTCGAATAACACTATGTTACCTCAACGGGGATATGCATGTCCCCAACAATAAGAATATCATATTTCTTCTTGACAGTAGGAAGAGGAAATTCAAAACCTCTAATAGTAATTGTTAAAAAATTTCAATAGAATTGATACTATGGACTTGAGGTTGTTTCATCGGGAAGTGTACCATATGCTCATTCCCATTAACATGAAAAGTGACATTGCCTTTGGTGCAATCAATAACAGCCCCTGCAGTATTCAAAAAGGGTCTTCCAAGAATAATAGACATACTATCATCCTCGGGAATATCAAGAATAATAAAGTCCGTTAAAATAGTAACGTTTGCAACCACAACAGGCACATCCTCACAAATACCGACAGGTATGGCAGTTGATTTATCAGCCATTTGCAAAGATATTTCAGTAGGTGTCAACTTATTCAAATCAAGTCTACGATATAAAGAGAGAGGCATAACACTAACACCGGCTCCAAGATCACATAAAGCAGTTTTAACATAGTTTCTTTTAATGGAGCATGGTATAGTTGGTACTCCTGGATCTCCAAGTTTCTTTGGTATTCCACCCTTAAAAGTATAATTAGCAAGCATGGTGGAAATTTCAGCTTCCAGTATCTTTCTCTTGTTAGTAACAATATCTTTCATATATTTAGCATAAGGATTCATTTTAAGCATATCAGTCAAACGCATACGCAAAAAGATAGGTCTAATCATTTCATCAAAGCGCTCAAAATCCTCATCATCCTTTTTCTTGGATGGTTTAGGAGGAAAGGGCATGGGTTTCTGAACCCATGGTTCTCTTTCTTTACCATGCTTCCTAGCAACAAAGTCGCTCTTATCATAACGTTGATTCTTTGATTGTGGGTTATCAAGATCAACAACAGGTTCAACCTATACATCATTGTTATTGCTAGGTTGAGCATGAACATGAACATGAACATCATCATTAAAATTATCACTAGGTTCATGTTCGTTACCAGATTGTGTTTCAGCATCAGAAATAGAAATATCATTGGGATTCTCAGGTGTGTCTACAATAGGTTCACTAGAAGCAGGCAAAGTTCTATCATTTTTCTTTTTCTTCTTCTTAGAAGGACTAGGTGCATCAACATTAGTTCTCTGAGAATCTTGCTCAATTCTCTTGGGGTGGCCCTCAGGATACAAAGGTTCCTAAGTCATTTTACCTCCTCTAGTTTCAACTCTAACAACAAAGTCATTAGTTTTACTATTCAATTCATTGAGAAAATCATTTTGAGCTTTAAGTACTTGTTCTACTTGAGTGGTAACCATAGAAGTATGTTTACTAATAAGTTTAAGTTCACCTTTAACACTGGCCATATAATCACTCAAGTGTTCAATTATACAAGCATTATGTTTCAATTGTCTACCAACATAAGCATTAAAATCTTCTTACTTAACCATAAAGTTATCAAATTCATCCAAACATTGGCTAGCAAACTTTGCAGGAGGGATTTCAGCTTTATCATATATATAGAGAGAATTTACCTTTACTACCTGTGTCGGGTTATCGAGACTATGTGTTTCTTCAATAGGTGATGAATTAAGACCATGTATTTCTTCAACAGGAGGTAAATTCTTAACATCTTCAGCCTTTATACCTTTTTCTTTCATAGATTTCTTTGCCTCTTGCATATCTCCAGGACTGAGAAATAGAATACCCCTTTTCTTTGGAGTTGGCTTAGGAGTTGGTTCAGGAAGTGTCCAATTATTTTCATTAGTCAACATATTATTCAATAGAATTTCAGCTTGATCAACAGATCTTTCCCTGAAAACACAACCATCACAACTATCCAGGTAATCTCTGGAAGCATCGGTTAGTCCATTATAAAAGATATCAAGTATTTCATTTTTCTTGAGAGGATGATCTCAGGCAAAGCATTAAGTAATCGGAGAAGCCTCCCCCAAGCTTGTGGGAGACCCTCTTCTTCAATTTACACAAAATTATATATTTCTCTTAAAGCGGCTTGTTTCTTATGAGCGGGGAAATATTTAGTAGAGAAGTAGTAAATCATATCCTGGGGACTATGCACACAACCAGGATCAAGAGAATTAAACCATATCTTAGCATCACCCTTTAATGAGAACGGAAATAATTTAAGGATATAATAGTAGCGAGTTTTCTCATCATTAGTGAACAGGGTAGCTATATCATTTAATTTAGTAAAATGTGCCACAACAGTTTCAGATTCATAGCCATAGAAAGGATCAGATTCAACCAAAGTAATTAACTCAGGATCAACAGAGAAATCATAATCCTTATCAGTAATAAAGATAGTTGAAGTAGCATAAGCACGATCATATTTCATTCTAGCATTCAGAGTTTTTTCTTTCAGCTTAGCTAATAATTTCTTAAGATCACTTCTATCATTGCAGGCAAGAAAGTCTCTAGCATTTTCTTCATCCATAACATAACCTTCAGGAACAACAGGTAATTCATATCTAGGGGAGAATCTTCATCATCACTTTCATCAATATTATCAGTTTCAATAATTTCATTTTCTCTAGCCCTAGCAAGTTGTTCATCAAGAAATTCACCAAGTGGCACAGTAGTATCAAGCATAGAAGTAGTTTCATCATAAGTATCATGCATAGCAGAAGTGGCATCATCAATAACATGCGACATATCAGAATTAATAGCAGAAGCAGGTTTAGGTGTCGCAAGCTTACTCAAAACAGAAGGTGAATCAAGTGCAGAGCTAGATGGCAGTTCCTTACCTCCCCTCGTAGTTGAGGGAAAAATCTTGGTTCTTTGATCTTTCAAGTTCTTCATAATGATAAGCAGATATAAATCCCAAGTGACTTAAAGAATAGAGCTATGCTCCCCGGCAACGCCGCCAGAAAATGTTCTTGATAACCCAAAAGTATAGGGGATCACAATAGTTTTCGAGGGTAGAGTATTCAACCCAAATTTATTGATTCGACACAAGGGGAGCCAAAGAATATTCTCAAGTATGAGCAGCTGAGTTGTCAATTCAACCACACCTGGAAACTTAATATCTACAACAAAGTGTTTAGTAGCAAAGCAATTTGATAGTAGTGGTAACGATAGCAAAAGGTAACAGTAGCAAAAGTAATATTTTTGGGTTTTGTAGTAATTGTAACAGTAGCAACGGAAAAGTAAATAAGCGAGGGACAATATATGGAAAGCTCATAGGCATTGGATCGGTGATGGAGAATTATGCCAGATGCGATCGATCATGTAACAGTCATAACCTAGGGTGACACAGAACTAGCTCCAGTTCAGCAATGTAATGTAGGCATGTATTCCGAATATAGTCATACGTGCTTATGGAAAAGAACTTGCATGACATCTTTTGTCCTACCCTCCCGTGACAGCGGGGTCCTATTGGAAACTAAGGGATATTAAGGCCTCCTTTTAATAGAGTACCGGACCAAAGCATTAACATAGTGAATACATGAACTCCTTAAACTACGGTCATCACCGGGAGTGGTCCCGATTATTTTCACTTTGGGGTTGCCGGATCATAACACATAGTAGGTGACTATAGAATTGCAAGATAGGATCAAGAACTCGCATATATTCATGAAAACATAATAGGTTCAGATCTGAAATTATGACACTCGGGCCCTAGTAACAAGCATTAGGCATAGCAAAGTCATAGCAACATCAATCTCAGAACATAGTGGACACCAGGGATCAAACCCTAACCAAACTAACTCGATTACAGGATAAATCTCATCCAACCCATCACCGTCCAGCAAGCCTACGATGGAATTACCCACACACGGCGGTGAGCGTCATGAAATTGGTGATGGAGGAAGGTTGATGATGACGATGGCGACGGATTCCCCTCTCCGGAGCCCCGAACGGACTCCAGATTAACCCTCCCGAGAGAGTTTAGGGCTTGGCGGTGGCTCCGTATCGTAAAACGTGATGAATCCTTCTCTCTGATTTTTTTCTCCCTGAAAGTGAATATATGGAGTCAGGGTTGAGGTTGGTGGAGCATCAGGGGGCCCACGAGGCAGGGGGCGCGCCCAGGGGGCAGGCACGCCCTCACCCTCGTGGACAGGTGGAGGCCCCCCTGACGTGGATCTTTCTTCCAGTATTTTTTATATATTCCAAAATAATTCTCCGTTGATTTTCAGGTCATTCCAAGAACTTTTATTTCTGCACAAAAATAACACCATGGCAATTCTGCTGAAAACAGCGTCAGTTCGGGTTAGTTCCATTCAAATCATGCAAGTTAGAGTCCAAAACGAGGGCAAAAGTGTTTGGAAAAGTAGATACGACGGAGACGTATCATAGGTTCCCACTCATCATAAAGTTTTCTAGGGATAGAAACTTCCAATTCAAGTTTTTCTTCATAATATTGCATCAAAGCATCAATGATATGTTTAGTAAAAGCTTTATTTTGACTATAAGCATGAGGAGAATTTAGTACAGATTGCAACAAGGAAATACAATCTATTAAAGAGAAATTATCATAATTAAATTCCTTGAAATCCAAGATAGTGGGTTCATTGCTATCTAAAGTTTTAACCTCTCCAATCCCACTTTTAACAATTTTTGCATCAAGATCTAAAAACTCCGAATTTTTGGGATGCCTTCTAACTAAAGTTGACTCATCTCCAGTCCCATCATTATCTAGATTCATATTGCAAAACAAAGATTTAATAGGAGACACATCAATCACTTTTAGATCTTCATCATTATTATCATGCTCTTCTGGTTTAGCGGCCATCTTATTAACTAAAGTGGCTTGCTTATTGATACGTCTTCAATGTATCTATAATTTTTGATTGCTCCATGCTATTATATTATCTGTTTTGGATGTTAATGGGCTTTATTTTACACTTTTATATCATTTTTGGGACTAACCTATTAACCGGAGGCCCAGTCCAAATTGCTGTTTTTTGCAAGTTTTAGTGTTTCGCAGAAAAGGAATATCAAACGAAGTCCAAACGGAATGAAACCTTCGGGAAAGTGATTTTCTCAACAAACGTGATCCAGGAGACTTGGAGTGGGCGTCAAGAAACAATCAAGGAGGCCACGAGGCAGTGGGCGCACCTACCCCCCTGGGTGCGCCCTCCACCCTCGTGGGCCCCTCATTGCTCCACCGACCTACTTCTTCCTCCTATATAAGTCCACATACCCCGCAAACATCCAGGAGCACCACAAAAACCTAATTCCACCACTGCAACTTCTGTACCCAAGAGATCCCATCTTGGGGCCTTTTCCGGAGCTCCGTCGGAGGGCGCATTGATCACGGAGGGACTCTACATCAACTCCATGGCCTCTCCGGTGATGTGTGAGTAGTTTACTTCAGACCTTCGGGTCCATAGCTAGTAGCTAGATGGCTTCTTCTCTCTCTCTCTTTGGATATCAATACAAAGTTCTCCTCGATTCTCTTGGAGATCTATTCGAGGTAATCTTCTTTTGCGGTGTGTTTGTCGAGATCCGATGAATTGTGGGTTTATGATCCAGATTATCTATGAACAATATTTGATTCTTCTCTGAATTATTTTATGTATCATTGGTTTATCTTTGCAAGTCTCTTCGAATTATCAGTTTGGTTTGGCCTACTAGATTGATCTTTCTTGCAATGGGAGAAGTGCTTAGCTTTGGGTTCAATCTTGCGGTGCTCGATCCCAGTGATAGTAGGGGAAACGACACGTATTGTATTGTTTCCACCGAGGATAAAAAGATGGGGTTTATATCATATTGCATGAGTTTATCCCTCTACATCATGTCATCTTGCTTAAGCCGTTAATCTGTTCTTATGAACTTAATACTCTAGATGCATGCTGGATAGCGGTCGATGTGTGGAGTAATAGTAGTAGATGCAGGCAGGAGTCGGTCTAGTTGTCGCGGACGTGATGCCTATATACATGATCATGCCTAGATATTCTCATAATTATTCGCTTTTCTATCAATTGCTCGACAGTAATTTGTTCACCCGCCGTAATACTTATGCTATCTTGAGAGAAGCCACTAGTGAAACCTATGGCCCCCGGGTCTATTTTCCATCATACAAGTTTCCAATCTATTTTATTTTGCAATCTTTACTTTCAATCTATATCATAAAACTACCAAAAATATTTATCTTATTATTATTATTTCTATCAGATCTTACTCTTGCAAGTGGCCGTGAAGGGATTGACAACCCTTTTATCGCGTTGGTTGCGAGGTTCTTATTTGTTTGTGTAGGTACGAGGTGACTCGCGCGTGGTCTCCTACTGGATTGATACCTTGGTTCTCAAAAACTGAGGGAAATACTTACGCTGCTTTACTGCATCACCCTTTCCTCTTCAAGGGAAAACCAAGGCAGTGCTCAAGAGGTAGCAAGAAGGATTTTTGGCGCTGTTACCGGGGAGATCTATGCCAAGTCAAGACATACCAAGTACCCATCACAATTCTTATCCCTCGCATTACATTATTTGCCATTTGCCTCTCGTTTTCCTCTCCCCCACTTCACCCTTACCGTTTTATTCGCCCTCTTTTTCTCTCGCCCTCTCTTTCCGTTCGCCTCTTTTCCGCTTCCTTCCTCGTTATGGCTAGTCCTTTATCTACTCCTTTGTCTCCCGAGAATGAAGTTCTTAATTTTAAACAAGGGGAGGAGAAAATCTAAAAGATGCTTGGTATAGAATTTGCAATGCGCAAAATAGATCTACTAGGAAGCAATATACTTCCGTTCTTCTTCGCAATTTTTATGTAGGCATCACTCCTTGGAATATATATATTGTTGATACCATTACCGTAGGAAATTTCTTGGGTAGCCATACTTTTGATTCTTATAATGCTATGACAGATTTGTTTGGCCCACCACCTCTTTTGGTTAATGGAACTATTTTAACTTTGGAACACGTGATGAAATGGCTTGAAATTATTGAAAATAAAGTTTCCACCATAGAGTTGATTGAAAATTTGGATAGAAAGATCCGTAACCAAATTACCCAATACGGATCTAAGGTAGGAGTTGCTCTTAATTTTTTTTAAAGAAAAGGGACCTATGGTTAATGAAAAGATAGATCAAGATTCCACTAGAATTGATAAAATTGAGGATATTATTACCAACCTTGGGTCGGCATTTTATTCCGTGAAAAACACTCCTATTAATACTAAGATTGCCAAATTAATGTATGTTCCTAAAAATAAGGGTGAAACTTCTAGTAGGGAAAATGCAGACCTCAAATCCATAAGTGTTCACCCCAATTTTCTCACTATCCTTAAGGAACCTTTTGCTACAAATGATTTTCTTGATTTCGTGCCTAGGAGTTTGATAATTAATAAAAAGAAAGAAACTCCTAAGGTTTATAGGTGTATTATTGAAGAATTACCTACCAAAGATGGCAATACCTAGATCTATCTTCGCTTTTATGCCTAGCTAGGGGCGTTAAACGATAGCGCTTGTTGGGAGGCAACCCAATTTTATTTTTATTCCTTGCTTTCTGCTCCTGTTTAGTAATAAATAATTTATCTAGTCTCTGTTTTGGTTGTGTTTTTTGTGTTTAATTAGTGTTTTTGCCAAGTAGAACCGTTGGGAAGACTTGGGGAAAGTCTTTTTGATCTTGCTGTAAAAAACAGAAACTTTAGCGCTCACGAGAATTGCTGCCATTTTTATTTGGAAAGTTATATTTAGTTAATGATTTTTGAAGATTATTAATAGATAAATCCCTCACGTCCAGCAATTTATTTTATAATTTTTGGGGTTCCAGAAGTTTGCGTTAGCTACCGATTACTACAGACTGTTCTGTTTTTGACAGATTCTGTTTTTCGTGTGTTGTTTGCTTATTTTGATGAATCTATGGCTAGTAAAAGAGTTTATAAACCATAGAGAAGTTGGAATACAGTAGGTTTAACACCAATATAAATCAATAATGAGTTAATTACAGTATCTTAAAGTGGTGTTTTGTTTTCTTTCGCTAACGGAGGTCACGAGATTTTCTATTTTGAGTTTTGTGTTGTGAAGTTTTCAAGTTTTGGGTAAAGATTCGATGGATTATGGAACAAGGAGCGGCAAGAGCCTAAGCTTGGGGATTCCCGAGGCACCCCAAGGTAAAATACAAGGACACCAAAAAGCCTAAGCATGGGGATGCCTCGGAAGGCATCTCCTCTTCTGTCTTCGTCTATCGGTAACTTTACTTGGAGCTATATTTTTATTCACCACATGATATGTGTTTTGCTTGCAGCGTCTTGTATGATTTGAGTCTTTGCTTTTTAGTTTACCACAATCATCCTTGCCGTACACACCTTTTGAGAGAGACTCACATGAATTAAAATTTATTAGAATACTCTATGTGCTTCACTTATATCTTTTGAGCTATATAGTTTTTGCTCTAGTTCTTCACTTATATCTTTTAGAGCACGGCGGTGGTTTTATTTTATAGAAATAATTGATCTCTCGTGCTTCACTTATTTATTTTGAGAGTCCTTTAGAACAATATGGAAATTTTCTTTTAGGAATAATATAAAAACTTTCATAGAAGTGCATTGAATACTATTAGAAGTTTGATACTTGATAATTGTTTTGAGATATGGAGATGGTGATATTAGAGTCATGCTAGTTCAGTAGTTGTGAATTTCAGAAATACTTGTGTTGAAGTTTGTGATTCCTGTAGCATGCACGTATGGTGAACCGTTATGTGATGAAGTCGGAGCATGATTTATTTATTGATTGTCTTCCTTATGAGTGGCGGTCGGGGATGAGCGATGGTCTTTTCCTACCAATCTACCCCTCTAGGAGCATGCGCATAATACTTTGTTTCGATAACTAATAGATTTTTGCAATAAGTATGTGAGTTCTTTATGACTAATGTTGAGTCCATGGATTATACGCACTCTCACCCTTCCACCATTGCTAGCCTCTCTAGTATCGCGCAACTTTCGCCGGTACCATAAACCCACCATATACCTTCCTCAAAACAGCCACCATACCTACCTGTTATGGCATTTCCATAGCCATTCCAAGATATACTGCCATGCAACTTTCCACTGTTCCGTTATTATGACACGCTTCATCATTGTCATTTTGCTTGCATGATCATGTAGTTGACATCATATTTGTGGCAAAGCCACCGCTCATAATTCTTCATACATGTCACTCATGCATCATTGCACATCCCGGTACACCGCCGGAGGCATTCACATAGAGTCATATTTTGTTCTAAGTATTGAGTTGTAATTCTTGAGTTGTAAGTAAATTAAAGTGTGATGATCATCATTATTAGAGCATTGTCCCAATGAGGAAAGGATGATGGAGACTATGATTCCCCCACAAGTCGGGATGAGACTCTGGACGAAAAATAAAAAAAGATAAAAAAAAGAAAAGAGGCCAAAAAAAGAAAGAAGGCCCAAATAAAAAATGATGAGAGAAAAAGAGAGAAGGGAAAATGTTACTATCCTTTTTCCACACTTGTGCTTCAAAGTAGCACCATGATCTTCATGATAGAGAGTCTCCTATGTTATCACTTTTATATACTAGTGGGAATTTTACATTATAGAACTTGGCTTGTATATTCCAATGATGGGCTTCCTCAAAATTGCCCTAGGTCTTCATGAGCAAGCAAGTTGGATGCACACCCACTTACTTTATTTTGTTGAGCTTTCATACACTTATAGCTCTAGTTCATCCGTTGCATGGCAATCCCGACTTACTCACATTGATATCTATTCATGGGCATCTCCATAGCCCGTTGATACGCCTAGTTGATGTGAGACTATTTTCTCCTTTTTGTCTTCTCCACAACCACCATTCTATTCCATATATAGTGCTGTATCCATGGCTCGTGCTCATATATTGCGTGAAGATTGAAAAAATTAGAGAACATCAAAAGTATGAAACAATTGCTTGGCTTGTCATCGGGGTTGTGCATGATTTAAATATTTTGTCTGGTGAAGATAGAGCATAGCCAGACTATATGATTTTGTAGGGATAACTTTCTTTGGCCATGTTATTTTGAGAAGACATGATTGCTTAGTTAGTATACTTGAAGTATTATTATTTTTATGTAAATATTAAACTTTTATCTTGAATCTTTTGGATCTGAACATTCATGCCACAATAAAGAAAAATACATTGAGAAATATGTTAGAAAGCATTCCACATCAAAAATTCTTTTTTTATCATTTACCTACTCGAGGACGAGCATGAATTAAGCTTGGGGATGCTTGATACGTCTCCAACGTATCTATAATTTTTGATTGCTCCATGCTATTATATTATCTGTTTTGGATGTTAATGAGCTTTATTTTACACTTTTATATTTTGACGCCCCCGATTTGACCATACACTAATCATGCACGCAAATGTGTATGACCAAGATAAGGGACTCACGGGAAGATATCACAACACAACTCTAGACACAAATTAAAATCATACAAGCTTTATATTACAAGCCAGGGGCCTCGAGGGCTCGAATACATAAGCTCGAAAACACAAGAGTCAGCGGAAGCAATAATATCTGAGTATAGATATAAGTTAAACAAGTTGCCATAAGATGGCTAGCACAAACTGGGATACAGATCGAAAGAGGCGCAGGCATCCTGCCTGGGATCCTCCTAAACTACTTCTAGTCGTCGTGAGCGGCCTGCACGTAATAGTAGGCACTTCCAGTGTAGTAGGAGTCGTCGTCGACGGTGGCGTATGGCTCCTGGACTCCATCGTTTGGTCGCAACAATCGGGTATAGAAAGGAGGAAAGGGGGGAGCAAAGCAACTGTGAGTACTCATCCAAAGTACTCGCAAGCAAGGAGCTACACTACATATGCATGCATTGGTATCAAATGGAAAAGGGGTAGCATATGTGGACTGAACTGCAGAATGTCGGAATAAGAGGGGGATAGCTAGTCCTATTGAAGACTACGCTTCTGGCAACCTCCATCTCGCAGCATGTAGAAGAGAGTAGAAGGTGAGTTCACCAAGTATCATCGCATAGCATAATCCTACCCGGCGATCCTCTCCTCGTCGCCCTGTTAGAGAGCGATCACCGGGTTGTATCTAGCACTTGAAAGGGTGTGTTTTATTAAGTATCTGGTTCTAGTTGTCATAAGGTCAAGGTACAACTCCGGGTCGTCCTTTTACCAAGGAACACGACTATTCTAATAGATCAACTTCCCTGCAGGGGTGCACCACATTTCCCAACACGCTTGAGCCCCTTTGTCCGGACACACTTTTCTGGGTCATGCCCGGCCTCGGAAGATCAACACGTCGCAGCCCCACCTAGGCATAACAGAGAGGTCAGCACGCCGGTCTAAATCCTATGGCGCAGGGGTCTGGGCCCATCGCCCATTGCACACCTGCACGTTGCGTACGCGGCCGGTGAGCAGACCTAGCAACCTCCATTACAAAGGAAGTTGCGTTACGCGGTCCAACCCAGCGCACCGCTCAGTCGCTGACATCATGAAGGCTTCGGGTGATACCACGACGTCGAGTGCCCATAACTGTTCCCACGTAGTTGGTTAGTGTGTATAGGCCAGTGGCCAGACTCAGATCAAATACCAAGATCTTGTTAAGCGTGTTATCTTAAGTAACCGCGAACGCCGGCCAGGGACAGGCCTACCTCTCTCCTGGGTGGTCTCAACCTGCCCTGTCGCTGGGCCACAAAGATCCACATAGAGGGCCGTCGGGAAAGTATGTCCTTTCAGCCCCCAATTCGTGAATCAACCGCGGGTACTCAAAGAGCCGACCCGACGTTAGTCACAACATGTATCATGTGTAATATGTATAGTATATACCCGTGATCAACACTCGACGTGATCACGGCCCGATAGTATAGCATGGCAGACTGACAAGGATGTAAGGCCACTGATGATAAACTAGCATCCTATACTAAGAATTTAGGATTGCAGGTAAGGTATCAACAACTATAGCAACAATGACAGGCTATGCATCAGAATAGGGTTAACGAAAAGCAGTAACATGCTACACTACTCTAATGCAAGCAGTAGAGAGAAGAATAAGTGATATCTGGTGATCAAGGGGGCTTGCCTGGTTGCTCTGGCAAGTAGGGGTCGTCAACAACGTAGTCGACCGGGGCACCAGCAGCGGCGTCAGTCTCGTAGTCTACCGGAGAGAAGAGGGGGAAGAAACAATGAATACAATGCAAACAGATGCATATCGATGCATGACATGACAAATAACGGTGCTAGGTGTGCCCTAACGCAGTAGGAGGTGATACTGGCGAAGGGGGAAAACACCCAGGAAAGTATTCCCGGTGTATCGCTTTTTCGGACAGATGAACCAGAGGTAGATTGTTGCATGTTCGCTATGCTAGGACGTGTGGCGAACGAATTGACTGCATATTCGGATTCGTCTCGTCGTTCTGAGCAACTTTCATGTACAAAGTATTTTCATCTGAGTTATGGATTATATTATATGATTTTTTAAAAGTTTAAATGATTTTGTAGATTTTGTTATTAAGTGTGCCTAGGGGATTTCTAGTCTAGTGTATGACAAGTGGCGCCTGGCTGTGCTGAGTCATCAAGTCCACAGTCAACATTGACTGGGTGGACCGATATAGTGTCTAAGGGGGTCCACATGTCATTGTCTACGGTTTAATTAAACAATATTTAACAGGGGTTGTCCCATACGTCAATTGCTATTAGGCTAATTTAGCACTGATGTCTACTACACAACCTTCTTCTTGTAGACGTTGTTGGGCCTCCAAGTGCAGAGGTTTGTAGGACAGTAGAAAATTTCCCTCAAGTGGATGACCTAAGGTTTATCAATCCGTAGGAGGCATAGGATGAAGATGGTCTCTCTCAAGCAACCCTGCAACCAAATAACAAAGAGTCTCTTGTGTCCCCAACACACCCAATACAATGGTAAATTGTATAGGTGCACTAGTTCGGCGAAGAGACGGTGATACAAGTGGTATATGGATAGTAGATATGGGTATTTGTAATCTGAAAATATAAAAACAGCAAGGTAACTAATGGTAAAAGTGAGCGTAAACGGTATTGCAATGCTAGGAAATAAGGCCTTGGGTTCATACTTTCACTAGTGCAAGTTCCCTCAACAATACTAACATAATTGGATCACATAACTATCCCTCAACATGCAACAAAGAGTCACTCCAAAGTCACTAATAGCGGATAACGAACGAAGAGATTATGGTAGGGTACGAAACCACCTCAAAGTTATTCTTTCCAATCAATCTGTTGGGCTATTCCTATAGGTGTCACAAACAGCCCTAGAGTTCATACTAGAATAACACCTTAAGACACAAATCAACCAAAACCCTAATGTCACCTAGATACTCCAATGTCACCTCAAGTATCCATGGGTATGATTATACGATATGTGTCACACAATCTCAGATTCATCTATTCAACCAACACATAGAACCTCAAAGAGTGCCCCAAAGTTTCTACCGGAGAATCACGACGAAAACATGTGCCAACCCCTATGCATAGGTTCATGGGCGGAACCCGCAAGTTGATCACCAAAACATACATCAAGTGAATCACGTGATATCCCATTGTCACCACAGATACGCATGGCAAGACATACATCAAGTGTTCTCAAATCTTTAAAGACTCAATCCTATAAGATAACTTCAAAGGGGAAACTCAATCCATTACAAGAGAGTAGAGGGGGCGGAGAAACATAAGATCCAACTATAATAGCAAAAATCTCGCGATACATCAAGATCGTATCACCTCAAGAACACGAGAGAGAGAGAGAGAGAGATCAAACACATAGCTACTGGTACATACCCTCAGCCCCGAGGGAGAACTACTCCCTCCTCGTCATGGAGAGCACCGGGATGATGAAGATGGCCACCGGAGAGGGATTCCCCCTCCGGCAGGGTGCCAGAACGGGTCTAGATTGGCTTTCGGTGGCTACGGAGGCTTCTGGTGGTGGAACTCCCGATCTATTGTGCTCTCTGATGTTTTTAGGGTATATGGAGATATATAGGCAGAGGAAGTACATCAGGGGGGCCACGAGGGGCCCACGAGGGTGGAGGGCGCGCCCTAGGGGGGTGGGAGCGCCCCCTACCTCGTGGCTCCCTCGTTTCTTTCCTGACGTGCACTCCAAGTCCATCAGGTTGCTTTCCTTCCAAAAATAAGTTCCGTGAAGTTTCAGGTCAATTGGACTCCGTTTGATTTTCCTTTTCTGCGATACTCTAAAACAAGGTAAAAACAGAAACTGGCACTAGGATCTGGGTTAATAGGTTAGTCCCAAAAATGATATAAAAGTGTATAATAAAGCCCATAAACATCCAAAACAGTAGATAATATAGCATGGAGCAATCAAAAATTATAGATACGTTGGAGACGTATCAGCATCCCCAAGCTTAATTCCTGCTCGTCCTCGAGTAGGTAAATGGTAAAAACGGAATTTTTGATGCGGAGTGCTACTTGGCATAATTTCAATGTAATTCTTCTTAATTGTGGCATGAATATTCAGATCCGAAATATTCAAGATAAAAGTTTAATATTGACATAGAAATAATAATACTCAAGCATACTTACTGAGCAATCATGTCTTCTCAAAATAACATGGCCAAAGAAAGCTATCCCTACAAAATCATATAGTCTGGCTATGCTCCATCTTCACCACACAAAATATTTAAATCATGCACAACCCCAATGACAAGCCAAGCAATTGTTTCATACTTTTGATGTTCTCTAACTTTTTCAATTTTCACGCAATACATGAGCGTGAGCCATGGATATAGCACTATAGGTGGAATATAGTGGTGGTTGTGGAGAAGACAAAAAGGAGAAGATAGTCTCACATCAACTAGGCGTATCAACGGGCTATGGAGATGCCCATCAATAGATATCAATGTGAGTGAGTAGGGATTGCCATGCAATGGATGCACTAGAGCTATAAGTATATGAAAGCTCTAAAAGAAACTAAGTGGGTGTGCATCCAACTTGCTTGCTCATGAAGACCTAGGGCAATTTGAGGAAGCCCATCATTGGAATATACAAGCCAAGTTCTATAATGAAAAATTCCCACTAGTATATGAAAGTGATAACATGAGAGACTCTCTACTATGAAGATCATGGTGCTACTTTGAAGCACCAGTGTGGTAAAAGGATAGTAACATTGTCGCTTCTCTCTTTTTCTCTCATTTTTATTTATTTTTATTTTTTTATTTGGGCCTTTTCTCTTTTTTTATGGCCTCTTTTCTTTCTCTTTTTTATTTGGGCTTCTTTAGCCTCTTTTATTTATTTTTCGTCTGGAGTCTCATCCCGACTTGTGGGGGAATCATAGTCTCCATCATCCTTTCCTCACTGGGACAATGCTCTAATAATGATGATCATCACACTTTTATTTTCTTACAACTCAAGAATTACAACTCAATACTTAGAACAAGATATGACTCTATATGAATGCCTCCGGCGGTGTACTGGGATGTGCAATGACTCATGAGTGACATGTATGAGGGCCTTTTCTCTTTTTTATGGCCTCTTTTCTTTCTCTTTTTTTATTTGGGCTTCTTTAGCCTCTTTTATTTTTTTTCCGGAGTCTCATCCCGACTTGTGGGGGAATCATAGTCTCCATCATCCTTTCCTCACTGGGACAATGCTCTAATAATGATGATCATCACACTTTTATTTTCTTACAACTCAAGAATTACAACTCAATACTTAGAACAAGATATGACTCTATATGAATGCCTCCGGCGGTGTACTGGGATGTGCAATGACTCATGAGTGACATGTATGAAAGAATTATGAATGGTGGCTTTGCCACAAATACAATGTCAACTACATGATCATGCAAAGCAATATGACAATGATGAAACGTGTCATAATAAACGGAACGGTGGAAAGTTGCATGGCAATATATCTCAGAATGGCTATGGAAATGCCATAATAGGTAGGTATGGTGGATGTTTTGAGGAAGGTATATGGTGGGTTTATGGTACCGGCGAAAAGTGCACGGTATTAGAGAGGCTAGCAATGGTGGAAGGGTGAGAGTGTGTATAATCCATGGACTCAAAATTAGTCATAAAGAACTCACATACTTATTGCAAAAGTCTATTAGTTGTCGAAACAAAGTACTACGCACATGCTCCTAGGGGGATAGATTGGTAGGAAAAGACCATCGCTCGTCCCCGACTGCCACTCATAAGGAAGACAATCAATAAATAAATCATGCTCCGACTTCATCACATAACGGTTCACCATACATGCATGCTACGGGAATCACAAACTTCAACACAAGTATTTCTCAAATTCATAACCACTCAACTAGCATGACTCTAATATCACCATCTCCATATCTCAAAACAATTATCAAGTATCAAACTTCTCATAGTATTCAACACACTCATAAGAGAATTTTATTATTCTTGAATACCTAGCATATTAGGATTTAAGCAAATTACCATGCTATTTAAGACTCTCAAAATAATATAAGTGAAGCATGAGAGTTCATCTATTTCTTCAAAATAAAACTACCAACATGCTCTAAAAGATATAAGTGAAGCACTAGAGCAAATGACAAACTACTCCGAAAGATTTAAGTGAAGATCAATGAGTAGTCGAATAATTATGCAACTATGTGAAGACTATCTAACATTTAAGAATTTCAGATCTTGGTATTTTAAGCAAAACTAAATAAAATAAAATGACGCTTCAAGCAAAACACATATCATGTGGCGAATAAAAATATAGCTCCAAGTAAAGTTACCGATGAACGAAGACAAAAGAGGGGATGCCTTCCGGGGCATCCCCAAGATTAGGCTCTTGGCTATCCTTGAATATTACCTTGGGGTGCCTTGGGCATACCCAAGCTTAGGCTCTTTCCACTCCTTATTCCTTAGTCCATCGAATCCTTACCCAAAACTTGAAAACTTCACAACACAAAACTTAACAGAAAACTCGTAAGCTCCGTTAGTATAAGAAAATAAATCACCACTTAAAGGTACTGTAATGAACTCATTATTTATTTATATTGGTGTTAAACTTACTGTATTCCAACTTATCTATGGTTTATAAACTATTTTACTAGCCATAGATTCATCAAAATAAGTAAACAACACTTGAAAAACAGAATCTGTCAAAAACAGAACAATCTGTAGTAATCTGGATGAAACGTATACTTATGGAACTCATAAAATTCTCAAATAAATTGCTGGACCTGAGGAATTTATCTATTAATCATCTTCAAAAAGAATTAACTAAATAGCACTTTCCAAATAAAAATGGCAGCAATTCTCGTGAGCGCTAAAGTTTCTGTTTGTTTTACAGCATAATCAACAAGACTTTCCCTAAGTCTTCCCAAAGGTTCTACTTGGCACAAACACTAATTAAAATCATAAAAACACATCTAAACAGAGGCTATATGAATTATTTATTACTAAACAGGAGCAAAAAGCAAAGAACAAAAATAAAATTGGGTTGCCTCCCAACAAGCGCTATCGTTTAATGCCCCTAGCTAGGCATGATGATTTCAATGATGCTCACATAGAAGATAAGAATTGTAACATAAAGAGAGCATCATGAAGAATATGATTAGCACATTTAAGTCTAACCCACCTCCTATGCATAGGGATTTTGTGAGCAAACAACTTGTGGGAACAATAATCAACTAGCATAGGAGGGCAAAACAAGCATAACTTCAAAACTTTAAGCACATAGAGAGGAAATTTGATATTATTGCAATTCCTACAAGCATATATTCCTCCCTCATAATTATTTTCAGTAGCATCATGAATGAATTCAACAATATAACCATCACCTAAAGCATTCTTTTCATGATCTACAAGCATAGAAATTTTATTACTCTCCACATAAGCAAAATTCTTCTCATTCGGGATAGTGGGAGTATCATAAGAGACTCGAATACTATAAATTGTTTACACATTAAAAGAGTAATGTTCAGAGAAAGGGTACTCATAATCATGACAAGTTTTATAAATATAATCACTACTTTTTATAGCATAAGTATCATCACAATAATCATCATAGGTAGGAGGCATGCTATCATCATTATAAATTTGCATATCAAAACTTGGGAGACTAAAAATATCGTCTTCATTAAACGTAGCATCCCCAAGCTTGGGACAAACATTGATTGCAGCAAATATATTCTCAAAAACATCATCTTCATCAAACATAGCATCCCCAAGCTTGGGCCTTTTCATATCATAAGCATAATCACTCTCATCATTAATAGTATGGATAGCACCAATAGTATAGCAATTATCATATTCTTCCAAGCAAGTGCCAAAAAGATTTTCAAGATCATAAGAAGTATCATTATCTTCCACAAT
Organism: Triticum urartu; assembly: GCF_056163025.1. Taxonomy (NCBI): domain Eukaryota; kingdom Viridiplantae; phylum Streptophyta; class Magnoliopsida; order Poales; family Poaceae; genus Triticum; species Triticum urartu. The sequence goes on along the minus strand of NC_141875.1, from coordinate 106,849,951 downwards.
TATATTTTCATGAGGCACAATAGTAATAGGAGCAGCATTATTTGGGAGGGATATCTTTTTACCTCTCTTCCTTTTTCTTTTCTTCTTCTTCTTCACCACATCATGTGTGGGTTCAATCCTCTTTTTGGAGCTCCTTATTAATGAGATTGGTTGAATAGGAGGCTCCTCCTCGTTACCTGATTCATCATATGAAATAATAGGAGGATATTGGGAAGTCTCTTCCCTTTCATTAGTATTCTCTTCATCTTCTATTTGTTTTCTTTTCTTTATGTAGTTGGCAATATAAGGATTTTCAATACAATTCACTGCACAATACATATAAATTTCCTCTAGATCAAATCTAAGAAGTTTATAACGGGCAAATTCTGGAAGATAATTAGTTATACGTTTCATTTCTTCGTAGCCCATAAGCAAACTAAGTTCATTATAATGTGCAAGGGAAATCAAGTCATCACAATTTTTGGACATGATTAGATCATGAAACAATTTGCATCGGATAGCTAAATGACCCTGTTCATTGCAAAGTACACAAGTACGGCCAAGAAAAATTAATTTTTCAGCACAATCATCTAGCCTTTCTTGCAACAATTTAGTTTCTAAGTACTTATGCCTCTTGCAATATCTATCTTCCCTATTTGGTGTGTACTTACAAACCCAATGCACTCCACAAAAATTGACATGTTTATAGGAGACATTTTCATCATAACTAGTGCAATCATCATTAGTATCATGGATATTCAAAGAATTCGTACTAACAATATTGCAATCATGCTCATCATTCACATATTTTATGCCAAGCATTCTATGTAATTCTTGTTCTAGAATTTGAGCACAATTTTCCTTTCCATCATACTCATGAAATATATTAAAAATAATCGTAACAAAACCTACTTCTAATTCTAATTAAACAGCGGCCAGTGCCAAGGCACCGTGCATCACCCTGGCTGGGCTGGGCACGCATGCAATGTACAGCGTCAACGGCCAGCAGTGGCGGCGCTAAAGGCGGTCAAGAAGCACCAGCGCAAGCAAGCAATGGCACGAGCAGCAGCAAGCATGCAACGGCTAGAGAAGCAGAAGCAAACAGCGGTATCGAGTAGTAGTAGGCAGCAGCACGCGAGCACTCGCGACAGCGGGTGCCGCGAGAGCGGGGGTGGGCGCGTGCGGTGCTCGGCTGGGCTCAGCCGGAGCGATGTAGGTCGCGGATGAGCGCGCGCAGGAGCGGACGAGGGTAGCAGAAGGTACCCCGCGGCCGCGCGCATCTATGGGAGGTCGCGGAAGGCGTGGGGGTTGCTGGAATCAAGCGCAGCAGTGAGGTTTGACGACGGCTGGAGCACGACTCCGATGAGTTAATCAACATGGTGCTTGTTTGGATGAATGGGTAACTGCTACACGTTCCTAGTGACCCACCGAACACAGTGGCACGCTCGAACGAGAGCTTTGTTAGCTCAAGCCATGGCAGCGTCTAAGCTGGCGACAGGGAGCTTCGGCCATGGCAGGAAAACTAGCTAGAGGACCACCGCGAGAGGGAGAGTCGAGGGGAAAAGGAGAGGAGCTCACAACGAGTCTAACGTAGGCGAAGGAGAGGTCGGGGAAGGCTTAACAACGAAGCAATTGAAGACGGACGTCCGACGGATCCGAGGTTGAAGAAGAGCACGGTGGCGACGGTGTGGCACGAGGCTGCTCGAACCTGTGCCTGTATTTGACGAAGACGAAGATGGCGCTCATCCTGGACACGGTAGCGTAGCTCGGGGTGGCCCGTAGCCACGTCAATGACGAGGCGCGACGACAGGTGCGTTCGGGCTCATGGGGGAAAGAGAGGGAGAGAGCGTGGGAGAAGCAGGGGGTGCTAGTGGTAGTGGTGGTAGGTGGGGGGGGCAGAGGCGTCGCGGCCTTATCTCCAGGGGAAGCCGACGAGGTGGTCGGGCGGCGACCACCGGGCACAGGCGTGCGCTGTTCGGTCGGACGAATAGTGCAGAGGGAGGGAGACGACCCGGGCGTGGGGCTGGTGGGTTGGGTCAGCCTAGGTGGTGACTTGGTGGGCCGAGGCCCATGGGAGAGAGGGGGTGGCCTTTGCTTTTATTTTAGTTTTTGTTTTCCATTTTACTTATTTTCTTCTCTATTTTATTTTATTGTTTAATTCATTTTTGTTTTCTAAAATATACAACTGGCGCCTAAAATTGTGTTGTAATTTAATCCTCTGTAATTTAAACGTTTAAATCACTGTTTTATTTATTTTTGAACATGTAAACACATTATAAAAATGTGGTCTCTCCTCTAATATTTATTATGGATTATTTTCCACCTCTAGAACATTTTAGTTTTAATGTTTGAAAACTTTTACGGATCGACTTGATTTTGAACTTTGATTTCACACAGTTTTGAATCATCACGAGGTTATCAACAGTAATCGTGGTGATGTGGCTACATTAGCAGAGGTTTACTGTAGCTTAACTATCCGGGCGTCACAATTCTCCTCCACAACAAAAAATCTTGTCCCGAGATTTAAGGGGGGTCTAACAAGGAGGAAAACTAGGTTACGAAATTTCTAACGATTCTTCTCGATCTTGGTTGCTCTTCTCGAAGAGGTCGATCCGTTACGTTGATGTCTTCATTTCTCTGCTTTAGGTCATCATGATGAAGTCGGCATCCTTTCATCAGGAACTCCATCGTACTTACGAATAAGTAAGGGGCTGCTCTAAAAATGATAGAATGGTATAAGGGGAAATCATCTGGGGTTATCCCAGGAATGAACACATGAGTATCTCTAGAGTTGAACAAATGAAACACACCAAGAGGAAAGTAAGAAGGTACCATAAGAAGTTTCAAGTGGATAGACAATCGTTCGTTGCCTGAAACATGTTGTGAAAGGGGTTCAAGGCAACGGGAATAAGTATTGTGTTTCATGCCAGAATTGATGATCTCTCAGATGGTGGCTCGTGAATAACATACGAAGCCAAGCGTGAGGAATAACTTTTGAAAATAGGGGGTATAGGAGAGTCAGGTTTCGATCCTGTGGAACTGTGGGTTATGGGCCCACCATGTGGGTTAAAAGTAGAAAATGCGCTGGCAGCTTGCATATTCATGATAGCAAGGTACGTCAGAGAAGAGACTGTCAGTTATGTTGGCAACAACTTTGTTACCAAGGGCGAGCGATGAAAAGAACCATTTTCCTGCTCGTTGAACGAGGCAGACCAATAGGCAAAGTTCTCGTCCATCGATGGTTACCGGAATGTCATCAACAATAGTAGCAGGGTCTTACTGACAGAGTGGTACAACGAGGTGTTTACATAAGCAGGGAAATATTAGTGCTTATATAATATAGATCACAAGGAGGTTTAAACAAACCAATGGAAAGGAAAAGTGATTATCAGGTTTAAACAGAACAATGGAAAGGGAAATGTGTATACACACATATTTCGGGGGTATATCCTTCCCAAGGACAAGCGGAGCATGATATCCATGATAGGATAGAAAGTAGAAAACCATTTAGGTAAGGGGGGAGGAATCTCATGATATTACCCATACAACAGTGTTAGGATAAATGATAAAGAAAATTTAGCACTATGCGTAAAATGTTCTTATTGAAAATTGGAGTACCACAAACATGCCTCGAGATAGCATTGACATGGTCTTCAAGCAAAGGTCGGACTTGGATACACAAAGGATTCATCAGGAACAACTTATAGAATAAGTCTTATAATTTCCTCATGGAAGAATGGTCAACTTGCTAAAGAGGATACTATAACAATAGGTCTTCCGACCAGGTGTTCTAGGCATGACATCACCCTATCGGGTCATATAAAGACCAACGTTGTAACTCTTGGTAATATGTTCCAACCATCATATCTGACCGAGATTCAGATCTGGTTGGTGTCAGGATACCTCAGACTCAGTATGCCTGAGAATAAAAGGTGCAACACAAATTGACGAGATGACATTGTAAGATTCTCTGGAACTGATCTATGGAAGCAAGTTCCGAATCATAAGTTCATCATTTAACCAAGGAGAGGACGAGGAGGTGGCTGATGAACTCAGCGATAATTCATTGATATTTTCAAAAGATGAATTTCCACACTTAAGTGAACAAGGAGATAGCATTTGTCAGATCAAATGATATAATGAGGTATGCTTGAGGAAAACATACATGGTTAAACATTGGTTGAAAGGAGCACCCAAAATATGGGCTTAGGTAGCATGATCAATGTTAGAATGGTGATTCGATAACCAATGGTCTAAGAATGAAATATCAACCATTCACTTCAAGCAATAGGGTTGCTTGAATTACAAAATTCAAGCAGCATCGTTCACTTCTTGATATTCCCGGTTAGTCAATACGGGAACCTAGAAAGAATGGTGCTTGTGAGAAGTATCACTATACCAAGAATTCTTAAGAGGTGGAGCAATCCTTGCAACATCCTTGACATAATAGACGGTAATACTCCAAGGTAGAACATAACATAAGTTGGATAGCAAGGAACTCAAGGTACATCACAAACATGAGCAGGTTTGTGTTGGAGGGAAGGCAAAAATGTTTTCGATGATAACTTGAACCACCGAGGGCAAGGATGGTATTTCTCATCATGAATTCAATTGATATCCTGGAAGGAGTCAAAAATGTTGATGATGATCTCGACAAATTTGTCGAGAGGTTTCAAGAAGATGTAATCGATCGACGATGACATCAAGTCAAAGGAATGATGAAAGCAAAAGGTTATTGGAACCACGGGTACGATAGGAACTTGAAATCAAGTTTGTTGTTCAAGGAGAAATAATATGACAAGGAAAATCGACGTAAGCTTAGCTCATCGTCGGAAATTGTGCTCGGGGAAGAAGGACGAGGTAGCACAATTAAATTTTTGCATGATAATGATATAGCCGATCGGGCTAGGAATGACTTAAAGGATTATTAAACTCGTAAGCAATGAAAATTACTTAGAGTTATTGATTCGGAGTGCAGAATCGATTCACTTATCGTTGTCCTGAAGTGAATAACAACTCAGAGCCTAGTGAAAATTGGAATTGACGAGAATTAATATTTGATGAAGAACTCATAAGAGGTTATGTAGTTCCGTGATAATCTCGAGATACCAGAGTGTAATACTCGACGTTAGATCAAAGTAAAGGTTGGACATGTGCAATGATCTGCAGAAGACAAGTACTTCAACTTGTCCGAGAAATGGTATTAAGGAGAAAATATGGTCGGAACCACGATTGCAAAGGGATCAATTCACAGCCACAAGATGATACTATATCCAGGGGTAATTATTTTTATGAGAGGCTTCCATGATAAGATATGCATCGTGTCCATGGGCATGAATACAAAGGTTCAAGGTCGACTCCCACTTCTTCAATGCATAATCTTCATTCACTTCTTGTTTTCGAAAAAGTTGTAGTGTTGAAATTTTATTTGGCGAAGTAACAGAAGAGTATGACTCGCGAAAACTTTCGGGTTCATACGGTTTGGGGAAGGCATAGGTTCAACCCATCGGGGTATCTTAGGAGCATAGACCACAAATTTCAAGAATAAATAACACAAGCTCGATAGTAGATCATGCTTGAGAAAGCAAATGATACAATTTACCAAAGGCATTATGAATCCGAGGAAAGGCTCACAAGCTTATTGAATATGAAGGACGTTGTCAGATAAAATTTGACAAAAGGGTCTGGTGGTCCACAAGGGATCTGATGTGAGCATCGGTACTCAACCAGAAGAATAAAAATGCAAGGGGATCATATTACAAAAACAACTAACTAACTCAAAACTCAAATGTAAAGGAATTATGATTTCCGGTTCAAGGGATCAGAAGCAAATGCTCTGATTAAGGAGGGGTAAGCTGAATAGACATAGGGGGTACAATCGACGACAATTTGATTGGTCGAGATCCAGCCCATGTTTAAAATGACGTCTGAGCCGGAAGTATGAATTCTAGGATCTGATTGAGGATTCCGAGCATTCGCAACTTATTGAATCAATGGACTCAATATGATAGTGACAAAGGATGCCAATAAGATTACTTATGGGATTAACCATAATACAAGCAAGCAAGAATTCAAGAGCAATAAGCGGCTGAGGATTTTCGAAAGATCGATTAGTATTTCGAAGACTTTTATGAAATACATGAATCAACTAAGGATGCGAGGATACTCGATAGGTGCACAAGATTATCCGTAGGGGTATTCAGGTGACAAGGAACTGCAAGGCAGTAAGCTCAAAGGATTCTCAGAACAACGGAGAGCAGTTCGGGGCATCTTGTAATAACAAGATCAATGGGATTGAATGTAAAAATGGCAGGTGCATGGGGTTATCAATAAGGATATAACAGTGGTAGGGAATTTGCAAAGGCGGTGGGTATAAGTGTCTCGGGAGAACATCGTAGAGTAACCTCGAAATCTTCTGGTGCAGGAGACGATCATCGGCAATAAGGTGCTCTCCGGGTGAAAGTGATCACGAGATACTAATGTTAGGTTTCACAAAATTCATTTAACCCGAATAGAAAAAGAGATCAGAGTCACAGAGTATAGACGAGGAATAAAAGATCCTAATACCACCCAATGGCGACGTGGGCCCATGGGCCGCACAGCCAAGTTAGTAAAACAATTTTCATCGACTAGACTCAACTTCGGCCAAGGAGTTTGGAAGGGGGATTCCTACAGGCAGTCGGCTCTGATACCAACTTTTGACGCCCCCGATTTAACCATACACTAATCATGCACGCAAATGTGTACGACCAAGATCAGGGACTCACGGGAAGATATCACAACACAACTCTAGACACAAATTAAAATCATACAAGCTTTATATTACAAGCCAGGGTCCTCGAGGGCTCGAATACATAAGCTCAAAAACACAAGAGTCAGCGGAGGCAATAATATCTGAGTATAGACATAAGTTAAACAAGTTGCCATAAGATGGCTAGCACAAACTGGGATACAGATCGAAAGAGGCGCAGGCCTCCTGCCTGGGATCCTCCTAAACTACTCCTTGTCGTCGGCGGCGGCGGCCTGCACGTAGTAGTAGGCACCTCCAGTGTCGTAGGAGTCATTGTCGACAGTGGCGTCTGGCTCCTGGACTCCATCATCTGGTCGCAGCAATCGGGTATAGAAAGGGGGAAAAGGGGAGCAAAGCAACCGTGAGTACTCATCCAAAGTACTCGCAAGCAAGGAGCTACACTACATATGCATGCATTGGTATCAAATGGAAAAGGGGTAGCATATGTGGACTGAACTGCAGAATGCCAGAATAAGAGGGGGATAGCTAGTCCTATCGAAGACTACGCTTCTAGCAACCTCCATCTTGCAGCATGTAGAAGAGAGTAGAAGGTGAGTTCACCAAGTATCATCGCATAGCATAATCCTACCCGGCGATCCTCTCCTTGTCGCCCTGTTAGAGAGCGATCAACGGGTTGTATCTAGCACTTGAAAGGGTGTGTTTTATTAAATATCCGGTTCTAGTTGTCATAAGGTCAAGGTACAAATCCGGGTCGTCCTTTTACTAAGGGACACGGCTATTTGAATAGATCCACTTCCCTGCAGGGGTGCACCACATTTCCCAAAATGCTCGATCCCCTTTGTCCGGACACACTTTTCTGGGTCATACTCGGCCTCGGAAGATCAACACATCGCAGCCCCACCTAGGCACAACAGAGAGGTCAGCACGCCGGTCTAAATCCTATGGCACAGGGGTCTGGGCCCATCGCTCATTGCACACCTGCACGTTGCATACGCGGCCGGTGAGCAGACCTAACAACCTCCATTACAAAGGAAGTTGTGTTACGCGGTCCAACCCGGCGCGCACCGCTTAGTCGCTGACTTCACGAAGGCTTCGGCTGATACCACGACATCGAGTGCCCATAACTATTCCCGCATAGTTGGTTAGTGCGTATAGGCCAGTGGTCAGACTCAGATCAAATACCAAGATCTCGTTAAGTGTGTTATCTTGAAGTAACCGCGAACGCCGACCAGGGCCAGACCCACCTCTCTCCTGGGTGGTCTCAACCTGCCCTGTCGCTCCGCCACAAAGATCCACACAGAGGGCCGTCGGGAAAGTATGTCATTTCAGGCCCCAATTCGTGAATCAACCGCGGGTACTCAACGAGCCGACCTGACTTTAGTCACAACAAGTATCATGTGTAATATGTATAGTATATACCCGTGATCAACACCCGACGTGATCACGACCCGATAGTATAGCATGGAAGACTGACAAGGATTTAAGGCCACTGATGATAAACTAGCATCCTATACTAAGCATTTAGGATTGCAGGTAAGGTATCAACAACTATAGCAACAATGACAGGCTATGCATCAGAATAGGGTTAACGGAAAGCAGTAACATGCTACACTACGAACTTCATCCTCAACATTTCGGCGTTCGAGTTGGACATAAAGTAAAAATGGCTCCCACCTCGCCACCGCTTCCCTAACCCTAGCCACACACCACCGCCGGCGATCTCCACACCTCTCCGTGGGTTTCGCCATCTGATCGGCTCATCATCCCCGACGTCTCCTCCTCTCTCTTCTGGTTGTCATCTTCATGGCGGTCCATGCAGCAATCTCCCTGGGATTGGATTTCTCCCCGGGGATGAAGTTGGCGTCTGAGATCCAACGTAGCTTCAACAGATCGGTGCATCCCACGTCGGACACGGGCCATTTCATCATGGTGGTATCTTTTGCACGACACACATTCCGGCTGGATGAGGAGAATGTGGGATTCACTCTTGAGGCAGCCATCAGAGGATATTGTTCACATCTCAAGGTATCTTTCCTCCATCATGGAGTTTTTTCATTCAACGTCTCTTGCAAGGAAGTGGGTTCTTTCATTCTGCACCAGAGGAGTTTTGTTTGTGATCAGTTCAAGTGTTTCTTCCATCTTTGGGGTCATGGCAGCCCAGATTGGAAGAAAGAATTCAGCCTTTGGCAATCTGAATACCAAGAGGAATGGGTTTTAGTTAGACCTTCTAAGAGAAGAGCTCGGCTTGGTTTAGAGGCCATGAAACATGCTCCGGCCAAATCCTCCCTTCGTGCTCGCGCGACCAAATCTATTCCTAAAAAGCATGCTATTTCGCCACGTTCATGCAATACCCGGCACGTAAGGGATATATCTATGGCCCGTCTGCCGATGAGGTGACCACAGTGCGAGCAGCTGGTTATCATGTTTCGTCCCATGAGGATGCAGATGTGTCTTCTCCGGTGATGACCTCGCCGCCGGCAAGGGTGGCGATACAGTTTGGAACAGTCCCGCCTTCCCCGGAGGGTTTATCTCCTGCCCGTTTAAACCCTGGATCTTCGGGTGGTCGATTAGTTTTTGCCTTGGAAGGTTTGTACTCCCCACCTCTGCTGGGCTCGAGGGTCCAGCCCATCTGCCTGTCTGATGACGAAAGTAGCAGCCCATCACCCATGGCCTCAAGAGCTTCTTCCCCTCAGGATATTATCATGGATTTGCAAAGTTTTGACGATATGATTGAAGATCTGGCTGCGAGTTACTGGGATTGTCAGAACTGTTTGGGTATGCGCCACACGTCAGAGACATGCACGAATCAGGTCCGCTGCCGCAATTGTTTTTGTTCGGGACACGTTAAAAAAACTGCATTGGCCAGCCGCCTGACTTGTCCATCTGGGTGCCCAAAGTCCCATCGCTGGGTTTTGGGAAGCGAGACAGAAAAGAGGACTTCCTTTCCTCCCCCGTCTCTCCAGTTTCCTGAGGCCAAATGACTCCGGAGAAAACCCCATCCTCTGCTTCTCCGCCGCCACCATCGCCGCCTATCCACCCTGCCTCGCATACCCAAGCTTCCACCAGCTCGGGTCCAGCTCCTACTCCGCAGCCTCCAATGGCGGTGTACGTGATTGACCCGCATCGCTTCATCCATGCGGGCTTTGATATTGAAGATGGCGGTGCGGATCGTCTGCCCCGCACCTTCTACACACCGGCCATTCCTCCGCCCCGGGCACATGAGCAGTTCATGGTGGCCATTGTGGAGCCGATCCCACCTCCTGAGCTGGTTGGTGTCCGTTGCCAGCAAGTTCTTGACTTCCTAGTTCAGGTGATGCATGTTCTGATTATTTCTGCTCAAACTTGGTTTCAAGGGGTCGGTCTATTCGATATGGAAGATCCAGTTGTCAGGGGTTCTTTTACTCTGCACCCGTCGTTTCCTTTAGGAGTTGATGAAGAAGGCAATGAGTTCTTTATCCGTTTTATCCCACATAATCAGGGTGAGGGTTTCCGTGCTATTCATGGCCAACAGAAGGGGTGGCTGATGTTCATCGGCATCCCACTAGATTATAGAAACACTCAATGAATTGCTGATATGGTTGGCACCTTCGGGCAGTTTCATTACTGGAACAGCACTGACAAACGTAAGGTTAGATCTTTGGTCCGTGCCTCGTTCCCTGATAATGTGCTCATCCCTCGCTCGATGACCTTTAGGGAATTTGCCAATTGGAGCGATGTTATGGTGTCATGGTCTGCTGGCTGTTATATTTTATCCGGAGAATTTGCTGGTGCCATGATCCCAGCGGATGAAGATCCTATGCCTCTGAATGGGAATCCCCACCCCATGCCCGGAGCCGAGGTGCCTCAACCGTTTTGGGAAATGCCTCCATACCCAGCTCTTGGCTGGAATGCAGTTCCTCCGGGCCCAAATCAAGGTCAGAATGATGTGCCTGGGTGGGCTGATAATGTGCAGCATAATGAGGGATGGGGCCCATGGGAAGAACAGGTTCAGCCTATACAGCAGCAGCAGGAAGAGATTCAGCCAGCCCAGGACCAGAATTCCATGATTTTGAACCCGTCTGTGGATTCTTCTGATGATGAGGACATGCTTGAAGTTCAGCAGCCTCTGCAAGCTCCACTTGTAGTGTATTTGGACCCCATTCATCTTGGCATGGTTCAGGTCTTTTATGGGCCAGTTCTACCACCGGCAATGATCTGGGAGAGGTCGTTCAAGTCTTTACTGCCTGAGTTTTTCATCAGCGATATACCAACTCCTCTGTCTAGGTTTTCTGCGATGATGCTGCAAGTTAAATTTGGCTCTGTTGATCTGCATCAGAAGTATCTGCTATGGTCTGACGACCAATGTGTCCCGGGTCGTGGAATCAACTCTTCGGTGGTCATTGAAGAGTTGCCATCTGCTGATCTGTCTTGCTCCAGTTCCTAGGTTCCACCCACTCCTTCGCAGGTTTCTCGGGAGGAATTTCAATTTACTTCGGCCACTCCAACTACGTTGGGTAAACGACCCCGCACCAGGCGTTCTGTCACACTTGTGGAGCCAGTTCTAGACTTCTCCACCAGAAGGATGATGCGCAGTTCTGCCAAAAGGATGGGCATGAAACTAGTTTCTGCAATCCCTCCAAGGTCTGCTCCCCTGCGTCGCCTGAAGGAAAAGAAGCTTCTTCTCGATGATGATCAGGGTCAGCTTCCTCTCCCACCCCGATGCCTATACCTACAATGCAGGCAATTGGAGTGGCCCTGGGTATCGACCCATCTGAGCTATCGGTCGAGAAGCTTATGGCTTCTCCTCGCCCCGCTGAACAAGACGATGGTCCACATGATGATTGACGTCCCAAGAAGCTTCATGGACAGTTGGGCACTTTTGTTTTTGTGCCCGTTTTACGTTAGTACTTACTTCTTCTGTGTCTGTCTGAACTACTGGGTCATTTCTATTGGCACTTTTGTTATGATCTTGTACATGCTGTTAAGCAGCTGGATCTGCTACTATTCCTCGGTGCTCTTTTTTATGGATAATTGCTATTATCGAAATTGGAATGTTCTCTGCTGGAACGTGTGTGGGCTGAATTCAGAGGCTAGGCAACATGACTTACGTGCTAAGATTGAGGAGAGCAGATGTTCTGTACTTTGTCTACAGGAAACTAAATGCGAGAACTTTGATATTCGAATGATTAGATCCTTTTGTCCTAGGAGGTTTGATCAATTCGCGTTCTTGCCTTCTGTTGGAGCGTCTGGTGGGATTTTAGTCATTTGGAACTCCTCGATCTTTCATGGCCAGCTTATTGACATCCAGCGATTTGGTGTTGTGGTTTCCTTCCAATCGTTGCAGAACTTTGAAAAATGGACCTTAGCCTCTATATATGGGCCTTGTGAGGGTCAGCCTAGGGACGATTTTTTTAGCTGGCTTTATCGTCTAGACATCCCTCCCGATGAAAATTGGCTGTTGTTGGGGGACTTTAATTTTATCAGGTCTTTGGATAACAGAAACCTCCCAGGTGGTGACGTTAATGATAGTTTTCTCTTCAATCAAATAATTGGTCACCTGGGTCTCTTGGAACTGCCATTGCAAGGTCGTAGCTTCACCTGATCTAATATGCAACAAAACCCCCTCCTTGAACAGCTTGATTGGTTCTTCACTACTGCTGATTGGATTTCACATTATCCGAACACGGTGGTTAACCCACTGGCCAGAACTGCATCGGATCATGTGCCTTGTGTGGTGTCCATTGACACTACCATTCCTGTGGCCAGGACTTTTCGGTTTGAAAACTTCTTCTTTGATATGCCTGGATTCATGGATTGCGTCACCAAGTCCTGGAATGCACCGATATTCTCTGATATATCTGCTTCTGTGGTTATCACAAAGAAATTTAAGAGGCTGCGGTTTGATTTGAAAATTTGGAGCAAAAAGTTATCATACATCAAAAGGCTTACTGTTGATTGCTCGAAGGTGATTCTGCACTTTGATCAGCTAGAGGAAGTGAGACCTTTAACTAGGCCAGAATTCAATTTTAGGAAAATAGTGAAGATTCACTATGAGCATCTGTTAAAAATTCACTATATTTATTGGAAGCAGAGGTGCACCATTCGGTACATAAAGGTTGGCGAGGAGAATTCAAAATTCTTTCATGCAATGGCATCGGAGCGAATGAGAAGGAATTCAATTTCCAGCCTGAAGACAAATTCCATGAGTGATCCTGTGACTGACCATGCACAGATGGCGGGAATTCTTTGGGCTTCGTTCAAATCTAGGATGGGCCAGGCCCAAGGGATCAATATGTGCTTTGATTTAAACCAGTTAATTCAGCCCATCCCGGGGCTGGAGGAGCTCTCTTTACCGTTTTCTGACAAAGAAATCAACAAAGTTTTGAAGGAATTACCGGTGGATCGGGCACCTGGTCCGGATGGCTTTAATGGGATGTTTGTCAAGCGTTGATGGCCTATAATTGAGAAGGACTTCTTGCGGATGATTTGGGATTTTTATGAAGGGAAGCTTTCGTTGGAAAACATCAATGGTTCCCTCATTACGCTCATCCCCAAGATCATTTCACCTGAAGGGCCTGATGACTTCCGGCCAATATCTCTCACCAACACTTGTCTTAAATTTCTTACAAAGTTGTTGGCCAACTGGTTGCAGAAGGCGATCCTTCAGTGTATCCACAAAAATCAGTATGGGTTCCTTAAGGGTAGCTCAATTCAAGATTGCCTGGCCTGGAGTTTTGAATATATTCATCAATGTAAGCAATCCAAGCGTCCAATCATAATCCTCAAGCTGGATTTTTCCAAGGCATTTGACACAGTTGAGCATGAAGTTATTCTCCAGATGTTGCAGCATAAAGGGTTTGATGCCAAATGGATTTCTTGGGTAAAGCAATTGTTGTCCACAGGTTCTTCGTCTGTGTTGTTAAATGCCATTCCTGGAAAACAATTTAAGTGCAAGTGTGGTGTCAGGCAGGGTGATCCTCTGTCACCTCTGTTGTTTGTCATTGCAGCGGATTTGTTGCAGTCAGTGGTCAACCAAATGCTTGAGCATGTCACGTTCTCTTTGCCTATTCAAACCCAGGACAGAGAGTTTCCCATCATCCAATACGCGGATGACACAATTCTGTTTCTTGCAGCTAAGGATGAGGAGCTTGTTGCATTAAAGAACATGCTTCTGACCATCCAATAGTCCACAGGTTTAAAGGTCAACTTTGCTAAATCCTCAATGATCCCTTTGAATATGAGTGATGAGGAGGCTTCTAGACTTGCTGCAATTCTTGGTTGTAAAATTGGACAGCTCCCATTTACTTATCTGGGATTGCCTTTGGGAACTACAAGGCCAAGGATCATTGACCTAATGCCCCTGGTTGACAGCCTTGAGAGGAGGCTAACTGCAAGCTCTTCCATACCGAATCAAGGCTCTCGCTTGCAACTTCTTAACTCTGTCCTGACATCTCTGACAATATACTTTCTCTGCAGCCTACAGATTCCACCAGAGATCATTCAACAACTTGACATAATCTTTAGGCAGTGTCTTTGGAGGGGCAATAGTGATGCTCCCTAACAGTCTCTGGCTGCATGGGATCTAGTTTGCAGGCCAAAAGATAAAGGGGGTTTAGGAGTAATTAACCTGAACGTCCAGAACAAAGGACTCCTTATCAAGCATCTCCACAAGTTCTACAACAAGGTTGATATTCCTTGGGTGACCCTCATATGGAACAGTTACTATGATCATGATGTTCCACAGGCAACAACTGAAGCTGGATCTTTCTGGTGGAGGGATGTTTTGAAGCTGCATGAGGCTTATACTACTATTGCCTCGGTTACCATCAACATGGGAGATTTTGCTTTGTTCTGGATAGATTCTTGGCACATTGGGGGTTCTGCTAGACCACTATGTTGGAGATTGCCTAGGTTGTTTTCATTTGCCAATAATGATAAGATCTATGTGCAGGAATTCCTTCAATCCCAGGATCTCTTCTCCATATTTTATCTACCTATTTCTCAAGAGGCTGCTGCTGAGTTACATATACTGGAAGGTTGGATCATGCAGTTAAAAAGAGACCCAACTATACCTGATGTTTGGATATGGCCTGGCAAATCAGGGGATTACACTGCCAAGAGCTTCTACATGATCATGCACTCTCATCTACCTACAATACAACCTTGCAAATGGTTGTGGCAGAGTAGGTGTACCATGAAGATCAAGGTATTTGGGTGGCTCCTTTTCTTTGACAGGCTAAACACCAAGGACATGCTGGTTAGAAGACACTGGCGCTCTAGCCAAGATGACAATTTCTGTCTCATTTGCAGTGAGCTGGTGTATGAGGATAGAATCCATCTATTCTTTAACTGCACCTTCAGCTCTAGAGTCTAGAATTACCTGGGCATTGATTGGACTGGGGGCTCAGATATCTTGCAATGTATCATACATGCTAGGTCCAGCTTCAGGCATCCTTTCTTCTTTGAAGTCATGCTAACAGCAGCTTGGAACATTTGGATTTTAAGAAATGGCAGAACCTTTAGAGCTGAGAGAGCTACCTTCAGTGCTTGGAAGTGTAAATTCATCCATGACATCTCTCTGCTTGCTCATAGGGTGAAGGATTGTATTAAACCAAAACTATTGGCTTGGGTTAATTCTCTGTTGTAAAATAGGTAGGGATGTTTAGCCTTAGGTAAATTTTACCTTTCTTTGTTTGTATAGCCTGTATTTTGTTTGTATAGTTCCACTTGCTTTAATAAAGGGCTGTGGGGCTTTGCCTCACAGTAAATATTCAAAAAAAAACATGCTACACTACTCTAATGCAAGCAGTAGAGAGAAGAATAGGTGATATCTGGTTATCAAGGGGGGCTTGCCTAGTTGCTCTGGCAAGTAGGGGTCGTCAACAACGTAGTTGACCGGGGCACCAGTAGCGGCGTCAGTCTCGTAGTCTACCGGAGAGAAGAGGGGGAAGAAACAATGAATACAATGCAAATAGATGCATATCGATGCATGACATGACAAGTAACGGTGCTAGGTGTGCCCTAACGCAGTAGGAGGTGATACTGGCGAAGGGGAAAAACATCCGGGAAAGTGTTCCCGGTGTATCTCTTTTTCAGACAAATGAACCAGAGGTGGATTGTTGCATGTTCGCTATGCTAGGACGTGTGGCGGACGAATGGACTGCGTATTCAGATTCGTCTCGTCGTTCTGAGCAACTTTCAAGTACAAAGTATTTTCATCTGAGTTACAGATTATTTTATATGATTTTTTTAAAGTTTAAAGGATTTTCTAGATTTTGTTATTAAGTGTGCCCAGGGAATTTCTAGTCTAGTGTATTACAAGTGGCACCTGGCTGTGCTGAGTCATTAAGTCCACAGTCAACATTGACTGGGTGGACCCATATAGTGTCTAAGGGGGTCCACATGTCATTTTCTACGGTTTAATTAAACAATATTTAACAGGGGTTGTCCCATACGTCAATTGATATTAGGCTAATTTAGCACTAAAATAATCGTAACTAAACCTACTTCTAATTCTAATTAAACAGCGGCCAGTGCCAAGGCACCGTGCCTCACCCTGGCTGGGCTGGGCACACATGCAACGTACGGCGTCAACGGCCAGCAGCGGCGGCGCTAGAGGCGGTCAAGAAGCACCAGCGCAAGCAAGCAATGGCACGGGCAGCAGCAAGCAAGCAGGAGCTAGAGCAGCAGAAGCAGCAAACAGCAGTAGCGAGCAGTAGTAGGCAGCAGCACGCGAGCGCTCGCGACAGCGGGTGCCGCGAGAGCACGGGCGGGCGCGTGCGGTGCTCGCCCGAGTGCAGCCAGAGCGAGGCAGGTCGTGGATGAGCGTGCGCAGGAGCGGACGAGGGTAGCAGAAGGTACCCCATAGCCGCGCGCATCTAGGGGAGGTCACGGAAGGCGTGGGGGTTGCGGGAATCAAGCACACAGTGATGTTTGACGACGGCTGGAGCACGACTCCGATGAGTTAATCAACAGGGTGCTTGTTTGGATGAATGGGTAACTGCTACACGTTCCTGGTGACCCACCGAACACGGTGGCGCACCGAGGCCCATGGGAGAGAGGGGGTGGCCTTTGCTTTTATTTTAGTTTTTGTTTTCCGTTTTACTTATTTTCTCCTCTATTTTATTTTATTGTTTAATTCGTTTTTGTTTTATAAAATATACAATTGGCACCTAAAATAGTGTTGCAACTTAATCCTCTGTAATAACAAGTTTGACCACTAAAGAAAATAGTCTAGCATTTCATAATAATAAAAGGCATTTAATTAAACGTTTAAATCACTGTTTTATTTATTTTCGAACACATAAACACATTATAAAAATGTGGTCTCTCCTCTAATATTTATTATGGATTATTTTCCACCTCTAGAACATTTTAGTTTTAATGTTTGAAAACTTCTAGCGACCGACTTGATTTTGAACTTTGAATTCACACAGTTTTGAATCATCGCGAGGTTATCAACAGTAATCGTGGTGATGTGGTTACATTAGCAGGGGTTTACTGTAGCTTAACTATCCGGCCATCACATATATCATTTTTGGGACTAACCTATTAACCGGAGGCCCAGCCCAAATTGCTGTTTTTTGCCTATTTCAGTGTTTCGCAGAAAAGGAATATCAAACGAGGTCCAAACGGAATGAAACCTTCGGGAACGTGATTTTCTCAACAAACGTGATCCAGGAAACTTGGAGTGGGCGTCAAGAAACAATCGAGGAGGCCACGAGGCAGGGGGCGCGCCTACCCCCCTGGGCGCCCTCCACCCTCGTGGGCCCCTCGTTGGTCCACCAACCTACTTCTTCCTCCTATATAAGTCCACGTATCCCGCAAACATCCAGGAGCACCACGAAAACTTAATTCCACCGCCGCAACCTTCTGTACCCATGAGATCCCATCTTGGGGCCTTTTCCGGAGCTCCGCCGGAGGGGGCATTGATCACGGAGGGCCTCTACGTCAACTCCATGGCCTCTCCGGTGATGTGTGAGTAGTTTACTTCAGACCTTCGGGTCCATAGCTAGTAGCTAGATGGCTTCTTCTCTCTCTTTGGATCTCAATACAAAGTTCTCCTCGATTCTCTTAGAGATCTATTCGATGTAATCTTATTTTACGGTGTGTTTGTCGAGTTCCGATGAATTGTGGGTTTATGATCCAGATTATCTATGAACAATATTTGATTCTTCTCTGAATTCTTTTATGTATGTTTGGTTTATCTTTGAAAGTCTCTTAGAATTATCAGTTTGGTTTGGCCTACTAGATTGATCTTTCTTGCAATGGGAGAAGTGCTTAGCTTTGGGTTCAATCTTGCGGTGCTCGATCCCAGTGATAGTAGGGGAAACGACACGTATTGTATTATTGCCATCGAGGATAAAAAGATGGGGTTTATATCATATTGCATGAGTTTATCCCTCTACATCATGTCATCTTGCTTAAGGCGTTACTATGTTCTTATGAACTTAATACTCTAGATGCATGCTGGACAACGGTCAATGTGTGGAGTAATGGTAGTAGATGCAGGCAGGAGTTGGTCTACTTGTCGCGGACGTGATGCCTATATACATGATCATGCCTAGATATTCTCATAATTATTCGTTTTTCTATCAATTGCTCGACTGTAATTTGTTCATGCACCGTAATACTTATGCTATCTTCAGAGAAGCTGCAAAATAAAGTAGATTGGAAACTTGTATGATGGAGAATAGACCCGGGGGCCATAGGTTTCACTAGTGGCTTCTCTCAAGATAGCATTAGTATTACGGTGGGTGAACAAATTACTGTCGAGCAATTGATAGAAAAGCGAATAATTATGAGAATATCTAGGCATGATCATGTATATAGGCATCACGTCCGTGATAAGTAGACCGAAACGATTCTGCATCTACTACTATTACTCCACACATCAACCGCTATCCAGCATGCATCTAGAGTATTAAGTTCATAAGAATAGAGTAACGCCTTAAGCAACATGACATGATGTAGAGGGATAAACTCATGCAATATGATGTAAACTCCATCTTGTTATACTCGATGGCAACAATACAATACGTGTCATTTCCCTTTCTGTCACTGGGATCGAGCAATGCAAGATTGAACCCAAAGCTAAGCACTTCTCCCATTGCAAGAAAGATCAATCTAGTAGGTCAAACCAAACTGATAATTCGAAGAGACTTGCAAAATAAACCAATCATACATAAAAGAATTCAGAGAAGATTCAAATATTTTTTCATAGATAGACTTGATCATAAACCCACAATTCATCGGATCTCGACAAACACACCGCAAAAGAAGATTACATTGAATAGATCTCCAAGAGAATCGAGGAGAACTTTGTATTGAGATCCAAAGAGAGAGAAGAAGCCATCTACTTACTAGCTATGGACCCGAATGTCTGAAGTAAACTACTCACACATCATCGGAGGGGCCATGGAGTTGATGAAGAAGCCCTCCGTGATCAATGCCCCCTCCGGCGGAGCTCCGAAAAATGGCCCAAGATGGGATCTCTTGGGTACAGAAGGTTGCGGCGGTGGAAATAGGGTTTCGTGGTGCTCCTGGATGTTTGCGGGGTACGTAGATATATATAGGAAGAAGAAGTAGGTCGATGGAGCAATGAGGGGCCCACGAGGGTGGAGGACGCGTCCAGGGGGGTGGGGGGCCCCTACCTTGTGGCCGCCTCATTGATTGCTTGACGTCCACTCCAAGTCTCCTGGATCTCGTTTGTTCCAAAAGTAATGCTCTCGAAGGTTTCATTCCGTTTGGACTCCGTTTGATATTCCTTTTCAGCGAAACACTAAAATAGGCAAAAAACAGCAATTTGGGCTAGGCCTCTGGTTAATAGGTTAGTCCCAAAAATAATATAAAAGTGTAAAATAAAACCCATTAACATCCAAAATAGATAATATAATGGCATGGAGCAATAAAAAATTATAGATACGTTGGAGACGTATCACCATATCATATCACTTATATTGATTGCATGTGATGTTTATCCTTTATGCATCTTATTTTTCTTAGTACGACGGTAGCATTATAAGATGATCTCTCACTAAATTTCAAGATACAAGTGTTCTCCCTGAATATGTACCATTGCGACAGTTCATCGTGCTGAGACACCACGTGATGATCGGGTGTGATAAGCTCTACGTTCACATACAACGGGTGCAAGCCAGTTTTGCACACGCAGAATACTCGGGTTAAACTTGGCGAGCCTAGCATATGAAGATATGGCCTCGGAACACTGAGACCGAAAGGTCGAGCATGAATCATATAGTAGATATGATCAACATAGTGATGTTCACCATTGAAAACTACTCCATCTCACGTGATGATCGAACATGGTTTAGTTGATATGGATCACGTGATCACTTAGATGATTAGAGGGATGTCTATCTAAGTGGGAGTTCTTAAGTAATATGATTAATTGAACTTCAATTTATCATGAACTTAGTACGTGATAGTATTTTGCATGTCTATGTTGTTGTAGATAAATGGCCCGTGCTACTGTTCCATTGAATTTTAATGAGTTCCTAGAGAAAGCTAAGTTGAAAGATGATGGTAGCAACGACACGGACTGGGTCCGTAACTTGAGGATTATCCTCATAGCTGCACATAAGAATTACGTCCTGGAAGCACCGCTAGGTGCCAAACCCGCTGCTAGAGCAACACCAGTTGTTATGAACGTCCGACAGAGCAAAGCTGATGACTACTCGATAGTTTAGTGTGCCATGCTTTACGGCTTAGAATCGGGACTTCAACGACGTTTTGAACGTCATGGAGCATATGAGATGTTCCAGGAGTTGAAGTTAATATTTCAAGCAAATGCCCGGATTGAGAGATATGAAGTCTCCAATAGGTTCTACAGCTGCAAAATGGAGGAGAATAGTTCTGTCAGTGAGCATATACTCAGAATGTCTGGGTACCATAATCACTTGACTCAGCTGGGAGTTAATCTTCCGGTTGATAGTGTCATTGACAGAGTTCTTCAATCACTACCACCAAGATACAAAAGCTTTGTGATGAACTATAATATGCAAGGGATGGATAAGATGATTCCCGAGCTCTTCGCAATGCTAAAGGCTACAGATGTAGAAATCAAGAAGGAGCATGAAGTGTTGATAGTCAACAAGACCGCTAGTTTCAAGAAGAAGGGCAAAGGGAAGAAGGGGAACTTCAAGAAGAATGGCAAGCAAGTTGCTGCTCAAGTGAAGAAGCCCAAGTCTGGACCTAAGCCTGAGACTGAGTGCTTCTACTGCAAAGGGACTGGTCACTGGAAGTGGAACTGCCCCAAGTATTTTGCGGATAAGAAGGATGGCAAAGCGAAAGGTATATTTGATATACATGTTATTGATGTGTACCTTACTAATGCTCGTAGTAGCGCCTAGGTATTTGATACTGGTTCTGTTGCTCATATTTGCAACTCAAAACAGGGGCTACGGATTAAGCGAAGATTGGCTAAGGATGAGGTGACGATGCGCGTGGGAAATGGTTCCAAAGTCGATGTGATCGCCGTCGGCACACTACCTCTACATCTACCTTTGGAATTAGTTTTAAACCTAAATAATTGTTATTTGGTGCCAGCGTTAAACATGAACATTATATCTGGATCTTGTTTGATTCGAGACGGTTATTCATTTAAATCAGAGAATAATGGTTGTTCTATTTATATGAGTAATATCTTTTATGGTCATGCACCCTTGATGAGTGGTCTATTTTTATTGAATCTCGATAGTAGTGATACACATATTCATAGTATTGAAGCCAAAAGATATAAGTTTAATAATGATAGTGCAACTTATTTGTGGCACTGCTGTTTAGGTCATATTGGTGTAAAGCGCATGAAGAGACTCCATGTTGATGGGCTTTTGGAATCACCTGATTATGAATCACTTGATGCTGGCGAACCATGCCTCATGGGCAAGATGACTAAGACTCCGTTCTCCGGAACAATGGAGCGAGCAACAGACTTGTTGAAAAAAATACATACTGATGTATGCGGTCTGATGAGTGTTGATGCTCGCGGCGAGTATCGTTATTTTCTAATCTTCACAGATGATTTGAGCAGATATGTTTATATCTACTTGATGAAACATAAGTCTGAAACATTTGAAAAGTTCAAAGAATTTCATAGTGAAGTGGAAAATCATCGTAACAAGAAAATATAGTTTCTATGATCTGATCGTGGAGGAGAATATTTGAGTTACGAGTTTGGTCTTTGTTTGAAACAATGCGGAATAGTTTCACAACTCACGCCACCCGGAACACCACAGCGTAATGGTGTGTCCGAACATCGTAATTGTACTTTATTAGATATGGTGCGATCTATGATGTCTCTTACTGATTTACCGTTATCGTTTCGAGGTTATGCTTTAGAGACCGCTGCATTCATGTTAAACAGGGCACCATCTAAATCCGTTGAGATGACGCCATATGAACTGTGGTTTGGCAAGAAACCCAAGTTGTCGTTTCTTAAAGTTTGGGGCTGCGATGCTTATGTGAAAAAGCTTCAACCTGATAAGCTCGAACCCAAATCGGAGAAATGTGTCTTCATAGGATACCCAAAGCAAACTGTTGGGTACACCTTCTATCACAGATCTGAAGGCAAGCTATTCGTTGCTAAGAATGGATCCTTTCTAGAGAAGGAGTTTCTCTCGAAAGATGTGAGTGGGAGGAAAGTAGAACTTGATGAGGTAATTGTACATGCTCCCTTATTGGAAAGTAGTTCATCACAGAAATCAGTTCTAGTGATTCCTACACCAATTAGTGAGGAAGCTAATGATGATGATCATGAAACTTCTAATCAAGTTACTACACCAATTAGTGAGGAAGCTAATGATGATGATCATGAAGCTAATGACTTGTTGCGAAAGGTTTTTGACAAGTTCAAGGAGTTGACTACGATGAGACTTTCTCACCTGTAGCGATGCTTAAGTCTGTCCGAATCATGTTAGCAATTGCCGCATTTTATGATTATGAAATTTGGCAAATGGATGTCAAAACTGCATTCCTTAACGGATATCTTAAAGAAGAGTTGTATAAGATGCAACCAGAAGGTTTTGTCGATCCAAAAGGTGCTAACAAAGTGTGCAAGCTCCAGTGATCCATTTATGGCCTGGTGCAATCCTCTCGGAGTTGGAATATATGCTTTGATAGTGTGATCAAAGCATATGGTTTTATACAGACTTTTGGAGAAGCCTGTCTTTACAAGAAAGTGAGTGGGAGCTCTGTAGCATTTATGATATTATATGTGGATGACATATTGTTGATCGAAAATGATATTGAATTTCTGAATGGCATAAAAGGATACTTGAATAAGAATTTTTCAATGAAAGACCTCGGTGAAGCTACTTATATATTGGGCATCAGGATCTATAGAGATAGATCAAGACACTTAATTGGACTGTCATAAAGCACATACCATGATAAAATTTGAAGAAGTTCAAAATGGATCAAGCAAAGAAAGGGTTCTTGCCTATGTTGTAAGGTGTGAAGTTGAGTCAGACTCAATGCCTGACCACAGCAGAAGATAGAGAGAAAATGAAGGTCATTCCCTATGCTTCAGCCATAGGTTCTATCATGTATGCAATGCTGTGTACCAGACCTGATGTGTGCCTTGCTATTAGTTTAGCAGGGAGGTACCAAAGTAATCCAAAGAGTGGATCACTGGACAACGGTCAAAAACATCCTAGAATACCTGAAAAGGACTAAGGATATGTTTCTTGTTTATAGAGGTGACAACTACCTCTTGAGCACTGCGTTGGTTTTCCCTTGAAGAGGAAAGGGTGATGCAGCAAAGTAGCGTAAGTATTTTCCTCTGTTTTTGAGAACCAAGGTATCAATCTAGTAGGAAGCTACGCGCAAGTCCCTCATACCTACACAAACAAATAAGAACCTCGCAACCAACGCGATAAAGGGGTTGTCAATCCCTTCACAGTCACTTATGAGAATGAGATCTGATAGAGATAATAATACTAAGATAAATATTTTTGGTATTTTTATGATATAGATTGAAAGTAAAGGTTGCAAAATAAAATAGATTGGAAACTTATATGATAAAAGATAGACCCGGGGGCCATAGGTTTCACTAGTGGCTTCTCTCAATATAACATAAGTATTACGGTGGGTGAATAAATTAATGTCGAGCAATTGATAGAAAAGTGAATAATTATGAGAATATCTAGGCATGATCATGTATATAGGCATCACGTCTGCGACAAGTAGACCGAACGATTCTTCATCTACTACTATTACTCCACACATCGATCGCTATCCAATATGCATCTAGAGTATTAAGTTCATAAGAACAGAGTAATGCATTAGGCAAGATGACATGATGTAGAGGGATAAACTCAAGCAATATGATATAAACCCCATCTTTTTATCCACGATGGCAACAATACAATACGTGCCTTGCTGCCCCTACTGTCATCGGGAAAGGACACCGCAAGATTGAACCCAAAGCTAAGTGCTTCTCCCATTGCAAGAAAGATCAATCTAGTAGGCCAAACCAAACTGATAATTCGAAGAGACTTGCAAAGATAACCAATCATACATAAAAGATTTCAGAGAAGAATCAAATATTGTTCATAGATAAACTTGATCATAAACCCATGATAACCCACAAGTATAGGGGATCAATTGTAGCCTCTTTCCATAAGTAAGAGTGTCGAACCCAACGAGGAGCTAAAGGTAGAACAAATATTCCCTCAAGTTTTATCGACCACCGATACAACTCTACGCATGCTTAACGTTTGCTTTACCTAGAACAAGTATGAAACTAGAAGTACTTTGTAGGTGTTTTTGGATAGGTTTGCAAGATAATAAAGAACACGTAAATAAAAGCTAGGGGCTGTTTATATAAAGAAGCAATAAAGTTAGTATAGCGAGTGTGGAAAAGTGATGGTAGGAGTTGCGAAATTGTCCCTAAGTAATTGACTACTTTACTAGACCGATAACATGTTTTATGTGGGAGAGGCCACTGCTAGCATGTCATCCCTGACTTGGAATTCTATGCACTTATGATTGGAACTATTAGCAAGCATCCGCAACTACTAACGTTCATTAAGGTAAAACGCAACCATAGCATTAAGATATATTGGCCCCCCTTCAATCCCGTATGCATAAATTTCTATGCTAGGTTGAAGCTTCTGTCACTCTTGCCCTCCAATACATAGTCCTATCAACATACAACTAACCCTATGGTGTGATCCATGCGCGCGCTCATATGATGGGCACCAAAGGACAGCAACATAACCACAAGCTAATTAAACCAATCATAGCAATTCATCAACCACCGATAGGACAACAAAAATATACTCAGACATTATAGGATGGCAACACATCATTGGATAATAATATGAAGCATAAAGCACCATGTTCAAGTAGAGGGTACATCGGGTTGTGGTAGAGTGGACCGCTGTAGATAGATGGGGGAAGGTGATGGAGATGTTGGTGAGGATGGTGGAGGTGTTGGTGTAGATTGTGGTGATGATGGCCCCCGGCGATGTTCCGGCGGCATCGGAAGCGAGGGGGAGAGAGCCCCCCTCCTTCTTCTTCTTCCTTGACCTTCTCCCTAGATTGGAGAAGGGTTTCCCCTCTGGTCCATGGCCTCCATGGAGGCGGAGGGGCGAGAGCCCCTCCGAGATTGGATCTGACTCCCTCTGTTTCTGCGTTCTCAGATTATGCCCTTTCACCGTTTCTTATATTTCCGGATATCCGTATCTCGATTGGGCTGAAATTTTAACACGATCTCTATCCGGATATTAGCTTTCTTGCAGCGAAAGAAGGGCATCAACCGCCTTACGTGGTGGCCACGAGGGCCCAGGGCGCGCTTGACCCCCTGGGGCGCCCCCCTGCCTCGTGGCCCCCTCGGGCATCGTCTCGTGTTGATTTTTCTTCCCAAAAATCACACATATTCCAAAAAATCTCTGTCAGTTTTTATCCCCTTTGGACTCCATTTGATATGGATTTACTGCCGAAAAAACATGCAACAAACAGGAACTGGCACTGGGCACTGGATCAATATGTTAGTCCCCAAAAATAGTATAAAAAGTTGCCAAAAGTATATGAAAGTTGTATAATATTGGCATGGAACAATAAAAAATTATAGATATGATGGAGACGTATCAGCATCCCCAAGCTTAATTCCTGCTCGTCCTCGAGTAGGTAAATGATAAAAAAGATAATTTTTGATGTGGAATGCTGTAACATCCCAAATTTTCAATTTGCAATGTTATACATTAGGTCATCATGCATATCATATTTTATTTTGCTTTTGGTTTTGATCCTAGAAAATCCTAAGCAACTCAAGGACCCATGGAGAGAGTTGGAGATTTCGTTATTTACATATTTGGGTTTTCTCAAATTATGTAAACAGGATCATTTGATTTTATTTATTTTATCATCAATTATTTCTATTACAAAAATATGAGAGCGGGAATAAAATGACTTTCCCAAAATATAGAAATATTGAGGATTTAATAAAAAAATCAAATAAGTTTTATTTCGGAGTTTTTCGGTATTTTTATTTGAATTTAGGAAAAATGCGCGTTTTTCAAAGTTGTAGTTTGGGCCTAGATAAATGTTCACTTTATCGGGCTTGATTTTAGGAACCCGGCAAAATTTATTTCGTGATTTTTGGTGTCTGTTTAGTATTTCTTTTTATTTTTCTTCCGAGCGGATTTATAAAAAAAAACTAGAACCGACTCCGGGCCGTACTTGGCCAGGAAACCGCCGGCCAGGCCTTTATATAGCGCCCGCCCGGGCGAGAGAGAGAGCCAGCCCAGCCCTTGCGAAACCCTAGCCGCCGCCGCCTTTAGCCGCCGCCGCCGCCGCCGGAGCCGCGCGCCTTTCGAGGTTTGCCGCCGCCTCGTTTTTTGTGCAGTTTTTTTTAAAAAAATATTTTTTATTTCTGTTCCTCGTTTTTTCCTTTTTTGTCGGATTTTCCGCGGTTATTTTCTGATCGCGATTACTGATCCGATTTTCGTTTTAGTATAACTTTTCGCTCGTTTATCGGAATCAGTCGATTCAAGCGCCTGGAGTTTTGTCTCGAAACCCTCTTTCCGAATAATCAACTTAAACATGTTTTTGCTACTGTAAAATTTGCCCTAGATCCAGATTACTAGAATGAAGTTGTTTTCTTTCGCCGTTTGACTTCTTTTGCTTCGTTCGATTTGATTCTTTTTGCCAACCAGGGTTCTTAAGTTGAACATTCTGGTTAGATCTTCTATTTGAGTTTTACCTGTGCATTAGATGAGTTCTTATTGTATACTTGTTTGGTTGTCTGCGATAGAATACCCGGAGTGCGCCGCCTGTTACTTCGAATCTCTAGGTTACGCGGATCATCAGCAAGGCAAGTAACACTTTGATCATACCTTTTCTACAACCCAGTTTTATTGCATTAGATCAATCCTCACACATTGCATGATTAGGATCTAATTAAACTGTGGGATGGGAAGTAGATGAGGTAGTACCTATTACCTGTTTATTATCAAACCTTTGGGAGTTACTTCTAAGTTTGCTTATTAGGCCATGCTATGCTAGTAGACGTGGACTGGGTGAGTGATATCCATGATAGATGTGAGATTGATAATTAAGGGTTTAATTAAGGTGGCAACCTAACACACATCTGGGTGGATTGAGGCACCTGGGGTTACCAGGACTTGCCTGTTTTCTTTGGACCGCCACCCAGGCTCAAAGGGATCATGAGATTATTCATACTAGAAACTTCCGTGTGCAGCCACAAGCCATTATGGGCTCTGGCATAGTTGACTAAGTTGTGCGAACTCTTACAGTGGTAGACTAGAAGATGTAGGGGAAAGTAGGTGTACCGGTCTACCCGTCGTAAGGTGCTAGCGCTTCTGAAAGACTGTGTCTCGGTCATCCGTCTTCTCAAACACCCTGCAGTGCGAGAAACCAAATGGAGGCGATCGAGTCTTGTGGGGAAAAGTGCGCAAACCTCTGCAGAGTGTAATAAACTAATCATGATTAGCCGTGTCCCCGGTTATGGACATCTTGAGTATCTAGTACCTGGATTATCATGTGAATCTCAACATGTTACTCTAAATTAATTTTGATGGGTTTTAATGATGTTACTTAATTGGGATTGAGAATGCTGTCAACCATTCTCAATGTTTAACAACCACCCTGATATTAATTAATTTTATTCCTTTGAAGTAGGGAAAAATTGGCTTTACGCAAAAACAGTAACCATAGAGCTTTCCACCAGCCAAATATGCATATAGTATAGCTGTTGCATTCCATTACTCTCTATGTGTTACCTTGCCAGCATATTCCATGTGCTGACCCGTTTTCGGGCTGCAACGTTAATGTTGCAGACTTTTCAGATGATGATTAAGGAGTTTTAGGTCATGGTTCTATACTCAGTGATGCCGTTGGAGTTGATGGACTCACTTATCTTCCAAGCCTTCCGCTGTTATCGTCACTAGATGGCCTTAAGCCATATTTATTGTAATAAGTCCTCTTTTGAGACACTCGATGTAATAAGTGTGTGATTGCTACTCTGCTTTAAATCCTCCGAGTACTGTGTGGTGTCAGCATTACTGATCCAGGGATGACACCGGAGCACAGAGATCAGACTGTTTGAGGTCTGGTCGCTACAGAGATGGTATCAGAGCACACGCTGACTGTAGGACACGTCCACTAAGCTAAAGACCTAGATCACTACTCACTCTCTTCTCTTCTGACTTCTCATCTTTTCTACTCTTTAGGATGGCGGATGCAAGGAACAAGTTCACACAACCAGATGAAGATACACCCTTTGGATGCCACTTGAAGGAAGTCACTAGATACCTGAACATAGGAGTACCAAGCTTCACGGGAACCTACAACGCCACCTTACCTGAAGAAGAGCGCTGGATGATACAAGTTCAAATTCCAGGAAGGACATTCATGCCAGTCACTGAGCCCATAGAGTTTTCTTTTGATGCACCAACTTGGAGTCTAGGAAAGAGTATGGCAGCTCACATCGCCATGGGACGCATTGGATAAGTCTACCGCAAGGATCTTAAGGATACTATCTACCAGATTTGTGGACGCCGAGATGAACACTGGGAGATGATCAGCACCAGGAAAGGTAGATCAATTGCAGCTTTTATTCAGGAGTTAAACCAGCACATTCGACGACAGGAGAATCAGATGTGCGCCGACATGATAGATCTGAAGAAGGCTAAGACTAGAATCAAGGAACTGGAGGAAGAACTCAAGGCTACACGCGAAGATTATGAAGAAGAAATTGAAGTATTGGTGGAGAAGAATGACGATCTGATCAAGAAGATTGGAATATTTATGGGAGGCCCGACACCAGTAGATGAAGACGAGGAACCCAAGGAAATTAGCCCGGAAGACTACATCATCATCGACGGCACCGACTCGGAGCAAGATAGTAGCGATGATGACTATGTGGATGAAGCAGGAGCAGATATCATGGAGTCTACAACCGTAGAATATTTCTAGTAGACCACCTCATCAGTAGTAGTAGTCCACCATGTAAATATAGTAGTCCGAGCACTTTTGCGATAGCTAGACCGATTGTATGCCTTTGTTTGATTGATTGAAGTGAATTGTGTGCTTTTGCCTCATGTGCATATGGGTAGTGTTTTCCCTTTAGACCCCCTCTATTCTTATATCTCATCTTTTCTAAACCCTCAGATGCCTCCGAGACGTGACCCCGGATTTACCTTTCCGCCGGAGCTCACCCAATTGATCCAGCAGCATAACACCTTGATGCAGTTGCTAGTTCAAAATCAGAATTAAGGGAACAACAACAACAACAACCCACCACCACCACCACCACCTGTTGACCACTTAGCCTGTTTTCTTAGGCTTAATCCGCCGGTGTTTTCCAGTAGCACCGAGCCGATAGTAGTAGATGATTGGCTCCGCAAGATAGCTAGGGAGTTGACCACGGCAGGATGCACAGATGTGGAGAAGGTTAAGTTTGCCGCACATCAGTTAGAAGGACCAGCAGCATCTTGGTGGGAGAACTTCACAGCCACCTTCCCAGTCGACACTGTCACATGGGACCAGTTTCAGCAGGCTTTTCGTACTGCCCATGTTTCAGCAGGAGCAATGGCCATGAAGAAGCATGAGTTTCGTAACTTGTGCCAAGGAGGACGGACAGTTGGCCAGTATGTGGAGGAGTTTAGTAAGCTAGCACGTTATGCCCCAGATGACGTTGCTACAGATGCAGCTAAGCAGGAAAAATTCCTGGAAGGACTGAATGATGAGTTGAGTATGCAGTTGATGGTAGCCACCTTCAACAACTACCAGGAGTTGGTAGATCGTGCTCTTATGATTGAATGGAAGCAGCAGCAAATTGAGAACCGCAAGAGGAAGTATGGACAAGGAAAGTATAATTCAGGAGCTCAGCAGAAGCCTCGTTTTACCCCTAGACCAGGAGGACATTTTCAGCATACCCATGGAGTAGGTAGCTCGCACAATCACAATGGCACCAAGAATGGTAATGGGAATGGAGGAAGCAATGGACAGAACCGCAGCACCCCATCAACCCCAGCCAAGGAGGACTTGAGCCACGTCACTTGCTATAAGTGTTCGAAGCCAGGACATTATGCAAATGACTGTCCTGAAGGACAAAACGGCAATGGAAGCTCTAGAAAGAAGCCGAACCCTTTCAACAGGGGACAGGTGAACCACGTTAATGTGGAGGAGGTTGAAGCTCAGCCCGATGCAGTAATAGGTAAGTTTTTGGTTAAGTCATTTACTGCACTCGTTCTTTTTGATACTGGTGCCTCGCATTCATACATATCAAGGGGATTTGTGGAAAAGTATAGCCTACCCACTAGGATTCTTAAAACACCTATGCTAGTAAGCTCACCAGGAGCAGAGTACATGGCCAGTCAAGGATGTTTTCAAGTGCCATTAAGTATAGGAAGGCATGTTTTCCCAACGGATTTAATTATTTTGGAATCCCAAGGTTTGGATGTGATTCTTGGTATGGATTGGCTGTCGATGTATGGGGGAAACATCGATTGCGCCAGTAAGACAATTTTGCTCACAACGCCAGAAGGAAGAAGGATCAAGTATGTATCCCGACATACGCCAAACAGGACGCAAGTAAATTCCTTATCAGGAGTTGTGCAGGAGGAAGTACTAGTGGTAAAGGATTTTCCTGATGTATTCCCCGAAGAGTTGCCAGGCAAGCCACCGGATAGAGACATTGAGTTTTTGATTGAGCTTTTGCCAGGCACTGGGCCAATATCGAAGAGACCATATAGGATGCCAGCAAAAGATTTGGTGGAAATTAAGAAGCAGATTAAGGAGTTACTGGATAAGGGATATATTCGCCCAAGTTCTTCGCCTTGGGGATCACCAGTACTTCTAGTGGAGAAGAAGGATGGATCGTTAAGGATGGTTGTTGATTATCGAGGATTGAACGAAGTAACGATCAAGAACAAGTACCCACTACCAATGATCAATGATCTGTTTGATCGATTGCAAGGAGCTAAAGTGTTTTCCAAGATCGATTTGCGATCAGGATACCACCATTTGAAGATTCGAGAACAGGATATACCTAAGACAGCATTCACCACAAGATATGGACTGTATGAGTATACCGTTATGTCATTTGGTCTGACTAACGCGCCTGCCTATTTTATGAACATGATGAACAAAGTGTTTATGGAGTTTTTGGATAAGTTTGTTGTAGTGTTCATTGATGATATCCTGGTTTATTCGAAGAATGAAGAGGAGCATAAGGAGCATTTGCGTTTGGTACTTGGAAAGCTCAGAGAACACCAATTATACGCCAAGTTCAGCAAATGTGAATTTTGGTTGAAGGAAGTAGGATTCCTCGGACACGTTATATCTAGAGAAGGTATAGCAGTAGATCCCGCTAAAGTTGAAACTGTGACCAAGTGGGAAGCACCAACAACAGTTGGAGAGATCCGGAGTTTTCTTGGACTCGCAGGATACTACCGGAGATTTATTGAGAATTTCTCAAAGATTGCGAAGCCTATGACGGAGTTGCTAAAGAAGGATACTAAGTTCATGTGGACTGAGGAGTGTGAGACTAGTTTCCAGGAGTTGAAGAAACATTTGGTTACCTCACCAGTGTTGATTTTGCCAGATCAAACCAAGGATTATGAGGTGTATTGTGACGCTTCACGTCGAGGACTTAGAGCAGTGCTTATGCAGGAAGGAAGAGTTGTTTCGTATGCTTCACGACAACTGAAACCCCACGAATCGAATTATGCTACGCATGATTTAGAGTTAGCAGCTGTAGTGCATGCATTGAAGACATGGATACATTTTCTCATTGGAAATCATTGTGAGGTGTACACAGATCATAAGAGTTTGAAGTACATTTTCACGCAGAAGGAGTTGAACCTCAGACAAAGGAGATGGTTGGAGCTTATCAAGGATTATGATATGAAATTACATTACCATCCCGGAAAAGCTAATGTAGTAGCTGATGCATTAAGCCGCAAGAGCCATGTTAATATGTTTATGACGGGAGAAATACCCAAGGAGTTAGCAGAAAATTTTCGTGAACTATGTTTGGAAATAGTTCCGAGAGGCTATGTAGCAGCATTGGAAATTCAGTCAACTTTGATGGATAGAATCAGAGAAGCTCAGAAAACTGACAAAGAGATTGCCGCTATAAAGGAGAAACTGAGCAAGGGAAAGCTAAAGGATTTCGCGAGGATGAGCACGACACCCTATGGTTTGAAGACCGTGTTTACGTGCCCAATGACCCGGAGATCAGGAAGTTGATTCTGCAAGAGGCACATGATTCACCGTATTCGATTCACCCAGGAAATACCAAGATGTATTTGGATTTGAAGGATATTTTCTGGTGGACCGGAATGAAAAAGGATGTTGCGGAGTATGTAGCAGTTTGTGACGTATGTCAGAGAGTAAAGGCAGAGCATCAGAAGCCAGCAGGATTGTTGCAACCATTGCCGATACCCGAATGGAAGTGGGATAAGCTAGGCATGGATTTTATCACGGGATTGCCAAGGACTCGTTCAGGCTATGACTCGATTTGGGTTGTAGTCGATCGATTGACGAAAGTAGCTCATTTCATCCCAGTAAAGACCACTTACACCAGTGCTAAGTTGGCAAAGATATACATGACCATGATCGTATGTTTGCATGGAGTTCTAAGGAGCATCGTATCAGACAGAGGAACCCAGTTTACCTCAAAGTTCTGGAAGCAGTTGCATGAGACTTTGGGTACTAGGCTAGAATTTAGTACAGCTTTTCATCCGCAGACAGATGGACAGACTGAGAGAGTCAATCAGATTTTGGAGGATATGTTGAGAGCTTGTGCACTAGATTATGGATCTAGTTGGGACGATAATTTGCCATATGCAGAGTTCTCTTACAATAATAGCTATCAGACCAGTTTGAAGATGGCACCTTTCGAAGCTTTGTACGGAAGGAGGTGCAGGACACCGTTGTCATGGGAGTTGGAGATCGCCAATTGTTTGGACCAGATCTGATTAAGGAGTCTGAACAGAAGGTGAAGTTGATTCGCGATAGGCTCAAGGTAGCCTAGTCCAGACAGAAGAGCTACGCAGATTCTAAATGCAAGGAGACAGTTTACGAAGTTGGAGACAGAGTTTATCTTCGAGTATCCCCACTTCGAGGGATTAAGCGCTTTGGAGTTAAGGGGAAGTTAGCGCCATGATTTGTAGGACCATATCGAGTTTTGGAGCGTATGGGAGAAGTGGCCTACAAGTTGGAATTGCCAGAAGGATTGGCCGGAGTGCATGATGTGTTCCACGTTTCTCAGTTGAAAAAGTGTCACGCGGAGATGGCCGACATACCTTTGAGAGACACAGTGTCATTAGAAGCAATTCAGTTGGATAACAATTTGACCTATGAGGAGAAACCAGTCAAGATCCTCGAGTTTGCCAGTCGAGTTACTCGCAGCAACGTTATCAAGTTTTGCAAAGTTCAGTGGAGCCACCATACGGAGGATGAAGCCACCTGGGAGCGAGAGGAAGATTTGCTCAAAGACCACCCTCACCTATTTTCTAGCCAACCCGAATCTCGAGGGCGAGATTCATCTTAAGGGGGGTAGGTTTGTAACATCCCAAATTTTCAATTTGGAATGTTATACATTAGGTCATCATGCATATCATATTTTATTTTGCTTTTGGTTTTGATCCTAGAAAATCCTAAGCAACTCAAGGACCCACGGAGAGAGTTGGGGATTTCGTTATTTACATATTTGGGTTTTCTCAAATTATGTAAACAGGATCGTTTGATTTTATTTATTTTATCATCAATTATTTCTATTACCAAAATATGAGAGCGGGAATAAAATGACTTTCCCAAAATATAGAAATATTGAGGATTTAATAAAAAAATCAAATAAGTTTTATTTCGGAGTTTTTCGGTATTTTTATTTGAATTTAGGAAAAATGCGCGTTTTTCAAAGTTGTAGTTTGGGCCCATATAAATGTTCACTTTATCGGGCTTGATTTTAGGAACCCGGCAAAATTTATTTCGTGATTTTTGGAGTCCGTTTAGTATTTCTTTTTATTTTTCTTCCGAGCGGATTTATAAAAAAAAAACTAGAACCGACTCCGGGCCGTACCCGGCCAGGAAACCGCCGGCCAGGCCTTTATATAGCGCCCGCCCGGGCGAGAGAGAGAGCCAGCCCAGCCCCTGCGAAACCCTAGCCGCCGCTGCCTTTAGCCGCCGCCGCCGCCGCCGGAGCCGCGCGCCTTTCGAGGTTCGCTGCCGCCTCGTTTTCCGTGCAGTTTTTTTTAAAAAAATATTTTTTATTTCTGTTCGTCATTTTTCCTTTTTCGTCGGATTTTCTGCGGTTATTTTCTGATCGCGATTTCTGATCCGATTTTCGTTGTAGTATAACTTTTCGCTCGTTTATCGGAATCAGGCGATTCAAGCGCCTGGAGTTTCGTCTCGAAACCCTCTTTCCGAATAATCAACTTAAACATGTTTTTTCTACTGTAAAATTTGCCCTAGATCCAGATTACTAGAACAAAGTTGTTTTCTTTCGCCGTTTGACTTCTTTTGCTTCGTTCGATTTGATTCTTTTTGCCAACCAGGGTTCTTAAGTTGAACATTCTGGTTAGATCTTCTATTTGAGTTTTACCTGTGCATTAGATGAGTTCTTATTTTATGCTTGTTTGGTTGTCTGCGATAGAATACCCGGAGTGCGCCGCCTGTTACTTCGAATCTCTAGGTTATGCGGATCATCAGCAAGGCAAGTAACACTTTGATCATACCTTTTCTACAACCCAGTTTTATTGCATTAGATCAATCCTCACACATTGCATGATTAGGATCTAATTAAACTGTGGGATGGGAAGTAGATGAGGTAGTACCTATTACCTGTTTATTATCAAACCTTTGGGAGTTACTTCTACGTTTGCTTATTAGGCCATGCTATGCTAGTAGACGTGGACTGGGTGAGTGATATCCATGATAGATGTGAGATTGATAATTAAGGGTTTAATTAAGGTGGCAACCTAACACACATCTGGGTGGATTGAGGCACCTGGGGTTACCAGGACTTGCCTGTTTTCTTTGGACCGCCACCCAGGCTCAAAGGGATCATGAGATTATTCATACTAGAAATTTCCGTGTGCAGCCACAAGCCATTATGGGCTCTGGCATAGTTGACTAAGTTGTGCGAACTCTTACAGTGGTAGACTAGCAGATGTAGGGGAAAGTAGGTGTACCGGTCTACCCGTCGTAAGGTGCTAGCGCTTCTGAAAGACTGTGTCTCGGTCATCCGTCTTCTCAAACACCCTGCAGTGCGAGAAACCAAACAGAGGCGATCGAGTCTTGTGGGGAAAAGTGCGCAAACCTCTGCAGAGTGTAATAAACTAATCATGATTAGCCGTGTCCCCGGTTATGGACATCTTGAGTATCTAGTACCTGGATTATCATGTGAATCTCAACATGTTACTCTCAATTAATTTTGATGGGTTTTAATGATGTTACTTAATTGGGATTGAGAATGCTGTCAACCATTCTCAATGTTTAACAACCACCCTGATAGTAATTAATTTTATTCCTTTGAAGTAGGGAAAAATTGGCTTTACGCAAAAACAGTAACCATAGAGCTTTCCACCAGCCAAATATGCATATAGTATAGCTGTTGCATTCCATTACTCTCTATGTGTTACCTTGCTAGCATATTCCATGTGCTGAACCGTTTTCCGCTGCAACGTTAATGTTGCAGACTTTTCAGACGACGATTAAGGAGTTTTAGGTCGTGGTTCTATACTCAGTGATGCCGTTGGAGTTGATGGACTCACTTATCTTCCAAGCCTTCCGCTGTTATCGTCACTAGATGGCCTTAAGCCATATTTATTGTAATAAGTCCTGTTTTGAGACACTCGATGTAATAAGTGTGTGATTGCTACTCTGCTTTAAATCCTCCGAGTACTGTGTGGTGTCAGCATTACTGATCCAAGGATGACATCGGAGCACAGAGATCAGACTGTTTGAGGTCTGGTCGCTACAAATGCTACCTAGCATAATCTTGATCATGTAATCTAATCACGGCATGAATATTAAGACACAAGTGATTCAAAGCAATAGTCTATAATTTGACATTAAGATAATAATACTTCAAGCATACTAACCAAGCAATCATGTCTTATCAAAATAACATAGCCAAAGAAAGCTCATCTCTACAAAATCATATAGTCTGGCTATGCTCCATCTTCACCACATAAAGCATTCAAATCATGCACAACCCCGATGACAACCTGAGCAATTGGTTCATACTTTTTAATGTGCTTCAGCCTTTTCAACCCTCACGCAATACATGAGCGCAAGCCATGGACATAGCACTATGGGTGGAATAGAATATGATGCTGGAGGTTGTGTGGAGAAGACAAAAAGGAAGAAAATCTCACATCGACGCGGCTAATCAATGGGCTATGGAGATGCCCATCAATTGATGTTAATGCGAGGAGTAGGGTTTGCCATGCAACGGATGCACTAGAGCTATAAGTGTATGAAAGCTCAAACTGAAACTAAGTGGGTGTGCATCCAACTTTCTTGCTCATGAAGACCTCGGGCATTTGAGGAAGCCCATCATCGGAATATACAAACCAAGCTCTATAATGAAAATTCCCACTAGTATATGAAAGTGATAACTCAAGAGACTCTCTATATGAAGAACATGGTGCTACTCTGAAGCACAAGTGTGGTAAAAGGATAGTAACATTGTCCCTTCTATCTTTTTCTCTCATTTTTTGGGGCCTTATCTTTTTTGGCATTTTTCCTTTTTTTCTTTTTCTTTTTCTTTTTTCTTTTTTATTTTTTCGTCCGGAGTCTCATCCCGACTTGTGGGGGAATCATAGTCTCCATCATCCGTTCCTCACTGGGACAATGCTCTAATAATGATGATCATCACACTTTTATTTACTTACAACCCAATATTACAACTCGATGCTAGAACAAAGATATGACTCTATATGAATGCCTCCGGCGGTGTACTGGGATGTGCAATGATCTAGCGCAGCACTGACATCAAAAAATGGACAAGCCATGAAAACATCATGCTAGCTATCTTACGATCATGCAAAGCAATATGACAATAAATGCTCAAGTCATGTATATGATGATGGTGGAAGTTGCATGGCAATAAATCTCGGAATGGCTATGGAAATGCCATGATAGGTAGGTATGGTGGCTGTTTTGAGGAAGATATAAGGAGTCTTATGTGTGATAGAGCATATCGTATCATGGGGTTTGGATGCACCGGCGAAGTTTGCACCAACTCTCGAGGTGAGAAAGGGCAATGCACGGTGCCGAAGAGGCTAGCAATGATGGAAGGGTGAGAGTGTGTATAATCCATGGACTCACATTAGTCATAAAGAACTCATATACTTATTGCAAAAGTTTATTAGCCCTCGAAGCAAAGTACTTCTACGCATGCCCCTAGGGGGATAGATTGGTAGGAAAAGACCATCGCTCGTCCCCGACTGCCACTCATAAGGAAGACAATCAATAAATACCTCATGCTCCAACTTCGTTACATAACGGTTCACCATACATGCATGCTACGTGACTTGCAAACCTCAACACAAATATTTCTCAATTTCACAATTACTCAACTAGCACGACTCTAATATCACCACCTTTATATCGCAAAACTATTGCAAGGAATCAAACATATCATATTCAGTGATCTACAAGTTTTATGTAGGATTTTATGACTAAACATGTGAATGATCAATTCCTGTCAACTCTCTAAATAGATATAAGTGAAGAAATAGAGTTTAATTCTTTCTACAAAAGATATGCCCATGCTCTAACAAATATAAGTGAAGCAAAAGAGCATTCTACAAATGGCAGTTTTCTATGTGAAGAGAAACAGGCAATCCAAACTTCAAATGATATAAGCGAAGCACATGAAGCATTCTATAAAGCCATACTCAAAATATTTAAGTGAAATGCAATGAGCATGCTATAAATCAACCAAGGACTATGTCATACCAGCATGATGCATAAAATAAAAATGAAACTAAATGCAAAAGAAGCTCCAAGATTGCACATATCGCATGAACGAAACAAATCCGAAAACATACCGATACTTGTTGAAGAAAGATGGGATGCCTTCCGGGGCATCCCAAAGCTTAGCGCTTGAGTCTCCTTGAATATTTACTTGGGTGCCTTGGGCATCCCCAAGCTTGAGCTCTTGCCTCTCCTTCTTCTCCTCACATCGAGACCTCCTCGATCTTCGAACACTTCATCCACACAAAACTTAACAGAAAACTCGGTATGATCCGTTAGTATAATAAAGCAAATCACTACTCTAAGTACTGTTGCAAACCAATTCATATTTTGTTTTTGCATTGTAGCTACTGTAATATAACTTTTCCATGGCTTAATCCACTGATATAAATCGATAGTTT
The DNA here is from genome assembly GCF_056163025.1 of Triticum urartu. NCBI lineage: Eukaryota > Viridiplantae > Streptophyta > Magnoliopsida > Poales > Poaceae > Triticum > Triticum urartu. Next base: position 106,811,362 of record NC_141875.1, on the reverse strand, counting down.
CATCAAAACCAGCAAACTATGCATCAAAAACAGAATCTGTCTTAAACAGAACAGTCTGTAATAATCTGAACATTCACCATACTTCTGGTACTCCAATTTTTTTACCAAAATTAGGAAAAATAAAAACAAATTATAGAAAGACAGTGCAAAAAGTTTCAGAACCGTTTGACGTTCCAGTAAAAAAATGTAAAATCGCGCACTACAGCCAAAGTTTATGTCATGCACCGTACAAACCAACAAGTAATCTAAAACATCCTAAAGGCAAACCTTGGCACATTATTTTTATTTTTAAACCTTATAAAAGCACATAACAGAAATAAATGACTCTCTAAAACTTCCGGGTTGTCTCCATGGCAGCGCTTTCTTTAAAGCCATTAAGATAGGCATATAGTGCTCAAGTAATGGATCCACCCAGATCCCAAGGTATATCAAAGCCAATTTTAATTAACAATGATTTGTAATTTAGTAGTGAGCACAAAGTAACATATATCATGTAATGATGAAGTCTAACTCTCTTCCTATGCATCGGCATGTCATAAAAGAACAATTCATGCACACAAAGTAAAGGCCAATGCATAGTATAAACAGTTTCTTGCAATTTTTTCGTGTTGGAAACATGGAGAGGCGGAGATGTACCTCTCTCATAATAATTACAAGAAGGAGCAGCAAGCACATGCATATTATATCTATCAAAATCATCATGTGTAGTAGTGAAACGCAACCCATCAATATAATCCTTAATAAGGGCAAACTTCTCTGATATAGTGTAGTCGGGAGAATTCAAAAAGATAATAGGACTATCATGCGTGGGTGCAATAGCAACAATTTCATGTTTAACATAAGGAACTATAGCAAGTTCATCTCCATAAGCATAATTCATATTGGCATCTTGGCCACAAGCATAGCAAGTATCATCAAAAAGGGATATCTCAAGAGAATCAACGGGATCATAACAGTCATCATAGCAATCATCCTTCGGTAAGCACGAATGGAAATTAAACAATGTATGAGTTGAAGAGTTACTCTCATTAGAAGGTGAGCACGGGTGATCAATCCGCTCTTTCTCCTTTTGTTCTTCGCTCTCCTCCTCATCTTTTTCATCCAATGAGCTCATAGTTTCATCAATTTCTTCTTCCATAGACCCCTGCAAAATATTAATCTCTACTTGGACAGCGGAGACTCTCTCAATAAAATCATCAATATCGGAATTGAATTCATAATTCTCATAGCAATATTTAAGGATAGCTAAATTTTCAGGTCTATAAACTGAATCATGAAAATTTTCACACTCTTTAAACAAAGATTCAATTTCATAAGCACCCATAAAAGCAACACATTCTTATATTTGTTCCACATCATAGTAATCATATATACCATTAGCATAAGAAGCCAAGGTTTTATCATCATTAAATTTGCATGAAAAGGGAAGGTGTGGAGTCTTCATCCTAGAGCAACAAGTATAATCATATCTCAAGCATAGATCCCGAGCATACCAATGCAACATATGAATTTGATCCCATAATACTTTCCCTTTTTGAGTCAAGCGATAATCCCTAAAGTATTCACGTTGATCCAACGTGTCTCCCATTACATAATTGAATGGAGTTTTCTCAGGATTATCAAAATAGTACATAATATTTTTCATATAACCAGCATCAAGGGTTTTAGGAGGTTCCCCATCTCCATGAGTAGCAGGTACACCTAATTTTTTGGTATTTCGTGTTCCATATCCGTAACTAAAGATAGATAACAACTTAGAACAGCAAATAAAAATTACACAGTGATAAAGCAAACAAGCACACACGAGAATATTCACCCCACGCTATTGCTCCCCGGCAATGGCGCCAGAAAAAGGTCTTGATAACCCACAAGTATAGGGGATCAATTGTAGCCTCTTTCGATAAGTAAGAGTGTCGAACCCAACGAGGAGCTAAAGGTAGAACAAATATTCCCTCAAGTTCTATCGACCACCGATACAACTCTACACACGCTTAATGTTTGCTTTACCTAGAACAAGTATGAATTAGAAGTACTTTGTAGGTGTTTTTGGATAGGTTTGCAAGATAATAAAGAGCACGTAAATAAAAGCTAGGGGCTGTTTAGATAAAGAAGCAATAAAGTTAGTATAGCGAGTGTGGAAAAGTGGTGGTAGGAGTTGCGAAATTGTCCCTAAGCAATTGACTACTTTACTAAACCGATAGCAAGTTTTATGTGGGAGAGGCCACTGCTAGCATGTCATCCCTGACTTGGAATTCTTTGCACTTATGATTGGAACTATTAGCAAGCATCCGCAACTACTAACATTCAATAAGGTAAAACCCAACCATAGCTTTAACATATATTGGTCCCCCTTCAATCCCGTATGCATCAATTTCTATGCTAGGTTGAAGCTTCTGTCACTCTTGCCCTCCAATACATAGTCCTATCAACATACAACTAACCCTATGGTGTGATACACGCGCGCGCTCATATGATGGGAACCAAAGGACAGCAACATAACCACAAGCAAATTAAACCAACCATAGAAATTCATCAACCACCGACAGGACAACGAAAATCTACTCAGACATCATAGGATGGCAACAGATCATTGGATAATAATATGAAGCATAAAGCACCATGTTCAAGTAGAGGGTACAGGGGGTTGCGGGAGAGTGGACCTGATGACCCACAAGTATAGGGGATCTATCGTAGTCCTTTCGATAAGTAAGAGTGTCGAACCCAACGAGGAGCAGAAGCAAATGATAAGCGGTTTTCAGCAATGTATTCTCTGCAAGCACTGAAATTATAGGTAATAGATAGTTTTGTGATAAGATAATTTGTAACGAGCAACAAGTAACAAAAGTAAATAAAGTACAGCAAGGTGGCCCAGTCCTTTTTGTAGCAACGGACAAGCCTGGACAAACTCTTATATAGAGAAAAGCGCTCTCGAGGACAAATGGGAATTATCGTCAAGCTAGTTTTCATCATGTTCATATGATTCACGTTCGGTACTTTGATAATTTGATATGTGGGTGGACCAGTGCTTGGGTGCTGTCCTTACTTTAACAAACACCCCACTTATGATTAACCTCTATTACAAGAATCCGCAACTACAACAAAAGTATTAAGGTAAACCTAACCATAGCATGAAACATATGGATCCAAATCAGCCCCTTACGAAGCAACGCATAAACTAGGGTTTAAGCTTCTGTCACTCTAGCAACCCATCATCTACTTATTACTTCCCAATGCCTTCCTCTAGGCCCAAATAATGGTGAAGTGTCATGTAGTCGACGTTCACATAACACCACTAGAGGAGAGACAACACACATCTCATCAAAATATCGAACGAATACCAAATTCACATGACTACTAATAGCAAGACTTCTCCCATGTCCTCAGGAACAAACGTAACTACTCACAAAGCATGTTCATGTTCATAATCAGAGGGGTATTAATATGCATATAGGATATGGACATATGATCTTCCACCAAATAAACCAACTAGCATCAACTACAAGGAGTAATCAACACTACTAGCAACCTACAGGTACCAATCCTAGACTTAGAGACAAGAATTGGATACAAGAGATGAACTAGGGTTTGAGAGGAGATGGTGCTGGTGAAGATGTTGATGGAGATTTGCCCCCTCCCGATGAGAGGAGCGTTGGTGATGACGATGGTGATGATTTCCCCCTCCCGGAGGGAAGTTTCCCCGGCAGAACAGCTCCGCCGAAGCCCTAGATTGGTTCCGCCAAGGTTCTGCCTCGTGGCGGTGGAGTCTCGTCCCGAAAGCTTGCTTATGATTTTTTCCTCAACGAAAGACTCCATATAGCAGAAGATGGGCATAGGAGGGCCACCAGGTGGCCCACGAGGCAGGGGGCGCGCCCAGGGGGTAGGGCGCGCCCCCACCCTCGTGGCTGGTGAGTGCCCCCCTCTGGTACTTCTTGCGCTCAGTATTTTATATATATTCTGAAAATAACTTCCATGAAGTTTCAGGGCTTTTGGAGCTGTGCAGAATAGGTCTCTAATATTTGCTCCTTTTCCAGCCCAGAATCCCAACTGCCGGTATTCTCCCTCTTTATGAAAACCTTGTAAAATAAGAGAGAATAGGCATAAGTATTGTGACATAATGTGTAATAACAGCCAACAATGCAATAAATATCGATATAAAAGCATGATGCAAAATGGAAGTATCAACTCCCCCAAGCTTAGACCTTGCTTGTCCTCAAGCGAAAGCCGAAATCAAAAAATATGTCCACATGTTTAGAGATAGAGGTGTCGATAAAAAAATAAAATACGGACATGAGGACATCATGATCATTCTTAGAACAGCAACATATATATATATATGTTGTCATATGATCTCTTATGCTAAAGTAACTATTCAATCACAATTTCAAGTATGAATCATAAACTTCATTGGAAACTAACAAACTATAATCTCAGTCATTGAAGCAATTGCAATTTATCATAACATAGGAAAGAGTCAATATTTAAGAGCTTTTCAGCAAGTCCATATACTCAACCATGTTTTAGTCTTTGACAATTGCTAACACTCATGCAATATTTATGGGTATGGAGTTTTAATCGGACACAAAGGAAGATAGGGGCTTATAGTTTTGCCTCCCAACGTTTTACCTCAAGGGTAATGCCAACAATATAGTTCATGAAAACTCACATCCAATTAGCCATATATACCAGGATCTTTCCAACATATTGTGCTTGCCAAAAGATAAAATGTAAAAAGGAAAGGTAAAGATCACCATGACTTTTATGTAAGGTGGGAGATAAAAGTAAAAGATAGGCCCTTCACAGAGGGAAGCGGAGGTGGCCATGCGCTTTATGGTTGGATGCACAAAATCTTAATGCGAAAGAACGTCACTTTATATTGCCGCTTGTGATATGGACCTTTATTATGCAGTCCGTCGCTTTTATTTCTTCCACATCACAAGATCGTATAAAGCTTATTTTCTCCCACACTAATAAGTCATACATATTTAGAGATCAATTTTTATTGCTTGCACCGATGACAACTTACTTGAAGGATCTTACTCAATCCATAGGTAGATATGGTGGACTCTCATGGCAAAACTGAGTTTAGGGATATTTGGAAGCACAAGTAGTATCTCTACTTGGTGCAAAGAATTGGCTAGCATGAGAGGGAAAGGCAAGCTCAACATGTTGGATGATCCATGACAATATAATTTATCTCATATGAAAGAAAACATAACCTATGACGTTGTCTTCCTTGTCCAACGTCAACTCTTTAGCATGTCATATTTTAATGAGTGCTCACAATCATAAAAGATGTCCAAGATAGTGTATTTATATGTGAACCTCTCTTTCTTTATTACTTCCTATTAATTGCAACGATGACCAAAACTATGTTTTTCAACTCTCAATAACTTTTAATCATCATACTCTTTATATGTGAGATCATTACTCTCCATAAGATCCATATGATCTCTTTTATTCTTTTTATTTCTTTCTCCTTTTATTTTATTCCCTCAAGATCATAGCAAAATCATCAAGCCCTTGACTCAACACTAATCTTTATTATATAGCTCATGGACTCGATTACATAGTGGGATCATAAGGCAAAACTCAAAACTAGATCATACTAAAAACTTTTATTCTACTAGATCAAGATATTACTAAAAAGGATCGAACTAAGAAAAACGGTAAAGATAAAAGTGATGGTGATACGATACCGAGGCACCTCCTCCAAGCTTGGCAGTTGCCAAGGGGAGTGCCCATACCCATGTGATTATATCTCTTTTGCCGGTGAAGGATTTGGAGTTGTTGATGATGTAGGCTTGTCGTCCCTCTTCCAAGGCATAGGCTCACCATCATAGAAGGATGATCGGGTTTCATGAGTCCTCAAATCTGCAGCCAAACTCATCCTTTTGAATCTATATTCATACTCACAGTCTTGATTTTGCAGGTCATAGATCTGGGCTTGGAGGTGCTCGATTTTCTCACGAAGCTTGAAGATGGCCTCCCCAATGTCCTTGACGTCCAACTTGTGGTTGTTGGTGAACTCCGTTATCATAATGTGATTGGAGCGAGTCCACGCTCCACCATCTCTTGACACTTGAAAACTTGTTGCTCCAATGCCTCGAGCCTTGCCTCCGTGCTTCAGGTCTTCCTTGGTCCCTCAACATCGCGGATATGCAACAACCCCTCACGCATCTTAATGGTTAGAGGGTGTTGCAGCACCTCTGCGAGGTAGGGGTTGATGACCTTCTCAAAAAACTTGTCCTTGAGGGCACTTGAAGACGACAAGACGACCTAGATCTGTCAGAAAAACAGCTCGAAACAAAGACGAGAGATATTTGCGTGATACAGGAGTCAAAACCTCCGGGAGATTATATAATGAATTTTTACCGACCAAAATATGTAATGTGTAATAAAACGGAGTCCGGAGAGTGCACAAGGTGCCCACGAGGCAGGGGGCACGCCCTCCACCCTCGTGGAGCCCTCGTGTCCTTCCCGGACTGCTTCTTATTTTTCTATTTTTCTAAATATTCCAAAATGGAGAAAAATTGCCATTAGAACTATGTTGGAGTCGGTTTACTTACCATACCACGTACCTATTCCTTTTCAGAGTCTGAAATGTTCTGGAAAGTGTCCCTTATGTATTCCTCCAGGGTTACGGTTTCAATAACATTGGTTTCAACATTTATAGGATTACATGAGATATAATGTTTGATTCTTTGACCGTTCACCACCTTCGGATTTGTGCCTTCGAAGTTGTTGATTTTTATGGCACCGGAACGATAGACCTCCTCGATAACGTAAGGACCTTCCCATTTAGAGAGAAGTTTTCCTGCAAAAAATCTTAAACGAGAGTTGTATAGCAATACATAATCACCTATATCAAACTCATGCTTTTGTATTCTTTTGTCATGCCATCTTTTAACTTTTTCTTTAAACAATTTGGCATTCTCATAGGCTTGGGTTCTCCATTCATCAAGTGAGCTAATGTCAAATAACCTCTTCTCACCGGCAAGTTTGAAATCATAGTTGAGCTCTTTAATAGCCCAATAAGCCTTATGTTCTAGTTCGAGAGGTAAGTGACATGCTTTTCCATAAACCATTTTATACGGAGACATACCCATAGGATTTTTATGTGCAGTTCTATAGGCCCACAATGCATCATCAAGTTTCTTGGACCAATTCTTTCTAGATCTATTAACTGTCTTTTGCAAAATTAATTTGAATTCTCCATTACTCAATTCTACTTGACCACTAGACTGTGGGTGATAAGGACATGTAATTCTATGACTAACATCATACTTAGCAAGCATTTTACGGAAAGCACCATGAATAAAATGTGAACCACCATCAGTCATTAAATATCCAGGGACTCCAAACCTCAGGAAAATAACTTCTTTAAGCATCTTAATAGAGGTGTTATGATCAGCACTACTAGTTGGAATAGCTTCTACCCACTTAGTAACGTAATCAACAGCAACTAAAATGTGTGTATATCCATTAGAGGCAGGAAACGGTCCCATATAATCAAAGCCCCAAACATCAAATGGTTCAATAACAAGTGAATAATTCATAGGCATTTCTTGACGTCTACTAATATTACCAATTCCTTGACATTCATCACAAGACAAGACAAACTTACGGGCATCCTTGGAGAGAGTAGGCCAATAAAAACCGGATTGCAATACCTTATGTGCAGTTCTATCTCCAGCATGGTGTCCTCCATAAGCCTCGGAGTGACACTTGCGTAGGATATGTTCCTGTTCATGCTCAGGTACGCAATGTATAATAATACCATCTACTCCTTCTTTATAAAGATGTGGGTCATCCCAAAATTAATGTCTCAAATCATAGAAGAACTTTTTCTTTTGCTGGTATGTGAAACTAGGTGGTATAAATTTAGCAACAATATAATTAGCATAATCAGCATACCAAGGAGCAATTCGAGAAGCATTTATGACATTTAATTGTTCATCAAGAAAGCTATCATCAATAGGTAGTGGGTCATCAAGAACATTCTCTAACCTAGACAAGTTGTCTGCAATGGGGTTCTCGGCTACCTTTCTATCAATAATATGCAAATCAAATTCTTGTAGCAAGAGAACCCATCTAATAAGTCTAGGTTTATCATCTTTCTTTTCCATAAGATATTTAATAGCAGCATGATCTGTGTGAATGGTCACCTTAGAATCAACAATATAAGGTCTGAACTTATCACAAGCAAATACAACTACTAAGAATTCTTTTTCAGTAGTAGCATAATTTATCTAGGCATTGTCTAGAGTTTTACTAGCATATTGAATAACATTTAGTTTCTTGTCAACTCTTTGCCCTAGAATAGCACCTACAACATATTCACTAGCATCGCACGTAATTTCAAAAGGTAAATTCCAATCAGGTGGCTGAACGATAGGCGCAGAGATTAATGCTTTCTTAAGTGTTTCAAATGCTTCTACACAGTCATCATCAAAGACGAATGGTATATCTTTTTGTAATAAATTAGTCAGAGGCCGAGAAATTTTTGAGAAGTCCTTAATGAACCTCCTATAAAAGCCGACATGACCAAGGAAACTTCTTATACCTTTGATGTCCTTGGGACACGACATCTTTTCAATAGCATCAACTTTAGCTTTATCAACTTCAATGCCCCTTTCAGAAATTTTGTGCCCCAGGACAATACCTTCATTAACCATAAAGTGGCATTTCTCCCAATTCAAGACAAGGTTAGTTTCTTCACATCTCTGCAAAACTCGATCAAGGTTTCTTAAGCAATCATCAAAAGAGGATCCATAATGGGGAAATCATCCATGAATACCTCACATATCTTTTCACAAAAATCAGAAAATATAGCCATCATGCATCTTTGAAAGGTAGCAGGTGCATTATATAAACCAAAAGGCATACATCTATAAGCAAAAGTATCGAAAGGGCAAGTAAAAGTGGTCTTAGATTGATCATCAACTGATACAGGTATTTCAGAGAAACCAGAATAACCATTTAGAAAGCAAAAATGTGTATGTTTGGATAATCTTTCTAGCATTTGATCAATAAAAGGTAAGGGGTAATGATCTTTTTTAGTAGCCTTATTTGATTTGCGGAAATCAATTACCATCCTATAACCTGTAATAATTCTTTGCGGAATTAATTCATCTTTATCATTAGAAACGACAATAATACCTCCCTTCTTAGGAACACAATGGACAGGACTTACCCAATGACTATCAGCAATGGGATAAATTATACCTGCCTCAAGGAGATTTAGTATTTCTTTTCTTACCACTTCTTTCATCTTAGGATTCAGTCGTCGTTGGTAATCAATAACTGGTTTGGCATCTTTTTCCAAATTTATTTTGTGTTGACATAAAGTGGGACTAATGCCCTTAAGATCATCAAGAGTATATCCAATAGCAGCACGGTGCTTCTTCAGAGTTTTCAATAATTTTTCTTCCTCCTTCTCTGAAAGGTTAGCACTAATAATAACCGGATATATCTTCTTTTCATCAAGATAAGCATATTTAAGAGTATCAGGCAATGGTTTAAGCTCAAACATGGGATCACCCTTGGGTGGAGGAGGATCCCCTAAGATTTCAACAGGCAAGTTGTGTTTCAGAATATGTCCCTGTTTAAAGAACACCTCATCTATTTACCTTCTTTCATTCATAAACATATCATTTTCATGGTCTAGCAAATATTGTTCTAAAGGATCACTAGGAGGCATGACAATAGAAGCAAGACCAATAATTTCATCTTTACTAGGCAATTCCTCTTCACGGTGTTGTCTACGAAATTTAGAGAAATTAAACTCATGAGACATATCACCTAAACCAATAGTAACAACATCCTTTTTGCAATCTATCCTAGCATTAACTGTGTTCAAGAATGGTCTACCAAATATAATGGGACAAAAGTTGTCTTGTGGGAAATCAAGAACAAGAAAATCAGCAGGATATTTAGTTTTCCCGCACAAGACTTCAACATATCTAACAATCCCCATTGGTGAAATAGTATCTCTATTGGCAAGTTTAATTGTGACATCAATATCTTCCAACTCAGCAGGTGCAATATCATGCATAATTTCTCTGTATAAGTCAATAGGTATTGCACTAGCACTAGCACCCATATCACACAAGCCATGATAGCAATGATCTCCTATTTTAACAGAAATAACATGCATGCCTACCACAGGTCTATGTTTATCTTTAGCACAAGGTTTAGCAATTCTAGCAGTTTCATCACAGAAATAAATAACATGCCCATCAATATTATCAGCCAAGAGATCCTTAACAATAGAAATATTAGGTTCAACTTTAACTTGCTCAGGAGGTGTATAGGTTCTAATATTGCTTTTACAAACCACAGTTGAAGCTTTAGCATGATCATTTATCCTAACAGGAAAAGGTGGTTTCTAAACATAAGAAGCAGGAACAATAGGATCATTATAAGTGATGGTCTTTTCTTCAACTTTAATAGGCGCAACTACTTTCACATCTATGGGAGGATGATATTTAAACCACTTCTCCTTAGGGAGGTCAATATGAGTAGCAAAAGATTCATAGAAAGAAGCTAATATCTCAGAGTCAAGTCCATATTTAGTGCTAAATTTACGGAAAACATCGGTATCCATAAAAGAATTAACACAATCAAACTTAGGTGTCATACCTGACTCCTTACCTTCGTCGAGATCCCAATCTTCAGAGTTGCATTTAATTCTTTCCAATAAACCCCATTTCAATTCAATAGTCTTCATCATAAAAGAGCCAACACAAGAAGTATCGAGCATGGTGCGATTGTTATCAGAAAGCCGAGCATATTTTTTTGAATAATCATTTCTCTTGAGAGCCCATGATTGGGGCATGAATATAACATTGATTTAAGCCTTCCCCAAGCTTGAGCGATGCTTTCTCCTTCGCGAGGCCAAAAATTATATATATAATTACGATCAGGATGAACAAGGTGCATAGGATAAAACTTCTGATGAAATTCCAATTTCAATCGTTTGTAGTTCCATGATCCCATATCATCACATAGCCTATACCATGTCAATGCATCTCCCTCCAAAGATAAAGGGAAGACCTTCTTCTTCATAACATCATCGGGCATACCTGCAAGCTTAAATAATCCACAAACTTCATCCACATATATTAGGTGCTCATCAGGATGTAATGTTCCATCTCCTGAAAAAGGATTAGCTAGCAGTTTTTCTATCATACTCGAAGGAATTTGAAAGTAGATATTTTCATTTTCAGTAGGTTCAGTAGGTTGAGGAGCAACTCTTTTCTCTACTGGTCGGGGTGAAGATACCCCGTACAAGACTGAGGGAGTCCTGGATTAGGGGGTGTTCGGATAGCCGGACTATACCTTCAGCCGGACTCCTGGACTATGAAGATACAAGATTGAAGACTTCGTCCTGTGTCCGGAAGGGACTTTCCTTGGCGTGGAAGGCAAGCTTGGCGATACGGATATTCAGATCTCCTACCATTGTAACCGACTTTGTGTAACCCTAACCCTCTCCGGTGTCTATATAAACCGGAGGGTTTTAGTCCGTAGGACAACATAGACAACAACAATCATACCATAGGCTAGCTTCTAGGGTTTAGCCTCTCCGATCTCGTGGTAGATCTACTCTTGTACTACTCATATCATCAATATTAATCAAGCAGGATGTAGGGTTTTACCTCCATCGAGAGGGCCCGAACCTGGGTAAAACTTCGTGTCCCTTGCCTCCTGTTCCATCCGGCCTAGACGCACAGTTCGGGACCCCCTGCCCGAGATCCGCCGGTTTTGACACCGACATTGGTGCTTTCATTAAGAGTTCCTCTGTGTCGTCGTCGTCAAGCTCGATGGCTCCTACGATCATCAATAGCGATGCAGTCCAGAGTGAGACCTTCCTCCCCGGACAGATCTTCGTCTTCGGCGGCTTCGCACCGCGGGCCAATTCACTTGGCCGTCTGGAGCAGATCGAAAGCTATGCCCCTGGCCGTCCGGTCAGATTCGGAAGTTTAAACTACAAGACTGACATCCGCGGAGACTTGATCTTCGACGGATTCGAGCCACTGCCGAGCGCGCCGCACTGTCCCGACGAGCATGATCTAGCTCTGCCGCCGAACAGTGCCCTAGAGGCCGCACCCGCATCAGCTTCGACCCTTAATTCGGAGCCAACTGCACCGATCGAGGATGGGCGGTTGGACGCCACCTCGGGGGCTGCAATCCCAATGACGATCGAGCCAAACACCAGCCCCGCACTCCGCGAGACTCGTGACTCCGAGGAGCCGGACTCCTCTCCGGACTCCGAACCCCCGCGCCCCTGCCAATCGAATCCGATTGGGCGCCGATCATGGAGTTTACTACCGCGGACATCTTTCAGCACTCGCCTTTCGGCGATATTCTGAAGACACTGGAGTCTCTCTCTTTATCAGGAGAGCCCTGGCCGGACTACGGTCAGCAAGGTTGGGATTCGGATGATGAAGAGATTCAAAGCCCACCCACCACCCACTTGGTAGCCACTGTCGACGATTTAACCGACATGCTCGACTTCGACTCCGACGACATTGACGGTATGGACGCCGATGAAGGAGACGATGAAGAACTACCGCCTATTGAGCCCTGGAACGCCATCTCGTCATACGACGTATACATGGTGGACGCACCAAAAGATGACGACGAGGAGCGGAAGGACGCACCGAAGGATTGCTCCCTCGAAAAGCAGTCAAAGCGGCGACGCAAGCGCCGCCCCAAATCACGCCTCAACAGAAATAGCGATCACACAGACCCAGCGCTGGAGCAGGGCAAACCGCTGCCGGACAACGGCAATCCGGATAATCAAACTGAACAAACAAATCCTATCAAGGATAATGGTCCGGACGACATAACGCCGGACAGGCACCCAGAGCAGCAGAATGCCCGTAAAAGGTTCGTTGCCATCGCGAGGAGACTTAAAAAGCAGAAGCGAAGGCTCAAGGCCGCGCAAAACACACTCCAATTCAGATGGAGCAAAATTCTCAACACTGCAGCAAGGTACGGCGACAATCACCCCTCCAAGAGCTACCCAAAGCGGAAACTACTACCCGAATTCGATGAGGAGGCCTCAGACCCCCCACAACCAAATATCAAAGCAGCCACCTGGTCGGATAGACGACCCCTCTACCAACACAGAAAGGCATTCAACGCCACTCACAATACAATACGCGACCCATGCGAGGGCTCACACCCAAAGGACGGTGCAACAAGATCCATCTATGGACCACACAAGCGCGCCCCAGCATACAATGCAACACAACAAACATCCGAACAACGCGGCACACCCAGCTACAGGGGTGCTGCACACCCTCTATGTTTCACCGATGAGGTGCTGGACCATGAATTTCCAAAGGGATTCAAGCCCGTAAACATAGAGGCATACGACGGAACAACAGACCCTGGGGTCTGGATTGAGGACTACATCCTTCATATCCATATGGCTCGAGGAGATGATCTCCACGCCATCAAGTACTTACTCCTCAAGCTCAAAGGGCCAGCTCGTCACTGGCTCAAAGGCCTCCCCGAAAGCTCCATTGGAAGTTGGGAAGAGCTCGAAGACGCCTTTCGGGCAAATTTTCAAGGGACTTATGTCCGACCTCCGGATGCGGACGATCTGAGTCATATAACTCAACAGCCCAAAGAGTCAGCCCGAAAGCTTTGGAATAGGTTTCTTACTAAAAAGAACCAGATTGTCGACTGTCCGGACACTGAAGCCTTAGTGGCTTTCAAGCACAGCGTCCGTGACGAATGGCTCGCCAGACACCTCGGCCAAAATAAGCCGAGAACGATGGCCGCATTAACAAACCTCATGACCCGCTTTTGCACGGGTGAGGACAGCTGGCTAGCCAGATGCAGCACCAGCGACCCCAGTACATCTGAAGTTAGAGATGGAAATGGGAAATCACGGTGCAACAGCAATAACAAATGCCGGAATAAAGAAGACAGCACGATGGGCACGGCAGTAAATGCCGGATTCAAAGTGTCTTGGCCAGGTCAAAAGCCGCCCCCAAAGGCACCAGGGATGAACTGTCCAGCCTCAACAAAATTCTGGACCAAGTATGTAAGATCCATAGTACCCCTGGCAAACCTGCTAATCATACCCACAGAGAATGTTGGGTCTTCAAGAAGTCCGGCAAGCTCAACGCCGTACACAAGGGGGAGGATACACCAAGTGAAGACGAGGACGAACCTCCCAAGCAAGACACAGGGGAACAACAGAAATTTCCACCCGAAGTCAAAATGGTAAACGTGTTACATGTGATCAAGGGAAAAAAACAATGCGGCACTCCCAGAAAAATATACGCAAGCGCCTATCACCGCGAAGTCCTGCCACTGGTCATCTCAACCGATCACTTTCGACCATCGCGATTACTCAGCAAGTATCCAACACGCAGGATGGGCTGCCCTGGTATTAGACCCAGTAATTGGCGGATATCACTTCACACGAGTCTTGATGGACGGCGGCAGCAGCCTAAACCTAATATATCAGGATACAATCCGTGGGATGGGGTTAGACCCAACACAAATTCGCCATAGCAATACTAACTTTAAAGGAGTAACGCCAGGCCCAGGGGCTCGTTGCACGGGCTCCCTCCTGCTACAAGTTTTATTCGGCTCCCCCAATAACTTCCGTCGCGAGCATTTAACTTTCCACATCGCTCCGTTTCAAAGTGGCTATCAAGCACTGCTCGGACGCGAAGCTTTCGCTCACTTTAATGCAATACCACACTACGCCTCCCTCACACTCAAGATGTCCGGTCCACGTGGCATCATTTCAGTGCACGGAAATATCAAGCGATCTCTGCGCGCCGAAGAGAGTGAGGCTGCCTTGGTAGCCGCACACTAAAGGCGCCCGGACCAGCGAAAGCATCCAATAGGTCTTCAAGACCTCAGACACAACTAATCAAGTCCGACGCCACTACTTATACCGAATAAACGGCCACACCCCTATTTTTCAATACAAGGGGCTCAACGCGCGCAAACAAGTGGCAATTTCTTCTCATCTTGAATTACACATGGTTTCTTTAGAAAACTATCTTTTTGCATGACAACCTTTTCACCTAAATTCCTCTCTTTTACAGACGATCATCGTGCTACACCCATCCAGGATACGGCACAACGGAGACACAGGCACAGACGTGCAGCAGGGACCCTCCCCAAGGATTCTTTTTAGATTAAGACCCTGCGTAAACCTTTTTTACTGTCTCTTGTTGATACATATCCACCTTTGAGAAGGATGCTGACGTCTTGGCATGTGGCCACGCCAGAAAAATGCACGTACCTGGACACAAGGGGCTTCTTACAAAGTCCATTCTTTAGGCCCGGTTTATACCACAAAGACCGAATACCTTAGGGAGTGTTCAGCGTCGCGAGTTTGGCCCTATATGCATCAGCTATGAATCATTGTCTTTGGTCAAATGTTGGGTTTGCCCGGCTCTTGTGTTTTGGTACCTTACGTTCCACTTTACCGGCTAAGGTAGCACCAGGAGAACTACTGCGATTGTGCCCTGGTTCATCCGGACGAGCACCTCAGTAGAGAAAGCCGAAAACTGACTGTCATGATATAGCGTGAGACTGGTCAACCACTCGATGACCTATGGGAATGTTAGAATTTCTCCGCCTTAACGAAGGGCCGTTTTCCGGCCAAGGCATGTAGCACCCCGGGATCGGGAGAGTGCGGAGCCACCAGGGGCTATCTAGTAGCCCCACTGTCAAACTCCTATGGCTAAGTGAAAGTGTTAAAGCGTTATAGTCCGGTTGCCTCGCTCGCTCCGCTATCACCTCCTTTATAGGACCAAGACGTTGGGTTAAGTGTGAACGCGTGTTTTTGCGAGCACCTCCGCATTATATGCATGGGGGTTGAAGCCGACGACTGCAATCTTTCAGGTTATACACATGTATACATAAACGGCCGCCCAGGAGGCATCATATTACTTTCAGGCAAAAGTATAAAAATAGCCTTATGAACATTTATAAAAGCATTTCGCTTACAATGAGATTACATATCACTCAAACATAATATTTTTTGAGCACTGGGTCTCTATCAAACGAGCACCCTCAAGAACTTCCTCAAAGTAGTGCTCAGCAGCCCTTCGACCTATGGCCGAATCCCGCGCTGCAACAGTGGTAGCATCCATCTCTGCCTAGTATGCTTTAACACGGGCAAAGGCCATTCGTGCGCCCTCTATGCACGCCGACCTCTTCATCGCATTAATGCGCGGCACCACATCAAGGAACTGCTGCACCAAGCTGAAATAGCTGTTCGGTTTTGACCTTTCCGGCCATAGCTGATCCACAACAGACCTCATGGAGAGTCTGGACAACCTATTTAGTTCGGACCATTCGGCTAATTGGTCAGTCAATGAAAGCAGACGCTCGGGAGAATGGAATTGTTTCCAAAACAACTGGTCTACTTCACGGTTCGTCTGACTCTGGAAGTACTTGGTCGCATCGGCAGCGCTCACCGCAAAATCAATATACACATCCTCTGAACTCCACAGCCGATCCAGAGGGGCATACCATGGATCTCCGAACTTCCTCTGCAACATAAAGGATTTCCCAGCCACAATATCCCCGGCTTCCCGCAGCTCCTCCTTCTTCGCCCTCATAGCAGAGCGGAGGTCTTTTCTCGTCGCAGCAGCCTTCTCAAGGTCCGATGCCTTCGCTTGGTTTTCCTTTTCAAGGACCCGGCAACGGTCGGCAGTGGCTTTTAATTCTATGGCCATCTTGGCCATCTTGTCTCGGCTCTCGCCATGCGCGGCCTTCTTGGCTCGCAACTCTTCGGCCGCCTTCAAAGCAGCCGCATTACCCAACCTCGCTTGTTCCTTGGCTCGGGCAAGTTCCGCCCGTAAGGCTTCAATAATGGCAGCTCCATCTGCAGTCATAACATATTAAAGATACTGGCTTACTATGCGGTGTTTACCAGATAATGACACTTACCCTGTGCCTCGTCAAGCCTTTTGTTAACAAGCTCGATGTCAGCGTCCGCCGCATCCAACTGCCGTTTTAAATGGGCAAACTCGCCACTCCGGCCAGCCACCGGAGTTTCCATCACCTACACATAAAGGCAGTATGGTTATTACCTGGGAATACAATCCTCTGTTCGTCATCATTTCTGACGACAACCAAAGTCTCAGGGGCTACTATCTACACAGGGCACACCTAGCATGTGCAGGACTATCATACATTATTTTACATACCTCAAAGCCTGTCAGTAGACTCATAAAAGCTTCATGCAATCCACTTTCAGCGGACGCGATTCTCTCCACCACCGTATCCATCAGCATACGGTGTTCATCTGAGATGGCCGCTCGCCCCACCAACTCCCTCAGAACGTCTGATCGCACACTAGACGGTGCCGGACTCTTTTGTCTGCTCTCTTCGGGAGCCGGACACTGGGAGCTTCGGGGGTCGATGGGATTATCTTCTGGCCTCACCGGATTCGGAGAGGCCCTCCGCGACGACACTTCAGGGTCGCCCGCTTCTGGAGCGGAGGAGTCTGGAGGAGGCGTTTCGCTCTCCACCATCTCTGGAAGAAGATCCCCCGAAGACGAGCTCATTTGAGACGGGCTAAGGCCCGAACTGCAAAAATATATGCGGTGGTTATTTTCTCAGAAGAAAAAGATGGCATATCTGTACTGTTAAAGTATTTCGGGTCACTTACGACTCGCGGGAGAATTGATCCCCCGGCGGACTTTGTGCGGCAACAGCACCCCCCAAGGTAGGACCCCCTGTGGGAGATTTCTTCTCCCGTTTGGGAGCCTCGGCTTCCGAATCCCCGGGCGCAGTCCTTTTCCTCTTCTGGTCGTCTTCCTTCATGGAGATGCTCGCTCCCTCGGTTACAATGGGCAGCGTTAGGGGCCCGCATCCGCCCGTATTACCCTCCGCAGTATCTTCCTTCAAGGGCTCCGGGCAAGGTGCGGTCTGGAGCATCTTTTCCAATACCGGATTTTCCAAACCCTCAGGGAGGGGGCCGAACACCGAATCAACTTCACCTTTGTTAGCCAGTCCTGGTCAAAAAGCGAACTCTCAGAAATAACTTCGTAGCAAAGGAGAGATAGTATGTTCGGCCGGAAGATGCCTTACCTGTTCGGCAGCGCGGTTACAACTCAGGCCCACGTCCTTGGTGATTTCCGGACACTCCACTTGAGGTCCGAAGAACGACTTGTACATCTCCTCGTGCGTCAGGCCGAGGAAATTTTGAATGACACGCGGTCCCTCGGGATTGAACTCCCACAAGAGAAGGGGCCGGCATTTGCAAGGCTGGACTTGACGGACCAGCATGACTTGTATCACCGCAATCAAACTGAGATCTCCATCAATGAGATCTCGAATGCAGCTTTGCAGTATAGGCACATCCTTGGCTGGACCCCAGCTCAGTCCTCTGCTAATCCATGACATCAGTTGTGGTGGAGGGCCCGAGCGGAAAACGGGGGCAGCCGCCCACTTGGCACTTCTAGGAGCCGTGATGTAGAACCACTCCTGTTGCCACAATTCAGATACCTCTGGGATGGAACCTTTGGGCCATGAAGCTCCCTTCATCTTGCGTATTGAGGCACCTCCACACGCCGCATGTTGCCCCCCGATCATCTTCGGCTTTACTTCAAAGGTCTCGAGCCATAGGCCAAAGTGAGGGGTAACCCGGAGGAAGGCCTCACACACGACAATAAATGTCGTGATATGAAGAAAGGAGTCCGGAGCTAGATCATGGAAATCTAGCCCATAGTAAAACATCAAGCCCCTGACGAGAGGATCCAAAGAAAGGCCTAGACCTCGGAGGAAGTGGGAGACGAACACGGCGCTCTCGTTGGGTTTGGGGGAAGGGACGGCCTGCCCCGGGGGAGGCAGCCGATGCAAAATCTCGGCGGTCATATATCTGGCCTCCCTCAACTTTTTGATGTCTTCTTCCGTGACGGAGGAAGGCACCCATCGGCCTTGAAGGCTAGATCCGGACATGACTGATGGTTCGGAGCACCTGACCTGGGCTTTGGGCATTTGAGCTTGAGGCAGGGGAAGGATTCAATTGAGCACGGGAGGGAAAAATAAAAAGCCTTGTCCCTTTATAAAGAGGGTGAATATCGAGCGTCCTCTCCATGTCCGTTTGGAGTTGCCTATAATCTAGGAGTCCTAGAAGCGGTTGGGTTACCCATGCCCATATTGATGAGAATCCCGGAATAAGGGGACACGATCTCAGCTTTAACAAGACGTGCCAAGGAAACCGCCTCGCATAACACACTGAGGTGGGGTAATAAAACGATTCGGAGAAAGGCTTGGCCGTGGTTTGATATCACACTACGGAATACGTCAGCAGATTAGATTTGTGCAAATATTATTCTCTCCATGGCAATATGTGGAAACTTATTTTGCAGAGCTGGACACTGTCTTTGTGTTTAAAATCTTCTATGAAGTACTTGGAGGAGGAACCCGCCTTGCAATGCCGAAGACAATCTGCGCGCCGGACTCGTCGTCATTGAAGCCTGGTTCAGGGGCTACTGAGGGAGTCCTGGATTAGGGGGTGTTCGGATAGCCGGACTATACCTTCAGCCGGACTCCTGGACTATGAAGATACAAGATTGAAGACTTCGTCCCGTGTCCGGAAGGGACTTTCCTTGGCGTGGAAGGCAAGCTTGGCGATACGGATATTCAGATCTCCTACCATTGAAACCGACTTTGTGTAACCCTAACCCTCTCCGGTGTCTATATAAACCCGAGGGTTTTAGTCCGTAGGACAACATAGACAACAACAATCATACCATAGGCTAGCTTCTAGGGTTTAGCCTCTCCGATCTCGTGGTAGATCTACTCTTGTACTACCCATATCATCAATATTAATCAAGCAGGACGTAGGGTTTTACCTACATCAAGAGGGCCCGAACCTGGGTAAAACTTCTTGTCCCTTGCCTCCTGTTACCATCCGGCCTAGACGCACAGTTCGGGACCCCCTACCTGAGATCCGCCGGTTTTGATACCGACAAAGACCCTCAGAGGATTACTTTCCATAGTAACAAGTGACAGTAAATTTCAGCACACTATATAAATTTTTCCTTACCAAATTCCACCTACCAAAGGTGCTTCACTCCCCGGCAACGGCGCCTGAAAAGAGTCTTGATGACCCACAAGTATAGGGGATCTATCGTAGTCCTTTTGATAAGTAAGAGTGTCGAACCCAACGAGGAGCAGAAGGAAATGATAAGCGGTTTTCAGCAATGTATTCTCTGCAAGCACTGAAATTATAGGTAATAGATAGTTTTGTGATAAGATAATTTGTAACGAGCAACAAGTAACAAAAGTAAATAAAGTACAGCAAGGTGGCCCAGTCCTTTTTGTAGCAACGGACAAGCCTGGACAAACTCTTATATAGAGAAAAGCGCTCCCGAGGACAAATGGGAATTATCGTCAAGCTAGTTTTCATCACGTTCATATGATTCACGTTCGGTACTTTGATAATTTGATATGTGGGTGGACCAGTGCTTGGGTGCTGTCCTTACTTGGACAAACATCCCACTTATGATTAACCTCTATTGCAAGAATCCGCAACTACAACAAAAGTATTAAGGTAAACCTAACCATAGCATGAAACATATGGATCCAAATCAGCCCCTTACGAAGCAATGCATAAACTAAGGTTTAAGCTTCTGTCACTCTAGCAACCCATCATCTACTTATTACTTCCCAATGCCTTCCTCTAGGCCCAAATAATGGTGAAGTGTCATGTAGTCGATGTTCACATAACACCACTAGAGGAGAGACAACACACATCTCATCAAAATATCGAACGAATACCAAATTCACATGACTACTAATAGCAAGACTTCTCCCATGTCCTCAGGAACAAACGTAACTACTCACAAAGCATGTTCATGTTCATAATCAGAGGGGTATTAATATGCATATAGAATATGAACATATGATCTTCCACCAAATAAACCAACTAGCATCAACTACAAGGAGTAATCAACACTACTAGCAACCTACAGGTACCAATCCTAGACTTAGAGACAAGAATTGGATACAAGAGATGAACTAGGGTTTGAGAGGAGATGGTGCTGGTGAAGATGTTGATGGAGATTGTCCCCCTCCCGATGAGAGGAGCGTTGGTGATGACGATGGTGATGATTTCCCCCTCCTGGAGGGAAGTTTCCCCGGCAAAACAGCTCCGCCGAAGCCCTAGATTGGTTCCGCCAAGGTTCTGCCTCGTGGCGGTGGAGCCTCGTCCCGAAAGCTTGCTTATGATTTTTTTCCTCAACGAAAGACTCCATATAGCAGAAGATGGGCATAGGACGGCCACCGATACGTCTCTAACGTATCTATAATTTTTGATTCCTCCATGCTATATTATCTATTGTTTTAGACATTATTGGGCTTTATTTTCCACTTTTATATTATTTTTGGGACTAACCTATTAGCCGGAGACCTAGACCAGAATTGCTGTTTTTTTTTGCCTATTTTAGGGTTTCGAAGAAAAGGAATATCAAACGGAGCAAAAAACCTAATTCCACCGCCACAACTTTCTGTATCCATGAGATCCCATCTTGGGGCATGTTCCGGAGCTCCACCGGAGGGGGCATCTATCATGGAGGGCTTCTACATCATCATCCAAGCCCCTCCGATGAAGTGTTAGTAGTTTACTTCAGACCTACGGTCCATAGCTAGAAGCTAGATGGATTCTTCTCTCTTTTTGGATCTCAATACAATGTTCTCCCCCTCTCTTGTGGAGATCTATTCGATGTAATCTTCTTTTTGCGGTGTGTTTGTTGAGACCGATGAATTGTGGGATTATGATCTAGTCTATCTATGAATAATATTTGAATCTTCTCTGAATTCTTTTATGTATCATTGGTTATCTTTGCAAGTCTCTTCGAATTATCATTTTGGTTTGGCCTACTAGATTGGTTGTTCTTGCCATGGGAGAAGTGCTTAGCTTTGGGTTCAATCTTGCGGTGTCCTTTCCCAGTGACAGAAGGGGCAGCAAGGCACGTATTGTATTGTTTCCATCGAGGATAACAAGATGGTTTTTTATCATATTGCATGAAATTATCCCTCTACATCATGTCATCTTGCTTAAGGCGTTACTCTGTTTTTAACTTAATACTCTAGATGCATGCTGGATAGCGGTCGATGAGTGGAGTAATAGTAGTAGATGCAGAATCGTTTCGGTCTACTTGTCTCGGACGTGATGCCTATATACATGATCATACCTAGATATTCTCATAACTATGCTCAATTCTGTCAATTGGTCAACAGTAATTTGTTCACCCACCGTAGAATACTTATGCTCTTGAGAGAAGCCACTAGTGAAACCTATGGCCCTCGGGTCTCTTTCTCATCCTATCAATCTCCATTACTTTATTATTGCTTTGCTTTTACTTTGCTTTTACTTTATTTACTTTGCATCTCTATACCAAAAATACCAAAAATATTATTTATCATCTCTATCAGATCTCACTTTCGTAAGTGACCGTGAAGGGATTGACAACCCCTAAGCGCGTTGGTTGTGTTGAGCTATTGTTTTTGTGTAGGTACGAGGGACTCGAGCGTAGCCTCCTACTAGATTGATACCTTGGTTCTCAAAAACTGAGGGAAATACTTACGCTACTTCCTCATCATCCCTTCCTCTTCGGGGAAATCCAATGCAGTGCTCAAGAGGTAGCAGCCACCAGGGGGCCCACGAGGCAGGGGGCGCGCCTAGGGGGGTAGGGCGCGCCCCCACCCTCGTGGCTGGTGAGTGGCCCCCCTCTGGTACTTCTTGCGCTCACTATTTTTAATATATTCTGAAAATAACTTCCGTGAAGTTTCAGGGCTTTTGGAGCTGTGCAGAATAGGTCTGTAATATTTGCTCCTTTTCCAGCCCAGAATCCCAGCTGCCTGTATTCTCCCTCTTTATGTAAACCTTGTAAAATAAGAGAGAATGGGCATAAGTATTGTGACATAAAGTGTAATAACAGCCCATCATGCAATAAATATTGGTATAAAAGCATGATGCAAAATGGACGTATCAGGACCGTTGTAGATAGATGTGGGAAGGTGATGGAGATGTTGGTGAAGATGGCGGAGGTGTTGGTGTAGATTGTGGTGATGATGATGGCCCCCAGCGATGTTCCGGCACCACCGGAAGTGAGGGGAGAGAGCCCCCCTCCTTATTCTTATTTCTTGACCTTCTCCCTAGATGGGAGAAGGGTTTCCCCTCTGGTCCATGGCCTCCATGGAGGCGGAGGGGCGAGAGCCCCTCCGAGATTGGATCTGTCTCTTTGTCTCCCTCTATTTCTGCGTTCTCACATTCTGCCCTTTCATCGTTTCTTATATTCCTGGAGATCCGTAACTCCGATTGGGCTGAAATTTTGACATGGTCTCTATCCGGATATTAGCTTTCTTGCAGTGAAATAAGGGCATCAACCGCCTTACGGGGTGGCCATGATGTCCCAGGGCACGCCCCCTGCCTCGTGCCCCCCTCGGGCATCGTCTCACGTTGATTTTTCTTCCCAAAAATCACATATATTCCAAAAAAATCTCCGTCAGTTTTTATCCCGTTCTGGACTCCATTTGATATGGATTTGCTGCGAAACAAATAACATGCAACAAACAGGAACTGGCACTGGGCACTGGATCAATATGTTAGTCCCCAAATATAGTATAAAAAGTTGCCAAAAGTATATGAAAGTTGTATAATATTGGCATGGAACAATCAAAAATTATAGATACGACGGAGCGTATGAACCCACAATTCATCGGGTCTCGACAAACACTCCGCAAAAAGAGTAACATCAAATAGATCTCCAAGAAGATCGAGGAGAACATTGTATTGAGATCCAAAGAGAGAGAAGAAGCCATCTAGCTAATAACTATGGACCCGAAGGTCTGAGGTAAACTACTCACACATCATCGGAGAGGCTATGGTTTTGATGTAGAAGCCCTCCGTGATCGATGCCCCCTCCAGTGGAGCTCCGGAAAAGGCCCCAAGATGGGATCTCTTGGGTACAGAAGGTTGCGGCGGTGGAAATAGGGTTTCGTGGTGCTCCTGGATGTTTTCGGGGTATGTGGACTTATATAGGAGGAAGAAGTAGGTCGGTGGAGCCATGACGGGCCCATGAGGGTGGAGGGCGCGCCTAGGGGGGTAGGCACGCCCCCTACCTCGTCCCTTCCTCCGTTGTTTCTTGACGCCCACTCCAAGTCCCCTAGATCACGTTTGTTGAGGAAATCACGTTCCCAAAGGTTTTATTCCGTTTGGATTCCGTTTGATATTGCTTTTCTTCGAAACCCTAAAATAGGCAAAAACAGCAATTTGGGTTAGTAGGTTAGTCCCAAAAATAATATAAAAGTGTATGAATAAGCCCATTAACATCCAAAACAGATAATATAATAGCATGGTACAATCAAAAATTATAGATACGTTGGAGACGTATCAAGCATCCCCAAGCTTAATTCCTGCTCATCCTCGAGTAGGTAAATGATAAAAACAGAATTTTTGATGTGGAATGCTACCTAGCATATTTCTCAATGTAATTTTTCTTTATTGTGGCATGAATGTTCAGATCCGAAAGAATCAAGACAAAAGTTTAATATTGGCATAAAAATAATAATACTTCAAGCATACTAACAAATCAATTATGTCTTCTCAAAATAACATGGCCAAAGAAAGTTATCCCTACAAAATCATATAGTCTGGCTATGCTCTATCTTCATCACACAAAGTATTTAATCATGCACAACCCCGATGACAAGCCAAGCAATTGTTTCATACTTTTGATGTTCTCAAACTTTTTCAATCTTCACGCAATACATGAGCGTGAGCCATGGAAATAGCACTATAGGTGGAATAGAATGGTGGTTGTGGATAAGACAAAAAGGAGAATATAGTCTCACACCAACTAGGCGTATCAATGGGATATGGAGATGCCCATGAATAGATATCAATATGAGTGAGTAGGGATTGACATGCAATGGATGCACTAGAGCCATAAGTGTATGAAAGCTCAAAAAGAAACTAAGTGGGTGTGCATCTAACTCGCTTGATCACGAAGACCTAGGGCATTTTGAGGAAGCCCATCATTGGAATATACAAGCCAAGTTCTATAATGTAAAATTCCCACTAGTATATGAAGGTGACAACATAGGAGACTCTCTATCATGAAGATCATGGTGCTACTTTGAAGCACAAGTGTGGAAAAAGGATAGTAGCATTTTCCATTCTCTCTTTTTCTCTCATCATTTTTTATTTGGGCCTTCTTCTTCTTTTTTATGGCCTCTTTTCTTTCTTTCTTTCTTTTTCTTTTCGTCTGGAGTCTCATCCCGACTTGTGGGGGAATCATAGTATCCATCATCCTTTCCTCACTTGGGACAATGCTCTAATAATGATGATCATCACACTTTTATTTACTTACAACTCAAAGATTACAACTCAATACTTAGAACAAAATATGACTCTATATGAATGCCTCCGGCGGTGTACCGGGATGTGCAATGAATCAAGAGTGACATGTATGAAAGAAATTATGAACGGTGGATTTGCCAAAAATACGATGTCAACTACATGATCATGCAAAGAAATATGACAATGATGAAGCGTGTCATAATAGCGGAATGGTGGAAAGTTGCAAGGCAATATATCTTGGAATGGCTATCGAAATGCCATAATAGGTAGGTGTGGTGGCTGTTTTGAGGAAGGTATATGGTGGGTTTATGGCACCGGCGAAAGTTGCATGGTACTAGAGAGGCTAGCAATGATGGAAGGGTGAGAGTGCATATAATCCATGGACTCAACATTAGTCATAAAGAACTCACATACTTATTGCAAAAATTTATTAGTTATCGAAACAAAGTACTACACACATGCTCCTAGGGGGATATATTGGTAGGAAAACACCATCGCTCGTCCCCGACCACCACTCATAAGGAAGACAATCAATAAATAAATCATGCTCCGACTTCATCACATAACGGTTCACCATACGTGCATGCTACGGGAATCACAAACTCCAACACAAGTATTTCTCAAATTCAAAACTACTCAACTAGCATGACTATAATATCACCATCTTCATATCTCAAAACAATCATCAAGTATCAAACTTCTCATAGTATTCAATGCACTTTTTATGATAGTTTTTATTATACCCATCTTGGATGCCTATCATATTAGGACTAATTTTATAACCAAGGCAAATTACCATGATGTTCTAAAGGACTCTCAAAATAATATAAGTGAAGCATGAGAGATCAATAATTTGTATAAAATAAAACCACCACCATGCTCTAAAATATATAAGTGAAGTACTAGAGCAAAATTATCTAGCTCAAAAGATATAAGTGAAGCACATAGAGTATTCTAATAAATTCCCATTCATGTGTGTCTCTCCCAAAAGGTGTGTACAAGAAGGATGATTGTGCTAAACTAAAAAGCAAAGACTCAAATCATACAAGACGCTCCAAGCAAGACACATATCATGTGGTGAATAAAAATATAGCCTCAAGTAAAGTTACCGATAGAAGAAGACGAAAGAGGGGATGCCTTCTGGGCATCCCCAAGCTTAGGATTTTGGTTGTCCTTGAATTTTACCTTGGGGTGCCTTGGGCATCCCCAAGCTTAGGCTCTTGCCACTCCTTATTCCATAATCCATCATACCCAAAACTTGAACACAACACAAAACTTAAAAAGAAAATCTCATGAGCTCCGTTAGTATAAGAAAACAAACCACCACTTAAGGTACTGTAATGAACTCATTATTTATTTGTATTTGTGTTAAACCTACTGTATTACAACTTCTCTATGGTTCATAACCTCCGATACTAATCATAGATGCATCAAAATAAGCAAACAACACACGAAAAACAGAATCTGTCAAAAATAGAACGGTCTGTAGTAATCTGTAGGTTTCGAATACTTATGTAACCCCAAAAATTCTAAAATAAATTGCTGAACATGAGAAATTTAAATCATCTTCAAAAAGAATCAACTTAATCACACTCTCCAGGAAAAGATGGCAGCAAATATCGTGAGCTCTAAAGTTTCTGTTTTTTACAGCAAGATCGCAAAGACTTTCCCCAAGTCTTCCCAAAGGTTCTACTTGGCACAAACACTAATTAAAAGCATAAAACCACATCTAAAAAGAGGCTAGATGAATTATTTATTACTAAATAGAACCCAAAAGCAAGGAGCAAAAATAAAATTGGGTTGCCTACCAACAAGCGCCATCGTTTAACGGCCCTAGCTAGGCATAAAGATTTCAATGATGCTCACATGAAAGACAAGAATTGAAGCACAAAGAGAGCATCATAAAACATGTGACAAACACATCTAAGTCTAACATACTTCCTATGCATAGGCATCTTATAGGCAAACAAATTATCATAGCAAGCAAAAACTATCATATGCAAGGAAACGGAAAGAAACAATAACAATCTCAACGTAACGAGAGGTAATTTAGTGACATGAAAATTTCTACAATCATATTTTCCTCTCTCATAATAATTACATGTGGGATCATAAGAAAATTCAACAAAATAGCTATCACATAAAATATTTTCAACACGATCCACATGCATGCAAAGTTAACACTCTTCCAAAATAGTGGGATTAACATTAACTAAAGTCGTGACCTCTCCAAACCCACTTTTATCAAAAATTTCATAAGATTGAACTTTCTCCAAATATGCGGGATCTAAAGTTGACACTCTTCCAGACCCACTTTCAATAATATTGCAAACACTATTATCAATCTCATATTCATCATGGGGCTTAAATAAAATTTCAAGATCAAAAGAAGAATCACCCCAATCATGATCATTGCAACAAATAGTAGTCATAGCAAAACTAGCATCCCCAAGCTTGAGGTTTTGCATATTATTAACACAATTGACATTAAGAGAATTTATAATAACATCATTGCAATCATGCTTTTCATCGAAGGAACTATCAAGTATGGGTGCAATAGCAACGATCTCATGTTTAACATAAGGAACTATAGCAAATTCATCTTCATAAATATTGGCATCATGGCCATAAGAATAGCAAGCATCATGTTCATCAAGGGATATTTCAATCAAATCATTGGAATCATAATTATCTATGGATTCATGCATATAATTATTTTTTCTGAAGCAACGGTCATTCTTTCAATAAATTCTTTGACATAGACATTATGAGTATAGTTTTCATGGCAATCTTTAAGTATGTCAAAATTTTCAGATTCATAGAGAGTAATATCATACTTTCCAATCAAAGAAGCAACTTCATAAGCACCCTTAAAAGCAAAAAATTCTTCAATTTGTTCAAGATCGTAGTAACTATAAACACCCTTTGCATAAGAAGATAAGATTTCATTGTCATTAAACTCACATAGGTAGGGGAGGTGTTTTTTAGGGTTCTTAGAGAAACAAGTAAAATCACAAATTTCACAAAGATTCCAAGCATAACACAACAATCTGTTTATTTGATCCCATAAGAGTCTCCCTTTTTCAGACAAACAGTGACGTACAAAATGAGCATGCTCATCTAAAGATTTCCCATCAACTAGGCTAGTTGGGGTTTCAGCATGAGCGCATAAGGATCGAAGGTGATCCAAATGGAACACTTTAAGTGGATCCATAACAATAGATTTTTAGCAAGCAAAGATGCAAGCAAATAGAACACACATGGTAGCGTGAGCAAATAGAAGGACGAACGGAAGAGGGCGAATAAAACGGCAAAGGTCAAGTGGGGGAGAGGAAAATGAGAGGCAAATGGCAAATAATGTAATGCGACGGATAAGAGTTTGTGATGGGTACTTGGTATATCTTGACTTGTGCATAGATCTCCCCGGCAACGGCACCAGAAATGGCTTGTTGATGGGAGATAAATCTTGACTTGACTTGGTGCAACCTCCCCGACAATGGTGCCAGAAATCCTTCTTGCTACCTCTTGAGCACTGCCTTGGTTTTCCCTTGAAGAGCAAAGGGTGATGCAACAAAGTAGCGTAAGTATTTCCCTCGGTTTTTGAGAACCAAGGTATCAATCCAGTAGGAGACTACACGCAAGTCCATCGTACCTACAAAAAAATAAGAACCTCGCAACCAACGCGATAAAGGGGTTGTCAATCCCTTCAAGGTCACTTGTGAGAGTGAGATCTGATAGAGATAATAATAGTAAGATACATTTTTTTGGTATTTTTATGATATAGATTGAAAGTAAAGATTCCAAAATAAAATAGATTGGAAACTTATATGATAAAAGATAGACCCGGGGGCCATAGGTTTCACTAGTGGCTTCTCTCAAGATAGCATAAGTATTATGGTGGGTGTGACGCCCCTGATTTGACCGTACACTAATCATACACACAAACGTGTACGATCAAGATCATGGACTCACGGGAAGATATCACAACACAACTCTACGAATAAAATAAGTCATACAAGCATCATATTACAAGCCAGGGGCCTCGAGGGCTCGAATACAAGAGCTCGATCATAGACGAGTTAGCGGAAGCATCAATATCTGAGTACAGACATAAGTTAAACAAGTTTGCCTTAAGAAGGCTAGGACAAATTGGAATACATATCAAAAGAGACGCAGGCCTCCTACCTGGGATCCTCCTGAACTACTCCTGGTCGCCGTCAGCGGCCTGCACGTAGTAGTAGGCACCTCTAGTGTAGTAGGAGTCGTCGTCGACGGTGGCGTCTGGCTCCTGGACTCCATCGTTTGGTCGCAATAATCGGGTATCGAAAGGGGAAAAAGGGGGGAGCAAAGCAACCATGAGTACTCATCCAAAGTACTCGCAAGCAAGGAGCTACACTACATATGTATGCATTGGTATCAAATGGAAAAGGGT
Source organism: Triticum urartu (assembly GCF_056163025.1). NCBI lineage: Eukaryota > Viridiplantae > Streptophyta > Magnoliopsida > Poales > Poaceae > Triticum > Triticum urartu. The sequence goes on along the minus strand of NC_141875.1, from coordinate 106,781,564 downwards.
AGCCTATGTGGACTGAACTACAGAATGCCAGAATAAGAGGGGGATAGCTAGTCCTATCGAAGACTACGCTTCTGGCCGCCTCCATGTTGAAGGAGTAGAAGAGAGTAGATGGTAAGTTAACCAAGTATCACCGAATAGCATAATCCTACCCGGCGATCCTCCCCTCGTCGCCCTGTGAGAGAGTGATCACCGGGTTGTAGCTGGCACTTGGAAGGGTGTGTTTTATTAAGTATCTGGTTCTAGTTGTCATAAGGTCAAGGTACAACTCCGAGTCATCCTTTTACCGAGGGACACGGCCATTCGAATAGATCAACTTCCCTACAGGGGTGCACCACATTTCCCAACACGCTTGATCCCCTTTGGTCGGACACACTTCCCTAGGTCATGCCCGGCCTCGGAAGATCAACATGTAGCAGCCCTACCTAGGCACAACAGAGAGGTTAGCACGCCGGTCTAAATCCTATGGCGCAGGGGTCTGGGCCCATCGCCCATTGCACACCTGCATGTTGCGATGGCGGCCGGAAACAGACCTAGCCTCTCTAATACAAGAGCAGGCGTTCCAGTCCAATCCGACGCGCACCGCTCAGTCGCTGACATCACGAAGGCTTCGGCTGATACCACGACGTCGAGTGCCCATAACTGGCCCCACGTAGTTGGTTAGTGCGTATAGGCCGCTGGTCAGACTCAGATCAAATGCCCAGATCTCGTTAAGCATGTAAATTGAATTAACCGCGAATGCCGACCAGGGCCAGGCCCACCTCTCTCCCAGGTGGTCTCAACCTACCCTGTCGCTCCGCAACAAAGGTTCACTCAGAGGGTCGTCAGGACAAATGTCCTTTCGGTCCCAATCCATGAACCACTCGCAGGTACTCTACGAGCCGACCCGTCTTTAGTCACCACAAGAATCATATATTATGTATAAGTATATACCCGTGATCACCTCCCGAGTGATCACGGCCCGATAGTATAGCATGGCAGACGGACAAGAATGTAGGGCCACTGATCTACTAGCATCCTGTAATAAGCATTTAGGATTGTAGGTAATGGTAACAACAATAGTAGTAAAGACAGGCTATGTATCAGGATAGGATTAACGGAAAGCAGTAACATGCTACACTACTCTAATGCAAGCAGTAGAGAGAATAATAGGCGATATCTGGTGATCAAGGGGGAGGGGTTGCCTGGTTGCTCTGGCAAGTAGGGGTCGTCAACAACATAGTCGGTCGGGGCACCAGCAGCGGCGTCAGTCTCGTAGTCTACCGGAGAGAAGAGGGGGAAGAAACAATGAATACAATGCAAATAGATGCATAACGATGCATGACATGACAAGTAACGGTGCCAGGTGTCCCCTAACGCAGTAGGAGGTGATACCGGCGAAGGGAGAAAAACATCCGGGAAAGTATCCCCGGTGTTTCGCGTTTTCGGACAGATGAATCGGAGGGGGAAAGTTGCGTGTTTGCTATGCTAGGGATGTGTGGCGGACGAACATGCTACGTATCCAGATTCATCTTGTCGTTCTAAGCAACTTTCATGTACAAAGTTTTTCCATCCGAGCTACGGTTTATTTTATATTAATTTTAAAAGATTTAAATCATTTTTAGGATTTATTTAATTATTTTAATTCAACATTATCCAGAATAGTGCTTGCTGATGTCATCATGATGTCAGCAGTCAACAGAGTTATTGACTGGGTCAAACTGACATGTGGGTCCCGCATGTCATACTGGTACGTCGCCAATGTATCTACTTTTCCAAACACTTTTGCTCTTGTTTTGTACCCTAACTTGCATGATTTGAATGGAACTAACCCGGACTGACGTTGTTTTCAGCAGAATTACCATGGTGTTATTTATGTGCAGGAGCAAACGTTCTCGGAACGACCTGAAACTTCACGAAGCCACTTTTCAGAAAATAAGAAAAATACCTGCCAAAGATGAAGGCCAGGGGGCCCACCGTCTCTCCACGAGGGTGGGGGGCGCGCCTGCCCCCCTAGGGCGCGCCCCCTACCTCGTGGGCCCCCTGTTGCCTCTCCGACTCCACCTCCATATATTGAATTTCGGGGAGAAAAAAACCAGGGAGAAGAAATCATCGCATTTTACGATACGGAGCCGCCGCCAAGCCCTAAAACCTCTCGGGAGGGCTGATCTGGAGTCCACTCGGGGCTCCGGAGAGGGGAATCCGTCGCCATCATCATCATCAACCATCCTCCATCACCAATTTTATGATGCTCACTGAGGGAGTCCTGGATTAGGGGGTCTCCAGATAGCTGGACTATCTCCGTTGGCCGGACTATCTCCGTTGGCCGGACTGTTAGACTATGAAGATACAAGATTGAAGACTTCGTCAAGTGTCCGGATGGGACTCTACTTGGCATGGAAGGCAAGCTAGGCAATACGTATATGGATATCTCTTCCTCTGTAACCGACCTTGTGTAACCCTAACCCTCTCCGGTGTCTATATAAACCGAAGGGTTTTAGTCCGTAGGACAACAATCACAACATACAATCATACCATAGGCTAGCTTCTAGGGTTTAGCCTTTCTGATCTCGTGGTAGATCTACTCTTGTACTACACATATCATCAATATAAATCAAGCAGGACGTAGGGTTTTACGTACATCAAGAGGGCCCGAACCTGGGTAAAACATCGTGTCCCCTGCCTCCTGTTACCATCCGGCCTAGATGTACTGTTCGGGACCCCCTACCCGAGATCCGCCGGTTTTGACACCGACATTGGTGCTTTCATTGAGAGTTCCGCTGTGCCGCCGCCACCAGGAAGGATGTCTCGTCCCGTCTTTAAAGACGACACTATCGCTGAGGGAGCTCTGGTTATCGGCCAAACTCTCCGGCTAGGTGGTTTCCTTATGACCGCCTGTTCGTCCGTTGTGCCGACGATGACTTCTCGTGTCATCGAAAGCAATCTTCACGTCAACTCGGAACTCGCCGAGCAGTTAGATCCAATGGAGCTCTCTTCCCTGAACGAGCTCTTGAATCGCATCGCCGCCCTTGGAGTCGCTACAGACTATGATCAGATTGGGCCTAAACCCGATCTGAGAGAAATTAACTCTCCCCAGGTCACCCATCACATTGCAGTGGTGGAAGAACAATGCGGCAACCCTTCAGCTCTCTTAAGGACTAGCTACGTCCGGATTCCCGATCCCTCCAAGCCGGATACCGGCGGAGGGGATGATGTCACTCAAAGCCTGAACCTAGAATCAGGCAGCGGGCTAGATTTACCGGAAAACATCCAAGAATCCAAACTTTCGAGTTCGGAAACTCCTTGGCCACTGAGCCTCAGATTGGGTGAGGATTCGGATTCAATTCCACCCACCCACCCAAACATACGCGATCTATCCCAAATTAGGCAAGAGCCCGAAGAAACAGTACACCATTACTGGGCCAGATTCCTCCTGGTCAAGAACAGGATAAAGGACTGCCGCGAGGAAGATGCAATTTCATTCTTCTGCAATAATTGCACAGACAAGGGAATCCTCAATGCCATAAGTCGTCGCGAAATCACACGCTTTGCCGACTTGGTGTCCATAGTACGAAAGTACTGTGCGATGGAAAGCGCCTGGAAAACTAAATAAAATTTTGGGATAATCCGGCCCTGAATACAAACCCAGTCTGAAATAAAAGGGTGCATTATCACAATACACCTGGGTTAACTACCAAAAAGCAAAAGCCCTCTACGGGGCAAGGAACCGTACTGGAGGGATGGCTCAACGGACCCTGCAAAATTCATAGTACAGCGGATGCGATACCAACGCATAGCCTTAGAGCATGCTGGATACTCCGGCAGGTGGCCAAAAGTGGTGAGGATCTACTCCTCCCAAAAACCACAGAGCACCACCCCGAGGACAATAATACGGTCTTAACGGTCTTTGAGACCTTCGCGTCAAATAATAGACGGAAGCGAACACTCCGCAGCATGTCCGAAATCTGCCACATAGCAGAAATAAATCCTTGGAGTGACACGGCTATTACCTTCAATGCCAGTGACGAACCTAAATTCCGAACAGCCCGAGTACCAGCCGCACTGGTCCTCAGTCCAATCGTGGACGGCTTTCGACTCACCAAGGTACTCATGGACGGCGGCAACGTATTAAAACTCATCTATGAGGAAACTCTTCAAAAGATTGAAATAGACTGTAGCCGCATTAAGCAAAGCAGCAGAACCTTTAGAGGAATCATCCCCAGTCGGGAAGCATGCTGCGTTGGAAAAATCTCACTAGACGTGGTATTCGGCACGCTGGATAATTACAGGTCCGAAGAAATTACATTCCAAGTGGCCCCGTTCAGCAGCGGATACCACGCTCTATTAGGGCGGGAGGCGTTTACAATCTTCCAAGCCATACCCCATTACGGGTACATGAAGCTCAAAATGCCCGGGCCCAACGGAATCATCACTCTTGTTAGTGATCCAGACATAGCACTCCACGCTGAAAATAAGACAGCTGCACTGGCCCTTGAGGCACTATCCGAAGCCCTAGCGGCCGAAGAACTAACTGCGCTGCGCTCCACGGTGAACAGGGACGACATGATACTCGATAAAAGATCCAAGTCCACCTCCTTTAAGCCGGCGGATGAAATAGTCAAATTCCAAGTCCATCCAACGGACCCTACAAAAACAGCTTCCATCGGGGCACAATTAAACCCTGATGTCGACGCCACACTGCGAGAGTTCCTACGCGAGAACTGGGACATTTTTGCCTGGCACCCTTCAAACATGCCGGGAATCCCACGTAGGCTGGCTGAACACAGCCTAAATATCCTAAAAGGATTCAAGCCAGTCAAGCAGGCTCTTCGACGTTTCTCCGAGCCTAAAAGACAAGCCATGGGAGAGGAACTAGCCAAGCTATTGGAGGCCGGATTCACCAGAGACATAAAACATCCGGACTGGCTAGCAAACCTGGTGATGGTACCAAAGAAGGACAAATCCTGGCGCTTGTGCGTCGATTTTAAGGACCTTAACAAGGCCTGCCCAAAGGATCCCTTCCCCCTCCCCCGCATCGATCAAATCATCGATGCTACTGCAAGACACGATTCATTGTGTTTCCTCGACGCATACTCCGACTACCATCAAATCAAAATGGCAGAGCCAGACCAAGCCGCAACGACATTCATCACACCATACGGCCCATTCTGCTTCAACACAATGCCCTTCGGGCTAAAAAACGTTGGTGCAACATATCAGTGCATGATTCAGACATGCCTGGCAAACCAGATCGACAAAACAGTGGAGGCATACGTGGATGACATGGTCGTTAAAACCAAGCATGTCTAAACTCTAGTAGACGACTTGAGGCTCACATTCGACAACCTCCGAACATATGACATCAAGCTCAATCCGGAAAAATGCGTTTTCGGCGTACCAGCAGGAAAGCTCCTGGGATTCATTATCTCTAGTAGAGGTATTGAAGCTAATCCGGCCAAAATCCGAGCGTTGTCACAGTTGGCTACCCCAACAGACCTCAAACAAATACAAAAATTGACTAGATGCGTGGCGGCTCTAAGCCGCTTTATCTCCCGCTTGGGATAAAAGGCATTACCCCTTTATCGCCTCCTCCGGCGCACCGAACACTTCAAGTGGACGGACGCCGCCATGGCCGGACTCAACGAAATAAAAGCCATATTGGCAACAAACCCAGTCCTGGCCGTGCCAAACATTGGTGAACCAATGCTATTATACATTGCGGCAAATCATCAAGTAGCAAGTGCAGTGCTTGTCGTCGAGCGAGAAGTGGACGGACACAAATTTCCCCTTCAAAAGCCGGTTTACTATGTGTCCACTGTCCTTATTCCATGCAAATCACGGTACCGCATTATCAAAAGATAGTGTACGCGGTATTTATGGCATCCCGGAAGCTGCGACACTACTTTCAAGAGTGTTCGATAATGGTAGCCTCGGAAGTACCAATTAACGATATTATAAACAACTGCGACGCGACGGGCCGGATTGCCAAATGGGCCATTGAGGTCCTCCCGTTCGACATTACTTACAAGCCACGACGAGCTATTAAATCGCAAGTTTTGGCTGACTTTGTCGCTGAATAGACGGAAGCCGAACTCCCTAAAGAGTACGTCACATATTCAAACTGGATCATGCACTTCGACGGCTCCAAAATGTTGGCTGGTCTGGGGACTGGCGTCGTTTTGACGTCCCCAACAGGAGACACCGTTCAATACATACTCCAGATAATGTATACGGACTCCAACAACGCAGCCGAATATGAGGCCCTTCTACATGGTCTCCGGATGGCAGTATCCATGGGCATTCAATGCCTAGAGGTGCGCGAGGATTCAAACCTCACGATATCCCAAATAAATGGAGACTTTGATGCCAAGGATCCAAAAATGGCCGCTTATCGCAATGCCGTCCTAAAAATGTCAGCTCGGTTCGAGGGGCTCGAATTTCACCATGTGGCTCGGGAAAACAATCAGGCGGCGGACATCCTCGCCAGCATTGGCGCCAAACACGGCGCGGTCCATCCCAACATTTTTCTGGAAAGGCTTTTCAAGCCATCCGTAGCATGGGAAGGGGACACCGGTAACTACAGTCTGGACCCGGCCAAAATACCCGATACCGAACTCTCTGACACAATCAGAGGCTCCGCCACTGAAATAACACAATCATCCCACGAAATAATGGCCATTATTACCCCGTGGACAGAGCCATTCCTGGCCTACCTAATTAGACAGGAACTTCCGGAGGACCAAAATGAGGCACGCTGCATAGTGCGGTGATCCAAAGCCTACAGGGTCCAAGAGGGAGAATTGTACAAAAAAAGCGCTACCGGAGTCCTTCAAAGCTGCATCTCCGAAGAGGAAGGGCGGAATCTTGTGGCAGAAATTCACGCCAGACTCGGCGGTCATCACGCCGCAGCCCGGGCTCTTGTAAGCAAGGCCTTCCGCACAGAATTTTATTGGCCAACAGCCCGGGCAGATGCACAGGACTTGGTCCAACGTTGCGCCAGTTGCCAGCTCTTTGCAAATCAAAGCCACATGCCACCCATCGCCCTCCAAACGATCCCCATTACATGGCCCTTCGCGGTTTGGGGGCTTGACATGGTCAGACCCCTTAAAGGGGGAACCCACAAGAAAAATACTTATTGGTCATGGTGGATAAATTCACCAAATGGATAGAGGCTAAACCGGTAAAAACAGCCGAATCCGGACTGGTGATAGATTTCATATCCGGGGTTGTACACCGTTACAGCGTCCCCCACAGCATCATCACTGATAACAACACGAACTTCACAGCCGACGAGGTAAAACTCTGGTGCAGCAAAATGGGCATCAAGCTCGATTACGCTTCAGTCTATCACCCACAAACCAACGGTCAAGTCAAACGAGCAAATGGTCTTATAATGAGCGGCATTAAACCCCGATTAGTGTGCTCCTTAACGGAGTCCGATACGCACTGGGTAGAGGAGCTCGACTCCGTACTCTGGGGACTGCGGACCACGCCGAATCGTAGTACCGGATATACACCATTTTTTATGGTGTACGGCACAGAGGCAGTCCTGCCCTGTGACATAATTCATGACTCACCTCGAGTGCGCATGTACGAAGAAAGAGAAGCCGAGCTCAATCGGCAGGACGGTCTGGACACATTGGAGGAAGAGTGCGACATAGCCAAAGCCCGTTCTGCATTTTACCAGCAACAGGCTCGCAGATACCAAAGCAGAGAAGTACGGGCCAAAACTTATAACGTTGGAGAACTAGTTCTACGGCTGCCGGATAAGAAAAAGGACAAGCTCGAGCCCAAATGGGAAGGTCCCTTCATTATCGACCAAGTTCTGACCGGTGGAGCGTACCGACTGTGGGATGCATCGACCAGTCGACTCGAGCCGATCCCATGGAACACAGCCAGGCTCCAAAGATTCTACGCCTAGCTCCGGACTTTATGTTAGTCCCCTCCCTTCGTCCATTTTCTGCATATGCATCATCTATCTTGTTTCCCTTTCTTTCTTTTTATTTCCCTAGGCCTTCAAGGGTCACCTTGTGCCTCACTCATACATCACAGATGCGCTAGCTGCACTCTTCATACCTGGGGGCTTCTCTCACAGAAGCTTAAATTATTTACATGCGCCCCACACCCAACACATGTGTTATACTTCCGCATGTACCTTTTTTCACCATTATATGCATCGATATGACTTAAGTTTTGGCCAAGCTGGGTTGCCTGGCTCTTGTATTTATGCCCTACGTTCCCGTTAATTAGGCTAGGGCATAAGGGGAGCACCTCTGCGATTGTTACCGCTGGGTCAGCCGGACGTGTACCTCAGACTGGGTGAAGCCGAAAGCTAGCGTTCTTAAGAGAATATTCGGTCGGTGAACAAAATATAACATAACTAGTTGGGCACTTGTCTAATAAAGCACTGATGACCCCTACGCCTGGTCTCCACGCATGCCCCAGTTCTTATATAACCGAGAGGGTATTCGGATACACTTCGGACTGTCGGGTCCCGAGGTTGAAGCGAAAAGGTCTGCCACGACAAACGATCTACAATCCGGCTAGAAGGCATCATATATGTCACTTTAAAATTACATAGTCAATTTGACTGGTTGAATTCCTCTTCAATACCATCCAATAGGCTGTCTAGTCTACAGTCTTGTTGGGAATACTTTGCGGCCAATTATACTTGGCCGTACATTAAATTCACAGGGATCTCCTTTCCATCAGGCCCCACAGGTCCAACTTCGGCCATGTGGTTCGGGTCAGCCTTCGTGTACCGTGTCTTCACCATTGCCCAAGATTCCCTAGCGCCCTGACGGCAGGCCGATATCTTCCATAATCGGAAGCGCCGCCATGCTCCCTTCAGCTTTTCTGCAAGCTCTCCAAGGCCTTCGGGTATGGAGACGGGCGGCCACAAGGCCTGGGCAACGCCTTGCATCACCTGCCGAACTCGTTCGTGCAACTGTGCGAGCTCGGGAAGAAGATCGCCCATTGAACCAGGCATCTCCTCGGTAGGACGACCTGTTAGCATACCTACAGACATAACTCTGTCAGCCAGCTTCCTCGCCGAACTCTTTTTCAAAGTTCATTCAAGCACTTACTAAATATGCCGCGTCGAAGCCACCGATTCTCCTTAACAGAGTCCGATAGTTGGGCACGAACATCTTTTAGTTCCACGCCCAGCTTGGTGTTGGCATCTTGGAGATCATTCTTCTCCTGCCTCACCCTCGTAAGCACGCTCTCACCGGCCTTCAGCTGGCGTATGAGCTGTTGCTTCTCCGGATTCACTCCAGCGTCATCTGCAATTTTATCGTCAGCTCTGCATATAAAGCCGCACTCTAATATGATAGTTATCATTTGACGGATATGTTACCAGAGGGGGTCTCTTTGGGCTCCCCTGCCGCGGCCAGTGCGGCCTGAAGTTGGGCTTTGCACTCTTCCAGCTCCTGGGACCGTTGAGTATTCTTTTCTATAAGAACCTACATAACAAATGATCCTTAAATCAGTTATCCTAACTATTTCAAGTCTGAGGGGCTACTGATATATATAATCATCAAATTTTCTCACCCGTATGTCTTCTACATACTGCTCCGTGGCTCTGGCTAGACCATTTTGAGCGGCACGGAGGTGCGCGTCTCCCGAGTTGAAGGCATCCAATGCCTCTTGGGAGAAACAAGCGTCACGAAGAACAGTCCGGCGACGCCTGTAGTTCATGGCACTTTCCACCTCGGAATGAGTGGCGGACATTCTATCCGTATCCTCTGTCGAAGGAGCACCTGGCGCATGCCTTGTACTCGTTCTCACCTCTGAGTCCGGCCTTGGAGCGTGGCTTGTGGAGGCGCGATTGGTAGCCTCTCCGGGTATAGTCCGACGAGCGCTCTTTTTCCTGAAAAGAAGGCATGGGTGTTAATATGCCTCTATAAATAATGTCTTGCAATAAACACGGCGTGCCATACCGCTGCGCCGGTTCCTCAATCCGGACTGCGATCTTTTCAGCCTGCTTGGCCTAGCGGCCCCTTGTTGGCTAGTTGCCACAGGCTCGGCCTTCTGCCCCGAGGACCTCCCTGCAAAACACGGCTGTTATATGACAATAAAAAAAGAGCACAAGGACGGATCCCTTTTTAAGTGCTGGGACTTCGGTCTCAGTCACCTGTGAGGCTGGAACTAGCCCAGGGTAATCGGCCGTAATGGCCACCAAGGTATTGCCATTGCTCCCTTGGTAAAATACCTTGTCGATCAGCTCCACGGATATGTCCGGATCCTCCTGGGAGGCCGGGTCAAGGGACCGTCCAGGGTCCTTGGGCTGTGGAGGAGGGCTGTTTATCTCCTTTAATACCTGGCGCAGCTCCTGCGATGAAATCGCTAGAATGAATACTTAAACTACGGGAATACGAAACGGATGGGCGAGAAAAAGTCTCCGCTTACCCAGCTCGGAGGATTGTACATAGAGAATCCGCCCTGTGGGTTGACACGGAGGAATTCCTCCTCTTCTCCCTTGTACAAAGTGGACAAGATCTTTATTAGATCAGCAGCCGATCCCGGCCCTTTGCGGCCGTGGCGGGTGGCGTCATCCTCCCCGTTGAAATCCCACATGGGGTGGCCTCTATACTGGAGCGGCTGCACCCCCCGCATAATGCATATAGCCATGACCTCGATCATGGTCAATCCGGATCGAGCTAAAGAACTTATCCGGCTCATCAGATAAAGAATGTCCCCGTCGTCTTCCTCCAGGGAGCTCCGTGGATGCCAGCTTTGGCGCTTCTTCAAAGGTGCGTTGTCGGACTTAGGAAGGCTGATCCGAATAGGGTCCGGACGGGGGGCATCTTCTATATAAAACCATTCTGAAAGCCAGTCTTTGGACGTCTTCTTCGGGGTCCCGGACAAGTATCCGGTCCTGGCAATACGCCACACTTCGGCTCCGCCCACTTGATATATTGATCCCTTCTTAGAACGGGGCACAAGGCAGAACAGCTTCTTCCACAGAGCAAAATGAGCCTCACAGCCCAAAAATAACTCGCAAAGGGCTACGAATCCCACGATATGCAGCAGGGAGGCAGGCGTAAGGTTGTGCAGCTGGAGGCCATAGAACTCCAGAAGCCCCCAGAGAAATGGATGAATTGGGAATCTGAGCCCTCTTACCAGATAAGGGACAAGGCATACCCTCTCTCCCTTGGAGGGATTGGGACGGCTCTCCGCTTGCTCTCCGCCATTGTAGGTGGCTAGCCCGGCTCGAACCGGGACTAGGTACGCTGGGAGAAGAAATCCCTTGGATTGAAGCATCACCAATTTGCTGTGCGGGATGGAACATCTCTCCCAATCTCCAGGCTTGGAGCTAGGGGTGCGAGAGTTGGAGCTGCGTCGACCGGACATGGTGGAATGGATCTCTGTCGGGTGCGCTTCGATGAAGACTCGGCAAGGGAGGATGATGTGATTTGGATCTGAATCCTCGTCTTTTTAAATAGGCGGCTCATTTACATAGCTAGGGGGTAAATGTGAAAACACCCTGGCTCTTCACATTCGCTCGACACGTGGAAAGTGGCCATTATTGGGCGTAGAAGCCAAGGAGTACAAACCGTCACAAGGAACCGGACATTTCGACAGGTACACAGAATTTGGAGAGGAACCCGCCTTGCAATGCCGAATATAATACTGCACGCCGGACTCATCGTCATTGAAGCCTGGTTCGGGGGCTACTGTGGGAATCCTGGATTAGTTGGTCTCCGGATAGCCAGACTATCTACGTTGGCCGGACTATTAGACTATGAAGATACAAGATTGAAGACTTCGTCTCGTGTCCGGATGGGACTCTACTTGGTGTGGAAGGCAAGCTAGGCAATACGTATATGGATATCTCCTCCTCTGTAACTGACCTTGTGTAACCCTAACCCTCTCCAGTGTCTATATAAACCGAAGGGTTTTAGTCCGTAGGACAACAATCACAACATACAATCATACCATAGGCTAGCTTCTAGGGTTTAGCCTCTCTGATCTTGTGGTAGATCTACTCTTGTACTACACATATCATCAATATTAATCAAGCATGACGTAGGGTTTTACCTCCATCAAGAGGGACCGAACCTGGGTAAAACATCGTGTCCCCTGCCTCCTGTTACCATCCGGCCTAGACGCACAGTTCGGGACCCCCTACCCGAGATCCGCCGGTTTTGACACCGACACTCACCGCCGTGCGTGACTAATTCCATCATAGGCTTGCTGGACGATGATGGGTTGGATGGGATCTATCATGTAATCGAGTTAGTTTTGTTAGGGTTTGATCCCTAGTGTCCACTATGTTTTGAGATTGATGTTGCTATGACTTTGCTATGCTTAATGCTTGTCACTAGGACCCGAGTGCCATGATTTCAGATCTGAACCTATTATGTTTTCATCAATATATGAGTGTTCTTGATCCTATCTTGCAAGTCTATAGTCACCTATTATGTGTTATGATCCGTTAACCCCGAAGTGACAATAATCGGGATACTTACCGGTGATGACCGTAGTTTGAGGAGTTCATGTATTCACTATGTGTTAATGCTTTGTTCCGGTACTCTATTAAAAGGAGGACTTAATATCCCTTAGTTTCTGTAAGGACCCCGCTGCCACAGGAGGGTAGGACAAAAGATTTCATGCAAGTTCTTTTCCATAAGCACATATGACTATATTCGGAATACATGCCTACATTATATCAATGAACTGGAGCTAGTTCTGTGTCACCCTAGGTTATGACTGTTACATGATGAATCACATCCAGCATAATTCTCCATCACTGATCCATTGCATACGAGCTTTCCATATATTGTTCTTCGCTTATTTACTTTCCCGTTGCTATTTCTATCATCACTACAAAATACCAAAAACATTACTTTTACTATCGTTACCTTCTGTTACCGTTACCACTATTATCATATTACTTTGCTACTAAATACTTTGCTGCAGATATTAAGTTTCCAGGTGTGGGTGAATTGACAACTCAGCTGCTAATACTTGAGAATATTCTTTGGCTCCCCTTGTGTCGAATCAATAAATTTGGGTTGAATACTTTACCCTCGAAAACTTTTGTGATCCCCTATACTTGTGGGTTATCAAGACTATTTTCCGGCGCCGTTGCCGGGGAGCATAGCTCTATTCTTTAAGTCACTTGGGATATATATCTGCTTATCATTATGAAGAACTTGAGAGATCCAAAAACCAAGATCTATCCCTCAACTACGAGGGGAGATAAGGAACTGCCATCTAGCTCTGCACTTGATTCACCTTCTGTTTTGAGTAAGCTTGTGACACCTACACCTGCTTCTGCTATTCGTTCTGATATGTCTCATGTTATTGATGATGCCACTTCTTCTATGCATGATACTTATGATGAAACTACCTCTATGCCTGATACTACTGTGCCACTTAGTGATTTTCTTGATGAACAACTTGCTAGGGCTAGAGAGATCGAAAATATTGAATCTGATGATATAGATGAAAGTGATGATGACGAATCACTTGTTGTTCCTAAGGGTTATGTCTTTGATCAAGAAGCTTCTTTAGCTATTTTAGCGTGCCAAAATAGAACTGAACTCAAAAGATTATTAGCTAAATGGAGTAAGCAATCTTTAAATGCTAGAATGAAACCTAACCCTCCTTTTTCTACTTCACCTATCTTTGTTACTGATAAGGATTATGAATTCTCTATTGATCCTGATATAATTACTTTGGTTGAATCTGATCCTTTCCATGGTTATGGATCTGAAACTGTTGTGGCACATCTTACTAAATTAAATGATATAGCTACCCTGTTTACTAAAGATGAGAGAACTCGTTACTTTTATATCCTTAAAATATTTCCGTTCTCATTAAAGGGTGATGCTAAGATATGGTTCAATTCTCTTGATCCTGGTTGTGTGTGTAGTCCCCAGGATATGATTTATTACTTCTCTGCTAAATATTTCCCTGCTCATAAGAAACAAGCTTCTTTAAGGGATATATATAATTTTGTGCAAATAGAAGAAGAGAGTCTCCCATAAGCTTGGGGGAGGCTGCTCCAATTACTTAATGCTTTGCCTGATCATCCTCTTAAGAAAAATGAAATACTTGATATCTTTTATAATGGACTAACCGATGCCTCCAGAGATTACCTGGATAGTTGTGCTGCTTCTGTTTTCAGGGAAAGAACACCGGTTGAAGCTGAAATTCTATTGAATAATATGTTGACAAATGAAAATAATTGGCCACCTCTGGAGCCAATTCCTGAGCCTATTCCTAAACCAACTCCGAAGAAGAGGGGTATTCTATTTCTCAGTCCTGAAGATATGCAAGAGGCAAAGAAATCTATGAAAGAAAAAGGTATTAAAGCTAAAGATGTTAGGAATTTACCTCCTATTGAAGAAATACATGGTCTTAATTTACCGCCTGTTGAAGAAACATATAATCTTAATCCTTTACCTATTGAAGAAACTCATGGTCTTGATAAACCGACATAGGTAGTAAAGGTAAGGTAAATTCTCTCTATAGATATGATAAAGCTATAATCCCATTTACTAAATTTGCTAGCCCTTGCTTAGATGAGTTTGATAAATTTATGGCTAAGCAAGAATTTAGTGCTTATTTTGGTAGACAATTGAAATACAATTCAAATATGCTTGAACACTTGGGTGATTATATGGCCAATGTTAAAGGTGAACTTAAACTTATTAGTAAACATGCTTCTATGGTTACCACTCAAGTAGAACAAGTACTTAAAGCTCAAAATGATTTGCTCAATGAATTGAATAGTAAAGATAATGATAATGCTGTTAGAGTGGCTACTAGAACTGGTAGAATGACTCAGGAACCTTTGTATCCTGAAGGCCACCCTAAGAGAATTGAGCAAGATTCTCAGAGAAATAATATAGATGCACCTAGTTATTCTAAAAATAAGAAAAAGAAAAATGATAGGACTTTGCATGCTTCTAGTGATCCTATTGTTGAAACACCTGAGAATCCAAATGATATTTCTATTTCTGATGCTGAAACTCAATCTGGTAATGAACCTGAAACTAGTGATAATGTTAATGATAATGTTCATGATGATGCTCAACCTAGTAATGATAATGACATAGAAATTGAACCTGCTGTTGATCTTTACCCACAATCAAAGAATCAACATTATGATAAGAAAGATTTTGTTTCTAGGAAACATGGTAAAGAAAGAGAGCCATGGGTTCAGAAACCCATGCCTTTTCCTCCCAAACCATCCAAGAAAAAGGATGATGAGGATTTTGAGCGCTTTGTTGAAATGATTAGACCTATCTTTTTGCGTACGCGATTAACTGATATGCTCAAAACCAATCCTTATGCTAAGTACATGAAAGATATTATTACAAATAAAAGAAAGATACCGGAAGCTGAAATTTCCATCATGCTTGCTAATTATACTTTGAAGGGTGGAATACCAAAGAAACTTGGAGATCCAGGAGTACCCACTATACCATGCTCCATTAAAAGAAACTATGTTAAAACTGCTTTATGTGATCTTGGAGCCGGTGTTAGTGTTATGCCTCTCTCTTTATATCGTATGCTTGATTTGAATAAGTTGACACCCACTGAAATATCTTTGAAAATGGCTGATAAATCAACTGCTATACCTGTTGGTATTTGTGAGGATGTGCCTGTTGTAGTTGCAAACGTTACTATTTTAATGGACTTTGTTATTCTTGATATTCCTAAGGACGATAGTATGTCTATTATTCTTGGAAGACCCTTTTTGAATACTGCAGGGGCTGTTATTGATTGCACTAAAGGCAATGTCACTTTTCATGTTAATGGCAATGAGAATATGGTACACTTTCCGAGGAAACAACCTCAAGTTCATAGTATCAACTCTATTGGGAAAATTCCATCGATTATATTTGGAGGTTTTGAATTTCCTCTTCCTACTGTCAAGAAGAAATATGATATTCTTATTATTGGGGATGTGCATATCCCCGTTGAGGTAACATAGTGTTATTCGAAATTTCTCCGGTTCCATGTTATTCGGAATGAGTTCGTTAACAAGACTTGATCAACCTTGTTAGTGGGTTCCTTTTGATGATCATGAGATGGATGAAACTAGAAGGCACAACCTTCTGTACCCCACTTTTACTTTCTGTTATTTATATTATATAAAATAAAAATAAATATTTTTCTGTCTTTCATTTGATTATCCGTGCAATATAAAAATACCTCGAAAATAAAAGTTCTCCAAATGCCCTGAAATTTAAATATGATTTTTTCTAGAATATTTGAGGATTTATGGAACTGGGAACACACCAGGGGGGTCAACCACCTACCCACGAGGGTGGAGGGCGCGCCCACCCCTCTAGGGCACGCCCCATGTCTCGTGGGCCCACGGTGGCCCTCCTCCACTTATTCCTGTACCCACACACTTTATCTTCCTCACACAAACACGAATATCCAGCTCAAGCACGAGTTCTAGCTCATCTTGCTGCCATTTTCGATCTCCTTGCTCAAAGCACCTCTCACAAAACTGCTGGGGAGATTGTTCCTTGGTATGTGACTCCTCCATTGGTCCAATTAGTTTTTTTTCTAGTGCTTTATTCATTGCAAATTTGTGTTGCTTAGGTGACCCTATTCTTGAGCTTGCATGTCAAATTTATATGGTCAAAAGTAGTATTGATGCACGATATAGGCCCTAGGCACTTGTAGGAGTAGTTGCTATCAATATTATTGAGTTTGGTTTACTTTTATTTTGAAGTCACTAAGAATTTCAGAATTTTTCAGAAAATGATGAGGAGACTTTTGAGGGGCTCATCGAGCCAAAGCTCGAAGGAAAAGGCACCAAAGCCTAAGTATAATTTGCCTCGCTCCACGGAGGTTCGGGCGTGTGAATGGCCTTCCGAGGATTTCTTGAGAGCAGCCAGGATTTATGAAGATTTTCATGAATTGGCTCATAATGCAGCCCTCACCACTTTCCTCCATGACCAATGCGATCAGTATCTCTTACTCACAATTACCTTTGTGCAAAACTTTCATTTTCATTCTAGGAACTCACCACCTACTGTGGAGTTTCGTTTATATGATGAGCATAAGGAGATGTCGCTTTATGATTTTTGTCGGATTTGTTTAGTCCCTTTTGAGGGCAAGACAGAAGAACGACATCGTGATGATGTGGAGGGGTTTATTGATACTATCACTGTAGGGGAAACAAGGAAGGTTTCCGATGCACGAATCACTAGATTGCATTTCCCTGTTTTACGCTACTTTGCATTATTTGCTAGTCGTTGCTTAATTGGTCGCGGAAACTGTGGAAACCTTAGTATCCCTGATATTATTATTTTGCTCCAAGGTTTATATGGTGATAACACTTTTAGTATGGGCGGCATTATTGCTAAACGGTTAAGTCTGAACCGTACCAAGGGCCCCATCTTTGGAGGCATCTATGCCTCACGCCTAGCTGCACATTTTAACATACCTATTAGGCATTCTGAGAAGGAAGAAAAAGTGTTGCCTCGTGTTTATTTAGATTACAAAAGTATGGTGGCACATGATTTTTATTGTTAAGAATAGGGAAGGAGAGCTTAAATATCAATTGTTCTTTAACAAACATCACCCTGAGACTATTACCCTGCCTGCTCCTTCTTTGTTTGATTTGTCTGTAGGCACGTACCTTGTTTCGTTGAAGGCTATTCACGCCTACCGGAACCCTGCACCAGCTGAGGAGCCAGAGCCGGAACCACAAGTTGATCCTCCATGACAGTCTAATTATCAGTGGGATCCGGAGATGATTGTCAGCCAGTGGCAAGCTGAGTCTTCCTCTTCTTCCTCGCAGTATAACCCCAACTACTATTATGGATATCCGCCAGCCCAGCCGTGGCCATAGACCAACTGAGGCCAAAAGCCTAAGCTTGGGGGAATACGTATTTCCCACCGACATTACATTTATGTTCACACACTCATTGCTAGATGTCGGTGCTCATACTTTTTCATTGTATCATCCATGCTAGTTTATTTTCCTTTTTATGCTTTCTTCTTGTGTGTTTAATAAACCTTAAGAAAAAACAAAAAAATAGTTGTAGCTTTTAATTAATTTACTTTCCATGCTTGTAGTAGTAATTAAAAACAAAACCCAAAAATATTTCCTGTTCTTCTTTTGCTTGTTGGGAGCTTTCCCGTGTAAATAGTTTTATTTCTTTTCTTTTCTTTGGGGGCCGATAGGAGAAGACCATAATTAAATTGTTGAAGTGGCTCTTATATGCATTATTGTTGATCTGACAAAAGAGCCCATATTGCTTTGTCTTCTCCTGTTTATTGAATGCCTGCAGATTCCAGCTTAGTCCAATGCACGTGCACTATTATTATTATTCACATCGTTCGGTCGTGCAAGTGAAAGGCAATTATGATGATATATGATGGAGTGGCTGAGATGAGAAAAGCTGGTATGAACTCGACCTCTTTTGTTTTTGTAAATATGATTAGTTCATCGTTCCTGATTCAGCCTATTATGAATAAACATGTTTGCAATGACAACTAGAGATCATAGTTTCTTGTGCCATGCTTGATTAGCTATGAGTTATAATGGTTTAACTTGCGTGCCAACATGCTATTAAAATGGTTATGATGTGGTATGATAGGGTGGTATCCTCCTCTAAATGATTTAAGTGACTTGACTTGGCGCATGTTCACGCATGTAGTTGAAACAAAATCAACATAGCCTTCACGATATTTATGTTCATGGTGGATTATATCCTACTCATGCTTGCATTCGGTGTTGATTAATTTTAATGCATGTTCATGACTGTTGTCGCTCTCTAGCTGGTCGCTTCCCAGTCTTTTGCTAGCCTACACCTGTACTAAGCGGGAATACTGCTTGTGCATCCAATCCCTTAAACCCCAAAGTTATTCCAGATGAGTCCACTATACCTACCTATATACGGTATCTACCTGCCATTCCAAGTAAATTTGTATGTGCCAAACTCTAAACCTTCAAATAAATATCTTGTTTTGTATGCTCGAATAGCTCATGTATCAACTAGGGTTTTGTGTATCTTCCACGTTAGGCAGGTTATTCTCAAGAGGAGTGGACTCCACTCCTCACTCACGAGATAAATGGCTGGTCACCGGGATGCCCAGTCCCATGCTTTATGCAAACTAAATCAAAATAATCGCAAACAAAACTCCCCCTGGGACTCTTGTTAGCTGGAGGCACTCGTTGTTTCGAGCAAGCCATGGATTGATGCTTGTTGGTGGAAGGGGGAGTATAAACTTTACCATTCTATTTGGGAACCGCCTATAATGTGTGTAGCATGGAAGATATCGCCATCTCTTGGTTGTTATGTTGACAATGAAATTATACCACTCAAAATATTATTCACCTCTGTTTCAAAACCAAGCTGTGGCACCTCTACAAATCACCGCTTCCCTCTGCAAAGGTCCTATCTATTTACTTTTATGTTGAGTCATCATCCTCTTATTAAAAAGCACCAGTTAGAGAGCACCGCTGTCATTTGCATTCATTACTGTTAGTTTACATTGAGTATGACTAGACTGGATCTCTTTTACCATGAATTACAATGTCTAGTCAGTCCATGGTCTTTAAAGGTGTTCTGCATTTTTGTTTTGCGGTCTCAGAAAGGGCTAGCTGGATACCACCTTGTTATATCATATTATGACTGTTTTGAGAAAGTGTTGTCATCCGAGATTTATTATTATGGCTCGCTAGTTGATTATGCCATTGATATGAGTAAACTTGAGACCTATGCGTTATTGCAAATGTGGTTAGTTATAATATTTGCTGAAAACTTGAATGCTGGCTTTACATATTTACAACAACAAGAGCAAACAGAGTTTGTAAAAGTTTTTCTTTTTCACTTTCAGTTTATCAACTGAATTGCTTGAGGACAAGAAAAGGTTTAAGCTTGGGGGACTTGATACGTCTCCAACGTATCTACTTTTCCAAACACTTTTGCCCTTGTTTTGGACTCTAACTTGCATGATTTGAATGGAACTAACCCGGACTGACGCTGTTTTCAGCAAAATTACCATGGTGTTATTTATGTGCAGGAGCAAATGTTCTCGGAATGACTTGAAACTTCATGGAGCCACTTTTCAGAAAATAAGAAAAATACCTGCCAAAGATGAAGGCCAGGGGGCCCACCGTCTCTCCATGAGGGTGGGCCCCCTGTTGCCTCTCCGACTCCAATTCCACCTCCATATATTGAGTTTCGGGGAGAAAAAAATCAGGGAGAAGAAATTATCGCGTTTTATGATACGGAGCCGCCGCGAAGCCCTAAAACCTCTCGGGAGGGCTGATCTAGAGTCCGTTCGGGGCTCCGGAGAGGGGAATCCGTCGCCATCGTCATCATCAACCATCCTCCATCACCAATTTCATGATGCCCACCGCCGTGCGTGAGTAATTCCATCGTAGGCTTGCTGGACGGTGATAGGTTGGATGGGATCTATCATGTAATCGAGTTAGTTTTGTTAGGGTTTGATCTCTTGTGTCCACTATGTTCTGAGATTGATGTTGCTATGACTTTGCTATGCTTAATGCTTGTCACTAGGGCCCGAGTGCCATGATTTCAGATCTGAACCTATTATGTTTTCATCAATATATGAGTGTTCTTGATCCTATCGTGCAAGTCTATAGTCACCTATTATGTGCTATGATCTGTTAACCCCAAAGTGACAATAATCGGGATACTTACCGGTGATGACTGTAGTTTGAGGAGTTCATGTATTCACTATGTGTTAATGCTTTGTTCCGGTACTCTATTAAAAGGAGGCCTTAATATCCCTTAGTTTCCGTAAGGACCCCGCTGTCACGGAGGGTAGGGCAAAAGATGTCATGCAAGTTCTTTTCCATAAGCATGTATGACTATATTCGGAATACATGTCTACATTATATCAATGAACTGGAGCTAGTTCTGTGTCACCCTAGGTTATGACTGTTACATGATGAACCGCATCCGGCATAATTCTCCATCACTGATCCATTGCCTACGAGCTTTCCATATATTGTTCTTCGCTTATTTACTTTCTTGTTGCTATTGCTATCATCACTACAAAATACCAAAAACGTTACTTTTACTATTGTTACCTTTTGTTACCTTTACCACTATTATCATATTACTTTGCTACTAAATACTTTGCTGCAGATATTAAGATTTCGGGTGTGGTTGAATTGACAACTCAGTTGCTAATACTTGAGAATATTCTTTGGCTCCCATTTTGTCGAATCAATAAATTTGGGTTGAATACTTTACCCTCGAAAACTGTTGCGAACCCCTATACTTGTGGGTTATCACATACTCTGTTAACTAATTAACCAAATTAATTAGTTTAATTAGCAGATTAGCCAGGTTAATTAATTGATTAGGCTAATCTAATTAGGATTAATTAAGTTATTTATTTATTTAATTAATTGATTAATTATTTTAATTATTAATTAATTAATTAATTAATATTTTTAATAACTTTTTTTAACAAAAACATTCTGGGCAGGGGCCCACTTGTCATTGGCCCCAGGGGGCCTGGCGGATCGGGCTTGCGGGCGAATCGGGGCGGATGGAACTGCCCAAACGAGGGGGCACTCCAGAGCGCCGGCGGGGCATTGGCGCCGGACGTCGGAGGTGGTTGCGGGGATGGGCGCCGCCGTAGGCGGCAGAGGCGTAGGCGGGCGGCGTCGCTAGGCGTGGCGCAGGCGGGTGGCCGCGACGTGTCGGGCGAGCTGCGTGGGGCAGGGCACGCCAGCGGGCGTCAGGTGCAGGCGTGCGTGGCAGGGCAGGACGCGGCGTTGAGCGCGAGCGTGCGAGGCGGGACGGTGCGGGGCCGCAGTCGTGCAGCGTAGGCGACGAGCGAGGAAGACCGGGGTGGGATGCGGCGGTCGGTTGGAGCGGGGTTCACGAGCGGGACAGTGGGAGCGGACGGGGAGGCCGATGCGTGGACGCGGGCGGCGAGGCGCGCGCAAAGGGCGAGCAGCAGGGGCGACCAACAAAGGCGACGTGTAGCAGTAGGGGAGGAGGCGCGCGCCGGGGCGCCGGTCCAGGCGCGGTGGCGGGAGGAGGACGGGGTCGGTCGACGCGGAGCGCGGTCAGGCAGGGACGGCGTGTGAGCGAGGAGGAGGCAGGGGGATCCAGGACGTGGGCGAAGCATGGGTGCGCGCGTGCGGTGGCCGTGGTGACGAGCGCGAGGCGGAGCGGTGCGGGGGTGCACAGGCCAGGGTCTTACCGGGGGGTAGGGTCCAGGGCAGCGAGGCTCGGGGGGTACACGGAGACAACCAGGCAGCGGGGAGGAAGCAGGCCGACGAGAAGGAGGAGGCAGGCCGGCGAGGTGGCGTTCCGGGCGGCGTCGAGGCGGCGGGGATCGTCGGCGGGGCCGGGGCGACGTGGGGTTCGTTCCCCCGATCCAGAATGGGGAGGGGGGAAGAGGAGTGGGGCGAGTAGGGGGTGTCGGTTAGGGTTTGGGATGGGGTGGGGGTAAGTAGGTGCTACCTCTTGAGCACTGCGTTAGTTTTCCCTTGAAGAAGAAAGAGTGATGCAGCAAAGTAGCGTAAGTATTTCCCTCAGTTTTTGAGAACCATGGTATCAATCCAGTAGGAGATGACGCTCAAGTCCCACGCACCTACACAAACAAATAAGAACCTCGCAACCAACGCGATAAAGGGGTTGTTAAGCCCTTCACGGTCACTTACAGGAGTGAGATCTGATAGATATCATAAGATAATATTTTTGGTATTTTTATGATAAAGATGCAAAGTAAAATATAAGGCAAAAGAAATAACTAGGTATTGGAAGATTAATATGATGGAAGATAGACCCGGGGGCCATAGGTTTCACTAGTGGCTTGTCTCAACAGCATAAGTATTACGGTGGGTAAACGAATTACTGTCGAGCAATTGATAGAATTGAGCATAGTTATGAGAATATCTAGGTATGATCATGTATATAGGCATCACGTCCGAGACAAGTAGACTGAAACGATTCTGCATCTACTACTATTACTCCACACATCGACTACTATCCAGCATGCATCTAGAGTATTAAGTTCAGAAGAACAGAGTAATGCTTTAAGGAAGATGACATGATGTAGAGGGATAGACTCATGCAATATGATATAAACCCCGTCTTTTTATCCTCGATGGAAACAATACAATACGTGTCGGTTCCCTTTCTGTCATTGGGATCGAGCACCGCAAGATTGAACCCAAAGCTAAGCACTTTTCCCATTGCAAGAAAGATCGATCTAGTAGGCCAAACCAAATTGATAATTCGAAGAGACTTGCAAAGATAAACCAATCATACATAAAAGAATTCAGAGGAGAATCAAATACTGTTCATAGATAATCTGGATCATAAACCCACAATTCATCGGATCTCGACAAACACACCGCAAAAGAAGATTACATCGAATAAATCTCCAAGAAGATCGAGGAGAACTTTGTATTGAGATCCAAAGAGAGAGAAGAAGCCATCTAGCTAATAACTATGGACTCGTAGGTCTGAAGTAAACAACTCACACAACACCGGAGAGGCCAAGGAGTTGATGTAGTGGCCCTCCGTGATCAATGCCCCCTTCGGCGGAGCTCTGGAAAAGGCCCCAAGATGGGATCTCTCGGGTACAGAAGGATGCGGCAGTGGAATTAGGTTTTCGTGGTGCTCCTGGATGTTTGGGGGTACGTGGACTTATATAGGAGGAAGAAGTACGTCGGTGGAGCAACAGAGGGCCCACGAGGGTGGAGGGCGCGCCTAGGGGGTAGGCGCGCCCCCTGCCTCGTCCCTTCCTCCGTTGTTTCTTGACGCCCACTCCAAGTCTCCTAGATCACGTTTGTTGAGAAAATCATGTTCCCAAATTTTTCATTCCGTTTGGACTCCGTTTGATATTGCTTTTCTTCGAAACCCTAAAATAGGCAAAAAACTGCAATTTGGGTTGGGCCTCCGGTTAGTAGGTTAGTCCCAAAAATGATATAAAGTGTAAAATAAAGCCCATTAACATCCAAAATAGATAATATAATAGCATGGAGCAATCAAAAATTATAGATACGTTGGAGACGTATCAAGCATCCCCAAGCTTAATTCCTACTCGTCCTCGAGTAGGTAAATGATAAAAACAAAATTTTTGATGTGGAATGCTTTCTAACATATTTCTCAATGTAATTTTTCTTTATTGTGGCATGAATGTTCAGATCCGAAAGATTCAAGATAAAAGTTTAATATTGACATAGAAATAATAATACTCCCTCCGTTTCTTTTTACTTCGCATATAAGATTTGGTCAAAGTCAAACCACACAAAGTTTGACCAAATTTATATAAAAAAATATGAACATCTACAATACTAAAACTATATAGTATGAAAATACGTTTCATGGTGCATCTGATAATATTGATGTCATATTGTGAATGTTTATATTTTTTAATATAAAGTTAGTCAAACTCTACAAAGCTTGACTTTGACCAAACCTTATATGCGGACTAAAAAGAAACGGAGGGAGTACTTCAAGAAAGTTATCCCTACAAAATCATATAATCTGGATATGCTCTATCTTCACCACACAAAATATTTAAATCATGCACAACCCTGATGACAAGCCAAGCAATTGTTTCTTACTTTTGATGTTCTCAAACTTTTTCAATCTTCACGCAATACATGAGCGTGAGTCATCGATATAGTACTATGGTGGAATATAATGGTGGTTGTGGAGAAGACAAAAAAGGAGAAGATAGTCTCACATCAACTAGGCGTATCAACGGGCTATGGAGATGCTCATTAATAGATATCAATGTGAGTGAATAGGGATTGCCATGCAACGGATGCACTAGAGAAACTAAGTGGGTGTGCATCCAACTTGCTTGCTCATGAATACCTAGGGCATCTTGAGGAAGCCCATCATTGGAATATACAAGCCAAGTTCTACAATGAGAAATTTCCACTAGTATATGAAAGTGATAACATAGGAGACTCTCTATCATGAAGATCATGGTGCTACTTTGAAGCACAAGTGTGGAAAAATGATAGTAGCTAGCATTGTCCCTTCTCTCTTTTTCTCTCATTTTTTTCATCCGGTGTCTCATACCGACTTGTGGCGGAATCATAGTCTCCATCATCCTTTCCTCACTGGGACAATGTTCTAATAACGATGATCATCACACTTTATTTACTTACAACTCAAGAATTACAACTCGGTACTTAGAACAAAATATGACTCTATGTGAATGCCTCCAGCGGTGTACCAAGATGTGCAATGATGCATGAGTGACATGTATGAAGAATTATGAATGGTGGCTTTGCCTCAAATACGATGTCAACTACATGATCATGCAAGCAATATGACAATGATGAAGTGTGTCATAATAACGGAACAGTGGAAAGTTGCATGGCAATATATCTCAGAATGGCTATGGAAATGCCATAATAGGTAGGTATGGTGGCTGTTTTGAGGAAGGTATATGGTGGGTTTATGGTACCGACGAAAGTTGGGCGATACTAGAGAGGCTAGCAATGGTGGAAGGGTGAGAGTGCGTATAATCCATGGACTCAACACTAGTCATAAAGAACTCACATACTTATTGCAAAAATCTATTAGTTATCGAAACAAAGTATTACGCGCATGCTCCTAGGGGGTAGATTGGTAGGAAAAGACCATCGCTTGTCCCCGACCGCCACTCATAAGGAAGACAATCAATAAATAAACCATGCTCCGACTTCATCACATAACGGTTCACCATACATGCATGCTACGGGAATCACAAACTTCAACACAAGTATTTCTCAAATTCACAACTACTCAACTAGCATGACTCTAATATCACCATCTCCATATCTCAAAACAATTATCAAGTATCAAACTTCTCATAGTATTCAATGCACTTCTATGAAAGTTTTTTATATTATAGAAAATTTCCATGTTATTCTAAAGGACTCTCAAAATAATATAAGTGAAGCATGAGAGATCAATAGTTTCTATAAAAGAAAACCAGCACCGTGCTCTA
Organism: Triticum urartu; assembly: GCF_056163025.1. Taxonomy (NCBI): domain Eukaryota; kingdom Viridiplantae; phylum Streptophyta; class Magnoliopsida; order Poales; family Poaceae; genus Triticum; species Triticum urartu. The sequence continues at coordinate 106,755,653 of NC_141875.1, read as the reverse complement.
AAAGATATAAGTGAAGCACTAGAGGAAAAACTATATAGCTCAAAAGATATAAGTGAAGCACATAGAGTATTATAATAAATTTCAAATTATGTGAGTCTCTCTCAAAAGGTGTGTACATCAAGGATGATTGTGGTAAACTAAAAATCAAAGACTCGGATCATACAAGATGCTCCAAGCAAAACACATATCATGTGGTGAATAAAATATAGCTCCAAGTAAAGTTATCGATAGACGAAGACGAAAGAGGGGATGCCTTCCGGGGCACCCCCAAGCTTAGGATTTTTGGTGTCCTTGAATTTTACCTTGGGGTGCCATGGGCATACCCAAGCTTAGGCTCTTGCCACTCTTTGTTCCATAATCCATCAAATCTTTACCCAAAACTTGAAAACTTCACAACACAAAACTCAAAATAGAAAATCTCGTGAGCTCCGTTAGCGAAAGAAAACAAAACACCACTTCAAGGTACTGTAATTAACTCATTATTTATTTATATTGGTGTTAAACCTACTGTATTCCAACTTCTATATGGTTTATAAACTCTTTTACTAGCCATAGATTCATCGAAATAAGCAAACAAGACATTAAAAACAGAATCTGTCAAAACCAGAAAAGTCTGTAGTAATCTATAGCTAACGCAACTTCTGGAACCCCAAAAATTCTAAAATAAATTTCTGGACCTGAATAATTTATCTATTAATCATCTTCAAAAATAATTAACTAAATAGCACTTTTCAAATAAAAATGGCAGCAGTTCTCATGAGCGCTAAAGTTTCTGTTTTTTACAGCAAGATCAAAAGACTTTCCCCAAGTCTTCTCAACGGTTCTACTTGGCGCAAACACTAATTAAACACAAAAAACACAACCAAAACATAGGCTAGATAAATTATTTATTACTAAACAGGAGCAAAAATCAAGTAATAAAAATAAAATTGGGTTGCCTCCCAACAACCGCTATCGTTTAACGCCCCTAGCTAGGCATAAAAGCGAAGATAGATCTAGGTATTGCCATCTCTGGTAGGCAATCCATAAGTGGCTCACATAATAGATTCATATGGTAATTTAATTTTCTTTCTAGGGAAGTGTTCCATGCCTTTCTTTAATGGAAATTGGAATTTGATATTCCCTTCCTTCATATCAATAATTGCACCAATCGTTCTAAGGAAAGGTCTACCAAGAATAATAGGACATGAAGGATTGAAATCTATATCAAGAACAATGAAATCTACGGGCACATAATTCCTATTTGCAACAATAATAACATCATTAATTCTTCCCATAGGTTCCTTAATAGTGGAATCCACAAGGTGCAAGTTTAAAGAACAATCGTCAAAATCACGGAAACCTAGCAAATCACATAAAGTTTTCGCAATTGTGGAAACACTAGCACCCAAATCACACAAAGCATAGCACTCATGATCTTTAATTTTAATTTTTATTGTAGGTTCCCACTCATCATAAAGTTTTCTAGGGATAGAAACTTCCAACTCAAGTTTTTCTTCATAAGATTGCATCAAAGCATCAACGATATGTTTAGTAAAAGCTTTATTTTGACTATAAGCATGAGGAGAATTTAGCATGGATTGCAACAAGGAAATACAATCTATAAAAGAGCAATTATCATAATTAAATTCCTTGAAATCCAAAATAGTGAGTTCATTACTATTTAAAGTTTTAATCTCTTCAATCCCACTTTTATCTGTTTTAGCATCAAGATCTACAAACTCCGAATTTTTAGAACGCCTTCTAGGTAAAGGTGGCTCGTCTTCAATCCCATCATTATCAAGATTCATATTGCAAAACAAAGATTTAATAGGGGACACATCAATCACTTTTAGATCTTCATCCTTATTGTCATAAAAAAATCTGGCTTAGCGGCCATCTTATTAACTACGGTGGCATGCTTATTCGAAACTTCAGCAATTAATTTTTCGAGATGAGCAATCTGAGATTTCAAACCATAAAATTCCTTAGACATATCATCGAGCTCTTTATTCATATAACCCATAAAGCTTTTTTGTTCCTTAAGCTCGTTCCTAAAGAAATTATTATGCTCAAATTGTAAAGCCATAAACCTTTTAAGGTGAAGATCACCAAATCTAGGTAGAGCCATCGTGACAAGCAAGCAATCCAACACACAAGCAAACAAGAAACAGGCAAAAAGGCAAATAGGAAAAGAGAAGGGGAACGGAAGGAGAGAGAGAGGAAAAAGAGGGTGAATAAAACGGCAAGGGTGAAGTGGAGGAGAGGAAAATGAGAGGCAAATGGCAAATAATGTAATGCGAGGGATAAGGGTTTGTGATGGGTACTTGGTATGTCTTGACTTGGCAATGGCGCCGGAGATGACTCGTTGTTGGGAGTCAAATTTTGACTTGACTTGGCGTGAATCTCCCCGGCAACGGCGCCAGAAATCCTTCTTGCTACCTCTTGAGCACTGCGTAGGTTTTCCCTTGAAGAGGAAAGGGTGATGCAGCAAAGTAGCATAAGTATTTCCCTCCGTTTTTGAGAACCAACACTACAAAAAAAATACACTTCCATGATGATACGTGTTTGTCACAGTAGGTCGCGTTTTTTGTCATGCATGCACATCCATGACAATTTTATGACAGAATCAAGATAGTCATACATCTGCTGTCGTAGAAGTGTTCCATGACATTACCAAAATAATCATCACGGAAGTGTCCACTTCCATGACGATAAATCACGCGTCACAGAAGTGCTTTCGTCAAGGGTGACCGAAACGTGGCATCCACCGTAACGGAACGCCATTAAGCTATCGGGTCGGGTTTTGGATCCGATAACCCGTTAACAGCCCCGACCAATGGGGATTTTCCACGTGTAAAATCATCATTGGCTGGAGGAAACACGTGTGTCATCCGCTCATTGGACCGAAGGCGCCTATGATACGGCGACACGTGGCACGGTCCAACAGAGGCCCATTCCTTTGAAAAGGCCGGCCCGTTTGACTTGGTCAAAAGGTGGCGGGCCGGCCCACGGAAAGCCTGTTAATGGTCTGTTCGCATATAGCCCATTTACAGCCCGCTAACCCAGGGCCCGTTACGCCCTATCCGAATTAGGCCCAGTAGCGTCATCTGGGCCGTCCAATATGATTCAGCCCATTTTAACTTCCGACCCATGTGTGGCCCATGACTTCTTTCGGCCCATATGAGGACCTTTGTAACTCTTAGCCCATTAACGGCCCGTGGTGAAACTGGCCCGTAATGAACAGTGTATCGCTTTATACCCATTAACGGCCCGTTATTCCATTGGGCCGTTTCCAGCCCAAGTTACCTTTCGGCCTTCTCAGGGCCCATTGATTCTTGGGCTCATTTGCAGCAGTCGGTTACATACGGCCCGTTACTGTCATTTTCTGCTTGTGGGCCAAATTCAGCCCGTCGTTACAGTCGGCCCGTTTGCGGACCATTAATACATTGGGCTGTTTTCATGTAAAAAAACCCGCTGGGCTGTTTTCATAGAGTTATCAAATACGGCCTATTAATGGCCTATTATGGTCCATGAATAGTACGACCCATGATTGGCGAAATGATGATACGCCCCGTAGAAGGCCCATTGATCCTACGGCCCGTATGAGGCCCATGGATAGTACGGCTCGTAGAAGGCCCATGGATCGTATGGCCCGTAGAAGGCCCATGGACCCTATGGCCTGTAGAAGGCCCATGGACCCTAAGGCCCATATAGAAGGCCAGTGGATCCTATGGCCGGACGAAGGCCCATGGATCATACGGCCTGCAGGAGGCCCATGGTTACAATAGTCCGTGTGTTGCCATGATTATTTTGGCCTAGTTACCAAAAATAGGCTATTGTGGCCACTAGAAAAAAACAGAAAAAGAACTGCAGTGACTACAAGCAAACAACTAAACAAGACAATAAGGAAATAAATAAGCAAACAATTAACGCTAGCCTATTACCGCTATTACACATATTACATCCACTGGGCATCAAAGTTTGCCACCAGTGCAAATATAGGGAACAAAGCAGCACATTACATACACTGGCCGTCAAAATTGGCCACCAGTGCAAATAAACGCGGCGGCAAAACAAGAGCATAACTGAAACAACTTCAGAAGAGCTCAAGAAACATTATCCTGGGTATCCACCATGCTAGCAATAAGCTTAGCAAGCTGATTAGCTTTGTCCTGTTTGGCGCTAAAATCCTTCAACGCTTGCTGTTGCACCAGAAAGTATGCATCTGAATGCTCCAGGGACTTTCGCAGTCCTTCCGCTTCTTGTCGCAGCACAGCTGATCGATGCCTTTCATCTTGTAGTTGAGACTCAAGAAACCGAACTGATTCAGACAGTGATTTTGAATAGCTTGTGCAAGCGGTAGTGGCCAGTAACTCGAACACTAAACCAAGACAGGAATTTGGGGTTGTCTCACTGTCTTCAAGATCTTCCTTAGCTGTTTTATTAGCTTTGTTGGAGACCAACAAGGATGTGTCACTATCCTAAACCTTATCTACATTACTTCCTTTACCATTGCTTAATATTCTGTCAATATTCTGTCAGCATTCTTCCCCAATATTCTGTCAGCATTCTAAAAGAAGAAACAAGCATACACATAACAAGTTTAGCATGTACTAGTATATGAAACTCATTTCGGTGAACCAGTTCATTAGTAAGCTGGACAGGATTAAACTACCAAGTCTTCTATTTCCAAGTACTAGTACATAATAAAAGCATCAAACAAACATATATCTATGTCCTATGGTCACTGCATTGTCTTGCTAAATCAAAATAGAGACACGGTTCAAATCATATCAGTTCAAGACAAAGCAGCGGTGAAAGAATACAAAGCATGGGAAACTACATGGCACAACAAGATTTCAGATGGGTACCACGGGTCTACATGTACAACAACACTATTGGCTCTGTTGTGATGCTAGTAATGTGCATGATATGAAAGTCAACTGTATACACAATTGAAATTGAAATCAACAGAGCTATTGATAAGAGCAAACCTGTTAAAGAAACATGCGTGAACATACCTATTGTGCCATTGGAGTTTCGATTGGATCCTTCAATTTAAAAATAAGTTTGTATGAGTAAATACAGTGATACAAGAGCAAAGCAATCATAGTTAAAAAAGGCGTGCCTAAGCGAGCGCTTAAGCGCGCCTAGGCTCTAGGCGTTGGCAAAACGCATTGCGCATAACTACGCATAATCTGTGCATAACTGCGCATAAGCATGCGCTTTGGTCAGTAAAGCGCAAGACGGTGGCAAAACAAACAATTAACGCATAACGCTTTTTTTGAACTATGATAGCAATGGAATCTTAAATTAGAACAGTTGTTCTTCAGGTTTAGGCACTTGTTCTACATGAACAGAGTACAGTAAGACGCAAGAATATAATACTTCAAAATAGAAAATGATCTCATAGACCTTACCACATTCTTGGTTCGGGACTAGTACAGAACAAGGCGTTCCCAGTCATCGTCCAGTAAATGTGTCTCAGGAGAACGTAAGGGAATTTGATGAGTTTCTTTGCCAGTGAAGTATGTTTTCTTCAGGTAATTCCGATACTGCCACCAAGCATTCTTGAAGACAGTAGAGGTATTAGCACAGGTTACCTCATCCTGAGTTTCCAAATCGGTCCTTCTCTATAGATAAAAATGGGAAAATTTGCTGTATTATAACCATCATGGAGGTAGGATGTATGGGACGAAGCAAAGTAATTGCCATGAATAACATTACTTACACATAACTCCTGGACAAACACCTGCAACTAGCATTTTCCTTCATCTTCAGTATAATATTTCCAAGATGGGAAGATACGCACATACGATTTAGCAACATCAAATGCGATAGATGCTAAACTACGACTAGCTGGTTGTGCTTCCTCCACAGGAATAGGCGTACTAACTGATGGAGTTGGGGTTCGCCGTGATAGTATCGGCCCTTTCGGCACTGGAGCTGCCTTACTAACTGCTCTTGTTTGGGAGCTCTATGGTGGAGATGGTATTGTGTCAACAGGAACTGGGTTACTATCGGCTGGGGTTGGGGTTAGATTGGGTGAAGTTGGTTCTCTGTCCATCGCAGTAGGGGTACAATCTGCGAGAGTTTGGGTTATGTGTGCTAGAGCTGGTTCTTGTGCATGTACAACCGGGGTGCTATCTCCACTAAGAGGTAGCACTGTTTTATTTGAAGACCGTGTTTTTAGTCCGCTAGATACTGGCATCACCCGCTCCAATTCAAATGGCTGATAAACAGGAAACATAGTTGAATGTATAGACATTGTATGAGAGACAGATGCAATAGATAGTGTGGAAAAAATAGGGCATGAAATAGTTGACATGTATATTGTTTAACTAAAACGGATAGCATGACATAATTTGACATATATGATGTCTATCTAAACTGGATAGCATAGCATAACATAATTCAAAGATATGATGAATAACTAAACAGGATCGCATGACATAATTCACCTACATGTTATCTAAGTAATCAGGATCACATCATTTAATTCACATATGTGATTTATATGCTAAACAGAGGGCATCCTATATGATGTCTGAACTAAGAACATGGTGTTGAATATTGTGTATATGATGTCTAAACTATGCAATGCAAGACACCGTATGCATGATATGAGCAGTATAACCGTGCCAAGTTAGAGCATACACCTCAGTGGGGGAATAGGACTGGTCATCTGTCTCTAAATCCATCTCTGAGGAGCTATCGGGACCCAACAAGAGATCTGCTTCGACAGGTAGCATTGTCTGCTCTGAAGGCCTTGTTTCCACTCCAGATTTTTCCATCTCCCACCCAAATGACTGATTCACGGGAAGAGTAGTTTAATGTACAAACATTGTCGACAAATGGAAATGTAATGAAGAAAAGGATGGGCAAGATATCATTCAAATATATGATGCCTGGTTAAACAGGATGGCATTGCACATTTCACATATATTATGGCTGGCTAAAAGACATGAGACTGGATAATTCCCATATATGATATAGAAACTAAACAGCTGGCATTACAGAACATGTCTAAACTAAGCAGATGACATATATGATGTCAAAAGTAGGCACTGCAAGGCAACATATGCATGATATGACTAACATCATCATGCCAAACACCTTGGGGGTAAATAGGAGTGGTCAGCGGCGTCTGAATCTGCCTCAGAACAGATATCTTCCTCTGTATTACAATCTGGAGAGGGGTGGGGAGGGTTTGCCATTGAACCCACCATGGAGCGATGTCTGCATGACATTGTATTGCCGCGCAAAACTCTTCTCTTTTTCTCTACATGTTCAGCATGACTGTGTACAATATCTGACATGCATACGAAAAAAATATGGTGAGATTATGTAAGGAGAGCATGCAGAAATTTAGAGTGATGGTAACAACCAGTGGATCGACGTTTTTCCATTGAACCAAAATAGCCCTAATGGATCGACGTGAATGTATAGTAATAAGTGATGCAACAAGTGTACAACCTATTTGCCGTAGCCATGTCGACCTCAACATCATTGGGTTGGTCGCTGAAGCAGTTGAGGCAGAGGTGGCTGTCGGAGGTGTGGAGGAAGACCTGAGGAATCTGTAGACGGCGTCCAGGGCACTGCTTTGTTGTGATGGATCGTTCTGTCGTTGGAGCAGCTCCGGTAAGCCGTAAGACGTCAAGGCTGAAGCAGCACAAGATAGACATCGTCAGTCACAAGTGGGATTCTAATAGCATCTCCAATAGATGATGTAAAATGGATGTAAAATTAACATCACCAAAAACCACCTGACTACAACAGATGAGTTAAAAACTGTTGACTCTGAACTTAACTGTCGAAACTGAAATTTACTGTGGAATCTGAATGCTACTATCGAAACTGAACGCAATGGTAGCAGAGAGGCACTTAACATGTAGTTTAGGGAGGGCATGTAGTTCATCTTCAACCTCCACCCCCTGAGCCGCCAGCCACCACCGGCCGAACCGCCGGCCCCAGCGCCGCCTCGCCGCTCCGAAACAACTCGCCACCGCCACCCTGGCCAGCCCTCTAGGCCCCCCCCCCCACCCTGAACCCTAAGATAGATAGTGGGGTACCTCTCCGGCGAGCCCCTGTATCCGCTGCAGGTGGTTCTTCCTTAACTCCGGAGAGCCCCCCCAACCCCTGAAAATTGACTGACCCAAAAGTCGATTCAGTCGACTGAAGTGTGGCTTAATCGGAGCAGAGCAGCAGCACGAGCGAGGGGGAGAGCAGCAGCAGCAGCTGGGCGAGCGAGCGATCGAGCGAGAGCCGGAGCAGCAGTAGCAACACGAGCGAGCGAGCGAGAGCCGGAGCAGCAGCAGTAGATCCGGCTGGTATGGGCGCCGCCGCCGAAGGGGCCTCGCACTGGGGGAGAGCCGCCGTGGAGATGTCGCCCGCGGCGCCGACTTCAAGGTAGCCGCTCCATGGGGGTGCAGGATGGAGCACCGTCGGCGCCGGGAGGTCGAGTTAAGGTGAAGGTGCGATGCGATGAGTGTACAACCTCTTTGGTGGCGCCGAGTAGGCCTCGGCTTCGTCCGAGGAGTCGGTGAGGATGTTGTTGTTCTGATGGAGCAGGTTAAGGCGGCGCTGTGGGGATGGAGCAGTCGCGATAGACGAGGCAATCGTCGGAGCAGCTCCTTGGAGGTGGAGGACGGGGCGGCTGAACCGGCGGGACGACGAGATGGACGACGGATCCTCATCCGGGGAGGTGGACGAGGAACGTCGAGCTGTTACGGTGGACGACGTCGTCGGGGAAGAGGCTCCGGCTGGGCAACGGTGACATGGCGAACAGATGAGGGTGGGGTTTCGTGGCTGGAGCGGAGAGGTTTTGGCGGACTGGAATTTCGAATGGCGAAAAGGGGGCGATGGGAGGGGGTGAAGCATGACATAGGGACACGCTTGTCCAAAATGTAGGGTGTATTACAAAAGTACCCCCCCACCGATTTGAACTAGCGGCCCTTTCGGCTCAGGGTTAGAAGGGGGATTTCGCGTGTCGGGATTTGGCAGCTGGAGGGAGTTTTCACGCGCGTTGTAATTTCGGGATAGCAAGGCGTGGGTTGTGAAGGCGCCAGTTTTGGGAGCACGATATCTGAATTTTCGGGATATAACATGATGCGGGTTGAATTTTAGGGACAAGCCTAACGTGTAGTAATATTGTACTTGTATGTACAAAATCAATTCGCACTTCCCTCAACCAAAAAGAAAACAAAAAAAATAAAACTATTCACACCACACAAAGAGAGAGTATTGCCCCGTTTTACTATACAAATGCTATTCAAAGCTACTCCCTCCTTCCATCTATATAGGACCTAATGCATTTTTCGATGCTAACTTTGACCAAATATTAGAGCAATGATATATGACATGCAAATTACACAAAGCACACTGTTAAATTCGTCTGTGAAAGGTTCTTTCAATGATATAATTTTCACATTGTGCATGTCATGTACTATTAATCTTGTCAATAGTCCAAGGCGGTCTTAAAAATCTCATTATGCCCTATATAGATGGAAGGAGGGAGTATGAATCCATGTTATGTCCGATTAAATTTTTTCGCTTGCTGTATAATGCATGTAACCTACTCATACCAACATTTTAGTGCATTCCAAATGTCTATACTACCGCTGCAATTCAAACTAAATTTGAATTCGTTTCTCTATTTCAATAAGAATCTACAATCATGATTGTTGCCAACTTCAACCATCATAGTTTCCTTGCTATCTGCCAGATATAATAAATCGGACGGCCTATAATGCAGGATGGCAGGCACACCATCATCAACAACTCCGTTTTTTATAAGAGTAGAGATAAAATATATTAAATGTAGTATAACATGTTAATAACCACACCATGTGTATCACCATTATAAATATTCACACATGCGTCGGTTTGAAACACTATGATAAATTCTTCAAATATCCGGATTCGCTTTTTATAATGAAGTATATATGATCTCTATTCATCTTTTACACCCACACAACCCTCTTATCTTTGTAGCTAGCGCTAACTTTCTCTTGTGCATGCACATGCCCGCATCCCTCTCACCCTCCCTCAGCATTCTCTAGCTCCATCGCACAAATTCATCTTTTCACTTTAGGTTGTTCACCCACGGTGTGTGTAGGCCCCCAGCTCCTTCTTTACGGCACACATCGATCGATATGCCTCTCTAGCCAGGTGTGCCTAGCACAAACACAAGCTTCCCCTCTTCTCTTGTCACCGTCCATGCCTCACTCCCACCACTCTTTTCATCGTTCTCGTACTCGCACACTCCTCCCCCCTCGATATAGCATGCCTCTCGTACCACCTCCTACATGCATCCCTCTCTTTCTATCCTTCCCCTCGTGCCTCATTTGCTTCTAACACACACATGCATGTATAACGATCGATCTCCCAACATATACCTAGATCGACTTTAACTACCCCCCCATCGATCGACGTACCTCACAAGTTATGTCTCTCCTTTCTCTAACAAAGGGTGATTGCTCTTCCTATGTAGTTACGTCTACTTACCACAGCCACATTGTCCCCCCTCATCGTTCGTGCATGCCTCCTGGCCCGTCTCTCACACGCACGTGCACAGACAACAAGCAGCCATCTCCTCTCTTATTGATATTGTGGGCGTGCTCTTCGTTTGTCTAGCAAGCCTATCCCACCATTTGTTAGAAGCAACTCCACTACCACCCCCTCCAACACTCTAGCTCTGTCTCTCTCCCAACCTTATTCTCTCCTGCACATATGCATGGATGCTGATCGATCTCCCTTAATACATGAGGCAGATCGATCTCCTTAATACATGAGGTAGGCCTCTCTCCTCCTCCACACATATACCAGCCATTGTACCTCTATAGTTAATTGGGCCTCCCTCTTCCCCCACCACACACTGATAGTCGAGCGCTGCAGGTAGGTATCCATGCCACATAGACAAACTGCACATGTTCCATCTCACGTTCCAGTAGGCCAGCCACTCTATATCTTTGACGTGGGCACACCCAAATTCGATGGCACTCTTTATCGATCACGCGCGCGCACACACACATCATCCCTCTCTTCGATTCCATGGACACCCCAAGATGTATTTGTATGAGTAGTTTATCTTGTGAGAGAAAAGGTTGAACGAGGGAAGGCCTTATTTGCGAACGTCAAGAGACGTGTGGGTATATTTTTGCAAAATTGCCATAGTTTCTTTCCTATCCGTTAGATATAAATCCGACGGCCTATATTGCAGGATGTCACGCACACCATCATCACCAACTCTTTTTTCTACTCCCTCCATCCAAAAATACTTGTCATCAAAATGGATAAAAAGAGATGTATCTAAAACTAAAATACGTCTAGATACATTTCCTTTTATCCATTTTGATGACAAGTATTTCCGGACGGAGGGAATATTTGTCTTTTTAGAGATTTCAACAAGTGACTATGACCGGACCTTACCAACATACTAAAAAAGTAGTCCATAATTTTGATGTTACCCTCTTTTCTTGGTGGTGAAGTGCCATCTGGATACCTCATAAATAAATAAAGTACTACATGATACTAATATATGATACATGGCGCAGGAGTACTAAGTATTATTAATACAGTTTTGCTAGAACTCATCTAGATGAGATATAATTTGGTCTCATTCATCTTTTATATCCATTGGATGTGATGCTATATGAGATGCGTGTGTGCTGACGTGGGTTGTATTTGTTCTTGTGCAACGAACTGACCACTGCATGTCATGTTTGATAGTCTCAAGTCATTAAAAGCATACAAGCCCCACATCTCTTCTTGGTTGATTCCTCTATTTATGTCAAAAAAATAGAAACAACATGAGAGTTAATGCACCATGCCTATGTGTTTACTATTTGGTTCTCGTAAGATGACTTAATACTCACCTAGATAGAGGGAGTATTCAATTTGACAGCGGGCGGCGCAGTTCTCGATACGGCTTTAATGCAGACGAGGGAGGGAGTAGTGGTTCCCGATATGCTGAACGGCCAATGCATCCTCCTTCAATTAATGCATGAGGGAAGTAATGGGAGGAGGTCCAGGAAAAGAGGTTGCACGATGTGAATGCAACGCAGTTTGCCCTCATTGCTCTCATATAAAGGCGCCCCTCCATTCCAATGCATCTACCACATCATACGCACCTAAGCATTTGCCTAAGCACCTACACTAAGCGCAAAAGAGCTCACTCCAGACCCATGGCGGCGATGCGCGTGAGCGGCCAGCGGCTGCGCCAGATGGTCCACGACGCCGGCCTGCGACATGGCGCCGAGGATCGTCTCCAGATGGTGTTGGAGACCGGCTGGTGGATGGCAGCCTTCGACGCCAACTATGACTCTTAGTTGGCCCAGATGATCGTTGCCACCAGCAACAAGTTCACCGTCCTCAAGAAGCTCGCGGACGACATCACCGTACTCCTCCAGCCCGCGCGCCCGGGCTCCTCATTGCCTGCCACCCTAATCGGCCTCCATGGTCGGAACCTCTTTCAAGCACTGGTGGCCCTGCGACTGCCCGCCGACGCCACGGAGAATGTCCACTTGGAGGTCACGCTCGCTGCGAGGCGCCTCGCCCTGCAAGAATTCGTCAACCTACACATCCACATGTACGAGGAAATCGTGTACATAGGTATCTACAAGGCCAGTGAGGACGCTACGACGTTGGCCTTCCTCAGCCGGCTGGAAGCCTTGGATGCCTTTGCTGAGAAGCACCTCGACCTCGCCACAAAAGCCGCCGGTCGGTGGCCCGGCGCACTAATTTGAGGAGGAGGAGGTCGTACGTTCATGGATCCATCTTTCTTCTTTCCTTCTGTAACCACCACTGCGATCGCATCATCGTGGCCTTAATTCTTATTGTGCTGTTGCATTCTCGTTCCAGTCAATACCGACATGTGCGATCCCTTTGCTTAATTATATGCATCACTGTAACTAGTACTCCATCTATCAATTTATAAGTTGTGCTTACCTTTTCCATCAACTTCGTGCAACGCGCGGGCATCTTGCTAGAAACACTAGAATATGTCTATAATCCGTATGTGATAGTCCATTTGCAATCTCAAAAAAGACAAATATTTCCATACGGAGGGAGTAATATATTAGGAGTATATCAAAACAATAGTGATTTCTTTCAATTTTGTGAACAAATACTACTATTCTACTACTTTGGATCCGTCACAACGCACGGGCACATTGCTGGTAAAAGGAAAAGGCCTGCCGCGTTCGCGTCGCACCCCCACACGCCCGGGAATCGGGAGTACAACACGGCCCGTCCGGCACGACACATAGCTTAGGGAAGGCGTGTTGCCTAGCATTTTCACTTTCATGTGGGACCGCCGTTGAGCAAACCGACACCCCACCCACCGCCGGGTTGGAAAACAGAAACGAGGGGAAGATCTAGTTGTAGCACGGAAGCCAAGAAATTTGGTGTCAGACGGGGCTTGTTGATAGAGTAGGAGCATTCCGTACTAGTACTACTCCTACTAGTACCAAGTTTGTACTCCTAATACTATATTACTAGTACTACCACTATACAACTAGTAGGTACGTGCACGGCACAACATCGTAGGAACAAAAAACGGGAAGATCTTGTTTTGGGTGATTTATATTTTTTTGAATCAACGTAGTATGAATAATATGATGTGGGGGGCACCCATGAAGCTTATGTGGCTTGGTTGCATGGTTACGGAAGGTTAGAGAAAAATAAATAGATAATGTGTTTAGAGTGCACTCCACTAAATAGATATATATACTTTGGATCCATTGCAACGGACCGACACATCTATATCTATACCCCCTATATAGTGTGTGGAAAACTTTGAAAGTTGGTCGTTGGATGAAGCCAATCCGACGGTACAAAGATGGCAAATCCGAGCACTACTGGTCGTTGGATATCATCCACCAGATTCTGCCACATGTATATTCTAGAAGACTCCATGGTTGAACCTAATTTATGACTAACTTTGCCACAACTAAGCTTAGGCAAAGTTATTAGTTCTTCAAAACGAGAGAAACAAGTTGGCAAGCCTAAGGGAATCTTGCCACATTTTTTGTGTGTATGTCATGTGGGGCCTTAGTGTGGCTTGCCTAAGGTGTGGCTTGAACCAAACACTCACCTAAGTTAATCATACTTCCCTAACCTTACATTCCACCAGATTTTGCCACATGTTAGAATCCGGAAAGCTCCACATGTAGAAGCATAATGCACAAACCACCAGAATCTCATGCGTGCAATGCACGTGTACCTTACTAGTACTAGTTGGTAGTAGTAAGAAACAAATTCCAGTTTTGGCACGAGCTTGTACTGCGGGAGCACCACAAGGCCTGCCGCAGGAGTTACATTTCCCTCTCGAGGCCCACGGGACTGAACTTCAGTGGCTTAGTGCCCGGCCTATGAGTCAATGACATGCGGACCTTAAATGCGGCTGGCCCACATGTCATTCTCATGGTGGTGGCGTGGTTCACGACTCACTCGTTTGAGATGAACCGGCTGGTGGTGGCGTGGCCGCGGCGAGGGTGCCACAGCTGGGCGTCGGGGCGTTACGAGGCGTAGATGGCCACACCGGCGGGAACTACCTGTAGTACTCCCTCCGGTCCTTTTTACTCTGCATATTAGGTTTGTACGAAGTCAATCTCATCCAACTTTCACCAAGTTTATATAAAAAATTATAGACATTCACATAACAACACCAATATCATTAGATTCATCTTGGAATATATTTTCATATTATATTTATTAGATATTATAGATGCTAATAATTTCTAATATAAATTTGGTCAAACTTAGCAAAGTTTGACTTTCGGCAAATTCAATGTGTAGAGTAAAAAGGACCGGCGGGAGTACATAAGTACTCCAGCTGAGGATTGATGCCCGGGACGAAATGTGTCATAGCCGCTGGATGAAAATTCGATGGTGCGGGAGTACGGATCGGAGCACAGCAGCAGAGCAGGCAAACCGTGTCTAATCGGGTGTGTCTGTGGTAGAAAGTTGATGATCGCTGCAGTTCAGCTGGCCCGCATGTCATGCACACAAAGGCAGAGGAGCGGTGGGACCAAAAGGGATGAGGGGCACGTCGGGGGGATGAGGATCCCCTAACGCGAACAATCCTACCATTCTGTCACTGACATGTGGGACCCATAAGCGTGGGTCCCACCTGTCAGCGAAGGAAAGGCAGGGTAAGGTAGTGATAGCCACGTCAGAGGATCCATGTCCACGTCGGGGGACGTCGTGCTGTGGGTTGGAGCAGCGTCGTGGGAATCGCGTGTGGGTGTGGCAGTGGTAGAAACAAGAAACGTGATGGTCGCCGTGGTTCAACTTCCATGGACAAGCTGTCATCTCTGCTGACACATGTATATCAAAACTAGAGTGTTTATATTTCAAGCACGTGAACAAGTATTATTCTACTACTTTGGATCCATTGCAACGCACGGGCCAGCACATTGGTAGTAGTAGTGTCCATCTCTATCTCTACAGGCCTTCCCTCGTTCATCATTTTCTCTCACAAGATAAACTACTCATACAAATGCATCTTGATGTTTCGTGGAACGCACTAGGATGTTTCCGTGGGGGTCTCTCCAGCGCGGCGTGGCCGTAGTTGCAAGTTGACGCCCCTTGAGATGCCGACGTTGAGGGGCACTCGGATTTCCTCCGATGAGCAGGTAAGATGAGTTTGATCACGTAGTAAATGCATTCTAAAGACTACTTCCGTGTCCATTTCCTAATTCTCCCCCTGCCCACTGTTTCACAGGTTAGGCTCGGTGCGAGTGGAGATTGGCTTGCATATGTACAGGAGGGTACCAACATCAATTTGCACAATAATTACAATGGTGACACCGTTCCCGTAGAACCTTTGTCCAACATTGGGATCATCCATGCAACGGGCCACCACATGAATTGGTACGATGGAACCACGGTGAGATTGAATAAGATAGCACGAACCTTGCACATGGCGGTCAAAGGCGGACCATGTTGTCTGCGGCCGATTTGTTGCCGTACGAGTAGGAAGACGTTGTGCTCCTTTCTAACCGCATCTTCGCGGTGACAAATCAGGGGACTTATTTTGTATGGGACACATCCTACGATATACTCCCTCTCTCCCAGTTTATTTGTTTTGAATTTTTTCGTTTTATAAGTTTCAAATTCAAATTTAGAGCTCCCCATCACATGTTGAGATTACAATGTCCATTAAATCGTTGCGTGCATGTATAGTAAAGAAAAAAATCTCGAGTTTGGCATGAGTTCGTGATGTGGGAGCACCACAAGCCCTGGCGCAGGAGTTACATTTCCCTCTCAAGGCCGTCGGGACTGAGCTTCAGCGCCTTACTACACCTACCTTTGAGTCAATAACATGTGGACCCGATAGGTGACTGGTCCACATGTAATGCTCCAGTAGGCAGAGGGGCAGTGGGGCCAAGAGGGGTGAGCCGCAGGTCGGGGGACGTGTGGTTTCATGGGTTCGAGCGGCGTCGTGGGAATCGTTGGTGGCTGTGGTAGAAACTTGATGCTCGCCGCATTTTAGGTGGCCCACCTGTCCTGCACACAAGCTATCATGTCTACGGACACATGCACTGCATACCGATCACTGGAAGGAGTAGCAGAGAAAGCTATATATGCAGATAAATAGTTCCTTATAGTCAAGAGGACCCACGCTACTACTCTGTTCCAAAGACATGCACACCATCGAAATAGTCCATCTATATCAATATACACCGAGAGGGAATAATTTTTTTTACAAGAGAGGAAATAGTTCATCCATCCATAATGCCCTCCTGCTGGTGCAGCCTTTTCTTCTTCTTCTTCTTCTTCTTCTTCTTGTTCTCATTCTCTATGGGAGAAGGCTTCTCAACAAGCTCTTTGGACCTTGCAGCTATCTCGAAACTCATACGGGCATCGAGGGCAGCATATTTTATCCGCTCGTACGTCAAGGGATAATTCTCCCATCTAGACGACCTTAATTCCACAATCTCGTCACCCTTCTGAAGATTTGTACCGAGCACAAAATTTGCAACGTCAAATAGGGATGGTGTCTGTTTATCACAATCTTCTACAGGAATTTTGATTCTGGTTTGTAGGTCGGCGATGCTTTTCAAATCAAGGTTGTATGGCTCCAGCTTCTGTTTGTCCCCTTTGATGGCTGCCCCACAGAAGTATACGTCCTCCCGAGACAAGAAATCATGAAGCTCACATGATATGGAGGGCGAGTGTATGATGTGGTACACCAAAACATCATCTTCGTGGCATAGCTGAAGGATGGCGGTGCGCTGGATCTTCCCAGGGGCACGCTCCGTGTACTCTGCGTCGAGACCGATGACCCTCGTCTCTACCTTTTCGAGGGAGTTGGATACATTGTTGATCCACTGCCGAATAACCCTTGGGTGGACGGTGACGGTGGCAACTATGCGCATCGAGCCTTCGACGAGGACAAGTTGGACGCTAAAAACCTGCATCTCGATCTCTTCCGCCATTTGGAACCACTGGAACGGAGGGCTATGGTTTGGAGAATTAGGATTAGATGGCTAGTCTAACTGAAGTAGTAGATGATTATTTAAAGAGGTTAAAACAATGTGAATGCAGTGGGGTTTGGATGCAAATGAAGACGAAGGGGAGGTGAAGAAGCCGAGGAGAATCGGTTCCCGATGGAGAAGTAAATGGAAGCTATGCGGGTAGACTGATGAGTCGTACTTGTTCGTGTACGTGCCCATCCTTCCTAATAGGTGGGACCTATGCAAATAGATAAAAAAAATGTGTCATAGTTTTTTTAGCGCGTGAGTGGGAGAAACAACATTCTCCTTTTTTATTTTCACTTTTTAGTTTTACATGTAGATTTTGACCCCAAAAAACACATGGTCTTTTTAACACTTTTCAGTTTGCATTATCCTGGATATAGAACATGGATCTCTGAATAATTTAAATATTCTGAATAATTAAATAATTGACAGAGGCATAACAATTGAAATGTAGCTTCAAATGTCAAAAATTAGTGTCCTAGATACAGAACATGGATCAGTTTTCAGTTTGCATAACACTTTTCAGTTTGCATTATCATTCTCTGAATAATTCAAATGTCCTGGATATAGAACATGGATAACACTGTATATTTAGTGTAGAATCTTTTTAGTACTTTGAATTTTGGCCACTACTTCTGTTGTTTAGTAACTTTTCTGAATTTTGGCCACTACTACAGTAAGTTCAAGTGAGTAACTATAGTAACTTCAAGTGAGTAACTCCATTTCTGATATTTTTTTACATAAAACTAACCATTATATTTGTTCCTCTATTCTGGTCATAATTATAATCTGATTGATGAACCCTTAATCATTTTCATAATGTTTACATGATGCACAATTATACTGCCATCAAAACTACTCCCTACACACACACTGTCGAAACTGACAAAATGGTGGTGGAGGTGGGAATAAATGTTCAGTATTGGTGCATTTTCTGTGCTTACAAAATTCAGATTGAATTTCACAACCAAAAGAAAATAAGTGGAGATTAAATGTTTCTTTCCACTTACTTCACCTATGTGTAACTCTTTTGGTGCATTTTCTGCAGAACCTATGTGTAGCTGCAGCATACAGGCCAGTTCATCAACTGCTCGAAGAAGAAAAGAAGGTGGCATTTCCTTGCCTTTAGCATACAGGCCAGTTCACTTAATGTCCTCTGGTGTTATATTTCTGAGAACATCCAAGTTTTTACTTATCACTTTGCTAGCATTCACAAGTCTATTGAAGCATGCATGTCTTTGTGAATCTTGCTGTCTACTCCAAGTAGATGGTGTGTAGCCTGGCAAAGGATATTAGTACTTGGTGCATTCTAAGTTTAAAACCACTCTAGATTTACAAGTGTTTACTGAAGATGACAAGTGTTTATTCAGTTCTAAATTTGAAGTAACTAGTAGACGAACAATATTCATCTTTTTCTGTATATGAAGAAGAATAAACCTAGCTAATTTAAATAATTCCAATTTTAGGGACATGTTTTTATCAACTCTTAGTTAAGGGGTTGTGGCAGTTTTCAGTTTTCAGTTTTGTGCTGCTTGAATTGATTCTACGGGAATATTTAGGGAAGAGTCATGGCTATGCTTAGCTCTCTGTAAAATGAATGACTGAAATTGGACAATTGGAAACTTTAGGTATGTTTGCAATTGGACAAATGGTGTATAAATCCAAATAAAGCAAATAAATTCAAATGATTCAAATAAATCCAAATAAACATGGTTGATCTTCATTTTGCATAAACCTGGTTGAGTATTACAGAGTAATTGACAACAAATTGACCTGGTTGGAATTCATACAGCAACAGTAACAGTTAACTGAACTTATTTTGCATGCATTTATCACTCCAGAAAACTTTCAGTAACAAGTGAGCAGCCTCTGCATTTTCTCAGTGAACTTTTGAGTGCATTTATCACTTGTTGGAGTATGCTACAACTTCTGCAAATCACAAACTCCTTTAGTTTACATCTCAGTTTTAGCAAACACTACAGTCTGAGTAAAGGAGTCATAACTGAATTATAGGCATTGTAGTTTCTCTACAGTATTGGAATACTGAACATTTTCAGTTAACTGTAGCAAGAAAAACTTCCAAAAACTAACAGATCTCCAAGAATGCCAAGAGTATTACTCAATGAATTTCATGGCATCAAACTAAATTTTTACTATAATCTGTTCATCATTTAGTAGCAGTGTACATCCTTTGTCCTGGATTATTTCTCTAGCTTTGTATCCCCTGACTGAATTTTCTCCGCCTGTACTGAGAACATCAAATTCAGACTCACAGCAACAAATTGAACAACAGCAGTAGCAGAGGCAGGCAGGGCAGACTCACCAGCACAAGCGGGAGTGGCAGCAGAGGCGAGGCAGGGGAAAAGACAAAAGCAGCATCAGAGGTCCATGGCGCCGGCGTCGTCCACCAGTAGCAGCATGAGAGGCGGGAGTGGCCGGAATTGTCCACGGCGCCGGCGGCCGAAGCGGACGAAATCGGAGGCGCGGGTGCGTGGTGAAGGTGGGCGAACGTGGGCGGCGACCTTCAACGGGGCCGGTGGCGTAGCTCGAGGAGGGCGCCGGCGCAGGTCGCCTTCACAGCGGGCGGTGTAGGTGGTAAGCCGCGGCACACGTGCAAGTGGGCGGTGGCGCTGTTGTTGGTCGCGGGCTGGGCCACGGTTCTAGTGTTGGTCGCGGCGCAGATCCAGGCAGGCGGCGGCGCAGGTGGGTAGCCGGCGATGGCTGCAAGGCGCGGGCGACGGGGGAGGAGGAAGGAAGGAGATGGACTTCTTTGTGACGTGTTTAAAACTCTGTGGGTTTTCTTGCAAAAACAAATACACTGCCCTGTGGACAACTTTTCCCGGACGGAGGGAGTACTAGTTAAATCCGAGCTATGGGTGTGAAGCACTTATATGCCAGTACATTTGATTGTGACCTGTTCTAATTTTGTACCTGAACTTTTTTAGAATGGGTTGTACGTCAACTTAATGTGCTAGCAGAACTTATTGTGTTGTCTGTCTGTTTTCTTTGCACAACATTCAAGATATTTCCCCGTCATTGATAAAGACGATGAACCGTTATGTACGACTTCGTTGGTTTCAACATAGCCCTTCCCGTAGCGATCCACTGCTTCCATCCTGATTGTGCCACCTGCGTGAAATTTTTGTGTGCAAGTTCAGTGTGCTATGATGTTCTATATGATTGTGTCAACTATATAAGTTTTTACTGAGCATCAGCAATGCATATGGCTGAAAGATGTATTTACGAGCATCGACCGATGGGTCTCTCTCTCTCTATCTCTCTCTCTCTCACACACACACGCACACACACACGCGCGCGCAGACACACAAGTGGGACCCATTGAATTATTTATTTGCTCGTGACAGCTTTTAATTAGGTTCCACTATAATCTAACTTTGTTCTTAAGTTATTAATTGAGCTCAGTGACTTCAAAAAGTTGAACAGAAGCCTTGTTTGGGCCTTTCCGGTGTTGCTGGATGTGGGCTGAGTAACCATGTTAGGTTGTACTGTACTACACAGACATTTTTTTCAACATCATCAATGCAATTGGGCCGACAGTTGTACACAATATCCGGGTCAACTTGTTATTCTCCGCCCCGCTGGGCTGGAAACTTTCCTAGGAGGTATGCATTAGGCTTAACAAGAAAATGGACTTTGGAATTTGAAAATTTTAATTTCATTACTTGTTGCGCGCGTAATATTTCATTGGATTTTAACGTAATACAACTTTATTTTGAAATTATATTTGACCTGACTAGAGATTTCGGATAAAAATATTTCGGATCCCATCAAAATGTGGGAAAAAATTTCAATTCTGTTTTGAGCGGTTGTTTGGAATTATTTATCGTTGTCCTAACTAGAAGTTGGGCTGTACTTTTAACAAACTGTAAATGGGCTGTAGTAAATTCCATTAGAATTAAAAAAATGGGATGTACATTCTTACAAATCGCAAATGGGCTATATGTTCTCTGCCAAATCCGAGCTGTGGGCCTACTAAGTTGACGCGTACCAAGGGCTATGTCAACTTAGTCAATATAAACGATTCTAGCTGTAGTGACCGTACGATGTCCATCCAACGGCCGTAGTGCTTCTTCAACCTCTGGTCTTCTTGCTCCAGCCGCCCAAAGCAGCGCCGGTCGTGTCACGTGCTCCTGTCTCCTGTGGCCGGCTGTGATGCCGTGGAGGCCTCACCGCCCCGTACTACTCACACCGCTGGCCAGGCCATCCCTCTACTCACCCACACCCCCTGTTATTCTGCGGCAACGGTAGCCTCACACCGCAGCCGAACCAGTGAACCCTCGTACTCCACTCCGTGCGGTCTTCCACTGCTGCGTCTTCCCCGGCTCCGCGCCGTCCCCTTCCTAGGCCTCGCCGTTGTCCAGACCACCGCCCTGGTGCTCTCGGCGCGGCATGGTCAACGTTGTCAACGACCGACTTCCAATGGAAGAGTACTATACGTGGAGAGGCTGACAGCTAGGTCCAGGCGGCCGCAAGGAAGTGCCTCCTTATTACGCGCAAACTAATTATTCCTCCACCTGACAGCAGGGACCCACCAGACGGGCTGTCGGTGTACAAAAAGAGGGGTACACTTTTTGTACCCCTATAACTGTGCACGGGCAGTCTGAGCCACGTGCACCACCACACCAAGCAAGGCAAGGGAGGTGAGCCAAGGTAAGACCGAAGCTCAAGAGAACTACGACACCAAGGCCAAGACCACAAAGAGCAAAGGGGACGAAGCGGACTCCCCCGGCAAGATCCTTGCCGGGATACAGTTCTAGCAGCCCCGGCAAGATCCTTGCCGTGGCGACTCATCCCGCGCCTACGGAACGAATCACCCTTGAGTCCACTGCCCCCAAAGGGCAAGGATTCGGGAGACATCCCCATGGTGGCATGCAGATCTTTGTGAAGACATTCAAGATCAGATACGCACTAAGGAGACGACAACCCTTGGCGGGATCCCAGCCGAGGAAGACCACAAGGCCCCCGGCAAGCGCCTTTCCGGGGATGACAGCAGGCGCCTCGGCAAGACCCTTGCCGGGGCCCCGGCAAGGCCCTTCCCGAGGACACCCGCGGGGCCACCATCAGGCCCACGCCGACTAAACCTCCACCACCGCATGCATGTAGCTGCCGACCCAACCAGCTGGGCAGGCACCTGCGTGGCGGCATGCAGATCTTCGTGAAGACCCACCACTACGCCACCTCAGCTGCCTGCCTACCTACGTGGCATCTCAGGCATCGCTGGCCAGGGCGCGTGTCGACACAAGGAGCGGCGACGGACGAGACAGATCTCTCCCCCGTCCCCGATAAAGCAAGGACACCTAAGCAAGACGCATTAAATGTGCCTTGTCATGTAATGCGAGGGATAACCTCGCATCACTGTACCCTTTCCACCTCCTGTGTGCCACTGTGGCAACCCCTTTTTTCTATAAAAGGAGGCCCGAGGCGACCAGGAGAGGGATTCGGCTTTTTGGAGCTCCTCACGCCCCATAGCTAGCTCAAGAACACAGATATACAATCCACCAAAGCAGGAGTAGGGTTTTACACATCCTCGCGGCCCAAACCTGGATAAACGAACCATGTGCTACCTGTTAGATCCGCTCTTCTCACGACCCCGCGCCCCGCTAACCGTAGTAGGGATTCTTGTGATCCCATAGGTGTCGTTCCCACCGACATCTCTGGCGCGCCAGGTAGGGGGCGCAGTTGTGAGAATCCTCTCTAGCAATCAGCCCAGCACTCCTTCATCTTCATGGCTCTTGGAGAGGGAAGGAGGCCGGAAGATCAGCGCTCGAGTGACTACAAACACAAGCTAAGTTGCACTGAACCCTTATTTGTTCTATCCTTCTTATATGAGGTTATTCCCCCCGGAGATGTCACGCCTTTGTATGAGAAACCTGCACGCCAGGGGGCTCTCCCACGATCGGCAATGCCCTTGCCCTGTTTCGAGTCCTCTCAACAGCTCAAGCGGCTGCGTCGAGAATGGCAGAGTAGCCTTCCGTGATCAACAACGCTCTCGATTCTGACTCGAGTCAAGCTCGACAGTTCGAGCGGCCGCGTTCAGAACGGAAAGGTGGCTCATCCGGCAGCACGCGTACCCAGCAGGCCCATGCGGATCCGTCCCCAAAACGCCACTAGGGGCTTCCGCGCCGGCGAGCCTACCCAATCGAGGTAGGGCGCGCATACAAAGAGGAATTGAATGGGGAAATAACGTGCATGAAATTAAAAGTACTGCAAAGATATATTACATCACATCATTGCTGCGGTTCTAACTAAAGATGAAATTTGTCTTGGTCGTGAACCTGCAGCGGCGGTGAACAACGGGATGCCTAATCCTGGCGCTGGCCTTCCACCCTCTTGATTTCGTCGATGCTGCTGATGACGGGCTTGATGCGCTCCTTGAGCACCATGAGGTCAGTACCCTCCGGCAAGCTATCCATCACGGCACCAAAGTCGAGGTCGGGGTTCCAGTACGCCATCTTGGTGAGGACCTTGTTCATGAGCCCTCGGCAAAGTCGCCGGGCTTCCCCGGCCAACGTGGCCGCTCTGCTGGAGTGAAGATAAGCCAAGGCTCGAAGGACGCCCTCGAAGAACAGAGTTAGCTTGGTGTCGACGGTCCCACTGCGCTCAGGGGCGTACCTCACGTTTGGCATCCCCATGGTGGCCAACTGCGAGGTGACCCTGCCGGCGACGTCCTCCAGACGGCTGATCCATCTATTCTCGCCCGCCACATAATCCTGGTGGGAGGCGGCCTCGTTCGCCCGCAGCTGCTTCTCCTCCTCCAGGCTCCTGCTCAAGGTCTCCTCCCGAGCCCTGCTCTCCGACAACATCTTCTCGAGATCCTCCAGCTTCAGCTTGAGATCTCTGACGGAGTCTTGTGCTTCAGAGAGCTCCCCGGCCCTGCTGATGACCGCTCCTTGCGCCTCCACCAAGGCGCTGTTGAGCGTGCTCTTCTCGTTGGATAGCTTGAGGGCCTGCTCCTTCAGCTCGTCCTGCGCCACCTCCAACTCCCTTACTTTGCCGGCATGGGCCAGAGCCTGGGCATCGAGTGCCTCCTTGTGCCTCTGCTCCAGCTCACGAGTCCGCCGCGCGACAAGGGCCTCGAGCTCCTCATCCTTGCCATAGAGCGCTGCGTCAAGCTTCGCCTCACGCACGGTGAGGTCCTCTTCCTGGGAATCCAGTGCGGCTTGATGCTGGTTTCGGACGGCCTCGGCCGCAGCAGCCAAGTCCGCCGCCTTTTCCTGGGCCTTCTCGATGTCAGCCATCTTCATGGTGAGCTCGACATTGCGCTTGGCCAATTCCTCCTGAAAGGCCCTTTGCTCCTCGCGAGTCTAGGTGGAACCAGGTCTGCGTCTCAGCAATGCGCGCCTTGAAATCCACCTCCGCCTTGTCCACTGTTGCCGTCCTGGACTTAACCTTGTCCAGACAGACACGCTAGAGCGCTTGGAGTTTTCAGAAGTTGGCCCCCATAGCGCAGAAAAGCTGCTCTTCTGGAGAACCATCACCGCCAACGCCCGGCTCATCGACAACCTCGAGCCCGGTGGCGGCAAGCACCTCGCCGTCAAAGACCTCCCCTTCGGCAGGCGCCCGGGAACTTGACGCCCCTGGAAGATGGACAAAAAGATCGTCGCCCACCTTCAGGTATCTGCCGGGGCCCGAGGTTGAGGAGGAGGGAGGCTGATCATCAACCACCTCTTCCTCGGCGGCGGCCTTGCCGGCTTCCCTGGCAGGCCCACCGCAGGCACCCTTGGCAGAAGCCTCGCCGGTCGCCTTGGCTGCCCCCGCAGCGGTGTCCTCGGCAGCATCCTTGGCGGCCTCATCAGCGGCGACCTCGTCAGCATCCCTGGCGGCCTCCTCAGCAATGTTCCCAACAACAGTATCCACGTCCTCCATACCCATTGAAGGAGGGCCTGGGTAGTAGCGGGAGCATTGAAGCCCGGAAAAAGAATAAGGGAAAAACAGAGACGAAGGACAGGCAACTCACCAGTGTCAGGCTGTGAAGCAGAAGTCCCCTACCCGCTAGCATCCCGCGTCGTGGCAGAGTCACCAGCGCCCAAGTTCCCCTCTTCCTCCATGGGTGTGGGCTCCGTGCTTGATGCCCTTGCCGGGGATGCCCCTCGCGGCAGCGTAGTCGATGGGGGTGGTGTGTTGGGGGTAGCCCTCTGTAGCTCCTCCTGCTGCCGCTCCCCTCCTGCAAACCCGACAAGGTCAACACCATAGCATCGAACGCCTACCACATGTCGAATAAGAGGAGGGTGACGAACTTACGCTGGGGGCTGTGCCGGGGGCTGCTGTCCGGGCTGCTCAACACCACCAGTGGCGTCTTTGAAGCCCCAGCTGGGGGCTGACTGCTCGCCGAGGCCTTCGCCCTCTTCACCCTCTGGGCCAACGTCTCTGCATCCCTGCAAAAGCAAAAACGGATAAAGATGAGTGACTTAATTCAGAGGAATGGAAATGGCAGTAAGGAACGGAGTACTTACTCGTCATCCACCTCCTCCTCTTCCGCCACTTTCCTTTTCCTCTTCGGCTGAGAGGCCCGAGATCAAAAGTGACCTCCGCGTCAACATCCGAGTCGACATCTGCTGGAGGAGGCGAAGACGGCGGGGTTTGTGCGCGCCAAAATGAGGAAGGGGCTGTTGTCTTCTTCTTCTCAGCGGCCTTCGTCAGCCTCTTGGCTGCCGTGGCCCTCGTGTGACGCCCAGACCCCTCCAGGGTCAATTGAGGCCGCGTAGCCCTGCCGGGCCGGAGCGGCTCGCCGGAGCCAACCCGCTGCAGGATTCGCCCTCTTCCCCTGGTTGGTGTCGAGCCCGCCGCCACGTCCTCCTCTGACGATGACTCGTCGGCCGCGTCTTCGACGAGCGGAGCTCCAGTGTCGGTGCTGCTAACCTCCCTGGAGGCCGCCGCCCACCGGGTGAGCTCTTCTTCCTCCGCAGCCGTTGCGGCCTTGTCCTCCACACCCCCGGCGCTGCCGGCCTCCATGGCAAGCTGTGCCTCCCTCGCCCTAGTGGCGATGTAGTCCAACTCTTCCTGGGTGTTGTCCATGACAAGCCACCGCTTGGTGTCAGCATTGACATACACCTCGATCAGGTTGTCAAAGAATTGCTACACATCCTCGTCCTTCGGCTCCTTCCAGCTCGGGACAGGGCCGTGCGCATTACAGTCCGGCATCATGGCGATGATCTCGGACCGACGCGAATTGTTGCACAATGGGACCACCCCCGCTCGCAGCTTGAAAAACGGCCCCTTGAGGGCCTTGCCAACCTTTGCGGTAGCCCTCGCAGCCTTACCGGTCCGTTCGACCACGCCATCGCGACCCACATCAAGCTGGAAAATCCGCTGGCAGAAGTGGGCATGCGCCAGCACTGTGAAGTTGTGATCGAGGCCGGGGCGGAGTCGCATAATGTCATCCGGATTCGTAAAGAGCCAAGCTGGCCTCCCCTTGTTGTGCAACGGGGCGATTCGGCGGCGAATGAAGTCCGCCCCGATCATCTCAAGGGTGAGTCTGGACCGGTGAGCCGGAGAATCCTAGTAGTAGCAACAGTGAGCCTCCCGTCGGCGGCGTCGACATCGCTCCAATCGCTGCCACGGACCAGCGGCACTCGGCGGACCTTGCAGGATTCCGGCGGGTTTTCATCCTCAATCCAACACCACAGGCCACGCCATTCCTCCCACCTCTCCTTCACGGCACCGTCTGGGTATGCCCCCTTGGATCTTGGGATCCAGGTGACACAACTAGAGACAGCACCTCCCGGCTGGATCCGAGGGAAGAAATAATGGCGGAAGAGCGCTGTGTTGGGTTGCATCCCGGCAAAGCCTTCGCAAAGATGCGCGAAGAAAGCCATGCACGCCACCGCATTCGGAGTAAAATCCAAGAGGCGAAATCCGAAGGTGTGCATAATGTCGCAGAAGAAATCAGAGAAAGGGGGGCATAACCCGCAAGAAAGATAATCGACGAAAAAGGGATGCCGATTTGGAGCAGGATCGGCGTAAGCAGCAGGAATGACGCGCGTCGCCGGGTGTCCCGAATTCTCTCCCCCCGTCTTCGCTCCCCATAGGGGCCTGAAGGAGGCCCGGAGCTCTTGAACATCAACCGTCGAGGGGAAGAAAAAGGCAGACTTCGTCCGGTCCCCCGACAGCGCGCTCTCCGGCGGCTCCACAGTCCCAGCGCCCTTAGCCACCCCCTTGCCCTTGATGGATTTGGGCGCCATGGCGACCAAGAAGTTTAGAGGGCTGAGGAAGAGGGATGGCGAAGCAACGAGGGCGGGCGACGGCGGAAGCTTAGGAAGGAAGGAAGAGAGGAAACGGCGGCTCTGAGATTGGAAAAGGCATGAGGAAAGAGGAGAAAGTGAGCAGCGCGCCCGCGGTTATTCCTTTCTTATGGGGGAAAACACGGGCCGCCTCCTTTCACATTAACTGTGGTGTGACGCATGCCCGCGGGAACCAACCCCACGCATGCCGCCCACGTCACACGCGCCTCCCCACGCCGCGCCACGCGCGGGAGTCGTGGGAAGCGCAGCGCGCGAAGAATCTTACCGCCATAAAAACCGCCCCGCCTGCCCGCGCACTGTTTTTGGGCCTAGCCCAACAACACGCTGCGCTTATGTGTGGACCAGGCCCGGGGGCTCCTGTCGGTGTACAAAAAGAGGGGTACACTTTTTGTACCCCTATAACTGTGCACGGGCAGTCTGAGCCACGGGCACCACCACACCAAGCAAGGCAAGGGAGGTGAGCCAGGGTAAGACCGAAGCTCAAGAGAACTACGACGCCAAGGCCAAGACCACGAAGAGCAAAGGGGACGAAGCGGACTCCCCCGGCAAGATCCTTGCCGGGAGACAGTTCTAGCAGCCCCGGCAAGATCCTTGCCGCGGCGACTCGTCCCGCGCCTACGGAACGAATCACCCTTGAGTCCACTGCCCCCAAAGGGCAAGGATTCGGGAGACATCCCCATGGCGACATGCAGATCTTCGTGAAGACATTCAAGATCAGATATGCACTAAGGAGACAACAACTCTTGGCGGGATCCCAGCCGAGGAAGACCGCAAGGCCCCCGGCAAGTGCCTTGCCGGGGATAACAGCAGGCGCCTCGGCAAGACCCTTGTCGAGGCCCCGGCAAGGCCCTTCCCGAGGACACCCGCGGGGCCACCATTAGGCCCATGCTGACTAAACCTCCACCACCGCATGCATGCAGCTGCCGACCCAACCAGCTGGGCAGGCACCTGTGTGGCGGCATGCAGATCTTCGTGAAGACCCACCACTGCGCCACCTCAGCTGCCTGCCTACCTACATGGCATCTCAGGCGCATGTCGACACAAGAAGGAGCGGCGACAGACGAGACAGATCTCTCCCCCGTCCCCGATAAAGCAAGGACACCTAAGCAAGACGCATTAAATGCGCCTTGTCATGTAATGCGAGGGATAACCTCGCATCACTGTACCCTTTCCACCTCATGTGTGCCACTGTGGCAACCCCTTTTTTCTATAAAAGGAGGCCCGAGGCGACCAGGAGAGGGATTCGGCTTTTTAGAGCTCCTCACGCCCCATAGCTAGCTCAAGAACACAGATATACAATCCACCAAAGCAGGAGTAGGGTTTTACGCATCCTCGCGGCCCGAATCTGGATAAACGAACCGTGTGCTACCTGTTAGATCCGCTCTTCTCACGACCCCGCGCCTCGCTAACCGTAGTAGGGATTCTTGTGATCCCATAGGTGTCGTTCCCACCGACACGGGCCACCTTATTTCGCGAAAAAAAATGTTTCCCCCCTGACTGCTGGGACCCACCGGACGGGCCAACGTATTTCATGAAAAAACGTTCCCCCCGCTGTCAGCTCAGACCCATCGGAAGTGCCTCCTTATTACACACAGAAAAATGAATACTCCCCCTGCTAGCTGGGACCCACCATGGTGGGAGGCTGACTTGTGGGCCCACTAAGTTGACTGGGACGGGGGCCTTTGTCAACTTTAGTCAATATGAATGATTCTAGCTCCAGTGATCGTACGATGTCCATCCAACGGTCGTAGTGCTTCTTCAACCTTTGGTCTTCTTGCTCCAGCCGCCCAAAGCAGTGTCGGTCGTGCCGCATGCTCCTGCCTCCCGTGGATGGCTCTGCTGCCGCGGAGGCCTCACCGCCCCCTACTATTCCCACCGCTGGCCAGGCCCTGTGGCGATGGCAGCCTCACACCGCAGCCGAACCAGTGAACCCTCTTACTCCTCTCCGCGTGGGGTTCCACTGCCGCTTCTTCCCCGGCTCCCCGTCATCCCCTTCCTAGGCCTCGCCGTCGTCCACCGCCCTGGTGCTCTCGGTGCGGTGTGGTCAACATGGTCAAGGAACGACTTCCATCGGATGCGGACTGTACGTGGAGAGGCTGACAGCTGGGTCCATGGCCGCAGCAAGGAAGTGCCTCCTTATTATGCGAAAAATAATGATTCCTCCACCTGACAGCTGGGACCCACTGGACGAGCCACTGTATTTCGTGAAAAAACATTTCCCTTCACTGCTGGGACCCACCAGCTACATCTTCGCATGCACGGAAGTGCGTCCGGGCAAAAAAAACGATTCGCCCCCCTGACTGCTGGGACCCACCAGCTACATCTTCGCAGGCAAGGAAGTGCCTGATAGTCGATACCCACCTGGTCGAAGCATACGTAGCGTTGTCATTCTGGTCGTGAACGTGTACGTACATATATACTGGTGGATGTAGAGGCGTGCACGTGTCGTAGTAGAGGCGCGTACTGATACGTCCATTTTGCATCATGCTTTTATATCGATATTTATTACATTATGGCCTGTTATTTCACATTATTTCACAATACTTATGGCTATTCTCTCTTATTTTACAAGGTTCACATAAGCAGGGAGAATGCCGACAGCTGGAATTCTGGGCTAGAAAAGGAGCAAATGTTAGAGACCTATTCTGCACAACTCCAAAAGTCCTGAAACTCCACGTAACACCTTATAATAAATAATGAAAAATCCTCGCCAAAGATGAAGACCAGGGGGCCCACACCCTGTCCACGAGGGTGGGGGCGCCCCCCCCCCTAGGGCACGCCCCATACCTCGTGGGCCCCCTGGTGGCTCTCCGATGACCATCTTCTGCTATATGAAGTCCTTCGTCGAGAAAAAAATAAGAAGCAACCTTTCGGGACGAAACTCCGCCGCCACGAGGCGGAACCTTGGCGGATCCAATCTAGAGCTCCGACAGAGCTGTTCTACCGGGGAAACTTCCCTCGCGGAGGGGGAAATCATCGCCATCGTCATCACCAACGCTCCTCTCATCGGGAGAGGGCAATCTCCATCAACATCTTCACCAGCACCATCTCATCTCCAAACCCTAGTTCATCTCTTGTATCCAATGCTTGTCTCCAAGTCCGGGATTGGTGCTAGTAGGTTGCTAGTAGTGTTGATTACTCCTTGTAGTTGATGCTAGTTGGTTTATTTGGTGGAAGATCATATGTTCAGATCCTATATGCATATTAATACCCCTCTGATTATGAACATGTTTATGCTTTGTGAGTAGTTACGTTTGTTCCGAAGGACAAGGGAGAAGTCTTGCTATTAGTAGTCATGTGAATTTGGTATTCGTTCGATATTTTGATGAGATGTATGTTGTCTAGCCTCTAGTGGTGTTATGTGAACGTCGACTACATAACACTTCACCATTATTAGGGCCTAGAGGAAAGCATTGGGAAGTAATAAGTAGATGATGCGTTGCTAGAGTGACAGAAGCTTAAACCCTAGTTTATGTGTTGCTTCGTAAGGGGCTGATTTGGATCCATATGTTTCATGCTATGGTTAGGTTTACCTTAATACTTTTGTTGTAGTTGCGGATGCTTGCAATAGAGGTTAATCATAAGTGGGATGTTTGTTCAAGTAAGAACAGCACCCAAGCACCGATCCACCCACATATCAAATTATCAAATTACCGAACGCGAATCATATGAACGTGATGAAAACTAGCTTGACGATATTCCCATGTGTCCTCGGGAGCGCTTTTCCTTATATAAGAGTTTGTCCAGGCTTGTCCTTTTCTACAAAAAGGATTGGGACACCTTACTGCACTTTATTTACTTTTGTTACTTGTTTCTCGTTACAAATTATCTTATCACAAAACTATCTGTTACCACTTATTTCAGTACTTGCAGAGAATACCTTGCTGAAAACTGCTTATCATTTCCTTCTGCTCCTCATTAGGTTCGACACTATTAATTATCGAAAGGACTACGATAGATCCCCTATACTTGTGGGTCATCAAGACTCTTTTCTGGCGCCGTTGCCGGGGAGTGAAGCGCCTTTGGTAGGTGGAATTTGGTAAGGAAAAATTTATATAGTGTGCTGAAATTTACTGTCACTTGTTACTATGGAAAGTAATCCTCTGAGGGGCTTGTTCGGGGTATCTTCACCCCGACCAGTAGAGCAAAGAGTTTCTCCTCAACCTACTGAACCTACTGAAAATGAAAATGAAAATGAAAATACTTGCTTTGAAGTTCCTTTGGGTATAATAGAAAAACTGCTAGCTAATCCTTTTTTAGGAGATGGAACAAAACATCCTGATGAACATCTAATATATGTGGATGAAGTTTGTGGATTATTTGAGCTTGCAGGTGTACCCGGAGATGTTGTTAAGAAGAAGGTCTTCCCCTTATCTTTGAGGGGAGATGCATCAACATGGTATAGGCTATGTGATGATATGAGGTCTTGGAATTACAAATGATTGAAATTGGAATTTCATTAGAAGTTTTATCCTATGCATCTTATTCATCATGATCGCAATTATATATATAATTTTTCGCCTCGCAAAGGAGAAAGCATCGCTCGAGCTTGGGGGAGGCTTAAGTCAATGTTATATTCATGCCCCAATCATGAGCTCTCAAGAGAAATGATTATTCAAAAATTTTATGCTCGACATTCTGGTAACAATCGCACCATGCTTGATACTTCTTGTGTTGGCTCTTTTATGATGAAGACTATTGAATTCAAATGGGATTTATTGGAAAGAATTAAACGCAACTCTGAAGATTGGTACCTCGACAATGGTAAGGAGTCAAGTATGACACCTAGTTTTGATTGTGTTTAATATTTTATGGATACCGATGTTTTCGTAAATTTAGCACTAAATATGGACTTGATTCTGAGATAGTAGCCTCTTTCTGTGAATCTTTTGCTACTTATGTTGATCTCCCTAAGTAGAAGTGGTTTAAATATCATCCTCCCATAGAAGTAATAGTAGCTGCATCAATTAAAGTTGAAGAAAATACTGTCACTTATGATGATCCTATTGTTCCTACTTGTTATGTTGAGAAACCACCTTTCCCTATTAGGATAAAGGATCATGCTAAAGCTTCAACTGTGGTTCCTAATGCTAAAGATGAATTGATTCCACAAAGAATTACTACAGGTTATAGGATGGTAATTGACTTTCGCAAATTAAATAACGCTACTAAGAAAGATCATTACCCCTTACCTTTTATCGATCAAATGCTAGAAAGATTATGCAAACATACACACTACTGCTTTCTAGATGGTTACTCTGGTTTCTCTCAAATACCTATGTCGGCTAAAGATCAATCAAAGACTACTTTTACATGCCCTTTTGGTACTTTTGCTTATAGACGTATGCCTTTTGGTTTATGTAATGCACCTGCTACCTTTCAAAGATGCATGATGGCTATATTCTCTGACTTTTGTGAAAAGATTTGTGAGGTTTTCATGGATGACTTTTCCGTCTATGGATCTTCTTTTGATGATTGCTTGAGCAATCTTGATCAAGTTTTGCAGAGATGTGATGAAACTAATCTTGTCTTGAATTGGGAAAAGTGCCACTTTATGGTTAATGAAGGTATTGTCTTGGGGCATAAAGTTTCTAAAAGAGGTATTGAAGTTGATAAAGCCAAGGTTGATGCTATTGAAAAGATGCCATGTCCCAAGGACATCAAAGGTATAAGAAGTTTCCTTGGTCACGCTGGATTTTATAGGAGGTTCATTAAGGACTTCTCAAAAATTTCTCAGCCTCTGAATAATTTATTACAAAAAGATATACCATTTGTCTTTGATGATGATTGTGTAGAAGCATTGAAATACTTAAGAAAGCATTAGTCTCTGCACCTGTTGTTCAGCCACCTGATTGGAATTTACCCTTTGAAATTATGTGTGATGCTAGTGATTATGCTGTAGGTGTTGTTCTAGGGCAAAGAGTTGATAAGAAATTAAATGTTATCCATTATGCTAGTAAGACTCTAGACAATGCTCAAAGAAATTATGCTACTACTAAAAAAGAACTTTTAGCAGTTGTATTTGCTTGTGATAAGTTCAGATCTTATATTGTTGATTCTAAAGTAACTATCCACACTGATCATGCTGCTATTAGATATCTTATGGAGAAGAAAGATGCTAAGCCTAGACTTATTAGATGGGTTCTCTTGCTACAAGAATTTGATTTGCATACTGTTGATAGAAAAGGAGCTGAGAACCCCGTTGCAGACAACTTATCTAGGTTAGAGAATGTTCTTGATGACCCACTACCTATTGATGATAGCTTTCCTCATGAACAATTAAATGTCATAAGTACTTCTCGTAGTACTCCTTGGTATGCTGATTATGCTAATTACATTGTTGCTAAATTCATACCACCTAGCTTCACATACCAACAAAAGAAAAAGTTCTTCTATGATTTGAGACATTACTTTTGGGATGACCCACATCTTTATAAAGAAGGAGTAGATGGTGTTATTAGACGTTGTGTACCTGAGCATGAACAGGAACAGATCCTACGCAAGTGCCACTCCGAAACTTATGGAGGACACCACGCGGGGGGTAGAACTACACATAAGGTATTGCAATCCGGTTTTTATTGGCCTACTCTCCTCAAGGATGCCCGTAAGTTTGTCCTATCTTGTGATGAATGTCAAAGAATTGGTAATATTAGTAGACGTCAAGAAATGCCTATGAATTATTCACTTGTTATTGAACCATTTGATGTTTGTGGCTTTGATTATATGGGACCCTTTCCTGCCTCTAATGGATATACACATATTTTAGTTGTTGTTTATTACGTTACTAAGTGGGTAGAAGCTATTCCAACTAGTAGTGTTGATCATAACACTTCTACTAAAATGCTTAAAGAGGTTTTTTTTCCGAGGTTTGGAGTCCCTAGATATTTAATGACTGATGGTGGTTCACATTTTATTCATGGTGCTTTTCGTAAAATGCTTGCTAAATATGACGTCAATCGTAGAATTGCATCTCCGTATCACCCACAGTCTAGTGGTCAAGTAGAATTGAGTAATAGAGAACTCAAATTAATTTTAAAAAAGACTATCAATAGGTCTAGAAAGAATTGGTCCAAGAAACTTGATGATGCATTATGGGCCTATAGAACTGCATATAAAAATCCTATGGGTATGTCTTCGTATAAAATGGTATATGGAAAAGCATGTCACTTACCTCTCGAACTAGAACATAAGGCATATTGGGCTATTAAAGAGCTCAACTATGATTTCAAACTTGCCGGTGAAAAAAGGTTATTTGATATTAGCTCACTTGATTTATGGAGAACCCAAGCTTATGAAAATGCCAAGTTGTTTAAAGAAAAAGTTAAAAGATGGCATGACAAAAGGATACAAAAGCGTGAGTTTAATGTAGGTGATTATGTATTGCTATACAACTCTTGTTTAAGATTTTTTTTGCAGGAAAACTTCTTTCTAAATGGGAAGGCCCCTATGTTATCGAGGAGGTCTATCGTTCCGGCGCCATAAAAATCAACAACTTTGAAGGCACAAATCCGAAAGTGGTAAACGGTCAAAGAATCAAACATTATATCTCACGTAATCCTATAAATGTTGAAACCAATATTATTGAAACCGTAACCCCGAAGGAATACATAAGGGACACTTTCCAGAATGTTTCAGACTCCGAAAAGGAATAGGTATGTGGTACGGTAAGTAAACCGACTCCAAAACAATTTTTAAGGCAATATTTCTCTATTTTGGAATATTTAGAAAAATAGAAAATTAAATAGCAGTCCGAGAAGGACACGACGGCCCCATGAGGGTGTAGGGCGCGCCCTACCCCCTTGGGCGCGCCCCCCTACCTCATGAGCAACTCGTGTGCCTTCCGGACTCTGTTTTCTTGCACGATACATATTTTGGTCGGTAAAAATTCACTATATATTCTCCCGAAGGTTTTGACTCCCGTATCACGCAAATATCCTATTTTCTTGTTTTGGGCTATTCTCTGTCAAGGTTGTCAAGACCAGGCATCATGTCGTCCCCCTCCTCCAACAACGGTGACAAAGATGCCTAGCTAATGAAGATAGAGCTGAAGAGGGAAGAACCTATGGTGATCAACAAGGATGAAGGGATCAAGAAGGCCATGGAGAACCAAGCTTCGACAACAGAATACACCCTTCAACTTGATCACAACCTTCTTACCCCAGCTGAGATCGAAGCTTTCCAGATGATTGAGTTAACTCGTATTCAAAACAAGTATCTCAAAAGTGAAAATATTTTGTTGAAGGAGCATATCTTTGCACTCAAGGGCATTATTTGCAAGCTAGAGGACCTCTTACGCTCCATGTGCGACTATCCATCACCTCCATCTTCACCAACAACAATGAAGGAGACATAATAACATGGGTATGGGCACTCCCCTTGGCAGCTGCCAAGCTTGGGGGAGGTGCCCCGGTATCGTATCACAATCACAACTCCCATCTTTACCGTTTTCCTTAGTTCAATCCTATTAGTAGTATTTTGATCTAGTAGAATAAAGTTTATGGCATGATCTAGTTCTAAGTTTTGCTTTATGATCTCTCTATGTAATCGAGTCCGTGAGCTATATAATAAAGATTAGTGTTGAGTCAAGGGTCTGATTTTCTTGCTATGATCTTGGATGAATAAAAGAAAAGAGAAAAAGAATAAAAAGAAACAAAAGTTCATATTGATCTTATTGAGAGTAATGACTTCACATAGAAAGAGTGTGATGATTAAAAGTTGTTGGGAGTTGGCAGACATAGCTTTGGTCATCTTTGAAATTAATAGGAAGTAATAAGGAAAGAGAGGTCTTCACATATAAATATATTATCATTGACATCTTTTATGATTGTGAGCACTCATTAAAATATGACATGCTAAAGAGTTGATATTGGACAAGGAAGACAATGTGATGAGTTATGTTTTCTTATATCTGAGATAAAGTATGTTGTCATGGATCCTCCAACATGTTGAGCTTGCCTTTCCCCCTCTTGCTAACCAAATTCTCAGCACCAAGTAGAAATACTACTTGTTCTTCCAAATACCCTTAAACCAATTTTGCCAGGAGAGTCCACCATATCTACCTATGGATTGAGTAAGATCCTTCAAGTAAGTTGTCATTGGTGCAAAGCAATAAAAATTGCTCTAAATATGTATGATTAGTGTGGGAGAAATAAGCTTTATACGATCTTGTGATGTGGAAGTAATAAAAGTGATGGACTGCATAATAAAGGTTCATATCACAAGGGGCAATATAAAGTGACGTTCTTTCGCATTAAGATTTTGTGCATCCAACCATTAAAGCGCATGGCAACCTCTGCTTCCCTCTGCGAATGGCCTATATTTTATTATTATCTTCTACCTTATGCAAGAGTCATGGTGATCTTCACCTTTCCTTTTTAGATTTTATCCTTTGGCAAGCACAATGTGTTGGAAAGATCCTGATAGATATATCTAATTGGATGTAGGGGGCATGAGTTATTATTGTTGACATTACCCTCGAGGTAAAAGGTTGTGGGGCGAAACTATAAGCCCCTATCTTTCTCTGTGTCTGATTAAAACTCCGTAACCACAAGTATTGCATGAGTGTTAACAATTATGAAGGACTAGATGATAGTTGAGTATGTGGACTTTCTTTTTAGCTCTGACATAGGCTCTTTCTGATGTTATGATAAATTGCAATTGCTTCAATGACTGAGGTTCTAGTTTGTTGGTTCTCAATAAGGTTTCTGATTCATACTTTTGCATTGTGAATAGATCATCACTTGAACATAAGTAATCATATGACAATATCTATATATGTTGCTGTTATGAGAATAATCATGATGCCTTCATGTCCGTATTTTATTTTTATCGACGCCTCTACCTCTAAACATGGGAACATATTTATTGTTATCGGCTTTTGCTTGAGGACAAGCGAGGTCTAAGCTTGGGGGAGTTGATACGTCCATTTTGCATCATGCTTTTATATCGATATTTATTTCATTATGGGCTGTTATTTCACATTATGTCACAATACTTATGGCTATTCTCTTATTTTACAAGGTTTACATAAGGAGGGAGAATGCTGGCAGCTGGAATTCTGGGCTGGAAAAGGAGCAAATATTAGAGACCTGTTCTGCACAACTCCAAAAGTCCTGAAACTCCACGGAACACCTTATAATAAATAATGAAAAATCCTCGCCAAAGATGAAGACCAGGGGGCCCACACCCTGTCCACGAGGGTGGGGGCGCCCCCCCCTAGGGCGCGCCCCCTACCTCGTGGGCCCCTGGTGGCTCTCCGATGACCATCTTCTGCTATATGAGGTCCTTCGTCAAGAAAAAAATAAGAAGCAACCTTTCGGGACGAAACCCCGCCGCCACGAGGCGGAACCTTGGCAGATCCAATCTAGAGCTCCGGTAGAGCTATTCTGCCGGGGAAACTTCCCTCTCGGAGGGGAAATCATCGCCATCGTCATCACCAACGCTCCTCTCATCGGGAGAGGGCAATTTCCATCAACATCTTCACTAGCACCATCTCATCTCCAAACCCTAGTTCATCTCTTGTATCCAATTCTTGTCTCCAAGTCCGGGATTGGTGCTAGTAGGTTGCTAGTAGTGTTGGTTACTCCTTGTAGTTGATGCTAGTTGGTTTATTTGGTGGAAGATCATATGTTCAGATCCAATATGCATATTAATACCCCTCTGATTATGAACATGTTTATGCTTTGTGAGTAGTTACGTTTGTTCCTGAGGACAAGGGCGAAGTCTTGCTATTAGTAGTCATGTGAATTTGGTATTCGTTTGATATTTTGATGAGATGTATGTTGTCTAGCCTC
Organism: Triticum urartu; assembly: GCF_056163025.1. Taxonomy (NCBI): domain Eukaryota; kingdom Viridiplantae; phylum Streptophyta; class Magnoliopsida; order Poales; family Poaceae; genus Triticum; species Triticum urartu. The sequence continues at coordinate 106,717,130 of NC_141875.1, read as the reverse complement.
TAGTGGTGTTATGTGAACGTCGACTACATAACACTTCACCATTATTTGGGCCTAGAGGAAAGCATTGGGAAGTCATAAGTAGATGATGGGTTGCTAGAGTGACAGAAGCTTAAACCCTAGTTTATGTGTTGCTTCGTAAGGGGCTAATTTGGATCCATATGTTTCATGCTATGGTTAGGTTTACCTTAATACTTTTGTTGTAGTTGCGGATGCTTGCAATAGAGGTTAATCATAAGTGGGATGTTTGTTCAAGTAAGAACAGCACCCAAGCACCGGTCCACCCACATATCAAATTATCAAAGTACCAAACGCGAATCATATGAACGTGACGAAAACTAGCTTGACGATATTCCCATGTGTCCTCGGGAGCGCTTTTCCTTATATAAGAGTTTGTCCAGGCTTGTCCTTTGCTACAAAAAGGATTGGGACACCTTGCTGCACTTTATTTACTTTTGTTACTTGTTGCTCGTTACAAATTATCTTATCACAAAACTATTTGTTACCACTTATTTCAGTACTTGCAGAGAATACCTTGCTGAAAACTGCTTATCATTTCCTTCGGCTCCTCGTTGGGTTCGACACTCTTACTTATCAAAAGGACTACGATAGATCCCCTGTACTTGTGGGTCATCACGTACGTGTCGTAGTAGAGGCGCGCATGTAGCATGTACACGTACGTACAGCGGCCAGGGTGCAAGAAAGAAAATACAGCCACGTATGTGTACATACGGGCGGGGTCTCGAACGCCTACTCGCGCATACGTACGGCCAGGGCTCGTGTACCTGGCTGGGTCGGAACGGAGAAACAGCGTCGTCGTCATGTTCATGGGGAGGCAACGGAATGCGTCGTGTTCATGGGGAGGCAACGGAATGCGTCGTATTCATCGGGAGGCAACGGAACGCATGGGAGCCAACCGGTTGGGTCGGAACGGAATGCGTGGTCGTGTTCATCGGGAGGGCTTGGACGGAACAGGCGATGGAAATGAGGCCTGGCATATCGCACAACGAAGGAAACGGACATCCTATGTTCGGAACGGGGTCCTGTTGATCGGGAGGGGTCTGGCGTACCACAAAACAGAGGAAACGGACCTCCTATGGTCGAAACGGGGGTCCTGTTGATCGAGAGGGATGTGGCGTACCGCAAAATGGACGAAACGGACCTCCTACGGTCGAAACGGGGGTCCTGTTGATCGGGAGGGGTGTGGCGTACCGCAAAACGGACGGAACGGACTTGTGTTGGAGCGCTACGGTTGAAATGAGGGTCATGTTCATCGGGAGGGGTGTGGCGTACCGCAAAACGGGACTCCACAGGATACTGTTCATCTCCACCGTCGACCTCCTCCAGCCTCCACGGGCTCCTGTTCATCCGCCTCCACCGCACGCTACTCCACCGGCTACTGTTCAACCACCCCTCCACGGGCACCCATCCACCGTCTACTGTTCATCCAGCCCTCCACACCATGGTGTCCTGTTCAACCACCCCTCCACGGGTACCCCTCCACCGTCTACTATTTATCCAGCCCTCCACCACACCACGGGGTCCTGTTCATCCAGAGGCAACGCCACCGCTCACTGTTCATCCACCCCCCCCCCCCCGCAACACTCACTGTTCATCCCAGAGGCAGCATCGATCGGCTTCAGTTAGCAGCAGTAGCGGAGGAATCGCTCGATCGGGTTCAGTTAACAGCCATCGATCGATCGCTCAGGTTCAGTAACGTGTAGCCTGCAGTGCAATCGCTCGGGTTCAGTTAGATCCCAACCCCTCGCTCGGGTTCAGTTAGAGCCAACGCCTCACACACACGCGCGTACGTGTACGAGAGAAACGCGCATCGCTCGGCCCCCGACCTCCCACCATAACGGGAACTCCCTGAAATTTTCCTCGCCCTCGCTTCTACCGCGGTTTTTTCGTCATGGACGGCCCAAAGAATGTCATGCAGCTGCGTCTCCGGCCCGCCCAGGATGAAAAGCCCATTTTCTGTCATGATTTTTTGTCATAGAAGTAGGAGCCCACCACATCTATGATGATACCGGGTTTTGTCACAATTATCATCATAGAAGTGTCATATGTATGACAGAAAAAAATTTCGTTCGGCCCAAAATTTCACGGATGTGTCTTTTTTTTGTAGTGCAAGGTATCAATCCAGTAGGAGATCACGCTCAAGTCCCACGCACCTACAAAAACAAATAATAATCTCGCAACCAATGCGATAAAGGGGTTGTCAAGCCCTTCGCGGTCACTTACGAGAGTGAGATCTGATAGATATGATAAGATAATATTTTTGGTATTTTTATGATAAAGACACAAAGTAAAATAAAAGGCAAAAGAAATAACTAGGTATTGGAAGATTAATATGATGGAAGATAGACCCGGGGGCCATAGGTTTCACTAGTGGCTTCTCTCAAGAGCATAAGTATTATGGTGGGTAAACGAATTACTGTCGAGCAATTGATAGAATTGAGCCTAGTTATGAGAATATCTAGGTATGATCACGTATATAGGCATCATGTCCGAGACAAGTAGACCGAAACGATTCTGCATCTACTACTATTACTCCACACATCGACAGAGTATTAAGTTCATAAGAACAGAGTAATGCTTTAAGGAAGATGACATGATGTAGAGGGATAAACTCATGCAATATGATGTAAACCCCATCTTTTTATCCTCGATGGCAACAATACAATATGTGTCGGTTCCCTTTCTGTCACTAGGATCGAGCACCGCAAGATTGAACCCAAAGCTAAGGACTTCTCCCATTGCAAGAAATATTAATCTAGTAGGCCAAACCAAACTGATAATTCGAAGAGACTTGCAAAGATAAACCAATCATATATAAAAGAATTCAGAGGAGAATCAAATATTGTTCATAGATAATCTGGATCCTAAACCCACAATTCATCGGATCTCCACAAACACGCCGCAAAAGAAGATTACATCGAATAGATCTCCAAGAAGATCGAGGAGAACTTTGTATTGAGATCCAAAGAGAGAGAAGAAGCCATCTAGCTAATAACTATGGACCTGTAGGTCTGAAGTAAACTACGCACACATCAGCGGAGAGGCCATGGAGTTGATGTAGAGGCCCTCCGTGATCAATGCCCCCTCCGGCGGAGCTCCGGAAAAGGCCCCAAGATGGGATCTCTCGGGTACAGAAGGTTGTGGCGGTGGAATTAGGTTTTCGTGGTGCTCCTGGATGTTTGGGGGTACGTGGACTTATAAAGGAGGAAGAAGTACGTCGGTGGAGCAACGGAGGGCCCACGAGGGTGGAGGGTGCGCCCAGGGGGTAGGCGCGCCCCCTACCTCGTGCCTTCCTCCGTTGTTTCTTGACGCCCACTCCAACTCTCTTGGATCACGTTTGTTGAGAAAATCACGTTCCTGAATGTTTCATTCCGTTTGGACTCCGTTTGATATTCCTTTTCTTCGAAACCCTAAAATAGGCAAAAAAACAGCAATTTGGGCTGGGCCTCCGGTTAGTAGGTTAGTCCCAAAAATGATATAAAAGTGTAAAATAAAGCCCATTAACATCCAAAATAGATAATATAATAGCATGGAGCAATCAAAAATTATAGATACGTTGGAGACGTATCAGTAGGCCACGAGGGTAGATGGGCCGGTCGACTGGGCCAAGGCCCAGTTGGGCTAGGGGGCGGCTTTTCTTGTTTTTTATTTTCTTTTGTTTTATTTTCACTTTTTCTTTTTATTTATTTTCTTTTCTGTTTTAAATCATTTTAAAATATTTAGGCATTTTCTAAAAATGAGTTTTCTCCACAATAATTACCAGTGCAATATTTGACACCCACCAAACATTTTTGTTTCAATGTTTGAAAACTTTTGTTGTTTGTCATATTTTGAATTGAATTTCGAATCGGTTTTGATCTAACGAGAGATTAGCAACAGTAACGAAGGTGATGTGGCATCATTAGCATGGGTTTACTGTAGCATGATTATCCGGGCGTTACAAAACTCCTCCACTACAAGAAATCTCGTCCCGAGATTTTAGGAGGTAGAGGGAAACACTGTGGGGTATTCATCACGCAGGCGATCCTCGCGTTCCCAAGTGGCTTCTTCTTCAGAGTGATGTGACCAGTGGACCTTGAGGGATTTGATCGCCTTCTGACGTGTGCGGCGTTCGGCTTGGTCGAGAATGCGGACCAGATGCTCTTTATAGGAGAGGTCCTATTGCAATTCGAGCACTTCATGATCCACTGCTCGGATTGGGTCCTTGAAGCAACTGCGGAGTTGTGACACGTGGAACACATCGTGAACCTGAGAATGGTTCGGCGGAAGCTCCAGTTGGTATGCCACTTTTCCACGCCTTTCGAGAATAGTGAAGGGACTGATATAGCGAGGAGCTAGCTGCCCTTGATACCGAAGTGGTGAGCACCCTTCATTGGTGTAACTCAAAGATAAGCCTTTTCGCCAGGTTGATGGACCATGTCTTTGTGATGACGGTCATACTGAATTTTCTGACGTGACTGAGCAGTCTTGAGATTCTCGCGAATAATGCGGACTTGTTCTTCGGCCTGTTGGATGATATCCGGACCGAAGAGTGGACGTTCCCCAGTTTTTGACCAGTTCAGAGGGGTTCGACACTTTCGTCCATATAACACTTCGAAGGGGGCCATCTTCAGACTAGCTTGATAGCTATTATTATAAGAGAACTCGGCATACGGAAGAGATTCCTCCCATTTCTTGCCGAAGGAAATTACACAAGCTCGAAGCATGTCTTCGAGAACTTGGTTGACACGTTCAACTTGCCCTTGCGACTGAGGATGAAACGCGGTACTGAATGACAAATGAGTTCCCATAACTTCTTGGAAACTTGACCAGAATCTTGAAGTGAACAAGCTGCCACGGTCTGAACTGATAACTAGTGGAATACCGTGAAGTGAAACAATTCTGGACATGTAGAGAGTTGCAAGCTGACTAGCAGTGATTGTTTCCTTAACCGCCAGAAAATGTGCAACTTTAGAAAGAGGGTCAATGACGACAAGAATAGCATCATTGCCTTTCTGCGATTTGGGAAACCCAGTGACGAAGTCCATTTCAACATGGTCCCATTTCCATTCAGGAATAGTGATAGGTTGCATAGTTCCAGCAGGCCTTTGATGCTCTACTTTGATATGACGGCAAACGTCACACACAGCAACATATCGAGCAATGTCTTGCTTCATATTAGACCACTAGAATCTCTGACGAATGTCTTGGTACATATCTGTACTACCGGGATGAATAGACAAAGGCGTATCATGAGCTTCTTTCATAACCTCATGTGTCATATCCTGGCTTTCCTCTGAACATGGCACCACTAGGCGGCCCTTGAAGTACAAGGTGCCATCATCAGCAATAGTGAAGAATGAGGGCTTGCCTTCGGCGAGGTAGCGCTTAATCTTGTGGGCTTGATAGTCATACTTTTGTATCGTTTTGACGTTGTTCACGAGATCTGGTATAGCAACCAGGGTATTGAGAGAACCTTGGGTAAGAACATGGAGGTTCATCTTGCTGTACTCGGGAGGAGGGGGAGCGAGTGCACCAGGGGGGACAATATGAAGGTTCAGCTTTCTAAATTCTTCAACAAGCGAGGGCTGAACTTTGTGAACCTGGAGGTGATTGCAGTAAGACTTGCAGCTCAAGGCATCAGCCATTACATTAGCCTTGCCTGGGGTATAGGATATACCCACGTCAAAGTCTGCAACAGTCTCCATCCATCTCTACTGACGGAGGTTCAGATCTGGCTGAGTAAAAAGATACCTCAGAATTCGGTGGTCGATGAAGATCTCGCAATGATTGCTGAGAAGGTAACGTCGCCACTATTTCAGAGCATGAATGACAACAACAAGCTCGAGGTCATGAACTACGTAGTTTTCTTCGTGAGGGTGTAGTTGACGAGAAGCATAAGCAATCACTCTGCGCTCTTGCATTAGGACACAACCTAATCCTTGACGAGAAGCGTCGCAGTAAATGATGAAGTCCTTCTTAGTATCAGGTGGAGCAAGCACTGGGGCAGAAGTCAACTTGTCTTTGAGCGCCTGGAAACTTTGCTGACACTTGTCTGTCCATTGGAACTTGACACCTTTATGCAATAGGTTAGTCAGAGGCCTGGCGATCTTGGAGAAGTTCTCGACGAATCGACGATAATAGCTGGCGAGACCGAGAAAACTTCGGACTTGCTTGACATTATTCGGAGGAGTCCAATCAAGAATAGCCTCGACTCGTTCAGGGTTGATAGCAATACCATCCTTGGAGATGACATGCCCAAGATAGGTTACTTCGGGGATCCAGAATTCACACTTGGAATATTTAGCATACAGTTGATGCTCCCGTAGCTTTTCCAGCACAAGACGAAAATGTTCAGCATGTTCTTCCTTGTTCTTGGAAAATACCAGGATATCATCCAGATAAACCACGATGAACTTGTCAAGGTAATCCATGAATAAATAGTTCATCAGGCGAGAGAAGGTGGCTGGAGCATTCGTTAAGCCGAATGACATGATGGTGTACTCGTATGATCCATATCGGGTCATGAAGGCGGTCTTTGGGATATCCACTTCAGAAACACGGATCTGGTGGTAACCCAACCTCAAGTCGAGTTTGGAGAACACTAATGAACCAGCTAGTTGATCATGAAGATTATTGATCCGAGGGAGGGGATATTTGTTCTAGATAGTGGCTTGGTTAATAGGACGATAATCTTGGACTAATCGGTTTGTCCCATCCTTCTTAACAAAGAGAGAAGGTGCTCCCCAAGGAGAGCAACTAGGGTGAATGAAACCTTTGCGAAGAGATTTGTCGATTTCCATCTTAAGCTCAATGAGTTCATGCGGCGGCATCTTGTAGGGTCATTTGGCTATAGGGGTGGTGCATGGTTTCAAGTCGATGATAAATTCAACAGCTCTAGCAGGGGGAATCCCTGGAAGTTCTTCCGGAAAGACATCTTGGAATTCATGAATGACGGGAATGTTTTCAATGCCCTCGAGTGGTGCAGCGTTCAATGCATTCAAGGCATAAAGCCGTGCCTCGGCATTCTGAACCAGATGAGCCTGGTAAGTAATTATTTCATCAGAAGGGTGTAGCAGATGGACGGTCTTAGTGGTGCAAACTATAGAAGCAGTACGCGCTTTCAACCAATCCATTCCTAGAATGAGATCAATGCTACAGGACTTTAGTACGATGGGAGAGACAAGGAGCTCTAGTACTTCGATTTCAAACGGGGCATCATTGCAAATCATGGAGGTCCGACATTGGCCCGCGGGGTGTGTACTAATAGCGAAGCGTTCATGTCTTTGCTTTTAATGCCATGCATGAATGCAAAATCCTCTGACATGAATGAATGTGATGCACCTGTATCAAATAAAATGGATGCTGGTGCTGAATTTACGAGGAGTGTACCCATCGCAGTAGCAGGCTGGTCTAGAACTTCATTGAGATCAACGTGGTTGGCATGAACACGACCATAAGACTTGGCATTGTTGTTGCGGGGCTGGTTGCTTCCACGGCCAGCTGTGGGAAGGGCCAGTTGATTTTGATTCTGGTTGCATTCCCTAGCACGGTGTCCTGGTTGACCACACCTGAAGCACAGATCATTATTGGGAGTGGGAACAGGAGCTCGGGGTGGTGGAGCTGGAAGTCTTGGCTGCCTAGTTGGTGGGGGAGGCAGAAGCGATGCAGCATAGGACTGCCTTGGAGCAGGTACAGTTGGCTGGTACATGCTGTTGGGAATCCATATCCTACGCTTCTGCGAGGACGAGCCCGAAGATGAGCCCGTGTCACGGTTGCGCCTGTGAGAGCTCTGGTGTTCCTATAGACCAGTTTCGACATTGATGGCCTTGTTCACCAAGGTGGTGAAATCAGTAAAGTCATGCACTAGAAGTGCAAGCTTGATGTCAGCTTGAAGGCCATCACGGAACTTCTCATGTATGCGTGCATCAGTTGCAATGTCTTCTCCAGCATAGCAGGATAAATCCAGAAACTCCCGCTGATAAGCTTCCACAGTTTTGTTGCCCTGGGTGACGTTGCGGAACTCACACTTCTTCCGGTCCATGACTCCCTGAGGAATGAACCGGGCACGGAAAGCAGCTTGGAAGTCTGGCCAAGTGATGATTGTTCCAACCGGCAAAGCACGCCTGTGGCTGTACCACTGTCGGTGTCAAAACCGGCGGATCTCGGGTAGGGGGTCCCGAACTGTGCGTCTAGGCCAGATGGTAACAGGAGGCAGGGGACACGATGTTTTACCCAGGTTCGGGCCCTCTTGATGGAGGTAAAACCCTACGTCCTGCTTGATTAATATTGATGATATGGGTAGTACAAGAGTAGATCTACCACGAGATCGGAGAGGCTAAACCCTAGAAGCTAGCCTATGGTATGATTGTATGTTATGGTTGTTGTCCTATGGACTAAAACCATTCGGTTTATATAGACACCAGAGAAGGTTAGGGTTACACAAGGTCGGTTACAAAGGAGGACATATCCATATCCGTACTGCCTAGCTTGCCTTCCACGCCAAGTAGAGTCCCATCCGGACATGAGACGAAGTCTTCAATCTTGTATCTTCATAGTCCAACAGTCCGGCCAAAGGATATAGTCCAGCTGTCCGGAGACCCCCTAATCCAGGACTCCCTCCGTAGCCCCTGAACCAGGCTTCAATGACGATGAGTCCGGCGCGTAGTATTGTCTTCGGCATTGCAAGGCGGGTTCCTTCTCTGAATACATCACAGAAGAATTTGAATACGAGGATAGTGTCCGACCCTGAAAAATAAGTTCCACATACCGCCGTAGAGAGAATAATATTTTTGCAAATCCAATTTGCTGACTTGTTTTGGTAGCATGACGTTATGTCATGGCCCGGTGATTATTCGAACTGTTTTTCTTCAACCAGCTCCACACATAACGCAAGGCGGTTTCTTGACACGTCTTGTCAAAGCAGAGATCGTGTTCCCCCAATTACGGGATTCTCATTAATGCGGTCGTGGGTACACCAATTGTGTCTAGGACTCCTAGATTATAGGCAAGTCCTAAACGGCTACGGAGAGGACGCTTGATATTCACCCTCTTTATAAAGGGACAAGGTTTTCGCTTTTTCCCTCTCGTGCTCAATCAAACCCTTCCCCCGCCTCGAGTTCCAACACCCAATGCCTAGGTTAGGTGCTCTGAATCTTCAATCATGTCCGGATCCAGCCTTCAAGGCCAATGGATGCCCTCCTCTGTGATGGAATAGGACATCAAGAAGTTGAGGGAGGCCAGATACCTGACCGCCGAGGTTTCGCATCGCCTTCCTGCTCGAGGGCAGGTCGTCCCTACGAATTATGGAAACGGGAGTGGTTTTACGTCACAGCTCCCAAAAGTGCCAAGTGGGCGGCTGCCCTCGCTTTCCGCTTGGGCCCCCCACCACGACTAATGTCATGGATTAGTAAAGGTCTGAGCTGGGGTCCAGCCAAGGACGTGCCTATACTGCAAAGCCGCATTCGAGATCTCTTCGAGGGAGATTTTAATTTGGTCGTGGTAACACAAGTTATGATGGTTCGTCAAGTCCAGCCTTGCAAACGCCGGCCCCTTCGCTTGTGGCAGTTCAACCCAGAAGGACCGCGTGCCGTTCAAAGTTTCCTCGGCCTGACGCACGAGGAGATGTACAAGTCATTCTTCGAACCTCAAATAGAGTGTCCGGATGCTACTGAGGACGTGGGCCTGAGCAGTAACCGCGCCGCCGAACAAGTAAGAAATCCTCTAGCCGAACACACTGTCCTTTATTCATTATGAAGTTATTTCTGAGAGTTCGCTCTTTGACCAGGACTGGCTAACAAAGGCGAAGATGATTCGGTGTTTGGCCCCCCTCCCTGAGGGTTTGGAAAATCCGGTATTGGAAAAGATGCTCGAGCTCGCACCTTGCCCGGAGCCCTCGAAGGAAGATACGGGGGGGATAATACGGGCGGATGCGGGCCCCCATCGCTGCCAGTTCCCACCAAGGGAATGAGCGTCTCCATGAAGGAGGATAACCAGGGGAGGAAAAGGACTGCTTCCGAGGATCCGGAAGCCGAGGCCTCCAAACGGGATAAGAAGTCTCCCACAGAGGGTCCCGCCTCGGGGGGTGCTTTTGCCGCACAAAGTCCGCGGGGGGATCAGCCCTCCAACGAGTCGTAAGTGATCCAAAAAATACTTTAATAGTGAAGGTATACTATCTTTCTTCTGAGAAAATAACCGCCGCGTATATCTTGCAGTTCGGGCCTTAGCCCCTCTCAGCTGAGCTCGTCTTCGGGGGATCTTCTTCCAGAGATGATGGAGAGCGAAATGCCTCCCCCGGACTCCTCCGCTCAAGAAGCGGGCGACCCCGAAGTGTCGTCACGGAGGGCCTCTCCGGATATGGTGAGGGCAGAAGATAATCCCATATACCCCCGAAGTCCCCAGCGTCCGGCTCCCGAAGAGAGCAAACAAAAGAGTCCGGCACCGTCTGGTATGCGGTCGGACGTTCTGAGGAAGCTGGTGGGGCGAGCGGCCATCTCAGAAGAACACCGTACGCTGATGGGTACAGTGATGGAGAGAATTTCTTCCACCGAAAGCAGATTACATGAAGCCTTTATAAGTCTACTGATAGGCTTTGAGGTACGTGAGATAATATGTGATAGTACCGCACATGTTAGGTGTGCCTTGTGTAGATGGTAGCCCCTGAGACTCTGGTTGTCGTCAAGAACGGCGGCGAACAGAGGATCATAGTCTTAGGCAATAACCAGACTGCCCTTATGTGCAGGTGGTGGAAGCTCTGGTTGCTGGCCGGACTAGTGAGTTTGCCAAATCAAAACGGCAACTGGATGCGGCAGACGCCGACATCGAGCTTGTTAACAAGAGGCTTGATGATGCATAGGGTAAGTGTTATTATCTGGTGAACGCCACATAGTAAGAGCAGCGTGATGCCAGTATCTTTAATATGTTGTGACTGCAGAAGGAGCTGCCACCGTGGAAACCTTGCGGGCAGAACTTGCCCGAGCCAAGGAACAAGCGAGAATTAGTAATGCGGCTGCTTTGAAGGCGGCCAAAGAGTTGAAAGCCGAGAAGGCCGCACATTGCGAGAGTCAAGAGAAGATGGCCAAGATGTCCATAGAATTAAAAGACACTGCCGACCGTTGCCGGCTCCTTGAAAAAGAAAACCGAGCGAAGGCAACGGACCTTGAGAAGGCCACGATGGCGGACAAAGACACCCGCTCTGCTATGAGAGCGAAGAAGGAGGAGCTGCGGGAAGCCGGGGATATTGTGGCTGGGAAGCCCTTCATGCTAAGGAGGAAGTTCGGAGATCCACGGTATGCCCCTTTGGATTGGCTGTGGAGTTCAGCAGATGCGTATATGGACTTGGCGGCGAGCCCTGCCGATGCGGCCAAATACTTCCAAGGTCAAACGGATCGTGAAGTGGACAAGCTGTTCTGGTCGCAATTCAACATTCCAGAGCGTCCGCTTCCATTAACTGATCAGCTAGCCGAATGAGCCGAACTAAATAGGTTGTCTGGACTCGCCATGAGGTCTGTCGTGGATCAGCTATGGCCGGAAAAGCCAAAGCCGAACAACTATTTCAGTTTAGTGCAGCGGTTCCTTGGTGCAGTGTCGCGCATTAATGCGATGAAGAGGTCGGCGTGCATAGAAGGCTCGCGGATGGCCCTTGCCCGTGTTAAAGCATACTGGGCGGAGATGGACGCTGCCACTATTGCGGCGCAGGGTTCTGCCATAGGCTGAGTGGCTGCCGAGCAGTATTTCGAGGAGGTTCTTGAGGGTGCTCGTTTGATAGAGTCCCAGTGCTCGAAGAATATTATGTTTGAGTGATATGTATTCTCATTGTAAACACAATGCTTTTATGAAATTTTATAAGGCTATGTTTATACTTTTGTCTGAAAGTAGTATGATGCCTCCTGTGCGGCCGTTTATGTATACATGTGTGTAACCTGAAAGATTGCAGCCGTCGGCTTCAACCCCACGCATATAATGCGGAGGTGCTCGTGAAAAACGCGCGTTCACACTTAACCCAACGTCTTGGTCCTATTAAGGAGGTGATAGCGTAGCGAACGAGGCAATCGGACTATAATGCTTTAACACTTTCACTTAGCCATAGGAGTTTGACAGTGGGGCTACTAGATAGCCCCTAGTGGCTCCGCACTCTCCCGATCTCAGGGTGCGTACATACCTGACCGGAAAATGACCCTTCGTTAAGGCGGAGGAATTCTAACATTCCGATAGGTCATCCAGTGGTTGACCAGTCTCACGCTATATCATGACAGTCAGTTTTTGGCTTTCTCTACTGAGGTGCTCATCCGGATGAACCAGGGCACAATCGCAGTAGTTCTCCTGGTGCTGCCTTAGCCGATAAAGCGGAATGTAAGGCACCAAAACACAGGAGCCGGGCAAACCCAACATTTGACCAAAGAAAATGATTCAGAGCTGATGCATATAAGGCCAAACTCACGACGCCGAACACTCCCTAAGGTATTCGGTCTTTATGGTATAAACCGGGCCTAAATAGTGCCCTTTGTAAGAAGCCCCTTGTGTCCAGGTACGTGTATTATTCTGACGTGGCCACATGCCAAGACATCAGCATCCTTCCCAATTGTGCTGAGAATTCGGTGGATGTGTATCAACAAGAGACAGTAAAAAAGGTTTACGCAGGGTCTTAATCTAAAAAGAATCCTTGGAACGGGTCCCTGCTGCACGTCTGCGCCTGTGTCTCCGTTGTGCCGTATCCTGGACGGGTGTAGCACGATGGTCATCTGTAAAAGAGAGGAATTTAGGTGGAAAAGTTGTCGTGCAGAGAGATAGTTTTTAAAGAAACCATGTATAATTAGAAATGAGTATAAATTGCCACTTGTCTGCGCGTGTTGGGCCCCTTGCATTTGTAATAGGGGTGTGGCCATCAATCCGGTATGAATTACATATAGCAGCGCCGGACTCGTCTAACCGTGTCCCTGGTCTTGACGACCTATCAAATACTTTAGTTGGCGAGGCCGTTTTTAGTGTGCGGCTGCCAAGGCAGTCGCATTCTCTTCGGCGCGCAAGGATCGCTTAATACTTCCGTTCACTGTAATGATGCCGCATGGACCGGGCATCTTGAGCGTTAGGGAAGCGTAATGTGGTATTGCATTAAAGCAAGCAAAAGCTTCGCGTCCAAGTAGTGCTTGATAGCCACTTTTGAACGGAGCGATGTGGAAGGTTAAATGTTCGCTACGGAAGTTATCGGGGAAACCGAATATAACCTTTAGTAGCAGGGAGCCCGTGTAATGAGCCCCTGGGCCTGGCGTTACTCCTTTAAAGGTAGTATTGCTATGGCAGATTTTCGTTGGGTCTATCCCCATTTCGCGGATTGTATCCTGGTATATCAGGTTGAGACTGCTGCCACCGTCCATCAGGACTCATGTGAAGTGGTATCCGTCGATTATTGGGTCTAATACCAGGGCAGCCCATCCTGCACGCCGGATACTTGCTGAGTACTCACGATGGTCGAAAGTGATCGGTTGAGACGACCAGGGGCAGGACTCCGCGGTGATAGGCCCTTGGGCATATTTTTCTAGGAGTGCCATTTTGTTTCTCCCCTCGATCACGTGTAACACGCTTACTATTTTGACTTCTGGTGGAAATTTCTTTTGTTCCCTAGTGTCTTGCTCAAGGTTGGAAAAAGCGGTAGGCGTAAGCGGGGCGGTTGGCCTTTGCCTAGTGCCTAGGCGGTGCCTAAGCGCCCTAGGCGTGGCCTAGGCGGTAATATAGTTTTTACTCGAAGTGTATTTGTGACTTTTATATGGGTGTTGATATTAATTTAGGGCATATGAATAAGGTAATTACTGGCTACTCCCACTGGAATATAACTTGCTTGGCATATATGTGCAGTATGTGGCATGATTTCTTGCTTGGATAGGCAATTCCTTGCTTTCCCTGCCTAGACCTCCATTTATGCCCTAGGCGAGGCGTTTGGCCATTGCCTAGCGCCTAGGCGTGCCTAAGCGCCTCCTAGGCACTGCCTTTTCCAACAGAGGTCTTGCTTGAGAGGCTCATCCTCGTCTTCGCTTGGTGTATCCTCCCCCTTGTGTATGGCGTTGAGCTTGCCGGACTGCTTGAAGACCCAACATTCTCTGTGGGTATGATTAGCAGGTTTACCAGGGGTGCTATGGATCTGACATATTTGGTCCAGAATTTTGTTTAGGCTGGATAGTTCGTCTCTGGCGCCTTTAGAGGGCGGCTTTTGCTGACCTGGCCGAGAGCTTTTGAATCCGGCGTTTACTGCCGTGCTCTTTGTGATGTCTTCTTTATTCCGGCGTTTGTTATTGCTATTGCGCCGTGATTTCCTGTTTCCATCTCTAACTTCGGATGTACTGGGGTTGCTGGTGGTGCATCTGCTAGCCAGCTATCCTCAGCCGCGCAAAAGCGGGTCATGAGGCTTGTTAATGGTGCCATTGTTCTCGGCTTTTGTTGGCCGAGGTGTCTAGCAAGCCATTCATCACGGACGCTATGCTTAAAAGCTGCCAAGGCTTCGGCGCCTGGACAGTCGACAATTTGGTTCTTTTTAGTAAGAAACCTGTTCCAATGCTTTCGGGCTAACTCTCCAGGCTATTGAGTTATATGACTCAAATCATCCGCGTCCGGAGGTCGGACATAAGTCCCTTGAAAATTTGCCCGAAAGGCATCTTCGAGCTCTTCCCAACTTTCAATGGAGCTTTCGGGGAGGCTCTTAAGCCAGTGCCGAGCTGGCCCTTTGATTTTGAGGGGTAAATACTTAATGGCGTGGAGATCATCTCCTCGAGCCATGTGGATATGGAGGATATAGTCCTCAATCCAGACCCCAGGGTCTGTTGTTCCATTGTATGTCTCTATGTTTACGGGTTTGAATCCCTCTGGAAATTCATGGTCCAGCACCTCATCGGTGAAACATAGGGGGTGTGCGGCACCCCTATATCTGGGTGTACCGCGTTGTTCGGATGTTTGTTGTGTTGCATCATATGTTGGAGCACGCTTGCGTGGTTCGTAGATGGATCTGGTTTCGCCCTCCTTTTGATGCGAGCCCTTGCGTAGACCGCGTATTGTCTTATGTGCGGCGTTGCTTGCCGCTTTATGTTGGCCGTGAGGTCGTCTATCTGGCCAGATGGCTGTTTTAATTTTTGGTTGTGGGGGGTCTGAGGCCTCCTCATCGAATTCAGGTAGCAACTTCCGCTTTGGGTAGCTCTTGGTGGGGCATTTGCCGTCGTACTTCGCTGCTATGTTGAGTACTTTACTCCATCTGATTTGGAGTGTGTCCTGCGCAGCCTTGAGCCTTTGCTTCTACTTTTTCAGACTCCTCGCGGTGGCAACAAGCCTTTGACGGGCATTCTGCTGCTCCGGGTGCCTGTCCGGTGTTATGTCGTCCGGACTATTATCTTTGACAGAATTGGTTTGTTTGGTTTGATTCTCCGTATTGTCGTGGTCCGGCGGTGGTTCGCCCTGCTCCAACGCTGGGTCTATATGATCGTTATTTCTACCGAGGCGGGATTTGGGGCGGCGCTTGCACCGCCGCTTTGACTGCTTCTTGAGGAAACAAGCCTTCGGTGCGTCCTTCCGTTCCTCGTCGTCGTCTTCTTTTGGTGTGTCCACCATGTGTACGTCATATGATGAGGAGGACGTCCAGCGCCCTGTGGGCGGTGGTTCCTCTTTACCTCCCGCATCGTCATCCATACCGTCGATGTCTTCGGAGTCGAAGTCGAGCATGTTGGTTGAGTCATCGACAGTGGCTATTAAGTGGGTGGTGGGTGGGCGTCGAATTTCTTCGTCGTCCACATCCAAATCTTGTTGGCCATAATCTGGCCAGGGCTCTCCTGACAAAGAGAGAGACCTTAGTGAATTCAAATGTCGCCGAAGGGCGAGTGCTGGAAGATATCCGCGGCGGTGAATTCCATGATCGGCGCCCAATCGGATTCAATTGGCAGGGGCGCGGGCGGTTCGGAGTCAGAAAAAGAGTCCGGCACCATGGAGTCACGGGCTGCGCAGAGGATTATGCTGGTGTTCGGCTCGATCGCCGTTGAGACTGCAGCCCCTGAGGCGGTGTCTAACCACCCATCCTCGATTGGCGCAGTTGGCTCCAAGCTAAGGGTCGGAGCTGATGCGGGCGCGGCCTCTAGGGTACTGCTCGGCGGCAGAGCTAGGTCATACCCATCATGACAGTGCGGCACGCCCGGCTGTGGCTCGATCCGTCGAAGATCAAGTCTCCATGGATGTCGGCCATGTAGTTCAAACTTCCAAATCTGACCTGACGGCCAGGGGCGTAGCTTTCAATCTGCTCTAGATGGCCAAGCAAATTAGCCCGCAGTGCAAAGCCGCCGAATATGAAGATCTGTCCGGGGAGAAAAGTCTCACCCTGGGCCGCATTGCTATCTATGATAGTAGGAGCCATCAAGCCTAACAGCGACGACACAGAGGAACTCTCAATGAAAGCACCAATGTCGGTGTCAAAACCGGCGGATCACGGGTAGGGGGTCCCGAACTGTGCGTCTAGGCCGGATGGTAATAGGAGGCAGGGGACACGATGTTTTACCCAGGTATGGGCCCTCTTGATGGAGGTAAAACCCTACGTCCTACTTGATTAATATTGATGATATGGGTAGTACAAGAGTAGATCTACCACGAGATCGGAGAGGCTAAACCCTAGAAGCTAGCCTATGGTATGATTGTATGTTATGGTTGTTGTCCTACGGACTAAAACCCTTCGGTTTATATAGATACCGGAGAGGGTTAGGGTTACACAAGGTCGGTTACAAAGGAGGAGATATCCATATCCGTACTACCTAGCTTGCCTTCCACGCCAAGTAGAGTCCCATCCGGACACGAGACGAAGTCTTCAATCTTGTATCTTCATAGTCCAACAGTCCGGCCAAAGGATATAGTCCGGCTACCGGAGACCCCCTAATCCAGGACTCCCTCAACCACCATTGAGCAGTGGGTCCCTTCAAGAAGAAGGAAGCAAAGGTGACATAGCTGGCAGGGGGCTACATCAGCAGACTCCATCTCATAGGTGATGTCATGGAGCCAGTCATCAGCATCCAGAGGCTGAGTTGAGCTGCGGTACATAGTTGGGTTGAGGCGCATGAAATTCTGCAGAGTCACTTGGGCTAGCTGCTGGTTCATATTGGGGCGAGGAAACTGAGCCATCATATTCTCAATGAACTGGCGATTCATCTTGAGTTGTTGGATCATAACAGCCATGTACTCAGGTGGAGGTGGGGCATAGCCACCATGACCACGACCACCTAGTCTAACCATCCTGGTAACATATAATAGGGGTAGTTCAGCATTGAGAAATTTGCAAAGACAAGCATCATTCATGATGAAGCATGCACAATGAAAGAAGCATGATAGATACTACATAGTAGTCGGCATATCTTACAAAAGGGACCATGCACAGAGTTCGGTACACATAGTTCAGTACATAGACTAAGAACATCATAGGCGGCACGCAGGCTCTTGGCGAATGCATCTAACACTAACAAGCAAGCCTACATCAGTCCCAGGAGAAACTGTGGAGGTAGGTGTAGCCTGACAGCTGGTAGTGACGCGACGGGATGTCCTCCACGTCAGTAGCTTGGGGTCCGCGGATACTCTGATGCAAAACCCGACGCTCAGGTGGCAGAAGAGGACCAAGTGCGGGAGAGTAGCCTCCCGCATCTGGCCAGCTGACACCCTGGGGCATCACGGTCCTGGCTGGGTAGATCACAGAACGCGAAAAATCACCAGATCGGACAAGGGGGTGCAACTGCATCAGAGCACGGGACAGGTGCTGACGGGTGGTGTGCAACTCGTGGAGAAGAGCTCGGTTAGCTCTATCCAGCCCATCAGCATGCAGAACTAGGTTCTGATGGTAGAAGGGCTCTCGGGTGACAGTGGAGTAGGCAGCAGTGTAGTATCCCTCCGCACCAACATCAGATGCGATAGCAATGTGCCTGAAAGGGGAGGTGTCCAACTCCCGATACTCTCCACGAAGACGTGTCAAAGCAGCATAAGGAACATCGTGTACTGCCATATTGATAGTCACTCCAACACCATGAGCAGTGTGCAGCATGGTAGTGGAGTCATACTCCGGAGAGTAGAGGTGGGCGATGGCACGGTACTGCTCCTGGTCAAAGTCCTGGTACTGCTCGTACACGGTGTACTCAGGGTGCCAGCGATAACCCAGATAGGTCATCATCTCAGCTAACACAGCAGGTGATCCTGAGACACCAATGGCCATTGTGTGGCGCACGACCTACCCTGTGGGTTCCATCTGAAAACAAAGATGTTTCAAAGGAGTCCAATGGCACTGTGGATATTGTTCAAAATACTACTCTAAGGAATATCTAGGGCCTATTGATATGTCTCCAACGTATCTATAATTTATGAAGTATTCATACTATTATAGTATCAACATTGGATATTTTATATGCATCTATATGCTATTTTATATGATTTTGGGGACTAACCTATTAACCTAGAGCCCAATGCTAGTTTCTGTTTTTTCCTTGTTTTTAACTATTGCGGAAAAGGAAAATCAAACGGAGTCCAATTGACCTGAAACTTCACGGAGATCATTTTTGGACCAGAAGAAGCCCACGGAGTACCGGAGGTGGGCCAGAAGAGTCCCGAAGCCACCACGAGGGTGGGGGCGCGCCCTACCCCCTGGACGCGCCCCTTGCCTTGTGGCCGCCTCAAGAACCCCCCTGACTTGTCCCCGACTCCAACACCTCTTATATAACCCAAAACTTCCACAAAGAAACCTAGATCGGCAGTTCCGCCGCCAGAAGCCCCCGTAGCCACCGAAAACCAATCTAGGCCCTCTCCGGCACCCTGCCGGAGGGGGCCATCATCACCGGAGGGCATGGAGGAGGATCCCGGAGGGGCCATCATCACCATGAAGGCCAAGGACCAGAGGGAGAACCTCTCCCCATCCAGGGGGAGGCCATGGAGGAGGAAGCACAAGGGGGAGAACCTCTCCTCCTCTCTCTCGGTGGCGCCGGAGTGCCATCGGGAGGGGAATCATCGTCGCGGTGATCGTCTTCATCAACATCACCATCATCATTACCATCCTCATCTATTTTACATGGTCCACTCTCCCGCACCCCATTGTAATCCCTACTTGAACATGGTGCTTTATGCCACATATTATGATCCAATGATGTGTTGCCATCCTATGATGTTTTGAGTAGACATCCTTTGTCTTTGGGTTGATTGATGATGTAGATTGGTATGAGTTGTATGTTTTATTTTGGTGCTTTCCTATGGTGCCCTCCATGCCGCGCAAGCGTGAGGGATTCCCACTGTAGGGTGTTGCAATACGTTCATGATTCGCTTATAGTGGGTTGGTGAGTGACTGAAACACAAACCCGAGTAAGGGGGTTGTTGCGTATGGGAATAAAGAGGACTTGATGCTTTAATGCTATGGTTGGGTTTTACCTTAATGATCTTTAGTAGTTGCGGATGCTTGCTAGAGTTCCAATCATAAGTGCATATGATCCAAGTAGAGAAAGTATGTTATATTATGCCTCTCCCTCATATGAAATTGCAATGACGACTACCGGTCTTGTTAACAATTGCCTAGGACAATTCCACACACCGATCCACCATTATTCCACACTCGCTATTTATAATATTTAGTAATATATTCTAACTTTATGATAACATCACCTACTTTTATATTTTAGCTCTCCGATATCATATAAAGTTATCCACTTCATACCCACAACGTAGTTTTATTTCTCGTTTCTAGTAGGAAGCAAACGTTGGGTGTACGTAGAGTCGTATCAGTGGCAGATAGGGCTTGAGAGAATATTGATCTTACCTTTAGCTCCTTGTGGGTTCAACACTCCATACTTATCACTTCCACCTTTGGGAATTTCTACGATGATTCCCTACACTTGGGGATTATCAAGCTCTTTTCTGGCATCGTTACCGGGGAGCAATAGCGTGTGGTTGATATTCTCGTGTGTGCTTATTTGCTTTCTTCACTAAGTAGATTTTGTTTTTCCTTTTTTGTTTCTATTTAGTTGTGTTTGAAACATACATTTTTTTACAAATAATGAAATACAAAAAAAAATTACTTGCCTCTCATGCCTAAAAAGTTTTTCAAAAAGAGAAGAGATTGGAAAGTTATGCGTTGAAGAAGTGAGGGTTGACCTTGAGCACCCGTGTTCATGCTCAGGGAAACAATGTAGAATTTTTAATGCAAGTTCCTTTGTAAATAATTATCCCCTTATATATATATATCCATTATATTATAAAAATAATGTGCCAAGCTTTGGTTTTAGGATGATTAGATTGCTTGTTTACTATGTGCAGAACAAAAACAGAAACTTTGGTTGTAGCGCATGATTTTAAATTTTTTTACTGGAAAGTCAAATGGGTATGACACTTTTTGCACATTACTTATGTATAAATTGTTCAAATTTTCAAATTTATTTCATAATTTTTCGAGTTACATAAGTTTACTAAACCTCCAGATTACTACAGACTATCCTGTTTTAGACAGATTCTGTTTTTCGTGTGTTGTTTGCTTATTTTGATGCATCTATGGCTAGTATCGGAGGGTATGAACAAGAGAGAAGTTGGAATATAGTAGATATAGTTCTAATATTGAAATTGGAATGAGTTTGAAACAGTACCTAAAGGTAGTGATTTGCTTTATTATACTAACGGATCTCACAAAATTTTTGTTAAAGTTTTGTGTGGATGAAGTGTTCGAAAAATGAGGAGTTAGCGATGTGAGAAGAATAAAGAAAGGCAAGATCTCAAGCTTGGGGATGCCCAAGGCACCCCAAGTAAATATTCTAAGGATACTCAAGCATCTAAGCTTGGGGATGCCCCGGTTGGCATCCCATCTTTCTTCTTCAACAATTATCGGTATGCCTCAATTTTTGTTTTGTTCACATGATTTGTGTCCTTTGTGTTTTTATATTTCTTTAATAACTATGCTAGTATGAGATGTCCCTTAATCAATTTATAGAATACTTCATGTGCTTCACTTATATCTTTTAAGTATGATCTTATAGAATTGCTCTTTGTGCTTCATGATGACCCACAAGTATAGGGGATCTATCGTAGTCCTTTCGATAAGTAAGAGTGTCGAACCCAACGAGGAGAAGAAGGAAATGATAAGCGGTTTCTAGCAAGGTATTCTCTGCAAGTACTGAAATAAGTGGTAACCGATAGTTTTGTGATAGGATAATTTGTAACGAGCAACAAATAAATAAAGTGCAGCAAGGTGGCCCAATCATTTTTTGTAGCAAAGGACAAGCCTGGACAAACTCTTATATAGAGAAAAGCGCTCCCGAGGACACATGGGAATATCGTCAAGCTAGTTTTCATCACGTTCATATGATTCGTGTTCGGTACTTTGATAATTTGGTATGTGGGTGGACCGGTGCTTGGGTACTGTCCTTACTTGGACAAGCATCCCACTTATGATTAACCTCTATTGCAAGCATCCGCAACTACAACAAAAGTATTAAGGTAAACCTAACCATAGCATGAAACATATGGATCCAAATCAGCCCCTTACGAAGCAACGCATAAACTAGAGTTTAAGCTTCTGTCACTCTAGCAACCCATCATCTACTTATTACTTCCCAATGCCTTCCTCTAGGCCCAAATAATAGTGAAGTTTCATGTAGTCGATGTTCACATAACACCACTAGAGGAGAGACAACATACATCTCATCAAAATATCGAACGAGTACCAAATTCACATGACTACTAATAGCAAGACTTCTCCCATGTCCTCAGGAACAAACATAACTACTCACAAAGCATAATCATGTTCATAATCAGAGGGGTATTAATATGCATATAGGATCTGAACATATGATCTTCCACCAAATAAACCAACTAGCATCAACTACAAGGAGTAATTAACACTACTAGCAACCTACTAGCACCAATCCCGGACTTGAAGACAAGAATTGGATACAAAAGATGAACTAGGGTTTTGAGTGGAGATGGTGCTGATGAAGATGTTGATGGAGATTGCCCTCTCCCGATGAGAGGAGCGTTGGTGATGACGATGGCGATGATTTCCCCCTCCCGGAGGGAAGTTTCCCCGGCAGAACAGCTCTGCTGGAGCCCTAGATTGGTTCCGCCAAGGTTCCGCCTCGTGGCGGCGGAGTTTCGTCCGATGAGATGGCTTATGATTTTTTCCTCATCGAAAGACTTCATATAGCAGAAGATGGACATCGGAGGGCCACCAGGGGGCCCACGAGGTAGGGGGCACGCCCAGGGGGGTAGGGCGTGCCCCCACCCTCGTGGGCAGGGTGTGGCCCCCTGGTGAACTTCTTGCGCTCAGTATTTTTTATATATTCTGAAAACATCTTCCGTGAAGTTTCAGGACTTTTGGAGCTGTGCAGAATAGGTCTCTAATATTTGCTCCTTTTCCAGCCCAGAATCCGAGCTGTCGGCATTCTCCCTTTTTATGTAAACCTTGTAAAATAAGAGAGAATAGGCATAAGTATTGTGACATAATGTTTAATAATAGCCCATAATGCAATAAATATCGATATAAAAGCATGATGCAAAATGGACGTATCAACTCCCCCAAGCTTAGACCTCGCTTGTCCTCAAGCGAAAGCCGAAATCGAAAAATATGTCCACATGTTTAGAGATAGAGGTGTCGATAAAAATAAAATACATACATGAGGGAATCATGATCATTCTTAGAACAACAACTTATATAATTCTTGTCATATGATTTCTTATGCTATAGTAATAATTCAATCACAATTTCAAGTATGAATCGTAAACTTCATTGAAAACCGACAAACTACAATCTCAGTCATTGGAGCAATTGCAATTTATCATAACATAGGAAAGAGTCAATGTATAAGAGCTTTTCAGCAAGTCCACATACTCAACTATCATATAGTCTTTCACAATTGCTGACATTCACGCAATACTTATGGGTATGGAGTTTTAATCGGACACAGAGAAAGATAAGGGCTTATAGTTTTGCCTCCCAATGTTTTACCTCAAGGGTAATGTCAACAATAATAGTTCATGAAAACTCACATCCAATTAGCCATATATACCAGGATCTTTCCAACATACTGTGCTTGCCAAAGGATAAAATGTAAAAAGGAAGGGTGAAGATCACCATGACTCTTATGCAACATAGGAGATAAAAGTAAAAGATAGGCCCTTAGTAGAGGGAAGCAGAGGTTGTCATGCGCTTTTACAGTTGGATGCATAAAATCTTAATGCGAAAGAACGTCACTTTATATTGCCACTTGTGATATGGACCTCTATTATGCAGTCTGTCGCTTTTATTTCTTCCATATCACACGATCGTATAAAGCTTATTTTCTCCCACACTTACTTATTAAGAGAGCATTTTTTATTGCTTGCACCGATGACAACTTACTTGGAGGATCTTACTCAATCCATAGGTAGGTATGGTGGACTCTCATGGCAAAACTGGTTTAAGGGTATTTGGAAGCACAAGTAGTATCTCTACTTGGTGCGTTGAATTTGGCTAGCATGAGGGGGAAAGGCAAGCTCAACCATGTTGGATGATCCATGACAATATAATTTATCTCAGATGTAAGAAAACATAACCCATTACATTGTCTTCCTTGTCCAACATCAACTCTTTAGCATGTCATATTTTAATGAGTGCTCACAATCATAAAAGATGTCCAAGATAGTATATTTATATGTGAAGACCTCTCTTTCTTTATTACTTCCTATTAATTGCAACGATGACCAAAACTATGTTTGTCAACTCTCAACAACTTTTATTCATCATACTTTTTCTATGTGAGCTCATTACTCTCCATAAGATCCATATGATCTCTTTGTTTCCTTTTTATTATTTTTATTTTCTTTTATTCACTTAGGATCATCGCAAAATAATCAAGCCCTTGACTCAACACTAATCTTTTATATATAGCTCACGGACTCGATTACATAGAGGAATTATAAAGCAAAACTCACAACTTGATTACTTATTTTGTATACGAGCTAACTCGATCATATTGAAAGCTTTGATCTCAGTTGGGGTAAGAAGATTGTGATCAAGTTGAAGGATGTCTTCTGTTGCCGGAGCTTGGTCCTCCGTGGCCTTCTTGATCCCTTCATCCTTGTTGATATCCATGGGTTCTTCTCTCTTCAGCTCTATCTTCATTAGCCAAGCATCGTTGCCCTCATTGTTGGAGGAGGAGGGAGACGACAAGATGTTTAGCTTCGACAACCCTGGCAGAAAACAGCTCGAAACAAGAACAAGAGATTTTTGGGTGATACGGTAGTCAAAACCTTCGGGAGGTTATATAATGAATTTTTACCGACCAAAATGCGTGTCGTGTAAGAAAATGGAATCCGGAGAGCGCACGAGGTGCCCACGAGGTAGGGGGCGTGCCCAGGGGGTAGGGCGCACCCTCCACCCTCGTGGAGCCCTCGTGTCCTTCCCGGACTGCTTCTTATTTTTCTATTTTTCTAAATATTCCAAAAGGGAGAAATATTGCCTTAAAAACAGTTTTGGAGTCAGTTTACTTACCGTACCACATACCTATTCCTTTTCGGAGTCTAAAAAGTTTCGGAAAGTGTCCCTTATGTATTCCTCCGGGGTTACGGTTTCAATAACATTGGTTTCAACATTTATGGGATTACCTGAGATATAATGTTTGATTCTTTGACCATTCACCACCTTCGAATTTGTGCCTTCGAAGTTGTTGATTTTTATGGCACTGGAACAATAGACCTCCTCGATAACGTGAGGACCTTCCCATTTAGAGAGAAGTTTTCCTGCAAAAAATCTTAAACAAGAGTTGTATAGCAATACATAATCACCTACATTAAACTCACGCTTTTGTATTCTTTTGTCATGCCATCTTTTAACTTTTTCTTTAAACAACATGGCATTTCCGTAGGCTTGGGTTCTCCATTCATCGAGTGAGCTAATATCAAATAACCTCTTCTCACCGGCAAGTTTAAAATCATAATTGAGCTCTTTAATAGCCCAATAAGCCTTATGTTCTAGTTCGAGAGGTAAATGACATGCTTTTCCATAAACCATTTTATACGAAGACATACCCATAGGATTTTTATATGCAGTTCTATAGGCCCATAATGCATCATCAAGTTTCTTGGACCAATTCTTTCTAGACCTATTGACAGTCTTTTGCAAAATTAATTTGAGCTCTCTATTACTCAATTCTACTTGACCACTAGACTGAGGATGATAAGGGCGTGCAATTCTATGATTAACATCATACTTAGCAAGCATTTTACGGAAAGCACCATGAATAAAATGTGAACCACCATCAGTCATTAAATATCTAGGGACTCCGAATATTGGAAAAATAACTTTTTTAAGCATTTTAATAGAAGTGTTATGATCAGCACTACTAGTTGGAATAGCTTCTACCCACTTAGTAACGTAATCAATAGCAACTAAAATATGTGTATATCCATTAGAGGAAGGAAAAGGTCCCATATAGTCAACGCCCCAAACATCAAATGGTTCAATAACGAGTGAATAGTTCATAGGCATTTCTTGACGTCTACTAATATTACCAATTCTTTGACATTCATCACAAGATAAGACAAACTTACGGGCATCCTTGAAGAGAGTAGGCCAATAAAAACCAGATTGCAATACCTTATGTGCAGTTCTATCTCCAGCATGGTGTCCTCCGTAAGCTTCAGAGTGGCACTTGCGTAGGATCTGTTCCTGTTCATGCTCAGGTACACAACGTCTAATAACACCATCTACTCCTTCTTTATAAAGATGTGGGTCATCCCAAAAGTAATGCCTCAAATCATAGAAGAACTTTTTCTTTTGCTGGTATGTGAAACTAGGTGGTATAAACTTAGCAACAATGTAATTAGCATAATCAGCATACCATGGAGCAGTATGAGAAGCATTTATGACATTTAGTTGCTCATCAGGAAAGCTATAATCAATATGAAGTGGGTCATCAAGCACATATTCTAACCTAGACAAGTTGTCTGCAACGGAGTTCTCAGATCCCTTTCTATCAACAATATGTAAGTCAAATTCTTGTAGCAAGAGAACCCATCTAATAAGTCTAGGTTTAGCATCTTTCTTTTCCATAAGATATTTAATAGCAGCATGATCAGTGTGAATAGTTACTTTAGAATCAACAATATAAGGTCTGAACTTATCACAAGCAAATACAACTGCTAAGAATTCCTTTTCAGTAGTAGCATAATTTCTTTGAGCATTGTCTAGGGTTTTACTAGCATATTGAATAACGTTTAATTTATTATCAACTCTTTGCCCTAGAACAGCACCTACAGCATAATCACTAGCATCACACATAATTTCAAAGGGTAAATTCCAATCAGATGGCTGAACAATAGGTGCAGAGATCAATGCTTTCTTAAGTATTTCAAATGCTTCTACACAATCATCATCAAAGACAAATGGTATATCTTTTTGTAATAAATTATTCAGAGGCCGAGAAATTTTTGAGAAGTCCTTAATGAACCTCCTATAAAATCCAGCGTGACCAAGGAAACTTCTTATACATTTGATGTCCTTGGGGCATGGCATCTTTTCAATAGAATCAACCTTGGCTTTATCAACTTCAATACCTCTTTCAGAAACTTTATGCCCCAAGACAATACCTTCATTAACCATAAAGTGGCACTTTTCCCAATTCAAGACAAGATTAGTTTCTTCACATCTCTGCAAAACTCGATCCAGATTGCTCAAGCAATCATCAAAAGAAGATCCATAGACGGAGAAATCATCCATGAAAACCTCACAAATCTTTTCACAAAAGTTAGAGAATATAGCCGTCATGCATCTTTGAAAGGTAGCAGGTGCATTACATAAACCAAAAGGCATACATCTATAAGCAAAAGTACCAAAAGGGCAAGTAAAAGTATTCTTTGATTGATCTTTAGCTGACACAGGTATTTCAGAGAAACTAGAATAACCATCTAGAAAGCAAAAATGTGTATGTCTAGATAATCTTTCTAGCATTTGATCGATAAAAGGTAAGGGGTAATGATCCTTTTTAGTGGCCTTATGTAACATCCCAAAATTCTAAATTTTGGAATGTTATAATAATTAAAATATATGATTGTTGATTGATTGTTGAGTGATTGATTGAGTGAAATTTATTAGAATTTCAAACTTTTGAAGTTTTGTTGAGAGGGAATAAAAAGGACTTTCCAAAAAAATCTGTTTGAAAATATTTGAATTTGGAAATATTTCAAACTTCATGCCACTCAATGATCCTCATGATTTCTTCAATGAAAGAGAGTGGGAAGTAAAGAAAAATTTCATTTTGAAGTTAGCATTTAACTTTTTTTGTTTTTAACTAGTGGCATTCAAAAACTTTTCTGACAAAGAACACTTGAACAAAAGTGTTGAGAGGGAGTAACATGACACCCCAAAAATGTTGGAATAAATTTTCCATAGAGTTTTGAAAGTCATTTTGATTTTTGTTTGAATTTAAAAAAAATGACTTTTCAAAAAGTATTTTATTTGCCCCTGGAAAATATCCCACTAAATTGGGCTTATTTTTCTGATCGTTTTGATATATAATACTCCTATATTTTATTTTTTTAATGATTTTTATTCACAGAATCTTTTTAAAAAGGAAAGGTATTTTTTTGGGCCAAATCCAGCCCGATCGCGCCAGATCATCTCCTTCCTCACAAACGGGATTTCGTTCCCGA
The DNA here is from genome assembly GCF_056163025.1 of Triticum urartu. Classification (NCBI taxonomy): domain Eukaryota; kingdom Viridiplantae; phylum Streptophyta; class Magnoliopsida; order Poales; family Poaceae; genus Triticum; species Triticum urartu. The sequence continues at coordinate 106,689,482 of NC_141875.1, read as the reverse complement.
GCACAGCCGCGTCGGCCATCGCCGGAGATCGCGGGATTCGCGAAATCCCTTGCCCCCTCCTCTAAACAAACCTCCCCCCTATAAATGGCCACCTCCCGCACCCATTCCCGCCCCTAGAGCCGCCTCTCCTCGCCCCACACTACCACGCCACCTCGCCGGAGTTTGCCGGACCACCACCGCCATTGCCGCCCTGCCCCACCACCTCCGGCCATCCCCGCCACCCACCGACCCCACCACTCGTTCCACCCCGCTCTTCCACCCCCGACCGTCCCTTCCCTGACGCCAGAGGGCCACTGGAGGACGTAGCCGGAGCTCCACCAGGACCCCATCACCGGAACTGCTACAGTAAATCCCGACCTACTGTTTTTTTCGTTCTGTTTTTAAAACAGAATAGTTTCAATCTTGTAAAATCCATAGTTAATTATCTACGAGGTATTTTTGAGTGATTCCAACTGCCTTGGATCAAATATTTTATGAAGTTTCTGTTAGTTCAATTTTATTTCACATTTGAGCAGTTTAAATTTGTGTTTGTATGAATTTTCTCAAATCACTAGATTTGAGCTATTTTGAGTTAGGAATATTATTTTTGACCGATTCTTTTTGCTCCTGGTCTCTAGGACCTTTGTTTATCCAGTAGTATTTAGTATTTTATTTCTAGGTTAATTTAAATTATGTTTTTAGCAAAACAGTATAGTTTTACTTATAGTTCTGTTTTAGCCATATATTTATTGTTTTTATTAGTTTTAAATTATTTCTTTTTGTCACTTTTGACAAAATTAGTTGTGTTTCTGTTAGACAACAGGAGAAAATTTTATTTTTCCTTAGTTTTGTATGAAAACTTCTATAGGTCATAGTTAGAGTTTTATAAAAGCTTTTTATTTGTTTCTTTTTGCAAATAAAATTTTATGAAAAATACTTTCTGTTAACTTAGTGTTTTACTTTTTATTTTCTATTAAATTATTAGTTTAGTGTTTTAATTGTTGTTATATTTTTTTTACTTAGGGCAAAACTATGTTAGATGCTTGTAGCAAAGTCATAGATTTTCGTTAGTAGTTTTTCTTTCTAGTTTTATTTGAAGCTTCTTTGGAATTTGTTTGAGTTTTATTATTGAGTTTTGTTGTTGTTTTGATTGTTATTTTGAGTGGTAGAATGATTGCTTATGTGAATGCCATGTTTATTATTATAGATTTCATCAGAGAGTTGCGTATAGTCTTATCAAGTTTCTGAGAGCATTATTATTCTTCATCAACTTACCAGGCAAGTTCACTTTGACCATGATTTCCATACCTATGTTTTATTTGCATGTAGTAGCACCCTTTCAATAATCCCTCCAGTAGTGATATTGATTTCTTGTAGTTGAGTAGAATGCATGAGGTAGGAACCCATCTCCCTGTTATCAAGCTCGGGACGTTATATAGTTTTAATGCTACGCTATAGTAGACGGGGTTTGGTATGAGTGCATGAGAGTGGTGTGAAGAAGGAGGACTCTACGTCAATGGCGACAACTTCATGATGGCATCGGCAAGGACTGCATCTTCAGGACTCCTCAAGATTTCGAGACTCGAGACAAGAATTTAATACACACTACTGGGTGAAGGACGGTTGACGGGCACCCTGGAGAAACCAGTGGTTGGCCGGGATGCATGGAGAAGCGCCATGACATCTTGCGGAAAACTTCACCCAGACTCAAAGAGACGGAAGAATACTTCATGCCCGGAAGCTTGCCTGTGCAACCGCAAGTCACTATGGGCTCTGGCTTGGTTGACCTTAGTTGTGACTCTAGCTGGGACGGTGCTAGCAGATGTAGAACTACGGTAGGATTGGATGAGCACCGGACAGTGGTCGGAGGAACTCTTCGGAAGACCATGTTTCGGTCATCTTGTTCTCAAACACCCTGAAGTGCGAGAATGTAAAGAGAGGGATCGAATCTTGCAGGTAAAGTGTACAAACCTCTGCAGAGGGTTAAAACCTAATCGATTAGCCATGTCCCCGGTTACGGACAATTTGAGCCTCTGGACTTGGATCTATCTCGGAACTCTCAACACCGGACTGCTAAATTAATTATGGGCAACTTATGATGATTTGGGCTATGAGACATCGGTTGGCGGAACCATGTCATGATAGAAAACTCTGTAGTACAGACTCCGGATAATCCCTTTGATGTAGGGAAAATAAAACCAGCTTTTACGCAAACAAAACTCAGATACAGAGCCACAAAGCCATACTACATATAGTATAGTTTATCATCTGTTTTCTCTTATGGTGATCTTGCCGGTACATTCAATGTACTGACCTACACGGCTGCAACGTCTCATGTTGCAGATATGTTTCTTCCGACGAGTAAGAGTTACGTCATAGGGTTACGGTCTACACTCAACCTGCCGATGGCGTTGATGGGACTCCACACCCGATTGTTTGTTTCCGCTGAGACTTATGAGGTATATATCAGTTTTACGTTATTTATACATGTGATTGCACTTTGATATATACATTGATGTACTGTGTGTGCCAGCATACCGAGCCAGGGATGGCACAGATACACAGAGGCTTGACCGTCTGAGGTCGGGTCGCTACAGATATGGTATCAAAGCACATGTTGACTATAGGACGTGACCCTAGAAATCGGAAAGCCCCTAGGATAGGAAATCTCTAAAACTTTATTTTCAAAAGAATCCATTACTTCTCATCTTTTCTGATTTTATCAAATATCCTTTCTTACCTCAAATAGTTAGAATATACCCTTTTCCCTTTTGACCACACGGAGGATCAACTGAAGCCGCTCCAAGAAGGACAAGATATCGGACAACCGATGACCATTTTAGAGTAAATAGGATTTCACCATGCATTAAAATAGTTGAAGCTACAACAGTTGAAGACTCCGGAGACTCGAAGAATCTGAAGACTCTAAAGATTTATTTGACTTTTAGAAGACCAAACCCCTGTTATATACTTACGTTAGATGCGACGATTTGTGAGATGTCATCTGTTTGATGTTTTTCCGACAGCCACAAATAAAACCCATTTTCAAAACTATTGCTTGTATTGTGTGTATCCCTCCCCACCCCTCTCTTATCTCACCCTAAAACCCTTGGACCCAGTAGATGATGAATGAAGTTGGACTGGTATTCTCTGGACCGAAAACCCAGCTGGAGGCAGAGCTATGGATTTAGAACATGGAGAATCACTTCGGGAGCAATTTGGTTTCAAGGAAGAGTGAAGTATCGTACTCTCTTCAGTACTTTGAAGGAAGTGCTGCAACATGGTGGCAGATGCATCAAGCTATACAGGGATGGAATGGAGCAAGGACTTGGGAAGAATTCAAGAAGACTCTGACAAGATCCCGTCTTATCCGGAAGCACCATGATACCCCAAGAAATAACCCTTGCGCCTGCAAGATTTGTGGAGAAATAGGACACACCCAGGAGGAACACAAGGATGGATGCCCTCATTGTGAGGAGAAACACCCAGCTGAGGAATGCCTAACTAGTCAGGTGACTTGTTTCTTGTGTGAAGGAACCACCCACTACCCAGGTCAGTGTCACATTTACCTCACGGTGCAACAAACTATTCAGAAGCAGGAAGAAGGAATGAAAGAAGCCCTCTGAGAAGTTATGAAAGAACCTGTGATTAAGGAAAGTGTTGAAGACCCTGATGGAGAAAGCCTCAACAGATTTTACTCCAATGCCTGTTATTCCTGTGGAGAAGAAGGACATTTTTCACAGTATTTCACCAAGGAAAGAAAAGAGTATCTGGGATACTTCCCAACAGAAGCAGTGGAGTTTGATCCACGAGGAATAGAACGTTTGATCAGAACGAAGAAAACCAGGAAGAGAAAACAAAGACACCCTCAGAACAACCCAATTTCTGCAAAAAGGTACAAGAGTCATGTTACCTGTTTTGAATGTAAGGACGTCGGGCATTATGTCAATGATTGTCTCGAAAGGAAGCAAGGAACTCAAGGAGCATGCACCATCACCAAGAAGCCTCGAGACATGCCGGAAGTTATTTTTTTCGTTGCAAGGAAGCAGGACATTTTGCTAGGGATTGTTCAAATCATGAGAAAGCTGGAGCTGAGTAGTGGAGATGTTCATATCAGTAATAAGGGTAGTAAGGAAAACACTTTTTCATGAGAATGCGGGGTTGAGTTATGTAATAGATTACTCAGAGATTGTAATAATTCATGACTCAATAAAGTTGATATGTCATATGCTGAAAGGCTTTAAGGAGTTGTTATGTTTTATCTTGGAAATTAATATTCTGGGTGAACATGGAAGAAAATGAGTTGTGATGCATAAACTGGATGTTGGAAATTGAGTTTGAAGTTTTGTTTGGATGATATGAATGTGTACCCAAGGAGATATGTACCTTATTCTGAGCACCATTTTTGTTTTACAACTGCAGATGACGACCCTTTATGAGTCTTTCCTTAAGGGCCCGGAAATGATCATGACCCTGACAAGTGATCATGATTACCCGAAGATCCTGAAGGACATGATGAAGCATATTCACCTTGAAGGAGATGCAGTCTACAAAGGCTACTCCTTCATGCAAAAGGGAGTGGAACTTTGGTATGTGGAGGTACACCTCCACCGTATGAAAGGAGTTTTCCCAAAGACGATGGGGCAATACTTTTTCATCTCACGTGTACCACAAGCAACTTTCTTCGATGCTGTTCGTGAAGCAGCCATGGAAGCCATAGGCCAGATCGGAGAAATACTTGGAGCAAGACTCCATTATACTCAGGAATACCTAAGAGAAGTGCATGCAGAGATGATGGAGGTGAAGCTCAAGGCCACCACGAGGAAACAGAAGATTGAAGATTTCAAGGAGCATGTCGCCCAATTCCAGTGGGATTGAAGAATCCTCAAGGAGGAAAAATGAATAAAGTTGGAAGTAATGCCTGACCATACCAAACCATGTGGGTGGCAGCATTTCTAATAAAGTACTTTTTGGAATTTGGATTTACGAAAAATGGTTAAGGATGTAATAAAAGATTTGCTATGAAAATAATATGATTTATGGATAAACTAGTGCATTTTTTTGGTGTGGCAGTACTCCGTAAAGCCACGGGATCAATGAAGAAAGAAAGGTGTTGTTCATGACGGTCCATAGAAAGGAGCCAGATGAAATAAGTTGGAGTTTGATTATGATGGTTACCCCAAGAGTATGACAAAATGAAGTACTATTGGATTTAAAGGATGTGCAATGTTGGAATATGGAACAACTATAACTCCACGGATGAGTTAACACTATGCAAGTGCTGAAGTGGACCCGTAACCCACAGGCCCAGGATTTGACCAAGGCACAAGCACAATCTTGTTGAAGAAAGAATTCTGGAAGAATCTGTGATTTGATCAGCAGACGTTACATAGGATGTTATGTAAACCCCGAGATCGTGAAGAAACAATATATGTTTTGTTTAGCTTACAGAATCAATGGATTTACCCGAACCCAGTTCGCGGACAAGAGAAATTTCTGCAAAGCTTGTGAGGATGCCCGAGTGTTAGAAATACGAGATTCGCTAAACCTTATACAGGGTAATGATCTGGGTGCGGAATGGATTGATCGCCATACCGACTTACTCTTATCATTCACTCTTGATATTTGGAATGGTAAATCTGAGAGACTTACCCATAGTAAAGTGACGACGCTCGTTGAAGCCTTGTTTAAGCCTTAGAATGGTATGATGATAAACCCATGTACATGGCAGCTGTTGCCAATCGTAGATTATACTGTGAGAATGAAGCCAAGGCCCTTTTTCTATAGAAACCATTAATGGTAGACCACCATGAGTATTTCGATAGTTGTCTAGAATGGACGCAGACCTATCAGCTAAGATCCAGTCTCGGACGAACTTCATCTTTGACGAAGCGACCAAAGAATTTGAGGAAAACGCTATGCTTCTTACAAAAGAGCGTTAATGAAGGAGCTATTGTAAGATATGTGAAGAGATAGATATTGTCGGCACTCCAGAGGAAGTATCTGAGTTTATTGGAACTGTAACCTTGCTTTTAAGTGTGGTAGCACCCCTGATCTTTCCGGCCAAAAGATTTGCTAGAAGACCCACCAACCCCTAACCTTTTTCTTGCTAGCCTCTTCGAATCTCGAGGACGAGATTCATTTTAAGTGTGGTAGTTTGTAACATCCCAAAATTCTAAATTTTGGAATGTTATAATAATTAAAATATATGATTGTTGATTGATTGTTGAGTGATTGATTGAGTGAAATTTATTAGAATTTTAAACTTTTGAAGTTTTGTTGAGAGGGAATAAAAAGGACTTTCCAAAAAAAATTCTGTTTGAAAATATTTGAATTTGGAAATATTTCAAACTTCATGCCACTCAATGATCCTCATGATTTCTTCAATGAAAGAGAGTGGGAAGTAAAGAAAAATTTCATTTTGAAGTTGGCATTTAATTTTTTTTGTTTTTAACTCAAAGTGGCATTCAAAAACTTTTCTGACAAAGAACACTTGAACAAAAGTGTTGAGAGGGAGTAACATGACACCCCAAAAATGTTGGAATAAATTTTCCATAGAGTTTTGAAAGTCATTTTGATTTTTGTTTGAATTTTAAAAAATGACTTTTCAAAAAGTATTTTATTTGCCCCTGGAAAATATCCCACTAAATTGGGCTTATTTTTATGATCGTTTTGATATATAATACTCCTATATTTTATTTTTTTTAAATGATTTTTATTCACAGAATCTTTTTAAAAAGGAAAGGTATTTTTTTGGGGCCAAATCCAGCCCGATCGCGCCAGATCATCTCCTTCCTCACAAACGGGATTTCGTTCCCGAGCACAGCTGCGTCGGCCATCGCCGGAGATCGCAGGATTCGCGAAATCCCTTGCCTCCTCCTCCAAACCGACCTCCCCCCTATAAAAGGCCACCTCCCGCACCCATTCCCGCCCCTAGAGCCGCCTCTCCTCGCCCCACACTACCGTGCCACCTCGCCGGAGTTCGCCGGACCACCGCCGCCATTGCCGCCCTGCCCCACCACCTCCGGCCATCCCCGCCACCCACCGACCCCACCACTCGTTCCGCCCCGCTCTTCCACCCCGACCGCCCCTTCCCTGATGCCAGAGGGCCACCGGAGGACGTCGCCGGAGCTCCACCAGGACCCCATCACCGGAACTGCTACAATAAATCCCGACCTACTGTTTTTTTTCGTTCTGTTTTTAAAACAGAATAGTTTCAATCTTGTAAAATCCATAGTTAATTATCTACGAGGTATTTTTGACTGATTCCAACTGCCTTGCATCATAAATTTTATGAGGTTTCTTTTAGTTCAATTTTATTTCACATTTGAGCAGTTTAAATTTGTGTTTGTATGAATTTTCTCAAATCACTAGATTTGAGCTATTTTGAGTTAGGAATATTATTTTTGCCCGATTCTTTTTGCTCCTGGTCTCTAGGACCTTTGTTTATCCAGTAGTATTTAGTATTTTATTTCTAGGTTAATTTAAATTAGGTTTTTAGCAAAACAATATTGTTTTACTTATAGTTCTGTTTTAGCCATTTCTTTATTGTTTTTATTAGTTTTAAATTATTTCTTTTTGTCACTTTTGACAAAATTAGTTGTGTTTGTGTTAGACAACAGGAGAAAAATTTATTTTTTTATTTTATTTTTCCTTAGTTTTGTATGAAAACTTCTATAGGTCATAGTTAGAGTTTTATAAAAGCTTTTTATTTGTTTCTTTTTGCAAATAAAATTTTATGAAAAATACTTTCTGTTAACTTAGTGTTTACTTTTTATTTTCTATTAAATTATTAGTTTAGTGTTTTAATTGTTGTTATGTTCTTTTTACTTAGGGAAAAACTATGTTAGATGCTTGTAGCAAAGTCATAGATTTTCGTTAGTAGTTTTTCTTTCTAGTTTTATTTGAAGCTTCTTTGGAATTTGTTTGAGTTTTATTATTGAGTTTCGTTGTTGTTTTGATTGTTATTTTGAGTGGTAGAATGATTGCTTATGTGAATGCCATGTTTATTATTATAGATTTCATCGGAGAGTTGCGTATAGTCTTATCAAGTTTCTGAGAGCATTATTATTCTTCATCAACTTACCAGGCAAGTTCACTTTGACCATGTTATCCATACCTATGTTTTATTTGCATGTAGTAGCACCCTGTCAATAATCCCTCCAGTAGTGATATTGATTTCTTGTAGTTGAGTAGAATGCATGAGGTAGGAACCCATCTCCCTGTTATCAAGCCCGGGACGTTATATAGTTTTAATGCTACACTATAGTAGACGGGGTTTGGTATGAGTGCATGAGAGTGGTGTGAAGAAGGAGGACTCTACGTCAATGGCGACAACTTCATGATGGCATCGGCAAGGACTGCATCTTCAGGACTCCTCAAGATTTCAAGACTCGAGACAAGAATTTAATACACACTACTGGGTGAAGGACGGTTGACGGGCACCCTGGAGAAACCAGTGGTTGGCCGGGATGCATGGAGAAGCGCCATGACATCTTGCGGAAAACTTCACCCAGACTCAAAGAGACGGAAGAATACTTCATGCCCGGAAGCTTGCCTGTGCAACCGCAAGTCACTATGGGCTCTGGCTTGGTTGACCTTAGTTGTGACTCTAGCTGGGACGGTGCTAGCAGATGTAGAACTACGGTAGGATTGGATGAGCACCGGACAGTGGTCGGAGGAACTCTTCGGAAGACCATGTTTCGGTCATCTTGTTCTCAAACACCCTGAAGTGCGAGAATGTAAAGAGAGGGATCGAATCTTGCAGGTAAAGTGTACAAACCTCTGCAGAGGGTTAAAACCTAATCGATTAGCCGTGTCCCCGGTTACGGACAATTTGAGCCTCTGGACTTGGATCTATCTCGGAACTCTCAACACCGGACTGCTAAATTAATTATGGGCAACTTATGATGATTTGGGCTATGAGACATCGGTTGGCGGAACCATGTCATGATAGAAAACTCTGTAGTACAGACTCCGGATAATCCCTTTGATGTAGGGAAAATAAAACCAGCTTTTACGCAAACAAAACTCAGATACAAAGCCACAAAGCCATACTACATATAGTATAGTTTATCATCTGTTTTCTCTTATGGTGATCTTGCCGGTACATTCAATGTACTGACCTACACGGCTGCAACGTCTCATGTTGCAGATATGTTTCTTCCGACGAGTAAGAGTTACGTCATAGGGTTACGGTCTACACTCAACCTGCCGATGGCGTTGATGGGACTCCACACCCGATTGTTTGTTTCTGCTGAGACTTATGAGGTATATATCAGTTTTACGTTATTTATACATGTGATTGCACTTTGATATATACATTGATGTACTGTGTGTGCCAGCATACCGATCCAGGGATGGCACAGATACACAGAGGCTTGACCGTCTGAGGTCGGGTCGCTACACCTTATTTTATTTGCGGAAATCAATTACCATCCTATAACCTGTAATAATTCTTTGAGGAATCAATTCATCTTTATCATTAGGAACGACAGTAATACCTCCCTTCTTAGGGACACAATGGACAGGACTTACCCACTGACTATCAGCAACGGGAGAAATTATACCTGCCTCAAGGAGCTTTAGTATTTCCTTTCTTACCACTTCCTTCATTTTAGGATTCAGCTGTCGTTGATGATCACGAACTGGTTTAGCATCTTCTTCCAAATTTATTTTATGTTGACATAGAGTGGTACTAATGCCCTTAAGATCATCAAGAGTATACCCAATAGCAGCACGGTGCTTCTTCAGAGTTTTCAATAATCTCTCTTCCTCATGCTCTGAAAGGTTAGCACTAATAATAACAGGATATATCTTTTTCTCACCAAGATAAGCATATTTAAGAGTATCAGGCAACGGTTTAAGCTCAAACACGGGATCACCCTTGGGTGGAGGAGGATCCCCTAGGATTTCAACAGGCAAATTGTGTTTCAGAATAGGTTCCTGTTTAAAGAATACTTCATCTATTACCCTTCTTTCATTGATAAACATATCATTTTCATGGTCTAGCAAATATTGTTCTAAAGGATCACTAGGAGGTACGGCAATAGAAGCAAGACCGATAATTTCATTCTTACTAGGTAATTCTTCTTCACGGCATTGTCTACTAAATTTAGAGAAATTAAATTCATGAGACATATCATCTAAACCGATAGTAACAACATCCTTTTTGCAATCTATCTTAGCATTAACAGTGTTTAAGAAGGGTCAATCAAATATAATGGGACAAAAGCTATCTTGTGGGGAACCAAGAACAAGAAAATCAGCAGGATATTTAGTTTTCCCACACAAGACTTCAACATCCCTAACAATTCCCATTGGTGAAATAGTATCTCTATTGGCAAGTTTAATTGTGACATCAATATCTTCTAACTCAACAGGTGCAATATCATGCATAATTTCTCTATATAGGCCAATAGGTATTGCACTAGCACTGGCACCCATATCACATAAACCATGATAACAATGGTCTCCTATTTTAACAGAAATAACAGGCATGCCTACCACAGGTCTAGGTTTATCTTTAACACAAGGTTTAGCAATTCTAGCAGTTTCATCAAAGAAATAAATAACATCCCCATCAATATTATCAGCCAAGAGATCTTTAACAATAGCAATATTAGGTTCAACTTTAATTCGCTCAGAAGGTGTATAAGTTTTAATATTGCTTTCACGAACCACAGTTGAAGCTTTAGCATGATCCTTTATCCTGACAGGGAAAGGTGGTTTCTCAACATAAGAAGTAGGAACAATAGGATCATTATAAGTGATAGTCTTTTCTTCAACTTTAATAGGTGGAGCTACTTTTACTTCTATGGGAGGATGATATTTAAACCACTTCTCCTTGGGGAGATCAACATAAGTAGCAAAAGATTCACAGAAAGAAGCTACTAACTCAGAGTCAAGTCCATATTTAGTGCTAAATTTACAGAAAACATCGGTATCCATAAAAAAATTTAACACAATCAAACCTAGGTGTCATACCTGACTCCTTACCTTTGTCGAGGTCCCAATCTTCAGAGTTACATTTAATTCTTTCCAATAAATCCCATTTGAATTCAATAGTCTTCATCATAAAAGAGCCAGCACAAGAAGTATCAAGCATGGTGCGATTGCTATCAGAAAGCCGAGCATAAAATTTTTGAATAATCATTTCTCTTGAGAGCTCATGATTGGGGCATGAATATAACATTGATTTAAGCCTCCCCCAAGCTTGAGCGATGCTTTCTCCTGTAGGATAAAACTTCTGATGAAATTCCAATTTCAATCGTTTGTAGTTCCATGACCCCGTATCATCACATAGCCTATACCATGTCGATACATCTCCCTTCAAAGATAAAGGGAAGACCTTCTTATTAACAACATCTCTGGGTACACCTACAAGCTTAAATAATCCACAAACTTCATCCAGATATATTAGATGCTCATCAGGATGCTTTGTTCCATCTCCTACAAAAGGATTAGCTAGCAGTTTTTCTATCATACCCGAAGGAATTTCGAAGCAGACATTTTCATTTTCAATAGGTTCAGTAGATTGAGGAGAAACTCTTTGCTCTACTGGTCGGGGTGAAGATACCCCGAACAAGCCCCTCAGAGGATTACTTTCCATAGTAACAAGTGACAGTAAATTTCAGCACACTATATAAATTTTTCCTTACCAAATTCCACCTACCAAAGGCGCTTCACTCCCCGGCAACGGTGCCAGAAAAGAGTCTTGATGACCTGCAAGTATAGGGGATCTATCGTAGTCCTTTCAACAAGTAAGAGTGTCGAACCCAATGAGGAGCAGAAGGAAATGATAAGCGGTTTCCAGCAAGGTATTCTCTGCAAGTACTGAAATAAGTGGTAACAGATAGTTTTGTGATAGGATAATTTGTAACGAGCAACAAGTAACAAAAGTAAATAAAGTGCAGACAAGTGGCCCAATCCTTTTTGTAGCAAAGGACAAGCCTGGTATTAAGGTAAATGGGTATATCGTCAAGCTAGTTTTCATCACGTTCATATAATTCACGTTCGGTACTCTGATAATTTGGTATGTGGGTGGACCGGTGCTTGGATATTGTCCTTACTTGGACAAACATCCCACTTATGATTAACCTCTATTGCAACCATCCAAAACTACAACAAAAGTATTAAGGTAAATGATACGTCTCCAACATATCTACTTGTCCAAACACTTCTGCCCTTGTTTTGGACTCTAACTTGCATGATTTGAATGGAACTAACCCGGACTGACGCTGTTTTCAGCAGAATTACCATGGTGTTATTTATGTGCAGGAGCAAACGTTCTCGGAATGACCTGAAACTTCACGGAGCCACTTTTCAGAAAATAAGAAAAATACCTGCAAAAGATGAAGGCCAGGGGGCCCACCACCTCTCCATGAGGGTGGGGGCACGCCTGCCCCCTAGGGCGCCCCCCTACCTCGTGGGCCCCCTGTTGACTCTCCGACTCCAACTCCAACTCCATATATTGAGTTTCGGGGAGAAAAAAAACAAGGAGAAGAAATCATCGCGTTTTACGATACGGAGCCGCCGCCAAGCCCTAAAACCTCTCGGGAGGGCTGATCTGGAGTCTGTTAGGGGCTCCGGAGAGGGGAATCCATCGCCATCATCATCATCAACCATCCTCCATCACCAATTTCATGATGTTCACCGCCGTGCGAGAGTAATTCCATCGTAGGCTTGCTGGACGGTGATGGGTTGGATGGGATCTATCATGTAATCGAGTTAGTTTTGTTAGGGTTTGATCCCTAGTGTCCACTATGTTCTGAGATTGATGTTGCTATGACTTTGCTATGCTTAATGCTTGTTACTAGGGCCCGAGTGCCATGATTTCAGATCTGAACCTATTATGTTTTCATCAATATATGAGTGTTCTTGATCCTATCTTGCAAGTCTATAGTCACCTATTATGTGTTATGATCCGTTAACCCCGAAGTGACAATAATCGGGATACTTACCGGTGATGATCGTAGTTTGAGGAGTTCATGTATTCACTATGTGTTAATGCTTTGTTCCAGTACTCTATTAAAAGGAGGCCTTAATATCCCTTAGTTTCCGTAAGGACCCCACTGCCACGGGAGGGTAGGACAAAAGATGTCATGCAAGTTCTTTTCCATAAGCACGTATGACTATATTCGGAATACATGCCTACATTACATTGATGAACTGGAGCTAGTTCTGTGTCACCCTAGGATATGACTGTTACATGATGAACCGCATCCGGCATAATTCTCCATCACTGATCCATTGCCTACGAGCTTTCCATATATTGTTCTTCACTTATTTACTTTTCCGTTGCTATTGCTATCATCACTACAAAATAACGAAAACATTACTTTTACAATTGTTACCTTTTGCTACCGTTATCACCACTATCATATTACTTTGCTACTAAACACTTCGATGCAGATATTAAGTTTCCAGGTGTGGTTGAATTGACAACTCAGCTGCTAATACTTGAGAATATTCTTTGGCTCCCCTTGTGTCGAATCAATAAATTTGGGTTGAATACTCTACCCTTGAAAACTGTTGCGATCCCCTATACTTGTGGCTTATCAAGACTATTTTCTGGCGCTGTTGCCGGGGAGCATAGCTCTATTCTTTGAGTCACTTGGGATATATATCTTCTTATCATTATGAAGAACTTGAGATATCCAAAAACCAAGATCTATCCCTCAACTACGAGGGGAGGTAAGGAACTGCCATCTAGCTCTGCACTTGATTCACCTTCTGTTATGAGTAAGTTTGCGACACCTACACCTGCTTCTGCTATTCGTTCTGATATGTCGCATGTTATTGATGATGCCACTTCTGCTATGCATGATACTTATGATGAAACTACCTCTATGCCTGATACTACTGTGCCACTTAGTGATTTTCTTGATGAACAACTTGCTAGGGCTAGAGAGATTGAAAATATTGAATCTGATGATACTGATGAAAGTGATGATGAAGAATCACTTGTTATTCCTAAGGGTTATGTTTTTTATCAAGAAGCTTCTTTAGCTATTTTAGCTTGCGAAAATAGAAATGAATTCAAAATATTATTAGCTAGATGGAGTAAGCAATCTCTAAATGCTAGAATGAAACCTGACCCTGCTTTTGCTACTTCACCTATCTTTGTTACTGATAAGGATTATGAATTCTCTGTTGATCCTGATATAATTACTTTGGTTGAATTTGATCCTTTTCATGGTTATGAATCTGAAACTGTTGTGGCACATCTTACTAAATTGAATGATATAGCCACCCTGTTCACTAAAGATGAGAGAACTCATTACTTTTATATCCTTAAAATATTTTCGTTCTCATTAAAGGGTGATGCTAAGATATGGTTTAGTTCTCTTGATCCTGGTTGTGTGCGTAGTCCCCAGGATATGATTTATTACTTCTCAGCTAAATATTTCCCTGCTCATAAGAAACAAGCTGCTTTAAGGGATATATATAATTTTGTGCAAATTGAAGAAGAGAGTCTCCCACAAGCTTGGGGGAGGCTTCTCCAATTACTTAATGCTTTTCCTGATCATCCTCTTAAGAAAAATGAAATACTTGATATCTTTTATAATGGACTAACCGATGCCTCCAGAGATTACCTGGATAGTTGTGTTGGTTCTGTTTTCAGGGAAAGAACACCGGATGAAGCTGAAATTCTATTGAATAATATGTTGACAAATGAAAATAATTGGACACCTCCGGAGCCTATTCCTAAACCAACTCCGAGAAGAGTGGTATTCTATTTCTCAGTCTAGAAGATATGCAAGAGGCAAAGAAATCTATGAAAGAGAAAGGTATTAAAGCTGAAGATGTTAAGAATTTACCTCCTATTGAAGAAATACATGGTCTTAACTTACCGCCTGTTGAAGAAACATATAATCTTAATCCTTTACCTATTGAAGAAACTCATGGTCTTGATAACCCGACATAGGTAGTAAAGGTAAATTCTCTCTATAGATATGATAAAGCTGAAATCCCATTTACTAAATTTGCTAGCCCATGCTTAGATGAGTTTGATAAATTTATGGCTAAGCAAGAAGATTTTAATGCTTATTTTGGTAGACAATTGAAATACAATTCAAATATGCTTGGACACTTGGTTGATTATATAGCTAATGTTAAAGGTGAACTTAAACTTATTAGTAAACATGCTTCTACGGTTACCACTCAAGTAGAACAAGTACTTAAAGCTCAAAATGATTTGCTCAATGAATTGAATAGTAAAGATAATGATTATGCTGTTAGAGTGGCTACTAGAGCTGGTAGAATGACTCAGGAACCTTTGTATCCTAAAGGCCACCCTAAGAGAATTGAGCAAGATTCTCAGAGAAATAACATAGATGTACCTAGTTCTTCTAAAAAGAAGAAAAAGAAAAATGATAGGACTTTGCATGCTTCTAGTGATCCTATTGCTGAAACACCTGAGAATCCAAATGATATTTCTATTTCTGATGCTGAAACTCAATCTGGCAATGAACCTAAAACTAGTGATAATGCTAATAATAATGTTCATAACGATGCTCAACCTAGTAATGATAATGATATAGAAATTGAACCTGCTCCTGATCTTGATAACCCATAATCAAAGAATCAACGTTATAATAAGAAAGACTTTGTTGCTAGGAAACATGGTAAAGAAAGAGAGCTTGGGTTCAGAAACCCATGCCTTTTCCTCCCAAACCATCCAAGAAAAAGGATGATGAGGATTTTGAGCGCTTTGCTGAAATGATTAGACCTATCTTTTTGTGTATGTGATTAACTGATTTTCTTAAAACCAATCCTTATGCTAAGTACATGAAAGATATTATTACAAATAAAAGAAAGATACCGGAAGCTGAAATTTCCACCATGCTTGCTAATTATACTTTTAAGGGTGGAATACCAAAGAAACTTGGAGATCCAGGAGTGCCCACTATACCATGCTCCATTAAAAGAAACTATGTTAAAACTGCTTTCTGTGATCTTGGAGCCGGTGTTAGTGTTATGCCTCTCTCTTTATATCGTAGACTTGATTTGAATAAGTTGACACCTACTGAAATATCTTTGTAAATAGCTGATAAATCAACTGCTATACTTGTCGGTATTTGTGAGGATGTGCCTGTTGTAGTTGCAAATGTTACTATTTTAGCGGACTTTGTTATTCTTGATATTCCTGAGGACGATAGTATGTCTATTATTCTTGGAAGACCCTTTTTGAATACTGCAGGGGCTGTTATTGATTGCACTAAAGGCAATGTCACTTTTCATGTTAATGGTAATGAGCATACGGTACACTTTCCGAGGAAACAACCTCAAGTTCATAGTATCAACTCTATTGGAAAAATGCCATCGATTATATTTGGAGGTTTTGAATTTCCTCTTCCTACTGTCAAGAAGAAATATGATATTCTTATTATTGGGGATGTGCATATCCCCGTTGAGGTAACATAGTGTTATTCGAAATTTCTCTAGTTCCATGTTATTCGGAATGAGTTCGTTAACAAGACTTGATCAACCTTGTTAGTGGATTCCTTTTGATGATCATGAGATGGATGAAACTAGAAGGCACAACCTTTTGTACCCTCCTTTTACTTTCTATTATTTATATTAAATAAAATAAAATAAATATTTTTCTGTCTGTTATCTGATTATCCGTGCAATATAAAAATACCTCGAAAATAAAAGTTCTCCAAATGCCATGAAATTTAAATATGATTTTTTCCAGAATATTTGAGAATATTTGGCACAAAGAACACAGCAGGGGGGTCAACCACCTGCCCACGAGGGTAGAGGGCACGCCCCCTGCCTCGTGGGCCCATGGTGGCCCTCGTCCACTTATCCTTTCACCCATACACTCCTTCTTCCTCCCCCAAACACGAATAACCAGCTCAAACCCGAGTCCAAGCTCATCTTGTTGCCATTTTAGATCTCCTTGCTCAAAGCACCTCCCACAAAACTGCTTGGGGAGATTGTTCCTTGGTATGTGACTCCTCCATTGGTCCAATTAGTTTTTGTTCTAGTGCTTTATTCATTGCAAATTTGTGTTGCTTAGGTGACCCTATTCTTGAGCTTGCATGTTAAATTTATATGGTTCCAAGTAGTTTTGATGCATGATATAGGCTCTAGGCACTTGTAGGACTAGTTGCTATCAATATTATTGAGTTTGGTTTACTTTTATTTTGAAGTTACTAAAAATTTCAGAATTTTTCAGAGGAAGAAAATGCTTAGGAAAATGTTCCAAGGTGGTTCTTCAAGGAAGCAAGGACCCAGGCTTGCAATGCGTGATGCTGATGACGAGCCACCAAGAGACGCTCCAGTGCGTCCTTGTGAATGGCCCTTTGAGAACTTTATGGATCGAGCGGGAATTAAGGAAGAATTCAACGCATATTTGCGTAACGCTGATCTTGTGAGCTTCGAGGAAGAGAAGTGCAGCCAGTATCACAACCTCACCAGTACCTTTGTGAGGAGGTTTGAATTTTCAACTTCACGTAATTCTCCAACTGTCATGTTTGATCTTTATGATAAATCTTACACTATGGACTTGGAGGATTTTACCACTGCTTGCAAACTTCCACAACGGGGTAGTATAAGGGATCCTCGCAAATCTGAATTTAGAGATTTTCTTGCTAACATAACTGTGGGAGAATCTAGAGATATTACACAAGCTACCATAGGGAGCATTCACTTTCCTGCTATACATTATTTTGCTCTCTTCATAGGTAGATGCATTAATGGTAAATATGAGGCATGTCACATGTGTGTCCCTGATCTTAGTATTCTTATGAGTGCTGTGTTAGGAGACAAATCATATAATTTGGGAGCCATTGTTGCACGTAGGTTGCATCTTAATAGACTTAACGGAGATTTCTTTGGTGGAATTTATGCAACCCGCATAGCTAATTTTCTTGGTATAGCCATACGCAAAGATGATATTGAATTACCTCCTGCTTATCTAGATTTTAATGCTATGGTTCACCACCAGTTTGTCGAGAGGAACGAATCACCTCTCTAGTATCGACTAATCTTTGACAGACGTCGTGCTGTCCGTATTACTCTCCCTGCTCCTGTCTTCTTTGATTATCAGGCAAGAGGAGGATATACTATTACCAGAGAGGAGGCAGATGAGTACGAGAGGAGAGAGGAGGCCGCTCGTCGCCACGCTGCAGCTCAACAGGCGATAGCCGCTGCATCGCAGTACGACCCCAGCTACTATTATGGATATTCGCCAGGCCAGCCGTGGCCATAGACTAACTTAGGCCAAAATCCTAAGCTTGGGGGAGTACATATTTCCCACCGACATTACATTTATGTTCACACACTCATTGCTAGATGTCGGTGCTCATACTTTTTCATTGTATCATCCATGCTAGTTTATTTTCCTTTTTATGCTTTCTTCTTGTGTGTTTAATAAACCTTAAGAAAAACCAAAAAAAATTAGTTGTAACTTTTAGTTAGTTTAATTTCCATGCTTGTAGTAGTAATCAAAAAGAAAACCCAAAAAGATTTCCTGTTTGCTTGATGGGAGCTTTCCCGTATAAATAGTTTTATTTATTTTCTTTCCTTTGGGGGTCGATAGGAGAAGACCATAATTAAATTGTTGAAGTGGCTCTTATATGAATTATTGTTGATCTGACAAAAGAGCCCATATTGCCTTGTCTTCTCCTGTTTATTGAATGCTTGCAGATTCCAGCTTAGTCCAATGCACATGCACTATTATTATTATTCACATCATTCGATCGTGCAAGTGAAAGGCAATTATGATGATACATGATGAACTGGCTGAGATGAGAAAAGCTAGTATGAACTCGACCTCTTTTGTTTTTGTAAATATGATTAGCTTGTCGTTCCTGATTCAGCCTATTATGAATAAACATGTTTGCAATGACAACTAGAGATCATAGTTTCTTGTGCCATGCTTGATTAGCTATGAGTTATAATGGTTTACCGTGTGTGCCAACATGCTATTAAAATGGTTATGATGTGGTATGATAGGGTGGTATCCTCCTCTGAATGATTTAAATGACTTGACTTGGCATAGGTTCATGCATGTAGTTGAAACAAAATCAACATAGCCTTCACGATATTTATGTTCATGGTGGATTGTATCCTCCTCATGGTTTCATTCGGTGTTGATTAATTTTAATGCATGTCAATGACTGTTGTCGCTCTCTAGCTGGTCGCTTCCCAGTCTTTTGCTAGCCTTCACCTGTACTAAGCGGGAATACTTCTTGTGCATCCAATCACTTAAACCCCAAAGTTATTCCACATGAGTCCACTATACCTACCTATATACGGTATCTACCTGCCATTCCAAGTAAATTTGTATGTGCCAAAATCTAAACCTTCAAATAAATATCCTGTTTTGTATGCTCGAATAGCTCATGTATCAACTAGGGTTGTCTGTATCTTCCATGTTAGGCGGGTTATTCTCAAGAGGAATGGACTCCGCTCCTCACCCACGAGATAAATGGCTGGTCACCGGGATGCCCAGTCCCATGCTTTATGCAAACTAAATCAAAATAATTGCAAACAAAACTCCCCCTGGGACTCTTGTTAGTTGGAGGCACTTGTTGTTTCGAGCAATCCATGGATTGATGCTTGTTGGTGGAAGGGGGAGTATAAATTTTACCATTCTGTTTGGGAACCGCCTATAATGTGTGTAGCATGGAAGATATCGCCATCTCTTGGTTGTTATGTTGACAATGAAAGTATACCACTCAAAATATTATCCACCTTTGTTTCAAAACCGAGCTCTGGCACCTCTACAAATCCCTGCTTCCCTTTGCGAAGGGCCTATCTATTTACTTTTATGCTGAGTCATCATCCTCTTATTAAAGAGCACCAGTTGGAGAGCACCACTGTTATTTGCATTCATTATTGTTAGTTTACATTGAGTATGACTTGACTGGATCTCTTTTACCATGAATTACAATGTCTAGTCAGTCCTTGGTCTTTAAAGGTGCTCTGCATTTATGTTTTGCGGTCTCAGAAAGGGCTAGCGAGATACCATCTTGTTATATCATATTATGATTGTTTTGAGAAAGTGTTGTCATCTGAGATTTATTATTATTGCTCGCTAGTTGATTATGCTATTTATATGAGTAAACTTGAGACCTATGCGTTATTGTGAATGTGGTTAGTTATAATCTTTGCTGAAAACTTGAATGCTGGCTTTACATATTTACAACAACAAGAGCAAACAGAGTTTGTAAAAGTTTTTCTTTATCACTTTCAGTTTATCAATTGAATTGCTTGAGGACAAGCAAAGGTTTAAGCTTGGAGACGTTCTTTTGCCCTTGTTTTGGACTCTAACTTGCATGATTTGAATGGAACTAACCCGGACAGACGCTGTTTTCAGCAGAATTACCATGGTGTTATTTATGTGCAGGAGCAAACGTTCTCGGAATGACCTGAAACTTCACGGAGCCACTTTTCAGAAAATAAGAAAAATACCTGCAAAAGATGAAGGCCAGGGGGCCCGCCACCTATCCACGAGGGTGGGGGCGTGCCTGCCCCCCTAGGGCGTGCCCCCCTACCTCGTGTGCCCCTTGTTGACTCTCCGACTCCAACTCCAACTCCATATATTGAGTTTTGGGGAGAAAAAATCAAGGAGAAGAAATCATCGCGTTTTACGATACGGAGCCGCTGCCAAGCCCTAAAACCTCTCGGGAGGGCTGATCTGGAGTCCGTTCGGGGCTCCGGGGAGGGGAATCCGTCGCCATCGTCATCATCAACCATCCTCCATCACCAATTTCATGATGCTCACCGCCGTGCGTGAGTAATTCCATCGTAGGCTTGCTGGACGGTGCTACCTCTTGAGCACTGCGTTGGATTTCCCCGAAGAGGAAGGGATGATGCAGCAAAGTAGCATAAGTATTTCCCTCAGTTTTTGAGAACCAAGGTATCAATCTAGTAGGAGGCTACGCTCGAGTCCCTCATACCTACACAACAACAATAGCTCAACGCAACCAACGCGCTTAGGGGTTGTCAATCCCTTCACGGTCACTTACGAAAGTGAGATCTGATAGAGATGATAAATAATATTTTTGGTATTTTTGGTATAGAGATGCAAAGTAAATAAAGTAAAATCAAAGTAAAAGCAAAGCAATAATAAAGTAATGGAGATTGATATGATGAGAAAGAGACCCGGGGGCCATAGGTTTCACTAGTGGCTTCTCTCAAGAGCATAAGTATTCTATGGTGGGTGAACAAATTACTGTTGAGCAATTGACAGAATTGAGCATAGTTATGAGAATATCTAGGTATGATCATGTATATAGGCATCATGTCCGAGACAAGTAGACCGAAACGATTCTGCATCTACTACTATTACTCCACTCATCGATCGCTATCCAGCATGCATCTAGAGTATTAAGTTAAAAACAGAGTAACGCCTTAAGCAAGATGACATGATGTAGAGGGATAATTTCATGCAATATGATAAAAAACCCCATCTTGTTATCCTCGATGGCAACAATACAATACGTGCCTTGCTGCCCCTTCTGTCACTAGGAAAGGACACCGCAAGATTGAACCCAAAGCTAAGCACTTCTCCCATGGCAAGAACAACCAATCTAGTAGGCCAAACCAAACTGATAATTTGAAGAGACTTGCAAAGATAACCAATCATACATAGAAGAATTCAGAGAAGATTCAAATATTATTCATAGATAGATTGGATCATAAACCCACAATTCATCGGTCTCAACAAACACACCGCAAAAAGAAGATTACATCGAATAGATCTCCACAAGAGAGGGGGAGAACATTGTATTGCTATGGACCCGTAGGTTTGAAGTAAACTACTCACACTTCATCGGAGGGGCTTGGATGATGATGTAGAAGCCCTCCGTGATCGATGCCCCCTCCGGCGGAGCTCCGGAACAGGCCCCAAGATGGGATCTCGTGGATACAAAAAGTTGAGGCGGTGGAATTGGGTTTTTGGCTCCGTCCCCGATCGTTTGGGGTACGCGGATATATATATAGGAGGAAGAAGTATGTCAGTGGAGCTTCGAGGGGCCCACGAGGCAGGGGGCGCGCCCTAGGGGGGCGCCCCCTGCCCTCGTGACCACCTCGTGCCTTCTTGACGGAGGGTCCAAGTCTCCTGGATCTTATCTGATGAGAAAATCACGTTTCCGAAGGTTTCATTCCGTTTGGACTCCGTTTGATATTCCTTTTCTCTGAAACCCTAAAACAGGCAAAAAAAACAGCAATTCTGGGTTGGGCCTCCAGTTAATAGATTAGTCCCAAAAATAATATAAAAGTGGAAAATAAAGCCCAATAATGTCTAAAACAGTAGATAATATAGCATGGAGCAATCAAAAATTATAGATACGTTGGAGACGTATCAAGCATCCCCAAGCTTAATTCCTGCTCGTCCTCGAGTAGGTAAATGATAAAAACAGAATTTTTGATGCGGAGTGCTACTTGGCATAATTTTAATGTAATTCTTCTTAATTTTGGTATGAATATTCAGATCCGAAAGATTCAAGACAAAAGTTCATATTGACAAAAAATGATAATATTTCAAGCATACTAACTAAGCAATTATGTCTTCTCAAAATAACATGGCCAAAGTAAGTTCATCCCTACAAAATCATATAGTTTAGTCATGTTTCATTTTCGTCACACAAGAATGCTATCATCATGCACAACCCCGATGACAAGCCAAGCAATTGTTTCATACTTTAGTAATCTCAAACCTATAAACTTTCACGCAATATATGAGCGGGAGCCATGGACATAGCACTATGGGTGGAATAGAATATAATGAGGGGGTTATGTGGAGAAGGCAAAAAAGGAGAAAGTCTCACATCAGCGAGGCTAATCAATGGGCTATGGAGGTGCCCACCGATTGATGTTAATGCAAGGAGTAGGGATTTCCATGCAACGGATGCACTAGAGCTATAAATATATGAAAGCTCAACAAAAGAAACTAGTGGGTGTGCATCCAACTTGCTTGCTCACGAAGACCTAGGGCACTTGAGGAGGCCCATTGTTGGAATATACAAGCCAAGTTCTATAATGAAAAATTCCCACTAGTATATGAAAATGATAACATGAGAGACTCTCTACTATGAAGATCATGGTGCTACTTTGAAGCACAAGTGTGGTAAAAGGATAGTAACATTGTCCCTTCTCTCTTTTTCTCTCATTTTTTTGGGCCTTCTCTTTTTTTATGGCCTTTCTCTTTTTTTTATTCCTCACTTGGGACAATGCTCTAATAATGATGATCATCACACTTCTATTTATTTACAACTCAATGATTACAACTCGATACTAGAACAAAGATGACTCTATGTGAATGCCTCCGGCGGTGTACCGGGATATGCAATGAACCAAGAGTGACATGTATGAAAGAATTATGAACAGTGGCTTTGCCACAAATACTATGTCAACTACATTCATGCTAAGCAATATGACAATGATGAATGTGTCATGATGAATGGAATGATGGAAAGTTGCATGGCAATATATCTCGGAATGGCTATGGAAATGCCATAATAGGTAGGTATGGTGGCTGTTTTGAGGAGGATATAAGGAGGTTTATGTGTGAAAGAGCGTATCATATCACGGGGTCTGGATGCACCGGCGAAGCTTGCTCCAACTCTCAATATGAGAAAGGGCAATGCACGGTACCGAAGAGGCTAGCAAGGATGGAAGGGTCAGAGTGCGTATAATCCATGGACTCAACATTAGTCATAAAGAACTCACATACTTATTGCAAAAATCTACAAGTCATCAAAAACCTCGGCACTACGCGCATGCTCCTAGGGGGATAGATTGGTAGGAAAAGACCATTGCTCGTCCCCGACCGCCACTTATAAGGAAGACAATCAAATAACACCTCATGTTTCAAATTTGTTGCATAACGTTTACCATACGTGCATGCTACGGGACATGCAAACCTCAACACAAGTATTTCTCAATTTAACAACTACTCAACTAGCATGACTTTGATATTATTACCTCCATATCTCAAAACAATCATCAAGCATCAAACTTTTCTTAGTATTCAACACACTCATAAGAAAGTTTTATTATTAATCTTGCATACTAAGCATATTAGGATTTTAAGCAAATTACCATGCTATTAAGACTCTCAAAATAATCTAAGTGAAGCATGAGAGATCAATAGTTTCTATAAAACAAATCCACCACCGTGCTCTAAAAGATATAAGTGAAGCACTAGAGCAAAACTATAAAGCTAAAAAGATATAAGTGAAGCACATAGAGTATTCTATCAAATTCCAAATCATGTATGGCTCTCTCAAAAGGTGTGTACAGCAAGGATGATTGTGGTAGACTAACAAGCAAAGACTCAAATCATAAAATACGCTCCAAGCAAAACACATATCATGTGGTGAATAAAAATATAGCTCCAAGTAAAGTTACCGATAGAAGTAGACGAAAGGGGGGATGCCTTCCGGGGCATCCCCAAGCTTTGGCTTTTAGGTGTCCTTAGATTATCTTGGGGATGCCATGGGCATCCCCAAGCTTAGGTTCTTGCCACTTCTTGTTCCATAATCCATCAAATCTTTACCCAAAACTTGAAAACTTCACAACACAAAACTTAAAGTAGAAAATCTCGTGAGCTCCGTTAGCGAAAGAAAACAAAAGACCACTTCAAGGTACTGTAATGAACTCATTCTTTATTTATATTGGTGTTATACCTACTGTATTCCAACTTCTCTATGGATTATAAACTATTTTACTAGCCATAGATTCATCAAAATAAGCAAACAACACACGAAAAACAGAATCTGTCAAAAACAGAACAGTCTGTAGTAATCTGTAGCTAGCGCAAGATATGGAACCCCAAAAATTCTAAAATAAATTTCTGGACGTGAGGAATTTATATATTAATCATCTGCAAAAATAATTAACTAAATATCCCTTTCCAAATAAAAATGATAGCAGTTCTCGTGAGCGCTAAAGTTTATGTTTTTTACAGCAAGTTCAATCAAGACTTTCCCCAAGTCTTCCCAACGGTTCTACTTGAAACAAACACTAATTAAACACCAAAAGCACAACCAAAACAGAGGCTAAATAATTTATTTATTACTAAACAGGATCAAAAAGTAAGGAATAAAAATAAAATTGGGTTGTCTCCCAACAAGCGCTATCGTTTAACGCCCCTAGCTAGGCATAACAAGCAAGAATAGATCTAGGTATTGCCATCTTTGGTAGGCAATTCTTCGATGAGGCATCTATCTCCCTTAGGAATTTCTTTCTTTCTAGTGATTATCAAACTCTTAGGCACAAGATCGAAAAATTCATTTGTAGCAAGTGGTTCCTTAATGATAGCAAAGAGATTGGGATGAATACTTATAGATTTAAGATCCGTAGTTTCCTTAATAGATGAGTCACCCTTATTTTTAGAAACATACATAAGCTTGGAAATTTTAGTAGGAGGACTTGGAGTAGTCTTTACGGAAGAAAAAGCGGTTCCCAAGTTTGTAATGATACCCTCAAGTTTATCAATTCTAGTAGAATCTAAGTTTATCTTCTCATTAACTATGGGTTCCTTTTCCTTAATATTTTTCAGAGTCATTCCTACCTTAGATCCATATTGAGTAATTTGATTCTGGATCTTTTTATCTATATTTTCAATTAATTCAATAGTAGCAACTTTATTTTCAATAATTTCAAGTCTTTGCATAACATGCTCCAAAGTTAACATAGTTCCATTAACCAAAAGAGGTGGTGAACCAAATAAATCTAACATATCATTATAAGAATCAAAAGTATGGCTACCCAAGAAATTCCCTCCAGTAATGGTATCAAGGATATATCTATACCAAGGATTAACACCTACATAAAAATTGCGGAGAAGAACTGAAGTAGATTGCTTCCTGGTAGATCTATTTTGAGCATTGCAAATTCTATACCAAGCATCTTTTAAATTTTCTCCCTCCCTTTGTTTAAAATTTAGAACTTCATTCTCGGGAGACAAAGGAGAAGATAAGAGACTAGCCATGACGACAAGCAAACAAACTAACACATGAGCAAACAAACGGGCAAAAGGCAAATGGAGAAAGAGAGGGAGGATAGAGAGAGAGAGGGCGAATAAAACGGCAAGGGTGAATTGGGGGGAGAGGAAAATGAGAGGCAAATGGCAAATAATGTAATGCGGGAGATAGGGATTGTGATGGGTACTTGGTATGTTGACTTTTGCGCAGACTCCCCGGCAACGGCGCCAGAAATTCTTCTTGCTACCTCTTGAGCACTGCGTTGGATTTCCCCGAAGAGGAAGGGATGATGCAGCAAAGTAGCATAAGTATTTCCCTCAGTTTTTGAGAACCAAGGTATCAATCCAGTAGGAGGCTACGCTCGAGTCCCTCATACCTACACAAAAACAATAGCTCAACGCAACCAACGCGCTTAGGGGTTGTCAATCCCTTCACGGTCACTTACGAAAGTGAGATCTGATAGAGATGATAAATAATATTTTTGGTATTTTTGGTATAAAGATGCAAAGTAAATAAAGTAAAAGCAAAGCAATAATAAGTAATGGAGATTGATATGATGAGAAAGAGACCCAGGGGCCATAGGTTTTACTAGTGGCTTCTCTCAAGAGCATAAGTATTCTACGGTGGGTGAACAAATTACTGTTGAGCAATTGACAGAATTGAGCATAGTTATGAGAATATCTAGGTATGATCATGTATATAGGCATCACGTCCGAGACAAGTAGACCGAAACGATTCTGCATCTACTACTATTACTCCACTCACCGACCGCTATCCAGCATGCATCTAGAGTATTAAGTTAAAAACAGAGTAACGCCTTAAGCAAGATGACATGATGTAGAGGGATAATTTCATGCAATATGGTAAAAACCCCATCTTGTTATCCTCGATGGCAACAATACAATACGTGCCTTGCTGCCCCTTCTGTCACTGGGAAAGGACACCGCAAGATTGAACCCAAAGCTAAGCACTTTTCCCATGCCAAGAACAATCAATCTAGTAGGCCAAACCAAACTGATAATTCGAAGAGAGTTGCAAAGATAACCAATCATACATAAAAGAATTCAGAGAAGATTCAAATATTATTCATAGATAGACTGGACCATAAACCCACAATTCATCGGTCTCAACAAACACACCGCAAAAAGAAGATTACATCGAATAGAGAGAACATTGTATTGAGATCCAAAAAGAGAGAAGAAGCCGTCTAGCTACTAGCTATGGACCCGTAGGTCTGAAGTAAACTACTCACACTTCATCGGAGGGGTTTGGATGATGATGTAGAAGCCCTCCGTGATCGATGCCCCCTCCGGCGGAGCTCCGGAACAGGCCCCAAGATGGGATCTCGTGGATACAGAAAGTTGCGGCGGTGGAATTAGGTTTTTGGCTCCGTCCCCGATCGTTTGGGGGTACGTGTGTGACGCCCCCGATTCAATCGTACACTAATCATACACGCAAATGTGTATGATCAAGATCAGGGACTCACGGGAAGATATCACAACACAACTCTACAAATAAAGTAAGTCATACAAGCATCATATTACAAGCCAGGGGCCTCGAAGGCTCGAATACAAGAGCTCGATCATAGACGAGTCAGCGGAAGCAACAATATCTGAGTACAGACATAAGTTAAACAAGTTTGCCTTAAGAAGGCTAGCACAAACTGGGATACGGATCGAAAGAGGCATAGGCCTCCTGCCTGGGATCCTCCTAAACTACTCCCGGTCGTCGTCAGCGGGCTGCACGTAGTAATAGGCACCTCCCGTGTAGTAGTAGTCGTCGTCGACGGTGGCGTCTGGCTCCTGGGCTCCAACGTCTGGTCGCAGCAGTCGGGTATAGGAAGGGGAAAAGGGGGAGTAAAGCAACCGTGAGTACTCATCCAAAGCACTCGCAAGCAAGGAGCTACACTACATATGTATGCATTGGTATCAAATGGAAAAGGCTATCATATGTGGGCTGAACTGCAGAATGTCGGAATAAGAGAGGGATAGCTAGTCCTATCGAAGACTACGCTTCTGGCCACCTCCATCTTGCAGCATGTAGAACAGAGTAGATGGTAAGTTCACCCAGTAGCATCGCATAGCACAAACCTAACTGATGATCCTCCCCTCGTCGCCCTGTGAGAGAGCGATCATCGGTTGTATCTGGCACTTGGAAGGGTGTGTTTTATTAAGTATCCGGTTCTAGTTGTCATAAGGTCAAGGTACAACTCCGTGTCGTCCTTTTACCGAGGGACACGGCTATTTGAATAGATCAACTTCCCTACAGGGGTGCACCACATTTCCCAACACGCTCGATCCCCTTTGTCCGGACACACTTTTCTGGGTCATGCCCGGCCTCAGAAGATCAACACGTCGCAGCCCTACCTAGGCACAACAGAGAGGTCAGCACGCCGGTCTAAATCCTATGGCGCAGGGGTTTGGGCCCATCGCCCTTTGCACACCTGCACGTTGCGAATGCGGCCGGAGAGCAGACCTAGCAACCTCCATTACAAAGGAAGTTGCGTTACGTGGTCCAACCCGGCGCGCGCCGCTCAGTCGCTGACGTCACGAAGGCTTCGGCTGATACCACGACGTCGAGTGCCCATAACTGTCCCCGCGTAGATGGTTAGTGCGTATAGGCCAGTAGCCAGACTCAGATCAAATACCAAGATCTCGTTAAGCGTGTTATTTTGAAATAACCACAGACACCGACCAGGGCCAGGCCCACCTCTCTCCTAGGTGGTCTCAACCTGCCCTGTCGCTCCGCCACAAAGTAACAGTTGGGGGCCTTCGGGAACTCAGGCCCACCTCTACCAGGATGGAGCCACCTGCCCCTTCAGCCCCCAACATCGGAATCACTCGCGGGTACTCCTACGAGTCGACCCGACTTTAGTCACCACCTGTATAGCATGTATATATGTATAAATATATACGCGTGATCACTTCCCGAGTGATCACGGCCCGATAGTATAGCATGGCAGACGGACAAGAATGTAGGGCCACTGATGATAAACTAGCATCCTATACTAAGCATTAGGATTGCAGGTAAAGGTAACAACAGTAGTAGCAAGGACAGGCTATGCATCAGGATAGGATTAACGGAAGCAGTAACATGCTACACTACTCTAATGCAAGCAGATAGAGAAGAGAGGCGATATCTGGTGATCAAGGGGGGGCTTGCCTAGTTGCTCTGGCAAGAGAGAGGGGTCGTCAACACCGTAGTTGAACTCGGGGTCTCCGGCAGTCTCGGGGTCTACCGGAAAGAAGCAACGAAGGGGGAACACAATAAATAACAGAGCAATCAATATAACAAAAAGCAAGATGTGGCATTACGTTGTGCTAGGGGTGACCTGTCGCGGTACTAAGTGATACAGGTGAAAAAGGGGGGAACATCCAGGAAACTATCCCCGGTGTTTTGCGTTTTCGGACAGATAAACCGAAAGGGGAAAGTTGCGTCTTTTCTATGCTAGGGATGTGTGACGGACGAACGGGCTACGTATCCGGATTCATCTCGTCGTTCTGAGCAACTTCCATGTATAAAACTTTTTCATCTGAGTTACAGATTAATTTCTATGATTTATCAAGGTTTTAGAAATATTCCGAAAATCCCTAAAATTTTGCTAAGTCTTTGAATTCGACAGTTTTTTAAACATCACTTAGCTGTTTTCCGGAGGCTATAACTATTGTTCTGTACGTCCTATAGCTTAGTGCCCTTTACCAATTTTTATCATCTTTCTGTGATCTACATGATAATGTCATTGACATCCACGTTAGCGTTCAGTTGCTTGATCAAAACTACATTTGAAAGTGCCACTTGAAGTTAATTCCAGAAATTGTTAAAATATACGAACATAGGATTTTGTGAATTTCATAGGATTTAATCCTTACATCTTTTGAATTTGGCCCAATGCGATGTTTTGAACCTTGTCAAGTGTACTACCTGCCCATAATATTCTTGCTCCTGTTAGCAGTTGTTTAGTCATTGTTTAAGGGCAGTCCAGGGGTTACTCGTCGTAATATTAGAAAAGCTAGCTAACAGCTACAGTAAGCATCAGTTAGCATCGAAAACAACAGATGAGTAGCAAGTCGTAGCAGCAGACAGCAGGTAGGTACGCCGGCGCGTGCGCACGCGCAAGGCACGGCCAGCGCGGGGCATGCGGGCGCAGCGGCAACCAGGGCGTGGGCGCGCGATGGCGAACTAGCAAGCGGGGCGCGCGCAGCTGTAGGCGGGCGAGGCAACGAGGTACGCGGTAGGGCGGAGGCGGTGCTTGCGCACGGGCGAACATAGACGACTACGGTGACAGTAGGCGAGCGGCGATCGCAAGTCCGGGCAGGCGCAGCTATAGTAGTTTGAGTAGCAGCAGCAGTACGGCTACGCGCGTGCCAGCGGTCGGGCTAACCGCGAGCTCGGCTGGAGCTCGCACGGCGTGGAACAATAGGGGCGCGGCGAGGCATAGGTGAGCGTGCGTGAGGCCACGGCGAGGCGAGCACGGGGCTTGACTCGGAGCAGCAGGGCATGGCGAGCGGAGTCAAGGGCATGGGCGCGAGCGGAGTTGGGTGCGTTGACTGGACGGTGTGAGTGCGGGTCGGGTGCCGTGGAGATGGACGAGGCCAGGGGAGGGGAGTGAGCTCACCGGGCGGCTCACGGAGGCCGGTGAAAGATTAGTAGCTGCAGCGGTGTCCGAAGGTGAGGAAGGGCGACGGCGAGTTCATGGTGACCGACAGGTAAGAAGAAGAAGCAGGCGGCTTGGTGGCTGTTCCCCGGCTCGTCGGCTCGGCGTAGTCGACGAAGTCATGGACGATGGGGTCCCTGGACGCCTAGGAGAGGGACGACGATGACGAACGCCACGGTGGTCGACGGTGGTGGCGACAACAACGCTCGTCGGTGACGCATCTGGAGAGGGAGGTGGA
This sequence comes from Triticum urartu, assembly GCF_056163025.1. Lineage (NCBI taxonomy): Eukaryota > Viridiplantae > Streptophyta > Magnoliopsida > Poales > Poaceae > Triticum > Triticum urartu. The sequence continues at coordinate 106,658,662 of NC_141875.1, read as the reverse complement.
GGATGATGGAGTGGGTGAATGGGGAGATGGGATCGAGGGGTCGGGGCGTGGCGCCCTTATCCCCTCCCGGCGCTGTCGGCGAGAGGGTGCGGCGGCGACCAAGCCCCTGTAGCGACCTGGTCGCGTGAACAGGGGAGAGGGGAGGGTTCGGTGAGGGTGGGCCGGCCTGATGGCTTAGTGGGCCAAAGCCCGGGGGTAGGCCGGTTCTTTTTATTTATTTTTTTGTTACGTTTTGGTTTTCTTTCTTTTTATTACTCTATGTTTCTATTATTTTAGTAGGCAAAAGCAGCTTTACTAAAACATATGACTGGCTCTATAAATTGAGTTACAAAATAACCCACAGCCACAAAAAGTTTCACACATAATAAAAATAGTTTAACATTTTATAAATTAGGAAAGGCATTTAACAATTATTTTTATCACTATTATATTCACAAAAGAGTATTTAAATACTTTACAAAGTGTTGGATCACCACCATAATTAGTTATGGAATATTTCCCACACTTTGAACATTTTATTTTGCATGGTTGAGAAATTTGAATATTGAGCTTTAATTTGAATTTGAGTTTGAACTAAGAGTTGGATCAAGCGAGGATTAGCAACAGTAATGTGATGACATGGCACCATTAACAAGGGATTACTGTAGCTTAATTATCCGGGCGTCACAATTCTCCTCCACTACAAGAAATCTCGTCCCGAGATTTAAGAGGTAGATTAAGGGGGAAAGGGTCTGGTTACAAAATTTTACCGAATCTTGTCGGTCTTGGTTGCTCTTCTCGAAGAGGTCGATCCATAGCGTTGATTTCTTCATACCTATGCATCAATGCATCATGATGAAGTTTTCTTCCTTTCTTCGGGAACTCCATCGTACTTACGAAGGAATAAGGGGGTATTCTAGGAGAATGGACCTCTACAAGGTTGTCTAGCTTGTAGATAACATCGGGGAAGGTGGCAGAAAGTAACTCTCAAATTGAAACTTAATAAAATATCAAGAGCAAAGTATGACGGTCGCATGAGAAGTTTCAAACGGATAGGAAATCGTTTGATGCCTAATCAGAAGGTGAAAGGGTTTCAGGGCAATGAGAATAATTATTGCGTCTGATACCAGAATAGATCACTAGGAAGGTGACTCATGAATTACATACGAGGCCATGCGCGAGGAACAACCTTGGGAACATGGGGTATAGGAGAGTCGGGTTTCGATCCTGGGACCTGTGGGTTATGGGCCCACCATGTGGTTAAAAGTAGGAAAGGCGTTGACACCTTGCATGGCCATGTAAGCAAGGCGGTCAGAGGATAGCCTGTCAATTATGTTGGCAACAACGTCGGTACCAAGGGCGAGGGACGAAGATAACCATTTTCCTACTCATTGAACGAGGCGGACCAATAGGCAAAGTTCTCGTCCATCGGTGGTTACCGAAATGTTATACAAAGGATCCATCAGGAACAACTTATAGAATAAGCCTTACAATTTCCTCATGGAAGAATGGCGAACCTTGCTAAAAAGGAAACTATATAGGTCCTCCGGGCAGGTGTGCTAGGCATGACATCACCTTATTATAACTCTTGGAAATATGTTCCCACCATGATATCTGACTGAGATTCAGATCTGATGGTGTCAAAATACCTCAGACTCAGGAGGCCTGAGAAGGAAAGGTGCAACACAAATTCATGAGATGACATTGTAAAGTTCTCGGGAAATAACGTACGGAAGCAAGGCTCCGAAACAAGAGTTCATCATTAAACCAAGGAGAGGATGAGGAGGTGGCTGATGGACTCAGCGATAATCTCCACTACTATTAAACAATCAAACAAGAACTTTCTTAGGTGCACCCAGTAATTAGTCCCACAACAACGTACAAACTAATCAGCACCACACGATTAGTCCCACAATTCTTAATCTAACAGTCAGTATTGATCTAATACTTTTGTGGCGTGCATTTAGCAATTTCCCACGACTGACCGTACTTCACCCGGAGAGGACTACTCGAACAACCAGTCCCTACAATCACGGATCGGGAGAGGCGCCCACCACCGCCGACGCTGCCGTGCCCAACCTCCACCATGGCCGACTGCCTCCGCGCGAATTCCCTTGCGAGGTTCTCTGTCGACCACGCCGCCTACTCCGGAGGCGAGGAGCTGGCCGACATCCAGCTCCTCAAGGAGAAGTGCGCGCCACCGCCGACGCTGCCGCGCCCAACTTCCACCGCGGCCGACCGCCTCCGCTCGAATCCCCTTGCGAGGCTCTCCCGCCACCACGCCGTATACTCTCCATGGGGATCCGCTGTAGCAGTGCCAGGCCGTTCACCACCGCCACGGCAGGCTGTTCACTGCGGACGCCACATGCCTGCACCCCACGGCTGGCCACTGCGCGCCTGGAGCATGCTCTTCCGCCTGTTCCCAGTGTGTCACTGCCGGCTCACCCGAGCGTGCCGATGATGGCCTTCGTTGCTGTCCCAGACACCAAGACCGTCGCTTTCCTGGTCAGTCCTCTCCCTCCGCTGGCGCTGCGTTGGGTTCTACTGTCTCTCTTCCATCGTCGTTGCAACACCTTCTCTCCTTTGTTGTTGCTGCTGCCACCGCCGTGCTGCTCCTCCCTGCTTCTGCCATTGCCGCTGGAGCTAGCCAAAATGTATCAAACATAGGTGAGTTAAATTGGGGGTGCATCCTTTATCTTGCTTGATACAATCTTCTTCAGTTGCCTTCTGATTTTTGTCATATATGTTGCCATGTTCGTTCTAGCACAATAGGTGTTTGTGTGTATGCCTATGCAATGATAGCACATGTGGTTTCACGCATGTATCCTCCTTTGTGTATGCCTATTCGTGATTACTCTTGAGCCATTAATTCATGCTAAGTAATGGTCTAGGCTTGGATGCTTGAGCCAATAAACTTACTGGTCAGATTACTATTTAGCATTTTCTCAGCAATTTGTGGACAAGTCGGCGTTGTATGCTTATAATGAAAAGCGGAAAAGATTGTTTGTAGCTATTCTTAATGGTATCCTTTGCTATGTTAGGTGGCTTGCTTGATTTAAATATGCTATGGAGGATTACATGCATAATACTCTTCTTAATTTCTTTATTTTGCTTGCCTTCTTGGCGGTCTTCTGATATAAGATGCATGTTTGAAAAAAAGACTCACAAAATTGATTTGAAGAAACAACAACCAGAACTTGCTTCAGTAATTTATTCTTCACAAGTGTGTCCTGAGTCATTTATACATAACTAAATTCTATGCTTATTTGTTAGCACTAAAATAACTAATTCAGTTCTGGTACAATCTTAATACTTGCAGGGAAACCAATCTTCATTAGTCATAAGTAGAGTTAAGACGACTGTTAAGTTTATGGCAGTCATGTCATTTATTAAGTCTTGCTTCTTATTGGATCAGCTTAGTAAAAATGATTTCAGTTGTTGCCGTAAATTCGATAAAGGTACGTAATAATGTGTTGTGGATACAATCACTTGCATGAACAAGCAGAATGGCAATAATAAGTGCTATTTCTTCATATCAGTTTACTTTAAATAAATATGTCTCTCATGGAACAGTATGTGTGTGATGGATCTTTTCAAGTTCGATTCATGTTCAGTTAGGTGCATATTTCGTGAGACAATCCTGACGTCCAGCTCCTCAAGGAGAGGAGCCCTGCCACCACCGACGCTTGCGTTGCCAGGGGCACCCATCCTTGCGATCCAATGGAACCGCTCATACCACGGTTGTCGTCAGAATCATCCGAGTTGATTTAACGAATGTATGTTTGGCAGACCTTTCATATTTTTAGCAATTGCATCAAACAAGGAGTATGCCACAACCTATGTTTTTGCAACTTGACGGTTTTGAATCCTCTTTGAATAAGCAGGAAGTTGTATGTGTAAGCTTGCTTGGACTTGTATCGTAATCATGGTATATGGCTTGATTGTCTCATGTGGTGCTTGCATGGTATGTGTGTGATGATTTTCCTGAAAGGCGGATATTTTATCATGCTATGTTCTTTCAACCTGTGTCTAACAATTTGATGTGAGTGATCTGGTGCAGAGGACTACAACGAGATGCTCTGTTTGAAGAGCAAGCAGGCGAGCACAATAGCGACATGATACTCCAAATTTTCACAAATTATCATGGTCAGTGAGTCCAATTATAGCATCTAATAATGTGATCATTCTATGCTTCCAAATTAAAATTTGCGCACACTTGCAAATGGGAATTGTGCCTCCCTGTTGTGCGCCCGACAGTTTGCCTCACGTACTAAACATTTAGTGTAGTCACTGATGAAAGTATTTCTTGTACCAACATGTATAGCATGATAAATCGTGCATGACTTCGCTTAATTGAAAATTAACAGCATAGAACTTCCGCATTCTGACTCTTTGTACATGTACAATTGCAGTGTGTTCGAATTGGAGAGGCTTGTGACCACCCTGGAAAAGAGATGCACTTCCAGTGTTGTTATTTTTTTGCCAATATTGCAATATGATTGAAGGTAAGTTTGTGCGAAACAAATTTCTTTGAGCATTCTCATCTCTAAATTTTGATCTAGCTCCCTTATATTTTGTTTCTCGGCTTTTGTCAATAGCTTACACCAGGATATCAAGACCAATTGTAGGATTGCATCTCCACTAAGTGAACACATCACAAGGTTGGCTTTGAATCATAATCAGGTGTAATCTTCTTCTTTCACAGGATGGATGAAACAACATTAACTTCTATTTGCAACAACATCACACAATGGTGTCTCCGTTTGAATTTCTATGTTTTTCTGAAATATTTATTTTATTTTGTACCAGCATGATTTTTAATTGGTCAACATTTAAAACGTGTGTTGCACGTGCACACTTACTAGTTCAACTAGGTATCCAAAAAGATGGATCTCCACAATTATGTGGATAAGGAGATAGCATTTGTCAGATCAAATGATATAATGAAGTATGCTCAAGGAAAACACACACAATTAAACATTGGTTAAAAGGTGCGCCCGGAATATGGGTTGGGTTGCACGACCAATGTGAGCATGGTGATTCAATAATCAATAGTCTAAGAATGAACGACCAACATTAACTTAAAATGAACTGTTCACTTGTTGGAATCAACACGGGGACCAAGAAAGAATGGTGAATCACTATACCAAGAATTCTTAAGAGGTGGAGTAATCCTCATGACATTCTTGACATAAAAGATGGTAATACTCTATGGTAAAGAAGAACAATTGCTGGATAGCAAGGATCTCAAGGTATATCACAAAGCACGAACAAGTTTGTGTTGAACGAAAGGCAATAAAGTGGTCGATGATAACACAAATCATCGAGAGCAAAGGGCGGTATTTCTCATCAAGAATTCGATAGATATCTTGGAAGAGCTCAGAATGTTGATGATGTTCACGATACATTTGTCGCGAGATTTCATGAAGATGTAATCGATCAGCGACGACATCAAGTCCAAGGAATGATGAGGTGAAAGATTATTGGAACCAAGAGTATGGCATGAACTTGAAATCAAGCTTGGTGTTCAAGGCGAAATGACATGATGAGGAAGATCGGCGTAAGGTTACCTCATCGTCCAAAATTGTGCTAGCCGATCAGGCGTAGGAATGACGTGATCGGGTACAGACTCGTAAGTAAAGAAGATTACTAAAAGTTGTTGAACCATAGTGCATACTCGGTTCAGTTATTGGTGCCTTTGAGTGTTTAATAACTCAGAGCCCGTGAAAAATTGGAATCAGTGAGAATGTAGTACTTGATGAAGAACTCATAAGAAGTTATGCAGTTCCATGATAATTTCGAGATACCATGGGGGTAATACTCGATGACAGATCAAAGTAGAGGTTGGACTAGGTTATTGCTCTCCAGAAGACAAGTGTTTGAACTTGTCCGAGAAATTTGGATCAAAGAAGAACAATATGGTCGGAAACCACGATAGCAAAAGACCAAATCCCAGATATAAGATGAAATTATATCAAGGGGATAATTATTGTTACGAGAAGCTTTCATGACAAGATCTACATCGTGTCCATGGGCATGAACACAAAGTTCAAGGTCGACTCCCACTTCTCCAATGCATAACCTATCATTCACTCCTCATTTTCGATGGAGTTGTAGTGTTAAAATTTTATCTGGTAAATCACCAGGGGAATATGACTCATGAAAACTTTCGGGTTCACATGGTTTTAGAGAAGGTATAGGTTCAACCCATCAGGGTATCTTAGAAACATATACGACAAGCTTCAAGAGTAACTAACACAAGCTCGAAAATAGAGCATGGTTGACAAAAGGAGAGGATACAATTTACCAAAGGCATTATGTATCAAAGAAAGAACTCACAAGGTGATTAATTATGAAGGACACTGTCGGATAATAATCCAACAGTGGATATGGCGATCCACAATGGAGCTGATGTGAGTATTGATACCCAATCAGAGGAAGAAAGAATGCAAATGCATCGGTTTATAGAACATCTGAATAATTCAACGTTTAAATAAAAAAGGAATTATCATTTTCAAATCAAGGGATCAGGAGCAAACGCTCTGATCAAGGATGGATAAGTTGAATAGACTTAGGGGTACAAACAATGGCAATCTGATTGGCCGAGAACCAGTTCATGTTCGAAAGACATCTGAGACGGAAAGATAATTTATAAGGATCAACTGATGATTGCGTGCATTCACACACATATAGAATCAACAGACTCAAAATGATAGTGTCAAAGGATGCCAATAAGATTACTAGACTTATGGGATTAACCGCAATGAAAGCATGCAAGGATTTCAAGAGCAATAGGCTGCCGAAGATTTTTGGAAGATCGAATGGTATTTTCAAGACTATTGTGAAATACATGAATCAACTAGGAATGAGTGAATCCTCGATAAGTGCGAGAAATTATTCATAGGGGTATTCAGGTGGCAAGGAACTGCAAGGCAGTAGGCACAAAGTATTCTCGGGGTATCTTGTAATAACAAGATCGACTGGAAATAAAAGTAAGAACGACAGACAAGATGTGTAAGTATTTATCCATAGGGATGTTTCGGTGGTAGGTAATTGCAAAAGCAACGGGCACAAAGCCTCGAGAGAATATCGGAGAGTATCTTCGAAATCTTCTGGTGCAGCAGGCGATCATCTATAATAAGGGGCTCTACAGAAGAAAGTAATTACGAGAACCTAGAGTTAGAGTTAGCAAAATCATTTAACCCGAATAGAAGAGAGATCAGAATCCCAGAGTTAGGATCGAGGAGTAAAAGATCCTAATACCACCCAGATGGCGACGTGGGCCCGTAAGGCACACAGCCATGTTAGTAAAAAAATTTGTAATGTCTAGACTCAACTTCGGCCAAGGAGTGTAGAAGGAGCATTCCTACAGGCAGTCGGCTCTGATACCAACTTGTGACGCCCCCGATTCAATCGTACACTAATCATATACGCAAATGTGTATGATCAAGATCAGGGACTCATGGGAAGATATCACAACACAACTCTACAAATAAAATAAGTCATACAAGCATCATATTACAAGCTAGGGGCCTCGAAGGCTCGAATACAAGAGCTCGATCATAGACGAGTCAGCGGAAGCAACAATATCTGAGTACAGACATAAGTTAAACAAGTTTGCCTTAAGAAGGCTAGCACAAACTGGGATGCAGATCGAAAGAGGCATAGGCCTCCTGCCTGGGATCCTCCTAAACTACTCCTGGTCGTCGTCAGCGGGCTGCACGTAGTAGTAGGCACCTCCTGTGTAGTAGTAGTAGTCGTCGACGATGGCGTCTGGCTCCTAGGCTCCAACGTCTGGTCGTAGCAATTGGGTATAGGAAGGGGGAAAAAGGGGGAGTAAAGCAACCGTGAGTACTCATCCAAAGTACTCGCAAGCAAGGAGCTACACTACATATGTATGCATTGGTATCAAATGGAAAAGGCTATCATATGTGGGCTGAACTGCAGAATGTCGGAATAAGATGGCAACTTTAACACACATCTGATGGCAACATTAACACACATCATCAAATGGAAAAGGCTATCACCCGGTTATGGACATCTTGAGTATCTAGTACCTGGATTATCATGTGAATCTCATCATGTTACTTTAAATTAATTTTGTTGGGTTTAATGATGTTACTTAATTGGGATTGAGAATGCTGTCAACCATTCTCAATGTTCAACAACCACCATGATAGTTAAATAAAAAAATTATTCCTTTGCAGTAGGGAAAAATTGGCTTTTCACAAAAACCTTATAACCATAGAGCTTTTCCACCAGCCATATTTGCATGTAGTGATAGCCATTGTTCATCATTTCTCTATGGTGTGAATTAGCCAGTACATTCAATGTACCGACTGTCGTGGTTCTAACTCTGATAGTGATGTAGGGGGGGTATGTATGGAGAGGCTAGATCTTAGCTATGGAGGAGTTGTAAGCACACGAGGATTACGAGTTCAGGCCCTTCTCGGAGGAAGTAACAGCCCTACGTCTCGGTGCCCAGAGGCGGTCGACTGAATTATGTGTGTATGAATAACAGGGGTGCCAACCCTTGATACTGAGGAGGGGGTGGCTTATATAGAGTTCGCCAGGCCCCTCCAGCCCTCAGTAATGCAAGGTTTGAAGTACATTAAGACTGGGGGTTACTGGTAACGCCCCTAATAAAGTGCTATGATGACCATAAAAGCTACTTAATGACCGACCGTTTGCATGCAGGGTGACTTTAGATCTCCTGGCAGTCGAGTGGTTGGAATTTGGTCGAGTGATTGCTTCGTGGTCGAGTGTCTTGAATCCGTCGAGTGGGATACCTCCAAGTCGATTGAAAGGTGACTTCTTCTAGGGATGTCCTTGGGTAGGGTACTTAGGACAGGTCCATGCCCCTATCCTAGGTACATAGCTTCATCATTAGCCCCCGAATGGATCGAGGTTCGAGTGGGGAAGGAGTTGGGGATCTTTCCGACTGGTTCTTCATGTTATATGAGCGTCTTGTTTTGGATCAATTGTCACGGATGATGTCGTCAACTTCTTTCAGTCGCCTTGATCCATTCTTGGCCTCTTGTCGAGTGAATTTCTTTACTTGTGAAGTTCCGAGTGACGGTGTGAAAGGGATCTTCTGTTTGACGAGTTGTTCTGCGGCCCGCGGATTTTGCGGGATTTGAACTTCGGGAAGCACGCGGGACGGGGGCGGCCGCAGTAATCGGATGGGATAGGACGGAAGCTCCTCGATCCCCGCGCCACCTTTTTCGCCACGTACCGCGCGCGCCCGTTGCGGGATTTGACGGGATTGCCTGGGCCTACCAGTTAGCCACTCGGAAGCGACCTCTTATAAGCTGCCGGCTCGGGACCCCCGAACAGTGCGCCTTCACTTTTCCCCCTTCCTTCACAAGATCCTCCGCCACCTCCGCTCCCACCTTGGTGCCGTAGGTCTGTTCGAGCTTCGCCGGCGACGATGGTGAAGGAGAAGACGTTGGCTCTGGAGCGCGCGAAGAAGGCGGCGGTGCAGGGGAAGGGGAAGAAGTCCGCTCGGGGCGGATCTTCCTCGAGGACTGCTATGCCCAAGGATTGGATCCAGGGCGACTGGATGCCGTCGGTGATTCGGCAGGATGATCACGATGATCTGGTCGAGGGGGGATTCATTCCCCATGAATCTGCGCGCCTCCCGGGGAAAGAAGTCGAACCCCAGCCTCTTGATGGTGAGTGTGTCCTCCTCGCCACCCATATCGATCGTGGATTCTCTCTGCCTCCTCATCCTTTTTTCCGAAGCTTCTTGAACTTCTTCGGAGCGCAGCTCCATCACTTTACTGCCAATTCTATTGTGTATCTTGCTGCTTTCGTTTCCTTGTGCGAAAACTTCTTAGGTTGCCGCCCCCATTGGGGACTCTTCAAGCACATCTTCACTTGCCGCTCTCGGTCGGTCAAGAAGGCCAAGTAGAGTGACGAACGGACGCAGGTGATCCAGCTGTGGGGGGGTCTGGCGATCCAGATGAGGGGAAAAAGTTCCTTTCCGTCTATCACTTTTCCCGAGTCAGTCTGTGGGTGGCAGTCGACTTGGTTTTACTGTAAAGACCAGGTGACCCCAGGATAGTCGACTGGTGTTGGGGATATTACTACTGGGCATAAACCGGCCTACCTGGGCCGGATTAACTTCATCAGTAGTTCAAAGGTGTTAAAGCCTAAAGAGGCAGATAAAGGCCCAGGGCCCGTAGTCGGTTTACAACCTGTAGCCGTACATCGACGTTTGTGCATATACTTGTACTGTAAGTTAGGAACAAGGAGGGACCAACCCGGATACGAGTATGAACCAGTGTTGGGACTCTCTGAACCGGCGGGCGTCACCCGTGTATATAAGGGGGCGACCTGGCGGCGGTTCAGGGACAACAGACAACAACTCGAGACATAGGCGAAGCTTGTTTGCTCCCTAGTCATCGAAACCCCATCAATTCCATAATAACTAGACGTAGGCTTTTACCTTCCTCGAAGGGGCCGAACTAGTATAAACTCTCTTGCGTCCTTGTGTCCGCTTTAACCCCTTCAAGCTAACCCGTCGCGATGGCTCCACGACTAAGTCCTTTCTCTAGGACATCTGCCGTGACAAAACCACGACAGTTGGCACCCACCGTGGGGCTATCGCACGATGGTTTCCGGTTCTTGGAGGGCAGCTTTGAAGGACTCGAGGGCTATGCTGTAGGCTGGATGACTAAGAGTAGTCGCGGCAGGCTCTACATCGACGACGCAGGCTGGGGCCCCGAGGCCGGCTCAGTTGAGTACGGGTACCGGGTCCCCTTTGGTAGCATTCACGTTTTCATTGGTAAGATCGGTGAACCGGGCCCTGAGCCGGACATCTTCACCGACCTCGTCGAGACGGCTCAGCGTGCGCAATCCGCCCGGGTTAAACCGGCCATGAAACGTGCCTTCGTGGGAGTCATCCATGGAGGAAGTCATGAGGACGGATCGGGATTTCACGGGGCGACTGTCATTTGTTCCGGTGACGAGTCTTCGACCGGAGAAACTGAATCTCTTTATCAGCTACAAGATGGCCAGATTGGGAGCTGTTCCGATGGCGACAGTATTCCGGACCCCTCTGATCTGCCCAACCGGGTTGGAATATTCATGACCGGAACACAAGCAATGCTTCATTCTTCGACAGCTGCGGCAACGATTTCCGGTTCAGCAACAGCGACGGCCGCCGGGGCAGGAGGCTCTGTGCGCCCGCCGGCTCAGGTTCTATCAGAGCTATTTGATGCGTTGGCTATGCTTATGGCGGAAGTTAATCCGCCAGATCAGGACGTTCACAATACGGAGATTGCAAAGGTAAAGGAACAGATCACCCAGGCCAAGGCGGATCTGGCGGCTGAGGACACCAGGATGGCCGCAGAGCGGGCTGCTTTAGACGCACAGGCCTACAGGCTTATGTTAGACCAGAGCGCATCACATGAAGTCATGAGGAGGAAGCACCGATCCCGCTTACCTCCGATTTTCGAGGCCAGAGACCTTTTCAACACTCTAGGGCCAAGAGCCGGCAATCCGCTGGAGGGGAACCGGGCAGAAGCCCCTGGGACCGGTGCACCGGTTCAGCCTCGTCAGATCGACCCGCCTCGTCAAAACACCGTTGTACCTCAGGCTGCTTTAACACCCCCGGGTCACTACTCCAACTCAATGGACAATCTTGTTGCCACTGCTGCATGGCTGGAGGCCATTCCAATTGAAGGTGACTCGTCACAGGCAGTAGAGACACGGCGGGTCAAGGAACTTCTGAGGACCGCTTTGGCCCAACAGGAAGCATACTCGTACAACCGCGACCGGATCCACTTGACCCCTCGTCCAAGCCGGAGCTATAGCAGACATATGGATGAACCGGCAGGGTCGAGTAATGAACGACGTGGGGCACCCTGGGACAAAAACCCGGCGGGTGGTGCTGATGACACTCAGGGAGTGGTGGACCGGGCTCGCGCACGCAAGGAGGCCGAGTTAGCCGCACAGCATCAGGCTCGGAAGCTCACGCCGGTTCATCCAACCACCTTGACTGAACCTGGTGTTACTTCCAGTTCTTTGGGTGTGCCTTGCCTTATCCCCGCTTTACGTAACGTGCACCTGCCCAAGGATTTCAAAGGCCCGCGCAAGGTACCAAATTACACGGTGGATCAACCTCGAGAGACATGGGTGGAGAGCTATGAGATGGCCATGGAGATGCTCGATGTGGATGACCCGGCGTGTGCAAAATACTTCACCATGATGATCGAAGGAACGGCCCGTACTTGGTTAAAAAGCTTACCGGCTAATTCTATCAGTTCATGGGCCCAATTACGGGCCCGGTTTATCAGCAATTTCAAAGATACCTGTAAACAGCCTATGTCGATAGTGGACTTAGCTGCATGTGTCCAGGAGGAAGGAGAATCAACGACTCATTGGGTGCGCCAGGTTTCACAAGTGTTGCACTCCTCAGACCGCATCAACGCTGACACTGCAGTATTAACCCTAGAGGGCAACTGCCGGTTTAGACCCCTGAAGCTGAAGTTGGGACGGATGAAGCGTCATTGCACCGACATGGGGACTCTCATGGCCGCTTTGGTGAAATATGCTGATTCTGATAGTACCAAGGATCCCGAATCTGATGATGACAAGACAGGGAAGGGAAAGAAGAACAGCAGCTCCAAAGGTCAGCAGCATCATTGGGTAGGCAATGGCGGAGGAGGCAAGCGTAAAGCGGACGGTAACATGGACTTTGTGGCTAATACCAACGCACAGAACAATGGCCAGCGACGCAAGGGTAGGCCAAGAAATCGTAGTGGGGCACCCAACCCTAACCCAAACCGCCTAAACTATCTGCTAAGCCAGCCCTGTCCAAAGCATGGGACGAAGGAGGAACCAGCAAACCACCTTTGGAAGGATTGCTTTATTATGCAGGAGTTCAAGAATTCTAATAATTTACGGTATGATCACGAATCTGGCAATGACTCAGGGTCTGGGCCGGGTTACGGTGGAGGAAGTTCCGATTCAGGGTTTAATGGTAATCCGGGCGGAAATAATGGTCAAAATAATCGGAACAACCAGGGTGGTTACAACCAACAACAGCAGCAGCAGCAGTCGGGTTACCAGAGCAACCCAAAGAAGTTGAGTGGTGGACAGTACCATGTCTTTACCACTAGCTTGGACAAGCGAGACCGGAAGGTTCAGAGGCAGGCAGTCAACTCTGTTGAACCGGCCATACCCCGTTGTCTACGTTGGTCTGAACAGCCGATCATATGGAGCAGAGAAGATCACCCACCCCAGGTCGATAATCCGGGTCAGTTGGCTCTGATGGTGGCGCCTCAGGTGGGAGGTTATAAGTTTACCAAGGTGCTCATGGATGGAGGGAGCAGTATTAACATCCTGTACTATGAGACCTTCCGACGTATGGGGCTAACAGATAAGAATCTCATACCGTCTAATACAGTATTCCACGGTGTAGTGCCTGGCAGATCAGCATACCCTGTTGGTAAGATAGCTCTGGAAGTGGCCTTTGGGGATGATCATAATTCCAGGTCGGAGACATTGACGTTTGAGGTGGTGAAAATCCAAAGTCCATATCATGCCATGTTTGGGCGACCGGCATACGCCAAGTTTATGGATCGGCCTTGTTATGTGTATTTGCAGCTCAAGATGCCGGGTCACAAGGGGACAATAACGGTTCATGGAAGCCGCAAAATCGCTTTGGAATGCGAGGAAGGAGATGCGTCTTATGCAGAGTCGGTTTGTGCCACCGAGGAGTTGAAGTACTATAAAGACAATGTTGATCCGGCGGACATGACTCCGTTGAAGAAGCCAACTACGGAGCATGATCCGGCCCTGAAGTTCAAATCGGCAGCAGAGACTAAGCTTGTTGATTTCGTACCTGGCGATTCGTCCAAGCAGTTCAGCATCAGTGCCAACTTGGATCCGAAATAGGAAGGTGCGCTCATCGAGTTCATCCGTGAGAATCGGGACATTTTCGCATGGAAACCTTCTGACATGCCAGGTGTACCGAGGCAACTCGCTGAGCACACACTTAATGTGGATCCTAAATACAAACCGGTGAAACAGTTCCTACGCCGGTTTAACGGAGAAAGGCGCAAGGCGATTGGAGAAGAGGCAGCCAGGCTCTTAGCAGCTGGCTTTATTATTGAAGTTCTTCACCCTGAGTGGCTTGCCAATCCAGTGCTGGTCCTCAAGAAAAACGGCACCTGGCGCATGTGTGTGGATTACACAGATCTTAATAAGGCTTGTCCAGCAGATCCTTTTGCCCTCCCCCGTATTGATCAAATTATTGATGCTACGGCGGGTTGTGAGCGTCTAAGTTTTTTGGATGCGTATTCTGGCTATCATCAGATCAAAATGGCAGTTAAGGACCAGGAGAAGACAACATTTATAACTCCCTTTGGAGCCTTCTGCTATGTGTCTATGCCCCTCGGGCTCAAGAGTGCCCAGGCAACTTACCAACGGTGTGTACAAAATTGTCTTCACAAGCAGATTGGCTGTAATGTACATGCTTACGTGGATGATATCATGGTTAAATCCAGGGAGAAGGAGACTCTGATTGATGATTTGAAAGAAACCTTTGATAATCTGAGAACATACAAGATGATGCTAAATCCGGACAAGTGTGTTTTTGGTGTACCGGCAGGCAAGCTATTGGGTTTCTAGTGTCCAACAGGGGAATTGAGGCTAATCCGGAGAAGATCACAGCTATCACCTCCCTGGCTAAACCGAAGTGTATCAACGATGTTCAATGCCTGGCAGGCAGGATTGCTGCGCTAAGCCGGTTTATCAGTCGCCTGGGTGAGAAGGCAATCCCTTTGTATCAGATGTTGAAAAAGACGGATCGGTTTGTCTGGAGTTCTGCTGCTGATGAAGCGTTTGAGGACTTAAAGCGGCAATTGGCCAATCCGCCTGTGCTCGCTGCTCCCGTTGACAAGGAGCCGTTACTGCTATATGTTGCTGCTAATGTTCGGGCGGTCAGTGTAGCTATTGTGGTAGAGCGAAAGGAGGCAGGTAAGGAGCATCCGGTTCAACTTCTGGTTTATTACATCAGCGAGGTGCTCATTGAGTCCAAGCAAAGGTATCCGCATTGGCAGAAGCTGGTGTATGGAGTCTTTATGGCAAGCCGAAAGCTTAAACAATATTTCCAAGGGCACTCAATTACGGTGGTCAGTTCTGCTCCTTTGGGAGATATCATCCAGAACCGGTAAGCAACTGGCCGGATTGCAAAGTGGGCCATAGAGCTAGGGCCATACGGTTTGAAGTATGTGCCTCGGACAGCGGTTAAGTCTCAAGCACTTGTCGATTTCATCAATGATTGGACAGAAATGCAAGCACCTGAAGAAAAGCCGGATCATACGTATTGGACCATCCATTTTGACGGATCCAGGCAGTTGGAAGGCTCGGGGGCTGGAGTCGTATTAACTTCCCCACGAGGTGATAAGTTTTGTTATGTTCTCCGTTTAATGTTCCCTTGTACTAACAATGCAGCTGAGTATGAAGCCTTGCTCCATGGTCTCCGGATGGCTAAGGAGATGAATCTAAGTCGAGTTAAGTGCTTCGGTGACTCAGACCTTGTGGCCCAGCAAGTGTCTGGTAGTTGGGACTCCAAGGACCCACTCATGGCAGCATATCGTCATGAGGTGGATACTGTCGCAGGTTATTTCAAAGGATATTAGGTGGATCACGTGGACCGGCGGAAAAATGAAGCGGCAGACGCTTTAAGCCGGCTGGGCTCTCAGCGCAAACCGGTCCCACCCAATGTTTTTCTGGATGTGCTGCACAACCCGTTGGTCAAGATCCCTGGTGAAGAGGATTTGGCTATTCCTGATCCGGAGGCTCGATTGGTGGCGGCTCTTCATGTTATTCCGGATTGGACACTTCCTTACCTGGCGTACAAGAACCGGGGTGAGTTGCCAGAGGATGAAATTCTAGCAAGGCAGATAATCCGGTGATCCAAGTCCATGGCTATCATCAACGGCGAGTTGCATCATTGCAGTATATCAGGGGCTTTCCAACGCTGTGTGTCTCCTGAAGAAGGCCGTGAAATTTTGCGTGAGATCCATGAAGGAGATTTTGGTCACCACGCCAGTTCAAAGTCTCTGGTGGCTAAAGCGTTTCGCCATGGTTTTTATTGGTTAACTGCTCATGCTGATGCGGAGGATCTGGTCAGACGGTGTGATGGTTGCCAAAGGTTTTCAAGGCGCGCTCATGTACCGGCTCAAGAATTGAGAATGATTCCGATTACTTGGCCGTTTGCGACTTGGGGGCTGGATAAGGTTGGGCCTTTCAAAAGGTCCAAAGATAAGAAGACCCACCTCCTAGTGGCGGTTGACAAGTTTACAAAGTGGGTGGAGGCAGAACCTGTTAGCAAGTGTGATGCGGCCACGGTGGTTCAGTTCATCAAAAAGGTGATTTTCCGGTTTGGCTTTCCGCACAGTATTATCACAGATAATGGTACCAATTTATCCAAAGGTGCTATGAAGGAGTTCTGCGAACGAGAGCACATACGGCTCGACGTTTCATCAGTGGCACATCCACAGTCCAATGGTCAAGCAGAAAGAGCTAATCAAGAGATCTTGAGAGGCATCAAGCCCCGGCTTATGGTTCCTTTGCAGAGAACGCCGGGTTGTTGGGTAGAAGAATTACCATCTGTGCTATGGAGTATCAATACAACACCCAACAGATCAACAGGATACACACCGTTCTTCATGGTTTATGGAGCGGAGGCGGTTCTCCCCAGTGATATCCGGCATGATTCACCTCGTGTCACAGCTTATATTGAAGCGGACAATGAGACAGCACGGCAAGATGCTTTGGACCGGTTGGATGAAGAGCGTGACATCGCAGCCACCCGATCGGCGATTTACCAGCAGGATCTTCGTCGTTATCATAGTCGCCGGGTCAGAACCAGAACCTTTCAGGAAGGAGATTTGGTGCTTCGGCTCATCCAAGATCAGACTAACATGCATAAGCTATCCCCACCTTGGGAGGGGCCTTTCGTGGTCAGCAAGAATCTGCACAACGGGTCGTACTATCTGATCGATATTCGAGAGCATAAGGACTCACGTACATCAGAGGAGGAGACTAACAGGCCGTGGAATATAGCTCATCTTCGGCCTTACTACACCTGAGCCATTGGCTATACTTATGTACATATTACGACAATGTATATATTATGATTAAATATAATAAACCAGAACCTCAGCTAAAGCGGGGTATCTGTTCTTTTACATCATGTGAGGTTACACGGAGTTGCTCTAAAGCGGCCTCCGGTTTACCCCTTGAGTTCGCTTTGCTAAAAGCATCATGTTATATCACTTGGAGGATTGGTCGTGTCCGAACCAATACCATGCCTCTTGATAGGCGAAAGCCACCAGATCACTTGGGGACTTGGTCATGTCTGAACCAGTCATGCCTCTTGGTCGGCCTAAGGCCACAGAATCACTTGGGGGCTTGGTCGAACCCGAACCATGACCACGCCATTTGGTCGGCATAAATGCCACGGTTTCATCTGGGGACCTGGCTGACTAGAACCATAGTTACACCTAACGGGAACTTGGTCGTGTTTAGCCATGGTAACGCCATTTGATCAGGTTAAATAAAACTTTTCTTTTGCTTCACACTTTTCTTTGAAGGGTTTTTTTTTTTGCTTTTCATTGTGTTTCTTAAACCGACAAATTTTTTTTCAATTGACGGAACACAGTTCACGTCAATCCGGAGGCTATTTGACCGGTTTGATCCGTGTTGTTAACATCCTCTTATGGAGTAACACGGTGTTTATTATAACCCGGCACGGTTTACATGGTAAACCAGCGTCATATATATATATATACAGGAGTTGTTATCTCCTCCAACGGTATCGGTTTGCAAAACTCCGCTTCAAGATTAGCCAAGCCAACTTCACGCTCAATGACGGCAGGTATTATGTATCTCAAAATTTGGTCATACTTAAAATTTTATTTTGATTTCATATATGCAGACATCATATTCCACCTGACGGTATAACCGCGGTGGCACTTGACGAATTTTTCATTTCAGAAAGTGGTTTGGAAAGTTCATTGCCACAGGAAGAACAAATTATGCACGAAGGCATATCAACATCAAAGGTATCAGCTAGCCTATTACAAGGAAACATGGTGCCCATAATAATATAATTGTTTTTCGCGAAGAAGAAGCAGTTTTAAACCGGCGTCCGGTTCAAGCTTGGTCACCAGCCTGGCCTGATGGTTGTGGGTCGTCCTGCGCCGCTTCAGCCTCCGTATCCCTACCCAGTGGCTGGAAATCCACAGTTGTCCAGTCGATTCCCATTAATGCTTGAAAAACAGCTTCATCGTGGATCAGCAAGGACGGGTCAATATCGGGAGCATAAGTATGCTTACGGATTGGAGGAATCAGATTTTCCGATTCATGGATTGGCGCAGCTATTCGCTTGTTCTGACTGTCATATTGCGCTTGATAACAAGACAAGTCTGCTTCCTCAGCCAACTGACAAGCTAGTGGACGCACCTCCCGGTTTATCGCTCACAGATCCGCTTCACCGAATTCTGATCCGTCTTCCTTCAAGCTGGGATAGCCCTGAGCCGCTTCAACAGGATCAAAATCCGGCACCCAGGCTTTTGCCCGGATTAAAGCATTGATTGCGCCGGTTCGAGCAGCAGATTTCTTTAGCTCTTCAATCCGGGCAGGAAGCACCGACAGTTTCATCAGAGTATCTTGAATCAAAGTAGGCGCCGGTTTGTTATGAGAGGCGGTACAGATGATCCGCTGGGCACCAGTATACAATTGTTCAACTAATGTATAGGCGGCTTTTAGCTTCTTCCGTACATCTGACCCCAAGTGACCAATGCGTGTCCCTGAAATACCATAAAGGGTTAATAAACCGGCGACTTTGTCTGAAGGCAGAGCCAATTCAGTAGGAAAGCTGGCTTACCAAAGATAGCAGCAGTCATGGCATGCACATGCCGCTTTATGCTGGTCAGTTCATCTGCCACTGGTTTTAGTGCAGCCTCAGCATCCTCTGCTCGTTTGATCAAAGCGGATTTCTCAGTGGCCCAGTCCGCCCGTTTCTTCTTGAAGTTCTCCTTAAGTTGTTCCATGGCGCTTAAAGCACTGGCCAATTCCTCTTTTGCTTTGGAGGTTTCAGCTTGTTGGGTTTTCAAGGCTTCTTGAAGATCGATGACTTGGTTCTCTTTCGTCTTCAGCTCCGCCTACATGCATACAGATATATGCTTCAACAAATCGGTAGAAGGATTCAAGTACCAACCACATAACAAGTTATGCGCTTAGTACTTGGGGGCTAATGCATATTTGATCTAAAGCGGCCTCCGGTTTACCCCTTCATCTTTCGATTGTTTACAAAGTCCCAAGATCAATACAAGTATTCAACTTGGCACTTGGGGGCTAATGGCTATTTGATCATATATATTCTGATACGGCAGTTTCAATTACTTAAAGTACCGGTTTAACTACGCTAAAGTTGAACCGGCCCTTGGGGGCTACATTGGCAAATTTCAAAGCAACAAGATTTATATTATTTAAGTCCCGGTTTGAAAGAATATTCCAAACCGGCCCTTGGGGGCTGAGAGAGTCAGGAATGGAAGCATATAAGCAGGAAGGAGCATATGGAAATTACCTCATATTTGTCTTTCATCATGTTGACCAGACCGGCTTCATAGTCACGGCTGGTATACAGCCGGTTCAGATAGCCGGAATGGATATCTTGGGCGTTCAGAGCAGCGTAAGTCGTCAGATCAGCATTCCACTTGCCTTTACCAAAGGCAGAAAGTTCTTCCTTGGCAGAATGTTTGGATAAAGCGACATGATTGTTTGGCTCAGTATGACCAGTACCAGTAATGACAACCTCATCATCTTTGGTACCGCCGGTTTGCACTGGAGCTGTTGGCTTGTCAGTAGGCTTTGCTGGACCGGTGGAGTTTTCAATCCGGATGGAACCTATAGGCTGATGGGTAGGACCTGAGGTGTCAGTAGGTCTCTCTTCTGCAATAAGATCATCATTTTGTTGTGGTCGATCGTTGGGAATATCCTCAGGAATAGCCGCTTCAGCATTGGGTGTCTTGTCCGCTTCAAGAACGACATCCTCTTCGGCCGCTTTGTCCAGGCGGGCCTTCTTGCTTGGCCTAGGTTTGGCCCTGAGAAGGATAACAAAATCAAATACAGAATATGTTCTAAGGCAATGTACTGCAAACATCACAATAATTATAGCTTACCCAAACACAGTTTTGAGCGGTGGGAGCTGAGTAGCCGATGACTCGCCAGAAGATGAGTGGGAAGTAACCTGATAATTGGAGTCAGACGGAGTAAGAGGTTGACGAAAGCAGCCCGCTTTAGGACAAGCACTGACAAGCAAATTAGAGACCTCGGAATGGCATTTCCGAACCGGACTGTTCGGTAAACCGGCGGAGGTAACTACCTGGCCGCTGTGCCGGGTGGTGCGGCGAGCTTCGTGTTGTTGTGTCTTCATAAGAAGTTTAGGATCCAAATAAGCAAGAGGATGCGAAAATTTAACTTTCCGGTTTGCCTGACGGGTTTTTTGTGAAGGCAAAATTTCTGAATCGGAAGAGAGAATAATTACCTCGGCAACATCCGCGTGGCTGGCTTCGACATCATCCTGACAAATATCATCATCAATAAGACGCATGAAAAATAAACCAAGTGAGTCAAGCTCTACCTCAAAGTCCGGATTATCAACCTCATCGTCAGGAGCCGGATTAGAAGAGGCAGTGGTTCTTTTCCTATGGGCAGTCTTCTACACAGCTTTAGTCTTTTGTCGGGTTGCTCTTTCCGGTTTGTCTGGTTTTTCTGGCTTCTCCTGCGGCAGTTTTTTGCTCCAAAACGGATCATCGCCCTGATTATGCAGACACTGATATTAAAAACAATGACCAGACATATCAATAACAGATTTAGTAAAGGGAAAAGTCAAAGTCTTACAGCTGGTGGTTTGTTGGTGGCACAGAAGGGAAGCAGGCCGGTTCTGGCGCAGATGTGTTCTGGTTCATTCAGTATCTTACGCACAGCCTCTGTGATTTCTTCACCAGAGAGCTGGAGTCTTGAGTGTTGCAGTGGGTCATCAACACGGTCAGTATACTGGCACATCAAACCGGAGCGCAGACTAAGAGGCAGTATGCTCCATGATATCCAACAGCGAGCAAGGTCAACCCCTGTTAAACCGTTGGCCATAAAAGCTCTGAGCTTTGATAGCTGAGGAGCATATTTACTTCTCTCATGTGCAGTCAATCTTTGTGGAGAAGGGTGTGTGTTGCTGAGCCGCTCCAGTCGAAAGCCAGGCAAGGGATTCTCACTAGCAGGGGAGGTGTCTTTGCAGTAGAACCATGTCTGATTCCATTCTTTGGGGTGGCTATGCAGTTTTGCGTGAGGGTATGTGACCTCTTTCCTTTTCTGAATCGCCACACCACCCAACTCCGTATTGGAGCCGTCAGTAAATTCAGTACGACGGTTTAGATGGAATAGGTCTCTGAACAGTTCCACCGTGGGCTCCTCTTGAAAGAACGCTTCACAGAGCACTTGGAAGTGACACATATTTGTAACAGAGTTGGGGCCAATATCTTGTGGATGGAGCTGGAAATCGGCTAAGACATCCCGGTAAAATTTAGAACCGGGCGGCTTAAAGCCCCGGGCTAAGTGATCTACGAAAACAACAACCTCTCCTTCTCGAGGTGTGGGAGGGCATTCTTTGCCAGGAGCCCTCCAATGGATTGTATCATTACTGCCTAAAGCACCAATCAGGACTAAATCGTCTAGTTCAGCCTCTGTGACGCGAGAAGGAACCCAATTGCACTCATACACTTGCTTGGCCATGATGGAATCTACAAGGTAAAAGATCCCGGTTCAAAAATGCATTGATTAAAATGCACTGGTATGTACAATGTTAAACCGGAAACAGCCCTATCTAAACCGGAGTTTCATGAAGCAACCTACATCTAGCGGTTCAACAGGGGGACTAATGGCATATACCAGTTTGGAAAATTTTCTATAAGGTTAAACCGCCTGACCTAAACATTGAAGCAGTTGAGATTGTGGATGGTTAAGTATGCAGAAACAGGTTTCACAAGATCTTATTACGGCATTGGATCTAAAGCAAGTTCAGAAAATAAGAAAAATAGTCGAAGATCAAAGCAGAACAGTATTGAATCAATGAGCAGAAGTATATGTGAGATCTATGGTTTTGGGCAGGAAACTAGCGGCGGATACTGAAAGTTACCGCTACACAAAGCAAGGGTTCACATGTGCATCCAGGAGCTAGTACATGAGTATGAACAAGTGATGAACACCACAAGAACACGAAGCCCTAGATCAGATCTATGTTGAGAAGAACAGAAGACCTACCAGAGCTGAGGAAGACGCGGAAGGTCGCCGCGGCTTTCTGGTGCATTCAAGTTGATGCAGCGGCCAAGGGTGATGCAGAAGACGACGGCGGCGGCGGAGCTCTGAGACTGGCGACGCGAGGAAGACGAAGAGGAAGGGCACTAAGGGAAGAAAAGAAATGACCCTTCGGGCCTATTTATAAGGCAAAGGACATGTGTCAGGCGCGGGGATCAAGGGACCGCAGATTTTGGAAGTGGGGCGGTCACCTCGGTCATTGCGAATCTATTAAACAAGAGGATATCATGGATGTTTTCTTTATGACAGATGATGTCATGCCGGTTTATAGCAAACAGAGAAGATGACGTCACGGCGGTTCAACAACTACAAGAAGATGTTGAAGACGAAGATTTTTGCTAAGGATTGACATGAACCTGTTCAAATCAATCTGGGGCCTAATGTTGGGGATATTACTACTGGGCATAAACCGGCCTACCTAGGCCGGATTAACTTCATCAGTAGTTCAAAGGTGTTAAAGCCTAAAGAGGCAAATAAAGGCCCAGGGCCCGTAGTCGGTTTACAACCTGTAGCCGTACATCGACGTTTGTGCATATACTTGTACTGTAAGTTAGGAACAAGGAGGGACCAACCCGGATACGAGTATGAACCGGTGTTGGGACTCTCTGAATCGGCGGGCGTCACCCGTGTATATAAGGGGGCGACCTGGCGGCGGTTCAGGGACAACAGACAACAACTCGAGACATAGGCGAAGCTTGTTTGCTCCCTAGTCATCGAAACCCCATCAATTCCATAATAACTAGACGTAGGCTTTTACCTTCCTCGAAGGGGCCGAACTAGTATAAACTCCCTTGCGTCCTTGTGTCCGCTTTAACCCCTTCAAGCTAACCCGTCGCGATGGCTCCACGACTAAGTCCTTTCTCTAGGACATCTGCCGTGACAAAACCACGACAACTGGGCTTCCCCCTTTTTCTCTGAATCGAGCACAAAAATCTGCCTCTCTGAAAGTGACACCGGAGGAAAAGGCGCAAGTCAAGGTGTTGGTCGGTCGAGTGGTTCAGCTTGTCCGCGAGGGTGTGACTAGCATGGACTTGTTGGAAGTCTTCCTTCGGAGGCGCATCCAACCGCTTCAGGCTCGTGACCACCCGATGTGGCTGTACTCGGGTCTCGAAGACACCACTCGGATTCACCCAGAGGAGGTCACTGACAAGATGTTGGAAGGGTGGCTGTCGAGTATCACAGGGAACAATGACAACCCCCGAGGAGCCAGGAGGATTCCTCCACTCGACCAAACATACGAAGTGGACAAGGTCTGACCTTGCGTTTCCGACTGTGATCTTGCTTTCTTTATTTGTTATTTTTGGATCAGTCGATTGACTGTTGTCTCGTTTGTTGTCCTCTAGGCCACTACTGAGATGTACTCGACACCCAATGGAGCACAGGAGCAGGCCGAGGAAGGAGAGGCGAGTGGAGGCGAAAGTGGAGAAGAGGGAGAAGAGTGGGAATCTGACGGCGAAGGAGAGGGGGATGACGACGAATCCAGTGAAGAGGAGGAGGAAGAAGTCGAACCTCCCCACTCGGAACGGCGATCCAAGCTTACACACGACCCTACGCGGGAACGTGGTAAGGCGACTGTCCCCGTTGGGCAGTCGTCTAAGCGCCCTCGGACCTCATCTCCAGCGCCGACAGAAAAAGCTCCCAAGCACCCACGCGCGATGCCGTCCAAGCCGCCCAAGGCTCTTCCCAAGATGAAGATGACTGTCCCCATCATTTCTGGGTAATAGTAGAATTTGTTTTCCTTTGTCGAACATGACAGACTCTTGGTCGACTCATTGAATAAGCTGACTGACTTTCGAAATTTGCAGTGCTGCCACCTCGGAGATCTCCGCAAGGACGATGATCAAGAGATGGAAGACGCTGTTACCTCCAACCCCGGTACGATTACTGATGCTCTGCTTTTAGTTGACTGACGATTTCTTATAATTCCGGTCGATTGGATTTTTCTTGTAGCTCCTCCTCATGTCATTGACCTCCCTGATGATGACGACGAAGTGCCGCTGATGGCGCGAAGGAATAGGAGGGCACCGGCTGGCAAGACCCCACAAACTACTCCGGCACCTGAGGCCGCAGTCCGGGAGGGTGGTGATACCACTTGGGTTTCTGTGACCTTCGTTGAACCTCTGACGAGTGTCCGGCCTTCGACGTAGACTGCAAATCCGCCTTCGCTTTTTGCCACACACCACGTCCCTGAGGACCAAATGGGTGCCGCTAAAGAGGCTATACGCCAGGCGGGGATCATGATGGAGCAAGTGAAGGTGGTTCGGGAAGCCAGCCAAGCAGCTTATGACACGAGCTCAGCTCTTCAGAGCAACGTCCAGGTCAGTCGATTCACCGCTTGTTCTGTTAGGATATGCTATCTGAAGAATCTCTTTTCCGAAGATCTTTATATCTGTACGCCCACTGGGTGTGTCTATTAATCTTTTTGACGAGTGGGGGCACGCTAAGTGCACCCACTGGGTGTAGTCCTTGAGACTACGGTGGACTGCTGGCAGTCGACTGTAGTCTTTATATTGTGTTGCTTTAGCTGAACTTCTTCACTCGGTCTGGTCAGGCCATGTCGAATGGAACTGTACACGGTCGGCTGCGGGCAGTCGATTTTTTTTGGTCGAACCAGTGGGGGCACGCTGAGTGCACCCACTGGGTGTAGTCCCCGAGACTACTGTTGAATGTTTTTGATTTGGCTGTAGTCGTAGAAACGCCATCATTGTCTCTTGGTTACTCGGAAGCAACTTATCTTGGATGTCTGTCGACTGATTTTTTGCAGAAATCCTGCGAACTTGTGGCTCGCTACACTGAGTTGGAGAACAAACAGATCCAGCTGAACCTTGACTTGAAGCTTGCTCAGGAGAACTTGCAGAAGGCGAGGGACGAAGCAAAAGGTATGGCTGGTGAGCTTTTGTCGACTGTCCTTTCTTTCTGGCCATCCTCGATGTTGATCTCACTTGCTGTTTCGCAGACAAAATGGAGGAGGCTTTGAAGAAGAAGGATCAAGACCTTGCCGAAGCGCAGAAGGAGGCCCTGAACAAAACGAAGCTTGCTGAAGAAAAACTGGCTTCAGTCGGTACTCTTGAAAAGGAAAACTCCAGGCTGAAAACTGCTCTCGACGCGGCTAATCAAGAGGCCAGCCGTCTGAAGAATGGCAATATAGCTCTGAATGACAAGGCAAGTGAACTGGCGGGGAAGAGGAACGATCTGGAGGCTTATCTCGGTGGACTCGCCAAGAAGCTGTTCGTCATGCTCGAGGGTAATTACTCCGGCCCGACTGACTTGCAGTTACCAAATCTGCATAGAGCCACTGACTTATCCTTGAATTGTGTTTACAGAATTCTGCCAGAACTTCGAAGAGGAGACCAGTCGAGTGGAGACAGACTTGGACCCCATCAATTCTCCAGTGAAGGACGAGGCTGCTATGAACGTGCTCCAACTGGAATCTCGTGTTGCCGGTGTTGTTGACTATCTTGCTCGGTTGAAGGTTGCGATGTCACGGATCGACACGTCGCTCTGGCCTAGGACGACGCTTCAGAATGACCTCGAGTCCCTGATGACTCGACTGAATGAAGTCCCAGGTCGAGTGGCGGAATGGAAGAAATCTTCTGCTAGATGTGGCGCTGACGTCGCTCTGTCTCTAGTCTGCGTCCACTGCAAGGAGGCGCGAGAAGAAAAGTTGGCCGCCATCCAAGTTGCCAATACCAGGAAGCACAACTTTCAAGACTTCATGGAGACTTTCATTGCTGCTGCCACTCGCATTGCAGACGGGATCGACTTGGACGAGTTCGTCGCCCCTTCCAGTCCTCCGCATGAGGAATAAAAACTTTTATGCTTCACTTTAAATTTGCCTCGGAATGCCGAGTGGATTTTGTAACCGTTAAACTCTGTCGAGCTGGAGGCTCGAGTACTTTGATCTGCAGTCTAGAACCTTTGGATCTTATCTGAACTTGATTTATCGTTGAATATCTTCATGAATTATCTGTCGAGTGGAACTTGTTCTTCACTCAAAATAACTTTGTATTTGTGGTGCAACTCCGAAGGAGAAGGTAGCATTCGATTTGCACCTCGTCGTCCTTGCGGATTGGGATGTGTTCCGTACTTAGGCGAGCACTGGGCTGCAGCTAAGCCTCCGAGTGGAAGGTCTGCTCTCCACTCGGTAGGATTTTAAAAACTTAGGCGAGTACTGGACTGCAGCTAAGCCCCCGAGTGGGAGTTCTGCTCTCCACTCGGTAGGATTTTTTCAAACTTAGGCGAGTACTGGACTGCAGCTAAGCCCCAGAGTGGGAGGTCTGCCCTCCACTAGGTAGGATTTTTTTCAAACTTAGGTGAGTACTGGACTGCAACTAATCCCCCGAGTGGGAGTCTGGCTCACCACTCGATAGGATTTTTAAACACTTAGGCGAGCACTGGGCTGCAGCTAAGCCTCCGAGTGGGAGTCTGGCTCACCACTCGGTAGGATTTTTAAACACTTAGGCGAGCACTGAGCTGCAGCTAAGCCTCCGAGTGGAAGGTCTGCTCTCCACTCGGTAGGATTTTAAAAACTTAGGCGAGTACTGGACTGCAGCTAAGCCCCCGAGTGGGAGGTCTGCTCTCCACTCGGTAGGATTTTTTCAAACTTAGGCAAGTACTGGACTACAGCTAAGCCCCCGAGTGGGAGGTCTGCTCTTCACTCGGTAGGATTTTTCAAACTTAGGCGAGTACTGGACTGCAGCTAAGCCCCCGAGTGGGAGTCTGGCTCACCACTCGGTAGGATTTTTAAACACTTAGGCGAGCACTGGGCTGCAGCTAAGCCTCCGAGTGGGAGTCTGGCTCACCACTCGGTAGGATTTTTAAACACTTAGGCGAGCACTGGGCTGCAGCTAAGCCTCCAAGTGGGAGTCTGTCTCGCCACTCGGTAGGATTTTTAAACACTTAGGCGAGCACTGAGCTGCAGCTAAGCCTCCGAGTGGGAGTCTGGCTCGCCACTCGATAGGATTTTTTTACAAACTTAGGCGAAACGGATTCGCAGCTAAGCCACCCACTGGGGGATTTCACACGCAAACAAAAGCAACAACAATTATAGGAAAATTTGTAACGCTCTTGTCTTTGATAAATAGACTACAGAAGTTTTTCTTATTACATCTCATCTGAGTGAGAATTCAAGTGTGAAAGGGGCGGAGCAGTTCTGCATTCCAAGCTCGTGGCTCATGGATCTGGCGATCGACATTGTAAAGGTGATACGCTCCATTGTGGAGGACTCTGGTGACGATGAAGGGACCTTCCCAAGTAGGAGCGAGCTTGTGTGGTTTCTGTTGATCCACTCGGAGGACCAAATCTTCTTCTTGGAAAGGCTCGACTCTTCACATTTCTGGCATGGAATCGACGCAAGTCTTGCTGATAAATGGTCGATCGGATCATAGCCATTTCTCTTTCTTCTTCCAGGAGGTCGACTGCGTCTTGCCGAGCTTGTTCTGCTTCATCTTCGGTATAAAGCTCGACTCAGGGTGCATTGTGAAGTAGATCACTCGGCAGGACTGCTTCTGCTCCGTAAACCAGAAAGAACGGAGTTCTTCCAGTCGACTGATTCGGGGTAGTCCTCAATCCCCACAGAATCGACGGAATCTCGTCGACCCAAGCGCCTGCTGCGTGCTTGAGATCACGCATCAGCCGAGGCTTTAGTCCTTTGAGAATCAGACCATTTGCCCTTTCTGCTTGTCCATTCGACTAGGGGTGGGCGACCGATGCGTAGTCGACTCGTGTGCCTTGAGAGGCGCAAAAAGCTCTGAACTTGTCTGAATCAAAGTTTGACCCATTGTCGGTGATGATGCTATGCGGGACTCCATATCTGAATGTTAACTCTCTGACGAAACTGATAGCAGTGCAAGCATCAAGATTCTTGATAGGCTTAGCTTCAATCCATTTGGTAGACTTGTCGACTGCCACAAGCACATGTGTGAAACCGCTCCTGCCTGTTCTCAATGGGCCAACCATGTCCAGTCCCCAAACAGTGAAGGGCCAGACGAGTGGAATGGTCTTCAGGGCTGATGCAGGCTTGTGCGACATGTTGGAGTAGAACTGGCACCCTTCACACTTGTCGACTATCTCTTTTGCCATTTCATTCGCTCTTGGACAGTAAAATCCCGCTCGGTATGCTTTAGCCACAATGGTCCGAGAGGACACATGATGACCACAGGTCCCCGAGTGGATATCATCAAGGATTATCTGACCTTCTTCTGGTGTTATACACTTCTGACCGACTCCAGTCACGCTTTCTCTATACAGCTGTCCCTTTATGACTGTAAAGGCCTTGGATCGACGGACGATCTGTCGAGCCTCTTCTTCGTCCTCCGGGAGTTCCTTTCTCAGGATATACGCGATGTACGGTATCGTCCAGTCGGGGGTGATTGCCAAAACTTCCATGATTAGGTCGACCACTGCCAGAATTTCAACTTCAGTCAGATTTGTGGCACTCTTTGGCTGCGGGGCTTCATCTGTAAAAGGATCTTCTTGGACTGATGGCGAGTGGATGTGTTCCAAAAACACATTGCTGGGGATGGCTTCTCTCTTGGAGCCTATCTTTGCCAAATCATCAGCCGCTTGATTTTTCAGTCGGGGGATGTGATGAAGCTCTAACCCCTCGAATTTCTTCTCTAACTTTCTCACTGCATTGCAATAACCAGTCATAGATGGACTTCTGACATCCCATTCTTTCATCACCTGATTAACCACCAAATCTAAGTCGCCATAGACCATGAGGCGACGGACGCCGAGTGAAATGGCCATGCGCAACCCATACAAAAGTGCTTCATATTCTGCTACGTTATTGGAGGAATCAAAGTGAATCTGGAGAACATATCTGAGCTTATCTCCTTGGGGGGAAACCAATACTACCCCAGCACCGGAACCATTTGTTGGAAATATGCCCTAGAGGCAATAATAAATTGATTATTATTATATTTCCTTGTTCATGATAATCGTTTATTATCCATGCTAGAATTGTATTGATAGGAAACTCAGATACATGTGTGGATACATAGACAACACCATGTCCCTAGTAAGCCTCTAGTTGACTAGCTCGTTGATCAATAGATGGTTACGGTTTCCTGACCATGGACATTGGATGTCGTTGATAACGGGATCACATCATTAGGAGAATGATGTGATGGACAAGACCCAATCCTAAGCATAGCACTAGATCGTGTAGTTCGTATGCTAAAGCTTTTCTAATGTCAAGTATCATTTCCTTAGACCATGAGATTGTGCAACTCCCGGATACCGTAGGAATGCTTTGGGTGTGCCAAACGTCACAACGTAACTGGGTGGCTATAAAGGTACACTACAGGTATCTCCGAAAGTGTCTATTGGGTTGGCACGAATCGAGACTGGGATTTGTCACTCCGTGTGACGGAGAGGTATCTCTGGGCCCACTCGGTAGGACATCATCATAATGTGCACAATGTGATCAAGGAGTTGATCACGGGATGATGTGTTACGGAACGAGTAAAGAGACTTGCCGGTAACGAGATTGAACAAGGTATCGGGATACCGACGATCGAATCTCGGGCAAGTATCGTACCGCTAGACAAAGGGAATTGTATACGGGATTGATTAAGTCCTTGACATCGTGGTTCATCCGATGAGATCATCGTGGAACATGTGGGAGCCAACATGGGTATCCAGATCCCGCTGTTGGTTATTGACCGGAGAGTCATCTCGGTCATGTCTGCATGTCTCCCGAACCCGTAGGGTCTACACACTTAAGGTTCGGTGACGCTAGGGTTATAGAGATATTAGTATGCGGTAACCCGAAAGTTGTTCGGAGTCCCGGATGAGATCCCGGACGTCACGAGGAGTTCCGGAATGGTCCGGAGGTAAAGAATAATATATAGGAAGTGCTATTTCGGCCATCGGGACAAGTTTCGGGGTCACCGGTATTGTACCGGGACCACCGGAAGGATCCCGGGGGTCCACCGGGTGGGGCCACCTGCCCCGGGGGTCCACATGGGCTGTAGGGGGTGCGCCTTGGCCTATATGGGCCAAGGGCACCAGCCCCAAGAGGCCCATGCGCCAAGAGTGGAGGAAAAGGGAGAGTCCTAAAGGGGGAAGGCACCTCCGAGGTGCCTTGGGGAGGATGGACTCCTCCCCCCTTGGCCGCACCCTTCCTTGGAGGAAGGGGCAAGGGCTGCGCCTCCCCCCTCTCCCTTGGCCCTATATATAGTGGGGAAAAGGAGGAGCAACCATACCTAAGGCCTGGCGCCTCCCTCTCCCTCCCGTGACACATCTCCCTCCTCCCGCAGCGCTTAGCGAAGCCCTGTTGGAATCCCGCTACTTCCACCACCACGCCGTCGTGTTGTTGGATCTCCATCAACCTCTCCTCCCCCCTTGCTGGATCAAGAAGGAGGAGACGTCGCTGCTCCGTACGTGTGTTGAACACGGAGGTGCCGTCCGTTCGGTGCTAGGATCATCGGTGATTTTGATCACGACGAGTACGACTCCATCAACCCCGTTCTCTTGAACGCTTCCGCGCGCGATCTACAAGGGTATGTAGATCCACTCCTCCCTCGTTGCTAGATGACTCCATAGATAGATCTTTGTGACACGTAGGAAAATTTTGAATTTCTGCTACGTTCCCCAACACCATTCAACATCTTAGATCCATCGAAGAACATGGTCCAGTGCTCCGAGTGAACTTGAGTCGGAAGTTGCTGTTCGATCCACTCAGCGACAAAATCTGCAATTGCTTGGGACTTGATAGCTTTCTTTGCCTCAAACTTGATATCTAGGGGAAGAAGTTCAATCACCCATTTGGCCACTCGACCAGTTGCATCTCTGTTGTGCAAAATCTCTGATAGTGGAGCGTCGCTGACGACTGTAATGGAATGATCAGAGAAGTAATGTGCAACCTTCTTCATGGTCATATAAATCCCATATACAAGCTTCTGGTAATGAGGATATCTTTGCTTTGAAGGAGTCAAAACTTTAGAAACATAATATACTGGGCGCTGTACTTTGAAGGCCTTTCCTTCTTCTTCCCGCTCGACCGTAAGTACTGTACTGACAACTTGTCCTGTGGCTGCAATGTAAATCAGCAAAGGCTCCTTGCTGATTGGGGCAGCAAGCACTGGCTGGGTGGAGAGCAGAGCTTTGAGCTCTGTAAACGCTGCATCAGCTTCTGGAGTCCACTCGAACTTGTCGGACTTCTTCATCAGTCGGTAAAGAGGCAATGCCTTTTCACCGAGGCGAGAGATGAATCGACTTAAAGCGGCCAAGCATCCTGTAAGCTTCTGGACATCATCCACACGCAAAGGACGTTTCATCTGGAGTATAGTACCGATTTTTCCAGGATTGGCGTCGATTCCTCGTTCGGAAACGAGAAAACCGAGTAACTTCCCACCTGGAACTCCGAACGTGCACTTTGACGGATTGAGCTTGATATCATACCTCATGAGGTTGGCAAAGGCTTCAGCAAGGTCAGTCAGCAGGTCGGAACCCTTCCGTGACTTGACCATAATATCATCCATGTATGCCTCCACATTCCGACTGATTTGAGTGAGCAAACACTTCTGAATCATCCTCGTGAACGTGGCTCCGGCATTCTTGAGGCCGAACGGCATGGTGACATAACAGAAGCACCCGAATGGAGTGATGAAAGCTGTTTTGATCTCGTCGGGCCCGTACAGACGGATCTGATGGTACCCGGAATAGGCGTCTAGGAAAGACAAATGCTCACATCCCACAGTCGAGTCGACTATCTGGTCAATGCGGGGGAGAGGAAAATGATCTTTCGGGCAGGCCCGATTGATATGCTTGAAATCAATGCACATGCGAAGTGACTTGTCCTTCTTGGGGACCATGACAACATTGGCGAGCCACTCGGAGTGGTAAATTTCTCGGATGAACTCCGCTGCTAAGAGCCGAGCCACCTCCTCGCCAATGGCCTTCCTCTTCTGGACGGCAGACCGTCGAAGATGTTCTTTCACAGGTTTAAATTTTGGGTCGACTCGTAGACGGTGCTCAGCCAGCCCCCTGGGAACTCCAGGCATGTCAGCAGGCTTCCATGCGAAGATGTCCCAGTTCTCACGGAGGAACTAGATGAGCGCTTCTTCCTATTTGGAGTCGACCGTCGTTGAGATGTGAGTCAGAGCAGCGTTTGGATCGGTCGGGTGAATGTGAACTGCCTTCGTTTCACCGGACGACTGAAAAGCTGATTTTGAAGCAGGCTTCTTAGCTCGTAGCAACTCACTCGGATCTGCAGTCTTCTGATACTCTTGCAGCTCGACCACCGCCATCTGAGCGTCAGCAATCTTTGAGCCTTTCCGAAAACACTCTTCTGCTTTCTTCTGATTGCCTGTAACAGTGATCACACCTTTGGGACCAGGCATCTTCAATTTGAGATACACATAACATGGTCGAGCCATGAAGCGTGCATAAGCTGGCCTACCCAAAATAGCGTGATAAGCACTTTGGAAATCCACAACTTCGAATGTCAACTTTTCCTTGCGGTAATTCTTGGAATCACCGAAAACCACATCAAGAGAAATTTGGCCGAGTGACTCGGCTTTCTTCCCAGGAATGACTCCATGGAAACTCATGTTACTGGTGCTGAGCCTGGACATCGGAATGCCCATCCCTTTCAATGTTTCTGCATACAGTATGTTCAAACTGCTGCCTCCATCCATCAGGACTTTGGTCAGTCGAGTGCCTTCGACAACTGGGTCGACCACCAGAGCTTGCCTCCCAGGGGTGGCAATGTGCGTAGGGTGATCAGACTGGTTGAATGTGATGGTAGTCTGGGACCACTTCAGATAATTGGGTGTTGCCGGAGCAACCATATTTACCTCACGGTTAATAACCTTCAGTCGACTTTTGCTCTCAACATCAGCAAAAATCATCAGGGTGGAATTGACCTGGGGGTACCCATCGTCACTATCTTCCTTGTCCTCAACTTTGTCCGACTCCTTTTCCTTATCTTTGGACTGCTTGCCCTGAAACTGCTGGATCAGAAGCCGACACTGTCGAGTGGTATGCTTTGGGTAAATGAGTTTACCCTCTTCATCTTTCTTGGTGTGGATGTGACACGGTAGATCCAAAACATCATTTCCATCTTGGTCTTTAACTTTCTTGGGGTTCCAAGGTCCTTCGGGTTTTCCCTTAAATTTTCCCTGGGTTAGGGCCAGGGCCTCCCCAGGAGCGGCTGGCTCGGCTTTCCGCTTCTGTTTCCGACTGGAATTTCCTCCGGTTTCCTGGGCGACTGCTTTATGCTTGCCACTCCGGAGTCGATCCTCATCTTCACCATTGGCGTATTTGGTGGCAATCTCCATCATCCGATTCAGAGACATCTCTCCGGTTCGACTGAACTTCAGATTCAATTCTCTGTACTTAATGCCTTCTTTAAAGGCACAAACTGCTTGATGATCTGGTACATTTTCAACTGTGTGATGCAATGTGATCCACCTCTGGATGTAATCCCTCAGAGTTTCATCCGGTTTCTGCACGCAAGACCGCAATTCTGTAAGGCCTGCAGGTCGCTTGCATGTTCCTTCAAATGTGGTGACAAACACTCGGGAGAGATCCTCCCAAGTGTAAATGCTGCTGGGTGCTAACTGATTCAGCCATGCTCGGGCCGAGCCTTCTAACATGAGAGGCAGGTGCTTCATGGCTACCTCATCGTTCCCACCGCCAATCTGGACAGCCACTCGGTAATCTTCGAGCCAAGTATCGGGCTTGGACTCACCGGTGAACTTACTAACTCCAGTCGCCAACCTGAAGTTGGGAGGAATTACAGCGGCTCTGATGGCTCGACTGAAACACTCCGGCCCTGAAACATGTACTCTGCTACTGGTAGGCGCATCTCTGTCGTGGCCTTCTCGGTGAGCTCTATTCCTGTCGACCAAACCTTGAACGAGAATGGATCTCGCATCAAAGCCTGGTTCCCTGGGGTCGACTGGAATTCTCCGCCCAACACTATGAGGGCGTCTGTCAACCTACTGTCGAGGCACATATGATCCACTCCTCGGGGGAGGGGTTGGCACTCGACGTCGATCATCACGATCGAATCGGTGATCATACTGCTCATTCCTTCTGTACTGATCACGCTGGTCTCCACGTCCCTCACGCCTCGGAGGCGATCTTGGGCTGTGAGCCGACTGGACTGTATCCGCTGCAACGGATCGACTGTGGATCCTGTTCTGCGACTGAGAAACAGCGGAATTCTGGTCTCCCGCTGCCCGGAGCAACGCTCTGATTTGCAACAAGCCTCTGCCAGCCTCTGACTGGGAGGGCTGAATCGACTCTACTATACGGGCCACAGCTGCCAAATTCTGAATCGGAGTACGATATACCTGCGGGGGCGGAAAGAGTTGATGTCGACTGGATTCTGGAGCCCGTTGACGCGCTCGCTCATCGAGTATTCGCTGGAGATTCTCCAGTCGAGTGTGCTCGGCCAAGTTAGCCAAGCGCGCGTCCTCCAAGGCTCAGGCCTCGGGGGTTTCTCCAACGATAGGAGTGTGGAGTGCATCCATGTTCCGGCGGCAAAGCTCCTCCCGCTGCAACACGTGAGAGGCTCGGGGAGATACTCCTCGTGAGGACGCGACGGGTCGCCCCCATCCGCGCCTCCGTCAGCGCGGGGGAAACCGGGAGGACTGTGTGGCCCATCGATCACCAGAACCTCTGCAGCTGGGTCACTGATGTCGCATTCGGATGCGGTCTCTGCGGAGCCAGTCGACAGGTCGAACAGGCCGTAGAGGGATTCGTCGGGCTCGATTGCCGCGACTTGTGGGGTGGCCGATTGGCGGGCCACCGCATGCCTCAGCCACCTCTGAAGCCTCGACCGACCGGAGCGCCTGCGCCGGCGAGAAACAGGGCGGGGAGATGCCACGGGAGCCGACCGATACTGGGTCGACGGCTGCCGCAGGAGGACACCACGGACGCATGTGCGAAAGTGCGTCGCCCCGCGGACGGGGAGCGCGTCGACGTCGAGTGGAGCCTCCTGAAGCCAAGCGGAGTCGTCGGCGATGAACGTGAGCACGCCGAGATGGATCTCGCGGCCCTCCACCAAAGCTCCACCTGAAACCATGATCAAGGAGATCGGAAAAAATCGCAACTTCTCAAACTAGTCGCTAAGACTCCTAGCCCCACGGTGGGCGCCAATTGTCGTGGTTCTAACTCTGACAGTGATGTAGGGGGGTATGTATGGAGAGGCTAGATCTTAGCTATGGAGGAGTTGTAAGCACACGAGGATTACGATTTCAGGCCCTTCTCGGAGGAAGTAACAGCCCTACGTCTCGGTGCCCGGAGGCAGTCGACTGAATTATGTGTGTATGAATAACAGGGGTGCCAACCCTTGATACTGAGGAGGGGGGTGGCTTATATAGAGTTCGCCAGGCCCCTCCAGCCCTCAGTAATGCAAGGTTTGAAGTACATTAAGACTGAGGGTTACTGGTAACGCCCCTAATAAAGTGCTATGATGACCATAAAAGCTACTTAATGACCGACCGTTTGCATGCAGGGTGACTTTAGATCAACTGGCAGTCGAGTGGTTAGAATTTGGTCGAGTGATTGCTTCGTGGTCGAGTGTCTTGAATCTGTCGAGTGGGATACCTCCAAGTCGATTGAAAGGTGACTTCTTCTAGGGATGTCCTTGGGTAGGGTACTTAGGACAGGTCCATGCCCCTATCCTAGGTACATAGCTTCATCACTGACCCTGTGTGGCTGCAACATCTCATGTTGCAGGATTTCTTATGATGACTAAGTGATACGTTAGGGTTACGATTTCTACACTCAACTTTGCCGTTGGTGTTGATGGGAATCCACAACCTTGTTACTTCCGCTATTTGGATTGAGGTAATAGTATTTGTGTTACTTTTACAAGTGATTTACCTCTGTTATAAATCCTCGAGTACTGTGTGTGTCAGCATACCGATCTAGGGATGACACTTAAGCACAGAGACTTGATCCATTCGGGTCGGGTCGCTACAAGATGGTATCAGAGCACATGTTGACTGTAGGACGTGACCCTAGAGGTTGGCAAGCCCATAGGAAAGATTTTCTCTACAACTTTATTTTCAAAAGATCTTTTACTTGTCTTCTCTTCTGAGCTTATTCAAATATTCCCTTTAGTGAGACCATACCCCTTTCCCCTTTTGACCACTCGAAGATTTGACTGATGAGGCCACTCCAAGAAGAACAAGATATCGGACAACTGAGACCATTCAGAATGAAGAGGATTTTATCATACATTATAATAATGGAAAATACAACGGTTGAAGACTCCGAAGACTAGGAGAATTGGAAGGCTCTGAAGAATTTCCAGATTTGTATGACCTAGGAAGGCACCCCTTATGGAACTTGGCAGACTAAGGAAGCCGTCAATACCTGAGATCAAGGTGTATCGGAGAAAGACCGAGCATGGAGAGTTAAAAACCTCAAAGTTTTGTCAAGAAAACCCTAAGGCAGGAGATATCAACTATGGAAGATAGCTCATGGCAATGACAAGGGCAGAAACCCGGTTATCCGGGATGTCATCGCCACTGATACTATGGTCACTGAGCTGAGCTAAGCATGCATTTCTTCGGAAGGATTGGATGGTAGAAGGCTGATGGAGCATCTATTAGCAAAGGATGCAGTTTTAACCTTAGCTGGTGTATCACCAGGATCTGGAGAATTACATCAGGAATTTTAAAATGGACCCGCAGGAAGCCGTATTTTGACAAGGAAGCATTTCGTGAAGAATTTAGTTCCAAGAAGCTGAAGTAGCCAAGCTGGAGGAGCAAAACCTCGAGATACCGGAGATTCGTCAGGAACTGAAGGACAGTAGGACCATGGTTCATGCGAAGGATGTTGAAACCAGAAGTTTGGAACACAACTCCCGAATATTAGAGGACGTCACGAGAGACTTCGCGTCAACAGAGTTGATCTGGCAAAAGAACTTGAGAAAGACAAGCATGATCGGAAGAAGCCATTGGAGGCATGAACAAGGCTTGAAGAGTTTGGAGACTTTGAAGATTTTATTGACCTTTAGAAGACCCAACCCTTGTTATATGCCTACGTTAGATGCGACGTTTGTGAGTTGTCATTTGTTTGATGTTTCTCCGACAGCCACAACAAAAATCTATCTTTTCAAAACTGTTGTTTGCATTGTGTGTGTCCCTCTCTATCTCTCTTATCTCACTCAAAACCCATGGACCCAATAGAGGACGAATGGAGATGAACTCATGTTTTCCTGGACCGATAAGTCAATTGGAGATGGACCGATGGATTCAGAACATGGAGGATCATATGAAGAATAACCCTATAGTTGGAAAGGATATGATCCAGCATGCTCTTCGGTGCTTTGAAAGAGGTGCTGCTACTTGGTGGGGGATGTACCAAACCATCAATGGATGGCAAGGAGTAACCACTTGGAAAGATTTTAAGTTGACTTTGCTAAAGTCTCGGTTCTTGTTTCTAATTGTGAAGGAAGTCACCTAGTTGAAGAATGCCCAACTAGGCAGATTACTTGTTTCTTGTGTGAAGGGACTACCCACTATCCTGCTCAGTGTCACATTTACCCCATGGTACAACGAACCATCTAGCCGAAGAAATAAGTAATGAAAGGATCCCTCATGGAAACTTTAGAAGAAGTTGTGATGAAGGAAGAGATGGAGGACACACCTAAAGAAGACCCGAGTAAACCCTGCACTAAGTCTTGCTATTCATGTGGAGAAGAAGGACACATCTCCCAAAATTGTTTGAATGAGGATCTAGTAGAATTCCCGACAGAGGAAGTAGAGTATGACCCACAGGAAATAGAAGCCCTGATTGGAATGGAAAAGTCCAGGAAGAGAAACCGATTGGAGCCCAGGAGGGACCTAAGTCATATCACCTGTTGCAGGTGCAAGGAGTCAGGGCACTACCTCAATAGTTTCCCAAAAAGGAAACCTCGAGACTTGTCAGAAGTAATATGTTTTAGTTGTAATGGAGCAGGGCACTTTGCCAGAGAATGCCCCAAGGAGAAGGAAACTTGTGCTAGATAGTTGAGTTTGCAACAAAGGAAATGGAGTAGTAGAAGTGAGAACATTTTCTTTTATGTTGAGGTGTTGAGTTGAGACATGTAATGGAAAAGCAAGAGATTGTAATCACTTGAGAATGAATAAAGTTAGCATCGTTGGTACTGATATGGATTTTATGGGTTGTTACTCTATGAAGAAGAATTTTGGCCATTTTGAGGATATGAGAAATATGGTCTATGGAAGATTTGTGCATTTTAAGGGTGGTAGTACCCTGTAAGAACCCTTGACCCTTGGAAAAGATAAGGATACTCCACTGAGTGGATTTCAGACAAAATGAATACGAGTTTTGACTCGATATGTGTGATGCCCCAAGAGTATGTGGGATGAAGTTGGAGAGAATGTTAAGTTGATTCGAGATAGACTGAAGGTAGCCCAGTCTAGGCAGAAGAGTTATGCAGACTCAAAAACTCAAGGAGGTAGTCTATGAGATTGGAGACAGAGCATGTCTTCGTCCCCTCTGCGAGGAGTTAAACAATTTGTAGGTAAGGGAAAGTTAGCCCCGAGATTTTTAGGACCATACCGAGTTTTGGAGCGTACAGGAGAAGTGGCCAACAAGTTGGAGTCACCCGAAGGACTGTCGGAAGTTCATGATGTGTTTCATGTTTCCCAGTTGAAGAAGTTCCATGCAGAGATGGCCAATATTCCCCTGTAAGGACGCTTGACCCTGGAAAGGATAATGATTTTCCACGAAGGGGAATATGGACTTCATAAGTATAAGTTTTTATCTCGGTATGAGGGATATCCCATGAGGATGAAGAGATGAGTTACCATTTATAAAGGAGGTATGATGTTGGAAATATGGATCAATGGAAATTCCATGATGAGTCTGAGTAATCATATCCTAGTTTGGTGCCAATAGAAGGAAGGAAGACAGTACAATTGGATGGATTTAAGAATACTAGGAAGTTGGAAGTTGGAATAATGATCAGTTGCCCGATGATAAGTTCAAGGACTACAAGTGATGAGATGGGCCATAACCCACAGGCCCCAGGACCTGCCAAGAAGCAAGCACATTCTTGCTGAAGGAAAAACCCTGGAGGAAGATACGACGTTTATTGGCAGACGATTTTATAGGATTTTACGCAAAACCTGAGAGTTGTGAAGAAACGATAGATGTTTGTTTGGCTTGCAGAATCAATGGATTATTCCGAACGCAGTTCATGGACAAGAGAAATTCTGCAATGCTTCTGAGGATGACCGAATGTTAGAATGCGAGATTCGCTAAACCGTATACAAGGTAATGATTTGGGTGCAGGATGGATTGATCACCATACCGACTTACTCTTATTATTCACCTTGCTATATGGATGGTAAATCTGAGTGACTTACCTATAGTAGAGAGAAGACGGTATTAAACCTTGATTGAACCTTAGAATGGTATGGCAATTTTTCCCTGGTACAAGGCAGCTTTTGCCAACTGTAGGTTATATGGTGAGTTTCAGCCAGACCCATTTCCTGCAGGAGAAACCATAAATTGTTGACCACCATGAGATATCGATAGTTGTTTAGTTTTGGCGCTAGACCCGTCAGCTAAGAAGACCCAGTCACAGAAGAACCTTACCAAGATGAAAGACAGAAGAATTGAGGAAAAGGTTATGCCACTACCGAAAGAGCCCAGATAAGGAATTATCCTGAAGATCTGAGAAGACCGACACTGTTAACAATATGGATGAAGTATATGAGTTTTGATGGAACCGTAACCATGCTTCTAAGGGTGGTAGCACCCCAGACCCCGGAGACGATTGATGAAATTTTGAAGAGACCCCGAACCTAACCTATTTCTTTCTAGCCTCTCCGAATCTCGAGGACGAGATTCCTTTTAAGGGTGGTAGGTTTGTAACATCCCAAAATTCTAAATTTTGGAATGTTATAATAAATAGATAGATTTGATTGATTGTTTGATTGATTGTGTGAAATTGAGTGAAATTCGAAACCTTTTTGAAAGTTAAATGAGAGGGAATAAAAGGACTTTCCCAAACTTTCATTTTTCGTTTGTGATCTCCGTGAATTCAAATTCTTTTCACCACGAAACCCGGGAGAGAAGATGAGATGACTTCTTCCATTTATTTAAATGACAAGGGGTGTTCAAAATATTTAAATTTCATTTGGAAAATATTTCCAATTCTGAAACTTTATGCAAATCGATGATTTTCACGAGAGGAGATAAAATGACTTCTTCAAATTATATGAAATATGAGTTGGGAGTTTCAAAGATCACATTTAAAGTCCTTTTTGAATTTATTTTCAATTTGGAGTTATTTGAGTTTTATTCAAATTATTTTTCTCCAAAAATAAAATATATGGAAAATAGGGTAACATGATTCCCTACATCAGAAAATTGGAGATAAATAAATTTGAATTCATTCTGATATTTCTAAAATTATTTTTATTGGATTTTATTAGACCAGTAGCACTCTTTGAATTATCCGAATTTGTGTGTATTTTATTTAATTCTAGGAAAATGTCCATCTTGTAGAAAATCTTTTTCTGAAAATTATGATATATAATATGCCTATATAAAGTTTTATTTTTATTTTAACTTTTCAATTTATCGCATTCTGTTTAAAAAATAACAAAAACTGCGCGCGCGCCTGAAACTAATTGTCGCCCACGTGCGCATTATAGTACCAGCGGGTGCCCTATCTTTTTTTTTCTTTATCCTATATGGGCCAGGCCCAGCCAGCCTTTTCATTTTTTTTTCTTTCTTAGGCCGATTTTGTTTAAAAAAACTGCAGCCGTAGCGTGCGCGTGCCGCCGGCCGAAGGCCTTTAGGCCATGCGAGCCACCTCTTTTTATCTCTATTTCGTATATTTTCGTCTACGTTTAGTCCCACATTGCCTAGCCTTTGACCTCTAAACCTTTTTTCACCAATAAATATAGACCCATAGAGCCTCCAAAAATCATCTGTTTCGGATTAAATCAATATTTTGGTTTAACTAGATTCATTTAAGAAAAATATATTTCTCCTCTCCGGCGGCGACTTCTGAAAATTGTCTCTTCTCTCCAAAGTCGTCTTTTCTCTGCCTTATAAAGGTATCTTTCTGTATGTTTTTTTCTTCTTATACTTCCGTAGTTTATTATTTTTAGACTAATACGATAGAATAATTAGATTATCAATTAGTCTACGTATTTATACGTTAGACCTTAACCGTAGCTATTTTTCTTTCGTAAAACAGCTTGCCCCTAATTTTTTATAACACCCTCGATGCGACTATAGCTCCCACGTGTCGAGGCACGACTTAGAGGCATAATCGCATTGAAGGCATGTGTCGTAAGTTAGGCAATCTTCACAACATCCCATGTAATATAAATAATAAAGGGGAGATAACATAGTTGGCTTACACTCGCCACGTCAATCAAGGTACATAAATAACATTACATCAACCAAACACTCATGGCCCGACTACGGCGCCAAAATAAAAGAGAACCAACATGCGACAACGATCCAAATCACCCCCAACTAGGCACCACTACTGATCATCGGGAAAGGAAACATAGTAACGTTGAGAGTCTTCGTCGAACTCCCACTTGAGCTCATACGCGTCACCTAGAGCAGAATCATCAGGCCCTGCATCTGGTGTAATAGTAATCTGTGAGCCACAGGGACTCAGCAATCTCGCACCCTCTCGATCAAGACTATTTAAGCTTATAGGTAAGGCAAGGTAAATATATGAGTGGAGCTGCAGCAAGCGACTAGCAAGTATGGTGGCTAACTTATTTGCAAAAGAGTGCGAGAAGAGGAGGCAAAGCACGAGCGAGAAACTAGAGAGCAACCTGCGCAAACATTACTCCAACACCGTGTCCACCTCCCGAACTCCGCCGAGAAGAGGCCATCACGGT
The DNA here is from genome assembly GCF_056163025.1 of Triticum urartu. Classification (NCBI taxonomy): domain Eukaryota; kingdom Viridiplantae; phylum Streptophyta; class Magnoliopsida; order Poales; family Poaceae; genus Triticum; species Triticum urartu. The sequence goes on along the minus strand of NC_141875.1, from coordinate 106,616,432 downwards.
AACACACTCAGTTGATTCATTTTAATTAGTTAAGGTTCAAGTTATCTACAACCGGACATTAACAAATTCCCATCTGCCCATAACCGCGGGCACGGCTTTCGAAAGTTCAAATCCCTGCAGGGGAGTCCCAACTTAGCCCATGACAAGCTCTCACGGTCAACGAAGGAATAGACCTCCTCCCAAGACGTTCCGATCAGACTCGGTATCTCGGTAATTCAAGACACTTCGACAGGTTAAAACAAGACCAGCAACACCGCCCGAATGTGCCGACAAATCCCGATAGGAGCTGCACATATCTCTTTCTCAGGGCACACTCAGATGAGACATCCTACGAGTAAAACCAACCCTCAAGTTGCCCCGAGGTGGCCCCGCAGTCTACTCGGTCGGACCAATACTCAGAGGAGCACTGGCCCAGGGGGGTTAAAATAAGATGACCCTTGGGCTCCGGAAACCCAAGGGAAAAAGAGGCTAGGTGGCGAATGGTAAAACCAAGGTTGGGCATTGCTGGAAAAGCTTTAATCAAGGCGAAATATCAAGGGGTTCCCATTATAACCCAACCGCGTAAGGAACGCAAAATCCGGGAACATAACACCGATATAACGGAAACTAGGGCGGCAAGAGTGGAACAAAACACTAGGCGAGAGGCCTAGCCTTCCACCCTTTACCAAGTATATAGATGCATTAAGATAGCAAGATAATATAATGATATCCCAACAAGTAAATAAATGTTCCAACAAGGAACGGCCTCCAATCTTCACCTGCAACTAGCAACGCTATAAGAGGGGCTGAGCAAAGCGGTAACATAGCCAATCAATGGTTTGCTAGGACAAAGGTGGGTTAGAGGTTTGACATGGCAATTTGGGAGGCTTTAAAGCAAGTGGTAGGTATCGTAGAAATGGCATAGCAAAAGAGCGAGCAAACTAGCATAGCAAAGATAGTAGTGATTTCGAGGGTATGATCATCTTGCCTGCACAGTTGTCAGAGTTGACTGGATCCTCGAAAGCAAACTCAACGGGCTCCTTGTTAGCGAACTCGTCTCCCAGCTCTACCCAAACAAGACAAACAATCAACAAGGATACAATCAACCACGTGCAAACTCAAACAACACGGTGCAAAGATGATATGCTATGCGGGATGCGATGCGAGATGCAAAATGCAAGATATGACAGGAAATGCATGAACCTGGCCTCAACTTGGAGATCCAAGTGTGCCACTAGAAAGATGAGACGAAATCGCTTGAAAACGATATAAAGAACGCCGGGATCGGAGTTACAGTTTGGAAATGGCAAGCGTTTCAAAAATGACACCGGTCTGCGATTTACAGCAAGTAGCCAACTAAATGCAATGAGATGAACATGCTACAGCACCCAAAAAAAACATGGAAGGGATGCACACAAGATGCTTAACAAAAGTCTAGCACTGAGCTACGGCCAAATCATCCATTAACAGGTTCAAACAAACATGGCAAAAATGCATAAGGCAAACAGATCTCAGACTTAGTGAAATTAACACAAGCCTGGAATTTCAGATCAGATAGCCCTCTTCGGAGAAACAAAACTACATGCTACAGGATCTGAACATGGCAAAGTAAAGCATGGCATGGAGCTACTCAAAGAGCTTAACAAAAGTCCCTTAGTGACCTTGAGCCAAAAGGGATCAGAAAATACAATTGCAAGCACGCGAACATAGCAAAAACATAATCAGTTTTCATACTTAGTGAAAACGGACACATGCTGAAATATAACTCAAGTAGGCATGTTTACGAGCTCGATACACTCACTACGGTGCAAGTCATGGCAAGACAAGCATACATCTATCAAGAAGGCACAAAATTCAAGCTAGACATGGCAAGAACAATAGCATATCATGCATGGATCAACTACAACATCACCGGCAAAATTGCAAACAAGTTGACAACCTGCCCAGATTCACAAAGTAGCAAAAGAAGAGCTCGATTGACTCAAGCTAGGGTGCTCCATAATTGCAAACAAAGACATGGATGGATAGAGAACTACAAGATTAACAAAACATCTTTACTGATCATCCTCAAAAGAGGCACGGATCACTAGGAAACAACAAGAACATATGGCATCATGAGATAACCAGCTCCAGGACTTAGTGAAATTACTAAGTCCCTAAAAACAGAATTACTAAGTGCACCACTTTGCAAGCTTGCACTAGTCACCACACACATCACAAAAATACATGGGTTGCACCTCTGGAAAGATGACAAAACCCTCAACAAAACACATGTAGAGCATCAGGGCATAGCATGCACACATTAATCATGGCAAAAATGACAAAAACCTAAATGGAGCAGCTGATCTGACAATTAACTCAAGTAGCCCTCTTCTAACAGCATTTCGGGCATCAAGATAAGCTCAAATGAAAATGATGCAATGGAATTAAATTATGTACTCTCTGAGATGAACATTTTGATATGCTATATGCATGAATCGGAGCTATGGATGCAAAGTTACGGAGCCGTGAACATGAGCACTTGGACTGAGATTTTCGGGACTTAGACGAAATTTACCACCGGATCTAGGGTTTGACCCGGCACGGAATCCGAGGACGGCGGCGCGTGCACTATTCACGCCGGAGTTGACGGAGCTCGCCGGAGCGGGAAGACGGCGGCGAGGTGCTCCCGGGCCGGATCTCGCCGGATCCGGCCGGCGGGGAGCCGGAGAGGCAGCGGGGCGGCGGCCACGGCGCGGCGGCGGCGGTTGGTGGTGGCGGGCGCGGACGCGGCGGCGGCGGCAGCTGGGCGAGGCGGCGGCGGCGACAGCTGGGCGAGGCGGCGGCGCGGGGCGCGGCGCGAGGCGGCAGCTGGGCCGCGGGGGCCTCGCCTGGGCCGGGCGGGCCGGCGGCGGTGGGAGGTGGCTGCCACGTGGCGGCTTCAGAGTGGGGCGGCGGCTATGTCCGGCCGGGTCGGACAATGTCCGGCGCGGCGCGGGGGCGATTTAGGGTTTCGGGGAGAGGGGATCCGGAACATTTCGAGGGGGACCTATTTATAGGCATAGGAGGAGCTAGGAGAGTCCAAATGAGGTGCGGTTTTCGGCCGCGCGATCGTGATCGAATGCTCTAGATGATGGAGCAGAGTTAGGTGGGTTTTGGGCCAAATTGGAGGGGTGTTGGGCTGCAACACATACGAGGCCTTTTCGGTCCCTCGGTTAACCGTTGGAGTATCAAACGAAGTCCAAATGATATGAAACTTGGCAAGCAGTCTACCGGTAGTAAACCAAGGCCGCTTGGCAAGTCTCGGTTCAATCCGGAAATGTTTAATCCCCACACACGAAAGAAAGGTACAAATGACCACCGGAGGAGAACGAAGCGCCGGAATGCAAAACGGACAACGGGGAAAATGTTCGAATGCATGAGACGAACACGTATGCAAATGCAATGCACATGATGACATGATATGAGATGCATGACAATGATAACAACACACGGAGACAAAGACCCAAGCCCGAGAAAATAAAATAACTTAACGCCAGAAACGGCAAGAGTTGGAGTACAAATTGGGAAAGTTACATCCGGGGTGTTACAACACTCCACCACTACGAAAGGATCTCGTCCCGAGATCTAGGACTGAAAGAACGCCGGGTACTCAGAACGGAGGTGATCCTCGTGTTCCCAGGTAGCTTCACGGTCGGAATGGTGTGACCACTTGACTTTGAGAAATTTGATTGACTTGTTGCGAGTCTTGCGTTTAGTCTCTTCAAGAATAGCAACTAGGTGCTCATGATAGGAGAGATCTTCTTGGATCTCAATGTCCTCGAAGTTGACGGTGCGGTCAGGAGTCTTGAAGCACCTTCGAAGCTGAGAGACATGAAACACGTCATGAACATTTGCAAAGTTTGAAGGAAGCTCGAGTTGATAGGCGAGGTCGCCTCTCTTGCTGACAATCTTGAAAGGTCCCACGTATCTGAGGGCAAGCTTCCCTTTGATACCGAAGCGACGAGTACCTTTCATAGGAGAGACACGGAGGTACACATGATCTCCGATCTCGAAAGCCAAATCACGGTGCTTACTATCATAGTAGCTCTTCCGGCGGGATTGGGCTGCTTTGAGGTTATCACGAATGACTTTGCACATTTCTCTGCCTCTGTGATTAAGTCATTACCCAAAAGCTGACGTTCACCGGTTTCAGACCAGTTGAGAGGGGTACGGCACTTCCTGCCATACAGAATTTCAAATGGGGCCTTGCCCAAACTTGCTTGAAAATTGTTGTTGTAGGAGAATTCAGCATAAGGAAGACAATCCTCCCACTTCATGCCGAAGGAGATCACACAAGCCCTGAGCATATCTTCAAGAATCTGGTTGACACGCTCGACTTGACCGCTAGTTTGGGGATGAAAAGCTGTGCTGAAGCTGATGTTGGTGCCCATGGCCTCCTGAAAAGAATCCCAAAACTTCGAGGTAAAGATGCTGCCACGGTCTGAAGAGATCACTTGTGGAATACCATGCAGAGAGACAATACGGGAGGTATAGAGTTCCGCCAATTGAGCTGCATTGATCGACTCTTTGATAGGCAGAAAGTGAGCCACTTTGGTGAGTTTATCAATGACAAAAAATATAGCATCATTGCCACGCTTGGACTTTGGAAACCTAGTCACGAAGTCCATTTCAATGTGGTCAAACTTCCATTCTGGAATGGCAAGAGGTTGGAGGAGACCAGCTGGCCTTTGGTGTTCTGCCTTCACTCTTCTGCAGACATCACATTCATTCACGAATTGAGCGATCTCGCGCTTCATTCGAGTCCACCAATAAGCCTGCTTAAGGTCCTGATACATCTTCGTGCTCCCAGGGTGGATGGAGAGGAGAGAATTGTGAGCCTCGTTCAAGATCACTTTACGGAGGTCACCTTTGGGTACAACAATACGATCCTCGAAGAAGAGAGTGTCCTTGTCATCAAGGCGGTAGCACTTGTACTTGGACTGACTCTTGGCAATCCCAATCTTCACCTTTTTCACCATGGCATCAAGAAGCTGAGCTTGGCGATTCTGGTCTTCCAAGGTAGGAGAGACTTGAAGGTTGGCGAGGAAACCTTGAGGAACAACTTGCAGATTAAGTTTGCGGAAAGCTTCACAAAGCTCGGGTTGATAAGGCTTGAGAATCAGACTGTTGCAGTAGGCCTTTCTGCTCAATGCGTCAGCAATCACATTGGCCTTGCCTGGAGTATACTCGATACTCGGATTATACTCTTGAATCATTTCGACCCATCGAGTTTGCCTGAGGTTGAGATTAGGCTGAGTGAAGATGTACTTGAGACTCTTGTGATCAGTGAAAATGTCCACTTTTCTTCCCAATAGAAGATGTCTCCAAGTCAAAAGAGCATGCACAACTGCCGCCAACTCGAGATCATGAGTGGGGTAGTTCTTCTCATTAGGCTTCAACTGGCGAGAGGTATAAGCAAAAACTTTCTTCTCTTGCATCAATACTGCGCCAAGACCTTGGAGAGAGGCATCACAAAAGACCTCGTACGGCTTGGATTGATCGGGCGGAGTCAGAACTGGAGCAGTGATCAATTTCTCTTTCAAAGTGTTGAAAGCAATGTCACACTCCGGAGACCAAACGTACTTGACGTGCTTCTGGAGAAGATTAGAGAGAGTCTTCGCGATCTTAGAAAAGTTTTCAACGAATCTTCGGCAATAGCTTGCAAGACCGAGAAAACTGCGGAGTTGCTTCACGTTCTGAGGAGGTTCCCAATTCACAATTGCAGACACCTTCTCAGGATTCACGGCAATGCCCTTGGCAGAGATGATATGACCAAGATAAAGAACCTCATCGAGCCAAAATTCACACTTGGAGAACTTGGCATAGAACTGATGTTCTCTAAGCTTATCAAGAACCAAACGCAAGTGCTTGGCATGATCTTTCTTGTTCTTGGAGAAAACCAGAATGTCGTCGAGATAGACCAAAACAAAGTCATTGGTGTAGGCATTGAAGATGAAGTTCATCATGCGAGAGAACGTCGGAGGAGCGTTGACGAGACGAAAAGACATGACAGTGTATTCGTATGAACCAAAGCTTGTCCTGAAAGCCGTCTTGGGAATATCTTGCTCACGGATATGAATCAGATGATAGCCCATACAGAGATCAAGCTTGGAGAATACTTGGGCACCTTTGAGTTGTTCGAACAGCTCGTTGATATTGGGAAGTGGGTATTTGTTCTTGATGGTCTTCTTGTTCACTGGACGGTAATCAACACAAAGTCGGTCCGTTCCATCCTTCTTCTTCACAAAAAGAACACCACAACCCCACGGAGAAGAACTAGGCCGGATGAGACCCATTTTCTCTTGAGTATCGAGTTGCTTCTTCAACTCCTTCAACTCTTCAGGTCCGAGCTTGTAAGGACGCTTGCACACAGGTTCGGTGCCAGGCTCAAGATCAATAGCGAATTCAACTGGCCGGTGCGGAGGCATTCCTGGAAGCTCTTCTGGAAAGACGTCTTGATATTCGCAAATGACTGGAATTTGCGAGATGGCATCCAATTCACCCTTCTCATTGAGAGAAAACAGACGAATGGTATCATCACGAGCGGCAAAGACAATTACATCCTCAGACGAATGAGTCAATTGAATCTGCCTGGCAGCACAATCAAGATGCGCCTTGTGCTTAGAAAGCCAATCCATCCCGAGAATAAGATCAATATTCGAGTTACCAAGAACCATTGGGGAAGAAAGGAACTTGTAGTCACCCAAGGTGATAGAGATATCGGGAGCAACCAAACTAGAAGTCAAAAGCTTGCCGGGAGAAACAACTTGCATGACTTTGGGCATGATCTCGGTATCAACATTGTGCTTCGATGCAAAAGGACATGACAAAAAGGAATGTGATGCACCAGTGTCAAAAAGAACTTTTGCAGGAACATCGTTAACAGGAAGGTTACCCATGATCACATCTGGTGAGTCCTCTGCCTGAGCTGCATTCAGCAAATTGACCTTGGCATGCTTGGGATTATGCTTGACCACAGCTGTACTTGCCGATCTGACAGGAGGAGGAGGAAGACGCCTCTGGTTGAAACACTTGTTGGCATAGTGACCCTTCTGTTGGCACTTGTTGCACTTGACCTCTGAAAGCGGACGGTGATACAGAGCACTCGATCTTGGAGCTTGAGATGAAGTCTTGTTCTGAAAGCTAGGGTTGGGTGGGTGGGAAGAACCACTGCCGCCTTTGCTCTTCTGCTGATACGGCTGACAGAACGGAGGAGGAGGAAGCCAATACTTCTGCTGCTTGGCCACTTGAGTAGAGGAAGAAGGAGTAGCATCTCTCACTCGCTTCTTGGAAGCATCACACCTCAACTGAGCAGCCTCTTGCTTCAGTGCCATGTTGTAGAACTCATCGTATCTCAAGGGCTCAAAGAGAACAAGAGCTAACTGAATTTCTTCTCTGAGACCACCTCTGAACTGGTATATCATGCTCTTCTCATTAGGGACGTCCTGCTTGGCAAAGCGGGCGAGCTTCTGGAACAACTTGTTGTAGTCATAGACAGACAAAGAGCCTTGCTTCAGATTGCGGAATTCCTCACGCTTGCTTTCAACCACGCTTTGAGGAATATGATGAGCTCGGAAATCTTGACAGAAATCATCCCAAGTGATAACACGTCCACCTCTGGAGTCCTTGTACTGCTGGAACCATTCTGCAGCTTGATCTTTGAGTTGGAAGGAAGCAAACTTAACAAAGTCCTCAGGCCTGACGTTACTGCACTCGAAATGCTTGCACAGATCCACAAGCCAATCGTCAGCATCAGTTGCCTCAACACAATTGTTGAAAGTCTTTGGCCCGTTAGCAAGGAACTGGTTGAGTGTAGCAAAGTGATTCTGATTGCTGCCTTGATTCCCTTGGTTGCCTTGATTGCGCTCTTGAAGAATTTGCATGATCAACTGTGTGTTTGCATTGGTTGCGGCCATCATAGCTTGCCATGCCTCCAGAGGAGGTGGAGGTGGTGGCGGATCAGGATTCGGAGTCGTGCGCGTTGGAGGAGCCATCCTGAAGAGGTTGACCACCATTAGCACACTGATAGACAAATTATTGAAGCTGAATCCAACGGAATGAAAATTGCAACATATAGTCTTCACATCCGAACAAAATGAACGAATGCATTCCTCTTGAAATGGTCACATATCCATAAATTGAGAAGCCACGTAGAATTAAGGTAGAGAAATAAATCAACAAGGTACGGATCAAGAACGAATAATCGGTAAGAAATCCCAATCTCAAACCAATGTCCGTGGAAGAAGAACTAGAGCTACAAGAATTCCCACCTATGAAACTCCCGAACCTTTCCGGTTATGCAAACAGGTGTTGGGGATACAGGGGAAGCATAATATCTCACCCAAACTAGCAAATCCTACATCCAGTTGTATCCATCCATCAACACATAACCAAGAAACCTTCGAAAACCATCTACCTCAACCTTCGAAAAGCATCCGTTATACAAGTTATGGCGATACTCCCGAACTCCCGCCCCAGTACTGGGTGGCGTCGAGGTTATCTCACCAACGAACTGCATAAAAGAGATTTTCGATGTCACCGTACTAAACTCAGGTATTCCAGAACTGCAATGATAAAATTATGATGACAACACCTCAGAGCTCAACTCCCCGGGACACTTCCACTAAACCCCTGACAGGAGGCACCAAGACAATGTTCTCATCATAAAACCATCGGAACGATTCCAAGATACCCGCGTGATCCTAAAAAAAATTTAGTGAAATTTGAGAAGAGAAGAGTCAAAACTCTACGTCAGGATGCCTTACCAGAGAGATGAGGAGACTGGGAAGTAAAAAAGAATTCCTAAACTCTCCGATATATAATTCCTAAATGAATCAAAACATTTTTCTAGACACAACTCGGCCGCTAAAAACGATCAAGCAATGGGGCTCCTAAGGTCGCGGAAGGCTCTTATACCAACTTATAACACCCTCGATGCGACTATAGCTCCCACGTGTCGAGGCACGACTTAGAGGCATAATCGCATTGAAGGCATATGTCGCAAGTTAGGAAATCTTCACAACATCCCATGTAATATAAATAATAAAGGGGCGATAACATAGTTGGCTTACACTCGCCACGTCAATCAAGGTACATAAATAACATTACATCAACCAAGCACTCATGGCCCGACTACGGCGCCAAAATAAAAGAGAACCCAACATGCGACAACGGTCCCAATCACCCCCAACTGGGCACCACTACTGATCATCGGGAAAGGAAACATAGTAACATTGAGAGTCTTCGTTGAACTCCCACTTGAGCTCATACGCGTCACCTGGAGCGGAATCATCAGGCCCTGCATCTGGTGTAATAGTAATTTGTGAGCCACAGGGACTCAGCAATCTCGCACCCTCGCGATCAAGACTATTTAAACTTATAGGTAAGGCAAGGTAAATATATGAGTGGAGCTGCAGCAAGCGACTAGCAAGTATGGTGGCTAACTTATTCGCAAAAGAGAGCGAGAAGAGGAGGCAAAGCACGAGCGAGAAACTAGAGAGCAACCTGCGCAAACATTACTCCAACACCGTGTCCACCTCCTGGACTCCGCCGAGAAGAGGCCATCACGGTAACACACTCAGTTGATTCATTTTAATTAGTTAAGGTTCAAGTTATCTACAACCGGACATTAACAAATTCCCATCTGCCCATAACCGCGGGCACGGCTTTCGAAAGTTCAAATCCCTGCAGGGGAGTCCCAACTTAGCCCATGACAAGCTCTCACAGACAACGAAGGAATAGAACTCCTCCCAAGACGTTCCGATCAGACTCGGTATCTCGGTAATTCAAGACACTTCGACAGGTTAAAACAAGACCAGCAACACCGCCCGAATGTGCCGACAAATCCTGATAGGAGCTGCACATATCTCTTTCTCAGGGCACACTCAGATGAGACATCCTACGAGTAAAACCAACCCTCAAGTTGCCCCGAGGTGGCCCCGCAGTCTACTCGGTCGGACCAACACTCAGAGGAGCACTGGCCCGGGGGGGTTAAAATAAGATGACCCTTGGGCTCCGGAAACCCAAGGGAAAAAGAGGCTAGGTGGCGAATGGTAAAACCAAGGTTGGGCATTGCTGGAAAAGCTTTAATCAAGGCGAAATATCAAGGGGTTCCCATTATAACCCAACCGCGTAAGGAACGCAAAATCCAGAAACATAACACCGATATGACGGAAACTAGGGCGGCAAGAGTGGAACAAAACACTAGGCGAGAGGCCGAGCCTTCCACCCTTTACCAAATATATAGATGCATTAAGATAGCAAGATAATATAATGATATCCCAACAAGTAAATAAATGTTCCAACAAGGAACGGCCTCCAATCTTCACCTGCAACTAGCAACGCTATAAGAGGGGCTGAGCAAAGCGGTAACATAGCCAATCAACGGTTTGCTAGGACAAAGGTGGGTTAGAGGTTTGACATGGCAATTTGGGAGGCTTGAAAGCAAGTGGTAGGCATCGTAGCAATGGCATAGCAAAAGAGTGAGCAAACTAGCATAGCAAAGATAGTAGTGATTTCGAGGGTATGATCATCTTGCCTGCACAGTTGTCAGAGTTGACTGGATCCTCGAAAGCAAACTCAACGGGCTCCTCGTTAGCGAACTCGTCTCCCAGCTCTACCCAAACAAGACAAACAATCAACAAGGATACAATCAACCACGTGCAAACTCAAACAACACGGTGCAAAGATGATATGCTATGCGGGATGCGATGCGAGATGCAAAATGCAAGATATGACAGGAAATGCATGAACCTGGCCTCAACTTGGAGATCCAAGTGTGCCACTAGAAAGATGAGACGAAATCGCTTGAAAACGATATAAAGAACGCCGGGATCGGAGTTACGGTTTGGAAATGGCAAGCGTTTCAAAAATGACACCGGTCTGCGATTTACAGCAAGTAGCCAACTAAATGCAATGAGATGAACATGCTACAGCACCCAAAAAAGACAACAAAATACATGGCAGGGATGCACACAAGATGCTTAACAAAAGTAGCCCTCTTCTAACAGCATTTCGGGCATCAAGATGAGCTCAAATGAAAATGATGCAATGGAATGAAATGATGTACTCTCTGAGTTGAACATTTTGATATTCTATATGCATGAATCGGAGCTACGATGCAAACTTACGGAGCCGTGAACATGAGCACATGGACTGAGATTTTCGGGACTTAGACGAAATTTACCACCGGATCTAGGGTTTGACCCGGCACGGAATCCTAGGACGGCAGCGCGCGCACTGTTCACGCCGGAGTTAACGGAGCTCGTCGGAGCGGGAAGACGGCGACGAGGTGCTCCCGGGCCGGATCTCGCCGGATCCGGCCGGCGGGGAGCCGGAGAGGCGGCGCGGCGGCGGCGGTTGGTGGTGGCGGACGCGGATGCGGCGGCGGCGGCAGCTGGGCGAGGCGGCGGCCGGACGAGGCGACGGCAGCTGGGCGAGGCGGCGGCGCGGGGCGCGGCGCGAGGCGGCGGTGGCAGCTGGGCCGCGGGGGCCTCGCCTGGGCCGGGCGGGCCGGCAGCGGTGGGAGGTGGTGGCTGCCACGTGGCGGCTTCGGAGTGGGGCGGCGGCTATGTCCGGCCGTGTCGAACAATGTCCGGCGCGGCGCGGGGGCGATTTAGGGTTTCGGGGAGAGGGGATCCGGGACATTTCGAGGGGGGCCTATTTATAGGCATAGGAGGAGCTAGGAGAGTCCAAATGAGGTGCGGTTTTCGGCCACGCGATCGTGATCGAACGCTCTAGATGATGGAGCAGAGTTAGGTGGGTTTTGGGCCAAATTGGAGGGGTGTTGGGCTGCAACACACACGAGGCCTTTTCGGTCCCTCGGTTAACCGTTGGAGTATCAAACGAAGTCCAAATGATACGAAACTTGACAGGCGGTCTACCTGTAGTAAACCAAGGCCGCTTGGCAAGTCTCGGTCCAATCCGGAAATGTTTAATCCCCACACATGAAAGAAAGGTAGAAATGACCACCGGAGGAGAACGAAGCGCCGGAATGCAAAACGGACAACGGGGAAAATGTTCGAATGCATGAGACGAACACGTATGCAAATGCAATGCACATGATGACATGATATGAGATGCATGACAACGATAACAACACACGAAGACAAAGACCCAAGCCTGAGAAAATAAAATAACTTAACGCCGGAAACGGCAAGAGTTGGAGTACAAATTGGGAAAGTTACATCCAGGGTGTTACATTTTTCAAATAGCCATAACTTTTCACTCGTTTATCCAAATTAAATGAAACCAGCGCCTATAGCTTCGTCTTGTTTTCACCTATCCAGTGAATCTGTCACATCAACTTTTTGAAATTTTCAAATTTCGAATTTTGTTCAGATTTATATTCAAACTTTTATTGATCATAACTTGAGTTTTATAACTCTGATTTAGTTGATTCTTTTTGCAAATTAAAGCTCTTGACCTACACTTTCTGATAAGGCCAAATTCACATAATTTTGGTACTGTTAGAAATTGTTTTATGTTGCAAGAGTTATTTGCTGAGTTTTGAAGCTTTCCGAATTGTTTTCTTCTTTCTCTCCGACCTTTTGAGTGATTGCTTATGTGTGGTTACTATTGCTTGCTTATGATAGATTGACCGGAGTGTGACGAGTAGAACTATCAAGAGTTATGAGTGTGAATCATCTTCATCAACATTGCAGGCAAGTTCACACTTTGATCATATCCCTTTCATACCCAGTTTTTATGCATTAGTTTCACCCTCAAACATTGCATGAGTAGGATTGATAACATGTGGGTATTGGGAAGTAGTTGATGAGGTAGGAACCTATTGCCCTGCATTCAAACCTTGGGAGTTACTATTACGTTATGCTTATATTGCCATGCTATGCTCGTAGACGTGGATTGGGTTTGAGAGTATTTCATGACAGATGTGAGATTGTTAATTAATGATTTACTTAAGGTGGCAACTTTAACACACATCTGGGTGGATTGAGGCACCTGGGTATTCCAGCGATTGCCTGTCTAGGCACCTGGGTATTCCAGGATTGCCTTTTTTTATGGACCGCCACCCAGGCTCAAAGGGATCATAAGATTATTCATGCAAAAACTTTCGTGTGCAGCCACAAGCTATTATGGGCTCTAGCATAGTTGATTAAGTTGTGCGAACTCTTAGAGTGGTAGACTAGCAGATGTAGGGGAAAGTAGGTGTAACGGTCTACCCGATCGTAAGGTGCTAGCGCTTATGAAAGACTGTGTCTCGGTCATCCGTTTTCTCAAACACCATGTAGTGCGAGAAACCAAACGGAGGTGATCGAGTCTTGTGGGGAAAAGTGTGCAGACCTCTGCAGAGTGTATAAACTAATCATGATTAGCCGTGTCCCCGGTTATGGACATCTTGAGTATCTAGTACCTGGATTATCATGTGAATCTCATCATGTTACTTTAAATTAATTTTGTTGGGTTTAATGATGTTACTAGTTGGGACTGAGAATGCTGTCAACCATTCACAATGTTCAACAACCACCATGATAGTTAAATAAATAAAAAATTATTCCTTTGCAGTAGGGAAAAATTGGCTTTTCGCAAAAACCTTATAACCATAGAGCTTTTCCACCAGCCATATATGCATGTGGTGATAGCCATTGTTCATCATTTCTCTATGGGGTGAATTTGCCAGTACATTCAATGTACTAACCCTCTGTGGCTGCAATGTCTCATGTTGCAGGATTTCTTACGAGGAGTAAGTGATACATTAGGGTTACGATTTCTACACTCAACTTTGCCGTTGGTGTTGATGGGAATCCACAACCTTATTACTTCCGCTATTTGGATTGAGGTAATAGTATTTGCGTTAATTTTACATGTGATTTACCTCTATTATAAATCCTCGAGTACTGTGTGTCAGCATACCGATCCCGGGATGACACTTAAGCACAGAGACTTGATCCATTCGGGTCGGGTCGCTACAAGATGGTATCAGAGCACATGTTGACTGTAGGACGTGACCCTAGAGATTGGCAAGCCCATAGGAAAGATTTTCTCTACAACTTCATTTTCAAAAGATCTTTTACTTGTCTTCTCTTCTAAGCTTATTCAAATATTCCCTTTAGTGAGACCATACCCCTTTCCCCTTTTGACCACTCGAAGATTCAACTGATGAGGCCACTCCAAGAAGAACAAGATATCAGACAACTGAGACCATTCGGAATGAAGAGGATTTTACCATACATTATAATAATGGAAAGTGCAACGGTTGAAGACTCCGAAGACTAGGAGAATTGGAAGGCTCTGAAGAATTTCCAGATTTGTATGACCTAGGAAGGCACGCCTTATGGAACTTGGCAGACTAAGGAAGCCGTCAATACCTGAGATCAAGGTGTATCGGAGAAAGACCAAGCATGGAGAGTTAAAACCTCAAAGTTTTGTCAAGAAAACCCTAAGGCAGGAGATATCAACTATGGAAGATAGCTCATGGCAATGATAAGGGCAGAAACACGGTTATCCGGGATGTCATCGCCAATGATACTATGGTCACCGAGCTGAGCTAAGCATGCATTTCTTCGGAAGGATTGGATGGTAGAAGGCTGATGGAGCATCTATTAGCAAAGGATGCAGTTTTAACCTTAGCTGGTGTATCACCAGGATCTGGAGAATTACATCAGGAATTTTAAAATGGACCCGCAGGAAGCTGTATTTTGACAAGGAAGCATTTCGTGAAGAATTTAGGTCCAAGAAGCTAAAGTAGCCAAGCTGGAGGAGCAAAACCTCGAGATACCGGAGATTCGTCAGGAACTGAAGGACAGTAGGACCATGGTTCATGCGAAGGATGTTGAAACCAGAAGTTTGGAACACAACTCCAGAATATTAAAGGACGTCACGAGAGACTTCGCGTCAACAGAGTTGATCTGGTAAAAGAACTTGAGAAAGACAAGCATGATCGGAAGAAGCCATTGGAGGCATGAACAAGGCTTGAAGAGTTTGGAGACTTTGAAGATTTTATTGACCTTTAGAAGACCCAACCCCTGTTATATGCCTACGTTAGATGCGACGTTTGTGAGTTGTCATTTGTTTGATGTTTCTCCGACAGCCACAACAAAAATCTATCTTTTCAAAACTGTTGTTTGCATTGTGTGTGTCCCTCTCTATCTCTCTTATCTCAGCCAAAACCCATGGACCCAATAGAGGACGAATGGAGATGAACTCATGTTTTCCTGGACCGATAAGTCAATTGGAGACGGACCGATGGATTCAGAACATGGAGGATCATATGAAGAATAACCCTATAGTTGGAAAGGATATGATCCAGCATGCTCTTCGGTGCTTTGAAAGAGGTGATGCTACTTGGTGGGGGATGTACCAAACCATCAATGGATGGCAAGGAGTAACCACTTGGAAAGATTTTAAGTTGACTTTGCTAAAGTCTCGGTTCGTGTCCCAGAAATTGAAGCCTTCTGGAAAGTATATTAAGAAACCTTGTGCATGCAAGATTTGTGGAGAAATAGGACACACCCATAAAGAACACAAGGATGAATGCCCTAATTGTGAAGGAAGTCACCCAGTTGAAGAATGCCCAACTAGGCAGATTACTTGTTTCTTGTGTGAAGGGACTACCCACTATCCTGCTCAGTGTCACATTTACCCCATGGTACAACGAACCATCTAGCCGAAGAAAGAAGTAATGAAAGGAGCCCTCATGGAAACTTTAGAAGAAGTTGTGATGAAGGAAGAGATGGAGGACACACCTAAAGAAGACCCGAGTAAACCCTGCACTAAGTCTTGCTATTCATGTGGAGAAGAAGGACACATCTCCCAAAATTGTTTGAATGAGGATCTAGTAGAATTCCCGACAGAGGAAGTAGAGTATGACCCACAGGAAATAGAAGCCCTGATTGGAATGGAAAAGTCCAGGAAGAGAAACCGATTGGAGCCCAGGAGGGACCTAAGTAATATCACCTGTTGCAGGTGCAAGGAGTCAGGGCACTACCTCAATAGTTTCCCAAAAAGGAAACCTCGAGACTTGTCAGAAGTAATATGTTTTAGTTGTAATGGAGCAGGGCACTTTGCCAGAGAATGCCCCAAGGAGAAGGAAACTTGTGCTAGATAGTTGAGTTTGCAACAAAGGAAATGGAGTAGTAGAAGTGAGAACATTTTCTTTTATATTGAGGTGTTGAGTTGAGACATGTAATGGAAAAGCAAGAGATTGTAATCACTTGAGAATGAATAAAGTTAGCATCGTTGGTATCGATATGGATTTTATGGGTTGTTACTCTATGAAGAAGAATTTTGGCCATTTTGAGGATATGAGAAATATGGTCTATGGAAGATTTGTGCATTTTAAGGGTGGTAGTACCCTGGAAGAACCCTTAACCCTTGGAAAAGATAAGGATACTCCACTGAGTGGATTTCAGACAAAATGAATACGAGTTTTGACTCGATATGTGTGATGCCCCAAGAGTATGTGGGATGAAGTTGGAGACCGTCAGTTGTTTGGACCAAATGTGATCAAGGAGTCAGAAGAGAATGTTAAGTTGATTCGAGATAGACTGAAGGTAGCCCAGTCTAGGCAGATGTAACACCCCGGGTGTAACTTTCCCAATTTGTACTCCAACTCTTGCCGTTTCCGGCGTTAAGTTATATTTATTTCTCGGGTTCAGGTCCTTGTCTCCATGTGTTGTTTTCGTTTTCATGCATCTCTTATCATGTCATCATGTGCATTGCATTTGCATACGTGTTAATCTCATGCATTCGAGTATTTTCCCCGTTGTCCGTTTTGCATTCCGGCGCTTCGTTCTCCTCCGGTGGTCATTTCTAGCTTTCTTTCGTGTGTGGGGATTAAACATTTCCGGATTGGACCGAGACTTGCCATGCGGCCTTGGTTTACTACCGGTAGACCGCCTGTCAAGTTTCGTATCATTTGGACTTCGTTTGATACTCCAACGGTTAACCGAGGGACCGAAAAGGCCTCGTGTGTGTTGCAGCCCAACACCCCTCAAATTTCGCCCAAAACCCACCAAACTCTGCTCCATGTCCTAGAGCGTTCGATCACGATCGCGTGGCCGAAAACCGCACCTCATTTGGACTCTCCTAGCTCCATTTATGCCTATATATACACCCCCCGTTTTTCGGATCTTCCCCTACCTCCGAACCCTAAAAAAATCATCCCCGCCAGATCCGCCGCCGATGGACGTGTCCGGCCGCACCGGAAAACGTCCGACTTACCCCGCCGCAGCCACGTGTCCGCCTCCCGTTGGCCGCGCCGCCGCCCCACATCCCCGCCGGCCCGGGAGCCCAAGGCCGGCCCCCGAGGCCCGCGCCGCCGCCCAGTTGCGCCGCCGCCCACGCCTCCATCTCCCTCCTCGCCGGCCGCCTCCCTCCGCCTCAGCCGCGCCGGTGGCCGCCCGCCGCCCCCGTCGCCACCTCGCCGGCCGGCCCTGCCTCCGCCGCGGGCTCGCCGCCCCGCGTCCCCGGTGGCCGCCGCCGCCGTCCGCCACCAGGTCCGGCCCGGATCCGGCCGGGTCCGGCTCTCCCACTCCTCCCCGCCGGTTTTTGCGACCTCGCCGGAGCAAGTCAACCCTCGCCAGAGCTCCTCGGTTCGCGTGCCGATCCAGATCTGGGACGAACCCTAGGTCAAAATTCTTCCAAGTCCTCAGATTTTTTAGTCCAAGTTGCTATGTTCGAGGCTCCGTAACGTTGCATCCGTAGCTCCGATTTGGGCATACGATATATCAAAATGTTCGCCTCGACGAGTACATCATTTCATTCCATTGCATCATTTTCATTTTAGTTCATCTTGATGCCCAAAATGCTGTTAGAAGGAGGCTTCGTGAGTTAATTGTCAGATCTGCTAGTTCATCTTAGACTTTTGTCATTTTTGCCATAATTATTGTGTGCATGTTATGCATGTGAGTCCTTCATATGTTTTGTTAAGCATTTTGTCTTCTTTTCAGAGGTGCAACCCATGCATTTTTAGGATGTGTGTGGTGACTTGTGCAAGCTTGCAAAGTGAGGCACCCGGTAAATCTGTTTTCAGGGACTTAGTTGTTTTCACTAAGTCTGGGATGTTTTAGTTCATGATGCCTTATGTTCAGCTTGTTCCCTAGTGATCCGTGCCTCTTTTGAGGATGATCAGTAAAGGAGTTTTGTTAATCATGTTATGATCTATCCATCCATGTCTTTGTTTCCAATTATGGAGCACCCTAGCTTGAGTCAATCGAGCTCTACTTTTGCTTCATGGTGAATCTGGGCAGATCGTCAACTCGTTTGCGATTTTGCCAGCGTTGTTGTAGTTGATCCGTGCATGATATGCCATTGTTCTTGCCATGTCTAGATTGTATTTTGTGCCTTCTTAATGGTTGTATGCTTGCCTTGCTGTGACTTCCACCATGGTGAGTGCATCGAGCTCGTTTACATGCCTTCGTGAGTTATATTTCAGCATGTCTCAGTTTTCACTAAGTCTGAAAACTGATTGTGTTTTATGCTATGTTCGTGTGCCCGTTAATATATTTTGTGAACCCTTTTGGCCCCAGGTCACTTTGGGACTTTTGTTAATCTTGTTGAGTAGCTCCATGCCATGTTCTTACTTGTCATGATCAGGTCATGTATCGTGTTGTTTTGCTGCTCCGAAGAGAGCATCGTGATCTGAAATTTCAGACTAGTGTTAAGTTCACTAAGTCTGGAATCTGTTTTGCATTTGCGTTTTTTCCATGCTTGTTTGAACCTCTTAATGGATGATTTGGCCGTGGCTCAGTGCTAGTCTTTTGTTAAGCATCTTTTTTGCATCCCTGCCATGTCTTTTGTTGTCATGTTTGGTGGCTGTAGCATGTTCATTTCGTTGCATTTAGATGCCTACTTGCTGTAAATCGCAGACCGGTGTCATATCTTAAAACGCTTGCCATTTCCAAACCGTAACTCCGATTCCAATGATCTTTATATAGTTTTCAAGCGATTTCATCCCCTCTATCCAGTGGCACCCTTGGAATTCCGAGATGAGGCCAGGTTCATGCATTTCCTATCATATCTTGCATTTTGCATCCCGCATCGCATCCCGCATAGCATATCATCATTTCATCATATTGCTTGGTCTTGCACGTGGTTGATTGTATCCTTGTTGCTTGTTTGTCTTGTTTGGGTAGAGCCGGGAGACGAGTTCGCTACCGAGGAGCCCGTTGAGTTTGCTTGTGAGGATCTAGTCAACTCTGACAACTGTGCAGGCAAGATGATCATACCCTCGAAATCACTACTATCTTTGCTATGCTAGTTTGCTCGCTCTTGCTATGCCAATGCTACGATGCCTACCTTTTGCTTGTCAGCCTCCCAATTGCCATGTTGAACCTCTAACCCACCATGTCCTAGCAAACCGTTGATTGGCTATGTTACCGCTTTGCTCAGCCCCTCTTATAGCGTTGCTAGTTGCAGGTGAAGATTGGAGGCCGTTCCTTATTGGAACATCTTTTATTTACTTGTTGGGATATCACTATATTGCTATGTTATCTTAATGCATCTATATACTTGGTAAAGGGTGGAAGGCTCGGCCTCTCGCCTAGTGTTTTGTTCCACTCTTGCCGCCCTAGTTTCCGTCATATCGGTGTTATGTTCCCGGATTTTGCGTTCCTTACGCGGTTGGGTTATAATGGGAACCCCTTGATATTTCGCCTTGATTAAAGCTTGTCCAGCAATGCCCAACCTTGGTTTTACCATTTGCCACCTAGCCTTTTCTTTCCCTTGGGTTCTACAGACTCAAGGGTCATCTTATTTTAACCCCTCGGGCCAGTGCTCCTCTGAGTGTTGGTCCACCTGTCAGCTACCGGTGGCCACCAGGGGCAACTCTGGGCTGGCCTACCCGTACCTAGGACAATCTGAGTGTGCCCTGAGAAAGAGATATGTGCAGCTCCTATCGGGATTTGTCGCCACATTCGGGCGGTGTTGCTGGTCTTGTTTTAACCTGTCGAATTGTCTTGTTGTACCGGGTTGCCGAGTCTGATCGGTGTGTCTCCGGTGGAGGTCTATTCCTTCGTTGACCGTGAGAGCTTGTCATGGGCTAAGTTGGGACTCCCTGCAGGGATTGAACTTTCGAAAGCCGTGCCCGCGGTTATGGGTGGATGGGAATTTGTTAATGTCCGGTTGTAGATAACTTGAACCTTAATTAATTAAAATGAATCAACCGAGTGTGTTGCTGTGATGGCCTCTTCTTGGCGTAGTCCGGGAAGTGGACACGGTGTTGGAGTTATGCTTGCGCAGGTTGTTCTTATAGCTTCTCGCTCGCGCTTTGCCTCCTCTTCTCGCTCTCTTTTGCGTATAAGATAGCCACCACATATGCTAGTCGCTTGCTGCAGCTCCACATATATTTGCCTTATCCATTCCTATAAGCTTAAATAGTCTTGATCGCGAGGGTGCGAGATTGCTGAGTCCCTGTGGCTCACAGATACTACAACTCCAGATGTAGGTCCAGGTGATTCCGCTCCAGGTGACGAGTACGAGCTCAAGTGGGAGTTCGATGAGGACTCTCAGCGTTATTATGTTTCCTTTCCCGATGATCAGTAGGGGTGCCTAGTTGGGGTTTGATTCAAGGCCTTGTCGCATGTTGGGTTCTTTTCTATTTTGGCGCCGTAGTCGGGCCATGAGTGTTTGTATGATGGATGTTATTTATGTACTCTGATGTGACGTGGCGAGTGTAAGCCAACTATGTTCTTCCCCTTTTATTATATATTACATGGGTTGTTGTAATGATTGCCTGACTTGCGACATTGCTTTCAATGCGGTTATGTCTCTAAGTCATGCCTCGACATGTGGGAGCTATAGCCGCATCGAGGGCGTTACAAGTTGGTAATCAGAGCCTTCCCCGACCTTAGGAGCCCCATTGCTTGATCGTTTTTAGCAGCCGAGTTGTGTCTAGAAAAATGTTTTGAGTCCTTAGGAATTATATATCGGAGAGCTTAGGAATTCTTTTTACTTCCCAGTCTCCTCATCGCTCTGGTAAGGCATCCTGACGTAGAGTTTTGACTCTTCTCTTCTCAAATTTCACTAAAAAAAATTTTAGGATCACGCGAGTATCTTGGATTTGTTCCGATGGCTTATGATGAGAATACTGTCTTGGTGCCTCCTGTCAGGGGTTTAGTGGAAGTGTCCCGGGGAGTTGAGCTCTGAGGTGTTGTCATCATAATTTTATCGTTGCAATTCTGGAATACTTGAGATATGTTCGCCGACATCGAAAATCTCTTTTATGCAGTTCGTTGGTGAGATAACCTCGACGCCACCCAGTATTGGGGCGGGAGTTCGGGAGTATCGCCATAACTTGTATAACGGATGTTTTTCGAAGGTTGAGGTAGATGGTTTCCGAAGTTTTCTTAGTTATGTGTTGAAGGATGGATACAGCTGGATGTAGGATTTGCTAGTTTGGGTGAGATATTATGCTTCCCCTGTATCCCCAACACCTGATTGCATAACCGGAAAGGTTCGGGAGTTTCATAGGTGGGAATTCTAGTAGCTCTAGTTCCTCTTCCACGGATATTGGTTTGAGATTGGGATTTCTTACCGATTATTCGTTCTTGATCCGTAACTTGTTGATTTATTCCTCTACCTTAATTCTACGTGGCTTCTCAATTTATGGATATGTGACCATTTGAAGAGAATGCATTCGTTCATTTTGTTCGGATGTGAAGACTATATGTTGCAATTTTCATTCCGTTGGATTCAGCTTCAATATTTATCTGTCATGTGCTAATGGTGGTCAACCTCTTCAGGATGGCTCCTCCAACGCGCACGACTCCGAATCCTGATCCGCCACCACCTCCACCTCCTCCAGAGGCATGGCAAGCTGTGATGGCCGCAACCAATGCAAACACTCAGCTGATCATGCAAATTATCCAAGAGCGCAATCAAGGCAGTCAAGGGAATCAAGGCAGCAATCAGAGTCACTTTGCTACACTCAACCAGTTCCTTGCTAATGGGCCAAAGACTTTCAGTAATTGTGTTGAGGCAACCGATGCTGACGATTGGCTTGTGGATCTGTGTAAGCATTTCGAGTGCAGCAACGTCAGGCCTGAGGACTTTGTGAAGTTCGCTTCCTTCCAACTCAAAGATCAAGCTGCAGAATGGTTCCAGCAGTACAAGGATTCCAGAGGTGGACGTGTTATCACTTGGGATGATTTCCGTCGAGATTTCCGAGGTCATCACATTCCGCAGAGCGTGGTTGAAAGCAAGCGTGAGGAATTCCGCAATCTGAAGCAAGGTTCTTTGTCTGTCTATGACTACAACAAATTGTTCCAGAAGCTTGCCCGCTTTGCCAAGCAGGACGTGCCTGATGAGAAGAGCATGATATACCAGTTCAGGGGTGGTCTCAGGGAAGAAATTCAGCTCGCTCTTGTCCTCTTTGAGCCCTTGAGATACGATGAGTTCTACAACATGGCACTGAAGCAAGAGGCTGCTCAGTTGAGGTGTGATGCTTCCAGGAAGCGAGTCAGAGATGTTACTCCTTCTTCCTCTACTCAAGTGGCCAAGCAGCAGAAGTTTTGGCTTCCTCCTCCTCCGTTCCGTCAGCCGTATCAGCAGAAGAGCAAAGGTGGCAGTGGTTCTTCCCACCCACCCAACCCTGGCTTTCAGAACAAGACTTCGTCTCAAGCTCCAAGATCGAGTGCTCCGTATCACCGTCCGCTTTCAGAGGTCACGTGCAACAAGTGCCAACAGAAGGGTCACTATGCCAACAAGTGTTTCAACCAGAGGCGTCTTCCTCCTCCTCCTGTCAGATCGGCAAGTACAGCTGTGGTCAAGCATAACCCCAAGCACGCCAAGGTCAATTTGATGAATGCAGCTCAGGCAGAGGACTCATCAGATGTGATCATGGGTAACTTTCCAGTTAACTCTATTCCTGCAAAAGTTTTTTTTGACTCTGGTGCATCGCATTGCTTCATCTCGAGGCCGTTTACAAATAGGCATGAATTGGTTTCACAAGTTTTGCCTAGTCCTTTAGCAGTTGTCTCTCCTGGCAAGCGCATGCAGGCTAACTCCATCGTTCCGGATGTTTCTATCACTTTGGGTGACTACAAGTTCTTGGCTTCTCCTACGGTTCTTGGTAACTCGGATATTGATCTTATTCTCGGAATGGATTGGCTTTCTAAGCACAAGGCTCATCTTGATTGTGCAGCCAGGAAGATTCAATTGACTCATTCGTCTGAGGATGTAATTATCTTTGCCACTCAGGATAATACTATCCGTCTGTTTTCTCTCAATGAGAAGGGTGAATTGGATGCCATCTCTCAAATTCCTGTCGTTTGCGAATATCAAGACGTCTTTCCAGAAGAGCTCCTAGGAATGCCTCCGCACCGGCCAGTTGAATTCGTTATTGAACTTGAGCCTGGCACGGAACCTGTGTGCAAACGTCCTTACAAGCTCGGACCTGAAGAGTTGAAGGAGCTGAAGAAGCAACTCGATGAGCAAGAAAGAATGGGTCTCATCCGGCCTAGTACTTCTCCGTGGGGTTGTGGTGTTCTTTTTGTGAAGAAGAAGGATGGAACGGACCGACTTTGTGTTAATTACCGTCCGGTGAACAAGAAGACCATCAAGAACAAATACCCACTTCCCAACATCAATGAGATGTTCGAACAACTCAAAGGTGCCCAAGTATTCTCCAAGCTTGATCTTCGTATGGGTTATCACCAGATTCGCATTCGTGAAGAAGATATTCCCAAGACAGCATTCAGAACAAGCTTTGGTTCATATGAATACACTGTCATGTCTTTTGGCCTCGCCAACGCTCCTCCGACGTTCTCTCGCATGATGAACTTTATCTTCAACGCCTACACCAATGACTTTGTTTTGGTCTATCTCGATGACATTCTGGTTTTCTCGAAGAACAAGGAAGATCATGCCAAGCACTTGCGTTTGGTTCTCGATAAGCTCAGGGAACATCAGTTCTACGCCAAGTTCTCCAAGTGTGAATTTTGGCTCGATGAGGTTCTTTATCTTGGTCATATCATCTCTGCTAAGGGCATTTCCGTGAATCCCGAGAAGGTATCCGCAATTGTGAATTGGGAACCTCCTCAGAATGTGAAGCAACTCCGCAGTTTTCTCGGTCTCGCAAGCTATTGTCGAAGATTCGTTGAAAACTTTTCTAAGATCGCGAAGCCTCTCTCAAATCTTCTTCAGAAGCACGTCAAGTACGTTTGGTCTCCGGAGTGTGATATTGCTTTGAACACTTTGAAAGAGAAGTTGATCACTGCTCCAGTTCTGACTCCGCCTGATGAATCCAAGCCGTACGAGGTCTTTTGTGATGCCTCTCTCCAAGGTCTTGGCGCTGTATTGATGCAAGAGAAGAAAGTGGTTGCTTATACATCTCGCTAGTTGAAGCCTAATGAGAAGAACTACCCCACTCATGATCTCGAGTTGGCGGCAGTTGTGCATGCTCTTTTGACTTGGAGACATCTTCTATTGGGAAGAAAAGTGGACATTTTCACCGATCACAAGAGTCTCAAGTACATCTTCACTCAGCCTAATCTCAATCTAAGGCAAACTCGATGGGTCGAAATGATTCAAGAGTATAATCCGAGTATTGAGTATACTCCAGGCAAGGCCAATGTGATTGCTGACGCTTTGAGCAGAAAGGCCTATTGCAACAGTCTGATTCTCAAGCCTTATCAACCCGAGCTTTGTGAAGCTTTCCGCAAGCTGAATCTGCAAGTTGTTCCTCAAGGTTTCCTCGCCAACCTTCAAGTCTCTCCTACCTTAGAAGACCAGATTCGCCAAGCCCAGCTTCTTGATGCTATGGTGAAAAAGGTGAAGATTGGGATTGCCAAGAGTCAGTCCAAGTACAAGTGCTACTGCCTTGATGACAAGGACACTCTCTTCTTCGAGGATCGTATTGTTGTGCCCAAAGGTGAACTTCGTAAAGTGATCATGAACGAGGCTCACAATTCTCTCCTCTCCATCCACCCTGGGAGCACGAAGATGTATCAGGACCTCAAGCAAGCTTATTGGTGGACTCGAATGAAGCGCGAGATCGCTCAATTCGTGAATGAATGTGATGTCTGCAGAAGAGTGAAGGCAGAACACCAAAGGCCAGCTGGTCTCCTCCAACCTCTTGCCATTCCAGAATGGAAGTTTGACCACATTGAAATGGACTTCGTGACTGGGTTTCCAAAGTCCAAGCGTGGCAATGATGCTATATTTGTTGTCATCGACAAGCTCACCAAAGTGGCTCACTTTCTGCCTATCAAAGAGTCGATCACTGCAGCTCAATTGGCGGAACTCTATACCTCTCGAATTGTCTCTCTGCACGGTATTCCTCAAGTGATCTCTTCAGACCGTGGCAGCATCTTTACCTCGAAGTTTTGGGATTCTTTTCAGAAGGCCATGGGCACCAACATCAGCTTCAGCACAGCTTTTCATCCCCAAACTAGCGGTCAAGTCGAGCGTGTCAACCAGATTCTTGAAGATATGCTCAGGGCTTGTGTGATCTCCTTCGGCATGAAGTGGGAGGATTGTCTTCCTTATGCTGAATTCTCCTACAACAACAATTTTCAAGCAAGTTTGGGCAAGGCCCCATTTGAAATTCTGTATGGCAGGAAGTGCCGTACCCCTCTCAACTGGTCTGAAACCGGTGAACGTCAGCTTTTGGGTAATGACTTAATCACAGAGGCAGAGAAATGTGCAAAGTCATTCGTGATAACCTCAAAGCAGCCCAATCCCGCCGGAAGAGCTACTATGATAGTAAGCACCGTGATTTGGCTTTCGAGATCGGAGATCATGTGTACCTCCGTGTCTCTCCTATGAAAGGTACTCGTCGCTTCGGTATCAAAGGGAAGCTTGCCCCTAGATACGTGGGACCTTTCAAGATTGTCAGCAAGAGAGGCGACCTCGCCTATCAACTCGAGCTTCCTTCAAACTTTGCAAATGTCCATGATGTGTTCCATGTCTCTCAGCTTCGAAAGTGCTTCAAGACGCCTGACCGCACCGTCAACTTCGAGGACATTGAGCTCCAAGAAGATCTCTCGTATCGTGAGCACCCAGTTGCTATTCTTGAAGAGACTGAACGCAAGACTCGCAACAAGTCAATCAAATTTCTCAAAGTCAAGTGGTCTCACCATTCCGACCGTGAAGCTACCTAGGAACGCGAGGATCACCTCCGTTCTGAGTACCCGGAGTTCTTTCAGTCCTAGATCTCGGGACGAGATCTTTTCGTAGTGGTGGAGTGTTGTAACACCCCGGGTGTAACTTTCCCAATTTGTACTCCAACTCTTGCCGTTTTCGGCGTTAAGTTATATTTATTTCTTGGGTTCGGGTTCGGGTCCTTGTCTCCGTGTGTTGTTTTCGTTTTCATGCATCTCTTATCATGTCATCATGTGCATTGCATTTGCATACGTGTTTATCTCATGCATTCGAGCATTTTCCCCGTTGTCCGTTTTGCATTCCGGCGCTTCGTTCTCCTCCGGTGGTCATTTCTAGCTTTCTTTCGTGTGTGGGGATTAAATATTTCCGGATTGGACCGAGACTTGCCATGCGGCCTTGGTTTACTATCGGTAGACCGCCTGTCAAGTTTCGTATCATTTGGACTTCGTTTGATACTCCAACGGTTAACCGAGGGACCGGAAAGGCCTTGTGTGTGTTGCAGCCCAACACCCCTCATATTTGGCCCAAAACCCACCAAACTCTGCTCCATGTCCTAGAGCGTTCGATCACGATCGTGTGGCCGAAAACCGCACCTCATTTGGACTCTCCTAGCTCCACTTATGCCTATATATACACCCCCCGTTTTTCGGATCTTCCCCTACCTCCGAACCCTAAAAAAATCATCCCCGCCAGATCCGCCGCCGACGGACGTGTCCGGCCACACCGGACAACGTCCGACTTACCCCACCGCCACCACGTGTCCGCCTCCCGTTGGCCGCGCCGCCGCCCCACATCCCCGCCGGCCCGGGAGCCCAAGGCCGGCCCCCGAGGCCCGCGCCGCCGCCCGGTTGCGCCGCCGCCCGCACCTTCATCTCCCTCCTCGCCGGCCACCTCCCTCCGCCTCAGCCGCGCCGGTGGCCGCCCGCCGCCCCCGTCGCCACCTCGCCGGCCGGCCCCGCCTCCGCCGCGGGCTCGCCGCCCCGCGTCCCCGGTGGCCGCCGCCGCCGTCCGCCGCCAGGTCCGGCCCGGATCCGGCCGGGTCCGGCTCTCCCACTCCTCCCCGCCGGTTTTTGCGACCTCGCCGGAGCAAGTCAACCCTCGTCGGAGCTCCTCGGTTCGTGTGCCGATCCAGATCTGGGACGAACCCTAGGTCAAAATTCTTCTAAGTCCTCAGATTTTTTAGTCCAAGTTGCTATGTTCGAGGCTCCGTAACGTTGCATCCGTAGCTCCGATTTGGGCATATGATATATCAAAATGTTCGTCTCGACGAGTACATCATTTCATTCCATTGCATCATTTTCATTTTAGTTCATCTTGATGACCAAAATGCTGTTAGAAGGAGGCTTCGTGAGTTAATTGTCAGATCTGCTAGTTCATCTTAGACTTTTGTCATTTTTGCCATAATTATTGTGTGCATGCTATGCCTGTGAGTCCTTCATATGTTTTGTTAAGCATTTTGTCTTCTTTCCAGAGGTGCAACCCATGCATTTTTAGGATGTGTGTGGTGACTTGTGCAAGCTTGTAAAGTGAGGCACCCGGTAAATCTGTTTTCAGGGACTTAGTTGTTTTCACTAAGTCTGGGATGTTTTAGTTCATGATGCCTTATGTTCAGCTTGTTCCCTAGTGATCCGTGCCTCTTTTGAGGATGATCAGTAAAGGAGTTTTGTTATAATGTTATGATCTATCCATCCATGTCTTTGTTTCCAATTATGGAGCACCCTAGCTTGAGTCAATCGAGCTCTACTTTTGCTTCATGGTGAATCTGGGCAGATCGTCAACTCGTTTGCGATTTTGCCGGCGTTGTTGTAGTTGATCCGTGCATGCTATGCCATTGTTCTTGCCATGTCTAGCTTGTATTTTGTGCCTTCTTAATGGTTGTATGCTTGCCTTGCTGTGACTTCCACCATGGTGAGTGCATCGAGCTCGTTTACATGCCTTCGTGAGTTATATTTCAGCATGTCTCAGTTTTCACTAAGTCTGAAAACTGATTGTGTTTTATGCTATGTTCGTGTGCCCGTTAATATATTTTGTGAACCCTTTTGGCCCCAGGTCACTTTGGGACTTTTGTTAAGCTTGTTGAGTAGCTCCATGCCATGTTCTTACTTGTCATGATTAGGTCATGTATCGTGTTGTTTTGCTGCTCCGAAGAGAGCATCGTGATCTGAAATTTCAGACTAGTGTTAATTTCACTAAGTCTGGAATCTGTTTTGCATTTGCGTTTTTTCCATGCTTGTTTGAACCTCTTAATGGATGATTTGGCCGTGGCTCAGTGCTAGTCTTTTGTTAAGCATCTTTTTTGCATCCCTGCCATGTCTTTTGTTGTCATGTTTGGTGGCTGTAGCATGTTCAAAACTCAAGGAGTTAAAAACTCAAGGAGGTAGTCTATGAGATTGGAGACAGAGCATATCTTCGTCCCCTCTGCGAGGAGTTAAACAATTTGTAGGTAAGGGAAAGTTAGCCCCGAGATTTGTAGGACCATACCGAGTTTTGGAGCGTACAGGAGAAGTGGCCAACAAGTTGGAGTCACCCGAAGGACTGTCGGAAGTTCATGATGTGTTTCATGTTTCCCAGTTGAAGAAGTGCCATGCAGAGATGGCCAATATTCCCCTGTAAGGACGCTTGACCCTGGAAAGGATAATGATGTTCCACGAAGGGGAATATGGACTTCATAAGTATAAGTTTTTATCTCGGTATGAGGGATATCCCATGAGGATGAAGAGATGAGTTACCATTTATAAAGGAGGTATGATGTTGGAAATATGGATCAATGGAAATTCCATGATGAGTCTGAGTAATCATATCCTAGTTTGGTGCCAATAGAAGGAAGGAAGACAGTACAATTGGATGGATTTAAGAATACTAGGAAGTTGGAAGTTGGAATAATGATCAGTTGCCCGATGATAAGTTCAAGGACTACAAGTGATGAGATGGGCCATAACCCACAGGCCCCAGGACCTGCCAAGAAGCAAGCACATTCTTGCTGAAGGAAAAACCCTAGAGGAAGATACGACGTTTATCGGCAGACGATTTTATAGGATTTTACGCAAAACCTGAGAGTTGTGAAGAAACGATAGATGTTTGTTTGGCTTGCAGAATCAATGGATTATTCCGAACGCAGTTCATGGACAAGAGAAATTCTGCAATGCTTCTGAGGATGACCGAATGTTAGAATGCGAGATTCGCTAAACCGTATACAAGGTAATGATTTGGGTGCGGGATGGATTGATCACCATACCGACTTACTCTTATTATTCGCCTTGCTATATGGATGGTAAATCTGAGTGACTTACCTATAGTAGAGAGAAGACGGTATTAAACCTTCACTGAACCTTAGAATGGTATAGCAATTTTTCCCTGGTACAAGGCAGCTTTTGCCAACCGTAGGTTATACGGTGAGTTTCAGCCAGACCCATTTCCTGCAGGACAAACCATAAATTGTTGACCACCATGAGATATCGATAGTTGTTTAGTTTTGGCGCTAGACCCGTCAGCTAAGAAGACCCAGTCACAGAAGAACCTTACCAAGATGAAAGACAGAAGAATTGAGGAAAAGGTTATGCCACTACCGAAAGAGCCCAGATAAGGAATTATCCTGAAGATCTGAGAAGACCGACACTGTTAACAATATGGATGAAGTATATGAGTTTTGATGGAACCGTAACCATGCTTCTAAGGGTGGTAGCACCCCAGACCCCGGAGACGATTGATGAAATTTTGAAGAGACCCCGAACCTAACCTATTTCTTTCTAGCCTCTCCGAATCCCGAGGACGAGATTCCTTTTAAGGGTGGTAGGTTTGTAACATCCCAAAATTCTAAATTTTGGAATGTTATAATAAATAGATAGATTTGATTGATTGTTTGATTGATTGTGTGAAATTGAGTGAAATTCGAAACCTTTTTGAAAGTTAAATGAGAGGGAATAAAAGGACTTTCCCAAACTTTCATTTTTCTTTCGTGATCTCCGTGAATTCAAATTCTTTTCACCACAAAACCCTGGAGACAAGATGACATGACTTCTTCCATTTATTTAAATGACAAGGGGTGTTGAAAATATTTGAATTTCATTTGGAAAATATTTCCAATTCTGAAACTTTATGCAACTCGATGATTTTCACGAGAGGAGATAAAATGACTTCTTCAAATTATATGAAATATGAGTTGGGAGTTTCAAAGATCACATTTAAAGTCCTTTTTGAATTTATTTTCAATTTGGAGCTATTTGAGTTTTATTCAAATTATTTTTCTCCAAAAATAAAATATATGGAAAATAGGGTAACATGATTCCCTACATTATAAAATTGGAGATAAATAAATTTGAATTCATTCTGATATTTCTAAAATGATTTTTATTGGATTTTATTAGACCAGTAGCACTCTTTGAATTATCTGAATTTGTGTGTATTTTATTTAATTCTAGGAAAATGTCCATCTTGTAGAAAATCTTTTGCTAAAATTTTTAATATATAATATGCATATATAAAGTTTTATTTTTATTTTAACTTTTCAATTTATCACATTCTGTTTAAAAAAATAACAAAAACTGCGCGCGCGCCTGAAACTAATTGTCGCCCACGTGCGCATCATAGTACCAGCGGGCGGCCTATCTTTTTTTTTCTTTATCTTATATGGGCCAGGCCCAGCCAGCCTTTTCATTTTTTTTTCTTTCTTAGGCCGATTTTGTTTAAAAAAACTGCAGCCGCAGCGTGCGCGTGCCGCCGGCCGAAGGCCTTTAGGCCCATGCGAGCCACCTCTTTTCATCTCTCTTTCATATATTTTCGTCTATGTTTCGTCCCACATTGCCTAGCCTTTGACCTCTAAACCTCTTTTCCACCAATAAATATAGACCCATAGAGCCTCCAAAAATCATCTATTTTGGATTAAATCAATATTTTGGTTTAACTAGATTCATTTAAGAAAAAATATATTTCTCCTCTCCGGCGCGACTTCTGGAAATTGTCTCTTCTCTCCAAAGTCGTCTTTTCTCTGCCTTATAAAGATATCTTTCTTTATGTTTTTTCTTCTTATACTTCCGTAGTTTATTATTTTTTATACTAATACGATAGAATAATTAGATTATCAATTAGTCTACGTATTTATACGTTAGACCTTAACCGTAGCTATTTTTTTCGTAAAACAGCTTGCCCCTGATTTTTCAAATAGCCATAACTTTTCACTCGTTTATCCAAATTAGATGAAACCAGCGCCTATAGCTTCGTCTTGTTTTCACCTATCCAGTGAACCTGTCACATCAACTTTTTGAAATTTTCAAATTTCGAATTTTGTTCAGATTTATATTCAAACTTCTTTTGATCATAACTTGAGTTTTATAACTCCGATTTAGTTGATTCTTTTTGCAAATTAAAGCTCTTGACCTACACTTTCTGATAAGGCCAAATTCACATAATTTTGGTACTGTTAGAAATTGTTTTATGTTGCAAGAGTTATTTGCTGAGTTTTGAAGCTTTCCGAATTGTTTTCTTCTTTCTCTCCGACCTTTTGAGTGATTGCTTATGTGTGGTTACTATTGCTTGCTTACGATAGATTGACCGGAGTGTGACGAGTAGAACTATCAAGAGTTATGAGTGCGAATCATCTTCATCAACATTGCAGGCAAGTTCACACTTTGATCATATCCCTTTCATACCCAGTTTTTATGCATTAGTTTCACCCTCAAACATTGCATGAGTAGGATTGATAACATGTGGGTATTGGGAAGTAGTTGATGAGGTAGGAACCTATTGCCCTGCATTCAAACCTTGGGAGTTACTATTACGTTATTCTTATATTGCCATGCTATACTCGTAGACGTGGATTGGGTTTGAGAGTATTTCATGACAGATGTGAGATTGTTAATTAATGATTTACTTAAGGTGGCAACTTTAACACACATCTGGGTGGATTGAGGCACCTGGGTATTCCAGCGATTGCCTGTCTAGGCACCTGGGTATTCCAGGATTGCCTTTTTTATGGACCGCCACCCAGGCTCAAAGGGATCATAAGATTATTCATGCAAAAACTTCCGTGTGCAGCCACAAGCTATTATGGGCTCTAGCATAGTTGATTAAGTTGTGCGAACTCTTAGAGTGGTAGACTAGCAGATGTAGGGGAAAGTAGGTGTAACGGTCTACCCGATCGTAAGGTGCTAGCGCTTATGAAAGACTGTGTCTCGGTCATCCGTTTTCTCAAACACCATGTAGTGCGAGAAACCAAACAGAGGCGATCGAGTCTTGTGGGGAAAAGTGTGCAGACCTCTGCAGAGTGTATAAACTAATCATGATTAGCCGTGTCCCCGGTTATGGACATCTTGAGTATCTAGTACCTGGATTATCATGTGAATCTCATCATGTTACTTTAAATTAATTTTGTTGGGTTTAATGATGTTACTTAGTTGGGACTGAGAATGCTGTCAACCATTCACAATGTTCAACAACCACCATGATAGTTAAATAAATAAAAAATTATTCCTTTGCAGTAGGGAAAAATTGGCTTTTCGCAAAAACCTTATAACCATAGAGCTTTTCCACCAGCCATATATGCATGTGGTGATAGTCATTGTTCATCATTTCTCTATGGGGTGAATTTGCCAGTACATTCAATGTACTGACCCTCTGTGGCTGCAATGTCTCATGTTGCAGGATTTCTTACGAGGAGTAAGTGATACATTAGGGTTACGATTTCTACACTCAACTTTGCCGTTGGTGTTGATGGGAATCCACAACCTTATTACTTCCGCTATTTGGATTGAGGTAATAGTATTTGCATTAATTTTACATGTGATTTACCTCTATTATAAATCCTCGAGTACTGTGTGTCAGCATACCGATCCCGGGATGACACTTAAGCACAGAGACTTGATCCATTCGGGTCGGGTCGCTACAACTTGCTAGCATTCACACTTCATAAATTATTATTTTTATCATTTACCTACTTGAGGACGAGCAGGAATTAAGCTTGGGGATGATGATACGTCTCCAACGTATCTATAATTTATGAAGTATTCATGCTATTATATTATCAACCTTGGATATTTTATATGCATCTATATGCTATTTTATATGATTTTTGGGACTAACCTATTAACCTAGAGCCCAGTGCCAGTTTCTGTTTTTTCCTTGTATTTAACTATCGCAGAAAAGGAAAATCAAACGGAGTCCAATTGACCTGAAACTTCACGGAGATCATTTTTGTACCAGAAGAAGCCCACGGAGTACCAGAGGTGGGCCAGAAGAGTCCCGAGGCCACCACGAGGGTGGGGGCGCGCGCCCCTGCCTCGTGGCCGCCTCGGGAACCCCCCTGACTTGTCCCCGACTCCAACACCTCTTATATAACCCAAAACTTTCAGAAATAAACCTAGATCGGGAGTTCCACCACCAGAAGCCTCTGTAGCCACCGAAAACCAATCTAGGCCCTCTCCGGCACCCTGTCAGAGTGGACCATCATCACCGGAGGGCATGGAGGAGGATCCCGGAGGGGCCATCATCACCATGAAGGCCAAGGACCAGAGGGAGAACCTCTCCCCGTCCAGGGGGATGGCCATGGAGGAGGAAGCACAAGGGGGAGAACCTCTCCTCCTCTCTCTCGGTGGCACCGGAGTGCCATCGGGAGGGGAATCATCGCCGCGGTGATCGTCTTCATCAACATCACCATCATCATTACCATCCTCATCTATTTTACGTGGTCCACTCTCCCGCACCCCGCTGTAATCCCTACTTGAACATGGTGCTTTATGCCACATATTATGATCCAATGATGTGTTGCCATCCTATGATGTTTTGAGTAGATATCCTTCGTCTTTGGGTTGATTGATGATCTAGATTGGTATGAGTTGTATGTTTTATTTTGGTACTGTCCTATGGTGCCCTCCGTGTCGCGCAAGCGTGAGGGATTCCCAATGTAGGGTGTTGCAATATGTTCATGATTCGCTTATAGTGGGTTGGTGAGTGACTGAAACACAAACCCAAGTAAGGGGGTTGTTGCGTATGGGAATAAAGAGGACTTGATGCTTTAATGATATGGTTGGGTTTTACCTTAATGATCTTTAGTAGTTGCGGATGCTTGAAAGAGTTGTAATCATAAGTGCATATGATCCAAGTAGAGAAAGTATGTTAGCTTATGCCTCTCCCTCATATGAAATTGCAATGACGACTACCGGTCTTGTTAACAATTGCCTAGGACAATTCCGCACACCGATCCACCATTATTCCACACTCGCTATTTATAATATTTAGTAATATATTCTAACTTTATGATAACATCACCTACTTTTATATTTTAGCTCTCTGATATCATACAAAGTTATCCACTTCATACCCACAACATAGTTTTATTTCTCGTTTCTAATTGGAAGCAAACGTTGGGTGTACGTAGAGTCGTATCAGTGGCAGATAGGGCTTGAGAGAATATTGATCTTACCTTTAGCTCCTTGTGGGTTTGACACTCCATACTTATCACTTCCACCTTTGGGAATCGCTACAATGATTCCCTGCACTTGGGGATTATCACTTATCCAACTTTGGGGTGAATGTGGTCACGGGATCCTAATGTTAGAGTTAGTAAATTCGTTTAACCAGAGTAGAAGAGAGTTCAGAGTCCCAGAGTAAGGATCGAGGAGTAAAAGATCCTAATACCACCCAAATGGCGACGTGGGTCCGTAAGACACACAACCATGTTAGTAAAAGTTGTGCAGTGTCTAGACTCGACTTCGGCCAAGGAGTGTGGAAGGGGGATTCCTACAGGAAGTCGGCTCTGATACCAACTTGTCACACCCCCGATTTGACCATACACTAATCATACACGCAAACATGTATGATCAAGATCAGGGACTCACAAGAAGATATCACAACACAACTCTACAAATAAAATAAGTCATACAAGCATCATATACAAGCTAGGGGCCTCGAGGGCTCGAATACAAGAGCTCGATCATAGACGAGTCAGCGGAAACAACAATATCTGAGTACAGACATAAGTTAAACAAGTTTGCCTTAAGAAGGCTAGCACAAACTGGGATACATATCGAAAGAGGCGCATGCCTCCTGTCTGGGATCCTCCTGAACTACTCATGGTCGTCGTCAACGGCCTGGACGTAGTAGTAGGCACCTCCAGTGTAGTAGGAGTCATCGTCGACGGTGGCGTCTGGCTCCTGGACTCCATCGTCTGGTCGCAACAATCAGGTATCGAAAGGGGAAAAAGGGAGGAGCAAAGCAACCGTGAGTACTCATCCAAAGTACTCGCAAGCAAGGAGCTACACTACATATGTATGCACTGGTATCAAGTGGAAAAGGGTAGCCTATGTGGACTGAACTGCAGAATGCTAGAATAAGAGGGGGATAGCTAGTCCTATCAAAGACTACGCTTCTGGCCGCCTCCCATCTTGAAGCAGTAGAAGAGAGTAGATGGTAAGTTAACCAAGTATCACCGTATAGCATAATCCTATCCGGCGATCCTCCCCTCGTCGCCCTGTGAGAGAGTGATCACCGGGTTGTATCTGGCACTTGGAAGGGTGTGTTTTATTAAGTATCCGGTTCTAGTTGTCATAAGGTCAAGGTACAACTCTGGGTCGTCCTTTTACCGAGGGACACGGCTATTAGAATAGATCAACTTCCCTGCAGGGGTGAACCACATTTCCCAACACGCTCAATCCCCTTTGGCCGGACACACTTTCCTAGGTCATGCCCGACCTCGGAAGATCAACACGTCACAGCCCTACCTAGGCACAATAGAGAGGTCAACACGCCGGTCTAAATCCTATGACGTGGGGGTCTGGGCCCATCGCCCATTGCACACCTGCATGTTGCGAGGGCGGCCGGAAACAGACCTAGCCTCCCTAATACATGAGCAGGCGTTCCAGTCCAATCCGGCGTGCGCCGCTTAGTCGCTGGCATCACGAAGGCTTCGGCTAATACCACGATGTCGAGTGCCCATAACTACCCCGCGTAGTTGGTTAGTGCGTATAGGCCAGTGGCCAGACTTAGATCAAATACCCAGATCTTGTTAAGCGTGTTAATTGAATTAACCACGAACGCCGACCAGGGCCAGGCCCACCTCTCTCCTA
Organism: Triticum urartu; assembly: GCF_056163025.1. Taxonomy (NCBI): domain Eukaryota; kingdom Viridiplantae; phylum Streptophyta; class Magnoliopsida; order Poales; family Poaceae; genus Triticum; species Triticum urartu. The sequence continues at coordinate 106,580,316 of NC_141875.1, read as the reverse complement.
GGTGGTCTCAACCTACCCTGTCGCTCCGCCATAAAGGTTCACTCACAAGGCCGTCAGGACAAACGTCCTTTCGGTCCCAATCCGTGAACCACTCGCGGGTACTCTACGAGCCGACCCGTCTTTAGTCACCACAAGTATCATATATTATGTATAAGTATATACCCGTGATCACCTCCCGAGTGATCACGGCCCGATAGTATAGCATGGCAGACGGACAAGAATGTAGGGACACTGATGAGTACTTGAGTCCTATACTAAGCATTTAGGATTGCAGGTAAAGGTAACAACAGTAGTAGGGAAGACAGGCTATGCATCGAGATAGGATTAACGGAAAGCAGTAACATGCTACACTACTCTAATGCAAGAAGTAGAAAGAAGAATAGGCGATATCTGGTGATCAAGGGAGGGCCTTGCCTGGTTGCTCTGGCAAGTAGGGGTCGTCAACAACGTAGTCGGTCGGGGCACCAGTAGCGGCGTCAGTCTCGTAGTCTACCGGAGAGAAGAGGGAGGAAGAAACAATGAATACAATGCAAACAGATGCATAACGATGCATGACATGACAAGTAACGGTGCCAGGTGTGCCCTAACGCAGTAGGAGGTGATACCGGCGAAGGGGGAAATACATCCGGGAAAGTATCCCCGGTGTTTCGCGTTTTCGGACAGATGAATCGGAGGGGGAAAGTTGCGTGTTTGCTATGCTAGGGATGTGTGGCGGACGAACAGGCTGCATATCCGGATTCGTCTCGTCGTTCTGAGCAACTTTCATGTACAAAGTTTTCCCATCCGAGCTACGGTTTATTTTATATTAATTTTAAAAGATTTAAATCATTTTTAGTATTTATTTAATTATTTTAATTCAACATTATCCAGAATAATGCTTGCCGACGATTTTTATTTATTTTCTTTTCTATTTTAAATCATTTTAAAATATTTATGCATTTTCTAAAAATGAGTTTTCTCCACAATAATTACCAGTGCAATATTTGACACCCACCGAACATTTTTGTTTCAATGTTTAAAAACTTTTGTTGTTTGTCATATTTTGAGTTGATTTTCGAACCGGTTTTGATCTAACGAGAGATTAGCAACAATAACAAAGGTGACATGGCATCATTAGCATGGGTTTACTGTAGCATAATTATCCGGGCGTTACAGTGGGTGAACAAATTACTGTCGAGCAATTGATAGAAAAGTGAATAATTATGAGAGTATCTAGGCATGATCATGTATATAGGCATCACGTCCGCGACAAGTAGACCGAACGATTCTGCATCTACTGCTATTACTCCACACATCGACCGCTATCCAACATGCATCTAGAGTATTAAGTTCATAAGAACAGAGTAATGCATCAGGCAAGATGACATGATGTAGAGGGATAAACTCAAGCAATATGATATAAACCCCATCTTTTTATCCTCGATGGCAACAATACAATACGTGCCTTGCTGCCCCTGCTGTCACCGGGAAAGGACACCGCAAGATTGAACCCAAAGCTAAGCACTTCTCCCATTGCAAGAAAGATCAATCTAGTAGGCCAAACCAAACTGATAATTCGAAGAGACTTGTAAAGATAACCAATTATACATAAAAGATTTCAGAGAAGAATCAAATATTGTTCATAGATAAACTTGATCATAAACCCACAATTCATCGGATCTCGACAAACACACCGCAAAAAGAGTTACATCAAATAGATCTCCAAGAAGATCGAGGAGAACATTGTATTGAGATCCAAAGAGAGAGAAGAAGCCATCTAGCTAATAACTATGGACCCGAAGGTCTGAGGTAAACTACTCACACATCATCGGAGAGGCTATGGTATTGATGTAGAAGCCCTCCGTGATCGATGCCCCCTCCGTCGGAGCTCCGGAAAAGGCCCCAAGATGGGGTCTCTTGGGTACAGAAGGTTGTGGCGGTGGAAATAGGGTTTCATGGTGCTCCTGGATGTTTTCGGGGTATGTGGACATATATAGGAGGAAGAAGTAGGTCGGTGGAGCCACGAGGGGCCCACGAGGGAGGAGAGCGTGCCCAGGGGGTAGGCGCGCCCCTGCCTCGTGGCCTCCTCGTTGGTTGCTTGACGTCCACTCCAAGTCCCCTGGATCATGTTTGTTCCAAAAGTAACTCTCCCGAAGGTTTTATTCCGTTTGATATTCCTTTTCTGCGAAACACTAAAATAGGCAAAATAACAACAATTTGCATTGGGCCTTGGGTTAGTAGGTTAGTCCCAAAAATATTATAGAAGTGTATAAATAAGCCCATTAACATCCAAAACAGATAATATAATAGCATGGAACAATCAAAAATTATAGATACGTTGGAGACGTATCAGTGACAAAGAGCTCGTCGTAAATGGTTACGTCGATGCAAGCTTTGACACTGATCCGGATGACTCTAAGTCACAAATCGGATACGTATTTATATTGAATGGCGGGGCTGTCAGTTGGTGCAGTTCCAAGCAGAGCGTCGTGGCGGGATCTACATGTGAAGCGGAGTACATAGCTGCTTCGGAAGCAGCAAATGAAGGAGTCTAGATGAAGGAGTTCATATCCGATCTAGGTGTCACACCTAGTGCATCGGGTCCAATGAAAATCTTTTGTGACAATACTAGTGCAATTGCCTTGGCAAAGGAATCCAGATTTCACAAGAGGACCAAGCACATCAAGAGACGCTTCAATTCCATCCGCGATCAAGTCAAGGAGGGAGACATAGAGATTTGCAAGATACATACGGATCTGAATGTTGCAGACCCATTGACTAAGCCTCTCTCACGAGCAAAACATGATCAACACCAAGACTCCATAGGTGTTAGAATCATTACCATGTAATCTAGATTATTGACTCTAGTGCAAGTGGGAGACTGAAGGAAATATGCCCTAGAGGCAATAATAAAGTTGTTATTTATATTTCCTTATATCATGATAAATGTTTATTATTCATGCTAGAGTTGTATTAACCGGAATACATGTGTGAATACATAGACAAACAGAGTTTCCCTATTATGCCTCTACTAGACTAGCTCGTTAATCAAAGATGGTTAAGTTTCCTAGCCATAGACATGTGTTGTCATTTGATGAACGGGATCACATCATTAGAGAATGATGTGATGGACAAGACCCATCCGTTAGCTTAGCACTATGATCGTTTAGTTTATTGCTACTGCTTTCTTCAAGACCTATACATGTTCCTATGACTATGAGATTGTGCAACTCCCAAATACCGGAGGAACACTTAGTGTGCTATCAAACGTCACAACGTAACTGGGTGATTATAAAGATGCTCTACAGGTGTCTCCGATGGTGTTTGTTGAGTTGGCATAGATCGAGATTAGGATTTGTCACTCCGATTGTCGGAGAGGTATCTCTGAGCCCTCTCGGTAATGCACGTCACTACAAGCCTTGCAAGCAATGTGACTAATGAGTTAGTTACGGGATGATGTGAAGGAAATATGCCCTAGAGGCAATAATAAAGTTATTATTTATTTCCTTATATCATGATAAATGTTTATTATTAATGCTAGAATTGTATTAACCGGAAACATAATACATGTGTAAATACATAGACAAACAAAGTGTCACTAGTATGCCTCTACTTGACTAGCTCGTTAATCAAAGATGGTTATGTTTCCTAACCATGGACAAAGAGTTGTTATTTGATTAACGAGATCACATCATTAGGTGAATGATCTGATTGACATGACCCATTCCATTAGCTTAGCACCCGATCGTTTAGTATGTTGCTATTGCTTTCTTCATGACTTATACATGTTCCTATGACTATGAGATTATGCAACTCCCGTTTGCCGGAGGAACACTTTGTGTGCTACCAAATGTCACAACGTAAATGGGTGATTATAAAGGTGCTCTACAGGTGTCTCCAAAGGTACATGTTGGGTTGGCGTATTTCGAGATTAGGATTTGTCACTCCGATTGTCGGAGAGGTATCTCTGGGCCCTCTCGGTAATGCACATCACATAAGCCTTGCAAGCATTGCAACTAATGAGTTATTTGTGAGATGATGTATTACGGAACGAGTAAAGAGACTTGCCGGTAACGAGATTGAACTAGGTATTGAGATACCGACGATCGAATCTCGGGCAAGTAACATACCGATGACAAAGGGAACAACGTATGTTGCTATGCGGTCTGACCGATAAAAGATCTTCATAGAATATGTAGGATCCAATATGAGCATCCAGGTTCCGCTATTGGTTATTGACCGGAGACATGTCTCGGTCATGTCTACATTGTTCTCGAACCCGTAGGGTCCGCACGCTTAAGGTTTTGATGACAGTTATATTATGAGTTTATGCATTTTGATGTACCGAAGTTTGTTCGGAGTCCCGGATGTGATCACGGACATGACGAGGAGTCTGGAAATGGTCGAGACATAAAGATTGATATATTGGAAGCCTATATTTGGATATCGGAAGTGTTCCGGGTGAAATCGGGATTTTACCGGATTAGCGGGAGATTACCGGAACCCCCCGGGAGGTATATGGGCCTTAGTGGGCTTTAGTGGAAGAGAGGAGAGGTGGCCGGGGCTGGGCCGCGTGCCCCTCCCCCTAGTCCTAATAGGACAAGGAGAGGGGGCCGGCACCTCCCTTCCTTCTCTCTCTCCTCTTTCCCCCTCCCGAATCCTATTCCAACTAGGAAAGGGGGGAATCCTACTCCCGGAGGGAGTAGGACTCCTCCTGGCGCGCCCTCTCCTGGCCGGCCGCACCCCCCCCCCTTTGATCCTTTATATACGGAGGTAGAGGGCACCCCTAGACACACAAGTTGATCCACGTGATCATATTCTTAGCCGTGTGCGGTGCCCCCTTCCACCATAGTCCTCGATAATATTGTAGCGGTGCTTAGGCGAAGCCCTGCGACAGTAGTACATCAAGATCGTCACCACGCCGTCGTGCTGACGGAACTCTTCCCCGACACTTTGCTGGATCGGAGTCCGGGGATCGTCATCGAGCTGAACGTGTGCTAGAACTCGGAGGTGCCATAGTTTCGGTGCTTGATCGGTCGGGCCGTGAAGACGTACGACTACATCAACCACGTTGTGCTAACGCTTCCGTTGTCGATCTACAAGGGTACGTAGATCACACTCTCCCCTCTCGTTGCTGTGCATCACCATGATCTTGCGTGTGCGTAGGAAATTTTTTGAAATTACTACGTTCCCCAACAGTGGCATCCGAGCCTAGGTTTTATATGTTGATGTTATATGCACGAGTAGAACACAAGTGAGTTGTGGGCGATATAAGTCATACTGCTTACCAGCATGTCATACTTTGGTTCGGCGGTATTGTTGGACGAAGCGGCCCGGACCGACATTACGCGTACGCTTACGCGAGACCACTTCTCCCGACGTGCTTTGCACAAAGGTGGCTAGCGGGTGACAGTTTCTCCAACTTTAGTTGAACCGAGTGTGGCTACGCCCGGTCCTTGCGAAGGTTAAAACAGCACCAACTTGACAAACTATCGTTATGGTTTTGATGCGTAGGTAAGATTGGTTCTTGCTTAAGCCCGTAGCAGCCACGTAAAACTTGCAACAACAAAGTAGAGGACGTCTAACTTGTTTTTGCAGGGCATGTTGTGATGTGATATGGTCAAGACATGATGCTAAATTTTATTGTATGAGATGATCATGTTTTGTAACCGAGTTATCGACAACTGGCAGGAGCCATATGGTTGTCGCTTTATTGTATGCAATGCAATCGCACTGTAATGCTTTACTTTATCACTAAGCGGTAGCGATAGTCGTGGAAGCATAAGATTGGCGAGACAACAACGATGCTACGATGGAGATCAAGGTGTCACGCCGGTGACGATGGTGATCACGACGGTGCTTCAAAGATGGAGAACACAAGCACAAGATGATGATGGCCATATCATATCACTTTTATTGATTGCATGTGATGTTTATCTTTTATGCGTCTTATCTTGCTTTGTTTGACGGTAGCATTATAAGATGATCTCTCACTAATTATCAAGAAGTGTTCTCCCTGAGTATGCACCGTTGCGAAAGTTCTTCGTGCTGAGACACCACGTGATGATCGGGTGTGATAGGCTCTACGTTCAAATACAACGGGTGCAAAACAGTTGCACACGCGGAATATTCAGGTTATACTTGACGAGCCAAGCATATACAGATATGGCCTCGGAACACGGAGACCGAAAGGTCGAGCGTGAATCATATAGTAGATATGATCAACATAGTGATGTTCACCAATGAAACTACTCCATCTCACGTGATGATAGGACATGGTTTAGTTGATTTGGATCACGTAATCACTTAGAGGATTGGAGGGATGTCTATCTAAGTGGGAGTTCTTTAAGTAATATGATTAATTGAACCTAAATTTATCATGAACTTAGTACCTGATAGTATCTTGCTTATTTATGTTTGATTGTAGATAGATGGCATGTATTGTTGTTCCGTTGAATTTTAATGCGTTCCTTGAGAAAGCTAAGTTGAAAGATGATGGTAGCAATTACACGGACTGGGTCCGTAACTTGAGGATTATCCTCATTGTTGCACAGAAGAATTACGTCCTGGAAGCACCGCTGGGTGCCAGGCCTGCTGCTGGAGCAACACCAGATGTTATGAACGTCTGGCAGAGCAAAGCTGATGACTACTCGATAGTTTAGTGTGCCATGCTTTATGGCTTAGAATCAGGACTTCAACGACATTTTGAACGTCATGGAGCATATGAGATGTTCCAGGAGTTGAAGTTAATATTTCAAGCAAATGCCCGGATTGAGAGATATGAAGTCTCCAATAAGTTCTATAGCTGCAAGATGGAGGAGAACAGTTCTGTCAGTGAGCATATACTCAAAATGTCTGGGTATAATAATCACTTGATTCAATTGGGAGTTAATCTTCCAGATGATTGCATCATTGACAGAATTCTCCAATCACTGCCACCAAGCTACAAGAGCTTCGTTATGAACTATAATATGCAAGGGATGAATAAGACTATTCCCGAGCTCTTCGCAATGCTGAAAGTTGCGGAGGTAGAAATCAAGAAGGAGCATCAAGTGTTGATGGTCAACAAGACCACTAGTTTCAAGAAAAGGGGCAAAGGAAAGAAGAAGAGGAACTTCAAAAAGAACAGCAAGCAAGTTGCTGCTCAAGAGAAGAAACCCAAACCTGGACCTAAGCCTGAAACTGAGTGCTTCTACTGCAAGCAGACTGGTCACTGGAAGCGGAACTGCCTCAAGTATTTGGCGGATGAGAAGGATGGCAAGGTGAACAAAGGTATATGTGATATACATGTTATTGATGTGTACCTTACTAATGCTCGCAGTAGCACCTGGGTATTTGATACTGGTTCTGTTGCTAATATTTGCAACTCGAAACAGGGACTACGGATTAAGCGAAGATTGGCTAAGGACGAGGTGACGATGCACGTGGGAAATGGTTCCAAAGTTGATGTGATCGCAGTCGGCACGCTACCTCTACATCTACCTTCGGGATTAATATTAGACCTAAATAATTGTTATTTGGTGCCAGCGTTAAGCATGAACATAATATCTGGATCTTGTTTGATGCGAGACGGTTATTCATTTAAATCAGAGAATAATGGTTGTTCTATTTACATGAGTAATATCTTTTATGTTCATGCACCCTTAAAGAGTGGTCTATTCTTATTAAATCTCGATAGTAGTGACACACATATTCATAGTGTTGAAACCAAAAGATGTAGAGTTGATAATGATAGTGCAACTTATTTGTGGCACTACCGTTTAGGTCATATCGGTATAAAGCGCATGAAGAAACTCCATACTGATGGGCTTTTGGAACCACTTGATTATGAATCACTTGGTACTTGCGAACCGTGCCTTATGGGTAAGATGACAAAAACACCGTTCTCCGGTACTATGGAGAGAGCAACAGATTTGTTAGAAATCATACATACAGATGTATGTGGTCCGATGAATGTTGAGGCTCGTGGCGGATATCGTTATTTTCTCACCTTCACAGATGACTTAAGCAGATATGGGTATATCTACTTAATGAAACACAAGTCTGAGACGTTTGAAAAGTTCAAAGAATTTCAGAGTGAAGTTGAAGATCATCGTAACAAGAAAATAAAATTCCTACGATCTGATCGTGGAGGAGAATATTTGAGTTACGAGTTTGGTGTACATTTGAAACAATGTGGAATAGTTTCGCAACTCACGCCACCCAGAACACCACAGCGTAATGGCGTGTCCGAACGTTGTAATCGTACTTTACTAGATATGGTGCGATCTATGATGTCTCTTACTGATTTACCGCTATCGTTTTGGGGATATGCTCTAGAGACGACTGCATTCACGTTAAATAGGGCACCATCAAAATCCGTTGAGACGACGCCTTATGAACTGTGGTTTGGCAAGAAACCAAAGTTGTCGTTTCTGAAAGTTTGGGGCTGCGATGCTTATGTGAAAAAGCTTCAACCTGATAAGCTCGAACCCAAATCGGAGAAATGTGTCTTCATAGGATATCCAAAGGAAACTATTGGATACACCTTCTATCACAGATCCGAAGGCAAGACTTTTGTTGCAAAATTCGGAAACTTTTTAGAGAAAGAGTTTCTCTCGAAAGAAGTGAGTGGGAGGAAAGTAGAACTTGACGAGGTAACTGTACCTACTCCCTTATTGGAAAGTAGTACATCACAGAAACCTGTTTCTGTGACACCTACACCAATTAGTGAGGAAGCTAATGATAATGATCATGAAACTTCAGAACAAGATACTACTGAACCTCGTAGATCAACCAGAGTGAGATCCGCGCCAGAGTGGTACGGTAATCCTGTTCTGGAAGTCATGCTACTAGATCATGATGAACCTACAAACTATGAAGAAGTGATGGTGAGCCCAGATTCCGCAAAATGGCTTGAAGCCATGAAATCTGAGATGGGATCCATGTATGAGAACAAAGTATGGACTTTGGTTGACTTGCCGAATGATCGGCAAGTGATTGAGCATAAATGGATCTTCAAGAAGAAGACTGACGCTGACGGTAATATTACTGTCTACAAAGCTCGACTTGTCGCAAAAGGTTTTCGGCAAGTTCAAGGGATTGACTACAATGAGACCTTCTCACCCGTAGTGATGCTTAAGTCTGTCCGAATCATGTTAGCAATTGCCGCATTTTATGATTATGAAATTTGGCAGATGGATGTCAAAACTGCATTCCTGAATGGATTTCTGGAAGAAGAGTTGTATATGATGCAACCAGAAGGTTTTGTCGATCCAAAGGGAGCTAACAAAGTGTGCAAGCTCCAGCGATCCATTTATGGACTGGTGCAAGCCTCTCGGAGTTGGAATAAACGCTTTGATAGTGTGATCAAAGCATTTGGTTTTATACAGACTTTTGGAGAAGTCTGTATTTACAAGAAAGTGAGTGGGAGCTCTGTAGCATTTCTGATATTATATGTGGATGACATATTACTAATTGGAAATGATATAGAATTTCTGGATAGCATAAAGGGATACTTGAATAAGAGTTTTTCAATGAAAGACCTCGGTGAAGCTGCTTACACATTAGGAATTAAGATCTATAGAGATAGATCAAGACACTTAATTGGACTTTCACAAAGCACATACCTTGACAAAGTTTTGAAGAAGTTCAAAATGGATCAAGCAAAGAAAGGGTTCTTGCCTGTGTTACAAGGTGTGAAGTTGAGTCAGACTCAATGCCCGACCACTGCAGAAGATAGAGAGAAAATGAAAGATGTTCCCTATGCTTTAGCCATAGGCTCTATCATGTATGCAATGTTGTGTACCAGACCTGATGTGTGCCTTGCTATAAGTCTAGCAGGGAGGTACCAAAGTAATCCAGGAGTGGATCACTGGACAACGGTCAAGAACATCCTGAAATACCTTAAAAGGACTAAGGATATGTTTCTCGTTTATGGAGGTGACAAAGAGCTAATCGTAAATGGTTACGTTGATGCGAGCTTTGACACTGATCCGGATGATTCTAAATCGCAAACCGGATACGTGTTTACATTAAACGGTGGAGCTGTCAGTTGGTGCAGTTCTAAACAAAGCGTCGTGGCGGGATCTACGTGTGAAGCGGAATACATAGCTGCTTTGGAAGCAGCAAATGAAGGAGTCTGGATGAAGGAGTTCATATCCGATCTAGGTGTCATACCTAGTGCATCGGGTCCAATGAAAATCTTTTGTGACAATACTGGTGCAATTGCCTTGGCAAAGGAATCCAGATTTCACAAGAGAACCAAGCACATCAAGAGACGCTTCAATTCCATCCGGGATCTAGTCCAGGTGGGAGACATAGAGATTTGCAAGATACATACGGATCTAAATGTAGCAGACCCGTTGACTAAGCCTCTTCCACGAGCAAAACATGATCAGCACCAAGGCTCCATGGGTGTTAGAATCATTACTGTATAATCTAGATTATTGACTCTAGTGCAAGTGGGAGACTGAAGGAAATATGCCCTAGAGGCAATAATAAAGTTATTATTTATTTCCTTATATCATGATAAATGTTTATTATTCATGCTAGAATTGTATTAACCGGAAACATAATACATGTGTGAATACATAGACAAACAGAGTGTCACTAGTATGCCTCTACTTGACTAGCTCGTTAATCAAAGATGGTTATGTTTCCTAACCATGGACAAAGAGTTGTTATTTGATTAACGAGATCACATCATTAGGTGAATGATCTGATTGACATGACCCATTCCATTAGCTTAGCACCCGGTCGTTTAGTATGTTGCTATTGCTTTCTTCATGACTTATACATGTTCCTATGACTATGAGATTATGCAACTCCCGTTTGCCGGAGGAACACTTTGTGTGCTACCAAACGTCACAACGTAAATGGGTGATTATAAAGGTGCTCTACAGGTGTCTCCAAAGGTACATGTTGGGTTGGCGTATTTCGAGATTAGGATTTGTCACTCCGATTGTCGGAGAGGTATCTCTGGGCCCTCTCGGTAATGCACATCACATAAGCCTTGCAAGCATTGCAACTAATGAGTTAGTTGTGAGATGATGTATTACGGAACGAGTAAAGAGACTTGCCGGTAACGAGATTGAACTAGATATTGAGATACCGACGATCGAATCTCGGGCAAGTAACATACCGATGACAAAGGGAACAACGTATGTTGTTATGCGGTCTGACCGATAAAAGATCTTCGTAGAATATGTAGGAGCCAATATGAGCATCCAGGTTCCGCTATTGGTTATTGACCGGAGACATGTCTCGGTCATATCTACATTGTTCTCGAACCCGTAGGATCCGCACGCTTAAGGTTTTGATGACAGTTATATTATGAGTTTATGCATTTTGATGTACCGAAGTTTGTTCGGAGTCCCGGATGTGATCACGGACATGACGAGGAGTCTCGAAATGGTCGAGACATAAAGATTGATATATTGGAAGCCTATATTTGGATATCGGAAGTGTTCCGGCTGAAATCGGGATTTTACCGGATTACCGGGAGGTTACCGAAACCCCCCGGGAGGTATATGGGCCTTAGTGGGCTTTAGTGGAAGAGAGGAGAGGTGGCCAGGGCTGGGCCGCGCGCCCCTCCCCCCCTAGTCCGAATAGGACAAGGAGAGGGGGCCGGCGCCCCCCTTCCTTCTCTCTCTCCTCTTTCCCCCTCCCGAATCCTATTCCAACTAGGAAAGGGGGGAATCCTACTCCTCCTGGCGCGCCCTCTCCTGGCCGGCCGCACCCCCCCCCTTTGATCCTTTTTTATACGGAGGCAGAGGGCACCCCTAGACACACAAGTTGATCCACGTGATCATATTCTTAGCCGTGTGCGGTGCCCCCTTCCACAATAGTCCTCGATAATATTGTAGCGGTGCTTAGGCGAAGCCCTGCGACAGTAGTACATCAATATCGTCACCACGCCGTCGTGCTGACGGAACTCTTCCCCGACACTTTGCTGGATCGGAGTCCGGGGATCGTCATCGAGCTGAACGTGTGCTAGAACTCGGAGGTGCCGTAGTTTCGGTGCTTGATTGGTCGGGCCGTGAAGACGTACGACTACATCAACCACGTTGTGCTAACGCTTCCGTTGTCGATCTACAAGGGTACGTAGATCACACTCTCCCCTCTCGTTGTTGTGCATCACCATGATCTTGCGTGTGTGTAGGAATTTTTTTGAAATTACTACGTTCCCCAACATGATGCACTACGGAATGAGTAAAGAGACTTGCCGGTAACGAGATTGAACTAGGTATGATGATACCGACGATCGAATCTCGGGCAAGTAACATACCGATGACAAAGGGAACAACGTATGTTGTTATGTGGTTTGACCAATAAAGATCTTCGTAGAATATGTGGGAGCCAATATGAGCATCCAGGTTTTGCTATTGGTTATTGACCTGAGATGAGTCTCGGTCATGTCTACATAATTCTCGAACCCGTAGGGTCCGCACGCTTAACGTTTGATGACGATCGGTATTATGAGTTTATGTGTTTTGATGTACCGAAGGTAGTTCAGAGTCCCGGATGAGATCACTGACATGACAAGGAGTCTCGAAGTGGTCGAGACATTAAGATTGATATATTGGATGACTATATTCGGACACCGGAATAGTTCCAAGGTGTATCGAGTATTTTCCGGAGTACCGGGAGGTTATTGGGCCTCATGCGCCTATTGGTGGAAGAGAGGGGGCAGGCCAAGGCAGGGCGCACGCCCCCCCCCCCCCAGCCCAAACCGAATTGGACTAGGGGGGTGGCCCCCCTTTCCTTCTCTCCTCCCTCACTTCCCCCCCTTCTCCTTGTTGGAATAGGAAAGGGCGGGGCCGAATCCTACTTGGAGTAGGATTGCCCCCTCCATGGCGCGCCTCCTCCCCCTGGCCGGCCTCCTCCTCCCTCCCCCTTTTATATATGTGGGAGGGGGGGTAACCCAAAGACACACCAAAGTTTCTGTTAGCCGTGTGCGGTGTCCCCCTCCACAGAAACACACCTCGGTCATATCGTTGCAGTGCTTAGGCGAAGCCCTGCACTGGTAACTTCATCGTCACCGTCATCACGCCGTCGTGCTGATGAAACTCTCCCTCAGCCTCAGCTGAATCAAGAGTTCGAGGGACGTCATCGAGCTGTACGTGTGCAGATCGCGGAGGTGCCGTGCGTTCGGTGCTTGATCGGTTGGATCGCGAAGACGTTCGACTACATCAACCGCGTTACTTAACGCTTCCGCTTTCGGTCTACGAGGGTACGTGGACACACTCTCCCTGCTCGTTGCTATGCTTCTCCTAGATAGATCTTGCGTGGTCGTAGGATTTTTTTGAAATACTATGTTCCCCAACAAGCAACATCACAACTGTTGTCAAAGCGATTGTTGGTGCAGATATGATTGGTGACGTAGATTGTTGATCATTGTTTTGATTGCTTTGATGTTTTTTTTGTTTTTTTCTTCACTATAAGGCATAGCTTTCAGTCTTGTTGAACTTTGCTAGTTGTGTTGTGTTTTTATATAGACCCGGTCAAACTATGTTATATTTCATCCTTCCAAAATAAGTGTCTCAATGTACTAATGTTTTTTATATTTAACTTTGCTAGTTGTCGTTGTGTTTTTATACACTATGTCTCATTAAATACTTATTTTGAGACAGAGGAAGTATCTAATGAGACATAGTGTATCTAATGAGTATTTTATATAGACTTGGCCAAACTGTTTTTTTATATTTAAGACAAAACTAAAACTTCAATTAATTTTAGTCGGGGAAAATATATGTGGACATGGATAGGAATAAAGACTACGGTAAAATATTGATTAGTAGTGGAAGAAGTCGGTGAAGTGTTACTAAAGGAAAGAGAATGACAAAAGGGTTGTTGTTGTTATTGTTGGTGGTGGTGTGTGGGTAGGGGATAGCAAGGCCCATTGAGGAGAAACTCTAGGAGAGTGATTTTGATCTTGACAAAATTATCTTCCTCTCCATTTCTTTCATTTAAAATGATGAAAGCATGGTGAATGTTCAAAACTTCGTCGCGCTACCAGAGTACACTCAACTTTTTGATATTTTGCTATTTACCTTCGAAGTAATCATATGGAAGATGACTTTTTCTTCACTTGTTCTCTAACTTATTCGATTGGCTGAATAGTGTGCTCAATGCATGGTTTTGGAGAAGTGTTCGGTTTATTGTAAGGCTAATGCTATGCTTTTCTTTGGTTTTGGTAGCTGTTGTAACAAAGAGTCTTATCTGATCTACAGTAATAAAGAGGGCAAACCCATCTTTATCAAGAAAAATAACAAACGTGCATCTACTATTTTTAAATAGATGATCCTTACTAACTCAAATTCTCTTAATATGCGACCTTTCACCTCATAAAATAGTGTAACCATAAAACATTTCTACATGAACAAAATAGTAGCTTTTGATTTAAACCATTTTTTCATACGCAATTCATCAGCACAAACTTTAAATTCTCGCCGCAACGTGCGGGAAAATCATCTAGTTTTTTAAAAAGTGGAAAAAATCATCAAGACAAAAATTCTTTTTGAGGGAATCCAAGACAGAATTTCAACTCTACCTGAGTACGCTTTCGGAACTGGAAGACGGAAGCCGAAATGGTCCATATTCCGTTTCAGTGGCAACTGACAAGTGGGTCCCACGTACCTGCTTCCCTCTTCGGTTCAGTTCAGGCCCAGCCCAAGTAGGGTTCCGTCTTCCACGATCCACCCATCCCTCCCTCCGCCGCGAAGCTTCCAGTACCCCCCACGCGACGCGACTCCGCCGACGCCGGTCTCCTCTCCGGCGATCTCTGTAGCCCTAGCGCCGTCCACGTACGCACCTACGTGTAGCCACTCACCGGCCGCCTCTTCTGTGCCCTCCCGCCTGCAACAACTCGCCGGAGTTACCGGTCGTGGAGATGGTGAGCTCTATTCAACACGCGAGATGGCGCTTTTTTTTGTTAATAGGCTTTTATCGCTGCGCGCTTGTTTGTGTTAGATTGAATTGATTCTATCGAAGCAACGTGTAATTTAATCTGGAGGTTGCAGCCAAATTATGTGACATTTCAGAGCGTAGTGATGCCAATGTGCGGCTAGGGGGATGAGGATGTTGCTTAAATGTTGGCCTTAGGGAGGAGCATGGTTGTTCAGTTAAATACGGGAGCGATTTAGACAAATTCTTCTGGTTTTCACGAGATTTTGTGTCCCAACTTTATATCCTTCTGGTAGCTGATGTCCTTTGGAAGTGGCTTTTAGTAGCTGGCCGAGAATGAGACCAGATTAGTGTAAATCACAATTTCCAGTTTACAAGTTTTTTCACCTGCTTAGCGTTTTATCATACTGAATTTCAGATGTATTTTGGGATGAAATGATGTTTCAGACTTTACCCCACTGGATAGTCCTAGATCTATTTTTGGTGGTTAAATATTGATTATAACTCAACAGTGGTTGTCGATTACTAACAAGTAACAACACATGTATGTTTAGTTATGTACCTTGAGCTATGTTGCAATCTACAAGCGATTTCCTACTGTCCCACTCTCCCTTCGTGCATCTCATCAGTAGACGCTTATTTATTTAATCATCTTTTGGATTATTTGACCAGCTGATAGTTCAATTTCACTTTGATGCATGAATGTAGGGTGTCCAAAAATAGGTAAAGATGGATATGCAACACGGTAAAGCTACAATTGTTTGTACTTACTTTTATCCAATTTCTGCAGGCCACACCGCTCATAGCTGGACTTGCTGTGGCAGCCACTGCTCTTGCGGGTAGATATGGCATCCAGGCTTGGCAAGCTTACAAGGCAAGGCCCATAGTTCCAAGGATGCGTAAATTCTATGAAGGTGGCTTTCAAGCTACAATGACCAAACGGGAAGCTGGTCTAATCTTGGGTATCAGGTCTGTGTTGCATAAAAGCATAACACCCATACCATAGTCAAGTGTTGTTATATCATTATTAGCATACAGGTATTCATATGTAGGCTGTAGCACTCTAGTTCAATCTCATGCCATTGAAATTACGTTTACTTCTGTACAGAACAGGAATAGCACGGAAAGATATAATTTATGCAGCACAGTACACGTAGGGAACTTACTTTGACCCCTTCCCCCGCCCATCAGACTTGTGGGAAGAATTTGTTTTTACCGGTACCATTCTCAGATGGACACTAGAAGTCCCCTAAAAGTGATGTAAAAGGATAACAGCCATCATTAGCTTCCTTTACGTATGCTGCAGCTGTTATGCTTTCTGAGAAGTCTGCTGAGATAGCTAATTGTAATATTTTTTAGTTAGTTGTCCTAGCTTCATTTCGTTCCCTGCAGTACGTAGAAGATACTTGGAACCTTGCAGAAAGTCATGTGGCGATACTGTACAATTTCATACTAAAAATAGATTCACTTTTAGTCCATACTCTATTCTGACATTAACACACTAGCATACACATGTACAGATTGATAGCTATACTTAACAAAGTAATTATACCATAAGCTGTAAATGTTGTTTTAAGCTGCTCCATTAATTTACAGCTGAACATCTTGCAATTAAGGCAAAGGGAACTCTCTCACTTCCAACTACAGAATACTTTACAAATGCCATTTAAAATCAAAAGCAATAGCTAGCTTTCAGTGGTTTTAAATTGTGGTGTAAGATTTGACCATTTAGTGTCATAATGGAGTGGAGAACTAGTCAACCTTTGTCGACCACTGCTTGCAGCTCAGCCACTCAAGTCACGAACTATAGAACTGGCTTGCCGTCTGACAAAGTCTAAACTTTAACCGAGCTGAGCTCCTGTGTTCCCCTTCACCCTTCTGCAGATCGGTGTTAATTAGGAGACAGATGTTGCGTTGTAAAGGCTCAGGCCATCATAGCGGCTAAAGTGGAACAAGATTTAAGAGTGAGATTAAGTAGGCCACATGCCCATAGCTGAAGTGATATTTGGGCTTGGGGTGAGAATATATTTGGGCTTAAGTTTGTTTCGAACAGTCTGTTGGATCAATTTATCACCCCACAACCCCATTAGATTTGATTTGGATTAAAATGCTTGGTTCCTCACCGAATTCACATGGATCTTAGTTCTGAAATCTGAACCTATCCAAAGGAGCCTTTTGAGTAGTTACCTGTGTATAAAAGGATAGAATTGCCATCTCAAACTAGGTGCATTGTTGTATATATGTTTCTAGTTTGGCCTGGAGGTCAGTTGAATGCATCAGCAAATAATTTCCTGACAAATTGACCACCTGCTTGCAATGATATGTCTCGACTTTTCTCTACATATAAAAAAGAAAAGACAGACCCATTGCTAGAAGCTCCCACACCAGGTAGGGTCTGGGGAAGGATTATACGAGGCTGCGTCGAACCCAGGACCATACTCCTGCAAAGTTCAATGCACAGAGGCTGCGTCGAACCCAGGACCTCTTGGCACAAGTGGGGAGTACTTCACCACTGCCTCAGGCCTGTCCTTCTGAATTTTCTGCACATCGCCAGAAAGACCCAGTTGATTAAAAACAAACTGTTGAGCTCATGAAGGAGGAGTTATCAATTATTGACCTGCTATCTTTTTTCGTTCATAGTGCCCCCTGTACTTATATGACCAACATGTGGAATTAGGTCTTCATCTTTTTCCTTCTAATTTATATGCATCTTGGCATGCCAGACTGGTCATTCTGACATTTTAATAAGTGCCAGTTACTTGTGACTCAACAATTTTGTTTGCGATTTATGATTTGAGATGTGTTTTGTGTGTCTTATCATCATTGTTAAGTTGCCATGTTTCCTTTTGATTCCTCCAGGGAAAATGTCCGTCCTGATAAGGTGAAAGAGGCACACAAGAGGGTCATGGTTGCCAATCACCCAGATGCAGGAGGAAGCCATTACCTTGCGTCGAAGATCAACGAGGCAAAAGATGTTTTGCTGGGGAAAACTAAAGGAGGTGGTTCAGCCTTTTGATCATATATCATGCAAAATGTGCTCACCCAATGAAGATACTATTATTTTTGCACCTCCAGTCTCTGCACCTAGAACTAGAAGGCAGACAAAAGCCTTGGTGTATCACTGAAATTTCTGGAGAAAGAACATTAGATGTCTTAGACGTAGCAGGTTCTTTGACTGTTTGACACTTCCAAGACCAAAGTTGTGCTGGTTAAGGAATAAATGATGTACTACATGAGGTTGGCCTGTGTTGAGTTTTGCATAACATTTGTTCATCTATCTACTCTATCTATATAGCTGTACTGCAATATGGTTCTTCTCTAGCTCGCAATATCAAGTCATATAGTCCTCTTTGTCTTCCTCCAATGGACTTCGCTCCTGTGGAGTCTCCTGTTCTTCAACTTCTGGAGTGTGCTTTGGCATGTCAAGGTGCCACAGCATTATCCGTGACTCGGAGCAGTTAGAAGGGATGCCCTTCCGCTCGTCCCCGTCGCCGACCGCCATTTCTCGTACAAGCTGGATGAAGTCCTGAGAGCTGTTGCTGTTGACGAACCATTCTGATTCCCACAGTATTGAGCTCCTGAACCCAAGTCCAGATGTCTCTATTGCAGGAGGTGAACTGGAGATGTTCTGGATTGCACCTGTATCTTGTGCAGCAGCAACAGACTCTCTATGTGTCTCATTGGTGCCTGAGTCCTTGGAGTACCAGCCTGTTATCTGTGATGAGTTGCAGGTTGGTCCTTGCACTGTTACTCTCTGCTCTGCTGATGACACAGTTGCCGTTGGCCATGCTGCAACGCCCCTGGATCAGGGATTGCACAAGTGATGTTATTATGTTGCTCTTGTGTTGGTAAAAAAATTGGCAAAGGGAAAAAAAGATGTTGCAAAGCTGCAAGAGAAGGAAGAAGCAGGACGCACCGAGTCTGCCTGAGCTCTTCAAAGAACTCGAGGTCGTATATGGCAGAGGCGGCGGCGAAGTGGACAACCCCGGCCAGCCGGTGCCGCTCGATGTGGCTCAGCGCCACGTTCTTCTTCAGGTCCGCTTCGTCATTGACATTCCCGGTGGTGTTGTTCTCGACGATGGTGTCGTTGGCGCCGTTCTTCTCGGCGGTGATGGTGGTGTTGCTGGCGCTGCTGGTGGTGTCCTCGACAATGGTGTTGTTGGTGCCGTTCTTCTCGGCGGCGGTGGTTGTGTTGCTGGTGCTGGCTTCCACGGTGTTGGTGGTGGCATTGTTCATGGTGGTGGAGGCGCTGGCTTCCATGGTGGTGGTGTTGTTTACGGCGGTGGTGGCGATGGCTTCCACGGTGATGTTGTTGGTGGCGTTGTTCACGGCGGTGGTGGCGCTGGCTTCCACGGTGATGTTGGTGGTGGTGTTCACGGCGGTGGTGGCGCTGGCTTCCATGGTGATGTTGGTGGTGGTGTTCACGGCGGTGGTGGCGCTGGCTTCCACGGTGATGTCGGTGGTGGCGTTGTTCACGGCGGTGGTGATGTTGGTGGCGTTGTTCTGGCCGACGGCGTAGGTGAGATGCCGGAACATGACGCCGGTGCCGCGGAGCACCTGGACCGTTGACGCCGACCTGTTCTCGGCCCCAACCACGATCCATAGCAACGGCGGCGGGACGAGCCGCAGCGTGTGCCCAAGCCTTGTCAGCGACGCCTCCTGCGACACAACGTCGTCGTCCGGCCGTGTGACGGTGACGATCAGCAGGAGGCCGATGTCGGGGGCAGCAGGGGCCGACGGCGGAGCCACTCGCTGAACACCGCCAAACGGAAGAAACGAGGCGCGGATGCCGTCGATCAACGGGCCGCGGGTGGCGACCAGCGGTGCGAAGGCGCCGACGACGAAGCAGACGGCGAGGTGGACGACGGCGGCCTTGCGCTTGCTCCATCGCTGCGCCCTCCTCCTGGACCTCTCCACGGAGTCCATCCCCAGCTACTTCTGCTGCTTCTCCTCTCCCTAGCTGCTCTGCTGCTCTCGCCTGAACTTCTTCAGATAGATGGAAGCAGGAGAGCTCTGAGATCGCCGGATTGAATCTGAATGAACGGAGGAGACGCTGAGCTTGGCCTATAAAGGACAGAGGAGGAATTCGGTGCTGGCATGGTTGACTTGCCAACTACTGCTGCGACTTGCTAGCACGACTGTATTTGACAATTCCGATATGTTTTCGAACGTCAACCCTCTCAAAGTGCGATGCAAAAAGACTGTCGGTGCACGTCTAAGTAGTATCCTGAGCTCTTCTGAGCTGCCAAATTAGCAGCGTGTCCCTATGCACATTACTTAGTGGCAGTCAACGGAAATTGCAGAAACAACAATGGAACGAAACAACAATAGTAGTGTACAACGCATCGGAGTTGCGAAGCAGAACAGCAGAAATGTGCCATCTGTTGCACCGTCTCTGGAGCACATCTGGCAGTTCTGTGGTAAAATCAGTTCTCCAAAGTCGTGCCGGTGCTCGGACGCCTCGGTGATGGAGTCGCGCGAAAGTTTCAGGTGATGAGCTCAAGTGATACCGTGATACGAGATTGAAAGATAGAGTACGTGAGGAGCTCTTGTACCTGGAGCCGTCAGATTCGAGATCCAATGGCTATCATGAGCCCGCATGATGGTATCACCTAAACCTCGATATCACCTGATATTTTTCTGCCTCCAACGCTGACCCATACACCTCCAGTCCGTGGACACGAATGCGGAAGCAAGCCACTCAACCTTCCCCCGCATATATTTCAAAGTGGATTTCAACAAACTGGACAGGATTCATGCAAACACAACGGAATTCAATAAAGTTTGGACATAGCTTATAGAAAATAACCCATAACACTCAAAGTAATTATAGAAATAGCACGATCCATTCATTCAAATATCTCTAGCACAACAATAGTTCAAATTCAACGAGATAATCAGATATGAAACAAGTTTTTTAGAATCATCTATTCTAAAACCGGCACATGTCGTCCCACACAAACTGCCCCTTGAGTTTCATCCTACAATGCATGTGTGTGAATGACCTGCCCTCAGTCTTGTAGTACGTCATGACACCACGTGCAGGCTATACAACGTGTACATCAACATTGAGTGAATGAATGAATTAACCAACATACTCCCTCCTTTCCGGTTTATAGGGCTTATCTCAAAATTTTAGTTTTTCCATTTTATAAGGCTCAATTTGGTTGTTCCCCATCACATGTTCAGACTTCAAGGTGCATTAAATCATTGCATGCAAATATTAAGAGAAAACTGACCAATGCATGCACTTTATCCATGCATGCATTGCAATTAATGCATTCGTAAACATATTTTTTTTAAAAAAAACAAAAGCATTTATTGGGTGCTTTTGCAAACTACAAAAAATATTCCACCACTCATCATCTACCTTGGTTGATGAGATTTTTGAATTGAGCCTTATAAACCGGAAAGGAGGGAGTATAGAGTAACAGAAAGCAACACTTACAATCTCGATGGTTGACGCGCCCAATGGCCACCTTGTCTCCTCTTGGTGAATCGCACCGCAAAACTTCATGAAGGAATTGCAGACGTGTACCATCGATGCGTTAGCGACTTCACATTGCGTGCGATGATGATGTGCATGTTGTAGGGCACGAAGTCCTTTCGCTCACGAAACGAAGCATCCAAGCTTTGCCAAAAGGTCAGACCCTTGTTCATGCCTACAAAGTACTCAGAAAAGACTAACCATGCATCGTACAATAACTCTTCCTCGTACATTGAGTACCCCGCCATCGTTCTTCTCTAGAAAACAACAAGAAGTTCAAGAAAAGCTCAATAACATTTGACCGAACACCTATCGGGCGTGACAAAAAATGTGAGGGTACACAAGAAATGAGTAGCCAGATAGCAGAACAACCAAGAATGTTAGTTGCACAACTGAAACAAAACATACTACAACAATGCATCCTGTTAAATCTGAAGTGCAGTATCAAACTTGCTCCACTAGTAAGCAGCATTGAAGTAGTATTCAACATAAATCAGGATATAAGCTGCATAGATAAACATGTGCAACATGCAAACCGATAAACCAATACAGTAGGCAAGATCAACAACATCAAAGGTCCAACCTCACATAGGTTGATGCATTGCTCCAGCAGTTGAGACTGCTACTCCAAGGTGGGACTAAACAAAGCTGTTGCTCAAGCCTGAAGGAGATGCAGGCTGTCGCAGTAGAATCGAACAAATGAAACGCCCAAAGACCAATGGAGTTTCTCACAATTGCACACTATTAGAGCATTTAACACCTTTGCATGAGATTTCTGGTTCGAAAAAATGTAGGCTATCAGTTTTATTGTACTAGTAGTTTCTGCCCAGGAAACAAAACATCTCTGAAAGTTTTTTCAAGTTTATGAAAATCAGCTGTCTCAGCAAAGTTTAGCACAAGATTGAGAAAAGTTGCATACAAAAGAATGAACGTTGCAACCAAGGGAATAGATTGGCATCCCAGAAATCAGATGTCTCTAGCGCAATTGCACGAATAGAACGAGGGCATTGCAGTTCTGATCTCTAACCACATCGATTTGCAGATTGATGGTCGGTGCAGGGGAACTTGATCACATCGCGTCGAGCACGCCGCGACCGTAGAGCTCAATGGCGTGGCGCATGTTGCTGGCGGCCTCGACCGCCTCGCCGGCCTCGGCCACGGCTCTGCGAAGGAGCTCCTCGGCCTCCTGCGATGTGGCGGCGTCCCACCACAGCAACCCGAGGACGTAGTCTACGCACGACGACGCCGACCACATGAGGTCGAGGGCAGCGCGCCCGTGGCGCCCGGCGTCGGCGCGCGATCCCTCCCAGGACTGCGACGGCGGCCCAGTGCTGAGGCCAAGCTGGAGGCCGGCGAGGAGGAGGAGATTGGCCACCTCGTCGTTGGTCGTGAGGACGCGGGACACCGCGGTGTGTGCCGCGACCAGCGCGCGAAGCGCTGCGCTGTACGTGTCGGCGGCGGCCTTCTTGGCGGCGGAGGACCTCACGGCGCTGACGCACTTGCGGAGCTCGGCGTGGGCCGCCTCGAGCTCCGGGAGGTCGGCGCATCCGCGTAGCAGCGCGGCTGGAGCGGAGCACGCCAGGGCCTTCCACGCCTTGTCGTGTACCTCCTCCCGCTTGGCGCTGGGGTGCTCCGAGGCCGCCGCCGCTGGGCGCGTGTTGGAGTGGGCGCTGCGGTGCAGGGGACGATGGGGAGGCGCGAGGCCGCCGCCGCGGCTCTGGTGGCGGCGAGAAACTCGGCGCGGAAGTAGATGTCAGGGAGGTCGCCGCAGGCAACCAGACGTGCCGCGGCTCCCAGGTGGCCGCGCGAGAGAGCCACGTCGTCGTAGGCGGTGCCGGCCGTGCCCTGGCCTCGCGCACCCTCGGTCGGGCCTGCTGCTCCACAGAGTCGTCGCCGCGCATACGCCGGCGCGCGAGGAGCTCGACGGTCCCAAGGCCTGTGAGCAGGATGGCAAGCTGCTTGCCCGCCGAGGCAAGCTTGCCCTCCGACTCTCCGATCAGCGAGACAGCGCGATCGGCGTCACCGCCGCGCAGAGGCGATGCGAGTGCGAGGTCGAAGGTGGCGGTGGCGGTGGCGAGGTCGCCGCGGGCGGCGGCGGCGAGGGCACGCGAATCCTCGAAGCGCTCCCAGAAGAGAGGCTTCCACGGCAGCGCAGAAGCCATCTCTCTCTCTCTCTCTCTGGCGCGCGTGGTGGTTCTTCTGTTGCGAAAACTTTCCGGCGGCGTCTCCCGTCCCGGTGTTCTTGTCGTTAAGCGAAGTAGCCGGCTGCCAGGTGCCAGGCTGGCGGGGTGGACCCCATGGCCGTAACCGACTATCCATCCCGGCGTCGAGGTGAAAACCTGCGCGCGGTAGAAAATTAGGTGGGAGTTGGTGAAATTATTTGGAGAGTGGAGTTACTCTTTCAGGAGCAAGTGGAGATCAACGGAAGTCAGGAGCAAGCGAATAATTCCAGACTTTTTTTTCGCCAATACGTAGAGCCTGTGTATTTTTCATTAAAAAAAATGAGGAAATAGAATTACATGGGCCGGTGCATCTTGCAGCATGTACGTGACATGGCATATGCCCTAGTGCACCTGAGCAGAGGAAAAGGGGTTGCTCAGCTCCAAGAACAAGAGGCTCCAAGAACAGTAGGTTCTCATCGTGGTGGCTCCGGCTTTGGCCCATAACCGCGCCTCGTCCTTGAGCTCGTAGACGAGTGAGGAGACGGAAGGTTGTTGGTTGTCGAAGATGCACCTGCTGCGGTGCTTCTGAGTGGACCAGGACGTGAGCATGATGCTGGAGGAAGGAACTCGGCGATGTGTGGGGCATGCGAGCAGGTAGACTATCCACCATTCAGAAAACGTCGTCGGGAGAGTGGCCATGGAGCGGCACCATGAGAGCACCTCATGCCACACCTGACGGGAGAGGCGACAGTCAACGAGCAGATGCTGCATGTCCAAGAGTGTCATGGATATCCTGCACCCAGGCATGACAAGACAACCCCTGTCATAAAGTGCGATCTCGGCGCCTGCGCTTAGGAACGTGCTTGTACATACAAGATGAAATGACGACATCAAGGGCCATCGGCTATAGTACAAGAGAGAAAAGGGGACATGAGGCGATTGTACATAAACGATGCATCTGTGAGGAAAGATGCATGTTTACTTAATGCACACATGCAACTACTAGTGACAATTGCTAATCCTAATGACTATTCATTAATTAACATGAGGTCTATGCTCGACTTGGGTGTCCTAGGTGCCTCGTGGTGGCATGGGTAAGCTACCGAACGAAAGCTCCGCACTTTCTCATCTACGCCGGCGGTGCCCGTGGGTGTCACTCCTCTTGAGGACATCATTGTGTGGTTCGAGCGAGGGTTTCGGGTGAAGACCCTCATCCGTCTCGTACTCGGGACCGGTGACACTTTGCGCCCTTTCCCCTTCCGAGGGCATTGTCTTGGAGTTTAGGTATCCTACTGTGTGGAGTATTTAGAAAAAAAACTCACAATTCGTGGAACCGTGCCTACAAACTATCACTTTACAAATTTGTGCCGAAAACTACCATTTTCTCACTAGTCCTTAACTAAAAACTATCAAATCTGAAAAGAGCCTGATTTGACTCTTTTAAACGCGTTTCTGATAGAGTTGGCCCACACATAAGCGGGTCAAAAAGCAATTGGGTTCCTAGTTTTTTTAAAAAGCAATCCAGTTCTCCAGCGACTGGAGGGGGCCGGCGGCTGCGTGCGCGCGTGTGAGGAGGCACTAGGATGCGCGACGCGCGCGCTGGCCACGGCTGTGGGTCGCGGCGGCCTGGTCCGGCGTGAGGGCCCTGGCGGCGTGGCGAGGAGGCCCGTGCTTTGGCCGTTCTGCTCAGGCGCGGCGTGGATCTGGCGAGGCGAGCTCGCGGCGGCCCTGCGAGCTGCGCGTGCTCCGGGCGTGCCATCGAGCCCGGCTGCGTCAGGCGAGGGAGGATCCTGCTCGCGCTGCTGCGGCGGGCCGGCTGCTCGAGCGGCTGCGCAAGGGCTGTGCGCGCGGCTGCGTGTGCGCGTGCAGCGGTGGGGCTGCGACGAGGTGCGACTGTGCAGCGCGGCGGGGCTGCACGAGAGGAGGAGCTCGTGCCCGTGCTGCTGCTGCACGAGAAGGAGAGGAGGCAGAGGAGAAGGAGACGAAGAGGAGGCAGTGGAGAAGGAGAAGAGGGGCTGGGCTGTTGCTGCTCGGCGAGCTGCTGCAGCAAGGAGAAGTAGAGGAGCACGAGCACCGCCGCCACGACGCTTGCCGCTTGCTGGCCGGCTGGCTTGCGTGCGTGCCGCCGCCGCCGTCGCCGCGAGCGTGCTAGCCAGTCGTGCTGGGCCTCGCCAAGGACTGGATTGCTTTTTTGGAAAAAAAAATCTAGGGACCCGATTGCTTTTTTAGCCCGCTTATATGTGGGCCAACTCTGTCAGAAACGCGCTTAAAAGAGCCAAATCGGGCTCTTTTTAGACTTGGTAGTTTTTAGTCAAGGATTAGTGAGAAAATGGTAGTTTTCGGCATAAATTTGTAAAGTGGTAATTCGTAGGCACGGTTCCACGAATTGTGGTGGTTTTTTGCTAAATACTCTAGTGTGTGTGGTGGCATTGTATTGAGACCTTCCTGCGTTAGTACTTGACATCATAGTCGCATGTGAGTGTGGTGTCCGGTTATCCCGAGATTTGCTTTGTAAGAGTGTGACGCCCTCGATTCAATCATACACTAATCATACACGCAAATGTGTACGATCAAGATCAAGGACTCACGGAAAGATATCACAACACAACTCTAGACACAAATTAAAATAATACAAGCTTTATATTACAAGGCAGGGGCCTCGAAGGCTCGAATACATAAGCTCGAATACACAAGAGTCAGCGGAAGCGACAATATCTGAGTACAGACATGAGTTAAACAAGATTGCCTTAAGAAGGCTAGCACAAAAGCAACAACGATCGAAAAGGCAAGGCCTCCTGCCTGGGAGCCTCCTAACTACTCCTAGTCGTCTGCGGTCTTCACGTAGTAGTAGGCATCCTTCGGGTAGTAGTAGTCATCAGTGACGTCATCTGGCTCCTGGGACCCGTCATCTGGTCGCAACAATCGGGTATGGGGAAAAAATTAGCAAAGCAACCGTGAGTACTCATCCAAAGTACTCGCAAGACATACATCAGATCTAAACTAAGTATGCATCTGTATCAAAGGAATGGGTTGTATCTGTGGACTAAACTACAGAATGCCAGAAGGGAAGGGAAAAGCCTAGCCTATCGAAGACTAGCATCTTCTGGAAACCACCATCTTGCAGCAACCGGAGGGAGTAGAGCAGCATAAAGTAAAGTAGTAGAAGTGTTATCAACCTCAGCCAGAGATCCTTTCTCGACTCCCTGTGAGAAAGCAATCCCAGAGCCATACTATCCAGTTATCTTCTCATATCCAAGTCTCATTACAATCCATTTCTCATCACAAGTATCCAGTTCTAGTTGTATCGATCGGGATACAACTCCAAGTGCCCGTTACCGTAGGACAGGCTATCGATAGATGTTTTCTTCCCTGCAGGGGTGCACCAACTTACTCACGACGCTCGATTAACTTCGGCCGGACACACTCTTGGGTCATGCCCGGCCACGGCCAAACAATACGCCGCAACCCGACCTAGGCTTAATAGAGAGGCCAGCACACCGGACTAAACCTATGCCCCCAGGGGTCATGGGCCATCTCCCCGGGAACTCCTGCACGTTGCGTACGCGGCCGATGAGCAGACCTAGCTACCTTCTTCAACAAGGTAGGTGCTTACCAGTCCAACCCGGCGCGCGCCGCTCAGTCGCTGACGTCTATTAAGCTTCGGCTGATGTATATGACGCAGAACGCCCATACTATGCCCACGTGATGGTTAGTGCTATCAGGCCAGAGGCCCCTCGGATCAAATATCCAAATCTTAGTGGATTAGGAACGCGCGGTAACGAGCAGAGACTCACGATCGATGTGACCCCGTCGCCCCGCCTCGAGTACTTGCGGCAAGGGCTAAGAATGCCCGGCCACGCCTCGTAAGTATCTCGCGGGCACCTTCCAGGTCAATCCAACTCCACATCACTCGCAATTAAGCTCGCGCGGGTACCACTCAGGGTCGACTCGTCTTTAGTAATATGGTTCAGTGCAAAGTCATAGTAACCATAGTAACTGTGTGTCTAACACCAAGGGGAAAAC
The DNA here is from genome assembly GCF_056163025.1 of Triticum urartu. NCBI lineage: Eukaryota > Viridiplantae > Streptophyta > Magnoliopsida > Poales > Poaceae > Triticum > Triticum urartu. The sequence goes on along the minus strand of NC_141875.1, from coordinate 106,552,779 downwards.
CCGAGGAATCACCCCCGGTGAATTCCACTCGATGTTGTCATCAAGGTGAACGTAAGAGGATCCACCCTCGAGGTTCACGTTTGATGGGTTGCACGACAGAGCCATAACGGAAGTGGTTAAGGAGGAAATCACCCTCGATGACCGCGACTATAAAGCTACACTTCGGAGATCTCATCAGGAGTGATGTAAGAGGTTCCACCCTCGGCACTCGATGGTAACTCTGCAGAGTCATACAACTAGGGGGGTGATGTGCGGTGTCAGGGCCTGGACGTCGATCACGTTGATCGAGTCATCGAACATAAAGCGGGGCAACTTGGACAAGGTGGGGGTCACTGATGGATCACTAACCATCCTATACTAAGCAGTTTAGGATAAGCAGGTAAGGTAAGAAAGCAGGTAACAACAACAGGCTATGCATCAGAGTAGGATCATACAGAAAGCAGTAGCAGTTCTAATGCAAGCATGAGAGGGAAAGAAATGGGCGATATCGAAATGCTCAAGGGGGGTTTGCTTGCCTGGTTGCTCTGGCAAGGAGGGGTCTGTTGGGGAACGTAGTAATTTCAAAAAAATTCCTACGCACACGCAAGATCATGGTGATGCATAGCAACGAGAGGGGAGAGTGATGTCTACGTACCCTCGTAGACCGAAAGAAGAAGCATTATATCAACGCGGTTGATGTAGTTGTACGTCTTCACGATCCGACCGATCCAAGCACCGAAACTACGGCACCTCCGAGTTTCAGCACACGTTCAGCTCGATGACGATCCCCGGGCTCCGATCCAGCAAAGTGTCGGGGAAGAGTTCCGTCAGTACGACGGCGTGGTGACGATCTTGATGTTCAACTATCGTAGGGCTTCGCCTAAGCACCACTACAATATTATCGAGGATTATGGTGGAAGGGGCACCGCACACGGCTAAGAAAACGATCACGTGGATCAACTTGTGTGTCTAAGGGTGCCCCTGGCCCTGTATATAAAGGAGCAAGGGGAGGAGGCCGGCTAGCCCTATTGGCGCGCCAAGGAGGAGTCCTCCTCCTAGTAGGAGTAGGACTCCTACTAGGAGGGGGAAGGAAGTGGAGAGGGAGAAGGAAAGGGGGGGGGGCGCCACCCCCCTCTCCTAGTCCAATTCGGACCAAGGGGGAGAGGAGGTGCGCGGCCCACCCTGGCTGCCCTTCTCTCTTTCCACTAAAGCCCATATGGCCCATTACTTCTCCCGGGGGGGGGTCGGTAACCCTCCGACACTCCGGTTTTCTCCGAAATCACCCGGAACAATTCCGGTGTCCGAATATAGTCGTCCAATATATCATTCTTTATGTCTCAACCATTTAGAGACTCCTCGTGATGTCCGTGATCACATCCGGGACTCCGAACTAACTTCGGTACATCAAAACTAATAAACTCATAATATAACTGTCATTGAAACCTTAAGCGTGCGGACCCTACGGGTTCGAGAACAATGTAGACATGACCGAGACACGTCTCCGGTCAATAACCAATAGCGGAACCTGGATGCTCATATTGGCTCCCACATATTCTACGAAGATCTTTTATCGGTCAGACCGCATAACAACATACGTTGTTCCCTTTGTCATCGGTATGTTTACTTGCCCGAGATTCGATCGTCGGTATCTCAATACCTAGTTCAATCTCGTTACCGGCAAGACTCTTTACTCGTTTCGTAATACATCATCTCGCAACTAACTCATTAGTTGCAATGCTTGCAAGGCTTATGTGATGTGTATTACCGAGAAGGCCCAGAGATACCTCTCCGACAATCGGAGTGACAAATCCTAATCTCGAAATACGCCAACCCAACATGTACCCTTGGAGACACATGTAGAGCTCCTCTATAATCATCCAGTTACGTTGTGACGTTTGGTAGCACACAAAGTGTTCCTCCAGTAAACGGGAGTTGCATAATCTCATAGTCATCGGAACATGTATAAGTTATGAAGAAAGCAATAGCAACATACTAAACAATCAGGTGCTAAGCTAATGGAATGGGTCATGTCAATCACATCATTCTCCTAATAATGTGATCTCATTAATCAAATGACAACACATGTCTATGGTTAGGAGACATAGCCATCTTTGATTAATGAGCTAGTCAAGTAGAGGCATACTAGTGACGTTTAGTTTGTCTATGTATTCACACAAGTATTATGTTTCCGGATAATACAATTCTAGCATGAATAATAAACATTTATCATGATATAAGGAAATAAAATAATAACATTATTATTGCCTCTATGGCATATTTCCTTCAGTCTTCCACTTGCACTAGAGTCAATAATCTAGATTACACAGTAATGATTCTAACACCCATGGAGCTTTGGTGCTGATCATGTTTTGCTCGTGGAAGAGGCTTAGTCAACGGGTCTGCAACATTCAGATCCGTATGTATCTTGCAAATCTCTATGTCTCCCACCTGGACTAGATGTCGGATGGAATTGTAGCGTCTCTTGATGTGCTTGGTTCTCTTGTGAAATCTGGATTCCTTTGCCAAGGCAATTGCACCAGTATTGTCACAAAAGATTTTCATTGGACCCGATGCACTAGGTATGACACCTAGATCGGATATGAACTCCTTCATCCAGACTCCTTCATTTGCTGCTTCCGAAGCAGCTATGTACTCCGCTTCACATGTAGATCCCGCCACAACGCTTTGTTTAGAACTGCACCAACTGACAGCTCCACCGTTTAATGTAAATACGTATCCGGTTTGCGATTTAGAATCGTCCGGATCAGTGTCGAAGCTTGCATCAACGTAACCATTTACGATGAGCTCTTTTTCACCTCCATATATGAGAAACATATCCTTAGTCCTTTTCAGGTATTTCAGGATGTTCTTGACCGCTGTCCAATGATCCACTCCTGGATTACTTTGGTACCTCCCTGCTAGACTTATAGCAAGACATACATTAGGTCTGGTACACAGCATTGCATACATGATAGAGCCTATGGCTAAAGCATAGGGAACATCTTTCATTTTCTCACTATCTTCTGCATTGGTCGGGCATTGAGTCTTACTCAATTTCACACCTTGTAACACAGGCAAGAATCCTTTCTTTGCTTGATCCATTTTGAACTTTTTCAAAATTTTGTCAAGGTATGTGCTTTGTGAAAGTCCAATTAAGCGTCTTGATCTATCTCTATAGATCTTAATGCCCAATATGTAAGCAGCTTCACCGAGGTCTTTCATTAAAAAACTCTTATTCAAGTATCCCTTTATGCTATCCAAAAATTCTATATCATTTCCGATTAGTAATATGTCATCTACATATAATACCAGAAATGCTACAGAGCTCCCACTCACTTTCTTGTAAATACAGGCTTCTCCAAAAGTCTGTACAAAACCAAATGCTTTGATCACACTATTAAAGCGTTTATTCCAACTCCGAGAGGCTTGCACCAGTCCATAAATGGATTGCTGGAGCTTGCACACTTTGTTAGCTCCCTTTGGATCGACAAAACCTTCCGGCTGCATCATATACAACTCTTCTTCCAGAAATCCATTCAGGAATGCAGTTTTGACATCCATCTGCCAAATTTCATAATCATAAAATGCGGCAATTGCTAACATGATTCGAACAGACTTAAGCATCGCTACGGGTGAGAAGGTCTCATCGTAGTCAATCCCTTGAACTTGTCGAAAACCTTTTGCGACAAGTCGAGCTTTGTAGACAGTAACATTACCGTCAGCATCAGTCTTCTTCTTGAAGATCCATTTATTCTCAATTGCTTGCCGATCATTGGGCAAGTCAACGAAAGTCCATACTTTGTTTTCATACATGGATCCTATCTCAGATTTCATGGCCTCAAGCCATTTTGCGGAATCTGGGCTCATCATCGCTTCTTCATAGTTCGTAGGTTCATCATGATCTAGTAGCATGACTTCCAGAACAGGATTACCGTACCACTCTGGTGCGGACCTTACTCTGGTTGATCAACGAGGTTCAGTAGTATCTTGTTCTGAAGTTTCATGATCATCATCATTAGCTTCCTCACTAATTGGTGTAGGTGTCACAGAAACTGGTTTCTGTGATGTACTACTTTCCAATAAGGGAGAAGGTACAGTTACCTCGTCAAGTTCAACTTTCCTCCCACTCACTTCTTTCGAGAGAAACTCCTTCTCTAGAAAGGATCCATTCTTAGCGACAAATGTCTTGCCTTCGGATCTGTGATAGAAGGTGTACCCAACTGTTTCTTTTGGGTATCCTATGAAGGCACATTTCTCCGATTTGGGTTCGAGCTTATCAGGTTGAAGTTTCTTCACATAAGCATCGCAGCCCCAAACTTTTAGAAACGACAACTTTGGTTTCTTGCCAAACCACAGTTCATAAGGCGTCGTCTCAACGGATTTTGATGGTGCCCTATTTAACGTGAATGCGGCTGTCTCTAGAGCATAACCCCAAAACGATAGCGGTAAGTTTGTAAGAGACATCATAGATCGCACCATATCAAGTAAAGTACGATTACGACGTTCGGACACACCATTACGCTATGATGTTCCGGGTGGCGTGAGTTGCGAAACTATTCCGCATTGTTTCAAATGTAGACCAAACTCGTAACTCAAATATTCTCCTCCATGATCAGATCGTAGAAACTTTATTTTCTTGTTACGATGATTTTCAACTTCACTCTGAAATTCTTTGAACTTTCCAAATGTTTCAGACTTATGTTTTATTAAGGAGATATACCCATATCTACTTAAATCATCTGTGAAGGTGAGAAAATAACGATATCCGCCACGAGCTTCAACATTCATTGGACCACATACATCTGTATGTATGATTTCCAACAAATCTGTTGCTCTCTCCATAGTACCGGAGAACGGTGTTTTAGTCATCTTGCCCATGAGGCACGGTTCGCAAGTACCAAGTGATTCATAATCAAGTGGTTCCAAAAGTCCATCAGTATGGAGTTTCTTCATGCGTTTTACACCGATATGACCTAAACGGTAGTGCCACAAATAAGTTGCACTATCATTATCAACTCTGCATCTTTTGGCTTCAACATTATGAATATGTGTATCACTACAATCGAGATTCATCAAAAATAGACCACTCTTTAAGGGTGCATGACCATAAAAGATGTTACTCATGTAAATAGAACAACCATTATTCTCTGATTTAAATGAATAACCGTCTCGCATCAAACAAGATCCAGATATAATGTTCATGCTCAACGCTGGCACCAAATAACAATTATTTAGGTCTAATACTAATCCCGATGGTAGATGTAGAGGTAGCGTGCCGACCGCGATCACATCGACTTTGGAACCATTTCCCACGCGCATCATCACCTCGTCCTTCGCCAGTGTTCGCTTATTCCGTAGTCCCTGTTTCAAGTTGCAAATATTAGCAACAGAACCAGTATCAAATACCCAGGTGCTACTGCGAGCTCTAGTAAGGTACACATCAATAACATGTATATCACATATACCTTTGTTCACCTTGCCATCCTTCTTATCCGCCAAATACTTCGGGCAGTTCTGCTTCCAGTGACCAGTCTGCTTGCAGTAGAAGCACTCAGTTTCAGGCTTAGGTCCAGACTTGGGTTTCTTCTCTTGAGTAGCAACTTGCTTGCTGTTCTTTTTGAAGTTCCCCTTCTTCTTCCCTTTGCCCTTTTTCTTGAAACCAGTGGTCTTGTTGACCATCAACACTTGATGCTCCTTTTTGATTTCTACCTCCGAAGCTTTTAGCATTGCGAAGAGCTCGGGAATAGTCTTATTCATCCCTTGCATATTATAGTTCATCATGAAGCTCTTGTAGCTAGGTGGCAGTGACTGGAGAATTCTGTCAATGACGCAATCATTTGGAAGATTAACTCCCAATTGAATCAAGTGATTATTATACCCAGACATTTTGAGTATATGCTCACTGACATAACTGTTCTCCTCCATCTTGCAGCTATAGAACTTATTGGAGACTTCATATCTCTCAATCCGGGCATTTGCTTGAAATATTAACTTAAACTCCTGAAACATCTCATATGCTCCATGACGTTCAAAACATCGTTGAAGTCCCGATTCTAAGCCGTAAAGCATGGAACACTGAACTATCGAGTAGTCATTAGCTTTGCTCTGCCAGACGTTCATAACATCTGGTGTTGCTCCAGCAGCAGGCCTGGCACCCAGCGGTGCTTCCAGGACGTAATTCTTCTGTGCAGCAATGAGGATAATCCTCAAGTTACGGACCCAGTCCGTGTAATTGCTACAATCATCTTTCAACTTTGCTTTCTCAAGGAACGCATTAAAATTCAACGGAACAACAGCACGGGCCATCTATCTACAATCAAACATAAACAAGCAAGATACTATCAGGTACTAAGTTCATGATAAATTTAAGTTCAATTAATCATATTACTTAAGAACTCCCACTTAGAAAGACATCCCTCTAATCTTCTAAGTGATTACGTGATCCAAATCAACTAAACCATAACCGATCATCACGTGAAATGGAGTAGTTTTCAATGGTGAACATCGCTATGTTGATCATATCTACTATATGATTCACGCTCGACCTTTCGGTCTCAGTGTTCCGAGGTCATATCTGCATATGCTAGGCTCGTCAAATTTAACCTGAGTATTCTGCATGTGCAAAACTGGCTTGCACCCGTTGTAGATGGACGTAGAGCTTATCACACCCGATCATCACATGGTGTCTGGGCACGATGAACTTTGGCAATGGTGCATACTCAGGGAGAACACTTTTTTTATCTTGAAATTTAGTGAGAGATCATCTTATAATGCTACCGTCAATCAAAGCAAGATAAGATGCATAAAAGATAAACATCACATGCAATCAATATAAGTGATATGATATGGTCATCATCATCTTGTGCTTGTGATCTCCATCTTCGGAGCATCGTCATGATCACCATCGTCACCGGCGCGACACCTTGATCACCATCGTAGCATCGTTGTCGTCTCGCCAATCTTATGCTTCCATGACTATCGCTACCGCTTAGTGATAAAGTAAAGCATTACAGCGTAATTGCATTGCATACAATAAAGCGACAACCATATGGATCCTGCCAGTTGCCGATAACTTGGTTACAAAACATGATCATCTCATACAATAAAATTTAGCATCATGTCTTGACCACATCACAACATGCCCTGCAAAAACAAATTAGACGTCCTCTACTTTGTTGTTGCAAGTTTTACGTGGCTGCTACGGGTTTAAGCAAGAACTAATCTTACCTATGCATCAAAACCACAATGATAGTTTGTCAAGTTGGTGCTGTTTTAACCTTCACAAGGACCGGGCATAGCCACACTCGGTTCAACTAAAGTTGGAGAAACTGATACCCGCTAGCCACCTTTGTGCAAAGCACGTCGGGAGAACCGGTCTCGCGTAAGCGTACGCGTAATGTCGGTCCGGGCCGCTTCATCCAATAATACCGCCGAACCAAAGTATGACATGTTGGTAAGCAGTATGACTTATATCGCCCACAACTCACTTGTGTTCTACTCGTGCATATAACATCAACACATAAAACCTAGGCTCGGATGCCACTGTTGGGGAACGTAGTAATTTCAAAAAATTTCCTACGCACACACAATATCATGGTGATGCATAGCAACGAGAGGGGAGAGTGATGTCTACGTACCCTCATAGACCAAAAGCGGAAGCGTTATATCAACGCGGTTGATGTAGTCGTACGTCTTCACGATCCGACCGATCCAAGCACCGAAACTACGACTGTTGGGGAACGTAGCAGAAATTCAAAATTTTCCTACGTGTCACCAAGATCTATCTATGGAGAAACCAGCAACGAGGGGAAGGAGAGTGCATCTACATACCCTTGTAGATCGCTAAGCGGAAGCGTTCAAGAGAACGGGGTTGAAGGAGTCGTACTCGTCGTGATCCAAATCATCGGAGATCCTAGTGCCGAACGGACGGCACCTCCGCGTTCAACACACGTACAGCCCGGTGACGTCTCCCATGCCTTGATCCAGCAAGGAGAGAGGGAGAGGTTGAGGAAGACTCCATCCAGCAGCAGCACGACGGCGTGGTGGTGGTGGAGGAGCGTGGTACTCCAGCAGGGCTTCACCAAGCACCGCAAGAGACGAGGAGGGAGAGGGGTAGGGCTGCGCCAAGAAGGAGAGGAACTCGTGTGTCTTGGGCAGCCCAAACCTCAAGTATATATAGGGGGAGGGGAGGGGCTGCGCCCCCACCTAGGGTTCCCTCCCTAGGGGTGGCGGCAGCCCCCAGATCCCATCTGGGTGGCGGCCAGGTGGAGGGGAGAGGGAGGCGCACCAGGCATGGGCCCTAAGGCCCATCTGCCCTTAGGGTTTGCCCCCCCTCCTCCCCTTAGGCGCCTTGGGCCCTTGTGGGGGGGGGGGGCGCACCAGCCCACCTGAGGCTGGTCCCCTCCCACACTTGGCCCATGCAGCCCTCCGGGGCTTGTGGCCCCACTTGGTGGACCCCCGGGACCCTCCCGGTGGTCCCGGTATGTTACCGATAAACCCCGAAACTTTTCCGGTGACCAAAACAGGACTTCCCATATATAAATCTTTACCTCCGGACCATTCCGGAACTCCTCGTGACGTCCGGGATCTCATCCGGGACTCCGAACAACATTCGGTAACCACGTATATCTATTCCTTATAACCCTAGCGTCATCGAACCTTGAGTGTGTAGACCCTACGGGTTCGGGAACCATGCAGACATGACCGAGATAACTCTCCGGTCAATAACCAACAGCGGGATCTAGATGCCCATGTTGGCTTCCACATGTTCCACGATGATCTCATTGGATGAACCACGATGTCAAGGACTTAATCAATCCCGTATACAATTCCCTTTGTCTAGCGGTACGATACTTGCCCGAGATTCGATCGTCGGTATCCCGATACCTTGTTCAATCTCGTTACCGGCAAGTCTCTTTACTCGTTCTGTAACACATCATCCCGTGATCAACTCCTTGATCACATTGTGCACATTATGATGATGTCCTACCGAGTGGGCCCAGAGATACCTCTCCGTTTACACGGAGTGACAAATCCCAGTCTCGATTCGTGCCAACCCAACAGACACTTTCGGAGATACCTGTAGTGTACCTTTATAGCCACCCAGTTATGTTGTGACGTTTGGCACACCCAAAGCACTCCTATGGTACCCGGGAGTTGCACAATCTCATGGTCTAAGAAAATGATACTTGACATTAGAAAAGCTTTAGCATACGAACTACATGATCTTGTGCTAGGCTTAGGATTGGGTCTTGTCCATCACATCATTCTCCTAATGATGTGATCCCGTTATCAATGACATCCAATGTCCATGGTCAGGAAACCGTAACCATCTATTGATCAACGAGCTAGTCAACTAGAGGCTTACTAGGGACATGGTGTTGTCTATGTATCCACACATGTATCTGAGTTTCCTATCAATACAATTCTAGCATGGATAATAAACGATTATCATGAACAAGGAAATATAATAATAACTAATTTATTATTGCCTCTAGGGCATATTTCCAACAGTCTCCCACTTGCACTAGAGTCAATAATCCAGTTCACATCGCTATGTGATTAATACTCAAGGTCACATCCTCATGTGACTAACACCCAAAGAGTTTACTAGAGTCAATAATCTAGTTCACATTACCATGTGATTAACACTCGATGAGTTCTGGGTTTGATCATGTTATGCTTGTGAGAGATGTTATAGTCAACGGGTCTGAACCTTTCAGATCCGTGTGTGCTTTACAAATCTCTATGTCATCTCCTAGATGCAGCTACCACGTTCTATTTGGAGCTATTCCAAATAACTGTTCTACTATACGAATCCAGTTTACTACTCAGAATAATCTGGATTAGTGTCGAAGTTTGCATCGGCGTAACCCTTTACGACGATCTCTTTTACCACCTCCATAATCGAGAAAATTCCTTAGTCCACTAGTTACTAAGGATAACTTTGACCGCTGTCCTGTGATCCATTCTTGGATCACTCTTGTACCCCTTGACTGACTCATGGCAAGGCACACTTCAGGTGCAGTACACAGCATAGCATACTGTAGAGCCTACGTCTAAAGCATAGGGGACGACCTTCGTCCTTTCTCTCTATTCTGCCGCGGCCAGGTTTCGAGTCTTACTCAATGTTCACACCTTATAACACAGCCAAGAACTCCTTCTTTGCCGATCCATTTTGAACTCCTTCAAAATCTTGTCACGATATGTATTCATTTGAAAGTACTATTAAGCGTTTCGATCTATCCTTATAGATCTTAATGCTCAATACTCAAGTAGCCTAATCCAGGTTTTCCATTGAAAAACACTTTTCAAATAACTCTGCATGCTTTCCAGAAATTCTACATCATTTCCGATCAACAATATGTTAACAACATATACTCATCGGAAATTCTATAGTGCTCCCACTCACTTCTTTGGAAATACAAGTTTCTCATAAACTTTGTATACACCCAAAACTTTGATCATCTCATCAAAGCATACATTCCAACTCCGAGATGCTTACTCCAGTCCTTAGAAGGATTGCTGGAGCTTTGCATACTTGTTAGCATCTTTCAGGATTGACAAAACCTTCCGGTTGTATCACATACAACCTTTCCTCAAGAAAATCGTCGAGGAAACAATGGTTTTTGACATCCTATCTACAAGATTTCATAAATAATGCAGTAATCGCTAATATAATTCCAACAGACTCTTAGCATCGCTACGAGTGAGAAATTCTCATCGTAGTCAACTCCTTGAACTTGTTGGGAAACATCTTAACGACAAGTCGAGCTTTCTTAATGGTGACATTTACCATCATTGTCCGTCTTCCTTTTAAAATCCATCTGTACTCAACAGCCTTACGACCATCGAGCCGTTCTGCCAAAGTCTACACTTTGTTTTCATACATGGATCCTCTCTCGGATTTTATGGCCTCGAGCCATTTATCGGAATCCGAGCCCACCATCGCTTCTCCATAGCTTGTAGGTTCATTGTTGTCTAGCAACATGACTTCCAAGACAGGATTCCGTACCACTCTGTAGTAGTACGCATCCTTGTCGTCCTACGAGGTTTGGTAGTGACTTGATCTGAAGTTTCACGATCACTATCATAAGCTTCCACTTCAATTGGTGTAGGTGGCACAGGAACAACTCCCTATGCCCTGCCACACACTAGTTGAAGAGACGGTTCAATAACCTCATCAAGTCTCCACCATCCTCCCACTCAATTCTTTCGAGAGAAACTTTTCCTCGAGAAAGGACCCGATTCTAGAAACGATCCCTTATTGCTTTCGGATCTGAGACAGGAGGTATACCCAACTGTTTTGGGTGTCCTATGAAGATGCATTTATCCGCTTTGGGTTCGAGCTTATCAGCCTGAAACTTTTTCACATAAGCGCCGCAGCCCCAAACTTTTAAGAAATGACAGCTTAGGTTTCTCTAGACCATAGTTCATACGGTGTCATCTCATCAGAATTACGTGGTGCCCTATTTAAAGTGAATGTGGTTGTCTCTAATGCCTAACCCATAAACTATCATGGTAATTCGATAAGAGACATCATGTATGCATCATATCCAATAGGGTGCAGTTATGATGTTCGGACACACCATCACACTATGGTGTTCCAGGCTGTATTAGTTGTGAAACATTTTCCACAATGTCTTAATTCTGTGCCAAACTCGTAATTCAGATATTCATCTCTATGATCATATCATAGACATTTTATCCTCTTGTCACGATGATCTTTCAACTTCACCCTGAAATTACTTGAACCTTTCAATAATTCAGACTCGTGATTCATCAAGTAAATATACTCAACATCTACTCAAATCATTTATGAAGTAAGAACATAACGATATCCACTACACGCCTCAGCACTCATTGGACTGCATACATCAAAATGTATTACTTCCAACAAGTTGCTTTCTAGTTCCATTTTACTGAAAACGAGGCTTTCAGTCATCTTGCCCATGTGGTATGATTTGCATGTCTCAAGTGATTCAAAATCAAGTGAGTCCAAACGGTCCATTTGCATGGAGTTTCTTCATGCATATACACCAATAGACATGGTTCGCATGTCTCAAACTTTTCAAAACGAGTGAGCCCAAAGATCCATCAACATGGAGCTTCTTCATGCGTTTTATACCGATATGACTTACGTGGCAGTGCCACAAGTAGGTGGTACTATCATTACTATCTTATATCTTTTGGCATGAACATGTGTATCACTACGATCGAGATTCAACAAACCATTCATTTTAGGTGCAAGACCATTGAAGGTATTATTCAAATAAACAGAGTAACCATTATTCTCCTTAAATGAACAACCGTATTGCGATAGACATAATCCAATCATGTCTATGCTCAACGCAAACACCAATCTCGATGGTACAGGGAGCGTGCGATGCTTGATCACATCAAGCTTGGAAAAACTTCCAACACATATTGCCAGCTCACCTTTAGCTAGTCTCCGTTTACTCCGCAGCCTTTTATTTCGAGTTTACTAACATTTAGCAACCGAACCGGTATCTAATACCATGGTGCTACTAGGAGTACTAGTAAAGTACACATTAACACAATGTATATCCAATACACTTCTATTGACCTTGCCAGCCTTCTCATCTACCAAGTATCTAGGGTAATTCTGCTCCAGTGGCTGTTCCCCTTATTACAGAAGCACTTAGTCTCGGGTTTGGGTTCAACCTTGGGTTTATTCACTAGAGCAGCAGTTGAATTGCCGTTTCATGAAGTATCCCTTCTTGCCCTTGCCCCTCTTGAAACTAGTGGTTTCACCAACCATCAACAATTGATGCTCCTTCTTGATTTCTACTTTTGTGGTGTCAAACATCGCGAATATCTCAAGGATCATCATAGATGTCCCTGATATATTATAGTTCATCACGAAGCTCTAGCAGCTTGGTGGTAATGACTTCGGAGAAACATCACTATCTCATCTGGAAGATCAACTCCCACTCGATTCAAATGATTGTTGTACTCAGACAATCTGAGCACAAGCTCAACAATTGAGCTTTCCTCCCTTAGTTTGCAGGCTAAGAAAATCGTCGGAGGTCTTATACCTCTTGACGTGGGCACGAGCCTGAAATCCCAATTTCAGCCCTCGAAACATCTCATATGCTTCGCGACGTTTCAAAACGTCTTCGGTGCCTCAACTCTAAACCGTTTAACTGAACCATCACGTAGTTATCAAAATGTGTATGTCAGATGTTCGCAACATCCACAGACGACGTTCGAGGTTCAGCACACTGAGTGGTGCATTAAGGACATAAGCCTTCTATTGTCTGCATAATTGCTACTATCAACTTTCAACTAATTTTTTTTCTCTAGGAACATATCTAAACAGTAGAACTGAAGCGTGAGCCATGACATAATTTGCGAAGACCTTTTGACTATGTTCAGGATAATTAAGTTCATCTTATGAACTCCCACTCAGATAGACATCCCTCTAGTCATCTAAGTGATTACATGATCCGAGTCAACTAGGCCGTGTCCGATCATCACGTGAGATGGACTAGTCAACATCGGTGAACATCTTCATGTTGATCGTATCTACCATACGACTCATGCTCGACCTTTCGGTCTCTTGTGTTCCGAGGCCATGTCTGTACATGCTAGGCTCGTCAAGTCAACCTAAGTGTTTTGCTTGTGTTCCGAGGCCATGTCTGTACATGCTAGGCTCGTCAACACCCGTTGTATTCGAACGTAAGAATCTATCACACCCGATCATCACGTGGTGCTTCGAAACGACGAACTTTCGCAACGGTGCATAGTTAGGGGGAACACTTTCTTGAAATTTTAATGAGGGATCATCTTATTTACTACCGTCGTTCTAAGAAAATAAGATGTATAAACATGATAAACATCACATGCAATCAAATAGTGACATGATATGGCCAATATCATATTTCTCCTTTTGATCTCCATCTTCGGGGCTCCATGATCATCATCGTCACCGGCATGACACCATGATCTCCATCATCGTGTCTTCATGAAGTTGTCTCGCCAACTATTACTTCTACTAATACAGCTAACGGTTAGCAATAAAGTAAAGTAATTACATGACGTTTATGTTGACACGCAGGTCATAAATAAATTAAGACAACTCCTATGGCTCCTGCCGGTTGTCATACTCATCGACATGCAAGTCGTGATTCCTATTACAAGAACATGATCATCTCATACATCACATATATCATTCATCACATCCTTTGGCCATATCACATCACATAGCATACCCTGCAAAAACAAGTTAGACGTCCTCTAATTGTTGTTTGCATGTTTTACGTGGCTGCTATGGGTTTCTAGCAAGAACGTTTCTTACCTACGCCAAAACCACAACGTGAATTGCCAATTTCTATTTACCCTTCATAAGGACCCTGTTCATCGAATCCGATCTGACTAAAGTGGGAGAGACAGACACCTGCCAGCCACCTTATGCAACTAGTGCATGTCAGTCGGTGGAACCGGTCTCATGTAAGCGTACGTGTAAGGTTGGTCCGGGCCGCTTCATCCCACGATGCCGCCGAATCAAGATAAGACTAGTAACGGCAAGATAATTGACAATATCGATGCCCACAACTACTTTGTGTTCTACTCGTGCATAGTAACTACGCATAGACCTAGCTCATGATGCCACTATTGGGGAACGTAGAAGAAATTCAAAATTTTCCTACGTGTCACCAAGATCTATCTATGGAGAAACCAGCAACGAGGGGAAGGAGAGTGCATCTACATACCCTTGTAGATCGCTAAGCGGAAGCATTCAAGAGAACGAGGTTGAAGGAGTCGTACTCGTCGTGATCCAAATCACCGGAGATCCTAGTGCCGAACGGACGGCACCTCCGCGTTCAACACACGTACAACCCGGTGACGTCTCCCATGCCTTGATCCAGCAAGGAGAGAGGGAGAGGTTGAGGAAGACTCCATCCAGTAGCAGCACGACGGCGTGGTGGTGGTGTAGGAGCGTGGTACTCCAGCAGGGCTTCGCCAAGCACCGCAAGAGACGAGGAGGGAGAGGGGTAGGGCTGCGCCAAGAAGGAGAGGAACTCGTGTGTCTTGGGCAGCCCAAACCTCAAGTATATATAGGGGGGAGGGGCTGCGCCCCCACCTAGGGTTCCCTCCCTAGGGGTGGCGGCAGCCCCCAGATCCCATCTGGGTGGCGGCCAGGTGGAGGGGAGAGGGAGGCGCACCAGGCATGGGCCCTAAGGCCCATCTGCCCTTAGGGTTTGCCCCCCTCCTCCCCTTAGGTGCCTTGGGCCCTTGTGGGGGGGGGGGGCGAACCAGCCCACCTGGGGCTGGTCCCCTCCCACACTTGGCCCATGCAGCCCTCCGGGGCTTGTGGCCCCACTTGGTGGACCCCCGGGACCCTCCCGGTGGTCCCGGTACGTTACTGATAAACCCCGAAACTTTTCCGGTGACCAAAACAGGACTTCCCATATATAAATCTTTACCTCCGGACCATTCCGGAACTCCTCGTGATGTCCGGGATCTCATCCGGGACTCCGAACAACATTCTGTAACCACGTATATCTATTCCTTATAACCCTAGCGTCATCGAACCTTAAGTGTGTAGACCCTACGGGTTCGGGAACCATGCAGACATGACCGAGATAACTCTCCGGTCAATAACCAACAGCGGGATCTGGATGCCCATGTTGGCTCCCACATGTTCCACGATGATCTCATTGGATGAACCACGATGTCAAGGACTTAATCAATCCCGTATACAATTCCCTTTGTCTAGCGGTACGATACTTGCCCGAGATTCGATCGTCGGTATCCCGATACCTTGTTCAATCTCGTTACCGGCAAGTCTCTTTACTCGTTCTGTAACACATCATCCTGTGATCAACTCCTTGATCACATTGTGCACATTATGATGATGTCCTACCGAGTGGGCCCAGAGATACCTCTCCGTTTACACGGAGTGACAAATCCCAGTCTCGATTCGTGCCAACCCAACAGACACTTTCGGAGATACCTGTAGTGTACCTTTATAGCCACCCAGTTACGTTGTGACGTTTGGCACACCCAAAGCACTCCTACGGTATCCGGGAGTTGCACAATCTCATGGTCTAAGAAAATGATACTTGACATTAGAAAAGCTTTAGCATACGAACTACATGATCTTGTGCTAGGCTTAGGATTGGGTCTTGTCCATCACATCATTCTCCTAATGATGTGATCCCGTTATCAACGACATCCAATGTCCATGGTTAGGAAACCGTAACCATCTATTGATCAACGAGCTAGTCAACTAGAGGCTTACTAGGGACATGGTGTTGTCTATGTATCCATACATGTATCTGAGTTTCCTATCAATACAATTCTAGCATGGATAATAAACGATTATCATGAACAAGGAAATATAATAATAACTAATTTATTATTGCCTCTAGGGCATATTTCCAACAACGGCACCTCCGAGTTTCAGCACACGTTTAGCTCGATGATGATCCCCGGACTCCGATCCAGCAAAGTGTCGGGGAAGAGTTCCGTCAGCACGACGGCGTGGTGACGATCTTGATGTTCAACTGTCGCAGGGCTTCGCCTAAGCACCACTACAATATTATCGAGGATTATGATGGAAGGGGCACCGCATACGGCTAAGAAAACGATCACGTGGATCAACTTGTGTGTCTAGGGGTGCCCCTGCCCCCGTATATAAAGGAGCAAGGGGAGGAGGCCGGCCGGCCCTATTGGCGTGCCAAGGAGGAGTCCTCCTAGTAGGAGTAGGACTCCTACTAGGAGGGGGAAGGAAGTGGAGAGGGAGAAGGAAAGGGGGGGCGCCGCCCCCCCTCTCCTAGTCCAATTCAGGCCAAGGGGGGGAGGAGGCGCGCCCACCCCGGCTGCCCTTCTCTCTTTCCACTAAAGCCCATATGGCCTATTACTTCTCCCGGGGGGGTTTCGGTAACCCTCCGACACTCCGCTTTTCTCCAAAATCACCCGGAACAATTCCGGTGTCCGAATATAGTCGTCCAATATATCAATCTTTATGTCTCGACCATTTCGAGACTCCTCGTCATGTCCGTGATCACATCCGGGACTCCGAACTAACTTCGGTACATCAAAACTAATAAACCCATAATATAACTGTCATCAAAACCTTAAGCGTGCGGACCCTATGAGTTCGAGAACAATGTAGACATGACCGAGACACGTCTCCGGTCAATAACCAATAGCATAACCTGGATGCTCATATTGGCTCCCACATATTCTACGAAGATCTTTTATCGGTCAGACCGCATAACAACATACGTTGTTCCCTTTGTCATCGGTATGTTTACTTGCCCGAGATTCAATCGTCGGTATCTCAATACCTAGTTCAATCTTGTTACCGGCAAGTCTCTTTACTCGTTTCGTAATACATCATCTCGCAACTAACTCATTAGTTGCAATGCTTGCAAGGCTTATGTGATGTGTATTACCGAGAAGGCCCAGAGATACCTCTCCGACAATCGGAGTGACAAATCCTAATCTCGAAATACACCAACCCAACATGTACCCTTGGAGACACATGTAGAGCTCCTTTATAATCACCCAGTTATGTTGTGATGTTTGGTAGCACACAAAGTGTTCCTCCGGTAAACGGGAGTTGCATAATCTCATAGTCATCGGAACATGTATAAGTCATGAAGAAAGCAATAGCAACATACTAAACGATCGGGTGCTAAGCTAATGGAATGGGTCATGTCAATCACATCATTCTCCTAATAATGTGATCTCATTAATCAAATGACAACACATGTCTATGGTTAGGAAACATAACCATCTTTGATTAATGAGCTAGTCAAGTAGAGGCATACTAGTGACGTTTAGTTTGTCTATGTATTCACACAAGTATTATGTTTCCGGATAATACAATTCTAGCATGAATAATAAACATTTATCATGATATAAGGAAATAAAATAATAACATTATTATTGCCTCTAGGGCATATTTCCTTCAGGGTCATTGTCGATGTAGTCGATCACAGGGGCAACATTGGTCTCGGGGTCTACCGGAGAGAAGAGGAGGAAGAAACAGTAAATATAAAGCAACATAGCATCACAAAGCATAACGTGGCAATATGTTGTGCCGGGTGTGACCTAACATATGGCTACAAGATATAGGTGAAGGGGGAATTCAACCGGGAATGTAATCCCGGTTCCGGACCTGTGTCAGACAGATGACCGGAGGGGGAAAGTTCCATGTTCAGCATGCTAGGGGTATGTGAGAGATGAACGGACCGCGTAATCGAATTCATCTCGTCGTTCTGAGCAACTTTCATGTACAAAGTTTTTCCATCCGAGCTATGGTTTATTTTATATAAATTTTTAAAAGATTTAAATCATTTTTAGGATTTATTTAATTCAACATTATCCAGAATAGTGTTTGCTGACGTCAGCATGACATCAGCAGTCAACAGAGGTTGACTGGTCAACCTGACGAGTGGGTCCCACCTGTTAGTGACACTTTTTAATTATCCAGTTTTAGTTAAGCTAAACATGGTTAATTAGGGGTAGGCCCCACTATCATTGACTGATTAATTAGTTAATTAACTAATAGTTTAATTAATAGATTAGTCAGGTTAATTAAATAATTAGTTAATCTAATCAGAATTAATTAAGTTAATTTATTCTTTAATTAATTAATTAACTAATTGTTTTATTTATTTATTTATTTAATTTTATTGTTCTTTTATTTCATTTAAAAAAACGTTCTGGGGGCAGGGCCCCACTGGTCATTGGCCCATAGGGGCATAGCGTGCTAACGGGCGCGGTTGCTGGGGCGGAGCCCCGTGAGCATGCGGGCGTAACCCGCCCAGGCGACGTGGCACAGCCGGGCGGGGGCGTCGGTGGCCAGGGGCCGCACGAGCGCCGGCCGGAACTGGGCGGCGGGGACCAGAGCCGTGGGCGTGCGTGCGCCGGTGAGCGACAGCGCGGCGCGTGCGGTTGGAGCGGACGGCAAGGCGCGGTGAGGCGACGATTGGCGGCGGCGCACAGGCGAGCGACCAGGGAGGGGCGTGCGTAATGGGGGGGGTTCGAGTCGGACGCGCGCCGCAGGCCAGCGGGGCGGGCGAGACGAGCGCCGTGCGGGGCTGGCGCAGCAGCAGCGACCCAGGGCGCGGCGGGGACGCGACCAAGCACGGTCAGGGGCGGGCGGCATTCGGGCGAGGCCGCAGCGGGGCGCGCGGGCACACTACGAGAGCGCGAAGGAGGAGCCGGGCGCACAGACAGTGCAGGGGCTGCGAGGCGGAGTGGGGCGGCAAGCAGCAGTGGAGGCGGGGCGCGCGGCCGGAGCAGAGCAGGAGGCGCGGCGTCCGCCGTGACGCGACCAGCATGGTGCGGGGAGGAGGAGAAGGAGGGAGGCCTCGTGGGGGTTCGTAGGGTTCGGGGGCAGTGGGGCGCGGGGAGGAGGTCGGCGACGATGGCGATGCAGGGGAGGACGACGACGCGGCTCCGGCGAGCTGGTGACGAAGCTTCGCGGCGAGGTGCGGGGTCGAGCGCCGGCGTGGGGTGGCGGCGACGTCGGGACGGACGGTGAGGAGGAGGTCAGGGACGGGGCGGCACCGGCGTGGAGGTGGTCCGGCAAGGACGGGTCCGAGCGGTGTCGGCGTCGAGGCGCCTGCCCCCGATCCAGATTCGGGGCGTAGAGGGGGAGTGGGACGAAGGAGTGGGGGCGCGTGGGGGAACGAGGAGTGGGGATTGTGCGGGGTTAGGGTTACGGGGAGGGAGTGGCCTAATAGGCCAGGGGAGCGGGAGAGTGGGCCGGCCTGTGGTGTGGCCGACTGGGCCGGCGGGGTCGAGGCCCAGTGGGGAAAAGGGGGGGTCAGGGGCCTTTTCTCTCTCTCTCTCTTTTCCTTTTCTTTTAGTTTTCCTTTTTTGGAAATCAAAAAGCTAGTGCTTTGCAATTATTCCAAGCACCAAATGACTCTTGTAAAATGTGCCACATGCCACAATAATTACTTTGCAATATTGTGAAGTTGCACAAAAATTATTTTGGGCATTTGGAAATGATTACACACTTTTAGAAATTGAAAAGGCCAATTTAATTGTTGCTAGACCACTCAAATAATTTCCAGGAGCATTTTTGGAATCCAACAGAGGTAGGTTTCATTATGACAAATACTTAGGGAATATTTTCCACATTGTGAACTATTTTTCTAGCTCATTTGAAGATGCAAAAATTGACTTGCAATTTGAATTGAATTGGACTTGATTTTTGGACAAGTGGTGTTTTGGCTTAGGAAAGCATGACGACAAGGCATCATTAGGGGGGATTACCGTAGCAAGATTCTCGGGGCGTTACAAATCTCCTCCACTACAAGAAATCTCGTCCCGAGATTTAAGTGTAGAAGTAAAGAGTAACTTTGGGAGAAATGACCCTTATAGGGTTAATTATCTGGTGAACAATTCAAGGAAAGTGGCAGATGTACCTCTCGAGTTGAAACTTAAGAAAACATCGAGAGCAAAATATGAAGGTACAATAGGAAGTTTCAAGCGAATGGACAAACGATCGATACCTGAACAGAGTGTGAGAAGGGGGTTCAGAGCATCTGGAATAGATCATCCCTCGAAAGGTGGCTCGTGACATGATACGAAGCCAAATGCAAGAATATTTCGGAATCAAAGATATATAGGAGAGTCAGGTCCCGATCCTGGGACCTATGGGTTATGGGCCCACCATGTGGGTTAAAAGTAGAAAGGGGGCTGATAGCAAGGCACGTCAGATGATAGACTGTCAGTTATGTTGGCATCAATGTTGGTACCAAGGGCGAGGGACGAAGAGAACCATTTTCCTGCTCGTTGAACGAGGCGGATCAATAGGCAAAGTTCTCGTCCATCGGTTGCTACCAGAATGTCATCAACACAAACAAAAGGGTCTTAGTGACACGGTTGTACACCAAGGTGTTTACATAAGCAGAAGAACATTACTGCTTAGAGCATATAGACCACAAGAAAGGTTAAACAAAACAACGGAAAGGAAAATGTGATGTCCAGAGTAAACAGAACAATGGAAAGGAAAATCTGTTTGGACACATATTTCAGGGGTATATCCTTCCCAAGGACAAGCAGAGCATGATATCCACGACATGATAGAAAGTGGAAAACCATTTAGGTAAGGGGAGGGAATTTCATGACATTACCCAAACAACGGTGTTTGGATAATTGAGCAGGAAACCTTTAGCATTGGGCTTCAAAATGTTTTATTGAAAATCGGAGTACCAAAGTCATGCTTCGAGATAGCACCGACATGGTGTTTCAATTATGGATTGGGTTTGTAGATCATAAGAGATTCAAAGGAACATTTCCAAGATTATCTCGGAACATAAGGTATAACCAAACACAATCAGGTTTGTGTTGGCAGGAAGTCAAGAACCTTGTCGATGATAACACAATCATAGAGGGGCGAGGATGGTATTTCTCATCACGAATTCGATTGATATCCTGAAACAGGTCAGTATATTGATGGGGATCACGACAGATTTTGTCGAGGTACTAAGAAGAGGCCATCAAACAATGACCACATGAAGCAAAAGGAATGATGAAGCAAAAGGTTATTGGAACCACGTATATGACAGCTCGGATTCAAGCTTGTTGTTCAAGGTGGAATGATAAGATGAGGAAGATCGACGTAAGCTTCGCTCATCGTCGAAAAGTTGTGCTCCAAGAATAAGGACCAAGTAGCACGGTTAAAATTAGCACGATAATGATATATCCAATCAGGCTAGGAATGATGTCAGAGTATCACTCCAATTAAGAATTTACAAGAGGTAGTGCAATGACACAATATCCTTGAGATAACATGAGGCAATACTTGAAGGTAGATCAAATTGGAGGTGGAAAGGTGAAATGACTTGCAGGAGACAAGTATTTTAACTTGTCCGGGAAATGGAATTAAGGAGAAACTATCATGGTCAGAACCATGGTTGCAAAGGATCAAATCCTAGATATAATATGATCTTATACCAAGGGGATAATTAATTTTAAGAGAAGCTTCCATGATAAGATCTACATCGTGTCCACGGGCATGAACACAAAGTTCAAGGTCGACTCCCACTTCTTCAATGCATATCATTTCATTTACTTCTCGCTTTCGATGAAGTTGTAGTGTTAAAAAGTTATCTGGCAAAACACCAGAAGAGTAAGACTCGTGAAAACTTTCGAGTTCACACATAATATGGAAGGCATAGGTTCAACCCATCGAGGCATCTTAGGAGCATATACCACAATTTTAGGAATAAATAACACAAGCTCGATAGCAGAGCATGCTGGAGAAAGCAGAGGATACAATTTACCAAAGGCATTATGTATCCGAGGAAAGGCTCACAAGCTTATAGAATAAGAAGGACGGCGTCGGATAAAATCCAACAAAGGATCTGGTGGTCCACAAAGGGTCTGATGTGAGCATCGGTAATCAACCAGAGGAAGAAGGAATGCAAGGAGATCAGTTTAAGGAAACAACTGACTAACTCAAAGCTCCAATGCAAAGAAATTATGAATTCCAGGACAAGGGATCAGAAGCAATGCTCTGATTAGGGATGGATAAGCTGAATAGCCTTAGGGGTACAATCGATGGCAATTTGATTGGTCGAGATCCAGCTCATGTCCGGAATGACGTCTGAATCGGAAGGATAAATACCATGGAACAACTGATGATTGTGTGCATTCACACACATGTTGAATCAAGAGGATAAGAATGAAAATCTCAAAGGAGTTTAATGAATATTGTTAGACATATGGAATTAACCATAATGCAAGACGATAAGGAAGAACATGAGCTATAGGCTACTGAGGATTGTCGGAAGAACGAATAGTATCCAAAAGAATTTGCGAAACACATGAACAACTAGGGATGAACGGATCCCCGGTAAGTGTGAGGAATTATCCATACATGTATTCATGCGGAAACGGAGCTGCAAGGCAGCAGGCACAAATGATTCTCGAAATATCCGAAGTATTTCAGGGGTATCCTGTAATAACAAGAACAATTGGAAATGAAGGTATGGACAACAAGTGCATGCAGCTATCCTTAGGGATTTATCGGTGATATGGAATTTCAACGGCAAAGGCACAAGCGTTTCGGGGAAACATTAGAGAGTATCTTCGAAATCTTCTGAAGCAGCAAGCGATCATCTAAACTGAACGGCTCTCCGGGAGGAAGTAATTACGAGATCCTAGTGTCAGACTTAGTAAAATGTTTAACCCGAATAGACGAGAGATCAGAGTCCCAGAGTATAGACGAGGAATAAAAGATCCTAATACCACCCAATTGGCGACGTGGGCCCGTAAGCCACACAACCAAGTTAGTAAAACGGTTTTCGGTTTCTAGACTCAACTTCGGCCAAGGAGTTGGAAAGGGGGCTACCTACAGGCAGTCGGCTCTAATACCAACTTGTGAAGCCCTCAATCGTACACTAATCATACACGCAAATGTGTACGATCAAGATCAAGGACTCACGGGAAGATGTCACAACACAACTCTAGACACAAATTAAAATAATACAAGCTTTATATTACAAGCCAGGGGCCTCAAAGGCTCGAATACTGATGACCCACAAGTATAGGGGATCTATTGTAGTCCTTTCGATAAGTAAGAGTGTCGAACCCAACGAGGAGCAGAAGGAAATGATAAGCGGCTTTCAGCAAGGTATTCTCTGCAAGTACTGAAATAAGTGGTAACAGATAGTTTTGTGATATGATAAATTGTAACGAGCAACAAGTAACAAATGTAAATAAAGTGCAGCAAGGTGGCCCAATCCTTTTGTAGCAAAGGACAAGCCAGAACAAACTCTTATAATAGGAAAAGCGCTCCCGAGGACACATGGGAATATCGTCAAGCTAGTTTTCATCACGTTCATATGATTCGCGTTCGATACTTTGATAATTTGATATGTGGGTGGACTGGTGCTTGGGTGTTGTTCTTAATTGAACAAGCATCCCACTTATGATTAACCTCTATTGCAAGCATCCGCAACTACAACAAAAGTATTAAGGTAAACCTAACCATAGCATGAAACATATGGATCCAAATCAGCCTCTTACGAAGCAACGCATAAACTAGGGTTTAGGCTTCTGTCACTCTAGCAACCCATCATCTACTTATTACTTCCCAATGCCTTCCTCTAGGCCCAAATAATGGTGAAGTGTTATGTAGTCGACGTTCACATAACACCACTAGAGGCTAGACAACATACATCTTATCAAAATATCAAATGAATACCAAATTCACATGACTACTCATAGCAAGACTTCTCCCTTGTCCTCAGGAACGAACGTAATTACTCACAAAGCATATTCATGTTCATAATCAGAGGGGTAATAATATGCATATAGGATTTGAACATATGATCTTCCACCAATTAAACCAACTAGCATCAACTACAAGGAGTAATCAACACTACTAGCAACCTACTAGCACCAATCCCGGACTTTGAGACAAGAATTGGATACAAGAGATGAACTAGGGTTTGAAGATGAGATGGTGCTGGTGAAGATGTTGATGGTGATTGCCCTCTCCCAGTGAGAGGAGCGTTGGTGATGACGATGGTGATGATTTCCCCCTCCGGGAAGGAAGTATCCCCGGCAGAACAGCTCTGCCGGAGCTCTAGATTGGATCCGCCAAGGTTCCGCCTCGTGGCGGCGAAGTCTCGTCCTGAAAAGTTCCTCTCTATTTTTTTTCTCATCGAAAGAACTCATATACGAGAAGATGGGAATCGGAGAGCCACCAGGGGGCCCACGAGATAGGGGAGTGCCCTAGGGGGGCGCCCCACCCTCATGAGCAGGGTGTGGGCCCCCTGGCCTTCATCTTTGGCGTGGATTTTTCTTTATTTCTTTTAAGACGTTCCGTGGAGTTTCAGGACTTTTGGAGTTGCGTAGAATAGGTCTCTAATATTTGCTCCTTTTCCAGACCAGAATTCCAGCTGCCGGCATTCTGTCTCTTTATGTAAACCTTGTAAAATAAGAGAGAATAGCCATAAGTATTGTGACATAAAGTGAAATAACAGTCCATAATGCAATAAATATCGATATAAAAGCATGATGCAAAATGGATGTATCAACTCCCCCAAGCTTAGACCTTGCTTGTCCTCAAGAGAAAAGCCGATAACAATAAATATGTCCTCATGTTTAGAGGTAGATGCGTCGATAAAAATAAAATACAGACATGAAGGCATCATGATTATTCTTATAACAGCAACATATATAGGTTCTGTCATATGATTACTTATGTTCAAGGGATGATCTATTGACAATGCAAAAGTATAAATCATAAACCTTATTGGACTCCGACAAACTATAATCTCAGTCATTGAAGCAATTGCAATTTATCATAACATCGGAAAGAGTCTATGTCAGAGCTGAAAAGAAAGTCCACATACTCAACTATCATTTAGTCCTCCATAATTGCTAACACTCACACGATACTTGTGGTTACAGAGTTTTAATCGGACACAGAGAAAGATAGGGGCTTATAGTTTTGCCCCACAACCTTTTACCTCAAGGGTAATGTCAACAATAATGGTTCATGCTCCCCTACATCCAATTAGATATATATGTCATGTTCTTTCCAACATGCCGAGCTTGCTAAAGGATAAAATAAAAAAAGAAAAGGTGAAGATCACCATGACTCTTGCATAAGGTAGAAGATAATAATAAAGGATAGGCCCTTCGCAGAGGGAAGCAGAGGTTGCCATGCGCTTTTATGGTTGGATGTATAAAATCTCAATGAGAAAGAACGTCACTTTATATTGCCACTTGTGATATGAACCTTTATTATGCAGTCCGTCGCTTTTATTACTTCCACGTCACAAGATCGTATAAAGCTTATTTCTCCCACACCAATCAATCATACATATTTAGAGCAATTTTTATTGCTTTGCACCGATGACAACTTACTTGAAGGATCTTACTCAATCCATAGGTAGGTATGGTGGACTCTCATGGCAAAACTGGTTTAGGGATATTTGGAAGCACAAGTAGTATTTCTACTTGGTGCTGAGAATTTGGCTAGCATGAGGGGGATAGGCAAGCTCAACAAGTTAGAGGAACCATGATAACATACTTTATCTTAGACATAACTCATTATGTTCTCTTCCTTGTCCAACATCAACTCTTTAGCATGTCATATTTTAATGAGTGCTCCCAATCATAAAAGATGTCAATGATAATATATCTATATGTGAAACCTCTCTTTCCTTGTTACTTCCTATTAATTGCAACAATGACCAAAGCTATGTCTGCCAACTCCCAACAACTTTAACTCATCATACTCTTTCTATGTGAAGTCATTACTCTCAATAAGATCAATATGAACTTTTTCTTTCTTTTATTCTTTTCTTCTTTCTTTTATTCACCCAAGGTCATGGCAAAATAATCAAGCCCTTGACTCAACACTAATCTTTATTATATATAACTCACAGACTCGATTACATAGAGGGATCATAAAGCAAAACTCAAAACTAGATCATGCCATAAGCTTTATTCTACTAGATCAAGATACTACTAATAGGATCGAACTAAGAAAATGGTAAAGATAGGAGTTGTGATGGTGATACGATACCGGGGCACCTCCCCCAAGCTTGGCAGTTTCCAAGGAGAGTGCCCATACCCAGATACTCAATTCTTCTTTGTTGGAGGAGACGGTGGAGGTGTTGTTGATGATGCGAGCTTGTCATCCATCTTCCAAGGCATAGGTTCACCATCATAGAAAGATGATCGAGTCTCCGGAATCCTCAAATATGCAGCCAAACTCATTCTTTTGAATCTATATTCATACTCACAGTTTTGGTTTTGAAGGTCATAGACTTGGGCTTGGAGGTGCTCGATCTTCTCGTGTAGCTTGAAAATGGCCTCCTCAGTGTTCTTGGCATCCGACTTGTAGTTGTTAGTGAACTCCGCGAGCATCATGTGGCTAGCATTGATTCCACGCTCCACCATCCTTTGGCACTTGAAAACTTGTTGCTCCACTGCTTCGAGCCTCATCTCCATGCTTCCGGTCCCTTTTGGTCCCTCTTCATCGCGGATGTGCAGCAACCCATCACGCATCTCAATGGTTTGAGGGTGTCGCAGCACCTCCGTGAGGTAAGGGTTGATGACCTTCTCGAAGAACTTGTCCTTGGAGGCACTTGGGCCGTCATGATAACCTAGATCTGTCAGAAAAACAGCTCGAAACAAAAACAGGAGATTTTTGCGTGATACGGGAGTCAAAACCTTCGGGAGAATATATAATGAATTTTTACCAACCAAAATACGTAACGTGCAAGAAAACGGAGTCTGGAAAGCACACAAGGCGCTCACGAGGTAGGGGGGCGCACCCAGGGGGTAGGGCGCGCCCACCACCCTCGTGGGGCCCTAGTGTCCTTCCCAGATTGCTACTTATTTTTCTATTTTTCTAAATATTCCAAAACGGAGAAATATTGCCTTCAAAATTGTTTTGGAGTCGGTTTACTTACCGTACCACATACCTATTCCTTTTCAGAGTCTGAAACGTTCCGGAAAGTGTCCCTTATGTATTCCTCCGGGGTTATGGTTTCAATAATATTGGTTTCAACATTTATGGGATTACCTGAGATATAATGTTTAATTCTTTGACCATTTACCACCTTTGGATTTGTGCCCTCGAAGTTGTTGATTTTAATGGCACCGGAACGATAGACCTCTTCGATGATGTAGGGGCCTTCCATTTAGAGAGAAGTTTTCCTGCAAAAAAAATCTTAAACGAGAGTTGTATAGCAATACATAATCACCTACATTAAACTCACGCTTTGGTATCCTTTTGTCATGCCATCTTTTAACTTTTTCTTTAAACAACTTGGCATTTTCATAAGCTTGGGTTCTCCATTCATCAAGTGAGCTAATATCAAATAACCTCTTCTCACCGGCAAGTTTAAAATCATAGTTGAGTTCTTTAATAGCCCAGTATGCCTTATGTTCTAGTTCGAGAGGTAAGTGACATGCTTTTCCATAGACCATTTTATACGGGGACATACCCATATGATTTTTGTATGCAGTTCTACAAGCCCATAATGCATCATCAAGTTTCTTAGACCAATTCTTTCTAGACCTATTAACAGTCTTTTGCAAAATTAATTTGAGCTCTCTATTGCTCAACTCTACTTGACCACTAGACTGTGGGTGATAAGGGGATGCAATTCTATTATGAACATCATATTTAGCAAGCATTTTACGGAAAGCACCATGAATAAAGTGTGAACCACCATCAGTCATTAAATATCTAGGGACTCCAAACCTTGGGAAAATAACTTCTTTAAGCATTTTAATAGAAGTGTTATGATCAACACTACTAGTTGGAATAGCTTTGACCCACTTAGTAACGTAATCAACAGCAACTAAAATATGTGTGTATCCATTAGAGGCAGGAAAAGGTCCCATATAATCAAAGCCCCAAACATCAAACGGTTCAATAACGAGTGAATAATTCATAGACATTTCTTGACGTCTACTAATATTACCAATTATTTGACATTCATCACAAGACAAGACAAACTTACGGGCATCGTTGAAGAGAGTAGGCCAATAAAAACCAGATTGCAATAACTTATGTGCAGTTCTATCTCCAGCGTGGTGTCCTCCATAAGACTCGGAATGACACTTGCGTAGGATCTGTTCCTGTTCATGCTCAGGTACACAACGCCTAATAACACCATCTACTCCTTCTTTATAAAGATGTGGGTCATCCCAAAAGTAATGTCTCAAGTCATAGAAGAACTTTTTCTTTTGTTGGTATGTGAAGCTAGGTGGTATAAACTTAGCAACAATATAATTAGCATAATCATCATACCATGGAGTACTACGAGAAGTACTTATAACATTTAATTGCTCATCAGGAAAGTCATCATTAATAGGTAGTGGGTCATCAAGAATATTTTCTAACCTAGACAAGTTGTCTGCAACGGGGTTCTCAGCTCCCTTTCTATCAACAATATGCAAATCAAATTCTTGTAGCAAGAGAACCCATCTAATAAGTCTAGGTTTAGCATCTTTATTTTCCATAAGATATTTAATAGCAGCATGATCTATTTGAATAGTTACTTTAGAATCAACAATATAAGATCTGAACTTATCACAAGCAAATACAACTGCTAAAAGTTCTTTTTCGGTAGTAGCATAATTCTTTGAGAATTGTCTAGAGTCTTACTAGCATAATGAATAACATTTAATTTCTTATCGACTCTTTGCCCTAGAAAAGCACCTACAGCATAATCACTAGCATCACACATAATTTCAAAGGGTAAATTCCAATCAGGTGGCTGAACAATAGGTGCAGAGACTAAAGCTTTCTTAAGTATTTCAAATGCTTCTACACAATCATCATCAAAGACAAATGGTATATCTTTTTGCAATAAATTAGTCAGAGGCCGAGAAATTTTTGAGAAGTCCTTAATGAACCTCCTATAAAACCCGGCATGACCAAGGAAACTTCTTATACCTTTGATGTCCTTGGGACATGGCATCTTTTCAATAGCATCAACCTTGGCTTTATCAACTTCAATACCTCTTTGAGAAACTTTGTGACCCAAAACAATACCTTCATTAACCATAAAGTGGCACTTTTCCCAATTCAAGACAAGATTAGTTTCTTCACATCTCTACAAAACTCGATCAAGATTGCTCAAGCAATCGTCAAAAGAGGAACCATAGACAAAAAAGTCGTCCATGAAAACCTCACAAATCTTTTCACAAAAGTCAGAGAATATAGCCATCATGCATCTTTCAAAGGTAGAAGGTGCATTACATAATCCAAAAGGCATACATCTATAAGCAAAAGTACCAAAAGGGCATGTAAAAGTAGTATTTGATTGATCTTTAGCCGACACAGGTATTTGAGAGAAACCAGAATAACCATCTAGAAAGCAATAGTGTGTGTGTGTTTGCATAATCTTTCTAGCATTTGATCAATAAAAGGTAAGGGGTAATGATCTTTCTTAGTAGCTTTATTTAATTTGCAGAAATCAATTACCATCCTATAACATGTGATAATTCTTTGTGGAATCAATTCATCTTTATCATTAGGAACAACAGTAATACCTCCCTTCTTAGGGACACAATGGATATGACTTACCCACTCACTATCAGCAACGAGGTAGATTATACCTGCCTCCAGAAGCTTTAGTATTTCTTTTCTTACCACTTCTTTCATTTTAGGATTCAGACGTCGTTGAGGATCACGAACTGGTTTGGCATCTGCTTTATTTTATGTTGGCATAGAGTGGGACTAATGCCCTTAAGATCATCAAGAGTATATCCAATAGCAGCACGATGCTTCTTCAGAGTTTTCAATAATCTTTCTTCTTCATGCTCTGAAAGGTTAGCACTAATAATAACAGGATATATCTTCTTTTCATCAAGATAAGCATATTTAAGATTATCAGGCAAAGGTTTAAGCTCGAACACGGGATCACCCTTGGGTGGAGGAGGATCCCCTAAGATTTCAACAGGCAAGTTGTGTTTTAGAACAGGTTCCTGTTTAAAGAATACTTCATCTATCTCCCTTCTTTCATTCATGAACATATCATTTTCATGGTCTAGCAAATAGTGTTCTAAAGGATCACTAGGAGGTACAACAATAGAAGCAAGACCAATAATTTCATCCTCACTAGGTAATTCTTCCTCACGATGTTGTTTACTAAATTTAGAGAAATTAAACTCATGAACCATATCATCCAAGCCAACAGTAACAACATTCTTAGTGCAATCTATGGTAGCATTGACAATATTTAAGAAGGGTCTACCAAATATAATGGGACAAAAACTATCTTGTGGGGAACCAAGAACAAGAAAATCAGCAGGATATTTAGTTTTCTCACACAAGACTTCAACATCTCTGACAATTCCCATTGCTGAAATAGTATCTCTATTGGCAAGTTTAATTGTGACATCAATATCTTCTAACTCAGCAGGTGCAATTTCATTCTTAATTTCTTCATATAAAGTATGCGGTATAACACTAGCACTAGCACCCATATCACATAAGCCATGATAACAATGATCCCCTATTTTAACAGAAATAACAGGCACGCCTACCACGGGTCTATGTTTATCTTTAGCACAAGGTTTAGCAATTCTAACAGTTTCATCTTCGAACTGTATAGCATGCCCATCAATATTATTAGACAAGAGATCTTTAACAATAGCAATATTATGTTCTATTTTAACTTGTTCAGGAGGTGTATAAGTTCTAATATTGCTTTTACGAACAACAGTTGAAGCTTTAGCATGATCCTTTATTCTAACAGGGAAAGGTGGTTTCTCAATATAAGTAGTAGGAACAATAGGATCATTATAAGTGACAGTCTTTTCTTAAACTTTAATAGGTGCAGCTACTTTTAATTCTATGGGAGGATGATATTTAAACCACTTCTCCTTAGGAAGATCAACATAAGTAGCAAAAGATTCACAGAAAGAAGCTACTATCTCAGAGTCAAGTCCATATTTAGTGCTAAACTTACAAAAAATATTGGTATCCATGAAAGATTTAACACAATCAAACTTAGGTGTCATACCTGACTCCTTACCTTCGTCGAGGTCCCAATCTTCAGAGTTGCATTTAGTTCTATCAAATAAATTCCATCTGAATTCAATAGTCTTCATCATAAAAGAGCCAGCACAAGAAGTATCGAGCATGTTGAGATTGTTTTCAGAAAGCCGAGCATAAAAACTTTGCATAATTATTTCTCTCGGGAGCTCATGATTGGGGCATCAATATAACATTGATTTAAGCCTCCCCCAAGCTTGAGAGAAGCTTTCTCCTTCGCGAGGCCAGAAATTATATATGTAATTGTGATCACGATGAACAAGATACATAGGGTAACACTTTTGATGAAATTCCAACTTCAATCTTTTATAGTCCCAGAATCTCATATCATCACATAGCCTATACCATATCAATGCGTCTCCCTTCAAAGATAAAGGGAAGACCTTCTTCTTAGCAACATCATCGGGTATACCTGCAAGCTTAAATAATCCACAAACTTCATCCACATATATTAAGTGCTCATCAGGATGCTTTGTTTCATCTCCTGTAAAAGGGTTAGCTAGCAGTTTTTCCATCATAGCCGCAGGAAATTCAAAAGGAGTTTCATTTTCAATAGGTTCAGTAGGTTGAGGAGCAACTCTTTGCTCTACTGGATGAGGTGAAGATACCCCGAACAAGCCCCTCGGAGAATTACTTTCCATAGTAACAAGTGACAGTAAATTTCAGCACACTATATAAATTTTTCCTTACCAAATTCCACCTACCAAAGGCGCTACACTCCCCGGCAACGGCGCCAGAAAAGAGTCTTGATGACCCACAAGTATAGGGGATCTATCGTAGTCCTTTCGATAAGTAAGAGTGCCGAACCCAACGAGGAGCAGAAGGAAATGATAAGCGGTTTTCAGCAAGGTATTCTCTGCAAGTACTAAAATAAGTGGTAACAGATAGTTTTGTGATATGATAAATTGTAACGACAAATGTAAATAAAGTGCAGCAAGATGGCCCAATCCTTTTGTAGCAAAGGACAAGCCAGAACAAACTCTTATAATAGGAAAAGCGCTCCTGAGGACACATGGGAATATCGTCAAGCTAGTTTTCATCATGTTCATATGATTTGCGTTCGATACTTTGATACTTTGATATGTGGGTGGACCGGTGCTTGGGTGCTGTTCTTACTTGAACAAGCATCCCACTTATGATTAACCTCTATTGCAAGCATCCGCAACTACAACAAAAGTATTAAGGTAAACCTAACCATAACATGAAACATATGGATCCAAATCAGCCTCTTACGAAGCAACGCATAAACTAGGGTTTAAGCTTCTGTCACTCTAGCAACCCATCATCTACTTGTTACTTCCCAATGCCTTCCTCTAGGCCCAAATAATGGTGAAGTGTTATGTAGTCGACGTTCACATAACACCACTAGAGGCTAGACAACATACATCTTATCAAAATATCAAACGAATACCAAATTCACATGACTACTCATAGCAAGACTTCTCCCTTGTCCTCAGGAACGAACATAATTACTCACAAAGCATATTCATGTTCATAATCAGAGGGGTAATAATATGCATATAGGATCTGAACATATGATCTTCCACCAATTAAACCAACTAGCATCAACTACAAGGAGTAATCAACACTACTAGCAACCTACTAGCACCAATCCCGGACTTTGAGACAAGAATTGGATACAAGAGATGAACTAGGGTTTGGAGATGAGATGGTGCTAGTGAAGATGTTGATGGAGATTGCCCTCTACCAATGAGAGGAGCGTTGGTGATGACGATGGTGATGATTTCCCCCTCCGGGAAGGAAGTGTCCCCGGAAGAACAGCTCTGCCGGAGCTCTAGATTGGATCCGCCAAGGTTTCGCCTCGTGGCGGCGGAGTCTCATCCCGAAAAGTTCCTCTCTATTTTTTTCTCATCGAAAGACCTCATATAGGAGAATATGGGCATCGGAGAGCCACCAGGGGGCCCACGAGATAGGGGGCGCCCCCCCACCCTCGTGAGCAGGGTGTGGGCCCCCTGGCCTTCATCTTTGGCATGGATTTTTCTTTATTTCTTTTAAGACGTTCCGTGGAGTTTTAGGACTTTTGGAGTTGCGCAGAATAGGTCTCTAATATTTGCTCCTTTTCCAGACCAGAATTCTAGCTGCCGGCATTCTCTCTCTTTATGTAAACCTTGTAAAATAAGAGAGAATAGCCATAAGTATTGTGACATAAAGTGAAATAACAGTCCATAATGCAATAAATATCGATATAAAAGCATGATGCAAAATGGACGTATCAAATACATAAGCTCGAATACACAAGAGTCAGCGGAAGCAACAATATCTGAGTACAGACATGAGTTAAACAAGATTGCCTTAAGAAGGCTAGCACAAAAGCAACAATGATCGAAAAGGCAAGGCCTCCTGCCTGGGAGCCTCCTAACTACTCCTAGTCGTCTGCGGTCTTCACGTAGTAGTAGTCATCAGTGGCGTCGTCTGGCTCCTGGGATCCGTCATCTGGTCGCAACAATCGGGTATGGGGGAAAAGAAGTAGCAAAGCTACCGTGAGTACTCATCCAAAGTACTCGCAAGACTTACATCAGATCTAAACTAAGTATGCATCTGTATCAAAGGAATGGGTTGTATCTGTGGACTAAACTACAGAATGCCAGAAGGGAAGGGAAAAGCCTAGCCTATCGAAGACTAGCATCTTCTGGAAACCACCACCTTGCAGCAACAGGAGGGAGTAGAGAACCATAAAGTAAAGTAGTAGAAGTGTTATCAATCTCAGCCAGAGATCCTTTCTCGACTCCCTGCGAGAAAGCAATCCCAGAGCCATACTATCCAGTTATCATCTCATATCCAAGCCTCATCACAATCCATTTCTCATCACAAGTATCCAGTTCTAGTTGTATCGATCGGGATACAACTCCAAGAGTCCTTTACCGTAGGACAGGCTATCGATAGATGTTTTCTTCCCTGCAGGGGTGCACCAACTTACACACCATGCTCGATTAACTTCAGCCGGACACACTTTCTTGGGTCATGCCCGGACTCGGCCAAACAATACGCCGCAACCCGACCTAGGCTTAATAGAGAGGCCAGCACGCCGGACTAAAGCTATGCCCCCAGGGGTCATGGGCCATCTCCCAGGGAACTCCTGCACGTTGCGTACGCAGCCGGTGAGCAGACCTAGCTACCTCCTTCAACAAGGTAGGTGCTTACCAGTCCAAACCGGCGCGCGCCGCTCAGTCGCTGATGTCTATTAAGCTTCGGCTGATGTATACGACGCAGAATGCCCATACTATGCCCACGTGATGGTTAGTGCTATCAGGCCAGAGGCCCCTCGGATCAAATCTCCAAATCGTAGTGGATTAGGAACGCGCGATAACGAGTACAGACTCACGATCGATGTGACCTTGTCGCCCTGTCTCGAGTACTTGCGGCAAGGGCTAAGAATGCCCGGCCACGCCTCGTAAGTATCTCGCGGGCACCTTCCAGGTCAACCCGACTCCACATCACTCGCAATTAAGCTCGTGCGGGTACCACTCAGGGTCGACCCGTCTTTAGTAATATGGTTCAGTGCAAAGTCATAGTAACCATAGTAACTGTGTGTTTAACACCAAGGGGAAAACCCGAGGAATCACCCTCGGTGAATTCCACTCGATGTTGTCATCAAGGTGAATGTAAGAGGATCCACCCTCGAGGTTCATGTTTTATGGGTTACACGACAGAGCCGTAACGGAAGTGGTTAAGGAGGAAATCACCCTCGATGACCTCGACCGTAAAGCTACACTATGGATATCTCATCAGGAGTGATGTAAGAGGTTCCACCCTCGGCACTCGATGGTAACTCTGCAAAGTCATACAACTAGGGGGGGTGATGTGCGGTGTCGGGGCCTGGACGTCGATCACATTGATCGAGTCATCAAACATAAAGCGGGGCAACTGGGACAATGTGGGGGTCACTGATGGATCACTAACCATCCTATACTAAGCAGTTTAGGATAAGCAGGTAAGGTAAGAAAGCAGGTAACAACAACAGGCTATGCATCAGAGTAGGATCATACAGAAAGTAGTAGCAGTTCTAATGCAAGCATGAGAGGGAAAGAAATGGGCGATGTCGGAATGCTCAAGGGGGGTTTGCTTGCCTGGTTGCTTTGGCAAGGAGGGGTCATCGTCAACGTAGTCGATCACAGGGGCAACATCGGTCTCGGGGTCTACCAGAGAGAAGAGGAGGAAGAAACAGTAAATATAAAGCAACATAGCATCACAAAGCATAATGTGGCAGTATGTTGTGCCGGGTGTGACCTAACGTATGGCTACAAGATATAGGTGAAGGGGGAATTCAACCGGGAATGTAATCCCGGTTCCGGACCTGTGTCAGACAGATGACCGGAGGGGGAAAGTTCCATGTTCAGCATGCTAGGGGTATGTGACAGATGAATGGACCGCGTAATCGGATTCGTCTCGTCATTCTGAGCAACTTTCATGTACAAAGTTTTCCATCCGAGCTACGGTTTATTTTATATTAATTTTTAAAAGATTTAAATCATTTTTAGGATTTATTTAATTTATTTAATTCAACATTATCCAGAATAGTGTTTGCTGACGTCAGCATGACATCAGCATTCAACAAAGGTTGACTGGTCAACCTGACATGTGGGTCCCACCTGTTAGTGACACTTTTTAATTATCCAGTTTTAGTTAAGCTAAACAGGGTTAATTAGGGCTGGGCCCCACTGTCATTGACTGATTAATTAGTTAATTAACTAACAGTTTAATTAGTTTAATTAATAGATTAGTCAGGTTAATTAAATAATTAGTTAATCTAATCAGAATTAATTAAGTTAATTTATTCTTTAATTAATTAACTAATTATTTGAATTACTTATTTAATTTTATTATTTATTTTATTATTTCATTTAAAAAACGTTCTGGGGGCAGGGCCCCACTGGTCATTGGTGTTGGGGAACGTAGTAATTTCAAAAAAAATCATACGCACACGCAAGATCATGGTGATGCATAGCAACGAGAGGGGAGAGTGTTGTCTACGTACCCTCGTAGACAGTTCGCGGAAGCGTTATATCAATGCGGTTGATGTAGTCGTACGTCTTCACGTCCGACCGATCCAAGTACCGAAAGCACGGCACCTCCGAGTTCTGCACACGTTCGGCTCGGTGACGTCCTCGCCTTCTCGATCCAGCAAGAGGGGCAAAGTGGTAGATGAGTTCCGGCAGCACGACGGCGTGGTGACGGTGTTGGTAAAGAACAATCTCTGCAGGGCTTCGCCTAAGCACTACGAAAACTATGACGGAGGATAAACTAGAGGGGACGGGGTTGCCGGCACACGGCTTCGTGTTTCTTGATGTGTCTTTGGTGCTAGCCCTACCCCTCTATTTATATGTTGAGCCCTGGGGTCGAAACTTGGAGTAAAAGCCTCCTCAAAGTCGGTTTCACCCGAAAGCCAAGAGTCCTTCTCGGACTACAGGGCTAGACGCCAGGGTTCCCGGTGTCTACCCCCTAGACGCCAGGGTATGGTCTCCGCAAAACTTCCTTTTGCACTTTCCAAAAGCCTCGTGGGCTTTCCCCTTTGGCCCAGATAAAGTGTTCTCGTGCCCAAACATTTCGGGAAACATCCGGAACCCCTTCCGGTGAATTCCGGAACCCTTCCGGAGATCAAACACTACTATCCACATATCGATCTTTACTTCCGGACCATTCCGGAGTTCCTCGTCATATCTGTGATCTCATCCAAAACTCAGAACAACATTCGGTCACCAACATACATAACTCATAGTACTATATCGTCAACGAACGTTAAGCGTGCGGACCCTACGGGTTCGAGAACTATGTAGACATGACCGAGACACCTCTCTTGTCAATAACCAATACCGGGACCTGGATGCCCATATTGGCTCCTACATATTCTACGAAGATCTTTATCGGTCAGACCGCATAACAACATACGTTGTTCCCTTTGTCATCGGTATGTTACTTGCCTGAGATTCGATCGTCGGTATCTCAATACCTAGTTCAATCTCGTTATCGGCAAGTCTCTTTACCCGTTCCATAATACATCATCCTGCAACTAACTCATTAGTTGCAATGCTTGCAAGGCTTATAGTGATGTGCATTACCGAGTGGGCCCAGAGATACCTCTCCGACAATCGGAGTGACAAATCCTAATCTCGAAATACTCCAACCCAACAAGTACCTTTGGAGACACCTGTAGAGCACCTTTATAATCACCCAGTTACGTTGTGACATTTGGTGGCACACAAAGTGTTCCTCCGGTAAACGGGAGTTGCATAATCTCATAGTCATAGGAACATGTATAAGTCATGAAGAAACCAATAGGAACAAACTAAACGATCAAGTGCTATGCTAACGGAATGGGTCAAGTCAATCACATCATTCTCCTAATGATGTGATCCCATTAATCAAATGACAACTCATGTCTATGGTTAGGAAACATAACCATCTTTGATCAACGAGCTAGTCAAGTAGAGGCATACTAGTGACACTCTGTTTGTCTATGTATTCACACATGTATTATGTTTCCGGTTAATACAATTCTAGCATGAATAATAAACATTTATCATGATATAAGGAAATAAATAACAACTTTATTATTGCCTCTAGGGCATATTTCCTTCAGTATCCCACTTGCACTAGAGTCAATAATATAGTTCACATCGCCATGTGATTTAACATCAATAGTTCACATCACCATGTGATTAATACCCATAGTTCACATCGACATGTGACCAACACCCAAAGGGTTTACTAGAGTCAATAATCTAGTTCACATCGCTATGTGATTAACACCCAAAGAGTACTGAGGTGTGATCATGTTTTGCTTGTGAGATAAGTTTAGTCAACGGGTCTACCACATTCAGATCCGTAAGTATTTTGCAAATTTCTATGTCAACAATGCTCTGCATGGAGCTACTCTAGCTAATTGCTCCCACTTTCAATATGTATCCAGATTGAGACTTAGAGTCATCTGGATCAGTGTCACTAGTATGACGTAGAGCCCTGCCCCCAAGTACGATTTGTGCTTGGCTGGGATTGTTTTTTTGCCAGCAGCAGCGTTGCCATAAGCAACGTCCGGCCTAAGTTTGTCCTTTGTATAATTTTTCTAATGTGCAGCTCTCTACCTGTTTTCTATTTGGTTTTTATGCTTCTTATAGAAAATGTTTAAGTTTTTTTTATTTTTCCTGTTTAAGTTTTTCTATTTTTCATGCTCCTTGTAGAAAAAAATGAAATATATATATTTTTTACATTTTTTATGATATTTCACAAAAGGTGTTCTCACATATAAAAAAATCCTATCATGTATTAAAAATATAAAGATGCATTTGAAAATGTATAATATTATTAAATAACATTCATTATGTATTAAAAATGTTTAAAAATGTATTTGCCTCGCCATCTCCAAATCGGATGCCTCGTGCGTCGAGCAGAGGTGCAGAGCGGGAGGCTCGTTCACGGCCATCTCGTTCGTCGAAGGCTTCGAGCTTGTCGTCCCCGTCTCCTCCTCCTCCTCTGCGCCACCGATTCAAACAGTGCAAATGGGAGACAAAATAAATGCAAAAATAAACGTGTCTGTGTGGATATACATCAGAGAACCATTGTTGCTGTGGAGATCTTGCAGAAAACCCCCCTTGAAAAAGTTTTAAAATGGCAGTTGACTACGGAACACTGTGTTTAGTCTAAAAACACATAGAGAAAGCATTTTGGGGGTCTGTCCTTGTAAAAAAATTGAGATTAAAAAAGGGTCACTAAAAAACACTAGTGCGCCTACAACAAAAATAAAGAAAAGAGACGAAAAAAGGAAAAAAATATAGTTGTGTGTTCACTAAGGAGTAACAACTAGGGGCTCTCAAGTTAGTTGGCGCTTGGTTGCAAAATTTTAGCTTTAAAAAGATACAGAAAAAAGTGTTTGTGAAATATAAACTATCGAATCAAAAAAGGTTGGACTTCCAAAAAAGGGGGCATGAACACAAAGAATCATAGTTGCAAGTCAAAAAGGAAAATGGTGGACTCCCTAAGATCACAAAACACAAATAATGCAAATAATGACACTTTACTTGCAAGTGGCAACAAACAAACAAAATATGATCCCACAGTTTCTAATCGGCCCTCGACCGACAAGTGGCATGAAACAAGAAAACCCAGTTGCAAAGTTGACCATTGACTTGAACTGGAATCAACAAAAAAATGTTGCAAGCCGAATGTCCACATGCAAGTGGGCATCAAAATAAAAAAAACCAGTTGCAAGTCGAGTGTCCACTTGCAAGTGGCATGAAAAAACAAATGAACCAGTTGCAAGGGGAATGTCAACTTTCAAGTGGCATCAAACCAGAAAGACCTAGTTGCAAGTCGATGGTATATTTAGAAGTGGCATGCGGGCCCCCACAGTAGCGAGTCAACGGCGGACTTGCAACTAGGGCAATTACAAAAGTACGGACAAAAAACAGACTAGTTGCAAGTGAAATGATGGACTTGCAATTAGGGAAATTACAAAAGTACAGACAAAAAACAAACAAGTTGTTAGTCGATGATGGATTTGCAACTAGGGCAATTACAAACTACAAAAAAATGAGTTTGCAAGTTGATGGTAGAGTTGCAAGTGGCATGCGGGCACCCCACATTTGTGAGTCGATGGTGGACTTGCAACTAGGGCAAAAACAAACTACAAAATAAGCCGAGTTGCAAGTTGCAAGAGGCATCGAGTAAACGACCCTAGTTGCGATCCGATGGTCTACTTGCAAGTGGCATGCAGACAGCCACAGTTGCGAGTCGATGTTGGACTTGCAACTAGGGAAATTACAAAACTACAAAACAAAACAGACCAGTTGCGAGTCGAGTGTTTATTTGCAAGTGGGATGCGGGGCCCCCACAATTGTGAGTCGACGGTGGACTTTCAACTAGGGCAATTGCAAAAGGTACATACAAAAAATAGACCAGTCGCGAGTCAAGGGTCTATCTGCAAGTGGCATGCGGGCCCCCACAGTTGCGAGTCGATGGTTGACTTGCAACTAGAGCGATTGCAAAAAATAGATACAAAAAGCTGAGTTGCAAGTTGATGGTCGAGTTGCAAGTGGCATCGAGTAAATAACCCTAGTTGCGAGTCGATGTTCTACTTGCAAGTGGCATGCGGGCACCCACAGTTGCGAGTCAATGGTGGACTTACAACTAGGGCAATTAAAAAACTACAAAACAAAAACAGACCAATTGCGAGTGGAAGGTCCATTTGCAAGTGGCATCCGGGCCCCCACAGCTGCGAGTCGATGGTGGACTTGCAACTAGGGCAACTGCAAACAACAACAAAAAATCTGAGTTGCAAGTTGATGGTCGAGTTGCAAGTGGCATGGAGTAAACAACCCTATTTGTGAGTCGGTGGTCTACTTGCAAGTGGCATGCGGGCACCCACAGTCGCGAGTCGATGGTGGACTTGCAACTAGGGCAATTACAAAACTACAAAAAACAACAGACCAGTTGCGAGTCGAGGGTCTATTTGTAATTGGCACGCGGGCCCTCCACAGTTGCGAGTCAATGATGGACTTGCAATTAGGGCAATTGCAAAAACTACATATAGAAAACAAACCAGTTGGAAGTCCATGGTCTAGTTGCAAGTGGCATCGAGTAGAACAACCCTAGTTGCGAGTCGATGATCTACTTGCAACTGGCATGCGGGCACCCAAAGTTGCTATTCGATGGTGGACTTAAAAGGAGGACAATTACAAAAGTAAAAAAAACAGACTAGTTTCTAGTCGATGGTCTATTTGCAAGTAGACCATTTTCTAGTAGACGGTCAAGCTGCAAGTGGCATCGAGTAAACACCCCCGACAACCAACACAACAACAATAAGAACAACAACCAAGAACAAGAACAACAACAACAAACATACAACAACACAAAAGAGCAGTTGCGAGTCGATGGTCTACTTGCAAGTGGCATGCGGGCCCTCGCAGTTGCGAGACGATTGTGGACATGCTACCGGGGCAATTACGAAGCAGCACACAAAAATTGGCTAGTTGCAAGTCCATGGTTGAGTTGCAACTAACATCGAGTAACCACCCAAAGTTGCAAGTCGATGATCCGCTTGCAAGTGACATGCGGGCCCCATAGTTGCTTGTATTCCATCGACGTCGACAACCCTTCCCCCAACCCCTAGTTGCGGTTGCATCATATGTCCTGCAGTTGCACTAGGGTGTGCCGAGTTGCAAATTGCTCCGGGTTGGAGCGGTTGCAACTACAACAAAAAGACCTAACAAAAAAATTGGAACCGATTTCATCGGTGTCGACAACTATCCCCCGACCTCTAGTTGCGGTCACATTATATGTTCCGTAGTTACGGTTGGAGCAGTCGCAACTACAACAAAAAGACCTAACAACAAGAAAAAAACAGACCAGTCGCGAGTCGATGGTCTACATGCAAGTGGCATGCGGGGCACCCACAAATTGTGACTCGATTGTGGACTTGCAACTAGGGCAATTAGAAAAGTAAAAAATAAGACCAGTTGCGAGTCGAGGGTCTATTTGCAAGTGGCATGCGGGCCCCCATAGTTGCGAGTCGATGGTTGACTTGAAACTAGGGTAATTGCAAACAACAACAACAACAAAAAAGCCGAGTTGCAAGTTGTTGGTCGAGTAGCAACTGGCATCGAGTAAACAACCCTAGTTGCGAGTCGATGGTCTACTTGCAAGTGGCATGCGGGCACCCACAGTTGCGAGTCGATGTTGGACTTTGCAACTAGGGCAATTACAAAACTAGAAAAAAAACAGACCAGTTGTGAGTCGATGGTGGACTTGCAACTAGGGCAATTACAAAACTACAAAAAAGAATAGACCAGTTGCGAGTCGAGGGTCTATTTGCAAGTGGGATGCAGGCCCCCTACAGTTGTGAGTCGATGGTTGGCTTGGAACTAGGGCAATTGCAAAAACTACATACAAAAAATAGACCAATTGCGAGTCAAGGATCAATTTGCAAGTGGCATGCGGGCCCCCACAGTTGCGAGTCCATGGTTGACTTGCAACTAGGGCAATTGCAAAAGAACAACAAAAGACCGAGTTGCAAGTTGATGGTTGAGTTGCAAGTGGCATCGAGTAAAC
The DNA here is from genome assembly GCF_056163025.1 of Triticum urartu. NCBI lineage: Eukaryota > Viridiplantae > Streptophyta > Magnoliopsida > Poales > Poaceae > Triticum > Triticum urartu. The sequence continues at coordinate 106,510,202 of NC_141875.1, read as the reverse complement.
AACCCTAGTTGTGAGTTGATGTTCTACTTGCAAGTGGCATGCATGCACCCACAGTTGCGAGTCGATGGTGGACTTGCAACTAGGGCAATCACAAAACTACAAAACAAAAACAGAAAGCAAAACAAAACAGATGTGATATCAACAACCCCTTATGGAGCCAAGTTCAATGGTTGAACAAATTTCTTCAGGATTTTCTATGTGATATCAACAAATACAAACAAAAAGGAAAAAAGGTGAAAACTGTGTTAGGAAATAAGAGGAAAAAAGCAAAACATATTTGCAATAAAGACAAAATGACAGAACACATAAACCTCTCGTTGCTATGCATCTCCTTGATAGTTCTTGCATGTGCGTAGATTTTTTTTTGTTTTCCATGCAACGTTTCCCAACACATGCAACTGGCCCCGACAACTTTCCTTCCAACCCAGACCCCCGGTTGTGCTTGGTTGTGCTGAGTTGCGATTGCGCTGGGGTTTGGGCGGTTGCAACTACAACAACAAAAAACCCTAACAAACAGAAAATGGAAACCGATTTCATCGATGCCGACAACCCTCCGCCCGACCCCCGATTGCGGTCATGTTATATGTCTTGCAGTTGCACTTGGGTGTGCCGAGTTGCGATTGCGCTAGGGTTGGGGTGGTTGCAAGTACAAAAAAATGGAACCGATTTCATCGGCGCCGACAGCCTTCCGCCCCGACCCTCGGTTGTGCTTGGGTGTGCTGAGTTGTGATTGCGCTCGGGTTGGGGCGGTTGCGACTACAACAACAGAAAACCCTAACAAAAAGAAATGAAACCCGATTTCATCGACGCCGACAACCCTCCACCCATTTGGGCTTGGGTGTGCTGAGTTGCGATTGCACTTGGGTTGGGGCGGTTGAGACTACAACAAAAAACCTTAACAAAAAAATGAAAACCAATTTTCATCGACGACGACAAACCCTCCCCCCAACGCTCGGTTACGCTTGGGTGTGCTAAGTTGCAATTACGCTCAGGGGAGGGTTGTACTAACAAAAAACTAAGAAAAAAATGTCGTCATCGACCACCTTAAAGTTCAACCCAGACACCTGCTTAAACTTATTCCTTGCGGTGCATGGAATGTTCTGTTGACAAAAAAAGGAAAAACATGAAATATATCAAAAAAAGGGAATTTTTTTTTGCTTTCATGTTAATAAAATGACGGCAAGAAAAAACAATTAAGAAAAGAAGAAAAAAGATTACAGCTGAAGCTTCAGAGTCATCACGGATAACAATGTGAAAACTCTGCTCATTATCGCTCCCACAATGCGAATGGCAGATTGGGCACACCATCCTACATATACGGGGAAAACACAAAAACATGACCTTGGGATGAATTAGAACAAGGAAAAGGTATTACACAAAAATGTGCTGTAGAAGAAAACAAAAAAATCAATAAAAAAGTTAAGGTCTGCATTCCCATAACAAAAAAAAACAAAGAAAGGGCATGACACTACGGTACTGGAGGCCGCTGATATAAATATTGGAGCAATGTGCAGCAGCCAGGATTCTCTTGCTTGCCAAAAAAAGAAAAAATTGAAGCCACTCCGTTAGCAACAGATTTGCTCATAAAAAACTAGCAGATCCTATTCTAAGCAGGCCTGGGCTTTTGCGTCAAAAACAGTCCAGGCCGAACTGCAAAGACAAAAAAAAGGGGCCAGGTCGCGAGCCGAACACCAGATGGGCGCGCACACGTCGCTACGAAGCTCTTCACGTTGACAAACACGAATCGCGGCGTTTCCCTCAAAAAAAACACGAATCGCGGCGCAGCTGGATCCGACTGTTGGAAAAGTGAATGAGACCAATCTATTTCTCATTTGAATGAGTTTTAGCAAAACCGTTTTCAATAAATAGTTAGGGCGGGAAACCCCTTTGATAAAAAAAAGAAAGTGATGGTGAAAGCTTGTTTTGAGAGAAAACTGAAAAAGACAAATCATTCCCGTGCATGCGAAATCACATGCCGTAGTTTGAATTGCAACTGTTTGTTTTGACAAATATAATTGCAGAGTTCTTTACAATCTCCTGTTCATTTTTTTTAAAAAGACGCTTACCCGGCTATAACAAATGGATACACGCACTATATATGTTTATATTTCTTTGATAGAGAGAATATTCATATGAACAAATATATGAAACTCTTACTGATGTTCTCGTATGTACATCTACAGTAAGTACAACCGACAGTCTGAAAAAATAACAAAATTCATTAAATATGTCCTCGACATTGTCTCATCACCCAACAAAAGTCTTCTCCCTATATTGTCTAAAATAGTTAGTACGATTTGAAAGAGGAGAGTTGTCTTCCATTTCCATCGCCATAAAGATGAAGGGGCTACGATATCGAACATCTTGTTTTGCAGGAGCACGTGGTTGTTGAAGCTGTCGCCGATATATGGGGCAACTTCCCTTCGCCTGGAGCCACCTCTCCACACATCGTCCATGGAAGATGTGTCCACACACCGTCTCCTTCCATACAGTCATTGCTCCGTCTTGACCCAAACATATGGCGCATCCTTCACCGTCCGACGGCGCCTTCACCGGTTTTAGCATCCCGTCCAAGGTGGCAGTGCTGGACTCCTCGAGCTCGGGCTGACGTGGTTCCATGGAAGAAGTACTCTCCATGCTACGAAAACACGGCACTACGGCGTGTTCCCAGACGGCTGATCGATCGCTGCCTTGGGTTTTCAGTGTTACAGGAGAATCTAGTTCGACGGTGAAAAGTGAAGCTGGCTCCTGTGGTTATTTGGTTGTTTGATGAGGAGGGCGTTTGGGTTGCATACTTGCATATATGGAGAGTAAAGTGAAACGGGAGTAGGAGACGGTCTACGATCGACGAGTAGGATTCAGGAACGATCGACGTATACGCAGTGGGGTGCTTTTTTTTCTTCTTTTCGAGGAACGTATACGCAGTGGGGTTGTCCCTGAACTTATAGTACGAGCGTGATTCAGTCCCAGCCCACACTACACTGTCCCGGGCCCACATTTTTTTTCTTGGGGGTTTGGCTGTACGTGAAACGTTGTCTAAAAAGAAGGCTGTACGTGAATCGTGCCATTGCTATTTATTTTTGCGTGGTCGTGCCATTGTTTTCTAATCATGGAAGTCTCAGGGCATGTCATGTAAAAAAAAGGCTGTATGTGAATCCTGCCATTGGTTTCTCTCTCTGTCTTCCTCTCTCACGGTGGTTATTGCGGGACAGCGCGTGTTCTGTTAAAGTAAAAGTACAGGGAGAGGAAATGAATCAACTGTGTCCACGGGCGGACCCATGACAAAAATGACCCGGGGTCCCATATCTATTACATATATGTGGATATCAAGTCATAATGTAGATAAAAGTAACACACTTATAACAATACAATATACCTAGAATACCATATGACGATGAATATGATTGCAAAAGGTCCAAAATAAAGAGTTCGCTTGAATTATTAGTTGATTGCTAGAAACTGAACAGCAAATGAGAACCAAAGTTTTCAAATTATGAATAAATTATAATCGCTGACGGAGAAAAAGCAACACTAGATCATGATTGCCAATAAAAAAATCACTTAGCATATATTAATTACAGTTGTGTAATAAGTAAGTTAAAACCATTACCTTTCTAAAATGGTTTCCTGCATTCTTTCATGACCTCAAAGCGAACAATTACAGCATCATTTGTATCCTACCTTATTTTGCTTTTCTCCACATAACAAATAAGGATGTACTTCAAGGCATCGTCACCAAGGCGGGGCCGGGACATCAACCTGTTCATGTAGTGATGAGACATCATTTTGTTCGACCAAGAGTCGCGGGATCGAGGCATCATTCTGATTATGTTCATGTGATGGGCCTTCATCTTGCACTATGGTTCTCCTCCTTTTTGGAAACCTTTCCATAAACTGAGCTTCTCCTGCAATTTGTAATTATTTAGGTACTTGATTTTTTCACAAAAGGAAAAAAATTAAGAATCATGTGTACACATACATAACATGAATTGCAATTGCCCAGCTGTAAAATAAAACTTACATGACATGTTACTGCCTTGCAGGAGCTTCCAGCCGTCCTAATCTCCTAGAATATTGCAGTATTGTTCGCCACTGATCAATACAATAGCCAAATAGTCTAATAGCTAATACAGTCAAAATGTGTAGTCTTATCCGGTAGCCCTAATATCCTAGGGTTAGACAAATAAAGTAAGAATTAGAGCATACTTTGGGAATTGAAATAGAGGCAGACACACGCTGCGAATTGGGGTCTAATGCAACATACCTTCACCGATTGAGCGAATTGGGGGCATCTGGCGAAGTAGATGAACAGGCGAGGGATCGAGGACGACGAGTCGAGAGGCCGCGAAACGCGCAGCGGCCGAGCGGCGAGTAGAAGAACAGGCAAGGCGACACGCGAAGCCACGTACTGACGTAGGTATAGATGTACTGCCTGGGCATGGGCCTTCACCAGGGACAGCTGGGCCTAGTTGGCTAGTTATGGCCCTTTTGTCTGTACGGGGTGTCCCATTAGGAAATTTAGGGGTGTCCAGTCCTTTGTGGGCTCTATATGTATAAGGTAAGATAGGTTTTTACCCGGTGTCATGGGCTACCTGCTGGGCCAACATGGGCCCGCCCCTGACTATGTCATTTATATTTGCAAGGAAATTTGTAACGCAGTTGCTAGATTCTGGTGGGGAGGCACTCAAGAAAAGAAGAAACTACACTGAAAGGCTTGATGAAAAATGTGTATCCCAAAAAAAGGTGGGATGGGTTTCAGAGATAATCAAGCTTTGCTAGCTAAACAGTGTTGGAGGTTATTGAGTGACCCGGATTCTCTTTGTGCCCAGGTATTAAGAGCAACTCCAATGGGGAGACACATTTCGTCCGCCCACGTCCATTTGGGTCGGCGCGGACAAAAGTAGCGGCCCAACGCGCCGACCCAAACGGATGCGCGTCCGTTTTTCGTCCGCGGGCGACCCATTCCAGGCCCATTTTTGAGCCGGATTTGCGTCAGCGCGGACACAAGACGGACGCGCGCGCGCCTACTCCTCTTCCCGGGCCCGCCTGTCGGTGCCAGCCACAACCATTTCCCCCCATTTTCTTAAAAACGCTCCCGCCAGCGTGCGCCCCCGCCCCCAAACCAGCGATAGAGGACGCCATCGACCTCGACCTCGACGCCGCCGCCGGCCTCGCCTCCCTCGCCTCGTCCGGCGCCGTCGCCCCCTCCGGGAAAGGCAAGCCTCGTGCCCCGCGCAAGACCGCCACGGCGACCAAGCCGAAGAAGGCGCTGACGCCCAAACAGCGGGTAAGGGAGTCGGCCAAGAGGAAGCGTTTTCATGGAGATCCAAAGAAAGAGGCTTGACCTTGACGCCGAGAAGCAAGCCAAGATGTTCGAGCTCGAGGCCGAGAAGCAAGCGAAGATGCTAGAGATCAAGGCCGCCAACGCCAAGACAAAGGCGAAAGAAGTGGCTCTTGCAAGCATGATGACCGGGGTGGAGATCATGAAGGTGGATCTCAACGCCTTGTCGCCAAGGAAAAGGCCGTGGTTCGAGAAGATGCAGACCGACATGCTCAAGTTTCAGGATGACTGATCTATGGCGTCGAGGGCCATCTTTTTGTATGCCGGCAGGTGTGCGGGCATGACCACGGGAGCCGTGATGGCGTGGTCGAAATCCAAGTCCCACCATTTTTTGCGTGCTGGCATGTGTGCCGGCCGGCTGGCGAGCAAGTGCGCCAGCAGGAACTGTGGTATTTTCTGAAGCCGACATTGTATGCCGGTGCCGGTATGGTGCCGACATGAGACATGGCCGCTGGCATGATCGGCCGTGGGTCTTTTTTAATTCAAAAGTTGAATGCGGACATGAAATGGGTCGGCGCGTTGGGCGCATTGCCGACCCAAATGCAAAACTGAGTGAACGCCGGGCGGACGGTCGATTCAAACGGACAGAAAACAAACAAATGCGCCGTTCATTTGGGTCGTCCTATTAGAGTTGCTCTTAACTCTAAGAGCGAAGTACTATACCAATGGGGATTTGTTAAACACAACCTTGAGGAAAGGGGCATCTTTTATCTGGCAGAGTATTATGTAAGATTGAAAACTTTCAAGAGGGGGTCTATTTGGAGACCAGGGAATGGCGAATCAATTAATATTCGGTTGGACCAGTGGATTCCTTCGAGTCATGACAGGAAAATAATGATACCAAGAGGGCAATGTTTGCTGACCTTGGTGAAAGAAATCATTAACCCAATAACGGGAGACTGGGACGAGGAGTTACTTAGGGATAAACTAGCAAAAAGACCCGTGCGTTGCAACATGAGAAAAAAAACCACTCATATCTCTAGCTGGCTCAATTGGATAAACTGTACGTGGCCGGTTGGTAGGTTATGAGATCGAACCCTCCCATCGATAATTTTATTTTTCTCCGGACCTGTGCCACAGTGCGCCGCTAGATGGGCTTCTTTCGTTGGGTCAAAACGGATGGCAAATTACGAAACTAAATAACGTACGTAAAATTAATTGAAGCGGGATCAAATGAATCGGGACAAAACCAAAAATATCGCCTCCCTTTAATAATAGATATAGATTTTTGGCCTGTGGACGTTGAGAAGATTCTGCAAGTTCCTCTTCCGTCTTACGAACAACCAGATTTTATTGCCTGGCAGTTTACAAATTCAGAATGCTACACAATTAAGAGCATCTCTAGCAGAGCTCTCAAACCCCCAAACTTTTATAAATAACTGCTTTTTCATAGTTTGTGAGAAAAAATCGCGTAGACTAAAATCCTTTAACCCTTAAATTCTTAAATTTTTTTAAGAGTCCAACTCTCAAATCCTTTCCCAACTGTAAAAAGTAAGGATTGGGGAGCAAAATCTACCCCAACTCTCATTTGGCAGTTATCCTCGTGTGGGAGGGAAAAATCCTCCCAACTCCCACGCCCACGTCCACGTCCGCCGCTGCTAGTCGCCCCCCCCCCCGCCCCCCCCCCCCCCAGCCGCCGGCCGCCCCGTCGACCTCCCGTGCGCCCGCACCCGCCCCGCCCCCAGCCACCGGCCTCTCCTCCACCTCCCCCCGGCCGCGGCCGCGCTCGCCCCGCCCCCGGCCATCGCCATCCGTCCCGCCGCCCGCGCCGCCCGCCGCCCCACCGGCTTCTACTCCCGCGCGCCCGCCCGCCGCCTCCGCCTCCCGCCCCCGGGCCTCTCCTCCTCCCGCGCCCCTCCGCCTCCGTGCCCTCCGCCTCGACCCGCCGCCACCGTCCTCTGGCCCGTGCCCGCTCCCGCGCCCTCCGCCTCCCGCCCCGCGCCCTCCGCCTCCGCCTCCCACCCCCCAGCCACTGCCCTCCGCCCATGCCCGCCCCGCCCTCCGCCCTCCACCCCCGCGCCGCCCTCCGCCAGTCGTGCACGAGGTGCTCGACGGTATGCCCGCAACGACAACGTCGTTCATGGGGAATATTCCGTTATAAGGGTTGGGTTTGAGAGTTCTAATCTTTGCCCCTGTTTTTCAACCCGTAAAAGTGCACAAAAGACCATTTTTGGACCCTTAAAACGCTAGTGAGGGTTTGAGGGTTTGAGGGTTCTACTAGACATGCTCTAAATCCTCTTATCATGTTGAATGGCGTGCTACATACCGCACTAGAACCTGGCTGGACCATGTTGTGGAGGGTGTTGAGCCACACCCGGTTTGGAAGAAGGTGTGGGTTAGTTGTGTTCCTCCAAAAGTGCAAGTCTTCAGCTGGAGAGCCCTGCATGGGATCATACCATGTTACTGTACTTTGAGTGGTTGCCATATGAAATCACCCATTGTCTGTCCGGGGTATAAAGTGGAACCAAAAGATTTGAGGCATATGATGTTCACATGCCCAAGAACAAGGGAGGTTTGGTCCTGTCTGGGAATGGGAAACAATGTGATTACAACAGCAAGATGAGATAGATCAGGTTCAGAGATCCTTCAAGATCTTTTTTTGACGGGCCAACGGCAGGAGCTCTGCCTTTTTTCATTAAAGTCGGGGGGGAAAAACTGTACAATCACTGGAAGCCCAGTTACAGATGTAAGAGAGAAGAACCAGGGAAGACCTTACATGGGACTACTTGCAGAAGATAGGACCTACAAAAAGCAGGTCGTCATGGATAAGAGAGACCACAGTGCTCACAGTAGCGTTCTTTCCCTCAAAAATCATGTTGTTCCTCTCCTTCCAGAGATGCCAAACCGTGTATATAGCCATTGTGATGTTTGCAGACTCTTCCTTTTTCTTGCTGTACCTAGAAATCTTCCTCCACCATCCAGAGATAGAGGTAGAGCCCAAGGCATTTGTTGTGGTCGAAGGATGCGAGGAGGAGAAGGCAGACCACACTTCCTTGGCGAAAGGGCACTTTAGCAGTACGTGATTAATGGATTCCATCTCTTGATCACAAAGGCAACAGAGGTCATCATGAGGCCAGCCTCGCACAGCAAGGTGGTCAGCTGTCCATACTCTGTTTTGCAAAATTAGCCAAATGAAGAATTTTATCTTGCCCTCCGCTTTAGCACCCCAGACCTTGTGCAGTTGAGGGTTCAAAATCCGGCCATGGTATTGAGCTTCATAAGCAGAGCTGGCTGAGTAGATAGAGTTGGCAGTTAAGGTCCAGGTTATCTTATCCTCGAGCTGTGTGAGTGTGATAGATTGCATTCTTTCCCAGATGGAGATGAGAAGATCAAGTTGCAATTCTGTTGAAATTCTCTGGAGCCCCCTCATCCAGCTATTGTTTTGGAGACCCTCCCTCACACAAATCTTTTTTTGGTAGGATAGCTTGAACAGCCCCGGAGCAAACATCTTGAGCGAGCAGTCCAGCGGCCATTTATCCTCCCAGAACGAAATTTTTCCACCATTGCCCAGGGCCAGCTTGGTGCAGGCAGCAAAAAGGCTTCGATCGGTCGCATCACATGGTACTTGCAGCCCCTTCTAGGGACGAGGATCCACATCCCATTCGTGCCACAACCATCGCAGCCGCATGGCTCTGCTGTGCTTATCCAGATCTTTGATCCCCAAACCACCGTAAGCATTAGGGGAGCAGACTTTTGCCCAGTTGACAAGGCACTTGCTCCCAGAGGCCTCCTCCTCCCCGCACCACAGAAAGCTCCTGCGGATCCTGTCTATCTTCTTGAGCAACCATTTGGGAGGGGGGGGGGGAAATGGTGAGAAGATATGTAGTGAGGGCGGTTAGGACGGCGTTGACCAACTCTAGTCTCCCCATCCTAGACATGAGCTTGCCTTTCCATGGTTTTAGTCTGGAGCCAAATCTATCCAATAGCGGTTGCCAATCAATTCTTCCCAGGCCTTTAAAGGTAAGAGGCAGTCCTAGGTATTTGCATGGGAAGGAGCCAAGAGTCCCACCAAAAGGGGCCAAGATTTCCTGGATAGGAAGGTTGTCACACCTGATCGGAAAGGCAACACATTTGTCCAAGTTCACCCTTAATCCAGTGACCTGCCCAAAAAGCTTTAGGAGACCCACCATAACTTGCATCTCGCTCGCGACAGGGTTGAGGAAGAGGGCGACATCATCAGCATAGAGGCTGGTCCTCATCCTAGCAGCCAGATGGAACACATTAGAGAGGAGGTCTTGATCTGTGGCCAACGCAAACAGCCTCTGAAGTGGCTCAAGGGCGAGAATAAAAAGCATGGGTGCAAGCGGGTCGCCCTGGCGCAATCCTTTTTTATGAACTATCTTTTTTCCTGGCAGACCATTGAGCAAGATCCTGGAGGAAGAGGAACCCAAAATAATGGCCATGAGGTCACACCACCTGGAGGTGAATCCAAAAGCCCTCAGAACCTCAAAGAGGTAGTTCCAGTGAACAGAGTCGAAAGCTTTTGCAAAGTCGAGCTTCAGGAACAAAAGTGGCTTCTTTGTCATGTTGGCATTCTTTATTGAGTTCCGGACAAACAGGAAGTTATCATGGATCGATCTTCTCTTAATGAAAGCACTCTGTGAGGCAGAGATCAGATGTGGAAGGTCCACCGCTAAACGGGAGGCGAGAAGCTTTCTCAAAATCTTGGCAAAACTGTGCATCAAGCTGATAGGCCGGAAGTCCTTGGGAGAGGCAGCAGCATTGGACTTTGGGATTAGGGCAATGTGAGCAGTGTTTAGCAAGGGCCAGCAATCGCATCTGAGCAGTAACATTTGGTTAATAGCTGCCAGCAAATCGTGTTTCACTGTGTCCCAGCAAGCCAAATAGAAGCCACCAATAAAACCATCCGGGCCAGGCGCTTTCTCGCTGTGTAGCTCACTTACTGCCGATCTTAATTCTACCATCGAGGCCGGCGCATCCAGATGAGAGAGATCCCTGGAGGGCAGACCCAAAGCACTCCAGTTGAAAGTGATGGATCGGGGGGGGGGAGAGGAGCCCAGTAGCCCGTCGAAATAATCAAAGAGCAGATTCTCCTTAGAAGAGTGCTCTGTTACAGCCTCTCCCAAGTTATTAGTGAGAGACGAGATGAAATTTCTCCTCCTTATCCCATTGGCCTGAAGATGAAAAAAATTGGTGTTGGCATCCTTATATTTGATCTTCGTGAATGTGATGCCCGGATAATCAAGCTATAGTAACCTCTGCTAATGATGCCACGTCACCTCAATTACTGTTGCTAATCTGGCATAAGTTTGAAACTGGTTCGAATTCAAATTCAAAATAAAGTCAAACAATAAAAGTTTTCAAATATTAAAACTAAAGTGTTCGAAATATAGCAAATAAATCATAGATGATTGTGGTGGTGGAACCACATTTTTTATAAATTATTTAAATGAACAAAAAAATAAAACAACAGCTTAAACAATTAAATAAATGCCTTTTATTAAATAGAAAATATTAAATTATTTTATTTGGGTTTAAAATTTTGTGGCAGTGGTGTAATTAGTAAAACTAATTTAGGTACTAATGATATGTTTTACAAAACTAAAATAAATTGGAAACTAAAATAAAACAGAAAAGATAAAATAAATAAAAGAGAAAAGAAATCAAAAGGTAAACCCCTCCCGGCCCAACCGGGCCACGGCCCAACCGGCCGCCCACTAGGCCGGCCCACTTCCCCCTCCTACTAACTCCCCTGAAACCCTAACCTCCTCCCCACTCGCTCCCACTACCCCCGATCCACTACCCCCGATCCAGTTCTGGATCGGGATCGATCCCCATCGGCCCTCGCCCGAGGCAACCGCGCCCTCGAACCCCACTGACGCCGATGCAGCGCCCCCCCACCGCCGGGCCTCACACGCGCCCCGGTGCCCGCTGCCGTCGCCAGACCTCCCACGCCTCTCCCTCGCAGGATTGACCACGCTGCCCGTCACCCCTGCCGCTCGCCGGATCGCCACCTCGCCGGAGCTGCCCCACCGTCGTCTCCATCAACGCACGTCGTCCTCGTCTTCCTCCTCGACCCCCGCTGCAGTTTCCCTACAAACCCGCGGTGAGGCCTTCCTCCCGGCCTCTCCTCCTTCCTCCCACGCACGTCACGGCACCGTCCGCGCCCGGACGCGCCCTCGCACCGCGGTCGCCGCGCACGGTTGCGTGTCTTGTGCGCCCCTCGCACGTCCTGGCCTAGTGCTCGACCGCTCCTCTTTCCCCCCGCTCCCTATTGCGAACTGCGGTTGTTGTTGCTGCGTTGTGCCGCTGCCGCCGGCAGCTCGTTCTAGTCACGGCCGCCTTTGGCCGCCACCGCTTGGCCCGCGCCTACCACCGCCCTGCCGCTCGGCTCCGCCCACCACCGTTCCGCGTTGAGCACCGCAGCCGCCGTCCATACCCGCAGCCGCCAACTGTTGCGTCACCGTTTCCCTGCTCCCGCGCGTCGCCCCATCCCCTACCTCCCGGGCGAGCCCGCTTCCCCGTGGCCTCGCAACTGTCGCCTCAGGCGGCCGGCCTCGCCGTGCCCGTGGCCGGCGCCTCCCCATCGATCTGGGTGGATGCCCAATCGGGCTGGACGCCAGCGCCCATAACCCGCACGCCCGTTAAGGCTCCCATGGGGCCTATGACACGGGGGACCCACGTCCAGAAAGGTTTTTTTAAAAGAGAATTAAAAAATAATAAAAAAAACAAATAATTTTTTTTAATTAACTAACTAAATAATTAACTTAATTAATCCTGTTTAGTTAAAATAATTAAGCGTGGTTAACCTAAAATATATAATTAACCTATCTAATCCGTTAGTTAGGGTGATGTGTTTATGACAGACGGGACCCACACGTCAGTTTGACCCAGTCAACCCCCTGCTAACGTCATGCTGACGTCAGCAATCACTGTTCTGGATAATGTTGAATTAAAATATTTAAATTAATCCTAAAATGATTTAAATCTTTTAAAAATCATATAAAATAAACCGTAGCTCAGATGAAAATAATTTCTACATGAAAGTTGCTCAGAACAGCGAGACGAATCCGAATACATAGCCCGTCCGTCCGCCACACACCCCTAACATATCAAACTCGCAACTTCCCCCCCCGGTTCATCTGACCAAAAACGCGAAACACCGGGGATACTTTTCCCGGATGTTCTCCCCCTTCGTCGGTATCACCTACTACCGCGATTGGGCACACCTAGCATCACGCGTTGTCATGTCATGCATCGTCATGTATTTGTTTGCATTGTATTTATTGTTTCTTCTCCCTCTTCTCTCGCTAGACACCGAGACCGACGCTGCTGCTACCCAGTACGACTACGGTGTTGACGACCCCTCCTTGCCAGAGCAATCAGGCAAGCCCCCCTGATCACCAGATATCGCCTATTCTTCTCTATACTGCTTGCATTAGAGTAGTGTAGCATGTTATTGCTTTCCGTTAATCCTATTTTGATGCATTTCCTGTCATTGTTGCTACAACTGTTGATAACTTACCTGCAATCCTAAATGCTTAGTATACGATGATAGATTATCATCAGTGGCCCTACACTCTTGTCCGTCTGCCATGCTATAATACTGGGCCGTGATCACTTCAGGAGGTGATCACGGGCATATACTATATACTTTACACTGTTACATTACCTGTGATACTGTTCGGAGATGGGGGCTGAAGGGGCAGGTGGTTCCACCCAGGTAGTGGTGGGCCTGGGTTCCCGACGGCCCCTGACTGTTACTTTGTGGCGGAGCGACATGGTAGGTTGAGACCACCTAGGAGAGAGGTGGGCCTGGCCCTGGTCGGCGTTCGCGGATACTTAACACGCTTAACGAGATCTTGGTATTTGATCTGAGTCTGGCCACTGGCCTATACGCACTAACCATCTACGTGGGGACAATTATGGGCACTCGACGTCGTGGTATCAGCCGAAGCCTTCGTGACGTCATCGATTGAGCGGCGCGCGCCGGGTTGGACTGGAACGCCTACTCTTGTATAAGGGAGGCTAGGTCTGCTCACCGACCGCGTTCGCAACGTGCAGGTGTGCAAAGGGCGATGGGCCCAGACCCCTGCGCCATAGGATTTAGACCGGTGTGCTGACCTCTCTGTTGTGCCTAGGTAGGGCTGCGACGTGTTGATCTTCCGAGGCCGGGCATGACCCAGAAAAGTGTGTCCGGACAAAGGGGATCGGGCGTGTTGGGATATGTGGTGCAGCCCTGCAGGGAAGTTAATCTATTCGATAGCCATGATCTTCGGTAACAGGACGACTTGGAGTTGTACCTTGACCTTATGACAACTAGAACCGGATACTTAATAAAACACACCCTTCCAAGTGCCAGACACAACCGGTGATCGCTCTCTCACAGGGCGACGAGGGGAGGATCATCGGTTAAAATTTATGCTATGCGATGATACTTGGTGAACTTGCCATCTACTCTCTTCTCCTGCTGCAAGATGGAGGTTACCAGAAGCGTAGTCTTTGAAAGGACTTGCTATCCCCCTCTTATTCCGGCATTCTGCAGTTCAGTCCACATATGATACCCTTATTCCATTTCATACCAATGCATACATATGTAGTGTAGCTCCTTGCTTGCGAGTATTTTGGATGAGTACTCACGGTTGCTTTGCTCCCTCTTTTCCCCTTCCTATACCCGATTGCTGTGACCAGACGTTGGAGCCCAGGAGCCAGACGCCACTGTCGATGACGACTACTACTACCCGGGAGGTGCCTACTACTAAGTGCAGCCCGCTGGCGACGACCAGGAGTAGTTTAGGAGGATCCCAGGCAGGAGGCCTGCGCCTCTTTCGATCTGTATCCCAGTTTGTGCTAGCCTTCTTAAGGCAAACTTGTTTAACTTATGTCTGTACTCAGATTTTGTTGCTTCCGCTGACTCGTCTATGATCGAGCTCTTGTATTCGAGCCCTCGAGGCCCCTGGCTTGTAATATGATGCTTGTATGACTTATTTTTATTTGTAGAGTTGTGTTGTGGTAGCTTCCCGTGTGTCCCTGATCTTGATCGTACATGTTTGCGTGTATGATTAGTGTACGATTGAATCGGGGGCGTCATAAGTTGGTATCAGAGCCGACTGCCTGTAGGAATCCCCTTTCCAAACTCCTTGGCCGAAGTCGAGTCTAGACATTGCTAAATTTTTACTAACATGGCTGTGTGCCTTATGGGCCCACGTCGCCATTGGGTGGTATTAGGATCTTTTATTCCTCGTCTATACTCTGGGATTCTAATCTCTCTTCTATTCGGGTTAAATGATTTTCTAAAAATCTAACTTTAGGTTCTCGAAAACACTTTCTCCCGGAGAGCCCCTTCAGTCCAGATGATCGCCGGCTGCACCAGAAGATTTCGAAGTTACTCTCCGATACTCTTTTGAGACCTCGTGCCCGTTGCTTTTGCAATTCCCTACCACCGAAATATCCCTATGGATAAATACATACACATGTCATTCCTACTTTTATTCCCAGTTGATCTTGTTATTACAAGATACCCCGAAATTCTCTTTATGGTTCGGAGAATACTTTGTGCCTACTGCCTTGTAGTTCTTTGCCACCTGAATAACCCTACGAATAATTTCTCGCACTTGGCGAGTATCCGCCCATCCCAGTTGATTCATGTATTTCATAAAGGTCTTTGAAATACTATTCGATCCTCCAAAATTCCTTAGTAGCTTATTGCTCTGCAATACTTGTCTGCTTGCATTATGGATGCTTTCCATATGTCTGGCAATATTCGTTAGTATCCTTAGACACCGTCATTTTGATCCTATTGATTCAACATGAGTGCAAATGCACACAATCGTCAGTTGATCCTTTTAAATTATATATCCGGCTCAGACGTCATTTTGAACATGAGCTTATTCTTGACCAATCTATTTGCCGTCAATTGTACCCTTAGGTCTATTGAACTTATCCACCCTTGATCAGAGCGTCTGCTGCTGATCCTTCGATTTGGAAATCATAATTCCTCTGATATCTAAGCATTGAATCATTCAGATGTTCTATAATCTGATGCCCTTGCATTCTTTCTTCAACTAGTTGTGTGCTGATGCTCACATCAGCTCCGCTATGGACCGTCGGACCCTTTGTTGGATTTTATTCGACACCGTCCTTCTTATTCGATAACCTTGTGAGCTTTTCCTCGGATACATAATGCCTTTGGTAAATTGTATCCCCTGCTTTTGTCAACCATGCTGCACTTTCGAGCTTGTATTATTTACTCCTGAGGTTGTGGTATATGTTTGTACGATGCCCCGATGGGTTGAACCTATGCCTTCCCTAATCTGTGTGAACCCGAAAGATTTCACGGGTCATACTTATCTGGTATTGTACCAGGTAAAACTTTCAACAACTAATGTCATTTTCTAAATACGAGAGGTGAATGAAAGGTTATGTGTTGAACAAGTGGGAGTCGACCTTGAACCTTGTGTTCATGCCCATGGACCCGATGTATACCTTATCATGGAAGCTTCTCTTAAAATAATTATCCCCTTGTTATAAGTTCATCTTGTATCTGTGGATGTGGTTTCGACCATGCTTCTTCTTGATTCCATTTCTCGTGCAAGTTTGAGCACTTGTCTTCTGCAGAGCATTACCCTAGTCCAACCTCTACTTTGATCTATCGTCGAGTATTACCCCCCTGGTATCTCGAGATTATCATGGAACTGCATAACTTCTTATGAGTTCTTCATCAAGTGCTACATTCTCACTGATTCCAATTTTTCACGGGCTTTGAGTTATTAAACACTCAAAGACACCGATAACTGACTCAAGTCCGCACCGTGATTAATCAACGCTTGGTAACCTTCATTAATTATGACTTTGGACTCGATCACGTCATTCCTAGCCTGCTTAGCTATATCCTTGTCGTGCCGTTTTTAACTGTGCTACCTGGTCCTTCCTCACGGAGCAAAAATTTCGACGGTGAGCTAATCTTACGTCGATCTGCCTCGTCATATCAATTGTCCTTGAACGACAAGCTTGATTTCGAGTTCGTGTCGTACCTATGGTTTCAATAACTCTTCGCTTCATCATTCCGTTGACTTGATGTCATCGCCGATCGGTTACATCTTCTTGAAACCTCTCGACAAATGTGTCGTGATCATCATCAACATTCTGAGGTCTTCCAGGATATCAATTGAATTCTTGATGATAAATACCATCCTTACCCCTCGATGACTTGTATTATCATCGTCGACATCATTGCCTTCCCTCCGACACAAACTTGATCTTGTTATGGAGCTCCTTGCTATCCGGCCTATGTTATGTTCCACCTTAAATTATTATCATCTTTCATATGAAGGACGTTGTGAGAAATGCTCCACCTCTTAAGAATTCTTGTTATAGTATTACTTCACGCCATCTCCGTTCATTTCTTGGTCCCCGTGTGGTTACTAATCGGAATACTGGCTATCGAACTTTCAGGTGTAAATCCAAAACTTCTAGCAACTCTATTGCTTGGAAGTGAATGGTCGATAGTTTCATTCTACTTATTTTGTTCATTTAGTCACCATTCTAACATTGATCGTGCGACCCAGCGCATATTTCGGGTGCACCTTGCAACCGATATTTAACTGTGTATGTTTTCCTCGAGCATACATCATTATATCATTTGATCTGACAAATGTTATCTCCTTCTTCACATAACCGTGGAAATCCATCTTTTTGGATACCTCGTTGAATTATTGCTGAGTCCATCAACTACCTCCTCATCCTCTCCTTGGCTAAATGATGAATCCCTTCGTGTATCCAGAGTCTGACCTTTGATTGAAGACCATGTCAATGCTATCTCAAAGCATGTCTGTGGTACTCCGATTTTCAAAGAGAACATTTGAAGCCCAATGCTAAATGTTTCCTACTCAATTACCCAAACACCACTGTATGGGTAATGTCATGAAACCCCCCCCCCCCTTACCAAAAGGGTTTTCTACATTATATCCTGTCAAGGAAATCATGCTTTGCTTGTCCTTGGGAAGGATATACCGTATGTGTTTAAACACATTTTCCTTTCCATTGTTCTGTTTAATCTGATACATATGTTTTCCTTTCCATTGTTTGGTTTAATCTTTCTTGTGATCTATATGATCTAAGCAGTAATATTCTCCTGCTTTTGTAAGCACCTCGGTGTACAACTCTGTTAGTAAGAACCTGTTACTATTGTTGATGAAATTCCGGTAACCACCGATGGACGAGAACTTTGCCTATTGGTCCGCCTCGTTCAACGAGCAAGGAAAATGGTTCTCTTCGTCCCTCGCCCTTGGTACCGATGTTGTTGCTGACATAACCGACAGACTATCCTCTGACATGCCTTGCTTACATGATCGGGCAAGATGTCGCCGCCCTTCCTACTTTTAACCCACATGGTGGGCCCATAACCCACAGTTCCACAGGACCGAAAACTGACTCTCCTGTACACCCCTGTTGCTGAAGTTATTTCTTGCGTTTGGCTTCGTATGTAATTCGTGAACCAACTTCCTGGTGATCCATTCCGGTATCAGACGCAATACTTATTCTCGTTGCTCTGGACCCCTTTCACACTTTGTTCAGGCAACGAACGATTGCCTATGCTCTTGAAACTTCTATTTTGCACCTTCTTACTTTGCTCTCGATATTGTCTTAGATTTCAATTTGAGAGTTACTTTCCGCTACCTTCCTCGTTGTTGTCTACCAGATAGTCTACCCTACAGAGGTCCATTCTTTCGGTATACCCCCTTAATCTTTTGTTAGTATGATGAAGACTCTGAAGGAAGGATGGCCACTTCATCATGATGACCTGGAGCAGAGAAATGAAGAAATCACCAAAAGGGATCAACTACTTCGGGAAGAGCAACCAAGACCGAGAAGAATCGTTCGAATTTCGTAACCAGAACTTTCCCCCTTACTCCCCTCTTAAATCTCGGGACGAGATTTCTTGTAGTGAAGGAGAATTGTGACGCCCGGATAATCAAGCTACAGTAACCTCTGCTAATGATGCCACGTCACCTCAATTACTGTTGCTAATCTGGCGTTAGTTTGAAACTGGTTCGAATTCAAATTCAAAATAAAGTCAAACAATAAAAGTTTTCAAATATTAAAACTGAAGTGTTCGAAATATAGCAAATAAATCATAGATGATTGTGGTGGTGGAACCACATTTTTTATAAATTATTTAAATGAACAAAAATAAATAAAACAACAGCTAAAACAATTAAATAAATGCCTTTTATTAAATAGAAAATATTAAATTATTTTATTTGGGTTTAAAATTTTGTGGTAGTGGTGTAATTAGTAAAACTAATTTAGGTACTAATGATATGTTTTACAAAACTAAAATAAATTGGAAACTAAAATAAAACAGAAAAGATAAAACAAATAAAAAAGAAAAGAAATCAAAAGGCAAACACCTCCCGGCCCAACCGGGCCACGGCCCAACCGGCCGCCCACTAGGCCGGCCCACTTCCCGCTCCTACTAACTCCCCCGAAACCCTAACCTCCTCCCCACTCGCTCCCACTACCCCGATCCAGTTCTGGATCGGGATCGATCCCCATCGGCCCTCGCCCGAGGCAACCGTGCCCTCGAACCCCACCGACGCCAATGCCGCACCCCCCCACCGCCGGACCTCGCAGGCGCCCCGGTGCCCGCTGCCGTCGCCGGACCTCCCGCGTCTCTCCCTCGCAGGATTGATCACGCCGCCCGTCACCCCTGCCGCTCGCCGGATCGCCACCTCACCGGAGCTGCCCCACCGTCGTCTCCATCAACGCACGTCGTCCTCGTCTTCCTCCTCGACCCCCGCTGACGTTTCCCTACAAACCCGCGGTGAGGCCTTCCTCCCGGCCTCTCCTCCTTCCTCCCACGCACGTCACGGCACCATCCGCGCCCGGACGCGCCCTCGCACCGCGGTCGCCGCGCACGGTTGCGTGCGTTGTGCGCCCCTCGCACGTCCTGGCCTAGTGCCCGGCCGCGCCTCTTTCCCCCCGTTCCCTATTGCGAACTGCGGTTGTTTCGGTCACGGCCGCCTTTGGTCGCCACCGCTTCGCCCGCGCCTACCACCGCCCTTGCCGCTCGGCTCCGCCCACCACCGCTCCGCGTTGAGTACCGCAGCCGCCAACTGCTGCGTCGCCGTTCCCCTGCTCCCGTGCGTCGCCCCATCCCCTACCTCCCGGGCGAGCCTGCCTTCCCGTGGCCTCGCAACTGTCGCCTCAGGCGGCCGGCCTCGCCGTGCCCATGGCCAGCGCCTCCCCATCGATCTGGGTGGATGCCCAATCGGGCTGGACGCCAGCGCCCATAACCCGCACGCCCGTTAAGGCTCCCATGGGGCCTATGACACGGGGGACCCACGTCCAGAAAGGTTTTTTTAAGAGAATTAAAAAAATTAAAATAAAGAAATAAAAATATTAATTAATTAACTAAATAATTAACTTAATTAATCCTATTTAGTTAAACTAATTAAGCGTGATTAACCTAAAATACATAATTAACCTATCTAATCTGTTAGTTAGGGTGATGTGTCTATGACAGACGGGACCCACACGTCAGTTTGACCCAGTCAACCCTCTGCTGATGTCATGCTGACCTCAACAATCACTGTTCTGGATAATGTTGAATTAAAATATTTAAATTAATCCTAAAATGATTTAAATCTTTTAAAAATCATATAAAATAAACCGTAGCTCAGATGAAAATACTTTCTACATGAAAGTTGCTTAGAACGACGATACGAATCCGGATACACGGCCCGTTCATCCGCCACACACCCCTAACATATCAAACTCGCAACTTTCCCCCTCCGGTTCATCTGACCGAAAACGCGAAACACCGGGGATACTTTCCCGGATGTTCTCCCCCTTTGTCGGTATCACCTACTACCGCGATTGGGCACACCTAGCATCATGCTTTGTCATGTCATGCATCGTCATGCATTTGTTTGCATTGTATTTATTGTTTCTTCCCCCTCTTCTCTCGCTAGACACCGAGACCGACGCCGCTGCTACCCAGTACGACTACGGTGTTGACGACCCCTCCTTGCCAGAACAATCAGGCAAGCCCCCCCCCCCTTGATCACCAGATATCGCTTATTCTTCTCTATACTGCTTGCATTAGAGTAGTGTAGCATGTTACTGCTTTCCGTTAATCCTATTCTGATGCATAGCCTGTCATTGTTGCTACAACTGTTGATACCTTACCTACAATCCTAAATGCTTAGTCTAGGATGCTAGATTATCATTAGTGGCCCTACACTCTTGTCCGTCTGCCATGCTATAATACTGGGCCGTGATCACTTCAGGAGGTGATCACGGGCATATACTATATACTTTACACTGTTACATTACCTGTGATACTGTTCGGAGATGGGGGCTGAAGGGGCAGGTGGTTCCACCCAGGTAGTGGTGGGCCTGGGTTCGCGACGGCCCTCGACTATTACTTTGTTGCGGAGCGACAGGGCAGGTTGAAACCACCTAGGAGAGAGGTGGGCCTGGCCCTGGTCGGCGTTTGCGGATACTTAACACACTTAACGAGATCTTGGTATTTGATCTGAGTCTGGCCACTGGTCTATATGCACTAACCATCTACGCGGGGACAATTATGGGCACTCGACGTCGTGGTATCAGCCGAATCCTTCATGACGTCAGCGACTGAGCGACGCGCGCCGGGTTGGACTAGAACGCCTACTCTTGTATAAGGGAGGCTAGGTCTGCTCACCGGCCGCGTTCGCAACATGCAGTTGTGCAAAGGGCGATGGGCCCAAACCCATGCGCCATAGGATTTAGATCGGCGTGCTGACCTCTCTGTTGTGCCTAGGTAGGGCTGCGACGTGTTGATCTTCCGAGGCCGGGCATGACCCAGAAAAGTGTGTCCGGACAAAGGGGATCGAGCGTGTTGGGATATGTGGTGCACCCCTGCAGGGAAGTTAATCTATTCGAACCGATCCCCCCGAGCCGATGCAACCCAGGATGTCGAGCCGGCCGGGCCTGGCAGCAAATGGGCTACCCTCGATTTCGCCATTCGGAATCGAAGGCCCGGATTTTCCTTGCAGCTCGCTCTCACTGGACGGGGCTGCAGACCCAGCCGAAGGCCCATTATCCACCTGCACCGAGGCCAGGGGCGGGGAGGCTGAGGCGGCCCAAGGATAGGCCCAGCCGAGGGGAGCCAGTCGAGCCCCAGGATTGAGCCCATAGGAGGCGGCGTCTCCATGTGCACCTAGACTACCAGCGCGGTTCGTCAGCAGCATGGATTGGCAAGGCAGGATGCTCCATATCCACCTTGGTGCCCGAGCATTGCCCCACTTATGAGAGGCCAAAGCGCAAGAGAAGAGGCCCAGGGGTCGCATTGACGCATGGTAGCTGAGGCGTTTCCTCATCAGGAACCAGCGGCGGGGTCCGCTCAGAGCCATAGGCATCCACATCCATATCCATCAGACCAGGGCACATGCCACCAACTGTCCCCTCCTTTTTGCCAGCTGACACCCGTTGCAGATCCGCAGCAGCCGAGTTTTCATGAAAGTGGAAATTTGCAGGACCTGAGCAAACGGCTGCAGCTCCTAAGCCAGCCACTTCAGCTTTGTCCGTGGTAGGCCGCAGCGTGCCAGGATGGCCAGGCTGACCGGGGAGATGCCCCACATCAGCCGTCTCAGCAGGCAGAAAAGGGTCCACAACTCGCGCTCGTCCGCCGGAAAAATTGCCAGCCGCCGGTGAGGGGCGCCTGTCCCCGCCAGTGACCGCCGGCCGGGCGTCCCATCTTGTGCGTCTTCCGCCTTGCAAACTTGCGCCATTTTGGCCGCGCCCACTGAAAGTGCAACTATCCCTAGGTGGTTTTGGTAATTCATAACAACATATAGCTCATTGAGCTAATACTAGTCCAAGATAATTATTTCAGGAAAGCTCAATGATTGGCATGGCATGGATGTGAAAGTGGAACCCTCAAAATGCTAAGGACAATGGATTGGCTCAAGCTCAAAAGCTCAAAACTCTTCATTTTATATTTTAGTGATCCAAGATCACATTGAGTCCATAGGAAAAGCCAATACTATTAAGGAGGGATGAGGTGTTGCTTAATGAGCCTCTTGCTTCATGTGCTTAGTGATATGCTCCAAAAATCCTCAACTACTTTCCCATATCCACATATGACCTAAACTCTAAGCCAAACTCGGTCCTACCGATTCTTCCTATCCGACGCCACCGAGTTTCACTTGTCATTAGCCACTGCCAAACCCTAGCAATTCGGTTCTACCGATAAGGATCTCGGTCCCACCGAGATGGGGTTGCAAACTCTCTGTTTCCCTTTCATCGGTCCCACCGAGATTGCAATGTAAACTCAGTGTTTCCCCTTTGTAACTTTTCGGTCTCACCGAGTTCCACTCGGTCTCACCGAAAGAGCGAATCGGTCCCACCGAGTTTGCCTGACCAACTCTCTGGTTAGCTAATTACCAAATTCGGTCCCACCGAGTTTGTGTAATCGGTCTCACCGAGATTACGTTTTGCCCAAACCCTAACCGAATCGGTCCTACCGAGTTGCATGTCAGTCCCACCGAAATTCCTAACGGTCACTAGGTTTACTATTTCGGTCAGACCGAGTTGTCTGATTCGGTCCCACCGAGATTGGTAAATTGTGTGTAACGGTTGGATTTTTTGTGGAGGCTATATATACCCCTCCACCTCTTTCTCATTCAATGAGAGAGCCATCAGAACACACACACCATTCCAACTCATATGTTCTGAGAGAGAACCACCTACTCATGTGTTGAGACCAAGACATTCCATTCCTACCATATGAACCTTGATCTCTAGCCTTCCCAAGTTGCTTTCCACTCAAATCTTATTTCCACCAAATCCAAATCCTATGAGAGAGAGTTGAGTGTTGGGGAGACTATCATTTGAAGCACAAGAGCAAGGAGTTCATTACCTACACACCATTTGTTACTTCTTGGAGAGTGGTGTCTCCTAGATTGGCTAGGTGTCACTTGGGAGCCTCCGACAAGATTGTGGAGTTGAACCAAGGAGTTTGTGAGGGCAAGGAGATCGCCTACTTCGTGAAGATCTATCGCTAGTGAAGCAAGTCCTTCGTGGGCGATGGCCATGGTGGGATAGACAAGGTTGCTTCTTCGTGGACCCTTTGTGGGTGGTTGATTCTTCGTGGACCCTTCGTGGGTGGAGCCCTTCATGGACTCGCGCAACTGTTGCCTTGGATGGAGCCCTGTGTGGACTCACGCAACCGTTACCCTTCGTGGGTTGAAGTCTCCATCAACGTGGATGTAGGATAGCACCACCTATCCGAATCACGGGAAAAACATCCGTGTCTTCAATAGCGTTTGAATTCTCCAAACCCTTCCCTTTACATTCTCGCAAGTTGCATGCTTTACTTTTTGCTGCCCATAAACTCTTTGCATGCTTGCCTGAATTGTGTGATGATTGCTTGACTTGTCCTAAAATAGCTAAAATCTGCCAAGAACTAAAATTGGGAAAAGGTTAAGTTTTTATTTGGTCAAGTAATCTAATCACCCCCCCTCTAGACATACTTTCGATCCTACAAGTGGTATCAGAGCTTTGGTCTCCATTTGCTTGATCTCCATAGCTTTTGGTAGTCATAGCCTTGGTTTCACAACCCAGGAGAGTATGGCGTCTAGCGAGGGAAATTATCACCGTAGAGGTCCTTACTTTGATGGTACTAATTTTGCTAGTTGGAAGCATAAAATGAAAATGCATATTCTTGGACATAACCCCGCTGTTTGGGCTATTGTGTGTGTTGGTTTGCAAGGTGACTTCTTTGATGGGAGAGAACCAAACCGTGAAGCTACCGCGAATGAGTTGAAGATGTTGCAATACAATGCTCAAGCTTGTGATATTCTTTTGAACGGATTATGCCCAGAAGAATTCAACAAAATCAGCCGCCTTGAGAATGCAAAGGAAATTTGGGACACTTTGATTGATATGCACGAAGGTACCGACTCCGTCAAGGAATCCAAGTTGGATGTGCTTCAAAGCCAACTTGACAAGTTCAAGATGAAGGATGGTGAAGGTGTCGCTGAAATGTACTCTAGGCTTGCTCTCATCACAAATGAGATTGCCGGCTTAGGAAGTGAAGAGATGACCGATAGATTCATCATCAAGAAGATCCTAAGAGTCTTGGATGGAAAATATGATACCGTGTGCACCTTGATCCAAATGATGCCCAATTACAAAGATCTCAAGCCAACGGAAGTGATTGGAAGAATTGTTGCTCATGAGATGTCACTTAAGGATAAAGAGGAACTTCACAACAAGTCAAGTGGTGCCTATAAAGCCTCATGTGAAGCCCCTACATCATCAAGTGAGAAACAAGACTTCAATGAAGAATTGAGCTTAATGGTGAAGAACTTCAACAAGTTCTACAAGAGTAGAAGCAAAGATAGAAGCTCCAAGTCAAGGTCCTACAATGACAAAAGATCTTCTAGTCAAGAGAGAAACTGTTACAATTGTGGAAGACCCGGACACTATTTCAACGAGTGTACGGCTCCCTACAAGAGAAGAGAAGATTCTTCAAAAAGAAGAAGCAAAGGATCACCACCAAGAGAGAGAAGGAGTAGAGATGATCGTTATGAACGAAGATACTCACGGAGAAACAAGGATTCGGAAAGGAAGGAAAAATCATCAAGGAGCTACACAAGACGAAGACATCAAGCTCATGTTGGTGAATGGGTATCCGGCTCCGACTCCGACAGCCACTCCGAGAGAAGTTATCACTCCGACTCCGAAGATACTCAAGATGAAGGTGTTGCCGGTCTAGCACTTGTTTCAACTAACTCCTACGACATATTTGACTCACCAAATGAAGGAATTGGAAGATGCTTCATGGCCAAAGGTCCTAAGGTAACACACCCCGAGTATGTTGATTTCAATAGTGATGAAGATGACTTGTTAGGTGATGATTTGCTTGGTGACAACTCTAGTGATGAATACTATGATGAAAGACCAATTAATCATGCTAATCAAGATAAAACGAATGACAATGATAAGGAGAAGATTGAGGCTCTAACTAAAGAACTAAAAACTCTTAAGTTAGCTCATGATACTATTTTCGAAGATCATCGAGAACTTTTAAGAGCTCATGAGAAGCTACGCTTTGAAAAGCTCAATCTTGAGCAAGAGCATGAGTTCTTAAAGGCAATGAATGATGATCTCCGCAAGAAAAGTTCTTCTTACATTGCCAAGCGTTTACTCTTATCCACTTACATGCCTCAAGTCAAATCTAACAAGAAAGATTCTTCCACTAGTAGTAACAATGATCATGCTAAATCCAATATTGTTGCTTCTAGTAGTTCTCTTGATTCCACTAATGATTCTCTTAGCCAAGTTACACTTGAGCAAGAAAATAGCTTATTGAAGGGAATTATAGAGAAAGGAGTGTACAAAAGCCTTGCCGGGAGTAAGCAATTCGAGGAAATTGTGCGCAAGCAAGGAATGCACCGGAAGAATCAAGGTATTGGTTTTGAACGAAAGTTCAATGCCAGTGGAGTTGAATGGGAAGAAGATCAATACCCCAAGACAAAGTTTGTCCCTCAACAAGAGAAGTTTTTCAAGGGGACACAAGCTCAAGATGATCTTCCACCACAAGACTACGAGCAAAAAGGCAAGAACAAGCTTCAAGAGGAAATTGATGCATTTGAAGAAGCTCCTAAGACCTTAGTCAAGTGGATTCCCAAGACTACCTCAAGTTCCACTTCAACAAGTACGACTACAACTCCAAGGATTCCCATCAAGATGATGTGGATCCAAAAGAAGAAGAGCTAGAGAGTTCTTGAGGGTGACTCCGCCAACATACTTCACTCTTATCATTTTGGCAAGAACAAGTGCAATCAACTTCCACATCTTGCACTAGTTCAAGGAGTCACAAACCCTCTTGTTGGTAAGACAAGGGACAAGGTAACCTAAAAGTTTTCATGGAAATCATCTTCTGTGTGCATCACTCTATGTCTATGGATATCCTTGTTTGTTCCTTATGGGACTAACCCATGTAGGTATTGAAAGTGCAATTCACTCAAATGGATAGCTCCAATAGATCTACATCAACATTGAGCATCCACATCTTCAATGTCTACATGAAGTCATCATCGACAAAACCCAAGGTTAGTTCATCCCTCTTAGGGGGGATATCACATCTAGGGGGAGCTTTACTCTAAGACTGAGCTAAAGCAACTCTAAAGATGTGAACAAAACAATGCTTTATGTAAAAGTGGTAACCCCACTTGAGCTTAAACGATGAGTATGACCTACGATCAAGTGTTCTCACTTGACTCCTAAGTCAATATACTCATATATAGATGACCTAGTCATCGCAAATTGCTTGATAGATGCTAGAATTGGTTGTGCATGCTTTGCCACATATTTCATTTGCTATCTTATTGTGTGAGCATGCTGATTGCATATTTTACTCATTCAAGGACATCCACTTGTTGCTTTAATTGTTCGGCTTTATCTTCTTTTGCCAAGTGGATGGACAAGAATGCCTAAGAACCTCCTCTAGCTATCTATGCTTTTCTCGTCTCAAACTCTATTCATGCTGCATCACAAAATTTGATCAAGTCAGATTCGAACCACTCTGTGTGAGGAGCGCTCGGAGTCCCCGATTCGTCATAGACTTAAACTTCCAAAACCTCTTTATGATTCTCGGTCTGACCGATACTCCACTTTCGGTCCTACCGAGATCATTAAGTTGATCTAAGTTTTCAATCTCGGTGCAACCGATTTGAACCTTTCGGTCTCACCGAGTTTCAGTAACTGCACGCAGTTATGAATCTCGGTGCCACCGAGTTATTCAACTCGGTCACACCGACAGGGTCGGGCTATATATAGTCACGGGCAAAATTTGGAAATTCCTCCGAACCCCTTCGCCCGCGCGATAGCCTGCTCTGCCCTTGAGGTCTCCGGATCGTCTTCTCGCCGCCAGCAGCCTCCAGTCGCTGGTCTCCGTCGCCGTCAACGGGATTTCTGCCCAGCCGTTGCCGCCGTAGCAAGTCCACGCCGAACTAGGGTATGGACTTGATCTTTGTGCTATTCCTCAATCTGATTCCTAGCACATTGTGATCATATTGTTTCTGGCCACGTTTGATAAACTTCTATCCAGTCAAAACGCTCATAGATTAGGTTTGATTCGAAAATTCTAGGTTTAGGTTTCCGCCGAAACCATCTCGGACCCACCGAGTTGAAAAACTCGGTCCCACAAATTTGGCTTATGCCATTGCACAAGTGAGACTCGGTCTGACCGAGAATTACTTATCGGTGTGACTGATTTTTGAACCCAGTGAAACCCTAGCAGTCTCGGTGCCACCGAACTGTGACTCGGTCCTACCGAGTTCACTAGTTTAGGTTCCAAAACTGCTTCGGTATCACCGAGTTTGAAAATCGGTGGATCCGAGATGATTTCAGTGGGAAACTAAAACTAAGTTTTTGGATCATTCTTTTTGCAAAAAATCTCTGCATTTTGTGATGCTCATCCACTCTATCTCTTCTATAATCTATTCACAGGGTCAGTAGTCAGTTTGCAGCATGTCAGACCAGAGTGATAGCCAGAATCTGTCAGAGCAGCAAGTGGTGATGAGTGAGGGCACTAGTCCCTCTAGTTCATCCGATGAAGGCAGCAGGAGCACTCCTAGCAATTTGCCAAAGGCTGCCACGAGACAAAGGAAGAAGAAAACCTCAGATTCAGAAGATGAGGACTATGTGGCAGAGGAAGAGGCCACTTCCAAGAGAGTTGAGCCAGCTCAAGGCTCAAAGCCAGGCCTGAAAATCAAGAGGCCAGCAGGCAGGCAACCCATGTCAAAGGCTAGAGCCTCAACTGAGAAGCCTTCTCCCATTGAGCCCGTTGCAGCTGAGGGCAAGAAGAGGAAGGAAAGAGTGAAGAAGACTGTAGCCAGAGTGCTTGGGAAAGCCTCCATCATGGTAGAAGAGGAGGAGGAAGAAGAGGCAGCTGCACCAACGCCCAAGGCAGCCAAACTTATGGGAGATGCCATAAGGTCAGGGGGAGCTGCATCCAAGCCCAAGGAAGCACCAAAGGCTGCATCTAAGCCTAAGAGTGCACCAAAGAGGAACACACGGAGCATTCCTGCAGCTGAGAAGAACAAGGCCCCAGTGTCTGAGACTGTTGCTGAGGATGAGGAAGAGAATGTCCTTTGGAAGCTCAAGCCCAAGATCCCAGACCACAACGATGCTCATCCTGTGGCTGAGGATATGAAGCTCAGGAGAGACTCAGGGCTCAGGAAGTGGAGAGAAGCAGACCCATATGCTTCTAGGAGAAGGACTACAGTGGACTACAGATTTCATACCAAGGAGCAGCAAGATTTCTATGAGACAGTGCTACTTGACAAGAAGCCAATCGTATGTGACATGAGATGGGTCGACTGGACCTATATCAAGGACAATGAAGAGTACTACCCAGGAGTTCAGGACAACTTCAAGGCGTGTGGAGTAGAGGACTTTGTTGGGCAGAAGCTCACAAAGTGGAACGAGGAACTGATCATGCAATTCTACTCCACAGCACACTTTTATCCGGATGGCAGGATCACATGGATGTCAGAAGGTACAAGGTACAACTCTACTGTTGAAGAATGAGCGAAGCTGATCAATGCCCCAGAGGAGCAAGCAGATGACTTGGACATTTATGCCAAGAAAAAGATGGACCACAACTCCATGTCCAACATGTACAAGGAGATTCCGAATGAAGCACTTGACACGTTCAAGTTTGGCTCAGTGCATTATCTGCTCTCAGGATTGCCTACGATCAACTGGATCCTTAGGCACACCCTTCTGCCCAAGTCTGGAGATCACAAGATGATCAGAGGTCACGCGATCAATTTGCTTCATGTTTTTGATGTGCCTCAAAAATTCAAAGTTATG
Source organism: Triticum urartu (assembly GCF_056163025.1). NCBI lineage: Eukaryota > Viridiplantae > Streptophyta > Magnoliopsida > Poales > Poaceae > Triticum > Triticum urartu. The sequence continues at coordinate 106,481,026 of NC_141875.1, read as the reverse complement.
AGCCTCATAGTGGAAACGATCAAAAGGACTGCGGCAGATCAGAAGAGGAGCTGTGGATATGCCCCTCAGATTCAGGAGCTTATCAACTCCAAGATGGGCACGGGCGTATATTTGTTGGATAAGGAACGCCTGCCCATCCGTACAGATTTCGAGGACAATGAAGTTGTTATGACTGAGAATGAACCATCATCTGCTCAAGCATTTGCAAAGAAGGAGAAGGCAAAGAAGGAGAAAGCTACCAGGATGCCTACTCAAGCGGAGGCATCTGATTACTTCCTGAAAACCAAACAAGAGCAGCTCAGTTACTTGATTACGTCCACCCTGCGGATTGAGCAGAGTATAGCCACCCTGACTCAGAACCAGGCGAGCTTAGAGAGGATCATGGAACAAAGATTCTATGACTTGGACATCAAGGTGACAGAGATACAGACTGCCGTGGAGCAGCTCCAGGACGACATGAATGAGAGGAGAGGCAGGACCACGACTCATGCTTTTGCGAGGGTGCCACGAGGTCCGAGGTCGTCTGCACTGCCAATTGCTGACACCAGAGCTACAACGTCTGCACCAGCCACAGCCTCCGTTCCACCAGCTCCAGCATCCACTTCAGCCTCGACTCCGACCACGTCTACCGAAGGCTTTGTCCTTGGAGTGCTCCGGACTCCACCACCACCTGAAGATCAAGCCTGAGCGTCGATCTAGTGCTATGCATTTTTCTAGGAACTTTTTGGTAACTTGTTGCCAAAGGGGGAGAAGATGTATAGATCATAGGCTTCGAGAGAGAGTGTGCTTTTCTCTCTTGCTTTATTTGGTGGTTTCTCGAACTTGTTTGCTTTTGAGTGCTTGAGATATTATGCTTGTGAGACATTGATGATCATGTGTTTGATCATAAGCTACACTTAATGTTTGCTTAATTCTTGCTTAATGCTATTATCCTATCTGTCTTGTGTGATCTTTTATTATTCCTGGTGATGAGTGCATGTATTTCATTCTTATCATTTTGAGCGCTCCACCAAGATGTATGTGACATGGAAGAGTAACCATGACTCTAACTCTTTGTACATTTGCAGTCCAAAGCAAATTTTAAATATGCACAAATTTAAGGGGAGCTCTTACTTATCACATACTTCTCAAAGCGACGATATATTTCATGCTTATTATCTTTTGTCGAAGCTTTGATCTATATGTTGTCATCAATTACCAAAAAGGGGGAGATTGAAAGTGCAACTATCCCTAGGTGGTTTTGGTAATTCATAACAACATATAGCTCATTGAGCTAATACTAGTCCAAGATAATTATTTCAGGAAAGCTCAATGATTGGCATGGCATGGATGTGAAAGTGGAACCCTCAAAATGCTAAGGACAATGGATTGGCTCAAGCTCAAAAGCTCAAGACTCTTCATTTTATATTTTAGTGATCCAAGATCACATTGAGTCCATAGGAAAAGCCAATACTATTAAGGAGGGATGAGGTGTTGCTTAATGAGCCTCTTGCTTCATGTGCTTAGTGATATGCTCCAAAAATCCTCAACTACTTTCCCATATCCACATATGACCTAAACTCTAAGCCAAACTCGGTCCTACCGATTCTTCCTATCCGACGCCACCGAGTTTCACTTGTCATTAGCCACTGCCAAACCCTAGCAATTCAGTTCTACCGATAAGGATCTCGGTCCCACCGAGATGGGGTTGCAAACTCTCTGTTTCCCTTTCATCGGTCCCACCGAGATTGCAATGTAAACTCAGTGTTTCCCCTTTGTAACTTTTCGGTCTCACCGAGTTCCACTCGGTCTCACCGAAAGAGCGAATCGGTCCCACCGAGTTTGCCTGACCAACTCTCTGGTTAGCTAATTACCAAATTCGGTCCCACCGAGTTTGTGTAATCGGTCTCACCGAGATTACGTTTTGCCCAAACCCTAACCGAATCGGTCCTACCGAGTTGCATGTCAGTCCCACCGAAATTCCTAACGGTCACTAGGTTTACTATTTCGGTCAGACTGAGTTGTCTGATTCGGTCCCACCGAGATTGGTAAATTGTGTGTAACGGTTGGATTTTTTGTGGAGGCTATATATACCCCTCCACCTCTTTCTCATTCAATGAGAGAGCCATCAGAACACACACATCATTCCAACTCATATGTTCTGAAAGAGAACCACCTACTCATGTGTTGAGACCAAGACATTCCATTCCTACCATATGAACCTTGATCTCTAGCCTTCCCAAGTTGCTTTCCACTCAAATCTTATTTCCACCAAATCCAAATCCTATGAGAGAGAGTTGAGTGTTGGGGAGACTATCATTTGAAGCACAAGAGCAAGGAGTTCATTACCTACACACCATTTGTTACTTCTTGGAGAGTGGTGTCTCCTAGATTGGCTAGGTGTCACTTGGGAGCCTCCGACAAGATTGTGGAGTTGAACCAAGGAGTTTGTGAGGGCAAGGAGATCGCCTACTTCGTGAAGATCTATCGCTAGTGAGGCAAGTCCTTCGTGGGCGATGGCCATGGTGGGATAGACAAGGTTGCTTCTTCGTGGACCCTTTGTGGGTGGTTGCTTCTTCGTGGACCCTTCGTGGGTGGAGCCCTTTGTGGACTCGCGCAACCGTTGCCCTTGGGTGGAGCCCTGTGTGGACTCACGCAACCGTTACCCTTCGTGGGTTGAAGTCTCCATCAACGTGGATGTAGGATAGCACCACCTATCCGAACCACGGGAAAAACATCCGTGTCTTCAATAGCGTTTGAATTCTCCAAACCCTTCCCTTTACATTCTCGCAAGTTGCATGCTTTACTTTCCGCTGCCCATAAACTCTTTGCATGCTTGCCTGAATTGTGTGATGATTGCTTGACTTGTCCTAAAATAGCTAAAATCTGCCAAGAACTAAAATTGGGAAAAGGTTAAGTTTTTATTTGATCAAGTCGTCTAATCACCCCCCCTCTAGACATACTTTCGATCCTACACCCACCGTGCCCACTGCTTCCACCGCTGTCCCCGCCGCCGCCCGGGAAGTGCAGACGAGAGTGCACTGGTCCACGAGGCCTCGCCAGCGGGAAGGTGCCGTCTTCAAAGTCCAGGTTCCGGATGTACCGCCACTTGATGATCTCGGGGGAGAAGCTGTCAGAGGGGATGCCGCTCATCCCGCTGCAAGAGCTGGAGTTGCTATCAGGACTGCTTGCCAGCGAAGGGGAGAAGTCGTGCACCCAGTCCAGGTGGATGAGGACTGGATGCGCCAGCAGCTTCACCGGGCCAGAGCGGGACAGAGCCTCAGCAAAGATGCCAAGCTCCGAGAAGTGCCTGTCCGGCGAAGGCGGGCCTCTTGGCTCCTCCAGAAGCAGCGAGCCCTTAGTCGTGAGCCGGCTGACATCTTGCATCCACACCCAGAGCTTGAAGCATGCCGTCTCTTCTTCACTCTGGCAGGCATGATCGATCTCGTCGAAGAGGACCTCGCCGGCGAACAAAGACGAGACCGACTGCCAGCGCCAGTCACTCTCCAAAACTCCCTCCAAACAGACACGAACCCGGTAGCGCAGCCGCGCGACCGTCGCCGAGCGGAATCTGGTCCAAGGCAGGATGTTGAAGGAGACCGGCCCAAGCACCAGGGGCCCTTGCACCGCGAGGATACGAGCGCGCACCGTAGGGTCGACAAACCGGAAGAGCATCGTCGCTCGTCCTTCCAGGCCACAGAGATGCCGTCCTCCGCGGCCTGGAAGCGGATCGCGAGGGCACGCTTGACGTCCACTAGCATCAGCTAGGGATAGGAGCCGACGATAACCGCGACGACAGCCTGCCGGAGCAGCACCTGCTCGTCAGCCGCCACCGCGGCGGAGCGAGGTGCTACCGCCACGACCGACTCGCGGCGCACGCCACCAGGAGCAGCCATCGAAGTGAAGGAAGGCACAGAGCGAGCCACGTCCCATCGAGGGGGAGCAGCGACCACCGCTGGGCGAGGCTTGGGGAGCGGTGGCTTGGGTGGTGGAGGCGGCGCAGCAGGAGATGGGGAGCACGGTAGGGAGCACCTTCTCGCTTTGTGGCCTATCTCACCGCAGAGCAAACACACAGCCGGGTTGCGGCAACTGGCTACACGGTGGTCGGGGGAGAGGCACCGGAAACATTTGCCCCAAGCCAGCTTAAGAAGGAGCTGCTTGAAGCGGAGGTCGCCGACAGGATGCCCAGGCCTCGCCCCGACATAACTCTTCTTCTTCTTTCCACCCACCATCATCAATGCGCACCCTGTCGCGGCCATAACTCGAGGGGGCAGAGACCTCAGAGCGGATGCGCATGCGCCGGGGAGCAGGAGGTCCAGAGCAAGAATCCTTGACCGGGGGATCCACCTCGCGCGCGGCAACCAGCGCGTCCCGGTAGGAGTAGATCCGCGGCGTGACCCCAGGGCGCAGAGGAGGTAGCGGAGGGAGGGGGAGCGGGCAGGCAGACGAGGAAAGGGGCGAGACCGCTATCAGAAGAGTGGCCGGCGAGCCCGGAGTGGGAAGCGCCGGGAAGGTGTCCGCCATGGCCGGAGTGGCCAGCGGCGCAAGGGAGGGAGCTTCGCGTAACTCCATTCCCATCCGTTATGAAGATCTTATGTTTGCGCAATTTCTGAATGAAGATAACAACCAGATTATACGCAGCACGGAAATTGTTATGGTGACCTGTTGGTTCCTTTGGTGGGAACGAAGGAAGTTAGTCAATGGTGGAAAGGTTGGTACTTTTTTTTTGAACATCAGTACAGACGCAAGCGCTCATACATACGCGCACACACTCATCCCTATGAACGCACACACGCACACCCTACCTCTATGAGCACCTTCGAGAGACTGAGCCGGCATGTCATCTTGAGATTTACGAAGTCACCGTAGGCGCCTCATCGTCGACGGGAACGTCTCCTCCCACTGAAAGCGCGTCGCCGGAAATCCTGAAATAAATCCAGGATTAATGCGAGCATCAAGACTTGAACCCTGATGGGCTGGCGATACCACTGTCCCTCTAACCATTCAACTACAGGTTGGTTCGCGTGGAAAGGTTGGTACTGCAGTTCGTAGAGGGCTATGTATTCGAGGCAATGTTGCAAACTGTAATGCCCAGACAATGAAGCAGAGAAGAAATGTAAAGGATTGGACAAGACAAACTATGGGATCTGTTAAACTGAACGTAGATGCATCCTTTGATGAGGATTCAGGTTCAGAGGCCTTGCGAGCAATCGTCAGAGATGCTGGAGGGATCTTCATAGCAGCTTTAGTGAGTTATAAGCAACATGCACCGAGTATGGAGGCTTCAACAAGCTATGTTGCTCGGTTTGAGACTAGCACAAAATCTGGGTATTCATGACCTAAAGGTGGACAGTGATTCCATGAAAATAATGAATGCCATTCTTTACCCGGCGGAATACAGAGCCTCGGGAGCGGTGATTACCGATGAATGCAGGGAATTGTTAAGTTCTTTTCGCATGGCGACAATTTCTCATTGTAATTGAGAAGCTAAGGTTGCCGCACATGAGCTTGCTCACTTTTGTTCTAGGTCTAAATTGGAGGAATGGCGGGGCGTAGCTGGAGCACTTGGGTGCTCCACCCCATATATTTAAAAATAATTTAATAATTCAAAAAAAGCTAAAAAAATCTAGGATATATTTTTGAACCAAATATGACTAGGTATTGTACTCATATAAAATGTTTGGTCATGGAATAATTCTCGTTGACTTCAGGGCAAAAAGACCAAATTTATGACGACAATATAGCATAAATAGTACTTGTATCTAGCATTTTTTGGAAAATCTTTGACCACGGATACAATATAAGTCATTTCCTATTTAAATATTTTTATACGAGTGAAATACCTAGTCATGTTTGATTCCATAAAAAGTTCCGGGATTTTTTGACTTTTTTTGAATTACTAAATTATTTTTGAATATAGGGGGACGTAGCACCCAAGAGCTCCTATGCATTTTCGGGGCGTAGCTGTCATTTTTTATCCCTACTATTGTAAAGGACATGATTATTATTGAATAGAAGTCGCCTTAATCTAAAAAAAGAGCTATTTATACAAGTCCCAGAGGACACAAATGAACAGGTGCATGCTCGGATAAGGCGCTAGCGATCCGTCGCTCCAGTTGTGAAAAGCCACCGCCAACAGTTATTATAAGCAGAGATTAAACCTGGATTAATTAACTTTATTAATTCTCAACACCCCCCTAATCACTACCTATCCTTGTTGTCATACAACTTCTTGTTCAAAGTCTGAATTTTGAAAAAAAAAGTAAATTTGAAATAAATTCATGGATTTTCATACATCCATGCATTTGAAAGGTTCGTGGATTTAGGAAAAAAGTTCACATGTTCTGAAAAAGGTTCACGAATTAAAAAAAACTATGAATTAGAAAGAAGTTGGCACATTTGCAAAAAGTAAAATAATGACAAAAGAAGTATAAAAACCAAACAAAAATCTGTCCAGAAAAAGCAAAACTGAAAAAGAAAACACCGGCAATAAGCGCCCAGGCATAAGGATGACAATTTTATCGATAGACATGAATACCCGCAGATACTTGATCCGAATGGATAGAGTTTGGGTACATTTTTACGTCCATGGATAGCACCCGAACCCGACCCGATTATTTATGGATAGGGCATGGACATAGTTATGTATCCGTAGATATACCCGAACCTGACCCGATAATATGACATGTGAGGCAAAATTCAATGATCCACACTATCCCAACTTTCAATTTATTTATTTTCTTTATAAAAAATAATAAATAAATTTTGCAATTCCTCCCAACCGTAACTTACTCTACTGCCGCTTCGGATTCTGTTTTTTTAATAGACTCATTTCTGTATCTCCTCGTTAAACGACTCGGCATTAAGAGCATCTCTAGGCGCGCCCCCAACAGGCCCTCCTCAGACGATTTTTTGGCGCCGACGCCAAAAATTGGTACAGTCGCGCCCCAGGAGTCCGTTTTTCGCCGGTTTGGGCCGAAATTGGCGCCTGCGGATCTAGACCGAACCCGGCGCGCTAGGGGCACCCGGGGACGCCGGGGCGAGCGGTTTTGGCACGAAAGCGAATGGGCCCGCCGAGTCAGCGAGACGCCGCTTCGTCGCCCTCATCGCCTCGGTTCCCGCGGAAATAAATGCGAATGTTGCCGCGCTGCCGTGCCGGTCAGTCTCCATTGATGCCTCACAGGCGGCGCAGTGAACGCGCCGCGACGCGCGTCCAGCCACGCTCGCCCGGCATGCAAGCCGTCGCCGTCCCGCGATGGCTATAAAAGGCGACCTCCCCACCGGTGGAAGCCACAGCTCTCACTTTCCTCCCTCCTCGGCGTAGATAGCGACACTCCCTGTTCCCGCCAACGAGAAAGATGGTCGAGAGGTACTCACGCAAAAGTCGCCGAGTTTGCACATATTTTCGTACGCGACACCACCGAACCGGGGCGACCCGTGGACCACGACTGGGAGCTAGATCGCCCCACGCGCCAATCTAGCGCCGACTCGTTCTCAGAAGGCTCTTTTTCGGCATGGGGGGGGGGGGAGGGCTGGAGATGCTCTAAGCAGTGACTCCATCTCCTCGACTTGCTCCTCTCGCAACCCGGTACAGTCGCCGGCGCCGCCAGATCTTACAGCACTTCAGAAGCCAACGCCACAGTTGGGGACAGTGGCAGCCCAACGCCCCAACTCCTCCTTATCCCCTCGACCCTCCATCTCCGCTTCTCCACGCACGCACGGGAACGACGGCGGGCCGGCGATAGTGGCGGGCTGGCCCAAAGCTCTAAGCTGCGATGCGGAGCGGCGCGACGTACAAGAGCGTTGCTGCACACAGGACCAGGAGCATGACGACACGGCTGTGCCGCGCGCAGACCACGACGAGGAGCCTGACCGTGCTGAGGAGCTTACGGCCACACCAAACAGCCGACGCTTAGGGTAATCTTTTTTTTAGGGAATTACGGCGGGCAAAAGCCACCCTGAACTCATTTATTAATTTTAAGGTTTAACAGAGAATATATACAGAAGGAGGGGTAAAGGAGAAGAGGGAAACATCAAAATAAAACTACTATGCTACATCTAGCTGGGACAACATGATTTCCCAGTCGATCAGAATTTGTTTGTGATCCTCCTTTCCACATCGATGGGCCCAAAGAAAGAGGTCTTGCGATGCCCGCCGAAGAACGCAGCCCAAAGACTCAACTGCTTGCTTGAAAACTTTAGCGTTCCTTCTATTCCACAGGCTCCAGAGGATGGATATAATAACCGTGTTCCATCAATCCCTCTCTTGTATGTCTAGCGTTCCTGTATGTGGGTGTGCAGCTTGAGCTGTTCGTGAATTTGTGCAAAATACTCTTGTACTTCAGTTTACAGTACCAATTTCTGCAAAGTACTCTTGAATATCAATATTAATTTTCACAGGTTACTAATTGAGTCACAGTTCGTTTTTGGTACATGGCATGATCCGTGGTTTGTATATATGCAAGTTAATTAGTAATCAGGTATTGCCACATAAATAAATTTCAATCTGACATGTATTTTTTGCAGGTCTACCTTATTCGCTAAAAGAATATAGAAAAAAAATTAGGTTGCTAGTTACCATTCACTACAACTTACAGATCACAATATTTTCAAATCTGTACAGTTTATCTTTTTGACTGAAACTGTACAGTCTCGATATTATGTACCTTGTCTAACTTTAATTGAAACTGAAGACGGTGTTTTTTTGCTTGTATGGATCAGTAGCTTCTCATGATAGAGCACAAGGCCCTGTTGTGTTTAGCCCTGGAAATTTTAACTTAGCTGGTAGCCCAACATCTAAATATTGGCATTAGGGAATAGCTATTTGCGGAATTTCAAAGTGTTCTTGATGATGAAGAAGAAAATATGGTAACATATTCCACTCATGAAATTCCACTTTTAAATGTTGCAAACTTGCAATGTTTGTTCTGTTTATTTCCATGATTTTAATAGTTGTTCTTTTGTTATGTTCACTTCAAGGGCGAGTCTGATTCCATCATAACCGAAGCCTAGAAGATGATGCCTAGAACATTGAGGTGAAGAATGAAAGATTATTCCCAGAACATTGAGGTGAAGACTGGAAGATGATGCATGGTTGTACCTGTGGTTACTTGATGTTGTGTGATGCTCTGGTCTGCGTGGTGCTCTGGTCTTCAGTCTCTGGGCGTTATGTCACCTTGTCTCGCATGAGGTGCGATGTAATAAGTTTCTTGCTGGGTCAGTGAACCGACTAGTTTCTGAACCTTGCGTCTCCCTTGATGTTTTGTGGATGTTTTTCAAGGTGCTGATACCTCTCTTCTATAATGTAGTTGCAACTGTGATTGGTCTATACTTGAATCTTGAATCTGAGAGCCTCAATCAAAGGTCGGGCAATAGCCTATTATCTAAAAAAATGTTGTGCTATTGCTATGATACACACTTGTGAATTTGAGAGATTATTTGGTAATGTGAGAATTTGAGAGATTATTTGGTGATGTGCACTTTTTTATGTCATCTTGTTAGAATCTAAAACATGATTTGATGTTGTGCACTTGAGCTATGTTGTTTTGTGAAAATTTGAGATCTTATGTGAATCTTGTGCACTTGTGCAATGTTTGATATATGTATACGTGTTGAGAGTACCCGATGGATATCATCGGATTTGGACATGGACATTATTTTTCGCCCATGAATTTTTTCATGAACGGGCACATAATGTCTTCATAGATTTGGATATGGTTTTGATATTGTTCAACCCGGATCGAACCCGATCCATTGCCATCCTTATCCAGGAAACTTATGGGGGGTTCTAGAAACCAGGGACCATCTTCCCTCTCATGCGTCGGATGGGCTGACCCATTTAGTATGGAACGACGGGGAAGGGGGTGTTGTGTACGAAATAGCCTTTAACACGCGCCATAAGTCCCAAATAGTATTCGTGTATGCATTTACCATCTTAATTTGATCAAACGTTTTAATTAGAAATGGGCCGTAGCAAAAGGATAGTTACTGGCCGAAAGCTCGCAACTAGTCAACAAGAACTTGGCAAGAACCCCAAAAAAGTGACCGAGCCGTATTCTATTTTTAAGCAACTGGTAGATAAAGAGAAAACCGGCCATTGGATTAAAATCTCATGGTAAAAATGAACGTGATTGACACACACACACGCGTGCGCACCGACACTGACACACAAATCAGGCACCTGAGGCATAAGTGCTCTCATGTGTGTATTAACTTGGAAGAGGAAATATACCAAACTGTATCACATTATATCAATATTGTCTTCAATGTCCTCCAGACATCCCTTACAAGTACTGTCTAAAATAATTGAATGAATCTGATGAGTGCATGTCCGGAATAGACGCCATAAAACTAGCCACATATGATATGAAGGGATCTACCCGGCGAGGGTCTTGTTTTGCATCCGTATGTGGTGCCAAAAGCTGGCGCCGACACATGGGGCAGCTTCCCTTCATCTCGAGCCACTTCTCAACGCCTCGGCCATGAAAGATGTGTCCGCACACCGTCTCCTTCCACGCGATCGTGCCGCCTTCCTGACCAAAGCATATAGGACATCCTTGATCGTCAGATGGCGCCTCCACCAGCTTCAGCACCTCGGCGACGGTGGCGGTGCATGGCTCCTCGAGCACGGGCTGACATGGTTCCATGCCAGAAGAGCTCTCTACGCTACCAAATCACGGCACTTTGGCGAGTTCCCGGCCGGCTGATCGCTGACTTGGGTTTTTAGCGTGACCGGCGAATTTAGTTCCGACAGCCAAAAGTGAAGTTGGCTCCTGTGGTTCGTTTGTTGTTTGGGGAGGGCGTGTGGGTTGCATATATGGAGAGGAAAGTTGAGCAACGCGAGTAGGAATCGGTTAGCGATGGGCGAGTAGGATTCAGGGACGATCAATCAACGTATACGCAGCGGAAGTCGTCCCTGTACTTGTACCGTTGTACGAGCGTGAATCGGTCCCAGCCCACACTGCGCAGTCCACCACCATCGGGAAGAATCGGCCAACAGCCTCAGGCGCTCCCGCTTGCGTATGCCCGTTTCCTCTACACATGTTTTGCTCCCGCTTCGTCGGAACGGTGCAGACCGCGACGCACACGGTACGAACTCACCTCGCTGGCCCAACCAAGTAGTACCACCCCGATCGGCCGATGCTCCACCGCGACCCGTGACACGTCGGTCAAAAGAACGAGATGGCGGCATGGCATGGTTAAAGTTAGTTGATTCAGTTCCTCCTGCATGTTTACAGTCCAAGAATTATGGCGACGTGATGCCAATGGAGGATGGTTCAGCCCTAGGCACGTTCGTCAGGCCCATGACCTCTCACATATTACGAGTTGGGCTCCGTCGGATCATGGAAATTGCAAATTCAGACACGTCATGCATGGGAATTATGAGTCGGTAGTCTTCTGTTGTAGTACTATCTACATTGTCTTCGTCTTGTTGATCGTCAAACTTAAATGCATTATATGCCTGAACGTGGACCATCTCAGGACCAAGCTCTAGATCGGCTCTCCCCTCTCTTCTCTGCCGTCTGTTATGGCGATGGATGTTCAAGATGGGGGTTATTTATAAGGAATTAAGGCCAACTCTACGCACGAACCCCATTAGGTACGTGCACGTCTGTTTGGATCAAAACAGATAGAAATCATGGCCCAATGCGGCGACCCAAACTAACGGGCGTTCGTCCAAGACCCATTCTGGGTCCAAGTTTGGGCGCGGTTTGCGTCGCCGCGGACACAAATCAGGGAGCTCCTATTCAGAGGTTTTTTTTTGAGCATCAGTACAGACACAAGCGCTCATATACACACGCATACACTCACCCCTATAAATGCACACACGCACACCCTACCTCTATGAGCACCTTCGAAAGACTGAGCCAGCACATCATCTTGAGATTTACGAAGTCACCGTAGGTACCTCGTCGTCGACGGGAATGTCTCCTCCCACTGAAAGCGCATCGCCGGAAATCCTGAAATAAATCCAGAAATAATGCGAGCACCAGAATTTGAACCCTGGTGGGTTGGGGATACCATTGTTCACCACGCGCATAGCGGGCCGGCCCAGCAGAAAAAGATCTTCTTCTAGTAGAAGCAACATTCGAACCCTGTCCGCTAACGTCTAACCATGCAATGACCAGTAGGCCGAAGTAACTTTGTTGCCCATTAAGAGGAGAATACTCTGTTTGATCATTCTCTTAGTATAACATTAACATATAGGAGTAATATATACCCAGTTTATTACGCATACTATTTTATGATAATAATGAAAAAAGAATTCACAATAAAAAACATGAACTTGAAGAAAGTTCAATATTTTTAAAAGGTTCATACAAATTGAAAATATTTCATGAATTCGAGAAAGGTTCATGAATTTGGAAAAAGTTCTTCAATTTTGGAAAAAGATAATCTATTTTGAAAAAAATTATCGAATTAGTAAAATGTTCTTCAGTTTTGAGAAAAGGTCAGCGATTTTGAAAAATAAATAGTTCATCAAATTTGAAGAAAGTTCATTAACTTTGGAAAAAGTTCATTGAATTTGAAAAAAGTTCATCAATTTGAAAAAAATCATAGAGTTTAGAAAAGGTTCATCAATTCTGAAAAAACTTCATTAAATTCGGAAAAACTTCATTGATTTAAAAAATTCATCAAAATTTTTAAAAGTTCATCAATTTTGAAAAAAGTTCATCAATTTTGAAAACGTTCATCGATTTTGAGAAAAATGCATGGATTTTGGAAAAAATAGTTGAATAAAAAACTTTATGAATCTGAAAAATCTTCATCGATTTTGAAGAAAAAATTTACAAAATTGAAAAAAGTTCATCGATTTTGAGAAAAAAAGTTCAAGAATTTGAAAAACAAAAAATGCATTTAATAAAAAGAAACAAGCAAAAAAATAAAGGAAAAAGTAAAAGGAAAAAAGAAACGTGACCCGACGAACTGAACAAAGAATAAAAGGAGAAAAAAGAAGTTACAAAACACAAGCGTGGAGATGTCCTAGTGGTTGATGCGGCCCCTCTTAATCCAGAGGTCTCAAGTTTGAATATGTATAGTGAACCTTTCTTGGAGTTTATAGCAGAAAAGAAAGAGTTGTTAAATGGGTCGGCCCAGCTCAAAGTTGGGGTGTGCGCCCCAGGAAAGAAAGAAAAGTTCAATGGGCGGCCTAGCTCAAAGTTGGGGTGTGTGCCCGATGGCGCAAACGCCTTTGACGGGCACCTTGAGCGCCAAGTAGAGTTTGCCCACAAAGCGGACGCACGCGACACTCACTTTGTCCTCCCCCTGGCTTGCTCGTCGGTGTCTCATAGGCTATTCCCCCTCACCCTCCAAGCCCGACACCCTCCATTTCTCGTCGTCCTCGTCGTGTTGGTGGCCTCTTCTCGCCACCGCCGGTCCATGAGAAACCATGTCCGCTGACACCGCCTATCTTCGCCAGTACCGTCGGGCATCGGCCTTGTGCTCCACGGTCATTTGCTTTCTTCTTTTAGTATATATGTGACAATTTAAATTTTGTTGTAAACTTTAAGATTTTTATTGGGTTGTAAACTATTTATTATTGTAGATCTATGTGATTTATTTGGTTATAAACTATATGCAATATTTCTTTTTAGTAAGACATATACATGAAAAAGAATGTATACATTTGGCCGCCGGCCGCCTGGGCGGGCCAAGTGTGTCGGCCGGTTGGACGCCCTGCACACGCAAACACAAAAAGGAGCCGAACGGCTCAACATGGCACCTGCGGGGGTTTGGGTGAGGGTAATGCTCGCCCAAGCCCGCACCCGTCTCAAAAAATCGCCCAAACCCGTACCCGTACCAGCACCTCGGGTTTCATATTGTTCCATACCCATACCCGGTTGGGTGAAGGTAGTACCCGCGAGTTAAAATACCCATCTCGGTCATCTTTCAATTCACATTTTACCATGTATAATTTCAATATTTCATAATGTAAAACACAACTTTTTTGTATGTATACTTAGCATTTCAGCACATATATACCACATTTCATCATTCAACACAGAAGAATTGAGCAATTTATGTTTCAACAATTCAACACATATATTTCAACATTTCCACATATACACAATGTTAAAAATACATCATTTCAGCACATAAACATGCCACATTTCAACATTTGAACATAAATTTCAGCACACACAAATAAGTTTAACAAAATAATATGCAGGTAGGGGGGGGGGGGGGGTACACGGGTATGGGTATTGCCTTCCCTTACCCGTACCCAACTTACCCGATGGGTACATTCTTTTCCCATTTGCAAACTCATGGATATTTAATTTTTCCAAACCCTTATCCTAATATGGTTTTTTACCGGCCGGGTACTCGCGTAGTAGGTACTCCTTGCCATGCTGACAGACGGCGCCCCTTTGGCCGACCCAAAAAATTCTGACAAAACGGACGTCCATTTTAGGGTCGTCCGTTGGAGTTGGCCTAAGCATACCATACGCTATGGCCATTGGGTAAATTAGAGCGGTGGTTCGGAATCCTTGCACATGAAATTACAGTCATTTTGACATTTAATTACATTCTAATTACTCTAATTAAAATAGAACCTCCTAGTACAACGTAGGTGACTGAATATTTACTCTAGCGCGGCGATGTCGATTGGTTCTGTCAGCGGCGAGGGAGGTACGGTGCTAAATTAAGTTGGGGCCACAAGAATCTGCTGTGAAATAGAGTTACGGGTGTGGATCCCAACCAGAATATATGTTGCGAATCAACACTCCGATTACTCTCGTGTGGACCCATCCATGAGTTCTGCTTGCCACGCTGGCAGTAGACGTATCTCGGTTCAAGACTAAATGACCACCCTGTCTAATTTTATGAAGTGTCAGCATAGATGGTATATAAAGCGTAGGTGTATACTGACTGTAAACATTCATAGATTTTTCTTGTGAAGTGTAAATATTCATAAATCGACCAACAATTGATCTAAGAATGTCACAAAGCCAAAACTATTGACATATACTAGGTCTTAGAAACCCACAAGTTTTGGTTAAATTTTCACATAACCACAACTATTGAGGTAAGTTGAAGCACCAAACCCTAATATCTCGTTTCAAGCAGTTCAACTTCATTCTTGAGCACTCAAGCCCACTAGTCAGTCGACACGTGGCATATTAGAACTTTTTGAGGAAAAAATCTGATCTATTCATCTTGAATCATCAGTACAATGTACACTAGAAATAATAAAAATTACATCCAAATCCATAGATCACCTAGTGACGACTATAAGCACTGAAGCGAGCCGAAGGTGCGCCGCCGTCATCGCCTCTTCCTTGCCAAAGCCCAACAAAACTTGTTGTAGTAGACAGTCCGGAAATCGTCGTGCTAAGACCCCATAGGACCAGCGCACCAAAATAGTAGTTGTCGTCGGGACAGGGGCTAGGCAGGGAGAACCTTATTCCATCTTCTGGGAGTCGCCGCCGGCTCGTTTTCCTGAGAAGGAGACAAACCACAACAAAACTCAAAGAAACATCTAAAAACGCAGCTCTTCTGTCAGCAAGGGCAGGGATCCACCGCGCCACCATTGCCCTAAGCCCACCGGAGGCGAGGCGGACCGACGGCAGCGCCAGCGGGAGATAGAGGAACCCTAGGGTTTTTTGTGGAGGAGGAGACTGCATGAGTAGAACTTTTTAGTGGGCTGCCCTTCTAAACCGTTATGAACGCAAGTGACCGAACACACGAGAAGGACGAATGGGACACACAAGAGCACATCTCAATGGTGGAAGTGTTATTGCTCATAGGTAAGGTGGTAGCTGTGGTTGAAGGGTGTGAGCAAGGAAGGAGAAAGGCCATTGAGTTGATGCCATAGATGTGGTCGGAACACGTCGTTTGTCTATGTGCGATCAATAGGAAATATGAAAACACGACGACCATGGCATCTTGGTGAATTAGATGGGATGATCAAGTTCCTTATGTTAGAAGATGTATTAAATTATCATCTAATCACTGTAACAAGCCCATGGTAATGAAGTTTGGAATGAGGGGTTGAATGGATGGGAGAGAGGATCCTGAGGATGGGTGAGGTGAAAGGAGGAGACGACGCGTAAGGCAGGGTGGAAATTTATAGCGACTCGGTGACGCCATTCTATAACAGGCATCAACAATTTGAGACCAGGCGAAAGTTAAAACTATCTCACTTGGTCGAAAACATTGTCCAAGACGGCATTCCTAAGAACTAATTACTAACAAGCAGAAAGAACAGCAAAAGTGACATCCTTAGGGTGTTAGCCCAACACACATGTGCAAAACAAACATATTAGATACAGATATGAGATAAGAATTGATATAGTGATGTTGTGGAATGGTCCAAATTCAACCAATGATGAGTATGATTTGTCAAGTGAGGGTGCAAAAGAAATGTGTAGCCAAATAGCAGAATAAACTAAGAATGGCACAGGGCTAAAACAAAACGTACAACGATACATCCTGTTAAATCTGAAGTGCAGGTTCAAACTTCTACGGTAGTAAGCAGCATCAAAGTAGTATTAAGTCTACATACAAATTGCATGGATAATGATTTTTGATCGCCCATTTAGAAAAAAATAAATGAAGTTAGGAACAAGTGCAACATGGGAACCGATGAACCAATACACTAGGCTAGATCAGCAATATCGAAAGTCCAACCTCACATAGCTTATCCAACACCTAGTGTTAATCGAAACTCCAAACGTGCTTGATGCATTGCCCCCAGCAGGTCCGAGTAAAAAGAAAGCCCAAAGACAAATGGAGTTTCTCTTAGTGGCCGAGCTTATTTTGTAAACCAGCTTATTTTGACCAGCAAATAATCCAAGAGTTCACATCACAAAGACAGTAAAACAGAAGCAGCTTGCGCGAGAATTCACACGAGAATCCACAACATATGTCCACATCTAATTATTTGCTGGTCATAAGCAGATGACTTTCATAGGAAGTGCCAAGATTTTAAAATAATAAATTTGTACTACGGCAATTATTTAAAAAAATTGTTTTCAGAAATGAGCTACCATGTGTGAAGATTCATGGCTTTCAAGCCAAATGATCAATCTTATGGCCATATTCATGGCATAGTTTGTTCAAATAATCTCATATTGTGCATAAGGGTGCATCGTGGAATTCCAAACAATGTTTTCTAAGGAAGTTTTCATTTTCTTTGCACGGGAAATTCATTTTCCATTTTCCGAGTGCCCGAAATGAGTTTTTTTTATGAAGGAACTACCATATATTTGTTGCAAAATTGGACCAAAACAATTTTCTAAAATACTAGGCCATATTGAATGCACAATTGACAAAATGGTTGGGTGTCAAAAGTTTCGATCCACCACTGGTGAAAAAGACAAATTTCCGCCGATTCAATAGGAACCGGGTCAAATTTGAACTGCAGCTGCCTCATAGTTTGCTCATTATTTTTTCCAAAAATCATTTCTAGGTACATAAGTATCTATTTAATCAGAAAAATATCAAAAGTTTTCCAAGATTCAACCACTAGTTAGGAACGGTCAAGCCCGCCGTTTTGACCGCATTTTAAAACGGGCATAAAAAAATAAAATAAAAATCAAAAAATTGGAAAACCTTCGCATTGCGTCATTATATGTGACCAAGTTACGAGAAAATAATAATAAACTTGTAATACGGCAATTATTAAAAAAATGTTCTCAGAAATGAGTTATCATGCGTGAAGATTCATAGCTTTCAAGCCAAATGATCAATCTTATGGCCACATTCATGACATAGTTTGTTCAAATGATCTCACATTGTGCACAAGGGTGTGTATTGGAATTCCAAACAATGTTTGCTAAGAAAGTTTTTATTTTCTTTGCACGAAAAATTCATTTTCCATTTTTTGAGTGCTCGAAAGGAGTTTTTTTGTGAAGGACCTACCATATATTTGTTGCAAAATTGGACCAAATAAATTTTCTAAAATACCAGGCCATATTTAATGCACAATTGACAAAATGGTTGGGTGTCAAAAGTTTTTATCCACCTCTCGTGAAAAAGACAAATTTTCGCCCATTTAGTAGGAAACGTGTCAAATTTAAACTGCAGCTGCCTTATAGTTTGCTCTTTATTTTTTCCAAAAATCGTTTCTAGTTACATAAGTATCTATTTAATCATAAATACATGGTTTGGTGGTGATACGTCGTGGTTTGGACGGTGGCCCAGGGCCCCAACTCCAAAGCGCGTAGACTCGCATGCCCGCCGCGTGGTCACCGCCTGACCATGGCATTGCCATGCGTTCTGGGTAGCCTAGGCATGTCTAGTAGGTTGGGCACTCCTCAGGTAGATGCTAGGAAGAAAATAACAACAGAAGAATCTCACGAGGAGACCGAACTATGCTCAAACATGAATTAACAGCCAAGTGTTTGATAAGCGGTACGTGAAATTCACAAGGCTAATGGGCCTGAGTTTTGGCTGATGATGACCATCTACCAGGGAGACTATCTTGGCAAATTTTTAGCTCAAATGGAGGAGTTTGGATGGCACTTGCTTTGCAAAGTACCACATCGGGCAGAAATATGGATTTTGAATATGGGCTCAAATGGATAAGTGGATTGAGCTGAAATTTTGTTGAGTATGGTAATTTGGGCATATTAAAGCACTGTAAAAGTTTTATACCATTTGGATAATCCTAGCTTGTACTTCCTTCACAAAGCTTCTCTCTGGATAGAAACTTTATAAATTTGCTGAGGAAGATTTAATAGGAAAATGGGGCTGAATATTGGAATGTGGCAATGATTTTTATATGTAAGATGGCACAAAAAGTTTGAGGACAATAGGAGGTGTCTAGATAGCACTTCCTTTGCAATGTGCCAATTTGGACAGAAAATAGAAATTGAAGCTGGGATTACATAGATGATTGGATTATGGTGAAATTCGGTGTAGGGGGTTTCTATAGTCAGTGTAATGTCCTGGAAAATTTTCAGCAATTATAAAGCAATATAAAATGTAGTTGCTTCACAAACTAAAAATATTACCAGGAACAAAGATTCGATGGTGAGCTCACATGTATTGTTATATAGAGCTAAACTTTTGTGTAGAGTTATGACTTTGGCATATAGAATATGTGGCAAAAATTAAACTCATAACGATATTCCTATCTTGTTCTTCCTTCACAATGCTTCTAGGTGGACAAAAACTTTGGAAATTTGCTGAGGAAGATTTACTGGGCAACTGGACCTGAATTTTATCATGCGGCAATGATTTGGATAGGAAAGAGTGCCCAAAAATTTTGAGGGCAATCAAGAATATATAAATAGCACTTCCTTCACAAAGTGTTTTTCTGAACAGAATAGGAAAATGAATATTGTTGAATTATTTTTGAACTAGGCAAGGAAGGTTTTGTACATATTTGACAAAGATATGACCCAAAGAATTTATGAGATTTTTTTTGGAATTTTGGGAATGATAGAAATATAGGTTGCTTCACAACCTAGGGCAAAAACTAACACATGAACATGACACATAGGCAAAACTGATGAGGTGGCGCCTAGTCTTAGCAACCCATGACAATTTACAAGGTTATGAATATCTATATTGGTCATGATTAACTAGAAATAAGGCAGTGGACCAGTGCTATATGCTTTATGACCATTTCGTGTAAGGAAATTACGACCTTTCTGACCAAAATGGTCGTTATAGTTTAGGGTTTGGAGCCCCCGAACAGCTTTTGACCAATTGGTCTCAAATGGTCATAGATCTATGACCAATTCTTCCAGGGTCACTGACAGAAGGTCACCAGTTGACATATTTCTTGTAGTGACAAACAACACCGGGAGTCCTTCATTTTGCAGAGACACGGATGAACGGTGGATGCTCCAAAGAGCCAAAGGAAAGGTGGTGCAAAAGGAACAGACGTGTACATAAAGATTCCATCCAAACCTTTTCAAAGCAGACCCCCTCTTAATAGTACGGTTTTCCTACGACTCAAATCCACCGAAAAGAAACGTAGGGAAAACTCCATCTTCACTAGACTCCGAGGGGCAACGAATCGTCTTGTGCCTAAACATGAGATATCTGAAATGCTCAAAGCACACGATTAGTCCGCAAATGCATTGTCATCAATCACCAAAACCACTTAGGGATAAATATGCCCTTACAGATGGTATATAAGGCGTAGGCATATACATTCATAGATTTCTTTTTGCGAAATGTAATTAGTCATGGATCGACCAACAATTGATGTAAGATTGTCACAAAGCCAAAACTATGGGCATATACTAGGTCTTAGAAACCCACAAGTTTTGGTTAAATTTTCACATAACCACAACTACTGAGGTAAGTTGCAGCACCAAATCCTAATATCTCGTTTCATGCAGTTCGACTTCATTCTTAACCAATCAAGCCCACCAGTCAGTCGACTTGTGGCATAGTAGAACTTTTCTGAGGGAAAATATCCAATCTATTCATCTTCAGACATCAGTACAACAAACACAAAGAATAATAAAAATGACAGCCAGATCCATAGATCACCTAACGACGACTATAAGTGCTGAAGCGAACCGAATGTGTGACGCTGTCATCGCCTCTCCCGCTCTAGAGCCTGACAAAACTTGTTGTAGTAGACAGTCGGAAAGTCATCCTGCTAAGGCCCCATAGGACCAACGCACTAAATAGTAAGTGTCTCTATTGAAGAGTAACGTTGATAAAAAGGATCTGACCTGAAGGCACAGGAAGGAAGATGATCTGCGATCAGATCCGAGCAAATCCACCAAGGACAGATCTGCCGCAGACACACCTCCAAACATCCACCGATATTACTAGACGCACCATTGAAACCGGCTAGGTGGGGAGAACCTTATTCCACATCTCGTCTTTCTAAATAGGACACAAACCATAACAAAACTCGTAGAAATATCTAAAAACGCAGCCCTTCCGCCGACAAGGGCCGGGATCCACCGTGCCACTATGACCCTAAGGTCACCGAAGACGAGGCAGACTGACGGCGATGCCAGCAGGAGACAGAGGAACCCTAGGATTTTCTGGGGAGGAGGGGGCTACATGAGAAAACCTTTTTAGTGGGCTGCCCTTCTAAACCAATCTCAACGCAAGCGGCCGAATACACGAGAAGGATGAATGGGACACACAAGAGCACATCTCAACGTGGGAAGTGTTGTTGCTCATCGGGAAGGTGGTGGTCGTGGTTGGAGGGTTTGGGCAAGGAAGGAGCAAGGCCGTTGAGCTGATGCCATAGATGTGGTCGGTACACGCCGTTTTGTCTATGTTGATCAATAGGAGATGTCACGACG
Source organism: Triticum urartu (assembly GCF_056163025.1). Classification (NCBI taxonomy): domain Eukaryota; kingdom Viridiplantae; phylum Streptophyta; class Magnoliopsida; order Poales; family Poaceae; genus Triticum; species Triticum urartu. Next base: position 106,459,817 of record NC_141875.1, on the reverse strand, counting down.
AACATGGCATCTTGGTTAATTAGATGGGCTGGTCAAGTTCCTTATGTTAGAAGATAGTATTAAATTGCATCTAATCACTGTAGCAAGCCTATTGAAGGAAATATGCCCTAGAGGCAATAATAAAGTTATTATTTATTTCCTTATATCATGATAAATGTTTATTATTCTTGCTAGAATTGTATTAACCGGAAACATAATACATGTGTGAATACATAGACAAACAGAGTGTCACTAGTATGCCTCTACTTGACTAGCTCATTGAATCAAAGATGGTTAAGTTTCCTAGCCATAGACATGAGTTGTCATTTGATTAACGGGATCACATCATTAGGAGAATGATGTGATTGACTTGACCCATTCCGTTAGCATAGCACTTGATCGTTTAGTTTGTTGCTATTGCTTTCTTAATGACTTATACATGTTCCTATGACTATGAGATTATGCAACTCCCGTTTACCGGAGGAACACTTTGTGTGCTACCAAACGTCACAACGTAACTGGGTGATTATAAAGGTGCTCTACAGGTGTCTCCGAAGGTACTTGTTGGGTTGGCGTATTTCGAGATTAGGATTTGTCACTCCGATTGTCGGAGAGGTATCTCTGGGCCCTCTCGGTAATGCACATCACCTAAGCCTTGCAAGCATTGCAACTAATGAGTTAGTTGCGAGATGATGTATTACGGAACGAGTAAAGAGACTTGCTGGTAACGAGATTGAACTAGGTATTGAGATGCCAACGATCGAATCTCGGGCAAGTAACATACCGATGACAAAGGAAACAACGTATGTTGTTATGCGGTCTGACCGATAAAGATCTTCGTAGAATATGTAGGAGCCAATATGAGCATCCAGGTTCCGCTATTGGTTATTGACCGGAGACGTGTCTCGGTCATGTCTACATTGTTCTCGAACCCGTAGGGTCCGCACGCTTAACGCTACGATGACAGTTATATTATGAGTTTATATGTTTTGATGTACCGAAGGAGTTTGGAGTCCCGCATGAGATCGGGGACATGACGAGGAGTCTCGAAATGGTCGAGACGTAAAGATCGATATATTGGATGACTATATTCGGACTTCGGAAAGGTTCCGAGTGATTCGGGTATTTTTCGGAGTACCAGAGAGTTACGGGAATTCGCCGGGGAGTATATGGGCCTTATTGGGTCATACGGGAATAGAGGAGATAGGCCAAAAGGAAGGAGGCCTGCGCCCCTCCTCTGGTCCGAATTGGACAAGGGGTGCAGCCCCCTTTTCCTTCTCCCACTCCTCCTCTTTCCTTCTCTCCTACTCCAACAAAGAAAGGAGGAGTCCTACTCCCGGTGGGAGTAGGACTCCCCCCTTGGCGCGCCCTCCTCCTAGGCGGGCCGCCTCCCCCCTTGCTCCTTTATATACGGGGGCAGGGGGGCACCTCTAGACACACAAGTTGATCAAGTTGATTGTCTCTTAGCCGTGTGCGGTGCCCCCCTCCACCATAGTCCACCTCGATAATACTATAGCGGTGCTTAGGCGAAACCCTGCGTCGGTAGAACATCAACATCGTCACCATGCTGTCATGCTGACGAAACTTTCCCACAACACTCGACTGGATCGGAGTTAGAGGGACGTCATCGGGCTGAACGTGTGCTGAACTCGGAGGTGCCGTGCGTTCGATACTTGATTGATCGGATCGTGAAGATGTACGACTACATCAACCGCGTTATGCTAACGCTTCCGCTTTCGGTCTACGAGGGTACGTGGACAACACTCTCCCCTCTCGTTGCTATGCATCACCATGATCTTGCGTGTGAGTAGGAAATTTTTGAAATTACTACGTTCCCCAACAGTGGCATCCGAGCCTAGATTTTATGCGTTGATGTTGTGCACGAGTAGAACACAAGTGAGTTGTGGGCGATATAAGTCATACTGCTTACCAGCATGTCATACTTTGGTTCGGCGGTATTGTTGGATGAAGTGGCCCGGACCGACATTACGCGTACGCTTACGCGAGACTGGTTGTACCGACGTGCTTTGCACACAGGTGGCTGGCGGGTGTCAGTTTCTCCAACTTTAGTTGAACCAAGTGTGGCTATGCCCGGTCCTTGCGAAGGTTAAAACAGCACCAACTTGACAAACTATCATTGTGGTTTTGATGCGTAGGTAAGAACGGTTCTTGCTAAGCCCGTAGCAGCCACGTAAAACTTGCAACAACAAAGTAGAGGACGTCTAACTTATTTTGCAAGGCATGTTGTGATGTGATATGGTCAAGACATGATGCTAAATTTTATTGTATGAGATGATCATGTTTTGTAACCGAGTTATCGGCAACTGGCAGGAGCCATATGGTTGTCGCTTTATGGTATGCAATGCAATCGCGCTGTAATGCTTTACTTTATCACTAAGCAGTAGCGATAGTCGTGGAAGCATAAGTTTGGCGAGACGACAACCATGCTACGATGGAGATCAAGGTGTCGCGCGGGTGACGATAGTGATCATGACGGTACTTCGAAGATGGAGATCACAAGTACAAGATGATGATGGCCATATCATATCACTTATATTGATGGGCCATTTGCATTTCTGCCCCTAACTCGAACCACCTACTCAGATTTGCCCCTAATTTCAAAGCATGCTCAAATTTGCCCCTCTGCCGTTAAGTCACTACTCAGAAATGCCCTTCCGTCCAGTCAAAGGCCTTTGACCGTCAAAGGCCCATGTGTACTGTAGCAGACAGAAAGTGCTACAGTATTGGACGGAAAGTGCTACAGTACTATACGGAAGGGCATTTCTGAGTAGTGACTTAACGGCGGAGGGGCAAATTTGAGCATGCTTCAAAATTAGGGGCAAATCTGAGTAGTGGGTTCGAGTTAGGGGCACATATGTAAATGTCCCTATATTGATTGCACGTGATGTTTATATTTTATGCATCTTATCTTGCTTTGATTGACGGTAGCATTATAAGATGATCCCTCACTAAATTATCAAAGTATAAGTGTTCTCCCTGAGTATGCATCGTTGTGAAAGTTCTTCGTGCTGAGACACCACGTGATGATCGGGTGTGATAGGCTCTACGTTCAAATACAACGGGTGCAAAACAGTTGCACACACGGAATACTCAGGTTAAACTTGATGAGCCTAGCATATAACAGATATGGCCTCGGAACACGGAGACCAAAAGGTCGAGCGTGAATCATATAGTAGATATGATCAACATATTGATGTTCACCATTGATACTACTCCATCTCACGTGATGATCGGACATGGTTTAGTTTATTTGGATCACGTGATCACTTAGAGGATTAGAGGGATATCTTTCTAAGTGGGAGTTCTTAAGTAATATGATTAATTGAACTTTAATTTATCATGAACTTAGTCCTGGTAGTATTAGCATATCTATGTTGTAGATCAATAGCTCACGATGTTGCTCCTAGTTTATTGTATTCCTAGTGAAAAATTATGTTGAAAAATGTTAGTAGCAATGATGTGGATTGGATCCGTGATCTGAGGATTATCCTCATTGCTGCACAGAAGAATTATGTCTTTGATGCACCACTAGGTGACAGACTTATTGCAGGAGTAGATGCAGACATTATGAACGTTTGGCTAGCTCAATATAATGACTACTTGATAGTTTAGTGCACCATGCTTAACGGCTTAGAATCGGGACTTCAAAGACGTTTTGAATGTCATGGATCATATGGATGTTCCAGGAGTTGAAGTTAATATTTCAAGCAAATACCCGAGTTGAGAGATATGAAGTCTCCAACAAGTTCTATAGCTAAAAGATGGAGGAGAATAGCTCAAGCAGTGAGCATGTGCTCAGATTGTCTGGGTACTACAATCGCTTGAATCAAGTGGTAGTTAATCTTCCAGATAGGATAGTGATTGACAGAATTCTCTAGTCACCATCACCAAGTTAGTAGAACTTCGTGATGAACTATGATATGCAAGGGATAACGGAAACGATTCCCAAGCTCTTCGTACTGTTGAAATCAACGAAGGTAGAAATCAAGAAAAATATCAAGTGTTGATGGTAGACAAGACCACTAGTTCCAAGAAAAGGGCAAAGGGAAGAAGGGGAACTTCAAGAAGAACTGCAAGCAAGTTGCTGCTCAAGTGAAGAAGCCCAAGTCTGATCCTAAGCCTGAGACTAAGTGCTTCTACTGCAAAGGGACTGGTCACTGGAAACGGAACTGCCCCAAGTATTTGGCGGATAAGAAGGATGGCAAAGTGAACAAAGATATATTTGATATACAGATTATTGATGTGTATTTTACTAGTGTTCGTAGCAACCCCTCGGTATTTGATACTGGTTCAGTTGCTAAGAATAGTAACTCGAAACAGGAGTTGCAGAATGAACAGAGACTAGTTAAGGGTGAAGTGACGATGTGTATTGGAAATGGTTCCAAGATTGATATGATCATCATCGCACACTCCCTATATTTTCGGGATTAGTGTTAAACCTAAAATAAATGTTATTTAGTGTTTGTGTTGAGCATGAATATGATTGGATCATGTTTATTGCAATACGGTTATTCATGTAAGTTAGAGAATAATTGTTGTTCTGTTTACATGAATAAAATTTTCTATGGTCATACACCCAATGAAAATGGTTTGTTGGATCTCGATCGTGGTGATACACATTTTCATAATATTGAAGCCAAAAGATGCAAAGTTAATAATGATAGTGCAACTTATTTGTGGCACTACCGTTTAGGTCATATTGGTGTAAAGCGCATGAAGAAAATCTATGATGATGGGCTTTTGGAATCACTTGATTATGAATTAGTTGATGCTTGCGAGCCATGCCTCATGGGCAAGATGACTAAGACTCCGTTCTCCGGAACAATGGAGCGAGAAAAAATATTAGATGGAAATCATACATACTGATGTATGTGGTCCGATGAATATTGAGGCTCGCGGCAGGTATCATTATTTTCTGATCTTCATAGATGATTTGAGCAGATATGAGTATATCTACTTGATGAAACACAAGTCTGAAACATTTGAAAAGTTCAAAGTATTTTCAGAGTAAAGTGGAGAATCATCGTAACAAGAAAATAAAAGTTTCTATGATATGATCGCAGAAGTAAAATATTTGAGTTAACGAGTTTGGCCTTCAATTAAAACAATGTGGAATAGTTTCACAAACTCATGCCACCTGGAACACCACAGCGTAATGGTGTGTCCGAACGTCATAACCGTACTTTATTTGATATAGTGCAATCTATGATGTCTCTTACCGATTTACCACTATCGTTTTGGGGTTATGCATTAGAGACAGCTGCATTCACGTTAAAAAGGGCACCATCTAAATCCGTTGAGACGACACTGTATGAACTGTGGTTTAGCAAGAAACCTAAGCTATCGTTTCTTAAAGTTTGGGGGTGCGATGCTTATGTGAAAAAGTTTCATCTTGATAAGCTCAAATCCAAGTCGGAGAAGTGCGTCTTCATAGGATACCCAAAAGTAACTGTTGGGTACACCTTCTATCACAGATCCGAAGGCAAGATATTTGTTGCTGAGAATGGATCCTTTCTAGAGAAGGAGTTTCTCTCGAAAGAAGTGAGTGGGAGGAAAGTAGAACTTGATGAGGTAACTGTACCTACTCCCTTATTGGAAAGAAAGTTCATCACAGAAATCTGTTGCTGTGACTACTACACCAATTAGTGAGGAAGCTAATGATGATGATCATGTAACTTCAGATCAAGTTACTACTGAACCTCGTAGGTAAACCAGAGTGAGATCCGTACCAGAGTGGTACGGTAATCCTGTTTTGGAGGTCATGACCATGACGAACCTACGAACTATGAGGAAGCGATGATGAGCCCAGATTCCGCGAAATGGTTTGAGGCCATAAAATCTGAGATGAGATCCATGTATAAGAACAAAGTATGGACTTTGATTGACTTTCCCAATGATCGGCGAGCCATTGAGATTAAATGGATCTTCAAGAGGAAGACGGACGCTGATAGTAGTGTTACTATCTACAAAGCTAGAATTGTCGCAAAAAGGTTTTCGACAAGTTCAAGGTGTTGACTACGATGAGAGTTTCTCACTCGTATCTATGCTTAAGTCTGTACGAATCATGTTAGCAATTGCCGCATTTTATGAAATCTGGCAAATGGATAAACAAAACTGCATTCCTTAATGGATTTATTAAAGAAGAGTTGTATATGATGCAACCAGAAGGTTTTGTCAATTCTAAAGGTACTAACAAAATATGCAAGCTCCAGCGATCCATCTATGGACTGGTGCAAGCATCTCGGAGTTGGAATATACGCTTTGATAAGTTGATCAAAGCATATAGTTTTATACAGACTTGAAGTGAAGTCTGTATTTACAAGAAAGTGAGTGGGAGCACTACAACATTTCTGATAAGTATATGTGAATGACATATTGTTGATCGAAGATAATGTAGAATTATTCTGCAAAGCATAAAGGAGTATTTGAAAGGAATTTTTCAAAGAAATACATCGGTGAAGTTGCTTACATATTGAGCATCAAGATCTATAGAGATAGATCAAGACGCTTGATAAGTTTTTCAGTGAGTACATAACTTGACAAGATTTTGAAATAGTTCAAAATGGAATCGTCAAAGAAAGAGTTCTTGCCTGTGTTACAAGATGTGAAGTTGAGTAAGACTCAAAACACGACCACGGCAGAAGATAGAGAGAGAATGAAAGTCATTCCATATGCCTTAGCCATAGGTTCTATAAAGTATGCCATGCTGTGTACCAGATCTATTGTATACCCTGCCCTGAGTTTGGCAAGGGAGTACAATAGTGATCTAGGAGTAGATCACTGGACATTGGTCAAAATTATCCTTAGTGGAATAAGGATATGTTTCTTGATTACGGAGGTGACAAAAGGTTCGTCGTAAAGGGTTACGTCGATGCAAGTTTTGACACTGATCCAGATGACTCAAAGTCTCAATCTGGATACATATTTAAAGTGGGAGCAATTAGCTAGAGTAGCTCCGTGCAGAGCATTATTGACATAGAAATTTGCAAAATACATACAGATCTGAATGTAGCAGACCCGTTGACTAAACTTCCCTCACAAGCAAAACATGATCACACCTTAGTACTCTTTGGGTATTAATCACATAGCGATGTGAACTAGATTATTGACTCTAGTAAACCCTTTGGGTGTTGGTCACATGACAATGTGAACTATGGGTGTTAATCACATGGTGATGTGAACTATTGATGTTAAATCACATGACGATGTGAACTAGATTATTGACTCTAGTGCAAGTGGGAGACTGAAGGAAATATGCCCTAGAGGCAATAATAAAGTTATTATTTATTTCCTTATATCATGATAAATTTTTATTATTCATGCTAAAATTGTATTAACCGGAAACATAATACATGTGTGAATACATAGACAAACAGAGTGTCACTAGTATGCCTCTACTTGACTAGCTTGTTGAATCAAAGATGGTTAAGTTTCCTAGCCATAGACATGAGTTGTCATTTGATTAACGGGATCACATCATTAGGAGAATGATGTGATTGACTTGACCCATTCCGTTAGCATAGCACTTGATCATTTAGTTTACTGCTATTGCTTTCTTAATGACTTATACATGTTCCTATGACTATGAGATTATGCAACTCCCGTTTACCAGAGGAACACTTTATGTGCTACCAAACGTCACAACGTAACTGGGTGATTATAAAGGTGCTCTACAGGTGTCTCCGAAGGTACTTGTTGGGTTGGCGTATTTCGAGATTAGGATTTGTCACTCCGATTGTCGGAGAGGTATCTCTGGGCCCTCTCGGTAATGCACATCACCTAAGCCTTGCAAGCATTGCAACTAATGATTTAGTTGCGAGATGATGTATTACGGAACGAGTAAAGAGACTTGCCGGTAACGAGATTGAACTAGGTATTGAGATGCCAACGATCGAATCTCGGGCAAGTAACATACCGATGACAAAGGGAACGACGTATGTTGTTATGCGGTCTGACAGATAAAGATCTTCGTAGAATATGTAGGAGCCAATATGAGAATCCAGGTTCCGCTATTGGTTATTGACCGGAGACGTGTCTCGGTCATGTCTACATTGTTCTCGAACCCGTAGGGTCCGCACGCTTAACGCTACGATGACAGTTATATTATGAGTTTATATGTTTTGATGTACCGAAGGAGTTCGGAGTCCCGGATGAGATCGGGGACATGACGAGGAGTCTCGAAATGGTCGAGACGTAAAGATCGATATATTGGACGACTATATTCGGACTTCGGAAATGTTCCGAGTGATTCAGGTATTTTTCGGAGTACCGGAGAGTTACGGGAATTCGCCAGGGAGTATATGGGCCTTATTGGGTCATACAGGAATAGAGGAGATAGGCCAAAAGGAAGGAGGCCTGCACCCCTCCTCTGGTCCGAATTGGACAAGGGTTGCAGCCCCCTTTTCCTTCTCCCTCTCCTCCTCTTTCCTTCTCTCCTACTCCAACAAGGAAAGGAGGAGTCCTACTCCCGGTGGGAGTAGGACTCCCCCCTTGGCGCGCCCTCCTCCTAGGCGGGCCGCCTCCCCCCTTGCTCCTTTATATACGGGGGCAGGGGGCACCTCTAGACACACAAGTTGATCAAGTTGATTGTCTCTTAGCCGTGTGCGGTGCCCCCCTCCACCATAGTCCACCTCGATAATACTATAGCGGTGCTTAGGCGAAGCCCTGCGTCGGTAGAACATCAACATCGTCACCATGCTGTCGTGCTGACGAAACTCTCCCTCAACACTCGGCTGGATCGAAGTTAGAGGGACGTCATCGGGCTGAACGTGTGCTGAACTCGGAGGTGCCGTGCATTCGGTACTTGATCGATCGGATCGTGAAGACGTACGACTACATCAACCGCGTTGTGCTAACGCTTCCGCTTTCGGTCTACGAGGGTACGTGGACAACACTCTCCCCTCTCCTTGCTATGCATCACCATGATCTTGCGTGTGCGTAGGAAATTTTTGAAATCACTACGTTCCCCAACACCTATGGCGATGAAGTTTGGAATGAGGGGTTGAATGGATGGGAGAGAGGATCTTGAGGATGGGTGAGGTGAAAGGAGGTGACGACACGTAAGGCAGGGTGGAAATTTAGCAACAATGCTAGATTCACGGGCTCATTACGTGCATAAAAAATTTAAGATGAGTCGAAAGTTAAAACTATCTAACGCGGTCGAAAACATTGTCCAAGACGACATTTGTAAGAAGTAATTACTCAAAAGCAGCTGAAAGAACAACAAAAATGAGATCCTTAGGGTGTTAGCCCAACACACTTGTGCAAAAGAAACATATTAGATACATATATATGAGATAAGAATTGATACGGTGATGTTGTAGAACGGTCCCAATTCAACCAATGATGAATGAGTATGATATGTCAAGTGAGGGTGCAAAAGAAATGTGTATCCAAATTGCAGAACAGACTAAGAATGGCACACGTCTAAAACAAAACATACACCGATACATCCTATTAAATTTGAAGTGCAGGATCAAACTTCTCCGTAAGCAGGATCAGTAGTATTAAATCTACATACAAACTGCATGGATAGTGATTTTTGATTGCTCATCCAGAAAAAGAAAAATGAAGTTAGTAACAAGTGCAACATGGGAACCGATGAACCAATACACTAGGCAAGAAAAGATCAGCAATATCCAAGGTGTTAATCGAAACTCCAAACGTGCTTGATGCATTGCCCTCAGCTGACTGAAGCAGCTTGCGCCAAAATTCACACGAGAATCCACAACATATGTCCACATCAAGTTCTATATATGTTTCATAATTGTTCAAGCGTATTTGCTGCATCACATGTATTCAGAGAAAACATGACGCACACACACTTGCCCTAGCACACGTGTGCAAATCAAACATAGTAGATAAACATATGAGATAAGAATTGATACACTGATGTTGTAGAATGGTCCAAATTCAACCAATGATGGAGTATGATTTGTCAAGTGAGGGTGCAAAAGAAATGTATAGCCAAATAGCAGAACAGACTAAGAATGGCACACGTCTAAAACACAACATACAACGATACATCCTATTAATCCAAAGTGCAGGATCAAACTTCTACGATAGTAAGCATCATCAAAGTAATGTTAAATCTACATATAAACTGCATGGATAATGACTTTTGATCGCCCAGAAAAGGAAAAATGAAGTTAGAACAAGTGCAAGATCGACAATATCGAAAGTCCAACCTCACATAGCTTATCCAGAGTGTTAATCCAAACTACAAACGTGGCCGAGCTTATTTTGTAAGTGCATTGCCCCCAGCAGGTCCGAGCACAAAGAAAGCCCAAAGACTAATGGAGTTTCTCCCAATGGCCGAGCTTATTTTGTAAACCAGCTTATTTTGACCATCAAACAATCATACTTTGACAAGCAAATATTGAACAGTTAATATCACAAAGACAGTAAACTGAAGCAGCTTGCGCCAAAATTCACACGAAAATCCACAAAATATGTCCACATCAAGTACTAGATATGCTTCATAATTGTTCAAGAGTATTTGCCGCATCACATGTATTCAGAAAACGGCTTGCCATGCGGCAGAGAAGCTAAAGAATCAAAGGCCGTTTGGTTCACAGCAACGAAGATATGCAACAAGAGAGCGACATGAAGGGGGCAGACCGTGCGCTAGGCGCCGTCGATGATCGCCGAGGTGTCGAAGACGAGCCGAACGCCCGCCTCGGCCATGAGCTTGGCGGCGTCCCGCGCCTCGCTGGCCTCGGTGACGGCTCGGCGTAGCATCACGTCGCCGTCGTGCGACGGGGAGTCGGGCCAGGCGACCAGAACGCCGAAATGGTAGTCGAAGCAGGCAGCCGCCGACCACAGGAGGTCCAGCGCAGCGCGGCCGTGGCGCCCGAAGTCGGAGCGCGACTCCATCCATGAGACCCACCGCGGCCCGACGCGGCCGAGCCCGAGCTGAGATGTGGCGGCAAGGAAAGCGGTGCTCACCCCGGCGTTGACACTGATGACGCGCGAGATCGCGGCGTGTGCCGCGTCCAGCCTGCGAAGCACGGCCGCGTAGGTTGCGGCAGTCGCGGCGCGATCGAGGGAATCGGACGACTTGAGGGCGTGGGCGCAGTGGTCGAGCTCGGCGCGGGCCGCCTCGAGCTCGGGAAGAACGGCGCACGCCTGCAGTAGCGCGTCGGGGACAGAGCGCGCCAGGGCTCTCCAGGCGTCGTCGTGGCCCCTTGCCGTCGTCGTCGCGGCTGCGCGCGTGTCGGAGTGGACGCTCCTGGACAGGGGGAGGAGGGCTGGCTCCTGCTCGCCACGGGAAGGCAGGGCGTCCACCACCCCGTGGAGCTGCTCCAGAGCCGCAGCGACGGCCCCGCCGGCGGCGAGCACCTCCGCGAGGGCGTAGCGGTAGGGAATGTCGCCGCGCGCGACGAGGCGTGCCGCGGCTCCCAGGTGGCCGCGGCACGTAGCTACCTCGCCGTAGGCGGCCCCGGCTAGCGCCCTGGCCGCGCCTGCACGTGGTCGAACCCGCACCTCGGTAGCGTCGTCGCTGCGGATCCAACGAATCGCCAGCAACTCCGTGGTGCCCAGCCACGAGAGCACGAATCCGAGAAGCTTCCCCGCCTCGGCAAGCTTCTCCTCCCACTCCCCGATCAGGGAGAGGGCTCTCTCCACGCCGTGGCCGCCGGGAGGCGGCGCGAGGTCGCGGGCGACGGCGATCAGACGGTCGCGGGCGACGACGGGGATGGTGGAGGACTCGTGGATGCGCTCCCAGAAGAGGGGCTTCCACGGGGTCGCCGAAGCCATGGCGGCGCGCTCTCTCTCTCTCTGATTGTTGCGTTTGTTTCAGGGGCGAGAGGTTGTTTCCGGCGGCGAGTCTCGGCTTTCTGGCTGGTAAAAAGCTGCTGCCAGGCTGGCGGGGTGGACCCCACGGCCGTAACCGCCTGTCCATCCTGACGTCTATGCATGGTGAAAAAACAATCGATGCCGTAGAAAGTTTGGAGAAAGAGGGTGAAAGTGAAATTCTCGGTTCAAGCCCAAGTGGAGATCAAGTGGGTGCATGCAAAGTGGCCGGCCGGGTCTCGTCTGGACGCCTCGTCTGCTTCCGTCGGAGACGTGACATACGCACACTCGATACAAGTGTTAGACGCACACTCATATATTTTATATAATATAATTTGAACAGTTCAAATTACAGTGCTTCTAGTTTATAGTCGTAGAGAAATATATCGTCCATTTCTAGAGCACTGTACGTAATGGTGATTATTCCAATCATTTGGCACATGCAATGAACGTGAAGATGAGATTTACAATGTCGGAAATGAGCTTCTAAGGCCTGCGTGTTCAGAAAGGAAATAGGTTCCAAACAATGATAATAGGTGCATTATTTATAAGCTATAGTTTCACATATATGCACATATTTGACTAGCTACATGTTTATATGACTGTATGCATATGCTTTGTTTGTAGTCAATGCTCATTAGGAAGCATGTACTCTATATGCACCATGTATATCATCAGTACTAGATGAAGATGTGCACGTATGTTCATAACAAAAGTCTGTGCATTTATTTCATTCTGGTACATAGATAGTTGTGTGTGAAAAATAGTAGTACCGGCAGTACTACAAAAATGCCAGACCCGTGACTTATCAATCAACAGATTACCTGCAAACCAACATGTGGTTGCATGGTTAGAGAGACTGTGGTATCCCCAGTCCGCCAGGGTTCAAGCCCTCGTGCTCGCATTTATTCCTGGATATATTTCAAGATTTTCGGCGATGCGCATTTAGTGGGAGGGGACATTCTCGTCGATGACGACGTGCCTACGGTGACTTTGTAAATTTCAAGATGATATGACGGCTTAGTCTTTCGGAGGTGCTCATAGGGGTAGGGTGTGCGTGTGTGCATTCATAGGGGTGAGTGTATGCGCGTGTCTATCAGTGCTTGCGTTTGTATTGTGTTCAAAAAAAAATTAACATATTACCCAATTTTAACAGTAAACAAGACATTCATCTAATCAAAGATAAATTTTTTGTACACTCATGTTGTATAAGCTATCTTCCATGCAAAACCATGGTTCAAGAATTCGTCTGATTAATCGCAGTTGGTTTGTTAACTAGTGAGCAGACAAAGCCTGATTATTTGGATCGTAACACCTGCCAGCCCCTCCCGTTCCTAAATAGCTAGGGTTTGGCCCTCCTCCCACCCCTCCCGCTCCGCTCACCCCCTCCTGACCTTGAAGGCGGCTGGTCAGGTCCTCGTCGGCGCGCCGCTCCTTCCCCACCACCCCTGTGTGTCACCGCTTCCTTTCCTCCCTCTACCCGCCGCTACTTCCCCTCCACCATTGTGACCTGCCACCTCCAGCAACCTATATGCCGTTCTGACACCCTGCGTGACTGCCATCACCCTCCCTCTGTGTGTCGTTGTTGCGTGGCCGCTATCTCTCGGAGTTGCGGCCCAGGAGGAAATCAACAAAAAAATTTGTTGTATACATGTTTGTTGATGATTTTCGACGCACACATGTATGTGTGTTGATGATTGTTATTGTATACATATCGTGATCTATTAAGAAAAGAAATCAGTGCCATTTGCTTCATATTTGCAATGTAGATTTTCATCCACACAAAAACTGCTCCTATTGTGTTGAAAATTCCACCGATTAATGTCGACCGGTTAATCTCCTTAATATGCTGATTCAGCGATTAATCACTACTCGCAAGCTGAGCGAGCAACTACGAGTTAACAATTTCCTTAACGTTGCGCAAAACGAAAATTTAGAATGATGAAGCCTCTTCATTAATCCAAGTACATAGCTTTGGAACATGGTTTATATCTGATACAATGCAAATATTCATGTAGTCTATCGATTAGGAAAGGAAAGAAATCAAGGTTAACAGGTCAAAGCTCTGATTTCTTCTTCGCCTATAAAACCTTATCATAAGAAATCAATGGAAGTGGGTCATTCCTTACAACTCAGTGCATTCTTTCAAATTTTGCACCAACCAACACAAGGAGCAGACATTATATAAGTCACTAATGATAGTTAAGGTCACAGATGATGGTGGCGCCTTTGACGTCCTTTCCTTGTTGAGGCACCGTCGTTGCAGGCAGCGTCATTTCGCTCGGGCTTCTCGAGGGGAAACCCTAGATCTGGGTCTCCCGGATCGGACGACATTGGCACTTTGTGCCGTTTTCCTTCTCGGGGGCATCGTTTTGGAGCAGGTGCTAACTGGAGGGGCACATATTGTTGGAAATATGCCCTAGAGGCAATAATAAAATGGTTATTATTATATTTCTTTGTTCATGATAATTGTCTATTGTTCATGCTATAATTGTGTTATCCGGAAATCGTAATACATGTGTGAATACATAGACCACAACACGTCCCTAGTGAGCGTCTAGTTGACTAGCTCGTTGATCAAAAGATAGTCATGGTTTCCTGACTATGGACATTGGATGTCATTGATAACGGGATCACATCATTAGGAGAATGATGTGATGGACAAGACCCAATCCTAAGCATAGCTCAAAGATCGTGTAGTTCGTTTGCTATAGCTTTTCCGAATGTCAAGTATCATTTCCTTAGACCATGAGATTGTGCAACTCCCGGATACCGTAGGAGTGCTTTGGGTGTGCCAAACGTCACAACGTAACTGGGTGACTATAAAGTTACACTACAGGTATCTCCGAAAGTGTCTATTGGGTTGGCACGAATCGAGATTGGGATTTGTCACAACGTATGACGGAGAGGTATCTCTGGGCCCACTCGGTAATGCATCATCATAATGAGCTCAATGTGACCAAGTGGTTGATCATGGGATCATGCATTACGGTACGAGTAAAGTGACTTGCCGGTAACGAGATTGAACGAGGTATTGGGATACCGACGATCGAGTCTCGGGCAAGTAACGTACCGATTGACAAAGGGAATTGTATACAGATTGATTGAATCCTCGACATCGTGGTTCATCGATGAGATCATTGAGGAGCATGTGGGAGCCAACATGGGTATCCAGATCCTGCTGTTGGTTATTGACCGGAGAGTCGTCTCGGTCATGTCTGCATGTCTCCCGAACCCGTAGGATCTGCACACTTAAGGTTCGGTGACGCTAGGGTTGTTGAGATATTAGTATACGGTAACCCGAAAGTTGTTCGGAGTCCCGTATGAGATCCCGGACGTCACGAGGAGTTCCGGAATGGTCCGGAGGTGAAGATTTATATATAGGAAGTCAAGTTTTGGCCATCGGGAAAGTTTCGGGGGTAATCGGTATTGTATCAGGACCACCGGAAGGGTCCCGGGGGTCCACCGGGTGGGGCCACCTATCCCGGAGGGCCCCATGGGCTGAAGTGGGAGGGGAACCAGCCCCTAGTGGGCTGGTGCGCCCCCCTTGGGCCTCCCCCTGCGCCTAGGGTTGGAAACCCAAGGGGTGGGGGGCGCCCCACTTGGCTTGGGGGGGAAGCCACCCCCTTGGCCGCCGCCCCCCTTGGAGATTGGATCTCCTAGTGCCGGCGCCCCCCCTAGGGACCCTATATATAGTGGGGGGAGGGAGGGCAGCCGCACCCTAGCCCCTGGCGCCTCCCTCTCCCTCCCGTGACACTCCTCCCTCTTCCTGAGCTTGGCGAAGCCCTCTCGAGATCACCGTTGCTTCCACCATCACGCCGTCGTGCTGCTGGATTTTCATCAACCTCTCCTTCCCCCTTGCTGGATCAAGTTGGAGGAGACGTCTTCCCAACCGTACATGTGTTGAACGCGGAGGTGTCGTCCGTTCGACGCTAGGTCATCGGTGATTTGGATCACGACGAGTACGACTCCATCGACCCCATTCTCTTGAACGCTTCTGCGCGCGATCTACAAGGGTATGTAGATGCACTCCCCTCTCCCTTGTTGCTAGATGACTCCATAGACTGATCTTGGTGATGTGTAGAAAATTTTAAAATTCTGCTACGTTCCCCAACACTAGCATCATGAGCTAGGTCTATGCGTAGTTTCTATGCACGAGTAGAATACAAAGCAGTTGTCGGCGGCATCGTGGGATAAAGCGGCCCGGACCGACCTTACACGTACGCTTACGTGAGACTAGTTCCACCGATTGACATGCACTAGTTGCATAAGGTGGCTGGCGGGTGTCTGTCTCTCCCACTTAAGTCGGATCGGATTCGATGAAAAGGGTCCTTATGAAGGGTAAATAGAAATTGGCATATCACATTATGGTTTTGTCGTAGGTAAGAAACGCTCTTGCTAGAAACCTATAGCATCCACGTAAAAACTTGCAACAACAATTAGAGGACGTCTAACTTGTTTTTGCAGCATGTGCCGTGTGATGTGATATGGCCAAAAGGATGTGATGAATGATATATGTGATGTATGAGATTGATCATGTTCTTGTAATAGGAATCACGACTTGCATGTCGATGAGTATGACAACCAGCAGGAGCCATAGGAGTTGTCTTAATTTATTTATGACATGCGTGTCAACATAAACGTAATGTAATTACTTTCCTTTATTGCTAAAGCGTTAGCCGTAGTAGTAGAAGTAATAGATGACGAGACAACTTCAAGAAGACATGATGATGGAGATCATGATGATGGAGATCATGGTGTCATGCCGGTGACAACGATGATCATGAAGCCCCGAAGATGGAGATCAAAAGGAGTAAATGATATTAGCCATATCATGTCACTATTTGATTGCATGTGATGTTTATCATGTTTTACATCTTATTTGCTTAGAACGACGGTAGCTTAAATAAGATGATCCCTCGTAATAATTTCAAGAAAGTGTTCCCCCTAACTGTGCACCGTTGCGAAGGTTCGTTGTTTCGAAGCACCACGTGATGATCGGGTGTGATAGATTCTAACGTTTGAATACAACGGGTGTAAGCCAGATTTACACACGTAATACATTTAGGTCAACTTGACGAGCCTAGCATGTACAGACATGGCCTCGTAACACGGAAGACCGAAAGGTCGAGCATGAGTCGTATACAAGATACGATCAACATGAAGATGTTCACCGATGTTGGCTAGTCCGTCTCATGTGATGATCGGACACGGCCTAGTTGACTCGGATCATGTTTCACCTAGATGACTAGAGGGATGTCTATCTAAGTGGGAGTTCATTGAGTAATTTGATTAGATGAACTTAATTATCATGAACTTAGTCTAAAATATTTACACTATGTCTTGTAGATCAAATGACCCACGCTAATGTTGCCCTCAACTTCAACGCGTTCCTAGAGAAAACCAAGCTGAAAGACGATGGCAGCAACTATACGGACTGGGTCCGGAAACTAAGGATCATCCTCATAGCTGCCAAGAAAGATTATATTCTAGAAGCACCGCTAGGTGACGCACCCATCCCAGAGAACCAAGACGTTATGAACGCTTGACAGTCACGTGCTGATGATTACTCCCTCGTTCAGTGCGGCATGCTTTACAACTTAGAACCGGGGCTCCAAAAGCATTTTGAGAGACACGAAGCACATGAGATGTTCGAAGAGCTGAAAATGGTTTTCCAAGCTCATGCCCGGGTTGAGAGATATGAAGTCTTCGACAAGTTCTTCAGCTGTAAGATGAAGGAAAATAGTTCTGTCAGTGAGCACATAATCAAAATGTCTGGGCTGCATAATCGCTTGACTCAGCTGGGAGTTAATCTCCCGGATGACGCGGTCATTGACAGAATCCTTCAGTCGCTTCCACCGAGCTACAAGAGCTTTGTGATGAACTTCAATATGCAAGGGATGGAAAAGAACATTCCTGAGGTATATTCAATGCTGAAATCAGCAGAGTTGGAAATCAAAAAGGAACATCAAGTGTTGATGGTGAATAAAACCACTAAGTTCAAGAAAGGCAAGGGTAAGAAGAACTTCAAGAAGGACGGGAAGGGAGTTGCCACGCCCGGTAAGCAAGCTGCCGGGAAGAAGCCAAAGAATGGACCCAAGCCCGAGACTGAGTGTTTTTATTGCAAGGGAAGTGGTCACTAGAAGCGGAACTGCCCCAAATACTTAGCGGACAAGAAGGCCGACAACACTAAAGGTATATGTGATATACATGTAATTGATGTGTACCTTACGAGTACTCGTAGTAGCTCCTGAGTATTTGATACCGGTGCGGTTCCTCACATTTGTAACTCAAAGCAGGAGTTGCGGAATAAGCGGAGACTGGCAAAGGACGAGGTGATGATGCGCGTCGGGAATGGTTCCAAGGTCGATGTGATCGCCGTCGGCACGCTACCTCTACATTTACCTACGGGATTAGTTTTAAACCTCAATAATTGTTATTTAGTGCCAGCTTTGAGCATGAACATTGTATCAGGATCTTGTTTAATTCGAGATGGCTACTCATTCAAATCCGAGAATAATGGTTGTTCTATTTATATGAGAGATATGTTTTATGGTCATGCTCCGCTGGTGAATGGTTTATTCTTAATGAATCTCGAGCATAATGTTACACATATTCATAGTGTGAATACCAAAAGATGTAAGGTTGATAATGATAGTCCCACATACTTGCGGCACTGCCGCCTTGGTCACATAGGTGTCAAACGCATGAAGAAGCTCCATGCCGATGGACTTTTGGAGTCTCTTGATTACGAATCATTTGACACGTGCGAACCATGCCTCATGGGTAAAATGATCAAGACTCCGTTCTCAGGAACAATGGAGCGAGCAACCAACTTATTGGAAATCATACATACTGATGTGTGCGGTCCAATGAGTGTTGAGGCTCGCGGTGGCTATCGTTATGTTCTCACCCTCATTGATGACTTGAGTAGATATGGGTATGTCTACTTAATGAAACACAAGTCTGAGACCTTTGAAAAGTTTAAGGAATTTCAGAGTGAGGTTGAGAATCAACGTGACAGGAAAATCAAGTTTTTGCGATCAGATCGTGGGGGAGAATACTTGAGTCACGAATTTGGCACACACTTAAGAAAATGTGGAATAGTTTCACAACTCACGCCGCCTGGAACACCTCAGCATAATGGTGTGTCCGAACGTCGTAATCACACTCTATTGGATATGGTGCGATCTATGATGTCTCTTACCGATCTACCGCTGTCATTTTGGGGCTATGCTTTAGAGACTACCACATTCACTTTAAATAGGGCCCCGTCGAAATCCGTTGAGACGACACCGTATGAATTATGGTTTGGGAAGAAATCTAAGCTGTCGTTTCTAAAAGTTTGGGGATGCGATGCTTATGTCAAGAAACTTCAACCTGAAAAGCTCGAACCCAAATCGGAAAAATGCGTCTTCATAGGATACCCTAAAGAAACTATTGGGTATACCTTCTACCTCAGATCCGAAGGCAAGATCTTTGTTGCCAAGAATGGGTCCTTTCTAGAAAAAGAGTTTCTCTCGAAAGAAATAAGTAGGAGGAAAGTAGAACTTGATGAAGTATTACCTCTTGAACCGGTAAGTGGCGCAGCTCAAGAAAATGTTCCTGAGGTGCCTGCACCAACTAGAGAGGAAGTTAATGATAATGATCATGAAACTTTAGATCAAGTTGCTACTGAACTTCGTAGGTCCACGAGGACACGTTCCGCACCAGAGTGGTACGGCAACCCTGTCTTGGAAATCATGTTGTTAGACAACGGTGAACCTTCAAACCATGAAGAAGCGATGGCGGGCCTGGATTCCGACAAATGGCTGGAAGCCATGAAATCCGAGATAGGATCCATGTATGAAAATGAAGTATGGACTTTGACTGACTTGCCCGATGATCGGCGAGCCATAGAAAATAAATGGATCTTTAAGAAGAAGACAGACGCGGATGGTAATGTAACCATCTATAAAGCTCGGCTTGTCGCTAAGGGTTATCGACAAGTTCAAGGGGTTGACTACGATGAGACTTTTTCACCCATAGCGAAGCTGAAGTCCGTCCGAATCATGTTAGCAATTGCCGCATTCTATGATTATGAGATATGGCAAATGGACGTCAAAACGGCATTCCTTAATGGTTTCCTTAAGGAAGAATTGTATATGATGCAGCCAGAAGGTTTTGTCGATCCTAAGAATGCTGACAAGGTGTGCAAGCTCCAACGCTCGATTTATGGACTGGTGCAAGCATCTCGGAGTTGGAACATTCGTTTTGATGAGATGATCAAAGCGTTTGGGTTTACGCAGACTTATGGATAAGCCTGCATTTACAAGAAAGTGAGTGGGAGCTCTGTAGCATTTCTCATATTGTGTGTGGATGACATTCTGTTGATGGGAAATGATATAGAATTCTTGGAAAGCATAAAGGCCTACTTGAACAAGTGTTTATCAATGAAGGATCTTGGAGAAGCTGCTTATATATTAGGCATCAAGATCTATAGAGATAGATCGAGACGCCTCATTGGTCTTTCACAGAGTATGTACCTTGACAAGATATTGCAGAAGTTCAAAATGGATCAGTCAAAGAAGGGGTTCTTGCCTGTATTGCAAGGTACGAGATTGAGCACGGCTCAATGCCCGACCACGGAAGAAGATAGAGAAAAGATGAGTGTCGTCCCCTATGCCTCGTCCATAGGGCCTATCATGTATGCTATGCTGTGTACCAGACCTGATGTAAACCTTGCCGTAAGTTTGGTAGGAAGGTACCAAAGTAATCCTGGCATGGAACACTGGACAACGGTCAAGAATATCCTGAAGTACCCGAAGAGGACTAAGGATATGTTTCTCGTTTATGGAGGTGACGAAGAGCTCGTCGTAAATGGTTACGTCGATGCTAGCTTCGACACAGATCTGGATGACTCTAAGTCACAAACCGGATACGTGTATATTTTGAATGGTGGGGCAATAAGCTGGTGTAGTTGCAAGCAAAGCGTTGTGGCGGGATCTACATGTGAAGCGGAGTACATGGCAGCCTCGGAGGCAGCACAAGAGGCAATCTGGGTGAAGGAGATCATTACCGACTTAGGAGTCATACCAATGCGTCGGGCCCGATGACTCTCTTCTGTGACAACACTAGAGCTATTGCCCTTGCCAAGGAGCCCAGGTTTCACAGGAAGACCAGGCATATCAAGTGTCGCTTCAACTCCATTCGTGAAAGTGTTCAAAATGGAGACATAGATATTTGTAAAGTACATACGGACCTGAATGTGGCAGAGCCGTTGACTAAACCTCTCCCTAGAGCAAAACATGATCAACACCAGAATTGCATGGGTGTTCGATTCATCACAATGTAACTAGACTATTGACTCTAGTGCAAGTGGGAGACTGTTGGAAATATGCCCTAGAGGCAATAATAAAATGGTTATTATTATATTTCTTTGTTCATGATAATTGTCTATTGTTCATGCTATAATTGTGTTATCCGGAAATCGTAATACATGTGTGAATACATAGACCACAACACGTCCCTAGTGAGCCTCTAGTTGACTAGCTCGTTGATCAAAAGATAGTCATGGTTTCCTGACTATGGACATTGGATGTCATTGATAACGGGATCACATCATTAGGAGAATGATGTGATGGACAAGACCCAATCCTAAGCATAGCTCAAAGATCATGTAGTTCGTTTGTTATAGCTTTTCCGAATGTCAAGTATCATTTCCTTAGACCATGAGATTGTGCAACTCCCGGATACCGTAGGAGTGCTTTGGATGTGCCAAACGTCACAACGTAACTGGGTGACTATAAAGGTACACTACAGGTATCTCCGAAAGTGTCTGTTGGGTTGGCACGAATCGAGACTGGGATTTGTCACTCCATATGACGGAGAGGTATCTCTGGGCCCACTCGGTAATGCATCATCATAATGAGCTCAATGTGACCAAGTGGTTGATCACGGGATCATGCATTACGGTACAAGTAAAGTGACTTGCCGGTAACGAGATTGAACGAGGTATTGGGATACCGACGATCGAGTCTCGGGCAAGTAACATACCGATTAACAAAGGGAATTGTATACGGATTGATTGAATCCTCGACATCGTGGTTCATCCGATGAGATCATCGAGGAGCATGTGGGAGCCAACATGGGTATCCAGATCCTGCTGTTGGTTATTGACCGGAGAGTCGTCTCGGTCATGTCTGCGTGTCTCCCGAACCCGTAGGGTGTTCACACTTAAGGTTCGGTGACGCTACGGTTGTTGAGATATTAGTATACGGTAACATGAAAGTTGTTCGGAGTCCCGGATGAGATCCCGGACGTCACGAGGAGTTCCGGAATGGTCCCGAGGTGAAGATATATATATAGGAAATCAAGTTTCGGCCATTGGGAAAGTTTCGGGGGTAATCGGTATTGTACCAGGACCACCGGAAGGGTCCCGGGGGTCCACCGGGTGGGGCCACCTATCCTGGAGGGCCCCATGGGCTGAAGTGGGAGGGGAACCAGCCCCTAGTGGGCTGGTGCGCCCCCCTTGGGCCTTCCCCTGCGCCTAGGGTTGGAAACCCTAGGGGTGGGGGGCGCCCCACTTGGCTTGGGGGGCAAGCCACCCCCTTGGCCGCCGCCCCCCTTGGAGATTGGATCTCCTAGGGCCGGCGCCCCCTAGGGACCCTGTATATAGTGGGGAGGAGGGAGGGCATCCGCACCCTAGCCCCTGGCGCCTCCCTCTCCCTCCCGTGACACTCCTCCCTCTCCTTGAGCTTGGCGAAGCCCTGCCGAGATCACCGTTGCTTCCACCACCACGCCGTCGTGCTGCTGGATCTTCATCAACCTCTCCTCCCCCCTTGCTGGATCAAGTTGGAGGAGACGTCTTCCCAACCGTACGTGTGTTGAACGCGGAGGTGCTGTCCGTTCGGCGCTAGGTCATCGGTGATTTGGATCACGACGAGTACGACTCCATCAACCCCGTTCTCTTGAACGCTTCCGCGCGCGATCTACAAGGGTATGTAGATGCACTGCCCTCTCCCTCGTTGCTAGATGACTCCATAGATTGATCTTGGTGATGCGTAGAAAATTTTAAAATTCTTCTACGTTCCCCAACACATATGTGGAGTGGTGTTACATCTTCCGCATCGAAGATGACGGATCTCAGCGGCATGGCGCAATGGAGTCTGGGCATCGGATGCGTGTACATGGACTCGTGCAGGAGGATGGCGATGTCTGGCTCGTGGTGGCGCTGACGGTAGAGAGGCCTGACAAGGTCGGTGCATTTGATCCCTCCTTGAAGATGGGACAACGGAAGATGGTGACGACAAAGCCTAGAGCGTGTGCATGCGATGCGCGCTGAGCGTCTGTTATAACCGGTTGGTCCTATCGGTTCGCCGACGGGCAATTTAGGGAGGCCACTGGATTAGATGGTGCTTTGGCACAAGGTCACGCACTTCATCAAGCTGGTCGGTATAGCCGACAAAGGTCATCAAATATGTGGCTTTACGTAGATCCATGTATTTGTTTTGTCAGACTCTGTTGATTAAGTTAATAAAAATGGCTCTGTGCATCCTCGGGTGCAGAGGCCGGGGGTTTCAACCTCCCTTTCGAACAAAATTGGATTACCTCTAGCATGATGAATGGGAAAAAGATGATGTCACACACATGCTTTACCCTGAGGAATTACTGTTGCCTTGTTTTGAATGCTCACCCTATACCTCAGTTCAGATTATGAATGTCAATTTTAAGCGTCACTCACTACAAGCAATCAAAACATCAACATCAAGTAAACACCTTAGCTTTTCCTTTTTCAAAAGGCATAAGATGGTTGTACTGGTCCTAGATATATCATACAAATTATGTTTCTTACTTACTTAAGCAATCCGCTGTTAATGTATTATAATCCCCAACTTACAAATATATCATTGTGACCAAGTGGTGATATGGATGCATTGTGTTATATCACCTCGACCCAACATGTGCTAGACATTAATGCTTGACATGCCCAGAAAAACATCTTGACGCCTATGGTGCATGCCTATGGCGCATCGACAATGATATACAGAATCCATCATAACGAATGACTAACACTGAACATAAGAGTCCACATAAGAACTTTAGAATGATAATTCCTAATTCATATAGCTACATGGATACATCTGTGCAAGAAAAAAATTATTTGTATGTTTCTTCATGAATTGGCAGGTTGCTAGGTATGTTGTTTGCTACAAGGGACTGGTCTTTGCAACAATCAAGAGAGCTAGGCACATGGTTCCTTAGTATCAAACCCAGAGGGTGCTAAGCTAATTTCATCATTTCGTCAAAGGAATGCATCATCTACAATGATCTAATAAGCTAGCTACAAAGATTTGTGACTGGCATGCCTATGATCTAATAAGCTAGCTACAAGGATTTGTGACTATCATGCCTAGCAGCTTCCAGAATCATATTGAACCATTGATAATTAATTATGCCCTAGAAAAATATACACTATTCATAGCTTGGCTTTAGATTATTTACGTACACAAGCTAAGGAAATTATGCATTTGTTTCTAGATCGAGCGCTTTCAAGTGTACTACAGAGTCGATTAGCTCTTCTATATAGCTATTATAAATTCAGGAGTTGGTACTAAATCCTAGAAACAAATGCTAATTCCTTGCCCCTCCCTTGAATAATTGTTAACCACCCTCAATCTAACAAATTATTAACAATTCATTTAGTCATTTTTTTTCTCGCGCTCGTTTCACTCTCATTTCTGCAAGCAGAATCGCAGTCGTTCGTTCATTCGACATCTAACAAATTATTAACAATTCACAGCCAAACGGGCCCATTTTACTAGATCCGTTGGTTTCGGCCTCTAGAGCTGCAGCCCATTAGGACAGCTGGGTCACTACCTAGCACATTTTTTTGACAAGACAGGACCCAAGCTGCATTAATATGGAGGAAACGATGGTACATAACACATTACAAAAGGACCCACAAGTAAACCTAAATTACCAACTGGTCCTTGACTTTTACAAAGAGAACCCCAACTCGTGTCGTCCCTGGAAGAAGGACCGAGCCGGGATTCCATTTTCGACTCGTGAACCCCAACTGGTGTCTTCCCTGGTGACGGCCGACAGCCAAGCACCGTAGCCACTCACGAACAACCACCGTGGATGAGCACCAACCCAATCTCGACCTCCATCTCTCCCCAGTTTCCCATTCTCCGCCATGGCGACCTAAGAAGCGATAGAAGGAGCGGAGTACCTCCAACGCAGGGAACAAAAAAGGCAACATCGATGAAGTAGGATCTCGCGCCTCTTCCACCTCCATCTCCTTGACGGCAAGAAAGAGATGGCCAGATCTCTACCACAACTAGCATCAACTCCACCGCGAGCTTATTTGGAGGGCTGTCACCAGATGTGTCTCCCTCCCACTGCCTCCTTCATGGAGGGCTTGGAGAAGGTGACGCTGGTGACCACCACGCGCTGCTCGCGAGCGATCGTGGCTGACCACTCAGCGGCACAAGGCCGAACGCCAGCATAAAGCCGAACACCAGCATAAAGCCAACAGACACTCTACAAGTAGTATATACAATAGCTAGCCGGTCTCCAGTCACATCCCTCCGCCGAGCATCGTCACTGCCAGAGAAGAAGAAGGACGGAGCCGTGATTCCATTTTCGACTCTCAATGGGGAAGCAACAAGAAGAGAGATCAGGAGATCAGGAGAGCTTTCGAGAGAGTTGACCCGGGCCACTACCTAGCACATGCGGGAGAGATAGATGTAGAGACGAGAGCAGATGAGCAGAAACATTCATATCGCGAAAAAAGACGGCCAGAAACGCAAATCACCGAAAAGATTCTATTTAAACTCAGTTTTACTATCCTAAATATATTTTTACTTGTCGGGACCCTCACTTGCTTGAAAGAATTTTTTTTATCCATATGAACAAATACAAAACTCTTAGCATTGTGCTCATATATATAGCTAATGGAAGTACACGGACGGTTGCATATGCCAACATTGTCTTCGGTCACCTTCAAATGTCTCCTACATATAACGTCTTAAAAGCTCGTGTGCTTCTGATGAGTATATCTCTGGATTCCTGTTCACTATCTCAATCGCCATTGCCATCATAGGATTAGGAAGGCGAATATGTCTTTGTGTCGCAATCGGTGGTACTAGAAGCTGACGCCGACACATGGGGCAAGTTCCCTTCGTCTCGAGCCACCTTTCCACGCACCGTCCATGAAAGTTGTGTCCACACGTCGTCTCCTTCCACGCGGTCGCCACGGCCTCCTCCTGACCCAAGCATATAGGGCATCCTTCACCGTCAGATGGCGTTTCCACGGGCTTTAGCACCTTGGCCGCGGTGGCAGCGCAGGACTCCTCCATCCCAAGCTGACGTGGTTCCATGCCAGAAGTTCCCTACCCTCCACGCCACCAAAACAAGGCACTACGGCGAGTTTCCGGCCGGCTGGTCGTTGACTTGCGTCTTTAGTATGACCGGCGAATTTAGTTCCGATCGGGGAAGAGGAAAGTTGGCTCCTGTGGTTCTCTAATCTGGAGAGGGCGTTTGGGTTGCATGTATATATAAAGAAGAAAGTTCCGCAACGGGAGTAGGAGACGGTTAGCGATCAGTCGACGAGTAGGATTCAGGGACGATCAACGTACGTATACGCAGTGGACTTGTCCATGTACTTGTACGAGCGTGATTCGGTCTCAGCCCACACTGCACTCTCCCCTGCCCAACCCATTGGGAAGAAACAGCCACGGGACGCGGGGTTTGCGCGTAGTAGTACGTGTATGCATATATGTATTGTTATTCGACAGATATAGGATCGTGCCATTGTTCTCCAACCATGAAAGCACGTTCCCCTTCTTCTTTTTCTCCTAAGAGCATCTCCAGCCATTGGCCCTTCAGGGGGCGCCTAAAATCGTCGCCTAGAGATGAGCCGGCGCAAAAATTGGGCCTGGGGGCGAGTTGGTCCCTAGCCGCCGGCCCCAGGGTCGCCCCAGGCGCGTTTGAAAATAAAATTTGTAAAGCAAATTTCGACACAGTTCGGCGAAGTTCAGCAAAACACGATAAATTTCGGCAAACATGGGCATATATTAGGCATGTTCGCCGGTTTTCATTACATAGCAAAATAGATAATAACTAAACTAAAAGAGAAACTGGCTGAACGCCGAGTAGTCGCCATTGTCGCCGCCATCGTCGCCGTTGTCGTCGGACTTCTCCTCCTTGACGCAGCCGTCCCTGGTGGACCCCTGACCGGCGTCGCCAACGCGGGCTGGTGGCGGTGGCGCGTCGTCGTCGTCGCTGTCGCAGATGACGACGACCCCGCCTTCGTCGCGGACGCGTCGGCGCTGCGCGAAGCGGCGCAGGGCGCCGCACTGGCGCTCCTTCGCCTTCTCCAGGCGCTCCTTCTCCATCGCTATGGAGTCCCTGCGCGCCCATTTCAGGGCCGCGTCGTCGTCGTCGAGCTCCGTCTTCACCGGCGCGTCCGGCTCCTTCTTCGCCGGCGCGAGCCCCGGCTCCGTCTTTGACTTGACGAAGCGCGGGGGAGGAGCCGACGAGGAGGCGCGCCGGCCGCCCTCGTCGATGACGGTGCCGACGCTGCGAGTGCGCCGGCCGAGCGGTGTCTCCGCCGCGGGCTCGGCCTTGACGCCGAGCAGGGCCGGAGCACCGGAGGAGTGAGAGGAAGAGCGCGAGGAGGAAGAAGAGGAGGAGGACCCGAACCTCCTTGGCGCCCATGGCCCGGCGCGTCGGTGGTGCGGCGGGGCGGCCGCCCTCGCCGGGTACGCCAACGGCGGGTTGTTGCCGCCCTCGAGGTGCTCAGCACGCCCTCGAGTGTGCGGCCGGGGACGCCCCACCACAGGTGGCGCCCCTCGCTGTTCTTCTGGCCACCGACCACCGGCGCGTCGTTGGTGGACGCCAACCGCTGCCGCTGGCGGCGCTCGAAGTACGCCGCCCAAGCCGCATGGTTGTCGGCGGCGTACTGGGGGAGGAAGAGCTGGGCGTCGGTGAGGGAGGCGCGGACGACCGCGACCTCCTCGGCGAAGTAGTTTGGCTTGGCCACGGCGTCGGGCAACGGGGGAACGGGCACTCCCCCGTCGCTGAGCCTCCACCCCGTCGGCTAGGCGCGCATGGCCGGCGGCGCCGGGATGTTCACCTAGAACAAGAGTCAGGACTCCTGTTCGCGCAGCGAATGGCGGCCGAACCCGTTGGCCGCCGCCTCGTCTCCGGGGAAACGTTCTGCCATGGCGACGGGCTCGGGAGAGATAGAGAGGGAGAGGGAGGGGCTGGGCGGCGGCGCTCGGGAGAGGTAGAGGGAGGGGCTGGGCGACGGCGAGGGGCGGGGCTGGTGTGGGCACAGGCGAGTGAGGCCACCGGCTATATAGCCACGCTGCGGCCGTGCGAACGCGTGCGAGGGAGGGGAGGCGTCGGCTCGCCGTCCCGTGACACGCCGCCCGTGAGGAATCAATGGCAAAGCTGACCGGCGGCAGCCTTGCCATTAATTCCCTGCGGGAACCGAGGCCGTTGGGGGAAGACGAGGCGCCGTGTCACTGACGCGGCTGGCCCCCGGGCGCCCCCTAGCGCGCCGGGTTCGGCCTGAGTCCGCCGGCACTGTTTTCAGCCCAAACCGGCGAAAATCGGTCTCTTGGGGACGCGACTGAGCCGTTTTTACGGCGCCGGCGCGAGAAAATCACATGGGGAGGCCTTCCTGGGACGCGGCTAGAGATGCTCTAAGAACACACGTCCGACCTCGGCACCAAGCATCTCGGCGAACAGCCTCAGTTGCTCCCGCTTGCAGGGCCCTACTCACCAGCACGTAGCAGGTGTGTGCCGACGTGCCCGTCGGGGCGCAGCTCGCAATGCTGCACCATCCCGAACAGCCAGTGAGGTCGCCGGCGCCCATATGCTTCCGCTTCCTCGGAGCCAACGAAAAATATTTCGCTATGGGATAAATTTTGGGACCCATTGAAATATCGGAAATTTTGAAAATTTCACGCCGAAACAGGACCTCAAATTCAAATGAAATTTCACCGAAATTTGAATGAAATTTGGGAAGTATATTATGATCATGTATATTTCGTTAACTATCAACTTGTCACATAGACTCTACTTTGTTTTGATAATGTACTATCTTGTGTGCATCCACGGAAGCTATGTTGTTGCACAGTTCTTAGATTCATGATTGCTTAGGGCATCTCCAATGCCGACCCTCAAGCCGGCTGCATACGTCCGGACCGCAGAAGCCATCCAATACGGGCATCATGTATCGGTCTGCGGGCATCCGAACAGCAATCAAGCCCGCTTCTGACCGCCTTTGGCCCACACAAAGCCCCTCCCCCTCGCCTGCGTGCGTTCCCGCCGGACGCCAGCTGCCCACATTCATGTCGTTGTAGAGCGCGTCATTGCACATTGAAGCCGGCCTAGAGCGGACGCGACCTCTCATTGCCTCCGCCATTGAAGTGGCGCGTCGGCCGAGGGCGCCGCCTGCGACGCGTCTTCGGTGTCCGCGCTTGTTCAATGCCGGAGACGCGTTACTGGACGGGATGGGACGGATATCTACAATGCCCATTCAATGCCCCATCCATCTGTATGCCGCCATTAAGCGCATTGACGAACCCGGACACCTCGACTCACCTGAATATGCTATTTAAAGGCAACCACACTCGACTAACTCCACACCACACCACAAGCCGCTCCCTACCCTCCTCCCTTGTAGTTCATCCGCCATGACTGCAGGCAGCGAAGCTCTGTAGGAGAGCCTTTCCACGGAGATGAAGCACGCCGTGGCCGCCCTTGCCTCAGCCTGGCAGAGCCGCCGTGCCAGGCAAATCAAGGTTGGCTTGCCGGCGAGCTCGCATGAGGTCTCCCACGATGACGATGACCCCACCATGGAGACGGGCTCCGACGACACCGTCCCGGTCCCCGCGCCTGTGCACGCCGGCTTCACCATGGAATAGGCGTTGGCGCACTACAACGACGCCATGGCGGAGGTGCAACCTGCATCGGCGCCTATGTCGGTGTTCCAGCAGGCGCACGAGGAACAACAGTACAACCCGTTCCTCTTGGAGCAGCACCAACTGGCGGAGGGCCTGATCTACGGTGAGCGCCCGAGCGAGAAGGTTGTGGCGACCATGGCCGCGGCGAACCCCAACTTCGTCGTGGAGCAGTGTGTAATCTACGATACCGTCCGCGCTCAAGCCGCCAATCGCCAGGAAGAGGCCACCGCCGAGGCGCAGCTCCAGGCGATCGCGGAGGAGAACCACATCAGCTGCGCCTCCTACGCGCCGCCGGCGAACAATCTGGTGGCTCGATGAGACGATGACAACGCGGGTGGCGCCATTTCCATCTTGGACCTCACGTCCACCGGCGACGGACAAGGCGCAGACTCCTCCGAGGATGAGTAGGGCACAGGAGGAGGCAGGGCCTTGCGTCCCATGTGGGCGTCCGTCTCCCGTGTTCTACTCTTCCTCGCTGGAGACCGTAACTTAACTTCACCGGTCTTACCGCCGGTGATCATGAAGATGGCGGATGGAGGATGGGAAGGGCTTGGACGCCGGGCGCGGCGCCGTAGGATAAGTTTAGGGTCAGATCGGCTCATTTTTCGTTTTAAATCTTCTAAATCTAATGAAAATCCGCCGTGCTTGTATGAAATCACGATTTTCATCCGGTTTGTTGAAAAAGAGTTTGAAATATATGCGGATAGCGTTGGATGGCGGCTTCCGGCATCCGTGTCTGCGAACTGATCCTTCCTCCTGTTCGCGGACAGATACGGGAGGAAATTTACGGGTCGTCGTTTGAGATGCCCTTATTATGCCTTGTTGGGCTGTGTTATGTTACATTAGGCCAACATGTGGACCAGATTGCATTTTTATGCCTTTGTTAGGCTGTGGGTAAAGGGGAGGTGACACCTAAAGATGATGAGCAGGCCGGGTAACAATCTAGGCCATACAAAGATAAGGCATGCGCGGATAAGTCAATGTGGATGAGTTGATGTGGGGATGAGAGTCAATGCAAACAAAGCGATGTAGCCATGAGTTCAAAGCACTAGAGAAGGGGTGGTAGTGCGAACGAGGTGGTAGAAAAGGGAATCGGAAGATCAAAACATAGTAAAGAGATGAACATGCATTACGACATGGTCGAAAATCACATATGACACCTTCCAACCAAATATCACTTTATATGTTTTTGTAATCACATGGCAACACATGGGCGTCTAACTAGTCTAAACATGCATGGAAAATGTTACTTTTACTAGTTTTCTTAACATGCACACATCTCACTTCATCAACTCCTCAACTTTTATCACCTAAAAAAATCTAGTACACTTATTTCTCTAAACATGCAAAAGAAATAATACTAACATTCTATAGATATTTTGCAGCTACTCCCTCTGTCCCTAATACATTGCGCCTCGTTTACCATCTTTCAACTTTGACCATTCTTTTTCTTTTTTTTGCGAATAACTTTGACCATTAATTTCACCGGCGATATATCAAGTATATGCCATAAAAGTTATACAGTCGGAAACTACATTTTAATACGAATTTAATGGTATCATTTTTGTGACATATTCCCTCCATTCATAAATATAAGTCAACAAGTGACTACATACGAAGCAAAATGAATGAATCTACACTCCAAAATATGTTTATATATATCTATATGTTGTAGTCTTTTTGAAATGTCTAAAAAGACTTATATTTAGGAACAGAGGGAGTATAACCTATGTTTTGTTGGTCAAATTCAAGGTCAAAACTGAATCTCGAAATACGCGTGTGCCATGTAAATAGGGACAGAGGGAGTATATAATAATTAAATACAATAAATCATACTCTGTATTTGCACTCTCCGGTCTCATTTTCTTATATTCAAGTTCGAGATAACCATACTCACTAAAATAACAATTTGCAACTAAATCCTGCAGCAACGCATTGGCTATTATCTGTATGTATATACATGCTGATTATATACTTTTTCCGTCTACGAATAAATGTACATCTAGCTTTTGTTTATGTCAAAATTTAAAAACTTTGACCAATTTTATCAGGAAAAGTAGCAGCATTTATGGCATTAAATTAGTATCACTAGATTTCTTATGAAATTTAGTTTCATAATATACCAATTTGATGTCATATGTGCTATTACTTTTTTCTATAAAGTTGATCAAAATTTTAAAACATTGACTTAGAATAAAAGATAAAAATACATTTATTCGCAGATGGTGGGAGTACATATCTAGCTTACAAGCATATCACAAACCATGTGGTTGCAAGCATGCGTACAACTCCATTGAACGTGGCATCAGCCCGAAGCGACGTGAGCAACCTATAAAGGGCTTCTTTCCCCTCGCAAATTGGCGTGCTTTTTTCGTTCTCGCCGCGAGAACGGTGCCATTTTAGATAACATACATTACAAGTTATATGTTATTTATTTTTTTCGAACATAGTACAAATGCAAGTGCTTATATACACGTGCATACACTCATCCTTATAAACGCACACACGCACACCCTATTTTTATGAGCACCTTCGAAAGACTGAGCCGATCTTAAAATAAATTCAGAAATAAATGCGAGCACCGGGATTTAAACCTTGGTGGGCTGAGGATACCACAGTCTATCTAACCATCCAACCACAAGTTGGTTCATAATATATGTTCTTTGTTCTCGATGAAGGATCATATAAAGTGAAGAGGTAAAAAAAAAACAGATGTATGACAACGACGACATTGATTGCACAAGGCATCGCAATGCAGCGGCTCGGATCAAATAGAAAATCTCTGGCATGTTCTGTTGATTCTCTGGCCTAGCAAAAGTTCTGCACTCAAAGATAATTTGCTTACATAAATGTGTAGCATCAGGCTCATATGCGTGTAAAGCTATCAGAAGCTAAATAGTAGGACATGCTAATATTGTTTCTAATCGCCTCCGGACATCCCGGGCCTATACATTGGAAAATATGCGTATGGATCGGGGAAAATGTGAGGATCCCTCTGCATTGATTCAATCGCCAACATGACGAAGGGATTAGGAAAGCCAACATTTTGTTTTACAACAACTGGTGGTTCTTGAAGCTGACGCCAACACATGGGGCAACTTCCCTTCATCTCTAGCAACCTCTCCACGCACCGTCCATGAAAAATATGCCCACACACTGTCTCCTTCCATGCGGTCATTGCTTCTTCTTGATCCAAGCATATGGCACATACTTCATCGGATGGCGCCTCCACTGGCTTTAGCACCCCGTCCATAGTGGCAATGCAGGACTCCTCGAGCTCGGGCTGATGTGGTTCCATGACAGAAGTACTCTCCAGGAACCAAGATACCAAAACACGGCACTAAGGTGAGTTCCCAGCCGGCTGATCGCGGACTTGGGCTTCTATGGTTATTTGGGGTCAGGGTGCTTGGGTTTGCATATATGGAGAGGAAAGTTGCGCAACGGCCACCGGAAGTAGGAATCGGTTAGCGATCGATGGACGAGTAGGAAGGATTCAGGAACGATCAACCAACGTATACGCAGTGGAGTCATCCCTGTACAATACTTGTACGAGCGTGACTCGGTCATCCAACAGTCCACCATTTGACGCAGTAGAGCAGCCCACGCATCAGCCCGATGCTCCACTGCGACCTGTGACACGCCGGTCACTAGAACGAGATGGCCGCATGGTGCTGCCAGTTCGTCCTGCGCGTTTACAGTCCAAGAATTATGGGGACGAGATCCCAATGGAAGACAGTTCAGTCTTAGGCATGTTGGTCAGGCCCGTGACCTCACAGGTTACAAGTTGGGCTCCGACGGAATATGGAAATTGCAAGTTCAGTCACATTATTCGTGGGAATTAGGCCAACTCCATCGCACGACCCTAAACAGACGTTCGTTTTATCCAGATTTCGTCCATTTGAGGTGGTAATAGGTAACAAAACGGACATGCGTGTCCGCTCGTTGTTGGAGGCGCCTAACGCAGCAACCAACCCTAAAATGTCCGCTGCCGTCCACGTCCATCGTGGCATGCCGCTCTCCCACGCCCTGCCCCTGTCCAACCCGCAGCCGGCACCGCGCCTTGCCGCACTTCCTCTGCCCCGCCGCGTCCGCGCTACCGCGCCGTCGCCTGCACGTCCGTGCCCGCGCCCGCGCTGCCCCACCGCCGGCTGCACCCCGCGCCACCGCCCACGCACGTCACGCCGTCGCCTGCACCTCGCCCCGCCCTGCCCGTCCCGGCTCGCCGCGCTCCCACCTCGCCAGCGCCGCGCTGCCCCGCTCGCGCCCTGCCAGCGCCACCGCCCCGCCCGCCCCCCGCCAGCGCCACCGCCTCGTCCCCACCCCGTGCACGCCGTGCCGCCCCCGCCCCACCAGCGTCGCGCATAGCCCGCGCGCGCTGCCCCCCCCCCCCGGTCGCCTGCACCCCGCACCAACGCCCGCGCACGCGCCCGCCGCCGCCTGCACCTTGCCTCGCCCTGCCCGCCCCGGCTCGCCGCGCCCCGCGCGTGCCGCCCTGCCCCCGCCTGCGCCAGCGCCGCCCTGCCCCCGCCAGCGCCGGAGTGGTGGAGATGAGAGAAAAGGAGGAGAGAGAGGGGGGTGGGTGGGTGTGTTGGGAAACGTGGTAATTTCAAAAAATTTCTTACGCACACGCAAGATCATGGTGATGCATAGCAACGAGAGGGGAGAGTGTGATCTACGTACCCTTGTAGACCGACAGCGGAAGCGTTAGCACAACGCGGTTGATGTAGTCGTACGTCTTCACGGCCCAACCGATCAAGCACCGAAACTACGGCACCTCCGAGTTCTAGCACACGTTCAGCTCGATGACGATCCCCGGACTTTGATCCAGCAAAGTGTCGGGGAAGAGTTCCGTCAGCACGACGGCGTGGTGACGATCTTGATGTACTACCGTCGCAGGGCTTCGCCTAAGCACTGCTACAATATTATCGAGTACTATGGTGGAAGGGGGCACCGCACACGGTTAAGAATATGATCACCCGGATCAACTTGTGTGTCTAGGGGTGCCCCTTGCCCCCGTATATAAAGGATCAAAGGGGGGGTGCGGCCGGCCAGGAGGAGGGCGCGCCAGGAGGAGTCCTACTCCCACCGGGAGTAGGATTCCCCCCCTTTCCTAGTTGGAATAGGATTCGGGAAGGGGGAAAAGGAGAGAGAGAAGGAAGGGGGCCGCCGCCCCCCTCTCATTGTCCTATTCGGACTAGGGGGGAGGGGCGCGCGGCCCAGCCCTGGACACCTCTCCTCTCTTCCACTAAAGCCCACTAAGGCCCATATACCTCCCGGGGGGTTCCGGTAACCTCCCGGTACTCCAGTAAAATCCCGATTTCACCCGGAACACTTCCGATATCCAAATATAGGCTTCCAATATATCAATCTTTATGTCTCGACTATTTCGAGACTCCTCGTCATGTTCGTGATCACATCCGGGACTCCGAACAAACTTTGGTACATCAAATTGCATAAACTCATAATATAACTGTCATCGAAACCTTAAGCGTGCGGACCCTACGGGTTCGAGAACAATGTAGACATGACCGAGACATGTCTCCGGTCAATAACCAATAGCGGAACCTGGATGCTCATATTGGCTCCTACATATTCTATGAAGATCTTTTATCGGTCAGACCGCATAACAACATACGTTGTTCCCTTTGTCATCGGTATGTTACTTGCCCGAGATTCGATCGTCGGTATCTCAATACCTAGTTCAATATCGTTACCGGCAAGTCTCTTTACTCGTTCCGTAATACATCATCTCACAACTAACTCATTAGTTGCAATGCTTGCAAGGCTTATGTGATGTGCATTACCGAGAGGGCCCAGAGATACCTGTCCGACAATCGGAGTGACAAATCCTAATCTCGAAATACGCCAACCCAACATGTACCTTTGGAGACACCTGTAGAGCACCTTTATAATCACCCAGTTACGTTGTGACGTTTGGTAGCACCCAAAGTGTTCCTCCGGCAAACAGGAGTTGCATAATCTCATAGTCATAGGAACATGTATAAGTCATGAAGAAAGCAATAGCAACATACTAAACGATCGGGTGCTAAGCTAATGGAATGGGTCATGTCAATCAGATAATTCATCTAATGATGTGATCCCGTTAATCAAATAACAACTCTTTGTCCATGGTTAGGAAACATAACCATCTTTGATTAACGAGCTAGTCAAGTAGAGGCATACTAGTGACACTCTGTTTGTCTATGTATTCACACATGTATTATGTTTCCGGTTAATACAATTCTAGCATGAATAATAAACATTTATCATGATATAAGGAAATAAATAATAACTTTATTATTGCCTTTAGGGCATATTTCCTTCAGTCTCCCACTTGCACTAGAGTCAATAATCTAGATTACACAGTAATGATTCTAACACCCATGGAGCCTTGGTGCTGATCATGTTTTGCTCGTGGAAGAGGCTTAGTTAACGGGTCTGCAACATTCAGATCCGTATGTATCTTGCAAATCTCTATGTCTCCCACCTGGACTAGATCCCGGATGGAATTGAAGCGTCTCTTGATGTGCTTGGTTCTCTTGTGAAATCTGGATTCCTTTGCCAAGGCAATTGCACCAGTATTGTCACAAAAGATTTTCATTGGACCCGATGCACTAGGTATGACACCTAGATCGGATATGAACTCCTTCATCTAGACTCCTTCATTTGCTACTTCCGAAGCAGCTATGTATTCCGCTTCACACGTAGATCCCGCCATGACGCTTTGTTTAGAACTGCACCAACTGACAGCTCCACCGTTTAATGTAAACACATATCCGGTTTGCGATTTAGAATCGTCCGGATCAGTGTCAAAGCTTGCATCAACGTAACCATTTACGATGAGCTCTTTGTCACCTCCATAAATGAGAAACATATCCTTAGTCCTTTTCAGGTATTTCGGGATGTTCTTGACCGCTGTCCAGTGATCCACCCCTGGATTACTTTGGTACCTCCCTGCTAGACTTATAGCAAGGCACACGTCAGGTCTGGTACACAGCATTGCATACATGATAGAGCCTATGGCTGAAGCATAGGGAACATCTTTCATTTTCTCTCTATCTTCTGCAGTGGTCGGGCATTGAGTCTTACTCAACTTCACACCTTGTAACACAGGCAAAATCCTTTCTTTGCTTGATCCATTTTGAACTTTTTCAAACTTTGTCAAGGTATGTGCTTTGTGAAAGTCCAATTAAGCGTCTTGTTCTATCTCTATAGATCTTAATGCCTAATATGTAAGTAGCTTCACCGAGGTCTTTCATTGAAAAACTCTTATTCAAGTATCCCTTTATGCTATCCAGAAATTCTATATCATTTCCAATTA
The DNA here is from genome assembly GCF_056163025.1 of Triticum urartu. NCBI lineage: Eukaryota > Viridiplantae > Streptophyta > Magnoliopsida > Poales > Poaceae > Triticum > Triticum urartu. The sequence continues at coordinate 106,422,743 of NC_141875.1, read as the reverse complement.
GTAATATGTCATCCACATATAATATCAGAAATGCTACAGATCTCCCACTCACTTTCTTGTAAATACAGGCTTCACCAAAAGTCTGTATAAAACCAAATGCTTTGATCACACTATCAAAGCGTTTATTCCAACTCCGAGAGGCTTGCACCAGTCCATAAATGAATTACTGGAGCTTGCACACTTTGTTAGCTCCCTTTGGATCGACAAAACCTTCTGGTTGCATCATATACAACTCTTCTTTCAGAAATCCATTCAGGAATGCAGTTTTGACATCCATCTGCCAAATTTCATAATCATAAAATGCGGCAATTGCTAACATGATTCGGACAGACTTAAGCATCGCTACGGGTGAGAAGGTCTCGTCGTAGTCAATCCATTGAACTTGCCAAAAACCTTTTGCGACAAGTCGAGCTTTGTAGACAGTAATATTACCATCAGCGTCAGTCTTCTTCTTGAAGATCCATTTATTCTCAATTGCTTGCCGATCATTGGGCAAGTCAACCAAAGTCCATACTTTGTTCTCATACATGGATCCCATCTCAGATTTCATGGCTTCAAGCCATTTTGCGGAATCTGCGCTCACCATCGCTTCTTCATAGTTTGTAGGTTCATCATGATCTAGTAGCATGACTTCCAGAACAGGATCACCGTACCACTCTGGCGCGGATCTCATTCTGGTTGATCTACGAGGTTCAGTAGTATCTTGTTCTGAAGTTTCATAATCATTATCATTAGCTTCCTCACTAATTGGTGTAGGTGTCGCAGAAACAGGTTTCTGTGATGTACTACTTTCCAATAAGGGAGTAGGTACAGTTACCTCGTCAAGTTTTACTTTCCTCCCACTCACTTCTTTCGAGAGAAACTCCTTCTTCAGAAATTTTCTGAATTTAGCAACAAAAGTCTTGCCTTCGGATCTGTGATAGAAGGTGTATCCAATAGTTTCCTTTGGATATCCTATGAAGACACATTTCTCCGATTTGGGTTTGAACTTATCAGGTTGAACCTTTTTCACATAAGCATCGCAACCCCAAACTTTCAGAAACGACAACTGTGGTTTCTTGCCAAACCACAGTTCATAAGGTGTCGTCTCAACGGATTTTGATGGTGCCCTATTTAACGTGAATGCGGCCGTCTCTAGAGCGTATCCCCAAAACGATAGCGGTAAATCAGTAAGAGACATCATAGATCGCACCATATCTAGTAAAGTACGATTACAACGTTCGGACACGCCATTACGCTGTGGTGTTCCGGGTGGCGTGAGTTGCGAAACTATTCCACATTGTTTCAAATGTACACCAAACTCGTAACTCAAATATTCTCCTCCACGATCAGATCGTAGGAATTTTATTTTCTTGTTACGATGATCTTCAACTTCACTCTGAAATTCTTTGAACTTTTCAAATGTTTCAGACTTGTGTTTCATTAAGTAGATATACTCATATCTGCTTAAGTCATCTGTGAAGGTGAGAAAATAACGATATCCGCCACGAGCCTCAATATTCATCGGACCACATACATCTGTATGTATGATTTCCAACAAATCTGTTGCTCTCTCCATAGAACCGGAGAATGGTGTTTTTGTCATCTTACCCATAAGGAACGGTTCGCAAGTACCAAGTGATTCATAATCAAGTGGTTCCAAAAGCCCATCAGTATGGAGTTTCTTCATGCGCTTTATACCGATATGACCCAAACGGCAGTGCCACAAATAAGTTGCACTATCATTATCAACTCTGCATCTTTTGGCTTCAACACTATGAATATGTGTGTCACTACTATCGAGATTTAATAAGAATAGACCACTCCTTAAGGGTGCATGACCATAAAAGATATTACTCATGTAAATAGAACAACCATTATTCTCTGATTTAAATGAATAACCGTCTCGCATCAAACAAGATCCAGATATAATGTTCATGCTTAACGCTGGCACCAAATAACAATTATTTAGGTCTAATACTAATCCCGAAGGTAGATGTAGAGGTAGCGTGCCGACTGCGATCACATCGACTTTGGAACCGTTTCCCACGCGCATCATCACCTCGTCCTTAGCCAATCTTCGCTTAATCCGTAGTCCCTGTTTCGAGTTGCAAATATTAGCAACAGAACCAGTATCAAATATCCAGGTGCTACTGCGAGCATTAGTAAGGTACACATCAATAACATGTATATCATATATACCTTTGTTCACCTTGCCATCCTTCTTATCCGCCAAATACTTGGGGCAGTTCCGCTTCCAGTGACCAGTCTGCTTGCAGTAGAAGCACTCAGTTTCAGGCTTAGGTCCAGGTTTGGGTTTCTTCTCTTGAGTAGCAACTTGCTTGCTATTCCTTTTGAAGTTCCCCTTCATCTTCCCTTTGCCCTTTTTCTTGAAACTAGTGGTCTTGTTGACCATCAACACTTGATGCTCTTTCTTGATTTCTACCTTCGCAGCTTTCAGCATTGCGAAGAGCTCGGGAATAGTCTTATTCATCCCTTGCATATTATAGTTCATCACGAAGCTCTTGTAGCTTGGTGGCAGTGATTGGAGAATTCTGTCAATGACGCAATCATCTGGAAGATTAACTCCCAATTGAATCAAGTGATTATTATACTCAGACATTTTGAGTATATGCTCACTGACAGAACTGTTCTCCTCCATCTTGCAGCTATAGAATTTATTGGAGACTTCATATCTCTCAATCCAGGCATTTGCTTGAAATATTAACTTCAACTCCTGGAACATCTCATATGCTCCATGACGTTCAAAACGTCGTTAAAGTCCCGATTCTAAGCCGTAAAGCATGGCACACTGAAATATCGAGTAGTCATCAGCTTTGCTCTGCCAGACGTTCATAACATCTGGTGTTGCTCCAGCAGCAGGCCTGGCACCCAGCGGTGCTTTCAGGACGTAATTCTTCTGTGCAGCAATGAGGATAATCCTCAAGTGCGGACCCAGTCCGTGTAATTGCTACCATCATCTTTCAACATTGCTTTCTCAAGGAATGCATTAAAATTCAACGGAACAACGGCACGGGCCATCTATCTACAATCAAACATACATAAGCAAGATACTACCAGGTACTAAGTTCATGATAAATTTAGGTTCAATTAATCATATTACTTAAAGAACTCCCACTTAGATAGACATCCCTCTAATCCTCTAAGTGATTACGTGATCCAAATCAACTAAACCATGTCCGATCATCACGTGAGATGGAGTAGTTTCATTGGTGAACCTCACTATGTTGATCATATCTACTATATGATTCACGCTCGATCTTTCGGTCTCCGTGTTCCGAGGCCATATCTGTATATGCTTGGCTCATCAAGTATAACCTGAGTATTCTGCGTGTGCAACTGTTTTGCACCCGTTGTATTTGAACGTAGAGCCTATCACACCCGATCATCACGTGGTGTCTCAGCACGAAGAACTTTCGCAACGGTGCATACTCAGGGAGAACACTTCTTGATAATTAGTGAGAGATCATCTTATAATGCTACTGTCAATCAAAGCAAGATAAGATGCATAAAAGATAAACATCACATGCAATCAATATAAGTGATATGATATGGCCATCATCATCTTGTGCTTGTGATCTCCATCTTCGAAGCACCGTCGTGATCACCATCGTCACCGGCGCGACACCTTCATCTCCATCGTAGCATCGTTGTCGTCTCGCCAATCTTATGCTTCCATGACTATCGCTACCGCTTAGTGATAAAATAAAGCATTACAGCGCGATTGCATTGCATACAATAAAGCGACAACCATATAGCTCCTGCCAGTTGCCGATAATTCGGTTACAAAACATGATCATCTCATACAATAAAATTTAGCATCATGTCTTGACCATATCACATCACAACATGCCCTGCAAAAACAAGTTAGATGTCCTCTACTTTGTTGTTGCAAGTTTTACGTAGCTGCTACGGGCTTAAGTAAGAACCAATCTTACCTACGCATCAAAAACCACAACGATAGTTTGTCAAGTTGGTGTTGTTTTAACCTTCGCAAGGACCGGGCGTAGCCACACTTGGTTCAACTAAAGTTGGAGAAACTGTCACCCGCTAGCCACCTTTGTGCAAAACACGTCGGGAGAACCGGTCTCGCGTAAGCGTACGCGTAATGTCGGTCCGGACCGCTTCGTCCAACAATACCGCCGAACCAAAGTATGACATGCTGGTAAGCAGTATGACTTATATCGCTCACAACTCACTTGTGTTCTACTCGTACATATAACATCAACACAGAAAACCTAGGCTCGGATGCCACTGTTGGGGAACGTGGTAATTTCAAAAAAATTCCTACGCACACGCAAGATCATGGTGATGCATAGCAACGAGAGGGGAGAGTGTGATCTACGTACCCTTGTAGACCGACAGCGGAAGCGTTAGCACAACACGGTTGATGTAGTCGTACGTCTTCACGGCCCAACCGATCAAGCACCGAAACTACGGCACCTCCGAGTTCTAGCACACGTTCAGCTCGATGACGATCCCCGGACTCTGATCCAGCAAAGTGTCGGGGAAGAGTTCCGTCAGCACGACGGCGTGGTGACGATCTTGATGTACTACCGTCGCAGGGCTTCGCCTAAGCACCGCTACAATATTATCGAGTACTATGGTGGAAGGGGGCACCGCACACGGTTAAGAATATGATCACCCGGATCAACTTGTGTGTCTAGGGGTGCCCCTTGCCCCCGTATATAAAGGATCAAAGGGGGGGTGCGGCCGGCCAGGAGGAGGGCGCGCCAGGAGGAGTCCTACTCCCACCGGGAGTAGGATTCCCCCCCTTTCCTAGTTGGAATAGGATTCGGGAAGGGGGAAAAGGAGAGAGAGAAGGAAGGGGGCCGCCGCCCCCCTCTCATTGTCCTATTCGGACTAGGGGGGAGGGGCGCGCGGCCCAGCCCTGGCCACCTCTCCTCTCTTCCACTAAAGCCCACTAAGGCCCATATACCTCCCGGGGGGTTCCGGTAACCTCCCGGTACTCCGGTAAAATCCCGATTTCATCCGGAACACTTCCGATATCCAAATATAGGCTTCCAATATATCAATCTTTATGTCTCGACTATTTCGAGACTCCTCGTCATGTCCGTGATCACATCCGGGACTCCGAACAAACTTCGGTACATCAAAATGCATAAACTCATAATATAACTGTCATCGAAACCTTAAGCGTGCGGACCCTACGGGTTCGAGAACAATGTAGACATGACCGAGACATGTCTCCGGTCAATAACCAATAGCGGAACCTGGATGCTCATATTGGCTCCTACATATTCTACGAAGATCTTTTATTGGTCAGACCGCATAACAACATACGTTGTTCCCTTTTTCATCGGTATGTTACTTGCCCGAGATTCGATCGTCGGTATCTCAATACCTAGTTCAATCTCGTTACCGGCAAGTCTCTTTACTCGTTCCGTAATACATCATCTCACAACTAACTCATTAGTTGCAATGCTTGCAAGGCTTATGTGATGTGCATTACCGAGAGGGCCCAGAGATACCTCTCCGACAATCGGAGTGACAAATCCTAATCTCGAAATACGCCAACCCAACATGTACCTTTGGAGACACCTGTAGAGCACCTTTATAATCACCCAGTTACGTTGTGACGTTTGGTAGCACCCAAAGTGTTCCTCCGGCAAACAGGAGTTGCATAATCTCATAGTCATAGGAACATGTATAAGTCATGAAGAAAGCAATAGCAACATACTAAACGATCGGGTGCTAAGCTAATGGAATGGGTCATGTCAATCAGATAATTCATCTAATGATGTGATCCCGTTAATCAAATAACAACTCTTTGTCCATGGTTAGGAAACATAACCATCTTTGATTAACGAGCTAGTCAAGTAGAGGCATACTAGTGACACTCTGTTTGTCTATGTATTCACACATGTATTATGTTTCCGGTTAATACAATTCTAGCATGAATAATAAACATTTATCATGATATAAGGAAATAAATAATAACTTTATTATTGCCTTTAGGGCATATTTCCTTCAGTCTCCCACTTGCACTAGAGTCAATAATCTAGATTACACAGTAATGATTCTAACACCCATGGAGCCTTGGTGCTGATCATGTTTTGCTCGTGGAAGAGGCTTAGTTAACGGGTCTGCACGCCTCGCCGAGGTTGCTTGCGCAGGCGTCCATGGAAGCGACACCCCCCTCCTCGCCGCCGCGGCACAGAGGCGAGGCGAGGAGGCGGGCCGCGTCGGCGAGGCGGGCGCGGGCGGCGATGGCGATGTCGCAAGACTCGTTGACCCGCTCCCAGACAAGGGCTTCCATGGCATCCCAGAAGCCATGGCTGACTCCCAAACCTCTTCTCTCTCTGTCGCGGTAGTTGTTCTGTTTTTTTCCGGCGAGAAGTTTGTTTCCGGCTGAGGGCGGACGACTGATCGATTACGGCGTTCTGCCGTTATACATACAGCTGGCTGCCGCCTGGCGGTGGGGGACCCACAGCCGTAACCGCCTTTCCGTCCAAGCGCCAGTTTAATGAAAAAAAAGAAAAAAAAGGGGGGAAAAGGTCGCGCGCGTGTGGCTACCCGAGAGGCGACCGAAGCACGCCTGCAACTCTCAAGCAGTTCCTGAAATCCTTTTTTGAAATGAAAAGGTAGTAAGGTCTACCTTATATATTTCAAAACAGGCAAGAAGCGTGAGGACCGGAGTGGTCGATTACATGAAGCTTATCTTCAGCACCAAGGTGCCCTGGCAATAAGCCGCCAGTTTGTAGAGAGACAGCAAAAAGAAAAAAAAAAGGGGGGGAAGGGGGGGGGGTTGGGGAAGAAGGAAGAGGTAAACAATTGTCTGACTTAAATTGAACAGGATTAAAGCTGAAACCAGCTTAAGCTAGGTTAAGTGGTGCGTCCACGCGTCTATAGCATCGTTGTCATTCTGCTCACGGCTCCTGCTTTTCCAGAGATGAAGCAGCTGTGACACGTACTGTTTGATATAAGCCGGAGACCATCTCTTGGAATTGAACACTCGGTCGTTTCGGGCGTGCCAGGAGGTGACAGCGGTGGCGGCAAAGAGAAGGTGGAACTTGCTTGTGGCTGGCCAGCGTTGTTCAGCTTGCTCGATAAAATTGATGAGGTCCAGAGAACTGAAGGCAAGATCAGTCAGGCCGAACACATTCCAGATTGCCGAGGCCGGAAAGCAACGTAGAACCACGTGCGATGCAGATTCTGGAGCAGGGCAGATATCACAATCCTGGCTTGACACAATCGAGGACCAATGTTTCTTCATCATGTTATCCCGAGTATTCAAGCGACCCCAGAACAGCGGCCATAAGAATACACGGTGCTTTAGGGGGATGATTCGGTCCCAAACCCAAGAACTATATGCAGAAGCCATACATCTGAAGGTGAGCAGCTCATAGGCGTGAGCTACATTGATGGGCTTGTTATTGATGGCAGAAAGCCTGGTGTCTGGGCGTTGAGACGATGTCGTGGTAGAAGCCAGGAGGGAGTGAAGGAGCTGGAGATCGTTGTTGGCAGTGGCTGACAGGTTGGGGTGAAGCTGGAGGTGCCAAGAACCTTGAGGGCATTGAGAGGCCACGGAACAGTCCTTATCTCTTGCAAAGGTCTACAAAGTAGGCAGAGCAAAGCTTAGACGTCCGAGTGGAAGCCAACAGTCATGCCAGAAAGAGATTGATCTCCCAGGGCCCAAAGAGCACTTTGAAGATGCTAGAATCATGGGGATGGATTGCTTAAAACCATTCCAGATGGCGGTGTCGTGCGCACAGTTTGTCCTTGGTATAGAGTTGTGGCAATATTGTTGGGCGAACCATTGGTAGCAAGGGACGTTTGAGTGTTGGAGGACCCGAGCAGCAAACTTGGTTAGCAGGGCTTGATTGTGTGCCGAAAGATCCCTAACACCCAGGCCACTAGCAGACCGTGCCATGGTGACGAAGTGCCAGGTAACTAAACAGTGGCCCCCATTTGCTATGTTCGTGCCTTGCCAGAGAAACGATCTCAACAAGCCCTCTAGCTTGTGTAAGGATTCCTTCGGCCAGCGGAAGCATGTCATGAGGTAGCTGGGGATGCTGGCCAGTATCAAATTAATCAGTGTGAGTCTGCCACCCCAAGACAAGAGAGTAGCTAGCCAGCCCGATAATCGCTTGTCAACCTTATGAATGACATGTAGCAGTAGATCGCGCCGAAACTTGTGCAGAGATAGGGCAAGCCAAGGTAAGTGCAAGGGAAGCTGGAAGCCGGGCATCCAAATATGAAAACAATCGCATCGGTGGTAGAGCTGTCAATGCATATCAGGATGAGCGTGCTCTTGTGGTAGTTGATCTATAGCCCAGAGAAAGCAGAGAAATCAGACATGACCTGTTTGATGATGGTGGCTCGCTCCGTGCTGCCATGGAAGAGGATTAAGGTGTCATCGGCGTATTGCAGAACTGGGAACAAACTGTCCGAAACGAGGGGGTGAATCAAACCGCCATCTTGAAAAGCAGAGCAGCAGAGACATTGTAGAACATCAGCCACTAAAATGAATAGGTATGGCGATATGGAATCGCCCTATCTGAAGCCTCGCTTATTAGCAAAAGGGTCACCCAGCTCCCCATTCAACAAGACGCGAGAGGTTGCCGTGGACAGCAAGCATTGAACCCAACTGATCCAACGCTGAGGGAAGCCTTGGGTAGACAAAATGCTGAGAAGGCAAGACCAACTGACAGAGTCAAAAGCTTTTTGAAAATCCAACTTGAGGGCCACCACGGGCAACTTCCTTTTATGTGCTGTTTGGATCATGTTTGCAGCCAGAGCAAAGTTCTCTACAATGGCTCGACCCTTGATGAAGCCAGATTGTAGGGAGTGAATTAAGCCAGGGATTTGAGTTTGAAGCCTCCTGGTTAGTATCTTGCTAGCAAGTTTGGGCACACTGTGTATAATAGAGATTGGCCTGAAGTCCTTGAGCTCGAGTGGGGTTTCCTTCTTGGGCAGAAGGGAAATGTGAGCCAGATTAATGCCAGACAGGTCGAGCTCATTTTGATAGAGCTGGGAGAAGAAAAGTTGCAAGTCTGCCTTGAGAACGTTGTGGAATGCTTTGAAGAACTCGTTGGTGAAGCCATCTGGGCCAGTGCTGCGGTTGTTCAGTGAATGGCTGATAGCTTCAACTATTTCCTCCCAGGTGAATTCCCTTGCTAGGCACGATAAGTCGACATGCTCATAGAGTTGATCAATATGAACTGTAGGTATCGAAGGGGACGGCTGACCCAGGAGAGCAGAGTAGTACTCGGTTGCCAGCTGAAGCTTGTGTTTGTTGTCAAAAAACTCAACTCCATCTTTTACGAGGACTCTGACCTTGTTCCGCCTGGCATGGCCATTAGCAGCAGCGTGGAAGAAACTGCAGTTCTCATCTCCAGAAACACACCAGCGGAGTTTAGCCCTCCGTCTCCAAGAAGCAGTTTGCCACAAAATAAGCAACTCGGATTTGTCCGCAGCAAAAGTTCTCAGTGTCCTTTCTAGCAGCGATAGAGATCGTCATTCATCGATGGCGTCAAGATAGAGCACCACATTCTTATTATTGGAAATGAGCAGATCCAAGCTGGCTCTGGTTCGCTGCCATGTAACATCCCAAATTTTCAATTTGGATGTTTATAAATAGATCATTCATATGCATCCATGATTTATGCATTTCTGCCCCATTTGTATTATTTGATTTTGATCCAAGGAACTTTGAGCAACTCAAGGACCAAAAGACAGAGTTGGAAGTTTCCCTAAAAACCAATTTTGAAAATTTTTTTCGAAGTTGGGAGTTTGGATCAAATTTGGTTTCACAAAAAAAATTCATTTCCATTATATCAAAAATAAAATAAAGAGAGAAGATAAAATGACTTTTTCAAAATCAGAAAAGAAAATATTGGAAATTGAATTTGGAACCAAAAATATATTTGTTGAGTTTTATTTGCAATTTATTTTATTAGTTTAGCAAAAATGTTTATTTTTTAAAAATTTGCACTTTAGGCCGGATAAATGTTCACAAGGTCATATATAAAACAATATTATTATGTGAACATTTTTCTTCAGATCTAAATAATAATTTTGAGAGAGCGAACAATTTATTTATTGATTATCTAGTCTAATATTGATTTTAGTTAAGATTTCTCTCTGTCAGCCTATCTAGCCCATCTATCTATTTTTTTCTCCTTTGCCCTTGGCCCAACTTCTCCCACTAAGGCCCATATCTTCCAGCCCAACCGATGGCCATCTTCCTCCTCTCATCGTTAGAGGAACATGAACAGAGAGCAACAGCGATGGACGCCTGTACCTCGATCCCTCCCTTCCTCTCCCTCTCCCAACTCAATAACTGCCGGAACCGGTTCCCCTTACCTCCCTCGACCCCTCCCATCCCCTGGTGCGCCTCCTAGACAGCCATAATAGCCACCACGAACGCTTCATACTGCAGCCATTAAACACATTAATTCCGGCAACGCCCCACTCTCCTCTGGCTTCCCCTGACCCTCTATAAAAGCCCACGGAGACGACCAAGTTCCCCTCGTCCGAAGCCCTCTCCTTCTGGAGCTTTCCCCCCTCTCTAACCTCGCCAATTGCTCGTCGGAGTTTGTGTATTCCGGCGGCTTCTCCACCGCGCCAGGAGACGAGAACTATCCCGTCGCACTGCTGCTCGGATTTGCCTCATCGTCCTCTACACTGTCCTGCACACATCCTTCGCCGAAGCACACCAGATCCACCATCTTCCTCATCTCCGGCGACAAGTCCGGTGAGCACCCAGCCAACCAATCAGAAAGTGCCACTTGTCATCTGGCCGAATTTATTTCTCTTTTTCCAGTATTTTTCCAATCTCAGATTCTATATCAATTCTTGGTTGTAGTATATCTTTTATTCTACAGATCCGATTTAGTTGATTCTTTTTCCTACTGCTTCATAAAAATATCCTCTATCCAGAGAACCAAACGAAAAATATTTTTGAAAATTTTAAAATTTGAATTCAAACAGATCTGAATTCAAACTTCGTTAGGCCGTAACTCGAGTTTCATAACTCCGTTTTAGGTGATTCTTTTTGCAAATCGAAGCTCGTAACGTGTACTTTCTGTTAAAACCAAAACCATTTATTTTTTTGCTGTAAAAAATTACATTATGTACAGAAACTTTATTTGGTTGTTTTTGAAGTTTTCCGAAGTCCTCTCTTTGTTTTATTTTGGATTCTTCGCTTGTATGCTTATGTATGTTATTGCTTGCTTACGCTAGATCATCTGGAGTGCGAGGCTTGCTACTACGAATTTTTAGAGTTCAATGATCGTCAGCAAGGCAAGTTCACACTTTGATCATACTTTTCAATACCCAGTTTTTACTATGCATTAGTTTCACCCTCAAAGATTGCATTAGTAGGATTGGGAACATGTGGTTATGCTTTGTAGTTCATGTGGTAGGAACCTATGACCTTTGATCACCTCGGGAATATTCGTTATATCATATATTGCTTAGCCATGCTCGTAGATGGGGATTGGTATGTGTGATTCATGCAAGTTGCGAGAGATAATAACTTTGGGACAACATAAGGTGGCAACTTTAATACACATCTGGGTGGATTGTTTGGGGCACCTGGAGAAACCAGTGCTTGCCCAAGGGGAATCCCGGAGTACCCGTGTGATTACCCTAGGTCCGCCACCCAGGCTCAAAGGGATCATAAGATATTTCATGCCTAGAAACTTCCGTGTGCAGCCACAAGCCATTATGGGCTCTGGCATAGTTGAGTAAGTTGTGTGACCTTTTTCCGTGGTAGACTAGCTGATGTAGGGGAAAGTAGGTGTACTGGTCTACCCAGGGTTAAGGGGAAACGCTTCTGAAAGGCTATGTCTCGATCTTCCGATCATGGAGGCGGTCGAGTCTCCTCTGCAGAGTGTACAAACTAATCATGATTAGCCGTGTCCCCGGTTACGGACATCTTGAGTATCTAGAAGTGAATTATTAGTTGATCTCATCACTCTTTTTAATGAAATTATTGGGTTACTAATAACTTGGGAATTTTGGAATTGAGTTGGAGGAACCTTCTCAATAATGGCATTTTAATTTAGTAGTAAAAAAATTATTCCTTTGTTGTAGGGTAAAATTAGCTTTATGCAAAATAAAACTTAGAGCCTCCACCAGCTAAATTTTGCATATAGAGATAATCTTTTCATTTATTATTATTCTATGGTGTGAAATTGCCAGCATATTCCATGTGCTGACCTACACGGCTGCAACATCTCATGTTGCAGACTTTTCTGACGAGGATTAAAGGTGCGATAGGTCGTTGTTCTGCACTCAGTTTGCCGTGGAGTTGGATGGACTCATTTACCTTTGAAGCTTCCGCAGTTATTTTTATTTTAGATGGCCTTTGGCCATATTATTGTAATAAATACTCTTTTGAGAACCTCGATGTAAGAAAGTGTGATTGAACTCTGTTATAATTCTTTGAGTATTGTGTGTGTCAGCATACCGATCCAGGGATGACACTTAAGCACAGAGACTTCGAACCATTTTGGGTCAGGTCGCTACAAGCCATCGACGCAAGGCAGCACGGATGCGTCTCATCTTCAGGTTTATGAGAGAAGCAGCCGAGTGGATTGGTCTGGTACTTTGTTCCCAACTGTTTTGGATGATGGAACGCGTTTCCTCCATGTATAGCCAGTGATTTTCCATTCTGAAGAGCTTGCTTTTAACCTGGGTGTTGCCAAACTGGACCAAAAGAGGAACATGGTCTGAGGTGATCGATGGAACAACCATAGTTGAAGTTTGGGCGAAGGATAGCAACCAACTGGTGTTGATGAGCACTCTGTCTAGCTGAAACATAGTAGGATCCTCACGCTTGTTAGACCAGGTGAACTTACGGTTGCAAATATCCACATCATCTAGCCCATGAGATCGAATCAAATCATTAATCAAGTCCATCATAGCCCAGTTGACTCGACCGCGTGATTTCTCTTCTGTGAACCGATACATGTTGAAATCGCCAAGAACAATCCATGGCTCAGATATCAAAGTAGCTGCATTGTTGATCTCTTCAAAGAAAAAGTGCCGCTCTTGATGAATGAAGGGAGCATAGACAGTGGTGACCACAAAAATTGACTCAGACACTGTTGAAGAGAACCAGACTGTAAGATGGTATCTGTGTGAGGCAATGACCTGCCCAGAGAAGGCAGAAGTGTCCCATGCAACCAGAATGCCGCCTGAGGAGCCTGTAGAAGGCATGATCGCTTGGTTGTCGAGGTAAGCAGGAAGAAAACTCCTCAACTTGAAGGTCGAAGCTGATTCTAGCTTTGTCTCCTGAAAACAAGCAATGCTAGGCTGACAGGAAGTTAGAACATCGCGAACCAAAGAACACTTATTCACGTCACCCAGGCCTCTAACATTCCAATCAAGAAGCTTCATAGATCATGGTGAAAACCGCCCGTGCATGAAAGAAAAAAGAGCAAGGCATATGCATGATCAGCAGAATGCAAGAGGCAGTAACATAAAGGGTATAACATTGATGCAACAGCGGTCTTACAACTTGGTCTAACACAAGACTGACCAACAGGTACAAACTGACAGAGACATAGACCGAAAAATAGAAACAAGAACGACTCTGGGACAAACACTAATGCAGGGATAAGCATAGAAGGGGTCGGCAGGCCCAGAGAGCAACAGAAGCATAACTGATAAACCTCTAAACATCTGATCCAGAACGAGCCCCCATGGAAGAAGCGGATGAGCTGTCCGAGTGGCCAGAGCGGCCAGCACCGGTGGTCGAGGAGGATGATGCTTGAGCGAGGATGGCATCCACGTTGAGGTCGCAACACTTGGCGACTTGCTTGAGCTTGCTCCTAGTCATGGGCGTGGGGGTGCTGCCGAACTGGAGATCCAGCAGCTTGGCGACCGGCACCACCTTAGTCTTCTTCCTGCTACGGGAGGCGCCGGAGTTGGGTCGCCGGCTAGAGCCACCGTGGTTGGAGCCGGAGGTCGCCGCCTTGCGCTTGGAAGCGCGCTCGACAGAGCCAACGCGCTCCCCATCGTACATCTCCCTGATGCGAGGGCTGTGGCGCATAGCAGAGGGCGGCGCGTTCAGATCTTGGACAGCAAGGGCGACAACAGAGTCGTGGCCTGCCTGCTGAAGGCCCAATCCAGCCGCCTCCGAGGGCTGAACAGCGGGGCCAGCGTCAGAGCCGACCGCGGGCGCATGGGGGATCGGTTCTTCGGAGGGGGGAACAACCCCGAGCCCTAGATCCATGCCTGCCATGGCCCCGACAGGGGGAGGAGGTGGGGAGGCGAGCTGAAGCGGGGCTGCATGGTAGTCGAAAAGTCGAAGAGTGGGCGGGAACGGGCGGAGATCATCGGACCTTGGCTCTGGCGGCGGAGTGCGGCAGGAGCAGAAAGTGGTGGAGACATGAGCGGGGAGCAAGGAGCACGCTCCGTGGAGCAGGTTGGTGTTGGCTACAGGGGATCGGTCGCAGCTGAGTAGGCCGTCCCCCAAGGTAGGGGCGTGCTTGAGCGGCCTAGGACAAATGGGCCGGGTGGCAAGCACATGGTGGGCCTGGACACGCGCGTAGGCTGGGAAGTAGGCCTCAGCAGGGAAAATGGTGCCTCCAACAGCGGAGAGAGGTGGGCCGACGGTGGGCAGAAGCCCATGTGGCACAACAGGCTTGGGGGTGCATATTATCAACTGATGGAAGGAGGGGAAGGGTGCGCGGGCACATGAGGCCAGCCTCATCCTGTGGCCAGAATTTGAACAGAAGGGAGCGACAGCTTTCCCGCACCAAGGTATCAGATCGTAGGTCGAAGCAGGGCAAGAAGCCATCGTCCAGAGCGATCGCTCGCACCTGGATGGCGCCCTTGGCAACCCGACAGTTGCTAAGCTGAAGCTCGAAGGAGAACGACATGGCTTCCGGGTCGAAGGAGACTGCTGCACTTGGTCAGGCGCATGCCGCCGCAAGGAGGGAAGAGCGGAGGCAGCCCCGTTGCTCATCCTCGTGGGCGAGCTGCTCGATCGTAGGGAGGGAGAAAGGGGCCCCCACGATGAGCTTGGGCTTGTAGGAGATCTTCAGCATGGCCATGAAGTGTTGGTCCGAAGCGATTTGAGGCTGAAGGAAGGCGCGGTAGGCTCGAGTGGTCATGCCGTCATCCTTGACCTGGCCACCCGACGCCGCATTGGGCCCCCGAGGCAGACCGAGGTCCTGGCGAGGAAGGGTCCTAGGGAGTGCATGGCCAGCACCGGAACCCCCTCCCCCACCGTGGCGACGCGCGCAGGGGGGTTGCAGAGGCGTAGTCGGGGACCCAAGCGACCGGGCCACGTCCCAAATCTCGTTGATCAGCACATCGGCGTACGTGCCGGCGCCATCGAAGCGATGGAAGGCTATGTGGTGAGGGATGTGCTGCAAGGCTTCGACCTTGGCGAGGACGAAGATGTCGGCAAAGTCGTTGCCATCCAGGCAAGCATGCTCCACCCGCAGCAGACCCGCGAAGCTGGCAACAGAGGCCGCGACACCTCACCTGTTCCAAAGCTCGAGGGGCAGCTTTTCCAGCGACAGGCTGACGACGTGGCGATAGGAGAAGGAGAAGGCGTTATCTCCCGCTGCATGCGGGAGAATACGGACCGTGTGCGAGCCGACATAGATTGGGCTCGCACGGAGGTCCGAATACGGACCGTGTGCGAGCCGACATAGATTGGGCTCGCACGGAGGGCCGCGGCCTGCTCCTACTCACGCTGGAACACGACGAAGGCCGTGCCCACCGCAGAGCCAGCAAAGCACACGGCGGCGATCCTAAGTCGCTGCCGGAACACACGCCGGAGCCACGGCAGAAAGTTGGATTTGGGTGGCGAGATGTTGACGAGGCAAACAAGGGTGTTCTGGTCAGAGACGAGGGGAAAGTGGACGTCCAACGAGGTGGGTGTTGGAAATATGCCCTAGAGGCAATAATAAATTGATTATTATTATATTTCCTTGTTCATGATAATCGTTTATTATCCATGCTAGAATTGTATTGATAGGAAACTTAGATACATGTGTGGATACATAGACAACACCATGTCCCTAGTAAGCCTCTAGTTGACTAGCTCGTTGATCAATAGATGGTTACGGTTTCCTGACCATGGACATTGGATGTCATTGATAACGGGATCACATCATTAGGAGAATGATGTGATGGACAAAGACCCAATCCTAAGCCTAGCACAAGATCATGTAGTTCGTATGCTAAAGCTTCTCTAATGTCAAGTATCATTTCCTTAGACCATGAGATTGTGCAACTCCCGGATACCGTAGGAGTGCTTTGGGTGTGCCAAACGTCACAACGTAATTGGGTGGCTATAAAGGTACACTACAGGTATCTCCGAAAGTGTCTGTTGGGTTGGCACGAATCGAGACTGGGATTTGTCACTCCTTGTAAACGGAGAGGTATCTCTGGGCCCACTAGGTAGGACATCATCATAATGTGCACAATGTGATCAAGGAGTTGATCACGGGATGATGTGTTACGGAAGGAGTAAAGAGACTTGCCGGTAACGAGATTGAACAAGGTATCGGGATACCGACGATCGAATCTCGGACAAGTATCGTACCGATAGACAAAGGGAATTGTATACGGGATTGATTAAGTCCTTGACATCGTGGTTCATCCGATGAGATCATCGTGGAACATGTGGGAGCCAACATGGGTATCCAGATCCCGCTGTTGGTTATTGACCGGAGAGTCATCTCGGTCATGTCTGCATGTCTCCCGAACCCGTAGGGTCTACACACTTAAGGTTCGGTGACGCTAGGGTTGTAGGGATATGTATATGCAGTAACCCGAATGTTGTTCGGAGTCCCGGATGAGATCCCGGACGTCACGAGGAGTTCCGGAATGGTCCGGAGGTAAAGAATTATATATATGAAGTGCTATTTCGGCCATCGGGACAAGTTTCGGGGTCACCGGTATTGTACCAGGACCACCGGAAGGGTCCCGGGGGTCCACCGGGTGGGGCCACCTATCCCGGAGGGCCCCATGGGCTGAAGTGGGAAGGGATCCAGCCCAAAGTGGGCTGGGGCGCCACTTCCCCCTAGGGCCCATGCGCCTAGGGTGGGGGAAACCCTAAAGGAAGAGTCCTAGAAGGGGAAGGCACCTCCTAGGTACCTTGGGGGGAGGGACTCCTCCCTTGGCCGCACCCCCCATAGGAGATTGGATCTCCTAGGGCCGGCGCCCTCCCCTAGGCTCCCTATATATAGTAGAGGAAGGAGGGCCTCTCAACACACGCCTTGGTGCCTCCCTCTCCCTCTCCAACACCTCCTCCTCCTCCATAGAGCTTGGCGAAGCCCTGCCGGAGTACTGCAGCTCCACCACCACCACGCCGTCGTGCTGCTGTTGGAGCCATCTTCCTCAACCTCTCCTTCCCCCTTGCTGGATCAAGAAGGAGGAGACGTCGCTGCTCCGTATGTGTGTTGAACGCGGAGGTGCCGTCCGTTCGGCGCTAGGATCATCGGTGATTTGGATCACGACGAGTACGACTCCATCAACCCCATTCTCTTGAACGCTTCCGCGCGCGATCTACAAGGGTATGTAGATCCACTCCTCCCTCGTTGCTAGATGACTCCATAGATAGATCTTGGTGACACGTAAGAAAATTTTGAATTTATGCTACGTTCCCCAACAGTGGCATCATGAGCTAGGTCTATGCGTAGTTTCTATGCACGAGTAGAACACAAAGTAGTTGTGGGCGTTGATTTTGTTCAATATGCTTACCGTTACTAGTCCAATCTTGATTCAGTGGCATTGTGGGATGAAGCGGCCCAGACCGACCTTACACGTACTCTTACGTGAGACTGGTTCCACCCACTGACATGCACTAGTTGCATAAGGTGGCTAGCGGGTGTCTGTCTCTCCCACTTTTGTCGGATCGGATTCGATGAAAAGGGTCCTTATGAAGGGTAAATAGCAATTGGCATATCACGTTGTGGTCTTTGCGTAGGTAAGAAACGTTCTTGCTAGAAACCCATAGCAGCCACGTAAAACATGCAAACAACAATTAGAGGATGTCTAACTTGTTTTTGCAGGGTATGCTATGTGATGTGATATGGCCAAAAGGATGTGATGAATGATATATGTGATGTATGAGATTGATCATGTTCTTGTAATAGGAATCACGACTTGCATGTCGATGAGTATGACAAACGGCAGGAGCCATAGGAGTTGTCTTAATTTATTTATGACCTGCGTGTCAACATAAACGTCATGTAATTACTTTACTTTATTGCTAACCGTTAGCTGTAGTAGTATAAGTAATAGTTGACGAGACAACTTCATGAATACACGATGATAGAGATCATGATGATGGAGATCATGGTGTCATGCCGGTGACGATGATGATCATGGAGCCCCAAGATGGAGATCAAAGGAGCTATATGATATTGGACATATCATGTCACTATTATTTGATTGCATGTGATGTTTATCATGTTTTTGCATCTTGTTTACTTAGAACGACGGTAGTAAATAATATGATCCCTCACTAAAATTTCAAGAAGGTGTTCCCCCTAACTGTGCACCGTTGCGAAAGTTCGTCGTTTCGAAGCACCACGTGATGATCAGGTGTGATAGATTCTTACGTTCACATACAACGGGTGTAAGCCAGATTTACACACGCGAAACACTTAGGTTGACTTGACGAGCCTAGCATGTACAGACATGGCCTCGGAACACAAGAGACCGAAAGGTCGAGCATGAGTCGTATGGTAGATACGATCAACATGAAGATGTTCACCGATGTTGACTAGTCCGTCTCACGTGATGATCAGACACGGCCTAGTTGACTCGGATCATGTAATCACTTAGATGACTAGAGGGATGTCTATCTGAGTGGGAGTTCATAAGATGAACTTAATTATCCTGAACATAGTCAAAAGGTCTTCGCAAATTATGTCGTAGCTCGCGCTTCAGTTCTACTGTTTAGATATGTTCCTAGAGAAAATTTAGTTGAAAGTTGATAGTAGCAATTATGCGGACTAGGTCCGTAAACTGAGGTTTGTCCTCATTGCTTCATAGAAGGCTTATGTCCTTAATGCACCGCTCAGTGTGCTGAACCTCGAACGTCGTCTGTTGATGTTGCGAACATATGACATACACATTTTGATAACTACGTGATAGTTCAGTTAAACGGTTTAGAATTGAGGCATCGAAGACGGTTTTTGAAACGTCGCAAAACATATGAGATGTTTCGAGGGCTGAAATTGGGATTTCAGGCTCGTGCCCACGTCAAGAGGTATAAGACCTCCGATGATTTTCTTAGCCTGCAAACTAAGGGAGAAAAGCTCAATTGTTGAACTTGTGCTCAGATTGTCTGAGTACAACAATCATTTGAATCAAGTGGGAGTTGATCTTCCAAATGAGATAGTGATGTTTCTCCGAAGTCATTACCACCAAGCTGCTTGAGCTTCGTGATGAACTATAATGTATCGGGGACATATATGATGATCCTTGAGATATTCGCGATGATTGACACCACAAAAGTAGAAATCAAAAAGGAGCATCAATTGTTGATGGTTTGTGAAACCACTAGTTTCATGGAGGGCAAGGGCAAAAGGGACACTTCATGAAACGGCAATTCAGCTGCTGCTCTAGTGAAGAAACCCAAGGTTGAACCCAAACCCGAGACTGAGTGCTTCTGTAATAAGGGGAACAGCCACTGGAGCAGAATTACCCTAGATACTTGGTAGATGAGAAGGCTGGCAAGGTCGATAGAAGTATATTGGATATACATTGTGTTGATGTGTACTTTACTAGTACTCCTAGTAGCACCAGGGTATTAGATACCGGTTCGGTTGCTAAGTGTTAGTAACTCGAAACAAAAGGCTACGGAATAAACGGAGACTAGCTAAAGGTGAGCTGACGATATGTGTTGGAAGTGTTTCCAGGGTTGATATGATCAAGCATCGCACGCTCCCTCTACCATCGAGATTGGTATTAAAACCTAAATAATTGTTATTTGGTGTTTGCGTTGAGCATAGACATGATTGGATTATGTCTATCGCAATATGGTTATTCATTTAAAGAGAATAATGGTTTCTCTGTTTATTTGAATAATACCTTCAAATGGTCTTACACCTGAAATGAATGGTTTATTGAATCTCGATCGTAGTGATACACATGTTCATGCCAAAAGATAGTAATGATAGTACCACCTACTTGTGGCACTGCCACTTAAGTCATATCGGTATAAAACGCATGAAGAAGCTCCATGATTGATGGATCTTTGGGCTCACTCGTTTTTGAAAGGTTTGAGACATGCGAACCATGTCTATTGGTGTATATGCATGAAGAAACTCCATGCAAATGGACCGTTTGGACTCACTTGATTTTGAATCACTTGAGACATGCAAATCATACCACATGGGCAAGATGACTGAAAGCCTCGTTTTTCAGTAAAATGGAACTAGAAAGCAACTTGTTGGAAGTAATACATTTTGATGTGTGCAGTCCAATGAGTGCTGAGGCGTGCAGTGGACATCGTTATGTTCTTACTTCACAGATGGTTTGAGTAGATGTTGAGTACATTTACTTGATGAATCACGAGTCTGAATTATTGAAAGGTTCAAGTAATTTCAGGGTGAAGTTGAAAGATCGTCGTGACAAGAGGATAAAAGATCTATGATATGATCATAGAGATGAATATCTGAATTACGAGTTTGGCACAGAATTAAGACATTGTGGAAATTGTTTCACAACTAATACAGCCTGGAACACCGTAGTGTGATGTCCGAACATCATAACTGCACCCTATTGGATATGATGCATACCATGACGTCTCTTATCGAATTACCATGATAGTTTATGGGTTAGGCATTAAAGACAACCACATTCACTTTAAATAGGGCACCACGTAATTCCGATGAGATGACACCGTATGAACTATGGTTTAGGGAAACCTAAGCTGTCATTTCTTAAAAGTTTGGGGCTGCGACGCTTATGTGAAAAAGTTTCAGGCTGATAAGCTCGAACCCAAAGCGGATAAATGCATCTTCATAGGACACCCAAAACAGTTGGGTATACCTCCTGTCTCAGATTCGAAAGCAATAAGGGATTGTTTCTAGAATCGGGTTCGTTCTCGAGGAAAAGTTTCTCTCGAAAGAATTGAGTGGGAGGATGGTGGAGACTTGATGAGGTTATTGAACCGTCTCTTCAACTAGTGTGTGGCAGGGCACATGAAGTTTTTCCTGTGGCACCTACACCAATTGAAGTGGAAGCTTATGATAGTGATCATGAAACTTCTGATCAAGTCACTACCAAACCTCGTGGGATGACAAGGATGCGTACTACTTCAGAGTGGTACGAAATCCTGTCTTGGAAGTCATGTTGCTAGACAACAATGAACCTACGAGCTATGGAGAAGCGATGGTGGGCCTGGATTCCAAAATGGCTCGAGGCCATATAATCCGAGAAAGGATCCATGTATGAAAACAAAGTGTAGACTTTGGAAGAACAACTCGATGGTCGTAAGGCTGTTGAGTGCAGATGGATTTTAAAAGGAAGACGGACAATGATGGTAAATGTCACCATTAAGAAAGCTCGACTTGTCGTTAAGATGTTTTCCGACAAGTTCAAAGAGTTGACTACGATGAGACTTTCTCACTCGTAGCGATGCTAAGAGTCTGTTGGAATTATATTAGCGATTACTGCATTATTTATGAAATCTTGCAGATAGGATGTCAAAACATTGTTTCCTCGACGATTTTCTTGAGGAAAGGTTGTATGTGATACAACCGGAAGGTTTTGTCAATCCTGAAAGATGCTAATAAGTATGCAAAGCTCCAGCAATCCTTCTAGGGACTAGAGTAAGCATCTCGGAGTTGGAATGTATGCTTTGATGATGATCAAAGATTTTGGGTTTATACAAAGTTTATGAGAAACTTGTATTTCCAAAGAAGTGAGTGGGAGCACTATAGAATTTCTGATAAATATATGTTGTTGACATATTGTTGATCAGAAATGACGTAGAATTTCTGGAAAGCATATAGGGTTATTTGGAAAGTGTTTTTCAATGGAAAGCCTGGATTAAGCTACTTGAACATTGAGCATCAAGATCTATAAGGATAGATCAAAACGCTTAATGGTACTTTCAAATGAGCACATACCTTGACATGATCTTGAAGGTGTTCAAGATGGATCAGTCAAAGAAGGAGTTCTTGCCTGAGTTGTAAAGTATGAAGTTAAGACTTAAAGCTCGACCACGGCAGAAGAAAGAGGAAGGACGAAGGTCGTCCCCTATGCTTTTATCATAGGCTCTCTACAGTATGCTATGCTGTGTACCACACCTGAAGTGTGCCTTGCCATGAGTTAGTCAAGGGGTACAAGAGTGATCCAAGAATGGATCACAGGACAGCGGTCAAAGTTATCCTTAGTAACTAGTGGACTAAGGAATTTTCTCGATTATGGAGGTGGTAAAAGAGTTCGTCGTAAAGGGTTACGCCGATGCAAACTTTGACACTAATCCAGATTATTCTGAGTAGTAAACTGGATTCGTATAGTAGAACAGTTATTTGGAATAGCTCCAAATATAGCGTAGTAGCTGCATCTACAAGATGACATAGAGATTTGCGAAGTACATACGGATCTGAAAGATTCAGACCCGTTGACTATAACATCTCTCACAAGCATAACATGTTCAAACCCAGATCTCATCGAGTGTTAATCACATGGTAATGTGAACTAGATTATTGACTCTAGTAAACTCTTTGGGTGTTAGTCACATGGGGATGTGACCTTGAGTGTTAATCACATATCGATGTGAACTGGATTATTGACTCTAGTGCAAGTGGGAGACTGTTGGAAATATGCCCTAGAGGCAATAATAAATTGATTATTATTATATTTCCTTGTTCATGATAATCGTTTATTATCCATGCTAGAATTGTATTGATAGGAAACTCAGATACATGTGTGGATACATAGACAACACCATGTCCCTAGTAAGCCTCTAGTTGACTAGCTCGTTGATCAATAGATGGTTACGGTTTCCTGACCATGGACATTGGATGTCATTGATAACGGGATCACATCATTAGGAGAATGATGTGATGGACAAAGACCCAATCCTAAGCCTAGCACAAGATCATGTAGTTCGTATGCTAAAGCTTCTCTAATGTCAAGTATCATTTCCTTAGACCATGAGATTGTGCAACTCCCGGATACCGTAGGAGTGCTTTGGGTGTGCCAAACGTCACAACGTAACTGGGTGGCTATAAAGGTACACTACAGGTATCTCTGAAAGTGTCTGTTGGGTTGGCACGAATCGAGACTGGGATTTGTCACTCCGCGTAAACGGAGAGGTATCTCTGGGCCCACTCGGTAGGACATCATCATAATGTGCACAATGTGATCAAGGAGTTGATCACGGGATGATGTGTTACGGAACGAGTAAGGAGACTTTCCGGTAACGAGATTGAACAAGGTATCGGGATACCGACGATCGAATCTCGGGCAAGTATCGTACCGATAGACAAAGGGAATTGTATACGGGATTGATTAAGTCCTTGACATCGTGGTTCATCCGATGAGATCATCGTGGAACATGTGGGAGCCAACATGGGTATCCAGATCCCGCTGTTGGTTATTGACCGGAGAGTCATCTCGGTCATGTCTGCATGTCTCCCGAACCCGTAGGGTCTGCACACTTAAGGTTCGGTGACGCTAGGGTTGTAGGGATATGTATATGCAGTAACCCGAATGTTGTTCGGAGTCCCGGATGAGATCCCGGATGTCACGAGGAGTTCCGGAATGGTCCGGAGGTAAAGAATTATATATAGGAAGTGCTATTTCGGCCATCGGGACAAGTTTCGGGATCACCGGTATTGTACCGGGACCACCGGAAGGGTCCCGGGGGTCCACCGGGTGGGGCCACCTATCCCGGAGGGCCCCATGGGCTGAAGTGGGAAGGGATCCAGCCCAAAGTGGGCTGGGGCGCCACTTCCCCCTAGGGCCCATGCGCCTAGGGTGGGGGAAACCCTAAAGGAATAGTCCTAGAAGGGGAAGGCACCTCCTAGGTACCTTGGGAGGGAGGGACTCCTCCCTTGGCCAAACCCCCCTAGGAGATTGGATCTCCTAGGGCCGGAGCCCCCCCTAGGCTCCCTATATATAGTAGAGGAAGGAGGGCCTCTCAACACACGCCTTGGTGCCTCCCTCTCCCTCTCTAACACCTCCTCCTCCTCCTCCATAGAGCTTGGCGAAGCCCTGCCGGAGTACTGCAGCTCCACCACCACCACGCCGTCGTGCTGCTGTTGGAGCCATCTTCCTCAACCTCTCCTTCCCCCTTGCTGGATCAAGAAGGAGGAGATGTCGCTGCTCCGTATGTGTGTTGAACGCGGAGGTGCCGTCCGTTCGGCGCTAGGATCATCGGTGATTTGGATCACGACGAGTACGACTCCATCAACCCCGTTCTCTTGAACGCTTCCGCGCGCGATCTACAAGGGTATGTAGATCCACTCCTCCCTCGTTGCTAGATGACTCCATAGATAGATCTTGGTGACACGTAGGAAAATTTTGAATTTATGCTGCGTTCCCCAACAGTGGGACGGCCTCGGATCACAGGCTCCATAGGGTCAGCGGCGGCTAGGTTGGATGGGTCAGGGCAGAAGGGGATGATGGCGAGCGAAGGGGAGGAAGCTGGAGCTGTGATAGGAGGAGTGGTGGGCGGCGAGGGGAGGGGCTGGTATTAGTAGAAGCGTAGTGGTGCTTAGGGTTAGACGGGTAGACGCGCATGCTGCATTGGAAGCTGAGGTGGCCAATCCGCCGGCATAGCCAGCAGACAGCAGGATCCCGACAATCGCGTCGTCTATGGTTGTAGGAGAGGCAGCGGAAGCAGCGCCGGTGAAGGTCAGCAGGTTTACCATATCTAAAAAGGCAATTTGCTACGGCCCGCGAGGCGTATAATGACTCCGGCAACACCGAGTCACGCGAGAGCATGGCGTCCCGATAGGTTGCATGGCGCAGCGAGGATGGACTATCGATTAGGGCGGCGTGCGAGCTGGCAGGGGAGGTAGGGGGTGACGTCTACTACACAGCCTTCTTCTTGTAGACGTTGTTGGGCCTTCAAGTGCAGAGGTTTGTAGGACAGTAGAAAATTTCCCTCAAGTGGATGACCTAAGGTTTATCAATCCGTAGGAGGCGTAGGATGAAGATGGTCTCTCTCAAGCAACCCTACAACCAAATAACGAAGAGTCTCTTGTGTCCCCAACACACCCAATACAATGGTAAATTGTATAGGTGCACTAGTTCGGCGAAGAGATGGTGATACAAGTGGTATATGGATTGTAGATAAAGGTTTTTGTAATCTGAAAATATAAAAACAGCAAGGTAACTAATGATAAAAGTGAGCGTAAACGGTATTGCAATGCTAGGAAACAAGGCCTAGGGTTCATACTTTCACTAGTGCAAGTCCTCTCAACAATAATAACATAATTGGATCACATCACTATACCTCAACATGCAACAAAGAGTCACTCCAAAGTCACTAATAGCGGAGAACGAACGAAGAGATTATGGTAGGGTACGAAACCACCTCAAAGTTATTCTTTCCAATCAATCTGTTGGGCTATTCCTACAAGTGTCACAAACAGCCCTAGAGTTCGTACTAGAATAACACCTTAAGACACAAATCAACCAAAACCCTATTTTCACCTAGATACTCCAATGTCACCTCAAGTATCCGTGGGTATGATTATACGATATGCGTCACACAATCTCATATTCATCTATTCAACCAACACATAGAACTTCAAAAAGTGCCCCAAAGTTCTACCGGAGAATCACGACGAAAACGTGTGCCAGCCCCTATGCATAGGTTCATGGCCGGAACCCGCAAGTTGATCACCAAAACATACATCAAGTGGATCACGTGATATCCCATTGTCACCACAGATGCGCACGGCAAGACATACATCAAGTGTTCTCAAATCTTTAAAGACTCAATCCGATAAGATTACTTCAAAGGGGAAACTCAATTCATTACAAGAGAGAAGAGGGGGAGGAGAAACATAAGATCCAACTATAATAGCAAAGCTCGCGATACATCAAGATCGTGCCAAATCAAGAACACAAGAGAGAGAGATCAAGCACATAGCTACTGGTACATACCCTCAGCCCCGAGGGAGAACTACTCCCTCCTCGTCATGGAGAGCACCGGGATGATGAAGATGGCCACCGGAGAAGGATTGCCCCCTTCGGCAGGGTGCCAGAACGGGTCTAGATTGGCTTTTGGTGGCTACGGAGGCTTCTGGCGGCGGAACTCCCGATCTATTGTGCTCCTGGATGTTTTTAGGGTATATGGAGATATATAGGCGGAAGAAGTACGTCAGGGGGCCACGAGGGGCTCACGAGGGTGGAGGGCGCGCCCCCTGCCTCGTGGCCTCCTCGCAGATCCCCCGACGTGCACTCCAAGTCTTCTGGGCTTGTTTCCTTCCAAAAATGAGTTTCGTGAAGTTTCAGGTCAATTGGACTTCGTTTGATTTTCCTTTTCTTCGAAACCCTAAAACAGGGTAAAAACAGAAATTGGCACTGGGCTCTGGGTTAATAGGTTAGTCCCAAAAAATGATATAAAAGTGTATAATAAAGCCCATAAACATTGAAAACAGTAGATAATATAGCATGGAGCAATCAAAAATTATAGATACGTTGGAGACGTATCAGCATCCCCAAGCTTAATTCCTGCTCGTCCTCGAGTAGGTAAATGATAAAAAACAGATTTTTTGATGCGGAGTGCTACTTGGCATAATTTCAATGTAATTCTTCTTAATTGTGGTATGAATATTCAGATCTGAAAGATTCAAGACAAAAGTTCATATTGACATAAAAATAATAATACTTCAAGCATACTAACTAAGCAATCACGTCTTCTCAAAATAACATGGCCAAAGAAAGTTGTCCCTACAAAATCATATTGTCTGGCTATGCTCTATCTTCACCACACAAAATATTTAAATCATGCACAACCCCGATGACAAGCCAAGCAATTGTTTCATACTTTTAATGTTCTCAAACTTTTTCAATCTTCACGCAATACATGAGCGTGAGCCATGGACATAGAACTATAGGTCGAATAGAATGGTGGTTGTGGAGAAGACAAAAAGGAGAAGATAGTCTCACATCAACTAGGCGTATCAACGGGCTATGGAGATGCCCATCAATAGATATCAATGTGAGTGAGTAGGGATTGCCATGCAACGGATGCACTAGAGCTATAAATGTATGAAAGCTCAATAAAAGAAACTATTGGGTGTGCATCCAATTTGCTTGCTCATGAAGACCTAGAGCATTTTGAGGAAGCCCATCATTGGAATATACAAGCCAAGTTCTATAATGAAATATTTCCACTAGTATATGAAAGTGACAACATAGGAGACTCTCTATCATCAAGATCATGGTGCTACTTTGAAGCATAAGTGTGGTAAAAGGATAGTAGCATTGCCCCTTCTCTCTTTTTCTCTCATTTTTTATTTTTTTATTTGGGCCTTCTCTTTTTTATGGCCTCTTTTCTCTTCCTTTTTTATTTGGGCTTCTTTGGCCTCTTTTATTTTTTTATTTTCTTCCGGAGTCTCATCCCGACTTGTGGGGGAATCATAGTCTCCATCATCCTTTCCTCACTGGGACAATGCTCTAATAATGATGATCATCACACTTTTATTTACTTACAACTCAAGAATTACAACTCGATACTTAGAACAAGATATGACTCTATATGAATGCCTCCGGCAGTGTACCGGGATGTGCAATGATGCATGAGTGACATGTATGAAAGAATTATGAACAGTGGCCTTGCCACAAATACGATGTCAACTACATGATCATGCAAAGCAATATGACAATGATGAAGCGTGTCATAATAATGGAATGGTGGAAAGTTGCATGGCAATATATCTCGGAATGGCTACGGAAATGCCATAATAGGTAGGTATGGTGGCTGTTTTGAGGAAGGTGTATGGTGGGTTTATGGTACCGGCGAAAGTTGCGCGGTACTAGAGAGGCTAGCAATGGTGGAAGGGTGAGAGTGCGTATAATCCATGGACTCAATATTAGTAATAAAGAACTCACATACTTATTGCAAAAATCTATTAGTTATCGGAACAAAGTACTACGCGCATGCTCCTAGGGGGATAGATTGGTAGGAAAAGACCATCGCTCGTCCCCGACCGCCACTCATAAGGAAGGCAATCAATAAATAAATCATGCTCCGACTTCATCACATAACGGTTCACCATACGTGCATGCTACGGGAATCACAAACTTCAACACAAGTATTTCTCAAATTCACAACTACTCAACTAGCATGACTCTAATACTGCCATCCTCATATCTCAAAACAATCATCAAATATCAAACTTCTCTTAGTATTCAACACACTCATAAGAGAATTTTATTATTCTTGAATACCTAGCATATTAGGATTTTAAGCAAATTACCATGCTATTAAGACTCTCAAAATAATCTAAGTGAAGCATGAGAGTTCATATATTTCTGCAAAATAAAACTACCACCATGCTCTAAAAATATAAGTGAAGCACTAGAGCAAATGACAAACTACTGCGAAAGATATAAGTGAAGATCAATGAGTAGTCGAATAATCATGCAACTATGTGAAGACTCTCTAACATTTAATAATTTAAGATCTTGGTATTCTATTCAAACAGCAAGCAAAGCAAAATAAAATGACATCTAAGAATGGCAAACATCATGTGAAGAAGCAAAAACTTAGGATCATCCGAAACTAACCGATAGTTGTTGAAGAAGAAAGGTGGGATGCCAACCGGGGCATCCCCAAGCTTAGATGATTGAGACTTCTTGAAATATTATCTTGGGGTGCCTTGGGCATCCCCAAGATTGAGATTTTGTGTCTCCTTAATTCCTCTCATATCACGGTCTCCCTAAATCTCAAAAGCTTCATCCACAGAAAACTCAACAAGGACTCGTGAGATATGTTAGTATAAACCATTGCAAAAACATTATCATACTCTACTGTAGCAAATCACTAAAATTATTATTCAACATCGCATACTAAACGCCTCTGCATTTTTAATAGTCCTATCCTCAAATAGAATCATTAAAGAAGCAAACATATGCAAACAATGCAAACATAACAGCAATCTGCCTAAAGAGGACAGTCTGTAAAGAATGCAGCAAAATCCATACTTCCCTAGCTCCAAAAATTATGAAAGAAAATTCCCACTGTATTAAATTTATCAGAGCTTAATATGCAAAAGGTTTCAACATTTTATCACATTCTGAATTTTCTAGGGAATTATTGCAACAGCGGTAAACTTTCTGTTTTCAAACAGCAACATGTATACTTGTAACATAGGCATAGTAAAGGCTATCAATGCCACTTTTATTGAAATAAAAGATGAAAAACATTGTTCACAGCAAGAAACACTAAAAAAATAAATTGACGCTCCAAGCAAAACACATATCATGTGGTAAATAAAAATATAGCTCCAAGTAAAGTTACCGATGAACGAAGACGAAAGAGGGGATGCCTTCCGGGGCACCCCCAAGCTTAGGCTCTTGGCTATCCTTGAATATTACCTTGGGGTGCCTCGGGCATACCCAAGCTTAGGCTCTTGCCACTCCTTATTCCATAGTGCATCGAATCCTTACCCAAAACTTGAAAACTTCACAACACAAAACTTAAAGTAGAAAACTCGTTAGCTCCGTTAGTATAAGAAAATAAAACACCACTTAAAGGTACTGTAATGAACTCATTATTTATTTATATTGGTGTTAAAACTACTATATTCCAACTTCTCTATGGTTTATAAAATATTTTACTAGCCATAGATTCATCAAAATAAGCAAACAACACACGAAAAGTAGAATCTGTCAAAAACAGAACAGTCTGTAGTAATCTGGATCAAACGTATACTTCTGGAACTCATAAAATTCTGAAATAAATTTATGGACCTGAGGAATTTATTTATTAATCATCTTCAAAAATAATTAACTAAATAGAACTCTACAAATAAAAATGGCAGCAATTCTCGTGAGGGCTAAAGTTTCTGTTTTTTACAGCATGATCAACAAGACTTTCCCCTAGTCTTCCCAAAGGTTCTACTTGGCACAAACACTAATTAAAAGCATAAAACCACATATAAACAGAGGCTAGATGAATTATTTATTAATAAACAGGAACAAGAATCAAGGAATAAAAATAAAGTTGGGTTGCCTCCCAACAAGCGCTATCGTTTAACGCCCCTAGCTAGGCATGATGATTTCAATGATGCTCACATAAAAGATAAGAATTGTGACATAAAGAGAGCATCATGAAGAATATGACTAGCACATTTAAGTCTAACCCTCTTCCTATGCATAGGGAATTTGTGAGCAAACAACTTGTGGGAACAAGAATCAACTTGCATAGGAAAGCAAAACAAGCATAACTTCAAAACTTGAAGCACATAGAGAGGAAACTTGATATTATTGCAATTCCTACAAGCATATATTCATCCCTCATAATAATTTTCAGTAGCATCATGAATGAATTCAACAATATAACCAGCACCTAAAGCATTCTTTTCATGATCTACAATCATAGAAATTTTATTACTCTCCACATAAGCAAAATTCTTCTCATGAATAATAGTGGGAGCAAATTCAACAAAATAACTATCATGTGATTGAAAATTAAGATCAAGATGACAAGTTTCATGGTTATCATTATTCTTTAAAGCATATGTGTCATCACAATAATCATCATAGATAGGAGGCATGCTTTCATCATAATAAATTTGCTCATCAAAACTTGGGGAACAAAAAAATATCATCTTCATCAAACATAGCTTCCCCAAGCTTGTGGCTTTGCATATCATTAGCATCATGGATATTCAAGGAATTCATACTAACAACATTGCAATCATGCTCATCATTCAAATATTTTATGCCAAGCATTCTAAACTAAAAGACTTGATGGCAAGATCTAAAGATATACTTTCAAGCACTCACCTCCCCGGCAACGGCACCAGAAAATAGCTTGATGTCTACTACACAACCTTCTTCTTGTAGACGTTGTTGGGCCTCCAAGTGCAGAGGTTTGTAGGACAGTAGCAAATTTAGTGGATGACCTAAGGTTTATCAATCCGTAGGAGGCGTAGGATGAAGATGGTCTCTCTCAAGCAACCCTGCAACCAAATAACAAAGAGTGTCTTGTGTCCCCAACACACCCAATACAATGGTAAATTGTATAGGTGCACTAGTTCGGCGAAGAGATGGTGATACAAGTGGTATATGGATTGTAGATAAAGGTTTTTGTAATCTGAAAATATAAAAACAGAAAGGTAACTAATGATAAAAGTGAGCGTAAACGGTATTGCAATGCTAGGAAACAAGGCCTAGGGTTCATACTTTTACTAGTGCAAGTCCTCTCAACAATAATAACATAATTGGATCACATCACTATCCCTCAACATGCAACAAAGAGTCACTCCAAAGTCACTAATAGCGGAGAACGAATGAAGATATTATGGTAGGGTACGAAACCACCTCAAAGTTATTCTTTCCAATCAATCCGTTGGGCTATTCCTATAAGTGTCACAAACAGCCCTAGAGTTCATACTAGAACAACACCTTAAGACACAAATCAACCAAAACCCTAATGTCACCTAGATACTCCAATGTCACCTCAAGTATCCGTGGGTATGATTATATGATATGCGTCACACAATCTCAGATTCATCTATTCAAACAACACATAGAACCTCAAAGAGTGCCCCAAAGTTCTACCGGAGAATCACGACGAAAACATGTGCCAACCCCTATGCATAGGTTCATGGGCGGAACCCGCAAGTTGATCACCAAAACATACATCAAGTGAATCACGTGATATCCCATTGTCACCACAGATACGCACGGCAAGACATACATCAAGTGTTCTCAAATCTTTAAAGACTCAATCCGATAAGATTACTTCAAAGGGGAAACTCAATTCATTACAAGAGAGAAGAGGGGGAGGATAAACATAAGATCCAACTATAATAGCAAAGCTCGTGATACATCAAGATCGTGCCAAATCAAGAACACGAGAGAGAGAGATCAAACACATAGCTACTGGTACATACCCTCAGCCCCGAGGGAGAACTACTCCCTCCTCGTCATGGAGAGCACCGGGATGATGAAGATGGCCACCGGAGAAGGATTTCCCCCTCCGGCAGGGTGCCGGAACGGGTCTAGATTGGCTTTCGGTGGCTACGGAGGCTTCTGGCGGCGGAACTCCCGATCTATTGTGCTCCCGGATGTTTTAGGGTATATGGAGATATATAGGCGGAAGAAGTTGTTGGAAATATGCCCTAGAGGCAATAATAAATTAGTTATTATTATATTTCCTTGTTCATGATAATCGTTTATTATCCATGCTAGAATTGTATTGATAGGAAACTCAGATACATGTGTGGATACATAGACAACACCATGTCCCTAGTAAGCCTCTAGTTGAATGGCTCGTTGATCAATAGATGGTTACGGTTTCCTGACCATGGACATTGGATGTCATTGATAACGGGATCACATCATTAGGAGAATGATGTGATGGACAAAGACCCAATCCTAAGCCTAGCACAAGATCATGTAGTTCGTATGCTAAAGCTTTTCTAATGTCAAGTATCATTTCCTTAGACCATGAGATTGTGCAACTCCCGGATACCGTAGGAGTGCTTTGGGTGTGCCAAACGTCACAACGTAACTGGGTGGCTATAAAGGTACACTACAGGTATCTCCGAAAGTGTCTGTTGGGTTGGCACGAATCGAGACTGGGATTTGTCACTCCGTGTAAATGGAGAGGTATCTCTGGGCCCACTCGGTAGGACATCATCATAATGTGCACAATGTGATCAAGGAGTTTATCACGGGATGATGTGTTACGGAACGAGTAAAGAGACTTGCCGGTAACGAGATTGAACAAGGTATCGGAATACCGACGATCGAATCTCGGGCAAGTGTCGTACCGATAGACAAAGGGAATTGTATACGGGATTGATTAAGTCCTTGACATCGTGGTTCATTTGATGAGATCATTGTGGAACATGTGGGAGCCAACATGGGTATCCAGATCCCGCTGTTGGTTATTGACCGGAGAGTCATCTCGGTCATGTCTGCATGTCTCCCAAACCCGTAGGGTCTACACACTTAAGGTTCGGTGACGCTAGGGGTATAGAGATATTAGTATGTGGTAACCCGAAAGTTGTTCGGAGTCCCGGATGAGATCCCGGACGTCACGAGGAGTTCCGGAATGGTCCGGAGGTAAAGAATTATATATAGGAAGTGCTATTTCGGCCATCGGGACAAGTTTCGGGGTCACCGGTATTGTACCGGGACCACCGGAAGGGTCCCGGGGGTCCACCGGGTGGGACCACCTGCCCCGAGGGGCCACATGGGCTGTAGGGGGTGCGCCTTGGCCTATATGGGCCAAGGGCACCAGCCCCAAAAGGCCCATGCGCCAAGAGTCAAGGAAAAGGAAGAGTCCTAAAGGGGGAAGGCACCTCCGAGGTGCCTTGGGGAGGTGGGACTCCTCCCTGGCCGCACCCTTCCTTGGAGGAAGGGCCAAGGCTGCACCTCCCCCCTCTCCCTTGGCCCTGTATATAGTGGGGGGAAGGGAGGGCAGCCCAACCTAAGCCCTGGCGCCTCCCTCTCCCTCCCATGACACATCTCCCTCCTCCCGCAGCGCTTGGCGAAGCCCTGTTGGAATCCCGCTACTTCCACCACCACGCCGTCGTGCTGCTGGATCTCCATCAACCTCTCCTCCCCCCTTGCTGGATCAAGAAGGAGGAGACGTCGCTGCTCCGTACGTGTGTTGAACGCGGAGGTGCCGTCCGTTCGGCGCTAGGATTATCGGTGATTTGGATCACGACGAGTATGACTCCATCAACCCCGTTCTCTTGAACGCTTCTGCGCGCGATCTACAAGGGTATGTAGATCCACTCCTCCCTCATTGCTATATGACTCCATAAATAGATCTTGGTGACACGTAGGAAAATTTTGAATTTATGCTACGTTCCCCAACAGTGGCATCATGAGCTAGGTCTATGCGTAGTTTCTATGCACGAGTAGAACACAAAGTAGTTGTGGGCGTTGATTTTGTACAATATGCTTACCGTTACTAGTCCAATCTTGATTCGGTGGCATTGTGGGATGAAGCGGCCCGGACCGACATTACACGTACTCTTACGTGAGACTGGTTCCACCGACTGACATGCACTAGTTGCATAAGGTGGCTAGCGGGTGTCTGTCTCTCCCACTTTAGTCGGATCGGATTCGGTGAAAAGTGTCCTTATGAAGGGTAAATAGCAATTGGCATATCACGTTGTGGTTTTTGCGTAGGTAAGAAACGTTCTTGCTAGAAACCCATAGCAGCCACGTAAAACATGCAAACAACAATTAGAGGACGTCTAACTTGTTTTTGCAGGGTATGCTATGTGATGTGATATGGCCAAAAGGATGTGATGAATGATATATGTGATGTATGAGATTGATCATGTTCTTGTAATAGGAATCACGACTTGCATGTCGATGAGTATGACAACCGGCAGGAGCCATAGGAGTTGTCTTAATTTATTTATGACCTGCGTGTCAACATAAACGTCATGTAATTACTTTACTTTATTGCTAACCGTTAGCTGTAGTAGTAGAAGTAATAGTTGACGAGACAACTTCATGAAGACACAATGATAGAGATCATGATGATGGAGATCATGGTGTCATGCCGGTGACGATGATGATCATGGAGCCCCGAAGATGGAGATCAAGAGGAGCAAAGTGATGATGGCCATATCATGTCACTATTTGATTGCATGTGATGTTTATCATGTTTATGCATCTTGTTTACTTAGCACGACGGTAGTAAATAAGATGATCCCTCATAATAATTTCAAGAAAGTGTTCCCCCTAACTGTGCACCGTTGTGACAGTTCGTTGTTTCGAAGCACCACGTGATGATCGGGTGTTAGATTCTAATGTTCACATACAACGGGTGTAAGACAGATTTACACACGCGAAACACTTAGGTTGACTTGACGAGCCTAGCATGTACAGACATGGCCTCGGAACACAAGAGACCGAAAGGTCGAGCATGAGTCGTATGGTAGATACGATCAACATGAAGATGTTCACCGATGATGACTAGTCCGTCTCACGTGATGATCGGACACGGCCTAGTTGACTCGGATCATGTAATCACTTAGATGACTAGAGGGATGTCTATCTGAGTGGGAGTTCACAAGATGAACTTAATTATCCTGAACATAGTCAAAAGGTCTTCGCAAATTATGTCGTAGCTCACGCTTCAGTTCTACTGTTTAGATATGTTCCTAGAGAAAATTTAGTTGAAAGTTGATAGTAGTAATTATGCGGACTAGGTCCGTAAACTGAGGTTTTTCCTCATTGCTTCATAGAAGGCTTATGTCCTTAATGCACCGCTCAGTGTGCTGAACCTCGAACATTGTCTATGGATGTTGCGAACATCTGACATACACATTTTGATAACTACGTGATAGTTCAGTTAAACGGCTTAGAGTTGAGGCACCGAAGACGTTTTGAAACGTCTGAGATGTTTCGAGGGCTGAAATTGGGATTTCAGGCCCGTGCCCACGTCAAGAGGTATAAGACCTCCGACGATTTTCTTAGCCTGCAAACTAAGGGAGAAAAGCTCAATTGTTGAACTTGTGCTCAGATTGTCTGAGTACAACAATCGCTTGAATCGAGTGGGAGTTGATCTTCCAGATGAAATAGTGATGGTTCTCCGAAGTCATTACCACCAAGCTGCTTGAGCTTCGTGATGAACTATAATATATCAGGGACATATATGATGATCCTTGAGATATTCGCGATGTTTGACAAGACAAAAGTAGAGATCAAGAAGGAGCATCAATTGTTGATGGTTGGTGAAACCACTAGTTTCAAGAAGGGCAAGGGCAAAAAAAAGGGATGCTTCATGAAACGGCAAATCAGCTGCTGCTCTAGTGAAGAAACCCAAGGTTGAACCCAAACCCGAGACTAAGTGCTTCTGTAATAAAGGGAACAGCCACTGGAGCAGAATTACCCTAGATACTTGGTAGATAAGAAGGCTGGCAACGTCGATAGAAGTATATTGGATGTATTATGTTAATGTATACTTTACTAGTACTCCTAGTAGCACCAGGGTATTAGATACTGGTTCGGTTGCTAAGTGTTAGTAACTCGAAATAAAAGCTACGGAATAAACGGAGACTAGCTAAAGGTGAGATGACGATATGTGTTGGAAGTATTTCCAAGGTTGATCAAATATCGTACGCTCCCTCTACCATCGATATTGGTGTTTGCGTTGAGCATAGACATGATTGGATTATGTCTATCGCAATACGGTTATTCATTTAAAGAGAATAATGGTTACTCTGTTTATTTGAATAATACCTTCAATGGTCTTACACCTGAAATGAATGGTTTATTGAATCTCGATCGTAGTGATACACATGTTCATGCCAAAAGATAGTAATGATAGTACCACCTACTTGTGGCACTGCCACGTAAGTCATATCGGTATAAAACACATGAAGAAGCTCCATGTTGATGGATCTTTGGGATCACTTGTTTTGAAAGGTTTGAGACATGCGAACCATGTCTATTGGTGTATATGCATGAAGAAACTCCATGCAAATGGACCGTTTGGACTCACTTGATTTTGAATCACTAGAGACATGCAAATCATACCACATGGGCAAGATGACTGAAAGCCTCGTTTTCAGTAAAATGGAACTAGAAAGCAACTTGTTGGAAGTAATAAATTTTGATGTGTGCAATCCAATGACTGCTGGGGCATGTAGTGGATATCGTTATGTTCTTACTTCACAGATGATTTGAGTAGATGTTGAGTATATTTACTTGATGAATCATGAGTCTGAATTATTGAAAGGTTCAAGTAATTTCAGGGCGAAGTTGAAAGATCGTCGTGACAATAGGATAAAATATCTATGATATGATCATAGAGATGAATATCTGAATTACGAGTTTGGTAAAGAATTAAGACATTGTGGAAATTGTTTCACAACTAATACAGCCTGGAACACCATAGTATGATGGTGTGTCCGAACATCATAACTGCACCCTATTGGATATGATGCATACCATGATGTCTCTTATCGAATTACCACGATAGTTTATGGGTTAGGCATTAAAGACAACCACATTCACTTTAAATAGGGCACCACGTAATTCCGATGAGATGACACCTAAGCTGTCATTTCTTAGAAGTTTGGGGCTGCGACGCTTATGTGAAAAAGTTTCAGGCTAATAAGCTCGAACCCAAAGCGGATAAATGCATCTTCATAGGACACCCAAAACAGTTGGGTATACCTCCTGTCTCAGATCCGAAAGCAATAAGGGATTGTTTCTAGAATCGGGTCCTCTCTCGAGGAAAAGTTTCTCTCGAAAGAATTGAGTGGGAGGATGGTGGAGACTTGATGAGGTTATTGAACCGTCTCTTCAACTAGAGTGTGGCAGGGCACATGAAGTTGTTCCTGTGGCACCTACACCAATTGAAGTGGAAGCTTATGATAGTGATCATGAAACTTCAGATCAAGTCACTGCCAAACCTTGTGGGATGACAAGGATGCGTACTACTTCAGAGTGGTACGTAATCCTGTCTTGGAAGTCATGTTGCTAGACAACAATGAACCTACGAGCTATGGAGAAGCGATGGTGGGCCCGGATTCCGATAAATGGCTCGAGGCCATAAAATCCGAGAGAGGATCCATGTATGAAAACAAAGTGTAGACTTTGGCAGAACAGCTCGATGGTCGTAAGGCTGTTGAGTGCAGATGGATTTTAAAAGGAAGACGGACAATGATGGTAAATGTCACCATTAAAGAAAGCTCGACTTGTCGTTAAGATGTTTTCCGACAAGTTCAAGGAGTTGACTACGATGAGACTTTCTCACTCGTAGCGATGCTAAGAGTCTGTTGGAATTATATTAGCAATTACTGCATTATTTATGAAATCTTGCAGATAGGATGTCAAAACATTGTTTCCTCGACGATTTTCTTGAGGAAAGGTTGTATGTGATACAACCGGAAGGTTTTGTCAATCCTGAAAGATGCTAATAAGTATGCAAAGCTCCAACAATCCTTCTAAGGACTGGAGTAAGCATCTCGGAGTTGGAATGTATGCTTTGATGAGATGATCAAAGATTTTGGGTGTATACAAAGTTTATGAGAAACTTGTATTTCCAAAGAAGTGAGTGGGAGCACTATAGAATTTCTGATAAGTATATGTTGTTGACATATTGTGGATCAGAAATGACGTAGGATTTCTGGAAAGCATATAGGGTCATTTGAAAGGTGTTTTTCAATGGAAAACCTGGATTGAGCTACTTGAACATTAAGCATCAAGATCTATAAGGATAGATCAAAAACGCTTAATGGTACTTTCAAATGAGCACATACCTTGACATGATCTTGAAGGTGTTCAAGATGGATCAGTCAAAGAAGGAGTTCTTGCCTGAGTTGTAAGGTATGATGTTAAGCTCGACCACGGCAGAAGAAAGAGGAAGGACGAAGGTCGTCCCCTATGCTTTTGTCATAGGCTCTATACGGTATGCCATGCTGAGTACCGCACCTGATGTGTGCCTTGCCACATATATGGCAAGAGGGTACAAAGGTAATCTAGGAGTAGATCACCAGATAGCGGTCTAAATTATCCTTAGAGGAATAAGGATATGTTTCTCGGTTATGGAGGTGATAAAGAGTTCGACGTAAAGAGTTACGTCGATGCAAGCTTAACACCTATCCGGATAGCTCTGAGTAGAGATACCGGATACGTATAATGGAGCAACAATTTAGAATAGCTCCAAGTAGAACAGTTATTTGAAATGGCTCCAAATATAGCGTAGTAGCTGCATCTACAAGATGACATAGAGATTTGCGAAGTACATACGGATCTGAAAGATTCAGACCCATTGACTAGAACATCTCTCACAAGCATAACATGTTCAAACCCAGAACTCATTGAGTGTTAATCACATGGTAATGTGAACTAGATTATTGACTCTAGTAAACTCTTTGGGTGTTAGTCACATGGGGATGTGACCTTGAGTGTTAATCACATATCGATGTGAACTGGATTATTGACTCTAGTGCAAGTGGGAGACTGTTGGAAATATGCCCTAGAGGCAATAATAAATTAGTTATTATTATGTTTCCTTGTTCATGATAATCGTTTATTATCCATGCTAGAATTGTATTGATAGGAAACTCAGATACATGTGTGGATACATAGACAACACCATGTCCCTAGTAAGCCTCTAGTTGACTGGCTCGTTGATCAATAGATGGTTACGGTTTCCTGACCATGGACATTGGATGTCATTGATAACGGGATCACATCATTAGGAGAATGATGTGATGGACAAAGACCCAATCCTAAGCCTAGCACAAGATCATGTAGTTCGTATGCTAAAGCTTTTCTAATGTCAAGTATCATTTCCTTAGACCATGAGATTGTGCAACTCCCCGGATACCGTAGGAGTGCTTTGGGTGTGCCAAACATCACAACGTAACTGGGTGGCTATAAAGGTACACTACAGGTATCTCCGAAAGTGTCTGTTGGGTTGGCACGAATCGAGACTGGGATTTGTCACTCCGTGTAAATGGAGAGGTATC
Source organism: Triticum urartu (assembly GCF_056163025.1). Taxonomy (NCBI): domain Eukaryota; kingdom Viridiplantae; phylum Streptophyta; class Magnoliopsida; order Poales; family Poaceae; genus Triticum; species Triticum urartu. Next base: position 106,383,135 of record NC_141875.1, on the reverse strand, counting down.
TCTGGGCCCACTCGGTAGGACATCATCATAATGTGCACAATGTGATCAAGGAGTTTATCACGGGATGATGTGTTACGGAACGAGTAAAGGGACTTGCCGGTAACGAGATTGAACAAGGTATCGGGATACCGACGATCGAATCTCGGGCAAGTGTTGTACCGATAGACAAAGGGAATTGTATACGGGATTGATTAAGTCCTTGACATCCTGGTTCATCTGATGAGATCATCGTGGAACATGTGGGAGCCAACATGGGTATCCAGATCCCGCTGTTGGTTATTGACCGGAGAGTCATCTCGGTCATGTCTGCATGTCTCCCAAACCCGTAGGGTCTACACACTTAAGGTTCGGTGACGCTAGGGTTATAGAGATATTAGTATGCGGTAACCCGAAAGTTGTTCGGAGTGCCGGATGAGATCCCGGACGTCACGAGGAGTTCCGGAATGGTCCGGAGGTAAAGAATTATATATAGGAAGTGCTATTTCAGCCATCGGGACAAGTTTCGGGGTCACCGGTATTGTACCGGGACCACCGGAAGGGTCCCGGGGGTCCACCGGGTGGGGCCACCTGCCCCGGGGGGCCACATGGGCTGTAGGGGGTGCGCCTTGGCCTATATGGGCCAAGGGCACCAGCCCCAAAAGGCCCATGCACCAAGAGTCAAGGAAAAGGAAGAGTCCTAAAGGGGGAAGGCACCTCTGAGGTGCCTTGGGGAGGTGGGACTCCTCCCTGGCCGCACCCTTCCTTGGAGGAAGGGCCAAGGCTACTCCTCCCCCCTCTCCCTTGGCCCTGTATATAGTGGGGGGAAGGGAGGGCAGCCCAACCTAAGCCCTGGCGCCTCCCTCTCCCTCCCATGACACATCTCCCTCCTCCCGCGGCGCTTGGCGAAGCCCTGTTGGAATCCCGCTACTTCCACCACCACGCCGTCGTGCTGCTGGATCTCCATCAACCTCTCCTCCCCCCTTGCTGGATCAAGAAGGAGGAGACGTCGCTGCTCCGTACGTGTGTTGAACGCGGAGGTGCCGTCCGTTCGGCGCTAGGATCATCGGTGATTTGGATCACGACGAGTACGACTCCATCAACCCCGTTCTCTTGAACGCTTCCGCGCGCAATCTACAAGGGTATGTAGATCCACTCCTCCCTCGTTGCTAGATGACTCCATAAATAGATCTTGGTGACACGTAGGAAAATTTTGAATTTATGCCATGTTCCCCAACAGAAGTACGTCAGGGGGGCCACGAGGGGCTCACGAGGGTGGAGGGTGCGCCTAGGGGGGTGGGCACGCCCCCTGCCTCGTGGCCTCCTCGCAGATCCCCCGACGTGCACTCCAAGTCTTCTGGGCTTCTTTCCTTCCAAAAATGAGTTCCGTGAAGTTTCAGGTCAATTGGACTCTGTTTGATTTTCCTTTTCTTCGAAACCCTAAAACAGGGTAAAAACAGAAACTGGCACTGGGTTAATAGGTTAGTCCCAAAAAAATGATATAAAAGTGTACAATATAGCCCATAAACATTCAAAACAGTAGATAATATAGCATGGAGCAATCAAAAATTATAGATACGTTGGAGACGTATCAGGGGGACGGTTGGGAGAGCGATCACGGAGGTCCTCCGATAGGGCAGGGGCCTACTGCATCATCAGGGGAGGGGGATACGGGGTATCTAAACCACCAGGCACTTGATTAGCGTCGTCTGCATGTTGAAAAGAGGGGGCGGAGATCAACCAGCTAGTCCTATGAGCCCCGGAATCCTGGGAACGAGAAGCGTGCATGGGGTGGGATCCCAGGACAGAGGGAAGGGCAGCGTTCTTGACCCAGGCAGAAGAACGTATGAGCGGAAAAGACAAGGCTGGGGCAGGAAAAGTCAAGCCAGAAAGTCAATCCAGAATGGGTCAAGTCTCTGTGCTTAAGTGTCATCCCTGGATCGGTATGCTGACATACACAGTACTCGAGGATTTATAACAGAGGTAAATCACATGTGTAAAATAACGTAAATACTATTACCTCGATCCAAATAGCGGAAGTAACAAGGTTGTGGATTCCCATCAACACCAACGGCAAAGTTGAGTGTAGAAATCGTAACCCTAACGTATCACTTACTCATTGTAAGAAATCCTGCAACATGAGACGTTGCAGCCACAAAGGGTTAGTACATTGAATTTAGGGTTTACAGCATTCTCAATCCCAATTAAGTAACATCATTAAACCCAACAAACTTAATTTAAAGTAACATGATGAGATTGACATGATAATCCAGGTACTAGATACTCAAGATGTCCATAACCGGGGACACGGCTAATCATGATTAGTTTATACACTCTGCAGAGGTTTGCACACTTTTCCCCACAAGACTCGATCGCCTCCGTTTGGTTTCTCGCACTACATGGTGTTTGAGAAGACGGATGACCGAGACATAGTCTTTCAGAAGCGCTAGCACCTTACGATGGATAGACCGTTACACCTACTTTCCCCTACATCTGCGAGTCTACCCTGTAAGAGTTCGCACGACTTAATCAACTATGCCAGAGCCCATAATAGCTTGTGGCTGCACACGGAAGTTTCTAGTATGAAAAATCTCATGATCCCTTTGGGCCTGGGTGGCGGCCATAAAAAAAACAGGCAATCCTGGTCTACCCCGGTGCCTAGACAGGCAATCCGGGAATAACCAGGTACCTCAATCCACCCAGATGTGTGTTTAAGTTGCCACCTTAAGTAAACCATTAATTAACAATCTCACATCTGTCATGAATACTCTCAAAACCCAATCCACGTCTATGAGCATAGCATGGCAATCTAAGCATAACATAATAGTAACTCCCAAGGGTTTGATAATAAACAAGTAATAGGTACTACCTCAACTACTTCCCATCCCACAATTTAATTAGATCCTAGTCATGCAATGTTGGAGGTTTGATCTAATGCAATAAAGACTGGGTATGAAAGAGGTATGATCAAAGTGTGAACTTGCCTGCAAGGTTGATGAAGATGATTCGCACTCAAAATCTTGATAGCTCTACTCGTCACACTCCGGTCAATCTATCGTAATCAAGCAATAGTAACCACACATAAGCAATCACTCAAAAGATCAGGAAGAACGAAGAAGACAATTCGGAAAACATCAAAACCAAGCAAATAACTCTTGCAACATAAAACAATTTCTAACAGTACCAAAATTATATGAATTTGGTCTTATCAGATAGTTTAGGTCAAGAGCTTCGATTTGCAAAAAGAATCAACTCAAACGGAGCTACGAAACTCAAGTTATGATCAAACGAAGTTTGAATTCAAATCTGATCTAATTTAAATTTTAAACTTTTCAAAAACATGTTTGAGTTGGATTACTGGATAGAGGAGATCATAACGAAGAAGTGGGCATTGGTTTCGTTGGATTTGGACAAACGAGTAAAAAGTTATGGCTATTTGAAAAATCAGGGCCAAGCTGTTTTACGGAAGAAAAAATAGCTACGGGCTAGGGTCTAATGTATAAATGCGTAGACTAATTGATAATCAAATTATTTTATCATATTAGTCTAAAAATAATAAACTACGAAGGTATAAGAAGAAAAAAAACAAATAAAAATACCTTTATAAGGCAGAGAAAAAACAACTTTGGAGAGAAAGACAATTTCCAGAAGTCGCGCCGGAGAGGAGAAATATATTTTTCTTACGGAAATGTTAACGCCCACACGTGTGGGCGTTCACCACCCCGACCACACGCGAGCATCACCGTTGGCAGGTGCGTGCACGAATCTTGGAACAAACCAGGTGGTTTTTTATGCCACGTAGGATGAGGCGCGTGTGTGGTGTGCGAGTAGGTTCGCCCGCACGTTGGTTGCCACCCCGTGGTCAGCGGTTGCCATCTGAGTCGTGCGGTGGAACTGCAATGCGCTCGCACGCCACGCTTCGACTGCGGTTGACGTCGCACCCCTCACGCTCCCATTTACTCTTCTGCACCGCAGTTACTGGCAGAACCCACTCGCATTTCCAACTATCGAAGGAGAAGGAGAGGGGAGAAGGCGACAGTGAAGGCGGAAGAATCGACGGTGCTCGGGACCGTCGGTGGTGCTCGCCGGAACGGAGCGGCTCGCCGGAGTGCCTGCGGGTTGAAGGTACTGCTCGATGCACCCCTCGCAATCCCTTCCTGCATTTCCTCCCCTTCCCTCCCTGTTCGATTCCTCGATCGAGATTTGTAGAGATTCAGGCGATTCGTCGATGCGTCGGCGTTCCCGCCGGCGCCGAAGTCGTCTGCTAGACGTTTTTGGTTGCATTGGCCAGTTTCGTCGCGGCCGCGGCGGCGGCATCGTCGGCGTGGTTCTGCTTGTTCGGAGGCACGCACTAGTTTTTGCATATGGATTGAGCAGGTGTCTTCCGGGTAGTTTTTGATGCGCGTTGGTTCGATTTTGTGTTTTGCAGTGAGTTCGTGGGAGAATTTCGAGGGTGAATTTGAAGTCGAAGTAGTTACCATTGAACCCTAGATCTAGTTAGTTTGGTTTTTGAAAATGCAGAATGAGGCGAACTTGATAGTTACATTAACTATCATGATTGCGCGACCACTTACTCCCTGAACATATTTGATAGTTGCCACAAACGTGTTTCCCCTTGCGGCAACAAATTACTGAAAACGACCGTGTTAGTTGCCACATGTTAGCTTTCGCACATGGCAACTAATTTTGCTGAAGTAATGCGATACTTGCCACACACACGCTCTTCCATGTGGCAACTAATTCTGCTAAACTAATGTGATATTTACCAAACACACGCTCTTTTTTCCGTGTGGCAACTAAGATTGCTGAATTCCTGTGTTAGGTGCCACAACCATTCTATTTTCATTGCGGCTAGTGTGTTTTCTGAATGTTATGTGACAGCAACCACGGTGTGACAGTTGCCACAATTGGTAGTCAGTGGGCATTCAAGAGCCAAGTGCCATTGCGGCCAGTGTGTTTTCTGAATGTTATGTGACAGCAACCACGGTGTGACAGTTGCCACAATAGGTAGTCAGTGGGCATTCAAGAGCCAAGTGCACTAGATGGCAACCACTGCGCACTTAAAGTGTGCTTGTTGCCATCTAGGTAGTATATTCATATGGCAAATAGAGTACGAACACACTGCCTGTAGCCATTCTGCATATAAGACAGTGTGGCAAATAGAGTGTGAACAGACTGCTTGCTGCCATTTCTGCATATAAGACAGTGTGGAAAAATGTCTGCACAATGTGGCAACCGAATTTGCATATCAAATGTTTCAGATGCCATACGTATGCGTTGCATGCGGCAAGTGTTTTTGCTGACCCCCTTGCATTTACATTTTCCACCATGACAATTTGGTATGTTCCCATCTCAGCAGAATGGCTCGTGGCGATCGTCAAAACGATGATGATGATTTCATGGATCCACCACAGCGTAATCGGGCAACTGGGCGGAGAAAAGAGGGTGATGAGGTAAATGTTCACACACACCCCCCTTCTTCCTGATGTATGTTAATGGTTGACACCTTTGAGCCCGCAATCGTCTGGCACGAACTAAAATTTCATTACATTGCAAAATGCGGCAACAACTGATATCCTGTTTTTGTTTGTAAAAACATGGCAACAACTGATCACTTTATGTCTGTTTTTTTGCAGAAGAAGCAACGTATTCGCAACAGAGCCTCCCAAGAACGACTGACTGTGTTGACTAACAAATTCAGCGACGATCAGAAGGGGGCTGCTGCTGAGATGGGTATGCAGTCTATGATGGATGTCCGGTGCACGAACCTTGTCAACCCTGTATGCGATTGGCTTGATGAGATCTACGACCCTGCCTCCAGAGAATTCATGATTCCGGGACGCGGAAGACTACCGCTGAATGAGGAATCTGTGTTCTGCACGTTGGGTGTGCCCCATGGACATATCAAAGTCCCGTACGAGGTCAACAACGAGATCGAGGAAGCGCTGTTCCCCCGTTTGTTTCCTGGGTTGGAATCCATGCCGAACACGACTGCAGTGGCAGATTCGTTGGAGGCCATGACGACGCACGGAGATGTTTTCAAGATGAAGCTACTCATGCACCTCATCTCAGCCGTTTTCGTGCCGACCACTTCTCTTCGCCCAAGCAACAAATGCTTCCCCATCCTGGTGAATGATCTATCTTTACTACATTATTTTTCCTTCAATTTTTTTGCTCCGATGTCATGTGCAAGCTAGTCACTGACAGTTTTTGTTGTTGTTTTTTCCATTGGAATTCTGACGCGGCAACTCCTTGTCCTGAATTTTATGCGGTGCAGGCGAAACTGAAAGATGTGAAGAACATGAACTGGTGTAAGTTCATTGCCGACTTCCTGCATGATGCATTTGCAAGCAAGGTGTACCAGAAGGGTTGTCGACTGCATTTAATGGTATTTTTTACCGGTCCTTTATGTGAACACTATTTTTTAACACATCTTTATTCATGCATGTCAATATGATCATAACAAGATGGCAACTGCCATGTTGATTATGTGGCAACTGCCATCATGACTATATGGCAACTGCCATCATACTGTGATGGCAACTGCCAACATGACAACATGGCAACTGCCATCATACTATGATGGCAACTGCCATCACTCTATGATGGCAACTAGCACATGCAGACGGCATATTCTTCGTAAAATACCATATATTTTATCCTGTTATTTGTCGCAAAATACCATGATCGCAACTGATTTTTCTTTCTTTTTAAAATTGTTGTACATCAGCTCATGTACGTCGACTGCCTTGATCTGTCCACCGTGGACTTCACTGGGACAGGAGGCCCGCCGCCTGCGCACAAGTTTGCTGTTTCTGCGTGGACTATCGATGTTGTCAAGGCTGTGCTTGCTGCAGACAGGGTAACTGATAGAAAATATGGTAAACTGCAGGTTAGTTCTGCTTTTTTTTGCAACACATGAACTGCTAGTCAGTGTTCATCATTCTCTCTCTTATATCGTTGCTACTTTTTTTTCTTTCTCCCCAGCTGATGGCCAAGCATTCTATAGACTACAGCGTGTTTGGGGGGCCTCAAAACTTTGAAAAGTGGATGGACGTGCACTCAGCTCCGTCTTGTCCTTCAGAGGTAATCAAAAGATCTACATATATGGTTTTCCGTGGAGTATTTTTCAATGTCGTGCAAGTGATTGCAATACGGGGTTGTCATTGATGCCTCTTTGTTTTGTGTACAGGCGAGGGCACCTGTTGAGCAGCTAATAGGGCAGTTTGCATCTGGAATGACTGGCTTGCTCGGGAAGTTGGTTGAGGGGTGGACGTCCCTCAGTGGCTCTGACAGCGACGCGGTTGCGAGGCAATTCACTTCATTCGTCCCAGAACGTACACACCGGCCAACCGGTTGCCGTGGCCGGTATGACTACAACAGTTCCCAGGAGCCCGCTGACACACAAGATGAACTAGGTGGAAACGCTGGTCTCAGCAAGGATGATGATGCTGTCATGGATAATGTGCAAGAGGACACCGATGATGATGAACACGCTGAAGTTCGCGCAGGTGGTAACAAGGGCAAGGATGCAACAGATGTCCCCCAACCGGATAAAGTCAAACAACACACGGCTGTGAGAGGCGAAGGGGTTTTGCCATCAAAGAGGGGGATGGCTCCAGAGGGTGCTGGGCAAGTTTCTGCTGGCAAGAGGTCTAGGACCGACCCTGTAGCTGCCAGGAAGAGGTTCGACTTTCATCTTAGCTTTTTGCGTTGTCTATTTTCTTCGAACAGACTCATCCTCTTTTTTGCACTTGTGTTCTGTCAAACGCGGCAACGAGATTGCTGACTGACAATTGCCACCTCTTTTTTTGACCTCCATCTCATACGTGCAGCGAGCCGACAGCTGGTGGACGAGCAATTACGAAGAAACAGGCGCCAACGCCAACCTGTGTTTCTGCTCGGTTGAACAAAGGTGCCCCCATTGCCGGTGATACCACTTCCACCAGGACATCTCCTCGCACGATGACAACCAACACCGGGGATCCTGTCGTGTTGCCAGACCTGAGGAAGGCAGTCAGGAAGTAGGTTTCTTCATCCGCTTTCATTGACATAGCGCTATATTTTTTGATTTTCCAATGCATTCATTTAGCTTGTCACATTGTCTTGTGTCATCGCCCCCCCACGTGGCAACCGCTGTTTTACCAAATGATATTTTATTTACTTTCTAAACGTGTGGCAACTTCTATTTTTGTTTTTCACATGGCAAGTGGAATGTAGGCCAAATGGTAACTTTAATGTACCTTATGGCAACTGCCATCTTTTTACCGTTGTCTTGTGAGCTCATCCCACGCCTAGGTTTGAAATTGCATTCATGGCAGATCAGACATTTTTATCATTCTTTCAAGGTTGCTAACATGGCAACTGCTGCTGGATGGCAACTGCTAGTTATGACACATGGCAACTGCCAGCTTTTCCACCTGTTTTTCCATTTTCTTAAGATTTCTACCAAGGCAAACTTAATTTTGTTTCATTTTTAAATACCTTTTTCATGCGCTTCATTTTTTTTGCAGGGTGAAGAAGACTACTACGCGTGGGTCCAAGCATATCAGTAAGGACCCGCTCGAACGCATGCATTCAAAGTTGTCAACAGGGGGCAACTCAGACGTACAGGAGGCACCAGTCGACAATACTGTTGCTGCACCGTTGACCGCTCCCACCAACTCTAATGCAAGTGGCAGACCATCTCCGCCGGCTGCAGATGTGCAGCCTACAACAACAGGCATCCGTACATCGGGGAGTGACGAGTCGGTATCTGCCAGGACAGCTGAAATACTGCCAACCCTTCTGGCAATGAAGGATGCTGCTGTGAGTCATGCCACCCCATCAGCAAGCGTTGAAGTGGACACTCCCGAGACGAACCTAGGCAAGGAAGATTCCCGCTCATCTGACACTGATTCCAAGCGCGTGCGCGGTGGCACTCCTTGTTGTGATGTATTTGACCATCGTGTGTGGTCTGTTACACCATAATGACGTGATCCACCAGGAATTTGCGAAGCTTGCCAGGAGACGTTTGCCGGGTCACCGCCAGCGTAATAATCTGCAATCATAGTAGTGGTTGGTCAAATCGCGGCAAACGCATTTCGTGCTAGCACGGCAACTGCAGTTGCCCTTATGTGGCAAATGCATTTTTGCTTGCATGGCAACTGAAGTTGCATCGGTAGGGCAATCGCAGTTTGTTATTAGATGGCAATTGCAGTTGTCATGAAATGGCAACTGCAGCTTTTCCTACATGGCAACTGCAGGTGTGCAGAGATGGCAAATGTTTTTTTAATACATGGCAACCGTAGAAGACCAGTCATGGCAATTTTTGTAGTTGTCAACTATGCTCCTTGTGCTGACTGAGCATCCGCATCTTCACTATGTTTATGGACTCACCTGTGTACGACGTCGATGGCAGGTACATGGGTGCTGCCCGATTCCACGTGCTGCACGAAGGCTCTGCATTTTACACCCGTGATAACTCATGAGTCCTTTTGCCATCTTTTTTTCATGTTCATTTTTCATGTCCACAACATTATGTACTCTTTTTTCATTTTTGCATTACCTTGATTAGCCATACTAGCTAGTTGGAGTTGGCTGCCCGTACATTTGTCAGCGTTAGCGCCTTGTGACTGCACTTGCCACGGGGCCCCCTAAGAGTGTTCTGGTCATAAGAACCTGCAAGACAAATGACAGTGCACGACATAAGTAGAATGTCATGTCCATCGTCGCGAAGATGGCAAATGTTTCTCTTCATTTTTTAGCACGCATCGTACCTACGCCTACATACTGTTCTAGCAGCGGCAGCAACGGCCCTGCAGAGATGAGCTGACTGTACTCTGATGCATCGAAAGGTGGCGGCGTTTTTGGCCTTTGAGAACCCCAATCATCTGCACCATCTTCGTGATTCATTCTTTTCCGTGTCTCGCTTCTGTTCTGATGTGCTCTCAATCACTAGATGAACAAGAAGGCATCAACAATCCAAATTTTTTTATCATTGTGCTGCTTGCATGTAGAAGTTAACACGTCAGTGCTATCACATTTTCATGCGTTGGCAACCAACATATCATGGCTAGTAGGACATGCACATCCACTATCCTTTTCTAAAATCGGGTGCTAGCTATCCGTTTGATTCGATGGCATCAGGCTCTACAATAGGATGGCAAGCAATAAGTTGACATGGTGGCAGTTGACGACAATGACAGGTGGCAACTGACGTTATACACCAATGGCAATTAATTTTCACACCCCCCATTATTCCAAATTTATCAATTCTCTCTCCCTTTTTATGGATTCCTGCACATCCATTCATTCACCAACTAGGAGCATCAACCTACTGAGAACTCACGGTTATCTCTAGCGTACTACATGGCAGATCTAGTGTATTCTGCTTGGCAACTGCGAAGTCACACAACGTATGTAGTGTTTTAACCCTGTAGGATGGATCTAGTTGCCAACTTCGTCGGTAATTTTGCAATTTTCTGCCCAGAAGGAGGATGAGAAACAGTAGGGAGATCGGGAGATTCACCTGCTTTTAGCTGGTCGTCTCTGGAGGGCGTTGTTGGAGTGGGGGTTGGGTGGGTGGGATGGGGTGGGGGGAGATAAGGGGTGTGGTTTGCGGTGGGAGCGCCCTACAGATCCTCCCTGGTTGCCATGGCAACCAGAGATGGCCGGCGACGGAGGTCGGGGTTCGACAGGCGGGGGGCGAGGGCGCAGACGAGAGAGGGGACGGATCGGAGGCCGGGAACGGCTGGGTCATGCGGGCAGCGGCTCGTCTGGCCCGGACGAGGCAGTGCGGGCGGGGTTGCCACGCACCGGACGTGCGGGCGCGCTTTTGTGCGCGCGGACGGGGTCGTGCGGGGCGGTTCCCGTCCATGCCACACGATGCGTGCGGGCGGGTTGCCCTCCACGCCACACGTGTGGCAGTTATCGGCTTCCAAATTGAATCCTACTCGTCCATCCATCGTTGACCGTGTCCTACTCCCGTTGCGCTAGTTACCAATCCATATATGCCCTCTCCAACAACCACAGAACCACACGTACGAGCCAACTTTACTTTTCGCCGTCGGAGCAAAATTTGCGCGCCGGTCATCCTAAACCCAAATCAGCGATCGCCCGGCCAGAAACTCGCCGTAGTGCCGTTCTGGTAGCGTGGAAAGAGTACTTCTGTCATGGAACCAAGTCAGCCTGAGCCTGAGGAGTTCTCGACTGCCACCGCGGGCGAGGTGCTAAAACCAATGGAGGCACCATCCGATAGTGAAGGATGCCCCATATGCTTGGGTCAAGAAGAGGTCACGGAGACCGCTTGGATGAAGACACCGTGCGGACACATCTTCCATGGATGGTGCGTGGAGAGGTGGCTCAAGATGAAGGGAAGTTGCCCCATGTGCCGGCGCCAGCTTTCGGTACCGCATGTTGATACAAAACAAGATGTTCCATTTATACATCCCTTTGAATTGATGGCGATAGAGTCAATGTGGAGGTTTCCTCACATATTCCCAGATCCAGATGGATTTTTCTCAATGTATACGCAAGATATGTTTGAAGGCCATTGAAGATGATGTTGCCATGTACATTATGCTTTCGGTAGCTCTACATATGAGACCGGTGCTAAGAATGTTATGCAAAGTATGGATATCTTCACTTTCAAACAAATAGAACACGTGCTTTCCGAATGCATCAGAACTTTCACGTGAGAATCCTGTATACTTAAAAAGTCATCCCACTATCTTTTTCTCTCTTGACAGACAGCTTATCCACATCAGCAACACTACCACATCGACACTTTATTAGGGCCTTACATGCGGGACACAGCACTATACAAAACAACCACGTTAGCTTTCAGTTACTGCCGGTAGGACCCACGAGAGAGGCTACCCATGGACGTATCCTTTCGTCATCCAACCCAACCCATCACCCCCACATTCCTCTCACTATATTCTGGTGCACCGTCCCACCCAAGATCCCGTCTCAAACCCCGTGCAGGACTGGTGGGTCGGCTCCTCTATGTCCGCTACACTCTAATTTGAAACCGATGTTTGTAGTTATTGTGTTCACTCTTATTTGATTCTTATGTCAGCTGCTTCCCTGTTGTCTGTGATTTATGTCCAGCCATCATCCCACTGTGATTTCAGAGGTGTAGATGTAAAAGATGCAACGACGCACAATAAATACTCCCCCCATTCCTAAATATAAGTCTTTTCAGACATTTCAAATGAACAACAACATACAGATGTATGTAGACACATTTTTTAGTATAGATTCACTTATTTCGTTTCGTATGTAGTCACTTGTTGGAATTTTTAAAAAGACTTATATTTGAGAACAGAGGGAGTATATAGTACAGCATGCATATGCATGGTCTCGATGAAACCGAAGTGATGCTAGAGGTACGTTGGTTTTTATCCACTACTTGGAATAAAAATCCACGAAAATACTACTAGTATCCACTGCTTACTTGTTGGAGGCGTGGAAGCGTGGGTGCGAGCCCTGCTTGGCTCGGTCCTTTGTTCGTTGGTACGGACCCGAAACACGCCCTTTAATTCTCTTTCCGGAGCGAAATTAAAATTAAACGGCAGGCAATCACGACTTGTAATAAATAAATAAACTGCTAAGCCGGCGGTTTGGAAAACGAAATCTGAATGGACGCCAAGCTTGATGGATGCATGGGCAGATTGAAAGGTGGTTTGGCGTATTTCCTACTACGATTTCACGGCTAGAGAGCCCTGCACATACACGTATCCAAGATGTAGTATATATATTTGCTTTGGATCCATTATGATCTCTAGTACTAGGACGTACGGATTAGCAGCATTGACCAGTCCGTTGTTTATTTACTAATAGTGCACAAATTAAAGCAAGGAATCCAGGCTCGCACGAACAGAAGCGCAAGCGGACTCCTCGTGCTGCTGAAACTGAAAGCGTATACTCGATTGAACTAGACGGGCAGATGATCACCCGCAGCCACGGGAGGTCTCTTCTCTTGAATGGAATCATCACCGGCACGGCACGGCACGGCACACACCCGCGCGGAGTGCATAGACATCTAGTACTGCGCACCTAGCTTAAACTCGGTAGGCATATGCTTGCAGACCCTCTGCACCGCCGGCCTGGCCATGAGCATCTCCCACCAGGCCTTCACCTTGGGGTACTCATCAAACACCTTGGCGTACGGGGTGGTCATGAAGTAGAAGGTGAACGGGATGTGGTTCAGATCGGCGAAGCTGATGGAGTCCCCGGCCAAGTAGCTGCTCTTCTCCAGCCGGGCCTCGTAGATCCCCAGCACGCCCCTCAGCCGCTCCAGGCTCTCGTCCACGACGCTCTGGTTCGGCGTCGCGCCACCGCCAGGGATGATGAAGGGAATGATGATGCACTCGAACACCACCGGCGAGATGGCCGGGTAGTACTGCTGGGCCTCCACCTCCGTCCACATGTCCACCACTGCTAATTCTTCGATTCCGCTGTTTTCTCCGAGGAGGTCCAGGCCGGCTGTCCCCCCGTACTTGCGGAGGATGTACTTGGCGATGGCGCGCGACTCTGCACTCACTCATCCATTTGTTAGACTAGAGAAACGAACCAATGGATTTTTAACATGATACTCTTAGACAGGAATGATTCGTGTGTACTGATGTGTTAGAAGGCTCACCGAACAGGACGAGATCGCCATCTTGGAACCCAGGCATCTTCGCAAACGGCTGCAAGGAAGAAAAACACGTAGCATCTCTGTCAGAAATCATCACCTGAACCTGATACGGTGACGGACTAATTGTCGTCTGCTTACGTTTAGCTGGACGTGTTGGGGCCTCTTGTGCTCGCCGGCGACGAAGTCGATGGGCACGAGCTCGTACTCGGCGCCGACCTCCTCCAGGAAGAGCAGCACCCGTGCGACGTTTGTCAACATCGGGTGCCCGAACACCTTCACCGGAGACATGTTTGTCCGTGAACGTACGTGATGGATGCTCTACAGGCAGGAGAAGGAGCAAGACTCTGCTCTGTAGCGTGCGCGTGTGTCAGTGTGTGGAGGAGGCCTTGGATGTTGATCTCCATTTATACGCAGAGCAGGGAGCACCACACCCGGCCCGCGTGGCCCAAGGAAATAACAAGGCTACATCGACTTTTTAGCTAGTGTATAGATCTGCTTTATTTCATTTCTATCAAAAAAAAAATGAAATGATGAGTGCCAAATGAGCTCTTAAATCATTTAGACCGGATAGAGTAAGTAATCATCTTTGTTAGTTTATCGCATACTCCCTCTATTTCATACTGTGGTGTAAAGAAAGTACTAGTTAGAAATACGTGCGTTGGTACAGATTAGAGAAAGAACTACTCCCTCCGTTCATTTTTGTAGATCACGGAACCAATTTCCGACAGCCCTCAAAACATCGGTAAAGGACCAATATACCCCCCGATAGATAGATTCTAAATTCAAATTACTCCACATCGACCGCGTCCTTCCTCCCCGCGTCGCCTCCCATCGTCGGGGTCTCAACACCGGAACTGGATCCTCTAACGTGGAAAAGGGAAGTCAGGTAAGCTATAGTAGTCAGCTAGTCTAAAATGAAGAAACAAAATCAGGAAACTGTAGCAAAACACTGTAAATCAACTTGCTATTATTACGTCGCTAGCAGTTGGCCCGTTGATTTAGCAAGTGGTAGGCGTCTAGGCGACATACAGTATCACTTTAGCAAGTGGAAAGGTAAAAGAGACTTCCCATGCATGGCGGCTATCCAGCTGCCGACATGTTCCAATGCGGAAGATTCTTCGCTAGCTCTACCATGCCACGATATTCCAACGCGGGAAGATAATCATGTCCTCACAACTTATTTGAGGCTTGAGAGAGATGGTAGCACCGAGAGCAATGTGCCCTCTTGCTGTCTCCAAAACACTAAGGGTGGGTATATGCATATCTTATTAACTAAAAAAGTAGAAAAATGCCTCAAATTCAAAATCAACAAGTAATTGTACATTCTGATATGATTTTCATTGTCACTCAATTGAATAATTTTTCACTATCGATGGAAATGTATTTTTTTTAAATCTTTGTTCTCATCATTCAGTTGAATGCTACAAGTTCTGAGAGTTAAGCCTGCCAGGGATGAATCATTTTCCAACTTGCCAACGCCTTGCATGTTCTATAAAAAATCAACTTGCATGCTATTATTACGGCGCTAGCAGGTGGCCCATTGGTAGGCGACACATCACTTTCCATGGCTCTAAATTTTCCTGTTTGATGCTTGTGGCCTTAATAGCAAGAGAGACTTTCCACGACTCTGGCTCTCACCAGCTTGCGAGATATTCGTCAAATAGTTCGCTTAGGTGGCTAGAGCGTGGAATAACTTATTCTACTCTTAAACACAAAGTATTAAATCATTCTCTCCATATATAACTAAACTACAATGTTGTATAAAAGACACATCGAGAAGGTTTTACGTTTATCCATTATCCTACAACTTTGATCCTAATAGTAATCATTACAAGCTAGCACAACCTTTCCGTAGGCAAAACACCTCACGAGGTTTGGTGTTGGCTTCAAAAAATCTCTTTATCAAAGTAAACGAGAATGATTAGGCAATGCGCCACACATGAAGCGGCCCTCGTATTACATATACTATATAGGAATACATGAGAGTTACATGCCTTGGAGGCCAAGGAAAATCACAACCATATCATACAAAATCAGGTAGGTTGGGATATTCCTATACATAAGCGATACACGGAGATATACTCTAACATCCCCCCTCAGTTTGTGCGTCAGCTGCCAAGATGCACAAACTGAAACGGGACTCCGAGAAGAGCTGTGAGGATAAGCCTTTCATCATAATGTCAGCATACTATCGAGATGATGGCACATGAAGCACACGAACCTGACCAAGGGACGCCTTCTCGCGAACAAAGTGAATGTCGATCTCGATGTGTTTGGTACGGCGGTGTTGCACCGGGTTGGAGGCCATGTACACTGTGCTGACATTATCACAAAAAATGATCGTGGCAGTAATCAAGGGGTGATGAAGCTCTATAAGAAGCTGACGAATCCAGCAGCACTCTGCAACAGCGTGAGCCACAGCACGATACTCCGCCTCAGCACTCGATCGGGAAATCGTGGTCTGTCGCTTGGAGGACCAAGAGACCAAGGTGTCACCGAGATAGACACAATAATCTGATGTTACGCCCTCGATGCGGCTATAGCTCCCACGTGTCGAGACACGACTAAGAGACATAACCGCATTGAAAGCAATGTCGCAAGTTAGGCAATCATCACAACATCCCATGTAAGATATATAATAAAAGGGGAAGATACATAGTTGGCTTACACTCGCCACGTCACATCAAAGTACATAAATAACATCCATCATACAAACACTCATGGCCCGACTACGGCGCCAAAATAGAAGAATAACCCAACATGCGACAAGGCCCTGAATCGAACCCCAACTAGGCACCACTACTGATCATCAGGAAAAGACACATAGTAACGCTGAGAGTCCTCATCGAACTCCCACTTGAGCTCGTAATCGTCACCTGGAGCGGAATCACCTGGACCTGCATCTGGAGTTATAGTAATCTGTGAGCCACAGGGACTCAGCAATCTCGCACCCTCGCGATCAAGACTATTTAAGCTTATAGGAAAGGGTGAGGCAAAAATATGTGGAGCTGCAGCAAGCGACTAGCATATATGGTGGCTAACTTATACGCAAAAGAGAGCGAGAAGAGGAGGCAAAGCGCGAGCGAGAATCTAGAAAAACAACATGCGCAAGCATTACTCCAACACTGTGTCCACTTCCCGGACCCCGTCGAGAAGAGGCCATCACGGCAACACACTCAGTTGATTCATTTTAATTAATTAAGGTTCAAGTTATCTACAACCGAACATTAACAAATTCCCATCTGCCCATAACCGCGGGCACGGCTTTCGAAAGTTCAATCCCTGCAGGGGAGTCCCAACTTAGTCCATGACAAGCTCTCACGGTCAACGAAGGAATAGACCTCCTCCCAAGACGTTCCGATCAGACTCGGTATCTCGGTAACTCAAGACACTTCGAAAGGTTAAAACCAGACCAGCAACACCACCCGAATGTGCCGACAAATCCCGATAGGAGCTGCACATATCTCTTTCTCAGGGCACACTCAGATGAGCGCTCCATACAACTAAAACCAAACCTCGAGTTTCCCCGAGGGGGCGCTGCACAGGACGCTAGTTTGGACCAACACTCAGAGGAGCACTGGCCCGGGGGGGTTAAAATAAGATGACCCTTGAGTCTGCAGAACCCAAGGGAAAGAAAAAGGCTAGGTGGCAAATGGTAAGACCAATGTTGGGCATTGCTGGAAAAGCTTTAAACAAGGCGAACTATCAAGGGGTTCCCATTATAACCCAACCGCGTAAGGAACGCAAAATCCAGGAACATAACACCGATATGACGGAAAACTAGGGCGGCAAGAGTGGAACAAAACACTAGGCAAGAGGCCGAGCCTTCCACCCTTTGCCAAGTATATAGATGCATTAAGATAACATAGCAATATAATGATATCCCAACAAGTAAATAAATGATGTTCCCACAAGGAACGACCTCCAATCTTCACCTGCAACTAGCAACGCTATAGGAGGGGCTGAGCAAAGCGGTAACATAGCCAATCAACGGTTTGCTAGGACAAGGTGGGTTAGAGGTTCAACATGGCAATTGGGAGGCTGACAAGCAAAAGGTAGGCATCGTAGCATTGTCATAGCAAAAGAGCGAGCAAACTAGCATAGCAAAGATAGTAGTGATTTCGAGGGTATGATCATCTTGCCTGCACAGTTGTCAGAGTTGACTGGATCCTCACAAGCAAACTCAATGGGCTCCTCGGTAGTGAACTCGTCTCCCGGCTCTACCCAACAAGACAAACAAGCAACAAGTATACAATCAACCACGTGCAAGACCAAGCAATATGATGAAATAATGATATGCTATGCGGAAGGCGATGCGGGATGCAAAATGCAAGATATGACAGGAAATGCATGAACCTGTCCTCAACTTGGAATTCCAAGGGTGCCACTGGAAATATGAGATGAAATCGCTTGAAAACGATATAAAGATCATCGGAATCGGAGTTACGGTTTGGAAATGGCAAGCGTTTTAAGAATGACACCGGTCTGCGATTTACAGCAAGTAGGCATCTAAATGCAATGAGATGAACATGCTACAGCCACCAAACATGACAACAAAATACATGGCAGGGATTCACACAAGATTCTTAACAAAATACTAGCACTGAGCTACGGCCAATTCATCCAATATGAGGTTCAAACAAGCGTGGCAAAAACGCAAATGCAAAACAGATTCCAGACTTAGTGAAATCAACACTTGTCTGAAATTTCAGATCACGAAGCCCTCTTCAGAGCAGCAAAACAACATGACACATGACCTTATTAAGACAAGTAAGAACATGGCATGGAGCTACTCAACAATCTTAACAAAAGACCCAAAGTGACCTGGGGCAAAAAGGGTTCACAAAATATACTAACGGGCACACGAACATAGCAAAAGCACAATCAGTTTTCAGACTTAGTGAAAACTGAGACATGCTGAAATATAACTCACGAAGGCATGTAAACGAGCTCGATGCACTCACTACAGTGCAAGTCCTGGCAAGGCAAGCATACATCCATTAAGAATGCACAAAATGTTAGCTAGACATGGCAAGAACAATGGCATAGCAAGCACGGATCAACTACAATAGCATCGGCAAAATCGCAAACGAGTTGACGATCTGCCCAGATTCACCACGAAGCAAAAGTAGAGCTCGATTGACTCAAGCTAGGTTGCTCCATAATTGCAAACAAAAACATGTATGGATAGAGCATAACATTATTAACAAAACTCCTTTACTGATCATCCTCAAAAGAGGCACGGATCACTAGGAAACAAGCTGAACATATGGCATCATGAACTAAAATATCCCAGACTTAGTGAAAACAACTAAGTCCCTGAAAACAGATTTACCGGGTGCCTTACTTTGCAAGCTTGCACAAGTCACCACACACATCCTAAAAATGCATGGGTTGCACCTCTGGAAAGAATACAAAATCCTTAACAAAACATATGAAGGACTCACAGGCATAGCATGCACACAATAATCATGGCAAAAATGACAAAAGTCTAAGATGAACTAGCAGATCTGACAATTAACTCACGAAGCCTCCTTCTACCAGCATTTTGGGCATCAAGATGAGCTCAAATGAAAATGATGCAATTGAATGAAATGATGTACTCGTCGAGACGAACATTTTGATATATTATATGCCCAAATCGGAGCTACGGATGCGGAGATACGACCGGTCAAAGTAGGGATAAAAATACTGGGAGGAGAGGGAAAAGTCAGCCCTAGGTATTTTAGATCTCAGATCTGCACTGTAGCACGCACGGTTCCCGAGGTCTCCGGCGAGGCCGCTCATCGGCGGGGAGGAGAAGGGGGCCGGGGCCGGCCGGAGGAAGGCGTGGGGAGGCGGCTCCGGCGAGCTCCCGTGGCGGCGGCGAGGCTTGGCGTCGGCGGCGGCGGTCGGCGAAGCGGGCGGCGGGCGGTGCGGCGGGCGGAGTGGGCGGCGGGCGGCGCGGAGGAGATGGCGGCGGGGTGCGGGCGACGTCGGCCCGGGCGGGAGCGGCGGAGGGCCTGCCCTGGGCCTTCGGGCCCGGCGGCGGTGGAAGGCGGCGCGGCCACTTGGCGCGACCCGGTTGGACGAAGGCGGTGGCGGACACTGTCCGGCCGGGGGCGGACGTGTCCGTCGGTGGCGGGGATCTGTTTTTTTAGGGTTGGACGGGGAGAGATCCGAGATCCGAAAACGGGGGGGGGGGCTATTTATAGGCATAAGTGGAGCTAGGAGAGTCCAAATGAGGTGCGGTTTTCGGCCACGCGATCGTGACCGAACGCTCTAGATGATGGAGCTGAGTTTGGTGGGTTTTGGGCCAAATTGAAGGGGTGTTGGGCTGCAACACACACGAGGCCTTTTCGGTCCCTCGGTTAACCGTTGGAGTATCAAACGAAGTCCAATTGATACGAAACTTGACAGGCGGTCTACGGTAGTAAGCCAAGGCCGCATGACAAGTCTCGGTCCAATCCGGAAATGTCTAATCCCCACACACGAAAGAAAGTTAGAAATGGCCACCGAAGGAGAACGAAGCGCCGGAATGCAAAACGGACAACGGGGAAAATGCTCGAATGCATGAGATGAACACGTATGCAAATGCAATGCACATGATGACATGATATGAGATGCATGAAAACGAAAACAACACACGGAGACAAAGACCCAAACCCGAGAAAATAAATATAACTTAACGCCGAAAACGGCAAGAGTTGGAGTACAAATAGGGAAGGTTACATCCGGGGTGTTACATCTGAGGTAGACCGTCGAGTATCAGGGCAACCCGCCCAGTCAGCGTCAGCGTAGGCCGTGAGAGTCATGGACGACGACCGAGGAATGTGCAGGCAGAGGTCGAGTGTACCCTTGATGTAGCGAAGAATACGCTTGACCAAGTGTAGATGCGGCTCGCGGGGAGCATGCATATAGAGGCAGGCCTGCTGCACAACATAGGCGATGTCCGGACGGATGAGAGTGAGATACTGCAAAGCACCAGCATAACTCTGATAGGTAGTAGCATCATCAAGCAGAGCACCATCAGTGGTCGAGAGTTTGACCTTGACGTCAACTGGAGTGGGCGATGGATGACAATCGGCCATACCTGCATGCTGAAGAAGATCCAGGGCATACTTTCGCTGGGAGAGAACCATGCCCATTGGGGTCCCGGGTAACCGAGATGCCGAGAAAAAATGAGAGGTCTCCAAGATCTGTCATGGCAAACTCCGAGTGTAGCTATTGTGTCAAGTGCTGAAGGAGCGCGGATGTAGAAGCGATGATCACAATATCATCAATGTACAAGAGGATGTACGCGAGCTGATGTCCATGGTGGTAGATGAATAAGGAGACGTCCGATTTCGATGCAACAAAGCCGAGGCGATGAGCGTAGAGAGCGAACCATTGGTACCATGCACGGGGCGCCTGTTTGAGGCCATAGAGTGAGTTGTGAAGACGGCACACATAGTCGGGGTAGCGGGCATTAACGAAACCAGGCGGCTGATGGCAATAAACCTCCTCGTCAAGGTTGTCGTTGAGGAAGGCATTCTTGACGTCAAGCTGGTGGATCGGCCATGCACGGGAAACCGCAATGGTGAGGACGATGCGGATGGTGGCTGGTTTGACAACCGGGCTGAACTTCTCGTCGAAGTCGATGCCCGGTTGTTGAGAGTAGCTGCGGACCACCCACCGAGCTTTATAGCGAGCAAGCCGTCCATCCGAAGGAAACTTATGCTTGAAAATCCACTTCCCTGAAATAACATGAGCACAAGGTGGCCGTGGAACAAGTGACCACGTCCGGTTAGTGATAAGCGCCTCGAACTCATCGTGCATGGCACGACACCAGTGTAGGTCGTTGAGAGCACCCCAGTATGTTTTGGGAAGAGGAGAAATAGAAGAGTCAAAAGCCATAAGATTCATACGATCGACGGGCTGAAAGAGACCACGCTTGGTGCGAGTAAGCATCGTGTGGGTGTTGCTAGGGGAGGGTGGCCGGTGCACGACGACAGGGAGAGAAGGTGCGCTCGAACCAGAGGCAGGTGCGGGCGAAGGCCCGGGGAGGCAGGCGCGCTCGACGGGCCAGCGAGAATGGGAGAGCTGGGCGGCGGGCTAGGTGGTCCAGCAGGGCTAGGCGCGCTCACGAGCAAGCGGGCAGAGGGGTGGGGGGAAGGCGAAGGGGTGGCATGCATAGCGGGTTGAACCACATGAGAAAGGGCGGGTGTGGTGTCGGTGGCTGTGAGGCGGAGGAGGAAATCCAACGACGCGAGGGGGTTAGACAGGCAATCCGGAGAGGAAGAGAAGGGAAAGATCGTCTCGTCGAAGATGACATGGCGAGAGATGATGACGCGACGTGTTTGAGGATCAAGACACCGATATCCTTTATGGTTGGCGGGATAACCAGGGAATATGCATGCGACGGAACGGGGCGCTAGCTTATGCTTGGCAATAGAGGATTGGTTATGGTAGCATAAACATCCAAAGACTCGGAGCATGCTATAGTTGGGAAGGGTATTGTGTAGGCGGACCTAGGGGATGCGAATGCGATGGACTGAGAGGGTCGTATGTTGATGAGATGGGTGGCGGTGGCCAAGGCTTTCGCCCAGTAGGGCGGTGTCATCGAGGACTGAAAGGGAAGTGTGCGTGTAACATCATTGAGGGTGCGGATGACACGTTCAGCCTTGCCATTTTGAGCGGAGGTGTACGGGCATGAAAGACGAAGATGAGTGCCATGAGAGGCAAAGAAGGTGGTGATCGTGGAGTTGAGAAACTCGGTGCCATTGTCGGCCTACATTGCTACTAGTGGACAGGAAAATTGTGTGCGGGCGTAGGCGACAAAATTAATAAGTGTGGCGGCGGTGTCGGATTTGTTGCTAAGAGGAAGCGTCCATATATAATGCGAGAAGTCGTCCACAATAACAAGGTAATACTTAAAACCAGAGTTGCTCAAAACAGGAGATGTCCAAAGATCACAATGTACTAACTGAAATGGTTCGACACAATGCGAGGTAGAGCTAGTGAACGGCAAGCGCACATGTTTGCCAAGTTGGCAAGCATGACAAACGTGTGAAGCCGGTTTATTACAAGGAATATATGACTGTTTATGAAGATGCGACATAGCGTCGTGACCTGGATGTCCTAGACAGCGATGCCAAAGCTCGGTGGAGGTGGTGGCAATGAGTCCATGGGCGTGATGGTTGATGACGGAGGAGGGGAACACGTAGAGATCTCCATGGATATTGCAGCGAAGGATCACGGCCCTGGTGTGAAGGTCCTTCATAGAGAAGCCAAAGGGGTCAAGTTCGATTGAGCATAAGTTATCAATAGTGAAACGACGAACAGATAGTAGATTTTTAACAATATGAGGGACGAGTAGAACATTGTGAAGAAAAAGTGTGCGAGCGGAAGTAGGAATAGAAGCATCACCAGTATGAGAAACGGGTAATGTAGAGCCATTGCCAACGGTGACAAGGGAGGAGGAAGAAGCAGGAAGGAGATGGCGAAGCATACCGGGGTCGGAGGCCATGTGAGAGGTGGCTCCGGAGTCCATGACCCACTCACCGACGTTGGAGGCTGATGCGGCGTTGTTCAAGGTGGCCATCAGCACGGCGCAGTCCCACTGAG
This sequence comes from Triticum urartu, assembly GCF_056163025.1. NCBI lineage: Eukaryota > Viridiplantae > Streptophyta > Magnoliopsida > Poales > Poaceae > Triticum > Triticum urartu. The sequence goes on along the minus strand of NC_141875.1, from coordinate 106,359,950 downwards.
GTGCCGGGTTGTAGCCGGGGACCGAAGGAGCGTTGGTGCCAAAAGCTTGGCCATGGAGAGGAGCCAGGGAAGTGAACGCCTCGGCGGTGGCAGCACCGAGGGATGCGGTCCAAGCAGGCCGGCTCCACCAGTCGAGCGCGGCGCGGGAGCGCCCTGAGGCTGCAGCGGCTGGCCCGTGTATGGGTTGAAGCAGATCCATGGGCCGACGTGGGCTGGCCGCTTGCACCGACGCGGGCACCGCCGGAGTTGCTGCCGTTGGATCGCCCGCCTTGCCGCTTCTTGCGCCAGTTCCCGGCTCCGGAGTTGCCACCGCCACGGTTGCCGTCGCCGCGGTTGGAGTTGGAGCCGCCAAGGCCGGAGCCCTGGGAGGAGTGGCCGCCGTACAGGGCGGTTTGGTTCGCCACGGCGGAGGTGTTGGCGAGCTGAGTCTCGCGGAGAACCAATAGAGAGCGCGTCTGCCCGAAGGTCGGGAGCAGGTTCTACATGGTCACGATCGTGGTGATGTCGGCGAACCACGGGTTGAGGCCGCGAAGGCAGTTGAGGACGAGGGTTTGGTCCGTGACCGGAGTGCCGACGTCGGCGAAGGCGTCGATGAGGGCCTTCAAGCGGTGGCAGTACGTGGTGACCGAGAGGTCACCTTGTACGAGGCCGCGAAACTTGGCCTCGAGGTAGACCACGCGGGTCATCTGGTTATCCAGAAAGAGGTTGGAGATGAGATTCCAAGCCTCATGCGTCGTCTGATCCTCCGTCATGATCATATCAAGAATCTCGTCAGAGATAAAGCCGTACAGCCAGGACCGGATGACGTAGTCCGCATGGGTCCAGTCCGGCGTGTGCTCCGCCGCGGCCGTGACGGTGGTGACGTGGGGAAGCAAGTTGTACTTGCCGAGGAGGACGCGGATGAGCATCTGCCACTTGGCGAAGTTGGAGGTGTGGTGATCAAGTGTGATGGGCACGTGGGTGCGCACGCTAGCGACTTGCACAGCAGCGAGGCAGAGGCGGGCATGGTGGTGTTGACGAGGGGGGCAGCGGTGGTGGAGTGGGAGGCGGGTAGGGAGGGAGAGGTGAGGGAGGAGTTGGTGGAGGCGCTGATTCCTTCCATGGCGAGGTGGCGGCGAGCAGGGAGGCTGGCGGCGGCGTGGTAAGGTTTAGGAGGAGAGGATCGATCTATCTGATACCAAGTAAACGAGAATGATTAGGCAATGCGCCACACATGGGGCGGCCCTCGTGTTACATATATATAGAAATACATGAGAGTTACATGCCTTGAAGGCCAAGGGAGATCACAACCATATCATACAAAATCAGGTAGGTTGGGATATTCCTATACATAAGCGATACACGGAGATATACTCTAACAATCAAGACTGTTAGTAATAACTATTTGAAGTTAAACTAAATCATTCATGTGAAGAACATTCAAATTTACTGTTCATATAAATCTTCTAAACTAAAAAATTAGCTATAATTTTGATTGTAAGCAATTATAGTAGATGGATATCACACATATATTTCTTGCAAGTTAACTTAGATGAAAATAATCTGAATCATGTGGATGTGAAGAAGGAAAGTTAGAGTATTGTAGCTGTTGGAAATATGCCCTAGAGGCAATAATAAAATGGTTATTATTGTATTTCCTTGTTCATGATAATTGTCTATTGTTCATGCTATAATTGTATTAACCGGAAACCGTAATACATGTGTGAATACATAGACCACAACATGTCCCTAGTAAGCCTCTAGTTGACTAGCTCGTTGATCAATAGATGCTCATGGTTTCCTGACCATGGACATTGGATGTCATTGATAACGGGATCACATCATTAGGAGAATGATATGATGGACAAGACCCAATCCTAAGCCTAGCACAAGATCGTATAGTTCGTCTGCTAAAGCTTTTCTAATGTCAAAGTAATTTCCTTAGACCATGAGATTGTGCAACTCCCGGATACCGTAGGAATGCTTTGGGTGTACCAAACGCCACAACGTAACTGGGTGGCTATAAAGGTGCACTACGGGTATCTCCGAAAGTGTCTGTTGGGTTGGCACGAATCGAGACTGGGATTTGTGACTCCGTGTAAACAGAGACGTATCTCTGGGCCCACTCAGTAGGACATCATCATAATATGCACAATGTGACCAAGGAGTTGATCACGGGATGATGTGTTACGAAACGAGTAAAGAGACTTGCCAGTAACGAGATTGAACAAGGTATCGGGATACCGACGATCGAATCTCGGGCAAGTACTATACCGGTAGACAAAGGGAATTGTATACGGGATTAACTGAAACCTTGACATCGGCGCTTAGATCGGAATCGACCGCGATCTGAATCGCTGCGTGTACGACTCCACCAACCGCGTTCTTGCAACGCTTCCGCTTAGCGATCTACAAGGTTATGTAGATGCACTCCCCTTCCCCTCGTTGCTAGATTACTCCATAGATTGATTTTGGTGATGCGTAGAAAATTTTAAATTTCTGCTACGATCCCCACAGTGGTATCAGAGCCAGGTTTATGCGTAGATTCTATGCATGAGTAGAACACAAAGTAGTTGTGGGCGATGATTTGTTCAATTTGCTTGCCGTTACTAGTCTTATCTTGATTCGACGGCATTGTGGGATGAAGCGGCCCGGACCGACCTTACACGTACACTTACATGAGACAGGTTCCACCGACTGACATGCACTTGATGCATAAGGTGGTTGGCAGGTGTCTGTCTCTCCCACTTTAATCGGATCGGATTCGATGAAAAGGGTCCTTATGAAGGGTAAATAGAAATTGGCATATCACCGTTGTGGTTTTGCGTAGGTAAGAAACGTTCTTACTAGAAACCCATAGCAGCCACGTAAAACATGCAACAATAATTAGAGGACGTCTAACTTGTTTTTGGAGGGTATGCTATGTGATGTGATATGGCCAAAAAGATGTGATGAATGATATATGTGATGTATGAGATTGATCATGTTCTTGTAATAGGAATCACGACTTGCATGTCGATGAGTATGACAATCGGCAGGAGCCATAGGAGTTGTCTTAATTTATTTATGACCTGTGTGTCAATGAAAACGCCATGTAATTACTTTACTTTATTGCTAACCGTTAGCCATAGTAGTAGAAGTAATAGTTGGCGAGGCAACTTCATGAAGACACGATGATGGAGATCATGGTGTCATGCCGGTGACGATGGTGTTCATGCCGCGCCTCGAAGATGGAGATCAAAGGCGCAAGATGATATTGGCCATATCATGTCACTTTATGATTTGCATGTGATGTTTGTCATGTTTACATCTTATATGTTTAGAACGACGGTAGCATAAATAAGATGATCCCTCGCAATAATTTCAAGAAAGTGTTCCCCCTAACTGTGCACCGTTGCTAAGGTCTGTTGTTCCGAAGCACCACGTGATGATCGGGTGTGATAGGTTCTAACGTTCGCATACAACGGGTGTAAGCCAGATTTACACACGCAATACACTTAGGTTAACTTGACGAGCCTAGCATGTACAGACATGGCCTCAGAACACGGAAGACCGAAAGGTCAAACATGAGTCGTATAGTGGATACGATCAACATGAAGATGTTCACCGATGATGACAAGTCCGTCTCATGTGATGATCGGACACGGCCTAGTTGACTCGGATCATGTATCACTTAGATGCCTAGAGGGATGTCTATCTGAGTGGGAGTTCATTAAATAATTTGATTAGATGAACTTAATTATCATGAAGATAGTCAAAAGGTCTTTGCAAATTATGTCGTAGCTCACGCTTTGATTCTACTGTTTTAGATATCTTCCTAGAGAAAATTCAGTTGAGAGTTGACAGGAGCAATTATGCGGACTGGGTCCGTGAACTGAGGATTGTCCTCATTGCTGCGCAAAAGGCTTATCTCCTTAATGCACCGCTCGGTGTGCTGAACCTCGAGCGTCGTCTGTAGATGTTGGGAAACATCTGACATACACGTTTTGATGACTACGTGATAGTTCAGTGAGTAATACTAACGGTTTAGAATTGTGGCAGCAAAGACGTTTTTGAAACGTCGCAGAACATATGAGATGTTCCAAAGACGGAAATTTGAATTTCAGACTAGTGCCCACGTCAAGAGGTATGAGACCTCTGACAAGTTTCTTAAGCCTGCAAACTAAGGGAGAAAAGCTCAATCGTTGAGTATGTGCTCAGATTGTCTGAGTACTACAATCGCTTGAATCAAGTGGGAGTTAATCTTCCAAATGAGATAGTGATAGTTCTCTATAGTCACTGCCACCAAGCTATTAGAGCTTAGAGATGAACTATAACATATCAGGGATAGACATGATGATCCTTGAGCAATTCTCGGTGTTTGACACCGTGAAAGTAGAAATCAAGTAGGAGCATCAATTGTTGATGGTTAGTAAAACCACTAGTTTCAAGAAGGGCAAGGGAAAGAAGGGATACTTCATGAGACGGCAAATCAGTTGCTGCTCTAGTGAAGAAACCCAAGGTTGAACCAAACCCGAGACTAAGTGCTTCTGTAATGAGGGGAACGGTCACTGAAGCACAACTACCCTAGATACTTGGTAGATGAGAAGGCTGGCAAGGTCGACAGAAGTATTTTGGAAATACGTTATATTAATGTGTACTTTACTAGTACTCCTAGTAGCACTAGGGTAATAAATACCGGTTCGGTTGCTAAGTGTTAGTAACTCGAAATAAAAGACTACAGAATAAACGGAGACTAGCTGAAGGTGAGATGACGATATGTGTCGGAAGTGTTTCCAAGGTTGATGTGATCAAGTATCGCATGCTCCCTCTACCATCGAGATTGGTGTTAAACCTAAATAATTGTTATTTGGTGTTTGCGTTGAGCATAGACATGATTGGATTGTGTTTATCGCAATACGGTTATTCATTTAAGGAGAATAATGGTTACTCTGTTTATTTAAATAATACCTTCAATGGTCTTGCACCTAAAATGAATGGTTTATTGAATCTCGATCGTAGTGATACACATGTTCATGCCAAAAGATATAAGATAGTAATGATAATACCACATACTTGTGGCACTGCCATTTGAGTCATATTGGTATAAAAACGCATGAAGAAGCTCCATGTTGATGGATCTTTGGACTCACTCGTTTTTGAAAAGATTGAGACATGCGAACCATGTCTATTGATAGATATGCATGAAGAAACTCCATGCAGATGGATCGTTTGGACTCACTTGATTTTGTATCACTTGAGACATGCAAATCATACCACATGGGCAAGATGACTGAAAGCCCTCGTTTTCAGTAAGATGGAACAAGAAAACAACTTGTTGGAAGTAATACATTTTGATGTGTGCAGTCCAATGAGTGCTGAGGCACGCAGTGGATATCGTTATGTTCTTACTTCACAGATGATTTGAGTAGATGCTGAGTATATTTACTTGATGAAACACAAGTCTGAATTATTGAACGGTTTAAGTAATTTCAGAGTGAAGTTGAAGATCGTCGTGACAAGATGATAAAATGTCTATGATATGATCATAGAGATGAATATCTGAGTTACGAGTTTGGCACACAATTAAGACATTGTGGAAATTGTTTCACAACTAATACCGCCTGGACCACCATAGTGTGATGGTGTGTCCGAACATCACAACTGCGCCCTATTGGATATGGTGCATACCATGATGTCTCTTATCGAATTACCACTACCGTTTATGGGTTAGGCATTAGAGACAACCGCATTCACTTTAAATAGGGCACCACACAATTCCGTTGAGACGACACCGTATGAACTATAGGTTTAGAGAAACCTAAGCTGTCGTTTCTTAAAAGTTTGGGGCTGCGATGCTTATGTGAAAAATTTTCAGGCTGATAAGCTCGAACCCAAAGCGGATAAATGCATCTTCATAGAATACCCAAAAAAAGTTGGGTATACCTCCTATTTCAGATCCGGAAACAAAAGTGATTGTTTCTAGAAACGGGTCCTTTCTCGAGGAAAAGTTTCTCTCGAAAGAATTGAGTGGGAGGATGGTGGAGACTTGATGAGGTTATTGAACCGTCACTTCAACTAGTGTGTAGCAGGGCACATGAAGTTGTTCCTGTGGCACCTACACCAATTGAAGTGGAAGCTTACGATAGTGATCATGCAACTTCGGATCAAGTCACTACCAAAGCTCATAGGTCGACAAAGATGCGTACTACTTCAGAGAGGTACGTAATCCTGTCTTGGAAGTCATGTTTCTAGACAACAATGAACCTACGAGCTATGGAGAAGCGATGGTGGGCCCGGATTCCAACGAATGGCTCGAGGCCATAAAAATCCGAGAGAGGATCCATGTATAAAACAAAGTATTGACTTTGAAAGAACAACTTGATGGTCGTAAGGCTGTTGGGTGCAGATGGATTTTAAAAGGAAGGCAGACAATGATGGTAAGTGTCACCATTAAGAAAGCTCGACTTGTCGTTAAGATGTTTCCCGACAAGTTCAAGAAGTTGACTACGATGAGACTTTCTCACTTGTAGCGATGCTAAGAGTCTGTTGGAATTATGTTAGAAGTTACTGCATTATTTCAATCTTGCAGATAGGATGTCAAAAAGTTGTTTCCTCGACATTTTTCTTGAGGAAAGGTTGTATGTGATACAACCAGAAGGTTTTGTCAATCCTGAAAGATGCTGACAAGTATGCAAAGCTCCAGCAATCCTTCTAAGGACTGGAGTAAGCACCTCGGAGTTGGAATGTACGCTTTGATGAGATGATCAAAGATGTTGGGTTTATACAAAGTTTATGAGAAACTTGTATTTCCAAAGAAGTGAGTGGGAGCACTATAGAATTTTTGATGAGTATATGTTGTGAACATATTGTTGATCAAAAATGATGTATAATTTCTGGAAAGCATGCAGGGTTATTTGAAAAGTGTTTTTTGATGGAAAACCTGGATTAAGCTACTTGAACATTGAGCATCAAGATCTATAAGGATAGATCAAAAACGCTTAATAGTACTTTCAAATGAATACATACTGTGACAAGATTTTGAAGGAGTTCAAAATAGATCAGCAAAGAAGGAGTTCTTGGCTGTGTTACAAGGTGTGAGTATTGAGTAAGACTCAAGACCTGACGACGGCAGAAGAGAGAGAAAGGACGAAGGTCGTCCCCTATGCTTTAGACGTAGGCTCTATAGTATGCGATGCTTAGTACCGCACCTGAAGTGTGTCTTGCCATGAGTCAGTCAAGGGGTACAAGAGTGATTCAGGAATGAATCGCATGACAGCGGTCGAACTTATCCTTAGTAACTAGTTGACCAAGGAATTTTCTCGATTATGGAGGTGGTAAAAGAGTTCATCGTAAAGGGTTATGTCGATGCAAACTTTGACACTAATCCGGATTACTCTGGGGAGTAAACCAGATTCGTATAGTAGAGCAGTTATTTGGAATAGCTCCAAGTAGCACGTGGTAGCTACATCTACAAGATGACATAGAGATTTGTAAAGCACACATGGATCTGAAAGGTTCAGACCCATTGACTGATAAACCTCTCTCACAAGCAAGATATGAACAAACCCCATGGGTGTTGGATTCATTACAATCACATAGTGATGTGAACTAGATTATTGAATCTAATGCAAGTGGGAGACTGTTGGAAATATGCCCTAGAGGCAATAATAAAGTGATTATTATTGTATTTCCTTGTTCATGATAATTGTCTATTGTTCATGCTATAATTGTATTAACCGGAAACCGTAATACATGTGTGAATACATAGACCACAACATGTCCCTAGTAAGCCTCTAGTTGACTAGCTCGTTGATCAATAGATGGTCATGGTTTTCTGACCATGGACATTGGATGTCATTGATAACGGGATCACATCATTAGGAGAATGATGTGATGGACAAGACCCAATCCTAAGCCTAGCACAAGATCGTATAGTTCGTCTGCTAAAGCTTTTCTAATGTCAAAGTATCATTTCCTTAGACCCATGAGATTGTGCAACTCCCAGATACCGTAGGAATGCTTTGGGTGTACCAAACGCCACAACGTAACTGGGTGGCTATAAAGGTGCACTACGGGTATCTCCAAAAGTGTCTGTTGGGTTGGCACGAATCGAGACTGGGATTTGTCACTCCGTGTAAACGGAGAGGTATCTCTGGGCCCATTCGGTAGGACATCATCATAATGTGCACAATGTGACCAAGGAGTTTATCACGGGATGATGTGTTACGGAACGAGTAAAGAGACTTGCCAGTAACGAGATTGAACAAGGTATCGGGATACCGACGATCGAATCTCGGGCAAGTACTATACCGGTAGACAAAGGGAATTGTATACGGGATTGACTGAATCCTTGACATCGTGGTTCATCCGATGATATCATCGTGGAACATGTGGGAGCCAACATGGGTATCCAGATCCCGCTGTTGATTTTTGACCAGAGAGATGTCTCGGTCATGTCTGCATGATTCCCGAGCCCGTAGGGTCTACACACTTAAGGTTCGATGACGCTAGGGTTATAGGGAAAGTATGTACGCGGTTACCGAATGTTGTTCGGAGTCCCGGATGAGATCCCGGACGTCACGAGGAGTTCTGGAATGGTCCGGAGGTGAAGATTGATATATTGGACGAAGGGTTTTGGAGTCCGGAAGTGTTCCGGAGGTACCGGGTGATGATCAGCATGACCGAAAGGTGTTTCGGGAGCCCCGGCAAGTGTTGGGGGGCTTCATGGGCCAAGGGAAGGGGGAAAACCAGCCCACTAAGGGGCTGTGCGCCCCCCTCACCTATTCCCACGTGACCAGGGGGTTTGGGGCGCCCCATCTAGGGTTCCCACCTCCTGGCTTGGGGGCCAAGTCACCCAAGGGGGAGATCCCATCTGCCCTGGCCGCCGCTCCCCTAGGGGAAACCCTAGGGCGCCTCCCCTTGCCCTTGCCCCTATATATAGTGGAGGTTTTGGTGCTGCACAACACACGAGTCTCTCTCTCCCAAGGCGCAGCCCTACCTCTCTCCCTCCTCGTCTCTCGTAGTGCTTGGCGAAGCCCTGCTGGAGTATCGCGCTCCTCCACCACCACCACGCTGTCGTACTGCTGCTGGACGGAGTCTTCCCCAACCTCTCCCTCTCTCCTTGCTGGATCAAGGCATGGGAGACGTCACCGGGCTGCACGTGTGTTGAACGTGGAGGCACCGTTGTTCGGCGCTTAGATCGGAATCGACCGTGATCTGAATCGCTATGTGTACGACTCCACCAACTGCGTTCTTGCAACGCTTCCGCTTAGCGATCTACAAGGGTATGTAGATGCACTCCCCTTCCCCTCATTGCTAGATTACTCCATAGATTGATCGTGGTGATGCATAGAAAATTTTAAATTTCTGCTACGATCCCCAACAGTAGCATACCTGACTTGCCTCCTCCACTTTAGAGGATCCAGTTCCCCCAGAACCTCACTGATCACGCCAGGCCCTGTTCCCAGAACCTGGTCAATCGATCGGGCCAACAACACCTGGCCTCACTGATCTCCCCAGGACTCAGATCTCCTCGCCGATCGATGTACAACACCGACTGGCCTCACCGATCGTCCCAACAGCAGCACGCTAGCCGACGACTCACACCCTGCAGCAGAATGCCAGTCGGCGACCCCCACCCAGAAGGAGCAGAGCGCCGGTGAGGGGAGAAGGTCGGTGCGTCGCCACCACCCCTGGTTCTGCTCTCCCAACACCTGCCGGCCTAGGTGCTGCTCGTCATCCAGTCACCTCATCGATCCAGGGCCAGTGATCTAGTCTGCTAAGGGCTTGGGACCTGGGGGATGTCGGCTCCACTTCGGCGTCGACTACAAGGTCGGCGCGCTCAAGCGCATCCTTGTCACTGAGTAGAAACAGCATCTGTGGTGCTTCCGGACTTGAACTACACTCCACTCGGAGAAGACAATGATCCACACGAAGAAGATAATGCTCCTCCCGATGCAAGTATACTCCCAGTCCTGTGATCTGCAATCATTGACATCAGGAAGTTACTCTACTGCAATTAATTCATTACCTTGTAATAGTTGGTGTAGCACATCATCAGGATATAACATGCACTCCAAGAACTCATTTCCAGAACAGCAGGATATATCATGCACTCCAAGAACTCCATGAACTTCATGTTTTGTGTTAGATACTCTACTGTTTAGCTCGTAGTAGGAAGCGTGCTGGCTATTCTAAAGTAAATGTTGTTAACACACAATGAGCATTAACTTGAATACTCACGTCCTACACAGAACCTTAAGATGCCAGAATATGCATATGCCAAGTGAGGAAGTTCAGTAACATCCATGTCTGTTCCACTCTTCACACTTGATGAAACAAATTGACATAAATAGTAGAGTGTCACATTAGGTACATTGTCACAGTATGCATTGTCACTAAAAACAGAGAAAATGCTAAGGATACTTCTAAGAAAACTGAGCAAGTTAAGCAGACATTTCCTTGCACTAAGCTATGGATCCCATCCCTATATGATGTATGCTGATCATCATCTTAGATTCAGAGATGTATCCAGGAAAAAAAGGGATCAGCTGGTTGTTGTTCTTAGAAGTATGCCTCCGGGGCACCGCCGGTGGGGTGAAGTCAAAGGGGTAGACCGCGCGGTCAACAGAACTAGGGTTTCGTCGAAAATCGCACCTCGGAGGGTGGGAATGGCCCCAAAACTTGTGTGTGTCCACATGGTGTGTACACAAGTGTGGTGAGATGGTGTTGGAACCAAGGATGAACCCTCGCGTGTGTCCGGTTTCAGACACTTGGGGTTCCAACACTTAGGCAGATTATGGACGTATAGGGTGAACTCCCTTGGGGGGGGGGGGCTGAACCGGAGAGAATCTTGAGAGCATATGGGCTGATAATTGTTACCACATGTCCCTATGACCTAACCAAGATCAAATGAAGGCATATGCCCACCCGGGCACCGCCGGTGGGATGAAGTCAAAGGGGTAGACCGCGCAGTCAACGGGTTAGGGTTTCGTCGTAAATCAAGCCTCGGAGGGTGGGAATGGCCCCAAAACTTGTGTGTGTCCACATGGTGTGTACACAAGTGTGGTGAGATGGTGCTGGATCCAAGGATGAACCCCCCGCGTGTGTCCGGCTTCAGACACTTGGGGTTCCGACACTTAGGCACATTCTGGACGTATAGGGGAAACTCCCCGGGAAGGGTGAACCGGAGGGAATCTTGAGAGCATTATGGGTTGATAATTGTTACCACATGTCCCTATGACCTAACCAAGATCAAATGAAGGCAGATTCCCACTCGTGCTAAGAACACCCTCACCAACAATGAGCTAATCATTGGAGGGGGAGTATACGTCGGGACTGGACGATAGTAATACTCCTGTAATGATATGCCATAGGAAACAGGGATATGTAAAAAGGAAGTACACATCGTCTTTGGTGCTTAGCTCATTCCTTTGGTACCACGAGTTGCATTATCTTTGCATGTGAGTTTCCTTGAACATAATCCCTATCCTTTAAGATAAACTTGTCTTTGCTTTGTAATCATGGTGGATATTTACTTGCCACTACAATATCTTGGTTCCCCGTTGTTCCATTTGCATGCCACTTGCCATACCTAAGCTTCACATAAGCCAAGTGTGTTTAGTGTGTTTTGGAGTTCTTTGATACAAAGCCACTTCTCTCCTTTGCATTTTGGTAGCTCTCCGATTAAACCATTGTTCCTATACTATCTATGAAAGGTGAGAAATGGTTTGTACCCGTGTACGCGCGCGCGCGCACACACACACGACTCCTCTTTTATACTCCCAAGAGTATGTACTCCCACGCCCCATCCTTAGGAATAACAACAACTCAGCCAATTTGTCAAAAAATCTAACAACCTTTTTTGGACGCGTTAGGTACACCCTAGAAGTTAGGAACAACCATTCGTCCTTCAAATTTGTTTGACTGGTTGGAATAGCGGACATCATTTGTTTTTCATTCGTTAACCATTGGAAGTAGTACACATGATACTAGTTTGAAGTATACGTTGTTGTACTAAAATTTGGAGTATATACTGTTACTTACAACCGTGTAGTATATAACATTCTTTTGATGAAACGAGTTAGCACAAATAAGTATATATATATATATGACATGTATACACTACTTTTGATGAGACAAATTATCACAAATATGTAAAACTTATTAAAGGGTATATACCATATTCTACAGTTTTTAGTGAGCACATAGTTTTTGTGATGGGTTATATACTGCACTTTGAATTATTATTTTTTGTGATAAATATACTGCACTTTGATGATAGATCAAATACCCTTTTTTTTGTTGGGTGAGTATATACTGCATTTTCCTAAGAGGATAGAAATTGCATTTTTTTATGAGGAATGTATGCACTTTTTTCATCTAAGAAGGTACACATTTTTTTCTGAGTGAGTATAAGAAAATTACACTGCCATACGCCATAGTCAGTGGGAGATAAAAAAGATTAATGGACAATGGAAGATAAGTTAGTACGAGGAACTACATGCGTAAAAGTAATGCATGCACCCTGCAAAAAAAAAGTAATGCATGCGTGAGAGTATACCTCCACGATGAGATGGTGAAACCCCTGAAAGAAAATAAAGGATGGGATGATGAACCTCAAGTGTCGTCGTCTCCTGTCAGGCAAGACCGCAGGGGTTGCCACATGAAGTCATCTTGTTGTCGTCGTATATCGTAGCCGGTCATAGCCGCCGGCGGCGATGTTACACGGAGATGCACTGTGACCACATGAGGAGCACAGCAGATGAGACCTTCTATATTTTCCTTCAGCTATTGCCGTCGTGGTTGATGCTGGACCAGATGCTGTTGCCACCTCTCCTCGCTTTCGCCGTGTCCCCGCCAGTCCGCCACGCCGCAGCCCGCCCGGCATGTACCCAAGGATGGGATGGCAAGAAAAGTCAGGCTGCCTTTGTTGTCCTCGCTGCCGTCAGCGATCCACAATTTCTAGAACAGGAAATATACGTAGGAGTATAGACTTGTAATAACAGTACACATGTGCTTATCCCCAAAAATCCGGAACAACTTTTCAAAGTGCTCGTGATCTCTCGTTGAAACCGACGGACTTTTTGCATGAAGGAAATTGAACATGCAAATGAGGTGATGAGGAATCTTAAGATGATATACCGGCTCAGTCTTTTGAAGATGCTTATAGAGGTAGGGTATGCGTGTGTACGTTCACAAAAGTGAGTGTATGCGCGTGTATATGAGCACTTGTGTCTGTACTGATGTTAAAAAAATAAGGTGATGGGGCCGACCGTAGATAAGGGGCGACGTCTGACGACTACATATTAAAATTTTCAATTATGGACATCATACTTCCAGCTAACTCAGGGTCATGCGTGACCATGGCCAAACTTTTCAATGAAAAAAAAATGGGAATCAACTAACGGGCCCCTCCGAGCACACTGCCTTCTTTCTAGTGTGCCTATCTGAAAGGGCCATGTGAACTGGACCAGCCACATGCATGTCCCATGCAGGGACGCGTGGAACGGAGCAAACAACCCAGAAAATCTGAAACGGGCATGTCAATTTGACCATGCAAAACGTGCAGTCAAACAAACATAAAAAAACAAAGGAACTCTCCCGTAGGATGCACTGCACACGCGGAGATAGACAAGGGCACATAACGTGTCGCTCAACCGGCAGGGATGAAAAAAAAATTCCGAAAAAACCAGAAAAAATTCGAACCTTGACAGGCCTAGTCTTCTTAGTATATATATGGAGAGAATGATTTAATACTTTGTGTTTAAGAATAGAATAAGTTATTCCATGCTCTAGCCACCTAAACGAACTATTTGACGAATATCTCGCTAGCTGGTGAGAGCCAGAGCCGTGGAAAGTCTCTCTTGCTATTAAGGCCACAAGCATCAAACAGGAAAAATTAGAGCCATGGAAAGTGATGTGTCGCCTACCAATGGGCCACCTGCTAGCGACGTAATAGTAGCATGCAAGTTGATTTTTTATAGGACATGCAAGGCGTTGGCAAGTTGGAAAATGATTCATCGCTGGCAAGCTTAACTCTCGGAACTTGTAGCATTCAACTGAACGAGGAGAAAAATGACAGGAGTAGCAGCCGGCGGCGGAACAAAAATGAAATAAAGCAGGTCTAGACACTACCTAAAAAGTTTTCCTTGGGCCACGCGGGCCGGGTGTGGTGCTCCCTGCTCTGCGTATAAATGGAGATCAACATCCAAGGCCTCCTCCACACACTGACACACGCGCACGCTACAGAGCAGAGTCTTGCTCCTTCTCCTGCCTGTAGAGCATCCATCACGTACGTTCACGGACAAACATGTCTCCGGTGAAGGTGTTCGGGCACCCGATGTTGACAAACGTCGCACGGGTGCTGCTCTTCCTGGAGGAGGTCGGCGCCGAGTACGAGCTCGTGCCCATCGACTTCGTCGCCGGCGAGCACAAGAGGCCCCAACACGTCCAGCTAAACGTAAGCAGACGACAATTAGTCCGTCACCGTATCAGGTTCAGGTGATGATTTCTGACAGAGATGCTACGTGTTTTTCTTCCTTGCAGCCGTTTGCGAAGATGCCTGGGTTCCAAGATGGCGATCTCGTCCTGTTCGGTGAGCCTTCTAACACATCAGTACACACGAATCATTCCTGTCTAAGAGTATCATGTTAAAAATCCATTGGTTCGTTTCTCTAGTCTAACAAATGGATGAGTGAGTGCAGAGTCGCGCGCCATCGCCAAGTACATCCTCCGCAAGTACGGGGGGACAGCCGGCCTGGACCTCCTCGGAGAAAACAGCGGAATCGAAGAATTAGCAGTGGTGGACATGTGGACGGAGGTGGAGGCCCAGCAGTACTACCCGGCCATCTCGCCGGTGGTGTTCGAGTGCATCATCATTCCCTTCATCATCCCTGGCGGTGGCGCGACGCCGAACCAGAGCGTCGTGGACGAGAGCCTGGAGCGGCTGAGGGGCGTGCTGGGGATCTACGAGGCCCGGCTGGAGAAGAGCAGCTACTTGGCCGGGGACTCCATCAGCTTCGCCGATCTGAACCACATCCCGTTCACCTTCTACTTCATGACCACCCCGTACGCCAAGGTGTTTGATGAGTACCCCAAGGTGAAGGCCTGGTGGGAGATGCTCATGGCCAGGCCGGCGGTGCAGAGGGTCTGCAAGCATATGCCTACCGAGTTTAAGCTAGGTGCGCAGTACTAGATGTCTATGCACTCCGCGCGGGTGTGTGCCGTGCCGTGCCGTGCCGGTGATGATTCCATTCAAGAGAAGAGACCTCCCGTGGCTGCGGGTGATCATCTGCCCGTCTAGTTCAATCGAGTATACGCTTTCAGTTTCAGCAGCACGAGGAGTCCGCTTGCGCTTCTGTTCGTGCGAGCCTGGATTCCTTGCTTTAATTTGTGCACTATTAGTAAATAAACAACGGACTGGTCAATGCTGCTAATCCGTACGTCCTAGTACTAGAGATCATAATGGATCCAAAGCAAATATATATACTACATCTTGGATACGTGTATGTGCAGGGCTCTCTAGCCGTGAAATCGTAGTAGGAAATACGCCAAACCACCTTTCAATCTGCCCATGCATCCATCAAGCTTGGCGTCCATTCAGATTTCGTTTTCCAAACCGCCGGCTTAGCAGTTTATTTATTTATTACAAGTCGTGATTGCCTGCCGTTTAATTTTAATTTCGCTCCGGAAAGAGAATTAAAGGGCGTGTTTCGGGTCCGTACCAACGAACAAAGGACCGAGCCAAGCAGGGCTCGCACCCACGCTTCCACGCCTCCAACAAGTAAGCAGTGGATACTAGTAGTATTTTCGTGGATTTTTATTCCAAGTAGTGGATAAAAACCAACGTACCTCTAGCATCACTTCGGTTTCATCGAGACCATGCATATGCATGCTGTACTATATACTCCCTCTGTTCTCAAATATAAGTCTTTTTAAAAATTCCAACAAGTGACTACATACGAAACGAAATAAGTGAATCTATACTAAAAAATGTGTCTACATACATCTGTATGTTGTTGTTCATTTGAAATGTCTGAAAAGACTTATATTTAGGAATGGGGGGAGTATTTATTGTGCGTCGTTGCATCTTTTACATCTACACCTCTGAAATCACAGTGGGATGATGGCTGGACATAAATCACAGACAACAGGGAAGCAGCTGACATAAGAATCAAATAAGAGTGAACACAATAACTACAAACATCGGTTTCAAATTAGAGTGTAGCGGACATAGAGGAGCCGACCCACCAGTCCTGCACGGGGTTTGAGACGGGATCTTGGGTGGGACGGTGCACCAGAATATAGTGAGAGGAATGTGGGGGTGATGGGTTGGGTTGGATGACGAAAGGATACGTCCATGGGTAGCCTCTCTCGTGGGTCCTACCGGCAGTAACTGAAAGCTAACGTGGTTGTTTTGTATAGTGCTGTGTCCCGCATGTAAGGCCCTAATAAAGTGTCGATGTGGTAGTGTTGCTGATGTGGATAAGCTGTCTGTCAAGAGAGAAAAAGATAGTGGGATGACTTTTTAAGTATACAGGATTCTCACGTGAAAGTTCTGATGCATTCGGAAAGCACGTGTTCTATTTGTTTGAAAGTGAAGATATCCATACTTTGCATAACATTCTTAGCACCGGTCTCATATGTAGAGCTACCGAAAGCATAATGTACATGGCAACATCATCTTCAATGGCCTTCAAACATATCTTGCGTATACATTGAGAAAAATCCATCTGGATCTGGGAATATGTGAGGAAACCTCCACATTGACTCTATCGCCATCAATTCAAAGGGATGTATAAATGGAACATCTTGTTTTGTATCAACATGCGGTACCGAAAGCTGGCGCCGGCACATGCGGCAACTTCCCTTCATCTTGAGCCACCTCTCCACGCACCATCCATGGAAGATGTGTCCGCACGGTGTCTTCATCCAAGCGGTCTCCATGACCTCTTCTTGACCCAAGCATATGGGGCATCCTTCACTATCGGATGGTGCCTCCATTGGTTTTAGCACCTCGCCCGCGGTGGCAGTCGAGAACTCCTCAGGCTCAGGCTGACTTGGTTCCATGACAGAAGTACTCTTTCCACGCTACCAGAACGGCACTACGGCGAGTTTCTGGCCGGGCGATCGCTGATTTGGGTTTAGGATGACCGGCGCGCGAATTTTGCTCCGACGGCGAAAAGTAAAGTTGGCTCGTACGTGTGGTTCTGTGGTTGTTGGAGAGGGCATATATGGATTGGTAACTAGCGCAACGGGAGTAGGACACGGTCAGCGATGGATGGACGAGTAGGATTCAATTTGGAGCATTTTCCCCGTTGTCCGTTGCATTTGCATTGTATTTGCAAAAGTGTTCATCTCATGCATTCGAGCATTTTCCCCGTTGTCCGTTTTGCATTCCGGTGCTTCGTTCCCCTCCGGTGGTCATTTCTACCTTTGTTTCGTGTGTGGGGATTAAACATTTTCGGATTGGACCGAGACTTGCCAAGCGGCCTTGGTTTACTACCGGTAGACCGCCTGTCAAGTTTCGTACCATTTGAACTTCGTTTGATGCTCCAACGGTTAACCGAGGGACCGAAAAGGCCTCGTGTGTGTTGCAGCCCAACACCCCTCCATTTTGGCCCAAAACCCATCAAAACCCTCTCCATCATCTAGAGCGTTCGATCACGATCGCGTGGCCGAAAACTGCACCTTATTTGGACTCTCCTAACTCCCTCTACCTCTATATATAGACCCCCTCCTTCAAATTCCGGATCCCTTTCGTCCAAACCCTAGTCCCCTTCGTCTCCACGCGCCGGCGGACAAATTTACGTCCGGCCGGACATGTCCATTCCGCCCCCACCGCCGCCACGAGGCAACCGCCGCCGCCGCCTTTGAGGCCCGCCGAGCCCAGCGCGGGCCCTCGGGGCCCATCGCTCCGCGCCCCGCCGCTCGGTTCCTTCCGCCGCCCGAGCCGCCACCTGCCGCCGTCACCGACCTTGCCGGCCGCCGCGCCACCCCGCGCCGGCAAGCGCCGCCGCACCGGGCCGGCCACCGACCGCGCCGGTGAGCGCCACCGACCCGCCACCGTCCCCGGCCGCGCCTCGCCGCCCGGCCTCTCCGGCCATCTCCGCCTCTGCCGCCCTCCGCCGTTCCCCGCGTCGTCGCCGGCAAGTCCCTCTCCGGCCGGCCAACCCCCTCTCCGGCGAACCTCGAAGTCCGTGCGGCCAGATCTGGATCCAGATCCAAAAACTCGGTTGACTTTTGCCTCAAACCCTAGATATTTTTCTCCTGTTCACCATGCCGTAACTTTGCATCCGTAGCTCCGTTTTGGACATATAGCATATCAAAATGTTCGTCTCAGAGAGCACATCATTTCATCTCATTTCATCATTTTCATTTGAGTTCATCTTCATGTCCAAAATGCTGTTGGAAGAATGCTATTTGAGATAATTGTCAGATCTGCTGCTCCAATTAGTTATTTGTCATTTTGGCCATGATTATTGTGTGCATGATATGCCCCTGAGCTCTACATGTGTTTTGTTATATGTTTTGCCATCTTTCCAGAGGTGCAACCCATGTATTTTTATGATGTGTGTGGTGACTAGCACAAACTTACAAAGTGGTGCATTCATTAATGCTGTTTTCAGGGACTTAGCATTTCCACTAAGTCCTTGGACTGTTTATCTCATTATGCCATATGTTCATGTTGTTTCCTAGTAATTCGTGCCTCTTTTGAGGATAATTAGTAAGAATGTTTTGTTAATCCTGTAGTGATCTATCCATCCATGTCTTTGTTTGCAATTATGGAGCACCCAAGCTTGAGTCAATCGAGCTCTACTTTTGTCATTTCGTGAATCTGGGCAGATTGTCTACTTGTTAGCGATTTTGTCGAGGATGTTGTAGTTGATCCGTGCATGCTATGTTTTTGTTCTTGCCATGTCTAACTTGTATTTTGTATATTCTTGATGGGTGTATACATAGATTGTCATGACTTGCTCTGTAGTGAGTGCATCGAGCTCGTAAACATGCCTACTTGATATCTGTTTTTGCATGCTCCAGTTTTTCACTAAGTCTGAGAACTGATTTTGTTTTTGCCATATTCACATGCTTGCAAATGTATTTTCTGATCCCTTTTGGCTCAAGGTCACTAAGGGGCTTTTGTTAAGCTCTTTGAGTAGCTCCATGCCATGCTTTACTTTGCCATGTTCAGGTCCTGTAGCATATAGTGTTCATGCTCCAAAGAGTGCTATCTGATCTGAAATTCCAGACAAGTGTTAATTTCATTAAGTCTGAGATTTGTTTACCAAATGCATTTTTGCCATACTTGTTTGAACCTGTTAATGGATGAATTGGCCGTAGCTCAGTGTTCATTTTTTGTTAAGCGTCATGAATGGATCTCTGCCATGTATTTTGTTGCTATGCTTAAGTGTTGTAGCATATTCATCTTGTTGCATTTAGATGGCTACTTGCTGTGAATCGCAGACCGATGCCATATTTGAATCGCTTGCCATTTAAACCGTGACTCCGATTCCGGTCTCCATACGTCGTGCCTTGTGGCGCTGCGTCGATGCCGGTGATCTCCACTTGGTGGTGCCCTTCCTCCGCGTAGTATGCTTGGATGATCTCGCACAGGTGAGGGGATGCAAGCTCGAACACCAGCAGGAGGAACAAGGCCAGAGAGAAGACGAGGGCAAGCAAGAAGACCGAGTGGAACCGCGCGTACATGCTGCGTCGACGCATTCGGGACTCCGCTGGACGTGCGGCAGCAGATGCTCGCATGTGTGGATTAGAGTGTGGGTGGGTCGGTCGGTGGAGCACCCGCATCCAACAAAGAAAAAGAAAGAAACGCAACGACACCAAGCTTAAACACGATTAGCATGATGACGACAAGAAGACAGAACCAAGTCCATTTTTCTCTATGATTCCTTTCCACGCCGCGCCGCACCGCTAATTAACCAAGGAAAAGCAGCAGCCCCGAATGTCCACGGAGTCGGATTTGCAGGCCGCCGGCCTTCCTCTCCGGCGGCGACTCAATCCCTCCTCTCTCATCCAGCGTCGGTTGCTTCAGCATGCACAAAGAAGCCATCTTTTACCCTTTCCTTGCCACGCCACCAAGTGGAGAACCGTCCCTGCTGCCTGCTCTGCTCTGCTCAACCCAGCATGCATGCGTGAGTGCCTCTCCTCAACCGCCCTCTGCTCTGCTCTGCTCCCTCGCCGGCAACCAGCCTGACTCGCTTCGCATCCTCCCTCTCCACCCAGTTCCACAAATCCGCCGCTGCCCTTGTGCTCCTCGTCTCCACGTCGGAAAAGCCAGCCCGGACTGCGTGCGTGCACATCCACGGCTCACTCACCACGATTTTTCCTTCCCGCCGCCGGCCAGCGTCTCCCAATCACTAGGCCTTCGCCACCGCTAACCCCGCTCTTCAACCTCCTCTCCTTCCGCGACGTATGGGACCTTCGACTCCGGCGACTCAAATCCTCGCGCACCTCCCCGCCGTCAATTGCAGATTTGCAGTACGGAGCACAAAGATCGCGCATTTTCCCTTTTTCCAGTCCCCGCGCAGCTAATTCGATTCGACTCCGTCTCTCTCCTCCTTCACCTCCTCAATTCGATTCAAGGTGGAGCGTCCGCGCTCGCCCGCCGCGCTTCGCCGCTCTAGCCCTCGCCGGCAATGAACGCGTCTCTCCTCTCCGCTCAATGCCGCTGCCGCCACGGTGTCCTTGATTTTGGCAGCTCCGGCCGCTCCCCTCTGTTTCCTCGCGCGTAGAGACCTCCGTTCCAGAAATCCATTGCTCCGGCGGGCCACCTCTGCCTAATCCCACCACCACCCCACGCGCCATGGATCCTCTCCGGACCTCAGCACGAATTAGTGCTCGCCGCCGTATGGTTCGCCGCCGGAAAGAACCCTTTTTCGGGCTTGCCCCCCTGTCGCTGACGACGCGGGTTTTCCCTTTGCGCCCGCGACATGGACCGCTCTCGGTCGTCTGCCCTTGTCTTTCTTCCTTTGAGATTCAATCAAGGGCTCGATAGTTCTCCAATAACAAACCTACAGTACTAAATTAAGTCATTCTTTTTACCCTAAATTCTTCAAGTGAAAACAGTTCCATTTTCATCCTCTAATTTTAATTTTCAAATTTAGGCAGGTCATGAAATTAACCTAGCCACACGATGAGAAAAGAAAGAAAACCGACGGTTCAACATCGCGGAGTTGCATCCCGAGGCACACGGCGCGGGGTAAAATGATCAGAAAATGATAAGTACTCTCTCAGTCCCATAATATAAAAGCGTTTTTGACACTAGTGTAGTTTCGAAAACGTTCTTATATTATGAGACGGAGTGAGTAATACGGAAGCTCACTTGAGTATATATCGTGTATCGAGAAAAAACTTATTAGTGAGGAAGTATGACCGACACAATCTCTATCACCTTATTTTTCTGCCACCCTATGCATGCTGCTCTTGCATCGCCAACTTCAGGATTTTCTTGTCAGACGTATGTACGCTAGGCATACGTACCCGACGGATGTAACCGCCGTATCAGGTTGAAGGCCAAGGTAGGCGTCATGATCGACATGTCTATGTGTAGCTCATCTACACGCGCACCACACCCAGACACGTATGCACTACGTATGGGCTAGCTTCATCCTTGTGACCACTATACGATCGCATGTGCTTCTCACTCTCACATCTTTCTTAGTGATGGTTACATGGTTAGGAACGATACTTTTATGTTTTTTGTCCTCGCATTAATTTTTAGTTTTAGAATTGGCGATGGTAGTGCAATCGACAAAGGCGCTGAGGCAGCTACTGGTTGCCTGGCAACAAGGTCTGGCATAGCGAGGCTACTATCTGGTACATCCATAGGCGCTTTTCCTTTGGACACTAAATGTATCACCTCCTGCAAATGATTTTCCTTTCCCGCACCATTGAAATACCATTGATGCCTTGGATACTTGTTAGTGCAAGCGAAGCAACGCCGAACAGAGACCAGCAGGTGGTGAGTTAATCACGGTCTATGTGGCACGATCGGGAGCACTCTGCCACTCATAGAGATGTGGTATACGGTACTCCCTCCGTCCTAAAATATAAGAACGTTTTTAATACTAGTGTAGTGTTAAAAACGTTCTTATATTTTGGGACGGAGAAAGTATATGATTAGTTGGGGCTTTAGGTAGAGTGGTTGGAGGCGTGAAGTGATGTTTCGTCATGTGGACGGGCAATTTATGCTTTAGGGTCTACGAGACAATGTCCGACATGGCAGGCGAGCAAACAACAATATTTATATACTTTAGTGATGTTTTTTCTTTTCGAGAAAAAACAAACGGTGTTTTTTGTTCGCTCAAAGACGTACCCATGGTATTGTTCTAGTTTGAAATATATCATTGCACGGAGCTCAATTCAAGCAGTTCGTTGCAATGGTTGAATATACCGCTCTTTATGCACCACATCATGTGATTAATCCTTTTGCATCTAATGTTTACACGCGGTTGTTAAGTGATTAATATTGATAGTGGCCATGGTACGTTTGTGAGACACTCTATACTCAGGAAAAAAAATCTTATACGACCAGGCCGTACGCCTCGCTACGTGAGACCCGTTCCGATTCATGACACATGTCCGTACCTATCTCAAAGCAGTAGTACCCGATTAGACCCAGCCGAGTCTTAATTCTGTTTTTCAACCGGCCATTATTAATCCCACAGTAAGTCTAGGGTTCTGCACGACCTCTGGTCGCCGCCGCCGGCCGCCGTGCGGCAAGACGGCGCGTTCTCCTTGCCGCCACCGGCCGCCGGCCGCCGTGCGGCAAGATCGACGGCGTGTCCTCCTCGCGGCATGTGCGCAGGCTGCCCGTCCATATACTCCGTCACGCAGCGTAGTTTGTCATGACGAACAGCACGAGCTCTTATCGACGGCGGCCGCGCGTCATCCTCGCAGCAGGCATGTCGGCTACCCGTCCAGCCTCTCCACGACGCCGCAAAGTTGTTCATGGCTACAAATTCCAGGTCGTCCATCGGACTCTATGAGTATCGATCTATTTTGTATCGAGGGATATGGATGTGAAGATGGATGTGTCTGATGTATAATTGCCGCAGTGATTTTGGTAGCAGTGCTGGTCACTGTAAACTCGATTGTGGTGTAAGAAGTTGTAATTTGTCACCATGTAATTAGTCAAGTTTACTTATGCTTTGTTGTTGTTTTCTGAAGTTTATTCTCCTGGAGAATGTGGAGCTTTTTGTTGTATAAATGAATTTTCTGTACACTTACTGAATAAAATCTGTGGTATTTACAGTATTATTCTCCCACTTGTGCCATTTGTAAGCAACAACTTACATGAACATAACACACCTTGTGTTTGCCAACAAGAAAATTGTAAGATTTGAGAATATCACAATAATCCGCTGTAGTTTTAAGTTGGAGAAGAAATACATATCAACATTAGCTGACATGCCGAGCTAACTCGCATTATGGAACCAACTTGCTGGAACCTTCATGTACTGGCACCTTATCTAAAATCCAATTGACAAGAAATTATTGGTGAAACCTGGCTACTTATTCGCACATAAGAAATTATAACATGGGAAAACTTTTGCTGCAGTACCTTTTTCTTGTCTCTCTTTGCTTCCTGTAGCGCATATTTTGATCTCTTTTCAATTGGACCTATTGTTTGCTTAGGAGCTCTAAATCGCTCTGTTCTAATATCTTCAGTGGCTTATCGTTCAAATGATGAGTTCGAAAGTTGAAACTCCCAAAGATTGAAGGCACATTCCTCTGTGGAACAATTTTATCACATACTATACTAGTTATGAATTCAGATTATCAGCCTGCAACCATATGTTAACTTATTGTTCAGTCGTTGATGTATATACTGCAAGGACAGAAAATTGTAAAACTGACGACACTAAAGAGATCAATCCCCACACGGTGTGACCGATGTGCCTGCTGCGAGGATGAAGCGCCATCATGCCGCGCGGCCGCCGTCGACAAGAGTTCCTGATGTTCCTCGCAGTGACTAACTGCACCGCGTGTCGGAGCATCTGAACAGGCAGCTCGCAAGGAGAACACATCGTCGTGCCGCACGGCTGTCGCCGCCGCCGTACTCGCCGCCGCACGGCCTCCGCTGCCGTCACAGCCGCTGCCGCCGTCTCCACCGCCGCCTCGCCGCTGCCGTCGCAGCAGCCGCCGCCGCCGCCGCCCGCTGCCGCAGAGGTCGTGCAGAACCTAGACAGCTTCGGGTGGGAATAAGGATCAAGGCTCGGCTCGGTCGTAATCGAGGACTGGTGCTTTGAGATCTGTATTAACACGTGTCATGAATCGGAACGGGTCTCACGTAGCTGGTCGTATAAGATTTTTTTTCCCTATACTCAGGGAACATGAAGGAGTGGACGACGATGTGGGGGGAATTTAGACACCGAGCTTTGGCATGCAAGTACTCCCTCCGTTTCTTTTTTACTCTATATATAAGATTTGGTCAAAGTCAAACTATATAAAGTTTGACCAGATTTATATAAAAAATATGAACATCTACAATATTAAAACTATATAGTATGAAAATACATTTTGTGATGCATCTGATAATATTGATTTCATATTGTCAATGTTTATATTTTTAATATAAAATTAGTCAAACTTTACAAAGCTTGACTTTGACCAAACCTTATATGCAGACTAAAAAGAAACGGAGGGAGTACCAAGTCCAACCTTGTAAGCAGTGGCGGAGGCAGGGGGTGGCCAGCCAGGGCCCGGGCCCTCCCCAACATCCTAATTTCCTTTGTATTATGCATATGAACAGTGATATATTTTTACTGTTGCCTGCAGTCGGCCCTCCCCAACATCAGATTATACGCATTCCTGCCTCCGCCACTGCTTGTAAGGCAAGTAGTTTGACCGTTTTGAATTTAATTGATTAGAGACTTTATTTTGTCAATAATCTACAATACTTTTGATACAAGTTATTATTTTATGCTAGAAAATAGCTAGTGTATGTTATTAGATGTATCATTCCCCTGATAAGCATTATTCTGTTACCTATATTCAAGTTTTATTATTCTATGTTTTCACACCTTTTTGGGGATATTTAATATTCACATTATTCTTAGCCATGCTTCGGCATAACTATAATATGGGACATGGGAATTCTTAGCCATGGCAACGCAAAGTGATGCCGAAAACAGGAGATGAGTATGTAGTGAGTTAAGGTCCACGAGGCGGAGTGGACATCGGCATGAAACTCCATTAGACGCATCAACGAGCACATGGCAGACAACAACGGGAAGTGATGTTGAACACGAAGTTGAGTAACTGGTGAGTTAGGGGCTGCAAGTCGGACTAAGACGGTGACGCAAAGCAATGGTAGACACGGAGCCAAACATATCAGAGGCAAGTCATCAGTTAGGGGTTGAGTGGCCGGCAAGATGAAGTTACACAGGACATGGAGCGAGGCATACTGAAAATCATATGCTCGCCATCAAAGCATGCGATAACATGTTAAACCCTATAATTCAAAGAGAGAAGGAGTTTTGGTGCCACAATAACTTGTAGTTTTTTTGATGTTTATTTTGGCTAGTTTATATAGTGATACCGGTGTCCAACTTGACACAAGTTCAGGCAAAACACGGCGTCACCGAGTATAAAACTCTCTGTTTTACAAAGGATGCCACGCTTGAAAAATGCCTAGAATATCTCCAAATTAATAATAATTATATGCACTATACCTTATTATAGATAATAAATTGATATTCTATGTTTAGAAAAATCTTCTCCCAATTTTTTCATGTGCTTAGATGACTTAACGTCCTCTAAGGTGATTCCTCTATCAGTAACATGCACATATATTTCTCGTTTCCTCCAGAGGCTTACCCCCATCTTGTATGCGATGTTGCAAACCTCAATTTTGGGTTAGAGCCGACACCGGCGAGCCTAGGTCTACCTCCGAGGAATGTTGTTGTCCAGACTCGATGCAACCATGAACTCCTGAAAGTGCTAGTGATCGACTAGAGGGGGGGGGGTGAATAGGCGATTTTTATGAAAGTCTTCAAAACATGGAGATTTCGAAGACAAACGATAGAAATAAACCTATTACCATGCAGCGGAAGGTAGACTACACTAGGCAAACCATAGTCAAGTATTCAATGGAGTGAAAGCACAATGACTAATAGCAGCTAGGCAGTAAAGATCAGGTAGGAAGATATTGTGAAGTCAATCAGAACAAGCAGTCACTCAGTGAAGACAAAAGATAAAGCAATCATACAATGACTTCACAAGGACCAACAGTAAGTAAAGGGAGGGGAAGGATGAAACCAGTGACTCGTTGAAGACAATGATTTGTTGGACCAGTTCCAGTTGCTGTGACAACTGTACGTCTGGTTAGGGAGGCTGAGATTCAACTCAGAAGACCTCGTCTTCACCTTATTCCCCTTGAGCTAAGGACACCCAGTCCTCGCCCAATCACTCTAGTAAGTCTTCAAGGTAGACTTCCAAACCTTCACAGACTTCGTTCACCGGCGATCCACAATGACTCTTGGATGCTCAGAACGCGACGCCTAACCGGCTGGAGGATTCACAGTCCTCAAGTGTAATAAGTCGTCAGATCACACAGACATGAAGACTTAAGTGATGCCTAACACTCTTTGGCTTTGGGTGTTTAGGGCTTTATCCTCGCAAGGAATTCTCTCTCAAAGGCTTCGAGGTGGGTTGCTCTCAAACGACAAAAGCCGTGCACTAACTTTGAGCAGCCAACCGTTTATGGTTGTAGGGGGTGGGCTATTTATAGCCACTAGGCAACCCGACCTGATTTGTCCGAAATGACCCTTGGTCACTAAGGAACCGACACGTGTTCCAACGGTCAGATTTCAAACACACACGACAACTTTACTTGAGCTACAAGCAAAGCTGACTTATCCAACTCTGGACAAGATTTGCTCTCATAATCTTCACTCGAAGACATAGGATTTTGGTTAAGCATCACTTCAGTCATTCTGACTGGTTCATTTGGACCCCACTTAACAATACGGTGGTTCCTATGACTCAACAAAGAAAAACACAGAACGACGAAACCACTAAGTCTTCGTGCTCCATAGTCTTCACGCGATGTCTTCTCTTGTCATAGTCTTCAATGTGAATGTCTTCACATACCACCTTTGACTTCAATGTATTCATACATTTTTAAGGGTCATCTCTGGTAGGAAAACCTAATCAATGAGGGACTTCTACCTGTGTTATCCTGCAATTCTCACAAACACATTAGTCTCTCAACCAGGTTTGTCGTCAATACTCCAAAACCAACTAGGGGTGGCACTAGATGCACTTACAACTCCCTCGCCATTGCTGGCCTAGGGCTACACCGTCATCTCCACTCCGACACCCTCTTCATGCCAGCCTCCACCCGCTTCGCAGGCATTCGACACTGATGAAGCTATTCTTTTAGCCACACTTACCATATTTCTTTTTATGCATGATGTATTTCGTTACAACAAGATGATATTTCATGTGGTCAAAGGAACAATGCATGCATTCATCCCATGGGCTAATATTTTTGACAATATTAGCGCCATCTATGGTGACGTGAAAAAATTAGTTCAGTAGAATCCCGTCGTTGGTGACAGTGCGAGTCCATGTGAGCCATGTGCCCCCCAATTAGTTTTTCTTGTTATCATCACCAGACTTTCATAAATATCTTACTTCATTATTTATATTTTTTAATGATAGTATTTACAAATATTGGCTTGTTTTCATATTATAAGGCAAAATCGATTTCAGCAATTACAAATCGCAATTCAGCTTATTATTATTCTTGACTTCCGATTAATTTTCTTCCACCTATTCAATTATTCTAGTGCTTGCTCTCGTCATTGTGAAACTCTATTCTCTCTAAGTAACCTATGGCAGGGTTTGCACAAGAAACTCCAAGAACTGTAACTCCTCACAATGAGAATTTGATATGGTTGAGAACACACCAGATTTGGAACATGCACAACTACTATACTTCCTTCGGTGAAGATCTCCAAGTCCATGTAATGTCCGGAGTAGTAATGGGTGATGATCACGACAAGAGGGATTTTACTCAAGTTTGCATGGACGACATGCAAGCAAATGAATTGATCATCCTTGAACATTACGTGCCATTTCCTACAAACTAGGTTCAAATCCGGAATTAAATATGTCGGCATCCACTTAACGACGTCAAGCCATGCTTTGGTCCAATAACGTCAACGAGACCACTATCAAGAGGCCTTTGAGTTGTCCGTCACGATGCGGGGCAAAGTGGTTTGCCCCAAGAAGGTATATTCATCTACGATCATCCGACATGATGCGAGACAAAGTGATTTGCCACCTTGAAATGCTTTATTAGAAAAAGCTTATCTTTAATTTAATAATAATAAAGATATTATCCAGACTTTTATTAACGTCCTGAAAACGCGCGTCTAGTCTATCTAAGGCAAGCAAAGAATTTAATCCCGAGAAGACTTTTGAAATTTTGGTTCGCGTCCTTCAATCGCGTCCCTCTTGTTCAAAAATTTCGGCCCAAAATAGGAAAAAGAAAAACAAAAAGAAAATCAGGCCCGACCCACGCAAAACCTATTCCCTTTCCCCTTCCCCTTCCTCGTCACACCGCCGTCAGGTCTCCCGCTGCGGCGACGGCGCCCCTTCCGCCTCCGCCTCCGCCTCCGCCTCGCCGACCACGCCCCTCCTCCAATCTCCCACGCATCCAAACCACTCTCTCCCCTCTCCCACCCCCACCTCCTGCGCCTGCGAGGAGCGATTCGTCGAGGAACCGCTGAGCAAGGCCATCGACGCGTGCTTGATCTGGTGTCTCTGTTTCTCTCTCGTACTCGATCCCGATCCACCCCCTTCTCTCGGCGCGGCGCATGCGGGAAAGCTCGCTGCTGCGGTGGGCCTTGACGGCGGCGAGCAGGGAGCCGGCGAGGTAGACCACAAGGGCCGTCATGGGCTCCACCTGCGCCCTCTTGCCGGCGGACTGCTGGTCGCCTCGGACTCCCGCGGCATCTCCGACTGGCACAAGCTGCAGGTCCTGGGTGAGGTATCCACTCCCCTCTCCTTCCTTACCCTTCCTGTCGAATGCGTGTGTGTAATGTATAGCAAACAATCCTGTTGTTGTGAGGACTATAAGCATAGTCTCAAGGCACAATCATCATAGTTCAAATAAACTTGTCTTATTTTAGATGCTGATTGTCTTATTTTATGGGATGTTTTATTATGTGTGATCACTGCCCGGCTGCAAAATACTGGAATTTCGATAGGATGCTGCTGTCATACCTACTGACCGACCAGATTTCTTGTTAAATCAGAGAGAAAGAAAGATTGCAAATCTTTTTTTTTCAACTTGTGGATCCCTTAGATTTTACCTTCTCTTGATGTTTGGATTCTGTCGTGAGTTGGCGCTTCCGCTGGTGACATGATTCCGTCCCTGTGTGTTTGCAGCCCGGAGAAGAAGCTGATTGCCGAGTGCCAGGCGGCTGACCCGGGGGTGCTCATCAACGCCTACAGCTTCTACGGGCTCCCAAGAGTGCATCCACATGTATGCTCTTACTGTCTGCCTCCAGCCGCTACCACGCATACATAACCACTAGGTTCCTCTTCCTCTGCTCTCTCTTATCCTCTGTGTGCCCATGGCCATCGAGCCGTGGCAACAGTACGTCATGGGTTGAGTCCTGCAACCATATATAGAAGTTAAAGTAATTAGGGCAACCCAAAATGTCTATTTGCTTGTAGAACGATAAAATCTTTGTAACCCTTGATGATCAGATGTGTGTGTGCATAGCACACAATCTTGATGTGGTGAAGACCATAAGCATAGTCTCAAGGCAATCAAAGTAGAAAAGTAAACTTGTTACAAACTTTAGACGTTGATTGCCTTATTTATGTTTTATGTGTGATGACTGCAAGAATTGGATGACTGATTAGATAGGATGCAAAATACTGGAAATTCGGTAGGATGCTACTTTCATACCCCTCCCGACTGATTAGATTTCTTGTTAAATTGGAGAGGAACAAAGATTGCAACCTATGTCTGGAAGATGGTAAATCTTATATTTTTCTTCAGCTTGTGACCCCTTAGATTTTACCTTGTCTTGATGTTTGAATTCTGTCGCAATTTGGCGCTTTTGCTGGTGATATGACTCTGTAGTTGTGTGCTTGCAGCACGGAGCAGAAGCTGGTTGCCGAGTGCTAGGCGGCTGACCAGGTGATGCTCACCTTCTATCATTGCTCCTACCGTCTGCCAAGAGGGCATCCTCATGTATGCTCTTACTGGCTGCCTCAGGTCACTACCTCCTCATGCATACATAACCACTCGGTTCCTCTTCCTCTGCTCTCTCTTATGCTTTGTGTGTCCACGGCCATCGAGCTGTGGCAATGGCACCTCACGGGTTGAGTCCTGCAACGATAGAAGTTAAACTGATTAGGGAAACCCAGCATGTCTATTTGCTTGTAAAGCTATATACTATCTGTCACACTTGATGATCAGTTACACCGCATTGGCCTCTTTTTTCCTGCGTGTGCCGGCGCGTCTGTTGTTACTTGTCTGTTACTCCCTCTGTCCCGTAATATTAGAATGTTTTTGACACTATACTAGTGTCAAAAACGCTCTTATATTATGGGACGGAAGTAGTAGCATTTTCTGCTTTTGAGTATTCTTACCCTTTCTGTAACATCGCATTGATATCTACACTGACCTACCAATTTTCTTTTCATATGAATTGTGATATTGATCTGTGATTAAAGGCCAAAAGTGTAGGAATTTCTTTATGATTTTTAATTGTTAAGACTTGATAGTGTTTATCAGATCTGGCCAATCAACCGATGCCCTTATATAATCAGAATTCAGAATGCGTTCAACAGTCCAGTATGGCATTTCTTGGATAACAAATATAATTTATCTAACTTTGAAATGTCCACATCAAACGGGTTTATTTTAATTAACCTATATGCTCATTATGCAGGCGAGGCAGTCCCGCTTCCCGCCCCGGTCTGCATGCTCGGTGATGCCAAGCATGTGAGGGAAGTATCTGCCATTTACTGGTACTGCTAAGCAATTCTCCTTCTCTCTATAACATATTTGATGGTCATGATGTACAAACAAGTAATGTATGGTTCTTACTGCAATACGGATTGTCGATTGGTGCGAAACTAGTGAATTTCAAATTGTATAACTACCAAGAGGTAGTCACGCTAGATGAGGATGACACTGGAATCCGGTGGTCGAATTTCTTGTTATCAGGCAGTGTTCAATTTCTATCTCTGCCTACCTGCATGCTATGACAGTTGCCCTGTATTGCTGCCATTTGAAGATTTTTATGCTTACCATGGTATGCTTTTATGAAGTAATTTGACTGTTTGCTACCTACTAGGGCAATTTTTCCTCTATATACATCTGCATGCTTAGAAAAAGTTGGGCTTATTTTCTGTTAATGGTACTCCCTCTGTCCGAAAAAGCTTGTCCCTCGAATGGATGTATCTAGCACTAACTTGATATTAAATACATTCATTTGAGGGACAAGTTTTTTCGGACGGAGGGAGTATCACTGTATTTGCTGCTTTATGATTGTGTGTGGGGCTGCTCTAGGCTATTTTTGTGCCTTACATGTTTATTACTCCCTCCATAAAGAAATATAAGAGCATTCAGATCAATACGCTTTTATATTTCTTTACAAAGGGAGTACTTAATTTTTAATATGGAGGTATTGTCTGGTTGCCATCTTTTACAAGGCACTGACTGTTTGTACATAGCCTGATGTCGAGATGTTAATGGAGATTGAAATAATATTTTTAAGTGCCAATCGAATGTTTGATAAATCAGTCTATGATTCTACAGTATATATGTGTTCATAATGAGTTTCTCGAGCAACCATGTCCCTTCTAACGGAATTGTAAAATACTCCCTCCGTTCCAAATTACTCGTCGTGGTTTAAGTACAAATTTGAACTAAAACCATGACGAGTAATTTGGAACGGAGGGAGTAAAAGTTATGTTTCTGTAACAAAATCTTATAGTTAATAATCTCGGGACTTGTTTTTGTGGTTGCCATGTTCAGCTTCATCATAACCTTCGTGCCTGGCTAGTGGCTACTATGGCTTGACGGACTACCTCCTCAGCCACTACCTCAGCTTCCCACACAACATGATGACAGTGGTTTTGCTGCAACCGTGGCGGTGGTGGCAGCCCCTAACTTGGTTCTGGTGAGTCTCCGGTCTCCCCTCTCTCTCCATGTGCTTTGAGATGGTCTGGCCGTGGAGTCGGTTGTGGTACTGGCCATTGAGGCAATGATTTAGGGTTCGGTTATGCGGTCATGCAACGTGTTGTAATTTGCGTTTGAGGCATTTCTGTGACGCCACACTCTTTTTCACGTTGAAGATCTGATGCATCCCTACCATGGATGTCTTTTGTGTTAGCACTTTTTTCTTTCAAAAAATCTTTCGTTTTGGGCTTTAATGTGCAGGAGATGAGATTATGAATGCAATTAATTTCCTTATTGGTTTGATTGGCTGATATGATGGCCCAAATAGTGAACTGAATGTGATGATGCTCTTGTTTTCACAAAAAGACATCTGTTTTTGTTTGCCTATGTCATTATTTCCCCGGCTTTGTTTTTGGTAGAGTTATTTCATTTATCCAGTGAATGGTTATTTCCTTGTTCAGTATGCGATGATTAATTATTAATTCCCCTATTGGTTTGATGGGCCAACATGATGGCCTAAATACTGAACCGAATCTGACCATCCTCCTTGGTTCTCTATGAGAAGTAATTGACTTTGTTAAGCTTTCTTCAGTTTCAGAATGTCATGAATTCTATTTTGGAAAGAAATTAAACTGAATGCAGGTCCCATGTTTCCATTACCCTCTTTCTATCTCCATGAAAGAAATTAAACTGAATGCATGCATGGACCCATGGGCTCATATATTAAGCAGTTTTTTTGCTTACGAAATGAATTTAAGGTTTAATTTGCTCATGGACTAGACCTCTTTGATTTGTGCTTCTACACTACCTTAATTGTAGCTTGGTTCACAACATGCTAAAAATAACCCTATAGTTAAAAATGCTAACTCTTTTTTTATACATAGGCATGGAAACGACAACCCTATTCACATGGTTTAATCAGTAGTACATTAACCTGAATGAGGCAGCACAATACATGGACATTTGCACAACTTATTGTCTGTCCATAATCATAGAGATTTAGGCCTACTATTTTCTGATGATGTTTATAGCCTTAATGTGCTAAGAACATGAAGCGTATGGAGATTATCTCTTGCTCTCTGAGATGGTGCTGGCCGTCGAGCTAGGTTGCTGTGATGCACAACCACGTCGGTTATTTCCAAACGGAGGGAGTAGTAACTAATGTTGTTGCAGTTGAATAATCGTTGGTGCTATCATCAATCAATGTGGTGCATATGTAGCCGGGCTTTAGGTAACGAAATGCATAGTGTTCTTTTTCCTGTTAAATTTTACATTTGCTTTGGCATGTTAACGAAATGCATAGTGTCCTTTATGGATTGCGATGTATTCCCTTATCCATTGGCTGTTAATTGATCTTGTTCTCTGTCTATCTGCCCAGGGAGGAGGGTCTAGAGCCTAGAGCCTCCGTGAAGTTTGATCTTGCGGAGGAGGGCGAGAAGGTGAATGGAGCTTGTAGTGCCGCTTGGTCGAAATTGGGTTGCTGCTGATGCGATTGATTTCTGGTGGTGTGGACGGGTGCCTGGTGCCACTTTGTTTGTTTATACGATCTTTGCTTTGCAGGACAACACCCACCCATATAACTTGTGTGGACTTTGACGGTGATCCGGCTGTGGCAGTACCAGTTTGTGCTGTAGGGGCGGTGCCAATACTTTTTGTTGCTGTTGGGTGTAGGTCGAATGTAAATTGTTGAGTTTGTCAGCAGGTCGAATGTAAATTGTTGAGTTTGTCAGCAGGGTGTCGGAAATTTTGGATTGTAAACTGAATAAGTCAATGTAAACAAGTAGGGACAGATTGGCTGGCTGAACCCTTGTTTCCCCATGAATGAATGAATGTATTTTTGGTTATTCTCCATGAATGTTGTTTATCAATGTTATCTCTTGTCTGTTGCTTCCCCATGAATGAACCCTTGCTCATTGTCTGTTGTGTCTCAAGACCAAAATTCTCATACGTGGCCATGTAGTATGTACCGTATCTATGTTTGTACCAATGTTTGTTGGTGAAATCGGCTGGCTGGCTAATGAGGCGCCATAACCCCTTGCAAAGCAAAACAGGCAAAACACTACCGGGTCATGTGGTTTTAAATTTCCAATCTAACAAAACAAAATTTGAACATAACAAGCAACTGGAAGTTGTTTATCACGTGTCAACTTCATATGTATGTATGCATCTTTTTTCTTTGAGATGCAGATACCAGGTAGAACAAATACAAGTATAATATGAATCTTACATGAGCAAATGTGAAGAGGTATTGGTATATAATTCACATATGGAAACTACCAGCATTATTTGAGGGATGCCACACTTATTAGTAAACTTATTAATAAATTGCACAAACAGAAAAATCCACTCTTCATGCGCACGTCCATCTTCCAAGACTTTTCTTTAATTCTCCTTGAAACCAGACAAGTCCCACAATCTTCTCCCAATACTGATGCAACATTTAATTGCCATCGCTCATTCGCTCCGCCCCATGCACGCACGCGCCTCGTCCTCCATTATTCCCTCGTTCGTCCGCGTACGATCCAACCCTCATCGATCCATCGGCTGCAGCTCGACCTCGGGAAACGTGCCGATCCAAATCTGAAAATCTCAGGGTTGACTTTCCTCCCGAAACCCTAATATTTTGCGTTTTCATCATGCTATAACTCCGCATCTGTAGCTCGGTTTTGCGCGTGTAGCATATCAAAATGTTCGTCTCAGAGAGTACATCATTTCATCTCATTGCATCATTTTCATTTGAGCTCATATTGATACCCGGAATGCTGTTGGAAGAGAGCTATTTGAGTTAATTGTCAGATCTGCTGCACCAAATAGCTATTTGTCATTTTTGCCATGATTAATGTGTGCATGATATGCTCCTGAGCTCTACATGAGTTTTGTTATATACCATGCCATCTTTACAGAGGTGCTTGCCATGTATTTTTGTGATATGTGTGGTGACCAACACAAGCTTGTAAAGTAGTGCATTCGTTAATGCTGATTTCAGGGACTTAGAAATTTCACTAAGTCCTTGATCTGTTTTTATCAATATGCCATATGTTCATGTTGTTTCCTAGTGATCCGTGCCTCTTTTGGGGATGATCAGTAAGGATGATTTATTAATATTGTGGTGCTCTATCCATCCATCTCTTTGTTTGCAATTATGTAGCACCCTAGCTTGAGTCAATCGAGCTCTTCTTTTACTATTTCGTGAATCCTGGCAGATTGTCTACTTGTTAGAGATTTTGCCGAGGATGTTGTTGTTGATCCGTGCATGCTATTTTGTTGTTCTTGCCATGTCTAGATTATATAATGTGTATTCTTGATGGGTGTATGCTTAGATTGTCATGCCATGCTCTGTACTGAGTGCATCGAGCTCGTTAACATGCCTACTCGTTAACATATTTGCATGCTCCAGTTTTTCTCTAAGTCTGAGATCTGATTATGTTTTTGCCATGTTCACATGCTTGCAGTTGTATTCTATGATCCCTTTTGGCTCAAGGTCACTAAGGGACTTTTGTTAAGCTCTTTGAGTAGCTCCATGCCATGCCTTGCTTTAACATGTTAAGTTCTTGTAGCATATAGTTTTCATGCTCCAAAGTGTGCTACCTGATATGAAATTCCAGGCTTGTGTTAATTTCACTAAGTCTGAAACCTATTTACCATTTGCACTTTTGCCATGCTTGTTTGAACCTGTTAATGGATGAATTGGCCGTAACTCAGTGTTCATCTTTTGTCAAGCATTATGAGTGGATCCCTGCCATGTATTTTGTTGTCTTGTTTAAGTGCTGTAGCATAATTATCTTGATGCATTTAGATGGCTACTTGCTGTTTATCGCAGACCGGTGCCATATTTGTTTTGCTTGCCATTTCCAAACCGTGCATCCGATTCCGGTGATCTTTATATCGATTTCAACCGAAATCACCTCATCTTTCCAGTGGCACTCTCGGATTTCCAAGTTGAGGCCAGGTTCAATCATTCTTTGTCAAATCTTGCATATGCATCACTTTCCGCATCCCGCATAGCATACCATGTTTGCATCATGTTGTTTGAGCTTTGCACGTGGTTGATTGTGGTCCTTTTGCTTGTTTGTCTTGTTTGGGTAGAGCCGGGAGATGAGTTCGCTAACGAGGAGCCCGTTGAGTTTGCTTTCGAGGATCCAGTCAACTCTGACAACTTTGCAGGCAAGATGATCATACCCTCGAAATCACTTCTATCTTTGCTTGCTAGATGCTCGCTCTTTTGCTATGCCTATGCTACAATGCCTACCACTTGCTTATCATGCCTCCCAAATTGCCATGTCAAACCTCTAACCCACCATGTCCTAGCAAATGGTTGATTGTCTATGTTACCGCTTTGCTCAGCCCCTCTTATAGCGTTGCTAATTGCAGGTGAAGTTTGGAGATCGTTCCTTGTTGGAACATTGATTATTATTGGGATATCATTATATTATCTTGTTATCTTAATGCATCTATATACTTGGTAAAGGGTGGAAGGCTCAGCCTTCTTGCCTAGTGTTTTGTTCCACTCTTGCCGCCCTAGTTTCCGTCATATCGGTGTTATGTTCCCGGATTTTGCGTTCCTTACGCGGTTGGGTGATAATGGGAACCCCTTGACAGTTCACCTTGAATAAAACTCTTCCAGCAATGCCCAACATTGGTTTTACCATTTGCCACCTAGCCTTTTTCCCTTGGGTTTCGCTGACTCAAGGGTCATCTTTATTTTAACCCCCCCGGGCCAGTGCTTCTCTAAGTGTTGGTCCAACTGAGCGATGTCCGGGGCTACCAGGGGCAACTCTGGGCTGGCCTACCCGACGTCTTGCTCATCCGGTGTGCCCTGAGAACGAGATATGTGCAGCTCCTATCGGGATTTGTCGGCACATCTGGGTGGTGTTGCTGGTTTAGTTTTACCCTTGTCGAAGTTGTCTTGTAGAACCGGGATACCGAGTCTGATCGAAATGTCTCGGGAGAAGGTTTATCCTTCGTTGACCGTGAGAGCTTGTGATGGGCTAAGTTGGGACTCCCCTGCAGGGATTTGAACTTTCGAAAGCCATGCCCGCGGTTATGGGCAGATGGGAATTTGTTAATGTCCGGTTGTAGATAACTTGAACCTTAACTTAATTAAAATGAATCAACTGTGTGTGTAACCGTGATGGTCTCTTCTCGGCGGAGTCCGGGAAGTGAACACGGTGTTGGAGTAATGTTTGTCGTAGGTTGTTCTATAGTTCTTCGTTCGTGCTTTGCCTTCTCTTCTCGCTCTCTTTTGCGAACAGGTTAGCCAACATATATGCTAGTCGCTTGCTGCAGCTCCACATATTACCTTGCCTTACCTATAAGCTTAAATAGTCTTGATCGCGAGGGTGCGAGATTGCTGAGTCCCTGTGGCTCACAGATTACTTCCAAACCAGATGCAGGGCCCGTTGATTCCGTTCCAGATGATGCGCTTGAGCTCAAGTGGGAGTTCGATAAAGCCTCCCGTCGTTACTATGTGTCTTTCCTAGATGATCAGTAGTGGTGCCCAGTTGGGGCGATCGGGACCGTATCACTTGTTGGGGTTGATCTTTTATTTTGGTACCATAGTCGGACCATGAGTGTATTGGATGATTGTAATGCTATTTATGTCCTTTGTGTGACGTGGCGAGTGTAAGCCAACTATGTACCTTTCACCTTATTATCTATTTACATGGGTTATTGTGAAGATTACCTTACTTGCGACATTGCTTTCAATGCGGTTATGCTCTAAGTCGTGCTTCGACACGTAGGAGATATAACCGCATCGAGGGCGTTACACTGCGCTCCTAGCTCGCTCGTTGCTAGACAGGATACGAGCTCTCCTCTATAAATGCCCGCCCTTTGCTCTCGCCTCTCCATCTGCCGCGCCCACACATTGCTCATTCTGCATCTGCTAAGATCCTCTACCCCCTCCTTTCTCAACCATATCACTTCATCTACAGCCAAAGGTTGTGACATGCAGTTCGGATTTAGATGAAAGCAGGTTACTATAAAATGTATATATGCATCAACATCTGTTTGATGCTGCCTTTCATGTGCAAACATGCTTTTTTATCACTACATCTCTTGATTTAAACTTATAACAGCGTGGTGATTTTTTCCAGTAATATGTATAATAGGACATGTACTTATTTTGGGTTCATTTTTTATAACTGTATCTTAGTCTTGACTCTTGTTTCAGTTATTAGGCAGTGCGTTTTCATGCCCTTGTACATGACCTGATTTTTCTTTCCAGTTATTCAGGACTACTTGTTCATGTCTTAGTTATCAGTTCCTTGAACTTTAAGCTTGCATAGTTCTTGTTTGACCTTTAAGTGTTTATTTTTCAGTATTTATTGCTCATTCACCATTACTTTATTTCCTTAATTTGTGCTTGTGCGTATGGTATCCTTCTCAGTTTCTTTGGTGTTACTTCTTTTCTTTAGAGTCATTTTCGGTATTATTTCCAGATCATTGGTTATCATTCACATACCGGTATGTTTGTGTTTAGTCTAGTCCCAATGTCTTTTGTCGTTATGATTTAGTGTGTTTTCCTTACTCGTCAGATTTCAGTTTAGTCTCCCTATTTTTAGTACATCGGTCTTTAGATTTCAGTTTAGTATCAAGTATCTCTCTTTTAATGCAGCTTTCCAAATTTTTAGATCATTGGTAATCATTCAGATATCAGTATGTTGGTGTTTAATCTATCATTGTATAGGTTATCATTGTATTTATTTTCGGTCTGCCATCTTCTAGTTGATCAGTACATATTGCCTTCTTAACAATTCATTCATTAGTACCGATCATGTTTGGTCATCTATCAATATCTTTAGTTAGTTCATTGTGTTCAGATTATTAGTCCAGTTTCTTTGGTATTCGTTTTTTTGTTTGTCTTGCATCATTAATCAGTATCAGTTATCAATGCTTTTTTGCATTCCTTATGATGTCCATATCATTACTCTCCTTTTAATTTATCATTCTATGTTTCCCTAAGACGTGGCTTCATAACATCATTGGTAACATTTTACTTTTCCATCAAGCATCCATGACATTTGCCACATTCATTTTTTCGGAAACTTCTCATGGGTTTTCAATCAACTTTTACCCATGTTTGTTTTTATCTTTTTGTTTGTTGCCACCAAATTTCACCCTGATATGCAAGGTATTCTTTAAACACCGTGCCCGGCAACATTCTGCGTGCTATGAGGCAAATCCTGAAGAAAGGGTCAAGAAAGACTCGTACTCATGGTGAAAATTGTTATAGGTTTCTTGGGTACCACAACATGCAAGCAGTGGACATGATCTTCTTTTATTGGAGACCAAGGCATGCATACTAGGTCTAGATTTATCGCCAAATGTGTCCCTTGCATATATAAATTGCAACGACAAAGATCTGGTTTGATGAAGCCTTGGATTGAACTGTGTTCACTAATCCATTTCTCTCGAATACTTTGATGGTTTGTCTATCATGGTTTGTTCATTATTCTTTTTTTATTTTCAAAGTTGTTTACACATTTTTGCAAAGTTATTCCATGGCCTCATCATTACTTTTTAAACCACTTCCTCACTAGCTCTGTCCATCTAAAGGATGACCAGATCATCAAGTTGTGTGATCCATTGCTACTCCACCAAGAAGATGACTCGATATTTGTAAGGATGTACTCATGACATTTGAAACCAACCTCGGCAACTTGCTGGAGATGATAGTCGCCTTCCATGAGCTGTGAGAAGTTCATATGGTCCTAATTTGTTGTTGTTTACAAGTTTCTTTTTCTTTTTGTTATTCCAAAAATATTCTACTTGGCAAACGAACCTATATTTATTTTTGTGTCGGGTTTTGTGTTTGTGGCCAGGAGCCACAAGAACCCTTTGCATGTACAAGGCAAGAAATTGCTTTTCAGTCTGTCAATATTTAACAACAGTCAGCAATCACTTAAGTGTTCTTTTTGTTCTCTTGTTTATTGTTCATTATTTAGTCATTAATTTCCCCCTATATTCTTCAATGCACTTCTCCTACTACAAATCAACGGGATCTTTTATTTCTCTCGTCTACAAAGTGTGTTGTTGGGTAGGCAATGCTTTTTTTACCTTTGTTACAAACTAGAGGAGGTATGTTTGCATAGTTCTAACAACTTATTTTCAGTATTCATTGTTCATTCATCATTACTTTTTCCCCTTCATTTTTGCTTGTGCGTATGGACACCTTCTCACTTTCTTCAGTTTTATTTCTTTTCTCTAGTGTCATTGTCGGTATTATTTTTAGATCATTGGTTATCATTCTTATATTAGTATGTTTGTGTTTAATCTAGTCTCTAATGTCTTTTCTCATTATGATGTTGGTCTGTGTTTTTTAGTCATCTTTCTCCTTGTTTTTCAGTCCATAGGTGTTCAGGTTTTAATTTAGTACCAAATATCTCTCTTTCAAAGCAGCTTCCAAATTTTTATATCAGTGGTCATCATTTGATAGTGTGTTTGTGTTTAGTCTTCCATCTTCTTCTGATCAGTCTATATTGTCTTTATTACCGGTTCAACAATTAGTTATTAGTCATGTTAAGTCATCTATCAGATATTTTTACTCATTTTATTTGTTGCCGCTAGGCTTTGATTTTTTTGTTTGTCGCTGCTATATTGTCTTTTCTCATGATTTTTTTCAACTATGCGACCGACGACATTCTGTGTGTACAGAGGCAAAACTTTTAGAAATGGTCAAGAAAGACTCTATAAATGGCCGCCCTTGTGCTCTTGCCTCTCGATACCGCGCCCACACATTGCTCCTCCCGCGTGGGCTAAGATCCACCACCTCCCCCTTTCTCCCCAACGCAACATATCGCTTCATCCACTACAAGTACATTGTGCAGCCAACAGACGATGGTTGTGCCATGTCGTTCCGTTCAGATGAAAGTGGGTTAGTGGGAAACACTTATATGCATCAACATCTGTTCGACACTTCCTTTCATGTGTAAACATGCTTTACTATCACCACATCTCTTGATTTTAAACCTGTAACAAATGTGGTGAATCTTTCCAGTAATATATATGTATAATCGAGGCAATAGGCCATGAAGTCTTCTAAGAGAGTATATACTTACTTTTGGTTTAGTGTAACTGCTATTCAATGTTGTTGTTTGATCTAGTTTTTTCATCTAAATGTAATTAACAAGCGTCTAGTACTATCTGGACATGAGAGGTTCCTGATAAGTCGATGTTTGACCTACACTGAAATGTTGTTTCAACACATGTGTTACATACGGCATTCTGCTTTGCTTTAGTATTACGTTTAAGATTTGGTTTGTCGAGGCCTTCAAAAACACTACACTCATTCTTAATAATTGTATCTCAGTCTTTACTATTGTTTTTAATAATTGTATCTCAGTCTTTACTCTTGTTTTCAGTTATTAGGCAATGCGTTCTCTTCCCTGTGATTCAATATTACTTGTTCATTTCTTAGTTATTAATTCCTTGGTTCTAAGTCTGCACAATTCTTGTAGGACGACAACAACTTATTTTTAGTATTAATTGTTCACTCATCATTACTTTTCCCCTTGAGTCATGCTTGTTCACATGAAACCTTCGGGCTCTCTACAGTTTTATTTCTTTTCTTTAGAGTCATTCTCGGTATTATTTTTAGATCATTGGTCATCATTCTTTTATCACTATGTTTGTGTTTAGTCTATTCTCCAATATCTTTCCTCATTACGATTAAGTGTGTGTTCTTAGTCATCTTTCCACATGTTTTTCCATCCATCAGTGTTCAGGTGTTAGTTAGTACCAAATATCTCTCTTGCAACACAACTTCCAAAAATTTAGATCACTGGTCATCATTCATATATCAGTATGTTCGTGTTTAGTCTTTCATTTTCTAGTTGATCAGTCTATATTCTCTTTGTTACCAGTTCAATCATTACTTATTAGTCATGTTTAGTCATCTATCAGATACTTTTAATCATGTTTGTTTTTATCTTTTTGTTTATCGCCGCTCGATTATCCCTTGATGTGCAAGGGATCTTTTCAACTATGCGACTGACGACATTGTGTGCTTCGAGGCAAAATGTGAAGAAAGGGTCAAGAAAGACTCGTTCCATGGCGAGTAGTGCTCTAGGTTTCATGGGTACCACAACATCCAAGCAGGGGACATGTTCTGCTTTTATTTGGGACCAAGCCATTTGTGTCGAACACTTTAATCGTTTGTCTTTCATTGTTTGTTCATTTTTTTCAAAGTTGTTTGCACATTTTATATAAGTAGCCTTGTATATCTGATTTCATTTTTTATGGTGGTGTTTATATAAAGATCTCAATTTATAGACAATAGCATTCATGCAGCTCCTGCATCTTCTTGTGTCTTAATTTTTTTTCTTCTGGAGAGGCCTTACTTCCGAATCTTCTTGACAAGTCATATTTTGTATTCAGCTGACTATTTGCAGTTGTCCACTTAACATTGATTGGTCTGTGGGGTCTAACTAAGGTGGCGATAGGTATGGGAGTGTCTATTTTCCCACATTTTCTAATTTAGGCAATGTTCACAGCAATTCTCATTCACCACGTTGCCATCTTTTTCAGAGTTGGCAGCTTGAAAACATTGCCTAGGATATTGAAAATATGATGTGCTTATACATTAAGAAGGTACTGCTATTTCCTCACTGGGATATGATGTGCATGTTGATATTTACCTATGGAGTGACACATTCCTATCTTCTTTTGTAGCCAAACTGCATTATACTTGCTACATCTCCTGCTAATCAAGATATAGAGCAACATCGGATACCATTAAGCTTGCTCGGGATGCTGATCCAACTGGTATGAACCAAAATTCTGCACTTATTTTGCTGCAATGTACTAATTCTTTTATCTGATAAGTGATAATACCATCCTTCAGTATGATGTTAAATAATTAGTATGTACTTTTGTGACAAAATATCTTTTAGGAGAAACCCATGCACAATTCAGCAAGTGTTTGGCTCTAACTCTAGATTATTGTGGTCGATAATAAATACCGAGCCATGTACCATATGTACATTCACTCCAATGGCTTAGACTACTAGTTTTCATTTCTCAAACATTATGGCTAGTTCATATTTGATTAGAATATGCTCCCGACAGTGAAAAAATTATAACTGTTTGATGCACCTACCATATTTGTAGCCCGAGGGATCATTTTATTCTTCTTAGGTGAAAGGACCTTTGCCGTCTTGACTAAGCTTGATTTGATGGACAAGGGAACAAATGCACTTGATGTATGTTTCTATTTACTCTACTTTTTCCTGTGCATTTTGGGCTTATTAAGGACCTTTAGATTCCCAATACTTGTTCTTCTCGCTAAGGTTCTTGAAGGAAGAGCTTACAAGCTACAACGCCCATGGGGTTCGAATGGATCTCAACTAGGTAGAGATAGCCATTTATGTGTTTGGTTTGAGGGATAAGGGGTGGATAGGAGTTGTGGTGGCCTTTTCCAATTGAGAGGTGAGATTACGACCTAAATTGTGTCAATTTTAGAGAAACTTCTCTCATAGTAGATGAACATTTTGAACTTCTACCACAAAGAGGTGATATATTAGTACAAAGAGCAATGATATATATATATATATATATATATATATATATAGAGAGAGAGAGAGAGAGAGAGCTTAGGCAGTGATGACCATACCATACGTACACGTCCATCCTAGGGCATAGAAGTGCTACTGCTTTGGTTTCTTTGGAGCAGTGTTGCCTTTTCCACAAGCACTGACCCTCAGACAGAATTATCAGCAGAAATACATGGCAACCTATATTTTTTTGTTTTTTGTATAATTAACCTAGAGGCGTAAAGTGGAATAAAGGAAACATGAATATAAGAGCTTGGTAAGACAACATAAAAAAGGTATATCGCTTCATTTAATTGCGCTGCTAATCAGCCAACATACATTAGCTATAAGTAGGAAAACATAAGATAAATGAGATCATTATTGCGAGATTTGCTACATTGACATGTGGAAGTGCATCAGACATTTGTAAAGAAAGAGAGCCTAGAAAACATAGCAAAGGACAAATGAGGGGTTGGTGCCTGGGTGTTTTAGGCATATGAGCCTCACCTTTCCCTTTGAAGGCAGAGATAGGAGTGTTCAGCTATGAAACTTATATAGTACAATATTATTTAGTATAAAAGTTAGATCATGCG
Organism: Triticum urartu; assembly: GCF_056163025.1. Taxonomy (NCBI): domain Eukaryota; kingdom Viridiplantae; phylum Streptophyta; class Magnoliopsida; order Poales; family Poaceae; genus Triticum; species Triticum urartu. The sequence continues at coordinate 106,315,689 of NC_141875.1, read as the reverse complement.
AAGTAAACTGAACATCGAGCAACAACATCATGCATACCTCATCCAAAGGTAATGTAGAAGGTGTGGTTGCTGGCACTACAGGTAAAGTTGGAAGCACAGGTAGTGCCTTGCCTGTATCCTCAGCAGAAGATGACGCTCCAGAACCATGTGGTGCATGACACTTTGGTTTCTTTGGAGCAGTGTTGCCTTTTCCACAAGCACTGACCCTGAGACAGAATTATCAGCAGAAATACATGGCAACCTATATTTTTGTTTTTTGTATAATTAACCTAGAGGCGTAAAGTGGAATAAAGGAAACATGAATATAAGAGCTTGGTAAGACAACATAAAAAAGGTATATCGCTTCATTTAATTGCGCTGCTAATCAGCCAACATACATTAGCTATAAGTAGGAAAACATAAGATAAATGAGATCATTATTGCGAGAAAGGAAAAGGTCGTGCCCTGGAGTATAAAACATACAAGCTAAAGGAACAAGTGAAGGAAATATGCCCTAGAGGCAATAATAAAGTTATTATTTATTTCCTTATTTCATGATAAATGTTTATTATTCATGCTAGAATTGTATTAACCGGAAACATAATACATGTGTGAATACATAGACAAACAGAGTGTCACTAGTATGCCTCTACTTGACTAGCTCATTAATCAAAGATGGTTATGTTTCCTAACCATAGACAAAGTAGTTGTTATTTGATTAATGGGATCACATCATTAGTTGAATGATCTGATTGACATGACCCATTCCATTAGCTTAGCACCCGATCGTTTAGTATGTTGCTATTGCTTTCTTCATGACTTATACATGTTCCTATGACTATGAGATTATGCAACTCCCGTTTACCGGAGGAACACTTTGGGTGCTACCAAACGTCACAACGTAACTGGGTGATTATAAAGGAGCATTACATGTGTCTCCAAAGGTAGATGTTGGGTTGGCGTATTTCGAGATTAGGATTTGTCACTCCGATTGTCGGAGAGATATCTCTGGGCCCTCTCGGTAATGCACATCACATAAGCCTTGCAAGCATTACAACTAATATGTTAGTTGTGAGATGATGTATTACGGAACGAGTAAAGAGACTTGCCGGTAACGAGATTGAACTAGGTATTGGATACCGACGATCGAATCTCGGGCAAGTAACATACCGATGACAAAGGGAACAACGTATGTTGTTATGCGGTCTGACCGATAAAGATCTTCGTAGAATATGTAGGAGCCAATATGGGCATCCAGGTCCCGCTATTGGCTATTGACCGGAGATTTGTCTCAGTCATGTCTACATTGTTCTCGAACCGTAGGGTCCGCACGCTTAACGTTACGATGACAGTTATTATGAGTTTATGCATTTTGATGTACCGAAGTTAGTTCGGAGTCCCAGATGTGATCACGGACATGACGAGGAGTCTCGAAATGGTCGATACATAAATATTGATATATTGGATGACTATATTCGGACACCGGAAGGGTTCCGGAGAAGTATCGGATAAACCGGAGCACCGGGGGGTTACCGGAACCCCCCGGGGGGTTAATGGGCCTCATGGGCCTAAAGTGGAGAAGAGGAAGGGGCTGCCAGGGCAGGCCGCGCGCCCCCTCTCCCCCTACTCCGAATTGGACAAGGAGGGAGGGGCGGCGCCCCCCCTTTCCCTCTCTCTCCCCTCTCTCCTAATTGGACAAGGAAACGGGAGGGGAGTCCTACTCCCGGTAGGAGTAGGACTCCTCCTGCGCCCTCCTCTAGGCCGGCCGCACCCCCCTTGGATCCTTTATAGACGGAGGCAGGGGGGCACCCTAGTACACAGAAGTTGATCCTCGTGATCGTTCCTCAGCCGTGTGCGGTGCCCCCTGCCACCATATTCCACCTCGGTCATATCGTTGTAGTGCTTAGGCGAAGCCCTGCGTCGGTAGAACATCATCATCGTCACCACGCCGTTGTGCTGACGGAACTCATACCCGAAGCTTTGCTGGATCGGAGCCCGGGGAGCGTCATCGAGCTGTACATGTGCCAAGAACTCGGAGGTGCCGGAGTAACGGTGCTTGGATCGGTCGGATCGGGAAGAAGACGTACGACTACTTCCTCTACGTTGTGTCAACGCTTCCGTTGTGATCTACAAGGGTACGTAGATTATACTCTCCCCTCTCGTTGCTATGCATCACCATGATCTTGCGTGTGCGTAGGAAAATTTTGAAATTACTACGTTCCCCAACAACAAGAACACTTCCTACACCAAGTGGAGAAGCAGACATACATTTTACTAGAAACTGGTTAATGGCACAGGCTATGAGCACATACCTCTTGGGTTTACCGTGGTCCGACACAACATTCTTTGGATCATCAAGAGGTGCAGCAAGAGCTTCCTCAGTAACCTGTTTAGTTTTTTGCATTGAGATAACCATGAATCCAAGGATGGATAGCGCACAGAGCAGGAAATAAAGTACATTATGAATGTAGGCACCTACATTTGGTTTGGACGCATGATTTTCAACATTTACAGAAGATGCAGTTTCTTCGGCCACAACAAAGCTTGGGCACAGAACCAGGCAGCTGAGCATCTTTTTTGAAAACATGTGGAAAGGCAGCTGAGCAGCTTTGTCCTTAGAAGTTGAGGCAAAGAGCTTGCGACGGGCATTCTTGAGGCATGGTGATTTGCTAGATTGACATGTGGAAGTGCATTAGACATTTGTAAAGAAAGAGAGCCTAGAAAACATAGCAAAGGACAAAGGAGGGGTTGGTGCCTAGGTGTTTTAGGCATATGAGCCTCACCTTTCCCTTTGAAGGCAGAGATAGGAGTGTTCAGCTATGAAACTTATATAGTACAATATTATTTAGTATAACAGTAAGATCATGCGAAGTAAACTGAACATCAAGCAACAACATCATGCATACCTCATCCAAAGGTAATGTAGAAGGTGTGGTTGCTGGCACTACAGGGAAAGTCGGAAGCACAGGTAGTGCCTTGCCTGTATCCTCAGCAGAAGATGACGCTCCAGAACCATGTGGCGCATGACCAAATCTCAAAGGCGCAAGGTCAGTTTTGAAAGCATGATCAATCCTGTTGACTTGGAAGGACAACTGTGTGATTTTGTGTGTGCGTGAGAGAGAGAGAGAGAGAGAGAGAAGGCCTTTGAGTTGTCCATCACGATGCGGGGAAAAGTGGTTTGCCCCAAGAAGGTATATTCATCTGCGATTATCCGACATGATGCGGGACAAAGTGGTTTGCCACCTTGAAATGCTTTATTAAAAAATCTTATCTTTAATACTAACAATAAAAATGTTATTCAGACTTTTATTAACGTCTTGAAAACGCGCGTCTATATATAGTCTATCTAAGGCAAGCAAAGAATTTAATCCCGAGAATACTTTTGAAATTTTGGTTCGCGTCCTTCAATGGCGCCCCTCTTGTTCAAAAATTTCGGCCCAAAATAGGAAAAAGAAAAACAAAAAGAAAATCAGGCCCGACCCACGCAAAACCTATTCCCTCCCTTTCCCCTTCTCCTTCCCCGTCACACCGCCGTCAGGTCTCCCGCTCCGGCGATGGCGCCCCTTCCGCCTCTGCCTCCGCCTCCTCCTCGCCGACCACGCCCCTCCTGCAATCTCCCATGCATCCAAACCACTTTCTCCCCTCTCCCACCCCCACCTCCTGCACCTGCGAGGAGCGATTCGTCGAGGAACCGCTGAGCAAGGCCATCGACGCGTGCTCGATCCGGTGTCTCTGTTTCTCTCTCGTGCTCAATCCCGATCCACCCCCTTCTCTCGGCGCGGCGCATGCTGGAAAGCTCGCTGCTGCGGTGGGCCTTGTGTTGGAAATATGCCCTAGAGGCAATAATAAAAGCATTATTATTATATTTCCTTATTCATGATAATTGTCTTTATTCATGCTATAATTGTGTTATCCGGAAATCGTAATACATGTGTGAATAACAGACACCAACATGTCCCTAGTAAGCCTCTAGTTGACTAGCTCGTTGATCAACAGATAGTCATGGTTTCCTGACTATGGACATTGGATGTCATTGATAACGAGATCACATCATTAGGAGAATGATGTGATGGACAAGACCCAATCCTAAACATAGCACAAGATCGTATAGTTCGTTTGCTAGAGTTTTTCCAATGTCAAGTATCTTTTCCTTAGACCATGAGATCGTGTAACTCCCGGATACCGTAGGAGTGCTTTGGGTATACCAAACGTCACAACGTAACTGGGTGACTATAAAGGTAGACTACGGGTATCTCCGAAAGTGTCTGTTGGGTTGACATGGATCAAGACTGGGATTTGTCACTCCGTATGACGGAGAGGTATCACTGGGCCCACTCGGTAATGCATCATCATAATGAGCTCAAAGTGACCAAGTGTCTGGTCACGGGATCATGCATTACGGTACGAGTAAAGTGACTTGCCGGTAACGAGATTGAACGAGGTATTGGGATACCGACGATCGAATCTCGGGCAAGTAACATATCGATTGACAAAGGGAATTGCATACGGGGTTGATTGAATCCTCGACATCGTGGTTCATCCGATGAGATCATCATGGAGCATGTGGGAGCCAACATGGGTATCAAGATCCCGCTGTTGGTTATTGACCGGAGAGTCGTCTCGGTCATGTCTGCTTGTCTCCCGAACCCGTAGGGTCTACACACTTAAGGTTCGATGACGCTAGGGTTGTGAAGATATGTATATGCAGTAACCCGAATGTTGTTCGGAGTCCCGGATGAGATCCCGGACGTCACGAGGAGTTCCGGAATGGTCCGGAGGTAAAGAATTATATATAGGAAGTGCTGTTTCGGCCATCGGGACAAGTTTCGGGGTCACCGGTATTGTACCGGGACCACCGGAAGGGTCCCGGGGGTCCACCGGGTGGGGCCACCTATCCCGTGGGGCCCCATGGGCTGAAGTGGGAGGGAACCCAGCCCAAAGTGGGCTGGGGCGCCACTCCCCTAGGGCCCATGCGGCTAGGGTTGAGGGGAAACCCTAAAGGGGGCGCCCCCTTGCTTGGGGGGCAAGCCCCCCACCCTTGGCCGCCGCCCCCCCTGGGAGATTCCATCTCCTAGGGCCGGCGCTCCCCCTAGAACCCCTATATATAGTGGGGGAGAGGAGGGACTTCATAGACCAGCCCCTGGCGCCTCCCTCTCTCCCCGTTACGTCTCTCTCTCGTAGTATAGGCGAAGCCCTGCTACTCTGACGCCCTGCATCCACCACCACGCCGTCGTGCTGCTGGATCTTCATCAACCTCTCCTTCCCCCTTGCTGGATCAAGAAGGAGGAGACGTCTCCCGTCCCGTACGTGTGTTGAATGCGGAGGTGCCGTCCGTTCGGCGCTTGGTCATCGGTGATTTGGATCACGTCGTGTTCGACTACATCATCACCGTTCTTTGAACGCTTCCGCACGCGATCTACAAAGGTATGTAGATGCATCCGATGATTCGTTGCTACATGAACTCCTAGATGGATCTTGGTGAAACGAGTAGGAAAATTTTTGTTTTCTGCAACGTTCCCCATCAGTGGCATCATGAGCTAGGTCTATGCGTAGTTCTTCTTGCGCGAGTAGAACACAATTTGTTGTGGGTGTAGATTTGTCAACTTTCTTGCCGCTACTAGTCTTTTCTTGCTTCAGCGGCATTGTGGGATGAAGCGGCCCGGACCAACTTTACACGAACGCTTACGTGAGACCGGTTCCACCGACTAACATGCACTAGTTGCATAAGGTGGCTGGCGGGTGTCTGTCTCTCCCACTTTAGTTGGAGCGGATTCGATGAACAGGGTCCTTATGAAGGGTAAATAGAAGTTGACAAATCACGTTGTGGCTTTAACGTAGGTAAGAAGTCGTTCTTGCTAGAACCCTAAATTCAGCCACGAAAAACTTGCAACATCAATTAGAGGACGTCTAACTTGTTTTTTTGCAGCAAGTGGTTTGTGATATGATATGGCCAAAGTTGTGATGAATGATGAATGATCTATATGTGATGTACGAGATGTTCATGCTATTGTAATAGAAATCACGACTTGCATGTCGATGAGTATGACAACCGGCAGGAGCCATAGGAGTTGTCTTTATTCTTTTATATGACCTGCGTGTCATTGAGAAACGCCATGTAAATTACTTTACTTTATTGCTAAACGCGTTAGCCATAGTAGTAGAAGTAATAGTTGGCGAGCAACTTCATGGAGACACGATGATGGAGATCATGATGATGGAGATCATGGTGTCAAGCCCGTGACAAGATGATCATGGAGCCCCAAGATGGAGATCAAAGGAGCTATGTGATATTGGCCATATCATGTCACGTTTATTATTTGATTGCATGTGATGTTTATCATGTTTTGCATCTTGTTTACTTAGAACGACGGTAGTAAATAAGATGATCCCTCATAATAATTTCAAGAAGTGTTCCCCCTAACTGTGCACCGTTGCGACAGTTCGCTGTTTCAAAACACCACGTGATGATCGGGTGTTTTATTCAGACGTTCACATACAACGGGTGTAAGACAGATTTACACATGCAAACACTTAGGTTGACTTGACGAGCCTAGCATGTACAGACATGGCCTCGGAACACAGAAGACCGAAAGGTCGAGCATGAGTCGTATAGAAGATACGATCAACATGAAGATGTTCACCGATGTTGACTAGTCCGTCTCACGTGATGATCGGACACGGCCTAGTTAACTCGGATCATGTAATACTTAGATGACTAGAGGGATGTCTAATCTAAGTGGGAGTTCATTAATAATTTGATTAGATGAACTTAATTATCATGAACTTAGTCTAAAATATTTTACAATATGTCTTGTAGATCAAATGGCCCACGTAGTCCTCAACTTCAACGCGTTCCTAGAGAAAACCAAGCTGAAAGACGATGGCAGCAACTATACGGACTGGGTCCGGAACCTGAGGATCATCCTCATAGCTGCCAAGAAATATTATGTCCTACAAGCACCGCTAGGTGAAGCTCCCGTCCCACAGAACCAAGACGTTATGAACGCTTGGCAGACACGTGTTGACGACTACTCCCTCGTTCAGTGCGGCATGCTTTACAGCTTAGAGCCGGGGCTCCAAAAGCGTTTTGAGAGACATGGAGCATATGAGATGTTCGAAGAGCTGAAAATGGTTTTTCAAGCTCATGCCCGGATCGAGAGATATGAAGTCTCCGATAAGTTCTTCAGCTGTAAGATGGAGGAAAATAGTTCTGTCAGTGAGCACATACTCACTATGTCTGGGTTACATAACCGCTTGTCTCAGCTGGGAGTTAATCTCCCGGATGATGCGGTCATTGACAGAATCCTCCAGTCGCTTCCACCAAGCTACAAGAGCTTTGTGATGAACTTCAACATGCAGGGGATGCAAAAGACCATTCCTGAGTTGTTCTCGATGCTGAAATCAGCGGAGGTAGAAGTCAAGAAGGAACATCAAGTGTTGATGGTCAATAAAGCCACTAAGTTCAAGAAGGGCAAGGGTAAAAAGAACTTCAAGAAGGACGACAAGGAGGTTGCCGCGCCCGGCAAGCAAGCTGCCGGGAAGAAGCCAAAGAATGGACCCAAGCCCGAGACTGAGTGCTTTTATTGCAAGGGAAGCGGTCACTGGAAGCAGAACTGCCCTAAATACTTAGTAGACAAGAAGGCCGGCAAAACAAAAGGTATATGTGATATACATGTAATTGATGTGTACCTTACTAGTGTCCGTAGTAGCTCCTGGGTATTTGATACCGGTGCAGTTGCTCACATTTGTAACTCAAAGCAGGGGCTGCGGAATAAGCGGAAACTGGCAAAGGACGAGGTGACGATGCGCGTCGGGAATGGTTCCAAGGTCAATGTGATCGCCGTCGGCACGCTACCTCTATATCTACCTTCGGGATTAGTTTTAAACCTTAATAATTGTTATTTAGTGCCAGCTTTGAGCATGAACATTGTATCGGGATCTCGTTTAATTCGAGATGGCTACTCATTTAAATCCGAGAATAATGGTTGTTCTATTTATATGAAAGATATGTTTTATGGTCATGCTCCTATGGTGAATGGTTTATTCTTTATGAATCTCGAACGTAATACTACACATGTTCATAATGTGAGTACCAAAAGATTTAAGGTTGATAATGATAGTCCCACATACTTGTGGCACTGCCGCCTTGGTCACATAGGTGTCAAACGCATGAAGAAGCTCCATGCAGATGGACTTTTAGAGTCTCTTGATTATGAATCATTTGACATGTGCGAACCATGCCTCATGGGTAAGATGACCAAGACTCCGTTCTCAGGAACAATGGAGCGAGCAACCAACTTATTGGAAATCATACATACTGATGTGTGCGGTCCAATGAGTGTTGAGGCTCGTGGTGGCTATCGTTATGTTCTCACGCTCACTGATGATTTAAGTAGATATGGGTATATCTACTTAATGAAACACAAGTCTGAAACCTTTGAAAAGTTCAAGGAATTTCAGAGTGAGGTTGAAAATCAACGTGACAGGAAAATCAAGTTTCTACGATCAGATCGTGGAGGAGAATACTTGAGTCACGAATTTGGCACACACTTAAGAAAATGTGGAATAGTTTCACAACTCACGCCGCCTGGAACACCTCAGCGTAACGGTGTGTCCGAACGTCGTAATCGCACTCTATTAGATATGGTGCGATCTATGATGTCTCTTACCGATTTACCGCTATCTTTTTGGGGCTATGCTTTAGAGACTGCCGCATTCACTTTAAATAGGGCTCCGTCGAAATCCGTTGAGACGACACCGTATGAATTATGGTTTGGGAAGAAACCTTAGCTGTCGTTTCTAAAAGTTTGGGGATGCGATGCTTATGTTAAGAAACTTCAACCTGAAAAGCTCGAACCCAAGTCGGAAAAATGCGTCTTCATAGGATACCCAAAAGAAACTATTGGGTACACCTTCTACCTCAGATCCGAAGGCAAGATCTTTGTTGCCAAGAATGGATCCTTTCTAGAGAAGGAGTTTCTCTCGAAAGAAGTAAGTGGGAGGAAAGTAGAACTTGATGAAGTATTACCTCTTGAACCGGAAAATGGCGCAACTCAAGAAAATGTTCCTGAGGTGCCTGCACCAACTAGAGAGGAAGTTAATGATAATGATCAAGATACTTCTGATCAAGCTCCTACTGAAATTTGAAGGTCCACAAGGACACGTTCCGCACCAGAGTGGTACGACAACCCTGTCTTGGAAATCATGTTGTTAGACAACGGTGAACCTTCGAACTATGAAGAAGCGATGGCGGGCCCGGATTCCGACAAATGGCTAGAAGCCATGAAATCCGAGATAGTATCCATGTATGAAAATGAAGTATGGACTTTGACTAACTTGCCCGTTGAACGGCGAGCCATAGAAAATAAATGGATCTTTAAGAAGAAGACAGACGCGGATGGTAATGTGACCATCTATAAAGCTCGACTTGTCGCTAAGGGTTATCGACAAGTTCAAGGGGTTGACTACGATGAGATTTTCTCACCGGTAGCGAAGCTAAAGTCCGTCCGAATCATGTTAGCAATTGCTGCATTCTACGATTATGAGATATGGCAAATGGACGTCAAAACGGCATTCCTTAATGGTTTCCTTAAGGAAGAATTGTATATGATGCAGCCGGAAGGTTTTGTCGATCCTAAGAATGCTGACAAGGTGTGCAAGCTCCAACGCTCGATTTATGGGCTGGTGCAAGCATCTCGGAGTTGGAACATTCGCTTTGATGAGATGATCAAAGCGTTTGGGTTTACGTAGACTTATGGAGAAGCCTGCGTTTACAAGAAAGTGAGTGGGAGCTCTATAGCATTTCTCATATTATATGTAGATGACATACTTTTGATGGGAAATGATATAGAACTCTTGGACAACATTAAGGCCTACTTGAATAAGAGTTTTTCAATGAAGGACCTTGGAGAAGCTGCTTATATATTAGGCATCAAGATCTACAGAGATAGATCAAGACGCCTCATAGGTCTTTCACAAAGCACATACCTTGATAAAATATTGAAGAAGTTCAATATGGATCAGTCTAAGAAGGGGTTCTTGCCTGTGTTGCAAGGTGTGAAATTGAGCTCAGCTCAATGTCCGACCACGGCAGAAGATATAGAAGAGATGAGTGTCATCCCCTATGCCTCAGCCATAGGTTCTATTATGTATGCCATGCTGTGTACCAGACCTGATGTAAACCTTGCCGTAAGTTTGGTAGGAAGGTACCAAAGTAATCCTGGCAAGGAACACTGGACAGCGGTCAAGAATATCCTGAAGTACCTGAAAAGGACTAAGGAAATGTTTCTCGTTTATGGAGGTGACGAAGAGCTCGTCGTAAAGGGTTACGTCGACGCTAGCTTCGACACAGATCTGGATGACTCAAAGTCACAAACCGGATACGTGTATATTTTGAATGGTGGGGCAGTAAGCTGGTGCAGTTGCAAGCAGAGCGTCATGGCGGGATCTACATGTGAAGCGGAGTACATGGCAGCCTCGGAGGAAGCACATGAAGCAATATGGGTGAAGTAGTTCATCACCGACCTAGGAGTCATACCCAATGCGTCGGGGCCAATCAAACTTTTCTGTGACAACACTGGAGCTATTGCACTTGCCAAGGAGCCCAGGTTTCACAAGAAGACAAGGCACATCAAGCATCGCTTCAACTCCATTCGTGAAAATGTTCAAGATGGAGACATAGATATTTGTAAAGTACATACGGACCTGAATGTAACAGATCCGTTGACTAAACCTCTCCCTAGAGCAAAACATGATCAACACCAGAATTCCATGGGTGTTCGATTCATCACAATGTAACTAGATTATTGACTCTAGTGCAAGTGGGAGACTGTTGGAAATATGCCCTAGAGGCAATAATAAAAGCATTATTATTATATTTCCTTATTCATGATAATTGTCTTTATTCATGCTATAATTGTGTTATCCGGAAATGTAATACATGTGTGAATAACAGACACCAACATGTCCCTAGTAAGCCTCTAGTTGACTAGCTCGTTGATCAACAGATAGTCATGGTTTCCTGACTATGGACATTGGATGTCATTGATAACGAGATCACATCATTAGGAGAATGATGTGATGGACAAGACCCAATCCTAAACATAGCACAAGATCGTATAGTTCGTTTGCTAGAGTTTTTCCAATGTCAAGTATCTTTTCCTTAGACCATGAGATCGTGTAACTCCCGGATACCGTAGGAGTGCTTTGGGTATACCAAACGTCACAACGTAACTGGGTGACTATAAAGGTAGACTACGGGTATCTCCGAAAGTGTCTGTTGGGTTGACATGGATCAAGACTGGGATTTGTCACTCCGTATGACGGAGAGGTATCACTGGGCCCACTCGGTAATGCATCATCATAATGAGCTCAAAGTGACCAAGTGTCTGGTCACGGGATCATGCATTACGGTACGAGTAAAGTGACTTGCTGGTAACGAGATTGAACGAGGTATTGGGATACCGACGATCGAATCTCAGGCAAGTAACATATCGATTGACAAAGGGAATTGCATACGGGGTTGATTGAATCCTCGACATCGTGGTTCATCCGATGAGATCATCGTGGAGCATGTGGGAGCCAACATGGGTATCCAGATCCCGCTGTTGGTTATTGACCGGAGAGTCGTCTCGGTCATGTCTGCTTGTCTCCCGAACCCGTAGGGTCTACACACTTAAGGTTCGGTGACGCTAGGGTTGTGAAGATATGTATATGCAGTAACCCGAATGTTGTTCGGAGTCCCGGATGAGATCCCGGACGTCACGAGGAGTTCCGGAATGGTCCGGAGGTAAAGAATTATATATAGGAAGTGCTGTTTCGGCCATCGGGACAAGTTTCGGGGTCACCGGTATTGTACCGGGACCATCGGAAGGGTCCCGGGGGTCCACCGGGTGGGGCCACCTATCCCGGGGGGCCCCATGGGCTGAAGTGGGAGGGAACCCAGCCCAAAGTGGGCTGGGGCGCCACTCCCCTAGGGCCCATGCGGCTAGGGTTGAGGGGAAACCCTAAAGGGGGCGCCCCCTTGCTTGGGGGGCAAGCCCCCCACCCTTGGCCGCCGCCCCCCTGGGAGATTCCATCTCCTAGGGCCGGCGCCCCCCCTAGCACGCCTATATATAGTGGGGGAGAGGAGGGACTTCATAGACCAGCCCCTGGCGCCTCCCTCTCTCCCCGTTACGTCTCTCTCTCGTAGTATAGGCGAAGCCCTGCTACTCTGACGCCCTGCATCCACGACCACGCCGTCGTGCTGCTGGATCTTCATCAACCTCTCCTTCCCCCTTGCTGGATCAAGAAGGAGGAGATGTCTCCCGTCCCGTACGTGTGTTGAACGCGGAGGTGCCGTCCGTTCGGCGCTTGGTCATCGGTGATTTGGATCACGTCGTGTTCGACTACATCATCACCGTTCTTTGAACGCTTCCGCACGCGATCTACAAAGGTATGTAGATGCATCCGATGACTCGTTGCTAGATGAACTCCTAGATGGATCTTGGTGAAACGAGTAGGAAATTTTTTGTTTTCTGCAACGTTCCCCAACACCTTGACGGCGGCGAGCAGGGAGCCGGCGAGGTAGACCACAAGGGCCGTCATGGGCTCCACCTGCGCCCTCTTGCCGGCGGACTGCTGGTCGCCTCGGCCTCCCGCAGCATCTCCGACTGGCACAAGCTGCAGGTCCTGGGTGAGGTATCCACTCCCCTCTCCTTCCTTCCCCTTCCTGTCGAATGTGTGTGTGTAATGTATAGCAAACAATCCTGCTGTTGTGAGAACTATAAGCATAGTCTCAAGGCACAATCATAGTTCAAATAAACCTCTACCAACGTTAGATGTTGATTGTCTTATTTATGGGATGTTTTATTATGTGTGATGACTGGTTGTGGCTGGCTGGAAAATACTGGAATTTCGGTAGGATGCTACTTTCATACCACTTGACCGACCAGATTTCTTGTTAAATTGGAGAGAAAGAAAGATTGCAACCTATGTTATGCGGGAAGATTGCAAATCTTACATTTTTCTTCAACATGTGATACCTTAGATTTTACTTTGTCTTGATGTTTGGATTCTGCCGCGATTTGGCGCTTCCGCTGGTGATATGACTCTGTCCTTGTGTGTTTGCATCCCGACGAAGAAGCTGATTGTCGAGTGCCAGGTGGCTGGCCTGGGGGTGCTCACCAATGCCTACAACTTCTATTGGCTCCCAAGAGCGCATCCACATGTATGCTTTTATTGGCTGCCTCCAGCTGCTACCACGCATACATAACCACTCGGTTCCTCTTCCTCTGCTCTCTCTTATCCTCTGTGTGCCCATGGCCATCGAGCCATGGCAGGAGTACGTCATGGGTTGAGTCCTGCAACCATATATAGAAGTTAAAGTAATTAGGCCAACCCGGCATGTCTATTTGCTTTGAGAACCAGAAAATCTCTGTAACCCTTAATGATCAGATGCGTGTGTGTATAGCAAACAATCTTGCTGTGGTGAAGACTGTAAGCATAGTCTGAAGGCATTCGAAGTAAAAAAGTAAACTTGTTACCAACTTTAGACGTTGATTGCCTTATTTATGTTTTATGTGTGATAACTGATTAGATATGATGCAAAATACTGGAAGTTCGCTAGGATGCTACTTTCATACCATCCTGCTGACTGATTAGATTTGTTGTTAAATTGGAGAGAAACAAAGATTGCAACCTATGTCTGGAAGATGGTAAATCTTATATTTTTCTTCAGCTTTTGATCCCTTAGATTTTACCTTGTTTTGATGTTTGAATTCTGTCGTGATTTGGTGCTTTAGCTGGTGATATGACTCTGTAGTTGTGTGCTTGCAGCCCGGAGCAGAAGCTGGTTCATGAGTGCCAGGCGGTTGACCAGGTGGTGCTCACCAACGCCTACCGCTCCTAATGTCTGCCAAGAGCTTATCCACATGTATGCTCTTACTGGTTGCCTCAAGCCACTACTTCCTCATGCATACATAACCACTCGGTTCCTGTTCCTTTGCTCTCTCTTATGCTTTGTGTGCCCATGGCCATCGAGCCGTGGCAACAGTATGTCGCATTGAGTCCTGCAACGATAGAAGTTAAATTGATTAGGGAAACCCAACATGTCTATTTGCTTGTAAAATGCTTTATAATCTCTGTCGCACTTGATGATCAGTTACACCCCATTGACCTCTTTTTTCCTACGCGTGCCAGCCCATATGTTGTTACTTGTCCAGTACTCCCTCCATCCCATAATATATGAGTCTTTTTGACAGTACACTAGTGTAAAAAACACTCTTATATTATGGAACGGAAGGAGTAGCATTTTCTGCTTTTGAGTATTCTTACCCTTTTTGTAACATCGCAGTGATATCTACACCGAACTACAATTTTTCTTTTCATATGAATTGTGATCTTGATCTGTGATTAAGGGCCAAAAGTGTAGGAATTTCTTTATGATTGTTAACTGTTAAGACTTGATAGTGTTTATCTGTTCTGGCAAATCAACCGATGCCCTTACATAGTCAGAATTCAGAATGCGTTCAACAGTCCAGTATAGCATTTCTTGGATAACAAGCAGATTTGAACTAACTTTGACATCCATCTAGTAATTAAGCACATAAATGTCCACATCAAATGGTTTATTTTAATTAACCTATATGCTCATATATGCAGGCAAGGCAGTCCGGCGTCCCGCCCCCCAAGATGCGGGTATGCATGCTCGGTGATGCCAAGCATGTGGGGGAAGTATGTGCCATTTACTGGTATTGCTAAGCAATTCTCCTTCTCTCTATAACATAGTTTGATGGTCATGATGTACAAACAAGTAATGTTTGGTTCTTAGTTCTTACTGCAATACGCATTGTCGATTGGTGCAAAACTAGTGAATTTCAAATTGTATAACTACCGAGAGGGTAGTCAGGCTAGATGAGGATGACACTGGAGTCCGGTGGTCGGATTTCTTGTTATCAGGCAGTGTTCAATTTCTCTCTCTGCCTACTCCATGCTATGACAGTTTCCCTGTATTGCTGCCATTTGAAGAATTTTATGCTTACCATGGTCTGCTTTTATGAAGTGATATGATTGTTTGGTACCTACTAGGGCTATTTTTCCTCTGTATACATCTACATGCTTAGAAAAAGTTGGGCTATTTCTCTGTTGATGGTATCACTGTATTTGCTGCTTTATGATTGCGCGTGGGGCTGCTTGAGACTATTTTTGTGCCTTACATGTTTATTACTCCCTCTGTAAAGAAATATAAGAGCATCTGGATCACTAAAATTAGTGATCTGAACGCTCTTATATTTCTTTACGGAGGGAGTACTTAATTTTTAATATGGAGGTATTGTCTGGTTGCCTTCTTTTACAAGGCACTGACTGCTTGTACACAGCCTGATGTGAAGATGTTAATGGATATTAAAATAATATTTTTAAGTGCCAATCACATGTTTGATAGATCAGTCTATGATTCTACTGTATATGTGTGTACATCATGAGTTTCTCGAGCAACCCTGTCCCTTCTAACAGAATTATAAAATGAAAGTCATGTTTCTGTAACTAAATCTTATAGTTAATAATCTCGGACTTGTTTTTGTGATTGCCATGTTCAGCTGCATCACAACCTTCATGTCTGGCTAGTGGCTACTATGGCGCTTGATGGACTACCTCCTCAGCCACTACCTTGGTTTCGTACACAGCATGACGACAATGGTTTTGCTGCAACCGTGCCAGTGGTGACTGCCGCTTGGTTCTGGTGAGTCCCTGGTCTCCCCTCTCTCTCCATGTGCTTTGAGATGGTCCAGCCATGGAGTCGGTTGTGATACTGGCCATTGAGCCAATGATTTAGGGTTCGGTTATGTGGTTATGCAACGTGTGGTAATTTGCGTCCGAGGCATTTCAGTGATGCCACTCTTTTTCACGTTGAAGATCTGATGCATCCCCACCATGGATGTCTTTTGTACTAGCAATTTCTTTCTTTCAAAAAATCTTCGTTTTGGGCTTTAATGTGCGAGAGATGAGATTATGAATGCAATTAATTTCATTATTGGTTTGATTGGCTGATATGATGGCCCAAATACTGAGCTGAATCTGATGATCCTCTTGTTTTCACAAAAAGGCATCTGTTTTTGTTTGCATCTTAATTTCATTATTTTCCCGGCTTTGTATTTGGTAGAGTTATTTCATTTATCAATGAATGGTTATTTTCTTGTTCAGTATACGATGATCAATTGTGACACCCGAATAATTAAGCTAAAGTAAGCACACACTAATGGTGCCATGTCATCGCAATTAATTTTCTAAAAATCACTTTGATCCAAACCCAAGTAATTCAAATTTAAAGTACAAGTCAAATATTTACATCCTCAAACATGCAAACAAAATAGTTCATAATATTACTAATATTCAATAGGTATTTGTCATGAAGAAACCCACATCAAATGAATTCTTAAATTGACCCTAGAGATATTTTAGGTGGTCCAACAACATTTAAAATTGGAATTTAAAATAAACAATAATTTAAACATTTACAAATAAAATAAAGTTTTGTGTGTGGCCTCAAAATGTTTCCTTGAATCTAAGTGCCATCTTTTGTCAGTAACAAAAATCATTTGCCCACTCAATTAAGAGATAACGAGCTATATTATTTAGTAGATAGGGAAAGATTAAAACTATTATGCGCTATGCACTTTAAGCCCAGTGATACAGTGCAACCCAGCCCGCCTAGACTACCTCCTCCCTCGCTACAGAGCAGGAGCATGGCGTGGCGGACATCCACCCCGCCGAGGCCACCGTGTCAGCCATCCCATGGGTCCCCGGGGTGGATAAGTGCCTCCCTCGACGCCTCTCTCCCACTGTGAACCCTAGCTCGATCCCCTTCGCTCCCTCACCCTCTACCTCCCCTCCTCAGATCCCCTCCTTCCCGAGCTCCGCCATGGACGCGTCGCTGGCGTAGCCATCGCCGTTGCCCTCCCCGCTGCCGGAGACCGCGCCAGGGGCACCGCCTTCGTCGCCTACTTCGACTACGTGGGCGAGCTCGGGCCGAAAGCCACCCATGTGCCCGCTGCCTCCCCGTCCTCAACCTCCGTCCGCCCCAGATCGTCGCCGCCTTCTTCGACGCCGGCCACCTCAGCTGCTCCTAAGCCACTCGATGGGCCTCCTTGTGCCTGCTCGGTGAGCACCTCCTCTCCCCTCCCGTTCTTGCGCCGCAGGCCGCCGTCCCCGAGTTCATCCGAGCCCCCCGCGTACGCATACGCGTACGTGCATGCGTGTTGTGCTGCTCCTGTGCCGCTGCTCCGTCGTGGTTGCCCGCCTACGCGTCGCGAGCGCCGCGACCCGCGTCGTCCCTAGCCCTCTCCTCTGCCTCGCCTCGCGGGCACTCGGGCTCACCGGCGCCCTGCCCGCGTCCGCCCGCTTGCTCTGCTGCTGCACTCGCCCCAGCGCGCCCCCTACTCCTCCTCCCGTCCCACGCGCGGTGCTGTTGCTTCTGCATCTGCTGCTGCGGCCGCCCCGTTCGCGAGCTCCATCGGTCGCGGCCTCGCCTTGTGCGTGCATCGCGTGCTCGTGCGCGTCTCCTGCAGCCACCTGCGCCCATCGCCGCTCCCGCTTGTGCCTGCCTACGTGTGGCTTCGCCCGTGCCCTCGCGTGCCCCGCGCTGCTCTGCTTGTGGCTGCTGTTGCGCCTCGCTCGGCTGCAGCGCCCGAGCCACGCCGTTGCTTACTGTACTGCTGATGCTAGTTACTGTAGCGGCTACTAGCTAGCTTTTCTGATTATACATTGACTAACCCTCTAGACATCCTCTAAACAACGTCTAAACAGCTGTTAACTTGGGTGAAATTAATATGAGTAGAAAGTATACTTGAAAAACTTCATTTTATCCCACTGGACCAAATCCTTTCGATGCATGGTTTAAATCCTACAAAAATCACAAAATGCTAAGTTTTGTTAAGTGAAAAAACCCGAAAACAACTTTATTTTCATAGCTACTTTAGAGCTGTTGATGATCAAGCAAATGAACTCTAATTTGGACGAAAGTGCTACTATCTTGTATATGACAGAAAAACGCTCAAAATTGATATAAGGCATATAATCATAGGAGGTACAGATTCATAGTTGTAGCCTTTTGAAAACAGCTAAAAGATGTTTAAAACTAACAAATTCTCAGACTTAGCAAAATTTCAGGAATTTTCAGAATATTGCTAAAACTTTGAAAAATCATAGAAATTAATCCGTAACTTGGATGAAAAAGTTTTCTACATGAAAGTTGCTCGGAATGATGAGACGAATCCAAACACGCGGTCCGTTCATGTGTCACATGCCCCTATCATAGTGAACATGGAACTTTCCCCCTCCGTTTCAACTGTCCGAAAATGCCTAACTTCGGGAAAACATTCCCGGATGTTATTCCCCTTCGTCGGTATCGGGTAGCCCTGCGTTAGAACACCCATAGCGCTGCTTGTTGCCTTGTCATGTTTAGTATTACACTTGTTTGCTCTGTATTTATTGTTTCTTCCCCCTCTTCTCTCCGGTAGACCCCGAGACCGCTGCCGATGCCGCTGTGATCGACTACGTCAACGACGACCCTTCTTCCCTTTCAACAGAGCTTCCAGGCAAGCCCCCCTTCGATCACCAGATATCGCCTATTCTTCTCTCTACTGCTTGCATTAGAGTAGTGTAGCATGTTACTGCTTTCCGTTATCCTATCCTGATGCATAGCTTGTCCTTGATACTACTGTTGATACCTTTACCTGCAATCCTAAATACTTAGTATAGGATGCTAGTGTTCCATCAGTGACCCTACACTCTTGTCTGTCTGCCATGCTATACTACTGGGCCGTGATCACATCGGGAGGTGATCACGGGCATATACTATATACTTTACACTGTTACATTTCCTGTGGTACTGTTCGGAGTTGGGGGCTGAAGGGGCAGGTGGCTCCATCCCGGTAGAGGTGGGCCTGGGTTCCCGACGGCCCCCGACTGTTACTTTGTGGCGGAGCGACAGGGCAGGTTGAGACCACCTAGGAGAGAGGTGGGCCTGGCCCTGGTCGGCGTTCGCGGATACTTAACACATTTAACGAGATCTTGGTATTTGATCTGAGTCTGGCCACTGGCCTATACGCACTAACCATCTACGCGGGGACAGTTATGAGCACTCGATGTCGTGGTATCAGCCAAAGCCTTCGTGGCGTCAGCGACTGAGCGGCGTGTGCCGGATTGGAACGTAAGCCTGCTCTTGTATTAAGGGGGCTAGTTCTGCTTCCGGCCGCCCTCGCAACATGCAGGTGTGCAATGGGCGATGGGCCCAGACCCCTGCGCCATAGGATTTAGACCGGCGTGCTGACCTCTCTATTGTGCCTAGGTAGGGCTGCGACGTGTTGATCTTCCGAGGCCGGGCATGACCCAGGAAAGTGTGTCCGGCCAAATGGGATCGAGCGTGTTGGGTTATGTGGTGCACCCCTGCAGGGAAGTTAATCTATTCAAATAGCCGTGATCTTCGGTAATAGGATGACTTGGAGTTGTACCTTGACCTTATGACAACTAGAACCGGATACTTAATAAAACTCACCCTTCCAAGTGCCAGATACAACCGGTGATCGCTCTCTCACAGGGCGACGAGGGGTGGATCATCGAATAGGATTATGCTACACGATGCTACTTGGTGAACTTACCTTCTGTTCTCTTCTACATGCTGCAAGATGGAGGTGGCCAGAAGCGTAGTCTTCGATAAGACTAGCTATCCCCCTCTTATTCCGGCATTCTGCAGTTCAGTCCACATATGATACCCCTTTTCCATTTGATACCAATGCACACATATGTAGTGTAGCTCCTTGCTTGCGAGTACTTTGGATGAGTACTCATGGTTGCTTTTATCCCCCTTTTCTCTTTTCCTATATCCGATTGTTGCGACCAGACGTTGGAGTCCAGGAGCCAGACGCCACCGTTGTCGACGACTACTACTACTCGGGAGGTGCCTACTACTACGTGCAGCCCGCTGACGACGACCAGGAGTAGTTTAGGAGGATCCCAGGCAGGAGGCCTGCACCTCTTTCGATCTGTATCCCAGTTTGTGCTAGCCTTCTTAAGGCAAACTTGTTTAACTTATGTCTGTACTCAGATATTGTTGCTTCCGCTGACTCGTCTATGATTGAGCTCTTGTATTCGAGCCCTTGAGGCCCCAGGCTTGTAATATGATGCTTGTATGACTTATTTTCATTTGTAGAGTTGTGTTGTGATATCTTCTCGTGAGTCCCTGATTGTGATCGTACACGTTTGCGTGTATGATTAGTGTACGGTCAAATCGGGGGCGTCACATCAATGATTAATTCCCCTATTGGTTTGATGGGCCAACATGATGGCATAAATACTGAACCGAATCTGACCATCCTCCTTGGCTCTCTATGAGAAGTAATTGACTTTGTTAAGCTTTCTTCAGTTTCAGAATGTCACGAATTCTATTTTGGAAAGAAATTAAACTGAATGCAGGTCCCATGCTTCCATTACCCTCTTTCTTTCTCCATGAAATAAATTAAACAGTTTAAAATGAACGTATGGTTTGTGCTTCTGAACTACCTTAATTGTAGCTTGCTGCACAGCATGCTAAAAATAACCCCATAGTTTAAAATGCAACTTTTTTTATACATAGGTATGGAAACCACAACCCTATTCACATGGTTTAGTCAGTACTACACTAACCTGAATGATGCGGCACAATACATGGACATTTGCACAACTTATTATCCATCCATAATCATAGAGATTTTGGCCTACTGTTTTCCTGAAGTTTATAGCCTTAATGTGCTAAGAACATGAAGCCTATGGAGATTCTCTCTTGCTCTCTGAGATGGTGCTGGCCATTGAGCTTGGTTGTTGTGATGCACAACCATGTCAGTTGTTTCCGAATGGAGGGAGTAGTAACTAGTGTTGTTGCAGTTGAATAGTCTTTTGGTGCTATCATCAATATGGTGCATATGTAGCCGGGCTTTAGGTAATGAAATGCATAGTGTTTTTTTCTATTTAATTTTACGTTTGCTTTGGCATGCTATATTGTCCGTCCTTTTGTTGGAAATATGCCCTAGAGGCAATAATAAATTAGTTATTATTATATTTCCTTGTTCATGATAATCGTTTATTATCCATGCTATAATTGTATTGATAGGAAACTCAGATACATGTGTGGATACATAGACAACACCATGTCCCTAGTAAGCCTCTAGTTGACTAGCTCGTTGATCAATAGATGGTTACGGTTTCCTGACCATGGACATTGAATGTCATTGATAACGGGATCACATCATTAGGAGAATGATGTGATGGACAAGACCTAATCCTAAGCCTAGCACAAAGATCGTATAGTTCGTATGCTAAAGCTTTTCTAATGTCAAGTATCATTTCCTTAGACCATGAGATTGTGCAACTCCCGGATACCGTAGGAGTGCTTTGGGTGTATCAAACGTCACAACGTAACTGGGTGGCTATAAAGGTGCATTACAGGTATCTCCGAAAGTGTCTGTTGGGTTGGCACGAATCGAGACTGGGATTTGTCACTCCGTGTAAACGGAGAGGTATTTCTGGGCCCACTTGGTAGGACATCATCATATGCGCAATGTGACCAAGGAGTTGATCATGGGATGATGTGTTACGGAACGAGTAAAGAGACTTGCCGGTAATGAGATTGAACTAGGTATTGGATACCGACGATCGAATCTCGGGCAAGTAACATACCGCTAGACAAAGGGAATTGTATACGGGATTGATTAAGTCCTTGACATCGTGGTTCATCCGATGAGATCATCGTGGAACATGTGGGAGCCAACATGGGTATCCAGATCCCGCTGTTGGTTATTGACCGGAGAACGTCTCGGTCATGTCTGCATGTCTCCCGAACCCGTAGGGTCTACACACTTAAGGTTCGGTGACGCTAGGGTTGTAGAGATATTAGTATGCGGTAACCCGAATGTTGTTCGGAGTCCCGGATGAGATCCCGGACGTCACGAGGAGTTCCGGAATGGTCCGGAGGTAAAGAATTATATATAGGAAGTGCTATTTCGGCCATCGGGACAAGTTTCGGGGTCATCGGTATTGTACCGGGACCACCGGAAGGATCCCGGGGGTCCACCGGGTGGGGCCACCTGCCCCGGGGGCCACATGGGCTGTAGGGGGTGTGCCTTGGCCTATATGGGCCAAGGGCACCAGCCCCAAGAGGCCCATGCGCCAAGAGAAGAGAAAAAGGGGAGAGTCCTAAAGGGGGAAGGCACCTCCGAGGTGCCTTGGGGAGGATGGACTCCTCCCCACCCTTGGCCGCACCCTTCCTTGGAGGAAGGGGAAAGGGCTGCGCCTCCCCCTCTCCCTTGGCCCTATATATAGTGGGGAAAAAGGAGGAGCAAACCAATCTAAGGCCTGGCGCCTCCCTCTCCCTCCCGTGACACATCTTCCTCCTCCCGCAGCGCTTAGCGAAGCCGTGTTGGAATCCCGCTACTTCCACCACGCCGTCGTGCTGCTGGATCTCCATCAACCTCTCTCTCCTCCTTGCTGGATCAAGGCATGGGAGACGTCTCCGTTCCGTACGTGTGTTGAACGCGGAGGTGCCGTCCGTTCGGCGCTAGGATCATCGGTGATTTGAATCACGACGAGTACGACTTCATCAACCCCGTTCACTTGAACGCTTCCGCATAGCGATCTACAAGGGTATGTAGATGCACTCTCCTTCCCCTCGTTGCTGGTTTCTCCATAGATAAATCTTGGAGATACGTAGGAAAATTTTGAATTTCTGCTACGTTCCCCAACAGTGGTATCAGAGCTAGGTCTATTGCGTAGATTCTATGCACGAGTAGAACACAAAGTTGTTGTGGGCGTTGATTTTGTTCAATATGCTTGCCGTTACTAGTCTTATCTTGATTCGGTGGTATTGTGGGATGAAGCGGCCCGGACCAACCTTACACGTACTCTTACGTGAGACCGGTTCCACCGACAAACATGCACTAGTTGCATAAGGTGGCTGGCGAGTGTCTGTCTCTCCCACTTTAGTCGGATCGGATTCGCTGAAAAGGGTCCTTATGAAGGGTAAATAGCAATTGGCATATCACGTTGTGGTTTTGTGTAGGTAAGAAACGTTCTTGCTAGAAACCCATAGCAGCCACGTAAAACATGCAAACAACAATTAGAGGACGTCTAACTTGTTTTTGCAGGGTATGCTATGTGATGTGATATGGCCAAAAGGATGTGATGAATGATATATGTGATGTATGAGATTGATCATGTTCGTGTAAAAGATGATCATGGAGCCCCAAGATGGAGATCAAAGGAGCTATATGATATTGGCCATATCATGTCACTATTAGTTGATTGCATATGATGTTTATCATGTTTATACATCTTATTTGCTTAGAACGACGGTAGTAAATAAGATGATCCCTCATTAAAATTTCAAGAAGTGTTCTCCCCTAACTGTGCACCGTTGCTACAGTTCGTCGTTTCGAAGCACCACGTGATGATCGGGTGTGATAGATCCTTACGTTCACATACAACGGGTGTAAGACAGATTTACACACGCAATACACTTAGGTTGACTTGACGAGCCTAGCATGTGCATAGACATGGCCTCGGAACACAAAAGACCGAAAGGTCGAGCATGAGTCGTATAGAAGATACGATCAACATGAAGATGTTCACCGACGTTGACTAGTCCGTGTCACGTGATGATCGGACACGGCCTAGTTGACTCGGATCATGTAATCGCTTAGATGACTAGAGGGATGTCTATCTGAGTGGGAGTTCATAAGATGAACTTAATTATCCTGAACATAGTCAAAAGGATTTTGCAAATTATGTCGTAACTCACGCTATAGTTCTACTGTTTAGATATGTTCCTAGAGAAAAAAATTAGTTGAAAGTTGATAGTAGCAATTATGCGGACTAGGTCCGTAAACTGAGGATTGTCCTCATTGCTTCATAGAAGGCTTATGTCCTTAATGCACCGCTCGGTGTGTTGAACCTCGAACGTCGTCTGTGGATGTTGCGAACATCTGACATACGCGTTTTGATAACTACGTGATAGTTCAGTTAAATGGTTTA
Source organism: Triticum urartu (assembly GCF_056163025.1). Taxonomy (NCBI): domain Eukaryota; kingdom Viridiplantae; phylum Streptophyta; class Magnoliopsida; order Poales; family Poaceae; genus Triticum; species Triticum urartu. Next base: position 106,291,674 of record NC_141875.1, on the reverse strand, counting down.
GAATTGAGGCACCAAAGATGTTTTGAAACGTCGCGAAACATATGAGATGTTTCGAGGGCTGAAATTGGAATTTCAGGCTCGTGCCCACGTAAGAGGTGTAAGACCTCCGACGATTTTCTTAACCTGCAAACTAAGGAGAAAAGCTCAATTGTTGAGCTTGTGCTCAGATTGTCTGAGTACAACAGTCGCTTGAATCGAGTGGGAGTTGATCTTCTAGATGAAATAGTGATGGTTCTCCGATGTCATTACCACCAAGATGCTTGAGCTTCGTGATGAACTATAATATATCAGGGACATATATGATGATCCTTGAGATATTCGCGATGTTTGACACCACGAAAGTAGAAATCAAGAAGGAGCATCAATTGTTGATGGTTAGTGAAACCACTAGTTTCAAGAAGGTCAAGGGCAAGAAGGGATACTTCATGAAACGGCAATTCAGCTGCTGCTCTAGTGAAGAAACCCAAGGTTGAACCCAAACCCGAGACTAAGTGCTTCTGTAATAAGGGGAACAGCCACTGGAGCAGAATTACCCTAGATACTTGGTAGATGAGAGGGCTGGCAAGGTCGATAGAAGTATATTGGATATACATTGTGTTGATGTGTACTTTACTAGTACTCCTAGTAGCACCAGGGTATTAGATACCGGTTCGGTTGCTAAGTGTTAGTAACTCGAAATAAAAGCTACGAATGAACGAAGACTAGCTAAAGGTGAGCTGACGATATGTGTTGGAAGTGTTTCCAATGTTGATATGATCAAGCATCGCACGCTCCCTCTACCATCGAGATTGGTGTTTGCGTTGAGCATAGACATGACTGGATTATGTCTATCGCAATACGGTTATTAATTTAAGGAGAATAATGGTTACTCTCTTTATTTGAATAATACCTTCAATGGTCTTGCACCTAAAATGAATGGTTCATTGAATCTCGATCATAGTGATACACATGTTCATGCCAAAAGATATAAGATAGTAATGATAGTACCACCTACTTGTGGCACTGCCACGTAAGTCATATCGGTATAAAATGCATGAAGAAGCTCCATGTTGATGGATCTTTGGGCTCACTCGTTTTTGAAAAGTTTGAGGCATGCGAACCATGGCTATTGGTGTATATGCATGAAGAAACTCCATGTAAATGGAGCGTTTGGACTCACTTGATTTTGAATCACTTGAGACATGCAAATCATACCACATGGGCAAGATGACTGAAAGCCTCGTTTTCAGTAAAATGGAACTAGAAAGCAACTTGTTGGAAGTAATACATTTTGATGTGTGCAGTCCAATGAGTGCTGAGGCATGTAGTGGATATCGTTATGTTCTTACTTCACAGATGATTTGAGTAGATGTTGAGTATATTTACTTGATGAATCACGAGTCTGAATTATCGAAAGATTCAAGTAATTTCAGGGTGAAGTTGAAAGATCATCGTGACAAGAGGATAAAATATCTATGATATGATCATAGAGATGAATATCTGAATTACGAGTTTGGCACAGAATTAAGACATTGTGGAAATTGTTTCACAACTAATACAGCCTGGAACACCATAGTGTGATGGTGTGTCCGAACATCATAACTGCACCCTATTGGATATGATGCATACCATGATGTCTCTTATCGAATTACCACGATAGTTTATGTGTTAGGCATTAAAGACAACCACATTCACTTTAAAAGGGGCACCACGTAATTCCGATGAGATGACACCATATGAACTATGGTTTAGAGAAACCTAAGCTGTCATTTCTTAAAAGTTTGGGGCTGCGACACTTATGTGAAAAAGTTTCAGGCTGATAAGCTCGAACCCAAAGCGGATAAATGCATCTTCATAGGACACCCAAAACAGTTGGGTATACCTCCTGTCTCAGATCCGAAAGCAATAAGGGATTGTTTCTAGAATCGGGTCCTTTCTCGAGGAAAAGTTTCTCTCGAAGGAATTGAGTGGGAGGATGGTGGAGACTTGATGAGGTTATTGAACCGTCACTTCAACTAGTGTATAGCAGGGCACAAAGAGTTGTTCCTGTGGCACCTACACCAATTGAAGTGGAAGCTTATGATAGTGATCATGAAACTTCAGATCAAGTCACTACCAAACCTCGTGGGATGACAAGGATGCGTACTACATCAGAGTGGTACGTAATCCTGTCTTGGAAGTCATGTTGCTAGACAACAATGAACCTACGAGCTATGGAGAAGCGATGGTGGGCCCGGATTCCGATAAATGGCTCAAGTCCATAAAATCCGAGAGAGGATCCATGTATGAAAACAAAGTGTAGACTTTGGCAGAACAGCTCGATGGTCGTAAGGCTGTTGAGTGCAGATGGATTTTAAAAGGGAGACGGACAATGATGGTAGGTATCACCATTAAGAAAGCTCGACTTGTCGTTAAGATGTTTTCCGACAAGTTCAAGGAGTTGACTACGATGAGACTTTCTCACTCGTAGCGATGCTAAGAGTCTGTTGGAATTATATTAGCGATTACTGCATTATTTATGAAATCTTGCAGATAGGATGTCAAAAAACATTGTTTCCTCGACATTTTTTTTGAGGAAAGGTTGTATGTGATACAAACCGGAAGGTTTTGTCAATCCTGAAAGATGCTAATAAGTATGCAAAGCTCCAGCAATCCTTCTAGGGACTGGAGTAAGCATCTCGGAGTTGGAATGTATGCTTTGATGATGATCAAAGATTTTGGGTTTATACAAAGTTTATGAGAAACTTGTATTTCCAAAGAAGTGAGTGGGAGCACTATAGAATTTCTGATAAATATATGTTGACATATTGTTGATCAGAAATGACGTAGAATTTCTGGAAAGCATATAGGGTTATTTGGAAAGTGTTTTTCAATGGAAAGCCTGGATTAAGCTACTTGAACATTGAGCATCAAGATCTATAAGGATAGATCAAAATTCTTAATGGTACTTTCAAATGAGCACATACCTTGACATGATCTTGAAGGTGTTCAAGATGGATCAGTCAAAGAAGGAGTTCTTGCCTGAGTTGTAAGGTATGAAGTTAAGACTTAAAGCTCGACCACGGCAGAATAGAGAGAAAGGACGAAGGTCGTCCCCTATGCTTAAGACATAGGCTCTACAGTATGCTATGCTGTGTACCGCACCTGAAATGTGCCTTGCCATGAGTCAGTCAAGGGGTACAAGAGTGATCCAAGAATGGATCACAAGACAACGGTCAAAGTTATCCTTAGTAACTAGTGGACTAAGGAATTTTCTCGATTATGGAGGTGATAAAGAGTTCGACGTAAAGAGTTACGTCGATGCAAGCTTAACACCTATCCGGATAGCTCTGAGTAGAGATACCGTATACGTATAATGGAGCAACAATTTAGAATAGCTCCAAGTAGAACAGTTATTTGGAATAGCTCCAAATAGAACGTGGTAGCTGCATCTAGGAGATGACATAGAGATTTGTAAAGCACACACGGATCTGAAAGGTTCAGACCCGTTGGCTAAAACCTCTCTCACAAGCAACATGATCAAACCCAGAACTCATTGAGTGTTAATCACATAGTAATGTGAACTAGATTATTGACTCTAGTAAACTCTTTGGATGTTGGTCACATGGCGATGTGACCTGTGAGTGTTAATCACATGGCGATGTGAACTAGATTATTGACTCTAGTGCAAGTGGGAGACTGTTGGAAATATGCCCTAGAGGCAATAATAAATTAGTTATTATTATATTTCCTTGTTCATGATAATCGTTTATTATCCATGCTAGAATTGTATTGATAGGAAACTCAGATACATGTGTGGATACATAGACAACACCATGTCCCTAGTAAGCCTCTAGTTGACTAGCTCGTTGATCAATAGATGGTTACGGTTTCCTGACCATGGACATTGGATGTCGTTGATAACGGGATCACATCATTAGGAGAATGATGTGATGGACAAGACCCAATCCTAAGCATAGCACTAGATCGTGTAGTTCGCGTGCTAAAGCTTTTCTAATGTCGAGTATCATTTCCTTAGACCATGAGATTGTGCAACTCCCGGATACCGTAGGAGTGCTTTGGGTGTGCCAAACGTCACAACGTAACTAGGTGGCTATAAAGGTACACTACGGGTATCTCCGAAAGTGTCTGTTGGGTTGGCACGAATCGAGACTGGGATTTGTCACTCCGTGTGACGGAGAGGTATCTCTGGGCCCACTCGGTAGGACATCATCATAATGTGCACAATGTGACCAAGGAGTTGATCACGGGATGATGTTTTACGGAACGAGTAAAGAGACTTGCCGGTAACGAGATTGAACAAAGGTATCGGGATACCGACGATCGAATCTCGGGCAAGTATCGTACCGCTAGACAAAGGGAATTGTATACGGGATTGATTAAGTCCTTGACATCGTGGTTCATCCGATGAGATCATCGTGGAACATGTGGGAACCAACATGGGTATCCAGATCCCGCTGTTGGTTATTGACTGGAGAACGTCTCGGTCATGTCTGCATGGTTCCCCAACCCGTAGGGTCTACACACTTAAGGTTCGATGACGCTAGGGTTATAAAGGAAGTTTGTATGTGGTTACCGAATGTTGTTCGGAGTCCCGGATGAGATCTCGGACGTCACGAGGAGTTCCGGAATGGTTCGGAGGTAAAGATTTATATATAGGAAATCCTGTTTCGGCCATCGGGACAAGTTTCGGGGTCATCGGTATTGTACCGAGACCACCGAAAGGGTCCCGGGGGTCCACTGGGTGGGGCCACCTGCCCCGGGAGGCCACATGGGCTGTAGGGGGTGCGCCTTGGCCTACATGGGCCAAGGGCACCAGCCCCAAGAGGCCCATGCGCCTAGGGTTTCAAGAAAGGAAGAGTCCCACAAGGGGAAGGCACCCCTAGGTGCCTTGGGGGGGAGGGAAACCTCCCTTGGCCGCCGCCCCCCTAGGAGATTGGATCTCCTAGGGCCGGCACCCCCCCCCTTGGGCTTCCTATATATAGTGGGGAAGGAGGGCCTCTCAACACACACCTTTGCCTTTGGTGCAGCCCTCCCCTCTCCCAAGTCCTTCTCCTCTCCCGTGGTGCTTGGCGAAGCCCTGCAGGATTGCCACGCTCCTCCACCACCACCACACCGTTGTGCTGCTGCTGGATGGAGTCTTCCTCAACCTCTCCCTCTCTCCTTGCTGGATCAAGGCGTGGGAGACATCGTCGGGCTATACGTGTGTTGAACACGGAGGTGTCGTTCGTTCGGCACTAGGATCATCGGTGATTTGGATCACGACGAGTACGACTCCATTAACCCCGTTCTCTTGAACGCTTCCGCATAAAGATCTACAAGGGTATGTAGATGCACTCTCCTTCCCCTCGTTGCTAGTCTCTCCATAGATAGATCTTGGTGACACGTAGGAAATTTTTGAATTTCTGCTACGTTCCCCAACACCCCACTACCCACCAGGGCGCGCTTGGAGGGGGTGGCGCCCTGGTGCCTAGTGGGCACCTGGGTGGCCCCTCTGGTATGTCTTTATTCCAATGTTTTTTATATATTTCAAAATAATTCCCCGTAAAATTTCATCTCATTTGGAGATGTGCAGAATAGGCATCTCTGGCATAGCTTTTCCAGGTCTAGAATTCCAGCTGCCGGTATTCTTCCCTTTGTGTAAACCTTACATATTATGCGAGAAAAGGCATTAGAATTACTCCATAAATTGTTATATTACATAAAAACACTATAAATAATAGTAGGAAAACATGATGCAAAATAGACGTATCACTACTATAGACTCTATCACCACAAAGTTTGATCATCATTTTAATGAGGTATCTTCAGAGCTGGTCGAGAACTTCTCTTGCCTTGACCCAAGAGACTCATTTTCTAGGTTCAATGTGGAAAAGCTTGAGACTCACAGAGATTTATCAAGAGTATTCTCCAAGTATGAACGCAAACACATAGAAGATAACCTTGAGCTATTCATTATTCATATGAGAAAAATTGAATACTTGTCATGATATTGCAATCCTAAAAGATAGTTGAACTTGAATGACACATCATGTTTCCTATGGTTTATCGCCCCGTTGAGTTGGCATTGCTACTACCGGTAATGAGGACAATAGCTGAAAGAGCATTCTCAGCAATGAAAATCATTAAAACCGAGTTGTGGAACATGATGTTCGATGGCTGTGTTTAACTATTTGATGGTGTGTTGAGCGAGGAGGGATATTCAAAAGTCTTCATCATGATAAAATTAAGGAAGATTTTTATAATGATGTTAGGGCATTGCCATTGCCTGGGTCTTTTAGAGATCATACAAAATTTCATTATCAGTATGTTTCAGCTTATCGAGTAAAATTTCTCGCTGTGTTGCATTAGTGGGATTTGTTATGCCTTGTGGAAATATTTTAGGCTATTTTTTTGCACATGCGTGAGATTTATATGCCGGCTCAGTCTTTTGAGGGTGCTCATAGGGGTAGTGTATGCGTGCATTCATAAAAGTGAGTGTATGAGTATATATATGAGCGCTTGCGTCTATACTGTGTTAAAAAAAATACACGGGCCACAAATGTACAATAGTGATCTTCACACTTCGTGTCCATCTATCTGATGATGTAGTAGTAAATTGACAGCTAAAAAATGACCGAGGTCAAACCAAAAACGGCCGGGTTTCCATGCATGTATACCCCCAGGCGGCGACGCGGGATATACAGTGCGGTTTCAAATGATCCAATATTAATTTATCGCACAATTTTTGGATATTCTCTCTTTTCCGTAGTCACTTCTAATTACAGGATTAATAATATCTGTTTTTAGCGTCGCCGTTGCTCTTTTTATACTCTAACCTCAAGCCTTCCTTTCACATCTTACGAGCTTCCCTCTCCTTCGTTGACCTAACTAAATCCGTGAGCGTTAGACACTAGCCGAGTGACTCCACGGAGGCCATGGACGTCAAGTGCCCCAACGGCTCCATCAAGAAGGTGAGGCAGGCGGCGCCGGGTGTGGAAGAGGTGACGTACATGGAGTGCGGCAGAAACCATGCGCTGGCTAGCGGTGGGCACGTTGTGGACGGCTGCGGGGAGTGGATGCCACTGGGGGACCACAACCCCGCCGACACGTCTTCGTACAAGTGTGCGGCCTGCGGCTGCCACCGCAACTTTCACCGCAAGGTGATGACGGAGAGGTCGCCGCCGCCGCCGCCCATGGCGGCAACCGTGCTCCATGGCCTGCCGCAGCGCAGGGAGAAGATGTTGGAGGACCAGCTCCCGGCGTCGACTCTGACACCGACTCGGATGGCACGGAGTATGACTCGGATGCCACAGAGTACGACTTGGAAGGCACGAAGTATGAAGATGAGCGCTCCGTGTCCCGACCACTGCAGCCTCCACCCGCGTATCATCCGGCGCCGGTGGCACAGCAGCCGCCAGCGTACATCTCTCCTGCGCGACACAGTCGCCCGCTAGGGGAACTGCAGATTCAGAGGCTCACCGCCCAGCGCTCACCGGCGACGGCACCACCGCCCCATGGGGTTATGTCGGAGAGGAAGCGGTCTCGCACCATGTTCACAGCTGACCAGAAGTTGCGGATGCAGGAGCTGTCGGAGCACCTGGGATGGCGTCTGCAGAAGCGCGACAAGGACATCATCGAAGCAAGGTGCCACGACATCAGCATCCGCAAGAACGTCTTTAGGAATTGGATGAACAACAAGAAGCGCAAGTAGCCCAACGGCCACAACGCCTCCGCTGCAGCCTCCTCCGCCGTCTGACCATCCCGTCTCCGTCTTCCCCACCACCATCACACCACTAGTGCTAGAATAAATCTTGTCTGTGCGTCTAGTTTCTTGGCCATGGCAACATTGAGCTACCATGGGAGCATTTATCCATTCCGCTTCCATGGGATGTTTTTCGGCTGCCATGACAAGCCTTTTTTATGTTAATATTTTTTGCTGGTAGGCTCAACTACTTTGAGCAATTTTTGTGGCGCGCTCGATCCGTTCGTGAGATGTCACGAACCTGTCGAGGCCGTGGGCGTTACAAGTTTCCCTTGTACCAGAATAAAAGGAGGTGAAAGAAATGAGAAAGGTCGCAATTGCATGCGCTGCAGAAAACTATCTGTGTCTCTTTGTTCTCCGTGTTCATCGAGCGAGTGTGAGTTGTTTGTGTGTGAGAGGAGATTGCCGCAATTGGCATCGGAGCCTTCTTGCGTGATGAGAGACGACCATACAACCCCCCTCGACAACACCGTGAGCTAAGATGACCAGTGCCGACGAAGAGTCGTGGTGGATCGTGAAGACTCGGGTGATGTGCGAGGGTGGGGGAGGCACTCCCTGTCCCATGCCCACCTGTACCAACTACAAACATTGGGCCCTCCTGATGCAAGTGATGCTCGAGGGCTGTTGGGAGGCAATCAAGATCGGCACCACCATCCAAAGCGACGACCGGCTAGCCCCTAAGGTAGTCCTCGATGGTATTTCACTAGAAATAATGACGATACTCACCACCAAGCCCACGCCAAGGACACCTGGGACACCCTGAGGACGATCCGCCTTGGAGTGGCACATGTCTACGAGGCCACACTCACGACATTGTCCAAGCATTACAGCAACATCCGATTCACCAACTGCGAGATGGTGGAAACTTTGCCATGCGCATCACGGGCATGATGGTGCAAATGGTGCAGCTCAACGAGACGACCCAGGGGAAGCGCATTGTCTGTAAGTTCCTGTTCCTATGCGTTGATCCTAAGAAGTACTCACAGATTTCCATGTTAATCGAGACGCTCGTCGACCTCGACACACTCACTGTCGAGGAGTTGACGGGATGCCTGGAGGTGGCAGAGGAAGCAGTTCAAAATAAACCAGATCGACAATGCCGTGGGTCGGTTGTTCCTTGATACGTTTCAAGCATATCTATAATTTTTATATGATTCATGTTATATTGCTATCAATTACATACACTTTGTACATACTTTGTATCAACTTTTATTGGACTAACATATTAATCAAGTGCCAAGTGCTAGTTATTTTTTGCCGTTTTTTCACTTTTAGGAAAATCCCTATAAAAATCGGAGGAAAAATAATTCAAAAATAGTTCGGGCAGTTTCACATCAAAAGAAGATCTAGGAACCAAGGCCCGGCCCCAAGGGCCTCCACCGGTGTGTAGGCAGCTAGCGATGGTGCCCTGGGCCTCTGGGCACCTACAGCCTGGGGCGTCCTCCCACGTGGATCCGATGCCCGATAGTCTTTATATACCTCCAAACTCCTATCCTAATTACCGATGATTTTTTTGGTGTGTCCACATCGTTTTTCTGAGGCGATCTTCATTTTCTCTCTGATTTGGCACTCTGCAGAGGGGTGAACTTTCATCTTCAACATGTACATCAACTATTGCTGCTCCCATGGTGATCTAGGTGAAGGAAATATGCCCTAGAGGCAACAATAAAGTTATTATTTATTTCCTTATATCATGATAAAAGTTTATTATTCATGCTAGAATTGTATTAACCGAAAACATAATACATCTGTGAATACATAGACAAACAGAGTGTCACTAGTATGCCTCTACTTGACTAGCTCGTTAATCAAAGATGGTTATGTTTCCTAACCATGGACAAAGAGTTGTTATTTGATTAACGGGATCATATCATTAGTTGAATGATCTGATTGACATGACCCATTCCATTAGCTTAGCACCCGATCGTTTAGTATGTTGCTATTGCTTTCTTCATGACTTATACATGTTCCTATGACTATGAGATTATGCAACTCCCGTTTGCCAGAGGAACACTTTGTGTGCTACCAAACATCACAACGTAACTGGGTGATTATAAAGGAGCTCTACAGGTGTCTCCAAAGGTACATGTTGGGTTGGCGTATTTCGAGATTAGGATTTGTCACTCCGATTGTCGGAGAGGTATCTCTGGGCCCTCTCGGTAATGCACATCACTTAAGCCTTGCAAGCATTGCAACTAATGAGTTAGTTGCGGGATGATGTATTACAGAACGAGTAAAGAGACTTGCTGGTAACAAGATTGAACTAGGTATAGGATACCGACGGTCGAATCTCGGGCAAGTAACATACCGATGACAAAGGGAACAACGTATATTGTTATGCGGTCTGACCGATAAAAGATCTTCGTAGAATATGTAGGAACCAATATGGGCATCCAGGTCCCGCTATTGGTTATTGACCGGAGACGTGTCTCGGTCATGTCTACATTGTTCTCCAACCCGTAGGGTCCGCACGCTTAAGGTTTCGATGACAGTTATATTATGAGTTTATGCATTTTGATGTACCGAAGGTTGTTCGGAGTCCCGGATGTGATCACGGACATGACGAGGAGTCTCGAAATGGTCGAGACATAAAGATTGATATATTGGAATCCTATGTTTGGATATCGAAAGTGTTCCGGGTGAAATCGGGATTTTACCGGATTACCGGGAGGTTACGGAACCCCCCGGGAGGTATATGGGCCTTAGTGGGCCTTAGTGGAAGAGAGGAGAGGTGGCTAGAGATGGGCCGCGTGCCCCTCCCCCCCTTGGTCCGAATAGGACAAGGAGAGGGGGCCGACCCCCCTTCCACCTCTCTCTCCTCTTTCCCCCCCTCCGCGAATCCTATTCCAACTAGGAATGGGGGGGAGTCCTACTCCCGAAGGGAGTAGGACTCCTCCTGGCGCGCCTCCTCTTGGTCGGCCCCACCCCACCTTTTGAACCTTTATATACGGAGGCAGGGGCACCCCCTAGAGACACAAGTTGATCCACGTGATCATATTCTTAGCCGTGTGCGGTGCCCCCTTCCACCATAGTTCTCGATAATATTGTAGCGGTGCTTAGACGAAGCCCTGCGACAGTAGTACATCAAGATCGTCACCACGCCGTCGTGCTGACGGAACTCTTCCCCGACACTTTGCTGGATCGGAGTCCGGGGATCGCCATCGAGCTGAACGTGTGCTAGAACTCGGAGGTGCCGTAGTTTCGGTGCTTGATCGGTCGGGCCGTGAAGACGTACGACTACATCAACCAAGTTAACGCTTCCGTTGTCGATCTACAAGGGTACGTAGATCACACTCTCCCCTCTCGTTGCTATGCATCACCATGATCTTGCATGTGCGTAGGAATTTTTTTGAAATTACTACGTTCCCCAACAATGGCATCCGAGCCTAGGTTTTATATGTTGATGTTATATGCACGAGTAGAACACAAGTGAGTTGTGGGCGATATAAGTCATACTGCTTACCAGCATGTCATACTTTGGTTCGGCGGTATTGTTGGACGAAGCGGCCCGGACCGACATTACGCGTACGCTTACGCGAGACCGGTTCTCCCGACGTGCTTTGCACATAGGTGGCTTGCGGGTGACAGTTTCTCCAACTTTAGTTGAACCGAGTGTGGCTACGCCCGGTCCTTGTGAAGGTTAAAACAGCACCAACTTGACAAACTATCGTTGTGGTTTTGATGCGTAGGTAAGATTGGTTCTTGCTTAAAAGCCCATAGCAGCCACGTAAACATGCAACAGCAAAGTTGAGGACGTCTAACTTGTTTTTGCAGGGCATGTTGTGATGTGATATGGTCAAGACATGATGCTAAATTTTATTGTATGAGATGATCATGTTTTGTAACCGAGTTATCGGCAACTGGCAGGAGCCATATGGTTGTCGCTTTATTGTATGCAATGCAATCGCGATGTAATGCTCTACTTTATCACTAAGCGGTAGAGATAGTCGTGGAAGCATAAGATTGGCGAGACGACAATGATGCTACGATGGAGATCAAGGTGTCGCGCCGGTGACGATGGTGATCATGACGGTGCTTCGGAGATGGAGATCACAAGCACAAGATGATGATGGCCATATCATATCACTTATATTGATTGCATGTGATGTTTATCTTTTATGCATCTTATCTTGCTTTGATTGACGGTAGCATTATAAGATGATCTCTCACTAATTATCAAGAAGTGTTCTCCCTGAGTATGCACCGTTGCGAAAGTTCTTCGTGCTGAGACACTACGTGATGATCGGGTGTGATAGGCTCTACGTTCAAATACAACGGGTGCAAAACAGTTGCACACGCGGAATACTCAGGTTATACTTGACGAGCCAAGCATATACAGATATGGCCTCGGAACACGGAGACCGAAAGGTTGAGCGTGAATCATATAGTAGATATGATCAACATAGTGATGTTCACCAATGAAACTACTCCATCTCACGTGATGATCGGACATGGTTTAGTTGATTTGGATCACGTAATCACTTAGAGGATTAGAGGGATGTCTATCTAAGTGGGAGTTCTTTAAGTAATATGATTAATTGAACCTAAATTTATCATGAACTTAGTACCTGATAGTATCTTGCTTGTTTATGTATGATTGTAGATAAATGGCCCATGCTGTTGTTCCGTTGAATTTTAATGCGTTCCTTGAGAAAGCAAAGTTGAAAGATGATGGTAGCAATTACACGGACTGGGTCCGTAACTTGAGGATTATCCTCATTGCTGCACAGAAGAATTACGTCCTGGAAGCACCGCTAGGTGTCAGGCCTGCTGCTGGAGCAACACCAGATGTTATGAACATCTGGCAGAGCAAAGCTGATGACTACTCGATAGTTCAATGTGCCATGCTTTACGGCTTAGAACCGGGACTTCAACGACGTTTTGAACATCATGGAGCATATGAGATGTTCCAGGAGTTGAAGTTAATATTTCAAGAAAATACCCGGATTGAGAGATATGAAGTCTTCAATAAGTTCTATAGCTGCAAGATGGAGGAGAACAGTTCTGTCAGTGAGCATATACTCAAGATGTCTGGGTATTGTAATCACTTGATTCAACTGGGAGTTAATCTTCCGGATGATAGCGTCATTGACAGAATTCTCCAATCACTTCCACCAAGGTACAAGAGCTTCGTGATGAACTATAATATGCAAGGGATGAATAAGACTATTCCCGAGCTCTTCGCAATGCTGAAAGCTGCGGAGGTAGAAATCAAGAAGGAGCATCAAGTGTTGATGGTAAACAAGACCACTAGTTTCAAGAAAAAGGGCAAAGGGAAGAAGAAGGGGAACTTCAAGAAGAACAGCAAGCAAGTTGCTGCTCGAGAGAAGAAACCCAAGTCTGGACCGAAGCCTGAAACTGAGTGCTTCTACTGCAAGCAGACTGGTCACTGGAAGCGGAACTGCACCAAGTATTTGGCGGATAAGAAGGATGGCAAGGTGAACAAAGGTATATGTGATATACATGATATTGATGTGTACCTTACTAATGCTCGCAGTAGCACCTGGGTATTTGATACTGGTTCTGTTGCTAATATTTGCAACTCGAAACAGGGACTACGGATTAAGTGAAGATTGGCTAAGGACGAGGTGACGATGCGCGTGGGAAACGGTTCCAAAGTCGATGTGATCGCAGTCGGCGTGCTACCTCTACATCTACCTTCGGGATTAATATTAGACCTAAATAATTGTTATTTGATGCCAGCGTTAAGCATGAACATTATATCTGGATCTTGTTTGATGCGAGACGGTTATTCATTTAAATCAGAGAATAATGGTTGTTCTATTTATATGAGTAATATCTTTTATGGTCATGCACCCTTGAAGAATGGTCTATTCTTATTGAATCTCGATAGTAGTGACACACATATTCATAATGTTAAAGCCAAAAGATTCAGAGTTGATAATGATAGTGCAACTTATTTATGGCACTGCCGTTTAGGTCATATCGGTGTAAAGCGCATAAAGAAACTCCATACTGATGGACTTTTGGAACCACTTGATTATGAATCACTTGGTACTTGCGCACCGTGCCTCATGGGCAAGATGACTAAAACGCCGTTCTCCGGTACTATGGAGAGAGCAACAGATTTGTTGGAAATCATACATACAGATGTATGTGGTCCGATGAATATTGAGGCTCGTGGCGGATATCGTTATTTTCTCACCTTCACAGATGACTTAAGCAGATATGGGTATATCTACTTAATGAAATATAAGTCTGAAACGTTTGAAAAGTTCAAAGAATTTCAGAGTGAAGTTGAAAATCATCGTAACAAGAAAATAAAGTTTCTACGATCTGATCATGGAGGAGAATATTTGAGTTACGAGTTTGGTGTACATTTGAAAAACTGTGGAATAGTTTCGCAACTCACGCCACCCGGAACACCACAACGTAATGGTGTGTCCGAACGTCGTAATCGTACTTTACTAGATATGGTGCGATCTATGATGTCTCTTACTGATTTACCGCTATCATTTTGGGGTTATGCTCTAGAGACGGCCGCATTCACGTTAAATAGGGCACCATCAAAATCCGTTGAGACGACGCCTTATGAACTGTGGTTTGGCAAGAAACCAAAGTTGTCGTTTCTTAAAGTTTGGGGCTGCGATGCTTATGTGAAAAAGCTTCAACCTGATAAGCTCGAACCCAAATCGGAGAAATGTGTCTTCATAGGATATCCAAAGGAAACTATTGGATACACCTTCTATCACAGATCCGAAGGCAAGACTTTTGTTGCTAAATTCGGAAACTTTCTTGAGAAGGAGTTTCTCTCGAAAGAAGTGAGTGGGAGGAAAGTAGAACTTGACGAGGTAACTGTACCTACTCCCTTGTTGGAAAGTAGTACATCACAGAAAATTGTTTCTGCGACACCTACACCAATAAGTGAGGAAGTTAATGATAATGATCATGAAACTTCAGAACAAGATACTACTGAACCTCGTAGATCAACCAGAATAAGATCCGCACCAGAGTGGTACGGTAATCCAGTTCTGGAAGTCATGCTACTAGATCATGATGAACCTACGAACTATGAAGAAGCGATGGTGAGCCCAGATTCCGCAAAGTGGCTTGAAGCCATGAAATCTGAGATGGGATCCATGTATGAGAACAAAGTATGGACTTTGGTTGACTTGCCCAATGATCGGCAAGCAATTGAGAATAAATGGATCTTCAAGAAGAAGACTGACGCCGACGGTAATATTACTGTCTACAAAGCTCAACTTGTCGCAAAAGGGTTTCGGCAAGTTCAAGGGGTTGACTATGATGAAACCTTCTCACCCGTAGCGATGCTTAAGTCTGTCCGAATCATGTTAGCAATTGCCGCATTTTATGATTATGAAATTTGGCAGATGGATGTCAAAACTGCATTCCTGAATGGATTTCTGAAAGAAGAGTTGTATATGATGCAACCGGAAGGTTTTGTCGATCCAAAGGGAGCTAACAAAGTGTGCAAGCTCCAGCGATCCATTTATGGACTGGTGCAAGCCTCTCGGAGTTGGAATAAACGCTTTGATAGTGTGATCAAAGCATTTGGTTTTATACAGACTTTTGGAGAAGTCTGTATTTACAAGAAAGTGAGTGGGAGCTCTGTAGCATTTCTGATATTATATGTGGATGACATATTACTGATTGGAAATGATATAGAATTTCTGGATAGCATAAAGGGATACTTGAATAAGAGTTTTTCAATGAAAGAGCTCGGTGAAGCTGCTTACATATTAGGCATAAAGATCTATAGAAATAGATCAAGACATTTAATTGGACTTTCACAAAGCACATACCTTGACAAGATTTTGAAGAAGTTCAAAATGGATCAAGCAAAGAAAGGGTTCTTGCCTGTGTTACAAGGTGTGAAGTTGAGTCAGACTCAATGCCCGACCACTGCAGAAGATAGAGAGAAAATGAAAGATGTTCCCTATGCTTCAGCCATAGGCTCTATCATGTATGAAATGTTGTGTACCAGACCTGATGTGTGCCTTGCTATAAGTCTAGCAGGGAGGTACCAAAGTAATCCAGGAGTGGATCACTGGACAGCGGTCAAGAACATCCTGAAGTACCTAAAAAGGACTAAGGATATGTTTCTCGTATATGGAGGTGACAAAGAGCTCATCGTAAACGGTTACGTTGATGCAAGCTTTGACACTGATCCGGACGATTCTAAATCACAAACCGGATACGTGTTTACATTAAACGGTGGAGCTGTCAGTTGGTGCAGTTCTAAACAGAGCGTCATGGCGGGATCTACGTGTGAAGCGGAATACATAGCTGCTTCGGAAGCAGCGAATGAAGGATTCTGGATGAAGGAGTTCATATCCGATCTAGGTGTCATACCTAGTGCATCGGGTCCAATGAAAATCTTTTGTGACAATACTGGTGCAATTGCCTTGGCGAAGGAATCCAGATTTCACAAGAGAACCAAGCACATCAAGAGACGCTTCAATTCCATCCGGGATCTAGTCCAGGTGGGAGACATAGAGATTTGCAAGATACATACGGATCTGAATGTTGCAGACCCATTGACTAAGACTCTTCCACGAGCAAAACATGATCAGCACCAAGGCTCCATAGATGTTAGAATCATTACTGTGTAATCTAAATTATTGACTCTAGTGCAAGTGGGAGACTGAAGGAAATATGCCCTAGAGGCAATAATAAAGTTATTATTTATCTCCTTATATCATGATAAAAGTTTAGAATTCATGCTAGAATTGTATTAACCGAAAACATAATACATCTGTGAATACATAGACAAACAGAGTGTCACTAGTATGCCTCTACTTGACTAGCTCGTTAATCAAAGATAGTTATGTTTCCTAACCATGGACAAAGAGTTGTTATTTGATTAACGGGATCACATCATTAGTTGAATGATCTGATTGACATGACCCATTCCATTAGCTTAGCACCCGATCGTTTAGTATGTTGCTATTGCTTTCTTCATGACTTATACATGTTCCTATGACTATGAGATTATGCAACTCCCGTTTGCCAGAGGAACACTTTGTGTGCTACCAAACGTCACAACGTAACTGGGTGATTATAAAGGAGCTCTACAGGTGTCTCCAAAGGTACATGTTGGGTTGGCGTATTTCGAGATTAGGATTTGTCACTCCGATTGTCGGAGAGGTATCTCCGGGCCCTCTCGGTAATGCACATCACTTAAGCCTTGCAAGCATTGCAACTAATGAGTTAGTTGCAGGATGATGTATTACAGAACGAGTAAAGAGACTTGCCGGTAACAAGATTGAACTAGGTATAGGATACCGACGATCGAATCTCGGGCAAGTAACATACCGATGACAAAGGGAACAACGTATGTTGTTATGCGGTCTGACCGATAAAAGATCTTCGTAGAATATGTAGGAACCAATATGGGCATCCAGGTCCCGCTATTGGTTATTGACCGGAGATGTGTCTCGGTCATGTCTACATTGTTCTCCAACCCGTAGGGTCCGCACGCTTAAGGTTTCGATGACAGTTATATTATGAGTTTATGCATTTTGATGTACCGAAGGTTGTTCGGAGTCTCGGATGTGATCACGGACATGACGAGGAGTCTCGAAATGGTCGAGACATAAAGATTGATATATTGGAAGCCTATGTTTGGATATCGGAAGTGTTCCGGATGAAATCGGGATTTTACCGGATTACAAGGAGGTTACCGGAACCCCCCGGGAGGTATATGGGCCTTAGTGGGCCTTAGTGGAAGAGAGGAGAGGTGGCCAGAGATGGGCCGCGCGCCCCTCCCCCCCTTGGTCCGAATAGGACAAGGAGAGGGGCCGGCCCCCCTTCCCCCTCTCTCTCCTCTTTCCCCTCCTCCGCGAATCCTATTCCAACTAGGAAAGGGGGGAGTCCTACTCCCGGAGGGAGTAGGACTCCTCCTGGCGCGCCTCCTCTTGGCCGGCCGCCCCCCCCCCCTCCCTTTTGAACCTTTATATACGGAGGCAGGGGCACCCCCTAGAGACACAAGTTGATCCACGTGATCATATTCTTAGCCGTGTGCGGTGCCCCCTTCCACCATAGTCCTCGATAATATTGTAGCTGTGCTTAGGCGAAGCCCTGTGACAGTAGTACATCAAGATCGTCACCACGCCGTCGTGCTGACGGAACTCTTCCCCGACACTTTGCTGGATCGGAGTCCGGGGATCGTCATCGAGCTGAACGTGTGCTAGAACTCGGAGGTGACGTAGTTTCGGTGCTTGATCGGTCGGGCCGTGAAGACGTACGACTACATCAACCAAGTTAACGCTTCCGTTGTCGATCTACAAGGGTACGTAGATCACACTCTCCCCTCTCGTTGCTATGCATCACCATGATCTTGCGTGTGCGTAGGAATTTTTTTGAAATTACTACGTTCCCCAACACTAGGAATAGTTCCTATTCAAGGCTACCGATTTGTGCTAGTAGTTGTGTGTCATGTATCTCTTCTTGATCGTAAGAACTGCCACCATGATTAAGATCTTTTGCATTGATGATTAGTTGAATTGTATGATGTACCTCGTGTGATGAGTACCTTTATGGATCAAATCTTGTTCAGGTGATATTCTTGAACTTAAGAAGTTAATGAGAACCCAAATCTCCAAGAGTAACAAGTATTGGTGAAGAACGAGTTGGGGAATCACGAGCGGGTCTTGTGGAAGTGTATATCGAGTGAACTTTTTCCGGACCCCAAAGAATCAAAGTGTTTGGGTGGAGGGATAGGAAGTAATCGATCTTTTATGATTTGGGAACAGTAGAGCAAGCTCAAGTCAAATGTTGGAGTTAAGAGGTTGGTAGAACGAGGGCCAAATTGATCGTTCTTCTAGAGGGGAACTTGGGTGCCCAGGTTATGTGCCCTGGTGTCCAGGATCTTTAAAGCGCCATCACACAAGAGGCTTTGAGTGCCCAGAGTAGGGACTTTGGGTGCCACTGGTATCTAGTAGGATAAAACCCACTCTAGGGACCCATGGGTTCATGGCCCTCGAGAGCCGGTCTATCCAGAGAACCATCCTCTTGTGATCTGGGGACTCCGGCTACCCAGAAGTCAGCGAGTCTAGAGACCCAGGGTCTCCAGAAACCCTCTCACCATTCCGAGGAGCAGGTCCCTGTACCCGAGGGACCGGGGGTATCAACAATTGCCAGCTATGGGCTATGGTTTTACCCTACTCCCTCTGGTCCTTTTTAGTCTGCATATAATTTTTGTCATGGATTATATAAGAATGTTCATTAAATAATTTTAAAAAAATTAGTGAGTACAAACATTTCTATACATGAGTTAATTATTAATAATGCATGAATATTTGAATCTAACTTTTATTATTATGACTAACATTTAGAGAAGTTTTACATTTCTTTAGGAAAGAAAAAACATGTGCTAAATGGGCCACTGGTTGCAGTCCATCTAAGCAACACAGGTCTTTTTATTTACAATTCATTTGTGAGAGGGGGCAAAGTTTGTATAGAAATGTTGTTCGTGTACTAGTCAATGCAGCTTGTCTTGGAGCTGCAGGTCGCAGGTTCGACTCCGTCATGTAAAGTTTTTATTTTTTTTATTTTCCTTACACACACACACACACACACATAAATTCAAGTGATAAAGTTTTGTCGCTACAAGTGGACTCCATGCCACGTCACACAAATACGATGCCATGTCAACACACTATACAGCTACTCCCTCCGTTCCAAAATGGCTTGATACATCCATATCTAGACAAATCTAAGACAAGAATTTTAGGACGGAGGGAGTACATAATAGATTAACACCGTATTTGCAGGCACGTGCCAAGTTTTAGGACTAATTCGGCGTATTTTTCAAATTCAGGCACTAAACTGAACATCCATGGCAAGTTCAGACACCACCGATGCAATTACCTCTTTTTTTAGAAAGTTCAAATTTCCCAAATGTTCATGAACTATTAAAAAAAATTCATGATTTTAGATTTTTTTTGTGAATTTCAAAAGAAGTTCTTTCAATTTGAAAAATGTTCTCAGATTTGAGCAAGTGTTTCCGAATTTAAGAAAATGTTCACGAGTTTGATTTTTTTCTTGGAATTCAATTTTTTAAGATTTCATAAAATGTGCACAAATTCAAAATATAGACGAATTAAAATAAGGAAAAGCAAAAACACAGTCTAAGGAAGGCTCTAGAACCTTGCTAAGGCCTTTTCTAATGCATGAGTGCTTGGAAGAGGTGCTAAGTGTGTGCTTAGTATTTTGTTGCTAAGCTCCCTTCTTTTAATTAGGTGTAGATTTAGAATTGAGTTCCTACCTAGGTACATGTGATTAGCACCGTTTCTTTCTAAGGTCACCATATTACTCTCTCTCTCTCTCTCTAATGAACATGCGACATCAGATGTTTTGCCCAGTTGCAGCCTTAACACCCTTACAAGGTGAAGCATTGGGAGTGGCCTAAGACCAATGGAAAAAAGACAGACTCTATAGGATTTGTTCATGGATCACCATAGGAGCCCCCAAGTTCACGTGCGAATCGGACCAGCCACATTGCACAATCAATCCGCTCCCTGTCATGTGGGGCCATGAACGTGGAAAGTACCTCAATGCATCATGATGCTCCATTTAGTGGGAGTTTAAAATATTTAGAGATTAGACAATGAAATCAAACACAAGACGCCATTGTCTAAAATTAAAAGCTTCGATGTGATACCTACAAATTCTCAAGCTCATGTCATGCGTAATCAGGAGACTAAACCTAAGTAACAATGTTTGTCAAGCTTGCATATGAATTTGTGTACAAATAGGATGTAGAAAAGGGGTATGCATTTTTATATGCTTCTAAAAGTAGTAAAAGAACTGAAACATGCAATATATTATAATTCTATAATGTGATAGCAGCGAGAACATTTTCTATGGATAGAATCTGTAAACCTAGGAATCCATTTCCAAAATCTTCCTTTTGTTGGGTGACTTCTGTAATGATTTGTAGACTTTTGTATTGATGCCATTTACTAAAAAATGAAACAAGGAGCTTCCTCGTTGATTTTATTTAGAAATTGATGGTTTTCTTATAAAACTCAAATCCAAACATAAAAACAACATTGCATGCAACAAGGAAACTTAAAACGGTGAAACTTCATCCAAGCATCACTCCTACTCACAGTTTTAAATAGGCCATGTAGCATTTGGAAGAGCATCACGCCAAGCCATTTAATGCCACTTAGCACACTAACACTTCTACCGCTATTTGCCATAGCCAACTATTTAAAACTTTGCTCCTACTTAACAACTACAACAGAGTTAGAAAAGCCTCTGAATCACATCACCCTTACATTAAGAAGAAGTTTGAAGACCAAATTAGGCAACATGCCTCATCAACAAGTGGTCCTGCATCTGTGATGGATTCCAACCATGGCTCCTTACATAGTCGTCTTGCACCACGTTGTTGATCAGGGTCACCTACTCAATTCTTCCTTTCTCTTGGCTTTTGGTATATTGTTTTTAGAGGTTGCCCTCCGCGTAGCAAGTGCAATCATGTCACCATCTTTCTGACCTTCCTTTGTATCTTCTAGCAGTTACAACATTGGACCCATTAGTTGCTCCAGCTTTCCCCAGCCCATGCCTTCTCTATCTTGGTATTAAAAGATTCTTGTGACTCCATCTCATCTTCCCCTTCCTCCTAATAGAAATGCAACCTTTTCCGACTGTCAGAATCAAACACCTGATCTAGTTCATCACTTTTTTACCACCTTCTCCAATGACATTCTCTTTGAAACATACATCTTCCCCCCCAGTTTACTTCTCCAAAAAAATCCTTATCTTCACCGCCAAGATCTTATGAGCTCTGATATTGATTTACTTGTGAGAGGGAGGAGAATTTAGCAGTATTGAGCATGACTGTGTCAAAATTTGGCATTATAACTGCCCCTTGCTCAAATAAGACCACGACATGGACATCATTTCACTTGTTTTCATCCATGAACTCAGCTTCATCTCCAGCCTTATGCTTTTTCTGCATCTAGACAGGAGTTCCTCTTACCATTCTGACCCTCGTCATGCACCAATTGCCAAATTCAACAACAAGCTCAATCTGGTAATACATATCACACATGCATAAAACTGATATAAGGCTTCACATAATATTCCAAAGTCAAAGCAAACATTTTTCATATCATGAAGAATTTGCATGTCTACACTATCTTTTTTCGAAAAGAAGGATTACCCCCGACCTCTGCATCGAGCGATGCACACAACCATCTTTATTGCATTACTCAATAAGGTCTTACAAAATAAATACATAGATCAATCCAAAATCACCTCCCTCGCAAAATTGTCGCCCTACCTATAAGATTGATGATGTGCCCTGACCATGCATCTGAAGGAAATATGCCCTAGAGGCAATAATAAAGTTGTTATTTTATATTTCCTTATTTATGATAAATGTTTATTATTCATGCTAGAATTGTATTAACCGGAAACTTGATACATGTGTGCATACATAGACAAAACACTGTGTCCCTAGTAAGCCTCTACTAGACTAGCTCGTTAATAAAAGATGGCTAAGTTTCCTAACCATAGACATGTGTTGTCATTTGATGAACGGGATCACATCATTAGAATAATGATGTGATGGACAAGACCCATCTGTTAGCTTAGCATATTGATCATTCAGTTTTATTGCTATTGTTTTCTTCATGTCAAATACAGATTCCTTCGATTATGAGATTATGCAACTCCCGGATACCGGAGGAATACCTAGTGTGCTATCAAACGTCACAACGTAACTGGGTGATTATAAAGATGCTCTACAGGTATCTCCGAAGGTGTTTGTTGGGTTGGCATAGATCGAGATTAGGATTTGTCACTCCAAGTAGGTATCTCTGGTCCCTCTCAGTAATGCACATCATAAGAAGCCTTGCAAGCAAAGTAACTAATGAGTTAGTTACAGGATGATGTTTTACGGAACGAGTAAAGAGACTTGCTGGTAACGAGATTGAACTAGGTATGTGGATACCGATGACCAAATCTCGGGGAAGTAACATACCGATGACAAAGGGAATAACGTATGTTGTCATTATGGTACGACCGATAAAGATCTTCGTAGAATATGTGGGAACCAATATGAGCATCCAGGTTACGTTGTTGGTTATTGATCGGAGAGGTGTCTCGGTCATGTCTACATAGTTCTTGAACCCGTAGGGTCTGCACGCTTAACGTTCGATGACGATTTTGTATTATATGAGTTATGTGATTTGGTGACCGAATGTTGTTCGGAGTCCCAAATGAGATCACGGACATGACGAGGTCTCGAAATGGTCGAGAAGTAAATATTCATATATTGGACGATGATATTCGGACACCCGGAGTGTTTCGGGGATACCGGATACATATCGGGTCACCGAAAGGAGTTCCGAGCATCCCCGGCAACTACATGGGCCTAATGGGAGAAGAAGGGGACAAACCAGCCCCTAAGGGGCTGGTGCGCCCCATGTAGGCCGAAATAAGGGGGGAGGAAAGAGGGGAAGAGAGAAAGGAAGGGAAGCAATTCGGCCTCCCTCTTCCTTCTCTCCTCCCTCCTCCTTCCTTCCCCCTTCGTATGAATATGGAATGGGGAGGCCGAATTGGGAGGCGCCCAAGTAGGATTCCTTCTACTTGGGGCGCCCCCTTGGCTGCCTCTCCTCTCCTCCAATCTATATATATATATATATATATATATATATATATATATATATATATATATATATATATATATATATATATATATGAGGAGGGCACCGTTAGAACACACAACAGCCAACAATGATTGTTAGCCGTGTGCGGCGCCCCTTTCACAGTTTATGTCTCCGGTCATATTTACGTAGTGCTTAGGCGAAGCCCTGCACGGATCACTTCACCATCACCGTCACCACGTCGTCATGCTAACAGAACCCTCCCTTGACACTTTGCTAGATCAAGAGTTCGAGGTACGTCATCGAGCTAAAGGTGTGCAGAACTCGGAGGTGCCGTACGTTCGGTGCTTGGTCGGTGGGAACGAGAAGTTCGACTACATCAACCGCGTTGTCAAACGCTTCCATTTTCGGTCTACGAGGGTACGTGGACACACTCTTCTCCTCTCGTTGCTATGCATCTCCTAGATAGATCTTGCGTGATTGTAGGAATTTTTTTGAAATTGCATGCTACGTTTCCCAACAGCGTCATGCACACCAAAAAATTCGATGGCCTCATCAAGCCACCCGCCAGCTAGCCGGAGCACCAATCGGTTTAGCAGACTCTCAATGTGCACCGCATGTGCATGTTGTAGAATCCGTCGCCACCTTCTTCCGCAGTCTCATCTTTAGGATCAATCAATGCACTGATCTTGCTAGAATCTTCTGCCGTTGACGCCATCACGATGCCAAAAAAAAGTTTGCCTTCTGCATGCGCCCATTGAACAGTATCCAACATTAAGACCCCGCCGCGCCTTGCTGTCAAGACTCGCCATCGTTAATATTGTAGATGGCACATCATTCCATCTTGATCATCGCACACGGAACATATGAAGATCTGCGCCCAACCACCAAGCCAAATATTTTTTCCTCCAGCCGATGTACCCCAAAAAGATACCCCATAGATCCCCAATAATAGATCCCACATGGGAATTGTCTCGTCTCCTTTAGCTCATCCTTCGCTTTCAGCCAGACTATAAACTTTTTTTCATTGGACACAACGTCAATCACAACTCTCTCCAATTATCTACCGATTATATTTGAAATGTATTAGATCCAATATTTTACATCTTATATTATGGGGATGGAGAAGAATGACATTTTGGCTCTCGGCTTTCATGGAGGCCAACTTTAAAAAAAAATCAGGTTTAAGATATTCTGAAAAAATTGTACAACTAAACAAGGATGTGAGGCGTGTGTGTAAAATTTTAGGATGAAATACGTTAAAATACGACCTACACAAAATAGACAAATTACTGATATGTGGGGTGAATAGTATTATATGTTAAAAAGGCTGAGATTTGTCTTTTTTGCAAAGCCCTCATTTCAGCGTATTTGTCCTGAAATTTACGCACTTGCACTCTGCCTTCATCTATCTCTGTATTTTTTTCAGAATTTTTTGAAATGTAAAAATATGAATTTTCATAAATTTTGAGTTTTGCATTTGAAGGCCTCCATGAGCTCGGCCTCCAAAAGCAATTTCCGGGGACGGAGGGAGTAATTCTTTTTTATTTATGCTATTTTGCTTGATCATGCAGACGTGCAAAAACACCTTTCTACTCTAATTTATATATATGTATACAATATATCATAGCTATCTGCATCGGGATACATAACTTTCCTTCAAAAAGAAAACATGCTCATCTAAACCCCGGGGGCTTGAATATCTGGAAATCGGACCTGTGAGACACTAGCACCAGCAGCAGAGCCACAAGGGCCGCGACGCCCCACGGCGACGTGCCGGAGCCGCCCTCGGGCTGGCCTCGCCATGCCGCCGGCACGGCAACCCTCCCCTCTCCGTCGAACAGCACGTGCTGCGCGAGCAAGCCCAGGGCGAGGAGCCCCAGCACCATGAGCACCCAGAAGCCTGCTTGGGTGCGATGGCGCAGCTGCTCCTCGAACTCGTCCATCTGCCACGACAGGTAGAGGAAGAAGGTCACGATGCCGGTGACGGCGAGCACCGGCGCCGGCGGCAGACCGACGGCGAGCCAGCCCTGCTGATACTTGCCCCCCTCGTCCATCGGAGCTTAATTTGGGACGTGTGGTCTGGGATCCTCAGCTATGCGTGTGGTCATGTGTTTCGTATCTGCTGTGTGCCGGGCAGCGCCGTTATATGGAGAGGGCAGGCCGGAGAGACGTGGGCGGCCAGTGCGCGCTTTGCTTTTGTGGCCATGGGGAGTGGAAAGCTGGTGGGTGCCTCTGGAAGAGAAAGGCGGCACCGCGTGTCTTCTCTGACGGGAGCTTTCGAGATGGCTACGAGTCAGTCGGCGGTCGGTCGCTGGCGCCTTTTCAGGATTCCCCAATCTTCTCCGGATGCTCTACTTTGAGGGAAAACCGTTCATTTCTTCGGTTGGAAACCTACCCGTGAAAGAGGAAGAAGGGATTTTTTTTAGCAAAAGAAAGAAAGGACAGAGAATCTGAAATATCGTGCCGACTTTTTTTTAAAGGAAATATCATGCCGACTAGGGCTGATCACGCTGGACTCGGCCGGGCAACACAAAAGGCCCAACCTGGAAACACTAAACCCAAGCCCAGCCCAGCCTCATGAAACATTAAAAAATATTGAACTAATTTTTTTGCGAATATATTGAACTAATTATTTAAATGTTGAAATATATTAATATGCCTATTTCTGAATAAAAGGTTTGTGAACAGGCAAGCAAAATCACTAATTAAGAGTATCTCTAGCAGACCCTGTATAACGCGTGAAACTCATAATTCCGGCGAGTATACAGGCTCGACCCAATTTACTGGCCAGAACAGAGCCCGTATACTCGTCCGGCCTGTAATTTTTTTTACTGCTGCCCGCAAATCTTACCCCCAAAGCCGTATAACTACAGGTTTGCGGGACAGATACGGATCGAAACCCTATTCCCCCGCCATCGCGTTTCCCCGCGATTCCCCACTCCCTCCGTCGCATTTCTCGCCGCCGGTGAGCCCAGTTCCGCCTCCAGCCGCCATGTGGGGCGGTATGTGGAGCTCCGGCTGCAGCTTCGGCGGGGGCGACGAACCCGAGCGCGAGCGGTGTGTCCGCGCGGACGGCGTGGGGAAGCGCGCGGCCAGGAAGTGGACCAACCAAGGCCTCCAGCCGCCGGCAAGGCTCCTTCATTGCGAGATGGAGGAGTACGACCGCCAACACGGGAGGACGCCCTCCTCGGCCGCGGGCTCTTCCTTTGCCGCGAGCACTTCCTCTTCCGCGTGGCTCACCTCCGGCGCGACGCTTCTTCCCGTGAAGAGGGAGCCGGAGGAGGGCGAGCTCATTGCCGTCAAGCGGGGGGCGGAGGAGATCCCGCGTCGAGGCGTCATCGGTCCCGAAGATTACGCCAGCGGCGATGTCGAGGCGGTCACGGCCGTGATTGCCGCATGGAGCTTGCAAGAGGAGGAGGAGGAGTGCCACCGCCATGATGAGAAGATCGAAGAGCTCGTTTTCAAGCAGGCAGTCGCGGCCAACCTCACCGCGAAGGACAAGGACGATGAGTGGCGGCGCGTCCGCGAGGAGCAGAAGAAGATGTACATTGACCTCGTCAGCTCCGACGAGGAGGACTGGCCAACGACTGAGCTCCTCCGCTGCGTCGGCCTCGCCACCGCGAGCTCGTCCATTTTGGTAGCCGCCGCGAGCCCGGACCCCCCCCCCCCTCTAGTAGTAGAATGTAGTATATATGTAGTATGTATGATCTATGTAGTATGTTGTGATGAACTATGAATGATCGGTGTGGTTGCAATTTCTCCCATGAAAGTTTTTTTAAAAATTATATAGTTTCATATTTGAGAAAAAGGATTTTCTCCCGCTTTATATTATAAAGCAACGAGCCAAGCATCCAACACAATAGTAGAAAGTACAATCAAGTCATAAAGTCACGTTGGGGGCACAGCGGGACAAGCCCCAAACAAAGCTAAAAAAAGCTAATCCGACTCGGGAGGTGGTGGCGGTGGTGGAGGAAAAGCCGACGCGAGGAACGAAGACCCGCAATGATGTTGTCGATGACGTCTCGGTCGCGCTGCTTGCTAAGCGGTCTTCAGAGCTGTAAGAAGCCACACCTTTTATAAATTGCATTAGTCACACGGCACGGAATCACGCGTTCGATGACTAGTTTATTGCGGGCACACCAGAGGGTCCATGCCAAGGTACCCAAAGCCACCCAAGTGGGGACGACTAGGGCCGGGGAGCCTAAGGACCTCCCCAAACAAGTCCGGGAGGTTGTCGTGGCACCAATTTCCACCAACCACCTCCCGGAAGCAGCTCCATAGGAACTGCAACGCTGGGCACCGGAAGAAGATGTGGTTGCAGTCTTCCGGTATCATACAAATGGGGCAGAGGCCGTCGCCAGGGCCATTACGTTTTCGGACCTCTATGCCCGAAGGGAGTCGGCCTCGGACCCGTTGCCAGAGAAATATGTG
Organism: Triticum urartu; assembly: GCF_056163025.1. NCBI lineage: Eukaryota > Viridiplantae > Streptophyta > Magnoliopsida > Poales > Poaceae > Triticum > Triticum urartu. The sequence continues at coordinate 106,263,912 of NC_141875.1, read as the reverse complement.
GATTTTCAAGGGGAGTTTGATCTCCCTAAGCACCGATAGTTCCACCGGGCCAGGAGTGGGGACAATCGCCTAGTATAGGGACCTAGTCGAGAATCTGCCGCTTGGCTCGAGATGCCAAGACAGCGAATCGGGCTCAAGGGAGGGGGAGTGGAGGGCAATACACTCAAGTAATTTGTCCCATTGTTCGCATGATTTCATATACGGAGTCTATTCTGCAGCACATGATTTGGCCCCGCAAAACAGATCTTTCTTGAACTGTAAACGCATTATGCGGGTCGGCATTATACGGGGTCTGCTAGAGATACTCTAAGAAGAACTCTTTGCAACAGTCACTCCCACCTTTCAGATTGCAACAAGTGGCGCACAAGTCGCAACTTGGGAGTTTTCCCTTTTTTCGTCGATCCCTTTATTTTAAAAAATTATCTCTTAAACCGGGGGTCCAAATTTGAACCGATTTCACCCTTGGTTTCCTCACGCCGGGATCTTCAAAACTAGATTCCATGTTGATAGGTTTTGACGAACATTTTTCATGAAAAAACTGGACGAAAAAACCACACCAGAAGCATTTTTTTTCTTTTCGAAAGCCGTTTCTAAGAGGCACACTCGCTGAAGCAAATCGGTGTCTCTCGCGAAAGTAAAATTGTATCTTTTGCGAAAGAAAAAAAAACACTTTTCTTTTTTGAGAGTCACGGCCGTGCCTCTCATGGAAGGAAAAGAAAATGAAAACGCGTTCTTTTTTATGTTTCTGAGAGGCACCCATACCACTCGCGGAAGTAAAACCGTGCCTCTCCGAAAGGAAAAAAAAACTTATTTTTTTCGTCTCTCAGAGGCATCATCGTGCCTCTCGCGGAAGAAAAAAGACATAATTTTTGCGTTTTCGAGAGGTGCAACCCTACCTCTCATGGAAGTAAATCCATGCCTCACGAAAAAGCAAAAAAAAACATATTTTTTCAAAAAAATTGTTCAAAAGTTAAGAAAGACCGATGAAAAACCAAAAAAATATTTAAAAAGCCGGAAAACACGTGCAAAACAATAACAAAAAAAAATTCAAAGGAAGCACTAAAAGTGCGACACTTAGCGCGCTCTCAGCCCGCCCCAAATAACCCTTGGGAAGGCTTCCGAAGAAGCACGAAATCACTAATTAAGGAGTACTCGTTGTAAAGAACACTCCATTTTCCCAGGTCGCGACAAGTGGCGCACATGCAGTGCGCCACTTGTCGCAACCTGAGAGTTTTCCCTTTTTCGTAGATTCGTTTATTCAAAATGTTTTATCTCTTAAACCGTGCGTCCAAATCTTGAACCGTTTTCACCATTGGATTCCTCGCGTCGAGATCTTCAAAACTAGATCCCATGTTGATAGGTTTTGACGAACTTTTTTTACGAAAAAACCGGACAAAAAAACCGAATCGGGAGCACGGTTTTTTTCCTTTCCGAAAAAGGCACGCCCGTGCCTCTCGCAAAATCACAACCGTGCCTCTCGTTGAAGCAAAACCGTGACTCTCATGGAAGGAAAAAAAACAGAAAACACGTTTTTTTTCGTTTCCGAGAGGCACGGCCGTGACTCTCGCGAAAGCACAACCGTGCCTCTCGCGAAAGCAAAACCCTGACTCTCGCGAAAAAAAAAACAAAAAACACGTATTTTTCCCTTTGCGTGAGGCACGGCCGTGACTTTTGCATGAGCACAACCGTGCCTCTCGCGGAAGCAAAACCGTGACTCTCACAAAAGAAAAAAAAACATAAAAACGTGTTTTGTTTTTCCCTTTCCGAGAGGCACGGCTGTGACTCTCGCGAAAGCACAACCATACCTCTCGTGGAAGCAAAACCGTGACTCGCGAAAGAAAAAAAAACAGAAAACGCGTTTTTTTCGTTTCCGAAAGGCACGGCCGTGACTCTCGCTAAAGCATAACCGTGCCTCTCGCGGAAGAAAAACCGTGACTTTCGCAAAAGGAAAAAAACGCGTTTTTTGCGCAAAAAGAAAAAAAAATTGAAATTTTTTTTTATCGAAAAGCTAAGAAAGACTGGGGGAAAACCAAAACATCAAAAAAAACCAAAAAACCGTTTAAAAGGCCGAAAACGCGTACGAAAAAAAAGAAAAAAGTTCGAAAAGAGCGCGACACGTAGCGAATGACTGAGAGCGCGCCAAGTGGCGCTGATCATTGCGAGGCTCCCGAAGGAGCGCTCGTTAACTAGTTGCTCCCCGAAGGAGCACTCCTTCTTTAGTTGCTCCCACAAGGGAAGTCCTATTCGGCACCAGGGACGAATTAGAGCAGGAGCGCTCCCATGCCGCTAAGCGAGCCGTAGCCGAATAGTAGTCACTCTATCCGTTCGGTACACTCGCTCGTGTTTTTTCTAGTTCACTTGTGTGAAAGAAAAACACTACACCTACCAGTTACAAAAATTGTCTCTATTTAATATGAATTAGAGGGAGTAATAGATTTGAAATGTTCATGAATTTTCAAAATGTTTGTGACTTAAAATTTTTCATGAATTGAAAAAGTTTGTGAAGTTTCAACATGTACTTGAATTTTATAAAAATTTGTTCAGAAACTTGAAATATAATTTACGAATTTTAAAAATATTCATAAATATAAAAATCTCCATGAATTTTATAAATATCCACCAATTGTGAAGAATGTTCATTTTTGTAAAAAGTAAACATGAATGTAAACAAATATTCTTAAAATTTTAAAATGTTCACATATTTGAAGTATTTTTGAAGAAAACTCAAAAACTAATAAGAAAATTGAACAAAAAAAGAAGAACAAAGGACAAAACCGAGTAAGAACACAGAAAAAGAAAAACCATCTAGAAGCTTCACTAGCCCAATGTCTACTCATCAATTCATTGTCTCGTAGCTTTTGTGATCACGCAGCTTTTGTGAAGCTAATCATATCACTTTGGGCCGTGTGGCGAGCAAGGAGAAAGGCGATCTACGAAGATATATTCACTAGCCCAATGTCTACTCATCAGTTCATTGTCTCGTGCCTGAATGATCTCAAGAATGTTGAAACATCGGTGACGATGTCCTGGACTAGGGGGTACTCACCACGTCATCTCCCGATCTGTTAGATCGGGCCGAGGACCCCATGGCCGTATACTCATGGGCCAGTTCGGACAGCTGCCGTATACATGAAAGATTCTATAAGACTTGGTGATCAAGACAAGGACTCCTCCCCACCAGCGTATTCGTCTAGGACTCTTGTTATCCTAGGCCTCTGGTGCATTATATAAACCGAGGCCAGGCTAGTCGATAGATCAGACAGATACAATCATACCATAGGCTAGCTTCTAGGGTTTAGCCTCTCCGATCTCGTGGTAAATCTACTATTGTACTACACATATCATCAATATTAATCAAGCAGGATGTAGGATTTTACCTCCATCAAGAGGGCCCGAACCTGGGTAAAACATCGTGTCCCCTGCCTCCTGTTATCATCCGCCTTAGACGCACAGTTCGGGACCCCCTACCCGAGATCCGCCGGTTTTGACACCGACATTGGTGCTTTCATTGAGAGTTCCGCTGTGTAATCAGTAAAAGGATCGATGGCTCGTCTGCAGGTCAACTGCGATGCCGGCATCTTCGTCGCCGGCTCGACTGGTCACCTTGGCTCGACCGAGGACCATGCTCCATCCCCGATCGTCATGTTTGGACGAGGGCCTTCATCAACATCAACTCCGATCTCTATCAAGATCATGGAGGAATCATCCATGGAGCTCGGGGGCTCAACGTCAATATTGCCCTCGGGCGACCGTGCTGTTTTTCCGAATAGCAAACTTGTATCCGCTGCCACCACCTCTTGGAGCATCGCTTTGACGATCCCTTTGGTGGAATTGTGCGGAATTGAGTCTACAACAGCCATGCAAAATTTCGTCGAGTTTCGATGGAGGAATCTCCGACAATCTATAATATACCGGAGCCCTGTCAAATCTGGACGGGAATCTGGACGAGTTTAGGGCGTGGTCTCTAGAGCCTCGCTCGAAGGTCCTTTGGAAGATCCAACCGTTCATCTACTGTGGAATTCCCATATCTACCACCCCTCCAAATTTCAGCTCGATCCGACGGTTCAAACTCCGGGAACCTTCCGATGAGTGGATCAATTTTCGGATCCGTTTTCTGCACGAATACGGATCCGACCCGAATTCATGTTTCTTTATGAACGTGACATTGGACAACCTTTTTAGAGGAATTCTCTTCTAGGGTATTGTGCGTTGTTTTTAAACACGTGCCCGTAAATTTTTAAGCCTCCCCTGAGGTCGCCTTCATCATCATGCTGGTGTCAAACCAGTCCGGCGATATTGCTCCAAGGCTGCCGACATGCGTTAGACACGTCGTCACTTTGTTGAGCCGAGTTCAACTTCTTCGGATCATCATCTCGGCAAACCGAACAAGAGTCCGGCATCGCGAAGTATAAATCATCACCAACATCGCCGCCCCACGGATTACACGGAGCGGGCATACCGGCATCGCCGCACGGTCACTTCATCAAGCCGGCATCGACCACGTCACGACCTGCGTCGGCAGGGCCGCACTATTGCTTCTTCAAGCTAGTGTCCATCACGCCGACCTACTTCGACTCATCGGCTGACATCGAGGCTTCGACATCTCGGCTGGACCGGGGGCTTCGCCATCTCTTCATCAACCTACTCCGGAGACTTCGGCGTCACTAGCCAACCAGCTCTGTCACGTTAGTTGGACCGAGGGCTTTGCCTCGGGGAGCCAACCTTTGCCAGCATCGCCATACCGTCGCTTTATTGCCCATCAGGCAATGGGTGTGCGGATTGAGTCCCAATTTTGGGAATCATCTTTCTTCGGATTACTACAACAAATAAACCAGGTGCTATTAATCCTAGTATTTTTGCTTGTTTGGGTTCATTTTTTCCAAGGAATTATTACTCTGGTTTGTCCATCATATGAACGCAGGTCTCTCAAATGGTGGCTGCATTAACAACGGTCGCATGGTGGTTCGGTCAGTTTCCGTATATAGTCCGGCGAACGCCGCATCCAGAACTCGGACCGACCTGTGAATTCAGGTTTTGCCACACCTTTACCGCATCACGCCGATGCCCTGCATCGACATCGACTTCGGCGTCAGGCCATATTTCTTTTATTACTCACTTTGCATAAATTATTCATTATGTAATGATTTTTTCAATTATTATTATTATTACTATTATCTCCGGTTTGCACTATTTTTTATGCACAGGAAAATGATCCGGGTTGAACAGTATCATCAACTCGACATACTTACATACCACGTCACCTCGGCTGGACGGGGGGCTCCGTCAACACTTCATTACCCCATGCCGAGGACTTCGGCATCACTCTGCCGGCCTGCATTTACCGTGCTATGTCACCACTTTGGAGTGCCGAGCTCTTTGCTCCGCCACCTCGGGACCGGCTTGGGGGATGGAACCTTTTCCCGCATCAAGCTCGGGTGACGTCATCAATACCGAACACATTAACCAGCTAAGTTGCCTTAATGCTCAAAGTTTTTAAAAAATTAACTTGTGTTCGGTTCGGCCAAGCATTATATTTTTTTGGAAAAAAGTTGCTTGTAAAAAATTTTCTTGTCCAAACTTTGTTTGTGACGCACAAATTCAAATACCCCGTTTATTTGGGGGCTTCCTTTATGAAGCTTTTCCTCTTGCATATGAGTATACTTGTACGGCTTCGTTTCTTGTTCGTGTATTACGCCACAATATGCACCATATTGACTTAAGCGATTTGCAAGCTGGGTTGCCTGGCTCTTGTGCTTACCCCTACGTTCCCGATTGTTCGGCTAGGGAGTAAAGGGAGCACCTCTGCGATTGTCACGACCGGATCCTCCGAGCTCTGACCTCAGACTGGGTGAAGCCGAAAGCTAGCGCTCTTATTGTTTTCAATCATGGTCGGCACACAACGGAACTCATGAGTACAAAAAATCTATTGCACAAATCTCATAGAAATAACGAGCACCGAAGAAAGGTATCGGTGGGGGTACTATTTTCTTCGAAGATGCTTCTTACACTTCGTCTGTAATATAGCATAAGTTCCCTGAGCGCGCTTTGTCTGTTACAGCCTTATGGCCCGGTTGTCTGGTTATCGGAAACACTGTCGATATTCTCGACAGGTGGAGTATATAACACTTTTCGGTCCCTGACCGAAGAGGGAGAAGCCGACGGTCGGTTAAGACGCGTTTAAAGTTTGGTTGAACAAAGATATGATATAAGTACTTCGGTACATACAATCATTATACATAAAATTCTTTTACCCAAGTCACTTGGGGGCTCTTAAATTTATATGAGTCGTTTTATAATAAGTGTTCTTCTTCTTAGTTGTTGCAAAGTTTTTATTACTATTATTACTCATCACTCCTTTTTTCGACACGAGTGTGTGGTCACTAGCCGGGGAGCCTAATTTCTCTCTCAAAGCCGCTAGAGTTTAGTTTGCTAAACTGGCCTAATGAGAAGTACTCCGCCTTCGGGATAGGAGGTTGAAGCCGTAGGCTGACCCGCTTGGAGTCTTGAGATAGGATGTGTCATGTTAAAGCACGACAGAAGCACTCTTTTTTTCTAAGACCAATTTTCGGATTGGCACCGAACACTTGATCTTGTTCGGACGTCATGTTTTTACTGACGTTTTTGGTTTTCCAAGCTTTTGGCACTTTTAAACTATTTGTGTCTTTTCAGCACAAGTCTTGCAGTGCAACGCCGGACACCTTTAGAGATTCGGCAAAAACATTCTCGGATATTGCTATATATGCATCGGTTTCGAATTGTGTCTTCGGTCAATAGTTGGGTTGCCCGGCTCCTGCACTTGCTTCCTACGTTCCGCTTTGTTCGGCTAGGCGTGCAAAGGGAGAACCACTGCGATTGTGCTTCCAGCTTACATGGTTAAGCACCTCAGTGGAGAAAGCCGAAAACTGACTGTCACAATAAGCGTAAACTGGTCAGCGATCCGATGACTGTGTTAAATGACGAGCCATTCAGAACAATGGCCGAAGTGTTTACGGCTTGACCTCGACTGTCGCCGAACACTACCTGGGGCTAGTAACTAGTCTCCCAAACTAAATCCTCAATATTTTGCTCTTACATTAGAGCTGAGGTTTCATGATCATACTTAGCATGACAACCCAAAGAAAGGAACCGATAGCGGGACTATTTTCTTTGGAAGACATTTCTTATGTTAAACAGTAATATAACATATCTCTCTGCGTACCTTTGTTTATAAAACCGTATGGCCAGATTGCCTTGTTTGTCGTAAATCATTGCCCTCATAAAGGCTTTATAAAGTAGGACAAACACTCCTCGGCTACTGGCCGAGGAGGTGGAAGCCGATGGTCGGTCAACAAAGTTTTGTACAATGCGGATCCGAGCATTAATGACATAAAGTACTTGGATACATAGAGTCATTACACATAATTTGTGATTTTACTATGGATATTGATTCTTAATTCGGTCACCCGTGCCCGCATTAAGGCTCGGGGGCTACTGGGCTTCGGACTTATTATTTACAAATATTAAAGGGGCACATCGATCCCCTGATCTGGTGTTGCCACCCGAACCAGTGTCTCGGGGGCTACTGCATTGCCTATCCAATGCAGAAAATTTTAAGTGCAATACAATTTCCGAGGAGATTTTGATCCTCAGGTTGGTCGGCCGCACCCAACCTGAGTCTCGAGGACTGAGCACGCCGCTTTTTGTGTCCCGAAGTATCCTGCCGAGCTAGGACTTGATCCTCAGGCCGATTTTACAAATCAACCTGAGTCTCAGCGGCTACTGGGATTAGCGGTCTTACGTCATCCTTCAGGTGCATCTCGGGTTTTAAACCGATACACACCTTGAGGGCTACTGGCTATATATCTCGGCAGAGAATAAATTGCACCAATCAAAAATATTGACAAAAATCGGCCCACATTCGGGGTGGTGCACCACCTTGGAAGCAGTCCGGCATAAAGCTCGGGCGCTAGTGGCTGGCTCCATAGAGGGCATTTCCGGCATTAAGCTCGGCTAAACTCCTTCAAACTTCTTTGAACCAAGGTGATTTACAACACCTCGGATACAGTCCAGCGTTGGAGCTCGGATACAGTCCGGCGTTGGAGCTTGGATACATAGTCCGGCGTTGGAGCTCGGATACATTCCGGCGTTAGAGCTCGGAAGCGGTCCGGTGTTGGTGCTTGGCTGCAAAAGATACCTCGAATGCAGTCCGACGTTGGAGCTCGGACGCAAGAGGACGCTGCTGCCCGGGAACAATTTCAAACCTGAGGTGTGGCATAAAAATAACAAGGCATTGATAAAGGCCGGAAACTGACAGGGGCTCCTCGGATACCCGACGTATAAACTCGTTGAATGCATTTCGGCGATCCTCAAGATCGAAGATGAGAAGATTTGTTGAACCAGTTTTCAAGACCGACGACCGAAGATGAAGAATAGTTCGGAAGAATCGAAGAGCGTCCCTAACTTGAAGACCGGTTCAGGGGGCTACTGACGGTGTCCTGGACTAGGGGGTACTCACCACGTCATCTCCCGATCTGTTAGATTGGGCCGAGGACCCCCATGGCCGTATACTCATGGGCCAGTTCGGACAGCTGTCGCATACATGGAAGATTCTATAAGACTCGGTGATCAAGACAAGGACTCCTCCCCATCGGCGTATTCGTCTAGGACTCTTGTTATCCTAGGCCTTTGGTGCATTATATAAACCGAGGCCAGGCTAGTCGATAGATCAGATAGATACAATCATACCATAGGCTAGCTTCTAGGGTTTAGCCTCTCCGATCTCGTGGTAGATCTACTCTTGTACTACCCATATCATCAATATTAATCAAGCAGGACGTAGGGTTTTACCTCTATCAAGAGGGCCCGAATCTGGGTAAAACATCGTGTCCCCTGCCTCCTGTTACCATCCGCCTTAGACGCACAGTTCGGAACCCCCTACCCGAGATCCGCCGGTTTTGACACCGACAATCGGGAAGGGCAGCAACTGTCCAACCTACTTCTAGGCCAACACAGTGGCTTCGCCCTCCGGCGAGTCTAGCAAAAATTAATGTTGATGCGGCGAAAAGAGGTAATCAGGGAAGGGGTGTTGTAGCTGCAGTTTGCCGGGATCAGAACGGTCTCTTTGGGGGGGCCTCGGCAATCGGTTTCAGCGGAATTGGTGATCCCACGACACTGGAGGCGATGGCAGTTCGAGAGGCTCTGGCTCTAGCTCAAGATCTTCATGAACAAAAAATACATGTTGCTTCTGATTGCAAGGTGGTGGAGGACGACATCAAGCAACAGTGTTTGGCAAGCTATGATGCCATAATACATGAAATAATAGAGTCCAGTAGGTCTTTTACTTGTAACTTTGTCCATGAGTTTAGGAGCTCGAATTTCGAGGCTCACAATCTCGCGAAGCACGCTCTGAAGTTAGGGGTGGACCGCCATGTTTGGTTAGGGCACCCCGAAAACCTTTTTTTCGTTCATGTAAACATTATGACGTCTTAATAAAGCTTCGTGGGATTGTCTTAAAAAAATCTAGAAGCTTCACAAAACCAGTTGAAATGAACGTTTACATAGCCCAGCCTTTCTAAAGTGTGTTCGCTGGAGGGGGTATGTGCGAATGCTACTATGTCTTGTGACGAGACTAGCCATCGTCTCGCCTAAAGCTTTCCTGGCGCACGCGTCTGTTTGCTGATGTGTTTGCCCTGTTTTCTTTTGTTTCTTGTTTGGTTTTCTTACTTCTTGTCCAGTTTTCTTTTGATTTCTTTGTTTTGTTATTGTACTTCATTTTTTGGTTTTTTTCTTTGAGTTTTCTTTGTTTCCTTCATGGTTATTTCAGTTTTTTGTTTCTTTCTCATTTTTCTTCAGTTTTCTTTCTTGCTTGCTTTTCAAAAGTTCTTTTGTTTTCCTTTCTTTCTTTATGGGTACTCACCGTTTTCCTTTCCTTTGCACTTGTTACTTCTGTTTTTCTTTTTTCTTTGGTTTTCTTCGTTTCTTTTTTGATTTTCTATGGTTTTTGTGTTCTCCTTTGTCTCTTTTGGTTTTCATTCTATTTTTGGCATACGTCGAGAATGTCTTTCTAATATATGTTCAATATTTTTTAAATACATGTTTACCAATTTTTAAATACACGGTCCACTTTTTTATATACACATTTTTAACATGTTCCAAATGCTTGATTAGTATGTATTTTTCAAATAGTGGATTAACATTTTTTTAATATGTGTTCAAAAAAATTATACACATTTTAACATTTTCAAGTGCTTGATTAACATTTTTCTAATACATGGGCACATTTTTTCTATACTCATTTAACATTTTCCAAATGCCTGATACTTTTTTTAAATGCAAGATTAACATTTTTTAATACATGGCCAACATAAAAATGATACTAAACAAAAATTCATAGATAAAAAAGGATACATAGATATTTTACATAGTTTCACAGCATAGATAGATAAAACTACGGTCCAACGACATAAAAAAACTACTAGATAGTGCAATGCAACTACAACCTACTCCCAGTCGTCATCATCGTCATCCTCGCTCGTCTGGTCCGAGGTATCGAGCCACATGTCATCCTAACGAGGATCATTATCCGTAAAGATCGACTATCCACCATTTTTAACGATATCGCACTGCGATAACGCCAGGGCCTTCCGCCGACGCCTGTCCAACCGTTCCTCGCGGCGCTTTGCCGTCTACTTCGCCCAGTAGGCTTGCTCGTCGGTGGCGTCCTCCGGGTGGCGCCGGCGCCACTCCGCCATGGCCCGATCGTCCTCCTCGGCGATGAGGAGGCGGCGCTACCGCCGAGCGTGCTCCGCACGGTCCTGATCCGTGATAAGACGAGGCGGAGGGGCTACGTCCTGCGCCTGCTGGCGCGTGTGGACGTCCTGAAGGTTCATCTGCGCGAGCGGCCTGTCTAGGCGCCACGCCACCGCGCCGTACGCGCGGGCGACCTCGTGCGCAGTCTGGAAGGTGCCGAGGCCGAGCCGGACATCGTCGGACCGGATCTCGGCGTAGTACGAGCCGTTGGGGTACTGACGGACGCCGCGGTAGGCCGACGCTCTTCGGCGGCGCGGCGGCATGGTGGCGCGTCGGTGGCGGGGCGCTGGAGCGGCGAGGAAGCAACGAGTAAGCGAGGGAGGCGCGTGTGGCAGCGGAAGAGGAAGAGGGGGTGTGGAATAGCCGCGTGGCGAGCGCCGCAATTTAAAGGCGCGCCGGAAGCGGTGCGCCAAAAATAGCGCGAGAGCTGCCGCCTTTTTTCGCGCGCGCTAGTTTCCCGTCACCGTTGGAGTGCGCGAAAACATCCCGCGCACGCTAAAATCCCAGTTTACCGCGCGCGCGTCTTTTGGCACAGCCGTTGGAGATGCTCTAACTTGTTAACTTAAAGTGCGCCGGTGACATAATATTTCTAGTAGGGAGAACAATGCTCTCAGGAGGGAGAACATCGCATAGTGCCGCCGCTGCGGAGTCCACAACGAGCAAAGATCTTCACCCGAAACCCCAGACACGAAGATGCGCCCGCAGGCGTCAAACCGTCGTCAGCGCCAAAGCGCACGAGTCACCATGAGGCCTAAAAAACTTAAAACTCACAATGACTTAACAATCCTCCGTTCTTGCTTGCATTGCATGCATGCATATCTTGCTGCCATTTGGCGTACACTCTATACAGCAGCAGAAACATGTGCGTGATGCGAGCGATACTAATCCTGCTCAAACCATTCCTTACCCAAACGTACGCGCTCAACAGAAACGTGCACGTGCCCTAAACCCCGGCTCGCCGCACGGCCGTCACGACGAACACATGAGCTATATTGATTTGCCGGCCAAACTCGATCGACAACGTGTAAGACGTGCTGTTCCATCCCGGGATACTCTGATCATGACATGTCACGTAAACGCAAGTACGTGTGTACCAGTTCATCAGCTCTATCACCTCTCTGCCTCGGCTTGGCGCCAAAAACAAAACCCTTTCTGGCACGTAGCTAGCTTTATCCAGGGGATGATGATGGGACCCCTCGTACCTAAACATTTACCGCGGCTCGAGGGACGCGTTGAAGAGACAAGGCCTGGTTGCACCGGTCGAAATGACTCGAGGTATATCTTCGCCGACTCGATCGAGCTTGGCGTGACACCGCAGGAATAAGCGCGTGCTTGTCCGACCAGCACGGTAAACCCAGACACGACGCAATGTAGACATGCTTTAGCACAATCCTTTTTTCACGCGGTACAATCAATCAAATATGCTTATACAGTAATTTGAACTGAAATCACGACGAATAATTTGAAACGGAGGGAGTATATACATACAAGAAATCTAACCATCTAAGCTAGGCTGAGCTCTGATAGACCCGGCCGATGAGGGAGGAGGGAGGACGGAAGGCGAGGAAGAGGCCACGTCGCCGGATCAACTCTTTCGATCGCCTCGTGGACTTCGCACCGAACCGTGTCGATCGCCTGCCCCCCGCGCGCGCGGCGAAAACCTAGCGTGTGCCTGCCGACTCGCCGCCCCGGAACGGAAAGAACCCGAGGGAGATGAGCGCCTCCGTACGCGCTGCCACCGGCGCGCGCACGTTCCTGTTCCTCCCCGCCACACCGCCGAGGGAGCACACGTCGCGGTCCGGCCGGCACGGGGCTTGCACCAACCCGGGGCGGCCGCCTCGGCCTAGCGGCCAGCCTCGCCACATCCATGCAAGCGCCAACTGTACGCACGCGCTCCCTCGCCGGCCGGCCTAATTCTCTGGCGAGTTCGAGTGACCCAGCCTCGCCTCTCATCATGGCAGCACAGCTCCCAACACCCGGAGGACAGATGGGTTTACGCGGGGCCGCGTCCGTGCGTGGCGGAGTCTATATATAGACGTAGCGGGTGTCGCGCTAGCTTGGGCATCGAGAGCGACGAGCAGCACAGGGGACCTAGCTAGCTAGCTTGTTGGTCCGGTGGATCATGGCGGAGAGGGGAGGAGGCGGCGAGGGAACGTCGTCGTCGCCGGGGAAGAAGGCGAGGAAGCCCTACACCATCACCAGGCCCAGGGAGCGGTGGTGCCCCGAGGAGCACGAGCGCTTCCTCGACGCCCTGCTCAGGTGACTGACTGTCCTCTGCGTTTCTGAACAGGCTAGTAAGTCTGGAACTCCGAATCCTCCGCTGAATCTGCTGGCCATTTCATGCGGTTTTCCAGGTTCGGCCGCGACTGGAGGAAGATCGAGGAGCACGTCCGCACCAAGACCGCGGTGCAGGTAGCCCCAAGTTCACTGTCCATCTTGCAAATTACACTTGCGTTCTGACGGTTCGACTGTGAAATGAAATGGAACATTGTGCACTGCAGATACGCAGCCACGCCCAGAAGTACTTCCTCAAGGTCCAGAGGCTGGGCCTCGCCGCCGGGCTGCCGCCGCCACAGCACCCGAGCCGCAGGCTCGCCATGTCGCAGCAGCAGATCTCGCCGGCCGACGGGACGGCAGTGCTGCACGGACAGCCGCAACATTGTCCGTCCGGTGCTGTTCAGGGTCCCGTCGGCTGGACCTATCCGGGACAGGGAGTTCTTCCTGCGTCCAATGGCAAGTGACTCTGCCTCCCGTTCTCCGCTTTCTGGGCTCAGAGTTCTGAACTTTCTGATCACTGTGCTTCTTAACTAATCTAACATGGCGGTGTGCTCTGTGTGTTGTTCAGACATGCAGAACTTGGACTGGGCTTGCAGTTCAGGCAGCTCTGCCTGGGTGAGCCATGGAGGTGCAGGGAGCCAGACTCAACCAGCCGCAGCAACACATCCAGGTATCCTTCTGAACCTTTTCCATTTCTACACGCGCACGCACAGAGTTGCAACGAAAACACCATAATCATCATAACTTCGCTTTCATATTTACTTAGGTGGCAGCTCATTCATGGGGGCGCCGAGCTTCGACGATACGGGCATGGACTGGACTGGCACGGGCAGCACAGGCGAAGCGTCGGCGATCGCCGATGCAGAGGATGAGACGATTCCACTTCCCTTGTCCCCTGGTAAGCAAGTCTTCTTTGCTTCACAGTGGCCAAGTTTATTCTTTCTGAACTGAATCCTATTTCCATTTCCTGGTGCCGCTCTTGCAGACGACATGCATTTCGCGCGGGTATACCGGTTCATCGGCGACATATTCGACCCGGCCACGCCGTGCCGCATCGAAGCCCACCTGCAGAAACTCAAGGACATGGATGGGATCACAGTGAAGACGGTCAGTGCTTTACTTCCAGTTACTTTTCTTCAGTATGACCATTCGCAATATTCAGTCTCCCCTGCTCTGCTCCTCATATGAACAACCATTCTGATTAAGAAAGATCTGTCACGCCGTGCAGATCCTGCTGGTGCTAAGGAACCTCGAGACCAACCTGACAGCGCCTCAGTTTCAGCCCATCGTGAGTGTCCCTTCTCTGAACTCTCCATCCGTTCTCTGAAAATTGCACTACTGAAGGTAACTGATTCAGTTACCAACTTACCATGTACAATGGCAATTGACATCCATCTGTTGGTGCTTGTTCTGTGGTGTTTGGACAGAGGCGGCTGCTGTCGAGGTATGACCCCGGGCGAGGCCTGTCTGGCCAGCTATAGAGCGTGCGTGCGTGCGTGCGTGCAACCTGAAAGGAGAAAACTAAACGAGAAAGGAGGTACAGGTGACATGGATGGCAACGGAGAAAGAAAGTTCCACTGAAGAAAGACCAGATATGGGAGGTTGGAATAGAAATATAGAATGGATATTTGTCGGCCAGAGAGATATGACATACAGATGTAGTCTATTAAGAATGGTTGTTTCGAAGATTTTGGATACAGGACTGAGATTAGCATTCGTTCAGAGTTCAGACTGCCTAGTCGTAGCACTGAATTTGTGTGTGTGTGTGTGTGTGTGTGTGTGTGTGTGTGTGTGTGTGTGATGTGCCCACTGGTCGTTGTAGCGTGCTTGTACTTGCATGTGATGTGCTCAGCTCGGAGAAATGTCTTTTACTGATGATAGGAAATATAGGAATTTCTCTTTATAATTTTGGCTTGGCGTTTGGCAAGGCTCCGTGCCTGAACCTGCTGTGTGTCGAGCCATCAGGGTTGGGTGTCCTGCCATGTTGGCTAGAAAAAACACCGGGTATGCGCATGATTCTCGATGCAGAGGCCGGGGGATGACCTCCTTTTTTAAAAAAATGTGCATGATTCTCACTCTCACGTCGAACTTGTGTTCGTGTGCCGCGCTTGGCTAGCCATAACGTGTGCAGTACAGCGTGTGCTCTGTGGAGATTTGTTTTTAGCAGAGTGTGCTCCGTGGAGGGTTTTGTTTAGCACACTCGGGAAGATCTGAAGCGGATTGGGCTTGGCTCTTGAGTGGGTTTTATTTTTCTGGGCACAGTTTATTTGCTGGGCCGAATAAGTTAGGGAAGTTTCATCTCGGACCGAATAATGCCAGGGGCCTTGATGAGCTTACTGGTTGATCCTGATAAGCTTGCTCTTTTCCCGCAGCTCCAGGAGCAACTAATCAAGGGGTACTCCTTGAGGAGCCCCCACAAGGGTTAATCTTGAGCACTAAAACGCGTTTAAAAAAATATAAGAGGTACAGATTTGCTTTCCCAAGAGGCACAGTCATGCCTCTCCGAAAAGGGAAAACCGCGTTTTTCTTCCCTCCACGAGTGGGACAAATTGACTTCTCGTGGAGGCATGAATTTGCTTCCGCGAGAGGCACAGTCGTGAAGCATAATTTTTTTAAAAAAAGTAAAAAAAAAATGTGTTTTTTTCTTTCCATGAGAGAAAAAAATACATGTTTTTTCTTTTAAAAAAAGGAAAAAATATGTATTTTTTCCACGAGAGACACAAATTTACTTTTCATGGAGGCACGAATTTGCTTCCACGAGAGGCACACAGTCGTTCCTCTCGGAAACCGAAAAAATGTGTTTTTGTGTTTTTTTCTTTCATGAGATACAAATTTACTTCTCGTGTAGGCATGGATTTGCTTTCACGAGAGGCATAGTCGTGCCTCTCGGAAAAAGAAAAAAAATATCTTTTCTTTTTTTTATTTCATGGGAGGCACGGATTTAATTTTCGTGGAGGCACGAATTTGCTTTCGCGAGAGGCACAGTCGTTCCTCTCGGAAAAGAAAAAAAATGTGTTCTTTTCTTCTATGAGAGACACATATTTACTTCTCATGTAGGTATGAATTTGCTTCCGCAAGAGGCACAATTATGGTTCTCGAAAAAGGAAAAAAAATATTTTCTTTTTTCCTTCCATGAGAGGCACAGATTTACTTCTCGTGGAGGCACGAATTTGCTTCCGCGAGAGGCATAGTCGTTCCTCTCGGAAAAGAAAAAAATGTTTTTTTCTTCTGCAAGAGATACAGATTTACTTCTCGTGTAAGCACGGATTTGCTTCGGCGTTGTGCCTCTTGGAAATAAAAAAACGTGATTTTTTTTCTGCCGCGAGAGGCACAAATTTGGTTCTCCTAGAGGCACACAGATTTGCTTCTGCGCGAGACACAACTTTTTGGAGAGGGAAAAAACTTGCTCCTGATTCGTTTTTTTGTCAAAAAAAATTCATCGAAACCTATCAACATCAGATAGTTTTCAAGATTTCGAGGCAAGAAATCCAGTGGTAAAAATGGTTCGAGATTTGGACACATGGTTTAATAGATAAAATGTTTTGAATAAATGAATCTACAAAAAAGAACTTCCAGGTTGACATTTGCAAAAAATACTTCTTAATTGGTGATTTCACGCACGTCCTAATCCACGAATAGATTGTTTTCTAGCGGCCTACCGTGAACCACCACGTGCTCATCCACACTTTTCTGGGTTGGGCCGCTTTTCTTCGGCTTGGGGGAGTAGGGCGGGGCAGGCTGCTTGCTGGTTTTTTCTTCCACCGCTTTTGGGAAGGTTCTAGAAATTTTTCGAACCGTATTTTCTCTGTTTTCAGTTTCTTTTTATTTTTCCTCTTTTTACTATTTTTTACTTTTTCTCCTTATCCTTCCATTTTTATTTTTTAATCTCGTAAACATTTTTATAGTTTGCAAACGTTTTTTTAAATTCATGAATATTTTCTGAATTTATGAACAACTTTTGCAACAATTTTCAAATTCCTGAACATTTTCTGAATTCGTGAACATGTTTTTGAATCAACGAATATTTTATAAATTCATGAACGTTTTTTGAAACTGATGAACATTTTTGAATTATAAACATTTTTGAAATTCACATATAGTTTTGTTAATTCACAAACATTCTTTTAAATGCATGTACATTTTCTGAATTCGTGAACATTTTTGGATCTGGAAACTTATTTTGAGTTGATGAACATTTTTTTGAAATTCATGAACATTTTCTGATTTCATGAAAATATTCTGATTTCATGGACATTCATTGAAATTTAAAACAACCTTGAACAGTTTTTTGAGATCCCGAACGTTATTTTTTGAATTTAAGATTGATGAACAATTTTCAAAGTAAAAATAACAGAATAGAAGTTATATTTTTTTTAAAGGAGCGCCCAGCCCCCACATGGGTCGGCCTTGGGGGTGTAGGGGCGTGCGCGTTTGGTGGTTATTTGCATACCTTGGCGTGAAATAGGGGCTCCGCTCTTTTCTACCCAAGTCTATGTGTATATAGTTTGAGCGAAACATCTCTGGCTCAAATAATAAGTTGATTTGGGAGGATCCGATACCTCTCAAGATTAAAAAAATGTGGTGGTCTCCAAAATGTTGTCTTAACTAATATGAAAATGTGTCAGTGGCCGAGGAATCCTAATTGCTCTTTTAATAAAGGAGTTGATGCCAATCATCTTTTTTCTTGGCTATATCGTTTTCTGCCTGGGCGGAGAAATTTTATATGTCATATGTTGGGGGCCTTGGACTATCCGGAATAAAGTAACCTTTGATGCTCAGATTGTTTTTGCTGCATGTTCTTTTCTTATGTTTGAACAGGGCTTTTGAAGATTGAAGCCCATGAGGCTATGCAGGTGCACTGCAAAAGTGTTTACTCGCCAGGGCGCGCGATATGGTGTTCTTCGCATTGCGGATTCCTGAAGTTATGTGGTTCCTCTTCAAGTTGTTCCCCCGGTGGTTTCATTCTAGGCCTGATTTACCGTTTGTTGTAAACTGGTTGTTTAGTTTTCGAGATTTCTTGCTGTACTTTTGGCGTGTCCGCCCTTTGTGGACTCTGCTATGGTGTTGTAGATTATCTGTACTTTGGTGTTACTAGTAAGCTTGCACGTGCAATGCACGTCTCGCCTTGTACAAAAACAATATAATGAGTAAATCAAATAATGAGACAATTAATTTTATTTTTTGACAAGCACCTACTCCCAATCATGCACACATAAGTAAACCAAAAGAAACATACATTCAAGATTACTAATATGTAATACTGCTTGAATATTAACAAAGCCACCATACAAGATTCATTATCCATGGTATGTTGTTAAAATGTAAATAATTGCTCACAGAACAACAACAGACTATGAGTAGGATATGACATAAATGAATAAACAATGTCCTATCACCATTGAGATGCCTTCACCAAGATTATGTTCTCTGCTTTGTCTTTATCCAAATTCATTACTCAAAAGGTATTTAAGTTGTTCAATGATCATCACACACTATCCGAGATAAATAGTACTTTCCTGGAGAAAAAAGTTAGAAGGAAAGACACTTCGCTAGCAGTGTCGGAGTTCTGTATACATAGTTATACTATCAGGGTAAGAAAATGACAACATAAAAAAAACTAATGTAACATCATGAGTGCATGGACACTTCACGAGCACACGAATGCATCCAAAAATGACCCTGGATTGCCATCACAGGGCATTACTATGTGACATTGTGATGTGTTTGTGTGCTTATAAATGATAGTCGTCTTCCTTGATATAGAATTCAGGACATGTAAGAAAGCAAATGTACAGTAACACATGCTGGTAGCATGTGGGGGCTAGGGCGGCAACCTGCTAGCAGCGAGCTATCACAGTTTGGAGCGTTGACCACAACACATAGCATTATAAAGAGGGGAATATAGAACAAGACATATGCACAATCCTGGGATGATGGAGAGTATTCCTATAGCAACCCGATTTTCATACCCGAACAGGGATACACCATTCACACATCATTATAACATCAAATAATTCTATAGATGCATAAGCATAAACATACCAGAACAGGGTGTGGACCTTCTGAAGCTTGGAGTGGCGCTGCATTCCTATCTTTTCATGAGCATGTTATCAGCCTAGATGTGCAAAAACAAAATTGATTGGTATTACACAAGGATTACAAATTAAAAAAAGTCTTTTCTTGGTGGACCATGTATTGTGTTTGTAATCATTCAGAACAAAAAATAAGTTAATACTAAACTTAGAACAAATGATCGAGTATCCTAAATAGAAGAAAGCTTCCCGGTATGCAATGTTCGGGAGTTCTATGTGTATATTTTGGCCTCCTGATGGAGGCGTTTCATGAGTACCCTTGTGTTGATCTTACTACCTAAGTGCACTTTGCAACTGTCAGGTGTTTTCTTTTGTATCCTCTGCTCCTTTAGAGCCCTTTATAGATTTTTGTTGAAATATTAATACAGAAGCAAAAACTGCTACTTTTAGTCAGAAAATAAATAAATAGCAGAACAAAACCAATTTTTCAGTTCTAGACATGTTTTGTTAGCAATTTACCAACCTACTGTCGATTGCCTCGGTGAACTTCCTGTAATCGATAGCCACCAACTCACCACGGACCCAGGTCATCTAACTGGATGTCTTGCCACTCTGCCACTAAAACATAACACCATTTCTGATTCCTTCTACAGTGCCTCCGGTGTTATTCAGGTATCTTCCGTTGAGGCTCCTCTTTCCCTTGTTGAGTTGCCCTGACTCCCGAGTTCTGACTTAAGTGCCAAATAATGAACTTTTTTTAGTTCCATCTATGTCTTTTGTAAGTAATTAAAACATGCAGAACTTTTGCCTGTCATCTCTATAAATTACATTAAAAGTGGAATAATCATAACTATAATTTTGCAAGTAATCTAGCTTAATCAGCAATCATAGTTATAGTGAATCTACTGGAAAGATGGAAATAAATTTCATCAATGATAAGGATACTAAAGGTGATCTTTATGGATTTGGCATGAACAATTCCGAAGGGAAGAAATCAAACTAATCTTGACAGGGAAAAATGGGTAGTGTAAAGTTTTAATCAAAAACATCTCCATGTAGCCCAGCAGCTGGAACATCAATGTAATTATCCAATCAGAAGACTGTAGTGAATTACTATAAACAAATACAAATGGGTGTCTTCATGCCTACCAAAAATAACATAAAAACATTCTCCACATCCCAAAACAAACCATTGCTTCCAAAAACCCCTTTATTTTTCACCACCTTGTTCCCGAAAAATCCAACGAAGCATTATCGAAAGAGAATAACATGTTATGATGTGCTAACTGAATTCCTACACAATTGTAGGATGGTTGGCGTGGCGAATTCAAGAGTTTAAAAGTGACAGGGAAAATGGATTATAAACAGCTAAGCTGATTTGGTTATGACCTTAAAGTTGAGAAGACCGTGTACAATGTTTTTTCCGTTAATAAACATTGTAGATCAGTATCCATTCTGGTCTACTGTAAAACTAAAACTAAACATTAGTCAATCGCTGCAAAGATAGGAAAATATTGGCAAATTAGTACAGTGAAAAGAGATGAAACAAACGACTAATAAGCTAGAAGGGGTGCAGCATGGTGAGACGAAGAAGAAGAGAGCAAATCAACCACTTGCTTGACTTCCTTACCATGTCCTTGACTCCATGTCCACCCAGTACTATGCTTAGCCAGCGATAGAATGTATTTCTGTATGGGTGAGTTGAACTGAAACTTTGAAGCAGCATCGTTCTAAAACACTGTGTTTCTGTATGTCCACAGAAATTAGAGGAAGTGACAGAGACTGGGGGTGTGAGTATACAGAGTTACAAACCCAAACTTACAGAGGAAAACCGAAGACAACACGAATGCTGAATAGATCAGAAGATGCGGGGCAAACACAGCGGCGTGTTGCCTCATAGTGCACGTCCATGTCTAACTCTCGTCCCTTCTTCTCCGTGTCCTCCTCCTCTCCTTTCAGGGTCGTCGTCGCGATCCGCCACAGAGAATAAAAAAAATGAACACATCGCTCGATCAGTCAACCATAGAGACACTTCCCGACCCATCATGTCAGGGCCATCGTCGGGCGGCCGTCAGAACGTGGAAGGCGCCTCGATCCACAGGGGCTCCAGGTGTGGGGACTGGCCAGATTGGTGGAGAAGAGTAGGGGCGCGCAGTGGACGCCGACGGCTCGGGAGGAGGAGGACGAAGGGATCGAGGCGTGGTGCCCAACCACTTTCCACATGGCACGCCCACTCATGGCGCAGCGGCGGCTCATGGCGACGACAGCGGGACTCGGCCGGCGGCGCGCGTGGACGTGGAGGCGGAGAAGATAGGGCATGAGGAGGGCGGACCGGCGGAGCTGGCAGCAGAGAGGTCGACGAGGGTAGGGAGGAGACCATTGTCCGGCCACGTTCGTCGGCGGCTGTCTCGCGTGCGTCCAAGTCCGCGGAGGAGGCGGCGGCAGAGGTAGCATCCACTCACCTCTCACCGGCGATGAGCGCCGTCACCTGCAGTCAGGCCGGCGGTGGAGCGGTCGAATGCGACGTGAGGAACTCCAGACGGACAGGCGGTGCTCCGGCGGTGCGTGCAGATGCAGGCACAGATCGAGGCGGTGGCTGGCGGGGAGCCTGTAGGGAAGAGGTGGGGCAAGGAGTGGGGGCGTGGCCAAAACTGCCCCGACGGTGTGGTCGCGAGAGGACAGAGGGCAGCGACGTGTTCGTGTGGATGTTAACCCAATGGCATGGTGGGTAATTAATTAACGTAATGGCATGATGGGTAATTAAAGCATAAAACGCGTTTAGTATCCTTGAAGGATGTAGACCATTAGATTGCACGTTTTGATGGATAGGATGATTTGGTTCTCCACCCTCTCGTGCTTTTATAGGGGTAGTAGATAAGGTTTCCGCCCCGTGGTAAAGCCAGCCATGGCGGCAATTTCTATGTCGTCTACTTCTTGAAGACATCGCCGAGTTGAAGCTCCAGACTCCTTCCGCTACCTCCAGGGGGAACCCTAGATAAGACGATCGGATGACGGCGGCTCTCTTGTGTCGTTCCCCCCTTGGGGACGTGATCCTTGGAGGTGTGCATTTTCTTGGGTAAGGGGATGCCGGTAGCCGACGGGAGGCCTCCGAGGCACCGTCGGCATACACAACCGGTGTCTTGCCCTCTCGCGGGCCACCGTCGTCCCCTTACCCAAGAACCAACTTTGGTCCGTGTAGCATAGGGGCCCTTCCTCTCCGGCTGAAGCATCAGGCGGCGGTTCCACTCCGATGAGCGGTGAGGAAGCGAACCGTCCTTTGCACTGAAGCATATACCTCCGGGGCTCACCGCTGCGGGTCATGGGGACGACGTTGGAGACCCGCCACGGCCGGGAGTAGACTAGTCGAGGGTATCATGTCGTCGGAACGGATATCCACCAGCGCCGGTCATAGACTAGCCTTATTTAGTTTTAAGTTGAAAATATGACCAAAATGTAACCGTTTTCGTCCAGTTTGTATCAAACCCGTCATGTTTATATGAAATCCGGCCGAGTTTGCATGAATTTCATACAGTTTGTTGAAAAAGAGTTTGTAGCGTTAGATGGTGGCCTCCCGCATGCATCCATGTCCGCCGACTAGTCCCCTGTTCACGGACGGATGCGAGGGAAATTTGCGGGTCGCTATTGAAGATGCCCTTAGTCCGTTTTTCTCTCAAGTTGTGTAAGTCTGTAAGATACAATGTTCTTCTTCTTTCCCTGGAGAAATTAGTGGAAAAGGGCTTGCCTGATCTTTTTTTTTTTTTTTGAGGAACAAGAGTAACCACGTTACTCTTAAGCCAACACATAGTCGACTGCCTGATTGAAAGAAAAAGTTAGGGAAGTTGAGAGTTCCGCATCATTCTATCCGTACATATATAAAACAGTAGTCGCTAGTTTCATATTAGTTGTCGCTGATTTAGCACGGAGCATTTACTTTGTTTGTGAGCTGTAGACTTCAGTACACTCGGATCATATACACGACACATGACACGGTGCAATACAATATTGCTCGGTACATGCAGTACGAGCTGTAGGCTTTATTTTGTACTGGGTCGTCACACACACCGCGCTCACAGCATCACTACACAGGACCACCAGCTCAGGCGATAAGCTAACGTACGCACACGCGCGTGGCGCGTACGTTGCCCTTTATTTACGTACGTATACATACGGAGCATCCATGGTACGGTTATACTTAGCTAAGGCACGCAGCAGGTGCGTACGTGAGCGCGCGGGCGACCGACCGGCGGCAGCTATCGGCCACTTCACTTCCACTTCCTGCCGCCGTGCTTCCCGCCGCCCATGTGCTTCCCGCCGGAGTAGCCGTGCCCGTGCCCGCCGCCGTGCCCGGTGTGGTACGATCCCATGTGCCCACCTGCAACGCTCACAAACGGTTATCACAAGCACCGCTCGTCATGCATGCATGCAGGGTGTTCGGTTAATTAGTCACGTACCGTGGTGTGGCGCGGGCTGCGCGGGGTAAGCCGCCGGCGCGTAGCCTTGCGCCGGGTAGCCGCCGTACGGGGGGCAAGCCGCGGCGGCGGGCGGAGGGTACCCGTGCTGCCCGTGGCCGCCGTACCCCTGCTGCTGCCCATGGCCGCCGTAGCCGTGCTGCTGCACGTGGCCGCCGTACCCGTGCTGCTGCTGCTGCCCGTGGCCGCCGTAGCCCTGGTCGCAGCCGTGCCCCTGGCCGCCGTACCCGTGGCTTTTGCCGCCGCCGACGAGGCTGGACACGAAGCCCTTCACGCCGCCGTTGTGGCCGCCGTGCATGTCGTGCCCGCCGCCCATGATCACCTCACTTGCTTGCTTTGGCCGATCGAGTAAGTGAAGCAGTGGTATGCGTTGCTTGGCCTCGCTCGTTGATCTGCTCAGTGTGTCGAGGCCTGCATACCCTTTTATACTCGCTTGTTCCGCTGCCCCTTTGGACGTGTGTCGACAGACCGATCGCATATACGCAGGTCGACAGACCGATCGCATATACGCAGGTCGACGGGCCGGCCGCCGAATCTGCACACCTGCACTGATGATATGATATTCTTCTTCCGGCGCCTTCTCCGGCGCGCGGCAGGTCGGGTCAGGTTAGGTCAGTGTGGTGGACGATAAGGTCAGATTCTTATGCTCTCTGTCTGCGTGCCAGGAGTTAAAGGCAACTAAGATTCTATTTTGCTGTATTATTTGACGGTTCATATCATCATATGCATGGGTGCAGTGCCACGGGGACATCTGGCACGACGAACGGCCGTTGGTGCACGTTGCGCCATACTCTCCGTGCGTGTGTGAGCCTTTTGATCAACTCAAGGATCGGAGATCGTCTTCAAAGAACTTCGGCTTAACATCAGGAAATTGCGTGCGTAAGATTGGTGTGACGCCTGAATAATTAAGTTACAATAACCTTCTGAAAATGATGCCACGTCACCTCGGCCAGTGTTGATAATCTACGTTAATTCAAAACCGGTTTAACATTCAAATTCAAAATATGGCCAACAACAAAGTTTTAAAACATTAAAAAAAATGTTCGGACTGTGCCAAATATTACATAGGTAATTACAGTGAAGAAAGCACATGTTTAGAAAATACTTAAATGCCCTAAACTAAATAAATAGTAAAGAAAATAAATAAAAGAAAGAAAAAAACACAAAATCAGAAAACAAAACTATCAAAAAAAAGGAGCCCCCCACTGGGCCAACTGGCCCAGCTGGCCACCAGGCTGACTAGGCCGGCCCACCCCCACACGTCGCCACTCCCCCCCCCCCCCCCCCCCCCCCTCACGTCGCCACTCCCTCTCCCTCTCCCGATCCGATCTGGATCAGGGACCAACCTCCCCATTCCCCTCGCTCCTCGCCCCCTCTGCTCGATCCAGACCGGGCCAACGGCGCCCCGACCCCATCGTCCCCGACGCGCTCGCCGCCCGGAGCGCCTGGACCTCGCTGAAGCCACCCCGCCGGCCTGCCTCCTCGCCTCCTCATCCCTCTCCTCGTCGGAGCGTCGTCTCCGTCCGCCACCCCGAGCCCCGCTGCCATTACCCCACGAACGCCGGTGAGACGACGAGCCTCCCCTATCCCCCTGTCGGACGCCATCCGCCGCGCCCGACCCGCACCTAGACCAGCCACATCGGCTGCGCCCAGCGCGCCTTCGCACGCGCCCTGGCGCGCGAGCCCGCACCGCTGCCTCGCTCGATGCCGCCAGCCATCGCGCCCGCCCCCACTCGCCTCGACCACATCGACCACGCGCCGCATCGCCCGACCGCGCTCACCGCAGCCCCGCCCCACCCGGCGCTCGCGCCGTCCGCTTCGGGCCTCGCCGCAGCCGCGCCCTGTGCGCGTCGCCCGCCCGTGCTGCGCCCCTGCTCGCGGTGCGCGCCCCGAGCCCGCGCCCCTCACCGACGCTGCTGCAGCTCGCCGGTCCCGTCGCCTCTACCGCCCGCTCGCCGCACCCGCACGCGCTGCTCCTTCCTGCTCGCCCTGTCTCGCGCCGACGAGCCTCCGCCCCTCTCGCCGCGGCCTCGCGCGCCCGTCGTCCGCCTCCGGCCGCCCTGCTGCGTGTCGGCAGCCGCGGTCCTCCCCATGCTCCGCCCGGTCGCAGCCGCCGGAGCTCCACGCCGGTGCGCTGGCACCCGCGCCCACCAGCCGCCCCACGGCGCCCAGTCAGGTGCGCCCCCGTGGGCCAGCGCCCGTTTGGGCTGTGCCCGTTAGCCCCCAGCGCCCGTAAACCGCATCGGCCCCCAGCGCCCGTAAACCGCATCGGCCCCCAGGTCGAATGACACGTGGGGCCCAGCCCCCAGAACCTTAAAAAAAAGGAAAGAAAAGGAGTTAAAATATTAATTAAATAATTAATTAACTTAATTAATCCGGATTAGATTAACCTAATCATTTAGTTAAAGCTAATTAACCCTATTTAATTACTATGAGACTATGACAAGCGGGACCCACTAGTTAGTTTAACCAGTTAACGGTCAATGCTGACTGGGCTGTTGACTTTGACCGGTCCCATCAGTTAGCCTCTGCTGACTGGTCAGTTGACCAAGTCAACTGGGCCTACTGGTCAGCCACCCCAGGCCCATCTGTGGGTACATTTCTATGTACCCATAGCAATTTAACATTTAGTTTTCGAATTAAAAATAATTTAAAAAATGATTTAAAACTTTAAAAATCAATATAAAATAATCCGTAACTCGAATGAAAATACTTTGTACATGAAAGTTGCTCAGAACGACGAGACGAATTTGAATACGCAGTCTGTTCATCCGCCACACACCCCTATCATAGCAAACACACAACTTTCCCTCCTCTGGTTCATCTATCCGAAAACGTGAAACACCGGGAATACTTTTCCGGATGTTTCCCCCCTTCGCCGGTATCATCTCCTACCCCATTAGGGCACACTTAACGCCGCTCATTGTCATGTCATGCATTGTCATGCATATGTTTGCATTATATTTATTGTTTATTCCCCCTCTTCTCTTGCTAGACACCGAGACCGACGCCGCTGCTACCCAGTACGACTATGGTGTTGACGACCCCTCCTTGGCTGAGCTTCCAGGCAAGCCCCCCCTTGATCAACCCGATATCGCCTACTCTTCTCTCTACTGCTTGCATTAGAGTAGTATAGCATGTTACTGCTTTCCGTTTATCCTATCCTGATGCATAGCCTGTCCTTACTACTACTGTTGTTACCTTTACCTGCAATCCTAAATGCTTAGTATAGAATGCTAGTATTCCATCAGTGGCCCTACATTCTTGTCCGTCTGCCATACTATACTATCGGGTCGTGATCACTTGGGAGCTGATCACGGGTATGTACTTGTATACATTATATGTGATACAGGTGGTGATTAAAGTCGGCTCGGCTCGTAGAGTACCCGCAAGTGATTCTGATGTGGGGGCTGATGGAGCAGGTGGTTCCATCCAGGTAGTGGCGGGCCTGGGTTCCCGACGGCCCCCGACTGTTACTTTATGGCGGAGCGACAGGGCAGGTTGAGACTGCTACCTCTTGAGCACTGCGTTGGTTTTCCCTTGAAGAGGAAAGGGTGATGCAACAAAGTAGCGTAAGTATTTCCCTCAGTTTTTGAGAACCAAGGTATCAATCCAGTAGGAGGCCACACACGAGTCCCTCGCACCTACGCAAACAAATAAACTCCTCGCAACCAACGCAATAAAGGGGTTGTTAATCCTTCACGGTCACTTACGAGAGTGAGATCTCATAGATATGATAAGATAATATTTTTGGTATTTTTATGATAAAGATGCAAAGTAAAGAAAGCAAAATAAACAGAAAAGGAAATAGCTTGTTGACGGAAGATTAATATGATGGAAAATAGACCCGGGGGGCCTTAGGTTTCAGTAGTGACTTCTCTCGAGAGCATAAGTTATTACGGTGGGTGAACAAATTACTGTTGAGCTATTGACAGAATTGAGCATAGTTATGAGAATATCTAGGTATGATCATGTATATAGGCATCACGTCCGAGACAAGTAGACCGACTCCTGCCTGCATCTACTACTATTACTCCACACATCGACCGCTATCCAGCATGCATCTAGAGTATTAAGTTCAAGAGAATAGAGTAACGCTTTAAGCAAGATGACATGATGTAGAGGGATAAACTCATGCAATATGAAATAAACCCCATCTTGCTATCCTCGATGGCAACAATATAATACGTGTCTTGCTGCCCCTACTGTCACTAGGAAAGGACACCACAAGATTGAACCCAAAGCTAAGCACTTCTCCCATTGCAAGAAAGATCAATCTAGTAGGCCAAACCAAACTGATAATTCGAAGAGACTTGCAAAGATAACCAATCATACATAAAAGAATTCAGAGAAGATTCAAATATTGTTCATAGATAAACTTGATCATAAACCCACAATTCATCGGTCTCAACAAACACACCGCAAAAGAAGATTACATCGAATAGATCTCCAAGAGAATCGAGGAGAACTTTGTATTGAGATCCAAAGAGAGAGAAGCCATCTAGCTAATAACTATGGACCCGTAGGTCTGAAGTAAAATACTCACACATCACCGAAGAGGCCATGGAGTTGATGTAGAGGCCCTCCGTGGTCGATGCCCCCTCCGGTGGAGCTCCGGAAAGGCCCCAAGATGGGATCTCACGGATACAGAAAGTTACGGCGGTGGAATTAGGGTTTTTGCTCCATATCTGGTAGTTTGGGGGTATGTAGGTATATATAGGAGGAAGGAGTACGTCGGTGGAGCAACATGGGTCCCACGAGGGTGGAGGGCGTGCCTGGGGTAGGCGCGCCCCCTACCTCGTGCCTTCTTGGTAGCTTTCTTGACGTAGGGTCCAAGTCCTCTGGATCATGTTCGTTCCAAAAATCACGTTCCCGAAGGTTTCATTCCGTTTGGACTCCATTTGATATTCTTTTTCTGCGAAACTCTGAAATTGGCAAAAAACAGCAATTCTGGGCTGGGCCTCCGGTTAATAGGTTAGTCCCAAAAATAATATAAAAGTGTATAATAAAGCCCAATAATATCCAAAACAGGATATAATATAGCATGGAATAATAAAAAATTATAGATACGTTGGAGACGTATCAAGCATCCCCAAGCTTAATTCCTGCTCGTCCTTGAGTAGGTAAATGATAAAAACAGAATTTTTGATGTGGAATGCTACTTGACATAATTTCAATGTAATTCTCTTAATTGTGGTATGAATATTCAGATCCGAAAGATTCAAGAAAAAAGTTCAATGTTGACATAGAAATAATAATACTTCAAGCATACTAACTAAGCAATTATGTCTCTTCAAAATAACATGGCCAAAGAAAGTTATCCCTACAAAATCATATAGTCTGGCTATGCTCCATCTTCACCACACAAAGTATTTAAATCATGCACAACCCCGATGACAAGCCAAGCATTTGTTTCATACTTTTGATGTTCTCAAACTTTTTCAATCTTCATGCAATACATGAGCGTGATCCATGGACATAGCACTATATGTGGAATAGAATGGTGGTTGTGGGGAAGACAAAAAGGGAGAAGATAGTCTCACATCAATTAGGCGTATCAACAGGCTATGGAGATGCCCATTAATAGATATCAATGTTAGTGAGTAGGGATTGCCATGCAACGGATGCACTAGAGCTATAAGTATATGAAAGCTCAACAAAAGAACTAAGTGGGTGTGCATCCAACTCGCTTGCTCACGAAGACCTAGGGCATTTTGAGGAAGCCCATCATTGGAATATACAAGCCAAGTTCTATAAAAAATTCCCACTAGTATATGAAAGTGATATCATAGGAGACTCTCTATCATGAAGATCATGGTGCTACTTTGAAGCACAAGTGTGGTAAAAGGATAGTAGCATTGTCCCTTCTCTCTTTTTCTCTCATTTTTTTATTTGGGCCTTTTCTCTTTTTTATGGCCTCTTTTTTTAGTCTGGAGTCTTATCCCGACTCGTGGGGGAATCATAGTCTCCATCATCCTTTCCTCACTTGGGACAATGCTCTAAAAATGATGATTATCACACTTTTATTTACTTACAATTCAAGATTTACAACTCAATACTTAGAACAAAATAGGACTCTATGTGAATGCCTCCGGCGGTGTACCGGGATATGCAATGATGCATGAGTGACATGTATGAAAAATTATGAGCGATGGCTTTGCCACAAATACGATGTCAACTACATGATCATGCAAGCAATATGACAATGATGGGGTGTGTCATAATAAACGGAATGGTGGAAAGTTGCATGGCAATATATCTCGGAATGGCTATGGAAATGCCATGATAGGTAGGTATGGTGGCTGTTTTGAGGAAGGTATATGGTGGGTGTATGATACCGGTGAAAGGTGCGCGATATTAGAGAGACTAGTAATGGTGGAAGAGTGAGAGTGTGTATAATCCATGGACTCAACATTAGTCATAAAGAACTCACATACTTATTGCAAAAATCTATTAGTTATCGAAACAAAGTATTACGCGCATGCTCCTAGGGGGATAGATTGGTAGGAAAAGACCATCGCTCGTCCCCGACCGCCATTCATAAGGAAGACAATCAATAAATAAATCATGCTCCGACTTCACCACATAACGGTTCACCATACGTGCATGCTACGGGAATCACAAACTTCAACACAAGCATTTCTCAAATTCACAACTACTCAACTAGCACGACTCTAATATCACCATCTCCATATCTCAAAACAATTATCAAGTATCAAACTTCTCATAGTATTCAACACACTCATAAGAAAAAAAATATTAATCTTGAATGCCTAACATAATTAAAGCAAATTACCACGCTGTTTTGTAGGACTCTCAAAATAATCTAAGTGAAGCATGAGAGAACAATAGTTTCTATAAAACAAATCCAACACCGTGCTCTAAAAGATATAAGTGAAGCACTAGAGCAAAAACTATATAACTCAAAAGATATAAGTGAAGCACATAGAGTATTCTAATAATTTCCGAATCATGTGTGTCTCTCTCAAAACGTGTGATGCCCCGAGACCGATGCGCCAGGTATCTCCCAGTTATTCGCTGTTGTTGCCTTGTCATTCGTTGCCTGTTGCATCTTGCCATGTCACCATGTGCATTGCATCATCATGTTTTCAAACTTGCATCCGTCCGGGTTCCCCCAGTTCTGTCCGTTGTCCGTTCTGAGCCAAACACACTCGCATGCGACCGCGGCATGTTCGAAATATTATTTTATAAGTGCCCGGAAAATGTTCTCGGAATGGGTTGAAAGTTGGCGTGCGGTCTTATTATAGTGTAGGTAGGCCGCCTACCAAGTTTCATCGCATTCGGAGTTTGTTTGACGCCCCAACGAATAACTATAGCGACAATATAGTCGGTCAAACGTCGGACGTTTTCGGTCTCCAAAAACTGTTGCCGGGCTTTCCCTCTCTTTCCTCTCTAGACCGGCAACCTAAGCTCTCTCGTCAGCCCGCGGCCCTCCTCACGCGCGCGTTCGAAAGCTGTCCCGGACCCGACCCGTGCAGTCGTCATCGTTGGATTCGGATCATCCCCAAACATCCCTAAAACATCTGCGATTATTTGTTTGGACTTCCCTAGCATTTTATCTCATCCGTCTGATTTCGATCGGATGGTCCAACTCCCCTCTTTTCCATATATATAGTCCACCCCTAGTCTAATTTCAGACCAAATCCTAAAACCTAGGGCACTTGTCCCATCCACCCCAAGCCGCCGCCACTCCTCCTGTCTCTTCCTCCTCAGGTTCATCCCCGATCCAAAAAAACCCCTCCTTGCTTTCACCACCACACCAACCCGAGCCCCCCTGCTCCCTGCCTCCTCCTCGTTGCATTTGAGCCCGAGCGCGCCACCAGTGACCTGCAGGCTGACCCCATCGCCGCTCCTCCCCTGCCTCTACTCCCTCCTCTCACATCTCTCTCTCTCTCTCACACACACAGGAACCGAACAACGCTGCCGCCCATGGAACTCCTCGCCATCGCCCGCGTTGGCGCCATGTCCGCCACCTCGCTGCCTCCGCTTCGATCCGGCAGGAAACCGGAGTTACGGAACCACAGACCTCTCGCGCTTGGATCCGGACGCCATCGAGCTCCCGTGCCGACCCCTCTCCATCCTGCCGCTCGCCGGAGTAGGCTACCAGCACCGCCGCTCCTCTGCACCCGAACTGCACCAAGCCGCCATGTACGCCGATGTCTGGAGCTCCAAGTCCACCATTGCCCTGTTCCGGTCGCTCCGCCTTGGATCTGGTCGGATTCCCCCTTGCCTTCGTCGTCTCCCGCTGGTCCCGAACGCCGCCGGTCACCTTCTCCTCGACCGCGGAGTTCGCCCTGCTGCTGCGTTCCTCTGCTTCGTCCATGACGAGATCTCGCACGCGTGGGTTGACCGTGTCCCGCTTCGTCGACCGGCCTCCCGTGCCAGATTGCAAAGCCCGGCCTCCTTCGATCCAGCCGGCCTTGCAGCCGCGCATGGGCCTGCCTCTGCGTTCCAGCCCATATATGCTAGTGCTTGCTGCAGCTCCACCTAACTACCTTTCCCTACCCCTTAAGCTTAAATAGTCTTGATCTCGCGGGTGTGAGATTGCTGAGTCCTCGTGGCTCATAGATACTTCCAAAGAGTTGTAGGTGCCGATGATACCAGTGCAGATGACACAACCCAGCTCAAGTGGGAGCTTGATGAAGACCTTTTCGTTGTTGTGTTTCATTTCCTTTTGATCAGTAGTGGAGCCCAGTTGGGGCGATCGGGGATCTAGCATTAGGGGTGGTCTTCTTTTATTTTGGTTCCGTAGTCGGACCTTGATTGTATTTTGGATGATGTAATGCTATATTTATGTATTGTGTGAAGTGGCGATTGTAAGCCAACTCTTTATCCCTCTCTTATTCAGTACATGGGATGTGTAAAGATTACCCCTCTTGCGGCATGCCTACTATGCGGTTATGCCTCTAAGTCGTGCTCCGACACGTGGGAGATATAG
This sequence comes from Triticum urartu, assembly GCF_056163025.1. Taxonomy (NCBI): domain Eukaryota; kingdom Viridiplantae; phylum Streptophyta; class Magnoliopsida; order Poales; family Poaceae; genus Triticum; species Triticum urartu. The sequence continues at coordinate 106,231,387 of NC_141875.1, read as the reverse complement.
CCGCATCGTGGGTGTTACAGGTTGGTAATCAGAGCCTTCCCCGACTTAGGAGCCCCCTGCTTGATCGAATCGCTGGCGTTGTTGAGTCTAGAAAAATGTTTTGAGTCTTTTAGGATTATATATATCGGAGAGTAGGATTCTCTTTACTCCTCAGTCCCTTCGTCGCTCTGGTGAGGCCTCCTGGCGTAGAGTTTTGACTCTTCCCTCCTCAAATTTCACAAAAAAAATTTAGGATCACGCGGGTATCTTGGAATCGTTCCGATGGTCTTGTGACGAGAACATTGTTCTTGGTGCCTCCTGACATTTAGGGGTTGTGGCAGTGTCCCGGGGAGTTGAGCTCTGAGGTGTTGTCGTCACAATTTTATCGTTACAGTTCTGGAATACCTGAGTTCGCCGACATCGAAAATCTCTTTTATTCAGTTGTTGGTAAGATAACCTCGATGCCACCCAGTACTGGGGCGGGAGTTCGGGAGCATTGCCATAACTCGTATAACGAATGCTTTTCGAAGGTTGAGGTACACGATTTTCGAAGGTTTCTTGGTTATGTGTTGAAGGATGGATACAACTGGATGTAGGTATTGTTAGTTTGGGTGAGATATTATGCTTCCCCTATATCCCCAACACATGATTGCATAACCAGAAAGTTTCGGGAGTTTATAAGTGGGAATTCAAGTAGCTCCTAGGATATCTTTCCGACAGATGTATGATATGAAATTGGGGTTCGACGTCTAGTGGTCTGCCTATCAACGGTTGGTTTTACAGTGGTCTCGTTGTGTCTTAAAGAGTCCTTGGCTATGCTGACTCGGGGACGCTTCGTATGTCATGTGCACTGCCTTGTACATGATGGCGTTGTACGATCGAGCCCGTGTGGGCCCCACCATGAAAACTTCGGACGAAATCTCTATCATGTGTTTGTTCCGGTTTATTTTGCAAGCCAATCCTTTGTTTTGTTTTGAGTTGTGGTATTCGAGTTGCTTCAATGTCAAGTGTTGATTACATACCTTCCCCAAATGGTGTTCTCATACTCCTATGTGAATACCAATCCTTCATGATAATTGGGATTGTCATGTCAATCCTTTTCAAATGGTGTGTTTTCTCTTCAAGTGGATCCGATCATTTTAACATCCGCAAGATCACCTCTCGTTTTTTCCAACGTTGTTTGTTTCATCCGTCCCCAAGTTGCCTTTGTTTTTCCCACCCTCCCACCCTTTTTCTTTAAGGACTCGGATTTCTTAATCAACTATCCATCTTATTGATGGGAAGCCTCTTCATTCTTTCTGCCGATGTTCTTATCCGGTGATTCTTAGGAAGATGCTAACGGGGCTTCAAGATCATCATTCATCATTCTTTTTATTCTCTGGTGGATCCAATTCAAGCTTTGTTGATCATCTTCCTTTTCCTCGTTTTAAATGTTTTCTCATGCCGGTGCACTTCTTTATCATTCACCTCTCACTATTCATTTGTTTCGGAGTGCCGAAGATATCTCAGAAGATTCATGTTTTCATTCCTAATTCCGTTCAAGCTATCTCGAGGTTGTTATCTTTTTCAAGCCATTTAATTCAACTGGCGCAATCGCTCTTTTAAATCGTTCAATGGTGTTTTCTCTTAAGTGGGCCCTAACCCACTGGTCTTTTCCCAGGATCTTACCTGACTCTTCTAATCTTCCCGGAGTTACTCTCAAATTCTTTTCCAAGTTTGATGTAAGAATGAGTTCCTCTCAAATTCATCAGTCAAATGCCTTCTCCAAGATCTTGCACATTCTTTTCATCATTGGTTCAACCATTCTAATTTTCCATTCTGGAGTGCCTCAACAATTCATGGTGGTGTTTATCATCGTCATTCTCTGCATTTGAAGACCGAAGAAGAGTTCCTCTTAAATCCTTATCCGTTCTCTTGAAGATTCTTGGTGCTAGCTTTATGCCATCCTCTCATATTTGATTTTGATTGTGAGAATTCTTTTCACCCATCCGGAGCATTTCATGAGTTGTTTCCATTTCTTTCCTCTGAAGGCCATCTTTTCAAATATTATTCATTCCAGCTTTCAGCTCTCGTTATCCAAATCTTACCTGTGCATCGTTCAAGTGTTCTCTAATCAGTTCATGATATCTTTGTTCACTTGTATCTAAATTCCATCAAGTATCTTCATTCGTTTTTTTTTCAATTCTTCCCGGTGAATTGTGCCTTTGCTACGTTCATTTTCAATTCTTACGGTGGTTCGTTTAAGAGTTCTCTTCCTTGGCTATTTATCAATTCATTCGTTCTTTCCAATCCTACTGGTGGTTCGTTGAAGACATTCCCAAGTTGATGCTATATCTATCTTAATCCTTTTCAATGAGAATAAGTAGTGTGCCAAATCCATTGCTTGTCATCAATCTAAATTGATGAAGGATAAGCATAATGTAATTCTTATTCTTGTTTCATCGAGTAAATTCAATTCCTTATTTTGGAGGTTCATCAAAAATTCTTGATTTCTTTTGTTCATCTTTCTTTTCTTGAGTTCCAAGTTTTCTCGGTTATATCATTTCAAAGCTTCATCTAATCATTGCAAGGCCTCACTCTTATTATTTTCATCCTTCACTTCCTTTTGATCATTCTTTTATTACCGGAGTTCTTCATGGAGGCTCTACATGGTGGTTCATCAAGGATTCTTTGCATTCTTCTATTGCTCTTCAAGATTTCTCTTGAAGCTATGATCCGCCAAGCTATACTCTCTAATAAACAAGGTGCTCGACACATGTCTTGTTTTGAGGAGTTCAAGCATTCTTCATCTTGCATTCCGAAATGCAATCGTTCTACTTTATCTTTCGAGATGGTGTTATGTCATTTTTGACAATTTCTTTGTGTTTCATAATTCACAAGTTTTTTTCCGGAATGACATATTGTAAACCCATCATTTCCAATTCATCCGTGAGATCCTTTGCTATCCATCAATCTCTTCTTTGGAGTTATCTTGGGTTTTATTTCACCTAAAGCTTTCCTTAAGGATTGTTGCTATTTATGATACTTATAAATGATCCAAGTTCTTCATTTATCCTCCCAGTGAAATAAGTTTCTCGTCTTCTTGTTGATATCAATCCAATCTATTGTTTCCGTTAGTGGCAGAATTTCACCTCATAGTTTTGAGAAGTTTTCCATAAGCCCACTACAAGCTTACTCTTTTCGTTGTTGGTTTTCCAACAACTCCATTCGACCCTTCTCCTAAAGATGCTTTTCAAGCTCATTTGAGGTAGAAGATGTTGTGTTCTCCTCCGTTCTTTTGATTCCATTCTTACATTTGTTCCGTAGGTAGTGTGTTGTTGATTTCATCAAGTATCTTCTCATCTTGTCAAGCTCATCTTCAATTCCTTCCATTTACAGTCGGAGTGCTGCCCAAATTATATCATTCTTGTTCCTTCTCTATCTTATGTTAACCGGAGTATTGTGTCATCTCTTCAATTTCTTTTCATCTTATCAAGTTTTCTTCTCTTTTCTACCGGAGTGCTACCCAAATTCTGTCGTTCTTGTCCTTTGGTTGTCTCATTATACCGGTGTGGTTTCAATTCCTTCTTGTCCATTGTGCTCATCATTCATAGTTGTGTAACCTCCAAGGTTCACATGGTGTTCCTTGTTTCTCTTTTCTACCGGAGCGCTCTCAATTGTCTTCAAATCTGTTGTGTTCCTTCTTTCAACTTTTCAACCTCTCAAGGTTCGTGGTTTCACTCGTTTGTAAAAGAAGCAACTTAGTTTTACCTTTTCCCATTCCTCTTCCGTTTTCCCCGGTGCCATCCTAGATCTCGGAACGAGATCCTCTCGTACTGGTGGAGTGTTGTGACGCCCCGAGACCAATGCGCCAGGTGTCTCCCAGTTATTCGCTGTTGTTGCCTTGTCATTCGTTTGCGTGTTGCATCTTGCCATGTCATCATGTGCATTGCATCATCATGTTTTCAAACTTGCATCCGTCCGGGTTCCCCCAGTTCTGTCCGTTGTCCGTTCTGAGCCAAACACACTCGCACGCGCCCGCGGCATGTCCGAAATATTATTTTATAAGTGCCCGGAAAATGTTCTCGGAATGGGTTGAAAGTTGGCATGCGGTCTTATTATAGTGTAGGTAGGCCGCCTACCAAGTTTCATCACATTCGGAGTTCGTTTGACGCCCCAACGAATAACTATAGCGACAATATAGTCGGTCAAACGTCAGACGTTTTCGGTCTCCGAAAACTGTTGCCGGGCTTTCCCTCTCTTTCCTCTCTAGACCGTCTACACAGTCCACTACCTACCGCCAGGCAACCTAAGCTCTCTCGTTAGCCCGCGGCCCTCCTCACGCGCGCGTTCGAAAGCTGTCCCGGACCCGACCCGTGCAGTCGTCACCGTTGGATTCGGATCATCCCCAAACATCCCTAAAACATCTGCAATTATTTGTTTGGACTTCCCTAGCATTTTATCTCATCCGTCTGATTTTGATCGGATGGTCCAACTCCCCTCTTTTCCATATATATAGTCCACCCCTAGTCTAATTTCAAACCAAACCCTAAAACCTAGGGCACTTGTCCCATCCACCCCAAGCCGCCGCCACTCCTCATGTCTCTTCCTCCTCAGGTTCATCCCCGATCCAAAAAAACCCTCCTCGCTTTCATCACCACACCAACCCGAGCCCCCCTGCTCCCTGCCTCTCCTCGTCGCATTTGAGCCCGAGCGCGCCACCAGTGACCTGCAGGCTGACCCCGTCGCCGCTCCTCCCCTGCTCTTTCCTTCTCCTTCCCTGCCTCTACTCCCTCCTCTCACATCTCTCTCTCTCACACAGGAACCGAACAACGCTGCCGCCCATGGAACTCCTCGCAATCGCCCACGTTGGTGCCATGTCCGCCACCCCGCTGCCTCCGCTTCGATCCGGCAGGAAACGGGAGTTACGGAACCGCAGACCTCTGGCGCTTGGATCCGGACGCCATCGAGCTCCCATGTCGACCCCTCTCCATCCTGCCGCTTGCTGGATTAGGCTACCAGCACCGCCGCTCCTCTGCGCCTGAAATGCACCAAGCTGCCATGTACACCGATGCCTGGAGCTCCAAGTCCACCATTGCCCTATTCCAGTCGCTCCGCCTTGGATCCGGTCGGATCCCCCCTTGCCTTCGCCGTCTCCCGCTGGTCCCGAGCGCCGCCGGTCACCTTCTCCTCGACCGCCGGAGTTCGCCCTGCTGCTGCGTTCCTCTGCTTCGTCCAGGACGAGCGCTCGCACGCGTGGGTTGACCGCGTCCCGCTTCGTCGACCGGCCTCCCGTGCCAGATCGCAAAGCCCGACCTCCTTCGACCCAGCCGGCCTTGCAGCCGCGCATGGGCCTGCCTCTGCATTCCAGCCCAGCTCCACCAACGGGCCAAGGCCCATGGTGAAGCCAGATCCAGCGCCCCTCTTTTTTTCCCTTCCACTGTTGGGCCAGCCTCTGTTTCGGCCCATATATGCTTTTTTTACAGATCTGCGAATTTATCTTTTATCCAGTGTTTTACAGTTTTGCAGAAAAGTCCTCCTAGTTCATGCATAACATAACTCTCAAATCATGCATCCAAATTGAACAAACCTTATATGAAAAATGCTTAGAATCTTGTCTAGTTTTATAATATCCAACTTTCATCTATGTTAAAAATGTTTAAAATGCTGTTTGTTTAAATTTGCTCAAATGCCATGTTAAAATGATTTATTTTCATAACTAAATAACTGTAGCTCCGATTTTAATAAACTTTATATGTAAATGGGGTAGAAAAATGCATAGTTTAACATGGTAGCCCTACTTTGCATGTTAAACAACTCTAAAATTATGTATAGGGCAGAATAGTACCAAACCTAATATATGCATACGGGGATTTTTCCAGACTTGTTGTTTGTTGTTCCGGTCTCATTTAAACTTGCTTAGATAGGTACTTTTCATATGCTTCACCTCTTGCCATGCTAACCAACATTTAATTTTGTTGAGTACATGAACGGGAGAGAACTAAATAAGTCACGTGGTGTTTCATCAATATGCAACTCGTTGCATATTGAGCTCCACCTAATTTGTAGGATTGTTTGTGCATTTTGCCATGCCATGCCTCATTAAACCGGACATGCATCATACTTGGTTGTGCATCATGCCCTGTTTATGTAGTGGTTGTTTACTATGTCGTTTGCTTCTTTCTGGGTTGCCTATCTCGCTAGCTTCGGTTCCGTTCCGGAGTTGTGAGGATCCGTTCGACTACGTCCATTTGTCTTCTTCATGGACTCGTTCTTCTTCCTTGCGGGATCTCAGGCAAGATGACCATACCCTCGAAATCACTTCTATCTTTGCTTGCTAGTTGCTCTCTCTATTGCTATGCTGCGATACCTACCACATGCTATATCATGCTCCCATGTTGCCATGTCAAGCCTCTAACCCACCTTTCCTAGCAAACCGTTGTTTGGCTATGTTACCGCTTTGCTCAGCCCCTCTTATAGCGTTGCTAGTTGCAGGTGAAGATGAAGTTTGTTCCATGTTTGGAACATGGATATGTTGGGATATCACAATATCTCTTATTTAATTAATGCATCTATATATTTGGTAAAGGGTGGAAGGCTCGGCCTTATGCCTGGTGTTTTGTTCCACTCTTGCCGCCCTAGTTTCCGTCATACCGGTGTTATGTTCCTTGATTTTGCGTTCCTTACACGATTGGGTGTTATGAGGACCCCTCGACAGTTCACTTTGAATAAAAATCCTCCAGCAAGGCCCAACCTTGGTTTTACCATTTGCCTCACCACCGCCTACTTTTCCCTTGGGAGTCGCGCTCCCGAGGGTCATCTTTATTTTAAGCCCCCCCCTCCCCGGGCCAGTGCTTGTCTAAGTGTTGGTCTGAACTAGAGTCCTTTGCAGCGCCACCTCGGGGAAACTTGAGGGCTGGTTTTAGTTGTAGGGAGCGCTCATCCGGTGTTGCCCTGAGAACGAGATATGTGCAGCTCCTATCAGGATGTCGGCGCATCGGGCGGTCTTGCTGGTCTTGTTTTACCATTGTCGAAATGTCTTGTAACCGGGATTCCGAGACTGATCGGGTCTTCCTGGGAGAAGGAATATCCTTCGTTGACCGTGAGAGCTTGTGATGGGCTAAGTTGGGACACCCCTGCAGGGTTTAAACTTTCGAAAGTCGTGCCCACGGTTATGGGCAGATGGGAATTTGTTAATATCCGGTTGTAGAGAACTTGATACTTAATTTAACTAAAATGCATCAAACGCGTGTGTAGCCGTGATGGTCTCTTCTCGGCGGAGTCCGGGAAGTGAACACGGTTCTTGTGTTATGTTTGAATGTAAGTAGTTTCAGGATCACTTCTTGATCACTTCTAGTTTACGACCGTACTTTGCTTCTCTTCTCGCTCTCATTTGCGTAAGTTTGCCACCATATATGCTAGTGCTTGCTGCAGCTCCACCTCACTACCTTTTCCTACCCCTTAAGCTTAAATAGTCTTCATCTCGCGGGTGTGAGATTGCTGAGTCCTCGTGGCTCACAGATACTTCCAAACAGTTGCAGGTGCCGATGATACCAGTGCAGATGACGCAACCCAACTCAAGTGGGAGCTCGATGAAGACCTTTTCGTTATTGTGTTTCATTTCCTTTTGATCAGTAGTGGAGCCCAGTTGGGGCGATCAGGGATCTAGCATTAGGGGTGGTCTTCTTTTATTTTAGTTCCATAGTCGGACTTTGATTGTATTCTGGATGATGTAATGCTATATTTATGTATTGTGTGAAGTGGCGATTGTAAGCCAACTCTTTATCCCTCTCTTATTCAGTACATGGGATGTGTAAAGATTACCCCTCTTGCGACATGCCTACTATGCGGTTATGCCTCTAAGTCGTGCTCCGACACGTGGGGGATATAGCCGCATCTTGGGTGTTATAAAAGGTGTGTAAAGCAAGGATGATTGTGGAAAACTAACAAATAAAGACTCAAATAATACAAGACGCTCCAAGCAAAACACATATCATGTGGTGAATAAAAATATCGCTCCAAGTAAAGTTACCGATGGAAGTAGAGGAAAGAGGGGATGCCTTCCGGGGCATCCCCAATCTTAGGCTTTTAGGTGTCCTTGAATTTTACCTTGGGGTGCCATGGTCATCCCCAAGCTTAGGATCTTTCCACTCCTTGTTCCACAATCCATCAAAACTTAACCCAAAACTTGAAAACTTCACAACACAAAACTCAAAATAGAAAATCTCGTGAGCTCAGTTAGCGAAAGAAAACAAAACACCACTTCATGGTACTGTAATGAACTCATTCTTTATTTATATTGGTGTTAAACCTACTGTATTCCAACTTCTCTATGGTTTATAAACTATTTTACTATCCATAGATTCATCAAAATAAGCAAACAACACACGAAAAACAGAATTTGTCAAAACCAGAACAGTCTGTAGTAATCTGTAGCTAACGCAAGTTCTGGAACCCCAAAAATTCTAAAATAAATTGCTGGACGTTAGGAATTTATCTATTAATCATCTGCAAAAAGAATTAACTAAATATCACTTTCCAAATAAAAATGGATGCAATTCTCGTGAGCGCTAAAGTTTCTGTTTTTTACAGCAAGATTAAAAAGACTTTCCCCAAGTCTTCCCAATGGTTCTTGAGGGAATCCTGGATTAGGGGGTCTCCGGACAGCCGGATTATATCCTTTGGCCGGACTGCTGGACTATGAAGATACAAGATTGAAGACTTCGTCTCGTGTCCGGATGGGACTCTACTTGGCGTGGAAGGTAAGCTAGGCAATACAGATATGTATATCTCCTCCTTTGTAACCGACCTTGTGTAACCCTAGCCCTTTCTGGTGTCTATATAAACCAGAGGGTTTTAGTCCGTAGGACAACAGACAATCATACCATAGGCTAGCTTCTAGGTTTTAGCCTCTCTGATCTCATGGTAGATCTACTCTTGTACTACCCATATCATCAATATTAATCAAGCAGGACGTAGGGTTTTACCTCCATCAAGAGGGCCTGAACCTGGGTAAAACATCGTGTTCCCTGCCTCCTGTTACCATCCACCTTAGACGCACAGTTCGGGACCCCTACCCGAGATCCGCCGGTTTTGACACCGTCATTGGTGCTTTCATTGAGAGTTCCTCTGTGCCGTCGCCAGAAGGAAGGATGTCTCGTCTCGTCTTTAAAGACGATACTACTGTCGGGGGAGCTTTGGCTGTCGGCCAAACTCTCCGGCTAGGCGGTTCCATCATGACCGCCTGTTCGGCACCTGTGCCGACGATGACTTCTCGGGTCATCGAAAACAGCCTCCACGTCAGATCGGCACTCGCTGAACAGATGGATCCAATGGAGCTCGCCTCCTTAAACGAGCTCTTGGATCGCATCGCCGCCTTGGGAGTCGCTACGAACTATGATCGGATTGGGCTTAAACCCGATCAAAGGGAGATTAACTCTCCACCGGTCACCCATCATATTGCAATGGTGGAGGAACAATGCGGTGACCTTTCCTCTATCTTGAAGACCAACTATGTCCGGATTCCCGAGCTCTCCGAGCCAGACGCCCGTTCGCGGGAGGACAACATCCAATCCCTGAACTTAGAGTCAGACAGCGGACCAGGATTATCGGGTAGCACCCCGGAACCGGAACTTCCAAAATTGGAAACTCCTCGGCCCCTGGATCCCAGATCGGGTAAGGGTTCGGATTCAATTCCACCCACCCACCCAAACATAAGCGATCTTTTCCACATCAGGCAAGAGCCCCAGGAAACAGTACATCACTATTGGGCCAGATTCCTCCTTGCGATAAACAAGGTTAAGGACTGTCGCGAGGAAGGCGCGATCCTATTTTTCTGCAATAATTGCACGGACAAGGGAATCCTTAACGCCATAAATCGCCGTGAGATAACACGCTTCGCTGACTTGGCGTCCATAGTATGAAAGTACTGTGCGATGGAAAGTGCCTGGAAAACCGAAACAAACTTTTGGGATAATCCGGCCCTGAATACAAACCTAGTCCGAAATAAATGGGTGCATTATCACAATACACCCGGGTTAACTACCAAAAAGCAAAAACCTTCTACAGGGCATGTAACCGTACTGGAGGGATGGCTCAACAGACCCTGCAAAATTCACGGTACATCGGATACAATACCAACGCACAGCCTTAGAGCATGTTGGATACTCCGGCAAATGGCCAAAAGTGGTGAGGATCTTCTTATCCCAAATACCACAGAGCACCATCCCATGGATAACAATACGGTGTTAACAGTCTTTGAGACCTTCGCGTCAAATAATAGGCGCAAGCGAACACTCCGAAGCATGGCCGAAATCTGCCACATAGCGGCAGTAAATCCATATAGTGACACGGCTATTACCTTCAATGCCAGTGACGAACCTAAATTCCGAACAGCCCGAGCACCAGCCGCACTGGTCCTCAGTCCAATCGTGGACGGTTTTTGACTCACCAAAGTACTCATGGACGGCGATAGTGGATTAAACCTCATCTATGAGGAAACTCTTCAAAAGATGGAAATAGACTGGAGCCGCATTGAGCAAAGTAGCACAACCTTTAGAGTAATCATACCCAGTCGGGAAGCACACTGTGCTGGGAAAATCACACTAGATTTGGTATTCGGCACACGGGATAATTACATGTCCGAAGAAATCACATTCCAAGTGGCCCCGTTCAGCAGTGGTTATCACGCTCTTTTAGGACGGGAGGCGTTCACAATCTTCCAAGCCATACCCCATTACGGGTACATGAAGCTCAAAATGCCCGGGCCCAATGAAATCATCACTCTCGCCACTGATCCGGACACAGCACTCCGCGCCGAAAACAAAACAGCCGCAGTGGCCCTCGAGGCATTATCCGAAGCCCTCTCGGCCAAGGAATTAACCATGCTACGCTCTACAGTGGACAGGGACGACGTGATACTCGACAAGAGATCCAAGTCCACCTCTTTTAAACCAGCGGATGAAATAGTCAAATTCCAAGTCCACCCAACGGACCCTACAAAAATAGCCTCCATCGGGGCACAGTTAAACCCCGTTGTGGACGTCGCACTATGAGAGTTCCTGCGCGAGAACTGGGACATATTCGCCTGGCATCCCTCAGACATGCCAGGAATCCCACGCAGGCTGGCCGAGCATATCCTCAATATCCTAAAGGGATTTAAGCCGGTCAAGCAAGCTCTCCGGCGTTTCTCCGAACCTAAGAGACAGGCCATGGGAGAGGAACTAGCCAAGTTATTGGAGGCCGGATTCATCAGAGAAATAAAACACCCGGACTGGCTAGCAAACATGGTGATGGTACCAAAGAAGGACAAATCCTAGCGCCTTTGTGCCGATTTCAAAGGCCTCAATAAAGCTTGCCCAAAGGATCCCTTCCCCCTCCCATGCATCGATCAAATCATTGATGCTACTGCAGGACACGAGTCATTGTGTTTCCTCGACGCATACTTCGGTTACCACCAAATCAAGATGGCGGAGTCCGACCAAGCCGCAACGGCATTCATCACACCATACGGTCCCTTCTGTTTTAACACAATGCCTTTTGGGCTCAAAAACGCCGGCGCAACATATCAGCGCATGATTCAGACATGTCTGGAGAAACAAATCGGCAAAACAGTAGAGGCATACATACACGATGTGGTCGTCAAAACCAAACACATTGACTCTTTGATAGACGACTTGAGGCTCACATTCGACAACCTCCGAACATACGGCATCAAGCTCAATCCGGAAAAATGCGTTTTTGGCGTACCAGCCGGAAAGCTCCTGGATTTCATTGTCTCCAGTAGAGGTATTGAGGCTAATCCGGCCAAAATCCGAGTTTTGTCACAGTTGGCTACCCCAACAGACCTCAAGCAAATCCATAAGTTAATTGGATGTGTGGCGGCTCTAAGCCGCTTTATCTCCCGCTTAGGAGAAAAGGCTTTACCCCTTTATCGCCGGACTGGAAGAAATAAAGGCCATTTTGGCAACCAACCCAATCCTGGCTGCGCCAAACATCAGCGAACCAATGCTGTTGTACATAGTGGCAACTCATCAAGTTGTCAGTGTAGTGCTCGTTGTCGAACGAGAAGCAGACGGACACAAATTCCCTCTTCAAAAGCCGGTATACTATGTATCCACTGTCCTCACTCCATGCAAATCACGGTACCCACATTATCAAAAGATAGCCTATGCGGTATTCATGGCATCCCAGAAGCTGCGACACTATTTTTAAGAGTGTTTGATTACAGTAGCCTCGGAAGTGCCACTTAATGATATTATAAACAACCGCGACGCTACAGGCCGGATTGCCAAATGGGCCATTGAGCTCCTCCCGTTCGACATAACATACAAACCTCGACGAGCCATCAAGTCGCAAGTATTGGCCGACTTCGTCGCCGAATGGACGAAGGCCGAACTCCCTAAAGAGTACAGCGCATACTCCAATTGGATCATGCACTTCGACGGTTCTAAAATGCTGGCTGGTCTAGGGGCTGGCGTCGTCCTGACGTCCCCAACCGGAGATACCGTTCAGTACGTACTGCAAATATTGTATACAGACTCCAACAATGCAGCCGAATACGAAGCTTTGTTGCATGGTCTTCGGATAGCAATCTCCATGGGCATTCAACGCTTGGAGGTGCGTGGGGATTCAAACCTCGCAATATCCCAAATAAATGGAGATTTTGACGCCAAGGATCCGAAAATGGCGGCCTATCGAAACGCGTCCTAAAAATGTCAGCTCGGTTCGAGGGGCTCGAATTTCACCATGTGGCTCGGGAAAACAATCAGGCGGCGGATATCCTCACCCTCATCGGCGCAAAACGCGATGCAGTCCCCCCAACATATTTTTGGAAAGGCTGTTTAAACCATCCGTAGTATGGGAAGGGGACACCGGTAACAATAGTCCGGACCCGGCCAAAATACCCGATACCGAACTCTCTGACACAATCGGAGGCCCCGCCACCGAAATAACACCTTCAGCCCATGAAATAATGGCCATTATTGCCCCGTGGACTGAACCATTCTTGGCCTACCTAACTAGACAGGAACTTCCAGAGGACCAAAATGAGGCACGCTGCATAGTGCGGCGATCCAAGGCCTACAGGGTCCATGAGGGGGAATTGTACAAAAAAAGTACTACCGGAGTCCTTCAAAGGTGCATCTCCGAAGTGGAAGGGCGGAATCTTTTGGCAGAAATTCACGCCGGACTCGGCGGTCATCACGCCGCAGCCCGGGCAGATGCACGGTACTTGGTCCAACGTTGCGCCGGTTGCCAGCTCTTTGCAAATCAAAGCCACATGCCGCCCACCGCCCTCCAAACAATCCCCATTACATGGCCCTTTGCGGTCTGGGGGCTTGACATGGTTGGACCCCTTAAAGGGGGAACCCACAAGAAAAAATACTTATTGGTCATGGTGGATAAATTCACCAAATGGATAGAGGCCAAACCTGTTAAAATAGCCGAATCCGGATAGATGATAGACTTCATATCCGGGGTTGTACATCATTATGGCGTCCCCCACAGCATCATCACTGATAATGGCACGAACTTCATGGCCGACGAGGTAAAACTTTGGTGCAGCAAAATGGGCATCAAGCTCGATTATGCTTCAGTCTATCACCCACAAACCAACGGTCAAGTCGAGCGAGCAAACGGTCTTATAATGAGCGGCATTAAACCCGGATTAGTGCGGCTCCTTAACGGAGTCTAACACGCACTGGGTAGAGAGCTCAACTCCGTACTCTGGGGGCTGCGGACCACGCCGAATCGTAGTACCGGATATACACCCTTCTTTATGGTGTACGACGCAGAGGCAGTCTTGCCCTGTGACATAATTCATGACTCACCTAGAGTGCACATGTATGAAGAAAGAGAAGCCAAGCTCGATCGGTAGGATAGTCTGGACACCCTGGAAGAGGAGCGCGACGTAGCCAAAGCTCGTTCCGCATTTTATCAGCAACAGGCTCGCAAATACCAAAGCAGAGAAGTACGAGCCAAAACTTATAACATTGGCGAACTACTTCTACGCCTGCCGTATAAGAAAAAGAACAAGCTCGGGCCCAAATGGGAAGGTCCTTTCATTATTGACCAAGTTCTGACCGGTGGAGCGTACCGACTGCGGGATGCATCGACTAGTCGACTCGAGCCGAACCCATGGAACGCGGCCAGGCTCCGAAGATTCTACGCCTAGCACCGGACTCTATGTTAGTCCCCTCCCTTTGTCCATTTTCTGCATATACATCACCTGTCTTGTTTCTCTTTCTTTCCTTCTTTTATTATTTCTCTAGGCCTTCAAGGGTCACCTTGTGCCTCACTTATACATTACAGATGCGCTAGCCGCACTCTTCATACCTGGGGGCTTCTTTCACAGAAGCTTAAATTATTTATCTGGGCCTCATGCCCAACACATGTGTTATACTTCCGCATGTACCTTTTTCACCATTATATGCATCGATATGGCTTAAGTTTTGGCCAAGCTGGGTTGCCTGGCTCTTGTATTTATGCCCTACGTTCCCATTAATTCGGCTAGGGCATAAGGGGAGCACCTCTGCGATTGTTACTGTCGGGTCAGCCGGATGTGTACCTCAGACTGGGTGAAGCCGAAAGCTAGCGTTCTTAAGGGAATATTCGGTCGGTGAACAAAAGATGATTTTTATTTATTGTCCATATCTGCCCCCAGATGTTTTTTTCTGCGTTTTCTATGCAGTCCGGACATGCACTTTAGGGCATGCTTACCCAGGGAAAGGAACCCTTAACGGAACTATTCTCCCTGGAAGATGTTTCTTACTACCCATGTAATATAACATAACTAGTTGGGCACTTGTCTGATAAAGCACTAATGACCCCTACACCTGGTCTCCACGCATACCCCGGTTTTATATAACTGAGCGGGTATTCGGATTCACTCCGGACTATTGGGCCCGGAGGTTGAAGCAAAAAGGTCCACAACGACAAATGATCTACAATCCGGCTAGAAGGCATTATACATGTCACTTTAATTACATAGTCATGCAGACTGACTATACTCCTCCTCTATACCATCCAACAGGCGGTCTAGCTTACAATCCTGTTGGGAATACTTTGTGGCTAATTCTACTTGCCCATAAACTAAGCTAACAGGGGTCTCTTTTCCATCAGGCCCCACAGGTCCAACCTCGGCCATGTGATTTGGGTCTGCCTTGGTATACCGCGTCTTCACCATGGCCCAGGCTTCTCTGGCACCCTGTCAGCAGGCTGATATCTTCCATAATCGGAAGTGCCGCCGTGCTTCCTTCAGCTTCTCCGCAAGCTCTGCAACGCCTTCTGGCAGGGAGATGGACGGCCACAAGGCCTGGGCAACACCCTGCATCACCTGCAGAACTTGTTCGTGCAGATGTGACAGCTCGGACAGAAGATCACCCGCAGACCCAGGCATTTCCTCCGCGGGATGACCCGTCAGCATACCTACAGACATAACGCTGTTAGTCGTCTTCTTCGCCGAACTCCTTTAACAGGATTCGTTCAAGCACTTACTGAAAATGCCGCGCCGAAGCCGCTTATTCTCCTTCTCGGAGTCTGCAAGCTGGCCCCGAAAGTCTTTTAGTTCAACGCTCAGCTTAACATTGGCATCTTGGAGATTGTTTTTCTCCCGCCTAACCTCAGTCAGCACGCGTTTGCCAGCTTCTAGCTACCGTATAACATGCTGGTCCTCCGGATTCTCCCCGGGTTCATCTGCAACATCTGTTGTTAGAACTGAAGCTATGCCGCACATTATATGGTAACCATCACTCTTTAAAGTAAATGTTACCAGCGGGAGGCTTTTTCTGTTCCTGCAATGCGGCAAGAGCGGCCCGCAGTTGGGCCTTGCATTCCTCCAGCTCCTGGGACAGCCTAGTATTCTTCTCTGTAAGAACCTGCACATTAAAGATGATCCTTAAATCAGTTCTGCTAACTGTTTCAAGTCTTAGGGGCTACTGATACATATAAATCGCCAGATTTACTCACCCGTGCATCCTTTACATACTGATCTGTGGCTCTGGCTAGACCATCTTGAGCAGCACGGAGGTACGCCTCTCCAGAATTAAAGCCGTCAAACGCCTCTGGTGAGAAACAAGCATCATGGAGTATGGCCCGGCGGTGCCTATGATTCAGGGCGCTTTCCACTTCTGAGTTTGTAGCGGATAATCTATCCGCATCCTCTGTAGGGGGATTATCCGGCGCCTGCCCCATTCGGATTCCGCCTCCATGTCCGGTCCTGGCGCCCGACTGGTGGAAGCTTGATTGGCAGCATCACCGGACATATTCCGGCGAGTGTTTTTTCTATTAAAGAAACGCGGGCATCATTACATTTTGAGAAAGACGACAACCACGGGACGGGGTTTTCCCTATACCTTTGCGTCGGCGTCTCCATCCTGACCGCCTTCCTTTTTGGCCTACCCGGCCTCGGTGCCTCTTGTTGGCGAGTTGCTGTGGGTTCGGCAGGGCATCCCGAATGCCTTCCCTGTAAAAGAAGCCATGTGTATATGGTGGGTGAAGTGCCTAAAAGGGGATCCTAGTTTTGGAGGTGGGACTTTTTGATTTTTCTTACCTGCGATGCAGGGAGCAGTCCGGGATAGTCGGCCGTAATGGCCACCAGGGCATCGTCGCAGCTTAACTGATAGAACCGCCAGTCTATCAGTTCCATGAAGATAACCGGATCTTCTTCAAGTCCGGAGTCGAGGGCCCGGTCAGGGTCCTCTGGTTGTGGAGAAGGGCTGCTGACCTCCTTTATGGCTTTTCGTAATTCCTGCCGCAAAGTGGCAAGGTGAATACTTACGACTAAGAATGCGGGAAAAATGGGAGCAGGGAGATATAACTTACCCAGCTTGGAGGACTGTACATGGAGAATCCATCCCGTGGCTTGATGCGGGTGAACTCTTCTTCCTCACCCTTGAACAGTTCGGACAGAATCTTCACTAGAGCGGCAGCATTGTCCGGACCCTTACGCCCGCAGCGGGTGGCGTCATCCGCCCCGTTATAACACCACAAGGGGTGCCCACGATATTGAAGTGGCTGCACTCCCCGCATTATGCAAATCGACATAACTTCGATTATTGTCAATCCTGATCGAGCCAGTGCTTTGATCCGGTTCATCAGATAGAGGACTTCTCCGTTGTCTTCCGCATGGGGGCTCTGTGGGCGCCAACTTTGGTGCTTCTTCAGGGGGGCATTGTTGAACTCAGGAAGACCCCGCCGAACAGGGTCCGGAAGGGGGATGTCCTCCATATAAAACCATTCTGAAGGCCAGTCTTCGGACGGCTTCTTCGGGGTACCGGACAGGTATCCAGTATCGGCGATGTGCCATATTTCGGCTCCGCCCACTTGATAAAGTGATTCCCTCTGTGTGCGAGGGACAAGGCAGAATAGCCTTTTCCACAGCTCGAAGTGAGCCTCGCAGACCAGGAACAACTCGCAGAGAGAAACATAGCCGGCGATATGTAGAATGGAGGCAGGGGTGAGATTGTGTAATTGGAGGCCGTAGAACTCCAGGAGCCCGCGGAGGAACGGATGAATTGGAAATCCGAGTCCCCTTAGTAAATAAGGAACAAGGCAGACCCGTTCCCCCATGGAGGGACAAGGAAGGCTCTCCGCTTGCGCCCCGCCATTGTAGGTGGCGAGCCCAGCTCGAACGGGCACCATATACGCCGGAGGGAGAAATCCCTTAGTCTGCAGCTCAACTAATCGACTGTGCGGGACTGAACACATCTCCCAATCACTGGGCTTAGGGCTACGGGGGTGGGAGGAGGAGCTGCGGAGGTCGGCCATGCTGGAATGGATCTTTCCGAAACACGCTCTGATGAATTCTCGCTAGGGGAGGATGATATGGATCGGATCTAAGAATCCCCATCCCTTTAATAGACAATTTATTTATCTGGCTAGGGGGCGAATGTAAAAACGCCCTAGCGCCTCGTATTCATTCGACGCGTGGGAGATAGCCCTTATTGGGCACAGAAGCCAAGAGGTTCAACATTTATGGAGCCGGACACTGCTTACGAACACTTGAAAGTTGGAGAAGAACCCGCCTTGCAATGCCGAAGACAACACTGCGGGGTGGACTCATTGTCATTGAAGCCTGGTTCGGGGGCTACTGAGGGAATCCTGGATTAGGGGGTCTCCGGACAGCCGGATTATATCCTTTGGCCGGACTGCTGGACTATGAAGATACAAGATTGAAGACTTCGTCTCATGTCCGGATGGGACTCTACTTGGCGTGGAAGGCAAGCTAGGCAATACGGATATGTATATCTCCTCCTTTGTAACCGACCTTGTGTAACCCTAGCCCTTTCCGGTGTCTATATAAACCGGAGGGTTTTAGTCCGTAGGACAACAGACAATCATACCATAGGCTAGCTTCTAGGGTTTAGCCTCTCTGATCTCGTGGTAGATCTACTCTTGTACTACCCATATCATCAATATTAATCAAGCAGGACGTAGGGTTTTACCTCCATCAAGAGGGCCTGAACCTGGGTAAAACATCATGTTCCCTGCCTCCTGTTACCATCCGCCTTAGACGCACAGTTCGGGACCCCCTACCCGAGATCCGCTGATTTTGACACCGACAGTTCTACTTGGCACAAACACTAATTAAACACACAAAAACGCAACCAAAACAGAGGCTAGATAAATTATTTATTACTAAACAGGAGCAACAAGTAAGGAATAAAAATAAAATAGGGTTGCCTCCCAAAAGCGCTATCGTTTAAAGCCCCTAGCTAGGCATAAAAGCAAGGATAGATCTAGGTATTGCCATCTTTGGTAGGCAATCCATAAGTGGCTCTCATAATAGATTCATATGGTAATTTAATTTTATTTCTAGGGAAGTGTTCCATGCTTTCCTTAACGGAAATTGGAATCTAATATTCCCTTCCTTCATTTCAATAATTGCACCAATCGTTCTAAGGAAAGGTCTAGCAAGAATAATAGGACATGAAGGATTGCAATCTATGTCAAGAACCATAAAATCTATGGGCACATAATTCCTATTTGCAACAATAAGAACATCATTAATTCTTCCCATAGGTTTCTTAAAAGTGGAATCCGCAAGGTGCAAGTTTAAAGAGCAATCATCAAAATCACGGAAACCTAGCAAATCATACAAAGTCTTTGGAATCGTGGAGACACTAGCACCCAAATCACACAAAGTATAGCATTCATGATCTTTAATTTTAATTTTAATAGTAGGTTCCCACTCATCATAAATTTTTCTAGGGATAGAAACTTCCAACTCAAGTTTTTCTTCATAAGATTGCATCAAAGCATCAACGATATGTTTGGTAAAGGCTTTATTTTGACTATAAGCATGAGGAGAATTTAGCACGGATAGCAACAAGGAAATACAATCTATCAAAGAGCAATTATCATAATTAAATTCCTTGAGATCCAAAATAGTGGGTTCATTGATATTTAAAGTTTTGACCTCTTCAACCCCACTTTTAACAATTTTAGCATCAAGATCTAAAGACTCCAAATTTTTGGAACACCTTCTAGCTAAAGGTGGATCATATTCAGTCCCATCATTATTAAGATTCATATTGCAAAACAAAGATTTAATAGGGGACACATCAATAACTTTTAGATCTTCATCTTTATTATCATGGAAACTAGAAGAACACGCTTTTATAAAGCAATCTTTCTTAGCACGCATCCTAGCGGTTCTTTCTTTGCACTCATCAATGGAAATTCTCATGGCTTTGAGAGACTCATTGATATCATGCTTAGGTGGAATAGATCTAAGTTTCAAAGAATCCACATCAAGAGAAATTCTATCAACGTTCCTAGCCAATTCATCAATCTTAAGCAATTTTTCTTCAATCAAAGCATTGAAATTCTTTTGCGAAGTAATAAATTCTTTAATATTAGATTCAAAATCAGAAGGTATCTTATTAAAATTTCCATAAGAATTGTTGTAGGAATTACCATAATTACTAGAGGAATTACTAGGATACGGCCTAGGATTAAAGTTTCCTCTATACGCGTTGTTACCAAAATTATTCCTACCAACAAAATTCACATCCATAGATTCATTATTATTCTCAATTAAAGTAGACAAAGGCATATCATTAGGATCAGAAGAAACACTTTTATTAGCAAATAATTTCATAAGGTCATCCATCTTTCCACTCAAAACATTAATGTCTTCTATCACATGCACTTTCTTATTAGTAGATCTTTCAATGTGACATTGAGAATAATTAACCATAATATTATCTAGGAGTTTAGTAGCTTCTTCTAAAGTGATTTCCATAAAAGTGCCTCCCGCGGCCGAAGCTAAAAGATTTCTAGAAGCAAAATTCAATCCGGCATAAAAAATTTGTATAATCATCCATAAATTCAAACCATGTGTAGGGCAATTACGTATCATTAATTTCATCCTCTCCCAAGCTTGTGCAACATGTTCATGATCAAGTTGCTTAAAATTCATGTTCTAAGAGAGATGATATTAGCTGGAGGAAAATACTTAGAGATAAAAGCATCTTTGCACTTATTCCACGAATCAATACTATTTTTAGGCAAAGACGAAAACCAAGCTTTAGCACAATCTCTAAGCGAAAAAGGAAACAGCTTCAATTTAACAATATCATTGTCCACATCTTTCTTCTTTTGCATATCACACAAATCAACAAAGTGGTTTAGATGGGTAGCGGCATCTTCACTAGGAAGGCCGGAAAACGGATCTTTCATGACAAGATTCAACAAAGCAGCATTAATTTCACAAGATTCAGCATAGGTAAGAGGAGCAATCGGAGTGCTAATAAAATCATTGTTGTTGGTATTAGTAAAGTCACACAATTTGGTATTATCTTGAGCCATCGTGACAAGCAAGCAATCCAACACATAAGCAAACAAGAGACGAGCAAAAAGAGGCAAATAGAGAAAGAGAAGGAGGACGGAGAGAGATGGCGAATAAAACGGCAAGGGTGAAGTGGCGGAGAGGAAAACAAGAGGCAAATGGCAAATAATGTAATGCGGGAGATAAGGGTTTGTGATGGGTACTTGGTATGTTGACTTTTGCGTAGACTCCCCGACAACGGCGCCAAAAATCCTTCTTGCTACCTCTTGAGCACTGTGTTGGTTTTCCCTTGAAGAGGAAAGGGTGATGCAGCAAAGTAGCATAAGTATTTCCCTCAGTTTTTGAGAACCAAGGTATCAATCTAGTAGGAGGCCACGCACGAGTACCTCGCACCAACACAAACAAATAAACTCCTCACAACCAACGCAATAAAGGGGTTTTCAATCGCTTCACGATCACTTATGAGAGTGAGATCTGATAGATATGACAAGATAATATTTTTGGTATTTTTATGATAAAGATGCAAAGCAAAGAAAGCAAAATAAACGGAAAAGGAAATAGCTTGTTGACGGAAGATTAATATGATGGAAAATAGACCCGGGGGCCATAGGTTTCACTAGTGGCTTCTCTCGAGAGCATAAGTTATTACGGTGGGTGAACAAATTACTGTTGAGCAATTGACAGAATTGAGCATAGTTATGAGAATATCTAGGTATGATCATGTATATAGGCATCATGTCCGAAACAAGTAGACCGACTCCTGCCTGCATCTACTACTATTACTCCACACATCGACCGCTATCCAGCATGCATCTAGAGTATTAAGTTCAAGAGAACAGAGTAACGCTTTAAGCAAGATGACATGATGTAGAGGGATAAACTCATGCAATATGAAATAAACCCCATCTTGCTATCCTCGATGGTAACAATACAATACGTGTCTTGCTGCCCCTACTGTCACTGGGAAAGGACACCGCAAGATTGAACCCAAAGCTAAGCACTTCTCCCATTGCAAGAAAGATCAATCTAGTAGGCCAAACCAAACTGATAATTCGAAGAGACTTGCAAAGATAACCAATCATACATAAAACAATTCAGAGAAGATTCAAATATTGTTCATAGATAAACTTGATCATAAACCCACAATTCATCGGTCTCAACAAACACACCGCAAAAGAAGATTACATCGAATAGATCTCCACAAGAGAGGGGGAGAACTTTGTATTGAGATACAAAAAGAGAGAAGAAGCCATCTAGCTAATAACTATGGACCCGAAGTCTGAAGTAAACTACTCACACTTCATCGGAGAGGCTATGGTGTTGATGTAGAAGCCCTCCGTGATCGGTGCCCCCTCCGGCGGAGCTCCGAAGAAGGCCCCAAGATGGGATCTCACGGATACAGAAAGTTACGGCAGTGGAATTGGGGTTTTGGCTCCGTATCTGGTAGTTTGGGGGTACGCAGGTATATATAGGAGGAAGGAGTACGTCGGTGGAGCAACGTGGACCCCGCGAGGGTGGAGGGCGCGCCTGGGGGGTAGGTGCGCCCCCTACCTCGTGCCTTCCTGGTAGCTTTCTTGACGTAGGGTCCAAGTCCTCTGGATCATGTTCGTTCCGAAAATCACGTTCTCGAAGGTTCCATTCCGTTTGGACTCCGTTTGATATTCTTTTCTGCGAAACTCTGAAATAGGCAAAAAAACAGTAATTCTGGGCTGGGCCGTCAGTTAATAGGTTAGTCCCAAAAATAATATAAAAGTGTATAATAAAGCCCAATAATTTCCAAAACAGGATATAATATAGCATGGAACAATCAAAATTATAGATATGTTGGAGACGTATCAGAGACCAACTAGGAGAGAGGTGGGCCTGGCCCTGGCCGGCGTCCGCGGTTACTTCAAAATAACACGCTTAATGAGATCTTGGTATTTTATCTGAGTGTGGCCACTGGCCTATACGCACTAACCAACTATGCAGGAATAGTTATGGGCACTCGACGTCGTGGTATCAGCCGAAGCTTTTGTGACGTCAGCAACTGAGTGGCGCGCGCCGGATTGGACTGGAACGCCTGCTCTTGTATTAGGGAGGCTAGGTCTGCTTCCGGCCGCCCACGCAACGTGCAGGTGTGCAATGGGCGATGGGCCCAGACCCCTGCGCCATAGGATTAGACCATAATAATAGAAGTAAAGTGTTTGTAGTGATAACGGTAGCAAAAGGTAACCATAATAAAAGTAATGTTTTTGGTATTTTGTAGTGATGATAGCAATAGCAACGGGAAAGTAAATAAGCGGAGAACAATATATGGAAATCTCGTAGGCAATGGATCAGTGATGGATAATTATGCCGGATGCGGTTCATCATGTAACAGTCATAACCTAGGGTGACACAGAACTAGCTCCAGTTCATTGATATAATGTAGGCATGTATTCCAAACATAGTCATACATGCTTATGGAAAAGAACTTGCATGACATCTTTTTTCCTACCCTCCCGTGGTAGCGGGGTCCTTACGGAAACTAAGGGATATTAAGGCCTCCTTTTAATAGAGAACCGGAACAAAGCATTAACACATAGTGAATACATGAACTCCTCAAACTACGGTCATCACTGGTAAGTATCCCGATTATTGTCACTTCGGGGTTAACAGATCATAACACATAATAGGTGACCATAGACTTGCAAGATAGGATCAAGAACACTCATATATTGATGAAAACATAATAGGTTCAGATCTGAAATCATGGCACTCGGGCCCTAGTGACAAGCATTAAGCATAGCAAAGTCATAGCAACATCAATCTCAGAACATAGTGGACACTAGGGATCAAACCCTAACAAAACTAACTCGATTACATGATAGATCCCATCCAACCCATCACCGTCCAGCAAGCCTACGATGGAATTACTCACGCACGGCGGTGAGCATCATGAAATTGGTGGAGGATGGTTGATGATGACGATGGCGACGGATTCCCCTCTCCGGAGCCCCGAACGGACTCCAGATCAGCCCTCCCGAGAGGTTTTAGGGCTTGGCGGTGGCTCCGTATCGTAAAACGCGATGAATTCTTATCCTTGATTTTTTTCTCATCGAAACTCAATATATGGAGGTGGAGTTGGAGTCGGAGACGCAACAGGGGGCCCACGAGGTAGGGGGCGCGCCCCCCACCCTCGTGGCAAGGTGGTGGGCCCCCTGGCCTCCATCTTTTGCAGGTATTTTCTTATTTTCTGAAAAGTCGCTCTGTGAAGTTTTAGGTCATTCTGAGAATGTTTGATCCTGCACATAAATAACACCATGGTAATTCTGCTGAAAACAGCGTCAGTCCGGGTTAGTTCCATTCAAATCATGCAAGTTAGAGTCCAAAACAAGGGCAAAAGTGTTTGAAAAAGTAGATACGTTGGAGACGTATCAACTCCCCCAAGCTTAAACATTTGCTTGTCCTCAAGCAATTCAGTTGACTAACTGAAAGTGATAAAGAAAAA
The DNA here is from genome assembly GCF_056163025.1 of Triticum urartu. Lineage (NCBI taxonomy): Eukaryota > Viridiplantae > Streptophyta > Magnoliopsida > Poales > Poaceae > Triticum > Triticum urartu. Next base: position 106,207,166 of record NC_141875.1, on the reverse strand, counting down.
CTTTTACAAACTCTGTTTGCTCTTGTTGTTGTAAATATGTAAAGCCAGCATTCAAGTTTTCAGCAAAGATTATAACTAACCACATTTGCAATAACGCATAGTTCTCAAGTTTACTCATATCAATAGCATAATCAACTAGCGATCCATAATAATAAATCTCGGATGACAACACTTTCTCAAAACAATCATAATATGATATAACAAGTTGGTATCTCGCTAGCCCTTTCTGAGACCACAAAATATCAATGCAGCACACCTTTAAAGACCAAGGACTGACTAGACATTGTAATTCATGGTAAAAGAGATCCAGTCAAGTCATACTCAATGTAAATTAACAATAATGAATGCAAATGACAGTGGTGCTCTCCAACTGGTGCTTTTTAATAAGAGGATGATGACTCAGCATAAAAGTAAATAGATAGGCCCTTCGCAGAGGGAAGCAGAGATTTGTAGAGGTGGCAGAGCTCGGTTTTGAAATAGAGGTGAATAATATTTTGAGCGGCATACTTTCATTGTCAACATAACAACTGAGAGATGGCGATACCTTCCATGCTACACACATTATAGGTGGTTCCCAAACAGAATGGTAAAGTTTATACTCCCCCTTCCACCAATAAGCATCAATCCATGGCTTGCTCGAAACAACGAGTGCCTCCAAATAACAAGAGTCCCAGGGGGAGTTTTGTTTGCAATTATTTTGATTTAGTTTTCATAAAGCATGGGACTGGGCATCCCGGTGACCAGCCATTTATCTCGTGAGTGAGGAGCGGAGTCCACTCCTCTTGAGAATAACCCGCCTAACATGGAAGATACAGACAGCCCTAGTTGATACATGAGCTATTCGAGCATACAAAACAGGATATTTATTTGAAGGTTTAGAGGTTGGCACATACAAATTTACTTGGAACGGCATGTAGATACCGTTTATAGGTAGGTATAGTGGACTCGTATGGAATAACTTTGGGGTTTATGGAGTTTGGATGCACAAGCAGTATTCCCACTTAGTACAAGTGAAGGCTAGCAAAAGACTGAGAAGCAACCAGCTAGAGAGCGACAAAAGTCATGAACATGCATTAAAATTAATCAACACTGAATGCAAGCATGAGTAGGATATAACCACCATGAACATAAATATCGTGAAGGCTATGTTGATTTTGTTTCAACTACATGCGTGAACATGCGCCAAGTCAAGTCACTTAAATCATTTAGAGGAGGATACCACCCTATCATACCACATCATAACTATCTCAATAGCATGTTGGCACGCAAGGTAAACCATTATAACTCATAGCTAATCAAGCATGGCACAAGAAACTATGATCTCTAGTTGTCATTGCAAACATGTTTATTCATAATAGGCTGAATCAGGAACGATGAACTAATCATATTTACAAAAACAAAAGAGATCGAGTTCATACCAGCTTTTCTCATCTCAGCCAGTCCATCATATATCATCATAATTGCCTTTCACTTGCATGACCGAATAGTGTGAATAATAATAATAGTGCACGTGCATTGGACTAAGCTGGAATCTGCAAGCATTCAATAAACAGGAGAAGACAAGGCAATATGGGCTCTTTTGTCAGATAAACAATAATGCATATAAGAGCCACTTCAACAATTTAATTATGGTCTTCTCCTATCGACCCCCAAAGAAAAGAAAAGAAATAAAACTATTTACACGGAAAGCTCCCAACAAGCAAAAGAAGAACAAGAAATATTTTTGGGTTTTCTTTTTAATTACTACTACAAGCATGGAAATTAAAACTAGCTAAAATCTACAACTAATTTTTTTGGTTTTTCTTAAGGTTTATTAAACACACAGGAAGAAAGCATAAAAAGGAAAATAAACTAGCATGGATGATACAATGAAAAAGTATGAGCATCGACATCTAGCAATGAGTGTGTGAACATAAATTTAATGTCGGTGGGAAATATGTACTCCCCCAAGCATAGGCTTTTGGCCTAGGTTGGTCTATGGCCACGGCTGGCCCGGCGGATATCCATAATAATAGTTGGGGTCGTACTGGGATGAGGAAGAAGAAGGCTCCGATTGCCATTGGCTGGCAATCATCTCCGGATCCCACTGGTAATTAGACTGTCGTGAGGGATCAAATTGTGGTTCCGGCTCTGGCTCCTCGGCTGGTGCAGGGTTCCGGTAAGCTTGAATAGTCGTCAACGGAACAAGGTACGTGCCTACAGACAAATCAAACAAAGAAGGAGCAGGCAAGGTAATAGTCTCAGGATGATGTTTGTTAAAGAACAATTGATATTTAAGCTCTCCTGCCCTATTCTTAACAATAAAATCGTGTGCTACCATACTTTCATAATCTAGATAAACACGGGGCAGCACCTTTTCTTCCTTCTCAGCATGCCTAATAGGTATGTTAAAATGTGCAGCTAGGCGTGAGGCATAGATGCCTCCAAAGATAGGGCCTTTGGTATGGTTCAGACTTAACCGTTTGGCAATAATACCGCCCATACTAAAAGTGTTATCACTGTATAAACCTTGGAGCAAAATAATAATATCAGGGATACTAAGGTTTCCACAGTTTCTGCGACCAATTAAGCAACGACTAGCAAATAATGCAAAGTAACATAAAACAGGAAAATGTATGCTAGTGATTCGTGCATCGGAAACTTTCCTAGTTTCCCCTACAGTGATAGTATCAATAAAACCCTCCACATCATCACGATGTGGTTCTTCTGTCTTGCCCTCAAAAGGGACTAGACAAATCCGACAAAAATCATAAGGTGACATCTCCTTATGCTCATCATATAAATGAAACTCCACCGTAGGTGGTGAGTTTCTAGAATGGAAATGAAAGTTTTGCACAAAGGTATTTGTGAGTAAAACATACTGATCGCATTGGTCGTGGAGGAAAGCGGTGAGGCCTGCATTATGAGCCAATTCATGAAAATCTTCATAGATACCAGCTACTCTCAAGAAATCATCAGAAGGCCATTCACACGCCCGAATCTTTGCGGTGCGCGGCAAATTATACTTAGGCTTCGGTGCCTTTTCCTTCGAGCTTTGGCTCGATGAGCCCCTCAATAATCTCCTCATCATTTTTTGAAAAATTCTGAAATTTTAGTAACTTCAAAATAAAAGTAAACCAAACTCAATAATATTGATAGCAACTACTCCTACGAGTGCCTAGGGACTATATCATGCATCAAAACTACTTTTGACCATATAAATTTGACATGCAAGCTCAAGAACAGGGTCACCTAAGCAGCAAAAATTTGCAATGAATAAAGCACTAGAACAAAAACTAATTGGACCAATGGAGGAGTCACATACCAAGGAACAATCTCCCCAAGCAGTTTTGTGAGAGGTGCTTTGAGCAAGGAGATCAAAAATGGTAGCAAGATGAGCTAGAACTCGTGCTTGAGCTGGATATTCGTGTTTGTGGGAGGAAGATGAAGTGTATGGGTGAAAGGATAAGTTGAGGAGGGCCACCATGGGCCCACGAGGCAGGGGGCGCGCCCTCCACCCTCGTGGGCAGGTGGTTGACCCCCTGGTGTGATCTCAGTTCCATAAATCCTCAAATATTCTTAAAAACATATTTAAATTTCAGGGCATTTGGAGAACTTTTATTTTCGAGGTATTTTTATATTGCACGGATAATCAGATAACAGGCAGAAAAATATTTATTTTATTTTATTTAATATAAATAACAGAAAGTAAAAGTGGGGTACAGAAGGTTGTGCCTTCTAGTTTCATCCATCTCATGGTTATCAAAAGGAATCCTCTAACAAGGTTGATCAAGTCTTGTTAACGAACTCATTCCGAATAATCATGGAACCGGAGAAATTTCGAATAACACTATGTTACCTCAACGGGGATATGCACATCCCCAATAATAAGAATATCATATTTCTTCTTGACAGTAGGAAGAGGAAATTCAAAACCTCCAAATATAATCGATGGAATTTTTCCAATAGAGTTGATACTATGAACTTGAGGTTGTTTCCTCGAAAAATGTATAGTATGCTCATTGCCATTAACATGAAAAATGACATTGCCTTTAGTGCAATCAATAACAGCCCCTGCAGTATTCAAAAAGGGTCTTCCAAGAATAATAGACATACTATCATCCTCGGGAATATCAAGAATAACAAAGTCCGTTAAAATAGTAACGTTTGCAACTACAACAGGTACATCCTCACAAATACCGACAGGTATAGCAGTTGATTTATCAGCCATTTGCAAAGATATTTCAGTAGGTGTCAACTTATTCAAATCAAGTCTACGATATAAAGAGAGAGGCATAACACTAACACCGGTTCGAAGATCACATAAAGCAGTTTTAACATAGTTTCTTTTAATAGAGCATGGTATAGTGGGTACTCCTGGATCTCCAAGTTTCTTTGGTATTCCACCCTTAAAATTATAATTAGCAAGCATGGTGGAAATTTCAGCTTCCGGTATCTTTCTTTTATTTGTAACAATTTCTTTCATATACTTAGCATAAGGATTCATTTTGAGCATATCAGTTAATCGCATACGCAAAAAGATAGGTCTAATCATTTCAGCAAAGCGCTCAAAATCCTCATCATCTTTTTTCTTGGATGGTTTGGGAGGAAAAGGCATGGGTTTCTGAACCCAAGGCTCTCTTTCTTTACCATGTTTCCTAGCAACAAAGTCTTTCTTATCATAACATTGATTCTTTGATTGTGGGTTATCAAGATCAATAGCAGGTTCAATTTCTATATCATTATCATTACTAGGTTGAGCATCATCATGAACATTATTATTAACATTATCACTAGTTTCAGGTTCATTACCAGGTTGAGTTTCAGCATCAGAAATAGAAATATCATTTGGATTCTCAGGTGTTTCAACAATATGATCACTAGAAGCATGCAAAGTTCTATCATTTTTCTTTTTCTTCTTTTTAGAAGAACTAGGTGCACCTATATTATTTCTCTGAGAATCTTGCTCAATTCTCTTAGGGTGGCCTTCAGGATACAAAGGTTCCTGAGTCATTCTACCAGTTCTAGTAGCCACTCTAATAGCATAATCATTATTTTTACTATTTAATTCATTGAGCAAATCATTTTGAGCTTTAAGTACTTGTTCTACTTGAGTGGTAACCATAGAAGCATGTTTACTAATAAGTTTAAGTTCACCTTTTACATTAGCCATATAATCACCCAAGTGTTCAAGCATATTTGAATTATTTTTCAATTGTCTACGAAAATAAGCATTAAAATCTTCTTGCTTAGCCATAAATTTATCAAACTCATCTAAGCATGGGCTAGCAAATTTAGTAAATGGGGTTTCAGCTTTATCATATCTATAGAGAGGATTTACCTTTACTACCTGTGTCGGGTTATCAAGACCATGAGTTTCTTCAATAGGTAAAGGATTTGGATTATATGTTTCTTCAACATGCGGTAAATTAAGACCATGTATTTCTTCAATAGGAGGTAAATTCTTAACATCTTCAGCTTTAATACCTTTTTCTTTCATAGAGTTCTTTGCCTCTTGCATATCTTCAGGACTAAGAAATAGAATACCCCTCTTCTTCGGAGTTGGTTTAGGAATAGGCTCAGGAATTAGCTCCGGAGGTGTCCAATTATTTTCATTTGTCAACATATTGTTCAATAAAATTTCAGCTTCATCCGGTGTTCTTTCCCTAGAAACAGGACCAGCACAACTATCCAGGTAATCTCTGGAGGCATCGGTTAGTCCATTATAAAAGATATCATGTATTTCATTTTTCTTAAGAGGATGATCAGGCAAAGCATTAAGTAATTGGAGAAGTCTCCCCCAAGCTTGTGGGAGACTCTCTTCTTCAATTTGCACAAAATTATATATATCCCTTAAAGCAGCTTGTTTCTTATGAGCAGGGAAATATTTAGCAGAGAAGTAATAAATCATATCCTGGGGACTACACACACAACCAGGTTCAAGAGAATTAAACCATATCTTAGCATCACCCTTTAACGAAAACGGAAATATTTTAAGGATATAAAAGTAACGGGTTCTCTCATCTTTAGTGAACAGGGTGGCTATATCATTTAATTTAGTAAGATGTGCCATAACAGTTTCAGATTCATAACCATGAAAAGGATCAGATTCAACCAAAGTAATTATATCAGGATCAACAGAGAATTCATAATCCTTATCAGTAACACAGATAGGTGAGGTAGCAAAAGCAGGGTCAGGTTTCATTCTAGCACCTAGAGATTGCTTACTCCATTTAGCTAATAACCTTTTGAGTTCATTTCTATTTTCGCAAGCTAGAATAGCAAAAGAAGCTTCTTGATCAAAAACGTAGCCCTTAGGAATAACAAGTGGTTCTTCATCATCACTTTCATCGGTATCATCAGATTCAATATTTTCAATTTCTCTAGCCCTAGAAATTTGTTCATCAAGGAAATCACTAAGTGGCACAATAGTATCAGGCATAGAGGTAGTTTCATCATAAGTATCATGCATACCAGAAGTGGCGTCATCAATAACATGCGACATATCAGAACGAATAGCAGAATCAGGTGTAGGTGTCGCAAGCTTACTTAAAACAGAAGGTGAATCAAGTGCGGAGCTAGATGGCAGTTCCTTACCTCCCCTCGTAGTTGAGGGATAGATCTTGGTTTTTGGATCTCTCAAGTTCTTCATAATGATAAGCAGATATATATCCCAAGTGCCTCAAAGAATAGAGCTATGCTCCCCGGCAACGGCGCCAGAAAATAGTCTTGATAACCCACAAGTATAGGGGATCGCAACAGTTTTCGAGGGTAGAGTATTCAACCCAAATTTATTGATTCGACACAAGGGGAGCCAAAGAATACTTCAAGTATTAGAAGTTGGGTTGTCAATTCAACCACACCTGGAAACTTAATATCTGCAGCAAAGTGTTTAGTAGCAAAGTAATATGATAGTAGTGATAACAGTAGCAAAAGGTAACAGTAATAAAAGTAATGTTTTTGGTATTTTGTAGTGATGATAGCAATAGCAACGGGAAAGTAAATAAGCGGAGAACAATATATGGAAACCTCATAGGCAATGGATCAGTGATGGATAATTATGATGGATGCGGTTCATCATGTAACAGTCATAACCTAGGGTGACACAGAACTAGCTCCAGTTCATTGATATAATGTAGGCATGTATTCCAAACATAGTCATACGTGCTTATGGAAAAGAACTTGCATGACATCTTTTGTCCTACCCTCCCGTGGCAGCGGGGTCCTTATGGAAACTAAGGGATATTAAGGCCTCCTTTTAATAGAGAACCGGAACAAAGCATTAACACATAGTGAATACATGAACTCCTCAAACTACGGTCATCACCGGTAAGTATCCCGATTATTGTCACTTCGGGGTTAATGGATCATAACACATAATAGGTGACTATAGACTTGCAAGATAGGATCAAGAACACTCATATATTGATGAAACCATAATAGGTTCAGATCTGAAATCATGGCACTCGGGCCCTAGTGACAAGCATTAAGCATAGCAAAGTCATAGCAACATCAATCTCAGAACATAGTGGACACTAGGGATCAAACCCTAACAAAACTAACTCGATTACATGATAGATCCCATCCAACCCATCACCGTCCAGCAAGCCTACGATGGAATTACTCACGCACAGCGGTGAGCATCATGAAATTGGTGGAGGATGGTTGATGATGACGATGGCGATGGATTCCCCTCTCCGGAGCCCCAAACGGACTCCAGATCAGCCCTCCCGAGAGGTTTTAGGGCTTGGCGGTGGCTCCATATCGTAAAACGTGATGAATTCTTCTCCTTGATTTTTTTCTCATCGAAACTCAATATATGGAGGTGGAGTTGGAGTCGGAGACGCAACAGGGGGCCCACGAGGTAGGGGGCGCGCCCCCCACCCTCGTGGCAAGGTGGTGGGCCCCCTGGCCTCTATCTTTTGCAGGTATTTTTCTTATTTTTCTGAAAAGTCGCTCCGTGAAGTTTCAGGTCATTCCGAGAACGTTTGCTCCTGCACATAAATAACACCATGGTAATTCTGCTAAAAACAGCGTCAGTCCGGGTTAGTTCCATTCAAATCATGCAAGTTAGAGTCCAAAACAAGGGCAAAAGTGTTTGGAAAAGTAGATACGTTGGAGACGTATCAGAATCCCCTACCACACTCCTTGGCCGAAGTTGAGTCTAGTCGATGAAAACTGTTTTACTAACATGACTATGCGGCCTATGGGCCCACGTCACCATTGGGTGGTATTAGGATCTTTTACTCCTCGATCCTTACTCTGGGATTCTGATCTCTCTTCTATTCGTGTTAAATGATTTTCTAAAATCTAACTTTAGGTTCTCAAAAACACTTTCTCCCGGAGAGCCCCTTCAGTCCAGATGATCGCCGGCTGCACCCGAAGATTTCGAAGTTACTCTCTGATACTCTTTCAAGACTTTGTGCCCGTTGCTTTTGCAATTCCCTACCACCGAAATATCCCTATGGATAAATACATACACTCGCCGTTCTTACTTTTATTCCCAGTTGATCTTGTTATTACAAGACACCCTGAAATCCTCTCTATTGTTCCGAGATTATTTTGTGCCTACTGCCTTGTAGTTCCTTGCCACCTGAATACCCCTACGAATAATTTCTCGCCCTTATCGAGTATCCGCTCATCCCCAGTTGTTCATGTGTTTTGCAATGGTCTTCGAGATACCATTCGATCTTTCGAAAATCCTCAACCGCCTATTGCTCTTGAAATTCTTGCTTGCACTATGGTTAATCCCATATGTCCCGTAATCTTAATGGCATCCCTTGTCATTATCATTTTGAGTCTGTTGACTCAATAAGTTGCGAATTCTTGCAATCCCCAATCAGATTCTAGAATTCATCCTTCTGGCTCAGACGGTGTTTTGAACATGAGCTGGTTCTCGACCAATCAAATTGTCGTCGATTGTACCCCTAAGGCTATTCAACTTATCCATCCTTAATTAGAGCGTTTGCTTCTGATCCCTTGATTTGGAAATCATAATTCTTTTGCATTTGAGCTTTGAATTAGTTAGTTGTTTCTATAATCTGATCTCCATGCATTCTTTCTTCCTCTCGTTGAGTACCGATGCTCACATCAGATCCCTTGAGGACCACCAGACCCGTTGTTGGATTTTATCCGACAACGTCCTTCATATTATATCACTTTGGAAGTTCCTTCCCTGATACATAATGCCATTGGTAAATCATATTCTCTGATTTGGCCAACCATGCTTTGCTTTCGAGCTGGTGATATTTACTCTTGAAGCTTGTGGTATATGTTTCTAAGATACCCAATGGGTTGAACCTATGCCTTCCTTAATGTTTGAACCCGAAATGTTTCACGGGTCATACTCCTCTGGTAATTCACCATGTAAGTTTTGACACTAAAATTATTTTTATTTAGAGCAGTGAATGAATGGTCATGCATTGGAGAAGTGGGAGTCGACCTTGAACTTGTGTTCATGCCCATGAAAACGATGTAGATCTTATCATTAAAGCTTCTCTTAAATTAATTATTCCCTTGGTATAAGTTCATCTTATATCTGGGATCTAGCATTTTTGCAATCGTGGTTCCGACCATGTTGTCCTTTAAATACCATTTCCTATGCAAGTTTAAGCACTTTCTTCTACAAAGCAATACCCTAGTCCAACCTCTACTTTGATCTGTCGTCGAGTATTACCCCCCTGGTATCTCGAGATTATCTTGGAACTGCATAACTTCTTGTGACTTGTGAGTTCTTCATCAAGTACTACATTCTCACTGATTACAATTTTTCATGGGCTCTGAGTTATTAAACACTCAAAGACACCGATAACTGAACCGAGTCCGCACTACGGTTCAACAACTCTTAGTAATCTTCTTAACTTGCAAGTTTGTACTTGATCACGTCATCCCAAGCCTGATCGGCTATATCAGTATCGTGCTGATTTTAACTGTGCTACCTGGTCCTTATTTCCGGAGCACCAATTTCGGCGATGAGCTAAGCCTAAGTCGATCTTCCTTGTCTTGTCGTTTCACCTCAAACAACAAGCTTGATTCCGAGTTGGTGCCATATTCATGGTTCCAATAATCTTTCTCTTTGCATTAGTCATGTTGCTTGATGTAGCCGTTGTTCAATCGCTTCTTCGTGGAGCCTCTCGACAAAATTTGCCATGATCATCATCAGCATTCTGAGCTCTTCTAGGATATCAATTGAATTCATAATGAGAAATACCATCCTTGCCCTCAATGATTTGCGTTATCATCGACCACTTTATTGCCTTTCATTCAACACAAACTTGTTCGTGTTTCGTGTTATACCTTGAGATCCTTCTATCCAGCATTTGTTATTTACCTTGGAGGATTACCATCTGTTATGTTAATAATGTCGTGAGAATTTCACCACCTCTTAAGTAATTCTAGATGTAGTGATGCTTCTCGCAATCACCATTCTTTCTTGCCCCCCGTGTTGAGTGAACTCTGTTGTGAGGATTTAATATCTCTAGCAACCCTATTGTTTCAAAGTGAATGGCCGATAGTTTCGTTATCGAGTCACCATTCTAACATGGATCGTGCAACCCAGCCCATATTTTGGGTGCACCTTTCAACCAATGTTTAATTATGTATGTTTTCCTCGAGCATACCTCATTATATCATTTGATGTGACAAATATTATCTCATTGTTCACCTAATTGTGGAAATCCATCTTTTGGAAATCTCGATGGATTGTCGCTGAGTTCATCAGCCACCTCCTCATTCTCTCCTTGGTTTAATGATGAACTTTTGTCCCGGAACTCGCTTCCATAGTTCATTTCCCAAGAATCTTACAATGTCATCTCGTCAATTTGTGTTGCGCCATTTCTTCTCAGGCATCCCGAGTCTGAGGTATCCCGACACCAATTAGATCTGAACCTCAATCAGATATGATGGTGGGAACATATTTCCAAGAGTAATAACAATGGTCTTTATATGACCCGGTAAGGTGATATCGTGCCTAGCACACCTGGCCGGAGGACCTATTGTTACCGTTTCCTTTTTAGCAAGGCTATCCTTTCTTACATGAGGAAATTGTAAGACTTATTCTACAAGCCGTTCCTGATGGATCCTTTGTGTATCCATAGCTTGATCTTTACCTGATGACCATGTCAATGCTATCTCGAAGCATGTCTGTGGTACTCCAATCATCAATAAGAACAGTTGAACCAATGCTAAATTTTATTTATCAACTATCCAAACACCATTGTATGGGTAATGTCATGAAGATTCTCTCCCCTTTCCTAAAGGGTTTTCTACGTTATATCCTATCATGGATATCATGCTCTGCTTGCTCTTGGGAAGGATATACCCCTCAAATATGTGTTTAATTTTTTCCCCATTGGTTTGTTTAAACTGATAATCACATTTTCCTTTCGGTTGGTTTGTTTACCCTTTTTGGTGATCTACACATAATATAAGCAGTAATAATTCTCTGCTTATGTAACACCTCAGTGTACCACTCTGTCAGTAAGACCCTGTTACTTTTGTTGATGACATTCCAGTAACCACCGATGGATGAGAACTTTGCCTATTGGTCCGCCTCATTCAACGAGCAGGGAGATGGTTCTCTTTGTCGCCCTTGGTACCGATGTTGTTGCCGACATAACCGACAGACAATCCTCTGACATGCCTTGCTTACATGATCATGCAAGACGTCACCGCCCTTCCTGCTTTTAACCCACATTGTGGGCCCATAACCCACAGTTCCATAGGATCGAAACCTGACTCCACTATAAACCCCATGTTCCCAAGGTTGTTCCTCGCGTGTGGCCTCGTAAGTAATTCATGAGCCACCTTCCGAGAGATCATCAATTCTGTTATCAGACACAACACTTATTCCCATAGGTCTTAAGCACTCTCACATTCCGATTCAGGCAACGAATGATTGCCTATCAGCTTGGAACTTCTTATTACACCTTCTTACTCTACTCTTGATGACTTTTTTGAATGTCAACACAAGAGATGCCTCTATACCTCATTCACCAAAATAGCCCCTAGGTACCTAACATGTGTTGAACTCCGTCCTTCCCGAGTTTTCCACTTAACTTTCCCTAAGTACGACGGGGATACTGAAGAAAGGGTGACGACTTCATCATGATGACATGAAGAAGAGAAATTAAGACATTAATGTAATAGATCAACCTCTTCGAGAAGAGCAACCAAGACCGAGAAGATCCGTTAGAATTTCACAATCACAAATTTCCCCCTTACGCCACCTCTTAAATCTCGGGACGAGATTTCTTGTAGTGGAGGAGAATTGTGACGCCCGGATAATTAAGCTACAGTAACCCTCTGGAAATGATGCCACGTCACCTCGGTCAGTGTTGATAATCTCACGTTAATTCAAAACCGTTCAAAATTCAACTTCAAAATATGGCAAACAACAAAGTTTTAAAACATTAAAAAATGTTTGGACTGTGCCAAATATTACATAGGTAATTATAGTGAAAAAAGCACATGTTTAAAAAATACTTAAATGCCCTAAATTAAATAAAACAGAAAAGGAAAAAAATAAAAGAAACGAAAACACAAAAATAGAAAAGAAAACTATCAAAAAAAGGACCCCCCCACTGGGCCAACTGGCCTAGCTGGCCACCAGGCCGACTAGGACGGCCCACCCCCACACCTCCATAACCCCCCCATGACACCCAAACCCTAATCTGTCGCCCCACTCCCCCCACGTCGCCACTCCCTCTCCCTCTCTCGATCCGATCTGGATCAGGGGCCAACCTCCCCACTCCCCTCGCTCCTCGCCCCCTCTGCTCGGTCCAGACCGGGCCAACGCCGCCCCGACCCCATCGTCCCCGACGCGCTCGCCGCCCGGAGCGCCTAGACCTCGCTGAAGCCACCCCGCCAGCCTGCCTCCTCATCCCTCTCCTCGTCGGAGCGTCGTCCCCGTCCGCCACCCCGAGCCCCGCTGTCATTACCCCACGAACGCCGGTGAGACGACGAGCCTCCCCTCTCCCCCTGTCGGACGCCATCCGCCATGCCCGGCCCGCACTTGGACCAGCCACATCGGCCGCGCCCAGCTCGCCTCCGCACGCGCCCTGGCGCGCAAGCCCGCACTGCTGCCTTGCTCGATGCCGCCAGCCACCGCGCCCGCCCCCGCTCGCCTCGACCACATCGGCCACGCGCTGCATCGCCCGGCCGCGCTCACCGCAGCCCTGCCCCACCCGGTGCTCGCGCCGTCCGCTTCGGGCCTCGCGCGCAGCCGCGCCCTATGCGCGCCGCCTGCCCGTGTTGCGCCCTTGCTCGCGGTGCGCGCCCCGAGCCCACACCCGCATGTGCTGCTCCTTCCTGCTCGCCCTGTCTCGCGCCAAGGAGCCTCCGCCCCTCTCGCCGTGGCCTCGCGCGCCCGTCGTCCGCCTACGGCCGCCCTGCTGCGTGTCGGCAGCCGCGATCCTCCCCATGCTCCGCCCGGTCGCAGCAGCCGGAGCTCCACGCCGGTGCGCTGGCGCCCGCGCCCACCAGCCGCCCCACGGCGCCCAGTCGGGTGCGCCCCCACGGGCTAGCGCCCGTTTGGGTTGTGCCCGTTAGCACCCAGCGCCTGTAACCCGCATCGGCCCCCTGGTCGAATGACACATGGGGCCCAGCCCCCAGAACGTTAAAAAAAGGAAAGAAAAGGTATTAAAATATAATAATTAAAATATTAATTAAAGAATTAATTAACTTAATTAATCCGGATTATATTAACCTAATCATTTAGTTAAAGCTGATTGACCGGTTTAATTACTATGAGACTATGACAAGCGGGACCCACTAGTTAGTTTGACCAGTCAACAGTCAATGCTGACTGGGCTATTGACTTTGACCGGCCCCATCAGTCAGCCTCTGTTGACTGGGCAGTTGACCAAGTCAACTGAGCCTACTGGTCAGCCACCCCGGGCCCATCTATGGGTACACTTCTATGTACCCATAGCAATTTAACATTTAATTTCTGAATTAAAAATAATTTAGAAAATGATTTAAAACTTTAAAAATCAATATAAAATAATCCGTAACTCGGATGAAAATACATTGTACATGAAAGTTGCTCAGAACGATGAGACGAATTCGAATACGCAGTCCGTTCATCCGCCACACACCCCTAGCATAGCAAACATGCAACTTTCCCCTCTCCGGTTCATCTGTCCGAAAACGCGAAACACCGAGAATACTTTCCCGAATGTTTACCCCCTTCGCCGGTATCACCTCCTACCCCGTTAGGGCACACCTAGCACCGCTCATTGTCATGTCATGCATATGTTTGCATTATATTTATTGTTTCTTCCCCCTCTTCTCTCGCTAGACACCGAGACCGATGACGCTGCTACCCAGTACGACTATGGTGTTGACGACCCCTCCTTCTCGGCTGAGCTTCCAGGCAATCCCCCCCCCTTGATCAACCTGATATCGCCTATTCTTCTCTCTACTGCTTGCATTAGAGTAGTGTAGCATGTTACTGCTTTCCGTTTATCCTATCCTGATGCATAGCATGTCCTTGCTACTACTGTTGTTACCTTTACCTGCAATCCTAAATGCTTAGTATAGGATGCTAGTATTCCATCAGTGGCCCTACATTCTTGTCCGTCTGCCATGCTATACTATCGGGCCGTGATCACTTGGGAGGTGATCACGGGTATATACTTATATACATTATATGTGATACAGGTGGTGACTAAAGTCGGGTCGGCTCGTAGAGTACCGGCAAGTGATTCCGATGTGGGGGCTGAAGGGGCAGGTGGTTCCATCCAGGTAGTAGTGGGCCTGGATTCCCGACGGCCTCCGACTGTTACTTTATGGTGGAGCAACAGGGCAGGTTGAGACCACCTAGGAGAGAGGTGGTCCTGGCCCTGGTCGGCGTCCGCGGTTACTTCAAAATAACACGCTTAATGAGATCTTGGTATTTGATCCGAGTCTGGCCACTGGCCTATACGCACTAACCAACTACGCGGGAACAATTATGGGCACTCGACGTCGTGGTATCAGCTGAAGCCTTCGTGATATTAGCGACTGAGCGGCGCGCGCCGGATTGGACTGGAACGCCTACTCTTGTATTAGGGAGGCTAGGTCTGCTTCCGGCCGCCCACGCAACATGCAGGTGTGCAATGGGTGATGGGCCCAGACCCCTGCGCCATAGGATTTAGACCGGCGTGCTGACCTCTCTGTTGTGCCTAGGTAGGGCTGCGACGTGTTGATCTTCCGAGACCGGGCATGACCCAGGAAAGTGTGTCCGGCCAAAGGGGATCGGGCGTGTTGGAAAATGTTGTGCACCCCTGCAGAGAAGTTGATCTATTCGAATAGCCGTGTCCCTCGGTAAAAGGACGACCGGAGTTGTACCTTGACCTTATGACAACTAGAACCGGATACTTAATAAAACACACCCTTCCAAGTGCCAGATACAACCCGGTGATCGCTCTCTAACAGGGCGACGAGGAGAGGATCGCTGGGTAGGATTTATGCTATGCGATGATACTTGGTAAACTTACCATCTACTCTCTTCTACATGCTGCAAGATGGAGGCTGCCAGAAGCGTAGTCTTCGACAGGACTAGCTATCCCCCTCTTATTCTGGCATTCTGCAGTTCAGTCCACATATACTACCCCTTTCATTTGATACCAATGCATATGTAGTGTAGCTCCTTGCTTGCGAGTACTTTGGATGAGTACTCACGGTTGCTTTGCTCCCCTTTTTACCCTTTCTATACCCGGTTGTCACAACCAGATGATGGAGTTCAGGAGCCAGAGGATCCCGAGGATGATTCTACGTGGAGTTCGACTTCGAGGAGTAGTTAGGAGGTCCCAGGCAGGAGGCCTTGCCTTATCGATCGTTGTTACTTTTGTGCTAGCCTTCTTAAGGCAAAACTTGTTTAACTTATGCCTGTACTCAGATATTATTGCTTCCGCTGACTCTTGTGTATTTGGGCTTATGTATTTGAGCCCTCGAGGCCCCTGGCTTGTAATATAAAGCTGCTATTATTTTAATTTGTGTCTACAGTTGTGTTGTGATATCTTCTCGTGAGTCATTGATCTTGGTCGTACACATTTTCGTGCATGATTAGTGTACGGCCAAATTGGGTGCGTCACAACTGGTGAGCAAGATATGAAAATGCAGTCAAGGTGCATCTCCAAAGCGGACCCGTAAACCTTCTGCAGCCGTTTGGACCGCGCTATCCGAACCGCGGAAGCCATCCAATGCGACCCTGTATCGGTTCACGAGACGGCCCGGACGCGATTTCCCCCGCAAAATAGAGACAAAAGTGAGGAGGTTTATGGAAGTTCTGACACGCGAAACGTACAAATCCGACACCCCAGGCCCCACCCAAAACCTTCCCGGACCCCATGACTCCATCCTCCCCATTTTCTCTCCTTCCTTCTTTTTTTCTTGTCATCGCCGCCGCTCCACCACCCCGGCCACCACGCCACACCCCTACCGAAAATATGCGTCTCCGTCACCTCCGGCTATCCAGCAGGGCTCCCTGCCGCTTCTCCTCCATCTCCGTTCAACCCCCTAACCTCCGACCGCCCCGCCAGGTACCATCCTCTACCATGCCCGGCAACTGTTCGATGAATCACCGAAGCTGAAAACAGCTGGCCCTTCTTGTTTATAGCAATGGATTCTGATTTGGAGTACATATACGAGCAGTATGTTGAGTCCTCCGACGGCACGTCGGACGAGGAGGAGTACTGTGATGATGCAAACGGTCCTTGAAGACGCGGAGCGTGCGAAGGAGCATGTTCTCAATTTCAAGGGCTCGATCAAGGGAGGTGATGACATGTTGTGTGATCATGCACAACATGATCGTCGAGGATGAGGGTGAAGATACTGCCGCAGCTCTGGAATTCGAGAACATGGGTGGTCCTATCCAAACTTTCGGACCAGAATCCGGCCCCATTTGAGGAGTTTATTCAAATGTGCCAAAAAATTTGGCATCAACCAACTCACGAGCAACTTAAGAAGGATATGGTTGAGTATCAGTGAGCGGTGAAAGGGGACAACAATGTTGGGATGTAAAATAGTTGAACTTTTTAAAATTTTAACTAGTGCTGCATGCGGCTATTTGAACTTCTGTGCCCTTTGCATGTGACTACTTGATCGTGCGGACTAGGGAAAAAATCCAAAAGCCGGATGTATACGGCTACGATTGGATGGCTGCCTCTCGCATCCATGTCCACGGACTGGTCCCCCTATCCGTGAATGGATGCGGGAGGTTTTTTGCGGGTTGTTGTTGGAGATGCCCTAAAGACGGTATGCAACAATTAACTAAATTTAGCATTATTTATGGTGCCTCGGCTATCTGTAATAGAAGCTGGAAAATGTTGTTCCGATCAATATTTGGACCTGAGGAAACTATTGCATTGGTCACGTTGCAGGATGTCTTTAGGCCTTGCTTTCGGGAGTTCCGGATGTGGTGTTGTGGCACCTCACCACTCCGGGAAACTTCATGGTGGCGGATCTCTCGGCGGTAGAGGAGTGGAGCGGTGGATTTGGGTTGCCGGGGGCGAGAAATCGGAGGGGAAAGAGGGAATTCCCCATTTGCCGCTCGTTGCGTCGAACTGTCGACGCAATGTACAGAGCTGGCGATCGAAGCGCTTACCTAGGCCGGCCCGTTAATCTATTGGGGCACTTTCCGGTTTTGGGAAACTTCTAGAAGGTTCCTTGAAGCGTTTTTTTTTCTTTTTCGATTTTCTGTTTCTTTTTTTCCTCTCTTTTTTATTTCTTTTCTTTTTCTTTTTTTCGTTTCCTTTACATTTCAAGTCCATTTTTTAAAAACAAATCAGGTTTCAAAATTTGTCCAAAAACTGGAAAACAAAATGTTCATAGTTTTAAAATATTTTCAATTTTGTAAAAATTGTTGTGCTTTCAAAAATTGTTCATAAATTCACATAATGTTCACATTTTCAAAAAATTGTTCGGGCATTTCAAAAATTGTTCTCATTTTCCAAAAATTGTTCGGAATGTTTTTGTTCATTTTTGGAACGTTTCAAATAATGACCGGGATTTCAAAAATGTTCATGTTTTCAAAAATTGTTCTTGTTTCCAAAATTTTGTTCACCTATTCGAAAAAAGTTCACTTTTCAAATTTGTTTGGAATTTTTAAAATTGTTCTCCGTTCTAACTTTGGTCTAAAAATAAAAAAATATGTTCATGATTTTGAAAATTGTTCCCATTTTGAATCTTTTTCACAAATTCGGAAAATGTTCATATTTACGAAAAAATGTTTGGAATTTTCAAATGTGTTCGCCATTTTCATAAATTGTTCGTAAGTTCAGAAAATAACGTAAAATTTGGAATATTTTGTTAGGGATTATTTCAAAAAGTGTTAAGTCTTCTAGCGCTATTAGTTTTTAAAACCTGGCAATGCATATCTGTCACCATATTTGTTCTCGCGTAGTGGTACCAGCTAGCGTGCGCGAGTAGGCAGTCGTGAGTTTGAATCCCAGCTATGTTGTAATAACTTTTTGCGATTTTTCACCATCGCATTCAGAGCACACTGCAATGGGCCGGCCCAGTCGGGCGCACCCCTGTGCGATGGAGCACGTATCTGCCGCAGAATGCGGCACATAGGACCTCCAGGGGAAGAGGGGATTGCGGTGGCGGGGCAATAGAGTTTCATCCCGTATAGCGACTGCGGATCCGTAGATATACTGTTGGGAGTTTCTGAACCACTATAAACATTTTACGGGCCGAGGCGATTATACGGAGTCTAATTCAAAAAAAAAACAGGTCAAACACGTATAGTCGCCGAAATTATACGGATCGGGCGCTTTTACGGTGTCTGCTAGAGATGCTCTAAGGCCGGCGTCAACTTCTCCTGGGCTTTGGGCTCGTGCATCTTCTTGTCTTGACCTTGAAAAAAAAAATCGTGCCCACCCCTACCTGCTCCAATCCTTCGTTCGCCGCCGCCTCCCAGTCCGGCGACACCACGCTCGATCCGAATTATGGCTACGGCGATGAGTCGGGCCCGAGCATTTCTGTATCTGGTGGTCGAGAGATGCAGGCACCCGTTGCAGTCTCTCTACACGGTGCACCGCATACCGCCGTGGTCCCTCTTCTTCTCCGACAAGGACGGCCGGCGACGAGCGCAGGCGGCCGAGGAGGCCGCGTCGGAGATCAGGGAGGGCCGCCTGCCTCCCCCGATCGTGACATTGTACCCGTCGGCCGGCGACCTTCCCATGAACTTCGTGCTCTTCGGCCGCGGCAGGGACAAGATCGCCGCCACGGACCACCTCGGCCGCGCGCTCCTCTACGACGACGCGCTGCGCGCCGTCTCCGCGCTGCCGAGCGCGGAGGGCCCGAAGCACGCCCCCGTGTCGGTCTCCGTCGGTGACGACGCGTTCTTCTTCAGCAGCCCGCCCGACGACGCGCACGAGCGGCCCGTCGTGGAGGCGCTCGCCGACGACACCTACTGGTCGCGCAGGTCGGAGATGCACTGGCGGTACGTCCCGCCGCCGCCCTACGCGACGCAGCGGCCCGAGGAGGGCCGCGAGGCCGGCGCGTACGACGGCGCCGTCGACGCCTACACGGTGGTCGGCGAGACGCAGCTCTGGGTCTCCGCGAGGGGCCACGGCACCTACTCCCTGAACACCAAGAAGATCTCCTATGGCATCAAGGGCAACGAGGTCCGCCATGGCGAGTGGAGCAAGGTCGGCGACTGGGCCATGCCGTTCCACGGGCGCGCCTTCTTCGCCCCGGAGCGCAGGCTCTGGTTCGGCTTCTCGGAGAGGGACCAGAGCGTCCTCTGCGCGGCGGACCTGCGGCAAGCAGGCGCGGCGGCCGGACAACCGCCGGTGGTGAGCCACGAGTGGGAGGGTTTTACCGTGCCCTGCCAGGCGGCGGTACGGTCGTTCCTCCTGCACTTAGGCACCGGCGACGGCCGGTTCTGCGTCGCCAAATTCTCGCACGACGCGAGTGGTTGCGGTGTGGCCATGCTCACCGGCGTGGAGGTCGCGCGCTGCGTCGACGGCGTAGCCCTGTGCCTCGTCAAGCATAAGACGTACAGCTACGGAGGATTATTAGGAGATGATGACAAACCCGTCTGCCTACTCGAATGGAAAAATAATAATGATCATGATATATTCCTCTTTTTAATAATTATAATGATAATGATAACGGAGTATCAAAGTTAGCATGTGTTGCCATTTTGTGTTGTTGTAAAGTGGAAATGCAAAGGCAGTACAATTTGTAAGTTGGTTTTCAAGTGGTAATCCCATGCTGAGAAATACGAAAAGCATATACATGGAATTTTTTACAAATGTCAAGGAGTATGTTTCACTGTTTCTGTATGCATACATGTCCATGACAAGAACAAACAAATAAGAAATTACTTGTCAAGGCCTCAACGGTAGTCTTACATATTTGCATCTCTCATAAGGACAGAGCAATGCACCCGCAAAAAAAAGGACAGGAATGGACACAATAAAACAACACTATGTACATTCGGGTGTTCGGGGTCGTGCAGTGCCCAGAGGCGCGCAACATGGTATGCACTTCACGGTGTAGATGCATGTGTTCATTTCGTATTGCTCGATTTGGATATGTCGGCTCGCAGCTCCTCTTCGAGCTCGTCGAACTCCCACCCGCTTATATCTTCAGGGGAGTACCTGTTGGATTTACCAAATTCTAACTCCAACTCCGCGAGCTCCGAACCAAGGTCCAGTGTTTGCTCAGATTTCACTGGAGATTTTGGAGAGCCCATGGGCGCAGCTTTAGGCGTAGAGGGTGCCTGAACAGGCGAAGAGCTCGACTCGATTCGCTCCTTTGTTGGCACCTTTGCTCTGCGGATTTCGATTTCTAGTGTCGGCCTTTCTATAGACTCGAATGCCTCTCTCAGTTTCTCTATCTCCGAAAATAAGCTCCTGACCTCTGGATCATCTCTCCTGAAAAGAAAAGAAAATGGAACATGTCCAGTTGCAGGGATCAAAACCGATTTCCCACCAAAGAAATTGTAAGGACAAGAAAGAAAATACTATGGGAAGTACGGCCGTACCTAGAACTGTACCCTTGTTCGGAATAAAATAGCTTCTTCATGTGATCAGTGATGCTGAAGGCAATTACGATCTGAAAACATTGCAACATTAACAGCCACCCAAAGTACTTATTTTCTAACCATATATCTGTTCATGTGGTTTCCTCTGCACAACCAACTATTTGGGGGGAAAACATGGGTACATACATAGGAGTGTTTATTTGGAGAGGTTGATGGGGATAAACAGAATTAACTAGCAGTTCGATTATGAAAACAGGTAAGCATCACAATTGGGTACTCGGTACGAACCTTCTTTTCAGTTTCCAAATATTCCTCCTCAAGGGCTTTCTGTGGGCTTGTCTTTTCTGACACCTCCTCGTCTTCAAGTTCCGTTGAGTCATCCCTACAATATTTGGCCCAAATCATATAACGGCAAACTCATTAGGACCTTTGTTGTGTCAGACAGGAGGGTCCAGGAATATGTGGAAGACTTTAGTGAAAAAAACAATTGAATAACCTTGAATTTAAGAATGCCAAATTATCCACGTATGTGTGGATCCGCTCAATCGATGGGCTTAGAACTTCCTGCTCAAGACAAAAGATGCATAAAAAACAGTGATAAAAATATACACCCTAATGGTACAGTGTGTTCTCTAGGAATGGAACAACGGCTTTAAACAGTTTATTTTATACCCAACCAAGTACCTTGAATGTAGAAAGGTGATATTTCGTCAACTTCATAAAATTGCTTGTGCATCTCTCTAGCTCAGCACTGTGACCATAAAACCAAAAATAAAGCTTAATTGATTTAAAAGAATGTAGAACCATTTTTAATTATAGCTTTACAGGGGGGGGGGGGGGGGGGGGAGTAGGATAAAATGGTTGCAATCAAAGGTCGGTATAGCCATAATCACTACATACTTGGTTTTCTGTTCAATCTGTTCATCGTATGACGACTGGAGCTGCCAAGTATCCTCGAGGAAATTGATCCAAGTCTTGACTACACCAGCCTCCACATTACATGAGGCAATAGTTTTTGAAAGTTCATTCTCCTAATTCAAAACAAAATATGAAGCTGATCAAATACTTTAACCCAAAAAGCAAACGTCAATCTCGTGAATATTACTGGAAGAGTACTAAAACTGGGCAATCAAAAAAGTGGACGCACCTTCGCTTTTAAACTAAAGATCATCTGATTGTTTGCTTCATCAAACTGATCCCTCTCTTCCCTTGTTAGCTTGAGCCGCCCAACAGCAGCATTCAGTGAAATGTTGACCTGTTGGACGAAAAGAGGAAGGACCTCAAAATATGATAGTTTTGGAAACTCATATATACGATTAGTTTTAGCACAACAGTAAATATCACTGGTAACTCAACACCTCCGATAATCCTGCATCAGAGAGGCCTTGGGTTAAGGCTACTAATGATAGAACTCATTAGTCTGCCGGACGGAAACATTTGTGTCCATGTCAAACCTATGCCTAGAAGTAGCCAACACGAAAATAATAATATAGGAAGGTCTTATTAAGGAAAACGCAGGTACCTTCTTCAGCTGAGCCTCAAGTTCATCCCTTTGCTTCTCCAATTCAGAAATCTCAGCAGTCAACTCCTATATAAGCGACACATTAAAAGGTAAGGAACATCAGCAGAAAATACAACAAAGCAATATTCATCCAAGCATTTATTTTAATGTATGTGTGACATGTGAATTTGCATGCAAAGTACTTATGATCCAGAAATATAGGTAGACATCCTATAATAGCCTTGTAAACAAAGCTTGGGCTCCACAAGCTGCTCGAGCTCAGCTAGAACTAGCCTCAAGTTAAGTTTGGTTCAAGCTCAAAGTGACCTGAGCTCAACCTCATCTCAGTTAGCTGGAGCTGATCTCACAAAATTGTCTTCACTTTTTATATGCATGACCTTACTGATCTTTTTCGAGCTCAGCTAAACCTCATATCAGTTTGCTCGAGCTGAGCTCGAGCCTAACTCTAGTCTCAAACCACATCGTGGCTGGCTCGAGCTTGACTCGCTAGCAACCCTACATCCCATGAACACTGTGCGCACGCATAATGGTTACTTATAGCAGGTGTTAGATGCAGTTTTCATGAAACAAGACACGTGTCCAAAGGTGCACGGCCAAAACCAGCTGCTAAATGAAAATCACTATGAGAGACCTATGTTCCAAAATATGATTTCTTATAGTACAAAGAGTACAAACATTTCTACTGCCACCGTATGGGCTAGGAATAGGATTCTTACTTTTTCAACTGCACTCACTTCATTCTCCTTTTTGGCACGAAAGTTAAGAGCCTCCTCTTTCTGGCGTCTGCAGTATGCACAATAAAATTTGAAAGGTCACCTCGAAGTTCTTGTCCAACCAATGGATTTGTTAAAAAAATAATACACCAGCAAAATACAGAAAAAGAATGCAACCACGATAGGGAGCAACATGAAAGATACTTAATGGTCTACCAAGTTATTGAATTCACCAAAAAAAAAATCAAAGGGATCATCGATGAAGAAAAATGAACTCGTAAAGGTAGATGATATAAAGTAAATCAAATGGCATCAAAAGATTCATAGAGACGAATTGTATGGAAGCTCCACCTGTGATCCAAAATACGCTTCTCTGCCTTGGAGGATGAATTGGCAAGGGAGGATGCTAAGACCTTTAATTTGTCAACCTGCAAAATTTACCACAATGTATTTGTTATTGCAGTCCATGCCTTTTTCACCAAGTGAGTGTCTATCAAGTCAATATCAGAAGTCTAAACTGAACAAAAAGGTACATGGAAGCTGACTCCACCATGGTCTCAAGCACAATGGTGACTGGTCACTTGCACACACAAAATATGCGTGAAACCTTAGCCCAAAAAATCAACTTCTACAGCCATCGCGTTCAAGTGCTCAACAAGAGTACTAGTGCATAGGATACAACTATTCAATGGGATATTTAAGGAACACATGAAAACAT
The DNA here is from genome assembly GCF_056163025.1 of Triticum urartu. Lineage (NCBI taxonomy): Eukaryota > Viridiplantae > Streptophyta > Magnoliopsida > Poales > Poaceae > Triticum > Triticum urartu. Next base: position 106,183,254 of record NC_141875.1, on the reverse strand, counting down.
ATCCCATTACTCACCAGTTCAATTCTTTCAGTGACAAAGTCTACAAATTAAGTTCCAGGAACAAAAAAGAAGTAGAAGTATGTATGCATAAAATCTGCAGCGCATGGCACTAAAAGATATTCCTATTAGTGATCTATAAAGTATTATGTGAAAGGTAACATTCAGTCATTTTGCAAGAAGTTTTAAATATGAAAATTTCAAGGTTAAAAATGATATGCATAAAGATCACATGAATACATGCCTTCTGGAAATGAACCTCTGGGGAATCCCCAGCGTTAATTGATCTTTTCTTCAGTAGAAGGTCTTCCATTCTAGAGCAGAACCTCACTTCAGTGAGTGCTTCTTTAAAAGACTGGTCAAAGTGGAGAATTCAGTTAGCACCTTAAAAGAAATGTGAAACAGAAAAATAGAAGTAATAGAAGATGTAACATTATAAAACATATCAACATGTGATACTGAACTATTGTTTGAGAACTATTGCCTATTGGTGCAGTGAACAAATTTAACATAATCAGTGAGATCAAGGTTGGTGCTTCTGTTCTCTATAATCAATTAGTCAGTTGCATATGTTTTCAGGGACAATCTATCTGCCAGGTCAACTCCCTGACAAGCATGTGCTCATAAGGTGGGATGAAATAAGAAATTCTAAAGATATAGTTGAAGATCTCAGGCTAAACACATATGTAGTCTGACAAGTGGCGACTAAGCTAAATCAAGAAAACTTCTGTGAATATGTAAGTACTAAATTATAATACGTTGACAGAGGTAACACCTCAACGACTGCAACAGCAGTATCTTCTGAAGCTTTTTCAGGATCTTCAGTTGATTGAACTCGCAATGCCTCCTTCTCATCTAGTTTCTTCCACAATTCTAAGGCTTCAGCATCTATCCTGAAGTAAAATTAACATATTATAGTAACAACAAACGAAATTAAAACAATTTCTGAATTTTAGAGGCAAAAGAACCATGGTATCTCTTTTGGGCGCCCCAGATGTTGCAGGCGAAAAACTTTGGAAAAGGAGGGTTCAGGTATATGATTCAAATATTGAGAGTTTAATTGACATTTATGGACCAATTACAACAAAAATGCATGAGATAAGTATAACATCTAATCTCATTACAACACATCATATACCAGATCGTGTAGACGACCAGTAAGAAAACCAGACTTTGACAGCTAGTTACATAAATGCTCACCTCACAATGTCAACACTCCTCTTTAGTCCTGAAATAGCACTCTGGGTAAACTGAAGCAGCTCTTCACGTTTCACCTAAATGTGTATAGGAATTTAGTATGATAGACATGAAGTCAATTTCTCAAAAAGTTCACCACTTATGCACACACTTAAACTTTTTCCTAATGGAAAGACATTAAAAATGGGTAATACTGAACAATCTTATGCTCTCTCTCCATAAAAGGCAATAGCCATAGTCCAGCGACAGTGGAGCAGAAATGCATCATCACATTCATCGCTCTAGTTCTTCAAGCAACAAATCTGCAGACCCTTAAAGTACCAGAGTATAGCTATGTTCACAGCCTCACAGTCACACGTATTCATCGCTCTATGGTTATTGGTTTCTTCTCATGGTTACTTATTAGAAACCTAAAAAATCTCCTCGAATAACATCATTTTTTTCCCTTATATGAAAGAAAAAAGGGCAACAAGAAATCATGTGCGGTGTAAACACAAATCATCCAGAATTTGGATAAGGTGAATAAAAATAGATAAAGTAGTGCTTGCAAGAAAAGGAAGCAAGCTATGATAAATAATTCTACTATGTCATCAGTAAGCAAAAATATTGAGAATAAAATAGAGAAAGAAACTCAAGTGGGAACGGAGAAATTTAGACATATATGTGAATAAAAAGTTGTAGACTATGAGTTAGGCAGATATATAACACCCACTTTGTAATATATTTACAAATTATCTGTAAAATTTATTATATTGCAATTTTAGCCTTTTGCCAATTTAGTAAGCATGCCATAAGAGTATAGAACATCAAACAAACGTACCAGGACTTCATCGTGGTAAATTGAGAATGATTTTGCCAAGTCTTGTATGCTGCTTATAATTGCATTATTGATTTCTTTCCCTCCTGTAAGACATAGGCTAAAGGAAATGACAAACAGTTAAATGGAAAGGTTGTTGAGATTGAAAAGAACATTCAGTAATACAAGGAACAGTAAACATAATCTTGCAAGGCCTACAACTGATGAGGTTGTTCAGCAATATGTGGGTTATCTTAACTGTATGTTTAGGAGAAATATATCATCAAAACCACAAAACAGCGTAAGAATATGGTCTCGAAAATAAACATACAAGAATCTTATCCACACATTAAATAACCAAATCAACTGTAACACTAATGGATAAGAACAAGCCTTAAAAATTTTAAGTAGTAATTTATTCAGGTGTTTCAGAAGATCATGTTCATTCAGGTCAAGAAACAACTAGCATAATCTACAGAATGTTAATGATTTTTCGTGTACAACCATATTAAGTAATAAGTACCAATATATTCCTAGTATGCCAACTAAAGGAGAAAAGGAAATGTGGTTCTACAGATTGTTAAAGCCCATCGGATCAACCTATCCAAAAATTAGCAACACCAAACTGTATTACTACTATTTACACAATAAACTCACCCGAAAATTTCCAAAAGCAGGGAGACCTCTTCTTCCTTGGGAGCTTGAAGAACCTGCGCGTAAAAAGTACTCAAATGTGTTTAGTTTGATAGCTTCTATCAGTGGTAAGAATGAACAATAGCATTGTGTGACAGGGAATTCAAGCTGGTTAGACAAAGTAGATGTTATCTAGAGTCTTGACAGTCAGGGTATCATGGCTGAACCAACTCACCATGGACAATGTAATACCCTCAAGTGCTTGGCTATAGAGGAATACATCTCGGAAGTTCATAGGAGCTCCTCCAATGTCAGCGTCATAAAACAAAACCTGTGCACAAGAGTCGATATCAAAACACATGAAACCAAGGAAGCAAAGCAAAAATAGCGCATGGCCACAAACGGACACACAAAGGCAATGTGATGCGTAGATGCATACTCTTGCTAATGGTGTTTTCAAGCTGTTTGGGTCAATAGAAGAGACATTCTGTGAGACACTCCCATCCAAACCTCCGAACGCAGCCTCGATCTCTTGAAGTGACCTGAGCCAGCGCGTTAGCACCTGAACTCTCTGATCCCCGCGCGATGAGACTGCCGCCTCTTCCAAGCGCTTCACTGTCTTCTTGACACTTTTGTAGTTCTGGGTGATCTGCAGATCACATTAAACACTTGGTTAACTTGCCGCAAATCATCATCAGGATTCAGGGATAGGGCATTTGACATTTGATATCTTTGAGTGCAGTACAGACACACTGAATCCAGCGTCAAACAGTCGAGCCTAAAATCCCAAATACTCAAAACATTAAAAAAAAATCGCCACTGTGTGGCAACCCTTCCCAGTCTTGGAACATAGTATGAACTTGCCATAACATGTGGGGCATGAAATCGTCCAATTGCTGAGAGATCTCCTCAATTCGTACAGATTAAATTAGAATCAGCATAGCTAGAATGCTGTTTAAATTGGCTTAGTCTGCACAAAATCTCGGTTTGACTAATTTCTCGGTTCGCACGTCCCCAACAGCATCAATTTCGACGAAACCGAAGGGGTTTCGGGAGTGGCGGGGAATAGAGGGGCGGAAAGCGGAGGGGCGCTCACCATGCGATCATTGAGGATTTTGGTGCCCTCGGCGACGGCCTGGCCGGCGTGGTGGGCGACGGCATCGGCGTAGCCCAGCACGGCGCGAGTGACGCCGCTGCGGCCGCCCGCCTCGACGGCCTTGCTCACCGCGCTCCGCAGCCACGAGGACATCGCGGGATCAGGACGGCGGCGGCGGCTCTGCTGGAGGGAGTAGGTGTAGGTGGGTGGGGTGAGGGGGTTGGGCGCTCGCGGTCGCGGCGCTCTCTGCTCCGCTATTCCCTTGTCTTGTCTTCAGGTTGGGGCTTCAGTTCAGAGTTCAACCGTAGAGAGGAGCAGGGGGGTTTCGTGCTGGTGTGTGCTTTTCGGTTTCTGACGATTTTATTATTTTCTCACAACAATATTCTTTATGTTTATGTATTTTATTTTTGTAGCGACTATTATAAACCGACAGTTTTTTAATGTAAGTCACTTTTTATGTTTTTTCGCGTAAGTCACTTTTTATTTTACTAGAAAAGCATTTATTTAACTTAAATATGATCCCCGGATGGAATACCTAAAAAGTTAAGGGGATTTTTGGAAAAATGTAAAATAACGGTTCGATGTGACTTAAATCTGGACTGCGGGTTGATTTCATGAAAACGCAGAGGCTTTTTTACAAATTGATGCGGCGGACCGGCAGAAACCCTACCTGCTTTATTATTAGGTAGAGATACTATGTGATTTTCTCTTTCTACTAGCACAAATACACGTAAGTTGCAATGGAAAACATTCGTCGACTCTATTCGATTCCATCCCCTGACTCTATATGATATTTCTATTTCTTTGAGAGAGAAAACTCTATAGGTTTGACATTTTTGAATCTATTCTTTTTTATATACTAGATGATACCCCGCACGTTGTTGCGGAAATTGTAGCAAGCTAAATGAAAATAAATTAGAAAAAATATATAAATAATTTGAATATAGTTGTTAACCACCTCGTCTCTCAGCTATAGTAAACCCACTTCATGAGATTGTAGAATGCATGATTGGCTAGAAAAATACAAAAGATTTCCTTTAAATTATGAACATAAGCTAGTGCTTCATTTTCCATTAGCTAAATATAGTGACCCAAACAACCATCTCTCCATCCAAAACATCTTACACACAAAGCTAAAATAAATATACTACAAATTAAATAAGCATTGGGGATTTCCTCTGGAGGTGGTAATGATTATTTTTAGTTGCCTGCATAATATTTCAATTTTTATCTTCATCCACTAAGGACAGCAAACAATCACCGGCAATAACAGGGATCACAGTGCTAGCACTTGAAAAGTGGGGAAAAATAGTATGTAAGAAGAGTTGCATAGTGGTGAGAACATAAAAGAAATACCAATTTAGGTTGTACAATAATTTCTGCAAAAAAATTCAACCACTACTATATTTAATGAAGGCTATATTATAGACAAAGTAAGTTTCAGAACAAAATAAAATAGTGATACAGTTTTACTTAGCAAGTCAAGACCAGTCAAGGGAGAAGGCTTTTAAAGTTAGTACTGTGATGAACTTTGGTTCAATAATCAAACATGGCATCTACAATTAAACATGGATTTCAGAACAGTAATGGTTTGCAAAGCCAGGATAACCTGTTCCAAAACAATGATATGTACGTTAAGTCAAACAACTATGACAATGAAGAGAGATAGTAAAAAAAATCTTACCCATTCCGTAAAGCCAAACTGAATGTGTAGAACTGATGCAATTCAATAGCAATCAAAGAATAAGAATCTATAATGATAATTGACATGATCTTACTTCTATAGATAAGGAAATTAGCATTTGAGAGGACATTTGCCAATGTTGTCATTGTAGATAAAAAATAAGAAATCAAAAGGAAAAGTATTGAAGAGAGAGGTTAGTATCCAATGTAGTTTCAAACAATCTGTATCTTGTTTCACAATACTACTTTTAGGTCCATGCAACACTAATGAGAATGGACGGGAAATATGTATTGATATCCCCTCAACTATTTTTTTATCGTCTTAACTTCCTTCAACTGTTCAGACCAATACTCAGCTAACATTCTTGGGTGCGCATACATGCTGAAGTAACACATGTAGGACATTAACACATGACATTGATTGGAAGATAACAACAAAATCCAGACAAAAGTAACCTGCAAACATCTAGACATTTTGATTGTTTAGCAATACATTCAGCAGACACCATTAATTACAATTGTAGAAGTGTTAAACAATAAAGAAAATTATGGTGGTCATACCATCAAAGGAGATTTGCGCACTATGTCTTGTTTAGTGGTGCACGATAGTACAATCTGTGCAAAATTTATACAATACAGAATGGCAGAGAAGGAGTTGCCTCAGTGGGTGGTAGCATCCCCTCTCTTATAAGAGATTCAGTAACATGATTGACACAACCTGCTAGAAGAAATTAGATGAGTAGCATATCTGCAATGGGTTTACGATCTAAAAGAAAGCAAAGTTGCTACTTCAACTTTTAACAGAACACTAAATAATCAAGTTGGGGAACATCAGTGAACGGCAGCAGAAGATTTGACAATACAGTACATTAGTACATGAACAACAACAGGTGGTCTTATTAATTCCTTACGGTCGTAGCCTCTTGGGTAGTCATTGCTCGTGCCGCTAATGGATGGGATCCATCTATGCATGTACGTACCCCATGACTGAAAGGTCAGGTTCAACCGGCTGCAGATGCTGAGGTAGGGCGATTGAGGTGTACCATGTGGTGAAGATCTTGTTGGACTGGGCGATGGCGAATCGAGAACGGTGGCGAGGAGCCTATAGTTGTCGGCACGGTCAAGTTGGAGAAGGAAGGCGACACCGCATGCAGTGGCTGCGCGACGGAGGCGAGCGTCTCCCATCGAAAACCAGTTAGTTCTAGAAGCTTCCACGGTCCTCCTCTTCCGTGAGACTTGCACCGCAGGTGACGGTCGACGGAGGCGGACGTCTCCCATCAACAATTAGCTGGTTCTAGAAGCTTCCACACTCAGCTTGTGTCGCAGTCGGAGACTATGGACAGTGCGGGGGCGAAACCTAATCCCCAGATTCTGGATCGGGATTAGGAGCAAGGCAGCACCTTTGCGTTTCTCCTCGCCAATAGGGACGCGCGCTCGGCTCCTCGCAACACCGCTGAGGACCTCCGGCTCGCGTCGATTTATTGATACCGCACCATCTGTTGCTTATTCCTCTTCTCCACCGAATAAATGCATGAGAAACACGGAAATTTGCAATGGCTCCTAGATGCATATGCACCTATTGTCTAAATACACATTTTGAAAAGGTGGAAAATTCTGAACAAAAATCCCGCGTGTATATCCGGATATTCTATGTGCGTGCACAAAGTTTTCGGTGAAAACGAGGTTTTTTGTGGCTTGTGTAAAAAAGAAAATTTCTGATGCTTCATTACAACTATTCATTTTTCATTTCTTTATTTTTTTACACAAGCCACAAAGAACGTTGTTTTTCATCGAAACTTTGTGCATGCACATAGAATGTCTGGGTATACCCGCAAGATTTTTATTCCGATTTTTTCAACTTCTCAAAATGTGTAATTTAGACAATAGGTGCATATGCACCTAGGAACCAAAACACCGCGTCCTGAGAAACAGATGGTGCGTTTCTCTTCTGCACGCACTATGGAAAATTGGAAATCAATGGATGATTGAGTTAATTAAGGAGATGGGTGGGGGAAGTTAATTAAGGGAGATGATTGGGCCGGGATTCATAGCCGATGGGGAAGAAGATGCGTTCTGCACTGTGCGCATGAACATGCGGTGGTTTCCCTCATGTAAACCTGTAACCCAATGCTCATATGTGGAATGGATTGATCTGTGGTGGGTCCCTCTTGTAAGCTGGTAACGGAGCACTGATGTGGCGGTGCCGCTGATGTGGATAGGCTGCATGTTAAGAGAAATAGATTAATGGGAATGAACTATTATAGATTAGTGATGATTGTTACCCGTCTTATTTTCGTCTGTCCTACACTATTGTTCTCTTTCTCTTTTTTGAAGAGCTCCTCTAGTACCCCGAACGAGCTTCTTCACATCATCAAGGCAGTATTCGTCCACCTCTTATTAATTACGCATTACTTACTGGATCCCAATATGCACAACACAAAACTGCTTTAATTATGAAGCAAGTCGTTTAAGTGTGCAACACTTAATTAGCCCATATAGGACAACATATTCCTTTCTTCCTTAAAGCTCTGTTCGGAACAAAGAGACTTAAAATATAGGAATTTATGAAAATATAGAAATGAAAAAGCAAGACTAGAGCAAACCATAGGATCTACTTCTTCCGTCTTATAATGTAAGATTTTTTTTGACACTACACTACTGTGAGAAAACTTCTTACATTATGAGACAGAGGGAGTAAAAAGAAAAAGGAAGCCTGAAGAAATGTGTTCGGGTGACCGCAGGAAAAACCCAGGAAGCTAGCCTACTATTGCATCTGACATGAAGGATAGTCTGATGCATAGTTTATTCAGCGATGAACACTAGCTGCCTTTAGCCCTGTTTGAATGCTCTAACTCAGTTAGAGGTTAGAGTTAGATTCTAACCCTGAACTAACTCTAGCCAAAGAGGTGTTTGGATAACAGGGTTAGATGGAGCGCGGATACGGCGAGGCGTCTTCACGGGTGGTGCGAGTGGGAGGGAGAGAGAGGACGGGAAGCTTCGAGGAAGTGGGAAGGGATCTGCTGCGGGGAAAGCGAGAGAAAAATGTGTTTTTTAATGGTCCCAAAAAAACTAACCCAAATAATCATCTCTTGAGTGGGTTAGATTTTTTGAATGGATTAGATGCATCTAATCCAAACTAACCCATCTGTTTGGATATTTTTGAATTAGTTGAGTCCAAACTAACCCAAACTAACTCTAACCCATTGATCCAAGCAGTAATAGTTTCTTAATCTGTGCAGCGCAGCTGTCAGGCTCCTCACGTATCACGGCTTGTCTCGGTGTTCCGCCCAAAACATGAGCTTGGGGTGGATTTTTTACTTTCCTCTCTATCCCGAACGCAAGCTAGCAAAATTTTCCATAGGAATTGATTCCTTTGGAGTTTCCTGTGAAAGTCCTTTGTACCGAACAGGCCCTTAGCGGGACTCATTCTCTTTTTCTTATGGCAGCATCCTCATTCGCTTATTGATTTTCAAGTCGACGTATTTAGTTGATCGGTAACACGTAACTCCAAAATGTATATAAATTGATGGTTTTGCTTTGGCGGGGTGGTACTATTCTATACCTACTAACAAAGCGATGTGTTTCCCTGAAATTTTTGTGCATTCTTTTTTTTCTAAGGCACAAATGAGAAGAAAAAAAGATGCAGAGTAGGACCCTTGGCCCACGTAGAGGACTGGCTCCCTATGACCCAATCGAAGGAAAAAGATGCAGAGCAGGCCCCTTGACTGCACGGTTTGGAGGCCCAACCCAAAAATTTATTTATACGTGGACGGATAAAACTTTTAGTACCACCTCAGATAGGTACGGAAGAAAATACTTTTATACGATGAACGGACCAAAAAAATCAAAGAAACACATCTTGTGGGACCCGGGCATGCCAAAGAAAGAGTGTCAAGTCCAAAGATCATGTGATGCAACTAGTTCAAGAATGATGGTGGGCTTTTTAACATGACCCTGATATTGCCCTTGCAAAGCTTTTGAACAGTTCTTCCATTTCCATTGCATGCAGTCAAGTGATCCGAGCAAACCTAGCCACCCTCTTGCTTCCAAGATTGCCAAGAGCCTCTCGGTGTCTCCCGCAGTTGGTTATCTCAGGTACCGAGGTCCAATCACCTCGATCATAGCTGTTGTAAATCTGACCATGGCATCTCCGCATGTGCTCTCGGACATCCTTAGGTACTCGTCCCATGAATTAGCGGTCGTGCCATATGCAAGCATCCGCAGTGCGGCCGTGCACTTCTGATAACCAGAGAACCCAATCCTTCCCATGCCGTCCTTCTTCAAGATGAAGTAGTCCTCAAAGGACTGGATGTCATGGTAAAGACGATCAAAAACATTTTTGTGCATCCGGAAGCTTTGGTAAAAATTGTCAACGAAGAGAACATCGAGGGTAAAGTAGTCGTCCATTAGCGTCAAATGGTCGTGCACCCGGTTGCGGTTGAGCACTCGATGACCCTTGAAATTAAAAACATGCTCCTTTGCACGCTTCACGTTTGCAATCACCGCCTGCATCATCACCGTCTCATCCGTGTATCTTCCTCGTCGAACGAGTCAAACGACTCAACATAGTGCTCGCAGATGCACTCCATATCCAAATCCATTGCTTGAAAGAAGAAGGGACAAAAAATGTTGCTCGGACAATTCACTGAACAGTTGCCAGGTATGATGAGCATCGTAGGAGCAGATGGTACCTAAGCGGCGGTCGGAGGAGAGGTGTGGAACGTCGGCGGTGGAGAAGCAGCATGCAGCCTAGGTGTACCGCTAGAGGTGACAGACTCGTCGTACCGACAGGGGTGTGGCGTGGCGGCCGGGGTGGTGGAGCGAAGGCGGAGACAAGAGAGAAAAATCGAAGAAGAGAAAATAGGAGGATGGAGACGTGGGGTTCGGGAGGGGCTTTGGGTGGGTCAGGGGTGTTGGAGTCCTACGTGGCTGCTGCCCGGACTACCCCCCCCCCCCCCCCAACCCATCCACACACACTTTGTCTCGAGTTTGCCGAGAAATATACATCCGGACCACTCGTTGGACCGATACAGCTTCGTGTTGGATGGCGAAGCATGTCCGGACCACGCAATCCGGACGGTTTGAGGGAACATGTGAACGATAAAATAAGATTTGAAATTTGGTTAAGATTTAAGATTTGTAACCCGTGCAAATGTCTACAGCTGTGAATGATAAGCAGAATTGCTAATTTTCGTCCGGATGAAATCAATTTGCTTTCATTCGTTTTTCTGTCCGTCTGGTCCTTGTGTCAAGATTCGTGTTTGAGGAAATCAAGAAGAGGGATGCTGCGAGATTGTGTTCAAGAAGAGGGATGTTGTGATTTGAAATCTTTTTGTTAAGATTCGCGCAGTCCAGAAGTTACGGACGGTTTAAGGGTCCGCTTTGAAGATACCCTAACGGGGGAAACTAAAGAGAAAATAAAGAAGAGGGAACCTGTGAACGATAAATTAAGATTTGAAATTCGTTTAAGATTTAAGATTTGTAACCTGTGCATATGTCTACATCTGTGAATTAAAAATTACATGGCCCTATTTTCAAGGATATCTGGAAGAGGGATGCTGCGAGATTGTGTTCAAGAAGAAAATTGATCGTAACCGAAATTGAAGCTGACATTTGCAAGCCGCAAGCAAACCGAGCGAAGGCAACTCATCGATGACGACGCTAGACAAGTTGTGCTAGATCCTAGAACAACGCGCGCGAGCTCCATGAGTTATCATCAGCAGCTCCATATGCCCTGCACGCTTTGGGCAGGCTGGGCGAAGCCTTCCATGAGGATCGACAGCGCCATGGCCCTGTAGGCCTGCTGGGTGAGGTGGATGCCGTCCCAGCTCACGTGGCGTGCCGGGTCGGCGCACGTGCTCGCCCCGATCCCGCCGCACATCATGTCCATGTCGAAGTTGTGCTCCCCGCCGGCGCCGCAGCACGCCTTCAGCAGCGACCCCTCGTCGAACCCTGCCATGAAAGAAACACAAGGCGGCACATGCCATGCAGGTCAGCTCCCGGCTCTCGTTGAGGTTCCTGGCGCCTTGGAGCTTTGGTCGATTACCTAGGACGGCGGCGTGGTCGAGGAGGTGCAGGAAGGCGCCGTAGTAGTCGGCGTAGACGACGGAGATGTCGGCGTTGACCTTGCGGAGGTCGCCGATGGCCGCCTGGAGCTGCTCGTTGTGGTACGCGGCGAAGGCGTTGTAGCTCTTGAGGCAGCCCCGCTCGTCGTGGTCCGTGGAGCCGGCGGCGGAGAAGAGGGCGAGGTAGCTCGGCGAGCACCCGATCGGGAAGTTCCCCGGGATGATGATCTGGGTCGCCCCCAGCTCGATCACCTCCTGATTATAACCAATGAAATGCAAATGCCCGTACGGGTTAGATCGATTGATTAATCATTGGTTAATTCTAAGCTTTGCCGCTTGCCTTTGCGACGTCCATGATGCTCTTGACGACCAGTGGCACGTACGCCTTGACGGCCTCGACGGACCTCTTCTGAAAGAATGCGTAGTTGTAGTCGTTCCCGCCGATCTCCCCGACCAAGAACAAGGCTCCGCCCAGCTTCTTCGCGCAATCTGTAAACACGGCGAGTGACACAGCAGGAGTAAGCAGAGCAGAGCAATCTCCATGCTTCTGGTGCGATATGCATGGCGGCCTGCTCACCTTGCTGGCACGTGTCGTTGAGGTGCGATTTGAACCAGTCGAGCTGGGAGCTGAGCGGCGTGTTCCCCGGCGGCATGATGATCGCGTTCTGCAGGAGGTACGTGCGGTCCAGCGCCGTCGCGCCGGCCACCGCGAAGTTGACGCCGCCGCTGAAGTCGGCGCTCTTGTCCAGGTACGGGTTGACCAGCGGCAGGTCGAGCGCCATGGCTGCACGCGCCAGAGAAAAGAAAACTCGTCTCGTCACGCAGAGCATGAATGAATGAGGCTACCTCTGTCCCCCAAGGCAAGGCGAGAAGCTGAGCTCACCGAAGTAGTCGATGATGAGGAGGCCGTCGGAGCAGCGGCCGGTGGGCTTCCGGTACGTCTGGCCGTAGGGGTAGCTGCCGATGGAAGAGAAGAAGCCCACGGGGCCCTCGCGCAGGAGGTTGCCGGTGTCGGCGATGGAGTCCCCGAAGCTGTAGATGGCGTCGATGGAGCAGGCCGGCGCGGCCGAGTCCCACAGAGCCAGCAACAAGACCAAGGCCAGGAGGAGCTTGGCACGAGACGATGCAGCTGCCATGCTTTGGTTGCCAGAACTTCTGAGGAAGATCTGGATGTGTTGTCAGGATTGGGAGATATGGAGATTGTTCTGTGTGATAGGTGGGATGATTTCTTATGTACTCACACGTTACAAGGAAAAAAACATGCATGGATCGATGGTTTTTATTTTGCTAGAATATTTCTGCTCGCGGTAGGTTTTGGAGCAGCATGTTTGGTTCTTGTGCTAAGCTTCAGCTGAATCAGGTGGACTGCTTGTCTACTCTGGTTGACTGATGAGGCCAAGAGCTTGCTGGTGAGCAGTGGGTCAACCTAACAAACAAACCATTGAGATTTGCAAATATAGTTGTTGTTTTTTCAGGCGGACAGGGTGACATATATCCCTAGAGCCAAACTGGAATGAGAAAGTCCACAGTGCAACGAATGTGAAGTTGTGTAGTCCGGGCTACATGTAGCCCTTTATTTCAAAAAAATATCAAAAAAGATATTTCCAAGTTTCAAAAAAATATCTATGTAAACTTATACATATTCGTGATGGATCTGTAAATTTTCATTCAAAAATATTATGATTTGCAAGCTACACAAAAAAAATCCGTCCGAACAACAACAAAAAAGTGGCCCATTTTCATGTACGTATTTGTCTTTTTGTCTACGCCACGTACGAAAGTTTATTGTTATGAAATTTTTTCTGAATGTGTTATACATCTATTTCTGTCTGTAGAAAAAAATTGTTCTCTGGAAAATAGTATTTTCAAAATGGGCTACATGTAGATGTAGCTCTTCCTACACTGGGCATTTTTTACATTACATCCCTGGACTATCAAAACCGCCTAGGATTCAACGCTTCCCTCCCCTGATCCTGGTTTTCTGAGTAGGCCAGGTTTAACTCGTTGATCATCCAGTCAGCTAGTCCACTAAGCACACACGTTAGCCTTTTATTGGCCAAATTTAGTCCAACAAATGAATGTATCTAAAAAATCGAAATAATTTTGCAAAATTAAGGTTAATATACTGATAATTCTGAGAAAGTTTCAGATATTTTTGCTGAACATATTTGAAAATACCCTGAAATTACAATTCCATGCCCTTAACCAGATTCTTTTGAATAAAACTGTAAAATCAATAATAATATAATGATCATTCTAGAAAATTTGAGATATTTTTGCCATAGATTTGAAAATACCTCGAAATTACAGTTCCAGTCCCTTTTTTGTCAAGAAAAGTCAAAAAATAAAAGTGTCCAGAAAAAAATATTGATCATTTTGCAAATTTTCAGCCATTTTGACTGAATAGATTGAAAATACCCTGAAATTCCATTTTCTGCCCTATTTTACTATTTTTAGTTCATGTGCTAACATGGCTGCTGACTGGACGGTCAACGGGCTGAAATGTGGCATGCACTAGCCAAAACTAGGCTTAGGGAGGGAAGGGTTGAATCTAACCTGTTTTCAGAGTTATGGGTTGATTTTTATCCAGTTTTAGTGTTGAGGCTTGATTCTTAGAGATGTACATGAGTTTACGGTTGTAAAGTGGACTTCTCTCAACTGAAATTACTAGATTCGGAAAGGAAGAAAGGCCAGGTTATAGGTAGTACTAGAATAGTAATGCGAAGAAAATTGTACCTTGTTATTGGGAGGGGGTTAGGTATTTGTGGGCCATCAGTTTTAGTGAATGAAGGCCCATATCATCTTGTAATGTGGCAAAAGGAGACCGGTAAGACCCTTCCAAATTCATAGATGTTTATAGCAAATGCAACCGTTCAGAGTGCTTAGGAACTAAACTATCTAACGCATAGATACCTAATTTGTTGTAAATAAGTTTTCTTCATTTAATTAGTTGTAGGATCTCAGACGTCTCAGTGTTCAGGAGGAGGAGCTCCGCACGTGCCATGATGGAGAGACGAGGTTGGAGAAGAGACTGAGGAAAATATGCCCTAGAGGCAATAATAAAGTTGTTATTTATATTTCCTTATATCATGATAAATGTTTATTATTCATGCTAGAATTGTATTAACCGGAAACTTAGTACATGTGTGAATACATAGACAAACAGAGTGTCCCTAGTATGCCTCTACTTGACTAGCTCCTTAATCAAAGATGGTTAAGTTTTCTAACCATAGACATGTGTTGTCATTTGATGAACGGGATCACATCATTAGAGAATGATGTCATGGACACGATCCATCCGTTAGCTTAGCATAATGATCGTTTTTATTGATATTGCTTTTGTTGGGGAACGTAGCAGAATTTTAAAATTTTCTACGCATCACCAAGATCAATCTATGGAGTCATTTAGCAACGAGTGAGAGGGGAGTGCATCTACATACCCTTGTAGATCGCGAGCGGAAGCATTCAAGAGAACGGGGTTGATGGAGTCGTACTCGTCGTGATCCAAATCACCGATGACCGAGCGCCGAACGGACGGCACCTCCGCGTTCAACACACGTACGGTTGGGGAAGAAGTCTCCTCCTTCTTGATCCAGCAAGGGGAAGGAGAGGTTGATGGAGATTCAGCAGCACGACGGCGTGGTGGTGGAAGCAACGGTGATCTCGGCAGGGCTTCGCCAAGCTCCAACAAGAGGGAGAGGTGTTACGAGGGGAGAGGGAGGCGCCAGGGACTTGGGTGCGGCTGCCCTCCCTCCCCTCCACTATATATAGGGCCCCTAGGGGGGCGGCGGCCAAGGGGGGACTTTCCCCCCAAGTCAGGTGGGGCGCCCCCACCCCTAGGGTTTCCAACCCTAGGCGCAGGGGGGACCATGGGGGGCGCACCAGCCCACCAGGGGCTGGTTCCCCTCCCACTTCAGCACATGGGGCCCTACGGGATAGGTGGCCCCACCCGGTGGACCCCCGGGACCCTTCCGGTGGTCCCGGTACAATACGGTGACCCCTGAAACTTTCCCGGTGCCCGAAACTAGACTTCCTATACACAATTCTTCACCTCCGGACCATTCCGGAACTCCTCGTGACGTCCGGGATCTCATCCGGGACTCCGAACAACTTTCGGGTTACCGCATACTAATATCTCTACAACCCTAGCGTCACCGAACCTTAAGTGTGTAGACCCTACGGGTTCGGAAGACACACAGACATGACCGAGCCGACTCTCCGGTAAATAACCAACAGCGGGATCTGGATACCCATGTTGGCTCCCACATGCTCCTCGATGATCTCATCGGATGAACCACGATGTCGAGGATTCAAGTAATCCCGTATACAATTCCCTTTGTCAATCGGTACATTACTCGCCTGAGATTCGACCGTCGGTATCCCAATACCTTGTTCAATCTCGTTACCGGCAAGTCACTTTACTCGTACCGTAATGCATGATCCTTTGACCAAACACTTGGTCACATTGAGCTCATTATGATGATGCATTACCGAGTGGGCCCAGAGATACCTCTCCGTCATACGGAGTGACATATCCCAGTCTCGATCCGTGTCAACCCAACAGATACTTTCGGGGATACCTGTAGTATACCTTTATAGTCACCCAGTTACGTTGTGACATTTGGTACACCCAAAGCACTCTTACGGCATCCGGAAGTTACACGATCTCATGGTCTAAGGAAATGATACTTGACATTGGAAAAGCTCTAGCAAATGAACTACACGATCTTGTGCTATGCTTAGGATTGGGTCTTGTCCATCACATCATTCTCCTAATGATGTGATCCCGTTATCAATGACATCCAATGTCCATAGTCAGGAAACCATGACTATCTGTTGATCAACGAGCTAGTTAACTAGAGGCTCACTAGGGACATGTTATGGTCTATGTATTCACACATGTATTATGATTTCCGGATAGCACAATTATAGCATGAATAATAGACAATTATCATGAACAAGAAAATATAATAATAATCATTTTATTATTGCCTCTAGGGCATATTTCCAACAGTCTCCCACTTGCACTGGAGTCAATAATCTAGTTACATTATGATGAATCGAACACCCATAGAGTCCTGGTGTTGATCATGTTTTGCTCGCATAAGAGGTTTAGTCAACGGATCTGCGACATTCAGATCCGTATGTACTTTGCAAATATCTATGTCTCCATCTTGAACATTTTCACGAATGGAGTTGAAGCGACGCTTGATGTGCCTGATCTTCTTGTGAAACCTGGGCTCCTTGGCAAGGGCAATAGCTCCAGTGTTGTCACAGAAGAGAGTGATCGGCCCCGACGCATTGGGTATGACTCCTAGGTCGGTGATGAACTCCTTCATCCAGATTGCTTCATGCGCTGCCTCCGAGGCTGCCATGTACTCCGCTTCACATGTAGATCCCGCCACGACGCTTTGCTTGCAACTGCACCAGCTTACTGCCCCACCATTCAAAATATACACATATCCGGTTTGTGACTTAGAGTCATCCAGATCTGTGTCGAAGCTAGCGTCGACGTAACCCTTTACGACGAGCTCCTCGTCACCTTCATATACGAGAAACATATCCTTAGTCCTTTTCAGGTACTTCAGGACGTTCTTGACCGTTGTCCAGTGTTCCATGCCGGGATTACTTTGGTACCTTCCTACCAAACTTACGGTAAGGTTTACATCAGGTCTGGTACACAGCATGGCATACATGATAGACCCTATGGCTGAGGCATAGGGGACGACACTCATCTTTTCTCTATCTTCTGCCGTGGTCGGACATTGAGCTGAGCTCAATTTCACACCTTGCAACACAGGCAAGAACCCCTTCTTGGACTGATCCATATTGAACTTCTTCAATATCTTATCAAGGTATGTGCTTTGTGAAAGACCTATGAGGTGTCTCGGTCTATCTCTATAGATCTTGATGCCTAATATGTAAGCAGCTTCTCCAAGGTCCTTCATTGAAAAACACTTATTCAAGTAGGCCTTAATACTGTCCAAAAGTTCTATATCATTTCCCATCAAAAGTATGTCATCCACATATAATATGAGAAATGCTACAGAGCTCCCACTCACTTTCTTGTAAACGCAGGCTTCTCCATAAGTTTGCATAAACCCAAATGCTTTGATCATTTCATTAAAGCGAATGTTCCAACTCCGAGATGCTTGCACCAGCCCATAGATGGAGCGCTGGAGCTTACATACCTTGTTAGCATTCTTAGGATCGACAAAACCTTCCGGCTGCATCATATACAATTCTTCCTTAAGAAAGCCGTTAAGGAATGCCGTTTTGACGTCCATTTGCCATATCTCATAATCATAGCATGCGGCAATTTCTAACATGATTCAGACGGACTTCAGCTTCGCTACGGGTGAGAAGGTCTCATCGTAGTCAACCCCTTGAACTTGTCGATAACCCTTAGCGACAAGTCAAGCCTTATAGATGGTAACATTACCATCCGTGTCCGTCTTCTTCTTAAAGATCCATTTATTCTCTATCGCTCGCCGATCATCGGGCAAGTCTGTCAAAGTCCATACTTTGTTTTCATACATGGATCCTATCTCGGATTGCATGGCTTCAAGCCATTTGTTGGAATCTGGGCCCGCCATTGCTTCTTCATAGTTCGAAGGTTCACCGTTGTCTAACAACATGATTTCCAGGACAGGGTTGCCATACCATTCTGGTGTGGAACGTGTCCTTGTGGACCTTCGAAGTTCAGTAGCAACTTGATCCGAAGTACCTTGATCATTATCATTAACTTCCTCTCTAGTCGGTGCACGCACCACAGGAACATCTTCCTGAGCTGCGCTACTTTCCGGTTCAAGAGGCAGTACTTCATCGAGTTCTACTTTCCTCCCACTTACTTCTCTCGAGAGAAACTCTTTCTCCAGAAAGGACCAATTCTTGGCAACAAAGATCTTGCCTTCGGATCTGAGGTAGAAGGTATACCCAATGGTTTCCTTAGGGTATCCTATGAAGACGCATTTTTCTGACTTGGGTTCGAGCTTTTCAGGTTGAAGTTTCTTGACATAAGCATCGCATCCCCAAACTTTTAGAAACGACAGCTTAGGTTTCTTCCCAAACCATAATTCATACGGTGTCGTCTCAACGGATTTAGATGGTGCCCTATTTAAAGTGAATGTAGCTGTCTCTAGAGCGTATCCCCAAAATGATAGCGGTAAATCAGTGAGTGACATCATAGATCGCACCATATCCAATAGAGTGCGATTACGACGTTCGGACACACCGTTATGCTGAGGTGTTCCAGGCGGCATGAGTTGTGAAACAATTCCACATTTCCTTAAGTGCGTACAAAATTCGTGACTTAAATATTCTCCCCCACGATCTGATCGTAAAAATTTTATCTTTCGGTCACGTTGATTCTCTACCTCATTCTGAAATTCCTTGAACTTTTCAAAGGTCTCAGACTTGTCTTTCATCAAATAGACATACCCATATCTACTTAAGTCATCAGTGAGAGTGAGAACATAACGATAACCACCGCGAGCCTCAACGCTCATTGGACCGCACACATCAGTATGTATAATTTCCAATAAGTTGGTTGCTCGATCCATTGTTCCGGAGAACGGAGTCTTGGTCATTTTACCCATGAGGCATGGTTCGCACGTGTCAAATGATTCGAAATCAAGAGACTCCAAAAGTCCATCTGTATGGAGCTTCTTCATGCGTTTGACACCGATGTGACCAAGGCGGCAGTGCCACAGATATGTGGGACTATCATTATCAATCTTACATCTTTTGGTATTGACACTATGAATATGGGTAACATCACGTTCGAGATTCATTAAGAATAAACCATTGACCAGCGGGGCATGACCATAAAACATATCTCTCATATAAATAGAACAACCATTATTCTCGGATTTAAATGAGTAGCCATCTCGTATTAAACGAGATCCAGATACAATGTTCATGCTCAAAGCTGGCACTAAATAACAATTATTGAGGTTTAAAACCAATCCCGTAGGTAAATATAGAGGTAGTGTGTCGACGGCGATCACATCGACCTTGGAACCATTCCCGACGCGCATCGTCACCTCGTCCTTCGCCAGTCTCCGCTTATTTCGCAGCTCCTGTTTTGAGTTACAAATATGAGCAACCACACCGGTATCAAATACCTAGGAGCTACTACGAGTACTGGTAAGGTACACATCAATTAGATGTATATCACATATACCTTTAGTGTTGCCGGCCTTCTTGTCCGCTAAGTATTTAGGGCAGTTCCGCTTCCAGTGTCCCTTTCCCTTGCAATAAAAGCACTCAGTCTCAGGTTTGGGTCCATTCTTTGGCTTCTTCCCGGCAACTGATTTACCGGCCGCGGCAACTCCCTTGCCGTCCTTCTTGAAGTTCTTCTTACCCTTGCCTTTCTTGAAACTAGTGGTTTTATTGACCATCAACACTTGATGTTTCTTTTTGATTTTCACCTCCGCTGATTTCAGCATTGAAAATACTTCGGGAATAGTTTTCACCATCCCTTGCATATTGTAGTTCATCACAAAGCTCTTGTAGCCAGGTGGGAGCGACTGAAGGATTTTGTCAATGACCGCCTCGTCTGGGAGGTTAATGTCCAGCTGGGACAAGCAGTTGTGCAACCCAAACATTTTAAGTATGTGCTTACTGACAGAACTATTTTCCTCCATCTTACAACTGTAGAACTTGTCGGAGACTTCATATCTCTCGACCCGGGCATGAGCTTGGAAAACCATTTTCAGCTCTTCGAACATCTCATATGCTCCGTGTTGCTTAAAACGCTTTTGGAGCCCCAGTTCTAAGCTGTAAAGCATGCCGCACTGAACAAGGGAGTAATCATCAGCACGCGACTGCCAAGCGTTCATAACGTCTTGGTTCTCTGGGATGGGTGCTTCACCTAGCGGTGCTTCTAGGACATATGCTTTCTTGGCAGCTATGAGGATGATCCTCAGGTTCCGGACCCAGTCCGTATAGTTGCTGCCATCATCTTTCAGCTTGGTTTTCTCTAGGAACGCGTTGAAGTTGAGGTTGACATGAGCGTTGGCCATTTGATCTACAAGACATTTTGCAAAGGTTTTTAGACTAAGTTCATGATAATTAAGTTCATCTAATCAAATTATTTAATGAACTTCCACTCAGACAGACATCCCTCTAGTCATCTAAGTGATACATGATCCGAGTCAACTAGGTCGTGTCCGATCATCACGTGAGACGGACTAGTCATCATCGGTGAACATCTTCATGTTGATCGTATCTTCTATACGACTCATGTTCGACCTTTCGGTCTTCCGTGTTCCGAGGCCATGTCTGTACATGCTAGGCTCGTCAAGTCAACCTAAGTGTATTGCGTGTGTAAATCTGGCTTACACCCGTTGTATTCGAACGTTAGAATCTATCACACCCAATCATCATGTGGTGCTTCGAAACAACGAACCTTCGCAACGGTGCACAGTTAGGGGGAACACTTTCTTGAAATTATTGTGAGGGATCATCTTATTTAAGCTACCGTCGTTCTAAGCAAATAAGATGTAAAACATGATAAACATCACATGCAATCAAATAGTGACATGATATGGCCAATATCATTTTGCTCCTTTTGATCTCCATCTTCGGGGCGCCATGATCATCGTCGTCACCGGCATGACACCATGATCTCCATCATCATGATCTCCATCATTGTGTCTTCATGAAGTTGTCTCGTCAACTATTACTTCTACTACTATGGCTAACGGTTAGCGATAAAGTAAAGTAATTACATGACATTTATGTTGACACGCAGGTCATAAATAAATTAAGACAACTCCTATGGCTCCTGCTGGTTGTCATACTCATCGACATGAAAGTCGTGATTCCTATTACAAGAACATGATCAATCTCATACATCACATATATCATTCATCACATCCTTTTGGCCATATCATATCACATGGCACATGCTGCAAAAACAAGTTAGACGTCCTCTAATTGTTGTTGCAAGTTTTTATGTGGCTGCTATAGGTTTCTAGCAAGAACGTTTCTTACCTACGCCAAAACCACAACGTGATATGCCAATTTCTATTTACCCTTCATAAGGACCCTTTTCATCGAATCCGATCCGACTAAAGTGGGAGAGACAGACACCCGCTAGCCACCTTATGCAACTAGTGCATGTCAGTCGGTGGAACCAGTCTCACGTAAGCGTATGTGTAAGGTCGGTCTGGGCCGCTTCATCCCACGATGCCACCGAATCAAGATAAGACTAGTAATGGCAAGTAAATTGACAAAATCAACGCCCACAACAACTTGTGTTCTACTCGTGCATAGAAACTACGCATAGACCTAACTCTGATACCACTGTTGGGGAACGTAGCAGAATTTTAAAATTTTCTACGCATCACCAAGATCAATCTATGGAGTCATGTAGCAACGAGGGAGAGGGGAGTGCATCTACATACCCTTGTAGATCGCGAGCGGAAGCGTTCAAGAGAACGGGGTTGATGGAGTCGTACTCGTCGTGATCCAAATCACCGATGACTGAGCGCCGAACGGACGGCACATCCGCGTTCAACACACGTACGGTTGGGGAAGATGTCTCCTCCTTCTTGATCCAGCAAGGGGAAGGAGAGGTTGATGGAGATCCAACAGCACGACGGCGTGGTGGTGGAAGCTGCGGTGATCTCGGCAGGGCTTCGCCAAGCTCCAATGAGAGGGAGAGGTGTTACGAGGGGAGAGGGATGCGCCAGGGACTTGGGTGCGGCTGCCCTCCCTCCCCTCCACTATATATAGGGCCCCTAGGGGGCGCCGGCCCTAGGAGATCCCATCTCCAAGGGGGCGGCGGCCAAGGGGGGACTTGCCCCCCAAGTCAGGTGGGGCGCCCCCCCACCCCTAGGGTTTCCAACCCTTGGCGCAGGGGGGAGGCCCATGGGGGCGCACCAGCCCACCAGGGGCTGGTTTCCCTCCCCCTTCAGCCCATGGGGCCCTCCGGGATAGGTGGCCCCATCTGGTGGACCCCCGGGACCCTTCCGGTGGTCCCGGTACAATACCGGTGCCCCCCGAAACTTTCCCGGTGGCCGAAACTGGACTTCCTATATACAATTCTTCACCTCCGGACAATTCTGGAACACCTCGTGACATTTGGGATCTCATCCGGGACTCCAAACAACTTTCGGTTACCGCATACTAATATCTCTATAACCCTAGCGTCACCGAACCTTAAGTGTGTAGACCCTACGGGTTTGGGAGACACGCAGACATGACCGAGACGACTCTCCAGTCAATAACCAACAGCGGGATCTGGATACCCATGTTGGCTCCCACATGCTCCTCGATGATCTCATCGGATGAACCAGGATGTCGAGGATTCAAGTAATCCCGTATACAATTCCCTTTGTCAATCGGTACGTTACTTGCCCGAGATTCGATCGTCGGTATCCCAATACCTTGTTCAATCTCGTTACCGGCAAGTCACTTTACTCGTACCGTAATGCATGATCTCATGACCAAACACTTGGTCACATTGAGCTCATTATGATGATGCATTACCGAGTGGGCCCAGAGATACCTCTCCGTCATACGGAGTGACATATCCCAGTCTCGATCCGTGTCAACCCAACAGATACTTTCGGGGATACCTGTAGTATACCTTTATAGTCACCCAGTTACGTTGTGACGTTTGGTACACCCAAAGCACTCCTACGGCATCCGGGAGTTACACGATCTCACGGTCTAAGGAAATGATACTTGACATTGGAAAAGCTCTAGCAAACGAACTACACGATCTTGTGCTATGCTTAGGATTAGGTCTTGTCCATCACATCATTCTTCTAATGATGTGATCCCGTTATCAATGACATCCAATGTCCATAGTCAGGAAACCATGACTATCTGTTGATCAACGAGCTAGTTAACTAGAGGCTCACTAGGGACATGTTATGGTCTATGTATTCACACATGTATTATGATTTCCGGATAACACAATTATAGCATGAATAATAGACAATTATCATGAACAAGGAAATATAACAATAATCATTTTATTATTGCCTCTAGGGCATATTTCCAACAGCTTTCTTCATGACTTATACATATTCCTCTGACTATGAGATTATGCAACTCCCGAATACCGGAGGAACACTTTGTGTGCTATCAAACGTCACAACGTAACTAGTTTCTTTTTCTTGTTTCAACATGTATCAAAATGTTTCATCGTGTATTGTTGTGTACTAGTAAATCCAATCAGACAGAAGTGCACTCTTATTTGTTGGTAGACGACGAAACTTTACCACACACTTTGGAACAATAAAAACACAATAAAACATCGAAAATACTAACGCCCACATGTGTGGCAACATTGCAACTCGCCCACACGCCTGGATCACTGTCCAGTTAAGTTTGCACGAATCTTGACACACCGAGACAGTTTTCGCGTGCCACGTAGGACAAGATCGGTGTGTGGGCATTGGAGAGGTTGCCCACACGCCCCACAACACACGGTTGTCAGCTGCGCTGTGTGGGCGAACTAGTTTCTGCCCACACAGCCACCACTTAGTCCATGCGCGTGTGGGTGAACTGTTTTTCGCCCACACAACAGTTGTACATTGTTGGATGGCAACTGCAGTTGCACGTACATGACAACTAGGCAAACACACATGGCAACTATGATTCGTTTGCTAGACGGCAACTGCAGTTGCGTTTACGTGGCAATCGGATAAACATACATGGCAACTGTGATTAACCACACGTGGCAACTAGGTGAACACACATGGCAACTGTTGTTTGATCATATGTGGCAAGTAGTTAATCACACACGACAACTATGATTTGATTACACACGGCAACTACCATAAATTAGACATGGCAACTATGGTTAACCAAAACAAAGAGAGTTGCCATGCTTTTACAACCATATTTGCCATCCCGGATAACTACATCTGCCGGAACGGGTCTAGATTGGTTTTCGGTGGCTACGGAAGCTTACGGCGGCGGAACTCCCGATCTAGGTTATTTTCTGGAGGTTTCTGTATTTATAAGATTTTTTGGCGTCGGTCTCACGTCAGGGGGGTCTCCGAGTCGTCCACGAGGGTGGAGGGCGCGCCCTACCCCCTGGGCTCGCCCTCCTATCTCATGGACGGCTCGGGACTCTTCTGGCCCAACTATTTTACTCCGGGGGCTTCTTTTGGTCCATAAAAACTCATCAAAAATTGACACGTCAATTGGACTCCGTTTGGTATTCCTTTTCTGTAAAACTCAAAAACAAGGAAAAAAACAGAAACTGGCACTGGGCTCTAGGTTAATATGCTAGTCCCAAAAATCATATAAAATAGCATATAAATGCATATAAAACATCCTAGATGGATAATATAATAGAATGGAACAATAAAAAATTATAAATACGTTGGAGACGTATCAGTGATTTGTTTGAAAAAAAATACGACACAAGGGCTTAGTCAGATAATGATGCTGTCATGGACAAAGAAAAGAAAAAGAAAGGCCAGCTACACACGTGTGATGAATTAGGGGTTTGAGCTAGTTAGCTTTGTTGATCTGATTTGGTAATGTTCACACGCGAAGGCTATGTGGACTTTGCTTTGGTTTTCTTTGTTGGTACACATTTGTGCATGGATGACGGTGGTCACGGTGATGGCTTGAGGAGTCTGGAATGTGTCTGCAGTCGGGGAAGTCCGGCTGGGTCAGACTTGTCGGTCTGACGGATCGACGCGGGTTGGTTGGTACAGAAGATGGTGGTGGGATCGGCGGCGACGACATAGGAGCGTGATGCTGTTGGTGACCGATTTCTGGGTGTGGAAACACATGACACAGACTTGAGGGCTTGTGTGGCTTCGACAAGACTATGGCGCGGGGTTGATTCATGACGGTGCACACGGAGTTTGAAGTCGACGGGGCGCAAGGGTGGACTGATCGTCTACCATGGAGTCATGTTGAATGTGGAGCTGGATTGAGGGGCTACGGTGTAAGGATCCAGAGAATCGAAGCCTATTCAGTGGGGGAAAAGCGAGTGACATGCAGTTTGGACTGGAGCCCAGTGGTCCGATGGAAGCATGAAACTCGTCATCGGTCGATGATGATCGGTGGTACTCTGCAGTGGGTGTTGAGTTGTGTGGATCGCGACCCTTGAGACTTAACCGGGACAACGGAGGCTCGACGCGGTAATAGCGGCGAGGCGTGTGGTATGCACGGGGCATGAAGACGGGCCAAGGCTCCGTTGGTCGTACATGTGGTGAGACAATTGCGAATTGACTCGGGATGACTAAAAGCAATGGTGAAATTCCTTCAAGTTTCAGACAGACAGTCAAGAAAGGAGCGGTGATGTTGAGTTCAGGCAACTCTTATATGTGACACCAATATGTGAGTTGTTCACTGTCACGCAGGTCAGTGATCAGTGTGTGATGGCGCCGACGGATACTCTGAAAGTTGGGAGCACAAACTAGAGTAACAAGGAACTTAATTTTGCTCGAGTGTTGACTGTGGTCAAGAAAAGGAAGGACTATAAGTTGCAGGTGGAGTCACATGGAGTCTTGGAGTAGCAGCGGTGCTCATGGGATAAGCTCAAGTCCAATATACATGGAAGTTTGATGCATTGACGAATTCAATGTGGTGGAGAATATTCGCCAAGGTGGAGTTTATTAGAGTTGTGTCGAATATTGTGTATAAGATAGGTTACGGTTGGACTCTGAGTTGTATTGTGTGTAGATAAGATATGGAGTCGTGTTCTTGTAGGACACTTGTATTCTAGGCCTCTCATATATAACGGGGCTAGACACATGATGTAACCTATGCCAACATAATAGCACCGGAACGCAGGGAAAGTCGGCGGCATGTGCCGGTGTCCAGGGCGATCGGGTGCGGTATTGTAGCGATGTCATGGGAAGGAGCGCCCATAGTCAGGCCCTGGGGATGTAGCCATATCGGTGAACCTCGTTAACAAATCTCAGTGTCATGCTCGTGTGATTGTTTTGTCCTCGAATGATCGACGGTGTGCCTCGGATTTATTCCAACAAAATCCACCGTCACCGTTGCTTTGAGATTCATGCTATTTTTTTAGAATTGGTAGATTTTGTCTTGTTTCATAGTGTTACACCGGGTTTTTTTCCTCTTATTTCAACATGTATCGAAATGTTTCATTGTGTATTGTTGTGTACTAGTAAACCCAATCAGAAAGAAATGCACTCTTATTTGTTGGTATACATTAAAACTTCACGAGACACTTTGGGACAAGGAAAAACACAACAAAACATAGTATATAACACTTTGAAGTAAGACAATTTTTTATATAAAAGTAAGAAATGTAGCACAAGTCTTAAAGCAACCATGGTCGATAAATCCACGGTCAAGATGTCTCTTGCAGGGCAGAAAAACCACACTCCTAGTAGCATTTTATTTTTTTGAGAATCACTCCTAGTAGCATTGACGATTCAAAGATAAAACCAGCCTAGCGACAATTTCCCGGGACCAAACAATCGTGTCCCGCACTCTCGTCACGCCTCCCAGCGTTTGCTTTCAGGTGCATTTTTTCCATACGCGTGCCACGGAATTCCCAGCATGCAGCTCGGCCTGTCGCCACTGTCGTCTTCTTCCTGAATATTCAGTGGTAGGGTTAGTACGTTCCAACGAGCTTCCAAGTGCAGCAACATTCCAGTCCAGTCCAGTCCCCTGCTCACAAGTTCGGTAACGGTTGCGACTTGCGTGCCCAATGGCGTGGGGAGGAGGGCGCTACGAGACGAACAAGCCTTCAATTCGGCGGGCCGCCTCTGATGGCGATCCGTCTCTCTGACCGGTCGCCAGTGACCTCTGTGTCCCCTTCTTCCCGCAATCCCTGGCCTCGCACCAACCCAAGGCCTCGCAGATAAGCATGACACCACGGCAGCGCACATCATCCATGGTGGACCTCGACTGCTGCTGAATCAGCTGGCCGGTAGCCGGAGCCTGGAGGTAGCGCCGTTCGTCCCCCTGTCGCTCTTCTTTGGCTCCTTGTAGCTTTTCTGTGGTTCGATGTACTTCCGGCGGACATGTTTCCTTCTCTGCATGTTCTGCGCATGATCTTTTGATCGTGTGTAGGTGGTCCTCGGAGTTTGCCATGGCCGCGACGGCGAGGCTCCGGCGAGCTCGACCTCGCGGCGTGCTCGGGCTCGTGTCGGCGCTGCTCGTCTGCGGCGCTGCGGCGTACGCGCCGGAGGACAACTACCTCGTCAGCTGCGGCTCCTCGCTGGACACGCCCGTGGGCCGGAGGCTCTTCCTCGCCGACGACGGCGGCTCCGGCTCCGGCGCGGTCACCCTGACGTCCCCTCGCAGCGCCGCGGTGAAGGCCTCGCCGGACCTGGTGTCCGGCTTCCGCGACGCCGCGCTGTACCAGAACGCCAGGGTCTTCTCCGCGCCTTCATCATACTCGTTCGCCATCAGGCGCCGCGGCCGGCACTTCCTCCGCCTCCACTTCTTCCCCTTCGTGTACCGGAGCTACGACCTCGCCGCCGCGGCCAGGGCGTTCAAGGTGTCCACGCAGGACGCCGTGCTGCTCGAGGACGGCGTCCCGGCGCCCGAGCCCGGCAACGCGTCGACGTCGTCGTCGCCCCAGCCGGCGCGCGTGGAGTTCCTCCTGGACGTCGCGCGCGACACGCTCGTGGTCTCGTTCGTGCCGCTCGTCGACGGGGGCATCGCCTTCGTCAACGCCGTCGAGGTCGTCTCCGCGCCCGACGGCCTCGTCGCCGACGCCGCCGAGTCGTCGACGGGCCGGCCAGAGCCCATCCCCGCCGCGCTGCCGCTGCAGACGGCCTACCGCCTCAACGTGGGCGGCCCGGCCGTCGCGCCCGACGACGACGCGCTCTGGCGAGAGTGGACCACCGACCTGCGATTCCTCTCCCATTCCGTGGCCGACGCGGTGACTCGGGAGGTCCGCTACAACGGGACGCTGAACCGCCTGCCCGGGCAAGCGACGGCGACCGACGCGCCGGACGTCGTCTACGCCACGGCGAGGGAGCTCGTGATCAACAGCAGCTCATTCGACGGGCAGAAACAGATGGCGTGGCAGTTCGACGTCGACGCCAGCTCCAGCTACTTCATCAGGTTCCACTTCTGCGACATCGTCGGCAAGGCTCCCCACCAGCTCCACATCAACGCCTACGTCGACGACGCCAGTCACGCCACCGTGCTGACGGACCTTGACCTCGCCGCCGTCGGCGATGGTGCGCTGGCGTTCCCGTACTACAAGGACTTCGTGTTGCCTGCTAGCGAAGCCTCCGGGAAACTCGCCGTCCATGTTGGCCCTCTGGCAAATAAGATCGTGATGCCCGCTGCCATCCTCAATGGGATTGAGATCATGAAGATGCACCTGAGCGCCGGCTCCGTCGTCGTCGTCGAGCCGGCGGCGGGGGCAGCCAAGTCGCGTTTCGCCGTCCTTCTTGGCTCCGTGTGCGGAGCGCTCGCTTTCGTGTCCATCGCCGTTGCTCTCGCCATTGTCCTCAGGAAGAAGAGGAAGAAGGAGGGGGAGGAAGAGGAGGAAAGTGATAAGAAGCAGCCGACGCCGACGCAGAGCCAGTCGTCCACGCCATGGATGCCACTCCTCGGCCGCCTCAGCGTTCGCGGCGCCATTGCGTCAGGGTCGTCAAGCTTCACTACTGCCGGTAACACTCCGGGAGCCAGCCCCAGGGCTGCCGCCGCGGTGATGCCGAGCTACCGTTTCCCGCTCGCCGTGTTGCAAGACGCGACGCGCAACTTCGACGACAGCCTGATCATCGGAGAGGGAGGGTTCGGCAAGGTGTACGGCGCCGTGCTCCAGGACGGCACTAAGGTCGCCGTGAAGCGCGCGTGCCCGGAGTCGCGGCAGGGCGCGCGGGAGTTCCGCACGGAGATCGAGCTGCTGTCCGGGCTGCGCCACCGCCACCTTGTGTCGCTCGTCGGCTACTGCGACGAGCGGGAGGAGATGATCCTGCTGTACGAGTACATGGAGCGCGGCTCGCTGCGGAGCCGGCTGTACGGCCGCGGCGGCGCGGCGCCGCTGAGCTGGGCGCAGCGGCTGGAGGCGTGCGCCGGCGCGGCGAGGGGCCTCCTTTACCTGCACACGGCCGTGGACAAGCCGGTGATCCACCGCGACGTCAAGTCGTCCAACATCCTGCTGGACGGCGACCTCACGGGCAAGGTGGCCGACTTCGGGCTGTCCAAGGCCGGGCCGGTGCTGGACGAGACGCACGTCAGCACGGCGGTGAAGGGCAGCTTCGGGTACGTCGACCCGGAGTACTGCCGGACGAGGCAGCTGACGGCCAAGTCCGACGTGTACTCGCTGGGCGTCGTGCTGCTGGAGGCCGTCTGCGCGCGGCCCGTCGTCGACCCGAGGCTGCCGAAGCCCATGTCGAACCTGGTGGAGTGGGGGCTGCACTGGCAGGGCAGGGGCGAGCTGGAGAAGATCGTGGACCGGCGCATCGCCGCCGCGGCGAGGCCGGCGGCGCTGAGGAAGTACGGCGAGACGGTGGCCAGGTGCCTGGCGGAGCGCGGCGCCGACCGGCCGGCCATGGAGGACGTGGTGTGGAACCTGCAGTTCGTGATGCGGCTGCAGGAGGGCGACGGCCTGGACTTCTCCGACGTGAGCAGCCTCAACATGGTGACAGAGCTCACGCCGCCACCTCGCCGTCAGAGAAGCGCGGTTGATAGCGACGCCCTGGACCTCTCCGACGTGAGCAGCCTCAACATGGTTACAGAGCTCACGCCGCCACAAACCGGCAGCGTGGAGGGAGACGGCGTAGCCGACGACGATTTCACCGATGCATCCATGAGAGGGACCTTCTGGCAGATGGTCAATGTCCGCAGCAGATGAACCCATATGGCCTTATATGAGAAGATGATGGTGTTTTTTGTACGTCCCTGAGGAGAGTGGATGATGGAAAAGATTGTTTCCCTTCCCATCTTTCAAAGGACAAATACTACAAGCATTTTCGACCATGTAGCACGATAAAGATGAGAAATTAAGCACAAAAAGATTATTTGAAACTGCAAAATGATTCCATGTGCACATAGTACAACAGATATTATGGTCTGACTGGAGTATCAATACCGAAATAGAGTACACAATAAAATCAAACTCGTACAGGCAAGTCTTTGTTCAACATGTTTGGAGAGTTTCGTAGCAGTAGGAAGAATTTGATCCATCTCTCGACCCTCACCAGGTGAACTTCAACTGGGTGAACACCGGAAGGATTTCGATCCATCTCTCAACCACCACCGGGTGATGCACTTCCACTGGGTGCACGGTGGTTGCCATTGTCTTCGCCGTCCCTGGGGCTCGGGCTACGACCATTTGCAGCTGGGCTCATGTTATTAGGGCTGTCAGCCTTCATTGGGCTCCTGCTGTTTTCCCTTGGTGCAGGGCTCCTGCTGCCAGGAGGGGTGGGGCTCCGGGCCCTCCCCTTGGCAGGTGAAGCGCTCCTCCTAGGGCTGCGGCTGTCACGGGGGCTCCTCATAGGGCTGCGACTGCCACGGGGGCTCTTCATAGGGCTGCGACTGTCGCGGGGGCTCTTCATAGGGCTGCGACTGTCGCGGGGGCTCCTCCTGGGGCTGCGACTGTCACGGGGGCTCCTCCTTGGGCTGCGACTGTCACGGGGGCTCCTTGATCGCCTTTCATCCCTCCTTGGGGAAACAGAGCGGCTAAGTAAAGCAAGAGACATACAGTCAGTGTTTCATATACAAAACATGATAGGAAAAAAAAGAATTAAAGCACAACACGAGTATGTTTAAAAGCAATATCAAGGAATCAACCAATTTTTTACATTGGCATATACTCCCTCCGCCCCGAAACAAGTGTCTCAACTTTGTACTAACTCTAGTACAAAGTTGTACTAAGCTTGAGACACTTATTTTGGGATGGAGTATTCATTAGTAGCAAACACGAGTATTTAATTAAAAATTACCACATTAGCGGGTTAGTAAAAATGTATGATGAAGTAAACCTATGCCCACAGAATAGCAGCAGATGGAACTAAACCCATGCATAACAGGAAAACAATATGCAAAAAATGAAATACCATGATAATTGGACAACAAAGGTCTTAAGAGCTTTAGTTTTGCAAGAAAAAAGAATACCAGTACTATGTTCAGAATTCAGACTCCACATACTACCAAAACAACGGAATCATGCCACAGAATAAGCAGAAACGGTGCCCAAATTTTCAAAGCAACGTATACCTGTAGCTCCTACTGCGGCTCCTGCTGTAGCTCCTATCACGCACCCTTCCACGGCGAGGAGATGGAGATCTGGAGTAACTCTTTCCACGCCTGTTTTCATCAACACAACTTAAGTCAGATATGCTCTACTTATAAAACAGAAAAGACAAACTCGCAGGGCATACTTGAGGTTCTTAGGGCTGTTCTGGCAATCCCTTTCTATGTGGCCACTATCTCCACAACGATAGCACCTATTTTTCCAGTCGCCAGCTTTGCAGTCACGAGCCCAATGCCCATCAATCCCACAGTTAAAGCAACGGCCAGAACCAGGAGGAGGTCCCCGACCCATATATTCACGGTCACCGCCACGGCCACGGTCACGGTCACCTCCTCCTCCTTGGCCACGCGGAACCTATAATGAAGATCATAATAAGTGCAAATAACAAAAGCATAAATCAACATAGAAAAAATTATAGTGAGCAATATTTACCCCTTTAGCAAACTCAACAATCATGCGGCTTCCATCAAAGTCACGACCATCAAGATTGTACCTTGCTTCATCAGCATCCCTGGGATCACTAAACTCCTGCAATAAGATTTATACAAGAAAAGGAGGGGCATCAATGTGAACAGTACAAACATGGATTAAGAAGTCAAAACAAGGTGAACAAGAGCGGTTACTTACAACAAATGCAAACTCATGCTTCATATCCACATGTCGCACTCTGTGGAAATGGTTTCCGGAAACAGTAACACCATCAAGACGCAAGTAGAGAAATGTATCACCACGCAGAATGAACTAAACACCAGGCATGATTGTGATTTCCATTAAAACAGGCAATTTATTTTTGAAAACAATCGCCAAAGTCTGCTAGAAACTTTGCGAGAATAGCCACCAATTCCACCAAGGGCACCCTCCCACCAATCCACCATGGACACCGAGGTTGGGTAAGCCCCCAAAACCTTCAACAAGATCATCCAAGTTAAAAAACATGAAGGGCTTGTGGATATATGTGATGGTACAAGAAACAATGGGGGGAGAGAGAACAATGTTGAGAGACCACAGGGTGCTGGCTTAGATATCCCGTATGGAATGCCATTGTCTCAGAGTAACCATGTCGATGACTAACGCCATTGGGTGCAAGAAATTGAACAGGTGTGTCTCAATTTCTGCTCTACATGTCTTCAGACAAGAGAGCAAAGCACAGACCTATTTGACTAAAAGCTAACTCACACATAATTTGCATGGGTGACATGACATGAAACCGGTCAAAATAAATCCGCTGTACAAGAAGGAACTAGTATATTTGTTCCATGAACTTGTCACTCAGAAGGCAAAAAGCAGCTCTGGCTGAGAGGAATTCTGCCCGCTCACCTCCCATATCTGCCGAAGAGGTCTTCAAGGTCCCTTGTGCGGGTGCGCGAGGGAAGACGACCCACGTACAGCCTTGTGTTGCCGCCATAACGATCACGCTCATCGTAGCGAGGCATTCTGCACCGAAACAAGCAGCAAAATGTCACAACCTACAACCACTGACATCATACAAGCAAACAGCCAAGCAGAGCAAACCCCTCCCCATACAAAGCAGCCAATCCAGCACAAATTCAGTTAGAGCAGCATACGGACATCTCGTGACGCAATCTATTACGTAGTATAGCCTAGCTGCGACCATACTGTTCCCCCCTTACGAATCATCAGCCCCAAAACCGCAACGAATCTAGAAAACCACCGACACCTCTTCAGAATATCTAATCCTAATTCGGATACGGCACGCCATGGATGCGGATCTGTCCGTACAAGCAAGCGAATCACGGGCCGACGGGATTCCCGCGGGCGAATCGAGCGGGAGCCCGGACCCAAGCGCCGGGCACCAGCGCGGCGGGCCGACGAGGCGAGGAATCGAGCGGAAGGACAGACGGGGGCACGAGATCGGATCGGGGGTCGGGGGTCTCACCTGCGAGAGCGAAGCGGAGGAAACCCTAGCCGCGGGAGGGGACAAGACTAGAGGAAGCTGCTCGGATGTGACGGCGGCGAACTTATACTCACGCCCGATTTGGTTTGGACGGCAGGTGTTGGATCGGGGGAGGCATCGACGGCTGACAGGGGGAGGAGCGGGCGCGGTGATATTCAGCTTGCCAATATCCATGTTTGTCACTTTGTTGTGATACTACCAGCACGGTGATATTCAGCTTGCCAATATCCATGGTCTTGCTTCTTATTTTTATTCTTTGTGTACATTTGCCCTTTCTTTTCTGTGTATAGTTCATCTACGGTCATAAAACTTGTGTGGAGATCGCGCTTTAATCAATGAACTAAAGAAAGTGCAAATTACGGAATTTAACATTGTTCCGCTGCACCGTCTACATTTACTTGGTCGTTTTCCATACGCATTCTGCTAGCGTGGCATACTCTGCCCAACTCTGATCGTTCGGCTCAACATGAAGACGAATTCGGATTGAGAGGGGGGGGGGGGCTGAAAAATCATGTGAGATTCGTTCCTCGTCTCATCCCACATTCTGGCTTCATTGTCCCTTCTTCAACTATAGTATCATACAATGACTCCCACAACGCGACCAGAGAGATGGGTTAGATTGCCACATAGTAGTGACGGTGTCCGGACTACAAACCTGTGATGTCAAACAAAAGTTATCTCTAAATCTTGTATTATTTCTTGAATTTTACACATGGAATTTAATTTCTATGTAAAGCCTTTAGCTCAAAAGTTGTGTAGCACAGCCACGATATTGGCTTCACCACTACCACAGAGGTGTTGCAAATGAGCAAACAACGGCATGCATGCTTAGGTAGGTGGTGTCATCAACTTCGCGATTCAGGCGTGGCGCACCAAACCACTTCCACGAGGCATGATTATGATGGGGAACGTAGTATTTCAAAAAAAATTCTACGATCATGCAAGATCTATTTAGGAGAAGCATAGCAATGAGCAGGGAGAGTGTGTCCACGTATCCTCGTAGACCGAAAGCGGAAGCGTTTAGTAACGCGATTGATGTAGTCGAACGTCTTCGCGATCCAACCGATCTAAGCACCGAACGTATGGCACCTCCGCGTTCAGCACACGTTCAGCTCGATGACGTCCCTTGATTTCTTGATCCAGTTGAGGACGAGGGAGAGTTCCGTCAGCACGATGGCGTGGCGACGGTGATGATGAAGTTACCGGCGTAGGGCTTTGCCTAAGCACTACAACGATATGACCGAGGTGTGTAACTGTGGAGGGGGGGCACCGCACACGGCTAAGAGAAGACTTGGTGTTCTAGGGTACCCCCTGCCCCCGTATATAAAGGAGGGGAGAGGGAGGCCGCCCGGCCCCTGTACAGCGCGCCAAGAGAGGGGAGTCCTACTAGGACTCCAAGTCCTAGTAGGATTCCACCTGGAAAAGTCCAATTCGGACCCAAAGGGGGGGGCGGCCCCTTGTGGCCCTTATCTCTCCCACTAAGGCCCATGAAGTCCCATTAGTTCCCCCGGGGGGTTCTGATAACCCTCCGGCACTCCGATAATTATCCGGTACCTCTCGGAACTCATCTGGTGTCCGAGTAACATCGTCCAATATATCAATCTTTATGTCTCGACCATCTCGAGACTCCTCGTCATGTCCGTGATCTCATACGGAACTCCAAACAAACTTCGGTCATCAAATCACATAACTCATAATACAAATCATCATCGAACATTAAGCATGCGGACTCTATGGGTTCGAGAACTATGTAGACATGACCGAGACACATCCCCGGTCAATAACCAATAGCGGAACCTGGATGCTCATATTGGATCCTACATATTCTACGAAGATCTTTATCGATCAAACTGCATAACAACATACGTTATTCCCTTTGTCATCGGTATGTTACTTGCCCGAGATTCGATCATCGGTATCATCATACCTAGTTCAATCTCGTTACTGGCAAGTCTCTTTACTCGTTCCATAATGCATCATACCGTGACTAACTCATTCGACGTATTGCTTGCAAGGCTCATAGTGATGTGCATTACCGAGAGGGCCCAGAGATACCTCTCTGATACACGGAGTGACAAATCCTAATCTCGGTCTATGCCAACTCAACAAACACCATCGGAGACACCTGTAGAGCATCTTTATAATCACCCAGTTACGTTGTGATGTTTGATAGTACACAAGGTGTTCCTCCGGTATTCGGGAGTTGCATAATCTCATAGTCAGAGGAACATGTATAAGTCATGAAGAAAGCAATAGCAATAAAACTAAACGATCATTATGCTAAGCTAACGGATGGGTCTTGTCCATCAAATCATTCTCCTAATTATGTGATCTCGTTCATCAAATGACAACACATGTCTATGGTCAGGAAACTTAACCATCTTTGGTTAACGAGCTAGTCAAGTAGAGGCATACTAGGGACACTCTGTTTTGTCTATGTATTCACACATGTACTAAGTTTCCGGTTAATACAATTCTAGCATGAATAATAAACATTTATCATGATATAAGGAAATATAAATAACAGCTTTATTATTGCCTCTAGTGCATATTTCCTTCAGTCTCCCACTTGCACTAGAGTCAATAATCTAGTTCACATCGTCATGTGATTTAACACCAATAGTTCACATTTTTATGTGATTAGTTCACATCTTCATGTGACTAACACACAATGGGTTTACTAGAGTCAATAATCTAGTTCACATCGCTATGTGATTAACACCCAAAGAGTACTAAGGTGTGATCATGTTTTGCTTGTGAGAGAAGTTTAGTCAACGGGTCTGCCACATTTAGAGCCGTATGCATTTTGCAAATTTTATATGTCTACAATGCTCTGCACGGAGCTACTCTAGCTAATTTCTCCCACTTTCAATATGTATCCAGACTGAGACTTAGAGTCATCCGGATAGTGTCAAAGCTTGCATTGACGTAACCCTTTCTGACAAACTTTTTGTCGCCTCCATAACCAAGAAACATGTCCTTATTCCACTAAGGATAATTCTGACCGATGTCCAGTGATCCACTCCTGGATCACTATTGTACCCTCTTGCCAAACTCATGGTGAGGTACACAATAGGTCTGGTACACAGCATAACATGTTTTATAGAACCTATGACTGAGGCATAGGGAATGACTTTCATTCTCTCTCTATCTTCTGCCGTGGTCAGGTTTTGAGTCTTACTCAACTTCACACCTTACAACTCAGGCAAGAACTCCTTCTTTGACTGATCCATTTTGAACTCCTTCAAAATCTTATCAAGGTATGTCCTCATCGAAAGTCTTATCAAGCGTCTTGATCTATCTTTATAGATCTTGATGCCCAATATGTAAGTAGCTTTATCGATGTCTTTCTTTGAAAAACTCCTTTCAAACATCCTTTATGCTTTCCAGAAAATTCTACATCATTCCCGATCAACAATATGTCATTCACATATACTTATTAGAAAGGCTGTAGTGCTCCCACTCACTTTCTTGTAAATATAGGCTTCACTGCAAGTTTGTATAAAACTATATGCTTTGATCAACTCATCAAAGTGTATATTCCAACTCCGAGATGTTTTCACCAGTCCATAGATGG
Organism: Triticum urartu; assembly: GCF_056163025.1. Taxonomy (NCBI): domain Eukaryota; kingdom Viridiplantae; phylum Streptophyta; class Magnoliopsida; order Poales; family Poaceae; genus Triticum; species Triticum urartu. The sequence goes on along the minus strand of NC_141875.1, from coordinate 106,146,116 downwards.
ATCGCTGGAGCTTGCACACTTTGTTAGCACCTTTAGGATTGACAAAACCTTTTTGTTGCATCATATACAACTTCTTCATTAAGAAATCCACTAAGGAATGCAATTTTGACATCCATTTGCTAGATTTCATAAAATGTGGCAATTGCTAACATGATTCGGACAGACTTAAGCATCGCTACGAGTGAGAAAATCTCATCATAGTCAACACCTTGAAATTGTCGAAAACCTTTTGCGACAATTCGAGCTTTGTAGATAGTAACACTACTATCAACATTTGTCTTCCTCTTGAAGATCCATTTATTCTCAATGGCTTGCTGATCATCGGGAAAGTCAACCAAAGTCCACACTTTGTTCTTCATACATGGATCCCATCTCAGATTTCATGGCCTCAAGCCATTTTGTGGAATCTGGGCTCATCATCGCTTCCTCATAGTTCACAGGTTCGTCATGGTATAGTAACATGACTTCCAGAACAGGATTACCGTACCACTCTAGCGCGGAACGTACTCTGGTTGACCTACGAGGTTCGGTAGTAACTTGATCTGAAGTTTCATGATCATCATCATTAACTTCCTCACTAATTGGTGTAGGCATCACTGGAACTGATTTCTGTGATGAACTACTCTCCAACTCGAGAGAAGGTACAACTACCTCATCAAGTTCTACTTTCCTCCCACTCACTTCTTTCGAGAGAAACTCCTTCTCTAGAAAGGATCCATTCTTAGAAACAAAGATCTTGCCTTCGGATCTATGATAGAAGGTGTACCCAATAGTTTCTTTTGGGCATCCTATGAAGACACACTTCTCTGATTTGGGTTCGAGCTTATCAGGCTGCAACTTTTTCATATAAGCATCGCAACCTCAAATTTTAGGAAATGGCAGTTTAGGTTTCTTGCTAAACCACAGTTCATATGGTGTCGTCTCAACGGATTTAGATGGTGCCCTAGTTAATGTGAATGCAACTGTCTTTAATGCATAACCCCAAAATGATAGTGGTAAATCGTTAAGAGTCATCATAGATCGCACCATATTCAATAAAGTATGGTTACGACATTCGGACACACCATTATGTTGTGGTGTTCCAGGTGGCGTGAGTTGTGAAATTTATTCCACATTGTTTTAAATTAAGGCCAAACTCATAACTCAAATATTCACCTCCACGATCAGATTGTAGAAATTTTATTTTCTTGTTACGATGATTTCCACTTCACTCTGAAATTCTTTAAACTTTTCAAATGTTTCAGACTTGTGTTTCATTAAGTGGATATACCCATATCTGCTCAAATCATCTGTGAAGGTTAGAAAATAATGATACCCACCGCGAGCCTCAACACTCATCGGACCACATACATCATTATGTATTATTTCCAATAAGTCAGTGGCTCGCTCCATTGTTCTGGAGAACAGAGTCTTAGTCATCTTGCCCATGAGGCATGGTTCGCAAGCACCAAGTGATTCATAATCAAGTGATTCCAAAAGCCCATCGGCATGGAGTTTCTTCATGTGCTTTACACCAATATGACCTAAACGACAGTGCCACAAATAAGTTACATTATCATTACTAACTTTGCATCTTTTGGCATCAATATTATGTGTATCATTGTGATCAAGATTCAGTAAACCATTTACATTGGATGTAAGACTGAGGGAGTCCTGGATTAGGGGGTGTTCGGATAGCCGAACTATACCTTCAAGCCGGACTCCTGGACTATGAAGATACAAGATTGAAGACTCTGTCCCGTGTCCGGAAGGGACTTTCCTTGGCGTGGAAAGCAAGCTTGGTGATACGGATGTTCAGGTCTCCTACCATTATAACCAACTCTATGTAACCCTAACCCTATCCGGTGTCTAAATAAACCGGAGGGTTTTAGTCCGTAGGACAACACACACATCAACAATCATACCATAGGCTAGCTTCTAGGGTTTAGCCTCTCTAATCTCGTGGTAGATCAACTCTTGTAATTGAAGGAAATATGCCCTAGAGGCAATAATAAAGTTATTATTTATTTCCTTATAATCATGATAAATGTTTATTATTCATGCTAGAATTGTATTAACCGGAAACATAATACATGTGTGAATACATAGACAAACAAAGTGTCACTAGTATGCCTCTACTTGACTAGCTCGTTAATCAAAGATGGTTATGTTTCCTAACCATGAACAATGAGTTGTTATTTGATTAACAAGGTCACATCATTAGTTGAATGATCTGATTGACATGACCCATTCCATTAGCTTAGCACACGATCGTTTAGTATGTTGCTATTGCTTTCTTCATGACTTATACATGTTCCTATGACTATGAGATTATGCAACTCCCGTTTGCCGGAGGAACACTTTGGGTGCTACCAAACGTCACAACGTAACTGGGTGATTATAAGGAGCATTACAGGTGTCTCCGAAGGTAGATGTTGGGTTGGTGTATATCGAGATTAGGATTTGTCACTCCGATTGTCGGAGAGGTATCTCTGGGCCCTCTCGGTAATACACATCACATAAGCCTTGCAAGCATTACAACTAATATGTTAGTTGTGAGATGATGTATTACGGAACGAGTAAAGAGACTTGCCGATAACGAGATTGAACTAGGTATTGGATACCGACGATCGAATCTCGGGCAAGTAACATACCGATGACAAAGGGAACAACGTATGTTGTTATGCGGTCTGACCGATAAAGATCTTCATAGAATATGTAGGAGCCAATATGGGCATCCAGGTCCCGCTATTGGTTATTGACCGGAGACGTGTCTCGGTCATGTCTACATTGTTCTTGATCCCGTAGGGTCCGCACGCTTAAGGTTACGATGACAGTTATATTATGAGTTTATGCATTTTGATGTACCGAAGGTTGTTCGGAGTCCCGGATGTGATCATGGACATGACGAGGAGTCTCGAAATGGTCGAGACGTAAAGATTGATATATTGGAAGCCTATGTTTGGATATCGGATGTATTCCGGGTGAAATCGGGATTTTACCGGAATACCGGGAGGGTTACCGGAACCCCCCGGGAGCTATATGGGCCATAGTGGGCCTTGGTGGAAAAGAGAAGAGGCTGCCCTAGATGGGCTGTGCGCCTCCCCCTTCCCCTAGTCCTATTAGGACTAGGAGAGGTGGCCGGCCCCCTCCTCCTCTTTTCCCCCTCCGCGAATCCTATTCCGACTAGGATTGGGGGGGGAATCCTACTCCTAGAGGGAGTAGGACTCTCCTGCGCCCTCCTCCTTGGCCGGCCAGCCTCCCCCCTCTACTCCTTTATATACGGAGGCAGGGGGCACCTCTAGACACACAAGTTGATCCACGTGATCTATTCCTTAGCCGTGTGCGGTGCCCCCTGCCACCATATACCTCGATAATACTGTAGCGGAGTTTAGGCGAAGCCCTGCTGCTGTAGTACATCAAGATCGTCACCACGCCATCGTGCTGACGGAACTCTTCCCCGACACTTTGCTGGATCGGAGTCCGGGGATCGTCATCGAGCTGAACGTGTGCTCGAACTCGGAGGTGTCGTAGTTCCGGTGCTTGATCGGTTGGATCGTGAAGACGTACGACGACTTCCTCTACATCGTGTCATCGCTTCCGCAGTCGGTCTGCGTTGGGTACATAGACAACACTCTTCCCCTCGTTGCTATGCATCACATGATCTTGCGTGTGCGTAGGAAATTTTTTGAAATTACTACGAAACCCAACAGTGGCATCCGAGCCTAGGTTATTTATGTTGATGTTATATGCACGAGTAGAACACAAGTGAGTTGTGGACGATACAAGTCATACTGCCTACCGGCATGTCATACTTTGGTTCGGCGGTATTGTTGGACGAGACGACCCGGACCAACCTTACGCGTACGCTTACGCGAGACCGGTTCCCTCGACGTGCTTTGCACAGAGATGGCTTGCGGGCGACTGTCTCTCCAACTTTAGTTGAACCGAGTGTGGCTACGCCCGGTCCTTGCGAAGGTTAAAACGGAGTCTATTTGACAAACTATCGTTGTGGTTTTGATGCGTAGGTGAGATTGGTTCTTACTTAAGCCCGTAGCAGCCACGTAAAACATGCAACAACAAAGTAGAGGACGTCTAACTTGTTTTTGCAGGGCATGTTGTGATGTGATATGGTCAAGGCATGATGCTGAATTTTATTGTATGAGATGATCATGTTTTGTAACCGAGTTATCGGCAATTGGCAGGAGCCATATGGTTGTCGCTTTATTGTATGCAATGCAATCGCGATGTAATGCTTTACTTTATTACTAAACGGTAGTGATAGTCGTGAAAGCATAAGATTGGCGAGACGACAACATTGCTACGATGGAGATCAAGGTGTCGCGCCGGTGACGATGGTGATCATGACGGTGCTTCGGAGATGGAGATCACAGGCACAAGATGATGATGGCCATATCATATCACTTATATTGATTGCATGTGATGTTTATCTTTTATGCATCTTATCCTGCTTTGATTGACGGTAGCATTATAAGATGATCTCTCACTAAATTATCAAGAAGTGTTCTCCCTGAGTATGCACCATTGCGAAAGTTCTTCGTGCTGAGACACCACGTGATGATCGGGTGTGATAGGCTCTACGTTCAAATACAACGGGTGCAAAACAGTTGCGCACGCAGAATACTCAGGTTATACTTGACGAGCCAAGCATATACAGATATGGCCTCGGAACACGGAGACCAAAAGGTCGAGCGTGAATCATATAGTAGATATGATCAACATAATGATGTTCACCGATGAAACTACTCCATCTCACGTGATGATCGGACATGGTTTAGTTGATTTGGATCACGCGATCACTTAGAGGATTAGAGGGATGTCGATCTAAGTGGGAGTTCTTAAGTAATATGATTAATTGAACTTAAATTTATCATGAACTTAGTCCCTGATAGTATCTTGCTTGTTTATGTTGATTGTAGATAGATGGCTCGTGCTGTTGTTCCGTTGAATTTTAATGCGTTCCTTGAGAAAGCAAAGTTGAAAGATGATGGTAGCAATTACACGGACTGGGTCCGTAACTTGAGGATTATCCTCATTGCTGCACAGAAGAATTACGTCCTGGAAGCACCGCTGGGTGCCAGGCCTGCTGCTGGAGCAACGCCAGATGTTATGAACGTCTGGCAGAGCAAAGCTGATGACTACTCGATAGTTCAGTGTGCCATGCTTTACGGCTTAGAATCGGGACTTCAACGACGTTTTGAACGTCATGGAGCATATGAGATGTTCCAGGAGTTGAAGTTGATATTTCAAGCAAATGCCTGGATTGAGAGATATGAAGTCTCCAATAAGTTCTATAGCTGCAAGATGGAGGAGAACAGTTCTGTCAGTGAGGATATACTCAAAATGTCTGGGTATAATAATCACTTGATTCAATTGGGAGTTAATCTTCCAGATGATTGCGTCATTGACAGAATTCTCCAATCACTGCCACCAAGCTACAAGAGCTTCGTGATGAACTATAATATGCAAGGGATGAACAAGACTATTCCCGAGCTCTTCGCGATGCTGAAAGCTGCGGAGGTAGAAATCAAGAAAGAGCATCAAGTGTTGATGGTCAACAAGACCACTAGTTTCAAGAAAAAGGGCAAAGGAAAGAAGAAGGGGAACTTCAAGAAGAACAGCAAGTCAGTTGCTGCTCAAGAGAAGAAACCCAAGTCTGGACCTAAGCCTGAAACTGAGTGCTTCTACTGCAAGCAGACTGGTCACTGGAAGCGGAACTGCCCCAAGTATTTGGCGGATAAGAAGGATGGCAAAGTAAACAAAGGTATATGTGATATACATGTTATTGATGTGTACCTTACTAATGCTCGCAGTAGCACCTGGGTATTTGATACTGGTTCTGTTGCTAATATTTGCAACTCGAAACAGGGGCTACGGATTAAGCGAAGATTGGCTAAGGACGAGGTGACGATGCACGTGGGAAACGGTTCCAAAGTCGATGTGATCGCGGTCGGCACGCTACCTCTACATCTACCTTCGGGATTAATATTAGACCTAAATAATTGTTATTTGGTGCCAGCATTGAGCATGAACATTATATCTGGATCTTGTTTAATGCGAGACGGTTATTCATTTAAATCAGAGAATAATGGTTGTTCTATTTATATGAGTAATATCTTTTATGGTCATGAACCCTTGAAGAGTGGTCTATTCTTATTGAATCTCGATAGTAGCAATACACATATTCATAATGTTGAAGCCAAACGATGCAGAGTTGATAATGAAAGTGCAACTTATTTGTGGCACTGTCGTTTAGGTCATATCGGTATAAAGCGCATGAAGAAACTCCATACTGATGGACTTTTGGAACCACTTGATTATGAATCACTTGGTACTTGCGAACCGTGCCTCATGGGCAAGATGACTAAAACACCGTTCTCCGGTACTATGGAGAGAGCAACAGATTTGTTGGAAATCATACATACCGATGTATGTGGTCCGATGAATATTGAGGCTCGTGGCGGATATCGTTATTTTGTCACCTTCACAGATGATTTAAGCAGATATGGGTATATCTACTTAATGAAACATAAGTCTGAAACATTTGAAAAGTTCAAAGAATTTCAGAGTGAAGTTGAAAATAATCGTAACAAGAAAATAAAGTTTCTACGATCTGATCATGGAGGAGAATATTTGAGTTACGAGTTTGGTGTACATTTGAAAAACTGTGGAATAGTTTCGCAACTCACGCCACCCGGAACACCACAACGTAATGGTGTGTCCGAACGTCGTAATCGTACTTTACTAGATATGGTGCGATCTATGATGTCTCTTACTGATTTACCGCTATCATTTTGGGGTTATGCTCTAGAGACGGCCGCATTCACGTTAAATAGGGCACCATCAAAATCCGTTGAGACGACGCCTTATGAACTGTGGTTTGGCAAGAAACCAAAGTTGTCGTTTCTTAAAGTTTGGGGCTGCGATGCTTATGTGAAAAAGCTTCAACCTGAAAGCTCGAACCCAAATCGGAGAAATGTGTCTTCATAGGATATCCAAAGGAAACTATTGGATACACCTTCTATCACAGATCCGAAGGCAAGACTTTTGTTGCTAAATTCGGAAACTTTCTTGAGAAGGAGTTTCTCTCGAAAGAAGTGAGTGGGAGGAAAGTAGAACTTGACGAGGTAACTGTACCTACTCCCTTGTTGGAAAGTAGTACATCACAGAAAATTGTTTTTGCGACACCTACACCAATAAGTGAGGAAGTTAATGATAATGATCATGAAACTTCAGAACAAGATACTACTGAACCTCGTAGATCAACCAGAATAAGATCCGCACCAGAGTGGTACGGTAATCCAGTTCTGGAAGTCATGCTACTAGATCATGATGAACCTACGAACTATGAAGAAGCGATGGTGAGCCCAGATTCCGCAAAGTGGCTTGAAGCCATGAAATCTGAGATGGGATCCATGTATGAGAACAAAGTATGGACTTTGGTTGACTTGCCCGACGATCGGCAAGCAATTGAGAATAAATGGATCTTCAAGAAGAAGACTGACGCTGATGGTAATGTTACTGTCTACAAAGCTCGACTTGTCGCGAAAGGTTTTCGGCAAGTTCAAGGGATTGACTACGATGAGACCTTCTCACCCGTAGCGATGCTTAAGTCCGTCCGAATCATGTTAGTGATTGCCGCATTTTATGATTATGAAATTTGGCAGATGGATGTCAAAACTGCATTCCTGAATGGATTTCTGGAAGAAGAGTTGTATATGATGCAATCGGAAGGTTTTGTCGATCCAAAGGGAGCTAACAAAGTGTGCAAGCTCCAGCGATCCATTTATGGACTGGTGCAAGCCTCTCGGAGTTGGAATAAACGTTTTGATAGTGTGATCAAAGCATTTGGTTTTATACAGACTTTCGGAGAAGCCTGTATTTACAAGAAAGTGAGTGGGAGCTCTGTAGCATTTCTGATATTATATGTGGATGACATATTGCTAATTGGAAATGATATAGAATTTCTGGATAGCATAAAGGGATACTTGAATAAAAGTTTTTCAATGAAAGACCTCGGTGAAGCTGCTTACATATTAGGCATTAAGATCTATAGAGATAGATCAAGACGCTTAATTGGACTTTCACAAAGCACATACCTTGACAAAATTTTGAAGAAGTTCAAAATGGATCAAGCAAAGAAAGGGTCCTTGCCTGTGTTACAAGGTGTGAAATTGAGTAAGACTCAATGCCCGACCACTGCAGAAGGTAGAGAGAATATGAAAGATGTTCCCTATGCATCAGCCATAGGATCTATCATGTATGCAATGCTGTGTACCAGACCTGATGTGTGCCTTGCTATAAGTTTAGCAGGGAGGTACCAAAGTAATCCAGGAATGGATCACTGGACAGCGGTCAAGAACATCCTGAAATACCTGAAAAGGACTAAGGATATGTTTCTCGTATATGGAGGTGACAAAGAGCTCACCGTAAAAGGTTACGTTGATGCAAGCTTTGACACTGATCCGGACGATTCTAAATCGCAAACCGGATACGTGTTTACATTAAACGGTGGAGCTGTCAGTTGGTGCAGTTCTAAACAAAGCGTCGTAGCGGGATCTACATGTGAAGCGGAGTACATAGCTGCTTCGGAAGCAGCGAACGAAGGAGTCTGGATGAAAGAGTTCATATCCGATCTAGGTGTCATACCTAATGCATCGGGTCCAATGAAAATCTTTTGTGACAATACTGGTGCAATTGCCTTGGCAAAGGAATCCAGATTTCACAAAAGGACCAAACACATCAAGAGACGCTTCAACTCCATCCGGGATCTAGTCCAGGTGGGAGACATAGAGATTTGCAAGATACATACGGATCTGAATGTTGCAGACCCGTTGACTAAGCCTCTTCCACGAGCAAAACATGATCAGCACCAAAGCTCCATGGGTGTTAGAATCATTACAGTGTAATCTAGATTATTGACTCTAGTGCAAGTGGGAGACTGAAGGAAATATGCCCTAGAGGCAATAATAAAGTTATTATTTATTTCCTTATAATCATGATAAATGTTTATTATTCATGCTAGAATTGTATTAACCGGAAACATAATACATGTGTGAATACATAGACAAACAAAGTGTCACTAGTATGCCTCTACTTGACTAGCTCGTTAATCAAAGATGGTTATGTTTCCTAACCATGAACAATGAGTTGTTATTTGATTAACGAGGTCACATCATTAGTTGAATGATCTGATTGACATGACCCATTCCATTAGCTTAGCACACGATCGTTTAGTATGTTGCTATTGCTTTCTTCATGACTTATACATGTTCCTATGACTATGAGATTATGCAACTCCCGTTTGCCGGAGGAACACTTTGGGTGCTACCAAACGTCACAACGTAACTGGGTGATTATAAAGGAGCATTACAGGTGTCTCCGAAGGTAGATGTTGGGTTGGCGTATATCGAGATTAGGATTTGTCACTCCGATTGTCGGAGAGGTACCTCTGGGCCCTCTCGGTAATACACATCACATAAGCCTTGCAAGCATTACAACTAATATGTTAGTTGTGAGATGATGTATTACGGAACGAGTAAAGAGATTTGCCGATAACGAGATTGAACTAGGTATGGATACCGACGATCGAATCTCGGGCAAGTAACATACCGATGACAAAGGGAACAACGTATGTTGTTATGCGGTCTGACCGATAAAGATCTTCATAGAATATGTAGGAGCCAATATGGGCATCCAGGTCCCGCTATTGGTTATTGACCGGAGACGTGTCTCGGTCATGTCTACATTGTTCTCGAACCCGTAGGGTCCGCACGCTTAAGGTTACGATGACAGTTACATTATGAGTTTATGCATTTTGATGTACCGAAGGTTGTTCGGAGTCCCGGATGTGATCATGGACATGACGAGGAGTCTCTAAATGGTCGAGAGGTAAAGATTGATATATTGGAAGCCTATGTTTGGATATCGGATGTATTCCGGGTGAAATCGGGATTTTACCGGAATACCGGGAGGGTTACCGGAACCCCCCGGGAGCTATATGGGCCATAGTGGGCCTTGGTGGAAAAGAGAAGAGGCTGCCCTAGATGGGCTGTGCGCCTCCCCCTTCCCCTAGTCCTATTAGGACTAGGAGAGGTGGCCGGCCCCCTCCTCCTCTTTTCCCCCTCCGCGAATCCTATTCCGACTAGGATTGGGGGGGGGATCCTACTCCTAGAGGGAGTAGGACTCTCCTGCGCCCTCCTCCTTGGCCGGCCAGCCTCCCCCCTCTACTCCTTTATATACGGAGGCAGGGGGCACCTCTAGACACACAAGTTGATCCACGTGATCTATTCCTTAGCCGTGTGCGGTGCCCCTGCCACCATATACCTCGATAATACTGTAGCGGAGTTTAGGCGAAGCCCTGCTGCTGTAGTACATCAACATCGTCACCACGCCGTCGTGCTGACGGAACTCTTCCCCGACACTTTGCTGGATCGGAGTCCGGGGATCGTCATCGAGCTGAACGTGTGCTCGAACTCGGAGGTGCCGTAGTTTCGGTGCTTGATCGGTTGGATCGTGAAGACGTACGACTACTTCCTCTACGTCGTGTCATCGCTTCCACAGTCGGTTTGCGTTGGGTACGTAGACAACACTCTTCCCCTCGTTGCTATGCATCACATGATCTTGCGTGTGCGTAGGAAATTTTTTGAAATTACTACGAAACCCAACAGTAATACCCATACCATCAATATTAATCAAGCAGGACGTAGGGTTTTACCTGTTGGGGAACGTAGTAATTTCAAAATTTTCCTACGCACACGCAAGATCATGGTGATGCATAGCAACGAGAGGGGAGAGTGTGATCTACGTACCCTTGTAGACCGACAGCGGAAGCGTTAGCACAGCGCGGTTGATGTAGTCGTACGTCTTCACGGCCCGACCGATCAAGCACCGAAACTACGGCACCTCCGAGTTTTAGCACACGTTCAGCTCGATGACGATCCCCGGACTCCGATCCAGCAAAGTGTCGGGGAAGAGTTCCGTCAGCACGACGGCGTGGTGACGATCTTGATGTACTACCGTCGCAGGGCTTCGCCTAAGCACCGCTACAATATTATCGAGGATTATGGTGGAAGGGGGCACCGCACACGGCTAAGAATATGATCACGTGGATCAACTTGTGTGTCTAGGGGTGCCCCCGCCCCCGTATATAAAGGAGTAAGGGGAGGAGGCCGGCCGGCCCCTATTGGCGTGCCAGGAGGAGTCCTCCTCCTAGTAGGAGTAGGACTCCTACTAGGAGGGGGAAGGAAGTGGGGAGGGAGAAGGAAAGGGGGGCGCCGCCCCCCTCTCCTAGTCCAATTCGGACCAGGGGGGAGGAGGCGCGCGGCCCACCCTGGCTGCCCCTCTCTCTCTCCACTAAGGCCCATATGGCCCATTACTTCTCCCGGTAGGGTTCTGATAACCCTCCGGCTCTCCGGTTTTCTCCGAAATCACCCGGAACACTTTCGGTGTTCGAATATAGCCGTCCAATATATCAATCTTTATGTCTCGACCATTTTGAGACCCCTCGTTATGTCCGTGATCACATCCGGGACTCCGAACTAACTTCAGTACATCAAAACTCATAAACTCATAATATAACTGTCATCGAAACCTTAAGCGTGCGGACCCTACGGGTTCGAGAACAATGTAGACATGACCGAGACACGTCTCAAGTCAATAACCAATAGCGGAACCTGGATGCTCATATTGGCTCCTACATATTCTACGAAGATCTTTATCGGTCAGATCGCATAATAACATACGTTGTTCCCTTTGTCATCGGTATTTTACTTGCCCGAGATTCGATCGTCGGTATCTCAATACCTAGTTCAATCTCGTTATCGGCAAGTCTCTTTACTCGTTTTGTAATACATCATCTCGCAACTAACTCATTAGTTGCAATGCTTGCAAGGCTTATGTGATGTGCATTACCGAGAGGGCCCAGAGATACCTCTCCGACAATCGGAGTGACAAATCCTAATATCGAAATACGCCAACCCAACATGTACCTTTGGAGACACTTGTAGAGCTCCTTTATAATCACCCAGTTACGTTGTGACATTTGGTAGCACACAAAGTGTTCCTCCGGCAAACGGGAGTTGCATAATCTCATAGTCATAGGAACATGTATATGTCATGAAGAAAGCAATAGCAACATACTAAACGATCGGGTGCTAAGCTAATGGAATGGGTCAAGTCAATCAGATCATTCTCCTAATGATGTGATCCCGTTTAATCAAATAACAACTCTTTGTCTATGGTTAGGAAACATAACCATCTTTGATTAACGAGCTAGTCAAGTAGAGGCATACTAGTGACACTCTGTTTGTCTATGTATTCACACATGTATTATGTTTTCAGTTAATACAATTCTAGCATGAATAATAAACATTTATCATGAAATAAGGAAATAAATAATAACTTTATTATTGCCTCTAGGGCATATTTCCTTCAGTCTCCCACTTGCACTAGAGTCAATAATCTAGTTCATATCGCCATGTGATCTAACATCAATAGTTCACATCTTTATGTGGTTAACACCCATAGTTCACATCGATATGTGACCAACACCCAAAGGGTTTACTAAAGTCAGTAATCTAGTTCACATTGCTATGTGATTAACACCCAAAGAGTATTAAGGTTTAGTCAACGGGTCTGTCATATTCGGATTCGTAAGTATTTTGCAAATTTCTATGTCTACAATGCTTTGCACAGAGATACTTTAGCTAATTGCTCCCACTTTCAATATGTATCCAGATGAAGACTTAGAGTCATCCGGATCAGTGCCAAAACTTGTATCGACGTAACCCTTTTACGACGAACCTTTTGTCACCTCCATAATCGAGAAACATATCCTTATTCCACTAAGGATAATTTTGACCGCTGTCAAGTGATCTACTCCTAGATCACTATTGTACTCCCTTGCCAGAATCAGTGTAGGGTATACAATAGGTCTGGTACACAGCATGGCATACTTTATAGAACCTGTGGCCAAGGCATAGGGAATGACTTTCATTCTCTTTCTATTTTTTGCTGTGGTCGGGCTTTGAGTATTACTCAATTTCACACCTTGTAACACAGGCAAGAATTCTTTCTTTGACCGTTCCATTTTGAACTAATTCAAAATCTTGTCAAGGTATGCACTCATTGAAGAAACTTATCAAGCGTTTTGATCTATCTCTATAGATCTTGATGCTCAATATGTAAGCAGCTTCACCGAGGTCTTTCTTTGAAAAACTTATTTCAAACACTCCTTTATGCTTTGCAGAATAATTCTATATTATTTCCGATCAATAATATGTCATTCACATATACTTGTCAGAAATGCTGTACTGCTCCCACTCACTTTCTTGTAAATACAGGCTTCACCACAAGTCTGTATAAAACTATGTACTTTGATCATCTCATCAAAGCGCATATTCCAACTCCAAGATGCTTGTACCAGTCCGCAGATGGATCGCTGGAGCTTGCATATTTTGTTAACACTTTTAGGATTGACAAAACCTTCTGATTGCATCATATACAACTCTTCTTTAAGAAATCCATTAAGGAATGCAGCTTTGTTTATCCATTTGCCAGATTTCATAAAATGCGGCAATTGCTAACATGATTCGGACAGACTTAAGCATAGATACGAGTGAGAAACTCTCATCGTAGTCAACATCTTGAACTTGTCGAAAACCTTTTTGCGACAATTCTAGCTTTGTAGATAGTAACACTACTATCAGCGTCCGTCTTCCTCTTGAAGATCCATTTATTTTCAATTGCTTGCCGATCAACGGGCAAGTCAACCAAAGTCCATACTTTGTTTTCATACATGGATCCCATCTCAGATTTCATGGCTTCAAGCCATTTTGCAGAATCTAGGCTCACTATCGCTTCTTCATAGTTCGTAGGTTCATCATGATTTAGTAGCATGATTTCCAGAACAGGATTACCGTACCACTCTGGTGCGGATCTTACTCTGGTTGATCTACGAGGTTCAGTAATAACTTGATCTGAAGTTTCATGATCATCATCATTAATTTCCTCACTAATTGGTGTAGGTGTCACAGAAACCGTTTTCTGTGATGAACTATTTTCCAACAAGGGAGCAGGTACAGTTACCTCATCAAGTTCTACTTTCCTCCCACTCACTTCTTTCAAGAGAAACTCCTTCTCCAGAAAGGATCCATTCTTAGCAACGAATGTCTTGCCTTCGGATCTGTGATAGAAGGTGTACCCAACAGTCTCCTTTGGGGTATCCTATGAAGACATATTTCTCCGATTCGGGTTTGAGCTTATCAGGATGAAACTTTTTCATATAAGCATCACAATCCCAAACTTTAAGAAACGACAACTTCGGTTTCTTGCCAAAACATAGTTCAGATTGTGTCGTCTCAACGGACTTAGATGGTGCCCCTTTTTAACGTGAATGCAGCTGTCTCTAATGCATGATCCCAAAACGATATTGGTAAATCGGTAAGAAACATCATAGATTGTACTATATCCAATAAAGTACGGTTGTGACGTTCGGACACACCATTATGTTGTGGTGTTCCAGGTGGCATGAGTTTGTGAAACTATTCCACATTGTTTTAATTGAAGACCAAACTCATAACTCAAATATTCGTCTCTGCGATCAGATCGTAGAAACTTTATTTTCTTGTCACCATGATTTTCTACTTCACTCTGAAATACTTTGAACTTTTCAGACTTATGTTTCATCAAGTAGATATACTCATATCTGCTTAAATCATCTGTGAAGGTCAGAAAATAATGATACATGTCGCGAGCTTTAATATTCATCGGACCACATACATCAGTATGTATGATTTCCAACAAATCTGTTGCTCGCTCCATTGTTCCAGAGAATGGAGTCTTTAGTCATCTTGCCCATAAGGCATGGTTCGCAAGCATCAAGTGATTCATAATCAAGTGATTCCAAAATCCCATCAGCATGGAGTTTCTTCATGCGCTTTACACCAATATGACCTAAACGGCAGTGCCACAAATAAGTTGCACTATCATTATTAACTTTGCATCTTTTGGCTTCAATATTATGAATATGTGTATCACCACGATCGATATCCAATGAACCATTTTCATTGGGTGTGTAACCATATAAGGTTTTATTCATGTAAACAGAACAACAACAATTTATTCTCTTACTTAAATGAATAACCATATTACAATAAACATGATCAAATCATATTCATGCTCAACGCAAACACCAAATAACACTTATTTAGCTTCAACACTAATCCCGAAAGTATAGGGAGTGTGCGATGATGATCATATCAATCTTGGAACCACTTCCAACACACATCGTCACTTAACCCTTAACTAGTCTCTGTTTATTCTGCAACTCCCGTTTTGAGTTACTAATCTTAGCAACTGAACTAGTATCTAATACTGAGGGGTTGCTATAAACACTAGTAAAGTACACATCAATAACATGTATATCAAATATACTTATGTTCACTTTACCATCCTTTCTTATCCGCCAATCACTTGGGGTAGTTCCGCTTCCAGTGACCAGTCCCTTTGCAGTAGAAGCACTTAGTCTCAGGCTTAGGACCAGACTTGGGCTTCTTCACTTGAGCAGCAACTTGCTTGCCGTTCTTCTTGAAGTTCCCCTTCTTCCCTTTGCCCTTTTCTTGAAACTAGTGGTTTCATCAACCATCAACACTTGATGTTTTTCTTGATTTCTACCTTCGTCGATTTCAGCATCACGAAAAGCTTGGGAATCGTTTCTGTTATCCCTTGCATATTATAGTTCATCATGAAGTTCTACTAACTTGGTGATGGTGACTAGAGAATTCTGTCAATCACTATCTTATCTGGAAGATTAACTCCCACTTGATTCAAGCGATTGTAGTACCCAGACAATCTGAGCACATGCTCCCTGGTTGAGCGATTCTCCTCCATCTTTTAGCTATAGAACTTGTTGGAGACTTCATATCTCTCAACTCGGGTATTTGCTTGAAATATTAACTTCAACTCCTGGAACATCTCATATGGTCCATGGCGTTCAAAACGTCTTTGAAGTCCCGATTCTAAGCCGTTAAGCATGGTGCACTAAACTATCAAGTAGTCATCATATCGATCTAGCCAAACGTTCATAACGTATGCATCTGCTCCTGCAATAGGTCTGTCACCTAGCGGTGCATCAAGGACATAATTCTTCTGTGCAGCAATGAGGATAAACCTCAGATCACGGATCCAATCCGCATCATTGCTACTAACATCTTTCAACACAATTTTCTCTAGGAACATATCAAAATAAACACAGGGAAGCAACAACGCGAGCTATTGATCTACAACATGATTTGCAAAATACTACCAGGACTAAGTTCATGATAAATTTAAGTTCAATTAATCATATTACTTAAGAACTCCCACTTAGATGGACATCCCTCTAATCCTCTAAGTGATCACGTGATCCAAATCAACTAAACCATGTCCGATCATCACGTGAGATGGAGTAGTTTCAGTGGTGAACATCACTATGTTGATCATATCTACTATATGATTCACGCTCGACCTTTCGGTCTCTGTGTTCCGAGGCCATATCTGTATATGCTTGGCTCGTCAAGTATAACCTGAGTATTCCGCGTGTGCAACTGTTTTGCACCCGTTGTATTTGAACGTAGAGCCTATCACACCCGATCATCACGTGGTGTCTCAGCACGAAGAACTTTCGCAACGGTGCATACTCAGGGAGAACACTTCTTGATAATTAGTGAGAGATCATCTTAAAATGCTACCGTCAATCAAAGCAAGATAAGATGCATAAAAGATATGCAATCAATATAAGTGATATGATATGGCCGTCATCATCTTGTGCTTGTGATCTCCATCTTTGAAGCACCGTCGTGATCACCATCGTCACCGGCGCGACACCTTGATCACCATCATAGCATCGTTGTCGTCTCGCCAATCTTATGCTTCCACGACTATCGCTACCGCTTAGTGATAAAGTAAAGCATTACAGCGCAATTGCATTGCATACAATAAAGCGACAACCATATGGCTCCTGCCAGTTGCCGATAACTTGGTTACAAAACATGATCATCTCATACAATAAAATTTAGCATCATGTCTTGACCATATCACATCACAACATGCCCTGCAAAAACAAGTTAGACGTCCTCTACTTTGTTGTTGCAAGTTTTACGTGGCTGCTACGGGCTTAAGCAAGAACCAATCTTACCTACGCATCAAAACCACAAGGATAGTTTGTCAAGTTGGTGCTGTTTTAACCTTCGCAAGGACCGGGCGTAGCCACACTCGGTTCAACTAAAGTTGGAGAAACTGTCACCCGCTAGCCACCTTTGTGCAAAGCACGTCGGGAGAACCGGTCTCGCGTAAGCGTACGCGTAATGTTGGTCCGGGCCGCTTCGTCCAACAATACTGCCGAACCAAAGTATGACATGCTGGTAAGCAGTATGACTTATATCGCCCACAACTCACTTGTGTTCTACTCGTGCATATAACATCAACACATAAAACCTAGGCTCGGATGCCACTATTGGGGAACGTAGTAATTTCAAAATTTTCCTACGCACACGCAAGATCATGGTGATGCATAGCAACGAGAGGGGAGAGTGTGATCTACGTACCCTTGTAGACCGACAGCGGAAGCGTTAGCACAACGCGGTTGATGTAGTCGTACGTCTTCACGGCCCGACCTATCAAGCACCGAAACTACGGCACCTCCGAGTTTTAGCACAAGTTCAGCTCGATGACGATCCCCGGACTCCGATCCAGCAAAGTGTCGGGGAAGAGTTCCGTCAGCATGACGGCGTGGTGACGATCTTGATGTACTACCGTCGCAGGGCTTCGCCTAAGCACCGCTACAATATTATCGAGGATTATGGTGGAAGGGGGCACCGCACACGGCTAAGAATATGATCACGTGGATCAACTTGTGTGTCTAGGGGTGCCCCCTGCCCCTGTATATAAAGGAGAAAGGGGAGGAGGCCGGCCGGCCCCTATTGGTGTGCCAGGAGGAGTCCTCCTCCTAGTAGGAGTAGGACTCCTATTAGGAGGGGGAAGGAAGTGGGGAGGGAGAAGGAAAGGGGGGAGCCGCCCCCCTCTCCTAGTCCAATTCGGACCAGGGGGGAGGAGGCGCACGGCCCACCCTGGCTACCCATCTCTCTCTCCACTAAGGCCCATATGGCCCATTACTTCTCCCGGTAGGGTTCCGGTAACCCTCTGGCTCTCCGGTTTTCTCCGAAATCACCCGAAACACTTCCGGTGTCCGAATATAGCCGTCCAATATATCAATATTTATGTCTCGACCATTTCGAGACCCCTCGTTATGTCCGTGATCACATCCGGGACTCCGAACTAACTTCGGTACATCAAAACTCATAAACTCATAATATAACTGTCATCGAAACCTTAAGCGTGCGGACCCTACGGGTTCGAGAACAATGTAGACATGACCGAGACACGTCTCTGGTCAATAACCAATAGTGGAACCTGGATGCTCATATTGGCTCCTACATATTCTACGAAGATCTTTATCGGTCAGACCGCATAACAACATACGTTGTTCCCTTTGTCATCGGTATTTTAGTGGCCCGAGATTCGATCGTCGGTATCTCAATACCTAGTTCAATCTCGTTACTGGCAAGTCTCTTTACTCGTTTCGTAATACATCATCTCGCAACTAACTCATTAGTTGCAATGCTTGCAAGGCTTTTGTGATGTGCATTACCGAGAGGGCCCAGAGATACCTCTCCGACAATCGGAGTGACAAATCCTAATCTCGAAATACGCCAACCCAACATGTACCTTTGGAGACACCTGTAGAGCTCCTTTATAATCACCCAGTTACGTTGTGAAGTTTGGTAGCACATAAAGTGTTCCTCCGGCAAATGGGAGTTGCATAATCTCATAGTCATAGGAACATGCATAAGTCATGAAGAAAGCAAAGCAACATACTAAACGATCGGGTGCTAAGCTAATGGAATTGGTCAAGTCAATCACATCATTCTCCTAATGATGTGATCCCGTTTAATCAAATAACAACTCTTTTTCTATGGTTAGGAAACATAACCATCTTTGATTAACGAGCTAGTCAAGTAGAGGCATACTAGTGACACTCTGTTTGTCTATGTATTCACACATGTATTATGTTTCCGGTTAATACAATTCTAGCATGAATAATAAACATTTATCATGAAATAAGGAAATAAATAATAACTTTATTATTGCCTCTAGGGCATATTTCCTTCATTACCTCCATCGAGAGGGCCCGAACCTGGGTAAAACTTTGTGTCCCCTGCCTCCTGTTACCATCCGGCCTAGACGCACAGTTCGGGACCCCCTACCCGAGATCCGCCGGTTTTGACACCGACATTGGTGCTTTCATTGAGAGTTCCTCTGTGCCATCGCCGTCAGGCCCGATGGCTCTTACGATCATCAATGGCGATGCAGTCCAGGGTGAGACCTTCCTCCCCGGACAGATCTTCGTCTTCGGCGGCTTCGCACTGCGAGCCGATTCACTTGGCCATCTAGAGCAGATCGAAAGCTACGCCCCTGGCCGTCAGGTCAGATTCGGAAGTTTAAACTACACGGCCGACATCCGCGGGGACTTGATCTTCGACGGGTTCAAACCACTGCCGAGCGCACCGCACTGTCACGACGAGCATGATCTAGCTCTGCCGCCAAGCAGTGCCCTGGAGGCCGCACCCACGTCGGCTCCGACCCCTAGTTCAGAGCCGGCCGTGCCGATCGAGGACGGGCGGTTGGACGCCGCCTCGGGGGCTGAGATCCCAACGGCGGTTGAGCCGAACACCAGCCCCATACCCTGCAAGACTCGTGACTCCATGGAGCCGGATTCTTCTCCGGACTCCGAACTCTCCGCGCCCCTGCCGAGCGAATCCGATTGGACGCCGATCATGGAGTTCACGGCCGCGGACGTCTTTCAGCACTCGCCTTTCGCCGATATCCTGAAGTCACTGAAGTCTTTCTCTTTATCAGGAGAGCCCTGGCCGGACTACGGTCAGCAAGGTTGGGATTCGGACGATGAAGAAATTCAAAGCCCACCCACCACCCACTTTGTAGCCACTGTCGACAACTTAACCGACATGCTCGACTTTGACTCCGAAGACATCGACGGTATGGACGCCGATGAAGGAGATGATGAAGAACCAGCACCTACTAGGCCCTGGAAAGCCACCTCATCATATGACATATACATGGTGGACACCCCAAAAGAGGGAGTGGGCGATGGAACAGCGGATGATGACCCCTCCAAGAAACAGCAAAAGCGCAGGCGTCAGCGGCGCCGCTCAAAATCCCGCCAACACAAAAACGGCGATTCCAGCACGGGAGATAATAATACCCCGGAAAGCGCCGAAGAACATCCCCCCGAGCAAGATTTAGCACAGGAGGATGGAGAAACCAGCCCTCATGAAAGAGCGGCCGACAGAGAGGTCGATGACGATAATTGTATGCCTCCCTCCGAAGACGAGGCAAGCCTTGACGACGACGAATTCGCCGTGCCAGAGGATCCCGTCGAACAAGAGCGTTTTCAACGCAGGCTTATGGCCACGGCAAGAAGCCTCAAGAAAAAACAGCAATAGCTTAAAGCTGATCAAGATCGGCTAGTCGATAGATGGACTGAAGTCCTTGCGGCCGAAGAGCATAAACCCGAACGCCCCTCCAAGTGCTACTCGAAGCGCAGGTTGCTACCCCGATTAGAGGAGGAAGCACTCGACACGGCCGACAGGCCACCTCGTGGCCGCGACAGAGAGGCCTCATGGCCCTCCACCCAAGCCGCACCCCGTACCAAGGCACGGGAATACGCGCCGGACTTACGCGACATGTTGGAGGACAAGACAAGACAAAACAAGATTGATCTACGGATCGCGTAGGCACCCCACGGCTCGAGACGACAACCGTCACGCCGGCCACAAATTCAGCAGGGCCGAACACGGTAGACAAAGCTCATTGGAGCTACGTCATGATATCGCCCAATACAGAGGCGCCGCACACCCATTGTGCTTCACAGACGAAATAATGGATCATCAAATCCCCGAGGGTTTCAAACCCGTAAACATCGAATCATATGATGGCTCAACAGACCCCGCGGTATGGATCGAGGATTATCTCCTTCATATCCACATGGCCCGCGGTGATGATTTCCACGCCATCAAATACCTCCCACTCAAGCTTAAAGGACCAGCCCGGCAGTGGCTTAATAGCCTGCCAACAGGGGCAATCAGCTGTTGGGAGGACCTGGAAGCCGCATTCCTCGACAATTTCTAGGGCACTTATGTGCGACCCCCAGACGCTGATGACCTAAGCCACGTAATTCAGCAGCCAGACGAATCGGCCATGCAATTCTGGACACGGTTCCTAACAAAGAAAAATCAAATACTCGACTGTCCGGACGCAGAGGCCTTAGCAGCCTTCAAGCATAATATCCGCGACGAGTGGCTTGCCCGTCACCTAGGACAGGAGAAGCAGAAATCTATGGCAGCACTCATGTCACTCATGACCCGCTTTTGCGCGGGAGAAGACAGCTGGCTTGCTCGTAGCAACAACATGACCAAGAACCCTGGTCGTTCGGACACCAGGGACATTAGTGGCAGGTCGCATCGCAACCAGCAGAAGCGCCGCATCAACAACGACAATGCTAAGGATACGACAGTTAATGCCGGATTCAGAGGCTCTAAATCCGGTCAACGGAAAAAGTCATTCAAAAGGAATCCTAGGGGCCCATCCAGCTTGGACCGAATACTCGACCGCTTGTGCCAAATACATGGCATCCCCGAAAAGCCGGCCAATCACACCAACAGGGACTGTTGGGTGTTCAAGCAGGCAGGCAGATTAAGCGGCGACAATGAAGACAAGGGGTTGCATAGCGATGACGACGAGGAGCCCCGGCCGCCGAACAACAATGGACAGAAGGGTTTTCCCCCACAAGTGCGGACGGTGAACATGATATACACCACCCACGTCCTCAAGAGGGAGCGAAAGCGCGCGTTAAGGGACGTATACGCGGTAGAGCCAGTCGCCCCAAAGTTCAACCCATGGTCCTCCTGCCCGATCACCTTTGATCGAAGAGACCATCCCACTAGCATCCGTCATGGCGGATTCGCCGCATTGGTTCTCGACCCAATTATCGACGGATTTCATCTCACTAGAGTCCTTATGGACGGCGGCAGTAGCCTGAACCTGCTTTACTAGGATACAGTGCGGAAAATGGGCATAGATCCCTCGAGGATTAAGCCCACCAAAACGACCTTTAAAGGCGTAATACCAGGTTTAGAGGCCAGCTACACAGGCTCAGTCACACTTGAAGTGGTCTTCGGATCTCCGGATAATTTCTGAAGCGAGAAGTTAATCTTCGACATAGTCCCGTTCCGCAGTGGTTATCATGCACTGCTCGGGCGAACCGCATTTGCCAAGTTCAATGCGGTCCCACACTACGCATACCTTAAGCTCAAGATGCCAGGCCCTCGAGGAGTAATTACGGTCAATGGAAACACCGAACGCTCCCTCCGTACGGAGGAGCACACGGCGGCCCTCGCAGCGGAAGTACAAAGCAGCCTTTCCAGGCAGTTCTCTAGTCCGGCCATTCAACGACCGGACACCGTCAAGCGCGCCTGGAGTAACCTACAACAAGACCGCCTGGCACGCTCCGAGCAGGCGTAGCAATTCGGCCCCGACCCTAACCCTCGCAAAAAGGCGACGCCAGTACTTCGCGTCTATAACTACGCTCTGGAGATACCCTGGGCATAGGGGGAGGGGCACCATCACGGCACGCCCAAAACACGGCTTAAACCGCACTAGGGGCTGCCGATTTTTTACTTTTCTCTTACTTTCAGGACTCTACTCTCCGGAAGGACTGTTCGGCAGTTCAACTACCGCACAAACGATGCAAGAACCAGGAAGCAAACATGCCATGCCGCATTACGGAAATCACAGGTGGTCTCTATCACGAGTAGTATACCTGTTTCGCATACTATTCCGCAGCTTGCCCCTGGAGCAGACATGTTAAATAGTCCAACTTTTCGTTTATCACATTACTTCTATCGTTCTGCTTTGATCGCAGCCATTTTAATGAATAATGCATAGCTTTTGTCTATTTTTTGCATTACCTTTTTTTCCTTAATGACATGTTGCACCCGTACACCTTGGTACGGCCAAAATATGCCAGGGGCTTCAGTACCCCTCAACATGGTGTAAGAAGTCTGAACACTTTCACAAGTGCGTCACCCCGAACTTATAGCATTATATGCATCGGCTCCGAATCATGTCTTGGGTCAATAGTTGGGTTTGCCCGGCTCCTATGTTTTGGTGCCTTATGTTTCGCTATATCGGCTAAGGTAGCACTAGGAGAACCACTGCGATTGTGCCCCAGTTGAGCTGGGCCGAGCACCTCAGTGGAGAAAGCTAAAACTGACCGTCATGATGAGGCGAGAGCTGGTCGCTGTTCGAGAGGTCTTTTCGAGTCCTTAAAGACTTATGCCGCTTAGGGCGAGGAGTCGGCTCTGTCCGGCCAAGGCGTGGATAGCGCTCCGAACTCGGTCTTCCGAATACTAGGGGCTTCGCCGAAATTTAAAATTATAGAATTCTATGGCTAAGTGAGAGTGTTCACGCATTATAGTCCGATTGCCTCATTCGTTGGGCTGAGCGCCTCCCTCGAAGGACCCAAATATGGGAAAAAGAGCGCCCAGGTTTATCCCCGAACACCCCAGCACTAGCGGCAAGGGGGAAGAAGCCGACGACTCGCCATCTCTCAGTATTGATAAACAGCCGCACAGAAGGTAATATTTTAAATTCAAGCAGCATTGCTTAGCACATATGAACAAGTTTTCAGCGCACAGGATAACACGAGCGGGTTTTGTTCAAAAAATACATCCTTGGTACATTCATCCGCAACAAGGAGGGCACCCTTCAGAACATCCTTATAATAATTCTCGGGCTTGCGATGCTCTTTCCCCGGTGGTGGCCCGTCCTTCACAAGCTTCTTCGCATCCAGCTTGCCCCAGTGCACCTTAGCACGGGCAAGGGCCCTATGGGCACCTTCGATGTAGACGGAGCGCTTGATGTCTTCAAGCCTCGGACAGGCCTCCACCAGCCGCCGCACCAGCCCGAAATAGCTCCCAGGCAGGGCCTCTCCAGGCCACAGCCGAACTAGGAGGCCCTTCATGGCCTGTTCGGCCGCCTTGTGGAGCTCGACCAGTTGCTTCAGCTGGTCGCTCAGGGGCACGGGGTGTCCGGCCTCAGTGTACTGCGACCAGAACACCTTCTCCATCGAGCTGCCCTCCTCGGCTCGATAGAATGCGGCGGCATCAGATACATTCCAGGGAAGATCTGCGAACGCTCCTGGAGAGCTCCGGATTCGGGTAAGTAACAGGTAACTCACGTTTATGTGTTTGCTTTGCATAAAGAATGCCTTACCCGTCGCAATCTTCTTCACCTCATCCAACTCCTGGAGGGTCCTTTGGGACTCGGCCTTGGCAGACTTGGCATTCTCTATAGCTGCTGCGAGCTCGGACGCTCGCGTCTTCGAGTCAAGCTCCAAACTCTCATGTTTCTTCATGAGAACCTGGAGCTCTTGCCGCACCTTGCCAACCTTAGCCTCGTACCTCTCCCGCTCGGTGCGCTCCACGGTCGCACTCTTCTCGGCCTCAAGCAGCGCTTGCTTAAGGGTCGCCACCTCAGACGTGGCCCCTACAATAGCCATATCAATCCTGTCATTTTTTGCAATTGCACCTTTTTTATATATATTCAAACAGGGTACTTCTTACCTTCCTTCTCCTCGAGCTGCTTCTTGGCACGCCCGAGCTCTTGCTCGGACTTCTCAAGACTCTGCTTCAGCACGTCAACTTCCGCAGTCAGTGCGGCGGACGCTAGCAGAGAAGCCTGCATACGCATATTGACTCCTTTTGTTAGACTCCTGCGAATTCTTTAATCCTCTATTCGGCTTTTCTTCCCGAACGCCCAACAGAGCATCAGGGGCTACTGTCTATGCGGTAACATTATTTGAACATTCTTTACTTACCTTAAAGCCTGTTAAAAGGCTTGTACAAGCTTCAGTCAGTCCGCTTTTGGCGGACTGAACCTTCTGGATCACCACACTCATAATAGTGCGGTGCCCCTCGTCGATGGAGGCACCTTGGAGTGCCTCCAACATATTGTCCGGCGCCTCCGGTTGGACGGAGGTCACCGGCATGGCAGGCTTGCTCCTCTTGGAAGGAGGTTGCCCGCCGGACTCTGGAACCCTTGAAGATTCCGGAGCTGTGTCCGGCCTTAAGCCGGACTTGTAGCCCTGGGGGCTTTCATCCCCTTTACTCCTGGAGTCCGGGAGGTCGCATTGCGGCGCCTCCAGGACCACCTCCTCCTGGCTTGGAACCTGTTGGGACAACACTTCAGTGTCGTCCACAGGGCGGGGGGATGAAGCCGTCGGAAGCGAGTTTACCTCCGACGGATCCAGTGAGCCGCTCGACGATGTGTCGAGCCGGTCTTTAGGTGGGCTGCATAAACACATTCGACGTAAGGGAAAGTTGTGCAATAAACAAATACTATGAGTCGCTCCGGTATCCGGATACTTACGATTTCGCCAGGGGCTTGGCCCTGGGCTGCCACTCCTCTTTGTCATCGTCGACGTCGGTGGAGCAGTCCGGAGGAAGGGTTTTCCCCTTCTTGGACCCTCCGGCCTCCTCAGAGAGGGCGGCCTTCCTTTTCTTCTCTCCTCCCGCTGGAGAGGGAGAGGTCTCTTCTTCTTCCTCCTCGTCTTCACGAGAGGAAGGCGCTTCGGGACCGTCGGATGACGAGTCCGACACCTCCTGGCGCCAGGCACTCTTTCGAGTCCCCGTGGCCCTTTTCGTGGCCTTCTTCTCCGGCACCACATAGGGCGCCGGAACCAGCAGCTTCGCCAAGCGAGCGTCCGCTGGGCCTTCGGGCAAAGGAGCCGGACAGTTGATCTGTCCGGACGTCACCTCCCAATCCTGTCAAAGATAAGGGAGCTTAGATCCCGCATAGAGTCAAACTATGAAAAACTAATACCTTGTAAAAAGACGAAAACAGCTTACCGCCAGAGCGCGGTGCTGAGCACTGAATCCGCGATCCTCGGCAGCGGATGCGGGAGCCTCGGCGCCCTTGAAAAGCATCCTCCAGGCATCTTCGTACGTCGTGTCGAAGAGCCTGTTAAGAGTTTGATGCTGCGCCGGGTCGAACTCCCAAAGGTTGAAGGCCCGTCGTTGACACGGGAGGATCAGGCGGATGAGCATAACCTGGACTACGTTGACAAGCTTGAGCTTCTTGTCCACCAGGGTTTGGATGCATGTTTGGAGTCCGGTCAGCTCTCCTTTTTTACCCCACGACAGGCCGGTCTCCTTCCAAGAGGTGAGCCGTGTAGGGGGTCCGGACCGAAACTCGGGGGCTACGACCCATTCGGGGTTGCACAGCTCGGTGATGTAGAACCACCCCGACTGCCACCCCTTCAGGGTCTCCACAAAGGAGCCCTCGAGCCACAGGACGTTGGCCATCTTGCCAACCATGGCGCCGCCACACTCCGCTTGGCTGCCGCGCACCACCTTCGGCTTGACGTTGAAGGTCTTTAGCCATAAGCCAAAATGGGGGCGGATGCGGAGGAAAGCCTCGCACACGACAATAAACACCGAGATGTTGAGGACGAAGTTCGGGGCCAGATCATGGAAATCCAGGCTGTAGTAGAACATGAGCCCCCGGACAAATGGATGCAGAGGGAAGCCCAGTCCGCGGAGGAAATGGGGGAGAAATACCACCCTCTCATGAGGCCTAGGAGTGGGGATGAGCTGCCCCTTTTCGGGGAGTCGGTGCGCGATGTCGCTGGCCAGATATCCGGCCTTCCTCAGCTTTTTTATGTGTCCCTCCGTGACGGAGGAGACCATCCACTTGCCTCCTGCTCCGGACATGACTGGAGAAGGTCGAGGTGGTAGTGTGGACTTGGGCACTGGAGCTCGAGTGCGCAAGAATGGATAGGCAGAGGAGGAAGAAGGCGTGGGTGAAAAGGTGGATCCTTATCCCCTTATATGGGCATACGTGATTATGTGTCCCCACCAGCCTGATAAAACTTGCTTATCTCCAAGCGCCGTAATCAAAGGCGCGGTTGGGTTACCCACGCCCGTATTGATGAGAATCCCAAAATGAGGGGGCACGATCTCTGCTTCAACAAGACGTGCCAAGGAAACCGCCTCGCACAACGCGCTGAGGTGGGATAATTAAATGGATAAAGGCTTGGCCGTGGCGTGTTGCACCACGGAATACGTCAGCAGATTAGATTTGTGTCAATATTATTATCCTCTCTATGGCAATATGTGGAAACTTATTTTGCAGAGCCGGACACTATCTTTGTGTTCAAGATCTTCTATGAAGTATTTGGAGGAGGAACCCGCCTTGCAATGCCAAAGACAATTTGCGCGCCGGACTCGTCGTCATTGAAGCCTGGTTCAGGGGCTACTGAGGGAGTCCTGGATTAGGGGGTGTTTGGATAGCCGAACTATACCTTCAAGCCGGACTCCTGAACTATGAAGATACAAGATTGAAGACTCCGTCCTGTGTCCGGAAGGGACTTTCCTTGGCGTGGAAGGAAAGCTTGGCGATACGGATGTTCAGATCTCCTACCATTATAACCAACTCTATGTAACCCTAACCCTATCCGGTGTCTATATAAACTGGAGGGTTTTAGTCCATAGGACAACATACACATCAACAATCATACCATATGCTAGCTTCTAGGGTTTAGCCTCTCTGATCTCGTGGTAGATCAACTCTTGAAATACCGATACCATCAATATTAATCAAGCAGGACGTAGGGTTTTACCTCCATCGAGAGGGCCCAAACCTGGGTAAAACTTCGTGTCCCCTGCCTCCTGTTACCATCCGGCCTAGACGCACAGTTCGGGACCCCCTACCCGAGATTCACCGGTTTTGACACCGACAAAGACCATAGAAGGTTTTATTCATGTAAACAGAACAACTATTATTCTCTGACTTAAATGAATAACCGTATCGCAATAAACATGACCCAATCATATTTATGCTCACCGCAATCACCAAATAACATTTATTTAGTTCCAATACTAATCCCGAAGGTAGAGGGAGTATGTGATGGTGATCTTATCAACCTTGGAATCACTTCCTCGCCCTCAACTAGTCTTTGTTCATTTTGTAACTCTTGTTTCAAGTTACTAATCATAGCAACTGAACTAGTATCAAATACCCAATGGCTACTATGAACACTAGTAAAGTACACATCTAACATGTATATCATATATACTTTTTGTTCACTTTGCCATCCTTCTTATCCGCCAAGTATTTGGGGCAGTTATGCTTCTAGTGACCATTTCCTTTGTAGTAGAAGCACTTAGTTTCAGGCTTGGGTCTAGCTTTGGGCTTCTTCATGGGATGGCAACTTGCTTGCCATTCTTCTTGAAGTTCCCTTTCTTTCCCTTGCCCTTTTACTTGAAACTAGTAGTCTTGTCAACCATCAACACTTGATGTTTTTCTTGATTTCTACCTTCGCCGATTTTAGCATCGCGAAGAGCTCGGGAATCGTTTTCGTTATCCCTTGCATATTATAGTTCATCACAAAGTTCCAGTAACTTGGTGATAGTGACTAGAGAACTTTGTCAATCACTATCTTATATGGAAGATCAACTCCCACTTGATTCAAGTGATTATAGTACCCAAACATTCTGAGCACATGCTCACTAGCTGAGCTATTCTCCTCCATCTTGTAGGCAAAGTATTTTGTCAGAGGTCTTATACCTCTTGACAAGGGCATGAGTCTAAAATACCAATTTCAGCTCTTGGAACATCTCATATGCTCTGTGGCGTTCCAAACGTTTTTGAAATCCCGGTTCTAAGCCGTAAAGCATGGTGCACTAAACTATCAAGTAGTCATCATACCGAGCTTGTCAAACGTTCATAACGTCTGCATCTGCTCCTGCAATAGGTCTATCACTTAGTGGTGCATCAAGGACATAATTCTTCTGTGCAGCAACGAGGATAATCCTCAGATCACGGATCCAGTCCGCATCATTACTACTATCATCTTTCAACTTAGTTTTCTCAAGGAACATATGAAAAATAAAACAGGGGAGCTATACGCGAGCTATTGATCTATAACATAGAGATGCAAAAAACTATCAGGTACTAAGTTCATGATAAATTAAAGTTCAATTAATCATATTACTTAAGAACTCCCACTTAGATAGACATCTCTCTAATCATCTAAATGATCATGTGATCCATATCAACTAAACCATGTCCGATCATCACGTGAGATGGAGTAGTTTTCAATGGTGAACATCACTATGTTGATCATATCTACTATATGATTCATGTTTGGCCTTTCGGTCTCAGTGTTCCGAGGCCATATCTGCATATGCTAGGCTCGTCAAGTTTAACCCGAGTATTCTGCGTGTGCAAAACTGGCTTGCACCCATTGTATGTGAACGTAGAGCTTATCACACCCGATCATCACGTGGTGTCTCGGCACGATGAACTGTAGCAACGGTGCATACTCATGGAGAACACTTATACCTTGAAATTTTAGTAAGAGATCATCTTATAATGCTACTGCCATACTAAGCAAAATAAGATGCATAAAAGATAAACATCACATGCAATCAAAATATGTGACATGATATGGCCATCATCATCTTGTGCCTTCGATCTCCATCTCCAAAGCATCGTCATGATCTCCATCGTCACTGGCTTGACACCTTGATCCCCATCGTAGCATCGTTGTCGTCTTGCCAACTATTGCTTCTACGACTATCGCTACCGCTTAGTGATAAAGTAAAGCAATTACATGGCGATTGCATTTCATACAATAAAGCGACAACCATAAGGCTCCTGCTAGTTGCCGATAACAGTTAGAAAACATGATCATCTCATACAACAATTTATATCTCATCACGTCTTGACCATATCACATCACAAGATGCCCTGCAAAAACAAGTTAGACGTCCTCTACTTTGTTGTTGCAAGTTTTACGTGGCTGCTACGGGCTTCTAGCAAGAACCATTCTTACCTACGCATCAAAACCACAACGATTTTTCGTCAAGTGTGCTGTTTTAACCTTCAACAAGGATCGGGCATAGTCAAACTCGATTCAACTGAAGTTGGAGAAATAGACACCCACTAGCCATCTATGTGCGAAGCACGTTGGTAGAACCAGTCTCATGAACGCGGTCATGTAATGTCGGTCCGCTCCGCTTCATCCAATAATACCGCCAAATCAAAGTAAGACGTTGCTGGTAAGCAGTCTGACTATTATCACCCACAACTCATTGTGTTCTACTCGTGCATATAACACCTACGCATAGACCTGACTCTGATACCACTAATGGGGAACGTAGTATTTCGAAAAAAATCCTACGATCACGCAAGATCTATCTAAGTGAAGCATAGCAACGAGCGGGGAGAGTGTGTCCACGTACCCTCATAGACCAAAAGCGGAAGCGTTTAGTAACGCGGTTGATGTAGTCGAACGTCTTCGCGATCCAACCGATCCAAGCACCGAACGTACGGCACCTCAGCGTTCAGCACACGTTCAGCTGCTACCTCTTGAGCACTGTGTTAGTTTTCCCTTGAAGAGGAAAGGGTTATGCAGCAAAGTAGCGTAAGTATTTCCCTCAGTTTTTGAGAACCAAGGTATCAATCTAGTAGGAGACTACACGCAAGTCCCTCGTACCTGCACAAACAAATAAGAACCTCGCAACCAACACGATAATGGGGTTGTCAATCCCTTCACGGTCACTTACGAGAGTGAGATCTGGTAGAGATAACAATAATAATATTAATATTTTTGGTATTTTTATGATATAGATTGTAATATAAAGATTGTAAAATAAACGGCGACAGAAATAGCTAATTGACGGGAAATTAATATAATGGAGAGTAGACCCGGGGGCCATAGGTTTCACTAGTGGCTTCTCTCAAGATAGCATAAGTATTACGGTGGGTGAACAAATTACTGTCGAGCAATTGATAGAAAAGTGCATAATTATGAGAATATCTAGGCATGATCATGTATATAGGCATCACGTCCACGACAAGTCGACCGAAACGATTCTGCATCTACTACTATTACTCCACACATCGACCGCTATCTAGCATGCATCTAGAGTATTAAGTTCATAAGAACAGAGTAACGCATTAGGCAAGATGAAATGATGTAGAGGGATAAACTCAAGCAATATGATATAAACCCCATCTTTTTATCCTCGATGGCAACAATACAATACGTGCCTTGCTGCCCCTGCTGTCACTTGGAAAGGACACTGCAAGATTGAACCCAAAGCTAAGCACTTCTCCCATTGCAAGAAAGATCAATCTATTAGGCTAGGCCAAACCAAAATGATAATTCGAAGAGACTTGCATATATAACCAATCGTACATAAAAGATTTCAGAGAAGAATCAAATACTGTTCATAGATAAACTTGATCATAAATCCACAATTCATCGGATCTCGACAAACACACCACAAAAAGAGTTACATCGAATAGATCTCCAAGAAGATCGAGGAGAACATTGTATTGAGATCCAAAGAGAGAGAAGAAGCCATCTAGCTAATAACTATGGACCTGAAGGTCTGTGGTAAACTACTCACACATCATCGGAGAGGCTATGGTGTTGATGTAGAAGCCCATCGTGATCGATTCCCCCTCCGGCGGAGCTCCGGAAAAGGCCCCAAGATGGGATTTCTTGGGTACAGAAGGTTGCGACGATGGAAATAGGGTTTTGTGGTGCTCCTGGATGTTTTCGGGGTATATGGACATATATAGGAGGAAGAAGTAGGTCGGTGGAGCCACGAGGGGCCCACGAGGGTGGGGGCACACCCAGGGGGCAGGCGCGCCTCCCTGCCTCGTGGCCTCCTCGTTGATTTCTTGACGTCCACTCCAAGTCCTCTGGATCATGTTTGTTCCAAAAATAACTCTCCCGAAGGTTTCATTCCGTTTGATATTCCTTTTCTGTGAAACACTGAAATAGGCAAAAAATAGCAGTTTGCACTGGGCCTTGGGTTAGTAGGTTAGTCCCAAAAATAGTATAAAAGTGTATAAATAAGCCCATTAACATCCAAAACAGATAATATAATATCATGGAACAATAAAAAATTATAGATACGTTGGAGACATATCAAGCATCCCCAAGCTTAATTCCTGCTCATCGTTGAGTAGGTAAATGATAAAAACAGAATTTTTGATGTGGAATGCTACCTAGCATAATTCTCAATGTAATTTTCTTTATTGTGGCATGAATGTTCAGATCTGAAAGATTCGAGACAAAAGTTTAATATTGACATAAAAATAATAATATTTCAAGCATACTAACAAAGCAATTATGTCTTCTCAAAATAACAAGGCCAAAGAAAGTTATCCCTACAAAATCATATAGTCTGGCTATGCTCTATCTTCACCACACAAAATATTTAAATCATGCACAACCCCGATGACAAGCCAAGCAATTGTTTCCTACTTTTGATGTTCTCAAACTTTTTCAATCTTCACGCAATACATGAGCGTGAGCCATAGACATAGCACTATAGGTGGAAAAGAATGGTGGTTGTGGAGAAGACAAAAAGAAGAAGATAGTCTAACATCAACTAGGCGTATCAATGGGCTATGGAGATGCCCATCAATAGATATCAATGTGAGTGAGTAGGTATTGCCATGCAAGTGATGCACTAGAGCTATAAGTGTATGAAAGCTCAAAAAGAAACTAAGTGGGTGTGCATCCAACTTGCTTGCTCATGAAGACCAAGGGCATTTTGAGGAAGCCCATCATTGGAATATACAAGCCATGTTCTATAACATAAAATTCCCACTAGTAGATGAAAATGATAACATAGGAGACTCTCTATTATGAAGATCATGGTGCTACTTTGAAGCACAAGTGTGGTAAAAGAATAGTAACATTGCCCCTTCTCTCTTTTTCTCTCATTTTTTTATTTGGCCTTTTCTCTTTTTTTATGGCCTCTTTTTTTCTCTTTTTTTTTCTTTTTTCGTAGGGAGTCTCATCCTGACTTGTGGGGGAATCATAGTCTCCATCATCCTTTCCTCACATGGGACAATGCTCTAATAATGATGATCATCACACTTTATTTACTTACAACTCAATTATTAGAACAAAATATGACTCTATGTGAATGCCTCCGGCGGTGTACCGGGATGTGCAATGACCCGTGAGTGACATGTATGAAAGAACTATGAATGGTGGCTTTGCCACAAATACGATGTCAACTACATGATCATGCAAAGCAATATGACAATGATGAAGCGTGTCATAATAACGGAACGGTGGAAAGTTGCATGGCAATATATCTCGGAATGGCTATGGAAATGCCATAATAGGTAGGTATGGTGGCTGTTTTGAGTAAGGTATATGGTGGGTTTTGAAGGAAATATGCCCTAGAGGCAATAATAAAGTTATTATTTATTTCCTTATAATCATGATAAATGTTTATTATTCATGCTAGAATTGTATTAACCGGAAACATAATACATGTGTGAATACATAGACAAACAAAGTGTCACTAGTATGCCTGTACTTGACTAGCTCGTTAATCAAAGATGGTTATGTTTCCTAACCATGAGCAATGAGTTGTTATTTGATTAACGAGGTCTCATCATTAGTTGAATGATCTGATTGACATGACCCATTCCATTAGCTTAGCACACGATCGTTTAGTATGTTGCTATTGCTTTCTTCATGACTTATACATGTTCCTATGACTATGAGATTATGCAACTCCCGTTTGCCGGAGGAACACTTTGGGTGCTACCAAACGTCACAACATAACTGGGTGATTATAAAGGAGCATTACAGGTGTCTCTGAAGGTAGATGTTGGGTTGGCGTATATCGAGATTAGGATTTGTCACTCCGATTGTCGGAGAGGTATCTCTGGGCCCTCTCGGTAATACACATCACATAAGCCTTGCAAGCATTACAACTAATATGTTAGTTGTGAGATGATGTATTATGGAACGAGTAAAGAGACTTGCCGATAACGAGATTGAACTAGGTATTGGATACTGACGATCGAATCTCGGGCAAGTAACATACCGATGACAAAGGGAACAACGTATGTTGTTATGCGGTCTGACCGATAAAGATCTTCATAGAATATGTAGGAGCCAATATGGGCATCCAGGTCCCGCTATTGGTTATTGACCGGAGACGTGTCTCGGTCATGTCTACATTGTTCTCGAACCCGTAGGGTCCACACGCTTAAGGTTACGATGACAGTTACATTATGAGTTTATGCATTTTGATGTACCGAAGGTTGTTCGGAGTCCCGGATGTGATCATGGACATGACGAGGAGTCTCGAAATGGTCGAGACGTAAAGATTTATATATTGGAAGCCTATGTTTGGATATCGGATGTATTCCGGGTGAAATCGGGATTTTACCGGAATACCGGGAGGGTTACCGGAATCCCCCGAGAGCTATATGGGCCATAGTGGGCCTTGGTGGAAAAGAGAAGAGGCTGCCCTAGATGGGCTGTGCGCCTCCCCCTTCCCCTAGTCCTATTAGGACTAGGAGAGGTGGCCGGCCCCCTCCTCCTCTTTTCCCCCTCCGCGAATCCTATTCCGACTAGGATTGGGGGGGGGGAATCCTACTCCTAGAGGGAGTAGGACTCTCCTGCACCCTCGTCCTTGGCCGGCCAGCCTCCCCCCTCTACTCCTTTATATACGGAGGCAGGGGGCACCTCTAGACACACAAGTTGATCCACGTGATCTATTCCTTAGCCGTGTGCGGTGCCCCCTGCCACCATATACCTCGATAATACTGTAGCGGAGTTTAGGCGAAGCCCTGCTGCTGTAGTACATCAAGATCGTCACCACGCCGTCGTGCTAACGGAACTCTTCCCCGACACTTTGCTGGATCGGAGTCCGGGGATCGTCATCGAGCTGAACGTGTGCTCGAACTCGGAGGTGCCGTAGTTTCGGTGCTTGATCGGTTGGATCGTGAAGACGTACGACTACTTCCTCTACGTCGTGTCATCGCTTCCGCAGTCGGTCTGCGTTGGGTACGTAGACAACACTCTTCCCCTCGTTGCTATGCATCACATGATCTTGCGTATGCGTAGGATTTTTTTTGAAATTACTACGAAACCCAACAGTGGTATCAGAGCCAGGTTATTTATGTTGATGTTATATGCACGAGTAGAACACAAGTGAGTTGTGGACGATACAAGTCATACTGCCTACCAGCATGTCATACTTTGGTTCGGCGGTATTGTTGGACGAGACGACCCGGACCAACCTTACGCGTACGCTTACGCGAGACCGGTTCCCTCGACGTGCTTTGCACAGAGATGGCTTGCGGGCGACTGTCTCTCCAACTTTAGTTGAACCGAGTGTGGCTACGCCCGGTCCTTGCGAAGGTTAAAACGGAGTCTATTTGACAAACTATCGTTGTGGTTTTGATGCGTAGGTGAGATTGGTTCTTACTTAAGCCCGTAGCAGCCACGTAAAACATGCAACAACAAAGTAGAGGACGTCTAACTTGTTTTTGCAGGGCATGTTGTGATGTGATATGGTCAAGGCATGATGCTGAATTTTATTGTATGAGATGATCATGTTTTGTAACCGAGTTATCGGCAACTGGCAGGAGCCATATGGTTGTCGCTTTATTGTATGCAATGCAATCGCGATGTAATGCTTTACTTTATTACTAAACGGTAGTGATAGTCGTGAAAGCATAAGATTGGCGAGACGACAACGATGCTACGATGGAGATCAAGGTGTCGCGCCGGTGACGATGGTGATCATGACGGTGCTTCGGAGATGGAGATCACAGGCACAAGATGATGATGGCCATATCATATCACTTATATTGATTGCATGTGATGTTTATCTTTTATGCATCTTATCCTGCTTTGATTGACGGTAGCATTATAAGATGATCTCTCACTAAATTATCAAGAAGTG
This sequence comes from Triticum urartu, assembly GCF_056163025.1. NCBI lineage: Eukaryota > Viridiplantae > Streptophyta > Magnoliopsida > Poales > Poaceae > Triticum > Triticum urartu. Next base: position 106,110,195 of record NC_141875.1, on the reverse strand, counting down.
TTCTCCCTGAGTATGCACCGTTGCGAAAGTTCTTCGTGCTGAGACACCACGTGATGATCGGGTGTGATAGGCTCTACGTTCAAATACAACGGGTGCAAAACAGTTGCGCACGCAGAATACTCAGGTTATACTTGACGAGCCAAGCATATACAGATATGGCCTCGGAACACGGAGACCAAAAGGTCGAGCGTGAATCATATAGTAGATATGATCAACATAATGATGTTCACCGATGAAACTACTCCATCTCACGTGATGATCGGACATGGTTTAGTTGATTTGGATCACGCGATCACTTGATTAGAGGGATGTCGATCTAAGTGGGAGTTCTTAAGTAATATGATTAATTGAACTTAAATTTATCATGAACTTAGTCCCTGATAGTATCTTGCTTGTTTATGTTGATTGTAGATAGATGGCTCGTGCTGTTGTTCCGTTGAATTTTAATGCGTTCCTTGAGAAAGCAAAGTTGAAAGATGATGGTAGCAATTACACGGACTGGGTCCGTAACTTGAGGATTATCCTCATTGCTGCACAGAAGAATTACGTACTGGAAGCACCGCTGGGTGCCAGGCCTGCTGCTGGAGCAACGCCAGATGTTATGAACGTCTGGCAGAGCAAAGCTGATGACTACTCGATAGTTCAGTGTCCATGCTTTACGGCTTAGAATCGGGACTTCAACGACGTTTTGAACGTCATGGAGCATATGAGATGTTCCAGGAGTTGAAGTTGATATTTCAAGCAAATGCCCGGATTGAGAGATATGAAGTCTCCAATAAGTTCTATAGCTGCAAGATGGAGGAGAACAGTTCTGTCAGTCAGCATATACTCAAAATGTCTGGGTATAATAATCACTTGATTCAATTGGGAGTTAATCTTCTAGATGATTGCGTCATTGACAGAATTCTCCAATCACTGCCACCAAGCTACAAGAGCTTCGTGATGAACTATAATATGCAAGGGATGAACAAGACTATTCCCGAGCTCTTCGCGATGCTGAAAGCTGCGGAGGTAGAAATCAAGAAAGAGCATCAAGTGTTGATGGTCAACAAGACCACTAGTTTCAAGAAAAAGGGCAAAGGAAAGAAGAAGGGGAACTTCAAGAAGAACAGCAAGTCAGTTGCTGCTCAAGAGAAGAAACCCAAGTCTGGACCTAAGCCTGAAACTGAGTGCTTCTACTGCAAGCAGACTGGTCACTGGAAGCGGAACTGCCCCAAGTATTTGGCGGATAAGAAGGATGGCAAAGTAAACAAAGGTATATGTGATATACATGTTATTGATGTGTACCTTACTAATGCTCGCAGTAGCACCTGGGTATTTGATACTGGTTCTGTTGCTAATATTTGCAACTCGAAACAGGGGCTACGGATTAAGCGAAGATTGGCTAAGGACGAGGTGACGATGCGCGTGGGAAACGGTTCCAAAGTCGATGTGATCGCGGTCGGCACGCTACCTCTACATCTACCTTCGGGATTAATATTAGACCTAAATAATTGTTATTTGGTGCCAGCGTTGAGCATGAACATTATATCTGGATCTTGTTTAATGCGAGACGGTTATTCATTTAAATCAGAGAATAATGGTTGTTCTATTTATATGAGTAATATCTTTTATGGTCATGCACCCTTGAAGAGTGGTCTATTCTTATTGAATCTCGATAGTAGTAATACACATATTCATAATGTTGAAGCCAAAAGATGCAGAGTTGATAATGGAAGTGCAACTTATTTGTGGCACTGTCGTTTAGGTCATATCGGTATAAAGCGCATGAAGAAACTCCATACTGATGGACTTTTGGAACCACTTGATTATGAATCACTTGGTACTTGCGAACCGTGCCTCATGGGCAAGATGACTAAAACACCGTTCTCCGGTACTATGGAGAGAGCAACAGATTTGTTGGAAATCATACATACCGATGTATGTGGTCCGATGAATATTGAGGCTCGTGGCGGATATCGTTATTTTGTCACCTTCACAGATGATTTAAGCAGATATGGGTATATCTACTTAATGAAACATAAGTCTGAAACATTTGAAAAGTTCAAAGAATTTCAGAGTGAAGTTGAAAATCATCGTAACAAGAAAATAAAGTTTCTACGATCTGATCGTGGAGGAGAATATTTGAGTTACGAGTTTGGTGTACATTTGAAAAACTGTGGAATAGTTTCGCAACTCACGCCACCCGGAACACCACAACGTAATGGTGTGTCCGAACGTCGTAATCGTACTTTACTAGATATGGTGCGATCTATGATGTCTCTTACTGATTTACCACTATCATTTTGGGGTTATGCTCTAGAGACGGCCGCATTCACGTTAAATAGGTCACCATCAAAATCCGTTGAGACGACGCCTTATGAACTGTGGTTTGGCAAGAAACCAAAGTTGTTGTTTCTTAAAGTTTGGGGCTGCGATGCTTATGTGAAAAAGCTTCAACCTGATAAGCTCGAACCCAAATCGGAGAAATGTGTCTTCATAGGATATCCAAAGGAAACTATTGGATACACCTTCTATCACAGATCCGAAGGCAAGACTTTTGTTGCTAAATTCGGAAACTTTCTTGAGAAGGAGTTTCTCTCGAAAGAAGTGAGTGGGAGGAAAGTAGAACTTGACGAGGTAACTGTACCTACTCCCTTGTTGGAAAGTAGTACATCACAGAAAATTGTTTCTGCGACACCTACACCAATAAGTGAGGAAGTTAATGATAATGATCATGAAACTTCAGAACAAGATACTACTGAACCTCGTAGATCAACCAGAATAAGATCCGCACCAGAGTGGTACGGTAATCCAGTTCTGGAAGTCATGCTACTAGATCATGATGAACCTACGAACTATGAAGAAGCGATGGTGAGCCCAGATTCCGCAAAGTGGCTTGAAGCCATGAAATCTGAGATGGGATCCATGTATGAGAACAAAGTATGGACTTTGGTTGACTTGCCCGACGATCGGCAAGCAATTGAGAATAAATGGATCTTCAAGAAGAAGACTGACGCTGATGGTAATGTTACTGTCTACAAAGCTCGACTTGTCGCGAAAGGTTTTCGACAAGTTCAAGGGATTGACTACGATGAGACCTTCTCACCCGTAGCGATGCTTAAGTCCGTCCGAATCATGTTAGCGATTGCCGCATTTTATGATTATGAAATTTGGCAGATGGATGTCAAAACTGCATTCCTGAATGGATTTCTGGAAGAAGAGTTGTATATGATGCAACCGGAAGGTTTTGTCGATCCAAAGGGAGCTAACAAAGTGTGCAAGCTCCAGCGATCCATTTATGGACTGGTGCAAGCCTCTCGGAGTTGGAATAAACGTTTTGATAGTGTGATCAAAGCATTTGGTTTTATACAGACTTTCGGAGAAGCCTGTATTTACAAGAAAGTGAGTGGGAGCTCTGTAGCATTTCTGATATTATATGTGGATGACATATTGCTAATTGGGAATGATATAGAATTTCTGGATAGCATAAAGGGATACTTGAATAAAAGTTTTTCAATGAAAGACCTCGGTGAAGTTGCTTACATATTAGGCATTAAGATCTATAGAGATAGATCAAGACGCTTAATTGGACTTTCACAAAGCACATACCTTGACAAAATTTTGAAGAAGTTCAAAATGGATCAAGCAAAGAAAGGGTTCTTGCCTGTGTTACAAGGTGTGAAATTGAGTAAGACTCAATGCCCGACCACTGCAGAAGGTAGAGAGAATATGAAAGATGTTCCCGATGCATCAGCCATAGGATCTATCATGTATGCAATGCTATGTACCAGACCTGATGTGTGCCTTGCTATAAGTTTAGCAGGGAGGTACCAAAGTAATCCAGGAATGGATCACTGGACAGCGGTCAAGAACATCCTGAAACACCTGAAAAGGACTAAGGATATGTTTCTCGTATATGGAGGTGACAAAGAGCTCACCGTAAAAGGTTACGTTGATGCAAGCTTTGACACTGATCCGGACGATTCTAAATCGCAAACCGGATACGTGTTTACATTAAACGGTGGAGCTGTCAGTTGGTGCAGTTCTAAACAAAGCGTCGTAGCGGGATCTACATGTGAAGCGGAGTACATAGCTGCTTCGGAAGCAGCGAACGAAGGAGTCTGGATGAAAGAGTTCATATCCGATCTAGGTGTCATACCTAATGCATCGGGTCCAATGAAAATCTTTTGTGACAATACTGGTGCAATTGCCTTGGCAAAGGAATCCAGATTTCACAAAAGGACCAAACACATCAAGAGACGCTTCAACTCCATCCGGGATCTAGTCCAGGTGGGAGACATAGAGATTTGCAAGATACATACGGATCTGAATGTTGCAGACCCGTTGACTAAGCCTCTTCCACGAGCAAAACATGATCAGCACCAAAGCTCCATGGGTGTTAGAATCATTACAGTGTAATCTAGATTATTGACTCTAGTGCAAGTGGGAGACTGAAGGAAATATGCCCTAGAGGCAATAATAAAGTTATTATTTATTTCCTTATAATCATGATAAATGTTTATTATTCATGCTAGAATTGTATTAACCGGAAACATAATACATGTGTGAATACATAGACAAACAAAGTGTCACTAGTATGCCTCTACTTGACTAGCTCGTTAATAAAAGATGGTTATGTTTCCTAACCATGAACAATGAGTTGTTATTTGATTAACGAGGTCACATAATTAGTTGAATGATCTGATTGACATGACCCATTCCATTAGCTTAGCACACGATCGTTTAGTATGTTGCTATTGCTTTCTTCATGACTTATACATGTTCCTATGACTATGAGATTATGCAAATCCCGTTTGCCGGAGGAACACTTTGGGTGCTACCAAACGTCACAACGTAACTGGGTGATTATAAAGGAGCATTACAGGTGTCTCCGAAGGTAGATGTTGGGTTGGCGTATATCGAGATTAGGATTTGTCACTCCGATTGTCGGAGAGGTATCTCTGGGCCCTCTCGGTAATACACATCACATAAGCCTTGCAAGCATTACAACTAATATGTTAGTTGTGAGATGATGTATTACGGAACGAGTAAAGAGACTTGCCGATAACGAGATTGAACTAGGTATTGGATACCGACGATCGAATCTCGGGCAAGTAACATACCGATGACAAAGGGAACAACGTATGTTGTTATGCGGTCTGACCGATAAAGACTTCGTAGAATATGTAGGAGCCAATATGGGCATCCAGGTCCCGCTATTGGTTATTGACCGGAGACGTGTCTCGGTCATGTCTACATTGTTCTCGAACCCGTAGGGTCCGCACGCTTAAGGTTACGATGACAGTTACATTATGAGTTTATGCATTTTGATGTACCAAAGGTTGTTCGGAGTCCCGGATGTGATCATGGACATGACGAGGAGTCTCAAAATGGTCGAGATGTAAAGATTGATATATTGGAAGCCTATGTTTGGATATCGGATGTATTCCGGGTGAAATCGGGATTTTTCCGAAATACCGGGAGGGTTACCGGAACCCCCCGGGAGCTATATGGGCCATAGTGGGCCTTGGTGGAAAAGAGAAGAGGCTGCCCTAGATGGGCTGTGCGCCTCCCCCTTCCCCTAGTCCTATTAGGACTAGGAGAGGTGGCCGGCCCCCTCCTCCTCTTTTCCCCCTCCGCGAATCCTATTCCGACTAGGATTGGGGGGGGGGAATCCTACTCCTAGAGGGAGTAGGACTCTCCTGCGCCCTCGTCCTTGGCCGGCCAGCCTCCCCCCTCTACTCCTTTATATACGGAGGCAGGGGGCACCTCTAGACACACAAGTTGATCCACGTGATCTATTCCTTAGCCGTGTGCGGTGCCCCCTGCCACCATATACCTCGATAATACTGTAGCGGAGTTTAGGCGAAGCCCTGCTGCTGTAGTACATCAAGATCGTCACCACGCCGTCGTGCTGACGGAACTCTTCCCCGACACTTTGCTGGATCGGAGTCCGGGGATCGTCATCGAGCTGAACGTGTGCTCGAACTCGGAGGTGCCGTAGTTTCGGTGCTTGATCGGTTGGATCGTGAAGACGTACGACTACTTCCTCTACGTCGTGTCATCGCTTCCGCAGTCGGTCTGCGTTGGGTACGTAGACAACACTCTTCCCCTCGTTTCTATGCATCACATGATCTTGCATGTGCGTAGGAAATTTTTTGAAATTACTACGAAACCCAACAGGTTTATGGTACCGACGAAAGTTGCGCGGTACTAGAGAGGCTAGTAATGGTGGAAGGGTGAGAGTGCGTATAATCCATGGACTCAACATTAGTCATAAAGAACTCACATACTTATTGCAAAAAATTATTAGTTACCGAAACAAAGTACTACACGCATGCTCCTAGGGGGATAGATTGGTAGGAAAAGACCATAGCTCGTCCTCGACCGCCACCCATAAGGAAGACAATCAATAAATAAATCATGCTCCGACTTCATCACATAACGGTTCACCATACGTGCATGCTACGGGAATCACAAACTTTAGAACAAGTATTTCTCAAATTCACAACTACTCAACTAGCATGACTCTAATATCACCATATTCATATCTCAAAACAATCATCAAGTATCAAACTTCTCATAGTATTCAATGCACTTTTTATGATAGTTTTTATTATACCCATCTTGGATGCCTATCATATTAGGACTAATTTCATAACCAAAGCAAATTACCATGCTGTTCTAAAGGAATTTCAAAATAATATAAGTGAAGCATGAGAGATCAATAATTTCTATAAAATAAAACTACCACCGTGCTCTAAAAGATATAAGTGAAGCACTAGAGCAAAATTATCTAGCTCAAAAGATATAAGTGAAGCACATAGAGTATTCTAATAAATTCCAATTCATGTGTGTCTCTCCCAAAAAGGTGTGTACAGCAAGGATGATTGTGGTAAACTAAAAGGCAAAGACTCAAATCATACAAGACGCTCCAGGCAAAACACATATCATGTGGTGAATAAAAATATAGCCTCAAGTAAAGTTACCGATAGAAGAAGACGAAAGAGGGGATGCCTTCCGGGGCATCCCCAAGCTTAGGATTTTGGTTGTCCTTGAATTTGACCTTGGGGTGCCTTGGTCATCCCCAAGCTTAGGCTCTTTCCACTCCTTATTCCATAATCCATCAAATCTTTACCCAAACTTGGAAACTTCACAACACAAAACTTAAACAGAAAATCTCATGAAGCTTCGTTAGTATAAGAAAACAAACCACCACTTAAGGTACTGTAATTAACTCATTCTTAATTTATATTGGTGTTAAACCCACTGTATTCCAACTTCTCTATGGTTCATAACCTCCGATACTAGTCATAGATTCATCAAAATAAGCAAACAACACGTGAAAAACAGAATCTGTCAAAAACAGAACAGTCTGTAGTAATCTGTATGTTTCGAATACTTATCTAACCCCAAAAATTATAAAATAAATTTCTCAACGTGAGGAATTTACCTATTAATTATCTGAAAAAAGAATCAACCTAATCGCACTCTCCAGTAAAAAATGGCAGCAAATCTCGTGAGCGCTAAAGTTTCTGTTTTTTACAGCAAGATCGCAAAGATTTTCCCCAAGTCTTCCCAAAGGTTCTACTTGGCACAAACACTAATTAAAAGCATAAAACCACATATAAACAGAGGATATTTGAATTATTTATTACTAAACAGAACCAAAAAGCAAGAAACAAAAATAAAATTAGGTTGCCTCCCAACAAGCGCTATCGTTTAACGCCCCTAGCTAGGCAAAGAAGTAAGAATAGGTCTAGGTATTATCATCTTTGGTATGCAATTCTTCAATAGAACATTTATAACCCTTGGGAGTTTCCTTATTTTTATTAATGATCAAACTCCTAGGAAAGAAATCAAGAAATTCATTTGTAGCAAAAGGTTCTTTAAGGATATTGAAGAAGTTGAGGTGAACACTTATAGATTTGAGATCCGCAATTTCCTTACTAGAAGTTTCACCCTTATTTTTAGGACCATACATAAATTTGGCAACCTTGGTAGTAGGAGGATTTGGAGTATTTTTAACGGATGAAAAGGCAGATCCTAAATTATAATAATATCCTCAAGTTTACCAATTCTTGTGGAATCTAGACCTATTCTTTCGTTAACTATAGGTTCTTTTTCTTTAAAAAAATTCAGAGTAGCTCCTACCTTAGACCCATATTGAGTGATTTGGTTGTGGATCTTTTTATCCAAATTTTCAATCAACTCCACAGAGGCAACTTTATTTTCAATAATTTCAAGCCTTCGCATCACATGTTCCAAAGTTAAAATAGTTCCATTAACCAAGAGAGGTGGTGGGCCAAACAAATCTATCATAGCATTATAAGAATCAAAAGTATGGCTACCCAAGAAATTCCCTCCGGTAACGGTATCAAGAATATATCTGTTCCAAGGGTTGATGCCTACATAAAGATTGCGAAGAAGAACGGAAGTGGACAGCTTCCTAGAGGATCTATTCTGAGCATTGCAAATTCTATACCAAGCATCTTTTAAATTTTCTCCCTCCCTTTGTTTAAAATTGAGAACTTCATGCTCGGGAGTACTAACAACGATAGGAGAATTAGCCATAACGACACACGGCGACACAAGAAGCAAGCAAAAAAGAGGCGAACGGAAAAGAGGGCGAATAAAACGGCAAGGGTGAAGTGGGGGAGAGGAAAACGAGAGGCAAATGGCAAAGAATGTAATGAGAGGGATAAGAGTTTGTGATGGGTACTTGTTATGTCTTGACTTGTGAGTAGATCTCCCCAGCAACTGCGCCAAAAATCCGTCTTGCTACCTCTTGAGCACCGCGTTGGTTTTTCCTTGAAGAGGAAAGGGTGATGCAGCAAAGTAGCGTAAGTATTTCCCTCAGTTTTTGAGTACCAAGGTATCAATCCAGTTGGAGACTACACGCAATGCCCTCACAAATAAGAACCCCGCAACCAGCGCAATAAAGGGGTTGTCAATCCCTTCACGTTCACTTACGAGAGTGAGATCTGATAGAGATAATAATAATAAGATAAATATTTTTGGTATTTTTATGATATAGATTGTAATATAAAGATTGCAAAATAAACGGCGACAGAAATAGCTAATTGACGGGAAATTAATATAATGGAGAATAGACCCCGTGGCCATAGGTTTCACTAGTGGCTTCTCTCAAGATAGCATAAGTATTATGGTGGGTGAACAAATTATTGTCGAGTAATTGATAGGAAAGTGCATAATTATGAGAATATCTAGGCATGATCATGTATATAGGCATCACGTTCGCGACAAGTAGACCGAAACGATTCTGCATCTACTACTATTACTCCACACATCAACCGCTATCTAGCATGCATCTAGAGTATTAAGTTCATAAGAACAGAGTAACGCATTAGGCAAGATGACATGATGTAGAGGGATAAACTCAAGCAATATGATATAAACCCCATCTTTTTATCCTCGATGGCAACAATACAATACGTGCCTTGCTGCCCCTACTGTCACTGGGAAAGGACACCGCAAGATTGAACCCAAAGCTAAGAACTTCTCCCATTGCAAGAAAGATCAATCTAGTAGGCCAAACCAAATTGATAATTCGAAGAGACTTGCATAGATAACCAATCATACATAAAAGATTTCCGAGAAGAATCAAATATTGTTCATAGATAAACTTGATCATAAACCCACAATTCATCGGATCTCGACAAACACACTGCAAAAAGAGTTACATCGAATAGATCTCCAAGAAGATCGAGGAGAACATTGTATTGAGATCCAAAAGAGAGAGAATAAGCCATCTAGCTGATAACTATGGACCTGAAGGTCTGTGGTAAATTACTTACACATCATCAGAGAGGCTATGGTGTTGATGTAGAAGCCCTCCGTGATCGATTCCCCCTCCGGCGGAGCTTCGGAAAAGGCCCCAAGATGGGATCTCTTGGGTATAGAAGGTTGCGGCGGTGGAAATAGGGTTTTGTGGTGCTCCTGGATGTTTTCGGGCTATATGTGAAGGAAATATGCCCTAGAGGCAATAATAAAGTTATTTTTTATTTCCTTATATCATGATAAATGTTTATTATTCATGCTAGAATTGTATTAACCAGAAACATAATACATGTGTGAATACATAGACAAACAGAGTGTCACTAGTATGCCTCTACTTGACTAGCTCGTTGATCAAAGATGGTTATGTTTCCTAACCATAGACATGAGTTGTCATTTGATTAACGGGATCACATCATTAGGAGAATGATGTGATTGACTTGACCCATTCCGTTAGCTTAGCACTTGATCGTTTAGTTTGTTGCTATTGCTTTCTTCATAACTTATACATGTTCCTATGACTATGAGATTATGCAACTCCCGTTTACCAGAGGAACACTTTGTGTGCCACCAAACGTCACAATGTAACTGGGTGATTATAAAGGTGCTCTACAGGTGTCTCCGAAGGTACTTGTTGGGTTGGCGTATTTTGAGATTAGGATTTGTCACTCCGATTGTCGGAGAGGTATCTCTGGGCCCTCTCGGTAATGCTCATCACCTAAAGCCTTGCAAGCATTGCAACTAATGAGTTAATTGCAAGATGATGTATTATGGAACGAGTAAAGAGACTTGCTGGTAACGAGATTGAACTAGGTATTGAGATACCGACGATCGAATCTCAGGCAAGTAACATACCGATGACAAAGGGAACAAACGTATGTTGTTATGCGGTCTGACCGAGAAAGATCTTCGTAGAATATGTAGGAGCCAATATGAGCATCCAGGTTCCGCTATTGGTTATTGACCGGAGACATGTCTCGGTCATGTCTACATTGTTCTCGAACCCGTAGGGTCCGCACGCTTAACGTTACGATGACAGTTTCATTATGAGTTTATATATTTTGATGTACCGAAGGTTGTTCGGAGTCCCAGATGTGATCACGAACTTGACGAGGAGTCTCGAAATGGTCGAGACATAAAGATCGATATATTGGATGACTATATTTGGACACCGGAAAGGTTCCGGGTGAGATTGGGACAATACCGGATCACCGGGAGGTTATCGGAACCCCCCGGGAGGTATATGGGCCTTAGTGGAAAGGAGGGGAAAGGAGCAAGGGAGGGGGCGCCCCCCCAAGCCCAATCCGAATTGGGAGGGGGGCCGGCCCCCCTTTCCTTCCTCCCTCCTTCCTCTTCCTTCCCTCTCCCACTCCTAATAGGAAAAAGGGGAGTCCTACTCCCGGTGGGAGTTGGACTCCCCCTTAGGGTGCGCCACCCTCCTTGGCCGGCCCCCTCCTCCACTCCTTTATATACGGGGGCAGGGGGGCACCCCGTAGACACAACAGTTGATCATTGATCTCTTAGCCGTGTGCGGTGCCCCCCTCCACCATAGTCCTCGATAATATTGTAGCGGTGCTTAGGCGAAGCCCTGCGATGGTAAAACATCAAGATCATCACCACGCCGTCGTGCTGACGGAACTCATCCCCAACACTTTGCTGGATCGGAGTCCAGGGATCATCATCGAGCTGAACGTGTGCTATAACTCGGAGGTGTCGTAGTTTCGGTGCTTGATCGGTCGGGCCGTGAAGACGTACAACTACATCAACCGCGTTGTGCTAACGCTTCCGCTTCTGGTCTATGAGGGTACGTAGACAACACTCTCCCCTCTCGTTGCTATGCATCACCATGATCTTGCGTGTGCGTAGGAATTTTTTTGAAATTACTACGTTCCCCAACAGTGCATCCGAGCCTAGGTTTTATGTGTTGATGTTATATGCACGAGTAGAACACAAGTGAGTTGTGGGTGATATAAGTCATACTGCTTACCAGCATGTCATACTTTGGTTCGGCGGTATTGTTGGATGAAGCGGCCCGGACCGACATTACGCGTACACTTACGTGAGACTGGTTCTACCGACGTGCTTTGCACACAGGTGGCTGGCGGGTGTCAGTTTCTCCAACTTTAGTTGAAGCGAGTGTGACTACGCCCGGTCCTTGCGAAGGTTAAAACAACACCAACTTGACAAACTATCGTTGTGGTTTTAATGCGTAGGTAAGAACGGTTCTTGCTAAGCCCGTAACAGCCACGTAAAACTTGCAACAACAAAGTAGAGGACGTCTAACTTGTTTTTGCAGGGCATGTTGTGATGTGATATGGTCAAGACATGATGCTAAATTTTATTGTATGAGATGATCATGTTTTGTAACCGAGTTATCGGCAACTGGCAGGAGCCATATGGTTGTCGCTTTATTGTATGCAATGCAATCGCGCTGTAATGCTTTACTTTATCACTAAGCGGTAGCGATAGTCGTGGAAGCATAAGATTGGCGAGACGACAACGATGCTACGATGGAGATCAAGGTGTCACGCCGGTGACGATGGTGATCATGACGATGCTTCGGAGATGGAGATCACAAGCACAAGATGATGATGGCCATATCATATCACTTATATTGATTGCATGTGATGTTTATCTTTTATGCATCTTATCTTGCTTTGATTAACGGTAGCATTATAAGATGATCTCTCACTAAATTTCAAGATAAAAGTGTTCTCCCTGAGTATGCACCGTTGCCAAAGTTCGTCGTGCCTAGACACCACGTGATGATCGGGTGTGATAAGCTCTACATCCATCTACAACAGGTGCAAGCCAGTTTTGCACACGCAGAATACTCAGGTTAAACCTGACGAGCCTAGCATATGCAGATATGGCCTCGAAACACTGAGACCAAAATGTCGAGTGTGAATCATATAGTAGATATGATCAACATAATGATGTTCACCATTGAAATCTACTCCATTTCACGTGATGATCGGTTATGCTTTAGTTGATTTGGATCACGTGATCACTTAGATGATTAGAGGGATGTCTATCTAAGTGGGAGTTCTTAAGTAATACGATTAATTGAACTTTAATTTATCATGAACTGTCACACCCTAGCTAGTCCATGCATTAGAGTGTGCATCATGTTTACTTCTCATCAGAAAATTGAAATGGGGAAGGCAGAACCCCCAGCACCCCTTTTGAAATCAACTAGGGTTTACAAAAAATAATTTCAATGAACCTGAAATGCCCTTCTAAAATGTTCACTCTCTTTGTCTTAGGTTAGAACCTTTGGCAAAATTGGTGCACATTTTTCTAGGTCAACAAAGGGTCATTGAATTAAATCATAAGTATTTGAATTTGGGCATTTAAATGCTATAAAATAATCTAAATGCTCAAATAATTCTGGGAATAAATGTTTCCTGTTGGAAATAATCTAAACAGAGGCCACATTTATTTTCAGGATTTTTGGAAATGTTTTAGTATTTTAAATAAAGCTAAACAGTTGCAGTTTAATAGAAAACAGAAACTAAATTAAAAAAAAGAGGAGAAAGAAGCCCACCTGGGCCTTACCTGGCTCGGCCCAGCCTACTGGCTCGGCCAGTCACCCCCTGCCTCGCGCCAGGAGGCAGGGGCGCGTGCTCGCCGCGCGCCGGCCATGCGCCGGCCACCTCCTGCTTCTGTCGACGCCGGAAGACGCCCAGAGGACGCCACGCGACCCCCACGTCTCCCTCTCATCCTCTCGCACTCTCCCCCTTGTCTCTCTCACTCTCCCCCATGACGGCCGAGCACGTCCCTCGCCGCCGATCGCCGTAGTTGCCACTACAGCCACTCCCTCGCCCCTCCGGCGAGCCCATTAGCTCCGCCACGACTCCCTCGTCCTCCCCACCGAGCCACGCTTCGCCGGAAGCCCTGCTTCGCCGCCTTCGCCCTCGTCTTCAACCTCGGGCACCCGAGCCATCTCCGGTCGATTCGCCGCCGCCAGGACCTCCCCGAGCTCGCTGACCCCCTCTCCGACTCCACTGTGAGCTCCTCTTCCTCCCCCCTAGCCCCCGTGCTCTTTTGGCCCCTGTAGCCGCCGTTTCCACCACACCCGAGAGCTCCTCGCCGCCGGCCATGTCGCCGTCGTGGCTATGGCTGTGCAAGCACGCGTCCGAGCGCCTCACCGTGCTCAGCACAGCACCAGGAACCCGTAGCTACCACCAGTTCTTCCTCCCGTGCACCGTAGCCTCGAAACCGTCCTCACCCGACTCCGGCGACCGCCAAGCTCGTCGCCGGCGACGTTTCCGGCCACCCCGAGCCCAACTACCACCACCAAACGCTGCGGCTCGTTCCCAGCTATCCGTATATAGTCTCCACCGTCGATTTGGTCGCCTGAGGGCGTTTTCCGAAGCCCTCCGCCGTCTCGGCCTCGCCGACGACTCAACGCCGGCGGGATTAGCCCTGTTGACCGGCGGATTTGACCACTGACGTGGACTGGGTGGGCCCAGTTGACTCCCCTGAGTCAATGACAAGTGGGCCCCCTCTGCTAATTATCCAGATTAGTTTCTAACTAAAAATTAGTTAGTTTAATTAGTATAGTCAGTGACTAGTGGGCCCTGCCCAGTAATTAGGCTAACTAAACGTAGTTAGTGCACTGAGAGGCTGACAGCAGGGGCCCACCAGTCAGGTTTGACCTGGGCTGGCGCCTTTGACCTGCTGAGGTCAGCATGATGCAATGCTGACGCAGTAATGCATTTTCTGGATTTATTTTTATACAGGAAATTCCAGAAAATGTTTAAAACTTCTAAAAATCATAGAAATTCAACCGTAACTCCAAATGAAATAATTTTTATATGAAAAATTATCAGAAAAATTCAATCTATCCATCTGTAATGGTTTCATGCATGACAAAACAAGTTCACCTTGCTGTTTAAGCCGAATAAGGAAATGCACTACTAAGGCCATGTTTAATGAGCTAATAGTTGAATCTTTGATTCAAATGAGTTCATTCCTTTCTAATATAACTTGCATTAGGCCAAGACATAATCATATTGCCATGTCATAGCATGCATCATATTGTTGCATATCGTCATGTGTTGATTGTGTTCCGATGTGTTCTCCGTGGTAGGTTCTGCCTCCGAGGATATTCACGAGTATCCAACTGAAGGGTAGTATCCCGCTACCACTCCATCAGGCAAGCAACCATTGATCATTCCGATACAAACCCATGTTCTCGCTTCTGCTCTTGTGTACTGCATTAAGACAACGCGATTCAAACTGCTGTGTGCTACGGTAGTTGAACCCTTATCCTCTGCATGACCTGTCATTGCCACAGTAACTAGATGAAACCCACTAGCATGTGTAGGAGTTGATTGAGCCATGTATGTGATTCCTACCTTGCTATGCCTGCTATGCTTAGAGTTGTGTCAGGTCTGGTTCATCTGGGTGATGGGCTAGAGTGAAATGCTTATGTCGGTAATGTGAGGGATGCGTGGAACATGTTTTGGTAAAGGTATCGATGAGAGGCCATGTAGGAGTACATGGTGGGTTGTTTCATTGAGGCCGTCCCTAAGAACTGAGATCTGTATGTGTGATTTAAGATTCAGCTACTACCATGCATTGGGATCCTTAATTGACCCTCTCGGCTTCTTAACCACCCTAGTACTCTGTCCAGGAGTTGCAAATAGTTTCTGGTGCTTGTAGGTTATGTGTTGGCGGCCGTGCGTAGCGCTGACCCTCGGGGTGGGCTATGTTACGGTAGATACACCGTGGCACGGTGTACCGAGTCACCCGTTTGGTGTCTCGGGAACCCTGTTCACATTGTTCGGGGCCGTATGTGGAAACCTCGGCCGGACTCCCTGCGGATGGAACCTGGATAGGCGATAAACCTGGACTAGAGGCTTAAGTGTTTAGGTAGGCCGTGGCCGACACCCTCGTTGGGCTTCCGCTTGAAGGTTGCCGAGTACATGTCGTGTAAACGGTGGTAAGTGGTAAAAGCGTGTGTGACGAAGTACACCCCTGCAGGGTATAAAACTATTCGAATAGCCGCGTCCACGGTAAAGGACTACTTGGTTGCCTATACAGTTCATAGACAAGTTAATGGATACTACTAAAAGACTCAAGATAAGTGTGAGTATCGAGGATGGCCCTCTCGTAGGATGACGAGGGAGGATCCACGGTGGTGTATTGTGTTGGTGAGTAGTGGACTCGTGTGCGAAAACTATTTTACTGCTGAAGTTCCGTAGGATAGCTTAGCCAAGAGTCAAAGCTGGCTTGCTGCATTAACCCCACCACCTTCTTGAGAATAAGCATGTTTAGTAGGTTCTGATGTAAGACTTGCTGAGTACCTTTGTACTCATGTTTGCTTAATTACTGTTTTCAGACGATAACACCGCCCCCTCCGATGGGTTTTATGTAGACCTTGACTTCGACGAGTGACTAGCCACCCAGGTGGTGATCCTGGCCATGGAGGGCCCTATGTAGATAGACAGGCTTCGAGAAGCCTTCTTTCTTTCTAGAGTCTGTACTCAGACTAGCTGCTTCCGCATGTGCTTGTGTGTTTGTATGACTTGAGTGTCGGGTCATGTGACCCCTATCTGTATGAACATGCTATGTATGGCTCCCTGGAGCCTTTAAATAAAGTACTTGAATTGTAGAGTTTTGTTGTGATGCCATGTTGTATGTACTCATATCGGGCATATTGTGTGTATGATTGAAATGCTTGGTATGAGTGGGATCCGACAATCTAGTTGTTTATCCTTGGCAGCCTTTCTTATGGGGAAATGTAGTCTAGTGCTCCTCGAGCCATAGTAGTCCGCTACAGCCCGGTTCACCGGAGTCCTGCTAGCCCAGCACTACTGTTCAGGACACTTGACTGGCCGGCATGTGTTTCACTTTGTTCCTATGTCTGTCCCTTCGGGGAAATGTCACGCCGTGATTTCCGGAGTCCTGCCTAGCCTGCTACAGCCCGTGTTCCCCGGAGTCCTGTTAGCCCAGTGCTACAGCCCAGAATCACTCGCTGATGACCGACATGCTCGATGTGATTCATGTATGCCTGTCTCCATAGGTCTGTGCCGCTTTGGGTTCACGACTAGCCATGTCGGCCTGGGTTCTCTGTCATATGGATGCTAGCGACACTATCATATACGTGAGCCAAAAGGCGCAAACGGTCCCGGGCCATGGTAAGGCGACACCCGTGGGGTACCGTGCGTGAGGCTGCAAAGTGATATGAGGTGTTACCGGCTAGATCGATGTGACTTGGAATCGGGGTCCTGACAGCGTTGGCATTAGAGCCGGACTGCCTGTAGGTTCGTTGAGCCAAATTGGTCGATGTCGAGTCTAGAAATGCTTAGTTATATGTAGGGGAATTGATTGTGGGAGGGAACGTAAGGCTCTTTTACTCCTTTACCCTATGTCTCTGATCTGAGTCATTCTCTTCTCATTCAACGTGGGTTAAGGATTAGGCTCTCTTCTTCTATCAGGTTCACGTGTTACTAATCCGTAGTAGCTTATAGGATTGTTGTTACAAGTCCAAGTTTAGTTTCTACTATTCTTAGTATGTTGCTAATTGAATCAGAACCTTGATATGATGTTGTTGAGTGGTATTCCGAACTGTTGTGGATGTCTCAAATCTTTTTCTGAGCATTTACAGCTGTTATGCTGTCCGATTTTCCCTAGGAATTCTGATGTCTTTGCATTGTGGTTGTGCTTTTAGATGGCCAACCATGTTCAAAACCAAGTGGTTCGCCTGACCCGGTGCCTCGACGTGCCCGGTCATACTGCTATGCTAGTCCGAGTAATGATCGAGACGGGCTACCGTTGGTATCCCGAATACACCGTCGAAGAGCAGTTCCGCGATTTTAATCAAAGCCAATATCTCTGCACCGTCAGGATATTTCCTTCTTATCCTGGGTCTACCGAGCCCCTTCACTATTCCTATGGACACGGGGTTACTGTTGAGATGGCTATGCAGGATGCTGCCTATTCCATGATGACCATTTTGCGAGTCCGGACTGGCCTGCTACGGAACACCGACTTCCGTTACATGCCAGCTTCACTTCCGGGAGCGCAAGGGTATCTTCAGGCTATCTATGACGACTCCACTCAGGAGGACTCATTAACTCGTACCACTGCCGAGTTGCTCGAAGATAAGGACCGAGAGAATCGGGCCTTGAGGCTGGAGCTTTTCAATACCCGTGCTGATCATTGGGCCACATTGACTCGGTTTGCACCTGCGGTGCAAGCTGGATGTATGGATACAAGGGATCTGTATCCTGTGAGATCAGCTTTGCCAGACATGGTGGATTGGCGCGATGAGGGAGGCATCACCCCACCCCGTGGTCCCCGCAGGCCACCGTTCGTTGGTCCAAGACCTCATCCTAGCCCCTTTGGTCCACAGGCTCCTCAGGACTGTCTGTTCCCGGATGGTCATGCTGAACTTCCAGGCTACGGAGGTGACTTCTATGAGAACTACTACGGAGCTGTCTGAGTTAGTAGTAGTACCACTAGTACTGTAGTAGTTGTATCTCCACTGTCCTGCGTGATTTGTGGAATACGACTTAGTGTGTAGTCAATTCCGGAGGTGTAGACAAATAATGTATAGGAGCTTGGAATGCCTCCGATGAGATGTAATGTCTTTCATCATAGTTGTACTGTAGCCTGGGCTTGTACTGAACTATGTATGATGTGTATGACCGTTGGTATATATATGGCAGTTTTATATTACCATGACATACGGATGAACATCTCGGCATTCTGTGTTATCCATTACATTCTGCACTTCCTTGCTAAGTTTGAGCCATCCTTGTCTAAACAGTTGTCTTGTTTTCTCCTAGGATGGTCAACACCCGCAGCAACCCTGCTGCCCCGGAGCAGGGGGAAGCCAGTGCAGCTAGGGGTGAAAATCTGCCTCACCCGCCTTCTCTGGCCGAAGTGATGCTAGAGGCGGAAAGAAACAAGCGTGAGACTAACCGCCTGCTGGAGCGGATTGAGCAGAACACCGCACGCCACCCGCGAAATGACTTGGTGTCAATCAATGACTTTATCAAGCTATACCCACCAAAGTTCAACCATTCCGTCGAGCCCCTCGACGCGGATGACTGGCTTCGCAGCATCACCCACAAGCTATGTTCTGCCAACGTAGCCGAAGCCGACAAGGTTACCTATGCTGCCTATCACCTCGAAGGCCCTGCTAGCCTTTGGTGGGAAAACTTCGAAGCTATGCGCCCGGTCGGCCAAATCACTACTTGGGCTGAATTCAGTGAAGCTTTCCATGAGCATCACATTCCGGAAGGTCTCATGGATCGCAAGAGGGAGGAGTTCTGCAACTTCACCCAAGGAAGACTGACCGTGGATGCTTACAGTCGTGAATTTGGAAATCTGGCACGCTATGCTCCCAAAGAGGTATCTACTAACGCTAAGAAGCAAGCAAGGTTCCGCAAGGGACTTAGCCCTGAGCTTCGCCGCGATCTCCGTTTGCACGAGTGCACATCTTTTCAGAAGTTGGTCAATAAAGCCATCAGTGCTGAGACGGGCCAAACTGATTATGATGCTTCACGCAAGCACTCCCGTGATTTTGGCTCTTCATCCGGCTCTGGAACTCAGAAGCGCCGGGTGTGGATTCCGAGCACGGCACTGCCACCCAGGTTCATCCCGAGGCCATCCTTTGAGGCGCCTCGTCCCAACCAACAATTTGCACCGCTCAAGCCCTATGGTGGCCCCGCTGCTAATGCTGCTCCACGCCCCAATGTGGTGACATGCTTCAAGTGTGGAGAGCCGGGTCACTATAGTCGAGAGTGTCCCCAGAACAACAACCCCAATCAAACTGGAAAGTCCGTTGGCCGTGGTAAGCCAGCGGGGAAGACTTTCTACGCCAAGCCGGCCACCACTACACGTGGCCATGTCAATTATGTTTCAGCCGAGGAGGCTCATGAGGATCCTAACGTCGTCCTTGGTACGCTCCTTGTTAACTGCCATCCGGCATCTGTTCTTTTCGATACTGGAGCATCTCATTCATTCATATCCGAGAACTATGCTCGATTGCATAACACGACATTCTGCGACATGCCCACTTCCATGGTAATTCAAACTCCGGGTTCCAAATGGCAAACTTCTAGAGTAAGCCATGGGAACGAAATTCTTGTCGATAGACTTGTCTTCCTTGCATCCTTAATAGCTCTCAAGTCCTCCGACATAAATATCATCTTGGGTATGGACTGGATGTCAGCTCATTATGCTAGGATCGATTGTGCCACTAGAACCGTTCAACTTACTCACCCCTCGACAAGACAGTTAATGTCTTAACTCGAGTGGCCAAGCGCCAGCTTTACTCCCTAAATGCCAACCCCCTTCCAGACCTTGAGGATGTTCCGGTAGTCCGAGATTTTCCGGATGTCTTTCCAGAAGAACTGCCAGGTGTTCCACCTGACAGGGATGTTGAGTTTGTGATAGACCTTGTTCCAGGAACCGTTCCAATTTCTAGAAGACCCTACAAGATGGCACCCTTAGAACTAGCCGAGCCTAAGAATCAACTCGATGAGTCCTTGAAACAGGGTTTCATCCGTCCTAGTTCCTCTCCTTGGGCTTGCCCCGTCCTCTTCGTTAAGAAGAAGGATGGAACGGATCGAATGGTTGTGGATTACCGACCTGTCAATTTGGTCACCATCAAGAACAAATACCCGCTTCCCAGGATTAACGATCTGTATGATCAGCTCGCTGGATCCTCAGTCTTCTCCAAGATGGATTTGAGGTTGGGCTACCATCAAATCAAAATCAGAAACAGGGACATACCCAAAATGGCCTTTGTTACTCGTTATGGCCAATACGAGTACACTGTCATGTCCTTCGGTTTAACCAATGCCCCGGCTACCTTCTCTCGGTTAATGAACTCAGTCTTCATGGAGTACTTGGATAAATTCGTCGTAGTATACCTCGATGACATACTCATCTACTCCAAGAATGAAGAGGAACATGCTGAACATCTAAGGCTGGTATTGATGAAACTTCGAGAGCATCGCCTTTATGCCAAATTCTCCAAGTGTGAATTTTGGTTGCCAGAAGTGACCTATCTAGGCCATGTAATCTCTGGCAAGGGTATTGCTGTCAATCCCGAGCGAGTTCAAGCCGTCCTTGATTGGACTCCACCTGAGACGGTCAAGCAAGTTCGGAGCTTCCTTGGCTTAGCGAGCTATTGCCGCCGCTTCGTCGAAAATTTCTCCAAGGTTGCTAAACCTCTAACTGAACTCCTCAAGAAAGATAAAAAGTTCGAGTGGACTCCACAGTGCGAGGTCAGTTTTCGAGAACTGAAAAGACGCCTGACATCTGCCCCCGTACTGGTACCACCAGACTTCTCCAAGGACTTTATTATATATTGCGACGCCTCGCGACAAGGACTAGGTTGCATACTCATGCAAGATCGTCAGGTAATTGCCTATGCTTCACGGCAATTACACCCACATGAGGAAAATTATCCTACACATGATCTAGAGCTTGCAGCTGTAGTCCATGCATTTAAAACTTGGCGACATTACCTTCTCGGTAATCGTTGCGAGATCTTCACCGACCACCAAAGTTTGAAATATATCTTCACTCAACCAGATTTGAATCTCAGGCAAAGACGTTGGGTCGAGTTGATCTCGGACTACGACTTAGGAATAACTTACACCCCGGGCAAAGCCAATGTCATGGCTGATGCGCTAAGCCGTAAGTCCTATTGTAACAACCTGATGTTACAACAAAGTCAACCACTTCTCCATGAGGAATTTCGTAAGCTAAATCTTCACATTGTTCCTCAAGGATTCCTATCCACCCTGGTGGCGAAACCTACCCTTACAGATCAAATCATAACCGCCCAGTGGTATGATAAGGGCATATCCTGGATTAAGGAAAACATCGCTAGCGGAGTTGCTAAATGTTTCTCCATGGATGAGCGAGGTGCTATTTTCTTCGAGAACCGTTTGGTGGTTCCCAAGAAACAACATCTGCGTCAGTTGATCCTTAAGGAAGCTCATGAATCCCCTCTCACCATTCATCCCGGTAGTACTAAAATGTATCAAGACCTACGCCAGAGGTTTTGGTGGACTAGGATGAAGAGAGAAATCGCTCAATACATTGCTAATTGCGACGTATGTCGTCGTGTTAAAGCAGAGCATCAACGGCCTGCTGGCACTCTTCAACCTTTGGCTATTCCCGAATGGAAATGGGATAAAATCAGTATGGATTTCATCACTGGGTTTCCCAGGACCAAGAGAGGGAATAATGCCATCTTCGTCGTGATCGACCGACTTTCCAAAGTAGCCCACTTTCTACCTGTTCATGAGAGTATCACCACTAGCCAGCTAGCCGATTTATACATCCCCTGAATAGTGTCTCTTCATGGTGTTCCATTGGAAATTAATTCAAACCGTGGGAGTCTCTTCACCTCTCGATTTTGGGAAAGTTTCCAAAATGCTATGGGAACTCGTCTCTCCTTTAGCACCGTCTTCCATCCCCAATCAAGTGGTCAAGTAGAACGAGTCAATCAAATTCTAGAAGATATGCTCCGAGCTTCTGTCATCTCGTTCGGAATGAGTTGGGAGGAATGCCTTCCATTCGCGGAGTTTGCTTATAACAATAGTTATCAAGCCAGCTTAGGCAAAGCTCCTTTCGAAGTTCTTTATGGACGAAAATGTCGAACGCCTGTTAACTGGTCAGAAACCGGGGAAAGGCAACTCTTTGGCCCGGATATGATTCATGAAGCAGAAGAGCAGGTTCGCATTATTCGTGAGAAATTGAAAACCGCCCAATCTCGTCAAAAGAGTCAATATGATTGTAAACATAAGCCTATGACTTATGAAGTCAACGAGAAGGCTTACCTTTGGGTTACTCCATTAAAGGGAACCCATCGTTTCGGTATCAAAGGCAAATTGGCTCCTCGTTACATTGGACCCTTTTGCATTCTAGCCAAACGAGGAGAAGTTGCCTACCAATTGGAACTACCTCCGCATCTTTCCAGAGTTCATGATGTCTTCCACGTTTCACAACTCAGACGTTGCTTCGCGGATCCTATCCGTGGAGTGGACCACGAAACGCTTGATCTACAAGATAACCTCTCTTATCGGGAATATCCCGTTCGTATCCTTGGTCAAGCCGAGCGTACCACTCGACGTCGTAATATCAAGTTTCTCAAGGTTCAATGGTCACACCATTCTGAGGAAGAAGCCACTTGGGAAAGGGAGGATCGTCTTCGACTTGAGTACCCCACCTTCTTTCCAGAGGATCCTAAATCTCGGGACGATATTCTTTTGAGTGGGGGTGAGTTGTCACACCCTAGCTAGTCCATGCATTAGAGTGTGCATCATGTTTACTTCTCATCAGAAAATTGAAATGGGGAAGGCAGAACCCCCAGCACCCCTTTTGAAATCAACTAGGGTTTACAAAAAATAATTTCAATGAACCTGAAATGCCCTTCTAAAATGTTCACTCTCTTTGTCTTAGGTTAGAACCTTTGGCAAAATTGGTGCACATTTTTCTAGGTCAACAAAGGGTCATTGAATTAAATCATAAGTATTTGAATTTGGGCATTTAAATGCTATAAAATAATCTAAATGCTCAAATAATTCTGGGAATAAATGTTTCCTGTTGGAAATAATCTAAACACAGGCCACATTTATTTTCAGGATTTTTGGAAATGTTTTAGTATTTTAAATAAAGCTAAACAGTTGCAGTTTAATAGAAAACAGAAACTAAATCAAAAAAAAGAGGAGAAAGAAGCCCACCTGGGCCTTACCTGGCTCGGCCCAGCCTACTGGCTCGGCCAGTCACCCCCTACCTCGCGCCAGGAGGCAGGGGCGCGTGCTCGCCGCGCGCCGGCCACGCGCCGGCCACCTCCTGCTTCTGTCGACGCCGGGAGACGCCCAGAGGACGCCACGCGACCCCCACGTCTCCCTCTCATCCTCTCGCACTCTCCCCCTCGTCTCTCTCACTCTCCCCCGCGACGGCCGAGCACGTCCCTCGCCGCCGATCGCCGTAGTTGCCACTACAGCCACTCCCTCGCCCCTCCGACGAGCCCATTAGCTCCGCCACGACTCCCTCGTCCTCCCCACCGAGCCACGCTTCGCTGGAAGCCCTGCTTCGCTGCCTTCGCCCTCGTCTTCAACCTCGGGCACCCGAGCCATCTCCGGTCGATTCGCCGCCGCCAGGACCTCCCCGAGCTCGCTGACCCCCTCTCCGACTCCGCTGTGAGCTCCTCTTCCTTTCCCCTAGCCCCCGTGCTCTTTTGGCCCCTGTAGCCGCCGTTTCCACCGCACCCGAGAGCTCCTCGCCGCCGGCCATGTCGCCGTCGTGGCTACGGTAGTGCAAGCACGCGTCCGAGCGCCTCACCGTGCTCAGCGCAGCACCAGGAACCCGTAGCCACCACCAGTTCTTCCTCCCGTGCACCGTAGCCTCGAAACCGTCCTCACCCGACTCCGGCGACCGCCAAGCTCGTCGCCGGCGACGTTTCCGGCCACCCCGAGCCCAACTACCACCACCAAACGCTGCGGCTCATTCCCAGCTATCCGTAGATAGTCTCCGCCGTCGATTTGATCGCTTGAGGGCGTTTTCCGAAGCCCTCCGCCGTCTCGGCCTTGCCGGCGACTCAACACCGGCGGGATTAGCCCTGCTGACCGGCGGATTTGAACACTGACGTGGACTGGGTGGGCCCAGTTAACTCCCCCGAGTCAATGACAAGTGGCCCCCCCTCTGCTAATTATCCAGATTAGTTTCTAACTAAAAATTAGTTAGTTTAATTAGTATAGGTACTGACTAGTGGGCCCTGCCCAGTAATTAGGCTAACTAAACGTAGTTAGTGCACTGAGAGGCTGACAGCAGGGGCCCACCAGTCAGGTTTGACCTGGGCTGGCGCCTTTGACCTGCTGAGGTCAGCATGACGCAATGCTGACGCAGTAATGCATTTTCTGTATTTATTTTTATACAGGAAATTCCAAAAAATGTTTAAAACTTCTAAAAATCATAGAAATTCAACCGTAACTCCAAATGAAATAATTTTTATATGAAAAATTATCAGAAAAATTCAATCTATCCATCTATAATGGTTTCATGCATGACAAAACAAGTTCACCTTGCTGTTTAAGCAGAATAAGGAAATGCACTACTAAGGCCATGTTTAATGAGCTAATAGTTGAATCTTTGATTCAAATGAGTTCATTCCTTTCTAATATAAATTGCATTAGGCCAAGACACAATCATATTGCCATGTCATAGCATGCATCATATTGTTGCATATCGTCATGTGTTGATTGTGTTCCGATGTGTTCTCCGTGGTAGGTTCTGCCTCCGAGGATATTCACGAGTATCCAACTGAAGGGCAGTATCCCGCTACCACTCCATCAGGCAAGCAACCATTGATCATTCCGATACAAACCCATGTTCTCGCTTCTGCTCTTGTGTACTGCATTAAGACAACGCGATTCAAACTGCTGTGTGCTACGGTAGTTGAACCCTTATCCTCTGAATGACCTGTCATTGCCACAGTAACTAGATGAAACTCACTAGCATGTGTAGGAGTTGATTGAGCCATGTATGTGATTCCTACCTTGCTATGCCTGCTATGCTTAGAGTTGTGTCAGGTCTGGTTCATCTGGGTGATGGGCTAGAGTGAAATGCTTATGTCGGTAATGTGAGGGATGCGTGGAACATGTTTTGGTAAAGGTCTCGATGAGAGGCCATGTAGGAGTACATGGTGGGTTGTTTCATTAAGGCCGTCCCTAAGAACTGAGATCTGTATGTGTGATTTAAGATTCAGCTACTACCATGCATTGGGATCCTTAATTGACCCTCTCGGCTTCTTAACCACCCTAGTACTCTGTCCAGGAGTTGCAAATAGTTTCTGGTGCTTGTAGGTTATGTGTTGGCGGCCGTGCGTAGTGCTGACCCTCGGGATGGGCTATGTTACGGTAGATACACCATGGCACGGTGTACCGAGTCACCCATTTGGTGTCTCGGGAACCCCGTTCACATTGTTCGGGGACGTATGTGGAAACCTCGGCCAGACTCCCTGCGGATGGAACCTGGATAGGCGATAAACCTGGACTAGAGGCTTAAGTGTTTAGGTAGGCCGTGGCCGACACCCTCGTTGGGCTTCCGCTTGAAGGTTGCCGAGTACATGTCGTGTAAACGGCGGTAAGTGGTGAAAGCGTGTGTGACGAAGTACACCCCTGCAGGGTATAAAACTATTCGAATAGCCGCGTCCGCGGTAAAGGACTACTTGGTTGCCTATACAGTTCATAGACAAGTTAATGGATACTACTAAAAGACTCAAGATAA
The DNA here is from genome assembly GCF_056163025.1 of Triticum urartu. Taxonomy (NCBI): domain Eukaryota; kingdom Viridiplantae; phylum Streptophyta; class Magnoliopsida; order Poales; family Poaceae; genus Triticum; species Triticum urartu. The sequence goes on along the minus strand of NC_141875.1, from coordinate 106,084,146 downwards.
GTGTGAGTATCGAGGATGGCCCTCTCGTAGGATGACGAGGGAGGATCCACGGTGGTGTATTGTGTTGGTGAGTAGTGGACTCGTGTGCGAAAACTATTTTACTGCTGAAGTTCCGTAGGATAGCTTAGCCAAGAGTCAAAGCTGGCTTGCTGCATTAACCCCACCACCTTCTTGAGAATAAGCATGTTTAGTAGGTTCTGATGTAAGACTTGCTGAGTACCTTTGTACTCATGTTTGCTTAATTACTGTTTTCAGACGACAACACCGCCCCCTCCGATGGGTTTTATGTAGACCTTGACGTCGACGAGTGACTAGCCACCCAGGTGGTGATCCTGGCCATGGAGGGCCCTATGTAGATAGACAGGCTTCGAGAAGCCTTCTTTCTTTCTAGAGTCTGTACTCAGACTAGCTGCTTCCGCATGTGCTTGTGTGTTTGTATGACTTGAGTGTCGGGTCATGTGACCCCTATCTGTATGAACATGCTATGTATGGCTCCCTGGAGCCTTTAAATAAAGTACTTGAATTGTAGAGTTTTGTTGTGATGACATGTTGTATGTACTCATATCGGGCATATTGTGTGTATGATTGAAATGCTTGGTATGAGTGGGATCCGACAATCTAGTTGTTTATCCTTGGCAGCCTTTCTTATGGGGAAATGTAGTCTAGTGCTCCTCGAGCCATAGTAGTCCGCTACAGCCCGGTTCACCGGAGTCCTGCTAGCCCAGCACTACTGTTCAGGACACTTGACTGGCCGGCATGTGTTTCACTTTGTTCCTATGTCTGTCCCTTCGGGGAAATGTCACGCGGTGATTTCCGGAGTCCTGCCTAGCCTGCTACAGCCTGGGTTCCCCAGAGTCCTGTTAGCCCAGTGCTATAGCCCGGAATCACTCGCTGATGACCGACATGCTCGATGTGATTCATGTATGCCTGTCTCCATAGGTCTGTGCTGCTTTGGGTTCACGACTAGCCATGTCGGCCCGGGTTCTCTGTCATATGGATGCTAGCGACACTATCATATACGTGAGCCAAAAGGCGCAAACGGTCCCGGGCCATGGTAAGGCGACACCCGTGGGGTACCGTGCGTGAGGCCGCAAAGTGATATGAGGTGTTACCGGCTAGATCGATGTGACTTGGAATCGGGGTCCTGACATGAACTTAGTCCTGGTAGTATTAGCATATCTATGTTGTAGATCAATAGCTCGCGTTTAGCTCCCCAGTTTTATTTTTGATATGTTCCTAGAGAAAACTAAGTTGAAAGATGTTAGTAGCAATGATGCGGATTGGATCCGTGATCTGAGGTTTATCCTCATTGCTGCACAGAAGAATTATGTCTTTGATGCACCGCTAGGTGGCAAACCTATTGCAGGAGCAGATGCAGATGTTATGAACATTTGGCTAGCTCAATATGATGACTACTTGATAGTTTAGTGCACCATGCTTAAATGGCTTAGAATCGGGACTTCAAAGACGTTTTGACGTCATGGACCATATGAGATGTTCCAGGAGTTGAAGTTAATATTTCAAGAAAATACCCGAGTTGAGAGATATGAAGTCTCCAACAAGTTCTATAGCTAAAAGATGGAGGAGAATAGCTCAAGCAGTGAGCATGTGCTCAGATTGTCTGGGTACTACAATCGCTTGAATCAAGTGGGAGTTAATCTTCCAGATAAAATAGTGATTGACAGAATTCTCTAGTCACCACCACCAAGTTAGTAGAACTTCGTGATGAACTATAATATGCAAGGGATAACGGAAACGATTCCAAGCTCTTCGTGATGTTGAAATCAACGAAGGTAGAAATCAAGAAAAGCATCAAGTGTTGATGGTAAACAAAACCACTAGTTTCAAGTAAAGGGACAAAGGGAAGAAAGGGGAACTTCAAGAAGAACGGCAAGCAAGTTGCTGCTCTAGTGAAAAACCCAAGTCTGGACCTAAGCCTGAAACTGAGTGCTTCTACTGCAAAGGGACTGGTCACTGGAAGCGGAACTACCCCAAGTAATTGGCGGATAAGAAGGATGGCAAAGTGAACATAGGTATATTTGATATACATGTTATTGATGTGTACTTTACTAGTGTTTATAGCAACCCCTCAGTATTTGATACTAGTTCAGTTGCTAAGAGTGGTAACTCGAAATAGGAGTTGCAGAATGAATAGAGACTAGTTAAGGGTGAAGTGACGATGTGTGTTGGAAGTGGTTCCAAGATTGATATGATCATCATCGCACACTCCCTATACTTTCGGGATTAGTGTTGAACCTAAATAAGTGTTATTTGGTGTTTGCGTTGAGCATAAATATGATTGGATCATGTTTATTGCAATACAGTTATTCATGTAAGTTAGAGAATAATTGTTGTTCTGTTTACATGAATAAAACCTTCTATGGTCATACACCCAATGAAAATGTTTGTTGGATCTCGATCGTGGTGATACACATATTCATAATATTGAAGCCAAAAGATGCAAAGTTAATAATAGTGCAAGTTATTTGTGGCACTGCCGTTTAGGTCATATTGGTGTAAAGTGCATGAAGAAAATCCATGCTGATGGGTTTTTGGAATCACTTGATTATGAATCAGTTGATGATTGTGAACCATGCCTCATGGGCAAGATGACTAAGACTCCGTTCTCCGGAACAATGGAGCGAGCAACAGATTTGTTGGAAATCATACATACTGATGTATGTGGTCCGATGAATATTGAGGCTCGTGGCAGGTATCATTATTTTCTGATCTTCACAGATGATTTGAGGAGATATGAGTATATCTACTTGATGAAACACAAGTCTAAAATATTTGAAAAGTTCAAAGAATTTCAGAGTGAAGTGGAGAATCATCGTAACAAAAATAAAAGTTTCTATGATATGATCGCTGAAGTAAAATATTTGAGTTACGAGTTTGGCCTTCAGTTAAAACAATATGAAATAGTTTCACTACTCACGCCACCTGGAACACCACAGTGTAATGGTGTGTCCGAACATCATAACCGTACTTTATTAGATATGGTGCGATCTATGATGTCTTACCGATCTACCACTATCATTTTGGGGTTATGCATTAGAGACAGCTGCATCCACGTTAAATAGGGCACCATCTAAATCCGTTGAGACGACAGCGTATGAACTATGGTTTGGCGAAAAACCTAAGCCGTTGTTTCTTAAAGTTTGAGGTTGCAATGCCTATGTGAATAAGTTTCAACCTGATAAGCTCTAACCCAAATCGGAGAAGTGCGTCTTCATAGGATACCCAAAAGAAAATGTTGGGTACACCTTCTATCACAGATCTGAAGGCAATATATTCGTTGCTTTTAATGGATCCTTTCTAGAAAAGGAGTTTCTCTCGAAAGAAGTGAGTGGGAGGAAAGTAGAACTTGATGAGGTAACTGTACCTGCTCCCTTATTAGAAAGTAGTTCATCACAGAAATCTGTTCCTGTGACTGCTACACTGATTAGTGAGGAAGCTAATGATGATGATCATGTAACTTCAGATCAAGTTACTACCGGACCTCGTAGGTAAACCAGAGTGAGATCCGCACTAGAGTGGTACGGTAATCCTGTTCTGGAGGTCATGTTACTTGACCATGATGAGCCTACGAACTATGAGGAAGCGATGATGAGCCCAGATTTCGCGAAATGGCTTGAGGCCATGAAATCTGAGATGAGATCCATGTATGAGAACAAAGTATGGACTTTGATTGACTTGCCCAATGATTGGTGAGCCATTGAGATTAAATGGATCTTCAAGAGGAAGACGGACGTTGATAGTAGTGTTACTATCTACAAAGCTAGAATTGTCGCAAAAGGTTTTCGACAAGTTCAAGGTGTTGACTATGATGAGAGTTTCTCACTTGTATCTATGCTTAAAGTCTTTCCGAATCGTGTTAGCAATTGCCACATTTTATGAAATCTGGCAAATGGATAAACAAAACTGCATTCCTTAATGGATTTATTAAAGAAGAGTTGTATATGATGCAACCAGAAGGTTTTGTCAATCCTAAAGGTGCTAACAAAATATGCAAGCTCCAGCGATCCATCTATGGACTGGTGCAAGCATCTCGGAGTTGGAATATACGGTTTGATAAGTTGATCAAAGCATATAGTTTTATACAGACTTGCGGTGAAGCCTGTATTTACAAGAAAGTGAGTGGGAGCACTACATCATTTCTGATAAGTATATGTGAATGACATACTGTTGATCGGAGATAATGTAGAATTATTCTGCAAAGCATAAAGGAGTGTTTGAAAGGAGTTCTTCAAAGAAAGACCTCGGTGAAGCTGCTTACATATTGAGCGTCAAGATCTATAGAGATAGATCAAGACGCTTGATAAGTTTTTTTTTCAATGAGTACATACCTTGACAAGATTTTGAAGTAGTTCAAAATGGAACAGTCAAAGAAAGAGTTCTTTCCTGTGTTACAAGGTGTGAAACTGAGTAAGACTCAAAGCCCGACCACGGCAGAAGATAGAAAGAGAATGAAACTCATTCCCTATGCCTTGGCCATAGGTTCTATAAAATATGCCATGCTATGTACCAGATCTATTGTATACCCTACACTATTTTTGGCAAGGGAGTACGATAGTGATCTAGGAGTAGATCATTGGACATCAGTCAAAATTATCCTTAGTGGAATAAGGATATGTTTCTCGATTATGGAGGTGACAAAAAGGTTCGTCGTAAGGGGTTACGTCGATGAAAATTTTGACACTGATCCAGATGACTCCAAATCTCAATCTGGATACATATTGAAAGTGGGAGCAATTAGCTAGAGTAGCTCCGTGCAGAGCATTGTTGACATAGAAATTTGCAAAATACTTACGGATCTGAATGTGCCAGATCCATTGACTAAACTTCTATCACAAGCAAAACATGATCACACCTTAGTACCCTTTGGGTGTTAATCACATAGCAATGTGAACTAGATTATTGACTCTAGTAAACCCTTTGGGTGTTGGTCACATGTCGATGTGAACTATGGGTGTTAATCACATGGTGATGTGAACTATTGGTATTAAATCACATGGCGATGTGAACTAGATTATTGACTCTAGTGCAAGTGGGAGACTGAAGGAAATATGCCCTAGAGGCAATAATAAAGTTATTATTTATTTCCTTATATCATGATAAATGTTTATTATTCATGCTAGAATTGTATTAACCGGAAACATAATACATGTGTGAATACATAGACAAACAGAGTGTCACTAGTATGCCTCTACTTGACTAGCTCGTTGATCAAAGATGGTTATGTTACCTAACCATAGACATGAGTTGTCATTTGATTAACGGGATCACATCATTAGGAGAATGATGTGATTGACTTGACCCATTCCGTTAGCTTAGCACTTGATCGTTTAGTTTGTTGCTATTGCTTTCTTCATGACTTATACATGTTCCTATGACTATGAGATTATGCAACTCCCGTTTACCAGAGGAACACTTTGTGTGCCACCAAACGTCACAACGTAACTGGGTGATTATAAAGGTGCTCTACAGGTGTCTCCGAAGGTACTTGTTGGGTTGGCGTATTTCGAGATTAGGATTTGTCACTCCGATTGTCGGAGAGGTATCTCTGGGCCCTCTCGATAATGCACATCACCTAAAGCCTTGCAAGCATTGCAACTAATGATTTAGTTGCGAGATGATGTATTACGGAACGAATAAAGAGACTTGCCGGTAACGAGATTGAACTAGGTATCGAGATACCGACGATCGAATCTTGGGCAAGTAACATACCGATGACAAAGGGAACAAACGTATGTTGTTATGCGGTCTGACCGATAAAGATCTTCGTAGAATATGTAGGAGCCAGTATGAGAATCCAGGTTCCACTATTGGTTATTGACCGGAGACGTGTCTCGGTCATGTCTACATTGTTCTCGAACCCGTAGGGTCCGCATGCTTAACGTTACAATGACAGTTTCATTATGAGTTTATATATTTTGATGTACCGAAGGTTGTTCGGAGTCCTGGATGTGATCACGGACTTGACGAGGAGTCTCGAAATGGTCGAGACATAAAGATCGATATATTGGACGACTATATTTGGACACCGGAAAGGTTCCGGGTGAGATTGGGACAATACCAGATCACCGGGAGGTTATCGGAACCCCCCGGGAGGTATATGGGCCTTATTGGGCCTTAGTGGAAAGGAGGGGAAAGGAGCAAGGGAGGGGGCACACCCTCCCAAGCCCAATCCAAATTGGGAGGGTGGCCGGCCCACCCTTTCCTTCCTCCCTCCCTCCTTCCTCTTCCTTCCCTCTTCCACTCCTAATAGGAAAAAGGGGAGTCCTACTCCTAGTGGGAGTTGGACTCCCCCCTAGGGCGCGCCACCCTCCTTGGCCGGCCCCCTCCTCCACTCCTTTATATACGGGGACAGGGGGGCACCCCATAGACACAACAGTTGATCATTGATCTCTTAGCCGTGTGCGGTGCCCCCCTCCACCATAGTCCTCGATAATATTGTAGCGGTGCTTAGGCGAAGCCCTGCGACGGTAAAACATCAAGATCGTCACCACGCCGTCGTGCTGACGGAACTCATCCCCGACACTTTGCTGGATCGGAGTCCGGGGATCGTCATCGAGCTGAACGTGTGCTAGAACTCGGAGGTGCCGTAGTTTCGGTGCTTGATCGGTCGGGCCGTGAAGACGTACGACTACATCAACTGCGTTGTGCTAACGCTTCCGCTTCCAGTCTATGAGGGTACGTAGACAACACTCTCCCCTCTCGTTGCTATGCATCACCATGATCTTGCATGTGCGTAGGAATTTTTTTTGAAATTACTACGTTCCCCAACAATATGGACATATATAGGAGGAAGAAGTAGGTCGGTGGAGCCATGAGGGGCCCATGAGGGTGGGGGCGCTGTCGGTGTCAAAACCGGTGGATCTTGGGTAGGGGGTCCCGAACTGTGCGTCTAAGGCGGATGGTAACAGGAGGCAGGGGACACAATGTTTACCCAAGTTCGGGCCCTCTCGATGGAGGTAATACCCTACTTCCTGCTTGATTGATCTTGATGATATGAGTATTACAAGAGTTGATCTACCACGAGATCGGAGAGGCTAAACCCTAGAAGCTAGCCTATGGTATGACTGTTGTTGTCCTACGGACTAAACCCTCCGGTTTGTATAGACACCGGAGGGAGCTAGGGTTACTCAGAGTCGGTTGCAAAGGAGGAGATCTACATATCCGAATCACCAAGCTTGCCTTCGACGCAAAGGAGAGTCCCATCCGGACACGGGACGAAGTCTTCAATCTTGTACCTTTATAGTCCAATAGTCCGGCCAAAGTATATAGTCCGGCTGTCCGAGGACCCCCTCATCCAGGACTCCCTCAGTAGCCCCTGAACCAGGCTTCAATGACGATGTGTCCGACGCGCAGATTGTCTTCAGCATTGCAAGGCGGGTTCCTCCTCCGAATACTCCATAGAAGATTTTGAACACAAGGATGGTGTCCGGCTCTACAAAAAAAATTCCACATACCACCGTAGAGAGTATAATATTTCCACAAATCTAATCTGCTGACAACTTTTCATAACGTGACATCACGCCATGGCTCCGGTTATTATTCGAACCATTTTTCTCAACCAGCTGCTGCACATTTTGTGAGGCGGTTTTCTTGGCACGTCTTGTCGAAGCAGAGATTGTGTCCCCTTATCACGGGCTTCTCATCAATACGGGTGTGGGTAACCCAACCGCGCCATAAATCACGACGCTTGGGGAATAAGCGAGTTTTACCAGGCTAGTGGGGAGGCGCATAGTTTCTTCCGCCCTTATAAAGGGGTAAGGGTTCCACCTTTTGACCCACGCCTTCTCCTGCCCATCCATTCTTGCGCACTCGAGCCCTCGCGCCCAAGTTCGCATTTTCTCCGAAGAACCACTCCAAATATGTCCGGAGCGGGAGCCAAGTGGAAGGCCTCTACCGTCCGAAAGAAGGACATCAAGAAACTTCGGGAGGCCGTGTATCTAGCCCAGGAAATCGGCCATCGTCTCCCGACGGCGGGACAGATCGTCCCTACCCCGGAACCCCACGAAAGGGTCATATTCCTCCCTCATTTTATCCGCGGGCTAGGGTTTCCCCTCCACCCATTTGTTCGCGGCATCATATATTATTACGGGATCGATTTTCATGATCTATCCCCCAATTCCTTCCTCAACATCTCGACATTCATTGTCATGTGCGAGGCTTTTCTTCACATCCCGCCACACTTCGGCTTATGGCTGAAGATCTTTAATGTGAAGCCCAAGGTAGTGGGCGGTGAGCACGTTTAGTGCGGGGGTGCTATGGTGAGCAAGATGCCCAACGTCACATGGCCAACAGGTACCTTCAATGATTCCGCCAGGGAGTGGCAACAGGAGTGGTTTTACATTACTGAGCCGCGCGGCGCGAAGTGGGCCGCTGCTCCCGAGTTCCGATCCGGAGCCCCTCTGTGGCTCACGTCCTGGCTCAAGAAGGGCCTAGACTGGTCTTCGTCCGATGAACTGTTGGCGCTCCAGACGCGCGTCAAGGGTATGGAAGACAAGAATATCGAACTTGTCAACGTAGTCCAGGTGATGTTAGTCCGTCGGATTCTACCTTGTCAACACCGGACTTGCAATCTATGGGAATTCAATCCGGCCAAGCACCAGACCCTGTGAGAGCTCTTTGGCTCCTTGCACGAAGATATCTGGAAGGTACTTTTTAAGCCCGACAAATCATGGCCGGACTCGGACGAGGACCGTGGGTACCAACTGTCCCGCCCTGCAAGCTCGGTAAGTTACCATACATTTTATTCGCATAACTCAAGGGAAATGCTTAATGTGTTTTACACAACTCTCCTAGGGTTGGACGAAGAAGGTGGGGCGGATCCAATGTCTGGCTCCGCTGCCCGAAGAACCGGCCGGCCCACTTCTGACGAAGATGTTAAACCCGGCGCCTTACAAGGTGCCGGAGAAGAAGACCGAAAAGGAGGCCAAAAAGACCCGGGGCGGCCTTCGTCACCGTGCCCGACCCGCCTCCGAAGAGGACGAGGAGGAGGAAGACGAATTCCCAGTAGGGGGAAGAAAGAAGAGGACGGCCTCCATACACTTGGAGGCCGAGTCGCCTAAAAGGGGAAAAACTCTTCTTCTAGAAGAGTCCACTCTCGTCGCCGATAGCAGCCCGGCGTGGGATCCTAGGGCCCAGCCCCTACTGAACTCGTAAGTATATAAAATCTGAACACGTTCATGTGTCCGGACCCATCATGGCATAGCATTTTAACCCGAGCCATATTTTTTGTAGTCCGACGGGGTCCCGTTCCGAACAATCCTCGTCCGAGGATTTGCTGAGCTCGGATGCCATGGAGAGCGGGACGCCTCCGAAGGCCCCTCCCCCCGAACATGTGATCAACACCGAGGCTTTGTCCCAGAGGGACTCCGTCCAAGGAGGGGCGGAGAAAATTGTGAAGGCGGTGCCCGGAGGTCAAACTTCAGGGGCCGGAGACATGGGGGAGAAGATCCCCACAGGAGTCGACGGCGGGGACCATCTTGAATTCGGCCCCCAGTCGGACACAGTTTCGGAGACCGATGCAGCTCTGGAATCAAGCAGGCGGCCTTCCTCGGCTGGAGAGGGCGTCCCTGTTCCACCGGTGACCTTTGTCCAACCAGAGGCGCTGGGTGCTTTATTGGCGGCGCTGAAGAGCGCCTCCATCGTCGATGAACACCGTGCCCTTATGGGTGCGGTGATCGAGAAGGTTCAGTCCGCTGAAAATGGACTGAATGAAGCCTATATCGTCCTTATAAGAGGTTTTGAGCTATGTTTTATACGGTTTCAAAGAGTGTCATAGTATGGATGGTAGCCCCTGATACACTGTCCGGTGAACGAAAGAACCGTACAGAGGATCAAATATATTTTTTGCAGGAAGACTCATTTGATGACATCTATTTCTCTTCTTTTGTAAGCAGGCATCTGTAGCGGCTACTGCCGCTCATACCGCGGAGGTTTCCAGACTGAATCGAAGTCTGGAGCGGGCCGAAGTGGAGCTTGGCCAGTTAAGAAGGCAGTTGGAAGATCAACAAGGTATGCACAAATCTTGGTTGCGTTCAGTGCGAACAAATTTTCAGTATGATAGAATATGTGTCATGATTTGCGCCAGGGGTGATGACCGAAGTCGAGGCTCTGAAGAAGGCTGTTGCCGAGGCCGAGGAAAAGGTAGCCGCAGAGCAAGCTCTTCGTGAGAAGCACGAGGCCAAGGTTGTGGAAGCTAGGCGAGAGCTCCAAGAGGCCATGAAAAAATGTGAGACCCTGGAGCAGAGTTTAATGGAAAAAGAATCCGAACTAACCAGGGCTCATCAGGCCGTGTGCGATGCCCGTGGGAAAACCCAAGACGCCCTGCAGGAGGTCCAAGAGGCGAGGGAGATCACGGCGGGTAAGGTCTTTTTCCATGCAAAGCGAGTATTTCAGGAGAAAATTATGCTTTATCATTTTAAGTTCGGATTTCTCCAGGGGGATTTGCAGAACTTCCTCGCAGCATATCGGATGCCGCCCAATTCTACCGAGCCGAAGAGGGGAATACTGTGGATAAGCTCTTTTGGTCGCAGTATCTGGCACCGAATTATCCGGTGCCTTTTACCGATCAACTGAAACAGTTGATCGAACTACATAAGGCGGCCGAACTAGCCATGAAGGATTTGATTATCTGGCTATGGCCCACCGAGCCGATTCCAGGTAGCTACTTCGGGCTCGTGAAGCGACTTGTTAGTGCATGCCCTCGACTTGACGTCATCAAGCGGTCGGTCTGCATAGAAGGTGCATGAATGGCCTTTGCCCGCGCAAAGGTGCACTGGGGGAAGATGGATGCTGAAAAGCTGATGACCGAGGGATCTCCAGAGGGAAAGGAACACCGCAAGCCTGAATTGTATTATGAAAGTGTCCTGAAAGGATCCTGCCTTGCGGCGGAGCAATGCACCAGGGACATTGTATTTCCATGAATATAGTCATATTGTCCTTTGTAATGTGTGAACAAGGTCATTTCTATTATTTATTGCCTGTTACAAAAGTTTACCCTCCTGCGCAGCCATTTTATATATTAAACCTGAGAATTGGCCAGTCGTCGGCTTCTGCCCCCTCATAAGAAATACGGGGGTGTTCGGGATAAACCTGATCACTCTTTACCCAAGTGTTGGGTCCTTTGAAGGAGGTGTTCAGCACAACGAACCAGGCAATCAGACTATAGGGCTTTATCATTCTCACTTAGCCATAAGAGCATTAGGAAGGTAGGCGCAGCCCCTGGTGTTCGGAAGACCGCACGAGGGGCCCTATAGGCACCTGATCGGAAGAAGAACCGATCCATCGCACGCTGCATTCGTTATGGCATTATGCGGGAGATATCCTTCAAGATTTTACAACCTCTCAAACAGCTGACCAGCTCTCATCGTATCATGACAGTCAGTTTTCGGCTTTCTCTACTGAGGTGCTCGTCCGGAAGAACCGGGACACAATCGCAGTAGTTCTCCCTGTGCCGCCTTAGCCGATATAGCGGAACGTAAAGCAAAACACGGGAGCCAGGCAAACCCAACATTTGACCCAAGACATGATTCGGAGCTGATGCTTATAATGCTATAAGTTCGGGGTGCCGAACTTCCATGAAGATGTTCGGACTTTATTGCCGTATTATGGGTAAAACGAAGCCCCTGGCAAAGGCATATCGCGGTGTATGGATGCCACTTAACAAAAGAGTTTCAACAAGAAATAACAGCAAATAAGCGTCATATAAATCCACATGTTGTATGTGAATAATACGTCAAAGCGTATGAGTACAGGTAATGCGATAAAAAGGGGAATATGACTGTGGAACCTGCTGGGACCGGGGAGGAAGAAGATGTGTGCAGATCCGGAGTATAGTCGGATGGATGTCGCGAGGAATATCTAAAGATTCCCTTGTGCGTTCGAGCTGTTACCATGTCACCGGTGCCGGTCTGCGCAGAGGTGAGCCTGCAAGGGAAATGTAAGAAATATTTGTGTGCCGGAGAGCGGCCGAGCCGCGATATGTGGCATGTTCTGTACTTCTCCGGGATGTTTAGTTGAGCCCTGGACGATCCGGGCTATCCTACCGTGAAGTAGTTCGGACTACTTTGAATGTGTCTGGGGTTTTAGTCGTCAACTCAAGATTTGACTAAAAGGTGCCCTCCATTGCTTCTGCTGTTAAAGCGGTGGCGTACTCTATGGTACCGAGGGAGAGTTCGGCCTCGCCATTAACCATGATGACGCCGCGCGGACCGGGCATCTTGAGTTTACAGTAGGCATAATGTGACACCGTGTTGAATCGAGCGAACACAGTTCGCCTGAGCAGTGCCTGATAATCACTGCGGAAGGGGACGATGTAGAAGATTAACTCTTCGGTACGGTAATTGTCTGGCGATCCGAAGACTACCTCGAGGGCGATGAAGCCGGTACAGCTAGCCTCCACGCCTGGTATAATACCTCCAAAAGGTGGCTTTAGTGGGTTTGATCATCGAATGATCGATGCCCATCTTGCGCACTGTGTCCTGGTAAAGCAGATTTAGACTGCTACCTCCGTCCATAAGGACTCGTGTGAAGTGGAACCCATCAATTATTGGGCCGAGGACTAGTGTGGCTGGATTGCCGTGACTGGTGTTGACCGGACGATCCATTTGGTTGAAGGTGATCAGCCCTAGTTTGTATTGCGGGCTGACTGGTTTCGTTAGGTCGACATCCCTAAGGGTGTGCATCCGGTCCGGGTTGGGAGTGTGGGTGGCGTTTACTATATTCACCATTTGGATTTGCTGGAGAGATTTCTTTTGTCCTCCTCTATTCTGTGATCTGGGCTCCTCATCGCTGTCATCGCTTTGAGACCCCTTATCCTTGTTTTTGGCGCCGAACCTGCCAGCTTGTTTGAAGACCCAACATTCTCTGTTGGTATGATTGGCTGGTGTTCGTGGTTTGCGATGAATTTGGCATGGACGGTCGAGTATGCGGTCCAAACTGGATGAACCCGAATTGTCATTTTTGAGTGGCCCTGTCCGCTGACCGGACTTAGAGCTATTAAATCCGGCATTGACTGCCGTGTCTTTGGTGCTTTCACCATGTTTGCGGCATTTGTGTTTGTTGCGCCGGGGTTTGCCGTTACTATCTCTGGCCTCTGATTTGCCAGTGTTGCTTGCTGTGTTGTTACTACGAGCCAACCAGCTATCCTCTCCCGCATAGAAGCGGGTCATGAGTGTTGTGAGGGCTGCCATGGACCTTGTCTTCTCTTGGCCAAGATGTCGGGCAAGCCACTCGTTACAGATGTTATGTTTAAAGGCCGCTAGGGCTTCGACATCCGGACAATCCACAATTTGGTTCTTTTTGGTTAGGAACCGGGTCCAAAATTTCCTGCCTGACTCTCCGGGCTGTTGTGTTATGTGACTCAAATCATCAGCATCCGGTGATCACATATATGTGCCCTGGAAGTTATCTAGGAATGCATCTGCCAGGTTCTCCCAACTTCCGATGGAGTTTGCTGGCAAGCTATTCAGCCAATGCCGAGCCGGTCCTTTGAGTTTCAACGGGAGATACTTGATGGCGTGTGGATCATCCCCGCGGGCCATGTGAATGTGGAGGAAGAAATCCCCGATCCATACCGCGGGGTCAGTAGTACCATCGCATGATTCATTGTTCACGAGTTTAAACCCTTCTGGGAATTCATGATCCATTACTTCATCACTGAAGCATAGGGGGTGGGCGGCGCCTCTGTGCCGGGCTGTGTCACGACGCAGTTCATACGAGTCTTGTCTGCTGTGTTTGGCCCGGCCGGATTTTTTTTTGGTATATCCGGCATGATGGTCATCGTCATGTGTTGTGGTGCGCCCTTGTGATCCGAAGATCGATCTTTTGTGTCCTGCTTTGTTTTCCAATACGTCTCGCAGGTCCTGCGTGTTACCCCGGGCCTTGCTGTTTTTGTTTGATTGGCGACGGGGTGCGGGCTGGACTTCGGGCTTATGCCACTTTGTCGCGGCCATGAGGTGGCCGGTCTGCCGCATCATACACTGTAAGCGCAGGCTTTAATGCTTCCTCTTCAAGTTGGGGTAGCAACCTGCGCTTTGGGAAACTTTTGATTGGGCGCTCGAGTTTGAGTTCCGCGGTTGCCAGGACCTCAGTCCATCTATCTGCTAGCAGATCTTGCTCAGCTTGAAGCTGTTGTTGCTTTTTCTTCAGGCTTTTTGCTGTGGCAATAAGCCGACGCTTGAAGCGCTCCTGTTCGACGGGATCCTCAGGCATGATAAATTCTTCGTCGCCGAGGCTAACCTCGTCTGCGGAGAGAGGCATGTAATTGTCATCCTGTGATTCTCCATCTGCTACTTGTTCCTTGGGGCTGGCTTGCCCATCCTCCCGCTCAAAGCCTAGCTGGAGGGGATTGTCTTCGTCTTCAGCACTATTTGTAGTGTTATTGTCTCCTGTGCTGATATCGCTGTTTTTGCTATGGCGAGGCTTAGAGCGGCACCGATGACGCCGGTTCTTGAATTGCTTCTCGGGGGGATTATCCTCCGTTGCCTTGTTGCGATCGCTTTCTTTGGGGGTATCCATCATGTATATATCATACAATGAGGTGGCAGTCGAGCGCCCTGTGGGCGGTGGTTCCTGTTCGTCCCCCGCATCGTCGTCCATACCGTTGATGTCTTCGGAGTCGAAGTCGAGCATGTCGGTTAGGTCGTCGACAGTGGGTACCAAGTGGGTGGTGGGTGGGGAACGAATTTCTTCGCCGTCCGCTTCCCACTCGAGCCGGACATAGTTCGGCCAAGGGTCTCCTGACAAGGAGAGAGACCGTAATGAGTTTAGCATGTCTCCTAGGGGCGAGTGCTGAAAGATATCCACAGAGGTGAACTCCATGATTCGTGCCCAATCAGATTGGATGGGCACGGACGCGAGCGGTTCGAAGTCTGTGGCCGGGGACGAATCCGAGTGTCCGGCAACACAGGTCTCATAGGAGGTGAAGTCAGTATTCGGCTCTATCGCCGCTGAGTGTGCGGCCTCCGTGGCGGGGTCCATCCACCCATCCTCGGACGGCATGATCTGTTCCAGATTGAGGGCCGGAGTAGTTACAGGTGTGATCTCCTGAACACCGTCCGATGGCAGAGCTAAATCATGCTCATCGTGACTGTGCGGCGTACCTGACATGGGTTCGAATCCGTCGAAGATCAAGTCTCCGAGGATGTCGGCGGTATAGTTTAAGCTTCCAAACCTGACTTGATGGCCGGGGGCGTAGCTGTCGATCTGCTCCAGATGGCTGAGCGAGTTGGCCCGCAGTACGAAGCCGCCGAATACGAAGATCTGTCCGGGAGGAAAACCTCACCCTGGATCGGATCGTTGCCGATGATCGAAGGAGCCATCGAGCCTTATGGTGACGACACAGTGGAACTCTCAATGAAAGCACCAATGTCGGTGTCAAAACCGGCAGATCTCGGGTAGGGGTCCCGAACTGTGCGTCTAAGGCGGATGGTAACAGGAGGCGGGGGACACAATTTTTACCCAGGTTCGGGCCCTCTCGATGGAGGTAATACCCTACTTCCTACTTGATTGATCTTGATGATATGAGTATTACAAGAGTTGATCTACCACGAGATCGGAGAGGCTAAACCCTACAAGCTAGCCTATGGTATGATTGTTGTTGTCCTACGGACTAAACCTGTTGGGGATCGTAGCAATAATTCAAAAAAATTCCTACGTGTCACCAAGATCAATCTAGGAGATACTAGCAACGAGAGAGAGGGAGTGCATCTTCATACCCTTGAAGATCGCTAAGGAAAGCGTTGCAAGAACGCGGTTGGTGGAGTCATACACGCAGCGATTCAGATCGCGGTCGATTCCGATCTAAGCGCCGAACAACGGCGCCTCCGCGTTCAACACACGTACAGCCCGGTGACGTCTCCCGCGCCTTGATCCAGCAAGGAGAGAGGGAGAGGTTGGGGAAGACTCCGTCCAGCAGCAGCACGACGGCGTGGTGGTGGTGGAGGAGCGCGGTACTCCTGCAGGGCTTCGCCAAGCACTACGAGAGACGAGGAGGGAGAGAGGTAGGGCTGCGCCTTGGGAGAGAGAGACTCGTGTGTTGTGCAGCCCCAAAACCTCCACTATATATATGTGCAAGGGCAAGGGGAGGCGCCCTAGGGTTTCCCCTAGGGGGGCGGCGGCCAGGTTAGATGGGATCTCCCCCTAGGGTGACTTGGCCCCCAAGCCAGGAGGTGGGAACCCTAGATGGGGCGCCCCAAACCCCCTGGTCATGCGGGAATAGGTGAGGGGGGCACACAACCCCTTAGTGGGATGGTTTGCTCCCTTCCCTTGGCCCATGAAGCCCCCCAATACTTGCCGGGGCTTGCGAAACACCTTTCGGTCATGCTGGTCATCACCCGGTACCTCCGGAACACTTCCGGACTCCAAAACCCTTCGTCCAATATATCAATCTTCACCTCTGGACCATTCCGGAACTCCTCGTGACACCCGGGATCTCATCCGGGACTCCAAACAACATTTGGTAACCGCGCACATACTTTCCCTATAACCCTAGCGTCATCGAACCTTAAGTGTGTACACCCTACGGGCTCGGGAATAATGCAGACATGACCAACAGCGGGATCTGGATACCCATGTTGGCTCCCACATGTTCCACGATGATCTCATCGGATGAACCACGATGTCAAGGATTCAGTCAATCCCGTATACAATTCCCTTTGTCTACCGGTATAGTACTTGCCCGAGATTCGATCGTCGGTATCCCGATACCTTGTTCAATCTCGTTACCGGCAAGTCTCTTTACTCGTTCCGTAACACATCATCCCGTGATCAACTCCTTGGTCACATTGTGCACATTATGATGATGTCCTACCGAGTGGGCCCAGAGATACCTCTCCGTTTACACGGAGTGACAAATCCCAGTCTCGATTCGTGCCAACCCAATAGACACTTTCGGAGATACCCGTAGTGCACCTTTATAGCCACCCAGTTACGTTGTGGCATTTGGTACACCCAAAGCATTCCTATGGTATCCAGGAGTTGCACAATCTCATGGTCTAAGGAAAAGATACTTGACATTAGAAAAGCTTTAGCAGACGAACTATATGATCTTGTGCTAGGCTTAGGATTGGGTCTTGTCCATCACATCATTCTCCTAATGATGTGATCCCGTTATCAATGACATCCAATGTCCATGGTCAGGAAACCATGACCATCTATGGATCAACGAGCTAGTCAACTAGAGGCTTACTATGGACATGTTGTGGTCTATGTATTCACACATGTATTACGGTTTCCGATTAATACAATTATAGCATGAACAATAGACAATTATCATGAACAAGGAAATACAATAATAACCATTTTATTATTGCCTCTAGGGCATATTTCCAACAGTCTCCCACTTGCACTAGAGTCAATAATCTAGTTCACATCACTATGTGATTGCAATGAATCCAACACCCATGGGGTTTGTTCATATCTTGCTTGTGAGAGAGGTTTATTGGTCAATGAGTCTGAACCTTTCAGATCCATGTGTGCTTTACAAATCTCTATGTCATCTTGTAGATGCAGCTACCACGCGCTACTTGGAGCTATTCCAAATAATTGCTCTACTATACGTATCCGGTTTACTACTCAGAGTCATCCGGATTAGAGTCAAAGTTTGCATCGACGTAACCCTTTACGACGAACTCTTTTACCACCTCCATAATCGAGAAAATTCCTTAGTCCACTAGTTACTAAGGATAAGTTCGACCGCTGTCATGTGATCCATTCCTCGATCACTCTTGTACCCCTTGACTGACTCATGGCAAGGCACACTTCAGGTGCGGTACACAACATAGCATACTGTAGAGCCTACGTCTAAAGCATAGGGGACGACCTTCGTCCTTTCTCTCTCTTCTGCCGTGGTCAGGTCTTGAGTCTTACTCAATATTCACACCTTGTAACACAGCTAAGAACTCCTTCTTTGCTGATCTATTTTGAACTCCGTCAAAATCTTGTCACGGTATGTATTCATTAGAAAGTACCATTAAGCGTTTTTTTATCTATCCTTATAGATCTTGATGCTCAATGTTCAAGTAGCTTAATCCAGATTTTCCATTGAAAAACACTTTTCAAATAACCCTGCATGCTTTCCAGAAATTCTACTCATTTTTGATCAACAATATGTTGACAACATATACTCATGAAAAATTCTATAGTGCTCCCACTCACTTCTTTGGAAATACAAGTTTATCATAAACATTGTATAAACCCAAAATCTTTGATCATCTCATCAAAGCGTACATTCCAACTCTGAGATGCTTACTCCAGTCCTTAGAAGGATTGCTGGAGCTTTGCATACTTGTCAGCATCTTTCAGGATTGACAAAACCTTCTGGTTGTATCACATACAACATTTCCTCAAGAAAAATGTCGAGGAAAAAAATGTTTTTTACATCCTATCTGCAAGATTTCATAAATAATGCAGTAACTGCTAACACAATTCCAACAGACTCTTAGCATCGCTACGAGTGAGAAAGTCTTATCGTAGTCAACTCCTTGAACTTGTCGAGAAACATCTTAACGACAAGTCGAGCTTTCTTAATGGTGACACTTACCATCATTGTCTGTCTTCCTTTTAAAATCCATCTGCACCCAACAGCCTTACGACCATCAAGTAGTTCTTTCAAAGTCTATACTTTGTTTTATACATGGATCCTCTCTCGGATTTTATGGCCTCGAGCCATCCGTCGGAATCCGGGCCCACCATCGCTTCTCCATAGCTCGTAGGTTCATTGTTGTCTAGCAACATGACTTCCAAGACAGGATTACGTACCACTCTGAAGTAGTACACATCCTTGTCGACCTATGAGGTTTGGTAGTGACTTGATCCGAAGTTTCATGATCACTATCATAAGCTTCCACTTCAATTGGTGTAGGTGCCATAGGAACAACTTCCTGTGCCCTGCTACACACTAGTTGAAGTGACGGTTCAATAACCTCATCAAGTCTCCACCATCCTCCCACTCAATTCTTTCGAGAGAAACTTTTCCTCGAGAAAGGACCCGTTTCTAGAAACAATCACTTTTGCTTCCGGATCTGAAATAGGAGGTATACCCAACCGTTTTTGGGTATTCTGTGAAGATGCATTTATCCGCTTTGGGTTCGAGCTCATCAGCCTGAAACTTTTTCACATAAGCATCGCAGCCCCAAACTTTTAAGAAACTATAGCTTAGGTTTCTCTAAACCATAGTTCATACGGTGTCGTCTCAACGGAATTGTGTGGTGCCCTATTTAAAGTGAATGTGGTTGTCTCTAATGCCTAACCCATAAACGATAGTGGTAATTCGATAAGAGACATCATGGTATGCACCATATCCAATAGAGTGCAGTTATGATGTTCGGACACACCATCACACTATGGTGGTCCAGGCGGTATTAGTTGTGAAACAATTTCCACAATGTCTTAATTGTGTGCCAAACTCGTAACTCAGATATTCATCTCTATGATCATATCATAGAAATTTTATCATCTTGTCACGACGATCTTCAACTTTACTCTGAAATTACTTAAACCTTTCAATAATTCAGACTTGTGTTTCATCAAGTAAATATACTCAGCATCTACTCAAATCATCTATGAAGTAAGAAAATGACGATATCCACTGCGTGCCTCAGCACTCATTGGACTGCACACATCAAAATGTATTACTTCCAACAAGTTTCTTTCTTGTTCCATCTTACTGAAAACGAGGCCTTTCAGTAATCTTGCCCATGTGGTATGATTTGCATGTCTCAAGTGATTCAAAATCAAGTGAGTCCAAACGATCCATATGCATGGAGTTTCTTCATGCATATCTACCAATAGACATGCTTCGCATGTCTCAATCTTTTCAAAAACGAGTGAGTCCAAAGATCCATCAACATGGAGCTTCTTCATGCGTTTTATACCAACATGACTCAAATAGCAGTGCCACAAGTACGTGGTATTATCATTACTATCTTATATCTTTTGGCATGAACATGTGTATCACTACGATCAGATTCAATAAACCATTCATTTTAGGTGCAAGACCATTGAAGGTATTATTCAAATAAACAGAGTAACCATTATTCTCCTTAAATGAATAACCGTGTGGCGATAAACATAATCCAATCATGTCTATGCTCAACGCAAACACCAAATAACAATTATTTCGGTTTAACACCAATCCCGATGGTAGAGGGAGCGTGCGATGTTTGATCACATCAACCTTGGAAACACTTCCAACACATATCGTCATCTCACCTTTAGCTAGTCTCCGCAGCCTTTTATTTCGAGTTACTAACTCTTAGCAACCGAACCGGTATTTATTACCCTGGTGCTACTAGGAGTACTAGTAAAGTACACAATAATATGACGTATATCCAAAATACTTCTGTCGACCTTGCTAGCCTTCTCATCTACCAAGTATCTAGGGTAGTTCTGCTTCAGTGACCGTTCCCCTCATTATAGAAGCACTTAGTCTCGGGTTTGGTTCAACCTTGGGTTTCTTCACTAGAGCATCAACTGATTTGCCGTCTCATGAAGTATCCCTTCTTTCTCTTGCCCTTCTTGAAACTAGTGGTTTAACCATCAACAATTGATGCTCCTACTTGATTTCTACTTTCGCGGTGTCAAACATCGCAAGTTGCTCAAGGATCATCATGTCTATCCCTGATATGTTATAGTTCATCACGAAGCTCCAATAGCTTGGTGGCAGTGATTATGGAGAACCATCACTATCTCATCTGGAAGATTAACTCCCACTCGATTCAAGCGATTGTAGTACTCAGACAATCTGAGAACATGCTCAACGATTGAGCTTTTCTCCCTTAGTTTGCAGGCTTAAGAAACTTGTCAGAGGTCTCATACCTATTGACGTGGGCACTAGTCTGAAATTCCAATTTCAGTCTTTGGAACATCTCATATGTTCTGCGACGTTTCAAAAACGTCTTTGGTGCCACAATTCTAAACCGTTAGTATTACGCACTGAACTATCATGTAGTCATAAAAACGTGTATGTCAGATGTTTCCCAACATCTACGGACGATGCTCGAGGTTCAACACACCGAGCGGTGCATTAAGGACATAACCCTTCTGTGCGGCAATGAGGACAATCCTCAGTTCACGGACCCAGTCCGCATAATTGCTACTATCAACTCTCAACTAAATTTTCTCTAGGAACATATCTAAAATAGTAGAACCAAAGCGTGAGCTACGACATAATTTGCAAAGACCTTTTGACTATGTTCATGATAATTAAGTTCAATTAATCAAATTATTCAATGAACTCCCACATAGATAGACATCCCTCTAGTCATCTAAGTGATACATGATCTGAGTCAACTAGGCCGTGTCCGATCATCACGTGAGACAGACTAGTCATCATCGGTGAACATCTTCATGTTGATCGTATCCACTATACGACTCATGTTCGATCTTTCGGTCTTCCGTGTTTCGAGGCCATGTCTGTACATGCTAGGCTCGTCAAGTTAACCTAAGTGTATTGCGTGTGTAAATCTGGCTTACACCCGTTGTATGCGAACGTTAGAACCTATCACACCCGATCATCACGTGGTGCTTCGGAACAACGGACCTTAGCAACGGTGCACAGTTAGGGGGAACACAATTCTTGATATTTTAATGAGGGATCATCTTATTTATGCTACTGTCGTTCTAAGCAAATAAGATGAAAAAACATGACAAACATCACATGCAAATCATAAAGTGACATGATATGGCTAATATCATCTTGCGCCTTTGATCTCCATCTTTGAGGCACGACATGAACACCATCGTCACCGGCATGACACCATGATCTCCATCATCGTGTCTTCATGAAGTTGCCTCGCCAACTATTACTTCTACTACTATGGCTAATGGTTAGCAATAAAGTAAAGTAATTACATGGCGTTTTCATTGACACGCAGGTCATAAATAAATCAAGACAACTCCTATGGCTCCTGCCAGTTGTCATACTCATCGACATGCAAGTCGTGATTCCTATTACAAGAACATGATCAATCTCATACATCACATATATCATTCATCACATCCTTTTGGCCATATCACATCACAAAGCAAACCCTGCAAAAACAATTTAGACGTCCTCTAATTGTTGTTGCATGTTTTATGTGGCTGCTATGGGTTTCTAGCAAGAACGTTTCTTACCTACGCAAAACCACAACGGTGATATGCCAATTGCTATTTACCCTTCATAAGGACCCTTTTCATCGAATCCGATCCGACTAAAGTGGGAGAGACAGACACCCGCCAACCACCTTATGCATCAAGTGCATGTCAGTCAGTGGAACCACTCTCACGTAAGCGTACGTGTAAGGTCGGTCCGGGCCGCTTCATCCCACAATGCCGCCGGATCAGGATAAGACTAGTAACGGTAAGCAAATTGAACAAATCATCGCCCACAACTGCTTTGTGTTCTACTCGTGCATAGAATCTACGCATAGACCTAGCTCATGATGCCGCTGTTGGGTATCATAGCAATAATTCAAAAAATTTCCTACGTGTCACCAAGATCAATCTAGGAGATACTAGCAACGAGAGAGAGGGAGTGCATCTTCATACCCTTGAAGATCGCTAAGCGGAAGCGTTGCAAGAACGCGGTTGGTGGAGTTGTACACGCAGCGATTCAGATCGCGGTCGATTTCAATCTAAGCGCCGAACAACGGCGCCTCCGCGTTCAACACACGTACAGCCCGATGACGTCTCCCGCACCTTGATCCATCAAGGAGAGAGGGAGAGGTTGGGGAAGATTCCGTCTAGCAGCAGCACGACGGCATGGTGGTGGTGGAGGAGCGCGGTACTCCTGCAGGGCTTCGCCAAGCACTACGAGAGACGAGGAGGGAGAGAGGTAGGGCTGCGCCTTGGGAGAGAGAGACTCGTGTGTTATGCAGCCCCAAAACCTCCACTATATATAGGGGCAAGGGCAAGGGGAGGCGCCCTAGGGTTTCCCCTAGGGGGGCGGCGGCCAGGGTAGATGGGATCTCCCCCTTGGGTGACTTGGCCCCCAAGCCAGGAGGTGGGAACCCTAGGTGGGGCGCCCAACCCCCTGGTCACGTAGGAATAGGTGAGGGGGGCGCACAACCCCTTAGTGGGCTGGTTTTCCCCCTTCCCTTGGCCCATGAAGCCCCCCAACACTTGCCGGGGCTCCCGAAACACCTATCGGTCATGTTGGTCATCACCCGGTACCTCCGGAACACTTCCAGACTCCAAAACCCTTTGTCCAATATATCAATCTTCACCTCCGGACCATTCTGGAACTCCTCGTGACGTCCGGGATCTCATCCGAGACTCCAAACAACATTCGGTAACCGCATACATACTTTCCCTATAACCCTAGCGTCATCGAACCTTAAGTGTGTAGACCCTACGGGCTCGGGAATAATGCAGACATGACCGAGACATCTCTCTGGTCAATAACCAACAACGGGATCTGGATACCCATGTTGGCTCCCACATGTTCCACAATGATCTCATCGGATGAACCACGATGTCAAGGATTCAGTCAATCCCGTATACAATTCCCTTTGTCTACCGGTATAGTACTTGCCCGAGATTCGATCGTCGGTATCCCGATACCTTGTTCAATCTCGTTACTGGCAAGTCTCTTTACTCATTACGTAACACATCATCCCATGATCAACTCCTTGGTCACATTGTGCAAATTATGATGATGTCCTACCGAGTGGGCCCAGAGATACCTCTTCGTTTATACAGAGTGACAAATCCCAGTCTCGATTCGTGCCAACCCAACAGACACTTTAGGAGATACCCGAAGTGCACCTTTATAGCCACCCAGTTATGTTGTGGCGTTTGGTACACCCAAAGCATTCCTACGGTATCCGGGAGTTGCACAATCTCATGGTCTAAGGAAATGATACTTGACATTAGAAAAGCTTTAGCAGACGAACTATACGATCTTGTGCTAGGCTTAGGATTGGGTCTTGTCCATCACATCATTCTCCTAATGATGTGATCCCGTTATCAATGACATCCAACGTCCATGGTCAGGAAACCATGACCATCTATTGATCAACGAGCTAGTCAACTAGAGGCTTACTAGGGACATGTTGTGGTCTATGTATTCACACATGTATTACAGTTTCCGGTTAATACAATTATAGCATGAACAATAGACAATTATCATGAACAAGGAAATACAATAATAACCATTTTATTATTGCCTCTAGGGCATATTTCCAACAAAACCCTCTGGTTTATATAGACACCGAAGGGAGCTAGGGTTACACGGGGTCGGTTACGAGGGAGGAGATCTACATATCCGAATCGCCAAGCTTGCCTTCGACGCAAAGGAGAGTCCCATCCGGACACGGGACGAACTCTTCAATCTTGTATTTTCATAGTCCAATAGTCCGGCTGTCCGAGGACCCCCTAATCCAGGACTCCCTCAGTAGCCCCTGAACCAGGCTTCAATGACGATGAGTCCGGCGCGTAGATTGTATTCGGCATTGCAAGGCGGGTTCCTCCTCCGAATACTCCATAGAAGATTTTGAACACAAGGATGGTGTTCGGCTCTACAAAACAAATTCCACATACCACCGTAGAGAGTATAATATTTCCACAAATCTAATCTACTGACAACTTTTCATAACATGACATCATGCCATGGCTCCGGTTATTATTCGAACCGTTTTTCTCAACCAGCTACTGCACATATTGCGAGGCGGTTTTCTTGGCACATCTCGTCGAAGCAGAGATCGTGTCCCCTTATCACAGGATTCTCATCAATACGGGTGTGAGTAACCCAACCGCACCATCAATCACGACGCTTGGGGAATAAGCGAGTTTTACCAGTTACGTTGTGACATTTGATAGCACACAAGGTGTTCCTTCGGTATTCGGGAGTTGCATAATCTCATAGTCAGAGGAACATGTATAAGTCATGAAGAAAGCAATAGCAATAAAACTAAACGATCATTATGCTAAGCTAACGGATGGGTCTTGTCCATCACATCATTCTCCTAATGATGTGATCCCGTTCATCAAATGACAACACAGGTCTATGGTCAGGAAACTTAACCATCTTTGATTAACGAGCTAGTCAAGTAGAGGCATACTAGGGACACTCTGTTTTGTCTATGTATTCACACATGTACTAAGTTTCCGGTTAATACAATTCTATCATGAATAATAAACATTTACCATGGTATAAGGAAATATGAATAACAACTTTATTATTGCCTCCAGTGCATATTTCCTTTAGATTACGCCATGGAGCTCCCCACCCCCAGCCCGTGCGGGCGATCTTCGATCCCCTCGAGGCTCGTCGTCTCCTGAAGTCCACCATGAAGTGCATGTTTCTGCAGCTCATGGCGATGCCCACCTATTACCACACGCGCGATGTGGCACCGTGGGACATGAAGCTACATACCATCATCGTCCAGATAACTCCAATTGGGAATTGGTGGCACCATAGCCACTCCAAGCCCTGGCCATTGTTGATGGAGTTGGTGGCGAGCGGTGAAGAGTCTCCAGCAAAACCCGTCCTCCTGCAAAGGGACCTCAACATAGGGGTCTTCAAATCGTGGCACCATGGACATGTTCTATGGGCACATCTATTGTTGATTCACCGTTTGAGGCATTCTCTCCTTGAAGGAAATATGCCCTAGAGGCAATAATAAAGTTGGTATTTATATTTTCTTATATCATGATAAATGATTATTATTCATGCTAGAATTGTATTAACCAGAAGCTTAGTACATGTGTGAATACATAGACAAAACAGAGTGTCCTTAGTATGCCTCTTCTTGACTAGCTCGTTAATCAAAGATGGTTCAGTTTCCTGACCATAGACATGTGTTGTCATTTGATGAACGTGATCACATCATTAGAGAATGATGTGATGGACAAGACCCAACTGTTAGCTTAGCAAAATTATCGTTAAAGTTTCATTGTTATTGCTTTCTTCATGACTTATACATATTCCTCTGACTATGAGATTATGCAACTCCCGAATACCGGAGAAACACCTTGTGTGCTATCAAACGTCACAACGTAACTAGGTGACTATAAAGATGCTCTACAGGTGTCTCTGAAGGTGTTTGTTGGGCTGGCATAGATCAAGATTAGGATTTGTCACTCTGAGTATTGGAGAGGTATCTCTGGGCCCTCTCGGTAATTCACATCACTATAAGCCTTACAAGCAATGTGACTAATGAGTTAGTTATGGGATGATGCACTACAGAATGAGTAAAGAGACTTGCCGGTAACGAGATTGAACTAGGTATGATAATATCGATGATCGAATCTCGGGCAAGTAACATACCGATGACAAAGGGAATAACGTATGTTGTTATTGCGGTTTGACCGATAAAGATCTTCGTAGAATAAGTAGGAACCAATATGAGCATCCAGGTTCCGCTATTGGTTATTGACCGGAGATGTGTCTCAGTCATGTCTACATAGTTCTCGAACCCGTAGGGTCCGCACGCTTAATGTTCGATGACGATTTGTATTATGAGTTATGTGTTTTGGTGACCGAAGTTTGTTTGGAGTCCCGGATGAGATCACAGACATGAAGAGGAGTCTCTAAATGGTCGAGAGGTAAAGATTCATATATTGGAAAGTTATATACGGACACCGGAATGGTTCCGAAGTGGTTCAGGGATTTTTCGGAGTACCAGGAGGTTACCGGACCCCCCCACCCCCGGGAAAGTTAATGGGCCTCATTGGGCCATAGTGGAGAGGAGGAGGCATGCCACAAGAGGTGCCCCCATAGTAGTCTGAATTGGACAAGGGGTGGGGGGCGCGGCCCCCCTTTCCTTCTCCCTCTCCCCCTCTTTCCCCTTTCCCCCTCTTCATTGGAAGGAAGGAGGGAGCCGACTAGGACTAGGAGTCCTAGTGGGACTCATCCCACTTGGCGCGCCCTAGGGCCGACTGGCCTCCCCTCCCCTTCTTTATATACGGGGGCAGGGGGCACCCCAAAGGCACGTCAATTGTTCTCTTAGCCATGTGCGGTGCCCCCTCCACGGTTTACTCCTCCGGTCATAGCGTCGTAGTGCTTAGGCGAAGCCCTGCGCGGATCACATCACCATCACCTTCACCATGCTGTCGTGCTGACGAAACCCTCCCTCAACCCTCTGCTGGATCAAGAGTTCGAGGGACGTCATCGAGCTGATCGTGTGCTGAACTCGGAGGTTCCATACGTTTGGTACTAGATCGGTTGGATCGTGAAGACGTTCGACTACATCAACCGCGTTAACCTAAGGCTTCCGCTTTTCGGTCTATGAGGGTACGTGGACACACTCTCCCCCTATCGTTGCTATGCATCTCCTAGATAGATCTTGCGTGATCGTAGGATTTTTTTTGAAATTGCATGCTACGTTCCCTGACAGTGGCATACGAGCCAGGTCTATGCGTAGATGATATGCACGAGTAGAACACAAAGAGTTGTGGGCATAATAGTCATACTGCTTACCATCAACGTCTTATTTTGATTCGGAGGTATTGTTGGATGAAGCGGCTCGGACCAACATTACATGACCACGTTCATGAGACCGGTTCTACCGAGTGCTTTGCACACAGGTGGCTGGCAGGTGTCTGTTTCTCCAACTTTAGTTGAATCGAATTTGACTACGGCCGGTCCTTGTTGAAGGTTAAAACAACACACTTGACGAAAAATCATTGTGGTTTTGATGCGTAGGTCAGAATGGTTCTTGCTAGAAGCCCGTAGCAGCCACGTAAAAATTGCAACAACAAAGTAGAGGACGTCTAAGTTGTTTTTGCAGGGCATGTTGTGATGTGATATGGTCAAGACGTGATGAGATATAAATTGTTGTATGAGATGATCATGTTTTGTAGAAGTTATCGGCAACTGGCACGAGCCTTATGGTTGTCACTTTATTGTATGAAATGCAATCGCCATGTAATTGGTTTACTTTATCACTAAGCGGTAGCGATAGTCATAGAAGCAATAGTTGGCGAGACGACAATGATGCTACGATGGAGATCAAGGTGTCAAGATCGTGACGATGGAGATCATGGTGGTGCTTTGGAGATGGAGATCAAAGGCACAAGATGATGATGGCCATATCATGTCACATATTTTGATTGCATGTGATGTTTCTCTTTTATGCATCTGATAACCCACAAGTATAGGGGATTGCAATAGTTTTCAAGGGTAGAGTATTCAACCCAAATTTATTGATTCGACACAAGGGGAGCCAAAGAATATTCTCAAGTATTAGCAGCTGAGTTGTCAATTCAACCACACCTAGAAACTTAGTATTTGCAGCAAAGTGTTTAGTAGCAGAGTAATACGATAGTAGTGGTAACGATAGCAAAAGTAACGGTAGCAAAAGTAATGTTTTTGGTATTTTGCAGTGATGATAACAATAGCAATGGAAACGTAAATAAGCGAAGAACAATATATGGAAAGCTCGTAGGCAATGGATCGGTGATAGAGAATTATGCCGGATGCGGTTCATCATGTAACAGTCATAACCTAGGGTGACACAGAACTAGCTCCAATTCATCAATGTAATGTAGGCATGTATCCCGAATATAGTCATACATGCTTATGGAAAAGAACTTGCATGACATCTTTTGTCCTACCCTCCCGTGGCAACGGGGTCCTATGGTGGTAGGTAGGAAAATGGTAAAACCAAGGTTGGACCTTGCTGGAGGAGTTTTATTCAAAGCGAACTGTCAAGGGGTTCCCATAACACCCAACCGCGTAAGGAACGCAAAATCAAGGAACATAACACCGGTATGACGGAAACTAGGGCGGCAAGAGTGGAACAAAACACCAGGCATAAGGCCGAGCCTTCCACCCTTTACCAAGTATATTGATGCATTAAAGTAAACAAGATATAATAATGATATCCCAACAATATCCATGTTCCAACAAGGAACAAACTCCATCTTCACCTGCAGCTAGCAGCGCTATAAGAGGGGCCGAGCAAAGCGGTAACATAGCCAAACAACGGTTTGCTAGGACAAGGTGGGTTAGAGGCTGGACATGGCAGCATGGGAGGCATGATATAGCAAGTGGTAGGTATTGCAGCACAACAATAGAGCGAACAACTAGCAAGCAAAGATAGAAGTGATTTTGAGGGTATGGTCATCTTGCCTGCAAAGTTCTCAAAGTTGACAAAAGCTTGATCCTCGTAAGCATACTCAACGGGTTCCTCGATCACGTATTCGTCTCCCGGCTCTACCCAAAGCAAAAACACAAACAAAATGCCAACAATCAATCATGGTGCAATGCACAAGCAACATGATGCAAAACATGGCATGATATGCGAGATGTGATATGCAATGCATATGCGTGCTCCGGAAGGAAAAGATTGATCAAGGCATCAACTTGGCAAACCAAGTGTGCCGCTGGAAATATGAGTTGATTTTGGTAGAAATCGATATAAAGATCACCAAAATCGGATGCACGGTTTGCAAATGGAAAGAAAAACAATAATGGCACAAATCTGCGATTAACAACACGATGCCATCTAGAATGCAACAAGAAACTAAGCTACTGCACTCCAACATAGCAACAAAGCACATGGCAGTTACTACTCAAGATGCTTGACAAAAGATGAACACTGAGCTATGGCTAAATCACACAAGAGCAGGTTCAAACAAGCATGACAAAAGTGAAAAAGATATCAGCTTCACAGACTTGGTGAAAATATTATCATGTCAGGAATTAACATCAGGAAGCAATGTTTAGAGCAAGATAACAACATGCTACGGGAACATGACATAGCAAACCAAGGCATGGCATGAATCTACTCAAAGCATAGCACAAAAGTCCCTTATTGACCATAAGCCAAAAAGGATCAGAAGATATGATGGCACCCATGTAAACATAGCAAGTTTCGTTAACAGATTCAGACTTATGAAGGCCTCTTTGCGAGCTTGATTCACTCAACACAAGGCATTGCATGACAAGATAAGCATAGCATCACCAAGAAGACATGATCATGAAGCTAACCAAAGCAAGAACAAGTTCATAGTATGCATGGATCAACTACAACAACCTTAGCAAAATTGATTAACATGTAAACAATCTGCCAGGAACATTTTATAGCAAAAGTAGAGAAAGATTCAGTCATGCTAGGGCACTCCATAAATGCAAATAGGGGCATGGATGGATAGATCACAACCATATGCCCAAATCATCCTTACTGAACATACTCAAAAGAAGCATGGATCTCACTGTAGCAACATGAATACATGGCATAAAAATAACAGCAGAGCAAAGACTTAGTGAAATTCTAAGTCCCTGAAATCAGCAATATCACGAGAGCTACTTTGCATGCTTGTGCTAGTAACCACATTGATCACAAAAATACATGGCATACACCCCTGTAAAGATGGCATGGCATAGATCAAAATACATGTAGAGCTCATGACCATATGCAGCACACAACAATTGTAGCAAAAATGACAAATGCTCATACTCTGCTAAGGATCAGCACCTAACAATTTATAGCACTCTTGCATCAACGATTCGGGCATCAAGATGGACTCAAACAAGCATGTCACAATGGAACAAAATTAAGAGCACATCCTGATGAACATTTCGATATCTCATGCGGATGAAACGGAGCTACGGATGAGGAGTTATGGCATGATGAACAGAGGCATAAAATTTCACATATCTGGGACTTAGTGGAATTTTCACCTCGCGAAAGTCAACGCGGGACGAGGTCGTGCGGGACGAAGATATCCAATACGCAGAGAGGTGTTTGGATGCGGGGATGGGTGGATCTCATCCATCCTCTCCAGATCCGACCAGAGAGGAGCTCCGGCGAGCTCTGGCTCCGGCGACTACGGCGAACGGCGACGCGGAGGCGTGGGGACGGTGGAGGAAGCA
The DNA here is from genome assembly GCF_056163025.1 of Triticum urartu. NCBI lineage: Eukaryota > Viridiplantae > Streptophyta > Magnoliopsida > Poales > Poaceae > Triticum > Triticum urartu. The sequence goes on along the minus strand of NC_141875.1, from coordinate 106,053,326 downwards.
CCGGCACGGGGCGGATCCGGCCGCGGGAAGAGCTCCGGCGGACTGATGGTGGCGGGGCTGGCCAGACTGGGCGGAGAGGAGCTCCGGCCCTCACCGGATCTGGCAGCTCCGTCCAGATCGAGGCGCGGCTGCAGCGGTCGGGCAAGAGGGGCGGCGACGCGCGGCGCAACGAGGGAAGGCGGCGGCGACGGAGAGCAGCAGCTCGGGCGGCTGGGCGAAGTGGCGGCGAGCGGCAGACGGTGGCGCGGGCGCCGGCGAGCGGGGCGCGTGGCGGCGGGGCGCGGAGACGAGCGGCAGGGCAGGCGCGCGGGCGGCCCGGGGCGGGCCTCTCGCGGGCCTGGCGGGCCGTGGCGGTGCTGGGGCGTGGGGAGAGGCGCGCGGCGATGTGGAGGCCCCGGATTGGCTGGAGGCAGCGGCGCAGGATGTCCGGCGGCGAGGAGGAGGTTTGATCTAGAGTTTACCCGAGAATTTCGGAGGGGGAGGTGTTTTTATAGGTAGGAGGAGGTAGGAGTGTCCAAATGAGGTGCGGTTTTCGACCACACGATCGTGATCGAACGGCCGAGAGGACGGAGGGGGTTTGGATGGGTTATTGGGCCGTTTTGGAGGGGTGTTGGGCTGCAACACACATGAGGCCTTTGCGGTTCCCCAGTTAACCGTTGGAGTATCAAACGGACTCCAAATGGCACGAAACTTGACAGGCGGTCTACCGGTGGTGTACTAAGGACGCTTGGCAAATCTTACCCGCACACGAAAAGAGGCAAAAGGGGGCGTCGGAGGACATAGGAGTGTTGGATTGCAAAACGGACAACGGGGAAAATGCTCGGATGCATGAGACGAACACGAATGCAAATGCGATGCACATGATGACATGATATGAAATGCATGACATAAACAAAATGAACGAAGACAAAACCCAACCACGAAGGGAATCTCATATCGCATCTCCGGAAAAGGCAAGAGTCAGAGTTACAAATATGGAGAGTTGTATCCGGGGCATTACAATAGGGCACCATCTAAATCCGTTGAGACGGCACCATATGAACTGTGGTTTGGCAAGAAACGTAAGCTGTTGTTTCTTAAAGTTTGGGGCTGCGATGCTTATGTGAAAAAGCTTCAACCTGATAAAGCCCGAACCCAAATCGGAGAAATGCATCTTCATAGGATACCCAAAGGAAACTGTTGGGTACACCTTCTATCATAGATCCGAAGGCAAGATATTCATTGCTAAGAATGGATCCTTTCTAGGGAAGGAGTTTCTCTCGAAAGAAGTCAATGCGAGGAAAGTAGAACTTGATGAGGTAATTGTACCTTCTCCCTAATTGGAAAGTGGTTCATCATAGAAATCAGTTCTAGTGATGCCTACACCAACTAGTGAGGAAGTTAATGATGATGATCATGAAACTTCAGATCAAGTTACTACCGAACCTTGTAGGTCAACCAGAGTACGTTTCGCACCAGAGTGGTACGGTAATCCTGTTCTGGAAGTCATGTTACTTGACCATGACAAACCTATGAACTATGAGGAAGCGATGATGAGCCCAGATTCCACAGAATGGCTTGAGGCCATGAAATCTGAGATGGGATCCATGTATGAGAACAATGTGTGGACTTTGGTTGACTTTCCCAATGATCGGCAAGCCATAGAGAATAAATGGATCTTCAAGAAGAAGACTAACACTACTGCAAGATGGTCCAAACGCGACACTACGATCAGAGACCCTTTGACGAAACTGTGTGCGATGCCATAATCGCAAACGGTGGTGTAAAAGAACCGTCAAAAAAGGTGCAAAACGTTTGTGATGGCAGAGCTATCAAACACGGTTCAGATTTTATTTGCATGTGCGATGCAGGGCATACGATTCAGCTCAATGAACTGTTTGCGATGAGGCGGAACAAAAGAAACGGGCAACCTGATGAAGGCGTGTGCGATATAGAGTATACGATTCACTCGAATTAACTGTTTGTGATTAGGCAACACAAAAGAAACAGTTAGCCAGATCAAGGTGTGGGTGATACGCGGCAAACAGGTCCATAATCAAAATGTGTGCGAAGACCAATAATAACACAGACGATTGCTGCTAATAAACCGTGTGAATTGCTCTGCCTACAGTAGAATAACATGTATATATACATATAACTGAAATAAACATCCAATTACATAAGTGACTATACAGATCATTCGCACGCACCTCAATAAACAATTGCATCCATTCTAAAGTAGGAGAAATGATCGTCTAGTCATCTACTTCTGGTGACGCTCCCGCCACTACTATGTGGCTCGATCCCTTTCCTGGGTCAGGAAGAAGATAGTTCCTCATGTCGACGATCCGCCTGTACATCTCGTAGCTTGTGTACGCGTCCATGGCCGCATACTTGACATGTTGTTCATCCAGTCTCTCATGCCACACACTGTGCCAGGCGTTCTTGTCCTTATTGCTCTCTTCCTTCATCTTCGCGTAGTAGGGGTCGATGATGGCCGAGGCGAGGTAAATCAGGGAGTTCAGTTTGTTTTTGTCGCTGCCCCAGACCTTGTAGTGCTGCTGGATGTTGACAAGATTCGGGCATTTCAAGTCCGAAACCTTGAGCGCTTTTAGATCGTTGGTGGTGTCCACCGTAGCGAAACTATAGTCGGAGCTGTTGATAAACCCGGAGAAACGCTCGCAAGGCCTTGTGGCAAGGTGGTAGTGGTAGACGAGGATGACATGTGGCACGCACAACTAGGTGACGGCAACCTTCGGATCATGCCCGGCACGACCGATGGTGTACTCGAGGTTGAAGCCGACCACTCGATACTTGTCCTCGGCAAGGAACTGCTCCATAGTTTGGATGGAGCTCTCCACCGAGACCAGATCGTTCGTGTACACCACCAAGAGGGCCTTCCCCCTCACGTGGGTGTCCACTACGTGACGCATGGTGAACTGCCCGCCGTTGTCGTCGTCGGCCTCTGGGAGCGCCATTGGAGCCACGGGGAGCGCCATTGGAACCGCTGGATGTCCTCTCTGTATGTGTCCTTGTGGGTGTGCTTATTGTGTCATGTGAGATGAGAGATGAAGGTAAATGGCCGAAGGAATAAAAGGGGGTCGGGTGGCGTGGATTCTCGGCGCATTCGCATGGCAGTATTTGCAGCGGGTAACTGCACACGAACGTGCGTGATCGTGCACCGGCCCCAAACACTGGCAGCGCGCATGGAGGGATGAGGGCAGAGCACCTGGAGGGACGCGAGTAGAGAGCGCGCGGTGGGACGCGAGCAGAGCGCGCCGCGGTTGCCTGAACCGCAAGCAACCACACGCATAGAGCAGTTGAACATGCAGGAAATGGTCGCCTACAAACCAGCCGACAGTTGCGTCGCTGCGTATAGAGCGGCCGTGTGCTACCACCTCCGTCTAGTCTATAGTATCCTTTATATTCTGTGCCATACTTTGCCGTCAAATTTAACCAACAAAATGTTAATGCATGTTTTAAAAATTATATAATTGGAAACTATGTTCAAATACAAATCCAACTATATAATCTTTGGCGACATGCATTCATATTTTATTAGTTAAACCATACTTATAAACCAGGACGGTGGTATAGTAGGTAATTAAATCGCAAACGTTTTTTCACTAACCGTATGTGTACGTGGCCTTTCATCCTCCTGTCACACGTCTTGTCACCCCGTTGCCGCAGACGGTTTACAGCGCAAGCTTGCGCAGCGCGCGGGGGCGTTCTTTTAGCCAAACGGTGGCGCCAATGAATCATCGGTGAGCCCATTCCCGCGCAACCTTGCAGGTTCCCGCGCAAGCTTCCCGTCCCACTCGATGAAATCCCCTAAAATCCCAATGCTTACCGGCCTGCTATAAAAACCCTCACGGCCGGCGAGTCCCGCGTCGCATTTTCCCATTCCTCCCTGTAGCTTATCTCATCTGCTTCTCCCACAATCACCAATGGCATTGGTCCGTCGTTGTCGCTCAGCCACTTCGCCGTCATCAGAGGATAGCTCCAGCTGGGAGGCTACACCACGGCGGTGGAACAGTCCTCGGCGTAGTGTAGTGCGCGTGGCATCCCTGTTGAGTGTGCGTGGAACACCCACCACATGCTCCGCCGCCGGTGCCCGTCGGCAGCTGTTGCCGGCCGCCGTTGCCGCACCACCATCGAAAGCCAGGGCCATCGCGCGCTCTGCCACCGCGGCCTGAAGGCGCGAGGTGGCCGTCGTGGTCGCCACCCCACTGCCGGGCACTGTGGCCATCACCCGCTCCTCCACCGCGGCCCGAAGGCGGGAGGTGGTGGTCGTGGCCACCACCTCGTCGCCGGCCGCCGTGGCCGCCAGCCCACTGTCGACCGCCGGGGTCATCACCCGCTCCACCACCGCCGCCCGAAGGCGGGAGGCGGAGGTGGATGCCCGCACGTGCGTCAGCGACCTTGCACGCTATACCGAGTTCCTGCGGGAGGAGGAGGAGCGCCTCGTCGAGCATGCAAAGATCCTTACCGCCGCTGTGGCCGCGGCACACGCCGCCTCAGAGGCGAGGAATTAGGAGATCTACAAGGAGAGAACCACCGCTTCGAGAGGGGTCGTCTGGAGCGGCAGAGGGTGTTCGAGGTGAGCGTCCCTGAAGCAGCAACAACGGCAGTCACCGTATTGAGGTTGCCTAGCTCATCGGTAGGCTCCTCCTCCTCCGCCTCTTACTGAGCACGCTCGGCAGAGGAGAGGCAGCCAGAAGTAGTACAAATCTTACCAAATTGTTTGTACGTGGTTGCACACGGGTCATCCAAAACAACCGTTTGTGTTGAAGGGATGCACAAATCCTACGCTGCTCTCACTTTGCATACATGTGTTCTATCTAAAATGTTTGCGATCAAGAGCTGCACAAATTTTGCTCGGCACATTTTCTCTTGGCTTCCTGGGGAAGCTATCGGTTTGCATACGGGTGTTCTAAATAAAATGTTTGCGATGATTGTTTTACATTTAAAAAGCGAATTAAACTGCAGCTTGGGCGCCATTAATGGAGAGGATGCGAGCAAGGCGGGCAGCCATGGAAGTCAAAGGGCTCGCTTACTAGTGAGCCTGCGCAGCGTACAGCTTGCACGCTTCCCGGTGAGCCTGCACATTCAAGGACAGCTTGCACGCCTCTCGGTCAGCCTGCGCACCAGATGGCGCTCGCACACCTCCCGTTCAGTCAAGGTCAAGCAACTGTCCGCACAACACCTCCTACAACCATTAAAACCCAGACACATGGTGTCACGTGAATGGTTAACAGAACGCACACGGTTTGAATTATACAAATGTTTGAGATATTAAAGTGGCAGCTATTTTTTCAAAATGCCTTTGTTGGCTGTCATCATTCTAGGGCGCCTTCTCTCAAAATGGACACAAAAAATACCATAGCATCTCAGGTGCCATTCCATGATAGCATGCCAAGTTTCATGAATTTCAGACGAGTTTTGGATTTACTAGAATTTAAAAACCAGACATCTCAATGTTTTTCCGGCAATCAACAGTGCCCTGGTGTTTGAAATTCATTCCCATTTCTTGCATGGGACCTAAGCATGCACCAAAGGACACATATTTGACTTTTCAACCAATTTATATGCACTTGAGCATGTGGATGTGGTTCAAATTTAAATTGTGCACATAAATGCATTGAATACTCAGTTAATGCATAAAAATGTCCAAACGAACCCCAAAAAATCACAAAAATTCACGCAACACTCCTGTTGTTCTATGTTGACACGAGAAAAAAATTGAAAGCAATAAGAGGCAATGGATATCATTTCGTCCCCAAAGGTGGGACGTTCCCTACCGAAAGCCATCATGCTTGTTCTGAGAAGCTCCGGTTTGTGAGAAGCATATACCCAAACCTGCCCCAAATGGGACAAAAATTTTACCACGACATGTTGATGCCGCTCCATGATAGCATGCCAAGTTTCATGAATTTTAGACGGGTTTTGGATTTACTAGAATTTAAAAACCTGGCACCTCAATGTTTTACTGGCAATCAACGGTACCCTGGTGTTTGAAATTCATTCTCATTTCCTGCATGGGACCTAAGCATGCACCCAAGGACACAAATTTGATTTTTCAACTAATTTATATGCGCCGGAGCATGTGCATGTAGTTCAAATTTGAATTATGCACATAAATGCATTAAAAACTCAGTTAATGCATAAAAATGTCCAAACGAACCCTGAAAAATCACAAAAATTCACACAACACTCTTGTTGTTCTATGTTGACACGAGAAAAAATTTGAAAGCAATAAGAGGCAATGCATATCGTTTCGTCCCCAAAGGTGGGATGTTCCCTACCGAAAAGCATCATGCTTGTTGTGAGAAGCTCCGGTTTGTGAGAAGCATATACCCAAACCTGCCCCAAATGGGACAAATTTTTACCATGACATGTTGATGCTGCTCCATGATAGCATGCCAAGTTTCATGAATTTTAGACGGGTTTTGGATTTACTAGAATTTAAAAACCAGGCATCTCAATGTTTTGCCGGCAATCAACGGTGCACTTGTGTTTGAAATCCATTCCCATTTCTTGCATGGGACCTAAGCATGCACCTAAGGACACAGATTTGATTTTTCAACCAATTTATATGCACTGGAGCATGTGCATGTAGTTTAAATTTGAATTATGCACATAAATGCATTTAAAACTCAGTTAATGCATAAAAATGTCCAAACGAACCCCAAAAAATCACAAAAATTCACACAACACTCCTGTTGTTCTATGTTGAAACGAGAAATTTTTTGAAAGCAATAAGAGGCAATGGATACCGTTTCGTCCCCAAAGGTGGGACATTCCCTACCGAAAACCATGATGCATGTTGTGAGAAGCTTCGGATTGTGAGAAGCATATACCCAAACCTACCCCAAATGGGACAAATTTTTTACCACGCATGTTGATGCCTCTTCATGATAGCATGCCAAGTTTCAAGAATTTTAGACGGTTTTTGGATTTACTAGAATTTAAAAACTAGGCATCTCAATGTGTTGCTGGCAATCAACGGTGCCCTGGTATTTGAAATTCATTCCCATTTCTTGCATGGAACCTAAGCATGCACCCAAGGACACAGATTTGATTTTTCAACCAATTTATATGCGCTGGAGCATGTGCATGTAGTTCAAATTTGAATTATGCACATAAATGCATTGACAACTCAGTTAATGCATAAAAATGTCCAAACGAACCCCGAAAAATCACAAAAATTCACACAACACTCCTGTTGTTCTATGTTGACACGAGAAAAAATTTGAAAACAATAAGAGGCAATGGATATCGTTTCGTCCCCAAAGGTGGGACGTTCCCTACCGAAAACCATCATGCTTGTTGTGAGAAGCTCCGGTTTGTGAGAAGCATATACCCAAACCTGCCCCAAATGGGACACATTTTTACCACGGCATGTTGATGCCGCTCCATGATAGCATGCCAAGTTTCATGAATTTTAGACGAGTTTTGGATTTACTAGAATTTAAATACTAGGCATCTCAATGTTTTCCCGGCAATCAACGGTGCACTGGTGTTTGAAATCCATTCCCATTTCTTGCATCAGACCTAAGCACGCACCCAAGGACACAGATTTGATTTTTCAACCAATTTATATGCACTGGAGCATGTGCATGTAGTTCAAATTTGAATTATGCACATAAACGCATTAATACTCAGCTAATGCATAAAAATGTCCAAACGAACCCCGAAAAACCACAAAAATTCACACAAAACTCCTGTTGTTCTATGTTGACATGAGAAAAAAAATTGAAAGCAATAAGATGCAATGGATATCGTTTCGTCCCCAAAGGTGGGACGTTCCCTACCGAAAACCATCATGCTTGTTGTGAGAAGCTCCGGTTTGTCAGAAGCATATACCCAAACCTACCCCAAATGGGACAAATTTTTTACCATGGCATGTTGATGCCGCTTCATGATAGCATGCCAAGTTTCATGAATTTTAGAAGGGTTTTGGATCTACTAGAATTTAAAAACTAGGCATCTCAATGTTTTGCTGGCAATCACCGGTGCCCTGGTGTTTGAAATTCACTCCCATTTCTTACATGGGACCTAAGCATGCACCCAAGGACACATATTTGATTTTTCAACCAATTTATATGCACTGGAGCATGTGCATGTTGTACAAATTTGAATTATGCACATAAATGCATTGAAAACTTAGTTGATGCATAAAAATGTCCAAACAAACCCCGAAAATTCACAAAAATTCACACAACACTCCTGTTGTTCTATGTTGACACGAGAAAAAATTTGAAAGCAATAAGAGGCAATGTATATCGTTTCGTCCCCAAAGGTGGGACGTTCCCTACCGAAAACCATCATGCTTGTTGTGAGAAGCTCCGGTTTGTGAGAAGCATATACCCAAACCTACCCCAAATGGGATAGATTTTTTACCACGACATGTTGATGCCGCTTCATGATAGCATGCCAAGTTTCAAGAATTTTAGACGGGTTTTGGATTTACTAGAATTTAAAAACTAGGCATCTCAATGTTTTGCTGGCAATCAACGGTGCCCTGGTGTTTGCAATTCATTCCCATTTCCTGCATGGGACCTAAGCATGCACCCAAGGACACAGATTTGATTTTTCAACCAATTTATATGCGCTGGAGCATGTGCATGTTGTTGAAATTTGAATTATGCACATAAATGCATTGAAAACTCAGTTAATGCATAAAAATGTCCAAACGAACCCCGAAAAATCACAAAAATTCACACAACACTCGTTGTTCTATGTTGACACGAGAAAAAATTTGAAAGCAATAAGAGGCAATGGATATCGTTTCGTCCCCAAAGGTGGGACGTGCCCTACCGAAAACCATCATGCTTGTTGTGAGAAGCTCCGGTTTGTGAGAAGCACATACCCAAACCTGCCCCAAATGGGACAAAATTTTGCCACGACATGTTGATGCCGCTCCATGATAGCATGCCAAGTTTCATGAATTTCATACGGGTTTTGGATTACTAGAATTTAAAAACCAGGCATCTCAATGTTTTGCCGGCAATCAACGGTGCCCTGGTGTTTGAAATTCATTCCCATTTCTTGTGTGGGACCTAAGCATGCACCAAAGGACACATATTTGACTTTTCAACCAATTTATATGCACTTGAGCATGTGCATGTAGTTCAAATTTGAATTGTGCACATAAATGCATTGGAAACTCAGTTAATGCATAAAAGTGTCCAAACGAACCCCAAAAAATCACAAAAATTCACGCAACACTCCTGTTGTTCTATGTTGACACGAGAAAAAATTTGAAAGCAATAAGAGGCAATGGATATCGTTTCGTCCCCAAAGGTGGGACGTTCCCTACCGAAAACCATCATGCTTGTTGTGAGAAGCTCTGGTTTATGAGAAGCATATACCCAAACCTGCCCCAAATGGGACAAATTTTTTACCACGACATGTTGATCCCGCTCCATGATAGCATGCCAAGTTTCATGAATTTCAGACGAGTTTTGGATTTACTAGAATTTAAATACTAGGCATCTCATTGTTTTGCCGGCAATCAACGATGCCCTGGTGTTTGAAATTCATTCCCATTTCTTGCGTGGGGCCTAAGCATGCACCCAAGGACACATATTTGATTTTTCAACCAATTTATATGCACTGGAGCATGTGCATTTAGTTTAATTTTGAATTGTGCACCTGAAATGGCTAGAAAATCAATTTAATGTATAAAATGTTCAAACGAACCCTGAATAATTCCAATTCTTTTACGACACACATATAGTTGCATGTTCACTCCAGAGAAAAGGTCTAGCAATTCTAACACCGTCCATTGCCACTGTGACCCCATTATGTAATTCAAATCAAGATGAAAAATCAAGTAGATCGCACACAGTTTATTATCAGCAACCGTGTGAGATGCAACACAAAATATCCTAGAGCACCGTCGGTGTATAGTATGCCTATGGCTTACGTGAGAAGGTGTGTCGGCTACAGTCCACAGCCGGCGTCTCAAGCACACTAGCTCGCTCGCCAAATATCATTTCACTGTTCAATCGTCATCGGTGAAAGATGGGCACGTGGACCCGCATCATGAGGGTAACTTCGGTGGCCCACTCCGGCGAGAGCGCGGCCATAGCCGCCATCCGCGTGCTAACAAGGTGCATGAGCGCGGCTGCAATCTGCGACTGGGCGGCAAAGGCAGCCCAAATGGCTGTTGTTGCTTCTCGGGTGGCGGCAGCAACATCTGCCTCGGGGATAGCAACTGGCGAGAGAGGCACAACAGCTGTCCGTTCCGCGGCGGCGGCCTTATCCCTGATGGAGGTCGCCCGCGACCTTGTCGAGGCTGCCCGTGCCCAGCTCCTGGCGGTCACCGCACAAATCGAATGAAGCTTCTTCGACAACGATCGGCAACCCACAGCCAAAGAGCTGGCAATCGCCGAGAGTGTTTGAGCAGCCGTCCGTTCCTCCACCGCATACCTTGCGATGACGGAATCCTCCAAGCCCAGATCGCGTTCGCCCACGCCCAGCTCGTGGTGGCCTTTTCCAAAGAGATGGCGGATGCGGATGGCAAGATGCTTGCCGAGTATGGTGTGGTGGATGCCATGGAGCCCCTTCCCCAGGAGATCATCGGGCGCGAGATAGACATGGAGGCGGCGGCGGAGATCGACGAGCACCAGCCGTAGTAGTACTCTTTGTTTTGTTTAATTAAGAGCGTCAGTATTTAATTTGTTAGAGTAATGTTTAGGTCAGCTAGCTCTGTTTAATTGCTGAATTTGCTCGATTAAGAAGTGTAGGTGTGCTGTAGTCTCCTTTGTGTACCCAAATTATGCAATGACGTGGATGACCACTGTAGCCATGGAAATTCAAACCAAAACTTTTGACGTTCAAACTCATCACACACGGGTGAAGCTATCTGAATCGTTTGTGATGTCCACATATCGTACACAGTTCTGAATAAAGGACCATGTCTGATGAAACTTTGCGCGCTAGTTTTTTGGCTGAAGCGATTCCAAATTTTCGGCTTCCGTGGAAATATCTACCTCCCCGCCCCATCCCCCTTACCAAAAGCCAGATTTCCCCTCTTTCTGCCTTCCTTTCCAAGTTGAAACCTTCACTCCTTGCTTGCAGCGCCGCCTCCTCGTCGGGGACCGTCCTTCACGCTGCTCGGCCTCGTCTATCCAGGCAGGTAAGCCACACCCGACCCCATCCTCCTCCTCCTTCCACATACCACATGCCCCGACCGCCGGCGCAAGCGCGACACCTTCCACCCAAATCACTGACCCCTCCACCAAATAAGCGCCACCCTAAGCCATGGTGCACACAGTATAGTCAGGATCTCAAGGAGCATTTGTCAGCGGAGAAGCAAATCGCAGCCGCACGCGCGGATGAGGTCGCGACGGCTGCCATTCATGCCGACCCCCAGATCTTGGAGGAGCACCTTGCCATTTACTAGCTACGCTGGTTAAGCATGCTCGGTTTACCCATTGCGTGTGCTGCTCCTGCCTTTCCCTCACAAATTCTAGTGAATTGTGCTATATAATTTTACCATGCAATCTGTTGCTCTAGTGTATATGTTCTATATGTCGTGCAGGGTGGTGCTCACTTATTAACTGTTTTGTTAATTAGTTGTCGTATTAAGTTAACTGTTTGGTTCAATTCTGCAAATGTGATGTTCAATTCTTCAGGCTGCAATTTTCTATTGTCTTTCATGTGAGAAATAAATCGAATGTATCTTTACAAAATACATGAGAAACGAATACAATTGCTATATTTCCAAGTTGTCAAGCATGCTTGGTTTGGTTATACATTGTGCAATGTGGTGCTCAGTTAACGTTTGGTTCATTTGTGTTGTGGTGTTTAGTTAACTGTTTGGTTCAATTCTGCAATGCGATGTTCAATAGTTGTGGGTGCATTCTTTTATTGTATACCATGTGAGAAATAAATTGAATTTGGATGTAGTAAATACATGAGAAACAAATACAATTGCTACAATTGGCTGTAGTTATCTGTTGGTTAATTGTCTGATCTTCTATTAGGAGTATGTTATATTGTGCAATGTGGTGCTGAGTTAATGTTTGGTTCATTTGTTGTAGTGTTTAGTTAACTGCTTGGTTCAATTCTGCAATGCGATGTCCAATTGTCGTGGGTAGAATTTTGTATGTTGTGCATGTGAGGAATAAATCGAATTTGGCTGCACTTAATACATGAGAAACATATACAAGTGCTATATTTCCTAGTTCTTAATCATGCTTGGTTTGGATAAATGGGTTTTCCGTGTGGCTTGAATTAATTTGATGAATCTGCAAAGTGCTTATTTTTCATCAACATATTTTACTGATAGCATGCGAACCCTTACTTAACCTGATGACTAACTACCTTATATGTGTTGCAGGGAAACAATGGGAAGCACTGAGGTTTACAATTGAGGTTAGCACGTGCATGGTCCATTCTCTAATAGCACATTATTGTGCAATTGCAGGAACCATTCTAATATTTTGGTTTTTAACAATTTGGTGTTGCACATGTAGGTCGTGCTTTCAGAGGTTTTGACCCACTGTTCGACCCTTTTTGCATATGGGGAAATGAGTTGTCCATGAATATCAATCAAATCAAGAAACTCAGAAAGATTGTTAGGATAAAGAAATTAGCGACAAAAAACAACACGATCTTTGTCTGCACAATGAAGAAGACATCAGTTCACTACAAGATGGTACTAACTATTATACCTTGGCTTTTTTATTCCTTTGCCCCATTTCCAATATAGAGAAGATATTTATGCACATCCTTGTTTTCAGGCCTTTCCAAAGTAGTTCACTGATGATTACCTCTCAAACCACCTATATGGTCAGGAGGCAAGGAAGGTATTCATACAACACCCATGGTTTAATATTGAAGTGTTCCCGAAGAGGACGAAGGACGGACGGTCAACCATCCACATGCACTGTTCTAAAGTTGCAAAGACCTTCAACATGAATGAAGGCTCAATATTTGCCTTCCGCTTCAGCAGTTTTCCAGATGAGATGCATCTGTCAATATTGATAACCCACAAGTATAGGGGATCGCAACAGTTTTCGAGGGTAGAGTATTCAACCCAAATTTATTGATTCGACACAAGGGGAGCCAAAGAATATTCTCAAGTATTAGCAGCTGAGTTGTCAATTCAACCACACCTGGAAACTTAATATGTGCAACAAAGTGTTTAGTAGCAAAGTAATATGATAGTAGTGGTAACGGTGGAAAAAGTAACGGTAGCAAAAGTAATATTTTTGGGTTTTGTAGTGATTGTGACAGTAGCAACGGAAAAGTAAATAAGCGAAGACCAATATATGAAAAGCTCGTAGGCATTGGATCGGTGATGGAGAATTATGCCGAATGCGATTATTCATGCAACAGTTATAACATAGGGTGACACAGAACTAGCTCCAATTCATCAATGTAATGTAGGCATGTATTCCGAATATAGTCATACGTGCTTATGGAAAAAAACTTGCATGACATCTTTTGTCCTACCCTCCCATGGTAGCGGGGTCCTATTGGAAACTAAGGGATATTAAGGCCTCCTTTTAATAGAATACCAGACCAAAGCATTAACACATAGTGAATACATGAACTCCTCAAACTACAGTCATCACCGGGAGTGGTCCCGATTATTGTCACTTCGGGGTTGCTGGATCATAACACATAGTAGGTGACTATAGACTTGCAAGATAGGATCAAGAACTCACATATATTCATGAAAACATAATAGGTTCAGATCTGAAATCATGGCACTCAGGCCCTAGTGACATGCATTAAGCATAGCAAAGTCATAGCAACATCAATCTCAGAACATAGTGGATACTAGGGATCAAACCCTAACAAAACTAACTCAATTACATGATAAATCTCATCCAACCCATCACCGTCCAGCAAGCCTATGATGGAATTACTCACGCACGGCGGTGAGCATCATGAAATTGGTGATGGAGGAAGGTTGATGATGACGATGGCGACGGATTCCCCGCACCGAACGGACTCCAGATCAGCCCTCCCAAGAGAGTTTAGGGCTTGGCAGCGGCTCCGTATCGTAAAACGCGATGAATCCTTCTCCCTGATTTTTTTCTCCCCGAACACGAATATATGGAGTTGGAGTTGAGGTCGGTGGAGTGTCAGGGGGCCCACGAGGTAGGGGGCGCGCCTAGGGGGGGGGTGGTAAGCGCGCCCCCACCCTCGTGGACAGGGTGTGGGCCCCTTGACGTGGATTCTTCTTCCAGTATTTTTTATATTTTCCAAAAATAATCTCTGTTGATTTTCAGGTCATTCCGAGAACTTTTATTTCTTCACAAAAATAACACCATGGCAATTCTGCTGAAAACATCGTCAGTCCGGGTTAGTTCCATTCAAATTATGCAACTTAGAGTCCAAAACAAGGGCAAAAGTGTTTGGAAAAGTAGATACGGCGGAGACGTATCAAATATACCGTCTATGATGCTAATTTCAAAAGGTTCTACATGTTGCATGTGGAACTTGTTGCTGGTGCAGTTGTGTAATGGGGTAGCTGAGTGCTGAAGCTATATCATGTTGTACTCTGATGTATTTCAATTATGAAATTCCGCTTCCTTAATATGGAAATGAAATATATTATGTGCTTAATATGAAATGTCAATTCGATTACTAAATGGATTATGAATAATCGGATAATTAGCCTGCTAATGGCGAATTAGCTTGCTAATTGGGTTTTGCTATTCCAAACGGTTGTTGAAAAAATACCGTGGGCGGTGACCTCAGGCGACGCACACAGTTTCTAGGAATAAACCGTGTTGGATCAATGAATAATCACACACGACTTTCTCTTGAAAACTGTTTGCATTAGGCCACCTCGCGCAAACGTTTACCACATAAAATTATGTGTGATGGACAACCTTTGCCACACAGTTTCTTCTATGGACCGTGTGTGATACATTAAATAATGCAAACGATTTAACGGGAAAAAAATGTTTGTGATGTACCTGTGAACGGAAACGTTTTCCTTAGAGCTACTGTGTGGGATGTACATACGAACGGAAATGTTTGGCGGGGACTGACTGTGTGGGACGTACTTGCGACCGGAAACAATTTCACCATATAATTGTATTTTTAGCTCTAATGTACGTATTTCCGTATTTAAGCGCTCGTCGGTCGCACATGATCTTATTTTGCCGAGCGTGCGTGCCAGGAGGGCATATCCCCGATGGTTTCTGGGTTGTGTGGGAAGGACCCCATGTCGCCCACACTCACTTGGTGACGGTTCCAAATGCCATCGCGGAAAGGGGTTAAAAATGTTTGTTTAGGACCGACGCGCACTAGTGTAACGCAAACGGTAATGTTACTGTCTACAAAGCTCGACTTGTTGCGAAAGGTTTTCAATAAGTTCAAGGAGTTGACTACGATGAGACCTTCTCACCCGTAACGATGCTTAAGTCTGTCTGAATTGAAGGTAATATGCCCTAGAGGCAATGATAAAGTTGTTATCTATATTTCCTTATATCATGATAAATGTTTATTATCCATGCTAGAATTGTATTAACCGGAAACTTAGTACATGTGTGAATACATAGACAAACAGAATGTCCCTAGTATGCCTCTACTTGACTAGCTCGTTAATCAAAGATGGTTAAGTTTCTTAGCCATGGACATGTCTTGTCATTTAATGAACAGGATCACATCATTAGAGAATGATGTGATGGACTAGACCCATCCGTTAGCTTAGCACTATGATCATCTAGTTTATTGCTATTGCTTTCTTCATGACTAATACATGTTCCTATGACTATGAGATTATGCAACTCCCGAATACCGGAGGAACACTTAGTGTGCTATCAAACATCACAACATAACTGGGTGATTATAAAGATGCTCTACAGGTGTTTCCGATGGTGTTTGTTGAGTTGGCATAGATCGAGATTAGGATTTGTCACTCCAATTGTCGGAGAGGTATCTCTGGGCCCTCTCAGTAATGCACATCACTATAAGTCTTGCAAACAATGTGACTAATGAGTTAGTTAAGGGATGATGCATTACGAAACGAGTAAAGAGACTTGCCGGTGACGAGATTGAACTAGGTATGATGATACCGATGATCGAATCTCGGGCAAGTAACATACCGATGACAAAGGGAACAACGTATGTTGTTATGCGGTTTGACCGATAAAGATCTTTGTAGAATATGTAGGAACCAATATGAGCATCCAGGTTCCGCTATTGGTTATTGACCGGAGATGAGTCTCGGTTATGCCTACATAGTTCTCGAACCCGTAGGGTCCGCATGCTTAACGTTCGATGACAATTTGTATTATGAGTTATGTGATTTGATGTACCGAAGATTGTTTGGAGTCCTGGATGAGATCACAGACATGACGATGAGTCTCTAAATGGTCGAGACATAAAGATTGATATATTGGACCATGTTATTCGGACACCGGAATTGTTCTGGATAGTTTCGGATAAAATTGGAGAGCCGGAGGGGTTACCGGAACCCCCCGGGGAAGTAATGGGCCTTAGTGGGCCTTAGGGGAGAGAGAGGGCAGCAGCAAGGAGGTGGCGCGCGCCCCCAAGGGGAGTCTGAATAGGACTAGGGTAGGGGTGCGGCCCCTCTTTCCCTTTCCCTTTCCCTTTCCCTTTCCCTCTCCTTCCTTCTTCTCCTACTTGGACTAGGAAAGGGGGGGACCGATTCCTACTTGGAGTAGGATTCCCCCCCCCTTGGGCGCGCCCCTTGTGGATGGCCGGCCTCCTCCTCCCCTCCTTTATATACGGGGGAGGGGGCACCCCATAGACACACAAGTTGATCTTTAGCCGCGTGCGGTGCCCCCCTCCACTGTTTTACACCTCGGTCATATTGTCGTAGTGCTTAGGCGAAGCCCTGCGTCGGTAACTTCATCATCACCGTCAACACGCCGTCGCGCTGATGGAACTCACCCTCGGCCTCGGCTAGATCAAGAGTATGAGGGACGTCACCGAGCTGAACGTGTGCAGATCGCAGAGGTGCCGTGCGTTCGGTACTTGATCGGTTGGATCGCAAAGACGTTTGACTACATCAACCATGTTACTAAATGGTTCCGCTTTTGGTCTACGAGGGTACATGGACACACTCTCCCTGCTTGTTGCTATGCTTCTCCTAGATAGATCTTGCGTGATCGTAGGAAAATTTTGAAATACTACGTTCCCCAACAGTGGCATCCGAGCCAGGTCTATGCGTAGATGTTATATGCATGAGTAGAACACAAAGAGTTGTGGGCGATAAAAGTCATACTTCTTACCAGCATGCCATACTTTGATTCGTCGGTATTGTTGGATGAAGCGGCCCAGACCGACATTACATGACCGCGTTCATGAGACTGGTTCTACCGCCATGTTTTGCACACAAGTGGCTTGTGGGTGTCTGTTTCTCCAGCTTTAGTTGAATCAAGTGTGACTACGACCGGTCCTTGTTGAAGGTTAAAACAGCACACTTGACGAAAAATCGTTGTGGTTTTTGATGCGGAGGTAAGAACGGTTATTGCTAAGCCCGTAGCAACCACGTAAAACTTGCAACAACAAAGTAGAGGACGTCTAACTTGTTTTTACAGGGCATGTTGTGATGTGATATGGTCAAGACGTGATTATATAAATTGTTGTATGAGATGATCATGTTTTGTAACAAAGTTATCGGCAACTGGCAGGAGCCATATGGTTGTCAGTTTATTGTATGAAATGCAATCGCCATGTAATTGTTTTACTTTATCACTAAGTGGTAGTGATAGTCGTAGAAGCAATAGTTGGCGAGACGACAACGATGCTACGGTGGAGATCAAGGTGTCAAGCCAGTGACGATGGTGATCATGATGGTGCTTTGGAGATGGAGATCAAAGGCACAAGATGATGGTGGCCATATCATATCACTTATATTGATTGCATGTGATGTTTATATTTTATGCATCTTATTTTGCTTAGTACGGCAGTAGCATTATAAGATGATCTCTCACTAAATTTCAAGGTATAAGTGTTCTCCCTGAGTATGCACCTTTGCTACAGTTCGTCGTGCCGAGACACCACGTGATGATCGGGTGTTATAAGCTCTATGTTCACATACAACGGGTGCAAGCCAGTTTTGCACAAGCAGAATACTCAAGTTAAACTTGATGATCCTAGCATATGCAGATATGGCCTCGGAACAGTGAGACCGAAAGGTCGAGTGTGAATCATATAGTAGATATGATCGACATCGTGATTCTCACCATTGAAAACTTCTCCATCTCACATGATGGTCGGACATGGTTTAGTTGATATGGATCATGTGATCATTTAGATGACTAGAGGGATGTCTATCTAAGTGGGAGTTCTTAAGTAATATGATTAATTGAACCTTAATTTATCATGAACTTAGTACCTGATAGTATTTGGCATGTCTATGTTGTTGTAGATAAATGGCCCGTGCTACTGTTCCTTTGAATTTTAATGTGTTCCTAGAGAAAGCTAAGTTGAAAGATGATGGTAGCAACTACACGGACTGGGTCTGTAACTTGAGGATTATCCTCATTGCTGCACAGAAGAATTACATCTTGGAAGCACCACTAGGTGCAAAGCCCGCTGTAGGAGCAACACTAGATGTTATGAACGTCTGGCAGAGCAAAGCTGATGACTACTCGATAGTTCAGTGTGCCATGCTTTACGGCTTAGAATCGGGACTTCAACGACATTTTGAACGTCATGGAGCATATGAAATGTTCCAGGAGTTGAAGTAAATATTTCAAGAAAATGCCCGGATTGAGAGATATGAAGTCTCCAATAAGTTCTATAGCCGCAAGATGGAGGAGAATAGTTCCGTTAGTGAACATATACTCAGAATGTCTTGGTACCACAACCACTTGACTCAACTGGGAGTTAATCTTCCTGATGATAGTGTCATTGATAGAGTTCTTCAATCACTGCCACCAAGCTATAAAAGCTTCATGATGAACTATAATATGCATGGGATGGATAAGACAATTCCCCGAGCTCTTCACAATGCTAAAGGCTGCGGAGGTAGAAATCAAGAAGGAGCATCAAGTGTTGATGGTCAACAAGACCACTGGTTTCAAGAAGAAGGGCAAAGGGAAGAAGGGGAACTTCAAGAAGAATGGCAAGCAAGTTGCTGCTCAAGTGAAGAAGCCCAAGTCTGGACCTAAGCCTGACACTGAGTGCTTCTACTGCAAACACTACTGCAGGATGCTGCTAACATGACACTACGATCAGAGACCCTTCTGTGTGCGATGCAATAATCACAAACAGTGGTGTATGAAAACCATCAAAAAATGTGAAAACGTTTGCGATGGAGGATGCATCAAACACGGTTCAGATTTTAGTTGCGTGTGCGATGAAGGGCATACGGTTCAGTTCAATTAACTATTTTTGATGAGGAGGAACAAAAGAAATGGGCAGCCAGATGAAGGCGTGTGCGATACACAGCATACGGTTCACTCCGATGAACTGCTTGTGATTAGGAAACACAAAAGAAACGGACAGCCATATGAAGGTGTGTGCGATATACAACATACTGTTCACTCGGATGAACTGTTTGTGATTAGGCAACACAAAAGAAATGGTTAGCCAGATCAAGGTGTGTGCGATATACGGCATGCGGTTCACTCGGATGAACTGTTTGCGTTGACACAAGAGAACAGAAATGGTTCAACTTAACAAGACATGTGTGTTGTGCGATGGGATTGCATGCGGTTCACTCGGCCGTTGTCGTTAGTGTGTGACCTCTGTCGCAACCGTTCGCTCCGCAGGCACCTCTTCATGTACCGTGGCAACCGTCCACTGACTCTTCGCCTTTCCCTCTCGATTTGGAACTGTTGTCGCACGCTAGCTCTTCCTCCCTCCTCCATTTGCCTTCACCCTTCCTTTAGCCATTGTTTGATCGTCTTCTCCATGGAGGGAACAAGCCAGAAACAAACCCGTTATTCTTGCCCTGATTTGAATGATGATGTGGTGGAGGAACTCATTGATCGTTGCGACGTCATCACCTCGGCTAGCATGGCAGGTTCGTTCAAGACCATTCTCGACTTAGCTAATAACATCATTACAAGGAACCCAAGGGTTCAGGAGCGGTTTGATCTCCCCTATCTTCTTCGCCGTGACCCTGCTGACTAGCATGGGGACGAGGGAAGCCTCGCCTTGTGTAAGTTGATGCTGCTTGATAATGATACGTATGATGTTAAGATGCCATCACTTGAGGGCAAGGCTTGGGCAGGCGCAAATGGAGATTGGGTTGTTTATATTGGGTACAACTGCGAGTGGGAACTTGTGAATGTGTACACTCGTCACCGGGTTCCACTTCAAAAAATCTCAGACGACTGCCCAGAGGTTGAGTATAGTGGTATTCTACGTGAGTTCAAATATGATCATGCTGACTGTCATCTACGTAAGATAGCAATTTGTCGAGTTCCCAACCGCTCTTGGTGTTATAGGAATGCTTATGTTGTCGCTATCTTCGACAAGCTTGTTGCCGTCCTTCATGGTTCGACTCGATGGATATTGCTCAAAAATCAGTTTCTATACACGGATGAGTACTGTGATGCAATTCAATACGAGGGTCTTGTGTTTGCTGGCACCACTCGTGGCACTGTTTTTGCATGGAATCCTCATGATTTCGGTACGTTTGTCTTCCACCGTAATTATAATTGTTTCATCCACATGCATGCGGGTTAGCTAGTTCCCCTTTACTAATTAACCTTCTTGTGTTTCCAAGGTCCTGTGAACATTCCACCACCTATACTTGAAAATTTTATTCACGAGCATGAGGACGAGCAGGACCCATATACTCAGTGGCGCCTGGCAACTTATTCCGATGGATCACCTCTTCTTGTCTGTATACGGGGCACTGCTGATGTTACTAAGGAAGCAGGTGTTGTCTCGTATGGTCGCACTCTCCAGACCTATTGCAACATCCGTTGCAGGGTATTTGGGATGGATACTAGTGTACTAGCGCCAACACCTTCTCCCTGGTTCAGTATTGAAAGTCTTGGAGTTAACTCTCTCTTCCTTGGACAAAACTATCCAATGATGGTGGAAGGCGATCCAGCTGCTGTTGACACAACGTTACTACCATTTATGAGAAGCAACTATATCTATACCTCGGACATTACTATGCTTCCCTACCGTCCCAATATGGGTCCTGACATAGGCCGCTTCAGCCTTGATGATCAGTCCTACGTTGGTCTCGAGATTGACAGTAGCTGGCCCTTCCCAGAGAATCACTTCTGGTTCAAAGCAAGTGTTTCCAATGTCGACGAGTGGTTGAGCTGAAGTTCATCTCATCGCTTTGTTATTTCTTGTGTGAGAAAAACTTTACTAGAATGTTTTGTTGGAAATGATCTATAATCCAACGTGTATCCTCGTTGTCGTTGTGGGTTGTTGTATGTAATCAGTGGAACATTTGCATATGCGTCCATGAACTCACACCTGCTAGTGGTGTCCATATGAACAGTGCTAGTGATTTTAGTTGCAAAAATTAGATAGTTCTAGTGATTTGTAGCTGCATATTTTGACAAATCACAGTGTTACAAGGTTGACAAATGGCAATGTTACTAGATAAACAAATGTCAATCTTTCCAGTTTGAGAAATGGCAACATACCCAAAATGACAAATATGCAAATCTTACCCAATTGTTTATACGTGGTTGCACACGGGTCATGCAAAACAACCATTTGCGTTGAAGGGATGCAGAAATCCTGCTCGGCACATTTTCCCTTGGCTTCCTGGGGAAGCTATCGGTTTGCATAAGGGTGTTCTAACTAAAACGTTTGCGATGAGTGTTTTATATTTAAAAACCATTGACGTTTTTTAAAAGAAAATCATTTGATAAGTCTGTACATTAAGAGAGAAAAATGCAAGTTTGTTAAAACCATATCTTTCATTCATAGTCACTGTGAATTTATATTCATATGATCGAGAATTCGAGATACAGTATTAAACCCCAAAAAAACTATTTCCAGAGGTGGCGTGCCACACCATCGTTGTTGTTGTCGTAGCACCTGAGTATTTGGCGGATAAGAAGGATGACAAAAGTGAAAGGTATATTTGATATACATGTTATTGATGTGTACCTTACTAATGCTCGCAGTAGCGCCTGGGTATTTGATACTGGTTCTGTTGCTCATATTTGCAACTCGAAACAGGGGCTACGGATTAAGCGAAGATTGGCTAAGGACAAGGTGACGATGCACGTGGGAAATGGTTCCAAAGTCGTTGTGATCACAGTCGGCACGCTACCTCTACATCTACCTTCGGGATTAGTATTAGACCTGAATAATTGTTTTTTGGTGCCAGCGTTAAGCATGAACATTATATCTGGATCTTGTTTGATGCGAGATGGTTATTCATTTAGATCAGAGAATAATGGTTGTTCTATTTATATGAGTAATATCTTTTTAGGGTCATGCACCCTTGATGAGTGGTCTATTTTTATATAATCTCGGTAATAGTGATACACATATTCATAGTATTGAAGCCAAAAGATATAAGTTTAATAATGATAGTGCAACTTATTTATGGCACTGCCGTTTAGGTCATATTGGTATAAAGCGCATGAAGAAACTCCATGCTAATGGACTTTTGGAATCACTTGGTACTTGCAAACCATGCCTCATGGGCAAGATGACTAAGACTCCGTTCTCCGGAACAATGGAGCGAGCAACAGACTTATTGGAAATAATACATACTGATGTATGCGGTCCGATGAGTCTTGATGCTCGTGGTGGGTATCGTTATTTTCTTACCATCACAGATGATATGTGAAGATATGGGTATATCTACTTGATGAAACATAAGTCTGAAACATTTGAAAAGTTCAAAGAATTTCAGAGTGCAGTGAAAAATCATCATAACAAGAAAACTAAGTTTCTACGATCTGATCATGGAGGTGAATATTTGAGTTATGAGTTTGGTCTTCATTTAAAATAATGCAGAATAGTTTTGCAACTCACGCCACCTGGAACACCACAGCGTAATGGTGTGTCCGAACGTCGTAACTACACTTTATTAGATATGGTGCGATCTATGATTTCTTTTACTAATTTACCGCTATCGTTTTGGGGTTATGCTTTAGAGACGGTTGCATTCACATTAAATAGGGCACCATCGAAATCCTACGATGAGACACCATATGAACTGTGGTTTGGCAAGAAACCCAAGTTGTCGTTTCTTAAAGTTTGGGGTTGTGATGCTTATGTGAAAAAGCTTCAACCTGATAAGCTCGAACCCAAATCGGAGAAATGTGTTGATGTATACTATACAACCTACTTCTTGTAGACGTTGTTGGGCCTCCAAGTGCAGAGGTTTGTAGGACAGTAGCAAATTTCCCTCAAGTGGATGACCTAAGGTTTATTAATCCATGAGAGGCGGCATGAAGATGGTCTCTCACAAACAACCCTGCAACCAAATAGCGAAGAGTCTCTTGTCTCCCCTACACACCCAATACAATGGTAAATTGTATAGGTGCACTAGTTCAGCGAAGAGATGGTGATACAAGTGCAATATGGATGGTAGATATAGGTTTTTGTAATCTGAAAAATATAAAAACAGCAAGGTAACTAATGATAAAAGTGAGCGTAAACGGTATTGCAATGCTAGGAAACAAGGCCTAGGGTTCATACTTTCACTAGTGCAAGTTCTCTCAACAATAATAACATAATTGGATCATATAACTATCCCTCAACATGCAACAAAGAGTAACTCCAAAGTCACTAATAGCGGAGAACAAACGAAGAGATTATTGTAGGGTACGAAACCACCTCAAAGTTATTCTTTCTGATTGATCTATTCAAGAGTCCGTAGTAAAATAACACGAAGCTATTCTTTCCGTTCAATCTATCATAGAGTTCGTACAAGAATAACACCTTAAGACACAAATCAACCAAAACCCTAATGTCACCTAGGTACTCCAATGTCACCTCAAGTATCTGTGGGTATGATTATACGATATGCATCACATAATCTCAGATTCATCTATTCAACCGACAAAAAGAACTTCAAAGAGTGCCCCAAAGTTTCTATCGGAGAGTCAAGACGAAAACGCGTGCCAACCCCTATGCATAAGTTCACGAGGTAACTGAACTCGCAAGTTGATCACCAAAACATACATCAAGTGGATCACGTGATATCCCATTATCACCACAGATAAGCACATGCAAGACATACATCAAGTGTTCTCAAATCCTTAAAGACTCAATCCGGTAAGATAACTTCAAAGGGAAAACTCAATCCATCACAAGAGAGTAGAGGGGGAGAAACATAATAAGATCCAACTATAATAGCAAAGCTCGCGATACATCAAGATCGTGCCAAATCAAGAACACAAGAGAGAGAGAGATCAAACACATAGCTACTGGTACATAACCTCTGCCCCGAGGGTGAACTACTCCCTCCTCGTCATGGAGAGCGCCGGGATGATAAAGATGGCCACCGGAGAGGGATCCCCCCCTCCGGCAGGGTGCCGGAACGGGTCTAGATTGGTTTTCGGTGGCTACAGAGGCTTACGGCGGCGGAACTCTCGATCTAGGTTTTTTTTTGGAGGTTTGTGTATTTATGGGAATTTTTGGCGTCGGTCTCACGTCAAGGGGGTCTCTGAGTCGTCCACAAGGGTGGAGGGCACGCCCTACCCCCTGGGCTTGCCCTCCTGTCTCGTGGACGGCTCGGGACTCTTCTGGCCCAACTATTTTACTCCAGGGGCTTCTTTTGGTCCATAAAAATCATCAAAAATTGGCATGTCAATTGGACTCCGTTTGGTATTCCTTTTCTATAAAACTCAAAAACATGGAAAAAACAGAAACTGGCACTGGGCTCTAGGTTAAAAGGTTAGCCCCAAAAATCATATAAAATAGCATATAAATGCATATAAAACATCCAAGGTTGATAATATAATAGCATGGAACAATCAAAAATTATAGATACATTGGAGACGTATCAAGCATCCCCAAGCATTACGCGCATGCTCCTAGGGGGATAGATTGGTAGGAAAAGACCATAGCTCGTCCTCGACCGCCACTCATAAGCAAGACCATCAAAGAAACACCTCATGCTTCAAATTTGTCACACAACAGTTACCATACGTGCATGCTATGGGACTTGCAAACCTCAACACAAGTATTTCTCAATTTCACAATTACTCAACTAGCACAACTCTAATATCACCATCTTCATATCTCAAAACAATCATCAAGTATCAAACTTCTCATAGTATTCAATGCACTTTATATGAAAGTTTTTATTATACCCATCTTGGATGCCTATCATATTAGGACTAATTTCATAAACAAAGCAAATTACCGCGCTGTTCCAAAAGACTCTCAAAATAATATAAGTGGAGCATTAGAGTTCATCAATTTCTTCAAAATAAAACCACCGACGTGCTCTAAAAAGATATAAGTGAAGCACTAGAGCACATGACAAACTACTCTAAAAGATATAAGTGAAGATCAATGAGTAGTCGAACAATTATGCAACTATGTGAAGACTCTCTAACATTTAAGAATTTCAGATCTTGGTATTTTATTCAAACATCAAGCAAAACAAAAGAAAATAAAATGACGCTCCAAGCAAAACACATATCATGTGGTGAATAAAAATATAGCTCCAAGTAAAGTTACCGATGGACGAAGACGAAAGAGGGGATGCCATCCGGGGAATCCCCAAGATTAGGCTCTTCGTTGTCCTTGAATATTACCTTGGGGTGCCTTGGGCATCCCCAAGCTTAGGCTCTTGCCACTCCTTATTCCATAGTCCATCGAATCTTTACCCAAAACATGAAAACTTCACAACACAAAACTTAACAGAAAACTCGTAAGCTCCGTTAGTATAAGAAAATAAATCACCACTTAGGTACTGTTGTGACCTAATTATAAATTCATATTGGTGTAATATCTACTGTATTCTAACTTCTCTATGGTTCATGCCCTCCGATACTACTCATAGATTCATCAAAAATAAGCAAACAACACATAGAAAACAGAATCTATCAAAAACAGAACAGTCTGTAGTAATATGTATCAAACGTATACTTCTGGCACTCAAAAAAAATTCTGAAATAAATTTGTGGACATGAGGACTTTGTCTATTAATCACCTGTAAAAAGAATCAACTTAATCGCACTCTCCAGTAAAGAATGGCAGCTAATCTCGTGAGCGCAAAAGTTTCTATTTTTTTACAGCAAGATCGCGAAGACTTCACCCAAGTCTTCCCAAAGGTTCTACTTGGCACAAACACTAATTAAAACAGAAAACCACATCTAAACAGAGGCTAGATGAATTATTTATTACTAAACGTGAGCAAAAAGCAAAGAACAAAAATTAAATTGGGTTGCCTCCCAACAAGCGCTATCGTTTAACACCCCTAGCTAGGCATGATGATTCCAAAGATGCTCACATAAAAGATAAGAATTCAAACATAAATAGAGCATCATGAAGAATATGACTAGCACATTTAAGTCAAACTCACTTTATATGCATAGGGATTTTGTGAGCAAACAACTTGTGGGAACAAGAATCAACTTGCATAGGAAGGTAAAACAAGGATAACTTCAAGATTTTAAGCACATAGAGAGGAAACTTAATATTATTGCAATACCTACAAGCATATATTCCTCCCTCATAATAATTTTCAGTAGCATCATGAATGAATTCAACAATATAACCATCACATAAAGCATTCTTTTCATGATCTACAAGCATATAATTTTCATTACCCTCCACGTAAGCAAATTTCTTCTCATGAATAGAAGTGGGAGCAAACTCAACAAAATAACTATCATGTGAGGCATAATCCAATTGAAAATTAAAATAATGATCACAAGTGTCATGTTTATCATTAATCTTTATAGCATACATGTCATCACAATAATCATCATAGATAGCAACTTTGTTCTCATCATAATCAATTGAAACCTCTTCCAAGATAGTGGAATCATTACTAAATAAAGTCATGACCTCTCCAAATCCACTTTCATCAATATAATCATCATAAATAGGAGGCATGCTATCATCATAATAAATTTTCTCATCAAAACTTGGGAGACAAAAAATATCATCTTCATCAAACATAGCTTCCCCAAGCTTGTGACTTTGCATGTCATTAGCATCATGGGTATTCAAAGAATTCATACTAACAACATTGCAATCATGCTCATCATTCACATACTGTATGCCAAGCATTGTAATTCTTCTTCTAGTACTTGAGCACAATTTTCCTTCCCATCATTTTCACGAAAGACATTAAAAAGATGAAGCATATGAGGCAACCTTAATTCCATTTTTTGTAGTTTTCTTTTATAGACTAAACTAGTGATAAAACAAGAAACAAAAAGATTCGACTGCAAGATCTAAAGATATACCTTCAAGCACTCACCTCCCCGGCAACGGTGCCAGAAAAGAGCTTGATGTCTACTACACAACCTTCTTCTTGTACACGTTGTTGGGCCTCCAAGTGCAGAGGTTTGTAAGACAGTAGCAAATTTCCCTCAAGTGGATGACCTAAGGTTTATCAATCCATGGGAGGCGTAGGATAAAGATCGTCTCTCTCAAACTACCCTGCAACCAAATAGCAAAGAGTCTCTTGTGTCCCCAACACACCCAATACAATGGTAAATTGTATAGGTGCACTAGTTCAGCGAAGAGATGGTGATACAAGTGCAATATGGATGGTAGATATAGGTTTTTGTAATCTGAAAATATAAAAACAGCAAGGTAACTAATGATGAAAGTGAGCATAAATGGTATTGCAATGCTAGGAAACAAGGCCTAGGGTTCATACTTTCACTAGTGCAAGTTCTCTCAACAATAATAACATAATTGGATCATATAACTATCCCTCAACATGCAACAAAGAGTCACTCCAAAGTCACTAATAGAGGAGAACAAACGAAGAGATTATTGTAGGGTACGAAACCATCTCAAAGTTATTCTTTCTGATTGATCTATTCAAGAGTCCGTAGTAAAATAACACGAAGCTATTCTTTCCGTTCAATCTATCATAGAGTTCGTACAAGAATAACACCTTAAGACACAAATCAACCAAAACCCTAATGTCACCCAGATACTCCAATGTCACCTCAAGTATCCATGGGTATGATTATACGATATGCATCACACAATCTCAGATTCATCTACTCAACCAACACAAAGAACTTCAAAGAGTGCCCCAAAGTATCTACCGGAGAGTCAAGACGAAAACGTGTGCCAATCCCTATGCATAAGTTCACGAGGTCACCGAACTCGCAAGTTGATCACCAAAACATACATCAAGTGGATCACGTGATATCCCATTGTCACCACAGATAAGCACATGCAAGACATACATCAAGTGTTCTCAAATCCTTAAAGACTCAATCCGATAAGATAACTTCAAAGGGAAAACTCAATCCATCACAAGAGAGTAGAGGGGGAGAAACATCATAAGATCCAACTATAATAGCAAAGCTCGCGATACATCAAGATCGTGCCAAATCAAGAACACAAGAGAGAGAGAGATCAAACACATAGCTACTGGTACATAACCTCTGCCCCGAGGGTGAACTACTCCCTCCTCGTCATGGAGAGCGCCGGGATGATAAAGATGGCCACCGGAGAGGGATCCCCCCCTCCGGCAGGGTGCCGGAACGGGTCTAGATTGGTTTTCGGTGGCTACAGAGGCTTACGGCGGCGGAACTCTCGATCTAGGTTTTTTTTGGAGGTTTGTGTATTTATGGGAATTTTTGGCGTCGGTCTCACGTCAAGGGGGTCTCTGAGTCGTCCACAAGGGTGGAGGGCACGCCCTACCCCCTGGGCTTGCCCTCCTGTCTCGTGGACGGCTCGGGACTCTTCTGGCCCAACTATTTTACTCCAGGGGCTTCTTTTGGTCCATAAAAATCATCAAAAATTGGCATGTCAATTGGACTCCGTTTGGTATTCCTTTTCTATAAAACTCAAAAACATGGAAAAAACAGAAACTGGCACTGGGCTCTAGGTTAATAGGTTAGCCCCAAAAATCACATAAAATAGCATATAAATGCATATAAAACATCCAAGGTTGATAATATAATAGCATGGAACAATCAAAAATTATAGATACATTGGAGACGTATCAAGCATCCCCAAGCTTAATTCCTGCCCGTCCTCGAGTAGGTAAATGATAAACAAAGAATTTTTGATGTGGAATGCTACCTAACATACTTATCCATGTAATTCTCTTTATTGTAGCAAGAATATTCAGATCCATAAGATTTAAGACAAAAGTTTAACATCGACATAAAAATAATAATACTTCAAGCATACTAACTAAGCAGTCACGTCTTCTCAAAATAACATGGCCAAAGAAAGCTTATCACTAAAAAATCATATAGTTTGCTATGCTCCATTTTCGTCACACTAAAATGCTCCCATCATGCACAACCTCGATGACAAGCCAAGAAATTGTTTCATACTTAAGTAATCTCAAACTTTTTTCAACTTTGACGCAATATATGAGCGCGAGCCATGGACATAGCACTATGGGCGGAATAGAATATAATGATGGGGGTTGTGTGGAGAAGACAAAAAAGGAGAAAGTCTCACATTGACGCGGCTAATCAACGGGCTATGGAGATGCCCATTAATTGATGTCAATGCGAGGAGTAGGGATTGCCATGCAACAGATGCACTAGAGCTATAAATGCATGAAAGCTCAACAAAAGAAACTAAGTAGGTGTGCATCCAACTTGCTTGCTCACGAAGACCTAGGGCATTTGAGGAAGCCCATCGTTGGAATATACAAGCCAAGTTGTATAATGAAAAAAATCCCACTAGTACATGAAAGTGACAAAACAATGTATATGAAAGTGACAAAACAAGAGACTATCTATCATAAAGATCATGGTGCTACTTTGAAGCACAAGTGTGGAAAAAAGGGATAGTAGCATTGTCCCTTTTATTTTATTTTATTTTTTATTTGGCCTTTCTTTCTTTTTCTTTTTTATTTGGCCTCTTTTTTGCGGGACAATGCTCTATTAATGATGATCATCACACTTCTATTTATTTACAACTCAATGATTACAACTCGATACTAGAACAAAGCATGACTCTATATGAATGCCTCCGGCGGTGTACCGGGATGAGCAATGAATCAAGAGTGACATGTATGATAAATTATGCATGGTGGCTTTGCCACAAATACGATGTCAACTACATGATCATGCAAGGCAATATGAGAATGATGATGTGTGTCATGATGAACAGAACGGTGGAAAGTTGCATGGCAATATATCTCGGAATGGCTATGGAAATGCTATAATAGGTAGGTATGGTGGCTGTTTTGAGGAAGATATAAGGAGGTTTATGTGTGACAGAGCGTATCATATCATGGGGTTTGGATGCACCGACAAAGTTTGCACCAACTCTCGAGGTGAGAAAGGGCAATGCATGGTAATGAAGAGGCTAGCAATGATGGAAGGGTGAGAGTGCGTATAATCCATGGACTCAACATTAGTCATAAAGAACTCACATACTTATTGCAAAAATCTACAAGTCATCAAAAGTCAAGCATTACGCACATACTCCTAGGGGGATAGATTGGTAGGAAAAGACCATTGCTCGTCCCCGACCGCCACTCATAAGGAAGACAATCAAAGAAACACCTCATGCTTCAAATTTGTAACACAAGGTTACCATACGTGCATGTTATGGGACTTGCAAACCTCAACACAAGTATTTCTCAATTTCACAATTACTCAACTAGCACAACTCTAATATCACCATCTTCATATCTCAAATAATCATCAAGTATCAAACTTCTCATAGTATTCAATGCACTTTATATGAAAGTTTTTATTATACCCATCTTGGATGCCTATCATATTAGGACTAATTTCATAACCAAAGAAAATTACCATGATGTTCTAAAATACTCTCAAAATAATATAAGTTAAGCATGAGAGTTCATCTATTTCTTCAAAATAAAACCACCGACGTGCTCTAAAAAGATATAAGTGAAGCACTAGAGCAAATGACAGACTACTCCAAAAGATATAAGTGAAGATCAATGAGTAGTCGAACAATTATGCAACTATGTGAAGACTCTCTAACATTTAAGAATTTCAGATCTTGGTATTTTATTCAAACAGCAAGCAAAACAAAAGAAAATAAAGTGACGCTCCAAACAAAACACATATCATGTGGTGAATAAAAATATAGCTCCAAGTAAAGTTACCGATGAACGAAGACGAAAGAGGGGATGCCATCCGAGGCATCCCCAAGCTTAGGCTCTTTGTTGTCCTCGAATATTACCTTGGGGTGCCTTGGGCATCCCCAATTTTAGGCTCTTTCCACTCCTTATTCCATAGTCCATCGAATCTTTACCCAAAACTTGAAAACTTCACAACACAAAACTTAACAGAAAACTCGTAAGGTCCATTAGTATAAGAAAATAAATCACCACTTAGGTACTGTTGTGAACTCATTCTAAATTCATATTGGTGTAATATCTACTGTATTCCAACTTCTCTATGGTTCATACCCTCATATACTACTCATAGATTCATCAAAATAAGCAAACCACACATAGAAAACAGAATCTATCAAAAACAGAACAGTCTGTAGTAATATGTATCAAACGTATACTTCTGGCACTCAAAAAATTCTGAAATAAACTGGTGGACGTGGGGATTTTATCTATTAATCATCTCCAAAAAGAATCAACTTAATCGCACTCTCCAGTAAAAAATGGCAGCTAATCTCGTGAGCGCAAAAGTTTCTGTTTTTTAAAGCAAGATCGCGAAGACTTCACCCAAGTCTTCCCAAAGGTTCTACTTGGCGCAAACACTAACTAAAACAGAAAACCATATCTAAATAGAGGCTATATGAATTATTTATTACTAAACATTTGCAAAAAGCAAAGAACAAAAATTAAATTGGGTTTCCTCCCAACAAGCGCTATCGTTTAACGCCCCTAGCTACAGAGGCTTGCGGCGGAGGAACTCCCGATCTAGGTTATTTTCTGGAGGTTTATGTATTTATAGGAATTTTTGGCGTCAGTCTCATGTCAAGGGGGTCTCTGAGTCGTCCACGAGAGTGGAAGGTGCACCCTACCCCCTGGGCTCGCCTTCCTATCTCGTGGACGGCTCGGGACTCTTCTGGCCCAACTATTTTACTCTAGGGGCTTCTTTTGGTCCATAAAAATCATCAAAAATTGGCACATCAATTGGACTCCGTTTGGTATTCCTTTTCTGTAAAACTCAATAAACAAGGAAAAAACAGAAACTGGCACTGGGCTCTAGGTTAATAGGTTAGTCCCAAAAATCATATAAAATAGCATATAAATTCATGTAAAACATCCAAGGTTGATAATATAATAGCATGGAACAATAAAAAAATTATAGATACGTTGGAGACGTATCATGTGTCTTCATAGGATACCCAAAGGAAACTGTTGCGTACACCTTCTATCACAGATCTGAAGGCAAGATATTCGTTGCTAAGAATGGATCCTTTCTAGAGAAGGAGTTTCTCTCGAAAGAAGTGAGTGGGAGGAAAGTAGAACTTGATGAGGTAACTGTACCTTCTCCCTTGTTGGAAAGTAGTTCATCACAGAAATCAGTTCCCAGTGATTCCTACACCAATTAGTGAGGAAGTTAATGATGATGATCATGAAACTTCTAATCAAGTTACTACCGAACCTCATAGGTCAACCAGTGTAAGATCCGCACCAGAGTGGTACGGTAATCCTCTTCTGGAGGTCATGTTACTTGACCATGACGAACCTACGAACTATGAGGAATCTATGATGAGCCCAGATTCCGCGAAATGGCTTGAGGCCATGAAATCTCAGATGGGATCCATGTATGAGAACAAAGTATGGACTTCGGTTGACTTGCCCGATGATCGACAAGCCATAGAGAATAAATGGATCTTCAAGAAGAAGACTGACGCTGACGGTAATGTTACATTCTAAAAAGCTCGACTTATTATGAAAGGTTTTCGACAAGTTCAAGGAGTTGACTACGATGAGACATTCTCACCCATAGTGATGCTTAAGTCCGTCCAAATTTTTGGGGACCGCAAAATTTCAAAAAAATTCCTACGATCATGCAAGATCTATCTAGTAGATGCATAACAACGAGAGGGGAGAGTGTGTCTACGTACCCTCGTAGACCGAAAGCGGAAGCGTTTAGTAACGCGGTTGATGTAGTCGAGTGTCTTCGCGATCCAACCGATCAAGTGCCGAACGCACGACACCTCCGTGATCTGCACACGTTCAGCTCGGTGACGTCCCTTGTATTCTTGATCCAACTGAGGCCGAGGGTGAGTTCCGTCAGCATGGCGGCGTGGTGATGGTGATGATGAAGTTACCGACGCAGGGCTTCGCCTAAGCACTACGACAATATGATTGAGGTGGAAAACCATTAGGCCCATGAGGCCCAATAACTTCCCCCGGGGGGGGGTCCGGTAACCCCGGGTACTCCAAAACTTATTCGAAACGACCCGAACCATTCCGATGTCCGAATGTAACCTTACAATATATCAATCTGTATGTCTCAACCATTTCGAGACTCCTCGTCATGTCCGTGATCTCATCCGTGAATCCAAACTACCTTCGGTACATCAAAACACATTAACTCATACTACCGATCGTCATCGAACGTTAAGTGTGCGGACCCTACGAGTTCGAGAACTATGTAGACATGACCGAGACTCATCTCCGGTCAATAGCCAATAGCGGAACCTGGATGCTCATATTGGTTCCTACATATTCTATGAAGATTGAGGGAGTCCTGGATTAGGGGGTATCCGGACAACCGGACTATATCCTTTGGTCGGACTCTTGGACTATGAGGATAAAAGATTGAAGACTTCGTCTCGTGTCCGGATGGGACTCTCCTTGGCGTGGAAGGCAAGCTTGGCAATACGGATATGTAGATCTCCTTCCTTGTAACCGACTCTGTGTAACCCTAGCCCCCTCCGGTGTCTATATAAACCGGAGGGTTTTAGTCCGTAGGACAACATACAACCATACCATAGGCTAGCTTCTAGGGTTTAGCCTCTCTGATCTCGTGGTAGATCAACTCTTGTACTAATCATATTATCAAGAATAATCAAGCAGGACGTAGGGTTTTACCTCCATCAAGAGGGCCCGAACCTGGGTAAAACATCATGTCCCCTGCCTCCTGTTACCATCTGCCTTAGACGCACAGTTCGGGACCCCCTACCCGAGATCCGCCGGTTTTGACACCGACATTGGTGCTTTCATTGAGAGTTCCTCTGTGTCGTCATCATTAGGCTTGATGGCTCCTTCGATCATCGATAGCGATGCAGTCCAGGGTGAGAATTTTCTCCCCAGACAGATCTTTGTATTCGGCGGCTTCGCACTGCGGGCCAACTCGCTTGGCCATCTGGAGCAGATCGAGAGTTACGCCCCTGGCCATCAGGTCAGGTTTGGAAGCTTAAATTACACGGCCGACATCCGCGGAGACTTGATCTTCGACGGATTCGAGCCCCTGCCGAGTACGCCGCACGGTCACGATGAGCATGATTTAGCTCTACCATCGGACAGTGTGCAGGAGATCGCACCGACAGCCGCCCCGACCCTCAATTCGGAGCCGATTGCGCCATCCACGGACGAGGGGATAGACCCCGCCACGGAGGCCACATTCTCAGCGGTGATCGAGCCGAGTATCGACCTTACCCTTCATGAGAGCCGTGACGCCAAATTTCCAGATTCTTCCTCGGCCAAGGACTCCGAACCGCCTGCCCCCGTACCTATCAAATCCGATTGGGCGCCGATCATGGAGTTCACCTCCGCGGATATCTTTCGGCACTCGCCCTTCGGCGACATGCTGAACTCATTAAGGTCTCTCTCCCTGTCAGGAGAGTCCTGGCCGAACTATGTTCGGCAGGATTGGGATGCGGATGACGAAGAAATTCGCCGCCCACCCACCACCCACTTAGTAGCCACTATCGACAATTTGACCGACATGCTCGACTTCGACTCCAAAGACATCGACGGTATGGACGACGATGTGGGAGACGAAGAGGAACCACTGCCCACAGGGCACTGGATAGCCACCTCATCATATGATATATACATGGTGGACACACCCAAAGAAGGCAATGGCGCTGAGACAACGGAGGATGGCCCCTCCAAGAAGCAACCCAAGCGCCGACGTCAGCGGCGCCGCTCTAAGTCTCGCCAAAGCAAAAGCGGTGACACCGGCA
The DNA here is from genome assembly GCF_056163025.1 of Triticum urartu. Lineage (NCBI taxonomy): Eukaryota > Viridiplantae > Streptophyta > Magnoliopsida > Poales > Poaceae > Triticum > Triticum urartu. Next base: position 106,018,196 of record NC_141875.1, on the reverse strand, counting down.
CAGGAGATAATAGCACTCCGGACAGTGCCGAAGACGACAACAATCCCCTCCAGCAAGATTTAGAGCAGGAGGATGGAGAAGCCAGCCCTCCCGAGAGAGCGGCAGATGGAGAGGTGGAGGATGATAATTACATGCCTCCCTCCGAAGACGAGGCAAGCCTCGACGATGATGAATTTGTCATGTCGGAGGATCCCATCGAGCAAGAGCGCTTCAAGTGCCGGCTTATAGCCACGGCAAATAGCCTTAAGAAAAAACAGCAGCAGCTTCAAGCTGATCAAGATTTGCTAGCTGATAGATGGACTGAAGTCCTTGCGGCCGAGGAATATGAACTCGAACGCCCCTCCAAGAGTTACCCAAAGTGCAGGTTGTTACCCCGACTGGAGGAGGAAGCATTAAAACCTACATATGACGCGGCTGACCGGCCACGTCGTGGCCGCAATAGAGAGGCATTTCAGCCAAAAACTCAGCCCGCACCCCGACGCCACTCAAATAAAAATGACAAGGCATGGGGAAACACACTAGACCTGTGAGACGTATTGGAGGACAAAGCAAAACATGCAAGATCGATCTACGGATCAAGAGGGCGCGCCACTACGCGAGAGGATAACCATCACGCCGGATACAGTAAAAGTAAATCCGGCCGGGCCGAACACAGCGGACAAGACTCATTCGAGCTGCGTCGCAACATAGCCCACTACAGAGGCGCCGCACACCCCATATGCTTCACAGACGAAGTAATGGATCACCAAATACCAGAGGGTTTCAAACCCCTAAATATCGAATCATACGACGGCACAATAGATCATGCGGTATGGATCGAGGACTTCCTCCTGCACATCCACATGGCCCGCGGTGACGATCTACACACCATCAAATACCTCCCACTCAAGCTCAAAGGACCAGCTCGGCATTGGCTCAACAGCCTGCCAACAGAGTCCATTGGCTGTTGGGAAGATCTGGAAGCCGCATTCCTCGACAACTTCCAGGGCACTTATGTGCGACCACCAGATGCCGATGACTTGAGCCACATAATTCAGCAGCTAGAGGAATCGGCCAAGCAATTCTGGACACGGTTCCTGACAAAGAAAAATCAAATCGTCGACTGTCCGGATGCAGAGGCCCTAGCAGCTTTTAAACACAACATCCGCGACGAGTGGCTCGCCCAGCACCTTGGCCAGGAAAAGCCAAAATCTATGGCAGCCCTCACGACACTCATGACCCGCTTTTGCGTGGGAGAAGATAGCTGGTTGGCTCGCAGCAATAACATATCAAAGAACCACGGTACTTTAGATACCAAGGATAGCAATGGCAGGTCACGTCACAACAAACATAAGCGTCGCGTCAATAGCGACAATACCGAGGATACGGCAGTCAATGCCGGATTCAGAGGCTCTAAACCCGCTCAGGGAAAAAGCCATTCAAAAGAAGCACTCCGGGCCCGTCCAGTTTGGACCGTATACTCGATCGCTCGTGCCAAATACATGGCACACCCGACTAGCCAACCAACCACACCAACAGGGAATGTTGGGTGTTCAAGCAGGCTGGCAAGTTAAACGCCGAAAAAGATAAGGGGTCACATAGCACCGACGAGGAGGAGCCCCGGCCGCCGAACACCGGAGGACAGAAGAGGTTCCCCCCACAAGTGCGGACGGTGAACATGATATACGCAACCCACATCCCCAAGAGGGAGCGGAAGCGTGCGTTAAGGGATGTATATGCGTTGGAGCCAATCGCCCCAAAGTTCAACCCATGGTCCTCCTGTCCGATCACCTTCGATCGCAGGGACCATCCCACTAGTATTCGTCATGGCGGATTCGCCGCACTGGTCCTAGACCCAATCATCGATGGATCTCACCTCACTCGAGTCCTTATGGACGGCGGCAGCAGCCTGAACCTGCTTTATCAGGATGCAGTGCGCAAAATGGGTATAGACCCCTCAAGGATCAAACCCACAAAAACGACCTTCAAAGGCGTCATACCAGGTGTAGAGGCCCATTGCACAGGCTCAGTCACGCTAGAAGTGGTCTTCGGATCCCCGGATAACTTCCGGAGCGAGGAGTTAATCTTCGATATAGTCCCGTTCCGCAGTAGCTATCATGCACTGCTCGGGCGAACCGCATTTGCGAGATTCAACGCGGTACCGCACTATGCATATCTCAAGCTCAAGATGCCAGGACCTCGGGGGGTCAGCACATTCAATGGAAACACATAGCACTCTCTCCGCACGGAGGAGCACACTGCGGTGAAAGTGCAACTATCCCTAGGTGGTTTTGGTAATTCATAACAACATATAGCTCACTGAGCTAATGCTATTCCAAGATGATTATTTCAGGAAAGCTCAATGATTGGCATGGCATGGATGTGAAAGTGGAACCCTCAAAATGCTAAGGACAAAGGATTGGCTCAAGCTCAAAAGCTCAAGACTCTTCATTTTATATTTTAGTGATCCAAGATCACATTGAGTCTTTAGGAAAAGCCAATACTATCAAGGAGGGATGAGGTGTTGCTTAATGAGCCTCTTGCTTCATGTGCTTAGTGATATGCTCCAGAACCCTCAACTACTTTCCCATATCCACATATGACCTAAACCCTAAGCCAAACTCGGTCCTACCGATTCTTCCTATCCAGCGCCACCGAGTTTCACTTGTCATTAGCCACTGCCAAACCCTAGCAATTCGGTCCTACCGATAGGGATCTTGGTCTCACCGAGATGGGGTTGCAAACTCTCTGTTTCCCTTTCGTAACTTTTCGGTCTCACCGAAAGAGCGAACCGGTCCCACCGAGATTGCAATGTAAACTCAGTGTTTCCCCTTTGTAACTTTTCGGTCTCACCGAGTTCCACTCGGTCTCACCGAAAGAGCAAATCGGTCCCACCGAGTTTGCCTGACCAACTCTCTGGTTAGCTAATTACCAAATTCGGTCTCACCGAGTTTGTGTAATCGGTCTCACCGAGATTACGTTATGCCCAAACCCTAACCATATCGGTCCTACCGAGTTGCATGTCAGTCCCACCGAAAATCTCTAACGGTCACTAGGTTTACATTTTCGGTCCAACCGAGTTTATTGATTCGGTCCCACCGAGATTGGAAAACTGTGTAACGGTTGGATTTTGTGTGGAGGCTATATATACCCCTCCCACCTTCTTCTCATTCGAGGAGAGAGCCATCAGAACACACACACCATTCCAACTCATATCTTCTGAGAGAGAACCACCTACTCATGTGTTGAGACCAAGACATTCCATTCCTACCATATGAATCTTGATCTCTAGCCTTCCCAAGTTGCTTTCCACTCAAATCTTCTTTCCACCAAATCCAAATCCTATGAGAGAGAGTTGAGTGTTGGGGAGACTATCATTTGAAGCACAAGAGCAAGGAGTTCATTACCTACACACCATTTGTTACTTCTTGGAGAGTGGTGTCTCCTAGATTGGCTAGGTGTCACTTGGGAGCCTCCGACAAGATTGTGGAGTTGAACCAAGGAGTTTGTAAGGGCAAGGAGATCGCCTACTTCGTGAAGATCTACCGCTAGTGAGGCAAGTCCTGTGTGGGCGATGGCCATGGTGGGATAGACAAGGTTGCTTCTTCGTGGACCCGTTGTGGGTGGTTGCTTCTTCGTGGACCCTTCATGGGTGGAGCCCTGTGTGGACTCACGCAACCGTTACCCTTGGGTGGAGCTCTGTGTGGACTCGCGCAACCGTTACCCTTTGTGGGTTGAAGTCTCCATCAACGTGGATGTAGGATAGCACCACCTATCCGAACCACGGGAAAAACATTCGTGTCTCCAATAGCGTTTGAATTCTCCAAACCCTTCCCTTTACATTCTTGCAAGTTGCATGCTTTACTTTCCGCTGCCTCTATACTCTTTGCATGCTTGCTTGAATTATGTGATGATTGCTTGACTTGTCCTAAATTAGCTAAAATCTGCCAAGAACTAAAATTGGGAAAAGGATAAGTTTTTATTTGGTCAAGTAGTCTAATCATCCCCCCTCTAGACATACTTTCGATCCTACATGCGGCCCTCGCGGCAGAAGCGCAAAGCAGCCTCTTAAGGCAATCCACCAGTTCGGCGATTAAAGACCCGGACACCTTCAAGCGCGCCCGGAGTAATCGGCAACAAGACCACCCGGCACGTTCCGAGCTCACATAGCAATGCGGCCCCCACCCCAGTCCCAGCCAAATGGCGAAATCCGTGCCACGCGTACATAATTACGCATTGAAAATCCCATGGGCACAGGTGGGGAGGGGGCACGACTACGGCACGCCCCAAGACGCGGCTCAACCACACTAGGGGCTTCCCGATTTGTTATTTTTCTCTCTTTCAGGACTTTACTCTCTGGAAACCCCGTCCGGCAGTACGATTGCTGGACACACGATACAACAACCAAGGAGGCAAAAAGCTACGTCGCATCATGGAATTCCTAGGTGGTCTCTGATAACGAGTGAAATACCTGCTTTAAATACCATTCCTCAGCTTGCCCTTGGAGGGGACATGTCAAATAGTCCTACTTTTCGCTTATCGCACTACTTGTATCATTCTGCTTCGACGCACCTTTTTGAATAAACAATGCATAGCACTAGATTATTATCACATTCTCTATTCTTCTTATATATATATATGTTCATTCATGACATTCAGCACCCGTACACTCTGGTACGGCCAATACGCCAGGGGCTTAAGCGTACCCCATAATACGGCGTGAGAAGTTCGAACACTTTTGACAGTGCGGCACCCCGAACTTATAGCATTATATGCATCAGCTCCGAATCATGTCTTGGGTCAATAGTTGGGTTTGCCCGGCTCCCATGTTTTGGTACCTTACGTTCCGCTATATCGGCTAAGGTAGCACTGGGAGAACTACTGCGATTGTGCACCGGTTCATTTGGGCAAGCACCTCAGTAGAGAAAGCTAAAACTGACTGTCATGATAAGGCAAGAGCTGGTCGTTGTTCGAGAGGTCTCGAGTCCCTAAAGACTTATGTCGCTTAGAGCGATGAGTCAGCTTTGTCCGGCTTAAGGCGTGTATAGCACCCCGAATTCGGCCTTCCGAATACTAGGGGCTTCGCCAAAATTTAAAATTGTATACTTCTATGGCTAAGTGAGAGTGATAAAGCATTATAGTCTGATTGCCTTGTTCGTTGTGCTGAGCACCTCCCTTGAAGGACCCAACAATGGGAAAAAGAGTGCTCAGGTTTATCCCGAACACCCCAGCACTCGTGGCATGGGGGCAGAAGCCGACGACTGGCCATCTCTCAGATTTGATAAACAGCCGCATGATACGTCTCCAATGTATCTATAATTTTTGATTTCTCCATGCTATATTATCTACTGTTTTGGGCAATATTGGGCTTTATTATCCACTTTTATATTACTTTTGGGACTAACCTATTAACCGGAGGCCCAGCCCAGATTTGTTGTTTTATGCCTATTTCAGTGTTTTGAAGAAAAGGAATATCAGACGGAGTCGAAACGGAACGAAATCAACTGGAGAAGTTATTTTTGGAAGGAAACACACCTGATGGACTTGGACCCCGCGTCAAGGAAGAAACGAGGTTCTCACGAGGGTGGGGGGCGCGCCCCCTATCTCGTGGGACCCTCGTGGCTCCCCTGACGTACCTCCTGCACCCATATATACCCACATGACCTAAAACTTCCAAAACGCAAGATAGATCGAGACTTCCGCCACCTGAAGCCCCCGTAGCCACAAAAAGTCAATCGGGACCCTGTTCCGGCACCCTGCCGGAGGGGGGGAACCCTCACCGGTGGCCATCTTCATCATCCCGGCACTCTCCATGACGAGGAGGGAGTAGTTCTCCCTCGGGGCTGAGGGTATGTACCAGTAGCTATGTGTTTGATCTCTCTCTCTCTCTCTCGTGTTCTTGAGATGTTACGATCTTGATGTATCACGAGCTTTGCTATTATATTTGGATCCTATGATGTTTCTTCCCCCCTCTTCTCTCTTGTAATGAATCGAGTTTCCCCTTTGAAGTAATCTTATCAAATTGAGTCTTTAAAGACTTGAGAACACTTGATGTATGTCTTGCCGTGGATATCTTTGGTGACAATGGGATACCACGTGCCACTTGATGTATGTTAAGGTGACCAACTTGCGGGTTTCGTGACATTGGGAACCTATGCATACGGGTTGGCACACGTTTTCGTCGTGATTCTCCGGTAGAAACTTTGGGGCACTCTTTGAGGTTCTATGTGTTGGTTGAATAGATGAATTGAGATTGTGTGATGCATATCATATAATCATGCCCACGGATACTTGAGGTGACATTGGAGTATCTAGGTGACATTAGGGTTTTGGTTGATTTGTGTCTTAAGGTGTTATTCTAGTACGAACTGTAGGGCTGTTTGTGACACTTATAGGAATAGCCCACTGAATTGATTGGAAAGAATAACTTTGAGGTGGTTTCGTACCCTACCATAATCTCTTCGTTCGTTCTCCGCTATTAGTGACTTTGGTGTGACTCTTTGTTGCATGTTGAGGGATAGTTATGTGATCCAATTATGTTAGTATTGTTGAGAGGACTTACACTAGTGAAAGTATGAACCCTAGGCCTTATTTCCACGCATTGCAATACTGTTTACGCTCACTTTTATCATTTGTTACCTTGCTGTTTTTATAATTTCAGATTACAAATACCTTTATCTACTATCCATATTGCACTTGTATCACAATCTCTTCGCCGAACTAGTGCACCTATACAATTTACCATTGTATTGGGTGTGTTGGGGACACAAGAGACTCTTTGTTATTTGGTTGCAGGGTTGCTTGAGAGAGACCATCTTCATCCTATGCCTCCTACGGATTGATAAACCTTAGGTCATCCACTTGAGGGAAATTTGCTACTGTCCTACAAACCTCTGTACTTGGAGGCCCAACAATGTCTACAAGAAGAAGGTTGTGCAGTAGACATCAAGCTCTTTTCTGGCGCCGTTGCCGGGGAGGTGAGTGCTTGAAGGTATATCTTTAGATCTTGCAATCGAGTCTTTTAGTTTCTTGTTTTATCACTAGTTTAGTTTATAAAAGAAAACTATAAAAAATGGAATTAAGTTTGTCTCATACGCTTCACCTTTTTAATATCTTTCGTGAGTATGATGGAAAGGATAATTGTGCTCAAGTGCTAGAAGAAGAAATCTATAAAATGTTTGGCACTAAATATTTGAATGATGAGCATGATTGCAATGTTGTTAGTATGAATTCCTTGAATATCCATGATGCTAATGATATGCAAAGCCACAAGCTTGGGGAAGCTATGTTTGATGAAGATGATATTTTTTGTCCCCCAAGATTTGATGAGCAAATTTACTATGATGAAATCATACCTCCTATTTATGATGATTATATTGATGAAAGTTGATTCGGAGAGGTCATGACTTTATTTTGTGATGAATCCACTATTTCGGAAGAGGTTCCAATTGATTATGAGAACAAAGTTGCTATCTATGATGATTATTGTGATGACTTGTATGCTATAAAGAATAATGATATCCATGAAACTTGTCGTCATGATTTTAGTTTTCAATTGAATTATGCCTCACATGATAATTATTTTGTTGAATTTGCTCCCACTATTATTCATGAGAAGAATCTTGCTTATGTGGAGAGTAGTAAATTTTCTATGCTTGTAGATCATGAAAAGAATGCTTTAGGTTCTGGTTATATTGTTGAATTCATCCATGATGCTACTGAAAATTATTATGAGGGAGGAATATATGCTTGTAGGAATTGCAATAATATCAAGCTTCCTCTCTATGTGCTTAAAGTTTTGAAGTTATGCATGTTTTGCTCTCCTATGCTAGTTGATTATTGTTCCCACAAATTGTTTGCTCAAAAAATCCCTATTCATAGGAAGAGGTTTAGACTTAAATGTGCTAGTCATATTCTTCATGATGCTCTCTTTATGTTTCAATTCTTATCCTTTATGTGAGCATCGTTGAAATCATCATGCCTAGCTAGGGGCATTAAACGATAGCGCTTGTTGGGAGACAACCCAATTTTATTTTAGTTCCTTGCTTTTTGTTCCTGTTTAGTAATAAATAATTCATCTAGCCTATGTTTAGATGTGGTGTTTATTCTTTTAATTAGTCTTTGTGCCAAGTAGAACCTTTGGGAAGACTTGGGGAAAGTCTTGTTGATCATGCTGTCAAAAACAGAAACTTTAGCGCTCATGATAATTGCTTCCATTTTTATTTGGAGAGTGCTATTTAGTTAATTCTTTTTTAAGATGATTAATAGATAAATTCCTCAGGTCCAGCAATTTATTTGAGAATTTTATGAGTTCCAGAAGTATATGTTTGATTCAGATTACTACAGACTGTTCTGTTTTTGACAGATTCTGTTTTTCATGTGTTGTTTACTTATTTTGATGAATCTATGGCTAGTAAAAGTGTTTATAAACCATAGATAAGTTGGAATACAGTAGGTTTAACACCGATATAAATAAAGAATGATTTCATTACAGTACCTTGAAGTGGTGATTTATTTTCTTATACTAACGGAGCTTACGAGTTTTCTGTTAAGTTTTGTGTTGTGATGTTTTCAAGTTTTGGGTAAAGATTCGATGGACTATGGAATAAGGAGTGGCAAGAGCCTAATCTTGGGGATTCACAAGGCACCCCAAGATAATATTCAAGGATAGCCAAGAGCCTAAGCTTGGGGATGCCCCGGAAGGCATCCCCTCTTTCGTCTTCGTTCATCGGTAACTTCACTTGGAGCTATATTTTTATTCGCCACATGATATGTGTTTTGCTTGGAGCGTCAATTTATTTTGTTAGGATTTGCTTTCTGTTATTTAGAACAATGTTTTGCATCTTTTATTTCAATAAAAGTGGCATTGATAGCCTCTACTATGCCTATGTTACAAGTATACATGTTGCTGTTTGAAAACAGAAAGTTTACCGCTGTTGCAATAATTCCCTAGAAAAGTCAGAATGTGATAAAATTTTGAAAACTTTTGCATATTTAGATCTGATAAATTTACTAGATTGGGAATTTTCTTTCATAATTTTTGGAACTAGGGAAGTATGGATGTTGCAGCATTCTTTACAGACTATCCTGTTTAGGCAGATTGCTGTTATGTTTGCATTGCTTGCATATGTTTGCTTCTTTCATGATTCTATTTGAGGATAGGACTATTAAATATGCAGAGGCATTTAGTACGCAATGTTGAATAATAATTTTAGTGATTCTATACATTAGAGTATGATAAGGTTTTGGCAATGGTTTATACTAACTTATCTCACGAGTCCTTGTTGAGTTTTGTGTGGATCAAGCTTTTGAGATTTAGGGAGACCGTGATATGAGAGGAATTAAGGAGACACAAAAGCTCAAGCTTGGGGATGCCCAAGGCACCCCAAGATAATATTTCAATAAGTCTCAAGCATCTAAGCTTGGGGATACCCCAGTTGGCATCCCACCTTTCTTCTTCAACAACTATCGGTTAGTTTCGGTTGATCCTAAGTTTTTGCTTCTTCACATGATGTTTGCTATTCTTAGATGTCATTTTATTTTGATTTGCTTGCTGTTTGAATATAGTACCAAGATCTGAAATTATTAAATGTTAGAGAGTCTTCACATAGTTGCATAGTTATTCGACTACTCATTGATCTTCACTTACATCTTTCGGAGTAGTTTGTCATTTGCTCTAGTGCTTCAATTATATCTTTTAGAGCATGGTGGCAGTTTTATTTTGAAGAAATAGATGAACTCTTATGCTTCACTTATATTATTTTCAGAGTCTTAAATAGCATGGTAATTTGCTTAAAATCCTAATATGCTAGGTATTCAAGAATAATAAAATTCCCTTATGAGTGTGTTGAATACTAAGAGAAGTTTGATGCTTGATGATTGTTTTGAGATATGGAGGTAATAATATTAGATTCATGCTAGCTGAGTAGTTGTGAATTTGAGAAATACTTGTGTTGAAGTTTGTGATTCCCGTAGCATGCACGTATGGTGAACCGTTATGTAACGAAGTCGGAGCATGATTTATTTATTGATTGTCTTCCTTATGAGTGGCGGTCGGGGACGAGCGATGGTCTTTTCCTACCAATCTATCCCCCTAGGAGCATGCGCGTAGTACTTTGTTTCGATAACTAATAGATTTTTGCAATAAGTATGTGAGTTCTTTATGACTAATGTTGAGTCCATGGATTATACGCACTCTCACCCTTCCACCTTTGCTAGCCTCTCTAGTACCGCGCAACTTTCGCCGGTACCATAAACCCACCATATACCTTCCTCAAAACATCCACCATACCTACCTATTATGGCATTTCCATAGCTATTCCGAGATATATTGCCATGCAACTTTCCACTGTTCTGGTTATTATGACACACTTCATCATTGTCATATTTCCTAGCATGATCATGTAGTTGACATAGTATTTGTGGCAAAGCCACTGTTCATAATTCTTTCATACTTGTCACTCTTGATTCATTGCATATCCCGGTACACCACCGGAGGCATTCATATAGATTCATACTTTGTTCTACTATCGGGTTGTATCATTGAGTTGTAAATAAATAGAAGTGTGATGATCATCTTTCAATAGAGCATTGTCCCAAAAAAAAGAAAAAAAGAAAGGCCAAATAAAAAAAGAAAGGCCAAAAAAAAAAGAAAGGCCAAAAAAAGAAAGGCCAAATAAAAAAATAAAAGGGACAATGCTACTATCCTTTTACCACACTTGTGCTTCAAAAGTAGCACCATGATCTTCATGATAGAGAGTCTCCTATGTTGTCACTTTCATATACTAGTGGGAATCTTTCATTATAGAACTTAGCTTGTATATTCCAATGATGGGCTTCCTCAAAATGCCCTAGGTCTTCGTGAGCAAGCGAGTTGGATGCACACCCACTAGTTTCTTTTGTTGAGCTTTCATACATTTATAGCTCTAGTGCATCCGTTGCATGGCAATCCCTACTCACTCACATTGATATCTATTGATGGGCATCTCCATAGCCCGTTGATACGCCTAGTTGATGTGAGACTATCTTCCCCTCCTTTTTGTCTTCCCCACAACCATCTTTCTATTCCACCTATAGTGCTATGTCCATGGCTCACGCTCATGTATTGCGTGAAGATTGAAAAAGTTTGAGAACATCAAAAGTATGAAACAATTGCTTGGCTTGTCATCGGGGTTGTGCATGATTTAAATATTTTGTGTGGTGAAGATCGAGCATAGCCAGACTATATGATTTTGTAGGGATAACTTTCTTTGGCCATGTTATTTTAAGAAGACATGATTGCTTAGTTAGTATGCTTGAAGTATTATTATTTTCTATGTCAACATGAACTTTTGTCTTGAATCTTATGGATCTGAATATTCATATCACAAGTAAGAAGAATTACATTGAAATTATGCCAACTAGCATTCCACATCAAAAATTATCTTTTTATCATTTACTTACTCGAGGACGAGCAGGAATTAAGCTTGGGGATGCTTGATACGTCTCCAACGTATCTATAATTTTTGATTGCTCCATGCTATATTATCTACTGTTTTGGGCAATATTGGGATTTATTATCCACTTTTATATTACTTTTGGGACTAACCTATTAACCGGAGGCCCAACCCAGATTTGCTGTTTTATGCCTACTTCAGTGTTTTGAAGAAGAAGAGTATCAGACAGAGTCGAAACGGAACGAAATCAAGTAGAGAAGTTATTTTTGGAGGGAAACACACCTAATGGACTTGGACCCCACGTCAAGGAAGAAACGAGGTGCTCACGAGGGTGGGGGCGCGCCCCCCTAGGGCACGCCCCCTATCTCGCGGGACCCTCGTGGCTCCCCTGACGTACCTCCTGCACCCATATATACCCACGTGACCTAAAACTTCCAAAACGCAAGATAGACCGAGAGTTCCGCCGCCAGAAGCCTCCGTAGCCACCAAAAGTCAATCGGGACCCTGTTCCGGCACCCTGGCGGAGGGGGGAACCCTCACCGGTGGCCATCTTCATCATCCCGGCGCTCTCCATGATGAGGAGGGGGTAGTTCTCCCTCGGGGCTGTGGGTATGTACCAGTAGCTATGTGTTTGATCTCTCTCTCTCATGTTCTTGAGATGTTACGATCTTGATGTATCGCGAGCTTTGCTATTATATTTGGATCCTATGATGTTTCTTCCCCCCTCTTCTCTCTTATAATGAATCGAGTTTCCCCTTTGAAGTAATCTTATCGGATTGAGTCTTTAAAGACTTGAGAACACTTGATGTATGTCTTGCCGTGGATATCTGTGGTGACAATTGGATACCACGTGCCACTTGATGTATGTTAAGGTGACCAGCTTGCGGGTTTCGTGACATTGGGAACCTACGCATAGGGGTTGGCACACGTTTTCGTCATGATTCTCCGGTAGAAACTTTGGGGCACTCTTTGAGGTTCTATGTGTTGGTTGAATAGATGAATTGAGATTGTGTGATCCATATCGTATAATCATGCCCACGGATACTTGAGGTGACATTGGAGTATCTAGGTGACATTAGGGTTCTGGTTGATTTGTGTCTTAAGGTGTTATTCTAGTACGAACTCTAGGGCTGTTTGTGACACTTATAGGAATATCCCACTGGATTGATTGGAAAGAATAACTTTGAGGTGGTTTCGTACCCTACCATAATCTCTTCGTTCGTTCTCCGCTATTTGTGACTTTGGAGTGACTCTTTGTTGCATGTTGAGGGATAGTTATGTGATCCAATTATGTTAGTATTGTTGAGAGGACTTACACTAGTGAAAGTATGAACCCTAGGCCTTATTTCCACGCATTGCAATACCGTTTACGCTCACTTTTATCATTTGTTACCTTGTTGTTTTTATAATTTCAGATTACAAATACCTTTATCTACTATCCATATTGCACTTGTATCACCATCTCTTCGCCGAACTAGTGCACCTATACAATTTACCATTGTATTGGGTGTGTTGGGGACACAAGAGACTCTTTGTTATTTGGTTGCAGGGTTGCTTGAGAGAGACCATCTTCATCCTACGCCTCCTACGGATTGATAAACCTTAGGTCATCCACTTGAGGGAAATTTGCTACTATCCTACAAACCTCTGCATTTGGAGGCCCAACAACGTCTACAAGAAGAAGGTTGTGTAGTAGACATCACCGCACAGAAGGTAATATTTTAAATTCAAACAAGCGTTGCATGGCGCACATGAACAAGTTTTCATAATACAGGATCACACGAGCAAGTTCATTCAAAAATTACATCCTTCGCACACTCATCCGCCACAAGACGGGCACCCTTCAGGACACCCTCATAATACATTTCGGGGTGGCGATGCTCCTTGCCCTGCGGCGGCCCCTCCTTCATCAGCTTCTCGGCGTCCATCTTGGCCCAGTGCACCTTCGCACGGGCAAAAGCCCGGCATGCACCTTCGATGCAGATGGACCGCTTTATGACTTCTAGCCGTGGGCAGGCATCCACAAGCCGCCTCACCAGGCCGAAGTAGCTGTTGGGAAGGGAGTCGCGAGGCCACATCCGGACTATTAGGCCCCACATGGCCTGTTCGGCCGCCTTGTGCAGCTCGACCAGTTGCTTCAGCTGGTTGCTCACAGGCATTGGGTCTTCGGTCCCAGTATACTGAGACCAGAACAATTTCTCCGTTGAGCTTCCCTCCTCGGCCTGGTAATACTTCGCGGCATCCGACACGCTACTGGGCAAATCTGCGAATGCTGCTGGAGAGCTCCGGACTCGGGTAAGTAACAAGTAATTTACTTTCACATGCTTGCTTTGCATATTGAATGCCTTACCCGCCGCTATCTTCCTCATCGCCTCAATCTCCTGGAGGGCCTTTTGGGCTTCGGCCTTGGCATGCTTTGTGCTCTCGAGGGCCGCGGCAAGCTCGGACTCTCGCGTCTTTGACTCAAGCTCCAAAGCCTCGTACTTCTTCACGAGAGCCTGGAGCTCTTGCTGCACCTCGCCCACCCGTGCCTCTTGTTTTTCCCGCTCGGTGCACTCCTTGGCCGCTTTGTTTTCGGCCTCGGACAGCGCTTGCTTCAGGGTCGCCACTTCGGTCATGGCCCCTGGCACATCCATGATGATCCTATCATTTTGCAACGACATCTTATATATATATATATATATATATATATATATATATATATATATAGACAAGGCATTACTTACCTTTGTTCTCCTCGAGCTGCCTCTTGGCAAGACCAAGCTCTTTCTCGGACCGCTCGAGGTTCTGCTTCAGTGCAGCGACCTCCGCAGTCAGTGCGGCAGAGGTCAGCAGCGAAGCCTGCATACGCATATAGACATACTTATATTAGACTCCTGCGGATATTATTTGATCCTCTATTCGGCTTTTCTTTGTGAACACCAAACAGAGCATCAGGGGATACTGTCTATGCGGTAATATTTTCCTATATTTTAAATACTTACCTCAAAACCTGTTAGAAGGCTGGCACAGGCTTCAGTCAGTCCGCTCTTGGCGGACTGAACCTTCTTGATCACCGCACTCATAATAGTGCGGTGCTCTTCGTCGATGGAAGTGCCGCGAAGCGCTCCCAGCAGGTTGTCCGGTGCCTCTGGATGGACAGAGGTCACCGGCACGAGCGGCTTGCCCCTCTTGGAAGGGGGCCACCTGCCAGAGTCCGGAACCACTGGAGGTTCCGGCGCGGCGTTCGGCTGGGGGCCGAACTTGGAGCCCTTGGGAGTCTTGCTCCCTTCGCGCCTGGAGTCCGGAAGTTCGCCTTGAGGCGCCTCTGCGACTACCTCCCCCCGGCTTGGTGCCCCTTGAGACAATACCTCGACATTGTCCGTAGGGCAAGGGGAGGAGACGGTTGGAAGTGTATCACTATTCATGTCCGACGCGTCCAAGGAACCGTTCGACGAGGATACGTCGATATGGGCTCGGGGCGGACTGCATAATCATATTCGACGTTAGGGGAAGCAGTGCAACATAAGTATGCTATGAGTTACTCTAGTATCCGAAAACTTACGACTTCGCCAGGGGCTTGGCCCTGAGTAGCCACTCGTCTTCACCGTCGGCGGCGGTGGTGGAACAGTCCAGAAGGAGAGTCCTTACCTTCTTGGACCCTTCGGCCTCCTCGGTTGGGGCGGCCTTCCTTTTCTTGTCTCCCCTAGCTAGAGGGGGAGAATCTTCATCTTCCTCCTCCTCGTTTTCACGGGAGGAATGCGTCTTGGAGTTATCGGACGATGTGTCCGATACCACCCGGCGCCGGGAACTCTTTCGGGTTCCCATGGCCTTCTTCTTGGTCTTCTCCGGTACCTCATAAGGAGCTGGAGTCCGCATCTCCATTAGGAGAGCGTCTGCAGGGTCTTCGGGCAGAGGGACCGGACAGTTAATCTGCTCCGATGTCTCCACCCAGTCCTGTCAAAGGCATGGGAGCTCAGACCCCGCACATGGTTAAGCTATGAGAAATAAATACCCTACCAAATGTACAGAACTTACTGGATTCGCAGGGCGCTTCGTGCTTAGACCGCGGTCCTCGGTAAGAGAAGGGGGGACCTTGGCGCCCTTGAAGAGCACCTTCCAGACGTCCTTATGCGTCATGTCAAAGAGCTCGTGTAGAGTCTGGTGCTGGGCCGGGTCGAACTCCCATAAGTTGAAAGCCCGTTGTTGACATGGGAGGATCCGACGGAAGAGCATGACCTGGACTATGTTGAGAAGCTTAAGTTTCTTGCTTATCATGTTCCGGATGCACTTCTAGAGTCCGTCCAGCTCCACCGATGAGCCCCAGGACAGGCCCTTCTCCTTCCAGGAAGTGAGCCGCGTGGGGATTCCGGATCGAAACTCGGGGGCCGCTACCCAGTTGGTGTCGCGCGGCTCGGTGATGTAGAACCACCCCGATTGCCACCCCTTTATGGTCTCCATGAAGGAGCCCTCAAGCCATGTAACATTGGGCATTTTGCCCACCATGGCTCCGCCGCATTCCGCTTGTTGGCCGCCAACCACCTTCGGCTTGATATTGAAGGTCTTCAGCCACAGGCCGAAGTGGGGCCGGATGCGGAGGAAAGCCTCGCACACGATGATAAACGCCGAGATGTTGAGGATGAAATTCGGGGCCAGATCATGAAAGTCCAGCCCATAATAGAACATAAGGCCGCAGACGAATGGATGGAGGGGAAACCCCAGTCCACGGACGAAGTGGGGTAGGAAAACCACCTTTTCGTGAGGTTCCGGGGTAGGGACGATCTGCCCCGCGGTTGGCAGCCGGTGCGCGATATCCGCGGCTAAGTATCCAGCCCCACGTAGTTTTTTTATGTGTCCCTCCGTGACGGAGGAGACCATCCACTTGCCTCCCGCTCCGGACATGTTTGGGGAGAGTTGAGGAGAAGGATGTGGACTTGGGCGCTGGAGCTCGAGTGCGCGAAAATGGATGAGCAAGGAGGAAGAAGGCGTGGGTAGAAAAAGGTGAAACCTTATTCCTTTATAAGGGCGGACGAAACTATGCGCCCCCACCAGCGTGGTAAAACTCGCTTATCCCCCAAGCGCCGTAATTGATGGCGCGGTTGGGTTACCCACGTCCGTATTGATGGGAATCCCGTAATACGGGGACACGATCTCTGCTTCTACAAGATATGCCAAGGAAACCGCCTCGCAAAACACGCTAAGATAGGTTATGAAAAACGATTCGAATAAAGACCTGGCTGTGGTGTGATGCCATGCTACGGTGTACGTCAGCAGATCAGATTTGTGGAAATATTATTCTCTCTACGGTGGTATGTGGAACTTGTTTTGCAGAGCCGGACACGATCCTCGTGTTCAAAATCTTCTATGAATTATTCGGAGGAGGAACCTTCCTTGCAATGCCGAAGACAATCTGCGTGCCGGACTCATCATCATTGAAGCCTGGTTCAGGGGCTACTGAGGGAGTCCTGGATTAGGGGGTATCCGGACAGCCGGACTATATCCTTTGGCCGGACTGTTGGACTATGAAGATACAAGATTGAAGACTTCGTCCCATGTCCGGATGGGACTCTCCTTGGCGTGGAAGGCAAGCTTGGCAATACGGATATGTAGATCTCCTTCCTTGTAACCGACTCTGTGTAACCCTAGCCCCCCAGTGTCTATATAAACCGGAGGGTTTTAGTCTGTAGGACAACATACAATCATACCATAGGCTAGCTTCTAGGTTTTAGCCTCTCTGATCTCGTGGTAGATCAACTCTTGTACTACTCATATTATCAAGAATAATCAAGCAGGACGTAGGGTTTTACCTCCATCAAGAGGGCCCTAACCTGGGTAAAACATCGTGTCCCCTGCCTCCTGTTACCATCCGCCTTAGACGCACAGTTCGAGACCCCCTACCCGAGATCCGCCAGTTTTGACACCGACAAAGATCTTTATCGGTCAAAATGCATAACAACATACGTTGTCCCCTTTGTCATCGGTATGTTTACTTGCCCAAGATTCGATCATCGGTATCATCATACCTAGTTCAATCTCGTTACCGACAAGTCTCTTTACTCGTTCCGTAATGCAACATCCTGCAACTAACTCATTAGTCACATTGCTTGCAAGGCTTATAGTGATGTGCATTACCGAGAGGGCCTAGAGATACCTCTCCGACAATCGGAGTGTCAAATCCTAATCTCGATCTATGCCAACTCAACAAACACCATCAGAGACACCTGTAGAGCATCTTTATAATCACCCAGTTACGTTGTGACGTTTGATAGCACACTAAGTGTTCCTCCGGTATTCGGGAGTTGCATAATCTCATAGTCATAGGAACATGTATAAGTTATGGAGAAAGCAATAGCAATAAACTAAATGGTCATAGTGCTAAGCTAACGGATGGGTCATGTCAATCACATCATTGTCTAATGATGTGATCCCATTTATCAAATGACAACTCATGTCTATGGTTAGGAAACTTAACCATCTTTGATTAACGAGCTAGTTAAGTAGAGGCATACTAGTGACACTCTGTTTGTCTATGTATTCACACATGTACTAAGTTTCCGGTTAATACAATTCTAGCATTAATAATAAACATTTATCATGATACAAGGAAATATAAATAACAACTTTATTATTGCCTCTAGGGCATATTTTCTTCAGTCTCCCACTTGCACTAGAGTCAATAATCTAGTTCACATCGTCATGTGATTTCACACCAATACTTCACATCTTTATGTGATTAGTTCACATATTCATGTGTCTAATACCCAAAGGGTTTAGTAGATTTAATTATCTAGTTCAGAATAACACCCAAGGAGTGGTCATGTTTTGCTTGTGAGAGAAGTTTAGTCTACGGGTCTGTAATATTCAGATCCGTATGCATTTTGCAAATTTCTATGTCTACAATACTCTGCATGGAGCTACTCTAGCTAATTGCTCCCACTTTCAATATGTATCTAGATCGAGACTTAGAGTCATCTAGATCGGTGTAAAAAGGTTGCATCAACGTAACTCTTTACGACGAACTCTTTTATCACCTCCATAACCGAGAAATATTTCCTTAGTCCTCTAAGGATAATTTTGACTGTTGTCCAGTGATCTAGTCCTAGATCACTATTGTACTCCCTTGTCAAAAACATGCTAAGGTATACAATAGGTCTGGTACACAGCATAGCATACTTTATAGAACCTATGACTGAGGCATAGGGAATGACTTTTCATTCGCGTTCTATTTTCTGTCGTGGCTGGGTTTTGAGTCTTTACTCAATTTCACACCTTAAAACTCAGGAAAGAACTCCTTCTTTGACTGATCCATTTTGAACTCCTTCAAAATCTTAACAAGGTATGTACTCATCAAAAGTCTTATCAAGCGTCTTGATCTATCTTTATAGATCTTGATGCCCAATATGTAAGTAGCTTTACAGGTAATTCTTTCTTTGAAAAACTCCTTTCAAATTCTCCTTTATGCTTTCCAAAAAATTCTACATCATTTATGATCAACAATATGTCATTCACATATACTTATCAGAAAGGCTGTAGTGCTCCCACTCACTTTCTTGTAAATACAGGCTTCACCGCAAGTCTATATAAAATTATATGCTTTGATCAACTTATCAAAGCGTATATTCCAACTCTGAGATGCTTGCACCAGTCCATAGATGGATCGCAAGAGCCTGCACACTTTGTTAACACCTTTAGGATTGACAAAACCTTATGGATGCATCATATACAACTCTTTTTTAATAAATCCATTAAGGAATGTTGTTTTGATATCCATTTGCCAGATTTCATAAAATGCGACAACTGCTAACATGATTCGGACAGACTTTTAAGCATCGATATGAGTGGGAAAATCTCATCATAGTTAACACCTTGAACTTGTCTAAAACCTTTTGCGACAATTCGAACTTTGTAGATAATAACACTACTATCAGTGTCCGTCTTCCTCTTGAAGATCCATTTATTCTAAATGGCTCACCGATCATCGGGCAAGTCAATCAAAGTCCATACTTTGTTCTCATACATGGATCCCATCTCAGATTTCATGTCCTTAAGCCATTTCGCAGAATCTGGGCTCATCATCGCAGCTCATAGTTCGTAAGTTCGTCATGGTCAAGTAACATGACTTCCAGAACAGGATTACCGTACCACTCTGGTGCGGATCTTATTCTGGTTGACCTACGAGGTTCGGTAGTAACTTGATCAGAAGTTTCATGATCATCATCATTAGCTTCCTCACTAATTGGTGTATGAATCACTAGAACTGATTTCTGTGATGAAGTATTTTCCAATAAGGGAGCAGGTACAGTTACCTCATCAAGTTCTACTTTCCTCCGACTCATTTCTTTCGAGAGAAAGTCCTTCTCTAGAAAGGATCCATTCTTAGCAACGAATATCTTGCCTTCGGATCTGTGATAGAAGGTGTACCCAACAGTCTCCTTTGGGTATCCTATGAAGACACATTTCTTCGATTTGGGTTCGAGCTTATCAGGCTGAAGCTTTTTCACATAAGCATCGCAGCCCCAAACTTTAAGAAACGACAACTTGGGTTTCTTGCCAAACCACAGTTCATAAGGTGTCATCTCAAAGGATTTTGATGGTGCCCTATTTATCGTGAATGCAGTCGTCTCTAAAGCATAACCCCAAAAACGATAGCGGTAAATCAGTAAGAGACATCATCGATCGCAGCATATCTAATAAAGTGTAGTTACGATGTTCGGACACACCATTACGTTGTGGTGTTCTAGGTAGCATGAGTTGCGAAACTATTCCGCATTGTTTCAAATAAAGACCAAACTCATAACTCAAATATTCACCTCCACGATCAGATCGTAGAAACTTAATTTTCTTGTTACGATGATTTTCCACTTCACTATGAAATTCTTTGAAGTTTTCAAATGTTTCAGACTTATGTTTCATCAAGTAGATATACTCATATCTACTCAAATCATCTGTGAAGGTCAGAAAATAACGATACCCGCCGCGAGCCTCAACACTCATTGGACCACACACATCAGTAAGTATTATTTCCAAAAAGTTTGTTGCTCGCTCCATTGTTCCGAAGAATAGAGTCTTAGTCACCTTGCCCATGAGGCATGGTTCGCAAGCATCAAGTGAGTCATAATCAAGTGATTCCAAAAGTCCATCAGCATGGAGTTTCTTCACGCGCTTTACACCAATATGACCTAAACGGCAGTGCCACATATAAGGTGCACTATCATTATTAACTTTGCATCTTTTGGCTTTAATATTATGAACATGTGTATTACTACGATCGAGATTCAATAAACCATTTATATTGAGTGTATGACCGGAGAAGGTTTTATTCATGTAAATATAACAACAATTATTATTTGACTTAAATGAATAACCGTATTGCAAGAAACATGATCCAATCACATTTATGCTCAACGCAAACACCAAATAACATTTATTTTAGGTTCGACACTAATCCCGAAGGTAAAGGGAGTGTGCGATGGTGATCTTAGCAATCATGGAATCACTTCCAACACACATCGTCACCTTGCCCTTAACTAGTCTCTATTCATTTTGCAACTCCTATTTCGAGTTACTAATCATAGCAACTGAACGAGTATCAAATACCCAGGGGCTACTATGCACACTAGTAAAGTACACATCAATAACATGTATATCATATATAATTTTGTTCACTTTGCCATCCTTCTTATGCGCCAAGTATTTGGGGCAGTTCCGCTTCCAGTGACCATTTCCTTTGCAGTAGAAGCACTCAGTTTCAGGCTTGGGTCTAGCTTTGGGCTTCTTCATGGGAGTGACAACTTGCTTGCCATTCTTCTTGAAGTTCCCTTTCTTTCCCTTGTCCTTTTACTTGAAACTAGTGGTCTTGTCAACCATCAACATTTGATGCTTTTCTTGATTTCTACCTTCATTGATTTCAGCATCACGAAGAGCTCGGGAATCGTTTTCGTCATCCCTTGCATATTATAGTTCATCACAAAGTTCCAGTAACTTGGCGATAGTGACTAGAGAACTCTGTCAATCACTATCTTATCTGGAAGATTAACTCCCACTCGATTCAAGCGATTGTAGTACTCAAACATTCTGAGCACATGCTCACTAGTTGAGCTATTCTCCTCCATCTTGTAGGAAAATTACTTGTCAGAGGTCTCATACCACTCGACTCGGGCATGAGTCTGAAATACCAATTTCAGCTCTTGGAACATCTTATATGCTCTGCGACATTCAAAACGTTTTTGAAGTCCCGGTTCTAAGCCGTAAAGAACGGCGCACTAAACTATCAAGTAGTCATCATACCGAGATTGTCAAACGTTCATAACGTCTGCATCTGCTCCTGCAAAAGGTCCGTCACCTAGTGGTGCATCAAGGACACAATTCTTCTGTGCAACAATGAGGATAATCCTTAGATCATGGAGCTAGTCCTCATCATTGCTACTAACATCTTTTAACATTGTTTTCTCTAGGAACATATCATAAATAAAACGGGGAAGCTATATGCAAATACTATCAGGACTAAGTTCATGATAAATTAAAGTTCAATTAATCATATTACTTTAAGAACTCCCACTTAGATAGACATCCCTCTAATCATCTAAGTGATCACGTGATCCATATCAACTAAACCATGTTCGATCATCATGTGAGATGGAGTAGTTTTCAATGCTGAACATCACTATGTTGATCATATCTACTATATGATTCACGCTCGACCTTTCAGTCTCAGTATTTCGAGGCCATATCTGCATATGCTAGGCTCGTCAAGTTTAACCCGAGTATTCTGCATGTGCAAAACTGGCTTGCACCCGTTGTATGTGAACGTAGAGCTTATCACACCTGATCATCACATGGTGTCTCAGCACGAAGAACTGTCGCAACGGTGCATACTCAGGGAGAACACTTATACCTTGAAATTTTAGTAAGGGATCATCTCATAATGCTACCGTCGAACTAAGCAAAATAAGATGCATAAAAGATAAACATCACATGCAATCAAAATATGTGACATGATATGGCCATCATCATCTTGTGCCTTTGATCTCCATCTCCAAAGTACCGTCATGATCTCTATAATCACCGGCAAAACACCATGATCTCCATCATCTTGATCTTTATCAACGTGTCGTCACATGGCCGTCTCGCCAACTATTGCTTTTGCAACTATTGCTATCGCATAGCGATAAAGTAAAGCAATTATATGGCGTTTGCATCTTATGCAATAATGAGACAACCATAAGGCTCCTGCCAGTTGCCAATAACTTTAACAAAACATGATCATCTCATACAACAATTTATATCTCATCATGTCTTGACCATATCACATCACAACATGCCCTGCAAAAACAAGTTAGATGTCCTCTACTTTGTTGTTGCATGTTTTACGTGGCTGCTACGGGCTTCTAGCAATAATCATTCTTACCTACGCATCAAAACAACAATGTAGTATAGTGATTGCGTTTTGATCTTCAGAAAGAACCCTGTTCATTTGAACCGATTCAGCTAAAGTTGGAGAAACAAACACCCACTAGCCACCTATGTGTGAAGCACGTCGGTAGAACCAGTCTCATGAACGCGGTCATGTAATGTCGGTCTGGGCCGCTTCATCCAACAATACCGCCGAATCAAAGTATCAACTAGTCATGGCAAGCAATATGTATATACCCACGCCCACAACTCCTTTGTGTTCTACTTGTGCATATAACATCTATGGATAGACCTGGCTCGGATGCCACTATTGGGGAACGCAGTAATTTCAAAATTTTCCTATGCACACGCAAGATCCATCTAGGTGATGCATATCAATGAGAGGGGAGAGTGTTGTCCACGTACCCCCGTAGACCATAAGCGGAAGCGTTAAGTAACGCGGTTGATGTAGCCGAACGTCTTCGCGATCCAACCGATCAAGTACCGAACGCAGGCATCTCCGTGATCTGCACACGTTCGGCTCGATGACGTCCCTCAAACTCTAGATCCAGCTGAGGCCGAGGGAGAGTTTCATCAGCACGACGGCGTGGTGACGGTGATGATGAAGCTACCAACGCAGGGCTTCGTCTAAGCACTACGACAATATGACCAAGGTGTGTTTCTATGGAGGGGGGAACCGCACACGGCTAAAACAATTGGCAACTTGTGTGTTCTAGGGTGCCCCCTGCCCCTGTATATAAAGGAGCAAGGGGGATGCTGGCCAGACGTATAGGGCGCGCCCAAGGGGGGCAATCCTACTCCTAGTAGGAGTTGTACACCCCCTTTCCTAGTCCTACTAGGAGAAGAAGGAAGGAGAGTGGAAGGAGACGGAAGGAGGGAGCGCCGCCCCTCCCCTTAGTCCAATTCGGACTAGGCCCATGGGAGGGGGGCGGCCAGCCCTTGGCTGCTCCCTCTCCCTCCCTTAAGGCCCAATAAGGCCCATACCTTCCCCGGTGGTTCCGATAACCCTTCCGGCACTCCAATAAATACCCGATACACCTCGGAACCATTCCGGTGTCTGAATACAGTCATCAATATATCAAAATTTATGCCTCGACCATTTCGAGACTCCTCATCATGTCTGTGATCTCATCGGGACTCCAAACTACCTTCGGTACATCAAAACACATTAACTCATAATATCGATCGTCATCGAACGTTAAGCGTGCGGACCCTACGGGTTCGAGAACTATGTAGACATGACCGAGACTCATCTCCAGTCAATAACCAATAGCAGAACCTGGATGCTCATATTGGTTCCTACATATTCTACGAAGATCTTTATTGGTCAAACCACATAACAACATACGTTGTTTCCTTTGTCATCGGTATGTTTACTTGCCCAAGATTCGATCGTCAGTATCATCATACCTAGTTCAATCTCGTTACCGGCAAGTCTCTTTACTCATTCCGTAATGCAACATCCCGCAACTAACTCATTAGTCACATTGCTTGCAAGGCTTATTTTGATGTGCATTACCGAGAGGGCTCAGAGATACCTCTCCGACAATCGGAGTGACAAATCCTAATCTCGATCTATGCCAACTCAACAAACACCATCCGAGACACCTGTAGAGCATCTTTATAATCACCCAGTTACGTTGTGACGTTTGATAGCACACTAAGTGTTCCTTCGGTATTCGGGAGTTGCATAATCTCATAGTCATAGGAACATGTATAAGTTATGGAGAAAGCAATAGCAATAAACTAAACGATCATAGTGGTAAGCTAACGGATGGGTCATGTCAATCACATCATTATCTAATGATGTGATCCCGTTTATCAAATGACAACTCATGTCTATGGTTAGGAAACTTAACCATCTTTGATTAAGGAGCTAGTCAAGTAGAGGCATACTAGTGACACTCTGTTTGTCTATGTATTCACACATGTACTAAGTTTTCGGTAAATACAATTCTAGCATGAATAATAAACATTTATCATGATATAAGGAAATATAAATAACAACTTTATTATTGCCTCTAGGGCATATTTCCTTCAGTTTGACCGATAAAGATCTTCGTAGAATATGTAGGAACCAATATGAGCATCCAAGTTCCTTTATTGGTTATTGACCGGAGATGAGTCTCAGTCATGTCTACATAGTTCTCGAACCCGTAGGGTCCGCACGCTTAACGTTCGATGATGATTTGTATTATGAGTTATGTGATTTGATGTACCAAAGATTGTTCGGAGTACCGGATGAGATCACAGACATGACGAGGAGTCTCAAAATGGTCGAGACATAAAGATTGATATATTGGACCATGTTATTCGGACACCGGAAGTGTTCCCGATAGTTTCGGATAAAACCGGAGTGCTGGAGGGGTTATCGAAACCCCAGAGGAAGTAATGGGCCTTAGGGGAGAGAGAGGGCAACAGTCAGGAGGTGGCGCCCCCCCCCCCAAGGGGAGTCCGAATAGGACTAGGGGAGGGGGCGCGACCCCTCTTTCCCTTTCCTTCTCTCTGTCCTTCCTTCTTCTCCTACTTGGACTAGGAAAGGAGGGACCGATTCCTACTTGGAGTAGGATTCCCCCCTTGGGCGTGCCCCTTGTGGCTGGACGGCCTCCTCCTCCCCTCCTTTATATACGGGGAGGGGGGCACCCCATAGACACACAAAGTTGATCTTTAGCCATGTGCGGTGCCCCCCTCCACAGTTTTACACCTCGATCATATTGTCATAGTGCTTAGGCGAAGCCTTGCGTCAGTAACTTCATCATCACCATCAACATGCTGTCGTGCTGACGGAACTCACCCTCAGCCTCAGCTGGATCAAGAGTACGAGGGACATCACCGAGCTGAACGTGTGCAGATCACGAAGGTGCCGTGTGTTCGATACTTGATCGGTTGGATCGCGAAGACGTTCGACTACATCAACCGCGTTACTAAACGCTTCCGCTTTTGGTCTACGAGGGTACGTGGGCACACTCTCCTCGCTCGTTGCTATGCTTCCCCAAGATGGATCTTGCATGATCGTAGGAAAATTTTGAAATACTATGTTCCCCAACACGAATCATGTTAGCAATTGCCGCATTTTATGATTATGAAATTTGGCAAATGGATGTCAAAACTGCATTCCTTAATGGATTTCTTAAAGAAGAGTTGTATATGATGCAACCAGAAGGTTTTGTCGATCTAAAGATGCTAACAAAGTGTGCAAGCTCCAGCGATCCATTTATGGACTGGTGCAAGCCTCTCGAAGTTGGAATATACACTTTGATAGTGTGATCGAAGCATATGGTTTTATACAAACTTCTGGAGAAGCCTGTATTTACAAGAAAGCGAGTGGGAGCTCTATAGCATTTCTAATATTATATGTGGATTACATATTGTTGATTGGAAATAATATAGAATTTCTGGATAGCATAAAAGGATACTTGAATAAGAATTTTTTGATGAAAGACCTCGGTGAAGCTGCTTATATATTGGGCATAAAGATCTATAGAGATAGATCAAGACGCTTAATTGGACTTTCACAAAGCACATACCTTGATAAAGTTTTGAAAAAATTCAAAATGGATCAGTAAAGAAAGTGTTCTTGCCTGTGTTACAAGGAGTGAAGTTGAGTCAGACTCAATGCCCGACCAATGCAGAAGATAGAGAGAAAATGAAAGTCATTCCCTATGCCTCAGCCATAGGTTCTATCATGGATGCAATGTTGTGTACCAGACCTGATGTGTGCCTTGCTATAAGTTTAGCAGGGAGGTACCAAAGTAATCCAAGAGTGGATCACTGGACAGCGGTCAAGAACATCCTGAAATACCTGAAAAGGACTAAGGATATGTTTCTCGTATATGGAGGTGACAAAGAGCTTGTCATAAATGGTTATGTCGATGCAAGCTTTGACACTGATCCGGATGAATCAAAGTGGCAAACCGGATACACATCTATATTGAATGGTGAAGATATAAGTTGGTGCAGTTCCAAGCAGAGCATTGTGGTGGGACCTATGTGTGAAGCGGAGTACATAGCTGCTTCGGAAGCAGCAAATGAAGGAGTCTGGATGAAGGAGTTCATGTCTGATCTAGGTGTAATACCTAGTGCATCAGGTCCAATGAAAATCTTTTGTGACAATACTGGAGAAATTGCCTTGGTGAAGGAATCCAGATTTCACAAGAGAACCAAACACATCAAGAGACGCTTCAATTCCATCCATGATCAAGTCAAGGAGGGAGACATAGAGATTTGCAAGATACATACGAATCTGAATGTTGCAAACCCGTTGACTAAGCCTCTTCCACAAGCAAAACATGATCAGCACCAAGACTCCATGGGTGTTAGAATCATTACTATGTAATCTAGATTATTGACTCTAGTACAAGTGGGAGACTGATGGAAATATGCCCTAGAGGCAATAATAAAGTTGTTATTTATATTTCCTTATATCATGATAAATGTTTATTATTCATGCTAGAATTGTATTAACCGGAAACTTAGTACATGTGTGAATACATAGACAAAACAGAGTGTCCCTAGTATGCCTTTACTTGACTAGCTCGTTAATCAAAGATGATTAAGTTTCCTGACCATAGACATGTGTTGTCATTTGATGAACGGGATCACATCATTAGAGAATGATGTGATGGACAAGACCCATCCGTTAGCTTAGCATAATGATTGTTAAAGTTTTATTGCTATTGCTTTCTTCATGACTTATACATATTCCTCTGACTATGAGATTATGCAACTCCCCAATACCGGAGGAACACCTTGTGTGCTATTAAACGTCACAACATAACTGGGTGATTATAAAGATGCTCTACAGGTGTCTCCGATGGTGTTTGTTGGGTTGGCATAGATCAAGATTAGGATTTGTCACTCCGAGTATTGTAGAGGTATCTTTGGGCCCTCTCGGTACTATAAGCCTTGCAAGCAATGTGACTAACGAGTTAGTTACGGGATGATGCACTACGGAACGAGTAAAGAGACTTGACGGTAATGAGATTGAACTAGGTATGATGATACCGACGATCGAATCTTGGGCAAGTAACATACCGATGACAAAGGGAATAACGTATGTTGTTATTGCTGTTTGACTGATAAGGATCGTCGTAGAATATGTAGGAACCAATATGAGCATCCAGGTTCCGCTATTGGTTATTGATCGGAGATGAGTCTCGATCATGTCTACATAGTTCTCGGACCCGTAGGGTCCACACGCTTAACGTTCGATGACAATTTGTGTTATGATTTATGTGTTTTGGTGACCGAAGTTTGTTCGGAGTCCCGGATGAGATCACAGACAAGACGAGGAGTCTTTAAATGGTCGAGAGGTAAATATTGATTTATTGGAAGGTTATATGCGGACTCGGAATGGTTCCGAAGAGGTTCGGGGATTTTTCAGAGTACCGGGAGGTTACCGGAACCCCCCCCCCCCAGGAAAGTTAATGGGCCTCATTGGCCATAGTGGAGAGGAGGAGGCAGGCCACAAGAGGTGGCGCCCCCCATAGCATTCCGAATTGGACAAGGGGTGGGGGCGCGGCCCCCCTTTCCTTCTCCCTCCCCCCTCTTTCCCCTTTCCCCCTCTCCGTTGGAAGGAAGGGGGGAGCCGACTAGGACTAGGAGTCCTAGTGGGACTCCCCCCACTTGGCGCGCCCTAGGGCAGGCCGGCCTCCCCTCCCCTCCTTTATATACGGGGGCGGGGGCACCCCCAAGGCACATAAATTGTTCTCTTAGCCATGTGCGGTGCCCCCCTCCATAGTTTACTCCTTCGGTCATAGCGTCGTAGTGCTTAGGCGAAGCCCTGCGCGGATCACATCACCATCACCACGCCGTCGTGCTGACGAAACTCTCCCTCGACCCTCTGTTGGATCAAGAGTTCGAGGGACGTCATTGAGCTGAACGTGTGCTGAACTCGGAGGTGCCGTACGTTCGGTACTAGATCGGTTGGATCGTGAAGACGTTCGACTACATCAACCGTGTTAACCTAACGCTTCCGCTTTTGGTCTACGAGGGTACGTGGACACACTCTCCCCCTCTCCTTGCTATGCATCTCCTAGATAGATCTTGCGTGATCGTAGGATTTTTTTTTTGAAATTGCATGCTATGTTCCCTAACACTCCTCCCACGCGCCCAAGAAGTCTCCCACCTCAGACTATGATGTTGAGGAGGCTGAGAGAACCACCACCGAAAGATCATCACCGGTAACCTCTATGTCATGGTGTCTATCATTGACGCCTTAGTGGCATGTGGCGTTGTCATATCCAATAGCCAATAGTTGCACCAGGAGCATTTATTTGTGTTGCTCGTGCATCGTAGTTATAGGTCAAGGACAACAACACGTTTGGCCAGTAGCTCGCGTGACTGACGATGTTACGTCCAAAGGGTTCCTTAAGTCACCGGGCCTCGACCCACCAGGCCACGAGGCCCCAAGGTCGCTTCACGCCCCAACCATCACCCCCGCTTGTGGTCTCTCTAGAAGGAAGGAGCCCACAACTTTTTTTTCTTCACACAATGTCTCAAAACATTAAAGTCTCCACCAACTCTATAAGGAATAGTTATATTACCAAAAAGGAGACACGCTTCAGGAGAAATTCCTCATGAGCAGAACCATAGACTACCAGCAACCCCCATTTATTTTTCTTATTGATGTCCACATGTTAATTTGCACAGTGCACTTGCCTTTAGAATAAGACCTGACCTCAAAGGTTTAATTCTTAGTACCACATAGGATGCCACCAGATTTGTCAATAGAAGGTAGCCAAGTCCAGCTAAATGTATTAAAGGGGTCTATCTTCCTAAAATAACTAGGCAGAAATATATTTTCCCATTGTTTCCTGCAGACCCAAGAAGTTTAGGGAATGGTCACTAATCGGTGCCGAGAAGCAGATGGTCATTCTTTTCTTTCCTGCCCCTCTACAGTTCTCATTTGGAACATTTATTCTGACATTGAGATCTGGTAACTCTGCTAAGGGGGTGCGCAGAGTTACCACAATTCACAGGGATACAATACTACAATACTATTCTTTGGCTTCTAGTCACATGCCTAGAAAGCAAAACATCATCTTTTTCTGAACTTTTCTTCTTTCTAGACCTAGTTGTTTCAAAGAAGCTTCCTCAAAATCATTACTATCCAATCCAACCAACTCAAATATATAGGAGCTTTTGTTTACCCAAACAAGTCATTAGTAGTAGGTTGAACATGAGTAGTACAAGATTTTTCAAGCAAATTCCCTCTAACATCTGACTCTCTCAACACATCAATGCAAGAAAATCATTCTCAGGAATTGACACAACCATTTTAGCCACTCTACACATCATCTCTTGATTAGAGAAAGAATCAAAATAATTTTTATTCACTAAAGGGGAGTCACCTTCCAGATTTCTTTTACTGGCAAGATTATCAACTCTAACTTCCATATTTTTCGGTTGGGTCCGAGCATTGTGTTGACTGAACCTCAATTTGATCGCGAGAGCCAAAGGTGTGATAGGAATAACCTCATCAGTATAACCAAAAGAAGGAGATTGTACCATGTACTCATTGGAGACTTTCAGGGTAGGGTCCACCTCACCCACCACCTCGAACATCTGAGTAGAGTTAGTACCAACCTCGACATAATATCTAGAATAACTTCTAGGAAAATAATGGACCCCGATAACACCCGAACATTCAGGATTTCACCATGGCAAATCTAACGCTCTCGATGGAAATTTTAGTGACACGAGGATGGCAATTTTAGTTGGCAAGCATGGCAACTCCGTGGTCAGTGTATTTTTGCAAGTAAATTGTTGTGCATGCCAACTAAACTTGCCATCCTCACGTCGCAAAAATTGTCATAAAATCATTCGATTTGCCATGGTCAAATCCCGAATGTTCAGGATTTACCTTGTTATTTAGAGGAACAATGTTTAGCAGGAACATGAGCCACAATAGTAAGGGTGTTATGTGGGATAATCCACTTGTTAGAGGTCATAGCCACCTGAATAACTTCTTCCATTGCCCCATCATTTCCGCGAGCCAGACTCACAATCAGAAGAGTACTATCCACTTCACTTTTTAAAGATTCAGACAACTATTTATCATCGGAAGCCATTGGACAAATTTTCCCCATGCTCATCAGAATGCCCAACTCTGTTACTACCAAGGGACTCAGAATTATTTGTACCATGAACATTATCCTGCCTTCTATGTGTATGAGTTTAATTCAGATTTTCAACTATGTCTCTGGCAACAGAAATAACAACAATATCAACAGGAGGGTTACTCACCAGGACTTCCTCAATTTCATATTGAAAATTGTAAAAAAAACGACTCCTAGCACCCTTAAGCAACAACATGGAGTTCGTTAATGTTCCTGCAGCCAATCTTGACTCACACAGAGGAATGACGATGTACAAGTTATGTTATTGAAAATCCGTTCCTCTAGCAGTTCCGGTTTGAGCCCAACCAGACCACCAACAAATCACACATTTCTTTCACATCTTTTAACAAAAGGAATTTTGCTCACTTTAACTGAAGCAACTTCCAGAACACCTTCAGAGCCAACAACATCTGACCAAGGAGATAATCTCACAATAGCATCACACAATTTAAGTGTCATACTTTCAATGTATAAAGCCCTTTCCACCTCTCTAACTTTAGGAAATCTCATAACATACTGACTAGGACCAATCACCCGAGCAGGGATGGCAGTTTTGCCCATGGGTACGGGTACCCGCGGGTACCCTACCCGAAAACAATGGGTATGGGCAAGACTTGAAGAGATTTTCTACCCACGGGTAATGGGTACCCATACCCGCAAAATATATGGGTAGGGCATGGGTAAGAAATTGTGCCCATGGGTAACCCAATGGATACCCAGAAAAAAATAATAAATGAAAATAACTCCTATAACATGTGGGGTTAACATCCAACTCATATGGTCCAACCCTAAATCTCGTATTCCTTAAACAAGTCATAGCTCATAGGCTCATAATCACCTGCTCGCCACTCCTCAAACGTTCTATGTGACTCCTCAAAAGATGAAATATCGACTCTTAGCTACCAGACTCTTGTCGAACACTAGATCCAGTGATCCCCAATTCCCACCACCGCCTTCCACTACGTCGGCCTTCCACCAACCGTTGCTCATACTCCCCTAATGCCTCCAAGAGGCCACCCACTGGAGGAGGCCACATACGTGCTATACTACTCTACCATGATCACTTGAATTTTGAACTCATTTCTCTACCTCTTAAGAATTTGAATGCTATATATTGTACCCAATTGATACCCATTGGGTATGGGATACCCGATGGGTATGGGCATGAGTGTCAGTTTATACCCATGGATATTGAAGTGGGTGGGTATAAAAAGTTTCTATGGGTATGGGTTTGGGTAGAAGGAGGTTGTACCCGCCCATACCCTACCCATTGCCATCCCTACGAGCAGCACAACACCAACCAGCCCCAACATAAGTACAAAATTCATGTTCTTCCTCTCTACCAGTTGTAGATCCCTCAGTAATAGTAATGGCTATGCTACTAGACCGGTCTTTGATTTGCTTAGCAATACAGTAATCATGAATATAGTAGAATCCCTGACCTCTAGACTGGAAAGCACACATGGCAGACGTGCATTCCCATGGTAAAAAATCAGTGCAAAAAACATAGATCCATTCTTGTTGCAACATTCACAGAAAGCTTGCGGTCACTTTGTTGTGTAATGGCCAACAATGTTGTAGATCTGACAAACCTCAGGATTTTTGTTGTGATTGTTGGTGAGGGCTGGTGGATCTCGTCCTTAAGGAGGCAAGGGTGACTTCGTAGGTTGACGATGAGTATTCTTGCCGCCTCCAGCATCGGCAAGCGGATGGGTGGCTTCACCCTCACTGCTCATGGCACTGCAGATCGATCTGACAAATCACAACAGTTTCCTCCCATCTATTGTTACTACTATTCGCAGATGGAGACAAGGCGTTGGAGGGGGAATTGCTATGCTACGGATGTTGGGGCTTCCAGGGAGCCCGGAGAGAGATGTGCAAAGTTGTTTGAAAATAAGATGGTGATTGATAAGGACTCGAAAGGAAACTAAAGGAAGAAATAAGACCTGACATGGAATTTTGGTGTGAGTGAGAGAATGTTTTCTCTCTTACAAAAAAAGAACTTGAGTGGAAGACAAATGCGAGAACCAAAAAGCACATACGGAATCAGGTGCAACACGCACGGCCAGATCTGGCAGTGACACTGCGCCCATTTGAATCGTCAAATATAGTAAAAAAGGAATCCAACCTATCAATATTGGAAGAGAGCATACGAATCGAACCTGATCATCGACCACTAGCCTGCCCGCAGCTGCAAGGCCGGGCAGTGCGCGCGCGCGTAGTGCGGATTCCGCGCTCGGCCCAAGCGCGTGGTTACACGTCGAAAGCGGCTGGGCGATCGACTATAAAAGGGGATGCAGGCCACACAGTTTTAGGCAGCACCGAGCTAAGATCAAACACAAGGCACCGAGCCGTCTTGTCTTGTAGCATCATCTTAGCGTGTGTGCTGCTAATCCTCGTAAGTGATCACGAGTCGTTTTCATACTTCCGTAGGTATTATCTTCTTGAATTTGTGGACTGGTTGTGCTTACTGTTCGTTGTGATTATAATTGGGACAAAGTAGTACAACGGTTGATCGTTAATTAATTTACCTTTTGTTGGTAGTTTTCAAGCATGGGTGGAGGCCACGACATGCACGGCAGCCCCAACGGCGGCGTGAAGGGCTTCGTGTCCGGCCTCGTTAACGGCGGCAAAGGCCACGGCTACGGGTCATCGTACGGCCAGGGGCACGGCTACGGCGGCGGCCATGTACAGGGCTACCAGCAGGGATACGGCGGGCATGGACAGAGCTACGAGACCGGGTACGGCGGGCATGCGCAGCACGGGCACGGCGGCTACGAGCACGGGTACGGCGGCGGGCATGTGCAGCAGGGACACGGGCACGGCCACGAGCACGGGTACGGCGGACACGGGCAGCAGCACGGATACGGCGGCGGCCACGCGCAGCTCGGGTACCCTCCCGCTGCCGGCGCCTACCCTCCACACGGCGGATACCAGGCGCACGGCTACGCGCCGGCGGCCTACCCCTCTCACGGGGGGCACCAGGGTAAGTAACGGGACTATATCTACACCATCTATGCACCTTCATTCATCAACTGTCAAATTTGAGACGTACGTACGGGACACATAAAACGTGCGCATACGTGGGTGCAGGTCACATGGGATCATACCACACCGGGCATGGCGGCGGGCACCACCACGGCGGCAAGTACCACGGCGGCAAGTACAACGGCGGCAAGCACGGCAGTAAGTGGATCAGGTGAAGTGGCGCGCGCGGCAGCGCGTACGTGCGTGTGCGCCTCCATGACATGCCTCAGTTGATCACTAACCATGCTCTCCGTATGCTACCTAAATAAGAGCGATATATGCATGGTGTGTGATACTTTGTAGCTTTCGTTTCAGCTGGTAATGATGTGTGTGGTGACCTAATAAGTCTGTGTGTGGCTTAGTACGAAAAATTTGTGTTCACTGTACTGATGAAATACAAGGTATATGTACCACCGTGCTCGGCCTGTGTGTACTGATGCACCAAATAAAACTTCCTATTGAATGCTCGCTTTTATTTGAGTAATGCTACACATACAAAGGTTTACACGAGTTTTACAAACAGGTGGGTTTTGATTGAAGATTAAGGGGGGGGGGGGGGGGGGGGGGGGAAGGGTCCACCCCCTTGAAAATCAGGGGGGCAGTGGTTAGTTAGAAAGAAAGAATCCTAGTCAGCGTGTAATTACGTGTAACTCTTTATATGTTTAGCATTATTGCTTTTATTTAGGGTATGGGGCCATTTGCGCTACTCTGGTAGGAGAACAAAGCAGCAGAGGGTGTGGAAATCTGTGAGGGGAAAGGGATGAGGAGGAAGGGGTAACAAAGTACTACCTTCGATTTATTTTCTCAACTTAAGAAAAATCTTGTACCTAGGTACAAATTTTTTTTAGAACCTCGCCGGAGGGCGGGGAGCTCCCGCATTGCATTTAGAAGAAGCATAATTCGTCCGGTTAATGAAGGAAGCCAGGCCTACAAACTACACAAGGGAACAGTTAATTAAGAAAAAAAGATGAAACCAGCACAAACCTGACAAGCAATCAGGGCACATCATCCGAGCCGGATACAAGTGTGCCTAGGCCCAAGACCATCCGAAACACCGCACACCTAACCAAGTGAAGCTCCCCGACCTCAAGACCATGCTCGCAACCATATGTGTACTTGCGCTTAACCTTATGAAGAACTTGATCAAGCATTTATCTCTACCAAGAAACGAATTGGTTGGATCACTATATGCGTGAGTGGCTTCTTGTACATCTATAGGTAAGATTTCATTTTCTCTTGCACATCCTCCCTGGTGACTTTCTTGGATGTCGCGCCCTTAAGAAAATCCCTAAAAGCTTCAGCCCACTTAAATTCAGTGCCCTTGGAAGCCGGGACATTGTAGTTTTTGTTTCGGCACAATTAGAGGCCGCTTCAATCTGTGCATGAACCGGTGCATCGAGCAAGGAGCGTGGCACAACGTAATGGGACCGAGCTGCTCAAGAAATCATGCAACAAAGTTGATGATGTCGGGCCTTGCGGCTCGCAAATGTCATGAAGCGACTCATTGGACTCAGAAGTCATCAGGTTGCGAGGGTCACCTGACGTTGTCAAACCACTCCAACTAATCTAACAAGCAAAGCCGCTTGTGTCAGCTCCATGCCATTGCTTGGAGTCACAATGTACCATAACTTGCTCCTCCACACCTTGAATCATCATCTTGGCCAAGACAAGATGCAAAGCATGATACACATCCTCAAACTGTGCCAACGTACACTGGCGGAGCTTAGTGTAGACCAAGGGGGGCCATGCCCCCCCCCCTATTTAATTTTGGCATTCATTGAAGTGCATGCTAGCTTTTGAAGGAAATATGCCCTAGAGGCAATAATAAAGTTATTATTTATTTCCTTATATTATGATAAATGTGTATTATTCATG
The DNA here is from genome assembly GCF_056163025.1 of Triticum urartu. Taxonomy (NCBI): domain Eukaryota; kingdom Viridiplantae; phylum Streptophyta; class Magnoliopsida; order Poales; family Poaceae; genus Triticum; species Triticum urartu. The sequence continues at coordinate 105,982,369 of NC_141875.1, read as the reverse complement.
CTAGAATTGTATTAACCGGAAACATAATACATGTGTGAATACATAGACAAACAGAGTGTCACTAGTATGCCTCTACTTGACTAGCTCGTTAATCAAAGATGGTTATATTTCCTAACCATGGACAAAGAGTTGTTATTTGATTAACGGGATCACATCATTAGTTGAATGATCTGATTGACATGACCCATTCCATTAGCTTAGCACCCGATCGTTTAGTATGTTGCTATTGCTTTCTTCATGACTTATACATGTTCCTATGACTATGAGATTATGCAACTCCCGTGTGCCGGAGGAACACTTTGTGTGCTACCAAACGTCACAACGTAACTGGGTGATTATAAAGGAGCTCTACAGGTGTCTCCAAAGGTACATGTTGGGTTGGCGTATTTTGAGATTAGGATTTGTCACTCCGATTGTCGGAGAGGTATCTCTGGGCCCTCTCGGTAATGCACATCACATAAGCCTTGCAAGCATTGCAACTAATGAGTTAGTTGCGAGATGATGTATTACGGAACGAGTAAAGAGACTTGCCGGTAACGAGATTGAACTAGGTATTGAGATACCGACGATCAAATCTCAGGCAAGTAACATACCGATGACAAAGGGAACAACGTATGTTGTTATGCGGTCTGACCGATAAAGATCTTCGTAGAATATGTAGGAGCCAATATGGGCATCCAGGTCCCGCTATTGGTTATTGACCGCAGACGTGTCTCGGTCATGTCTACATTGTTCTCGAACCCGTAGGGTCCGCACGCTTAAGGTTTCGATGACAGTTATATTATGAGTTTATGAGTTTTGATGTACCGAAGGAGTTCGGAGTCCCGGATGAGATCGAGGACATGACGAGGAGTCTCGAAATGGTCGAGACGTAAAGATCGATATATTGGACAACTATATTCGGACATCGGAAAGGTTCCGAGTGATTCGGGTATTTTTCGGAGTACCGGGTAGTTACGGGAGAAGCAATGGGCCTTGATGGGATTTAGTGGGAAGAGGAAAAAGGGCCAAGGGGCTGCTGCGCCCCCCTCCCCTCTAGTCCGAATTGGACTAGGGAAAAGGGGGCCGGCCACCTCTCCTTCTCCTCCACTTCCTTCTCCCTTCCTCCCCTTTTGGTGGACTCCTACTAGGACTTGGAGTCCTATTAGGACTCCACATCCTGGCCGCACCAATTGCCTTGGCCAGCCTCCTCCTCCTCCATCCTTTATATACTGAGGCAAGGGGCACCCCATAGACACAAGTTGATCCACGTGATCTTATTCTTAGCCGTGTGCGGCGCCCCCAGCCACCATAGTCCTTGATAATATTGTAGCGGTGCTTAGGCGAAGCCCTGCGACAGTAGTACATCAAGATCGTCACCACGCCGTCGTGCTGACGGAACTCTTCCCTGACACTTTGCTGGATCAGAGTCCGGGGATCGTCATCGAGCTGAACGTGTGCTAAAACTCGGAGGTGCCGTAGTTTCGGTGCTTGATCGGTCGGGCCGTGAAGACGTACGACTACATCAACCAAACGCTTCCGTTGTCGATCTACAAGGGTACGTAGATCACACTCTCCCCTCGTTGCTATGCATCACCATGATCTTGCGTGTGCGTAGAAATTTTTTAAATTACTACGAAACCCAACAGTGGCATCCGAGCCTAGGTTTTATGTGTTGATGTTATATGCACGAGTAGAACACAAGTGAGTTGTGGGCGATATAGGTCATACTGCTTACCAGCATGTCATACTTTGGTTCGGCGGTGTTGTTGGATGAAGCGGCCCGGACCAACATTACGCGTACGCTTACGCGAGACCGGTTCTCCCGACGTGCTTTGCACATAGGTGGCTTGTGGGTGACAGTTTCTCCAACTTTAGTTGAACCGAGTGTGGCTACGCCCGGTCCTTGCGAAGGTTAAAACAGCACCAACTTGACAAACTATCGTTGTGGTTTTGATGCGTAGGTAAGATTGGTTCTTGCTTAAGCCCGTAGCAGCCACGTAAAACTTGCAACAACAAAGTAGAGGACGTCTAACTTGTTTTTGCAGGGCATATTGTGATGTGATATGGTCAAGACGTGATGAGATATAAGTTGTTGTATGAGATGATCATGTTTTGTTGAAGTTATCGGCAACTGGCTAAATCCTTATGGTTGTCTCTCTATTGCATAAGATGCAAGCGCCCAATAACTGCTTTACTTTATTGCTATGCGATAGCAATAGTTGCAAGAGCAATTGTTGGCGAGACGACCACGTGACGACACATTGATATAGATCAAGATGATGGAGATCATGGTGTCATGCCGGTGACGATAGAGATCATAATAGTACTTTGGAGATGGAAATCAAAGGCGCAAGATGATGATGGCCATATCACGTCACATATTTTGATTGCATATGATGTTTATCGTTTATACATCTTATTTTGCTTAGTTTGACGGTAGCATTTTAAGATGATCTCTCACTAATTATCAAGAAGTGTTCTCCCTGAGTATGCACCGTTGCGAAAGTTCTTCGTGCTGAGACACCACGTGATGATCGGGTGTGATAGGCTCTACGTTCAAATACAACGGGTGCAAAACAGTTGCACACGCGGAATACTCAGGTTATACTTGACGAGCCAAGCATATACAGATATGGCCTCGGAACACGGAGACCGAAAGGTCGAGCGTGAATCATATAGTAGATATGATCAACATAGTGATGTTCACCATTGAAACTACTCCATCTCACGTGATGATTGGACATGGTTTAGTTGATTTGGATCACGTGATCACTTAGAGGATTAGAGGGATGTCTATCTAAGTGGGAGTTCTTAAGTAATATGATTAATTAAACTTAAATTTATCATGAACTTAGTCCTGGTAGTATTTTGCAAATTATGTTGTAGATCAATAGCTCACGTTGTTGCTTCCCTGTGTTTATTTTGATATGTTCCTAGAGAAAATTGTGTTGAAAGATGTTAGTAGCAATGATGCGGATTGGATCCGTGATCTGAGGTTTATCCTCATTGCTGCACAGAAGAATTATGTCCTTGATGCACCGCTAGGTGACGGACCTATTGCAGGAGCAGATGCAGACATTATGAACGTTTGGCTAGCTCAATATGATGACTACTTGATAGTTTAGTGCACCATGCTTAATGGCTTAGAATCGGGACTTCAAAGACGTTTTGAACGTCATGGAGCATATGAGATGTTCCAGGAGTTGAAGTTAATATTTCAAGCAAATACCCGAGTTGAGAGATATGAAGTCTCCAACAAGTTCCATAGCTAAAAGATGGAGGAGAATCGCTCAACTAGTGAGCATGTGCCCAGATTGTCTGAGTACTACAATCGCTTGAATCAAGTGGGAGTTAATCTTCCAGATAAGATAGTGATTGACAGAATTCTCTAGTCACCATCACCAAGTTAGTAGAACTTCGTGATGAACTATGATATGCAAGGGATAACAGAAACGATTCCCAAGCTCTTCGTAATGCGGAAATTGACGAAGGTAGAAATCGAGAAAAACATCAAGTGTTGATGGTAGACAAGACCACTAGTTTCAAGAAAAAGGGCAGAGGGAAGAAGGGGAACTTCAAGAAGAACAGCAAGCAAGTTGCTGCTCAACTGAAGAAGCCCAAGTCTGGTCCTAAGCCTGAGACTAAGTGCTTCTACTGCAGAGGGACTGGTCACTGGAAGCGGAACTACCCCAAGTGATTGGCGGATAAGAAGGATGGCAAAGTGAACATAAGTATATTTGATATACATGTTATTGATGTGTACTTTACTAGTGTTTATAGCAACCCCTCAGTATTTGATACTAGTTCAGTTGCTAAGATTAGTAACTCGAAACGGGAGTTGCAGAATAAACAGAGACTAGTTAAGGGTGAAGTGACGATGTGTGTTGGAAGTGGTTCCAAGATTGATATGATCATCATCGCACACTCCCTATACTTTCGGGATTAGTGTTGAACCTGAATAAGTGTTATTTGGTGTTTGCGTTGAGCATGAATATGATTTGATCATGTTTATAGTAATACGGTTATTCATTTAAGTAAGAGAATAAATTGTTGTTCTGTTTACATGAATAAAACCTTATATGGTTACACACCCAATGAAAATAGTTCGTTGGATCTCGATCGTAGTGATACACATAATCATAATATTGAAACCAAAAGATGCAAAGTTAATAATGATAGTGCAACTTATTTGTGGCACTGCCGTTTAGGTCATATTGGTGTAAAGCGCATGAAGAAACTCCATACTGATGGGATTTTGGAATCACTTGATTATGAATCACTTGATGATTGCGAACCATGCCTCATGGGCAAGATGACTAAGACTCCGTTCTCCGGAGCGAGCAACTGACTTATTGGAAATAATACATACTGATGTATGCGGTCCGACGAGTGTTAAGGCTCACGGCAAGTATCGTTATTTTCTGAACTTCACAGATGATTTGAGCAGATATGAGTATATCTACTTGATGAAACATAAGTTTGAAACATTTGAAAAGTTTAAAGAATTTCAGAGTGAAGTGGAAAATCATCATGACAAGAAAATAAAAGTTTCTACGATATGATCGCAGAGGTAAAATATTTGAGTTACGAGTTTGGTCTTCAATTAAAACAATGTGAAATAGTTTCACTACTCACGCCACCTGGAACACCATAGTGTAATGGTGTGTCCGAACGTCATAACCGTACTTTATTAGATATAGTGCGATCTATGATGTCTCTTACCGATCTACCACCATCGTTTTGGGGTTATGCATTAGAGACAGCTGCATTCACGTTAAATAGGGCACCATCTAAGTCCGTTGAGACGACACAATCTGAACTGTGATTTGGCAAGAAACCAAAGTTGTCGTTTCTTAAAGTTTGGGGTTGTGATGCTTATATGAAAAAGTTTCATCCTAATAAGCTCAAACCCAAATCGGAGAAATATGTCTTCATAGGATACCCAAAGGAGACTGTTGGGTACACCTTCTATCACAAATCCGAAGGCAAGACTTTTGTTGCTAAATTCAGAGTTTTTCTAGAGAAGGAGTTTCTCTCGAAAGAAGTGAGTGGGAGGAAAGTAGAACTTGATGAGGTAACTGTACCTGCTCCCTTATTGGAAAGTAGTTCATCACAGAAATCTGTTCCTGTGACTACTACACCAATTAGTGAGGAAGCTAATGATGATGATCATGTAACTTCAGATCAAGTTACTACCAAATCTCGTAGGTAAACCAGAGTGAGATCCGCACCAGAGTGGTACGGTAATCCTATTCTGGAAGTCATGTTACTAGACCATGACGAACTTGCGAACTATGAGGAAGCAATGATGAGCCCAGATTCCGCGAAATGGTTTGAGACCATGAAATCTGAGATATGATCCATGTATGAGAACAAAGTATGGACTTTGATGGATTTGCCCGATGATCGGCAAGCCATAGAAAATAAATGGATCTTCAAGAGGAAGACGGACGCTGGTAGCAGTGTTACTATCTACAAAGCTAGAATTGTCACAAAAGGTTTTCGACAAGTTCAAGGTGTTGACTACGATGAGATTTTCTCACTCGTATCTATGCTTAAGTCTGTCCGAATCATGTTAGCAATTGCCGCATTTTATGAAATCTGGTAAATGGATAAACAAAACTGCATTCCTTAATGGATTTACTAAAGAAGAGTTATATACGATGCAACTAGAAGGTTTTGTCGATCCTAAAGGTGTTAACTAAATATGCAAGCTCCAGCGATCCATCTATGGACTGGTGCAAGAATCTCGGAGTTGGAATATACGCTTTGATAAGTTGATCAAAGCATATAGTTTTATACAGACTTGCGGTGAAGCCTGTATTTACAAGAAAGTGAGTGGGAGCACTACAGCATTTCTGATAAGTATATGTGAATGACATATTGTTGATCAGAAATAATGTAGAATTATTCTGTAAAGCATAAATGAGTGTTTGAAAGGAGTTTTTCAAAGAAAGACTTCGGTAAAGCTGCTTACATATTGAGCCTCAAGATCTATAGAGATAGATCAAGACGCTTGATAAGTTTTTTCAATGAGTACATACCTTGACAAGATTTTGAAGTAGTTTAAAATGGAGCAGTCAAAGAAAGAGTTCTTGCCTGTATTACAAGGTGTGAAGTTGAGTAAGACTCAAAGCCCGACCACGCTAGAAGATAGAAAGAGAATGAAAGTCATTCCCTATGCCTTGGCCATATGTTCTATAAAGTATGCCATGCTGTGTACCAGATCTATTGTATACCCTGCACTGATTTGGCAAGGGAGTACAATAGTGATCTAGGAGTAGATCACTGGACAGCGGTCAGAATTATCCTTAGTGAAACAAGGATATGTTTCTCGATTATGGACGTGACAAAAAGGTTCGTCGTAAAGGGTTACGCCGATGCAAGTTTTTGACACTGATCCAGATGATTCTAAGTCTCAATCTGGATACATATTGAAAGTGGGAGCAATTAGTTAGAGTAGCTCCGTGCAGAGCATTGTAAACATAGATTTTGCAAAATACATGCGGATCTGAATGTGGCAGACCCGTTGACTAAACTTCTCTCACAAGCAAAACATGATCACTTTTTGGGTCTTAATCACATAGCGATGTGAACTAGATTATTGAATCTAGTAAACCCTTTGGGTGTTAGTCACATGGAGATGTGAACCAATCACATAAAGATGTGAACTATTGATGTTAAATCACATGGCGATGTGATCTAGATTATTGACTCTAGTGCAAGTGGGAGACTGAAGGAAATATGCCATAGAGGCAATAATAAAGTTATTATTTATTTCCTTATATCATGATAAATGTTTATTATTCATGCTAGAATTGTATTAACCGGAAACATAATACATGTGTGAATACATAGACAAACAGAGTGTCACTAGTATGCCTCTACTTGACTAGCTCGTTAATCAAAGATGGTTATGTTTCCTAACCATGGACAAAGAGTTGTTATTTGATTAACGGGATCACATCATTAGTTGAATGATCTGATTGACATGACCCATTCCATTAGCTTAGCACCCGATCGTTTAGTATGTTGCTATTGCTTTCTTCATGACTTATACATGTTCCTATGACTATGAGATTATGCAACTCCCGTGTGCCGGAGGAACACTTTGTGTGCTACCAAACGTCACAACGTAACTGGGTGATTATAAAGGAGCTCTACAGGTGTCTCCAAAGGTACATGTTGGGTTGGCGTATTTTGAGATTAGGATTTGTCACTCCGATTGTCGGAGAGGTATCTCCGGGCCCTCTCGGTAATGCACATCACATAAGCCTTGCAAGCATTGCAACTAATGAGTTAGTTGCGAGATGATGTATTACGGAACGAGTAAAGAGACTTGCCGGTAACGAGATTGAACTAGGTATTGAGATACCGATGATCGAATCTCAGGCAAGTAACATACCGATGACAAAGGGAACAACGTATGTTGTTATGCGGTCTGACCGATAAAGATCTTCGTAGAATATGTAGGAGCCAATATGGGCATCCAGGTCCCGCTATTGGTTATTGACCGGAGACGTGTCTCGGTCATGTCTACATTGTTCTCGAACCCGTAGGGTCCGCACGCTTAAGGTTTCGATGACAGTTATATTATGAGTTTATGAGTTTTGATGTACCGAAGGAGTTCGGAGTCCCGGATGAGATCGGGGACATGACGAGGAGTCTCAAATGGTCGAGACGTAAAGATCGATATATTGGACGACTATATTCGGACATCGGAAAGGTTCCGAGTGATTCGGGTATTTTTCGGAGTACCGGGTAGTTACGGGAGAAGCAATGGGCCTTGATGGGCTTTAGCGGGAAGAGGAAAAAGGGCCAAGGGGCTGCTGCGCCCCCCCTCCCCTCTAGTCCGAATTGGACTAGGGAAAAGGGGGCCGGCCACCTCTCCTTCTCCTCAACTTCCTTCTCCCTTCCTTCCCTCTTGGTGGACTCCTACTAGGACTTGGAGTCCTAGTAGGACTCCACATCCTGGCCGCACCAATTGCCTTGGCCGGCCTCCTCCTCCTCCATCCTTTATATACTGAGGCAAGGGGCACCCCATAGACACAAGTTGATCCACGTGATCTTATTCTTAGCCGTGTGCGGCGCCCCCAGCCACCATAGTCCTCGATAATATTGTAGCGGTGCTTAGGCGAAGCCCTGCGACAGTAGTACATCAAGATCGTCACCACGCCGTCGTGCTGACGGAACTCTTCCCCGACACTTTGCTGGATCGGAGTCCGGGGATCGTCATCGAGCTGAACGTGTGCTAAAACTCGGAGGTGCCGTAGTTTCGGTGCTTGATCGGTCGGGCTGTGAAGACGTACGACTACATCAACCAAACGCTTCCGTTGTCGATCTACAAGGGTACGTAGATCACACTCTCCCCTCGTTGCTATGCATCACCATGATCTTGCGTGTGCGTAGGAAATTTTTTGAAATTACTACGAAACCCAACAGCTTTTAGGCCCAATTATTTTTTCAACGACTGATTAGTCCCTCCTGGCCTACTAATTGCTCCCCTTGAGTCATGACCCCTCTTAAATTTTGCTCAAGCTCCACCACTGCCATCGTAGCTAGTAACTCGAAGGTGCCACCGCTAACACTGATCTTGCTGATATCCTTAGCACCCGCAACAAGAAGACGTGCAGATTCCTCGTGCTCACACTAGGAAGGGGAGGGAGCAGTGGAGGGAGCCAAGAACACTGAGGGAGAACAAACTTGCTATCGAAGTCGTCCAACTGCTCCAAAAGGCATGCGATCCAAGTTGTGCAGTCCTGGATAGCAGCCACCATGTGCAAAGCGGCTGAACAACCTCGCCCAAACGAGAGACAAACACAACCCACAGCTCAGCGCGTAGAGTCTCCACCTGTATTGTAAGGAGAGGTTGTAGCAGCCCCAAAACAGCGGTAGCCATGCCGGGATCAGTAATAGAGCCTCCAGAGCATGCACGGTAGGATGAACAACAACTGAAGTCCACAAAGCGTTGTTGTTGATGTTAAGGGGTTGGAGGAAAGCGGCTGCACTCGCCAAGCAAGCATGCCTCGCGATCGACATGGAGGCGAGTAGGAGCGTTGATGAGGAGCTTGACCAGCTGGTTGACACAATGGGCAGTTACATTCTCGATCGCCAGGGCAGCGGCAACCCAAGCACCAGACAAGATCACGACAGACAATGATGAAGTGGTCCGGCGCCTAGCAGTGAAGGATAGGCCGAACTCCGCTTGAAGGTGAGGCGGAGTCTAGTCTCCTTCCTGCGAGGAAGATTGGGTGCCTTCTGCAGCCTCGGGCGATGCCATCATGATGGCATGACAAGATCACTCCATGATATGGATGACAAAGAAAGGGGTCAATAAGAAGGTAAGCTCACCCTTAGTTGTCATAAATGAGTCAACTGATGGTGACTAGATTGGTTACAAAAATGTTAAGGTCGGCGGCATGGCAGGAGGTGAGATAAGAACGTGCCAATTCAGGCCGCCACACCGTGGATGTTAGGGTCGGGGTGGGGGAGGGGGCGGCATCGAGAGAGTGCAAAATGTTAGAAATGGCTATGAATAAGAAATCCATAAAAATATAGGGACATAAATATTGTTGTGAGTGGGCAAAGACAAAAAAAAAAATAGGGACATAAATATTGTTGTGAGTGGGAGGGAGATAAATTCCAAAACCGAAAAGCACGGATGGATCAGGTGCTGTGACACACTGCACCCATGCTAACCGTCTAATAAGAGAAAGAACGAATCTAACCTTTCGATCTTTTCGAAGAGAGCATACGGATCGAACCTGATCGCCAAATTTATTAAACATATATTGAAAAAAGAATCTAAACCGACGTGCGTGGTTCACGCGGGTGGTACGCGTCGCCGAATCAGCCCGCGCGAGTATAAAATGGGTCGCACTCTCGACAGTTTTTGAGCAGCAACGAGCTAGATCAAACACAAATCGCCGAGCGATCATCTCTCCGTGTGTGCTAGCTTCTAATTCTCGTAAGTGATCACGAGTCGTTTCATATGCATTTTGTTCGCTTTACAAGCTTGCAACTCGTCAATAGCTAACGGATTGATCTTATATTTATTGGTGACTAGTAATCGATCATGGGTGGAGGCCACGACATGCACGGCGGCCACAACGGCGGCGTGAAGGGCTTCGTGTCCGGCCTCGTTAACGGCGGGAAAGGCCACGGCTACGGATCGTCATACGGCCAGGGGCACGGCTACGGCGGTGGCCACGTGCAGGGCTACGGCGGCCATGGCCAGAGCTACGAGCACGGGTACGGCGGGCATGCGCAGCACGGGCACGGCGGCTATGAGCACGGGTACGGCGGCGGACATGCGCAGCACGGCCATGGCCACGAGCACGGGTACGGCGGACACGTGCAGCAGCACGGATACGGCGGTGGCCACGCGCAGCTCGGGTACCCTCCTGCCGCCGGTGCCTACCCTCCGCACGGCGGCTACCAGGCGCACGGCTACGCGCCGGCGGCCTACCCCTCTCACGGTGCGCACCACGGTAATACGCACCTTCATTCATCAACTGGGAAGTAAGTTTGAGACGCTGGGGACGCCATAAAACGTGGGCGCATGCGTGGGTGCAGGTCACATGGGATCGTACCACACCGGGCATGGCGGCGGGCACCACCACGGCGGCAAGCACGGCGGCAAGTACCATGGCGGCAAGCACGGCAGTAGGTGGTGAAGTACTGAAGTGGCCAGCTGCAGCCATTGCTGGCGCGCTCTACGACGTCCACGTACCTGTGCGCCCCCATGGCCAGTTACGTACGCTGGCGTATCTCCATCATCTGCCTTAGTTGATTCACCATGCTCCGTTGTAGCGACCAATAACGTCTTACATTATTGAGACGAAGGGAGTACTACCTAAATAAAGAGCTACGCGTGCATGGGCAAAGTGTGTGGTATGTAATGTCTGTGTACCTTAAAAAATGTAATGATCTATGTGGTGACCTAAGTCTGTCGTGCGTGACTTAATAGGAGTACTACATAAACATAATTTTTATTTTTAGTCGACTGGAAATGATTGGCCTCTAATCTAATTGTCACGCTGGTTCCATCGTTCCGTTACCGGGCCTATGCTTTCCCTGTTCCTTTTCTCTGGCCGCCCACTAAGACTCTCGGTGTCGTTGTCTTTTCATTTTTTATTTTAAAGTTTATCTTTCTCTTTTATTCTGAATAATAAGGTGCCCGTGCGTTGCAAGGAACATCAAAATGCATTATTCAAGATGGTATTTTGAGGGTAACATCATGTGTAAAAAATATCAAAATCTGTTTCCCACATATTCATTCTGCTCCTGAACTCACAAGCATCTAAGTGAATAGTAAATGCAGGCAAACCAACAAAAAACAATTTTTTTTTGAAAACAAACACGTTTGAGTGTGCAGTTCCATGCAGAACTTCGTGAAGACATAACATACATGGTGCTTTGCAAAAACAAATACTCAAAAAAATTTAACAGTTTTGCTAAAGCACATCTAGATATGCCATAAATATTGCATATCTAAGTCCTATACCATTGATTTTATGTAAAGATTCGTGCATATCTAAGTCTTTTTTCCTTTTCTTTCTAGTTTGATTGGGTCACTTAGATGTGCAATAACTAGAGCATATCTAGATGTGCCCTAGATAGACCCAAACTTTAAGATAGTTTTGTGAGTATCCATTTTGTTTATTTTCTAGACCACGATGAATGTTATTTTTCACAAAATGTTGCACACAGCCTGAACAGTTCAAAATGTTTGTTGGCCAAACATTAATTTTTTTGAATTTATTGCTACTATTTGAGCTCAGGAACTAAGTTCATGCCCCATCTTTCTTGTGTTGTTTCCACAACAATGGGTAAAAAATTAGGAGGAACCTAGATTAGAGTCTTACGCGCTGCCCGTCCATTTTCACACTGTAATGTTAAGGATTGATACAAATAAATGAAGCCAAATACTGTCTTGTTAAATTAAGTTAATAAAGCTATTCATTTCATTTCATATCCTTACAATGCAAAAAATTTGAAAAATGTGCCGCTACATAGAGAACCACCCCTTGGTTTTTCTCCTATCTGGCGATCGCATCGCCAGCGAGTCCCCGCTTCGATCAAGTGCCCCTCGACTCGCGTGGGGTGTGCGAGTACGCTGCCCGTTCCTAGCCCCGGATAGCGATGGAACCTGCAGCGAACGCCCAGTCAGGAACCAGCGGTGGTGGCGGCGCCGCCAGAAGGCCGGATCTGGGTGATTTCCTAGAGCAACTCAATCTGGACGACACAGACTTTGATGATCTGGTAATTGATGAGGACGATCTGTGATCAACGAGTGCGTGAGATGGTTGGCCCTTGCTAGGGTTCATACGTAGAAAAGCTTCAGCCAGGCAGCCTTCTACAAGGATATGCGGGCGGCGTGGAACACTGCGCAGCATGTAAGGTTTCGGCCAGTCGGCCCAAATCTGTTTGTTGTCCAAGCATCGTGCCTAGGCGATTGGGAGCGGATACTCGAGCAAGGCCCTTGGCTGTTTAGAAACTGGATTGCGTCGATGTGCCCATACGATGGATTCACGAAGGCAGAAGAGGTACCGATGGTGTTTATGCCAATTTGGCTGCAGATCCACAAACTCCCGGACGGATTCTGCAAGAGAAGTATAGTAGAATCGTTACTCAAGAACATTGGGGAAATCATGGAGATGAGATTAAACGGAAATACCCGTGGTGATTATGTCAGAATTAGGGTTCGCCATGATGTTCGCGAGCCCCTCACAAAATATGTCAGTATTGTTAGGGGGTCAAAAGCGGCAGGTGTTTTTGGTGCGCTATGAGAAGCTGGCTCGATTCTGCAGTGTGTGTGGAATAGTTGGACACGACTTCAAGGAGTGCGGTACTGGTGTGCATGAGGAGAAAGAAAAGAAATTTGGAGCTTGGCTCTATGCAGATGGCATTAACAAGACATGATCGGAGGATGTGTTTGGTCGAGGTATAAATATACAGAGTATTCCCAGCAGAAACAGAAGACCGGGAAGGCTTGCGTGGATCCAGAAGTACATGATACTGCCTCCAGCCCATTGAAGGGGGATCATGTGAATATGCAGGTGGATCCATCTGTTAGGAAAAGACTAGCCATGGAGCTGGAAAATTTAGAGAAAGGTAATAAGAGCAACCCAAATTCTGTGGGAGTGTTGGCTTTAACCCAAGGACTGGGCGAGGAGGGGGACGAGGACAAGTCTCCTGCAAGCAGCTCAAATAGTAAAAGAGCTCGTGTTGGTTCTGAAGGAGTTTCTGGTGATAGATCGGCGGCCTCCCTCGAGGAGGACCGCCGGGTACAATGAGTCTGTTAATGTGGAACTGCCGGGGGGGACCGCCGGACAGTTCGTGAGGTTTTGGCCCTCTCAAAAGCCAATTCCCGGGGCTGATTTTTCTTCCGGAAACACGTCAAGCCTCAAGTAAGATGGAGAGACTAAAGTGAAGACTACAAATGAAGGGTTTCATGGGTGTATCTAGTGATGGCCGCAGTGGGGGGCTTGCTCTCTACTGGGATGAGAAGTTGCAGGTGACAGTTTTGGATACGTGTGCACGGTATATTGATGCGCAGCAGATCGTGGATATTGCCAATGATAAATCCTGGAGGACTACCTTTGTGTATGGCGAACCACGAGTGGAAAACCGCCATCGCATGTGGACTTCCTTGACTACACTACGAGCGATTTCAGCAAAACTGTGGCTAGTGTGTGGTGACTTCAATGAAGCATTGTGGCAGCACAAACACTTTTCGCGTGTTCAACGAGCGGAAAGTCAGATGGTTTTGTTTAGGGACCGCCTGACGTCCTGCGAGCTTATGGATTTGGGTTTTTCTGGAATCCCGTTCACTTATGACAATGGTCAACAGGGTGATGGTAATGTCAAGGTCAGACTGGACAGAGCATGTGCCGACGAAGCATGGAGGGATCTGTTCCCTTTCACGCGAGTGCGGCACCTGGCTTCGTCTTGTTCAGATCATGCCCCGGTTCTTGTTCAATATGCACAAGGTGAACCCCTGCAGACTAAAGCTTCGCCCAGGTATGAAATAATGTGGGAGCGCCACCCCGCGTTGGGTGCCATGGTGGCTGAGAGCTGGGGGAAAAGCAAGCCTGCGGGGAACCTGGGTGCAGTCCGAGACGCACTAAAGGAGATGATGAACATGTTACGTGCGTGGAGTAAGGAAAATTTTGGGCATGTCACTTTTGAATTGGAGAAGCTGCGTCAGAAGCTTACAAACTTGCAGTTGTAGGATGCGGACAAGGCTGTTTTAAGGCAGAAAATGCAACAGATGGATGAGTTACTATATAGAGAGGAGATGCTTTGGTTACAGCGTTCGCGGATCACGTGGCTAAAAGAGGGCGAGAGAAATACAACTTACCTCCATCGGAGAGCGGTGTGGCATGCGCGGAGAAGCTATATTCAGCGGCTGGACGTACCGATGGCTCTTGGTGTTCCGTTCTGACTGATATGGAACACATGGCGACGTCCTACTTTAAGGAAGTTTATACGAAAGATCCGACCTTGACACCGGAGGTTGTATTGGATAGCATTATACCAAAAGTTACGCGAGAAATGAATGATACTTTATGCGCCCCGTTCTCGGAGGAGGAGGTGTCGAATGCCCTGTTTCCAATAGGGCCTTTGAAAGCACCTGGAACGGATGGACTACCTGCTAGGTTTTTCCAGCGTAACTGGGCTGTTTTGAAATCTGAAATTGTTGCGGCTGTCTTGGATTTTTTCAGGTCGGTAGTGATGCCGGAGAGTGTTAATGCTACGGCGATTGTCCTTATTCTGAAAGTCCCTCATCCTAAGGAACTCAAGGATTTTTGGCCGATAAGTTTATGCAATGTGGTTTATAAAATAATGTTTAAGTGCTTGGTGAATCGCCTTCGTCCTGTGCTTTCAGAGTTGATCTCTGAAAACCAAAGTGCGTTTATTCCAGGCCGGCTTATATCGGATAATTCTGTAATTACTTTTGAGTGTATCCATCATATACAAAATCTGAAGCCAAACAGTGGAGCAGCATGTGCATATAAATTGGACCTGTCAAAGGCTTATGATCGGTTGATTGGGATTTTTTGGAGCAGGCACTAACCAAGTGGGGCTTCTCTGCTGAGTGGCTAACTTGGATTATGGCATGTGTTAAGTCAGTCACTTACTCAGTAAAATTCAATGGGAAACTTTTGGAGGTCTTTGCCCCGTCTAGGCGATTACGGCAAGGTGATCCTTTGTCCCCGTTCTTATTCCTCTTTGTTGCTAATGCGCTCTCTGCTCTTATCTCTAAATCAGTTGATGGAGGGGAATTGAGGGGAGTTTCTATATGCCGAGGGGCACCAGTGATTTCTCATCTGGTATTTGCGGATGATACTATGTTGTTATTTGAAGCTTCAGGCCAGCAAGCAGGCATTGTTAAAGGTTTGTTGAACACTTATACTAATGTGACAGGTCAACTTATTAACCCTAAAAAGTGTTCCATCCTGATTTCTGACAACTGCGATGCGGCGGTGGCGGTTGATGTGAAGAGTATCCTGGATATCTCGCAACAAGTATTTGAACCCAAGTACTTGGGTCTTCCAGTGCCCAAAGGAAGAATGCATAAAGGGAAATTTGAAACTATTCAGGAAAGATTAAGGAAAAGGCCGTGGATTGGAGTGAGCAGTATGTGTCTTCGGGCAACAAAGAAATCTTGATAAAGGCAGTGGCACAAGCAATCCCAACGTATGTGATGAGTGTGTTCCGTCTCCCGGCGCCTGTTTGTGATGAGTTAACTAGAATGATGATGCAGTACTGGTGGGGGGTGGAGAAAGGCAAGAGGAAGATGGCTTGGCTCAGCTGGGAGAAAATGACATTACCCAAGTCTATGGGGGCATGGGGTTTAAGGATATGAGAGCGTTCAACCAAGCTTTGCTTGCTAAGCAAGCTTGGCGCCTATTGTACAGCCCAGATAGTTTGTGTGCTAGATTACTACGGGCTAAGTATTATCCTCGTGGTAATTTGCTTGATACAGTGTTTCCCGCGAGCTCTTCCGCGGTGTGGAAGGGGATAGTCCATGGACTGGACTTATTGAAAAAGGCATAATTTGGCGTGTGGGTGATGGTACCTTAGTCAAGACATGGCGAGATCCTTGGATCCCAAGGGGAAATTATTTTCGGCCAGTAACACCAAAGCGCAATTGTAGATTCAATTGGGTGGTCGATTTTATTGATGAACATGGGGCATGGAATGTGCAAAGGCTGCGAGAACACTTTTGGGACCTAGACGTGCGAGAAATCTTAAAGATAAGAACATCACCGAGAAGCGGCCAGGATTTCCTTGCGTGGTTTCCGGAGAAAAGTGGCATGTTTACAGTTTGGTCGGCGTATCGACTTGCTCATGAGACTTTACTCAATCTTTGCGCGTCAAGCAACAGCCCGACCGGCCAGAGGTCTGTATGGCAACGAATATGGGGGGCCAAGGTGCCCCTCAAGATGAGGATTATGGCCTGGAAAGTGGTGTCTGGAGCTCTCCCAACTAATGCTTGCAACAAATATAGACATATCTCTACTAGAGATAGCTGTCCTCTATGCGGAAGGGAGAGAGAGACTAGTTTTCATGCGCTGGTGACATGCACTCATGCCCGCCAAGTGTGTATCCCAGATGCGCATAGTATGGAGGCTACTTGATCAAGAGCTCCTTCGGGATACTGGGCAAGAGTGGTTGCTAAATGTCCTGGCAAACTGCGATGACATGATGCAGGATTCCATGATTATGATGCTATGGAGGATATGGAATTTGTGGTCTGACGGGGCGCATGGGAAGGAAGTTCCACCGGTGGCAGCGACTGCGACATACCTCCAGAGCTACTTGCAATTACTAGATTTGGCCAGGAGGTATACAACAGAGGAGATCATAAAAGGGAAGATGCCGATGAGACATGAGCAGCCAGCCGTGCAGAAAGAAGCCTGCTCGCCATGGCCACGACCAAGTATTGACCAGGTGACACTATCGGTTGATGGGTCCTTCTCTTCTA
This sequence comes from Triticum urartu, assembly GCF_056163025.1. Lineage (NCBI taxonomy): Eukaryota > Viridiplantae > Streptophyta > Magnoliopsida > Poales > Poaceae > Triticum > Triticum urartu. The sequence goes on along the minus strand of NC_141875.1, from coordinate 105,965,391 downwards.
TTGATGGTTCGGCGACGGCCGGAATGGTTTTGCGCCGGCATGACGGGAGTGGCATCTTTGCGGTGTACCGATGCATTTTCAACTGCAATGAGGCAGTGGAGGCGGAGCTACATGCAATAATGCAGGGTATGGCGTTAGCTATTCAACATTGCTCCTTACCTATCATCGTTCAGTCAGACTCCTCGGTGGCATTGGCCGCTTTGACAGGAGAGCATCTCACCAGGTCGGCCTTTGGACATCTGGTAGCGAAATACGTCATCTTATGGCTGATAGAGTTTTTATTCCTTCGAAAATTAAACGTGAGCAAAATAGGGTAGCAGATCGGTTGGCTTTGTATAGTCGTACGAAAAGTACTACTGCTGTATGGCTAGCAAGAGGACCACCTTGTGTTAAGGATTTATTGCCTCTCGATTGTAACCCTATCCATATGGAATAAAAATCATTCTCCATCGCAAAAAAAATTAATATGTTTCGTGTAAAGAGCAAAAATATCTGATTAAAAAAACAGTTTTACTGTAAAATAGCTATCTCACATCTAAGTTGTCCACCACATGATCAAAAGCTTAAATATTCGTGCAAACTGTTGATTTGCTCCGTGTTGCTCGTTGCCAATGTTTTCTCCTGGCTGTGTCGGCCTTCTAGGTTTGTTCTCACACGGTTGTCTCGTTTTATTGGGCTGTTGGTTTATACGGGCTAGCAACATCGGCATAGCTGTTTTCTAGTTATTGTTTGTTTATGGGCGTTGGCATTTTTCTGGTGTTTGTACGCAGGTCATGGACAGAATAAGAAGACACGGGTATACATTTTCTTCATGTCTTTTCATCTTGTTCCTCACTCTTTCTTCTCACTCCCGTTCTTCTTTTCGTCGATTATGAAGAGTCAGCAGAGCGTGGGTGAGCACTTAGGAATTATATGTTCCATGTCTATTTTTAACGCACATAAAATTGCTTGAAATTCATTTGTATGTCTAATTTTGGCATACAACATACTACGTTTCAACCTAGTTGCATGTGCATCTTTATTATGCAACTTGTCCGATCCCGATCTTGCTGCATGTCCATTCTAGACACGTAATTTAGCCGACCCTGACTCACTTGTATGTCCACCTGCCATGCACGTAATTTTTTTGTTTCATGACTATTTGTTAAATTTGTGAACACATTTTATTTTTGGCAATATTTATTTTGGTCCTTTTTTGCTAAATCTCACCTAGATGAGATTTAGCCATGTCTCAACTTAGTTCCTATCCGTTCGATCTGTTGTTGTAAATCTCCTGCAAACTTTTGATAGCTGATTGTTTTTGTCGCTCGCGGACCCTCTGGTGCATCGCTTGTCTGTCTGATTGTCAGGCATTTCGCGCCCACACAATCTGTTTGTTTGGGCCATTTTCATGGACATTTTTGTTTGTCTTCTTGGGAGGAGGGGGGGGGGGGGGGGGGGGCGTTGAATCGAAGGGTCGGAGCGCCCGTTATATGAATGGAAGAGACAATCTGAGTGCTAGTTTATGGCCTCTGTTTTTGTTCCAATTTTTTGAAGATTCTTTTTATTTTGTGTGTTTTATTTTTTGTCATATAGGCATAACCTTTCAAGTCGAGACCCATAGAAAATAATTTTTTGGGGGGATTTTTTTGTCGGGGTTGAATCGAAGGGTCGGAGCGCCCGTTATATGAATGGAAGAGACAATCTGAGTGCTAGTTTATGGCCTCTGTTTTTGTTCCAATTTTTTGAAGATTCTTTTTTATTTTGTGTGTTTTATTTTTTGTCATATAGGCATAACCTTTCAAGTCGAGACCCATAGAAAATAATTTTTTGGGGGGATTTTTTGTCGAATAATTGATCGGTCATTGTATGTTCGCCATTTTGACGCACAGTTGTACATGTCATGATCTGCACAATCTCATCTAAGTTTTTAACGCATGACCTTTTGTTGTTGAAATTTTCATGCAACACTTTAATATATGCCGCATTGTCGGCCTGTTTCACAGCTTAGTTTTGTTGTCGTATGGTTATGTTGCCGTGCACTTGGGTTGTTTCATGGCTCGCGTCCATCGTCGAGTTGTGTCGATTTTGACATTGTGCGAGCTACAACATTTTTAATTCCGTATTGTGGTGGTCAGTCAGTTTTTGTGCGTGTTAAGCTTCGGTGTCCGTAAGGCCTCGACATTTCTTGACTCGCTGCTCTCTTTTTATCCACTGAGCCGTGATTCAGTCTTGATTTTGTTTGTTGTATTTTCTTCTTCTTTCTATTTTTATTTTTTGTTCATTTATTTATTTTGAATCCGTGTTGTAGACTTAGATGATTATTTTATTTTAATTTTTTTGTTTCCTTTTTTTCTCTGTTCTCTTTTCTATTTATTTGATGATAAACTCATGAACCTTCCGTTGTTCTAGTTGTAAGTCCATCCTTACTACATAACTGAGCTTGATCATTTTTTGTCCTAGTTATAAGTGCACCCTCTTGACAAGTAATTAGGAGTTTGAACCTTTTGTCCCAATTGCAACTCCACACCCGAGATAGAACTTTGGGGCCCGCTTTTTTTGTCCTAATTGCAAGTCCACCCTTGATATGCGCCTATCATTTTTTTCACGGCTGCAAGTTTATCCTAGACATGCAGCTAGAGAGGGGGCATTTTTGCCCAGTTGCAACTCCACCCTCGGCATACAATTGGGGTGGCCCATCTTTTATTGTATCAATTGTAAGTCCATCATTGAGACGCAGATGGGGTCGGACCCATTTTTTTCCAGTTGCAGGTCCACCCTCGACACCCAACTGGGTGGGGGTGTCTGACTCTTTTTTATCCTAGCCGCAATTGCACCCCTGGCATGCAATCGAGGGTCAAGTCTATTTTCTTGTCCTAGTTGCAAGTTATGCCTCGGGACGTAACTAGGTCTAACCATTTTTATCTTAGTTAGAAGTCTACTCTCAACACGCAACTGGGGGTGAATTTTTTTATCCCAGCTGCAACTGCATCACTGACATGCAATCGAGGGTCAAGTGCATTTTCTTGTCCCAGCTGCAAGTCCACTTTTGACACGCAACTAGAGCCGGATCCATTCTTTTCTAGTTGCAAGTCTACCTTCGATACGCAACTGGCCCCGACCCATTTTCCCCAGTTGCAAGCCCACCCCTCGATTCGTAATTAGACCCATAGGTTTTTGTTGTCCCACTCGACTGGTAACTGGGCCCATCTCTTTTATCCCAGTTGTAAGACAACTATCGACTCACAACTTGCACCACATATTTTTAGGAACATCATGCTTTAAAGTTCACATAATTTATTTTAGAAAATTTAGTTGCATTTTAAAAAAGATTTTCCAATATTTGGAAATTTTAAATTCATGATTTTTTTAGAATTAATGAGAAACTTTCATTTTTTAAATATGTGAACACTTTTGTCATGCCCGTAAACAGTTTTAAATCTCAACAACAATTTTTCTCAAATTTGTGAACCTTTTAAAACAAATTGTTCACCATATATTAGAACGTGTTCATTAACATTTTTGTAGTTTGAAAATATTTATTTAAATCCATGAATATGTTTTGATCAAACTTTGTATTTATTGAAAATTCATGTACACAATGTAAGGGCAAAAAATGTAATAAAAAACAAAAGGCACAAGATTTTTTTTCCTTTATAGCATACTAGAAGCTAGCGATCAGAGACGTACCGGTAAGAAGATAGCGATCAACACAACAACAAAAAAAATACATGGTAGCACTGTTCAAAGCTAGTGATCAGATCACCCACAAAAAAAGCTAGTGATCAGATTTTTTACACAAAATACTAGCGATCAGATGTGCCATGCTAGTGATCAGATCACCCACAAAAAAAGCTAGTGATCAGATTTTTTACACAAAATACTAGCGATCAGATGTGCCATACGAGTAAACAAAAGTAGTGGCTTGACGTATAGGCCAACCCACCCAGCGGACCTACAGGCAAGCTGATTTGTTTTTTTTTCTTTGACAAATATAATCAAACAAACAAATTAGTTAAAAATGATTAAGTGAGGTGGCAATGACATCATATTTAATATCTGGCATTAATTGTTAGATGTCAGATATTATCTCACATCTAGATGTGACATAGTCGGATCCTTTTCATATCTACGAACTGAAGCGACGTCGGATGCCAGTTATTTATCCACCGTGGAATGTGCTGGCCCAACCTTTTAAAGGGCTTCCTGGCCCAATCAATCAGAGGTGGCGGATTTTTCCACCGGAGTAGGCCTCCCTCGGACAGCAAGCCCATCAGTTAATTACATGGTCATTACAACCATCCGACGGTCAGGAACGACAAGGAACTATTATCTGACGATCACAACTGTGATGGCATGAGAGGGCCGGGATTAGGCTCGGTTTTACTGTCCTTAATAATAGACAAGGTCACTATTGATTCTCTAGCCCCTTGACTTTCTTATACTAGTAGAAAACAGGGTTTTGGTTCAGGCCAGATCATATTTGATGTGGTTTTCGGTAATTCCAAGAACTATCGCAAGGAAAAATTGACATTTGAAGTCATGAATTTTCACAGTGCATACCATGCTATTCTGGGCAGGCCTGTATATGCTCGTTTTATGGCTCGACCATGTTACGTGTACCTCAAATTGAAGATGACTGGTCCCAGAGGTGTGATTACAGTCACTGGTAATCGGCAGAGAGCAGAAGAGTGCCTCCAGAAAGGCTCAAAAATTGCCGATGAGCAGATGGCGGCAGTCGAAATGGAATAGTACAAGAAGACTGCTGACCCGACTGATTTGTTGCGCGCCAAGAAGCCTGCTTCAGAGTCTGCATTTCAGTCGTTCGGTGAAACAAAACCTGTGCACATTCATCCGACTGACCCAATGCTGCTCCGACCCATATATCAACAACACTCGACATCAAATAGGAAGAAGCGCTCATCCAGTTCCTCCGTGAGAACAGGGACATCTTTGCATGGAAACCGCCTGACATGCCAGGTGTACCCAGGGAACTGGCTGAGTACCATTTGCGAGTCGACCCAAAAGTAAAACCTGTCAAGGAGTATCTCCGTCGGTCCGCCGTGGAGAAAAGGAAGGCCATTGGCGAGGAGGTGGCTCGGCTTCTGGCAGCCGAGTTCATCCGAGAGATATATCACCCCGAGTGGCTCGCCAATGTCGTCATGGTCCCCAAAAAAGATGATTCACTTCGCATGTGCATCGACTTCAAGCACATCAATCAGGCCTGCCCGAAAGATCATTTCCCTCTCTCCCGAATCGACCAGATTGTCGACTCAACTGCGGGGTGTGAGCGTTTATCCTTTTTGGATGCGTATTCTGGGTACCATCAGATCCGACTGTATGGACCCGACGAAATAAAAACCGCCTTCACCACCCCATTCGGGTGTTTTTGCTATGTTACCATGCCTTTTGGTCTCAAAAATGCTGGCGCCACATTCATGCGCATGATTCAGAAGTGCTTGCTCACTCAAATCAGTCGAAATGTGGAAACAAACATGGATGACATCTTGGTCAAGTCACGTAAAGGTTTCGACCTACTGACTGACCTCGCTGAAACCTTTGCCAACTTAAGGAGATATGATATCAAGCTTAATCCGTCGAAGTGCACATTCGGAGTCCCAGGTGGAAAGTTACTCGGTTTCCTCGTTTCTGAACGAGGGATCGACGCAAACCCAGAGAAAGTGGGTGCAATCCTCTGAATGAAACACCCTGTGCATGTGCACGACGTTCAGAAGCTTACTGGTTGTTTGGCCGCTCTGAGTCGGTTCATTTCTCGTCTCGGTAAAAAGGCATTACCTCTTTACCGACCGATGAAGAAGTCTGACAAGTTTGAATGGACTCCTGAAGCTGAAGCAGCATTTGTAGAGCTCAAAGCCCCGCTTTCCATCCAGCCAGTGCTTGCTGCCCCAGCCAGCAAAGAGCCTCTACTACTTTATATAGCAACCACTTGATAGGTTGTCAGCACAGTACTCACGGTCGAGCGAGAAGAAGAAGGACAAGCCTACAAAGTTCAACGCCCAGTGTATTATATTTCTAAAGTCTTGATTTCGTCCAAGCGATATCCGCATTATCAGAAGCTTGTCTATGGAATTTACTGTTGGGGAACGTAGTAATTTCAAAAAATTTCCTACACACATGCAAGATGATGGTGATGCATAGCAACAAGAGGGGAGAGTGTTGTCTACGTACCCTCGTAGACCGGCAACGGAAGCGTTGACACAAGGTAGAGGCAGTAGTCGTACGTCTTCCCGATCCGACCGATCCAAGTACCGAACATACGGCACCTCCAAGTTCTGCACACGTTCAGCTCAATGACGTCCCGCGAATTCCGATCCAGCAGAGCTTCACGGGAGAGTTCCGTTAGCACGACGGCGTGATGACGGTGATGATGTTGCTACCGATGCAGGGCATCGCCTAAGCACCGCTACGATATGACCGAGGTGGAATAGGGGGCACCGCACACGGCTGGGAGAGATCAACAGATCAACTTGTGTGTCTAGAGGTACCCCCTGCCCCCGTATATAAAGGAGCAAGGGGGAGGCCAGCCGACCCTCTATGGGTGCGCCAAGAGGAGGAGTCCTCCTCCTAGTAGGAGTAGGACTCCCCTTTCCTACTCCTACTAGGAGGAGGAAAGGAAGGATGAGAAGGAGAAGGAAGGAGAGGGAGGAAAAGGAGGAAAGGGGGGCCGGCCCCCTAGTCCAATTCGGTTTGGGCTAGGGGGGCCGCGCGCCCTGCCTCCTCTCTTCCATCACTTGGCCCATGAGGCCCATTACTTCTTCCTCGTATTCCCGTAACTCCCCGGTACCCCCGAAAATACCCGAATCACTCGGAACCTTTCCGATGTCCAAATATAGTCGTCCAATATATCGATCTTTACGTCTCGACCATTTCGAGACTCGTCTTCATGTCCTCATCCGGGACTCCGAACTACCTTCGGTACATCAAATCACACAAACTCATAATACAATAGTCACCGAAACTTTAAGCGTGCGGACCCTACGGGTTCGAGAACTATGTAGACATGACCGAGACACGTTCCGGCCAATAACCAATAGCGGAACCTGGATGCTCATATTGGCTCCCACATATTATACAAAGATCTTTATCGGTCAAACCGCATAACAACATACATCGTTCCCGTTGTCATCGGTATGTTACTTGCCCGAGATTCGATTGTCGGTATCTCAATACCTAGTTCAATCTCGTTACCAGCAAGTCTCTTTACTCGTTCTATAATACATCATCCCGCAACTAACTCATTAGTTGCAATGCTTGCAAGGCTTTAAGTGATGTGCATTACCGAGAGGGCCCAGAGATACCTCTCTGATAATCTGAGTGACAAATCCTAATCTCGAAATACGCCATCCCAACAAGTACCTTTGGAGACACCTGTAGAGCACCTTTATAATCACCCAGTTACGTTGTGACGTTTGGTAGCACACAAAGTGTTCCTCCGGTAAACGGGAGTTGCATAATCTCATAGTCATAGGAACATGTATAAGTCATGAAGAAAGCAATAGCAACAAATTGAACGATCAAGTGCTATGCTAACGGAATGGGTCAAGTCAATCACATCATTCTCTAATGATGTGACCCCGTTAATCAAATGACAACTCATGTCTATGGCTAGGAAACTTAACCATCTTTGATTCAACGAGCTAGTCAAGTAGAGGCATACTAGTGACACTCTGTTTGTCTATGTATTCACACATGTATTATGTTTCCGGTTAATACAATTCTAGCATGAATAATAAACATTTATCATGAAATAAGGAAATAAATAATAACTTTATTATTGCCTCTAGGGCATATTTCCTTCAGTCTCCCACTTGCACTAGAGTCAATAATCTAGTTCACATCACCATGTGATTTAATATCAATAGTTCACATCACCATGTGATTAACACCCATAGTTCACATCGTCGTGTGACCAACACCCAAATGGTTTACTAGATTTAAGGATCTAGTTCACATCGCTATGTGATTAACGCCCAAAGAGTACTAAGGTATGATCATTTTTTGCTTGTGAGAGAAGTTTAGTCAACGGGTCTGCCACATTCAGACCCGTAAGTATTTTGCAAATTTCTATGTCAACAATGCTCTGCACTAAGCTACTCTAGCTAATTGATCCCACTTTCAATATGTATCCAGATTGAGACTTTGACTCATCTAGATTAGTGTCAAAACTTGCATCGACGTAACCTTTTATGACGAACCTTTTGTCACCTCCATAATTGAGAAACATATCCTTATTCCACTAAGGATAATTTTGACCACTGTCCAGTGATCTACTCCTAGATCACTATTGTACTCCCTTGCCAAAAACAGTGTAGGGTATACAATAGATCTGGTACACAGCATGGCATATTTTATAGAACCTATGGCCAAGGCATAAGGAATGAGTTTCATTATCTTTCTATCTTCTGCCGTGGTCGGGCTTTGAGTGTTCCTCAGTTTCACACCTTGTAACACAGGCAAGAACTCTTTCTTTGACTGTTCCATTTTGAACTACTTCAAAATCTTGTCAAGGTATGTACTCATTGAAAAACTTATCAAGCGTCTTGAGCTATCTCTATAGATCTTGATGCTCAATATGTAAGCAGCTTCACCGAGGTATTTCTTTGAAAAACTCCTTTCAAGCACTCATTTATGCTTTGCAGAATAATTCTACATTATCTCCGATCAACAATATGTCATTCACATATACTTATCAGAAATGATGTAGTGCTCCCACTCACTTTCTTTTAAATACAGGCTTCACCGCAAGTCTGTATAAAACTATATGCTTTGATCAACTTATCAAAGCGTATATTCCAACTCCGAGATGCTTGCACCAGTCCATAGATGGATCGCTAGAGCTTGCATATTTTGTTAGCACCTTTAGGATTGACAAAACCTTCTGGTTGCATCATATACAACTCTTCTTTAATAAATCCATTAAGGAATGGAGTTTTGTTTATCCATTTGCCAGATTTCATAAAATGTGGCAATTGCTAACATGATTCGGACAGACTTAAGCGTAGATACGAGTGAGAAACTCTCATCGTAGTCAACACCTTGAACTTGTCGAAAACCTTTTGCGACAATTCTAGCTTTGTAGATAGTAACACTACTATCAACGTCCGTCTTCCTCTTGAAGATCCATTTAATCTCAATGGCTTGCCGATCTTTGGGCAAGTCAATCAAAGTCCATACTTTGTTCTCATACATGGATCTCATCTCAGATTTCATGGCCTCAAGCCATTTCGCGGAATCTGGGCTCATCATTGCTTCCTCATAGTTCGTAGGCTCGTCATGGTCAAGTAACATGACCTCCAGAACAAGATTACGGTACCACTCTAGTGCGGATCTCACTCTGGTTTACCTACGAGGTTCGGTAGTAACTTGATCTGAAGTTACATGATCATCATCATTAGCTTCCTCACTAATTGGTGTAGTAGTCACAGGAATAGATTTCTGTGATGAACTACTTTCCAATAAGGGAGCAGGTACAGTTACCTCATCAAGTTCTACTTTCCTCCCACTCACTTCTTTCAAGAGAAACTCCTTCTCTAGAAAGGATCCATTCAAAGCAACGAATATCTTGCCTTCGGATCTGTGATTGAAGGTGTATCCAACATTTTCTTTTGGGTATCCTATGAAGACGGACTTCTCTGATTTAGGTTTGAGCTTATCAGATTGAAACTTTTTCACATAAGCATTGCAACCTCAAACTTCAAGAAATGACAGCTTAGGTTTCTTGCCAAACCATAGTTGATACGGTGTCGTCTCAACGGATTTAGATGGTGCCCTATTTAACATGAATGCAGCTGTCTCTAATGCATAACCCCAAAACGATAGTGGTAGATCGGTAAGAGACATCATAGATCGCACCATATCTAATAAAGTACGGTTATGACGTTCGGACACACCATTACACTGTGGTGTTCCAGGTGGCATGAGTAGTGAAACTATTTCACATTGTTTTTAACTGAAGGCCAAACTCGTAACTCAAATATTTTACTTCTGCGATCATATCGTAGAAACTTTTATTTTTGTTACGATGATTCTCCACTTCACTCTAAAATTCTTTGAACTTTTCAAATGTTTCAGACTTGAGTTTCATCAAGTAGATATACTCATATCTGCTCAAATCATCTGTGAAGATCAGAAAATAATGATACCTGCCGCGAGCCTCAATATTCATCAGACCACATACATCAGTATGTATGATTTCCAACAAATCTGTTGCTCGCTCCATTGTTCCGGAGAACAGAGTCTTAGTCATCTTGCCCATGAGGCATGGTTCACAAGCATCAACTAATTCATAATCAAGTGATTCCAAAAAGCCCATCAGCATGGATTTTCTTCATGCGCTTTACACCAATATGACCTAAACGGCAGTGTCACAAATAAGTTGCACTATCATTATTAACTTTGCATCTTTTGGTTTCAATATTATGAATATGTGTATCACTACGATCGAGATCCAACGAACCATTTTCATTGGGTGTGTAACCATATAAGGTTTTATTCATGTAAACAGAACAACAATTTATTCTCTTACTTAATTGAATAACCGTATTGCAATAAACATGATCAAATCATATTCATGCTCAACGCAAACACCAAATAACACTTATTTAGGTTCAACACTAATCCCAAAAGTATAGGGAGTGTGCGATGATGATCATATCAATCTTGGAACCACTTCCAACACACATCGTCACTTCACCCTTAACTAGTCTATGTTCATTCTGCAACTCCCGTTTCGAGTTACTACTCTTAGCAACTGAACCAGTATCAAATACCAAGGGGTTGCTACGAACACTAGTAAAATACACATCAATAATCTGTATATCAAATATACCTTTGTTCACTTTGCCATCCTTCTTATCCGCCAAATACTTGGGGCAGTTCCGCTTCCAGTGACCAGTCCCTTTGCAGTAGAAGCACTTAGTCTCAGGCTTAAGACCAGACTTGGGCTTCTTCACTTGAGCAGCAACTTGCTTGCCGTTCTTCTTGAAGTTCCCCTTCTTCCCTTTGCCCTTTTCTTGAAACTAGTGGTCTTGTCTACCATCAACACTTGATATTTTTCTTGATTTCTACCTTTGTCGATTTCAGCATTACGAAGAGCTTGGGAATCGTTTCCGTTATCCCTTGCATATCATAGTTCATCACGAAGTTCTACTAACTTGGTGATGGTGACTAGAGAATTCTGTCAATCACTATTTTATATGGAAGATTAACTTCCACTTGATTCAAGCGATTGTAGTACCCAGACAATCTGAGCACATGCTCACTACTTGAGCTATTCTCCTCCATCTTTTAGCTATAGAACTTGTTGGAGACTTCATATCTCTCAACTCGGGTATTTGCTTGAAATATTAACTTCAACTCCTGGAAAATCTCATATGGTCCATGATGTTCAAAACGTCTTTGAAGTCCCGATTCTAAGCCGTTTAAGCATGGTGCACTAAACTATCAAGTAGTCATCATATTGAGCTAGCCAAATGTTCATAACATCTGCATCTGCTCCTACAATAGGTTTGTCACCTAGCGGTGCATCAAAGACATAATTCTTCTATGCAGCAATGAGGATAAACCTCAGATCACGGATCCAATCCGCATCATTGCTACTAACATTTTCAACTTAGTTTTCTCTAGGAGCATATCAAAAATAAAACAGGGGAGCTAAACGCGAGCTATTGATCTTCAACATAGATATGCTAATACTACCAGGACTAAGTTCATGATAAATTAAAGTTCAATTAATCATATTACTTAAGAACTCCCACTTAGATAGACATCCCTCTAATCCTCTAAGTGATCACGTGATCCAAATCAACTAAACCATGTCCGATCATCACGTGAGATGGAGTAGTTTCAATGGTGAACATCACTATGTTGATCATATCTACTATATGATTCACGCTAGATCTTTCGGTCTCCGTGTTCTGAGGCCATATCTGTTATATGCTAGGCTCGTCAAGTTTAACCTGAGTATTCCGCGTGTGCAACTGTTTTGCACCCATTGTATTTGAACGTAGAGCCTATCACACCCCATCATCACGTGGTGTCTCAGCACGAAGAACTTTCGCAACGGTGCATACTCAGGGAGAACACTTGTACCTTGATAATTAGTGAGAGATCATCTTATAAAGCTACTGTCGAACTAAGCAAAATAAGATGTATAAAAGATAAACATCACATGCAATCAAAATATGTGACATGATATGGCCATCATCATCTTGTGCCTTTGATTTCCATCTCCAAAGTATCGTCATGATTTCCATCGTCACCGGCATGACACCATGATCTCCATCATCTTGATCTATATCAATGTGTCGTCACATGGTCGTCTCGCCAACTACTGCTCTTGCAACTATTGCTATCGCATAGCGATAAAGTAAAGCAATTATTTGGCGCTTGCATCTTATGCAATAAAGAGACAACCATAAGGCTTCTGCCAGTTGCCGATAACTTCAACAAAACATGATCATCTTATACAACAACTTATATCTCATCACGTCTTGACCATATCACATCACAACACGCCCTGCAAAAACAAGTTAGACGTCCTCTACTTTGTTGTTGCAAGTTTTTACGTGGCTGCTACGGGCTGAGCAAGAACCGTTCTTACCTACGCATCAAAACCACAACGATAGTTTGTCAAGTTAGTGCTGTTTTAACCTTCTCAAGGACCGGGCGTAGCCATACTCGGTTCAACTAAAGTTGGAGAAACTGACACCCGCTAGTCACCTGTGTGCATAGCACGGTGGTAAAACCAGTCTCGTGTAAGCGTACGCGTAATGTCGGTCCGGGCCGCTTCATCCAACAATACCGCCGAAACAAAGTGTGACATGCTGGTAAGCAGTATGACTTATATCGCCCACAACTCACTTGTGTTCTACTTGTGCATATTACATCAACGCATAAAACCTGGCTCGGATAGCACTGTTGGGGAACGTAGTAATTTCAAAAAAAATTCCTACGCACACGCAAGATCATGGTGATGCATAGCAACGAGAGGGGAGAGTGTTGTCTACGTACCCTCGTAGACCGGCAACGGAAGCGTTGACACAACATAGATGAAGTAGTCGTACGTCTTCCCGATCCGACCGATCCAAGTACCAAACGTACGGCACCTCCGAGTTCTGCACATGTTCAGCTCGATGACGTCCTGCGAATTCTGATCTAGCAGAGCTTCACGGGAGAGTTCCATCAGCACGACGGCGTGATGACGGTGATGATGTTGCTACCGATGCAGGGCTTCGCCTAAGCACCGCTATGATATGACCGAGGTGGAATAGGGGGGCACCGCACACGGTTGGGAGAGATCAACAGATCAACTTGTGTGTCTAGAGGTGCCCCCTGCCCCCGTATATAAAGGAGCAAGGGGGGAGGCCGGTCGGCCCTCTATGGGCGCGCCAGGAGGAGGAGTCCTCCTCCTAGTAGGAGTAGGACTCCCCTTTCCTACTCCTACTAGGAGGACGAAAGGAAGGAGGAGAAGGAGAAAGAAGGAGATGGAGGAAAAGGAGGAAAGGGTGGCCGCCCCCCTAGTCCAATTCAGTTTGGGCTAGGGGGGCCACGCGCCCTGCCTCCTCTTTTCCACCACTTGGCCCATGAGGCTCATTACTTCTTCCTCGTATTCCCGTAACTCCCCGGTACCCCCGAAAGTACCCGAATCACTCGGAACCTTTCTGATGTCCGAATATAGTCGTCCAATATATCGATCTTTACGTCTCGACCATTTCGAGACTCCTCGTCATGTCCCCGATCTCATCTGGGACTCCAAACTACCTTAGGTACATCAAATCACATAAACTCATAATACAATCGTCACCGAAACTTTAAGCGTGCGGACCCTACGGGTTCGAGAACTATGTAGACATAACCAAGACACGTCTCCGGCCAATAACCAATAGCGGAACCTGGATGCTCATATTGGCTCCCACATATTCTACGAAGATCTTTATTGGTCAAACCGCATAACAACATACGTTGTTCCCTTTGTCATCGGTATGTTACTTGCCCGAGATTCGATCGTCGGTATCTCAATACCTACTTCAATCTCGTTACCGGCAAGTCTCTTTACTCATTCTGTAATACATCATCCCGCAACTAACTCATTAGTTGCAATGCTTGCAAGGCTTTAAGTGATGTGCATTACCGAGAGGGCCCAGAGATACCTCTCCGATAATCGGAGTGACAAATCCTAATCTCGAAATACGCCAACCCAACAAGTAACTTTGGAGAAACCTGTAGAGCACCTTTATAATCACCCAGTTACGTTGTGACATTTGGTAGCACACAAAGTGTTCCTCCGGTAAACGGGAGTTGCATAATCTCATAGTCATAGGAACATGTATAAGTCATGAAGAAAGCAATAGCAACAAACTGAACGATCAAGTGCTATGCTAACGGAATGGGTCAAGTCAATCACATCATTCTCTAATGATGTGACCCCATTAATCAAATGACAACTCATGTCTATGGCTAGGAAACTTAACCATCTTTGATTCAACGAGCTAGTCAAGTAGAGGCATACTAGTGACACTCTGTTTGTCTATGTATTCACACATGTATTATGTTTCCGGTTAATACAATTCTATCATGAATAATAAACATTTATCATGAAATAAGGAAATAAATAATAACTTTATTATTGCCTCTAGGGAATATTTCCTTCATTTACTTGACTGCGAAGAAAGTTGCACACTACTTTTTAGATCACTCAGTTTCAGTCATCAGCGACGCTCCATTGTCAGAAATTTTGAACAACAGAGATGCAACTGGTCGAGTGGCAAAGTGGGCAATTGAACTCCTTCCGTTGGATATCAAGTTTGAGGCAAAGAAAGCAATCAAGTCCCAAGCAATAGCATATTTCCTCGCCGAGTGGATTGAGCAGCAACAACCGACTCAGATTCACTCGGAACATTGGACTATGTTCTTTGATGGGTCCAAGATGCTTAATGGTTCTGGTGCTGGGGTAGTCCTAGTATCCCCACGAGGCGACAAACTCAGTTATGTTCTCTAGATTCACTTTGATTCCTCCAACAACAAAGCTGAATATGAGGCACTTCTGTATGGGTTGCGTATGGCCATTTCACTCGGCGTCCGTCGCCTGATGGTTTACGGCGACTCAGATTTAGTGGTCAATCAAGTGATGAAGGAGTGGGACATCAGGAGCCCAACTATGACTAGTTATTGCAATGCAGTAAGTGTTGGGGAACGTAGTAATTTCAAAAAATTTCCTACGCACACGCAAGATCATGGTGATGCATAGCAACGAGAGGGGAGAGTGTGATCTAGGTACCCTTATAGACCGACAGCGGAAGCGTTATGACAACGCGGTTGATGTAGTCGTACGTTTTCATGGCCCGACTGATCAAGCACCGAAACTACGGCACCTCCGAGTTTTAGCACACGTTCAGCTCGATGACGATCCCCGGACTCCGATCCAGCAAAGTGTCGGGGAAGAGTTCCGTCAGCACGACAGCGTGGTGACGATCTTGATGTTTTACCGTCGCAGGGCTTCGCCTAAGCACCTCTACAATATTATCGAGGATTATGGTGGAAGGGGGCACTGCACACGGCTAAGAAAACGATCACATGGATCAACTTGTGTCTCTATGGAGTGCCCCCTGCCCCCTGCCCCTATATATAAAGGAGTGACGGAGGGGAGGGCCGGCCCTCTCTATGGCGTGCCCTAGGGGAGTCCTACTCCCACCAGGAGTAGGATTCCCCCTTTCCTAGTCCAACTAGGACTCCTTCCAAGTAGTAGGAGTAGGAGACAAGGAAGGGGAAGAGGGAAGAGAAGGAAGGAGGGGGCGCCGCCCCTCCCCCTAGTCCAATTCGGACTAGTCAATGGGGGGGGGGGGGCGCGGCCTGCCTCTTCCTCTCCCCTAAAGCCCAATAAGACCGATATACTTCTTCCCTCGTATTCCCGTAACTCCCCGGTACTCCGAAAAATACCCGAACCACTCGGAACCTTTCCGATGTCCGAATATAGTCGTCCAATATATCGATCTTTACATCTCGACCATTTCGAGACTCCTCGTCATGTCCCCGATCTCATCCGGGACTCCGAACTCCTTCGGTACATCAAAACCCATAAACTCATAATATAACTGCCATCGAAACCTTAAGCGTGCGGGCCCTACGGGTTCGAGAACAATGTAGACATGACCAAGACACATCTCTGGTCAATAACCAATAGCGGAACCTGGATGCTCATATTGGCTCCTACATATTCTACGAAGATCTTTATCGGTCAGACCGCATAACAACATACGTTGTTCCCTTTGTCATCGGTATGTTACTTGCCCGAGATTCGATCGTCCGTATCTTAATACTTAGTTCAATCTCGTTACTGGCAAGTCTCTTTACTCATTCCGTAATGCATCATCTCACAACTAACTCATTAGTTGCAATGCTTGCAAGGCTTATGTGATGTGCATTACCGAGAGGGCCCAGAGATACCTCTTTGACAATCGGAGTGACAAATCCTAATCTCGAAATACGCCAACCCAACATGTACCTTCGGAGACACCTGTAGAGCTCCTTTATAATCACCCATTTACGTTGTGACGTTTGGTAGCACACAAAGTGTTCCTCCGGCAAACGGGAGTTGCATAATCTCATAGTCATAGGAACATGTATAAGTCATGAAGAAAGCAATAGCAACATACTAAACGATCATGTGCTAAGCTAATGGAATGGGTCATGTCAATCACATCATTCTCCTAATGATGTGATCCCGTTAATCAAATAACAACTCTTTGCCTATGGTTAGGAAACATAACCATCTTTGATTAACGAGCTAGTCAAGTAGAGGCATACTAGTGACACTCTGTTTGTCTATGTATTCACACATGTATTATGTTTCCGGTTAATACAATTCTAGCATGAATAATAAACATTTATCATGAAATAAGGAAATAAATAATAACTTTGTTATTGCCTCTAGGGAATATTTCCTTCAGTCTCCCACTTGCACTAGAGTCAATAATCTAGTTCACATTGCCATGTGATTTGACACCAATAGTTCACATCATTATGTGACCAACACTCAAAAGGTTTACTAGAGTCAATAATCTAGTTCACGTCTCTATGTGATTAACACCCAAAGAGTACTAAGGTGTGATCATGTTTTCCTGTGAGAGAAGTTTAGTCAATGGGTCTGCCATATTCAGATCCGTATGTATTTTGCAAATTTCTATGTCAACAATGCTCTACACGGAGCTACTCTAGCTAATTGCTCCCACATTCAATATGCATCCAGATTGAGACTTAGAATCATCTAGATCAGTGTCAAAGTTTGCATCGACGTAACCCTTTATGACGAACCTTTTGTCACCTCCATAATCGAGAAACATATCCTTATTCCACTAAGGATAATTTTGACCGCTGTCCAGTGATCTACTCTTAGATCACTATTGTACTCCCTTGCTTAACACAGTGTAGGTTATACAATAGATCTGGTACACAGTATGGCATACTTTATAGAACCTATGGCTGAGGCATAGGGAATGACTTTCATTCTCTTTCTATCTTCTGCCGTGGTCGCGCTTTGAGTCTTACTCAATTTCACACCTTGTAACACAGCCAAGAACTCTTTCTTTGACTGTTCCATGTTTGAACTACTTCAAAATATTGTCAAGGTATGTACTCATTGAAAAAACTTATCAAGCGTCTTGATCTATCTCTATAGATCTTGATGCTTAATATGTAAGCAGCTTCACCGAGGTCTTTCTTTGAAAAACTTCTTTCAAAAACACTCCTTTATGCTTTGCAGAATAATTCTACATTATTTCTGATCAACAATATGTCATTCACATATACTTATCAGAAATGTTGTAGTGCTCCCACTCACTTTCTTGTAAATACATGCTTCACCGCAAGTCTGTATAAAACTATATGCTTTGATCAACTCATCAAAGCGTATATTCCAACTCTGAGATGCTTGCACCAGTCCATAGATGGATCGCTGGAGCTTGTACATTTTGTTAGCACCTTTAGGATTAACAAAACCTTCTGGTTGCATCATATACAATAAATCCATTAAGGAATGCAGTTTTGTTTATCCATTTTCTAGATTTCATAAAATGCGGCAATTGCTTACATGATTCGGATAGACTTAAGCATAGATACGAGTGGGAAACTCTCATCGTAGTCAACATCTTGAACTTGTCGAAAACCTTTTTGCGACAATTCTAGCTTTGTAGATAGTAACACTACTATCAGCGTCCGTCTTCCTCTTGAAGATCCATATATTTTCAATTGCTTGCTGATCATCGGGCAAGTCAACCAAAGTCCATACTTTGTTTTCATACGTGGATCCCATCTCAGATTTCATGGCTTCAAGCCATTTTGCGGAATCTGGGCTCACCATCGCTTCTTCATAGTTCGTAGGTTCATCATGATCTAGTAGCATGACTTCCAGAACAGGATTACCGTACCACTCTGGTGCGGATCTTACTCTGGTTGATCTACGAGGTTCAGTAGTATCTTGTTCTGAAGTTTCATGATCATCATCATTAGCTTCCTCACTAATTGGTGTAGGTGTCACAGAAACTGATTTTTGTGATGTACTACTTTCCAACAAGGGAGCAGGTACAGTTACCTCGTCAAGTTCTACTTTCCTCCCACTCACTTCTTTCGAGAGAAACTCCTTCTCTAGAAAGTTTCCGAATTTAGCAACAAAAGTCTTGCCTTCGGATCTGTGATAGAAGGTGTATCCAATAGTTTCCTTTGGATATCCTATGAAGACACATTTCTCCGATTTGGGTTCGAGCTTATCAGGTTGAAACTTTTTCACATAAGAATCGCAGCCCCAAACTTTTAGAAACGACAACTTTGGTTTCTTGCTAAACCACAGTTCATAAGGCGTCGTCTCAACGGATTTTGATGGTGCCCTACTTAACGTGAATGCGGCCGTCTCTAGAGCATATCCCCAAAATGATAGCGGTAAATCAGTAAGAGACATCATAGATCGCACCATATCTAGCAAAGTACGATTACGACATTCGGACACACCATTACGATGTGGTGTTCCGGGTGGCGTGAGTTGCGAAACTATTCCGCATTGTTTCAAATGTACACCAAACTCGTAACTCAAATATTCTCCTCCACGATCAGATCGTAGGAATTTTATTTTCTTGTTACGATGATTTTCAACTTCACTCTGAAATTCTTTGAACTTTTCAAACGTTTCAGACTTGTGTTTCATTAAGTAGATATACCCATATCTGCTTAAGTCATCTGTGAAGGTGAGAAAATAACGATATCCGCCACGAGCCTCAACATTCATCGGACCACATACATCTGTATGTATGATTTCCAACAAATCTGTTGCTCTCTCCATAGTACCGGAGAACGGTGTTTTTGTCATCTTACCCATAAGGCATGGTTCGCAAGTACCAAGTGATTCATAATCAAGTGGTTCCAAAAGTCCATCCGTATGGAGTTTCTTCATGCGCTTTGCACCGATATGACCCAAACGGCAGTGCCACAAATAAGTTGCACTATCATTATCAACTCTGCATCTTTTGGCTTCAACATTATGAATATGTGTGTCACTACTATCGAGATTTAATAAGAATAGACCACTCTTTAAGGGTGCATGACCATAAAAGATATTACTCATATAAATAGAACAACCATTATTCTCTGATTAAATGAATAACCATCTCGCATCAAACAAGATCCAGATATAATGTTCATGCTTAACGCTGGCACCAAATAACAATTATTTAGGTCCAATACTAATCCCGAAGGTAGATGTAGAGGTAGCGTGCCGACCGCGATCACATCGACTTTGGAACCATTTCCCACGCGCATCGTCACCTCGTCCTTAGCCAATCTTCGCTTAATCCGTAGTCCCTGTTTCGAGTTGCAAATGTTAGCAACAGAACCAGTATCAAATATCTAGGTGCTACTGCGAGCATTAGTAAGGTACACATCAATAACATGTATATCACATATACCTTTGTTCACCATGCCATCCTTCTTATCCGCCAAATACTTGGGGCAGTTCCGCTTCCAGTGACCAGTCTGCTTGCGGTAGAAGCACTCAGTTTCAGGCTTAGGTCCAGGTTTGTGTTTCTTCTCTTGAGTAGCAACTTGCTTGTTGTTCTTTTTGAAGTTCCCCTTCTTCTTTACTTTGCCCTTTTTCTTGAAACTAGTGGTCTTGTTGACCATCAACACTTGATGCTCCTTCTTGATTTCTACCTCAGCTTTCAGCATTGCGAAGAGCTCGGGAATAGTCTTATTCATCCCTTGCATATTAGAGTTCATCATGAAGCTCTTGTAGCTTGGTGGCAGTGATTGGAGAATTCTGTCAACGACGCAATCATTTGGAAGATTAACTCCCAATTGAATCAAGTGATTATTATACCCAGACATTTTGAGTATATGCTCACTGACAGAACTGTTCTCCTCCATCTTGCAGCTATAGAACTTATTGGAGACTTCATATCTCTCAATCCGGGCATTTGCTTGAAATATTAACTTCAACTCCTGGAACATCTCATATGCTCCATGACGTTCAAAACATCGTTGAAGTCCCGATTCTAAGCCGTAAAGCATGGCACACTGAACTATCGAGTAGTCATCAGCTTTGCTCTGCCAGACGTTCATAACATCTGGTGTTTCTCCAGCAGCAGGCCACCCAGTGGTGCTTCCAGGACGTAATTCTTCTGTGTAGCAATGAGGATAATCCTCAAGTTATGGACCCAGTCCGTGTAATTGCTACCATCATCTTTCAACTTCGCTTTCTCAAGGAACGCATTAAAATTCAACGGAACAACAGCACGGGCCATCTATTTACAATCAAACATAAACAAGCAAGATATTATCAGGTACTAAGTTCATGATAAATTTAGGTTCAATTAATCATATTACTAAAGAACTCCCACTTAGATAGACATCCCTCTAATCCTCTAAGTGATTACGTGACCCAAATCAACTAAACCATGTCCGATCATCACGTGAGATGGATTAGTTTCATTGGTGAACATCACTATGTTGATCTATCTACTATATGATTGACGCTCGACCTTTCGGTCTCCATGTTCCGAGGCCATATCTATATATGCTTGGCTCGTCAAGTATAACCTGAGTATTCCGCGTGTGCAACTGTTTTGCACCCGTTGTATTTGAACGTAGAGCCTATCACACCCGATCTTCACGTGGTGTCTCAGCACAAAGAACTTTCGCAACGGTGCATACTCAGGGAGAACACTTCTTGATAATTAGTGAGAGATCATCTTAAAATGCTACCATCAATCAAAGCAAGATAAGATGCATAAAAGATAAACATCACATGCAATCAATATAAGTGATATGATATGGCCATCATCATCTTGTGCTTGTGATCTTCATCTTCGAAGCACCGTCATGATCACCATCATCACCGGCGTGACACCTTGATCACCATCGTAGCATCGTTGTCGTCTCGCCAATCTTATGCTTCCACGACTATCGCTACCACTTAGTGATAAAATAAAGCATTACAGCGCAATTGCATTGCATACAATAAAGTGACAACCATATGGCTCCTGCCAGTTGCCGATAACTTGGTTACAAAACATGATCATCTCATACAATAAAATTTAGCATCATGTCTTGACCATATCACATCACAACATGCCCTGCAAAAGCAAGTTAGACGTCCTCTACTTTGTTGTTGCAAGTTTTACGTGGCTGCTACGGGCTCAAGCAAGAACCAATCTAACCTACGCATCAAAACCACAACGATAGTTTGTCAAGTTGGTGCTGTTTTAACCTTCGCAAGGACCGGGTGTAGCCACACTCGGTTCAACTAAAGTTGGAGAAACTGACACCCGCTAGCCACCTTTGTGCAAAGCACGTCGGGAGAACCGGTCACGCGTAAGCGTACACGTAATGTCGGTCCGGGCCGCTTCGTCCAACAATACCGCCGAACCAAAGTATGACATACTGGTAAGCAGTATGACTTACATCGCCCACAACTCACTAGTGTTCTACTCGTGCATATAACATCAACACATAAAACCTAGGCTCGGATGCCACTGTTGGAGAATGTAGTAATTTCAAAAAATTTCCTATGCACACGCAAGATCATGGTGATGCATAGCAACGAGAGGGGAGAGTGTGATCTACGTACCCTTGTAGACCGACAGCAGAAGCATTATGACAACGCGGTTGATGTAGTCGTACGTCTTCACGGCCCAACCGATCAAGCACCGAAACTACGACACCTCCGAGTTTTAGCACACGTTCAGCTCGATGACGATCCCCGGACTCCGATCGAGCAAAGTGTCGGGGAAGAGTTCCGTCAGCACGACGGCGTGGTGACGATCTTGATGTTCTACCGTCGCAGGGCTTCGCCTAAGCACCACTACAATATTATCGAGGATTATGGTGGAAGGGGGCACCACACACGGCTAAGAAAACGATCACGTGGATCAACTTGTGTCTCTATGGGGTGCCCCCTGCCCCCGTATATAAAGGAGTGGAGGAGGGGAGGGCCGGCCCTCTCTATGGCGCGCCCTAGGGAAGTCCTACTCCCACCAGGAGTAGGATTCCCCCTTTCCTAGTCCAACTAGGAGTCCTTCCAAGTAGTAGGAGTAGGAGACAAGGAAGGGGAAGGGGGAAGAGAAGGAAGGAGGGGGCGCCGCCCCTCCCCCTAGTCCAATTCGGACTAGTCAATGGGGGGGCGCGCGGCCTGCCTCTTCCTCTCCCCTAAAGCCCAATAAGGCCCATATACTTCTTCCCCCGTATTCTCGTAACTCCCCGGTACTCCGAAAAATACCCGAACCACTTGGAACCTTTCCGATGTCCGAATATAGTCGTCCAATATATCGATCTTTACGTCTCGACCATTTCGAGACTCCTCGTCATGTCCCCGATCTCATCCAGGACTCCGAACTCCTTCGGTACATCAAAACTCATAAACTCATAATATAACTGTCATCGAAACCTTAAGCGTGCAGACCCTACGGGTTCGAGAACAATGTAGACATGACCGAGACACATCTCCGGTCAATAACCAATAGCGGAACCTGGATGCTCATATTGGCTCCTACATATTCTACGAAGATCTTTATCGGTCAGACCGCATAACAACATACGTTGTTCCCTTTGTCATCGGTATGTTACTTGCCCGAGATTCGATCATCGGTATCTTAATACCTAGTTCAATCTCGTTACTGGCAAGTCTCTTTACTCGTTCCGTAATACATCATCTCACAACTAACTCATTAGGCTTATGTGATGTGCATTACCGAGAGGGCCCAGAGATACCTCTCCAACAATCGGAGTGACAAATCCTAATCTCGAAATACGCCAACCCAACATGTACCTTCGGAGACACCTGTAGAGCTCCTTTATAATCACCCATTTACGTTGTGATGTTTGGTAGCACACAAAGTGTTCCTCCGGCAAACGGGAGTTGCATAATCTCATAGTCATAGGAACATGTATAAGTCATGAAGAAAGCAATAGCAACATACTAAACGATCGTGTGCTAAGCTAATGGAATGGGTCATGTCAATCACATCATTCTCCTAATGATGTGATCCCGTTAATTAAATAACAACTCTTTGTCTATGGTTAGGAAACATAACCATCTTTGATTAACGAGCTAGTCAAGTAGAGGCATACTAGTGACACTCTGTTTGTCTATGTATTCACACATGTATTATGTTTCCGGTTAATACAATTCTAGCATGAATAATAAACATTTATCATGAAATAAGGAAATAAATAATAACTTTGTTATAGCCTCTAGGGCATATTTCCTTCAGTCTCCCACTTGCACTAGAGTCAATAATCTAGTTCACATTGCCATGTGATTTGACACCAATAGTTCACATCATTATGTGACCAACACTCAAAAGGTTTACTAGAGTCAATAATCTAGTTCACATCGCTATGTGATTAACACCCAAAGAGTACTAAGGTGTTATCATGTTTTGCCTGTGAGAGAAGTTTAGTCAACGGGTCTGCCATATTCAGATCCATATGTATTTTGCAAATTTCTATGTCAACAATGCTCTGCACGGAGCTACTCTAGCTAATTGCTCCCACATTCAATATGCATCCAGATTGAGACTTAGAATCATCTAGATCAGTGTCAAAGTTTGCATCGACGTAACTCTTTACGACGAACCTTTTGTCACCTCCATAATCAAGAAACATATCCTTATTCCACTAAGGATAATTTTGACCGCTGTCCAGTGATCTACTCTTAGATCACTATTGTACTCCCTTGATTAACACAGTGTAGGGTATACAATAGATCTGGTACACAGTATGGCATACTTTATAGAACCTATGGCTGAGGCATAGGGAATGACTTTCATTCTCTTTCTATGTTTTGCCGTGGTCGGGCTTTGAGTCTTACTCAATTTCACACCTTGTAACACAGCCAAGAACTCTTTCTTTGACTGTTCCATTTTTGAACTACTTCAAAATATTGTCAAAGTATGTACTCATTGAAAAAACTTATCAAGCATCTTGATCTATCTCTATAGATCTTGATGCTTAATATGTAAGCAGCTTCACTGATGTCTTTCTTTGAAAAACTTCTTTCAAAAACACTCCTTTATGCTTTGCAGAATAATTCTACATTATTTCTGATCAACAATATGTCATTCACATATACTTATCATAAATGTTGTAGTGCTCCCACTCACTTTCTTGTAAATACAGGCTTCACCGCAAGTCTGTATAAAACTATATGCTTTGATCAACTCATCAAAGCGTATATTCCAACTCTGAGATGCTTGCACCAGTCCATAGATGGATCGCTGGAGCTTGTACATTTTGTTAGCACCTTTAGGATTGACAAAACCTTCTGGTTGCATCATATACAATAAATCCATTAAGGAATGCAGTTTTTTTATCCATTTGCCAGATTTCATAAAATGCGGCAATTGCTAACATGATTCGGACAGACTTAAGCATAGATACGAGTGAGAAACTCTCATCGTAGTCAACATCTTGAACTTGTCGAAAACCTTTTTGCGACAATTCTAGCTTTGTAGATAGTAACACTACTATCAGCGTCCGTCTTCCTCTTGAAGATCCATTTATTTTCAATTGCTTGCTGATCATCGGGCAAGTCAACCAAAGTCCATACTTTGTTTTCATACATGGATCCCATCTCAGATTTCATGGCTTCAAGCCATTTTGCGGAATCTGGGCTCACCATCGCTTCTTCATAGTTCGTAGGTTCATCATGATCTAGTAGCATGACTTCCAGAACAGGATTACCGTACCACTCTGGTGCGGATCTTACTCTGGTTGATCTACGAGGTTCAGTAGTATCTTGTTCTGAAGTTTCATGATCATCATCATTAGCTTCCTCACTAATTGTAACATCCCAAATTTTCAATTTGGAATGTTATACACTAGATCATATGCATATCATATTTTCTTGCATTTTGGTTGATCCTAGAAATTTCACGCAACTCAAGGACCCTCGGAGAGAGTTGGAGATTTCGTTATTTTCATATTTGAGAGTTCTCTCGAATTTTGAAAATAGGATCATTTGATTTATTTATTCTATCTTCCATAATTTTTCCGGTGTCAAAATATATGAGAGAGGGAATAATATGACTTTCCCAAATTTAGGAAAAACGAAGATATAATAAATAGATCAATTTTGCTTTCCGGTGTTTATTTGCATTTTATTTGGATAGGGAAAAATGCGCGTTTTCGAAAATTGCATTTTAGGTTCGGAGAAAAGTTCATTTTGTTCGGCTCATTTTTAGGAGTCGGGGAAAATTTACTTTAGATTTTTCGGAGTTCGTTTAGATCCCTTTTTGTTTTTTTTTCTGCGCGCTGAACCGTTTAAAAAAAAAACTGGACCAAGGCCGGCCAGACCAAGGCCCAGCCGGGCCAAAGGCCACCGCCCAGGGAGCCGCGCGCCTAGCGCTGGCGCAGGAGGCCGCCGCCTCGCCTCTTGCTCTAAACCAAATCCTAGTAGGACTTTTGTCCTATTTCCGTATATTCCTTTTCTAGTTCTAGATCTTTTCCTATTCCTAGTCTAATTCTTGCCCTCTACCCCAAGTTTTGTCTCCCCTCACCCATATAAATATCCAAGCACCCCCCCTCTAAACACATCAAATCAAAGCCCTGCGTCACCACGCCGCGCCGCCTCACACCGCGCCCTGTGTCACCACGCCGCGCCGCCTCACACCGCGCCCTGCGTCACCACGCCGCGCCGCCTCACACCGCGCCCTGCGTCACCGCCGCCGCGCCGCCTCACCCGCGCCGCCACCCCACACCCGCCGCCGCACCTAGCCGCCGCACCTTGCCCACGCCGCCGCCCTACGCCGACGCCGCCGGAGCCCCTCACCGGAGACCTCGCCAAGGTTGCCCCGCGCTACATCTATTCTTTTTCTCGGATCGTTTTCTTCTAATCGTTCCGATTCTTTTCTTCTCTAAACCGTTCCGGTTTTCTAGATCGGTTTTTCGATCGGTTTTCTTCTCCGAAACCCTAGATCGGATTCGTTTCTTCTCCGATTTAGTTGCCTTTGGACCGTTCGCCGGACCGTTCGTCCTAACGAACGTGATCACCGGATTCTTCTAGGTTAACGACGTCCGTTCGTTTAACCGTTCTTCTTTTTCTTTTCGTCGGATTTATTCCGCGATCGCGATCTCAGATCCGATCTTCTTTCTAGTCTTTCTTTTCGCTCGTTTATCGGAATCAGGTGATTCAAGCGCCTGGAGTTTCGTCTCGAAACCGCCGTTCCGTCTAATCAACTTGAACAAGTTTTTGCTACAGTAAAATTTTGACCTAGTTTCAACTTGCTAGAACCGAGTTGTTTTCTTCCGCCGTTTGTTTTTCGTTCTTTCTTTGCAACCGGAGTTCTTAAGTTGAACTACCTGGTTCGTTCTCTTGTTCGAGTTTTACCTGTGCATTAGATGAGTAGTTATTGTATGCTTGTTGTTTGTCTGCGATAGATTACCCGGATTGCGCCGCTTGTTACTTCGAAACCCTAGGACTCGCGGATCATCAGCAAGGCAAGTAACACTTTGATCATACCTTTTCTACAACCCATGTTTTATTGCATTAGATCAATCCTCACACATTGCATGATTAGGATCTAATTAAATTGTGGGATGGGAAGTAGATGAGGTAGTACCTATTACCTGTATTATTATGGAACCTTTGGGAGTTACTCTACGTTTGCTTATATTACCATGCTATGCTAGTAGACGTGGATTGGGTGAGTGATATCCATGACAGATGTGAGATTGATAATTTTAATGGTTTATCTAAGGTGGCAACTTAAACACACATCTGGGTGGATTGAGGCACCTGATGTCTATCAGGACTTGCCTGTTTTTTTTGGACCGCCACCCAGGCTCAAAGGGATCATAAGATCTTTCATGCTAGAAACTTCCGTGTGCAGCCACAAGCCATTATGGGCTCTGGCATAGTTGACTAAGTTGTGCGAACTCTTACGGGGTGGACTAGCAGATGTAGGGGATGTAGGTGTACCGGTCTACCCCACATGTAAGGTGCTAGCGCTTCTGAAAGACTATGTCTCGGTCATCCGTCTTCTCAAACACCATGTAGTGCGAGAAACCAAACGGAGGCGATCGAGTCATGTGGGGAAAAGTGCGCAAACCTCTGCAGAGTTAACAAACTAATCATGATTAGGCGTGTCCCCGGTTATGGACAACTTGAGTATCTAGTACTTGAATATCGAGTGAATCTCAACATGTTACCTCTAATTAATGTTGTTGGGTTTTAATTATTTTTAATTGGGATTGAGAATGCTGTCAACCATTCTCAATGTTTCACAACCACCATGATAGTTAAATAAATTTATTCCTTTGCAGTAGGGAAAAATTGGCTTTACGCAAAAACTGTAACCATAGAGCTTTCCACCAGCCATATATGCATATAGTATAGCTGTTTCATTCCATTACTCTCTATGTGTTACTTTGCCAGCATATTCCATGTGCTGACCCGTTTTCGGGCTGCAATGTTAATGTTGCAGACTTTTCAGACGACGATTGAGGTGCGTTTAGGTCGTGGCCCTATACTCAGTAATGCCGCTGGAGTTGATGGACCCATTTATCTTCCGAGTCTTCCGCTGTTATCGATATTATATGGCCTTCTGCCATATTTATTGTAATAAGTTCTTTTTGAGCCATTGATGTAATAAGTGTGTGATTGCAACTCTGCTATAAAACCTCGATGTACTGTGTGGTGTCAGCATTACTGATCCAGGGATGACACCGTAGCACAGTAGACGTGATCCATTCGGGTCAGGTTGCTACAGAGATGGTATCAGAGCACACGCTGACTGTAGGACACGACCACTAAGTTAAAGCCATAGATCACCCTTCTCTTCTCATTTTCTAACTCCTCATCTTTTCTACTCTATTAGGATGACGAACGCGAAGATTAAGTACGCTCAACCGGATGAAGGCACACCATTTGGATTTCACCTGAAGGAAGTCACCAAGTACCTGAACATTGGATTACCAAGCTTCACGGGAACCTTCAACGCCACTCTGCCTGAAGAGGAGCGCTGGAAGATTCAAGCTCACATTCCGGGAAGAACATTCGTGCCAATCACGAAGCCCATAGATAGTGTTTTCAGTGCACCAACCTGGAGTCTAGGAAGGAGCATGGCAGCCCATATCACCATAGGACGCATTGGAGAAGTTTATCAAGAAGACCTCAAGGACACTATCTACCAGATTTGCGGACGCCGAGATGAACAATGGGAATGGAGGAAGAAACGGCCAGAACCGAACAACCCCATCAACCCCAACCAAGAGAGACCTGAGTCAAGTCACCTGTTTCAAGTGTTCGAAGACCGGACATTATGCCAATGAATGTCCTGAAGGCCAGAATGGAAATGGCAATGGAAGCTCTGGGAAGAAGCCGAACCCTTTCAATAGGGGACAGGTGAACCACGTTAATGTGGAGGAGATTGAAGATCAGCCCGATGCAGTAATCGGTAAGTTTTTGGTTAAGTCATTTACAGCACTCGTTCTTTTTGATACTGGTGCATCGCATTCATACGTATCAAGGGGATTTGTGGAGAAGTATAGCCTGCCCACTAGGATTCTTAAAACACCTATGCTAGTAAGCTCGCCAGGAGCAGAATACATGGCCAGACAAGGATGTTTCCAAGTACCATTGAGTATAGGAAGGCATGTATTCCCAACGGATTTAATTATTCTGGAATCCCAAGGTCTGGATGTGATTCTTGGTATGGATTGGCTGTCGATGTATGGAGGAAACATCGATTGCGCCAGTAAGACAATTTTGCTTACCACACCAGAAGGAAGAAGGATCAAGTATGTATCCCGGCATGTGCCAAACAGGACACAAGTGAATTGCTTATCAGGAGTTGTGCAGGAGGAAGTACCAGTGGTAAAGGATTTTCCTGATGTATTTCCTGAGGAATTACCAGGCATGCCACCGGATAGAGACATTGAGTTTTTGATTGAGTTATTGCCAGGCACAGGCCCAATATTGAAGCGACCGTACCGGATGCCAGCAAAGGATTTGGTGGAAATTAAGAATCAGATTAAGGAGTTATTGGATAAAGGTTACATTCGCCCAAGTTCTTCACCTTGGGGATCACCCGTACTTCTAGTGGAAAAGAAGGATGGATCATTAAGGATGGTTGTAGATTATCGTGGATTGAATGAAGTAACCATCAAGAACAAGTACCCACTGCCAATGATCAACGATCTGTTTGATCGATTGCAAGGAGCTAAAGTGTTCTCCAAGATCGATTTGCGATCAGGGTACCATCAGTTGAAGATTCGAGAGCAGGACATACCTAAGACAGCCTTCACCACAAGATATGGACTGTATGAGTATACCGTTATGTCATTTGGATTGACTAACGCACCTGCCTATTTTATGAACCTGATGAACAAAGTGTTTATGGAGTTTTTGGATAAGTTCGTCGTAGTGTTCATCGATGACATTTTGGTTTATTCAAAAAAATGAAGAGGAGCATAAGGAACATTTGCGTTTGGTTTTGGAGAAACTAAGGGAACATCAGTTATACGCCAAATTCAGAAAATGTGAGTTTTGGTTGAAGGAAGTTGGATTCCTCGGACACGTTATATCCGGAGAAGGTATAGCAGTTGACCCCACAAAGGTTGAGACCGTAACCGAATGGGAAGCACCAACAACAGTTGGAGAGATCCGGAGTTTTCTTGGACTCGCAGGATACTACCGGAGATTCATTGAGAATTTCTCAAAGATTGCGAAGCCTATGACGGAGTTGTTGAAGAAGGATACTAAGTTCAAATGGACTGAGGAGTGTGAGGCTAGTTTCCAGGAGTTGAAGAAACGATTGGTTACCTCACCGGTATTGATTTTGCCAGATCAGACCAAGGATTATGAGGTGTATTGCGACGCTTCACGTCGAGGACTTGGAGCAGTGCTTATGCAGGAAGGGAGAGTTGTTTCGTATGCATCACGACAACTGAAGCCTCATGAGTTGAATTATGCCACGCATGATTTGGAGTTAGCAGCCGTAGTGCATGCATTGAAGACGTGGAGACATTTCCTCATTGGAAATCATTGTGATGTGTACACGGAT
Source organism: Triticum urartu (assembly GCF_056163025.1). Lineage (NCBI taxonomy): Eukaryota > Viridiplantae > Streptophyta > Magnoliopsida > Poales > Poaceae > Triticum > Triticum urartu. The sequence goes on along the minus strand of NC_141875.1, from coordinate 105,934,849 downwards.
CATAAGAGTTTGAAGTACATTTTCACTCAGAAGGAGTTGAACCTCAGACAAAGGAGATGGTTGGAGCTCATCAAGGATTATGACATGAGATTGCATTACCATCCCGGAAAGGCTAATGTAGTAGCTGACGCATTGAGCCGTAAGAGCCATGTCAATACCCTAATGATGGGAGAAATACCCAAGGAGTTAGCAGAAAACCTTCGTGAACTAAGTTTAGAGATAGTTCCGAGAGGCTATGTAGCAGCATTGGAGATTAAGTCAACATTGATGGATAAAATCAGAGAAGCTCAGAAATCCGACAAAGAGATTGCTGCTATAAAGGAGAAACTTAGCAAAGGAAAAGCAAGGGGATTTCGTGAGGATGAGCACGATACCCTATGGGTTGAGGACCGTGTTTATGTGCCCAATGACCCGGAGATCAGGAAGTTGATTTTGCAGGAGGCACATGATTCACCGTATTCGATTCACCCAGGGAATACCAAGATGTATTTGGATTTGAAAGAAACATTCTGGTGGACCGGAATGAAGAAGGATATTGCAGCGTATGTAGCAGTTTGTGACGTATGTCAGAGAGTAAAGGCAGAACATCAAAAGCCAGCAGGATTGTTACAACCATTGCCGATACCCGAATGGAAGTGGGATAAGATAGGCATGGATTTTATCACAGGACTACCCAGGACGAAAGCAGGGTATGACTCGATATGGGTAGTAGTTGATCGTTTGACGAAGGTAGCACATTTTATTCCAGTTAAGACCACTTACACCAGTGCTAAGTTGGCAAAGATATACATGACTAGAATCATTTGTTTGCATGGAGTTCCGAGGAGTATCGTATCAGATAGAGGAACCCAATTTACCTCAAAGTTTTGGAATCAGTTGCATGAAACTTTAGGAACCAGACTAGAGTTCAGCACAGCTTTTCATCCGCAGACAGATGGACAGACCGAGAGAGTCAACTAGATTTTGGAAGATATGCTGAGAGCTTGTGCACTAGATTATGGATCTTGTTGGGACGAAAACTTGCCGTATGCGGAGTTTTCTTATAACAACAGTTACCAAACCAGTTTGAAGATGGCCCCTTTCGAAGCTTTATACGGAAGGAGGTGCAGGACACCATTGTCCTGGAACGAAGTTGGAGACCGACAATTCTTTGGACCAGATTTGATTAAGGAGTCAGAACAGAAGGTTAAGTTGATTCGCGATAGGCTCAAGGTAGCCCAGTCCAGGGAGAAGAGCTATGCAGATTCTAAACGCAAGGAGACAGTTTACGAAACCGGAGACAGAGTTTATCTCCGAGTATCCCCACTTCGAGGAGTTAAGCGCTTTGGAGCTAAGGGAAAGTTAGCACCGCGTTTCGTTGGACCGTTTAAGATCGTGAAACGTATGGGAGAAGTCGCGTATAAGTTGGAATTACCAAAAGGACTGTCAGGAGTTCATGATGTATTTCATGTTTCTCAGTTGAAGAGATGTCACGCCGAGATGGCGGAGGTACCGCTAAGAGATACAGTTCCATTAGAAGCGATTCAGTTAAAGGATGACCTAACATATGAGGAGAAGCCAGTCAAGATTCTCGATGTTGCCAGTAGAGTTACCCGCAGCAAGGTTATCAAGTTTTGCAAAGTTCAGTGGAACCACCATTCAGAGGATGAAGCCACCTGGGAGAGAGAAGAAGATTTGCTCAAAGACCACCCTCACCTATTTTCTAGCCAACCCGAATCTCGAGGGCGAGATTCATCTTAAGGGGGGTAGGTTTGTAACATCCCAAATTTTCAATTTGGAATGTTATACACTAGATCATATGCATATCATATTTTCTTGCATTTTGGTTGATCCTAGAAATTTCACGCAACTCAAGGACCCTCGGAGAGAGTTGGAGATTTCGTTATTTTCATATTTGAGAGTTCTCTCGAATTTTGAAAATAGGATCATTTGATTTATTTATTCTATCTTCCATAATTTTTCCGGTGTCAAAATATATGAGAGAGGGAATAATATGACTTTCCCAAATTTAGGAAAAACGAAGATATAATAAATAGATCAATTTTGCTTTCCGGTGTTTATTTGCATTTTATTTGGATAGGGAAAAATGCGCGTTTTCGAAAATTGCATTTTAGGTCCGGAGAAAAGTTCATTTTGTTCGGCTCATTTTTAGGAGTCGGGGAAAATTTACTTTAGATTTTTCGGAGTTCGTTTAGATCCCTTTTTGTTTATTTTTCTGCGCGATGAACCGTTTAAAAAAAAATGGACCAAGGCCGGCCAGGCCAAGGCCCAGCCGGGCCAAAGGCCACCGCCCAGGGAGCCGCGCGCCTAGCGCTGGCGCAGGAGGCCGCCGCCTCGCCTCTTGCTCTAAACCAAATCCTAGTAGGACTTTTGTCCTATTTCCGTATATTCCTTTTCTAGTTCTAGATCTTTTCCTATTCCTAGTCTAATTCTTGCCCCCTACCCCAAGTTTTGTCTCCCCTCACCCATATAAATATCCAAGCACCCCCCCTCTAAACACATCAAATCAAAGCCCTGCGTCACCACGCCGCGCCGCCTCACACCGCACCCTGCGTCACCACGCCGCGCCGCCTCACACCGCGCCCTGCGTCACCACGCCGCGCCGCCTCACACCGCGCCCTGCGTCACCGCCGCCGCGCCGCCTCACCCGCGCCGCCACCCCACACCCGCCGCCGCACCTAGCCGCCGCACCTTGCCCACGCCGCCGCCCTACGCCGACGCCGCCGGAGCCCCTCACCGGAGACCTCGCCAAGGTTGCCCCGCGCTACATCTATTCTTTTTCTCGGATCGTTTTCTTCTAATCGTTCCGATTCTTTTCTTCTCTAAACCGTTCCGGTTTTCTAGATCGGTTTTTCGATCGGTTTTCTTCTCCGAAACCCTAGATCGGATTCGTTTTCTTCTCCGATTTAGTTGCCTTTGGACCGTTCGCCGGACCGTTCGTCCTAACGAACGTGATCACCGGATTCTTCTAGGTTAACGACGTCCGTTCGTTTAACCGTTCTTCTTTTTCTTTTCGTCGGATTTATTCCGCGATCGCGATCTTAGATCCGATCTTCTTTCTAGTCTTTCTTTTCGCTCGTTTATCGGAATCAGGTGATTCAAGCGCCTGGAGTTTCGTCTCGAAACCGCCGTTCCGTCTAATCAACTTGAACAAGTTTTTGCTACAGTAAAATTTTGACCTAGTTTCAACTTGCTAGAACCGAGTTGTTTTCTTCCGCCGTTTGTTTTTCGTTCTTTCTTTGCAACCGGAGTTCTTAAGTTGAACTACCTGGTTCGTTCTCTTGTTCGAGTTTTACCTGTGCATTAGATGAGTAGTTATTGTATGCTTGTTGTTTGTCTGCGATAGATTACCCGGATTGCGCCGCTTGTTACTTCGAAACCCTAGGACTCGCGGATCATCAGCAAGGCAAGTAACACTTTGATCATACCTTTTCTACAACCCATGTTTTATTGCATTAGATCAATCCTCACACATTGCATGATTAGGATCTAATTAAATTGTGGGATGGGAAGTAGATGAGGTAGTACCTATTACCTGTATTATTATGGAACCTTTGGGAGTTACTCTACGTTTGCTTATATTGCCATGCTATGCTAGTAGACGTGGATTGGGTGAGTGATATCCATGACAGATGAGAGATTGATAATTTTAATGGTTTATCTAAGGTGGCAACTTAAACACACATCTGGGTGGATTGAGGCACCTGATGTCTATCAGGACTTGCCTGTTTTTTTGGACCGCCACCCAGGCTCAAAGGGATCATAAGATCTTTCATGCTAGAAACTTCCGTGTGCAGCCACAAGCCATTATGGGCTCTGGCATAGTTGACTAAGTTGTGCGAACTCTTATGGGGTGGACTAGCAGATGTAGGGGATGTAGGTGTACCGGTCTACCCCACATGTAAGGTGCTAGCGCTTCTGAAAGACTATGTCTCGGTCATCCGTCTTCTCAAACACCATGTGGTGCGAGAAACCAAACGGAGGCGATCGAGTCATGTGGGGAAAAGTGCGCAAACCTCTGCAGAGTTAACAAACTAATCATGATTAGCCGTGTCCCCGGTTATGGACAACTTGAGTATCTAGTACTTGAATATCGAGTGAATCTCAACATGTTACCTCTAATTAATGTTGTTGGGTTTTAATTATTTTTAATTGGGATTGAGAATGCTGTCAACCATTCTCAATGTTTCACAACCACCATGATAGTTAAATAAATTTATTCCTTTGCAGTAGGGAAAAATTGGCTTTACGCAAAAACTGTAACCATAGAGCTTTCCACCAGCCATATATGCATATAGTATAGCTGTTTCATTCCATTACTCTCTATGTGTTACTTTGCCAGCATATTCCATGTGCTGACCCGTTTTCGGGCTGCAACGTTAATGTTGCAGACTTTTCAGACGACGATTGAGGTGCGTTTAGGTCGTGGCCCTATACTCAGTAATGCCGCTGGAGTTGATGGACCCATTTATCTTCCGAGTCTTCCGCTGTTATCGATATTATATGGCCTTCTGCCATATTTATTGTAATAAGTTCTTTTTGAGCCATTGATGTAATAAGTGTGTGATTGCAACTCTGCTATAAAACCTCGATGTACTGTGTGGTGTCAGCATTACTGATCCAGGGATGACACCGTAGCACAGTAGACGTGATCCATTCGGGTCAGGTCGCTACACTAATTGGTGTAGGTGTCACAGAAACTGGTTTTTGTGATGTACTACTTTCCAATAAGGGAGCAGGTACAGTTACCTCGTCAAGTTCTACTTTCCTCCCACTCACTTCTTTCGTGGGAAACTCCTTCTCGAGAAAGTTTCCGAATTTAGCAACAAAAGTCTTGCCTTCAGATCTGTGATAGAAGGTGTATCCAATAGTTTCCTTTGGATATCCTATGAAGACACATTTCTCCGATTTGGGTTCGAGCTTATCAGGTTGAAGCTTTTTCACATAAGCATCGCAGCCCCAAACTTTCAGAAACGACAACTTTGGTTTCTTGCTAAACCATAGTTCATAAGGCGTCGTCTCAACGGATTTTGATGGTGCCCTATTTAACGTGAATGCATCCGTCTCTAGAGCATATCCCCAAAACGATAGCGGTAAATCCGTAAGAGACATCATAGATCGCACCATATCTAGTAAAGTACGATTACGGCGTTCGGACACACCATTACGCTGTGGTGTTCCGGGTGGCGTGAGTTGCGAAACTATTCCGCATTGTTTCAAATGTACACCAAACTCGTAACTCAAATATTCTCCTCCATGATCAGATCGTAGGAATTTTATTTTCTTGTTACGATGATTTTCAACTTCACTCTGAAATTCTTTGAACTTTTCAAACGTTTCAGACTTATGTTTCATTAAGTAGATATACCCATATCTGCTTAAGCCATCTGTGAAGGTGAGAAAATAACGATATCCGCCACGATCCTCAACATTCATCGGACCACATACATCTGTATGTATGATTTCCAACAAATCTGTTGCTCTCTCCATAGTACCGGAGAACGGTGTTTTTGTCATCTTACCCATAAGGCATGGTTCGCAAGTACCAAGTGATTCATAATCAAGTGGTTCCAAAAGTCCATCCGTATGGAGTTTCTTCATGCGCTTTACACCGATATGACCCAAACGGCAGTGCCACAAATAAGTTGCACTATCATTATCAACTCTGCATCTTTTGGCTTCAACATTGTGAATATGTGTGTCACTACTATCGAGATTTAATAAGAATAGACCACTCTTTAAGGGTGCATGACCATAAAAGATATTACTCATATAAATAGAACAACCATTATTCTCTGATTTAAATGAATAACCGTCTCGCATCAAACAAGATCTAGATATAATGTTCATGCTTAACGCTGGCACCAAATAACAATTATTTAGGTCTAATACTAATCCCGAAGGTAGATGTAGAGGTAGCGTGCCGACCGCGATCACATCGACTTTGGAACCATTTCCCACGCGCATTGTCACCTTGTCCTTAGCCAATCTTCGCTTAATCCGTAGTCCCTGTTTCGAGTTGCAAATGTTAGCAATAGAACCATTATCAAATACCCAGGTGCTACTGCGAGCATTAGTAAGGTACACATCAATAACATGTATATCACATATACCTTTGTTCACCTTGCCATCCTTCTTATCCGCCAAATACTTGGGGTAGTTCCGCTTCCAGTGACTAGTCTGCTTGCAGTAGAAGCACTCAGTTTCAGGCTTAGGTCCAGGTTTGGGTTTCTTCTCTTGAGTAGCAACTTGCTTGCTGTTCTCTTTGAAGTTCCCCTTCTTCTTTCCTTTGCCCTTTTTCTTGAAACTAGTGGTCTTGTTGAACATCAACACTTGATGCTCCTTCTTGATTTCTACCTCCACAGCTTTCAGCATTGCGAAGAGCTTGGGAATAGTCTTATTCATCCCTTGCATATTATAGTTCATCACGAAGCTCTTGTAGCTTGGTGGCAGTGATTGGAGAATTCTGTCAATGACGCAATCATCTAGAAGATTAACTCCCAATTGAATCAAGTGATTATTATACCCACACATTTTGAGTATATGCTCACTGACAGAACTGTTCTCCTCCATCTTGCAGCTCTAGAACTTATTGGAGACTTCATATCTCTCAATCCGGGCATTTGCTTGAAATATTAACTTCAACTCCTGGAACATCTCATATGCTCCATGACGTTCAAAACGTCATTGAAGTCCCGATTCTAAGCCGTAAAGCATGGCACACTGAACTATCGAGTAGTCATCAGCTTTGCTCTGCCAGACGTTCATAACATCTGGTGTTGCCCCCGCAACCAAAAAGTTCTACCGATCCGACTGAGATCGAAGTCCCAGCCGTGGTCGACCTGATCATAGAGGTTTTGCTCGTCACCCCCGATTGGACGGTGCCATATATTGCATATCTGCTCAAGAAGGAGCTTCCGAAGGATGAATATGAGGCCCGTCAGATTGTCCGTCTATCCAAAGCCTTTACCGTGATAGGTGGACAACTCTACAGAGAGAGTGTTACTGGACTTGCTCAGCAATGCATTACATCAGAAGAAGGTCGAATGATTCTCAATGATATCCACTCAGGGACCTGTGGTCACCATGCGTCCTCTCGGACCATCATAGCCAAAGCATACCGAGTGGGATTCTACTGGCCACCAGGAAATGAGATGGCAAAAGATATAGTCGACAAGTGCGAAGGCTGTCAGTTCTACTCAAACATGTCCCACAAGCATGCATCTGCCTTGAAGACTATTCCACTTGTCTGGCCGTTTGCCGTTTGGTGGTTGGATATGGTTGGACCCTTCAAGACCGGTGATACATCTCCAACGTATCTATAATTTTTGATTGCTCCATGCTATTATATATTCTATTTTGGATGTTTAATGGGCTTATTTATACACTTTTATATTATTTTTGGGACTAGCCTATTAACCGGAGGCCTAGCCCAAATTGCTATTTTTTTGCCTATTTCAGTGTTTCGCAAAAAAGAATATCAAATGGAGTCCAAACGGAATGAAACCTTTGAGAGCGTGATTTTTGGAACAAACGTGATCCAGAAGACTTGGAGTGGACGTCAAGCAACCAACGAGGAGGCCATGAGGGTGGGGGCGCACCTACCCCCTGGGTGCACCCTCCACCCTCATGGGCCCCTCGTGGCTCCACGGACCTACTTCTTCCTCCTATATATACCTACGTACCCTGAAAACATCGAGGGTCACCATGAAAACCTAATTCCACTACCGCAACCTTCTATACCCGTGAGATCCCATCTTGGGGCCTTTTCCAGCGCTTCGCCGGAGGGGGCATTGATCACGGAGGGCTTCTACATCAACACCATAGCCTCTCCGATGATGTGTGAGTAGTTTACCTCAAACCTTCCGGTTCATAGTTATTAGCTAGATGGCTTCTTCTCTCTCTTTGGATCTCAATAAAAAGTTCTCCTCGATTCTCTTGGAGATCTATTCGATGTAATCTTCTTTTGCGGTGTGTTTGTCGAGATCCAATGAATTGTGAGTTTATGATCAAGATTATCTATGAACTTTGAATCTTCTCTGAAGTCTTTTATGTATGATTGGTTATCTTTGCAAGTCTCTTCGAATTTTCAGTTTGGTTTGGCCTACTAGATTGATCTTTCTTGCAATGGGAGAAGTGCTTAGCTTTGGGTTCAATCTTGCGGTGCTCGATCCCAGTGACAGCAAGGGAAACGACACGTATTGTATTGTTGCCATCGAGGACAAAAAGATGGGGTTTATATCATATTGCATGAGTTTATCCCTCTACATCATGTCATCTTGCTTAAAGCATTACACCATTCTTATGAACTTAATACTCTAGATGCATGCTGGATAGCGGTCGATGTGTGGAGTAATAGTAGTAGATGCAGGCAGGAGTCGGTCTACTTGTCATGGACGTGATGCCTATATACATGATCATACCTAGATATTCTCATAACTATGCTCAATTCTATCAATTGCTCGACAGTAATTTGTTCACCCACCGTAATACTTATGCTATCTTGAGAGAAGCCACTAGTGAAACCTATGGCCCCCGGGTCTATCTTCCATCATATTAATCTTCCATCAACTAGCTATTTCTGGCACTGTTTATTTTTGCAATATTTGCTTTCAATCTATATCATAAAAATACCAAAAATATTTATCTTATTATTATTATCTCCATCAGATCTCACTCTTCCAAGTGGCCATATAGGGATTGACGACCCCTTTATCGCGTTGGTTGCGAGGTTCTTATTTTTTTGTGTAGGTACAAGGTGACTCGCGCGTGGTCTCCTACTGGATTGATACCTTGGTTCTCAAAAACTGAGGGAAATATTTAAGTTGTTTGCTGCATCACCCTTTCCTCTTCAAGGGAAAACCAATGCATGCTCAAGGGATTTCTGGCGCCGTTGCCGGGGAGATCTACGCCAAGTCAAGACATACCAAGTACCCATCACAACTCTTACCCTTCACATTACATTATTTTCCATTTGCCTCTTGTTTTCCTCTCCCCCACTTCACCCTTGCCATTTTATTCGCCCTCTTTCCCGTTCGCCTCTTTTTCCTTCCCGCCTTCTGTGTGCTCGTTATTTTTGCAACCTGTTTCCTTCATGTCTGAAACTGGGGAGGTTATCGTTGATAAGGATAATAATATGGAAAACTTTGATGCTATTGATGATCCTCTTGAAAATCCTACTATTTTACACACTAAAAGGTTTCAGATTGGTAGCGGTAATATTATTGGGAAGGGAGTTATTCAAGATTTCTTTACTTGTGCCAGTGCTTTCCCCAACATGAGCAAGTCTATTCTTCATAAAACTAGTAGTCTCGCGGATGCTATATCTTTCCTCATAGTTGAACTTTAAAGACAATTTTTACATATGCATCCTTCCATACAAAGGATTTTCCTAGAATTTTCTAATATTGAGCATTCTTCTGTTAAGCGAGCAGCCACCATCTTTTTAGCTCATGAGTTCAAATTTATAATAAAAGAAGCCAATGAAATTTTTGAGCATTATAGGGTGGATGCCGGCCGTCCTCCCATGGAAGCAATCTTTTTTTATCAAGAAGACATTATGCGTTTACGGTCCTTAGATCATGTTGCTTTTAAAGAAAACCTTAGAAAAAAGGTTCCTACCGATGTTCTTGTTGATAGGATCTCTGAATTTAATGATAATTTTGCTATCCAGAATAATGGGTTGGGTTTTCCCTTGAACAAAGACTCATGACTTTTTGCCAAAAGAATGCTTATAATGATGAATTGGTTGTGCAATATGAGGGGCCAAATGAGGAACCAATACCTCCCGAGCTTGATCTTGGGGAATTTTGTCCCATTAAATTTAGCCCTTTTGATTACTTTTGCTTGCCACAAATAAAACTTGCTGCTGAACGTAGGGAGTATGAGATGAGTTTTCACGATTTACCTTATCATTATCATGGCAACACCTAGATCTATCCTCGCTTTTATGCCTAGCTAGGGGCGTTCAACGATAGCGTTTTTTGGGAGGCAACCCGATTTTATTTTTATTCCTTGCTTTTTGTTCCTTTTTAGTAATAGATAATTTATCTAGCCTCTGTTTTGGTTGTGTTTTTTTGTGTTTAATTAGTGTTTGTGACAAGTAGAACCGTTGGGAAGACTTGGGGAAAGTCTTTTTGATCTTGCTGTAAAAACAGAAACTTTAGCGCTCGCGAGAATTGCTGCCATTTTTTATTGGAGAGTGGTATTTAGTTAATTATTTTTGAATATGATTAATAGATAAATTCCTAACGTCCAGAAATTTATTTTAGAATTCTTGGGGTTCCAGAAGTTTGCGTTAGTTACAGATTACTACAGACTGTTCTGTTTTTGACAGTTTCCGGTTTTCGTGTGTTGTTTGCTTATTTTGATGAATCTATGGCTAGTAATGGAGTTTATAAACCATAGAGAAGTTGGAATACAGTAGGTTTAACACCAATATAAATAAAGAATGAGTTCATTATAGTACCTTGAAGTGGTGTTTTCTTTTCTTTCACTAACGAAGCTCACGAGATTTTCTGTTAAGTTTTGTGTTGTGAAGTTTTCAAGTTTTGGGTAAAGTTTTGATGGAATATGGAACAAGGAGTGGAAAGAGCCTAAGCTTGGGGATTCCCAAGGCACCCCAAGGTAAAATCCAAGGACACCAAAAAGCCTAAGCTTGGGGATGCTCCGGAAGGCATCCCCTCTTTTGTCTTCCTTTATCGATAACTTTACTTGGAGCTATATTTTTATTCACCACATGATATGTGTTTTTCTTGGAGAGTCTTGTATGATTTGAGTCTTTGCCTTTTAGTTTACCACAATCATACTTTCTGTACACACCTTTCTAGAGGGACACACATGAATTGGAATTTATTAGAATACTCTATGTGCTTCACGTATATCTTTTGAGCTATATAGTTTTTCCTCTAGTGCTTCACTTATATCTTTTAGAGAACAGTGATGGTTTCATTTTATAGAAATAATTGATCTCTCATGCTTCACTTATATTATTTTGAGAGTCCTTTAGAACAGCATGGTAATTTTATTTTGATATTATAAAAAACTTTCATATAAGTGCATTGAATACTAAGAGAAGTTTGATACTTGACGATCATTTTGAGATATGGAGATAGTAATATTAAAGTTGTGCTAGTTGAGTAGTTGTGAATTTGAGAAATACTTGTGTTGAAGTTTGCAAGTCCCATAGCATGCAAGTATGGTAAACATTGTGTAACAAATTTGAAACATGAGGTGTTATTTGATTGTCTTCCTTATGAGTGGCGGTTGGGGACGAGCGATGGTCTTTTCCTACCAATCTATCCCCCTAGGAGCATGCGCATAATACTTGGTTTTTGATGACTTGTAGATTTTTGCAATAAGTATGTGAGTTCTTTATGACTAATGTTGAGTCCATGGATTATATGCACTCTCACCCTTCCATCATTGCTAGCCTATTCGGTACCGTGCATTGCCCTTTCTCACCCTGAGAGTTGGTGCAAACTTCGCCGGTGCATCCAAACCCCGTGATACGATACGCTCTATCACACATATACCTCCTTATATCTTCCTCAAAACAGCCACCATACCTACCTATTATGGCATTTCCATAGCCATTCCGAGATATATTGCCATGCAACTTTCCACCGTTCTGTTTATTATCACGCATCATCATTGTCATATTGCCTAGCATGATCATTTAGTTCACATCGTATCTGTGGCAAAGCCACCGTTCACAATTCTTTCATACATGTCACTCGTGAGTCATTGCACATCCCGGTACACCGCCGGAGGCATTCATATAGAGTCATATCTTGTTCTAGTATCGAGTTGTAATCATTGAGTTGTAAATAAATAGAAGTGTGATGATCATCATTAATAGATCATTGTCCCAAAAAAAGAGAAATGCAAAAAAAAGAAGGCCCAAAAAATATAAAAATAAAAGGGGCAATGCTACTATCCTTTTTTCCACACTTGTGCTTCAAAGTAGCACCATGATCTTTATGATAGAGAGTCTCTTGTTTTGTCATTTTCATATACTAGTGGGAATTTTTCATTGTAGAACTTGGCTTGTATATTCCAACAATGGGCCTCCTCAAGTGCCCTAGGTCTTCGTGAGCAAGCAAGTTGGATGCACACCCACTTAGTTTCTTTTGTTGAGCTTTCATACATTTATAGCTCTAGTGCATCCGTTGCATGGCAATCCCTACTCCTTGCATTGACATCAATTGATGGGCATCTCCCTAGCCCATTGATTAGCCACGTCAATGTGAGACTTTCTCCTTTTTGTCTTCTCCACATAACCCCCTTCATTATATTCTATTCCACCCATAGTGCTATATCCATGGCTCACGCTCATGTATTGCGTGAAAGTTGAAAAAAGTTTGAGATTACTAAAGTATGAAACAATTGCTTGGCTTGTCATCGGGGTTGTGCATGATGAGAGCATTCTTGTGTGACGAACATGGAGCATGACCAAACTATATGATTTTGTAGGGATGAACTTTCTTTGGCCATGTTATTTTGAGAAGACATGATTGCTTAGTTAGTATGCTTGAAGTATTATTATTTTTATGTCAATATTAAACTTTTATCTTGAATCTTTCGGATCTGAACATTCATGCCACAATAAAGAAAATTCCATTGAGAAATATGTTAGGAAGCATTCCACATCAAAAATTCTGTTTTTATTATTCACCTACTTGAGGACGAGCAGGAATTCAGCTTGGGGATGCTTGATACGTCTCCAACGTATCTATAATTTTTGATTGCTCCATGCTATTATATATTCTGTTTTGGATGTTTAATGGGCTTATTTATACACTTTTATATTATTTTTGGGACTAACCTATTAACCGGAGGCCCAACCCAAATTGTTGTTTTTTTTGCCTATTTTAGTGTTTCGCAGAAAAAGAATATCAAACGGAGTCCAAACGGAATGAAACCTTCGGGAGCGTGATTTTTGGAACAAAAGTTATCCAGAGGACTTGGAGTGGATGCCAAGAAACCAACAAGGAGGCCACGAGGCAGGGGCGCGCCCTCCACCCTCGTGGGCCCCTCATGGCTCCACTGACCTACTTCTTCCTCCTATATATACCTACGTACCCTGAAAACATCGAGGGGAACCATGAAAACCTAATTCCACCGCCACAACCTTCTGTACCCATGAGATCCCATCTTGGGGCCTTTTCCGGCGCTCCGCCGGAGGGGGCATTGATCACGGAGGGCTTCTACATCAACACCATAGCCTCTCCGATGATGTGTGGGTAGTTTACCTCAGACCTCCATAGATATTAGCTAGATGGCTTGTTCTCTCTCTTTGGATCTCAATACAAAGTTCGCCTCAATTCTCTTGGAGATCTATTCGATGTAATCTTCTCTTGCGGTGAGTTTGTCGAGATCCGATGAATTGTGGGTTTATGATCAAGATTATCTATGAGAAATATTTGAATCTTCTCTGAATTCTTTTATGTATGATTGGTTATCTTTGCAAGTCTCTTTGAATTTTCAGTTTGGTTTGGCCTACTAGATTGATCTTTCTTGCAATGGGAGAAGTGCTTAGCTGTGGGTTCAATCTTGCGGTGCTCGATCCCAGTAACAGCAAGGGAAACAACACGTATTGTATTGTTGCCATCGAGGATAAAAAGATGGGGTTTATATCATATTGCATGAGTTTATCCCTCTACATCTTGTCATCTTGCTTAAAGCGTTACTCCGTTCTTATGAACTTAATACTCTAGATGGATGCTGGATAGCGGTCGATGTGTGGAGTAATAGTAGTAGATGCAGGAAGGAGTCAGTCTACTTGCCACGGACATGATGCCTATATAGATGATCATACCTAGATATTCTCATAACTATGCTCAATTCTATCAATTGCTCGACAGTAATTTGTTCACCCACCATAATACTTATACTATCTTGAGAGAAGCCACTAGTGAAACCTATGGCCCCGGGTCTATCTTCCATCATATTAATCTTCCATCAACTAGCTATTTCTGGCACGGTTTATTTTTGCAATCTTTACTTTCAATCTATATCATAAAAATACCAAAAAAATTTATCTTATTATTATTATCTCTATCAGATCTCACTCTTGCAAGTGGCTATGAAGGGATTGACAACCCCTTTATCACGTTGGTTGCGAGGTTCTTATTTGTTTGTGTAGGTACAAGGTGACTCACGCGTGGTCTCCTACTGGATTGATACCTTGGTTCTCAAAAACTGAGGGAAATACTTACACTGCTTTGCTGCATCACCCTTTCCTCTTCAAGGGAAAACCAACACATGCTCAAGAGGTAGCAAGAAGGATTTCATTCTCACCCTTTCCCCTTTCTTCATGGTGTATGGCGCTGAAGCCGTGCTTCCGAGCGACTTGTTGCACAACGCTCCCCGAGTGGAACTTTTCTCAGAAGCTGAAGCTGAACAAGCACGCCAAGACGCAGTTGATCTCTTGGAGGAAGAACGTGAGATGGCCTTGATCAGGTCGACCATCTACCAGCAAGACTTGCGTCGATTCCATGCCCGTAATGTCAGAGGTCAAGCATTCCAAGAAGGAGATCTTGTACTCCGAGTACATCAGAAACGACCTCACAAGCTTGCTCCGGCCTAGGAAGGTCCCCTCATCATCACCAAGGTGTTCCACAACGGGGCGTATCACCTCTACAACGTAGCTACGAAGAAAGATGTGCCATGCTCGTGGAATGCAGATCTACTCCACCGTTTTTATACCTAAACTCTCGAGTCGATGAGTTGTAATAAGAATCATTCGGTTTGCTTATCAAAGACAAGATTTTTGCAGTATCTTGACGATTGTTCCAAACACATGTGTTCAAATCCCCCAGTGGGTGGATTAGCCGTGAACCCGATTCGCCTAAGTTAAAAACTACTCCGAGTGGAGAGAAATCCTCCCACTCGGGGGCTTAGCCGCGAACCTGATTCGCCTAAGTTAAAAACTACTCCGAGTGGAGAGCAATCCTCCCACTCGGGGGCTTAGCCGCAACCCCGTAATCTCCTAAGTTAAAAAATACTCCGAGTGGAGAGCAATCGTCCCACTCGGGGGCTTAGCCGCGACCCCGTAAGCGCCTAAGTTAAAAAAAATCCTCCGAGTGAAGAGCAATCCTCTAACTTGGGGGCTTAGCCGCGACCCCGTAATCGCCTAAGTAAAAAACTACTCTGAGTGGAGAGCAATCCTCTCACTCGGGGGCTTAGTCGCGAACCCGATTCGCCTAAGTTAAAAACTACTCCGAGTGGAGAGCAATCCTCCCAATCGGGGACTTAGCCGCGAGCTCGATTCATCTAAGTTAAAAACTACTCCGAGCGGAGAGCAATCCTCCCACTCGGGGACTTAGCCGTGAACCCGATTCGCCTAAGTTAAAAACTACTTGGAGTGGAGAGCAATCCTCCCACTCGGGAGCTTACCCGCGACCCCGTAATCGCCTAAGTTAAAAAATCCTCCGAGTGAAGAGCAATCCCCTCACTCGGGGGCTTAGTGGCGACCCCGTAATCGCCTAAGTAAAAAACTACTCCGAGTGGAGAGCAATCCTCTCACTCAGGGGCTTAGCCACGAACCCGATTCGCCTAAGTTAAAAACTACTCCGAGTGGAGAGCAATCCTCCCACTCAGGGACTTAGCCGCAAACTCGATTCGCCTAAGCTAAAAACTACTCCAAGTAGAGAGCAATCCTCCCACTCGGGAGCTTAGCCACGACCCCGTAATCGCCTAAGTTCAAAAAAAAAATCCTCCGAGTGAAGAGCAATCCTCTCACTCGGGGGCTTAGCCGCGATCCCGATTCGCCTAAGTTAAAAACTACTCCGAGTGGAGAGCAATCCTCCCACTCGGGGGCTTAGCTGTGAACCCGATTCGCCTAAGTTAAAAACTACTCTGAGTGGAGAGCAATCCTCCCACTCGGAGGCTTAGCCACGACCCCGTAATCGCCTAAGTTAAAAACCATTCCGAGTGGGGAGCAACCCTCCCACTCGGAAGCTTAGCTGCGACCCGTAATCGCCTAAGTTAGAAAACCACTTCGGAGTGGAAAGCGATCCTCCCACTCGTCAGCGCTGCGCCACAAGTACAACGTCCGCTCCATCCTAATCCGTCAGGACGAAGCAGTGCAGGTCGTGTGCAACACCTAGTGCTCTCTCCCATGGTCCTCTCGACGGAGCGGCGTCACAAGTACAATGTGCACTCCATCCCGATCCGCAAGGGCGATGAGGTGCAGGTCATGTGTAGCACCTAGTGCTCTTGCTCATGACCCTCTCGACAGAGCTATGTCACAAGTACAATGAACGCTCCATCCTGATCCGCAAGGACGACGAAGTGCAGGTCGTGTGTAGCACATAGTGCTCATGCCGACAACCCTCTCATCGAAGCTTCGTCACAAATACATCATCTATTCTGAGTGAAGAATCAAGATTCAATCGGAATTAAAAGATTTGATAGCGGTAAAAGCAAAGCAACCATCTTGAATGGAAAAATCAAGTTCAGATAAATCCAGCAAGGTCCAGAATCACGAACGGCAGTACTCGGGCGTCAGGCCCGAAGGAGTTTAACGGTTATAAAATCACTCGGCATTCCGAGGCAAATAAAAGTGAGGCTTAAAGTTTGTTCACTCGGCAGGAGGAGGGCTAGCTGGCTCGATGAACTCGTTCAGGTCGATTCCATCAGCAATACGAGTGGCAGCGTCGATGAAGGTCTCCATGAAGGACTGGAAGTTATGTCTCTTGGTATTGGCAACCTTGAGGGTGTAACATCCCAATTTTCAATTTGGATGTTATACATAGGTCATCATATGCATATCATATTTTATTTGCATTTTGGTTGTGATCCTAGAAATCTTAAGCAACTCAAGGACCAAGGAGAGAGTTGGAGATTTCATTTATTTTCATATTTGAATTTTCTCAAATTTGAAAAGAGGATCAATTTGATTTTAATAATTTTTCTCTCCGAAATATTTCCAATATTAAAATAAATGAGAGGAGATAAAATGAATTCTCCAAAATCAGAGGGGAATATTGGAGGGAAAATATTAAAATTAAATAAATATTTGGTTTGGAATTTTATTGCTATTTTATTTGAATTAGAAAAATATGCATTTTTCAAAACTGCATTATTAGGCCAGAAAAATGTTCACATTGTTCTAAATTTTTTATTTAGACGGTGAAAATTGTTTTTGGGATTTTTTAGGATTTTTTATTTTATTAGGATTTTTTCGGTGGAATTTATGAAAAAAAAGTTTCCGCCAGCTCGCGCCAACCGTCTCCGCGCCGTGCTGCCGTGCCGTCGGCGGACTCGGCTTGGAGTCCGGACCGGACTCCGCAGCCGCCGCCCCCTTCCGCAAGCCGCGCCGCCCCCTCAGAGGCTTTATAAGCCATCCCCAGCCCCTATCACCACCATCACCGCTACCCGCCGCAGCAGCCGCCACCGTCGCTTCTTGTCGCTGCCGCCGCAGCCCCGCGCCGCTCCCGCCGTGCCGTCGCCTCCCCACTGACCCCGCCGCCGCCGCCCAGCCGGAGCCTCGCCACCGGATCCCGTCGTCCGGCCGCCGTTCTTTTCCGAGGAACCGATAGAAAAACCGCCGCCGCGCGGTTTTCTTTTTGTTTTTTTGTTAGGATCGGTTAGATCGGTTTTTTGGTTTTGCTAATTAGCGGACGTTCGCCTGAATGCCTCTGTTAGCGAACGCGTTCATTCGTTTGTCCCTGGTAACGAACGTTCGTTCGTTTGTCTTTTTCTTTTATTTTATTTTCGGCTAGGGACCTATCCATGATTATTTTTATCGCAGATTAGCCCCTGATCTTCGAATGCCCGCAATTTTTGAACCGTTTGTCCAAATCCAGTGAAACCAACGCCAAAATCTTCATCCCGAACCCCTCTTTCCAGTTAACCAACTTGAACATGATTTTGACAATTTAAAATTTGGTTTCAAGAAGATTTGAATTCGAATTTCTTTTGACCATAGTTTGAGTTTCGTAGCTCCGATTTGATTGATTCTTTTTGCAAATCGAAGCTCTTCAGCTGAACTTTCAGCTTGGACTTTCTCATCTAAGTTGTACCCTTGCATCTATGCTTGAGTGCTTATGTATGCTATTTTTTGTTTGCGATAGAGTTTTCGGAGTGCGAAGCGTGCTACTACGAGTCTCTAGGGTTTTCAGGTCGTCAGCAAGGCAAGTAACACTTTTGATCATACCCTTTATTACCCAGTTTTTCTGCATTAGTTCCAATCCTCAAACATTGTGTAAGTAGGATCTGCTTAACTTGGGGGTTTTGGGAAGTAGTGATGAGGTAGAACCTATTGCCCTTTTTATATCAAACCATGGGAGTTACTTCTACGTTATGCTTATATTGCTATGCTATGCTCGTAGACGTGGTTTGGTTGAGAGTATCCATGACATATGTCAGGGTAGATAAATAATGGTAGACTTAAGGTGGCTACTTTAGTACACATCTGGGTGGATTGGTTGAGGCACCCTGGAGCACCCAGTGGTTGTCTGGGCACCTGGAGCAATCCAGAGTTGTCATGGGATATCCCGGAGTACCCGTGTGATCATCCTACGGTTTGCCACTGATGACCCACAAGTATAGGCGATCTATCGTAGTCCTTTCAATAAGTAAGAGTGTCGAACCCAACGAGGAGCAGAAGGAAATGATAAGCGGTTTTCAGCAAGGTATTCTCTGCAAGCACTGAAATTATCGGTAAAAGATAGTTTTGTGATAAGATAATTTGTAACGAATAACAAGTAATAAAAGTAAATAAGGTGCAGCACGATGGACCAATACATTTTGTAGCAAAGGACAAGCCTGGACAAACTCTTATATGAAGGAAAGCGCTCCCGAGGACATATGGGAATTGTCGTCAAGCTAGTTTTCATCACGTTCACATGATTCGCGTTCGGTACTTTGATAATTTGATATGTGGGTGGACCGGTGCTTGGGTGTTGTCCTTACTTGGACAAGCATCCCACTTATGATTAACCCCATTGCAAGCATCCGCAACTACAACAGACGTATTAAGGTAAACCTAACCATAGCATGAAACATATTGTAACGCCCCATATGTAACCTGCCATATTTGTATTCCAACTCTTGCCATTTCCGACACTAAGTTATGATATTTCCTCGTTGTTGGGTTTTGTCTTCGTGTTGCTTTTGTCTTTGTCATGCATCTCATATCATGTCAGCATGTGCATCGCATTTGCATACGTGTTCGTCTCATGCATCCGAGCATTTTCCCTGTTGTCTGTTTTGCATTCCGGCGCTCCTATGTCCTACTGTGTCCCCTTTTATCTCTTTTCGTGTGCGGGTATTAAACATTCTCGGATTGGACCAATACTTTCCAAGCAGCCTTGGTTTACTACCGGTAGACCGCCTGTCAAGTTTCGTCCCATTTGGACTTCGTTTGATACTCCAACGGTTAACCGAGGGACCGTAAAGGCCTCGTGTGTGTTGCAGGCCAACACCTCTCCAAAGTGGCCCAAAACCCACCTAAAACCCCTTCATCATCTCGGTCGTTCGATCACGATCGCGTGGCCGAAAACTATGCTCAATTTGGAGCCTCCTAGCTCCTTCTATGTATAAAAAGGCATCTCCCCCGAAAATCCCACATCCACTCCAACCCTAACCCTAGCCCCGCTCCCTCCGCGCGCCGGACACGTCCTGTCCGCGCCGGACAACTCGCCGCCGCCACTCCCACGCCACCACATGTCTAGCGCCGCCCCACATTGCCGTCGGCCCGCCGAGCCCAGGGCGGGCCCCTGAGGCCCATCCGCTGCCGCTCGCCCGCGGGAGACCCGCGCCCCGAGCCGCCGCCCGACTCCCTCCGCCTCGCCACCTTCTTCGTTGCTGGCCGCCGCCACCATCGCCGGGTCGCCGGTCGCCGTCCGCCGCGACCGCCGCCCGGAGCTCGCCACGCTGTCCTCCTTCCTCTACTCCGGCCTCCACCGCCTCCTTCCTCTACTCCGGCGACCTCGAGTACTGTTCCGGCGAGATTTCGATGGACCTCGATCCGCGTGCCCCCGATCCAGATATGAAAATATTAGGGTTGACCTCATTTTTGCCCTAAGTTTTCAGTATTTTTAGCATATTTCATCATGTCATAACTTTGCACCCATAGCTCCGTTTTGGGCGTGTAGCATATCAAATTGTTCGTCTCGATGTGCACTTCATTTCATTCCATTGCACCATGTTCATTTGAGTCCATCTTGATGCCCTAAATGCTGTTGCAAGAGTGCTATGTAATGTTAGTTTTAGATTCTTAGCAGATATTGGACCTTTGTCATTTTTGCCATGTTTAATGTGTGCCTCCTATGAACTTGAGCCCTACATGTGTTTTGTTATATGCCATGCCATCTTTATAGGGGTGTATGCCATGTATTTTTGTGATCATTGTGGTGACTAGCACAAGCATGCAAAGTAGCTCTCGTGATGTTGCTGATTTCAAGGACATAGAATTCTTCGAAGTCTTTTCCCTAATGATATTTTTATGCCATGTATTCATGTTGCTACAAAGTGATCCATGCCTCTTTTGAGCATGTTCAGTAAGGATGATTTCGAGATATTGTTATGCTCTATCCATCCATGTCTTTGTTTGCAATTATGGAGAGCCCTAGCATGACTCAATCATGCTCTACTTTTGCTATAAAATGTTCCTGGCAGATTGTTTACATGTTAATCAATTTTGCCGAGGTTGTTGTAGTTGATCCGTGCATGCTATGAGAGTGTTCTTTTCAGGGTTAGCTTATTTATCATGTCTACTTGCTGGGTGTATGCTTAGTTTGTCACGCAATGCCTTGTGGTGAGTGCATCGAGCTCGTAAACATGCCTACGTAAATCTGTTTTGCCATGTTCCAATTTTCTGCTAAGTCTGAATCTGTTAACGAAACTTGCTATGTTTACATGGGTGCCATTGTATTTTTTGATCCCTTTTGGCTTATGGTCAGTAAGGGACTTTTGTTATATGCTTTGTGTAGTTTCATGCCATGCCTTGCTTTGCCATGTTATGTTCCTGTAGCATGTTGATATCTTGCTCTAAACATTGCTTCCTGATATTAATTCCTGACATGTTATTTTCAGTAAGTCTGTGAACCTGATATCTTTTGCACTTTTTCCATGCTTGTTTGAACCTGTTATTGATTGATTTAGCCGTAGCTCAGTGTTCATCTTTTGACAAGAATCTTGAGTGGATCACTGCCATGTGCTTTGTTGTTATGTTAGAGTGCAGTAGCTTGTTGTTCTTGATGCATTTAGATGGCCTCGTGCTGTTAATCGCAGCATTGTGCCTTTATTGTTTTGCTTACCATTTGCAAACCGTGCATCCGATTCCGGTGATCTTTATATCGATTTCGACTGAAATCCACTCATCTTTCCAGCGGCACTCTTGGTCTTCCAAGTTGAGGCCTGGTTCAATCTTTCCTTTCCAAAGCATGCATATGCATTGCATATTACATCCCGCATATCATGCCATGTTTTGCATCATGTTGCTTGCGCATTGCACCGTGGTTGATTGTGTCTCCCTTTGCTTGTGTTCTTGCTTTGGGTAGAGCCGGGAGACGAGTACGTGACCGAGGAACCCGTTGAGTACGCTAACGAGGATCAAGCTTTCGTCAACTCAGAGAACTTTGCAGGCAAGATGACCATACCCTCGAAATCACTTCTATCTTTGCTTGCTAGATGCTCGCTCTATTGCTATGCCTATGATATGATACCCACCACATGCTTTATCATGCCTCCCATATTGCCATGTCAAACCTCTAACCCACCTTGTCCTAGCAAACCGTTGTTTGGCTATGTTACCGCTTTGCTCAGTCCCTCTTATAGCGTTGCTAGTTGCAGGTGAAGATTGGAGTTTTTTCCTTGTTGGAACATGTTTATTGTTGGGATATCATTATTATATCTTGTCTATTTTAATGCATCTATATACTTGGTAAAGGGTGGAAGGCTCAGCCTTATGCTTGGTGTTTTGTTCCACTCTTGCCTCCCTAGTTTCTGTCATACCGGTGTTATGTTCCTTGATTTTGCGTTCCTTACACGGTTGGGTTACAATGGGAATCCCTTGACAGTTCGACTTGAATAAAACTCCTCCAACAAGCCCAACCTTGGATTTGCCATTCACCACCTATCCTCTTTTTCCCTTGGGTTCCGCGGACTCAAGGGTCATATTTATGTTTAACCTCCTAGGCCAGTGCTCCTCTGAGTGTTGGTCCAAAACAGAGCCACTTGCAGCGCCACCTCGGGGAAACTTGAGGGTTGGTTTTAGTTGTACGTAGTGTTTATCCGGTGTGCCCTGAGAACGAGATATGTGCAGCTCCTATCGGGATTTGTCGGCATAGCGGGTGGTCTTGCTGGACTTGTTTATCATTGTCGAGATGTCTTGTAACCGGGATTCCGAGTCTGATCGGGTTGTCTTGGGAGAAGGAATATCCTTCATTGACCGTGAGAGCTTGTGATGGCAAAGTTGGGACACCCCTGCAGGGATTTGAACTTTCGAAAGCCGTGCCCGCGGTTATGGGCAGATGAGAATTTGTTAATGTCCGGTTGTAGAAAACCTGAAACTTAACTTATTTAAAATGGATCAACAGCGTGTGTAGCCATGATGGTCTCTTTTCGGCGGTGTCCGGGAAGAGAACACGGTCTCATGTTATGCTTGAACGTAGGTTATTCTAGGATCACTTCTTGATCATAGTTTCTCGACCATGCCTTGCCTTCTCTTCTAGCTCTCATTTGCGTATGTTAGCCACCATATATGCTAGTGCTTGCTGCAGCTCCACCTCATACCTTTTCCCTACCTATAAGCTTAAATAGTCTTGATCGCAAGGGTGTGAGATTGCTGAGTCCCCGTGACTCACAGATTACCTCCAAAACCAGATGCAGGGACCGATGATACCGTTGCAGGAGATACGACTGAGCTCAAGTGGGAGTTCGATGAGGACATAGGACGATACTATGTTTCCTTTCCAGACAATCAGTAGTGGAGCCCAGTTGGGGCGATCGGGGACATTATGCATTTGGGGTTATCTTTATTTTGGTTCCGTAGTCGGACCTTGATTGTATCTGGATGATTGTAATGTTATATGTATGCTATTGTGTGAAGTGGCGATTGTAAGCCAACTATGTACCTCTTTTCTTATCCAGTACATGGGAAGTGTTAAGATTACCCCTCTTGCAACATTGCTTACAACGCGGTTATGCCTCTAAGTCGTGCTCCGACACGTGGGAGATATAGCCGCATCGTGGGCGTTACAAGTTGGTAATCAGAGCCTTCCCCGACTTAAGAGCCCCCCGCTTGATCGAATCGCTAGCGTTGTTGAGTCTAGAAAAATGTTTTGAGTCTTTTAGGATTATATATATATATATCGGAGAGTAGGAATCTTTTTACTCCTCAGTCCCTTCGTCGCTCTGGTGAGGCATCCTGACGTAGAGTTTTGACTCTTCTCTTCTCAAATTTCACTAATTTTTTTTAGGATCACGCGAGTATCTTGGAATCGTTTCAATGGTTTTGTGACGAGAACATTGTTCTTGGTGCCTCCTGACATTTAGGGGTTGTGGCAGTGTCCCGGGGAGTTGAGCTCCGAGGTGTTGTCGTCACAATTTTGTCGTTGCAGTTCTGGAATACCTGAGTTGCACCGACATCAAAAATCTCTTTTATGCAGTTGTTGATGAGATAACCTCGACGCCACCCAGTACTGGGGCGGGAGTTCAGGAGTATTGCCATAACTCGTATAACGGATGCTTTTCGAAGGTTGAGGTAAATGATTTCCGAAGGTTTCTTGGTTATGTGTTGAAGGATGGATACAGCTGGATGTAGGATTTGCTAGTTTTGAGTGAGATATTATGCTTCCCCTGTATCCCCAACACCTGATTGCATAACCGGGAAAATTTCGGGAGTTTCATAGGTGGGAATTCATGTAGCTCTAGTTTTTCTTCCGCGGATATTTGGTTTGTGATTGGGTAATCCTTACCAGGTATTTGTTCATGTCCGTACCTTGTTGTTTTATTCATCTACCTGTATCTAAGTGGCTTCTCAATTTATGGAAGTGTGACCATTTAATTTGGAATTCATTCGTTCATTCTTGTTCAAATGTTAAGACTATATGTTGCAATTTCGATCCATTTGATTCAGCTTGAATATATGTCTGTCAAGATGCTAACGGATGTCACCCTCTTCAGGATGGCTCCTCCAATGCGTCTGAATCTGGGCCCGCCGCCACCACCTCCACCTCCGGAGGCATGGCAAGCTGTGATGGCCGCTACCAACGCCAACACGCAGATGCTTATGCAACTCTTGCAAGAGTGCAACCAAGGAAATCAAGGCCATGGCAACAATCGGAATCAGTTTGCTACACTCAACCAGTTCCTTGCAAACCAGCCAAAGACATTCAGTAACTGTGTCGAGGCCACAGACGCTGATGATTGGCTCGTGGATATCTGCAAACATTTCGAGTGCAGCAATGTCAGGCTTGAGGACTTTGTCAAGTTTGCTTCGTTCCAACTCAAAGACCAAGCTGTAGAGTGGTATCAGCAATACAAAGATTCCAAAGGAGCTCGTGTGATTACCTGGGATGAATTCTACCAAGACATCAAAGCTCACCACATTCCTCAGAGTGTTGTTGAGAGCAAGCGTGAGGAGTTCCGCAATCTGAAGCAAGGCAGCTTGTCTATTTACCAGTACAACATCATGTTCCAGAAGCTCGTTCGTTTCGCTAAGCAAGACGTCCCTGACGAGAAGAGGATGATTTATCAGTTCAGAGGTGGCCTTAGAGAAGATCTGCAACTAGCTCTCGTGCTTTTTGAGCCGAAGAAGTACGATGAGTTTTACAACATGGCACTGAAGCAAGAGACTGCTCAGCTCAAGTGCGATGCTTCCAAGAAACGAGTCAGGGATGCAACTCCTTCTTCCTCAACTCAAGTGACAACTAAGCAGCAAAAGTATTGGTTGCCTCCTCCTCCGTTTCGTCAGCCTTATCAGCAGAAGAGCAAAGGTGGCAATGGATCTTCCCACCCACCCAACCCAGGCTTTCAGAACAAGACTTCGTCTCATGCTCCAAGATCAAGTGCTCCGTATCACCGTCTGCTTTCAAAGGTCACGTGCAACAAGTGTCAGCAGAAGGGTCACTATGCAAACAAATGCTTCAACCAGAGGCGTCTTCCTCCTCCTCCTCCTGTGAGATCTGCCAGCATCGCAGTGGTCAAGCATAATCCCAAGCATGCCAAGGTCAACATGATGAACGCAGCTCAGGCAGAGGACTCGTCAGATCTGATCATGGGTAACCTTCCTGTTAACGATATTCCTGCAAAAGTTCTTTTTGATACTGGTGCATCACTTTCTTTCATTTCAAGACCTTTTGTTGCCAAGCATGAATTTGTGACCGAAAAGATTCCTTTCCCGTTGAAGATTGTGCCCCCGGGCAAGCAAATGACATCTAACAATTGCGTCCCGGATGTTACTATCACGTTGGGCGACTATGAGTTTCTGTCCTCTCTAGTGGTTCTTGGTAACTCAGATATTGATCTTATTCTCGGAATGGACTGGCTTTCTAAGCACAAGGCTCAGCTTGATTGTGCTGCTAGGCAGATTCAATTGACACATTCGTCTAAGGATGTAATCGTCTTTGCCGCTCGTGATGATACCATTCGACTGTTTTTTCTCAACGAGAAGGGCGAGTTGGATGCCATCTCTCAGATTCCAGTCGTTTGTGAATATCAAGACGTCTTTCCAGAAGAGCTTCCAGGGATGCCTCCTCACCGGCCAGTTGAATTCGTCATCGATCTTGAGCCTGGCACGGAACCTGTTTGCGAACGTCCTTATAAGCTTGGACCTGAAGAGTTGATGGAGCTAAAGAAACAACTCGATATTCAAGAACGTATGGGTCTCATCTGACCAAGTTCTTCTCCATGGGGTTGTGGTGTTCTTTTTGTTAAGAAGAAGGATGGAACGGACCGACTTTGTGTCGACTACCGTCCATTGAACAAGAAGACCATAAAGAACAAGTACCCACTTCCCAACATCAATGAGCTTTTCGAACAACTCAAAGGTGCTCAAGTATTCTCCAAGCTTGACCTCTGTATGGGCTATCATCAGATTCGCATTCGTGAAGAAGATATCCCCAAGACAGCATTCAGAACAAGCTATGGTTCATATGAATACACTGTCATGTCTTTCGGCCTTGTCAATGCTCTTCCAACATTCTCTCGCATGATGAACTTCTTCTTCAACGCCTACAAAAATGACTTAGTTTTGGTCTATCTCGATGACATTTTGGTCTTTTCCAAGAACAAGGAGGGTCATGCCAAGCATTTGAGATTGGTGCTGGACAAACTCAGAGAACATCAGTTCTATGCGAAGTTTTCTAAGTGCGAGTTTTGTATCGATGAGGTTCTCTACCTTGGGAATATCATCTCCGCCAAGGGCATAGCTGTTAATCCTGAGAAGGTGTCTGCAATTGTGAATTGGGAACCACCTCAGAATGTGAAGCAACTCCGCAGCTTCCTTGGGATCGCAAGCTATTGTCGAAGGTTCGTTGAGAACTTCTCTAAGATTGTGAAGCCTCTTTCCAACCTCCTCCAGAAGCATGTGAAGTATGTCTGGTCGCCTGAATGTGACATCGCTTTCAACACCCTGAAAGAGAAGTTAGTCACAGCTCTAGTTCTGACTCCTCCTGCTGAATCCAAACCATTCGAGGTTTTCTGTGATGCTTCCCTTCAAGGTCTCGGTGCAGTGTTGATGCAAGAGAAGAAAGTTGTGGCCTATACCTCTCGCCAGTTGAAGCCCAACGAAAAGAACTACCCCACTCATGACTTCGAGTTGGCGGCAGTTGTCCATGCTCTTTTAACATGGAGACATCTCTTGTTGGGAAGGAAAGTGGACATCTTCACTGATCATAAGAGTCTCAAGTACATCTTCACTCAGCACAACCTCAACCTCAGGCAGACTCGTTGGGTCGAAATGACTCAAGAGTATAATCTGAGTATTGAATATACTCCAGGCAAGGCCAATGTCATTGCTGATGCATTGAGCAGGAAGGCTTACTTCAACAGTTTGATTATCAAGCCCTACCAACCAGAGCTTTGTGAAGCTTTCCACAAACTTAATCTCCAAGTTGTTCCTCAAGGTTTCCTTGCCAACCTCCAAGTCTCTCCTACTTTGGAAGATCATATTCGCGAGGCTCAACTTCTTGATGCTATGGTGAAGAAGGTGAAGATTGGGATTGCCAAGAGTCAACCCAAGTACAAGTGCTATTGTCTTGATGACAAGGATACTCTATTCTTCGAGGATCGCATTGTTGTTCCTAAAGGTGACCTTCGTAAAATCATTATGAACGAGGCTCACAATTCACTCCTCTCTATTCACCCTGGAAGTACAAAGATGTACCATGACCTCAAGCAGTCGTATTGGTGGACTCGAATGAAGCGCGAGATTGCGCAGTTCGTGAATGAATGTGATGTCTGCAGAAGAGTGAAAGCAGAACACCAACGGCCAGCTGGTCTCCTCCAACCTCTTGCCATTCCAGAATGGAAGTTTGACCATATTGAGATGGACTTCGTGACTGGATTTCCAAAGTCCAAGCATGGCAATGATGCTATCTTCATTATCATCGACAAGCTCACTAAAGTGGCTCATTTTCTTCCTATCAAAGAATCTATCACGGCATCTCAGTTGGCAGAGCTATATACCTCCAGGATTGTCTCTCTACACGGCATTCCGTAGTTGATATCTTTGGATCTGGAAGCATCTTCACCTCTAAGTCCTGGGATTCTTTTCAGAAGGCCATGGGTACCAGCATTCGCTTCAGCACAGCCTTTCATCCTCAAACTAGTGGCCAAGTCGAGCGAGTCAATCAAATTCTTGAAGATATGCTCAGGGCTTGTGTCATTTCTTTCGGTATGAAGTGGGAAGATTTTCTTCCATATGCCGAGTTCTCCTACAACAACAGCTTCCAAGCGAGTTCGGGCAAGGCCCATTCGGGATTCTCTATGGCAGAAAGTGCCGTACTCCTCTTAATTGGTCAAAGACTGGAGAACGCCAACTTCTTGGCAATGACTTGATCACAGAGGCTGATGAAATGTGCAAAGTCATTCATGAAAATCTCAAAGCCACGCAATCGCACTAGAACAGTTACTATGATAGCAAGCACTGTGACTTGTCTTTCAAGATCGGAGACCATGTCTACCTCCGCGTCTCTCCAATGAAAGGTACTCGTTGCTTCGGTATCAAAGGGAAGCTTGCCCCTAGATACATGGGTCCTTTAAAGATCATTGGCAAAAGAGGCGACCTCGCCTATCAACTTGAGCTTCCATCCAACTTTGCAAATGTGCACGACGTGTTTTATGTGTCTCAGCTCTGCAACTGTTTCAAGACTCCTGACCGCACCATCAACTTCGAAGAGATTGATCTCCAAGAAGATCTGTCTTATCATGAGCATCCCGTTGCTATTCTTGAAGAAACTGAGCACAAGACTCGCAACAAATCTATCAAATTCCTGAAAGTGAAGTGGTCACATCATTCCGACCGTGAAGACACCTGGGAACGCGAGGAACACCTCCGTTCTGAGTACCCGGAGTTTTTCCAGTCCTAGATCTCGGGACGAGATCCTTTCGTAGTGGTGGAGTGTTGTAACGCCCCATATGTAACCTGCCGTATTTGTATTCCAACTCTTGCCATTTCCGGCACTAAGTTATGATATTTCCTTGTTGTTGGGTTTTGTCTTCGTGTTGCTTTTGTCTTTGTCATGCATCTCATATCTTTTCATCATGTGCATCGCATTTGCATACGTGTTTGTCTCATGCATCCGAGCATTTTCCCCGTTGTCCGTTTTTCATTCCGGCGCTCCTATGTCCTCCGGTGTCCCCTTTTACCTCTTTTCGTGTGTGGGTATTAAACGTTCTCGGATTGAACCGAGACTTGCCAAGCGGCCTTGGTTTACTACCGGTAGACCGCCTGTCAAGTTTCGTGCCATTTGGACTTCGTTTGATACTCCAACGGTTAACCGAGGGACCGTAAAGGCCTCGTGTGTGTTGCAGTGCAACACCTCTCCAAAGTGGCCCAAAACCCACCTAAAACCCCTTCATCATCTCGGTCGTTCGATCACGATCGCGTGGCCGAAAACCGTGCTCAATTTGGAGCCTCCTAGCTCCTTCTATGTATAAAAAGGCATCTCCCCCGAAAATCCCGGATCCACTCCAACCCTAACCCTATCCCCGCTCCCTCCACGCGCCGGACACGTCTGGTCCGCGCCGGACAACTCGCGCCGCCACTCCCACGCTGCCACGTGTCCCGCGCCGCCCCACATCGCCGCCGGCCCGCCGAGCCCAGGGCGGGCCCCCGAGGCCCATCCGCCGCCGCTCGCCCGCGGGAGACCCGCGCCCCGAGCCACCGCCCGACTCCCTCCACCTCGCCGCCTACTTCGCTGCCGGCCGCCGCCACCATCGCCGAGCGCCGCCGCCATCGCCGGGTCGCTGCTCGCCGTCCACCGCGGAGCGTCGCCCGGAGCTCGCCGCGCCGTCCTCCTTCCTCTACTCCGGCCTCCACCGCCTCCTTCCTCTACTTCAGCGACCTCGAGTACTGTTTCGGCGAGATTCCGGTGGACCTCGATCCGCATGCCCCGGATCCAGATCTGAAAATATTAGGGTTGACCTCGTTGTTGCCCTAAGTTTTCAGTATTTTTTAGCATATATCATCATGTCATAACTTTGCACCTGTAGCTCCGTTTTGGGCGTGTAGCATATCAAATTGTTCGTCTCGATGTGCACTTCATTTCATTCCATTGCACCATGTTCATTTGAGTTCATATTGATGCCCTAAATGCTGTTGCAAGAGTGCTATGTAATGTTAGTTTCAGATTCTTAGCAGATATTGGACATTTGTCATTTTTGCCATGTTTAATGTGTGCCTCCTATGAACTTGAGCCCTACATGTGTTTTGTTATATGCCATGCCATCTTTACAGGGGTGTATGCCATGTATTTTTGTGATCATTGTGGTGACTAGCACAAGCATGCAAAGTAGCTCTCGTGATGTTGCTGATTTCAGGGACTTAGAATTCTTCTAAGTCTTTTCCCTGATGATATTTTTATGCCATGTATTCATGTTGCTACAGAGTGATCCCTGCCTATTTTGAGCATGCTCAGTAAGGATGATTTTGAGATATTGTTATGCTCTATCCATCCATGTCTTTGTTTGCAATTATGGAGAGCCCTAGCATGACTCAATCATGCTATACTTTTGCTATACAATGTTCCTGGCAGATTGTTTACATGTTAATCAATTTTGCCGAGGTTGTTGTAGTTGATCCGTGCATGCTATGAGAGTGTTCTTGTCATGGTTAGCTTATTTATCATGTCTACTTGCTGGGTGTATGCTTAGTTTGTCACGCAATGCCTTGTGGTGAGTGCATCGAGCTCGTAAACATGCCTACGTAAATCTGTTTTGCCATGTTCCAATTTTCTGCTAAGTCTGAATCTGTTAACGAAACTTGCTATGTTTACATGGGTGCCATTGTATTTTCTTATCCCTTTTGGCCTATGGTCAGTAAGAGACTTTTGTTATATGCTTTGTGTAGTTTCATGCCATGCCTTGCTTTGCCATGTTATGTTCCTGTAGCATGTTGATATCTTGCTCTAAACATTGCTTCCTGATGTTAATTCCTGACATGTTATTTTCACTAAGTCTGTGAACCTGATATCTTTTTCACTTTTGCTATGCTTGTTTGAACCTGTTATTGAGTGATTTAGCCGTAGCTCAGTGTTCATCTTTTGACAACAATCTTGAGTGGATCACTGCCATGTGCTTTGTTGTTATGTTAGAGTGCGGTAGCTTGTTGTTCTTGATGCATTTAGATGGCCTTGTGCTGTTAATCACAGCTTTGTGTCATTATTGTTTTGCTTGCCATTTACAAACCGTGCATTCGATTCCGGTGATCTTTATATCGATTTCGACTGAAATCCACTCATCTTTCCAGCGGCACTCTTGGTTTTCCAAGTTGAGGCCTGGTTCAATCTTTCCTTTCTGAAGCATGCATATGCATTGCATATTACATCCCGCATATCATGCCATGTTTTGCATCATGTTACTTGCGCATTGCACCGTGGTTGATTGTGTCTCCCTTTGCTTGTGTTCTTGTTTTGGGTAGAGCCGGGAGACGAGTACGTGATCGAGGAACCCGTTGAGTATGCTAAGGAGGATCAAGCTTTCGTCAACTCGAAGAACTTTGCAGGCAAGATGACCATACCCTCGAAATCACTTCTATCTTTGCTTGCTAGATGCTCGCTCTATTGCTATGCCTATGCTACGATACCCACCACATGCTTTATCATGCCTCCCGTATTGCCATGTCAAACCTCTAACCCACCTTGTCCTAGCAAACCGTTGTTTGGCTATGTTACCGCTTTGCTCAGCCCCTCTTATAGCGTTGCTAGTTGCAGGTGAAGATTGGAGTTTGTTCCTTGTTGGAACATGTTTATTGTTGGGATATCATTATTATATATTGTCTATTTCAATGCATCTATATACTTGGTAAAGGGTGGAAGGCTCGGCCTTATGCCTGGTGTTTTGTTCCACTCTTGCCGCCCTAGTTTCCGTCATACCGGTGTTATGTTCCTTGATTTTGCGTTCCTTACATGGTTGGGTTATAATGGGAACCCCTTGACAGTTCGCCTTGAATAAAACTCCTCCAGCAAGGCCCAACCTTGGATTTACCATTCGCCACCTAGCCTCTTTTTCCCTTGGGTTCCGCGAACTCAAGGGTCATCTTTATGTTTAACCCCACGGGCCAGTGCTCCTCTGAGTGTTGGTCCAAAACAGAGCCACTTGCAGAGCCACCTCGGGGAAACTTGAGGGTTGGTTTTAGTTGTACGTAGTGTTCATCCGGCGTGCCCTGAGAACGAGATATGTGAAGCTCCTATCGGGATTTGTCGGCACAACGGGTGGTCTTGCTGGACTTGTTTTACCATTGTCGAGATGTCTTGTAACCGGGATTCCGAGTCTGATCGGGTTGTCTTGGGAGAAGGAATATCCTTCGTTGACCGTGGGAGCTGGTGATGGGCTAAGTTGGGACACCCCTGCAGGGATTTGAACTTTCGAAAGTCGTGCCCGTGGTTATGGGCAGATGGGAATTTGTTAATGTCCGGTTGTAGAAAACCTGAAACTTAACTTATTTAAAATGGATCAACAGCATGTGTAGCCATGATGATCTCCTTTCGGCGGATTCCGAGAAGAGAACACGGTCTCGTGTTATGCTTGAACGTAGGTTGTTCTAGGATCACTTCTTGATCATAGTTTCTCGACCGTGCCTTGCCTTCTCTTCTCGCTCTCATTTGCGTATGTTAGCCACCATATATGCTAGTGCTTGTTGCAGCTCCACCTCATACCTTTTCCCTACCTATAAGCTTAAATAGTCTTGATCGCAAGGGTGTGAGATTGCTGAGTCCCCGTGACTCACATATTACTTCCAAAACCAGATGCAAGGACCGATGATACCGTTCCAGGAGATACGACTGAGCTCAAGTGGGAGTTCGATGAGGACACAGGACGATACTACGTTTCCTTTCCAGACGATCAGTAGTGGAGCCCAGTTGGGGCGATTGGGGACATTATGCATTTGGGGTTGTCTTTAGTTTGGTTCCATAGTCGGACCTTGATTGTATCTGGATGATTGTAATGTTATGTTTATGCTATTGTGTGAAGTGGCGATTGTAAGCCAACTATGTACCTCTTTTCTTATTCAGTACATGGGATGTGTTAAGATTACCCCTCTTGCAACATTGCTTACAATGCGGTTATGCCTCTAAGTCATGCTCCGACACATGGGAGATATAGGAGCATCGTGGGCGTTACACATATGGATCCAAATCAGCCCCTTACGAAGCAACACATAAACTAGGGTTTAAGCTTCTGTCACTCTAGCAACCCATCATCTACTTATTACTTCCCAATGCCTTCCTCTAGGCCCAAACAATGGTGAAGTGTCATGTAGTCGACGTTCACATAACACCACTAGAGGAAACACAACATAGATCTCATCAAAATATCAAACGAATACCAAATTCACATGACTACTTATAGCAAGACTTCTCCCATGTCCTCAGGAACAAATGTAACTACTCACAAAGCATAATCATGTTCATAATAGAGGGGTATTAATATGCATAATGGATCTGAACATATGATCTTCCACCAAGTAAACCAAGTAGCATCAACTACAAGGAGTAATCAACACTACTAGCAACCCACAGGTACCAATCTGAGGTTTGGATACAAAGATTGGATACAAGAGATGAACTAGGGTTTGAGATCAGATGGTGCTGGTGAAGATGTTGATGGAGATTGACCCCCTCCCAATGAGAGGATTGTTGGTGATGACGACGGTGATGATTTCCCCCTCCCGGAGGGAAGTTTCCCCGGCAGAACAGCTCCGCCGGAGCCCTAGATTGGTTCCGCCAAGGTTCCACCTCGTGGCGGCGGAGTTTCGTCCCGTGAGCTAGCTTATTATTTTTTCTCGGACGAAAGACCTCATATAGCAGAAGATGGGCATCGGAGGGCCACCAGGGTGCCTGATACGTCTCCAACGTATCTATAATTTTTGATTGCTCCATGATATATTATCTACTGTTTTGGACTATATTGGGCTTTATTTTCCACTTTTATATTATTTTTGGGACTAATCTATTAACCGGAGGCCCAGCCCAGAATTGTTGTTTTTTTTGCCTATTTCAGTGTTTTGAAGTAACGGAATATCAAACGGAGTCCAAATGGAATAAAATCTTCGAGAACGTGATTTTCTCATCGAACGTAATCCAGGAGACTTGGACCTTGCTCCAAGGAACAAAAGAGGCGGTCACGAGGGTGGGGTGCGCGCCCCCTGCCTCGTGGGCCCCTCGTTGCTCCTCCGGCGTACTTTTTCCTCCTATATATACACACGTACCCCCAAACGATCAGAACAGGAGCCAAAAACCTAATTCCACCGCCGCAACTTTCTGTATCCGCGAGATCCCATCTTGGGGCCTGTTCCGGAGCTCCGCCGGAAGAGGGCCGTCATCACGAAGGGCTTCTACATCATCATAGCCTCTCCGATGAAGTGTGAGTAGCTTACCTCAGACCTTCGGGTCCATAGTTAGTAGCTAGATGGCTTCTTCTCTCTCTTTGAATCTCAACACAAAGTTCTCCCCCTCTTGTGGAGATCTATTCGATGTAATCTTCTTTTTGCGGTGTGTTTGTTGAGACCGATGAATTGTGGGTTTATGATCAAGTCTATCTATGAATAATATTTGAATCTTCTCTGAATTATTTTATGTATGATTGGTTATCTTTGCAAGTCTCTTCGAATTATCCGTTTGGTTTGGCCAACTAGATTGGTAGTTCTTGCCATGGGAGAAGTCCTTAGCTTTGGGTTCAATCTTGCGGTGTCCTTACCCAGTGACAGAAGGGGCAGCAAGGCACGTATTGTATCGTTGCCATCGAGGATAACAAGATGGGGTTTATTTCATATTGCATGAATTTATCTCTCTACATCATGTCATCTTGCTTAAGGCGTTACTCTATTTTTAACTTAATACTCTAGATGCATGTTGGATAGCGATCGATGAGTGGAGTAATAGTAGTAGATGCAGAATCGTTTCGATCTACTTGTCACAGACGTGATGCCTATATACATGATCATGCCTATATATTCTCATAACTATGCTCAATTCTATCAATTGCTCAATAGTAATTTGTTCACCCACCGCAGAATACTTATGCTCTTGAGAGAAGCCACTAGTGAAACCTATGGCCCCCGGGTCTATTCTCATCATATCAATCTCCATCACTTTAATCTTGCTTTGATTTTTATTTTGCTTTTACTTTTTACTTTGCATCTTTATACCAAAAATACCAAAAATATTATATCTATCAGATCTCACTCTTGTAAGTGACAGTGAAGGGATTGACAACCCCTAATTGCGTTGGTTGCGAGTTGCTATCGCTTTGTGCAGGTACGAGGGACTTGAGCGTGGCCTCCTACTGGATTGATACCTTGGTTCTCAAAAACTGAGGGAAATACTTACGCTACTCTACTGCATCATCCCTTCCTCTTCGGGGAAAACCAACGCAAGCTCAAGACGTAGCAAGAAGGATTTCTGGCGCCGTTGCCGGGGAGTCTATGCAAAAAGTCAACATACCAAGTACCCATCACAATCCCTATCTCTCGCATTACATTATTTGCCATTTGCCTCTCGTTTTCCTCTCCCCCCAATTCACCCTTGCCGTTTTATTTGCCCTCTCTCTCTATCCTCCCTCTCTATTTGCCTCTTTTTGCCCACTTGCTTTTTGTTTGCTTGTGTGCTAGATTACTTGTTTGTCGTGATGGCTCAAGATACTACCAAATTGTGTGACTTCACCAATACCAATAATAATGATTTCCTTAGCACTCCGATTGCTCCTCTTACCGATGCTGAATCTTGTGAAATTAATGCTGCTTTGTTGAATCTTGTTATGAAAGATCAATTCGCCGGCCTTCCTAGTGAAGATGCCGCTACTTATCTGAATAGCTTCATTGATTTATGTGATATGCAAAAGAAAAAAGATGTCAATAATGATGTCGTTAAATTGAAGCTATTTCCTTTTTGGCTTAGAGATCGTGCTAAAGCTTGGTTTTCGTCTTTGCCTAAAAATAGTATTGATTCATGGAACAAGTGCAAAGATGCTTTTATCTCTAAGTATTTTCCTACCGCTAAGATCATCTCTCTTAGAAACGATATTATGAACTTTAAACAACTTGATCATGAACATGTTGCACAAGCTTGGG
Organism: Triticum urartu; assembly: GCF_056163025.1. NCBI lineage: Eukaryota > Viridiplantae > Streptophyta > Magnoliopsida > Poales > Poaceae > Triticum > Triticum urartu. Next base: position 105,899,103 of record NC_141875.1, on the reverse strand, counting down.
AGAGAATGAAATTAATGATACGTAATTGCCCTACTCATGGTTTGAATTTGTGGATGATTATACAAAAATTTTATGCCGGATTGAATTTTGCTTCTAGAAATCTTTTAGATTCGGCCGCGGGAGGCACTTTTATGGAAATCACTTTAGGAGATGCTACTAAACTCCTAGATAATATTATGGTTAATTATTGTCAATGGCATACTGAAAGATCTTCTAATAAAAAAGTGCATGCGATAGAAGAAATTAATGTGTTGAGTGGAAAGATGGATGAACTTATGAAATTATTTGCTACTAAGAGTGTTTCTTCTGATCCTAATGATATGCCTTTGTCTACTTTGATTGAGAATAACAATGAATCTATGGATGTGAATTTTGTTGGTAGGAATAATTTTGGTAACAATGCTTATAGAGGGAATTTTAATCCTAGGCCATATCCTAGTAATCCTTCTAATAATTATGGGAATTCCTACAACAAGTCTTATGTAAATTATAATAAGATGCCCTCTGAATTTGAGAATAGTGTTAAAGAATTTATGAATTCACAAAAGAATTTTAATGCTTTGCTTGAGGAGAAATTGCTTAAAGTTGATGATTTGGCTTGAAAGTTGATAGAATTTCTATTGAGGTTGATTCTTTAAAGCTTAGATCTATTCCTCCTAAGCATTACATCAATGAGTCTCTCAAAGCCATGATAATTTCCATTGATGAGTGCAAGGAAAGAACCGCTAGGATGCGTGCTTCCAAAGATGCATTTATTAAAGCGTGTTCCTCCAATTCCTATGAAAATTAAGATGAAGATCTAAAAGTTATTGATGTGTCCCCTATTAAATCTTTGTTTTGCAATATGAATCTTGATGAAACTGAATATGATCTTCCTTTACCTAGAAGGCGTTCTAAAAATTCGGAGTATTTAGATCTTAATGATGAAATTGATGAAAGTGGGATTGAAAGAAATAAAAATCTAGATGTTGCTAAACCCACTATATTGGATTTCAAGGAATTTAATTATGAAATTTGTTCTTTAATTGATTGTATTTCCTTATTGCAATCCGTGCTAAATTCTCCACATGCTTATAGTCAAAATAAAGCCTTCACCGAACATATTGTTGATGCCTTGATGCAATCTTATGAAGGAAAACTTGAGTTGAAAGTTTCTATCCCTAGAAAACTCTATGATGAGTGGGAACCAACTATTAAAATTAAAATTAAAGATCATGAGTTTTATGCTTTGTGTGATTTGGGTGCTAGTGTCTCTACTATTCCCAAAACTTTGTGTGATTTACTAGATTTCCGTAATTTTGATGATTGCTCTCTAAACTTGCATCTTGCGGATTCCACTATTAAGAAACCTATGGGAAGAATTAATGATGTTCTTATTGTTGCAAATAGGAATTATGTGCCCGTAGATTTCATTGTTCTTGATATAGATTGCAATCCTTCTTGCCCTATTATTCTTGTTGACCTTTCCTTAGAACGGTTGGTGCGATTATTGATATGAAGGAAGGGAATATTAGATTTCAATTTCCATTAAAAAAGGGCATGGAACACTTTCCAAGAAAGAAAATAAAATTACCATATGAAACTATCATGAGAGCCACTTATGGATTGCCTACCAAAGATGGCAATACCTAGATCTATCCTCGCTTTTATGCCTAGCTAGGGGCGTTAAATGATAGCGCTTGTTGGGAGGCAACCCAATTTTATTTTTATTCCTTGCCTTTTGCTCCTGCTTATTAATAAATAAATTATCTAGACTCTGTTCTGGTTGTGTTTTTTTGTTTTTAATTAGTGTTTGTGCCAAGTAGAACCGTTGGGAAGACTTGGGGAAAGTCTTGTTGAACTTGCTGTAAAAAACAGAAACTTTAGCGCTCACGATAACTGCTGTAATATTTGTTTTAAGAGTGATATTTAGTTAATTATTTTTGAAGATGATTAATAGATAAATTACTCACTTCCAGAAATTTATTTTAGAATTTTTGGGGTTCCAGATCTTGTGCTAGCTACAGATTACTACAGACTGTTCTGTTTTTGACAGATTCTGTTTTTCGTGTGTTGTTTGCTTATTTTGATGAATCTTTGGCTAGTAAAATAGTTTATAATCCATAGAGAAGTTGGAATACAGTAGGTTTAACACCAATATAAATAAATAATGAGTTCATTACAGTACCTTGAAGTGGTCTTTTGTTTTCTTTCGCTAACGAAGCTCACGAGTTTTCTATTTTGAGTTTTGTGTTGTGAAGTTTTCAAGTTTTGGGTGAATTCTTTTGATGGATCATGGAACAAGGAGTGGCAAGAGCCTAATCTTGGGGATGCCCATGGCACCCCCAAGATAATCCAAGGACACCAAAAAGTCAAAGCTTGGGGATGCCCCGGAAGGCATCCCCTCTTTCGTCCACTTCCATCGGTAATTTACTTGGAGCTATATTTTTATTCACCAACATGATATGTGTTTTGCTTGGAGCGTCTTGTATTATTTGTGTATTTGTGTCTTAGTATGCCACAATCATCCTTGCTGTACACACCTTTTGATAGAGCCATGCATGAATTAAAATTTGATAAGAATAATCTATGTGCTTCACTTATATCTTTTGAGCGTAGTAGTTTTGCTCTATGTGCTTCACTTATATCTTTTGAGCGTAGTAGTTTTGCTCTATGTGCTTCACTTAGATATTTTAGAGCATGGTGGTGGATTTGTTTTAAAGAAACTATTGATCTCTCATGCTTCACTTAAATTATTTTGAGAGTCTCTTAATAGCATGGTATTTTGCTTAATAATAATATGGTTGGTATTCAAGATTTGTGAAACTTTCTTTGAGTGTGGTGAATACTAAGAAAAGATTGAAGCATGATAATTGTTTTGAGATATGGAGGTGATAATATTAAAGTCATGCTAGTTGAGTAGTTGTGAATTTAAAGAATACTTGTGTTAAAGTTTGTGATTCCCGTAGCATGCACGTATGGTGAACTGTTATGTGATGAAGTCGGAGCATGATTTATTTGTTGATTGTCTTCCTTATGAGTGGCGGTCGGGGACGAGCGATGGTCTTTTCCTACCAATCTATCCCCCTAGGAGCATGCGCGTAATACTTTTCTTTGATAACTTCTAGATTTTTGCAATAAGTATATGAGTTCTTTATGACTAATGTTGAGTCCATGGATTATACGCACTCTCACCCTTCCACCTTTGCTAGCCTCTCTAATACCCCGCACCTTTCGCCGGTATCATACACCTACCATATACCTGCCTCAAAACAGCCACCATACCTACCTATTATGGCATTTCCATAGCCATTCCGAGATATATTGCCATGCAACTTTCCACCATCTAGTTCATCATGACACATTCATCATTGTCATATTGCTTAGCATGATCATGTAATTGACATAGTATTTGTGGCAAAGCCACCGTTCATAATTTCTTCATACTTGTCACTCTTGATTCATTGCATATCCCGGTACACCGCCGGAGGCATCCATATAGAGTCATACTTTGTTTTAGAATCGAGTTGTAATCATTGAGTTGTAAATAAATAAAACTGTGAAGATCATCATTCAATAGAGCATTGTCCCAAAAAAAGGCCAAAAAAGAAGGCCCAAAAAAATAAAAAATAAAAAGGGGCAATGCTAATATCCTTTTTTCCACACTTGTGCTACAAAGTAGCACCATGATATAGCGAGTCTCATATATTGTGCTTCAAAGTAGCACCATGTTCTTCATATAGAGAGTCTCATATGTTGCCACTTTCATATACTAGTGGGAATTTTTCATTATAGAACTTGGCTTGTATATTCCAATGATGGGCTTCCTCAAAATTTCCCTAGGTCTTCGTGAGAAAGCAAGTTGGATGCACACCCACTTAGTTTCTTTTGTTGAGCTTTCATACATTTATAGCTCTAGTGCATCTGTTGCATGGCAATCCCTACTCACTCACATTGATATCTATTGATGGGCATCTCCATAGCCCGTTGATACGCCTAGTTGATGTGAGACTATCTTCCCCTCCTTTTGTCTTCTCCACAACCACCCTTCTATTCCACCTATAGTGCTATATCCATGGCTCACGCTCATGTATTGCGTGAAGATTGAAATAGTTTTGAAAAAGTTAGAGTATGAAACAATTGCTTGGCTTGTAATCGGGGTTGTGCATGATTTAAATACTTTGTGTGGTGAAGATGGAGCATAGCCAGACTATATGATTTTGTAGGGATAACTTTCTTTGGCCATGGTATTTTGAGAAGACATAATTGCTTTGTTAGTATGCTTGAAGTATTATTATTTTTGTGTCAATATAAACTTTTGTCTTGAATCTTTCTAATCTGAATATTCATACCACAATTAAGAAGATTTGCATTGAAATTATGCCAAGTAGCACTCCGCATCAAAAATTCTCTTTTTATCATTTACCTACTCGAGGATGAGCAGGAATTAAGCTTGGGGATGCCTGATACGTCTCCAACGTATCTATATTTTTTGATTGCTCCATGCTATATTATCTACTGTTTTGGACTATATTGGGCTTTATTTTCCACTTTTATATTATTTTTGGGACTAACCTATTAACCAGAGGCCCAGCCGAGAATTGTTGTTTTTTTGCCTATTTCAGTGTTTCGAAGAAACGGAATATCAAACGGAGTCCAAGCGGAATAAAATCTTCGGGAACATGATTTTCTCACCAAACGTAATCCAGGAGACTTGGACCCTGGTCCAAGGAACAAAAGAGGCGGTCACGAGGGTGGGGGGCGCCCCCCTAGGGCGCGCCCCTGCCTTGTGGGCCCCTCGTTGCTCCTCCGGCGTACTTCTTCGTCCTATATATACACACGTACCCCCAAACGATCAGAACAGGAGCCAAAAACCTAATTCCACCGCCGCAACTTTCTGTATCCACGAGATCCCATCTTGGGGCCTGTTCCGGAGCTCCGCCGGAAGAGGGCCGTCCTCATGGAGGGCTTCTACATCATCATAGCCTCTCCGATGAAGTGTGAGTAGTTTACCTCAGACCTTCGGGTCCATAGTTAGTAGCTAGATGGCTTCTTCTCTCTCTTTGAATCTCAATACAAAGTTATCCCCCTCTCTTGTGGAGATCTATTCGATGTAATCTTCTTTTTGCGGTGTGTTTGTTGAGACCGATGAATTGTGGGTTTATGATCAAGTCTATCTATGAATAATATTTGAATCTTCTCTGAATTCTTTTATGTATGATTGGTTATCTTTGCAAGTCTCTTCGAATTATCCGTTTGGTTTGGCCAACTAGATTGGTAGTTCTTGCCATGGGAGAAGTGCTTAGCTTTGGGTTCAATCTTGCGGTGTCCTTACCCAGTGATAGAAGGGGCAGCAAGGCACGTATTGTATCGTTGCCATCGAGGATAACAAGATGGGGTTTATTTCATATTGCATGAATTTATCTCTCTACATCATGTCATCTTGCTTAAGGCGTTACTCTGTTTTTAACTTAATACTCTAGATGCATGCTGGATAGCGGTCGATGAGTGGAGTAATAGTAGTAGATGCATAATCATTTCGATCTACTTGTCACAGACGTGATGCCTATATACATGATCATGCCTAGATATTCTCATAACTATGCTCAATTCTGTCAATTGCTCAACAGTAATTTGTTCACCCATCGTAGAATACTTATGCTCTTAAGAGAAGCCACTAGTGAAACCTATGGCCCCCAGGTCTATTCTCATCATATCAATCTCCATCACTTTAATCTTGCTTTGCTTTTTATTTTGCTTTTACTTTTTACTTTGCATCTTTATACCAAAAATATTATATCTATCAGATGTCACTCTCGTAAGTCACCGTGAAGGGATTGACAACCCCTAATCGCGTTGGTTGTGAGTTTCTATTGCTTTGTGCAGGTACGAGGGACTTGAGTGTGGCCTCCTACTGGATTGATACCTTGGTTCTCAAAAAACTGAGGGGGTAGGGCGTGCCCCCACCCTCGTGGCTGGTGGATGGCCCCCCTCTGGTGCTTTCTTCGCTCAGTATTTTTTATATATTCTGAAAATAACTTCCGTGAAGTTTCAGGACTTTTGGAGCTGTGCAGAATAGGTCTCTAATATTTTCTCCTTTTCCAGCCAGAATTCCAGCTGCCGGCATTCCCCCTCTTCATGTAAACCTTGTAAAATAAGAGAGAATATGCATAAGTATTGTGACATAATGTGTAATAACAGCCCATAATGTAATAAATATCGATATAAAAGCATGATGCAAAATGGACGTATCAACCCCCCCCCCTCCCCCAAGCTTAGACCTCGCTTGTCCTCAAGCGATAGCCAAAATCAAAAAGTATGTCCACATGTTTGGAGATAGAGGTGTCGATAAAATAAAATACGGACATGAGGGAATCAAGATCATTCTTAGAACAGCAACATATATATATATATATTGTCATATGATCTCTTATGCTAAAGTAACAATTCAATCACAATTTCAAGTATGAATCATAAACTTCATTGAGAACCAACAAACTCTAATCTCAGTCATTGAGGCAATTGCAATTTATCATAACATAGGAAAGAGTCAATATAAGAGCTTTTCAGCAAGTCCACATACTCAACTATCATTTAGCATTTCACAATTGCTAACACTCACGCAATACTTATGGGTATGGAGTTTTAATCAGACACAGAGAGAGATAGGGGCTTATAGTTTTGCCTCCCAACTTTTTTACCTCAAGGGTAACATCAAAAATAATAGTTCATGCAAACCCACATCCAATTAGCTATATGTATCTGGATCTTTCCAACACATTGTGCTTGCCAAAGGATAAAATGTAAAAAGGAAAGGTAAATATCACCATGACTCTTATATAAGGTAGAAGATAAAAGTAAAAGATAGGCCCTTCGCAGAGGGAAGCACAGGTTGTCATGCGCTTTTATGGTTGGATGCAAAACATCTTATTGCAAAAGAATGTCACTTTATATTGCCACTTGTGATATGGACCTTTATTATGCGGTCCGCTGCTTTTATTTCTTCCATCTCACAAGATTTTATAAATCTTATTTTCTCCACATTAATAAGTCATACATATTTAGAAGGCAATTTTTTATTGCATGCACCGATGACAACTTACTTGAAGGATCTTACTCAATCCATAGGTAGGTATGGTGGAATCTCATGGCAAAACTGGGTTTAGGGATATTTGGAAGCATAAGTAGTATTTCTACTTGGTGCAAAGAACTTGGCTAGCATGAGAGGGAAAGGCAAGCTCAACATGTTGGATGATCCATGACAATATAATTTATCTCAGATGTAAGAAAACATAACCCATTACGTTGTCTTCCTTGTCCAACATCAACTCTTTAGCATATCATACTTTAGTGAGTGCTCACAATCATAAAAGATGTTCAAGATAGTATATTTATATGTGAAGACCACTCTTACTTTATTACTTCCTATTAATTGCAATGATGACCAAAACTATGTTTGTCAACTCTCAACAACATTTGTTCATCATACTCTTTATATGTGAGCTCATTACTGTAACATCCCAAATTTGCAATTTGGAATGTTATACACTAGATCATCATGCATATCATATTTTCATGCATTTTGGTTGATCCTAGAAATTTCACGCAACTCAAGGACCCACGGAGAGAGTTGGAGATTTCTTTATTTTCATATTTCAGATCTCTCAAATTTTGAAAAGAGCATCATTTGATTTATTTATTTCATCTTCAATTATTTTTCCAATATCAAAATATGAGAGAGGGAAATAATATGACTTTTCCCAAACTTAGGAAAAAATGAAGATTTAATGAATAAATCAAATTTTGGTTTTCGGAGTTTTGTTTTCTTTTTATTTGGATAGGGAAAAATGCGTGTTTTCGAAAATTGCATTCTAGGTCCGGAGAAAAGTTCATTTTGTTCGGCTCATTTGTAGGAGTCGGGGAAAATTTACATTAGTAATTTTGGAGTTCGTTTAGTTTTTCTTTTCTTTGTTTTTCTGCGCGTGGAACTATTTTTTTTTAAAATGGACCAAGGCCAGCCGGGCCAAAGGCCCAGCCAGCCGGCCGCCTCCCCAGCCAGCGCGCGCGCCAGGCGCAGCGCCAGGCCGCCGCCTCCCTCGCTCTAGGCCGAGTCCCAGAGGGACTCTAGGCCGGTTAGCCCCCCTTTCCTTGTTTTGTTTTCCCTCTTTTGCTTGCCCCCTACCCCAAGTAATCCCCTACCTATATAAATACACCCTAAACCCCCCCTCTCCTCACATCAATCCCAAGCCCCTCTCCTCCCCACCCCAAGCCCTATAGCCGCCGCCCTATAGCCGCAGTCGCCGCCATTCACCGGAGCCTCGCCGAGGTTGTCCCGCGCCACGTCTCTTTTTCTCCCCTCGGTTCAGTTTTTCTCCTAAACCGTTCCGGTTCTTTCTTAACCGTTCCGGTTTTCTTTCATTCTTTGTTTCGGTTTTCTTCCGAAACCCTAGATCGGTTTTCTTTCTTCTTTCGGACCGTTCGTCTCAACGAACATGATCACCGATTTTTCCCGGTTAATGACGCCCGTTCGTTTAACCGTTCGTCTCTTTCTTTTCGTCGGATTTATTCCACGATCGCGATCTCAGATCCGATCTTCGTTCTAGTCTTTCTTCCCGCTCGTTTATCGGAATCAGGTGATTCAAGCGCCTGGAGTTTCGTTTCGAAACCGCCGTTCCGTCTAATCAACTTAAACAAGCCTTTGCTATGGTAAAATTTGACCTAGTTTCAACTTGCTAGAACCGAGTTGTTTTCTTCCGCCGTTTGTTTTTCCGTCGTCTGTTCGATTCTTTCTTTCTTTGCAACCGGAGTTCTTAAGTTGAACTTTCTAGTTCGTTCTCTTGTTCGAGTTTTACCTGTGCATTAGATGAGTACTTATTGTGTGCTTGTTGTTTGTCTGCGATAGATCACCCGGATTGCGCCGCTTGTTACTTCGAAACCCTAGGTCTCGCGGATCATCAGCAAGGCAAGTAACACTTTGATCATACCTTTTCTACAACCCATGTTTTATTGCATTAGATCAATCCTCTCACATTGCATGATTAGGATCTAATTAAATTGTGGGATGGGAAGTAGATGAGGTAGTACCTATTACCTGCATTATTATGAAACCTTTGGGACTTACTTCTACGTTTGCTTATTATGCCATGCTATGCTAGTAGACGTGGATTGGGTGAGTGATATCCGTGACAGATGTGAGTTTGTTAATTTTAATGGTTTATCTAAGGTGGCAACTTAAACACACATCTGGGTGGATTGAGGCACCTGATGTCTATCAGGACTTGCCTGTTTTTTGGACCGCCACCCAGGCTCAAAGGGATCATAAGATCATTCATGCTAGTAACTTCCGTGTGCAGCCACAAGCCATTATGGGCTCTGGCATAGTTGACTAAGTCGTGCGAACTCTTACGGGTAGACTAGCAGATGTAGGGGATGTAGGTGGTACGGTCTACCCACATGTAAGGTGCTAGCGCTTCTGAAAGACTGTGTCTCGGTCATCCGTTTTATCAAACACCCTGTAGTGCGAGAAACCAAACGGAGGCGATCGAGTCTTGTGGGGAAAAGTGCGCAAACCTCTGCAGAGTGCACAAACTAATCATGATTAGCCGTGTCCCCGGTTATGGACAACTTGAGTATCTAGTACTTGAATATCATGTGAATCTCATCACGTTACTTATAATTAATGTTGTTGGGTTTTATTTACTTAATTGGGATCGGAATGCTGTCAACCATTCTCGATGTTTAACAACCACCATGATAGTTAAATAAATTTATTCCTTTGCAATAGGGAAAAACTGGCTTTACGCAAAACTGTAACCATAGAGCTTTCCACCAGCCATATATGCATGTAGTATAGCTGGTTCATTCCATTACTCTCTATGTGTTACCTTGCCAGCATATTCCATGTGTTGACCCGTTTTCGGGCTGCAACTTCTCATGTTGCAGACTTTTCAAACGATGAGTAAGGTGCTTTTAGGTCGTGGCCCTATACTCAGTGATGCCGTTGGAGTTGATGGACCCATTTATCTTCCGAGTCTTCCGCTGTTATCATTATTAGATGGCCTTAAGCCATTTTTATTGTAATAAGTTCTCTTTGAGACAATGATGTAATAAGTGTGTGATTGCCACTCTGCTATAAATCCTTCGATGTACTGTGTGGTGTCAGCATTACTGATCTAGGGATGACACCGGAGCACAGTAGACTTGATCCATTCGGGTCGGGTCGCCACAGAGATGGTATCAGAGCCAGGTTGACTGTAGGACACGACCACTAAGTTAAAGCCATAGATCACCATTCTATTCTCATTTTCTAACTCCTCATCTTTTCTACTCTTTAGGATGACGAACGCGAAGATTAAGTATGCTCAACCGGATGAAGGCACACCATTTGGATTTCACCTGAAGGAAGTCACCAAGTACCTGAACATTGGATTACCAAGCTTCACGGGAACCTTCAACGCCACTCTGCCTGAAGAGGAGCGTTGGAAGATTCAAGCTCACGTTCCGGGAAGGACATTCGCGCCAATCACGAAGCCTATAGATAGTGTTTTCAATGCGCCAACCTGGAGTCTGGGAAAGAGCATGGCGGCTCATATCACCATAGGACGCATTGGAGAAGTTTATCAAGAAGACCTCAAGGACACTATCTACCAGATTTGCGGACGCCGAGATGAACAACGGGAGTTAGTCAGCACCAAGAAGGATAGATCCATTGCATCTTTCATCCAGGAGTTAAAACAGCACATTCGACGCCACGAGAACCAGATGTGCAATGATATGATAGAGTTGAAGAATGCGAAGGCAAGGATCATCGAGCTAGAAGGAGAATTGAAGTCTACACGCAAGGACTACATGGACGAGATCGTAGCTCTAGCAAGACACAATGGCGATCTTAAGCAGGAGATTGAAGAACTCAAGAGGAAGTTAGCATCCAAGGAGGAGGACGAGTACGTCGCATGTCCGGACAACTACATCATCATCGACGACACCGATTCGGATCCAAGTGAACCCGACTTTGAAGACGAAGCTGGAGCAGATATCATGGAGTCTTCCACCGGTTCAAATTTCTAGATGACCACCAGATAGTAGTAGTATTCCCCCATGTAAACATCATAATCGAGCACTTTTGCGATAGTTTTAGACCGATTGTAAGCCCTTGTTTGATTGAATGAAGTGATTTTGTGTGCATTTGCTCATGTGCATTGGGGTAGTGTTTTCCCTTTAGACCTCACTCTATTCTTAATTCTCGTCTATTCTAAACCCTCAGATGCCTCCGAGACGTGACAATGGATTCCCACCGGAGCTCACTCAGTTGATCCAGCAGCAGAATCAATTGATGCAGATGTTAGTCCAGAACCAGCAGAACAACAACAACAACCCACCACCACCACCTGTTGACCACTTAGCCTGTTTCCTTAGGCTGAATCCGCCGGTGTTTTCCAGTAGCACCGAGCCAATAGTAGCAGACGATTGGCTCCGCAAGATAGGAAGGGAGTTGACCACTGAAGGATGCACGGATGGTGAGAAAGTGAAGTTTGCCGCTCACCAGCTTGACGGACCCGCGGCAGCATGGTGGGAGAATTTCACAGCCACTTACCCAGTAGACACTGTCACATGGGATCAGTTTCAGCAAGCTTTCCGCACTGCCCATGTTTTAGCAGGAGCTATGGCCATGAAGAAGCGTGAGTTTTGCAACTTACGCCAAGGAGGAAGGACAGTTGGCCAGTACGTTGACGATTTCAGCAAGTTAGCACGTTATGCCCCAGATGATGTTGCTCTGGATGCAGCTAAGCAGGAGAAGTTTCTGGAAGGACTGAATGATGAACTAAGCATGAAGTTGATGGTAGCGAGTTTCAATAACTACCAGGAGTTGGTAGATCATGCCATCATGATTGAAGGGAAGCAACAGCAGATTGAGAACCGTAAGAGGAAGTATGGACAGGGGAAGTATAACTCTGGAGCCCAGCAGAAGCCCTGTTTTACCCCTAAACCGGGATTTCAGTTTCAGCATAGCCAAGGAGGAGGTAGTTCGCACAACCATAACGGCCACAAGAATGGTAATGGGAATGGAGGAAGCAACGGCCAGAACCGTACCACCCCATCGACCCCAACCAAGAGAGATCTGAGTCAAGTCACTTATTTCAAGTGTTCCAAGACCGGACATTATGCCAATGAATGTCCCGAAGGCCAGAATGGAAATGGCAATGGAAGCTCTGGGAAGAAGCCGAACCATTTCAATAGAGGACAGGTGAACCACGTTAATGTGGAGGAGATTGAAGATCAGCCTGATGCAGTAATCGGTAAGTTTTTGGTTAAGACATTTACTGCACTCGTTCTTTTTGATACTGGTGCATCGCATTCATACATATCAAGGGGATTTGTGGATAAATATAACCTGCCAACCCAAGCCCTTAGGTCACCCATGTTAGTAAGCTCACCAGGAGCGGAGTATATGGCTAGACGATGGTGTGATCGGTTACCATTAAGGATTGGTAACTATGTGTTTCCCTCAGACCTAATAGTATTGGAATATCAAGGATTGGATGTGATATTAGTCATGGATTGGTTATCGAAGTATGAAGGGAACATTGAATGTGCTAGTAAGTCAATTTTGCTTACCACACCAGAAGGAAGAAGGATCAAGTATGTATCCCGGCATGTGCCAAACAGGACACAAGTAAACTGCCTAACAGGAGTTGTGCAAGAAGAAGTACCAGTGGTAAAGGATTTTCCTGATGTATTTCCTGAGGAATTGCCAGGCATGCCACCGGATAGAGACATTGAGTTTTTGATTGAGTTATTGCCAGGTACAGGCCCAATATCGAAGCGACCGTACTGGATGCCAGCAAAGGATTTGGTGGAAATTAAGAATCAGATTAAGGAGTTATTGGATAAAGGTTACATTCGCCGAAGTTCTTCGCCTTGGGGATCACCCGTACTTCTAGTGGAAAAGAAGGATGGATCATTAAGGATGGTTGTAGATTATCGGGGATTGAATGAAGTAACCATCAAGAATAAGTTCCCACTGCCAATGATTAATGATCTGTTTGATCGTTTGCAAGGAGCTAAAGTGTTTTCCAAGATCGATTTGCGATCAGGGTATCATCAATTGAAGATTCGGGAGCAGGACATACCTAAGACAGCATTCATCACGAGATATGGACTGTATGAGTATACCGTTATGTCATTTGGATTGACTAACGCACCTGCCTATTTTATGAACCTGATGAACAAAGTGTTTATGGAGTTTTTGGATAAGTTCGTCGTAGTGTTCATTGATGACATCCTGGTTTATTCAAAGAATGAAGAGGAGCATAAGGAACATTTGCGTTTGGTTTTGGAGAAACTAAGGGAACATCAGTTATACGCCAAATTCAGCAAATGTGAGTTTTGGTTGAAGGAAGTTGGATTCCTCGGACACGTTATATCCGGAGAAGGTATAGCAGTTGACCCCACTAAGGTTGAGACCGTAACCGAATGGGGAGCACCAACAACAGTTGGAGAGATCCGGAGTTTTCTTGGACTCGCAGGATACTACCGGAGATTCATTGAGAACTTTTCAAAGATTGCAAAGCCTATGACGGAGTTGTTGAAGAAGGATACCAAGTTCAAATGGACTGAGGAATGTGAGGCTAGTTTCCAGGAGTTGAAGAAACGCTTGGTTACCTCACCAGTATTTATTTTGCCAGATCAGACCAAGGATTATGAGGTGTATTGCGACGCTTCACGTCGAGGACTTGGAGCAGTGCTTATGCAGGAAGGGAGAGTTGTTTCGTATGCTTCACGGCAACTGAAGCCTCATGAGTTGAATTATGCCACCCATGATTTGGAGTTAGCAGCCGTAGTGCATGCATTGAAAACGTGGAGACATTTCCTCATTGGAAATCATTGTGAGGTGTACACGGATCACAAGAGTTTGAAGTACATTTTCACGCAGAAGGAGTTGAACCTCAGACATAGGATATGGTTGGAGCTCATCAAGGATTATGACATGAGATTGCACTACCATCCCGGAAAAGCTAATGTGGTAGCTGACGCATTGAGCCGTAAGAGCCATGTCAACACCCTAGTGACGGGAGAAGTACCAAAGGAGTTAGCAGAAAACCTTCGTGAGCTATGTTTGGAAATAGTTCCGAGAGGCTATGTAGCAACATTGGAGATTCAGTCAATATTGATGGATAAGATCAGAGAAGCTCACAAATCTGACAAGGAGATTGCTGCTATAAAAGAGATAATAAGCAAAGGAAAAGCAAAGGGATTTCGTGAGGATGAGCACGATACCTTATGGTTTGAGGACCGTGTTTATGTGCCCAATGACCCGGAGATCAGGAAGTTGATTTTGCACGAGGCACATGATTCACCGTATTCGATTCACCCAGGGAATACCAAGATGTATTTGGATTTGAAGGAAACATTTTGGTGGACCGGAATGAAGAAGGATATTGCAGCATATGTAGCAGTTTGTGATGTTTGTCAGAGAGTAAAGGCAGAGCATCAGAAGCCAGCAGGATTGTTAAAACCATTGCCGATACCCGAATGGAAGTGGGATAAGATAGGCATGGATTTTATCACAGGACTACCCAGGACGAAAGCAGGCTATGACTCGATATGGGTAGTAGTTGATCGTTTGACGAAGGTAGCACATTTCATTCCAGTTAAGACCACTTACACCAGTGCTAAGTTGGCAAAGATATACATGACTAGGATCATTTGTTTGCATGGAGTTCCGAGGAGTATTGTATCAGATAGAGGAACCCAATTTACCTCAAAGTTTTGGAATCAGTTGCATGAGACTTTAGGAACCAGACTGGAGTTCAGCACAACTTTTCATCCACAGACAGATGGACAGACCGAGAGAGTCAATCAGATTTTGGAAGATATGCTGAGAGCTTGTGCGCTAGATTATGGATCTAGTTGGGACGATAACTTGCCCTATGCGGAGTTTTCTTATAACAACAGTTACCAAACCAATTTGAAGATGGCACGTTTCGAAGCTTTATACGGAAGGAGGTGTAGGACACCGTTGACCGTTGTCATGGGACGAAGTTGGAGACCGTCAGTTCTTTGGACCAGATTTGATTAAGGAGTCTGAACGGAAAGTTAAGTTGATTCACGATAGGCTCAAGGTAGCCCAGTCCAGGCAGAAGAGCTACGCAGATTCTAAACGCAAGGAGACAGTTTACGAAACCAGAGACAGAGTTTACCTTCGAGTATCCCCACTTCGAGGAATTAAGCGCTTTGGAGTTAAGGGAAAGTTAGCACCGCGTTTCGTTGGACCGTATAAGATCTTGCAACGTATGGGAGAAGTCGCTTATAAGTTGGAATTACCAGAGGAACTGTCAGGAGTTCATGATGTATTCCATGTTTCTCAGCTGAAGAAATGTCACGCCGAGATGGCGGAGGTACCGCTAAGAGATACCGTGCCACTCGAAGCGATTCAGTTGAAAGACGACTTAACGTTTGAGGAAAAGCCAGTCAAGATTCTCGATTATGCCAGCAGAGTTACCCGCAGCAAGGTTATCAAGTTTTGCAAAGTTCAGTGGAACCACCACTCAGAGGATGAAGCCACCTGGGAAAGAGAAGAAGATTTGCTCAAGGACCACCCTCACCTATTTTCTAGCCAACCCGAATCTCGAGGGCGAGATTCATTTTAAGGGGGGTAGGTTTGTAACATCCCAAATTTGCAATTTGGAATGTTATACACTAGATCATCATGCATATCATATTTTCATGCATTTTGGTTGATCCTAGAAATTTCACGCAACTCAAGGACCCACGGAGAGAGTTGGAGATTTTTTTATTTTCATATTTGAGATCTCTCAAATTTTGAAATGAGGATCATTTGATTTATTTATTTCATCTTCAATTATTTTTCCAATATCAAAATATGAGAGAGGGAAATAATATGACTTTTCCCAAACTTAGGAAAAATGAAGATTTAATGAATAAATCAAATTTAGGTTTTCGGAGTTTTGTTTGCTTTTTATTTGGATAGGGAAAAATGCGTGTTTTCGAAAATTGCATTCTAGGTCCGGAGAAAAGTTCATTTTGTTCGGCTCATTTGTAGGAGTCGGGGAAAATTTACTTTAGTAATTTTGGAGTTCGTTTAGTTTTAATTTTCTTTGTTTTTCTGCGCGCGGAACTATTCAAAAAAAAGGACCAAGGCCAGCCGGGCCAAAGGCCCAGCCAGCAGGCCGCCTCCCCAGCCAGCGTGCGCGCCAGGCGCAGCGCCAGCCCGCCGCCTCCCTCGCTCTAGGCCGAGTCCCTGAGGGACTCTAGGCCGGTTAGCCCCCCCTTTCCTTGTTTTGTTTACCCTCTTTTGCTTGCCCCCTACTCCAAGTAATCCCCCCCACCTATATAAATACACCTTAAGCCCCCCCTCTCCTCACATCAATCCCAAGCCCCTCTCCTCCCCACCCCAAGCCATATAGCCGCCGCCGCCCTATAGCCACCGTCGCCGCCGTTCGCCGGAGCCTCGCCGAGGTTGTCCCGCGCCGCGTCTCTTTTTCTCCCCTCGGTTCAGTTTTTCTCCTAAACCGTTCCAGTTCTTCTTAACCGTTCCGGTTTTCTTTTGTTCTTTGTTTCGGTTTTCTTCCGAAACCCTAGATCGGTTTTCTTTCTTCTTTCGGACCATTCGTCTCAACGAACGTGATCACCGATTTTTCCCGGTTAACGACGCCCGTTCGTTTAACCGTTCGTCTCTTTCTTTTCATCGGATTTATTCCGCGATCGCGATCTCAGATCCGATCTTCGTTCTAGTCTTTCTTCCCGCTCGTTTATCGGAATCAGGTGATTCAAGCGCCTGGAGTTTCGTTTCGAAACCGCCATTCCGTCTAATCAACTTAAACAAGCCTTTGCTACGGTAAAATTTGACCTAGTTTCAACTTGCTAGAACCGAGTTGTTTTCTTCCGCCGTTTGTTTTTCCGCCGTCTGTTCGGTTCTTTCTTTCTTTGCAACCGGAGTTCTTAAGTTGAACTTTCTGGTTCGTTCTCTTGTTCGAGTTTTACCTGTGCATTAGATGATTACTTATTGTGTGCTTGTTGTTTGTCTGCGGTAGATCACCCGGATTGCGCCGCTTGTTACTTCGAAACCCTAGGTCTCGCGGATCATCAGCAAGGGAAGTAACACTTTGATCATACCTTTTCTACAACCCATGTTTTATTGCATTAGATCAATCCTCTCACATTGCATGATTAGGATCTAATTAAATTGTGGGATGGGAAGTAGATGAGCTAGTACCTATTACCTGTATTATTATGAAACCTTTGGGAGTTACTTCTACATTTGCTTATTATGCCATGCTTTGCTAGTAGATGTGGATTGGGTGAGTGATATCCATGACAGATGTGAGTTTGTTAATTTTAATGGTTTATCTAAGGTGGCAACTTAAACACACATCTGGGTGGATTGAGGCACCTGATGTCTATTAGGACTTGCCTGTTTTTCGGACCGCCACCCAGGATCAAAGGGATCATAAGATCATTCATGCTAGTAACTTCCGTGTTCAGCCACAAGCCATTATGGGCTCTGGCATAGTTGACTAAGTCGTGCGAACTCTTACGGGTAGACTAGCAGATGTAGGGGATGTAGGTGGTACGGTCTACCCACATGTAAGGTGCTAGCGCTTCTGAAAGACTGTGTCTCGGTCATCCGTTTTCTCAAACACCCTGTAGTGCGAGAAACCAAACGGAGGCGATCGAGTCTTGTGGGGAAAAGTGCGCAAACCTCTGCAGAATGTACAAACTAATCATGATTAGCCGTGTCCCCGGTTATGGACAACTTGAGTATCTAGTACTTGAATATCATGTGAATCTCATCACGTTACTTATAATTAATGTTGTTGGGTTTTAATTACTTAATTGGGATCGGAATGCTGTCAACCATTCTCGATGTTTAACAACCACCATGATAGTTAAATAAATTTATTCCTTTACAGTAGGGAAAAACTGGCTTTATGCAAAACTGTAACCATAGAGCTTTCCACCAGCCATATATGCATGTAGTATAGCTGTTTCATTCCATTACTCTCTATGTGTTACCTTGCCAGCATATTCCATGTGCTGACCCGTTTTCGGGCTGCAACTTCTCATGTTGCAGACTTTTCAGACGACGAGTAAGGTGCTTTTAGGTCGTGGACCTATACTCAGTGATGCCGTTGGAGTTGATGGACCCATTTATCTTCCGAGTCTTCCGCTGTTATCGTTATTAGATGGCCTTAAGCCATTTTTATTGTAATAAGTTCTCTTTGAGACAACGATGTAATAAGTGTGTGATTGCCACTCTGCTATAAATCCTTCGATGTACTGTGTGGTGTCAGCATTACTGATCCAGGGATGACACCGGAGCACAGTAGACTTGATCCATTTGGGTCGGGTCGCCACAATTACTCTCCATAAGATCCATATGATCTCTTTATTTCTTTTTATTCTTTCTCTTTTATTTTATTCCCTCAAGATCATAGCAAGATAATCAAGCCCTTGACTCAACACTAATCTTTATTATGTATAGCTCATGGACTCGATTACATAGAATAATCGTAAAGCAAAACTCGCAACTAGATCATACTAAAACTTTATTCTACTAGATCAAGATATTATCAAAATGATCGAACTAAGAAAAACGGTAAAGATAAAAGTGATGGTGATACGATACCGGGGCACTCCCCCAAGCTTGGCAGTTGCCAAATGGAGTGCCCATACCCGATGCTCAGTTCTTCTTTGTCGGTGAAGAAGGTGTTGGTTTTGTTGATGGCGTAGGCTTCTTCCTTAATTTGTGCTTGAGGATAGAATTTTGATCCCTTAGATCATCGATCTCCTACTCAAGGCTTAATATCTTCTTGCATAATTCCCGTTTGTTTTCCTGCAAGAGGCGAAAAGGGATAAACTCGATCTTAGGTTTCTTTGCTCTATCAGGGAGGCTTGACTTTTTGAAATCCACATGCATGTCCCCAGTTTGAGGTAATGGGACTTCATCTTCGTCTGACTTCGTCTCCTCTTTTCCCTTGGGTTCATAGTCCTCTTCTTCTTCTTCCGTAGTTAACCACAATGCTCCACGTCCCCATAGACCTTAGGAGCTGCAAGGTAATCAGCCACATAGCTTTCTCCTTCCGAATCCTGGGATGACATATTGCTCTAATCTACAGCAGGAACATCTTGAAACAAAGACAAAGGATATTTGCATGATACGGTGGTCAAAACCTTCGGGAGATTATATAATGAATTTTTACCGACCAAAAGAAGTATCGTGCAAGAAATCGGAGTCCGGAGAGCGCATGAGGTGCCCACGAGGCAGGGGGCGCGCCCTCCACCCTCGTGGAAGCCTCGTGTCCTTTCCGGTCTGCTTCTTATCTCCCTATTTTCTTAAATATTCCAAAACAGAGAAAAATTGCCATTAGAACTATTTTGGAGTCGGTTTACTCACCGTACCACATACCTATTCCTTTTCGGAGTCTGAAACATTCCGGAAAGTGTCCTTTATGTATTCCTCCAGGGTTACGGTTTCAATAACATTAGTTTCAACATTTATAGGATTACCTGAGATATAATGTTTGATTCTTTGACCGTTCACCACCTTTGGATTTGTGCCTTCGAAGTTATTGATTTTTATGGCATCGAAACGATAGACCTCCTTGATGACATAAGGACCTTCCCATTTAGAGAGGAGTTTGCCTGCAGAAAATCTCAAACGAGAGTTGTATAGTAATACATAATCACCTACATTAAACTCACGCTTTGTATCCTTTTGTCATGCCATCTTTTAACCTTTTCTTTAAACAGTTTGGCTTTCTCATAGGCTTGGGTTCTCCATTCATCAAGTGAGCTAATGTCAAATAACCTCTTCTCACCGGCAAGTTTGAAATCATAATTGAGCTCTTTAATGGCCCAATATGCCTTATGTTCTAATTCGAGAGGTAAGTGACATGCTTTTCCATAAACCATTTTATACGGAGACATACCCATAGGATTTTTATATGCAGTTCTATAAGCCCATAATGCATCATCAAGTTTCTTGGACCAATTATTTCTAGATCTATTAACAATCTTTTTCAAAATTAATTTAAGCTCTCTATTACTCAATTCTACTTGACCACTAGACTCTGGGTGATAAGGAGATGCAATTCTATGATTAACATCATACTTAGCAAGCATTTTACGAAAGGCACCATGAATAAAATGTGAACCACCATCAGTCATTAAATATCTAGGGACTCCAAACCTCGAAAAAATAACTTCTTTAAGCATCTTAATAGAGGTGTTATTATCAGCACTACTAGTTGGAATAGCTTCTACCCACTTAGTAACGTAATCAACATCAACTAAAATATGTGTATACCCATTAGAGGAAGGAAAAGGTCCCATATAATCAAAGCCCCAAACATCAAATGGTTCAATAACAAGTGAATAATTCATAGGCAGTTCTTGATGTCTACTAATATTACCAATTCTTTGACATTCATCACAAGACAAGACATACTTACGGGAATCCTTGAAGAGAGTAGGCCAATAAAAACTAGATTGCAATACCTTATGTGCAGTTCTATCTCCAGCATGGTGTCCTCCATAGGCTTTGAAGTGACACTTGCGTAGGATCTGTTCCTGTTCATGCTCAGGTACACAACATCTAATAACACCATCTACTCCTTTATAAAGATGTGGGTCATCCCAAAAGTAATGTCTTAAATCATAGAAGAACCTTTGCCGGTATGTGAAACTAGGTGGTATAAATTTAGCGACAATATAATTAGCATAATAAGCATACCATGGAGCAGTACGAGAAGCATTTATGAAATTTAATTGTTCATCAGGAAAGCTATCATCAATAGGTAGTGGGTCATCGAGAACATTCTCTAACCTAGACAAGTTGTCTGCAACGGGGTTCTCGGCTCCCTTTCTATCAATGATATGCAAATGAAATTCTTGTAGCAAGAGAACCCATCTAATAAGTCTAGGTTTAGCATCTTTCTTTTCCATAAGATATTTAATAGTAGCATGATCAGTGTGAATAGTTACTTTAGAATCAACAATATAAGGTCTGAACTTATCACAAGAAAATACAACTGCTAAGAATTCCTTTTCAATAGTAGCACAATTTCTCTGGGCATTGTCTAGAGTTTTACTAGCATATTGGATAACATTTAATTTTTTATCAACTCTTTGTCCTAGAACAGCCCCTACAGCATAATCACTAGCATTACACATAATTTCAAAAGATAAATTCCAATCAGGTGGCTGAACAATAGGTGCAGAAATCAAAGCTTTCTTAAGTACTTCGAATGCTTCTACACAATCATCATCAAAGACAAAAGGAATATCTTTTTGTAATAGATTAGTCAGAGGCCGGGAAATTTTTGAAAAGTCCTTAATGAACCTCCTATAAAAACCGGCATGACCCAGAAAACTTCTTATACCTTTGATGTCCTTAGGACACGGCATCTTTTCAATAGCATCCACTTTAGCTTTGTCAACTTCAATGCCTCTTTCAGAAATTTTATGCCCCAAGAAAATGCCTTCATTAACCATAAAGTGGCACTTCTCCCAATTCAAAACGAGATTAGTTTCTTCACATCTCTGCAAAACTCGATCAAGGTTGCTCAAGCAATCATCAAAAGAGGATCCATAAACGGAGAAATCATCCATGAATACCTCACAAATCTTTTCACAAAAGTCAGAGAATATAGCCATCATGCATCTTTGAAAGGTAGCAGGTGCATTATATAAACCAAAATGCATACGTCTATAAGCAAAAGTACCGAAAGGGCAAGTAAAATTGGTCTTTTCTTGATCCTCAGCTGACACAGGTATTTGAGAGAAACCAGAGTAACCATCTAGAAAGCAAAAGTGTGTATGTTTGGATAATCTTTCTAGCATTTGATCAATAAAAGGCAAAGGGTAATGATCTTTTTTAGTAGATTTACTTTTTGCGGAAATCAATTACCATCCTTTAACCTGTAATAATTCTTTGCGGGATCAATTCATCTTTATCATTCGGAACAACAGTAATACCTCCCTTCTTAGGGACACAATGGACAGGACTCACCCACTGACTATCAGCAACGGGATAAATTATACCTGCCTCATGGAGCTTTAATATTTCCTTTCTTACCACTTCTTTCATCTTAGGATTTATCCGTCGTTGGTGATCAATAACTGGTTTTGCGTCTTTCTCCAAATTTATTTTGTGTTGACATAGAGTGGGACTAATGCCCTTAAGATCATCAAGAGTATATCCAATAGCGGCACGATGCTTCTTCAGAGTTTTCAATAACTAGATGAAACCCCGCGCCTTGCTGCGGGATGTTTGGTTAATAATTTTTAAGAGATTGCATGAAGTGCAAAAAAGAGATTATTTTGACAATATCGAGTACGTTGCTATCTTGTGCAATCAAAACTAAAGTATAGCTCCTGGACGAACAACAAAATTAGTTGTTTACAAAGCTCAAAAAAATAGTTGCGTCTATAATGATCAAACGGAGTTTCTTGTTGTGCAATTTCCCCCTGAAATATATGTAAACCAAATCCATACATAAAATCACTAGCCATAAACTATTTCTTGCTTATCTGGTTTTGGCTCAATAGTACAACAACTTAATCGAGAAAGAACTTGGCAAATCAATTTCCTTTTGCTTGGACTCAAATAAGCCAAATATCTTGATAACATGAATACCACAAGAGAAACTATAGCCCTGTACTGGATTTAGCATGGAAACATAACTTGAAAGGACAAACATAATCTGCAGGTTGCGAAACAAATACTCAATGATACCTCACTTCCTACGAGACTGAGTACAACATGAAGTGACTAATACCTACAAATCTTTGCAAGTGGTGATTTAAGACACCATCAGACTAAAAACCTATATCATTTTAGTAGCTCAATGATACCTAGTTACAAATCCTACTAACAACAATGGAGATTGCAAATTATTTGCAAGCATCATTATCAGAAGATAATGAACTGAGATACTAATACTCTATGGCCATGCAGGTACAGCTAACATTGTGAAGACATAACATCTAAAACTCCCTCCCTCCTGAAAGAACATATATATCAAGTCAAATTAAGAAGTATTTTATGAAACAGAATAAAATGAGAAACATGCTTAACAAAAGTAAATAGCATAATTCTTCCAATAAAAATAATCCATTAAGAGGGCTTCAGAGTTTAGAATAACATACCTCTCAAAGCTATTTAAACATGCTTAGTATTTCGAAAACCAACCATGTATAGAAAAATCCTTAAACTATTATATCTCACAATATAAACTTCACAATGTTTATGAATATAGATGAATCTTCAGGATATACATGATAATCTGATTTTTTTTAAGTACAGGGATGTTCATATGTGACATGAATCGCCCTTCCTATATTTCTACAAAAAAAGGGTGGAAGAAATAATGGTAAAATAGCTAAGGCCATAGGTGCATATGCTGATTTTGTCTAATGAGAAGAAGAAAACCGAACCCATGCCCTCGGACGTGACCTTGGTCCCCTTCTTCTACCCAGGCTTGGTCTGCGATCAACCTGTCAGTCAGGAACCAAATCATGTAGGTGATGGTTGCTGATCAGTACCGTAATGTGAGCTTGATAATGTGATCAGGTGGTACGAATAGTGTAACTGTCTCCTGTATTAGCTCGGCCACACATGCAGGCAACATACATGAATTACGCACCACCTAATGCCCTGAACCTAAAGGACCACACCACACATTTTGACTGGTAATAGTCTCCAAAATAAATGTATTCGACCAAATGCATGAATCACTACATTGAATAGTATCTACGACGTACCTCTTATTACCTGCCCAATGCAAGAATCTTCTTCTGATTAAATGTTGACATCGTCCAAAATACCATGGCGAATTTTTTGAATAAAACGCCTTCAGCAAAATAAATTCTGGGATCTCTCTCACCTTATCAAACTCTAGATTATTAAGATTCAACACCTGACAAATTTTGGATCAAATCTTCCAACGATGCAGCAGAAACAAATACCATTTCCCCCTCACCTTTTCGGCAGAGCTTGGTTGCAAAAAAGGGGTCATCCATCCTTGCAGTGGTGGCAGGGGTCAGATGTCGTCGCACTGGGCCGTGTGCCACCGCTGCCGTTTGAGCCATGCCGCGGGACTGGCCTTGTCGGGAGCAATGAAGGGCCAAGTGCCGCCAGGCCATGCGCCACGCGCCGTGAGCGGCCATGGACATGGACGTGGGCCATCTGAGCCGCGGACACGGGCAGAGGCGTAGGGGCCAATTGTCATAGACCATACCGCGTAGATGTTGCCGCCGCTGCCGTCGGCAGCCGTCTGGCTGGTGGATACGCCGGAGGGCATCGCGTTAACGCATGCCGGGGAGCGCAGCGATGTTGCTGTCGGGCTACGCTTCATGTGGAGGTGGGCGTCGTCGATAGTGGGATGTCTCCGGCCGTGTCCCTCGTGTCAAACTGGAACTCCGGCGTTGTTAATGGTCCTGTGTGATGGAGAACCGCTTGGGGAGGGGAGGGGAGGAGATTCTCTAATGCATTGATGCTTTGGGTGGGGAGATGGGGAATAGAGGATGAGATAATGGATGCGTATGAGGACGTGGAAACTGAAGAGGTACGAAGAGACAGAGCAATGGGCTTCTGTTGGGCTTCTTACCTGTTGACATCTTCACTTCTCAGACAATTGAATCACAGGAAAAAATATGATTTTTTTTGCTGACGTGGTGAGCTACATGATCAAAATAATGAAAAGTAACTGATGATGTGGCAAGGCCGCTGAGGTGGATAGGCTGCATGTCAAGAGAAATATGTTAGTGGGGATGAACTATTTAGGTATTATAGATTTCTCTTCCTCCTTCCATGAAAGGTTAGCACTAATAATAATAGGATATATCTTCTTTTCATCAAGATAAGCATATTTAAGAGTACCAGGTAATGGTTTAAGCTCAAACACAGGATCACCCTTGGGTGGGGGAGGATCCCCTAGGATTTCAACAGGAAAGTTGTGTTTCAAAATAGGTCCCTGACTTCATCTATCATTTTCATGGTCTAGTAAATATTGTTCTAAAGGATTAGTAGGAGGCACAACAATAGAAGCAAGACCAATAATTTTATCTTTACTAGGCAATTCCTCATCACGGGGTTGTCTATGAAACTTAGCAAAATTAAACTCATGAGACATATCCCCTAAACCAACAGAAACAATATCCTTATTGCAGTCTATCTTAGCATTAACAGTATTCAAGAAGGGCCTACCAAATATAATGGCACAATGTAACATCCCGATTCTCGAAATGTTTAAGAAAAAGCTTTCCAAAAATTAGGGCGAGAAAATTTAATTTGTTTTATTTGTTAACAAAGCTTAAACTGGACGTTTATAATTTGAAGGATTTAATTTGAACTAATGTGAACCTAATTAAATTTTGTGTTTAGTTCTTTTCTTTTAATCAGCTCTTCTTTGGCATATTAAATATGCGCCTTGAATTTTTTTGGGTTACTGAAATTTGTTTGATTGCTCGAGCTTCTTTTCCTTCTCTCGATTTCCTAAAATGGAAATCAATTTCTTTTCCTTTTCTCAATCTCGGGCCAAATTCCATCGGACCATTAGATACGTTCTACCATTCAAATTGTTCACATATCTTACTAACACTTCTTTCACACATACATTGTTTATTAGAAAAATCCACCAATACATGCATATGTACATCTCTCTTCTCTTCCCTGAGTTGAGCCACTGTTATTTTTTCCTGTCTAAGTCGCATGGGCTTAGCCCATCTAATTTTTTCTTTCTTTTTCTTTCTCCTCCCCTCCTCTCCACATGGGCTTCCATCCACTTGGCCCATCCAACTAACGCCTCTCCTCCTCTCCTCCTGTACATTGACAACTCTAGAAGAGAAACAGCCAACACACACGTACAGGAAGGGAAAAAGTCACCTGCAATTACATAGAGGAAACGGCTTTGCGTTCCTTCTCCTCCACTCCTTCCTTGGCCTATTTCTCTGCCCATTTCTTCCGGCGAGCGAGCGCCCCTTGGTGCTTCCTATTCCTTTTTAGTTTTGTTCATAAACGCACAGAGAGCAAGATACATACAGCCATGATTCTCCTCCTCCCCTAACTCCCTTGATCTTAGACCATTTCCAAAATCGGAGATATCTTGGCGTGCGCCTCTACTTCCTCCTCCAATCCCCTGGCAACTCATGCCCTCTCTCTTCCTCCTCTGCCCAAGAACACTCATTGAACTTTTGAAGCTCCATGGACGCAAGGTTTCGATCCCAATGACTCAGACCATCTCTATCCGAATCCTTGTGCCATAAACTCCTTCTCCACGCCATGATTCCATTCAGGGAAGAAGGAACATGATCCGTCAAGCACACACGAAGAATTCTGCATGTCCGTTTACACTGTTCATCAAGTTCGTCGCACCGTTCCATCAAACTCGGTGAGCCTCTAGCAAATTCCTGTTGCATACGTACTTGTCATCACCTAGTGTATCCCGTAGACATCATGATTCGACCTATCTCTGCCGTTGGCCGCGTGTGTCCAAAACTGAATTCGATTCGATGGCATAATTCTTTAGTTTTGTTCATCATATGACTTTGATCCCAATAGATAAAATTCTCCATATGACCGTAGAAATCCAGTGGTGGGGTTAGATTGTGGGTTCTATCTTGTGATCTATAGAAGAGATATAATCTTAGTCGTTTTTTTGTATGGAATCCAAATAGGTTTTGTGTTGGTAAAACTTTTCTATTGGTATGTTATTTCTACGTCTCTCGTTATGCCTAGGAGTATCAAATGTTTTACTCGATTGATTTGAAGGTGCGTTTTATTTTTTTGTAGCATTTCATGTAGATAACTTTGTGCATCATCTAAAAGTATGATATGCCTTTGTATTAGTTCCTTCGAGTTATTACCTTGTGTAGGAGTTGATTGGTGCATTAGTTATCATCCCTCATACATGATTGGCACGTGTTATTATTTTAATTAGATTTGGAGCATTATTAGTGTAATCTTATTATCATTATTTTGGTTATATTTGATACTTATTGTTTGCGAGCGTACAATATTTGGTGAACGCTCGACATGCTTATATTTATGTGGAATTATTCTAAACTTTGCTTTATGTATCGAATAATGGAATATTTCATGTTCCGATTATTTCCTTTTGTTTAGCATGAATATATCTTAGATACATTTTCTATATTCATTTACATCCATGTAGCATGTGTGTTTTATATATTCAAAATCATGTCATGCCTATGATAGTGGTCCGACAATCTATTATTTTGTTGTTTAGTTTCTTTATAGTAGTTGTCTTGAATTGGCATGTTAACTTAGAACATAGCCATGGTTATGATGAATTACTTGTTGTAGGCACTCTATTAGCATTTTAATTATCTGTCGCATCATGCGTGGTTCAAGATCACTTTCTCACTTTGCTAAGTTGTGTGACATGTCATGTTTTATGTGTTATTTTGGTAGCAACTTTTGAGTAATTGTTAACGCGATTTTGTAGATGTTTATTGTTTAGTATTGCATGAATAGTTGCTTTATCTCATTGTCATATTTGCATTCTATATAGAATTCATTCGTTGTGACATAGAGTTCAGTTTATTATTTCTTAGTAATTAGCAAACGTGTTATATTTACCTAGGATAGTAGCTATGCATGCTTAGTTGATTGACATGTCATGTTAGTACTTACTCAAGTAGAAGGCATATTTGGTTGTATGCCTACCATGTGTTATATCATTGGTAGTTTGTACCTTATGTTCATACATTTGGTTAACGTTTACTTGGTAGATATATCACAGTGATTTGTTGATACCATACATTCTTTTATTTAAGAATTTCTTGCCTTATCAATACCATGTCATGATATTCGATTGTATAACTTGATTGCATAACGCGTGTCTATACCAATCCGTGTGTTGTATGATGCTTAGTTGTGTACCTTCTATATATTTGCAAGTATATGATGACTACATAGAAATGCATTTCATCTTGTTATTCATGCTTCTATAACGCATGTTGATTTGGTTGATGAGATGATCTAGTTGTATACTTTCCTACGTGCTTAGTATGCTTCCATGTTTTCATTTATCATAACTAGCATGGTAGTGTTGTATGCTAACGCCGTGCTTGAACTTTAGGTCACTTGTTATCAACTAGGTTATCTCATCTTTCATGTGTTATTATATTCCATGTGCTATGGTTGTACTTGTGTTGCTCATATATGCTTGACTTGTCTCATGTTAGTGTTATGAGTGTTTGGCACATGTTGCATTAGATCATCACATGATTAGGATAGTTCACCTTTCAATAGTTGAGTTGTGTCTTTCTCATATGCTTAGTGCACATTGTTACTTTGTTGTTACTCATGTTGTGGTAATATTTTTGCTAGAGGACATTTGGATATTAGTTGTTTCCTTTATTATAAAGAGTGTCCTAGTTTAGTATCTTCTCATGGTCACTCATATGTTCAATGCTTTTGTTATTAGATAAGACCTCTTCACGATTCTATACTCACATGCCTTGTGTGATGTGTCTGGTTATTTAATTTTCCAATTATTTTTGTGATAGCATTGGTTTGTCTTTTGCCATAGAAATGTTTGCTAATAGTTGTTATGATTGGTGTTTAGTCTTTGCTTATTTTTAACCATTATAAAATATTTGGATACATCCAAATATTTACTTGTGGTTGATTATTAATCTTAATCATATCATGTGGATAGTAGTTCACTCTTTTGTTCCATGTCTTGTATAGTTTCTTGTTAATTGTTTGACAAATGACTTGGTTTGTTATAATAGAGTTGATCCTATTTTATATTAATAATGTTATAGGGTTAGACCTAGGCCAATTCGATTCATGTTGTTGAGTGATGTTTGATTGCAAACTAGTATGGTTTGTAATGTTTGTTCGTTTGTCTTATGGAACTATTGCCTTTTGAATTATTATATAGTTGATGTATATGTTTGACTACTATTGACCATTATAAATATTTAGATTCTATCTAAATATCTATTTGTGGTTAACTATTACCTTCATCATGTCATGTTGTAATTGTGTGGTTAAATGCATAGGATGGTTCCTTTTCATGTGTGTTGATGCCATTGTGTTTGTTAGATAGTAGTTTCCTATATAGTTTGTCGAGATGTGTAGTGGGTACTACTAGTGGTTAGTACCATAGTTCGTATTAGAACGTTGGTCTTGATCGCCAAGCCTTCCATAGTTGTGTCAACCTAAACCTTGTCACTTCGTTGAATCCTCTCTACTTACCTCCCTATCATGCTATCTCATTTCAGAATCTCCATCTGATCAATATCTTGCTATCCATCCACTCTTAATTTGTTTTGGATGTTATTTGGATTTACTATTTTTTTGGTATTTATTTTTTTTCCATTTGCTATTGTTACGACGAGTAGGGAGTGGCGAGGTTGGACAAGGACAAAAACAGGTTACCGAAGAAGGACTCAACAACGAAGGCATGCCTCCTTCTTTGATCATATTTATCCTATGTTTACAAAATTGCATTCTGTTTTATGGTTACTATATGCATGCTATTTTAATTCTTGTAGCTAGCATGTCGATTGACACATTACCTTGATCTGCTTGTCGCCTATTCAATTGACACCTGAGTAGAATATAGTATTCTGGTAGAGTAGAAATGCTTAGCCATGCTTATTACCCTATAGGTGCGTTGTTGAATGACCTTTGAGTCATTGACACTTGAAACTTATCGCTGAGCTAGGCTGATTGGCCCTTGTTGATCTCCTCTACTCTCTTCTACTCTGGGTGAAACTTATCATCTGAATACTGGCGCGAGCGACAGCTGAATCAAGGATTGAAGGAGTGATTGGCTTCCCTTCACAGGTTGAAGGGGGCAATCAGTCGTCTGTGCCGCATGAGGCCTAATAAGTCTTGGATTTGAAGATTGTGATAACAGTATAGCCACATGCTATATGGGCACTGGCTTGGTTAATTAGTTAGTTCACTCTTATTATCGTCATCGCCGTACCGCAGATGGGATAGCTGCCTTGCGAGGAGTATCCTCGTCACAAAAGGGGGGCCTGGACTATGAACTACAGTTACTTCTGTGTTGAAACCTAGTGGGCTTGGCACTGTAAGTTTGGTCTAATGAAAGACCTCGTCACAATCTCCCTGCAGGTATACCAAATGGTGTACTACACTAGCGACGGCTAGTGGCAACAAGTCGGGATTGTGTCATGTGGGTAAAGTGTACAACCTCTGCAAAGTGTAAAACTATTCGAATAGCCGTGTCCACGGTCAAGGACAACACATGAATATTTCTTGACATACATGACCTGTCTTGCTTATTCCCTCTTTACCCCTATTCTTGGAACCTATGAAGAGTGTGAGTTGATCGAGGATCCTCACTTTGATGAAAGTTATTCTGGAGATAAAACACATTCTCATCAAAAACAGCTTTTTATGCAACTGTGTTATTTGTTAAACAAAATTGCTTTACGCAAATGAGCCATACAGCCTTCCTTTGAAGCCACATGTAGCTATTAGGTCCTTCCCCGTGGGAGGCATGTTGAGTACGCAATGTACTCATGGCAATAATTTTGTTGACAACAGAGTTACATGAAGACGAAGGTGATGACTACGATTACTATGGTGATCCGTGGAAGTGAGGTCACGTGGACTACATCGACTGCCTATGGCTGAGATGGAGTCGCTACGCATTTGTACTTTCCGCTGTTTTCTGATTGTAATAAATGTCATGAGACATTTCTCTATAAGTATGTCCTGTGGCAATTTTTATTAAACTTGTAATACATTTACGCATTGTGCAATGATACCATTTCGTTGTGTTGTCAACAATGATCCTGGGGTTGACAAATATACACAGGAGGGTCTGGAAGTTAATTCAAGGTTCTCACAGACAATAGCTATCTTGTGGGGAACCAAGAACAAGAAAATCAGCAGGATATTTAACCTTCCCACACAAGACTTCAATATCTCTAACAATCCCAATTGGTGAAATAGTATCTCTATTGGCATGCTTAATGGTAACATCGATATCTTCTATCTCAGCAGGTGCAATATCATGCACAATTTCTTTGTATAAGGAATGAGGTATTGCACTTGCACTAGCACCCATATCACATAAGCCATGATAGCAATGATCTCCTATTTTAACAGAAATAACAAGCATGCCTACAACAGGTCTATGTTTATTTTTAGTATCAGGTCTAGCAATTCTAGCAGTCTCATCACAGAAGTAAATAGCATGCCCATCAATATTATCGGCCAAGAGATCTTTAACCATAGCAATATTAGGTTCAACTTTAACTTGCTCAAGGGGTTTGTGTGTCCTAATATTACTTTTGTTGACTACAGTTGAAACTTTGGCATGATCCTTTATTCTAACAGGGAAAGGTGGTTTCTCAACATAAGCAGTATGAACAATAGGATCATCATAAGTGATAGTCTTTTCTTCAACTTTAATAGGAGCAACTACTTTTACTTCAATGGGAGGATTATATTTAAACCATTTCTCCTTAGGGAGATCAACATGAGTAGCAAATGATTCACAAAAGGAAGCTACTATCTCAGAGTCAAGTCCATATTTAGTGCTAAATTCACGAAATGCATCGGTATCCATAAAAGATTTAACACAATCAAACTTAGGTGGTATACCTGACTCCTTACCTTCGTTGAGGTCCCAATCTTCAGAGTTGCGTTTAATTCTTTCCATTAATCCCATTTGAATTCAATAGTCTTCATCATAAAAGATCCAGTACAAGAAGTATCGAGCATGGAGCGATTATTGAGAGAAAGCCGAGCATAAAATTTTTGAATAATCATTTCTCTTGAGATCTCATGATTGGGGAATGAATATAACATTGACTTAAGCCTCCCCCAAGCTTGAGTGATGCTTTCTCCTTTGCGAGGCCAAAAATTATATATATATATAATTATGATCACGATGAATAAGATGCATAGGATAAAACTTCTGGTGAAATTCCAATTTCAAACGCTTATAGTCCCATGATCCCATATCATCACATAACCTATACCATGTCAATGCATCTCCCTTCAAAGATAAAGGGAAGACCTTATTCTTGATAACATCATCGGGCATACCTGCAAGCTTAAATAATCCACAAACTTCATCCACATAGATTAAGTGTAAATCAGGATGCAATGTTCCATCTCCCGCAAAAGGATTAGCTAGCAGTTTCCCTATCATACCCGAATGTAGCGACCCGACCCGAATGGATCAAGTCTCTGTGCTTAAGTGTCATCCCTGGATCGGTATGCTGACACACACAGTACTCGAAGGGTTTATAACAGAGGTAAATCACATGTATAAAGTAACGTAAATACTATTACCTCAATCCATATAGCGGAAGCAACAAGGTTGTGGATTCCCATCAACACCAACGGCAAAGTTGAGTGTAGAAATCGTAACCCTAACGTATCACTTACTCGTCGTAAGAAACCTGCAACATGAGACGTTGCAGCCCGAAACCGGTCAGTACATTGAATGTACTGGCAAATTCACACCATAGAGAAAATGATGAACAATGGCTATCACTATATGCATATATGGCTGGTGGAAAAGCTCTATGGTTATAAGGTTTTTGCGAAAAACCAATTTTTCCCTACTGCAAAGGAATACATTTTAATTAACTATCATGGTGGTTGTTAAACATTGAGAATGGTTGACAGCATTCTCAATCCCAATTAAGTAACATCATTAAACCCAACAATATTCATTTAAAGTAACATGATGAGATCAACAGGATAATCCAAGAACTAGATACTCAAGATGTCCATAACCGGGGACACGGCTAATCATGATTAGTTTATACACTCTGCAGAGGTTTGCGCACTTTTCCCCACATGACTCGATCGCCTCCGTTTGTTTTCTCGCACTACATGGTGTTTGAGAAACGGATGACCGAGACATAGTCTTTCAGAAGCGCTAGCACCTTACATGTGGGGTAGACCGTACCACCTACAACCCCTACATCTGCTAGTCCACCCCGTAATAGTTCGCACAACTTAGTCAACTATGCCAGAGCCCATAGTAGCATGTGGCTGCACACGGAAGTTTCTAGCATGAATTATCTTATGATCCCTTTGAGCCTGGGTGGCGGTCCAAAATAAAACAGGCAAGTCCTGATAGACATCAGGTGCCTCAATCCACCCAGATGTGTGTTTAAGTGGCCACCTTAGATAAACCATTAAAAATTATCAACTCACATCTGTCATGGATATCACTCACCCAATCCACGTCTACTAGCATAGCATGGCATAATAAGCAAACGTAGAAGTAACTCCCAAAGGTTTCATAATAATACAGGTGATAGGTACTACCTCATCTACTTCCCATCCCACA
This sequence comes from Triticum urartu, assembly GCF_056163025.1. NCBI lineage: Eukaryota > Viridiplantae > Streptophyta > Magnoliopsida > Poales > Poaceae > Triticum > Triticum urartu. The sequence goes on along the minus strand of NC_141875.1, from coordinate 105,865,774 downwards.
ATTTAATTAGATCCTAGTCATGCAATGTGAGAGGATTGGTCTAATGCAATAAAACATGGGTTGTAGAAAAGGTATGATCAAAGTGTTACTTGCCTGCAATGTTGATGAAGATGATTCACACTCAAAATCTTGATAGCTCTACTCGTCACACTCCGGTCAATCTATCGTAAGCAAGCAATAGTAACCACACATAAGCAATCACTCAAAAGATCAGAAAGATCGAAGAAAACAATCGAAAAACTTCAAAACCAAGCAAATAGCTCTTGCAACGTAAAACAATTTGTAACAGTACCAAAATTATGTGAATTTGGCCTTATTAGAATGTTTAGGTCAAGAGCTTCGATTTGCAAAAAGAATCAACTCAAACGGAGCTACGAAACTCAAGTTATGAACAAACGAAGTTTGAATTCAAATCTGATCTAATTCAAATTTTAAACTTTTCAAAAACATGTTTGAGTTGTTTATCCGGATAGAGGAGATCATAACGAAGAAGTGAGCGTTGGTTTCGTTGGATTTGGACTAACGAGTAAAAAGTTATTAGGGTTTGAAGAACAGGGGCCAATCTGTAAATAAAATATTCACAAACGGGTCCCTGGCAGAAAACTAAAAATAAAAAGAAAAAGACTAAATAGCGGACGTTCGTTACCGAACGCTAACGAACGAAAACCGTTCGCTACAAACCCTAAACTAGCGAGCGTTCGCTATATAACTAAACCTAAAAATACAGATCTAGGTTTTCTGAATAAAACCGAAAACGAATAAAATAAAAAAAATAAACCGGAGAGGTTCGCGGTTTATACCGGTTGGGTTTTCGTCGAAAACCGGCGGTTTTTCGGCGGCGGACCGAGTCCGTTGAGTCAGCGCGGCTCCGGCGAGGGCAGCGCGCTCCGGCGCGGCGGCGGCAGCGGCACAGGGCGGCGGAGGCAGCAGCTATGCGGGGCGGCCAGGGGTTAGGCGAGGCGCGGCTGCGGCGGAGGGGCGGAGTGCGGCGCACGGGGTGGAGGCGCGGGACAGCGGCGGCGGCGGTCACGGCGGATCTTCGCCGGCGGCGGCGATGCGCGGGATGCGAGGCGAGGCGTGGCAAGAGGAGAGACGGGGTGTCCGGCGGCGGCCTTATAGGAGGAGGGGAGAGGCGAGACGTGGGGAAGGGGCAAGGGCGGCGCAGAGTCCGGCCATGGGACGGCGGCGGCGCGTGCCCGAGCGGGTCTCCCGCTCGGGAGGAGGGAGGCGGTGCGGCTGGGCTGGGCCGTGGCCTGGCTTGGGAGCTGGGCCGGCCCAGTTGGCGAGGAGGGGTTTTTTTTATAAACATTTTTTTTTCAGAGAAAAAAAATAATAAAAACAAAAATAACTAAAATATTATATAGGCATATAATATATCAAAATTTTCAGAAAAATATTTTCTACACGATGAACATTTTTATAAATTCAAATAAAATCCACACAAATTCAGATAAATCAGAGAGTGCTTCTGGTCTATTAAAATTCAACAAAAATCATTTTAAAAATACCAAAATGATTTCAAATTAATTTTTCTCCAATTTTCTAATGTAGGGAATCATGTTACCCTAATTTCCATATATTTTATTTTTGGAGAAAAATAATTTGAATAAAACTCAAATAAATCCAACTTGAAAATTAATTCCAAAAGGACTTGAAATTGATCCTTTGAAACTCCCAACTCATATTTCATAATTTGAAGAAGTCATTTTATCTTCTCTCGTGAAAATCATTGAGTTGCTTAAAGTTTCTGAATTGGAAATATTTCCCAATGGAATTCAAATATTTTTCAAACACCCCTTTCATTTTAAATGGAAGAAGTCATGTCATCTTCTCTCTAGGGTTTTGTATTTGAAAAGAATTTGAATTCACGAAGATCAGAAAACAAATATGAAAGTTTGGGAAAGTCCTTTTATTCCCTCTCATTTAACTTTCAAAAGTTTCGAATTCACTCACTTTCAGACAATCAATCAAATAATCAGTCAAATCTATCTATTTATTATAACATTCCAAAATTTAGAATTTTGGGATGTTACACCGAAGGAATTTCAAAGTAAACATTTTCACTAGGTTCAGTAGGTTGAGGAGAAACTCTTTGCTCTACTGGTCGGGGTGAAGATACCCCGAACAAGCCCCTCAAAGGATTATGTTCCATAGTAACAAGTGACAGTAAATTTCAGCCCACTATATAAATTTTTCCTTACCAAATTCCACCTTCCAAAGGCGCTTCATTCCCCGGCAACGGCGCAGAAAAGAGTCTTGATGACCCACAAGTATAGGGGGTCTATCATAGTCCTTTCGATAAGTAAGAGTGTCGAACCCAACAAGGAGCAGAAGGAAATGATAAGCGGTTTTCAGCAAGGTATTCTCTGCAAGCACTGAAATTATCGGTAACAGATAGTTTTGTGATAAGATAATTTGTAACGAATAACAAGTAATAAAAGTAAATAAGGTGCAGCAAGATGGCCCAATCCTTTTTGTATCAAAGGACAAGCCTGGACAAACTCTTATATGAAGGAAAGCGCTCCTGAGGACACATGGGAATTATCGTCAAGCTAGTTTTCATCACGTTCATATGATTCGCATTCGATACTTTGATAATTTGATATGTGGGTGGACCGGTGCTTGGGTGCTGTCTTTACTTGGACAAGCATCCCACTTATGATTAATCCCCATTGCAAGCATCCGCAACTACAATAGAAGTATTAAGGTAAACCTAAGCATAGCATGAAACATATGGATCCAAATCAGCCCCTTACGAAGCAATGCATAAACTAGGGTTTAAGCTTCTGTCACTCTAGCAACCCATCATCTACTTATTACTTCCAAATGCCTTTCTCTAGGCCCAAACAATGGTGAAGTGACATGTAGTCGACGTTCACATAATACCACTAGAGGAAAGACAGCATACATCTCATCAAAATATTGAACGAATACCAAATTCACATGACTACTTATAGGAAGATTTCTCCCATGTCCCCAGGAACAAATGTAACTACTCACAAAGCATATTCATGTTCATAATCAGAGGTGTATTAATATGCATAATGGATCTGAACATATGATCTTCCACCAAGTAAACCAACTAGCATCAACTATAAGGAGTAATCAACACTACTAGCAACCCACAGGTACCAATCTGAGGTTTGGATACAAAGATTGGATACAAGAGATGAACTAGGGTTTGAGATGAGATGGTGCTGGTGAAGATGTTGATGGATATTGACCCCCTCCCGATGAGAGGATAGTTGGTGATGATGACGGTGATGATTTCCCCCTCCCGGAGGGAAGTTTTCCCGGCAGAACAGCTCCGCCGGATCCCTAGATTGGTTCCGCCAAGGATCCGCCTCGTGGCGACGGAGTTTCATCCCGTGAGCTAGCTTATTATTTTTTCTTAGACGGAAGACCTCATATAGCAGAAGATGGGCATCGAAGGGCCACTAGGGGGCCCACAAGGCAGGGGGGCGCGCCTAGGGGGTAGGGCGCTCACCCCACCCTCGTGGCTGGTGGGTGGCCCCCCTCAGGCGCTTTCTTCGCTCAGTATTTTTTATATATTCTGAAAATAACTTCCATGAAGTTTCAGGACTTTTGGAGCTGTGTAGAATAGGTCTCTAATATTTTCTCCTTTTCCAGCCCAGAATTCCAGCTGCCGGCATTCCCCCTCTTCATGTAAACCTTGTAAAATAAGAGAGAATATGCATAAGTATTGTGACATAATGTGTAATAACAGCCCATAATGCAATAAATATCGATATAAAAGCATGATACAAAATGGACGTATCAGCCACCCAGGCTCAAAGAGATCATAAGATTATTCATGCTGGGAACTTTCTTGTGCAGCCACAAGACATTATGGGCTCTAGTATAGTTGAGTAAGTTGTGGGAAACCTTTCCATGATGGGCTAGCAGATGTAGGGGATTGTAGGTGTACCGGCCTATCTATCGGTTAAGTGGACCTCTACGGAAAGACTGTGTCTCGGTCATCCGTTTCTCAAACACCATGCAGTGCGAGAAGTCAACGAAGGAGATCGAGTCTTGTGGGCAAAAGTGCGCAAACCTCCGCAGAGTGTATAAACTAATCATGGTTAGCCGTGTCCCTGGTTATGGACATGTTGAGTATCTGGTTCTTGAATTATTGATTTCTCATCACTCTTAATTAATTTGTTGGGTTGATGATTATTAATTTGGGATTGAGTTGAAGGAACCTTCTCAATGTTTTCAACAAACTTTGTAGTTAAATAAAATTTATTTCTTTACAGTAGGGAAAAATTGGCTTTTTGCAAAAACATCAACTTTAGAGCCCCCACCAGCCATATTTGCATGTAGTGATAGCAGTTATTGTTGCTCCTTGCTCTACAGTGTTATTTTGCCAGCATATTCCATGTGCTGACCCGTTTCGGGATGCAACATATTATGTTGCAGACTTTTCAGACGAAGAGTAAGGTGCGCTAGGTCGTTGTCGTGCACTCAGCTATGCCGTTGGAGTTGATGGACTCGCTTTACCTTCGAAGCCTTCCGCTGTTATCTTAATTAGATGGCCTTAAGCCATATTATTGTAATAAGTTCTCTTTTGAGACTATCGATGTAATCAGTGTGTGATTGAAATTCTATTATAAATGCTTCAAGTACTGTATGTGTCAGCATTACCGATCCAGGGATGACACTTATGCACAGAGATTTGACCATTTGAGGTCGGATCGCTACAGAGGGACACGAGCTTTTCTTCTTTAACTTCCTTGCAATGGACGCGGACCAGAGACAGAGCCACGTCAGCACCACACCGAGAAGATGACTTCTTCCAAGTCTACACTCGACCGGGGATCTCGTTCAGTCGAGTCATCAGAGACTCGAGGTCATTCTGGAATGTCTCCCTCGGCCAGAGCTCCACGTCGATCCGTTATACCGCTACCTTTAGTCGAGCCAGATAACTGGTGACACTGGCGAGGCGAGATTCTAGTCGCAGCACGTTCATTGCAGCTTCATCCTTGATGGGGGATTTTATGGGGTCCAGCTCGGTCTCAATCCGCCCGGTCTCTTTCTCAAAGTTTTGACAGAATTCTCCACAAACAGAAAATTGATGAGTCGACAGCTATATGAAGAGTCGACAGTGGCAAATCGGTCGGATAAAAGAAAGTACCTTTAAGTATAAGGAACAACTTCTTGGCGAGTCCTCCTAGGTAAACCTCCAGCTCGTCTCTCTTCCGAGTGAGATCTCCAACTTTGTCAGTCAGAGCCACCTTGTCCTTCTTCAGCTGCACGACTTCTTTGTTGGCTTCAGTAATGGCAGTCTTCAATTTGGCGTTTTCTTCTTCTAACTTGCCGACTGAAGCCAGCTTCTTGTCGGCAATTTCAGTTTTCTCCCATGCCGTCTTCTGAGCCGCGACAAGGTCAAGGTCCTTCTGCTCCAGCACTTGCTTCATTTTTTCTAAAGAAATAACATTCTTGAGACGAGCTTGGAGTTGTCTGTTTTCACTACGCACATCTGTTCGAGTGGAGTCACTCGGTTCAAAAGGCGAAAAGTAAAGCTGGCAAAGCAAACAGTCGACAAGTGGTTACCTTCCATAGAAGCTGCTTCATCCTTGGCCTTCTGCAGATTTTGCTTAGCCAGTTCTAGATCAAGGCTGAGCTGAATTTGTTTCTACTCCAGTTCAGCAAACTGAGCCCCGAATGCACAAGATTTCTGCAATCGACAGATAAGACACGTCAGTCGACAGTAGATGAACAAAGATCGATCGCTTCAGAGCGATAAGATACAAGTTCGGATCATTACGGCAAAAAGAGTTCTAAGACTACTACCGAATCAAACATTCAACAGTAGTCTCGGAGACTACACCCAGTGGGCACCACGGTAATACACACCTTCATTCATCAACTGTCAGGTGCTCCCTCCATCCGAAAAACTTGTCTCAAGCTTGTCCCTCAAATTAATGTATCTAGCACAAAGTTAGTGCTAGATACATCCATTTGAGGGACAAGTTTTTCAGACGGAGGGAGTAAGTTTGAGACGCTGGGTATGCCATAAAATGTGGGTGCATGCGTGGGTGCAGGTCACATGGGATTGTACCGCACCGGGCATGGTAGCGGGCACCACCACGGCGGCAAGTACCACGGCGGCAAGCACGGCGGCAAGTACCATGGCGGCAAGCACGATAGTAGGTGGTGAAGTACTAAAGTGGCTAGCTGCAGCCATTGCTTGCACGCTCTACGACGTCCACGTACCTGTGCGCCCCCGTAGCCATTTATGCTGGAGTATCTCCATCATCCGCCTTAGTTGATTCACCATGCTCTGTTGTAGCGACCAATAATGTCTTACATTATTGAGACGAAGGGAGTATACTATACTACCTAAATAAAGAGCTACGCGTGCATGGGCATGGTGTGTGGTATGTAATGCCTGTGTACCTTAAAATGTAATGATCTATGTAGTGACCCAAGTCTGTCGGGCGTGGCTTAATAGGAGTACTAAATAAACAGAATTTCTATTTTTCAGTCGACTGGAAATGATTGGCCTCTAATCTAATTTTTCTGCCTTCCGATCGCGCGCGAAGATGTGTGCACCATTGTCACGCTGGTTCCATCATTCCCTTACCGGGCCTATGCTTTCCCTGTTCCTTTTCTCTAGCCACCCACTAAGACTCTCAGCGTTGTTGTCTTTTCATTTCTTTATTTTAAAGTTCATCTTTTTCTTTTATTCTGACTAGTAAGGTTCCCGTGCGTTGCAAGGAACATCAAAATGCATTATTTAGGATGGTATGTGGGGGTAATATCATGTGTGAAAAATATCAAAATCTGTTTCCCACATATTCATTCTACTCCTGAACTCACAAGCATCTGAGTGAATAGTAAATGCAGGCAAACCAACAAATTTTTTTTTTTGAAACAAACACGTTTGAGTATGCAGTTGCTGAAGGAAATATGCCCTAGAGGCAATAATAAAGTTATTATTTATTTCCTTATTTCATGATAAATGTTTATTATTCATGCTAAAATTGTATTAATCGAAAACATAATACATGTGTGAATACATAAAAAAACAAAGTGTCACTAGTATACCTCTACTTGACTAGCTCGTTGATCAAAGATGGTTAAGTTTCCTAGCCATAGACATGAGTTGTCATTGGATAAACGGGATCACATAATTAGGAGAATGATGTGATGGACTTGACCAATTTAGTATGTTGCTATTGCTTTCTTCATGACTTATACACGTTCCTATGACTATGAGATTATGCAACTCCCGTTTACCGGAGGAACACTTTGTGTGCTACCAAATGTCACAACGTAACTGGGTGATTATAAAGGTGCTCTACAGGTGTCTCCAGAGGTACTTGTTGAGTTGGCGTATTTCGAGATTAGGATTTGTCACTCTGATTGTAGGACAGGTATCTCTGGGCCCTCTCGGTAATGCACATCACTATAAGCCTTGCAAGCAATGTGACTAATATTTTAGTTATGGGATGATGCATTACGGAACGAGTGAAGAGACTTGCCAGTAACGAGATTGAACTAGGTATTGAGATACCGACAATCGAAGCTCGGGCAAGTAACATACCGATGACAAAGGGAACAACGTATGTTGTTATGCGGTTTGACCGATAAAGATCTTCCTAGAATATGTGGGAGCCAATATGAGCATCCAGGTTCCGCTATTGGTTATTGACCGGGATGTGTCTCGGTCATGTCTACATAGTTCTCGAGCCCGTAGATTCCGCACGCTTAACATTCGGTGACGATTTGTATTATGAGTTTATGTGTTTTGATGTCCCGAAGGTAGTTCTGAGTCCCGGATGAGATTGGGGACATGACGAGGAGTCTCGAAATGGTCAAGACGTAAAGATCGATATACTGGACGACTATATTTGGACATCGGAAAGGTTCCAAGTTGTTCGGATATTTTTCGAAGTACCGGGGAGTTACGGGAATACGAGGGAAGAAGTATATGGGCCTTATTGGGCTTTAGAGGAGAGAGACAGGCAGGGCCCCCCCAATGACTAGTCCGAATTGGACTAGGGGGAGGGGCGGCGCCCCCTCCTTCCTTCTCTTCCCTCTTCCCCTTCCTTGTCTCCTACTCAACCCACGTGGTAAACTTATCAACTGCTACCAACAGGTGGGTCTTTTTGTCCTTGGACCTCTTAAAGGGTCCAACCATATCTAGCCCCCAAGTGGCAAATGGCCAAGTGATTGGAATCATTCTCAACTCCTGAGCCGGAACATGAGCGCGGCATGAAAATTTCTGACAACCGTCGCACCTTTTTACTAAATCCTCAGCATCAGCATGAGCCATCAGATAATAGAAGCCATGACGAAAAGCCTTAGCCACCAAGGATTTTGAACTAGCGTGGTGACCACAATCTCCTTCGTGGATCTCTCGCAAAATCTCACAACCTTCTCGAGGAGATACACAACGCTGAATCACCCCTGTCACGCTGTAACGATGTAACTCTCCATTGATAATGGTCATTGACTTGGATCGCCAGATTATCTTCCGGGCCAAGGTTTCATCGCCTGGTAACTCGCCCTGGTTCATGTGAGCCAGGTACGGGACTATCCAATCCGGTATAATATGCAAAGCCGCCACCAACTGGGCCTCCGAGTCAGGAATAACCAGCTCCTTCTCTGTGGGTATCTTGACCGACGGATTATGAAGTACATCGAGGAAGACATTAGGTGGCACCGGTTTATGCTGTGAGCCTAGACGACTTAAAGCATCCGCCGCTTCATTCTTTCACCGGTCTATATGGTCAATTTGATAACCCTTGAAATGACCAGCCACTATGTCCACCTCTCGTCATATGCAGCCATGAGTGGATCCTTAGAACCCCAAGTGCCAGATACCTACTGAGCCACTAGGTCTGAGCCGTCGAAGCACTTAACTCGGCTTAAATTCATCTCCTTAGCCATCCGAAGGCCATGGAGCAAGGCCTCATATTCAACTGCATTGTTAGTACAAGGGAACATTAAGCGGAGAACATAACAAAACTTGTCACCTTATGGGGAAGTTAATATGACTCCAGCCCCCAAGCCCTCCAACTGTCTAGACCCGTCAAAATGAATAGTCCAGTACGTGTTATCTGGCTTCTCCTCCGGTGCCTGCAACTCTGTCCAATCATTAATGAAGTCCACAAGTGCTTGTGATTTGATTGCTGTGCGAGGCATATATTTTATCCCGTGAGGTCCAAGTTCAATAGCCCACTTGGCAATCCGGCCAGTCGCCTCTCTGTTTTGGATGATATCTCCCAGAGGGGCTGAACTAACCACTTTGATGGGATGACCTTGAAAATAATGCTTGAGCTTCCGGCTTGCCATGAAAACTCCATACACCAGCTTCTGCCAATGCGGGTACCTCTGCTTTTATTCAATAAGCACCTCACTGATGTAATAAACCGGCCGTTGAACCGGATACTCCTTTCCGGCCTCCTTGCGTTCCACCACAATAGCCACACTAACAGCCCGGGCATTAGCACCCACATATAGAAATAAGGGCTCTTTATCAACCGGAGCCGCAAGAACGGGCGGCTCGGCCGCGTCACTCCAGACAAAGTCATCCGTTTTCTTTAGCATCTGATATAAAGGGATAGCCTTCTCCCCAAGGCGACTGATAAACTGGCTCAAAGCCGCAATCCGGCCCGCCAAATGCTGAACGTCATTGATACATGTCGGCTTAGCCAGAGAGGTGATAGCTGTGATCTTCTCCGGATTAGCCTCAATGCCCCTGTTAGACACCAGAAAACCCAAGAGCTTGCCTGCCGGAACACCAAAGACACATTTGGCTGGATTAAGCATCATCTTATAAACCTGGAGGTTATTAAAGGTTTCCCTCAAGTCATCTATCAATGTTTCCTCCTTCCTAGATTTTACCACAATGTCATCCACATATGCATGAAGATTGCGCCCAATCTGCTTATGAAGACAATTCTGAACACAGCGCTAATAAGTCGACCGGGCACTCTTGAGCCCAAAAGGCATAGATACATAGCAGAAGGCTCCAAAGGGAGTTAGGAAAGTTGTCTTCTCCTGGTCCTTAACTGCCATTTTGATCTGATGATAACCAGAATAAGCATCCAGAAAACACAATCGGTCACAACCCGCTGTAGCATCAATAATCTGATGAATACAAGGGAGGGCAAAGGGATCAGCTGGACAAGCCTTGTTCAAGCATGTGTAGTCCACACACATACGCCAAGTGCCATTTTTCTTAAGAACCAGCACCAGATTAGCTAGCCACTCAGGGTGAAAGACCTCCACGATAAACCCAGCGGCCAACAGCCGAGCTACCTCCTCACCAATAGCCTTACGCCTTTCTTCGTTGAAGCGGCGGAGAAAATGCCAGACCAGTTTAAACTTAGGATCTATATTAAGTGTGTGCTCAGCGAGTTCCCTCCGTACACCTGTCATGTCAGAAGGCTTCCATGCAAAGATGTCCCGGTTCTCACGGATGAAGTCGATGAGCGCGTTTTCCTATTTGGGATCCAGATTAGCGCTGATGCTAAACTGCTTGGATGAATCGCGAAACAAAATCAACCATCTTAGTGTCTGTAGCCGATTTAAACTTCAACGCCGGATCATGCTCCGTAGTTGGCTTTTTCAGAGAAGTCATGTCCGCCGGATCAACATTGTCTTTATAAAACTTCAGCTCCTCTGTGGCACAAACCGACTCAGCATAAGCCGCATCACCCTCTTCACATTACAAAGCAATCTTCCTGCTCCCATGTACTGTGATGGTCCCCTTATGACCCGGAATCTTAAGCTGCAGATAAATATAACACGGCCTCGCCATGAACTTGGCATAAGCCGGTTGTCCGAACAGGGCATGATACAGACTCTTGATTTTCACCACCTCAAAAGTCAACATCTCCGACCTTGAATCATGATCATCTCCAAAAGCCACCTCTAGGGCTATCTTGCCAACTGGATACGCCAATTTACCAGGCACCACACCATGAAAGACAGTGTTCGACGGCTTAAGACTCTTATCTGTCAGTCCCATATGGCGGAAGGTATCATAGTAAAGGATATTGATACCGCTCCCTCCATCCATAAGCACTTTGGTGAACTTGTAGCCCCTGACTTGAGGAGCCACCACTAAGGCCAGATGACCCGGATTATCAACCCGGGGCGGGTGATCGTCCCGACTCCATAAAATGGGTTGTTCAGTCCAGCGTAAGTACTGAGGCACTTCCGGTTCAACGGAGTCCACGGCCCTCTTGTGAAGCTTCTGATCGTGCTTACACAAGCTAGTGGTAAAGACATGATACTGCCCGCTATTCAACTGCTTCGGAATACTCTGATAACCCGATTGCTGCTGCTGTTGATTCCCCTCATGGTTATAGCCTCCCTGATTACCCTAATTGCCTTGATTACCATGTCTGGTTTGATTGCCTTCGAACCCTGAACCGGAGCTGTTACCTCCATAACCCGGCCCATGAAATCCACCTCCTGAACCGTCGGGCGGTCCATTGTCATATTGAAATAGATTGGAATTTTTGCACTCCTGCATAATGAAGCAATCCTTCCAAAGATGCGAAGCTGGCCTCTTCTTCGATCCCTGTTTTGGGCAAGGCTGATTTAGCAGGCATTCAAGATTGGGACCTGATCCTCCACCCCGCTGGGGCGGTTTACCCTTGCGATGCTGACCGTTATCCTGGGCATTGGTGTTAGCCACAAAGTCCAAGCTATTGTCTGCGTTGCGCTTACCATTGTTCCCATGACCTGCCAGGTTATGCTGCTTCCCCTTGGCACTGCCATTTTTTTCCCTTTCCCTGGTTTGTCCTCTTCAGAATCAGGGTCCTTGGTACTATCTGAATCAGCATACTTAACCAAAGCGGCCATATGCGTTGACATGTCATTACAGTGACGTTTGAGCCTTCCCAACTTCAGTTTTAATGGCATGAACCGGCAGTTGCCCTCCAACGTCAAAACTGTTGTATCTACATTGATGTGGTCTGATGAATGCAAAATAGCTGAGACTCGCTTCATCCAATGGGTCATAGACTCCCCATCCTCTTGAACACAAACGGCTAGGTCCATAATTGACATGGGCTGCTTACATGTATCCTTGAAATTCTGGATAAACTGGCTCTTTAACTCGGCCCATGACGCAATGGAGTTAGCTGGTAGACTCTTTAACCAGGTACGGGCCGTTCCCTCCAACATCATGGTGAAATACTAAGCACACACCGCTTTGTCCACATCCAACATCTCCATTCCCATCTCATAACTCTCAACCCATGATTCAGGGGGCAAATCGGCAGTGTAATTGGGCACCTTACGAGGGCCTTTAAAATCCTTGGGCAGTCGCACATTACGCAGGGCCAGGGTGAGGCATGGTACCCCCAAAGAACTGAAGAACACACCCGGGTCCAATGAGGTGGTCGGACGAGCCAGAGTAGGCTGACGAGCTGCGTGCTGAGCTGCTAACTCAGCCTCTCGACGTGCTCGGCCATGATCCACCACATCTTGTGCATTAGCACCCCCACCCACCGGGTTACGGTGCCGCGCACTGCTTGATACAGCCGGTTCCTCAATATGCCTGCTATAACTCCGGCTTGGACGGGGGGTGGAATGGATCCTCTCACGACTATGCAAATAAGCCTGCTGCTGGGTTAAAGCCGTTTGGAGGAGTTCCCTAGCCCGTCGTGTTTCAACCGCCACCGGTGACTCGCCGTCGATCGGGAGAGCTGCCAATCGTGAAGCGGCGGCCACAATGTTATCCAATGGGTTGGAGTAATGCCCTGCGGGCGTCGGAACGCGCTGTGACACAATGTTGTTCTGACGAGGCGGGTCCATCGTGCGCGGCTGAACCGGCGCTCCTGTTACCGGTGCCTCAGCCCGGTTTACCACTGGCTGGTTACTGGTTCCTGCTCCTGGCGTGTTGAAGAGATTTCTCGGCTCATAACCCGGCGGGAGGTGCGGCCGGTATCTCCTCCTCGTGAAATCATATGAGGCGCTTTGATCCAGCCTAAGACGGTAGGCCTGAGCTTCTAACTTGGCCCATTCTGTAGCCATCCTGGCGCTGCTGCCAGGTCCACTTTAGCCAGAGTTATATGATCTTTCACCTTTGCAATCTCCGCGTTCTGCTGATCTCGGTTTGTTGCATCCACCTCTGCTGCCAGCAACGTTGCTAAAGCTTCAAACAAATCAGACAATACCTGAGCCGGAGGCGGCGCAGAGCCCCCTGCCCCTGCTGGCGTTGCTGTTGCTGAACCGGAGATCATTGCCGCAGCTGTAGAAGAGTGTTGTGATGGCTGTGTATCGGCCATGAAGACCGCGACCCGGCTTGGCAGATCAAGGGGGTCCGAAATACTGTTGCCATCGGAACCTCCACTAATCTGGCCATCCTGCTGTTGGTACAGGGACTCGGTCTCTTCGGTTGAAGACTCGTCGTCGGAACAGACAACAGTTTCTCCATCAGATGCCGGTCCATCCTCATATTCTGCTCCATGAATGACACCTACGAAGACATGCCTTGCTGCAGGCTGAACCTGGGCAGGGCTTGCATGCTGAGCCGTCTTGATGATGTCGGTGCAGATGTCCGGCTCAGGGCCCGGTTCGCCGATCTTGCCGATGAAGACGTGAATTCCTCCAAAGGGAACCCGGTACCCGTACTCAATTGAACCGTCCTCGGGACCCCATCCTGCGTCGTCGATGTAGAGCTTGTCGCGACGACTCTTAGTCATCCGGCCCACAGCGTATCCCTTGAGTCCTTCGAAGCTGCCCATCAAGAACTCGAAACCATCGTGTGAGGGCCCCACGGTGGGCGCCAACTATCTTGGTTTTGTCACGGCAGATGTCCTCGTGAAAGGACTTAGTCGTGGAGCCATCACTACGGGTTAGCTTAAAGGGGTTAAAACGGACAAGGGACACAAGAGTTTTATACTAGTTCGGCCCCTTACGATGAAGGTAAAAGCCTACATCTAGTTGTGATGGAATTGCTGGGGTTTCGATGACCACGGAGCGAATCTGCTTTGCCTAGCTCTCGAGTTGTTGTTGTGTGTTTTCCCTAAACCGCCGCCGGGTTGTCCCTTTATATACATAGGTCAACACCCATCGGTTTACAGAATCCCGAGGCCGGATCATCAATGTGTCCAACTCGGTCTCTATCCTTCCTATCTTACAATACAAGTTACATGAGAAAGTCGGTTTACATCTACAGGCCTTAACCCACCTTTGGGCCTTGGGCCTTCGTAAAGCGCCACCATCCTCATGTCTTCATGGGCTTCTAATCTTCATAGAGTTAACCCGGCTACTCCTGGCCGGTTTACGTCCAGTAGTAATATCCCCAACATGCTGCCAATTAAATAGCCTTAGGGCTATGCCAGATAATCGTATTCATCAATGATGTACTCTTCTATACATGTATTTGATGAATATTCTTGTACCTGGAATGTTGTATTATGGACCTGTCGTGCGTCAGATGTTATCGTGGGCTGACGTGCGAAGGCCCCCTGCTCCATGCGGATTGGGGTGCCACAGGACATGGTATCAGAGCAGCCAGGCTGGCATAGGTTATCCTAGTCTTAGATCACTGCTATCATTAAACCATAATTACCCTAAGGGATTTGACTCATCCCTGGCATCCGACATGGCCACTGTTAATCCACAGGTGGCGCAGTCGGGACTGACACGTCCTCACCCCGCTGTCCCCGCCTAGTTATCCGTGGAGCAACTAGCAGCCATATCTTTTTTGGTCGGCCGCACCGCTTGCCCTTCGCCAATAAGGGAAAGGGGCCACACCCTGCGGGCATGTCCCGCATAGCTGCCTATAAAAGCCCCCTTTCCGGTAGCCATATCGCTCACTCCTCATTCAGCCATGTCTCTGTAGAGAAGCCTAGCTAGTAACACTCCAGCCATGGCTAGCACCCTCAAAACTACCAAGTTTCATAGCTGCACAAGCGCCATGAACCATGCTGGCTTTCCACCCCTTCTTGCCGAGATGCTCACCCAAGCCTTTGGCTATGATGCTAGCCCCGACTACCTAGTGGATCTTTCCAACACACAATGCTTGCCAAAGGATAAAATGTAAAAAGGAAAGGAGAAGATAACCATGACTCTTGTATGAAGTATAAGACATGAATAAAAGATAGGCCCTTCGCAGAGGGAAGCAGAGGTTGTCATGTGTTTTTATGGTTGGATGCATGAAATCTTAATGCAAAAGAACATCACTTTATATTGCCACTTGTGATATGGAACTTTATTATGTAGTCCGTCGCTTTTATTTCTTCCACATCACAAGATCGTATAAAGCTTATTTTCTCCACACTAATAAATCATACATTTTATTGCTTGCAACAATGACAACTTACTTGAAGGATCTTACTCAATCCATAGGTATATATGGCGGACACTCATGGCAAAACTGGGTTTAAGGATATCTGGAAGCACAAGTAGTATCTCTACTTTGTGCAAAGAATTTGGCTAGCATGAGGGGGAAAGGCAAGGTCAACATGTTGGATGATCCATGACAATATAATTTATTTCAGATGTAAGAAAACATAACCCATTACGTTGTCTTCCCTATCCAACATCAACTTTTAGCATGTCATATTTTAATGAGTGCTCACAATCATAAAAGATGTCCAAGATAGTATATTTATATGTGAAAAGCTCCCTTTCTTTATTACTTCCTATTAATTGCAACAATGACCAAAACTATGTTTGTCAACTCTCAACAACTTTTATTCATCATACTCTTTATATGTGAAGTCATTACTCTCCATAAGATCCATATGATCTCTTTATTTCTTTTTATTCTTCCTTTTATTCCCTCAAGATCATAGAAAGATGGCAAAGCCCTTGACTCAACACTAATCTGTATTATATATTGCTCATAGACTCGATTACATAGAAGGATCATAAAGCAAAACTCAAAAACTAAATCATACTAAAACTTTATTCTACTAGATCAGGATATTCCCAAAAGTATCGAACTAAGAAAAACGGTAAAGATAAAAGTGTGATGGTGATACGATACTGGAGCACTCGCCCAAGCTTGGCAGTTGCCAAAGGGAGTGCCCATACTCGTGTATTTATATCTCTTTCTTCGGAGCGGGAGGAGATGGTGATGATGATGGCAATTGTGCCTTCAGATTTTTCATGTTGTAATTGAGAAGAGCAATCTCCTCCTTTAAATCATCGACCTCCGATTCTAGCTTTAAGATTTTGTCACATAAATCTCCTTCGCTTTTTTGCCAAAACGAGAAGGAATAGATCGGTTGTTAGACAGTTTAGCCCTCTTACGGAGGCTAGACTTATTGAACTTCACGTGCATATCCCGAGGTTGAGGTAGAGGAACATCCTCCTCCTCCTCCGAACATGAATCATTGATCATCATCAAATGAGCATCCTCCTCATCATCCGTAGTTCGACCACAAGGAGATATGTCCCCATAGGTCTTTGGGTCAGCAATGAGATGTGAGACATAGTTCTCTCCGTCGGAGTCTTGAGATGACATCTTGCTCTAAATCTGCAGCAGAAATAGCTCAAGACAAAACATAGGATATTTGCGTGGTACGGTGGTCAAACCTTTGGGATTTTATAATGAATTTTACCGACCAAAGGAAGTATCGTGCAAGAAAACGGAGTCCGGAGGGCACACGAGGTGCCCACGAGGCAGGGGGCGCGCCCAGGGGGTAGGGCGCTCCCTCCACCCTCGTGGATGCCTCGTGTTCTTTCCGGACTGCTTCTTATTTTCCTATTTTCTTAAATATTCCAAAAAGGAGAAAAATTGCTATTAGAACTGTTATGGAGTCAGTTTACTAGTATCTCTTTCAAAGAAAAAGGTATGGATTTTAATATCCAGTTGGATGTCCTTTTCAAATTAATATGCATGAAGAACAGGACTAATTGCATTACTGGCATAATAAGATTCTTATTTTTTTTTCATTTTCACATGGTTTGACTTTAATTTGACCATGTTTCTCCATTCCTGTGTTCTTCCAATTCATGTGAACCAAAAACCAAGGTCCACAGAAAGCCTATGTTTCCAAATGCTCTGTTTTGCACGTGCATTCCTATCCTATTCCTGTGTTTTCCTGCCCCTGCATTTATAGAATCCTCCAATTCTAAGGAGCCCTTACAGATTTACTTCATTTTCAGATAGGCGTCAAAGAAAACTCTGTGTGTTATGTCCTCCTGCCGTGCCGTCATCCACCCCACTTGAGGTGCACCCTCGACAGAAGGGTTCACTGCAGCAGAGATTCCCCTTGCAAACATTCTTTCGCCGCCTCAGATCGTCATCCCCGTTGCCGGCAGCCACACCAACTGTATTACCATCATCGACTGAGCAGATGAACCCGAGAACTACACAGTTTCGTAAGAGAGGTCGTAGTCTTTCGTGTATGCTTACGTTATACATCGGTTATTATTACCTGCTACTTTATCATTCAAACTTGAGTTTTAAAATGCCCGCGGGTCTCATATCGAGGCAGCAACAAATAGTATCTGTCTACTATCTTGTTCATCTAGGGTCTTCTATGTGGTTCATGTTGGGTGGGCAACAAACAGTAGATGATCCATTGTCTATCTTTTTAAATTGAAGCTATAATCTACCTGCTATCATTAGTTTTGGATCTACCCACTCGTTTGCTACCATCAGTCTTGATTCCTGCATGCACCCCTTAGGCCTTAGAAAATCTAACTAATTTTTTATTATGCATGTCAGTTATTGTACACAATCGTACTGAACATGTAGAGAAAAATAGAAGACCGTTGCGTGGGAATACAATGTCATGCAGACGCCGCTCCATGGTGGGCGAAATGCCCCCCTCCCGCCATTCCATATTGTATTCCAGAGGAAGATAACTGTTCAAATGAGGATTCAGAGGGAGCCGACCACTCCTATTTACCACCTGAGGTGTTTGCTCTAACCTGGCATGCTGATGTTGGTCATATCATGCATACAGCGCCTCGCATTGCTTACATTATTCATCTTATATGTCATCAGCTTAGTTTAGATTTGCTTTGTGTGAATGCCACCTGTTTGGTTTCTTGTGAATGCCACCTGTTTGGTTTCTATATCATACTTCCACCGTTCCTAAATATTTATCTTTTTAGAGATTTCAACAAGTGACTACATACAGAGCAAAATGAGTGAATCTACACTCTAAAATATGTCTATATACGTCCATATGTAGTAGTCCATTTGAAATCTCTAAACAGACAAATATTTAGGAACGGAGGGAGTATATGGGAATTATACAATGCCATGTTTTTCAGCCAGTTATCATATATGTGAAGTGTGCACCGCCATGTAGCCAGGCATCATATATGTGAATTATCTCATGCCATCTTTTTTTCATTACGTATTCCATTTGTCGACAATCGATGTATATTAAACTACTCTTCATGTGTATCAGCCATTTGAGCCAGTTATGGAAAAATCAGGAGTGAAAATAAGGTCTTCGGAGTAGGCAATGGTACATGTTGAAGCATATATCTTGATGGTTACAAGGAGCTCCTCAGAGGAGGATTCAGAGACAGATGACCAGTCCTATACCCCACCTGAGGTGTATGCTCTAAGTTGCAATGTTTATATTTCTCATACCATGCATATGGTGTCTTGCATTGCTTATTTTAGACGTCATATGCACAATATTGAATTCCATTTGCTTAGTTTAGAGATCATACATGCGAGTGCCAGCTGCTTAGTATATGAATCAATTATGTCAATTATATCATGCCTTTCTGTATACTTAGACAACATTTATGTGAATTATTCATCCCAACCTATTTTAG
Organism: Triticum urartu; assembly: GCF_056163025.1. Classification (NCBI taxonomy): domain Eukaryota; kingdom Viridiplantae; phylum Streptophyta; class Magnoliopsida; order Poales; family Poaceae; genus Triticum; species Triticum urartu. Next base: position 105,847,045 of record NC_141875.1, on the reverse strand, counting down.
GAAGACATCATATAGTTTTGTCATGTCATCCTGTTTAGATACTCATCATATGTTGAATTATGCCATTATATCCTGTTAAGTTATCCATCATATATCTGAAACTATGCCATGCTATCCTGCTTAGTTAGGCATCATATATGTGAAATTGTGTCATGCTGTCATGTTTGCTTAGACAACATATATGTGAATTACCACATCTGTCTATCATACAATGTCTGTACGTTCAATTTCTTTTCTTGTTAATCAGCCATTTGAACTGGAGGGGGTGATGGCAGTATCTAAGGGAGCAAAACCCGTTCTTCATAAAAGACAGTGCTACCCGTCGATGCAGATAGAACCATGGTTGTACTGGCCCACAAACTTGCCCCACCACACATAATCGAGACTCTTCCAGATTGCACACTTAGACCGTTGGGCAGGAAACCAGCTACAACCCATCCCCCAACCCCAGCAGATAGTAACCCACTTCTAGTTGACAAAGCACCATGTCCACCATAGAGTACCCCCACACGAGCAGTTTGTAAAGCAACTGCAGTCCCCAAAGCACGAAGACCACCACGGTGAACCCAAACTCCACATTTAAAGCAGAAGAGCAACTGTTCTTAGGTCAGATTCCATAGCTATGGTCCATACCCCTTTGATGTTGCATCACTGTATTTACTCATACCAACTACTTTCGAATATGAAGGATCCAATTGAAACTCCAATGGCGCAACAAGTATGTTTTAAACCTATTTATTTAACTGGATTGTTGTTCTAACTTCTTGCTCTATGTTGATTTTAGTTTTAGTTGTATAAACAGTTATGTTCTCATGTGATGCACATTACAAGTGTTGCCAATGTTGTGTAGTTTCTCACACCTATATTCTATCTATGCTGCTATGTCTTCAAAATATATGAGTTAAACTGTGTCTCTATCTTGATTTGGCAACATAAACTAGAATGATATGGATAATACAGTGACCATAGTACATAGATATATGTTTGTTTCATGCTGTTATCCTGTCCACCTTACTACTAAACCGGTTTACCAAAATGAGTTTGGTATACTACATGCTAAACCTGTGATGTGTATGCTTGTTTCTCTTGTAGTATGCGAACATAATATTGGAAAAGAGCACCGCGTTGGTAGAGAAAGTAATGCAGATAAGGTTCTAGATAGTGAGACAACCCTGTTGGTCTCCATGAAAGGTGATAAAAACGATCTTGTAGACAGTGAGAAAACCCCACAGTCCTGCGTTGATGTAGTGTTCGAGTTACTGGCCAGTACCGCTGGCACAAGATCTTCGACCTCACTGCCCGAATCACTTCGGCTTCTTCAGTCTCGGCTACAAGCTGAAAGGCATCAGTCAACTGTGCTACGGCAAGAAGCCGAAGGACTCAGGAAGTCCCTGCAGAATTTAGATGCATACTTTCTTGTGCAACATCAAGCACTGGAGGATTTAAGCTCCAAACAAGAGAAAGTTAATAAGCTTGCTAAGCATATTTCCTGCATTATGGGTACCTAGGATATTGTTTCTTCAGCTCTTCTGAAGTGGTTTCAATTCTGGACTTGTTCTGTTGCGGCGATTATTTGCACTAGTCAACAACTTCGACGACGAGTGTATGTGATATGCTGCTTTGTTCCCTATATTTGCACTGGTAGCGAACTTTGGTGCCAAGTGGATGTAATATGTGTAATAGTCATGATAGCCTAGCGTAAGTTGCTTGCTTATTTAGTTCCTTGTTGTCTTGTTTATTTGTTTTCTTGTAGTCAGTGCAGTTCTTTTTCCGCGGTTTGCTAGTGGCCGCAATAACCTATTTTTTAAAACTAGGCCACAATAACCATGGGCTACATATTTACTGTAGTTACCATGGGCATCCTACGAGCCGTAGAAACAATGCGCCTTCTACGGGCCGTAGAAAAAAATGGGCGTTCTACGGGCCGTAGCATCAATGGACCTTCTACGTGCCGTATGATCGATAGGCCAAACATGGGCCAATAACAGACCGCATTATGGGCCGTAAACGGGCTAGATTTCGAATCGTCCATTCATGGGCCAACAATAACGGGCCGTCATTAATCGGCCATATTGGACGATGCTATGAAAACGGCCCAGCGGATTAACGGGCTGCAAATGGGCCGATTGTAACCGCGGGCTGAATTTGGCCCACAAGCAGAAAAGTCCAATAACGGGCCGTAAGTAACCAAATGCTGGAAATGAGCCCAAGAATAAATGGGCCCTGATAAGGCCGAAAGATAACACGAATTGGAAACGGCCCAAATGAATAATGGGCCGTTAATGGGTATAGAGGGGTACACTATTCATTACGGGCCAGATTCACCATGGGCCGTTAATGGGCCAAGAGTTACAAAAGGCCTATTATGGGCCGAAAGACATCATGGTCCATACATGGGCCAGAAGTTACAATGGGCTGGAATCATATTGGACGGCCCAGATGAAGCTATTGGGCTTAATTCCGATAGGCCATAACGGGCCGTGAGTTAGCGGGCCGTAAATGGGCTATATAGGAACAGGCTTTCCGTGGGCCGGCCCGTTACCTTTTGACCAAGTAAAATGGGCCGGCCTTTTCACCGGAATGGGCCTCTGTTGGGCCATGCCACGTGTCGACGTATCATAGGCGCTTCCTGTCTAATGAATGGATGACATCTGTCCCAAAGGTGAGCCAACACGTGTTTCGTCCGGCCAATAAGAATTTTACATTTGGAAAATCCTCATTGGTCTGGGCTATTAGCAGATTGTCGGATCCAAAACCGGACCCGATAGCTTAACAGCGACCCGTTTACGGTGGATGCCACGTGTCGGCCACCCTTGACGAAAGTACTTCCATGACGCGCGATTTATCGTCATGGAAGTGGACACTTTTGTGATGATAATTTTGGTAATGTCATGGAACACTTCTACGACAGCACAGTTGTGACTATCTTGATTCTATCATAAAATCGTCATGGATGTACATGCATGACAGAAAACGTGACCTACTGTGACAAACACATATCATCACGGAAGTGTCCTTTTTTTGTAGTGACACTCATTGGACCGCATACATCAGTATGTATTATTTCCAACAAGTCTGTTGCTCGCTCGATTGTTCTGGAGAACAGAGTCTTAGTCATCTTGCCCATGAGGCATGGTTCGCAAGCATCAAGTGATTCATAGTAATCAGATCCGTATGTATCTTGCAAATCTCTATGTCTCCCTCTTTGACTTGATCGCGGATGGAATTGTAGCGTCTCTTGATGTGCTTGGTTCTCTTGTGAAATCTGGATTCCTTTGCCAAGGCAATTGCACCCGTATTGTCACAAAAGATTTTCATTGGACCCGATGGACTAGGTATTACACCTAGATCGGATATGAACTCCTTCATCCAGACTCCTTCATTTGTTGCTTCTGAAGCACCTATGTATTCCGCTTCACACGTAGATCCCGCCACGACGCTCTACTTAGAACTGCACCAACTGAAAGCTCCACCATTCAATAAAAATACTTATTGGGTTTGTGACTTAGAGTCATCCAGATCAGTGTCAAAACTTGCATCGACGTAACCGTTTACGACGAGCTCTTTGTCACCTCCATAAACGAGAAACATATCCTTAGTCCTTTTTAGGTATTTCAAGATGTTCTTGACCGCTGTCCAGTGATCCACTCCTGGATTACTTTGGTGCCTCCCTGCTAAACTAATAGCAAGGCACACATCAGGCTAGTACACAGCATTGCATACATGATAGAACCTATGGCGGAAGCATAGGGAATGACTTTCATTTTCTCTCTATCTTTTACATTGGTCGGGCATTGAGTCGGACTCAACTTCACACCTTGTAACACAGGCAAGAACCCTTTCTTTGCTTGATCCATTTTGAACTTCTTCAAAACTTTATCAAGGTATGTGCTTTGTGAAAGTCCAATTAAGCGTCTTGATCTATCTCTATAGATCTTGATGCCCAATATATAAGCAACTTTATCGAGGTCTTTCATTGAAAAATTCTTATTCAAGTATCCTTTTATGCTATTCAGAAATTCAGTATTATTTCCCATCAAAAATATGTCATCCACATACAATATCAGAAATGCTACAGAGCTCCCACTCACTTTCTTGTAAATACAGGCTTCTCCAAAAGTCTGTCTAAAACCATATGCTTTGATCACACTATCAAAGCGTATATTCCAACTCCGAGATGCTTGCACCAGTCCATAAATGGATCCCTGGAGCTTGCACACCTTGTTAGCACCTTTTGGATCGACAAAACCTTCCGGTTGCATCACATACAACTCTTCTTTAAGATATATCCATTAAGGAATGCAGTTTTGACATCCATTTGCCAAATTTCATAATCATAAAATGCGGCAATTGCTAACATGATTCGGACGGACTTAAGCATCGCTACAGGTGAGAAGGTCTCATCGTAGTCAACTCCATGAACTTGTCGAAAACCTTTTGCAACAAGTCAAGCTTTGTAGACAGTAACATTACCGTCAGTGTCAGTCTTCTTCTTGAAGATCCATTTATTCTCTATGGCTTGCCGATCATCGGGCAAGTCAACCAAAGTCCACACTTTGTTCTCATACATGGATCCCATCTCAGATTTCATGGCTCCAAGCCATTTTGCGGAATCTGGGCTCATCATCGCTTCCTCATAGTTTGTAGGTTCGTCATGGTCAATTAACATGACCTCCAGAATAGGATTACTATACCACTATGGTGCGGATCTTGCTCTGGTTGACCTACGATGTTCGGTAGTAAGTTGATCAGAAGTTTCATGATCATTATCATTAGCTTCCTCACTAATTGGTGTAGGAATCACTGGAACTGATTTCTGTGATGAACTACTTTCCAATAAGGGAGAAGGCACTGGTGCGCGTCGGTCCTAAACAAACGGTTTTTAACCCCTTTCCGCAACGACATTTGGAACCATCGCCAAGTGAGTGTGTGCGATAGGGTGTCCTTCCAACACGACCCAGAAATCATCGGGGATAGGCCCTCCTGAGACCCAGGCTGGGGCCGTGTGCGATCGGGCGAGGCATCGAAACCCAATCATTTCCGTAGGTATGTACATCCCACACGATAATCTGAGAAAATCATTTCCGTAGGTATGTACATCCCACATGGTGAATCCTATAAAATCATTTCTGTTCGTATGTATATCACACACAGTCAATGCAAGGAATACATTTCTGTTCTTATGTACATCCCACACAGTCAATCCAGGGAAAACGTTTTCGTTCGGATGTACATCCCACATGGTTTTATGTATACACTCGTGTGTGAAAGGTGTAACTATCACACGCGGTCTGCCTTGGTTAACTATTTGCTTTCATTAACTACATCATACACGATTTGATGTAGAAAACTGTGCGGCATTGGGCTATCCATCACAAGCGCTTTTACTGCCAGAACTGTTTGCAAAGTTCCATGACCGTCTATTCTCTCTTTATTTTTGCCTGTAATTTATTATTCTAATTGGAAATTTTGAAATATGAAACATGCAATTCAAATTCTCAGCACAATGGTTGAACAACGAATCCATAAATAAACAGTGTTAAAGAACCACAATATTTAAAGGCAGGAAAGGTGAAGAGACAAGTGCAAATCACTTTGATTGCCAACAGTGTTAAAGAAGCGGAATGCCCATAATGTGCCTTCCTGCATGCCATAGGCACAAACCACTTTTGTCCAACCCCTTGTGACAATGGCCCGCCCATCCTTCACCGCCTTCAGGAAGACTTCTAGAGCATTATCATGGTAGCATGAATTATATACTTTAACCTTAGTTGCCTCCACTCCGGTCATGTAGTTTGCAAGGTAATCATCAGTAAATAGCTTCAGAAACCACTGAAAATGGAAAAATATCAGATACTGAGGTCTAATAGAGTAACTTGTTGTGGGAAGGGGGAAAAGGCAACACATTACTTACCATCCTAAAGTTCACTGTTGTCTTTGACAAAGTCTAAATAAAGATCTTAATTCCAATCACCCGTTTCATTCGCCTAACAATCTTTCTTAGTTTCCTCACTTGACGCTTGTTCACGAATATCTCATTGCCCCATATGCAAAAGGGATCGAAGTGTGGATCAGTACCGCTCATATATGTACCTACAAGCAACCAGTAAATGTTAGAAGCTAAACTGAGATTGCACAAATGATGTAAAATACAATTACCTATGTTCCTAAGTACAACTATTTTTTTAGATTACAATATGAACTACATACGGATTCATATAGAATTATAGATATAGTTTAGATTAGAATCTAGATTCACTCATTTTGCTCCTTATGTAGTCTATATTGGAATCTCTAAAAATACTTTTATTTAGGAATAGATGGTGTATAAGACATGGGATGCAACTAACCTCAATGGCAAACAACAACATCACCCATTGTAGCCCTATGTAAGTACATGGAAAGCCAATGTTAACTACAACAGGGTTAACATCCACCAAAAATAGCAAATGGTAATAAAACGGCAGCATATGTAGTGATATCTTCATTTCGAAAGAGTAGCACGGTAGCGAAGGGACAGATTAAAAAATGGATACAACTGTTAATTGCAACAGGCTTAACAACATCCTAATTCATGTTCTGTAAGTTTGTAGCCATTAAAATACAACACTTTAAAAATGGATACAACTGTTAATTGCAACAGGATTGATGGCCATTGAAACCGGTACTGATAAAAATGTAATTGGCAGAGTTAAACATCACAAGGCAGGTGCTACCAGAGCAGATAATGGCCCAGTTGTCTATAAAAAGGTAGGGAAAATAGCTCAAATGTGTTAGGCATGTTTACTACAACATGCTTAATACATCGACAATACAAAACATAGCCATTAATTGCAACCGGTATTGGTAAGATTGAACTAGTGGGTACATACTTGGTAAGTCCTGAGAGGTAGTTGCTAGGGCACTTCATCTTGGCCAGAGCCCGCCCAAAGTCAGCGGCGGCGGAGACGAGCTGTTCCTCCGGGCCGAAGTGTGGATCAGTGCCACTGACATGTGTACCTACAGGCAACCAGTAAATGGTAGAAGTTAAACTGCAATTGCACAAATGATGTGAAATACTGTAAGACATGGGATGCAGCTAACCTTGACAGCAAACAACAGCATCGGCCATTATGACCCTGCATAAGTACATGGACAAGCATGTTAAGTAAAACAGGGTTAGCATCCACCAAAAAATAGCAAATGGGGGAGTATCTCTAGTATATCTTCATTGCAGAGAGTAGCATGGTAGCAAATGGATAGAATAAAAATGGATACAACTGTTAATTGCAACAGGCATAATGACATCCTAAGTCATGTTTTGTAAGTTTGTAGCCATTGAAATACAATTGTTTAAAAATGGATTCAATTGTTAATTGCAACAGGCTTAATAGACATTGAAACCGGTACTGATAAAAATGCAATTGGCATAGTTAAACATCACAAGGCAGGTGCTGCCAGAGCAGAGAATGGCCCAGATGTCTATAAAAAGGTCGGGAAAGTAGCAAAAACGTGTTAGGCATGTTTACTAGAACATCCTTAATACATCGACCGTATAGAAAAAAGCCATTAATTGCAACTGGTATTGGTAAGATTGAACTGGTGAGTACATACTTGGTAAGTCCTGACAGGTAGTTGCTGGGGCACTTCATCTTGGTCAGAGCTCGCCAAAAGTCACCGACGGCGGAGGCGAGCTATTCCTCTGGGTCGAAGCATGGATCAGTGCTACTGACATGTGAATGGTAGAAGTTAAACTGCAATTGCACAAGTTATGTGAAATACTATAAGACAGGGGATGCAGCTCACCTCGACGGCAAACAAAAGCATCAGCCATTATGACCCTGCGTAAGTACATGGACATGCATGTTAAGTACAATAGGGTTAGCATCCACTAAAATAGCAAATGGGCAGCATCTCTAGTGATATCATGAGTCATGTATTGTAAGTTTGTTGCTGGTATTGGTGAAATTGAGCTGGTCACGGTAATATTTGAACATCACACATTGTGCAGTACTAAAATAAACAAGGCACGGACATGATTAATACATCAACCGTACAAATCATAGCCGTTGCAAGTGGTATTGGTAAGAGTTAGCTGGTCAAATCTTACTTGTTAAGTCCTGGGGGGTACTCGCTAGGGGACTTCATCTGGGCCAGAGCTTGCACCATGTCGGCGGCGGCGGCAGAGGCGAGGTGTTCCTCCAGGTCAACACACACAACGGCCATCATGCCATGGACCGCCATCAGCTCCTGGTGGGGGGGGGGGTGGATTTGGAGGCATGAGGATGTTTCTCACGCGCCATTTAAGCAATCATGCCGGGGACGTGATAGAGATCGGTGGGTTACCTGAATGGATCCGAGAAGAATGTAGATGTGGTTGAAGATGTGGTTGTGGCGGCGGCGGTTTGAGATGCCGGTAGGGGAGGGGTGAGGGAGGGGGATCCTGAGGGGAAGGGGATGTAGCTGGAGGAATAAATTCTGAAATCGCGCGCCTAATGAATATTTCGATGCGAAACTTGAAACTTGGGCGGGGGAAACACACAACACAGACGAAGCGCGTAAAAATACTCATGTGCGAGAAAAAAGAAAGTTTGTAGATCCCGTCTCCTAAAAAATGTACACGTGTACTTGATTTTTTCGGTCAATGATACACCTGGTTTATTAGGAAATATCACACACGTAACTCACTTATGGGTCATTAACGCAAAAAACACAGACGAGTATGGCATAGAAACCGTGTGTTTTGTGATCTTCTAATGATTAACGCAAAAAAACGCACACGGTCACACATGCTAATCAACGCTCAAAGCCCTCAAAGGATGTTCTTACCAACATGTATGTTAATACTACAAACTTAAAGTACTACTGGTAATTTGCTCTAATATTACAAACTTAAACTACTTCTCACATGCTGCCATCAGGGCATGCTTGCCAAACGCCGGCGTTCTCCTTCCCGGCCTTGTAGGCGGCAGCCCACCGTGCTTCGATCTCCGGAAAGCTCTCCTCACCACGGCATGCGGCCTCTTTTTTCTTCTGGCGATGGCACTCTCTTTTCTTGACTGCGTTCTGCCTTTTCTTCTCTTTCTGTGCGGCTTTGGCTGCCTCTAGATCCACCACCCATTCGGCCATGGCAGCCTCAAAGTCCGCCCAAGTAACTGTTTGGCCGCCGCTGGCGATGAACTCGGCGCGGCAAGATGCCAACGCTTCCTTACCATGTGTTTGGTCGTGGGTGGCGAGGAACGCAGCACGCTAGGATGCCATGGACGGCGCCTGGAGAGAGCTCTGGGATGGAGGGGCCGGGCAGCCGTACAGTGCGGTGGTATTCAACAGCTCAACAATAAACGACAACAAAAATTTGGCTTCCCTTACAATTTTGGTCGTTCATTATCGCACACGGTTCATCTCCGTCGCTTCCAGAAACAGTGTGCGCTGAGCCTATTGTGTGTTGCGTTATGATTGGCCGGAACCCCAGCCACGCGGATCGCGCGTGTGCACCGTTGGATGCACTGTGATCGAATGGCAATTCACGTCACTCACATCACACCCGTGCACCTGTAGCCGGATTGGATTTATATGCGCTAAATGCCTAGAAAATGCACATAATCCCCTAAATATGGTAAATGAGCCCAGAAAAATGTCAAATTTGAACACGATGATTTGCAGGGTGTATGTTGGTCGTAGAAAAAACTCCAGGGCAAAGAACGAAAAAAATTTGGATTCCCTTTGAATCTTGAGGATTTCCCTCTTGAAAGCATGGAACTTCCTCAGTGATGTTTCGATTTATGAAGGGCGTGCATGACGACATAAGCCAAACCTTCTCAAATTTTTACCAGGGCATGGTGAGGTCATACCATGGCACCATGCCAGGCGTCATGTTTTTTAAGTATTTATTTCATATTTTCTATGGTTGAAAACCCAACAAACAAATATTTGTGGTTGACTATTGCCACACATTTCATCGAAAAATCTGTCCATTCCTTGTAAAAGGATGAGAATTTACGAAATGGCACGAGCATGGTTTTCTAGGCCATTCTTGTGGACCCTTTCATGCATCGATTGTTTGAACTTGAATTATGAGCATTAATGCCTAGGAAATGCATATAATCCCCTAAATATAGCGAATGAACCCGGGAAAGTGCCAAATTTGAACACGGTGATTTGCAGGTTGTATGTTCATCATAGAAAAAAACTCGCAGATAAAGGACAAAGGAAATTTGGACCCCCTTCAATCTTGGTGATTTCCCCCTTGAAACCATGAAACTTCCTCGGTGATGGTTTGATTTATGAAAGGCACGCATCACGACATAAGGAAAACATTCTCCAATTTTTACCTGGTCATGGTGAGGCCATACCATGGCACCACGCTAGGCGTCATGTTTTCCATCCATGTGTTTCATTTTTTTGTATAGTTGTTAACCGAGTAAACGACGCGTTTATGGTTGACTATTGCCACACATTTCCTTGAAATATCTGTCCATTCCTTGTAAAAGGCATGAGAAAGTACTAAATCACACGATCATCATTTTCCAGACCACTCTTGTGCACCTTTTCATCCACCGATTGTTCGAATTTGAATTATGTCCATTAATGCCTAGAAAATGCACATAATCCCCTAAATATGGTAAATGAGCCCGGGTGTGAGGGGACTGATCCACGAACACCTATCGGACCGGCGGACTGAGTCCCTTTCGGTTCGGCGGGGGCGGAGGTCGTGCAAAGAGCGGATCGAGGCGAAGCACACGAGCAGTTTACCCAGGTTCGGGCCGGACGGATGCGTAAAACCCTACTCCTGCTTTGTGGTTTGTATTGAGTTCTTGCTCGGGAGCGCTGAGTGCTACAGTACCCACCAGCAGCTAATGAGACCGAGCGTGAGTGTTCTGTTTTTCCGAACCCCTCTCTACGTTGCACATGGGCCTCCTTTTATATGCTCAAGGGGTCACCGACAGGTGGCAACGGAGACAAAGGGTAAAAATGAAAAAGGTGATGCGGTAGGTACAGCTACCTGCTATAGTGTATCATACCTAACCCTGACGGCAGGGGACAAGGGCCTTAAATGCCCGTCTGCGTCGCCTAAACAGTGTAAAAGGGACCGTCAGGGACGCCACCGCTCGCCACGATGGCAATCTTGTCAGCGCCGCTTGCCACCGCTCACCGCTGGCTACACAGCCGCCCGCCACGCATGCCTGGAAGGGTCCCAGAGCGACACGTTGGTGGATGTGCTGGAGCGCAGGCACAGAGTGGTGGCTTGCCACGGCAAGCGCCTTGCTGCGGTCGTTGTCTTGTCACGTCCGGGAGCTTGTCGCTCACCGGGCCTTGTCGAGACGTGTGGGGCGCCACGGCAAGTTCCTTGAGATGCCTTGGGTGTCCTTCCCGGCAAGCTCCTCTTGGCGGGGTCTTGAGGTGCCTTGGTTGGCCTTCCCGGCAAGCTCCTCTTGCCGAGGTCTTGACTTGGATACTTTGTTCTTGAATGGCTCCAAAGGAACCACGGAGGACCTTGGCGGTCACCCAGCAAGCCTTGCCGCGGGATGCTGCGACTGCCCGTGCACAAGTTCGGGATACTAGGATACCCCTATTCTAGTACACCGACAGGAGCCCCCGGGCTTGGGCCATACACGGTGCCGAGCGCTGTTGGGCCAGGCCCAAAACAGGGCACGGGCACACGCGGCCTAGGTTACGCCGTATCTCTCTCCGCATCCACCGCGCCCTCCCCGAACGGCACGCGTTGAATGCGGCGTCGTCGGAGAGATCGTGGGGGGTTTCTTTATTCGGAAATGCGGAACGTCCGCCCCCTCCCTCTTTATAAGCAGAGGAAACAGGGGTAGTTCGCCCATTTGCCAGTTGCTGCTTCAATCTCGGAAATCTCCGCTGCTCCCTTGTCTTCCCAAAGTCGAAAGAGAGTAGCGCTCCGCCCCCATCGCCACCAGCACCACCAACGCCGTCGACCTCCTCCACCACTTCCGCCATGGCTCCAAAAGCCGACAAGGGGAAGGTTGTGAAGTCGACCGAGGCGCAGCGGCTTGCGGCGCTGCGGAAGGAGCGGGCAGTCTTCCCCCCCAAGCTCGCCGCGAAGGAGCTGAGGGAGAACTACTACCTCTTCTGGTCGACGGAGACGCGGGCGCACCCGCGCACGAAGGTACTTCCCGCCGCCGCTTGGAAGAAGGCTCCGAACGGATACCCTTTCTTTGCCTTGTTCTTCTACTGCGGGCTCTGCCCGCCCTTCTCTGAATTCTTCTGCGATATCATGAACACATACGGGTTCCACCTCCTTGACTTCACCCCCAATGCCATTCTGACCATGGCAGTTTTCACGCATCTCTGCGAAAACTTTGTCGGAGTCCATCCCAATGTAGCCCTCTTTCGCCATTTCATTATACCCCGGGTAGAGAGAGGAGAGCCTTTATCCGGCGGAATCGCCTGGATCTCAAGGGCTGGCAAGAAGGAAACTTATCTGGAGGGAGAGTTCCGCGGCAAGTGGGAGGAATGGAGGGCAGACTGGTGTTGGATTGATGAGGAGAACCCGCAGCCGTTTACCACCCGGCGCCAAACCCCAGTAGCACGCGGCAGCGACTGAAGTGACGTGGCCCCGGAAGACGACAGCCTGAAGATTGCTGTCACCCGGATCCTATGCCTTAGGCTTGCCGGGCTCACTGTAGGTGCTGTTGGCGCAGATTTCCTTCGCCGCCGCATCGCCCCTCTCCAGGAACAAGGAAGGCCCGCCTGGGAGTTCAAGAATGCGGCAGATATCATGAGGCTGCGCCCGGGCCTCAACTTCAACTTCACTGTTCTGGAGCTCAACGCGATGCTCCAGGAGCTGTTCAAGTATGACCCCCAACATCCCGAAGTCTTCAGGTTGCCGGGGGGTGTCGTTCCGCTGTGCAACAATTCCTCACTCGACCGCATCTGGGCAATGATGCCGAAGTGCGACTCGCACGGGATTGTCCCAACTTGGCAAGAGCCTGCGGACGACATCGTGCAGCAATTCTTCGATGGCTTGGTAGAAGTGGCGATCCGCCCCGACGAGAAGGACAGCCTCACCCGCGACACCACCGATGAGGAGATGACACGCATCGCCACCAGGCTGGAAGAGGTGGCGGCAGCCGCAGCCGCGGGCGAATTTGGATTCACCGTGGAGGAGGCAGATGCAGTAGAGGCGGGAAGCCGTGCCGAGCGAGAGGAGCACGTCGGCGAGAAAGAACTTGCCGGGCATGGCGCCGGGTCGAGCGAGCCCGCCAAGGATACGAGCGGCTCGCTGGAGATCAACTCGTCTTCCACCTCATCTTCGGACAGCTTGCCGCAAGCAGAGCCTCCATCTCCACCAAGAAGGCGTCTCCGCAAGGCCGGGGACGTAGCGGAGCGGCAAGCGAGTCAACGGCCGCCGCGCCGGGCGACACGCTCCACCGCGGCAAGCAACATTGCCGCGGGAGCATCTCACGCTACAGCGGCAACTGGAGCGGGGTCCTCCCGGACCACCGCTTCTGCTCCTGCCGCTTCTCATGCCGCGACGACAGCTGGAGCGGGGTCGTCGCAGACCACCGCCACTGTTCCCGCCAAGCGGTCAAGGGAAGCCACTCCTCCGCCTCCTCGCGCCGGACGTGAGCCGGACTTCGACTTCTCCGCGTTCAGCTCCGACGAGGAAGAAGAAGAAGAGTAAGATTCTCTTGTTGTACTTGTAGTTCTTCGATTAATGCTGTTTTGTCTTGTGTCTCATTTGCTTTACTCTGAACTTGTTCCTTTTCAGGACTCTGGCCTAGAGAGCAGTGAAGAGAGCCAAGGCCCCGGTGATTATCATCGAGGATGAACCCACGGCGGCGGCGGGGGGTGCACCCGAGACAACCTTGCCGGACCCGGCAACTTTTCTCCAGAGCATCCCCCAACATAAGTATCTGGTTTGCTTTTCGCTGTGAGGCGCGCATGGATACTCTGTCTTTACTGATATCTGACTGCTGTTCGATGTAGGGGCAGAGCAGCCCCACCAGGAGCCAAGGGAGAGTCCTCCGGCAAGGGAGAATTATCCGGTAAGGGAGAGGTCTCCGGCAAGGGGGAGTTCTCCGGCAAGGGACAGCACCAGCGGCCCCCCAGCGGCGGAGACCACAACTGCAGAACCCGGTACAGGTAATCCTTTCGCTGCAAGACTTCCCTTGGGTTCTTCTCCTTTTGATCTTCTTGGGTTTTTGCTTGACTCTTCTCCCTTTTCCGGCTGTCAGACCCATCTGCTACGGAGCCGATGGAGACCGAGGTTGTCGCTGAAGAAGCAGCCGGTGCTGACGATCCCGCCGGCGCAGAGGCCGCCAAGGCTGCCGCCGCAGCAACTGGCGAGGGGTCTGGCGATCGTACTGACGACCCTGAGGCCGCAGGAGCGCCAGGCGCTACGTCGACCGCCGACCCGTCCGCCGCTGCCGCAGCGGCAGGCTCCGAAGAGCCCCAGCCAGGCGTCTACTTGAAGGCCGGCGATGGCGTCTTCATCAACCTCCCCTGGGCGTCAAGCTCCACGGCGCTGGTCGAGGGAGAGATCTTCGACGGGGAGGTGCTCGCCTCTGCTGGGCTGACACTGGTTGATGTGCCGAGCAGCAGCAGCAACGAGCCCGAGGAAGAGCGGCTGTTGCGGAAGTTGTTGTCGCTCTACCGCGCGCGACAAGCCAAGCTGGAATCCCGCGAGGCGCTTGTCGCGAAGGCGGGAGCAGACATCGAAAAGCACGCGGAGGAGCTCGGGGGTTTCCACCAAGAAGCCCTCCGGTCCTTGGCGGAGGAGCGGGAGCAGCTCGCCGAAGCGCAGAAGGCCTTCCTCCTCGAGAAGGCTGAAGTCAGAGAGCAACAGCGGCTTGCCGCTGAGAAGCTGTCTGCGCAGGAAGGCGAGCTGGCTCAGCGGAAGGTCAACCTTGACGCCCACGAGGAGGAGCTTGCCGCGCGCGAGCGAACATTTGGCGAAGCCCTCAAGCAAGCGGAGGATGCTGCCGCAGCCGCCGAAGCCGCCAAGAAGGAGCTGGAGGCGAAGGTGGTGCAGCTGGAGGCTGATCTCGCCGAGAAGGGCAAAGAGCTCAACGCCGCCAAGGACTCCAACGCGGATCTTGAGTTGAAGCTGACTACTTTGACCAAGACGCTGGACGGCGCCAAGGAGCAGGAGGTGGCCTTGAAGGAGGAGATCAAGACCGACAAGGCGCTGCTGGAGAGTGCTGCCGCCGCCCAGAATGCCTTCAAGGAGACTGTGGAGCACTGGATGGAGAGTCTTGTGAATGTTGCCGCAGACATTGACAGGGAGCTGGCGCAGCTGGGGATGGAGGACCTCGGGTATCCCTCCGGCGAGAACTTCCAACCCAGCACCAAGCTCATCTTGTTCTTCAAAGGCGTGGCAACGGCCCTCCAGCGACTCCGGGAGAGGATCCCAAGGCAGCTGGCCGACGAGTCACGCAAGATCTGCGCGGGAGCTCTTCAAAAAGTGTTGGTGAAGGTGGCCTTCCGCAATCCGGGCCTCAACCTCACCAACGTCCTTAGGACCCTGCCACCGGATGCTGATCTAGAGGCGCTCAAGACCCTTGTCGCACCCATTGTGGACAAGGTGAGCGGGATCAAGAGGATCGAAGGCGATCGCGTAGACTAGGCCGCTTGTTTCTTCTTTCCTTGTCGCTGTTTATCATGTTATGAAAATAATCCGTTAGAGCCGCGACAAGCTATCTTGTAATATAGCTCTATTCTGGGTAATGATTGCAATGTTATTCCCTTTACTTGATTCCTCCCGTTGTATGTTTTTGCCCTATGCTTTTAGGGAACTTGCCGGTGCAGGCACCTTAGCCACGAGCGTTGAGTGCGGAACGTCAGCAGCCTGCTGGCGGTGCCGTTACCGACAAGAAACCTTGTCGCAACTAGTCGCAGCTCACTTAAGTTGTTGAGCGGACTCGAAACAAAGTAAGGGCGCAACTAGCTACGAGTTGGTTCCTCCGCGCACAGGTTTTCCATACAAAGTGCGGTCGTTCAAGGGAGATAACTAAATTTTTTTTAAAAAATCTGATTGCTCAAACTTTGGCAACTTAGCTTTTCTGTTGTTTGCTTCCCGGCAAGGCGAAACTTTCTTGAACGACACCTGGTCCATACCATTATCTTCTCCTTTCCCCCCCGGCAAACTTGTGGGCGAGGGAACCTTCCTATCCTTGAGAAAAAAGAAAGAAGAGAAAATAAAGATATGGAGCCTTACGGCTCGTTATTGCTTACCGGGGAGTAGGTGCTGCACAAAGTGTCAGATAACACATGCAAAAAATAGAAAGCATGAAATTGACAAGATGTGCGGAGCACATGAGCTTTACTTATGCACGGGGTCTGCGCCCGGCTTTGTACAAAGGATTATATGCAACAGCGGCAAGACTTGTACAAAAGGTGGTTGCCGGAACAGGTTCCGGCAACCGCGCCTTACGGGTAAAACTTACGAAGATGCTCAATATTCCAGGAGTTGCTCACCGGAATGGCATCTTCGGTCTCAAGGCGGACAGCGCCAGGCCTAGTGACTCGTTTCACCCGGTAAGGGCCTTCCCAGTTTGGCGTCAACTTGTTGGAATTCTTGGCGGACTGAACACGCCGAAGAACAAGGTCGCCTTCCTCGAAACTTCTGGCATTAACTTTGCGGCTATGGTAGCGGTGCAAAGCTTGCTGGTAGCGATCAGCTCATACAGCAGCCTGAAGACGGTCTTCCTCAAGGAGCAGCGCATCATCTTGTCGCAGCTGCTCTTGCTCAAGCTCATCATAAGCGAGCACTCGAGGTGACCCGTAACGAGTTCTGTGGGGAGAACTGCCTCTGCTCCATATACTAGAGCGAAAGGTGTCTGGCCAGTGGCTCGATTTGGCGTCGCGCTTCTCTTCGGCGCTCGATGCGAGTACGAGCGTCTTCTTGCTGTCGTTCGTGAAGAACTTGGCGCTGATCGCGACGAGCTCGTGGATCTGATGACGCGGTGGAGTCGCTGTCGAGGTGGATCCGGTGAGTCGGCGATCTTGGCCTTCGGGGCGGAGAGTGCACAGTGGTTGCACCCCCACCGGTCTTGTCGCCACCGGCTCGTGCCTGGCTGACTTGCCGCGGCTGCGATGTGCTCGGCTGCCGCTGAGTGTCGCCGTTGGCGAAGCCGATGAGATTCTGAATGGTGGCCCTCCAGTCGTCGATCTTGTCTGCCGTCGGAGGGTAGTCCAGGAGCATTTGAGCTCGCGCCAAAGCTTCTGCTGCAGTGGCGGGTGGTGGTGGCGAACCGTGCGAGGAGCGGGATGTGCTCGGACTTCTAACTATGTTAGAAGGAGCAGTATTCCGTCCAGGCGACCGTGTCTCGCTCGCGCCAGCAGGTTGGCGTGCATGGTGGTCTTGAGCACTCCGAGATCCACCAGCTCGATCTTGGTCCAGCAAACGCATGGTACTGTGAGCACCATGACGCTGCCGGTCCCGCGCCTCATGAGGTGGGCGCGGTGCATGTACGAACGCCGAGGTCTTGGAGTGCGCCCGGTCGTTGTGGGAGCCGGCTACGCCGCCGATGGGCAACGCAACCTTGTCCTTGGACCTGGCAGCACTGTGAGCTCCCTCGTCGACGCCCATTCTTCCGCCGGCGTCCGCCCCATCAGCCGTTTGCTCCGGTGGTAGCAGGGCGGACGGAGCAGCCGCCTCCGAAGCCTTCTTCTTCGGCGGCATGTCGATGAAGATGATGGAGATCTAGCTCGTGTGAACGCCGGATCTGGTTCACACAACCTCGACGCCCCTACCTGGCGCGCCAAAGATGTCGGGGGACTGATCCACGAACACCTATGGGACCGGCGGACCGAGTCCCTTTCGGTTCGGCGGGGGCGGAGGTCGTGCAAAGAGCGGATCGAGGCGAAGCACACGAGCAGTTTACCCAGGTTCGGGCCGCACGGATGCGTAAAACCCTACTCCTGCTTTGTGGTTTGTATTGAGTTCTTGCTCGGGAGCGCTGAGTGCTACAGTACCCACCAGCAGCTAACGAGACCGAGCGTGAGTGTTCTGTTTTCCGAACCCCTCTCTACGTTGCACATGGGCCTCCTTTTATATGCTCAAGGGGTCACCGATAGGTGGCAACGGAGACAAAGGGTAAAAATGAAAAAGGTGATGCGGTAGGTACAGCTACCTGCTATAGTGTATCATACCTAACCCTGACGGCAGGGGACAAGGGCCTTAAATGCCCGTCTGCGTCGCCTAAACGGTGTAAAAGGGACCGTCAGGGACGCCACTGCTCGCCACGATGGCAATCTTGTCAGCGCCGCTTGCCACCGCTCACCGCTGGCTACACAGCCGCCCGCCACGCACGCCTGGAAGGGTCCCAGAGCGACACGTTGGTGGATGTGCTGGAGCGCGGGCACAGAGTGGTGGCTTGCCGCGGCAAGCGCCTTGCCGCGGTCGTTGTCTTGTCGCGTCCGGGAGCTTGTCGCTCACCGGGCCTTGTCGGGACGTGTGGGGCGCCGCGGCAAGTTCCTTGAGATGCCTTGGGTGGCCTTCCCAGCAAGCTTCTCTTGCCGGGGTCTTGAGGTGCCTTGGTTGGCCTTCCCGGCAAGCTCCTCTTGCCGGGGTCTTGACTTGGATACTTTGTTCTTGAATGGCTCCAAAGGAACCACAGAGGACCTTGGCGGTCACCCGGCAAGCCTTGCCGCGGGATGCTGCGACTGCCCGTGCACAAGTTCGGGATACTAGGATACCCCTATTCTAGTACACCAACACCGGGAAAATGTAAAATTTGAACACGTTGCATTTGAGGCGGTATATTGATCATTGGAAAAAAACTGAATGACAAACTAGGACGGAAATTTGGATTCCCCTTCAATCTTGGGGATTTTCCCTCTCGAAAGCATGGAACTTCCTCAGTGATGGTTCGATTTATGAAGGGCGTGCATGACGACATAAGCCAAACCTTCTCAAATTTTTACTAGGGCATGGTGAGGTCATACCATGGCACCATTCCAGGCATCATGTGTTTTAAGCATTTATTTCATTTTTTCTATAGTTGAAAACCCAACAAACAAACATTTGTGGTTGACTATTGCCACACATTCAACGAAATATCTATCCATTATTCCTTGTAAAAGGCATGAGAATTTACTAAATGGCACGAGCATGGTTTTCCAGGCCGTTCTTGTGGACCCTTTCATGCACCGATAGTTTGAACTTGAATTATGTGCATTAATGCCTAGGAAATGCACATAATCCCCTAAATATGGCAAATGAACCCGGCAAAGTGCCAAATTTGAACACAGTGATTTTCAAGTTGTATGTTCATCATAGAAAAAAACTCATGCACAAAGGACAAAGGAAATTTGGACCCCCCTTCAATCTTGGTGATTTCCCCCTCGAAACCATGAAACATCCTCGGTGATGGTTCGTTTTATGAAAGACGTGCATGAAGACATTTTTACCAGGGCGCGGTGAGGTCATATCATGGCACCACACCAGGCGTCATGTGTTCTCCAAGCATGTATTTCATTTTTGTATAGTTGTTAACCCAGTAAACGACGCGTTTACGGTTGACTATTGCCACATATTTGCTTGAAATATCTGCCCATTCCTTGTAAAAGGCATGAGAATGTACTAAATAGCACGAGCATGCTTTTCCAGACTGTTCTTGTGCACCCTTTCATGCACCGATTGTTTGAATTTGAATTATGTGCACTAATGCCTACAAAATGCACATAATCCCCTAAATATTGTAAATGAACCCAGCAAAGTGTCAAATTTGAACACGGTGATTAGCAGGGTGTATGTTCATCGTAGAAAAAAAACTCATGGATGAAGGACAAAGGAAATTTGGATTCCCATTCAATCTCGGTGATTTACTATCGCACACGATTCATCTCCGTCGCCTCTGCGAACCATGTGTGTTCATTCACACAAGCAAAAGGAAAAGAAAACCCTCGCCCACTTCATCCCCACTCACTCGCCACGGAATCCTCCGCAACTCTGCACCCTAAGCTCGACGGCTGTTGGCGGTAGGCGTAGGTCGCTCTCCAAACGGCAACAGATTTCGCCTCAACCGCTTTCCGCCGCCTATCTGCACCGACATTCTAGACTCTGGTCGACTAGGGTTTTCTGTGGGATTGGGCCGGGGATTATTCTCATGGATAAGGTAATCAACTTAATTAGCAAAATATTCACTCATCTCTTATCACAGTCCGTCCGTCGCTGTTAATCAACCGGCGGAAATCGCCGTGTAATCATTTTTGTTCTAGCTGATTTGTGGGTGTTCATTCATGTGTCCACAGTGCAAGCACAAATGAGGCAACTCTGGTCGTGGCCAGTCGGAAACGAAGTTCTATCTCACCATTCCGGATGACTTCAGGGAGCGCTCGGTATGTTCAATATCAACCTACCACGGTCGGCATGGCCTAAATTTGTGAAAATATACCATCTGTTGCTACATTATCTATATATTTGCATCAAATCTTTGTTACATTATCTATTTTTAATTCTATATGTTTGTACTTTGCTTTCATCTATATATATATACATATATATATATATATGGATCTGTTCTATCAGTTACTCCCATATTTGCATCTTGCTCTGTTATTTGTGACGCCCCCGATTCAATCGTACACTAATCATACACGCAAACGTGTACGATCAAGATCAGGGACTCACGGGAAGATATCACAACACAACTCTACAAATAAAAATAAGTCATACAAGCATCATATTACAAGCCAGGGGCCTCAAAGGCTCGAATACAAGAGCTCGATCATAGATGAGTCAGCGGAAGCAACAATATCTAAGTACAAACATAAGTAAACAATTTTGCCTTAAGAAGGCTAGCACAAACTGGGATACAGATCAAAACAGGTGCATGCCTCCTGCCTGGGATCCTCCTAAACTACTCCTGGTCATCGTCAGCGGCCTGCACGTAGTAGTAGGCACCTCCCGAGTAGTAGTAGTCATCATCGACAGTGGCGTCTGGCTCCTGGACTCCAACGTCTGGTCGCAGCAATCGGGTATAGGAAGGGGGAAAAGGGGGAGCAAAACAACCGTGAGTACTCATCCAAAGTACTCGCAAGCAAGGAACTACACTACATATGTATGTGATACGTCTCCAACGTATCTATAATTTTTGATTGCTCCATGCTATATTATCTTCTGTTTTGGACATTATTGGGCTTTATTATCCACTTTTATATTATTTTTGGGACCAACCTACTAACCGAAGGCCCAGCCCAGAATTGTTGTTTTTTTTTGCCTATTTTAGGGTTTCGAAGAAAAGGAATATCGAACGGAGTCCATACGGAATGAAACCTTCGGGAACGTGATTTTTGGAACGAACAAGATCCAGGAGACTTGGACCCTACGTCAAGTAACCAATAGGGAAGCCACAAGGTAGGGGCGCACCTACCCCCCCCCCCCCCCCGCCCCCCAAGCGTGCCCTCAACCCTCGTGGCCCCCCTGTTGCTCCACCGACGTACTTCTTCCTCCTATATATACCTACGAACCCCCAAACGATCAGAAACGGAGCCAAAACCCTAATTCCACCGCCATAACTTTCTGTATCCACGAGATCCCATCTTGGGGCCTATTCCGGAGCTCCGTCGGAGGGAGCATCGATCACGGAGGGCTTCTACATCAACACCATAGCCTCTCCGATGAAGTGTGAGTAGTTTACCTCAGACCTTCGGGTCCATAGTTATTAGCTAGATGGCTTCTTCTCTCTTTTTGGATCTCAATACAAAGTTCTCCCCCTCTCTTGTGGAGATCTATTCGATGTAATCTTCTTTTGCGGTGTGTTTGTTGAGACCGATGAATTGTGGGTTTATGATCAATTTTATCTATGAACAATATTTGAATCTTCTCTAATTTCTTTTATGTATGATTGGTTATCTTTGCAAGTCTCTTCGAATTATCAGTTTGGTTTGGCCTACTAGATTGATCTTTCTTGCATGGGAGAAGTGCTTAGCTTTGGGTTCAATCTTGCGGTGTCCTTTCCCAGTGACAGTAGGGGCAGCAAGGCACGTATTGTATTGTTGCCATCGAGCATAACAAGATGGTTTTTTTTATCATATTGCATGAGTTTATCCCTCTACATCATGTCATCTTGCTTAAAGCGTTACTTTGTTCTCTTGAACTTAATACTCTAGATGCATGATGGATAGCGGTCTATGTGTGGAGTAATTGTAGTAGATGCAGGCAGGAGTCGGTCTACTTGTCTTGGACGTGATGCCTATATACATGATCTTACCTAGATAGTCTCAAAACTATGCTCAATTCTGTCAATTGCTCAACAGTAATTTGTTCACCCACCGTAAAATACTTGTGCTCTTGAGAGAAGCCACTAGTGAAACCTATGGCCCCTGGGTCTATCTTCATCATATTAATCTTCCAATACTTAGTTATTTTCATTGCTTTTATTTTAGTTGCAGCTTTATCATAAAAATACCAAAAATATTATCTTATCATATCTATCAGATCTCACTCTCGTAAGTGACCGTGTAGGGATTGACAACCCCTTATCGCATTGGTTGCGAGGATTTATTTGTTTTGTGTAGGTGCGAGGGACTGGCGTGTAGCCTCCTACTGGATTGATACCTTGGTTCTCAAAAACTGAGGGAAATACTCACGCTACTTTGCTGCACCACCCTTTCCTCTTCAAGGGAAAACCAACACAAGTGCTCAAGAGGTAGCAAGAAGGATTTCTGGCACCGTTGCCGGGGAGGTCTACGCAAAAGTCAACATACCAAGTACCCATCACAAACCCTTATCTCCTGCATTACATTATTTGCCATTTGCCTCTCGTTTTCCTCTCCCCCACTTCACCCTTGCCGTTTTATTTGCCCTCTCTCTCTATCCTCCCTCTCTTTCTCTATTTGCCTCCTTTTCCCTTCTGCACCTTCTGCCATTATGTATGAAATTGGGGAAATTATTGTCGATATGGACAACAATAATATCATGAAAAATTCTGATGCTCCTGCTGAAGAACCCCCTATCTTACATACAAAAAAATTCCGTAATGGTAGTGGTAATATTATTGGAAAATGAGTTATCCAAGATTTCTTTACTTGTGCCGGTGCTTTACCTTCTATGGATAGTTCTATCCTTCATAGAACTAGTAGTCTTGCGGACGCTATTGCCATGCTTGTAGTTGAACTTGAAAGACAATTCATGCACTTGCACCCTTGCATACAAAGGATTTTCCTAGAATTTTCTAATATTGAGCATTCTTCTGTTAAGCGTGTCGCCACTATATTTTTGGCTCATGAGTTCAGATTGATAATAAAAGAGGCCAAAGAAATCTTTGCACATTATAGGGTGGACGCTTGCCGTCCTCCCATAGAGGCTATCCTTTTTGATCAAGAAGAAATAATGCGCTTTCAATCTCTAGACTATGTTGCTTTCAATGAAAATCTTAGAAAAGGGGTTCCTACCAATGTTTTAGTTGATAGAATTTCTGAACTTAATGATGATTTGGCCATTCGAAAAAATGAACTACGACATTCTCTTGAGTATAGGCTCACAAAGTTCTGTCAAAAATGCTTATAATGATGAATTGGTTGTGCAATACGAAGGGCCAAAGGAGGAACCTATACCTCCCAAAGTTGATCTTGGAGACTTTTGTCCCATTAAATTTAGCCCTTTTGATTACTTTTTCTTTCTCAAAGAAAACTTGCTGCCGAACATAGAGAATATGAAATGAGTTTTAATGATCTATCTTACTGTTATGGCAATACCTAGATCTATCCTTGCTTTTTATTCCTAGCTAGGGGCGTTAAACGATAGCGCTTGTTGGGAGGCAACCCAATTTTATTTTTATTCCTTGATTTTTGCTCCTGTTTAGTAACAAATAATTTATCTAGCCTCTGTTTTGGTTGTGTTTTTTTGTATTTAATTAGTGTTTGTGCCAAGTAGAACCGTTCGGAAGACTTGGGGAAAGTCTTGTCAATCTTGCTGTAAAAAACAGAAACTTTAGCATTCACGAGAACTGCTGCCATTTTTCATTAGAAAGTGATATTTAGTTAATTCTTTTTGAAGATGATTAATAGATAAATTCCTCACGTCCAGAAATTTATTTTATAATTTTTGGGGTTCCAGATCTTGCGCTAGCTACAGATTACTTCAGACTGTTCTGTTTTTGACAGATTCTGTTTTTCGTGTGTTGTTTGCTTATTTTGATGAATCTATGGCTAGTAAAATAGTTTATAAACCATAGAGAAGTTGGAATACAGTAGGTTTAACACCAATATAAATAAAGAATGAGTTCATTACAGTACCTTGAAGTGGTCTTTTGTTTTCTTTCGCTAACGGAGCTCACGAGATTTTCTACTTTAAGTTTTGTGTTGTGAAGTTTTCAAGTTTTGGGTAAGGATTTGATGGATTATGGAACAAGGAGTGGCAAGAGCCTAAGATTGGGATGCCCATGGGACCCCCAAGATAATCTAAGGACACCAAAAAGCCAAAGCTTGGGGATGCCCCGGAAGGCATCCCCTCTTTCGTCTACTTCCATCGGTAACTTTACTTGGAGCTATATTCTTATTCACCACATGATATGTGTTTTGCTTGGAGCGTCTTGTATGATTTGAGTCTTTGCTTTTTAGTTTACTACAATAATATTTGCTTTACACACCTTTTGAGAGAGACACACATGATTCGGAAATTATTAGAATACTCTATGTGCTTCACTTATATCTTTTGAGTTATATAGTTTTGCTCTAGTAATTCACTTATATCATTTAGAGCACGGTGGTAGATTTGTTTTATAGAAACTATTGATCTCTCATGCTTCACTTAGATTATTTTGAGAGTCTTAAATATCATGGTAACTTGCTTAAATAATCCTAATATGCTAGGTATTCAAGATTAGTAAAAACTTTCTTATGAGTGTTTTGAATACTAAGAGAAGTTGGATGCTTGATGATTGTTTTGAGATATGGAGGTAGTGATATTAAAGTTGTGCTAGTTGAGTAGTTGTGAAATTGAGAAATACTTGTGTTGAAGTTTGCAAGTCCCGTAGCATGCACGTATGGTAAACGTTATGTAACAAATTTGAAACATGAGGTGTTCTTTGATTGTCTTCCTTATGAGTGGCGGTCGGGGACGAGAGATGGTCTTTTCCTACCAATATATCCCCCTAGGAGCATGCATGTAGTGCTTGGTTTTTGATGACTTGTAGATCTTTTCAATAAGTATGTGAGTTCTTTATGACTAATGTTGAGTCCATGGATTATACGCACTCTCACCATTCCATCATTGCTAGCCTCTTCGGTACCGTGCATTGCCCTTTCTCACATTGATAGTTGGTGCAAACTTCGCCGGTGCATCCAAACCCCATGATATGATACGCTCTTTCACACATAAACCTCCTTATATCTTCCTCAAAACAGCCACCATACCTACCTATTATGCCATTTCCATAGCCATTCTGAGATATATTGCCATGCAAATTTCCACCATCCCGTTTATCATGACACGTTCATCATTGTCATACTGCTTTGCATGATCATGTAGTTGACATCGTATTTGTGGCAAAGCCACCGTCACTTGAATCATTGCATATCCCGGTACACCGCCGGAGGCATTCATATAGAGCAATACCTTGTTCTAGTATCGAGTTGTAATCATTGAGTTGTAAATAAATAGAAGTGTGATGATCATCATTTAATAGAGCATTGTCCCAATAAAAAAAGAAAAGGCCAAATAAAAAAAGAAAAAGAGAAGGCCCCCCAAAAAAAAGAGAAATGAAAAGGGACAATGCTACTATCCTTTTTTTCACACTTGTGCTTCAAAGTAGCACCATGATCTTCATGATAGAGAGTCTCTTGTTTTGTCACTTTCATATACTAGTGGGAATTTTTCATTATAGAACTTGGCTTGTATATTCCAACAATGGGCCTCCTCAAGTGCCCTAGGTCTTCATGAGCAAGCAAGTTGGATGCACACACACTAGTTTCTTTTGTTGAGCTTTCATACATTTATAGCTCTAGTGCATCCGTTGCATGGCAATCCCTACTCCTTGCATTAACATTAATTGATGGGCGTCTCCATAGCTCATTGATTAGCCTCGTTGATGTGAGACTTTCACCTTTTTTTTCTTCTCCACATAACCCCAATCATTATACTCTATTCCACCCATAGTGCTATATCCGTGGCTCACCTCATGTATTGCGTGAAGGTTTATAAAGTTTGAGATTACTAAAGTATGAAACAATTGCTTGGCTTGTCATCGGGGTTGTGCATGATGAGAGCATTTTTGTGTGATGAAAATGGAGCATGACTAAACTATCTGATTTTGTAGGGATGAACTTTCTTTGGCCATGTTATTTTGAGAAGACATAATTGCTTAGTTAGTATGCTTGAAGTATTATTATTTCTATGTCAATATTAAAATTTTATCTTGAATCTTTTGGATCTGAATATTCATGCCATAATTAAGAAGAATTACAATGAAATTATGCCTAGTAGCATCCCACATCAAAAATTCTGTTTTTATCATTTACCTACTCGAGGACGAGCAGGAATTAAGCTTGGGGATGCTTGATACGTCTCAAACGTATCTATAATTTTTGATTGCTCCATGCTCTATTATCTTCTGTTTTGGACATTATTGGGCTTTATTATCCACTTTTATATAATTTTTGGGACTAACCTACTAACCGGAGGCCCAGCCCAGAATTGCTGTTTTTTTGCCTATTTTAGGGTTTCAAAGAAAAGGAATATCAAACGGAGTCCAAACGGAATGAAACCTTCGGGAACGTGATTTTTGGAACGAACAAGATCCAGGAGACTTGGACCCTACGTCAAGCAATCAACAGGGAAGCCACGAGGTAGGGGGCACGCCTACCCCCCCAGGCACGCCGTCCACCGTCGTGGGCCCCCTGTTGCTCCACCGACGTACTTCTTCCTCCTATATATACCTACGTACCCCTGAACGATCAGAAGCGGAGCCAAAACCCTAATTCCACCACCATAACTTTCTGTATCCACGAGATCCCATCTTGGGGCCTGTTCCAGAGCTCCGCCGGAGGGGGCATCGATCACGGAGGGCTTCTACATCAACACCATAGCCTCTCCAATGAAGTGTGAGTAGTTTACCTCAGACCTTCGGGTCCATAGTTATTAGCTAGATGGCTTCTTCTCTCTTTTTGGATCTCAATACAAAGTTCTTCCCCTCTCTTGTGGAGATCTATTCGATGTAATCTTCTTTTGCGGTGTGTTTGTTGAGACCGATGAATTGTGGGTTTATGATCAAGTTTATGTATGAACAATATTTGAATCTTCTTTGAATTCTTTTATGTATGATTGGTTATCTTTGCAAGTCTCTTTGAATTATCAGTTTGGTTTGGCCTACTAGATTGATCTTTCTTGCAATTGGAGAAGTGCTTAGCTTTGGGTTCAATCTTGCGGTGTCCTTTCCCAGTGAGAGTAGGGGCAGCAAGGCACATATTGTATTGTTGCCATCGAGGATAACAAGATGGGGTTTTCATCATATTGCATGAGTTTATCCCTCTACATTATGTCATCTTGCTTAAAGCGTTACTTTGTACTCTTGAACTTAATACTCTAGATGCATGCTGGATAACGGTCGATGTGTGGAGTAATAGTAGTAGATGCAGGCAGGAGTCGGTCTACTTGTCTTAGACGTGATGTCTATATACATGATCATACCTAGATATTCTCATAACTATGCTCAATTCTGTCAATTGCTCAACAGTAATTTGTTCACCCACCGTAAAATACTTATGCTCTTAAGAGATGCCACTAGTGAATGGCCCCCAGGTCTATCTTCATCATATTAATCTTCCAATACTTAGTTATTTTCATTGCTTTTATTTTACTTGCATCTTTATCACAAAAATACCAAAAATATTATCTTAACATATCTATTAGATATCACTCTCGTAAGTGACCATGTAGGGATTGACCACCCCTTATCGCATTGGTTGCGAGGATTTATTTGTTTTGTGTAGGTGCGAGGGACTGACGCGTAGCCTCCTACTAGATTGATACCTTGGTTCTCAAAAACTGAGGGAAATACTCATGCTACTTTGCTGCACCACACTTTCCTCTTCAAGGGCAAACCAACTCAAGTGCTCAAGAGGTAGCAGTATGCATTGGTATCAAATGGAAACGGGGTAACATATGTGGACTGAACTACAGAATGCCAGAATAAGAGGGGATAGCTAGTCCTATCGAAGACTACGCTTCTGTTATCCTCCATCTTGCAGCAGAGGAAGAGAGTAGATGGTAAGTTCACCAAGTAACATCGCATAGCATAATCCTACTCGATGATCCTCCCCTCGTCGCCCAGTGAGAGAGCGATCACCGGTTGTATCTGGCACTTGGAAGGGTGTGTTTTAATAAGTATCCAGTTCTAGTTGTCATAAGGTCAAGGTACAACTCCAAGTCGTCCTGTTACCGAAGAACACGGCTATTCGAATAGTTTAACTTCCCTGCAGGGGTGCACCACATTTCCCAACACGCTCGATCCCCTTTGTCCGGACACACTTTCCTGGGTCATGCCCGACCTCGGAAGATCAACATGTCGCAGCCCTACCTAGGCACAACAGAGAGGTCAGCCCGCCGGTCTAAATCCTATGGCGCAGGGGTCTGGGCCCATTACCCATTGCACACCTGCACGTTGCGAACATGACCGGCGAGCAGACCTAGCCTCCCTTATACAAGAGCAGGCGTTCCAGTCCAACCCGGCGCGCGCCGCTCAGTCGCTGATGTCACAAAGGCTTCGGCTGATACCACGACGTCGAGTGCCCATGACTGTTCCCGCCTAGGTGGTCTCCGCCTGCCATGTCGCTCCGCCTCAAAGTAACAGTCGGGGGCCGTCGGGAACCTAGGACCACCACTACCTGGGTGGAACCACCTGCCCCTCCAGCCCCCAACATCGGAATCACTTGCGGGTACTCAACGAGCCGACCCGACTTTAGTCACAACATGTATAGTATGTATGTATAGTATATACTCGTGATCAACACCCGACGTGATCACGGCCCGATAATATAGCATGGCAGACTGACAAGAGTGTAGGGCCACTGATGATAATCTAGCATCCCATAGTAAGCATTTAGGATTGCATGTAAGGTATCAACAGTTGTAACAACAATGACAGGCTATGAATCAGAATAGGATTAACGGACTGCAGTAACATGCTAGACTACTCTAATGCAAGCAGTAGAGAGAAGAGTGGGCAATATCTGGTGATCAGAGGGGGCTTGCCTGGTTGCTCTGGCAAGAGAGAGGGGTCATCAACACCGTAGTCATACTGGGTAGAAACGGCGTCGGTCTTGGTGTCTAGCGAGAGAAGAGGGGGAACAAACAATAAATATTAAGCAAACAGATGCATAGCGATGCATAACATGACAAGTACCGGTGCTAGGGGTGCCCTAACGCGGTATGAGGTGGTACCGGTAAAGGGGTAAACATCCGGGAAAATATCCCCAGTGTTTCGTATTTCCGGATAGATGAACCGGAGGGTGAAAGTTGCGTGTTCGCTATGTTAGGGATGCGTGGATGACGAACGGGTCGCGTATCTGGATTCGTCTCGTCGTTCTGAGCATCTTTCACGTACAAAGTATTTTCATCCGAGGTACGGATTATTTTCTATGATTTTTCAAAAATTTAACCTTTTTCTAGAAATTCCTGGGATTAAACTTAATTCGAAAATGTACATGAAAAGGCTAGGTGCACCCGGTCCAGTGCACCCGACAATGCACCAGAGGCTGACAGTGGGGCCAGGTCAATGGCCTAGTCAGCAGTTGACTGGTCAGTTTGACTAGTCAAACGGGTCTAGTGGGACCCGTGTCAGTGACACATGTATATATAAACAGTTACTTATATTAAACTAGTTAGTGGTGGGGCCCTAATGTCAGTGTCTATTAGTATTAGACTAATTATCTAAATAGACTAATTAGCCTAGTTATTTAACCGGGCCGGCCCCACTTGGCACGGCACAAAGCGTGCCCTTCCACAGCCGAGCACGCACGGGAGCAGAGTGCTCCGGCGACCACGGCAAGAAGCAACGGCAAGCGTTGCCGACAGAAGGCGCGGTTGGCGCCGATGTTGGGCGGCAGCGGCAGGCGACGCAACAGCAGCGCGCAGCAGCGGCAGCGCGGCGCGGGTGCGTCAAGCGATGAGCAACAGCTCGCAAGCGGGAGGGGCGCGGGAGCGCGGGCAGCGCGGCGCGGGGGCTGCAGGGCGTGGCCAGGCGGAGGCGGGCAGCAGCGGCAGGGCAAGCACGCTAGGGACGGCGAGCAGCAGCGAGATTGGCCGGGCACGGTGGGCGAGCGAGCAAAGGCTGGCGACGGTGAGCGTGGGGGCATGCAGCGCCGGGTAGCAGCAGCGTAAGAGTAGCAGGTGCAGCGGTGGGCACGGGGACGCGGCCTGGCGAAGCAGCGCGTGCACTTGCGGGTGTGGGTTGGCCACGGCCGGGCGCGGCCAAACGAGGCAGGACGCGGCCACGGAATGCGACGAGCACGGACAGGGGGGAACGGCGAGTGGAGCTCCGGCAATAGCGACCTAGGCGTGATGAAGGGAGGAGGCTCACTGGGGAGGCCGAGGTTTGGCTCGGGGAAGCTGAGGTTGACCGGGCAGCGCGAATTGGCGTCGAGCAGCGGCGGATCCCGTTGAAGAAGACCGCACAAAGGCGAAGCTACGGAGCGGCTCCGGGCAAGTTGGTGCCCTCACAGGATGCAGCGGTCGACGGCAGCTCCATCGGGCATCAACAAGAGGTGCAGGGAGGCCGGTTGCCGCATGGGCGAGCTCGGTCATGGTGGCGGCGATTCGGCCGAGAGAGAGAGAGAGAGAGAGAGAGAGAGAGAGAGAGAGGGATGCCCACCACGCCTTCCCCCTCCTCCTGTAGCGAGAGGAAGAGGACAAGTGGGGGTGGGCTGGGCCTATTTTCTTGTAAATGGGCCAGGGGTCCAGTAGTTTAGGTCCCTTTTTTCCTTTACTACTATTTTCCCATTTCTTTTCTATTTAATTATTTATTTACTGTTTTGTACATTCTTTTTGCATCAAAATACTTTTGTAAAATGTAAAACCTTGCCATATAATTACTATGCATTATTTTGCACTGCACCCAAAAACATTTGGGTTCAAAATAATTTATTAAGTTTGAGTTTATATTTAAATGGGATAAAAAGGTGTTGTTGGTCCACTGTTTTAATATCCAGGGGAAATTTTATATTTTTAAAAATGTTAATTCTTTCATGAAAAATTGTTAGTGAATATTTGCAACCAATCAAACATTTTTGTTTTACCATTTGAAGAAATAAGAATTGACTTTATTTTAAATTTGAATTTGAATCAGGTTTGAATCAACGCGAGATTAACGATAGTAATCGTGGTGACATGGCATCATTAGTAGAGGGTTACTGTAGCTTAATTATCCGGACGTCACAATTCTCCTCCACTACAAGAAATCTCGTCCCGAGATTTAAGAGAGGGAGGACGGGGAAGGGATTTGGTTATGAAATTCTAACGAGTCTTCTTGTTCTTATTATACCTGTCGAAGAGGTTGATACTTCCGTTGTCGTCCTCAGTCCTCTCCTCTAGGTCATCATGATGAAGTTGTCATCCTTTCTTCAGGGCCTTCATCGTACTTCCAAAAATACAGGGGGTTACTTTGGAAGAACGGACCTTGCAAGGTTGACTATCTAGTAGATAGTATCCGGGAATGTGGGGAAAGTAACTCTTGAATTGAAACTTAAGAAAATATCGAGACCAAAGTACGAATGTACCATGAGAAGTTTTATGTGGGCAGGAAATCGATCGATGCCTGAAACAGGGCGTGAAAGGGATTCGGAGCAATGGGAATAAATATAGCCTCTGATACCGGAATAGATCACTAGGCAGGTGACCCATTAATTACTTACTAAGTCAAGCGCGAGGAATAGCTTTGGCAACAGGGGTGTACAGGAGAGTCGGGTTTCGATCCTGTGGAACTGTGGGTTATGGGCCCACCACGTGGGTTAAAAGTAGAAGGAGCGGTGACATCTTGCATGGCCATGATAGCGAGGCATGTCAGAGGGTAGCCTATCAGTTATGTCGGCAACAACATCGGTGCCAAGGGCGAGGGACAAAGAGAACCACTTTCCTGCTCGTTGAACGAGGCGGGCCAATAGGCAAAGTTCTCGTCCATCGGTGGCTACTGGAATGTCATCAACAATAGTAACAGGGTCTTACTGACATAGTGGTACACCAAGGTGCTTACCAAAGCAGGGAATTATTACTGCTCAATTAAGCCAGATTACAAGAAAGGTTAAACAAAACAATGGAAAGGAAAAAGGTGATCTTCAGATTAAATAGAACAATAGAAATGAAAATATGTTTAAACACATATTTCAGGGGTATATCATTCCCTAGGAAAAGCAGAGCATGATATCCATGACGAGTTATAACATAGGAAACCCTTTCAAAAAGGGGAGAGAAATTTCATGGCATTACCCATATAACGGTGTTTGGATAATTGATAAAGAAAATTTAGCATTGTGCTTCAAATGTTCTTATTGAAAAACGGAGTACTAGTGACATGCTTAGAGATAGCATTGACAAGGTCTGCAACCAAAGGTCAGACTTTGGATACACAAAGGATCCATCAGGAACAACTTATAGAATAAGTCTTACAATTTCCTCATGGAAGAATGGATAGCCTTGCTAAAAAGGAAATTATAACAATAGGTCCTCCGGTCAGGTGTGCTAGGCATGACATCACCTTACCGAGCCAATAAAGACCTGTGTCATAACTCTTGGAAAAATGTTCCAACCATCATATCTAACTGAGATTCAGATCTGATCAGTGTTAGGATACCTCAGACTCGGGATGCCTGAGAATGTGCAAAACAAATTGACGATACGACACTGTAAGATTCTCGGGAATTGAACTATGGAAGCGAGTTCCGAACAATGGTTCACCATTAAATCAAGGAGATGTGAGGAGGTGACTGATTGACTCAGCGACAATCCATTGAGATTTCCAAAAAGATGGATTTCCACAATTACGTGAACAAGGAGATAACATTAGCTAGATAAAATGACTTAATGATGTATGCTCGAGGATAACATACATAGTTAAACATTGGTTGAAATGTGCATCTAAAATATGGGCTAGGTAGCATGATCAATGTTCGAATGAGGATTCAATAAGCCATAGACGTAGAATTAAACTGTAGACCAATAACTTCAAAGCAATAGGATTGCTAGAAGTTTGGAATTTACACATCACAGACCATTTGTCGGTATTCCGGTTAGAAACAACACGAGGACCAAGAAAAGAATGGTGATGTTAATAAGTATCACTTGTATCAAGAATTTTCAAGAGGTGGAGCAATCATTGCAACATCCTTGTCATAAAGGACAATAATACTTCAAGGTAGAACATAATACGAACTGGATAGCAAGTTGCATCCATAACATGAACAAGTTTGTGATGAAAGTAAGGTAAAGATGTTGTCTATGGTAACTCAAATTACCAAGGGACGAGGATGGTACTTATCATCATGAATTCGATCGATATCCTAGAAGGACTTAAAATGTTGATGATGATCACGTCAAATTTTGTCGAGAGGCTCCACGAGGATGTAATAGATCGGTAATGACATCAAGTCAAAGGAATGATGAAGCGAAAGGTTAATGGAACCAAGGGTATGACTCAAACTCCAAACAAAGCTTGTTGTCCAAAACAAATTGATATGTTGAGGAAGATCGACGTAAGCTTAGCTCATCGTCAAAAATTGAGCTCCGGGAAGAAGGACGATGTAGCACAGTAAAATTTAGCACGATAATGATATAGCCAAACAGGCTAGGAATGGCGTGATCGGGTACAAATTCGTACTTGAAGAAGATTATTAAGAGTTGTCGAACCGTAGTGCGGACCCGGTTCGGTTATCGGTGTCTTTGAGTGTTTAATAACTCAGAGCCCAAAAAAATTGTAATCAGTGAGAATGTAGTACTTGATGAAGAACTCATAAGAAGTTATGCAGTTCAAGATAATCTCGAGATACCAGGGGGTATTACTCGACGACAGATCAAAAATAGAGGTTGGACCAGGGAATTGCTCTGCAGAAGACAAGTGCTTAAACTTGCACGAGAAATGGTATTTAAAGGAGAACATGGTCGGAACCACGATTGCAAAAAGGCCAGATCCCAGATATAAGATGAACTTATACCAAGGAAATAATTAATTTTAAAAGAAGCTTCGATGAGAAATGTACATCGTGTCCATGGGCATGAACACAAAGTTCAAGGTTGACTCCCACTTCTTCAATGTATAACCTTCCATCCACTTCTCGTTTTTCGAATATGTCATTAGTTGTTGAAAGTTTTACCTGGTGCAATACCAAATAAGTATGACCCATGAAATCTTATGGGTTCAAACAGATTAGGGAAGGCGTTGGTTCAACCCATCGGGGCATCTTAGGAACATATACCACACACATAAAGAGTAAATAACACAAGCTCGAAGGTAGAGCATGGTTGACAAAAGGAGAGGATACAATTTACCAACGGCATTATGTATCAGGGAAGAACTCACAAGGTGATTAAATATGAGGGCACTGTCGGATAATAATCCAACCAAGGATCTGGTGGTCCACAAGGGATCCGAGGTGAGTATCAATGTTCAACCAGAAGAAGTAATGCAAGGGCATCAAATTGTAGAAATATATGGATAACTTCAATGCTTAGATACAAAGGAAATATTATTTCCAATTCGGGGAATCAGAAGCAAGGGCTCTAATCAAAGATAAATAAGTTGAATAGTCATAGATCGACAATCAATCAAGGTTTGATTTTCGAGAGCCAACTCATGTCCGATTGACGTCTGAGACCGGAAGAACAAATTCTAGGGTCTGATTGAGGGTTGCGAGAATTCGCAATATATTGAATCAACAGACTCAAATGATAATGAAAAACGAAGCCAATAACATTACTAGACTGATGGACTTAATCATAATGAAAGCAAGCAAGAAATTCCAGAGTAATAGGTTCCTGAGGATTTTCGGAAGATCGAATGGTATTTCGAAGACTTTGTGAAACATACGGACCACTGGGGACGAGCGGATACTCGGTAAGAGCGAGGAATTATCCGTGGGGGTATTAGTGCGGAAAAGGGCTGCAAAGCAGTGGGAACAAAGGATTCTCGGAACATCGAAGAATTTTTCAGGGTATCAAGTAATAACAAGGGCAACTGGGATCGAAGGTATGAACGACAAGTGTAAGTAGTTATCCATAAAAATTTATTGGTAGTCGGGAATTTTCAAAGTGATGAGCACATGTTCTCGGGAGAACCTCGGAGAATATCTTTGAAGTGTTCTGCTGAAGCAGACGATCACTGTAATAAAGGGCTCTACGGGTGGATGTGATCACGTGATCCTAATGTTAGAGTTAGTAAATTCATTTTAACTCGAATAGAAGAGAGATCAGAGTCCCAGAGTATAGATGAGGAATAAAAGATCCTAATACCACCCAATGGCGACGTGGGCCCGTAAGCCGCATAGCCATGTTAGTAAAAGTTTTTCAATGACTAGACTCAACTTCAGCCAAGGAGTTTGGTAGGGGGATTCCTACAGGCAGTTGGCTCTGATACCAACTTGTGACGCCCCCGATTCAATCGTACACTAATCATACACGCAAACGTGTAAGATCAAGATCAGGGACTCATGGGAAGATATCACAACACAACTCTACAAATAAAAATAAGTCATACAAGCATCATATTACCAGCCAGGGGCCTCGAAGGCTCGAATACAAGAGCTCGATCATAGACGAGTCAGCGGAAGCAACAATATCTGAGTACAGACATAAGTAAACAAGTTTGCCTTAAGAAGGCTACCACAAACTGGGATACAAATCTAAAGAGGCGCAGGCCTCCTGCCTGGGATCCTCCTAAACTACTCCTGGTCGTCGTCAGCGTCCTGCACGTAGAAGTAGGCACCTCCCGAGTAGTAGTAGTCGTCGTCGACAATGGCATCTGGCTCCTGGACTCCAACGTCTGGTCGCAGCAATCGGGTATAGGAAGGGGGGAAAGGGGGAGCAAAGCAACCGTGAGTACTCATCCAAAGTACTCACAAGCAAGGAACTACACTACATATGTATGAATTGGTATCAAATGGAAAATGAGGTAACATATGTGGACTGAACTGCAGAATGCCAGAATAAGAGGGGGATAGCTAGTCCTATCAAAGACTACGCTTCTCGTATCCTCCATCTTGCAGCAGAGGAAGAGAGTAGATGGTAAGTTCACCAAGTAACATCGCATAGCATAATCCTACCTGATGATCCTCCCCTCGTCGCCCTGTGAGAGAGCGATCACCAGTTGTATCTGGCACTTGGAAGGGTGTGTTTTATTAAGTATCCGGTTCTAGTTGTCATAAGGTCAAGGTACAACTCCAAGTCGTCCTGTTACCGAAGATCACGGCTATTCGAATAGTTTAACTTCCCTGCAGGGGTGCACCACATTTCCCAACATGCTCGATCCCCTTTGTCCGGACACACTTTCCTGGGTCATGCCCGGCCTCGGAAGATCAACACGTCGCAGCCCTACCTAGGCACAACAGAGAGGTCGGCACGCCGGTCTAAATCCTATGGCGCAGGGGTCTGGGTCCATCACCCATTGCACACCTGCACGTTGCGAACACGGCCGGCGAGCAGACCTAGCCTCCCTTATACAAGAGTAGGCGTTCTAGTCCAACCCGGCGCGTGCTGCTCAGTCACTGATGTCACGAAGGCTTCGGCTGATACCACGATGTCGAGTGCCCATAACTGTTCCCGCGTAGTTGGTTACTGCATATAGGACAGTAGCCAGACTGAGATCAAATACCCAGATCTCGTTAAGCGTGTTATTTTGAAGTAACCGCGAACGCCGACCAGGGCCAGGCCTGCTACCTCTTGAGCACTTGCGTTGGTTTTCCCTTGAAGAGGAAAGGGTGGTGCAGCAAAGTAGCGTAAGTATTTCCCTCAGTTTTTGAGAACCAAGGTATCAATCCAGTAGGAGGCTACGCGTGAGTCCCTCGCACTTGCACAAAACAAATAAATCCTCGCAACCAACGCGATAAGGGGTTGTCAATCCCTACACGGTCACTTATGAGAGTGAGATCTGATAGATATGATAAGATAATATTTTTGGTATTTTTATGATAAAGATGCAAAGTAAAATAAAAGGCAACGAAAATAACTAAGTGTTGGAAGATTAATATGATGAAGATAGACCCGGGGGCCATAGGTTTCACTAGTGGCTTCTCTCAAGAGCATAAGTATTTTACGGTGGGTGAACAAATTACTATTGATCAATTGACAGAATTGAGCATAATTATGAGAATATCTAGGTATGATCATGTATATAGGCATCACGTCCGAGACAAGTAGACCGACTCCTGCCTACATCTACTACTATTACTCCACACATAGACCGCTATGCAGCATGCATCTAGAGTATTAAGTTCATAAGAACAGAGTAACGCCTTAAGAAAGATGACATGATGTAGAGGAATAAACTCATGCAATATGATGAAAACCACATCTTGTTATCCTCGATGGCAACAATACAATACGTGCCTTGCTACCCTTACAGTCACAGGGAAAGGACACCGCAAGATTGAACCCAAAGCTAAGCACTTCTCACATTGCAAGAAAGATCAATCTAGTAGGCCAAACCAAATTGATAATTCGAAGAGACTTTGCAAAGATAACCAATCGTACATAAAAGAATTCATAGAAGATTCAAATATTGTTCATAGATAAACTTGATCATACACCCACAATTCATCGGTCTCAACAAACACACCGCAAAAGAAGATTACATCAAATAGATCTCCACAAGAGAGCGGGAGAACTTTGTATTGAGATCCAAAAAGAGACAACAAGGCATCTAGCTAATAACTATGGACCCGTAGGTCTGAGGTAAACTACTCACACTTCATCGGAGAGGCTATGGTGTTGATGTAGAAGCCCTTCGTGATCGATGCCCCATCCGGCGGAGCTCCGAAACAGGCCCCAAGATGGGATCTCGTGGATACGGAAAGTTACGGCGGTGGAATTAGGGTTTTGGCTCTGTTTCTGATCGTTTGGGGGTACGTAGGTATATATAGGAGGAAGAATTACGTCATTGGAGCAACAGGGGGCCCATGAGGGTGGAAGCGCGCTTGGGGGGGTAGGCGCGCCCCCTACCTCATGGCCTCCCTGTTGGTTGCTTGACGTAGGGTCCAAGTCTCCTGGATCTTGTTCGTTCCAAAAATCATGTTCCTGAAGGTTTCATTCCGTTTGGACTCCGTTTGATATTCCTTTTCTTCGAAACCCTAAAATAGGCAAAAAATAGCAATTCTGGGTTGGGCCTCCGGTTAGTAGGTTAGTCCCAAAAATAATATAAAAGTGTATAATAAAGCCCAATAATGTCCAAAACAGTAGATAATATAGCATGGAGCAATCAAAAATTATAGATACGTTGGAGACATATCAAGCATCCCAAGCTTAATTCCTGCTTGTCCTCGAGTAGGTAAATGATAAAAACAGAATTTTTGATGTGGAATGCTACTTGGCATATTTTCAATGTAATTCTTCTTAATTGTGGCATGAATATTCAAATCCAAAATATTCAAGACAAAAGTTTAATACTGACATAGAAATAATAATACTTCAAGCATACTATCTAAGCAATTATGTCTTCTCAAAATAACATGGCCAAAGAAAGTTATCCCTACGAAATCGTATAGTCTGGCTATGCTCTATCTTCACCACACAAAGTATTTAAATCATGCACAACCCCGATGACAAGCCAAGCAATTGTTTCATATTTTTGACATTCTCAAACTTTTTCAATCTTCACGCAATACATGAGTGTGAGCCATGGACATAGCACTATATGTGGAATAGAATGGTGGTTGTGGAGAAGACAAAAAGGGAGAAGATAGTCTCACATCAACTAGGCATATCAACGGGCTATGGAGATGCCCATCAATATATATCAATGTGAGTGAGTAGGGATTGCCATGCAACGGATGCACTAGAGCAATAAGTATATGAAAGCTCAAAAAGAAACTAAGTGGGTGTGCATCCAACTCGCTTGCTCACGAAGACCTAGGCCATTTTGAGGAAGTCCGTCATTGGAATATGCAAGCCAAGTTCTAAAATGAAAAATTCCCACTAGTATATGAAAGTGATATCATAGGAGACTCTCTATCATGAAGATCATGGTGCTACTTTGAAGCACAAGTGTGGTAAAAGGATAGTAGCATTGTCCCTTCTCTCTTTTTATCTCATTTATTATTATTCTTTTATTTGGACCTTTTCTCTTTTTTTATGGCCTCTTTTTTTTAGTCCAGAGTCTCATCCCGACTTGTGGGGGAATCATAGTCTCCATCATCCTTTCCTCACTTGGGACAATGCTCTAATAATGATGATCATCACACTCTTATTTACTTACAACTCAACAATTACAACTCAATACATAGAACAGAATATGACTCTATGTGAATACTTCCGATGGTGTACCGGGATATGCAATGAATCAAGAGTGACATGTATGAAAGAATTATGAACGGTGGCTTTGCCACAAGTACGATGTCAACTACATGATCATGCAAAGCAATATGACAATGATGGAGCGTGTCATAGTAAACGGAACGGTGGAAAGTTGCATGGAAATATATCTTGGAATGGCTATGGAAATGCCATGATAGGTAGGTATGGTGGCTGTTTTGAGGAAGGTATATGGTGGGTGTATGATACCGGCGTGGTATTAGAGAGGCTAGCAATGGTGGAAGGGTGAGAGTGCGTATGATCCATGGACTCAACATTAGTCATAAAAAACTCATATACTTATTGCAAAAATCTACAAGTTATCAAAGCAAAGTATTACGCGCATGCTCCTAGGGGGATAGATTGGTAGGAAAAGACCATCGCTCGTCCCTGACCGCCACTCATAAGGAACACATTCAATAAATAAATCATGCTCCGACTTCATCCCATAACGGTTCACCATACGTGCATGCTACGGGAATCACAAACTTTAACACAAGTATTTCTCAAATTCACAACTACTCAGCTAGCATGACTCTAATATCACCATCTCCATATCTCAAAACCATTATCAAGTATCAAACTTCTCATAGTATTCAACACACTCATAAGAGAATTTTATTATTGATCTTGTATACCTAGCATATTAGGATTATTTAAGCAAATTACCATGCTATTTAAGACTCTTAAAATAATCTAAGTGAAGCATGAGAGATCAATAGTTTCTATAAAACAAATCCACCACCGTGCTCTAAAAGATATAAGTGAAGTACTATAGCAAAACTATATAACTCAATTGATATAAGTGAAGCACATAGAGTACTAATAATTTCCGAATCATGTGTGTCTCTCTCAAAAGGTGTGTACAGAAAAGATTATTGTGGTAAACTAAAAAGCAAAGACTCAAATCATACAAGACGCTCCAAGCAAAACACATATCATGTGGTGAATAAAAATATAGCTCCAAGTAAAGTTACCGATAGAAGTAGACGAAAGAGGGGATGCCTTCTGGGGCATCCCCAAGCTTTGGCTTTTAGGTGTCCTTAGATTATATTTGGGGTGCCATGGGCATCCCCAAGCTTAGTCTCTTTCCACTCCTTGTTCCACAATCCATCAAATCCTTCCCCAAAACTTGAAAACTTGACAACACAAAACTTAAGGTAGAACATCTCGTGAGCTCCGTTAGCGAAAGAAAACAAAACACCACTTCAAAGTACTATAATGAACTAATTATTTATTTATATTGGTGTTAAACCTACTGTATTCCAACTTCTCCATGGTTTATAAACTATTTTACTAGCCATAGATTCATCAAAATAAGCAAACAACACACGAAAAACAGAATCTGTCAAAAACAGAACAGTCTAAAGTAATCTGTATCTAGCGCAAGATATGGAACCCAAAAAATTCTAAAATAAGTTTCTGGACGTAAGTAAAATAAAAGCAATGAAAATAACTAAGTATTGGAAGATTAATATGATGAAGATAGACCCAGGGGCCATAGGTTTCACTAGTGGCTTCTCTCAAGAGCACAAGTATTTTATGGTGGGTGAAGAAATTACTGTTGAGCAATTGACAGAATTGAGCATAGTTATGAGAATATCTAGGTATGATCATGTATATAGGCATCACGTCCGAGACAAGTAGACCGACTCCTGCCTGCATCTACTACTATTACTCCACACATCGACCGCTATCCAGCATGCATCTAGAGTATTAAGTTCATAAGAACAGAGTAACGCCTTAAGCAAGATGACATGATGTAGAGGGATAAACTCATGCAATATGATGAAAACCCCATCTTGTTATCCTCGATGGAAACAATACAATACGTGCCTTGCTGCCCTTACTGTCACTGGGAAAGGACACCGCAAGATTGAACCCAAAGCTAAGCACTTCTCCCATTGCAAGAAAGATCAATCTAGTAGGCCAAACCAAACTGATAATTCGAAGAGACTTGCAAAGATAACCAATCATACATAAAAGAATCAGAGAAGATTCAAATATTGTTCATAGATAAACTTGATCATAAACCCACAATTCATTGGTCTCAACAAACACACCGCAAAAGAAGATTACATCGAATAGATCTCCACAAGAGAGGGGGAGAACTTTGTATTGAGATCCAAAAAGAGAGAAGAAGCCATCTAACTAATAACTATGGACCCATAGGTCTGAGGTAAACTACTCACACTTCATCGGAGAGGCTATGATGTTGATGTAGAAGCCCTCTGAGATCGATGCCCCCTCCGGCGGAGCTCCGGAACAGGCCCCAAGATGGGATCTCGTGGATACAGAAAGTTGGGGCGGTGGAATTTGGGTTTTGTCTCTGTTTCTGATCGTTTGGGGGTACGTAGCTATATATAGGAGGAAGAAGTACGTCGGCGGAGCAACAGGTTATCCACGAGGGTGGAGGGCGCGCCTGGGGGGGGGGGGTAGGCGCGCCCCCTACCTCGTGGCCTCCCTGTTGGTTGCTTGATGTAGGGTCCAAGTCTCCTGGATCTTGTTCATTCCAAAAATCACGTTCCCAAAGGTTTCATTCCGTTTGATATTCCTTTTCTTCAAAACCCTAAAATAGGCAAAAAACAGCAATTCTGTGCTGGGCCTCCGGTTAGTAGGTTAGTCCCAAAAATAATATAAAAGTGTATAATAAGGCCCAATAATGTCCAAAACAGTAGATAATATAGCATGGAGCAATCAAAAATTATAGATACGTTGGAGACGTATCAAGGCCCACCTCTCGCCTAGGTGGTCTCCGCCTTCCCTGTCGCTCCGCCTCAAACTAACAGTTGGGGCCGTCAGGAACCTGGGCCCACCACTACCTGGGTGGAACCACCTGCCCCTCTAGCCCCCAACATTGGAATCACTTGCGGGCACTCAATGAGCCGACCCGACTTTAGTCACAACATGTATCGTATGTATGTATAGTATATACCCGTGATCAACACCCGACGTGATCACGGCCCGATAGTACAGCATGGCAGATTGACAAGAATGTAGGGCCACTGATGATAATCTAGCATCCTATACTAAGCATTTAGGATTGCAGGTAAGGTATCAACAGTTGTAGCAACAATGACAGGCTATGCATCAGAATAGGATTAACGGAAAGCAATAACATGCTACACTACTCTAATGCAAGCAGTAGAGAGAAGAATAGGCGATATCTGGTGATCAGGGGGGCTTGCCTGGTTGCTCTGACAAGAGAGAGGG
Source organism: Triticum urartu (assembly GCF_056163025.1). Taxonomy (NCBI): domain Eukaryota; kingdom Viridiplantae; phylum Streptophyta; class Magnoliopsida; order Poales; family Poaceae; genus Triticum; species Triticum urartu. The sequence continues at coordinate 105,804,393 of NC_141875.1, read as the reverse complement.
GTCGTCAACACCGTAGTCGTACTGGGTAGCAGCGACGTCGGTCTCGATGTCTAGCGAGAGAAGAGGGGGAAGAAACAATAAATATTAAGCAAACAGATGCATAGTGATGCATGACATGACAAGTAGCGGTACTAGGGGTGCCCTAACGCGGTATGAGGTCGTACCGGTGAAGGGGGGGGGGAACATCCGGGAAAATATCCCTGGTGTTTCACGTTTTCGGACAGATGAACTGGAGGGTGAAAGTTGCATGTTCGCTATGCTAGGGATGCGTGGCGGACGAACGGGCTGCGTATCCGGATTCGTCTCGTCGTTCTGAGCAACTTTGTACAAAGTATTTTCATCCGAATTACGAATTATTTTCTATGATTTTTCAAAGATTTAACCTTTTCTAGAAATTCCTGGGATTAAACTTAATTCTAAAATATACATGAAAAGGCTAGGTGCACCCGGTCCAGTGCACCCGACAATGCACCAGAGGCTGACAGTGGGGCCAGGTCAATGGCCTAGTCAGCAATTGACTGGTCAGTTTGACTAGTTAAAGGGGTCTAGTGGGACCCTCCTGTCAGTGACACATGTATATATAAACGGTTATTTGTATTAAACTAGTTAGTGGTGGGGCCCTAATGTCAGTGTCTATTAGTATTAGACTAATTATCCAAATAGACTAATTACCCTACTTAATTAACCGGGCCGGCCCCACTTGACAGGGCACAAATCGTGCCCTTCCACAGCCGAGCACGCATGGGAGCAGAGTGCTCCGGCGGCCATGGCAAGAAGCAACGGCAAGCGCTGCCGACAGAAGGCGCGGTTGGCGCTGGTGCTGGGCGGCAGCGGCAGGCGACGCAGCAGCGGCAGCGCGGCGCGGGTGCGTCAGACGATGAGCAACAGCTCGCAAGCGGGAGGGGCGCGGGAGCGCGGGTCAGCACGGCGCGGGGGCTGCGGGGCGTGGCCAGGCGGAGGCGAGCAGCAGCGGTAGGGCAAGCACGCTAGGGGCGGTGAGCAGCAGCGAGATTGGCCGGGCACAGCGGGCGAGCGAGCAGAGGCAGGCAACGGTGAGCGTGGGCGCGGGCGGCGCCGGGTAGTAGCAGGTGTAGCGGTGGGCACGGATGAGCGGCCTAGCGAAGCATCGTGTGCGCTTGCGGGTGTGGGCTGGCCATGGCCGGGTGCGGCCAAACAAGGCAGGAAATGGCCACGGAACGCGACGAGCACGGACAGGGGGGAACGACGAGTGGAGCTCTGGCAATAGCGACCTACGGCAAGGGAAGGAAGGGGGAAAGCTAGGGGAAGGGAGGAGGCTCACTAGGGAGGCTGGGGTTTGGCTCAGGGAAGCCGAGGTTGTCGGGGCGGGGGCGGCGCAAATTGGCGTCGAGCAGCGGCGGATCCCGTTGAATAAGACCGGACGAAGGCGAAGCTACGGAGCGGCTCCGGGCAAGTAGGTCCCCGCACAGGATGCAGCGGTCGACGGCACCTCCATCAGGCATCAACAAGAGGTGCAGGGAGGCCGGTGGCCGCGTGGGCGAGCTCGGTCATGGTGGCGGCGATTCGGTCGAGAGGGAGAGGGAGAGAGAGAGAGAGAGAGAGAGAGAGAGGAAAGCGGGCGATGTAGAGGGGGAAGAGGGGATAGGGTTTGACCACGGGGGTCGTGGGGGGGGGGGAACGACGAGTGGAGCTCTGGCAATAGCGACCTACGGCAAGGGAAGGAAGGGGGAAAGCTAGGGGAAGGGAGGAGGCTCACTAGGGAGGCTGGGGTTTGGCTCAGGGAAGCCGAGGTTGTCGGGGCGGGGGCGGCGCAAATTGGCGTCGAGCAGCGGCGGATCCCGTTGAATAAGACCGGACGAAGGCGAAGCTACGGAGCGGCTCCGGGCAAGTAGGTCCCCGCACAGGATGCAGCGGTCGACGGCACCTCCATCAGGCATCAACAAGAGGTGCAGGGAGGCCGGTGGCCGCGTGGGCGAGCTCGGTCATGGTGGCGGCGATTCGGTCGAGAGGGAGAGAGAGAGAGAGAGAGAGAGAGAGGAAAGCGGGCGATGTAGAGGGGGAAGAGGGGATAGGGTTTGACCACGGGGGTCGTGGGGGGGGGGCGACCTAGTAGGGCGTCGGGGTCGACGGATGGCCAGCACGTCGGCCAGACGTGGCCGTGGCTGGCGGGATGCCCACCACGCCTTCCCCCTCCTCCTGTAGCGAGAGGAAGAGGACAAGTGGGGGTGGGCCAGGCCTATTTTCTTGTAAATGGGCAAGGGGTCCAGTAGTTTAGGTCCCTTTTTTCCTTTACTACTATTTTCCCATTTCTTTTCTATTTAATTATTTATCTACTGTTTTGTACTTTCTTTTTGCATCAAAATACTTTTGTAAAATGGAAAACCTTGCCATATAATTACTATGCATTATTTTGCACTACAACCAAAAACATTTGGGTTCAAAATAATTTATTAAGTTTGAGTTTATATTTAAATGGGATAAAAAGGTGTTGTTGGTCCACTGTTTTAATATCCAGGGGAAATTTTATATTTTGAAAAATGTTAATTCTTTCATGAAAAATTGTTAGTGAATATTTGCAACCAACCAAACATTTTTTTTACCGTTTGAAGAAATAAGAATTGACTTTATTTTAAATTTGAATTTGAATCAGGTTTGAATCAACGCGAGATTAACGAGAGTAATCGTGGTGACGTGGCATCATTGGTAGAGGGTTACTGTAGCTTAATTATCCGGACGTCACATTATTTCAATATATCTAATTTATGATCTTAATTTTCATTTCAAGCAGTGCATCCCTTGCTTTGCAAGAACATGAGTAGAAGGAAATCTTGGGCTTTACTTTGCTGATAACTCCCAAGATGTCATATTGACAATGCAACATGGATTTACAATGACGGTTAGCGTAAAACTTGATAAAGATGGTCACTCCTATTTTAATGCGGACCTTTGGAGAAAAATGTCTAAGTGTTATGAACTGAAAGCTGGCAATAAAATTCTAGTGCGTGCACCACAGCCCGGTCTAATTAACATGGATGTTTAGTTCCCCAACGTCATCAGCCGATCAAAGTCTAATCGAGGTTAGTGTCCTTTCAACTTTCTCCTTGTTGTCACATTACTATTTAAGAAACCAATTGATCACCATTTAAGAAACCAATTGTGATATCGTATTCCGACTCTGTTCCTACATAGTAACAAATTCTACTTACCAATTTATGCACTAAATATTCTTCTGCCATGTTCTGAATAAATAATACCTTTCCACCTTTTAAGCAGGATATGTTGGATGCATAGTGAACGATCTGTATGTTACTAAGTGTACCAAATTTCACTGGAAGGACTTGAAGCATGTCATAAACTTTGTTAATAATCTGACAGAGATAGCACAGCGTATGAATGCTGGATTTTGGATGTGATTAATTAGACCTATGGTGCACACACTTAACAAGATCAATTGTGTGCACAAAACATTGGTAAACAGTCTTATTTTAATGTTGATGCTCATAAACTATATATATCTTCAACGATATGTTACAATTGTTTTTATTCTACATGTTAATAGAAATTTCCCCCTGTAGCAGTTCCTGGATCGATTTCCTGGCATGGTCGAATTACACTTGTGCCTGCTAATAACGCCAAAGTCATTGCAAGGTACTGCATTTCCTGCAGAAATGGAACCATTCAAATTAACAAGTTCTCGCTTCTCGTGGCAATGCATCCATATTGGAAAATTGGAGACACTGTTCTACTCATGATCTACCAAGGCATAGGAGGGCTCTTCCTTTTCAATGACGAGATACCGAGTCGTCGTGATTAAGCTGCTTCCAGTGGAAAGTTGTGGTTGTTGGCCCTCAGCCTCTTAAAATGTGCTAGCTGTTACTATATATATGTGTTAAGTATGTAGATATGGACCATATGGTTGTTGGCCCTTAGCCTCTTAAAATGTGATAGTTGTTAGTATGTTAAGTATGTAGATATGGACCATATGGTTGTCAAAACCGTGTTACAAAGATCCTCCTTTTGTCAAATAGTGTAACCATTATACATATGTTACTCAAATGTTGTTACCCAAGTTCATACATTTTCATGGAAATTATTAGTATCGTACACAGTTCATTGAGTTTAAGCATGTGCCCGATGACCAGAAGGCATTTGCAGATTAACTGTCCATATTGCAAATTCAAAAACATGTTAACATAAGGAAACATATGTGTAACATACTAATCATCGCACATGAGTACTTGCAGACGCATCGTGTGTGATACTCCGCCACCGCAAGCAACTAATTTGCATTTTTCAAAGTTTTTTGTACACATAGAATAGCACATGAAAACTGCATCTACCGTTTGTGTTGTAATTTCACATCGCAAACAGTTCATCCGAGTCGGCTGTTTGCCACATATCACACACATCTTGTTTACACGACTCGTTTGTGTTCTTTTGGGGCATCGCAAACAGTTCATCCATGTGAACTGTATGTCGCATATCACACACATCTTATTAAGTTGAACCATTTCTGCTGTGTTCCCTAATTGAAAAAAATTCGTCATTGACCGTTTTTGGTCACACATTGATATGGTTGCCCGTTTTTGGTGTTCTACCTCATCGCAAACAGTTCAAATGGATTAACCGTGTGTCCTGCATCACACACACATTGTTATGGCTGCCTGTTTCTGTTGATCTGCCTCATCATAGACAGTTTGAATGGATTAACCGTGTGTCCTGCATCGCCCACGCAAATAAAATCTAAACTGTGTTTGATGCATCCTCCATCGCAAATGTTTTGCACCTTTTTGACGGTTTTTAACACCACCGTTTGCGATTATTGCATCACACACAGTTTCGGCAAAGGGTCTCTAATCGTAGTGTCGCATTAGCAGTATCCTGCAGTAGTGAGGTATAGTTACCTCATCAAGTTCTAGTTTCCTCCCACTCACTTCTTTCGAGAGAAACTCCTTCTCTAGAAAGGATCCATTCTTAGCAACGAATATCTTGCCTTCGGATCTGTGATAGAAGGTGTACCCAACAGTTTCCTTTGGGTATCCTATGAAGACACATTTCTCCGATTTGGGTTCGAGCTTATCAGGTTGAAGATTTTCACATAAGCATCGTAGCCCCAAACTTTAAGAAACGACAACTTGGGTTTCTTGCCAAACCATAGTTCATATGGTGTCATCTCAACGTACTTTGATGGTGCCCTATTTAACGTGAATGCAACCGTCTCTAAAGCATAACCCCAAAACGATAGCGGTAAATCAGTAAGAGACATCATAGATTGCACCATATCTAATAAAGTGTGGCTACGACGTCCGGACACACCATTATGCGGTGGTGTTCCAGGTGGCGTGAGCTACGAAACTATTCTGTATTGTTTCAAATGAAGACCAAACTCGTAACTCAAATATTCACTTCCACGATCAGATTGTAGAAACTTAATTTTCTTGTTACGATGATTTTCCACTTCACTCTGAAATTCTTTGAACTTTTAAAATGTTTCAGACTTATGTTTCATCAAGTAGATATAACCATATCTGCTCAAATCATCTTTGAAGGTTAGAAAATAACGATACCCGCCACGACCATCAACACTAATCGGACCGCATACATCAGTATGTATTATTTCCAATAAGTATGTTGCTCACTCAATTGATTTGGAGAACAGAGTCTTAGTCATCTTGCCCATGAGGCATGGTTCACAAGCATCAAGTGATTCATAATCAAGTGATTCCAAAAGCCCATCACACTATTGCAGGATGCTGCTAACGCGACACTACGATCAGAGACCCTTCGAGAAACTGTGTGCGATGCAATAATCGCAAACGGTGGTGTATGAAAACCGTCAAAAAGGTGAAAACGTTTGCGATGGAGGATGCATCAAACATGGTTCAAATTTTAGTTGCGTGTGCAATGAAGGGCATACGGTTCAGTTCAATTAACTGTTTGCGATGAGGAGGAACAAAAGAAACAGTTAGCCGGATGAAGGCGTCTGCGATACACAGCATATGGTTCACTCGGATGAACTGTTTGTGATTAGGCAACACAAAATAAACAGGCAGCCAGATGAAGGCGTGTGTGATATACAACATACGGTTCACTCGGATGAACTATTTGTGATTAAGCAACACAAAAGAGACGGTCAGCTAGATCAAGGTATGTGCGATATACGGCATGCGGTTCACTCGGATGAACTGTTTGCGTTGACACAAGAGAACAGAAATGGTTCAACTAAACAAGACGTGTGTGTTGTGCGATGGGATTGCATGCGGTTCACTCTGCCCTTGTCGTCAGTGTGTGACCTCTATGGCAACCGTTCGCTCCCCAGGCGCCTCTTTATGTACTGTGGCAACCGTCCACCGACTCTTCACCTTTCCCTCTCAATTTGGAACTAATGTCACATGCTAGCTCTTCCTCCCTCCTCCATTTGCCTTCACCCTTCCTTCTGCCATTGTTTGCTCGTCTTCTCCATGGAGGGAACAAGCCGGAAACGACCCCGTTATTCTTGCCTCGATCTGAATGATGACGCGGTGGAGGAACTCGTTGATCGGTGCAACGTCATCACCTCGGCTAGCATGGAAGGTTCGTTCAAGACCATTCTCGACTCAACTAATAACATCATTACAAGGACCAAAGGGTCCAGGAGTGGTTTGATCTCCCCTATATTCTTCGTCGTGATCTTGCTGACTGGCGCGGGGACGAGGGAAGCCTCGCCTTGTGTAAGTTGATGCCGCTTGATAGTGATACATATGATGTTAAGATGCCATCGCTTGAGGGTGAGGCTTTGGCAGGTGCAAATGGAGATTGGGTTGTTTATATTGGGTACAACTGCAAGTGGGAACTTGTGAATGTGTACACTCGTCACCGGGTTTCACTTCAAAAAATCTCACACGACTGCCCAGAGGTTGAGTACACCGGTATTCTACGTGAGTTCAAATATGATCATGCTGACTGTCGTCTATGGAAGATAGCAATTTGTGGAGTTCCCAACCGCTCTTGGGGTTATAGGAATGCTTATGTTGTCACTATCTTCGACAAGCTTGTTGTCGTCCTTCATGGTTCGACTCGATGGATATTGCTCAAAAATTAGTTTCTATACACGGATGAGTACTGTGATGCAATTCAATACGAGGGTCTTGTGTTTGCTGCCACCACTCGTGGCACTGTTTTTGCTTGGAATCCTTATGATTTCGGTACATTTGTCTTCCACCGTATTTATAATTGTTTCATCCACATGCATGCGGGTTAGCTAGTTTCCCTTTACTAATTCACCTTCTTGTGTTTCCAAGGTCCTATGAACATTCCACCACCTATACTTGAAAATTTTATTCACAAGCATGAGGACGAGCATGATCTATATACTAAGTGGCTCCTGGCAACTTATTCAGATGGATCACCTCTTGTCTGTATATGGGGCACTGCTGATGTTACTAAGGAAGCAGGTGTTGTCTCATATGGTCGCACTCTCTAGACCTATTCCAACATCCGTTGAAGGGTATTCGGGATGGATACTAGTGTACTAGCGCCAACACCTTCTCCCTGGTTCTGAAAGTCTTGGAGGAAACTCGCTCTTCCTTGGACAAAACTATCCAATGATGCTGGAAGGCGATCCAGCTGCTGTTCACACAACGTTACTACCATTTATGAGAAGCAACTGTATCTATACCTCGGACATTACTATGCTTCCCTACCATCCCAATACAGGTCCTGACATAGGCCGCTTCACCCTCGATGATCAGTCCTGCATTGGTCTCGAGATTGACAGTAGTTGGCCCTTCCCAGAGAATCACTTCTTGATCAAAGCAAGCGTTTCCAACGCCGACGAGTGGTTGAGCTGAAGTTCATTTCATCGCTTTGTTATTTGTTGTGTGAGAAAAACTTTACTAGCATGTTTTGTTGGAAATGATCTATAATCCAACGTGTATCCTCGTTGTCCTTGTGGGTTGATGACTTGTTGTATGTAATCAATGGTACATTTGCATATGCGTCCATGAACTCATGCCTGCTAGTGGTGTCCATATGAACAGTGCTAGTGACTTTAGTTGCAAAAATTAGATAGTGCTAGTGATTTGCAACTGCATATTTTTAAAATCGTAGTGTTACAAGGTTGGCAAATGGAATTGTTACTAGATAAACAAATGTCAATCTTTCCAGTTTGAGAAATGGCAACATACCCAAAATGACAGATATGCAAATCTTACCCAATTGTTTATACGTGGTTGCACACGGGTCATGCAAAACAACCGTTTGCGTTGAAGGGATGCAGAAATCCTGGTCGGCACATTTTCCCTTGGCTTCCTAGGGAAGCTGTCGGTTTCCATACTGGTGTTCTAACTAAAACGTTTGCGATGAGTGTTTTATATTTAAAAACCATTGATGTTTTTCTCAAGAGAAAATAGTTTGATAAGTTTGTACATTAATAGAGAAAAGCACAAGTTAGTTCAAACCATATCTTTCATTCAGTCACATTGCGAATTTATATTCATATGATCGAGAATTTGAGATACAGTATTAAACCCCAAAAAACTATTTCCGGCAGCGGAGGCGGCGTGCTGCGCGGTCATTGTCGTTGTCGTCCTCCAGGACGCCGTTGTTGAAGTCTTCAAGGCAGCACAAAATGTTCTTAACTTGTAAATCAAACATCATGTCATCGCGCGATCGACGAGCGGGGTGTGGGAGGACGACAACTGGTGCCGCTGAGAGGTAGCGGTCGATGGTAGCGTCCCATGCCGCTGAGGGGGGCACACGGGCACGGGCGCGACGGGTGCAGCCAAACGCACAGGGGGCCGGCGTCGCGGTGGGTGGAGGGGCACACACGGGCGCGGCGGGTGCAGCCAAATGCACGGTCGCCGGTGCCACGGTGGGTGGAGGGGCGCACACGGGCATGGGCGCTAGCGCTGACATGTACACGAGCTCGCGCGAGTCCGCGGAGACCACTAGTAGGGAAAAGCCTAGCAGCATCGCGGGTTTTAGGTCTATCAGTAGCACGGGCTGGAGCACTACTGATACGGGGCTACAGCTAAAGGTTAACCCACGCTACTGCTATATCAACTTAGTAGTAGCGTTTTCTCCAAACAGCGCTATTGGTAATTACTAGTAATGCTTCTCCCAACACGCGCTACTACTATTATTTCGTATTTTATTTCATGTTTTATTCATACACTTTTATACAAGTTTTCATACAGCAGCAATTTAGAGATTGTTTTTACATCATAATGAGTTATTACATCACTGGGCGAAAGAATCATGGACTAGTTTCAAGTGGATGGACATCCACTTGAAACTAATCTACGGTTCTTTCACCCAATGATATAATAAATATCATCGTCATCATCATCATCATCATCATCATCATCATATCATTAACAACTTATCATCATAATACATCATTGTCATATAACACCTCCTCATGATCATCGTTTTCATCAATGAGACATCACATAGCAAGTTGGTCACTAGTCATAATCACAACTACTCCTCATCATCAACTCTAACACATTACACCACATAATAAATATTATACCTCATAGGACCTACTACATTCTCTTAGGACCTACTATATTCTCTTAGGTAAAATAGCATAAAACAAGATAGCCCCTGACTCTCCATTATGGAGAATGGAGATTATCATGTCTCCAATTCTTGCCTTTCACACAGTGTTGCTTCCAAGTACTTATGACTCTCCATACATTTTTTCCATTTTGTGTTTTTCATGTCTCCACCTCTTTTAGAAATCCGATATGGACAGGTGAGATTCGTAGGACGACCTGGCTGTATGTTCAAAACATTAATGCGACCTTTATGATACATCAGATGAGGCACACAATCATCCGGGATTTTCTATTGAAAAACATAGTAATAACTTCGTAGTTAGAAATGTAGTTAAGTTTTAAAAGAATTTATGCAAAAGATGCACGGATGTCGTAATAGTAAAAAATCTTACCATGGCATCTCCATGGATGTTACTCTAGTTCAACACGTGCACTAGTGGCACGTATTGACCATAATGTGGAGGAGTTTTATTATAGATATTGTAATTCTCAAGATCAGTACAAAATGCGACCAGATGATTTTTCTCCTGATAAGTTAACTCAGAGCCATCGGTGTATTAGGTTCTGTCTACCATGTTCCGCACATTGTTTGAACAATGAAAATAAGCTGTCAATGGAAATAAGATGTCAACTATTTTGAAATGAACAATATAAATTAGTTAATAACTATGTTTGAGAAACTCACATAGCGGTAGAATTGGAGGTGTATCAACAAGGACCCAAATGTCCAAATTATCTTGGTCGATGTTAGGATCACAAAGATCCATGGTGATAAACATACCCTCTAGAAAATCATAAATCTTGCAAAGTGCTTCCCAACTCGGGATAAGGTAAGTAAGTATGGGTTCGGCGCGGGCGAGAACGAGTGAGAGGGAGTGAGTGTCCAGGGTGAACCGCTCTAGGATAAGGTAAGCAAGTAGTAGCGTGTTTCAGAGAAACGCGCTACTACTACGGGCCGTAGCACTAGCGCTGGTCAGTGGTACGCGCTACTGCTAAGTGGGGCTAGCCATCTGCGCCCAGTACATATATAGCAGCAGCGCGGTTTCGCGGAACGCGCTACTGCTAAACTAGTAGCAATAGCACGGTTTATTTAAAAACGCTACTACTAAGTAGCAGTAGCGACCTGTTTTGTCCAGCGCTACTGCTAAGATGTTGTGTATAAGGTTTTCCCTAGTAGTGGACCTCGCTGACGCCCGCGGCTTCCAGCTCTGCCATAGTGCTCGGCGACCAGCCCATCAATGCTACGGGATGGTCGCTGGCGCGGGCGCGGGGATGGGAGCTGGGACGGGAGCGGGGGCAGCAACCGCCGCAGCCAGCTCGTTCTAGGCCATGTACCCCGAGGCTCCATTCCTCCTTATTTTTTATCTCCTCCAGCTCGGAGTCGACTTCACCAAACTTGAAGACTTGTGGCAGATGATCATTCTGCACCATGGCGGTGGAGGTCTGCGCGCGGGGGGGGGGGGGGGGGGGGGGGATTGGAGGCGAACAGTAAGGCCGCCTGTCGGTGTACAAAAGTAGGGGCTCTCCTTTTGCACCCCTTAACTTGTGCGCGGGCAGTCAGAGCCGCGCCCACGGCCACACTAAAAAGGGCAGGGGAGGGATGCCGGAGCAACGCGAAGACCAGAGACGCAAAGAGAGCAAGAGGGCGAGGTGGACTCCCCCGGCAAGACTCTTGCCGGGGTGGCTTCCACAGCCTCGGCAGGGTCCTCGCCGGAGCAACTTACCAGACACGAACAGAGCATACCACCCTTGAGCCCATGGGGTCCCCACGCCATATTGGAACCGAGGCTCGAAGGCACCTCCGTGGTGGCATGCAGATCTTTGTAGAGATCATAGACACACAAGATCAGATGGAAACCAGAAGACGACGACCCTTGGCGAGATCCTTGCCGAGGAGGTCCACGAGACCCTCGGCAAGACCCTTGCTGGGGATGGCCACGGTGCCCCAACGAGACCCTTGTCGGGCCCTCGGCAAGACCCTTGTCGAGGACACCCGCGAGGCTGCAGTCGTGCCCGCGTCCGCCAAGACTCCACCGCCACTCCCATACAGCTGCCAGCTCGGCCAGCTGAGCAGGCATCTGCGTGGCAGCACGTGGCCTCCATGCCAACTCAGCAAGCACTTGCATGGTGGCATGCAGATCTTCGTGAAGGCTCCACCACCGCGCCAGCCCAGTGGCCAGCCAACGTGGCGCTACAATGCCTCGTTAGCTTGGACGCACGCCGGACTCAGCTGAGGCGACGACAGCTAGGACGAGCTTCTTTGCCGTCCCCAAGAAAGCAAGAGGGGCACGTCAGCAGTGCATTAAATGCGTTTGTCCGATGATGCCAGGGGATAGACTCAGCCCCTACACACCTTTCCACCTCCTTTGTGCCACTGTGGCAACCCCTTTTTGTCTATAAAAGGAGGCCCGAGGCGTACGGGAGGGGGATTCGGATATTTTGGACTAGGGAGCCACTGCAGCTAGTTCAAGAACACAAGAACACCTAAATACACATACAAGAAGGACTAGGGTTTTACGCGTCTCTACGGCCCGGCCTGGGTAAACGATCTGTGTGCTGACCGCCAGACCCGCTCTTTGCACAACCCCGCACCCGCCAACCGTACAAGGGATCCCAGTGACCCCATAGGTGTCATTTCCCACCGACATCTCTGGCGCGCCAGGTAGGGGTGCGGAGTTGTGAGAATCCGGCCTGGATGAAGCAACGACTTCATCGTGCTCGTCACTTCAAGCAGGGAGACGACCAAACAAATGGCGTCCTCGGTGGACGCGGCGAACGCTCACGTAGCGGCAGAAAAGTTAAGTCATACAAAACCTTGAGTAATTCTTTTATATATATGTGGTTATCGTCCTCGACAATCTTACCCTGTGTATGGTAAACCTGCACGCGATGGGGCCCTACCACTATTGGAAACGCCCTCATTCTGTTTCGAGTCCGCTCAACAGTTCGAGCGGCTGCGTCAAGAACGGCAAAGCGACCTTCTGCAATTGGCAACACTCTCATTCTGTCTCGAGTCCACTCGACAGCTCGAGCAGCCGCATCAAGAGCAGCGAGGTGGTTTACCTGGCAGCAAGCATGCCCGGCGGGCCATTGAGGATCCGTACTCAAGACGCCGCCTGGGCTTCCACGCCAGCAAACCTACCCGAATAACGTAGGGCGGACATGCAAAGGGAAATCAAACAGGGAAATAACATGCATCATTTCAAAAGTACTGTAGCGTTATATTACATATTTGTCACTGCGGTTCTAACTAAAGATAAAAATTGTCTTGGTCTTGAACCTGCAGCGGTGGTAAGAAATGGGGTGCCTAGTCCCGACGCTGGCCTTGTACCCTCCGAACTCCGTTGATGCAGCTGATGACGGGCTCGATGCGCTCCTCGAGCAGCGTGGGGTCCACGTCATCCGGCAAGCTATCCAGCAAAGCTTCGAAGTCGAGGTCAGGGTTCCAGTACGCCATCGTGGTGAGGACCTTCGTCATGACGCCCCGGCAAAGCCTCCAGGCCTCTTTAGCCAGAGAGGCCGCCCTGTTGGAGTGGAACCGCTCCAGGGCCCCAAGAACACCCTCGAAGAATAGATTCAGCCCGACGTTAGGACCCATGTTTGGATCTAGGACGTACCTCACGTTTGGCATCCCCATGGTAGCCAGTTGCATGGTGAGCCTGCTGGCGACATCGGCGAGGCGGCTGATCCAGAGCTTCTCGCCCGCCACGAACTCTACGTGGCTGGCGGCGTTGTTCTTCCGCAGCTGCTTCTCCTCCTCCAGACTCTTGGTCAGGGCTCCCTCCCGGGCTCTGACCTCCGAGAGCGTCTCTTCAAGGCTCTCCGGCTTCAGCTTTAGGTCCTTGATGGACTCATTGGCCGTGGAGAGTAGCTCGGCTTCTCGAGGACCGTAGCCTGCGCGTCAGCCAAAGCGCCCTTGGCCACGTCTCTCTCCCCCGTTCGCTCCTGGACCTGTCGCTTCAGCCCCTCACGCTCCGCCTCGAGCTTGTTCACCTTGCCGGCATGGGCCTGGGACTGAGCATTGAGGGCCTCCTCGTGCCTCTGCTCCAGTTCCCAGGTCCACTGCGGGACGAGCTCCTGGACCTCCTTGTTCTTGCCGTGGAGTGTCGCGGCGAGCTTCTCCTTGCGAGCAGCAAGGTCCTCCTCCTGGGAGTTCAGCTCAGCCTGGTTCTGGAGCCGAGCGGCCTCCTCCTCCTTGGCTCGCCGTCTCCTGGGCCTTCCCGATGTCGGCCTGCTTCATGACAAGCTCCAGCTTGCGCTCGCCCAGCTGGTCCTGGGCGGCCTTGAATTCCTCACAGGCCTGGCAGAACCAAGCATGCGCCTCAAAAACGCGCTTTTCAAGGTCCGCCTCCGCCTTGTCCACCGCTGCCATCCTGGACTTGGCCTTGTCCAGGCGGGCACGATGAAGCGCCTGGAGCTTGTGGAAGCTGGCGCTCCTGCTCTGGAGGAGCCGCTCTTCCTGAGAACCGCCGCCGCCGACGTTCAGTCCGTCGACGACTTCAAGCCCGGCGGCACCAAGCACCTCATCATCGAACACCTCCCCCTTGGCGAGCGCCCTGGTGCTCGCCGTCCATGGGTGGTGGACGAACAAGTCGCCCACCTTCAGATATTTGCCCGAGCTAGGGGCGAAGGAGGAGGAAGGCTAGTCGTCGACCACCTCCTCCTCGGCAGTGGCCTTGCTGGTCTCCCCAGCAGGCCCCTTGCCGGCCTCCTCGGCAGCGGCCTTTGCCGAGCTCCCCGGCAGGCCCCTCAGCGGCGTCCTCGGCAACATCCTTGGCGGCCTCCTCATCAGCGATCTTGTCGGCCTCGGCCGCGGCCTCTCCCGGTCCGTCGAGGAAGGATCTGGGTACCGAGAAGGAGAATGAGGCGAAGCCAAGATCAAAATTTGAAAGAATAAAAATGAGCAGGAACGGGAGGCAATCAACTTACCTGCACTAAGCTGGGACGAAGTGGCCCCCTCCCCACCGGCATTCGGTGTCGGGGCAGAGCCGCCAGCACCCGGGTTCACCTCCTCCTCCTCCTCCTCCACGTGCATGGGCTCGGTGCTTGGCGCCCTTATCAGGGACCCCCCTCGGGGTGGCGTGGTCGATGGGGGCGGTGCATTGGGGGTGGCCCTCAGTGGCTCCTCCTGCTGCCATTCTCCTCCTGCAACCACGAATAGGTTAGCACCAGGAAGTCGTGCCCCAGCACACGTCCATGGGGAGCGATTGATGAACGCACGCTGGGGGCTGCGACGGGGGCTGCTCTCCACCACCACCAGCGGCGTACTCGAGGTGCCCGCCGAGGCTGGCCGCCCGCTGAGGCCTTGGCACTCTTCGCCACCCTCTGAGCCAGCGTTTCCCTATCCCGACGAGCATGAAGACAAGTCAGGAAAAGTGGCACGGTCCGAAGGGTCAGAGATGATAAAAGAAAAGATGCTTACTCATCCTCCGCCTCTTCTTCCGCGGCCTTCCTCTTCCTCCTCGGGCTAAGAGACACAAGGTCGAAGAAGACCTCTGTATCGTCGCCTGCGGGAGGAGGATAAGCATGTGGAGTCGAGGGATGCTTGGAAGAAGAAGGGTCAGCTACTTTCTTCTTCGCCACCACGACCTTCACCGCCTTCCCCGCCGCCGCAGCCCTCGTCTGGCCCATGGACGCCTCCGGAGTTTGTTGCGCTTGTGCGGCCCTGCCGGGCCGGACCGGAACACCAAAGATAGCCCGCCGCAGGACACGCCCTCTCCCGGTGACCGGGGGCTTGACAGCCTTGGCCTCCTCCTTAGATGACTTGTCGGCATCATCTTCGATGAGAGGGGCCCCGATGCCGGCGCCGCTGGCCTCCCCAGCGGATTCCGCCCAGTGGGCGAGCTCCTTCTCCTCCGCGGCCGTCCCGGCCTCATCCTCCATGCCGCCAGTGCTACCGGCCTCCTTGGCGAGCTCCGCCTCCGCTGCCCTGGCAGCGATGTAGTCCAGCTCCGCCTGGGTGGTGTCCTGGAGGAGCCGCAGCTCCTTGCGGACGTACCCCTCCACCAAGGTGTCGAAGAACTCAGGTACCTGACCCTCCTCCTGCTCGACCCAATTCGGGTCGAGGCCATGCACGTTGAAGTCCGGCATCATGGCGATGATGTCGGTTCGGCGAGAGTTGTTGCTCAGCGGGACCACCCCCGTAGGCAACCCGAACAAGGGCCCCTTGGCGACCTTGCCGACCTTCGCGGCTTTGCCGGCCCTCTCGGCCCTGCCGTCACGACCCACGTCAAGCTCGAAGAGCCATGGCAGAAGTGGGCGTGCACCATCACCATGAAGTTGTGGTTCAGGCCAGGGCGTAGCCGCAAGATGTCGGCCGCATTGCTGAAAAGCCAAGCCGGCCTCCCCTTGTTGTGCAGAGGAGCAATGCCGCGACGGATGAAATCCGCCCCAATCATCTCCAGGGTGAGCCCGGCAGTGGCAGGGCGGTGGATCCTGGTGGTGGCGACCGTGAGCCTCCCGTCCTGGGCGTCGATGTCGCCCCAGTCATCTCTGCGGACCGGCAACGTCTGGCAAACTTGGCAAAACTCCTGAGAATCCTCCTCCTTAATCTAGCACCACCGGCTCCGCCATTCCTCCCACCTCTCCTTTTGGGCGCCCTCTGGATATGTCCCCTTCTCCAGGGGCCTTGGGATCCAAGTGACACAACCAGAGATGGCGCCTCCCTTCTGGATCCGAGGATAGAAATAGTGGCGGAAAAGCCCCGTGCTAGGAAGCACTCTAGCGAAGCCCTCACAGAGATAGGCGAAAAGAGCCATGCACGCCACGGCATTTGGAGTGAAATCCAGAAGGTGGAAGTCGTAGGTGTGCATGATGCCGTTGAAGAAATCAGAGAAAGGGGGGCACAGGCCACAGGAAAAGTAGTCGATGAAGAATGGGTACCGATTCGGGGCGGCCTTGGCGCAGTTATCGGGGATGACGCGCGTGGCCGGGTGCCCCGTCGTCCCCCCCCCCCCCCCCCCCCCCCGCCCCCGTCTTGCACCCCCACAGGGGCCTGAAGTTGTCCCGAAGGTGGACCGCGTTGACCGTTGAGGGGAAGTAGGCGAGCTGCGTATGCCACGCCATTGACTCGCTCTCCGGCGGCTCTGACCCGTCGGCGTCCCTCGCCACTGCTTTTCTCTTGCTGGTCTTGGGTGCCATGGCGGCTGCGAGAAGTGGAGGAGAAAGGGGCAGCGAAAACGCGGCGGCGGCAAGCGAGGGCAGAGGCGTGAGGAGGAAGAAGGAAGGAACGGCGGTTCCGAGATTGGAGAAGGCACATGGGGTAAATGAGCAGCGCGCCTGCGATTGTTCCTTTTTACGGGGAAGGCGCGAGCCGCCTCTTTACCATGATGTGACGCTTGTGTGCGGAAACTACCCAACACACAACCCCCACGTCACGCAAGACCCTCCACGTCACGCATTCAACGCGGGTCGTGGGGAAGCACAGTGGACGGGAAATTACCGCAGTAAAAATCAGCCCCGCCTGCTCGCGCACCGTTCTGGTCCTAGCCCAACAACGCGTCGCGCTTATGTGTGGCCCAAGCCCGGGGGCTCCTGTCGGTGTACAAAAGTAGGGGCTCTCCTTTTGCACCCCTTAACTTGTGCGCGGGCAGTCAGAGCCGCGCCCACGGCCACACTAAGCAGGGCAGGGGAGGGATGTCGGAGCAACGCCAAGACCAGAGACGCAAAGAGAGCAAGAGGGCGAGGTGGACTCCCCCAGCAAGACTCTTGCCGGGGTGGCTTCCACAGCCTTGGCAGGGTCCTCGCTGGAGCAACTTACCTGACACCAACAAAGCATACCACCCTTGAGCCCAAGGGGTCCCCACGCCATATTGGAATCGAGGCTTAGGAGGCACCTCCGTGGTGGCATGCAGATCTTTGTAGAGATCATAGACACACAAGATCAGATGGAAACCAGAAGACGACGACCCTTGGCGAGATCCTTGCCGAGGAGGTCCATGAGACCCCCAGCAAGACCCTTGCCGGGGACGACCGCGGTGCTGCAGCGAGACCCTTGCCGGGCCCTCGGCAAGACCCTTGCCGAGGACGCCCCCAAGGCTGCAGTCGTGCCCACATCCGCCAAGACTCCATCGCCGCTCCCATACAGCTACCAGCTCGGCCAGCTAAGCAGGCATCTGCGTGGCAGCACACGGCCTCTATACCAACTCAGCAAGCACATGTGTGGTGGCATGCAGATCTTTGTGAAGGCTCCACCACCGGGCCAGCCCAGCGGCCAGCCAACGTGGCGCTACAACGCCTCATCAGCTTGGACGCGCGTCGGAGCCAGGCGAGGCGACGACAGTTGGGACGAGCTTCTTTGCCTTCCCCAATAAAGCAAGAGGGGCACGTCGGCAGCACATTAAATGCATTTGTCTGACGATGCCAGAGATAGACTCGGCCCCTCTACACCTTTCCACTTCTTGTGTGCCACTATGGCAACCCCTTTTTGTCTATAAAAGGAGGCCCGAGGCGTATGTGAGGGGGATTCAGATCTTTTGGACTAGGGAGCCACTGTAGCTAGTTCAATAACATAAGAACACCTAAATACACATACAAGCTGGACTAGGGTTTTACGCGTCTCCGCGGCCCGAACCTGGGTAAACGATCTGTGTGCTGACCGCCAGACCCGCTCTTCGCACAACCCCGCGCCTGCCAACCGTAGAAGGGATCCCAGTGACCCCATAGGTGTCGTTTCCCACCGACACCGCCCGTATTAAATAGTGGCTCGGGAGCCATTAATGGAGAGGAAGGCGGGCGGCCATGGAAGTCAAAGGGCTCGCTTCCTAGTGAGACTGCGCAGCGTACAGCTCGCACACTTCCTGGTGAGCCTGGGCATTGGAGGACAACTTGCGTGCCTCTCGGTCAGCCTGCGCACCGGACTGCGCTCGCATGCCTCCCATTCGGTCAAGGTCAAGCAGCTATCTACACGGCACCTCCTACAACCATTAAAACCAAGACACGTGGCGTCACGTGAATGGTTAACAGAACGCACATGGTTTGAATTATACGAACGTTTGAGATATTGAAGTGGCAGCTATTTTTTCGAAATGCATTTTTGGCTGTCATTATTCGAGTGTGCCTTCTCTCAAAATGGACACGAAAAATACCATATCATGTCGGGTGCCATTCCATGATAGCATGCCAAGTTTCATGAATTTTAGACGAGTTTTGGATTTAGTAGAATTTAAAAACCAGGCATCTCAATGTTTTGTTGGCAATCAATGGTGCCCTAGTGTTTGAAATTCATTCCCAATTCTTGCATGGGACCTAAGCATGCACCCAAGGACACATATTTGATTTTTCAACTAATTATATGCACTAGAGCATGTGCATGTAGTTCTAATTTGAATTATGCACATAAATGCATTGAAAATTCAGTTAATGAATAAAAATGTCCAAAAGAACCACCAAAAATCACAAAAATTGACACAACACTCCTGTCGTTCTATGTTGACACAAGAAAATTTTTGGAAGCAATAAGAGGCAGTGGATATCATTTCGTCCCCAAAGGTGGGACGTTCCCTACCGAAACCATGATGCTTGTTGTGAGAAGCTCTGGTTTGTGAGAAGCATATACTCAAACCTGCCCCAAATGGGATAAAACTTTTACCATGGCATGTTGATGCCGCTCCATGAAAGCATGCCAAGTTTCATGAATTTCAGACGAGTTTTGGATTTACTAGAATTTAAAAACGAGGCATCTCAATGTTTTGCCGGCAATCAACGGTGCCTGGTGTTTGAAATTCATTCCCATTTCTTGCATGGGACCTAAGCATGCACCCAAGGACACATATTTGATTTTTCAACCAATTTATATGCACTGGAGCATGTGCATGTAGTTCAAATTTGAATTATGCACATAAATGCATTGAAAACTCAGTTAATGCATAAAATGTCCAAATGAACCCCGAAAAATTCCAAAAATCGACACAACACTCCTGTTCTTTTATGTTGACACGAGAATTTTTTTTGAAAGCAATAAGAGGCAATGGATATCGTTTTGTCCCCAAAGGTGGGAAGTTTCCTACTGAAACCATCATGCTTGTTGTGAGAAGCTCTGGTTTGTGCGAAGCATATACCTGAACCTGCCCCAAATGGGACAAATTTTGTAACACGACATGTTGATGCCGCTCCATGATAGCATGCCAAGTTTCATGAATTTCAGATGAGTTTTGGATTTACTCAAATTTAAAAACCAGGCATCTCAATGTTTTGCCGGCAATCAACAGTGCCCTGGTGTTTGAATTTCATTCCCATCTCTTGCATGGGACCTAGAAATTCACCCAAGGACACAGATTAGATTTTTCAACCAACTTTAGTGCATTGGAGCATGTGCTTGTAGTTCAAATTTGAATTATGCACATAAAATGCCTAGAAAACCCAGTAATGTATAAAACTGTTCAAATGAACCCCGAAAAATTCCAAGATTGAACACAACACTCCTGTTGTTCTATGTTCACACTAGAATTTTTTTGAAAGCAATTAGAGGCAACGGATATCGTCCCATCACCAAAGGTGGTACGTTCCCTATCGAAACCATCATTCTTGTTGTGAGAAGCTCTGGTTTGTGAGAAGCTTATACCCGAACCTGCCCCAAATGGGACAAAATTTTCACCACGGCATGTTGATGCCGCTCCATGATAGCATTCCAAGTTTCATAAATTTTAGACGAGTTTTCGATTTACTAGAATTTAAAAACCAGGCATCTCAACGTTTTGCTGGCAATCAACAGTGCCATGGTGTTTGAATTTCATTCCCATCTCTTGCATGGGACCTAGAAATTCACCCAAGGACACACATGTGATTTTTCAACCAACTTTGGTGCATTGGAGCATGTGCTTATAGTTCAAATTTGAATTATGCACATAAAATGCCTAGAAAACCTAGTTAATGTATAAAAAGGCCAAATGAACCCCAAAAAATTCCAAGATTGAACACAACACTCCTGTTGTTCTATGTTGACACTAGAAATTTTTTGAAAGCAATAAGAGGCAACGGATATCGTCCCATCCGCAAAGGTGGTACGTTCCCTATCGAAACCATCATGCTTGTTGTGAGAAGCTCTGGTTTGTGAGAAGCTTATACCCAAACCTGCCCCAAATGGGACAAAATTTTCACCACGACATGTTGATGCCGCTCCATGATAGCATGCCAAGTTTCATGAATTTCAAACTAGTTTTGGATTTACTATAATTTTAAAACCAGGCATCTCAACGTTTTGCCAGCAATCAATAGTGCCCTGGTGTTTGAAATTCATTCCCATCTCTTTCATGGGACCTAGAAATTCACCCAAGGACACACATGTGATTTTTCAACCAACTTTAGTCCATTGGAGCATGTGCTTGTAGTTCAAATTTGAATTATGCACATAAAATGCCTAGAAAACCTAGTTAATGTATAAAAAGGCCAAACGAACCCCGAAAAATTCATTCCCATTTCTTCCATGGGACCTAAGCATGCACAGGAGGACACAGATTTGATTTTTCAACCAATTTGTATGCACCGGAGCATGTGCATGTAGTTTAATTTTGAATTGTGCACCTGAAATGGCTAGAAAACCATTTTAATGTATGAAATGTCCAAACAAACCCTGAATAATTCCAATTCTTTTACGACACACATACAGTTGCATGTTCACCACAGATAAAAGGTCTAGCAATTCAAACACCGTCCATTGCCACTGTGACCCCATTTTGTAATTCAAATCAAGTAGATCCCACACAGTTTATTCTCACCAACCATGTGAGATGTAGTACAAAAAATATCTTGGAGCACCATCAGTGTATAGTACGCCTATGGATTACGCGAGAAGGTGCGTCGGCTACAGTCCACAGCCGGCGTGTCAAGCACACTAGCTCGCGCCCCCAAAACTCCCGCCTTTGCATCCCTCGCAATCTCGAAAATATCTACCGCCTGGAAGGTTTTAATGTTTGATAGCACATGATTAGTATGTGCGGACCGTGTGTGATGTCTGTTACTCCCACTCTGCTTCAGTCCCTTGATTCAAATTTTCAGTAGCCCCGGAATTTTACTCCCGCCTCTGCATCCCTCGTAATCTCAAAAATATCTGCTCACCCTTGATCCAAATTTTCAGTAGCCCCGCCTTGTTACTCCCGCCTAGTAAAATTTTCAGTTGCCGCAGTATTTCCTCAAACACAACCTCCGCTCACATAGACACACATAACTCTAAAAACCATTTGAAGGTCATCGCCACCGCCGGGGCCTCCATCCTCAACCTCTGCCTGTGTGCCGGGGAGCTCGAGTAGCCAATGGCCAAAAAGAGGTTTATCATGGCCTTTTCGCCCGACGCCGGCGAGGTGTCCCCGTCGTCCTCTGCGGGCCCAATCTGCCCGTCAGCGTGCCCCTATGCCGGTTCGAGGACTTCCCCGTCCTCCCCTGGACCCGGCACCGACGAAGTCCTACCTCAGGGTCCGGCAGTGGCGGTGGGGGACGTGGGTTGCCGAGATTACAGATCGAGAAACCCACACCCACTGGTGGCTTGGTAGCTTCCACATGGCCGAGCTCGTGGCCATGGAGTACGACCGCTGGCAGATCCGCTACCACGGCGCGACGGCTAGCCTCAATTTCCCCTTCTGCACACATCTGGTCCACCTCGTTCCATCGTAGCATGGGGTGGTGAGCTCGGCTATGGAGCAGGAGGATCACGAGGCATGGGAGCGTCTCGAGATCGAGGCCACCGACGAGGCCTACATGCAAGAGCTTCGCCGGCAGCACCCGGAGCTCATGGAGGCGGAGCGGGCGATCTTTGCCGGTGCGAAGGGCGGCGAGGTTATCGCACTCTCCTCCGATGACAAGGTCAAAGGCAGCGAGGACGGCGGCACGGAGGGCGGCGAGGTTATCGCGCTCTCCTGTGATGACAAGGTCGAAGGCGGCGGCGATGGCGGCACGGAGGCGTCGAGGTGGGCCCCGAGGACGAGGAGATCGACGTCGACGAGTGGAGGAGTGCCTTCCCCAACGACCCCGACAACTGTACTAGCCCGGACCCGGCTCGTGGCACACCATACATGACGAGGAAGGATTGGCTCGGTCTCTACTTCGACCGAAAGTAGTTTAGCTTAGTTTAAATTTATGTTTTATGTTCGGTTATGCAAAACTATCTATTTTTATGTTTGAATGTATGCTACTTTCGGTTGAACCTGCTTTGAACTTGATCAAATTGAAGTTTACAACCTTATGTTTAGGGGAGAAAAGAGCATGTGCGTTGCAACAGGAGAGAAAACATAACACACGCTCTTAACTCAACAACCATCACTCAATACCACAATAGGTCCATCTCCTTTATTTTTGTGAGGCATCATATTTGTGTTGCCACTTACCCTCCTCACCCTCGTCGGCGATGGCCTCGATGTTCACACAAAACAATAAAAAAATGTGTGTTGAATATGGCTAATCCTAAGACGTCTCTCTCCCCCTCTCTCTCCTCCCTCTCCCTCTCTCTCTCTATCTCTCTCTCTCTGTGTCTGTCTCTCTCTTGCGCAATGAGAAATCTGTTGTTTTCCCCTACGACATTTTTCAGAGGTATGCATGTGTAGTTATCAGTGTTTTCGTTTCCATATATGGTTATAGTGGGGTGTTTATTTGCAATCTGCATCGCCACCAGTATGAAAAAAGGGATCTTGTGCTATAAATTATAAGTTTGCTTCCATAAAAATATTTAAAAAATATTTAACAGGTAAAATTAATATCATATCTAGATTCCACACATTTTTCTAATAAAACTTCATATATAATATGTTAAAAACAAAGTTACGGTTTAAAAGATACAGATAATGTAGAAAATCATTCGGTTTGACTCAAACATATTCCAAAATAATATTTAAAAATACTTAACAGGTAAAAATAATCTCACATTCATATTCTACATATTTTTCTAATCAAATTTCATATATAACATGTTCAAATCGGAGTTGCGGTTTAAAAGATATGGATGGTTTTAAAAAGCATTTGTCTGACTTAAATATGATCCGTAGATGAATTACCTAAAACATCAGGGGGGTTTCAAAAAATGTAAAATAACGGTTCGGGTGTGACTTAAATCCGGACGGCGGTTGATTTCAAGAAAAGACAGGGACTTTTGTGTAAAATATGAAAATAACGATTCATTTTAACTTAAAACAGGACTACGGGTTGAATTCTCTGAAATAGAGGGACTTTTCTGAAAATTGCCATGATGGACGAACGAAACCCAATTTGATTTAGAAAATCATTTGGTTTGACTCAAATATATTCCAAAATAATATTTAAAAATACTTAACAGGTAAAAATAATCTCATATTCATATTCTACATATTTTTCTAATCAAATTTCACATATAACATGTTCAAATCGGAGTTACGGTTTAAAAGATATGGATGATTTTAAAAAGCATTTGTTTGACTTAAATATGATCCACGGATGAATTACCTAAAACATCAAGGGGGTTTCGAACTATGTGAAATAACGGTTCGGGTGTGACTTAAATCCGGACGGCAGGTTTATTTCAAGAAAAGATAGGGACTTTTGTGTAAAATATGAAAATAACAATTCGTTTTAACTTAAAACAGGACTGCGGGTTGAATTCTCTGAAATAGAGAGACTTTTCTGAAAAATGCCATGACGGACGAAAGAAACCCAATTTGCTTTATTATTAGGTAAAGCTATATCCACTAAGGGTTTTAGTCCATTAACTTTTTAAGGATCGCCTAGAGATGTCCTTATGACTTGTTTATTTTAGTTCTTCATAATGTGATGCTCTATATGTGCAACTATTTGCTGTGTAGTTCAATTTCATCAATAACAGTTTCAACAATACCACTATGAATTACGATATTTGGTTGTTGTTAAGGATATTGCAGTTAACATGCCTTTTCATTTTTCCATTGTTGTTTAGCAACATGCATTGTACTTAATGACTAAATATGCAATCCTAGGCTACATAGCAACAAGGTAGAGTGTTACCTTAATGTTCTGATGATGTCTAGATATACATGTAATAAAATCTTATATAATGGGATGGATGGAGTGTTGTACTACATCATTTTTCAATTGTTGTTTAGCTTCTAATATTAACTTGGTGCTTTTAGATACATATATCATTGCCAAAGATCCACACTTCGACCCTTTCTGCGTATGGGGCAATGAGATATTCATGAACCAGCATCAAGTGAGGAAATTGATGAAGATTGTTACTAAAATGGGTCAAAAGATGTCAATCGAACTATTTGTTTACACTTTATGCAAGACAACAGTGAACAACAGGATGGTAAGTAAGAACCCTGTAGCCTTCATTTTACTGCCTGTAATGAGTTGTGTTAGATGAAAATATCTGAATTTTTTTTCTTTTGCAGTGGATCCTGAAGTAGTTTACTCAAGATTACCTCTCAAACTACATGACTGGCGGCCGACCATCACAAGGGGTTGGACTAGAGTCATGCATGCCTTCTGCATCCAGGAGAGCACAATAGGGCCATTCCGCTTCACCTTGTTCAGCAACTCGAATGTTTGTTGCCTCTTTCTTTACCATCTATAATGGTACAAGTATAGAACCCTGGTACATCATTCTTTATTTGGTGCTTCTGTAATTCTTAAACTTATGTACCTGTGAATCGAATAATGCATTGGTTGTTTGAACCCGATGGATATGAATAAAGCTATAGCCTACTTTCAAGTTTAAATTAGGTACAATTTTAAATAGAAGCAATTAAATGAGGGCGAAATTACGTTGTGCAAGTCATTACGGCACACACGGTTGGTTAAACACAAACGTTTGCGATATAGACCATAATACGAGATGGTTCACAGAGAGGAAATGTGTGCAAGCATGCACACAGTTGTCATTTGCAAAGCGTGTGTGATGTCAGACCCTATCACATACGGTGCGGGAAAACTAAATGTGTGTGATTGTCTACCTATCGTACATGGTTTAAAATCATGAACTGTTTGTGATGTGCCAGGCATCGTAAAACTCCCATGACTAGAATCTTCCTAGAAAACTCTGGTGCCTCGAATCTGCCTGGTTTTAGGCAGAACCACAAAACTCCGACTGCGATGGCAATGCGAGCACAAATGAGTAGCAAGGATGAAGTGTTTGGAATATTCGAGATATTGAAAATAGTTATACAGGGAGAACTGTATGCATCAAGGCTCCCTATCCTCGGTGGTTTCTGGGTCGTGTGGGAAGGACCCCCCTATCGCTCACACTCACTTGGAGACAGTTCCATATGCCGTCGCGAAAAGGGGTTAAAAACCGTTTGTTTAGGACTGACGCACACCAGTGTCAGCATGGAGTTTCTTCACAATATGACCTAAATGGCAGTGCCACAAATAAGTTGCACTACCATTATTAAATGTATATATTTTGGCTTCAATACTATGAATATGTGTATCACTACTATCGAGCTTCAATAGACCACTCATCAAGGGTGCATGACCATAAAAGATATTACTCATATAAATAGAACAACCATTATTCTCTGATTGAAATGAATAACCATTTCGCATGAAACAAGATCCAGACATAATGTTCATGCTTAACGCTAGCACCAAATAACAATTATTCAGGTCTAAAACTAATCCCGAAGGTAGATGTAGAGGTCGCGTGTCGACGGTGATCACATCTACTTTGGAACCATTTCCCACGCGCATCGTCACCTCGTCCTTAGCCAATCTTCACTTAATCCATAGCCCCTGTTTCAAGTTGCAAATATGAGCAACAGAACCAGTATCAAATACCCAGGCGCTACTGCAAGCATTAGTAAGGTACACATCAATAACATGTATATCAAATATACCTTTCACTTTGCCATCCTTCTTATCCGCCAAATACTTGGGGCAGTTCCGCTTCCAGTGACCAGTCCCTTTGCAGTAGAAGCACTCAGTCTTAGGCTTAGGTCCAGGCTTGGGCTTCTTCACTTGAGCAGCAACTTGCTTGCCATTCTTCTTGAAGTTCCCCTTCTTCCCTTTGCCCTTCTTCTTGAAACTAGTGGTCTTGTTGACCATCAACACTTGATGCTCCTTCTTGATTTCTACCTCCGCAGCTTTTAGCATTGTGAAGAGCTCGGGAATTGTCTTATCCATCCCTTGCATATTATAGTTCATCATGAAGCTTTTGTAGCTTGGTGCCAGTGATTGAAGAACTTTCTCAATGACACTATCATCAGGAAGATTAACTCCCAGTTGAGTCAAGTGGTTGTGGTACCCAGACATTCTAAGTATATGTTCACTGACAGAACTATTCTCCTCCATCTTACAGCTATAGAACTTATGGGAGACTTCATATCTCTCAATTTAGGCATTTTCTTGAAATATTAACTACAACTCCTGGAACATCTCATATGCTCCATGACATTCAAAACGTCGTTGAAGTCCCAATTCTAAGCCGTAAAGCATAGCACACTCAACTATCGAGTAGTCATCAACTTTGCTCTACCATACATTCATAACATTTGGTGTTGCTCCTGCAGCGGGATTTGCACCTAGCGGTGCTTCCAGGACGTAATTCTTCTATGCAGCAGTGAGGATAATCTTCAAGTTATGGACCCAGTCCGTGTAGTTGCTACCATCATCTTTGAGCTTAGCTTTCTCTAGGAACGCATTAATATTCAAAGGAACAGTAGCACGGGCCATTTATCTACAACAATATAGGCACGCAAAATATCAGGTACTAAGTTCATGATAAATTAAAGTTCAATTAATCGTATTACTAAAGAACTCCCACTTAGATAGACATCCCTCTAGTCATCTAAATGATCACGTGATCCATATCAACTAAACCACGTACGATCATCACGTGAGATGGAGAAGTTTTCAATGGTGAACATCACTATGTTGATCATATCTACTATATGATTCAGGCTCGACCTTTCGGTCACAGTGTTCCGAGGCCATATCTACATATGCTAGGTTCATCAAGTTTAACTTAAGTATTCTGCTTGTGCAAAACTGGCTTGCACCCGTTGTATGTGAATGTAGATCTTATCACACCTGATCATCACGTGGTGTCTCGGCACGACGAATTGTAGCAATGGTGCATACTCAGGGAGAACACTTATACCTTGAAATTTAGTGAGAGATCATCTTATAATGCTACCATTGTACTAAGCAAAATAAGATGCATAAAAGTTAAACATCACATGCAATCAATATAAGTGATATGATATGGCCATCATCATCTTGTGCCTTTGATCTCCATCTCCAAAGCACCGTCCTGATCACCATCGTCATTGGCTTGACAACTTGATCTCCATCCTAGCATCGTTGTTATCTCGCCAGCTATTGCTTCTATGACTATCGCTACCGCTTAGTGATAAAGTAAAGCAATTACATGGCGATTGCATTTCATACAATAAAACGACAACCATATGGCTCCTGCCAGTTGCCGATAACTTTGTTACAAAACATGATCATCTCATACAACAATTTATATAATCACGTCTTGACCATATCGCATCACAACATACCCTACAAAAACAAGTTAGACATCATCTAGTTTGTTGTTGCAAGTTTTACATGGCTGCTACGGGCTTAGCAAGAACCGTTCTTACCTACGCATCAAAAACCACAATGATTTTTCGTCAAGTGTTTTGTTTTAACCTTCAACAAGGACCGGGCGTAGTCACACTCGATTCAACTAAACCTGGAGAAACAAACACCCACTAGCCACCTGTGTGTGAAGCACGGTGGTAGAACCAGTCTCATGAACGCGGTCACGTAATGTCGGTCTGGGCCGCTTCATCCAACAATACCGTCGAATCAAAGTATGACATGCTGGTAAGCAGTATGACTATTATCACCCACAACTCTTTGTGTTCTACTCATGCATATAACATCTACGCATAAACCTGGCTCGGATGCCACTGTTGGGGAACGCAGTATTTCAAAAAAATTACCTACGATCACGCAAGATCTATCTAGGAGATGCATAGCAACGAGAGGGGAGAGTGTGTCTACGTACCCTCATAGACCGAAAGCGGAAGCGGTTAGTAACGCGGTTGATGTAGTCGAACGTCTTTGCGATCCAACCGATCAAGTACCGAATGCACGGCACCTCCGCGATTTGCACATGTTAAGATCGGTGACGTCCCTCGTACTCTTGATCCAGCTGAGGCCGAGGGTGAGTTCCGTCAGCACGATGGCGTGTTGATGGTGATGATGAAATTACCAACACAGGGCTTCGCCTAAGCACTACGACAATATGACCGAGGTGTAAAACAGTGGAGGGGGGCACCGCACACGGCTAAAGATCAACTTGTGTGTCTATGGGGTGCCCCCCTCCCCCGTATATAAAGGAGGGGAGGAGGAGGCCAGTCGGGCAAGAGGGTCGCGCCCAAGGAGGGGGGAATCCTACTCCAAGTAGGAATCGGTCCCCCCTTTCCTAGTCCAAGTAGGAGAATGAAGGAGAGGGAGCGGGAGAGGGAAAGAGGGGCCGCCCCCCCTCCCCTAGTCCTAGTCGGGCTCCCCTTGGGGGGCGCAACCTCCTGGCTGCTGCCCTCTCTCTCCCCTAAGGCCCGCTAAGGCCCGTTACTTCCCCGGGGGGTTTCGGTAACCCCTCCAACACTCCGGTTTTATCCAAAACTATCCGAAACACTTCCGGTGTGCGAATAACATGGTCCGATATATCAATCTTTATGTCTCGACCATTTCGAGACTCCTCGTCATGTCTGTGATCTCATCCGGGACTCCGAACAATCTTCGGTACATCAAATCACATAACTCATAATACAAATCGTCATCGAACGTTAAGCGTGTGGACCCTACGGGTTCGAGAACTATGTAGACATGACCGAGACGCATGTCCAGTCAATAACCAATAGCGGAACCTGATTGCTCATATTGTCTCCTACATATTCTACGAAGATCTTTATCAGTCAAACCGCATAACAACATATGTTGTTCCCTTTGTCATCGGTATGTTACTTGCCCGAGATTCGATCGTCCGTATCACCATACCTAGTTCAATGTCGTTACCGGCAAGTCTCTTTACTCGTTCTGTAATGCGTCATCCCGCAACTAACTCATTAGTCACATTGCTTGCAAGGCTTATAGCATTACCAAGAGGGCCCAGAGATACCTATCCGACAATCGGAGTGACAAATCCTAATCTCAATCTATGCCAACTCAACAAACACCATCGGAGACACCTATAGAGCATCTTTATAATCACCTAGTTAAGTTGTGATGTTTGATAGCACACTAAGTGTTCCTCCGGTATTCAGGAGTTGCATAATCTCATAGTCATAGGAACATGTATAAGTCATGAAGAAAGCTATACCAATAAACTAAACGATCATAGTGCTAAGCTAACAGATGGGTCTTGTCCATCACATCATTCTCTAATGATGTGATCACATTCATCAAATGACAACACATGTCTATGGCTAGGAAACTTAACCATCTTTGATTAACGAGCTAGTCTAGTAGAGGTATACTAGGAACACTCTGTTTGTCTATGTATTCACACATGTACTAAGTTTCTGATTAATACAATTCTAGAATGAATAATAAACATTTATCATGATATAAGGAAATATAAATAACAACTTTATTATTGCCTCTAGGGCATATTTCCTTCACTTACGAGGTGGCCACAAGGCAACCCCGCATGGCCTAGGGGGTGGTGGCGCCCTGATACCTTGTGAAGGATGTGGGCCTTCGTTCACGTTAATTCCAACTCCCAAAAGTCACATATATTCCCAAATAAATTGCTGTAAAATTTTATCGCGTTTGGACTTTGTTTGATATGGATTTTCTGCGAAACAAAAAACATGAAAAAAACATGAACTTGCACTACACACTGGATCAATATGTTAGTCCAAAAAATAATATAAAATGTTGCCAAAAGTATATGATAGCATGAAACAATCAAAAATTATAGATACAACAGAGATGTATCGTGGTTGCAGGAGGGGGTTGCAGCAGTGTTTCATCTTTGCAGACACGGGAGGCTTCACGCGAGCGGTGGCGTAGTTGGGACAAAGAGGGCGCGAAGGAGGACAGAGCGACGAAAACAGCTGGAGGTCGCCAGATCCAGGCGGCAAGGTCCTCGGGCATGCGATCAATGGTGAAACCTGTAGCGTTGTGTCTCCTCGTGGACACGAGCACACGATCGATGTGGATCGGGCAGCGGCAATGGCTTGGGTCTCTGGCGAGGTAGCGGGGCTGAGCGAAATGAGTGATGGAGGGAGTCGGAAGGGTGGTGGTGCTTAGGTTTGGAACGAGGGTTGCGACTGCTCCAGTCGGCGTGGCTTCCTGTGCACAGAGATGAACGAGAGTTAGCGTGTTGAGAGAGAGAAAAGAGACAGTGGAGTAAAGAACAAGGGAGAGGAAGGCGAGAGCGATGCAGGGGAGTCTTGCTGGTGGTGCTGCTTGTCGTCGGCGGGGATGGCTAGGTAGAGTTGGAGTTGGTGGCGAGTTCGAGGTGTGGGCACGGAAGCTCCCGTGCACGCTTATGAACGAGCGTGAGGCTCTCTCCTTGGGTGGCTACACGCGGCGGTTGCAGGAGCGCAGGAGACTCCCGGTTCAGCAGAAGCGAGGGCACGACCTCGGCACCATGGCCAGCTGGAGCCTTGCTCCAGTCGAGGTAGAGGGGAAGCGAGGAGGTGGTTGTGGGATTTGGTTGGAGGAGATCCCGAGGGGAAATAGAGGAGGTGGTTGGCTAGGAATGGACTGGGGGAGGTGGATTGGATGGGTGGAGAAAATGAGGTAGAGTGGCGGCGGCGGGTGATGGGACAACTCCTTGGATTTTAGGGTTAGCTAAGTATGTGGTCTATATATCGGAAATAGGACTAGGTATGGACCCTCCGATTTAGATCGGATGATCTAGATAAATAGGCTATGGTAGTCCAAATAAGAAAACGAAGATGTTTGGGGATGTTCGGGGTTTACCGGACCCACTGGTCACGACCATCCGGTTCCGGTCTATGGCAGTTTTCGGGCGAGGTTGTGGCAAAATACAGGGATGACTTGTGGCTAGGGGGTGAAAGGGATACCATTACACATACCATGTACTCAATAGATGAGAATACCAGATAAAGGCTTACACTTGCCACAAGCTACAATATGAATACATTAATACTCCCTCCGTAAAGAAATATAAGAGGGAGTACATCATAACATAGCAATCATCATACAAAAGAGCAGGATCTGACTACAGATGAAATCAAACAAAAGAAGAACGACATCCACCCTGCTAAACCCAAGTTGCCAACTGGGAACCCATCCTATGATCGACAAAGAAGAAGAAGCAGAAGAAGA
Source organism: Triticum urartu (assembly GCF_056163025.1). NCBI lineage: Eukaryota > Viridiplantae > Streptophyta > Magnoliopsida > Poales > Poaceae > Triticum > Triticum urartu. The sequence goes on along the minus strand of NC_141875.1, from coordinate 105,772,642 downwards.
ACTCCAAATAGAACAAGCATTGCTCTCACGTCAAATCATCACTTTACCTTTACCTACACCTGTTGTTATAGTAATCTGTGAGCCATGCGGACTCAGCAATCTCATGACTAATACGTCTCCAATGTATCTGCTTTTCCAAACACTTTTGCCCTTGTTTTGGACTCTAACTTGCATGATTTGAATGGAACTAACCCGGACTGACGCTGTTTTCAGCAAAATTGCCATGGTGTTATTTTTGTGCAGAAATAAAAGTTCTTGAAACGACCTAAAAATCAAAGGAAATTATTTTTGGAATATATAAAAAATACTGGCAAAAGAATCAAGGCCAGGGGGCCCACACCCTGTCCACGAGGGTGGGGGCGCGCCTATCCCCCTAGGAGCGCCCCCTGCCTCATGGGCCCCCTGGTGCTCCTCCAACCTCAACTCCAACTCTATATATTCGTGTTCGGGGAGAAAAAACCAGAGAGAAGGATTCCTCGCGTTTTACGATACGGAGCCGCCGCCAAGCGCTAAACTCTCTAGGGAGGGCTGATCTGGAGTCCGTTCGGGGCTCCGAAGAGGGGAATCCGTTGCCATCGTCATCATCAACCTTCCTCTCTCACCAATTTCATGATGCTCACTTCCGTGCGCGAGTAATTCCGTCGTAGGCTTGCTAGAGTTGCTATGACTTTGGGTTGGATGAGATTTATATTGTCGAGTTAGTTTTGTTAGGGTTTGATCCCTAGTATCCACTATGTTCTAAGATTGATGTTGCTATGACTTTGCTATGCTTAATGCTTGTCACTAGGGCCCGAGTGCCATGATTTCAGATCTGAACCTATTATGTTTTCATGAATATATGTGAGTTCTTGATCCTATCTTGCAAGTCTATAGTCACCTACACTACAAAAAAAGACACATCCGTGACATTTTGGGCCGAACGAAAAAAAATTCTGTCATACTTATGACACTTCTATGACGATAATTGTGACAAAACCCGGTATCATCATAGATGTGGTGGGGTCCTACTTCTATGACAAAAAATCATGACAGAAAATAGACTTTTCGTCCTGGGCGGGCCAGAGACGCAGCTGCATGACATTCTTTGGGTCGTCCATGACGGAAAAAACCGTGGTAGAAGCGAGGGCGAGGAAAATATCGGGGTGTTCCCGGTTACGGTGGGTGGTCGGGGCCGAGCGATGCATGTTTCTCTCGTATATGCATGCGCGTGGGTGCGAGGCGTCGGGCTCTAATTGAACCCGAGCGATTGCACTGCAGGTTGCGTGTTACTGAACCCGAGCGATCGATCGATGGCTGTTAACTGAACTCGATCGAGCGATTCCTTCGCTACTGCTGCTAATTGAAGCCGATTGATGCTGCCTCTGGATGAACAGTGAGCGTGCTGGGGGGTTTGGATGAACAGTTCCCGGTGGGGGTGGATGAACAGGACCCCGTGATGTTGCCTCTGGATGAACATGACCCCGATCGATCGAGCCGGTTGGGGCTGGATGAACAGGACCCCGTGGAGGGTAGGATGAACAGGACCACCCCGTGGAGGGCAGGATGAACAGTAGACGGTGGAGGGCTGGATGAACAATAGCCCATGGAGGGGTGGTCGAACAGGAGCCCGTGGAGAAGGCTGGTTGAACAGTAGTCGGTGGAGTAGCGCGCTGTGGAGGCTGGATGAACAGTCACAGGTGCAGGCTGGAGGAGGTCGACGGTGGATGAACAGTAGCCCGTGGAGGCTGGAGGGGGTCGACGGTGGAGATGAACAGTATCTCGTGGAGTCCCGACGAACATGACCCTGTTTCGACCGTAGCGCTCCAACACAAGCCCGTTTCCTCCGTTTTGCGGTACGCCACACCCCTCCCGATCAAGATGACCCCTGTTTCCACCGTAGGAGGCCCGTTTCCTCCGTTTTGCGGTACGCCAGACCCCTCCTGATGAACAGGATCTTGTTTCGAACGTGGCCGGTCGAACACAAGGCCGTTTCCTTCGTTCTGCGGTACGCCAGGCCTCGTTTCCATCGGCTGTTCCGTCCAAGCCCTCCCGATGAACACGACAATACATTCCGTTCCGACCCAGCGGGTTGGCTCCCCATGAACACGAGATGACGATGTTTCTCCGTTCCGACCCAGCCATGTACACGTGCCTTGGCCGTACGTATGCGCGAGTAGGCGTTCGAGACCCTGCTCGTATGTACGTGCGTGGCCGTATTTTCTTTCTTGCACACTAACCGTTGTACGTACGTGTACATGCTACGTGCGCGCCTCTACTACGACACGTGCGCCTCTACATCGACCAGTATGTACATACACGTTCGCGACCAGAATGACAATGCTACGTACGCTTCGATCAGGTGGGTCCCGACTGTCACGCACTTCCTTGTGTGCAAAGATGTAGCTGGTGGGTCCCAGCAGTCAGGGGGGCGAATCGTTTTTTTTTGTTTTTGCCCGGACGCACTTCCTTGCGTGCGAAAATGTAGCTGGTGGGTCTCAGCAGTCGGGGGAAACGTTTTTTCGCGAAATACGGTGGCCCGTCCGGTGGGTCCCCGCTGTCAGGAGGAGGAATAATTATTTTGCGCGTAATAAGGAGGCACTTCCTTGCTGCGACTGTGGACCCAGCTGTCAGCCTCTCGACGTACAGTCCACGTCAGATGGAAGCCGTTCGTTGACCACGCTGACCACGCCGCACCGAGAGCACTAGGGGGGTGAACAACGGCGAGGCCTAGGAAAGGGACAACGCAGAGCCAGGGAAGACGCGGAAGTGGATGCCCGCGCGTAGAGTAGTACGAGGGTTCACTGGTTCGCTGCGGTGTGAGGCTGCCGTCGCCATAGAATAACAGGGGGTGTGGGTGAGTAGAGGGATGGCCTGGCCAGCAGTGGGAATAGTAGGGGGCGGTGAGGCCTCCAGGGCAGCACAGCCGGCCATGGTAGGCAGGATCATGCGGCACGACCGGCGCTGCTTTTGGCGGCTGGAACAACAAGACCAGAGGTTGAAGAAGCACTACGGCCGTTGGATGGAAATCGTACGGTCACTGGAGCTAGAATCATTCATATTGACTAAGTTGACAAAGCACTCTCCCCCCATCAACTTAGTAGGCCCACAAGTCAGTCTCCCACCAAGGTGGGTCCCAACTAGCAGGGGGAGTATTCATTTTTCTTTGTGCGTAATAAGGAGGCACCTCCGGTGGGTCCTAGCTGACAATGGGGGGGACATTTTTTTCACGAAATACGTTGGCCCGTGCGGTGGGTCCCAGTAGTCAGGGGGAACGTGTTTTTGCCAAATACGGTGGCCCGTCCGGTGGGTCCCCGCTGTCAGGTGGAGGAATAATTATTTTCCACGTAACAAGGAGGCACTTCTTTGCGGCTGCCGTGGACCCAGCTGTCAGCCTCTCCACATACAGTACTCTTCCGATGGAAGTCGTTCCTTGACCACGTTGACCATGCCGTGCCGAGAGCACCAGGGCGGTGGACGACGGTGAGGCCTAGGAAGGGGACGACGCGGAGCCGGGGAAGAAGCGACAGTGGATGCCCACGCAGTGAGGAGTACGAGGGTTCATTGGTTCGGCTGCGCTGTTAGGCTGCCATCGCCGCAGAATAATAGGGTGTGTGGGTGAGTGGAGGGATGCCCTGGCCAGCGGTGGGAGTATTAGGGGGCGGTGAGGCTTGCGCGGGAGCACACCTAGCCACGGGAGGCAGGAGCAAGAAGACCAGAGGTTGAAGAAGCACGACGGTCGTTGGATGGACATCGTACGGTCACTAGAGCTAGAATAGTTTATATTGACTAAGTTGACAAAGCCCTTGGTACGCGTCAACTTAGTAGGCCCACAGGCCAGCTTCCGAAACGGTGCGCCCTAGATGTCAGGGGGAGGAATCATTTTTTGGGCGGGTGAAGCTAGAATATCCGAGATTGAAGAAGCATGGCATCCGTTGGATGGACATCCAACGACCACTGCTGCTAGAAGCGTGTGTTGACTATAAGTTGACAAAGCCTTGCATACACGTCAACTCTCTTTTTTTTGAGGGGACGCGTCAACTTAGTAAGGCCACAAGTGTGTGGCAGAGAACTTATAGCCCATTTGAGATTTGTAAGAACGTGCAGCCAATTTTTGAATTCTAATGGAATTTACTACAACCCATTTACAGTTTGTTAAAAGTACAACCCATTTCAACCAACCTTTCAAAACAGAATTCAATAAAATTTCCCACATTTTGATGGGATCCGAAATATTTTTATCCCGAAATTTCTAGTCAGATTTAATACAATTTCAATATAAATTTATATTACGTAAAAATCCAACAAAACATTGCACTTGCAACAATTAATGAAATTAAAATTTTCAATATCCAAAAAATATGTTTTATAAAGTAATTATGTGGTTGGTGCATTTTTTATAGTTATTGCCCAGTTTTTATAATTACATCCCATTTATTATTTCTTAAAGCCCATTTTCTTGTTAAGCCTAATGCGTCCCTCCTAGGAAAGATTTGCAGCCCAGCGGGGTGGAGAATAAAAACTTGACCTTGCCTGGGTATTCCTAAAAAAAGTATAGCTGGGCTAGCCATTTTCAGCTTGAAAAAAATTAATATCTGGGCTGGATATCTGACTGGGCTAGACGGGCCACAGCCCACCCAGTTAATAGCTGCAGCATGTTTTCATTGTTGTTCAAAGGAGAAAAATTAATATCTGGGCTAAACATCGCTCAAGAAAAACTCTGCAGTGCTCACACCTCAAAAACACAAATACTGCTCGAGCTGCTTGGTCCCAGCTGTTGGCCGCTTCTTGTGCAATTCTCTCGTTTATTGACTACATAAGTTGACAATGGTGCGGGACCCTAATGTCAGGAAACCAGGAGGAAGCAAAAAAATATTGTTTTATATACTAATAAGGAGGCACTTGCGTACGTGCGGCTATGGCCCTGGTGGGTCCACACTGTCATCCTCTCCAAGTATAGTCATCTCCGCATCCTCATGTCCGTTGACCATGTTGACAATGCGAGACGGCAGCGCCACGGCGAGCGCAATAACTCGAAGGACGGTGGAGAGGGCCTTGCGGGCCCTACGAGTGGTCTGATACAGCGCCCGCTGCTCATTCGGAAGCCAGGATCATAGGGCCACATGTCCGCGATGACATTGTCGTTCTCTTGTTCATCGGTGCTCGTTGAGGAGACGGAGGTTGCAGCACAGGTCCTCCTGCACTGGTTGCTCTTCCGCCATTAGGGCGTCAAAGTGCGGCCGCACCTGCTCCATGGTGAACACGGCATGAACCGGCTTGGGCAGTGGCGCCGGCTCCTGGTCGGAAGCTACGTCCATCGTCTGATTGTCGTCCCTCAGCTCGGCGAGGTAGCTAGCGAGCTAGCATGTCCGACTGCTGGACCGACCTGCTGCCAAGCATGAGTCTAACTACCCTGGCCCACCCAGACCACCTCCCTCACACGCACGTGCTTTCCGCCTGAAACGGTCAGCGCCGCCCGCCCCATTTCCCGTTGCATGCGATTGCTCTGCCTTTAAATGACACAAGTGTTGTCCGTCCGTCCTTCTGCTGCCCACACTAATGATACTCCGTTGCCGAGGCGGCTACTCCGGCGCCTCACGTCCGTCCCCTATTCTCATGTTGCGCCGGCCATAGCCACAGTCATCCGCATCCATTCCTATTCTCATGTCCACACCACTACTGCCCACCATGGCTTCCTCGCGCTCCAGCGCTCTTCGAGACGGGTGGACGACGGACCACAAGGAGATAGCAGCCATTGCTGCCGACTGGCTGGCCGGTAGGCAGCCGGAGGACGACGACGTCTCAATGGAGAACATGGTAGTCGACGATCCGGCGCCAACCCCCTCCTCGACGCCATCCTCGCCGGTGCATTGCACCATGACCATCGGCGAGGCCCGTGCCCAATATATGGACACGGTGAGGCAGAAGCGTGAGGAGCAGTTCCGGGAGGCGCATGCCGACGCCGCCTACAACCACCATCCCATCCAGGAGCACCTGCAGGCAGAGGAGCAGATCGTCGCGGAGCGGGCAAAGCAGGAGGCACTGCTCGACTCGTACCGCTCCACCCGCGAGGGCCGCCTCGAGCGCTGGCAGTACCGCATGCGGGTGGCGGAGGCTGCGGCTGCCTACAAAGAGGGCGATGAAGCGGGCGAGGCGCTGTTTGGTGAGACCAAGGACGAGGCAGAGGACAATGCCGGCTCCGACGAGTCCCCGCTCCGCTGGAATCGACGAGGCCCTGGTCCGCCGAGGCCCCGCGGCGCCAACAACGAGGCAGAGGAAACCGTCGGCTCCGCCGAGGCCCCACCCTGCTGGCAACGAGGGGGGGGGATTTCCCCCGCTCTGCCGAGGCGCCGCCCGCCAGCAACGAGACATAGGACATCGCCGGCTCCACCGAGGCCCCGCCCCGCTGCCAGCGAGGCCGCGCCACACAGAAAACGAGGAAGAGTAGAACACGGTAGGTCGCCGCACTACTAGGAAAAGGGCTATAGATAGGATTGATACTAATGGGGCACCAGGGAAGTAGTGCGCCACTACTATATACTAATGGCGCACGTGTTGGTGATGCGCCATTAGTGTGGAAGACACTAATGGCGCACCAGAAACAGGGTGCGCCACTAGTATTTTTTTTCCATTTTTCCATACATACTAATGGCGCATCAGGTCGACAATGCGCCATTACTAGTTCTAACTAGTAATGGCGCACCAGGCAGAGAGTGCTCCATTACTGTAATTTTTTTCTTATTCTTTTTTTGCAAAACTACTAATGGCGCAGCGTTTCACAGTGCGCCATTACTAGTTTAAACTAGTAATGGCGCACTATTACACGGTGCGCCATTAGTATCCCCCTCCATCTCGATCTCGATTCCCCCTCCATCTCGATCTCGATCCCCCTGCATCTCGATCCCACCCGCACCCTCCCACGCTAGCTCCACCGCCGCCGACGACCCACCGCAACCCTCCCCCGCTCCACTGCCGACGACGAACACCCGGCCCCCCGCACCCTCCCCCGTTCCACCGCCGCCAACGGGCACCGCCCGCACCCTCCCCCGCTCCATCGCCGCCGCCGATGATATTTTCATGTAACAAATTTGAACATATTTTTTAAAAACTTATTACTGTTTTTATAAAAAAATATTACTGTTATGATTTAAATAAGTTTGAACATATTTAAACACAAATAAATATAAAAAACAGCATTTAAAATGCATAAAAAATATTGGGGAGCCTGGGAATCAAACCCAAGACCTCCTGGTGTGTGTGCTGCGTGCTAACCAATCGGGCTAGTGGGTGGGTTCTGTTGTAGATAGGGTTAAGTTGTAGATAGGGCTAGTGTGGGCTAGATTAAAACAAAATTCTAATGGCGCACCGAGGGGTGGTGCGCCATTAGAATAGTCGTAGTTATGGCGCACGAGGGTGTGGTGCGCCATTAGAAAGCTTCCCCCCACACTAAATCCCCAATCTCTCTAATCTCTCCCCTGCCTCATCGATCTCACCCGCTGCCCCCCGTGTTCGCCGTCCCCCTCGCCGCCCCCCTCGCCTCCTTCGCCGTCCCTGAGCCGAGCGCCGCCTCCCTCGCCGCCTCCCTCCGCCGCTCCGCCGTCACCGTCGTTCTCGTCCCCGCCCCCCGCCCACCCGCCGCGCCCAGCGGCTGCTCCCACGAGATCACCGCCCTCCCGACTCCGACGCCACCGCCGTCCACTGCGATGAGCTCACCGTCGCCCTCCCCCGAGTCCGCCATCCCCGTGCGGCCCCTGGTCAGTCTCTCTCCCCCTCTCTCCCGTGCTCATCCCATGCCCCCACGGGGCGGCGCCCTAGGGTTAGGAGCAGGAGCTCGCCGCCGCCGCCCCGTCGTGCTGCCACTGCTGCTTCGTGTCGACGCCGTTCCCGCGTGCTCGTGCGCTGACACTATTAGAATGTTGGTCTTAGGTTCATAACAGTGTCAGAGCTTCAGACTATGATGCTTCTCTGATTATCCTATTATGGCACTGCTTCTATGAAACTGCCCCTTTTATATTTGGCACCCTCATTGTTACGTCCTGTAGATGCTTTCCTTATCCTGCAGGCTTGTACATCATTACGTGTCTCTTCAGTGGTTGCTCAGTGGCTAATTATGTTTGCTCCATTGATGAGCTCTAGGCGCCTTGGCGGTGTTGTCATTGTCTTTGCATATCAATGCTGGCGAAATTGCTTGACTTAACGTTTAATGTGTTCCTACATAGCTGAATAGGATAAAACTCATATTGTTCAACCGCTGTCCCTTTTACATTTAGTGCACTCATTGTTATGTCCCGGAGATCCTTTCATTACCATATAGGCTTGTACATCATGTGTCTCTTAAATGGTTTCTATAAGCTGGATGTCATTAGTTGTGTCCAAGTTGTGTTAATGGGCTGTTGCTTTGTGATGTAACCACCAAACTCCCTGATTTTGCAGTTTGATTGCTACATTTATCTCAACTTCTAGTTCACATTTCTACTTGATTAGAATTTTACAGGGGACTTATGCTGAAATTTCAGAAGCTGATTCTGACTATGATGCTTCTCTGATTATCCTGTTATGCCCTGTCAACGATTTGCTTCCCTCAACGCTGCGAGTTATTAGTTCTCATGCCCCAATGAATTCTCTTCACTATGCTCTAGGCAGTCAACTGTGGTAGATGCTAGAGTATTGTAACTGCATTTCACATGCCAAAGTAAATGTAGCCTATTAGGACAATATGATTATTTTAGAATAGTTAGAGGAGCATCGGTTTATTGCATCAGATGTGATATGTCAGGAGATTTATTCCATGTGTTAATATTTTCTTCCCAACAGTTCTGTTAAGATGAGATCTATCCATTGTCCATAATATATTGCTGAATATTAATATGTGTGGTGTCTTTGACATAAATAATAAATTGGAAGATGTTCAGAGATTTAGGCCAACTGGAACTTTAACAATATTGGTGATGATGACGAGTAGTTCTTATTATCTTCTGTGTTCACGTCTCTAGATTTTATCTCATGTGTTCACATCTGTCTTAATACCTTGCCTTGCCTTGTTCGGTTCTAGTGCATAAAGGTCTGTTGGTCTGTTGTAAGGGTACTAATTGGTCTCTTCTGCTGCTTATCAGAGATGGCGGGAAGCAGCCACCGCCGCTCTGCGACACCGCAGTACGAGTTGGATGCTTCCGAGTTCTTCACTATCATACTTGGGACTTCAGTATCATCCATGACACATATAAAACGAGAGATCTCCCCTTCACCCATCTCATTATGATATCTGTTGTTTGCCTACATCACTCATTGTCCCAAACTGCAGAGGCTGCCTGACTGTTTTAAGAACATGCTGATGGGTGAAGATCCACCAAATAATGTGAAGGTGCGACAGGCCGGCAGCGGGTTTCGTAGGCTGTGGGATGTGGAGTTGGTGATCAAGGAGGGCCACATGTACTTGTCTCGTGGGTGGGAGAAGTTCTACCGTTCCTACGACCTACGGCTGGGGTACTTCCTTCTCTTCACGTACGACGACGACGCCACCATGCTCATCGTGAAGGTGTTCAACGCGACTATGTGTCGCATGCGCTACGCTGAAGATTATGATGCCGGTACATTCTACCTCTTCTTATTCCTCTACATTTGGCTTTGTCTCACATTGATTGTTAACGGTCATTGTTGCATTTGGACAGGTAATGGGAGCAGCAGCAGTGACAATGGCTACAGCCAAAGCAGCAGCGACCATGGCTGTAGCGAAAGCAGCAGCGATTCTGGCAGCAGCATAGACAATAAGAAGGATGATCCGGACTGGAGTGCGGGAGAAGAGGAGCAGAGTGGGGATGAGGAGCTTGTAGGATCGAAAGTATGTATAGAAAGGGGGGGGATTAGACTACTTGACCAAATAAAACTTAACCTTTTCCCAATTTTAGTTCTTGGCAGATTTTAGCTAATTTAGGACAAGTCAAGCAATCATCACATCACTCAAGCAAGCATGCAAAGAGTTTATGGGCAGCGGAGAGTAAAGCATGCAACTTGCGAGAATGTAAAGGAAGGGTTTGGAGAATTCAAACACTATTGGAGACACGGATGTTTTTCCCGTGGTTCGGATAGGTGGTGCTATCCTACATCCACGTTGATGGAGACTTCAACCCACGAAGGGTAACGGTTGCGTGAGTCCACACAGGGCTCCACCCAAGGGCAACGGTTGCGCGAGTCCACACAGGGCTCCACCCACGAACGGTCCACGAAGAAGCAACCACCCACAAAGGGTCCACGAAGAAGCAACCTTGTCTATCCCACCATGGCCATCGCCCACACAGGACTTGCCTCACTAGTGGTATATCTTCACGAAGTAGGCGATCTCCTTGCCCTTACAAACTCCTTGGTTCAACTCCACAATCTTGTCGGAGGCTCCCAAGTGACACCTTGCCAATCTAGGAGACACCACTCTCCAAGAAGTAACAAATGGTGTGTAGGTAATGAACTCCTTGCTCTTGTGCTTCAAATGATAGTCTCCCCAACACTCAACTCTCTCTCATAGGATTTGGATTTGGTGGAAAGAGGGTTTTTGTGGAAAGCAACTTGGGAAGGCTAGAGATCAAGATTCATATGGTAGGAATGGAATGTCTTGATCTCAACACATGAGTAGGTGGTTCTCTCTCAGAACATATGAGTTGGAATGGTGTGTGTGTTCTGATGGCTCTCTCATCGAATGAGAAGGAGGTGGAGGGGTATATATAGCCTCCACACAAAATCCAACCGTTACACAGTTTTCCAATCTCGGTGGGACCGAATCAATAAACTCGGTCGGACCAAAAATGTAAACCTAGTGACCGTTAGAGATTTCGGTGGGACTGACATGCAACTTGGTAGGACCGATTCGGTTAGGGTTTGGGCATAATGTAATCTCGGTGAGACCGATTACACAAACTCGGTGAGACCGAATTTGGTAATTATCTAACCAGAGAGTTGGTCAGGCAAACTCGGTGGGACCGATTTGCTCTTTCGGTGAGACCGAGTGGAACTCGGTGAGACCAAAAAGTTACAAAGGGGAAACACTGAGTTTACATTGCAATCTCGGTGGGACCGATTCGCTCTTTCGGTAAGACCGAAAAGTTACGAAAGGGAAACAGAGAGTTTGCAACCCCATCTCGGTGAGACCGAGATCCTTATCGGTAGAACCGAATTGCTAGGGTTTGGCAGTGGCTAATGACAAGTGAAACTCGGTGGCGCCGGATAGGAAGAATCGGTAGGACCGAGTTTGGCTTAGGGTTTAGGTCATATGTGGATATGGGAAAGTAGTTGAGGGTTTTGGAGCATATCACTAAGCACATGAAGCAAGAGGCTCATTAAGCAACACCTCATCCCTCCTTAATAGTATTGGCTTTTCCTAAAGACTCAATGTGATCTTGGATCACTAAAATATAAAATGAAGAGTCTTGAGCTTTTGAGCTTGAGCCAATCCTTTGTCCTTAGCATTTTGAGGGTTCCACCTTCACATCCATGCCATGCCAATCATTGAGCTTTCCTGAAATAATCATCTTGGAATAGCATTAGCTCAATGAGCTATATGTTGTTATGAATTACCAAAACCACCTAGGGATAGTTGCACTTTCAATATCCCCCTTTTTGGTAATTGATGACGACATATAGATCAAAGCTTCGACAAATGATAATAAGCATGTAATATATTGTCGCTTTGAGAAGTATGTGATAAGTAAGAGCTCCCCCTAAATTTGTGCATATTTAAAATTTGCTTTGGACTGCAAATGCACAAAGAGTTAGAGTCATGGGTTACTCTTCCATGTCACATACATCTTGGTGGAGCGCTCAAAATGATAAGAATGAAATACATGCACTCATCACCAAGAATAATGAATGATCACACAAGATAGATAGGATAATGGCATTAAGCAAGCATTAAGTGTAGCTTATGATCAAACACATGATCATCAATGTCTCACAAATAATGACGTAGTATCAAGCACTCAAAAGCAGAAAATGTTGAAAAAACACCAAATAAAGCAAGAGAGAAAAGCAACACTCTCTCTCTCGAAGCCTATGATCTATACATCTTCTCCCCCTTTGGCAACAAGTTACCAAAAAGTTCCTAGAAAATGCATAGCACTAGATCGATGCTCAGGCTTGATCTTCAGGTGGTGGTGGAGTCCGGAGCACTCCAAGGACGAATCCTTCGGTAGACATGGTCGGAGTCGAGGCTGAAATGGATGCTGGAGCTGGTGGAACTGAGGCTGTGGCTGGTGCAGACGTTGTAGCTCTGGTGTCAGCAACTGGCAGTGTAGACGACCTCGGACCTCGTGGTACCCTCGCAAAAGCATCAGTCGTGGTCCTGCCTCTCCTCTCATTCATGTCCTCCTGGAGCTGCTCCACGGTAGTCTGTATCTCTGTCACCTTGATGTCCAAGTCATAGAACCTCTGTTCCATGATCCTCTCTAAACTCGCCTGGTTCTGAGTCAGGGTGGCTATACTCTGCTCAATCCTCCTGGTGGACGCAATCAGGTAACCAAGCTGCTCTTGTTTGGTTTTCAGGAAGTAATCAGATGCCTCCGCTTGAGTAGGCATCCTGGCAGCTTTCTCCTTCTTCGCCTTCTCCTTCTGAGCTTGTGCATGGGCAGATGATGGTTCATTCTCAGTCATAACAACTTGATTATCTTCGAAATCTGGATGGATGGGCAGGTGTTCCTTATCCAACAAATATACGCCCGTGCCCATCTTGGAGTTGATGAGCTCCTGAATCTGAGGGGCATATCCACAGCTCCTCTTCTGATCTGCCGCAGTCCTTTTGATTGTTTCCACTATGAGGCTCATGACTTTGAATTTTTGAGGCACGTCAAAGACATGAAGCAAATTGATCGCGTGACCTCTGATCATCTTGTGATCTCCAGACTTGGGCAGAAGGGTGTGCCTAAGGATCCAGTTGATCGTAGGCAATCCTGATAGCAGATAATGCACTGAGCCAAACTTGAATGTGTCAAGTGCTTCATTCGGAATCTCCTTGTACATGTTGGACATGGAGTTGTGGTCCATCTTTTTCTTGGCATAAAAGTCCAAGTCATCTGCTTGCTCCTCTGGGGCATTGATCAGCTTCGCCCATTCCTCAACAGTAGAGTGGTACCTTGTACCCTCTGACATCCATGTGATCCTGCCATCCGGATAAAAGTGTGCTGTGGAGTAGAATTGCATGATTAGCTCCTCGTTCCACTTTGTGAGCTTCTGCCCAACAAAGTCTGCAACTCCACACGCACTAAAGCTGTCAAATACTCCAGGGTAGTAATCCTCATTGTCCTTGATATAGGTCCAGTCGACCCATCTCATGTCACACACAATTGGCTTCTTGTCAAGTAGCACTGTCTCATAGAAATCCTGCTGCTCCTTGGTATGAAACCTGTAGTCCACTGCAGTCCTTCTCCTAGAAGCATATGGATCTGCTTCTCTCCACTTCCTGAGCCCTGAGTCTCTCCTGAGCTTCATATCCTCAGCCACAGGATGAGCATCGTTGTGGTCTGGGATCTTAGGCTTGAGCTTCCGAAGGACATTCTCTTCCTCTTCCTCTGCAGCTTCAGGCACTGGGGCCTTGTTCTTCTCAGTGGCTGGGATGCTTCTTGTGTTTCTCTTTGGTGCACTCTTAGGCTTAGATGCAGCCTTAGGTGCTTCCTTGGGCTTGGATGCAGCTCCCCCTGACCTTATGGCATCTCCCATTAGCTTGGGTGCCTTGGGCGCTGGTGCAGCTGCCTCTTCTTCCTCTTCCTCTTCCATGATGGAAGCTTTGTCAAGCACTCTAGCCACAGTCTTCTTCACCCTCTCCTTCCTTTTCTTGCCCTCAGCTGCAGCTGGCTCTTGGGAAGTGGGCTTCTCAGTTGAGGCTCTAGCCTTTGACATGGGCTGCCTGCCTGCTGGCCTTTTGATTTTCAGACCTGGCTTAGTGCCTTGAGCTGGTTCAATTCTCTTGGAAGTGGCCTCTTCCTATGCCACATAGTCCTCATCTTCAGAGTCTGAAGTTTTCTTCTTCCTTTGTCTCGTGGCAGCCTTTGGCAAATTTCTAGGAGTGCTCCTGCTGCCTTCATCAGATGAACTGGAGGGACTAGTGCCCTCACTCATCACCACTTGCTACTCTGACAGATTCTGGCTATCACTCTGGTCTGACATGCTGCAAACTGACTGCTGACCCTGTGAATAGATTATAGAGGAGATAGAGTGGATGAGCATCACAAAATGCAGAGATTTTTGCAAAAAGAATGATCCAAAAACTTAGTTTTAGTTTCCCACTGAAATCATCTCGGATCTACCGATTTTCAAACTTGGTGATACCGAAGCAGTCTTGGAACCTAAACTAGTGAACTCGGTAGGACCGAGTCACAGTTCGGTGGCACCGAGACTGCTAGGGTTTCACTGAGTTCAAAAATCGGTCACACCGATAAGTAATTCTCGGTCAGACCGAGTCTCACTTGTGCAATGGCATAAGCCAAATCGGTGGGACCGAGTTTTTCAACTCGGTGGGTCCGAGATAGTTTCGGCGGAAACCTAAACCTAGAATTTTCGAATCAAACATAATCTATGAGCGTTTTGACTGGATAGAAGTTTATCAAACGTGGCTAGAAACAATATGATCACAATGTGCTAGGAATCAGATTGAGGAATAGCACAAAGATCAAGTCCATACCCTAGTTCGGCGGGGACTTGCTACGGCGGCAACGGCGGGGCAGAATTCCCGTTGACGGCGACGGAGACCAGCGGCTGGAGGCTGCTGGCGGCGAGAAGACGATCCGGAGACCTCGAGGGCAGAGCAGGCTATCGCGCGGGCGAAGGGGTTCGGAGAAATTTCCAAATTTTTCCCGTGACTATATATAGCCCGACCCTGTCGGTGTGACCGAGTGGAACAACTCGGTGGCACCGAGATTCATAACTGCGTGCAGTTACTGAAACTCGGTGTGACCGAAAGGTTCAAATCGGTTGCACCAAGATCGAAAACCTAGATCAACTTAATGATCTCGGTAGGACCGAAAGTGGAGTATCGGTCAGACCGAGAATCATAAAGAGGTTTTGGAAGTTTAAGTCTATGACGAATCGGGGACTCCGAGCGCTCCTCACACAGAGTGGTTCGAATCTGACTTGATCAAATTTTGTGATGCAGCATGAATAGAGTTTGAGACGAGAAAAGCATAGATAGCTAGAGGACGTTCTTAGGCATTCTTGTCCATCCACTTGGCAAAAGAGGATAAAACCAAGCAATCAAAACAACAAGTGGATGTCCTCGAATGAGTAAAATATGCAATCAACATGCTCACACAATAAGATGGCAAATGAAATATGTGGCAAGGCATGCACAACCAATTCTAGCATTTATCAAGCAATTTGCGATGACTAGGTCATCTATATATGAGTACATTGACTTAGGAGTCAAGTGAGAACACTTGATCATAGGTCATACTCATCGTTTAAGCTCAAGTGGGGTTACCACTTTTACATAAAGCATTGTTGTGTTCACATCTTTAGAGTTGCTTTAGCTCAAGTCTTAGAGTAAAGCTCCCCCTAGATGTGATATCCCCCCTAAGAGGGATGAACTAACCTTGGGATTTGTCGAAGATGACTTCATGTAGATATTGAAGATGTGGATGCTCAATGTTGATGTAGATCTCTTGGAGCTATCCATTTGAGTGAATTGCACTTTCAATACCTACATGGGTTAGTCCCACAAGGAACAAACAAGGATATCCATAGACATAGAGTGATGCACACAAAAGATGATGTCCATGAAAACTTTTAGGTTACCTTGTCCCTTGTCTTACCAACAAGAGGGTTTGTGACTCCTTGAACTAGTGCAAGATGTGGAAGTTGATTGCACTTGTTCTTGCCAAAATGATAAGAGTGAAGTATGTTGGCGGAGTCACCCTCAAGAACTCTCTAGTTCTTCTTCTTTTGGATCCACATCATCTTGATGAGAATCCTTGGAGTTGTAGTCGTACTTGATGAAGTGGAACTTGAAGTAGTCTTGGGAATCCACTTGACTAAGGTCTTAGGAGCTTCTTCAAATGCATCAATTTCCTCTTGAAGCTTGTCCTTGCCTTTTTGCTCATAGTCTTGTGGTGGAAGATCATCTTGAGCTTGTGTCCCCTTGAAAGAAGTATACTTCTCTTGTTGAGGGACAAACTTTGTCTTGGGTATTGATCTTCTTCCCATTCAACTCCATTGGCATTGAACTTTCGTTCAAAACCAACACCTTGATTCTTCCGGTGCATTCCTTGCTTGCGCACAATTTCCTCGAATTGCTTACTCCCGGCAAGGCTTTTGTACACTCCTTTCTCTATAATTCCCTTCAATAAGCTATTTTCTTGCTCAAGTGTAACTTGGCTAAGAGAATCATTAGTGGAATCAAGAGAACTACTAGAAGCAACAATATTGGATTTAGCATGATCATTGTTACTACTAGAGGAAGGATCTTTCTTGTTATACTTGACTTGAGGCATGTAAGTGGATAAGAGTAAACGCTTGGCAATGTAAGAAGAACTTTTCTTGCGGAGATCATCATTGATTGCCTTTAAGAACTCATGCTCTTGCTCAAGATTGAGCTTTTCAAAGCGTAGTTTCTCATGAGCTCTTAAAAGTTCTCGATGATCTTCGAAGATAGTGTCATGAGCTAACTTAAGAGTTTTAGTTCTATACTTAGAGCCTCAATCTTCTCCTTATCATTTTCACTCGTTTTAGCATGATTAATTGGTCTTTCATCATAGTATTCATCACTAGAGTTGTCACCAAGAAAATCATCACCTAACAAGTCATCTTCATCACTATTGAAATCAACATACTCGGGGTGTGTTACCTTAGGACATTTGGCCATGAAGCATCTTCCAATTCCTTCATTTGGTGAGTCAAATATGTTGTAGGAGTTGGTTGACACAAGTGCTAGACCGGCAACACCTTCATCTTGAGTATCTTCGGAGTCGGAGTGATAACTTCTCTCGGAGTGGCTGTCGGAGTCGGAGCCGGATACCCATTCACCAACATGAGCTTGATGTCTTCGTCTTGTGTAGCTCCTTGATGATTTTTCCTTCCTTTCCGAATCCTTGCTTCTCCGTGAGTATCTTCGTTCATAACGATCATCTTTACTCCTTCTCTCTCTTGGTGGTGATCCTTTGCTTCTTCTTTTTGGAGAATCTTCTCTTCTCTTGTTGGGAGCCGTACACTCATTGGAATAGTGTCTAGGTCTTCCACAATTGTAACAGTTTCGCTCTCTACTAGAAGATCTTTTGTCATTGTAGGACCTTGACTTGGAGCTTCTATCTTTGCTTCTACTCTTGTAGAACTTGTTGAAGTTCTTCACCATTAAGCTCAATTCTTCATTGAAGTCTTGTTTCTCACTTGATGATGTAGGGGCTTCACATGAGGCTTTATAGGCACCACTTGATTTGTTGTGAAGTTCCTCTTTATCCCTAAGTGACATCTCATGAGCAACAATTCTTCCAATCACCTCCGTTGGCTTGAGATCTTTGTAATTGGGCATCATTTGGATCAATGTGTACACGGTATCATATTTTCCATCCAAGGCTCTTAGGATCTTCTTGATGATGAATCTATCGGTCATCTCTTCACTTCCTAAGCCGGCAATCTCATTTGTGATGAGAGAAAGCCTAGAGTACATTTCAGCGACACCTTCACCATCCTTCATCTTGAACTTGTCAAGTTGGCTTTGAAGCACATCCAACTTGGATTCCTTGACGGATTCGGTACCTTCGTGCATATCAATCAAAGTGTCCCAAATTTCCTTTGCATTCTCAAGGCGACTGATTTTGTTGAATTCTTCGGGGCACAATCCATTGAAGAGAATATCACAAGCTTGAGCATTGTATTGCAACATCTTCAACTCATCTGCGGTAGCTTCACGGTTTGGTTCTCTCCCGTCAAAGAAGTCACCTTGCAAACCAACACACACAATAGCCCAAACAGCGGGGTTATGTCCAAGAATATGCATTTTCATTTTATGCTTCCAACTAGCAAAATTAGTACCATCAAAGTAAGGACCTCTACGGTGATAATTTCCCTCGCTAGACGCCATACTCTCCTAGGTTGTGAAACCAAGGCTATGGCCACCAAGCTATGGAGATCAAGCAAATGGAGACCAAAGCTCTGATACCACTTGTAGGATCGAAAGTATGTCTAGAAAGGGGGGGATTAGACTACTTGACCAAATAAAACTTAACCTTTTCCCAATTTTAGTTCTTGGCAGATTTTAGCTAATTTAGGACAAGTCAAGCAATCATCACATCACTCAAGCAAGCATGCAAAGAGTTGGGCAGCGGAAAGTAAAGCATGCAACTTGCGAGAATGTAAAGGAAGGGTTTGGAGAATTCAAACACTATTGGAGACACGGATGTTTTTCCCGTGGTTCGGATAGGTGGTGCTATCCTACATCCACGTTGATGGAGACTTCAACCCACGAAGGGTAACAGTTGCGCGAGTCCACACAGGGCTCCACCCAAGGGCAACGGTTGCGCGAGTCCACACAGGGCTCCACCCACGAAGGGTCCACGAAGAAGCAACCACCCACAAAGGGTCCACGAAGAAGCAACCTTGTCTATCCCACCATGGCCATCGCCCACACAGGACTTGCCTCACTAGTGGTAGATCTTCATGAAGTAGGCGATCTCCTTGCCCTTACAAACTCCTTGGTTCAACTCCACAATCTTGTCGGAGGCTCCCAAGTGACACCTTGCCAATCTAGGAGACACCACTCTCCAAGAAGTAACAAATGGTGTGTAGGTAATGAACTCCTTGCTCTTGTGCTTCAAATGATAGTCTCCCCAACACTCAACTCTCTCTCATAGGATTTGGATTTGGTGGAAAGAGGGTTTTTGTGGAAAGCAACTTGGGAAGGCTAGAGATCAAGATTCATATGGTAGGAATGGAATGTCTTGATCTCAACACATGAGTAGGTGGTTCTCTCTCAGAACATATGAGTTGGAATGGTGTGTGTGTTCTGATGGCTCTCTCATCGAATGAGAAGGAGGTGGAGGGGTATATATAGCCTCCACACAAAATCCAACCGTTACACAGTTTTCCAATCTCGGTGGGACCGAATCAATAAACTCGGTCGGACCGAAAATGTAAACCTAGTGACCGTTAGAGATTTCGGTGGGACTGACATGCAACTCGGTAGGACCGATTCGGTTAGGGTTTGGGCATAACGTAATCTCAGTGAGACCGATTACACAAACTCGGTGAGACCGAATTTGGTAATTAGCTAACCAGAGAGTTGGTCAGGCAAACTCGGTGGGACCGATTTGCTCTTTCGGTGAGACCGAGTGGAACTCGGTGAGACCGAAAAGTTACAAAGGGGAAACACTGAGTTTACATTGCAATCTCGGTGGGACCGATTCGCTCTTTCGGTAAGACCGAAAAGTTATGAAAGGGAAACAGAGAGTTTGCAACCCCATCTCGGTGAGACCGAGATCCTTATCGGTAGAACCGAATTGCTAGGGTTTGGCAGTGGCTAATGACAAGTGAAACTCGGTGGCGCCGGATAGGAAGAATCGGTAGGACCGAGTTTGTCTTAGGGTTTAGGTCATATGTGGATATGGGAAAGTAGTTGAGGGTTTTGGAGCATATCACTAAGCACATGAAGCAAGAGGCTCATTAAGCAACACCTCATCCCTCCTTAATAGTATTGGCTTTTCCTAAAGACTCAATGTGATCTTGGATCACTAAAATATAAAATGAAGAGTCTTGAGCTTTTGAGCTTGAGCCAATCCTTTGTCCTTAGCATTTTGAGGGTTCCACCTTCACATCCATGCCATGCCAATCATTGAGCTTTCCTGAAATAATCATCTTGGAATAGCATTAGCTCAATGAGCTATATGTTGTTATGAATTACCAAAACCACCTAGGGATAGTTGCACTTTCAGAGCTGTAGGATGACGATGGGCATCGGGCTGAGGATGACCTAGCGCTGGTGGTGGCTGACCAAGGGCAAGAGACTGTGGTGGCTGACCATGGCCAAGAGATGGAGGTGGCTGAGGATGACCTAGTGATGGTCGTGCCTGAAGGTGGCCTCGCGATGGTGGTGGTGCCTGACAATGACCACGCACCGGTGGTGGCGCCGGCGATCCCACAGCTGGGCGACATGACCACGCCAATTGAGGTAGAAGAATACATCCCACTGCCTCCACCGCATCCACCGCCTCGCCGCTCTTGGCGCATCAGGCTGAGGAAGGAGAAGGAGAAGAACAATGCATGAGAACTGAACTTTGTCAGGTATGTCAGATCTCCAAAATGATATATATATATATACTTAGTTACCTATGTTATCTCTAATATGCTTAGTTTCCTATAGGTTAGCTTCATTTTACCTAAGTTGGCTCTAATATGCTAACTTAGAGCTTATATGCTTAGTTTCCTATAGGTTAGCTCCAAAATAACTTATGTTAGCACAAAATGATCAAGTTTACATAATAAGCTTATAGTCTTTTTCTTATTCTTCTTCTTTTCCAAAATGACATAGGTTAGCTTCATTTTACCTAAATTGGCTCTAATATGCTAACTTAGAGCTTATATGCTTAGTTTCCTATAGGTTAGCTCCAAAATAATTTATGTTAGCACAAAATGATCAAGTTTACATAATAAGCTTATAGTCTTTTTCTTATTCTTCTTCTTTTCCAAAATGACATAGGTTAGCTTCATTTTACCTAAGTTGGCTCTAATATGCTAACTTAGAGCTTATATGCTTAGTTTCCTATAGGTTAGCTCCAAAATAACTTATGTTAGCACAAAATGATCAAGTTTACATAATAAGCTTATAGTCTTTTTCTTATTCTTCTTCTTTTCCAAAATGACATAGGTTAGCTTCATTTTACCTAAGTTGGCTCTAATATGCTAACTTAGAGCTTATATGCTTAGTTTCCTATGGGTTAGCTCCAAAATAACTTATGTTAGCACAAAATGATCAAGTTTACATAATAAGCTTATAGTCTTCTTCTTATTTCTTTTCCAAAATTCTTCTTATTCTTCTTCTAGTGTTCTTCTTCTTCTAGTATTCTTCTAGTCTTCTTCTTTTTCTTCTTCTAACTTCTTGTTTATCATTTTGAAGATTTGATTTAATTCAAGGAAGCTTGCATGGATGGAGTGCTTCTTTTCCATTTGTGTTTTTATTTTGTATCAATGTGAAACTTTTGTGAATTGATGGATAACGGTGTTGGATGAACAATGTGAAACTTTTGTAATATGTAACGATGGAACTATGTGTTGGCTATGTATGTATATATGATGGAACTTGTGTGTTGGCTATGTATGTATATATGATGGAACTTGTGTGTTGGCTATGATTGTTATATGGATGCTTGTTGTATATATATGTGTTGGATATCTCATAGGTGAAATAGTGACATGAGATTAAGAAAAAAATTAAAAAAATTGTTACTAATGGCGCACTAACGTGTGGTGCGCCATTAGTATAGCAGACACTAGTGGCGCACTGTGGGCAAAACTAATGGCGCACTGCCTGGTGCGCCATTAGTATACCAGATACTAATGGCGCACCTGTGGTGCGCCATTAGTAAGATATACTAGTGGCGTGCTACTAATGGCGCACTGGTAATGCGCCATTAGTAGGCAAAACCAGTGCGCCATTAGTAGGCCTTTTCCTAGTAGTGTCGCCGCTCGGGTCCAAGTAAGGCCACCGCTGCTACCCTCGGTTGAAGCCAAGCTAGGCGGGTTGACCACTAACGGGCGGTTAGCTTCTTGGCGGTGACGTGGAGTTGGAGAGCTATGTTGGAGAAGGACGTTGCTTCTACTTAACTGCTGGTGCAGTTGGCTGACCGACACGTGGGCCCAACAGGCATCTAGGCCACATGTTAGTTACGCAACTGCACCTGCAGTTAAGTCACTGAAGCTTCTATTCGGCTCAGCAGGACACAGGTGGGTAGCTTCGGTTAATTAATTATACCTCCAGCGCACCCCTTTTTAGTTGAAGAATGTATGAAATGTAATGAAATCCGGCATGTTTATATGAAATCCGATCGTGTATGAATGAATTTATTTCGATTAGTTCGAATTCTTGTATCATTGGCATTGGATGAACATGCAAAACAATACGTACTAGCATTATTCCCAGGGTGATCACCATGTTTGCAGCAGTTTCACATGTACTCCCTCCGGTCCATTCTAGTCTGCATACAAGTTTTGTCTGCAGTCAAAGTATCTCTACTTTGACCAATCTTATAGAAAAAAGTATGCACTTTCACAATGTGCGAAGTAAAAAGGAACAGAAGGAGTACAAAGAGTTTGAGCAGCTTTTTAGCGTTCCTGTACATTGCAATCAAACACATAGGCCTGACAATTCATAGAGAACATTCAAAACAATAGATTATGCATCTCAGCGATTCACATGTCAGAGCCAATATTTACTTCACAACTAAAGAATAAAGAAAAAAACGATTGACGCTGCTGACAGCAAAGGGCATCCCATTCGAAAATATCAAATGCATGTCTTCTTGCTAAAATGAATGAGCAAAATTTGACAAGGTTTTCCCATTCCAAAATATGAAATGCCTACGATTGGGGAATGGGCAGGGTTTGCCATCAGTTTGGAAATTGACATGGCAACTCGTGCTAAATAAACCAGCTATTCTTTTTGTGCAGTTCCACCAAAATCAACCAAATTCGCGCGTAGCTTGTATGATTTCGCCCTTATATGTTGCAACACCTTGAACTTATCGGCACCTCCTTTCTTGTGGTGGAAATGAATGATTCGATGTATTCATGAACATTTTGTGCAGTTCCCATTGAAATCAAACTGAGCACCCTGTTTGCACAAATACAAAAAAGTGATTAGTATAAAGCAAACTGTACTATGAATTGACAGTTTAAACAGGCACCGACATGGTCCATGGAGAGCACACTTTCCAAAAAATGGAACTCACCGGAAAGAATCCTAGAACAACATTGTACTCGCGCATCACAGAAAGAAAATGGAGATTTGTCAGTCCTTCTGAGCTGAAGTTAGTTTGGTCTTGTGGGGGGTAATATAACCATCCTTCAACTGCTCCTTCTGATGAGAAGATAGACAGGGCTTCTTCATCCTGGCATAATCAGAACTAGTCACTTCACATACTCCATATTCTTCTTCAGAGGAGGATAATCATGTTGTGCAAAGACAAGAGGATAACTAAATGCTAGCATCCCTGTTTGCTCGAAAAAAAGGAAAGGAAATATTTAAAACAACACACATGAAGCACTTCTCAAGGACAATACTAGTTTTTGATGACAGTATATAAATAGCAGCACAACACCAATAGAGATGACAAAGCTCAATCATATGGATGAAATCAGTGGGCAAGTACCAACCTTTGTCAGGAGGCTTATTGTGTAGAGCATACAGATGAAGCACTTCTCCGAAACCATCTGTTGCTATCTACTGTGGTGTCCATGCTTACTATATACTCCTCGATTAGATTAATGTTTCCAACATCTTCTTGTGTAGTTCCACTAAAATATATGGTATCTTCAAAGAAGATCCCTTTTTGCACAAGTAAAGATAATTACGTATTACATTAAGAGTGGCATCAAATCAGTGGCAAAACAATTGATCGTTCCAGCCATAGCAATAAATTAAGATGCAAAACTATATCATTACTTGTGTCATCATAGTTCCAGTGCTTCATTACAGCACCAGGAGTTGATTTTTGTTTTTCTTCCGCTTGTTCTTCCCCTTCATCACTTGGTTCAATAACAGACAAGCTTCGCCTTCAATGTAAGATTTGGCATGTCAATTAGGTTGCACAAGTATAGCACTAAACAATGACATTAATTTTCTGATGAAAGTGGCAAAATACAGGCCAATAGTTGTGAAATATTCTTATCTTACCTCAATGGGATATTGCGGTGCACATACGGATTGGAAGTCTTGTCTCCATTTGTGCGGGTCACTAAAATCAAGCAACATTACCGTACAAGTAGCACAACATATGAAAGCACACTGCAGAATCATGTGAAAGAAGGCTAGTACTGACCTCTGATGACGCGGAATTCGAAAAACTCACAAGAAGAAGATCTGAACCAAATTTGCCAACACGGATAGGAAGTAAGATCTCCTCTTGTGCAGTTCCACTAAGATCAAGCAATAAACCAACGTTGTCGGTGTGACATTTTGGTTGAACTGCGCAAAACACTCTTAAAACAAAAGTATTTTGTGCAGTGCAACAAAAGGTCACAATGGCAACGATGTGAAGTAGATAACCTTGTTTACATAGAGGTGCAAAGGAAACAACTAGTGGTCAATAATGGTGGATGACACAGAAGCCAACAAAAAAGAAGCATCTACCTTACCTAAATGGGAAAGAAAGCAAGAAAGTAGCATTTCTCAAACGGTGGCATTGATTAATATTAACAGAGAGATTATATTAACAATAAAATTCGTTAAACATGTAATTTGCTTTTAACCGTGGCATTGCATCAATTTTCCAACGGCATTATTAGAGGGTGCTTGTTTACAGGGACATTTTGGTGGAGGGACTAAAAAAACTCCGTGTCAGTCCCATCTAAACCAAATAGGAGGGACTTTTAGGGACTAAAAGTTGGCATTTGGGACTAAAGAAAGAAGACCCCGAGGGAGAGTCTTTTTGGGACTTTTTCCAATAGTTGCCCCTACCATGCATCGCACCTTGTCTCTATTAGTTCATTACTAGGGGTAACATGGCCTTTTAGCATGTCATTTAATAACCTCTAGTCCATGTTTAGTCCCTGGAACCAAGCAGGTAGGGACTAGGGAGTTTTTAACCAAACATGGCCTTAGATTAACAATAGCTAAAGAGTTGCACGGGACAATGGATGCACCGGCACCATGTGCATCTACCGATGTACCGGGGTGATGCACAGTCTGTTGCAACAAAGAACAAACAACCAAGGAGCATATTTGTGTTGGTCCCAGTTTTGTTATCTTTAGACACCTTTCCCTATGTGAGCGCAGCAAATCTAGTCCTGCTCAAACTCTACAGCCTTGTCCCCCAAAACAAAAGATCAGTTCGTTACAGATGTGCATACTGCCTTTGTCATTGTTTCCCCTTTTCGACCAACGAAGGTGCTGGATATCCAGTCTGTACTAGTACTTTCCCCACTTCCCTTCCTCTATGAACCACATCCTAGATTTATGCTATACAACTTTCCCCCATTCCTATCCTCTTTGAACCACGTCTTAGATTCATGTGATACAACTTTCCCCACAACTTTCCCCCTTCCTTTCCTTTTTGAACCACGTCCTAGGTTCATGCTATACAACTTTTCCCACTACTTTCCCCCATTTCTTTCCTCTTTGAACCACGTCCTAGATTCATGGTATACAACTTTCCCCACTACTTTCCTATTTGATCCAACACCTAAATTCGAGTGCAGAAGTGGAAAAAGCCCACATGCAGCTAGAGCAATGCATGTGGAATAACTAAATTATACCTTAAGGTTCTTGGGGTGTGGTTCGGTGGGCGACTGGAGGCCGTTCGACCCACACTATGTACGACGGCGAAGAATAAGGGGTCGGAGGCCCTCCCGCGCCGCCGCTGGGTGAAAGTGAACAGCTGCGCCGTTAGTGGATTCCCTCTTCCCTCGCTGACGGCGACATCGTTAAGCCTCCTTCCCTTCCCGGCGGACGGATCCTACCGGCTCTTCGACCAGCAGTGAGGGGAGAGAGAGGCTACCGAAGTCTTGTTTAGATCTGGAGAGGGTGAGAGAGTGTGAAGAGAGCAACTACAAGCAGACCAGCAGTGAGGGGAGAGAGAGAGGCCAGCGAAGTCTTGTTTAGATCTGGAGAGGGTGAGAGAGTGTGAAGAGAGCAACTACAAGTGCTGAGGCTCCAGCGTGTATATATATACTGGATAGAGTGTGAAGAGTGCAAACCCTAGAAAACAAGCGCCGAGGCTGCAGCTTATACGCGATGAGGTGATTATACAGTCACTACGAGATCGTATAGCTCTGTATCCATCCATTTTGACCAGTAGTATGTTACCTCTCTCCACGTAGTACATTGGGTCCCACCAGTCAGAGGGTGAAACAAACAAATTAATAAGAAAAATTAAAAGCGCCAGCGATGTATCTTACCTCACACATCTAGCTACTGCTCGGGAACACTGTCCAATTGATGCCTCTGTTCACTCACGTACTATTTTAAGTGAATCCTTATTATAACATGCACACAATTTTTGGCACTTGTATTCGACCTAAGTCAGTGTGCCACCGTATCTCGTACGACTCCCTCCGTCTAGGTGCAATAAGTCACGTTAGAAGGTTCAGCAGGACCAAGGTGCAAGCAGATTGGAGGAGAAGGAGAAACTTGACCGGTCATTCCTCCAATCAAAGCCCTGATTTCTGTCTCTAAACGCAACAATTAATCCAAACAACTAAGAGATGTTGTTTTAGCTACCATGCAGGGCCACGTATTAACTCGCATGCAAACCGACTTTGATTTCTTGACTGATCAACGCGTAGATGCGCTCCATGCATTGGGTTTCCGGGGGAGATAACAAGGCAGAGTAAGGAGCGTTTTGTTACATTGCTTAGGCTGGTCATAGTGGTGAGTAACTTGGACTAGTACAACATGCATATGTTACTCGTCTATGTTACTACAATGGGAAGTTTGCCGTCGGAAGCGAGCCGATCTGGATCTCCTGAGCTAGCAAGGTTTTTCTAGCCCACCCAAGCTAGCTGGCCCACAAAAGCTAACATATTTCAACAGTTACAAACGCCTAACCTTGCCCAGCTATGCTATAAGCTGTTCTTGCTAAGGATCCAAACGCTCCCTAAGTAACAATGCTCACTAGCAACGAGGCCAGGAGGGGATTGAGATGCGAAGTTAATGGACGACGCCTAAACATTTTGGGAATATCTGATTTCCGTAGGATGACTTAACACCTAGATAGAGGGAGTACCACTCCTCAGTCCAGGTTTGATGGAATATTCGTCACCTCTTCTCTTCTTGTACATACTCCATTTTTATCTCACTTCCTGTGGCTTCGCACTCGCATGATTTTCCTATTCTATGAATCTGTGTGTGAGTGTGCGTGTGCGTGTGTGTGTGTTTAACAGGATGTGTGTGTTAGAGAGAGCGACAGATCGACCTACTCCTACAGAGAGATGGTGTGTAGTGTACGATTTTAGCCGCTAGAGTCGGTGCATCGTCTCATTTCCGGGCGTCCGGTAGGGACAGGTGGACAACTGCCACGCTCGCACCTGACCAGCCTGGCCCACCCAAAGCCCCTCCATCACCCGCGCGCACTTCCCGCTCGAAACGGTCAGTGCCTAATTCATGCCCGGGCAGAGCGGACGCGACCTCTCACTGGCGCCTGCGTTGAAGGGAGAAGCGGATTCAAGAGTGATGGCTGCTTCGTCCGTCCAACTTACTGCTAGGTCTATGTGATTTGATGGCTCATTGGTCATTATTACTAAGGTGGTAGGACTGCTGGATGTCCCATGCTTTCGGTGAAAGGAGGTACTACTAGATTACAATTTTCTCCATTCTTACGGCGGAGGAGTGCAAGAGCAGTGAAAACATGCAGGCTCAGTGATTACATGGCCCACCTCACACTATCACCATATTTTCTGGACACCGTGCGACACCAAACTCTTTGCATAGTACTCCCTCTGTCCCCAAATATAAGTCTTTGTAGAGATTCCACTAGGTGGACTACATACAGAACAAAATGAATGAATCTACACTTAAAATGCATCTATATACATCCGTATGTGGTTCATGGTGAAATCTCTACAAAGACTTATATTTAGGAACGGAGGAAGTACTTGTATAGTATGTACTGTAATTTATCAGCGAGATAGTACAATGCTATGAAGCTTCCAGCTTCTGTTACATGTATCTTGCGTCCAAGGTTGCCCGTTGCAACATTTCATCAAATACAAAGGAGACTAACATGCATGCTATTGCATCTCAATGATTGATAGATCATAGCAAATATGTATTCCCTCTGATCCAAAGTAAGTGTCTCAACTTTATGCTACATACGGAGCAAAATGAGTGAATCTACACTCTAAAATACGTCTATAGACATCAGTGTTTGGAGTATGTACTAGTAGTTCATATTGAAATCTACTAAAGTACATATATATTCCAAACAATATGATAATCTCTCTAACCAAGGTAGTAGAGACGAGGAGTAAACGGAGGGAGTAGTAAAATTTTCTCCTCTTCCTGCGAGCCACCACGCACATGGGCGAGCAAGCGGGCATAAGGCGTACAGTACTACTACTACCCATGTAGCCCCTAGCCGTTGAAACAAAGACAACTAAAGAAAAAACGATCCATGCAGTCCCTAGCCCTTGAACCGTAAACCCTAACCAGGCTTTAATTTGCTGGCAATGTCGGCGCTTCCTAAGGAATGAAGTTTGAAACCCTTTGACCATCAGATCATTTTGTGCAGTTTCACCAAAATTGAGATGAGCATCCCTGGGGCAAAGAAATTGAAGAAGCGTGATTATAATAAGATTACTTGGACTAGTTGATGAGACATAAACTCATCACAAATACAGTACATAGAAGCCAGTAGAGGTATGTGCGGGGCAAATAAGTAGAGAAATATCCACATGGAGTGATGTGGGGAGCTGGAGTAGTGGTGCAAGCCGGCTGTAAAGGGCGTTGTACCTGAGGGATGTCGGGACGTAGCTCAACCTAGAGGAGGGCGGCGGGAGGAGGCAACTACCCACTTTGCGGCAGTGAGCAATGGATGAAGGCAACCTCATTGGCTTTGTGAGAGAGAATGGCGGGGACCCCTGATTGGGACGTGCCGACAGTGGGTTTTCGCCGTCGGCGACGGCGACCGCATCTACACTAAGCATGCACCCCTTCCCCCAGTGGACGTGATCCGCTGGGATATTAGAGATGTGGCCACAGTGGTTTTGTGCGAGAGAGTGTGAAAACTAAAGAGAGCAACCCTAGCAAGCAACCGTGTAGGCTCGTCCTGCCTATGTATATACTGGAGCGGTTTCCTTTTCTCTCCATATGAACCTATTTATATTGCGTACGTGCCACTAAAGAAAAAAAACTTTATTTATAAATGACGCGGCACCTAGTACTCGTTCTCCTATAAACCTTGCGCTTGGCATCTCCAAACTATTAACCTTGCGATTGGCTCTTCGCCTCTTCGGGAAGTCAAGCAATAATGGTACTGCAGTATATATCGTTCTGGCTATATGAGACTGAATGAATTGTTGCACGTCCACCACGTGGCGAGGGTTGAGGGGCGAGGGTGAGTGCGTACTATTATGTATGTTTCAATATGGACTACATACGGAGAAAAATGAGTGAATCTGCACTCTAAAATATGTCTATATACATCACTCTTTGGAGTATGTACTAGTAGTTCATATTGAAATCTACTAAAGGACATATATTCCAAACAATATGATAATCTCTCTAACCAAGGTAGGGACGAGGAGTAAACGGAGGGAGTACTAGTAAAATTTTCTCCTCGTCCTACGAGCCACCGTGCGCGTGGGCGAGGGAGCGGGTGTACTAAGCAAGCTTCTCCTCGTTCTGCGAGTTGACGGGACACATCAAAAGTACTCCAGTGTATAGAGCCTTGCCTCTAAGGTAGGCCCACATGGTTTGCCTCTTTTTTAACATAACGCGTCAAGTCACAATTTGTTTGTTCACCCGTGGTAGACGATCCTCCCTCCATCTAGTGGACAACCAGTACACGTGTCAAGTTACCACATGGGCTGCCTTTTCGTACAGAAATGAGCTCCACCGTGTACCCGCGCGGGTGTGGTGGGGAAAGAGACGGGAGTACGTGCGCCCTGCATGCACCTCTTCTCTTCGGGCACGTCCCCCACCTATGTGGGTGTGTGTGAGAGATACAAACCTAGATAAATGGCTTGTGCGTTCATGAGTGTTTTTTGTTTGGCGGGGGGAGGTTGATTTCGTGAATGTATTTGTGAGAATATGTGTCGGTGACATCTCAAACAAAATTTTGCATGCAATGTGTGTGAAATGGAGGCCTATCCATATCATATGTAGAGGGTCGGGCGATCCACGAGAAGAGAGGGAGGGGTCATAGATATCGATAGAGTCAAAGAGAGGATCAAGTGGGTGGGTGTGAGATCGATGAAGAGAGCCATCAAAATTGTGTGTGTGTGCAAGTCAAAGATATAGGGCGACTGGCCTAGCTACCGGAACGTCAGAGGGCATAGGTCAAGTTTGTGTGTGGCAAGGAGACATGACTAGAGCGCTCGATGTATCAGTGTGTGTGTGTGCGAGGGGGTGGGGGAGGGGTAGGAAGAGGCCTAACTATAGAGGTAGAACGACTCGTATATGTGTTGAGAAGGAGAGACCCAGCTATGTCTTGAGGGAGATTGGTCGACGTCCATACATAACTGAAGGACGGGAAATAGGATGGGACAGAGAGAGCGAGGAGAGAGAGAGGGGGGAGAGGGGTACAGTGCTGGATGGGTGATGGAGTTGCTTCTCAAAGATGGTGGGAGAGGCCTACTGGACAAACTGAGAGTGGAACTACGATATTATCAATAAGAGTGGGGATGTGTTTCTGTGTGTGCATGTGCATGATAGATCTGTCGGGACACATCCATGGATGATGAAGGGGAACCATGTGTTTGGTAAGCAAACCTAACTAGATCGGTAGATCAATTGTTGTTTGTCGGAGGAAGGGAGAGACACAACTAATGAGGTAGATCGATCGACGCGTGGGGAAAAACGAGTTATAAGGACCTAGCTAGCTATATGAATAGCGGGAGATCGGTTGGTGTACGTCCATTTGTTTGAGGCAAATAAGGCCCGGCAAGACGGATATACAGAGAGAATGGAGCTAGGAGGTGGTGCGAGAGGCCCAGCTACTAGCTAGATAGGGGGAGGAGTGTGCAGTTGTGAGATCGATGAAAAGACGGGCGAGAGTTTACACGTGTGTGGGACCGTATGAGAGACACGATGCAAGGACACATAAAGGAGGAGATTGAAGGTGCGTGTGTATGTTGTAGGCAGACATCGCTGGAGAGGTTTATCGATCGGTGTGTGTCGAGAAGGAGTTGTGGAGACTGTGGGAGAACGACCTAAAGAAAAAAATGAATGTGCGCGATGGATAGAATGCTGAGGGAGGGGGAGGGCGAGGAGGGCGTGTGCACAAGAGGAATTTAGTGGTAGCTACAAAGGTTAGAGGATTGTGTGGTTGTAAGAGACTAACAAAGATCATAATTTGATATGAAAGTGGATTCATATATTTGAACAGGAGATCATAGTGTTTTAAACATATGCATGCATGAATATAGCAGTAATACGCGTGTTCTGGTTTGCACATGTTATACCATAATGTGATAATCACTACAAAAAAATACACTTCCGTGATGATACGTGTTTGTCATAGTAGGTCGTGTTTTCTGTCATGCATGTACATCCATGACGATTTTATGACAGCATCAAGATAGTCATACCTGTGTTGTCGTAGAAGTGTTCCACGACATTACCAAAATTATCATCACGGAAGTGTCCACTTCCATGATGATAAATCGCGCGTCACATAAGTGCTTTCGTCAAGGGTGACCGACACGTGGCATCCACCGTAACGGAACGCCGCTAAGCTATCGGGTCGGGTTTTGGATCCGATAACCCATTAATAGCCCCGACCAATGGGGATTTTCCACGTGTAAAATCATCATTGGCTGGAGAAAACACGTGTCGGCTCATCGCTGGGACAGATGTCATCCACTCATTGGACAAAAGGCGCCTATGATACGTCGACACGTGGCACGGCCCAACAGAGGCCCATTCATGTGAAAAGGCCGGCCCGTTTGACTTGGTCAAAAGGTGGCGGGCCGGCCCATGGAAAGCCTGTTAACGGCCTGTTCGCATATAGCCCATTTACAGCCCGCTAACCCAAGGCCCGTTACGCCCTATTCGAATTAGGCCCAGTAGCTTCATCTGGGCCATCCAATATGATTCCAGCCCGTTTTAACTTCTGGCCCATGTATGGCCCATGACGTCTTTCGGCCCATATGAGGCCCTATGTAACTCTTGGCCTATTAACGGCCCGTGGTGAAACTGGCCCGTAAAGAACAGTGTATCACTTTATACCCATTAATGGCTCGTTATTCCGTTGGGCCGTTTCCATCCCATGTTATCTTTCGGCCTTCTCAGAGCCCATTTATTCTTGGGCTATTTTCCAGCATTCGTTTACTTATGGCCCGTTACTGTCATTTTCTGCTTTTGGGCCAAATTCAGCTTGTGGTTACAGTCGGCCTGTTTGTGGTCCGTTAATATGTTGGGCTGTTTTCATAGCGTCATCAAATATGGCCTATTAACGATGGCCCGTTATGGTCGGCCCATGAATGGACGATTCCAACTCTAGCCCGTTTACGGCCAGAATGCGGTCTGTTTGGCCCATGTTTGGCCAATCGATCATACGGCCCGTATAAGGCCCATTGATGATACGGCCCGTAGAAGGCCCATTGTTTATACGGCCCGTAGAAGGCCCACTCTTTCTACGGCTGATAGAAGGCCCACTGTTTATACGGCCCGTAGAAGGCCCACTGTTTCTACGGCCCGTAGGAGGCCAAGTGTCACTACAGTAAATATTAGCCCATGGTTATTGTGGCCTCGTTTTAAAAAATAGGTTATTGCAGCCACTAGCAAACCGCAGAAAAAGAACTGCACTGACTACAAGCAAACAAATAAACAAGACAACAAGGAAATAAATAAGCAAGCAAATTACACTAGGCTATCACGGCTATTACACATATTACATCCACTGGGCATCAAAGTTCGCCACCAGTGCAAATATAGGGAACACAGCAGCATATAAACGCCGCAGCAAAACAAGTCCAGAATTGAAACCACTTCAGAAGAGCTCAAGAAACAATATCCTAGGTACTCATAATGCTGGCAAGATGCTTAGCAAGCTTATTAACTTTCTCTTGTTTGGTGCTTAAGTCCTCTAGCGCTTGCTGTTGCACCAGAAAGTATGCATATGAATTCTGCAAGGACTTCCTCAGTCCTTCGGCTTCCTGTCGCATAACATCTAATCGATGTCTTTCAACTTGAAGTTGAGACTCAAGAAGCCGAACTGATTCAGGCAACGAGTTCGAAGAGCTGGTGCCAGCAGTGGTAGCCAGTAACTCGAACACTACATCAAGACAGGACTTTGGGGTTGTCTCAGTGTCTTCAATATAGTTTTTATCAGCATTCTTGGAGACCAACAGGGATGTCTCACTATCTTGAACCTTATATGGATTACTTCCTTTACCATTGCATAACAGGGTACTCTTCTCCAATATTTTATCCGTGTTCTAAAAGAGAAACAAACAAACACATCTCAGGTTTACAATGTAGTATATGAAACTCATTTTGGTAAACCAGTTCAGTAGTAAGGTGGACAGGATAACAGCATGAAACAAAGAAATATCTATGTAGTATGGTCACTGTATGGTCTATATTATTCTAGTGTATGTTGCCAAATCAAGATAGATATAGTTCGAATCATATCTATTTAAGACAAAGCAGCATAGACAGAATATAAGTGTGGGAAACTACATAGCAATAACAACACTTGTAATGTGCATGGGATGAGAACATAACTGTTTATTCAATTGAAACTAAAATCAACATAGAGCAAGTTACAATAGCAAACAGCCAAACACGTTGAAGAAACGGGTTTAAAACATACCTGTTGCGCCATTGGAGTTTCAATTACATCCTTCAAATTTGAAATTAGTTGGTATCAGTAAATACAGTGATGCAAGAGCAAAGTAGTATGAACCATAGCTATGGAACCTGACCTGAGAACAATTCTTCTTCTACTTTAAGCATTGACTTCGGGTTCGGAGTGGTGGTCCTCGTGATTTGGGCACTGCAGTTACCTTACTAACTGCTTGTGTTTGGGCCCTCTGTGGTGGAGACGGTGTTGTGTTAACGGGAACTTGGTGTCTATCTGCTGGGGTTGGGGTTGGAAGGGGTGTAGCTGGTTCTCTGTCCAACTGGGTAGGGGTACAATCTGCATGAGTGTGGGTTATGTGTGGTGGGGCTGGGTCTTCGGAAAGTACAACCATGGTTCTATCTGCATCGACAGGTAGCACGATCTTTTCTGAAGACCGTGTTTTTACTCCCACAGATACTGCCATCACTCCCTCCAATTGAAATGGCTGATAAACAAGAGAAGTAATTGAATCTACAGACATTGTAAGATAGACAGGTGCAATGGATAGTAGGGAAGAAAACAGGGCATGAAATAATTCACATTTATGTTGTCTAAGCAAACAGAATAGCAGGACATAATTTCACATATATGATGGCTAGTTAAACAGGATAGCATGACACAATTTCACATGTATGATGGCTAACTAAACATAATAGAATGACATACTTCAAAATATGATGACTATGTAAACAGGATGACATGATATAACTATATGATGTGTCTATTAAAGTGGTTGGCATGCCATAAATCACAAACATGCCGTCGATGGAAACATGATGGCATGATATAATTCACGGATAGAATGACATAATTTAAAATAGGATGACTATGTAAACATGATAAGATGATATAACTATATTATGTATTTAGAAAATGGGTTGGCATGCCATACTTCAGATACATGTTGTCTATGTAAACATCATGGCATGACATAATTCAAATATATGATTTATATACTATGGAAGTGAGCAGAGGGCAATCACATATATGATGTCTCAACTAAGGAGATGGCATTCAATATTGTGTATATGATGTAAAAACTAAGCATTGCAATACAACATATGCATTATATGAGTAATATAACCCTGCCAAGTTTGAGCATACACCTCAGGGGGATAATAGGACTAGTCATCTGCCTCTGAATCCTCCTCTGAAGAGCTATCTGTAACCAGCAAGATATTTGCTTCAGCAGGTAGCATTGTCTGCTCTGAAGACCTTGTTTTCACTCCAGATTTCTCCATCACCAATTCAAATGGCTGATGCACAGGAAGAGCAGTTGAATATACAAACATTGTCGACAAAAGCAATGAGAAATACAAGAAAAGGACGGCATGATATAATTCACATATATGACGCTTGCCTAAACAGCATGGCATTCCATAATTCACATACATAATGCCTTGCAACAAGATAACATTGCATAATTCACATATATAATATCTTGTAACAAGATGGCATTGCATAATTCACATATATGGTAATTCGACACTAAACAGGTGGCATTCACACAAAGCATGTCTAAACTAAGCAAATGACATAGCAATGCAAGATACCATACGCACGATATGAGCAACATAACCCTGCCAAGTTAGGGCATGCACCTCGGGGGGGGGGATACGACTGGTCATCTGGCTCTGAATCCTCCTCTGAGGAGCTATCGGTAACCAGCAAGACATGCGCTTCATCAGATAGCATTGTCTGCTCTAAAGACCTTGTTTCCACTCCAGATTTTTCCATGACCATGCCGAATGGCTGATGCACAAGAAGAGTAATTGAATGTACTAAAACTGTTGACAAATTTAACACATAATAAAAAAATGATGGCATGATATAATTCACATATAAGATGACTGGATAACCAGGGTGGCATTGCAAAATTCACATATATGATGCTTGGCTAGACAAGATGGCATTGCATGATTCACATATACGATAAAGAAACTAAACAGATGGCATTGACACAAAGCATGTCTAAACTAAGCAGATGACATCTTTAATGTATACAGTAAGCAATGCAAGGCACCATATGCATGATATTACCAACATCAGCATGCCAAGTTAGAGTGAAGACCTCATGGGGTAAATAGGAGTGGTCTTCTCCTTATGAATCCCCCTCAGAACAGTTATCTTCTTCTTGATTACGATCCGAAATGGGTGGAGGGGGGGGGCTGCCTTTGCGCCCACCATGGAATGACGTCTGCATGAAATTTTATTGCCATGCAAGGCTCGTCTCTTTTGCTCTACATGATCAGTTCCATTGTGTACAATAACTGGCATGCATAGAAATAAAACATAGTGAGATTATGTAAGGTGTGCATGCACAAATCTAGAGTGATGGTAGCAAACTATGGATAGACCCAAAACCAATGATAGTAGGCAGATAATAGCTTTAGTTAAAAAATATAGATAATGGCTCCTTTAATGTTTGTTTGCACCCAACATGAAACTCATAGTAGACACCGGAGATTAACCAGATAGTAGACAGATAGTACTGATTGCTGCCCCAATATGTACCCCACAACCATTTAAAAACTCAAGTTTCAGCATTAGTTTGGATCTGACTCGGAGTCTAATAGGTGAACACGATGATAATGTAGCATGTCATCATATTAAGCGACGCATAACGTAAGCAGACACGGAAGAGTGCGACCTCTCTTGCGGACCCGTGTAGTCCTCAAGGTCATCTGCTCAGTTGATGATGGTAATGCAGTTGCCGTGGCTACTGGCGGTGGGGAAGAAGATCTGAGGCGGTGAAAGACAGTCTGGAGAGCGGATCCCTGCTGTTGTGAACCCTTCCGTCGTTGGAGCAGCTGAGCTGGGGTGGAACACAGCGCCGCAGGAGCAGGACAAACCACACAAGGTTTTCTTTGACACATATCTATAACATAAGTAATTGAGTAAGGGCTTGTTTGAATCTGAGGATTCTAACAATGCAGGGATAGGAAATAGACAAGAATAGGATAGGAATGCATGTGCAAAACAGATAATTTAAAAACACAGGATTTCTGCCAATCTGGGTGTTTGATTCACAACAATTGGAAGATCATAGGATGCAAAAAAGCATGGTGCGATTAAGTCAAACCACAAGAAAATGTACGGTTATAATGCTATCATGCTACTATCTCTTAGTCTTGTGCTTGATGAATAGGAATATGAAAAGGAGGAGAAGTGGAAATTAGAATTCCTATAGTTTTTCTTTAAAGGAGACACTAAAGGAACAAATCCTACAGTTTTCCTTTGCTCCATTCCTTTGCACCAAATTCATGAAAAGTAGTACCATAGGAAACTTTCCAATTCCGATGTTTTTCATTCTCTTTTCCTTTCAAGCACTGGTGATTCTAGTAGGCAGGCTTGAGCAATGAAAATCCTACACTAAAAAAATGTGTTTGTGCTACTTCTATTACTTTGGACCCAGGCCACTGCCATACTAGCTCAACTCCCAGGCCCATCGAGAAATGCACAGCTCAAACGCGCAGAGATAAATAACGATGGCGTTCAAGAGAGTCCATCACGGATAGCTAAGTTGCCTGGTACCTCGCTGCTTGTCATATAGTAGGATAAAATAATCATATTTCCCGTTACTACGAGTGCTCAGTGGACAATATATATAACGTGTAGAGTAAAAAGAGATGCAACAAGTGTACAACCTCTTTGGCAAAGCCATGTCGATCTCAACGTGATTGGGTTGGCCGGTGAGGACGCTCCGTCTGACTTGGCTGTCGGAGGAGGGGAAGAAGATATTAGGCGTCTGGAGATGGATCCCGAGGTACTACTCCGCTGTGATGGAGGATTTTGTCGTTGGAGCAGCTCCGGTGAGTTGTATGACGCCGAGGCTGAAGCAGGACAAGAGAGAAAACGAACAACGTTAACCTGAGTGGAATTCTAATAGCATCTCCAATACATGACGTAAAATACATAACCACAAAGTGCTAGATGTAAAATACATCAGCCGCTCATCTCTGAACTTAACTGTCGAAACTGAACTTAACTGTCGAAACTGAACTTAACCGTCGAAACTGAATTTTGCTATCAAAACTGAATTTTGCTGTCGAAACTAAGCACACTAGCAAGGTGAGGCTACACGTCGGTCGACTGGCTTTTTTATCTCTGGTCAGTCGATTTTGTAGCCGTTGGATACGAAATCAAGGGCCTGCGGTTCATCTACAACCTCCACCCCCCTTAGCCGCCAGCCACCACCGGCCAAATAGCAGCCCCCCGCCGCTCACGGCCGGCGGTGCGCCGCCCTGCCCGCCCAGAAAACACTCCCCACCGCCGCCCCGGCCATCCCTCTAGCCCCCCCCCCCCCGTGGTGAGCTTTTTCTCCGGCGATGCCCACGCCACCGTCCCGCCAACACCCCACCACCGCCCCCATCCTGAACCCTAAGATAGATAATGGGGTACCTCTCCGGCGAGCCCCCCTCCCCGCTGCGGCTGGTTCTTCCTTCACCCCGGCGAGCCCCCCCCCCCACCCCCTGAAAATCGACTGACCCAAAAGTTGATTCAGTCGACTGAAGTGTAGCTAAATCGGAGCAGCATCAAAAGCAAGAGCAAGAGCGAGAGCAGCAGCGCGAGCAAGAGCAATAGCAAGAGCAGACCAGGCAAGGGACCGAGAGCAAGAGCAGAGCAGCAGCGCGAGCGAGAGCTAAAGCAGCAACAGCTCCTACAGATGTGGACGTCGCCGCCAAGGGAGCGACACCGTGGAGGAAGTGGCCGGCGACGCCGCCGTGGATGGAGCCGCGTCGTGTCAGCTCGGGACCGAGGGCCGGCAGCACCATGAGATCGAATCAAGAAGAAAATGCAGCGATTAGTGTACAACCTCTTTGGTGGCGCTGATTAGGCCGCAGCTTCATCCGAGGAAACGGTGATGATGATGCTCTTCCAGTTATGCAGGTGAAGACGACGGTGTGGGAATGGAGGTGGCGCGAAAGACGAGGGGAACATCGGGGCATCTCCTTGGAGGTGGAGGACGGGGTGGCTGAACCGGCGGGACGATGAGATCGACGACGGATCCTCATCCGGTACGATGGATGAGGGACGTCGAGATGTTGCTGTGGACGACATCGTCGGGGAAGAGGCTCCGGCTGGGTGGCGGACGGAGCAGGGTGTGGGGTTTCATCGCGCATTTTCGCTGCCTCGGTGTACGAATGGGTGGGCGGATGGGATGGAAGTGGGGAACCATGGCTTAGAGACGCGCTTGTCCGAATTGTGGGGTAAGTTACAAAAGTACCCCCACCGATTTGAGGCGGTTCTTTCGGTTCTGGGGTACCACAGGCATTTCGCATGTCGGGATTTCACAGGAGGTGGGAGTTTTTGCGCGCGTTGTCATTTCGGAATACCAAGGCGCGGGTTGAGATGGAGGGAGTTGTCAGAGCACAATGAGGCAAAGATATATCTTAAATATTTCGGGCTAACAAGGCGCAGGTTGAAGAGGCGGGAGTTTCGCAGCACGATAGACAGAGACGCTAGCTTGAATTTTCGGCATAACAAGGCGCGGCTTGAAATTTCGGAAGAACAAGCTTAATGTGTACCCAAAAAAAGACAATTTGCACCTCAACACGCACAACACACACACACAAACACCATTTAGACTAGAGTAAGGTACACGTGCATTGCACGCATGCGATTTGGCAACCAAATTATGAATAAATACCACATTATAGCATGCAAGCTTTGAGTCATATATGCATGATGTAGGTGTTTGTTTAATTCTTATAGTTCATTTCAATCAAAATCATCTAGTTTTTATAAGAAAACTAATCTATTTTAAGATTCATGAAATTGTGTGTCGTAAGACATAAAGTAAAAAACAAATAATGGCAAATCATTTAGAAAAACATTTGGGCAATTCTGATACGGAAGATTCTAGGACAAATAAGAAGTGCTTGTGGTTTGATGTTTGTGCATTATGCTTAAGTTCAACCATGGAGTCTTCTAGATTATACATGTGGCGAAATCTGGTGGAATCTAGATGATATCCAACGGCCAGTAGTGCTCAAATTTGCCATCTTTGGACCATCGGATTCGCCACATCCAACGACCATCTTTCAAAGTTAAAGTTACCCGCACATAATATAAAAAAATATAATATATATAATATATATAGGGGTATAGATATAGATATGTGATGCGAAAGCCGCCCATCATCTCCAATTAGAATAGTGTGTCCATGCACGGATGCGACGTGGCCAAATGATGTCTGCCATCGGTATCTCAAATTCAAATCAGGCTGACCTTGTTCAATGTGTATACATTACAACATGCTTGTTTCCAAACCACACAGCGCAGATCTCCGTTATATTCATGCATGCATGGGTTTCAAACATCAGGATCTCTTATTCAAATATTTGAATTCAACTTTATATTGATTATGACCTCACCTATTCCTTTACACCCACACAGTAGTCTTCTCTTTATAATTGTACCACTAACTTCCTCTCGTGCATGCATGCACACACACTACCAGTCAGCATTATCCATCGCACGCATGCAATCTTTTTCTTCAGGTCGGTCTCCCATGAAGGCACACACCCACACACATCCCCCTCTCCATCATATCGGGCATTGTTTATCTCTCACGCGTGGATGCGCAATGATCGATGTTCCTCTATGTATGTGTGTGTATAGCTAGGTCTTTCATAGTTTTCCACACAAACCGATCAATTGATATATCCAGTGAGGTCTCACCCTCTTTCCCATGTCCACATTGATCAATCTATACCTCTCTATATAGGATTAACTTATATAGCTAATACACCCACATTAATTATATATCCAACGCCCCCTCTCATCATCCATGCATTCCGCTTCATCTCTCAGATGCGTGCACAATGGCGAAGACAGGGGGCAGTAAGGGCCCTGCCCCCTCCCCCCTAACATCACTATATATCGAGGCTAATATGAATGTGATCATTAGACAATTGCTGCTAAAAATGGTTTAAGTTCATGAATTGACCCACCTCGTAAAGGATTAGCAATGCTTGGCCCCCTAGCTCATTTATTTTTCATGGCTCCGCCACTGCGCGCAACAGCGCACATGTTCGCCCCCTCTCTCTAAATATCGATCTCGCACTTGTGCATTCCTTAATAGTCTCCCTCCACTCGGCCCCTCGCACCATCTTCTAGCCCCCACCGGATTTGGCCACATGTACAATCTAGCAGACTCCATGGTTGAACTTAAGCATAATGCACAAACCTCAAAACAACAGTGGTTCTCTTTTGTTCTAGAATCTTCCGTATCATAACTGCCCAAACTTTTTTCCAGTTGAATTGCCATTATTTGTTTTTACTTTATGGTTTACAACGCACAATTCCATGAATCATAAAATAGATTAAGGGCTTCTTTGATTCAAAGGATTCTCAAAGGAATTTTTGAGGATTCTAATCATTAGGAATTTTTCCTATCTTGGTTGTTTGATTCGTAGGATTGTAAACCATAGGAATTTTTCCATATGATTCATTTGCACTAGATTTCATAGGAAACATCCCATCCACTCAAACCTCTTTGAAAGAATTCTGTCTTTTTTCTATGCACAATCAAACACTCATACAATCATGTAGGCTTCAAGACGACATTCCACTATAATCCCATGTTTTTCCTATTCCCGCGTTCTTAGCTTTTTTATAAAAACTAATTGATTTTGAATGAGATGAACTATAAGAATTAAATGAAGGGCTACATCAGGCATATATGACTTAGAGCTTACATGCTATAGTGTGGTATTTATTCATAATTTGGTTGCAAAATCTAATGCATGCAATGCACGTGTACCTTACTAGTACTTCGAGTATGTGCAAAACACGTAAATTAGAATACCAATGGCATGCTACACAGTGTCTCTCTTACAGTTCATGAAGCCATGTGGCACATGTGGAGGCGTTGTTGCGACCTCCTTGCGTGGATTGATCACAGTGGCGTGCTGCTGGTTCCAGAAGAATGTACTCGTCCTCCCTCAGCCATACTGGTGGTACATGCACAAAGCGAAGATGTGCAAGCACGCCACGCATGCACTCATTCCCTCGCACACACACGCGGGTACGCGGGCGGACGCAATTTTGTACCAAGATCCACCCCATGTGATAATTTGACACGTGTAAAGTCGTTCACTTCATTGATGGTCAATTAATACAGTGCATGCAAATTGAGGGGACGTGAGGGCGGCAGAAAGACATTATTACTCCACTGCGCGCATGCGAGTAGTTAAATCGTGGGTTGCTAGTAGTACTTCCATTGGTCTCCTTCATATTTTGTGCCAATTTTTGATAGTAACATAATATTATGCATTTGAGCAGTGTAGTACTTGAAATTTATGTTCCGCTAAACTCATCGGGAGCCGTTTCGGGCCTCGAAACCAAAACCATCAATTAATCTTTACCTTGTTCCCATCACATTCGAAAGCCTGCTCACACCTACTAGCTACATCAATTAATCTTTACCTTGGGCCACCGTATTTCACGAAAAAACGTTTCCCCTGACTACTGGGACCCACCAGCTACATCTTCGCACGCAAGGAAGTGCGTCCGAGCAAAAAAGATGATCCGCCCCCATGACTGCTGGGACCCACCAGCTACATCTTCGCATGCAAGGAAGTGTGTTCGGGCAAAAAAACGATTCGCCCCCCTGACTGTTGGGACCCACCAGCTACATCTTCGCACGCAAGGAAGTGCCTGATAGTCTTGACCCACCTGGTCGAAGCATACGTAGCGTTGTCATTCTGGCCGCGAACGTGTACGTACATATATACTGGTGGATGTAGAGGCGCGCACGTGTCATAGTAGAGGCGTGCACGTAGCATGTACACGCACGTACAGCGGCCAGGGTGCAAGAAAGAAAATACGGCCACGTATGTGTACAAATGGGCGGGGTCTCGAACGCCTACTCGCGCATACGTACGGCCAGGGCTCGTGTACATGGCTGGGTCGGAACGGAGAAACAGCGTCGTCGTCGTGTTCATGGGGAGGCAACGGAATGCGTCGTGTTCATGGGGAGGCAACGGAATGCATCGTGTTCATCGGGAGGCTACGGAACGCGTGGGAGCCAACCGGCTGGGTCGGAACGGAATGTGTGGTCGTGTTCATCGGGAGGGCTTGGACGGAACAGGCGATGGGAACGAGGCCTGGCGTACCGCACAATGGAGGAAACGGACCTCCTACGTTCGGAACGGTGTCCTATTGATCGGGAGGGGTGTGGCGTACCACAAAACGGAGGAAATGGACCTCCTACGGTCGAAACGGGGGTCCTGTTGATCGGGAGGGGTGTGGCGTACCACAAAACGGACGAAACGGACCTCCTACGGTTGAAACGGGGGTCATGTTCATCGGGAGGGGTGTGGCGTACCGCAAAACGGGACTCCATGAAATACTGTTCATCTCCACCGTCCACCTCCTCCAGCCTCCACGGGCTACCGTCGACCTCCTCCAGCCTCCACGGGCTCATGTTCATCCAGCCTCCATTGCGCGCTACTCCACCGGCTACTGTTCAACCACCCCTCCACGGGCACCCCTCCACCGTCTACTGTTCATCCAGCCCTCCACACCACGGGGTCCTGTTCAACCACCCTCCACGGGCACCCCTGCACCGTCTACTGTTCATCCAGCCCTCCACACCACGGGGTCCTGTTCATCCAGAGGCAAAGGCACCGCTCACTGTTCATCCAACACCCCTCCCCCGCAACACTCACTGTTCATCCAATCGATCAGCTTCAGTTAGCAGCAGTAGCGAAGGAATCGCTTGATCGGGTTCAGTTAACAGCCATCGATCGATCGCTCAGGTTCAGTAACGCGTAGCCTGCAGTGCAATTGCTCGGGTTCAGTTAGAGCCCAACGCCTCACTCGTGTTCAGTTAGAGCCAACGCCTCGCACACACGCGCGTATGTGTACGAGAGAAACGTGCATCGCTCGGCCCCTGACCTCCCACCATAACCCGGAACTCCCCGAAATTTTCCTCCCCCTCACTTCTACCATGGTTTTTTCCGTCATGGACGTCCCAAAGAATGTCATGCAGCTGCGTCTCCGGCCCACCCAAGGTGAAAAGCCCATTTTCTGTCATGATTTTTTGTTATAGAAGTAGGAGCCCACCACATCTATGATGATACCGGGTTTGGTCACAATTAAATGTCACATGTATGACAGAAAAAATTTCGTTCGGCCCAAAATGTCACAGATGTGTCTTTTTGTTTGTAGTGAATGCATGGCGTTTGCAACTCACAACTAATGTCGAATAGTCTAAACCATACTATACATCGAACAATCTCACATTTTATTTGAATTTGTGATAATGTGTGGCGTTCGCAGCTTACAACTAAATATCAAACAATCTAAACAATACTATATATCGAACATTCTCACATTTTATTTGAATTTGTGGTAATGTGTGGTGTTTGCAAGTCACATCTAAATACTTGTACGCGTAGGGGGGGGCACCATACATAATGTGATAAACACATTAAACATATGAGACATGGTTTAGTTTGTGAAGATCTAGCTAGAGCTTGAAATGTACTATGATTTGAAATCAACATAAAGTGGATTCAAAAAATCGAGTTCGAGTTCATATAGTACACATAGTTCATATGTGTAAGTGCATCTAGTGCCACCCCTAGTTGGTTTTGGAGTATTGACGACAAACCTAGTTGAGGGACTAATGTGTTTGTGAGAATTGCAGGATAACACAGGTAGAAGTCCCTCATTGATTCAGTTTTCCTACCAGAGATGACCCCTAAAAATGTATGAAGACATTGAAGTCAAAGGTGGTATCTGAAGATATTCACATTGAAGACTATGACAAGAGAAGACACCACATGAAGCCTATGGAACTCGAAGACTTAGATCTTTCGTGGTTCTCTTTCTTCTGTGTTGAGTCATAGGAACCACCGTACTGTTAAGTGGGGGCCAAGAGAACCAGTCAGAATGACTGAAGTGATACTTAAACAAAACCTATGTCTTCGAGTGAAGACTTTG
This sequence comes from Triticum urartu, assembly GCF_056163025.1. Lineage (NCBI taxonomy): Eukaryota > Viridiplantae > Streptophyta > Magnoliopsida > Poales > Poaceae > Triticum > Triticum urartu. The sequence continues at coordinate 105,728,033 of NC_141875.1, read as the reverse complement.
AGAGTGAATCTTGTCCAGAGTCGGGCAAGTCAGCTTTGCTTGAAGCCCAAGTAAAGTTGCCGTGTGAGTTTGAAATCTGGCCGTTGGAACACGTGTCAGTTCCTTAGTGACCCAGGGTCATTTCAGACAAATCAGGTCGGGTTGCCAAGTGGCTATAAATAGCCAACCCCCTACAACCATAAACTGTTGGCTGCTCAGATTCAGAGTACGGCTTTTGTCGTTTGAGAGCAACCCACCTCGAAGCCTTTGAGAGAAAATTCCTTGCGAGGATAAAGCCCTAACCACCCAGAGCCAAAGAGAATTAGGCATCACTTTAGTCTTCTTGTCTGTGTGATCTGAAGACTTATTACACTTGAGGACTGTGCATCCTCCAGTCGGTTAGGCATCGCGTTCTGAGCATCCAAGAGACATTGTGGATTGCCGGTGAACAAAGTCTATGAAGGTTTGGGAGTCTACCTTGAAGACTTACCAGAGTGATTGGGCGAGGTCTGTGTGACCTTATCTCAAGGGGAATACGGTGAGGACTGGGTGTCCTGAGCTGCGTGTTCAGGACTGGGTGTCCGGGACTATGTGTCCTAAGGTTTAAATACCTAGCCGCCCTAACCAGACGTACAGTTGTCACAGCAACTGGAACTGGTCCAACAAATCATTGTCTTCAGCGAGTCACTGGTTTCATCTTCCCTTCCCTTTACTTACTGTTACTCCTTGTGAAGTCATTGTATGTTCGCACTATCTTTTGTCTTCACTGAGTGACTGCGTGTTCTGTGTGGCTTCACAATATCTTCCTACCTGATCCTTACTACATTGCTGCTATTAGTCATTGTGCTTTCACTCTATTGAATACTTGACTATGGCTTGCCTAGTGTAGTCTACCTTCCGCCGTAGGGTAATAGGTTTATTTCTATCGTTTGTCTTCATAACTTCCATGTTTTGAAGACTTTCATAAAAATCGCCTATTCACCCCCCTCTAGTCGATATAACGCACTTTCAATTGGTATCAGAGCAAGGTGCTCCCTTGTTCTGTGTGATTCGGTTTTACCACCTGGAGTTTTAGCTATGTCGACTGCAGGGATAATTAAAGTCTCCGCTGCGTGCCCCATCTTCGATGGAACTGAATATCCCTACTGGAAGAATAAGATGCGCATGCATCTTGAAGCCATTGACGTCGACCTATGGTATGTCGTCAAGAACGGCGTTCCCAAGGCTGGAGAAGGTGTCACTGCTGCTCATGTCAAGAAGTTCGTTCAACTGCACTCTACTGCCAAGAATATCATCTGTGGTCATCTGACCAAAGGACATATGGCCGTGTGAGTGCTTTGGAAACATCTAAGCTGGTCTGGGACTTGCTCTCCAAGGTCAATGAAGGCGTCTCAACCTAGAGAGATCAGAGAATCAGTGTCCTTCGCAACCTCTTCAACTGCTTCAAGCGAAATGACAATGAGAATGTCCAGCTCACATTTGACCAACTCACTGACATCACAAATGAGCTTCAAGCCCTCGGCGCTACTGAGATCACCAAACATGAAGTCGTCAAGACACTACTGAGATCACTTGATAGTTCGTTTGACACCCTAGCCCTGATGATTCAAGAACGTCCTGATTTCAAGACACTCGATCCGTCTGACATACTTGAGAGGCTCAACACACATGAGTTTCAGCTTTGTGAGAAAAGAGATATCTACGGTCCAAACTATGGGCGAACTCATGCCTTGAAGGCAAAAGCTGTCTCCTCATCTGAAGAAGAATCTGACAGCAGTTCGCATGATCCTGAAGACATTGGAAGGGAACTTGTTATGCTTGTGAAGAAGTTCCAAAAATTCACCAAGAAGAAAGGTTTTAGAAAGTCTTCCCGATCAAGCTCAAGGAATGATGAAGCTTCTGCTCACGACTACAAGAAGAAAACATGTCACAAGTGCAAGAAACCTGGCCACTTCATCTCTGAGTGTCCACAATGGGACAATGAGAACAAAAAGAAGAAGAAGAGCAAGGAATATGACTCTGACGACAAGAAGAAGAAGAAATACTCAAAGTCTTCTTCCAAGTCTTCCTCAAAGTCTTCATCACACAAGAAGAGCTCATCTGGCAAGGCACGTGCGTTTGTTGGCAAGGAAATGGATTCAGAGGAGGAGTCCGCTTCTGAGGAGGCCGAGGTGGAGTCTGAGGAGGAGTCCGATTCAGGCGTCGCAAGTCTGGCTACAGCATACGTTGCCAAGTCCATCTTCAACACTGAAGACAATGACTTCATCACCAACACCGATGCAAATGACAAGGACTACTCCGCTTCTACCTACTGCTTCATGGCACGCGGTGCCAAGGTAAACACACGCACTACTCACTATCAAACATCTAGTGACGATGACTCTGATTGTGGTTGAAAACCCACCTAAAAAAAACTTGCTAAAATTGCAACTGAACAACAGAAAGCTATGGAACATATTCAAAAACTGTTTGACAGAAGCGATGATCTGTTAGGTGCTGAAATGACTCGATCTGAATCCTTAATTGAAGACATAAAAAATCTTCATGTTAAGTATGAGGAACTTGAAAGTCGTCATGAAACTCTCTCAACAACTCATGAAAAGCTTTCCTATGATTATCTTCAAAGGAAGCAAGATCTTGAGAAATTGAGAGTGGCTCATGAAGATCTTCAAAAGGAAAACGAGTCACTTGCGCCGAACAGATCAGCTCCGCTCAGGAAGGATTTGAACCACCATGTCTTAAATGCATTGAGCGTGATAATGCTACTACTGTTGCTGAATGTTCTACTGTTGCTACTGTTGCAATATCTTCAACTGTTGATGTGGGAACTAGCCCCTCTGCTGAGGATTCCACTGCTATTGCTGATGAGAATGCTAGGTTGAAGACATTGCTTGAAACAGGGATGTACAAAAGTCTTAAAGGGCATCAGACACTATGTGATGTCCTCAAAAAACAGATTTTGAACCGAAACCCGAGGAAAGAGGGTGTTGGGTTCGTAAGGAAAATGAATGCTGATGGCTCTTACTGGAAACCTGAGCAGTACCCCAAAACCACATGGGTTGCTGCAAAGGAACCTTCAGCAGATCCATCCACTCTATCTGGGTTCACTTGTGCTAACCCCATTGTCATTGATGAATCCTTTGATGCAAACTATAAACTGTTTAAGAATCAGAATGGTGAAGTGTTTGCCAGGTACATTGGTACTAACTACAGGAATGGACCGCCTATGAAGAAGATCTGGGTTCCGAAAAGGTGTCTGGAGAATCTTCCTGTGAATGTGATCATGACACCTCACGTGAAGAAGACAAACCTCAGACCAAAGGCTTCATACGGTCCAAAGGCTTCATACAGACAGAGGACTCACCTGAGTCGCACTAACGCAAATGTTTTGTAGGGAAACCAGACTCAGGCATATGAATATGAGAGCGGTTCATCAAACCGCCATGTTCATAAGACCAAGAACTATTCTGCTTATTCTTATGAGTACTATTGTCCGCCTGCAAGACTGTTTGCTAGGGCTCCAAAGCCAAAGTTCTCAGATGTTGCACTTAGACTTATTGCTTCTAAGCCACCCTTGAAGATGTGGGTGGCTAAGAAAGCTTAAATCTCTTTTGCAGGGAAAGGTCTCCAGCAGAAAACCAAAATCGTCTGACGCTATTGCTGGGGACCTTAAACATCTTGTAGGGCGCAAGATCAAATGCCCGAATGGTCTTACTATGTACTTCGTTCCTGAATCGCTTGCTACTCTCCCTATTAGTCCTAATCTGGATCTAAGCTTTCATAACCCACTGGTTTGTCAAATGTTTTTGCTTCACAATGCTCTTCGTGAAGCCTATCCCCCTAACTGCACTGTAGGGTACGACACCAGCGTCTTCAGAATGGATTATTGATAGTGGGTGTACAAATCACATGACTGGCAAAATAAGCCTTCTTATGGACTCAACCTTACGTCCATCCGACAAGAGCCACATCACATTTGCTGACACTGGTAAAAGTAAGGTATTGGGTCTAGGTAGAGTTGCAATCTCAAGGGATCAACACATGGATAAAGTCATGCTTGTTGAATCCCTTGGCTTCAACTTAATGTCTGTCTCAATGCTTTGCGATTTAAACATGATCGTAATATTTGGAAAATATCGTTGCCTTGTTCTAATGGAATCTGACAAGTCTCTAGTATTTGAAGGGTATCGAAAATATGATTTGTACGTGGTAGATTTCTCAGCAGGACCACAGCTTGCCATATGTCTTCTAGCAAAAGCTTCAGAATGCTGGCTCTGGCATCGGAGACTTGGGCATGCTGGCATGAGGAACCTCCACACCCTGGCAAAGAAGAAGCATGTCATAGGCATCGAGGGCGTCAAGTTCAAGAAATATCACTTATGCGGTGCCTGTGAGGCAGGAAAGATGACGAGGGCAAAACATCCCTCGAAGACAATCATGACCACTACTCGACCCTTCGAACTGCTTCACATGATGTCTTCAGACGCTTCGCCAATCGAGCAATGAACAACTATGGCGCCAAGATAAAGCATATCAGAAGTGACAATGGCACTGAATTCAAGAACACTGGCCTTGATACATATCTTGATACCTTGGGCATCACACATGAATTCTCAGCCCCGTACACGCCACAGCAGAATGGGGTCATCGAACGCAAGAACAGAACACTCATTGAGATGGCTAGAACGATGCTAGATGAATACAAGACTCCAAGAAAATTCTGGCCTGAAGCCATTGATACTGCATGCCACACAATCAATCGTGTTTATCTTCACAAGCTTCTGAACAAGACATCTTATGAGCTCCTTACTGGCAAGAAGCCAAATGTCAGTTACTTCAGAGTATTTGGTGCCAGGTGCTGGATCAAGGACCCAAATCACACCTCAAAGTTTGCACCAAAAGCACATGAGGGTTTTATGCTTGGATATGGAAAGGATTCGCACTCCTACAGAGTCTTCAATCTCTTTCATTACAAAGTGGTTGAAACAGTGGATGTGCGGTTCGATGAGACAAATGGTTCACAAAGAGAGCAACTGCCAAATGTGCTAGATGAAATTCCAGCAAGTGAATCAATCAAGCTAATGGGAACTGGAGAGATTATACCTTCTGAAGCTCATCCTAAAGAAGAACTTATCATCTCAGCACCTGATCAACATGAAGACAATGCTCAGCCTGAAGACATTCCTCCCAACAACAACACAGATCAGCAAGAGCAAAATTTTCGCCCTGTACATCCTCGCGTTGCCAATGAAGTGCAGATTGAAAGAATAATTGATAGCATCAATGCACCCGGTCCACTCACTCGTTCAAGGGAAACTCAGCTAGCAAATTTCTGTGGGCACTTCGCATTCGTCTCAATAACAGAACCCAAGAAAGTTGAAGAAGCCTTCATGGAACCTGAATGGATTCAAGCTATGCAAGACGAGCTTCAACAGTTTGAGCTGAATAATGTATGGGAACTGTTCAAGCGTCCCGATCCTCGGAAGCACAACATAATAGGCACCAAATGGATATACCGCAACAAGCAAGATGAGCATGGTCAAGTTGTCAGAAACAAAGCTCGTCTCATTGCTCAAGGATATACTCAAGTGGAAGGCATTGACTTTGATGAAACAATTGCTCCTGTGGCTAGACTTGAAGCCATACACATACTGCTGGCCTATGCAAATCATCACAACATACTTCTTTATCAAATGGATGTGAAGAGCGCCTTCCTCAATGGCAAGATTGAAGAAGAAGTGTATGTTGCACAACCTCCTGGCTTTGAAGATCCAAAACATCCTGACATGGTATACAAGCTCAACAAGGCACTGTATGGCCTCAAACAAGCCCCTCGGGCCTGGTATGACACACTCAAATACTTCCTGAAGAGAAAAGGCTTCATACCTGGTTCTCTCGACCCCATTCTCTTCACGAAGACATATTATGGTGAACTGTTTGTGTGCCAAATATATGTGGATGACATTATCTTCGGCTGCACCAATCAGAAGTACAGTGAAGAGTTTGGATATATGATGCAAGAGCAATATCAAATGTCTATGATGGGAGAGCTGAAGTTCTTTCTCGGTCTTCAAATACGACAACAACACAACGACATCTTCATATCTCAAGAGAAGTATCTCAAAGATTACCTGAAGAAGTTCGGTATGCAAGACTGCAAAGGCTTCACGACGCCAATGCCAGCCAAGCATCATCTGGGTCCTGACGACAATGGTAAAGAGTTCGATCAAAAGGTATACCGCTCCATGATTGGTTCTTTACTTTATCTATGTGCATCTAGGCTAGATATTATGCTTAGTGTTTGCATGTGTGCTCGATTCCAAGCGGCACCAAAGGAGTCGCATCACTTAGCTGTGAAGCGAATTCTTCGATACTTGGCTCACACCCCAACTCTAGGATTATGGTATCCAAAGGGCTCAGAGTTTGATCTGGTTGGATTCTTGGATGCTGATTATGCTGGTGACAAAGTTGATCGCAAGTCTACATCAAGCACATGTCACTTTCTGGGATGATCACTTGTATGTTGGTCTTCAAAGAAGCAGAAATGTGTATCTCTCTCCACTGCTGAATCTGAATACATTGCTGCTGGATCTTGCTGCGCTCAGCTTCTGTGGATGAAGCAAACGCTCAAGGACTATGGCATTCATCTGAAGCAAGTGCCACTCTACTGTGACAATGAAAGCGCCATCAAGATTGCCAACAACCCAGTTCAGCACTCGAAGACAAAGCACATTGAAATTCGTCATCACTTTCTCAGAGATCATGTTGTGAAGGAAGATATTGATATCATACACGTCAACACTGAAGAGCAAATGGCAGATATCTTCACCAAGCCCTTGGATGAGAAGAGATTTTGCAAGTACGGTGTGAGATAAATATCCTGGAATCCTCAAATGTCCTGTGATCAGGCACACATCCTAACCCTTATGCATATTGATGACTTAGATGTGAAACACACGAAGTAAAGTATATCTTCAATCAATGAAGACATACATTCTAAGTGTGAATACATTAATGTGGAATTTGACTTCGGAGCGCCACGATAATTGTGCGTCGTGTCTGGGTCTAATACTTCCTATACGGTGGGTAACGCCACCACCAAATGTTCTATTTTGAAGTGTTTCACTCATGGCATTACCTTGCTATGTCTTCACATTTGGTTTGGCTTCAATCTCAACATGTCTTCATGATTATCTTCACTATGTTGATTATATATATATATATATATATATATATATATACTAGTGTTCTGTCCTCTACAGCATTCACTTATAGCTATGTCTTCTTGTTGAATCTTTTGAACTAAGTGAATGTGATCGGACCCTAACCTCTCTATGCTATCTATCTCAAACTCTATCTCTCCAAATCATATGAATTCTATTGAAACTGTCGAATGTCTTCTCTGCGTCCTTGCCAGCAGAAGATACAAAGACAAACCTTAAGTCCACTTTCAATGCTCATTCCTCCACATGAAACCCGGAGATGTAGCAACGACCACCCGACAATCCAGGCGTGCGAGGGATGTGGAACAAACCCCAAAATTCTACATGATGGCCACGTGTTCCTCAGATGCGAATCGCTAGGGGCACCTGTGTAATAACGCAGTGCCGCCCCTGTACCTATAAATACACACTTCACGGCGGTCATTATCTCTTCTTCCACTCTCGCACGAACCCTAGCGCCACAGCTAGCCCTCGACGACGCCAGCGACGAAGCGCTTCGCTGCCGCAACCTCTCCGACGCCGTCTTCACGCCGACCGCAGACATCGTCCTCTCCGCCTTCACCGTAGGTGTCCTCCGTCGCCAAGTTAGGGCATGGAAGATCGAACTGCTCGGCCTCATCTTCCACTCCGTCTAGCAGTTCTTAGTGTGGTAAATAAAACTTCCTTTTTACGGCACCGTTGATCCTATGGCTTTGTCACTCTCTACCACAAGCAGTTTCTATTCACACAAGTTAGATCTCTCTCATAATGCATCTCATAACATGCCTAGTATATTCACTTATGCTTCACAAAGTAGTTAGATTCCTCACTTGTACTGATCTCTGGATTCATACAAATCTGGAACCAACTCCTTATCTATGAGTGAATGTCTTCGCACGATGAGGTCAATGTCTTCTAAACTGATTTATATTCAAAATCTTCTGAGAATGCATATGACCTCTTCCCCTTCCCTCGCACCTTAATGCTGTCACAGGTACATGTCCGTGGGAGAATCCCTTGGTTCTCATAGTCTGCACTCATTTGCAGAATTCTTACAGCACCATATAAATTCTCCCGAAGCAAGTTCCTGTTTGTCCAGCAAGCGAAAATCTTTGAAGCCTTTGAACATGTTGAAGCCTTTCAGTTTAAAGTTCATGGCTTCAGAGAAATCAGCAAGGAAGGGTGGCAGAAAGCGTTATGGAGAAACATCTAGAGATCTGCCAGATGACCTCTCCGAACTGTACAAGACAGATCCTGAAGAGGATTACAATCAGCGCAAGACCCGAATCCAATGGATTCGAAGATATTGGGAAGAACAATGGTTCAAATACCAATTTGTAACCCAGGAATATGCTGAGAAAAATGCCATCAAGAGACCGTGGGGAGACATCCTATACAAGAATCTTCAACCCAGGTCCAGAGATGAAGCCATTGAACAAGGCTTCTATCCCTGCATGGTCCGTGGGCCACAGCCTGTTGATGCACACCCATCGTCACTACTATGGTGTCGTGAAGACATTCTGTTCAAGTGCAACTTCCAGTTTGCCCAGAACTCAGCGAAGCAAAACAAGAAGACATTGGGACTAGACTTCAACCCTGGTCCCTCAGCTCCAAGGGCTGATGGCACACGAGATGCAGAACCCAATGTCGTCGGTCCTTTCTACAACCTTGAAGGCCTCATCACCCATATCTTGGTTCAAGGGACTGCAGTGAATGAGCCTGTAGCTGACGCTAAATCAGATGAAGCGCCTGCAGCGCCGAAGCCAAAGAAGTTGAAGAAGCCTAAAGCTTCAAAGGCTGCCCCTTCACCAAAAATCTCACGAGCGAAGCCACTGGCAACTACACCTCCTGAAGACAGTGTGCAGTCTAAAGATTTATCACGCATCTCCAAGCCCCGGAAGGTCAAGATGCCTCTGCCACACACCGGCCAAGAGCTAATAACTGCTGCCATTCTGCGCAATGATGCCATTGATCTGTCAAGTGATGAAGATCTAGTAGATGACGCTCTTGAGCAACTCATCAAGAGCAAAGAAGAAGCAGAAATCTTCAATGATCTGCCTCTCTTTGATGTAACAATCATTCACAACTTCATTGATGAATGGTTTGACACGCCAAACATCAGTTTCGATGATCTCCAACTACCCATTGGCCTCAGTGTCGCCTTCCATGGCGCCATTGCTTCAGAGTTAGCTATCGCCCAGTGCATTGTTGAACTGAAGCAGAAGATTGACTTTGAGAAATCTCAGTTCAAGAAGCATATGGCCAAGCTCAGCGTGCAAGACGTGAAGAATTTCAAGATTATGCTGCACGAGCTCAAGGAAGCCTTTCTAAAGAAATGTGCAGAAGCTCAGGGTTCTCGTGAGCGCATGAAGGTCCTGGCTGATAGGGGTGTGCAAGCCTACAATGAGGCTGAGAAGCGCAAGGCCCTTGGGCGTCCTGGCATCGACCCCAGGATGGCTGCCAAGAAGCAGAAGAAGCTCGCTATGGCTGAACCTGAAGCACCAAGGCAGGAGGCAGATCCCCTTGTCTTCCCAACTAGCATGACTGGCCCGAAGCCAAAGACCAGGTCAACTGCTTCAGAACTGAAGAAGACCAGGACTGCTGAGGCTGAAGCAAGGAAGAGAAAACATCCTGGAGCCTCTGCTACTGCCCCCGCCAAGAAGAAAAGAATGACCAAGAAGTAACGGGCTGCTCCCACAGAGCCCTTGATTGTTGAACCCATTTCCATGGTTCACCCCGACGCCGATCCACAAGAACGTCAACTGACTGTCCATGAGCCTGCTTTCACAGAGGCTCATGAAGCTGAAGACTTCCCAGTAGCTGATCCCATTGCTGCTGAAGACATTGGTCATCATGACCATGTTGAAGATGATGTAGCCCTTCCTCAGCTAGAACACCAACAGGTATCATCGCCTGTGCTAACGCATAGCGAACTCATCAGCATTGGTCGTCCACTGACGCCAATTGCACAGGATGCTTCATGGGCAGATCGCCCACAAGAGAATGAAGACCTTGAGGCCCAGCCAACAGCAACTCCACAGGCGTCACCCGCATTGCGCAGGCTTCGCAAAGGTCCAAGGCCTCAAGTCTCTGCTGAAGACAATCCGGTTGCATCAGCCGCGGAAGAAGAAGTCCCACAAGTTGCCACTCCCCTGTCCCACCAAGAAGCAGTTCTCGAGGAGAACGTGATTGTGACCGATCCTCCTGCTCGTCAAGTGGAGGTTGAACATCTTGCGGCTGCCACCACCAACACCACTGAAGCCACTGACGCTATCACGGCTGAAGCAAATGTGGAGCCCTCACCAACAAAAGCACCAGAAGTCAGCGAAGCCACTGATCCCACTGCTTCTGTTCCTGCGTCTGCTGCCGGTCCCCAATTCGACTATCATGTTGAGCACAGGCCTCAGGTATAGAAGCCAATCCCAAGATTGCCAAGGTTCCTAGGTCCTACATCAGCACCTGGCTACTTCAATATCAGTGGCTTTAGAGCAGACAACACATTCTTCAATAGCTCCAGGAACCCCTACTCCAGGGAAAGAATATCATCTGATCGGTTCTGGAGTTATCCGCAGCGAAGCTATTACTCATGCATTCTTTACAACCAAGGTCGCATCTTCCCACACAAGCGCCTTGACATTAAAGCAATAGCTGGTCTGCCCTGTCTGGAAGAAGCTCTGGATTGCTTCAAAGAGGTTGGACTGCTGCCGTTCATCACTGACCAAGAGCATTGGAATGAAGAGTTGCTGCTCCAATTCTATGCCACACTTCACATCCGCGGCTATAGCAGAGATCCGAAGACTTGGGTCCTAGAGTGGATGACAGGAAACATTCATCACGAAGCCAAAGCCTTTGACATCATTGAGCTCACTGGTTTGCCCACTCCTGGCGATCTCTACGAGCATGGCTGTCAGCTTCATAGTGAAGCTATTGAGAGCATCTTTCAGAAGACTGAACCTAATATGAGTCAGATGCTCAGTATGATGAAGCCATGGCCCCAAGATACTGCTTATCCCACGGAGTTCTTCGTTGAAGACCTTGAGTATCTGCCAAGAACCATTTATCACATCATAAGGCGAACTCTCTGGCCAATCAAAGGACATTCTCCCCATGACAAGCTGGAAGGTGCAATGAAGACTTTGGTCTTCTACATTCTTCATGGAAAATGCTTCAATACACAGGATTTCTTTAATCGCCAACTTGCTGCATCTGGCTTTAATCTGTTTGGTTTGAAGTTCTACGCCCCTTGGGTGATGCGGCTGATCAAACTTCACTCCGCCATCTCATATCAGCCCTTGGCCCGCAACCATCGGATCTTTTTGCCTGATGTGGATATGTCTATTGAAGCCATCTATCCTGAGCCTGCCAAGGAACCTCTCAGTCTTCAGAATGCAGAGCATCAAAGTTTCACTCAGAACGTTGAAGGCGTGGAAGCCGTAACTCGTGTGTATCCTTTGGCTGGCACTACACGTGCACCGCATCCTGCTCTCACTGAAGCCACTGACAGTACAACTGCTCCACGACCCAAGGAGCGCACTCGTGTTCTCAACGACCGAGAGCTTCTTGTGGCTCTTCATCAGAAACAGGATAGGCATCATGACTGGCTGAAGCGTCAGATGCAAAGCCTCTTGGTGGATGTTAATCGCATTCACAATCTTGCCACCAAGAATGCTTTTGTTGCCCATGAAACCTCTCGCCGCACATGGAAAGGGCTAACACTGATGTGTTCTGAAGATGATCTTCAAGAGGATGGCTTCACTGAGCGATTCAAGTTTGACTCCACACCTCCTCGAAGGGCAGTGCTGTGACAAACTCCATCCCTTGAAGACTCTGAGTTCTCTTCCTCTGCTGCAACTGTGAATGCCAGAGTGATCGAGGATGAAGACGATGCTACTTCACCGCCGCCTCCTTCAGCATGCTTCGACTCTGCTCCAAGCTCTTCAGCACCGCCAAACACCACCAACGACCCTGCTGCTTCACCTACTCCTCATGGGAACGAGTAGATGCTCTATGTCTTCAAACCTTTTTGGTCCTTACTGACAAAAGGGGGAGAAGCATATGAGGTTGATAGTCTTCAAGCGGGTCCATATGGGCGGGTGCTTTATATTTTGCTTCGTGCTTACAACTCTCGTTTTGCTACATTTGGTTCTTTGAGTTGTAACACTTAAACTCGATGGTCGTCTGCTACTTATTTTCCACCTCATGTGCAACGATAAATTCCGCACTTAGATCATTCTGCAGATGTCCATTTTCCATTATGCATGTCATTATCTTCATATACTTTCACATGCATAGTGGATTGTCATCATAAGTTGAAGTGGATCTCCACAAGTACAACCTGCCATGTGCATTTGCATTCCAAAAGCAAATTACTTATATGCACATCTTCAAGGGGAGCCCTTGCAACTTATGAAGACAATTCATTATCCTTTACAATTTCACAGATTATATTCCCCGTTGAAAACTTCAACTAGTTTATCATCAATCACCAAAAAGGGGAGATTGTAAGTGCATCTAGTGCCACCCCTAGTTGGTTTTGGAGTATTGACGACAAACCTAGTTGAGGGACTAATGTGTTTGTGAGAATTGCAGGATAACACAGGTAGAAGTCCCTCATTGATTCGGTTTTCCTACCAGAAATGACCCCTAAAAATGTATGAAGACATTGAAGTCAAAGGTGGTATATGAAGATATTCACATTGAAGACTATGACAAGAGAAGACACCACATGAAGCCTATGGACCTCGAAGACTTAGATCTTTCATAGTTCTCTTTCTTCTGTGTTGAGTCATAGGAACCACCGTACTATTAAGTGGGGTCCAAGAGAACCAGTCAGAATGACTGAAGTGATGCTTAAACAAAACCTATGTCTTCGAGTGAAGACTTTGAGAGCGAATCTTGTCCAGAGTCGGGCAAGTCAGCTTTGCTTGAAGCCCAAGTAAAGTTGCTGTGTGAGTTTGAAATTTGACTGTTGGAACACGTGTCAGTTCCTTAGTGACCCAGGGTCATTTCGGACAAATCAGGTCGGGTTGCCAAGTGGCTATAAATAGCCCACCCCCTACAAACATAAATGGTTGGCTGCTCAGATTCAGAGTACGGCTTTTGTCATTTGAGAGCAACCCACCTCGAAGCCTTTGAGAGAGAATTCCTTGCGAGGATAAAGCCCTAACCACCCAGAGCCAAAGAGAATTAGGCATCACTTAAGTCTTCTTGTCTGTGTGATCTGAAGACTTATTACACTTGAGGACTGTGCATCCTCCAGCTGGTTAGGCGTCGCGTTCTGAGCATCCAAGAGACATTGTGGATTGCCGGTGAACGAAGTCTGTGAAGGTTTGGGAGCCTATCTTGAAGACTTACCAGAGTGATTGGGCGAGGTCTGTGTGACCTTAGCTCAAGGGGAATACGGTGAGGACTGGGTGTCCTGAGCTGCGTGTTCAGGACTGGGTGTCCGGGACTGTGTGTCCTAAGGTTTAAATACCTAGCTGCCCTAACCAGACGTATAGTTGTCACAGCAACTGGAACTGGTCCAACAAATCATTATCTTCAGCGAGTCACTGGTTTCATCTTCCCTTCCCTTTACTTACTGTTACTCCTTGTGAAGTCATTGTATGTTCGCACTATCTTTTGTCTTCACTGAGTGACTGCGTGTTCTGTGTGGCTTCACAATATCTTCCTACCTGATCCTTACTACATTGCTGCTATTAGTCATTGTGCTTTCACTCTATTGAATACTTTACTATGGCTTGCCTAGTGTAGTCTACCTTCCGCTGCAGGGTAATAGGTTTATTTCTATCGTTTGTCTTCATAACTTCCACGTTTTGAAGACTTTCATAAAAATCGCCTATTCACCCCCCTCTAGTCGATATAACGCACTTTCAATATGTAGCTCGAGACTAATCATGTGGTGTGCTGTGAAGATAATACACAAACGATGGTTTAACTTGACAATAATGACGATTGTAGATCTTATTAAAATAGAGAAACGAATTCAAATGCTTTGACTTCACAACAATCATTATTGTAGATCTTATTCAAATAGAGAAACGAATTCAAATTTAGTTCATATTGAAGCGGTAGTATATACGTTTGGAATGCACTAAAACGTTCATTTGAGTACTAGGTTGCATGCATTATACACGTAGCGAAATATTTTAATTGAACATAACATGAATTCAAAGTTTAGAATTACATTTGTAGTGCGAATTGATTTGGTACAGTAAATGTTAGGCTTGTCCGGAAATTTCAAACCGCACCTTGTTAGCCCGAAATATTTATGATATATCTTTGTCTCGTTGTGCTCCGACAACTCCCTCAATCTCAACCCGCGCCTTGCAATTCCAAAATTACAACGCGTGGAAAAACTCCCACCTCCTGTGAAATCCCGACATGCGAAATGCCTGTGATACCCCTGAACCGAAAGAACCGCCTCAAATCGGTGGGGGTACTTTCGTAACTTACCTCACATTTCGGACAAGCGTGTCCCTAAGCCATGGTTCCCCACTCCCATCCCATCCGCCCACCCATTCATACACCGAGGCCGGGAAAACCCGCGAAGCCCCACACACTCCTCCATACGCCACCCATCCGGAGCCTCTTCCCCGACAACGTCGTCCACAGCAACACCTCGACGTCTCTCATCCACTGTACCGGATGAGGATCCGTCGTCGATCTGGTCGTCCAGCCGGTTCAGCCACCTCGTCCTCCACTTCCAAGGAGCAGCCCCGATGTTCCCCTCGTCTTTCGCGCCACCTCCATTCCAACATCGCCGTCTTCACCTACACCACCGGAAGACCATCATCATCACCGTTTCCTCGGATGAAGCTGCAGCCTAATTGGCGCCACCAAAGAGATTGTACACTAATCGCCACATTTTCTTCTTGATTCGATCTCACGGTGCTACCGGCGCTCGGTCCCGAGCCGACATGGCGCGGCTCCATTCACGGCGGCGTCACCGGCCACTTCCTCCATGGCGTCGCTCCCTCGGTGGCGGCGTCCACATCAGTAGGAGCTGTTGCTGCTTTAGCTCTCGCTTGCGCTGCTGCTCTGCTCTTGCTCTCGGTCCCCTGCCTGGTCTGTTCGTGCTCTTGCTCGCGCTGCTGCTCTCGCTCTTGCTCTTGCTTGCGGTGCTGCTCCGATTTAGCTACACTTCAATCGACTAAATTGACTTTTGGGTCAGTCGATTTTCAGGAGGTGGGGGGCTCGCCAGAGTTAAGGAAGAACCAGCCGCAGCGGGGAGGGGGGCTCGCCGGAGAGGTACCCTACTATCTATCATAGGGTTCAAGGTGGGGGCGGTGGTCGCCGGCAGTGGTGGGGCGGTGGCGTGGGGATCACCGGAGAAAAAGCTCGGCACGGGGGGGCTACGGGGATGGCCGGGGCGGCGGCGGACCGGCGGTGGGGAGTGTTTTTGGGGCGGTTGTTTGGCTGGTGGTGGCTGGCGGCTCAGGGGGGTGAAGGTTGAAGATGAACTACAGGCCCTTGATTTCGTTTCCAATGGCTGCAAAATCGACTGACCAGAGATGAAAAAGTCAGTCGACTGACATGTAGCCTAACCTCTAGTGCGTTCAGTTTCGACAGTAAAATTCAGTTTTGACAGCAAAATTCAGTTTCAATAGTTAAGTTTAGTTTCAACAGTTAAATTCAGTTTCGATAGTTAAGTTCAGTGATGAGAGGCTGATGTATACATCTAGCACTTTGTGGTTATGTATTTTACGTCATCTATTGGAGATGCTATTAGAATTCCACTCAGGTTAACGTTGTCTCTCTTGTCCTGCTTCAGCGTCGGCATCGTACAACTCACCGGAGCTGCTCCAACGACGAAACCCTCCATCACAGCGGAGCAGTACCTCGGGCTCCATCTCTAGACGCCTAAGATCTTCTTCCCCTCCTCCGACAGCCAAGTCATCCGGAGCATCCTCACCGGCCAGCCCAATCACACTGAGATCGACATGGCTTCGCCAAAGAGGTTGTACACTTGTTGCATACCTTTTTTACTCTACATGTTATATATATTGTCCACTGAGCACACGGAATAACGGGAAATACGATCATTTTATCCTACTATATGACAAGCAGTGAGGTACCAGGCAACTTAGCTATCCGTGATGGACTCTCTTGAACGCCATCATTATTTATCTCTGCGTGTTTGAGCTGTGCATTTGTCGATGGCCCTGGGAGTTGAGCTAGTAGGGCAATGGCCTGGGTCCAAAGTAAGAGAAGTAGCAAAAAACATTTTTTTAGTGTAGGCTTTTCCTTGCTCAAGCCTACCTACTGGAATCGCAGTGCTTGAAAGGAAAAGTGAATGAAAAACATAGGAATTGTAAAGTTTTGTATGGTACTACTTTTCATGAATTTGGTGCAAAGGAATGGTGCAAAGAAAAATTGTAGGATTTGCTCCTTTAGTGTCTCCTTGAAAGAAAAACCGTAGGAATTTTAATTTCCACTTGTCCAACTTTTCAAATTCCTATTCATGAAGCACAAGACTAAGAGATAGTAGCATAATAGCATTATAACCGTACATTTTCTTGTGGTTTGACTTAATCTCACCATGCTTCTTTGCATCCTGTGATCTTCCAATTCTTGTGAACAAAAGACCCAGATTGGCAGAAATCCTCTGTTTTTAAATTCTCTGTTTTGCACATGCATTCCTATCCTATTCCTGTCTATTTCCTATCCCTGCATTGTTAGAATCCTCAAATTCAAACAAGCCCTTACACAATTACTTCTATTACAGATATGTGTCAAAGAAAACCTTGTGTGGTTTGTCCTGCTCCTGCGGTGCTGTATTCCACCCCAGCTCAGCTACTCCAATGACGAAAGGGTTCACCACAGTAGGGATCCGCTCTCTAGACTATCTTTCGCCGCCTCATATCTTCTTCCCTGCCATCGGCAGCCACGACAACTGCATTACCATCATCAACTAAGCAGATGACCTTGAGGACTACATGGGTCTGCAAGAGAGGTCGCACTCTTTCGTGTCTGCTTACGTTATGCATCGCTTAATATGATGACATGCTACTTTATTGTCGTGTTCACCTATTAGACTCCGAGTCAGGTCCAAACTTATGTTGAAACTTGAGTTTTTAAATGGTTGTGGGGTACATATTGGGGCAACAATCTGTACTATTTGTCTACTATCTGGTTAATCTCGGGTGTCTACTATGAGTCTCATGTTGGGTGCAAACAAACATTAAAGGAGCCATTATCTGTATTTTTAACTATAGCTATTATCTGCCTACTATCATTGGTTTAGGGTCTATCAACAGTTTGCTACCATCACTCTAGATGTGTGCATGCACTCCTTACATAATCTCACTATGTTTTATTCCTATGCATGTCAGTTATTGTACACAATGGAACTGAACATGTAGAGCAAAAGAGACGAGCCTTGTGTGGCAATAAAATTTCATGCAGACGTCGCTCCATGGTGGGCGCAAAGGCAGCCCCCCTCCACCCATTTTGGATCGTAATCAAGAGGAAGATAACTGTTCTGAGGGGGATTCAGAAGCAGAAGATCACTCCTATTTACCCCATGAGGTCTTCGCTCTAACTTGGCATGCTGATGTTGGTTATATCATGCATATGGTGCCTTGCATTGCTTACTTTATACATCAAATATGTCAACTGCTTAGTTTATACATGCTTTGTGTGAATGCCATCTGTTTAGTTTATTCATCGTTTATGTGAATTATGCAATGCCATCTTGTTTAGCCAGGCATCATATATGTGAATTTTGCAATGCCATCCTGCTTAGCCAGTCATCTTATATGTGAATTATATCAGGCCATCCTTTTTTTCGTTGTGTATTACATTTGTCAACAATGTTAGTACATTGAACTACTCTACGTGTGCATCAGCCATTTGACATGGTGATGGAAAATTCTGGAGTGAAAACAAGGTCTTCAGAGAAGACTATACTATCTGACGAAGCGCATATCTCGCTGGTTACGGATAGCTCCTCATAGGAGGATTCAGAGACCGGTGAACAGTCCTATCCCCCCCCCGAGGTGTATGCTCTAATTAACTTGGCAGGGTTATGTTGCTCATATCGTGCATATGGTGCCTTGCATTGCGATGTCACTTGATTAGTTTAGACATTCTTTGTGTGAATGCCACATCACTAGTAGAAAACAGGGCTTTGGTCCAGGCCGGGTCAGCCCATTAGTCCCGGTTCAGTGTAGAACCGGGACCAATGTGGGCATTGGTCCCGGTTTGTGAGCCCAGGGGGCCGGCTGGGCCATGTGGGCCATTGGTCCCGGTTCATCTAGACCTTTTGGTCCCGGTTGGTGGGATGAACCGGGACCAATGGGCCTCGCTCCTGGCCCACCACCATTGGTCCTGGTTGGTGGCTTGAACCGGGACCAAAGGCTCCCCTTTAGTCCCGGCTCATGTCACCAACTGGGACCAATGAGGTGCCTATATATACCCCTCGCTCGCGAGCAGAGCACCCCAGTGCTCTGTTTTTCTCTGGCCGAGGGGGAGAGGGCTTTGTGGTGCTCTAGCTCACCTCCTATGCACATGAGGTGTTCGATGGAATGCTCGAGCCACACTACTTAAGCTTTCTCCTCTCGAAGCTCGACCTCCAAGCTCCATTTTCCTCGAGATTTGTCTAGATTTAGCGGTCCGTCACGCCCCGTCCCCGTCTTCACCGCCGTCGATCACCCGCGCCGATCTCATCACCGACACTACCGTGGTGAGCCTCTTGTTCTTATATTCTTTCTGAAAGGAAAAATATTCTTACTTGTATGTTTAGATAGATACTTGTGTCATTTTCTTACATTTATTATTGCATCTTATATAGTGCGATGGTTTTGGTATCCGCCCCCGTCGGCCCTCGTCCTGTCTATGATTCGGATGTGGTATGTATATTATCTTTATAACTATTGGTTCATTTATTGTTTATGAAAATTATGCCGACCAACGTGACATAGATTTTATTTATCTAGGATGTATGTGAATCGGAAATGCCAACCGACCCTGTTGTCGAGAGGTTAAATTTAGTTGAAGAAGAAAACAATTTGTTGAAGGAAAAAATAAAAAAAATTGAGGAGGAGAAGATGATATTGGAGTTGCATGTTGCGGATGTCGTCGATGATCACAAGATCAAGATGGATGCAATGCGCTTGAAGATTAGAAAGATTAGAAAATATTCCATTCATACCGAGGCTTGGTATCATTATGCCGTTGGATCAATTGTTACCTTGGTTGCGATTATGATCGCATTTGTTTTCGCATTGAAATGTTTTACATAGTTTCAATGTATGGTTTAATTAATTAGATGCTCTGGAGAGCTATATGTTGTTAGATGAGAACTATGTATGCACTTCGGTTTTAATGTGATGATGAACTTCTATTAATTTGGACACTTAATTATATATAATGCACGCAGATGAACCGGCAATGGATGTACGGTGACAGACACACCCGCGAGTACATTAAGGGCGTGTATGAGTTTCTCGATGCGGCTGAGGCAAACAAGCAGAATGGTTTTATGTGTTGTCCATGCACTGAATGTGGGAATACGAGGTCTTACTCTAACCGGAAAATCCTTCACTCCCACCTGCTTTACAAGGGTTTCATGCCACACTATAATGTTTGGACGAGGCACGGAGAAATAGGGGTTATGATGGAAGACGGCGAAGAAGAAGACTATGATGACAACTATGTGCCCCCTGAATACGGTGATGCTGCAACGGGGGGAGCTGATGAAGATCAAGAGGAACCAGACGATGTGCCCAATGATGCTGCAACGGGTGAAGCTGCTGAAGATCAAGAGGAAATAGACGATGTGCCTGATGATGATGATCTCCACCGGGTCATTGTCGATGCAAGGACGCAATGCATTAGTCAAAAGGAGAAGCTGAAGTTCGATCACATGTTAGAGGATCACAAAAAAGGGTTATACCCCAATTGCGAAGATGGCAACACAAAGCTCGGTATCGTACTTGAATTGCCGCAGTGAAAGGCAGAGAATGCTGTGGCTGACAAAGGATTTGAGAAGCTACTGAAAATATTGAAGAAGAAGCTTCCAAAGGATAACGAATTGCCCGACAGTACATATGCAGCAAAGAAGGTCGTATGCCCTCTAGGATTGGAGGTGGAGAAGATACATGCATGCCCTAATGACTGCATCCTCTACCGCGGTGCATACAAGGATCTGAACGCATGCCCGGTATGCGGTGCATTGCGGTATAAGATCAGACAAGATGACCCTAGTGATGTTGACGGCGAGCCCCCCCAGGAAGAGGGTTCCTACGAAGGTGATGTGGTATGCTCCTATAATACCACGGTTGAAACGTCTGTTCAAAAACGAAGAGCATGCCAAGTTGATGCGATGGCACAGTGAGAACCGAAAGAAATATGGGAAGTTGAGAGCACCCGCTGACGGGTCGCGGTGGAGAAAAATCGAGAGAAAGTACTGGGATGAGTTTGCAAAGGACCCAAGAAATGTATGGTTTGCTTTAAGCGCGGATGGCATTAATCCTTTCGGGGAGCAGAGCAGAAATCACATCACCTGGCCCGTGACTCTATGTATGTATAACCTTCCTCCTTGGATGTGCATGAAGCGGAAGTTCATTATGATGCCAGTTCTCATCCAAGGCCCTAAGCAACCCGGCAACGAAATTGATGTGTACCTAAGGCCATTAGTTGAAGAACTTTTACAGCTGTGGAATGAAAATGGTGTACGTACGTGGTATGAGCACAAACAGGAGGAATTTAACCTTAAGGCGTTGCTGTTCATGACCATCAATGATTGGCCCGCTCTCAGTAACCTTTCAGGACAGACAAACAAAGGATACCACGCATGCACGCACTGTTTAGATGACACTGAAAGTATATACCTGGACAAATGTAGGAAGAATGTGTACCTGGGCCATCGTCGATTTCTTCCGACCAACCATCAATGTCGAAAGAAAGGCAAGCATTTCAAAGGCGAGGCAGATCACCGGAAGAAGCCCGCCATGCGCACCAGTGATCACGTGCTTGCTGTGGTCAATGATTTACACTACGTAATCTTTGGAAAGGGTCCTGGTGGACTAGCTATTCTGAATGATGCTGAGGGACACGCACCCATGTGGAAGAAGAAATCTATATTTTGGGACCTACCCTACTGGAAAGACCTAGAGGTCCGCTCCTCAATCGACGTGATGCACGTGACGAAGAACCTTTGCGTGAACCTGCTAGGCTTCTTGGGCGTGTATGGGAAGACAAAAGATACACCTGAGGCACGGGAGGACCTGCAACGTTTGCACGAAAAAGACGGCATGCCTCCAAAGCAGTATAAAGGTCCTGCCAGCTACGCTCTTACGAAAGAAGAGAAAGAAATCTTCTTTGAATGCCTGCACAGTATGAAGGTCACGACTGGCTTCTCGTCGAATATAAAGGGAATAATAAATATGCTAGAGAAAAAGTTTCAGAACCTAAAGTCTCATGACTGCCACGTGATTATGATGCAACTGCTTCCGGTTGCATTGAGGGGGCTTCTACCGGAAAACGTCCGATTAGCCATTGTGAAGCTATGTGCATTCCTCAATGCAATCTCTCAGAAGGTGATCGATCCAGAAATCGTACCATGGCTAAGGAGTGATGTGGCGCAATGTCTTGTCAGTTTTGAGCTGGTGTTCCCACCATCCTACTTCAATATCATGACGCACGTCCTAGTTCATCTAGTCGACGAGATTGTCATCCTGGGGCCCGTATTTCTACAAAATATGTTCCCCTTTGAGAGGTTCATGGGAGTCCTAAAGAAATATGTCCGTAATCGCGCTAGGCCAGAAGGAAGCATCTCCATGGGCCATCAAACAGAGGATGCTATCGGGTTTTGTGTTGACTTCATTCCTGGCCTTAACAAGATAGGTCTCCCTAAATCGCGGTATGAGGGGAGACTAACTGGAAAAGGCACTCTTGGAAGAGACTCAATAATATACAGGGACGGATATTCTTGGTCTCAAGCACACTACACAGTTCTACAGAACTCTACCTTGGTGACCCCGTATGTCGATGAACACAAGAACAGTCTGCGCTCCAAACACCCGGAGCAGTGCGACGACTGGATTACATGTGAACACATCAGGACTTTTAGCAGTTGGTTGGAAACACGTCTCAGAGGTGACAACACTATTTGTGATGAGTTGTACTTGTTGTCCAGGGGACCATCTTTGACTGTATTGACTTACAAAGGATACGAGATAAATGGGAATACATTTTACACGATCGCCCAAGATCAAAAGAGCACCAACCAAAACAGCGGTGTCCGCTTTGATGCAGCAACCGAGAGCGGAAAGGATACATATTATGGTTACATAGTGGACATATGGGAACTTGACTACGGACCTGATTTTAAGGTCCCTTTGTTTAAGTGCAAATGGATCAATCAATTAGGCGGCGGGGTACAGGTAGACCCACAGTACGGAATGACAACAGTGGATCTGAAAAATCTTGGGTACATTGACGAACCGTTCGTCCTAGC
Source organism: Triticum urartu (assembly GCF_056163025.1). NCBI lineage: Eukaryota > Viridiplantae > Streptophyta > Magnoliopsida > Poales > Poaceae > Triticum > Triticum urartu. The sequence goes on along the minus strand of NC_141875.1, from coordinate 105,705,389 downwards.
CAATGATTTGGCACAGGTTATCTATGTGAAGGACATGTCTACCAAACCGAGAAAAAGAAAAGATAAGGAAGCGAATACATCATACGATGAGCCAAAGCGCCACATAGTTCTTTCAGGAAAAAGGGACATCCTGGACGGCAAGACAGACATGTCTGAAGATTATGAAAAGTTTCATGAAATTCCTCCCTTCAATGTCAAGGCTGACCCAAGCATCATGATAAACAATGAAGATTATCCATGGTTACGGCGCAATAAGCAAATGACACAAGCGAAGAAAAAGTGAAGACTTTCTCCCGCAACTTTGTAACACATGAACATGCTACCATTGTCCGTTTTGTACATGCACATGCTATGTAGGTGAAATTATGATACCATCCCAACTTTCAACTTTTTCAGAGTTCATTTGAAATGCTTTCATGTCTTATGGTTCGGCCCTCATAATACCATGACCATTAGTCCCTGGCCCATGCCAACTTTCAAACCGGGACTAAAGGGTTGGTCCTCGTTGCGGGCCGAGTTTAGTCCGACCTCGCCAACCGAAGGGGGCTCACACCGGTTTATAAGCCCTTCCCTCTCTGCCTTGTTGAGCTCCTCTCAAAGTGAAAATAGATGCCCTAATAGAGAAAAGTTTAACCTAAATTCATAGTGAATTTCTCTGAAATTCATAGAAATTTACTAGGAATTTAGGTTGAATTTTCTCTATAAGCGCATCTATTCTCATTTTTTTAGTAAGTTAATCACAAACTTGTGACTCAAACAATTTTCAAAGAATTCAAATTTTAACTATTCAAATTTGAAAACTAATGGCACTAACAGAAAGTTTACAATTTTTCTAAAACTAATGGCACTAACAGAAAGTTTATAATTTTGCTAACCTAAAAGCAAACAGAATTAAAAATTAAAGCAAAAAACAAAAGAAAATAAATAATGCAAAAAACAAATCAAAAAAATAGGAAAAAACTATTTTATAGTAAAGTTAATCACAAAATAAAATAAATAAAGCAACAAAGGAAACAAAAAAACTAAAAAAGTGTTTTGAAATTTGAAAACTAATGGCACTAACAAAAAGTTTATAATTTTTCTAAAACTAATGGCACTAACAGAAAGTTTATAATTTTGCTAACCTAAAAGCAAACAGAATTAAAAATTAAAGCAAAAAACAAAAGAAAATAAATAATGCAAAAAACAAATCAAAAAAACAGGAAAAAACTATTTTTGTAGTAAAGTTAATCACAAAATAAAATAAATAAAGCAACAAAGAAAACAAAAAAAACTAAAAAAGTGTTTTCAAATTTGAAAACTAATGGCACTAACAGAAAGTTCATAATTTTTCTAAAACTAATGGCACTAACAGAAAGTTTATAATTTTGCTAACCTAAAAGCAAACAAAATTAAAAATTAAAGCAAAAAACAAAAGAAAATAAATAATGCAAAAAACAAATCAAAAAAATAGGAAAAAACTATTTTTATAGTAAAGTTAATCACAAAATAAAATTTGAAAACTAATGGCATTAACAAAAAGTTTATAATTTTTCTAAAACTAAAAGCATAAAGAATTAAAAAATAAAGCAAAAAACAAAAGAAAATAAATAAAGCAACAAAAAAATGCCACCTACTGGGCCACCACGGCCTGAATACGACTAGAAACCCTACCATGGGCCAGGATTCAGGCCCGCAGCAGGCCCAGTAGGCCCACAGGCATTGCAGTGACAGATTAGGCCTGAAAGCCTGCAGTTGAGAGGAGCTCGGGAGGGTGGGCGCAGCAGCGCTTATAAACCACTCCCGAGCCCTCTCAACTAGCGAGGTGGGACTAAACTTTTGGGCGCGGGGCAGCACAAGGCCATTGGTCCCGGTTGGTGCCACCAACCGGGACTAAAGGGGGCATTGGTCACGGTTAGTGGCACCAACCGTGACCAATGCCCCCCTTTAGTCCCGGTTGGTGCCATCAACCGGGACCAAAGGCCGCCGCTTCCCGCCCTTTGGGCTGCTGAAAAGAGGCCTTTGGTCCCGGTTGGTGGCACCAACCGGGACTAAAGGGGGGCATTGGTCCCGGTTGAAGCCACGAACCAGGACCAATACCTTTCCTATATAACCAAACACTTAAGAAATTTCCCCCACCCGCCATTCTTCTCTCCAACGCCGCCAGGCTGCTGCGCTGCTCCTCGACGCCGGCCCCTGCCCCGATGTCACCGTCGCCTCCCCTAGCCGCCCGAGGTCGCCGTCGCCGCCCGCTCGCCGTCGCCCGTGCCCTCGCCCGACGCCGTCGCTGATCGCCGCCCTGCCCCGACGCGCGTCGCGCGCCCCAGCCCGCGCGCCCCCGTCATCGCCGTCGCCCTGCCCCGCCCCATTCCTCGCCGTCGAACACGCGCCCCCTGCCCCGTCGCCGTCCTCGCCGCCGAACCCGCACCCCTGCCCCTCCCTTGGTCCGGCCGGCGCCGCCCCTCCCCAGTTCCTTTTTTCATATATTATATGCTTGTTTTTTCAGATTATATATATATATGTATATATGTGAGTATATGTATTGTGTATGCTGCTTCTTTTCAGATTTTTTTTCATACATATAATGATTTGTATTTTGCTTTTTTATAAAAATGTATATATGTTTGTATGTTCTGTGTGTATATATGTTCATATATGCAAAAAAGTTAGATTTATATATTTAGAAAAGGATTATCTATATATGTTCTCTGATTTAGTACATTTTAGGTTAGTTTCATTTTTAGTAAAGTTTTATATATTTAGGAGAGGAAAAGGAAAATAACAAGAAGAAAAAGGAGAAGAAGAGGAGAGGAAGAAAAGGAAGAGGAGAAGAAGAAAGGGATAGAGGAGAAGAAGAAAAAATAGAAAAAATTTCTATTTTTTCTTCTTCTCCTCTATTCCTTTGTTCTTCTCCTCTTTTTTTTCTTCTTTTTTTTGTTCGATCTTCTCCTCTATTCCTTTCTATATGCAAAAGTTACAATTTTAGAAAAGTTTTATATATGCAAAAGTTACAATTTTAGAAAAAGAAGGATAGGAAAGAAGAAAATAAGAAGAGGAAAGAAAGAAGAAGAGGAGAGGAAAAGAAGAGGAGAAATAAATAATTAAGAAGAAGAAAAAAGAAGAAAGAAGAGGAGAAGAAGAAAGGAATAGTGGAGAGGAAGAGAAAATAAAATATTCTATTTTCTCTTCCTCTCCACTATTCCTTTCTTCTTCTCCTCTTTTTTTTCTTCTTTGTTTCTGCGATCTTCTCCTCTAGCTATTCCTTGCTTCTCCTCTTTTTTCTTCTTCTTCTTCTTCTTCTTCTTCTTCTTCTTCTTCTTCTTAATTTTTATCGGGAACGAGGGTGTCGAGTATCGCCGAGGGGTCGAGGGTCGGGAACTAGGGTAGAGGGTCGAGGGTCGTTAAGGGGTCAAGGGTCGAGGGTTTCAGGTTCGAGGGTTCGAGGGTTCTATAGGGTCTAGGGATCGAGGGTCGAGGGTTCCAGGGTCGTCTAGGGGTCGAGGGTTCCAGGGTCGTCGGAGGGTTCGAGGGGTCGAGGATCGCCGAGGGGTCGAGAGAGGTTTCCTAGTGTCAAAGTATTGAAGAAATCCATGGCTTCATCATTAGCCGGAAGTAACCAGGGCATGACGAAGTCCTCCAAAGTTATTTTGGAATGGTGTCCCGGATAGGATAATTTGCCTTTTTGTATGAATTTCAGAAAAGGCCTTCCAAATAACGATATTTGGAAGGTGTTGCTGAACTTTGTACCAAAAAGAGAATTATCTTATCTGGGACTCCGTTCCAAAATAATTTTGGAGAGCTTCGTACCATCATGCACATGTTACTTTCGCCTAATGATGAAGACATGGTTTTGTTGAATCCTTTGACACTAGGCAACCTTCCGACCGCTCGACGATCCTCTCGAACATGAGAGGAAGAACAGGATAAAAAAATAAGAGGAAGAAGAAAAAAAAGAGGAGAAGAAAGAATAGAGGAGTTCTTCTCCTCTATTCTTTATTCTCCTCTTTTTTTCTTCTTCTTCCTCTTTTTTTATCGGGAACGAGGGTCGTCGAGGGACATATAGATGTAGTGTCGTTGTTGTCGATATATACCCCCTCCCAATAGCTTCAACACGGGGGGGGGGGGGTCGAGGCCACTAATTAATATATATGATTCCTTACTATGATTAGGTAGCTAGTTCTACGTTTGGCACTAATATATCCATGTCATGTTTGAATAATAATTGCCATGTTGTAAATATTTGTAGAAACTATGGACACCACCCTAGACGAAGCAAAAGAAGCATTGTTGAGGGACATAATCGCAGAAGGAAGTGATGCCGTCTCGTTGTTTCTCAATGACACCGATGGTCTGGAAGGAGAGGGTGAACAAGCTGGCTATGGTGACCTAATGCCGGTGCAAGAAGAAGAACATGAGGACGGCTCCGGTGACCCAATGCCGGTGCAAGAAGGAGACCGTGATGACGGCTCCGGTGACCGAACCGAGTTCGGCCAGGTATATATATTAGTTAAGCCTGTGCTGACTAGCTGATTGATGTATTCATTGTTTTGGTATGTACACATATTAATTAAGTCTTTGTTCTTTTTTCTAGCCCTCCGGATCGAGCACAACTTCGGTAAAGAGACGAGGCCCGAAGAAAAAGTTGAGCTCGGATGAAAAGTTTGAGATCATAGCAATCGCGCCCGACGGCCAACCGATTGAACCCCTCCGGACAAAGAGCGCATTTGTTGCTCAGTGCGGGGTTCTGGTTAGGGATAAGATCCCGATAAGCATCCAGCAATGGTTTAAGCCGGCTACAGAAGACCCTGAGGTGTCGTATGTCAATGATATGCAGAAAAATGATCTTTGGACTGAGCTGAAGTCAAATTTCACCCTACCGCCAGAGGATAATCCAGAGAACCCAGTTAAAGAGCAATTAATCAAGTCTTTTGCTCTTAAGAGGATGGCAGAACTATTCAGGAGGTGGAAGAAAGAGCTGAATAAGTTTGTCGAAAATAATGAGACACCAGAATTCAAGGGCAGATATGAGAAGATCAGAGATCACTGGCCCGCATTTGTGGCCCACAAGACATCGGAAAAGAGTAAGAAGATGTCGGCGACAAACAAGAAAAATGCTGCGAAGAAGATGCTTCACCATCGCACGGGGTCAGGTGGCTACCTCGTAGCCCGGCCTAAGTGGGCCAAGACTGAGAATGATCTGGTTGATAAAGGGATCGAACCAGAGACAATTAGCTGGCCAGACCGTTGCCGGACTTGGTTCTTCGGGGCTGGCGGAACCTTGGACCCTGTAACAGGGAAGTGCATTTGGACGAACGATCAAATGGACATACCAGTCAGGAAGCTTAAGCAGTATGTCGAAGCAGCGCAACAAGGGAAGTTCTTTCAAGACAGAGAGAACGAAGAGCTCACAATGGCCCTCGGGAATCCTGAGCACCCTGGACGGACACGAGGCACGCCAGGCTCCATTCCGTGGAAGGTTGGGTTTCCGAACGCAGGCGGTTACAAATCCCATGAGAGGAGGAAAAAAATGCAGCAGGCCCAAATGCAGGCGCTGCAAGCAAGGGTAGACGCGATAGAGGGACGAGAAGCAAATAGCAGCAAACGTACTGCCGAAGCCTCCCCCGAAGCTACCCCGCCATCTCAGCGCAGAAGCAGCGTGGCTTCCACCGAGCTACTTCAGCCGGAGCATGCCTTGATGGCTCCTGCCACCTATCCCGTGGATGCTATCACGGAGTCTCAAAATTGCCACCTGATGACGCAATGGATGAATTTGAAGGTCAAGGAGGCTGTTGGCTCTGTTTATCCTACTGAACCCGGCGCAACTTTTCACTGCCGGCCGATTCCAGAAGGATATGCTAGGGTGATGGTGGATGAAATAACAGAGGGATTTGAGGACCTCCAGCTTGACCACCCTACCGGTGAAGGGGAGACTCGGCTGGGGTCTGCTCTGAAGACTCCATGCCTATGGCGGAAGGAGCTCATCAACCTTCCGAACTGGACGCCTCCACCTCCTCCTCCTCCGGTGAGTCAGGGCACTCTGCCTCCTCCACCGCCTCCTCCTCCGGCGAGTGACGATCAGGGCCCTCGGCCGGCTCCTTCTCCGGCGCGTGGCGGCACTCCGCCTCCTTCTCCGCCTGCGCCGACGCGCCCGAGCAGCCAGCCTCCTCCTTCTCCGCCTCGTCAGTAAGGGCGGAAGAGACCTGCCGCTGCTCCAGCTGCTCTGGCGCGTCGTGGTCCTTCTCCTCTGCCTCGTAAGCAAGTAAAGAAGACAACCGCTCCGTCTGCTCGGTCGGCGTCTAGCAGTACAACCAGAGCCGGGAGGACATACAAATTCGGTCCTTCTCTGAAGACTCCAAAGAAGTTACCATATGAGAGGACCCCGGAGGAGAACGCCAAGATTGCGCGAACCGAAGTGGATGACTGGTTTCAAGGGTTAAGAGCAAAGAGACATCCACCTCCGGAGGAGAAGGTAGATCCGGTGAAAGTGAAGCGCACTCTGGCTGCCCTGGCAAAACCACCCAAGTCTCCGCCGAAAGGCAACTATGAGCGCATTATTGCAAAGACATGGGCCGAAGCGGAGCGGTCGGGAAGTACAGTCAGTGATCAAAGGCTGAAAGAATGACGAGCAGCTGGGAAACAAATTGACCAGCTCGGCGAACAAGCGAAGCAATCATGCCCCCCCTCAAGCTGCCTAGCGACATCGTTGATCTAAGGATGGTGCCCGGTTATGGCAATGTTGACGATTACCTGCCCGACGATGTACATTATGATCCCATGGAGGTGTAGATACACAGATACGAGTACGGGAAGCCCCTCCTCAAAGATGAAAAATCTTTAACAACGATGATGCGAAGATTACATGATTGGTACTTGAAAATCTACAGAGAGTCTGGGGGGAGGAGTACTTTGTATGCGAGAGTTAAACCGGAGCATGACCTCGTTGGAATTGAACTGTTGCCTATTCCATTTGAGGAGTTCTATCAGTTTTTCAATCAATTGGCCCTCGATAAAACAACGATCACCTGCTACTATCTGTAAGTACTACTACTTCTTTCATTAAGTCTCTCTATATAGCTCATCTCTTTCATTGCATGTATTTATAATTATCCTCACTATATTATGCAGAATGAAGATCGCCGAACTGAAGAAAAGACAAATCGGTGATATTGGGTTCATTAACACATATCTCATAGATGCAACTGAGGTTCAACATCGTCCTAGAGATACCGAGGCCAACTTGATACGATCATTCAAAAAAAATGAAAACAAAGATATAATACTCTTTCCTTACAACTTCAAGTGAGTGTTACTGTCTTGTGCATATTCGGTTTCCCTTATATATTAGTCCAGGTTATAGTAATGTAATTGATGAGTTATGCATGCGTGTGCAGTTTCCACTATATTCTCCTAGAGATTAGGCTTGAGCAGGGAGTAGTAACCATCTTGGACTCTAAACGAAAAGATCCCCAGGAGTATGCGGACATGACTGAAATCCTCAAGAAGTAAGTTAAATCGATCATTATCTACCATATCAGCAACTTTGTTCATTTCCTGATATCAAGTAATTGTTTTCTTTGTCTGGCAGGGTTTGGAGAAAATTCACCAGAACAGTCCCGGGACTGCCGAAGGAGCTGGAATTTAGACACCCGAAAGTAAGTACTATAGTAGCATGTTCCGCGCATCTCCTAGTGATTCAAGCGCTAGTTTCATCAATACCATTTAGCATTCTTGCTTATCAGTTTGATTGACCTCTATTTCTTGTAAAGTGGTTGTGGCAGGAAAAAGGGAATGATTTCTGTGGATACTACGTCTGCGAGTCCATCCGCCACATGACCTGTGAGTGGGGCGGGTACTCTGACGAACAATATGAAGTACGTAAATAACAACATTCACAATTTTATTTTATTACCATCATTTGTATTGAGTTTCATTCATTCATATATATATGTATTGACCCCCTTCTTCAAATTAGATGTTTCGGAAGCGGGATGAACTCCTAGCACCAGCTCGCATGCGAGCAATTCAAGAGGAATTGGCGGCATTCTTTCTTGACCAAGTGATCGCTGAAGACGGAGAATACTATGTGGACCATGAGTCCGTATGATTATATTTGTAAGAGATAATTATTGTATATATGTAGCCGGTAGTGTCGGATAGATATACGAGAACTTGTTGTTCGACCAATCTCTCGGAGAAGGAGAGGTGGTCGATATCACTTCTCTCTGTATGCATATATGTTCATGACGATCTTCTGTTTCCTTCGTTTGCTTACAAGCTAACTAGCATGTCTAGTCCTCTCTATACGTATGTATAGTACGTAGCGTCGACCAAGCACGGACATAAGAGAGGACACTTCTCTCTATTAATTATAGATAGCTAACACAATATATGAAACACCTAAATTAACCCCCCAAAACCCCCAAACCCCCCCCCCCTTTCAAAAAAAACAAAAACCCCAGCCACAGAAATGCTGACGCATGGATGCCTATTGGTCCCGGTTGGTGCCACCAACCGGGACCAAAGGGTCTCCTTCCTGGGCTCCGCGCATAGGCCACGTGGAGGGCCTTTAGTCCCAGTTCTGGATTGAACCGGGAGTAAAGGGGCAGGGCATTAGTACCGACACTTTAGTCCCGGTTCAAGAACCGGGACTAAAGGCCCTTACGAACCGGGACAATAGGCCCTTTTTCTACCAGTGCATGTTTAGTGTCTAATTACCATATATGTGAATTATGCATTGCCATCTTGTTGCAAGACATTATATATGTGAATTATGCAATGCTATCTTGTTGCAAAGGCATTATATATGTGAAGTATGCAATGCCATGCTGTTGGGCCAATCATCATGTATGTGAATTATATCATGCTATCATTTTTTTGTATTACATGTTCCATTTGTCGACAACGTTTGTATATTCAACTACTCTTCCTGTGCATCAGCCATTTGAAGCAGTGATGGAAGTATCTGGAGTGAAAACAAGGTATTCAGAGCACACAATGCTACCTGCTGAAGCAGACATCTTGCTGGATACAGAGAGGTCCTCAGAGGAGGATTTAGAGACTGATGACCAGTCCTATTTCCCCCCTGAGGTCTATGTTCAAACTTGGCAGGGTTATATTACCCATGTCATGCATGTTTTCTTGCATTGCTTAGTTTTTACATCATATATGGATTGCCATCTGCTTACTTGCTTACTATATAAATCATATATTTGAATTATATCATGCCATCATGTTTACATACACAACATCTATCTGAATTATGGCATGGCGACCCATTTAATAAAGACATCATATAGTTATATAATCTCATCCTGTTTAGTGTTTACAGTCATCATATTTTGAATTATGTCATTCTATCCAGGAATTATATCATGCTATCATGTTTCCATAGGCGGCATGTATGTGAATTATGGCATGCCAACCTATTTAATAAACACATTATATAGTTATATCATGTCATCCTGTTTACATAGTCATCATATTTTGAACTATGTCTTTCCATCTTTTTTAGTTAGCCATCATAATGTGAAATTGTATCATGCTATCCTGTTTAGTTAGCGATCATATATATGAAATTCTGTCATGCTATCCTGTTTGGTTAGAAAACATAAATGTGAATTATTTCATGCCCTCTTTTATTCCCCACTATCCATTGCACCTGTCTATCATACAATGTCTATACATTCTACTTTTCTTGTTTATCAGCCATTTGAATTGGAGAGGGTGATGGAAGTATCTAAGGGAGTAACAACACGGTCTTTAGAAAAGATAGTGCTACCAGTTGATGCAGATAGAACCACGGTTGTACTTGCCCAAGAACCAGCCCCACCACACATAACCTAGACTCTCGCAGATTTTACCTCTACCTAGTTGGACAGAGAACCAGCTACACCCCTTCTAACCCCAACCCCAGCAGATAGTAACCCAGTTCCAGTTGACACAACACCGTCTCCACCACATAGCACCCAAACACGAGCAGTTAGTAAGGGAACTGCAGTGCCCAAAGCACGAGGACCACCATTCCGAATCCCAACTCAACGCTTAAAGGAGAAGAAGAATTGTTCTCAGGTCAGGTTCTGTAGCTATGGTTCATACTCCTTTGGTCTTGCATCACTGTATTTACTCTGACCAACTATTTTCAAATTTGAAGGATGGAATAAAAACTCCAATGGCGCAACAGGTATGTTTTAAACTTGTTTCTTTAACTGGTTTGCTGTTGTAACTTGCTCTATATTGATTTTAGTTTTAATTGAATAAACAATTATGTTCTCATGTCATGCACATTACAAGTGTCTCTATAGTTTCCCACACTTATATTCTGTCTATTCTGCTTTGTCTTGAACAAATATTATTTGAACTGTGTCTCTATCTTGATTTGGCAACAAAAAATAGAATGATATAGACCATAAAGTGACCATGGTAAACCTGTGACGTGTCTGCTTGTTTCTCTTTTAGAATGCGGACAAAATATTGGAGAACAATACCCTGTTATGCAATGGTTAAGGAAGTATTGCAGATAAGGTTCAAGATAGTGAGACATTCCTGTTGGTCTCCAAGAAAGATGATAAAAACTACCTTGACGATAGTGAGAGAACCCAGAAGTCATGTCTTGATGTAGTGTTCGAGTTACTGGCCACTACTGCTGGCACAAGCTCTTCGAACTCGTTGCCTGAATTAGTTCGTCTTCTTGAATCTCAGCTTCAAGTTGAAAGACATCGATCAGATGTGTTGCGACAGGAAGCTGAAGGACTGAGGAAGTCCCTGCAGAATTCAGATGCATACTTTCTGGTGCAACAGCAAGCGCTGGAGGATTTAAGCGCCAAACAAGAGAAAGTTAATAAGCTTGCTAAGCATCTTGCCAGCATTATGGGTACCCAGGATATTGTTTCTTGAGTTCTTCTGAAGTGGTTTCAGTTCTGGACTTGTTTTGCTGCGGCGTTTATTTGCACTGGTCGCCAACTTTGACAACCGGTGTATATGATATGCTGCTTTGTTCCCTATATTTGCACTGGTGGCGAACTTTGATGCCTAGTGGATGTAATATATGTAATAGCTGTGATAGCCTAGCGTAAGTTGCTTGCTTATTTATTTCCTTGTTGTCTTGTTTATTTGTTTGCTTGTAGTCAGTGCTGTTCTTTTTCCGCGGTTTGCTAGTGGCCGCAATAACCTATTTTTTAAAACTAGGCCACAATAACCATGGGCTACATATTTATTGTAGTGACACTGGGCCTTCTACGGGGCATAGAAACAATGGGCCTTCTATGGGCCGTATCATCAACGGGCGTTCTACGGGCCGTATCATCAATGGGCCTTATACGGGTCGTGTGATCGATTTCCCAAACAGGGGCCAATAACATACTGCTTTATGGCCATAAACGAGCTAGAGTTGGAATCGTCCATTCATGGGCCGACCATAATGGGCCGTCATTAATCTGACGTATTTGATGACGCTATGAAAACGGCCCAACGTATTAACGGGCCGACTGTAAGCATGGGCTGAATTTGGCCCATAAGCAGAAAATGACAGTAACGGGCCGTAAATAACCGAATGCTGGAAATGAGCCCAAGAATAAATGGGCCCTGAGAAGGCCGAAAGATAACATGGGCTGGAAACGGCCCAACGGAATAATGGGCCGTTAATGGGTATAAAGTGATACACTGTTCATTACGGGCCAGTTTTACCACGGGCCGTTAATGGGCCGAGGGTTACTAAGGGCCTCATATGGGCCAAAAGACGTCATGGGCCATACATGGGCTGGAAGTTAAAACAGGCTGGAATTATATTCGACGGCCCAGATGACGCTACTGGGCCTAATTCAGATAGGCCGTAAACGGGCCCTGGGTTAGCGGGCTGTAAATGGGCTATATGCGAACATGTCGTTAACAGGCTTGCCGTGGGCCGGCCCGCCCCCTTTTGACCAAGTCAAACCGGCCGACATTTTCATAGGAATGGGCCTCTGTTGGGCCGTGCCACGTGTCGATGTATCATAGGCGCTTTGGGTCCAATGAGTGGATGACATCTGTCCCAACGGTGAGCCGACACGTGTTTCCTCCAGGCAATGATGATTTTACACGTCGAAAATCCCCATTGGTCGGGCTGTTAACGGTTTATCGGATCCAAAACCGGACCCGATAGCTTAATGGTGTTCCGTTACGGTGGATGCCACATGTCAGTCACCCTTGACGAAAGCACTTCTGTGACGCGTGATTTATCGTCATGGAAGTGGACACTTCCGTGATGATAATTTTGGTAATGTCATGGAACACTTCTACGACAGCACAGGTGTAAGGGCATTTCCCTACTTTGTGTTTTGGATGATGATGACAACCCTTTGTTGGTCTAATCTTGTGCCTGTGCTTCAGGTTCTCGGTGGTTAGGCTTTCATCGGATAGCTATTCTCTCTGGAAGGAAAAGATCGAAGACAGAGGTTTTCTTCGCTTTTTATCTCTTTGGTCATAGGGAAACCGTACTATCAAGAGGGAATCCACATTGGAAAGAGTTGGGGGAATCTTTTCACGTACACTTTCCTCGCCCCTCTCTTGCCTTCCTTAGTTTTGAGAGAGAGCTCTTCCCTTCTTATCCTACTGCTTACTGTGGCTTCCCAGCGGTTGTACCGCTCTCTAGGAGTGGTTGTATCACTGGTTCTTGGTGCTTACCAATTTTGATCGAGCGGTTTTACCGCTGTTTCCGGGCAGTGGTACCGCCAACATGCTCAGCAATGACTAGGGCAGTTGTTCCGGCCAATTACCGCCCAAGTACCGGTCAGACTTCTGTTTTGATGTGGTACTCGGGCGGTGGTGGCCCAGTTGGTCCGGTCGTACCGGTACCACCCGTGCCCGGAGCGGTTCTACCGCTCAGGACTTAGCCGCCCCGAGCGCTCAAGGCCAAGCGGTTGCACCGGTCCTGTACCGCTCGACTACCACACTCAGGGGTGACTCCCTACTGTTTCTATGCGGTAGTTGAGCGGTGGCTAGGCGGTTGGTTCAATTGTTCTCTTAAACCGGTACTACCGCCTGGTAGGATTCTGCACATAAACCGTGAGTTTCGGTTGTAACGGGACAAGGAGCGGTTGTAGCGCTGCAGTACAGAAAATGCAGTAACGGTTGGATTTTTAGGTTGCTATATAAGGGAGCTTCTTCCACCTACCACACCTACCTCCGACCTCTCTCACTCCACCATTAATGCTACTCAAGCTCTTTTTCCCGATCTCTCTCTAGCCACTCAAACTTGTTGAATTGCTAGGGATTGAAGGAGGAGACCTAGATCTACACTTCCACCAAAGGATATTTACTTCCCCCATTTTTTCTTTTGTGGATTTTGTTACTCTTGGGTGTTTGAGCACCCTAGACGGTTGAGGTCACCTCGGAGCCTCATTCCATTGTGGTGAAGCTCCACGGTTCCGTTGGGAGCCTCCAATTAAGTTGTGGAGAGAGACCCAACCTTGTTTGTAAAGGTCCGTGAAAGGACATGCGGTGCCCCCATGTGTGGTTTTGGTAATTGATGACAATCTCTATGGACTAACAGTTGCCTTGAGTTATATTTGAAGCATTTCTCCATAGGATTGTCTTGAAGTCCATGTGTTGGTTTCAAGGAGTTTATGAGATGGACAAAGTGCTTTTCAAGGAATTATCCAAAGATTGGTCATGTGTGAGTTGAGATGGCCAAAGTGCTTTTCAAGGAATTATCCAAAGATTGGTCATGTGTGAGTTGAGCTTATCGCAAGCATGTCTTGAAGAAGAAGATTGTGTGATCATTCATGTTTACCTTCAAGACATCATCCAAATGAAGAGAGTTGGAAAGATTCAATGTTGATCAAGACAAAGTCAAGAGTGAATCAAGTTGATCAACTCACAAAGTGTAGAAGAAGTACCGAGAGGGATCAAGTGATCCCATGGTATGGTAAGCATTATCCATTACGCTTTGTGTACTAACACATGGTCTATGTGAGAGTTCTTTGTGGGTTTAGGTGTGTTTCCATGGTCTTGCGTCAAGAGGAAGATCTCATACAACCCATGGAGGATGACATCAAGTGGTGATCGTCATCAAGTTTGCAGTGTGCAAGTTCAAGTGGAGCAACTGGAAGAGTGGCTCACCCATAATGGAGTATGGGGAGAAATCAAGCTTGAAGCTTTCCGTCCATTGTGGTGTAAATGGAATTGTGAAGATGTTCCAAAGAGTGGCTCACCCATAGTGGAGTATGGGAGAGCAATCAACTAGTCTTCATCGAGCCAACACAATCAAGAAAGGTGGTCCAACTTGAGGAAGTCAAGATCGTCATCATCTAGCTCAAGTGAACTATGTGCAAGGCAAAGGTTTACCCTTGATAGGTTTTCTATTTTACCGGTCTCATAGTGGTAGTTGGGAGACCGGGTTGTAGGATCGATTGCCGTACTATCAAGGGGGGCTCTCTAGGGAGTAGCTTGATCGTATCATTAGTCGAGAGCTCAAACCATTGCATCCTTGCATCATCTTTCTTGGTTCTTGTTTGGTTCCATTTGTGAGTCTTATAGCTTATGGTCATCTTGATGACAAGCTTGAGTTCATCGAAAATGGAGTTCGCATGCATCTTCTATGATGTTTTCGGTGTTGGAGGTTTTACCGGTCTTATCCGAGGAAGGGTTCTCACCATTTTTTTTATGGTCCTTTTCTCATTTTCTTATTATTGATATTTCTCTCAAGATTGTCTTAGCCCTTGTTGTTAGCTTCCCAACAAACTTGGTTTCATTGAATTCGGAGCTCGTATGCGAAAGTTGTGGCTGTTTTGATATTGCCTGTTTTACAAAGAGAGGTTGTACCGCCCCATGGAGAGGTTGTACCGCTTGACCGGTACAACCGGTGTTTGGAGCGGTTGTACCGCTCCAGAATTGGTCCGGAGGTTGTACCGGTCATGTACCGCTCTACCACCGGACTAGTCTCTATTGTGGTGCGGTTGTTGGGTGGTTGTGGGCCGGTTGTACCGCTTATTGCCTGTTACCGGTTGTACCGGTGCTCATAGAGGTTGTACCTCTCCTATGTTATTCTGTACATAATGGGCAGATTCGTGGGGACCTATTCAAGGGGGTCTTCTTCCCCAATGGTTCCCTAACTCTTGAGCTCGTTTTTCCCCCATTGTTGACCTTCTTTGACCTTGCTAACTCTCAATCCATCCATGGATTCTTGCTCGTTTTTGAGGAAACGAGAGAGGAGATCTAGATCCACATTTCCACCAATCACTTTCTCCTCTATGTGAGGGGAACCCCTTGGATCTAGATCTTGGAGTTCTTGGTGTTCTCCTTCTTGTTCTTCCTCTCATTTTCCTCCTTAGCATTAGTTGCTCCGGTGGGATTTGAGAGAAAAGGACTTGGGCACTCCGTGTGCCCTTGCCATTGCTTTGGTGCATCGGTTTGAGTTCTCCACGGTGATACGTGGAAGTGAAGTTTGAGAAGCTTATTACTCTTGGGTGTTTGGGCACCCTAGAGCTTGTTCCTCTTGGGTGCCTTGGCGCCCTAGACGGTTGGTGTTGTTCGGAGCTCAATCATTGTGGTGTAAAGCTCCGGGCAAGCACCGGGGTCTCCAATTAGGTTGTGGAGATCGCCCCGAGCAATTTGACGGGTACCGGTGACCACCCCCAAGGGTTGCCAAAGTGTACGGGTTCGGTGACCGCCCCTAAGGGTTGCCATTTGTACGGGTTTGGTGACCGCCCCTAAGGGTTGCCATTTGTACGGGTTCGGTGACCGCCCCTAAGGGTTGCCATTTGTACGGGTTCGGTGACCGCCCTCAAGGGTCCCTTAGTGGAATCACGGCATCTTGCATTGTGCGAGGGAGTGAGGAGATTACGGTGGCCCTAGTGGCTTCTTAGGGAGCATTGTGCCTCCACACCTCTCCAAATGGAGATTAGCATCCGCAAGGGTGTGAACTTCGGGATACATCGTCATCTCTGCGTGCCTCGGTTATGTCTTACCCGAGCCCCTTCTTTACTCATGCACTTTACTTTGTGATAGCCATATTGTTTCTTGTCATATATCTTGCTATCACATAGTTGCTTATCTTGCTTAGCATAAGTTGTTGGTGCACATAGGTGAGCCTAGTTGTTTTAGGTTTTGTGCTTGACAAATTAACCGCTAGGTTTATTCCGCATTTGTTCAAGCCTAAATCGTAATTATTTTAAAACGCCTATTCACCCCCCCCCTCTAGGCGACATCCTCGATCTTTCAGTCCGATTGCCGCCTCCAAGGGCACCAATAGTGGAATCACGGCATCTCGCATTGTGTGATGGCGTGAGGAGAATACGGTGGCCCTAGTGGCTTCTTGGGGAGCATTGTGCCTCCACACCGCTCCAACGGAGACGTACTTCCTCTCAAAAGGAAGGAACTTCGGTAACACATCCTCGTCTTCACCGGCTCCACTCTTGATTA
This sequence comes from Triticum urartu, assembly GCF_056163025.1. Classification (NCBI taxonomy): domain Eukaryota; kingdom Viridiplantae; phylum Streptophyta; class Magnoliopsida; order Poales; family Poaceae; genus Triticum; species Triticum urartu. Next base: position 105,689,015 of record NC_141875.1, on the reverse strand, counting down.
TTTCATCCCTTTACATGTGCAAGCTTATTTGTGTTATATACCTTGCTTGCTTGTGTGCTTGGTGTTGTTGCATCATATAGGTTGCCCACCTAGTTGCATATCCAGACAACCTACTTTTATGCAAAGTTTAATTTTGTAAAGAAAAGCTAAAAATTGTTAGTTTCCTATTCACCCCCTGAGGGAGTCCTGGATTAGGGGGTGTTCGGGTAGCCGGACTATACCTTCAGCCGGACTCCCGGACTATGAAGATACAAGATTGAAGACTTCCGTCCCGTGTCCGGATGGGACTTTCCTTGGCATGGAAGGCAAGCTTGGCGATGCGGATATTCAAGATCTCCTACCATTATAACCAAATTTGTGTAACCCTAACCCTGTCCGGTGTCTATATAAACCGGAGGATTTTAGTCCGTAGGACAACTTCATCAGACAACGATCATACCATAGGCTAGCTTCTAGGGTTTAGCCTCATTGATCTTGTGGTAGATCTACTCTTGTACTACCCATATCATCAATTTTAATCAAGCAGGACGTAGGGTTTTACCTCCATCAAGAGGGCCCGAACCTGGGTAAAACATCGTGTTCCTTGCCTCCTGTTACCATCCGGCCTAGACGCACAGTTCGGGACCCCCTACCCGAGATCCGCCGGTTTTGACACCGACATTGGTGCTTTCATTGAGAGTTCCTCTGTGTCGTCGCCTTTAGGCCCGATGGCTCCTTCGATTATCAACAACGATGCAGTCCAGGGTGAGACTTTTCTCCCCGAACAGATCTTCTTCTTCGGCGGCTTCGCACTGCGGGCCAAGTCGCTTGGCCACCTTGAGCAGATCGAAAGCTACGCCCCTGTCCGTCAAGTCAGGTTTGGAAGCCTAAACTACACGGCTGACATCCGCGGGGACTTGATCTTCGACGGATCCGGGCCACAGCCAAGCGCGCCGCACTGTCTCGATGGGCATGATATAGCTCTGCCGCCGAACAGCGCCTTGGAGGCCGCACACGCATCGGTTCTGACCATTGATTCGGAGCCTACTGCGCCGATCGAGGATCAGCGGTTGGACACTGCCTCAGGGGCTGCGATCTCAGAGGTGATTAAGCCGAACTCCAGCCCCGCACTCCGCATGGCCCGTGACTCCGAGGAGCCGGATTCCTTTTCAAACTTCGAGCCCCCCGCGCCCCTGCCGATCGAATCCGATTGGGCGCCGATAATGGAGTTCACCGCCGCAGTCATCTTTCAGCACTCGCCCTTCGGAGACATCCTGAATTCGCTAAAGTCCCTCTCTTTATCAGGAGAGCCCTGGCCGGACTACGGTCAACAAGGATGGGATTCGGATGATGAAGAAATTCAAAACCCACCCACCACCCACTTCATAGCCACTGTCGACGACTTAACCGACATGTTCGACTTCGACTCCGAAGACATCGACGGTATGGACGATGATGCAGGAGACAACCAAGAACCAACGCCTACAGGGCATTGGACAGCCACCTCATCTCACGATGTGTACATGGTGGATACCCCTAAAGGAAGCAACAACGAGGAAAACGGGGATGGAAAGAGTGATCGATCTCTCGAAAAACAATCAAAGCATCAGCATAAACGCTGACCCAAGCCCCGCCTCGATAAAAACCCAGCCATAGAGCAGGATGAGCCGGTAGACGACGAGCATGCCTTAGAGCAACCGTCCCAACAGGACAACCCGGATAGAGAAACCGAACATCCCTCCCCCGGCGAAAATGGCATTTCGGACGACCCTACGCCGGACAAGCCCACAAAGCAGAAGAACCTCCACAAACGGCTCGTTGCAACCGCACGCAGCCTGAAAAAGCAGAAGCGGAAGCTAAAAACTGCGGAAGATGCACTCAAGATCAGATGGAGTAAAGTAATCAATACCACAGACAAATACGGCGACAGTCGCCGCACTAAAAGCTATCCGAAGATAAAGCTACTGCCTGAATTCGACGAGGAGGCCCTAGAGCCCTCGCATTCCAAAAGTGAGAAAGCCACACGGTCGGATAGACGACCCCATGGCCAGCATAAAGCGGCAAGCAGCGCCGCACTTAAGCCGGCATGCGACCCACTTAAGGATTCGCATCATGGCCCAGCCAGGTCCATTTACGGGCCAAGAAAGCAAGCTCTCGTAAGCAATGCAATAAAGCCATTATCAAAATCCGGCACACCCAAATACAGGGGTGCCGCACACCCCCTATGTTTCACCGATGAGGTCCTGGATTACGAATTTCCAGCGGGATTCAAACCCATAAACATAGAGGCATATGATGGAACTACAGACCCTGGAGTCTGGATCGAGGATTATATCCTCCACATACATATGGCTAGAGGAGATGACCTCCACGCCATAAAATACTTACCCCTCAAGCTTAAAGGGCCAGCCCAGCATTGGCTCAAAAGCCTTCTTGAAAACACAATCAGAAGTTGGGAAGAGCTCGAGGACGCTTTCCAAGCAAATTTTCAAGGGACCTATGTCCGCTCTCCGGATGCAGACGATCTTAGTCACATAACTCAACAGCCCGGAGAGTCAGCTCGGCAATTCTGGAATAGATTTCTTACTAAAAAGAATCAGATAGTCGACTGTCTAGACGCTGAAGCCTTAGCGGCTTTCAGGCATAATGTCCGAGACGAATGGCTCACCAGACACCTCGGCCAAGAAAAGCCAAGAACAATGGCCGCACTAACAAGCCTCATGACCCGCTTTTGCGCAGGAGAGGACAGCTGGTTGGCAAGATGCAGCACCAGTGACCCAAGTACATCCGAAACTAGGGATGGAAACGGAAAAACCGCGACGCAATAGGGACCGTCGCCGGACTAAGGAAAAAAGTCCGAAGAGCACGGCAGTCAATGCCGGATTCAAAAGCTCACGACAGAATCAGAAAAAGCCGCCCCTCCAAGATAACAGGGACGACCTATCCAACCTAAACAAAATCTTGGATAGGATATGTCAAATACACAGCACTCCCGGAAAGCCTGCTAACCATGCCCACAGAGACTGTTGGGTTTTCAAACAATCCGGCAGACTCAACGCCGAACACAAGGGGCTCGACACACCAAGCGAAGACGAGGACTAACCCCAAAAGCAGAGTACCAGGAAACAAAAGAATTTCCCAAAAGAAGTAAAAACAGTAAACTTACTCCACATAACAAAACACGCGGCGCCCATAAAGGTACGCGCCCCACGGCCTATCCCAAAGGAATCCCGCCACTAGTTGTCAAAACCAATCATCTTCGATCATCTGGATTATTCTAGAAGTGTCAGGAACCCAGGCTGGACTGCCCTGGTACTCGATCCAATAATTGGTGGACTCCAATTTTCAAATGTCCTTATGGATGGTGGCAGTGGACTCAACCTGATATATCAGGACTCAATACGCCACATGGGGATCGACCCAAAAAGAATTCGCCACAGCAAAACCTCCTTTCAAGGAGTAACGCCAGGTCCGGACACCCATTGTATGGGTTTTCTCCGGCTCGAGGTTATTTTCGGCTCTGCCGATAACTTCCGTCGTGAAAAGCTGACTTTCCACATCGTCCCATTCTCAAGTCGCTATCAAGCACTACTGGGACACGAAGCTTTCGCCCGCTTTAACGCAATACCGCATTATGCATCTCTTACGCTTAAGATGCCCGGTCCACGCGGCATCATCTCCTTAAAGGGGAAACAGTGAGAACACCTCCCCCAAGCGGAGGATTGTGCGGCCGCTTTAACAGCCCCACAATACAATGGCTTCACCAGCCAGAACACCGGAACAGGTCATTAAGACTACGGACACGGATAGACGAGTCCGGCACAAAAGTATCGCTGATAAAGACTTAGTGGCCATATACCCCTGCACTAGGGGCTTCACACGTATAAAATAAGAGACAATAAAGCTCAATTTTTTCATATTTTACTTTACACTTTGTTAATTTCATATAACTTTTTTTCAGCACGCCCCTTTTTCAACTTAGTTGCTCTCTTTTTACAGATGAACATCGTGCTGCGCCCGTCCAGGATACGGCACAACGGAGACACAGGCGCAGACGTGTAGTAGGGACCCGTTCCAAGGATTCTTTTCAGATTAAGACCCTGCGTAAACCTTTTTTACTGTCTCTTGTTGATACACATCCCCTGGTTCTATGACCAAGGAGGAGGCTGGCGTCTTGGCATGTGGCCACGTCAGAATTCTTGCGCATACCTGGACACTAGGGGCTTATACCTCAGAGCGTTACCTCGCCCGCTCTCATAAAGACCGAATACCTTAGGGAGTGTTCGGCGTCGCGAGTTTGGCCTTATATGCATCAGCTCCGAGTCATGATTTTGGTCAAATGTTGGGTTGCCCGGCTCCTGTGTTCGGCCGCCTTATGTTCTGCTCTATTGGCTAAGGCGGCACCAGGAGAACAACTGCGATTGTGCCCTGGTTCGGCCTGGCGAGCACCTCAGTAGAGAAAACCGAAAACCGACTGTCATGATATGGCGTGAGACTGGTTAACCACTCGATGACTCTCCGGAATCTGTAGGATTCCTCCGCAGTAACGAAGGGCCGTTTCCCGGCCAGGCACATACGCGCCCCGAATTCGGGCAAGCGCAGTCACCACCAGGGGCTGCCTAAATAGTCCCATTATCAAGCTCCTATGGCTAAGTGAAAGTGTTAAAGCATTATAGTCCGGTTGCCTAGCTCGCTGCGCTATCACCTCCTTTGTAGGACGTTGGATTAAGTGTGAAAATGCACCTTCTGCGAGCACCCCCGCACTATGTGCGTGGGGGCTGAAGCCAACGACTGCAATCTTTCAGATTTTGTATATATATATATCTTAAAACGGCCGCACAGGAGGTGTTCCAAATACTTGAAAGCACAAGTATAAAAGGCTACTACAATTCATCAAAATATTGCTTTATAATTACATATGCTATCAGAACATAGCATCCTTCGAGCACTGCGTCTCTATTACACGAGCGCCTTCAAGGACTTCCTGAAAATAGTGCTCGGAGGGTACTTGGCTTTTGTCCGAATCTCGGGATGCAACAACGGTGGTCTCCATCTCTGCCCAGTATATTTTGACACGGGCAAGAGCCATCCATGCGCCCTCTATGCATGCTGACCTCTTCATCGCATTGATACGTGGCACCAAGCTGAAATAACTCTTCGGCTCCGATCTCCCCGGCCATAGATGACCCATGACGCACTTCATGGCGAGTCCGGACAATCTATTCAGTTCGGCCCATTGAGCCAGACGATCGTCCACTGCCAGTGGACGCTCTGGATTATGGAACTGCGACCAGAAAAGCCTTTCCACTTCGCGATCTTCCTGATCTCGAAAGTATTCGGTCGCATCAGCAGCACTCACTGCCAAATCTAGATAGGTGTCCTCCGCACTCCACATCCGGTCCAACGGAGCAAACTTCGGATCGCAAAACTTCCTCCGCAGCATAAAGGGCTTTCCAGCCGCAATCTGTCTGGCCTGACGCAGCTCCTCCTTCGCAGCTCTCATCGCAGAGCAAGCGTCCTTGGCATCAGCAACGGCCTTCTCTAAGTCCGTCTGTCTCGCCCGGTCTTCTTTCTCAAGAAACGTGCAACGGTCAGCAGCAATTTTTAACTTCACGGCCATCTCCTTCTTGCTTCGGCAGTGAGCAGCCTGTTCGGCTCTCAGCTCTTCAAGGGCCTTCTCGGCAGCCGCATCACTTTTCCTGGCTTGTTCCTTAGCTCGGGCAAGTTCCGCCCGAAGACTCTCCACGGCGGCCGCACCATCTGCGTCAAGCACACACATTGTAAGATACTAGCATAAAGCTCCTCTTACCAGATGCCGCCCGAAGAATTGCATACCTTGAGCCTCATCAAGCTGCTCGTTGACGAGCACGATGTCGGCATCTGCCACATCAAGTTGCCGCTTTAGTTCGGCAAAATCATCAGTTCGGCTCGATTCTGGACACTTCGCCACCTGTATATAAAGGCGACATTTTAGATCTGGGATTATGATCCTCTATGCGCCGTCAATTTTGACAACGCACAGAGTCTCAAGGGCTACTATCTACACAGGGCACATCTTGTTTATGCGCAACTGACAAAGAAGTACATTATCAAATGTACCTCAAAACCCGTCAGCAAACTTCTGACGGCCTCATGCAATCCGCTTTCCACGGATGAAATCCTTCCAATCATCGTACCCATCAATGCACGATGCTCCTCTGAGATAGAAGCTCACCCCAGCAGAATCATCAGCTCCTCCAACCGCGCATCGGACGGTGCCGGACTCGTCCTATGACCTCCATCGAAGGCCGGACGCGGAGAACCTTGGGGGGACATATGGCTACCTTCCACCCCTGCCGGATTCGGAGAAACCCTCCGCGACGAGACCTCAGGGTCACCCGCCTCGCCAGGCGGTACGGCAGGGGGAGGCGTTCCACTCTCCATCATCTCCGGAAGAAGATCCCCCGAAGACGAGCTCTGCTGAGAAGGGCTGAGGTCCGAGCTACAAAGTAAAATTTCGGTTAATCTTCTCAGATAAAAAGCAAGGATTTCTCTCATCCCTCTAAAGGAAAATCTTTCTCTACTTACGGCTCGCTGGAGGGCTGATCCCTTTGAGGGCGTAGTTCGGCCGAGGATCTCCCCGGCGTCGGACCCTCTAACGAGGACTTTTTCCCCCTCTTTGAGGTCGTTGTCTCCGGGTCGTCAGAGGCGGTCCTCTTCTTCCCCTTAGGAGAGGAATTGTCGGTTCTTCCCTTCGGAGCAGCCTCCTTCGAGGAGGCCATAGTTTCCTTGTCCTCCCACTCACTTCCCTCCAAAGGCACGATCTTCAACATCCTGACTAGCACGGGATCCGGCCTGGTCTCAGGAAGGGGAGCCGGACACCGGATCAGCTTTGCCTTCGCCATCCACTCCTGTTTAAAAGGACAACTCTTTTAGGGGTGAATTTATGACAATTTTACGGATAGCGAGTCCGGGCACAAGGTTACTTACTTGAGTATCTGGGCGATTGCAGCTTAAACATGCGTCCTCGGTCAAATCCGGACACGTTGCTTGTGATCCGAAGAACATTTTATACATATCCACGGGCGTTGCGCCCATAAAATGCTGGAGAGCTCATGGTCCCTCCGGATTAAATTCCCACAGACGAAGGGAGCAACGTTTTTCGGGCAGTGTTCGGCGAATCAGCATGACCTGCGTCACCTTGACCAGGTTGAGGTCTCTTTCTAAGAGATCCCTAATGCGGCCCTGCAACAAGGGCACATCTTTGGATAACCCCCAATCTAATCCTTTGTTGACCCATGACGCTAGCCGTGGTGGGGGACCTGAGCGAAAGGCAGGAGGCGCCACCCACTTGGCGCTCCTGGGAGCGGTGATATAGAACCACTCTCGTTGCCACAAGCCGAGCTCCTCTTGAAAGGAGCCCTCGGGCCATGGAGCATCAGCATTCTTACTTATGACAGCGCCTCCGCACTCTGCGTGCCGTCCCTCGATAATATTCGGCTCCACTCCAAAAGTCTTGAGCCATAATCCGAAGTGAGGAGTAACACGGAGGAACGCTTCGCACACAACGATGAATGAGGAAATGTGGAGGATGGACTCCAGAGCTAAGTCATGAAATTCCAGCCCATAATAGAACATCAGCCCCCTCACGAAGGGATCCATCGGGAAGCCTAAACCCCAAAGGAAGTGAGACTAGAACACCACGCTCTCACTGGGCTGGGGACTGGGGATGGCCTGCCTTTGAGCGGGCAACCTATGCAAAATTTCGGTGGTCAAAAACTTAGCCTCCCTCAACTTTAGCATGTCCTCCTCCGTGATGGTGGAGGGCATCCATCGGCCTTGAAGGTCGGAACCGGACATTGTCGAAGGTCCGAAGCACCTGGAATCTGGAGCCTAGGGTGTTGGAACTCGAGGCGACGGGCGAACTTGTTTTGAGATTGGAGAAAAGGAGTAAGGCCTTGGTCTCTTTATAAGAGGTTGAATACCAGGAGCCCTCCCCGTGACCGTTTGGGACTCGCCTTTAATCGAGAAGACATGCTAACGGGCACTTGGGTTACCCACGTCCGTATTGATGAGAATCCCGTAAATAAAGGGGACATGATCTCTGCTTTAACAAGACGTGCCAAGGAAACCGCCACGCAGAACACGCTGAGGTGGAAAAGTGAAAACAATTCGAATAAAGGCTTGGCCGTAGTGTGATGTCATGCTGCGGAATACGTCAGTGGATTAGATTTGTGTTAATATTATTTTCTCTCTATGGCAATACGTGGAAACTTATTTTGCAGAGCCGGACACTACTCTTGGTGTTTACAAACTTTTATGAAGAATTTGGAGGAAGAACCCGCCTTGCAATGCCGAAGACAATCTACGCGCCGGACTCATCGTCATTGAAGCCTGGTTCAGGGGCTACTGAGGGAGTCCTGGATTAGGGGGTGTTCGGATAGCCGGACTATACCTTCAGCCGGACTCCCAGACTATGAAGATACAAGATTGAAGACTTCGTCTCGTGTCTGGATGGGACTTTCCTTGGCGTGGAAGGCAAGCTTGGTGATGCGGATATTCAAGATCTCCTACCATTGTAATCGACTTTGTGTAACCCTAACCCTCTCCGGTGTCTATATAAACCAGAGGGTTTTAGTCCATAGGACAACTTCATCAGACAACGATCATACCATAGGCTAGCTTCTAGGGTTTAGCCTCCTTGATCTCGTGGTAGATCTACTCTTGTACTACCGATATCATCAATATTAATCAAGCAGGACGTAGGGTTTTACCTCCATCAAGAGGGCCCGAACCTGGGTAAAACATCGTGTTCCTTGCCTCCTGTTACCATCCGGCCTAGACGCACAGTTCGGGACCCCCTACCCGAGATCCGCCGGTTTTGACGCCGACACCCCCCTCTAGTCAACTATATCGATCCTTTCAATTGGTATCAGAGCCTCGTCTCTTTATTAAGGACTTTGCCATCCGAAGAGTATGATTGACACCGTAGACGGTGTGGAGGAGCACTCCGATGCGAATCCGGTCTCGTCTACGGGCGATGGGGGAACCTCGGTCTCTCGTGAGGAATTCAATGTGGCTTTGGACACATTGAAAACCTCCATGACGACCGAGGTTGAAAGCATGTTTAATAAATTCATTGAAGGGCTTAAAATATCTACCGCACCGTTGAAAGTGGGTGATCCCACTAACAAGGTGACGGATGCTAACTCCGACAAGGGGGAAGCTACTAGTGAAAAGACTCCATCATCTAGTGGTAAGAATGGCACCGGCATCTTTGCCCATGTGGAACCTCCTCCTGTTTATGGTGGACCGATTCCTTCTACTCATTTGAATCATGCCGGTCCTCCCCCTAAGATTGTGAAAAATGAGGACTTTGATTCTTGGGTTTATCGCTTTAAGCGTCATTTAAATCATGTGAATACTAATCTTTGGAGAATCATTGAAGAAGGTTTCTGTCCGCATGACGCAAGCAACTTCACCCCTAGAGAAGCCGTGGATAACCAATTCAATGAGAATGCTCTCTTCATCATCCAAGATGCAATTCCACCCGAAGATCTCCCTCATATTCGTCCCTTCGCCTTGGCCAAAGAAGCATGGCATTGTGTTGTCTCCCTCTACCGGGGTAGCACGAGCATTCAACCCTCCAACTATGAAGTGGTGCAAGATGAAGCCGATGAGTTTGCAATGAAAGAAGATGAAGAACCTCGTGAGCTTTATCGGAGAGTAACCAAACTCGCGGTCTCACTCCGAGATCATGGGAGCAAGGACACGGAAGACAATTGGATCAAGCGCAAATTCCTCAAGGCAATGATGCCTTACCACAAGGCCATGTCCTCCGTCATTCGTCAAAGGCCGGACTTCCACACTTTGTCCTCAAGTGAAGTGTTGGATGAGTTTGTGGCTATGAGCATCCTGGACAAGACCGCCGACAATGCGGTGCTACATTCTCAAAGATCAAAGAAGCCCAACCTTGCATTGAAGGCCAAGGTTAGTGTGGAAGAAGAAGAAGAAGAACAGGAAGAAGAGGAGAGCAACCCCGAAGATACAAAGTATGATTATCATGAGCACATGGCTCTCACTTCACGACAATTTTGGAGTAAGAAGAACTCAAGGCCCAACTTCAACAAGAACAACTCAAGTGGCAACAAGGTCAAGCAACGCGTGAGGACTTGCTATAATTGTTGCAATGTGAGCCATTTTGTTGCGGAATGTCCTTATGAGAAGAGAGAAGACAATGGTGGCAAGCTCATTCGAAAGGACAAAGCCAGGTCTTTCCCTAACAAGAGCAACTTCACCAAGAGGACTCCTCCCAGGGGGTTGGTTGCACAAGAAGAGTACAATGAGGATGATGATGACGATGAAGGCGGTGACTCGGTTGCTATGGACACCGTGGCCATTGCGACAACTCCTCGGGTATCCCTCTTTGACTCACCCAATGAGAACATCATCGCCAAGTGGCTCATGGCTAAAGCAACCAACAAGGTAACCCCCAACATCAAAACTACCATCATTACTAATCCTTCCTTGACAGATTGCATTGATGAAAATGTGGGGCCTAATGAGGAAGAAAATGAGTTTGATTCCTTTATGAGTAAGCTCAAGGGTAAGTCCAAGAGGCACTTTGTTTCTCTCTTGGAACAACTTTGTGAAGCCAATGACACCATCGAGGCTCACGAAGAAACCATCTCTAAGATGGAGGGGCATAGTCGTGATTATGTCGATGAGATATCGGATCTCTCTAATGCTCTTGAGGAAGAGTGTGGTCTACATTTGGCTCTTGAGGAGTCACACAACGATGATCATGCTAAATTAAAGAAATTTCTTGATCATGCTTGTGTCTTATCTCATGTGCTAAATTCCAAGAAGGTCAAACTTGAAGTTGATCTTGCTAGACTCAAGGAAGAGTTTGATATACTTGACAAGGCCCATAAAGCCTTGAAAGGTATTCATGCTAGTCTTAAAGAGTCTCATGATCAACTCCAAGTGAAGCTAACTAAGGAGAAAGCCACTTTTCCTCATATGGTGTTAATTGATAATGCAAATGCTACTAACCCTTGTTGTGAGCATGTGCATCTTGTTGAGGAGAATGCTAAGTTGAAGGAGAAACTTGAGAAAGGCCTTGTGTCGTTGCTACCTCTTGAGCATTGCGTTGGATTTCCCCAAAGAGGAAAGGATGATGCAGCAAAGTAGCGTAAGTATTTCCCTCAGTTTTTGAGAACCAAGGTATCAATCCAGTAGGAGGCTACACTCGAGTCCCTCGTACCTACACAAAAACAATAGCTCAACACAACCAACATGCTTAGGGGTTGTCAATCCCTTCACTGTCACTTACAAAAGTGAGATCTGATAGAGATAATAAATAATATTTTTGGTATTTTTGGTATAGAGATGCAAAGTAAATAAAGTAAAAGCAAAGCAATAATAAAGTAATGGAGATTGATATGATGAGAAAGAGACCCGGGGGCCATAGGTTTCACTAGTGGCTTCTCTCAAGAGCATAAGTATTCTACAGTGGGTGAACAAATTACTGTTGAGCAATTCACAGAATAGAGCATAGTTATGAGAATATCTAGGTATGATCATGTATATAGGCATCACGTCCGAGACAAGTAGACCGAAACGATTCTGCATCTACTACTATTACTCCACTCATCGACCGCTATCCAGCATGCATCTAGAGTATTAAGTTAAAAACAAAGTAACGCCTTAAGCAAGATGACATGATGTAGAGGGATAGTTTCATGCAATATGATAAAAAAAACCATCTTGTTATGCTCGATGGAAACAATACAATATGTGCCTTGCTGCCCCTTCTGTCACTAGGAAAGGACACCGCAAGATTGAACCCAAAGCTAAGCACTTCTCCCATGGCAAGAACAACCAATCTAGTAGGCCAAACCAAACTGATAATTCGAAAAGCCTTGCAAAGATAACCAATCATTCATAAAAGAATTCAGAGAAGATTCAAATATTATTCATAGATAGACTTGAGCATAAACCCACAATTCATCAGTCTCAACAAACACACCGCAAAAAGAAGATTACATCGAATAGATCTCCACGAGAGAGGGGGAGAACATTGTATTGAGATCCAAAAAGAGATAAGAAGCCATCTAGCTACTAGCTATGGACCCGTAGGTCTGAAGTAAACTACTCACACTTCATCGGAGGGGCTTGGATGATGATGTAGAAGCCATCCATGATCGATGCCCCCTCCGGCGGAGCTCCGGAACAGGCCCCAAGATGGAATCTCGTGGATACAAAAAGTTGCGGCGGTGGAATTAGGTTTTTGGCTCCGTCCCCGATCGTCTGGGGGTACATGGATATATATAGGAGGAGGAAGTACGTCGGTGGAGCTTTGAGGGGCCCACGAGGCAGGGGCGCGCCCTAGGGGGGGCGCCCCCTACCCTCGTGACCACCTCGTGGCTTTCTTGACGGAGGGTCAAGTCTCCTGGGTCTTATCTGATGAGAAAATCACGTTTCTGAAGGTTTCATTCTGTTTGGAGTACGTTTGATATTCCTTTTCTTCGAAACCCAAAAACAGGCAAAAAACAGCAATTCTGGGCTGGGCCTCCGGTTAATAGGTTGGTCCCAAAAATAATATAAAAGTGGATAATAAAGCCCAATAATGTCTAAAATAGTAGATAATATAGCATGGAGAAATAAAAAATTATAGATACGTTGGAGACGTATCAAGCATCCCCAAGCTTAATTCCTGCTCGTCCTCGAGTAAGTAAATGATAAAAACAGAATTTTTGAAGCGGAGTGCTAATTGGCATAATTTTAATGTAATTCTTCTTAATTGTGGTATGAATATTCAGATCTGAAAGATTCAAGACAAAAGTTCATATTGACATAAAAATGATAATACTTCAAGCATACTAACTAAGCAATTATGTCTTCTCAAAATAACATGGCCAAAGAAAGTTCATCCCTACAAAATCATATGGTTTAGTCATGTTTCATTTTCGTCACACAAGAATGCTATCATCATGCACAACCCCGATGACAAGCCAAGCAATTGTTTCATACTTTAGTAATCTCAAACCTATAAACTTTCACCCAATATATGAGCGCGATCCATGGACATAGCACTATGGGTGGAATAGACTATAATAAGTGGGGTTATGTGGAGAAGTCAAAAAAGGAGAAAGTCTCACATCAACGAGGCTAATCAATGGGCTATGGAGATGCCCACCAATTGATGTTAATGCAAGGAGTAGGGATTGCCATGCAACGGATGCACTAGAGCTATAAATGTATGAAAGCTCAACAGAAGAAACTAGTGGGTGTGCATCCAACTTGCTTGCTCACGAAGACCTAGGGCACTTGAGGAGGCCCATTTTTGGAATATACAAGCCAAGTTCTATAATGAAAAATTCCCACTAGTATATGAAAGTGATAACATGAGAGACTCTCTACTATGAAGATCATGCTGCTACTTTGAAGCACAAGTGTGGTAAAAGGATAGTAACATTGTCCCTTCTCTCTTTTTCTCTCATTTTTTGGGCCTTCTCTTTTTTATGGCCTTTCTCTTTTTTTGGGCCTTCTCTTTTTTATGGCCTTTCTCTTTTTTGGGCCTTCTATTTTTTTATGGCCTTTCTTTTTCTTTTTTTATACCTCACTTGGGACAATGCTCTAATAATGATGATCATCACACTTCTATTTATTTACAACTCAATGATTACAACTCGATACTAGAACAAAGATGACTCTATATGAATGCCTCCGGCGGTGTACCGGGATATGCAATGACTCAAGAGTGACATGTATGAAAGAATTATGAATGGTGGCTTTGCCACAAATACTATGTTAACCACATGATCATGCTAAGCAATATGACAATGATGAATGTGTCATGATGAACGGAATGATGGAAAGTTGCATGGCAATATATCTCAGAATGGCTATGGAAATGCCATAATAGGTAGGTATCGTGGCTGTTTTGAGGAAGATATAAGGAGGTTTATGTGTGACAGAGCGTATCAGATCACGGGATTTGGATGCACCGGCGAAGTTTGCGCCAACTCTCAATGTGAGAAAGGGCAATGCACGGTACCGAAGAGGCTAGCAAGGATGGAAGGGTGAGAGTGCGTATAATCCATAGACTAAACATTAGTCATAAAGAACTCACATACTTATTGAAAAAATCTACAAGTCATCAAAAACCTCGGCACTACACGCATGCTCCTAGGGGGATAGATTGGTAGGAAAAGACCATGCTCGTCCCCGACCGCCACTCATAAGGAAGACAATCAAATAACACCTCATGTTTCAAATTTGTTGCATAACGTTTACCATACGTGCATGCTACGGGACATGCAAACCTCAACACAAGTATTTCTCAATTTCACAACTACTCAACTAGCATGACTTTGATATTATTACCTCCATATCTCAAAACAATCATCAAGCATCAAACTTTTCTTAGTATTCAACACACTCATAAGAAAGTTTTATTATTAATCTTGCATACCAAGCATATTAGGATTTTAAGAAAATCACCATGCTATTAAGACTCTCAAAATAATCTAAGTGAAGCATGATAGATCAATAGTTTCTACAAAACAAATCCACCACCGTGCTCTAAAAGATATAAGTGAAGCACTAGAACAAAACTATAAAGCTAAAAAGATATAAGTGAAGCACATAGAGTATTCTATAAAATTCCAAATCATGTATGGCTCTCTCAAAAGGTGTGTACAGCAAGGATGATTGTGGTAGACTAACAAGCAAAGACTCAAATCATAAAATACGCTCCAAGCAAAACACATATCATGTGGTGAATAAAAATATAGCTCCAAGTAAAGTTACCGATAGAAGTAGACGAAAGAGGGGATGCCTTCTGGGGCATCCCCAAGCTTTGGCTTTTAGGTGTCCTTAGATTATCTTGGGGGTGCCATGGGCATCCCCAAGCTTAGGTTCTTGCCACTTCTTGGTCCATAATCCATCAAATCTTTACCCAACACTTGAAAACTTCACAACACAAAACTTAAAGTAGAAAATCTCGTGAGCTCTGTTAGCGAAAGAAAACAAAAGACCACTTCAAGGTACTGTAATGAACTCATTATTTATTTATATGGGTGTTATACCTACTGTATTCCAACTTATCTATGGATTATAAACTATTTTACTAGCCATAGATTCATCAAAATAAGCAAACAACACACGAAAAACAGAATCTGTCAAAAACAGAACAGTCTGTAGTAATCTGTAGCTAGCGCAAGATCTGAAACCCCAAAAATTCTAAAATAAATTGCTGGACGTGAGGAATTTATCTATTAATCATCTTCAAAAATAATTAACTAAATATCACTTTCCAAATAAAAATGACAGCAGTTCTCGTGAGCGCTAAAGTTTCTGTTTTTTACAGCAAGTTCAACAAGACTTTCCCCAAGTCTTCCCAACGGTTCTACTTGGCACAAACACTAATTAAACACAAAAAACACAACCAAAACAGAGGCTAAATAATTTATTTATTACTAAACAGGATCAAAAGCAAGGAATAAAAATAAAATTGGGTTGCCTCCCAACAAGCGCTATCGTTTAACGCCCCTAGCTAGGCATAACAAGCAAGAATAGATCTAGGTATTGCCATCTTTGGTAGACAATTATTCAGTGAGGCATCTATTTCCCTTAGGAATTTCTTTCTTTCTAGTTATTATCAAACTCTTAGGCACAAGATCAAAAAATTCATTTGTAGCAATTGGTTCCTTAATGATAGTAAAAATATTGGGATGAATACTTATAGATTTAAGATCCGCAGTTTCCTTACTAGATGATTCACCCTTATTTTTAGGAACATGCATAAGCTTGGCAATTTTAGTAGGAGGAGTTGGAGTATTCTTTACGGAAGAAAAAGCGGTTCCCAAGTTTATAATGATACCCTCAAGTTTATCAATTCTAGTAGAATCTAAGTTTATCTTCTCATTAACTATGGGTTCCTTTTCCTTAATATTTTTCAAAGTCATTGAAAGTGCGTTATATCGACTAGAGGGGGGGTGAATAGGCGATTTTTATGAAAGTCTTCAAAACGTGGAAGTTATGAAGACAAACAGTGGAGATATGCCTATTACTATGCAGCGGAAGTTAGACTACACTAGGCAAGCCATGGTCAAGTATCAACAGAGTGAAAGCACAGTGACAAATAGCTGTAGTGTAATTAGGATCAGGTAGGAAGATACTATGAAGCCAAACAGATCATACACTCACGTTGTGAAGACAAAAGATAGAACAGACACGCAATGACTTCACAATGAGTGATCAGTAAGTAAAAGGAAGTGAAGATGAAACCAGTGACTCGTTGAAGACAATGATGTGTTGGACCAGTTCCAGTTGCTGTGACAACTGTACGTCTAGTTGGAGTGGCTAGGTATTTAAACCTTAGGACACACAGTCCCTGACACCCAGTCCTGAACACGCAGCTCAGGACACCAAGTCCTCACCGTATTCTCCTTGAGCTAAGGTCACATAGTCCTCGCCCAATCACTCTGGTAAGTCTTCAAGGTAGACTCCCAAACCTTCACAGACTTCGTTCACTGGCAATCCACAATGTCTCTTGGATGCTCCGAACGCGATGCCTAACCGTCTGGGGATGCACAGTCCTCAAGTGTAATAAGTCTTTAGATCACACAGACAAGAAGACTTAAGTGATGCCCAATGTTCTCTGGCTCTGGGTGGTTAGGGCTTTATCCTCGCAAGGAATTCTCTCTCTCAAAGGCTTCGAGGTGGGTTGCTCTCAAACGACAAAAGCCGTACTCTCAATCTGAGCAGCCAACCATTTATGGTTGTAGGGGGTGGGCTATTTATAGCCACTTGGCAACCCGACCTGATTTGTCCGAAATGACCCTGGTTCACTAAGGAACTGACACGTGTCTCAACGGTCATATTTCAAACTCTCATAGCAACTTTACTTTGGCTACAAGCAAAGCTGACTTGTCCGGCTCTGGACAAGATTCGCTCTCATTGTCTTCACTCGAAGACATAGGTTTTTGGTTTAGGCATCACTTCAGTCATTCTGACTGGTTCTCCTGGACCCCACTTAACAGTACGGTGGTTCCTATGACTCAACACAAAAGAAAAAGAACTACGAAAGATCTAAGTCTTCGAGCTCCATAGGCTTCATAACGTGTCTTCTTTTGTCATAGTCTTCAATGTGAATATCTTCATATACCACCTTTGACTTCAATGTCTTCATACATTTTTAGGGGTCATCTCTGGTAGTAAAACCGAATCAATGAGGGACTTCTACCTGTGTTATCCTGCAATTCTCACAAACACATTAGTCCCTCAACTAGGTTTGTCGTCAATACTCCAAAACCAACTAGGGGTGGCACTAGATGCACTTACAATCTCCCCCTTTTTGGTGATTGATGACAAACTAGTTGAAGTTTTCAACGGGGAATATAGTCTGTGAAATTCTAAAGGATAAGGAATTGTCTTCATAAGTTGCAAGGGCTCCCCTGAAGATGTGCATATAAGTTAATTTGCTTTTGGAATGCAAATGCACATGGCAGGTTGTGCTTGTGGAGATCCACTTCAGCTTATGATGACAATCCACTATGCATGTGAAAGTATATGAAGATAATGACATGCATAATGGAAAATGGACGTCTGCAGAATGAGATAAGTGCGGAATTTATCATCGCACATGTGGAATTTATCTTCGCATAACAGGGTGGCAAACAAGTAGCAGACGACCATCTGGTTTAAGTGTTACAACTCATAAGAACCAAATGTAGCAAAAAAACGAGAGTTGTAAGCACGAAGCAAAATATAAGGCACCCTCCCATATGAACCCGCTTGAAGACTATCAATCTCATATGCTTCTCCCCCTTTTGTCAGTAATGACCTAAAAGGTTTGAAGACATAGAGCCTCTACTCGTTCCCATGAGGAGTAGATGAAGTAGCAGGGTTGTTGGCGTTGTTTGGCGGTGCAGAAGAGCTTGGAGGTGCTGAAGCAGGTGGCGGTGAGGTAGCATCGTCTTCTTCCTCAATGATTCTGGCAGTGACTGTGGCAGCAGAGGAAGAAAACTCAGAGTCTTCAAGAGATGGAGTCCCCAGCAGCACAGCTCTTCGAGGAGGTGTGGAGTCAAATTTGAATCTCTCAGTGAAGCCATCCTCTTGAAGATCAGCTTCAGAAAGCATCATCGTTAGCCCTTTCCATGTTCAACGACAGGTTTCATGGGCAACGAAAGCGTTCTTGGTGGCAAGATTTCGGATGCGATTTACATCCACCAAGAGGCTTTTCATCTGTCTCTTCAACCAGTCATGATGCATATCCTGCTTTTGATGAAGGGCCACAAGAAGCTCTCGGTCGTTGAGAACACGAGTGCGCTTCTTGGGTCTTGAAGTAGTGGCACTGTCAGGGGCTTCAGTTGAAGCAGGGTGTGGTGCACGTGTAGTGCCAGCCAAAGGATACACCCTGGAGATGGCTTCAACACCTTCAACGTTTTGAGTGAAGCTCTGGTGTTCTGCATTCAGAAGACTCAGAGGTTGCTTGGCAGGTTAAGGATAGATGGCTTCAGAAGAGGTATCCACATCAGGCAAGAAGATCCGATGGTTGCGGGCTGAGGGCTGATATGAGATGGCAGAGTGAAGTTTGATCAGCCTCATTACCCAAGGAGCATAGAACTTTAAACCAAAAAGATCTAAGCTTGATGCAGCTAGTTGGCGTATGAAGAAATCCTAGGCGTTGAAGCATTTGCCATGAAGGATACAGAATATCAGAGTCTTCATTGCACCCTCGATCTTGGCATTTGGAGAGTGTCCTTTAATGGGCCAGAGAGTCCGCCGGATGATGTGATAGATGGTCCTGGGCAGGTACTCAAGGTCTTCAACGAAGAACTCTGTGGGATAAGGAGCATCGTGGGGCAATGGCTTCATCATGGAGAGCATCTGACTCATATTCGGTTCAAGGCTCTGAAATATGCTCTCAATAGCTTCAGTGTGTAGCCGACAGCCTTGCTCGAAGAATTCGCCTGGAGTGGGCAGGCCAGTGAGCTCAATGATATCAAATGCATTGGCTTCGTGATGAACGTTGCCGGTCATCCACTCCAGGACCCAAGTCTTTGGATATCTGTTGTATCCTTTGATGTGCAGTGTGGCATAGAATTGTAGCAGGAGCTCTTCGTTCCAATGCTCTTCATCAGTAATGAACTATAGGAGACCCACTTGTTTGAAGCAATCCAACGCTTCCTCTAGATAGGGCAGACCAGCAATAGCTTCAACATCAAGGCGCTTATGCGAGAAAATGCGACCTTGGTTGTACAGTATGCAAGAGTAGTAGCTGCGCTGAGGATAGCTCCAGAACCTATCTGATGAAATCCTTTCCCTTGTATAGGGGTTCTTGGAGCTATTGAAGAAAGTATTATCTGCCCTGAAGCCATTGATGTTAAAGGAGCCAGGTGCTGATGCAGGACCTAGAAACCTTGGCAGTCTTGGGATTGGCTTCTGGACCTGAGGCCTGTGCTCAACATGATAGTTGAATTGGGGACCTGCAGCAGACTCAGGAACAGATGTTGTGGGTTCAGTGGCTTCGCTGTCTTCTGAAGCTTTTGCTGGGGAGGGCTCCACATTAGCTTCGTTGTTGGTTGTGGCAGCCTCAAGATTTTCATCCTCCGCTTGACTAGCTGGAGGGTCGGTCACAAGCACGTTCTCCTGGAGAACTGGTTCTTGATGGAGCAGAGGAGTGGGCTCTTGTGGTGCTTCTTCTGCGGCTGATGCAGCCGGAATATCTTCAGCATAGACTTGAGGCCTTGGACCTTTGCGAAGCCTGCGGAACGCAGACGGCGCCTGTGGGGTTGGAGTGGGCTGGGCCTCATAGTCTTCTTCCTCTTGAGGGTGATCCGCCCATGAAGCATCCTGTGCAATTGGCGTCAGTGGACGACCAATGCTGATGAGTTCGCTGTGTTCTAACTGAGGAAGGGCTGCATCATCTTCTACATTGTCACGATGACCAATGTCTTCAGCGGCGATGGGATCAGCTGCTGGAATGTCTTCAGCTTCAGGAGCCTCTGTGGAAGCAGGCTCATGAACCGTCAGTTGACGTTCTGCGTCAGGGTGAACCATAGAAATAGGTTCAACTATCAAGGGCTCTGTGGGAGCAGCCCGAGATTTCTTGGTCTTTCTCTTTTTCTTGCTGGGGGTAGTAGGAGAGGCTTTAGAGCTTTTCCTCTTCCTGGCTTCAGCCTCAGCAGTTCTTGTCTTCTTGAGCTCTGAAGCTGTTGACCGGCTCTTTGGCTTCGAGCCAGTCGTTGCAGTTGGGAAGACAAGCGGAACTGCTTCCTGCCTTGGTGCCTCTGGTTCAGCTGGAACAGTCTTCTTCTTTTTCTTTGCGGCCATCTTGGGGTCGATGCCAGGACGCCCAAGTGCCTTGCGCTTCTCAGCCTCATTGTAGGCTTGCACACATCTGTCAGCCAGAGACTTCATCCGCTCACGTGAACCCTGAGCTTCTGCACGCTTCTTCAGAAAGTTTTCCTTTAGCTCATGCAACATGATCTTGAAGCTCTTCACTTCTTGCACGCTGAGCTTGGCCATATTCTTCTTGAACTGAGCCTTTTCATGATCAATTTTCTGCTTCAGTTCAACAATGCGCTGGGCAATGGCAAGTTCTGAAGCAATAGCACCTTGGAAAGCGACGCTGAGGCCAACGGGCAGCTGTAGATCTTCAAAGGTGATGTTTGGTGTGGCAAACCACTCGTCAATGAAGTTGTGGATGATGGCGACATCAAAGAGAGGCAGATTGTTGAAGATTTCTACTTCTTCTTTGCTCTTGATGAGTTGCTCAAGAGCGTCATCTCCAAGATCTTCATCACTTGACAGATCAATGGCTTCACTGCGCAGGATGGCAGCAGTTGTGAGCTCTTTGCCAGTGTGAGACTGAGGCATCTTGTCCTTCTGGTGCCTTGAGATGCGTGATAAGTCTACAGACTGCACACTGTCTTCAGGAGGTGCAGTCGCCAATGGCTTCGCCTTTGAGATTTCTGGTGAAGGGGCTGGCTTTGAAGCTTTTGGCTTCTTCAACTGCTTAGGCTTCGGCACTGCAGGCGCTGCTGGCGCTTCATCAGACTCAGTGTCAGCTGCAGGCTCATTCACTGCAGTCCCTTGAACCAAGATGTAGGTGATGAGGCCTTCAAGGTTGGCATATGGACCGATGACATTGGGTTCTGCTTCTCGTGTGCCATCTGCCCGTGGTGCTGAGGGACCAGGGTTGAAGTCTAACCCAAATTTCTTCTTGTTCTGCTTCGCTGAGTTTTGGGCAAACTGGAAGTTGCGCTTGAACAGATTGTCGTCACGACACCAGAGTAGTGACAACGGATGTGCATCATCAGGCTGTGGCCCACGGACCATGCATGGATAGAAGCTTTGGGCAATAGCTTCATCTCTGGACCTGGGTACAAGATTCTTGTATAAGATGTCTCCCCACGGTCTTTTTATGGCACTTTTCTCAGCATACTCTTGGGTTGTGAAGCGGTATTTGAACCATTGTTTTGCCCAATAGCGTCGAATCCATTGGATTCGAGTCTTGCGCTGACCATAATTCTCTTCAGGATCTGTTTTGTACATTTCTGCCAGTTCATCAGGCAGATCTTTGGATGTTCCTCCACGTCGCTGTCTGCCCCCCTTCCTTGCTGCTGTTTCTGAAGCCATAAACCTTAACTTGGAAGGCTTTCAAAGGCTTTCTTTTGATGGACCAACAGGAACTGGCTTCAGGAGAGTTTATGTGATGCTGTAAGAGTTCTGCAAATGAATGCAGACTATGAGAACCAAAGGATTCTCCCACGGACATGTACCTGTGACAGCATTAAGGTGCGAGGGAAGGGGAAGAGGTCATATGCATTCTCAGAAGATTTTGAAGATAAATCAGTTTAGAAGACATTGACCTCATCGTGCGAAGACATTCACTCATAGATAAGAAGTTGGTTCCAGATTTGTATGAATCCACAGATCAGTACAAGTGAGGAATCTAACTACTTTTTGAAGCACAAGTGAATATTCTAGGCATGTTATGAGATGCAGTTTGAGAGAGATCTAGTTTGTGTGAGCAGAAACTGCTTGTGGTAGAAAGTGACAGATCAATAGTATCAACGGTGCTGTAAAAAGGCAGTTTTATTTACCACACTGAGAACTGCTAGACGGAGCGAGAGATGAGGCCGAGCAGTTCACTCGTCCGTGCCCTAACTTGGCGACGGAGGAGACCTACGGCGACGGCGGAGAGGACAATGTCCGCGGTCAGCGTGAAGACGGCGTCGGAGAGGTTGTGGCAGCGAAGCGCTTCGTCGTCGGCGTCGTCGAGAGCTAGCGGTGGCGCTAGAGTTCGTGCGAGGGTGGAAGAAGAGATAGTTACCGTTGTGAGTGTGTATTTATAGGCACAGGGGCGGCACTGTGCTGTTACACAGGTGCCCCTGGCGATTCGCATCTGAGGAACGCGTGGCCAGTTTGCGGAAGTTTGGGGTTTGTTCCACGTCCCACGCACGCTTGGATTGTCGGGTGATCGTTCCTGCTTCTCCGGATTTTATGTGGAGGAATGAGCATTGAAAACAGACTTTATGGTTGTCTCTATATCTTCTGCTGACAAGGATGCAGTGAAGACATTCGACAGTTTCAATAGAATGCATATGACTTAGAGAGATAGAGTTTGAGATAGAAAGCATAGAGAAGTTTGGGGTCCGATCACATTCACTTAGTTCAAAAGATTCAACACGAAGACATAGCTATAAGTGAATGTTGTAGAGGACAGAACACTAGCATATATATATATATATCTATAGTCAACATAGTGAAGATAATCATGAAAATATGTTGAGTTCGAAGCCAAATCAAATGTGAAGACATTGCAAGGTAACGCCATGATAGAAACACTTCAAAATAGAACGTTTGGTGGTGGCGTTACCCACCGTATAGGAAGTATTAGACCCAGACACGGCGCACAATTATCGTGGCGCTCCGAAGTCAAATTCCACATTAATGTATTCACACATAGAATGTATGTCTTCATTGATTGAAGATATACTTTACTTTGTGTGTTGCACATCTAAGTCATCATATGCATAAGTGTTAGGATGTGTGCCTGATCACAGGACATTTGAGGATTCCAGGATATTTAGCTCACACCATAACTTGCAAAACCTCTTCTCATCCAAGGGCTTGGTGAAGATATCTGCCAATTGCTCTTCAGTGTTGACGTGTATGATATCAATGTCTTCCTTCACAACATGATCTCTGAGAAAGTGATGACGAATTTCAATGTGCTTTGTCTTCGAGTGCTGAACTGGGTTGTTGGCAATCTTGATGGCGCTTTCGTTGTCGCAGTAAAGTGGCACTTGCTTCAGATGAATGCCATAGTCCTTGAGTGTTTGATTCATCCACAGAAGCTGAGCGCAGCAAGATCCAGCAGCAATGTATTCAGATTCAGCAGTGGAGAGAGATACACAGTTCTGCTTCTTTGAAGACCAACATACAAGTGATCATCCCAGAAAGTGACATGTGCCTAATGTAGACTTGCGATCAACTTTGTCACCAGCATAATCAGCATCCGAGAATCCAACCAAATCAAACTCTGAGCCCTTTGGAACCATAATCCTAGAGTTGGGGTGTGAGCCAAATATCGAAGAATTCGCTTCAAAGCTAAGTGATGCGACTCCTTTGGTGCCGCTTGAAATCGAGCACACATGCAAACACTAAGCATAATATCTGGCCTAGATGCACATAGATAAGTAAAGAACCAATCATGGAGCGGTATACATTTTGATCGAACTCTTTACCATTGTCGTCAGGACCCAGATGATGTTTGGCTGGCATTGGTGTTGTGAAGCCTTTGTAGTCTTGCATACCGAACTTCTTCAGGCAATCTTTGAGATACTTCTCTTGAGATATGAAGATGCCATTGCGTTGTTGTCGTATTTGAAGACCAAGGAAGAACTTCAGCTCCCCCATCATGGACATCTGATATTGCTCTTGCATCATATATCCAAACTCTTCACTGTACTTCTGATTTGTGCAGCCGAAGATAATGTCATCCACATATATTTGGCACACAAACAGTTCACCATCATATGTCTTCGTGAAAAGAGTGGGATCTAGGGAACCAGGTATGAAGCCTTTGCTCTTCAGGAAGTATTTGAGTGTGTCATACCAGGCCCTAGGGGCTTGTTTGAGGCCATACAGCGCCTTGTTGAGCTTGTATACCATGTCAGGATGTTTTGGATTTTCAAAGCCAGGCGGTTGTGCAACATACACTTCTTCTTCAATCTTGCCATTGAGAAAGGCACTCTTCACATCCATTTGATATAGAAGAATGTTATGATTATTTGCATAGGCCAGCAGTATGCGTATGGCTTCAAGCCTAGCCACTGGAGCAAATGTTTCATACAAAGTCAATGCCTTCCACTTGAGTATATCCTTGAGCAACGAGACGAGCTTTGTTTCTGACAACTTGACCATGCTCATCTTGCTTGTTGCAGTATATCCATTTGGTGCCTATTATATTGTGCTTCCGTGGATCAGGACGCTTAACCAGTTCCCATATATTATTCAGCTCAAACTGTTGAAGCTCTTCTTGCATAGCTTGTATCCATTCAGGTTCCATGAAGGCTTCTTCAACTTTCTTGGGTTCTGATATTGAGACGAATGCGAAGTGCCCACACAAATTCGCCAGCTGAGTTGCCCTTGAACGAGTGAGTGGACCAGGTGCATTGATGCTGTCAATTATTCTATCAATCTGCACTTAATTAGCAACACGAGGATGTACAGGGCGAAGACTTTGCTCTTGCTGATCTGTGTTGTTGTTGGGAGGAATGTCTTCAGGCTGAGCATTGTCTTCATGTTGATCAGGTGCTGAGATGATAAGTTCTTCTTTAGGATGAGCTTCAGAAGGTATAATCTCTCCAGTTCCCATTAGCTTGATTGATTCACTTGCTGGAATTTCATCTAGCACATTTGGCAGTTGCTCTCTTTGTGAACCATTTGTCTCATCGAACCGCACATCCATTGTTTCAACCACTTTGTAATGAAAGAGATTGAAGACTCTGTAGGAGTGCGAATACTTTCCATATCCAAGCATAAAACCCTCATGTGCTTTTGGTGCAAACTTTGAGGTGTGGTCTGGGTCCTTGATCCAGCACCTTGCGCCAAATACTCTGAAGTAACTAACATTTGGCTTCTTGCCAGTTAGAAGTTCATAAGATGTCTTGTTCAGAAGCTTGTGAAGATAAACATGATTGATTGTATGGCATGCAGTGTCAATGGCTTCAGTCCAGAATTTTCTTGGAGTCTTGTATTCATCTAGCATCGTTCTGGCCATCTCAATGAGTGTTCTATTCTTGCGTTCGACGACGCCATTCTGTTGTGGCGTGTACGGAGCTGAGAATTCATGTGTGATGCCCAAGGTATCAAGATATGTATCAAGGCCAGTGTTCTTGAATTCAGTGCCATTGTCACTTCTGATGTGCTCTATCTTGGCGCCGTAATTGTTCATAGCTCGATTGGCGAAGCGTCTGAAGACATCCTACACTTCAGTCTTGTAAAGGATTATGTGCACCCAAGTATATCTAGAGTAATCATCAACAATGACAAAGCCATAGAGGCAAGCAGTAGTGGTAAAAGTTGAGTAGTGAGTGGGACCAAAAAGATCCATGTGAAGCAGTTCGAAGGGTCGAGTAGTGGTCATGATTGTCTTCGAGGGATGTTTTGCCCTCGTCATCTTCCCTGCTTCACAGGCACCGCATAAGTGATCTTTGTTGAAATTGACGCCCTCGATGCCTATGACATGCTTCTTCTTCGCAAGGGTGTGGAGGTTCCTCATGCCAGCATGCCCAAGCCTCCGATGCCAAAGCCAGCATTCTGAAGCTTTTGCAACAAGACACACTGCAAGTTGTGGCCCTGCTGAGAAATCTACCACATAAAAAATCGTCTTTCTGATACCCTTCAAACACTAGAGACTTGTCAGATTCCATTAGTACCAGGCAACGATATTTTCCAAAAATTATGACCATGCACTACTAGAAAAAGGGCTATAGATGGGATTGATACTAATGGCGCACCAGACAAGCGGTGCGCCATTAGTATATACTAATGGCGCACCACCTACTGATACGCCATTAGAGTTGAAACTACTAATGGCGCACCTGGCCCCGGGTGCGCCATTAGTATCAAAAAAAATTTAACTAGTGCGCCTGTCCAAACATACTAATGGCGCATCCAGACATAGTGCACCATTACTAGTTGTAACTAGTAATGGCGCACCAGCCGGAAAGTGCGCCACTAATGTTGTTTTTTTATTATATTTTTTATTTCCTTTTTTGCAAAACTACTAATGGCGCACTGTTCCACCGTGCGCCATTACTAGTTTAAACTAGTAATGGCGCACTGTGGGACAGTGCGCCATTAGTATTTTTTTTGCAAAACTACTAATGGCGCACCACCAGGAGGTGCGCCATTAGTAACCTGGATTACTAATGGCGCATTTAGAGTTGGTGCGCCATTAGTAAGTGGGCAGCAACAAGATATTTTG
The DNA here is from genome assembly GCF_056163025.1 of Triticum urartu. Taxonomy (NCBI): domain Eukaryota; kingdom Viridiplantae; phylum Streptophyta; class Magnoliopsida; order Poales; family Poaceae; genus Triticum; species Triticum urartu. The sequence goes on along the minus strand of NC_141875.1, from coordinate 105,662,542 downwards.
GACAGCCTCTCCTACCCACACTCACTTTCTCCCCACTTCATTCTCTCCACCTCCTCCTTGTCTCGGGTGCCTCCTCTTTTTCACCTCATTTCCACCATAGATTCATTCAATTTAAGTGGTTAAATTACCTTGTTTTGATAGGTAAGTAAGGGGGGAAGCTATATTTATGTTGTTCTCCCTACAACAATGTGCACATGCACTTTTTATGGCCTAGCTAGATCTATGTATGTTCGTGGTGTTGCATATGTTTGTGGTGTTGCATATGTGTTTGTGTTTGGAGGTGTACCGGTATTTGAAATGCGATAGTTGCCAATATTTTGCCGGAATGTTGATTCATTTCTGTTTCGGTGAGAATTTTGGCATTAAGCATTCTTTTTGGTCCTATTTTTAGGGAAAGTCATGCCAAATTTTTTCTTGGTTCTAAAATATCGTTTTGCTCTACCCCGCAGGCGACCATGGTCCGCATGATGACCGAAGGCATCGTGAATAGGTTTTTGAGGTCCGCGAAGGCCGAGATGCTTCAAAAGAACGAGACGGAGATAAGATGTCCGTGTCGAAGATGCAAGCTGAAGAGCCTTATTGCGGACCCGGAATCCGGGCAGGTGTGGGACCACCTACTCTTGCGTGGTTTCATGGATGGCTATCGGTGGCAAGGTGATGAAGATGACTACGAAGTCGTCCATGGGGGCCGGGCAAGAAATGAGGAAGGGCAGCAAGACAACCACCGCGGCTCGGGCGGGCGAGAAGACGAAGAATCCCCAGGAGATGATCACGACGGTGATGCTGTACACAGTCATCATGTAGAAGATGCAGGACATGATGATGAGGAAGATGCCGGAGCAGACGACGGGCATGATCATGAAGATGATGATGCCGGCGGAGCAGACGACGCTGGACCATCGATGGGCTGGGTGCAGGACCCTCATATTCAAGAGCTGCTTCTCAAGCAGACGGATAACGCAAGAGCTGCCGCCCGAGAGAAAGCCAAGATGGATCAACTTGAGTTAGACGCGGTTACTCCATTGTATGAAGGATGCAGGCCCGAGGATACCCGCCTGAAAGTAACGCTCATGGCTCTGGAGATGAAGGTAAAACACAAAATGACCGACGCATGCTTCGACGAGAACATGTCATTCTGGCACGAACGTCTTCCCAAGGGGAATAAGTGCCCGACCAGTTTGGAGGAGGCGAAGAAAATCGTGTGTCCTCTGGATTTACCGCACGTGAAATACCATGTGTGCATGAACAATTGCATCATTTATCGGGACGAGCACGCGGAGTCTACCATATGTCCGGTGTGCGGCGTCACTCGATACAAGAAGAGGAAGAAAGCTCCTCGAAAAGTGGTGTGGTACTTTCCGATCACTCCTCGTCTGCAGCAGTATTTTGCGGACCCTGATGTAGCAAAGCTCCTACGTTGGCACGCGGATAGGGAGGAGAAGAAGCGAGAAGATGACGCAAATGATCCGGAGATAGATAAAAAAGACAAGATGCTGAGTCACCCTAAGGATGCGAGCCAGTGGCAAGCGTTGAACTTCGAAGACCCAGAATTTGGGAATGATCCAAGGAACATCGTGCTGGGCGCGAGCACCGATGGAGTCAATCCGTTTGGCAGCCAGAGAAGCACACATAGTACTTGGCCTGTGTTTGTGTGGATGTACAACCTTCCCCCCTGGTTGTGCATGAAGAGGAAGTACATTCACATGAGTATGCTAATTGAAGGACCGAAACAACCAGGGAACGACATCAATCTGTATCTGGGGCTGCTGAAAGAGGAGCTTGACACGCTATGGAAAACGCCAGCCAATACGTGGGACGCCGCAGAGAAAGAATATTTCCCTATGAGAGCCGCGCTGCTCACGACGGTGCACGACTATCTCGGTTATGGATATGTCGCGGGGCAGGTGGTCCACGGATTTTCTGGATGCGTCAGGTGCATGGATGACACAACGTATCGCCAGCTAGATAGAGATCCCGGGTCTTCGAAAACCGTGTTCATGGTACATCGAAGGTGGCTTCGCGACGATGACCCGTGGAGAAAACGCAAGGATCTGTTCGATGGTGAAACCGAACCCCGAGGACGCCCGTGTACGAGGAGCGGCGAGGAAATAGACGAGCTGTTGAAAAATTGGAAAGACTGCCCACTGCCGGGAAAGAAGCAAAAGGCGCCAGAGCCGGGAAAGAAGCGAAAGGCGCCAGAGCCGCTGCTGAAGGTATGGAAAACGAGGTCTATTTTCTGGGACTTGCCGTACTGGAAGATCCACCGTGTGCCTCACAGCCTTGATGTCATGCATATCACGAAGAACGTGTGCAAGAGTCTGCTTGGTACCCTGCTCAACATGCCAGAGAGGACCAAAGATGGGCCGAAAGCAAGGGCAGACTTGAAATCAATGGGCATCAGGCAGGAGCTTCACGCTATATATGATGATCATGATGATGATGATGATGATGATGAGGCGAAGCAGGACACGGAAAGTCGTCACAAAGGCAAAAAGGCCAAGAAGACCGGAAATGACTACCCTCCCGCGTGCTTCACTCTAAGTCAGGAGGAGATCGAGCAGTTTTTCACCTGCCTCGTAGGAGTAAAACTTCCTTACGGTTACGCGGGGAAGATAAGCAGATACCTAGAGCCAGCGAAGCTGAAGTTCAGCGGGATGAAGTCTCACGACTGTCACGTGCTGATGACGCAGATACTTCCAGTTGCAATCCGTGGGATCATGGACGCGCACGTCCATGAAACCCTATTTGGCCTATGCAACTTTTTCGACGTCATCTCTCGGAAGTCTGTTGGCGTGAGGCAACTCAGAAGGCTACAGGAAGAGATCGTGGTGATACTATGCGAGCTTGAGATGTACTTCCCGCCCGCATTCTTCGACGTTATGGTGCATCTGCTGGTCCATATCGTGGACGATATCATCCAACTCGGGCCGACGTTCCTGCACAGCATGATGCCGTTCGAAAGGATGAATGGTGTCATCAAAGGATACGTTCACAACATGTCACGTCTAGAGGGAAGCATAGCCAGGGGCTTTCTGACCGAAGAGTGCATCTCCTACTGCACGAATTATCTAGGCATCGAGAACCCCGTTGGTCTGCCCATCAACAGGCACCTCGGCAGGCTCACTGGATGGGGTCACCATGAGGGTCGTCGCAAAATGCATGTCGACTTCGAGGGTCGACTCGCCGACTTTGAAAGAGCAAACCTAGTCGCGCTACAACACATAGACGTGGTCGATCCTTGGGTGGTACAGCACAAAACCTTTATTAAGAAGACGTACAATGACCGAGGCCAACAGAGGACGGACGGAGATATACTCAAAGAGCACAACTCATGTTTCACGCGTTGGTTCAAGCAGAAGCTTCTGTCGTACCCTTTACATGAGGATTCTTCCGCGGAAGAACAACTCATATTCGCCTTGTCACAGGGTGCCGAGCACAACCTGATGACCTATGAGGCGTACGATATCAACAGCTACACATTCTACACCGAGGCCAAGGACATGAAGAGCGATGGTTATCAGAACTCTGGGGTAACGATGGAATCCTACACCGGTAACGACAAGGACAGATACTACGGAAGGATCGAGGAGATCTGGGAGCTGAGCTACACTGGAGAGAAGGTCCCGATGTTCCGTGTCAGATGGGCCAAGAGCGTCCTAAAAGAAGACCGGTATTTCACCACCATGGTTATACCCGAAGCCAAATCCAAGACCGCGGGCGCAAACGTCACCGTGAAAAATGAGCCATGGGTACTGGCTTCCCAAGTGGACCAATGCTTCTTCATTACCAGCCCGTCAAAGCCCAGTCGTGTTGTCGTGAGGAGAGGCAAAAGGAAGATCATCGGAATCGATGGAGTAGCCAATGAGCAAGACTTTGACAAGTATGGCGACCCGAGGATCGAACATGACGACGATGATGAAGTAGCAGCATACACCACAAGAAGAAGCAGGACCACCCTACCTAAAGGACGTCCGTTCCACAGAAGAACTCCATTTGCGAAAAAGAAGGGCAAGAAGATTGTGAACAGATAGCTAGCTAAGATCGATTGTATTTAAATCGTAGCCTTCATTTCTCGATTGTATTTCATGGGCACTTTTTGAACTATCATGAATATTTTTAAATTTCATGGACACTCGATCTCGATCCCCCTCCATCTCGATCGCTATCCCACCTCGCCAGATCCGGTCCCCCTCGCCGCCGAGCACCCCCCGGTCCACCGGCCGCCGCCGCCGACCCCCCGCACCCTCGATTCCCCTACTCAACCGCCGCCGCCGACCCCCCGCACCCCGCGCACCCTCCCCCGCTCCACCGGCATTACTGTTTGATGTAATTTTTAAAAAAATTATTACTGTCTTATAAAAAAAATATTACTATTATGATTTAAACAAGTTTGAACATATTTAAACACAAATAAGTATCAAACAACATTTTAAATGCATAAAAAAATTTGTGGAGCCTGGGAATTGAACCCAGGACCTCCTAGTGTGAAAACTGGCTACTGACCAGTCGAGCTAGTAGAGGGAACTTGGTGTGGATCAGGTCAGGTGGAAGATAACCTGTTGGCTCGAGCAGAAATCAAAAAAAAATACTAATGGCGCACCACGGTGGGGTGCGCCATTAGTATGGATGTACTTATGGCGCACCGAGGGGTGGTGCGCCATTAGTATTGTGCCATTAGTATGAGATTTCACCTAACAAAAAAGGTCAGCGCCCACGCCATCCTCTTTCTCTCCCCTCTGTATCTCTCCCCTTACTGCGCCGTCCCCGTCCCCGTGCCCGAGCCACCCCCGTCGTCGTGCCCGAGCCGTCCCCGTCCCCGTGCCCGAGCCGCCCCCGTCGCCGCCGACCCCCACCACCCTCGCCGCCGCTCCCGACCCCCACCACCCTCGCCGCCCCTGACCCCCTGCGGCCCCGCCGCGCCGGTCCACCACCCCCCACCCCGCCCGAGCCGTCGCCGCCCCGACACCCTCGGCGCCCCGCCGGCCCGGCGCCCCGCCGCCTCGACAACCAGGCGCCCCGCCATCCCGACGCCCTAGCCGCCCCGACACCCCGCCGCCCCGGTGCCCCGGTGAGCTTCCCCTGTTTTTTCTTTTAGTTTGTGATTGGGCTGCCTAGAATGTTTAGGATGTTAGTTTACTCGTAGATTTAGAATCTGTAGCCTGTTTTGATTTGAACCCATCTGCTGTGCTAATTTTGTTTGCAAATCCGCGCGACGTGTACTGTGTTACGTCTGTGGTAATCTGTCAAGTCAATTAAGCCCAATCCATTTGGGTTGAATCGAACTAGTGCTATTACTAGCCATCCCACCTTCATTGTGACACTAGAACATATATACAAGAGAAGGCCTCCCAGCTGATACGTTCAGCGCATATATACCACTGTTAAATCCCTTAGCATTATCGCAAACTTGTCAGGTCCATAAACTTGTAACAAGTGGCAAAAGTAGTGCTGTAAATTGGCAAAGCAGTTTCTGATTTTGTTTGTTTCCATCTTGTTGGTACTTGGAACTTGGAAGGGGGACAAGCAGGCGGAGCGGGTGAAGCCAGACCGGAAGAAGTAGGCTGGAGGTGGAGTGAGAAGGGGAAGCAGAGAAAGAAAGGTTTGTTCCATGTCCTCGGATGAAGTTCCATGTTTCGATGGTCTCTGTGTAGTTTCTGATGTAGACCGTACATCCATCAAAAGCCACAATGCAAGCCAACTTTTATTTCTCTTGCCTGGTTCCACTAAGATGTGTTATTGCAAGCTATTAATTATTTTTCAGTTGTGAGCCTCGAGAACAGGTGCCTCTCATCTCCCTGTTCCCCACCCCTCTGTTTGTTAGCCGGATGGGTGGATGTTGCTGTTGCATATGAATAGATGGACGAATGGATTTGTTTTGCTACTGTGATTGATAGCTCGTGTTAGTACGTCTCAGATTTTTGCTGCTGCGAACTATCAATGGTACTAAATCAGTGCCCTTTTGCTGGTTGCTGCTTGCTGCTTAGTGCTAGTTGATAATTTGGTAATGCAAGGTCGCTGATACTCTAACCCAGATCACACAGATCAAATTTTTTTCAATTTATGCAACTGTAAGAGTACCAACCAGATTACACAAATCATTTTTGATCTGCAAGGTTGTTGTTGCTGTGATGGAGTAACTCTGTAAGATGGAGTACATGAGTACTGTAGTAGTAACTCTTGATTAATTATGGCATTGTGTGTCATAATTTAAAATTGCCATGTTTATTAGAAGTGTTAACCATCACTTCTGGGTTGTAACCTTAGCTGTGTTTCAATGCTTAAAGACTATTAGCTGCATAGTAATTTCCCTGTCCTAATTGTTGTTTTTCCATATAATTTCCAAGGATCAATTAGACCAGATTGGGCTCTCCTTTTTATTGTTGTTTTGACCTTTCTGTTGTGAAAAATAAAGCAGGATTTTAGACTAATGTGGGCCTATGGCTACACCAGCATGGTGTTTTGATTCAGAAGTGATGATTTGCTACAACCAGTGCATGCATGCCTTTTTTTCTTCTTCATTTTTAGTAAAGTGCTCTGTTCTGGGTCATGGACTTTGTGCCATGGACCAGTGCATGCATGCTGCTGCTGCTGCTGTACTACTTGTCAAGTGATGCTACTGCTGCTATCTGCGAGTTGCTGCTACTAGTTGTGATTTTGTCAAGTGATGCTGCTGCTACTTGTGATCTTCTAAAATGACCCCTTTCTCCTGAAACGTTGATTAATTTCCGTTTCGGTTGAGAAATGGGGCACTCCAAGGTCAAGAAAATTAGCAAAGGTCATGCCCAATTTTCTTGACCTAGAAGGTGCCCGATTCTCAACCGAAATAAAAATTAATTTGCTTTAGTGGTTGGATTAGTTTAGTATTTTTTTCGCACACTCAGACACCCTTGCTTGCCATGTGTGTGAGAGAGATAGTGAGAGGAGACAAGAAGAAGGGGGTTAGGAAGATGTTGCCTGCTCATCAAAGCTAACCATCTCCCCCTTGTCACCCCTTTCCTTTGTCTTTTGTGGGTTGCAAGGAAGCTACTGTCTTAGCTAGCTTAGCTTGTACACAAATCCCAGTGTTACAATCTAGAAAATTAGCCTGCAAAGATGAGGTCCCATGCTGGCTGTACCACTGCATCATGCAACAGTGCCTTCAAGATCCAAGGCAATATCACAAACATCATAGGCAATTTGACCAAACTCACAACCTTGTATCTTTGAAGCAACCAACTTTCTAGACACACCCCTCAAGAACTAGGTTACCCTGAGAACGTGGACTTGGACCTTAGCAACAACACACTAACAGGTTCTATCCCAAAACACCTAGGCAATATCACAAACATCTCTCAATTGTTCCTTGACAATAACCAACTTTTTGGCGACATTCCTTGAGAATTAGGTTATTTGGTCAACTTAGAGATCTTGTTCCTTGACAATAACCAACTTTTTGACCAAACTTTGTTCCTATTCATAGAGAAACATGGCCAACAATGATGAGGCTGGGGGTTCGGGCGGCAAGAAATTCTGGGAGCTGTCCCAGGAGATGGAGGAACAACCTCACTTGTATGAGGACGCCGCCTTCCCCACCGATCCTGAGACCACTGATGGTACCACCGAGGATGACCCCACTGATGCCACCACTGATGGTGCCGCCGAGGATGCCACCACTGATGATGGCGGCGCACGCACAGATGGCAGCCAACCGAAGAGGCAACGGAAGGACCGGCGCCCGAGCGTGCTCCGCACCCTCAAGGAGGAAGTTACTGAAGTGGACTCCAACGGGAATCCAACGGCGCCCGAATGAATAGTCAAGGGGTACTCGCTTCAGCTCGGGTGCATTCTCCGGAGCACCGTCTCGATCAACACCGAGAACCTCAGGCATCCTGACCGAGGGAATTTGCGCAACCTCCTCTTCACGAAGCTGCACGAACGATACAAGTTCCCCGCTGAATTTGAAAACACAAGCCTCAAAGGGAATAAAGTGGACAATGCTGCCCTCACGAAGATGAGCACGGCCCTGTCTACTTGGAAAAGCAATGTGAAGAGAATGATCGAGAAAGGTGAGAGTTATGAGAAGATCAAGGAGAAAAATCCTTCAATCACCGAAGATGACTACAACGACTTCAAGATCAATTGCTCGAGCACCGCAAGCTCCGAATCAAGTAAGTGGGGGAAAGAAATGCGGGAGCTGAACTTAGGGGAACACACACTCGGTCCCGGCGGTTACAGAGTGGCGGAGCCTATATGGGACAAGGAGGAGGCGGACCGTCCCGAGCAAGGCCTACCGCCCCTCTTCGATAAATACGGTGACAAGCAGACCAGAAACTTTGTCAGGGCCCGGTAAAAGAAGGACCCGAAAACAAAGGAGCTTACCACGGATCCGAAGACCAGGGCGCTTGAGCTTGTTCTGGTAAGGAATACACCCCCGCGTAATTAGCTCCATATGGTTGCATTCTAATTAATGAAGCCAAATTTCTAAATGGTTCACATTCCTTCCGCAGGCGACTGAAAGCAGTAGCGCGGGGTCGACTAAGAGCAACCCTTGGGACACCACTCTAAATAGGGCGTTGAATGTAATGAAGAACAAGGATAAGCTCAGTAAGCCGACGTCAGCTGGTCGTGTGGCCGGCAAAGGCTTGTCGACAAAATGGTCGTCATACTATAACACTGGTGGGTGAAAGGAGAAAAAGACCAGCTCGGAAAGCCAGGCGCGCGAAGTTCAAGAACTCAGGGAACAGGTGGCGCGGATTCCGGAGATTGTCCAAGAGCAAGTGCAACAACAACTCGGAGCGACGATCACCGCCATTGTGCCTACCTTGATCCAGGGGATTAGTGCGTGGATTGCGGGCGGCCAACAGGGGCCGCCCCCGATTCCTAGCTTCACGGCCAGCAACTCGCAGAACGCGATGGCGGGGCCATTGGTGTCTCCGGCGGAGGCGGCATTGGTGTCTCCAACGCCGGCACGGAAGCTTAATGCACCCGGGTGTACGTCGGCCGGCACCTCTGCAGCAAGCGGCCCCTCCGTCAACTGCACGCCCGCCGTTGGCGGTGCCTCGACATTAGCCGAGCTCGACGCCATCATCATGGTAACTAATTAAGCCTCTCTCGGCCGAGGACTTCATCTCCTTGCCTTTGACTGGGCATCCCTGACGCCCTACATGTTTTCGCAAGGCGCCGCCGACGTTCCGTGCACTCTCCTGCACTTCGTGAACAACGAGTTGGTCGATATCGCCAAGGGCAAAATCGTTCAACCGGGCAACCCCTTGTTCCACGGTACCCAGATGCCACCCAACTTGTTTAGGGTTCAACTGGTTCGGGTGCTGCCAGGCTGCGACGAGTTGTTACCTCCGATTCGACCCGTCGGGGCCGACGATGATGACGTGATGACCCTCAGCGCCTGCCTGAGCTGGCCCCTGCTTTGGCCGAATAGCCAGATTCGTTTGGGGGCGGGGGACACCACCCCAAAGACAACACCGCCAGTCGTGCCGGCGCCAAGTCGGCCCCATGGCAAGACCGCCGCAACGGTGCCGGACATCCCTATGCCACTGGATCCAAACATGCATATGGCACAGGATCAGAACGACGACGACGACGATACATTTGCCAACGTCGATCAGTACTTTGCCGATCATGGGTACGGTGGCGACTTCATGGGGCCTCCTTCTCAAGAACCCAACCCAACAAAAGAAGTGCGTGATCTAGCTGGTACCACGGAGAAGCCAAGTTGCAACAGGCGTCGTCTGCAGTTCAGCTCTCAGGAGACACCTCCAGCCGCCGACTTCACCGAGCCTCAGATAGGCGAGGTGCGAAATATGATCAGCCCCAACACACTCAAGAAGGCGGTCTGTGAGCAGAACTCGGTCCCATTACAGGAGAAGAAGAAGGCACGCAAAAGAAAGACTAACAAGGGTGCGGGCCAGCCGGCACCGAGTACGATCCGTGCTCAGGACGGGCCACCTTCACCTGAGGATATCTCGAGGAGGGTGCATGTGGCGGGTAGGCCGATACTACCGAGAAATATGCTCAATGCTGCAACCGGTGCTATGCGGATTCTGCATGACAGTGTTCTTTCTTTGGAGAAGCGGCGTCTCGGAGAGAAGGATGTGGCATACCCGGTTTTCGCGGCCAAGGTGCCAGAGGGCAAGGGCTTTGTGGATAACTCCATGGGGGGTACGATCGTCCTGCGGTTTGATGACATCCACGCTATGTTGAACCTTCATCCGCTGCACTACACCTTCGTTCGGCTATTTTCGCTGAGTATGCAGATGCGGATCATTCGCGACAAGACCCCGGACATCGTGATAGTCGACCCCTTCTACATGCGTGCCAAGATCTTGGGCAGCGCTGGGGACCGGCAAGTCGCGAGTTCTTAGCTCGAAGGCGTCATTCTGGCAAACCAAGATAAGGATAACTTCCTCGTGCCTTACTTTCCCGAGTAAGTCCTCCCCTCAACCGCCCCGTAACATATGAATTCTTAGATTTCGGTCGTTTTTCTTTTAACATTCCGTGTTTTCTGTAGTGACACACGTTGCACGCTCATCCTCCTAAGCCCCAAATATTCCATGGCCACGTATTTCGACCCAGACCATCAGTCAAACGTAGACTACACAAATGTCAAGAAGGTTCTTGATGATGTTCTCCCCGGCTACGTCAAATCTGGAGGCACCTTCACCAGGCCTATTCATAAGTACGGCAAGCACGTGTTCTCCCACAATACGACGTTCTGCTGCGTCAAGCAGCCGCCTGGCGGTCAGAAGGGTGCCTACTACGCCATCCATCACATGCGGGCGATCGTACGGGACCATCATCAACTTCTGCTACCGAGTAGACTCAAAGATTGGGCCGCGAGCGTGTCGGCAATCCAGGACGCGGACATCAGACAAGAATTCTTTCGCATCCAGTCGGAGTTTGCGGAAATCATCCATCAAGATGTCCTTCGTACCGCGGGGCAGTTCTACCTCAGAAATAAACCGTCCAACAGTGACATCGACACAATCCTACAAATGCAGGCTGACAACGCCCGTTCTTTCATGACTCCCACGATAGACGGCGGCTTCATCCATGTTCCGGTCCCTTGAGTCTCATGTTGTAATTAAACTTTAATGAACTTGTAGTATTTCTCTTTGGTTTCGAGAGTCGTTCAACTTAAGATGTAATCGATGCTATTAATGTCTTGCTTTTCTCTTCCGATCGTTCTGTTGCATACTTATATATTGCTTATGTATTGTCTGTGAATTGGTACTAACGTTTTGTTTGGCTACTGCATAGCGATGCCGTGGTATGTCGTGTACAAGGGTAAGGTTCCCGGAGTCTACGACGACTGGGAGGAGTGTCGGAGACAGGTTCACCGATTCAGTGGTAACAGTTACAAAGGGTACGCCACTAGGGCCGAGGCCAATTCTAGATACGCCCGCTATCTAGCGGGAGAGGGGAGGGAGCGTTGGAGGAACCGGATGAAGACGAGTTTCATCGTGATGATGCTCATCATGATGACCGCAGCTCTCTTCTATGTGATGGTAGTTTAGATGATCGATATCGACTTGTAATGTGAAGACAAACTCGCGGTCTCGAGACTTGTAATATAATGTTCTATCTTTGTTCGGTCTTTTCAATTCGGAGACTAATATGATGACTTGTATTCGGAGACTAAAATGATGAATTGTATTCAGAGACTAATCTTCTATTGTATTCGATGAATCTGTTGTTGATGTGTGTTGTCTATATTTTGTACAATTATACATTTTGTAACCTGTGCAAAAAAACAGAAAATAAAAAAATAAAAAAAACTAATATTCATACTAATGGCGCATCACATCATAGTGCGCCATTAGTATGCCAAAGGATACTAATGGCACATCATTAAAGAGTGCGCCATTAGTATGCCGAAGTTACTAATGGCGCATCTTGCTGTCGTGCGCCATTAGTATGCCAAAGCACCTGGGTATACATGGCCCCCTGGGAGGCATACTAATGGCGCACTGTTGTATATACTAATGGCGCATCTGGGGTGCGCCATTAGTATACCAGATACTAATGGCGCACCTGTGGTGCGCCATTAGTAAAATATACTAATGGCGCACCACTAATGCGCCATTAATGGCCAAATTAGGTGCGCCATTAGCAGGCCTTTTCCTAGTAGTGATGTTCAAATCGCAAAGTATTGGAACAGACATTAAGTTGAAACCAAGGGATTCAACAAGCATGACTTTATCCATGTGTTGATCCTTTGAGATTGCAACTCTACCTAGACCCAATACCTTACTTTTACTAGTGTTAGCAAATGTGATGTGGCTCTTGTCGGATGGACGTAAGGTTGAGTCCATAAGGAGGCTTCTTTTGCCAGTCATGTGATTTGTACACCCACTGTCAATAATCCATTCTGAAGACTTTGAAGACGCTAGTGTCGTTCCCTACAGTGCAGTTAGGGGGATAGGCTTCACAAAGAGAATTGTGAAGCAAAAACATTTGACGAACCAGTGGGTTATGAAAACTTAGATCCAGATTAGGACTAATAGGGAGAGTAGCATGCGATTCAGGAACAAAGTACATAATGATGCCATTCGGGAATTTTATCTTGAGCCCTACAAGATTTTTAAGGTCCCCAGCAATAGCGTCAGAAGATTTTGTTTTTCTGCTGGAGACCTTTCCCTGCAAAAGAGAGTTAAGCTTTCTTAACCACCCACATCTTCAAGGGTGGCTTAGAAGCAATAAGTCTAAGTGCAGCATCTGAGAATTTTGCTTTTGGAGCCCTAGCAAACAGTCTAGCAGGCGGACAATAGTACTCATAAGAATAAGCAGAATAATTTTTGGTCATATGATCATGATGGTTTGATGAACCGCTCTCATATTCATATGCCTGAGTATGGTTTCCCTGCAAAACATTTGCGTTAGTGTGACTCAGGTGAGTCCTCTGTCTACATGAAGCCTTTGGACTGAGGTTTGTCTTCTTCATGTGAGGTGTCATGAAGACATTCACAGGAAGATTTTCCAGACACTTTTTTGGAACCCAGATCTTCTTCATAGGCGGTCCATTCCTGCAGTTAGTACCAATGTACCTGGCAAACACTACACCATTCTGATTTTTAAATAGTACATAGTTTGCATCAAAGGATTCATCAATGATAATGGGGTTAGCACAGGTGAAGCCAGATAAATTGGATGGATCTGCTGAAGGTTCCTTTGCAGCAACCCACTTGGTTTTGGGGTACTGCTCAGGTTTCCAGTAAGAGCCATCTGTATTTATTTTCCTTACGAACCTTATACCCTCTTTCCTAGGGTTTCAGTTCAGAATTTGCTTTTTCAGGACATCACATAGCGTCTGATGCCCTTTAAGGCTTTTGTACATCCCTGTTTCAAGCAATGTCTTCAACCTAGCATTCTCATCAGCAATAGCAGTGGTATTCTCAGTAGAGGGGTTAGTTACCACATCAACAGTTGAAGATATTGCAATAGCAGTAGCAGTGGAACATTCAGCAACAGAAGTAGCATTATCACGCTCAATGCATTTAAGACATGGTGGTTCAAATCCTTCCTGAGCGGAACTGATCTGTTCGACGCGAAGTGACTCGTTTTCCTTTTGAAGATCTTCATGAGCCGCTCTCAATTTCTCAAGTTCTTGCTTCCTTTGAAGATAATCATAGGAAAGCTTTTCATGAGTTGTTGAGAGAGTATCATGATGATCTTCAAGTTCCTGATACTTAACATGAAGATTTTTTATGTCTTCAATTAAGGATTCAGATCGAGTCATTTCAGCACCCAACAGATCATCGCTTCTGTCTAACAGTTTTTGAATATGTTCCATGGCTTTCTGTTGTTCAGTTGCAATTTTAGCAAGTGTTTTGTAACTGGGTTTTGAATCACAATCTGAGTCATCATCACTAGATGTTTGATAGTGAGTAGTGCATTTGTTTACCTTGGCACCGTGTGCCATGAAGCAGTAGGTAGGAGTGGAGTAGTCCTTGTCATTTGCATCGGTGTCGGTGATGAAGTCATTGTCTTCAGTGTTGAAGATGGACTTGGCGACGTATGCTGTAGCCAGACTTGCAATGCCAGAATCAGACTCCTCCTCAGACTCCACCTCTGCCTCCTCAGAAGCGGACTCCTCCTCTGAATCCATTTCCTTGCCAACAAACGCACGTGCCTTGCCAGATGAGCTCTTCTTGTGTGATGAAGACTTTGAGGAAGACTTGGAAGAAGACTTTGTGTATTTCTTCTTCTTCTTGTCGTCGGAGTCATATTCCTTGCTCTTCTTCTTCTTTCTGTTCTCATTGTCCCACTGTGGACACTCAGAGATGAAGTGTCCAGTTTTCTTGCACTTGTGGCATGTTTTCTTCTTGTAGTCATGAGCAGAAGCTTCATCATTCCTTGAGCTTGATCGTGAAGACTTTCTGAAGCCTTTCTTCTTGGTGAATTTTTGGAACTTCTTCACTAGCATTGCAAGTTCCCTTCCAATGTCTTCAGGATCATCAGAACTGCTGTCAGATTCTTCTTCAGATGAGGAAACAGCTTTTGCCTTCAAGGCACGAGTTCGCCCATAGTTTGGACCATAGATATCTCTTTTCTCCAAAAGCTGAAACTCATGTGTATTGAGCCTCTCAAGTATGTCAGACGGATCGAGTGTCTTGAAATCAAGACGTTCTTGGATCATCAGGGCCAGGATGTCAAACGAACTATCAAGTGATCTCAGCAGCGTCTTGACGACTTCGTGTTTGGTAATCTCAGTGGCGCCGAGGGCTTGAAGCTCATTTGTGATGTCAGTGAGTCGGTCAAATGTGTGCTGGACATTCTCATTGTCATTTCGCTTCAAGCGGTTGCAGAGATTGCGAAGGACACTGATTCTTTGATCTCTCTGGGTTGAGATGCCTTCATTGACCTTGGAGAGCCAGTCCCAGACCAGCTTGGATGTCTTCAAAGCACTCACACGGCCATACTGTCCTTTGGTTAGATGTCCACAGATGATATTCTTGGCAGTAGAGTCCAGTTGAACAAATTTCTTGACATCAGCAGCAGTGACACCTTCTCCAGCCTTGGGAATGCCATTCTCGACGACATACCATAGGTCGACGTCAATGGCTTCAAGATGCATGCGCATCTTATTCTTCCAGTAGGGATATTCAGTTCCATCGAAGACGGGGCACGCAGCGGAGACTTTAATTATCCCTGCACTCGACATAGCTAAAACTCCAGGTGGTTAAACCGAATCACACAGAACAAGGGAGCACCTTGCTCTGATACCAATTGAAAGTGCGTTATATCGACTAGAGGGGGGGTGAATAGGCAATTTTTATGAAAGTCTTCAAAACGTGGAAGTTATGAAGACAAACAGTGGAGATATGCCTATTACTATGCAGCGGAAGTTAGACTACACTAGGCAAGCCATGGTCAAGTATCAACAGAGTGAAAGCACAGTGACAAATAGCTGTAGTGTAATTAGGATCAGGTAGGAAGATACTATGAAGCCAAACAGATCATACACTCACGTTGTGAAGACAAAAGATAGAACAGACACGTAATGACTTCACAATGAGTGATCAGTAAGTAAAAGGAAGTGAAGATGAAACCAGTGACTCGTTCAAGACAATGATGTGTTGGACTAGTTCCAGTTGCTGTGACAATTGTACGTCTGGTTGGAGCGGCTAGGTATTTAAACCTTAGGACACACAGTCCCGGACACCCAATCCTGAACACGCAGCTCAGGACACCAAGTCCTCACCGTATTCTCCTTGAGCTAAGGTCACATAGTCCACGCCCAATCACTCTGGTAAGTCTTCAAGGTAGACTCCCAAACCTTCACAGACTTCGTTCACTGGCAATCCACAATGTCTCTTGGATGCTTTGAACGCGACGCCTAACCGTCTGGGGATGCACAGTCCTCAAGTGTAATAAGTCTTTAGATCACACAGACAAGAAGACTTAAGTGATGCCCAATGTTCTCTGGCTCTGGGTGGTTAGGGCTTTATCCTCGCAAGGAATTCTCTCTCTCAAAGGCTTCGAGGTGGGTTGCTCTCAAACGACAAAAGCCGTACTCTCAATCTGAGCAGCCAACCGTTTATGGTTGTAGGGGGTGGGCTATTTATAGCCACTTGGCAACCCGACCTGATTTGTCCGAAATGACCCTGGGTCACTAAGGAACTGACACGTGTCTCAACGGTCAGATTTCAAACTCTCATGGCAACTTTACTTGGGCTACAAGCAAAGCTGACTTGTCCGGCTCTGGACAGGATTCGCTCTCATTGTCTTCACTCGAAGACATAGGTTTTTGGTTTAGGCATCACTTCAGTCATTCTGACTGGTTCTCCTGGACCCCACTTAACAGTACGGTGGTTCCTATGACTCAACACAAAAGAAAAAGAACTACGAAAGATCTAAGTCTTCGAGCTCCATAGGCTTCATAACGTGTCTTCTTTTGTCATAGTCTTCAATGTGAATATCTTCATATACCACCTTTGACTTCAATGTCTTCATACATTTTTAGTGGTCATCTCTGGTAGTAAAACCTAATCAATGAGGGACTTCTACCTGTGTTATCCTGCAATTCTCACAAACACATTAGTCCCTCAACTAGGTTTGTCGTCAATACTCCAAAACCAACTAGGGGTGGCACTAGATGCACTTACAGTCATTCCTACCTTAGATCCATATTGAGTAATTTGATTGTGGATCTTTTTGTCTAGATTTTCAATTAATTCAATAGTAGCAACTTTATTTTCAATAATTTCAAGTCTTTGCATAACATGTTCCAAAGTTAACATAGTTCCATTAACCAAAAGAGGTGGTGAGCCAAATAAATCTAATATAGCATTATAAGAATCAAAAGTATGGCTACCTAAGAAATTCCCTCCGGTAATGGTATCAAGGATATATCTATACCAAGGATTAACACCTACATAAAAATTGCGGAGAAGAACTGAAGTAGATTGCTTCCTGGTAGATCTATTTTGAGCATTGCAAATTCTATACCAAGCATCTTTTAGATTTTCTCCCTCCCTTTGTTTAAAATTTAGAACTTCATTCTCGGGAGACAACGGAGAAGATAAGGGACTAGCCATAACGACAAGCAAACAAACTAACACACGAGCAAACAAGCGGGCAAACCCAGAAAGAGAGGGAGGATGGAGAGAGAGGGCGAATAAAACGGCAAGGGTGAATTGGGGGGAGAGGAAAACGAGAAGCAAATGGCAAATAATGTAATGCGGGAGATAGGGATTGTGATGGGTACTTGGTATCTGGACTTTTGCGCAGACTCCCCGGCAATGGCGCCAGAAATTCTTCTTGCTACCTCTTGAGCACTACGTTGGATTTCCCCGAAGAGGAAGGGATGATGCAGCAAAGTAGCATAAGTATTTCCTTCAGTTTTTGAGAACCAAGGTATCAATCCAGTAGGAGGCTATGCTCGAGTCCCTCGTACCTACACAAAAACAATAGCTCAACGCAACCAACGCGCTTAGGGGTTGTCAATCCCTTCATGGTCACTTACGAAAGTGAGATCTGATAGAGATAATAAATAATATTTTTGGTATTTTTGGTATAGAGATGCAAAGTAAATAAAGTAAAAGCAAAGCAATAATAAAGTAATGGAGATTGGTATGATGAGAAAGAGACTCGGGGGCCATACGTTTCACTAGTGGCTTCTCTCAAGAGCATAAGTATTCTACGGTGGATGAACAAATTACTGTTGAGAAATTGACAGAATTGAGCATAGTTATGAGAATATCTAGGTATGATCATGTATATAGGCATCACGTCCGAGACAAGTAGACCGAAATGATTCTGCATCTACTACTATTACTCCACTCATCGACCGCTATCCAGCATGCATCTAGAGTATTAAGTTAAAAACAGAGTAACGCCTTAAGCAAGATGACATGATGTAGAGGGATAGTTTCATGCAATATGATAAAAAACCCATCTTGTTATCCTCGATGGCAACAATACAATATGTGCCTTGCTGCCCTTCTGTCACTGAGAAAGGACACCGCAAGATTGAACCCAAAGCTAAGCACTTCTCCCATGGCAAGAACAACCAATCTAGTGGGCCAAACCAAACTGATAATTCGAAGAGACTTGCAAAGATAACCAATCATACATAAAATAATTCAGAGAAGATTCAAATATTATTCCTAGATAGACTTGATCATAAACCCACAATTCATCGGTCTCAACAAACACACTGCAAAAAGAAGATTACATCGAATAGATCTCCACAAGAGAGGGGGAGAACATTGTATTGAGATCCAAAAAGAGAGAAGAAGCCATCTAGCTACTAGCTATGGACCCGTAGGTCTGAAGTAAACTACTCACACTTCATTGGAGGGGCTTGGATGATGATGTAGAAGCCCTCCATGATCGATGCCCCACCGGCGGAGCTCCGGAACAGGCCCTAAGATGGGATCTCATGGATACAGAAAGTTGCGGCGGTGGAATTAGGTTTTTGGCTCCGTCCCCGATCGTTTGGGGGTACGTGGATATATATAGGAGGAAGAAGTACGTCGGTGGAGCTTCGAGGGGCCCACGAGGCAGGGGGCGCGCCCTAGGGGGGCGCCCCTACCCTCGTGACCACCTCGTGGCTTTCTTGACGGAGGGTCCAAGTCTCCTGGGTCTTATCTGATGAGAAAAACACATTGCTGAAGGTTTCATTCCGTTTGGACTCCGTTTGATATTCCTTTTCTTCGAAACCCTAAATCAGGCAAAATACAACAATTCTGGGATGGGCCTCCGGTTAATAGGTTAGTCCCAAAAATAATATAAAAGTGGATAATAAAGCCCAATAATGTCTAAAGCAGTAGATAATATAGCATGGAGCAACCAAAAATTATAGATACGTTGGAGACGTATCAGTCGTGCATACAAGATGAGAAGAACCTCAACGACCTTTTGAGCAATCAAAAGGAAGTTGTTGCCAAAGAAGGGATTGGGTTCGCACCCATGCCCAAGAACAAGAAGAAGAATGACAAGACCAAACGACCTCCCCCTCTCAAGCAAACCTTTGTGCATGAGGGAGAGGGTGTTTCCAAGGAGAAGAAGAACAATGTGAAGGGTGGTGGTGTCAAGAAATGCAATGGCACCCCTTCCAACAAAGCCGGCGACTCTAACCCTTCTTATGTGTTGTGTCGTGCTAGTGATGGCCATGTTTATGCCAAATTTGTTGGTTCTCCTTATGAGTGCATTGAATGGTCTATTTGGGTTCCTAAGACCCTTGTTACTAACATCAAAGGACCCATTACAAAATGGGTACCTAAAACCAAGCATTGCTTTCTTGTAGGTGTTTGCTTCCGGTGGGGGATCATGGTTGCTCGATAGTGGAGCAACTAATCATATGACCGGGAGCAAGAACTTGGTGGTGGTGGTTCACAAGATTCCATCTATGCCCACCAATGTAGAGTGGGGTGATGCCTCTTCCTCTAAGGTATTGGGACTTGGCAAGGTTGTCATTTCTCATGATCTCACGATCGAGAAGGTAATGCTTGTTGAGTCCCTTGCATAGAATTTACTTTCCGTTCGTCAACTTGCACTCATGGGCTTTGCCACTTTCTTTAATATCGATACCATGGCCCTCTTATGGAGAAAGACTCTTAAAGTGGCCTTTGTTGGGCATGTCGACAGCGGTCTCTATGTGATTAACTTTTTGGAGTGACCCACTAAGACCGCAACATGCCTAATTGCTAAAGTTGACGTGGGATGGCTTTGGCATCGCCGTTTAGCCCATGTCAATATGAGATCTTTGCAAAGTCTTCTCAAGGGGGACCATGTCCATGGACTAACAAATGTTAGTTTTGCTAAAGATCGTGCTTGCAGTGCTTGTATCGAAGGAAAGCTACATGAAAAGCTCACCCTCCCACGACTATCATTTACTTGAAGAGGCCTTTGGAGCTCCTTCATATGGATCTCTTTGGGCCTCCATCCTTTGATAGTCTTGGGGGTAGAAAGTATTGCTTGGTGATTGTGGATGACTACTCAAGATACACTTGAGTATATTTCTTCAAGAGGAAGAGCAAGACCCAACAAACCGTCATTGACTTTGGAAATGAAGCCCAACGTCAACACAATGCAAAGATCTTGACAATAAGAAGTGACAACGGCACCGAGTTCAAGAACTACACCTTGGATGAGTTTCTTAGTGATGAGGGGATCAAGCATCAATATTCCCCACCTTACACCCCTCAACAAAATGGTGTAGCGGAGAGGAAGAACCGGACATTGATGGATGCGGTAAGGACCATGATGGTGGAGTTCAAGTCTCCATCCAACTTTTGGGCCGAAGCCATCAACACTGTGTGTCATGCATCAAATCGTCTCTATCTCCGCAAAGGCTTGAACAAGACTCCATATGAGATACTCACCAGTAACAAGCCCAACCTCAAGTACTTTCGGGTGTTCGGGTGTAAGTGTTTCATTCTCAAGAAAGGTGTTTGTTTGTCTAAATTTGAGGCTAGAGCTTATGAGGGCATATTTGTTGGTTATGCTACAAACTCTCATGCTTACCGTGTCCTCAATAAGTCTACGGGACTTATTGAGGAGATGTGTAACGTGGAGTTTGATGAGAATAACGGCTCCCAAGTGGAGCAAAGTGGCTCTTGTGATGTAGGTGATGAAATTCCTCCCCAAGCCATAAGAAGAATGGGTGTTGGTTTTATCCTACCCATTGAGGAACTCCTTGTGGCCGAAGGAGAAGGACAATGCTCCATTCAAGTGGAGCCATCACCAACCCAAGGCCCACACGCTTCCGAAGAACAAAGTGAAGGCCCTCAACCTCAAGAACAAGACCAAGGGCAAGATCAATCTCAAGATGGTGTTGTAAAAACAAGTGATGCCCAAGGTCAAGTTCTCTCCTCCGAGCAAGTTCAAGATCAAGAGATTCCTCGAGATCAAGAACAAGCTCAAGACGACACTCAAGATGATCAAGTGACCGCTCCTCGACTCACCCCCGGGGAGGAATTGGAGCGTCGTGCCGCCAAGATTGCATCCAAGCTTTCCACCAACGGTCATCTCATGAAGAATGTGCTTGGAAGCATTCAAAAGGGGGTAAGGACTCGTAGACAATTGGCAAACTATTGTGAACATCACGCGTTTGTCTCTTGTGTTGAACCGCAAAAGGTATATGAGGCGCTCGAATATCTGGATTGGCTTAATGCCATGCATGAAGAACTCAACAACTTCGAGTGCAACAAGGTGTGGAGATTGGTGCCAAGGCCAACGGGGAACCACAATGTCATTGGAACCAAGTGGATATTCAAGAACAAGCAAGATTCTCATGGGACCATCATTCGCAACAAGGCAAGATTGGTGGCACAAGGCTACTCCCAAGTCGAGGGTATCGACTACGGTGAAACCTTTGCTCCCGTTGCTCGCCTTGAATCCATTCGTTTGTTGATTGCTTATGCCTCTCATCACAACTTTAAGTTGCAACAAATGGATGTGAAAAGTGCTTTTCTTAATGGTCCTATTAATGAGTTGGTCTATGTCAAGAAACCCCCCGGGTTCGAGGATCCCTACTTAACCGATCCTGTGTATCAACTCGATAAGGCACTCTATGGCCTTAAACAAGCCCCATGTGCACGGTATGACCACCTTACCGATTTGTTACAAGACTGTGGATTTGAAGTTGGGCTAATCGACCCCACTCTTTTTACTAAGAAGGTGAAAGGGGAGTTGTTTGTGTGCCAATTATATGTTGATGATATTATCTTTGGTTCCCCTAACAAAGCTTTCAATGAGGAATTTGCCACTCTCATGACCTCAAAGTTCAAGATGTCTTCCATGGGAGAGTTGAAGTCCTTTCTCGGGTTCGAAGTGAAGCAAAGAAGAGAAGGAACCTTCATCAACCAAGCCAAATACACTCAAGACATGCTCAAGAGATTCAAGCTAAGTGATGTCAAGCCGGCTTCCACTCCAATGCCCACCAAGTGCCAACTTGACATTGATCCCAATGGTAATTGACAACCCACAAGTATAGGGGATCGCAACAGTTTTCGAGAGTAGAGTATTCAACCCAAATTTATTGATTCGACATAAGGGGAGCCAAAGAATATTCTCAAGTATTAGCAGCTGAGTTGTCAATTCAACCACACCTGGAAACTTAATATCTGCAGCAAGTGTTTAATAGCAAAGTAATATGATAGTATACGGTAGCAAAAGGTAACGGTAGCAAAAGTAATATTTTTGGTAGTTTGTAGTGATGATAACAATAGCAATGGAAAAGTAAATAAGCGAAGAACAATATATGGAAAGCTCGTAGGCAATGGATTGGTTATGGAGAATCATGCCGGATGTGGTTCATCATGTAACAGTCATAACCTAGGATGACACAGAACTAGCTCCAGTTCATCAATGTAATGTAGGCATGTATTCCGAATATAGTCATACGTGCTTATGGAAAAGAACTTGCATGACACTTTTGTCCTACCCTCCCATGGCAGCGGGGTCCTAATGGAAACTAAGGGATATTAAGGCCTCCTTTTAATAGAGTACTGGACCAAAGCATTAACACATGGTGAATACATGAACTCCTCAAACTATGGTCATCACCGGGAGTGGTCCCGATTATTGTCACTTCGGGGTTGCCGGATCATAACACATAGTAGGTGACTATAGACTTGCAAGATAGGATCAAGAACTCACATATATTCATGAAAACATGATGGGTTCAGATCTGAAATCATGGCACTCGGGCCCTAGTGACAAGCATTAAGCATAGCAAAGTCATAGCAACATCAATCTCAGAACATAGTGGATACTAAGGATCAAACCCTAACAAAACTAATTCAATTACATGATAAATCTCATCCAACCCATCACCGTCCAGCAAGCCTACGATGGAATTACTCACGCACGGCGGTGAGCATCATGAAATTGGTGATCGAGGATGGTTGATGATGACGAGGGTGACGGATTCCCCTCTCCGGAGCCCCGAACGGACTCCAGATCAGCCCTCCCGAGAGAGTTTAGGGCTTCGCGGCGGCTCCATATCGTAAAACGCGAGAAATCCTTCTCCTTTATTTTTTTTCTCCCCGAACACGAATAAATGGAGTTGGAGTTGAGGTCGGTGGAGGTCCAGGGGGCCCACGAGGCAGGGGGCGCACCCCCACCCTCGTGGCTAGGGTGTGGGCCCCCTGGCGTTGATTCTTTGCCAGTATTTTTTATTATTTCCAAAAACAATCTCCGAGGAATTTCAGGTCATTCCGAGAACTTTTGTTTCTGCACATAAATAACACCATGGCAATTCTGTTGAAAACAGCGTCAGTCCGGGTTAGTTCCATTCAAATCATGCAAGTTAGAGTCCAAAACAAGGGCAAAAGTGTTTGGAAAAGTAGATACGACGGAGACGTGTCAACTCCCCCAAGCTTAAACCTTTGCTTGTCCTCAAGCAATTCAGTTGATAAACTGAAAGTGAGAAAGAAAAACTTTTACAAACTCGGTTTGCTCTTGTTGTTGTAAATATGTAAAGCCAACATTCAAGTTTTCAGCAAGGATTATGAACTAACCACATTCACAATAACACTTAGGTCTCATGTTTACTCATATCAATGGCATAATCAACTAGTGAGCAATAATAATAAATCTCGGATGAAAACACTTTCTCAAAACAATCATGATATGATATAACAAGATGGTATCTCGCTAGCCCTTTCTGAGACCGCAAAACATAAATGCAGAGCACCTTTAAAGATCAATGACTGACTGGACATTGTAATTCATGGTAAAAGAGATCCAGTCAAGTCATACTCAATATAAACTAACAGTAATGAATGCAAATGACAACGGTGCTCTCCAACTGGTGCCTTTTAATAAGAGGATGATGACTCAACATAAAAGTAAATAGATAGGCCCTTCGTAGAGGGAAGTAGGGATTTGTAGAGGTGCCAGAGCTCGATTTTGAAATAGAGGTGAATAATATTTTGAGCGGTATACTTTCATTTTCAACATAACAACCAAGAGATGGCGATATCTTCCATGCTACACACATTATAGGCGGTTCCCAAACAGAATGGTAAAGTTTATACTCCCCCTCTACCAACAAGCATCAATCCATGGCTTGCTCAAAACAACGAGTGCCTCCAACTAACGACAGTCCCGGGGGAGTTTTGTTTGTAATTATTTTGATTTGATTTGCATAAATCATGGGACTAGGCATCCCGGTGACCAGCCATTTTCTCGTGAATGAGGATCGGAGTCCACTCCTCTTGAGAATAACCCGCCTAACAAGGAAGATACTGACAGCCCTAGTTGCATGAGCTATTCGAGCATACAAAACAGAATGTTTATTTGAAGGTTTAGAGTTTGGCACATACAAATTTACTTGGAACGGCAGGTAGATACCATATATAGGTAGGTATGGTGGACTCATATGGAATAACTTTGGGGTTTATTGGATTGGATGCACAAGCAGTATTCCCGCTTAGTACAGGTGAAGGCTAGAAAAAGACTGGGAAGTGACCAAGCATGAGTAGGATATAATGCGCCATGAACATAAATATCGTAGAGGCTATGTTGATTTTGTTTCAACTACATGCGTGAACATGTGCCAAGTTAAGCCACTCGAATTGTTCAAAAGAGGATACCACCCTATCATACCACATCACAACCATTTTAATAGCATGTTGGCACGCAAGGTAAACCATTATAAACTCCTAGCTAATTAAGCATGGCATAAGCAACTATAATCTCTAATTGTCATTGCAAACATGTTTATTCATAATAGGCTAAATCAGGAACGATGAACTAATCATATTTACAAAAACAAGGGAGGTCGAGTTCATACCAGCTTCTCCCATCTCAATCAGTCCATCATAAATCATCATAATTGCCTTTCACTTGCACGACTGAATGATGTGAATAATAATAACAGTGCACGTGCATTGGACTAAGCTGGGATCTTTGTTAGATCAACAATAATGCATATGAGAGCCACTCAACATTTTCATTAAGGTCTTCTCCTCTCGACCCCCAAAGAAAAGAAAAGAAACAAAACTATTTACACGGGAAAGCTCCCAACAAGCAAAAGAAGAATGAGAAATCTTTTTGGATTTTCTTTTTAATTACTACTACAAGCATGGAAATTAAAACTAGCTAAAAGCTAAAACTAATTTTTTTTGGCTTTTCTTTAAGGTTTATTAAACATACAAGAAGAAAGCATAAAAAGAGAAAATAAACTAGCATGGATGATACAATGAAAAAGTATGAGCACCGACAACTAGCAATGAGTGTGTGAACATGAATGTAATGTCGGTGAGAAATACGTACTCCCCCAAGCTTAGGCTTTTGGCCTAAGTTGGTGTATTGCCACAGATGGCCTGGCGGATATCCAAAGTTGTAGTTGGGGTCATACTGAGATGCAACAGTCATTGCATCGTGGGCTGCAGCTTGGAGGCGATCTATCTCAACCCTCCTCTTATACTCTTCCGCCTCCTCTCTGGTTATGTAATATCTCCCCTTTGCCTAAAAGTCAAAGAAGGTAGAAGCAGGGAGAGGGACGTGATAGGTGCGTCGTCTGTCAAAGATTAGTCGGTACTGGAGGAACTGATCGTTCCTCTCAACAAAATGATGATGACCCATAGCCTCATAATTCAAATAAGCAGGAGGCAACTCAATATCATCCTCATGTATGGTCATACCAAGAAAATTAGCTATACGGGTTGCATAAATTCCACCAAAAAAATCTCCATTAAATCTATTATGATGCAACCTACGTGCAACAATGGCTCCCAAATTATAATGTTTATCTCCTAACACAGCACTCCTAAGAATACTGAGGTCAGGGCACATCTGACATGTTTCATCTTTACCATTTATGCACCTACCTATGAAGAGAGAAAATAATGTATAGCAGGAAAGCGAATGCTCCCTATGGTAGCTTGTGTTATATCTCTAGATTCCCCCACGGTTATACTAGCAAGAAAATCTCTAAACTCAGATTTGCGAGGTTCACTAATACTACCCCATTGTGGAAGTTTGCAACCAGTGGTAAAATCCTCTAAGTCCATAGTATAAGAATTTTCATAGAGATCAAACAGGATAGTTTGAGAATTGCGTGAAGATGAAAATTCAAACCTCCTCACAAAGGAACTAGTGAGATAGTGGTACTGACAGCACTTTTCTGCCTCGAAGCTCACAAGATCAGTGTTACGCAAATATGCGTTAAATTCTTTCTTAATTCCTGCTTGATCCATGAAGTCCTCTGAAGGCCATTCACAAGGCCGCACTAGGGCGTCCTGTAGCGACCCGACCTCAGATGGTCAAGTCTCTGTGCTTAAGTGTCATCCCTGGATCGGTATGCTGACACACACAGTACTCGAGGATTTATAACAGAGGTAAATCACATGTATAAAGTAACATAAATACTATTACCTCAATCCAAATAGCGGAAGTAACAACAAGGTTGTGGATTCCCATCAACACCAATGGCAAAGTTGAGTGTAGAAATCGTAACCCTAACATGTCACTTAGTCGTCGTAAGATTCCTGCAACATGAGACGTTGCAGCCACGAGGGTAACCCTAATGTATCACTTACTCGTCGTAAGATTCCTGCAACATCTCTTATAGGAGTTTACGCAAAACCTGAGAGTTGTGAAGAAACGATAGATGTTTGTTTGGCTTGCAGAATAAATGGATTTATCCGAACTTGGTTCGTTGCCAAGAGAAATTCTGCAATTCTGGTGAGGATGACTGAGTGTTAGAATGCGAGATTCGCTAAACCATATACAAGGTAATGATTTGGGTGCGGGATGGATTGATCACCATACCAACTTACTCTTATTATTCGCCTTGCTATGTGGGATGGTAAATCTGAGTGACTTACCTATAGTAGAGAGACGACAATAAAAACCTCGTTTAAGCCTTAGAATGGTATAAAAAAATTCTTGTACAAGGCAGCTGTTGCCAATCATAGAATATACGGTGAGGTTCAGCCAGACCCATTTTCTGCAGGAGAAACCATAACTTGATGACCACCATGATATATCGATAGTTGTTTAGTATTGGCGCCAGACCCATCAGCTAAGAAGACCCAGTCTCGGAACAACCTTACCAAGAAAAAGGACAAAAGAATTGCGGTAAAGGTTATCCCACTATCAGAAGAGCCCAGAGATGGAATTTCCCGAGATCCGGGAAGACCGACACTGTCAACAATAAGGATGGACTATATGAGTTTTGATGGAACAGTAACCATGCTTCTAAGGGTGGTGGCACCCCAGACCCCCTGTGATGATCGATGGATTTTGAGAAGACCCCGAACCTGACCTATTTCTTTCTAGCCTCTCCGAATCTCGAGGATGAGATTCATTTTAAGGGTGGTAGGTTTGTAGCATCCCAAAATTCTAAATTTTGGAATGTTATATTAAATAGATAGATTTGATTGATTGTTTGATTGTTGTGTGATTGATTGACTGAAAGTGAGTGCAATTCAAAACTTTTTGAAAGTTAAATGAGAGGGAATAAAAGGACTTTCCCAAACTTTCATTTTCTTTTATGATCTCCATGAATTCAAATACTTTTCAAATACAAAACCCTAGAGAGAAGATGACATGATTTCTTCCTTTTATTTAAATGAAAAGGGTTTTGAAAAGATTTGAAATTTATTTGGAAATATTTTCCAATTCAGAAACTTTAAGCAACTCAATGATTTTCATGAGAGAAGATAAAATGACTTCTTCAAAACATATGAAATATGAGTTGGAAGTTTAAAAAGGATCAAATTCAAAGTCCTTTTGAAATTATTTCAATTTGGAGTTATTTGGGTTTTATTCAAATTATTTCTCTCCAAAATAAAAATATATGGAAAATAGGGTAACAAGATTCCCTACATCAGAAAATTAGAGATAAATAAATTTGAAATCATTTTGATATTTTTTTAAATGATTTTTATTGGATTTTAGTAGGGCAGTAGCACTCTTTGAATTATTTGAATTTTTCTCGATTTTATATGACTTGACAAAACATTTCACGTTGTGGAAAAATCTTTTTCTGAAAATTTTGATATGTAATATGCCTATATATAATTTTATTTTATTTTTGTTATACGGTTTTCCTTCTGTTTCTATTTAGAAAATAATTGTACATGCGGCCCATAATTATTTACCACCCACACGCGTAGCATAATTATTTAACATCGGACTCTTCTTCGGCTGTAGGTCCCGAACCACGCGAGCCCATGGACGCTGAGCTTGATCGTTTATCGATCTTCGAATTCAGCACCGCGTACATCTTCCAGCACTCGCCTTTGGGCGATGTGCTAAACTCATTAAAAAAACATGTCCTTCGCGGAGGACTCTCAGCCGAGCTATATCCAGCTCGAGCTAGGGGTTGACGATGGAGAATTTTGCTTCCCACCCGCTACCCACTTCATAGCAACAGCCGAGGATTCGATCGAAACACTTGATTACGACTCCGAGAATATTGACGACATGGACAATGACGCCGAAGACAACGAAGACCCCGTTGATACAATTAATGATGAACGGGACGACAGGCAGGATAGCCCCGGTAAACAGGCCACGCATGAAGATTCGGAGGATGACAATTACCTTCCGCTCTCTGAGGATGTGGTGAGCCTCGGCGCTATAGATTTCATCATGCCTGAGGAACCTCGCGAGCAGGAGCGCTGAAAGCGCCAACTAATAGCCACTGCAAGGAGCCTGAAGAAGAAGCAGCAGTAGCAGTTTCAAGCTGACCAATATCTGCTTAATGATAGATGGACCGAAGTCCTAGCCGCCGAAAAATACGGCCTTGGTAGCCCATCCAAAAGCTACCCGAAGCATAGATCACTACCCCAGGGTGATGATAAAGTGTTCGAGATCGTACGATCATCGCACAATGCGGCAAGTCGACCACAACTTGGTCTGGTTAAAGCGCCAACTCAAGCCGAACTACAGACCGCCCCACCGCGCCGTAAAGGCAAGAACAAAACAGCTCAAGGTTGTACATACAACCTTCAACAGGGTTGGGGTAGTAAAACAGGATACCTAAGAGCGACATATGGATCGCAAGGACACACCTCGACACGCGACGACGGCCACCTATTCAGACGTGACAAACCTAGCCACGCCAGGGCTGAAAACCGCAAATGGACTCCGTCAGAGGTACGTCGCAGCGTGGCCCAACATAGAGGTGCCGCACACCCTCTGTGCTTCACAAATGAAGTAATGGAGCATGAATTCCCAAACGGGTTCAAACCCATGAATATCAAATCATACGATGGAACAACGGATCCCGCGGTATGGATTGAGGACTTCCTCCTCCATATCCACATGGCCCGTTGAGATGACCTTCACGCCATCAAATACCTACCACTAAAACTCAAAGGACCAGCTCGGTACTGGTTAAACAGTCTGCCAGAAAATTCTATTGGCAGCTGGGAGGACTTGGAGGACGCCTTTCGCAACAACTTCCAAGGAACATATATCCGGCCACCGGATGCCGATGACCTAAGTAATATTGTCCGGCAGCCCGGAGAGTCAGCAAGGAAGCTCTGGACCAGGTTCTTAGTTAAAAAGAACCAAATCGTCGACTGTCCGGATGCGGAATCCCTTGTGGCCTTCAAACACAGCGTACGGGATGAATGGCTTGCACGCCACCTCGGTCAAGAAGGACCTAGATCCATGACAGCCCTTACCGCTCTAATGACCCGCTTTTGCACGGGAGAAGACAGCTGGCTCGCTCGTAGAAGAAATAGCGCCAGCAACTCGGGCACTTCCGAAATCCGAGACGGCAATGGCAAGCCATGATGAAGCAAATACAACAGTCGCAATGATAACGATAGATCACGCGACATAGCGGTTAACACCGGATTCAGCAATCCCAAGCCCAGTCAACGGAAAAAGCCATTCAAGGTGAATAGAGACGGACCATCCAACCTAGAAAGGATACTAGACCGACCCTGCCAGATACACGACCACCCCAATAAACTATCCAATCATACCAACAGAAGTGTTGGGTCCTCAAGCAGGCCGGCAAGCTCAACACCGAACACAAGGGAAGGGGGCCGCAATGCAATAGGGACGACGGAATGGTTCAACAGCCAAATGCAGAGGGCCAGAAGCAACTTCCCCCTGAAGATCGATCAAATCCGGAACAGAAATAGCAGTTCGGCTTCCGGCACCCATCTCATATACACGATGAAGCTATACCATGTATACATAACTACGCACTTAAGATACCATGGGCAGTGGCGGAAGCACAATACGGATAAGTTTGCAAACATTCCGGTAACATTTTTTATATACTTTCCCTTTTTTCAATACTTCTTAAAAGCAGGTAATGCAAAGGAGAAGCACTTACGACCGACTCCATCAGAGTTCGGATCCATACACTCACCTACGGGGCTACTTCCTTCAAGGATTCCCCTCGCTGAGGACAGGCGACGCAGACGTGTGACATGAGGTCCAAAATAAACTTTTGTAGACCGCACTCTTTTTTTAGAGCCTGTAACATGCCTTTTTCCTCTGCCTTCGACCCAGGGCATATCAAATGACTGAGGTCGTGGCATATATATTAATTAATCATTGGCATATCGCTCAGGTCCCAGTTCACACTATCCGAATTAATTACCCGCATCTTTCCGCAAATAAATACGCCTCCCATGGTTGTTTCACAAACATACCCCGGCTTAACTTGCCAGGGGCTCGGTACGAGAACAAATGAGTTGCCAACAAAGTCCGAACAGCTTTTACATCGCACTTCGGCGTCGTGAGTTTGGCCTTATATGCATCAGCTCCGAATCATGTCTTGGGTCAATAGTTGGGTTTCCCGGCTCCTGTGTTTGCTATCCTATAAGTGCATCTAGTGCCCCTTAGTGATTTTGGTCTATTGAAGACTTATAGGTTAAGGGACTAATGCGTGTGTGAGTGTACACAGGTCTATAAGTCTATGAGGAGTTTGATATTTACAGGAAAATTTGACCCCTAAAAATGAATACCTTCGACTGAAGATTTTGGTATTTCTGAAGACTTTCATGAAGACTTTGAAAGTGAAGAAATTGGTGTGTCCGTGAAGACTTGATATTCATGCGAGGAATATGAAGCTTGAAGACTTTCGTTTTCATAGTTTTGTTTTTCTCTTTCTTGAGTCATAGGAAACATCGTACTGTTAAAGGGGGTCGAGGAAATACTAAGGAAAAATTTCCATGTGATGCTCAACTCAAAATCCTACACCTACCAATCCCTTCGAGTGAAGCCATTGGAAATCTCATACAGTTCAGTAAATTTCTTCAGTGACAGAGACGAAGTTCTTCTGGTCTTTGAGGAATTTGTCCTGACTGAGGAGTTAGGAATTCGCCAGTGCGGAATGCCTACATAGTGAGGAACATGATAGCCCTAAGGATTTTGCTACTCAAAATTCCGACCATTGTGGTGCTATGCGCCAGCTGTTCCAAAATATCTATCCACCTAATGGTCATATCATTGAAGGGCATTTATGTCTTATCACGTCGGGCTGCTCCCTAGGCTATAAATATGTAACACCCCCGGATGTAAATTTCCCAATTTGAACTCCAACTCTTGCCGTTTCCGGCGTTAAGTTATATTTATTTCCTTGGGTTCGGGTTTTTGTGTCCGTGTGTTGTTGTCGTTGTCATGCATCTCATATCATGTCATCATGTACATTGCATTTGCATACGTGTTCGTCTCATGCATTCGAGCATTTTCCCCATTGTCCGTTTTGCATTCCGGCGCTTCGTTCTCCTCCGGTGGTCATTTCTAGCTTTCTTTCGTGTGTGGGGATTAAACATTGCCGGATTTGACCGAGACATGCCAAGCGGCCTTGGTTTACTACCGGTAGACCGCCTGTCAAGTTTCGTATCATTTGGACTTCGTTTGATACTCCTACGGTTAACCGAGGGACCGAAAAGGCCCCGTGTGTGTTGCAGCCCAACACCCCTTCAATTTGGCCCAAAACCCACCTAAGTCTTCTCCATCATCTAGAGCGTTCGATCACGATCGCGTGTCCGAAAACCGCACCTCATTTGGACTCTCCTAGCTCTTCCTATGCCTATTTAAAGGCCCCCCAATTTTCGGATCTCCTCCTTCCCCCGAAACCCTAGGAATCGCCCCCGCACCGGCCGGACGCGTCCGCTCCACCGCCACCAGCCAACCGCCGCCTGCCACGTCATCGCCCGCCGCCGCCACTCCCACCGCGGCCCGGGAGCCCGCGTCCGGCCCCCGCGGCCCGGTGAGCGCCGCCGCCGCCCGGGCTCGTCTCCCTCGCCCGCCCACGCCTTCCCAGTCGCCGGGATCCGCCCCGCCGCCGCGCGCCATCTCCGGCGAGGGCGCCGCCTCGCCCCGAGCCGCTCCGGTGGCCGCGCCGCCTCGACCGCGCCGTCGGGCCGCCGACGCCCCGGCCTCCGTGCTCGCCGCCGTCGCCTCCTCTCCGGCCGGCCTCCTCTCCCTCGTCGCCGACCAGCCCTCCGGCGAACTCCGGCGAACAGGGCATCTCCGTCCAGCTACAGTGCGCGCCCCTGCCTCGATTTCCGCACCGGGTCAAACCCTAGATCTCAGGGTGATTTTTTTCGTCTAAGTCCCGAAATTGCAGATCCATATGCACATGTTTGTAGCCCCGTAACTTTGCATCCGTAGCTCCGATTCATGCATATGGCATATCAAAATGTTCATCTCAGAGAGTGCATCATTTCTTTCCATTGCATCATTTTCATTTGAGTTCATCTTGATGCCCGAAATGCTGTTAGAAGAGGGCTACTTGAGTTAATTGTCAGATCTGCTACTCCATTTAGGTTTTTGTCATTTTTGCCATGATTAATGTGTGCATGATATGCCCTGATGTTCTACATATGTTTTGTTAAGGGTTTTGCCATCTCTCCAGAGGTGCAACCCATGTATTTTTGTGATGTGTGTGGTGACTAGTGCAAGCTTGCAAAGTGAGGCACTCGGTAATTCTATTTTCAGGGACTTAGCAATTCCACTAAGTCCTTGAGTTGTTTATCTCATGATGCCATATGTTCATGTTGTTTCCTAGTGATCCGTGCCTCTTTTGAGGATGAGAAGTAAGGATGTTTTGTTAATATTGTAGTTTTCTATCCATCCATGTCTTTGTTTTCAATTATGGAGCACCCTAGCTTGAGTCAATCGAGCTCTACTTTTGCTACTTTGTGAATCTGGGCAGATTGTCAACTTGTTTGCAATTTTGCCGATGATGTTGTAGTTGATCCGTGCATGCTATGCTATTGTTCTTTCCATGTCTAGCTTGAATTTTGTGCCTTCTTGATGGATGTATGCTTGTCTTGCCATGACTTGCTCCGTAGTGAGTGCATCGAGCTTGTAAACATGCCTACTTGAGTTATGTTTCAGCATGCTCCCGTTTTCACTAAGTCTGAAAACTGATTATGTTTTTGCTATGTTCACGTGCTTGTTAGTATATTTTGTGATCTCTTTTGGCTCAAGGTCACTAAGTGACTTTTGTTAAGATCTTTGAGTAGCTCCATGCCATGCTTTACTTTGCCATGTTCAGGTCCTTTAGCATGTAGTTTTGCTGCTCCGAAGAGGGCTACCTGATCTGAAATTCCAGACAAGTGTTAATTTCACTAAGTCTGAGATCTGTTTGCCATATGCATTTTTGCCATGCTTGTTTGAACCTGTTAATGGATGAATTGGCCGTAGCTCAGTGCTAGACTTTTGTTAAGCATCTTGAATGCATACCTTCCATGTATTTTGTTGTCTTGTTTGGGTGCTGTAGCATGTTCATCTCATTGCATTTAGATGACTACTTGTTGTAAATCGCAGACCAGAGTCATTTTTGAATCGCTTGCCATTTCCAAACCGTAAGTCCGATTCCGGCGTTCTTTATATCGTTTTCAAGCGATTTCATCTCATCTTTCCAGTGGCACACTTGGAATTCCAAGTTGAGGCTAGGTTCATGCATTCCCTGTCATATCTTACATTTTGCATCCCGCATCGCATCCCGCATAGTATATCATCTTTGCATCGTCTTGTTTGATCCTTGCACGTGGTTGATTGTGTCCTTGTTGCTTGTTTTTCTTGTTTGGGTAGAGCCGGGAGACGAGTTCGCTAACGAGGAGCCCGTTGAGTTTGCTTTTGAGGATCCAGTCAACTCTGATAACTGTGCAGGCAAGATGATCATACCCTCGAAATCACTACTATCTTTGCTATGCTAGTTCGCTCGCTCTTTTGCTATGCCAATGCTACGATGCCTACCACGTGCTTGCAAGCCTCCCAAATTGCCTTGTCAAACCTCTAACCCACCTTTGTCCTAGCAAACCGTTGATTGGCTATGTTACCGCTTTGCTCAGCCCCTCTTATAGCGTTGCTAGTTGCAGGTGAAGATCGGAGGCCGTTCCTTGTTGGAACCATTTATTTACTTGTTGGGATATCATTATATTATCTTGTTATCTTAATGCATCTATATACTTGGTAAAGGGTGGAAGGCTCGGCCTCTCGCCTAGTGTTTTGTTCCACTCTTGCTGCCCTAGTTTCCGTCATATCGGTGTTATGTTCCTGGATTTTGCGTTCCTTACGCGGTTGGATTATAACGGGAACCCCTTGATAGTTCGCCTTGATTAAAGCTTTTCCAGCAATGCCCAACATTGGTTTGACCATTTGTCACCTAGACTTTTTTCCCTTGGGTTCTGCAGACTCAAGGGTCATCATTATTTTAACCCCCCCGGGCCAGTGCTCCTCTGAGTGTTGGTCCAAACTGTCAGCCGCCGGTGGCTACCAGGGGCAACTCTGGGCTGGCCTACCGGAAGTTTAGACAATCTGAGTGTGCCTTGAGAACGAGACATGTGCAGCTCCTATCGGGATTTGTCGGCACATTCGGGCGGTGTTGCTGGTCTTGTTTTAACCTGTCGAAGTGTCTTGAATTACCGAGATACCGAGTCTGATTGGAACGTCTTGGGAGGAGGTCTATTCCTTCGTTGACCGTAAGAGCTTGTCATGGGCTAAGTTGGGACTCCCCTGCAGGGATTTGAACTTTCGAAAGCCGTGCCCGCGGTTATGGGTAGATGGGAATTTGTTAATGTCCGGTTGTAGATAACTTGAACCTTAACTTAATTAAAATGAATCAACGGAGTGTGTTACCGTGATGGCCTCTTCTCGGCGGAGTCCGGGAAGTGGACACGGTGTTGGAGTAATGTTTGCGCAGGTTGTTCTCCAGTTTCTCGCTCACGCTTTGCCTCCTCTTCTCGCTCTCTTTTGCGAATAAGTTAGCTACCATACTTGCTAGTCGCTTGCTGCAGCTCCACTTATATTTACCCTACCATACCTATAAGCTTAAATAGTCTTGATCGCGAGGGTGCGAGATTGCTGAGTCCCTGTGGCTCACAGATTACTATTACACCAGATGCAGGGCCTGATGATTCCGCTCCAGGAGACGCACTTGAGCTCAAGTGGGAGTTCGACGAAGACTCTCAACGTTACTATGTTTCCTTTCCCGATGATCAGTAGTGGTGCCCAGTTGGGGGTGATTGGGACGTCGCATGTTGGGTTCTCTTTTATTTTGGCGCCGTAGTCAGGCCATGAGTGTTTGAATGATGTAATGTTATTCATGTACTTGATTGACGTGGCGAGTGTAAGCCAACTATGTTATCTCCCCTTTATTATTTATATTACATGGGATGTTGGGAAGATTGCCTAACTTGCGACATATGCCTTCAATGTGATTATGACTCTAAGTCATGCCTCGACACGTGGGAGATATAGTCGCATCGAGGGTGTTACAAGTTGGTAATCAGAGCCTTCCCCGACCTTAGGAGCCCCATTGCTTGATCGTTATTAGCGGCCGAGTTGTGTCTAGAAAAATGTTTTGAGTTATTTAGGAATTATATATCGGAGAGTTTAGGAATTCTTTTTACTTCCCAGTCTTCTCATCGCTCTAGTAAGGCATCCTGACGTAGAGTTTTGACTCTTCTCTTCTCAAATTTCACTAAAAAAAATTTAGGATCACGCGGGTATCTTGGAATCGTTCCGATGGTTTTATGATGAGAACATTGTCTTGGTGCCTCCTGTCAGGGGTTTAGTGGAAGTGTCCCAGGGAGTTGAGCTCTGAGGTGTTGTCATCATAATTTTATCGTTGCAGTTCTGGAATACCTGAGTTTAGTACGCCGACATCGAAAATCTCTTTTATGCAGTTCGTTGGTGAGATAACCTCGATGCCACCCAGTACTGGGGCGGGAGTTCGGGAGTATTGCCATAACTTGTATAACGGATGCTTTTCGAAGGTTGAGGTAGATGGTTTCCGAAGGTTTCTTGGTTATGTGTTGAAGGATGGATACAGCTGGATGTAGGATTTGCTAGTTTGGGTGAGATATTATGCTTCCCCTCTATCCCCAACACCTAATTGCATAACCAGAAAGGTTCGGGAGTTTCATAGGTGGGAATTCTAGTAGCTCTAGTTCTTCTTCCACGGATATTGGTTTGAGATTGGGATTTCTTACCGATTATTCGTTCTTGATCTGTACCTTGTTGATTTATTTCTCTACCTTAATTCTAAGTGGCTTCTCAATTTATGGATATGTGACCATTTCAAGGGGAATGCATTCGTTCATTTTGTTCGGATGTGAAGACTATATGTTGCAATTTTCATTCCGTTGGATTCAGCTTCAATATTTGTCTGTCAATGTGCTAATGGTGGTCAACCTCTTCAGGATGGCTCCTCCAACACGCACGACTACGAATCCTGATCCGCCACCACCTCCACCTCCTCCAGAGGCATGGCAAGTTGTGATGGCCGCAACCAATGCTAACACACAGTTGATCATGCAAATTCTTCAAGAGCGCAATCAAGGCAACCAAGGGAATCAAGGCAACAATCGGAATCACTTTGCTACACTCAACCAGTTCCTTGCTAACGGGCCAAAGACTTTCAGCAATTGTGTTGAGGCAACGGATGCTGACGATTGGCTTGTGGATCTGTGCAAGCATTTCGAGTGTAGTAACGTCAGGCCTGAGGACTTTGTTAAGTTCGCTTCCTTCCAACTCAAAGATCAAGCTGCAGAATGGTTCCAGCAATACAAGGATTCCAGAGGTGGACGTGTTATCACTTGGGATGATTTCTGTCGAGATTTCCGAGCTCATCATATTCCCCAGAGCATGGTTGAAAGCAAGCGTGAGGAATTCCGCAACCTGAAGCAAGGCTCTTTGTCTGTCTATGACTACAACAAGTTGTTCCAGAAGCTCGCCCGCTTTGCCAAGCAGGACGTACCTGATGAGAAGAGCATGATATACCAGTTCAGGGGTGGTCTCAGAGAAGAAATTCAGCTAGCTCTTGTTCTCTTCGAGGCCTTGAGATACGATGAGTTCTACAACATGGCACTGAAACAAGAGGCTGCTCAGTTGAAGTGTGATGCTTCCAAGAAGCGAGTCAGAGATGTTACTCCTTCTTCCTCTACTCAAGTGGCCAAGCAGCAGAAGTATTGGCTTCCTCCTCCTCCGTTCCGTCAGCCGTATCAGCAGAAGAGCAAAGGTGGCAGTGGTTCTTCCCACCCACCCAACCCTGGCTTTCAGAACAAGACTTCGTCTCAAGCTCCAAGATCGAGTGCTCCGTATCACTGTCCGCTTTCAGAGGTCACGTGCAACAAGTGCCAACAGAAGGGTCACTATGCCAACAAGTGTTTCAACCAAAGGCGTCTTCCTCCTCCTCCTGTCAGATCGGCAAGTACAGCTGTGGTCAAGCATAACCCCAAGTACGCCAAGGTCAATATGGTGAATGCAGCTCAGGCAGAGGATTCTTCAGATGTCATCATGGGTAACCTTCCTGTTAATGATGTTCCTGCAAAAGTTCTTTTTGACACTGGTGCATCACATTGTTTTATCTCGAGACCTTTTGCATCTAAGCATGGGTGGTTTTCTCAAGTTATGCATAAGCCATTGGCAGTTGTCTCTCCGGGTAGATGCTTGCTTGCTAACTACGAAGTTCCGGATATTTCTATCTCGATGGGTGATTTCAAGTTTCTGGCTTCTCCAATGATCCTTGGTAACTCGGATATTGATCTTATTCTCGGAATGGATTGGCTTTCTAAGCACAAGGCTCAGCTTGATTGTGCAGCTAGGTAGATTCAATTGACTCATTCGTCTGAGGATGTAATTGTCTTTGCCGCTCGGGATAATACCATCCGTCTGTTTTCTCTCAATGAGAAGGGTGAATTGGATGCCATCTCTCAAATTCCAGTCGTTTGCGAATATCAAGACGTCTTTCCAAAAGAGCTTCCAGGAATGCCTCCGCACCGGCCAGTTGAATTCGTTATTGATCTTGAGCCTGGCACGGAACCTGTGTGCAAACGTCCTTACAAGCTCGGACCTGAAGAGTTGAAGGAGTTGAAGAAGCAACTCGATATTCAAGAGAAAATGGGTCTCATCCGGCCTAGTTCTTCTTCGTGGGGTTGTGGTGTTCTTTTTGTGAGGAAGAAGGATGGAACGTACCGACTTTGTGTTGATTACCGTCCATTGAACAAGAAGACCATCAAGAACAAATATCCACTTCCCAACATCAATGAGCTGTTCGAACAACTCAAAGGTGCCCAAGTATTCTCCAAGCTTGATCTCCATATGGGTTATCATCAGATTCGAATCCATGAGCAAGATATTCCCAAGACGGCATTCAGGACAAGCTATGGTTCATATGAATACACTGTCATGTCTTTTGGCCTCGTCAATGCTCCTCCGACGTTCTCTCGCATGATGAACTTCATCTTCAATGCCTACACCAATGACTTCGTTTTGGTCTATCTCGACGACATTCTGGTTTTCTCCAAGAAGAAGCAAGATCATGCCAAGCACTTGCGTTTGGTTCTTGATAAGCTCAGAGAACACAAGTTCTATGCAAAGTTCTCCAAGTGTGAATTTTGGCTCGATGAGGTTGTTTATCTTGGTCATATCATCTTTGCCAAGGGCATTGCCATGAATCCTGAGAAGGTGTCTGCAATTGTGAATTGGGAACCTCCTCAGAACGTGAAGCAACTCCGTAGCTTCCTCGGTCTCGCAAGCTACTGCCGAAGATTCGTTGAAAACTTCTCTAAGATTGCGAAGCCTCTCTCAAATCTTCTCCAGAAGCACGTCAAGTACGTTTGGTCTCCGGAGTGTGACATTGCTTTCAACACTTTGAAAGAGAAATTGATCACTGCTCCAGTTCTGACTCCGCCTGATGAATCCAAGCCGTATGAGGTCTTTTGTGATGCCTCTCTCCAAGGTCTTGGCGTAGTATTGATGCAAGAGAAGAAAGTTGTTGCTTATACATCTCGCCAGTTGAAGCCTAATGAGAAGAACTACCCCACTCATGATCTCGAGTTGGCGGCAGTTGTGCATGCTCTTTTGACTTGGAGACATCTTCTATTGGGAAGAAAAGTGGACATTTTCACTGATCACAAGAGTCTCAAGTACATCTTCACTCAGCCTAATCTCAACCTCAGGCAAACTCGATGGGTCGAAATGATTCAAGAGTATAATCCGAGTATCAAGTATACTCTAGGCAAGGCCAATGTGATTGCTGACGCATTGAGCAGGAAAGCTTACTGTAACAGTCTGATTCTCAAGCCTTATCAACCCGAGCTTTGTGAAGCTTTCCGCAAACTTAATCTGCAAGTTGTTCCTCAAGGTTTCCTCGCCAACCTTCAAGTCTCTCCTACCTTGGAAGACCAGATTCGCCAAGCCCAGCTTCTTGATGCTATGGTGAAAAAGGTGAAGATTGGGATTGCCAAGAGTCAACCCAAGTACAAGTTCTACCGCCTTGATGACAAGGACACTCTCTTCTTCGAGGATCGTATTGTTGTACCCAAAGGTGACCTCCGTAAAGTGATCATGAACGAGGCTCACAATTCTCTCCTCTCCATCCACCCTGGGAGCACGAAGATGTATCAGGACCTCAAGCAAGCTTATTGGTGGACTCGAATGAAGCGCGAGATTGCTCAATTAGTGAATGAATGTGATGTCTGCAGAAGAGTGAAGGCAGAACACCAAAGGCCAGCTGGTCTCCGCCAACCTCTTGCCATTCCAGAATGGAAGTTTGACCACATTGAAATGGACTTCGTGACTGGGTTTCCAAAGTCCAAGCGTGGCAATGATGCTATATTCGTTGTCGTCGACAAACTCACCAAAGTGGCTCACTTTCTGCCTATCAAAGAGTCGATCACTGCAGCTCAATTGGTGGAACTCTATACCTCTCATATTGTCTCTCTGCACGGTATTCCTCAAGTGATCTCTTCAGACCGTGGTAGCATCTTTACATCCAAGTTTTGGGATTCTTTTCAGAAGGCCATGGGCACTAACATCCGCTTCAGCACAGCTTTCCATCCTCAAACTAGCGGTCAAGTCGAGCGTGTCAACCAGATTCTTGAAGATATGCTCAGGGCTTGTGTGATCTCCTTCGGCATGAAGTGGGTGGATTGTCTTCCTTATGCTGAATTCTCCTACAACAACAATTTTCAAGCAAGTTCGGGTAAGGCCCCATTCGAAATTCTGTATGGCAGGAAGTGTCGTACCCCTCTCAACTGGTCTGAAACCGGTGAACGTCAGCTTTTGGGTAATGACTTAATCACAGAGGCAGAAGAAATGTGCAAAGTCATTCGTGATAACCTCAAAGCAGCCCAATCCCATCAGAAGAGCTACTATGATAGTAAGCACCGTGATTTGGCTTTCGAGATCGGAGATCATGTTTACCTCCGCGTCTCTCCTATGAAAGATACTTGTCGCTTCGGTATCAAAGGGAAGCTTGCCCCTAGATACGTGGGACCTTTCAAGATTGTCAGCAAAAGAGGCGACCTCGCCTATCAACTCGAGCTTCCTTCAAACTTTGCAAATGTTCATGACGTGTTCCATGTCTCTCAGCTCCAAAAGTGCTTCAAGACTCCTGACCGCACCATCAACTTCAAGGACATTGAGCTCCAAGAAGATCTCACTTATCGTGAGCACCCAGTTGCTATTCTTGAAGAGACTGAACGCAAGACTCGCAACAAGTCAATCAAATTTCTCAAAATCAAGTGGTCACACCATTCCGACCGTGAAGCTACCTGGGAACGCGAGGATCACCTCCGTTCTGAGTACCTGGCGTTCTTTCAGTCCTAGATCTCGGGACGAGATCCTTTCGTAGTGGTGGAGTGTTGTAACACCCCGGATGTAACTTTCCCAATTTGGTTCGAGTTTAGTTATATTTGTTTCCGGCGTTAAGTTATATTTATTTCCTCGGGTTCGAGTTTTTGTCTCCGTGTGTTGTTGTCGTTGTCATGCATCTCATATCATGTCATCATGTGCATTGCATTTGCATACGTGTTCGTCTCATGCATTCGAGCATTTTCCCCGTTGTCCGTTTTGCATTCCGGCGCTTCGTTCTCCTCCGGTGGTCATTTCTAGCTTTCATTCGTGTGAGGGTATTAAACATTTCCGGATTGGACCGAGACTTGTCAAGCGGCCTTGGTTTACTACCGGTAGACCGCCTGTCAAGTTTCGTATCATTTGGACTTCGTTTGATACTCCAACGGTTAACCGAGGGACCGAAAAGGCCTCGTGTGTGTTGCAGCCCAACACCCCTTCAATTTGGCCCAAAACCCACCTAAGTCTTCTCCATCATCTAGATAGTTCGATCACGATCGCGTGTCTGAAAACCGC
Source organism: Triticum urartu (assembly GCF_056163025.1). NCBI lineage: Eukaryota > Viridiplantae > Streptophyta > Magnoliopsida > Poales > Poaceae > Triticum > Triticum urartu. Next base: position 105,621,004 of record NC_141875.1, on the reverse strand, counting down.
ACCTCATTTGGACTCTCCTAGCTCTTCCTATGCCTATTTAAAGGCCCCCCAATTTTCGGATCTCCTCCTTCCCCCGAAACCCTAGGAATCGCCCCCGCACCGGCCGGACACGTCCGAATCCGGCCGGACGCGTCCGCTCCACCGCCACCAGCCAACCGCCGCCTGCCACGTCATCGCCCGCCGCCGCCACTCCCACCGCGGCCCGGGAGCCCGCGGCCCGGTGAGCGCCGCCGCCGCCCGGGCTCGTCTCCCTCGCCCGCCCACGCCTTCCCAGTCGCCGGGATCTGCCCCGCCGCCGCGCGCCATCTCCGGCGAGGGCGCCGCCTCGCCCTGAGCCGCTCCGGTGGCCGCGCCGCCTCGACCGCGCCGTCCGGCCGCCGACGCCCCGGCCTCCGTGCTCGCCGCCGTCGCCTCCTCTCCGGCCGGCCTCCTCTCCCTCGTCGCCGACCAGCCCTCCGGCGAACTCCGGCGAACAGGGCATCTCCGGCCAGCTACAGTGCGCGCCCCCGCCTCGATTTCCGCACCGGGTCAAACCCTAGATCTCAGGGTGATTTTTTTCGTCTAAGTCCCGAAATTGCAGATCCATATGCACATGTTTGTAGCCCCGTAACTTTGCATCCGTAGCTCCGATTCATGCATATGGCATATCAAAATGTTCATCTCAGAGAGTGCATCATTTCATTCCATTGCATCATTTTCATTTGAGTTCATCTTGATGCCCGAAATGCTGTTAGAAGAGGGCTACTTGAGTTAATTGTCAGATCTGCTACTCCATTTAGGTTTTTGTCATTTTTGCCATGATTAATGTGTGCATGATATGCCCTGATGTTCTACATATGTTTTGTTAAGGGTTTTGTCATCTCTCCAGAGGTGCAACCCATGTATTTTTGTGATGTGTGTGGTGACTAGTGCAAGCTTGCAAAGTGAGGCACTCGGTAATTCTATTTTCAGGGACTTAGCACCACTAAGTCCTTGAGTTGTTTATCTCATGATGCCATATGTTCATGTTGTTTCCTAGTGATCCGTGCCTCTTTTGAGGATGAGAAGTAAGGATGTTTTGTTAATATTGTAGTTTTCTATCCATCCATGTCTTTGTTTGCAATTATGGAGCACCCTAGCTTGAGTCAATCGAGCTCTACTTTTGCTACTTTGTGAATCTGGGCAGATTGTCAACTTGTTTGCAATTTTGCCGATGATGTTGTAGTTGATCCGTGCATGCTATGCTATTGTTCTTTCCATGTCTAGCTTGAATTTTGTGCCTTCTTGATGGATGTATGCTTGTCTTGCCATGACTTGCTCCGTAGTGAGTGCATCGAGCTTGTAAACATGCCTACTTGAGTTATGTTTCAGCATGCTCCCGTTTTCACTAAGTCTGAAAACTGATTATGTTTTTGCTATGTTCACGTGCTTGTTAGTATATTTTGTGATCCCTTTTGGCTCAAGGTCACTAAGGGACTTTTGTTAAGATCTTTGAGTAGCTCCATTCCATGCTTTACTTTGCCATGTTCAGGTCCTTTAGCATGTAGTTTTGCTGCTCCGAAGAGGGCTACCTGATCTGAAATTCCAGACAAGTGTTAATTTCACTAAATCTGAGATCTGTTTGCCATATGCATTTTTGCCATGCTTGTTTGAACCTGTTAATGGATGAATTGGCCGTAGCTCAGTGCTAGACTTTTGTTAAGCATCTTGAATGCATACCTGCCATGTATTTTGTTGTCTTGTTTGGGTGCTGTAGCATGTTCATCTCATTGCATTTAGATGACTACTTGTTGTAAATCGCAGACCAGAGTCATTTTTGAATCGCTTGCCATTTCCAAACCGTAAGTCCGATTCCGGCGTTCTTTATATCGTTTTCAAGCGATTTCATCTCATCTTTCCAGTGGCACACTTGGAATTCCAAGTTGAGGCTAGGTTCATGCATTCCCTGTCATATCTTACATTTTGCATCCCGCATCGCATCCCGCATAGTATATCATCTTTGCATCGTCTTGTTTGATCCTTGCACGTGGTTGATTGTGTCCTTGTTGCTTGTTTTTCTTGTTTGGGTAGAGCCGGGAGACGAGTTCGCTAACGAGGAGCCCGTTGAGTTTGCTTTTGAGGATCCAGTCAACTCTGATAACTGTGCAGGCAAGATGATCATACCCTCGAAATCACTACTATCTTTGCTATGCTAGTTCGCTCGCTCTTTTGCTATGCCAATGCTACGATGCCTACCACGTGCTTGCAAGCCTCCCAAATTGCCTTGTCAAACCTCTAACCCACCTTTGTCCTAGCAAACCGTTGATTGGCTATGTTACCTCTTTGCTCAGCCCCTCTTATAGCGTTGCTAGTTGCAGGTGAAGATCGGAGGCCGTTCCTTGTTGGAACCATTTATTTACTTGTTGGGATATCATTATATTATCTTGTTATCTTAATGCATCTATATACTTGGTAAAGGGTGGAAGGCTCGGCCTCTCGCCTAGTGTTTTGTTCCACTCTTGCCGCCCTAGTTTCCGTCATATCGGTGTTATGTTCCTGGATTTTGCGTTCCTTACGCGATTGGGTTATAATGGGAACCCCTTGATAGTTCGCCTTGATTAAAGCTTTTCCAGCAATGCCCAACATTGGTTTTACCATTTGTCACCTAGCCTTTTTTCCCTTGGGTTCTGCAGACTCAAGGGTCATCATTATTTTAACCCCCCGGGGCCAGTGCTCCTCTGAGTGTTGGTCCAAACTGTCAGCCGCCGGTGGCTACCAGGGGCAACTCTGGGCTGGCCTACCGGAAGTTTAGACAATCTGAGTGTGCCCTGAGAACGAGCCATGTGCACCTCCTATCGGGATTTGTCGGCACATTCGGGCGGTGTTGCTGGTCTTGTTTTAACCTGTCGAAGTGTCTTGAATTACCGAGATACCGAGTCTGATCGGAACGTCTTGGGAGGAGGTCTATTCCTTTGTTGACCGTGAGAGCTTGTAATGGGCTAAGTTGGGACTCCCCTGCAGGGATTTGAACTCTCGAAAGCCGTGCCCGCGGTTATGGGCAGATGGGAATTTGTTAATGTCCGGTTGTACATAACTTGTACCTTAACTTAATTAAAATGAATCAACGGAGTGTGTTACCATGATGGCCTCTTCTCGGCGGAGTCCGGGAAGTGGACACGGTGTAGGAGTAATGTTTGCGCAGGTTGTTCTCCAGTTTCTCGCTCACGCTTTGCCTCCTCTTCTCGCTCTCTTTTGCGAATAAGTTAGCTACCATACTTGCTAGTCGCTTGCTGCAGCTCCACTTATATTTACCCTACCATACCTATAAGCTTAAATAGTCTTGATCGCGAGGGTGCGAGATTGCTGAGTCCCTGTGGCTCACAGATTACTATTACACCAGATGCAGGGCCTGATGATTCCGCTCCACGAGACGCACTTGAGCTCAAGTGGGAGTTCGACGAAGACTCTCAACGTTACTATGTTTCCTTTCCCGATGATCAGTAGTGGTGCCCAGTTGGGGGTGATTGGGACCGTGTCGCATGTTGGGTTCTCTTTTATTTTGGCGCCGTAGTCGGGCCATTAGTGTTTGGATGATGTAATGTTATTCATGTACTTGATTGACGTGGCGAGTGTAAGCCAACTATGTTATCTCCCCTTTATTATTTATATTGCATGGGATGTTGTGAAGATTGCCTAACTTGCGACATATGCCTTCAATGCGATTATGCCTCTAAGTCGTGCCTCGACACGTGGGAGATATAGTCGCATCGAGGGTGTTACAAAATAGCCGCCCCCTACAACCACTAGCTGGTTGGCTGCTCTGAGAGAAACTGACACTTGTCATTTGAGAGCAACCCATCCTCCGAGGACTTTGAGCGAAAATCATCAAGTGAGGAAAAACCAAAAACCCAAAACCCAAACACCTACAAACCCCAAGTGATTGAGCATCACTGAAGAGATTGATCCTGAGTGGATCCGACGCTTGTTACCTTTGAAGACTGTGCTTCTTCCAGACGGTTAGGCGCCATGGTCTGGAGCATCCAAGAGGAATTGTGGATCGCCGGGTGACCAAGTTTGTGAAGGTTTGGAAGTCGCCTGAAGACTTACCACGAGTGATTGGACGAGGTCTATGTGACCTTAGTTCAAGGAGAATACGTTGAGGACTGGGTGTCTTGGACTAAGTGTCCTTGACTGGGTGTCCGGGACTATGTGTCCTCAAGTTTAAATACTCAGCCGCTCCAACTAGACGTACAACTGAGACAGCAGTTGGAACTGGTCTACCAAATCATTGTCTTCACCGAGCTTAATGGTTCTATTTCCTCAACTCTTTCATTTCCTCATAACTGTGTTGTATGTTTGTTCATATCTGTGTTTGAAGACTTTGACTGAAGACTTTCTCAATTTCCTCAGTTCAATTTCTTCAGTCTGTTTGTCTTCATCCTGTGTTATCATGTGATTACGCTTTCTGTACTCTGTGCCTGTCTTCATTTCATCATGATGACTAGGCTTGTATTCTGTTGTGTTTACTTTCGAATACTTATTCCGCTGCTAGTAGTTCTTCGCTAAGGAATTTCCTCACCAGCAAATTCCTCAGTGAAGAATTTCATAAAAATCGCCTATTCACCCCCCCTCTAGTCGATATAACGCACTTTCATATCCTATGTTCCGCTCTATCGGCTAGGGTAGTAAAGGGAGGACTACTGCGATTGTGCTACCGGTTCACCTGGTGATGCACCTCAGTAGAGAAAGCCGAAAACTGACTGTCATGATGCGGCAAGAGCTGGTCAACCACTCGATGACTTATCGGAGTCTCTAGCAATTCCTCCGTGTCACACGATGGACCTCTTTTCCGGTCAATTATGTAAACGCATCGTATGAATAAGCCGCATACATACTAGGGGCTATGTCGTAGACCCACCATAAAATTCCTATGGCTAAGTGAAAGTGTTAGCATCCTATACTCTGGTTGCCTGGTTCGCCGCATTGACACCTCCTTTACAGACCAAGACGTTGGGTCAAGAGTGATCATATGCTTTTTCGAACACCCCTATACTTCCTACAAGGAGGCTGAAGCCGACGACTGGAAATCTTTCAGTTTATATTAAAACAGTCGCATAGGAGGAACACAAGCTTTCAAGCACAATATACAAATAGATTCACTATAAAATTGTCTTGAACAATTCTTATACACCTCACTCGAACATCATGTCTTTCGAGCATTGACCCTCTATCAAGCGGGCGGCTACTAGGACGTCTTCAAAATAATGCTCCGGTTCGTGGTGGTCCTTGCCCTTGGGCGGACTCTTCACCGCAACATCGATGGCCTTCATATTCCCCCAGAATGTCTTGACTCAGGCAAAAGCCATCCGTGCATCCTCAATGCACGCCGATCGCTTCATAGCATTGATACGCGACACTACGTCAACAAGCCGCTATACCAAGCCAAAGTAACTATTCAAAACAGGCTCAAGTGGCCATAACCGGATTATGACGTTCTTCATAGCAGCACCGGATATCCTATGAAGCTCGGCCCACTGGGACATCTGCTCATTCAGCAATAGGGGGCGCTTCAAGGTGCCGAACTGTGACCAGAAAAGCTTCTCCATTGCGTACCCCTCTCGCGCCTGATAATACTGTGCCGCATCGGAAGAACTCTTCGGCAAGTCTAAAAACTCGTCCGGAGAACTCCACAATTGGTTCAGCTAAGCATAGTTCGGATCGTCGAACTTAGCATGTAGCAAAAATGGCTTACCAGCCGCAATCTCCCCAGCTTCCTGGATCTCCTCATGGGCCGCTCTGGATTCAGACCGTGCTTCTCTTGCTTCTCGTAAATCCTTTTCAATTTCGGCCGTTTTGGCTTCTTTCTCCTTCTCAAGGAGCTCACAGTGGCTGGCAGCACTTTTTAGCTCAAGCGCCATCATGGATATCTTCTCATCATCTTGATGTAGAGCAGCCCGTTCGGCTTCTAACTCAGTTGATGCCTTCTCGACAGCCGCATTACTACACCGGGTCTGCTCCTTGGCCCGGGCTAGCTCAGCCCGAAGAATTTCAATGGCGGCAGCACCATCTGCAGCCAGGTACAGCTTTCAGCATCATGCTTATATCACAAAACTGTATGTACAAAGACTCCTCTGAATACATACCTTGCGACTCTTCAAGACGCATATTGATCAACGTAATGTCATCCCCGGCCACATCAAGCTTCCGTTGTAGTTCGGCAATATCCACAGTCCGGGAAGTAGCCAGGGGGAAGCAGCCTGTGTTCAAAGTTAATTAGATTAGTCCTCCAAAATTTCTTCTTGATCCTCCGTTCGCCTCCCATGGGAAGCCAACCGGAGTCTCAGGGGCTACTGTATATACACAAGTGTATTTTCTGAATAAAATACAAATACACAATTGCACATGTTACATTACAAACCTCGAAGCCTCTCAGCAGGCTCGCAAAGGCCTCGTCCAATCCGCTCTTCGCGGATAGGACCTTTTCAACCACTGTACCCATCAAGGTACGATGTTCCTCTGAAACAGACGCCTGTCGCAGCATGTTCGTCAAGATATCCGGCACCTCTAGATCTCCGGAGGCAGCTGCAGAAGTACGGTCACCTTTGAAGGGACCCGTTTATTTGTATCCGGCTGCATTCCGAACTGTTCGGGGTCTTCATTGTTGTTCCCCGGACCCTGGGCCACCGAAGTATCACCTTCGTATAACATCTTCATCATCCCTTGCACAACTTGTTGGTCGGGGGAGACCCTCCGCGACGACACCTCAAGATCGTCTGCCCTATTGGATGGAGAGGCCGGTGGGGGCATCTCGCTTTTCCATCATCTCCGGGAGAAGGTCCCCCGAGGAAGAGGATTGTTGAAGGGGACTACGCGCTGGGCTGCAAAAACTGTATATTTCAGGCATCATATGAAAAGAATGGGATATGTTTAGAAGAGCCATGTTCACTTACGATTGGGCCGGAGGCTCCTCCTCGTCATGAGACTGCGCTTCAACGTCCTCCAGGCCCAGGCTACCTCCCAAAGGCATCTTGCCTCGCTTAGGAGCCTGCTTCTCCCAATCTTCGGAGGCGGCCCTCTTCTTCTTTGGAGGGAAAGAGATAGTGGCCCCCTTTACTTTTGTCTTCGGACGAGGGGATTTTTATTCCTCCGGACATAAAGTCCGAGGTCCCTTGGGAATAGAGGCCTTCCTTGGTCCTCTTGTCCTCCGCCTCGTCCTCCTTCTCTGGCATCTGGTATGGTGTTGGGGCCAGCATCCTTGTTAGGACAGGATTCGCTGGACCCTTGGGCAGAGGGGCCGAACACATAATCAGTTCTGCCTTCTTTATCCAGCCCTGGAAAAAGATAGCCTGCTCAGTATCATATTACTGTATGCATGACCGCAAAGTATTTGAGAGCCAAGTGCTTACCGGGGTATCCGGACGATTACAGTTGAGGCCAGCGTCCTTAGCAGTATCCGGCCAATGTTTCCGTTTCCCGAAAAATAACTTCCACATCCCTTCATGTGTGGCACCGAAGAAGTGTTGGAGGGTCTGTGGTCCTTCTGGATTAAACTCCCACATGCGGCGAGGCCGGGCTGGCAGGGCAGGGTTCGGCAGACTAACATCACTTGAATCACACTAACGAGATCGATATCTCTCTCGAGGAGGGTTCGGATGCGACTTTGTAAGGTCTACACTTCATCAACCGACCCCCAGTCCAGCCCCTTGTTAACCCATGATGCAAGCTATGACGGTGGGCCAGGACGGAAAGTGGGTGCAGCAACCCACTTAGTACTGCGGGGCTCTGTAATGTAAAACCACTCCCGTTGCCAGTAATTGGAAGTCTCGGTAAAGGAACCTTTTGGCCAGGGAGTGTTGGCGAGTTGGCTGATTGTAGCACCACCGCACTCCACATGTTCCCCGTTGGCTATCTTCGGTTTCACACTAAAGGTCTTGGGCCATAAGCCGAAGTGTGGGGGGATTCGAAGGAAGGCCTCACATGTAATGATAACGCCGAGACATGGAGAATCGAGTCTGGGGCAAGGTCGTGAAAATCCAGTCCGTAATAAAACATTAGCCCCCGGACGAAGGGGTAAAGCGCAAACCCTAACCCCCAGAGGAAGTGGGGGATGAACACAACCCTCTCGTCGGATCTGGGGGTCGGAATAACTTGTCCTTGAGCAGGAAGCCGGTGGTGGATCTCTGCAGTCAGATATCTGGCTGCCTTAAGCTTTGCAATATCCTCCTCTGTAACGGAGGAAGCCACCCATTGGCCTTGGGAGCTGGATCTGGACATGATGGGAAGGCTGAAAGCAATGGAGTCGAACCTTGGGTGTTGGAACTCGGGGTTGGGAAGGCTGAGGAGAAGTTTGGCGTAAAAAAGACAGCCCTTGGTTCCTTTATAAAGGCCTCCAGTATTGAACGCCTCCTCCTAAAGCCTAAGAACCAGCCTATTCCTAAGGAATCTTCCCTGCAGGACGATTGGGTTACCACGCCTGTATTGATGAAAATCCCACAATAAGGGGGCACGATCCCTGCTTCGACAAGACGTGCCAGTAAAAACCATGCCCCCAAAAAACATGGAACGGCGGAACAGGAAATGGTTCGAAATAAAGGCCGGGAGGGCGTGACGTCACATTATTAAAGTTGTCAGCAGATCGGATTCATGAAAGTGTTATACCCTCTACAGCTATGCGTTGTAGATCCGGACACGTTCGTTTTGTCCGAAGACTATTTTTTGAAGTTCAGAAGGAGGATCCCGCCTTGCAATGCCGAAGACAGCACTACACGCCGGATACCTTGTCATTGAAGCCAGGTTCAGGGGCTACTGAGGGAGTCCTGGACTAAGGGGTCCTCGGGCGTCCGGCCTGTTATCTATGGGCCGGACTGATGGGCTGTGAAGATATGAAGACCGAAGACTGTACCCGTGTCTGGATGGGACTCTCCTCGACGTGGAAGGCAAGCTTGGCGAACAACTATGAAGATTCCATATTATGTAACCGACTCTATGTAACCCTAGATCCCCTGGTGTCTATATAAACCGAAGGACTTAGTACAGATAGGGGATACTCAATACCGTAGTCCTACAGGCTAGAATTCTAGGGTTTAGCTAGTACGATCTCGTGGTAGATCAACTCTTGTAACACTCATATTCATCAAGATCAATCAAGCAGGAAGTAGGGTATTAGCTCCATAGAGAGGGCCCGAACCTGGGTAAACATCGTGTCCCCTGTCTCCTGTTACCATCAACCTTAGACGCACAGTTCGGGACCCCTACCCGAGATCCGCCGGTTTTGAGACCGACACCTACCCTCCCCCCCCCAGGCGCGCCACCTGCCTCATGGGTCCCCTGGTGCTCCTCCGACCTCAACTCCAACTCTATATATTCGTGTCCGGGGAGAAAAAAACAAGAGATAAGCATTAATCGCGTTTTACGATACGGAGCCGCCGCCAAGCCCTAAACTCTCTCAGGAGGGCTGATCTGGAGTCCGTTCGGGGCTCCGGAGAGGGGAATCCGTCGCCATCGTCATCATCATCCTTCCTCCATCACCAATTTCATGATGCTCACCGCAGTGCGTGAGTAATTCCATCGTAGGCTTGTTGGACGGTGATGGGTTGGATGAGATTTATCATGTAATCGAGTTAGTTTTGTTAGGGTTTGATCCCTAGTATCCACTATGTTATGATATCGATGTTTCTATGACTTTGCTATGCTTAATGCTTGTCACTAGGGCCCAAGTGCCATGATTTCAGATCTGAACCTATTATGTTTTCATGAATATATGTGAGTTCTTGATCCTATCTTTCAAGTCTATAGTCACCTATTATGTGTTATGATTCGTTAACCCCGAAGTGACAATAATCGGGATACTAACCGGTGATGACCGTAGTTTGAGGAGTTCATGTATTCACTATGTGTTAATGTTTTGGTCCAGTACTCTATTAAAAGGAGGCCTTAATATCCCTTAGTTTCCAATAGGACCCTGCTGCCACGGGAGGGTATGAAAAAAGATGGCATGCAAGTTCTTTTCCATAAGCACGTATGACTATATTCGAAATACATGCCTACATTACATTGATGAACTAGAGCTAGTTTTGTGTCACGCTAGGTTATAACTATTGCATGAGCAATCGCATCCAACATAATTATCCATCATTGATCCATTGCCTATAAGCTTTTCATATATTGTTCTTCGCTCATTTATTTTTGCGTTGCTACTGTTACAATCACTATAAAACCAAAAATATTACTTTTGCTACTGTTACCACTACTATCATATTACTTTGCTACTAAATACTTTGCTGCAGATATTAAGTTTTTAGGTCTAGTTGAATTGACAACTCAGCTGCTAATACTTGAGAATATTCTTTGGCTCCCCTTGTGTCGAATCAATAAATTTGGGTTGAATGCTCTACCCTAGAAAACTGTTGCGATCCCCTATACTTGTGGGTTATCAATGACCAAGGGTATCAAAACTTGCAAAGCATAATGGGTATGGAATGGTTAAGTGGTGAGGTTTCAGCAAGCACTAAGCATTTATATACGGCTAACTTACGAGTACAAGATTAAGAAGATTAAACAATGCATAATCGGTCGTGAACTAGTAATGATCAATAAGTGATCCTGAACACCTACTTACGAGTCATACATAACCCCACCGTGTTCTCTTGTCGAACTCCCTGAAAAATAGATGATCACGGTAACGCACATGGTTGGTGTATTTTATTTGAAGTTTAGTATCAAGTTCGCTAGAACCGCATATCATATATTTCCAAGTCTCCACATAACCGCGGGCATAGTTTTCCGAAAGATATAACCCTGTAGGGGTGCTCCAATTTGGCCATCATTAATTACCAGAACCTGCGTTGAAAGACCTCAACCTCGGGATAGCCCGAAGTATCCTCGGAATCCCGGTGCACAAGACATTCGACTAAGGTAAAACAAATCCAGCAAGCCCTCCTGACGTGTCCAAACCCCGATAGGAGCCGCGCGTATCTCGATATTAGGCCATGATAGGATGGGACAAGATACGAGTAAAACTAGACCTCGAGTTTCCCCGTGGTGGCCCCGCAGGCTGCCCGTTTTGGACCAGCACCATCAGCACTGGCCCACCTGTATTACGTTGAATTAGTCTGCGGGTAGCGCTAATTCCCTATGCGTTAATAAATTATCAGTATTATTATGTTGGAAAATTTTAACACCAAGGGTGGGCCTTCCTGGAAGAGTTTTATATTCAAAGACGGATTTTCAAGGGGGGGCCATAACACCCCAAGCGTGTTAGGAGCGCTCATCAAGGAACATAACACCCGTATTACGAAAACTAGGGCGGTAGGAGTGGAACAAAACACTAGACAAGAGGGAGAGATGGCACGACCTCGACACCATGGGCAGGTGGAGCCTTGCTCCAGTCAAGGCGGAGGGGAAGCGAGGAGGTGGCTACAGTATTTGGTTGGAGGAGATCCTGAGGGGAAACAGAGGAGGTGTGCTACTTGTGAGCTGCATTAGGATTTCCTCAAAGAGGAGAGGATGATGTAGTATAGTAGCGATATGTTTTTTTCCCTCAGTTAAGAACCAAGTTTATCGATCTAGTAGGAGAACCACACAACACCTCGTTAATAGCACCTACACTCAAAATAACAAATACTTGCACCCAACGCAAACAAGGGGTTGTCAGTCCCTTGGCAGTTAATTGCAAGGATCAAATATCATAGTGATAGATAGATAAACAAAAAACATAAAATGAAATAAAGTAAATAAATTGCAAGGTATTTTTGGATTTTAATATATGATTAAAATAGACCCAGGAGCCATAGTTTTCACTAGAGACTTCTCTCTTGAACATAACATACAGTGGGTAAACAAATTACTGTTGGGAAATTGATAGAAAAAGCACATATTATGATGATATCCAAGGCAATGATCATGTATATATACATCACGTCCGAGACAAGTAGACCGACTCCTGCATGCATCTACTAATATTACTCCACACATCGACTGCTATCCAACATGCATCTAGAGCATTAAGTTCATAAAGAATGGAGAAACACCTTAAGCAAGATGACATGAAGTAGACAAAGTAAACCCAATTAATATGAATAAACCCCATCTTTTTATCCTTAGTGGCAATGATACAAGTACGTGTCATGTCCCTTTCTGTCACTGAGATTGAGCAACGCGAGATCGAACCCATCACAAAGCACATGCCCCATTGCAAGATAAATCAATCTAGTTAGCCAAACCAAACTGATAGATCGAAGAGAAATACAAAGCTATAACCATCATGCATAAAATAGTTCAGAGGAGACTGAAATAATATTCGTGGATAATCTAATCATAAACGCACAATTCATAGGATCCCAACAAACACGCCGCAAAAAAGGATTACATCGAATAGATCTCCAAGAACATCGAGGAGAACATTGTATTGCGGATTAAAGAGAGAGAAGAAGCCATATAGCTAGTAGCTATGGACTCGTAGCTCTATGGTAAACTACTCACACATCATCGGAAGGGCAGCAAGGTTGACGTAGAGGCCCTCCATGATCGATTCCCCCTCCGGCGGAGTACAGGAAAAGGTCTCCAGATGGGATCTCCAAAAGAACAGAAACTTGCGGTGGCGGAAGAAGTATTTTGGGTGGCTCCCTAATGTACGGGTAATATTTGGTAATTTATAGATCTGGAATTAGGTTAAGAGGTGACACGAGGGGCCAACAAGCTTAGGGGGCGCGCCAGGCAGGCTTGCCGCTGCCTCTTAGCACTCCAGGTCTTCTCGCGAAGCTTCTAGGGTCCCTTCTGGTACAGAAAAAACGTCAAAATGTTTCATAGGTTTGGACTCCGTTTGATACTGATTTTCTGAAAAACCAAAAAATAGCAACTGGCACTAGGCACTAGGTGTAAGTGCATCTAGTGCCACCCCTAGTTGGTTTTGGAGTATTGACGACAAACCTAGTTGTGGGACTAATGTGTTTGTGAGAATTGTAGGATAACACAGGTAGAAGTCCCTCATTGATTCGGTTTTCCTACCAGAGATGACCCCTAAAAATGTATGAAGACATTGAAGTCAAAGGTGGTATATGAATATATTCACATTGAAGACTATGACAAGAGAAGACACCACATGAAGCCTATGGAACTCGAAGACTTAGATCTTTCGTAGTTCTCTTTCTTCTGTGTTGAGTCATAGGAACCACCGTACTGTTAAGTGGGGTCCAAGAGAACCAGTCAGAATGACTGAAGTGATGCCTAACCAAAACCTATGTCTTCGAGTGAAGACTATGAGAGCGAATCTTGTCCAGAGTCGGACAAGTCAGCTTTGCTTGTAGCCCAAGTAAAGTTGCCGTGTGAGTTTGAAATCTGACCGTTGGAACACGTGTCAGTTCCTTAGTGACCCAGGGTCATTTTGGACAAATCAGGTCGGGTTGCCAAGTGGCTATAAATAGCCCACCCCCTACAACCATAAACGGTTGGCTGCTCAGATTCAGAGTACGGCTTTTGTCGTTTGAGAGCAACCCACCTCGAAGCCTTTGAGAGAGAATTCCTTGCGAGGATAAAGCCCTAACCACCCAGAGCCAAAGAGAATTAGGCATCACTTAAGTCTTCTTGTCTGTGTGATCTGAAGACTTATTACACTTGAGCACTGTGCATCCTCCAGCCGGTTAGGCGTCGCGTTCTGAGCATCCAAGAGACATTGTGGATTCCTGGTGAACGAAGTCTGTGAAGGTTTGGGAGTCTACCTTGAAGACTTACCAGACTGATTGGGCGAGGTCTGTGTGACCTTAGCTCAAGGGGAATACGGTGAGGATTGGGTGTCCTGAGCTGCGTGTTCAGGACTGGGTGTCCGGGACTGTGTGTCCTAAGGTTTAAATACCTAGCCGCCCTAACCAGACGTACAGTTGTCACAGCAACTGGAACTGGTCCAACAAATCATTGTCTTCAACGAGTCACTGGTTTCATCTTCCCTTCCCTTTACTTACTGTTACTCCTTGTGAATTCATTGTATGTTCGCACTATCTTTTGTCTTCACTGAGTGACTGCGTGTTCTGTGTGGCTTCACAATATCTTCCTACCTGATCCTTACTACATTGCTGTATTAGTCATTGTGCTTTCACTCTATTGAATACTTCACTATGGCTTGCCTAGTGTAGTCTACCTTCCACTGCAGGGTATTAGGTTTATTTCTATCGTTTGTCTTCATAACTTCCACGTTTTGAAGACTTTCATAAAAATCGCCTATTCACCCCCCCCCTCTAGTCGATATAACGCACTTTCAATTGGTATCAGAGCAAGGTGCTCCCTTGTTCTGTGTGATTCGGTTTAACCACCTGGAGTTTTAGCTATGTCGACCGCAGGGATAATTAAAGTCTCCGCTGCGTGCCCCGTCTTCGATGGAACTGAATATCCCTACTAGAAGAATAAGATGCGCATGCATCTTGAAGCCATTGACGTCGACCTATGGTATGTCGTCATGAACGGTGTTCCCAAGGCTGGAGAAGGTGTCACTGCTGCTGATGTCAAGAAGTTTGTTCAACTGGACTCTACTGCCAAGAATATCATCTGTGGTCATCTGACCAAAGGACAGTATGGCCGTGTGAGTGCTTTGGAAACATCTAAGCTAGTCTGGGACTGGCTCTCCAAGGTCAATGAAGGCATCTCAACTCAGAGAGATCAGAGAATCAGTGTCCTTCGCAACCTCTTCAACTGCTTCAAGCAAAATGACAATGAGAATGTCCAGCTCACATTTGACCGACTCACTGACATCACAAATGAGCTTCAAGCCTCGGCGCTACTGAGATCACCAAGCATGAAGTCGTCAAGACACTACTGAGATCACTTGACAGTTCGTTTGACACCCTAGCCCTGATGATTCAAGAACGTCCTGATTTCAAGACACTCGAGCCGTCTGACATACTTGAGAGGCTCAACACACATGAGTTTCAGCTTTCTGAGAAAAGAGATATCTACGGTCCAAACTATGGGTGAACTCGTGCCTTGAAGGCAAAAGCTGTCTCCTCATCTGAAGAAGAATCTGACAGCAGTTCTGATGATCCTGAAGACATTGGAAGGGAACTTGCTATGCTTGTCAAGAAGTTCCAAAAATTCACCAAGAAGAAAGGCTTCAGAAAGTCTTCCCGATCAAGATCAAGGAATGATGAAGCTTCTGCTCATGACTACAAGAAGAAAACATGTCACAAGTGCAAGAAACCTAGCCACTTCATCTCTGAGTGTCCACAGTGGGACAATGAGAACAAAAAGAAGAAGAAGAGCAAGGAATATGACTCTGACGATAAGAAGAAGAAGAAATACTCAAAGTCTTCTTCCAAGTCTTCCTCAAAGTCTTCATCACACAAGAAGAGATCATCTGTCAAGGCACGTGCGTTTGTTGGCAAGGAAATGGATTCAGAGGAGGAGTCCGTTTCTGAGGAGGTGGAGGTGGAGTCTGAGGAGGAGTCCGATTCAGGCGTCGCAAGTCTGGCTACAGCATACGTTGCCAAGTCCATCTTCAACACTGAAGACAATGACTTCATCACCGACACCAATGCAAATGACAAGGACTACTCCGCTTCTACCTACTGCTTCATGGCACGCGGTGCCAAGGTAAACACACGCACTACTCACTATCAAACATCTAGTGACGATGACTCTGATTGTGGTTCAAAACCCAGCTACAAAACACTTGCTAAAATTGCAACTGAACCATAGAAAGCTATGGAACATATTCAAAAACTGTTAGACAGAAGCGATGATCTGTTAGGTGCTGAAATGACTCGATCTGAATCCTTAATTGAAGACATAAAAAATCTTCACGTTAAGTATCAGGAACTTGAAAGTCGTCATGAAACTCTCTCAACAACTCATGAAAAGCTTTCCTATGATTATCTTCAAAGGAAGCAAGATCTTGAGAAATTGAGAGCGGCTCATGAAGATCTTCAAAAGGAAAACGAGTCACTTCGCGCCAAACAGATCAGTTCCGCTCAGGAAGGATTTGAACCACCATGTCTTAAATGCATTGAGCGTGATAATGCTACTTCTGTTGCTGAATGTTCTACTGCTACTACTGTTGCAATATCTTCAACTGTTGACGTGGTAACTAACCCCTCTACTGAGGATACCACTGCTATTGCTGATGAGAATGCTAGGTTGAAGACATTGCTTGAAACAGGGATGTACAAAAGTCTTAAAGGGCATCAGACACTGTGTGATGTCCTCAAAAAGCAGATTCTGAACCGAAACCCGAGGAAAGAGGGTGTTGGGTTCGTAAGGAAAATGAATGCTGATGGCTCTTACTGGAAACCTGAGCAGTACCCCAAAACCACGTGGGTTGCTGCAAAGGAACCTTCAGCAGATCCATCCAATCTATCTGGCTTCACTTGTGCTAACCCCATTATCATTGATGAATCCCTTGATGCAAACTATAAACTGTTTAAGAATCAGAATGGTGAAGTGTTTGCCAGGTACATTGGTACTAACTGCAGGAATGGACCGCCTATGAAGAAGATCTGGGTTCCGAAAAGGTGTCTGGAGAATCTTCTTGTGAATGTCATCATGACACCTCACGTGAAGAAGACAAACCTCATATCAAAGGCTTCATACGGTCCAAAGGCTTCATACAGACAGAGGACTCACATGAGTCGCACTAACGCAAATGTTTTGCAGGGAAACCATACTCAGGCATATGAATATGAGAGAGGTTCATCAAACCGCCATGTTCATAAGACGAAGAACTATTCTGCTTATTCTTATGAGTACTATTGTCCGCCTGCAAGACTGTTTGCTAGGGCTCCAAAGCCAAAGTTCTCAGATGCTGCACTTAGACTTATTGCTTCTAAGCCACCCTTGAAGATGTGGGTGGCTAAGAAAGCTTAACTCTCTTTTGCAAGGAAAGGTCTCCAGCAGAAAACCAAAATCGTCTGACGCTATTGCTGGGGACCTTAAACATCTTGTAGGGCGCAAGATCAAATGCCCGAATGGTCTTACTATGTACTTCGTTCCTGAATCACTTGCTACTCTCCCTATTAGTCCTAATCTGGATCTAAGCTTTCATAACCCACTGGTTCGTCAAATGTTTTTGCTTCACAATGCTCTTGGTGAAGCCTATCCCCCTAACTGCACTGTAGGGTACGACACCAGCGTCTTCAGAATGGATTATTGATAGTGGGTGTACAAATCACACGACTGGCAAAAGAGGCCTTCTTATGGACTCAACCTTACGTCCATCCGACAAGAGCCACATCACATTTGCTGACACTTGTAAAATTAAGGTATTGGGTCTAGGTAGAGTTGCAATATCAAGGGATCAACACATGGATAAAGTCATGCTTGTTGAATCCCTTGGCTTCAACTTAATGTCTGTCTCAATGCTTTGCGATTTAAACATGATCGTAATATTTGGAAAATATCGTTGTCTTGTTCTAATGGAATCTGACAAGTCTCTAGTATTTGAAGGGTATCGAAAAGATGATTTGTACGTGGTAGATTTCTCAGCAGGACCACAGCTTGCCGTATGTCTTCTAGCAAAAGCTTCAGAATGCTGGCTCTGGTATCGAAAGCTTGGGCATGCTGGCATGAGGAACTTCCACACCCTGGCAAAGAAGAAGCATGTCATAGGCATCGAGGGCGTCAAGTTCAAGAAAGATCACTTATGTGGTGCCTGTGAGGCAGGAAAGATGACGAGGGCCAAACATCCCTCGAAGACAATCATGACCACTACTCGACCCTTCGAACTGCTTCACATGGATCTTTTCGGTCCCACTCATTACTCAACTCTTACTACTACTGCTTGTCTCTATGGCTTTGTCATTGTTGATGATTATTCTAGATATACTTGGGTGCACATAATCCTTTACAAGACTGAAGTGCAGGATGTCTTCAGACGCTTCACCAATCGAGCAATGAACAACTATGGCACCAAGATAAAGCATATCAGAAGTGATA
This sequence comes from Triticum urartu, assembly GCF_056163025.1. Classification (NCBI taxonomy): domain Eukaryota; kingdom Viridiplantae; phylum Streptophyta; class Magnoliopsida; order Poales; family Poaceae; genus Triticum; species Triticum urartu. Next base: position 105,603,133 of record NC_141875.1, on the reverse strand, counting down.
ATGGCACTGAATTCAAGAACACTGGCCTTGATACATATCTTGATACCTTGGGCATCACAAATTTCTATGGGCACTTCGCATTCGTCTCAATAACAGAACCCAAGAAAGTTGAAGAAGCCTTAATGGAACCTGAATGGATTCAAGCTATGCAAGAAGAGCTTCAACAGTTTGAGCTGAATAATGTATGGGAACTAGTTAAGCGTCCTGATCCACGGAAGCACAATATAATAGGCACCAAATGGATATACCGCAACAAGCAAGATGAGCATTGTCAAGTTGTCAGAAACAAAGCTCGTCTCGTTGCTCAAGGATATACTCAAGTGGAAGGCATTGACTTCGATGAAACATTTGCTCCTGTGGCTAGACTTGAAGCCATACGCATACTGCTGGCCTATGCAAATCATCATAACATACTTCTATATCAAATGGATGTGAAGAGTGCTTTTCTCAATGGCAAGATTGAAGAAGAAGTGTATGTTGCACAACCGCCTGGCTATGAAGATCCAAAACATCCTGACATGGTATACAAGCTCAACAAGGCACTATATGGCCTCAAACAAGCCCCTCGGGCCTGGTATGACACACTCAAATACTTCCTGAAGAGAAAAGGCTTCATACCTGGTTCCCTAGACCCCACTCTCTTCATGAAGACATATGATGGTGAACTGTTTGTGTGCCAAATATATGTGGATGACATTATCTTCGGCTGCACCAATCAGAAGTACAGTGAAGAGTTTGGATATATGATGCAAGAGCAATATCAAATGTCTATGATGGGAGAGCTGAAGTTCTTTCTCGGTCTTCAAATACGACAGCAACGCAACGACATCTTCATATCTCAAGAGAAGTATCTCAAAGATTGCCTGAAGAAGTTCGGTATGCAAGACTGCAAAGGCTTCACGACGCCAATGCCAGCCAACATCATCTGGGTCCTGACGACAATGGTAAAGAGTTTGATCAAAAGGTATACCGCTCCATGATTGGTTCTTTACTTTATCTATGTGCATCTAGGCCAGATATTATACTTAGTGTTTGCATGTGTGCTCGATTTCAAGCGGCACCAAAGGAGTCGCATCACTTAGCTGTGAAGCGAATTCTTCGATATTTGGCTCACACCCCAACTCTAGGATTATGGTATCCAAAGGGCTCAGAGTTTGATCTGGTTGGATTCTCAGATGCTGATTATGCTGGTGAAAAAGTTGATCGCAAGTCTACATTAGGCACATGTCACTTTCTGGGACGATCACTTGTATGTTGGTCTTCAAAGAAGCAGAACTGTGTATATCTCTCCACTGCTGAATCTGAATACATTGTTGCTGGATCTTGCTGCGCTCAACTTTTGTGGATGAAGCAAACGCTCAAAGACTATGGCATTCATCTGAAGCAAGTGCCACTCTACTGCGACAACGAAAGCGCCATCAAGATTGCCAACAACCCAGTTCAGCACTCGAAGACAAAGCACATTGAAATTCGTCATCACTTTCTCAGAGATCATGTTGTGAAGGAAGATATTGATATCATACACGTCAACACTGAAGAGCAATTGGCAGATATCTTCACCAAGCCCTTGCATGAGAAGAGATTTTGCAAGTTACGGTGTGAGCTAAATATCCTGGAATCCTCAAATGTCCTGTGATCAGGCACACATCCTAACCCTTATGCATATTGATGACTTGGATGTGCAACACACAAAGTAAAGTATATCTTCAATCAATGAATACATACATTCTAAGTGTGAATACATTAATGTGGAATTTGACTTCGGAGCGCCATGATAATTGTGCGCCGTGTCTGGGTCTAATACTTCCTATACGGTGGGTAACGCCACCACCAAATGTTCTATTTTGAAGTGTTTCACTCATGGCGTTACCTTGCTATGTCTTCACATTTGGTTTGGCTTCAATCTCAACATGTCTTCATGATTATCTTCACTATGTTGATTATATATATATATACTAGTGTTCTGTCCTCTACAGCATTCACTTATAGCTATGTCTTCTTGTTGAATCTTTTGAACTAAGTGAATGTGATCGGACCCTAACCTCTCTATGCTTTCTATCTCAAATTCTATCTCTCCAAATCATATGCATTCTATTGAAACTGTCGAATGTCTTCTCTGCGTCCTTGTTAGCAGAAGATACAGAGACAACCATTAAGTCCGTTTTCAATGCTCATTCCTCCACATGAAACCCGGAGAAGTAGGAACGACCACCTGACAGTCCAGGCATGCGTGGGATGTGGAACAAACCCCAAAATTCCACATAATGGCCACGTGTTCCTCAGATGCAAATCGCCAGGGGCACCTGTGTAATAACGCAGTGCCGCCCCTGTACCTATAAATACACACTTCACAGCGGTCATTATCTCTTCTTCCACTATCGCACGAACCCTAGCGCCACCGCTAGCCCTCGACGACGCCGGCGACGAAGCGCTTCGCTGCCGCAACCTCTCCGACGTTGTCTTCACGCCGACCGCGGACATCGTCCTCTCCGCCGTCGCCGTAGGTGTCCTTCGTCGCCAAGTTAGGGCACGGAAGATCGAACTGCTCGGCCTCATCTTCCACTCCGTCTAGCAGTTCTTAGTGTGGTAAATAGAACTTCCTTTTTACGGCACCGTTGATCCTATGGCTTTGTCACTTTCTACCACAAGCAGTTTCTATTCACACAAGTTAGATCTCTCTCATACTGCATCTCATAACATGCCTAGTATATTCACTTATGCTTCACAAAGTAGTTAGATTCCTCACTTGTACTGATATGTGGATTCGTACAAATCTGGAACCAACTCCTTATCTATGAGTGAATGTCTTCGCACGATGAGGTCAATGTCTTCTAAACTGATTTATCTTCAAAATCTTCCGAGAATGCATATGACCTCTTCCCCTTCCCTCGCACCTTAATGCTGTCACAGGTACATGTCCGTGGGAGAATCCTTTGGTTCTCATAGTCTGCATTCATTTGCAGAATTCTTACAGCATCACATAAATTCTCCCGAAGCCAGTTCCTGTTTGTCCAGCAAGCGAAAACCTTTGAAGCCTCTGAACATATTGAAGCCTTTCAGATTAAGGTTCATGGCTTCAGAAAAATCAGCAAGGAAGGGTGGCAGAAAGCGTCGTGGAGAAACATCTAGAGATCTGCCAGATGACCTCTCAGAACTGTACAAGACAGATCCTGAAGAGGATTACAATCAGCGCAAGACCCGAATCCAATGGATTCGAAGATGTTGGGCAGAACAATGGTTCAAATACCGATTTGTAACCCAGGAATATGCTGAGAAAAATGCCATCAAGAGACCGTGGGGAGACATCCTATACAAGAATCTTCAACCCAGGTCCAGAGACGAAGCCATTGAACAAGGCTTCTATCCCTGCATGGTCCGTGGTCCACAGCCTGCTGATGCACACCCATCGTCACTACTATGGTGTCGTGACGACATTCTGTTCAAGCACAACTTCCAGTTTGCCCAGAACTCAGCGAAGCAAAACAAGAAGACATTGGGACTAGACTTCAACCCTGGTCCCTCAGCACCAAGGGCAGATGGCACACGTGATGCAGAACCCAATGTCGTCGGTCCTTTCTACAACCTTGAAGGCCTCATCACCCATATCTTGGTTCAAGGGACTGCAGTGAATGAGCCTGCAACTGAAGCTGAATCAGATGAAGCGCCTGCAGCGCCGAAGCCAAAGAAGTTGAAGAAGCCTAAAGCTTCAAAGCTTGCCCCTTCATCAAAAATCTCACGGGCGAAGCCACTGGCAACTGCACCTCCTGAAGACAGTGTGCAGTCCGAAGATTTATCACGCAACTCCAAGCCCCAGAAGGTCAAGATGCCTCTGCCACACACCGGCCAAGAGCTAATAGCTGCTGCCATTCTGCGCAATGATGCCATTGATCTGTCAAGTGATGAAGATCTTGCAGATGACGCTCTTGAGCAACTCATCAAGAGCAAAGAAGAAGCAGAAATCTTCAATGATCTGCCTCTCTTTGATGTGACAATCATCCACAACTTCATTGATGAGTGGTTTGACACGCCAAACATGAGCTTCGAAGATCTGCGGCTACCCATTGGCCTCAGTGTCGCCTTCCATGGCGCCATTGCTTCAGAACTAGCTATCGCCCAGCGCATTGTTGAACTAAAGCAGAAGATTGACTTTGAAAAGGCTCAGTTCAAGAAGCATATGGCCAAGCTCAGCGTGCAAGAAGTGAAGAACTTCAAGATTATGCTGCACGAGCTCAAGGAAGCCTTTCTAAAGAAACGTGCAGAAGCTCAGGGTTCGCGTGAGCGCATGAAGGTTCTGGCTGACAGATGTGTGCTAGCCTACAATGAGGCTGAGAAGCGCAAGGCCCTTGGGCGTCCTGGCATCGACCCCAGGATGGCCGCAAAGAAGAAGAAGAAGAAGCCCGCTACGGCTGAACCCGACGCACCAAGGCAGGAAGCAGATCCCATTGTCTTCCCAACTAGAATGACTGGCTCGAAGCCAAAAAGCCGGTCAACCGCTTCAGAGCTCAAGAAGATGAGGACTTCTGAGGCTGAAGCCAGGAAGAGGAAACATCCTGAAGCCTCTCCTACTGCCCCCTCCAAGAAGAAGAGGAAGACCAAGAAAGATCGGGCTGCTCCCACAGAGCCTTTGATAGTTGAACCCATTTCTATGGTTCGTCCTGACGCTGAACGCCAACTGACAATCCATGAGCCTGCTTTCACAGAGGCTCATGAAGCTGAAGACTTTCCAGCAGCTGATCCCATTGCTGCTGAAGACATTGGTCACCATGACCATGTAGAAGATGGTGCAGTCCTTCCTCGGCTCGAGCACAGCGAACTCATCAGCATTGGTCGTCCACTGACGCCAATTGCACAGGATGCTTCATGGGTGGATCGCCCACAAGAGGAAGAAGACTTTGAGGCCCAGCCAACAGTAACTCCACGGGCATCACCCACGTTGCGCAGGCTTCGCAAAGGTCCAAGGCCTCAAGTCTTTGCTGAAGACAATCCGGCTGCATCAGCCGATGAAGAAGAAGTCCCACAAGTTGCCACTCCTCTGTCCCACCAAGAAGCAGTTCTCGAGGAGAACGTGATTGAAAATCTTGTGGCTGCCACCACCACCAATGAAGCCACTGACGCTGTCATGGCTGAAGCTAATGTGCAGCCCTCCCCAACAAAAGCATCAGAAGTCAGCGAAGCCACTGATACCCCCACTTCTGTTCCTGAGTCTGCTGCCGGTCCCCAGTTCGACTATCATGTTGAGCACAGGCCTCAGGTACAGAATCCAATCCCAAGATTGCCAAGGTTCCCAGGTCCTGCATCAGCACCTGGCTCCTTCAATATCAATGGCTTCAGAGCAGACAACACATTCTTCAACAGCTCCAGGAACCCCTACTCAAGGGAAAGGATATCATCTGATCAGTTCTGGAGCTATCCGCAACGAAGCTATTACTCCTGCATTCTATACAATCAAGGTCGCATATTCCCCCACAAGCATCTTGATATTGAAGCTATAGCTGGTCTGCCCTGTCTGGAAGAAGCTCTGGATTGCTTCAAAGAAGTTGGATTGTGTAAGTGCATCTAGTGCCACCCCTAGTTGGTTTTGGAGTATTGACGACAAACCTAGTTGAGGGACTAATGTGTTTGTGAGAATTGCAGGATAACACAGGTAGAAGTCCCTCATTGATTCGGTTTTCCTACTAGAGATGACCCCTAAAAATGTATGAAGACATTGAAGTCAAAGGTGGTATATGAAGATATTCACATTGAAGACTATGACATGAGAAGACACCATATGAAGACAATGGAGCTCGAAGACTTAGATCTTTCGTAGTTCTTTTTCTTTTGTGTTGAGTCATAGGAACCACCATACTGTTAAGTGGGGTCCAAGAAAACCAGTCAGAATGACTGAAGTGATGCCTAAACCAAAACCTATGTCTTCGAGTGAAGACTATGAGAGCGAATCTTGTCCAGAGTCGGACAAATCAGCTTTGCTTGTAGCCCAAGTAAAGTTGTCGTGTGAGTTTGAAATCTGACTGTTGGAACACGTGTCAGTTCCTTAGTGACCCAGGGTCATTTCGGACAAATCAGGTCGGGTTGCCAAGTGGCTATAAATAGCCAACCCCCTACAACCATAAACTATTGGCTGCTCAGATTCAGAGTACGGCTTTTGTCGTTTGAGAGCAACCCACCTCGAAGCCTTTGAGAGAGAATTCCTTGCGAGGATAAAGCCCTAACCACCCAGAGCCAAAGAGAATTAGGCATCACTTAAGTCTTCTTGTCTGTGTGATCTGAAGACTTATTACACTTGAGGACTGTGCATCCTCCAGTCGGTTAGGCATCGCGTTCTGAGCATCCAAGAGACATTGTGGATTGCCGGTGAACAAAGTCTGTGAAGGTTTGGGAGTCTACCTTGAAGACTTACCAGAGTGATTGGGCGAGGTCTGTGTGACCTTAGCTCAAGGAGAATACGGTGAGGACTGGGTGTCCTGAGCTGCGTGTTCAGGACTGGGTGTCCGGGACTGTCTGTCCTAAGGTTTAAATACCTAGCCGCTCCAACCAGACGTACAGTTGTCACAGCAACTGGAACTGGTCCAACAAATCATTGTCTTCAACGAGTCACTGGTTTCATCTCCCCTTCCCTTTACTTACTGTTACTCCTTGTGAAGTCATTGCATGTTTGCACTATCTTTTGTCTTCACTGAGTGACTGCGTGTTCTGTTTGGCTTCGCAATATCTTCCTACCTGATCCTTACTACATTGCTGCTATTAGTCATTGTGCCTTCACTCTATTGAATACTTGACTATGGCTTGCCTAGTGTAGTCTACCTTCCGCTGCATGGTAGTAGGTTTATTTCTATTGTTTGTCTTCATAACTTCCATGTTTTGAAGACTTTCATAAAAATCGCCTATTCACCCCCCCCCCTCTAGTTGATATAACGCACTTTTAGATTGCTGCCATTCGTCACTGACCAAGAGCATTGGAATGAAGAGTTGCTGCTCCAATTCTATGCCACACTTCACATCGGCGGGTATAGCAGAGATCCGAAGACTTGGGTCCTGGAGTGGATGACAGGAAACATTCATCACGAAGCCAAAGCCTTTGACATCATTGAGCTTACTGGTTTGCCCACTCCTGGCGATCTCTACGAGCATGGCTGTCAGCTTCACAGTGAAGCTATTGAGAGCATCTTTCAGAAGACTGAACCTGATATGAGTCAGATGCTCAGTATGATGAAGCTATTGCCCCAAGATGTTGCTTATCCCACGGAGTTCTTCGTTGAAGACCTTGAGTATCTGCCAAGAACCATTTATCACATCATAAGGCAAACTCTCTGGCCAATCAAAGGACACTCTCCACATGCAAAGCTTGAGGGTGCAATGAAGACTTTGGTCTTCTATATTCTTCATGGAAAATGCTTCAATGCACAGGACTTCTTCATTCGCCAACTTGCTGCATCAGGCTCTAATCTGTTTGGCTTGAAGTTTTACGCCCCATGGGTCATGCGGCTGATCAAACTTCACTCCACTGTCTCATATCAGCCATCTGCTCGCAATCATCGGATTTTTCTGCCTGATGTGGATATGTCTATTGAAGCCATCTATCCTGAGCCTGCCAAGGAACCCCTAAGTCTTCAGAATGCAGAGCATCGGAGTTTCTCTCAGAATATTGAAGGAGTTGAAGCAGTCGCTCGTGTGTATCCTTTGGCTGGCACTACACGTGCACCGCATCCTGCTCTCACTGAAGCCACTGACAGTACAACTGCTCCACGACCCAAGAAGCGCACTCGTGTTCTCAACGACCGAGAGCTTCTTGTGGCTCTTCATCAGAAACAGGATAGGCATCATGACTGGCTGAAGCATCAGATGCAAAGCCTCTTGGTGGATGTTAATCGCATTCGCAATCTTGCCACCAAGAATGCTTTTGTTGCCCATGAAACCTCTCGCCGCACATGGAAAGGGCTAACGCTGATGTGTTCTAAAGATGATCTTCAAGAGGATGGCTTCACTGAGCGTTTCAAGTTTGACTCCATACCTCCTCGAAGGGCAGTGCTGCGACGAACTCCATCCCTTGAAGACTCTGAGTTCTCTTCCTCTGCTGCAACTGTGACTGCCAGAGTTATCGAGGATGAAGACGATGCTACTTCACCGCCACCTCCTTCAACATGCTTCGACTCTACTCCAAGCTCTTCAGCACCGCCAAACACCACCAACGACCCTGCTACTTCACCTACTCCTCATGGGAACGAGTAGATGCTCTGTGTCTTCAAACCTTTTTGGTCCTTACTGACAAAAGGGGGAGAAGCATATGAGGTTGATAGTCTTCAAGTGGGTCCATATGGGCGGGTGCTTTATATTTTGCTTCGTGCTTACAACTCTCGTTTTGCTACATTTGGTTCTTTGAGTTGTAACACTTAAACTCGATGGTCGTCTGCTATTTATCTGCCACCTTGTTTTGCAATGATAAATTCCGCATGTGCGACGATAAATTCCGCACTTATATCATTCTGCAGACGTCCATTTTCCATTATGCATGTCATTATCTTCATATACTTTCACATGCATAGTGGATTGTCATCATAAGTTGAAGTGGATCTCCACAAGTACAACCTGCCATGTGCATTTGCATTCCAAAAGCAAATTACTTATATGCACATCTTCAGGGGGAGCCCTTGCAACTTATGAAGACAATTCCTTATCCTTTACAATTTCACAGATTATATTCCCCGTTGAAAACTTCAACTAGTTTGTCATCAATCACCAAAAAGGGGGAGATTGTAAGTGCATCTAGTGCCACCCCTAGTTAGTTTTGGAGTATTGACGACAACCTAGTTGAGGGACTAATGTGTTTGTGAGAATTGCAGGATAACACAGGTAGAAGTCCCTCATTGATTCGGTTTTCCTACCAGAGATGACCCCTAAAAATGTATGAAGACATTGAAGTCAAAGGTGGTATATGAAGATATTTACATTGAAGACTATGACAAGAGAAGACACCACATGAAGCCTATGGAGCTCGAAGACTTAGATCTTTCGTAGTTCTCTTTCTTCTGTGTTGAGTCATAGGAACCACCGTACTGTTAAGTGGGGTCCAAGAGAACCAGTCAGAATGACTGAAGTGATGCTTAAACAAAACCTATGTCTTCGAGTGAAGACTTTGAGAGTGAATCTTGTCCAGAGTCGGGCAAGTCAGCTTTGCTTGAAGCCCAAGTAAAGTTGCCGTGTGAGTTTGAAATCTGGCCGTTGGAACACGTGTCAGTTCCTTAGTGACCCAGGGTCATTTCGGACAAATCAGGTCGGGTTGCCAAGTGGCTATAAATAGCCAACCCCCTACAACCATAAACTATTGGCTGCTCAGATTCAGAGTACGGCTTTTGTCGTTTGAGAGCAACCCACCTCGAAGCCTTTGAGAGAGAATTCCTTGCGAGGATAAAGCCCTAACCACCCAGAGCCAAAGAGAATTAGGCATCACTTAAGTCTTCTTGTCTGTGTGATCTGAAGACTTATTACACTTGAGGACTGTGCATCCTCCAGTCGGTTAGGCATCGCGTTCTGAGCATCCAAGAGACATTGTGGATTGCCGGTGAACAAAGTCTGTGAAGGTTTGGGAGTCTACCTTGAAGACTTACCAGAGTGATTGGGCGAGGTCTGTGTGACCTTAGCTCAAGGGGAATACGGTGAGGACTGTGTGTCCTGAGCTGCGTGTTCAGGACTGGGTGTCTGGGACTGTGTGTCCTAAGGTTTAAATACCTAGCCGCCCTAACCAGACGTACAGTTGTCACAGCAACTGGAACTGGTCCAACAAATCATTGTCTTCAACGAGTCACTGGTTTCATCTTCCCTTCCCTTTACTTACTTTTACTCCTTGTGAAGTCATTGTATGTTCGCACTATCTTTTGTCTTCACTGAGTGACTGCGTGTTCTGTGTGGCTTCACAATATCTTCCTACCTGATCCTTACTACATTGCTGCTATTAGTCATTGTGCTTTCACTCTATTGAATACTTGAATATGGCTTGCCTAGTGTAGTCTACCTTCCGCTGCAGGGTATTAGGTTTATTTCTATCGTTTTTCTTCATAACTTCCACGTTTTGAAGATTTTCATAAAAATCGCCTATTCACCCCCCCCCCCTCTAGTCGATATAACGCACTTTCACTAGGTGTCCCAAAAATGAAATATAATTGCATAATAAATATCCAAGATTGATACTATAATAGCATGGAACAATAAAAATTTATAGATATGTTGGAGACGTATCAAGGTGGTTGGCTGGGAAAGGATCAGGGGAGGTGGATTGGATGGGTGGAGAAAATGAGGTGGAGTGGCGGCGGTGGGTCTGGTGGGAAGGATTGGATAGCTCGATTTTAGGATTAGCGAAGTATGTGGTCTATATATGGGAAATAGGACTAGGTTTGGACCCTCCGATTTAGATTGGTTTGTCGAGATAAATAGGCTAGGGGAGTCCAAATAAGAAATTGAAGATGTTTGGGGATGTTCAGGGTTGATCCGGACCCACTGGTCATGACCGTCCGATTCGGGTCTAGGGCAGTTTTCACGCGAGGTTGTAAAGGGGGGTCTTGCTATGCAGGTCGGTCACGTGCAAGGGTGGGTGGTCTCAGAACGGTCCACCAAGACAATGGGGAGAACTAACAACTACAAACAGATGCAAGTTCTAAAAAATTGACGACAACGGAGTGCCGATGCAATGCGAATGATATGATGATGAATGCAATAAACAAACAATTAACACGGTGATAATGGAATATATGGAAGGCATCTCAAGCATCGGTCTCGGGTTGTTACATTGTGTCACATCTTAGGAGAGTCAATGGGCTAAACACCAGGCTTGAGTTTGATTTCAGTGATTATATGGGCCATTTACTTAGGATAATCTGAACAAATCTCATGGGCTAGGGGTGATGGCTCAGGTTGGCCTCCACTAAGGTTGGCCCCACTACATCTCGTCATTTGTGGAAGTGATTTTAGGAAACAAAATGTATCTCGTATGGCTAGCGTGATAAATGGAAGCAGTTACTAAAAACAGGCGGTCAAGAAGAAAACTGACCTGCTAGCCGCATGGCTTTCGTGCCAGATTAGATGACCAATTTGCTTCTAATTGTAGGACTTTTGACTTATTTGATAGGAAGCAAAGATCAATAGTCAGAGCAATTTACCATAGGGATTCCACTTGCAAGAGCCTATTATGCGCACACAAACACACAAAGAGTTGGAAATTTGTGTGGACCAAAGCCTCTCTGTTAGCTGTAACAAATTTGTCACCCAGATTGCTCTTACTCTAGTGAGTTGTACCAATAGCTAGCTAGAACCCATTGTGCAATAGTTGGCCTCCTAAGACAACTGGTTGCACCTCATGTACACGGACCATAGAGACAGAGTTGGACAGTGATGGGATCCGACGGCCGACCTTCACCTCTCTCATGAACCGATTCACAAAATGTGTGTATTTGGAACGTTATATATTGGACAGTTTTGTACCATCCGGTGAAAGTGGGGCCGGATATGAACGGCTAAAGCGGCAGCTCCCCCTCTATATTATGCGCGTCCTAGATCTCGACATTGACTTGCCTTTTTACCTCTGTCATACTCCCCCCTTTCTCTCGCCTGATCCCTTCAAAATCCCACCCCCTTCGCAGTTCTTGGCTTGGTTCCAACCTTCGATCGAGCCCATGGCGTCGCCGGTGGACATGCTTTTCAACCAGGAGCAGGCGGCGGCGGCCATGATGACTGAGGCGGAAGGGAGGGTTGAAGGGTACTTCCCGAGCTCCAGCCATGGTTTTTTGCACTTCCAGCAAGTTGGCACAACTCCAATCGGAGCTCCTGACATGGGATCGCCCATTTCCGGCTTCGGTGTGTCTCCCTTCACCTTCGACATGCCGCAGGGTCCCCTTCCGGTTGCCGGTTATGGCACTGGTGTGGTCCCGATGGAGATCCCCGCGGTCGGGCAAAAGAAGCATTCCACGAAGAACAGCAGAGCGGTGGCGCCTTCCAAAGGAGTGTGGACGCTAAAAGAGGACGAGTATGTGAAATAGCTAAGTCTGTTTTGTTTTTCCAGTAGCTTGATCTCGAGGCATGCATGTTTTTCTGCTTAATTTCGTTGATTAATGTACTTTCTTGCTTGCAGACTTCTCAAGAGATTGGTGGCTCATTATGGGAATGGGAGATGGGAGGAGATTTCAAAAGACCTCCCAGGACGGATTGGGAAGCAATGCCGTGAGCGCTGGAAAAATCACCTGCAACCCGACCTCAAGGTCTATTTGGTCATTCTTTTCATGCATAGAGATTTATAATCTTTATTTTAATTAGGGGAGATCTTGCATGGATCTATATATGATTTGGATGTCTAATTTGTTTTATTTAAGTTTTTACTATGTTCTAACTAAAACAATTTAGACTAAAGGATTAGAAATTCTAGTGGCACATGCCATCTGCGCTCTCTGTTTTTGTTATATTATGATTGTAAAAATAAAAATAATTAAAACCCGATCGAGGTTGCGTATCTCCAGCCTCTACTCGTATATTTGGAGAAAAATTAATAGATGGTACGGCCGATTAATGTCCCCTGTCGTTTATAGATGTCAAATATTACTTTCTTCCTTATTTCGATAACACGAGTTTCTGGAGTCTTCGGTAGTGGCAGAGCTAGGGGTGGCTGAGGGGGAGCCATGGCCCCCTCCAAGTTTGAGAAACTTGCATATATATATATATATATATATATATATATATATATATATATATATATATATATATATATATATCCTCACTATATGTATGGGGATTTAGCTCTGTTTTTGTTGTATAGATAATTAATTCATATATACCATGTGAATTGTCGGAGCACCTTGCCATCTGAAGAGGTTCTGAAAAATCATTCAATTTCTAGTAAATATGTGCCACAATTGCCTACTAGTCAAGTTTTAGTTAGGCCATTTTAGTTTAGCTAAGTTTGAGATGTCTATATATCTATACCTACTAATGAAAGGAGAAGTGCTTATGCCCGTCTCTCACATGATTTACAAAAAAATCCCTGCATTTTCCAGTAATAAACCCGTGGTCCATCTTTAAGTCACACGAAAAACGTATCATTTTTTGCTTTTTTACAGAAAACTCCCTCCTTTCTGCTAATTAAATTGCAATCCAACTTTAAATCACTAAAAAACGAGTCATGTTTCTGAATGTGTACACCCCCCCTCCCCAATATTTGGTTAATCAACCTGCAATCCTTCTAGAATAAATACTTCTAAAAAATAACCATATCTTTTAAACCCTAACTCTAATTTTAACATATTATATAAGGAATTTGATTTAAAAATGTGTAGAATTTGAATATGATGTTATTTTACCCGTTAATTATTTAAAAAATGTTATTTAGGATGCAACTTTAATTAGTAGCACATGATTCATCTTTCTTTCATACTGACGTCAAATTTTTGGATATGGGGATAGGTAGGGGTAAAACCAGAATTTTATCTATGCGGGGCATGGCAAATCCTTTGTATATAGCATGTCACATGATTTGTACATCGCATGGCAATATTTTTTACATAGCATGGCAACTTCATTTTGTTCTATTTTCTCGCAACCTATAGTTGCATAGAATGGCTTTTTCAAACATGTCCATGCTGAAAGTACTATCTAGATGTTCATGGTAAGTTCTCCCTTATATGACTAGCATGCTTATTGCTACATATAATGAATATTAAGTTTTCTTATATGAATAGCATGCTTGTTTTTAGAAAACAAAAAAAATCTTGACCTTTATTGTTTGAGATGACAAATATTTTTTTGTGACTATATGTGTTGATATGGTATTCTAGGTTTGTGAAATGCTAAAAATACCATGCCATACCATTTTAAGTGTTTTATTGACATGGTGTTTTTTGTGACTATATGTGTTGACATGGTTTTTTATTTTAGTATATCACTATGATAACCCAATTTTTTTGCCATGCAACTTTAAGTAATTTGTTTAAGGGTTTTTTAGATGGCACTTTAGAGTCCTGGAAATTTTATAAGAATTTTTGTTTTAACATTTTATTTTTTTGGAATAGAAATTTTTTATGCATCATACTCGTGCCAAATTGCATCCATTGTTTTTGGTATTTTCAGTTCACACAATCTTCAAAAAAAAGTTAGATGGCAATTTTGGGCCTAGCCTGTCCAACAGTTCAACAAACTTTTCTGGATGGCAATATTTAATATTTTCAGTTTGATACTCAAGTACACTTGTTTGTTCCAATCATATGGAAGCATTAATTAACTTTGCTTCACATAATCATATTCCAGAATCAAGCCCCATGGACCGAGGAGGAGGACAGGAAGCTGATCGAGGAGCACAAGACCTTAGGGAACAGTTGGTCAAAGATCGCAAAACGCCTCTTCGGTCGATCGGAGAACTCCATCAAGAATCATTGGTACGGGACAAAGCGGGGCCTAACATCGAAGAGTCGGTTCAGGAAGCGTCGGTTTTCCCTCCTCGAGGAGTACATCCGCAGCACAATCACGGGTGACAAGAGCGCGGCATCACCATCGCAGTCGTCCGCTCCGCCGCCCGGCCTCGGGAGTGGCGGCCAGGTCGTTCCAAGTGCCTCTGCAATGCTGGCCGTCTCCAGCCTACCCGGGATGGGTACGTACCTCCACCCAAGCTATGTGCCTGGATCATCGTCCCAGGGAGCGACCATGAACTTGAGCTCGCTGCTGCCAGAACTCAATACCTACAGCGGTGAGATGCAGCAGCGATACAACTCCTCCCCGTCCTTCCCGCCCAACAACCTGCTGCACTATGGACCACCGCCGGCATTTCAGCAAATGTTTAGCCAGCGCCTACAGGGGCAGGATGCATGCGCGAACATGAACCTGTCCCAATTACTCAAGAGTCTCGGTCTTGGTGGCAGCTACTACAGCAGCGAGACGGGCCGCACAAGCGTCGGTGGCATCGATGATCCGGACGACATCAACGTCGTCTAGATGGCCTCCGGGGATTTCCTGACATTACTGGATTCAACTGAGACGGTCCATCCTCCGGATCCAGTACCATATCCATTACTTTGTCATTTTTACATTTCTAAACCTTTGGTTTTGTCGTTCAATTCGCTGATGTTGTGCACTATTACCCGAAGAACACACTTCTGTGTTTGTGCGGCCTGGCATGTATCTTTTCCGGATTTCCAGTACTTTTTAAAGTAAAATTTATCGAACAATTTGTTGTACTTGTGTTGTTCCTAGGGGCAATGATTTAGTATGTGGATTTCCATTTCCAACATTACGATCCAGCGCTATTGTGTGTTGAGCTAGGATGATGATCAGAAAAATGCACGGCGTACTACAGGAAACGTGACATTTGCTAGTATGCAAAATACTCCATGAATGGCGAAATCAGCAGAGCAAAGGAGTCACCGAGTGTCACACTCAACAAAGATTTCTCGACATGCACCCTTTCGACAAGGTGGTATATGTTGAGTGTGAGTGTCATGGCACTCGACAAAGCTTTCGATGAGGTTACTCACCATAATAATAAAGTGCCTTGACGGCCATTCAATTGAGAGGGTGAAGCCCTGTGCCACCTCGGTTTGCCGTGTGTCACTTACGGGTGATCGGCAAACACCAGTGCACAATGTGGCCTATGTGTTGGCGAGTGTTGGCTGCAGCGTACTCGGCAAACAGCCTATGCCGAGCACCCTCCAATCAACCCTCGAAAAATGCCACCCCAACACAGCCGGCCATGTGACCCATCCTGTGCTAGGCCCTTTGAGACCAGGTTTTGAATAGTAGAAGGTTCCTTTACCTTTTCCCCAGAGAGTGACCCTCGGTATCGAATCCCATGAGAGGATGTGCACTACGACAAGGAGCCAAGCAAGTTATAATTCTCGAAGTAAATTTCAGTTTTTTGGATGTAAACAATGATACCGAATGGGCATGTATATGAGGTCTTACTCTGACAACATTGTGCTTGTGCATGGGTTCTCATCTTGATAACAAACATAGTCATGGAAGACACCTATTATGGTGTTCTCACAACCCGATGAAGTGGGTGATGTGTTCAAAGTACATCACAACCGGCATCAAGAGTCAGTTGTCCAACTGCCAACTGATTAGCCTTACTATCACGGGGAGGGGGGGGGGGGGGGTACCTCGGTTATTAAGTATTACTTCGCATCATCTAGTTCTTGTCATCATACTTACTGCAATACTCTGTTTTGTTGTTTATACTTTGATATGCATGTTGGATAGCGGTCTAAGGGTGAATATTAGCTATAGATGTAGTCGGATACCAATATAATGCATGGCAATTTTTAAATATCCTTTTCCATTACATGGCAATTTTCACTTTGAAACATGACAAATCTTACACAACAGCATGACCTGTTTTCGCATGGCAAGTCTGAGAGTTCGTCGTCAAATACTAAAAATCTGACATCAGAATTTGAACCTTTTCCTATTTTGGTACTCCAAAGTCACCACAACATATTACAGGACCCCAAAGTTACATCAATACATTTTTTTAAGAAAAAAAAGACTACCACTGTATCTAAAATATCACAGTTTGTTAACCTATATCTTTTTTATTTGACTAGATAATTGCACGGGCGTTGCAACTGGTGTAAATATTCTATAATATGTTAGGCTCCTAGGTGTTGATACACCTATTATGAAATACGTATAAAGAACACATTTCAAAATGTTAAAAAAATCGAGAAAAAACCCGCGTGTACATCCGGACATCCTATGTTCGCACACAAAATTTCGTGAAAAAGAACATTTGTTGTGCCATGTATAAAAAAGATTATAAAAGGCATCGTGAATAGCTGTAATCAAGCATCAAAAATTGTCTTTTTACAGAAGCCACAAAAAAATGTCATTTCATCGAAACTTGGTGCACGCACATATAATATCCGGATTTACACATGTGATTTTTTCTCGAAATTTTTTAACTTTTAAAATGTGTATTTTAGACAATGGGTGCATATACACCTATGAGCCAAAGTGACTTTCCGATGATGACCTTTCATATTAGTGTGATTGTCTAAACAATTATTTATCAAATCATGCCCGTGATTCACCTACCAAAATAAAATTTAGGATTTTATTTGAGAATCACTTATTTTATTTGCTAATCATTTATTTGGTAAGAATTTATTGTCTTACCTTAAAAACATAAATTGTACTTGGTACATCAATGTCAAATAATTATTTATCAAATCGTGCCTGTGATTTACATACCAAAATAAAATTTAGAAGTTATTTGATGATCACTTATTTGGTAAGAATGTATTGTCTTACCAAAAAAAATTACTTAGGACCTTAATAAGAGCATCTCTAGCAGACCCGTATAACCCATGAAACTGTAAAATAACCGCCAGCTTTCAATTTCGGGCAAAAAAACTAGCCCTAACAGACCCCTTATATACCTCTGACCTGTAATTCATTTTAAGGGGTGCGGTAAAAAACTTCTCCCGATCCGCAAAAATATAGTTTTCGTGTTCGCTTCTACGGTGCCCCGTATCGGAGAAAAGCAGTTGGCGGAAGCCCAATTGCCATGGAAACTTCCGCGTCTGTCGTCCATGTCCGCCGTCTGTGCCACCTCGGACGCCGCCCCGCCCTTCCGATAGCCCGTCCGCGTCCGCCGTCCGCGCGGCCCGGTCCCCTAGCCGCCGGCCGCCCGTCCGCGTCGTCCGCCCGACCGCGTCTCTGGCTGCGGCGATGGAGGAGCGAGTTAGCTAGCTCGCTCCTGGATGGATTCGAGCTGAGCTAGCTAGCTCTCGATTGATTCGAGCAGGGCTACCCCGATGGAGGAGCTAGCTAGATCTTGGATTGGCCGTTTCATGTGCTTCGTATTTGATCACCTGTGGCTCCGTTTTTGACCGCTTCGTGTGCTATTCATCGGTTTCACGAGAGCAAGCTAGCTGATCATGGACACGGACGAGAGGAAGAAGAAGACGTGGGAAAGAAGATAAGCGAATATTTCATTTTACAGTTTAAGTTTGAGGCGTCTATTCTGCCACAGGTAAAACTGACCCTTAAAACGTGTTTTCCGCGAAATGCAAACGTGTTTTGCGGGTCGGCGGGATGCGAGGTCTGTTAGAGATGCTCTAAAAGATGAAAATGGAGGCAGGATGTTGGATGAAGGACGAGGTGGATGATACGTCTCCAACGTATCTACTTTTTCAAACACTTTTGCCTTTGTTTTGGACTCTAACTTGCATGATTTGAATGGAACTAACCGGGTTGACGCTGTTTTCAGCAGAATTATCATGGTGTTATTTATGTGCAGGAGCAAATGTTCTCGAAATGATCTGAAACTTCACAGAGCCACTTTTCAAAAAATAAGAAAAATACCTGCCAAAGATGAAGGCCAGGGGGCCCACCACCTTGCCACGAGGGTGGGGGGCGCACCCCCCTACCTCGTGGGCCCCCTGTTGCCTCTCCGACTCCAACTTCACCTCCATATATTGAGTTTCGGGGAGGAAAAATCAGAGAGAAGAAATCATCGCGTTTTACGATACAGAGCCACCGCCAAGCCCTAAAACCTCTCGGGAGGGCTGATCTGGAGTCCGTTCGGGGCTCCGGAGAGGGGAATCCGTCGCCATCATCATCATCAACCATCCTCCATCACCAATTTCATGATGTTCACCGCCGTGCGTGAGTAATTCCATCGTAGGCTTGCTGGACGGTGATGGGTTAGATGGGATTTATCATGTAATCGAGTTAGTTTTGTTAGGGTTTGATTCCTAGTGTCCACTATATTCTGAGATTGATGTTGCTATGACTTTGCTATGCTTAATGTTTGTCACTAGGGCCCGAGTGCCATGATTTCAGATCTGAACCTATTATGTTTTCATCAATATATGAGTGTTATTGATCCTATCTTGCAAGTCTATAGTCACCTATTATGTGTTATGATCCGTTAACCCCGAAGTGACAATAATCGGGATACTTACCGGTGATGACCGTAGTTTGAGGAGTTCATGTATTCACTATGTGTTAATGCTTTGTTCCAGTTCTCTATTAAAAGGAGGCCTTAATATCCCTTAGTTTCTGTAAGGACCCCGTTGCCACGGGAGGGTAGGACAAAAGATGTTATGCAAGTTCTTTTCCATAAGCATGTATGACTATATTTGGAATACATGCCTACATTATATCAATGAACTGGAGCTAGTTCTGTGTCACCCTAGGTTATGACTGTTACATGATGAACCGCATCCGGCATAATTCTCCATCACTGATCCATTGCCTACGAGCTTTCCATATATTGTTCTTCGCCTATTTACTATTCCATTGCTATTGCTATCATCACTACAAAATACCAAAAACATTACTTTTACTACTGTTACCTTTTGCTACCGTTATCACTACTATCATATTACTTTGCTACTAAACACTTTGCTGCAGATATTAAGTTTCCAGGTGTGGTTGAATTGACAACTCGGCTGCTAATACTTGAGAATATTCTTTGACTCCCCTTGTGTCGAATCAATAAATTTGGGTTGAATACTCTATCCTTGAAAATTGTTGTGATCCCCTATACTTGTGGGTTATCAAGAATATTTTCTGGCGCCGTTGCCGGGGAGCATAGCTCTATTCTTTGAGTCACTTGGGATATATATCTGCTTATCATTATGAAGAACTTGAGAGATCCAAAAACCAAGATCTATCCCTCAACTACGAGGGGAGGTAATGTTGGGGAACGTAGTAATTTCAAAAAAGTTCCTACGCACACGCAAGATCATGGTGATGCATAGCAACGAGAGGGGAGAGTGTTGTCCACGTACCCTCGTAGACCGAAAGCGAAAGCGTTAGCACAACGCTGTTGATGTAGTCGTATGTCTTCACGATCCGACCGATTCAAGTACCGAACGCACGGCACCTCCAAGTTCAGCACACGTTCAGCTCGATGACGTCCCGCGAACTCCGATCCAGTAAAGCTTCACGGGAGAGTTCCGTCAACACAATGGCGTGGTGACGGTGATGATGTTGCTACCGACGCAGGGCTTCGCCTAAGCACCGCTACGATATGACCGAGGTGGAATATGGTGGAGGGGGGCACCGCACACAACTGGGAAAGATCAACTGATCAACTTGTGTGTCTAGAGATGCCCCCCTGCCCCCGTATATAAAGGAGCAAGGGGGAGGCAGGCCGGCCCTCTATGGGCGCACCAGGAGGAGGAGTCCTACTACTAGGAGGAAAGGGGGACCGGACCCCTAGTCCAATTCGGTTTGGGCTAGGGGGGGCGCGCGCCCTGCCTCCTCTCTTCCACCACTTGGCCCATGAGGGCCATTACTTCTTCCTCGTATTCCCGTAACTCCCCGGTACCCCCGAAAATACCCGAATCACTCGGAACCTTTCCGATGTCCGAATATAGTCGTCCAATATATCGATCTTTACGTCTCGACCATTTCGAGACTCCTCGTCATGTCCCCGATCTCATCCGGGACTCCGAACTACCTTCAATACATCAAATCACATAAACTCATAATACAATCGTCACCGAAACTTTATGTGTGCGGACCCTACGGGTTCGAGAACTATGTAGACATGACCGAGACATGTCTCCGGTCAATAACCAATAGAGGAACCTGGATGCTAATATTGGCTTCCACATATTCTATGAAGTTCTTTATCGGTCAGACCGCATAACAACATACGTTGTTCCCTTTGTCGTCGGTATGTTACTTGCCCGAGATTTGATCGTCGGTATCTCAATACCTAGTTCAATCTCGTTACCAGCAAGTCTCTTTACTCGTTCCGTAATACATCATCCCGCAACTAACTCATTAGTTGCAATGCTTGCAAGGCTTAAGTGATGTGCATTACTGAGAGGGCCCAGAAATACCTCTCCGACAACCGGAGTGACAAATCCTAATCTCGAAATACGTCAACCCAACAAGTACCTTCGGAGACACCTGTAGAGCACCTTTATAATCACCCAGTTACGTTGTGACGTTTGGTAGCACACAAAGTGTTCCTCTGGTAAACGTGAGTTGCATAATCTCATAGTCATAGGAACATGTATAAGTCATGAAGAAAGCAATAGCAACAAACTAAACGATCAAGTGCTATGCTAACGGAATGGGTCAAATCAATCACATCATTCTCCTAATGATGTGATCCCGTTAATCAAATGACAACTCATGTCTATGGTTAGGAAACATAACCATCTTTGATCAACGAGCTAGTCAAGTAGAGGCATACTAGTGACACTCTATTTGTCTATGTATTCACACATGTATTATGTTTCCGGTTAATACAATTCTAGCATGAATAATAAACATTTATCATTATATAAGGAAATAAATAATAACTTTATTATTGCCTCTAGGGCATATTTCCTTCAGTCTCCCACTTGCACTAGAGTCAATAATCTACTTCACATCGCGATGTGATTTAATACCAATAGTTCACATCACCATGTGATTAACACCCATAGTTCACATCGACATGTGACCAACACCCAAAGGGTTTACTAGAGTCAATAATCTAGTTCACATCGCTATGTGATTAACACCCAAAGAGTACTAAGGTGTGATCATGTTTTGCTTGTGAGAGAAGTTTAGTCAACGTGTCTGCCACATTCAGATCCGTAAGTATTTTGCAAATTTCTATGTCAACAATGCTCTGCACAGAGCTACTCTAGCTAATTTCTCCTACTTTCAATATGTATCCAGATTGAGATTTAGAGTCATCTGGATCAGTGTCAAAATTTGCATTGACGTAACCCTTTATGACGAACCTTTTGTCACTTCCATAATCAAGAAACATATCCTTATTCCACTAAGGATAATTTTGACCAATGTCCAGTGATCTACTCCTAGATCACTATTTTACTCCTTTGCCAAACTCAGGGTAGGGTATACAATAGGTCTGGTACACAGCATGGCATACTTTATAGAACCTATGGCTGAGGCATAGGGAATGACTTTCATTCTCTCTCTATCTTCTGCCGTGGTCGGGTTTTGAGTCTTACTCAACTTCACACCTTGTAACAAAGGCAAGAACTCCTTCTTTGACTGTTCCATTTTGAACTACTTCAAAATCTTGTTAAGGTATGTATTCATTGAAAAACTTAACAAGCGTCTTGATCTATCTCTATAGATCTTGATGCTCAATATGTAAGCAACTTCACCGAGGTCTTTCTTTGAAAAACTCCTTTCAAACACTCCTTTATGCTTTGCAGAATAATTCTACATTATTTCCGATCAACAATATGGCATACACATATACTTATCAGAAATGCTGTAGTGCTCCCACTCACTTTCTTGTAAATACAGGCTTCACCGCAAGTCTGTATAAAACTATATGCTTTGATTAACTTATCAAAGCGTATATTCCAACTCCGAGATGCTTGCACCAGTCCATATATGGATTGCTGGAGCTTGCATATTTTGTTAGTACCTTTAGGATTGACAAAACCTTCTGGTTGCATCATATACAACTCTTCTTTAATAAATCCATTAAGGAATGCAGTTTTGTTTATCCATTTGCCAGATTTCATAAAATGCGACAATTGCTAGCATGATTCGGACAGACTTAAGCATAGATACGAGTGAGAAACTCTCATCGTAGTCAACACCTTGAACTTGTCAAAAACCTTTTGCGACAATTCTAGCTTTGTAGATAGTAACACTACTATCAGCGTATGTCTTCCTCTTGAAGATCCATTTAATCTCAATGACTCGCCGATCATTGGGCAAGTCAATCAAAGTCCATACTTTGTTCTCATACATGGATCTCATCTCAGATTTCATGGCCTCAAACCATTTCGTGGAATCTGGGTTCATCATTGCTTCCTCATAGTTCGCAAGTTCGTCATGGTCTAGTAACATGACTTCCAGAACAGGATTACCTTACCACTCTGGTGCATATCTCACTCTGGTTTACCTATGAGGTTCGGTAGTAACTTGATCTGAAGTTACATGATCATCATCATTAGCTTCCTCACTAATTGGTGTAGTAGTCACAGGAACAGATTTTTGTGATGAACTACTTTCCAATAAGGGAGCAGGTACAGTTACCTCATCAAGTTCTACTTTCCTCCCACTCACTTCTTTCGAGAGAAACTCCTTCTCTAGAAAGGATCCATTCTCAGCAATGAATATCTTGCCTTCGGATCTGTGATAGAAGGTGTACCCAACATTTTCTTTTGGGTATCCTATGAAGATTTACTTCTCCGATTTGGGTTCAAGCTTATCAAGTTGAAACTTTTTCACATAAGCATTGCAGTCCCAAACCTTAAGAAACAACAGCTTAGGTTTCTCGCCAAACCATAGTTCATACGGCGTCGTCTCAACGGATTTAGATGGTGCCCTATTTAACGTGAATGTAGCTGTCTCTAGTGCATAACCCCAAAACGATAGTGGTAATCGGTAAGAGACATCATAGATCGCACATATCTAATAAAGCACGGTTACGACGTTCGGACACACCATTACACTATGGTGTTCCAGGTGGCGTGAGTAGTGAAACTATTTCACATTGTTTTAACTGAAGGCCAAACTCGTAACTCAAATATTTTACTTCTGCGTTCATATCGTAGAAATTTTTATTTTTGTTAGGATGATTCTCCACTTCACTCTAAAATTCTTTGAACTTTTCATATATTTCAGACTTGTGTTTCATGAAGTAGATATACTCATATCTTCTCAAATCATCTGTGAAGATTAGAAAATAATGATACCTGCCGCGAGCCTCAATATTCATCGGACCACATACATCAGTATGTATGATTTCCAACAAATCTGTTGCTCGCTCCATTGTTCCGGAGAACGGAGTCTTAGTCATCTTGCCCATGAGGCATGGTTCGCAAGCATCAACTGATTCATAATCAAGTGATTCCAAAAGCCCATCAGCATGGATTTTCTTCATGCGCTTTACACCAATATGACCTAAACGGCAGTGCCACAAATAAGTTGCACTATCATTATTAACTTTGCATCTTTTGGCTTCAATATTATGAAAATGTGTATTACCATGATCGAGATCCAACAAATTATTCTCTAACTTACATGAATAACCGTATTGCAATAAACATGATCCAATCATATTTATGCTTAACGCAAACACCAAATAACATTTATTTAGGTTCAACACTAATCCCGAAAGTATAGGGAGTGTGCGATGATGATCATATCAATCTTGGAACCACTTCCAACACACATCGTCACTTCACCCTTAACTAGTCTCTGTTTATTTTGCAACTCCCATTTCGAGTTACTACTCTTAGCAACTGAACCAGTATCAAATACTGAGGGGTTGCTATAAACACTAGTAAAGTACACATCAATAACATGTATATCAAATATAGCTTTGTTCAGTTTGCCATCCTTCTTATCCGCCAAATACTTGGGGTAGTTCCGCTTGCAGTGACCAGTCCCTTTGAAGTAGAAGCACTTAGTCTCAGGCTTAGGTACAGACTTGGGCTTCTTCAATTGAGTAGCAACTTGCTTGCCGTTCTTCTTGAAGTTCCCCTTCTTCCCTTTGCCCTTTTCTTGAAACTAGTGATCTTGTCAACCATCAACACTTGATGCTTTTCTTGATTTCTACCTTTGTCGATTTCAGCATCACGAAGAGCTTGGGAATTGTTTCCGTCATCCCTTGCATACTATAGTTCATCACGAAGTTCTACTAACTTGGTGATGGTGACTAGAGAATTCTGTCAATCACTATTTTATCTGGAAGATTAACTTCCACTTGATTCAAGCGATTGTAGTACCCAGACAATCTGAGCACATGCTCACTTCTTGAGCTATTCTCCTCCATCTTTTAGCTATAGAACTTGTTGGAGACTTCATATCTCTCAACTTGGGTATTTTCTTGAAATATTAACTTCAACTCCTGGAACATCTCATATGGTCCATGACGTTCAAAATGTCTTTGAAGTCCCGATTCTAAGACGTTTAAGCATGGTGCACTAAACTATCAAGTAGTCATCATATTGAGCTAGCCAAATGTTCATAACATCTGCATCTGCTCCTGCAATAGGTGAAGGAAATATGCCCTAGAGGCAATAATAAAGTTATTATTTATTTCCTTATATCATGATAAAAGTTTATTATTCATGCTAGAATTGTATTAACCGGAAACATAATACATGTGTGAATACATAGACAAACAGAGTGTCACTAGTATGCCTCTACTTGACTAGCTCGTTAATCAAAGATGGTTATGTTTCCTAACCATGGACAAAGAGTTGTCATTTGATTAACGGGATCACATCATTAGTTGAATGATCTGATTGACATGACCCATTCCATTAGCTTAGCACCCGATCGTTTAGTATGTTGTCATTGCTTTCTTCATGACTTATACATGTTCCTATGACTATGAGATTATGCAACTCGCGTTTGCCGGAGGAACACTTTGTGTGCTACCAAACGTCACAACGTAACTGGGTGATTATAAAGGAGCTCTACAGGTGTCTCCAAAGGTACATGTTGGGTTGGCGTATTTCGAGATTAGGATTTGTCACTCCGATTGTCGGAGAGGTATCTCTGGGCCCTCTCGGTAATGCACATCACTGAAGCCTTGCAAGCATTGCAATTAATGAGTTAGTTGCGGGATGATGTATTACGGAACGAGTAAAGAGACTTGCCGGTAACGAGATTGAACTAGGTATGGGATACCGACGATCGAATCTCGGGCAAGTAACATACCGATGACAAAGGGAACAACGTATGTTGTTATGCGGTCTGACCGATAAAAGATCTTCGTAGAATATGTAGGAGCCAATATGAGCATCCAGGTTCCGCTATTGGTTATTGATCGGAGACGTGTCTCGGTCATGTCTGCATTGTTCTCGAACCCGTAGGGTCCGCACGCTTAAGGTTTCGATGACAGTTATATTATGAGTTTATGCGTTTTGATGTACCGAAGGTTGTTCGGAGTCCCGATATGATCACAGACATGACGAGGAGTCTCGAAATGGTCGAGACATAAAGATTGATATATTGGAAGCCTATGTTTGGATATCGGAAGTGTTCCGGGTGAAATCGGGATTTTACCGGATTACCGGGAGGTTACCGGAACCCCCCGGGAGGTATATGGGCCTTAGTGGGCCTTAGTGGAAGAGAGGAGAGGTGGCCAGAGATGGGCCGCGCGCCCCTCCCCCCTTGGTCCGAATAGGACAAGGAGAGGGGGCCGGCCCCCTTCCTCCTCTCTCTCCTCTTCCCCCCCCCCCCCTCCGCGAATCCTATTCCAACTAGGAAAGGGGGGGAGTCCTACTCCCGGAGGGAGTAGGACTCCTCCTGGCGTGCCCTATGATGGCCGGCCGCCCCCCCCCTTTGAGCCTTTATATACGGAGGCACGGGGCACCCCTAGAGACACAAGTTGATCCACGTGATCATATTCTTAGCCGTGTGCGGTGCCCCCTTCCACCATAGTCCTCGATTATATTGTAGCGGTGCTTAGGCAAAGCCCTGCGACAGTAGTACATCAAGATCATCACCACGCCGTCGTGCTGACGGAACTCTTCCCCGACACTTTGCTGGATCGGAGTCCGGGGATCGTCATCGAGCTGAACGTGTGCTAGAACTCGGAGGTGCCGTAGTTTCGGTGCTTGATCGGTCGGGTCGTGAAGACGTACAACTACATCAACCAAGTTAACGCTTCCGTTGTCGATCTACAAGGGTACATAGATCACACTCTCCCCCTCTCGTTGCTATGCATATCCATGATCTTGCGTGTGCATAGGAAATTTTTTGAAATTACTACGAAACCTAACAGTGGCATCCGAGCCTAGGTTTTATATGTTGATGTTATATGCACGAGTAGAACACAAGTGAGTTGTGGGCGATATAAGTCATACTGCTTACCAGCATGTCATACTTTGGTTCGGCGGTATTGTTGGACGAAACGGCCCGGACCGACATTACGCGTACGCTTACGCGAGACCGGTTCTCCCGACGTGCTTTGCACATAGGTGGCTTGCGGGTGACAGTTTCTCCAACTTTAGTTGAACCGAGTGTGGCTACGCCTGGTCCTTGTGAAGGTTAAAGCAGCACCAACTTGACAAACTATCGTTGTGGTTTTGATGCGTAGGTAAGAATGGTTCTTGCTTAAGCCCGTAGCAGCCACGTAAAACATGCAACAACAAAGTAGAGGACGTCTAACTTGTTTTTGCAGGGCATGTTGTGATGTGATATGGTCAAGACATGATGCTAAATTTTATTGTATGAGATGATCATGTTTAGTAACCAAGTTATCGGCAACTGGCAGGAGCCATATGGTTGTCGCTTTATTGTATGCAATGCAATCGCGCTGTAATGCTTTACTTTATCACTAAGCGGTAGCGATAGTCGTGGAAGCATAAGATTGGCGAGACGACAACGATACTACGATGGAGATCAAGGTGTCGCGCCGGTGACGATGGTGATCATGACGGTGCTTCGGAGATGGAGATCACAAGCACAAGATGATGATGGCCATATCATATCACTTATATTGATTGCATGTGATGTTTATCTTTTATGCATCTTATCTTGCTTTGATTGACGGTAGCATTATAAGATGATCTCTCACTAGTTATCAAGAAGTGTTCTCCCTGAGTATGCACCGTTGCGAAAGTTCTTCGTGCTGAGACACCACGTGATGATCGGGTGTGATAGGCTCTACGTTCAAATACAACGGGTGCAAAACAGTTGCACACGTGGAATACTCAGGTTATACTTGACGAGCCAAGCATATACAGATATGGCCTCGGAACACGGAGACCGAAAGGTCGAGCGTGAATCATATAGTAGATATGATCAACATAGCGATGTTCACCAATGAAACTACTCCATCTCACGTGATGATCGGACATGGTTTAGTTGATTTGGATCACGTAATCACTTAGAGGATTAGAGGGATGTCTATCTAAGTGAGAGTTCTTAAGTAATATGATTAAATTGAAATTAAATTTATCATGAACTTAGTTATGGTAGTATTTTGCAAATTATGTTATAGATCAATAGCTCGCGTTGTTGCTTCCTTGTGTTTATATGTTCCTAGAGAAAATTGTGTTGAAAGATGTTAGTAGCAATGATGCTGATGCGGATTGGATCCGTGATCTGAGGTTTATCCTCATTGCTGCACAGAAGAATTATGTCCTTGATGCACCGCTAGGTGACAGACCTATTGCAGGAGCAGATGCAGACGTCATGAATGTTTGGCTAGCTCAATATGATGACTACTTGATAGTTTAGTGCACCATACTTAAATGGCTTAGAATCGGGACTTCAAAGACGTTTTGAACGTCATGGACCATATGAGATGTTCCAGGAGTTGAAGTTAATATTTCAAGCAAATACCCGAGTTGAGAGATATGAAGTCTCCAACAAGTTCTATAGCTAAAAGATGGAGGAGAATCGCTCAACTAGTGAGCATATGCTCAGATTGTCTGGGTACTACAATCGCTTGAATCAAGTGGGAGTTAATCTTCCAGATAAGATAGTGATTGACAGAATTCTCTAGTCACCATCACCAAGTTAGTAGAACTTCGTGATGAACTATAATATGCAAGGGATAACGGAAACAACTCCCAAGCTCTTCGTGATGCTGAAATCAACGAAGGTAGAAATCAAGAAAAACATCAAGTGTTGATGGTTGACAAGACCACTAGTTTCAAGAAAAGGGCAAAGGGAAGAAGGGGAACTTCAAGAAGAACGGCAAGCAAGTTGCTGCTCAAGTGAAGAAGCCCAAGTCTGATCCTAAGCCTGAGACTAAGTGCTTCTACTGCAAAGGGACTGGTCACTGCAAGCGGAACTACCCCAAGTGATTGGCGGATAAGAAGGATGGCAAAGTGAACATAAGTATATTTGATATACATGTTATTGATGTGTACTTTACTAGTGTTTATAGCAACCCCTCAGTAATAGATACTAGTTCAGTTGCTAAGATTAGTAACTCGAAACGGGAGTTGCAGAATAAACAGAGACTAGTTAAGGGTGAAGTGACGATGTGTGTTGGAAGTGGTTCCAAGATTGATATGATCATCATCGCACACTCCCTATACTTTTGGGATTAGTGTTGAACCTAAATAAGTGTTATTTGGTGTTTGCATTGAGCATGAATATGATTTGATCATGTTTATTGTAATACGGTTATTCATTTAATTAAGAGAATAAATTATTGTTCTGTTTACATGAATAAAACCTTATATGGTTACACACCCAATGAAAATAGTTCGTTGGATCTTGATCATAGTAATACACATAATCATAATATTGAAACCAAAAGATGCAAAGTTAATAATGATAGTGAAACTTATTTGTGGCACTGCTCTTTAGGTCATATTGGTGTAAAGCGCATGAAGAAACTCCATGCTGATGGGCTTTTGGAATCACTTGATTATGAATCAGTTGATGCTTGCGAACCATGCCTCATGGGCAAGATGACTAAGACTCCGTTCTTCGGAACAATGGAGCGAGCAACAAATTTGTTGGAAATCATACATACTGATGTATGTGGTCCGGTGAATATTGGGACTCGCGACAGGTATCATTATTTTCTGATCTTCACAGATGATTTGAGCAGATATGAGTATATCTACTTGATGAAACATAAGTCTGAAACATTTGAAAAGTTCAAAGAATTTTAGAGTGAAGTGGAAAATCATCATAACAAGAAAATAAAGTTTCTACGATCTGATCGTGGAGAAGAGTATTTGAGTTATGAGTTTGGTCTTCAGATAAAACAATGTGAAATAGTTTCACTACTCACGCCACCTGGAACACCACAGCATAATGGTGTGTCCGAACGTCATAACCGTACTTTATTAGATATGGTGCGACCTATGATGTCTCTTACCGATCTACCACTATCGTTTTGGGGTTATGCATTAAAGATAGCTGCATTCACGTTTAAAAGGGCACCATCTAAGTCCGTTGAGACGACACAATCTGAACTGTGGTTTGGCAAGAAACCAAAGTTGTCGTTTCTTAAAGTTTGGGATTGTGATGCTTATATGAAAAAGTTTCATCCTGATAAGCTCAAACCCAAATCGGAGAAATATGTC
Organism: Triticum urartu; assembly: GCF_056163025.1. Taxonomy (NCBI): domain Eukaryota; kingdom Viridiplantae; phylum Streptophyta; class Magnoliopsida; order Poales; family Poaceae; genus Triticum; species Triticum urartu. The sequence continues at coordinate 105,573,152 of NC_141875.1, read as the reverse complement.
TTCATAGGATACCCAGAGGAGACTATTGGGTACACCTTCTATCACAGATCCGAAGGCAAGACATTCGTTGCTAAGAATGGATCCTTTCCAGAGAAGGAGTTTCTCTCGAAAGAAGTGAGTGGGAGGAAAGTAGAAAACTTGATAAGGTAATTGTACCATCTCCCTTATTGGAAAGTAGTTCATCATAGAAATCTGTTCTTGTGAATACTACACCAATTAGTGAGGAAGCTAATGATGATGATCATGTAACTTCAGATCAAGTTACTACCGAATCTCGTAGGTAAACCAGAGTGAGATCCGCACCAGAGTGGTACGGTAATCCCGTTCTGGAAGTCATGTTACTAGACCATGACAAACTTGCGAACTATGAAGAAGCGATGGTGAGCCCAGATTCCGCAAAATGACTTGAGGCCATGAAATCTGAGATGGGATCCATGTATGAGCACAAAGTATGGACTTTGGTTGACTTGCCCGATGATCAGCAAGCCATAGAAAATAAATGGATCTTCAAGAGGAAGACGGACGCTGATAGTAGTGTTACTATCTACAAAGCTAGAATTGTCGCAAAAGGTTTTCGACAAAGTTCAAGGTGTTGACTACGATAAGATTTTCTCACTCGTATCGATGCTTAAAAGTCTGTCCAAATCATGTTAGCAATTGCCGCATTTTATGAAATCTGGCAAATGGATCACAAAACTGCAATCCTTAATGGATTTCTTAAAGAAAGAGTTGTATATGATGCAACCAGAAGGTTTTGTCAATCCTAAAGGTGCTAACAAAATAAGCAAGCTCCAGCGATCCATGTATGGACTGGTGCAAGCATCTCGGAGTTGGAATAAACACTTTGATAGTATGATCAAAGCATATAGATTTATACAGACTTGCGGTGAAGCCTGTATTTACAAGAAAGTGAGTGGGAGCACTACAACATTTCTGATAAGTATATGTGAATGACATATTGTTGATCGGAAATAATGTAGAATTATTCTGCAAAGCATAAAGGAGTGTTTGAAAGGAGTTTTTCAAAGAAAGACCTCGGTGAAGCTGCTTACATATTGAGCATCAAGATCTATAGAGATAGATCAAGACGCTTGATAAGTTTTTTTTCAATGAGTACATACCTTGACAAGATTTTGAAGTAGTTCAAAATGGAACAGTCATAGAAAGGGTTCTTACCTGTGTTACAAGGTATGAAATTGAGTAAAACTCAAAGCCCAACCACGGCAGAAGATAGAAAGAGAATGAAAGTCATTCCCTACGCCTCAGCCATAGGTTCTATAAAGTATGCCATGCTGTGTACCAGATCTATTGTATACCCTACACTGATTTTGGCAAGGGAGTACAATAGTGATCTAGGAGTAGACCACTGGATAGCGGTCAAAATTATCCTTAGTGGAATAAGGATATGTTTCTCGATTATGGAGGTGACAAAAGGTTCGTCGTAAAGAGTTACATCGATGCAAGTTTTGACACTGATCTAGATAACTTTAAGTCTCAATCTGGATACATATTGAAAGTGGGAGCAATTAGCTAGAGTAGCTCCGTGCAGAGCATTGTTGACATAGATATTTGCAAAATACATATGGATCTGAATATGGCAGACCCATTGACTAAAATTCTCTCACAAGCAAAACATGATCACACCTTAGTACTCTTTGGGTGTTAATCACATAGTGATGTGAACTAGATTACTGAATCTAGTAAACCCTTTGGGTGTTGGTCACATGGCGATGTGAACTGTGGGTGTTAATCACATGATGATGTGAACTATCGATGTTAATCACATGGTGATGTGATCTAGATTATTGACTCTAGTGCAAGTGGGAGAGTGAAGGAAATATGCCCTAGAGGCAATAATAAAGTTATTATTTATTTCCTTATATCATGATAAAAGTTTATTATTCATGCTAGAATTGTATTAACCGGAAACATAATACATGTGTGAATACATAGACAAACAGAGTGTCACTATTATGCCTCTACTTGACTAGCTCGTTAATCAAAGATGGTTATGTTTCCTAACCATGGACAAAGAGTTGTCATTTGATTAACGGGATCACATAATTAGTTGAATGATCTGATTGACATGACCCATTCCATTAGCTTAGCACTCGATCGTTTAGTATGTTGTCATTGCTTTCTTCATGACTTATACATGTTCCTATGACTATGAGATTATGCAACTCCCGTTTGCCGGAGGAACACTTTGTGTGCTACCAAACGTCACAACGTAACTGGGTGATTATAAAGGAGCTCTACAGGTGTCTCCAAAGGTACATGTTGGGTTGGCGTATTTCGAGATTAGGATTTGTCACTCCGATTGTCGGAGAGGTATCTCTGGGCCCTCTCAGTAATGCACATCACTGAAGCCTTGCAAGCATTGCAACTAATGAGTTAGTTGCGGGATGATGTATTATGGAACGAGTAAAGAGACTTGCTGGTAACGAGATTGAACTAGGTATGGGATACCGACGATCGAATCTCGGGCAAGTAACATACCGATGACAAAGGGAACAACGTATGTTGTTATGCGGTCTGACCGATAAAAGATCTTCGTAGAATATGTAGGAGCCAATATGAGCATCCAGGTTCCGCTATTGGTTATTGACCGGAGACGTGTATTGGTCATGTCTGCATTGTTCTCGAACCCATAGGGTCCGCACGCTTAAGGTTTCGATGATAGTTATATTATGAGTTTATGCGTTTTGATGTACCGAAGGTTGTTCGGAGTCCCGGATATGATCACGGACATGACGAGGAGTCTCGAAATGGTTGAGACATAAAGATTGATATATTGGAAGCCTATGTTTGGATATCGGAAGTGTTCCGGGTGAAATCGGGATTTTACCGGATTACCGGGAGGTTACCGGAACCCCCCGGGAGGTATATGGGCCTTAGTGGGCCTTGGTGGAAGAGAGCAGAGGTGGCCAGAGATGGGCCGCGCACCCCTCCCCCCTTGGTCCGAATAGGACAAGGAGAGGGGGCCGGCCCCCTTCCTCCTCTCTCTCCTCTTCCCCCCCCCCCCCTCCGCGAATCCTATTCCAACTAGGAAAGGGGGGGAGTCCTACTCCCGGAGGGAGTAGGACTCCTCCTGGCGTGCCCTATGATGGCCGGCCGCCCCCCCCCCCTTTGAGCCTTTATATACGGAGGCACGGGGCACCCCTAGAGACACAAGTTGATCCACGTGATCATATTCTTAGCCGTGTGCGGTGCCCCCTTCCACCATAGTCCTCGATAATATTGTAGCGGTGCTTAGGCGAAGCCCTGCGACAGTAGTACATCAAGATCGTCACCACGCCGTCGTGCTGACGGAACTCTTCCCCGACACTTTGCTGGATCGGAGTCCGGGGATCGTCATCGAGCTGAACGTGTTCTAGAACTCGGAGGTGTCGTAGTTTCGGTGCTTGATCGGTCGGGCCGTGAAGATGTACGACTACATCAACCAAGTTAACGCTTCCGTTGTCGATCTACAAGGGTACGTAGATCACACTCTCCCCCTCTCGTTGCTATGCATCACCATGATCTTGCGTGTGCGTAGGAAATTTTTTGAAATTACTAAGAAACCTAACAATAGGTTTGTCACCTAGCGGTGCATCAAGGACATAATTCTTCTATGCAGCAATGAGGATAAACCTCAGATCACGGATCCAATCCGCGTCATTGCTACTAACACCTTTCAACTTAGTTTTCTCTAGGAACATATCAAAAATCAAACAGTGGAGCTAAACGTGAGCTATTGATCTACAACATAGATATGCTAATACTGCCAGGACTAAGTTCATGATAAATTTAAGTTCAATTAATCATATTACTTAAGAACTCCCACTTAGATAGACATCCCTCTAATCATCTAAGTGATCACGTGATCCATATCAACTAAACCATAACCGATCATCACATGAAATGGAGTAGTTTTCAATGGTGAACATCATTATGTTGATCATATCTACTATATGATTCATGCTTGACCTTTCGGTCTCAGTGTTCCGAGGCCATATCTGCATATGCTAGGCTCGTCAAGTTTAACCTGAGTATTCTGCGTGTGCAAAACTGGCTTGCACCCGTTGTAGATGGACGTAGAGCTTATCACACCCGATCATCACGTGGTGTCTGGGCACGACGAACTTTGGCAACGGTGCATACTCAGGGAGAACACTTTTATCTTGAAATTTAGTGAGAGGTCATCTTATAATGCTACTGTCAATCAAAGCAAGATAAGATGCATAAAAGATAAACATCACATGCAATCAATATAAGTGATATGATATGGCCATCATCATCTTGTGCTTGTGATCTCCATCTCCGAAGCACCGTCATGATCACCATCATCACCGGCACGACACCTTGATCACCATCGTAGCATCATTGTCGTCTCGCCAATCTTATGCTTCCACGACTATCGCTACCGCTTAGTGATAAAGTAAAGCATTACAGCGCAATTGCATTGCATACAATAAAGCGACAACCATATGGCTCCTGCCAGTTGCCGATAACTCGGTTACAAAAGCATGATCATCTCATACAATAAAATTTAGCATCATGTCTTGACCATATCACATCACAACATGCCCTGCAAAAACAAGTTAGACGTCCTCTACTTTGTTGTTGCAAGTTTTACGTAGCTGCTACGGGCTTAAGAAAGAACCGTTCTTACCTACGCGTCAAAACCACAATGATAGTTTGTCAAGTTGGTGTTGTTTTAACCTTCACAAGGACCGGGCGTAGCCACACTTGGTTCAACTAAAGTTGGAGAAACTGACACCCGCCAGCCACCTGTGTGCAAAGCACGTCGGTAGAACCAGTCTCGCGTAAGCGTACGTGTAATGTCGGTCCGGGCTGCTTCATCCAACAATACCGCCGAACCAAAGTATGACATGATGGTAAGCAGTATGACTTATATCTCCCACAACTCACTTGTATTCTACTCGTGCATATAACATCAACGCATAAAACCTAGGCTCGGATGCCACTGTTGGGAACGTAGTAATTTCAAAAAAATTCCTATGCACACGCAAGATCATGGTGATTCATAGCAACGAGAGGGGAGAGTGTTGCCCACGTACCCTCGTAGACCGAAAGCGGAAGCGTTAGCACAACGCGGTTTATGTAGTCGTACGTCTCACGATCCGACCGATCCAAGTACTGAACGCACGGCACCTCCGAGTTCAGCACACGTTCAGATCGATGACGTCCCGCGAACTCCGATCCAGCAGAGCTTCACGGGAGAGTTCCGTTAGCACGACGGTGTGGTGACGGTGATGATGTTGCTACCGACGCAGGGCTTCGCCTAAGCACCGCTACGATATGACCGAGGTGGAATATGATGGAGGGGGGCACCACACACGGCTGGGAAAGATCAACTGGTCAACTTGTGTGTTTAGAGGTGCCCCCTGCCCCCGTATATAAAGGAGCAAGGGGGAGGCCAGCCGGCCCTCTATGGGCGCGCCAGGAGGAGGAGTCCTCCTCCTAGTAGGAGTAGGACTCCCCTTTCCTACTCCTACTAGGAGGAGGAAAGGAAGGAGGAGAAGGAGAAGGAAGGAGAGGGAGGAAAAGGAGGAAAGGGGGGCCGGCCCCTAGTCCAATTCGGTTTGGGCTAGGGGGGCCGCGCGCCCTGCCTCCTCTCTTCCACCACTTGGCCCATGAGGGCCATTACTTCTTCCTCATATTCCCGCAACTCCCCGGTACCCCCGAAAATACCCAAATCACTCGGAACCTTTCCGATGTCCGAATATAGTCATCCAATATATCGCTCTTTACGTCTCGACCATTTCGAGACTCCTCGTCATGTCCCCAATCTCACCCGGGACTCCGAACTACTTTCGGTACATCAAATCACATAAACTCATAATACAATCGTCACCGAAACTTTAAGCGTGCGGACCCTACGGGTTCGAGAACTATGTAGACATGACCGAGACATGTCTCCGGTCAATAACCAATAGCGGAACCTGGATGCTCATATTGGCTCCCACATATTCTATGAAGTTCTTTATCGATCAGACCGCATAACAACATACGTTGTTCCCTTTGTCATCGGTATGTTACTTGCCCGAGATTCGATCGTCGGTATCTCAATACCTAGTTCAATCTCGTTACCGGCAAGTCTCTTTACTCGCTCCGTAATACATCATCCCGCAACTAACTCATTAGTTGCAATGCTTGCAAGGCTTAAGTGATGTGCATTACCGAGAGGGCCCAGAGATACCTCTCCGACAATTGGAGTGACAAATCCTAATCTCGAAATACGCCAACCCAACAAGTAACTTCGGAGACACCTGTAGAGCACCTTTATAATCACCCAGTTACGTTGTGACGTTTGGTAGCACACAAAGTGTTCCTCTGGTAAACGGGAGTTGCATAATCTCATAGTCATAGGAACATGTATAAGTCATGAAGAAAGCAATAGCAACAAACTAAACGATCAAGTGCTATGCTAACGGAATGGGTCTAGTCAATCACATCATTCTCCTAATGATGTGATCCCGTTAATCAAATGACAACTCATGTCTATGGTTACGAAACATAACCATGTTTGATCAACGAGCTAGTCAAGTAGAGGCATACTAATGACACTCTGTTTGTCTATGTATTCACACATGTATTATGTTTCCGGTTAATACAATTCTAGCATGAATAATAAACATTTATCATGATATAAGAAAATAAATAATAACTTTATTATTGCCTCTAGGGCATATTTCCTTCAGGTAAGGAACTGCCATCTAGCTCTGCACTTGATTCACCTTCTGTTTTGAGTAAGCTTGCGACACCTACACTTGCTTCTGCTATTCGTTCTGATATGTCGCATGTTATTGATGATGCCACTTCTGCTATGCATGATACTTGTGATGAAACTACCTCTATGCCTGATACTACTATGCCACTTAGTGCTTTTCTTGATGAACAACTTGCTAGGGCTAGAGAGATTGAAAATATTGAATCTGATGATACTGATGAAAGTGATGATGAAGAACCACTTGCCATTCCTAAGGGTTATGTTTTTGATCAAGATGCTTCTTTAGCTATTTTAGCTTGCAGAAACAGAACTGAACTTAAAAAATTATTAGCTAAATGGAGTAAGCAATCTCTAAATGCTAGAATGAAACCTGACCCTGCTTTTGCTACTTCACCTATCTTTGTTACTGATAAGGATTATGAATTCTCTGTTGATCCTGATATAATTACTTTGGTTGAATCTGATCCTTTTCATGGTTATGAATCTGAAACTGTTGTGGCACATCTTACTAAACTGAATGATATAGCTACCCTGTTCACTAAAGATGAGAGAACTCGCTACTTTTATATCCTTAAAATATTCCGTTCTCATTAAAGGGTGATGCTAAGATATGGTTTAATTCTCTTGATCCTGGTTGTGTGCGTAGTCCCCAGGATATGATTTATTACTTCTCTGCTAAATATTTCCCTGCTCATAAGAAACAAGCTGCTTTAAGGGATATATATATATATATAATTTTGTGCAAATTGAAGAAGAGAGTCTCCCACAAGCTTGGGGGAGGCTTCTCCAATTACTTAATGCTTTGCCTGATCATCCTCTTAAGAAAAATGAAATACTTGATATCTTTTATAATGGACTAACCGATGCCTCCAGAGACTACCTGGATAGTTGTGCTGGTTCTGTTTTCAGGGAAAGAACACCGGATGAAGCTGAAATTCTATTGAATAATATGTTGACAAATGAAAATAATTGGACACCTCCGGAGCCAATTCCTGAGCCTATTCCTAAACCAACTCCGAAGAAGAGGGGTATTCTATTTCTCAGTCCTGAAGATATGCAAGAGGCAAAGAAATCTATGAAAGAAAAAGGTATTAAAGTTGAAGATGTTAAGAATTTACCTCCTATTGAAGAAATACATGGTCTTAATTTACCGCCTGTTGAAGAAACATATAATCTTAATCCTTTACCTATTGAAGAAACTCATGGTCTTGATAACCCGACACAGGTAGTAAAGGTAAATTCTCTCTATAGATATGATGAAGCTGTAATCCCATTTACTAAGTTTGCTAGCCCATGCTTATATGAGTTTGATAAATTTATGGCTAAGCAAGAAGATTTTAATGCTTATTTTGGTAAACAATTGAAATAGAATTCAAATATGCTTGAACACTTGGGTGATTATATGGCTAATGTTAAAGGTGAAATTAAACTTATTAGTAAACATGCTTCTATGGTTACCACTCAAGTAGAACAAGTACTTAAAGCTCAAAATGATTTTCTCAATGAATTGAATAATAAGAATAATGGTAATGATGTTAGAGTGGCTACTAGAACTGGTAGAATGACTCAGGAACCTTTGTATCCTGAAGGCCACCCTAAGAGAATTGAGCAAGATTCTCAGAGAAATAAAATAGATGCACCTAGTCCTTCTAAAAAGAAGAAAAAGAAAAATGATAAGACTTTGCATGCTTCTAGTGATTCTACTGTTGAAACACCTGAGAATCCAAATGATATTTCTATTTCTGATGCTGAAACACAATTTGGTAATGAACCTGAAACTAGTGATAATGCTAATAATAATGTTCATGATGATGCTCAACCTAGTAATGATAATGATATAGAAATTGAACCTGCTGCTGATCTTGATAACCCACAACCAAAGAATCAACGTTATGATAAAAAAAGACTTTGTTGCTAGGAAACATGGTAAAGGAAGAGAACCATGGGTTCAGAAACCCATGCCTTTTCCTCCCAAACCATCCAAGAAAAAGGATGATGAGGATTTTGAGCGCTTTGCTGAAATGATTAGACCTATCTTTTTGCGTGTGCGATTAACTGATATGCTCAAAACAAATCCTTATGCTAAGTACATGAAAGATAATACTACAAATAAAAGAAAGATACCGGAAGCTGAAATTTCCATCATGCTTGCTAATTATACTTTTAAGGGTGGAATACCAAAGAAACTTGGAGATCCAGGAGTACCCACTATACCATGCTCCATTAAAAGAAACTATGTTAAAACTGCTTTATGTGATCTTGGAGCCAGTGTTAGTGTTATGCCTCTCTCTTTATATCGTAGACTTGATTTGAATAAGTTGACACCTACTAAAATATCTTTGCAAATGGCTGATAAATCAACTGCTATACCTGTCGGTATTTGTGAGGATGTGCATGTTGTAGTTGCAAATGTTACTATTTTAACGGACTTTGTTATTCTTGATATTCCCGAGGACAATAGTGTGTCTATTATTATTGGAAGACCCTTTTTGAATACTACAGGGGCTGTTATTGATTGCACTAAAGGAAATGTCACTTTTCATGTTAATGGTAATGAGCATACGGTACACTTTCCGAGGAAACAACCTCAAGTTCATAGTATCAACTCTATTGGAAAGATTCCATTAATTATATTTGGAGGTTTTGAATTTCCTCTTCCTACTGTCAAGAACAAATATGATATTCTTATTATTGGGGGTGTGCATATCCCCGTTGAGGTAACATAGTGTTATTCGAAATTTCTCCGGTTCCATGTTATTCGGAATGAATTCGTTAACAAGACTTGATCAACCTTGTTAGAGGATTCCTTTTGATGATCATGAGATGGATGAAACTAGAAGGCACAACCTTTTGTATCCCATTTTTACTTTCTGTTATTTATATTAAATAAAATAAAAATAAATATTTGTCTGCCTGTTATCTGATTATCCGTGCAATATAAAAATACCTCGAAAATAGAAGTTCTCCAAATGCCCTGAAAATTAAATATGATTTTTTCTAGAATATTTGAGGATTTATGGAACTGAGAACACACTAGGGGGCTAGCCACCTGCCCACGAGGGTGGAGGGCGCACCCACCCCTCTAGGGCGCGCCCCCTGCCTCGTGGGCACACGGTGGCCCTCCTCCACTTATCCTTTCACCCATACACTTCTTCTTCCTCCCACAAACACGAATAACCAGCTCAAACCTGAGTCCAAGCTCATTTTGCTGCCATTTTCGATCTCCTTGCTCAAAGCACCTCTCACAAAACTACTTGGGGAGATTGTTCCTTGGTATGTGACTCCTCCATTGGTCCAATTAGTTTTTGTTTTAGTGCTTTATTCATTACAAATTTTTGCTGCTTAGGTGACCCTGTTCTTGAGCTTGCATGTCAAATTTATATGTTCAGAAGTAGTTTTGATGCATGATATAGGCCCTAGGCACTTGTAGGAGTAGTTGCTATCAATATTATTAAGTTTGGTTTACTTTTATTTTGAAGTTACTAAAATTTTCAGAATTTTTCAGAAAATGATGATGAGACTATTAAGGGGCTCATCGAGCCAAAGCTCGAAGGAAAAGGCACCAAAGTCTAAGTATAATTTGCCGCGCACCGCGGAGATTCGGGCGTGTGAATGGCCTTCTGATGAATTCTTGAGAGTAGCCGGGATTTATGAAGATTTTCATGAATTGGCTCATAATGCAGGCCTCACCTCTTCCTCCATGACCAATGCGATCAGTATCTCTTGCTCACAAATACCTTTGTGCAAAACTTTCATTTTCATTCTAGGAACTCACCACCTATGGTGGAGTTTCATTTATATGATGAGCATAAGGAGATGTCACTTTATGATTTTTGTCGGATTTGTCTAGTCCCTTTTGAGGGCAAGACAGAAGAACCACATCGTGATGATGTGGAGGGGTTTATTGACACTATCACTATAGGGGAAACTAGGAAGGTTTCCGATGCACGAATCACTAGCATACATTTTCCTGTTTTACGTTACTTTGCATTATTTGCTCGTCGTTGCTTAATTGGTCGCGGAAACTGTGGAAACCTTAGTATCCCTGATATTATTATTTTGCTTCAAGGTTTATACAGTGATAACACTTTTAGCATGGGCGGTATTATTGCTAAACGGTTAAGTCTGAACCGTACCTAGGGCCCCATCTTTGGAGGCATCTATGCCTCACGCCTAGCTGCACATTTTAACATACCTATTAGGCATGCTGAGAAGGAAGAAAAGGTGCTGACCCGTGTTTATCTAGATTATAAAAGTATGGTGGCACATGATTTTATTGTTAAGAATAGGCAGGAGAGCTTAAATATCAATTGTTCTTTAATAAACATCATCCTGAGGCTATTACCCTGCCTACTCCTTCTTTGTTTGCTCTATCTTCAGGCACGTACCTTGTTCCGTTGACGGCTATTCAAGCCTACCGGAACCCTGCACCAGCCGAGGAGCCAGAGCCGGAACCACAATTTGATCCCTCATGACAGTCTAATTACCAGTGGGATCCGGAGATGATTGCCAGCCAGTGGCAATCGGAGCCTTCTTCTTCCTCATCGCAGTACGACCCCAACTACTATTATGGATATCCGCCAGGCCAGCCGTGGCCATAGACCAACTTAGGCCAAAAGCCTAAGCTTGGGGGAGTACGTATTTCTCACCGACATTACATTTATGCTCACACACTCGTTGCTAAATGTCAGTGCTCATACTTTTTCATTGTATCATCCATGCTAGTTTATTTTCCTTTTTGTGCTTTCTTCTTGTGTGTTTAATAAACCTTAAGAAAAACCAAAAAAAATAGTTGTAGATTTTAATTAGTTTACTTTCCATGCTTGTAGTAGTAATTAAAAAGAAAACCCAAAAAGATTTCCTGTTCTTCTTTTGCTTGTTGGGAGCTTTCCCGTGTAAATAGTTTTATTTCTTTTCTTTTCCTTGGGGGTTGATAGGAGAAGACCATGATTAAATTGTTGAAGTGGCTCTTATATGCATTATTGTTTATCTGACAAAAGAGCCTATATTGCCTTGTATTCTCCTGTTTATTGAATGCTTGCAGATTCCAGCTTAGTCCAATGCACGTGCACTATTCACATCGTTTGGTCGTGCAAGTGAAGGGAAATTATGATGATATATGATGGAATGGCTGAGATGAGAAAAGCTGGTATGAACTCGACCTCTTTTGTTTTTGTAAATATGATTAGTTCATCATTCCTGATTCAGCCTATTATGAATAAACATGTTTGCAATGACAACTAGAGATCATAGTTTCTTATGCCATACTTGATTAGCTATGAGTTATAATGGTTTACCTTGCGTGCCAACATGCTATTAAAATAGTTATAATGTGGTATGATAGGGTGGTATCCTCCTCTGAATGATTTAAGTGACTTGACTTGGCACATGTTCACGCATGTAGTTGAAACAAAATCAACATAGCCTTCACGATATTTATGTTCATGGTGGATTATATCCTACTCATGCTTGCATTCCGTGTTGATTAATTTTAATGCATGTTCATGACTGTTGTCGCTCTCTACCTGGTCGCTTCCCAGTCTTTTGCTAGCCTTCACCTGTACTAAGCGGGAATACTGCTTGTGCATCCAGTCCCTTAAACCCCAAAGTTATTCCACATGAGTCCACTATACCTACCTATATACGGTATCTACCTGCCGTTCCAAGTAAATTTGTATGTGCCAAACTCTAAACCTTCAAATAAATATCCTATTTTGTATGCTCGAATAGCTCATGTATCAACTAGGGATGTCTGTATCTTCCATGTTAGGCGGGTTATTCTCAAGCGGAGTGGACTCCGCTCCTCACTCACGAGATAAATGGCTGGTCATCGGGATGCCCAGTCCCATTATTTATGCAAACTAAATCAAAATAATTGCAAACAAAACTCCCCCTGGGACTCTTGTTAGTTGGAGGCACTTGTTGTTTCGAGCAAGCCATGGATTGATGCTTGTGGTGGAAGGGGGAGTATAAACTTTACCATTCTGTTTGGGAACTGCCTATAATGTGTGTAGCATGGAAGATATCGCGATCTCTTGGTTGTTATGTTGACAATGAAAGTATACCGCTCAAAATATTATTCACCTCTGTTTCAAAACCGAGCTCTGGCACCTCTACAAATCCCTGCTTCCCTCTGCGAAGGGCCTATCTATTTACTTTTATGCTGAGTCATCATCCTCTTACTAAAAAGCACCAGTTAGAGAGCACCGCTGTCATTTGCATTCATTACTGTTAGTTTACATTGAGTATGACTTGACTGGATCTCTTTTACCATGAATTACAATGTCTAGTCAGTCCTTAGTCTTTAAAGGTGCTCTACATTTATGTTTTGCGGTCTTAGAAAGGGCTAGCGAGATACCATCTTATTATATCATATTATGATTGTTTTGAGAAAGTGTTGTCATCCAAGATTTATTATTATGGCTCGCTAGTTGATTATGCTATTGATATGAGTAAACTTAAGACCTATGCGTTATTGCGAATGTGGTTAGTTATAATCTTTGCTGAAAACTTGACTGCTGGCTTTACATATTTACAACAACAAGAGCAAACAGAGTTTGTAAAAGTTTTTCTTTATCACTTTCAGTTTGTCAACTGAATTGCTTGAGGAAAAGCAAAGGTTTAAGCTTGGGGGGAGTTGATACGTCTCCAACGTATCCATTTTTCCAAACACTTTTGCCCTTGTTTTGGACTCTAACTTGCATGATTTGAATGGAACTAACCTGGACTGACGCTGTTTTCAACAGAATTATCATGGTGTTATTTATGTGCAGGAGCAAACGTTCTCGGAATGACCTGAAACTTCATGGAGCCACTTTTCAGAAAATAAGAAAAATACCTGCCAAAGATAAAGGCCAGGGGGCCCACCACCTTGCCACGAGGGTGGGGGGCGCGCCCCCCTACCTCGTGGGCCCCCTGTTGCCTCTCCGACTCCAACTCCACCTCCATATATTGAGTTTCAGGGAGAAAAAAATCAGAGAGAAGAAATCATCGCATTTTACGATACGGAGCCGCCGCCAAGCCCTAAAACCTCTCGGGAGGGCTGATCTGGAGTCCGTTCGAGGCTCCAGAGAGGGGAATCCGTCGCCATCGTCATCATCAACCATCCTCCATCACCAATTTCATGATGATCACCACCGTGCGTGAGTAATTCCATCGTAGGCTTGCTGGACGGTGATGGGTTGGATGGGATCTATCATGTAATCGAGTTAATTTTGTTAGGGTTTGATCCCTAGTGTCCATTATGTTCTGAGATTGATGTTGCTATGACTTTGCTATGCTTAATGCTTGTCACTAGGGCCCGAGTGCCATGATTTCAAATCTGAACCTATTATGTTTTCATCAATATATGAGTGTTATTGATCCTATCTTGCAAGTCTATAGTCACCTATTATGTGTTATGATCCGTTAACCCTGAAGTGACAATAATCGGGATACTTACCGGTGATGACCGTAGTTTGAGGAGTTCATGTATTCACTATGTGTTAATGCTTTGTTCCGGTTCTCTATTAAAAGGAGACCTTAATATCCCTTAGTTTCCGTAAGGACCCCGCTGCCACAGGAGGGTAGGACAAAAGATGTTATGCAAGTCCTTTTCCATAAGCACGTATGACTATATTCGGAATACATGCCTACATTATATCAATGAACTGGAGCTAGTTTTGTGTCACCCTAGGTTATGACTGTTACATGATGAACCGCATTCTCCATCACTGATCCATTGCCTACAAGCTTTCCATATATTGTTCTTCGCTTATTTACTTTTCCGTTGCTATTGCTATCATCACTACAAAATACCAAAAACATTACTTTTAATACTGTTACCTTTTGCTACCGTTATCACTACTATCATATTACTTTGCTACTAAACACTTTGCTGCAGATATTAAGTTTCCAGGTGTGGTTGAATTGACAACTCAGCTGCTAATACTTGAGAATATTTCTTTGGCTCCCCTTGTGTCGAGTCAATAAATTTGGGTTGAATACTCTACCCTCGAAAACTGTTGAGATCCCCTATACTTGTGGGTTATCAGTGGACGATAGAACCTTACATTCTTTTTAAGTAGGAGACTAGATAATTGCATGTGTGTTGCAACGGTTTAAATATTCTATATTATGTTAGTCCATGATTGCCTACCGTATTAGTGTGATTGTCTAAATAATTATTTAGTAAATCATGCCCGTGATTTACCCGCCTAAATAAATTTTAGGATTTTATTTGATAATCACTTATTTGGTAAGAATTTATTGTCTTACCAAAAAAACATAAATTTTACGTGCTACGTGAATAAAAGACGAAAAGGAAGGAAGGATGTTGGATTAAGGATGAGGTGGACGACAGAAATTTACGTATTTTTAAGTAGGAGAAATTTAAGACTAAGCATTTAAAAGTTATTTTTTCCAAAACAGAGTGTTCCTAAAAACTGAAAAAAAATACTTTAGAATCAATCCTTTTCTTTATTAGCAACCCTTAAAATGAACCCACAAAAAAGCAACCTTTAAAATGAAACTATAGTGAGTTCTGGTAAGAGCATGTACAATCGGACCCCCTATACCCACCCCAAACGTCCGGAAGGGCTGCCCGATCAATGTCTGGATGAAAAAACGCCACCCAACCGGGTGCCCCATTTTTTGGCCCAAATGCCCGGACTGACCGGCAGTCCCCATATCCGGCCCAAATTTGGGGCGGATATGGGCACGCCTGGATGTGCCCGCCATATCAGACTGATCGCTTGGGCTCGCGCCAATTCGCTCATCCCCCCCCCCTCCTTGCCCTAGCAGCTATCTCCTCTTCTTTGTTCGTCCACGTCCACACAACCACCATTGGACTTCCACCGGTATCGGTGCTCCACCGCCATGCCCAACCCAGGTATTCGTTACCGAACCCCCCCCCCCAACCCACACCGCCGCCGACCCAGCCGCCACCGAGCGCCGCCCCGATACGTCAAACTCCTCCGTATTTTCACCTCGCACTCTACCTGTTCGATGGAATGCCCGAGCCGGTTTTATTCTTTTGGTCATTACTTGTAGGTCACCAGCGGATTCGTCGTAGAATCATGGCTATGTAAACGATGAGCTTGATGAATTCATATTCAACAAGTTCATCACTTTGGTGGATTCAGACGATGAGGATGCTGGTATGATGATGATGATGATGATGATGATCATGATCATGAGCATCCAAGATGAGTTGGAGAAGGAAGAGGAGGACACTCTCAACTTCAAGCGTTCCATCAAGAGCCGGAGAGTTATTCCTCATGATAGGATTGTCGGTGCACGCCTTCTGTACACGGACTACTTCACAGTGGTCCTAGCATTCCATGAAACGTTCTTTCGTCGTAGCTACCGAATGAGCAGAAACTTGTTCTTGCAGATAGTGGATGGCGTGGAGAAGGCTGTAGATGACAAATTCATGCTGTGAAGGATTGTTCCAGGCATCTTTCCTTTTCTCCTCTACAGAAATGCACGGCTGCTCTGAGGATGCTTGCTTATGGTAAAGCAGTTGATGCAATTGATGTAGAAATTCTGATGGAGAGACTACGATCCTGAACACCACGATGTAATTTGCACGCACTATGGTGAAGGTGTTCGGACCAGAGTACCTGAGAGAGCCAAGTGTGGAGGGCACAGAAAAATTACTGGCAATTGGATCAGCAAGAGGATTCCTATGTATGTTAGGTTCAATTGATTGCAAGCACTAACAATGAAAGAATTGCTCAAAAGGTTTGCGTGGGCAATACCAAGGTCACGTCAAGGAAGCCACCATCATACTTGAAGTAGTGGCATCGCAGGATTTGTGGATTCGGCATGCTTTTATTTCGCACGTCAGGTTCATGCAATGACATTAATATGTTGCAACGATCTCCTTTGTTTAAGAGACTCTATGATGGGGAAGCACCACCGTGTAACTATACCGTAAAAGGGCACAACTACAACATGGGGTATTACCTTTCCGATGGTATCTATCCTAGGTGGATGATACGTCTCCAATGTATCTATAATTTATGAAGTATTCATGCTGTTATATTATCATTCTTGGATGTTTTACAATTATTTTATAGCAACTTCATATCATGTTTTGGGACTAACCTATTGACCTAGTGCCCAGTGCCAGTTGCTGTTTTTTGCTTGTTTCTTACATCGCAGGAAATTAATATCAAACGGAGTCCAAACACCGCGAAACTTTTTTGAGATTTTTTATGGACCAGAACACCCAGTATGGGCCAAAGCAGCACCTGGTGGGTGCCCCGAGGGGAGGACAATGCACTAGGGCACGCCTAGGGGCCCAGGCGCGCCCAGGTGGGTTGTGCCCACCTCGGTGACCTCTCGCACCCCCTCTTTACCCTATAAATTCATAAATATTCCAAAAACCCTCGGGGTTAACATAGATCGGAAGTTCCGCCGCCGCAAGGCTCTATAGCCACCGAAAACCAATCTAGACCCCGTTCTGGCACCCTGCCGGAGGGGGGAATCATCTCCGGTGGCCATCTTCGTCATCCCGCAGCCACCACGATGAGGAAGGAGTAGTCCACCCTTGGGGCTGAGGGTTTGTACCAGTAGCTATGTGTTTAATCTCTCTCTCTCTCTCGTGTTCTCGAGATGTCACGATCTTGATGTATCGCGGGCTTTCTTAATATAGTCAGATTATATGGTGTTACCCCCTCTCTATCTTGTTGTGATGAATTGAGTTTTTTTTCTTTGAGATTTCGTTGTTATCGGATTGAATACTTTTATGGATTTGAGAGCACTTGATGTATGTCTTGCAATTGAATACTCATGGCGACAATTGGGTATCGTATTGATTCACTTGATATATGTTTTGGCACTCAACCCGCGGATTTCCGAGGTGACATTGGGGTAATCTATGCATAGGGGTTGTTGCACGTTCTTGTCTTTGTTTCTCCGGTAGAAATCTTGGGGCACTCTTTGAAGTTCTTTGTATTGGATTGAATATTATGAATCTGAATTTGCTTTGATATTATTTTAGTACGAACTCTTGGTTAGATCGATCGAAACGAGTAGCTTTGAGGTGGTTCCGTACCCTACAAACAATTTCGTCTTATGTTCTCCGCTAGATAGGAACTTTGGAGTGATTCTTCGTTGCACATTGAGGGGCCGTTATATGATCCAATTATATTAGCACTGTCGAGAGATTGCACTAGCGAAAGTACGAACCCTAGGCCTCATTTTTAAGCATTGCAATACCGTTTTTGTGCCCGTCTACTATTTGCTACATTGTTGTTTTTATTTATTCAAATTATAAAAAATATATTTCTACCATCTGTATTACACTTTTATCACCATATCTTCGCCGAACTAGTGCACCTATACAATTTGCCATTGTATTGGGTGTGTTGGGGACACAAGAGATTTCTTGTATTTGGTTGCAGGGTTGTTTGAGACAGACCATCTTCATCCTACACCTCCCACGGATTGATAAATCTTAGGTCATCCACTTGAGGGAAAATTGCTACTGTCCTACAAAACTCTGCGCTTGGAGACCCAACACGAGTCTACAAGAATAAAATTGCGTAGTAGACATCAGTGGACGGTGTTTGTGAAGACCATGTCTGATCCCAAAGGCAACAAACAAACCCGCTTTGCAACAATGCAAGAAGCAGCTAGGGAGGATGTGGAGATGGCATTTGGAATTATCCAAGCTCGTTGGGGTATTATTCGTGGAGCTGCGATGATTTGGGAAGCGGAGACACTTTGGCAGCTCATGACATGTTGTGTAATCTTTTGCTACATGATTGTCGAGGATGAGGATGAAGGAGCAGCGCGCAAGCATGATTTCGAGATGCCCGATGTTCAAGTCCGCCTCCCAGAACAAGAGGCAGAGAGCATTGCCAACTTTCTGGGGATACATCGACAACTGCGAGATCAAGAGGTGCATATGCAACTTCTGGATGTTCTTGTGGAGCACATGTGGTTTCACACTGAAAATCAGTAATCTTTGCTTTTAATTTATCAGTTATGCACTATGAATAATATTCATGCTTGAACTGTGTTTGGATTTTTGTATTATTAAGTACGGACAATTTGTATTCATGTGCACAAAACAATGTTTGGCCAAAATGATCGACTTGCATGTGTTTGCATGGATTTGGTATTTTGAAAACAGGGATTGTAGTTGTAAATGCCATTATTTGAGACCCATCAGGTCACTGTCCGCGGGCGCGTCTGCGGGCATATAGGGGCTCAGATTAGGGAGAGGAACTGGTCTATGGGTGTATGTACACCCTATATGAAAAAAATAGTAATTGAATAAAAATTCAAAAAATTCTGAAAATATTTTAGAAATAAACTTGATCTTTCATTGTACTTGTGTAAAAAAATCTACAGAAAGAAAATTCCCTTTGACTTCTTTAAAAAAATCGAACAAAATAGTGTTAATAGAGACTTGTAATAGCAAATGATTTTTTTGCGCTGAAGTCAACGCTGGGTTTTTATTCGTGGAAATTTATATCTTAGTGTAAAAGAAAGTCAAGTTTATTTTGAAAATAACCTTCTAAACTTTTTTTACTTTTTGTGCAATATTAATTGTTTTTCTCATATATGGCATTACTGTCGAGTTGCAGTACTGATGATTTTGGTCTACAAAAAGCCGGGACTTCATGACCCGAACTGTTCCGGGCCGTCAACATGCCTTCAACTGCGGATTCCACATAGTTTTGTTTTAGAGCATCTACAACCGGAAGTAGCTGATCCAAGGGGAAATACCCTTTGGTTCCTCGACGTTTATATATCCCATATGAGAAAAAAATACACAAAGGTCAAAAAAGTTTAGAATGTTTTTGAATAAACTTGACTTTCTTTTGCACTAGTATATAAATTTTCATGGACAAAAACCCAGCGTTGACTTTAGGGCAAAAAAACAAAATTTATTTTCTATTATAGGTCACCATTCACACTATTTTGATCGAATTTTTATTTAAAGAAGGCAAAGGGTATTTTTATTTTTGTGAATTTTTTCCCACAAGTACAGTCAACTTTATTTTTAAAATATTTTCAGAATTTTTTTGACTTTTTATTTAATTACTAATTATTATTTGTCCATATAGGATGTATATATAACCCCAAAGTTCCCCTCCCATATATATAGCCCAATCAACCGGTCCGCCCATTCAAGTGCAATGCAGCCGCAAAACCCTCTCGAGTCGTCGCCCTGATCGATCGCTAAACTTCCTCCTCGGTCGCCGGCAGGCGGCACCGGCGGGACCAACGACAGCAACACTGTGAGCAACACCCTCTCCGTCCACCTACTTCTCTAACTTCATTTTAGATCATCGTACTCGCCATGGTTAAAATCTGCCCTGACCGATTCTGCTGTTCGGTCGATCGACGCCGTTGTTCAGTATCTCCGCCTAAGTCGTGATCCGCTAGGATCGCTATGCTTTGGGTGGTTTGTGGGAGGTAGCGGCCGGCTAGGCGTTGGGTTCGGGTGTGAGCTAGGTGGATCTACAGGGATGTTAATCTGTTAATGGTTGATGTCATCATAATTAATTCTGACTCGTAAGATAGGAACATAAAAGCATCTCTAGCCGATCTCCCAAAAATAGTAGAGTAAACCATTGAGTAAAACTTAGTAAAGTATTTTTACTTGTCTATTTTTTGTTCGTTTCTAGCCGATCCCCTAAATATAGCGGAGTAGAAGACAAATTCAAATACGATGAACACAAATCTGATCGAAGCAAACTTACTTAACCAAAATACGATAGATAGTAATAATATTTCACATTGCAATCAACCAAAACTTAGTCTACTAAATTAACCGAAACTAAAACTTACTAATGTAGTCGCTATCAGTATCATGCACGGGCGACATCCCGCCGTCCGGACATCCCACCGATCATGGGGTTAGGGCATGTGCCCTTGTTTGGGCAGTCGCGGAAGATTCTTTTAAATTCTGTCCTGAAGCCGTGGTCGTTGCCGCCTCCACTTCCGTGCCTCTGTTGCTGCCTTCACTTCCACTGCCTCTCTTGTCGTCATTGTCCTCGTCGTCGCTTGACGGCATGATGACCCCCTCCCCCCCCCCCCCGGCTTGTGCAGGCGGCGCTCTGCCTCCAGTTGCTCTAGGTAGAGGCAGCGGAGCTCCGCCATGCATGCCTCATCGGAGGCCTCCTCCGCCAGGCTTTCCCTCACCTCCCGTTCCTCCCTTGCCTCCCGTGCAGAGACCACTCGCGGGTCGACAACATCTCACCAAACTCAAACTTTCGGTGGGCGTCGGCATCGTGCGGCCAGATTGACCAAATGTCGTATTCTTTGGCGGCCTCCTCGGTGGAGTGGAAGGATCCGAGCCAAAGTTTCTTGTGGGTGTGTCGGTCCGCTATCTTGTCCACCCACGGCCCACATGCCCGTTGTTGCACGCCGATGTACGGCTACATCAGGGAGCTCGCGGAAGCTGGTGAGCCTACCACGGGGAGCAGATGGGGCCGCGCTCGAGGAAGCATTGCACAGCGCCAGGAGGCGGATGGGTCGGCGTTGCGCTCGTGGCGGCTCGGAGATGGAGAGTGGCGGCCACGGGATCCGGCCATGACGGCACGGGTGGGGGTGCAGGAGCGGGAGGGGCGAGATGAGGGTGGTGGGGGATTTTTTGGGAGGGAGGGGGGCAGAGAGGCGTCGTGTTCTTTTACTCCGCGACCGACCTGTCAAGTAAGTTTAGTCGCTCAACTCTACTCGGAGTAAAATATATGCTCCACTATAAGATTTACGGAATCGGCTAGGTCTAGTTAAAAGAGTAAAACCGAATTTTACTATTCTACCGGTTTTAGGGGATTAACTAAAGATGCTCTAGCAGACCCCGCAAAAGCTTTTGCAGTTCACGAAAAACGTATTTTAAAGGTTGGTTTGGGCTACGGTCAAGTAGACCCCTTAAACTTAGATTGTAAAATCAAATATTCTCATATATTCTTCCTCGTGTCTTCTTCCTCTCGCCTGTGTCCACGGCCAGCTAGCTCACTCCTACAAACCCGACAGACAACGCATAAAGCGACCAAATACGGTGCCGCTGGCGTCCAGCACGGCTCGCACGGAGCGCCCCGGCGTCACCGTTGCCGTTGCTGCTTGAATCGAGCTGGCTAGCGCCGGCGTCGAATCGATCCAAAGCTAGCTAGCTAGCTGCTAATCGATAGACCCAGGAGCTAGCTAGCTGCTCCCGTCGTCGTGGCTAATCGATCCACAAGCTAGCTAACTAGCTTCCCTCGCCGTAGCTGTGATATACGGAGCCGCTGGTGTCACGGAGCCGTCGCATCTCGTTCATGGAGTCTCCGAAGTCCGAACGGGATCAGCCATGGCCGCAGGCACGCGCTCGATCCTTTTACAGTGTAGAATTTTATTGGAGTAGGGAGAAATTGACGGTTGGAGACGGATGGTACGGACGGCGGCGGAAGGATCCGGTTCGTGGCCTATATACTGTCCTCGGACCTATAGAACTAGGGGTCGGAGGCTCGCGTTTTCAGTGGCATGTAAAACGTTTACAGTTCCGTGAACTTTTATGGGGTCTGTTCTGAACACAAATTAGTCCGGAACCGTAAACTCGCCGGAATTGTTACATGGTAGAACCAGGGGTCCTACCGGACCTGCTCCGGAGGTTGTAGAGGAAGCATGGAGTGGGACGGGGTGATGATCGGGCGCGCCGGCGGCTGGGCGTCGGCGCGTCGGAGGGAGATGGCGGCGGCGGCTAGGGTTGAAGGCGGCTAGGGTTTCCGGCTCCTCTGAGAGCCGGGCAATGGGGATAATAATATTCTTATTGTTTAATTTCAAAAAGAGTCTTACAACCTATATTTATAACCTAGATAACTTGCATAAGAATTAACCTAAGATAACTTGTGGACTAAGATTGCCCGGTGGGCCTAGCTAAACCGGCCATAACACTTCTCCCTGCCTGCACAAACAGCTCGTCCTCGAGCTGTAAGGTGGGGAAGCGCTTGCGAAACTCCTCGAGGCTATCAACCAGCGTCAAACACCTTGGCTCGGCTGGGGCCGGCGCAGGCCAGTGCGGCCACTGCAGCGTTGAGGCGGGCGCGGGAGGCGCGGGTGGCACCGCGAGAATGGGCGCGGGCCACTGCGGCCAGGACAGCGCTGGGGCGGGCGGCGGCTGGAGCGACGGATGGGCCCCAGCGATCGCCGCGGGTACCGAGTACCAGGGCGGGTGCAGCAGCGGCGGGGGCCCGCCGGTGTAGCCTGCCTGGAACGGTAGCAGGGGCGTCCCGCTCGGGCCCGATGCGTTCTGGATCGGCCAGTGCGTCGCCGGGTGGCTGTAGGCGGGGGCGTAGCCGGCGGGGTGGTGTGCGGGCCGGCCAAGTACAGGGAGATGCCCTGGACAGCCGTCACGAGGTCCCGCAGGATGCTGGTCATCTCCTCTGGCGTGAAGACGGAGGTTGTCGGCGGCGCGGAAGTGACGGGGGCCGGCAGCGCGGAGGTGATCGGGGCCGGCGGCGTTGGGGACCCGGCAGTGGTCATCGGGGCGGTGGTGATGATGGGCAGCGGTGGCGTGGGCGTTGATGACGACATGATCGAACCCGAGTCTCTGGATACCAAATTGGTAGAACCAGGGGTCCTACCGGACCTACTCCGGAGGTTGTAGGAGAATGATGGAGTGGAACGGGGTGATGATCGGGTGCGCCGGCGGCTGGGGTTTCCGGCTCCTCTAGGAGCCGGGCAATAGGGATAATAATATTCTTATTGCTTAATTTCAAAAAAAGTCTTACATCCTATATTTATAACCTAGATAACTTGCATAAGAATTAATCTAAAATAACTTATGAACTAAGATTGTTCGGTGGGCCTAGCTAAACCGGCCATAACATTACAGGTTTGACGTTTTTGCAAGGTCTGCTAGAGTTACTCTAATAAAATTAACCGAGTTTGCCCAGATTTGGTCACATGAAAACGTGTTGTCCTAGCTAGCTTTTAATTTACCACTATCT
Source organism: Triticum urartu (assembly GCF_056163025.1). Lineage (NCBI taxonomy): Eukaryota > Viridiplantae > Streptophyta > Magnoliopsida > Poales > Poaceae > Triticum > Triticum urartu. The sequence goes on along the minus strand of NC_141875.1, from coordinate 105,549,485 downwards.
GAATGGTTCGCGCATGCATTTGCGCCGTTAGATTCACCAATCACAACATATTGTGATACTTGGTGTTTGCTATCATGTTCAATTTTAATCCTCCGCTACATTGACACTGACATGTCATTTGAAGTATATAGAAAAATTATACATCTGAAATGTACATATAGTGAAAGAACAGACTTGGATGGGCTTTGAGATATTTCTTCCCGTCAAATATCTGAGTCCATCAGTAAAGACTTCGGTGCGTCAAAGGATCATTCATGGCATTGAGATGTACGTTCGCCATGTAAAGCCATAAACTTTTGTGCTTCCTCCATTTCTAAATATAAGTCTTTTTTAAAAATTTCACTACAAATTTAAAAATGTAGATTCACTCATTTTGCTCTGTGGGTAGTCCATGATAGAATTTCTACAAAAACTTATATTTAGAAACAGAGAAGCAGTACGAACCTTCGGTTTTCTCTTTGATTAAATCAATCCTCCTCTTGCCAACAACTAACTAGATCAATCCTCCTGCCAACAATTAGCTAAACATGGACATTGTGGTCTCTTTCTATCCACCCTTCTCGTTACTTATTATTTTTTCCAGTTAAATGTCTTAGAGCAACTCTAGCAGACCCCGCATCTCGCCCCGACCCGTAAAATAACCGTTAAAATGCGGGTCAGGCGGAAAAACCAGCCCGATCAGACCTTGCATCCCGCCTCAGCCCAAAAAAATTTAGGGGACACGGCAAAATCCCGACCCCAACCCGGAAAAACACGAGTTTCCATCTCGCGGCTGCGGTACCCTGCATATAAGCGGAAGCGGTTGGTGCGGGGACATTTCATCCCGCACTTTCTCCCCACCAACCACCTCTCCTCTCCCCCTCACGCCGCCGCCGGCCGCCGCCCAAGATTCCGGCGAAAGCAGCCGGCAGGAGCAAGCCGAAAGTCCGCCACGCGCACGAGGCCTCCCCTCCCTTCCCCCCTGCGTCGGCTGGTCGCCGGATTTGCAGATCTGCGGCACTTCATCGCGGGCCGCTGAATTTGGCTTTTTCCGGCCGCCGCTTGCTGCCCCAAGCGATGGAGTGGTCGGGGAGCCTCTCCCGCAGCCCAAGCAAGGGCGCAATGCCGCATGCAGGTACGGGTTCGTCCGCCCACCGCCGCTGAAGGTTTGCGGGCATGGACTCGTCCGGCCGTCCACCGGGCTCGGCGCTCGCGCAACGTCTTTGTGGCTTGCCGATGCCGCTCATAGAGTGCGACGACTGCACGCGGAAAGTGTTGCGGCTCACTTCGGGCACGCCGAAGCACCCCAGATGGGTGTTCTTCAAATGTGAAAACAACGGGGTACATGCACTTGCGGTAGCTCGTTTCATAGTTCATTCTTTAGTTCAATTGCGGTAACTCACTTCGAGCTTGCTCATTATTTTGTGTAGGATGATGGATGCTCATTTTGGTTTTGGGAAAGCCAATACATTGATTTGTTGATAGAAAGAAACTTAATAGATGTTAGTCCACTCCTTAGTACAATCGAAGGCAATGATGCGGGGAAGCAACGTCGACTTCTTTCGAACCAAAGATGAAGAAAGAAGAATGCAAAATCAATAATCCACATATCAACAACGAATGCATGGAGAAGATATTAGTCCAACTAATGGGAGCAGTTATGGAAGTTGGAAATCTTCTAAAATGCATACTTGTGGTTCTTGTTTTGTTTGGTCTTGCTATTCTAGCAAAGATTTGGTGCTGTCTTTTGTATCCAATGTTGTTGATAAAGCAAAGCAATGCAATATGCTAGATCAAATTAAGGTGCAAATTTAAGTTTTGCGGGCCGGGAGGAGCTGTGCCAATCAGACGCCGCAAAGCCGACCCGTAAAAAAGCATATTTCGGGAATATCCTTTTTACGGGTCCATTATGTAGGGTCTGCAACTGCGGCCTCCCGCGCCGGCCCGCAAAGACGTTTTTCCTTGAACTGCAAAATCATTTTACGGGCCGGGAGGATGCGGGGTCTGCTAGAGTTGCTCTTATATCCAGATGCTTCGACGCTTGTGCATGGATCTCTTACTCTATTGTATCTGTCTTTTTTCGGTTAGCCATATTGTTTAAAATAGTCACTAATGTATATTAATAAAATTGCTACTAAAACATTTTCATTCTTTATACATTTAAAGTCATTGGTTGAGCTGAATATGCGGGAAAAATGATTAACTTCAACTATAGAGAAATTGCATGTACTATTTCCATATATTATGCACGTGGTGTTCCTTGTTGTGTACCGAATAAAATTGAATAATCAAAATGAAGGGACGGAGCATATTTATCGCAAACATGAGGTTGGTTTGCACGTTTCATAAAAAAGTTATTTTGTTAGCTTTTGGTTAACCCTTAGTTGGCCATATGGAGATCTGTTTCGTAGTGGGTACAGTCTACAAAAATCTATTGATTGATATGCACAATTTTTTCCCAGGTGTTGCCATTTTGTAAGAAAATGAACAGCAATAGCTATAAAGTCTGAAAATCTACTTGGCTTCATCTTACTCGTGGCAGGTAGCAGGAACCACACAGGTCACAGGAAACCCTGGGAATCTCAATCAATAGCATGGCCACCAGCAACGAGCTATCGATGAAGCTCCTGATCGAAGGCAAGTCTCAGAAGGTGTGCTTCGCCGAGGCCGGCAGCGAGTTCGTCAAGTTCCTCACAGGCCTCCTGTCCCTGCCGCTAGGCACCGTCACCACCCTGCTGACCAAGGAGCGCATGTCGGGCAGCATCGGCAACGTGCTCGGCAGCATGGAGAAGCTCGACGCAAACTACAAGAGCAGCGAGCTGCCCCTCAGCCCGGCGGTCGCCCCCGCCGCGCTCTCCCGCCTGCAGCAGCTGCTGGGCGTGCAGCTCGGCAACGCCAACAACAACAACACCAACGGCGTCACCTGTTTATAAACTTGTGAAGGTAAAAAACAAGCTCCCCCGGGCTACTTGGCGTTCCAAGGTAGAACAATGGACCCCACTATCTGGGCCATACCCCCAAGCACATTCTTGGCGGACAGTGGCACTGACGTCTGCTCAAAATTCTTCTCGGCGGCCAGCGGCAGCGTCTGCCCCGGCTGCTCGCGGCCGATGGACAAGTGTGGGGGGCACATACTTGTGGAAGCCAAGGGGTCCGCAGCCACGACGACGCCGCTGCAGCCGACATACACTGTCGGGGACGACCTCTCCGTGGCTCCGGCGTCCAACGTGGTGTCGGGCATCACCCTGCTCGGGCGGTGCGGCGTCAAGGACCTGAGCACGCTGCAGGAGAGGACGGTGAAGATCGGCAAGGAAGAGGTGCGTGGTCTGATTTTCCTTTTGGGGTTGGACTTTGGAAGCACTGTGTGCTTGACTGAATTTTGCTTTTGCTGGGTGTTGGAATGCAGGCGCTGGGGATACTCGCTGCTTCCCTCACGTCCAAGACCGTGCTCACTGACGTCTTCCTGCCCAAGAAGAATGCTCGCTGCAAAAGGGAAGCTCCCGAGGAAGTCATTCATATATGACTTGCTGCTAGTTGTTCAGAACTTGCTCGTTCCAGAAAACTTCTTTAGAACTTTCAGATACGAGTTTCCTGATATTATTAGAACTTACTAGATCACTGATGGTGCGCGTTGCCGCGCCCGTCCATTTTGATAATAAAATTATTATTATAGTAACAACATCTAGTTAAGAAAGCTCATGTAGTGGTGGAATTCATTTGTCCACATTTACTGACAGAATTCATTTATATGCATTACCGATATACAAATCATAATCCATTGTAGCATTGAAGGCACAATTCAGCAATCGATGACCTTTTAACTGAAGAAATCAGAAGAGATGCAACATGGTCAAGGTAACTAATAGCTCTTGATTGAGAAACACCCTTGATCCTTCAGCATCACTTTACTCAAGAGCAACAAGCAGTTCAGGAGTTACCTCAACAATGGTTATGGTTACTTGTCAGGAAGCCTTGAACCCTGCAATATAGCAGAAGAGGAAGGAAATGTGATTTAATACACATCACAAGACAAAATATTCTACATGCCAATGTACTAACAGTATAACACCAATGCAAAACTTACTCTGAGCAACCATTGTAGCCTTTCCAAACTTACTGAAATTTGAAAATCATGTTCATAAACATAGATGATGATTACACTTGAGTAAGCCTACACATAAAACAACCTTGGACTTGAATACTTTAGGTATTCAAATCATAACATTGCTTACCTAAACAAACAAGATCTACTATATTTCCATTTTCCATATCTACATTTTATTATTTGGGATAAACCTCCCATTGACTATTAAGGCTAACCTTGAAGCTAACATAGAGATCACTTAGAGCCTGTTCGGACTTCCTCCGTCTCCGCAACTCTGTTCCGGAGCAGAGCGGCATCCAGTTGTAATTTATGGAGCAGCTAAGACGATGCTCCGCCCGCTCCGCTCCGTGACAGAGGAGTGGAGGGTTGCCGAACACAGCCTTAGATGACAATAATCTGAATTTCCTTGGCCAGAACTAAGACAACAATGTTTAGACATTTGAGTCACACAGAATAAAAGCACACGGGTAGAGAAAATAAAGATGTGTAGAAATATTAGGGGCAAAGTGACACGGCTGCATCTCAATAGTATCATCCAAAAAATTATAGAACCAGGCAACAAATCCTGAAATTAAGAACCACGAAAGCAAGTACTCAACATGGCATGCAACTAACTTAGATATAACACACTGCATGTTTAGCAATACTCACTAATTCTTAGTACACCAGCTTTGGTAGGAGAGTATCAACATGTGTAGAGCTGCCGAAAAGAAGCTGCAGCTTAGTTGCATTTTGGGTAAAAAAAATGATTTCAATTGGGCTTTAGATTCTTGTAGCACTTTTTGATCACATGAACAACCTCCTGTGTGATGCTAGCATCAGTGTAAAGAAATCTGTAAGATGAGTTGGGTAAAGAAATCACAGGAAGTCTGTACGACTTACACAATTCTCATTTGGACAAACGAAATTCAGTTACTCAAGTTTGAAAACTTAATGTTTAGATTTCTTGAGATATGGAAAACTGATGGGTCCAGATGAAAGGACCTGGCCAGCAGCATTGATGTTATTACATAGAAGTGCATTACTAAAGTAAGTTGTTAGTGTGGACAGCTAACATATTGACAACCAATGCATGTTTGCAGAGCGTAATCAGAGAATTATGTATAAAAACCTTCATCGTAAAATATGAGAAATTCAAAATGAACATAAAGAGTCGAACATATACCTTGATATAATCCTTGAAATTTTCCATTGGGGTTTCAATTAGCTGTGCAAGCAATCAAAAAGGAAAATGCCCATCAGACATAGAATCAAATATACTATAAGAATAAAAAAAATAAGTTAAGTTTAGATGCGTAAGTTAAATTACATGGTCATAGGCAGCACATAAGTAATCACATTTGGTGGTACTTGCCCATTAGGCCACAAGAGCTTCCATGGGATGAAAACAATATCAAGCAATTGCATATCCAAGCCATGTGAGTCTGGTTTACATACAAGAAAAGAAATGCATTGGAAAACTCTGCTTACATCGAGAGGGAGAGAATAAATCATAAATCTGCAGATTGATTTGATGTTTGTTTGGCGAATTGGATTATAGAGATGCCAGACATTGTGGCACAGATTATGTGTGCCCTCACTTTTGGCAAGCTGCTCGGGCTCATTGCTCACCTGTTTTGCATGTGCCTCATGCCTACACATCAAACACGTACAAATAGATCAGGGAATATCAAGCATGCTTGTGTGCTAGCTATTAGTTGACCACCGAGTCACTTCCTCCATCCTCTACAGGTTTGTATCTCTCCGCATTCTGCAAAGAGAAGATCGCGATATTACAAATGTCCTCAGTTGCTAGTAATATAGAAGCATCATCAAGAAACATAATCATTTGCCTGGTGTGCTGGCATGAGGTTCATCAATATCCAACTCTAGAACGAATAAACTCACAATACAAAGAAATATATCAAAAATTTAACAAAGCTTATTTGTGATTAGAAGGATTGGGCATTACATTCAAGATTGTGACCACAACATCCCTTTTGTTCTATAACAGATGGCGTGGATCAGTCACACATGAACATCCCTTTTGTTCTATAGCAAATAGGAAAGGGAAGAAGGGCTAGGACGGGAGGAGGGGGGGCACGGTGGAGGGGGCTGGGCTATGGTGGCCGCGCCTACATGAATCCCGCTGGGCGCCACCATGGATCCCGCAGTAGTGGAGGTGCGTGGGACGCGGCGGACGAGGGTCGTACGCGGAGGAGAAAGGATAGGAGAAGGAGGACGGGGAGGATACCTGTGCCGCCGTGGATACTGCTGGGCACGGCCGCCATAGGTATACCTGCTGCCGACCTCCATCTAGGGCGCCGCCGGGGATGGGGATGAGGACCGGCGATGGGATGCAGTATGGGGAGGAGCGTTACGAAAACGGCAGCGGAGCGACCTGGAGCGGCCGCGGTGGCGTGGAGAAAGGGAAGCAACCTAGAGGCGGGGATGGCAGTGTGGACTTGATCAACATCCGTGAAGAACACCTGTAGCGGAGACACGGATCTGCAATAACCGGGAAGAGAACCAAGCAGAGAGAGGGAAAGGGGAAGGCGTACGTTGATACTGCAGTCTCAAATCCAGTAAGACGATGGACCAGATTAGTATTCGTAGGAGGCGAACGGGAGAGAGATGTCTATGGGTGAATCCTCGGGCACGGGGATACCATCACGGCGGCGAGCGGACGCCGTCGCAGAGATCGTGAGAGAAGGGAGAAGTGGGGGCTGAAGCGGCGCCGCTTGCTTCACTCAGACACCCGGCAAAGCGTTCAAAGACTCATGTTGGTCAAATTCACCAGAAAAGCCCAATTTTGTTACGGGAGCAGCAGCCCATGCCTCGCAAAAACTTTAGCGACGATCGCAAATCTAGATCCAACGGCAGAAATCATTGTTGGCCTGAGAGGGTTGAAAGAGTGCTCGGTTATAATATATCTAAATGAGAGGAAGAGGGAATCATGAATTCACGATTCTTCTTAATAACAGTTGAACCCGTTGAATATTCCTAATTAGAGGGAAGCTACCGAGTACCGAGATTAGCAAAAAGAAAAAGAGAGGAACTACCGAGGAAGTCATTCAGATACGACTTGCTTAGCTAGCTAGTTATTTTTTTTTATTTGAGGGTTAACATTGCCGTTTTATTTAACTAGTGTAGCTCGGAATGTCATCCGAGATTACATCGACAATAAAGTCTGAGGGGAACCCCAAGCCAAACTTTACAAAGTTCATCACCAACACCTACTATTGCTAACTTATTTATTTGGAGCTGCTTTAGAGAGGTGGTTGGAGGTAATTGGTGCCACACCAATTTTCCTGACTTGTTTGCCGAACTTCAGAACTCCCCCCCGCATTCTCGCCGCATTAGGTGGTTGGAGATTGGGGCACTCGCTTGGACCCTCTAGACGATCCGCAACAGATTTGTGATTCAGTGCATTCTGCTCCGACGTGCTATTGACAGCCTCTTCAAATTGTTTGGTTACTTGCAGCTTTTGGCGGCCGCTTAGCCGCCCTTAGGATCGGGACGCCATCTCCGCCTTCATCGCGGACCTCCGCTTGATGGTCATCCGTCTGTCGCCGCCGCCGCCTCCTCCTCCCCCCGAGTCGGATTAGGAGCCCGGCTTGTCTCTGGCCTTCCCCAGCCTTTTTTTCTTTTTTCTTTGGGCTTGTTGAGCTGTGCCCTCAGCAGAATCTTTGGCTAGCTGGTCCCAACACTGTCAACTAGGGTCATAGCTTCTCGCCCAGCCAGTTCCAGCTTCTCCGTCAACTAGTTCTAGCAACACCTACTAGGTGTCAAAGCTTCTAACTCAACCGGTTGTAGCTTCCCAATGGCCCGGTTCTAGCACCTGCGACTGGGTCACAACTTTTCACTCGGCCGGTTTGCAGCTTCTTTGCCTAAGAGGAGCAGGGGTAGGTAACAAGGGGATGTGGTTCATCCAAGGCTACATGGAGAGGAGTGGGAGGTAGGTGATGAGCGGATGGGTTCATTGATGGCTGCCACTACCACAGATCGGTACAACACTGACCGGCCAAATTGTATCATCACTGGCGTGCGAGTGGCCGATATGTGCCTCGGGGTCAATAATGACATTGCCATCACATACGGGCTAGCTAAACCATCCGTGATAACGGTCATACACCGCTTGACCGAACAGTGATAACAAAAATATAGTATAAGCAAAATTAGGGCTCCGCTACTAGCAATATGCTAGCAGTGAAGCCCCAAGATGCACTAAGGATGAAAGTTACACAAAGACACATACAACAGAATTGCATTACATTTCATGCATATATCCAAAATGTTTAGAGCTACAAATTCAACTTTAGTGCGAATATATTGATCTTGACTACATGAGTCTTGTCATCGACGAATCAGCCATGCCACTGAAGCTAATCTGACACTTAAATGAGTCCTTCAACTTACTGAAAATGCCCCTCGACTTGTCAGATTAGCGGTCTTCTTCTTTGTGTAGTGCACCTAAAGTATAGCAACGCCGCTAATGTGTCATTTTACTTGCACTACACAAGACACCCTGACAAAAAGTGTTTTGTGCGGTACACTAAAAGGCCACAACAACAACGATGTGCGTCTTGTTCATATAAATTAAATAACCTATTAATTTTATATATTTAAGATCATACATATATATGCATGACTAAGTTAATAGCAAATGAGAAATAACATGCATACAAATGAAATTCCTAAGTACATATATTTTTAAAAAATGTTAACCGTGAACTTGAAAATGTCGGCAGAAAGTTAAAAAAATGTTAGCATAATTTAGAAAAGTGTTGGTAGCATTCAAGCAAATTTTGTGACATTAAAAAATGTTCACGCATTTCAAACAAATGCACTGGACACTTTTGAAAAGTTCTATGCTATGTTAAAATTTTCCTTTTAATTAAAAAAATATTACTTACCATTCAAATGTACATTGGATTTAAGAATATGTTACGAGTTTCAAAGGTATGTTCGTAAACTTCTTTTAAAATGTTGACATAATTTATAAAAATAATTTGTTGATTAAGAAAGGGAAAAACCAAAGAAAACCTATGCAATAGTGAAAAAAACCGATAAGAAAAACCAAAGGAAGAAATCTCGCCCGTCTCAGCGCTAGTAATGGGCCAGCCCAGCGGCGCGCTCGTCAAAGGCGGGACTGAGCTACGTCTCACCACGGGCGAGGCATAGCTCTTGGGAAGGGTTAGCTCAGAAAAAAAAAAGCTCTTGCGAAGGGAAGCGAAGCGCACCGGCCCTCTTATAGCTGGCCAAACGGGCCGGGACAAACAGGCCAGCCCGCGAGCACGCCGGCACGGCCCGCTATGGGCCAGGCACGGCACGGGCTAAACGGGCCGTGCCCGGCACGCGGCACGCCTTGGGCCGTGCCTGGGCCTGGAGCCTGGGCACGCGGGCCGGCACGACACGGCCCGTTTAATTTTTTATATAATTTTCAGATTTTTTAAATATATTTATACCTAAAATATAGCCCAATAGGCCTAAAAACAGCCCAACAGGCTAAATATGTGCAGCCCAGCGTGCTAAACGGGCCATCGGGCCGGCCCGTTTACTAATCAGGCCGTGTCTGGGCCAAGGAGCAGCGCCCGTGGGCCGGCCCGGCCCGGCCCGGCTATTAAACGTGCTATGGCGGGCCGTGCCGGGCCAGGCACGATTAGCACAGGCCGGGCGTGCCGTGCCGGGCCGGCCCGTTTGGCCAGGTATGGGCCCTCTCCTACCAGCTACACATCTCAGAGCCCAGAACCCTCCTGCTCCTCCTCCGGCGGCGACGGCGGTAAGCGGCAGACGGCGAAGGTGAGCAGGTGAAATTCGTGTCCCCCCCCTCCTGCTACCCAGTTCGGCCTCGACCCTTCTGCGTTCGAATTCCCGGGGCCCTAGGGTTCTGCTCGAAGCTAGACGCGAGCGCCCGATTCATTCCTCTCCGTCCAGTTGTTTCTTCTGATTAGCTTTCTGGGATGATTCCTAGGTTATGAGTGCAGGTGTGCAATATTTCTCTGGGTAATCAGCATCCTTCTGAAGGTCCTAGTGCACAGTATTTCTGAAAGTCCTTTTGCAGACTGATTCCACCTTCCAGTTGGCTTCGGAGCTACCCTTGTCCCTATATCATAAACACACAATTGTGGGTTCTGCAAAAATCGATGGAAAAAGCTTCTGTTCCCGATGATTCACCAGATTGGAGCACCGATTGTGATTGGCCCCAGCTTCAGGCCGACATGCTCCTCCGGATCTTTGGCACTCTCGAGATCCCAGATCTCTTCAGCTCAGGTGCCGTCTGTCGATCCTGGCGCCTCATTTATCTGGAGGCCCGTCGTCTCCGGCTGTGCTCGTCGAAACAGAGTCCCTGCCTCGTTTACTCATCTGGCGACCGTGATGCTGACACGGTCACTCTGCATAACATGTCTACCAACAAGCTTTACCACGTCACTCTACCGGAGCCTGCCTTCCGCACACGCCACGTCATGGGCTCCTCCTATGGCTGACTCATCACTGCGGATGAGGGTTCGAATCTCATACTACTCAACCCTGCAACCGGAGCTGAGATAGCTATGCCCCCACCTGAAACCATGAACAATGTTAGACTGCGCTACACTGAAGAAGGCGTGCTAGATGGATATGATGTTCTGTACTTGGATTTGTTCTCTCGTGATTTTGACACTGAAATGGAGCCGTACCATCTTACACTTGAAGAAGCCCGCTTCTACTTCTATGTGAGGGTTGTTCTTTCTTGTGATCCCCTGCATGGAAACTGCACAGTTCTCCGAGTACAATTGCCAAAGGATCAACTCTCTTATACTAGGATTGGGGACACCAAATGGACTTGGATTGATGCAAATCCAAATTGTAGGGCTTATCAAGATATACTTTATAACAACAATGATGGTTTATTTTATGGTGTTCGTGGTAGGGGTGAGATTGATTCTATTAATCTTAATGGACCTTCTGTTGAAGTGAAAGTTATTTTAAATCCGATCATATCTTATCAAGCGCATAGTAGATATATTGTTCAAGCACCATGGTGAGATTTTTTCCAGATATGGAGGCATGATAAATACAATGAGGAGAATGGAAGAAAGGAGCGGGTTGCAGACAAGTTTTTCGCGTACAAGATTGATTTTGTTAAACAAAAGCTCGTTGAAACAAATAACATCCAAGATCATATCTTAATGGAACTTCTGCTGCAGTAAAAGTCATTTTAAAGTCAATCATATCTTACCAAGCACATAGTAGATATATTGTTCAAGCACCATGGGGAGATTTTTTCCAGATATGGAGGCATGATAAATATAATAAGGAGAATGGGAGAACAGAAGGGGTTGCCGACAAAATTTTTGTGTACAAGATTGATTTTGTTGGACAAAAGATAATCGAAACAAATAACCTCCAAGATCATGCAAAGTTCATTGGTTTCAACAACTCGTTCCTTCTCCCAGTGAAAGACTTTCCTGCATTGGTTCCCAATAGCATCTACCACACGGATGACTTGCTTGATTATATCTACTGTCACAGATTTAGTCTTAGGCAGGTTGTTATTTTTAATATGGAAGATGGTAGTTTCATCGAGTTATCGCCCCCTAGTTCAAATTCAAGATTGAACTGGTCACCGCCAGTTTGGATTCAATCATCACTCACTTGAGGTTAGTGAAAATTTCTAATATAGAATATATTATTTTATCTGCTTTCTGTTTTTTTGGGTATCTATTCATGTTCTGTAGTTGGCCAGTTAGACCTTTGTAATCGGCACACGTGATCATATTTCCTCCATGTTCTTGTGTAACCATGCACTTAGCTGCAAGATCCTATTAAGTAATGGCTATTTTTAGAATGTTTCTACTTTTAAGTAGATGTTTTGGGTGTAAACCTATCTGTTCAGTAGGACAAGATTGCTACAGTTGTTTTCAAGGAACACGCTTAACTGAGTACTGTCTTGTTTAAAGTGTACTAATACGATGTGTAGAACTTGTAGTGTTGCTAAAACATGCTTAAATGCTTAGCCTTTTATGCTTACCATATGCCGGCCAAACCAAATGTTTATTCTTAACTCTAGATCGAAATCCTTTTGTTGCTCTTGGGTGGTTCAGTACATGATATATTGACAATTAAGGAGGCTTACCAATAAATATAAAGTGCCTCAACTAGCTTTGTTAATATACTACTCTGAATTGTTTCATTCGTTTGTCCCTAAATCTTTATGTCAAATTATTATCTCTTTCCTAAGGTACTAGCATACTGTTTTGAATGATCCTACAACAGATTCTAAGTTATGCTTAGTTCACCCTACAACCACTTTAGATAACAGAAAAAAAATTAGTCAAGAGTCAACCAAATCCCAGAATACAACACGCATATTCTGCACCAGTCTCCTCATCCACTCGAGCACGTAGTGCACAATGTGCGTTGTAAACTCATGCATAAATCTCCAAGCTTTTTTTAAGGTATAAATCTCCAATTAGTTGATGATCATTACAAGCGTTGTCGGTATATACTTTCTTTTGTCAATATATAATAGAAGTGTGTGTGATGCGGCGAGGTCGGAGCGTCTGCCTAGTGATACAACACATTGGGTGTTCTGAAACTAGAATTTCTGATACTTAAAATCCAGCTACAACATCAAAATTTCAAAACAAATTTCAAGTCTCCCTTCAATGATAACACAATATTCTTACTTCTCCAGTAACTACCAAAAATTTGCCTCAAGATAGGAACGGAGAAAACATGATGTGTTTTTCTCGATAATAAATATATTAACATAAAGAAGATCCCAATTACACTATAAGTTCTAACTAGAAATTTTGGTGGCCCGATGACTTAGATACATTGCATTGTGCGGCTCCCATCCTTCACAAACCATTACCATATCATGTTGAAATTCCATTCAGAAGGCATGCATATTAGTTGGCTAGTGAATTGCAGCAACAAAGCTTGCACCACCTTCTGTTTTGATGTACTATGATGAATACTGATCACAATGAAGCGAGCGCCATCAAGCATTTAGATGGACCCACCTTTACTCAATAGGTGCATGCGATACTTATCTCTGATCGCCAGTAGCTCTCTCGTAGCATCCCCAATCTGCATGCGATCAGTTGGCAGTTCCTTCGAACATAATATCCCAATGTGCAGAACTGAATTGATGCATGCAGCTCGCATTTTTGTCCCTTCCTCCAGTGAAGATAATAAGCACAGATCGACCAGGTTGGTGGCTTGGTCTCTAAGTGCTATCTCGACGTAGCTATGTAAGTTTAGATCTTGCAGAAACTCACCATCAGTTGGCCTTTTACCAGTGAGCAACTCTAACAACAGTATTCCGTAGCTATAGGTATCACCATAGACCGAGGCTTCATTTCCTTGACCGTACTCTGGAAAAGAAATGTATGTGAAATTAGTTTCGAATGAGAAATTGGTACATAAAAGATGAACATCAGTGGTTAATGGCAAACCTGGGGCAGCATATCCAATTGTTCCCATTCTTGTAGCCCAGCCACTTGATATCTCTGGGAGGCTAGTATCATCCTGGTGCAAGAACCTTGCAAGTCCAAAGTCACCCACATGGGCAACCTTGTCATTATCGAGGAGAATATTGCTTGGCTTAAGATCACAATGAACTATTGGCACTGGCTTATTGTGGTGAAGGTATTCGAGTGCTGAAGCTACATCAATGGCAATGTCTATCCTTTGGGTGAGACTGAGCACCCCATGGCTCCCATCTTCCAGGAGACGGCTGTGTAGCCATTGATCAAGATTTCCATTTGGCATGAACTCAAATATGAGAGCTTTGAAGTCTAGACCCCTGAAATCAATACTTGAGCAGACAGTCAATATCTTCACAAGGTTTCGATGTCTGATGCATCTTAAAGTCTCACATTCAGCAACAAAGCTTTGAGATGCCCCTCGCTGCTGGAGGTTGAGCACCTTCACAGCGACAATCACTTCCTGATCTCCATTCATCATTGTTCCTTTGTACACAGAGCCGAAGCTTCCTCTGCCTACGAGGCTCTCAGAAGCAAAACCACTTGTTGCTCTCACTAATTCAGCATAGGTAACCCTCATATGCTGTCCACTATGGAGTGATGGAACCTGTCTTGTCTTTGTAAATTTGGTTCTCAATTTCCGTCGTGCAAATAGTGCAAATAGTACTAAGATGATGCAAAAAACTGCGCTGCCTACTGAGATCAACATGACAAGCTTGTGAGACCACTTCTTGGGTGTATGATTTGAGCAGGGATGCAAGTTGAATTGTGGTATACCTCCACATAAGCCATAGTTCCCTTCAATGAGAGCTGCACTTGCATTCAGAAATAATCCACGTTTTGGAACTTCACCCTCAAAATTGTTGAATGACATGTTCAGGGTAACGAGCCCATGCATGTCCGCGAGGAAGACTGGGATGTCCCCGGACAAGTTGTTTCTTGAAACATCAAGAACTAGAAGGCCTTTCATCTGTGACATTGATGCTGGAATTGTTCCCTGAAGTAGGTTTCCTTCCATACTGAGATACTGCAAACTTCCAAACTGAGCTAGAGAAGCAGGAATTAAGCCAGATATCCTGTTGCCAGACAAATCCAGATATCCAAGACTCACTAGATTACCAGCGTCTGGAGAAAACGTCCCAGTTAACATGTTGCCTTGGAGTTGCAAGGCCACAGATAGTGTCGATATGAGGAAAATCTCTTTTGGTATAGGACCAACAAGCTTATTGAATTGTAGGCTTAGTGTCTCCAATGGACAGCTTCTAAGGCTGGATGGTATGGGGCCAGTAAGCACATTTTGGGCGAGGACGAGTCTGTTTAATGCTGTGAGATTTCCAAGTTTTGGTGGAATTGGTCCAGATAAACTGTTGTTTGACAAGTATAGTTCACCCAGGATTGCAAGGTTGCCAATCGACTCAGGAATTTTTCCATGTAGCAAATTATCTTCCAAGTGCAAGTATTGCAAGTTGACAAGGTTTCCAATTCCTTCAGGTATATTTCCCCGTAGCATGTTGTTTGCCAAGCTGAGAATTATTAAGTTTGTGGAAAGATTTGCTATTGAATTTGGTAGCACCCCTTCTAGTTTGTTATTGCCTAGATCTAGGTACTGCAGCATACTACAATTTGTCAGGCTAGAAATGAAGTCCCAATCAGCGTCATTCCTTGCCTCTAGCTGACCAGATTGGAGAAACAATACCAATAAGCTCTTCATAGCTCCAAGACATTTTGGTATTACACCGGAAAGAGAGGTGTGACCCAATTGAACGATTTCAAGCATTGAAGCATTGCACAAAGACTCTGGGATGGACCCATGAAATTGATTATGGCCTATGCTAAGTTGCTTGAGTTGTGGAAACTTATTACCCAAGTCATCTGAAACAGATCCACTGAGGTTGTTGACTTCCACGACAAAATATTGGAGGGATGAAAGATTATAGACAGAAGGTGGTATAGAACCCTCGAGTTGATTCCCATTCAGATAAAACTCAACGAGAGAACTTAGTTTTCCAAGAGTGTGAGGGATTGAGCCTGTAAAACTATTAGATGTGAGAGAAAGGACGTTGAGGAGATTCAGATTTCCTAACGATTCAGGGATGCTTCCAGTTAGGCCATTTTTTTGGACATCTAGAACTAGTAGAGATGAGAGGTTTCCTAGGGAAGGTGGAATCAGCCCTGAGAGCTGGTTTCCCGATAGATACAGAATCTGCAATTTCTGGAGGCCTCCAAGAGATGCAGGAACAGAACCTGACAGACCATTGAAATTAAGATATAAATCGGTCAAGTTTCTAAGATTTCCAACCTCCACTGGTATTTCTCCTACTAGCAGGTTTGCTCTCAGATGAAGATACTTCAGGGCTTTCAGGTTTCCAATTTCCACAGGAATACTTCCTGTAAGGTTGTTGTACCCAAGAGCCAGTACCTCAAGATTATCCAGGGATGCCAACTCCTGAGGCACTGAGCCTTTATGCATGTTGTGCCTCAAATCAATAACTCGAAGCTGAACACAAGTGGCCAGTGTCGGCGGGATCTCCCTGCCGATGGAGTTCCTGCTGACGTTCAGATACTTGAGTTGTACAAGATGCCCAACCTCTGTTGGTATGGTACCATAAAAGCGGTTCTCTTGGAGGCCAAAATGCCTGAGGTAAGTTAGATTACCTATGGAAGAGGAAATGGTGCCAAGAAGGTTGAGCCCATGAAGATCCAGTGCTACGACACGGCCACGGCGGTGGCCGCGCGTGCCACAGGCCACTCCGCGCCATTGGCACATAGGGATTGACTGGTTTTCCCATGAATTCAGTGCTTGGAACGGATCTTCTTTGATCATAGATCTCAATGACATGAGCGCTTGGTGGTCAGTGGCGCTTGTTGTGGAAATTTCAGCAGCGGACAAGGTGGCTGCATGCATGGTGTTGGCCGAACACGGGAGGCAAAGGGAGGCAACCATGAAAAACTGCATGACTACGAGGATCGACATGTTTAGAGGACGCAAACAAAGGCTGGTTTGCAGACTTGCTAGAAGCTTGTTGTGCTTATATAGTGTTATTTTTTTCTTTTTCATTTCCTCTTGTTGTAGGGTATTTAGATAGTGATTCGAGGCAAGTTGCTTAGAGCCGTCGGTTTCATGCTATTCGTTTTCAGTCTGAAAGATCGTGGAAATTTTCCAAACGAGGCAAGTTGCTTAGAGCCATCGGTTTCATGCTATTCGTTTTCAGTCTGAAAGATCGTGGAAATTTTCCAAATCAGAAGTGACCGATGACTTTTTGGAATCTTTGAAACATCTGTCCAATTTTTCTCTTGTTGGACCTGGCAACAGGAAACTTACATCTTTTTCATCACTGGATACAGCAAATCAGGAACCATGGCGAAGCAAGGATGGATCTCATGAGGCGGAGACCGAAGATAGGGGAGAGAACCACGAGTGCACGCGGAATTGGGAAAGAAAGAAAAAACTTGATGAGAGGAACATCTACTATATTACTAAGCTATCTAGAGGTAAAAGCCTCACAATCAATTGAGGTATCCAATTGGAATTAGATCACCCTATTTTGACCAAGTCAATAATTTCTCAAAGCTCTCATTCAATTCTTTTATACTATGCACTATGCTTCCTACTACCTCCGTTTCAGTTTACAAGTCCTACGCGTATACCTAGGTTGCCAATTTTATCACCTTCATATAAACTATATAATACAAAAATTATACGGTTTGAAAATAGAACATCTGAAGTTTATATTGGTATATTTTTTGTAATATATGACTTGTATTAGGTTGGTCAAATTGACGACCTAGGAGCACGCGTACGCCCTATAAACTGAGAGAGAGGTAGTAATTTTTAAGTCCTCACAATTAATTGAGGTCTTCTGATTGGAACTAGGTCATCTGATTTTGTCCGGGTCAATAATTTTTCAAGGATCTCTCATTTAATTATTTTAATTCATCATACTCCCTAATTTTGAAGCCATTTTATTCGTTTATTTGTTTGAGATATTCAAATTTGAATTTGGTTTACGATTTTGATTATGCCAATGATTTTTCAAATCAACAAACACCAACTGGCTAAAAAAAATATCAACCCCGTGCACCTTCTTACCACCTAGAGAAAAGAAGCACCATCATGTGATGATACTATAGCATCGTTATAGTACATGTAGCCACCAATGTAGAAATTTACCTACAAAAGTATGAGTTGATTAGCGCATAACACAAAATCAAACCATGAAAAGCCCACCAAAATAACTACATTATAAATAAACATAAAACTCACTCCATCGTCTCTGCCATCCGCCAAACTAAATATTCCATGAGTTCCAAAATATAAGGGATATTAGTTCTTTGGAAATGTCAAATTTCTTTAACTTTGACCAAGTTTAGAGCCAAAAATGTCGACATCCTCAATATTATGCCAAAAAATGGAAGTTCATTTCATGATGAATCTAATAACACCAATTTGATATTACGAATTTTGATATATTTCTTTATAAATTTGATCACACTTACAGAGGTTTTACTTTTCAAAAAAATAATACACCTTATAGTTTAAAATAAAATGTGTATTTTTCGTAAGAATCTCAACATCACCAACGACGCAGCAAAGCACGCCCAACCCTTCTAGTACCTGTTTATTTGTCGTGCTTAGAGCGGTCAGTTTCATGCCATTTATTGTGCTTATATAATGATTTCTTTGCGAGTACTTGGGCATCTTCAATGTCAACCCGCAAAAAATGTCCCGCATCCGTACGTAGACAGGGGGGAACCAGTCCGCCGACATGGATGCGGGAGGCAGCCATCCAACGCTAGACACATACATTTCAAACTATTTTTCAACAAACTGGATGAAATTCATACAAACACGGGCAAATTTTGTACAAACATGATGGATTTCATACAAACGGCGGATTTAATTACATTTTGAACATTTAGAACAAAGAAAAAAGAATTGCCCTAAACCTATCCTACGGCGGCGCCCGACGTCCAAGCCTGTGTCGTCCTCCTTTCGCCGTCGTCATGAGCACCGGCGATAAGACCGATGAAGTGAGGGTGCGGTCTCTGGCGCGAAAGAGTAGAACACGGGAGATGGACCGGCCCACATGGGATACCATGCCCCGCCGCCTCCTGTGGCCTACTCATCCTTGGAGAAGTCTGCGCCTTGTCCGTCGCCGGTGGACGTGAGGGAAATGGTGGCGCCTTGGCTGTCGTTGTCCCATCGGGCTGGCCGATGGTTCGTCGGCGGCGTGTAGGAGGCGCAGCTGGCTATGTTCTTCGCGATCGCCTGCAGCTGCGCCTTCGCGGCTGCCGCTTCCTGCCGAGCGACGGCTTGAGCGCGGACGCCATCGTAGATGGCATGTTGCTTCGTGACGAAATTTGGGTTCGCCATGGCCATGGCCATCATGGCCTCCTCGCTGACGTGCTCGTCGTAGATCTGGCCTTCCTGCTCGTCGTAGATCTGGCCTTCCGCCAACCGGTGTTGCTCCAGGAAGAATAGCGGTACAACCGTTGTTTCTCCTGCGCCTACTGGAACGCCGACAAAGGCGATGTCATAGGTTGCACCTCCAGCATGGCGGCGTTCAAGTGCGCCTGCGCCTTCTCCATGGTGAAGCCGACGTGCACATGAGGCGCCAAAGCTAGGGCGGAGTCGTCGGAGCCTGTCTCCATCGTGGTGTCGTCCTCGTCGTCAGAGAGCTCGGGCGAGCTGGCTGGCAAGTCGACCTCAATCTGCCTGGCACGGCTGCTATGCCAGGCGGCGGCAAGGGCGGCCACCGCGTGCTTCATCTCGAGCGACAAACTGCCCCACAACGTTTTCCCACTGGCGCTCATGATAGATGCGGTGTAAGGGAGGAGGATGTGGAGGGGTTGGTGTTGTGGTGTGGAGTTAGCCGGGTGCGGCCGCCTTTATATAGCGGATTTTGGTGAGGCCAGGCGTCCGGGTGCGTCAATGTGCGACGCCGGAGTGGGTTTCTCGGCCGGTGAGCCTGCTTAATGACGGCAGACGGACGGACACCGACACTAAACATGCATGGTAGATATCCGTCCCGCTCCGTCCAGTCATTGTGTCTCCGACATTGAATAGGCACGGACACCGAAGACACGTCGCGGGCGGCGCCCTTGGCCGGTGCGCCGCTTCAATGGCGAAGACAGTGAGAGGTCACATCCGCCCTGAACTGTCTTCAATGTTGAGCGGTGCGCTCTACAGCGTCATGAATGCGGGCAGCTGGCGCCGGCCGAGAGCGCGCATGGGAGGGTGATGGATTTTTGGTGGGCCAGGGCGGTCAGAAAACGGGCTTGGGATCGGTCCAAACTCTCACAAACCTCTCCATATTTGTCTCCAGTTTGTGGAAGAAATCGCGTCCAGACCACTCCGCAGACTGATACAGGTCGGCGTTGGATGGTTTCCGCGGTCCAGACGGTCACGGGAGGTTTATGGGTACCTTTGGAGATGCCCTTATATAGTGGTGGGCCAGGGCGGTCCAAACATAAAAACGGAACCGACCCATTCCCATGGAATGAAACCATGACATTCCATTCCACTTCGTTTTTGAACCAAACACATCCTTTAGAGCCGTTGGTTTCATGCTTGGCATTTTCAGTCCAAAAGATCTCGGATATTTGCCAAAAACAAAATATCAATATGACGCGGGTGCTAGGCCACGGCCAAAAAAGCGACCAAATTGTGGTGCTGGAAGTGCAGTATAAATAGGAGGAAATTGCACAAACCATCTACATTGGTGCTAATTTTGCACAGAACACTCATTTTACAGATTTATTGCGTAAAACACCACATTTTTGATAATTCATTGCAGCTAGGTCTAATTCATCATTTAGGTGTGTTACATGGTTCCTGACAAGTGGGTCTAGTTTGTAAGTGCATCGGTAAAAAAAACAGCCACATCAGCAGCCAACTAGAATTGTCAATCTCAAAATTATTTGCTCCAATTGAGCTGATTTTTTTTCTAGAATATTAGTGAGTGCACACATGATTTATTTATTTTTGTGTTTTTTGAAAATATTAATTTTGAAAAAAAATTGAACGAGCCAACTAACATTGCAAAACTGCCCAGTATTTGGATGTTAAAACCTAAAATGGCGTAATCTTTTGGCGTGCACGACTTGATGATACCTGTAATGGTCACATGACAACTACTTGGATGCTAAAACCTTATGACGGTAATATTTTGGTGCGTGAGATCGACTTGATGATGTCAATAATGGCTTTATGGCAGCCACTTGGATGCTAAAGCCTGACAGCGACAATATCTGTCATATTGGTGCTATTGATTTTATTTTATGAATATTGTGCCTATTTATGAGTCGTTTTAGATTTGTATAGCAATCTTATGTTTTTCACATAAAAGTTGTGGCTTGCTAAGCTAGATGTAAGCAGTAATGAATCTGGAAGGTTTTAACTGCTTTGGATCACATTATAATGAGATATTCACAGTTTACATTGGCTCATACGTTTTTTTACATAAAATTCAAAAAATTCAAAAAATAAATATGCACAACAATCCTGTAAATCACACGTATCCAATACTATTTTGGGAAAAGGCAGCTCATTTGGACCAACATTTGTGAGATTTTGCAATGTTAGTTGACTCGTTCATTTTTTTTGTTTAAATTTAACATTTCCAAAAAATGTAAAAAAGCCAATAAATCATACATGCACTCACTAATAATTATTAGGGAAAATTCGGCTCACTTGAAGCAAGAAATGTGAGATATTGACAGTTCTAGTTGGATGCTGATGTGGAATATTTTTTTTGCCGCGGTGCACTTATAAATTGGACCCACTTGTCAGAAATCATGTCAACACATCCAAATGACGGTTTGGACCTAGCTGCAATGAATTATCTCAATATGTGATGTTTTCTGCAACAAACCTGTAAAGTAGATATTTTGTCAAAAGTAGCATCAAAAGTAGATGGTTTGTGCAATTTACTCTACGAATGGCCATATGGCCGCAGACTGCAGGGTGGTCAGTGGTTCACTATGGCTAAGTCTGCGACAAGTCTATGCACAGTCTAGCTGGCCAATGTCCTGTTCAAAAACTCCTTGGTGTCTGTGGACACGGCAACGAAAAGATGGCCTGGCGCCGTATTCCGCGTGCATAGATTACCTTGCCCCTCCTGTCAAACACGGCACTGGTTACAGTGACGGGTTCGTTATCGGATGGTGCCAGCTCAATCTAAGTGGAAGCGGGAAGTGGTTACAGACTTACAGTGACCGCGGACTGCACGGTGGTCAGTGGTTCACGACTGCTATGTCTGCCACAAGTCTATGCTCAGTCTGGCTGGCCAATGTCCTGTTCAAAAACTCCTCTGTGGACACAGCAATGAAAAGATGGCTTGATGCCGTATTCCGCGTGCATAGATTACCTTGACCCTCGTGTCAAACACGACACTGGTTTCAGTGACGGGTTCACCATCGGATGGTGCTAGCTCAGTCTAAGTGGAAGTGGGAAGAGTACAGTACACGATCAGTGTAGAAAGTTGCCGCGAAAGTGAAAGTTCAGTTTCATACACCAACTTAGAAATCTCACGATTTAATACTTGATGTTGTTTAATTTTAAAGAGGTAATATCACATGTGGTATTTAAACTTGCAACCGATGTTCACTTTAATGCCTGAATTTGAAGAATACACTGCACTGGTTTCAAAACTTAGCACAAGTGTGCAAATACAATGCTAATCCTATTAATAAACATAAAATACGCTGATGTGGCACCGTAGTTTGCTTAGCATGCACAGGCAACCTCGCCCTAGCAAACTGGAACTACTGTCAGTATGCCATTCGTTCTCTGTGCCTGTTAATGAAAACAGCTCCTATTTTGTTAGATAAAAAGAGACACGTTGGTGGGTTTTAACGGGCTGCAGCCAGTGCAGCCCATTTTTCCCATGTTAGTTTTTTTAGAAGTTTGTAAATCATAATCACAGTAATAAAATAAATTTAAAATATTCATCCTTTAAATTTTCTATACATGCAAATAAAATAAATAGTTAAAAAATCATGTAATTTTAAAAATATTCAGTTATTTACATGTGATTTATATTTAAAGCTTTTAGTAAATAAATTTTCTAAATTGTTTATTATATGCAAAAACAATTATAAAATACTTAATTTTTTTAGTAAATAAGATTATACATGCTTGGCTTATGCTTAAATTAAAAAAAATATAAACATTTTTATTAATATTCACATGTGTATAAATTTCATCGTGTCATATGTTCATAATTTTACATAATTAAAATATATTCAATAGTGGATATTTTTTAACACTTAAATTTTAAATTATGCACATTTATGAATATTTTTATATTGTTAAAAAATCTTAAACAATACGAACCATAAAAATGTACATGTAATTATTAAAATGTTTGTGTAATCAAAGTAATAATTATGAATTGCAATATAGAAAATGTTTATATAATTCTAAATTCTACAACCATTTTTATAATCAGAAATACCGTTTTATTTATTGGATATTTTAAAAACAAATATGTGAATATAATTTTTAAATTACTTAAACATTTTGCTAAATAAATAAAAAAGCTAACATATGCAACATGGGCTGCACTAACTGCAGGCCATCCAAACTACGCGAGCTTGTTTACTTAGAATACATTACTTGTCGGCTTCAAAATTGTGAATGTGAAATAAGTTAGCTATGGGGAAGTGCATGGATAAATGGGAGGTCCTAGTCGGCGCCTTAAGCGCCCGCGAAGCCAACCGGCGCTCACAGGAGAACCTTAGTGGGCCGGCCCATAAACACGTACTGCAATACTGTAGCACGAAAATACCACAGAAAATGGCATCTGGGGAATCGAACTCAGGCCGCAACTATCCTCCAATAGACTGGCTACCACTAAAACACCAGGCTACTAGTGACTAAATGCAGCGCGCACCCTTTAAGAGCTACTCTGGCTGCGCTATTTGAATTAGAACAAGTTCACTAATTTGAGGAAAAAAGTTCACCAATTGACCGGGCTGACCAGTTGACCATTGAATGTTCAAAAAATATGTGTATCTTTTCTGAAAATCAGGAATTAAAAAAATCGTTCATAGGTTAAAAAAAGCTTAACGAATTTAAAACAAAAAACTCATAAAAATAGAAAAAGTTCATCAATCTTCAAAACTAGTTCATCCATTTTGAAAAAAGTTCACTCGATTTGAAAAAAGTTCATCCGATTTGAAAAAGTTCATCGATTTGAGAAAAAAAGTTCATCGATTTTGAGAAAAAGTTCATCGAATTTGAAAAAAAGTTCATCCAATTTGGGAGAAGTCAACGATTTTGAAAAAAGTTCATCAAAATTGGAAAAAAGTTCATCAGATTTGAAGAAAGTTCATCAATTTTCAAAAAAGTTCACCGAATTTTAAAAGTAGTTCATCGATTTGGGAAAAAGTTCAAAATTTGAAAAAAGTTCATCGAATTTCAAAAGAAATCATAAATTTAAAAGAAAAGTTTCAGGTATTCGCAAACAATTGGACGAACCACGATGAAAAAAACAGAAAACAGAAAAGGAAAAAAAGGAAAACGAAAAATGGAAAAAGAAAAAAAGAAAAGGGAAACGGGAAACGGGAGAAGATATATTAAAATAAAGGGAAAGTTCCCTTTAAACAGATCCCACTCCGGTGGCGCAGTGATTGTTCTACCAGAACTTGGTCTCGCGGTCGCGGGTTCGATTCAGCACAAGCGCTCTTTCTTTTTGCAGATTTAAGACACAGAGAAGAAACCCCTAGATGGGCCGGCCCATCGCGGGAGCGCTGCAGGCGCCCGTCTGCGAAAACACTACTAACGGGCGCCTGCAGCGCCAAATAGGAAATGCCTGGATAAATCTGGATACATATAGACCCATTTTTAAAAACACATTTCTAAATGCTAAAAAATCTGAAAAAGGTTGCACGAGTAGTCTCTATGTTATATGTGCATGCATAAAGTTTCACAGAAAAATAACTTTTTTATGGCCTGTGCAAAAAAGAGAAATAATTGTGTCATGAAATATTATTTAGAAGCACTGAAATTTGTCTTTTTTGCGGAGGCAAACTAAAAATATATTTTTTCACAAAACTTTTTGCTGCGCACACACATTTGCGAACATGTATGCATGAAATTTTCTTTTATATTTTTTGACATTTTAAAACATGCTTAAAATGCATTTTTTCAAAAGTGGATGCAGACTCGTTAGCTCTGTGGCTATTACAGCTCGCTCGATATCATCAGGTCGCTCGTTCGAGTCGCAGCGAGCTCCAATTTTCGCCAGTCATTTTCACTGTGTGCTGACAAGTGGGGCCTATAGGTCATAGAGACATATGCTATGCACATCATTCTATTCAGGGGCCATGTCATGCTAGCATGCCACATGTGCATGCTAACGAAAATACAGTGCCACGTCACGTCAGCGTATTTTATGTATACTAATGGAATTAGCACTGTATTTGCAAGCCCGTGCCAAATTTTAGAACTAGTTCAGTGTATTTTTTAAGTTCAGACACTAAAGTGAACTGTTTGAGTGAAAAATAATCTACTGATCTTTGTATTTATAGAGTAGCTATTTATATGAGTACAACAGACGCGTCTTTACATGAACTGTCGTAGGCTAGAAGTCACGACGGTTGAGAAAAGAGAAGAAAAAAGACAAGTCGGTTGCTACAGAGAACTGCATGCATAGTTAGACAATAGGAAAATTTCCCTTTAATTAATATGTGTTAATTAATCACAACATTTCCTCTAATCTATGCTTGTCCATGTAGAATCGCCATATGATCATCATGTAAAATCGTCATCTTGAAAGATTGTCCAGATTGCATCATCATCTCAAAAGGATTCTTCTCCGGCAATTCTTCATTAATATTCTTGATGAGAACCTGAAACATAAAACTCACAGAGAGAAAGAAATGTAATATGATAATTCAAACAGGTACAGTTTAGGGAGACACTCCCCCTGATTCTTGCAAGTCCCGAAGTGGTCGCATACCAATTTCATAAACATATTTATGAAATGTAGAATTTGCACCGGTACGCGTCGGTGCTATATAAACGATTTTTAACTCCTTTCTGCGACCATTACTAGAAAAATGCTTATAGGTAGACATTTAGTAGTAGCGTTGGTTAAAGACCCCACGCTATAGCAGTAGCGCCGGACAACGCCAGCGCTGCAAGCGCACGTTAGCAGTAGCGTGGGATTTCCCGGCCAATGCTGCTGTTGATGGGCCACGCTCTCGGCCACTTGTTGCAGCTTTAGCTATAGCGTTGGGCCTCCTCCCCTGCGCTGCTGCTAAGCCCACCTCTGCTTTCTCCCGCGCCGGCCCATGCGCCCCTCCCCTCTCACTCACTCACACTCACACGCTCACACTCACAGAATCCCTCAATCCCCCGATCCGGTCGCCGCCCCCGCGTCCTACTCCGGCTGCCCTCCCCCGCGCGGGCCCTCTTCCCCCGTCGGCCACCCTTCCTCGCGTCGGCCCTCCTCCCCTGCCGCCCGCCCCCCGCACCGGCCATCCTCCCCCGCCGGTCGCCCCCCCGCGCCGGCCCTCCTCCACCAAGAGGTACCCTTCCCTCCTTCCTCCTCCTCCCTCCCTCCCTAGTTATAGTTATTAGAGAGTAGTTATTTTGACTCCTATATAGTTGAAAAAATGTAGGTTCTTAGAATAATGTAGGTTATGATCGAACCCTAGCTAGGACAGATTAGGTAGTATGAACCCTAGGTTTTTAAATTTAGCTAGGTTTTAAAGTTAGGACAGAAATTTAGCTAGGTTTTTAATTAGGTGTACTTAATAGAATTTAGGTGTTTTAGGTGTATTTAATAGAATTTTATGTGTTTTAGTTGTTTTAGGTGTAGTTAACAGAATTTTAGGTGTTTTAGTTGTTTTAGGTGTAGTTAACAGAATTCTAGGTATTTTTTTAGTTAAAGCAATTGTTGTTATTTTTTAGTTAAAGCAATTGTTCCTGTTATATGCAATTTTGCAGTGGACATGTCATATTTTGAACATGTCACATTTTGGACATGTCATATTTTTCCGAGTGGCCTATGTTTTGCCAGAAATGTTGATTCATTTACGTTCTGGCAAATTTCAGGCGCTCGATATGTCCTGCTTTTAGCAGAGGTCATGCCGAATTTTGCTAAATGTTTATTAATTTTGTTTTCATAATTAAGCATTTTGTTCTCGACGTCGACGATGCCTATCCCGCATCCTCGTCGTCGACTCGGCGGAGGAGGCCTGCTTGAGTAGAGGGGCCATGTCTGGGACTGGGCTCCGCCGGGCCGGTACTGGGTTGTGCTACCTTCTGGTGAGCGCAGCTTAGTGAGGAGCTAGCCCGTCGTCAACCCGGAGCGTCTTTGGTGGCGGTCACTGATGACCCACAAGTATAGGGGATCTATCGTAGTCCTTTCGATAAGTAAGAGTGTCGAACCCACCGAGGAGCAGAAGGAAATGATAAGCAGTTTTCAGTAAGGTATTCTCTGCAAGCACTGAAATTATCGGTAATAGATAGTTTTATGATAAGGTAATTTGTAACGGGTAGCAAGTAATAAAAGTAAATAAGGTGCATCAAGATGGCCCAATCTTTTTTGTAGCAAAGGACAAGCCTGGATAAACTCTTATATAAAGGAAAGCGCTCCCGAGGACATATGGGAATTATCGTCAAGCTAGTTTTCAATCATGTTCATATGATTCGCGTTCGGTACTTTGATAATTTGATATGTGGGTGGATCGGTGCTTGGGTACTGTCCTTCCTTGGACAAGCATCCCACTTATGATTAACCCCTATTGCAAGCATCCGCAACTACGACAGAAGTGTTAAGGTAAACCTAACCATAGCATAAAACATATGGATCCAAATCAGCCCCTTACGAAGCAACGCATAAACTAGGGTTTAAGCTTCTGTCACTCTAGCAACCCATCATCTACTTATTACTTCCCAATGCCTTCCTCTAGGCCAAAACAATGGTGAAGTGTCATGTAGTCGACGTTCACATGACACCACTAGAGGAAAGACAACATACATCTCGTCAAAATATCAAACGAATACCAAATTCACATGACTACTTATAGCAAGACTTCTTCCATGTCCTCAGGAACAAACGTAACCACTCACAAATCATATTCATGTTCATAATCAGAGGGGTATTAATATGCAGAAAGGATATGAACATATGATCTTCCACCGAATAAACCAACTAGCATCAACTACAAGGAGTGATCAACACTACTAGCAACCCATAGGTACCAATCTGAGGCTTTGGGACAAAGATTTGATACAAGAGAGAGATGGTGCTGGTGAAGATGTTGATGGAGATTGACCCCCTCCCAATGAGAGGATCGATGGTGATGACGTCGGTGACGATTTCCCCCTCCCGAAGGGAAGTTTTCCCGGCAGAACAGCTCCGCCGGAGCCCTAGATTGGTTCCGCCAAGGTTCCGCCTCGTGGCGGCAGAGTTTCTTCCCGAAAGCTTGCTTCTGATTTTTTTCCTGGATGAAAGACCTCATATAGCAGAAGATGGGCATCAGAGAGCTGCCAGGGGGCCCATGAGGCAGGGGGGCGCCTAGGGGGTAGGGCGCGCCCCCACCCTCGTGGATGGTGGGTGGCCCCCCTCTGGTACTTCTTTCGCCCAATATTTTTTATATATTCTGAAACTTGCTCCTGTGAAGTTTCAGGACTTTTGGAGTTGTGCGGAATAGGTCTATAATATTTGCTCCTTTTCCAGCCCAGAATTCCAGCTGCCGGCATTCTCCCTCTTCATGTTAACCTTGTAAAATAAGAGAGAATAGGCATAAGTATTGTGGCATAATGTGTAATAACAACCCATAATGCAATAAATATTGATATAAAAGCATGATGCAAAATGGACTTATCAACTCCCCCAAGCTTATACCTCGCTTGTCCTCAAGCGAAAGCCAATATCGATAAATATGTCCACATGTTTAGAGATAGAGGTGTCGATAAAAATAAAATATGGACATGAGGGCATCATGATCATTCTTATAACAACAACATATATATATTGTCATATGATCTCTTATGCTAAAGTAACAATTCATTCATAGTTTCAAGTATGAATCATAAACTTCAATGAAAACTAACAGACTATAATCTCAGTCATTGAAGCAATTGCAATTTATCATAACATCGGAAAGAGTCAACATAAGAGCTTTTCAGCAAGTCCACATACTCAACTATCATTTAGTCTTTCACAATTGCTAATACTCACACAATATTTATGGGTATGAAGTTTTAGCCGGACACAGAGAAAGATAGGGGCTTATAGTTTTGCCTCCCAATTTCTTACCTCAAGGGTAATGTCAACAATAATAGTTCATGAAAACTCACATCCAATTAGCTATATATATCAGGATCTTTCCAACACATTATGCTTGCCAAAGGATAAAATGTAAAAAGGAAAGGTGAAGATCACCGTGACTCTTTGCATGAAGTATAAGACAAGAATAAAAGATAGGCCCTTCGCAGAGGGAAGCAGAGGTTGTCATGTGCTTTTATGTTTGGATGAACGAAGTCTTAATGCAAAAGAACGTCACTTTATATTGCCACTTGTGATATGGACCTTTATTATGCAGTCCGTCGCTTTTATTTCTTCCACATCACAAGATCGTGTAAAGCTTATTTTCTCCGCACTAATAAATCATACATATTTAGAGAGTAATTTTTATTTCTTGCAATGATGACAACTTACTTGAAGGATCTTACTCAATCCATAGGTACATATGGTGGACTCTCATGGCAAAACTGGGTTTAAGGATATTTGGAAGCACAAGTAGTATCTCTACTTGGTGCAAAGAATTTGGCTAGCATGAGAGGGAAATGCAAGCTTAACATGTTGGATGATCCATGACAATATAATTTATCTCAGATGTAAGAAAATATAACCCATTACGTTGTCTTCCTTGTCCACCATCAACTCTTTAGCATGTCATATTTTAATGAGTTCTCACAATCATAAAAGATGTCCAAGATAGTATATTTATATGTGAAAACCTCTCTTTCTTTATTACTTCCTATTAATTGCAACGATGACCAAAACTATGCTTGTCAACTCTCAACAATTTTTATTCATCATACTCTTTATATGTGAGGTCATTACTCTCCATAAGATCCATACAATCTCTTTATTTCTTTTTATTCTTTCTCTTTTATTTTATTCCCTCAAGATCATAGTAAGATAATCAAGCCCTTGACTCAACACTAATCTTTATTATATAAAGCTCACAGACTCGATTACATAGAAGGATCATAAAGCAAAACTCAAAACTAGATCATACTAAAACTTTATTCTACTAGATCAAGATATTACCAAAATGATCGAACTAAGAAAAACGGTAAAGGTAAAAGTGTGATGATGATACGATACCGGAGCACTCCCCCAAGCTTGGCAGTTGCCAAGGAGAGTGCCCATACCCGATACTCATTTCTTCCTTGTTGATGAAGAAGGTGTTGGTGATGATGGATAGTCGCACATTGAGCGTAGGAGGTCCTCCAATTTGCGGATAATGCCCTTGAGTGCGATGATATGCTCCTTCAACAAAATATTTTCACTCGTGAGATACTTGTTTTGAATGCGAGCTAACTCAATCATCTTGAAAGCTTCAATATCTGTTGGGGTAAAGATATTGTGATGAGGTTGAAGGATGTCTTCTTCTACTACTGTCGGAACTTGATCCCCCACGGCCTTCTTGATCCCATCATCCTTGTTGATCTCTCCGGGCTCTTCTCTCTTTAGCTCTATCTTCATTAGCCAAGTATCGTTGCCCTCATTGTTGGAGGAGGAGGGAGACGACATGATGCCTGGCCTTGACAACCCTGGCAGAAAACAGCTCGAAACGAAAACAGGAGATATTTGCGCGATACGGTGGTCAAAACCTTCGGGAGATTTATATAATGAATTTTTACCGACCAAAAGAAGTATCTGATACGTCTCCAACGTATCTATAATTTTTGATTGTTCCATGCTATTATATATTCTGTTTTGGATGTTTAATGGGCTTTATTATACACTTTATATTATTTTTGGGACTAACCTATTAACCCAAGGCCCAGTGCAAATTGCTATTTTTTGGCCTATTTTAGTGTTTCGCAGAAAAGGAATATCAAACGGAGTCCAAACGGAATGAAACCTTCGGGAGCGTGATTTTTGGAACAAACGTGATCCAGAGGACTTGGAGTGGACATCAAGAAACAACCGAGGAGGCCATGAGGTAGGGGGCGCGCCCTCCCCCTCGTGGCTCCACCGACCTACTTCTTCCTCCTATATATATATATATTCATATACCCCGAAAACATCCAGGAGCACCACGAAACCCTATTTCCACCGCCGCAACCTTCTGTACCCAAGAGATCCCATCTTGGGGCCTTTTCCGGAGCTCCGCCGGAGGGGGCATCGATCACGGAGGGCCTCTACATCAACTCCATGGCCCCTCCGATGATGTGTGAGTAGTTTACTTCAGACCTTCGGGTCCATAGCTATTAGCTAGATGGCTTCTTATGTCTCTTTGGATCTCAATACAAAGTTCTCCTTGATCTTCTTGGAGATCTATTCGATGTAACTCTTTTTGTGGTGTGTTTGTCGAGATCCAATGAATTGTGGGTTTATGATCAAGATTATCTATGAAAAATATTTGATTCTTCTCTGAAATCTTTTATGTATGATTGTTTATCTTTGCAAGTCTCTTCGAATTATCATTTTGGTTTGGCCTACTAGATTGATCTTTCTTGCAATGGGAGAAGTGCTTAGCTTTGGGTTCAATCTTGCGGTGCTCGATCCCAGTGACAGAAAGGGAAACAACACGTATTGTATTGTTGCCATCGAGGATAAAAAGATGGGGTTTATATCATATTGCTTGAGTTTATCCCTCTACATCATGTCATCTTACCTAATGTGTTACTCTGTTCTTATGAACTTAATACTCTAGATGCATGCTGGATAGCGGTCAATGTGTGGAGTAATAGTAGTAGATACAGGCAGGAGTCGGTCTACTTGTCACAGACGTGATGCCTATATACATGACCATGCCTAGATATTCTCATAATTATTCGCTTTTCTATCAATTGCTCGACAGTAATTTGTTCACCCACCGTAATACTTATGCTATCTTGAGAGAAGCCACTAGTGAAACCTATGGCCCCCGGGTCTATTCTCCATTATATTAATCTCCCGTCAACAAGTTATTTCTATTACCGTTTATTTTGCAATATTTACTTTTAAATCTTTATCATAAAAATACCAAAAATATTATCTTATCATCTCTATCAGATCTCACTCTCGTAAGTGACCGTGAAGGGATTGACAACCCCTTTGTCGCGTTGGTTGCGAGGTTCTTATTTGTTTGTGTAGGTACGAGGGACTTGCATGTTGCCTCCTACTGGATTGATACCTTGGTTCTCAAAAACCGAGGGAAATACTTACGTTACTTTGCTGCATCACCCTTTCCTCTTCAAGGGAAAACCAACTCAGTGCTCAAGAGGTAGCAAGAAGGATTTCTGGTGCCGTTGCCGGGGAGTCTACGCACAAGTCAAGACATACCAAGTACCCATCACAAACTCTTATCCCTCGCATTACATTATTTGCCATTTGCCTCTCGTTTTCCTCTCCCCCACTTCACCTTTGCCATTTTATTCGATCTCTTTTTCCGTTCGCCTTTTCTTTCGCTTGCTTCGTCGTTATGGCTAATCCCTTATCTACTCCTTTGTCTCCCGATTTTTAAGTCCTTAATTTTAAACAAAGGGAGGGAGAAAACCTAAGAGATGCTTGGTACGGAATTTGCAATGCGCAAAATAGATCTACTAGGAGGCAATCTACTTCCGTTCTTCTTAGCAATTTTTATGTAGGCATCACTCCTTGGAATAGATATATTCTTGATACCATTACCGGAGGAAATTTCTTGGGTGGCCATACTTTTGATTCTTATAATGCTATGATAGATTTGTGTCGGGACCCCGATCCTAAGTCACACCGATCTAGCATGTAAAACTTCATATCACTTTGCGGCCTCACGCACGGTATTCCCACGGGTGCCACCTTACCTGCCCGGGACCGTTTGCGCCTTTTGGCTCACGTATATGATAGTGCCGCTAGCATCCATATGACAGAGAACCCGGGCCGACATGACTAGTCGTGAACCCAAAGTGGCACTAACTTGCAGGGACAGGCATCCATGAATCAACCACGAGCATGTCGGTCAACAGCGTATGAATCCGGCTGTAGCACTGGGCTAACAGGACTCCGGGAACCCGGGCTATAGCAGGCTAGGCAGGACTCCGGATGTCACCGCGTGACATTTCCCCGAAGGGACAGACACATGAACGAAGTGAATCACATGCCGGCCAGTCAAGTGTTCCAGAGCAGTAGTGATGGGCTAGCAGGACTCCGGTGAACCGGGCTGTAGCGGACTACTATGGCTCACGGAAGCACAAGACTACATTTCCCCATAAGAGAGGCTACCAGAGGTAAACAACTAGGTTGTCGGATCCCACACATAGCAATACATGTTACACGTACGCATAACATGCAAGTATGTGTTGTACAACATGGCATCACAACATAACTCAAACTCATATAGATAAAGGCCCAGAAGAGCCACATAGCATTCAATACAAACAGGGGTCCCATGACCCATCATTCAGAGCATACAAGCAAAGGAAGCATTACATGTCTGAGTACAGACAACTACAAAAGGAAAAGACTAAGAAGCCTGACTAAACACGACCCTCCCAAGGGTACAAGATCGTAGCTGGGATACAAGCTACTCGTCGAAGTCACTAGTGTAACCAACTGCAAAACATAAATAAGCAAATGTGAGTACAAAGGTACTCAGCAAGACTTACATCAGAGCTATCTACATATGCAACATTATCAACAAAGGGGGTGGTGGAGTTTTAACAGCAGCAAGCCAGCTTTGACTCAGTGGCTAACCTATACTACGAGTATCAGAAACTTCTTTGAGGTGAGAAGACGCACACGAGTCCACATATTCACCATATCAATACTCCATTATGGATCCGTTCCCGTCTCTCTACGAGAAGGCCATACATAGCACTCACGCTTATCTTGCGGATTTTAGGGTATCCACTTCAAGTTGTCTATGTACTACATAAGTTCTCCAAGTTTCCATATCCGAGGAAAACGGCTATTCGAATAGATAATATTGACCCCGCAGGGGTGTACTTCTTCACACACGCTCTTGCCACTTATAGCCCTGTACACGTCATGTACCTCGGCAACC
This sequence comes from Triticum urartu, assembly GCF_056163025.1. Classification (NCBI taxonomy): domain Eukaryota; kingdom Viridiplantae; phylum Streptophyta; class Magnoliopsida; order Poales; family Poaceae; genus Triticum; species Triticum urartu. Next base: position 105,515,723 of record NC_141875.1, on the reverse strand, counting down.
TTCAAGCGGAAGCCGGGCGAGGGTGTTGGCCACGACCTGATTAACCACACAAGTCTCTCATCCAGGTTTATCGCTTATTCGAGTTCCATCCGCAAGGAGTTCCGGCCGAAGTCTCCAGTACGGCCCCAAACGATGTGTGCAGGGTTCCCAAGCCCACCATCCGGGTGCCACTTGGTACACCGTGCCACGGTGCCTAGTCTGTCCCAAGCCCGTCCCGTCGGACACCACCTGGTAGACAAGTAGCACTACCTACAAATGCCAGAAACTAGTTGCAACTCCTGGACAGAGATCAAGTGGATTAATAAGCCGAGAGGGGCCGGATAACCGGAACCCATGTGTGGTAGTAACTGGACTTGGATAACATACACAGAACTCAGTCCTTAGGGACGGTTCCAATGAGACAACCCACCATGTACTCCTACATGGCCTCTCATCGCTACCTTTACCAAAACGTGTTCACACACTTAGCCTTTACCTGTAGGACATGTTCACCACTCCGATTCATTCCCGATGAATCAGACCTGACACTACTCTAAGCATAGCTGGCATAAAGAAAACAAGCATGGATGAGTAGGCACATCAAGGCTCAAGCAACTCCTACTCATGCTAGTGGGTTTCAACTATTTACTGTGGCAATGACATGTCATGCAGAGGAATGGGTTCAGCTACCGCAGCAGAAAGTAGCAGTTTGAATCGTTGTTGTCCTGATGCAGTAGAAGGAGCAGGAGCGAGAGAGTGGGAGTTATTGAGATGCTCAAGGGGGTTTGCTTGCCTGATAGATCCACGAAGAAGCACTACTCCTCAAACAGGTACTCGGGACACCTTCCGGAGTAGAACCTATCGAGAAGGGACGGTGCCGGCAATCAATAAACAATCATATGAAACAATATGATGCATGAAGATGACATTTCAAAGATGCTATGATTTGCCCTAATGCATCTAGCATCAATTTGGTTGAAGTCCATATGAACCAAGGGTTCATATGCAAACCCCAAATTAAGTATATAACATGCCATTATTACGTTTTCACTTATACAGCAAGTATAAGTTGGTTTTTCATGCATGAAACTGGCATAAATGGATTCCTTGCATTTTTCTGATAATTTTTCATATATAATTTATTTGATTTGGAGTTACGGTTGAATTACTATGAATTTTAGAAGTTTTAACTATTTTCTGGAATTCTCTAAATTATTTAAAATCCAGAAATCAATTACTGCGTCAGCGTGACGTCACAGAGGCATCAGCAGGGCTGACCAGGTCAAACCTGACGTGTGGGGGCCACACGTCAGTGACACTGGGGTTAACCCCGGGTCAAACCCGCACTGACCAGGGTTTGACTTGGCTTTGGGGCCCACTGTCAGTCTCAGGGGGGGATTAGGCTGTGGGATTAGCACTAATTAAGCCGCCACGTCAGCCTCGCCAGAGTTCGGTCGGCGACGACCAAAACCGCGGCGGACGCTCGCCGGAAACGCTGCTCCGGCGTCCATTCGACGCGCGAATGGGTGCTGAGGGTGGCTGGCGCTCGCGCGCATCTAACAGAGCAGGTTGGAGGCCGTGGGGTGGACGGAGCTCACCGGAGCAGGGCTCGCGGCGGCGAGCGGAGCTCGGCTATGCGCGAGCGGGGTGCTGCAGCTCGAGGCGAGCGAACAGGGGGTGCTAGGCAGCACCTAAAGGGCAACAGGAGCCCGCCGGAGCAACTAGCAGGAGCGGAGGGGCTCAGGGGCACGAAGCTCGCCGGCCATGGCGGACGGCGGCTTCGGGTGCTCGCGGGGCAGCGGCTACGGGGTGTGCATGAATAAAAAGGTGGAGGGGAGCGATTCAGTGGCTCACGGCGAGTCTTCCGGTGCAGACGGCGGGGCCGGGGAGGTGTCGGAGCGAGCGGGGTGACGAGGAGGATCTCCGGCGGCCAGCGATGGAAACAAAGACGGTGGCATCGATGCAGAGCTTCCCGGGTCGCCTGGCTCGTTGAGAACGTAGCAGGCGGCGAGGCGGAGCTCTGGGGCACGTCTGAGAGGCGAAGGGAAGGCAGTGGTCGCGGTGGCGCACGACGATGCTCTCCGATGCGCTCAGAACAGAGGGGGAGAGCGAGACAAAGGAGAGGAGAGGCATGGGGGAGAGTGAGAGGGGGTCGGGGCTTGTGTGGCGTCTCCATAGAAGGCCAGGGCGTCGACGGGGAGCGGCAAGCAGGAGCTGGCGAGGCGCGTGGCCAGCGCGCGGTGAGCACGTGCTCGTCCTTCTGTCCGGGGAGGAAGACGACAGCGAGGCTGCGGTGGTGGGTTGGGCCTAGCTGGGCTGGTCCTGTTGGGCCACCAGGTAAACGCCAGGTAAGTGTTTTCTTATCTCCTGTTTTCTTTTTCTATCTTCTGTTTTGTATCTAAAAGAAATGTTAAAAGATTTCCATAAATGCTGAAAATATTTGTGGCATCTAGATATAATATTCCAGAGGCCCTCACCAATTCCCAACATTTTTGGAGCCATTAAAATATTTATATAATTTAAACAGCTCCAAATCAAATATTTATGCATTGATTCAAAAATCCAAAATGTGTAGCAAAAATGCGCATCACCTCTGGTTGTTGTTCCCAACATTATCCAAAGACCATGAACATTTTTGAAAAGCATTTTGGGTTCATTGAAATTCCATTTTCAATTTGAACCTATTTGAATTTGTTTTGGTGCTAGGGTTTGAAACATCCCCATTTCAACTTCATTTGAAATTTAAACATGATGCACAAGCAAGCCTAGGTCATACTAGAACTAGGGATGTGACAACTCGCCCCCACTCGGAAAAATCTCGTCCCGAGATTCAGGAGTTGGTGGAAAGAAAGCGGGGTACTCAAGTCAAAGACGATCTTCTCGCTCCCAAGTAGCTTCTCTCTCGGAATGATGAGACCATTGAACCTTGAGAAACTTGATGTTATGTCGTCGAGTGACACGCTCTGCTTGATCCAGAATGCGAACGGGGTACTCTCGATAAGTGAGGTTATCTTGGAGATCAAGCGCTTCATGATCCACTCCGCGGATGGGATCCGAGAAGCAAGGTCTGAGTTGAGAGACGTGGAAGACATCATGAACTCGAGAAAGATGTGGGGGTAGTTCCAACTGGTAGGCAACCTCTCCTCGTTTAGCGAGAATGCAAAAAGGACCGATGTAACGAGGAGCCAACTTGCCCTTGATACCGAAATGATGGGTACCCTTCAAAGGAGTAACCCGAAGGTAAGCCTTGTCGCCAACTTCATAAGCCACTTCCTTATGACGGCGGTCATACTGGCTCTTTTGACGAGATTGGGCTGTTTTCAAATTCTCACGAATGATGCGAACTTGCTCTTCTGCCTGCTGGATTATATCCGGTCCAAAGAATTGTCTTTCACCGGTTTCTGACCAGTTCAAAGGTGTTCGACATCTTCGTCCATACAGAATCTCGAAGGGTGCTTTCTTAAGATTGGATTGGTAGCTATTGTTATAAGCAAACTCGGCAAAGGGAAGAAATTTCTCCCAATCCATACCGAATGAGATAACGCAAGCTCTAAGCATGTCTTCGAGAATTTGGTTGACCCTTTCCACCTGACCACTTGATTAAGGGTGGAAAGCGGTACTGAAAGAAAGATGGGTGCCCATGGTTGTTTGGAAACTTTCCTAGAAATGAGAGGTGAAAAGACTGCCACGGTCTGAATTGATCTCTAGTGGAACACCATGGAGTGACACTATTCAGGAGATATATAAGTCAGCGACCTAACTAGCAGTGATATTCTCTCGAACAGGTAGGAAGTGAGCCACTTTGGAAAGACGATCAATGACTACGAAGATAGCATTATTTCCTTTCTTGGTCCTGGGAAAGCCGGTGATGAAGTCCATACCAACTTTGTCCCATTTCCACTCGGGAATAGCTAAAGGTTGAAGGGTGCCAGCAGGTCTTTGATGCTCTGCCTTAACGCGACGACAAACGTCACAGTTGGCAATATACTGAGCGATTTCTCTCTTCATCCTAGTCCACCAGAACCTCTGGCGTAGGTCCTGATACATCTTTGTACTAACGGGATGAATCGTGAGAGGGGATTCATGGGCCTCCTTAAGGATTAGTTGCTGCATCTGTTGACATTTGGGAACCACCAAACGGTTACCAAAGTAAACAACACCTCATTCATCCATAGAGAAACAACCAGCAACTCCCTTGGAAATATTCTTCTTGATTCGGGAAATTCCCGTATCATGCTTCTGAGCCTCTATGATCCGATCCGTAAGGGTAGGTTTCGCCACCAAGGTAGAAAGGGAACCACGAGGAGCTATGTGAAGGTTAAGCTTACAGACTTCCTCATGGAGGGGTGGTTGACATTGTTGCAACATGAGCTTGTTGCAATAGGATTTATGACTTAAAGCATCAGCCATGACATTAGCTTTGCCTGGGTTGTAGGTGATTCCTAAGTCGTAATCCGAGATCAACTCCAACCAACGTCTTTGTCTGAGATTCAGATCCGGTTGGGTGAAGATATACTTGAGACTCTGATGGTCAGTGTAGATTTCGCAACGGTTACCAAGAAGGTAATGTCGCCAAGTCTTAAGTGCATAGACTACGGCTGCAAGCTCTAGATCATGTGTAGGATAATTCTCCTCATGTGGATGCAACTGTCGAGATGCATAGGAAATCACATGACGATCCTGCATAAGAATGCAACCTAGTCCTTGACGCAAAGCGTCGCAATAGATAACAAAGTCTTTAGTGAAATCCGGTGGCACGAGTATGGGCACAGAAGTCAGGCGTCTTTTCAGTTCTTGAAAACCGTGCTCACACTGTGGGGTCCACTCAAACCTTTTATCTTTCTTGAGAAGCTCCGTGAGGGGTTTGGCCACTTTGGAGAAGTTTTCAACGAAGCGACGACAATAACTGGTAGACCAAGGAAACTCCTAACTTGTTTGACCGTTTCGGGTGGAGTCCAATCGAGAACGGCTTTGACTCTCTCGGGATTGACAGCAATGCCCTTACCAGAGATCACGTGGCCCAGATAGGTCACTTATGGCAACCAAAATTCACACTTGGAGAACTTGGCATAAAGGCGGTGCTCTCTGAGTTTTTCTAACACGAGTCTAAGATGTTTGGCATGTTCTTCCTCGTTCTTCGAGTAAATAAGAATATCATCGAGATAAACCACGATGAACTTATCTAGGTACTCCATAAAGATCGAGTTCATCAAGCGGGAGAAAGTAGCTGGAGCATTGGTTAGGCCGAAAGACATCACTGTGTACTCGTATTAACCATAACGAGTGACAAAGGCCGTTTTGGGGATGTCCCCGTTTCTGATCTTGATTTGGTGGTAGCCTAACCTCAAATCCATATTGGAAAAGACTGAGGATCCAGCGAGCTGATCATACAGGTCGTTGATCCTGGGGAGTGGATACTTGTTCTTTATCGTGACCAAATTAACGGGACGAAAATCTACAACCATCCGATCCGTACCATCCTTCTTCTTGACGAAGAGGACATGACAAGCCCAAGGAGAAGAACTGGGACGGATGAAACCCTTTTGCAAGGACTCATCAAGTTGTATCTTAAGCTCGGCTAACTCCAAAGGTGCCATCTTGTATGGTCTCCTAGAGATTGGGACAGTTCCTGGGATAAGTTCTATGACAAACTCTACATCTCTGTAAGGTGGGACACCTGGCAGTTCTTCTGGAAAAACATCCGGGAAGTCACGGACTACCGGAATATCTTCAAGGTCTGGAAGAGGGATGGCATTAAGAGAATAGAGTTGACGCCTTGTAACTCTAGTGGAGACAGTGACTATTTTGCCAGATGGATGTGTAAGTTGAACAGATCTAGTGTAACAATCGATCTTGGCATGATGAGCTGTCATCTAGTCCATTCCCAAGATGATGTTAATATTTGAAGACTTGAGAGATATCAAAGAAGCAAGGAATACCAGTCTGTCAACAAGGATTTCATTACCATGGCTTACCTTGGAGGTTTGCCATTTGGAACTAGGAGTTTGGATTATTAGTGGAGTCGATATATCACAAAATGACATGTCGTGCAACCGAGCATAACCTTCAGATATGAAGGAGTGGGATGCTCCAGTATCGAACAGAACTGAAGCTGGGTGACAATTGACAAGAAGTGTACCCAGTACGACGTCGGGATCAACTTGAGCTTCTATAGCTGAGACATGGCGCACACATGCTCGTTCAATGGAGGCTGGCTTGGTACTGATCATCTTGCTTGATGGCTTTTCACGGCCAACAGACCTCTCAGACTGGGGTGGAGTATAACTGGACTGAGGGCAGTCACGTGCGTAGTGTCCTAGTTCTCCGCAGGTGAAGCAAGTTCCTGAGGTAGGACGTGGACCTACATTGGCAAGTGGTCCACTAATAGGCCTGGGTGGAGCATGTTGCTGAGCTGGGTGAGGCGCCACATCGGATGGCCTCGGTGCATATCCAGGTGGAAGAGCTGAGTTCGGAATCCAAATCCGTCGCTTCTGAGAGCTAGAGCGGGAGGAAGAACCCAGATCACGGTTGTGCTTACGAGACTCCTCGTAAATGAGCTGAGCTGTCTCTGCATTAATGGCCTTGTTCACAAGGGCCTGGAAAGTATCACAATGATGTAGATGGAGATCACGACGCAACTTAGGGTTGAGACCCTACCGGAACCTAGCCTGTTTCTTAGCATCCGTGGCACTTCTTCTGTAGCATAGCGGGCAAGGTTTCCAAACTCTCTACTATAAGCATCAACAGGCAGCTTACCCTGGGTGAAACTACAGAACTCTTCCCTCTTGCGGTCAATGAGAGCCTAAGGAATGTGGTGCTCCCGAAAAGCCTCGGTGAAATCCTTCCAGGTAGGAATCTGACCAGCTGGTAGCATAGCCTCATAGCTCTGCCACCAAATACTAGCAGGACCTTCCAGGTGATAGGTAGCATAGGTGACCTTGTCACCTTCAGCCACGTTCGCAAAAAGCAACTTGTGAGTGATGCTCCGGAGCCAGTCATCCGCATCGAGTGGATCAATGGAATGATGGAAGGTGGGTGGTTTTAGACCAATGAAGTCGGTGATGGAAACCAACTTCTTACACTGATGTGCGGTGTTCTGCTCAATCTGTGCCAGCAAGTGATTAGTCTCACGCTTGTTCCTCTCGGATGCTAACAAGAACTCTGCCATCAAAGGCTGGTCAGGAGGATCCTCATCCCTACCATCTCCGTGGTTCTTGCTATGAGCAACTGAACCTCGGTTAGCAGACGACATCCTGGCACAGAAACCAAGGAAACAAGGATGGAATTAGCATCGACATAAGGATGCGGAATGTAATGCAAAAGCATTGGAAACTCTTGAAATCCTGGGACAATTTCAGCAGCATAACGGCTGTAAATGCTCAATAGGATTTTTGAGACATTCATCAAAGGAATAACATAATCAATCAGCATCATAATATCAAGGTTCTGGGTCAAACTGAGGACACACGGAAGTAGTAGAATTGTACGGAGACACAACCCAACAATCCTAAGACATTATGGTTTAGTAACACGTCATCCTGAGAGATACCTCGTAGAAAAGAAGAGGCTGACTCAGAAAGAATGACATGAGGTAAAGGAGTAAAAAGAGCCTTACGTTCCCTTCCACAATCAATTCCCTTATATAACTAAAGCATTTCTAGACTCAACTTCGACCAGTTTGGCTTGGTAATCCTACAGTCAGTCAGGCTCTGATACCAACGCTGTCGGGACCCCGATCCTAAGTCACACCGATCTAGCATGCAACACTTCATATCACTTTGCGGCCTCACGCACGGTATTCCCACGGGTGCCACCTTACCTGGCCCGGTACTGTTTGCCTTTTGGCTCACGTATATGATAGTGCCGCTAGCATCCATATGACAGAGAACCCGGGTCGACATGACTAGTCGTGAACCCAAAGTGGCACTAACTTGCAGGGACATGCATCCATGAATCAACCACGAGCATGTCGGTCAACAGCGTATGAATCCGGCTGTAGCACTGGGCTAACAGGACTCCGGGAACCCGGGCTGTAGCAGGCTAGGCAGGACTCCGGATGTCACCGCGTGACATTTCCCCGAAGGGACAGACACATGAATGAAGTGAATCACATGCCGGCCAGTCAAGTGTTCCAGAGCAGTAGTGATGGGCTAGCAGGACTCCGGTGAACCGGGCTGTGGCGGACTACTATGGCTCATGGAAGCACAAGACTACATTTCCCCATAAGAGAGGCTACCAGAGGTAAACAACTAGGTTGTCGAATCCCACACATAGCAATACATGTTACACGTACGCATAACATGCAAGTATGTGTTGTACAACATGGCATCACAACATAACTCAAACTCATATAGATAAAGGCCCAGAAGAGCCACATAGCATTCAATACAAACAGGGGTCCCATGACCCATCATTCAGAGCATACAAGCAAAGGAAGCATTACATGTCTGAGTACAGACAACTACAAAAGGAAAAGACTAAGAAGCCTGACTAAACACGACCCTCCCAAGGGTACAAGATCGTAGCTGGGATACAAGCTACTCGTCGAAGTCACTAGTGTAACCAACTGCAAAACATAAATAAGCAAACGTGAGTACAAAGGTACTCAGCAAGACTTACATCAGAGCTATCTACATATGCAAAATTATCAACAAAGGGGGTGGTGGAGTTTTAACAGCAGCAAGCCAGCTTTGACTCAGTGGCTAACCTATACTACGAGTATCAGAAACTTCTTTGAGGTGAGAAGACGCACACGAGTCCACATATTCACCATATCAATACTCCATTATGGATCCGTTCCCGTCTCCCTACGAGAAGGCCATACATAGCACTCACGCTTATCTTGCGGATTTTAGGGTATCCACTTCAAGTTGTCTATGTACTACATAAGTTCTCCAAGTTTCCATATCCGAGGAAAACGGCTATTCGAATAGATAATATTGACCCCGCAGGGGTGTACTTCTTCACACACGCTCTTGCCACTTATAGCCCTGTACACGTCATGTACCTCGGCAACCTTCAAGCGGAAGCCGGGCGAGGGTGTTGGCCACGACCTGATTAACCACACAAGTCTCTCGTCCAGGTTTATCGCCTATTCGAGTTCCATCCGCAAGGAGTTCCGGCCGAAGTCTCCAGTACGGCCCCAAACGATGTGTGCAGGGTTCCCAAGCCCACCATCCGGGTGCCACTTGGTACACCGTGCCACGGTGCCTAGTCTGTCCCAAGACCGTCCCGTCGGACACCACCTGGTAGACAAGTAGCACTACCTACAAATGCCAGAAACTAGTTGCAACTCCTGGACAGAGATCAAGTGGATTAATAAGCCGAGAGGGGCCGGATAACCGGAACCCAATGTGTGGTAGTAACTGGACTTGGATAACATACACAGAACTCAGTCCTTAGGGACGGTTCCAATGAGACAACCCACCATGTACTCCTACATGGCCTCTCATCGCTACCTTTACCAAAACGTGTTCACACACTTAGCCTTTACCGGTAGGACATGTTCACCACTCCGATTCATTCCCGATGAATCAGACCTGACACAACTCTAAGCATAGCTGGCATAAAGAAAACAAGCATGGATGAGTAGGCACATCAAGGCTCAAGCAACTCCTACTCATGCTAGTGGGTTTCAACTATTTACTGTGGCAATGACAGGTCATGCAGAGGAATGGATTCAGCTACCGCAGCAGAAAGTAGCAGTTTGAATTGTTGTTGTCCTGATGAAGTAGAAGGAGCAGGAGCGAGAGAGTGGGAGTTATCGAGATGCTCAAGGGGGTTTGCTTGCCTGATAGATCCACGAAGAAGCACTGCTCCTCAGACAGGTACTCGGGACACCTTCCGGAGTAGAACCTATCGAGAAGGGACGGTGCCGGCAATCAATAAACAATCATATGAAACAATATGATGCATGAAGATGACATTTCAAAGATGCTATGATTTGCCCTAATGCATCTAGCATCAATTTGGTTGAAGTCCATATGAACCAAGGGTTCGTATGCAAACCCCAAATTAAGTATATAACATGCCATTATTACGTTTTCACTTATACAGCAAGTATAAGTTGGTTTTTCATGCATGAAACTGGCATAAATGGATTCCTTGCATTTTTCTGATAATTTTTCATATATAATTTATTTGATTTGGAGTTACGGTTGAATTACTATGAATTTTAGAAGTTTTAACTATTTTCTGGAATTCTCTGAGTTATTTAAAATCCAGAAATCAATTACTGCGTCAGCGTGACGTCACAGAGGCATTAGCAGGGCTGACCAGGTCAAACCTGATGTGTGGGGGCCACATGTCAGTGACACTGGGGTTAACCCCGGGTCAAACCCGCACTGACCAGGGTTTTACTTGGCTCTGGGGCCCACTGTCAGTCTCAGGGGGAGGGGGATTAGGCTGTGGGATTAGTGCTAATTAAGCCGCCACGTCAGCCTCGCCGGAGTTCGGTCGGCGACGACCAAAACCGCGGCGGACGCTCGCCGGAAATGCTGCTCCGGCGTCCATTCGACGCGCGAATGGGTGCTGAGGGTGGCTGGCGCTCGCGCGCATCTAACAGAGCAGGTTGGAGGCCATGGGGTGGACGGAGCTCACCGGAGCAGGGCTCGCGGCGGCGAGCGGAGCTCGGCTATGCGCGGGCGGGGTGCTGCAGCTCGAGGCGAGCGAACGGGGGGTGCTAGGCAGCACCTAAAGGGCAACAGGAGCCCGCCGGAGCAACTAGCAGGAGCGGAGGGGCTCAGGGGCACGAAGCTCGCCGGCCATGGCGGACGGCGGCTTCGGGTGCTCGCGGGGCAGCGGCTACGGGGCGTGCGTGAAGAAAAAGGTGTAGGGGAGCGATTCAGTGGCTCATGGCGAGTCTTCCGGTGCAGACGGCGGGGCCGGGGAGGTGTCGGAGCGAGCGGGGCGACGAGGAGGATCTCCGGCGGCCAGCGATGGAAACAAAGACGGTGGCATCGATGCAGAGCTTCCCGGGTCGCCTGGCTCGTTGAGAACGTAGCAGGCGGCGAGGCGGAGCTCTGGGGCACGTCTGAGAGGCGAAGGGAAGGCAGTGGTCGCGGTGGCGCACGACGATGCTCTCCGATGCGCTCAGAACAGAGGGGGAGAGCGAGACAAAGGAGAGGAGAGGCATGGGGGAGAGTGAGAGGGGGTCGGGGCTTGCGTGGCGTCTCCATAGAAGGCCAGGGCGTCGACGGGGAGCGGCAAGCAGGAGCTGGCGAGGCGCGTGGCCAGCGCGGTGCGAGCACGCGCTCGTCCTTCTGTCCGGGGAGGAAGACGACAGCGAGGCTGCGGTGGTGGGTTGGGCCTAGCTGGGCCGGTCCTGTTGGGCCACCAGGTAAGCGCTAGGTAAGTGTTTTCTTATTTCCTGTTTTCTTTTTCTATCTTCTGTTTTGTATCTAAAAGAAATGTTAAAACATTGCCATAAATGCTAAAAATATTTGTGGCATCTAGATATAGTATTCCAGAGGCCCTCACCAATTCCCAACATTTTTGGAGCCATTAAAATATTTATATAATTTAAACAGCTCCAAATCAAATATTTATGCATTGATTCAAAAATCCAAAATGTGTAGCAAAAATGTGCATCACCTCTGGTTGTTGTTCCCAACATTATCCAAAGACCATGAACATTTTTGAAAAGCATTTTGGGTTCATTGAAATTCCATTTTCAATTTGAACCTATTTGAATTTGTTTTGGTGCTAGGGTTTGAAACATCCCCATTTCAACTTCATTTGAAATTTAAACATGATGCACAAGCAATCCTAGGTCATACCAGAACTAGGGATGTGACAACTTGTTTGGCACACCACCTCTCTTGGTTAATGGAACCATGTTAACTTTGGAACGTGTTATGCAAAAGCTCAAAATTATTGAAAATAAAGTTGCCACTGTGGAATTGATTGAGAATTTGGATAAAAATATCCACAACCAAATTACCCAATATGTATCTAAGGTAGGAGTTACTCTAAAAAGTTTTAAAGAAAAAGAACCCATAGTTAATGAAAGAATAGACCAAGATTCCACTAGAATTGATAAACCTGAGGGTATTATTACCAACTTATTAGGGTTCGCTTTTTCTGCCGTAAGGAATACTCCAAATCCTCCTATCACCAAAGTTGCCAAATTAATGTATGTTTCTAAAAATAAGGGTGAAACTTCTAGTAAGGAAAATGCGGATCTCAAATCCATAGGTGTTCACCCCAACTTTCTCGCTATCATTAAGGAACCTTTTGCTACAAATGATTTTCTTGATTTCTTGCCTAGGAGTTTAATCATTAATATAAATAAGGAAACTCCTAAAGGTTATAAGTGTTGTATTGAAGAATGGAATGCCAAAGATGGTAATACCTAGATCTATCCTTGCTTTTATGCCTAGCTAGGGGCGTTAAACGATAGCGCTTGTTGGGAGGCAACCCAATTTTATTTTTGTTTCTTGCTTTTTGAATCTGTTTAGTAATAAATAATTCATCTAGCCTATGTTTATATGTGGTTTTATGATTTTAATTAGTGTTTGTGCCAAGTAGAACCTTTGGGAAGACTTGGGGAAAGTCTTTGCGATCTTGCTGTAAAAAACAGAAATTTAGCGCTCACGAGATTTGCTGCCATTTTTTTACTGGAGAGTGATATTTAGTTAATTCTTTTTTCAGATGATTAATAGATAAATTCCTCATGTCTAGAAATTTATTTTAGAATTTTTGGGGTTCCATAAGTATTCTAAACCTACAGATTACTATAGACTGTTCTGTTTTTGACAGATTCTATTTCTCGTGTGTTGTTTGCTTATTTTGATGAATCTATGGCTAGTAATGGAGTTTATGAACCATAGAAAAGTTGGAATACAGTAGGTTTAACGCCAATATAAATAAAGAATGAGTTAATTACAGTACCTTGAAGTGGTGTTTTGTTTTCTTTCGCTAACGGAGCTCACGAGATTTTCTGTTAAGTTTTGTGTTGTGAACTTTTCAAGTTTTGGGTAAAGATTTGATGGATTATGGAACAAGGAGTGGCAAGAGCCTAAGCTTGGGGATGCCCAAGGCACCCCAAGGTAAAATCCAAGGACAACCAAAAGCCTAAGCTTGGGGATGCCCCGGAAGGCATCCCCTCTTTCGTCTTCGTCCATCGGTAACTTTACTTGGAGCTATATTTTTATTCACCACATGATATGTGTTTTGCTTGGAGCGTCTTGTATGATTTGAGTCTTTGTTTTTTAGTTTACCACAATCATCCTTGCTGTACACACCTTTTGAGAGAGACACACATGAATCGGAATTCATTAGAATACTCTATGTGCTTCACTTATATCTTTTGAGTTAGATAATTTTGCTCTAGTGCTTCGCTTATATATTTTAGAGCACAGCGGTGGTTCTATTTTATAGAAATAGTTGATCTCTCATGATTCACTTATATTATTTTGAGAGTCCTTTAGAACATCATGGTAATTTGCTTTGGTTATAAAATTAGTCCTAATATGATAGGCATCCAAGATTAAAACCTGAAAGTGCATTAAAAACTAAGAGAAGTTTGATACTTGATAGTTGTTTTGAGATATAAAGGTGGTAATATTAGAGGTGTGCTAGTTGGGTAATTGTGAAATTGAGAAATACTTGTGTTGAAGTTTGCGAGTCCCGTAGCATGCACGTATGGTAAACGTTGTGTGACAAATTTGAAGCATGAGCTGTTCTTTGATTGCTTTCCTTATGAGTGGTGGTCGGGGACGAGCGATGGTCTTTTCCTACCAATCTATCCCCCTAGAAGCATGCGCGTAGTGCTTGGTTTTGATGACTTGTAGATTTTTGCAATAAGTATGTGAGTTCTTTATGACTAATGTTGAGTCCATGGATTATACGCACTCTCACCCTTCCATCATTACTAGCCTCTTCGGTACCGTGCATTGCCCTTTCTCACCTTGAGAGTTGGTGCAAACTTCGCCGGTGCATCCAAACCCCGTGATATGATACGCTCTATCACACATAAGCCTCCTTATATCTTCCTCAAAACAGCCACCATACCTACCTATTATGGCATTTCCATAGCCATTCCGAGATATATTGCCATGCAACTTTCCACCGTTCCGTTTATTATGACACGCATCATCATTGTCATATTGCCTTGCATGATCATGTAGTTGACATCGTATTTGTGGCAAAGCCACCATGCTTAATTTTTCATACATGTCACTCTTGATTCATCGCATTTCCCGGTACACCACCGGAGGCATTCACAAAGAGTCATATTTTGTTCTAAGTATCGAGTTGTAATTCTTGAGTTGTAAGTAAATAAAAGTGTGATGATCATCATTAGAGCATTGTACCATGTGAGGAAAGGATGATGGAGACTATGATTCCCCCACAAGTCGGGATGAGACTCCGGACGAATAAAAAAAGAGGCCAAGAAAAAAAAGAAAAAAAAGAGAAGGCCCAAATATAAAAAAATGAGAGAAAAAGAGAGAAGGGACAATGTTACTATCCTTTTTCCACACTTGTGCTTCAAAGTAGCACCATGATCTTCATGATAGAGCCTCTTATTTTGTCACTTTCATATACTAGTGGGAATTTTTCATTATAGAACTTGGCTTGTATATTCCAACGATGGGCTTCCTCAAATGCCCTAGGTCTTCGTGAGCAAGCAAGTTGGATGCACACCCACTTAGTTTCTTTGATGAGCTTTCATATATTTATAGCTCTAGTGCATTCGTTGCATGGCAATCCGTACTCCTTGCATTGACATCAATCGGTGGGCATCTCCATAGCCCATTGATTAGCCGCGTTAATGTGAGATTTTCTCATTTTTTGTCTTCTCACACAACCTCAATCATTATATTGTATTCCACCCATAGTGCTATGTCCATGGCTCGCGCTCATATATTGCGTAAAAGTTGAAAGAGTTTGAAAAGGCTAAGTATGAAACAATTGCTTGGCTTGTCATCGGGGTTGTGCATGATGAGAGCATTTTGTGTGACGAAAATGAAGCATGGACAAACTATATGATTTTGTAGGGATAAGCTTTCTTTGGCTATGTTATTTTGATAAGACATAATTGCTTGGTTAGCATGCTTGAAGTACTATTATTTTTATGTCAACATTAAACTTTTATCTTGAATCTTTCGGATCTGAACATTCATGCCACAATAAAGAAAATTACATTGAAGAATATGCTAGAAAGCATTCCACATCAAAAATTCTGTTTTTTTTTATCATTTACCTACTCGAGGATGAGCAGGAATTAAGCTTGGGGATGCTTGGTACGTCTGATAACCCACAAGTATAGGGGATCACAACAGTTTTCGAAGGTAGAGTATTCAACCCAAATTTATCGAGTCGACACAAGGGGAGCCAAAGAATATTCTCAAGTATTAGCAGCTGAGTTGTGAATTCAACCACACCTGGAAACTTAATATCTACAGCAAAGTGTTTAGTAGCAAAGTAATATGATAATAGTGGTAATGGTAGCAAAAGTAATATTTTTGGGTTTTGTAGTGATTGTAACAATAGCAACGGAAAAGTAAATAAGCGAAGAACAATATATGAAAAGCTTGTAGGCATTGGATTAGTGATGGAGAATTATGTCGGATGCGATTGATCATGCAACAGTTATAACATAGGGTGGCACAGAACTAGCTCCAGTTCATCAATGTAATGTAGGCATGTATTCCGAATATAGTCATACGTGCTTATGGAAAAGAACTTGCATGACATCTTTTGTCCTACCCTCCTGTGGTAGCGGGGTCCTATTGGAAACTAAGGGATATTAGGGCCTCCTTTTAATAGAGTATTGGACCAAAGCATTAACACATAGTGAATACATGAACTCCTCAAACTACGGTCATCACCGGTAATGATCCCGATTATTGTCACTTCGGGGTTAACGGATCATAACACATAATAGGTGACTATAGACTTGCAAGATAGGATCAAGAAATCTCATATATTGATGAAAACATAATAGGTTCAGATCTGAAATCATGGTACTCGGGCCCTAGTGACAAGCATTAAGCATAGCAAAGTCATAGCAACATCAATCTCAGAACATAGTGGATACTAGGGATCAAACCCTAACAAAACTAACCCGATTACATGATAAATCTTATCCAACCCATCACCGTCCAGCAAGCCTACAATGGAATTACTCACGCACGGCGGTGAGCATCATGAAATTGGTGATGGAGGAAGGTTGATGATGACGATGGCGACGGATTCCCCTCTTCGGAGCCCCGAACGGACTCCAGATCAGCCCTCCCAAGAAGGTTTAGGGCTTGGCGGTGGCTCCGTATCGTAAAACATGATGAATCCTTCTCTCTGATTTTTTCTCCCCAAACACGAATATATGGAGTTGGAGTTGAGGCCGGTGGAGCGTTAGGGGGCCCACGAGGCAGGGGCGCGCCCAGGGGGGGTAGGCGCGCCCCCACCCTCGTGGACAGGGTGTGGGCCCCCTGACGTGGATTCTTCTTCTAGTATTTTTTATACATTCCAAAAATAATCTCCTTTGATTTTCAGGTCATTCTGAGAACTTTTATTTTTGCACAAAAATAACACCATGGCAATTCTGCTGAAAACAGCGTCAGTCCGGGTTAGTTCCATTCAAATCATGCAAGTTAGAGTCCAAAACAAGGGCAAAAGTGTTTAGGAAAGTAGATACGACGGAGACGTATCAACTCCCCCAAGCTTAAACCTTTGCTTGTCCTCAAGCAATTCAGTTGATAAGCTGAAAGTGATAAAGAAAAACTTTTACAAACTCTGTTTGCTCTTGTTGTTGTAAATATGTAAAGCCAGTGTTCAAGTTTTAAGCAAAGATTATGAACTAACCATATTCACAATAATATTTAGGTCTCATGTTTACTCATATCAATGGCATAATCAGCTAGCGAGCAATAATAACAAATCTCGGATGACAACACTTTCTCAAAACAATCATGATATTATATAACAAGATGGTATCTCGCTAGACCTTTCTGAGACTGCAAAACATAAATGCAGAGCACCTTTAAAAATAAAGGACTGACTAGACACTGTAATTCATGGTAAAAGAGATCCAGTCACGGCCATACTCAATGTAAACTAACAGTAATGGATGCAAATGACAGCGGTGCTCTCCAACTAGTGCTTTTTAATAAGAGGATGATGACTCAACATAAAAGTAAATGGATAGGCCCTTCGCTGAGGGAAGCATGGATTTGTAGAGGTGCCAGAGCTTGGTTTTGAAATAGATATGAATAATATTTTGAGCGGTATACTTTCATTGTCAACATAACAACTGAGAGATCTCGATATATTCCATGCTACACACATTATAGGCGGTTCCCAAGTAGAATGGTAAAGTTTATACTCCCCCACCACCAACAAGCATCAATCCATGGCTTGCCCGAAACAACGGGTGCCTCCAACTAAGAACAATCCCGGGGGAGTTTTGTTTGCAATTATTTTGATTTGATTTGCTTAAAGCATGGGACTGGGCATCCCGGTGACCAGCCATTTTCTCGTGAGTGAGGAGCAGACTCCACTCCTCTTGAGAATAACCCGCCTAGCATGGAGGATACAGACAACCCTAGTTGATACATGAGCTATTCGAGCATACAAAACAGAATGTTTATTTGAAGGTTTAGAGTTTGGCACATACAAATTTACTTGGAATGACAGGTAGATACCGTATATAGGTAGGTATGGTGGACTCATATGGAACAATTTTGGGGTTTATGAAGTTGGATGCACAAGCAGTATTCCCGCTTAGTACAAGTGAAGGCTAGAAAAAGACTGGGAAGCGACCAGCTAGAGAGCGACAGCAGTCATGAACATGCATTAGAATTAATCAACACCGAATGCAAGCATGAGTAGGACATAATTCACCATGAACATAAATATCGTAGAGGCTATGTTGATTTTGTTTCAACTACATGCGTGAACATGTGCCAAGTCAAGCCACTCGAATCGTTCAAAGGAGGATACCACCCTATCATACCACATCACAACCATTTTAATAGCATGTTGGCACACAAGGCAAACCATTATAAGCTCCTAGCTAATTAAGCATGGCATAAGCAACTACAATATCTAATTGTCATTGCAAATATGTTTCTTTCATAATAGGATGAATCAGGAATGATGAACTAATCATATTTACAAAAATAAGAGAGGTCGAGTTCATACCAGCTTTTCTCATCTCAATAAGTTCATCATATAATCATCATTATTGCCTTTCACTTGCACGACCAAATAGTGTGGATAATAATAAGAGTGTACGTGCATTGGACTAAGTAGGAATCTGCAAGCATTCAATTCAAGAGAGAAGACAAGATAATATGGGCTCTTTGTTAGATCAACAATAATGCATATGATAGCCACTCAACATTTTCATTATGGTCTTCTCCTCTCGACCCCAAAGGAAAGAAAAGAAACAAAATTATTTACACGGGTGTCGTGGATTTGTCACGGCAGATGTCCTGGTGTGAGGACTTAGTCGTGAGGCCAACGCATCTATGTGGTAGCTTGAGAGGGGTTGAGCGGAATCGAGAGACGGAACGTAAGACAAGGGTTTAGACAGCTTCGGGCCCCGGGAAACATCATCCGGTAACAACCCTATGTGCTGTTTGAGGCTATGTCTCATTATGATCATGAGGAAGTCGCCGTAAACCGGCTCTCCCAGTTAACCCTAACCCTTAAGATTGTTTCTCCTTACTTGTCCCTCTTTGGGGAGCCCTGCCCCTCCTTATATATGTTGAAGGGGCGGGTTACATGTAGAGTCCAACTCGGACTTAAGACTTAACTATTATGACTTCTCTTCTTGGGCTTCATAACATCTCGGGCTTCATAACTCATGGCAACCCAGTTACCACTGCCTGCCGGGAGTTAACTGGTGCCGGTTTAAGATAGTTTGCCGGGAGTTAACTGGTGCCGGTTTAAGAATGTCTATTGAGTTATCATCTGACTTAACTCCTGTCTTAACTGTCAGCCGGTTTAATAACCTGCCGGTTTACCGTCTGAGTTAACTGTCTGTTTTACCTGTCTGTCTTAACTGTTAGCCGGTTTAACAACCTGCCAGTTTACCGTCTGACTTAACACAACCGGTTTACCACCTGCCTTAACACCTGCCAGTTTACTAATTAAGTCCCAACCGTGTTATAACTCCGGCCGGATCATACCGCGGGGTATATCCCCGACATTAGCCCCTAGTTTAATTTGGATTTATCCATGTTAAACTGATCTTGATTATCCTTAAGTCCTTGTCACTTCCTTCTTCTATAAAATCCGAGTCAATAGACCAACTTCATAATCAATTTGCTGACATTGGTTTGTCACAGAGAAATATTCTGAAGAATAACTCCTTTGACTTCAGCTCCCAATGCTTAACAAAAATATTGGCCTT
This sequence comes from Triticum urartu, assembly GCF_056163025.1. NCBI lineage: Eukaryota > Viridiplantae > Streptophyta > Magnoliopsida > Poales > Poaceae > Triticum > Triticum urartu. The sequence continues at coordinate 105,496,384 of NC_141875.1, read as the reverse complement.
TGAAATACTCATTTGATCTTCAGCCGGTTTAAGAATGTATAACTTGCCGGTTTAAGAATGTAAAACTTTACCGGTTTACCATTGCCAAAATTGCCGGTTTAAGAATATTGATGGCACCGGATCAGAACTGTTTGTTAACATCAGTTTTGAAAATATACCTCTTATATGCCTATCACTTGTAGCCCCCAAGTCTTAAGAAGGTAGCATAGCAACAGCATAAGACTTGCTTCAATATGAATGCCACAAGCTTGAAGAAATCCAGTTTGTTCATCTCAATCACCAGTCAGAACTGAGTATTCCACATATATAGCCCCCAAGTGCCGGGTTGTTCTGCTTGCAGCAACTTGGGACTTGTAATTGCCTGATGCCCATAAAAACTTCAACCAGTGTAGCCCCCAAGGGCCGGGTCATTATGCAATAAGGAGCAGGGACTTTATAGATATGCTCATGTAGACTTGAACAACAACGTGTAGCCCCCAAGGGCCGGCTTAGTAAGCTAATATTGAGCTGGGACTTTATATATACTTCATTGAGAATAACATTATATAATGTAACCCCCCTCATGGGGCTTGAACCCACGTCCACAAGGTTGAGAGCTTTGTGCTTTACCAACTGAGCAGTGGATCCTTCAATAATAGATGAAAATTTGTGTACCTTGAATTGTTGACAGGAGCAATTGGTAGCCCCCAAGGGCCGGCTCATTATGATGTGATGAGTCGGGTCCTCAATAAGTGAGCAAACAATGACTTTGCATTAGCCCCCAAGTGTCATGGTGCATGCTTGCAGCGACATGAGACTTGTGTATTTGATGTAATCCCAACTTGAATAATGTAGCCCCCAAGTGCTGGGTCGTAAGCCTGCAGCGACTCGGGACTATTCATTCCATTGCAGAATAAATCATATCCATTGATAAAATAATAGTCATTGCGCTAAAGCGACTTTGAAAACCTCAGTCATAATATTGGTTATTGATAACCATAAGAAAACATTCAGCCGTGTTGGCTATTAAAGATTTTGAATAATAGAACCTGGTTTGAAAACCGATTTCTGTCATATAAACCGGTATATCCATGCACATATGATACATGCTATGATGATGTAATGATGATGTATGATGTAATATATGATGATGTATATGTATGATCAAGAGGGTTTAAGCTATGGTTCGGATACGACCAGAGCCCCCATGTAGTCATAATTATGGCATTGTGCCGATCAAGAGGTGTAGCTATGGTTCGAATACAACCAAGCCCCCAAGTGATTTCCCTAGTGCCCTTATGTTTATCAAGAGGTGTAACTATGGTTCGAACCCATAGCCCCCAAGTGATTTTCCTGGTGGCCTTATGCCTATCAAGAGGTGTAGCTATGGTTTGGATACGACCAAGCCCCCAAGTGATTTCCCTAGTGCCCTTATGCTGATCAAGAGGGTATAAGCTATGGTTCGGATACGACCAGAGCCCCCAAGTGATTTCCCTGGTGGCTTTTAGCCTATCAAGAGGTGTGACTATGGTTCGAACATAGCCCCCAAGTGATATTGTGAGCTGTGCTCAAGGGATACCCATGTTTGAGCTGTGCTGTGCAGCAGACTCTCTTTGGCCCCTTATGATAATATTGGCTTGATAGCCAGATTACCGAAGTAACCAGAGCTGTGCTCTTATGATAATATTGGCTTGATAGCCGGATCAAGAGGGTAGTAAGACTACGTTCTCTTTGGTGAATACACCTATGTTTGAACAGGAAGCCCCAAATGATATTGTGAGCTGTGCTCAAGGGGTACCTATGTTTGAGCTGTGCTTTTGCAACAGACTCTCTTTGGTCCCTTTAATTTTTCCTGAAAACTCGAACTTGCGAGAGATTATTCTTTTTGAACCGGAAATTCTTAAATCGGATACTGAGAACTTCAAAGCTTTGTGGGAGATAGCGTTCCCTTGAACCGGATTTTAAACCGGAATCTTCATTTTCAGCCGAAAATTTTCTGACGGCCTTTAAGCTCGAACTTGCGAGAAGTTAATTCTTTGTTGAACCGGACATTTTTAAACCGGATTTGAACCTGATACTAAGGGCTTCAGCGCTGTGTGGGAAACGGGATTTCCCTTAAACCGGACTATAAATCGGTAGCATCATTGTGAGCCGGAATATTTCTGACGGCCTTTAAATTTTCATGAACATAACAGTAGCCTTCGGGACCGTGTTTCCCTTCAACATCCCGGGGCACTTGAATTTGCTGACACCGGCAAGACTTGCTACGTCTTATCATCATAACCCGCGAGTTTTAGGATGACTCAAGGAGTTGTCTTGAGATTCTCCGTACTTGACCATAGTAGAAGGTATATGTCATCGGTGTTAATAACGCGATGTAAATCCACAGAAGGTTGAGGTGACTGCGGTGGGTTATAAATGATCCCGTATGAGCCGTGTCAGCAACTCGGCCAATGGTTCCTTCCAACTGGCTGTTTGAAGTTGACCAAACTGTAGTGGCAGCGATTTGTGCGCATGTCCATTGATCCATCCAGTGCAAACGTCAGCTGAATGATAATCTGCCTCCAATGTATTGGAAGAAAAACCGGGCTACCCAAGCTGTGACTTGCTCATACTCAATAAATAGCTCATGCAAACAGGTGCGGCTCGGTGTGTTGATGTAGACCGGGCCGCAAAGGTGGTAGCATAAGCACTTCTTTTGAGCATGGCGGCATGGATAAATATTAGTGAAAAATGATGATGCTATGCACTCCATATCCGCGATATAACTCCACTTCGGTGGTGAATAATTGTCCTGATGTATTTGGATGACAGATGATCTTGTCGTCTCTGCCATGATCATGGAACAAAAGATATTAAAAGAAGGACAATTGTTCTCGGAGGAACTTAAAATATATTGAGAAAATAAATAAGGCGGATAGCACCTGGTCTTTTCTTGGGACATCGCGCCAGTCATGTCCGTCGTCGGTTTTCAATTGATCTGAATTATACTACTTCCATGATTTTTTTGTCTTGACGTAATGATAAATCGGCAGTATTATGCTTTTAGTCTTTTGAGATGTAATCCAGCAGCTGTATCTCGATAGACCGCGCACAGTGTAGTAGGAGTAGTATGTAACGGCAAACAAGCATACGCAACAGTGAGTACTTATACAGTAAGAACAATTGCTAGCAGATTGCCAGATTTCTTCTTGCTTCAACTGACTTTTGACTTTGATCTACTGCGAATTTAATAGTGGTACTTGCTTGCTGGGACCCCTGTTCCATTATTGTAAGCATATTGGTTTTTGAACCGTCATGCATGCATGCGTTCCCCAGGATTACCCTCCGGGCCTTGCATACCTTGAAACCATCGATGTTGTAGTAATTGAAACCAAAAAACCGTCGCAACCCACATGTGTCTGGATGTCATACTTTCAGGTGAGGTGGGTCGAGCGCGACGCAGCGGGTCAAGCGCCGGGTTGTCAGCAGCATCTTGGCGGTTCACAGCGTTGGGCGGTTTAGAAGTAGAAGCGGCCGGTCCAACTTGACTCAATGGTTGCGGGGGTAGCTTCCAGCGGAAGTAGCACATGCGAGCTGAGGCACCGGTGGGTTTGTAAGTAATTACGCAGTCTGAAGCGAAGCAAAGCAGGGCGGCAAGCCAGCCCAAGGTACTCAGCAGCTGGCAAAGCAGTGATGGTATAGAAGCAACAAAGGGTGGCGACTCGGCAAACGGCACCGGCGACTCACGGCACCGGCGGTTTAAAAGCAGGGGCGTCACAAGGCCATGGCGGCCTATAGTGGAGGCGAAGCAAACCTGCGGCAGTGCAGACAGGCGTAAAGCGGCGGCTCAACCCGCCGGCAACTTAAAGCGGCGGGGCGCGCGTAGACGGCTCAAGGCGCGACCACAACCTCAACAGCAGATACGAGGCGGGCCGCATAGCTCTGGTGACTCAAGGAAGCAGCGCTTTGAAGCGGCTTCAATCCCGGTGACCCGAAACAGCGGCTCAGCGTGGCCAGCCCGAGGTAGAGTGAAGCGGGCCGGTTCATCGAGAATGCCGAGGCGAAGGAAGGCCGCGGGTATGGCAGAGGCGGGCTGCTGGCTCGACGGGCGGCCCGGATCCCGGTGACTTGAAGACCCGGGTGTGCCTCTCAGCGGCGGCGGCAGCAGGTGCTTAAGGCGAACGCGCCACAGGAGCAGAGTCGAGGATGGCAGGCTTGAGGCAAGCACGTCGTTGCCGCAGAGTTGAGGCGGAGGGCGGCTCGGACGGTAGTTGATGCAGGTCGGTGAAGGCGCAAGGGAGCCGTTGACTTCAGTGGAAATAAGTCCACGGCGACAGCTTGATAAGGTGCAAAGCGGCAGTTCAACGGAACCCAATAGAGGTGAGCTCAGCGGACTCCGTGGTGATGGCAACTTGGGGCCGCGGCCATGGAGGCAAGCAGAGGCATGCTCGGCGGTGACAGGCGGCTCTCTGCCGAGAGACGAGGCCGCAGGCGGCTTGGTAGAGCCGGCGGTTCAGAGGCGGACGTTTGTGATCACGCGGTAGAGTGGTGAGGCAAGCCCGCGGCAGCGGAGGTTGGTGACAGCAGAAGCGGCGGCGGCTGATGGCGACGGAGGCCTAGTCCACGTCCATGCCTGGGTCATATCCGCCTTACTTTGAATGATAACAAACCGGCGGCGAGGTGTACCCCGCCGATGTGGGTGGCTCAATAGCAGCTGAGGTGGCGACTTGTGGTTGTGGCTCGGGACGGAGGCGGATGCAGGGCGAGGCGCGGCGGCCTGAGGCAGAGGCGGATCCGGCGCGGTTGTGGCCTTATCCATGTCCGGGTCGTTGGCACTCCTTTTATTTTTTATTACGCTTGAGCAATCCGGTTTAGATCCGTTTATTCTTCTATGTATAGCAACCTTTACCAGCAGTAATATGCCTCGGTGAACGCGACATCTGATGGAAAAAACAAAGACCGGACTAATACTCTGTACTAGTGCCTCCACATGTCATAGTGGATAATGGTGCAGCAGTTGATGACTTGATTTTTGTCTTCACGCACAAAGCAGCAGATTGATGTTTGCCTCGGGACTTGATTCCCTCGTGAGTGGCAGCCACTATGGATGATATGTACAGAACAAGGGTAGTTGCAACGCGGCGGAACAACAGGGATGGGTGATAAATCGACTGTGGCAACTCAACGGAATTTGTAGTCGGACGGATCACTTGAACTCTAGTTGGCCTCGGAGTAGTAACGTAGCAGACAAATCACCTCGTGCAGCTGGGACTTGGCGGATTGAGACGATGTGATGGCGTCGCAAACAGCCTTTCAAACCGGCTCTTTTTCATTCGGAAAATTGCGAGCTCTTCGATCCCTAGGAAAAATCCCTCCAAAAACTCAACACCACCCTGCGCAGGCCCCACGGTGGGCGCCAACTGTCGTGGATTTGTCACAGCAGATGTCCTAGTGTGAGGATTTAGCCGTGAGACCAACACATCTATGTGGTAGCTTGAGAGGGGTTGAGCGGAATCGAGAGACGCAACGTAAGACAAGGGTTTAGACAGCTTCGGGCCCCGGGAAACATCATCCGGTAACAACCCTACGTGCTGTTTGAGGCTATGTCTCATTATGATCATGAGGAAGTCGCCGTAAACTGGCTCTCCCAGTTAACCCCAACCCTTAAGATTGTTTCTCCTTACTTGTCCCTCTTTGGGGAGCCCTGCCCCTCCTTATATATGTTGAAGGGGCGGGTTACATGTAGAGTCCAACTCGGACTTAAGACTTAACTATTGTGACTTCTCTTCTTGGGATTCTTAACATCTTGGGCTTCATAATGTCTCGGGCTTCATAACTCCTGGAAACCCAGTTACCACTTCCTGCCGGGAGTTAACTGGTGCCGGTTTAAGATAGTCTGCCGGGAGTTAACTGGTGCCGGTTTAAGATGGTCTACCATTTTAAGAATGTCTGCTGAGTTATCATCTGACTTAACTCCTGTCTTAACTGTCACCCGGTTTAACAACCTGCCGGTTTACCGTCTGAGTTAACTGTCTGTTTTACCTGTCTGTCTTAACTGTCAGCCGGTTTAACAACCTGCCGGTTTACCGTCTGACTTAACACAATCGGTTTACCACCTGCCTTAACACCCGCCGGTTTACTAATTCCCAGCCGGGTTATAACTCCGGCCGGATCATACCGTGGGGTATATCCCCAACAACGGGAAAGCTCCCAACAAGCAAAAGAAGAACGAGAAATCTTTTTTGGTTTTCTTTTTAATTACTACTACTACAAGCATGGAAAGTAAACTAACTAAAAGCTACAACTAATTTTTTTGTTTTTCTTAAGGTTTATTAAGGCACACAAGAAGAAATCTAAAAAGGAAATAAACTATCATGGATGATACAGTGAAAAAGTATGAGCACCGACAACTAGCATGAGTGTGTGAACAAGAATGTAATGTCGGTGAGAAATACGTACTCCCCCAAGCTTAGGCTTTTAGCCTAAGTTGGTCTATGCCCATGGATGGCCTGGCGGATATCCGAAGTTGAAGCTGGGGTCGGACTGAGATGCGTCAGCTATTGCCTGACGAGCTGCAGCTTGGAGGCGAGCTGCCTCCGTCCTCCTCTCGTACTCGGTTGCCCCCTCCCTGGTTATAACATATCTCCCTTTTGCTTGAAAGTCAAAGAAGGCAGGAGCAGGGAGAGCGACGTGATAGGTGCGTCCTCTGTCAAAGATTAGTCGTAACTGGAGGAACTGATTGTTCCTCTCAACAAACTGATGACAAACCATGGCATTATAATCTAAATAAGCAGGAGGTAACTCAATATCATCTCCACATATGGGTATCTCAAGAAAAATCAGCTAAACGGGTTGCGTAAATTCCACCAAAGAAATCTCCATTAGTTTTGTTATTATGCAACCTACGTGCAACAATGGCCCCCAAGGTATATTGTCTATCTCCTAATACAACACTCTTGAGAACACTAAGATCTGGCACACACATGTGACATGCCTCATCCTTACCATTTATGCATCTACCTATAAATAGAGCAAAATAATGTATAGCAGGAAAATGAATGCTCCATATGGTAGCTTGCGTGATTTCCCTAGATCCCCCCACAGTTATACTAGCAAGAAAGTCTCTATATTCAGATTTGTGAGGTTCACTAACATTACCCCACTGTGGGAGTTTACAAGCAGTGTTAAAATCTTCTAAGTCCATGGTATAAGATTTATCATAAAGATCAAACATGAAAGTTTGAGAATTGTGTGATGATGAAAATTCAAACATTCTCACAGAGGAATCAGTGAGGTAGTGGTACTGACGGCACTTATCTGCCATGAAGCTCTCAAGGTCGGCATTACGCACATATGCTTCAAATTCCTCCTTGATTCCTGCTCGAACAATGAATTCCTCTGACGACCATTCACAAGGCCGCACTTGAGCATCCCTTGGTGGTTCATTGTCCGGCTCGTGTATTGCGGGCCTGGGTCCTTTCTTCCTTGAGGAACCACCTTGGTACATTTTCCTAAACATATTTCTTCCTCTAAAAAAATTCTGAAATTTTTAGTAACTTAAAAATAAAAGTGAACCGAACTCAACAAAATTGATAGCAACTATTCCTACAAGTGCCTAGAGGCCATATCATGCATTAAAACTACTTTTGACCACATAAATTTGACATGCAAGCTCAAGAACAAGGTCACCTAAGCAGCAAAAATTTGCAATAAATAAAGCACCAGAACAAAAACTATTTGGACCATTGGAGGAGTCACATACCAAAGAACAATCCCCCAAAGCAGTTTTGTGAATGGAGCTTTGAGCTAGGAGATCGAAAATGGCAGCAAGATGAGCTAGAACTCGTGCTTGAGCTGGTTGGTGATTTTTTTGGGAGGAAGGAGTGTGTGGTGGCTGGAATAAGTGGAGGGGACCCATGTGGGGTCCACGAGGCAGGGTGCACGCCCAGGGGGTAGGGCATGCCCTGGACCCTCGTGGGCCAGGTGCTGGCTCCCCCTGATGTGTTCTCAGTGCCAGATATTCTCAAATATTCTAGAAAAAATCATATTTAATTTTTAGGGCATTTGGAGAACTTTTATTTTCGGGGTATTTTTTTATTGCATGGATAATTCAGAAAACAGACAGAAAAAAATACTATTTTTGCTTTATTTAATATAAATAATAGAAAGTAAAAAGAGGGTACAGAGAGTTGTGTTTTCTAAATTCATCCATCTCATGCTCATCAAAAGGTATCCACTAACAAGGTTGATCAGGTCTTGTTAACAAACTCATTTCGAATAACATGAAACCGGAGAATTTTCGAATAACACTAGGTTACCTCAACGGGGATATGCATGTCCCCAACAATAAGAATATCATATTTCTTCTTGACACTAGGAAGAGGAAATTCAAAACCTCCAATAGTGATTGTTGAAATTTTTCCAATAGATTGATATTGTGGACTTGAGGTTGTTTCCTCGGAAAGTGTACCGTATGCTCATTACCATTAACATGAAAAGTGACATTGCCTTTGGTGCAATCAATAACAGCCCCTTCAGTATTCAAAAAGGGTCTTCCAAGAATAATAGAAATACTATCGTCCTCGGGAATATCAAGAATTACAAAGTCTGTTAAAATAGTAACGTTTGCAACCACAACAGGCACATCCTCACAAATACCGACAGGTATAGCAGTTGATTTGTCAGCCATTTGCAAAGATATTTCAGTAGGTGTCAACTTATTCAAATCAAGTCTACGATATAAAGAGAGAGGCATAACACTAACACTGGCTCCAAGATCACATAAAGCAGTTTTAACATAGTTTCTTTTAATGGAGAATGGTATAGTTGGTACTCTGGGATCTCCAAGTTTCTTTGGTATTCCCCCCTTGAAAGTATAATTAGGAAGCATGGTGGAAATTTTAGCTTCTGGTATCTTTCTTTTATTAGTAACAATATCTTTCATGTACTTAGCATAAGGATTCATTTTAAGCATATCAGTCAAACGCATACGCAAAAAGATAGGTCTAGTCATTTCAGCAAAGCGCTCAAAATCGTCATCATCCTTTTTCTTGGATGGTTTAGGAGGAAAAGGCATGGGTTTCTGAACCCATGGTTCTCTTTCTTTACCGTGCTTCCTAGCAACAAAGTCTCTCTTATTATAACGTTGATTCTTTGATTGTGGGCTATCAAGATCAACATCAGGTTCAATCTCTACATAATTATCATTGCTAGGTTGAGCATAAACATGAACATCATCATTAACATTATCACTAGGTTCCTGTTCATTACCAGATTGTGTTTCAGCATCAGAAATAGAAATATCATTGGGATTCTCAGGTGTGTCAATAACAGGTCCACTAGAAGCATGCAAAGTCCTATCATTTTTCTTTTTCTTCTTCTTAGAAGGACTAAGTGCATCAACATTAGTTCTCTAAGAATCTTGCTCAGTTCTCTTAGGATGGCCCTCAGGATACAAAGGTTCCTGAGTCATTTTACCACCTCTAGTCATAACTCTAACAACATTATCATTCTTATTCTTTAATTCATTGAGCAAATCATTCTGAGCATTAAGTACTTGTTCTACTTGAGTGGTAACCATAGAAGCATGTTTACTAATAAGTTTAAGTTCACCTTTAACATTACTCAGGTGTTCAAGCATATCACCATTGTGTTTCAATTGTCTACCAACATAAGCATTGAAGTTTTCCTGTTTAACCATAAAGTCATCAAACTCATCCAAGCATTGGCTAGCAAACTTAGTAAATGGAATTTCACATTTATCAAATATATAGAGAGAATTTATCTTTACTACCTGTGTCGGGTTATCAAGACCATGTATTTCTTCAATAGGTGGTAAATTTTTAACATCTTCAGCTTTAATACCTTTTTCTTTCATAGATTTCTTTGCCTCTTGCATATCTTCAGGACTGAGAAATAGAATACCCCTTTTCTTCGGAGTTAGCCTAGGAGTTGGTTCAGGAAGTGTCCAATTATTTTCATTAGTCAACATATTATTCAATAACAATTCAGCTTGATCAATAGTTCTTTCCCTGAAAATACAACCAACACAACTATCCAGGTAATCTCTGGAAGCATCACTTAGTCCATTATAAAAGATATCAAGTATTTCATTTTTCTTTAGAGGATGATCAGACAAAGCATTAAGTAATCGGAGAAGCCTCCCCCAAGCTTGTGGGAGACTCTCTTCTTCAATTTGCACAAAATTATATATTTCCCTTAAGGCAGCTTGTTTTTTATGAGCGGGGAAATATTTAGCAGAGAAGTAATAAATCATATCCTGGGGACTACGCACACAACCAGGATTACGAGAATTAAACCATGTTTTAGCATCACCCTTTAATGAGAACGGAAATAACTTAAGGATATAATAATAGCGAGTTTTCTCATCATGTGTAAACAGGGTGGCTATATCATTTAATTTAGTAAGATGTGCCATAACAGTTTCAGATTCATAGCCATAAAAAGGATCAGATTCAACCAAAGTAATTAACTCAGGATCGACAGAGAAATCATAATCCTTATCAGTAATAAAGGTAGGTGAAGTAGCAAAAGCAGGGTCATATTTCATTCTAGCATTCAAAGATTTTTCTTTAAGCTTAGCTAATAATTTCTTAAGATCAGATCTATCATTGCAAGCTAAGAAATCTCTAGCAGTTTCTTCATCCATAACATAACCCTCAGGAACAACATGCAATTCATATCTAGGGGAGAATCTTCATCATCACTTTCATCAATATTATCAGTTTCAATAATTTCATTCTCTCTAGCCCCAGCAAGTTGTTCATCAAGAAATTCACCTAGTGGCACAGTAGTATCAAGCATAGAAGTAGTTTCATCATAAATATCATGCAAAGCAGAAGTGGCATCATCAATAACATGCGACGTATCAGAATCAATAGCATGTGTGGGTGTCGCAAGTTTACTCATGACAGAAGGTGAATCAAGTGCAGAGCTAGATGGCAGTTCCTTACCTCCCCTTGTAGTTGAGGCAAAAATCTTGGTTCTTTAATCTTTCAAGTTCTTCATAGTGACTAGCAGATATAAATCCCAAGTGACTTAAAGAATAGAGTTATGCTCCCCGACAATGGTGCTAGAAAATAGTCTTGATAACCCACAAGTATAGGGGATCGCAACAGTTTTCGAGGGTAGAGCATTCAACCCAAATTTATTGATTCGACACAAGGGGAGCCAAAGAATATTCTCAAGTATTAGCAGCTAAGTTGTCAATTCAACCACACCTGGAAACTTAATATCTACAGCAAAGTGTTTAGTAGAAAAGTAATATGATAATAGTGGTAACAGTAGCAAAAGTAATATTTTTGGGTTTTGTAGTGTTTGTAACAATAGCAACGGAAAAGTAAATAAGCGAAGAACAATATATGAAAAGCTCATAGGCATTGGATCGGTGATGGAGAACTATGTAGGATGCGATCGATCATGCAACAGTTATAACATAGGGTGTGCGGTGTGGAACGACACCTATGGGATCACAAGAATCCCTACTACGGTTGTCGGGGCGCAGGGTTGCGAGGAGAACAGGGCTAGTAGACAGCACAAGGATCGTTTACCCAGGTTCGGGCCGCAAGGATGCGTAAAACCCTAGTCCTGCTTTGGTGGGTGTATTTCTGAGAGTTCTTGAGCTCTCGAACTAGTTGTGGTCAGCGTGTGGTTCCAAAGGGCCGAATCCCTCTCCTCATCGCCTCGGGCCTCCTTTTATAGGAAAAAGGGGTTGCCACAGTGGCACACATGAGGTGGAAAGGTCTACAGTTGCACGAGGTTATCCCTCGTATTACAAGACAAGGTGCATTTAATGCATCGCTTAGGTGTCCTCTTGCTTTATCGGGGACGGGGGCGAGGCCTGTCCCGTCCGTTGCCATTCTCCTCGCTTCGACACGCACCTCGGCCAGGGATGCGTGCGGTGCCATGTAGGTAGGCAGCTGAGTTGGCGCGGTGGTGGAGCATTCACGAAGATCTGCATGCCGCCACGCAGGCGCTTGATGAGTTGGCCTAGGAGCTGCATGTTGCCACGCAGGTGCCCGCCCAGCTGGTTGGGCTGGCAGCTGCATGTGAATTGCGGTGGAAGCTTGGTTGACGTGGGCTTGGCGGTGGCCTTGCCGATGTCTTTGGTGAGGGCCTTGCTGGGTGACCCAGCAAGGGTCTCGCCGTGGCGTGTTGTCGTCCCCGGCAAGGATCTTGCCGGGGTTTTGGTGGCCTTCCTTGGCAAGGATCTTGCCGAGAATCGCCGTCTTCTAATCTGATCTTGAATATTTCTTCACAAAGATCTACATGCCACCACAGGGGCGCCTTCCCGAGCCCTGGACCCACGCTGATGATGGCACTGGGGGCCGTGGGCTCAAGGGTGGCTCACTCTGTTTGGTGCGGGGCGAGCTATCCCGGCAAGAGTCTTGCCGGGGCCGCTGAGGCCACCTGGCAAGGGTCTTGCCGGGGGAAGTTGCTTCGTCCCTGTGCTCTTTGTGGTCTTGGCCTTGGCGTTTCTTTGATTGTCTTGGGCTTCGATCTTACCGTGGCTCACCTCCCTCGTTCTACTTGGTGTGGCCATGGGCGCGACTCTGACTGCCCGTGCAAAGGGGTACAAAGATGCGCCCCTATTTTTTTACACCGAAAGGAGCCCCCGGGCCTGGGCCACACATAACTGCGACGCGTTGTTGGGCCAGGCCCAAAACGGTGCGCGGGCAGGTGGGGCGGTTTTTACCATGGTAAGATTCTTCGCGTGCTCCGCCTCCCACAACCCGCGCGCGTGGCGCGGCATGGAGGGGTGTGTGTGACGTGGGCGGCATGCGTGGGACGGTTTCCACACGCATGCGTCAAGTCACAGTAAATGGGCAGCGCGCCTCGCGGCTTCCCCATAAAAAGGGATAACCGCGGGCGCACTGTTCCTTTTACCCTCCGCGCAACCCCAATCTCGGAAACCTCCGTCTGCCTTCCTCTTCTTCCTTAAGCTTCGTCCCCGCTTGCCGTCGTTGCGCTTCCGCTGCCCTCTCTCCTGCCCTCCTCCCCCAGTCGCCATGGCGCCAAAATCCACCAAGGGCAAGGGAGTGGCCAAGGACACTGGAGCCACGGAGCCGCCGGAGAGTGCGCTGGCGGTGCAGCGGACGCAGTCCGCCTTCTTCCCCTCGACGGTCGACGTGTTCGAGCTTCGGGACTCCTTCAGGCCCCTGTGGGGAGTGAAAACGGAGGGAGAGAATTCGGGGCATCCGTCCACGTGCGTCATCCCCGCCAACTGCGCCGAGGCTGCCCCAAATCGGTACCCCTTCTTTGTTGATTATTTTTCTTGCGGGCTCTGTCGTCCCTTCTCCGATTTCTTCAGCGACATCATGCACACCTTCGGCTTCCACTTCCTGGATTTTACTTCAAATGCGGTGGCGTGCATGGCCCTTTTTGCGCACCTCTGCAAAGGCTTTGCCGGGGTGCACCCCAACACGGCGCTCTTCTGCCATTACTTCTTCCCTCGGATCCTAACGGGAGGTGCCATCTCGGGGTGCATCGCCTAGATCCCAAAATCCAAGGGAGCGTACCCGGACGACGCCATGAAGGAGAGGTGGGAAGAATGGCGGGGCCGGTGGTGCTGGATCAAAGAGAAGGAACCGCTGGCGTTCTGCAAAGTTCGCCGGGCACCGCCAGTTTGTGGAAGTGATTGGAGCGACGTCGACGCCAACGACGGAAAGCTCACGGTCGCCACCACCAGGATTCTCTGGCTTACCCAGGCTGGGCTCACCCTTGAGATGATCGGGGCGTCCGTCGCCTGATCGCTCCTCTGCATAGCAAGGGGAGGCTAGCCTGGCTCTTCACGAACCCCACCGACATCATGCGGCTCCGCCTTGGCCTCGACCACAACTTCACAGTGATGGCGCACGCCCATTTATGCCAGCGGATCTTCCAGCTTGACGTGGGCCGTGATGGTGAGGTCGAGCAGACCGACAAGGTTGCGAGGGCCGCCGCGAAGGCCGGCAAGGTCCTCAAGGGGCCTCTGTTCAAGCTGCCGACAGGGGTGGTCCCAATGTGCAACAACTCGCGTCGGTTCGAGATCATCGCCATGATGCCGGACTGCAACGCGCACGGCCCCGTCCCGAGCTGGGAGGAGCCGAAGGACGCTGAAGTGCAGCAGTTCTTCGACACCCTGCACAAGGTGTATGTCAACGCCGACGCCGAGCGGTTGCTTGTCCAGGACACCTCCCAGGCGGAGCTGGACTACATCGCCACCAGGGCGAGGGAGGCGCAACTTGCCAGGGAGGCCGGCAATGCTGGCAGAGTGGAGGACAAGGCCGCGACCGCCGCGGTGGAGGAGGAGCTTGCCCGGTGGGCGGTGGCCGCTGGGGAAGCCAACAACACCGGCACCGAGGCTCCTTTGGTTTAAGATGTGACCGGCGGGTCGTCGCAGGAGGAGGCCGAGACTGCAGAGCCGACGCCACCTACGGGGAGGGGGCGAGTCCTGTGGCGGGCCAGTTCCGGTGAGCCGGTCCGGCCCGGCAGGGCTGCGCGGTCACAGCTGACCTTGGAGGAACCCGGGCGCCATACGAGGGCCGCGGCGGTAAAGAAGCCGGCGAAGGCCGCGGTGAAGAAGAAGATAGTTGCCCCTTCTTCGTCCATGCGTGCCCAGACACCACCTCCTTCTCCTCCTCCGACGAATGTTGATATGGAGGTTACTTTTGATTGTGGATCCCTCAGCCCGAGGAGGAAGAGGAAGACAACAGAGGAGGAGGCGGACGACGAGTAAGTATTTGGTTCCTTTTTGTTATCTCTGCCTCCTCAATCTGCGTTGCTTGTCTTGACTTGTTTTCATCTTTGCAGGGACGGGGAGACGCTGGCCCAGAGAGCGAAGAGGGCCAAGGTCTCGGCAGGTGGCAAGCCCCCAGCTGGTACTTAAGGGGTGCCATTGGTGGTGTTGAGCAGCCCGGACAGCAGCTCCTGGCAGAGCCCCCAGCGTAAGTTCGTCACTCTTCTCCCGTCGACATGTGTCAGGGGCACGACACCTTGGTGCTGACCTTGTCAGGTACGCAGGAGGAGAGAAGCAGCAGGAGGAGCCATAGAGGTCTACTCCCAACACGCCGCCCCCATCGACCGTGCCGCTCCGGGGGCGTCCCCGGCAAGGGCGCCAGGCACCGGGCCCACGCACATGGAGGAGGAGGAGGAGAACTTGGGCGCCGGCGGCTTTGCCTCGACGCCAAATGTTGGCGGGGAGGGGGCTTCCGTTTCCCAGCCAGGTACTGGCACAGGTAAGTCGTTTGTCGTTCGTCCCTTCTTCCCCCTTTTTTTGGCTCCTGGTCATGGCCTTGCCTCACCCCCTTCTTCGACGCCCAGATTCCTCCTCGGTGAACCCAGAGGACGTGGACGCCGTCATTGAGGGCGTCGCCAAGGCCGCCGGGGCGGACGTCGAGAGGATCGCCGCCGAGGAGGCTGCCAAAGACACTGCCGAGGATGCCGCCGAGGGGCCCACCGGGGAGGACGAGAAGGCTGCCGCTAAGGAGGCCGGCAAGGGGCCTGCCGGGGAAGCCGGCCGGACTATTGCCGAGGAGGAGGAGGAGGCTGGTGACCAGCCTTACTCCTCTGCTGCTTCCAACTCCGGCAAGTACCTGAGGGTGAGTGACGATTTGTTCGTCCACCTTCCAGGCGCGTCGAGCACCAGGACACCCATTGAGGGAGAGGTGTTCGACGACGAGGTGCTTGCCGCTGCCAGGTTTGAAGTCGTCGACGAGCCGATCATTGGCGGCGACAGCTCGCAGGAAGAGCAGCTCCTCCATGCCATGGGCGCCAGCTTCCGGAAGCTCCAGGCGCTCCACCGTGCCCGCCTGGAGAAGGCTAAGTCTAGGACGGCGGTGGTGGAGAAGGCAGAGGCGGACCTCCAGAAGCGCATCGCCGAGGCGCAGGACTGGTTCCGTGAGGCCCACAAGGAGCTCAAGGCGGCCCTGGGTGAGCAGGCCAAGCACGACGTGGAGCTCACCATGAAGCTTGCCAACGTCGAGAAAGCTCAGGAGGCGGCGAAGAACTTGGCCGAGGCCACTGAAGCCGCTCGGACCTAGCGCGAGGCCGCGCTGAACTCCCAGGAGGAGGACCTCATTGTGCGCGAGGAGAAGCTTGCAACCATGCTTCATGGCAAGGATGCAGAGGTGGAGAAGCTTGTCTTGCAGCGGACCAGCGAGCTGGAGCAGAGGCACAAGGAGGCACTCAATGCCCAGGCCCAGGTTCACGCCGGCAAGGTGGAGGAGCTGGAGGCAGAGTGTGACATGCTGAAGGAGCATGCCCTGAAGCTGTCCCAGGTGAAGGACACGCTCAACAGTGCCCTGACAGAGGCGCAGGGCGCGGTCGTCAGCAAGGCGGGGAAGCTCTCCGAGGCCAACAACTCCATCAAAGACCTCAAGCTGAAGCTGGAGGGTCTCGAGAAGGTGCTGTCGGAGGCCACAACTCGAGAGGGGACCCTGGCCAAGGAACTGGAGGCCGAGAAGCTGTTGAAGAAGAACGAGGGCCTCAACTTCGCGGACCACGTGGAGGGCGAGAACCGTTGGCTTGATCGCCTTGCACCGTCGCCAACCAGGCCGCCGCGCAGCTGGCCATCATAGGGATGCCGGACGTGAGGTATGTCCCGGAGCAGAGCATGAGCACCAATTGCAGCCTGACCATGTTCTTTGAGAAGGTCGTCGGTGCTCTGGAGTGGCTCCACGCCAACCAGGCGGCCTCACTGGCTGACGAGTCCCGGAGGTTTTGCCAGGGTGCCATGACCAAGGTTCTCACCAAGGTGGCGCACTAGTACCCCGACCTCGACTTTGACGCCGCGCTGGAGAGCTTGCCGGAGGGAACCGACCTTGCGCCGCTTAGGGAGCGCAACGAGCCCATCATCAGCCGAGTCGGCGGAATTCAGAGGGTGGAGGGCCAACGCCGGGATTAGGCATCCCGTTCTTTTTTATCGCCGCTGCAGGTTCACAACCAAGACAATTTCTATCTCTAGTTAGAACCACAGCAACAATTTGATGTAACATAACTCTGCAACACTTTTTAGTATCATGCATGTTATTTTCCTATTCGATTTTTCCTTGTATGTCCACCCTACGTAACTAGGTAGGCTTGCCGGCGCATAAACCCAGGGCAGCGTCGTGGGGATGGATCCCCATTGGCCTGCCGGGTGTGCTTGCTGCCGGGCAAACCACCTTACCACCCTTAGCGCGGCCGCCCGAACTATCGAGTTTGACTCGAGTCACAGTCAGGAGCGTTGCCAGGTGTGGAAAGCTACCCCGCCACTCTTGGCGCGGCATCTTTGAGCTGTTGAGCGGACTCAAAACAGAACAAAGGCGTTGCCAATCGTGGGCCCCCCCTTGCGTGCAGGTTTCCCATACATAGGATAGATCTCCGAGGACGATAACCTTAAGTGTAGGTGGAAATAACCCAAGGATCTGAATGACTTAGCTTTTCTGTCGCCGAGACGGCGTCGTTCCTCCAGCTGCCTTCTTCCCAGAAACCGAAAGCGATGAAGAACCGCTAGGCTAACTACCAGACCAGATTCTCACAATTGCGCCCCCTACCTGGCGCGCCAAGGATGTCGGTGTGGAACGACACCCATGGGATCACAAGAATCCCTACTACGGTTGCCGGGGCACAGGGTTGCGAGGAGAGCAGGGCTAGTAGACAGCACAAGGATCGTTTACATAGGTTCGGGCCGCGAGGATGCATAAAACCCTAGTCCAGCTTTGGTGGGTGTATTTCTGAGAGTTCTTGAGCTCTCGAACTAGCTGTGGTCAGCGTGTGGTTCCAAAGAGTCGAATCCCTCTCCTCGTCACCTCGGGCCTCCTTTTATAGGAAAAAAGGGGTTGCCACAGTGGCACACATGAGGTGGAAAGGTCTACAGTGGCACGAGGTTATCCCTCGTATTATAGGACAAGGTGCATTTAATGCATCGCTTAGGTGTCCTCTTGCTTTATCGGGGACGGGGGCGAGGCCCATCCCGTCCGTCGCCACTCCTCCTTGCTTCGACACGCGCCTCGGCCAAGGATGCATGCGGTGCCATGTAGGCAGGCAGGCAGCTGAGTTGGCGCAGTGGTGGAGCCTTCACGAAGACCTACATGCCTCCACGCAGGCGCTTGATGAGTTGGCCTGGGAGCTGCATGTTGCCACGCAGGTCCCCGCCCAGCTGGTTGGGCTGGCAGCTGCATGTGAACGGTGGTGGAAGCTTGGATGACATGGGCTTGGCGGTGGCCTTAACGGTGTCTTTGGCGAGGGCCTTGCCGGGTGGCCCGGCAAGGGTCTCGCCGTGGCGTGTTGTCGTTCCCGGCAATGATCTTGCCGGGGGTCTGGTGGCCTTCCTTGGCAAGGATCTTGCCGAGAATCATCGTCTTCTAATCTGATCTTGAATATGTCTTCACAAAGATCTACATTCCACCACAGGGGTGCCTTCCCGAGCCCTGGCCCCACGCTGATGATTGCACTAGGGGCCGTGGGCTCAAGGGTGGCTCGCTCTGTTTGGTGCAGGGCGAGCTGTCCCGGCAAGAGTCTTGACGGGGCTGCTGAGGCCACCCAACAAGGGTATTGCCAGGGGAACTTGCTTCGCCCCTCTGCTCTTTGTGGTCTTGGCCTTGGCGTTGCTTTGATTGTCTTGGGCTTCGATCTTACCTTGGCTCACCTCCCTCGTTTTGCTTGGTGTGGTCGTGGGCACGGCTCTGACTGCCCATGCACAGGAAAAAGGGGTACAAAGATGCGCCCCTATTTTTGTACATCGATAGGGTGACTGATACGTCTCCCTCGTATCTACTTTTCCAAACACTTTTGCCCTTGTTTTGGACTCTAACTTGCATGATTTGAATGGAACAAACCCGGACTAACGCTGTTTTCAGCAGAATTGCCATGGTGTTATTCTTGTGCAGAAATAAAAGTTCTCAAAATGACCTGAAAATCAACGGAGATTATTTTTGGAATATATAAAAAATACTGGAAGAAGAATCCATGTCAGGGGGCCCACACCCTGTCCAAGAGAGTGGGGGGCGCGCCTACCCCCCTGGGCGCGCCCCCCGCCTCATGGGCCCCCTGACGCTCCACCGACCTCAACTCCAACTCCATATATTCGTGTTCGGGGAGAAAAAATCAGGGAGAAGGATTCATCGCGTTTTACGATACATAGCCGCCGCCAAGCCCTAAACTCTCTCGGGAGGGTTGATCTGGAGTTCGTTCGGGGCCCTGGAGAGGGGAATCCGTGGCCATCGTCATCATCAACCTTCCTCCATCACCAATTCCATGATGCTTACCGCCATGCGTGTGTAATTCCATCGTAGGCTTGCTGGACGGTGATGGGTTGAATGAGATTTATCATGTAATCGAGTTAGTTTTGTTAAGGTTTGATCCCTAGTATCCACTATGTTCTGAGATTGGTGTTGCTATGACTTTGCTATGCTTAATGCTTGTCACTAGGGCCCGACACTATACAAAAATACACTTCCGTGATGATACGTGTTTGTCACAGTAGGTCGCTTTTTTTTGTCAGGCATGTACATCCATGACAAATTTATGACAGAATCAAGATAGTCATACCTGTGCTGTCATAGAAGTGTTCCATGACATTACCAAAATTATCATCACGGAATTGTCCACTTCCATGACGATAAATCGCGCGTCACAGAAGTGCTTTCGTCAAGGGTGACCGACACGTGGCATCCACCGTAACGGAACGCCGTTAAGCTATCGGGTCGGGTTTTGGATCCGATAACCCGTTAATAGCCCCGACCAATGGGGATTTTCCACGTGTAAAATCATCATTGGCTAGAGGAAACACGTGTCGGCTCATCGTCGGGACATATGTCATCCACTCACTGGACAGAAGGCGCCTATGATACGTCGACACGTGGCACGGCCCAACAAGTTTAAATGGGCCAGTCCAACTAGAGGTCCACAAGATTTTGCGGACCATAATGGGCCGGCACAGCTAAAGGCCCACGAGATTTTGCGGACCATAATGGGCTGGCCCAGCTAAAGGCCCACAAGATTTTGCGGGCCATAATGGGCCGGCCCAGGTAAAGGCCCACAAGATTTTTTTATGCCATAATGGGCCGGCCCAGGTAAAGGCCCACAAGATTCTTGCGGGTCATAATGGGCTGGCCCAGCTAAAGGCTCACGAGATTTCGCCGACATTAATGGGCCGGCCCAGCTGTAGGCCCACAAGATTTTGAGGACCCTAGTAGGCCGGCCCATTAACTGGCTGCCATGTTTTGGGCCAAATGCCGGCCCATATTTGATCCGGTCCATTAATGGCCTGCCACGCTCCGGGCCTAATAGTGGCCCATATGAGATCCGGCCCGTTAAAAGCCTACCACATTCTGGGCCAAATTACGGCCCAGATCAGGTCCGGCCCTTTAAGAGGCTTTGGGCTCAATTATGGCCCATATCAGATTCGGCCCGTCAACTGGACACTATGCTTTTGGGCCCACTTGCTAAAGGCCCACTTAGTAATTCGGCCTGATATTAGTTTTGGCCTGTTAAGGGCCCGTTTAACATTTCGGCCCTATATTAATTTCGGCCTATTAAAAGCCTGTCATATAGTTGGGCCTAACTACGGCCCGGTTTGCATCCGGCCTGCTCGCAGCCGATATCTGATTGGGCCAAACAAGGACCCAGACAATTTTGGCCTGTTAAAAGCCCGTGATTTGATTCGCACAATCATGGTCCGGGGTTCATTTCGGGCTGCTGCGTAACTAGTAGGAACTAAGAACAAATCTACTCTATACAATAAAGAAATTACGACATAGTAACTAAGAATAAAACTACACTACACAATAAAGGATTTAAGGTATATTACATCCACTGGGCATCAAAGTTTGCCACCAGTGATCATAAAGCGCAACGAAGAAGCAGACTACAAAAACTGGGCACCATTGCAGCGTAACAAAATAATACTGAACCGAGACCACTTCCAAGACAGTTCAAGAAAGGTTAGCCTTGCGGGGGAACTGCTGCGCAAGCTGCTGAGCAAGGCTGTGAGACCGGCCTAGCATGTCGGTCATAGCTTCCAGGTGTAGCTGTTTAGCGATGAGGTTCTCATTGGTGTTCTCCGCAATCTTTCTTAGAGATAGGACTTCAAGTCGAAGTTGAGTTGCAGAATGCCTTTCTTCTAGAACTTGGGACTGAAGAAGTCGAACTGATTCAGACAACGAATTCTGTGAGCTTGTCTGACTGTTAGTCTCAAGTAACTTGAACACTGCATCAAGACAAGACTTTGGGGTTGTCTCGCTATCTTCAAGATGTTTTGCCTTCTTTGCTGCAATATATCTTGGGTCTGTCTCACAGCCTTCAGCAGACTTGTGCATGCCATCAGGCATATCACCCTGAAACAAAGCAGAGAGATGACAGGTTTTGCACGTGTATAAACAAAGATGATAACTGTTTTGTCAATTCTACCCAATTTCAAATTAGAAAATAAAGAGTATGTTCAAAAATATCAACAGCATAATTTGGCATTGTTCATAATGCGGGGAGCTTCACCACACTACTGAATTACCATGTCAACATAACAAGCATAGATGAAGGGCAAAGAAAATCATTGTATCTATTTTGGATAATGTGCACGGCATGTTGTTCATATCATCAGCCACATTAGTAAGATAAAACAGGAGATGACAAGGTGCAAACGTGGGCTGCTTCACCACACGCTGGATTATAGATCCACAAAAACAAGCATACATATAGGGAGTATTAAGTAATGTGCATGGTATGAATAAGGAATTTGGTTTTACAAGTAAAACTTAGAACTTACGGTTCTTACGAACATGCATTTTGGTTGAAACAGCAAACTAAACAGCAGTAAACGATAGGGAGTATGAGCAAATTAAACAGCAGTTGAGGATAAAGGCTTTAGAAGGACTGACTTACATTAACAGTTAACACTGGCTTTATAATGCCCTTCTCCATGGCAAGGGAAGGATAACTCAAGAATTTCAGCACATAACCTTCTTCATAAGCATTGCCTGTACTCTACATTTTGTAGAGAGGAATTATAGATATGATAATACTGGAAGGGATAGAGGATAATGAAGATAAGATGCAGATTGATGCTACATAATCAACTACCAATCCCTGGAAGTACAAGCGTTACAGGACAAAATGTACTGACAAGAGCAATGGGCTACACTTCTGCACTGGCATTGTATGTGTATTCTACTTGTTGGTAAGATTAAATATAGATCTGATCTTTTTTAGTAAATGGTGGGCAAGGGAGATAAGATGCAGAATGCTACAAAATGAACCAATCCCTCTTCACATAATACAAGAGTGTTTTGAACACTGGTCTACTGTACAAAACGTTCTTATATTATGGGACGGAGGGAGTAGCTGTTAATGTAAGTACAGTGATAGACCATGTTTAGTCCTTACAAGAGGACTGCAGAGCTAAACCTCTTCAAAAGCATTGGGTTGATTCTAAATTTATGTAAGAGTCCATACGGATCTTATAATGTCCACCAAATGGACGATTACGAGGCTAACATGTGCAGTGATGCTACATAATCAAACAACTATGAAAGTAAGTATGGTCATACAGGGCAAGAGGTACTCACAAGAGCAATGTAGTGTGCAGTATAGTTGCAAGATTCTGTGGTCCCTTGAGAACGAATGTTCTTCTGCTAACAGTTTTCGTACAAGTGAGACATTAAGGCAAATGTAGAAATGTAGTTCAAATTGTGATGTGATATCATAGACAGTACCTTACGCTGTAGCCGAGACCAATGTGTAACAAGATTATTCCAGTCACCGTCGGATAAATGTAGCACCGGAGACTTTACAGAAATTTCGTTCAGAGGCTTGCCATCGAAGTGCGCTTGCCTCAGGTAGGAACGATAATTCATCAACGAGTGCTTGAAAAGCGCAACCAACCCTTGCTCGTCATCACAATCCAGTTTGCGCCTTGCCTATTTAAAACAATGAAATCTTGTGTCTTCTGTCAGCAGAAACATATGTAGTAATGACCATGAATAACATTAGTACATTACCTACGCATAAGTTGCGGAGGAAGATTGGAAATTGTTCTGTGTCTGCGGTATAATCTTTCCATGAAGGAAAGATGCGCACAAAGTTCCTGACAACAACATAAGCTTTGTCTTCTAAACTGGGAAGAAATGGAACATGGGTCCTATTTGCTGCAATTGGGGCTCTCTCTGGTTTGAAAAGGGATTTGGCAACTGGATTTGGTGTACTCTTTGCTGGAATGGGGGTTTTGCGTCGTACAACTGGTGCTATGTCAACTGGCATAATCATACTATTTGCTGCAGTTGGGGTCTGCTGAGTTGGGGCATCAGAAATGACCAGTGTAGTAGGGCTAGAGTCTGCTAGAGTTGGGGTATTTTGTGGGTCAAGTGATATTGCAACTACACCTAATGGGCTATTTGATTTATCAGGTGCCACTACCTTTTCCAAATACTTTGCTTGTGCTCCTCCACGATCAGCAATCACCCTCTTCCTTTTGAAAGTCTGATACACAAGAACGACATTTGAATGGATAAATATGGTATGATGATAGATGGAATATGTACTGAAAATGGATAGGCAGGGCGTATTCACATACACGATGTGTAAACTAAGCTAATGGCAGTTCAACAAAGTAGAAGCAATGCAAAGCATCAGTTGTAAGATATGTGCGAGCAATGTAACCTTGGAAAGTTAGAGCAAGTACCTTGATGGGTGAATAAGATAGGGCATCTTCCTCTGACTCCTCCACTAGGGAGCTACATTGACTTAGGTCTCCCTCTAGCTCAGAATCACTGTTAGGATCATATTCTGAGCATGAATCTGTAGGTGGAGAGTGTTTGCATTGCATTGCATCCAGACTTGATTTCAGTCCCTTAATGCCAAGTTTGACAGCCATGGCATTGTTCTGCTTTATTCTTTTCATGCGCGCAAGCTCATAATCATTATGATGCTGTTCAGAATATGAGATTCATGAAAACATAAAAAGTAGTCAGATTATCTATGGAATGCATTGCGGTTTCAACTCGGAGAGTGTCTCCCTATAAACCCCTGCATTTGCAAAG
The DNA here is from genome assembly GCF_056163025.1 of Triticum urartu. Lineage (NCBI taxonomy): Eukaryota > Viridiplantae > Streptophyta > Magnoliopsida > Poales > Poaceae > Triticum > Triticum urartu. The sequence goes on along the minus strand of NC_141875.1, from coordinate 105,472,409 downwards.
TTCACCTCCCCAACCGTGCTGACCAGACCACACACACAGATACACACCCGAGCGGCGAACATGCATTTTCGAAACTAATTTAGGAACATTTAGCTGACCGATTAAACAACTCTGTTTTAATAATATCAGATTCGTATTTGAACAACTAAGCTTGTTTAGCTTGATGGGTGGAGGAGTGTTATTATGACACAAAGCATGTATTCTGATATAGGCAACCCAGAAGTCCATTACCGCTTAACAGATACTCACACTTATCTTGCGAGTTTTAGAGTATCCACTTTCACTTGTCTATGAACTGTTATAGGCAACCCAGAAGTCCATTACCGCGGACACGGCTATTCGAATAGATGATGTTAACCCTGCAGGGGTGTACTTCTTCACACACGCTCTCACCACTTACCGTCGTTTACACGACATGTACTCGGCAACCTTCAAGCGGAAGCCCAACGAGGGTGTCGGCCACGGCCTACCTAAACACTCAAGTCTCTAGTCCAGGTTTATCGCCTATCCAGGTTCCATCCACAGGGAGTCCGGCCGAGGTTTCCACATACGGCCCCGGACGATGTGTACAGGGTTCCGAGACACCAAACGGGCGCCCGGCATGCCCGGCCACGGTGTATCTACCGCATCATAGCCCACCCCTAGGGTCAGCGCTACGCACGGCCGCCAACACATATCCTATAAACATCAGAAACTAGTTGCAACTCCTGGACAGAGGACAAGGGTGATCAAGAAGCCGAGAGGGTCCATTGGTTTCGGGCCCAATGCGTGGTAGTAACTGTTTCATGGATCACAAACACAGAACTCCTACATGGCCTCTCACCGCTACCTTTACCAAATCGTGTTCATACACTTAGCTCACACACAGTAGGACATGTTCATCACTGTTCCAATTCATCCCCGATGAATCAGACCTGACTCAACTCTAAGCAGTAGCAGGCATGACAAATAAGCATGAATGAGTAGGCACATCAGGGCTCAAACAACTCCTACTCATGCTAGTGGGTTTCATCTATTTACTGTGGCAATGACAGGTCATGCAGAGGAAAGGGGTTCAACTACCGCGACATGTAACAGTTGAATCGTTGTTGTCCTAATGCAGTAAAAGAGAGCAGGAGCGAGAGAGTGGGATTGTATCGGAATGAACAAGGGTGTTTTGCTTGCCTGGCACTTCTGAAGATATTATAGCTCTTCATCGGTGTCATCGAACCCATCGTCGAGACCACGTCTATCGAGAGGGGACAAATACCGGCAACAGGAGAAAGAAACACAATCAATGCAATGCTTAATATGATGCATGCTCATGACATGTCAATATGCTATGGTTTGAGCTAATGCAACTAGCAACATGTTAAATGGGGTTGGTTTGAACCCTAGGTTCAAATTCAAACTCCATATGTGAGAGTTTAAATTCCATTTATATGAATTGGCCTAATCAGCAGCCATAAGTTGTTCTAACATGCATGAAAATGCCATAAACAGATTCCTTGATTTTTTCTGATAATTTTTCATATATAATTTATTTCATGTTACAGTTGAATTTCTATGACTTTTAGAAGTTTAAATTGTTTTCTGGAATTTCCTGTATTATTTTAAATCCAGAAATTCCTTTACTGCGTCAACACTACGTCATTATGACGTCAGCAGGTCAATAGGGCCGGTTAGAGTCAAACCTGACACATGGGACCCACCGGTCAGTGTCATTAGACTAACTAATTTTTGTTAGTCCTAATTCTAGGGTAATTAGCAGGGCGGGCCCACATGTCAGTGGCTCATCTAATTAGCTAAGTTAATTAACACTAACTAAACCTAACACTAATTAGACAGGCGCCTGGGCCCACACGTCAGTGGAGGTCAAACCCCTGGTCAACCGGGGCTAAACCACCGGTGTTTAGCCGCCGGCGATGACCAGACGCGGCGGAGGCCGCGGGAATGGGCTCTGGGGCCCCGTTCGTAGCGTGGTTGGGCTCGTTCGAGAGCCCAGACCAGCGCGCGTTGGATGGTGGCGCCAGTCGGGCCTGGGGCGGCCGGAGGCGACAACGGGGAGCTCGGCCGCGGTGGCCGGAGCTCGGGCGTGCTCGGGTTCGGCGCTGGGATGCACAACAGGGGCGTGGAGAGGGGCTACGGCCTCCTGGGAGTGTGGCAAACGCGGTGACGCGCTCGGTTTCGAGCCCGTGTGGATGTGGCCACGACGACGGTGTCGCCGGTGGAGCAGAGTGCTCGGGCTCGGTGGAGATGGCGGCTAGGGGGCGCAACAGAGGCGTAGAGGAGGGGGCTTAGGGGCAGGGGCTCACGGTGGATGCAGAGGTGGCCTCGGCGTGCTCGGGGAAGCACCGGAGCGAGCGGGGCGGCGAGAGGCATCTCCGGTGGACAAAGGTTGAAGAAGACCTCGAAGGCGACGCTGCAGGGCTTCCGGCGGGGCGTGGTTCGGTGAGGGGGTCGAGGACGACGTCGCGGAACTCGTGGGCACAACAGAGGGGCGAGGGGGTAGCTGTGGCCGTGGTGGTTCTCATCGGCGGCGGCGGCCGCGTTCGGTGGTGCGAGGGAGAGAGACAGGGGAGGGGATGAGCACGGGGGGTGGGGGGAGGAGTGAGAGGGCCTGGGGGTGCGTGGCCGTCTCCGTGGCACTGGAAGAGAGCCTCAGGGGCGCGAGGCAGGCAGGGAGGAGGTGGCGGCCTCAGCGCGCGCCGTGCCCGCCTTCGCCTCTGCCTACTAGCAGAGGTTGAAGACGACTGGCACTGGCCAGCTGGGCTGGGCCGGCTGGAGGAGATGGGCCACTACAGTAACAGGCCAGGTGGGCTTTGCCAGGTAGGTTCCTCTCTTTCTAATTCTGTTTCTGTTTTCTATTTATGTTATTTTGTTTTGATTTAGTTTATAACCCAAACCATTTTAATAAATCCTGAAAATAATTGTGGGCATTAAATGAATTATTACAGATGCCCTTAACTATTTTCAGAATTTTTGGAGCATTTAAAAATATTAATAGTATTTAAAGGCCCCAATTCAAATACAATATGGGTTATTCAAAAATCCTGAATGGCCTAAAAGTATGTGCATCATTTTTGGCAGAGGTTTTCACCTTTATCAAAAATAATGAACTTTTCTAAAGGGCATTCTAGGTTCATTGAAAATATTTTTATTTTGATCCTAATTGCATTTCATTTAGTGCTAGGGCTTGTCATCCCCATTTCAAATTTTCTGAGTAAAGTAGACATGATGCAACACCATATGTTAGCACTAGGCATTACCAGAACTTGGGATGTGACACCGGACTCCTGGACTATGAAGATACAAGATTGAAGACTTCGTCCCGTGTCCGGAAGGGACTTTCCTTGGCGTGGAAGGCAATCTTGGCGACACGGATATGTAGATCTCCTACCATTGTAACCGACTTTGTGTAACCCTAACCCTCTCCGCTGTCTATATAAACCGGAGGGTTTTAGTCCGTAGGACAACATACAGAACAAAAATCATACCATAGGCTAGCTTCTAGGGTTTAGCCTCTCCGATCTCGTGGTAGATCTACTCTTGTACTACCCATATCATCAATATTAATCAAGCAGGACGTAGGGTCTTACCTCCATCAAGAGGGCCCGAACCTGGGTAAAACTTCGTGTCCCTTGCCTCCTGTTACCATCCGGCCTAGACGCATAGTTCGGGACCCCCTACCCGAGATCCGCCGGTTTTGACACCGACATTGGTGCTTTCATTGAGAGTTCCTCTGTGTCGTCGCCGTTAGGCTTGATGGCTCCTACGATCATCAATCGCGCTGCAGTCCAGGGTGAGACCTTCCTCCCTGGACAGATCTTCGTCTTCGGCGGCTTCGCACTGCGGGCCAATTCACTTGGCCATCTGGAGCAGATCGAAAGCTATGCCCCTGGCCGTCAGGTCAGATTTGGAAGTTTAAACTACACGGCTGACATCCGCGGGGACTTGATCTTCGACGGATTCGAGCCACTGCCGAGCGCGCCGCATTGTCACAACGAGCATGATCTAGCTCTGCCGCCGAACAGTGCCCTGGAGGCCGCACCCGCATTGGCTTCGACCCTTAATTCGGAGCCAACTACGCCGATCGAGGATGGGTGGTTGGACGCCGCCTCGGGGGCTGCGATCCCAACGGCGATCGAGCCGAACACCAGCCCCGCACTCCGCGAGACTCGTGACACCAAGGAGCCGGACTCCTCTCCGGACTCCGAACCTTCCGCGCCCCTACCGATCGAATCCGATTGGGCGCCAATCATGGAGTTTACTGCCGCAGACATCTTTCAGCACTCGCCTTTCGGCGATATTCTGAAGACACTAAAGTCTCTCTCTTTATCAAGAAAGCCCTGGCCGGACTACGGTCAGCAAGGTTGGGATACAGACGATGAAGAAATTCAAAGCCCACCCACCACCCATTTTGTAGCCACTGTCGACGATTTAACCGACATGCTCGGCTTCGACTCCGAAGACATCGACGGTATGGACGCCGATGAAGGAGAGAATGAAGAACCAACGCCTATTGGGCCCTGGAAAGCCACCTCATCATATGACGTATACATGGTGGATGCACCAAAATATGATGACGAGGAGCGGAAGGACGCACCGAAGGCTTGTTCCCTCAAGAAGTAGTCAAAGCGGCGACGCAAGCGCCGCCCCAAATCCCGCCTCGACAGAAATAACAATCACACAGACCCAACGCTAGAGCAGGGCGAACCACTGCCGGACAACGGCAATCCGGACAATCAAACCAAACAAACAAATTCTATCAAGGATAATGGTCCGGACGACATAACGCCGGACAGGCACCCGGAGCAGCAGAATGCCCATAAAAGGCTTGTTACCATCGCGAGGAGTCTTAAAAAGCAGAAGCAAAGGCTCAAGGCTGCGCAAGACACACTCCAAATCAGATGGAGTAAAATACTCAACATAGCAGCGAGGTACGGCGACAATCGCCCCTCCAAGAGCTACCCAAAGCGGAAGCTGCTACCTGAATACGATGAGGAGGCCTTAGACCCCCCACAACCAAATATCAAAGCAGCCACCTGGCCGGATAAACGACCCCTCTACCAACACAGAGCGGCATACAACGCCACTGACAATACAACACGCGACCCATGCGAGGGCTCGCACCCAAAGGACGGCGCAACAAGATCCATCTATGGACTACGCAAGCGCGCCCCAGCATACAATGCAACACAACAAACATCCGAACAACGCGGTACACCCAGCTACAGGGGTGCCGCACACCCCCTATGTTTCACCGATGAGGTGCTGGACCATGAATTTCCAGAGGGATTCAAACCCGTAAACATAGAGACATACGACGGAACAACAGACCCTGGGGTCTGGATTGAGGACTACATCCTTCATATCCATATGGCTCGAGGAGATGATCTCCACGCCATCAAGTACTTACCCCTCAAGCTCAAAGGGCCAGCTCGTCACTGGCTTAAAGGCCTCCCCGAAAGCTCCATTGGAAGTTGGGAAGAGCTCGAAGATGCCTTTCGGGAAAATTTTCAAGGGACTTATGTCCGACCTCCGGATGCGGACGATTTGAGTCATATAACTCAACAGCCCGGAGAGTCAGCCCGAAAGCTTTGGAACAGGTTTCTTACTAAAAAGAACCAGATTGTCGACTGTCCGGATGCCGAAGCCTTGGCAGCTTTTAAGCATAGCGTCCGTGACGAATGGCCCGCCAGACACCTTGGCCAAAATAAGCTGAGAACGATGGCCGCATTAACAAGCCTCATGACCCGCTTTTGTGCGGGTGAGGACAGCTGGCTAGCCAGATGCAGCACCCGCGACCCCAGTACATCTGAAGTTAGAGATGGAAACGGGAAATCACGGTGCAACAGCAATAACAAACGCCGGAATAAAGAAGACAGCACGAAGGGCACGGCAGTAAACGCCGGATTCAAAAGCTCTCGGCCAGGTTAAAAGCCGCCCTCTAAAGGCACCAGGGATGAACTGTCCAACCTGAACAAAATTCTGGACCAAGTATGTCAGATCCATAGTACCCCTGGTAAATCTGCTAATCATACCCACAGAGAATGTTGGGTCTTCAAGCAGTCCAGCAAGCTCAACGCCATACACAAGGGGGAGGATACACCAAGTGAAGACGAGGACGAGCCTCCCAAGCAAGACACTAGGGAACAAAAGAAATTTCCACCAGAAGTCAAAACAGTAAACGTGTTACATGTGATCAAGGGAAAAAACAACGCGACACTCCCAGGAAAATATACCCAAGTGCCTGTCACCGCGAAGTCCTGCCACTGGTCGTCTCAACCTATCACTTTCGACCATCGCGATTACTCAGCAAGTATCCGACGCGCAGGATGGGCTGCCCTGGTATTAGACCCAGTAATTGGCGGATATCACTTCACATGAGTCTTGATGGACGGTGGCAGCAATCTAAAGCTAATATATCAGGATACAATCTGCGGGATGGGGTTAGACCCAACAAAAATTCGCCATAGCAATACTACCTTTAAAGGAGTAACGCCAGGCCCAGGGGCTCGTTGTACGGGCTCCCTCCTACTACAAGTTATATTCGGCTCCCCCGATAACTTCCGTCGCGAGCATTTAACCTTCCACATCGCTCCGTTCCAAAGTGGCTATCAAGCACTGCTCAGACGCGAACCTTTCGCTCGCTTTAATGCAATACCACACTACGCCTCCCTCACACTCAAGATGCCCGATCCACGTGGCATCATTTCAGTGAACAGAAATATCAAGCGATCTCTGCGCGCCGAAGAGAGTGCGGCTGCCTTGGCAGCCGCACACTAAAGGCGCCCGGACCAGCGAAAGCATCCAATAGGTCGTCAAGACCTCCGACACAACTAATCAAGTCCGGCGCCGCTATTTATACCGAATAAATGGTCACACCCCTATTTGTCAATACAAGGGGCTCAACGCGCGTAGACAAGTGGCAATTTCTTCTCATCTTGAATTATACATGGTTTCTTTAAAACCTATCTTTTTGCATGACAACTTTTTCACCTAAATTCCTCTCTTTTATAGACGATCATCGTGCTACACCCGTCCAGGATACGGCAGACACAGGCGCAGACGTGCAGCAGGGACCTGCTCCAAGGATTCTTTTTAGATTAAGACCCTACGTAAACCTTTTTTACAGTCTCTTGTTGATACATATCCACCGTTGAGAAGGATGCTGACGTCTTGGCATGTGGCCACGCCAGAACAATGCATGTACCTGGACACAAGGGGCTTCTTACAAAGGCCATTATTTAGGCCCGGTTTATACCACAAAGACCGAATACCTTAGGGAGTGTTCGGCGTCGCGAGTTTGGCCCTATATGCATCAGCTCCGAATCATTGTCTTTGGTCAAATGTTGGGTTTGCCCGGCTCCTGTGTTTTGGTGCCTTACGTTCCGCTTTACCGGCTAAGGTAGCACCAGGAGAACTACTGCGATTGTGCCCTGGTTCATCCGGACGAGCACCTTAGTAGAGAAAGCCGAAAATTGACTGTCATGATATAGCATGAGACTGGTCAACCACTCGATGACCTGTTGGAATGTTTGAATTCCTCCGCCTTAACGAAGGGCCGTTTTCCGGCCAAGCATGTACGCACCCCGGGATCAGGAGAGTGCGGAGCCACCAGGGGCTATCTAGTAGCCCCACTGTCAAACTCCTATGGCTAAGTGAAAGTGCTAAAGCATTATAGTCCAGTTGCCTCGCTCGCTCCGCTATCACCTCCTTAATAGGACCAAGACGTTGGGTTAAGTGTGAACACATGTTTTTTGCGAGCACCTCCGCATTATATGCGTGGGGGTTGAAGCCTACGACTGCAATCTTTCAGGTTATACACATGTATACATAAACGGCCGCCCAGGAGGCATCATATTACTTTCAGGCAAAAGTATAAAAATAGCCTTATAAAAATTTATAAAAGCATTTCGCTTACAATGAGATTACATATCACTCAAACATAATATTTTTTGAGCACTGGGTCTCTATCAAACGAGCACCCTCAAGAACTTCTTCAAAGTAGTGCTCAGCAGCCATTCGACCTATGGCCGAATCCCGCGCTGCAACAGTGGTAGCATCCATCTCCGCCCAGTATGCTTTAACACGGGAAAAGGCCATCCGTGAGCCCTCTATGCACGCCGACCTCTTCATCGCATTAATGCGCGGCACCACGTCAAGGAACTGCTGCACCAAGCTGAAATAGTTGTTCGGTTTTGGCCTTTCCGGCCATAGCTGATCCACAACAGACCTCATGGCGAGTCCAGACAACCTATTCAGTTCGGACCATTCGGCTAATTGGTCAGTCAATGAAAGAGGACGCTCGGGAGAATGGAATTGTGTCCAAAACAGCTGGTCCACTTCACGATCCGTCTGACCCTGGAAGTACTTGGCCGCATCGGCAGGCGCTCGCTGCCAAATCCATATACACATCCTCCGAACTCCACAGCCGATCCAGAGAGGCATACCGTGGATCTCCGAACTTCCTCCGCAACATAAAGGATTTCCTAGCTACAATATCCCCGGCTTCCCGCAGCTCCTCCTTCTTCGCCCTCATAGCAGAGCGGATGTCTTTTCTCGTCGCAGCAGCCTTCTCAAGGTCCGATGCCTTCGCTAGGTTTTCCTTTTCAAGAACCCGGCAACGGTCGGCGGCGGCTTTTAATTCTATGGCCATCTTATCTCGTCTCTCGCCATGCACGGCCTTCTCGGCTTTCAACTCTTCGGCCGCCTTCAAAGCAGCCACATTACCAAACCTCGCTTGTTCCTTGGCTCGGGCAAGTTCTGCCCGCAAGGCTTCAACAGTGGCAGCTCCATCTGCAGTCACAACATATTAAAGATACTGGCATCATGCTGCTCTTACTATGTGGCGTTTACCAGATAATGACACTTACCCTGTGCCTTGCCAAGCCTTTTGTTAACAAGCTCGATGTCGGCGTCTGCCGCATCCAACTGCCGTTTTAAATGGGCAAACTCGCTAGTCCGGCTAGCCACCGGAGCTTCCATCACCTGCACATAGAGGCAGTATGGTTATTACCTAGGAATATGATCCTCCGTTTGTCGTCATTTCCGACGACAACTAGAGTCTCAGGGGCTACTATCTACACAGGGCACACCTAGCGTGTGCAGGACTATCATACATTATTTTACGTACCTCAAAGCCTGTCAGTAGACTCATAAAAGCTTCATGCAATCCGCTTTCGGCGGACGAGATTCTCTCCATCACCGTATTCATCAACACATGGTGTTCATCTGAGATGGCCGCTCGCCCCACCAACTCCCTCAGAACATCCGATCGCACACCAGATGGTGCCGAACTCTTTTGTCCGCTCTCTTCGGGAGCCGGACACTGGGAGCTTCGGGGGTCAATGGGATTATCTTCTGGCCTCACTGGACTTGGAGAGGCCCTCCGTGACGACACTTCGGGGTCGCCCGCTTCCGGAGCGCAGGAGTCCTGAGGAGGCGTTTCGCTCTCCATCATCTCTGGAAGAAGATCCCCCGAAGACGAGCTCATTTGAGAGGGGCTAAGGCCCGAACTGCAAAGATATATGCGGTGGTTATTTTCTCAGAAGAAAAAGATGGCATACCTGTACTATTAAAGTATTTCGGGTCACTTACGACTCGCTGGAGAATTGACCCCCCCCGCGGACTTTGTGTGGCAAGAGCACCCCCCAAGGTAGGACCCTCTGTAGGAGACTTCTTCTCCCGTTTGGAAGCTTCGGCTTCCGAATCCCTGGGCGCAGTCCTTTTCCTCCTGCGGTAGTCTTCCTTCATGGAGACGCTCGCTCCCTCGGTTAGAATGGGAAGCATTGGGGGCCCGCGTCCGCCCGTATTATCCTCCCCAGTATCTTCCTTCAATGGCTCCGGGCAAGGTGCGACCTGGAGCATCTTTTCCAATACTGGATTGTCCAAACCCTCAGGGAGGGGGGCCGAACACCGAATCAACTTCGCCTTTGTTAGCCAGTCCTGGTCAAAAAGCAAACTCTCAGAAATAACTTCATAACAAATGAGAGATAGTATGTTTGGCCGGAAGATTCCTTACCTGTTCGGCGGCGCGGTTACTGCTCAGGCCCATGTCCTCGGTGATTTCCGGACACTCTACCTGAGGTCCGAAGAATGACTTGTACATCTCCTTGTGCGTCAGGCCGAGGAAATTTTGAATGACACGCGGTCCCTCGGGATTGAACTCCCACAAGCAAAGGGGCCGGCGTTTGCAAGGCTGGACTTGATGAACCGGCATAACTTGTATTACCGCAACCAAACTAAAATCTCCATTGAAGAGATCTCGAATGCGGCTTTGCAGTATAGGCACGTCCTTGGCTGGACCCCAGCTCAGACCTCTGCTGATCCATGACATCAGTTGTGGTGGAGGGCCCGAGCGGAAAACAGGGGTGGCCGCCCACTTGGCACTTCTAGGAGCCGTGATGTAGAACCACTCCTGTTGCCACAATTCAGACACCTCTGGAATGGAACCTTTGGGCCATGGAGCTCCCATCATCTTGCATATTGAGGCACCTCCACACGCTGCATGTTGCCCCTCGATCATCTTGGGCTTTACTTCAAAGGTCTTGAGCCATAGGCCAAAGTGAGGGGTAACCCGGAGGAAGGCCTCACACATGACAATAAATGTCGTGATATGAAGAAAGGAGTCCGGAGCTAGATCATGGAAATCTAGCCCGTAATAAAACATCAAACCCCTGACGAAAGGATCCAGAGCAAGGCCTAGACCTCGGAGGAAGTGGGAGATGAACACGACGTTCTCGTTGGGTTTGGGGGAGGGGACGGCCTGCCCTCGGGCAGGCAGCCGATGCAAAACCTCAGCGGTCAGATATCTGGTCTCCCTCAACTTTTTGATGTCTTCTTCCGTGACGGAGGAAGGCACCCATCGGCCTTGATGGCTAGATCCGGACATGATTGAAGGTTCGGAGCACCTGACCTGAACTTTGGGTGTTTGAGCTTGAGGTGGGGGAATGATTCGATTGAGCACGGGAGGGAAAAAATAAAAGCCTTGTCCCTTTATAAAGAGGGTGAATATCAAGCGTCCTCTCCGTGGCCGTTTGGATTTGCCTATAGTCTAGGAGTCCTAGAAGCGGTTGGGTTACCCACGCCCATATTGATGAGAATCCCGGAATAAGGGGACACGATCTCTGCTTCGACGAGACGTGCCAAGGAAACCGCCTCGCATGATACGCTGAGGTGGGACAATAAAACGATTCGAATAAAGGCTTAGCCATGGTGCGATGTCACACTACAGAATACGTCAGCAGATTAGATTTGTGTAAATATTATTCTCTCTATGGCAATATGTGGAAACTTATTTTGCAGAGCCGGACACTATCTTTGTGTTCAAAACCTTCTATGAAGTACTTGGAGGAGGAACCCGCCTTGCAATGCCGAAGACAATCTGCGCGCCGGACTCGTCATCATTGAAGCCTGGTTTAGGGGCTATTGAGGGAGTCCTGGATTAGGGGGTGTCCGGATGGCCGGACTATACCTTCAGCCGGACTCCTGGACTATGAAGATACAAGATTGAAGACTTCGTCCCGTGTCCGGAAGGGACTTTCCTTGGCGTGGAAGGCAAGCTTGGCGACACGGATATGTAGATCTCCTACCATTGTAACCGACTTTGTGTAACCCTAACCCTCTCCGATGTCTATATAAACCGGAGGGTTTTAGTCAATAGGACAACATACAGAACAACAATCATACCATAGGCTAGCTTCTAGGGTTTAGCCTCTCCGATCTCGTGGTAGATCTACTCTTGTACTACCTATATCATCAATATTAATCAAGCAGGACGTAGGGTTTTACCTCCATCAAGAGGGCCCGAACCTGGGTAAAACTTCGTGTCCCTTGCCTCCTGTTACCATCTGGCCTAGATGCACAGTTCGGGACCCCCTACCCGAGATCCGCCAGTTTTGACACCGACACCCACTGTGTCGGAATGGGCTCAGAGGCGGTCGTGTCACGTCTAATTGAAGTTACTAACCTACCCCTATTTAGAGCAGTGGAAATCGGGCCGATGGATTGTCTGTGTAATGGGTAGACAGTAATTTCCATCTCCCAAACACTTGGCTTCGTGCAACCGATGTGGGAGTGGACATTTTGCTGTTTCTTTCGAATTTTGGGACAATAAGCATCCACGTTTACCCTGGCAACTAAATTCGAATCCATTTTGTATTCCTATATGAATCTTCATAAATCATTTTATGTGTTTTTATATATCTTCAAAAGGACGACAAAGATGTATTCCACTGTCATATATGAATATGGTTTACAAATGCCGATACTCAAATTCAGAAACTAGAATCTAGTTTAAGGTGAGTTCGAATATTTGGAACACTTCATGTCCAACTCAAATGTCACACGCAGCATAATGTGTACTCCCATTTAGATATGTACACAAGCGATGTATCAAGATTCAAATACCGAGTCAATCAACCAAGAATGTACGGAACTAATAGACATATAAACACTTATAGAGTATATGGATCAATAATATCAACAAACATACATAAGCCAGGCCGCTGTACTTTTTTTGGCTACAACAACATCCTTTTTTTAGCCAGCATCTTGGCCCTTTCCAATGCGTGCCACTTATGGTCCATCTATACTACTATTGCCGAATGCACATTCAGCCCGATTGACATATTTGTAGGTCTGGCACAGCAATCCAAATGAAATGTCTCCGAGTCTTATCAATTAATACAGACTTGTGCTCAAATAAAATTACAAACAAAAAAACAAAAAAACAATTATTACATGATCTCTAAAACAAATGGTTTGATTGATTACATGAACAGACAACACAAAGGTTATTCAACTATGGAAAGAACATTTCACCTATGATTTACCAAGTAGGAATTTAATTTCCTTTTTTCCTTCAGGACCTTAACAATCTGGTCAGTCTCAGCTTGCTTCGTTTTGAAATCCACCAAATATTTAATGGTTGTCTTGAGTACTGCTTGTGATTGTGCTGTTTTCTTCCTCAACATGTCAACCTCATCTCTAAGTGCAGAAGCAGAATCTCTTTCTACCACTAGTTTAGCCTCTAGAGCATCAGCAGTTGGCAATTCATAATGCACGATTGGGCCGGTGCCACTGCTGTGGGATGATGCAACGTCCATGGGGACCTCGCTCTTTGATCTTGGGCTAACCTGTTTTGCCATTAAAGTTCTGATTGGATTCAGAAAAGTTGAAGTTAGCAAAACATCTCAACTGGGAGTTATAACAGCAAACCAGTTAAACAAACAAGGAATTAAAGAGTTTCAATTGGATGCTGAAAAGTAGTTATTAACATCATTGTAACCCGCTGTTGCAGCAACAAAGCAGTTAAACAAACAAGTAGATATTTAAGTTAAGGCAAACAGGTAATTCTTAACAGTAAGTATCAAACACATAGATAGGCGCAGTCTACAATATGATTAACAGGCTGTGCCATTATGTAATTAGTATCAAACTAAATTAAGCCAAGCAACGTAATTGAACAATTTTACAATAAGTGGCTAAATAAAATTCCGAGAAGCGGGTAACTGAACTTACGCTAGTTCTTTGTACATGCACACTACAACTTCTTTTTCGCTTACCAGGTTGTACGAAGGAGTCCATGGCATCAATTGCTTGGATACGCAGTCCAAATACTTCTTTCTTCCCACACTGCATGGGTAAGTTGAATGGTTAATCTGGTAAGATGGTGCGTCCTTGATATGTTATATGAGGACGTGTAGTCAAAATAGTTGTAGCCAAACACATCACACTGGCTTTTACTGTATATTTCATGCGATTACTTTTGGCATATCGAGATCTAAGCAATCTACAATAGGATGAAAAGACTGGCATCCTTCACATTATTGGCGAACTCAGTTCATAGAAACAAGCAATTCAACCATTCTGTGGGTAAATCAAAAGCGCCACTGGAATATTTTCATTATCCAATCATACACGCAAAAAGGGGCGACACCACCATAGGGGCTGGTATGGGCGGCTGCCTCAGGTGGCTGGAAAGTGTGCACCTAGTTTGAGTCGTCCAGGTTGGCCCACACTAGTTTTGTTCGTCCCAACGCATGAGCAGGCAATGTAAAAAATGAAGAAAAATGTTTCAATTTGGATGGGCCAATAACATAAGTGCAAGGCAGGCCCTATAGCAGGCTCGCGGCCCAAACGAGCGCCTCCCATATCGATCGACAGCAGGAAAAATACCAATCCATTCACTCCAGCCTCCAGTCTAGTTCGCTCCTAACCTAGCCGCCGCTGGACAGACCGACACAGCACTTCCTCGTGCCCTCGTTGGAGGGCGGTCCCCGGGCTTCAAGCGAACGGAAGGACAAGAAGATGAAGATCCAACCCTGGGTGTAGTGTTGGAAATATGCCCTAGAGGCAATAATAAATTAGTTATTATTATATTTCCTTGTTCATGATAATCGTTTATTATCCATGCTAGAATTGTATTGATAGGAAACTCAGATACATGTGTGGATACATAGACAACACCATGTCCGTAGTAAGCCTCTAGTTGACTAGCTCGTTGATCAATAGATGGTTACGGTTTCCTGACCATGGACATTGGATGTCGTTGATAACGGGATCACATCATTAGGAGAATGATGTGATGGACAAGACCCAATCCTAAGCTTAGCACAAGATCATGTAGTTCGTATGCTAAAGCTTTTCTAATGTCAAGTATCATTTCCTTAAACCGTGAGATTGTGCAACTCCCGGATACCGTAGGAGTGCTTTGGGTGTGCCAAACGTCACAACGTAACTGGGTGACTATAAAGGTGCACTACGGGTATCTCCGAAAGTGTCTGTTGGGTTGGCACGAATCGAGACTGGGATTTGTCACTCCGTGTGACGGAGAGGTATCTCTGGGCCCACTCGGTAGGACATCATCATAATGTGCACAATGTGACCAAGGAGTTGATCACGGGATGATGTGTTACGGAACGAGTAAAGAGACTTGCCGGTAACGAGATTGAACAAGGTATCGGGATACCGACGATCGAATCTCGGGCAAGTGTCGTACCGATAGACAAAGGGAATTGTATACGGGATTGATTAAGTCCTTGACATCGTGGTTCATCCGATGAGATCATCGTGGAACATGTGGGAGCCAACATGGGTATCCAGATCCCGCTGTTGGTTATTGACCGGAGAGTCATCTCGGTCATGTCTGCATGTCTCCCGAACCCGTAGGGTCTACACACTTAAGGTTCGGTGATGCTAGGGTTGTAGGGATATGTATATGCAGTAACTTCAATGTTGTTCGGAGTCCTGGATGAGATCCCATACGTCACGAGGAGTTCCGGAATGGTCCAGAGGTAAAGAATTATATATAGGAAGTGCTATTTCGGCCATCGGGACAAGGTTCGGGGTCACCAGTATTGTACCAGGACCACCGGAAGGGTCCCGGGGGTCCACCGGGTGGGGCCACCTGTCCCGGGGGGCCACAAGGGCTGTAGGGGTGTGCACCTTGGCCTACATGGGCCAAGGGCACGAGCCCCAAGAGGCCCATGCGCCTAGATATAAGGAAGGAAGAGTCCTAAGAGGGGAAGGCACCTCCTAGGTGCCTTGGGGGGAGGGACTCCTCCCTTGGCCGCCGCCCCCTAGGAGATTGGATCTCCTAGGGCCGGCGCCCCCCTAGGCTCCCTATATATAGTGGGGAAAGGAGGGCCTCTCAACCCACGCCTTTGGTGCCTCCCTCTTCCTCTCCAACACATGCTCCTCCTGCATAGAGCTTAGCGAAGCCCTGCCGGAGTACTGCAGCTCCACCACCACCACGCCGTCGTGCTGCTGGATCTCCATCAACCTTTCCTCCCCCCTTGCTGGATCAAGAAGGAGGAGACGTCACTGCTCTGTACGTGTGTTGAACGCGGAGGTGCCGTCCGTTCGGCACTAGGATCATCGGTGATTTGGATCACGACGAGTACGACTCCATCAACCCCGTTCTCTTGAACGCTTCCGCGCGCGATCTACAAGGGTATGTAGATCCACTCCTCCCTCGTTGCTAGATGACTCCATAGATAGATCTTGGTGACACGTAGGAAAATTTTGAATTTATGCTACGTTCCCCAACAGTGGTATCAGAGCCAGGTTTATGCGTAGTTACTATGCACGAGTAGAACACAAAGTAGTTGTGGGCATTGATTTTGTTCAATATGCTTACCGTTACTAGTCCAATCTTGATTCGGCGGCATTGTGGGATGAAGCGGCCCGGACCGACCTTACACGTACTCTTACGTGAGACTGGTTCCACCGACTGACATGCACTAGTTGCATAAGGTGGCTAGCGGGTGTCTGTCTCTCCCACTTTAGTCAGATCGGATTCGATGAAAAGGGTCCTTATGAAGGGTAAATAGCAATTGGCATATCACGTGGTGGTTTTTGCGTAGGTAAGAAACGTTCTTGCTAGAAACCCATAGCAGCCACGTAAAACATGCAAACAACAATTAGAGGACGTCTAACTTGTTTTTGCAGGGTATGCTATGTGATGTGATATGGCCAAAGGATGTGATGAATGATATATGTGATGTATGAGATGATCATGTTCTTGTAATAGGAATCACGACTTGCATGTCGATGAGTATGACAACCGGCAGGAGCCATAGGATTTGTCTTAATTTATTTATGACCTGTGTGTCAACATAAACGTCATGTAATTACTTTACTTTATTGCTAACCGTTAGCTGTAGTAGTAGAAGTAATAGTTGGCCAGGCAACTTCATGGAGACACGATGATGGAGATCATGATGATGGAGATCATGGTGTCATGCCGGTGACGATGATGATCATGGAGCCCCGAAGATGGAGATCAAGAGGAGCAAAGTGATGATGGCCATATCATGTCACTATTTGATTGCATGGGATGTTTATCATGTTTATGCATCTTGTTTACTTAGAACGACGGTAGTAAATAAGATGATCCCTCATAATAATTTCAAGAAAGTGTTCCCCCTAACTGTGCACCGTTGTGACAGTTCGTTGTTTTGAAGCACCATGTGATGATCGGGTGTTAGATTCTAACGTTCACATACAATGGGTGTAAGACAGATTTACACACGTGAAACACTTAGGTTGACTTGACGAGCCTAGCATGTACAGACATGGCCTCGGAACACAAGAGACCGAAAGGTCGAGCATGAGTCGTATGGTAGATACGATCAACATGAAGATGTTCACCGATGATGACTAGTCCGTCTCACGTGATGATCGGACACGGCCTAGTTGACTCGGATCATGTAATCACTTAGATGACTAGAGGGATGTCTATCTGAGTGGGAGTTCACACGATGAACTTAATTATCCTGAACATAGTCAAAAGGTCTTCGCAAATTATGTCGTAGCTCGCGCTTCAGTTCTACTGTTTAGATATGTTCCTAGAGAAAATTTAGTTGAAAGTTGATAGTAGTAATTATGCGGACTAGGTCCGTAAACTGAGGTTTGTCCTCATTGCTTCATAGAAGGCTTATGTCCTTAATGCACCGCTCAGTGTGCTGAACCTCGAACGTTGTCTATGGATGTTGCGAACATCTGACATACACATTTCGATAACTACGTGATAGTTCAGTTAAACGGCTTAGAGTTGAGGCACCAAAGACGTTTCAAAACGTCGCGAAACATATGAGATGTTTCGAGGGCTGAAATTGGGATTTCAGGCTCGTGCCCACGTCAAGAGGTATAAGACGTCCTACGATTTTCTTAGCCTGCAAACTAAGGGAGAAAAGCTCAATTGTTGAACTTGTGCTCAGATTGTCTGAGTACAACAATCGCTTGAATCGAGTGGGAGTTGATCTTCCAGATGAAATAGTGATGGTTCTCCGAAGTCATTACCACCAAGCTGCTTGAGCTTCGTGATGAACTATAATATATCAGGGACATATATGATGATCCTTGAGATATCCGCGATGTTTGACACCACAAAAGTAGAAATCAAGAAGGAGCATCAATTGTTGATGGTTGGCGAAACCACTAGTTTCAAGAAGGGCAAGGGCATGAAGGGATGCTTCATGAAACGGCAAATCAGCTGCTGCTCTAGTGAAGAAACCCAAGGTTGAACCCAAACCCGAGACTAAGTGCTTCTGTAATAAGGGGAACAACCCCTGGAGCAGAATTACCCTAGATACTTGGTAGATGAGAAGGCTGGCAAGGTCGATAGAAGTATATTGGATATACATTGTGTTGATGTGTACTTTACTAATACTCCTAGTAGCACCAGGGTATTAGATACCGGTTCGGTTGCTAAGTGTTAGTAACTCGAAATAAAAGCTACGGAATAAACGGAGACTAGCTAAAGGCGAGCTGACGATATGTGTTGGAAGTGTTTCCAATGTTGATATGATCAAGCATCGCATGCTCCCTCTACCATCGAGATTGGTGTTTGCGTTGAGCATAGACATGATTGGATTATGTCTATCGCAATACGGTTATTCATTTAAAGAGAATAATGGTTACTCTGTTTATTTGAATAATACCTTCAATGTTCTTACACCTGAAATGAATGGTTTATTGAATCTCGATCGTAGTGATACACATGTTCATGCCAAAAGATAGTAATGATAGTACCACCTACTTGTGGCACTGCCACGTAAGTCATATCGGTATAAAACGCATGAAGAAGCTCCATGTTGATGGATCTTTTGGCTCACTCGTTTTTGAAGAGTTTGAGACATGCGAACCATGTCTATTGGTAGATATGCATGAAGAAACTCTATACAGATGGATCGTTTGGACTCACTTGATTTTGAATCACTTGAGACATGAAAATCATACCACATGGGCAAGATGACTGAAAGCCTCGTTTTCAGTAAAATGGAACTAGAAAGCAACTTGTTGGAAGTAATACATTTTGATGTGTGCAATCCAATGAGTGCTGAGGCATGTAGTGGATATCGTTATGTTCTTACTTCACAGATGATTTGAGTAGATGTTGAGTATATTTACTTGATAAATCACGAGTCTGAGTTATTGAAAGGTTCAAGTAATTTCAGGGTGAAGTTGAAAGATCGTCGTGACAAGAGGATAAAAGATCTATGATATGATCATAGAGATGAATATCTGAATTACGAGTTTGGCACAGAATTAAGACATTGTGGAAATTGTTTCACAACTAATACAGCCTGGAACACCGTAGTGTGATGCTGTGTCCGAACATCATAACTGCACCCTATTGGATACGATGCATACCATGATGTCTCTTATCGAATTACCACGATAGTTTATGGGTTAGGCATTAGAGACAACCACATTCACTTTAAATAGGGCACCACGTAATTCTGATGAGATGACACCGTATGAACTATGGTTTAGAGAAACCTAAGCTGTCATTTCTTAAAAGTTTGGGGCTGCAACGCTTATGTGAAAAAGTTTCAGGCTGATAAGCTAGAACCCAAAGCGGATAAATGCATCTTCATAGGACACCCAAAACAGTTGGGTATACCTCATGTCTTAGATCCGAAAGCAATAAGGGATTATTTCTAGAATCGGGTCCTTTCTCGAGGAAAAGTTTCTCTCGAAAGAATTGAGTGGGAGGATGGTGGAGACTTGATGAGGTTATTGAACCGTCTCTTCAACTAGTGTGTGGCAGGGCACAGGAGTTGTTCCTGTGGCACCTACACCAATTGAAGTGGAAGCTTATGATAGTGATCATGAAACTTCAGATCAAGTCACTACCAAACCTCGTGGGATGACAAGGATGCGTACTACTTCAGAGTAGTACGTAATCCTGTCTTGGAAGTCATGTTGCTAGACAACAATGAACCTACGAGCTATGGAGAAGCGATGGTGGGCCTGGATTCCGATAAATGGCTCGAGGCCATAAAATCCGAGAGAGGATCCATGTATGAAAACAAAGTGTAGACTTTGGCAGAATAGCTCGATGGTCGTAAGGCTGTTGAGTGCAGATGGATTTTAAAAGGAAGACGGACAATGATGGTAAATGTCACCATTAAAGAAAGCTCGACTTGTCGTTAAGATGTTTTCCGACAAGTTCAAGGAGTTGACTACGATGAGACTTTCTCACTCGTAGCGATCTAAGAGTCTGTTGGAATTATATTAGCGATTACTGCATTATTTATGAAATCTTGCAGATAGGATGTCAAAAACCATTGTTTCCTCGACGATTTTCTTGAGGAAAGGTTGTATGTGATACAAACCGGAAGGTTTTGTCAATCCTGAAAGATGCTAATAAGTATGCAAAGCTCCAGCAATCCTTCTAAGGACTGGAGTAACCATCTCGGAGTTGGAATGTATGCTTTGATAAGATGATCAAAGTTTTGGGTGTATACAAAGTTTATGAGAAACTTGTATTTCCAAAGAAGTGAGTGGGAGCACTATAGAATTTCTGATAAATATATGTTGACATATTGTTGATCAGAAATGACGTAGAATTTCTGGAAAGCATATAGGGTTATTTGGAAAGTGTTTTT
Organism: Triticum urartu; assembly: GCF_056163025.1. Taxonomy (NCBI): domain Eukaryota; kingdom Viridiplantae; phylum Streptophyta; class Magnoliopsida; order Poales; family Poaceae; genus Triticum; species Triticum urartu. The sequence goes on along the minus strand of NC_141875.1, from coordinate 105,452,025 downwards.
CAATGGAAAGCCTGGATTAAGCTACTTGAACATTGAGCATCAAGATCTATAAGGATAGATCAAAAGGCTTAATGGTACTTTCAAATGAGCACATACCTTGACATGATCTTGAAGGTGTTCAAGATGGATCAGTCAAAGAAGGAGTTCTTGCCCGAGTTGTAAGGTATGAAGTTAAGACTTAAAGCTCGACCACGTCAGAAGAAAGAGGAAGGATGAAGGTCGTCCCCTATGCTTTTATCATAGGCTCTCTACAGTATGCTATGCTGTGTACCGCACCTGAAGTGTGCCTTGCCATGAGTTAGTCAAGGGGTACAAGAGTGATCCAAGAATGGATCACAGGACAGCGGTCAAAGTTATCCTTAGTAACTAGTGGACTAAGGAATTTTCTCGATTATGGAGGTGGTAAAAGAGTTCGTCGTAAAGGGTTACGCCGATGCAAACTTTGACACTAATCCAGATTATTCTGAGTAGTAAACTGGATTCGTATAGTAGAACAGTTATTTGGAATAGCTCCAAATGTAGCGTAGTAGTTGCATCTACAAGATGACATAGAAATTTGCGAAGTACATACGGATCTGAAAGATTCAGACCCATTGACTATAACATCTCTCACAAGCATAACATGATCAAACCCAGAACTCATCGAGTGTTAATCACATATCGATGTGAACTAGATTATTGACTCTAGTAAACTCTTTGGGTGTTAGTCACATGGGGATGTGACCTTGAGTGTTAGTCACATAGCGATGTGAACTGGATTATTGACTCTAGTGCAAGTGGGAGACTATTGGAAATATGCCCTAGAGGCAATAATAAATTGGTTATTATTATATTTCCTTGTTCATGATAATCGTTTATTATCCATGCTAGAATTGTATTGATAGGAAACTCAGATACATGTGTGGATACATAGATAACACCATGTCCCTAGTAAGCCTCTAGTTGACTAGCTCGTTGATCAATAGATGGTTACGGTTTCCTGACCATGGACATTGGATGTCGTTGATAACGGGATCACATCATTAGGAGAATGATGTGATGGACAAGACCCAATCCTAAGCTTAGCACAAGATCATGTAGTTCATATGCTAAAGCTTTTGTAATGTCAAGTATCATTTCCTTAGACCATGAGATTGTGCAACTCCCGGATACCGTAGGAGTGCTTTGGGTGTGTCAAACATCACAACGTAACTGGGTGACTATAGAGGTGCACTACGGGTATCTCCGAAAGTGTCTGTTGGGTTGGCACAAATCGAGACTGGGATTTGTCACTCCGTGTGACGGAGAGGTATCTCTGGGCCCACTCGGTAGGACATCATCATAATGTGCACAATGTGACCAAGGAGTTGATCACGGGATGATGTGTTATGGAACGAGTAAAGAGACTTGCCGGTAACGAGATTGAACAAGGTATCGGGATACCGACGATCGAATCTCGGGCAAGTGTCGTACCGATAGACAAAGGGAATTGTATACGGGATTGATTAAGTCCTTGACATCGTGGTTCATCCGATGAGATCATCGTGGAACATGTGGGAGCCAACATGGGTATCCAGATCCCGCTGTTGGTTATTGACCGGAGAGTCATCTCGGTCATGTCTGCATGTCTCCCGAACCCGTAGGGTCTACACACTTAAGGTTCGGTGACGCTAGGGTTGTAGGGATATGTATATGCAGTAACCCGAATGTTGTTCGGAGTCCCGGATGAGATCCCAGACGTCACGAGGAGTTCCGGAATGGTCCGGAGGTAAAGAATTATATATAGGAAGTGCTATTTCGGGCATCGGGACAAGTTTCGGGGTCACCGGTATTGTACCGGGACCACCGGAAGGGTCCCGGGGGTCCACCGGGTGGGGCCACCTGTCCCGGGGGGCCACATGGGCTGTAGGGGTGTGCACCTTGGCCTACATGGGCCAAGGGCACCAGCCCCAAGAGGCCCATGCGCCTAGAGATAAGGAAGGAAGAGTCCTAACAGGGGAAGGCACCTCCTAGGTGCCTTGGGGGGGAGGGACTCGTCCCTTGGCCGCCGCCCCCTAGGAGATTGGATCTCCTAGGGCCGGCGCCCCCCTAGGCTCCCTATATATAGTGGGGAAAGGAGGGCCTCTCAACCCACGCCTTTGGTGCCTCCCTCTTCCTCTCCAACACATCCTCCTCCTCCATAGAGCTTAGCGAAGCCCTGCCGGAGTACTGCAGCTCCACCACCACCACGCCATCGTGCCGCTGGATCTCCATCAACCTTTCCTCCCCCCTTTCTGGATCAAGAAGGAGGAGACGTCGCTGCTCCGTACGTGTGTTGAATGCGGAGGTGCAGCCCGTTCGGCGCTAGGATCATCGGTGATTTGGATCACGACGAGTACGACTCCATCAACCCCGTTCTCTTGAACGCTTCCGCGCGCGATCTACAAGGGTATGTAGATCCACTCCTCCCTCGTTGCTAGATGACTCCATAGATAGATCTTGGTGACACATAGGAAAATTTTGAATTTATGCTACGTTCCCCAACATGTAGCCTGCGTGGGAGGCAGCGGCGGCAGCACGGGCATGGCATCGAGCTTGCGCAAACGGACAATCGTAGCTTGCAAGAGTAGCATGCACAACGAGCAGGTACATCACATCCCTGATTATATCTAATTCAACTCTTCAATTTCTGGCCAATAGTTAAACCTGACGGTGTTGTAAAACTTCTTGTATGTAGGGAATCTATGAGAAAATGAAACCAATTTCTACTTATTTTATAACTCCCCCAATCAATACTGAACTGACTGAATCTGATGTATCTAATCAAGTTTCCGGTGAAAACATACAAGCTCATGTTGTTCTTGAGCCTGAAGTGTCTAATGAACAGACTGCTAATGAAGGATTTGATGCAAACATTTTACATGCTCCTGGTGATGAACATATAGTGTCTAATGAGGGATCTAATGCAAGCATTTTGCAGGCTCATTGAAGGATTTAGTGTCTAATGATGATCTACTATGTTGAGAGAGACAGAGATTTGCAGGCATTGATGACAAGCAAATTATAGTGCATTTTCATAGCTTGAGGAAACATCGAGGCCATCTACTAGAAAGTCCCCGTATCATGACAACATAGCATAAATACTTTTCTAATATGTTGTTTGAAACTATTGGCATACTTGTGCAGGATAGATATATTGATATGCAGTTTGCGCACTGGTTATACGTGCAATTACACTTCGATATTTTCAGCCAGAGAACGAATAATTCAAGCAGGTACAGACCATGTTTGTAGTCCTTGTACACCATGTTGCATTTTGTGTTTTTTGGTGCTTGCATCATTTAGTGTTTATAATCCGAACTACTTTGGATCATTAGCTAGTTTTCAAAGTGCATGTAGCTTCACATTTCTCAAGTTATGTTGATTTCCGGAGTGCAAGTGCCTTCGTATTTTTTAAGTTAAATGTTCGCCCCTGGTAACTTAAATTCGTGGATCAGCCACTGCACACAAATCATACACGAATGCCAGTATGAATTAAATGAAATGCAGGGACTTACGCTAGCTCGTTGTACAGGCTCACTGCAGCTCTGCTTGCGCTTGGGATGTTCCATGTACAAGTGCATGTTACCACTTGCTTGGATGTGCAGGCCTTGTGCTCCTTGCATCCCCCTCTGCATTTTTGACACGGCGAATGGTTGATCAAATAAGAGGAATCGACCTTGATGTTGTACCGGAGGACAGATACTTACAAGGTTATACGGGTGTGCAGGATGTGTACCAGATCCCGTAGCGCCGTCATGCTTCGCTAAAATATGGATTTGCTTGTTTCAGATGATATCTTCAGAAGAAATAAGAGTTAAGGTCAGAGTTGCATAGGCGTGTAAGCTAAGAGAGCAGTGAAAGGATATCCAAACATCGTCGGAACAGTGCACAAGGGAGTGATGTGTGGATACCTAGTTCGGGCCGGCGTTTGGGCATGCTCGCCTAGCTAGAGTGCGGGTCACTTCAGAGCCGTTGAGGGTGATGTGCTGGTTGGCCGCGCACGGATGCAGATCTTGAGTGGCAGCGGAGCGCTATGATGCAGTGGACGAGACCGTTGGTGAAGCCCCAACGGCCTCGGGGGGCGGAGGTGCGATGATGTGTTCAGTGAAGTAGCCCCGGTGAGCTCGGAGACATCGTTGGTGAAGCGCACCTGATGCGGTGGAACTCGGTGTCTGTGAGGCACGTCGGTTGCGGCGGCCGACGTTGTCGGTGGACCACCCGGTGCGGTGGACAAGGGTGTAGATGAGGTAGCTCCAGTGCGGTGGTGAAGCGCGACCGTCGTCTTCGTCGTCGTCGTCCGGCACAGAGGTGGGGAACGGTGGGGAAAGAGACGAAACGAGGGGCGATTCGAGGGTTGGCGGTGAATTAGGGATTTGAGCAATCTGGGCGCGGAAGGGGACGGTGGAGAAGAGAGATTTTGCAGGGCTGGAATTGGGGCCGCCAGATATTTCAATCCGAAACGTGGAAGCGCGAACTTATATTGTTGTCGTCCTTTTTTTGGGGGGGGGGAGGGGGGTGGGTGGCTGGGTGCTACGCGTCCGTCCGACACACGCGACCACCCCGACAGGACTATGCTTCGGTGCCTTAAGGCACCTGCCTTTGTGTCCATGACATATGAGCCCAACAGGTGGGTGGCCCACATGTCAGTGACCCAAAGGTAGTTGCCTTTAAGGCACCGAAGCAGCGTTCGCACCGACATGCCCCTGGTTTGCCTGGTGCGCCTACATTTGAGAATGCAAACGAATCTGTATGTATTACCATGCCCGTGTTTTCCTTGCAATAATTAGTCATTGGAAACGAGATACTCCATCCGTTCACTTTTGTAAGTCGTTTCAGACAACTTAAAATGAACTGTTTTGCACATTGTCTGAAATGTCTTCAAGGTCTTATAAAAGTGAACAGAGTGAGTACTATAAATTAATTAATGAGGAGTTATTTGAAAAAAAATCGAAACGGTACCCACGCTAACGTGGATTAGAGTGTGTGTCACATAATTAGTTATTTGAATTAGAGTGTGTGTCACGTAGTTAGTTATTCGAATTAGAGTGTGTGTCACGTAGCAATCTCCAATTCTAACGTGGATTTCGCATTTCACTGTATCCACGCTACTTTTTTAATACAAATTCATATGTATATGATGAACACCATGGTAGTGAGAAAACTTTTGGATGGATTCAAACATATGACCTACAAAATAGCACAACAAACTGAGTCAATGTCAACTTTTTGAAACTTAGTATGGCACGAATTCGAAATAATTACCCGTATGCCTAGTCCTTGGTTCAAATCTTACAATGTACACCGAATTGAAACATCGATATTAAGTCTCGTACTATGTACATTCAAATGTTGTTTTTAGCCCCCCGCACAAACGCTACATACTTCCTGTATCGGTCAATCTTCCTCTCCTAACCACCTTAGGAAGCTATCAGTTTCCAACACACGTTCATTCTTTCTCTCCATGTTTCGATCTCTAAGTCTCTCAACTACACAACCCCCTTTTCCACTCTGTTACGAAATGTATTTACCTCACACACCCGCCATTGCACCCCATGCCGAGCTCTCTCTCTCTCTCCCCCTCTCCCTCTCACCCTCTCGTGCTAAATACATGCATTGCCTATCTAGCCCCCCAACCTCTCATGCATGCGCACGCACGCACGTTGTATATCTAGGTCACTCCCTCGAGACTGTCTCACTCTTTCTTCCACATGGCGGGCCACACTCGCTCAATCTCGCTCTCTTTATCTGAGTCTCGTTTAACCTCGTTTTCTTTCACACACAAATGATATATCTCCCTGTTCGGGCCTCGATCGACACACTCTATACTCTCTCACACAGATTGTCTATCTTGGTCAGTCCATCCAAGCTGCCACCACTCTTTCGACCTCATGGTGGGCCACGCTCACTCAGTCTCTCTCTCTCTCTCTCTCTCTCTCTCCGTATGTCTCGATTGACCTCGCTCTTTCTCGGACAAAAACGATATATCACCATGTTGAGCCCAATTCGACCTATTCACATTGTATACTCTCTCACGCCCATCGTCTATCTAGGTCACTCTCTCCAACCCGTCTCACTCTTTCGATCGCATGGTGACCCTATGTGATCGGTTGACCTTGCTTCCTCCCACGCACAAAATATATCTACACGTCTGTTACTGGATCATCTCTCAAGCTCTATCTTACATCCCTCACCCTTGCCAAAAAGCTCAATCGGACAATATCTCTCCAGAGCATATATATTTGTTCAATGAATGTCGGACCACACTCACTTTGTCTCTCTATCTATATGTCTCTTGATTGACCTCGCTTTCTCACACCGTATCTTCCACGCGTTGAAGCTACTACCTCTCCATCCCTCGCAAAGCCGGAGCTATTTACATTGCGAGGGGCACTCCAACCTTGGATTAATTTGTGTAGGCATTTATTCCGGTCGGTTTAGATTATATTTTCATAGCATTCGGCCCACAACTACTCCAATCACCGTAGCGGGTAATTAAGCTATGGGGAGCACCTAATATGAGCACCGGGGAGCCGTTGGATCGAATATGCAGCGGCACACACGAGGCCTGAATGTTTTATTTGCAAAAAAACCTTTGGAGAGTTTGGAAATTGCGCATAATTACAAAGACTACTCCCAAGCCATTGGATCTCACTTCCAACGGTGTAAAAACTTGTATCACCATAGTATCTAAGCTGCGGGGTGGATGTGATATTCTATGCCGCTGTCATTTTTGTTCATAAACTTGCAAAAAACGTGTAACTCGTGCCGTTACTTGTCTAACCGTGCAAAGTGTTTGTTCAAAAAAAACCATCCTACACTGAAATATCGGAACAACACACGGGGGTCCCACTTGTCATTAATCAAATTTGGACCTAAAACTAAGAAATCTGAAAGACGAGATTCGAACTGGCAACCTGGACTACAAAGCGTAAGTTGATAGCCTGAAAAAACGAACGGTTGTTGGCTTTGTCCCATAACTTGATTTTATAAAGTACTTGCGTTGAGTAGAGTAGAGGGAGTGCCTCGTCAACACGTGCATGACCGTTATCTCACTTACTGGTGGGTCCCAGGTCTGCAATCTCAATCTCTCTTCTCTCCATCTTCTAACCTTTGCACGGGCACACACGAAGAGCGGCGCTAGCTTGCCGTGGTGTTATTACAACTAAAAAAACTTGGAAAATAGAAGAATCGCCTAGAACAAGAGACGTTGTGGCTGGTCGAGACGGAGCTAACCACATCTATCCTCCGTGCCATGTTTGCATGATGAAGCTGTGTGGCTAGTGGGGTGTTTTCAACCGACTGGCTGGGTCCCGAGGTCGAACCATAGGTACTCTACTACATCTGATACAGTATATTTTTACACGCACATTTTTCCTCCGTGCTGAGACGTGGCACACCCTACCGCGCGGTTTCGAGGTCCTCTCGGGTGGTGCACGCATATATTCTTCCTGACGTGGGACACCCTACCGCGCGTTTTCTAGGTCCTCCTCGGTCGTAGTGCCGAAGCAAGTAAATGAGTCATCAAATCACGAAAGACCACCTTTCCCGCCAAGTACATCAGTGAAGCACGGTGGCTAGCTAGTTGGGCTAGTTCGACCGATTACCTAGGCCGCTGCCACATTTGTTTTTTCACCCCTTTTTTATCTACTTGCCGATAGGTAAATTTAAATATCCACCGTGGCGTTGCTCTGGTGTTTGGGTGCGGCAGGATTTTTATTTTTTTGATTGACGGGAGCAGGCGCAACAGGATTTTTAATTTTTTGATTGACGGGAGCAGGCACGGCAGCAAATAGTCACGATGACTCCGCCTGTACCCACTGCTCCCTGATGTGAGAAGTCGTCGACTGGTGTTTTACCGTGGTGAAAACCAAAAGATTCCCCGCTCCCTCCGCCTTCCCGTAGATTGCATTGCCTTTCAGCCGTTTCACCCCCTTTGCTTCCTCTCCCCATTGCTTCTACCTGGTGCCATGGCGGCAAAGCAGATCACGGAGTTCGAGGTGAGGCTCCTGACACAGGAGTTCCATGCCAAGGATGCGGAGCTCAGGGCCAAGGACGTGGAGCTCCATGAGCTCAAGGAGGAGAGGAGTGCCATGCTCCTCCGTTATGTCCGGGAGTTCACGGAGCTTCAAAAGCGGCAGGCGTCCACCACAAAGATGCTCGAGGCGTCGGCGGCGTTGCTGCAGAAAGCGGGAGATACGATAGGCCGTCAGGGGAGCTGGCTGGAGCACGAGCGGGCTGATCGTGATGAGGTCCAGGATTGCCTCAGCCACTTGGTGAACCAAGTTGCCACACACGTGTTGCGGCTGCGCGATGCCTACCGTCGTGCCAGCGCGACGATGCCGGCCGTCGGGCTAAACCCGTTCGACCACGCGGTCGACTTCAACGAGCTGCGGCTTCCTGACCTGGTCTCCTTCTTCACCTATATCTCCGAGGAGCTAAGCCGTCTTCGCGCGATGGTGGGGGCTGAGCTGGACAAGGAGGGGTTGCGGGCTGCCATCGCCTTTGCTGGGCGAATCCTTTCAGGGCTCCGTCACCGGAATCCATTCGTGCCATTGGACGCCGTCTTTGACGAGCTGGCTCCCGTCAACCGGGAGCGGGCTCTGCGGGCGGTTGCACCAGCATCACCAACGTCGTGCGCCTCGAGAAGCAGAGGGACTTCGGTGGTGTTTAGGCGCCCTCTGCATGGGCATGTCTATGTCTCGGCGCAACATGACCGTTGGATCAAACTTAGACGGTGCAGATCAGTCACTGTAGCACAAAGCATGTGGGTGTGTTTGGTTGCATTCTCATCTCAATATAGTTGTTTCCTCTTCGTGTATTTTTGTCAACCTACTAGTGTGGACTCATGCACTCTGCCAAACACCCAAAAGTGGGTCGAGAAGGGAACTTTTGCTCCCATCCCATGCACCCTTCATACACCCTGCCTAACACTATTCGTGCTTCATATGGTTCATGTTTCATGGAGTACTGTAGCACCGTACTCTCCGTGCGCTGTGGACCTAGTTCTATTAACATTGATCTCACCGTCCATTCTCAGCCGGACAGTCGAAAAAGCGGTACTATGTTACATATAGGAGTAGTTGACATGCGTACAACATCATTTGTTATCGTCATATCTTACTACACTAGCAACAAGATTGTGTAGTACTGACGTATGAACCACCGCACATGCCTAGTAGTAGGAGCACTGTGTATGTTCAAGTGGCTGCCGTGTTTCGCACTCCTCCGTAGTAAGAGTGGAAACGCTTGCTGTAATCATTTTTTTCTTCTGAAAATAGTGGACACGCTCTACCGTGCGGATCCTCCTCCAGCCATGCACTAAATTACTCACTTTCGCCGACGTGTGGGATAGCCAGCATCGGGGTCCACCAGCCATGCACTAAATTACTCCGTAGTAGAGTGACGGTGGACTACCCCGATCGAAGCGCCACAGTAATGCCCAATGAGCCTTCAAATCACAAAACCCCCTCCTTTCCAGTAGTAAGTTGGACGGACGAAGCAACCATCATTTCACTCTTCTCTCTCAGCTTCCTCTCTACCCAACCCTCGCTTCTGCCTCATCTTTTTCCTCATTTCTTCAAGAAAACCCCGACCTGCTTCTGCCATTGTTCTTCTCTCCCAAAGAAGGAAAGGTGAGCGCATCAATGGTGTTGATTCTGGCCAAGGCTCGGTCTTGCAACCCCGAGACTGATCCTATAACTCCCTCTCTTTTCTTCTTTTGGGTTTGTGATTATGGTTTCTTTTCTTTTATTTCTATTTGACAGTTTCTTGATGGACGCTGGAGCACCGGCCGAAGTGATGTCTATGGCTCCGGCCAAAACCGTCGAGGCTCATGGTACAAAGAAGTGCAAGCACCCCGCCGAGACTACCGCAGACAAGCTCAAAGCCATCGCCCTGTCCAAGCCCCCCTCTCCGGGATCCCTCATTAAGCAAGTCCAGGTAATATCTCTTCTTGACGATCTTTTTCTCGATCTTGATCATGTTTTTTCATCTAACACGCAGTACTAGTACTAGTAGTACAACTTTCTGGGTGATCTTGCATGTGATTTTTGTGTGCCAAATGACGGTTCTAAATTCCTCTTTTGACCAAAACATGCGAGAGGTTGACACTGATTTCTTATAGATTACTTTCAACTACTCCCTCTGTCCCAAATTTCTTGTCTTAGATTTGTCTAGATACGGATGTATCTAATACTAAAATGTGACTAGATACATCCGTATCTAGACAAATCTAAGACAAGAATTTTGGGACGGAGGGAGTACTTTATGAACATCAATGCTACCTTTTAAGAGGGTATATTTGCCTCAATAACTTGTGTTATGGATATTGCATGTAATCCCTCTGCTCTCATGCCTTTGAAGACATGTTCTAGTGTCTTTGTTCACTCATTTTTGTGCATATATGTAGTCATATATGGAGTATAATATTGAAAATCATCTTATATTTCTGAACGGAGGTAGTAATAAAATATAGTTTCTGTTTGAATTAGAACCAGGTCCGCGGTGGAGATGAAGTCCTGAAAGTCATGCCGTGTGAACTGGAAAACCTGATGATGAGTTCTACTGCTGAACTATCTAGCTGCTGTGTCCTTGTCGCCACGTGTCCTGAACTAGTGTTTTCCTGTAGCATTGTTGTCAGGCGTGTTCTCGAGGCTGTACTTGACCACAACAATTTCCTGGATGTGCCTTTGATTACGAAGGGTGGGGTTCTTGTAAAGCTTCCCAACAAATCTGATGTGGCCTATCTTCATCATCATGTTTATGAGTGGAAAGACCACTCTGTTTGGTTCTCCAAGGTTGACAAGATGGTGATGGTGCATGTAGACATCTCACACGAAGTCCATGGCCTAGTCAGTTATCCGGGGTTCATCCCGTAGGTCGGTGGCAAAAAATAGTCTGCAGAGTTTAGTTAGTGCAACTTTGCTTGTCTGTAGTAAGTACTATTGTTCAGTACTTGATTTGTGTTTGTGAACCCTGTATTGTTTATTAGTACTACTGCTTTTGGTGTGTGGTCAGTCCTGAGAACGGTCTATGTTAATGTCTGTCCACTCAATTCAGTTTGTATATTTTGAAGTATCCATATCATATTTTTTGTGAGGACAGTCTATCAATTATGGTTACACTCCAATATCTGTATGCATTGCAGGGTTTATCGCACCCACCAGGATTTCCAGCCCCATGGATGTTTGGTCCATACGATTTGTCACGACCTTTGGACTGTCCTGCTTGTGGGAGTAGGCGGGGCCCCTGCATGCCACGCGTAGTTGAACGATCAATCTTCTGTTTAGTACTTCAACATAGTGATTTCCTGGGAAGGATTCACTCGTGTCACATCAAGTAAATCTTATTGATTTACTGTCTAAATCTTATAGATTTAATGTCATGTTTTCTTTCTTTTCCTGCAATTTTACGATGCAGGTTTTGCCATGTGACATTCTGTAACACCCCGGATATGATTTACCCAATATCTAATCCAACTCTTGCCATTTCCGGCGTTAAGTTATTTTATTTTCTCGGGTTCGGGTTTTTGTCTCCGTGTGTTGTTGTTGTTGTTGTCTTGCATCTCATATCATGTCATCATGTGCATTGCATTTGCATACGTGTTCGTCTCATGCATCCGAGCATTTTCCCCGTTGTCCGTTTTGCATTCCGGTGTTCCGTTCTCCTCCAGTGGTCATTTCTACCTTTCTTTCGTGTGTGGGGATTAAACATTTCCGGATTGGACTGAGACTTGCCAAGCGGCCTTGATTTACTACCGGTAGACCGCCTGTCAAGTTTCATACCATTTGGACTTCGTTTGATGCTCCAACGGTTAACCGAGGGACCGAAAAGGCCTCGTGTGTGTTGCAGCCCAACACCCTTCCAATTTGGCACAAAACTCACCAAAACCCTCTCAATCATCTAGATCATTCGATCACGATCGCGTGGCCGAAAACCGCACCTCATTTGGACACTCCTAGCTCCCTCTATGCCTATAAATACACCTCCCTTCCGAAATCCTGGGTCTTTCCACCCCTAACCCTAGATCCTCTCCCTCCGCGCGCCGGACAACGTCCGCCGGCGCCGGACACGTCCACCGCCACTGCCAGCCAATCGTCTCTTGCCACGTGTCCCGGGCGGGCGCCCACATCGCCGCCGCCGCGCCGGCCCGCCCGAGCCCGCGGGAGGCCCCCGCGGCCCATCCAGGCGCCGCCCCGCGCCTCCTCTCCCCCCGAGCCGCAGCGCCCGACCCCGCCACCTTCCTTCTCCAGCTCCGGCGGCCGGAGCACCGCGCCTCCTCGCCGGCGGCCACCGCGCCGCCCCACCTCGCCGCCCGCGCCACCGCGTCGCCTCGTCGCCGGGAGCAACTCCGGCGAGCTCCGCCGACCCCCTCCACCGCCTTGGCTCCCTCCCCTTCCTCCGGTGAGCGGCAAGTCCGGCAACATCTCCAGCCGCTACAGGGATCCCGGCGATCCTCGGTTCGCGTGAAGCCCCGGATCTGGATCTGAGATTTGAATCTCGGGGTTGACTTTCCGTCTATAACCCTAATTATTTTGCCATGTTCATCGTGCCGTAACTTTGCATCCGTAGATCTGTTTTGGGCATATAGCATATCAAAATGTTCGCCTCAGAGAGCACATCATTTCATCTCATTGCATCATTTTCATTTGAGTTCATCTTGATGCACGAAATGCTGTTGGTAGAGTGCTATTTGAGTTAATTGTTAGATCTGCTGCTCCCAATAGCTATTTGTCATTTTTGCCATGATTATTGTGTGCATGATATGCCCATGAGCTCTACATATGTTTTGTTATATGCTTTGTCATCTTTCCAGAGGTGCCATCCATGTATTTTTGTGATGTGTGTGGTGACTAGAACAAGCTTGCAAAGTGGTGCATTCGTTAATGCTAATTTCAGGGACTTAGCAATTCCACTAAGTCCTTGGACTCTTTTTATCAATATGCCATATGTTCATGTTGTTTCCTAGTGATCCGTGCCACTTTTGAGGATGATCAGTAAGGATGATTTGTTAATCTTATAGTGCTCTATCCATCCATGTATTTTTTTGCAATTATGGAGTACCCTAGCTTGAGTCAATCGAGCTCTACTTTTGCTATTTCGTGAATCTGGGCAGATTGTCTACTTGTTAGCGATTTTGCCGAGGATGTTGTAGTTGATCCGTGCATGCTATGTTATTGTTCTTGCCATGTTTAGCTTGTATAATGTGTATTCTTGACGGGTGTATGCTTAGATTGTCATGCCTTGCTCTGTAGTGAGTGCATCGAGCTCGTAAACATGCCTATTTGATATCTGATTTGCATGCTCCAGTTTTTCACTAAGTCTGTGATCTGTTTAAGTTTTTGCCATGTTCACATGCTTGCAATTGTATTTTTTGATCCCTTTTGGCTCAAGGTCACTAAGGGACTTTTGTTAAGCTCTTTGAGTAGCTCCATGCCATGCTTTACTTTGCCATGTTAAGTTCCTGTAGCATATAGTTTTCTTGCTCCAAATTGTGCTATTTGATCTGAAATTGCAGACAAGTGTTAATTTCACCAAGTCTGAAATCTGTTTACCAATTGCACTTTTGCCATGCTTGTTTGAACCTGTTAATGGATGAATTGGCCGTAGCTCAGTGTTCATCTTTTGTTAAGCTTCATGAATGGATCCCTGCCATGTATTTTGTTAAGCTACTTGCTGTTTATTGCAAACCGGTGCCATATTTGTTTTGCTTGCCACTTCCAAACCGTTTCTCCGATTCTGGTGATCTTTATATCGTTTTCAAGCGAAATCATCTCACCTTTCCAGTGGCACACTTGGATTTCAAAGTTGAGGCTAGGGTCAATCATTCCTTGTCAAATCTTGCATATGCATCCCATCTCGCATCCCGCATAGCATATCATGTTTGCATCATGTTGCTTGAGTTTGTGCACGTGGTTGATTGCGTTCCTTTTGCTTGTTTGTCTTATTTGGGTAGAGCCGGGAGACGAGTTCGCTAACGAGGATCCCGTTGAGTTTGCTTTCGAGGATCCAGTCAACTCTGACAACTTTGCAGGCAAGATGATCCTACCCTCGAAATCACTTCTATCTTTGCTTTGCTAGATGCTCGCTCTTTTGCTATGCCTATGATATGATGCCTACCACTTTCTTATCATGCCTCCCAAATTTCCATGTCAAACCTCTAACCCACCATGTCCTAGCAAACCGTTGATTGGCTATGTTACCGCTTTGCTCAGCCCCTCTTATAGCATTGCTAGTTGCAGGTGAAGATTGGAGACCGTTCCTTGTTGGAACATTATTTTCTTGTTGGGATATCACTATATTATCTTGTTATCTTAATGCATCTATATACTTGGTAAAGGGTGGAAGGCTTGGCCTCTCGCCTAGTGTTTTGTTCCACTCTTGCCGCCCTAGTTTCCGTCATATCGGTGTTATGTTCCCGGATTTTGCGTTCCTTGCACGTTTGGGTGATAATGGGAACCCCTTGACAGTTCGCCTTGAATAAAGCTCTTCCAGCAATGCCCAACCTTGGTTTTACCATTTGCCACCTAGCCTCTTTTTCCCTTGGGTTTCCGGAGCCCGAGGGTCATCTTATTTAAACCCCCCGGGCCAGTGCTCCTCTGAGTGTTGGTCCAACCTAGAGCCCCTTGCAGCGCCACCTCGGGGAAACTCGAGGGCTGGTTTTAGTTGTACGGATTGCTTATCCGATTGTTCCCTGAGAACGAGATATGTGCAGCTCCTATCGGGATTTGTTGGCACATTCGGGCGGTGTTGCTGGATTTGTTTTAACTTGTCGAAGTGTCTTGTAGAACCGGGATACCGAGTCTGATTGGAATGTCTCGGGAGAAGGTATATCCTTCGTTGACCGTGAGAGCTTGTCATGGGCTAAGTTAGGACTCCCCTGCAAGGATTTGAACTTTCGAAAGCCGTGCCCGCGGTTATGGGCAGATGGGAATTTGTTAATGTCCGGTTGTAGATAACTTGAACCTTAATTTAATTAAAATGAATCAACTATGTGTGTTACCGTGATGGTCTCTTCTCGGCGGAGTCCGGGAAGTGAATACGGTGTTGGAGTAATGCTTGCCGCAGGTTGTTCTCTAGTTATGCGTTCGCGCTTTGCCTTCTCTTCTCGCTCTCATTTGCGAATAGGTTAGCCACCATATCTTGCTAGTCGCTTGTTGCAGCTCCACATATTTTACCTTGCCTTACCTATAAGCTTAAATAGTCTTGATTGCGAGGGTGCGAGATTGATGAGTCCCTGTGGCTCACAGATTACTTCCAAACCAGATACAGGGTCTGATGACTCTGTTCCAGATGACGCGCTTGAGCTCAAGTGGGAGTTCGATGAGGACTCACGCCGTTACTATGTGTCTTTCCCTGATGATCAGTAGTGGTGCCCAGTTGGGGCGATCGGGACCGTGTCGCATGTTGGGTTGGTCTTTTATTTTGGCACCATAGTCGGGCCATGAGTGATTGGATGATGTAATGCTATTTATGTACTTTGTTTGACGTGGCGAGTGTAAGCCAACTATGTACCTTCCCCTTTTATTATTTATATTACATGGGATGTTGTGAAGATTGCCTAACTTGCGACATTGCTTTCAATGCGGTTATGCCTCTAAGGCGTGCTTCGACACGTAGGAGATATAGCCGCATCGAGGGCGTTACACATTCATCACAGAATAAACCGTTTGGTTTGCTCTACGATGGCTATTTTTGCAGGTTTCACTTCTTATGTCGTGTCAGTAATGAAGGCACTGTCCATCACTTATATTACTGGAAAAAATTGGATCAGTCTGTTGTCTGAGTACAAGCTGAATCCCTATGATGAACTGCAGTTTGGTTTAACAAAAACGCCACAATTAGTTCTTCTCGCGTTTAAAAGAAATGAAGAAAAAAACTGGATCACGGTCACGGATCCTAGTCAAGTTAGAAAGCTGATCATAGCAGACCAGACACGATCAGCACTGTCTTGCACAGATCGAGCACGGACAGTTGCTCTAGCACTGACAGCGGCAGCAGCTCAGTCTGATCCAGCTGAGGATTGGGCACTGACCGCGTCAGCGGATCAGTCTGATCTACCGGAGGATCGGGCATCGACATCGGCACCTGCTCCGACACCGGCACCAGCTCTACAAGGAGCACCATCTCCGGCAGCGGCAGCGGCTTAGGCACCTGCACCAACACTTGCACTTGCATCTGCTCCGGCCCGTGCAGTTGCACCGGCAACAGACTGGGCTGCAGTTCGCACTTCATATACCAAAGTCCTTACAAAAACCGACATGTCCACCTTCTTGGTAAGCATTGGCCGCCCATGTGCTTCATTCTTTTTTCTTTCCATGTTGTTTCACATGATTCACTGTGTTGATCTAACTGTTTGGGTATGTCTTCTTGTTTGCAAACAGAGAATTCCTAGAGCAACGAGGGAGTCGTTCAACAATCCGGGCGACCGCGGCCAAGTTTCTCTTACCATGCGCAGCCTTGGTGTGAATGAACCTGCTCAATATATTGTAAGTACAAAGGATGGTCACATGATGATTGATGCTAAAGGATGGTCAAGGTTCAAATCTAAATCATATCTTG
This sequence comes from Triticum urartu, assembly GCF_056163025.1. NCBI lineage: Eukaryota > Viridiplantae > Streptophyta > Magnoliopsida > Poales > Poaceae > Triticum > Triticum urartu. The sequence goes on along the minus strand of NC_141875.1, from coordinate 105,435,465 downwards.
CGGTAGGGGATGATGTCAAAATCGAACTTTCTCGGCAAGGAGAGCTGGTCCAAATCAACTTTGAAATTCTTTAGTAGCAGCACACAACTGCCTAACTGATCTATCCTCCGACAGATTTTGATGTAATAATCTGGCATGGTGAAACAAGTGTCCTGTGTGTATAAGTAGTACGATAGTATTATTTATCACATGGTATATTGTTGATAGAATTGCAACTCTGATTGCTAGTTAGGAACTGTCGTTCGATTTCATTCCAACAGCTGCCGTGCTTTATTCAATTTTGTGTATTCGCCTTGCGACAGCATCTAAAACCAGCGTCGTACCGATCGCTTGCAATATGAAAAGCGCTGAGGTAGAACACATGGGCCCCCAAACATGCAGGGTCGGCCTGCGGCCCAAAGTCCAGAACCTGGTTTAAAGAAGCACTAGCTTAGTGCAGAAGTGGCGTCCTCCTCCTGCTGTGGGTTGGGCGAAGATGAATGTTGATGCTGGGTTATCTCGCAATGGTGAAAGGGGAGCCCTGGCAGTTGTGAGCCGGGATCATACATGCTTCTTCCTTGGAGCATCGGCGCTGGTGTGCGAAAGTGTTACTGATCCAGAGATCCTAGAGGCAATGGCATGTTGCGAGGGGCTATCTCTGGCTCTTGACTTAAACCCGCAACAAGTTCAGATTAACACCGATTGTTCAGCAACAGTCAAGCATATCGGAGAGGCATACTTGGGGCCTAGCAAAGTTATTATGGACGAGATCAAGATGAAGAAGAATATGTTCCAAACCATGGAGATCATACATGAAAAACGCGAGTGTAATGTTGAAGCGCATGTGCTCGCAAAAGCTGCTACTTCTTTGCCCTGTGGACGCCATCTTTGGCTCACAGGAACCCCCGAAATTATTTGTATACCTATGACTATTAATCTTCAATAAAGCAGCTTTTATCCCTCAAAAAAACATCTGAGTATTATATTCTCAGCTGAACCCCCATAATGCCCGTGCGTTGCAGAGGGAGTATATTTCTCGGCAAGGTGAGCCTGTGATATAAAAGATTTGTATATTTCTTTACAGAGGGAGTATCTCTCTGTCAAAATATATATTTATGTGTAACTAGTTACTCCTGCCTTTCTACTTCCTTTCGCTGATATGTGGGGCAACCGGCAACGGGGTCCACGTGTCATATGCACAAATTAGAGTGCACAACTTCATGGTACACACACCCCGGTCGTAGCGTCGCAGTAATGCCCAATGAGCCGTCAAATCACAACCCCCTTTCCAGCTTTAGCAGTAAGCTGGACGGATGAAGCGGCAATATTTCACTGGGCCTGAATCCCCTTCTCCCTCGTCTGCTTGTTCAGAGAAAACCCCCTCCCGGCGATTGCATAGGGTTTTCTCATGGAGAACCATGTACGAATTCTTCATCCATCCCCGATAAACCCAAGTCCCTTGGTCGCAGGTAATCCTAGGATGGCAGCCGCCGCCGTTGATGCATTTTTCTTCCTACTGAATCTAGTGTGTTTCATTTTCAGTGCCCAAAGTGCGAGTACCCTACAGGTTTCTGCGCCCTCGGCGAGGTGCCACACTTGTTCCTTCTTATCCTAACACAGCATTTTGAAACGCGCACAGTATGTTCCTATAATCCTCTTTTCTATCCGGGAGGGTTGATTTTTTTTGAACATGTTGTGTTCTCATATTACTTTTCCTGTAGTGTATTATTTGCTCTACGAGAACACATGTACTCAAGATGCTCGGCCTTGCCATAACAGAATACACTAGTTTAATGGTCATAGTGAAGATAAGCCATGGATATAAGTTCCAAGTTGGGTTCATGAACCAAGAATGTCGTGGTTTTGTGAAAGTGCAACTATCCCTAGGTGGTTTTGGTAATTCATAACAACATATAGCTCATTGAGCTAATACTATTCCAAGATGATTATTTCAGGAAAGCTCAATGATTGGCATGGCATGGATGTGAAAGTGGAACCCTCAAAATGCTAAGGACAAAGGATTGGCTCAAGCTCAAAAGCTCAAGACTCTTCATTTTATATTTTAGTGATCCAAGATCACATTGAGTCTTTAGGAAAAGCCAATACTATCAAGGAGGGATGAGGTGTTGCTTAATGAGCCTCTTGCTTCATGTGCTTAGTGATATGCTCCAAAACCCTCAACTACTTTCCCATATCCACATATGACCTAAAACCTAAGCCAAACTCGGTCCTACGGATTCTTCCTATCCGGCGCCACCGAGTTTCACCTGTCATTAGCCACTGCCAAACCCTAGCAATTCGGTCCTACCGATAGGGATCTCGGTCTCACCGAGATGGGGTTGCAAACTCTCTGTTTCCCTTTCGTAACTTTTCGGTCCCACCGAAAGAGCGAATCGGTCCCACCGAGATTGCAATGTAAACTCAGTGTTTCCCCTTTGTAACTTTTTGGTCTCACCAAGTTCCACTCGGTCTCACCGAAAGAGCAAATCGGTCCCACCGAGTTTGCCTGACCAACTCTCTGGTTAGCTAATTACCAAATTCGGTCTCACCGAGTTTGTGTAATCGGTCTCACCGAGATTACGTTATGCCCAAACCCTAACCGTATCGGTCCTACCGAGTTGCATATCAGTCCCACCGAAAATCACTAACGGTCACTAGGTTTACATTTTCGGTCTGACCGAGCTTATTGATTCGGTCCCACCAAGATTGGAAAACTGTGTAACGGTTGGATTTTGTGTGGAGGCTATATATACCCCTCCACCCTCTTCTCATTTAGAGGAGAGAGCCATCAGAACACACACACCATTCCAACTCATATGTTCTGAGAGAGAACCACCTACTCATGTGTTGAGACCAAGACATTCCATTCCTACCATATGAATCTTGATCTCTAGCCTTCCCAAGTTGCTTTCCACTCAAACCCTCTTTCCACCAAATCCAAATCCTATGAGAGAGAGTTGAGTGTTGGGGAGACTATCATTTGAAGCACAAGAGCAAGGAGTTCATTACCTACACACCATTTGTTACTTCTTGGAGAGTGGTGTCTCCTAGATTGGCTAGGTGTCACTTGGGAGCCTCCGACAAGATTGTGGAGTTGAACCAAGGAGTTTGTAAGGGCAAGGAGATCGCCTACTTCGTGAAGATCTACCACTAGTGAGGCAAGTCCTGTGTGGGCGTTGGCCATGGTGGGATAGGCAAGGTTGCTTCTTCGTGGACCCTTTGTGGGTGGTTGCTTCTTCGTGGACCCTTCGTGGGTGGAGCCCTGTGTGGACTCGCGCAACCGTTACCCTTGGGTGGAGCCCTGTGTGGACTCGCGCAACCGTTACCCTTCGTGGGTTGAAGTCTCCATCAACGTGGATGTAGGATAGCACCACCTATCCGAACCACGGGAAAAACATCCGTGTCTCCAATAGCGTTTGAATTCTCCAAACCCTTCCCTTTACATTCTTGCAAGTTGCATGCTTTACTTTCCGCTGCCTATATACTCTTTGCATGCTTGCTTGAAATATGTGATGATTGCTTGACTTGTCCTAAATTAGCTAAAATCTGCCAAGAACTAAAATTGGGAAAAGGTTAAGTTTTTATTTGGTCAAGTAGTCTAATCACCCCCCTCTAGACATACTTTCGATCCTACAAGTGGTATCAGAGCTTTGGTCTCCATTTGCTTTATCTCCATAGCTTTTGGTGGTCATAGCCTTGGTTTCACAACCTAGGAGAGTATGGCGTCTAGCGAGGGAAATTATCACCGTAGAGGTCCTTACTTTGATGGTACTAATTTTGCTAGTTGGAAGCATAAAATGAAAATGCATATTCTTGGACATAACCCTACCATTTGGGCTATTGTGTGTGTTGGTTTGCAAGGTGACTTATTTGATGGGAGAGAACCGAACCGTGAAGCTACCGCGGATGAGTTGAAGATGTTGCAATACAATGCTCAAGCTTGTGATATTCTCTTCAACGGATTGTGCCCCGAAGAATTCAACAAAATCAGCCGCCTTGAGAATGCAAATGAAATTTGGGACACTTTGATTGATATGCACGAAGGTACCGACTCTGTCAAGGAATCCAAATTGGATGTGCTTCAAAGCCAACTTGACAAGTTCAAGATGAAGGATGGTTAAGGTGTCGCCGAAATGTACTCTAGGATTGCTCTCATCACAAATGAGATTGCCGGCTTAGGAAGTGAAGAGATGACCGATAGATTCATCATCAAGAAGATTCTATGAGCCTTGGATGGAAAATATGATACCGTGTGCACATTGATCCAAATGATTCCCTATTACAAAGATCTCAAGCCAACGGAAGTGATTGGAAGAATTGTTGCTCATGAGATGTCACTTAAGGATAAAGAGGAACTTCACAACAAATCAAGTGGTGCCTATAAAGCCTCATGTGAAGCCCCTACATCATCAAGTGAGAAACAAGACTTCAATGAAGAATTGAGCTTAATGGTGAAGAACTTCAACAAGTTCTACAAGAGTAGAAGCAAAGATAGAAGCTTCAAGTCAAGGTCCTACAATGACAAAAGATCTTCTAGTCGAGAGCGAAACTGCTACAATTGTGGAAGACCCGGACACTATTCCAATGAGTGTACGGCTCCCTACAAGAGAAGAGAAGATTCTCCAAAAAGAAGAAGCAAAGAATCACCACCAAGAGAGAGAAGGAGTAGAGATGATCGTTATGAACGAAGATACTCACGGAGAAGCAAGGATTCGGAAAGGAAGGAAAAATCATCAAGGAGCTACACAAGACGAAGACATCAAGCTCATGTTGGTGAATGGGTATCCGACTCCGACTCCGACAGCCACTCCGAGAGAAGTTATTACTCCGGCTCCGAAGATACTCAAGATGAAGGTGTTGCCAGTCTAGCACTTGTGTCAACCAACTCCTACGACATATTTGACTCACCAAATGAGGGAATTGGAAGATGCTTCATGGCCAAAGGTCCTAAGGTAACACACCCCGAGTATGTTGATTTCAATTGTGATGAAGATGACTTGTTAGGTGATGATTTGCTTGTTGACAACTGTAGTGATGAATACTATGATGAAAGACAAATTAATCATGCTAATCAAGATAAAACGAATGACAATCATAAGGAGAAGATTGAGGCTCTAACTAAAGAACTAAAAACTCTTAAGTTAGCTCATGACACTATCTTCGAAGATCATCGAGAAATTTTAAGAGCTCATGAGAAATTACGCTTTAAAAAGCTCAATCTTGAGCAAGAGCATGAGTTCTTAAAAGCAATCAATGATGATCTCCGCAAGAAAAGTTCTTCTTACATTGCCAAGCGTTTACTCTTATCCACTTACATGCCTCAAGTCAAGTCTAACAAGAAAGATTCTTCCTCTAGCAGTAACAATGATCATGTTAAATCCAATATTGTTGCTTCTAGTAGTTCTCTTGATTCCACTAATGATTCTCTTAGCCAAGTTACACTTGAGCAAGAAAATAGCTTATTGAAGGGAATTATAGAGAAAGGAGTGTACAAAAGCCTTGCCGGGAGTAAGCAATTCGAAGAAATTGTGCGCAAGCAAGCAATGCACCGGAAGAATCAAGGTGTTGGTTTTGAACGAAAGTTCAATGCCAATGGAGTTGAGTGGGAAGAATATCAATACCCCAAGACAAAGTTTGTCCCTCAACAAGAGAAGTATACTTCTTTCAAGGGGACACAAGCTCAAGATGATCTTCCACCACAAGACTACAAGCAAAAAGGCAAGGACAAGCTTCAAGAGGAAATTGATGCATTTGAAGAAGCTCCAAAGACCTTAGTCAAGTGGATTCCCAAGACTACTTCAAGTTCCACTTCATCAAGTACGACTACAACTCCAAGGATTCCCATCAAGATGGTGTGGATCCAAAAGAAAAAGAACTAGAGAGTTCTTGAGGGTGACTCCGCCAACATACTTCACTCTTATCATTTTGGCAAGAACAAGTGCAATCAACTTCCACATCTTGCACTAGTTCAAGGAGTCACAAACCCTCTTGTTGGTAAGACAAGGGACAAGGTGACCTAAAAGTTTTCATGGACATCATCTTTTGTGTGCATCAGTCTATGTCTATGGATATCCTTTCTTGTTCCTTGTGGGACTAACCCATGTAGGTATTGAAAGTGCAATTCACTCAAATGGATAGCTCCAAGAGATCTACATCAACATTGAGCATCCACATCTTCAATATCTACATGAATTCATCATCGACAAAACCCAAGGTTAGTTCATACCTCTTAGGGGGGATATCACATCTAGGGGGAGCTTTACTCTAAGACTTGAGCTAAAGCAACTCTAAAGATGTGAACAAAACAATGCTTTATGTAAAAGTGGTAACCCCACTTGAGCTTAAACGATGAGTATGACCTATGATCAAGTGCTCTCACTTGACTCCTAAGTCAATATACTCATATATAGATGACCTAGTCATCGCAAATTGCTTGATAGATGCTAGAATTTGTTGTGCATGCCTTGTCACATATTTCATTTTCCATCTTATTGTGTGAGCATGCTGGTTGCACATTTTACTCATTCGAGGACATCCACTTGTTGTTTTGATTGTTTAGTTTTATCTTCTTTTGCCAAGTGGATGGACAAGAATGCCTAAGAACCTCCTCTAGCTATCTATGCTCTTCTCGTCTCAAACTCTATTCATGCTGCATCACAAAATTTGATCAAGTCAGATTCGAACCACTCTGTGTGAGGAGCGCTCGGAGTCCCCGATTCATCATAGACTTAAACTTCCAAAACCTCTTTTTGATTCTCGGTCTGACCGATACTCCACTTTCGGTCCTACCAAGATCATTAAGTTGATCTAGGTTTTCGACCTCGGTGCAACCGATTTGAACCTTTCGGTCACACCGAGTTTCAGTAACTGCACACAGTTATGAATCTCGGTGCCGCCGAGTTGTTCCACTCGGTCACACCGACAGGGTCGGGCTATATATAGTCACGAGCAAAATTTGGAAATTTCTCCGAACCCCTTCGCCCGCGTGATAGCCTGCTCTGCCCTCGTGGTCTCCGGATCGCCTTCTCGCCGCCAGTAGCCTCCAGTCGCTGGTCTCCGTCGCCGTCAACGGGAATTCTGCCCCGCCGTTGCCGCCGTAGCAAGTCCCCGCCGAACTAGGGTATGACTTGATCTTTGTGCTATTCCTCAATCTGATTCCTAGCACATTGTGATCATATTGATTCTTGCCACGTTTGAGAAACTTCTATCCAGTCAAAACGCCTGTAGATTAGGTTTGATTCGAAAATTCTAGGTTTAGGTTTCCGCCGAAACCATCTCAGACCCACCGAGTTTAAAAACTCGGTCCCACCGATTTGGCTTATGCCATTGCACAAGTGAGACTTGGTCTGACCGAGAATTACTTATCGGTGTGACCAATTTTTGAACTCAGTGAAACCCTAGCAGTCTCGGTGCCACCGAACTGTGACTCGGTCCTACCGAGTTCACTAGTTTAGGTTCCAAAACTGCTTCGGTATCACCGAGTTTGAAAATCAGTAGATCCGAGATGATTTCAGTGGGAAACTAAAACTAAGTTTTTGGATCATTCTTTTGCAAAAATACTCTGCATTTTGTGATGCTCATCTTTTCTATCTCATCTATAATCTATTCACAGGGTCAGCAGTCAGTTTGCAGCATGTCTGATCAAAGTGATAGCCAAAATATGTCAGAGCAGCAAGTGGTGATGAGTGAGGGCACTAGTCCCTCCAGTTCATCTGATGAAGGCAGCAGGAGCACTCCTAGCAATTTGCCAAAGGCTGCCACGAGACAAAGGAAGAAGAGGACTTTAGATTCAGAAGATGAGGACTATGTGGCAGAGGAAGAAGCCACTTCCAAGAGAATTGAGCCAGCTCAAGGCACTAAGCTAGGTCTGAAAATCAAAAGGCCAGCAGGCAGGCAGCCCATGTCAAAGGCAAGAGCCTCAACTGAGAAGCCCACTCCCCAAGAGCCAGTTGCAGCTGAGGGCAAGAAAAGGAAGGAGAGGGTGAAGAAGACTGTGGCTAGAGTGCTTGGAAAAGCTTCCATCATGGAAGAAGAAGAGGAAGAAGAGGTAGCTGCACCAGCACCCAAGGCACCCAAGCTGATGGGTGATGCCATAAGGTCAGGGGCTACTGCATCTATGCCCAAAGCTGCCTCCAAGCCAAAACCTAAGAGAAATACAAGGAGCATTCCTGCAGCTGAGAAGAACAAGGCCCCAGTGCCTGAGACTGTTGCTGAGGATGAGGAGGAGAATGTCCTGAGAAAGCTAAAGCCCAAGATCCCAGACCACAACGATGCTCATCCTGTGCCTGAGGATATGAAGCTCAGGAGAGATTCAGGGCTGAGGAAATGGAGAGAAGCAGACCCGTATGCTTCAAGGAGAAGGACTACCGTGGACTACATGTTTCACACCAAGGAGCAGCAGGATTTCTATGAGACTGTTTTGCTAGATAAGAAGCCAATTGTCTGTGACATGAGATGGGTTGACTGGACCTACATGAGGGAGACGGAGGAACACTACCCAGGAGTATATGACAGCTTTCATGCTTGTGGAGTAGCTGACTTTGTTGGGCAGAAGCTCATAAAGTGGAATGAGGAACTTATCATGCAGTTCTACTCCACGGCACACTTTTATCCAGATGGGAGGATCACATGGATGTCTGAGGGTACAAGGTACCAATCCACAGTGGCTGAGTGGGCACAGATCATTAATGCCCCAGAGGAGCAAGATGATGACTTGGATATCTATGCCAAGAAGAAGATGGACCATAACTCCATGTCCAATATGTACAAGGAAATTCCCAATGAAGCTCTTGACACCTTCAAGTTTGGCTCTATGCATTACCTTCTGTCAGGGCTCCCGACGATCAATTGGATACTAAGGCACACCTTATTGCCTAAGTCTGGAGATCACAAGATGATCAGAGGTCATGCTATCAACTTGCTACATGTGTTTGATGTGCCTCAGAAGTTCAAGGTGTTGAGCCTCATAGTGGAAACAATTAAGAGGACTGCAGTAGATCAGAAGAGGAGCTGCGGATATGCCCCTCAAATTCAGGAGCTCATCAACTCCAAGATGGGCACGGGCATATATCTGTTGGACAAGGAACACCTGCCCATCCATCCAGATTTCGAGGACAATCAAGTTATCATGACTGAGAACGAGCCATCATCTGCCCAAGCATTTGCAAAGAAGGAGAAGGCGAGGAAGGAGAAAGCTGCCAAGATGCCTACCCAAGAGGAGGCATCTGAATACTTCTTGAAGACTAAACAAGAGCAGCTTGGTTACTTGATTGCATCCACGCTGAGGATTGAGCAAAGTCTGGCCACCCTCACTAAGAATCAGCAGAGCCTAGAGAGGATCATGGAACAGAAGTTCTATGACTTGGATGTCAAGGTAACGGAAGTTCAGTCTGCAGTGGAGCAGCTCCAGGAGGACATGCAGGAGAGGAGAGGCAGGACTACCACTCATGCCTTTTCTAGAGTGCCACGAGGCCCGAGGTCATCTGCCGTGCCAGTTGCTGACTCAAGAGCCACCACTTCAGCACCAGCTACAGCCTCAGTTCCACCAGCTCCAGCAACTACTTCAGCTCCAACTCCAGTGACTACTTCAATATCTACAGAAGCCTTCGTCCTTGGAGTGATCCGGACTCCACCACCACCTGAAGATCAAGCCTGAGCGTCGATCTAGTGCTATGCATTTTCTAGGAACTTTTTGGTAACTTGTTGCCAAAGGGGGAGAAGATGTATAGATCATAGGCTTCGAGAGAGAGAGTGTTGCTTTTCTCTCTTGCTTTATTTGGTGGTTTTTCGAACTTGTTTGCTTTTGAGTGCCTGAGATACTACGTCATTATTTGTGAGACATTGATGATCATGTGTTTGATCATAAGCTACACTTAATGTTTGCTTAATATTATCATCTTATCTATCTTGTGTGATCATTCACTTTTCTTGGTGATGAGTGCATGTATTTCATTCTTATCATTTTAAGTGCTCCACCAAGATGTATGTGACATGGAAGAGTAACCCATGACTCTAAATCTTTGTGCATTTGCAGTCCAAAGCAAAATTTTAAATATGCACAAATTTAGGGGGAGCTCTTACTTATCACATACTTCTCAAAGCGACGATATATTTCATGCTTATTATCATTTGTCGAAGCTTTGATCTATATGTTGTCATCAATTACCAAAAAGGGGGAGATTGAAAGTGCAACTATCCCTAGGTGGTTTTGGTAATTCATAACAACATATAGCTCATTGAGCTAATACTATTCCAAGATGATTATTTCAGGAAAGCTCAACGATTGGCATGGCATGGATGTGAAAGTGGAACCCTCAAAATGCTAAGGACAAAGGATTGGCTCAAGCTCAAAAGCTCAAGACTCTTCATTTTATATTTTAGTGATCCAAGATCACATTGAGTCTTTAGGAAAAGCCAATACTATCAAGGAGGGATGAGGTGTTGCTTAATGAGCCTCTTGCTTCATGTGCTTAGTGATATGCTCCAAAACCCTCAACTACTTTCCCATATCCACATATGACCTAAACCCTAAGCCAAACTCGGTCCTACCGATTCTTCCTATCCGGCGCCACCGAGTTTCACCTGTCATTAGCCACTGCCAAACCCTAGCAATTCGGTCCTACCGATAGGGATCTCGGTCTCACCGAGATGGGGTTGCAAACTCTCTGTTTCCCTTTCGTAACTTTTCGGTCCCACCGAAAGAGCGAATCGGTCCCACCGAGATTGCAATGTAAACTCAGTGTTTCCCCTTTGTAACTTTTCGGTCTCACCGAGTTCCACTCGGTCTCACCGAAAGAGCAAATCGGTCCCACCGAGTTTGCTTGACCAACTCTCTGGTTAGCTAATTACCAAATTCGGTCTCACCGAGTTTGTGTAATTGATCTCACCGAGATTACATTATGCCCAAACCCTAACCGTATCGGTCCTACCGAGTTGCATATCAGTCCCACCGAAAATCACTAACGGTCACTAGGTTTACATTTTCGGTCTGACCGGGCTTATTGATTCGGTCCCACCGAGATTGGAAAACTGTGTAACGGTTGGATTTTGTGTGGAGGCTATATATACCCCTCCACCCTCTTCTCATTTAGAGGAGAGAGCCATCAGAACACACACACCATTCCAACTCATATGTTCTGAGAGAGAACCACCTACTCATGTGTTGAGACCAAGACATTCCATTCCTACCATATGAATCTTGATCTCTAGCCTTCCCAAGTTGCTTTCCACTCAAACCCTCTTTCCACCAAATCCAAATCCTATGAGAGAGAGTTGAGTGTTGGGGAGACTATCATTTGAAGCACAAGAGCAAGGAGTTCATTACCTACACACCATTTGTTACTTCTTGGAGAGTGGTGTCTCCTAGATTGGCTAGGTGTCACTTGGGAGCCTCCGACAAGATTGTGGAGTTGAACCAAGGAGTTTGTAAGGGCAAGGAGATCGCCTACTTCGTGAAGATCTACCGCTAGTGAGGCAAGTCCTGTGTGGGCGTTGGCCATGGTGGGATAGGCAAGGTTGCTTCTTCGTGGACCCTTTGTGGGTGGTTGCTTCTTTGTGGACCCTTCGTGGGTGGAGCCCTGTGTGGACTCGCGCAACCGTTACCCTTGGGTGGAGCCCTGTGTGGACTCGCGCAACCGTTACCCTTCGTGGGTTGAAGTCTCCATCAACGTGGATGTAGGATAGCACCACCTATCCGAACCACGGGAAAAACATCCGTGTCTCCAATAGCGTTTGAATTCTCCAAACCCTTCCCTTTACATTCTTGCAAGTTGCATGCTTTACTTTCCGCTGCCTATATACTCTTTGCATGCTTGCTTGAAATATGTGATGATTGTTTGACTTGTCCTAAATTAGCTAAAATCTGCCAAGAACTAAAATTGGGAAAAGGTTAAGTTTTTATTTGGTCAAGTAGTCTAATCACCCCCCCTTAGACATACTTTCGATCCTACATTTTGTCACGGCAGATGTCCTAGAGAAAGGACTTAGTCATGGAGCCATCGCGATGGGTTAGCTTGAAGGGGTTAAAGTGGACACAAGGACGCAAGAGAGTTTATACTAGTTCGGCCCCTTCGATGAAGGTAAAAGCCTACGTCTAATTGTGATGGAATTGATGTGGTTTCGATGACTAGGGAGCAAACAAGCTTCGCCTTGTTGGAGAACGTAGTAATTTCAAAAAATTTCCTACGCACACGCAAGATCATGTGATGCATAGCAACGAGAGGGGAGAGTGTTGTCTACGTACCCAACGCAGACCGACTGCGGAAGCGCTGACACGACGTAGAGGAAGTAGTCGTACATCTTCACGATCCAACCGATCAAGCACCGAAACTATGGCACCTCCGAGTTCGAGCACACGTTCAGCTCGATGACGATCCCCGGACTCCGATCCAGCAAAGTGTCGGGAAAGAGTTCCGTCAGCACGACGGCGTGGTGACGATCTTGATGAACTACAGCAGCAAGGCTTCGCCTAAACTCTGCTACAGTATTATCGAGGAATATGGTAGCAGGGGGCACCGCACACGGCTAAGGAATAGATCACGTGGATCAACTTGTGTGTCTAGAGGTGCCCCCTGCCTCCGTATATAAAGGAGCCAAGGGGGAGAGGTGCGCCGGCCAGGAGGAGGGCGCAGGAGGAGTCCTACTCCTACCGGGAGTAGGACTCCCCCCCAATCCTATTCCAACTAGGATTCCCGAGGGGGAAAGAGGGAGAGGGGTGGCCGGCCACCTCTCCTAGTCCTAATAGGACTAGGGGAGGGGGGAGGCGCGCAGCCCTTATGGGCAGCCCTTTCACCTTTCCACTAAGGCCCAATAAGGCCCATATGGCTCCCGGGGGGTTCCGGTAACCTCCCGGTAACCCGGTAAAATCCCGATTTCACCCGGAACACTTCCGATATCCAAACATAGGCTTCCAATATATCAATCTTTACGTCTCGACCATTTCGAGACTCCTCGTCATGTCCTTGATCACATCCGGGACTCCGAACAACCTTCGGTACATCAAAATGCATAAACTCATAATATAACTGTCATCGTAACCTTAAGCGTGCGGACCCTACGGGTTCGAGAACAATGTAGACATGACCGAGACACGTCTCCGGTCAATAACCAATAGCGGGACCAGGATGCCCATATTGGCTCCTACATATTCTACGAAGATCTTTATCGGTCAGACCGCATAACAACATACGTTGTTCCCTTTGTCATCGGTATGTTACTTGCCCGAGATTCGATCGTCGGTATCCAATACCTAGTTCAATCTCGTTACCAGCAAGTCTCTTTACTCGTTCCGTAATACATCATCTCACAACTAACATATTAGTTGTAATGCTTGCAAGGCTTATGTGATGTGTATTACCGAGAGGGCCCAGAGATACCTCTCCGACAATCGGAGTGACAAATCCTAATCTCGAAATACGCCAACCCAACATCTACCTTTGGAGACACCTGTAATGCTCCTTTATAATCACCCAAAGTGTTCCTCCTGCAAACGGGAGTTGCATAATCTCATAGTCATAGGAACATGTATAAGTCATGAAGAAAGCAATAGCAACATACTAAACGATCGGGTGCTAAGCTAATGGAATGGGTCATGTCAATCAGATCATTCAACTAATGATGTGACCTCGTTAATCAAATAACAACTCATTGTTCATGGTCAGGAAACATAACCATCTTTGATTAACGAACTAGTCAAGTAGAGGCATACTAGTGACACTTTGTTTGTCTATGTATTCACACATGTATCATGTTTCCGGTTAATACAATTCTAGCATGAATAATAAACATTTATCATGATTATAAGGAAATAAATAATAACTTTATTATTGCCTCTAGGGCATATTTCCTTCACGCCTATGTCTCGAGTTGTTGTCTGTGTCTTTGAACCGCCGCCGGGTCGTCCCCTTATATACACGGGTGACTCTCGTCGGCTTACGGAATCCCAATACCGGCTCATAGATGTGTCCGGTTTGGTCTCTTCTTATTCCTAACTTACAATACAGGTTAACTACTACCGCCGGTTTACGGCTGCAGGCCTTGAGCCGACCATGGGCCTTGAGCCCTCCTCTGTCTTCTTGGGCTTTAACTTACTTAACTACTGACGAAGTTAACCCGGCCCAGATAGGCCGGTTTACGCCCAGTAGTAATATCCCCAACATTAGGCCCCAGATTGATTTGAACGGGTTCATGTCAATCCTTTAATAAAAGCTTCATCTTCAACATCTTCTTACAAAATTGGTAAACCGCCATGATCTCATCTTCTCTGATTGCTGTAAACCGGAGTGACGTCACCTGTCATAACGAAGCTATCCATTATGCTTCTTTGTTTAATAGATCGGCGGAAATCGAGGCGACAGCTCCGTTTTGTGGCCCCTTGATTGTCGCGTCTGGCTCATGTTCTTTCGCCTTATAAATAGGACCGAAGGGTCATTTCTTTTCTCCTTCCGTGCCTTCTTCATCTTCCTCGCGTCGCCAGCCTCGGAGCTCCGCCGCCGCCGTCGACCTCTGCCTCATCCTTGGCCGCTGCATCAACCTGAGCGCACCAGAACATCGCGGCAACCTTCCGCATCTTCCTCAGCTCTGGTAAATCTTCTATCTTTTCCCCCGCAGATCTAGCCTAGGTTTTCGCAGTTCTTCAGTGTTCATCGTCTGCCTCTTGCTCATACAATAGATCTTTAGATGAATCCGCAAATCTTTATTCTGTGCAATGATAGTTGTTTGACCTTCGCCTTTACTTATGCATCTCAAACCATGGGTCTATATGAACGTTTTGCTCATTGGTTCGGTACTGCTCCTTTGAACCTCTAAGTATTTATCTCTTCTCTGAACTTGCTTCAGATCCAATGCTGTAAAGAAATCTTGTGAAACCTGTTTGTGCGTACTTGTCCATCCACAATCTCAGCTTTTCAATGCTTAGATCAGGCGGTTTAACCTTATAGAAAATTTTCCAAACCGGTATATGCCATTAGTCCCCTTGTTGAACCGCCAGATGTTGGTTGCTTCATGAAACTCCGATTCAGATAGTTCTGTCTCCGGTTTAACAGTGCCCATACCAACGTACCTTGATCAAATGCATTTTTGAACCGGGATCTTCTACCTTGTAGATTCCATCATGGCCAAGCAAGTATATGAGTGCAATTGGGTTCCTTCTCGTGTCACAGAGGATCAACTGGACGATTTAGTCCTGATTGGCGCTTTAGGCAGCAAAGATACCATCCATTGGAGGGCTCCTGGCAAAGAATGCCCTCCCACACCTCGAGAAGGAGAGGTTGTTGTTTTCGTAGATCACTTAGCCCGAGGCTTTAAGCCGCCCGGTTCTAAATTTTACTGGGATGTTTTAGCCGATTTCGAACTCCATCCGCAAGACACTGGCCCCAACTCCGTTACAAATATGTGCCACTTCCAAGTGCTCTGTGAGGTGTTCTTTCAAGAGGAGCCCATAGTGGAATTGTTCAGAGAGCTTTTCCATCTAAACCGCCGTACTGAGTTTACTGATGGCTCTAATACGGAGTTGGGTGGCATGGCGATTCAGAAAAGGAAAGAGGTCACATAGCCTCATGCCAAGCTGCACAGTCACCCCCAGGAGTGGAATCAGACATGGTTCTACTGCAAAGACACCTCCCCTGCTCGTGAGAATCCCTTGCCTGGCTTTCGTCCGGAGCGGCTCAGCAATACACACCCTTTTCCTCAAAGATTGACTGCCCAGGAGAGAAGAAAATATGCTCCCCAGCTGTCAAAGCTCAGAGCCTTTATGGCCAACGGTTTAACAGGGGTTGATCTCGCTCACTATTGGATATCATGGAGCATACTGCCCCTTAGTTCGCGCTCCAGTTTGATGTGCGAGTATACTGACAGTGTTGATGACCCACTATGACATTCAAAACTCCAGCTCTCCGATGAAGAAATCACAGAGGCTGTGCATAAGATACTGAATGAACCAGAACACGTCTGCGCTAGAACCGGCCTGCTTCCCTTCTGTGCCACCAACAAACCGCCAGCTGTAAGACTTTGATTTTTCTCTTTGCTGAATCTGTTATTGATATGTCTGGCCATTGTTTTTAATATCAGTGTCTGCATAATCAGGGCAATGATCCATTTTGGAGCAAAAAAACTGCCGCAGGAGAAACCAGAAAAACCAGACAAACCGGAAAGAGCAACTCGGCAAAGACTAAAGCTGTGAAGAAGACTGCCCACAGGAAAAGAATCACTGCATCTTCTAATCTGGCCCCTGATGATGAGGTGGATAATCCGGACTTTGAGGTAGAGCTTGACTCACTTGGTTTATTTTTCATGCGTCTTATTGATGATGATATTTGTCAGGATGATGCCGAAGCCAGCCACGCGGATGCTGCAGAGGTAATTATTCTCTCTTCCGATTCAGAAACTTTGCCTTCACAAAAAATCCATCAGGCAAACCGGAAAGTTAAATTTTCTCATCCTCTTGCTTATTTGGATCCTAAACTTCTTATGAAGACCCAACAACACGAAGCTCGTCGCACCACCTGGCACAGCGGCCAGGTAGTTACCTCCGCCGGTTTACCGAATAGTCCAGTTCGGAAATGCCAGTCAGAGGTCTCTAATTTGCTTGTCAGTGCTTGCCCTAAAGCGGACTGCTTTCGTCAACCTCTTAATCCGTCTGACTCCGATTACCAGGTTACTTCCCACTCATCTTCTGGCGAGTCATCGGCTACTCAGCTCCCACCGCTCAAAACGGTGCTTGGGTTAGCTATAATTATTGTGATGTTTGCAGTACATTGCCTTAAAACATATGCTGTATTTGATTTTGTTATTCTTCTCAGGGCCAAACCTAGGCCAAGCAAGAAGGCCCGCCTGGACAAAGAGGCCAAAGAAGATGTCATTCTTGAACCAGGCAAGACACCCAATCTTGAAGCGGTTATTCCTGAGGATGTACCCAACGATCCACCGCAGCAGGACGATGATCTTATTGCTGAAGAGAGACCTACTGACGCCTCAGGTCCTGTCAATCAGCCCACATGTTCCATCCGGATTGAAAGTTCCACCGGTCCAGCAAAACCTACTAACAAGCCAACAGCCCCAGTGCAAATCGGCGGTACCCAGGATGATGAGGTTGTCATTACTGGCACTGGCCATACTGAGCCAAGCAATCCTGTCGCTTTATCCAAACATTCTGCCAAGGAAGAATTTCCTGCCTTTGGCAAAGGAAAGTGGAACGCTGATCTGACGACTTATGCTGCTCTGAATGCCCGAGATATCCATTCCGGCTATCTGAACCGGTTGTATACCAGTCGCGACTATGAAGCCGGTCTGGTTAATATGATGAAAGAGAAATATGAGGTAACTTCCATATGCTCCTTCCTGCTTGTATGCTTCCATTCTTGCTGACTCTCCTAGCCCCCAAGGGCCGGTTTGTAATATTCTTTCAAACCGGGACTTACCAATATAAATCTTGATGCTTTGAAATTCGCTGATGTAGCCCCCAAGGGCCGGTTCAACTTAACGTAGTTAAACCGGTACTTTAAGTAATTGAAATTGCCGCATCAAAATATATACGA
This sequence comes from Triticum urartu, assembly GCF_056163025.1. Taxonomy (NCBI): domain Eukaryota; kingdom Viridiplantae; phylum Streptophyta; class Magnoliopsida; order Poales; family Poaceae; genus Triticum; species Triticum urartu. The sequence continues at coordinate 105,417,955 of NC_141875.1, read as the reverse complement.
GCAAATAGCCATTAGCCCCCAAGTGCCAAGTTGAATACTTGTATTGATCTTGGGACTTTGTAAGCAATTGAAAGATGAAGACCGAATATGCATTAGCCCCCAAGTGCTAAGTGCATAACTTGTTATGTGATTGGTACTTGAATCCTTATACCGATTTGTTGAAGCATATATCTGTATGCATGCAGGCGGAGCTGAAGACGAAAGAAAACCAAGTCACCGATCTCCAAGAAAACCTGAAAACCCAACAGGCTGAAACCTCCAAAGCAAAAGAGGAATTGGCCAGCGCTTTAAGCGCCATGGAACAGCTTAAGGAAAGCTTCAAGAAGAAGCGGGTGGATTGGGCCACTGAAAAGTCCACTTTGATCAAATGAGCAGAGGATGCCGAGGCTGCACTAAAACCAGTGCCGGATGAACTGACCAGCATAAAGCGGCACGTGCATGCCATGACTACTGCTATCTTTGGTAAGTCAGTTTGCCTTCTGAATTGGCTCTGCCTTCTGACAGAGTCGCCGGTTTATTAACCCTTTATGGTATTTCAGGGACACGCATTGGTCACTTGGGGTCAGATGTGCGGAAGAAACTAAAAGCCGCCCATACATTGGTTGAACAATTGTATACTGGTGCCCAGCGGATCATCTGTACCGCATCTCATAACAAACCGGCGCCCACATTGATTCAAGATACTCTGATGAAACTGTCGGTGCTTCCTTCCCGGATTGAAGAGCTGAAGAAATCTGCTACTCGAACCGGTGCAATCAATGCCTTAATCCGGGCAAAAGCCTGGGTGCCGGATTTTGATCCTATTGAAGCGGCTCAGGGCTATCCCAGCTTGAAGGAAGATGGGTCAGAATTTGGCGAAGCGGATCTGCGAGCAATAAACCGGGAGGTACGTCCGCTAGCTTGTCAACTGGCTGAGGAAGCAGACTTGTCTCATTATCAAGCCCAATATGACAGTGAGAACAAGCGAATAGCTACACCAATCCATGAATCGGAAAATCTGATCCCTCCAATCCGTAAGCATACTTACGCTCCCGATATTGACCCGTCATTGCTGATCCATGATGAAGCTGTTTTTCAAGCATTAATGGGAATCGACTGGACAACTGTGGATTTCAAGCCACTGGGTAGAGAAACGGAGGCTGAAGCGGCGTAGGATGACCCACAACCATCAGGCCAGGCTGGTGACCAAACTTGAACCGGAAGCCGGTTTTAAACTGCCTCTCCTTTGCGAAAAACAATTATATTATTACGGTCACCATGTTGCCTTGCAATAGGCTAGCTGATACCTTTGATGTTGATATGCCTTCGTGCAAAATTTGTTCTTCCTGTGGTAATGAACTTTCCAAAACACTTTCTGTAATGAAAAATTCGTCAAGTGCCACCGCGGTTGTACCATCAGGCGGAATATGATGTCTGCATATATGAAATCAAAATAAAATTTTAAGTATATGATCAAATTTTTTAGATACATAATACCTGCCATCATTGAGCGTGAAGTTGGTTTGGCCAATCCTGAAGCGGAGTTTTGCAAACCCACACTGTTGGAGGAGATAACAGCTCGTGTATATATATATGACGCTGGTTTACTATGTAAACCATGCCGGGTTATAATAAACACCGTGTTACTCCATAAGAGGATGTTAACAACAAGGATCAAACGGACAAATAGTCTCCGGATTGACGTGAACTGTGTTCCGTCAATTGATTGGTTAAAAAACTTTGTCGGTTTAAAAAACACAATGAAAAGCAAAAACCCCCCTTCAAAGAAAAGTGTGAAGAAAAATCAACGACAAAACCGTTTGCCAAAAAAGGTTTATTTAAGCTGATCAAATGGCGTTACCATGGCCAAACACGACCAAGCTCCTGTTAGGTGTAACTATGGTTCTAGTTAGTCAGGTCCCCAAATGAAACCGTGGCATTTATGCCGACCAAATGGCATGATCATGGTTCGGGTTCGACCAAGCCCCCAAGTGATTCTGTGGCCTTAGGCCGATCAAGAGGCATGACTGGTTCAGACATGACAAAGTCCCCAAGTGATCTGGTGGCTCTCGCCTATCAAGAGGCATGGTATTGGTTCGGACACAACCAATCCTCCAAGTGATATAACACGATGCTTTTAGCAAAGCGAACTCAAGGGGTAAACCGGAGGCCGCTTTAGAGCAACTCCGTGTAACCTCACATGATGTAAAATAACAGATACCCCGCTTTAGCTGAGGTTCCGGTTTATTATATTTAATCATAATATATACATTGTCGTAATATGTACATAAGTGTAGCCAATGGCTCAGGTATAGTAAGGCCGAAGATGAGCTATATTCCACGGCCTGTTAGTCTCTTCCTTTGATGTACGTGAGTCCTTATGCTCTCGAATATCGATCAGATAGTACGACCCGTTGTGCAGATTCTTGCCGACCACGAAAGGCCCCTCCCAAGGTGGGGATAGCTTATGCATATCAGTCTGATCTTGGATGAGCCGAAGCACCAAATCTCCTTCCTGAAAGGTTCTGGTTCTGACCCGGCGACTGTGATAACGACGAAGATCCTGCTGGTAAATCACCGATCGGGCGGCTGCGATGTCACGCTCTTCATCCAACCGGTCCAAAGCATCTTGCCGTTCTGTCTCATTGTCCGCTTCAATATAAGCCGTGACACGAGGTGAATCATGACGCATATCACTGGGGAGAACCGCCACCGCTCCATAAACCATGAAGAATGGTGTGTATCATGTTGATCTGTTGGGTGTTGTATTGATGCTCCATAACACAGATGGTAATTCTTCTACCCAACAACCCGGCGTTCTCTGCAAAGGAACCATGAGCCGGGGCTTGATGCCTCTCAAGATCTCTTGATTAGCTCTTTCTGCTTGACCATTGGACTGTGGATGTGCCACTGATGAAACGTCGAGTCGGATGTGCTCCCGTTCGCAGAACTCCTTCATAGCACCTTTGGACAAATTGGTACCATTATCTGTGATAATACTGTGCGGAAAGCCAAACCGGAAATCACCTTTTCGATGAAGTGAACCACCGTGGCCGCATCACACTTGCTAACAGGTTCTGCCTCCACCCACTTTGTAAACTTGTCAACCGCCACCAGGAGGTGGGTCTTCTTATCTTTGGACCTTTTGAAAGGCCCAACCATATCCAGCCCCCAAGTCGCAAACGGCCAAGTAATTGGAATCATTCTCAATTCTTGAGCCGGCACATGAGCACGCCTTGAAAACCTTTGGCAACCATCACATCGTCTGACCAGATCCTCCGCATCAGCACGAGCAGTTAACCAATAAAAACCATGGCGAAACGCTTTAGCCACCAGAGACTCTGAACCGGCGTGGTGACCACAATCTCCTTCGTGGATCTCACGCAAAATTTCATGGCCTTCTTCAGGAGACACGCAGCATTGAAAAGCTCCTGATATACTGCAATGATGCAACTCGCCGTTCATGATAGCCATGGACTTGGATCGCCGGATTATCTGCCGGGCTAGAATCTCATCCTATGGCAACTCACCCCGGCTCTTGTACGCCAGGTAAGGAAGCGTCCAATCTGGAATAACATGAAGAGCCGCCACCAATTGAGCCTCCGGATCAGGAATAGCCAAATCCTCTTCACCAGGGATCTTGACCGACGGGTTGTGCAGCACATCCAGAAAAACATTGGGTGGGACCGGTTTGCGCTGAGAGCCCAGCCGGCTTAAAGCGTCTGCCGCTTCATTTTTTTGCCGGTCCACGTGGTCCACCTGATAGCCTTTGAAATAACCTGCGACAGTATCCACCTCACGACGATATGCTGCCATGAGTGGGTCCTTGGAGTCCCAAGTGCCAGACACTTGCTGAGCCACAAGGTCCGAGTCACCGAAGCACTTAACTCAACTTAGATTCATCTCCTTAGCCATCCGGAGACCATGGAGCAAGGCTTCATACTCAGCTGCATTGTTAGTACAAGGGAACATTAAACGGAGAACATAACAAAACTTATCACCTCGTGGGGAAGTTAATACGACTCCAGCCCCCGAGCCTTCCAACTGCCTGGATCCGTCAAAATGGATGGTCCAATACGTATGATCCGGCTTTTCTTCAGGTGCTTGCATTTCCGTCCAATCATTGATGAAATCAACAAGTGCTTGAGACTTAATCGCTGTCCGAGGCACATACTTCAAACCATATGGCCCCAGCTCTATGGCCCACTTTGCAATCCGGCCAGTTGCTTCCCGGTTCTGGATGATATCTCCCAAAGGAGCAGAACTGACCACCGTAATTGAGTGCCCTTGGAAATATTGTTTAAGCTTCCGGCTTGCCATAAAAACTCCATACACCAGCTTCTGCCAATGCGGATACCTTTGCTTGGACTCAATGAGCACCTCGCTGATATAATAGACCGGACGTTGAACCGGATGCTCCTTACCTGCCTCCTTTCGCTCCACCACAATAGCTACGTTGACCGCCCGAACATTAGCAGCAACATATAGCAGTAACGACTCCTTGTCAATGGGAGCGGCGAGCACAGGCGGATTGCCCAATTGCCGCTTTAAGTCCTCAAATGCTTCATCAGCAGCAGAACTCCAGACAAACTGATCCGTCTTTTTCAACATCTGATACAAAGGGATTGCCTTCTCACCCAGGCAACTGATAAACTGGCTTAGCGCAGCAATCCGGCCTGCCAGGCATTGAACATCGTTGATACACTTCGGTTTAGCCATGGAGGTGATAGCCGTGATCTTCTCCGGATTAGCCTCAATTCCCCTGTTGGACACTAGAAAACCCATTAGCTTGCCCGCCGGTACACCAAAGACACACTTGCCCGGATTAAGCATCATCTTGTATGTTCTCAGGTTATCAAAGGTTTCCTTCAAATCATCAATCAGAGTATCCTTCTCCCTGGATTTAACCACGATATCATCCACGTAAGCATGTACATTACGACCAATCTGCTTGTGAAGACAATTTTGTACACACCGTTGGTAAGTTGCCTGGGCACTCTTGTGCCCGAAGGGCATAGACACATAGTAGAAGGCTCCAAAAGGAGTTATAAATGCTGTCTTCTCCTGGTCCTTAACTACCATTTTGATCCGATGATAGCCAGAATACGCATCCAAAAAACTTAAACGCTCACAACCTGCCGTAGCATCAATAATTTGATCAATACGGGGGAGGGCAAAAGGATCTGCTGGACAAGCTTTATTAAGATCTGTGTAATCCACACACATGCGCCAGGTGCCATTTTTCTTGAGGACCAGCACCGGATTGGCAAGCCACTCAGGGTGAAAAACTTCAACAATGAAGCCAGCTGCTAAGAGCCTGGCTACCTCTTCTCCAATCGCCTTGCGTCTTTCTTCGTTAAACCGGCGGAGGAACTGTTTCACCGATTTATATTTAGGATCCACATTAAGTGTGTGCTCAGCGAGTTGCCTCGGTACACCTGGCATGTCGGAGGGCTTCCATGCAAAAATGTCCCGATTCTCACGGATGAACTCGATGAGAGCGCTTTCCTATTTCGAATCCAAGTTGGCACTGATGCTGAACTGCTTGGACGAATCGCCAGGTATGAAGTCAACAAGCTTAGTTTCTGCTGCCGATTTGAACTTCAGGGCCGGATCATGCTCCGTAGTTGGCTTCTTCAACGGAGTCATGTCCGCCGGATCAACATCGTCTTTATAGTACTTCAACTCCTCGGTGGCACAAACCGACTCTGCATAAGCCGCATCTCCTTCCTCGCATTCCAAAGAGATTTTGTGGCTTCCGTGAACCGTTATTGTCCCCTTGTGACCCGGCATCTTGAGCTGCAAATACACATAACAGGGCCGAGCCATAAACTTGGCGTATGCCGGTCGCCCAAACAGGGCATGATATGGACTTTGGATTTTCACCACTTCAAACGTCAATGTCTCCGACCTGGAATCATGATCATCCCCAAAGGCCACTTCCAGAGCTATCTTACCAATGGGATATGCTGATCTGCTAGGCACTACACCATGGAATACTGTATTAGACGGTTTGAGATTCTTATCTGTTAGTCCCATATGACGGAAGGTCTCATAGTACAGGATGTTAATGCTGCTCCCTCCATCCATGAGCACCTTGGTGAAATTATAACCTCCCACCTGAGGCGCCACCACCAGAGCCAACTGACCCGGATTATCGACCTGGGGTGGGTGATCCTCTCTACTCCATATGATTGGCTGTTCAGACCAACGTAGATAACGGGGTATGGCCGGTTCAACAGAGTTGACTGCCCGCCTCTGAACCTTCCGGTCTCGCTTGTCCAAGCTAGTGGTGAAGACATGGTACTGCCCACTACTCAACTGCTTTGGGTTGCTCTGGTAACCTGACTGTTGCTGCTGTTGGTTGTAACCACCCTAGTTGTTCTGACTATTTTGACCATTATGTCCGCCCGGATTACCATTAAATCCTGAACCGGAACTTCCTCCACCGTAACCCGGCCCGGATCCTGAGCCACCACCAGATTCGTCATCATACCGGAAATTATTAGAATTCTTGAACTCCTGCATAATAAAGCAATCCTTCCAAAGGTGGTTTGCTGGCGCCTCCTTCGTCCCATGTCTTGGACAGGGCTGGCTTAGCAGATAGTTTAGGCGGTTTGGGTTAGGGTTGGGTGCTCCATTACGATTTTTCGGCCTACCCTTGCGTCGCTGGCCATTGTCCTGTGCGTTGGTATCAGCCACAAAGTCCATGTTACCATCCGCTTTACGCATGCCTCCTCCGTCATTGCCTACCCAGTGATGCTGCTGACCTTTGGAGCTGCTATTCTTCTTCCCTTTCCCTGTCTTGTCATCATCAGATTCAGGATCCTTGGTACTATCAGAATCATCATATTTCACCAAAGCGGCCATGAGGGTCCCCATGTCGGTGCAATGACGCTTCATCCGTCCCAATTTCAACTTCAGGGGCCCAAACCGGCAGTTGCCTTCTAGGGTTAATACTGCGGTGTCAGCGTTGATGCGGTCTGAGTGCAACACTTGTGAAACCCGGCGCACCCAATGAGTCGTTGATTCTCCTTCCTCCTGGACGCATGCAGCTAAGTCCACTATCAACATAGGCTGTTTACAGGTATCCTTGAAATTGGTGATAAACCGGGCTCGTAATTGGGCCCATGAACTGATAGAATTAGCCGGCAAGCTTTTTAACCAAGTACGGGCCGTTCCTTCAAGCATCATGGTGAAGTATTTCGCACACGCCGTGTCATCCACATCAAGCATCTCCATGGCCATCTCGTAGCTCTCCACCCATGTCTCTGGAGGTTGATCCGCCGTGTAATTTGGTACCTTGTGCGGGCCTTTGAAATCCTTGGGCAGGCGCACGTTGCGTAAAGCGGGGATAAGGCAAGGCACCCCCAAAGAACTAGAAACAACACCAGGTTCGATCGAGATGGTTGGACGAACCGGCGTGAGCTGCCGAGCCTGATGCTGTGCGGCTAACTCGGCCTCCCTGCGCGCTCGGGCCCGGTTCACCACTTCCTGAGCATCATCAGCACCACCCGTTGGGTTGTTGCCACGGGGTGCTCCACGTCGTTCATTACTCGACACTGCTGGTTCATCCATATGTCTGCTATAGCTCCGGCTTGGACGGGGGGTCGAGTGGATCCGGTCGCGGCTGTACGAGTACGCTTCCTGTTGGGCCAAAGCTGTCCTCAGAAGTTCCTTGACCCGTCGCGTCTCTACTGCCTGCGGCGAGTCACCTTCAATTGGAATGGCCTCCAGCCATGCAGCAGCGGCAACAAGATTGTCCATTGGGTTGGAGTAGTGACTCGGAGGTGTTAAAGCATCCTGAGGTATAACAGTGTTTTGACGAGACGGGCCCATCTGACGAGGCTGAACCAGTGCACCAGTCCCAGGGGCTTCTGCCCGGTTCCCCTCTAGCGGATTGCCGGCTCTTGGTCCTGGAGTGTTGAAAAGGTCTCTGGCCTCGAAAACCGGAGGTAAGCGGGATCGGTGCTTCCTCCTCATGACTTCATGCGACGCGCTCTGGTCCAACATAAGCCTGTAGGCCTGTGCGTCTAAAGCGGCCCGCTCTGCGGCCATCCTGGTGTCCTCAGCCGCCAGATCCGCCGTGGCCTGGGTGATCTGTTCCTTTACCTTTGCAATCTCCGTGTTGTGAACGTCCTGATCTGGCGCATTAACTTCCGCCATAAGCACAGCCAACGCATCAAATAGTTCTGATAGAACCTGAGCTGGCGGGCGCACAGGGCCTCCTGTCCCGACAGCCATCGCCGCTGCTGAACCGGAGATCGTTGCCGCAGCTGTCGAAGAATGAAGTGCTGCTTGTGTTCCGGCCATGAATATTCCAACCCAGTTTTGCAGATCAGAGGAGTCCGGAATACTGTCGCCATCAGAATAGCTCCCAATCCGGCCATCTTGTAGCTGATAAAGAGATTCGGTTTCTCCGGTCGCAGATTCGTCACCGGAACAAACGACAGTCGCCCCGCGAAATTCCGATCCGTCCTCATAACTTCCTCCATGGATGACTCCCACGAAGGCACGCTTCATGGCCGGTTTAACCCGTGCGGATTGCGCACGCTGAGCCGTCTCGACGAGGTCGGTGCAGATGTCCGGCTCAGGGCCCGGTTCACCGATCTTGCCAATGAAAATGTGAATGCTACCAAAGGGGACCCGGTACCCGTACTCAAATGAGCCGGCCTCGGGGCCCCAGCCTGCGTCGTTGATGTAGAGCTTGCCGCGACGACTCTTTGTCATCCGGCCTACAGCGTAGCCCTCGAGTCCTTCAAAGCGGCCCTCCAAGAACCGGAAACCATCGTGTGATAGCCCCACGGTGGGCGCCAACTATCGTGGTTTTGTCACGGCAGATGTCCTTGAGAAAGGACTTAGTCATGGAGCCATCGCGACGGGTTAGCTTGAAGGGGTTAAAGCGGACACAAGGACGCAAGATAGTTTATACTAGTTCGGCCCCTTCGATGAAGGTAAAAGCCTACGTCTAGTTGTGATGGAATTGATGTGGTTTCGATGACTAGGGAGCAAACAAGCTTCGCCTATGTCTCGAGTTGTTGTCTGTGTCTTTGAACCGCCGCCGGGTCGTCCCCTTATATACACAGGTGACTCTAGTCGGCTTACGGAGTCCCAATACCGGCTCATATATGTGTCCGGTTTGGTCTCTTCTTATTCCTAACTTACAATACAGGTTAACTACTACCGCCGGTTTACGGCTGCAGGCCTTGAGCCGACCATGGGCCTTGAGCCCTCCTCTGTCTTCTTGGGCTTTAACTTACTTAACTACTGACGAAGTTAACCCGGCCCAGATAGGCCGGTTTACGCCCAGTAGTAATATCCCCAACAAAGAAGATCGCTGCTTTTTTTATGGCCAAACTTGGATAAACTTTCTCAAGTGTTACGGACTGAAAGTTGGCGCACGAATGTTGATGGAAATAGCAGAACCTGATCTCATCTTCACTGCGATTTTCCACCCCGACATCGTTCCAATTGTTCATCCATGTTAGTTTTGTATCTGTTTCTTGCTTGTTGCCTCGATTACTTCTTAATCCACATATTCTGTCTAATTAATCACAATTTAACTTTAGAAGTAGCACCGAATCTCTCACGAAGATGCTACTTCTAACTAATATTTTCTTATAATTGGTGGCACATGTAGGTTTTTTCAGAGTTAAGCAGTCTGCTCGTTTGTTACTCTGTAATAACTCGTCTGTTACTAATGGCACTAAAGTTGACTGGATCGACATCCACAAGTTCCTACACTTTATTGATCGTCTTAAGGTCCTTGTGGGGCGTTTCAATGGTGGAAGGCCACGTGGGATATGTGTGCCACTGCCGCACTCATTGAACAGGTCCAACTGTGTCGAGAAACTTATGGTACGAGCTGTTTTCTGTTATATATGTTGTCCGTCAACTATTGCTTATACACAGTTTTACAGCTGTGATCTTCTTGAAACAGGAACTGCCGAGTTCTATTGTTCCTATACAGATGGCTGACCATGGTCGGGTCAGACTTGCGCTTGGTCACAACATGATGTTTATATCTACCTACTCAATTCCCCTCGGAGGTGAAAAGATACTTATTCATGGGTGGTCTCAAATAATGAAGGCCCGTCCATCTTGGAGAATAGGACAGAAGATTATGTTCATGCTTTTACATGGCTCTAAAGCGAATATCCTATTTATTGACCACGTTGCGAGATGAAGCTGCTTTCAAAAGGTTGTGGATGCGCGGGGTGGCGCCTGGGCCTTGTCCTGGGGCTTGGCGGCCTCACCCTTGGTTAACTGTAGGCAAAGTAGCACTGTTCGAGGCGTGCTTTGTACGGTTGAACCTGTATAAGTACTCATACTGCTTTCAGCTTTGGTTGTTAAGTGCCCCTGCTGGTTTCAGTTAAGGTTGTTAAGTACTCCTGCTGCTTTTACAGTCTGTCGTGTTTCTTCAGTCATGTCTTCCTCCAGCCGCCAAAACCAAACCAGCGCCGGCGGGGCCGCCTGCTTCCGCCTCCCACGGCTGGCTACGCCTCACCGTCTCCTAAATCGTTAACGTCGACGTCCTCCGCGCGCTTTGGTGCGCTCGCCACGGCGCCGCCCTCTCTCGTTGTCAACATGGTCAACAAACAACAGGAATCGACAGAAGTACGTGGAGAGGATGACAGTAGGGGCCCACCACATCAGCGTATGGAAAAATAAAATGCTTCCTCCTAGTGTTTTCCTGACATCTGGGACCCATGACATTGGGAGCGTATATAGTCAATAGACAAGAGAATAGCACAAGATCGGCTGACACCTGGGACGTAGCTACTCGAGCAGTATATTTTTTGTTTGGTATTGTTGAGACGGAGCAGGGTTTGAACTGGGCTGTGGCCCATCTAGCTCAGGCTTATATTTTATGTTCACCATGTGACCAGCCCAGCTATTTTTTTCTTTGTGAAAATGAGCTCAGTATATTTTTTCTGAAGAATACCCAATCCAGGCCTACTTATTTTTCTATGCCCTGATGGGTTGCAACTCTTTCAAGACGCCTGCAAATCTTGAAAGTAATATGAAATGGGTTGTAAATATAAAAACAGATGACAAATTGGCAATTACTTTATAATTTCTGAATTTTATTACATTTTCAAAATCCTATTTCACTGGGCATTAACCTAATTTAAATATATCTTCAAAGTACTTTAAATCTGGCTGGACATTTTGGTATTAAAAATAGTTTGGAACCCACAGAAATATGCGAAATTGGCCCTGGCCAACCAAAAAAATAACTGCAATAAATTGCATAAGAAGTTGCCATTAGCTATATATAAATTATTAAAAAAAGAGGGAGTGGTCTGACTTGTGGGCCTGTTTAGTTGACGCGTATGCAAGATTTTTTTAGTTATTATATACGTCAACAAACGATTCTAGCAGACGTAACCGTTGGATGTCTATCCAACAACCGTCGTGTTTCTTCAGTCTCTGATCTTCTTGCTCCAGCCGCCAAAGCAGCGCCGGCGGGACCACTTACTCCCGCCTCCCGTGGCCGGCTGTGGTGCCACGCAGGCCTCAGCGCCCCCTACTACTCCCACCGCTGGCCAGGGCATCCCTCTACTCACCCACACCCCCTGTTATTCTGCGGCGACGGCAGCCTCACACCGCAGCCGAACCGGTGAACGCTCGTACTCCTCTCCGCATGGGCATCCACTTCCGCGTCTTCCCCGACTCCGCGTCGTCCCCCTCCTATGCCTCTCCGTCGTCCACCGCCGTGGTGCTCTCGGCGTGGCGTGGTCAATGTGGTCAATGACCGACTTCCATTGGAAGAGTACTGTACGTGGAGAGGCTGACAGCTGGGTCCATGACAGCCGCAAGGAAGTGCCTCCTTATTACGCGGAAAATAATTATTCCTCCACCTGATAGAGGGGACCCACCGGACGGGCCACTAGTATTTTGGGAAAAAATCGTTTCCCCCTGACTGTTGGGACCCATCGGACGGGCCACCGTATTTCGCGAAAAAAACGTCCCCCGTTGCGGCTCGGACCCACCGGAAGTGCCTCCTTATTACGCACAAAAAAAATGAATACTCCCCCGGCTAGCTGGGACCCACCTTGGTGGGAGGCTGACTTGTGGGCCTACTAAGTTGACGGGGACGAAGGGCTTTGTCAACTTAGTCAATATGAACGATTCTAGCTCCAGTGACCGTACGATGAGCATCCAACGGCCTTAGTGCTTGCGGAGGCCTCACCTCCCCTACTATTCCCACCGCTAGCCAAGCCTTGCGGCGACGGCAGCCTCACACCGCAGCTGAACCAGTGAACCCTTGTACTCCTCTCCGCGCAGGCTTCCACTGCCGCGTCTTCCCCGACTCCGCATCGTCCCCTTCCTAGGCCTCGCCGTCGTCCACCGCTGTGGTGCTCTCGGCGCAGCATGGTCAATGTGGTCAACGACCGACTTCCATCGGAAGAGTACTGTGCGTGGAGACGCTGACAGCTGGGTCCACGGCCGCAGCAAGGAAGTGCCTCCTTATTACACGCAAAATAATTATTCCTCCACCTGACAGCGGGGACCCATCGGACAGGCCACCGTATTTCACGAAAAAACGTTTGCCCCTGACTGCTAGGACCCACCAGCTACATCTTCGCACGCAAGGAAGTGCCTGACAGTCGGGACCCACCTGGTCGAAGCGTACGTAGCATTGTCATTCTGGTCGCGAACGTGTATGTACATATATACTGGTCGATGTAGAGGCGCGCACGTGTCGTAGTAGAGGCGCGTACGTAGCATGTACATGTACACACATCGGCCAGGGTGCAAGAAAGAAAATACAGCCACATATGTGTACATACAGGCGGGGTCTCGAGAGCCTACTCGCGCATACGTACGGCCAAGGCTCGTGTACATGGCTGGGTCGGAACGGAGAAACAGCGTCGTCGTCGTGTTCATGGGGAGGCAATGGAATGCGTCATATTCATGGGGAGGCAACGGAATGCGTCGTGTTAATGGGGAGGCAACGGAATGCGTCGTGTTCATCGGGAGGGCTTGGACGGAAAAGGCGATGGAAATGAGGCCTGGCGTACCGCAGAACGGAGGAAACGGCCTTGTGTTCGACCGGCCACATTCGAAACGGGATCCTGTTGATCGGGAGGGGTCTGGCATACCGCAAAACGGAGGAAACGGACCTCCTACGGTCGAAACGGGGGTCCTGTTCATCGGGAGGGGTGTGGCGTACCGCAAAACGGACGAAATGGACCACCTACGGTCGAAACAGGGGTCCTGTTCATCGGGAGGGGTGTGGCATACCGCAAAACGGGACTCCTCGGGATACTGTTCATCTCCACCGTCGACCCCCTCCAGCCTCCACGAGCTACTGTTCATCCACCGTTGACCTCCTCCAGCCTGCACCTGCGACTGTTCATCCATGGGCTCCTGTTCATCCAGCCTCCACCGCGCGCTACTCCACTGGCTACTGTTCAACCATCCCTCTCCACGGGCTCCTGTTCAACCACCCCTCCACGGGCTAGTGTTCATCCTACCCTCCACCATCTACTGTTCATCCTGCCCTCCACGGGGTAGTCCTGTTCATCCAGCCCTCCACGGGGTCCTGTTCATCCATCCCCAACCGGCTTGATCGATCGTGGTCCTGTTCATCCACCCCCACCGGGAACTGTTCATCCAACCCCCACCCCCCCACAACACTCACTGTTCATCCAGAGGCAGCATCGATCGGCTTCAGTTAGCAGCAGTAGCGAAGGAATCGCTCGATCGATTTCAGTTAACAGCCATCGATCGATCGCTCGGGTTCAGTAACGCGTAGCCTGCAGTGCAATCACTCGGGTTCAGTTAGAGCCCAATGCCTCGCTCGGGTTTAGTTAGAGCCAACGCATCGCACACACGCGCGTATGTGTACGAGAGAAACGCGCATCGCTCGGCCCCCGACATCCCAACGTAATCGGGAACTCCCCAAAATTTTCCTCGCCCTCGCTTCTACCACGGTTTTTCCGTCATGGACGGCCCAAAGAATGTCATGCAGCTGCGTCTCCGGCCCGCCCAGGACGAAAAGCCCATTTTCTGTCATGATTTTTTGTCATAGAAGTAGGAGAACACCACATCTATTATGATACCGGGTTTTGTCACAATTATCGTCATAGAAGTGTCATATGTATGACAGAATTTTTTTTCGTTCGGCCCAAAATGTCACGGATGTGTCTTTTTTTTGTAGTGCGAGTGCCATGATTTCATATCTGAACCTATTATTTTTTCATGAATATATTTGAGTTCTTGATCCTATGTTGCAAGTCTATAGTCACCTACTATGTGTTATGATCCGGCAACCCCGAGGTGACAATAATCGGGACAACTCCCGGTGATGACCGTAGTTTGAGGAGTTCATGTATTCACTATGTGTTAATGCTTTGGTCCGGTACTGTATTAAAAGGAGGCCTTAATATCCCTTAGTTTCCAATAGGACCCCGCTGCCACGGGAGGGTAGGACAAAAGATGTCATCCAAGTTCTTTTCCATAAGCACGTATGACTATATTCGGAATACATGCCTACATTACATTGATGAATTGGAGCTAGTTCTGTGTCACCCTATGTTATAACTGTTACATGAATAATCACATCCGACATAATTCCCCATCACCGATCCATTGCCTACGAGCTTTTCATTCATTGTTCTTCGCTTATTTACTTTTCCGCTGCTACTGTTACAATCACTACAAAACCCAAAAATATTACTTTTACTACCGTTACCACTACTATCGTATTACTTTGCTACTAAATACTTCGGTGTGGTTGAATTGACAACTCAGCTGCTAATACTTGAGAATATTCTTTGGCTCCCCTTGTGTCAAATCAATAAATTTGGGTTGAATACTCTACCCTCGAAAACTGTTGCGATCCCCTATACTTGTGGGTTATCAAGACCATTTTCTGGCACCGTTGCCAAGGAGCATAGCTCTATTCTTTGAGTCACTTGGGATTTATATCTGCTGATCACTATGAAGAACTTGAAAGATTAAAGAACCAAAATTTATCCCTCAACTACGAGGGGAGGTAAGGAACTGCCATCTAGCTCTGCACTAGACTCACCTTCTGTTATGAGTAAACTTGCGACACCTACTGCTGTTATTGATTCCGATAGGTCGCATGTTATTGATGATGCCACTTCTGCTATGTGTGATCTTTATGATGAAACTACTTCTATGCTTGATACTACTGTGCCACTAGGTGAATTTCTTGATGAACAACTTGCTAGGGCTAGAGAGAATGAATTATTGAATCTGATAATATTGATGAAAGTGATGATGAAGATTCTCCCCCTAGATATGAGTTGCCTGTTGTGCCTGAGGGTTATGTTAGGGATGAAGAAACTGCTAGAGACTTTCTTGCCTGCAATGATAGAAGTGATCTTAAGAAACTATTAGCTAAGCTTAAAGAAAAATCTCTGAATGCTAGAATGAAATATGATCCTGCTTATGCTACTTCACCTATCTTTATTACCGATAAGGTTTATGATTTCTCAGTTGATCCTGATATAATTACTTTGGTTGAATCTGATCCTTTCTATGGCTATGAATCTGAAACTGTTGTGGCACATCTTACTAAATTAAATGATATAGCTACCTTGTTTACTAATGATGAGAAAACTCGCTACTATTATGTCCTTAAATTATTTCCGTTCTCATTAAAGGGTGATGCTAAGATATGGTTTAATTCTCTTGATCCTGGTTGTGTGCGTAGTCCCTAGGATATGATTTACTACTTCTCTGCTAAATATTTCCCCGCTCATAAGAAACAAGCTGCTTTAAGGGAAATACATAATTTTGTGCAAATTGAAGAAGAGAGTCTCCCGCAAGCTTGGGGGAGGCTTCTCCAATTACTTAATGCTTTGGCTGATCATCCTCTCAAGAAAAATGAAATACTTGATATCTTTTATAATGGACTAACCGATGCTTCCAGAGATTACCTGGATAGTTGTGTTGGTTGTGTTTTCAGGGAAAGAACAGTTGATCAAGCTGAAATTCTATTGAATAATATGTTGACTAATGAAAATAATTGGACACTTCCTGAACCAACTCCTAAGCCAACCCTGAAGAAAAGGGGCATTCTATTTCTCAGCCCTGAAGATATGCAAGAGGCAAAGAAATCTATGAAAGAAAAAGGTATAAAAGCTGAATATGTTAAGAATTTACCTCCTGTTGAAGAAATACATGGTCTTAATTCATCACCTATTGAGAGAAATACATGGTCTCGATAACCCAACATAGGTAGTAAAGGTAAATTCTCTCTATAGATATGATAAAGCTGAAAGCCCTCCTGCTAAGTTTGCTAGCCAATGTTTGGATGAATTTGATAACTTTATGGTTAAGCAAGAAGAGTTTAATGCTTATGTTGGTAGACAATTGAAACATAATGCTTATATGATTGAACACTTAAGTTATTATATGGCTAGTGTTAAAGGTGAACTTAAACTTATTAGTAAACATGCTTCTATGGTTACCACTCAAGTAGAACAAGTACTTAAAGCTCAGAATGATTTGCTAAATGAATTGAATAGTAAAAATAAAGACTTTGTTGTTAGAGTTGCAACTAGAGGAGGTAAACTGACTTAGGAACCTTTGTATCTCGAGGGCCACCCTAAGAGAATTGAGCAGGATTCTCAGAGAAGTAATATTGATGCACCTAGTCCTTCTAAAAGAAAGAAAAAGAAAAATGATAGGACTTTGCATGCTTCTAGTGAACCTGTTGTAGACACACCTGAGAATCCCAATGATATTTCTATTTCTGATGCTGAAACACAATCTGGTAATGAACATGAACCTAGTGGTAATATTAATAATGATGTTCATGTTGATGCTCAACCTAGAAATAATAATGATGTAGAAATCGAACCTGCTGTTGATCTTGATAACCCACAATCAAAGAATCAACGTTATGATAAGAGAGACTTTGTTGCTAGGAAGCACAGTAAAGAAAGAGAACCATGGGTTCAGAAACCCATGCCTTTTCCTCCTAAACCATCCAAGAAAAATGATGATGAGGATTTTGAGCGCTTTGCTGAAATGATTAGACCTATCTTTTTGCGTATGCGTTTGACTGACATACTTAAAATGAATCCTTATGCTAAATATATGAAGGAAATTGTTACTAATAAATGAAAGATTCCAGAAGCTGAAATTTCCACCATGCTTGCTGATTACACTTTTAAGGGTGGAATACCAAAGAAACTTGGAGATCCAGGAGTACCAACTATACCATGCTCCATTAAAAGAAACTATGTTAAAACTGCTTTATGTGATCTTGGAGCCGGTGTTAGTGTTATGCCTCTCTCTTTATACTGTAGACTTGATTTGAATAAGTTGACACCTACTGAAATATCCTTGCAAATGGCTAATAAATCAACTGCTATACCTGTTGGTATTTGTTATGATGTGCCTGTTGTGGTTGCAAATGTTACTATTTTAATGGACTTTGTTATTCTTGATATTCCCGAGGACGATAGTATGTCTATTATTCTTGGAAGACCCTTTTTGAATACTGCAGGGGCTGTTATTGATTGCACCAAAGGCAATGTCACTTTTCATGTTAATGGTAATGAGCATACGATACACTTTCTGAGGAAACAACCTCAAGTCAACAGTATCAATTCTATTGGAAAAATTTCAACAATCACTATTGGAAGTTTTGAATTTCCTCTTCCTACTGTCAAGAAGAAATATGATATTCTTATTGTTGGGGACATGCATATCCCCGTTGAGGTAACCTAGTGTTATTCGAAAATTCTCCGCTTTCATCTTATTCGAAATGAGTTTGTTAACAAGACCTGATCAACCTTGTTAGTGGATTCCTTTTGATGAGCATGAGATGGATGAATTTAGAAAACACAACTCTCTGTACCCTCTTTTTACTTTCTGTTATTTATATTAAATAAATCAAAAATAGTATTTTTTTCTGTCCTTTTTCTGAATTATCCATGCAATAAAAAATACCCCGAAAATAAAAGTTCTCCAAATGCCCTGAAATTTAAATATGATTTTTTCTAGAATATTTGAGAATATCTGGCACTGAGAACACACCAGGGGGAGCAAGAACCTGGCCACGAGGGTCGAGGGCGCGCCCACCCCCCTAGGCGCGCCCCCTGCCTCGTGGGCCCATGGTGGCTCCCCTCCACTTATTCCAGCCACCACACACTCCTTCTTCCTCCCAAAAAATCACCAACCAGCTCAAGCACGAGTTCTAGCTCATCTTGCTACCATTCTCGATCTCCTAGCTCAAAGCTCCATTCACAAAACTGCTTTGGGGGATTGTCCTTTGGTATGTGACTCCTCCAATGGTCCAATTAGTTTTTGTTCTAGTGCTTTATTTATTGCAAATTTTTGCTGCTTAGGTGACCTTGTTCTTGAGCCTGCATGTCAAATTTATGTGGTCAAAAGTAGTTTTAATGCACGATATTGCCTCTAGGCACTTGTAGGAGTAGTTGCTATAAATATTGTTGAGTTTGGTTCACTTTTATTTTGAAGTTACTAAAAATTTTCAGAAATTTTTCAAAGGAAGAAATATGTTTAGGAAAATGTACCAAGGTTGTTCTTCAAGAAAGCAAGGACCCAGGCCCGCAATACGCGATGCGGACGAGGAACCACCAAGGGATGCTCAAGTGCGGCCTTGTGAATGGCCCTCAGAGGACTTCATGGTTCGAGCAGGAATCAAGGAGGAATTTGAAGCATATGTGCATAATGCCGATCTTGAGAACTTCACGGCATTAATATCCCTTAGTTTCCAATAGGACCCCGCTGCCACGGGAGGGTAGGACAAAAGATGTCATGCAAGTTCTTTTCCATAAGCACGTATGACTATATTCGGAATACATGCCTACATTACATTGATGAACTGGAGCTAGTTCTGTGTCACCCTAGGTTATGAATGTTACATGATAGATCGCATCCGGCATAATTATCCATCACCGATCCAATGCCTACGAGCTTTCCATATATTGTTCTTCACTTATTTATTTTTTCGTTGCTACTGTTACAATCACTACAAAACCCAAAAATATTACTTTTGCTACCGTTACCACTACTATCATATTACTTTGCTACTAAACAATTTGCTGCAGATATTAAGTTTCCAGGTGTGGTTGAATTGACAACTCAGCTCTAATACTTGAGAATATTCTTCGGCTTCCCTTGTGTCGAATCAATAAATTTGGGTTGAATACTCTACCCTCGAAAACTGTTGCGATCCCCTATACTTGTGGGTTATCAGTATCGAATAAATAAATTTGGGTTGAATACTCTACCCTCGAAAACTGTTGCGATCCCCTATACTCGTGGGTTCTCAGTGACACAGAACTAGCTCCAGTTCATCAATGTAATGTAGGCATGTATTTCGAATATAGTCATACATGCTTATGCAAAAGAACTTGCATGACATCTTTTGTCCTACCCTCCCGTGGCACCGGGGTCCTATTGGAAACTAAGGGATATTAAGGCCTCCTTTTAATAGAGTACCGGACCAAAGCATTAACACATAGTGAGTACATGAACTCCTCAAACTACGGTCATCACCGGTAATGATCCCGATTATTGTCACTTCGGGGTTAACGGATCATAACACATAATAGGTGACTATAGACTTGCAAGATAGGATCAAGAACTCTCATATATTGATGAAAACATAATAGGTTCAAATCTTAAATCACGGCACTCGGGCCCTAGTGACAAGCATTAAGCATAGCAAAGTCATAGCAACATCAATCTAAGAACATAGTGGATACTAGGGATCAAACCCTAACAAAACTAACTCGATTACATGATAAATCTCATCCAACCCATCACCGTCCATCAAGCCTACGATGGAATTACTCACGCACGACAGCGAGCATCATGAAATTGGTGATGGAGGAAGGTTGCTGTTGACGATGGCGACAGATTCCCCTCTCCGGAGCCCCGACCGGACTCCAGATCAGCCATCTTGAGAGAGTTTACGGCTTGGCGGCGGCTCCGTATCGTCAAACGCGATGAATCCTTCTCTCTGATTTTTTTCTCCCTGAACATGAATATATGGAGTTGGAGTTGAGGTAAGTGGAGTGGCAGGGGGCCCATGAGGTAGGGGGCGCGCCCAAGGGGGTAGGCACGCCCCCACCCTCGTGGACAGGGTGTGGCCCCCCTGACGTGGATTCTTCTTCTAGTATTTTTTATATATTCCAAAAAGAATCTCCGTTGATTTTCAGATCATTCCGAGAACTTTTATTTCTGCACAAAAATAACACCATGGCAATTCTGCTGAAAACAGCGCCAGTCCGGGTTAGTTCCATTCAAATCATGCAAGTTAGAGTTCAAAACAAGGGCAAAAGTGTTTGGAAAAGTAGATACGACGGAGACGTATCAACGTCTCCAATGTATCTATAATTTTTATTGTTCCATGCTATTATATATTTTGTTTTGGATGTTTAATGGGATTTATTATACACTTTTATATTATTTTTGGGACTAACCTATTAACCCAAGGCCCAGTGCAAATTGTTGTTTTTTGGCCTATTCCAGTGTTTTGCTGAAAAGGAATATCAAATAGAGTCCAAATGGAATGAAACCTTCGGGAGCATGATTTTTGGAACAAACATGATCCAAAGGACTTGGAGTGGACGTCAAGAATCAACCAAGGAGGCCACGAGGCAGGGGGCGCGCCTACTCCCCTGGGCGCGCCCTCCCCCCTCGTGGGCCACTCGTGGCTCCACCGACCTACTTCTTCCTCTCCTATATATATTCATATACCCTGAAAACATCCAGGAGCACCACGAAACCCTATTTCCATCGCCGCAACCTTCTATACCCAAGAGATCCCATCTTGGGGCCTTTTCCGGAGCTCCGCCGGAGGAGGCATCGATCATGGAGGGCCTCTACATCAACTCCATGGCCCCTCCGATGATGGTTGAGTAGTTTACTTTAGACCTTCGAGTCCATAATTATTAGCTAGATGGCTTCTTCTCTCTCTTTGGATCTCAATACAAAGTTCTCCTCGATCTTCTTGGAGATCTATTCGATGTAACTCTTTTTGCGATGTGTTTGTCGAGATCCAATGAATTGTGGGTTTATGATCAAGATTATCTATGAACAATATTTGATTCTTCAATGAAATCTTTTATGTATGATGGGTTATCTTTGCAAGTCTCTTCGAATTATCAGTTTGGTTTGGCCTACTAGATTGATCTTTTTTGCAATGGGAGAAGTGCTTAGCTTTGGGTTCAATCTTGCGGTGCTCGATCCCAGTGACAAAAGGGGAAACGACACGTATTGTATTGTTGCCATCAAGGATAAAAAGATGGGGTTTATATCATATTGCTTGAGTTTATCCCTCTACATCATGTCATCATACCTAATGCATTACTCTGTTCTTATGAACTTAATACTCTAGATGCATGCTGGATAGCGGTCGATGTGTGGAGTAATAGTAGTAGGTGCAGGCAGGAGTCGGTCTACTTGTTACAGACGTGATGCCTATATACATGATCATGCCTAGATATTCTCATAATTATTCACTTTTCTATCAATTGCTCGATAATAATTTGTTCACCCACCGTAATACTTATGCTATCCTGAGAGAAGCCACTAGTGAAACCTATGTCCCTGGGTCTATTCTCCATTATATTAATCTCCCGTCAACAATTTATTTCTATTACTGTTTATTTTGCAATCTTTACTTTTAAATCTTTATCATAAAAATACCAATTTTTTTTTCTTATCATCTCTATTAGATCTCACTCTCGTAAGTGACCGTGAAGGGATTGATGATACGTCCATTT
The DNA here is from genome assembly GCF_056163025.1 of Triticum urartu. Classification (NCBI taxonomy): domain Eukaryota; kingdom Viridiplantae; phylum Streptophyta; class Magnoliopsida; order Poales; family Poaceae; genus Triticum; species Triticum urartu. The sequence continues at coordinate 105,396,224 of NC_141875.1, read as the reverse complement.
TGCATCATGCTTTTATATCGATATTTATTGCATCATGGGCTGTTATTACACATTTTGTCACAATACTTATGTCACAATACTTATGCCTATTCTCTCTTATTTTACAAGGTTTACATGAATAGGGGGAATGCCAGCAGCTGGAATTCTAGGCTGGAAAAGGAGCAAATATTAGAGACCTATTATGCACATCTCCAAAAGTCCTAAAACTTCATAGGAATTATTTTCAGAATAAAAAAAATATTGGGTGAAGAAAGTACAAGAGGGGGCCCACCCACCGTCCACGAGGGTGGGGGCGCGCCCTACCCCCTGGGCACGCCCCCTGCCTCGTGGCCCCCTGGTGGCCCTCTGACGCCCATCTTTGGCTATATGGAGTCTTTCGTCGAGGAAAAAAAATCATAAGCCAGCTCACGGGACGAAACTCCGCCGCCACGAGGCGGAACCTTGGCGGAACCAATCTAGGTCTCCGGCGGAGCTGTTTGCCGGGGAAACTTCCCTCCGGGAGGGGAAAATCATCACCATCGTCCTCACCAGCGATGCTCTCAACAGGAGGGGGTCAATCTCCATCAACATCTTCACCAACACCATCTCATCTCAAACCCTAGTTCATCTCTTGTATCCAATCTTTGTATCCAAACCTCAGATTGGTACCTGTGGGTTGCTATTAGTGTTGATTACTCCTTGTAGTTGATGCTAGTTGGTTTACTTGGTGGAAGATCATATGTTCAGATCCATTATGCATATTAATACCCCTCCGATTATGAACATTAATATGATTTGTGAGTAGTTACGTTTGTTACCGAGGACATGGGAGAAGTCTTGCTATAAGTAGTCATGTGAATTTGGTATTCGTTCGATGTTTTGATGAGATGTATGTTGTCATACCTCTAGTGGTGTCATGTGAACGTTGACTACATGACACTTCACCATTATTTGGGCCTAGAGGGAGGCATTGTGAAGTAATAAGTAGATGATGGGTTGCTAGAGTGACAGAAGCTTAAACCCTAGTTTATGCGTTGCTTCGTAAGGGGCTGATTTGGATCCATATGTTTCATGCTATGGTTAGGTTTACCTTAATACTTCTGTTGTAGTTGCGGATGCTTGCAATAGGGGTTAATCATAAGTGGGATGCTTGTCCAAGGAAGGGCAGTACCCAAGCACTGGTCCACCCACATATCAAATTATCAAAGTACCGGACGCGAATCATATGAGCGTGATGAAAACTAGCTTGACGATAATTCCCATGTGTCCTCGGGAGCGGTTTCCTTTATATGAGAGTTTGTCTAGGCTTGTCCTTTGCTACAAAAAGGATTGGGCCATCTTGCTGCACCTTATTTACTTTTATTCCTTGTTACCCGTTATAAATTTCCTTATCACAAAACAATCTATTACCGATAATTTCAGTGCTTGCAGAGAATACCTTGCTGAAAACCACTTATCATTTCCTTCTGCTCCTTGTTGTGTTCGACACTCTTACTTATCGAAAAGGCTACGATAGATCCCCTACACTTATGGGTCATCAATTGACAACCCCTTTATCGCGTTGGTTGCGAGGTTCTTATTTGTTTGTGTAGGTACGAGGGACTTGCGTGTGGCCTCCTACTGGATTGATACCTTGGTTCTCAAAAAATGAGGTAAATACTTACGCTACTTTGCTGCATCACCCTTTCCTTTTCAAGGGAAAACCAATGCAGTGTGATAACCCACAAGTATAGGGGATCAAATGTAGCCTCTTTCGATAAGTAAGAGTGTCGAACCCAACGAGGAGCTAAAGGTAGAACAAATATTCCCTGAAGTTCTATCGACCACCGATACAACTCTACGCACGCTTAACATTCACTTTACCTAGAACAAGTATGAAACTAGAAGTGCTTTGTAGGTGTTGTTGGATAGGTTTTTAAGATAATAAAGAGCATGTAAATAAGAGCTAGGGGCTGTTTAGATGAAGATACAACTAAGTTAGTTTTAGTAGAGAGCTTGTTGTCACACAAGAAAGTTATTTGTCCCTAGGCAATCAATAACTAGACCGGTAGTCACTATTGCAATTTTATTTGAGGGAGGGGTGTAAGCTAACATAATTTCTCTTCTTGGATCATATGCACTTATGATTGGAACTCTAGCAAGCATCCACAACTACTAAAGATCATTAAGGTAAAACCCAACCATAGCATTAAAGTATCAAGTCATCTCTATTCCCATTCGCAAACAACCTAATTACTCGGGTCTGTGCTTCTGTCACTCACGCCACCCACCATAAGCAAATCATTGCAAACCCTACAACGGGGATCCCTCACACTTGCGCGACACAGAGACACTACAAAAAAGTACACTTCCGTGATGATACGTGTTTGTCACAGTAGGTCGCTTTTTTTGTCATGCATGTACATCCATGACAAATTTATGACAAAATCAAGATAGTCATACCTGTGCTGTCGTAGAAGTGTTCCATGACATTACCAAAATTATCATCATGGAAGTGTCCACTTCCATGACGATAAATCGTGCGTCACAGAAGTGCTTTCGTCAAGGGCGACCGACACATGGCATCCACCGTAACATAATGTCGTTAAGCTATCGGGTCGGGTTTTGGATCCGATAACCCGTTAACAGCGCTGACCAATGGGGATTTTCCACATGTAAAATCATCATTGGCTAGAGGAAACACGTGTCGGCTCATCATCGGGACAGATGTCATCCACTCACAAGACAGAAGGCGCTTATCATACGTCGACACGTGGCACAGCCCAACAAGTTTAAATGGGCCGGCCCAACTAAAGGCCCACAAGATTCGCGAACCATAATGGGCCGGCCCAGCTAAAGGCCCATGAGATTTTGCGGACCATAATGGGCTGGCCCAGCTAAAGGCACACAAGATTTCGCGGGCCATAATGGGCCGGCCCAGGTAAAGGCCCGCAAGATTTTTGTGTGCCATAATAGGCTGGCCCAGGTAAAGGCCCACAAAATTCTTGCAGATCATAATGGGCCGGTCTAGCTAAAGGCCCACAAGATTTCGCCGACATTAATGGGTCGACCCAGCTGTAGGCCCACAAGATTTTGAGGACCCAGTAGGCCGGCTTGTTAACTGGCTGCCATGTTTTGGGCCAAATGCCGGCCCATATTTGATACGGTCTATTAATGGCCTGCCACGCTCCGGGCCTAATAGTGGCCCATATGAGATCCAGCCTGTTAAAAGCCTACCACGTTCTGGGCCAAATTACGGCCCAGATCAGGTCCGGCCCGTTAAGAGGTTTTGGGCCTAATTATGGCCCATATCAGATTTGGCCCGTCAACTGGACACTATGCTTTTGGGCCCACTTGCTAAAGGCCCACTTAGTAATTCAGCCTGATATTAGTTTTGGCCTGTTAAGGGCCCGTTTAACATTTCGGCCCTATATTAATTTCAGCCTGTTAAAAGCCCGTCATATAGTTGGGCCTAACTACGGCCCGGTTTGCATCCGGCTTGCTCGCAGCCGATATCTGATTGGGCCAAACAAGGACCGAGACAATTTTCGGCCTGTTAAAAGCCCGTGATTTGATTCGCATAATCATGGGCCGAGGTTCATTTCGGGCTGCTGCCGGCCCGTGAGCTGATCGGCACGTTTCAGGCCCAACCTACATCATGATTGCATGACGGCCCGATTATGTACAGTAATTTTACGGTTTGGCCGGTTTACTGCGAAGACAAGATATATATACAGTAAAATAACTGCAGCATCATGAATAAGAAAAAACCTATACTATACAATAAAGAAATTACGGCATATTACATCCACTGGGCATCAAAGTTCGCCACTATGATAATAAAGCACAAGCAGACAGCAGATTGCATACACTTGGCATCAAAGATCGCCACCAGTGCAAATAAACACGCCGACAAAATAATATACAAAACCGACAGCACTTCAATAAAGTTCATGAAAGGTTAGCCCTGCTGGGGAGCTGCAGTGCAAGCAGCTGAGCAAGATGATGAGACTACGCTTGTTCAACACTTATATCTTCCTCACTCTGAAAGATAAACAAGCAGACAGATGACAGGTTTTGCACATAAAAGTATCAGTGCTGACAATTCATCACATTTCTTACTGACGAATAAAGTGACACAGTTTAAATTTGCATTAACACAATATGGTATTGTTCAGGTCAAGACATGGTAGGAAATGACATTGTGAAGGAGTTGGCAGCTTCACGACACCACTAGATTACAGATCAAGAACTCATAAGTATCAATGGTTAGTGTGCTGTCAATTTATACCATTTCAGATTGGCAAATAAAGAGACGGTTTAAGTAATAGTAGAATTATATGACATTTTTCATAGTTAAGACATTGCAGAATATGACATTGTGCTGTAGTGGGTAGGTTCACCACACCACTGGATTACAGATGAAGAACAGAAGCATACATGTAGTGCAAAAGAAGATCACTTTCTCTGTATAGTTTAATTTACATGGTATGAAGAAGGAACTTGGTTGTACAACTGAAAACTTAAATTGAGAAAGGACGAAATTTTGTTTATGAACTACATATAATAAACTTTAAACAAGAAATTTGATGCAAACACCAAAAATAAACAGCTGTTGCAGTCATGCCTAACAAAATATATACAACAAAGTTTGAAGGCTTGAGATGGACAAACTTACATTATTGGTGAAGACAGGCTCTATAAAGGCCTTGTCCATGCTGATGGGGGGCGGGGGCAATTCAAGAAGTTTACCACAGAATCTTCTTCAAAAGCATTGCCTTTATTCTACATTTTGTTAAGAGTAAATATAGATGTGATAATATACAAAAAAATGAAGAATATTTAGGATAAGATGAAGAGTGATGCTACATAACCAAGTAGCTATAAATGTAAGTGCAGCGATACAGGCAAAAGGTACAGCCAAGAGCAATGCACAACTAAACTTCTTCAGTACCAACCTTAAGGTAAGAGTAAATATAGATCTGATGTGTAGAAAATGGAGGGCAAAGGAAAATAAGCTGCAGAGTGATGGTACATGAACTAGTACCTGTCATTATAAGTACACTGATAAAGGACAACATGTACTTACAAGAACAATGCATAGCTAAAAAAACATTGGCATTGGATATATTCTACACTAATGTAACCATTCATACATATCAGATAATTTGGAGTGAACAATTGATAAGCAAGCTATCATGCATACTGCTGTCACATAATGAACCAGGTATGTATGCAAGTACAGTGATACAGGACAGTAGGTACTAAAAAGAGCAAAGCAGCAGGCAGCATATTTGCGATATCCTGTCGTTCTTGTCAAACCAGAATTCTTCTTCGAGCAGATTTCCTGCAAAAAAGATCCATAAGGCACATGCGGAAAAGTAGAAGTTCAAATTGTCATGTGATTTCATAGACAATACCTCATCCTGGGAATGAGACCAGCGCATAACAAGGTTTTTCCATTCAATGTCTTCTAAATTTAGCACATGAGACTTCACCGGAAATTCGTTCATAGACTTGCCATCAAAGTGTGATTTCCTCACGTAACACCGATACTGCTGCAATGCTTCCTTGAAAAGCACAAGCAAGCTTCGCTCGTCATGACTATCCAGATTGACCCTCGCCTAGTTACAACAATGTAATGTAAATCATTGATGTGTTCAATCAGCAGAAAACAGGAAAATAATAGCCATGAATAATAGCACTTACACGTAAGTTGGACAGGAAGAAGTGAAAATGGTGTTTGTCTTCACAATAATCTTCCCATGATGGGAATATATGCACGTAGTCCCTAACAACATTGAAAGCATTGTCTTTTATACTGGGAATAAATGGAATGGGGTTCCAATCTGCAGGAATTGGCTGTCTCTGCAGTTGGGATAGGTCTTCGACCGGTGGACTTGCTGTACTTTTTGCTAGAGTGGGATTTTTCTGTGGTACAGCTGGTGCTATGCAAAATGAAATCGGTGTACCTTTTGCTGGAGTGCAGGTCCTGTATGGTGGGGCTAGTGGTGTGGCCAGTGAAGTATGGGTACAGTCTACTGGAGTCGGTCCTACGTTTTGTGTCATTGGTTGTACAGCCAATATAAGTGGGGTGCTGTCTGATTTCTCCGGCACCACCATGTTTTTCAAGGACTTTGCTGGTGCTCCTTCAGGTTCGGCAATCACCCTCTTCCTTTTTGATGTCTGATGCACAAGAACAACATTTGAGTGGAAAAACATGGTATGATGACAGATGGAATATGTATTGATAATGGATGGGCATGGCATCTCGACATATATGATGAGTAAACTAAGCAGATGGCGGTGCAACAAAGTCGAAGAAATGCAAGACAACATATGCAAGATACCCGCAATCAATAAAACATTGCCAAATTAGAACAGGCACCTTGATGGGTGAACAGGACAGGCCATCTGCCTTTGACTCCTCGAGGTTAGAATAGTTATTAGGATCATATTTTGAACAAGAATCAACAGGTGGGGAGCGTATGAGTTTCATTGCATCCAGAATGGCACTCAATGCCTTGGTGCCAATTTTGCAAGTCATTGTAGTGTTTAGCTTCAAGAGTGGACTGCTGCATATAACGGGAAAACCTTAAGCATCAGAGTAAAATCAGCAAAGTGGAACTTGCTGGAATATATGTGCTAATATTGCCGGTACGGCTAGAAAGGCTTCGGATACTAGCTCTCTTCAAGTGAAGGTGCAGTACTGTTAATATCAATGTAACTGTCAAAGGCGACACAACTCCCCGCATTTCCTTGCTATTCTTATAGGATTCAAGTGGGCAGGCCACTACAAATCCTATTCCTATGTTTACAAGATCCTACGAAACAAAGAGGCTCAAAGTGTCCATCACAACCGACCGTATAGACCTCTACACTGCAAATGTCCCTGCTCATCTTCAGTACAAGGAACATATTGTACTACTATCATACTCTCTTCGTTCCAAAATATAAGTCTTGGTAGAGATTTCCACTATGGATCACATACAGATGTACATTTTCGAGTGTAGATTCACTCATTTTGCTCCATATGTTGTCCATGGTGGAATCTATACAAAGACTTGTATTTAGGAACGGAGAGAGTACATATTAAAGAAGAATGGAAGAGGAACATGGTAAAGAAGAGCAAGAAGATTTTGGATAATAAAATGTTGGTTGCACAGTGCCCACACATGATGAACCAGAGCACATTAAGAATGCAACTCCTAGCTGTCTCTCGACCATTTCAGGCGGTTGGATGAAGATCCTACGTCTCCTAACCCTTCTTCTTCCTCGTCTCTGATTCTTCCCATACAGAACACCGCACGGGCCGCCGACCGGACCACCGGCCCCCACCGCCTGTGTTCCTCCGCCACCCCCACCCCAACCCCCACCCGCATCGAGTTTTCTTCATTCGACAAGGCCCCACAACCACCCAAGCCCCTTCGATCGCACCGGCGAACTCCGGCGAGCTCTGAAAAATCGACTGACCCAATTTTGAAATTTAGTCTACTGTGATTTAACTAGCACTACTAGGAAAAGGCGTACTAATGGCGCACTGGTTTTGCCTACTAATGGCGCATTACCAGTGTGCCATTAGTAGCACGCCACTAGTATATCTTACTAATGGCGCACCACAGGTGCGCCATTAGTATCTGGTATACTAATGGCGCACCAACTAGTGCGCCATTAGTATGTAACAGCATGCGCCATTAGTGTGCCTCCTGGGGGGCCATACGTAAGCATGGCTTTGTCATACTAATGGCACATTCTCTGTTGATGCGCCATTAGTATCCTTTGGCATACTAATGGCGCACCTGGTGGTGATGCGCCATTAGTATGAATATTTGTTTTTTTCCTTTTCTGATTTTTGCGCAGGTTACAAAATATATTATTAGACAGAATATAAAATATATTATTAGACAGAATATAGACAGCAGCACACAACAACATCAGATTCATCGAATACAATAGAAGATTAGTCTCCGAATACAATTCATCATATTAGTCTCCGAATTCAAAAGACCGAACAAAGATAAAACATTACAAGTCTCAAGACCGCGAGTATCGAGTTTGTCTTCACATTACAAGTCGATATCGATCATCTAAACTACCATCACATAAAGATAAACTACCGTCACATTACAAGTCGATATCGATATCGAGCATCATCGCGATCAAACTGGTCTTCATCCGGTTCCTCCAACGCTCCCTCCTCTCTCCCGCTAGATAGCGGGCGTATCTAGATTCGGCCTCCGCCCTAGTGGTGTACCCTTTGTAACTATTACCGCTGAAACGGTGAATGTCTCCGACACTCTTCCCAGTCGTCGTAGACTCCGGGAACCTTACCCTTGTACACGACATACGACGGCATCTCTATGCACAAGCCAAACAATAGACAATACATAAGCAATATGTAAGTATGCAACAAAAGGATCGGAAGAGAAAAGCAAGACATTAATAGCATGATTCATGGTCCTACTAATAAATAGCATCGATTACATCTAAGTTGAACGACTGTCCAAACCAAAGAGACATATGAATTCATTAAAGTATAATTATAACATGAGCCAATCAATGTTTCAGAACTACACATCACTACTTTCGACTCGACTCATCAGATAGGAACGTGGACGAAGCCGCCGTCTGTCGTGATGGTCATGAAATCGCGGTCGTTGTCACCCTGCATTTGTAGCATTTCATCTATCTCACTGTTGGACGGTTGATATCTGAGGAAGAACTGCCCCGAGGTGTGAAGGACATCTTGATGGATGATGTCCGCAAACTCCGACTGGATGCGAAAGAATTCTTGTCCGAGGTCCGCGTCCTGGACTGTCGACAAGCTCGCGGCCCAATCTATGAGATTATCTGGTAGCAGAAATTGATGATGGTCCCTTACGATCGCCCGCATGTGATGGAGGGCGTAGTAGGCATCCTTCTGACCGCCAGGCGGCTGCTTGACGCAGCAGAACTTCGTATTGTGTGAGAACATGTGCTTGCCGTACTTACGAACTGCCCTGGTGAAGGTGCCTCCAGATTTGGCATAGGCGGGGATAACATCATCAAGAACTTTCTTGACATTTGTGTAGTCTATCTTGGAGTTAGGTTCGGGTCTAAATACGTGGCCATGGAATATTTCGGGCTGAAGAGGATGAGTGTGCAATGTGTGTCACTACACAGAACACGGAATGTTAGAAAAAAAAGAACGATCGAAATCTAAGAAATAATATGTTACAGGGCGGTTAAGGGATGACTTACTCGGGAAAGTAAGCCACAAGGAAGTTATCCTTATCTGGGTTTGCCAGAATGACGCCTTCGAGGTGTGAACTCACAACTTGGCGGTCCCCAGCGCTGCTCAAGTGCTTGGCACGCATGTAGAAGGGGTCGACTATCACGATGTCCGGGGTCTTGTCTCTAATGATCCGCATCTCCATACTCAGCGAAAATAGCCGAACGAAGGTGTAGTGCAGCGGATGAAGGTTAAACATAGCAAAGATGTCATCAAACCGCAGGACGATCGTACCCCCGATGTCGCCATCCACAAAGCCCTTGCCCTCTGGCACCTTGGCTATGAAAACCGGGTATGCCACATCCTTCTCTCTGAGACGCCGCTTCTCCAAAGAAAGAACACTGTCGTGCAGACTCCGCATAGCACCGGTTGCAGCATTCAGCATATTTGGCGGTAGCATCGCCCTACCCGCCACATGCACCCTCCTCGAGATATCCTTAGGTGAAGGTGGCCCATCCTGAGCATGGATCGAACTCGGTGCCGGCTGGCTCGCACCGGCGCCCTTGTTAGTCTTTCGTTTCCGTCCCTTCTTATTGATCTCCTGTAATGGGACCGAGTTCTCCTCACAGACCGCCTTCTTGAGCGTGTTGGGGCTGATAATATTTCGCACCTCAGCTATCTGAGGCTCGGTGAAGGCGGGAGCTGGAGGCGTGTCCTGAGAACTGAACGCCAGATGACGCCTATGGCAATTGGATTTATCCGCCGTACCAGCTAGATCGCGGTCGTCTTGGTTGGGTTCTTGAGAAAGAGGCCCGCAGAACTCGTCAGCGTACCCATGTTCGGCAAAGTACTTATAAACTTTGGTAAATGTACCGTCATCGTTGTCGTCACCGTCCGGATCCTGTGCCATAGGGCTGTCCGGATCCTGTGCCATAGGGATATCCGGCAGGTCCGATAGCGTTGCGGCGTTCTTGCCATGGCTTGGCGCCAGCACGACTGGCGGTCTTGTCTGTGGGGTGGTGTCCCTCGCCCCCAAACGAATCGGGCACTTCGGCCAAAGCAGGGGCCAGTTTACGCAGGTGCTGAGGGTCATCTCATCTTCTTCGTCGGCCCTAGCGGGTCGAATCGGAGGTAACAGCTCGTCGCAGCCTGGCAGCACCCGAACCACTTCAACCCTATACATTGTGGGTGGCATCGGATTACCGTGGAACATGGGGTTGCCCGGTTGAACGATTCTGCCCTTGGCGACATCGACCAACTCGGCGCCCACGAAATGCAGAAGAGTGCAAGGAACGTCGGCGGTGCCCTGCGAAAACATGTACAGGGCGTTAGGGATGCCCAGTCAAAGGCAAGGAGATGAAGTCATCGGCCGAGAGGCTTGTTTACCGTGATGCCGTCGAGCTCGGCTAATGTCGAGGTACCGCCAACGGCGGGCGTGCAACTAACGGAGGGGGCGCTTGCTGGCGAGGTGCCGGCCGGCGTACACCCGGGTGCATTAAGCTCCAATGCCCGTGCTGGCACCGGAGACACGAATACCGCCTTCGCCGGAGACACCAATGGCGCCGCCGCCGGAGACACCAATGGCGCCGCCTGCGCGCTGTGCGAGTTGCTGGCCGTGAAGCTGGGAACCGGGGGAGGCCCCTGTTGGCCGCCCGCAATCCACGTCGTCAGCCCATGAATCAACGTAGGCACCATGGCGTTGAGCGTCGTTCCAAGTTGTTGTTGCACTTGCTCTTGGACAAGCTCCGGAATCCGCGCCACTTGTGCCTTGAGTTCTTCAACCTCGCGCGTCTAGCTTTCCGAGCTAGTCTTTTTCTCCTTCCGCACACCAGCGGTATAGTATGACCCCCATTTTGTGGACAAGCCTTTGCCGGCCACACGACCAGCTGATGTTGGCTTAGTGAGCTTATCCTTGTTTTTCATTACGTTCAACGCCCTATTTAAAGGGGTGTCGAAAGGGGAGCTCTTAGACGACCCCGCGCTACTACTTTCAGTGTCCTGCGAAAGGAACGTGAACCATTTAGAAATATTGGGGATTAATTAGAGTGCAACCATATGGAGCTAATTACGCGGGGGTGTATTCCTTACTAGAAGAAGCTCAAGCGCCCTGGTCTTCGGATCCGTGGTAAGCTCCTTTGTTATCGGGTCCTCCTTGTACCGGGCCCTGACATAGTTCCTGGTCTGCTTGTCACCACTGTATTTCTCGAAGCGGGGCGGTAGGCCTTGCTCGGCACGCTCCGCGTCCTCCTTGTCCCATATAGGCTTCGCCACTCTGTAACCGCCGGGACCGAGTTTGTGTTCCCCTAAGTTCAACTCCCGCATTTCTTTCCCCCACTGACTTGATTCGGAGGTTGCACTGCTCTCGCACTTGATCTTGAACTCCTTGTACTCATCTTCGCTCATCAAAGGATATTTCGCCTTGATCTTCTCATAACTATCACCTTTATCAATCATTCTCTTCACCGCACTTTTCCAAGTAGACAGGGCCGTGCTCATCTTCGTGAGGGCGGCACTGTTCACTTTACTCCCTGAGAAGCGTGTGTTTTCAAATTCGGCGGGGAACTTGTATCATTCGTGCAGCTTCGTGAAGAGGAGGTTACGCCAATTCCCTCGGTCCTTATGCCTAAGGTTCTCAGTGTTGATCGAGACGGTGCTCCGGAGAATGCACCCGACCTGAAGCGAGTACCCCTTGACTATATGTTTGGGCTCCGTTGGATTCCCGTCGGAGTCCACTTGAGTGAATTCCTCCTTGAGGGTGCGGAGCGCATTCGGGCGCCGGTCCTTCCTTTGCTTCTTCGGTTGGCTGCCATCTGTGTGTGCGCCGCCATCATCAGTGGTGGCATCCTCGGTGGCACCATCAGTGGTGTCATCCCCGACGCTACTAGGGGTTGTGTAATCAGGATCGGTGTCTTCCGCGGCGTCCTCATAGCGGTGAGGTTGTTCCTCCATCTCCTGGGACAGCTCCCAGAATTGCTTGCCGCCCGAACCACCGGCCTCATCGTTGTGGGCCATGTTTCGCTCTAAATAGGAAAAAAGTTTGGTCAAAAAGTTGGTTATTGTCAAGGAACAAGATCATGGTCTCATCATTTAGGGTTTGTCGACACCGAGGCACCCTAAAAGCCTAAGCTTTCATCATTTAGGGTTTGTCGACGCCGAGGCACCCTAAAAGCCTAAGCGTACATCATTTAGGTTCTCATCGACACTGAGGCATCCGGGGCAGCCAAGTTAAGTTTTTATCATTTAGGGTTTATCGATGCCGAGGCACCCTAGGTTGGGCCTAATCACTAGGCACTAATCACTTGGCTCTATTGCCACCTATGTTGGGTTTATCATCTAGGGTTTATCGATGCTAAGGAGAATTCTAAGTTGGGCCTAATCACTTGGCTCTATTGCCACCTATGGTTTAATGCAGGAAGAATAAAGGGGCAGTTGATCCTACTTAATTAAGTACTAAGATACCCCGGCCCATGCATTATCGCAAGTACCCCATATGTCCTATTTTTAGCAAAGTCATGCTAAAATTCACGGAAAATTTCAGCATGACCTTTGCTGAAAATAGGACATATGGAGTACCTGAATTTGCCGGAACGGAAGTTAATCGACATTCCGGCAAACTCAAGGGCCTCTCGGGGTACCTGCAAATTCATCACGACACGATGGTCGGAGCAACATACCTAGCAAACTAGTACCACAATGTGCCTCTACTTTCATATGGATGACAAGGCCACAGACCATATGGTCCTCTGCTTTCATATGGACAAAAATCATCTCAACTTATGTGAGCTTCCATTCCAGATCTAATAGCAGCAAGTTGTTCACTTGTAGCTCAACTTATGTGAGCTGCCTTCAAGAAAAGAAATCTGCAGTGGCACATCTGCTCTCTGAATACATCGGCAAGAAACGAAACAACACCTAGTACCATCCATCTGCTATGGCCGTATCATGCAGTTTAACTAAGCACTAACAGGTAATTATATAACAGAAAACTTGGCGCGTACGTGTCACTTAGCTTGGGCAAGCAACATACCTCGTCCTCTTGGTTAGTCCAAACAAGCTGTATGCTGAGCCTCAACTCACCACCTGCACATTTTACAGCACCCATGAAATTTTCACGATCAGGAAGACAAACAGGGTTTTCAACTACTATATTCAGTTTCATGGCATCAGTTGAACAGTTGAAAAAGAACAAGCTTCATTTAAATATCTTGCTGCTAACAAACATAACTAATGTTAGTACTCAAAAAATAGAGTGACCACACAGGGAACAAACAAACTATTCACTTTTTATTTCTTCAGAATTGGACCAGACAGAGAACAACTCCTTGGAAGCAAACTTATATGGAAAGGTTCAGCAACTTGAAACGTAACTCTTATATGAAAATCTTCTGTATGATCAAGTAAGCAGAGCACATGTATATACCTGTATCACTGTCTTGGAGCCAACAAACGCCTCAATTTTTCTCCAACCATGATCGAACCTGATCGCCCATGCTTCTTCTTTCACTCTCCTGCATAAAGTTATTGTTACTACCTGGGAGGGATTATATGCTTGTTTACCACTACTAATACCATTTTTTAATATAATCTTCATTCTCCTGCTATTTCTTTTCTTACAAGTGTTGATGCCATAGTGTCTCAGGTTCTTCCTAGTTAAAACATGTGATTTTGAGAAGGAATTTGCCCAATTTTCGCAGGGAGACAAAACTTAGCTAAAAATTTGATATAACAAGTAGTCCATGAAATTATATTTCCTCTAGGCAAAGTAGAAGATATTATTTTGTTTTTCCTCTAAGGTAAAGGAAATATCCATCACTTTGAAGTGTCTAATAGATGAAATAATGCATGAGTTAGAAAGATATGTGCAAGTGTTTGAAGGCATCCTGTGAAGCAGAGCTTCCAAATTGATCTTCTTGAAACATTGTTACTAAGTAAGGCTTAATTTCATATTTCTGCAAACTAAGGTAAACCAATCATTACATGAATAAATTTCTCATTTGGAGAAGCCAAGTATCAAAGGTTTCGAACCATGAGAATTTATTGCATTTTTCGGTGACAACACGGCTAGGAAAAAAAGAATCTGATACAGAGACTAATGACGCGATGCCCCCCTCCCTTAGAGGCATTATCACAAACACCTATCAACCACAATCCTTTCACATGTAAACTTGAGCATGCTCTGGAAAAATCACGCAGCAAGCAAAAAATTGAACAGAGAATGCAAGAGGAAGGAGGGAGGGGGATGAGGGAAGAGGGAGGAAGGACGAAGGAGTGGTGGCTACCTGCCTACGGACTGGTCACCGGCATAGCTCCGAGCAGTAGCGTTGCTGGGCAGGAGCGCCTGCTCCAGGGAGGGGGGCGCTGCTGGTGGGAGCGGCTGCTTGATGGGGGGAGGCGCTGCTGGGGTCCTGTACCGGAGGCGGGGCAGCGGAGGGTTCGGCCGGCTGGGCGCGCCGCGGCGGCGGGCCGACAGCGGTGGCGGCGGCTAGGAACCCTAGCTGTCGCGCTTGGGAGGGAGGTTGACGCAGGCGGGGCCGCGGGGGGAGGGGAACGGCGAGGGCGCGGGTGCGGGTGGAGGGAGGACGGTGAGGGAGGTGGTCGGGTGCGGCGGGGGAAGCGAGCACGGCCGGGGACGGCGAGCACGGGGGAAGTGGTGGGCGGTGGTGGTCAGGCATGGGTGAGACGAGGCAGGGGAGGGATTAGAGAGAAATGGAGATTGGGGATTTTAGTGTGGGGGGAGGCTTAGCAATGGCGCACCACCCAGGGGTGCGCCATAAGTACATCCATAGCAATGGCGCCCACCGAGGGGTGCGCCATAAGTAATTTAATCTAGCCCGACTTGTCACGTTATATACAACCTAACCCTATCTACAACAGACCCCGCCCACTAGCCCGACTGGTCAATACGCAACACACACACCAGGAGGTCCTGGGTTCGATTCCCAGGCTTCCCAATATTTTTTATGCATTTTAAATCCTGTTTGATATTTATTTGTGTTTAAATATGTTCAAACTTGTTTAAATCATAACAGTAATATTTTTTATAAAAATAGTAATACCCCCCCAGGGGTGCGGGGGGCTGGGTGCTCGTCGGCAGCGGTGGAGCGGGGGAGGGTTGCGGTGGGTCGTCGGCGGCGGCGGAGCTAGCTAGCGGGGGAGGGTGCGGGTGGGATCGAGATCGAGATGGAGGGGGAATCGAGATCGAGATGGAGGGGGATCCAGATCAAAAGTGCCCATGAAATTTAAAAATATTCATGATATAAAAAGTGCCCATGAAATACAATCGAGAAATGAAGACTACGATTTAAATACAATCGATCTTAGCTAGCTATCTATTCACAATCTTCTTGCCCTTCTTTTTCGCATATGGAGTTCTTCTATGGAACGGACGTCCTTTAGGTAGGGTGGTCCTGCTTCTTCTTGTGGTGTGTGCTGCTACTTCATCGTCGTCGTCATGTTTGATCTTTGAGTCGCCGTACTTGTCAAAGTCTTGCTCATTGGCTACTCCATCCATTCCGATGATCTTCCTTTTGCCTCTCCTCACGACAACACGACTGGGCTTTGACGGGTCGGTAATGAAGAAGCATTGGTCCACTTGGGAAGCCAGTACCCATGGCTCATTTTTCGCGGTGACGTTTGCGCCCGCGGTCTTGGATTTGGCTTCGGGTATAACCATGGTGGTGAAATACCGGTCTTCTTTTAGGACGCTCTTGGCCCATCTGACACGGAACATCGGGACCTTCTCTCCAGCGTAGCTCAGCTCCCAGATCTCCTCGATCCTTCCGTAGTATCTGTCCTTGTCGTTGCCGGTGTAGGATTCCATCGTTACCCCGGAGTTCTGATAACCATCGCTCTTCATGTCCTTGTCCTCGGTGTAGAATGTGTAGCCGTTGATATCGTACGCCTCATAGGTCATCAGGTTGTGCTCGGCGCCCTGTGACAAGGCGAATATGAGTTGTTCTTCCGCGAAAGAATCCTCATGTAAAGGGTACGACAGAAGCTTCTGCTTGAACCAACGCGTGAAACATGAGTTGTGCTCTTTGAGTATATCTCCGTCCGTCCTCTGTTGGCCTCGGTCATTGTACGTCTTCTCAATAAAGGTTTTGTGCTCTACCACCCAAGGATCGACCACGTCTATGTGTTGTAGCGCGACTAGGTTTTCTCTTTCAAAGTCGGCGAGTCGACCCTCGTTGTCGACATGCATTTCGCGGCGACCCTCACGGTGACCCCATCCAGCGAGCCTGCCGAGGTGCCTGTTGACGGGCAGACCAACGGGGTTCTCGATGCCTAGATAATTCGTGCAGTAGGAGATGCACTCTTCGGTCAGAAAGCCCCTGCCTATACTTCCCTCTGGACGTGACATGTTGCGAACGTATCCTTTGATGACACCATTCATCCTTTCGAACGGCATCATGCTGTGCAGGAACGTCGGCCCGAGTTGGATGATATCCTCCACGATATGGACCAGCAGATGCACCATAACGTCGAAGAATGCGGGCGGGAAGTACATCTCAAGCTCGCATTGTATCACCACGATCTCTTCCTGTAGCCTTCTGAGTTGCCTCACGCCAATCGACTTCCGAGATATGACGTCGAAAAAGTTTCATAGGCCAAATAGCGTTTCACGGACGCGCGCGTCCATGATCCCACGGATTGCAACTGGAAGTATCTGCATCATCAGCACGTGACAGTCGTGAGACTTCATCCCGCTGAACTTCTGCTTCGCTGGGCCTAGGTATCTGCTTATCTTCCCCGCGTAACCGTAAGGAAGTTTTACTCCTAGGAGGCAGTTGAAAAACTGCTCGATCTCCTCCTGACTTAGAGTGAAGCACGTGGGAGGGTAGTCATTTCCGGTCTTCTTGGCCTTTTTGCCTTTGCGACGACTTTCTGTGTCCTGCTTCGCCTCATCATCATCATCATCATCATCATTAGCGTGAAGCTCCTGCCTGATGCCCATTGATTTCAAGTCTACCCTTGCTTTCGGCCCATCTTTGGTCCTCTCTGGCATGTTGAGCAGGGTACCAAGCAGACTCTCGCACATGTTCTTCATGATATGCATGACATCAAGGCTGTGAGGCACACGGTGGATCTTCCAGTACGGCAAGTCCCAGAAAACAGACCTCGTTTTCCATACCTTCAGTAGCGGCTTTGGAGCCTTTCGCTTCTTTCCCGGCTCTGGCGCCTTTTGCTTCTTTCCCGGCAGTGGGCAGTCTTTCCAATTTTTCAACAGCTCGTCTATTTCCTCGCTGCTCCTCGTACACGGGCGTTTTCGGGGTTCGGTTTCACCATAGAACAGATCCTTGCGTTTCCTCCACGGGTCATCGTCGCGAAGCCACCTTCGATGTCCCATGAACACGGTTTTTGAAGACCCAGGATCTCTATCTAGCTGGCGATACATTGTGTCATCCATGCACCTTACGCATCCAGAAAATCCATGGACTACCTGCCCCGCGAGATATCCGTAACCGAGATAGTCGTGCACCGTCGTGAGCAGTGCGGCTCTCATAGGGAAATATTCTTTCTCTGCGGCGTCCCACGTATTGGCTGGCGTTTTCCACAGCGTGTCTAGCTCCTCCTTCAGCAGCCCCAGATACAGATTGATGTCGTTCCCTGGTTGTTTCGGCCCTTCAATTAGCATACTCATGTGAATGTACTTCCTCTTCATGCACAACCAGGGGGGAAGGTTGTACATCCACACAAACACAGGCCAGGTGCTATGTGTGCTTCTCTGGCTGCCAAACGGACTGACTCCATCGGTGCTCGCGCCCAGCACGATGTTGCTTGGATCCTTCCCAAATTCTGGGTATTCGAAGTTCAACGCTTGCCATTGGCTCGCATCCTTAGGGTGACTCAGCATCTTGTCTTTTTTATTTATCTCCGGATCATTTCCATCATCTTGCGAGGGACGGACGAATCGAGAGAGATGGTTGTTGTGTTACGGATGCTCCTCTCTCTGTCTCTCTCTCTCTCTCTCTCTCACACACACACACACACACAAGTAAACTAGAAGACCATTCTCTCATGTATACACAACGTATCGGCACCTGTCTATGTC
This sequence comes from Triticum urartu, assembly GCF_056163025.1. Taxonomy (NCBI): domain Eukaryota; kingdom Viridiplantae; phylum Streptophyta; class Magnoliopsida; order Poales; family Poaceae; genus Triticum; species Triticum urartu. The sequence continues at coordinate 105,378,003 of NC_141875.1, read as the reverse complement.
TCACTCATGCACGATCATTTGCACATTCACACCTCTCTATGTCTGTATCACACACACACCATCTCCACATTGCCCTTCTGCCACAACACACATATGGACACATACACACATTCTCTCTCAGTCACACACACAAAATCAGTATTAAAAAAAACTAGGGTGCACCTAAAACGTCCAAATCCAAATAAACACGAACTGGAGCTAAATTCAAATATATGGAAATGTTGCAGCATCAAGAACTTTCACAGGAAAAAAAGTTGAGTAATATTCGAGGATTGTTTTCACACACACAAAAAGGTTCGGTGGATGTCCTTCGAGCGCGACACGGTGACGCACCGTTCGATCGACCGCGCGGCCGCGGTTCATGTGCTTGCACAGGATTCCATATCGTGGCCGTGGTACTAAGGCTGGTCACAATGGGCAAGAACATAAGCTAGTAACTAACAAAAGCGCTGCCTAAGTCTAATGTTTATGTGTACTAGTACGGTTTTCTTTTAAGTTTGACCAACCTTATATATAAAACTAAAGTAAGCCCCCACACGCGCACTCATCAATATGCCGCCACCGCTGTTGCGCATGTCGGCGCCCGCCTGCTCCGGCCAACAATTTCTCGCCCATCACCGCCGTGTCGCCGCCATCCCTGTGCCATGAAGCCGAAGGCTCGCCCGCTCACGTCATCTGCAGTCCCTCCTCGCGATGCCGCCGCGTTGCCAAGCACGCGAGCAGCTGGTGGAGCCGCGTCTATGCACGCAGCGTACGAAGAGGAGGACGAGCGCGGGCTCCAGCACGCCGGCGAGGAGGAACTAGCATGTCATTGTCGTCTCCGCCCGCGCGGAGGAGGCGCGCATGGTGGCTGTCATGGCAGAAGCCGGTCGCGTGCGCGTCGAGCCCGCAAACCGGGTGCGGACGCGGAATCTACCTTCGAGACCTTGAATGCCACATGGATCCTGCAATCTGAAGGAGCAATTTGGGTCAGTCGACTCATGTGAGCCGTTTGATGCAACATGGATGGCTAGAAGGGCTTCTTCCACCTCTTCTGTCGTCTTCTTCCTTCGCTCCGTCGAACTTCTTTCACAAATCGACTGACCCAAATTATACTACTTGTACGAACGTATTAAGTACAGTAGGAACATGAAGATACGTGCAGTAGTACCAACTGCAAGAAGAACAGTAGTAAGACATAGTACTAGTACTACTGTACGTACTAAAGAGTTCAAATAACGAGAAACAACATAAACATAGTTCTACTGGGGCCTCTGCACAACACACCCTTGAAAATAAACTAATAAGCAACTAGTCCGCTTGACACTGCAGTAGAACCAGCGTGAGCGATGGCACTGCCACCTACTTGGAGTCCGAGTCCACGTCCTCGACTTCGTCCTAGTCCCTCTTCGTCTTCCTCTTCACCGACGCTTCTTTGCTTGAACTAGACACTGGGCTCTGCTTCTTCATCCAACCCTTGTAGATATTTAAACAAAGGTAGGCATCCATTGCTGCGTACATGATGTGATCTTCATCTAATGTCTTCGACTCCCATGCATGATGAAACTCGTGATGAGGTTTCTTCCGTTTAGCGTACGAAGGATCAATCATGGCTGCTGCCAGGGTTAGCATTGAAGGTTGAAAGGAGGACACCAGGCTTGCCTTCTGGAGATCGAAGGGCTGGCCTACAATGAGACCTATCCAACGCAGGACATCACTGTCGTTCTTAAAGCCTACAGTAACGAATTTCACTCTTTTGTCCTTGAGGAAGTTCTTAAAATCCTGGCACTCAACGTCAGCTTGGCATATATGGTAGACCAAGCAAACGTTATGTACGCAAACCTGGATCACGGCGGGCTTCTTCCTCTCTTCGTCCTTTAGATCCTTCTCTCGTCCCAGGACTGTGGTGTACTCAACATCTAGCCCAGCGACCCACTCATCCGTTGAACTGTTGAACATGCATAGGAAGCGAGCAAGCCATGCTTTCACCGTCTCGGATCCACGTGTGTAGATGACGATGAACTGATTGTTGGTGATGGCTCTAAACTGGTACTCAGCGGCAACCATGGAGATTTGGGAGGCCATGGATTTTGGAGGAGGGTTAGGAGAAGTTGAACTGTTGTACCCCGCAAAAAAAACTGGGAGCGAACTAATGTGAAAGGACGGGACGACTGTGAACGAACTGTTGTAAGGTAGAAGACGGGGACGAGTAGGGCGTGCGAACAGCGTGGGGTTGCTGGCTTGCCCGGTGGATAAACGGCTGCAAGCCCCCAAAGAGTTCTCGAGAACTATGTGGGACCCACTAGATGTCATGTCTACTAGACCCATATCGTAGGCCTGACGGTATAGCTTCTGCCTGTTCGCACGCCATGCCGGCGCGTGGATGTAACTTCACTTAATTCCGTCAAACGTCGCGCCTCCGACAACCTTCGCCTCCCTCACGCGGTCGCGCCCTTTGAGACTTCGACCGGCTATAAATGAGCATTTTTTGCCTTTTTTTAGACAAGCAATTTTTTTGCCTACTCCGCATGCATGATACTCCCTCTGGTCCTTTTTACTCCTGTCAACCGTTTGCAAAGTGTTTGACCAAATTTATACTTTTTTTGAACACCACCTTATATCAATTAACTAGCCACACCAGTACACTCATTCGATACAATATTCACCACACAGGGCGGTACGTTATTTACAAGAATACCATCTAATCTATTTTCAAAGCTATACTTAGCGATTAAGTGTGCCACCTTATTGGCCGAACGACTAATCTTTGACAATTGAAGATTGTTGATCAACTTCGAGATGCTCAACACTTTCATCTTCAGGTCACGCATAGCAGACCTGTCAACGCTTTGACAGGCATCAATGAAATCCCACGACCAAATTTATACTAAAAATATCAGTATCTACAATACTCCCAAAACACCTAGGCGCGGTGCATTAACTTCTACCTCGTTTCTTGTTTCTTGACATATCAACCAATAGGAGATGTGGGTGTGCATGCTTTTAATGACTTGAGACTACCAAATACGACATGAAGTGGTTAGTTCATTGCATGCAATGCTATTAATTAGCAAATAAACATTAAGATCTCTCGTTTTCCCCTCCTCCTTGGTCACAGTGCACAATCTAAGATGACTTGCTCACCTAGACGGAGGGAGTACTGATTGTAATGAGTACTCCCTCCTTCCATCTATATAGGGCCTAATGCATTTTTCAAGACCGCCTTTGACTATTGATAAAATTAATACTACATGACATGAATAATGTGAAAATTATATCATTGAAAGCTCCTTTCACATACAAATTTGATGATGTGCTTTGTGTAAGTTGCATGTCATATATTATTGCTCTAACATTTGGTCAAAGTTAGCCTCGAAAAACACAAGGCCCTATATAGATGGAAGGAGGGAGTATAAGAACTACATTTTATAATGAGTGTAAAAATATTGATTTGACATTGTGAATGTTGACACATTGTGGAATAGTTTTTGAAGTCTGCAAAAGTACTCAACTAGTGTTGTCGTTCTCCACAAAAAAATGTGTTTACCAATGCATGCATGAACTCTAGTTACTCTAACCCCCTCTCTTCTTTAATTCTTTGCCACATCAGCATGTTTGCTATTCCCGTGTGCATGATACTAGCTAAGATACCACCATTATGGCCAGCCTTAATCATCGCATGCAATAATTTAGTGCACCTTGAAATATGAACATGTGTGGGGCGTGTTTGTTTTTAATGACTTGAGACTATACCTAGCCCGGCATGCAAGATGACTTATTATGCACCGTTCCCCATACCTGCAGGAAGCCTGTTCGTCTCCAAATTTTTTCCTCTCCATGTGTGGAAACAATATGCCTGCCAAACTCTCCTTCTCCCTCTGGCGGTCCCACCACTCCACCCCGTGTGAGAAAATCTGCATGCATGACTCTCCTCCCCCCACGCTCGTCCAATCCGTTGTGACCAGCAATATTTCCACCCCTTCGCTCCCCCGTAATTTACTCCAACAAATATGCCCACGTAGCTGTTACTTAACTGCAGGTGCATTCGGTCACTGACATATGGGCCCAACAGGGGTCTGGCCCACATGTCAGTGATGCAACTGGACCAGCAGTTAAGTCAGTGCAACTCAGTCCATATCTTACGTAGGTGTGCCATTGCTCGCTATAAATACTGTGCCTCCCATGACATCGCTATCTCCTCCCCCTCACGTTCACGTTCATCGCTATTTCCTCCCCCTCCCTCTCACGTCGACCACCATGGCATTGCCCCTCCCAAGCCCTAGGAGCCCCTCGCTGCACCGCGCGGACGGTCATGCGTCGCCGTTCCGTTCCTCGCCGCCACTAGTTGAGGAGGACGGATTGGTGTTCCGCTCCTCGCCGCTACGCGATGCGTCGCCGTTCCGTTCCTCGCCGCCACTAGTCGAGGAGGACGCGTCGACGTTCCGCTCCTCGCCGCGACGCGTCGAGGTGGACGCGTCGGCGTTCCCAATCTTGCCAGCACGCGCGCCGGAGGACGCGTCGGCTCCCCGCTACGAGGAGAACGCCGCGCCGCCCGCCGAGCCCGCCAGCCTTGAGGAGCTTTGGAAAGAAATGGATGTCGCCTTGTGGGAGGCTTTGCCTCTAGCAGAGCGCGCCAAAATAGAGGCGGAGAAGAAGGCCGAGGAAGAGAAGCGCACTGCGGAACAAGCTGCCTGGGAGGCCTATGTCGCGTCCGAGAGAGTCAGGCAATTGGCTCTTTGGCAGAAGGCTCGTGCGAGGGCCGTGAGTGTGGCAGAGGACGCCCATGCCGACGGCCCATGCCGACGCCCTGAGTGCAGTCGGGCCCAAGTGTCTCATCTACGCTTGGCGGTACGTGGACCAGGTGCACACTTCCAGCGAGGAGGAGTACCTGTTGGCGCCGGATCACCACACCAGTGAGATCGTGCTCGCCCGCCGGCAAGCCACCAATCAGCACCTCGCGAGTTGCGAGGCTGAGGAAGAGGCATTGTGTCAGCGTGCTGGGAAACGGCCGCGCACCAGGGCACTCGTGGCGCGCCGCAAGCGCTCCTGCGAGCGCCATGGCTTTTAGGAGGAGTATAATTTTTGTTTCGTAAGGCGATCTCATTAGTTTTGGGACGCAAATGATAAATCCCGAACGTTCAGGAATTTTTAGCGTCCTTAATTAAGTATGTAAAAGGGAAAATTTGGAAACCTTGTGTATTCATACGCATTTTGCAAGTACGTGCATATAGCACAAACTTTACTATATACTATCGCAGGAAAGAATTCTATGAGACCAGGTCTCACGCGAGACCGATCCTGATGGATGACACATGGCATTCAGAAATCACAAAGCATCCCCCACCCCAACTTAAAATCAGGGGGGAGAGATTAGATGCTTTGTGATTTGTGAATGCCATGTGTCATCCATCAGGACGGGTCTCACCTGCTAACCGTGAGACCTGGTCTCCTATAATATTTTCCACTATCGCACTACACGTCTCTCTCGATATATGCTTGCAGACTGTGCTACTCCCTCCATCCAGGTCAATAAGTCACCTTCGGTTGTGCACCGGGACCAAGAAGGAGGGAAGACTTATACACCTAGACGGGGGGAGTACTACTATTACTTATGTACGTGCAAATGCATGTTTTAACATTATGATACGTTTTTTGTAAAAGTAGAAAAACAGCACTAGTCAAGCTTGTGAAACGATTCAATGCAAAACAAATGCAAAAATGCTCGTTTGATTGTTTACTTTTAGCTTCCTTCTCTGTGGTTATTTCTCTGTCGTACTTTATACGGAGTATCTCACTGGTTGGAAAGGCATGCAAATTCCCAAACCGCTTCCTACACCCTGTATCTCACTGGTTGCCGACGTTGACGTTGTCGCCCATGTCGTCGAGGATGAGGTTGCCGAGGTCAGGGAGGAAGTCGTCGTTCGCAACTAATCTTGTGGACTAGCATAGTTGTAGGATACAAAGTAGAAACATGAATTTTACCACGATTTCGAACAGGAAGGACAGAAACACATACGGTGCAACGGGAGCAGCACCGTTGGCGTTGAGGTTGTCGCCCATGTCCAAACACCACGTAGACATGGTCTTTGAGCATGGTTCGTAGTCGTTCCACGCTCGGGCATTGAAGTTTGTAACTATTTTAGATTAGAATATACTACTACTGCGGTGCTAGTAGTAGAGCAGAGTCCTACTCTACTACTCTACTCAAGCAAGTTAGGGCATAGCATTGTAGGGAGTACCAGTACTGTGATCACTCAAGCAAGTTGTCTGGCATCGACATGACCCTATGCTGCTGGTATGTGTCTCGTAAGTCAAGCGGCGTGCTGTAGTCATCATCACCTGTCCACTTCCTGCAGCACATATTCGCTTCTCCATCTTTGTCCGCACATAATCTCGTCCAATCTTCCATCCCCGCTAAGGCGCCTCCCCCTCGTAGGAAACCCAAGCACTAACAATGGCAGAACCGAGCAGTGTCCGCCGAAAGAGTGGCTGGAATTCGCTCCCCACAGAGGTAATCAAGCTCATTGTTTCACGTGTGGACAATCTCAGTACCATGCCGCTCACCGCGTGCTCGTCGGGGCTGTACCGTTTACTCAAAGCCCTCAGGCCGGAGCTTTTTAAGCCAGCTCCTTGCTTGCTGATGCCGCCTGATCTTCAGAAACGGCGTGTCACGCAGCATAACGATCGTAGGGTGGCGAGCATCAACCCCCTTGATTGCGATTCGATCCCCGTCAGCCTCAACTACATTAACGGTATGTACTGGGTCGGCATGAACACGTCTTGGATGGTGCTCGTCGACGGTCGCGGCAGCTGGATGCTCGTGGAGGTCTACACCCGGCGATTGATTCCCTTTCCTTCGATTAACACTGCACTGCTTTGGCACCGCGGCCCAGAATACTCGGAATCTTACAGTAGCCAGCATGATACCAAGTTTGATTTGCTCAAGGTTCTAATCTGCCAAGTGCCCACAAGATCTGCGAATTATAAAGACTTCAGGCTAATTGCGTTCTTCAACCGCGGTCTCGCCTATCTGACAGGTCACTGCGGTAAGTGGATAAATCTGTATGTCCATCGCAGGATCATACATCCTCCATGGTTCTCTGATGCCATTGAACACAAGGGCTTCATTTACGCTGTCGACTCCTTCTATGGCTGGACGTATTGCTGGCCTACTCCAGCCATCGCTACAAACGGCTGTTATAGCAGTATGTTACTTTCCTATGATCTCATGATGGCTTGCTTATATTATTGTCAACATTTGCTGAAAAAATATTCATGCTCATAACATGTTGTTCTTAAGATTGACTAAAGCAAGAGCCCTTTTTTATTTGACTCCAACTTGATATGATGTTGTAGGCCGCCTGGTGTCCCTACCCTTCCTAATCCCAGAACCTTTCAAAGAAAAGTGGCATGGCAGTTGAAGGTGGTTCCTGGCTCGATCAGACGATGGCAAAAGATTGATGATTGTTCGCACGTACCGGACGTGTTGTTTCGCAGAATACAATCACAGTCACTGCAAGGTCTTTGAGCAGGATCCCATCTTCTCTGGGACTTCAGGAATTTTTGACTGGAGGCTGGTAAGTAGCCTTGGTACACGCTCTCTGTTTGTCGGACTGAATTATCGGATTAATCAGGAGATAACCGATGGCAAGGATCATGATGGTAGCATGGTTTCGTTCATCAGGCAAAACTGTGTGTACACAGCGTACCATGTGTCTCTGCATGCACCATACCCTGATATGTGCCGCCACGCTCTGCAGTCCAAAGTAGGAGAGAGGGTCACAAGTATCAGACTTCGACCTGCTGGCTGGAGTTTCCCCCGTCAAGCACCCATCTGGTTCAAGCCGTCAGCCAATCTCCACAGCTTAATAAATAGTAACGTCTAACTGAGCCAGTTAGTTAGATGCGTACACTTGGTGTAGTAGGATCTTTATTTAGTTTGATGCATACACTTATTCTTTTTTGGTAGCCCTTTTGTAATGATGGCTGATGTTTGGTTTGGAAGAGAGAGCTGCGTATTCACTCTTCTGGCCTGCTTACTGCTTCTGTTGCACCCCCAGCCCTAGTTGCTGCTGCTGCTATTTTCAATGTACAATCAGTAATATATTTCGTCTGTTGGTTGAATAAATATGTTGTTAGAACGACAAACACAATTTTTTGGAAGTCATTGCATGGTTCGATCCTTTAGTGCCCCGTACCGTACGTAGCGCATACTATTTATTGTACGGAACACATTTTTTTTGGAACTCGGAACACATTTTCCACTTGTTGATAACATGCAGCCCACTGATGAAGGCCCAATAGAGAAGCCCATAATTAACTAGATGGGAGGCTCTCACATGAATCCGGCCCAGGTACATGCTCATGGTCCCCTAAACATAAATAAATAAATAAAGCTAAATGCTCATGCACCAGTTCTTTGGGAAAATAGGTAGCCCAGTATTTCTTTTTGAAGAATACCCAAGCTAGGCCTATTTGTTTTCTCCGAATTACTGGGCTGCAAATCTTTCAAGACGAGGAGGGATGCATTCCGGCCTGGCTTAAGAGTATGGTTAATGTCTGTTAAAAGTAATATCAAAAGGGGTTGAAAATTCCAAAAAAATTATAGCAAATGGGATATAAGTTTCTTTTTTTGTTTTTGTTCTTCACTGATATCTTATACGTATTTCATTGGATTTAACATGACACAGTACTAATTTATTTTTAAATTTGTTTTAGTATGGCTATTAATTTTTGTATTAAGAATATTTCATTCCCCAGCAAAAATTTGTGAATTTTCAAAATTTCCCACATATTTAGTTAATTTTTTGACCCTGGTACTGACCAGAAAATGGCCAGCAATTCTAAAAATGGAAAATGGGCTGCAATAAATTCCATATGAATTAGAAAATGAGCAAAAATTATAAAAATAATAGCAAATGGGCTGTACACGCCACAGATTTCGAGGATGACTTGTTTACGCAAGGCTTTGTCAGTGAACACATGATTCTAGCAGCAGTTAGTGTTGGATGTCCATCCAACGGCCGACGTGTTTCTTCAATCTCTGATCTTCCTGCTCCAGCCACCTAAACTAGCGCCGGTGGGACTGGCTGCTCCCTCCTCTTGTGGCCCGCTGTGATGTCGCGCAGGCTTCCCCGGCCCACCCTACTCCCTCCGCTGGCCTGGCCGCACGCAATCAACTGCCTCCTTATTACGCGAAAAAAATGATTCCTCCCACTGACATCTGGGGCGCACCGGTTGGGAGGCTGACCTATGGGCCTACTAAGTTGACGCTTACGCAGGGCTTGTCAACTTAGTCAACAAACGATTCTAGCAGCAGTAACCGTTGGATTTGAATCGAACAGTCCTGCTGCTTCTTCAATCGCTGCTCTTCTTGCACCAGCCACCCAAACAAGCGCCGGGGAGACCGCCTGCTCCTGCCTCCAGTGGCTGGCTGTGCTGCTGATGTGGCCTCATCGCCCCCTACTACTCCCACCGCAATCCAGGCCCTGCGGCGATGGCAGCCTCACACCGCAGCCGAACTAGTGAACCCTCGTACTCCTCTCCGCGTGGGCATCCACTGCCGCGTCTTCCCCGGCTCCGTGTCGTCCCCTTCCTAGGCCTCACCGTCGTCCACCGCCTTGGTTCTCTCGGCGCGGCGTGGTCAACGTGGTCAAAGGCATTCCATCGGAAGAGTACTGTACGTGGAGAGGCTGACAGCTGGGTCCACGGCCACAGCCCAGTTTTTTTTGTGATTTTCCAAGTAAGACGCTTTGTCAGGCCTGTTGGGCTGCAAATCTTTCAAGACGAGGAGAGCTTTCATTCGGCTGGCCGAGAAAATGGCCCATCGGTAATGCTAAAAAAAGAATATGGGTCCAAAAAAACCTTAATAATTAGCAAATGGGCTGTAAATTATTGGAAATAATGGCAGATGGGCTGTATGCTGTTTTCCATAGATTTGAGGCTTTCCTAAAAAGGGTTGACGCACAAGCAGTGACTGTTGGATGGCCATCCAATGGCCGTCGTGCTTCTTCAATCTCTACTCTTCCTGCTCCAGCCGCTCAAACAGGCGCCGGCGGGACTGCCTGCTCCCTCCTCCCCGCGGCCGGCTCTGCTGCCGCGCAGGCCTCACTGCCCCATCGTACTCCCATTGCTGGCCTAGCCATCCCTCTACTCACCCACACCTGCTTTTATTCTTCGGCGATGGCTGATGAACCAGTAAACCCTCGTACAGTCGTACTCCCCTCCGTGTCATTCCCTTCCTAGGCCTCGCCGTCGTCCACCGCCCTGGTGCTCTCGGCGTGCCCTGGTCAACGTGGTCAACAACCGACATGCATCTGAAGTGGACTTTATGTGGAGAGGCCGACAGCTGGGTCCACGGCCGCACGCAAGGAAATGCCTCCTTATTACGCGCAAAATAATGATTCCTCCGCCTGGCATCAGGGACCCACCGAAAGGTCCTCTGTATTTTGCGAAAAATCACCGTTGACAGCTCGGACCCACCAGCTATATCTTCACACGCAAGGAAGTGCCTGCTTATTACGCACAAAAAAAGTGAATACTCCCCCTGTTAGCTGGGACCCAGTATAGTGGCAGGCTGACTTGTGGGCCTACTAAGTTGACGGGGACGGAGGGCTTTGTCAACTTAGTCAATATGCACGATTCTAGCTCCAGTGACCGTACGATGTCCATCCAACGGCCGTAGTGCTTCTTCAACCTCTGGTCTTCTTGCTCCAGCCGCCCAAACTAGCGCCGGTCGTGCCTCATGCTCCTGCCTCCCATGGCCGGCTGCGATGCGGCGGAGGCCTCACCGCCCTCTACTACTCCCACCACTTGCTAGGCCATCCCTCTACTCACCCACACCCCCTGTTATTCTGCGGCGACGGCAGCCTCACACCGCAGCGAACCAGTGAACCCTCGTACTCCTTTACGCGTGGGCATCCACTGCCGTGTCTTCCCCGGCTCCGCGTCGTCCCCTTCCTAGGCCTCGCCGTCGTCCACCGCCCTGGTGCTCTCGGCGCGGCGTGGTCAACGTGGTCAAGGAATGGCTTCCATCGGACGTGGACTGTACATGGAGAGGCTGACAACTGGGTCCACGGCCGCAGCAAGGAAGTGCCTCCTTATTACGTGCAAAATAATTATTCCTCCCCCTGACAGCAGGACCCACCGGATGGGCCACCGTATTTCGCGAAAAAACATCTCCCCCTGATTGCTGGGACCCACCAGCTACATCTTCGCATGCAAGGAAGTGCATTCGGGCAAAAAAAACGATTCGCCCCCTGACTGCTGGGAGCCACTAGCTACATCTTCGCAGGCAAGGAAGTGCCTGACAGTCGGGACCCACCTGGTCGAAGCATACGTAGCCTTGTCATTCTGGTCGCGAATGTGTACGTACATATTGGTTGATGTAGAGGCGCACACGTGTCGTAGTAGAGGCGCGCACTTGTCATAGTAGAGGCGCGCACGTAGCATTTACACGTACGTACATCGGCCAGGGTGCTAGAAAGAAAATATGGCCACGTATGTGTACATACGGGCGGGGTCTCGAACGCCTACTCGCGCATACGTACGGCTAGGGCTCGTGTACATGGCTGGGTCGGAATGGAGAAACAACGTCGTCGTCGTGTTCATGGGGAGGCAACGGAATGCTATGTTCATGGGGAGGCAACGGAATGTGTCGTGTTCATCAAGAGGCCTTGGACGGAACAGGCGATGGAAATGAGGCCTGGCGTACCGTAGAACGGAGGAAATGGCCTTGTGTTCGACCAACCACGTTCGAAACGGGATCCTGTTGATCGGGAGGGGTCTGGCGTACCGCAAAACGGAGGAAACGGACCTCCTATGGTCGAAACGGGGGTCCTGTTCATCAGGAGGGGTGTGGCGTACTGCAAAATAGAGGAAACGGACTTGTGTTGGAATGCGACGGTCGAAACGGGGGTCCTGTTCATCGGGAGAGATGTGGCGTACCGCAAAACGGGACTCCACAGGATACTGTTCATCTCCACCGTCGACCCCCTCCGGCCTCCACGAGCTACTGTTCATCCACCGTCGACCTCCTCCAGCCTCCACCTGCGACTGTTCATCCACGGGCTCCTGTTCATCCAGCCTCCACCACGCGCTACTCCACCGGCTACTGTTCAACCAGCCCTCTCCACGAGCTCCTTTTCAGCCACCCCTCCACAGGCTACTATTCATCCTGCCCTCCACCGTCTACTGTTCATCCCGCCCTCCACGGGGTGGTCCTGTTCATCCAGCCCTCCTCGGGGTCCTGTTCACCCAGCCCCAACCGGCTCGATCGATCGGGGTCCTGTTCATCCACCCCCACTGGGAACTGTTCATCCAACCCCCCCCCCCCCCCGCAACGCTCACTGTTCATCCAGAGGCAGCATCGATCGGCTTCAGTTAGCAGCAGTAGCGAAGGAATCGCTCGATCGGGTTCAGTTAACAGCCATCGATCGATCGCTCGGGTTCAGTAACGTGTAGCCTACAGTGCAATCGCTCGGGTTCAGTTAGAGCCCAACCCACGCTCGGGTTCAGTTAGAGCCAACGCCTCGCACACAGGCGCGTACGTGTATGAGAAATACGCGCATCGCTCGGCCCCCGACCTCCCACCGTAACCGGGAACTCCCCGAAATTTTCCTCGCCCTCGCTTCTACCACGGTTTTTTCCGTCATGGACGGCCCAAAGAATGTCATCCAACTGCGTCTCCGGCCCGCATAGAATGAAAAGCCCATTTTCTGTCATGAGTTTTTGTCATAGAAGTAGGAGCCCACCACATCTATGATGATACTGGTTTTGTCACAATTGTCGTCATAGAAGTGTCATATGTATGACATAATTTTTTTTTGTTCGGCCCAAAATGTCACGGATGTGTCTTTTTTTGTAGTGAGAGCACCATAGGACAACACCAATAGTAAAACATGCAACTCAAACCAATCACGATCATCAATTAACCCATAGGACACAGATCTACTCAAACATCATAGGATATCCATACATCATTGGGAAATAATATATAGCGTTGAGCACCATGTTTAAGTAGAGATTACATCGGATAAAAGAGGGGTTACGCCATTGCATAGAGGGGGGAAGAGTTGGTGATGATGGCGGTGAAGTTGTTGGTGTAGATTGCGGTGATGATGATGGCCCCGGCGGCGTTCCGGCGCCACCAGGAGAGAGGGGGAGAGGGACCCCCTTCTTCTTCTTCTTCCTTGACCTTCTCCCTAGATGGGAGAAGGGTTTCCCCTCTGGTCCATGGCCTCCATGGCAGCGGAGGGGCGAGAGCCCCTCCGAGATTGGATCTGTCTCTCTGTCTCTCTCTGTCTCAGCGTTCCAGATTCTGCCCTTTCACCGTTTCTTAAATTCCCAGAGATCTATAAATCCGATTGGGCTGAATTTTGGACACAATTTTTATCAGGATATTGGCTTTCTTGCGGCAGAAGAAGGACACCAACCGCCTTACGGGGTGGCCACGAGGGCCCAGGGTGCGCCCCCCTGCCTCGTGGCCCCCTCGGGCATTGTCTCGCGTTGATTCTTCTTCCCAAAAATCACATATATTCCAAAAAAATCTCCGCCAGTTTTTATCCCGTTTGTACTCTGTTTGATATAGATTTTCTGTGAAACAAAAAACATGCAACAAACATGAACTGGCACTGGGCACTGGATCAATATGTTAGTCCCAAAAATAGTATAAAAAGTTGCCGAAAGTATATGAAAGTTGTATAATATTGGCATGGAACAATCAAAAATTATAGATACGACGGAGACGTATCAGCATCCCCAAGCTTAATTACTGCTCATCCTCGAGTAGGTAAATGATAAAAAAGATAAGTTTTGATGTGGAATGCTACCTAGCATCATCTTGATCATGTAATCTAATCATGGCATGAATATTAAGACACGAGTGATTCAAAGCAATAGTCTATCATTTGACATTAAGACAATAATACTTCAAGCATACTAATAAAGCAATCATGTCTTTCCAAAATAACATGGCCAAAGAAAGTTATTCCTACAAAATCATATGGTCTAGCTATGCTCCATCTTCACCACACAAAATATTCAAATCATGCACAACCCCGATGACAAGCCAAGCAATTGTTTCATACTTTTGACGTTCTCAAACCTTTTCAACTTTCACGCAATACATGAGCGTGAGCCATGGACATAGCACTATAGGTGGAATAGAATATGATGGTGGAGGTTGTGTGGAGAAGACAAAAAAGGAAGAAAGTCTCACATCGACGCGGCTAATCAATGGGCTATGGAGATGCCCATCAATTGATGTCAATGTGAGGAGTAGGGATTGCCATGCAACGAATGCACTAGAGTTATAAGTGTATGAAAGCTCAAACTGAAAACTAAGTGGGTGTGCATCCAACTTGCTTCCTCATGAAGACTGTCGGTGTCAAAACCGGCGGATCTCGGGTAGGGGGTCCGGAACTGTGTGTCTAAGGCGGATGGTAACAGGAGGCAGGGGACACGATGTTTACCTAGGTTCGGGCCCTCTTGATGGAGGTAATACCCTACGTCCTACTTGATTGTTCTTGATGATATGAGTATTACAAGATTTGATCTACCATGAGATCAAAGAGGCTAAACCCTAGAAGCTAGCATATGGTATGATTGTATGTTGTCCTATGGACTAAAACCCTCCGGTTTATATAGACACCAGAGGAGGCTAGGGTTACACAAGGTCGGTTACAAAGGAGGAGATATACATATCCGTATTGCCTAGCTTGCCTTCCACACCAAGTAGAGTCCCATCCGGACACGAGACGAAGTCTTCAATCTCGTATCTTCATAGTCCAACAGTCCGGCCGAAGGATATAGTCTGGTTGTCCGGAGACCCCCTAATCCAGGACTCCCTCAGTACCCCTGAACCAGGCTTCAATGACGATGAGTCTGGCGCGCAGTGTTGTCTTTGGCATTGCAAGGCGGGTTCCTCCTCCGAATACACCATGGAAGAGTTTGAATACAAGGACAGTGTCCGACCCTGCAAAATAAGTTCCACATACCACCATAGAGAGAATAATATTTCCACAAATCTAATCTGCTGACACGTTTTGACAACATGACATCACGCCATGGCCCGGTTATTATTCGAACCGTTTTTCTCAACCAGCTCTGCACATAACGCGAGGCGGTTTTCTTGACACATCTTGTCAAAGCAGAGATCGTGTTCCCCTTATCACGGGATTCTCATCAATACGAACATGGGTAACCCAACCGTGCCTATTGGTATAACTCCTAGATCTTAGGCAAGTCCCAAACGGCCACGAGGAGGACGCCTGATATTCACCCTCTTTATAAAGGGGACAAGGCTTTTTATTTTTTCCCTCCCGCACTCAATCGAATACTTCCCCTGCCTCGAGTTCAGTGGATGCCTTCCTCTGTCACTGAGGAGGACATCAAGAAGTTGAGAGAGGCCAGATATCTGACCGCCGAAATTTCGCATAGGCTGCCCGCCCGAGGGCAGGTCGTCCCTACTCCCAAACCCAACGAGAGCGTTGAGTTCGTCTCCCACTTTCTCTGAGGACTAGGCCTCGCTCTGGAACCCTTTGTTAGGGGTCTTATGTTCTATTACGGGCTGGATTTTCACGATCTGGCCCCGGATTCCCTTCTTCACATCCCATCATTCATTGTCGTATGTGAGGCCTTCCTCCGCATTACCCCTCACTTCGGCCTGTGGCTCAAGACCTTCGATGTGAAGCCTAAGATGATCGAGGGGTAGCACGTAGCGTGCGGAGGTGCTTTAATAATCAAAATCGCTGACGCTCCATGGCCAGAGGGTTCCTTCCCAAAGGTGTTCGGATTGTGGCAGCGAGAGTGGTTTTACGTCACACCTCCCTGAAGTGCCAAGTGGGTAGCTGCCCCCACCTTTTGCTCGGGCCCCCACCGCAACTGATGTCATGGATCAGCAGGGGGCTGAGCTGGGGTCCAGCAAAGGACGTGCCAATACTGCAGAGCCGCATCTGAGATCTCTTTGAGAGAGATTTCAGTGTGGTTATGGTAATGCAAGTTATGCTAGTTCGTCGAATCCAGCCTTGCAAACGCCGGCCCCTTCGCATGTGGGAATTCAACCCGGAAGGACCGCGAGCTATTCAGCATTTCCTCGGCATAACGCTCGAAGAGATGTACAAATCGTTCTTTGGACCCAAATAGAGTGTCCGGACACCACCGAGGACGTGGGTCTGAGCTGCAACTGCCCGGCTGCCCAAGTAAGTAATCCCATGTCAAACCTACTGTCCTTTTATTTATCAGGGCATCATTCTAAAGAGCCGCTTTTTGACCAGGACTAGATAACAAAGGCGATGATGATCAGGTGTTCGGCCCCCCTTCCTAAGGGCTTGGACAATCCGGTACTGGACAAGATGCTCGAGTCGACGCCTTATCCAGTGCCCTCGAAGGAAGATGATGAGGGGAATAAAGAGGGTGAAAGCGGGCCTCACTCACTACCTATTCCAGCCGGGGGAATGAGCACCTCCGCGAGGGAGGACAATCAAAGGGAAGAATCTGACATTCTCTCTCCTCGGGGAAGGAAGAGGACTACCTCTAAAGATCCGGAAACTAAGGTTTCCAAACGGGAGAAGAAATCTTCATCAGAGGGTCCTGCCTCGGAGGATATTCTTGTCGCACAATGTCCGCGCGGGGATCAGCCCTCTACCGAGATGTAAGTAATCGAAAAGTACTTAATAGTGGAAACATCCTACCTTACTTCCGAAGACAATAACCGATGCTTATAACTTGTAGTCCGGATCGTAGCCCTTCTCGACAGAGTTCATCTTCAGGGGATCTTCTTCCGGAGATGATGGAGAACGAAACACCTCCCCCAGACACCCCGCCTCATGAAGCGGGCGACCTTGAAGTGTCGTCGCGAAGGGTATCTCCGGATCCACTAAGGCCAGAGGATAACCCTTTGGCTACCCGGAATCCCCAGTATCCGACTCCTAAGGAGAGCGACAGCAAGGGTCCATACAGTGTGCGGTCGGACGCACTGAAGGATCTTCTGGGGCAAGCGGCCGTCTCGGAAGCGCATAATACGCTAATGGGTACGGTAATTGAAAGGATTTCATCCGCTGAAAGCGGTTTGCATGAAGCCTTGAAGAGTCTGCTGAAAGGCTTCGAGGTACGTGAAATAATGTATGTTTTTAACAATACTGCACATGTTAGTTGTGCCCTATGCAGATAGTAGCGCCTGAGACTCTGGTTGTCGTCGAAAATGGCGGCAAACATAGGCTCATAGTCCCAGGTAATAACCAGACTGCCTTTATGTGTAGGTGGCTGAAGCTCCGGTGGCTAGCCGGACTGATGGGTTTGCCGAGCTAAAGCGGCAACTTGATGCGGCAGATGCCGACATCATGCTTGTCAATAAGCGGCTTGACGAGGCACAGGGTGAGTGATTTCTCTGGTGATCGTCACATAATAAGAGTAGCATGAGGCCAGTATCTTTAATATGTTGTGACTGCAGATGGAGCTGCCACCGTGGAGACCTTTCGGGCAGAGCTTGCCCAAGCCAAGGAGCAAGCAAGGAGTAGCAATGCGGCCGCTCTAAAGGCGGCCGAAGAGTTAAGGGCCGAATAGGCCACACATTGCGAGAGCAAGGAAAAAATAGCCAAGATGGCTGTAGAGTTAAAAGATGCCGCTGACCGTTACGAGCTTCTT
Source organism: Triticum urartu (assembly GCF_056163025.1). NCBI lineage: Eukaryota > Viridiplantae > Streptophyta > Magnoliopsida > Poales > Poaceae > Triticum > Triticum urartu. Next base: position 105,360,381 of record NC_141875.1, on the reverse strand, counting down.
GAAGAAGAAAACCAGGCGAAGGCGACAGACCTGGAGAAGGCCCTGGTGGCTGCCAAGGAAGCCCGCTCCAAAATTAGAGCGGCGAAGGAGGAGCTGAATCAAGCTGCAGCGTGTCTGGGAAGCCCTTCTTGTTGCGGACTAAGTTCGGAGATCCGAAGTATGCTCCTCTGGACCGGCTATGGAGTTTTGCGGACGCCTACATGGATTTGGCTGCAAGTGCTGCTGATGCGGCCGAGTACTTCAAGGATCAGAAAGGTCCCGAAGTGGAAAACCTGTTCTGGACACAGTTTCACACTCCAGTCCATCCGGTGCTGTTGAATGAGCGACTGGCCGAGTGGGCCGAGCTCCATAGGTTGTCCGGACTTGCCATGAGGCCCGTTGTGGATCTCCTGTGGCCGGGAGGGCCAAGGCCGAATAGCTACTTTAGTTTAGTGTAACAATTCCTTGGTGCTGTGCCACGCATCGATGCTGTAAAGAGATCGACGTGCATAGAGGGTGCGCGGATGACCCTTGCCCGTGTCAAGACATACTAGGTGGAGATGGAGGCCACCACTATTGCGACACAGGGTTCGACCGTAGGCCGAGTGGCTGCCGAGCACTACTTTGAAGAAGTTCTTGAAGGCGCTCGTTCGATAGAGGCTCAGTGCTCGAAGAATATTATGTTCTAGTGACATGTATTCCCACTGTAAAAACAATGTTTTACTGAATTATCGAGGTTGTATTTATACTTTTGCCCGAAAGTACTATGATGCCTCCTGTGTGGCCATTTATGTATATATGTATATAACCTGAAAGTTTGTAGTCGTCGGCTTCCGCCCCCACGCATATAATGCGGGGGTGTTCGCAGAAAATACATATCCACATTTGATCCAACATCTTGGTCCGTTAAGGAGGTGATAGCACAGCGAACGAGACAATCGTACTATATTGCTTTAACACTTTCACTTAGCCATGGGAGTTTGATGGTGGGGCTACTATATAGCCCCTGGTACTTCTGCGCTCGTCCGAATACGGGGCGCGTACGTACATGACCGAGAAACGGCCCTTCATTAATGCGGAGGAATCCCGAAGATTCTAATGAGTCATTGAGTGGTTGACCAGTCTCTCGCTATATCATGACAGTCAGTTTTCGGCTTTCTCTACTAAGGTGCTCGTCCGGATGAACCAGGGCACAATCACAGTAGTTCTCCCAGTGCTACCTTAGCCGATATAACAGAACGTAAGGTACCAAAACGTGGGAGCCGGGCAAACCCAACATGTGACCAAAGACATGATTCGGAGCTGATGCATATAGGGCCAAACTCGCGACGCCAAACACTCCCTAAGGTGTTCGGTCTTTATAACATATACCAGGCTAAACAATGCCCTTAATAAGAAACCCCATGTGTCCAGGTACGTGCAAAATCCTGACGTGGCCACGTGCCAATAACGCCAGCATCCTTCTCGGTTGTGTGGAGTATCCAGAGGATGTGAGCAACAAGAGACAGTAAAAAGGTTTACGCAGGGTCTTAATCTAAAAAGAAACCTTTGGGCAGGTCCCTGCTGCACTTCTGCGCCTGTGTCTCCGTTGTGCCGTGTCCTGGACGGGTGTAGCACGATTGTCATATGCAAAAGGAAAGAAATTAGGTGAAAGTTTTTGTGCCAAAAATAAGAATTGGTCATTATCAATGAACTATCAAAATTCAAGAGAAGCCAAGTTGAGCTGGGCTGGCCCTGATTACACGCAGGAAGCCCCTGGTATCGTTTATGAGGGTTTGATCATCAAACCAATCTCGTGTATATATGATGGAATGCCAGATTCGTTTGACCGTGTCTGTGGCCTTGACAACCTGGCATTTTTCTGGTTGGTGAGGCCGTCTAGTTTGCGGCTGTTAGAGCCGCCGCATCCTCTTCCGTACATGGGAAACGTTCGGTATTTCTGCTAACTGAGATGATGCCACGTGGACCGGACATCTTAAGCTTGAGAAAAGCATAATGCGGTATTGCGTTAAAACGAGCGAGAGCCATTCTTCCGAGTAGTTCTTGATAGCCACTTCGGAATGGGGCGATGTGAAAGTTAACCTTTCGCTTCGGAAGTTATCGGGAGAACCGAATACCACCTCTAGTAGTAGAGAGCCCATACAGCGGGCCTCTTGGCCTGGTATTACTCCCTTGAAGGTAGTATTACTGTGGCTTACTTGTGTCGGGTTTATCCCCATTTTGCGGATTGTGTCCTGATATATCAGATTTAGATCACTGCCGCCGTCCATGAGGACTCGTGTGAAATGGTACCCATTTATTATTGGGTCTAACACCAAGGCCGTCAGTCCTTCCTGCTTGATATTTATCTCGTGATCCCTACGATCAAAAGTGATCGGGCAGGTCAACCAGGGGTTGAACCTAGGGGTGATGGGCTCTATCGCGCGTGTGCCTCGGAGTGTATGCTTGCTTCTCCTCTTTGTCACATGGATCACGTTTACTGTTTTAACCTCTGGTGGGAACTTTTTCTGTCCTCCGGCGCTTTGCTGGCGAGGCTCATCCTTATCTTTGCTTGGTGTCTCTTCCCCTTTGTGTTCGGCATTTAGCTTACCGGCCTGCTTGAAGACCCAACATTCTCTGTGGGTATGATTTGCAGGTTTGTCTGGGGTGCCGTGTATCTGACATAGATTGTCAAGAATTTTGTTTAGGCCAGATTGTCCTTCTCTGCTGTCTTTGAAAGGCTTTTTCCACTCTCCTGGTCGGGAGCCCCTGAATCCGGCGTTTACCGCCATGTTATCTGGGCTACCTTCTTTATTTTGACGCTTGTATTTGTTGTGTCGTGGTTTACCATTGCTATCCCTGACTTCAGATGTGCTTGGGTCGCTGGTGCTGCTACGGGCCAACCAGCTCTCCTCGCCCGCACAAAAGCGGGTCATGAGGCTTGTTAGGGCTGCCATTGTTCTCGGTTTTTCTTGACCGAGGTGTCTGGCGAGCCACTCGTCTCGGACGCTGTGTTTGAAAGCTGCTAAGGCTTCGGCGTCCGGACAGTCGACGATTTGGTTCTTCTTGGTGAGGAACCTCACTACAAGAAATATGTTAACTTGTGACCTTCTGTTAGTGACCCTGGAAGAATTGGTCATAGATCTATGACCATTTCAGACCAATTGGTCAAAAGTTGTTCGGGGGCTCCAAAACCTAAACTATAACGACCATTTTGGTCAGAAAGGTCGTAATTTCCTTACACGAAATGGTCATAAAGCAGATAGCACTGGTCTGTTGCCTTATTTCTAGCTGATCATGACCAATATAGATGGTCATAACCTTGTAAATTGTGGTGGGTTGCTATGACTAGGCGCCACCTCATCAGTTTTGCCTATGTGTCATGTCCATGTGGAAGTTTTTGCCCTAGGTTGTGAAGCAACCTATATTTCTGTCATTCCCAAAATTCCCAAAAAAATCTCATAAATTCTTTGGGTCATATCTTCATCAAATATGTAAAAATCCTTCCTTGCCTAGTTCAAAACTAATTCAACAATATTCATTTTCCTATTTTGTTCACGACAGCACTTTATGAAGGAAGTGCTATTTATATATTCTTGATTGCCCTCGGAATTTTTGAGCACTCTTTCCTATCCAAATCATTACCGCATGACAAAATTCAGCTCCACTTGCCTAGCAAATCTTCCTCGGAAAATTTCCAAAGTTTTTGTCCACCTAGAAGCATTGTGAAGGAAGTACCTTTTTTATATATCGAAATGACATGAAATTTATACAGTTCCTTCATATGCCCAAATTATCACCCTCCTCCAAATTGCAGCTCAGTCAAATCATCTATGTGAGCCCAGGTTCAATTTATATTTTATGGCCAAATTGGCACGTTGCAAAGCAAGTGTTATCTAGACCCCTCCTATTACCCTCAAACTTTTCGGGCACTCTTCCATACCCAAATCATTGCCACATGATAATATTCAGCTCAATTTTCCTAGTAAATCTTTCTCAAGAAATTTCCAAAGTTTCTACCTCGAGATAAGCTTTGTAAAGTAAGTACTAGCTAGGCTTACCCAAATGATCTGAAAATTTACCAGCGCATGACCATACCTATGTAACTTACCTACACCAATTTTTAGCTCATTTCATTCATCCAATCTCTCTCACTAGTTTTCCCAAGTTTCTGTCCATAGAAGAGAATTGTGAAGGAAGTACCACTTTGGCATTTCCAAATAGTATCCATTTTCTATAGTGGTTTCCTATGCTCAAATAACCATCCTCCACCTAATGCCAGCTCAATCCGTTCAATATTTTGAGCCGAGATTCAACATTCGTAGTTATGTCCAGTGTGGTAGTTCGCAAAGCAAGTACCACCTAGGCTCCTCCTTTTGAGCTGAAAATTTGTGAAGACGGTCTTCTTAGTAACTGATCATCCTCAGCCAAAACTCACGCCCATTAGCCATGTACATTTCCCGTACCGCTAATCAAACACTTGGCTGTTAATTCATGTTTGAGCATCGATCGGTCTCCTCGTGAGAATCTTATGTTGTAATTTTCTTCCTAGCACCAACCTGGGGAGTGCCCAACCCACTAGACATGCTTAGGCCGCCCAGAACGCATGGCAACGCCACGGTCACGCGGTGACCACGCGGCGGGCATGCGAGTTTACGCCCTCTAGAGTTGGGGCCCTCGGCCACTGCCCAAACCTCTACGTATCGCCACCAAACCATGTATTTATGATTAAATAGGTCCTTATGTAACTAGAAATGATTTTTGGAAAAAATAAATAGCAAACTATGAGGCAGCTGCAGTTCAAATTTGACCCGCTTCCTGCTGAATCGGTGGAAATTTGTCTTTTTCATGAGAGGTGGATCAAAAACATTTACACCCAACCATTTTGTCAATTGTGCATTAAATATGGCCTAGTATTTTATAAAAATGATTTGGTCCAATTTTGCAACAATTATTTGGTAGTTCCTTCACAAAAAAACCTCCTTTTGGGGACTCGAAAAATGGAAAATGGTTTTTTCGTCCAACGAAAATGAAAACTTCCTTAGGAAACATTGTTTGCCATTCCAATATGCACCCTTGTGCACAATATGAGATCATTTGAACAAACTATGCCATGAATGTGGCCATAAGATTGATCATTTGGCTTGAAAGCCATTAACCTTCACACATGATAGCTCATTTCTGAGAACACTTTTTTAAAATAATTATCGTATTACAAGTTTATTATTTTTCCCGGAAACTTAATGACATACAATGAGACAATGCGAGGGTTTTCCAATTTTTTGAATTTTTTGAATTTTTTATGCCTGTTTCAAAATGTGGTCAAAACGGAGGGCTTGACCGTTCCTAGGTAGCGGTTGAATCTTGGAATTTTTTTGATGTTTATCTGATTAAATAGATACTTATGTACCTATAAATGATTTTTGGAAAAAATAAAGAGCAAACTACGAGGTAGCTATAGTTCAAATTTGACCCGCTTCCAACTGAATCAGCGGGAATTTGTCTTTTTCACCAGAGGTGGATAATAACTTTTTACAACCAACCATTTTGTTAATTGTGCATTAAATGTGGCCTAGTATTTTAGAAAAATGATTTGGTCCAATTTTGCAACAAATATTTGGGAGGTCCTTCACAAAAAAAACTCATTTAGGGCACTCGGAAAATGGAAAATGAATTTTCCGTGCAAAGAAAATGAAAACTCCCTTAGGCAACATTGTTTGGAATTCCAAGATGCACCCTTGTGCACAATATGAGATCATTTGAACAAACTATGCCATGAATGTGGCCATAAGATTGATCATTTGGCTTAAAAGTCATGAATCTTCACACTTGATAGCTCATTTCTGAGAACACTTTTTTAAAATAATTACTGTATTACATGTTTATTATTTTTCCTGTAAACTTGGTCACATATAATGACACAATGCAAAGGTTTTCCAATTTTTTTGATTTTTTTGAATTTATTATGCCCGTTTCAAAATGCGGTCAAAACGGCGGGCTTGACCGTTCCTAGCTAGTGGTTGAATCTTGGAATTTTTTTGGTGTTTCTCTGATTAAATAGATACTTATGTACCTAGAAATGATTTTTGGAAAAAATAAAGAGCAAGCTATGAGGCAGCTGCAATTCAAATTTGACCCGCTTCCAACTGAATCAACGGGAATTTGTCTTTTTCACCAGAAGTGGATCAAATATTTTGACACCCAACCATTTGGTCAATTGTGCATTAAATATGGCCTAGTTGTTTATAAAAATAATTTGGTACAATTTTGCAACAAATATTTGGTAGGTCCTTCACAAAATAAACTCATTTTGGGCACTTGGAAAATGGAAAACGAATTTTCCGTGCAAAGAAAATGAAAACTCCCTTAGGCAACATTGTTTGCCATTCCAATATGCACCCTTGTGCACAATATGAGATCATTTGAACAAACTATGCCATGAATGTGGCCATAAGATTGATCATCTGACTTGAAAGGCATTGATCTCCACACATGATAGCTCGTTTCTGAGAACACTTTTTTTAAAATAATTGCCGTATTACAAGTTTATTATTTTTGCTGGTAACTTGGCCACATATAACGACACAATGCGAAGGTTTTCCAATTTTTTGATTTTTTTTGAATTTTTTATGCCCGTTTCAAAATGCGGTCGAAACGGCGGGCTTGACCGTTCTTAGCTAGTGGTTGAATCTTGGAAAACTTTTGATGTTTCTCTAATTAAATATATACTTATTTACCTAGAAATGATTTTTTAAAAAAATAAAGAGCAAACTATGAGGCAGATGTAGTTCAAACTTGACCCGCTTCCAACTGAATTGACGGAAATTTGTCTTTTTCTTGAGTGGTGGATCAAAACTTTTGACACCCAACTATTTGGTCTATTGTGCATTAAACATTCCCTAATATTTTAGAAAAATGATTTGGTCCAATTTTGCAATTGATGTATGGTAGGTCATTCACAAAAAAACCATTTCGGGCACTCGAAAAATAGAAAACGGGTATTTTTTGGAATGAAAATGAAAACTCCCGAGATCACCATTGTTTGTCATCACAAGATACACACATGTGCACAATATTATTTAATTTTAACAAACTATAAGTGGTTAATATGTTGAATTTTTGCCCTAAATAAGAGGATAAAAACTATAAGAGAAACATAGGCTGAATTCTGATTGGTGGAATCCGTTGTGGCATGGATCGATGACGTGGCAAACATCCGTCCATCCATCCATCCATACATCAATCCATCCGTCGATCCAATCCAGTGCAGCCTCTCTCTCACACGCGCGTGAACCCTAGCCGATCCAGATCCCTCCCCGCCCCCACTCGTCTCCCCGGTCCAGATCCCTCCGCCGCCGCCCCGTCCTCCCCTTCCTTCCGCCGCCCACCTCTCCCCTCGCCTCTGCCACCCACCTCTCCCCTCGCCACCGGTCTGCACCCTCCCCTCCCCTCCCCTCCACTCCTCCCTCACCTCCGGCTAGAATCGTCGCTCCCGCCTTCCACCCCCCCGTGCCATTCACAGCACCACCGCCACCAACCGCCCCCGTCTCCCTCACCTCGCCGCCGGCCCCCACCTTCTCTTCCCCGCCCTTCCACTCCCTCGCATCGCAGCGAAAGTTCCACTCCCTCGCCATGGGTAAATTGATCATCGAATTACTGCTGCTTCGTCTCCTGATCTCAGTGATGATTGTTTTTTGCTGATCAATTTTGCTCTTTCTGCGTGGTCTGGAGGAGCGGGAGGCTCGTCGCCAGGGTTGCCCAGAGCGACGATGTCGAGCTCGTCGCCATCAACGACCCCTTCATCACCACCGAGTACATGGTATGCCCCTCGATCTGCGGTTTTCACCCGCTCCGATAGTCAGATCTGGTGGTCTGAAAGGTTTTAGAGTGGTTTTACCTGTGATTTATTCTGTTAGCATACCTGATGCTTGTGTTGTTCTGCCAGCGTTCTATGAGGTATAAGAGTTCGCCTGATTTTGGAGTGGTCTCTAACTTGTTAAGAGTTCAGGCCTGATTTTTCTAGTAGTATTAGCCGGCATGGAATTGATGGTGTTAGATAGCACTCCAGTGTTACCTGACTTTGAAATAGGTAGATGGCGGCTTGGATTGATTTCGTCCTTGCCTGCTGGACGAACTGAGATGTTCTGCAGCTAGCTGCATTTGGTGGTGCAGTTCACACACTGAAGATACTGAATTCAATGCTTGTTAACTGAATATAGCCTCTTGTTCTACAACCTGCCTGACTAACTCACACTGTTAGGATTGACAGGGCTGGCGTGGAGTTCCCGGGCTTACAAAAATAGAGTTCAGTGGTGAACTACCAATGGAAATTTCAGTAGTAAAAGCTAGGACTCTAAATTTCAAATTTCCATAGTACATCGGTAGGAACTTGGATTCTGTATGTTCAGATAGCTATTATGAAATGTGCACCCTTATTTCAAGTATTTTCGGACATAGGGAGTGGGTGCTGGCGGCGCCTCATCCCAACTGATGCAACTCTCATTTTGAGTTGCTCGACTCGTATATATCGACTAGTCCATCCATGGCTCGACTCGTAACTTCTATTTCTAGCGGCCTGTATATGTATGGTCCTGATTAATGTCACTCCAATTAAGGAAGCCTTATAGTACATATGTTTGCACTGAACAAGTGTATTTATGGTTCAGAATGGAAAACAATCAAACAAGTTATTGTTTTCCTCCTTAGCATGCATCTAGTCTTTGGGGAATATTTGTTCTGAAGTCATTACTGCACTATATTTAGCTATGCCATCCCAATGCTTGAGTCCTGATAACATCCAAGAACAGTATCTGGGACTGGCTTGCATTTATGCTTCTTAAAATTGAAAACTGTGCTACTTAACTTTTTACCTGATGTGACTAGCTTCCTACTTATCAGTTTTTGCCTTGTTAATAACTAGAAAACCTTTATGCTAGTATATAGTAGGATTATTAATTAGCTCTTGTTAGTTGGTATTGTTGTTGTACAAGCGGGGCCCTCTCTCCTAGAGATATAATTCTGGGTGCAGGTTCATCATAGTTTTAGTGCAAATATTTGCATCAGATGGATGCATGGAGTGTTCCTTTTCTTCCTTATAAAGCTAGCCTACTATATTGAAATTGACACACTTTTGCATGCATGATGATGCAAATTGTAGGCACACCGAGGCTGCTAGCGGATGCTTCTTCAGGGGCAAAGAAGAAATCTTTAAGAAGAAGGTGCCCGAAGCTGATGCTGCGGCAAGTGACTGATGTTTACATGTTGGGTCACGATGAAAATCATTTGTTGTTGTAGAAAGTTATAGGTAAGCAGCCAACTTGTTTGTGCCATCCACTTTATAGCTGGACTGTCCGTTTAATTTATAAATGGTTACCTGTTGTTGCTGCTGTAGGAGCAACATTCCTGATGGCGACGGGTACGTGATGAAGTTCATAAACATATGATAAGAACTGAGAACTCAGAGAACTTCAAGGACAAGATCAACGAGGTGACCGGTGTTATGGAGGCTGTGTGTGGTGGTGACCCCAGCCGCAGGACTCCCCAGGCCATCTACATCTGCCCTACCAGGGAGATTGCGCAGCAGGTCCCTCTCTCATCTCATCTAGTTACTGAATACTCCTCTGACTGCTATTTTTCACCTGTAATCTGATTATTAATGTACACAAATGTTAATTGGACCTCCTGTCTAGTATAGGACAAGTCAGTGAATGCTAGTATGTGTTTTACTAAATTCATCAGATAGTTAACTCACTGTGAGATGTCCACTCTTGTTTTGTTAATTCATCAGATAGCAGGAAATTCTGCCCTGCTTTGTTGAACTGTTTCTGACCATGTTTGCCCACATTGCGTGTTCTATGAAGGTGTTGATGCAGGCAGATATGTTCCTGACCAAGCTGACCAGCATGTGCAAGAGGAGCACGGAGAAGGGCTCTATGTGGGTCACCATGAAGCGATGTGAGAGACCCCCTACCCTTACAGCTAGTTCGTGTGGTGTGGGTTGTAGATTTGATGGGTTCAACAACTCTGATGTGACGAGTTGTTCGATGTGCGCAGTGTCGATGAAGTGTCAGGCTAGGTTGAAGAAGATGGCGAGTAAGGGGGAGCCTGTTGAGTACCGGTGCCTGGTCTGCGCCACCGATGGCAAGAGGAACATCTCCACCTCGGTATTATTCACTTTCTCTCTGCTGCTGGTTCAGCATTATGTCTGCTGGATGTGTTTTGCCTTAATTCTGTGCCTGATGATAATCAGGTTACCGTTATTTAGCCCCCTTGTGTGCTATGATTTGAATTATAGATCAAACATTTGCATATTTCCTTCGTGTATCTGCTGTATGAACTGAAACAACTCCAGTTTGCACACATGCTAAATAGAATTTTTGTTGGTTGTTACTTCCAATTGAGGACTGTTTGTTGGTGTTGAGAAATCGATAGGTAGGTTGGTAAATATAATGGAAGAACTTATATTAGATTTTCGTTGGTTTCAGAATGTCTGTTTCATGGTCTTTTCTGATAATGGAAGAACTTATATAAATCTGCTGGTTGTTGGTTTCTATGTACTCCCTCCTTAATTCAAAGCCGAGACACTTATTTTTGATCGGAGGGAGTACATGCTTGTAATAGCCTTGAACTAGTAAGAACATTTTAGTCACTCCATGCTAGTTAGTGTTAGTCACTCCATGAACACATATTGGTTAGTGTTAGTCATACTATTTATGTACATCTCATTTGCTGTCAATTCTTGCTTATAAGTTATTGGATCCCTCATTAGCTACTGTTTGATGTTCTCTACAGATTCTTATTCTTATATTTCATTCTTGTTTTTTGCACAGGTGAAGTGCAAATCCAAGTTCGAAGCTGTGAAGCATATCAACAAAGACTAGCATATTATGTGTTGTAAATGTAGGCAGTAGTAGGCTTATCTGGGCTGTAGTATACTGTAATGTTTGTAATAGACTAATGTCATGTTGTTTTGGACGAATTTCATTTGTTATTTGGATTGTTTGAAATAATGATTGTGTATTGAATACCTGTCAAATGGAAACCTGACAAGGGGGTCCAAGTTATAATAGTTGTTTGACAGATTTTGAAACTTTTGATGTGTGGGATCAATTTTCTAATAAGCATGACAAGTGGGACCAATCTGATTGGTGGGACTAGTGGCAAAAAAAGGACGAAAATAAAATATCAATAGACTGTAAAAGGCTGCATCTTAGAAAAAAAGGCCGAATTAATGGCCCAAGCCCATGTAGCTAGCAAAAATTAACAAGAAAAAAATACAGTAAAAAGGCCGAATTGTTGGGCTAGGCCCATGTAGAAAATCGAATTGGACCGGGCTGAATCTTGTGCCACATCAGATTGCCACGCTGGATGCCTACGTGGCCTGGGGAGGTTGCTAGTGACCAAAACGCCACAGTAGACGTATTTTGGTCATAAACGTCTACGACCATTCCAGAAGAAAGGTCGCTATAGTCAGTTTATGACCGCCAGCTTTTGACCTTATGTTTTTGGTCACAAAAAGGTCACAAATTGAAAACAGTGACCATTCAGTGACCAATAGTGCTGGTCACAAGTTGACATATTTCTTGTAGTGCCTGTTCCAAAGCTTTCGGGCAGACTCTCCGGACTGTTCGATTATATGACTTAAATCGTCTGCATCCGGAGGTCGGACATAAGTCGCTTGAAAATTGGCCCGAAAAGCATCCTCGAGCTCCTCCCAACTTCCAATTGAGTTTTCAGGGAGGCTTTTTCAGCCAGTGCCGAGCTGGCCCTTTAAGCTTGAGGGGCAAGTATTTAATGGCATGGAGATCGTCTCCACGAGCCATATGAATATGGAGGATGAAGTCCTCTATCCAGACTCCAGGGTCTGTGGTTCCGTCGTACGCCTCTATGTTCACCGGTTTGAATCCCTCTGGGAATTCGTGATCCAGCACCTCATCAATGAAACATAAGGGGTGTGCGGCACCCCTGTATTGGGATGCGCCATGGTGTTCGGACAGTTGTAGTATTCGGTGTTGGTTTTGTCCCGTAGCGCGATTCCTAGATCCATAGATGGATCTGGTCGTGCCGGGTTTTTGACGCATGTTCTCATGTAGATCGTGTGTTGACTTATGCGCGACTTTGTTAGCCGCTCTATCGGGTTCACAAGGTGGTGGATCCGGCCGGTTGGCCGTATCACTCTTCGGCTGTATGGGCTCTAAGGCCTCATCGTCGAATTCTGGTAATAGCTTGTGCTTTGGATAGCTATTTTTATGGTAACTTCTACCATACTTTGTTACTTTGTTCCACTTGTTGTGGAGCGTATCTTGTGCGACCTTGAGCCTTTGCTTCTGTTTCTTCAGGCTCCTCGCTGTGGCCATATGCCTTCTGCGGAGGTTTTCGTGCTCCAAGTGCATTTTCAGGTTGATGTGTGCATCTTCGTCCGGACTGTTTTCTTCCCCAGACAGGGTTTGATGAGGCTTATCCTTGGCGTCGTCGTGTTCGGACGTCGGATCCGTACTATGTTTGCAGTTTGCATCTTGATCGTGCTCTGCCACCGGGGTGGTGCAGTCGTCGTTTCTTCTAGAGTCGACTGGACTGTTATTTCCTCTTGCGCTGTTATCGCTGTTTTTGCTATGGCGGGACTTAGAGCAACGCCGCTGACGTCGGAGCCTGGGTTGCTCGGAGGGGGCATCCTCCGCTGTCTCTTTGCCATTGCCCTCTCTGGGTGTATCCACCATGTATACGTCATGTGATGAAGTGGCGGTCCAGCGCCCTGTGGGCGGTGGTTCCTGTTCATCTCCTGCATCGTCTTCCATACCGTCGATGTCTTCGGAGTCGAAGTCGAGCATGTAGGTTAAGTCGTCGACAGTGGCTACTAAGTGGGTGGTGGGTGGGCACCGAATTTCTTCGTCGTCCGCATCCCATTCTAGCCGGACATAGTTCGGCCAAGGTTCTCCTGACAGGGAGAGAGACCTTAATAAATTTAGCACATCTCCGAAAGGTGAGTGCTGAAAGATATCTGCGGAAGTGAACTCCATGATCGGCGCCCCGTCGGGTTCGACAGGCACGGATGTAGGCGGCTCGGAGTCCGTGGCCGGGGACAAATCCAGTGGTTCGGCGACGTGGCTCTCGAAAGGGGTGAAGTCAGTATTTGGCTCTATCGCCACTGAGATTGCAGCCTCCATGGTAGGGTCTATCCCTCCGCTCTCGGATGGCGCGACTTGCTCCGGATTAATGGCCGGAGTAGCTACGGATGCGATCTCCCGAACACTGTCCGACGACAGAGTTACGTCTTGCTCGTCGCGACTGTGCGGCGCGTCCGGCATGGGCTCGAATCTGTCGAAGATCAAGTCTCCCGGATGTCGGCCATGTAGTTCAAGTTTTCGAATCCGACCTGATGGCTAGGGGCATAGCTTTCGATCTGCTCCAGATGGCCAAGCGAATTGGCCCATAGTGCGAAGCCGCTGAATGCGAAGATCTGTCTGGGGAGGAAAGCCTCACCCTAGACTGCATCGCTAGCGATGATCGAAGGAGCCATCAAGCCTTATGGTGACGACATGGTGGAACTCTCAATGAAAGCACCAATGTCGGTGTCAAAACCGGCGGATCTCGGGTAGGGGGTCCTGAACTATGCGTCTAAGGCGGATGGTAACAGGTGGCAGGGGACACGATGTTTACCCAGGTTCGGGCCCTCTTGATGGAGGTAATACCCTACGTCCTGCTTGATTGTTCTTGATGATATGAGTATTACAAGAGTTGATCTACCACGAGATCAAAGAGGCCAAACCCTAGAAGCTAGCCTATGGTATGATTGTATGTTGTCCTATGGACTAAAACCCTCCGGTTTATATAGACACCGGAGGGGCTAGGGTTACACAAGGCCGGTTACAAAGGAGGAGATATACATATCCGTATTGCCTAGCTTGCCTTCCACGCCAAGTAGAGTACCATCCGGACACGGGACAAAGTCTTCAATCTCGTATCTTCATAGTCCAATAGTCTGACAGAAGGTTATAGTCCGGCTGTCCGGAGACCCCCTAATCCAGGACTCCCTCAAAGACCTCGCGCATTTGAGGAAGCCCATCATCGGAATATACAAGCCATGTTCTATAATGAAAAATTCCCACTAGTATATGAAAGTGGTAACTCAAGAGATTCTCTATATGAAGAACATGGTGGTACTCTGAAGCACAAGTGTGGTAAAAGGATAGTAACATTGCCCCTCCTCTCTTTTTCTCTCATCATTTTTTTATTTTTTTATGGGCTTCGTTGGCCTCTTTTTTTATTTGGGCTTCTTTGGCCTCTTTTATTTTGATAACCTCACATGGGACAATGTTCTAATAATGATGATCATCACACTTTTATTTACTTACAAGTCAATATTACAACTCGATACTAGAACAAAGATATGACTCTATATGAATGCCTCTGGCAGTGTACCAGGATGTGCGATGATCTAGCATAGCAAAGATATCAAAAAATGGACAAGCCATGAAAATATCATGCTAGCTATCTTACGATCATACAAAGTGATACGTCTCCAACGTATCTATAATTTTTGATTGCTCCATGCTATATTATCTACTGTTTTAGACATTATTGGGCTTTATTATCCACTTTTATATTATTTTTGGGACTAACCTATTAACCGGAGGCCTAGCCCAAAATTGCTGTTTTTTGCCTGTTTTAGGGTTTCGAAGAAAAGGAATATCAAATGGAGTCCAAACGGAATGAAACCTTCGGGAACGTGATTTTTAGGAAGATTATGATCCGGGAAACTTGGACCCTATGTCAAGAAAGAAAATAGGAGGACACGAGGTAGGGGGCGCGCCCACCCCCACCAGGCGCGCCCTCCACCCTCGTGGGCCCCCTGTTGCTCCACCGACATACTCCTTCCTCCTATATATACCTACGTACCCCCAAACGATCAGATACGGAGCCAAAACCCTTATTCCACCACCGCAACTTTCTGTATCCACGAGATCCCATCTTGGGGCCTGTTCCGGAGCTCCACCGGAGGGGGCATCCATCACAGAGGGTTTCTACATCAACACCATAGCCTCTCTGATGAAGTGTGAGTAGTTTACCTTAGACCTACGGGTCCATAGTTAGTAGATAGATGGCTTCTTCTCTCTTTTTGGATCTCAATACAATGTTCTCCCCCTCTCTTGTGGAGATCTATTCGATGTAATCTTCTTTTTGCGGTGTGTTTGTTGAGACCGATGAATTGTGGGTTTATGATCAAGTCTATCTATGAATAATATTTGAATATTCTATGAATTCTTTTATGTATGATTGGTTATCTTTGCACTCTTCGAATTATCAGTTTGGTTTGGCCTACTAGATTGATCTTTCTTGCAATGGGAGAAGTGCTAAGATTTGGGTTCAATCTTGCGGTGTCCTTTCCCGGTGACAGTAAGGGCAGCAAGGCACGTATTGTATTGTTGCCATCGAGGATAACAAGATGGGGTTTTCTTCATATTGCATGAGTCTATCCCTCTATATCATGTCATCTTGCGTAAGGCATTACTCTGTTTTTTAACTTAATACTCTAGATGCATGCTGGATAGCGGTCAATGAGTGGAGTAATAGTAGTAGATGCAGGCAGGAGTCGGTCTACTTGTCTCGGACGTGATGCCTATATACATGATCATACCTAGATATTCTCATAACTATGCTCAATTCTGTCAATTGCTCAACAATAATTTGTTCACCCACCATAGAATACTTATGCTCTCGAGAGAAGCCACTAGTGAAACCTATGGCCCCCGGGTCTATCTTTATCATATTAATCTCCTACTACTTTGCTATTTACTTTGCCTTTATTTTACTTTGCATCTTTATCATAAAATACCAAAAATATTACCTTATCATATCTATCAGATTTCGCTCTCGTAAGTGGCCCTATAGGGATTGACAATCCCTATTTGCGTTGGTTGTGAGGATTTATTTATTTTTTGCAGGTGCGAGGGACTCGCGCGTAGCCTCCTACTGGATTGATACCTTGGTTCTCAAAAACTGAGGGAAATACTTACGCTACTTTGCTGCATCATCCCTTCCTCTTCGGGGAAAACCAACGTAGTGCTAAAAGACGTAGCAAGAAGGATTTCTGGCGCCGTTGCCGGGGAGGTCTACGCAAAAGTCAACATACCAAGTACCCATCACATACCCTTATCTCCGGCATTACATTATTTGCCATTTGCCTCTCGTTTTTGTAACATCCCAAATTTTCAATTTGGAATGTTATACATAGATCATTCTTGTATATCATATTTTATTGCATTTCGTCTCGCGATCCTCGAAATCCTAAGCAACTCAAGGACCCTCGGAGAGAGTTGGGGATTTCCCCGGTTTTCAAATTTGATTCTTATCAAATTTTCAAACGAGGATTTTGGTTTTAACTATTTTTCTCTCCGAGAATATTTCATATTAATATATGAGAGGAGATAATATGACTTCTCCAAAGTAAATGAAAGAATGGAGGAAAAATATTAAAATCAATATTTTTGCTTTTATTTGGTTTTTATTTGCAATTTTGGTTGCATTAGAAAAATTGTACGTTTTCAAAATTGCATTTTAGGGCCAAGAAAATGTTCATCTCGTTCTAAATATTTTATTTAGACAGAGAAAATTTGTTTTGGCATTTTTAGAATTTTATTTTATTTTCTAGGATTTTTCTAGTTTCGGCGGAATTACTTAAAAAAACGCGCCAAGGCCTAGCTGGGCCGAAGCCCAGCGCCGGTCCACCTCCTCGCGCCGCCGAAAAGGGAGTCCGGCTCGGACTACGCTGCCGCGTCGTGCCCCCTCCTCCAAGGCACCTCCGCCCCCCTCTTTAAAGCCCGCTGCCCACCGCCCTTGGAGCCGCGCCCCGCCGCCGAAGCCACCGCGCCGCCTGTCGTCGCTGCCGAGCCGCCGCGCCGCCTCTGCCTACTGCCGCGCCGCCCTCATCACAAACCGCCGCCGCCGCCCCTCGCCGGAGCCGCCGCCGTGGCGGACCTCGCCGGAGGTTAGGGCCGTTCGGTTTTTTTAAAAAACCGGTTCGGTTTTCATTAGAAAACCCTAGTCGTTTTTTTTTGGTTCGCTGTTTTTTTGGGTTTTCATTTAGCGGACGTTCGTCCGGACGTTCATTTTAATGAACGGTTTTCGCTCTTTAGATACAGATAACGAACGCTCGTTCGTTAGGCTGTTCGTCAGTTTTCTTTTATCGGATTAATCCGCGACTATTTCTGATCGCGATTCCTGATCCAATTTTCGCTCTAATTTATCTTTTCGCTTGTTAGTCGGAATCAGGCCATTCAAATGCCTTGATCTTCATCTCGCGACCCTCTTTTCTCTTAATCAACTTGCACAAGTTTTTGCTACGGTAAAATTTGACCTAGGTCCAGATTAGTAAACGGATCTCCTTTCTTTTGCCATTTGAGTTGTGTTGCTCCATTTGATTTGATTCTTTTTGCAAACCGAAGTTCTTAAGTTGAACTTTTTGGTTAGATCCTCTTATTTGCGATTTACCCGTGTTTCTTAGCTTGATTTCTTATGTATGCTATTGTTTATTTGCGATAGAATTCCCGGAGTGCGAAGTGTGTTATTTGGAGTCTCTAGTTTACACGGATCGTCAGCAAGGCAAGTAACACTTTGATCATACCCCTTTATCACCCAGTTTTTATGCATTAGTTCCAATCCTCAAACATTGCATGGTTAGGATGTCATTAACATGTGGGTTGGGAAGTAGTTGATGAGGTAGAACCTATTGCCCTGTTACATTCAAACCCTTGGGAGTTACTTCTACGCATTGCTTATATTGCTATGCTATGCTCGTAGATGTGGTTTGGGTGAGTGAAATACATGACAGATGTGAGATTGTTAATTAATGGTTCAACTTAAGGTGGCAACTTAAATACACATCTGGGTGGATTGAGGCACCTGGAGTACCCAGTGTTGCCTGTATTTTTGGAAATCCTGAAGTACCCGTGTGATCTTCCTATGGACCGCCACCCAGGCTCAAAGGGAACTAAGATTTTTCATGCTAGAAACTTACATGTGCAGCCACAAGCTATTATGGGCCCTAGCATAGTTGAATAAGTTACGTTAAGCTCTTGAAGAGGTGGATCAGCAGGTAGTGGGATTATAGGTTTGGTATGGTCTGCCCGTAGTAGAGAGTTAATGTTTCTGAAAGACTGTGTCTTGGGCATCCGTTTTTCAACAACCCTATAGTGCGAGAAAACCAACGGAGGAGATCGAGTCTTGTGGGGAAAAGTGCGCAAACCTCTGCAGAGTGTATAAACTAATCATGGTTAGCCGTGTCCCCGGCAATGGAAAATCTTGAGTATCTAGTACTTGGAGTATCTTAAGTATCTCATCACTCTAAACTAATATTGTTGGGTTGTTAATTACCTTAATTGGGATTGAGTTGGAGGAACCTTCTCAATGATGTTTCAACTACCATGATAGTTAAATTAAAATCTATTCCTTTGTTGTAGGAAAAAATTCACTTTTCGCAAAACTATAACCATAGAGCTTTCCACCAGCCAAATATGCATGTAGTGATAGCATTATTCTGTTCTTGCTCTACTGTGTTATTTTGCTAGCATATTCCACGCGCTGACCCGTTTTCGGGCTGCAACGTATTATGTTGCTGACTTTTCAGACGAGGTGTAAGGTTCGTTAGGTCGTTGTCGTGCAGCTCAACTATGCCGTTAGAGTTGATGGACTCACTTTATCTTCCAAGCCTTCCGCTGTTATCGTATTAGATGGCCTTAAGCCATATTTATTATATTAAGTTCTCTTTTGAGACATTCGATGTAATAAGTGTGTGATTGCTACTCTGTTATAAATCCTCGAGTACTGTGTGTGTCAGCATTACCGATCCAGGGATGACACTGAAGCACAAAGACTTGACCATTTGAGGTCGGGTCGCTATAAGATGTTATTAGAGCACACGCTGAGTGTAGGACACGACCACTAAGCTAAAGCCATAGATCAGTACTCTCTTCTTATTTCTGACTCCTCTCCATTTTCTACTCGTTAGGATGGCGGATGCAAGGAACAAGTTTGCCCAACAGGAGGAAGAATCACCTTTTGGATGACACCTGAAGGAAGTCACTGGGTACCTGAACATAGGAATACCAAGCTTCACTGGGACCTACAACGCCACTTTACCAGAAGAGGAGCGATGGATGATTCAAGTTCATGTTCCAGGGAGGTCCTTCACGCCAATCACTAAACCCATAGAGTTTTCCTTCGACGCACCAACTTGGAGTCTAGGAAAGAGTATGGCAGCTCACATCACCATGGGATGCATTGGAGAAGTTTATCAAAAGGAGCTTAAAGACACTATCTACCAGATTTGTGGGCGCCGAGACAAGCAATGGGAGATGATCAGCACCAGGAAGGATAGATCAATTGCAGCGTTCATCCAGGAACTAAACCAGCACATTCGACGCCAGGAGAATCAGATGTGCGCAGGCATGATAGATCTGAAGAAGGCAATGACTAGGATTGCAAAACTGGAGGAAGAACTCAAGGCTACACATGAAGATTATGAGGAGGAGATCGTCGTACTAGTGGAGAAGAATGACGACCTGATTAAGAAGATCGGAATATTCATGGGAGAAACTAGACTAGTAGAAGAAGACGAAGAACCCAAAGAGATTGCCGAGATAAAGGAGATAATGAGCGAAGGAAAGGCCAAAGGTTTTCGTGAGGATGAACACGACACCTTATGGTTTGAGGACCGTGTTTATGTGCACAATAACGCAGAGATTAGGAAGTTAATACTTTAGGAGGCTCATGACTCACCATACTCGATACACCCCGGAAACACCAAGATGTATTTGGATTTGAAGGAACGTTTCTGGTGGACAGAGATGAAGAAGGATATTGCCGAGTATGTGGCCGTATGTGATGTATGTCAGAGAGTGAAGGCAGAGCATCAAAAGCCATCAAGATTGTTACAGCCTATGCCGATACCCAAATGGAAGTGGGATAAACTTGGCATGGATTTTATCACCGGATTGCCCAGGACCAAATTAGGATATGATTCTATATGGGTAGTAGTTGACCGTTTGACCAAAGTGGCACACTTTATCCCAGTGAAAACAACTTATACTATTGCAAAGTTGGCCAAGATATATATGACCAGGATCGTATGTCTGCATGGAGTTCCGAGGACCATCGTATTGGATAGAGGAACCCAGTTTACTTCAAAGTTTTGGCATCGGCTGCACCAGACTTTGGGAACAAGATTGGAGTTCAGTACATCATTTCACCCGCAGACGGATGGACAGACCGAGAGGGTCAATCAGATTCTGGAGGACATGTTGAGAGCCTGTGCACTAGATTATGGATCTAGTTGGGATGACAATCTGCGTTACGCAGAGTTCTCATACAACAATAGTTACCAAGCCAGTTTGAAGATGGCACCGTTCGAAGCCCTGTATGGACAAAGGTGCAGAACACCGTTGATGTGGGATGAAGTTGGAGACCGACAGTTGTTTGGACCAGACTTGATCAAAGAGTCTGAGGAGAAGGTTAAACTGATCCGGGATAGACTAAAGATAGCTCAGTCCAGACAGAAGAGTTATGCAGATTCGAAACACAAGGTGGTAACCTATGAAATTGGAGATGGAGCATATCTGCGAGTATCGCCTTTGCGAGGAGTGAAACGTTTTGGAGTTAAGGGAAAGTTAGCCCCGAGATTTGTAGGACCATATCGTGTTTTGGAATGGATGGGAGACGTTGCCCACAAGTTGGAGTTACCTGAAGGATTGTTAGGAGTTCACGATGTGTTTCACGTTTCCCAGTTGAAGAAGTGCCATGCTGAGATGGCCGACATACCACTAAGAGATACCGTACCCTTGGGGGAGATTCAGTTGGACAATGACTTGACTTATGAGGAGAAGCCAGTCAAGATTTTGGAGTTTGCTAGTCGAGTCACCCGCAGTAAGGTCATTAAGTTTTGCAAAGTTCAGTGGAGCCACCATACCGAGGACGAAGCCACATGGGAACGAGAGGATGATCTCCGCAAGGACCACACACACCTATTTTCTAGCCAAACCGAATCTCGAGGGCGAGATTCATCTTAAGGGGGTAGGTTTGTAACATCCCAAATTTTCAATTTGGAATGTTATACATAGATCATTCTTGCATATCATATTTTATTGCATTTCATCTCGCGATCCTCGAAATCCTAAGCAACTCAAGGACCCTCGAAGAGAGTTGGGGATTTCCCCGGTTTTCAAATTTGATTCTTATCAAATTTTGAAACGAGGATTTTGGTTTTAACTATTTTTCTCTCCGAGAATATTTCATATTAATATATGAGAGGAGATAATATGACTTCTCCAAAATAAATGAGAAAATGGAGGAAAAATATTAAAATCAATATTTTTGCTTTTATTTGGTTTTTATTTGGAATTTTGGTTGCATTAGAAAAATTGCACGTTTTCAAAATTGCATTTTACGGCCAAGAAAATGTTCATCTCGTTCTAAATATTTTATTTAGACGGAGAAAATTTGTTTTGGCATTTTTAGAATTTTATTTTATTTTCTAGGATTTTTATGAGTTTCAGCGGAATTACTTTAAAAAACGCGCCAAGGCCTAGATGGGCCGAAGCCCAGCACCGGCCCACCTCCTCGCGCCGCCATCTCCTAGCAGGAGACTGCGCCGCCGCCGCCGAACAGGGAGTCCGGCTCGGACTCCGCTGTCGCGCCGTGGCCCCTCCTCCAAGGCACCTCCGCCCCCTCTTTAAAGCCTGCTACCCCGCTGCCCTTAGAGCCCCACCCCGCCGTGCCGCGCCGCCGAAGCCGCCGCGCCACCCATCGCCGCTGCCGAGCCGCCGCGCCGCCTCGCTGCCTCTGCCCGTTGCCGCTCCGCCCTCGTCGCGAGCCGCCACCGCCGCCTGTTGCCCGCGCCGCCGCCGCGCGCCGCCCCTCACCAGAGCCACCGCCGTGCCGGACCTCGCCGGAGGTTAGCATCGTTCGGGTTTTTTTACAAAACCGGTTCGGTTTTTGTTAGAAAACCCTAGTCGTTTTCTTTTTGGTTTGCCGGTTTTTTTTCAGTTTTCGTTTAGCGGACGTTCGTCTGGACATTTGTTCTAACAAACGGTTTTCGCTCGTTAGATACAGATAACGAATGCTTGTTCGTTAGGCTGTTCGTCAGTTTTCCTTTATCGGATTAATCCGAGATTATTTCTGGTCGCGATTCCTGATCCGATTTTCGTTCTAGTTTATCTTTTCGCTCGTTAGTCGGAATCAGGCGATTCAAATGCCTAGATCTTCGTCTCGAGACCCTCTTTTCACTTAATCAACTTGCACAAGTTTTTGCTACTGTAAAATTTGACCTAGGTCGAGATTAGTAAATGGATCTTGTTTCTTTCGCCGTTTGAGTTTCGTTGCTCCGTTTGATTTGATTCTTTTTGCAAACCGAAGTTCTTAAGTTGAACTTTCTGGTTAGATCCTCTTATTTGAGATTTACCCGTGTTTCTTATCTTGATTGCTTACGTATGCTATTGTTTGTTTGCGATAGAATTCCTGGAGTGCAAAGCGTGTTATTTGGAGTCTCTAGGTTACGCGGATCGTCAGCAAGGCAAGTAACACTTTGATCATACCCCTTTATCACCCAGTTTTATGCATTAGTTCCAATCCTCAAACATTGCATGGTTAGGATGTCATTAACATGTGGGTTGGGAAGTAGTTGATGAGGTAGAACCTATTGCCTTGTTACATTCAAACCCTTGGGAGTTACCTCTACGCGTTGCTTATATTGCTATGCTATGCTCGTAGACGTGGTTTGTGTGAGTGAAATCCATGATAGATGTGAGATTGTTAATTAATGGTTCAACTTAAGGTGGCAATTTAATACACATCTGGGTGGATTGAGGCGCCTGGAGTACCTAGTGTTGCCTGTATTTTTGGAAATCCCAGAGTACCCATGTGATCTTCCTATGGACCGCCACCCAGGCTCAAAGGGAACTGAGATTTTTCATGCTAGAAACTTACGTGTGCAGCCACAAGCTATTATGGGCT
Source organism: Triticum urartu (assembly GCF_056163025.1). Classification (NCBI taxonomy): domain Eukaryota; kingdom Viridiplantae; phylum Streptophyta; class Magnoliopsida; order Poales; family Poaceae; genus Triticum; species Triticum urartu. The sequence continues at coordinate 105,337,422 of NC_141875.1, read as the reverse complement.
CTAGCATAGTTGAATAAGTTACGTGAAGCTCTTGAAGAGGTGGATCAGCTGGTAGTGGGATTGTAGGTTTGGTATGGTCAGCCCGGAGTAGAGAGTTAGTGTTTCTGAAAGACTATGTCTTGGTCAACCGTTTCTCAAACACCCTATAGTGCGAGAAAACCAACAGAGGAGATCGAGTCTTGTGGGGAAAAGTGCGCAAACCTCTGCAGAGTGTATAAACTAATCATGGTTAGCCGTGTCCCCGGTTATGGACAATCTTGAGTATCTAGTACTTGGAGTATCTTAAGTATCTCATCACTCTAAAATAATATTGTCGGGTTGTTAATTACCTCAATTGGGATTGAGTTGGAGGAACCTTCTCAATGATGTTTCAACTACCATGATAGTTAAATTAAAATATATTCCTTTGTTGTAGGGAAAAATTGGCTTTTCGCAAAACTATAACCGTAGAGCTTTCCACCAGCCAAATATGCATGTAGTGATAGCATTATTCTGTTCTTGCTCTACTGTGTTATTTTGCCAGCATATTCCATGTGTTGACCCATTTTCGGGCTGGAACGTATTATGTTGCAGACTTTTCAGACGAGGATTAAGGTTCATTAGGTCGTTGCCGTGCAGCTCAGCTATGCCGTTGGAGTTGATGGACTCACTTTATCTTCCAAGCCTTCCGCTGTTATCGTATTAGATGGCCTTAAGCCATATTTATTGTATTAAGTTCGCTTTTGAGACATTCGATGTAATAAGTGTGTGATTGCTACTCTGTTATAAATCCTCGAGTACTGTGTGTGTCAGCATTACCGATCTAGGGATGACACTGAAGCATAGTGACTTGACCATTTGAGGTCGGGTCGCTACAGTTTTCCTCTCCCCTAGTTCACCCTTGTTGTTTTATTCGCCCTCTCTCTCTCTATCCTCCCTCTCTATTTGCCTCTTTTTGCCCGCTTGCTTTTTGTTTGCGTGTGTGTTAGTTTGTTTGCTTGTCGTTATGGCTAGTCCTTTACCTTCTGACTCTATGTCTGAAATTGGGGAAACTATTGTCAATAATAACTCTGATGCTCCTACTAAAGAACCCACTATCTCACATATAAAAAGATTCCGTGTTGATAGTGGTAATATTGTTGGAAATGGAGTTATTCAAGATTTCTTTACTTGTGCCGGTGCTTTACCTTCTATGGGTAGTTCTATCCTTCATAGAACTAGTAGTCTTGCGGACGCTATTGCCATGCTTGTAGTTGAACTTGAAAGACAATTTATGCACATGCATCCTTCTATACAAAGGATTTTCCTGGAATTTTCTAATATTGAGCATTCTTCTGTTAAGAGTGCCGCTACTATCTTTTTGGCTCATGAGTTTAGATTCATAAAAAAAGAGGCCAAAGAAATCTTTTCACATTATAGGGTGGACGCCAGCCGTCCTCCCATAGAGGCTATCCTCTTTGATCAAGAAGAAATCATGCTCTTTCAATCTCTAGATTATGTTGATTTCAATGAAAATCTTAGAAAAAGGGTTCCTACCAATGTTTTAGTTGATAGAGTTTATGAACTTAATGATGATTTGGCTATTTGAAATAATGAACTAGGATATTCTCTTGAATATAGGCTCACAAAATTCTGTTAAAAGAATGCTTATAATGATGAATTGGTTGTGCAATATGAAGGACCAAAGGAGGAACCTATACCTCCCAAGGTTGATCTTGGAGACTTTTGTCCATTAAATTTAGCCCTTTTTGATTAATTTTGCTTGCCTCAAAGAAAACTTGCTGCCGAACATAGAGAATATGAAATGAGTTTTAATAATCTATCATACTATTATGGCAATACCTAGATCTATTCTTGCTTGTTATGCCTAGCTAGGGGCGTTAAACGATAGCGCTTGTTGGGAGGCAACCTAATGTTATTTTTATTCCTTGATTTTTGCTCCTGTTTAGTAATAAATAATTTATCTACCCTCTGTTTTGGTTGTGTTTTTTGTGTTTAATTAGTGTTTGTGCCAAGTAGAACCGTTGGGAAGACTTGGGGAAAGTCTTGTTGAACTTGCTGTAAAAAACAGAAACTTTAGCACTCACGAGAACTGCTGTCATTTTTATTTGGAGAGTGCTATTTAGTTAATTCTTTTTTAAGATGATTAATAGATAAATTCTTCACTTCCAGCAATTTAATTTAGAATTTTTGGGGTTCCAGATCTTGCGCTAGCTACAGATTACTACAGACTATTCTGTTTTTGACAGATTCTGTTTTTCGTGTGTTGTTTGCTTATTTTGATGAATCTATGGCTAGTAAAATAGTTTATAAACCATACAGAAGCTGGAATACAGTAGGTATAACACCAATATAAATAAAGAATAATTTCATTACAGTACCTTGAAGTGATCTTTTATTTTCTTTCGCTAACGGAGCTCACGAGATTTTCTACTTTAAGTTTTGTGTTGTGAAGTTTTCAAGCTTTGGGTAAAGATTTGATGGATTATGGAAAAAGGAGTGGCAAGAGCCTAATCTTGGGGATGCCCATGGAACCCCCAAGATAATTTAAGGACACCTAAAAGCCAAAGCTTGGGGATGCCCCGGAAGGCATCCCCTCTTTCGTCTACTTCTATCGGTAACTTTACTTGGAGCTATATTTTTATTCGCCACATGATATGTGTTTTGCTTGGAGCGTCTTGTATGATTTTAGTCTTTGCTTGTTAGTTTACCACAATCATCCTTGCTGTACACACCTTTTGAGAGAGCCATATATTATTTGGAATTTGTTAGAATACTCCATGTGCTTCGCTTATATCTTTTGAGTTATATAATTTTGCTCTAGTACTTCACTTATATCTTTTAGAGCACGGTGGTGGATTTGTTTTATAGAAACTATTGATATCTCATGCTTCACTTAGATTATTTTGAGAGTCTTAATAGCATGGTAATTTGCTTAAAATCTTAATATGCTTGGTACACAAGATTAATAATAAAACTTTCTTATGAGTGTGTTGAATACTATGATAAGTTTGATACTTGATAATTGTTTTGAGATATAGAGATGGTGATATTAAAGTCATGCTAGTTGAGTAGTTGTGAATTTGAGAAATACTTGTGTTGAAGCTTGTGATTCCCATAGCATGCACGTATGGTGAACCGTTATGTGATGAAGTCGGAGCATGATCTATTTATTTGTTGTCTTCCTTATGAGTGGCGGTCGGGGACGAGCGATGGTCTTTTCCTACCAATCTATCCCCCTAGGTGCATGCACGTAATACTTTGCTTTGATAACTTGTAGATTTTTGCAATAAGTATATGAGTTCTTTATGACTAATGTTGAGTCCATGGATTATACGCACTCTCACCCTTCCACCTTTGCTAGCCTCTCTAATACCGCACACCTTTCGTCGGTATCATACACCCACCATATACCTTCCTCAAAACAGCCACCATACCTACCTATTATGGCATTTCCATAGCCATTCCGATATATATTGCCATGCATATTTCCACCGTTCCGTTTATTATGACACACTCCATCATTGTCATATTTCTTAGCATGATCATGTAGTTGACATCGTATTTGTGGCAGAGCCACCATTCATAATTCTTTCATACATGTCACTCATGCATCATTGCATATCCTGGTACACCGCCGGAGGCATTCACATAGAGTCATATTTTTTTCTAAGTATCGAGTTGTAATTGTTGAGTTGTAAGAAAAATAAAAGTGTGATGATCATCATTATTAGAGCATTGTCCCAGTGAGGAAAGGATGATGGAGAATATGATTCCCCCACAAGTCAGGATGAGACTCCGGACAAACAATAAAAAAAAGAGAAAAAGAAAAGAGGCCATAAAAAAAGAAGAGAAAAGGCCCAAATGAAAAAAAGAAAAAAATGAGAGAAAAATATAGAAGGGACAATGTTACTATCCTTTTACCACACTTGTGCTTCAAAGTAGCACCATGATCTTCATAGTAGAGAGTCTCTCATGTTATCACTTTCATATGCTAGTGGGAATCTTTCATTATAGAACTTGGCTTGTATATTCCAATGATTGGCTTCCTCAAAATGCCCTAGGTCTTCATGAGCAAGCAAGTTGGATGCACACCCACTTAGTTTCTTTTTGAGCTTTCATACACTTATAGCTCTAGTGCATCCGTTGCATGGAAATCCCTACTAACTCACATTGATATCTATTGATGGGCATCTCCATAGCCCGTTGATACACCTAGTTGATGTGAGACTATCTTCTCCCTTTTTGTCTTCTCCACAACCACCATTCTATTCCACCTACAGTGCTATATCCATGGCTCACGCTCATGTATTGCGTGAAAATTGAAAAAGTTTTGAGAATGTCAAAAGTATGAAACAATTGTTTGGCTTGTCATCAGGGTTGTGCATGATTTAAATATTTTGTGTGGTGAAGATAGAGCATAGCCAGACTATATGATTTTGTGGTGATAACTTCCTTTAGCCATGTTATTTTGAGAAGACATAATTTCTTTGTTAGTATGCTTGAAGTATTATTATTTTTATGTCAATATGAACTTTTGTCTTGAATCTTTCGGATCTGAATATTCATACCAGAGTTAAGAAGAATTACATTAAAATTATGCCAAGTAGCACTCCGCATCAAAAATTCTGTTTTTATCATTTACCTACTTGAGCACGAGCAGGAATTAAGCTTGGGGATGCTTGATACGTGTCCAACGTATCTATAATTTTTGATTGCTCCATGCTATATTATCTACTGTTTTAGACATTATTGGGCTTTATTATCCACTTTTATATTATTTTTGGGACTAACCTATTAACCGGAGGCCCAGCCCAGAATTGCTGTTTTTGCCTGTTTTAGGGTTTCGAAGAAAAGGAATATCAAACGGAGTCCAAACGGAATGAAACCTTCGGGAACGTGATTTTTAGGAAGATTATGATCCGAGAGACTTGGACCCTACGTCAAGAAAGAAAACAGGAGGGCACGAGGTAAGGGGGGGTGCGCCCTCCACCCTCGTGGGCCCCCTGTTGCTCCACCGACGTACTCCTTCCTCCTATATATACCTACGTACCCCCAAACGATCAGATACGGAGCCAAAACCCTAATTCCACTGCCGCAACTTTCTGTATCCACGAGATCCCATCTTGGGGCCTGTTCCGGAGCTCCGTCGGAGGGGGCATCCATCACGGAGGGCTTCTACATCAACACCATAGCCTCTCCGATGAAGTGTGAGTAGTTTACCTCAGACCTACAAGTCCATAGTTAGTAGCTCGATGGCTTCATCTCTCTTTTTGGATCTCAATACAATGTTCTCCCCCTCTCTTGTGGAGATCTATTCGATGTAATCTACTTTTTGCAGTGTGTTTGTTGAGACCGATGAATTGTGGGTTTATGATCAAGTCTATCTATGAATAATATTTGAATCTTCTCTGATTCTTTTATGTATGATTGGTTACCTTTGCAAGTATCTTTGAATTTTCAGATTGGTTTGGCCTACTAAATTGATCTTTCTTGCAATGGGAGAAGTGCTTAGCTTTGGGTTCAATCTTGCGGTGTCCTTTCCTGGTGACAGTAAGGGCAACAAGGCATGTATTGTATTGTTGCCATCGAGGATAACAAGATGGGGTTTTCTTCATATTGCATGAGTCTATCCCTCTACATGATGTCATCTTTCTTAAGGCGTTACTCTGTTTTTAACTTAATACTCTAGATGCATGCTGGATAGCGATCGATGAGTGGAGTAATAGTAGTAGATGCAGGCAGGAGTCGGCCTACTTGTCTCGGACATGATGCCTATATACATGATCATACCTAGATATTCTCATAACTATACTCAATTCTTTCAATTGCTCACCAGTAATTTGTTCACCCACCGTAGAATACTTATGCTCTCGAGATAAGCCACTAGTGAAACCTATGGCCCCCGGGTCTATCTTTATCATATTAATCTCCTACTACTTTGATATTTACTTTGCCTTTATTTTACTTTGCATCTTTATCATAAAAATACCAAAAATATTACCTTATCATATCTATTAGATCTCACTCTCGTAAGTGGCCCTATAGGGATTAACAACCCCTATTTGCGTTGGTTGCGAGGATTTATTTGTTTTGTGCAGGTCTGAGGGACTCGCGCGTAGCCTCCTACTGGATTGATACCTTGGTTCTCAAAAACTGAGGGAAATACATACGCTACTTTGCTGCATCATCCCTTCCTCTTCGGGGAAAACCAACGCAGTGCTAAAAGAGGTAGCACGAAGCAATAGGACAATGAATGCTCAAGTCATGTATATGATGATGATGGAAGTTGCATGGAAATATATCTCGAAATGGCTATGAAAATGCCATAATAGGTAGGTATGGTGGCTGTTTTGAGTAAGATATAAAGAGGCTTATGTGTGATAGAGCGTATCATATCAAGGGGTTTGGATGCACCGGCGAAGTTTGCACCAACTCTCGAGGTGAGAAAGGGCCATGCACGGTACTGAAGAGGCTAGCAATGATGGAAGGGTGAGAGTGCATATAATCCATGGACTCAACATTAGTCATAAAGAACTCACATACTTATTGCAAAAGTCTATTAGCTATCAAAACAAAGTACTACGCGCATGCTCCTAGGGGGATAGATTGGTAGGAAAAGACCATCGCTCGTCCCCGGCCGCCACTCATAAGGAAGACAATCAATAAATAAATCATGCTCCGACTTCATCACATAACGGTTCACCATATGTGCATGCTACGGGAATCACAAACTTCAACACAAGTATTTCTAAAATCCACAACTACCCACTATCATGACTCTAATATCGCCATCTTTATATCGCAAAAATATTTCAAGGAATCAAACATATCATATTCAGTGATCTACAAGTTTTATGTAGGATTTTATGACTAACCATGTTAATGACCAATTCATGCCATCTCTCTAAATAGATATAAGTGAAGCAAGAGAGTTTAATTCTTTCTACAAAAGATATGCCCACGCTCTAACAAATATAAGTGAAGCAAAAGAGGATTCTACAAATGGCGAGTTTCTATGTGTAGGGAAACAGGCAATCCAAACTTGAAATGATATAAGCGAAGCACATGAAGCATTCTATAAAGCCATACTCAAAAGATATAAGTGAAGTGAAAAGAGCATTCTATAAATCAACCATAGACTATCTCATACCAGCATGGTGCATCAAATAAAAGTGAAAACTAATTGCAAAAGACGCTCCAAGATTTGCACATATCACATGAACGAAACAAATCCGAAAACATACCGATACTTGTTGAAGAAAGATGGGATGCCTTCCGGGACATCCCCAAGCTTAGATGCTTGAGTCTCCTTGAATATTTACTTGGGGTGCCTTGGGAATCCCCAAGATTGAGCTCTTGCCTCTCCTCCTTCTCCTCACATCGAGACCTCCTCAATCTTCGAACACTTCATCCACACAAAACTCAACAGAAAGCTCGGTAAGGTCCGTTAGTATAATAAAGCAAATCACTACTCTAAGTACTGTTGCAAACCAATTCATATTTTTTTTGCATTTTAGCTACTGTAATATAACTTTTCCATGGCTTAATCCACTGATAGAAATCGATAATATCATCAAAACAAGCAAACTATGCATCAAAAACAGAATCTGTCTTAAACAGGACAGTCTGTAGTAATCTGAACATTCACCATACTTCTGGTACTTCAAAAAATTATAAAAAAATAGGAAAAATAAAAATATTGTATATAAAGACAGTGCAAAAAATTTCAGAACCGTTTGACGTTCCAGTAAAAAATGTAAAATCGCTCACTACAGCCAAAGTTTATGTTCTGCACCGCACAAACCAACAAGCAATGTAAACATCCTAAAGGCAAATCTTGGCACATTATTTTTATAATACAATGGAATTGTACAAGGGGATAATTATTTTTGTTGAAAAGTTTCTGTAATCAAGATTCACAAAGTTTACGTGAGCATGAACAAAGTTCAAGGAGCTCCCCCACTTAAACAATGCTTGTCTCTCTCACTTTCACTTTCCTTTTTTGAAAAGTTTATGGTTCCCCTCTTTATTTTTTTGTTTTTAAACTATATAAAAGAACTCAATAGAAATAAATGACTCTCTAAAACTTCCGGGTTGTCTCCCTGGCAGCGCTTTCTTTAAAGCCATTAAGCTAGGCATAAGGTGCTCAAGTAATGAACCCACCCGGATCCCAAGGTATATCAAAGCCAATTTTGATTAACAATGATTTGTGATTTAGTAGTGAGCACAAAGCAACATATATCATGTAATTATGAAGTCTAACTCTCTTCCTATGCATCGGCATGTCATAAAAGAACAATTCATGCACACAAAGTAAAGGCCAATACATAGCATAAGTAGTTTCTTGCAACTTTAATCATATTGGAAATATGGAGAGGCGGAGATGTAGTTCCTCTCTCACAATAATTGCAAGTAGGAGCAGCAAGCACATGCATATTATATCTATCAAAATCATCATGTGTAGTAGTAAAACGCAACCTATCAATATAATCCTTAATAGGGCAAACTTCTCCGATATAGTGTAGTCGGGAGAATTCAAATAGATAATAGGACTATCATGCGTGGGGGCAATAGCAACAATTTCATGTTTAACATAAGGAACTATAGCAAGTTCATATCCATAAGAATAATTGATACTGGCATCTTGGCCACAAGCATAGCAATCATCATCAAAATGGGATATTTCAAACGAATCAACGGGATCATCACAATCATCATAGCAATCATCCTTCGGTAAGAACTAAGGGAAATTAAACAATGTATAAGTTGAAGAGTTGCTCTCATTAGAATGTTGGCACGGGTAGCTAATCCGCTCTTCCTCCTTTTGTTCTTTGCTCTCCTCATCATCTTTTTCATCCAATGAGCTCACAGTTTCATCAATTTCTTCTTCCATAGACTCCTGCAAAATATTAGTCTCTTCTTGGACAGCAGAGGAGTCCTCAATATATGGTTTAACATAGGCATTAGAAGCATAATTATCATAACAATATTTAAGTATGGCAAAATTTTCAGATTTGTAAAGAGTAACATCATACGTTTCAATTAAAGAAGCAATTTCATAAGCACCCTTAAAAGCAAAAAAATCTTCAATTTGTTGAATATCATAGTAATTATAAACACCCTTAGCATACAAAGATACGATTCCATTATCACTAATCTCACATTGGTAGGGAAGGTGTTTCTTAGGGTTTTTAGAACAACAAGTAACATCATATATTTCACATAAATTCCAAGCATAGCATTGCAAACGATGAATTTTATCTAGTAAAAGTTTCCCTTTATCAGATATGCGGTGTCACACATAACAAGAATGCTCGTCTAAAGATTTGCCCTCAACTAAGCTAGTTGGGGTTTCAGCCCGAGCACAAAGGGATCGAAGATGATCAAAGTAAAAAGCTTCAGGAGTGTGATAGATTTTGAGTGGTTCTTCTACCATTGGTGTAGTAGGTACAACTAATTTTTTTGGTATTTTGTGTTTCCTACCCATAACTAAAGATAGAAAACAAGAGCACAAAATAAAAACTACTTAGTGATAAAGAAAACAAGCACACACGAGAATATTCACACCACGCTATAACTCCCCAACAACGGCGCCAGAAAAAGGTCTTGATAACCCACAAGTATAGGGGATCAATTGTAGCCTCTTTCGATAAGTAATAGTGTCGAACCCAACGAGGAGCTAAAGGTAGAACAAATATTCCCTCAAGTTCTATCGACCACCGATACAACTCTACGCACGCTTAACGTTCGCTTTACCTAGAACAAGTATGAAACTAGAAGTGCTTTGTAGGTGTTGTTGGATAGGTTTGCAAGATAATAGAGAGCATGTAAATAAAATCTAGGGGCTGTTCAGATGAAGATACAACTAAGTTAGTTTTAGTAGAGAGCTTGTTGTCACACAAGAAAGTTATTTGTCCCTAGGCAATCGATAACTAGTCCGATAATCACTATTGCAATTTTATTTGAGGGAGAGGCGTAAGCTAACATACTTTCTCTTCTCGGATCATATGCACTTATGATTGGAACTCTAGCAAGCATCCCAACCATAGCATTAAAGTATCAAGTCCTCTCCATTCCCATACGCAAACAACCTACTTACTCGGGTCTGTGCTTCTGTCACTCACGCCACCCACCATAAGCAAATCATGAACATATTGCAAACCCTAAGCGGGGATCCCTCACGCTTGCGCGTCACGAAGAGCACCATAGGACAACACCAATAATAAAACATGCAACTCAAACCAATCACGATCATCAATTAACCCATAGGACAAAACGGATCTACTCAAACATCATAGGATAGCCATACATCATTGGGAAATAATATATAGCGTTGAGCACCATGTTAAGTAGAGATTACAGCTGGTGAGGGAGTCCTGGATTAGGGGGTCTCCGGACAGCCGGACTATATCCTTTGGCCGGACTGTTGGACTATGAAGATACAAGATTGAAGACTTCGTCCCGTGTCCGGATGGGACTCTACTTGGCGTGGAAAGCAAGCTAGGCAATACAGATATGTATATCTCCTCCTTTGTAACCGACCTTGTGTAACCCTAGCCCCCTCCGGTGTCTATATAAACCGGAGGGTTTTAGTCCGTAGGACAACAGACAATCATACCATAGGCTAGCTTCTAGGGTTTAGCCTCTCCGATCTCGTGGTAGATCAACTCTTGTAATACCCATATTATCAAGTATAATCAAGCAGGACGTAGGGTTTTACCTCCATCAAGAGGGCCCGAACCTGGGTAAAACATCGTGTCCCCTGCCTCCTGTTACCATCCGCCTTAGACGCACAGTTCGGGACCCCCTACCCGAGATCCGCCGGTTTTGACACCGACATTGGTGCTTTCATTAAGAGTTCCTCTGTGTCGTCGCCGCTAGGCTTGATGGCTCCTACGATCATTGATAGCGATGCAGTCCAGGGCGATACTTTTCTCCCTGAATAGATCTTTGTATTTGGTGGCTCCGCACTGCGGGCCAACTCGCTTGGCCATCTGGAGCAGATCGAGAGTTATGCCCCTGGCCGTCAGGTCAGGTTTGGAAGCTTAAACTACACGGCAGATATCCGCGGAGACTTGATCTCCGATGGTTTCGAGCCTTTGCCTAGTGCGCCACACGATCATGATGGGCGTGATTTAGCTCTGCCATTGGACAGTGTCCAGGAGATCGCGCCGGCAACCGCTCCGACCCTCAATTCGAAGCCAACTGCGCCATCCATGGGCAGGTGGATAGACCCCGCCACGGAGGCCATATCCTCAGCGGCGATCGAGCCGAATATCGACCTTACCCTTCCCGAGAGCCGTGATGTCGAACTACCGGATTCTTCCCCGGCCACGGACTCCGAACCGCCTGCGCCCGTGCCTATTGAATCCGATTGGGCGCCGATCATGGAGTTTACCTCCGTGGATATCTTTCAGCACTCGCCCTTCGGCGACATACTGAACTCATTAAGGTCTCTCTCCTTGTCAGGAGAGTCCTGGCCGAACCATGTCCGGCAGGATTGGGGTACGGATGACGAAGAAATTCGCCGCCCACCCACCACCCACATAGTAGCCACTGTCGATGATTGGACCGACATGCTCGACCTCGACTCCGAAGACATTGACGGTATGGACGACGATGCAGGAAACGAACAGGAACCACCACCCACAGGGCACTAGACGCCCACCTCATCATATGATGTATACATGGTGGACACACCCAAACAAAACGATGACGAGGAATGGAAGGACGCAACGAAGGGTTGTGCCCTCGAGAAGCAGTCAAAGCGGTGACGTAAGCGCCGCTCCAAATCCCGTCTCGCCAGAAACAACGGTCACATAGAACCAGCGATAGAGCAGGGTGAACCATCGCCCGACCAGGGCAACACGGAGAATCAAACCGAACAACCCGACTCTGTCGAAGATAACAGTCCGGATGATATCACACTGGACAGGCGCCCGGAGCAACAGAATGCCCATCAAAGGCTTGTTGCCACTGCGAGGAGTCTGAAAAAGCAGAAGCAAAGGCTCTGGGCTGCACAAGAGACACTCAGAATCAGATGGAGTGAAGTACGGCGGTAATCGCCACACCAAGAGCTACCCGAAGCGAAAGTTGCTACCTAAATTCGACGAGGAGGCCTTAGATCCCCCGCAATTAGAAAATAAATCGGCCATCCGGTCGGATAGACGACCTCGCGGCTAATATAGAGCGGCAAACGACGCCGCACACAAGCCAGTACGCGATCCACGCGAGGGCTCGCATCAAAAGGACGGCGCAACCAGATCCATATACGGGCCACGCAAGCACGCTCCAGTATGCAATACAGCACAACAAAGATCCAAACACGACGGTACACCCAAATATAGGGGTGCCGCACACCCCCTATGTTTCACCAATGAGGTGGTGGACCATGAATTTCCAGAGGGATTCAAACCCGTAAACATAGAGGCATACGATGGAACAACAGACCCTGGGGTCTGGATTGAGGACTATATCCTCCATATCCACATGACTCGAGGAGACGATCTCCACGCCATCAAGTACTTACCCCTCAAGCTCAAAGGGCCAGCTCGGCGCTGGCTTAAAAGCCTCCCCGAAAACTCCATTGGACGCTAGGAAGAGCTCGAAGACGCCTTCCGGGAAAATTTTCAAGGGACCTATGTCCGACCACCGGATGCAGACGAGTTAAGTCATATAACTCAACAGCCCGGAGTGTCAGCCCGAAAGCTTTGGAACAGGTTCCTCACTAAGAAGAACCAAATAGTAGACTGTCCGGACGCTGAAGCCTTAGCAGCTTTCAAGCACGGCGTTTGAGACGAATGGCTCGCCAGACACCTCGGCCAAGAAAAGCCAAGAACAATGGCAGCATTAAAAAGCCTCATGACCCACTTTTGCACGGGCGAGGACAGCTGGTTAGCCCGATGCAGCACCAGCGACCCAAGTACATCCGAAGTCAGGGACGAAAACGGGAAATCACGACGCAGCAAAAACAAGCGCCGGAATAAAGAAGACAGCCCAAAGAGCACGGCGGTAAACGCCGGATTCAGAAGCTCTCGGCCAGGTTAGCAAAAGCCGCCCCCAAAGGCAACAGAGAGGAACTGTCCAGCCTAAACAAAATTCTGGACCAAATATGTCAGATCCATAGTACCGCCGACAAACCTGCAAATCATACCCATAGAGAATGTTGGGTCTTCAAGCAATCCGGCAAGCTCAACGCCGAACATAAGGGGCAGGATACACCAAGCGAAGACGAGGACGAGCCTCGCAAGCAAAGCACTGGGGAACAGAAGAAATTCCCACCAGAAGTCAAAACAGTCAACGTGTTATACGTGATAAAGGGGAAAAACAAAGCGGCACTCCCAGAGACACATGCCCCAGGGCCTATCACCGCGGAGTTCTGCAACTGGTCGTCCCAACCGATCACTTTTGACTATCAGGATTACTCAGCAAGTGTCCGGCGTGCAGGATGGGCTGCCTTGGTATTAGACCCAATAATTGACGGATACCACTTCACACGAGTCCTGATGGACGGCAGCAGCAGTTTAAACCTGATATATCAGGACACAGGCGGCAGCATGGGGATAGACCCAACAAAAATCAGCCATAGCAACACTACCTTTAAAGGAGTAACGCTAGGCCCAGAAGCCCATTGCACGGGCTCCCTGCTACTAGAGGTTATATTCGGCTTCCCCGATAACTTCCGTAGTGAAAAATTAACCTTCCACATCGCTCCGTTCCAAAGCGGCTATCAAGCACTACTCGGACGCGAAGCTTTCGCTCGCTTTAATGCAATACCGCATTATGCATTCCTCATGCTTAAGATGCCCGGTCCACGCGGCATCATTACATTAAATGGAAATATTGAGCGCTCCTTGCGCGTGGAAGACCGTGCGGCTACCTCGGCAGCCGCACACTAAATGACCTCACTAACTCAAGCACCTGACAGGTCGTTAAGACCACGGACATGGTTGGCGAGTCCGGCGCAGTTACATGTAATTGCTACAGGTTTGATGGCTATACCCCTATTACAATACAAGGGGCTCAACGCGCACAAACAAGTGGCAATTAGGCTCAACTTCACTCATCTTGAACTATACATATTTTCTTTAGTACAACCTACCTTTTTGCACGACAACTTTTCAACTAAAGTTCCTCTCTTTTACAGATGACCATCGTGCTACGCCCGTCCAGGATATGGCACAATGGAGACACAGGCGCAGACGTGCAGCAGGGACCGTTCCAAGGATTCTTTTTAGATTAAGACCCTGCGTAAACCTTTTTCACTGTCTCTTGTTGATACACATCCCCCGGATTCTCAGTACAATGGAGAAGGATGCTGACGTATTGGCATGTGGCCACGTCAGAATATTGCACGTACCTGGACACCAGGGGCTTATTACAATGGGCACTGTTTAGGCTTGGTTTACACCATAAATACCGAATACCTTAGGGAGTGTTCGGTGTCGCGAGTTTGGCCTTATATGCATCAGCTCCGAATCATGTCTTTGGTCAAATGTTGGGTTTGCCCGGCTCCTGTGTTTTGCTGCCTTACGTTCCGCTATATCGGCTAAGGCGGCACCAGGAGAACTACTGCGATTGTGCCCTGGTTCATCCAGACAAGCACCTCAGTAGAGAAAGCAGAAAACTGACTGTCATGATATAGCGTGAGACTGGTCAACCACTCGATGACCTACCGGAATCTTCGGGATTCCTCCGCCTTAACGAAGGGCCATTTCCCAGCCAGGCATGTACGCACCCTGAATTCGGAGGAGCGCAGAGCCACCAGGGGCTATATAGTAGCCCCATTGTCAACTCCTCTGGCTAAGTGAAAGTGTTAAAGCATTATAGTCCGGTTGCGTAGTTCGCTGTTCTATCACCTCCTTAATGGACCAAGATGTTGGATCAAGTGTGAACATGCATTTTCTGCGAACACCCCTGCATTATATGCATGGGGGCTGAAGCCGACGACTGCAATCTTTCAGGTTATATACATATATACATAAACGGCCGCACACGAGGCATCATAATACTTTCGGGAAAAAGTATAAATACAGCCTTGATAAACTTAATAAAACATTGTTTTTACAATGGGAATACATGTCATTCAAACATAATATTCTTCGAGCACTGGGCCTCTATCGAACGAGCGCCTTCAAGAACTTCAAAATAGTGCTCGACAGCCACTCGGCCTATGGCCGAACCCTGCGCCGCAACTGTGGTGGCGTCCATCTCCGCCTAGTATGTTTTGACACGGGCAAGGGGCATCTGCGAGCCTTCTATGCACGCCAACCTCTTCATCGCATTAATGCGCGGCACCGCATCAAGGAACTGCTGCACCAAACTAAAATAGATGTTCGGCTTTGGCCTTTCCAGCCACAAATGATCCACAACAGACCTCATGGCGATTCCGGACAATCTGTTCAGCTCGACCCATTCGGGAAGCCGATCAGTCAATGGAAGCGGACGCTCGGGAACATTAAATTGTGACCAGAATAGCTTGTCCACTTCACGATCTATTTGATCTTGGAAGTACTCGGCCACATCAACAGCACTTGCCGCCAAATCCAGATATGCGTCTGCCGAACTCCACAGCCGATCCAGAGGGGCATACTGAGGATCTCCAAACTTCCTCCGCAACATGAAGGGTTTCCCAACCGCGATATCCCCGGCTTGACGCAGCTCCTCCTTCTTCGCTCTCATCGCAGAGCGGGTGTCTTTGGTCGCTATCGTGGCCTTTTCCAGTTCCGTCGCCTTCGCCCAGTTTTCTTCTTCAAGAAGCTGGCAACGGTCGGCAGTGTCTTTTAACTTTACGGCCATATTGGCCATTTTCTCTTTGCTCTCGCAATGCATGGCCTTTTCGGCTCTTAACTCTTCGGCCGCCTTTAAAGCGGCCGCATTACTACTCCTTGCTTGCTCCTTGGCTCGGGCAAGCTTCGCCTGAAGGGTCTCCACGCTGGCCGCTCCATCTGCAGTCACAACATATTAAAGATACTGGCATCATGCTGCTCTTATTATGTGACGCTCACCAGAAAGGCCACTTACCCTGTGCCTCGTCAAGCCGCTCGTTGACAAGCACGATGTCGGCATCGGCCGCATCCAGCTGGCGCTTTATTTTGGCATACCCAATAGTCCAGATAGCCATGGGAGCCTCCATCACCTGCACATAAAGGCAGTTTGGTTATTACCTGGGACTATGATCCTCCGTTTTCCTCCATTTTCGATGACAACCAGAGTCTCAGGGGCTACTATCTACACAGGGCACATCTAAAAATGTGCGATACTTTTCAAAAATATACATCATTTCACATACCTCAAAACCCGTCAGTAGACTCATAAAGGCTTCATGCAGCCCGCTTTCGGTGGAAGAAATCCTTTCAATCACCGTACCCATCAATGAGCGGTGCTCTTCTGAGATAACCGCCTTCACCAGCAGATCCCTCCGTACATCCGACCACGCACCAGACGGTGCCGGACTCTTTTGGTTGCTCTCTTCAAGAGCCGGATACTGGGGACTTCGGATGGCCATAGGATTATCTTCTGGCCTCGCCGGATCCGGAGAGACCCTCCGCGACGACCTTCAAGGTTGCCTGCTTCTTGAACCGGGGAGTCCGGGGGAGGCATTTCGCTCTCCATCATCTCCGGAAGAAGATCCCCCGAAAACGACCTCAGCTGAGAATGGCTAAGATCCGAACTACAAGATAATACTTCGGTTATTTTCCTCAGATGTAAGGTAGGATATCTTCATTATTAAATACCTTTTGATTAGTTACAGCTCGTTAGAGGGCTGATCCCCGCGCGGACATTGTGCGGCAAGAACACCCTCCGAGGCAGGACCCTCTGGCGGAGATTTCTTCTCCCGTTTGGAAACCTTGATTTCCGGATCTTCGGAGGTGGTCCTTTTCCTTCCGCGAGGAGAGAGAGTGTCAGACTCTTCCTCTCGGTTATCCTCCCTCGCGAAGGCGCTCATTCCCTTGGTTGGAACAGGTAGCGATGGAGGCCCGCTTTCGCCCTCTTTATTCCCCCCTTCATCTTCTTTCGAGGGCACCAGACAAGGCACTGGCTCGAGCATCTTCTCCAGCACCGGATTGTCCAAGCCTTCAGGAAGGGGGCCCGAACACCGGATCATCTTCGCCGTTGTTATCCAGTCCTGTTCAAAGAGCGATTTTTCAGGATGACGTCATGATAAATAAAAGGACGGTGTGTTCAGCCATGGGATTACTTACTTGGGCAGCGGTGCAGTTGCTGCTTAGGCCCACGTCCTCGGTGGTGTCCGGACACTCTATTTGGGGTCCGAAGAATGATTTGTACATCTCCTCGTGCGTCAGGCCGAGGAAATTCTAAATAGTGCGCGGTCCTTCCGGGTTGAATTCCCACATACAGAGGGGCCGGCGTCTGCAAGGCTGGACTCGATGAACCAACATGACTTGCATTACCATAACCAGATTGAAATCTCCCTCGAAGAGATCTCGGATGTGGCTCTTTAGTATGGGCATGTCCTTGGCTGGGCCCCAGCTCAGCCCCCTACTGATCCATGACGTCAGTTGTGGTGGAGGGCCCGAGCAAAAGGTGGGGGCAGCTACCAACTTGGCACTTCGGGGAACTGTGACGTAAAACCACTCATGTTTCCACAATCCGGACACCTCTGGAAAGGAACCCTTTGGCCATGGAGCATTGGCAATTTTGCTTATTAAAGCGCCTCCGCACGCTACGTACTGTCCCTCGACCGTCTTCGGCTTCACATCAAAGGTCTTGAGCCACAAGCCGAAGTGAGGGGTAATGCGGAGGAAGGCCTCACATACGACAATAAATGACGAGATGTGGAGAAGGGAGTTTGGGGCCAAATCGTGAAAATCCAGCCCGTAATAGAACATGAGACCCCAGACAAAGGGATCCAAAGCGAGGCCTAGTCCTCGGAGGAAGTGGGAGACGAACACGATGCTCTCGTTGGGTTCAGGAGTAGGGATGACCCGCCCTCTGGCAGGCATCCTATGCGAAATTTCGGCAGTCAGGTATCTGGCCTCCCTCAACTTCTTGATATCCTCCTCCGTCATCCATCGGCCTTGAAGGCTGTATCCAGACATGATCGAAGGTCCGAAGCGCCTGACCTGGGCTTTGGGTGTTAGAACTCGAGGCGGGGGAAGGATTCGATTGAGCATGGGAGGGAAGAAGTAAAGGCCTTGTCCCTTTATAAAGAGGGTGAATATCAAGTGTCCTCCTCGTAAAATCTAGGAGTCCTAGGCGCGGTTGGGTTACCCATGTCCGTATTGATGAGAATCCCGTAATAAGGGGAACACGATCTCTGCTTTGACAAGACGTGTCAAGAAACCGCCTCGCGTTATGTGCGGGGGCTGGTTGAAGAAAAACGGTTAATAACCGGGTCGTGGCGTGATGTCATGCTGCCAAAATGTGTCAGAAGATTGGATTTGTGGAAATATTACTCTCTCTCTCTCTCTACGGTGGTATGTGGAACTTATTTTGCAGGGTTGGACACTGTCCTTGTATTCAAACTCTTTTGTTGTGTATTCGGAGGAGGAACACGCCTTGCAATGCTGAAGACAACACTGCGCGCCGGATTCATCGTCATTGAAGCCTGGTTCAGGGGCTACTGAGGGAGTCCTGGATTAGGGGGTCTCCTGACAGCCGGACTATATCCTTTGGCCGGACTGTTGGACTATGAAGATACAAGATTGAAGACTTCGTCCCGTGTCCGGATGGGACTCTACTTGGCGTGGAAAGCAAGCTAGGCAATACGGATATGTATATCTCCTCCTTTGTAACCGACCTTGTGTAACCCTAGCCCCCTCCGGTGTCTATATAAACCGGAGGGTTTTAGTCCATAGGACAATAGACAATCATGCCATAGGCTAGCTTCTAGGGTTTAGCCTCTCTAATCTCATGGTAGATCAACTCTTTTAATACCCATATTATCAAGTATAATCAAGCAGGACGTAGGGTTTTACCTCCATAAAGAGGGCCCGAACCTGGGTAAAGCATTGTGTCCCCTACCTCCTGTTACCATCCACCTTAGACGCACAATTCGGGACCCCCTACCCGAGATCCGTCGGTTTTTACACCGACAGCTGGTAAAAGAGGGGTTACACCGCTGCATAGAGGAGGGAAGAGTTGGTGATGATGGCGGTGAAGTTGTTGGTGTAGATTGTGGTGATGATGATGGCCCCAGCGGCGTTCCGGTGCCACCGGGAGACAGGGGGAGAGGGAACCCCTTCTTCTTCTTCCTTGACCTTCTCCCTAGATGGGAGAAGGGTTTCCCCTCTGGTCCATGGCCTTCATGGCAGCGGAGGGCGAGAGCCCCTCCGAGATCGGATCTGTCTCTCTGTCTCTCTCTGTTTCTGTGTTCTAGATTCTGCCCTTTCACCATTTCTTAAATTCCTGGAGATCCTTAACTCCGATTAGGCTGAATTTTGGATACGATTTTTATCCGGATATTGGCTTTCTTGCTGCAAAATAAGGGCACCAACCGCCTCACGGGGTGGCCACGAGGGCCAAGGGCGCGCCTGACCCCGTGGGCATCGGATTCTCGCGTTGATTCTTCTTCCCAAAAATCACATATATTCCAAAAAAATCTTTGTCAGTTTTTATCCCGTTTGGACTCCGTTTGATATGGATTTTCTGCGAAACAAAAAACATACAACACACAGGAACTGGCACTGGGCACAGGATCAATATGTTAGTCCCAAAAATAGTATAAAAAGTTGCCAAAAGTATATGAAAGTTGTAGAATATTGGCATGGAACAATAAAAAATTATAGATACGACAGAGACGTATCACAATGCTCAAGAGGTAGCAATATCGTGCAAGAAAACGGAGTCCAGAGAGCACACGAGGTGCCCACGAGGCAGGGGGCGTGCCTAAGGGGTAGGGCGCTCCCTCCACCCTCGTGGATGCCTCGTGTCCTTTCCGGACTACTTCTTATTTTCCTATTTTCTTAAATATTCCAAAACAGAGAAAAATTTCCTTTATAACTGTTTTGGAGTCGGTTTACTTACCGTACCACGTACCTATTCCTTTTCAGAGTCTGAAACATTCTGGAAAGTGTCCCTTATGTATTCCTCTGGGGTTATGGTTTCAATAACATTAGTTTCAACGTTTATAGGATTACCTGAGATATAATGTTTGATTCTTTGACCGTTCACCACCCTCGGATTTGTTCCTTCGAAGTTGTTGATTTTTATAGCACTGGAACGATAGACCTCCTCGATGACGTAAGGACCTTCCCATTTAGAGAGGAGTTTGCCTACAAAGAATCTTAAACGAGAGTTGTATAACAATACATAATCACCTACATTAAACTCATGTTTTTGTATCCTTTTGTCATGCCATCTTTTAACCTTTTCTTTAAACAGTTTGGCATTCTCATAAGCCTAGGCTCTCCATTCATCAAGTGAGCTAATGTCAAAAAGCCTCTTCTCACTGGCAAGTTTGAAATCATAATTGAGCTCTTTAATGGCCCAATATGCCTTATGTTCTAGTTCAAGAGGTAAGTGACATGCCTTTCCATAAACCATTTTATACGGAGACATACCCATAGGATTTTTGTATGCAGTTCTATAGGCCCATAATGCATCATCAAGTTTCTTGGACCAATTCCTCTGAGATCTATTAAGAGTCTTTTGCAAAATTAATTTAAGCTCTCTATTGCTCAATTCTACTTGACCACTAGACTATGGGTGATAAGGAGATGCAATTCTATGATTAACATCATACTTGGCAAGCATTTTACGAAAGGCACCATGAATAATGTGAACCACCATCAGTCATTAAGTATCTAGGGACTCCAAACCTTGGAAAATAACTTCTTTAAGCATCTTAATAGAGGTGCTATGATCAAAACTACTAGTTGGAATAGCTTCTACCCACTTAGTAACGTAATCAACAGCAACTAAAATATGTGTGTACCCATTAGAGGAAGGAAACGGTCCCATATAATCAAAGCCCCAAACATCAAATGGTTCAATAACAAGTGAATAATTCATAGGAATTTCTTGACGTCTACTAATATTACCAATTCTTTGACATTCATCACAAGACAAAACAAACTTACGGGCATCCTTGAAGAGAGTAGGCCAATAAAAACCGGATTGCAATACCTTATGTGCAGTTCTATCTCCAGCATGGTGTCCTCCATAACCTCAGAGTGACACTTGCGTAGGATCTGTTCTTGTTCATGCTCAGGTACACAACGTCTAATAACACCATCTACTCCTTCTTTATAAAGATGTGGGTCATCCTAGAAGTAATGTCTTAAATCATAGAAGAACTTTTTCTTTTGCTGGTATGTGAAACTAGGTGGTATGAAGTTAGCAACAATATAATTAGCATAATCAACATACCATGGAATAGTATGAGAAGCATTTATGACAGCTAATTGTTCATCAAGAAAGCTATCATCAATAGGTAGTGGGTCATAAAGAACATTCTCTAACCTAGAGAAGTTGTCTGCAATGGTGTTCTTAGCTCCCTTTCTATCAATAATATGCAAATCAAATTTTTGTAGCAAGAGAACCCATCTAATAAGTCTAGGCTTAGCATCTTTCTTTTCCATAAGATATTTAATAGCAGCATGATTAGTGTGAACAGTTACTTTGGAATCAACAATATATGGTCTGAACTTATCACAAGCAAATACAACTGCTAAAAATTCCTTTTCAATAGTAGCATAATTTCTTTTGAGCACTGTATAGTGTTTTACTAGCATATTGAATAACATTTAATTTCTTATCAACTCTTTGTCCTAGAACAGCCCCTACAGCATAATCACTAGCATCGCACATGATTTCAAAAGGTAGATTCCAATCAGGAGGCTGAACAATAGGTGCAGAAATCAAAGCTTTCTTAAGTATTTCAAATGCTTCTACACAGTCATCATAAAAAATAAAAGCAACATCTTTTTGTAAGAGATTAGTCAGAGGCGTAGAAATTTTAGAGAAGTCCTTAATGAATATCCTATAAAAATCGGCATGAGCAAGGAAACTTATTATACCCTTAATGTCCTTAGGACACGACATCTTTTCAATAGCATCAACTTTAGCTTTATCAACTTCAATACCTCTTTGAGAAATTTTATGCCCCAAGACAATACCTTCATTAACCATAAAGTGGCACTTCTCCCAATTCAAGACAAGATTAGTTTCTTCACATCTCTGCAAAACTCGATCAAGGTTGCTTAAGCAATCATCAAAAGAAGTTCAGTAAACGGAGAAATCATCCATGAAAACCTCAACAATCTTTTCACAAAAGTCAGAGAATATAGAAGTCATACACCTTTGAAAAGTAGCAGGTGCATTGCATAAACCAAAAGGCATACATCTATAAGCAAAGGTACCGAAAGGGCAAGTAAAAGTTGTCTTTTCTTGATCCTCTTTTGACACAGGTATTTAAGAGAAACCAGAATAACCATCTAGAAAGAAAAAATGTGTATGTTTGGATAATATTTCTAGCATTTGATCAATAAAAGGTAAAGGGTAATGATCCTTTTTAGTAGCTTTATTTAATTTTCGGAAATCAATTACCATTCTATAACCTGTAACAATTCTTTGTGGGATCAATTCATCTTTATCATTAGGAACAACAGTTATACCTCCCTTCTTAGGGACACAATGGACATGACTTACCCACTGACTATCAGCAACGGGGTAAATTATACCCGCCTCCAGAAGATTTAGTATTTCTTTTCTTACCACTTCTTTCAACTTAGGATTTAACCGTCGTTGGTGATCAAAAACTGGTTTCACGTATTTCTCCAATTTTATTTTGTGTTGGCGGAGAGTGGCACTAATGCCCTTAAGATCATCAAGAGTATATCCAATAGTAGCACGGTGCTTCTTCAGAGTTTTCAATAATTTCTTTTCTTCATGCTCTGAAAGGTTAGCACTAATAATAACAGGATATATCTCTTTCTCATCAAGATAAGCATATTTAAGAGTATCAGGTAATGGTTTAAGCTCAAACACGGGATCACCCTTGGGTGGAGGGGGATCCCCTAGGATTTCAACAGGCAAAATGTGTTTCAAAATAGGTCCCTTTTTAAAGAATACTTCATCTATTTCCCTTCTTTCATTCATAAACATATCATTTTCATGGTCTAGCAAATATTGTTCTAAAGGATCATTAGGAGGCACGACAATAGAAGCAAGACCAATAATTTCATCTTTACTAGTTAATTCTTTATCATGGGGTTGTCTATGAAATTTAGCAAAATTAAATTCATGAGACATATCCCCTAAACCAACAGAGACAATATCCTTATTGCAATCTATCTTAGCATTAACAGTATTCAAGAAGGGTCTACCAAATATAATGGGACAAAAGTTATCTTGTGGGGAACCAAGAACAAGAAAATAAGCAGGATATTTAACTTTCCCACACAAGACTTCAACATCTCTAACAATCCCAACTGGTGAAATAGTGTCTCTATTGGCAAGCTTAATAGTAACATCAATTTCCTCTATCTCAGCAGGTGCAATATCATGCATAATTTCTTTGTATAAGGAATGAGGTATTGCACTTGCACTAGCACCCATATCACATAAACTATGATAACAATGATCTCCTATTTTAACAGAAATAACAGGCATGCCTACAACAGGCCTATGTTTATTTTTAGTATTGGGTCTAGCAATTCTAGCAGCTTCATCACAGAAGTACATAACATGCCCATCAATATTATTGGCCAAGAGATCTTTAACCATAGAAACACTAGGTTCAACTTTAATTTGCTCATAGGGAGTAGGTGTTCTAGTAATACTCTTACGAACCACAGTTGAAGCTTTAGCATGATCCTTTATTCTAACAGGGAAAGGTGGTTTCTTAATATAAGCAGTAGGAACAACATGATCATTATAAGTGATAGTCTTTTATTCAACTTTAATAGGTGCAACTACTTTTACTTCAATGGGAGGATTATATTTAAACCACTTCTCCTTAGGGAGATCAACATGAGTGGCAAAGGATTCACAGAAAGAAGCTACTATCTCAGAGTCAAGTCCATATTTAGTGCTAAATTCACGAAAAACATCGGTATCCATAAAAGATTTAACATAATCAAACTTAGGTGTTATACCTAACTCCTTACCTTCGTCGAGGTCCCAATCTTTAGAGTTGCATTTAATTCTTTCCAATAAATCCCATTTGAATTCAATAGTCTTCATCATAAAAGAACCAGTACAAGAAGTATCAAGCATGGAGCGATTATTGAGAGAAAGCCGACCATAAAAAAGTTGAATAATAATTTCTTTTGAGAGATCATGATTGGGGCCTGAATATAACATTGACTTAAGCCTCCCCCAAGCTTGAGATCATAATTATGAGCACGATGAACAAGATGCATAGGATAAAACTTCTGATGAAATTCCAATTTCAATCGGTTGTAGTTCCATGATCCCATATCATCACATAGCCTAAACCATGTCAATGCCTTTCCCTTCAAAGATAAAGGTAAGATCTTCTTCTTGATAACATCCTCGGTCGTACCTGCAAGCTTAAATAATCCACAAACTTCATCCACATAGATTAGGTGCAAATCGGGATGCAATGTTCCATCTCCTGTAAAAGGATTAGCTAGCAGTTTCTCTATCATACCCGAAGGAATTTCAAAGCAAACATTTTCAGTAGGTTCAGCAGGTTGAGGAGCAACTCTTTGCTCTACTGGTCGGGGTGAATATACCCCAAATAAAGCCCCTCAAAAGATTATGTTCCATAGTAACAAGTGACAGTAAATTTCAGCACACTATATAAATTTTTCCTTACCAAATTCCACCTACCAAAGGCACTTCACTTCCCGGCAACGGCGCCAGAAAAGAGTCTTGATGACCCACGAGTATAGGGGGTCTATCGTAGTACTTTCGATAAGTAAGAGTGTCGAACCCTACGAGGAGCAGAAGGAAATGATAAGCAATTTTCAGTAAGGTATTCTCTGCAAGCACTGAAATTATCGGTAACAGATAGTTTTGTGATAAGGTAATTTGTAACGGGTAGAAAGTAATAAAAGTAAATAAGGTGCAGCAAGATGGCCCAATCCTTTTTGTAGCAAAGTACAGGCCCGGATAAAGTCTTATATAAAGGAAAGCGCTCCCGAGGACATATGGGAATTATCGTCAAGCTAGTTTTCATCAGGTTCATATGATTCGCGTTCGGTACTTTGATAATTTGATATGTGGGTGGACCAGTGCTTGGGTACTGTCCTTCCTTGGACAAGCATCCCACTTATGATTAACCCCTATTGCAAGCATCCGCAACTACAACAGAAGTATTAAGGTAAACCTAACCATAGCATGAAACATATGGATCCAAATCAGCCCCTTACGAAGCAACGCATAAACTAAGGTTTAAGCTTCTGTCACTCTAGCAACCCATCATCTACTTATTACTTCCCAATGCCTTCCTCTAGGCCCAAACAATGGTGATGTGTCATGTAGTCAACATTCACATGACACCACTAGAGCAAAGACAACATACATCTCATCAAAATATCGAACGAATACCAAATTCACATGAATACTTATAGCAAGACTTCTCCCATGTCCTCGGGAACAAACGTAACTACTCAAAAATCATATTCATGTTCATAATCAGAGGGGTATTAATATGCATAAAGGATCTGAAGATATGATCTTCCACCGAATAAACCAACTAGCATCAACTACAAGGAGTAATCAACACTACTAGCAACCCACACATACCAATCTGAGGCTTTGGGACAAAGATTTGATAGAAGAGAGGAACTAGGGTTTGAGATGAGATGGTGCTGGTGAAGATGTTGATGGAGATTGACCCCCTCCCGATGAGAGGATCGGTGGTGATGACGTCGGTGACGATTTCCCCCTCCCGGAGGGAAGTTTCCCCGGCAGAACAGCTCCGCCGGAGCCCTAGATTGGTTCTGCCAAGGTTTCGCCTCGTGGTGGCGAAGTTTCTTCCCGAAAGCTTGCTTCTGATTTTTTCTTGGACGAAAGACCTCATATAGAAGAAGATGGGCATCAGAGGGCTGCCAGGGGGCCCACGAGGCAGGAGGGCGCGCCCCCACCCTCGTGGATGGTGGGTGGCCCCCTCTGGTACTTCTTTCACCGAATATTTTTAATATATTCTGAAACTTGCTCCCATGAAGTTTCAGAACTTTTGGAGTTTTGCAGAATAGGTCTCTAATATTTGCTCCTTTTCCAGCCCAGAATTCCAGCTGCCGGCATTCTCCCTCTTCATGTAAACCTTGAAAAATAAGAGAGAATAAGCATAGGTATTGTGACATAATGTGTAATAACAGCCCATAATGCAATAAATATCGATATAAAAGCATGATGCAAAATAGATGTATCAATCACATGGGCCTGCATCGGTGCAGAGGCTTGAGTCCCTTGCGCAGGTGGTACAGCACCGTGTCACGCAGGAGGACACGCACGTCTAGCGCTACATGGTTGCGTTGGCAGACGGCATGTTCTCCAATACTTGGCAGATTCTTCAAGGATCTCACCGGAGCTATGATCCTGTGATGGTTCCTTCTCTTTGGGTGTCCACCGCGGCCCACTGAACCTAGAGGAGCTATTATTCGAGATGTATTAGTGATATTATATGATGATCTTTGCTACAAACTACTATAAATGTATTCGATGATGGATTGTTAATTACCTATTAGTTATTTTCTTATTGAATGCAAAAGATGAGCGCGGTCTGTGCTACAAACTACTATATATGTATTCGATGGTGGATTATATGATAATATTTGCTACAAACTAGGTTCGATGATGATCTTTGCTACAAACTACTACAAACTACAAATTTTAGGTGTTTTAGTTGTTATATGATGATCTTTGCTACAAACTACTATATATGTATTCGATGATGGATTACTAATTACCTATTAGGAAATGTCTGACGACGAAAGGGAATTCGCTATGTGCGAGTACTGCGAAGATGAGCGCGGTCTATGCGACAAGCCTCACCTGGTAGAAGGTCGGCGCTTCAGCATCAAGCTCCAAGAGACCTTCGATGTTGAAACGGTACGCAACGACGACATGTGTCTTTTGTTATTTTTTGCACGAGTTCTCTGCTTCTTAACGTGTAATTTCCGTCTTTTACAATTCGACTAGCTTATGCCATGCCATGCAAGATGCTATATCTTGGGAAGATGGGTTGTAAAGATCATGAAAGCATTGAGACAAAGATAATTCAACTAAGGACCCATCATGGTTATGTTTTGCTGTAAATTTATAAAATTCTGTGAACTCGTCCAATTTTGGTTGCCTAAATTGGGAAGCACTTTGCAAGGCATATGATTTTCATGAGGGTATGCTTCTCACCTTCGATCTTGGTGATGCTGACATCGACGAAAAGAATATGACCATTTGGGTCCTTGTTGACATGCTTCCAGTTCTACTGCTGTGTGAGTTTCTCAAACATATTTATTAAGTAATTTATATTGTTTATTTCAAAATAGTTGACAGCTTATTTCCATTGACAGCTTATTTCATTCTTCAAAAAATGTACGGAAGATGGTAGACAGAACCTACTACTACAATGATGAAGCACAATTAACTTAAAAGGAGAAAGATGGTCTTATCGCATTTTTTACTGATCTTAAGAATTACAATAGCTATTATCAAACTCCTTCACATTATGGTCAATACGTTCCAGTAGTGCATGTGTTGAACTACGGTAACATCAATGGAGATAGCATGGTAAGATTTTCTACTATTACGATATCCGTGCATCTTTTGCATAAATTCTCCTAAAACTAAATTACATTGCTAACTACAAAGTTATTACTATGTTTTTGAACAGAAAATCCCGATGGATTGTGTGCCTCATCTGATGTTGCCGAGAGGTCGCGTTGATGTTATGAGCTTACAGCCAGCACGACCAGGTCAGCCGCAGTATCCACATCACTCCTATCCATACCGGATTTCTAAAAGCGAGGAAGCCATGATAATAAATGATTTCAAAAAATGTTTCTGCCATCGTAGAGAGCTACTTGGAAGCAACATTGTGCGTAGGCCAAGACTTGGAGACAGGATGATCTCCGTTCTTTATTATGGAGACTCCATTTTCCTTAATGGAGACTCAATGCCTATCTTGTTTTATGACATTTTACCTAAGAGAGGGTAGACTAGGTCCTATGAGAGGAGTAGGTCCTAGCTAGAATGTGTTATTATGTGCTACAATGTGTCAGAGTTGATGATGAGGAGGAGGAGTTGTGATTATGACTAGTGACCAACTTGTTATATGATGTCTCATTGACGAACATTGTTTGGTGCTGATGACAAGTGGTAATGAATATGCTATTTAAACAGACTAGTTCATGATGAGTTGTTATTGTATAAAAGATATATCTGTTTAAACATGTACAACCAAAATGCGAAAAAACATAAAGTTTAGCAGTGGCGCGGGCCAAAATATTACCAGCAGCGCTCATTTACCAGTAGCGCTTTCTAGTGCTGTGCTACTAGTATTTGAACTTACCAGTAGCGCTAGCCTAAACAAGCGCTACTGCTACAAAATAGCTGTAGCGCCGTAGCAGTAACGCTAGCACCCGCGCTACTAGTAGCTCAAAAACCAGCGCTACAGGTAAGGTTTTTCCTAGTAGTGGATGGCATTTGGAACCGTCGCCAAGTGAGTGTGGGCGATAGGGGGGGTCCTTCCCACATGACCCAGAAATCCTCGGGGATAGGCCCTCCTGGGACACCAAATGAGCTCGTGTGCGATCGGGCGAGGCATCAAAACCCAATCATTTCCGTAGGTATGTACATCCCACACGATGAATCCCAGAAAAACATTTCCGTAGGTATGTATATCACACAAAGTCAACCCAAGAAATACGTTTCCGTTCTTATCTACATCCCACACAGTTAATCTAGGGAAAACGTTTCCATTTGTATGTACATCCCACACAGTTTTATATGTAGGCTCGTGTGTGAAAGGTGTAACTATCACACACGCTCTGTCTTGGTTAACTGTTTGCTATTATCAACTACATCACACACGATTTGATAAACAAAATTGTGTGGCATTGGGCTATCCATCACAAGCGCTTTTACTACTAGAACCGTTTCCAAAGTTCCATGAAACATTTAGCAAGTTTATTAGTTTACAATTAATAATTCCAGTATTACGCATATTCACATTTCATATCGAACAACTGTTTGCCAATTTCATATCAGGCACATAAATATATTATAACATCACAGTATGATAGCTACATGAAAACAACATAGTACAACATATAGCTAGTTCAACTTCATAAGAATAATATTAGAACAATATATTCATTTCCCTAGTCGAGATCGTCCAGACTCGTCTTATCCACCTCTGCTTTCAATTCAGTAAGAACCTGTTTTGCACTGGCCAACTGGGAAAGTGCCTCCTCCTTCGCCAACCCCATCTTAGCAAAGTCTGATTTAAAAAATCTGAGTTCATTCTCCACATTCCTCTTTTTATCCTGCATCTTCAGATATTCTTCAGCGTTGACAACACATTCTCTGTGCTTTTCCTCATACATGCTCCAGAGCTTCGCTAGGCACATCTTCAAAGACTATGGCCACTCTTGATCAACCCATTCTGTCATGGGATTGTCACGACAAATGTCCTAGTGTGAGGACTTAGTCATGGAGCCATCGCAACATAGTTAGCTTAAAGGGGTTAAAGCAAGACAAAGGATTCAAGGATTTATACTGGTTCGGCCCCTTGCGGTGAAGGTAAGGCCTACTCCAGTTATGATGGGATTGCTAGGGTTTCAATGACCAGGGAGCGAATATGTTATGCCTGGCTCTCGAGTTGTTGTTTCTTGTCCTTAAACCGCCGCTGGGTCGTCCCTTTATATACAGGTTGATGCCCGGCAGTTTACAGAATCCCAGCCGGGTCATAAACGTGTCCGGCTCGGTTTCTATCCTTTCCTATCTTACAACACAACTTACACGCCTTCTGGCGGTTTATGTCTACAGGCCCTAATCCGCCTTTGGGCCCTGGGCCTTTAGATCTCTTATAGTAAAGCGCCATGCTCCTTGTCTTCATGGGCTTCAATATTGATAACTCCTTATAGGTATAACCCGGCCCCTCCGGGGCGGTTTATACTCAGTAGTTATATCTCCAGCATTAGGCCCCAGATTGATTTGAACCTGTTCATGTCAATATTCAACACTTAGAAAAAACTCCCTCTTCAGTACCTTCGAGTAAACCTTGTAATCCGCCATGACATCATCTTCCAGGATTATAATAAACCGCCATGACATCACCTATTCATTAAAAAACCGTATATATCTTACTTTTATTAATGAGCCTCCGAAAATCGAGGCAACAGCTCTAGGACATATCCATTATTGGGCTCCTCAATTCCCGCGCCTGTCGCTTATCCCTTCATCTTATAAATAGGGCCGAGGATCCCTCCTTTTCTCCCCTTGCCTCTTCGTCCTTCTTCCACCTCACGTCGCCTCAGCACTCGAGTGCTGTCGCCGCCGTCGACCTTCACCTCTGCCCCGACCTTGGCCGCTGCATCACCCTGATCGTACCAGAAACCGCGGCGCCTTTCCGCTTTTCAACAAGCTTAGTGAGTTCTTCTTTCTTTCCTCTGTAGATCCGTTTTTTGGGTTCGCACAGGCTCATAGAACTTTGCGATGTTCTTCCCATGTTCTTCGTTATAGCCTATATGGTAGACTCCGAATATAATACACTCTTGTGCGGTAGCAATGACAGTCCCTCTTTTGGCATTAGATCATCCCTTTTGCGTAGAAAAGCCTGATCTGGAACTCCATGAACTGCTCAAGCACCAACCCTTAGGTCTGAATATTTTCCTTTTTTTGGCATGCGGTAGATCTGAAATTCTAATGTAAAACTATGGAACTTGTTCTTCTTCACTTAGTCATTTTTTGACTTCAGATGTATACTCTGATTGTCCATATAGGCGGTTTATCCTTTAAAAAATAACCTGCCATATACCATTAGTCCCTTTGTAAACCGCCAATTGCTTTATCATTTGCAATAGCATCAACTTCCGGTTTAATAATTTTGCATGCCTGAATACCTTTGTCTCTTAACCTGCAACGCCTTATGCTTGTCAACCATGAATCTTAAACCAGCACAAACCTTCCTTCAGGTTGTCTAAGAAATGGCCAAGACCTTCTATGCTTGTAACTGGGTTCCATCCCGAATTAAGGAAGAAGATCTGAAAGGATGTGTTATTACTGGCGCTTTACCAATGCAGAGTGAAATCCATTGGCGAGCCCCTGGTCCGGAAAATCCTCCTACACCCAAGGATGGCGAGATAGTTGTATTTTTTGATCATCTGAGCCGTGGTTTCAAACTTCCCGGGTCAAAAAATTTCCGTGATGTGCTTGCTAGCTTCCAGATCTACCCTCAAGATATTGGACCTAACTCGGTATCCAATATTTGTAATTTCCATGTGTTTTGTGAGGCTTATCTGAAGGAAGAACCAATTGTTGGACTGTTCAGGGACTTTTTCTACCTAAACCGCCGCACCGAATTTTTAGATGGACCCAATACTGAACTTGACGGTGTTTTAATTCAAAAAAGGAAAGACGTCAGCTTCCCTCACGCCAAGCATCATAGTCATCCTAAGGATTGGAACTAGACTTGGTTCTATTGCAAAGATACTTCCCCTGAAGACGAGAATCCTCTGCCGGGTTATCGTCCTCACCGGCTCACCAACACACATCCATTTCCCCAAAGGTTGACTGCAATGGAATGGGCCAAATATGCTCCACAACTCTCTAAGCTCAGAGCCTTTGTGGCTAATGGTTTGATAGGAATTGATTTTGTTCGTTGTTGTATATCTTGGAGTATTTTGCCTTGAAGCCGTCGCCCTGGTTTAATGTGCGAGTACACAGGGGGCTCCAAAGACCCTCAACGGCACATTGACATTCAGTTGACTGACGCTGAAATCACTGAAGTTGTTTGTAACACCCACAATGCGGCTATATCTCCCATGTGTCGGGGCACGACTTAGAGGCATAACCGCATGGTAGGCATGTCGCAAGAGGGGTAATCTTTACACGTCCCATGTACTGAATAAGAAAGGGATAAAGAGTTGGCTTACAATCGCCACTTCACACAATACATAAATATATCATACATCATCCATAATACAATCAAGGTCTGACTACGGAACCAAAATAAAGAAAGACAACCCCAAATGTTAGATCCCCGATCGTCCCAACTGGGCTCCTCTACTGATCATCCAGAAAAGAAACATAGTAACGGCCCGAATCCTCGTTGAACTCCCACTTGAGTTCGGTAGCGTCCCCTGCACTGGCATCATCGGCACCTGCATCTGTTTGGAAGTATCTGTGAGTCACGGGGACTCAGCAATCTCACACCCTCGCGATCAATACTATTTAAGCTTAAAGGTAGGAAAGGGGTAGTGAGGTGGAGCTGGAGCAAAGCACTAAGCATATATGGTGGCTAACTTATGCAAATGAGAGCGAGAAGAGAAGCAGAGCATGGTCGAGAAGCTAATAGTGATCAAGAAGTGATCCTGAAGCTACTTACGTTCAAGCATTACACGAGACTGTGTTCTCTTCCCGGACTCCGCCGAAAAGAGACCATCACGGCTACACACGCGGTTGATTCATTTTAATTAAGTTAAGTGTCAAGTTCTCTACAACCAGATATTATCAAATTCCCGTCTGCCCATAACTGCGGGCACGACTTTCGAAAGTTCAAAACCCTGCAGGGGTGTCCCAACTTAGCCCATCACAAGCTCTCACGGTCAACGAAGGATATTCCTTCTCCCAGGAAGACCCGATCAAACTCGGAATCCCGGTTACAAGACATTTAGACAATGGTAAAACAAGACCAGCAAAGCCGCCCGAATGTGCCGACAAATCCCGATAGGAGCTGCACATATCTCATTCTCAGGGCACATCGGATAAGCAATCCATACAACTAAAACCAACCCTCAAGTTTCCCCGAGGTGGCGCTACAAGGGGCTCTAGTTTGGACCAACACTCAGAGGAGCACTGGCCCGGGGGTTTAAAATAAAGATGACCCTTCAGTCTGCGGAACCCAAGGGAAAATGCTTAGGTGGCAAATGGTAAAACCAAGGTTGGGCCTTTCTTAAGGAGTTTTATTCAAAGTGAACTGTCAAGGGGTTCCCATAACACCCAACCGCGTAAGGAACGCAAAATCAAGGAACATAACACCGGTATGACGGAAACTAGGGCGGCAAGAGTGGAACAAAACACCAGGCATTAGGCCGAGCCTTCCACCCTTTACCAAGTATATAGATGCATTAAAGTAAATCAGAGATAATAATGATATCCCACCAATATCTATGTTCCAACATGGAACAAACTTCATCATCACCTGCAACTAGCAACGCTATAAGAGGGGCTTAGAAAAGCGGTAACATAGCCAAACAACGGTTTGCTAGGAAAGGTGGTTTAGAGGCTTGACACGGCAATATGGGAGGCATGATATAGCAAGTGGTAGGTAGCGCAGCATAGCAATAGAGCAAACAACTAGCAAGCAAAGATAGAAGTGATTTCGAGGGTATGGTCATCTTGCCTGCAAAGTTCTCAGAGTTGACGAAAGCTTGATCCTCGTTAGCGTACTCGACAGGTTCCTCGATCAAGTACTCGTCTCCCGGCTCTAAACAAAGCAAGAACACAAGTTAAGGACCAACAATCAATCACGGTGCAATGCACAATCCGCATGATGCAAAACATGGCATGATATGCGAGATGTGATATGCAATGCATATGCGTGCTCCGGAACAAAAAGAATGATTAAGGCATCAACTTGGAAAACCAAGTGTGCCGCTGGAAAGATGAGATGATTTCGGTTGAAATTGATATAAAGATCGCCAGAAACGGATGCACGGTTTGCAAATGGCAAGCAAAACAAGAATGGCACAATTCTGCGATTAACAGCACGATGCCATCTAGAATGCAACAAGAAACTAATCTACTGCACTCCAACATAGCAACAAAGCATATGGCAGCGATGTACTCAAGATGCTTGACAAAACATGAACACTGAGCTACGGCTAAATCACACAAGAGCATGTTCAAACCAGCATGGCAAAAGTGAAAAAGATATCAGCTTCACAGACTTAGTGAAAATACTAACATGCCAGGAATAACATCAGGAAGCAATGTTTAGAGCTAGCAAACAACATTCTACAAGAACATATCATAGCAAACAAAGGAATGAAATGAATCTACTAAATGCATATCAAAAGTCCCCTACTGATCATGAGCCAAAAAGGCACAGAAGATATGATGACACCCATGTAAACATAGCAAGTTTTATTAACAGTTTCAGACTTAGTAGAAAACAAAGCATGGCATAAACAGAATTATGAAGGCATCTTTGCGAGCTCAAATCACTCACCACAAGGCAATTCATGACAGAACAAGCATAACATCAGCAAGAAGACATGTTCATGGAGCTAACAATGGCAATATCAAGTTCATAGCATGCATGGATCACTAACAACAACCATGGATAAATTCATTAACATGTAAACAATCTGCCAGGAACATTTTATAGCAAAAGTAGAGCAAGATTGAGACATTCTAGGGCACTCCATAATTGCACAAAGGGGCATAGATGGATAGAGCATAACCATATGTCAAAAACCCCCTTACTGAAGATACTCAAAACAAGCATGGAACTCACTGTAGCATCATGTTTACATGGCATCACAATAACAGCAGGCACAAGACTTGGCAAAATCCTAAGTCCCTGAAATCAGCAATATCACGAAGGCTACTTTGCATGCTTGTGCTAGTCACCACATTGATCACAAAAATACATGGCAATCACCCCTATAAAGATGGCATGGCATAGTTCAAAACACATGTAGAGCTCATGCCCATATGAAGCACACATCAAATGTGACAAAAAATGACAAATCATCATACTCTAATAAGTAACAACACCTAACAATTTATAGCACTCTTGCATCAATGATTTGGGCATCAAGATGTCCCCAAACAAGCATGCCACAATGTAATGAAATGAAGAGAATCTTCCAATGAACATTTTCATATAACATACGCATGAAACGGAGCTACGGTCATGGAGTTACGGCGTGATGAACAGAGGCATAAAACATGAGGGGGGAAAGGACTTAGTGGAATTTTCGGGGTCAACCTCTTTGGATCTAGGGTTTGCACGTGCGCAATCCGAGGTTCGTCGGGGAACTAGCCGGAGCTGGAGTTCGCGGTGGCGGCGGGACTTGCCGGAGTGGAGGACGAAGGTCGCCGGATCCGGTGGCCGGAGAGGAGGCGTGAGGTGCAGGTGAGGACGACGGGCGCGCGGGGCGGCGCGCAGCGGCCGGAGGCGAGGCGTGGCCGGCGAGGTCCGACGAAGGGCGTCGGGTCGGCACCGGCGCGGAGGCGGCGGCCGGCACGATCAGCGGGGCAGGGAAGCGGATGCGCGGCAGCGGCGCTCAGGCACTCGGGCGCGGGGACGCGCGGGGGGAGCAGCCGGGCGGCGCGGGCTTCGGGGGCTTGCCGTGGGCTCGGGCGGGCCAGCGGTGGGGAGCGGCGGCGATGGACACGTGTCATCCTCTGGTTGGTGCGGGCGCGGCGGCGGAAGCGTCCGGCCCGATCCAGACGTGTCCGGCGGCGGAGAGGGAGCGGTGCTAGGGTTTTGGACCCGAGATTTGGACGGGGTGCACATATTTATAGGTAGGAGGAGGTAGGAGTGTCCAAATGGAGTGTAGTTTTCGACCACGCGATCATGATCCGACGGCGGAGGACATGGAGATGGTTTGGAAGGGTTATTGGGCCGTTTTTGAGGGGTGTTGTGCTGCAACACACACGAGGCCTTTGCGGTTCCCTGGTTAACCATTGGAGCATCAAACGGACTCCAAATGACACGAAATTTGACAGGAGGTCTACCGGAGGTGTACAAAGGCCGCTTGGAAAATCTTGGTCCATTCCGAGAATATTTAACACCCGCTCACGAAAAGAGACCAAAGGGGCGCCGGTGCACGTAGGAGTGTCAGATTGCAAAATGGACAACGGGGATAATGCTCGGATGCATGAGACGAACATGTATGCTAATGCGATGCACATGATGACATGATATGAAATGCATGACATGAAAAAAATGCAAAACGAAGAGAAAAACCCAACCACGAAGGGAATCTCATAACTTAAAGCTGAAATGGCAGAGTCGGAGTTACAAATATGACAAGTTACATCCGTGGTGTTACACTGTTAAAAAGATACTGGATGAATCGATGGCTGTTTGTAGCAAAACATGGTTAAGTCCCTTCTGCGTTTTGAATAAACCGCCAGCTGTAAGAATTGCCTAACTCCTATTTGTACTTGGTATTCTTAACTGTTTCTTACAACCTTTATCAAACTTTGGCAGGGTGATGATCCGTTCTGGAAGAAGAAACCTCAGGATAAACCGGCAAAGATGCCTCGCGCCAAGACCAAGGTTACTAAAAGACCTGCCAAGAAGAAAACAGCTGAAACCACCAGGCTGAACCTTGGCGAGGATCTTGATAATCCGAACTCAGAGGTAGAACTTGATTCTCTTGGTTCATTTTTCATACACCTCATTAACAATGACCCTTATCAGGAGGATGCTGAAGCTAGCCGGGCTGAAGATGTAGAGGTAATTATTCTTTCCTACGATTCAGATCCCCAGCCAACACAGAAAACCCGTCAAGTAATCCGGAAAGTAAAATTTTCACACCCTCTAGCTTATCTGTATCCCAACTTTCTTTTGAAGAAACAGCAGCATGAAGCTCGCCGCACGACCCGGCACAGCGGCCATGTAGTTACTTCAGACGGTTTACCGAACACTCCAACCCAGAAACGTCGATAAGAGGTCTCATACATTTCTAATACTTCTTATCCCAAGGCGGGTTATTTAAGGCAACCACTTAATCCGTCTAACTTAAACTATCAGGGAACACCTCATTCATCATCCGGCGAGTCAACGGCCACACAACTCCCTCCTCTCAAGACTGTTCCTGGGTGAGCACTTTTAAACTTAACTCTTGGCGCTTTATACTAGTTTGCTATACTAATCTTTATATCTATTCCTTTCAGGGCCAAGGCCAGAGCCAGCAAAAAGGCCAAATTAAATAAGCCCGCTGATGATAACTCGGCTGATGACAACCCGGAACAGATCCCAGAACAATTTGAGCCGAATGCTGATGTTATCTTAGATGATTTAGCGCCTCAAGTTCAGGATACTTTTGTTGAACTAGTGGAGACATATCCAATGAGCCAGGCTGCTGAACCACCGAGCCCAGCAAAAACGGCTGCTAAACCGCCGAGCCCAGCCAAGACTGCTGAAGATAACACAGACGATATCATGATTACCGGTGTTGGCCACACCACCCCTGGCAATCCTATCGCTTTATCAAAGCATAGTGCCAAGGAAGAGTTTACTGCTATGGATAAGGGCAAGTGGAAAGCAGACTTATCCAGCTATGCCCACCTCAATGCCCAAGAGATTCATTCCGGCTTCTTGAACTGCCTGTATACCAGCCACAACTATGAAGCCAGTTTAGTAGGCCTGATGAAGGAGCGATATGAGGTAAACACTGTTAACCCTTCATAATTGTTTCTCTTATGTCCAATTGCTAATGTCAACTCCAGTAGCCCCCAAGGGCCGGTTTATGATGTCAACATGAACCGGTTCTTCGTAATACTTCAACTGTGCCTGTGTAGCCCCCAAGGGATTGGTTTATACCTTTAGGATGAAGCGGTACCTTTTTGTCATAGAACTTCCAAAACTTGTGATAACCATCTGTGTAAACCGATTGATGAAGAAAAAACCATAATTTTTATTTGAGAAAATATACATTAGCCCCCAAGTGCTAAGTGTATACCTTCTTATGTGCTTGGGACTTTGAAAATGTCAACTGATAAAAGCCATATGCATTAGCCCCCAAGTGCCAAGTGTATAACCTGTTATGTGCTTGGGACTTCAGATATGCACTACTAACTCATAACATGTCGCTTGCAAGCCGATCTGAGCCAAAAAGAATCTCAAATCGCCGACCTTCAGGAAAATATTAAGTCCCAGCAGGCAGAAACTTCCAAGGCTAAAGAGGAGCTGACTGGTGCTTTAACAGCCATGGAACAACTGAAAGAAGGCATTAAAAGTGAACGGGCAGGATGGGATGCTAAAAAAGCAACTCTATTAAAGCGGGCAGAGGACACTGAAACAACCCTTAATCCAGTAGCAGGAGAATTGGCTGGCTTGAAGCGGCAAATCAACGCCATGACCACTGCTATGTTTGGTAAGTACCCCTATGATAAGCTTCAACATGTATTATCCCATAAACTGCCAGTTTATCAATATGTCCAATGATGCATGATCTCGCATTACCCATCTGGGCTCTGATATGCAGAAGAAGTTGAAGGCTGCCTATACTCTTATAGAGCAATTATATATCGGCGCCCAACGGATCATTTGCACTGTCGCTCATAACAAACTGCCCCCAACCTTGATCAAAGAAACACTCGAGAAGCTGTCAATGCTGCCTGCCCGGTTGGACGAGTTAAAGAAATCAGCTGCAAAATCAGGTGTCCTGAATGCGCTAATCTGGGCTAAAGCCTGGATACCAGATCTTGACTCGGCTGATATATGACGCGGCTATCCAAGCATAAAAGAAGACGGGTGATACGTCCATTTTGCATCATGCTTTTATATCGATATTTATTGCATTATGGGCTATTATTACACATTATGTCACAATACTTATGCCTATTCTCTCTTATTTTACAAGCTTTACATAAAGAGGGAGAATGCCGGCAGCTGGGATTTTGGACTGGAAAAGGAGCAAATATTAGAGACCTATTCTGCATAGCTCCAAAATTCCTGAAACTTCACGTAAGACGCTTTTAGAATATATAAAAAATACTCAGTGGAAGAGATTCACCAGGGGGCCACACCCTGCCCACGAGGGTGGGGGGCGCGCCCCCTACCCCGTGGGCCCCCTGGCAGCCCTCCGGTGGC
Source organism: Triticum urartu (assembly GCF_056163025.1). Classification (NCBI taxonomy): domain Eukaryota; kingdom Viridiplantae; phylum Streptophyta; class Magnoliopsida; order Poales; family Poaceae; genus Triticum; species Triticum urartu. The sequence continues at coordinate 105,298,505 of NC_141875.1, read as the reverse complement.
CATCTTCTGCTATATGAAGTCTTTCGATGGGAAAAAATAGCAAGCCATCTTCTCGGACGAAACTCCGCCGCCACGAGGCGGAACCTTGGCGGAACCAATCTAGGGCTCTGGTGGAGCTGTTCTGCCGAGGAAACTTCCCTCCCGGAGGGGGAAATCATCGTCATCGTCATCACCAACTCTCCTCTCACCGGGAGAGGGCAATCTCCATCAACATCATCATCAGCACCATCTCATCTCAAAACCCTAGTTCATCTCTTGTATCCAATTCTTGTCTCCGAGTCCGGGATTGGTGCTAGTAGGTTGCTAGTAGTGTTAATTACTCCTTGTAGTTGATGCTAGTCGGTTCAATTGGTGGAAGATCATATGTTCAGATCCTATATGCATATTAATACCCCTCTAATTATGAACATGTTTATGCTTTGTGAGTAGTTATGTTTGTTCCCGAGGACATGGGAGAAGTCTTGCTATTAGTAGTCATGTGAATTTGGTATTCGTTCGATATTTTGATGAGATGTATGTTGTCTCTCTCCTCTAGTGGTGTTATGTGAACGTCGACTACATGACACTTCACCATTAGTTGGGCCTAGAGGAAGGCATTGGGAAGTAATAAGTAGATGATGGGTTGCTAGAGTGACAAAATCTTAAACCTTAGTTTATGCGTTGCTTCGTAAGGGGCTGATTTGGATCCATATGTTTCATGCTATGGTTAGGTTTACCTAAATACTTTTGTTGTAGTTGTGGATGCTTGCAATAGAGGTTAATCATAAGTGGGATGCTTGTCCAAGTAAGGGCAGTACCGAAGCAACGGTCCACCCACATACCAAATTATCAAAGTACGGAGCGCGAATCATATGAACGTGATGAAAACTAGCTTGACGATATTCCCATGTGTCCTCGGGAGCGCTTTTCTCTCTATAAGTGTTTGTCCAGGCTTGTCCTTTGCTACAAAAAGGATTGGGCCACCTTGCTGCACTTTATTTACTTTTGTTACTTGTTGCTCGTTACAAATTATCCTATCACAAAACTATCTGTTACCACTTATTTCAGTACTTGCAGAGAATACCTTGCTAGAAACCGCTTATCATTTCCTTCTGCTCCTCGTTGGTTTCGAAACTCTTACTTATCAAAAGGACTATGATAGATCCCCTATACTTGTGGGTCATCAAGACTCTTTTCTGGCACTGTTTCCGGGGAGAGAAGCGCCTTTGGTAGGTGGAATTTGGTAAGGAAAAATTTATATAGTGTGCTGAAATTTACTGTCACTTGTTACTATGGAAAGTAATCCTCTAAGGGGCTTGTTTGGGGTATCTTCACCCCGACCAGTAGAGCAAAGAGTTGCTCCTCAACCTACTGAACCTACTGAAAATGAAAATGACTGCTTTGAAATTCCTTCGGGTATGATAGAGAAGCTGCTAGCTAATCCTTTTTTAGGAGATGGAACAAAACATCCTGATGAGCATCTAATATATGTGGATGAAATTTGTGGATTATTTAAGCTTGCATGTGTACCCGGAAATGTTGTTAAGAAGAAGGTCTTCCCTTTATCTTTGAAGGGAGATGCATCGACATGGTATAGGCTATGTGATGATATGGGGTCTTGGAATTACAAACGATTGAAATTGGAATTTCATCAGAAGTTTTATCCTATGCATCTTGTTCATCGTGATCGCAATTATATATATAATTTTTGGCCTAGCGAAGGATAAAGCATCGCTCAAGCTTGGGGGAGGCTTAAATCAATGTTATATTCATGCCCCAATCATGAGCTCTCAAGAGAAATGATTATTCAAAAATTTTATGCTCGGCTTTTTGATAGCAATCGCACCAAGCTTGATACTTCTTGTGCTGGCTCTTTTATGATGAAGACTATTGAATTCAAATGTGATTTATTGGAAAGAATTAAACGCAACTCTGAAGATTGGGACCTCGACAACGGTAAGGAGTCAGTTATGACACCTAGTTTTGACTGTGTTAAATCTTTTATGGATACCGATCTTTGCTGTAAATTTAGCACTAAATATGGACTTGACTCTGAGATAGTAGCTTCTTTCTATGAATCTTTTGCTACTTATGTTGATCTCCCCAAGGAGAAATGGTTTAAGCATAATCCTCCCATAGAAGTAAAAGTAGTTGCACCTATTAAAGTTGAAGAAAAGATTGTCACTTATAATGATCCAATTGTTCCTACTTCTTATGTTGAGAAACCACCTTTTCCTGTTAGGATAAAGGATCATGCTAAAGCTTCAACTGTGGTTCGTAAAAGCAATATTAAAACTTATACACCTCATGAGCAAATTAAAGTGGAACCTGATATTGCTATTATTAAAGATCTCTTGTCTGATAATATTGATGGGCATGTTATTTATTTCTGTGATGAAACTGCTAGAATTGCTAAACCTTGTGCTAAAGATAAACCTAGACCTGTGGTAAGCATGCCTGTTATTTCTGTTAACATAGGAGATCATTGTTATCATGGCTTATGTGATATGGGTGCTAGTGCTAGTGCAATACCTATTAGCCTATATAGAGAAATCATGCATGATATTGCACTTGTTGAGTTAGAAGATATTGATGTCACAATTAATAAACTTGCCAATAGAGATACTATTTCACCAATGGGAATTGTTAGAGATGTTGAAGTCTTGTGTGGGAAAACTAAATATCCTGCTGATTTTCTTGTTCTTGGTTCCCCACAAGATAGCTTTTGTCCCATTATATTTGGTAGACCCTTCCTGAACACTGTTAATGCTACCATAGATTGCAAAAGGGATGTTGTTACTATCGGTTTAGATGATATGACTCATGAATTTAACTTTTCTAAATTTAGTAGACAACACGTGAAGAAGAATTACCTAGTAAGGATGAAATTATTGGTCTTGCTTCTATTGCCATACCTCCTAGTGATCCTTTAGAACAATATTTGCTAGACCATGAGAATGATATGTTTATGAATGAAAGAAGGGAAATAGACGAAGTATTCTTTAAATAGGAACCTATTCTGAAAAACAATTTGCCTGTTGAAATCCTAGGGGATCCTCCTCCACCCAAGGGTGATCCCGTGTTTGAGCTTAAACCGTTACCTGATAATCTTAAATATGCTTATCTTGATGACAAAAAGATATGTCCTGTTATTATTAGTGCTAACCTTTCAGAGCATGAGGAAGAGAGATTATTGAAAACTCTGAAGAAGCATCGTGCTGCTATTGGGTATACTCTTGACGATCTTAAGGGCATTAGTCCCACTCTATGTCAACATAAAATTAATTTGGAAGAAGATGCTAAACCAGTTCGTGACCATCAACGATGGCTGAATCCTAAAATGAAAGAAGTGGTAAGAAAGGAAATACTAAAGCTCCTTGAGGCAGGTATAATTTATCCAGTTGCTGATAGTTAGTGGGTAAGTCCTGTCCATTGTGTCCCTAAGAAGGGAGGTATTACTGTTGTTCCTAATGATAAAGATGAATTGATTCCTCAAAGAATTATTACATGTTATAGGATGGTAATTGATTTTTGCAAATTAAATAAGGCAACTAAAAAGGATCATTACCCCTTACCTTCTATCGACCAAATGCTAGAAAGATTATCCAAACATACACATTTTTGCTTTCTAGATGGTTATTCTGGTTTCTCTCAAATACATGTGTCAGCCAAAGATAACTCAAAGACTACTTTTACTTGCCCTTTTGGTACTTTTGCTTATAGATGTATGCCTTTTGGTTTATGTAATGCACCTTCTACCTTTCAAAGATGCATGATGGCTATATTCTCTGACTTTTGTGAAAAGATTTGTGAGGTTTTCATGGACGATTTCTCTGTCTATGTATCTTTTTTTGATGATTGCTTGAGCAACCATGATCGAGTTTTGCAGAGATGTGAAGAAACTAATCTTGTCTTGAATTGGGAAAAGTGCCACTTTATGGTTAATGAAGGTATTGTCTTGGGGCATAAAGTTTCTGAAAGAGGTATTGAGGTTGATAAAGCTAAGGTTGATGCTATTGAAAAGATGCCATGTCCCAAGGACATCAGAGGTATAAGAAGTTTCCTTGGTCACACCGGATTTTATAGGAGGTTCATTAAGGACTTCTCAAAAATTTCTCGGCCTCTGACTAATTTATTACCAAAATATATACCATTTGTTTTTGATGATGATTGTGTAAAAGCATTTGAAATACTTAAGAAATCATTGATCTCTACACCTATTGTTCAGCCAGCTGATTGGAATTTACCCTTTGAAATTATGTGTGATGCTAGTGATTATGCTATAGGTGCTGTTCTAGGGCAAATAGTTGATAAGAAATTAAATGTTATTCAATACGCTAGTAAAACCCTAGACAATGCTCAAAGAAATTATGCTACCACTGAAAAAGAATTCTTAGCAGTTGTATTTGCTTGTGATAAGTTCATACCTTATATTGTTGACTCTAAAGTAACTATTCACATTGATCGTGCTGCTATTAAATATCTTATGGAAAAGAAAGATGCTAAACCTAGACTTATTAGTTGGGTTGTCTTTCTACAAGAATTTGATTTGCATATTGTTGGTAGAAAGGGAATTGAGAACCCCGTTGCACACAACTTGTCTAGGTTAGAAAATGTGCTTTATGACCCACTTCCTATTGATGATAGCTTTCCATACTGCTCGATGGTATGCTGATTATGCTAATTACATTGTTGCTAAGTTTATACCACCTAGTTTCACATACCAGCAAAAGAAAAAGTTCTTCTATGATTTGAGGCATTACTTTTGGGATGACCCACATCTTTATAAAGAAGGAGTAGATGGTGTTATTAGACGTTGTGTACCTGAGCATGAACATGAACAGATCCTATGCAAGGGTCACTCCGAAGCTTATGGAGGACACCATGCTGGAGATAGAACTGCACATAAGGTATTACAATCTGGTTTTTATTGGCCTACTCTCTTCAAGGACGCCCGTAAGTTTGTCCTATCTTGTGATGAATGTCAAAGAATTGGTAATATTAGTAGACGTCAAGAAATGCCTATGAATTATTCACTCGTTATTGAACCATTTGATGTTTGGGGCTTTGACTATATGGGACCCTTTCCTTCCTCTAATGGTTATACACATATTCTAGCTGCTGTTGATTACGTTACTAAGTGGGTAGAAGCTTTTCCAACTAGTAGTGCTGATCATAACACTTCTATTAAAATGCTTAAATAAGTTATTTTTCCAAGGTTTGGAGTCCCTAGATATTTAATGACTGATGGTGGATCACATTTCACTCATGGTGTTTTCCGTAAAATGCTTGCTAAATATGACGTCAATCATAGAATTGCATCCCCTTATCACCCTCAGTCTAGTGGTCAAGTAGAATTGAGTAATAGATAACTCAAATTAATTTTGCAAAAGACTATTAATAGGTCTAGAAAAAATTGGTCCAAGAAACTTGATGATGCATTATGGGCCTATAGGACTGCATATAAAAATCCTATGGGTATGTCTCCGTATAAAATGGTTTACGGAGAAGCATGTCAGTTACCTCTCGAACTAGAACACAAGGCATATTGGGCCATTAAAGAACTCAATTATGATTTTAAACTTGCCGGTGAGAAGAGGCTATTTGATATTAGCTCGCTTGATGAATGGAGAACCCAAGCCTATGAAAATGCCAAGTTGTTTAAAGAAAAAGTTAAAAGATGGCATGACAAAAGAATACAAAAGCGTGAGTTCAATGTAGGTGATTATGTATTGCTATACAACTCGCGTTTAAGATTTTTTGCAAGAAAACTTCTCTCTAAATGGGAAGGTCCTTACGTTATCGAAGAGGTCTACCGTTCCGGTGCCATAAAAATCAACAACTCCAAAGGCACAAATCAGAAGGTGGTGAACGGCCAAAGAATCAAACATTATATCTCAGGTAATCCCATAAATGTTGAAACCAATGTTATTGAAACCGTAACCCCAGAGGAATACATAAGGGACATTTTCCGGAACGTTTCAGACTCCGAAAGGAATAGGTATGTGGTACGGTAAGTAAACCGACTCCAAAACAGTTTTTAATGCAATATTTCTCCATTTTGGAATATTTAGAAAAATAAGTAGCAGTCCGGGAAGGACACGAGGGCTCCACGAGGGTGGAGGGTGCACCCTACCCTACTGGGCGCGGCCCTACCTCGTGGGCACCTCGTGTGCTCTCCGGACTCCGTTTTCGTACACGACATGTATTTTGGTCGGCAAAAATTCATTATATAATCTCTCGTTTCACGCAAAAAATCTCCTGTTTTTGTTTCGAGTTGTTTTCCTGACAGATCCAGGTCGTCATGTCGTCTTCAAGCGCCCCCAAGGACCAGTTCTTTGAGAAGTTCATCAACCCCTACCTCACAGAAGTGCTGCAACACCCTCAAACCATTGAGATGCGTGAGGGGTTGTTGCACATCCGCGATGCTGAGGGACCAAGGAAGATCGAAAGCACGGAGGCAAGGCTCGAGGCCTTGGAGCAAGAAGTTTTCAAGTGTCAGGAGATGGTGGAGCATGGACTCGATTCCAATCACATCATGATCACGGAGTTCACCAACAACCACAAGTTAGACGTGAAGGACATTGGGGAGGCGATCTTCAAGCTTCATGAGAAAAACGAGCACCTCCAAGCCCAGATCTATGACCTGCAAAATCAAAACTGTGAGTATGAATATAGATTCAAGAGGATGAGTTTGGCTGCAGATTTGAGGTTCCAGGAGACTCGGTCATCCTTCAACGATGGTGAGCCTATGCCTTGGAAGAAGGACGACAAGCCTACGGCATCAACAAAATCACCACCGTCTCCATCAACAAAGAAGAATTGAGTATCTGGTATGGGCACTCCCCTTGGCAACTGCCAAGCTTGGGGGAGTGCCCCGGTATCGTATCACCATCACTTTTATCTTTACTGTTTTTCTTAGTTCGATCCTTTTGGGAATATCTTGATCTAGTAGAATAAAAGTTCTTAGTATGATCTAGTTGTGAGTTTTTCTTTATAATCCTTCTATGTAATCGAGTTCGTGAGCTATATAATAAAAGATTAGTGTTGAGTCAAAGGATTGATTATTTTTCCATGATCCTAAGGGAATAAAAGAAATGAGAAAGAAATAAAAAGAAACAAAGAGATCATGTGAGTCTTATGGAGAGTAATGAGCTCACATAGAAAAAGTATGATGAATAAAAGTTGTTGAGGGTTGACAAACATAGTTTTAGTCATCATTGCAATTAATAGAAAGTAATAAATAAAGAGAGGTCTTCACATATAGATATACTATCTTGGACATCTTTTATGATCGTGAGCACTCATTAAAATATGACATGCTAAAAGAATTGACATTGGACAAGGAAGACAACGTAATGGGTTATGTTTTCTTACATCTGAGATAAATTATATTGTCATGGATCATCCAATATGGTTGAGCTTGCCTTTCCCCCTCGTGCTAGCTAAATTCAACGCACCAAGTAGAGATACTACGTGTGCTTCCAAATACCCTTAAACCAGTTTTGCCATCAGAGTCCACCATACCTACCTGTGGATTGAGTATGATCCTCTAAGTAAGTTGTCATCGGTGCAAGCAATAAAAATTGCTCCCTAAATACACTACTAGGAAAAGGGCTATAGATGGAAATGACACTAATGGCGCACCAGACATGTGGTGCTCCATTAGTATATACTAATGGCGCACCATGTGTTGGTGCACCATTAGTGTCCAAATACTAATGGCGCACCACATCCACGGTGTGCCATTAGTAACAATTTTTTTAAGTTTTTTCAAAACTACTAATGGCGCACCGTGGAAGTGGTGCGCCATTACTAGTTGCCCACGGTGCGCCATTAGTAAAAAAAATTTATTTTTTTCTCAAAACTACTAATGGCGCACCGTGGGAGTGGTGCGCCATTACTAGTTGAACTAGTAATGGCGCACCACTCCCACGGTGCGCCATTAGTAAAAATTTAGTAATTTTTTTTTTAATTTTTTCCAAAACTACTAATGGCGCACCGTGGGAGTGGTGCGCCATTACTATTTCAACTAGTAATGGAGCACCACTCCCACGGTGGCGCACCGTGGGAGTGGTGCGCCATTACTAGTTGAAATAGTAATGGCGCACCACTCCCACGGTGCGCCATTAGTAACTTGGCCAGCACTTCCACCGAATGCACAACCCCCCCCCCCCTTGTGGACCGCCTTTTCAGTTTAAAAAAATAAAAATAAATGATGGAAATGTCAAAAAAATAAAAGAAAATAAGTTTCCCATGTGATATGTGGTCTAGTTGTTGTGAAAATTTACAAATATGAATTTCGACTTTATTTGCGAAATCTCTCGAGAATTTGTAAAATGGGCATAACTTTTGCGTACGAACTCAGATGAAAAAGTTTTTTATATGAAAAATCATCTACTTGAAAAGTTACATCCGAATTTAACTAGGGGAACCTCGTTAAACATTTTCAAAATCCCCAAAAACCTAACAGAAAAAAAGTTACGGGGCTTCTAAGATCCGGAGGCAAAAAAATTCAAAAAATTTCAAACTTACTAGTGGCGCACCGTATGCTAGGTGCGCCACTAGTAACAGAAAAAAATTGGTTTTGAAAAAAAATTTGAATTATTTTTCAAAATATGATACGTAATATGATCGGGAAGTTTGACATATTTTTCAAAATTTCATCATACTCATGAACATGAACAAAGTCCTAGACATCAGCAAGGTTTAATAGGATTGATATGATAGATATATCAACAAGTGCCTGTGAAGTGATGTGGTGCTGGGGTTGGATAGAACTATGAAGTTAAGCGTGTTTGGGCTGGAGTAGTGTGAGGATGGGTGACCTTTCGGGAAGTTTGACCACAGAGTGCGATTTGACCTGAGATTAAGCATATTGACTCGAGATTAAGCCATAGCGACCCGAGATTAAGAAAAAAATGAAAAAAATTGAATTTTAAAAAAAATGAAAAAAATTGAAAAAAATTTATTACTATTGGCGCACTTCTATGTGGTGCGCCATTACTAAGTCAGATAGTAATGGCGCACCTCTAGGCATACTAATGGCGCACCAGTGGTGCGCCATTAGTAAAAAATACTAGTGGCGTGATACTAATGGCGCACCAGTAGTGCGCCATTAGTAGGCAAAACTGGTGCGCCATTAGTAGGCCTTTTCCTAGTAGTGATATGTATGACTTATTAGTGTGGGAGAAAATAAACTTTATACGATCGTGTGATATGGAAGAAATAAAAGCGACAAACTGCATAATAAAGGTCCATATCACAAGTGGCAATATAAAGTGATGTTCTTTCGCACTAAGATTTTGTACATCCAACCATAAAAGCGCATGACAACCTCTTCTTCCCTCTGCGAAGGGCCTATCTTTTACTTTCACTTCCTACCTTGCATAAGAGTCATGGTGATCTTCACCCTTCCTTTTTACATTTTATCCTTTGGCAAGCACGGTATGTTGGAAAGATCCTGGTATATATGGCTAATTGGATGTGAGTTTTCATGAACTATTATTGTTGACATTACCCTTGAGGGAAAACGTTGGGAGGCAAAACTATAAGCCCCTATCTTTCTCTGTGTCCGATTAAAACTCCATACCCATAAGTATTGCGTGAGTATCAGCAATTGTGAAAGATTATATGATAGTTGAGTATGTGGACTTGCTGAAAAGCTCTTATACATTGACTCTTTCCTATGTTATGATAAATTGCAATTGCTCCAATGACTGAGATTATAGTTTGTTAGTTTTCAATGAAGTTTACGATTCATACTTGAAATTGTGATTGAATTATTACTCTAGCATAAGAGATTATATGATAAGAATTATATAAGTTGTTGTTCTAAGAATGATCATGATGCCCTCATGTCCGTATTTTATTTTTATGGACACCTCTATCTCTAAACATGTGGACATTTTTTCGATTTCGGCTTTCGCTTGAGGACAAGCGAGGTCTAAGCTTGGGGGAGTTGATACGTCCATTTTGCATCATGCTTTTATATCGATATGTATTGCATTATGGGCTGTTATTACACATTATGTCACAATACTTATGCCTATTCTCTCTTATTTTACAAGGTTTACATAAAGAGGGAGAATGCCGGCAGCTGGGATTCTGGGCTGGAAAAGGAGAAAATATTAGAGACCTATTCTGCACAGCTCCAAAAGTCCTGAAACTTCATGAAAGACGTTTTCAGAATATATAAAAAATACTCAGCGGAAGAGATTCACCAGGGGGGCCACACCCTACCCACGAGGGTGGGGAGCGCGCCCTACCCCCCTGGGCGCGTCCCTTACCTCGTGGGCCCCCTGGTGGCCCTCCGGTGGACATCTTCTGCTATATGAAGTCTTTCGATGGGAAAAAATAACAAGCCATCTTCTCGGACGAAACTCCGCCGCCACGAGGCGGAACCTTGGCGGAACCAATCTAGGGATCTAGCGGAGCTGTTCTGCCAGGGAAACTTCCCTCCCGGAGGGGGAAATCATCGCCATCGTCATCACGAACGCTCCTCTCACCGGGAGAGGGAAATCTCCATCAACATCATCATCAGCACCATCTCCTCTCAAAACCCTAGTTCATCTCTTGTATCCAATTCTTGTCTCCGAGTCCGGCATTGGTGCTAGTAGGTTGCTAGTAGTGTTAATTACTCCTTGTAGTTGATGCTAGTCAGTTTAATTGGTGGAAGATCATATGTTCATATCCTATATGCATATTAATACCCCTCTAATTATGAACATGTTTATGCTTTGTGAGTAGTTACGTTTGTTCCCGAGGACATGGGAGAAGTCTTGCTATTAGTAGTCATGTGAATTTGGTATTCGTTCGATATTTTGATGAGATGTATGTTTCTCTCTCCTCTAGTTGTGTTATGTGAACGTCGACTACATGACACTTCACCATTATTTGTGCCTAGAGGAAGGCATTGGGAAGTAATAAGTAGATGATGGGTTGCTAGAGTGACAGAAGCTTAAACCCTAGTTTATGCGTTGCTTCGTAAGGGGCTGATTTGGATCCATATATTTCATGCTATGGTTAGGTTTACCTTAATACTTTTGTTGTAGTTGCGGATGCTTGCAATAGAGGTTAATCATAAGTGGGATGCTTGTCCAAGTAAGGGCAGTACCTAAGCACCGGTCCACCCACATACCAAATTATCAATGTACGGAATGCGAATCATATGAACGTGATGAAAACTAGCTTGATGATATTCCCATGTGTCCTCGGGAGCGGTTTTCTCTAGATAAGAGTTTGTCCAGGCTTGTCCTTTGCTACAAAAAGGATTGGGCCACCTTGCTGCACTTTATTTACTTTTGTTACTTGTTGCTCGTTACAAATTATCCTATCACAAAACTATCTGTTACCACTTATTTCAGTACTTGTAGAGAATACCTTGCTAGAAACCGCTTATCATTTCCTTCTGCTCCTTGTTGGGTTCGACACTCTTACTTATCGAAAGGACTACGATAGATCCCCTATACTTGTGGGTCATCAACGGCCAGAGTTTGATAATGATGACCTTCGAGCGTTGACGAAGGAAATGAGCCCATTAGCAAGAAAATTGGCCGAAGAAAGAGATCTTTCTCATTATCAGCTAGTTTATGATGCTGATAACAAACGACTTCCTGCGCCAACTCATGATGTGGAAGATCTTATCCCGCCAATCCGTAAGCACACATATGCCCATGACATTTACCCATCCACCCTTATAAGCGACGAGGCTGTAGCCCTAACTGGAATCGACTGGACCACTATTGACTTCCAGCCGCTGGGTGAAGGGGTGAGCCAGCGCAGGACGATCCACAGCAGTTAAGTCAGCCCGGTGAAGAATCATGATCTGGAAACTGGATTAGTCTTCTACACACTGCAATCCTTGCTAAAAAGACAATTATCCTTTTGGGGCATCAAAAATGCCTTGTAATAGGCTAGTTGAAACACTTGGTCTCTATGCCATCATGCATATTCACTTCTGCAAGATACTGTTAATCCGTCATGATTATGTGATGTCTGCTTACGATCCTTTAGCAGCTCTATTTGACCTGTTTCTGCATATACCAAGTTTGAAGTGTCCTAGCGGTTTAACGCCGGATGGGTCATAATGCCCAACATATAATCCAGGTTTTAACCAGGCTGTATTGAATGACAATCAAATATGAAATATATCATACCTCTGATATTGAATCGCATCATTGGCTCACCAACTTCATGTAGTAAAGGTGATAACCCAAATCTTGAGTACTGATAACTCCTCCCTGTTTTGCCGTTTTATAATAAAGCCGGACCGGGTTGTAATAAACACCGATTTATTCATCTATCATACTGTCGACTTGTAGTCAAAGCCAGACCGGGTCAATCAACACCGGTTTATATCAGATTGTATACTGACGACTTATAATCGACAGCAAAGCCGGATCAATAGATACCAGCAATATTCTCAATTTGTTCGGCCGACTTATAGTCAACAGCCAGGCCGGGTCAATAAACATCGGTTTAGTAAAAAAACTCATCAAAAGAAATATCAAAAAGAAATATTTCAGAAGAAAACATATAAAAAGGCGAGGCTTTTCATGGGATGCCAGGCCCCTGAGTTAACCATTTTACAAAGCCTTTATAAGATGGACCTCACATCAACCAATCGTCATTTTAACTAAGACAAGTTCAGGGTCTTTATAAGATTCACTTGTCAAACATTCGACGGGTCTACCAGGATTACCTGGATGGAGTGGCTTACTTAAAAAAAGCAGGATAACCCGGGGTTTTAGGTGAATACACCTGGCTTCCAAGCCTGGCTTTTATAGCCTATTACAAGGTTATAGACTCTTGGCTCTTTTAGAAGCAAAGAGCCCCCTAGTAATATTTTGAGCTGTGCTCAATGGGTGCCTATGTTTGAGTTGTGCTTTGCAACAGACTCTCTTTGTCTCCTTTTGACCTTGGGTGGCAAGCCCCCAATTGTTTTTATGTGTGGCTAGTTAGCCGGATTAATGGGTAATTAGAACTCCGCTTTATAAACAGAAGCCTCCATGTAATCGAAAACCTTTCAAGAAATAACAGCAGAGGCCCCGCTTTAACAGGGATGCCGGTTCATTATGTTGATATAATATATACATTGCCAATAATATGTACACAAGAGGAGCCTATGACTCAACTGTAGTAAGGCCGAAGATGAGCTATATTCCACGGCCAGTGGGTCTCCTCCTTCGATTTACATGAGTCTTTGTGCTCTCGAACGTCGATAAGGTAGTATGACCCGTTCTGCAGATTCTTGCTGACCACGAAGGGTCCTTCCCAAGGTGGGGATAACTTGTGCATATCAGTCTAATCCTGGATGAGCTGGAGCACCAGATCCCCTTCTTGAAACGTTCTGGTTTAAACCTGACAACTGTGATAACGACGCAGATCTTGCTGGTAAATCACCGAACGCGCTGCTGCTATATCACGCTCCTCATCTGTTGGGAATATAATTTTCAGGTATGACCCGCCCAGGGGGGGCGGGTCACCCTAATGGCGGGTTGTTAAGAGAAGCCCGGTAATATTCAAGGTGATAGTTTATTAAGAATTGTAGAAGGCCTAAGGCAAGAGGCGGCTTAAGGCCCAATATTGTAAACCGCCATATGTAAAGAAAGACTTGTAAAGAAAGGCATATAAAAGAAGTCACCGAGCCAGATACATTTTATGAGCCGGTCGGGACTCTGTACGCCGCCAGGTGTCAACCTGTGTATATACAGGGACAACCCGGCGGCGGCTTAGGACAAGAGACAACAGATCGATAGCCAAGCTAGCAGATTCGCTCCTTGGTCATCGAAACCTAGCAATACAACATCAACTGGACTAGGCCTTACCTTCACCGTAAGGGGCCGAACCAGTATAAACCTCTCGTGTCCTTTGTCCCGATTAACCCCTTTAAGCTTCCTAGTTGCGATGGCCCTACAACTAAGTCCTTTCGCTAGGACACCTGCCGTGACAATTCCACGATAGTTGGCACCCACCGTGGGGCCAGCGCATGGTGGATTTGAGTTCTTGAAGGGCAACTTCAAAGGGCTCAAGGGATACGCTATGGGCCGGATGACCAAGATTCGTCGCGGCAAACTCTACATCGACGACGAAGGCTGGGGCCCCGAGGCCGGCTCAATTGAGTAAGGGTACCGGGTCCCCTTCGGCGGAATTCACGTCTTCATTGGCCGGATCGTCGAATCAGGCCCTGAGCCGGACGTCCACACCAACCTCATCGAAATGGCTCAGCGCACCGGGTCCGCCCGTGTTCAATCTGTCATGAAACATGCCTTCGTAGGCTGCATCCATGGCGGTGAATACTCCGAAGGATCGATGGAAGGCGGGGAGACGGACGTCTGCTCTGATACCGCATCATCAACAGATGAGACGGAATCGTTGTACCAGCTGCAAGACGGCATGCTCGGGGGTTGTTCCGATGGCAGTAGTATTCCGGACCCCCTTGAGCCGCCAAATTGGGCCGAAGTCTTCATGGCGGGGACGCAGCCCGGGCAGAACTCCACCGTAGCGGCAGCAGCAGCAACCGGGTCAGCAGCAGCTGGGTCAGGAGACCCCGCGCGCCCCCCGACTCAGGTTCTAAAGGACCTCATGGATAAACTGACGACTCTGTTAACCGCTATGGTAGAACCGGCGGATAAAGCCCAGCACGACGCAGAAGTGGCACGCGTGCGGGAGGAGATGGTGCAAGCTAAAGAAAATCTAGCCGCGGAGGAAACTCGGATGGTAGCACAACAAGCAGCTCTGGATGCTCGTGCTCAGCAGCTTCAAGCAGAAACTTTCCGGCTCTCGGTGGATCTTAATGCGTCAAACGAGGTCATGAGAAGGAGGCATCAGAAAACTCAGTCGCGTCTGCCTCTAACGCTGGATCCAAGGAACCTGTTCCATACACTCGGAGCTGGGGGGAGCAACCCGCCAGAGGCAAACCGGGTCATGACACCTGGTGCACCAGTTCAGCCACATACCATGGAGCCGCCTCACATGAATACAACTCCTCCTCGTTATGTATCAACACCTCCGGGTCACTTCTCCAACCCTATGGAGAATCTCATCGCAGCGTCGGCTCGTTTGGCAGCTCTCCCAATGGAAGGCGACTCGCCAGCATCAATTGAAACCGGGAGGGTAAGAGAGCTACTTCAGACAGCTTTGGCCCAGCAGGATGCATACTCCTACAGTCGAGACAGGATTCATTCAACTCCTCGCCCAAGCCGGAGCCCGAGTTACAGTAGGCACATGGAGTCCGCAGAGATGTCAAGTAATGCTCAACGCCACCACCGGCCATATAAGCATGAGCCGGTGCGGGCTGGAGCCCTTAACTTGGCGGATCAGGAGAGGACTTGTCAAGAGGCGGAACAGGCAGCTCAGATAGCAGCAGAGCAGGCGGCCCACCAAACCTTTCTGACTTATCCAGCAACCTCGGTTGAGGTAGGACTGGCCACAAGAACTGGAGGCGTACCTTGCCTGGTCCCAGCCATACGCAATGAGCGGTTTCCCAAGGATTTCAAGGGGGCTCGTAAGGTGCCTAATTACACGGCTGACCTACAGTCGGGGGCTTGGATTGAGAGTTATGAGATGGCTATGGAGCTGTTGGAGGTTAGCGATGCTGCAATGGCCAAGTTTTTCACCATGATGTTGGATGGAACGGCTCGGACCTGGTTGAAGGGATTGCCACCCAATTCTATCGGCTCATGGGTAGAGTTGAAAGCACGGTTCATCAAGAACTTTAAGGACACGTGTAAGCAGCCAATGTCGATTGTGGACCTGACCAATTGCAAGCAAGAGGATGGAGAATCTACAACCCATTGGGTGCGCCGGGTCAAGGAGATAATACATTCATCTGATAAGATGGATGCTAGCTCAGCAGTTTTGATGTTGGAGAAAAATTGCCGCTTTGAACCTCTAAAGCAAAAGTTGGGGCAGCTTAAACGTGACTGTAATGACATGGGGACGTTGATGGCAGCTCTTGTCAAGTATGCCAATTCTGATACCACCAAGGACCCGGTGTTTGATGAAGAAAAGGCAACGAAGGGAAAGAAGAACGGCAATGGCAAGGGTCACCAGCATAACCCGGCGAATCAAGGAGGTAATAAACGTAAGGCTGATGAGTTTGTTGCTAATACTAATGCGCAGGGTGGTAATCAACGGCGCAAGGGCAGGCAACCCCCTCGGGCGGGTCAGCCCCCACCCTTGAGCAGTTGTTGAATGAACCTTTTCCAAAACACGACACCTGGGAGAAACCAGCCACCCACTTGTGGAAGGATTGCACAATAATGAAGGCATTCAAAAATTCAAATGCATTTGATGGGGGTCACGGCCCAGGCGGCGGCTCAGGTGGAGGCGGCTTTCAGGGCCCGGGCGCCGGTTCAAGCGGAGGAGGTTTTCACAGTCAGGGTTATCCTGGTCACCAAGGAGGATATAATCAGCAACACGGCCAAGGGAATCAGCAGCAGCATCAATCCGGCTATCAAAGCAACCCGAAGCAGTTGAGTAGCGGACAGTATCATGTCTTTACTACCAGTTTATGCAAGAGGGACCAGAAACTCCACAAGAGGGCCGTCAATGTCGTTGAGCCGGCAATTCCACGTTATTTACGTTGGTCAGAGCAGCCTATTGTGTGGAGCAGAGAGGATCACCCACCCCGGGTTGATAATCCAGGTCACTTGGCTTTGGTGGTAGCACCTTAGGTTGGTGGGTACAAGTTTACTAAGGTGCTCATGGATGGAGGTAGCAGCATCAACATCCTCTATTATGAGACGTTCCGCCGGATGGGATTGACGGATAAAAATCTTAAACAATCCAACACTGTTTTTCATGGTGTGGTACCTGGTAAATCGGCGTACCCAGTTGGTAAGATCGAGCTGGAAGTAGCCTTTGGGGATGAGTATGACTCCAGAGCAGAAAAATTAACTTTTGAAGTGGTTAAGATCAAAAGCCCATATCATGCTCTGTTTGGGCGGACGGCTTATGCCAAGTTCATGGCTCGGCCATATAACGTATATTTGCAGCTCAAGATGCCGGGTCACAAGGGCACCATTACAGTCCATGGGAGCCGAAAGATAGCCTCGGAATGTGAAGAAGGTGATGCTGCCTATGCTGAATCTGTTTGTGCAATAGAGGAGTTGAAATTCTATAAAGATCATGTTGACCCAGCGGACATGACCTCATTACAGAAACCAACAACAGAGCATGATCCGGAGTTAAAATTCAAATCAGCTGATGACACTAAGATGGTTGACTTTGTGCCTAGCGATTCATCTAAGCAGTTCATCATCAGCGCAAACTTGGATCCAAAATAGGAAAGCGCGCTCATCGAGTTCATCCGTGCGAACCAGGACATCTTTGCATGGAAACCTTCAGACATTCCGGGTGTCCCGAGGGAACTCGCTGAGCACACTCTTAATATCGATCCAAAGTTCAAACCTGTCAGACAGTTTCTCTGGCGGTTCAATGAAGAAAGGCACAAGGCCATCCGAGAAGAGGTGGCCCGGCTCTTGGCAGGCAGGTTCATTGTGGAGGTCTTTAACCCAGAATGGTTAGCTAACCCGGTGCTTGTACTCAAAAAGAATGGCACCTGGCATATGTGTGTGGATTACACAGATTTGAACAAGGCATGTCCGGCTGATCCTTTTGCTCTCCCCCGTATTGATCAGATCATTAATGCTACGGCGGGTTGCGCATGGTTGAGTTTCTTAGATGCTTATTTCGGTTATAATCAGATTAAAATGGCAGTCAAGGATCAAGAGAAGACAGCTTTTATAACTCCTTTTGGGGCTTTCTGCTATGTGTCTATGCCTTTTGGGCTTAAGAGTGCCCAGGAGACTTACCAGTGGTGTGTGCAGAATTGTCTTCACGATCAAATTGGGCGCAATGTTCATGCCTATGTGGATGATATAGTGATAAAATCCAGGGAAGAGGAAACCTTGGTCACAGACCTGAAAGAGACTTTTGATAATCTTCGGGTTTACAAGATGATGCTTAACCCGGCCAAGTGTGTTTTTGGGGTGCCAGCCGACAAGCTCTTGGGTTTTTTGGTGTCTAACCGAGGTATTGAAGCAAACCCGGAAAAAATCAAGGCAATTACATCTCTAGCCAAACCAACATGCGTCAATGATGTTCAGCGACTGGCGGGTCGCGTGGCTGCTTTGAGCCGGTTCATAAGCCGGTTAGGGGAAAAGGCTATGCCTCTATATCAGTTGATGAAGAAAACGGATGTTTTTATTTGGAGCGATGCTGCGAACGTTGCTTTTGAGGATCTGAAGGCACAACTGGCTGAGCCGCCGGTCCTGGCTGCTCCAATTGAGAAAGAGCCGCTATTGTTATACATAGCTGCCAACTCATGAGCAGTTAGTGTGGCTATGGTGGTAGAGCGCAAGGAGACTGGCAAAGAGCATCCGGTTCAGCGGCCGGTTTATTATGTCAGTGAAGTGCTAATTGAGTCCAAGCAACGATATCCACATTGGTAGAAGCTTGTTTATGGGGTATTTGTGGCAAGCCGGAAGCATAAGCATTACTTTTAGGGACATCCAATCACTTTGGTTAGCTCTGCTCCTTTGGGAGACATTATTCAAAACAGAGAAGCCACGGGGTGAGTTGCCAAGTGGGCAATTGAGCTTGGATCTCATGGGTTGAAGTATGTTCCACGTACTGCAATTAAGTCTCAAGCCCTAGTTGACTTCATCAATGACTGGACAGAGATGCAGATGCCGAAAGAGAAGCCAGACAACACATATTGGACTATTTATTTTGATGGATCCAGGCAATTGGAAGGCTCGGGGGCTGGATTTGTATTAACTTCGCCACGCGGTGATAAATTTTGTTATGTGTTACGGTTGATGTTTCCATGCACTAACAACGCAGCAGAGTATGAAGCCTTGCTCCATGGTCTGCGAGTGGCAAACGAGATGAACTTGAGCCGGGTCAGATGTCTTGGTGACTCAGATCTAGTGGCTCAACATGTATCTGGCAAGTGGGATTCCAAAGACCCTCTCATGGCGGCTTATCGCCGAGAGGTCGATGCTGTTGCGGGATATTTTAAAGGTTATCAGGTGGAACACATTGACCGCCGAAAGAACGAAGCGGCTGATGCTTTAAGCCGGCTAGGGTCTCAGCGTAAGCCGGTGCCACCCAACACCTTTTTGGATGTTTTGCATAACCCCTCTGCCAAGTTGCCCACAGAAGAAGATTTAGCTGTTCCTGACCCGGAGGCGTAGTTGGTAGCGGCTCTTCATATCATCCCAGATTGGACGTTGCCATTCTTGGCTTACATGACCCGGGGAGAGTTGCCAGCAGATGAGACCCTGGCTCGGCAGATAACCCGACGATCTAAGTCCATGACGATTTCGGATGGAGAGTTATTTCATCGCAGTGTTTCCAGAGCATTTCAACGATGTGTTTCCCCCGAAGAAGGTCAAGAAATCCTTCGTGAGATCCATGAAGGCGATTGAGGTCATCATGCTAGGTCAAAATCTTTAGTGGCCAAGGCGTTTCGTCATGGTTTTTACTGGTTGACGGCTCATGCTGATGTAGAAGATCTGGTCAGTATATGTGATGGATGTCAAAAATTTGCACGACGAGCGCATGTGTCGGCTCAAGAGCTCCGGATGATTCCAATCATTTGGCCGTTTGCGGTTTGGGGGCTTGACATGGTGGGACCTTTCAAAAGGTCTAAGGATAAAAAGACACATCTCTTAGTGGCAGTTGATAAGTTTACTAAGTGGGTTGAGGCAGAGCCTGTGAGTAAGTGTGATGCAGACACGGCGGTTCAGTTCATGAAAAAGGTAATTTTCCGTTTCGGTTTTCCACACAGTATCATCACAGACAATGGCACTAATCTGTCTCAGGGGGCTATGGAAGTGTTTTGTCAGCGAGAACACATCCGCCTTGATGTTTCTTCTGTAGCTCATCCTCAATCCAATGGTCAAGCTGAGAGAGCCAATCAGGAAATTCTAAAAGGGCTAAAACCCCGGCTTATGGTTCCTTTACAATCAACGCCGGGTTGTTGGGTAGAGGAGTTACCCTTAGTGTTATGGAGGATCAATACTACACCCAACAGGTCTACGGGTTACACACCCTTCTTCATGGTTTGTGGAGCAGAAGCAGTGCTGCCTAGTGACATCCGTCATGACTCGCCCCGTGTGGTGGCTTATGTTGAGGCTAACAATGAAAAAGCCAGACAGGATGCGCTTGACTTATTGGATGAAGAAAGAGACTTAGCAGCGACGTGGTCAGCAATTTATCAGTAGGACCTACGTTGTTGTCACAGCCGCCGGGTCAAGTCCAGGACTTTTCAGGAAGGCGACTTGGTGCTCCGGCTCATCCAGGATCTTTCAGATGCACACAAGTTATCCCCACCTTGGGAAGGACCTTTTGTGGTTAGTAAAAATTTAAACAATGGGTCATACTACCTCATTGACGTTCGAGAGCATGCAGACTCATGTAAGTCGGAAGAAGAGACCCGCCGGCCATGGAACATTGCTCAACTTCGTCCCTATTACACCTGAGCCACCGGCTCTCACTATGTACATACGTTCACGTTGTGTATACTATGATAAGCAATAAAGTAAGACCATCGGTCTCTTTTCTTTTCACAGATTATACGTCTTTATTATTTCTTACTAACAAATGACTATTAAGGAGCTGATCATATTTGAATCAAGTTTAACCTTTTTTGTCCGTCTTATGATCGTATCCGAATGTAACTGCAAATCTCAAGGTCACTTGGGCGCTTCCTGTTCAAACATAGGTCGTATTCGAACCAAAGAGAACATAGCTGTCGTAACCCTCTTGATCGGCTCAAGGCCAAACTCACTTGGGGGCTTCTTGATCGTATCCGAATCATAGCTTAACCCCTTTTGAGTCCGACTTGGATCGTATTCGAATCAGGGTCGTTAAAAACCACTCAAGGTCATTTGGGGGCTTCCTATTCAAACATAGGTCGTATTCGAACCAAAGAGAACGTAGCTGTCGGTACCCTCTTGATCGGCGCAACGCCAAAGCCACTGGGGGCTATATGGTCGTATTCGAACCTTAGCTTAACCCCTTTGGTCCGGTTTACTGATCGTATTCAAATCAGAAACCCCCAGATTTTTGAATATAGATTTAAAATTATGTTTATTATCTATTGCTTGCCTTTTAGCTTTTGTCGTTTGAATATTACAAATAAGATAGCCTGGTTTTCTTCACCGGCTCAATTATTGAACAACACAGCCACCCGGGTTATTCAAACCGGTGGCTCAAGGATCCAAAGGTATGAGCTACTAAGATATGATGATCATTGAGTATTCAAGACGTATTAACATTTCATACATATTGAATCATCAAGTTCACCACCCGGATTATTAAACCCGGTGATCTAAGGCTCAACAAGGACAAGGTATGATTTTTTACTTATACGCGCTTACCAGCTACGTTAGCTCAAAAATTCGTATTATCCTTTCTTTATATTTGTCTCTGTTCTTTATTGAGGTAAATATATTGGCTGTAAAATGCTCCCGTTTGGTTCTAAACCGCCTTGCCAGTCTTTTTCTGGTATTCACAGAAACAGAGTTCAAATATCGCAGAGACAAACATTAAACGATGCATACATTGACATCTGGAAGCAGATTCACATAGAAGTATTTTTATGCACGACGGCATAAGCAAACATGCGGTGTTTTAGCAACTAAAGTTATTACAAGGCTTTATAAGCCTATGAAGATGACCATCCTCCATCCCTCGATGGTTCACCACCTTCTGTTTGCTGAAAGTTAGATTTTGACCAATCAAAGCCGTTCATGGCGACAAATTCGGCTTCGTCGTCAATCTGGCCGACCGGGTCAATTTCCGGGGCAAAGGTGTCTTCTCTCACAGGTGGGATCAGATCTGCTACTTTGTATGAAGGAGTGGCCATCTTCTTATTTTCACTATCAAAACCTGGCTGGTACTTGTCAACGTTGGTGTCATCTCCAAGACTAGTCGCCTGAGGCCGGACTTCACGTACACACGCTATGAAATCATCCTGATCAAATGGAGATCCGTCCTCCTTCATAGTAGGGTAACCTCTGGCTACGTCCGCCGGGTCTAGGTATGGCACCCAAGCCTTGGAGCGGCTTAGGGCAGTCAAAGCTCCGGCTCGTGCACAGGAGCATTTTACTTCTTGGAATCTAGCAGGAAGGATGGACAGCTTCTTCAGGACATTGCTAAGCCAGTTGGGTCCTTGATTTGCAGGAGAGATAGCGGCCAGAGCCCGTTGTCCACCAATGTACAATTGTTCAACCAAGGTGTATACTGCCTTCAGTTTAATCAACAGGTCTTGGCTCAGATTTTTACTTCGCGGACCTGCATATATTTTTAACAGAGTAAGTTGGCGGATCATATTCCGGTTTGGCAAAAATTATACGAAAGGTCAATTCAGGCAGCTTACCAAAGATAGCAGCAACCATCTGAGACACCCGACCCTTCAAACTATTTAGCTCTGTTGAAATTTCTTTCAGAGTTGTTTCGGCTGTCTCAGCTCGTCGGGTCAGGAGTGTTTTTTTTCCCAAACCTTCTCCTTGGTAGCAAAGCTGGTCTTCAAATTTTCTGTTGCAGAAAGGCTCATTTGCAGTTTGGAAGTGGAAGATTTGATTTCGGACTCTTGACTTGCTAGCCGGGTCTTTGCGTCCGATAATTGAGAATTCAATTCAGACAATACATTCTGTGAAACATTCAGATAAGTAAAGACTTGGTTTCAAATTCCAGTATTTAAATTCAAGATTCAAGTCCCAAGTACTTTACGAATAAACCACTTGACACTTGGGGGCTAATGTATGCCAAATCAAATGTTTACGACTCTACCAACATATTTGAAGTCCCAAGTTCTTTACAAAGTAAAAGCACTTGGCACTTGGGGGCTAATGTACGCAGTTCAGCAAGTTTATCAAGGTTAAACCGGAGTGTTAAGTACTTTGCAGATGGTTTTAAAATTCTAAAGTATCGATTCATTAATGATCAAAATAAACCGATCCTTGGGGACTATGGGTGAAGTTTTGTTCTATCAATATCAGGCAAAGATTCAGAGGTAAAAGTCTCGGCCTATATTTTAAGTCTACAGGTTATTCCGTTTCTCTCATAATCTGAAGACTTGGGGGCTGAAGGAATATTGGTAAACCGGAAACAACGTACCTCATACCTCAACTGAAGCTTCTTGACCATCTCGATCTCAGACTCACGACTGGAGTGTACATGACTGAGATAGCCGGATAAGATATCACTGGCATTGAGACGGTCATAGTTGGCAACATCAAAGCGAACCTTCTATCTCTCCAATGCTTCTTGCTTAGCTGTGCACCAAGCCAACACCGTTGGGTTCCCCGGCTCAACAAAGCGGCTCCCAGTAATTTGAACATCTTGAGCACGTGGAGACGGCGGGTCGGTTGAGCTTGACGGTCCAGCTGTAGAAGGATTTATAGTGGCTTCGTCAAGAGACGGCTCCGGAGGATTTGCTTCATTAACAATAGGCGGGTCTTCTGGGGCATTAGTTAATGGAGAAGACGGCCTAGCCGGGTCAGATGCTAGCACTGGCGGGTCTTCCGCCGGTTTGGCTGCCTTCGCTTTCTTGGGTTTAGCCTGGCCGCTAAGAAAAAAATATATTGCATGATTGTCAGCATCAAGATACAATTGATTGAGCCGGAAGAAAAGAGGATTTCGGATTACCCAGGTGCAGTCTTCAAAGCCGGGAATTGTGTTTGAGATGAGTCGCCTGAGGAACGAGACACCTCCTGAAAGAATAAAAGAAAATAGTTAAAAGATACAAGGAGCAGGATTCATTAAAAGAAGTTAAGGACAGTAATATGTAAACCTCATTCGGGCATTTCCGAGGGGTCTGTTGAAGGACGACAGCCGGTTCATCTTCAATCTCAACTTCACGTGGCTTTCATGTTGCTGTTTTTTCAAATGAAAGTTGGGATCCAAGTGAGCTAAGGGGTTAGAAAACCTTACTTTACGGATCACTCGTCGAACTTTGTGTCTTGGTACGGGCTCTGAGTCGGAGGAAATGATAGTTACCTCTGCTTCCCCGGCCTGACTGGCCCCAGTGTCATCCTAGTAAGGATCAGTGTCAATAAGATTGTTAAAAAATTGGCCAAGGGAATCAAGGGCTACCTCCGAGTCAGACGTGTCATCAAGTTTCATTAAATCTTCAACAGTGGCCTTCTTCTTCTTCTTCTTCGTTCTCTGGGTCATCTTCTTGGTGTTCATGGCGGCGGCTTTCGCCTTCTTGGCAACCTCGTGGTCATATTTCACCTTCCAAAAGTCAGAATTGGCCTGCAAAGACAAGAAGAAAGATCAGTGCTAAAGTAGTATAGCTAGGCAAAACACAAAGGAAAAGAGATAAGAATATACTTACTTCTGGTACCGGGTTAAGCTTGCAGAAGGGATTTAAGCCAACAATGATGTAGTCTTCATATTTCCCGTTCACCAAAAGATTTGACATTGAAACAATGTCTTCTTCGGTGAGTTCAGCTGGTCTATGACGAAGAGAGTCGTCCGGGCCTCCACCATATTCATACATCAGTTTTGATCGACGGCTTAATGGAATAACCCGCCATGAAATCCAGCAGCGGGTCAGATCTACTCCGGTTAAACCATTCCCCAACAAAGCGTTGATTTTTCTGATGGATGGAAGCAGCCTCTTGCGTTCAGCAATAGTGAGTTTATCCGGAAGGGTGAATTTGGAGTCAAGACGACTAGGGCAGTAACCCGACAGCGGCTTCTCGTTTGCTGGAGAGATATCCTAACAGTAAAACCAAGTTTGGTTCCAGTCCTTTGGGTGACTTGGTAAAACTATGAGAGGGAAGACAGCACCCTGACGGCGCTGAATTGAGATGCCTCCAAGTTTGAAGCTGGGACCGTTGGTGCATTCCTTCTGCCGGTTCAGATAAAAGTACTCTCTAAACAGCTCTATGGTCGGCTCTTGCTGAAGATACACCTCACAAAGCACTTGGAAATTACAAATATTAGATATGGAATTGGGTCCAAGATCCTGAGGATGGAGTTTGAAAAAATGAAGGACCTCTCTGAAGAATTTTGAACCGGGCGGTGAGAAGCCACGGTTCATATGGTCAGTGAAGACAATCACTTCTCCGTCTTTTGGATTGGGGCGTTCTTCCTCCGGTTCAGGAGCACCATAAGACATGAGATTTTTTGAAGGCAGAAACCCAATGAGGAAGAACTCTTTTAACCGTTCCTCATTTATCGATGAGGGGACCCAGTTACAGACGGTGGGTGTCTTTGATGGCATGATGTGCAAAGAACTGAAAAAGAAATAACAACATGCCGGTTCAGCTTACGGTCAGATATAAAACAAGTAATGGCGGTTTAACTAAGGGCTAATGACATATAGGGAAAAGAAAGCCGGAGCGGTAAGCCGCCATGACTACAGATTTTCTCAAAAAGCAGATTCAGTTAAGTGTTGGCATAAACAAGTTTTACCAAGCTGTCATTATGATTTTGGATCAAATGGCTGTACTGAAAATAAAAATATTTGAGACCTAAATATCTAGTATAGTTGAGTTCGGCAGCTATAACGAAGCATCTATACGGAAAAAAGGGAACTACGGCTATCAAAAATGGACGCCAAACAACTACTGCGCGAGTTATATTTCCTTTTTGGTTCCCTAGAGGCTGCGGAGGAAGAACTACTAGCAAAATTCATGAAGAACGATGAAGAACACCGAAGAATTCGCAAAGCTCTAATGCAGATCTAAAAAGTTTGAGAAGGAGAGACTTACGGATGCGGATTCGCTGCGGAGGTTCGTCGCGTTTCTCTGGACAAGTCAGGTCGATGCAGCGGCCTGAGATGAAGAAGACGAGGAGATCTGCGGTGGCGGTGGCGGCAGAGCTCGAGCGGCAGCGAAGCAGTGGGAGGAGGAAGACGACAGAAGGGGGAGAATGAAAAAGACCTAAGTTGTACCTATTTATAAGGGAGTGCGCGAACAGGCGGGCGTGAAAATCAAGGAGACCCGAATAATGATTATCCAAATAGACGCCTCGATTCTCGGAAGGCATTAAAAAAGATTCATTGGAAGATGACGTCATGAAGGTTTTTCGTGTTTTCAGAAGATGACGTCACGGCGGGTTACAGAAGTTTTCAGACAGAGGATGGATTCCACCTAAGTATTGAAGATTGACAGAGAACAAAGTTCAAAGTCAACCTGGGGCCTAATGTTGGGTATATTGCTACCAGTATGACCCGCCCAGGAGGGGCCGGGTCAGCCCTAATGGCAGGTTACATAAGAAGCCCGATAAACATTCAAGATGATAGTTTACTAAATGTATAGAAGGCCCAAAGGCCTGGGGCCGGCTTAAGGCCTTATATTGTGAACCGCCGTATGTAAGGAAAGACTTGTAAATAAAGGCATGTAAGGGAAGTCACCGAGCTGGACACGATTATGAGCCGGCCGAGACTCTGTAGGCTACCAGGCGGCAACCTGTGTATATAAGGGGACGACCCGGTGGCGGTTTAGGGCAAGAAACAACCAAGTCGATAACCAAGCCGGCGAGTTGAGCCTCTTGGAGATCGAAACCTCAGCAATACCAATCCCAACTAGACGTAGGCTTTTACCTTCATCGTAAGGGGCAGAACTAGTATGAAAACTCTCTCGTGTGTCCTTTGTCCCGATCAACCACTTTAAGCTTCCTAGTGCGATGGCCCTACGACTAAGTCCTTGCTCTAGGACATCTGCCGTGTCAACTCCACGACAGGACCCCTCTGAGCCGCTGAATCGAGCCAGAGTCTTCATGGCTAGCACTCAACCCAGGCAGAATTCTACGGCTGCGGCAGCAATAACCACTGGGTCAGCAGCAGCCGGGTTAGGAGACCCCGCGCGCCCCCGTCTCAGGTACTAATGGACCTCACGGATAAGATGACAGCTCTATTGACTGTTGTGGTTGAGCCGGCGGATAAGGCTCAGCATGACGCGGAGGTGGCACGACTACGTGAAGAGGTGGCACAAGCCAGGGAAAATTTAGCAACAGAAGAGGTCAGGATGGCTGCGGAGCGGGCGGCTTTGGATGCTCGTGCTCGGCAGCTTCAAGCAGAGACTTTCCGGCTCTCGGTGGATCTGAACGCGTCAAATGAGGTCATCAGGAGAAGACACCAGAAAAGTCAGTCATGTCTGCCTCTGACTTACGATCCTAGGAACCTTTTCCATGCACCCAGGGCCGGTCCCAGCAACCCGCCAAAGGCAAACCGGATCACAACACCCGGGACGGGGGCGCCGGTTCAGCCGAGGGCCATGGAACCACCCCGTGTGAATACTTCTCTGCCTCATTACACGCCAGTACCATCGGGTCACTTCTGTAACCCTTTGGAGAATTTAATTTCTGCGTCGGCTCGTCTGGCGGCTGTCCCAATGGAAGGCGACTCTCCAACGGCAATCGAAACACGAAGGGTCAGAGAACTTCTTTAGACAGCCCTGTCACAGCTGGATGCGTACTCTTATAGTCGAGACAGAATCCATTCAACCCCTCGCCCAAGCCGGAGCCCGAGCTATAGTTGGCATATGGACTCAACGGCTATGTCAAGCAATGTCCAACGCCATAACCAACTGCACAGGCATGACCCAGCGCAAGATGGAGCCTTTAACTTGGTGGATCAGGAGAGGATCCGTCAGGAGGCTGAGCGGGCTGTTCAACTGGCAGCTGAGCAGGCAGCTCATCAGGCTTTTCCGGTTTATCCAGCAACCTCTGTTGAGGAAGGAGTGGCCACAAGGACAGGAGGTGTCCCTTTCCTGGTGCCGGCTCAACGTAATGAGCGCTTGCCAAAGGATTTTAAGGGGCCCTGTAAGGTGCCTAATTACACGGCCGACTTGCAGCATGGGGCATGGATTGAAAGTTATGAGATGGCGATGGAGCTATTGGAGGTCAGCGATGTAGCAATGGCTAAATATTTCACTATGATGTTGGATGGAACAGCTCGCACTTCGTTGAAAGGGTTGCCACCCAACTCCATCGGCTCATGGGTGGAGTTAAAAGCTCGGTTCATTCAGAACTTCAAGGACACATGTAAGCAACCTAGGTCAATCATGGACTTGACTAACTGTAAGCAGGAGGAAGGTGAGTCCACGACCCACTGGGTGCGCCGGGTCAAGGAGATAATACATTCATCTGATAAGATGGATGCCGGCTCTGCGGTCTTAATGTTGGAGAAAAATTGCCGTTTTGAACCTCTGAAGCAGAAGCTGGGGCGGCTCAAGCGTGATTGTCATTACATGGGACAGTTGATGGCGGCTCTTGTCAAATATGCTGATTCAGATAGTACCAAGGATCCCGCGTCTGATGAAGAGAAGGTAGGAAAGGGAAAAAAGAACGGCAATGGCAAGGGTCACCAGCATAACCCGTCAAATCAAGGAGGTAATAAACGTAAGGCTGATGAGTTTGTGGCTAACGCCAGTACACAGGGCAACAACCAACGGTGTAAGGGGAGGCCACCTCCTCGGTCAGGCGAGTCAGGTCCCACCCTTGAGCAACTGCTGAATGAACCCTATCCGTGACACGACACCCGGGAGAAGCCAGCTACCCATCTGTGGAAGGACTGTATGATCATGAAGGTGTTTAAAAAATCCAACATGTTCGATGGTAACCACAGACCTGGCGGCGGTTCAGGTGGTGCCGGCTTTCATGTCCCGGGGGCCGGCTCAAGCGGAGGCGGTTTTCACAGCCAGGGCCATCCGGGTAACCAAGGTGGTTATAATCAGCAGCAACATCAGCAGCAGTCCGGGCTTCGGAGTAACCCAAAACAGCTGAACAGTGGGCAGTACCATGTATTTACCACTAGTTTGTGCAAGAGGGACCAGAAACTTCATAAGAGGGTTGTAAACGCTGTTGAGCCGGCAGTTCCACGTTATTTGAGATGGTCAGAATAGCCTATTGTATGGAGTAGGGAGGATCACCCTCCCCGGGTTGATAATCCGGGTCACTTGGCTTTGGTAGTGGCGCCTCAAGTTGGTGGATATAAGTTTACTAAGGTGCTCATGGACGGAGGCAGTAGCATCAACATCCTCTATTATGAGACGTTTCATCGCTTGGGGTTGACTGACAAGAGTCTTAAACAATCCAACACTATTTTTCATGGTGTTGTACCTAGTAAGTCGGCATACCCAGTTGGTAAGATTGAGCTGGAAGTATCCTTTGGGGATTAATATGATTCTAGGGCTGAGAAGTTAAGTTTTGAAGTGGTTAAGATCAAAAGCCCATATCATGCCCCGTTTGGACGGCCGGCTTATGCCAAGTTCATGGCTCGGCCGTGTTATGTGTATCTGCAGCTCAAGATGCCGGGTTATAAAGGCACCATCATAGTACATGGAAGCTGGAAAATAGCCCTGGAATGTGAAGAAGGTGATGTTGCTTATGCCGAGTCTGTTTGTGCAACAGAGGAATTGAAGTTTTATAAAGATAATGTTGACCCGGCAGACATGACGTCTTTTAAAAAGCCAACTACAGAGCATGAACCGGTGTTGAAATTCAAATCAGCTAATGACACCAAGACGGTTGATTTTGTGCCTGGCGACTCATTCAAATAGTTCATTATCAGTGCTAACTTGGATCCAAAATAGGAAAGTGCACTCATCGAGTTCATCCGTGAGAACCGGGACATCTTTGCATGGAAGCCTTCTAACATGCCGGGTGTACCGAGAGAACTCACTGAGCACACTCTCAATATTGATCCAAAGTTTAAGCCGGTCCGGCAATTTCTTTGGCGGTTTAACCAGGAAAGGCGCAAGGCTATCGGAGAAGAGGTGGCCCGGCTCTTGGCGGCCGGGTTCATTGTTGAAGCTTTTCACCCAGAGTGGTTGGCTAACCCGGTGCTTGTGCTTAAAAAGAATGGCACCTGGCGCATGTGTGTGGATTACACATATTTGAACAAAGCTTGTCTGGCTGACCCTTTTGCTCTCCCTCGTATTGATCAAATCATTGATGCTACGGCGGGTTGTGAGCGTTTGAGTTTTTTGGATGCTTACTCTGGTTATCATCAGATCAAGATGGCAGTTAAGGACCAGGATAATACAACTTTCATCACTCCATTTGGAGCCTTCTGCTATGTGTCTATGCCTTTTGGGCTTAAGAGTGCCCAGGCGACTTATCAGTGGTGTGTACAGAATTGCCTTCATAAACAGATTGGACGTAATGTTCATGCTTATGTGGATGACATAGTGGTGAAACCCAGAGAGAAGGAAACCTTGGTAGCTGATCTGAAGGAAACCTTTGATAACCTCCGGGTCTACAAGATGATGCTTAACCTGGCCAAGTGTGTTTTTAGAGTACCAGCTGGTAAGCTCTTGGGTTTTTTGGTGTCAAACAGAAGCATTCAGGCTAACCCGGAGAAAATTAAGGCAATCACATCTTTGGCTAAACCGACGTGCATCAATGACGTTCAGCGGCTGGCGAGCCATGCAGCGGCTTTAAGCCGGTTTATAAGCCAGTTGGGTGAGAAGGCTATGCCATTGTATCAAATGATGAAAAAAGCAGATGACTTTGTTTGGAGTGACGCTGCCAATTCTGCATTTGAGGATCTGAAGAGACAGATCGCTGAGCCACCGGTTCTTGCTGCTCCTGTTAAGAAGGAGCCATTGTTGTTATATGTGGTTGCTAACTCACGTGCTGTCAGTGTGGCTATTGTGGTGGAGCGCAAGGAAATTGGTAAGGAACATCCGGTTCAGCGGCCGCTTTACTATGTCATTGAGGTGCTCATTGAATCTAAGCAAAGGTACCCACATTGGCAGAAGCTTGTTTATGGGGTATTCATGGCAAGCCGGAAGCTCAAGCATTACTTTCAGGGTCACCCTATCACTGTGGTTAGCTCCGCTCCATTAGGATACATTATTCAAAATAGAGAGGCCACAGGACGAGTCACCAAGTGGGCCATTGAACTTGGGTCTCATGGTTTAATGTATGTGCCATGTACTACTATCAAATCTCAAGCGCTTTCATTAACAATTGGACAGAGTCACAGACACCTGAAGAAAAGCCAGACAACACATATTGGACGATTCATTTTGATGGGTCCAGACAGTTGGAAGGCTCGGGGGCTGGAGTTGTTTTAACTTCTCCTCGAGGTGACACGTTTTGTTACGTGTTGCAATTAATGTTTCCTTGTACTAACAATGCAACAGAATATGAGTCCTTGCTCCATGGTATTCGAATGGCTAAAGAGATGAGTTTGATCCGGGTACGGTGCCTTGGCGACTCAGATTTGGTGGCTCAGTAGGTGTCAGGCAAATGGTATTCCAAGGACCCTCTCATGGCGGCTTATCATCGAGAGGTGGACGCTATGTCTGGACACTTCAAGGGGTATCAGGTGGAACACATTGAACGCAGAAAGAATGAAGCGGCGGATGCCTTAAGCCGGTTGGGATCTCAGCGTAAGCCGGTGCCGCCTAACACCTTTTTAGATGTTTTACATAACCCTTCTGTCAAGTTGCCTACAGAGGAAGACTTGGCTGTTCCTGACCCGGAGGCCCAGTTGGTGGCGACTCTTCATGTCATTCCGGATTGGACAGTGCCATATTTGGCTTACATGACCCGGGGCGAGTTGCCAAAGGATGAGACCCTGGCAAGACAGATAACCCAGCGGTCTAAGTCAATGACAATTTCTAATGGTGAATTATATCATCGTAGTGTCACTGGGGCGTTTCAGCGATGTGTCTCTCCCGAAGAAGGTCAAGAGATTCTTCGTGGGATCCATAAGGGAGATTGTGGCCATCATGCCAGCTCAAAATCTCTAGTGGCCATAGCTTTTCGTCATGGCTTTTACTGGTTAACGGCTCATGCTCATGTAGAGGATCTGGTCAGTAGGTGCGATGGATGTCAAAAGTTCGCACGACGAGCACATGTACCGGCTCAAGAACTGCGGATGATTCCAATCACTTGGCCGTTTGCGGTTTGGGGGCTTGATATGGTTGGACCTTTCAAAAGATCTCGGGATAAAAAGACACATCTTTTGGTGGCAGTTGACAAATTCACAAAATGGGTTGAGGCAGAGCCAGTCATCAAGTGTGATGCAGCCACGGCGGTTTAGTTCATGAAAAAGGTGATCTTTCGCTTTGGTTTTCCACACAGCATTATAATGGACAATGGCACTAATCTGTCCAAAGGTGATATGGAGGAGTTTTGTCAACGTGAGCGTATCCGGCTTGATTTTTCGTCAGTAGCTCACCCCCAATCTAATGGTCAAGCTGAGAGAGCAAATCAGGAAATCTTAAAAGGTCTCAAGCCCCGGCTTATGGTTCCCTTACAACGGACGCCGGGTTGTTGGGTAGAGGAATTACCCTCGGTGCTGTGGAGTATCAATACCACTCCTAACAGGTCTACAGGTTATACACCTTTCTTCATCGTTTATGGAGCAGAAGCAGTGTTGCCTAGTGACATCCGTCATGACTCGCCTCGCATGGTGGCTTACGTTGAAGCTGATAATGAACAAGCCCGACAGGATGCACTTGACTTGTAAGATGAGGAGAGATATTTGGCGGCGGATCGATCAGCAATTTATCAACAGGACCTGCGCCGTTATGACAGCCGCCGGGTTAAGTCCAGGACCTTTCAAGAAGGTGACCTGGTGCTCTGGCTCATCCAAGATCTGTCTGATGCACACAAACTATCCCCGCCTTGGGAAGGACCCTTTGTGGTCAGCAAGAACTTAAACAACAGGTCATATTACCTCATTAACGTTCGAGAGCACAAAGACTCACGTAAGTCGGAGGAGGAGACCCACCGGCCGTGGAACATTGCTCAGCTTGACCCATACTATACTTAAGCCACCGGCTCTCGTCATGTACTTACTTTGACGTTGTATATATTATGATAAGTAATAAAGTAGGACCTCTGTCCTTTTCCCTTTCAATGATCATATATCTTTATTATTTTCATTATTTAAAATGACCAAAAGGGGGCCGATCGTATCCGAATCTAGCTTAACCCTTTTGGTATGGCTCATGATCGTATTCGAATCTAGCTGTAAACCTCATGGTCACTTGGGGGCTTCCTGTTTGAACATAGGTCGTATTCGAACCAAAGAGAACATAGCTGTCGTAACCCTCTTGATTGGCTCAAAGCCAAACTCACTAGGGGGCTTCTTGATCGTATCCGAATCATATCTTAACCCCTTTTGGGTCCAACTTGGATCATATTCGAATCAGGGTCGTTAAAAACCTCTCAAGGTCATTTGGGGGCTTCCTGTTCAAACAAAGGTCGTATTCGAACCAAAGAGAACATAGCTGTCGGTACCTTCGTCGGCGCAACGCCAAAGCCACTGGGGGCTATATGATCATATTCGAATCTCAGCTTAACCCCTTTTGTCCGGTCTACTGATCGTATTCAAATCAGAAGCCTCCAATTTTTATTTCAATGTTTTGATTTAC
Source organism: Triticum urartu (assembly GCF_056163025.1). Classification (NCBI taxonomy): domain Eukaryota; kingdom Viridiplantae; phylum Streptophyta; class Magnoliopsida; order Poales; family Poaceae; genus Triticum; species Triticum urartu. The sequence goes on along the minus strand of NC_141875.1, from coordinate 105,265,158 downwards.
ATTGTCTGAAGCCTAGTGTTTTGTCTTACTGTTTTTTATCATCTCAAATCTAACTGTCAGTATGGTTTCAAATTAAACCGGCTCGGTTATTTGACAATGAGTTGCCAAGGCATAACAGTCATAAGACATATGGAAGTATTGACTTCTACAAAAGATTGGGTTATCGACCTCATCATCCGGGTCATGTAAACCGGTAGTCCAGATTCAAAGAACACAACTTTTTCATTTTTTACAGGAATAGAGTTAAAACATTGCAGATGTAATGATGGATGTGCTGCATATATATATTGACAACATTGGCAAAGAGTCATATGCAACATTTTATGCACGATGGCATAGGCAAAACATGCAGTTTTCAAACTAATCTATTACAAGGCTTTGAGAGCCCAAAAGATGGTTATGACTCTCCCCTCGCCGGTTCACCTCCCTCTACTTGTTGGAAGCTGGGATTGGACCAGTCAAAGCCGTTCAGAGCAATGAACTCCGCTTCATCGTGAATCAGGCCGACTAGGTTGAATTCCGGGGCAAAAGTGTGTTGGCGAACCGGCGGGATAAGATCTGTCACCTTATAAGAGGGAGTCGCCATCTTCTTATTCTCCATATCAAAACCTGGCTGATATTTGTCGATGTTGGTGTCCTCTCCAAGAATGGTAGCTTGAGGACGAACTCCCCTCACACAAGCAATAAAGTCATCTTGCTCAAATGGAGTCCCATCTTCCTTCACGGTAGGGTACCCCTTAGCCACGTCCACCGGGTCTAAATCCGGCACCCAGGCTTTGGAGCAGCTCAGGGCAGTCAGGGCTCAGGCTCTGGCATAGGATCGTTTGACCTCTTGAAACCTGGCGGGTAAGATCGATTACTTCTTCAAAACATCACTCAAACGGTTGGGTCCTTGGTTGGCAGGAGAGATAGCAGCAAGCGCCCATTGAGCCCCCGTATAAAGTTGTTCCACCAAGGTATAAACCGCCTTCAGTTTTGTCACAGTATCCTGGCTCGGGTTGTTACTCCGCGGACCTGTAAGTATTTTAACAAAGGTTAAGCAGGCGGTTTACATTCTTGGTAAAAATAGAGTATAAGTGACTTATGCAAATAACTCACCGAAGATGGCGGAAACCATTTGAGACACACGGTTTTTTAAACCGGTGAGCTCTGTAGTAGCCTCCACAAGAGCCGCCTCAGTTGTCTCAGTGCGTTGAATCAGCAGCGTCTTTTCTTCGGCCCAGGATTTCCTTTTTGCAGCTAAGCTAGTCTTCAATTTCTCAGATTCAGAGAGGCTCAATTGGAGTTTAGAGTCAGTGGTCTTTATCTCTGTCTCCTGCTCCTCCAGCCGGGTCTTGTCATCCGTCAATTGAGAGCCCAATTCAGATAGGGCGTTCTACAAAACATTCATAGGTGTGTCAAGACTTAAACTAAAAGTTATAAGGGTTCAAGTCTCAAGTACTTTGCACCGCAATACCACTTGACACTTGGGGGCTAATGTTTGCCAAAGCAATTTTTATGACTTTTATATATTTCAAGTCCCAAGGGTTTTACAAAGTAACAACGCTTGGCACTTGGGGGCTAATGCATGATATTCAGAAAGTTTTTCAAGATTGAGCCGGATCACAATACTTATTGGGACTAGTAAAAGACAGTTATGCAATTAAGTACCAGTCCATTTATGATAAATTGAGCCAGCCCTTGGGGACTACAGGTGAAGTTTACGCTACTTTATTGGACTTTCAGAAAACCTAGAGACAAAGTATCAACTTATATCATAAAGTCTACAGATCATTCAAGTTCATCATCTGAAGACTTGGGGGCTGGCAGAGTATAAGTAAACCGGAGAACATACCTCATATTTTAGCTGCAATTGTTTGACCATCTCAATTTCTGAGTCACGGCTGGAGTGCACATGATTGAGATAGCCAAACAGTACATCATTGACATCGAGGTGAGCGTAATGGGAGATATCAAACCACACTTTTTCTTCTCTAAAGCCTCATGCTTAGCAGTATGCCGGGCTAATACAGTGGGGTTCCCCGGTTTAACAGACCGGCTACCGGTAATCAAAACGTCAGTATCAAAAGTTGTTGGTGGGTTTGCTGAGCTAGATGGTTCAGTAATGGTCGGATTAAGGGCGGCCTCATCGGCTAATAACTCAGGAGGGTCCAATTGAGTATGAACAGTCGGCTCTTCTGGTTCTTCAGTTTGAGAGGGAGAAGTTGGCATGGCCGGCTCAGGTGCAGGGATCTTTCGGGTTTTCTCTCGGCTTAATCACCTTGGCCTTATTGGATTTGGCTTGACCACTAAGAAAGATTTTATGAGACAGTTAGTATAATAATGCAGTTTTTAAAAGATGCAGAAGAAAGATGATTGTCCTTACCCAGGGGCAGTCTTGAAAGCCGGAAATTGAATTTGTGATGAATTGCTAGAAGAGCAAGAAACCTCCTGCAAAGGTAAAATAAAGTTAGTGATGCAAGGGAATAGATCCATTAATGGAAGCAAAAGACAAAGATGAAAGAAAACTCATTCTGGCGTTTTCGAGGAGTTTGTTATAAATCAGAATGTGGTTCATCGTCGTCATTAGTCCGGGCCTGACGGCGGCTCTCATGTTCCTGCTTTTTCAAAAGAAAATGAGGGTCCAGATAAGCCAAAGGGTGCGAAAACCTTACTTTCCGGGTAACCAGTCAAAGTTTCTGTCTTGGCAAAGGGGCTGAGTCGGAGGAAATAGTTAGCTCTTCTTCCACGGCCTGGCTGGCCCCTGTGTCGTCCTGGCAATAGTCAGTGTCAGTAAGGTAGTTAAAAAACTGGCCAAGGGAGTCAAGGGCTACCTCCGACTCAGAAGCATCATCCAGCTGGAACATGTCAGATGCAGTCTTCTTCTTCTTGGGCTTCCGGGTCGTTCTCCTGGCGGCTATGGCAGCGGCTCTAGCCTTCTTGGCAGCTTCATGATCATACTTGGCCTTCCAGAAGTCAGATTTGGCCTGTAAACAAATAAACAGGTTAAAAGGTCATGCCAGTATTTAAACTACGGAGGAAAACACAAAAAGAGAAAGAGGTCAGGGGTTTTCACCTCTGGTGCCGGGTTAAGTTTGCAGAAGAGATTTAACCCAACCTTACTGCAGTCCTCATATTTGTCATTCACAAGGATGGTTGACATTGCAACAATGTCTTCTTCAGTCAATTGAATAGAGCTATAACGCAGAGAGTCATCTGGGCCTCCGCCATATTCATACATTAACTTGGATCAGCGGCTTAGAGGGATGACCCGCCATGAGATCCAGCAACGGATCAAGTCAACTCCGGTTAAGCCATTTCCCAATAAAGCTTGAACCCTTTTGATAGATGGGATAAGCTTCTTGCGTTCAGCAGTAGTAAGCTTGTCAGGAAGCACGAACTTGGAATCAAGACGCTCTACATGATAACCCGACAATGGTTTTTCGTCAGCTGGTGATGTATCTTGGCAGTAGAACCAAGTTTGGTTCCAGTCTTTGTGATGGCTTGGTAAGACCACTAAAGGAAAAACGGCACCTTGTCGGCATTGAATTGAAATTCCGCCAAGTTCCAAGCTAAGGCCGCTGGTACACTCATTCTGGCGGTTCAAGTAAAAGTACTCTTTGAAGAGTTCCACAGTCGGTTTTTCTTGAAGACATACCTCACAAAGAACTTGAAAATTGCAGATATTCGATATAGAGTTGGGTCCAATGTCTCGTGGATGAAGCTTGAAAAAATGCAGAACGTCTCGGAAGAACTTTGATCCAGGTGGTGAGAAGCCGCGGTTCATGTGATCAGTGAAAATGATAACTTCACCTTCTTTGGGCCGAGGCCGTTCTTCGTCCGGGTTAGGAGCACGATAAGATATAATGTTTTTCTTTGGCAAAAATCCTATGGTGACAAATTCCTTCAAGGTATCCTCAGTAACTATGGAAGGGACCCAGTTGCACACTGTTGGCGCTTTGGACGGCATGATGTAACATCCCAAATTTTCAATTTGGAATGTTATACATTAGATCATCAATGCATATCATATTTTATTTGCTTTTGGTTTTGATCCTAGAAAATTCTACGCAACTCAAGGACCCACGGAGAGAGTTGGGGATTTCGTTATTTTCATATTTGAGTTTTCTCAAATTTTGAGAATAGGATCATTTGATTTTATTTATTTTATCATCAATTATTTTTATTACAAAAATATGAGAGAGGGAATAAAATGACTTTCCCAAAATAAAGACATATTGAGGATTTAATAATAAAATCAACTAAGATTTTATTTCGGAGTTTTTCATTATTTTATTTGAATTTAGGAAAAATGTGCGTTTTTCAAAATTGCATTTAGGACCCAAATAAATGTTCACCTTGTGCGGCTTGATTTTAGAAGGCCGGGAAAATTTATTTCGGGATTTTTGGAGTCCGTTTAGTATTTCTTTTTATTTTTCTTCCGTGCGTAATTATTTAAAAACAATCGAACCGACCTAATGGGCCGTGTCCGGCCCGGACTCTGGCCCGACTAGGCTTTATAAGCCGGGGGAGGAGGCCCAGCCGAAACCCAAAGCCGCCGCCCTCGAACCCCGTGTCGTCGCCGCCGCCGGACGCCGTCGCCTCGCCGCCGCACGCCGCCCGAGGTCGCCTCGAAATCCGCGGTGTTTTTTTTTTTTTCGAAAAACCGTCGGTTTTTACTTTTGTTTTTTTAAATAGATCGGTTTTTTTCCGATTTATTTAATTAGCGAGCGTTCGTCCGTTCGTTCGTTCTAGCGAACGTTCGTCGTTTTTCTTTTTCTCGGATTAAATCCGCGATTTTCTGATCGCGATTCCTGATCCGATTTTTCGTTTTAGTATAACTTTTCGCCCGTTTATCGGAATCAGGTGATTCAAGCGCCTGGAGTTTCGTCTCGAAACCCTCTATCTGTTTAACCAAATTAAACAAGTTTTTGCTACTGTAAAAATTGCCTTAGATCCAGATTAGTAGAACGAAGTTGTTTTCTTTCGTCGTTTGACTTTCATTGCTTCGTTCGATTTGATTCTTTTTGCAAACCGGAGTTCTTAAGTTGAACCTTCTGGTTAGATCTTTTATTGGACTTTTACCTGTGCATTAGATGAGTACTTATTGTATGCTTGTTTGTTTGTCTACGATAGAATAACCGGAGTGCGCCGCCTGTTACTTCGAATCTCTAGGTTTCGCGCATCATCAGCAAGGCAAGTAACACTTTGATCATACCTTTTCTACTACCCAGTTTTATTGCATTAGATCACTCCTCATACATTGCATGATTAGGATCTAATTAAATTGTGGGATGGAAAGTAGTAGAGGTAGTACCTATTACATGTTTACTATCAAACCTTTGGGAGTTACTTCTACGTTTGCTTATTGCTATGCTATGCTAGTAGACGTGGATTGGGTGAGTGATATCCATGACAGATGTGAGCATTGTTAATTAATGGTTTATCTAAGGTGGCAACATAAACACACATCTGGGTGGATTGAGGCACCTGGGTAATCCAGGACTTGCTTGTTTTCTTTTGGACCGCCACCCAGGCTCAAAGGGATCATGAGATTATTCATGCTAGAAACTTCCGTGTGCAGCCACAAGCTATTATGGGCTCTAGCATAGTTTCCTAAGTCGTGCGAACTCTTACAGTGGTAGACTAGCAGATGTAGGGGATGTAGGTGGTACGGTCTACCCGATCGTAAGGTCCGAGCGCTTCTGAAAGACTATGTCTCGGTCATCCATTTTCTCAAACACCATGTAGTGCGAGAAACCAAACGGAGGCGATCGAGTCTTGTGGGGAAAAGTGTGCAAACCTCTGCAGAGTGTATTAAACTAATAATGATTAGCCGTGTCCCCGGTTATGGACATCTTGAGTATCTAGTACCTGGATTATCATGTGAATCTCAACATGTTACTCTAAATTAAGTTTGTTGGGTTTTGTTAATGATGATGCTTAATTGGGATTGAGAATGCTGTCAACCATTCTCAATGTTTAACAACTACCATGATAGTTAAATAAATTTATTCCTTTGCAGTAGGGAAAAATTGGCTTTACGCAAAACTGTAACCATAGAGCTTTCCACCAGCCAAATATGCATATAGTATAGCTGTTTCATTCCATTACTCTCTATGTGTTACCTTGCCAGCATATTCCATGTGCTGACCCGTTTCGGGCTGCAACGTTAATGTTGCAGACTTTTCAGACGATGATTAAGGAGTTTTTAGGTCGTGGTTCTATACTCAGTGATGCCGTTGGAGTTGATGGACTCACTTATCTTCCAAGCCTTCCGCTGTTATCATTATTAGATGGCCTTAAGCCATATTTATTGTAATAAGTTCTCTTTTGAGACACTCGATGTAATAAGTGTGTGATTGCTACTCTGCTATAAATCCTCCGAGTACTGTGTGGTGTCAGCATTACTGATCCAGGGATGACACCGGAGCACAGAGATTAGACTGTTTGAGATCTGGTCGCTACAGAGATGGTATCAGAGCACACACTGACTGTAGGACATGACCACTAAGCGAAAGACCTAGATCACTATTCACTCTCTTCTCTTCTGACTCCTCATCTTTTCTATTCTTTTAGGATGACGGATGCAAGGAACAAGTTCACACAACCGGATGAAGATACACCCTTTGGACGTCACTTGAAGGAAGTCACTAGATACCTGACCATAGGAGTACCAAGCTTCACCGGAACCTACAACACCACATTACCTGAAGAAGAGCGCTGGATGATTCAAGTTCAAGTTCTAGGAAGGACGTTCATGCCAGTCACTGAGCCCATAGAGTTTTCTTTTGATGCACCAACTTGGAATCTAGGGAAGAGCATGGCAGCTCACATTGCCATGGGACGCATTGGAGAAGTCTATCGCAAGGATCTCAAGGATACTATCTACCAAATTTGTGGACGCCGAGATGAGCACTGGGAGATGATCAGCACCAGAAAGGATAGACCCATTGCAGCTTTTATCCAGGAGTTAAACCAGCACATTCGACGACAGGAGAATCAGATGTACGCCGACATGATAGACCTGAAGAAGGCAAGGACAAGGATCAAGGAACTGGAGGAAGAACTCAAGGCTACACATGAAGATTATGAAGAGGAAATTGAAGTATTAGTGGATAAGAATGCCGACCTAACAATGAAGATCAGGATATTTATGGGAGGCCCTACACCAGTAGATGAAGACGAAGAACCCAAGGAGATTAGCCTGGAAGATTACATCATCATCGACGACACCGACTCGGATCCAGACGATAGCGATGATGACTATATTGATGAAGCTGGAGCAGATATCATGGAGTCTGCAACCGAAGAATATTTCTAGTAGACCACCTCATAAGTAGTAGTAGTCCACCATGTAAATATAGTAGTCCGAGCACTTTGCGATAGTTAGATCGATTGTATGCCTTGTTTGATTGAATGAAGTGAATTGTTTGATTTTGTCTCATGTGCATATGGGTAGTGTTTTCTCTTTAGACCCCCTCTATTCTTACATCTCATCTTTTCTAAACCCTCAGATGCCTCTGAGCCGTGACCCCGGATTTACCTTTCCACCGGAGCTCACCCAGTTGATCCAGCGGTAGAACACATTGATGCAGTTGCTAGTCCAGAATCAGAACCAGGGGAACAACAACAACCCACCACCACCACCACCACCACCTGTTGACCACTTAGCCCGTTTTCTTAGGCTGAATCCGCCGGTGTTTTCCAGTAGCACCGAGCCGATAGTAGCAGATGATTGGCTCTGCAAGACAGCTAGAGAGTTGACCACAGTAGGATGCACAGATGCGGAGAAGGTGAAGTTTGCCGCATGTCAGCTTGAAGGACCCGCAGCATCATGGTGGGAAAATTTCACAGCCACTTTCCCTGTCGACACTGTCACATGGGACCAGTTTCAGCAGGCTTTTCGCACTGCCCACATTTCAGCAGGAGCTATGGCCATGAAGAAGCGTGAGTTTCGCAACTTACACCAAGGAGGACGGACAGTTGGCCAGTATGTGGAGGACTTTAGTAAGTTAGCACGTTATACCCCAGATGACGTTGCTACGGATGCATCTAAGCAGGAGAAGTTTCTGGAAGGACTGAATGATGAGTTGAGCATGCAGTTGATGGTAGCAACCTTCAACAACTACTAGGAGTTGGTAGATCGTGCTCTTATGATTGAAGGGAAGCAACAGCAAATTGAAAATCGCAAGAGGAAGTATGGACAAGGGAAGTACAATTCAGGAGCTCAGCAGAAGCCACGTTTTACCCCTAGATCGGGAGGACATTTTCAACATACTCATGGAGGAGGTAGCTCGCACAATCTCAATGGCACCAAGAATGGTAATGGGAATGGAGGAAGCAATGGCCAGAATCGCACCAACCCATCAACCCCAGCCAAGAAAGACCTGAGCCAAGTCACTTGCTTTAAGTGTTCGAACACCGGGCATTATGCCAATGAATGTCCTGAATTACAAAATGGAAATAGCAATGGAAGCTCTGGGAAGAAGCCGAACCCTTTCAATAGGGGACACGTGAACCACGTTAGCGTGGAGGAGGTTGAAGCTCAACCTGATGCAGTAATAGGTAAGTTTTTGGTTAAGTCATTTTCTGCACTCGTTCTTTTTGATACTGGTGCATCGCATTCATATATCTCAAGGGGATTTGTGGATAAGTATAACCTGTCAACCCAAGCCCTTAGGTCACCCATGTTAGTAACCTCGCCTGGAGCAGAATATATGGCTAGTCGATGCTGTGATCGGTTACCATTAAGGATTGGTAACTATGTTTTTCCCTCAGACCTAATAGTATTGGAATCCCAAGGATTGGATGTGATATTAGGCATGGATTGGTTACCAAAGTATGAAGGGAATATTGAATGTGCTAGTAAGTCAATTTTGCTTACCACACCAGAAGGGAGAAGGATCAAGTATGTATCCCAACATGTGCCAAAGAGGACTCAAGTAAATTGCTTAACTGGAGTTGTGCAGGAGGAAGTACCAGTGGTAAGGGATTTCCCTGATGTATTTCTAGAAGAGTTGCCAGGCATGCCACCGGATAGAGATATTGAGTTTTTGATTGAGCTTTTGCTAGGCACAGGGCCAATATCAAAGAGACCATACAGGATGCCTGCAAAGGATTTGGTGGAAATTAAGAAGCAGATTAAAGAGTTACTGGATAAAGGTTATATTCACCCAAGTTCTTCTCCTTGGGGATTGCCAGTACTTCTAGTGGAGAAAAAGGATGGATCGTTAAGGATGGTTGTGGATTATCGAGGATTGAATGAAGTAACCATCAAGAACAAGTACCCACTACCGATGATCAATGATCTGTTTGATCGATTGCAAGGAGCTAAGGTATTTTCCAAGATCGATCTGCGATCAGGATACCACCAGTTGAAGATTCGGGAACAGGATATTCCTAAGACAGCTTTTACCACCAGGTATGGGCTGTACGAGTATACCGTTATGTCATTTGGTCTGACTAACGCTCCGGCATATTTTATGAACATGATGAACAAAGTGTTTATGGAATTTTTGGATAAGTTCGTCGTAGTGTTCATTGATGATATCCTAGTTTACTCATAGAATGAAGAGGAACATAAGGAACATTTGCGTTTGGTTCTTGGAAAGCTCAGAGAACATCAATTATATGCCAAGTTTAGCAAATGTGAATTTTGGTTGAAGGAAGTAGGATTCCTCGGACACGTTATATCTGGAGAAGGTATAGCAGTTGATCCCACTAAAGTTGATACCGTGACCAAGTGGGAAGCACCAACCACCGTGGGAGAGATCCGGAGTTTTCTTGGACTCGCAGGATACTACCGGAGATTTATTGAGAATTTCTCAAAGATTGCGAAGCCTATGACTGAGTTGTTGAAGAAATATACCAAGTTCATATGGACGGAGGAATGTGAGGCTAGTTTCCAGGAGCTGAAGAAACGTTTGGTTACCTCACCAGTGTTGATTTTGCCAGATCAGACCAAGGATTATGAGGTGTATGGCGACGCTTCACGTCGAGGACTTGGAGCAGTACTTATGCAGGAAGGGAGAGTTGTTTCATATGCCTCAAGATAGCTTAAGCCTCATGAGTTGAATTATGCTACGCATGACTTGGAGTTAGCAGCCGTAGTGCATGCATTGAAGACTTGGAGACATTTTCTGATTGGAAACCATTGCGAGGTGTATACGTATCATAAGAGTTTGAAGTATATTTTCACCCAGAAGGAGTTGAATCTCAGACAAAGGAGATGGTTGGAGCTCATCAAGGATTATGATATGAAAATTGCATTATCATTCCGGGAAGGCTAATGTAGTAGCTGACGCATTAAGCCGTAAGAGCCATGTCAATACATTAATGACGGGAGAAATCCCAAGGGAGTTAGCCAAAAATCTTCGAGAGTAATGCTTAGAAATAGTCCCGAGAGGCTATGTAGTAGCATTGGAGATTCAGTCTACATTGATGGATAAAATCAGAGAAGCCCAAAGGACTGACAAGGTGATTGCTTCTATTAAGGAGAAACTTAGCAAGGGAAAGGCTAAGGGATTTCGTGAGGATGAGCACGATACCCTATGGTTTGAAGACCGTGTTTATGTGCCCAATGACCCAGAGATCAGGAAGTTGATTCTGCAAGAGGCACACGATTCACCATATTCGATTCACCCAGGAAATACCAAGATGTATTTGGATTTGAAGGATATTTTCTGGTGGACCGGAATGAAGAAGGATATTGCGGAGTACGTAGTAGTTTGTGATGTATGTCAGAGAGTAAAGGCAGAACATCAGAAGTCAGCAGGATTATTACAACCATTGCCGATACCCAAATGGAAGTGGGATAAGTTAGGCATGGATTTTATTACGGGATTGCCCAGGACTTGTTTAGGCTATGACTCAATTTGGGTTGTAGTCGATCGGTTGACGAAAGTAGCTCATTTCATCCCGGTAAAGACCACTTACACTAGTGCTAAGTTGGCAAGGATATACATGACCAGGATCGTATGTCTGCATGGAGTTCCGAGGAGTATTGTATCAGATAGAGGAACCCAGTTTACCTCAAAGTTCTGGAAGCAGTTGCATGAAACTTTGGGTACTAGGCTAGAACTCAGTACAACTTTTCATCCACAGACAGATGGACAGACAGAGAGAGTCAATTGGAGGATATGCTGAGAGGTGCGCTAGATTATGGATCTAGTTGGGATGAAAATTTGCCATATGCAGAGTTCTCTTACAACAACAGTTACCAAACCAGTTTAAAGATGGCCCCTTTTGAAGCCTTGTACAGAAGGAGGTGCAGGACACCGTTGTCATGGGACGAAGTTGGAGACCGCCAGTTTTTTGGACCTGACTTGATTAAAGAGTCTGAACAGAAGGTGAAATTGATTCGCGATAGGCTCAAGATAGCCCAGTACAGATAGAAGAGTTATGCAGATTCTAAACGCAAGGAGACAGTTTACGAAGTTGGAGATAGAGCTTATCTTCGAGTATCACCACTTCGGGGAACAAAGCGTTTTGGGGTTAAAGGAAAGTTAGCGCCATGATTTGTAGGACCATATCGAGTTTTGGAGCGTATGGGAGAAGTGGCCTACAAGTTGGAATTGCCCGAAGAATTGTCAGGAGTTCATGATGTGTTCCACGTTTCTTAGTTAAAGAAGTGCCACGCGGAGATGGCTGATACCCTTGAGAGATACAGTGCCACTGGAAACAATCCAATTTGATAACGATTTGACCTATGAGGAGAAACCAATTAAGATTCTCGAGTTTGCCAGTCGAGTCACTTGCAGCAAGGTTATCAAGTTTTGCAAAGTTCAGTGGAGCCACCACACGGAGGACGAAGCCACCTAGGAACGAGAGGAAGATTTGCTGGGGGACCACCCTCACCTATTTTCTAGCCAACCCGAATCTCGAGGGCGAGATTCATCTTAAGGGGGGTAGGTTTGTAACATCCCAAAATATCAATTTGGAATGTTATACATTAGATCATCAATGCATATCATATTTTATTTGCTTTTGGTTTTGATCCTAGAAAATTCTACGCAACTCAAGGACCCACGGAGAGAGTTGGGGATTTCGTTATTTTCATATTTGAGTTTTCTCAAATTTTGAGAATATGATCATTTGATTTTATTTATTTTATCATCAATTATTTCTATTACAAAAATATGAGAGAGGGAATAAAATGACTTTCCAAAAATAAAGAAATATTGAGGATTTAATAATAAAATCAAATAAGATTTTATTTCGGAGTTTTTCGTTATTTTATTTGAATTTAGGAAAATCTGCGTTTTTCAAAATTGCATTTAGGCCCCAAATAAATGTTCACCTTGTGCGGCTTGATTTTAGAAGCCCGGGAAAATTTATTTCGGGATTTTTGGAGTCCGTTTAGTATTTCTTTTTATTTTTCTTCCGCGCGTAATTATTTAAAAAAATTCGAACCGACCTAACGGGCCGTGTCCGTCCCGGACTCTGGCCCGACTAGGCTTTATAAGCCGGGGGAGGAGGCCCAGCCGAAACCCTAAGCCGCCACCCTCGAACCCCACGCCGCCTCCGCCTGCTAGCGCCGCCGCCGCCGCACGCCGCCCAAGGTCGCCTCGAAATCCGTGCCATTTTTTTAATTTTTTCGAAAAACCGTCAGTTTTTCATCGGTTTTTAGTTTCGGTTTTTTTAAATAGATCGGTTTTTTCCGATTTATTTAATTAGCGAGCGTTTGTCCGTTCGTTCGTTCTAGCGAACGTTCGTCGTTTTTCTTTTTCTCGGATTAAATCCGCGATTTTCTGATCGCGATTCCTGATCCGATTTTCGTTTTAGTATAACTTTTTGCTTGTTTATCGGAATCAGGCGATTCAAGCGCCTGGAGTTTCGTCTCGAAACCCTCTATCCATTTAACCAACTTAAACAAGTTTTTGCTACTATAAAAATTGTCTTAGATCCAGATTAGTAGAACGAAGTTGTTTTGTTTCGCCGTTTGACTTTCGTTGCTTCGTTCGATTTGATTCTTTTTGCAAACCAGAGTTCTTAAGTTGAACCTTCTGGTTAGATCTTTTATTTGACTTTTACCTGTGCATTAGATGAGTACTTATTGTATGCTTGTTTGTTTGTCTGCGATAGAATACCCGGAGTGCGCCGCTTGTTACTTCGAATCTCTAGGTTTCGCGGATCATCAGCAAGGCAAGTAACACTTTGATCATACCTTTTCTACTACCCAGTTTTATTGCATTAGATCAATCCTCATACATTGCATGATTAGGATATAATTAAATTGTGGGATGGGAAGTAGTAGAGGTAGTACCTATTACATGTTTACTATCAAACCTTTGGGAGTTACTTCTACGTTTGCTTATTGCTATGCTATGCTAGTAGACGTGGATTGGGTGAGTGATATCCATGACAGATGTGAGTATTGTTAATTAATGGTTTATCTAAGGTGGCAACATAAACACACATCTGGGTGGATTGAGGCACCTGGGTAATCCAGGACTTGCCTGTTTTGTTTTGGACCGCCACCCAGGCTCAAATGGATCATGAGATTATTCATGCTAGAAACATCCGTGTGCAGCCACAAGCTATTATGGGCTCTAGCATAGTTGACTAAGTCGTGCGAACTCTTACAGTGGTAGACTAGCAGATGTAGGGGATGTAGGTGGTGCGGTCTACCCGATCGTAAGGTGCGAGCGCTTCTGAAAGACTATGTCTCAGTCATCCGTTTTCTCAAACACCATGTAGTGCGAGAAACCAAACGGAGGCGATCGAGTCTTGTGGGGAAAAGTGCGCAAACCTCTGCAGAGTGTATTAAACTAATCATGATTAGCCGTGTCCCTGGTTATGGACATCTTGAGTATCTAGTACCTGGATTATCATGTGAATCTCAACATGTTACTCTAAATTAAGTTTGTTGGGTTTTGTTAATGATGATGCTTAATTGGGATTGAGAATGCTGTCAACCATTCTCAATGTTTAACAACTACCATGATAGTTAAATAAATTTATTCCTTTGTAGTAGGGAAAAATTGGCTTTACGCAAAACTGTAACCATAGAGCTTTCCACCAGCCAAATATGCATATAGTATAGCTGTTTCATTCCATTACTCCTTATGTGTTACCTTGCTAGCATATTCCATATGCTGACCCATTTCGGGCTGCAACGTTAATGTTGCAGACTTTTCAGACGATGATTAAGGAGTTTTTAGGTCGTGGTTCTATACTCAGTGATGTCGTTGGAGTTGATGGACTCACTTATCTTCCAAGCCTTCCGCTGTTATCGTTATTAGATCGCCTTAAGCCATATTTATTGTAATAAGTTCTCTTTTGAGACACTCGATGTAATAAGTGTGTGATTGCTACTCTGCTATAAATCCTCCGAGTACTGTGTGGTGTCAGCATTACTGATCCAGGGATGACACCGGAGCACAGAGATCAGACTGTTTGAGGTCTGGTCGCTGCACATGATGAAAAAAATGGCAAGCTGAAAAGAAAGTAATTTGCCAGTTCAATTTATTGATGAAGTTACAGGTTCATGATACAAATGAATACTGGCGGCTTAAATAATGGCTAATGACATATAAAGGAAAAATACGCGGGATTCATAAGCCGCCATGACTAAAAAGTATTCGAATGTTGCCAGAAACAGAATTGGCTAAGTGTTGACACAAACAAGTTTACCAAGCTATCGCTATTATTTTGGATCAAATGGCCATTCAGAAAAGAAAATATTCTATACCTAAAAATCTAGTACAGATGAGTTCGTGAGTTATAATGAGGCCTCTGTATAGGAAAAAGGGATCTACTAGTATCAAAAATGGACGCAAAACAATTACCGCACGAGTTATGTGTTCCTTTTTGGATCAGAAGAGGCTGCAGAGGAGGAACCACGAAGCAACTGTGATGAACTATGAAGAACACACAGAAACCTAGAAACCCTAATGCGGATCTAAGGAGCAGGAAGGTGAACACTTATAGCCACGGATCTTCTGTGGAAGGTCGCCGTTCTTCTCTGGATCGATTCAGGTTGATGCAGCGGCCGAGGTCGAGGAAGACGAGGTGCTCTACGACGGCGGCGGAGCTCGGGCGGTAGTAGGGTTGCGAGAGGAAGAAGATGAAGAAAGGGAAGAATGAGGAAAGAAATGGTCGTGCCTATTTATAAGGGGATAAGCGAACGGCAGGCGCAAAAATCAAGGAAGACCCAAATAATGATTATCCAACTAAATGGATGCCTCGATTCTCAGAAGACATTCAAGGATAAAGATCTGTTGGAGATGACATCATAGCAGGCTTTCATATTTTCGTAAGATGACGTCATGGTGGGTTACAAAGCTTTTACAGACAAGGGAAGATGGATTTCGTCTAAATATTGAAGGTTGACAAGAACAAGGTTCAAATCAACCTCGGGCCTAATGTTGGGAATATAACTTTCAGGTATGACCAGCCCAGGGGGGGGGGCGGGTCAACCCTAATGGCGGGTTGTTAAGAGAAGCCCAGTAATATTCAAGGTGATAGTTTATTAGGAATTGTAGAAGGCCTAAGCCCAGAGGCGGCTTAAGGCCCAATATTGTAAACCACCATATGTAAAGAAAGACTTGTAAAGAAAGGCATATAAAAGAAGTCACCGAGCCGGACACATTTTATGAGCCAGCTGGGACTCTGTAGGCCGCCAGGCGTCAACCCGTGTATATAAGGGGACGATCCGCCGGCGGCTTAGGACAAGAGACAACATATCGATAGCCAATCTAGCGGATTCGCTCCTTGGTCATCGAAACCTAGCAATACAACATCAACTGGACTAGGCCTTACCTTCTCTGTAAGGGGTTGAACCAGTATAAACCTCTCGTGTCCTTTGTCCCTATTAACCCCTTTAAGCTTCCTAGTTGCAATGGCCCTACGACTAAGTCCATTCGCTAGGACATCTGCCCTGATAATTCCATGACATTATCTAACAGGTCAAGTGCTTCCTGACGTGCCTTCTCATTGTTAGCTTCAACATAAGCCGCCACACGGGGTGAGTCATGACGGATGTCACTAGGGAGAACCACGTCTGCTCCGTAAACCATGAAAAAGTTGTATAACCCGTAGATATGTTGGGTGTGGTATTAATGCTCCATAACACAGAAGGTAACTCCTCCACCCAATAACCCGGCGTCCGCTTTAAAGGAACCATAAGCCGAGGCTTGATACCTCTTAGGATCTCTTGATTGCCTCTCTCCGCTTGACCATTAGATTGGGGGTGAGCCACTGATGACACGTCAAGACGGATGTGCTCACGTTGACAAAATTCTTCCATAGCACCCTTGGATAGATTAGTACCATTATCTGTTATGATGATGTGTGGAAAGCCAAACTGGAAAATCACCTTCTTGATGAATTGAACCGCCGTGGCTGCATCACACTTACTGACTGGCTCTGCCTCCACCCACTTAGTGAACTTATCAACCGCCACCAGAAGGTGGGTCTTCTTATCCTTGGACCTTTTAAAGGGCCCAACCATATTGATACGTCTCTAACGTATCTACTTTTCCAAACACCTTTGCCCTTGTTTTGGACTCTAACTTGCATGATTTGAATGGAACTAACCCGGACTGATGCTGTTTTCAGCAGAATTACCTGAAACTTCACGGAGACACTTTTCAGAAAATAAGAAAAATACCTACCAAAGATGAAGGCCAGGGGGCCCACCATATTGCCATGAGGGTGGGGGCGCGCCCCCTACGTCGTGGGCCCCCTGTTGCCTCTCCGACTCCAACTCCACCACCATATATTGAGTTTCGATGAGAAAAAAATCAGAGAGAAGAAATCATCACGTTTTACGATACGGAGCCGCCGCCAAGCCCTAAAACCTCTCGGGAGGGCTGATCTGGAGTCCATTCGAGGCTCCGGAGAGGGGAATCCATCGCCATCGTCATCATCAACCATCCTCCATCACCAATTTCATGATGCTCACCGTCGTGCGTGAGTAATTCCATCGTAGGCTTTCTGGACGGTGATGGGTTGGATGGGATCTATCATGTAATCGAGTTAGTTTTGTTAGGGTTTGATCCCTAGTGTCCATTATGTTCTGAGATTGATGTTGCTATGACTTTGCTATGCTTAATGCTTGTCACTAGGGCCCGAGCGCCATGATTTCAGATCTGAACCTATTATGTTTTCATGGTAAAAAAAATCAATATATGAGTGTTCTTGATCCTATCTTGCAAGTCTATAGTCACCAATTATGTGTTATGATCCGTTAACCCTAAGGTGACAATAATCGGGATAATTATCGGTGATGACCGTAGTTTGAGGAGTTCATGTATTCACTATGTGTTAATGCTTTGTTTCGGTTCTCTAATAAAAGGAGGCCTTAATATCCCTTAGTTTCCGTAAGGACCCCGCTGCCACGGGAGAGTAAGACAAAAGATGTCATGCAAGTTCTTTTCCATAAGCACGTATGACTATATTCAGAATGCATGCCTACATTATATCAACAAACTGGAGCTAGTTCTGTGTCACCCTAGGTTATGACTGTTACATGATGAACCGCATCCGGCATAATTCTCCATCACCGATCCATTGCCTACGAGCTTTCCATATATTGTTCTTCGCTTATTTACTTTTCTGTTGCTATTGCTATCATCACTACAAAATACCAAAAACATTACTTTTACTACGGTTACCTTTTGCTACCGTTATCACTGCTATCATATTACTTTGCTACTAAACACTTTGCTGCAGATATTAAGTTTCCAGGTGTGGTTGAATTGACAACTCAGCTGCTAATACTTGAGAATATTCTTTGGCTCCCCTTGTGTCAAATCAATAAATGTGGGTTGAATACTCTACCCTCGAAAACTGTTGCGATCCCCTATACTTGTGGGTTATCAAGACTATTTTCTGGCGCCGTTGCCGGGGAGCATAGCTCTATTCTTTGAGTCACTTGGGATATATATCTGCTTATCATTATGAAGAACTTGAGGGATCCAAAAACCAAGATCTATCCCTCAACTACGAGGGGAGGTAAGGAACTGCCATCTAGCTCTGCACTTGATTCACCTTTTGTTTTGATTAAGCTTGCCACACCTACACCTGCTTCTGGTATTCGTTCAGATATGTCGCATGTTATTGATGATGCCACTTCTTCTATGCATGATACTTATGATGAAACTACCTCTATGCCTGATACTACTATGCCACTTAGTGCTTTTCTTGATGAACAACTTGCTAGGGCTAGAGAAATTGAAAATATTGAATCTGATGATACTGACGAAAGTGATGATGAAGAACCACTTGCAATTCCTAAGGGTTATTTTTTTGATCAAGATGCTTCTTTAGCTATTTTAGCTTGCAGAAATAGAACTGAACTTAAAAAATTATTAGCTAAATGGAGTAAGTAATCCCTAAATGATAGAATGAAACCTGACCCTGCTTTTGCTACTTCACCTATATTTGTTACTGATAAGAATTATGAATTCTCTGTTGATCCTGATATAATTACATTGGTTGAATCTGATCCTTTTCATGGTTATGAATCTGAAACTGTTGTGGCACATCTTACTAAACTGAATGATATAGCTACCCTGTTCACTAAAGATGAGAGAACTCGCTACTTTTATATCCTCAAAATATTTTTGTTCTTATTAAAGGGTGATGCTAAGATATGGTTTAATTCTCTTGATCCTGGTTGTGTGCGTAGTCCCCAGTACATGATTTATTACTTCACTGCTAAATATTTCCCTGCTCGTAAGAAACAAGCTGCTTTAAGGGATATATATAATATTGTGCAAATTTAAGAAGAGAGTCTCCCACAAGCTTGGGGGAGGCTTCTCCAATTACTTAATGCTTTGCCTGATCATCCTCTTAAGAAAAATGAAATACTTGATATCTTTTATAATGGACTAGCCGATGCCACCAGAGATTACCTGGATAGTTGTGTTGGTTCTGTTTTCAGGGAAAGAACACCAGATGAAGCTGAAATTCTATTGAATAATAAGTTGACAAATGAAAATAATTAGACACCTCCGGAACCAATTCCCGAGCCTATTCCTAAACCAACTCCGAAGAAGATGGGTATTCTATTTCACAGTCCCGAAGATATGCAAGAGGCAAAGAAATCTATGAAAGAAAAGGGTATTAAAGCTGAAGATGTTAAGAATTCACCTCCTATTGAAGAAATACATGGTCTTAATTTACTGCCTGTTGAAGAAACATATAATCTTAATCCTTTACCTATTGAAGAAACTCATGGTCTTGATAACCCGACACAGGTAGTAAAGGTAAATTCTCTCTATAGATATGATAAAGCTATAATACCATTTTCTAAATTTGTTAGCCCATGCTTAGATGAGTTTAATAAATTTATGGCTAAGCAAGAAGATTTTAATGCTTATTTTGGTAGACAATTAAAATACAATTCAAATATGCTTGGACACTTGGGTGATTATATGGCTAATGTCAAAGGTGAACTTAAACTTATTAGTAAACATGCTTCTATGGTTACCACTCAAGTAGAACAAGTACTTAAAGCTCAAAATGATTTGCTCAATGAATTGAATAGTAAAGATAATGATTATGCTGTTAGAGTGGCTACTAGAACTGGTAGAATGACTTAGGAACCTTTGTATCCTGAAGGCCGTCCTAAAAGAATTGAGCAAGATTCTCAGAGAAATAATATAGATGCACCTAGTTCTTCTAAAAAGAAAAAATGATAGGGCTTTGCATACTTCTAGTGATCCTATTGTTGAAACACTTGAGAATCCAAATTATATTTCTATTTCTGATGCTGAAACTCAACCTGGTAATTAACCTGAAACTAGTGATAATGCTAATAATAATGTTCATAATGATGATCAACCTAGTAATGATAATGACATAGAAATTGAACCTCATGTTGATCTTGATAACCCACAATCAAGGAATCAACGTTATGATAAGAAAGACTTCGTTGCTAGGAAACACGGTAAAGAAAAAGAGAGCCTTGGGTTCAGAAACCCATGCCTTTTCCTCCCAAACCATCCAAGAAAAAGGATGATGAGGATTTTGAGCGCGTTGCTGAAATGATTAGACCTATCTTTTTGCGTATGCGATTAACTAATATGCTCAAAACAAATCCTTATGCTAAGTACATGAAAGATATTATTACAAATAAAAGAAAGATACCGGAAGCTGAAATTTCCACCATGCTTGCTAATTATACTTTTAAGGGTGGAATACCAAAGAAACTTGGAGATCCAGGAGTACCCACTATACCATACTCTATTAAAAGAAACTATGTTAAAACTGCTTTATGTGATCTTGGAGCCGGTGTTAGTGTTATGCCTCTCTCTTTATATCGTAGACTTCATTTGAATAAGTAGACACCTATTGAAATATCTTTGCAAATGGCCGATAAATCAACTGATATACCTGTCGGTATTTGTGAGGATGTGCCTGTTGTAGTTGCAAATGTTACTATTTTAACGGACTTTGTTATTCTTGATATTCCCGAGGACGATAGTATGTCTATTATTCTTGGAAGACCTTTTTTGAATACTGCAGGGGCTGTTATTGATTGCACTAAAGGCAATGTCACTTTTCATGTTAATGGTAACGAGCATACGGTACACTTTCCGAGGAAACAACATCAAGTTCATAGTATCAACTCTATTGGAAAAATTCCATCGATTATATTTGGAGGTTTTGAATTTCCTCTTCCTACTGTCAAGAAGAAATATGATATTCTTATTATTGGGGATGTGCATATCCCCGTCGAGGTAACATAGTGTTATTAGAAATTTCTCCGGTTCCATGCTATTCGGAATGATTTTGTTAACAAGACTTGATCAACCTTGTTAGTGGATTCCTTTTGATGATCATGAGATGGATGAAACTAGAAGGCACAACCTTCTGTACCCCACTTTTACTTTCTATTATTTATATTAAATAAAATTAAAATAAATATTTGTCTGTCTGTTATCTGATTATCCGTGCAATATAAAAATACCTCAAAAATAAAAGTTCTCCAAATGCCCTGAAAATTAAATATGATTTTTTCTAGAATATTTGAGGATTTATGGAACTGAGAATACACCAGGGGGTCAACCAGCTTCCCACGAGGGTGGACGGCGCGCCCCCTGCCTCATGGGCCCACGGTGGCCCTCCTCCACTTATCCTTTCACCCACACACTCCTTCCTCCCCCATACATGAATAACTAGCTCAAACCCGAGTCCAAGCTCGTTTTGCTGCCATTTTCGATCTCCTTACTCAAAGCACCTCTCACAAAACTGCTTGGGGAGATTGTTCCTTGGTATGTGACTCCTCCATTGGTCCAATTAGTTTTTGTTCTAGTGCTTTATTCATTGCAAATTTTTGCTGCTTAGGTGACCCTATTCTTGAGCTTGCATGTCAAATTTATATGGTCAAAAGTAGTTTTGATGCATGATATAGGCCCTAGGCATTTGTAGGAGTAGTTGCTATGAATATTATTGATTTTGGTTTACTTTTATTTTGAAGTTACTAAAAAATTTCAGAATTTTTCAGAGGAAGAAAAATGCTTAGGAAAATTTTCCAAGGTGGTTCCTCAAAGAAGCAAGGACCCAGGCTTGCAATGAGTGATGCTGACGAAGAGCCACCAAGAGACGCTCCAGTGCGTCGTTGTGAGTGGCCATCTGAAAATGTTATGGATCGTACGGGAATAAAAGAAGAATTCAACACATATTTGCGTAACGCTGATCTCGTGAGCTTCAAGGAAGAGAAGTGCAGTCAGTATCATGAGCTCACTAGCTCCTTTGTGAGGAGGTTTGAATTTTCAACTTCACGTAATTCTCCAGCTGTCCTGTTTGATCTTTATGATAAATCTTATACCATGTACTTAGAGGATTTTACCACTGCATGCAAACTTCCACAATGGGGTAGTATAAGGGATCCTCGCAAATCTGAATTTAGAGATTTTCTTGCTAATATAACTGTGAGAGAATCTAGAGATATTACACAAGCTACCATAGGGAGCATTCACTTTCCTGCTATACATTATTTTGCTCTCTTCATAGGTAGATGCATAAATGGTAAGGATGAGGTGAAGGAAATATGCCCTAGAGGCAATAATAAAGTTATTATTTATTTCCTTATTTCATGATAAATGTTTATTATTTATGCTAGAATTGCATTAACTGGAAACATAATACATGTGTGAATACATAGACAAACAGAGTGTCACTAGTATGCCTCTAATAGACTAGCTTGTTGAATCAAAGATGGTTAAGTTTCCTAGCCATAGACATGAGTTGTCATTTGATTAACGGGGTCACATCATTACAGAATGATGTGATTGACTTGACCCATTCCGTTAGCATAGCACTTGATCGTTTAGTTTGTTGCTATTGCTTCCTTCATGACTTATACATGTTCCTATGACTATGAGATTATGCAACTCCTGTTTACCGGAGGAACACTTTGTGTGCTACCAAACGTCACAACGTAACTGGGTGATTATAAAGGTGCTCTACAGGTGTCTCCGAAGGTACTTGTTGGGTTGGCGTATTTCGAGATTAGGATTTGTCACTCTGATTGACGGAGAGGTATCTCTGGGCCCACTCGGTAATGCACATCACTATAAGCCTTGCAAGCATTGCAACTAATGAGTTAGTTGCGGGATGATGTGTTACGGTATGAGTAAAGAGACTTGCCGGTAATGAGATTGAACTAGGTATTGAGATACCGACGATCGAATCTCGGGCAAGTAACATACCGATGACAAAGGGAACAACGTATGTTGTTATGCGGTTTGACCGATAAAGATCTTCATAGAGTATGTAGGAGCCAATATGAGCATCCAGGTTCCGCTATTGGTAGAACATCATCATCGTCACCACGCCGTCGTGCTGACGAAACTCTCCCTCAACACTCGGCTGGATTGGAGTTCGAGGGACGTCATCGAGTTGAACGTGTGCATAACTCGGAGGTGTCGTGCGTTCGGTACTTGATCGGTCGGATCGTGAAGATGTACGACTACATCAACCGCATTGTGCTAACGCTTCCGCTTTCGGTCTACGAGGGTACATGGACACACTCTCCCCTCTCGTTGCTATGCATCACCATGATCTTGCGTGTGTGTAGGAAATTTTTGAAATTACTACGTTCCCCAACAGTGGTATCAGAGACAGGTTTTATGCGTTGATGTAATATGCATGAGTAGAACACAAGTGAGTTGTGGGCGATATAAGTCATACTGCTTACTAGCATGTCACACTTTGGTTCGGCAGTATTGTTGGATGAAGCGGCCCGGACCGACATTACGCGTACGCTTACACGAGACTGGTTTTACCGCCGTGCTATGCACACAGGTGACTAGCGGGTGTCAGTTTCTCCAACTTTAGTTGAATCGAGTGTGGCTACGCCCAGTCCTTGAGAAGGTTAAAACATCACTAACTTGAGAACCTATCGTTGTGGTTTTGATGCGCAGGTAAGAACGGTTCTTGCTCAGCCCGTAGCAGTCATGTAAAACTTGCAACAACAAAGTAGAGGACGTCTAACTTGTTTTTGCAGGGCATGTTGTGATGTGATATGGTTAAGACGTGATGAGATATAAGTTGTTGTATAAGATGATCATGTTTTGTTGAAGTTATCGGCAACTGGCAGAAGCCTTATGGTTGTTTCTTTATTGCATAAGATGCAAGAGCCAAATAATTGCTTTACTTTATCGCTATGCGATAGCAATAGTTGCAAGAGCAATAGTTGGCGAGACGACCATGTGACGACACATTGATATAGATCAAGATGATGGAGATCATGGTGTCATGCCAGTGACGATGGAAATCATGATGATGCTTTGGAGATGGAAATCAAAGGCACAAGATGATGGTGGCCATATCATGTCACATATTTTGATTGCATGTGATGTTTATCTTTTATACATCTTATTTTGCTTAGTTCGGCGGTAGCATTATAAGATGATCTCTCACTAAATTTCAAGATAAAAGTGTTCTCCCTGAGTATGCACCGTTGCCAAAGTTCGTCGTGCCCAGACACCACGTGATGATCGGGTGTGATAAGCTCTACGTCCATCTACAACGGGTGCAAGCCAGTTTTGCACACGCAGAATACTTAGGTTAAACTTGACGAGCCTAGCATATGCTGATATGGCCTCGGAACACTGAGACCGAAAGGTCGAGCATGAATCATATAGTAGATATGATCAACATAATGATGTTCACCATTGAAAGCTAATCCATTTCATGTGATGATCGGTTATGGTTTAGTTGATTTGGATCACGTGATCACTTAGATGATTAGAGGGATGTCTATCTAAGTGGGAGTTCTTTAGTAATATGATTAATTGAACTTTAATTTGTCATGAACTTAGTCCTGGTAGTATTAGCATATCTATGTTTTAGATTAATAGCTCGCGATGTTGCTCCCCGTTTAATTTTTATATGTTCCTACAGAAAACTAAGTTGAAAAATGTTAGTAGCAATGATGCGGATTGGATCCGTGATCTGAGGATTATCCTCATTGATGCACAGAAGGATTATGTCCTTATGCACCGCTAGGTGACAGACCTATTGCAGGAGCAGATGCAGACGTTCTGAACGTTTGGCTAGCTCAATATGATGACTACTTGATAGTTTAGTGCACCATGCTTAATGGCTTAGAATCGGGGCTTCAAAGAAGTTTTGAATGCCATGGAGCATATAAGATGTTCCAAGAGTTGAAATTGGTATTTCATACTCATGCCCGTGTCAAGAGGTATGAGACCTCTGATAGTACTTTGCCTACAAGATGGAGGAGAATAGCTCAACCAGTGAGCATGTGCTCAGATTGTCTAAGTACTACAATTGCTTGAATCAAGTGGGAGTTAAGGTTCCAGATAAGAGAGTAATTGACAGAGTTCTCTAGTCACTATCACCGAGTTACTAGAACTTAGTGATGAACTATAATATGCAAGGGATAACGGAAACGATTCCCAAGCTCTTCGTGATGCTGAAATCGACGAAGGTAGAAATCAGGAAAAGCATCAAGTGTTGATGGTAAACAAAAACCACTAGTTTCAAGTAAAGTGACAAAGGGAAGAAAGGGGAACTTCAAGAAGAACGGCAAGCAAGTTGCTGCTCAAGTGAAAACCCCAAGTCTGGACCTAAGCCTGAAACTGAGTGCTTCTACTGCAAAGGGACTGGTCACTGGAAGCGGAACTACCCCATGAAATTGGCGGATAATAAGGATGGCAAAGTGAACAAAGGTATATTTGATATACATGTTATTGATGTGTACTTTACTAGTGTTTATAGCAACCCCTCAGTATTTCATACTAGTTTAGTTGCTAATAATAGTAACTCGAAATAGGGGTTGCAGAATGAACAGAGACTAGTTACGGGTGAAGTGACGATGTGTATTGGAAATGGTTCCAAGATTGATATGATCATCATCGCACACTCTCTATACTTTCGGGATTAGTGTTAAACCTAAAATAAATGTTATTTAGTGTTTGCGTTGAGCATGAATATGATTGGATCATGTTTATTGCAATACGGTTATTCATGTAAGTTAGAGAATAATTGTTGTTCTGTTTACATGAATAATACCTTCTATGGTCATACACCCAATTAAAATGGTTTGTTGGATATCGATCGTGGTGATACACATTTTCATAATATTGAAGCCAAAAGATGCAAAGTTAATAATGATAGTGCAACTTATTTGTGGCAATGCCGTTTAGGTCATATTGGTGTAAAGCGCATGAAGAAAATCCATGCTAATGGGCTTTTGGAATCACTTGATTATGAATCAGTTGATGCTTGCGAACCATGCCTCATGGGCAAGATGACTAAGACTCCGTTCTCCGGAACAATGGAGCGAGCAAAAGATCTGTTGGAAATCATACATACTGATGTATGTGGTCCGATGAATATTGAGGCTCGCGGCTGGTATCATTATTTTCTGATCTTCACAGATGATTTGAGCACATATGAGTATATCTACTTGATGAAACACAAGTCTGAAACATTTGAAAAGTTCGAAGAATTTCAGAGTGAAGTGGAGAATCATCATAACAAAAATAAAAGTTTCTACGATATGATCGCAGAAGTAAAATATTTGAGTTACGAGTTTGGCCTTCAGTAAAAACAATGTGAAATAGTTTCACTACTCACGCCACCTAGAACACCACACTGTAATGGTGTGTCTGAACGTCGTAATTGTACTTTATTAGATATGGTGTGATCTATGACGTCTCTTACCAATTTACCACTATCGTTTTGGGGTTATGCATTAGAGACAGCTACATTCACGTTAAATAGGGCACCATCTAAATCTGTTGAGACGACACCGTATGAACTATGGTTTGGCAAGAAACCTAAGCTATTGTTTCTTAAAGTTTGAGGTTGCAATGCTTATGTGAAAAAGTTTCAACCTGATAAGCTCAAACCCAAATCGGAGAAGTACATCTCCATAGGATACCCAAAAGAAAATGTTGGGTACACCTTCTATCACAGATCCTAAGGCAAGATATTCATTGCTAAGAATGGATCCTTTCTAGAGAAGGAGTTTCTCTCGAAAGAAGTGAGTGGGAGGAAAGTAGAACTTGATGAGGTAACTGTACCTGCTCCCTTATTGGAAAGTAGTTCATCATAGAAATCTGTTCCTGTGACTACTACACCAATTAGTGAGGAAGCTAATGATGATGATCATGTAACTTCAGATCAAGTTACTACCGAATCTCGTAGGTAAACCAGAGTGAGATCCGCACCAAAGTGGTACGGTAATCTAGTTCTGGAGGTCATGTTACTTGACCATGACGAACCTACGAACTATGAGGAAGCGATGATGAGCCCAGATTCCGCGAAATGGCTTGAGGCCATGAAATCTGAGATGAGATCCATGTATGAGAACAAAGTATGGACTTTGATTGACTTGACCAATGATAGGCGAGCCATTGAGATGAAATGGATCTTCAAGAGGAAGATGGACGTTGATAGTAGTGTTACTATGTACAAAGCTAGAATTGTCATAAAAAGGTTTTCGACAAGTTCAAGGTGTTGACTACGATGAGAGTTTCACTCGTATCTATGCTTAAGTCTATCCGAATTAGCAATTGCCGCATTTTATGAAATCTGGCAAATGGATAAACAAAACTGCATTACTTAATGGATTTATTAAAGAAGAGTTGTATATGATGCAACCAGAACGTTTTGTCAATCCTAAAAGTGCTAACAAAATATGCAAGCTCCAGCGATCCATCTATGGACTGGTGCAAGCATCTCGGAGTTGGAATATATGCTTTGATAAGTTGATCAAAGCATATAGTTTTATACAGACTTGCGGTGAAGCCTGTATTTACAAGAAAGTGAGTGGGAGCACTACAGCATTTCTGATAAGTATATGTGAATGACATATTGTTGATCGGAGATAATGTAGAATTATTCTGCAAAGCATAAAGGAATGTTTGAAAGGAGTTTTTTTTTTCAAAGAAAGACCTCAGTGAAACTACTTACATATTGAGCATCAAGATCTATAGAGATAGATCAAGATGCTTGATAAGTTTTTGAATGAGTACATACCTTGACAAGATTTTGAAGTAGTTCAAAATGGAACAGTCAAAGAAGGAGTTCTTGCTTGTGTTACAAGGTGTGTAGTTGAGTAAGACTAAAAAAACCCGACCACGGCATAAGATAGAGAGAGAATGAAAGTCATTCCCTATGCCTCAGCCATAGGTTCTATAAAGTATGTCATGCTGTGTACCAGACCTATTGTATACCTTGCCCTGAGTTTGGCAAGGGAGTACAATAGTGATCTAGGAGTAGATCACCGGACATTGGTCAAACTTATCCTTAGTGGAATAAGGATATGTTTCTCGATTATGGAGGTGACAAAAGTTTCGTCGTAAAGGGTTACGTCGATGCAAGTTTTGACACTGACCCAGATGACTCTAAGTCTCAATCTGGATACATATTGAAAGTGGGAGCAATTAGCTAGAGTAGCTCCGTGCAGAGCATTGTTGACATAGAAATTTGCAAAATACATACGGATCTGAATGTGGCAGACCCGTTGACTAAACTTCTCTCACAAGCAAAACATGATCACACCTTAGTACTCTTTGGGTGTTAATCACATAGCGATGTGAACTAGATTATTGACTCTAGTAAACCCTTTGGGTGTTGGTCACATGTCGATGTGAACTATAGGTGTTAATCACATGGTGATGTGAACTATTGATGTTAAATCACATGGCGATGTGAACTAGATTATTGACTCTAGTGCAAGTGGGAGACTGAAGGAAATATGCCCTAGAGGCAATAATAAAGGTATTATTTATTTCCTTATTTCATGATAAATGTTTATTATTTATGCTAGAATTGTATTAATTGGAAACATAATACATGTGTGAATACATAGACAAACAGAGTGTCACTAGTATGCCTCTACTTGACTATCTTGTTGAATCAAAGATGGTTAAGTTTCCTAGCCATAGACATGAGTTGTTATTTGATTAACGGGGTCACATCATTAGAACATGATGTGATTGACTTGACCCATTCCGTTACTATTGCTTAGTTTGTATTGCACTTGATCGTTTAGTTTGTTGCTATCGCTTTCTTCATGACTTATACATGTTCCTATGACTATGAGATTATGCAACTCCCGTTTACCTGAGGAACACTTTGTGTGCTATCAAACGTCACAACGTAACTGGGTGATTATAAAGGTGCTCTACAGGTGTCTCCGAAGGTACTTGTTGGGTTGGCGTATTTCGAGATTACGATTTGTCACTCCGATTGACAGAGAGGTATCTCTGGGCCCACTCGGTAATGCACATCACTATAAGCCTTGCAAGCATTGCAACTAATGAGTTAGTTGCGGGATGATGTGTTACAGAACGAGTAAAGAGACTTTCCAGTAACGAGATTGAACTAGGTATTGATATACCGACGATCGAATCTCGGGCAAGTAACATACTGATGACAAAGGGAACCACGTATGTTGTTATGCGGTTTGACCGATAAAGATCTTCGTAGAATTTTTAGGAGCCAATATGAGCATCCAGGTTTCGCTATTGGTTACTGACCGGAGACGTGTCTCGGTCATGTCTACATAGTTCTCGAACCCATAGGGTCCGCACGCTTAAAGTTCGATGACGGTTATATTATGAGTTTATGTGTTTTGATGTACCGAAGGAGTTCAGAGTCCCGAATGAGATCGGGGACATGACGAGGAGTCTCGAAATGGTCGAGACGTAAAGATCGATATATTGGACGACTATATTCGGACATCGGAAAGGTTCCGAGTGATTCAGGTATTTTTGGGAGTATCGGGGAGTTACGGGAATTCGTATTGGGCCTTAATGTGCCATACGGGAACGGAGAGAAAGGCCTCAAAGGGTGGCCGCACTCCTCCCCATGGGCTGGTCCAAATTGGATTAGGGAGGGGGGCGCCCCCTTCCTTCCTTCTCCTTTTCCCTTCCTTTTCCTTCCCTCCTACTCCTACTACTTGGAAGAGCTCCTAGTTTTACTAGGAAAGGGGGAATCCTACTCCCGGTGGGAGTAGGACTCCCCTAGGGCGCGCCATAGAGAGGGCCGGCCCTCCCCCTCCTCCGCTCCTTTATATACGGGGGCAGGGGCACCCCAAAGACACAACAATTGATCTCTTGATCTCTTAGCCGTGTGTGGTGCCCCCTTCCGCCATAATCCACCTCAATCATATCGTAGCAGTGCTTAGGCGAAGCCCTGCGTTGGTAGAACATCATCATCGTCACCATGCCGTCGTGCTGACGAAACTCTCCCTCAACACTCGGCTGGATCGGAGTTCGAGGGACGTCATCGAGTTGAACGTGTGCAGAACTCGGAGGTGTCGTGCGTTCGGTACTTGATCGGTCGGATCGTGAAGACGTACGACTACATCAACCGCGTTGTGCTAACGCTTCCACTTTCGGTCTACGAGGGTACGTGGACACACTCTCCCCTCTCGTTGCTATGCATCACCATGATCTTGCGTGTGCGTAGGAAATTTTTGAAATTACTACGTTCCCCAACATGAGGCATGTCACATGTGTGTCCCCAATCTTAGTATTCTTAGGAGTGTTGTGTTAGGAGACAAATCATATAATTTGGCAGCCATTGTTGCACGTAGGTTGCATCTTAATAGATGTAATGGAGATTTCTTTGGTGGAATTTATGCAACCCGCATAGCTAATTTTCTTGGTATAGATGTACGCGAAGATGATATTGAATTACCTCCTGCCTATCTAGATTTTAATGCTATGGTTCACCACCAGTGTGTCGAGAGGAATGAATCACCTGTCCAGTATCGACTAATCTTTGACAAACACCGTGTTGTCTGTATTACTCTCCCTGCTCCTGCTTTCTTTGATTATCAGGCAAGAGGAGGATATACTATTACTAGAGAGGAGGCAGATGAGTACGAGAGGAGAGAGGAGGCCGCTCGTCGCCATGCTGGAGCACAGCAGGCGATAGCTGCTGCATCACAGTACGACCCCAGCTATTATTATGGATATCCGCCAGGCCAACCGTGGCCATAGACCAACTTAGGCCAAAAGCCTAAGCTTGGGGGAGTACGTATTTCCCACCGACATTACATTTATGTTAACACACTCATTGCTAGATCTCGGTGCTCATACTTTTTCATTATATCATCCATGCTAGTTTATTTTCCTTTTTATGCTTTCTTCTTGTGTGTTTAATAAACCTTATGAAAAACCAAAAAATTAGTTGTAGCTTTTAATTAGTTTACTTTCCATGCTTGTAGTAGTAATTAAAAAGAAAAACCAAAAATATTTCATGTTCTTCTTTTGCTTGTTGGGAGCTTTCCCGTGTAAATAGTTTTTTTCTTTCTTTTCTTTGTGTGTCGATAGGAGAAGACCATGATTAAATTGTTGAAGTGGCTCTTATATGCATTATTGTTGATCTGACAAAAGAGCCCATATTGCCTTGTCTTCTCCTGTTTATTGAATGTCTGCAGATTCCAGCTTAGTCCGATGCACATGCACTATTATTATTATTATTCACATTGTTCGGTCGTGCAAGTGAAAGGCAATTATGACGATATATGATGGACTGACTGAGATGAGAAAAGCTGGTATGAACTCGACCTCTTTTGTTTTTGTAAATATGATTAGTTCATCATTCCTGATTCAGCCTATTATGAATAAACATGTTTGCAATAACAACTAGAGATCATAGTTTCTTATGCCATGTTTGATTAGCTATGAGTTATAATGGTTTACCTTGCGTGCCAACATGCTATTAAAATGGTTATGATGTGGTATGATGGGTGGTATCCTCCTTTGAATGATTTAATTGACTTGACTTGACACATGTTCACGCATGTAGTTGAAACAAAATCAACATAGCCTTCACGATATTTATGTTCATGGTGGATTATATCCTACTCATGCTTGCATTCGGTGTTGATTAATTTAGTGCATGTTCATGACTGTTGTCGCTCTCTAGCTGGTCGCTTCCCAGTCTTTTGCTAGCCTTCACCTGTACTAAGCGGGAATACTGCTTGTGCATCCAAACTCCTTAAACCCCAACGTTATTCCACATGAGTCCACTATACCTACCTATATACGGTATCTACCTGTTGTTCCAAGTAAATTTGTATGTGCCAAACTCTAAACCTTCAAATAAATATCATGTTTTGTATGCTCGAATAGCTCATGTATCAACTAGGGCTCTCCGTATCTTCCATGTTAGGCGGGTTATTCTCAAGAGGAGTGGACTCCGCTCCTCACTCCCGAGATAAATGGCTGGTCACCGGGATGCCCAGTCCAATGCTTTATGCAAACTAAATCAAAATAATTGCAAACAAAACTCCCTCTGGGACTCTTGTTAGTTGGAAGCACTCGTTGTTTCGAGCAAGCCATGGATTGATGCTTGTGGTGGAAGGGGGAGTATAAACTTTACCATTTTGTTTGGGAACCGCCTATAATGTGTGTAGCATGGAAGATATCGCCATCTCTTGGTTGTTATGTTGACAATGAAAGTATACCGCTCAAAATATCATTCACCTCTGTTTCAAAACCGAGCTCCGGCACCTCTACAAATCCCTGCTTCCCTCTGCGAAGGGCCTATCTATTTACTTTTATGCTAAGTCATCATCCTCTTATTAAAAAGCACCAGTTGGAGAGCACCGCTGTCATTTGCATTCATTACTGTTAGTTTACATTGAGTATGACTTGACTGGATCTCTTTTACCATGAATTACAATGTCTAGTCAGTCCTTGGTCTTTAAAGGTGCTCTGCATTTATGTTTTGCAGTCTCAGAAAGGGCTAGCGAGATACCATCCTGATATATCATATTATGATTGTTTTCCGAAAGTGTTGTCATCTGAGTTTTATTATCATGACTCGCTAGTGGATTATCCTATTGATATGAGCAAACTTGAGACCTATGCGTTATTATGAATGTGGTTAGTTATAATCTTTATTGAAAAACTTGAATGTTGGCTTTACATATTTACAACAACAAGAGCAAACAGAGTTTGTAAAAGTTTTTCTTTATCACTTTCAGTTTGTCAACTGAATTGATGTAGGACAAGCAAGGGTTTAAGCTTGGGGGAGTTGATACGTCTCCAACGTATCTACTTTTCCAAACACTTTTGCCATTGTTTTGGACTCTAACTTGCATGATTTGAATGGAACTAACCCGGATTGGCCCTATTTTCAGCAAAATTACCATGGTGTTATTTATGTGCAGGCGCAAACGTTCTCGGAATGACCTGAAACTTCACGGAGACACTTTTCAGAAAATAAAAAAATACCCGCCAAAGATGAAGGCCAGGGGGGCCACCGTCTTGCCACGAGGGTGGGGGCGCACCTGCCCCCCTAGGGCGCGTCCCCTACCTCGTGGGACCCATGTTGCCTCTCCCACTCCAACTCCACCTCCATATATTGAGTTTCGATGAGAAAAAATCAGAGAGAAGAAATCATCGCGTTTTATGATACGGAGCCGCTGCCTAGCCCTAAAACCTCTCGGGAGGGCTGATCTGGAGTCCGTTTGGGGCTCCGGAGAGGGGAATCCGTTGCCATCGTCATCATCAACCATCCTCCATCACCAATTTCATGATGCTCACCGCCGTGTGTGAGTAATTCCATCGTAGGCTTGCCGGATGGTGATGGGTTGGATGGGATCTATCATGTAATGGAGTTAGTTTTGTTAGGGTTTGATCCCTAGTGTCCATTATGTTCTGAGATTGATGTTGCTATGACTTTGCTATGCTTAATGCTTGTCACTAGGGCCCGAGTGCCATGATTTCAGATCTGAACCTATTATGTTTTCATCAATATATGAGGGTTCTTGATCCTATCTTGCAAGTCTATAGTCACCTATTATGTGTTATGATCCGTTAACCCTGAAGTGACAATAATCGGGATACTTACCGGTGATGACCGTAGCTTGAGGAGTTCATGTATTCACTATGTGTTAATTCTTTGTTCTGGTTATCTATTAAAAGGATGCCTTAATATCCATTAGTTTCCGTAAGGACCCCGCTGCCACGGGAGGGTAGGACAAAAGATGTCATGCAAGTTCTTTTCCATAAGCATGTATGACTATATTCGGAATACATGCCTACATTATATCAACGAACTGGAGCTAGTTCTGTGTCACCCTAGGTTATGACTGTTACATGATGAACCGTATCCGGCATAATTCTCCATCACCGATCCATTACCTACGAGCTTTCCATATATTGTTCTTCGCTTATTTACTTTTTCGTTGCTATTGCTATCATCACTACAAAATACCAAAAACATTACTTTTACTACTATTACCTTTTGCTACTGTTATCGCTACTATCATATTACTTTGCTACTAAACACTTTGCTGCAGATATTAAGTTTCCAGGTGTGGTTGAATTGAGAACTCAACTGCTAATACTTGAGAATATTCTTTGCCTCCCCTTGTGTCGAATCAATAAATTTGGGTTGAATACTCTACCCTTGAAAACTGTTGTGATCCCCTATACTTGTGGGTTATCACATATCCAGCCCCCAAGTTGCAAATGGCCAAGTGATTGGAATCATCCTCAATTCTTGAGCCGGAACATGAGCGCGGTGTGCAAACTTCTGACAACCACCACACCTCTTTACCAAATCCTCAGCATCAGCATGAGCTGTCAACCAATAGAAGCCGTGAAGAAAAGCCTTAGATACCAAGGATTTTGAACCGGCGTGGTGACCACAATATCCTTCGTGGATCTCACGCAAAATCTCAGAGCCTTCTTCAGGAGACACTCAATGCTGAAACGCCCTTGTTACACTGCAATGATGCAACTCCCCATTGATAATGGTCATTGACTTGGATCACCGGATTATCTGTCTGGCCAAAGTTTCATCCTCCGGTAACTCGCCCCGGTTCATATACACCAAATATGGGACCATCCAATCCGGGATAACATGAAGAGCTGCCACTAACTGAGCCTCTGGGTCAGGAACAGCCAAATCCTCCTTCGTAGGTAACTTGACAGACGGGTTATGCAAAACATCCAGAAAAACATTGGGTGGAACCGGTTTACATTGGGAACCCAAACGGCTTAAAGCGTCTGCCGCTTCATTCTTTCGCTGGTCCACATGGTCATCTTGATAACCCTAGAAGTGACCTGCAACAATATCTACCTCTCGACGATACGCTGCCATGAGTGGATCCTTGGAATCCCAAGTACCAGATACTTGCTGAGCCACCAGGTCTGAGTCACCAAAGCACTTAACCCGGCTTAGATTCATCTCCTTGGCCATTTGAAGACCATGGAGTAAAGCCTCATATTCAGCTGTATTGTTAGTGCAAGGGAACATTAAACGGAGAACATAACAAAACTTATCACCTCGTGGGGAAGTTAACACGACTCCAGCCACCGAACCCTCCAATTGCCTAGACCCATCAAAATGAATAGTCCAATAAGTATGATCTGGCTTTTCTTTCGGCGCATGTAACTCTGTCCAGTCATTGATGAAATCCACGAGTGCTTGGGATTTGATCGTCGTGCGAGGCATATATTTTAACCCGTGAGGCCCAAGTTCAATAGCCCACTTAGCAACTCGGCCAGTTGCCTCCCTGTTCTGGATTATATCTCCCAAAGGGGCAGAACTGACCACTGTGATGGGATGACCATGAAAATAGTGCTTGAGCTTCCGGCTTGCCATAAAAACTCCATACACCAGCTTCTGCCAATGTGGGTACCTCTTCTTAGACTCAATAAGTACCTCACTGATATAATAAACCAGCCATTGAACCGGATACTCCTTCCCAGCTTCCTTACGCTCCAACACAATGGCCACACTGACAGCCCGGGCATTAGCTGCCACATACAACAACAGCGGCTCTTTATCGACCGGAGCAGCAAGAACAGGTGGCTCGGCTAACTGCTTCTTCAAATCCTCAAACGCCGCATTAGCAACATCACTCCAGACAAAATTGTCGGTCTTCTTCATCATCTGATATAGGGGGATTGCTTTCTCTCCCAAATGGCTGATAAACCGGCTCAATGCTGCAATATGGCCTGCCAGACGTTGAACATCGTTGATACATGTTGGTTTCGCCAGAGACGTAATAGCTTTGATCTTTTCCAAATTAGCTTCAATACCCTTGTTAGAAACTAGAAAACCCAAGAGCTTGCCTGCCGGAACACCAAAAACACACTTGGCAGGATTAAGCATCATCTTATAGACCCGAAGATTATCAAAGGTTTCCTTCAAGTCAGCTATCAACATCACCTCCTTTCTGGACTTCACCACAATATCATCCACATAAGCATCAACATTGCGCCCAATTTGGTCATGAAGACAACTCTGCACACAGCACTGATAGGTCGCCTAGGCACTCTTAAGCCCAAAAGGCATAGATACATAGCAGAAGGCTCCAAAGGGAGTTATAAAAGCTGTCTTCTCCTGGTCCTTAACTGCCATTTTGATCTGATGATAACCAGAATAAGCATCCAGAAAGCTCAAACGCTCACAGCCTGTCGTAGCATCAATGATTTGATCAATACGAGGGAGAGCAAAGGGATCAGTTGGGCAAGCCTTGTTCAAATCTGTGTAGTCCACACACATTCGCCAAGTGTCGTTCTTCTTAAGCACTAGCACCGGGTTAGCTAACCACTCAGGGTGAAAAACCTCCACAATAAACCCTGCTGCCAACAGCCGGGCTACCTCCTCACCGATAGCCTTACGCCTTTCTTCATTGAAGTGGCAGAGAAACTGTCTGACCGGTTTAAACTTAGGATCAATATTAAGAGTGTGCTCAGCGAGTTCCCTCGGTACACATGGCATGTTAGAAGGTTTCCATGCAAAGATGTACCGGTTCTCACGGATGAACTCGATGAGTGCGCCTTCCTATTTCGGATCTAGGTTAGCGCTGATGCTGAATTGCTTGGATGAATCGCCAGGAACAGAGTCAACCAGCTTCGTCTCCTCAGCCGATTTAAACTTCAAGGCCGGATCATGCTCTGTAGTTAGTTTTTTCAAAGAAGTCATATCTGCCGGATCAACATTGTCCTTATAGAACTTCAACTCCTCTGTTGCACAAACAGACTCAGCATAAGCCGCATCACCTTCCTCACATTCCAAAGCAATCCGACGACTCCCATGTACCGTGATGGTCCCCTTATGGCCCGGCATCTTGAGCTGCAGATAAACATAACAGGGCCTTGCCATGAACTTAGCATAAGTCGGTTGTCCAAACATGGCATGATGTGGGCTCTTGATTTTCACCACTTCAAATGTCAATGTCTTTGATCTTGAATCATGATCATCTCCAAAAGAAACCTCCAGAGCTATCTTACCGACTGGATATGCCGATTTACCGGGTACTACACCATAGAAAACAGTGTTCGACGGTTTAAGATTTTTATCCGTCAACCCCATGCGACGGAAGGTTTCATAATAAAGGATATTGATACTGCTCCCTCCATCCATGAGTACCTTGGTAAATTTATATCCTCCAACCTGAGGCGCCACCACCAATGCCAGATGACCCGAATTATCAACCCGGGGTGGATGATCCTCTCGACTC
This sequence comes from Triticum urartu, assembly GCF_056163025.1. Classification (NCBI taxonomy): domain Eukaryota; kingdom Viridiplantae; phylum Streptophyta; class Magnoliopsida; order Poales; family Poaceae; genus Triticum; species Triticum urartu. The sequence continues at coordinate 105,228,242 of NC_141875.1, read as the reverse complement.
CACAAAATGGGTTGTTCAGACCAGCGCAGATAACGGGGCACTGCCGGTTCAACAGAGTTTACTGCCCTTTTATGGAGTTTCTGATCGCGCTTGCATAAGCTAGTGGTGAAGACGTGATACTGCCCACTATTCAACTGCTTTGGATTGCTCTGGTAACCCGATTGCTGCTGCTGACTCCCCTGATGATTATAACCACCCTGGTTGCCCTGACTGCCTTGATTGCCATGTCCGCTTTGGTTGCCTTGAAATCCCGAACCGGAACTGCCTCCACCATAACCCGGCCCATGAGAACCGCCTCCTAAACCACCGGGCGGTCCATGATCGTATCGGAAAAGATCCGAATTTTTGAACTCCCGCATTATAAAACAATCCTTCCAAAGGTGCGTGGCTGGTATCTCTTGCGTCCCGTGCCTTGGACAAGGCTGGTTTAACAGGCGCTCCAGATTGATACCTGATCCTCCATTACGTGGGGCAGTTTACCCTTACGCCGCTGATTATTATTCTGCGTGTTGGTGTTAGCCACAAAATCCAAATTGTTATCCGCTTTACGCTTACCGTTGTTGCCATGACCCGCCAGGTTATGCTGTTGCCCCTTGTTACCGCCACTCTTCTTTCCCTTCCTCGGCTTTTCATCATTAGACTCGGGGTCCTTGGTAATAGAAGAGTCGGCATACTTAACCAGAGCTGCCATAAGCGTTCCTATGTCATTGGAGTGAGGCTTGAGCCGTCCCAATTTCAGCTTCAAAGGCATGAACCGGCAATTGCCCTCCAACGTTAAGACTGTTGTATCAGCATTAATGCGGTCCGATGAATGTAAGATTTCCGAAACCTGGCGCACCCAATGAGTTGTCAATTCACACTCTTCTTAGACACATGCGGCTAAGTCTACAATTGACATGGGCTGCTTGCACGTGTCCTTGAAATTCTGGATAAAGCAGGCCTTTAACGCAGCCCACGACCCGATGGAGTTAGCTGGCAAACTTTTCAGCCAGGTGCGAGTTGTTCCTTCCAACATCATGGTGAAGTATTTAGCACAGGTCGCATCATCCACATCCAGCATCTCCATTGCCATCTCATAGCTTTTGATCCATGACTCGGGGGGTAAATCGGCAGTATAATTAGGCACCTTTTGGGGTCCATTGAAATCCTTGGGCAGCCGCACATTACGTAGAGCTGGGACAAGACACGGCACCCCCAAAGAGCTGGAGGTAACTCCTGGCTCCACTAAAGTTGTTGGAAGAACTGGAGTAAGCTGACGGGCCACGTACTGCGCCGCTAACTCGGCTTCCCGACGCGCTCTGCCCTGATCCACCAAATCCTGAGCATTAGCACCACCTGCCGGATTATGCCCTCGAGGCGGGTTACGGTCTCGTGCACTATTTGACACGGCTGGTTCATCAAAGTGCCTGCTATAACTCCGGCTTGGGCGGGGGGTGGAATGAATCCTCTCGCGGCTGGGTGAATACGCCTGTTGCTGAGTCAAAGCTGTCTGAAAGGAGCTCCATAGCCCGTCGCGTCTCAACCGCTACGGGGGACTCACCTTCGACTGGGAGGGCTGTCAATCGTGAAGCGGCAACGACTATGTTATCCAGGGGGTGGAGTAATGACCCGGAGGCGTTGACACGCGCTGGGACGGGATATTCTGACGAGGCAGATCCACTGTGCGCGGCTGAACCGGCGCCCCCGTTCCAGGTGCTTCTACCCGGTTTACCACTGGCTGGTTACTCGTTCCTGCTCCTAGCGTGTTAAAGAGATTCCTTGGCTCATAAATCAGAGGTAGGTGGGACCGGCGCCTCCTCCTCACTACATCGTTTGATGCATTCTGATCCAGCATAAGCCGATACGCCTGTGCATCCAACTCGGCCCCTTCCATAGCCATCTTGGTGTTCTCGGCTGCCAGGTCTGCCTTGGCTTGAGCTATCTGATCCTTCACATTTGCAACTTCTGCGTTATGCTGATCCTGATTCGCCGCGTTAACTTCAGCCGCCAGCAGTGTTGCCAAAGCATCAAACAAATCGGAGAAAACCTAAGCCGGCAGTGGAGCAGGGCCTCCTGCTGCTGTCGCTACTGCTGAACCGGAGATCATTGCTGCCGCAGTTGAAGAATGATGCGCTGACTATGTACTGGCCATGAAGATCTCAACTCGGCTCGGCGGATCAAGGGGGTCCGGAATACTGTCGCCATCAAAACAGCCCCCAAACCGGCCATCTTGCAATTAGTACAATGACTCGGTCTCTCTCAGAGTAAACGACGGTTTCACCACCAGATACCGATCTATCCTCAGATTCCACTCCGTGGATGACTCCCACGAAGGCACGCTTCATGGCAGGCTGAACCCGGGCGGATCTCGCATGCTGAGCCGTTTCGACGATGTCGGTGCAGATGTCCGGCTCAGGGCCCGGTTCGCCGATCTTGCCAATGAAGACGTGAATACCGTCGAAGGGGACCCGATATCCATACTCAATTGAACCGTCCTCGGGGCCCTAGCCTTCATCATCGATGTAGAGCTTGCTGCGATGACTCTTGGTCATCCAGCCCACAACGTATCCCTTGAGCCCTTCGAAGCTGCCATCTAAGAACTTGAAACCATCGTGCGATAGCCCCACTGTGGGCGCCAACTGTTGTGGGATTGTCACAGCAGATGTCCTAGTGTGAGGACTTAGTCATGGAACCATCGCAACGTAGTTAGCTTAAAGGGGTTAAAGCAGACAAAGGACACAAGGATTTATACTGGTTTGGCACCTTGCGGTGAAGGTAAGGCCTACTCCAGTTATGATGGGATTGCTAGGGTTCCAATGACCAGGGAGCGAATATGCTATGTCCGGCTCTTGAGTTGTTGTTTCTTGTCCTTGAACTGCCGTCGGGTCGTCCCTTTATATACAGGTTGACGCCCGGCGGTTTACAGAATCCCAGCCGGCTCATAAACGTGTCCGGCTTGGTTTCTATCCTTCCCTATCTTACAACACAAGTTACACGCCTTATGTCGGTTTATGTCTACGGGCCCTAATCCGCCTTTGGGCCCTGGTCCTTTAGATCTCATATAGTAAAGCACCATGCTCCTTGTCTTCATGGGCTTCAATATTGATAACTCCTTATATGTATAACCCGGCCCCTCCTGGGCGGTTTATACTCAGTTGTTATATCTCCAACACATTCCAAGTAAGAACACTTCCGTTCATCCTATAATATTTAAAACTAGATCAGTAACAATTCTAGGGGAAATGGGTTTATAGAAACATAGTAAATCACCAATGATTATTTTGAAAAACTGAAGAAACATGTTAATTATGACATATCTTCTCAAAAATATCAATGTGCAAATGAATTAATTGCTACTGAGACAACAACCAAATTCTGGAATATCATAAGCTATAATTAACTACAACAATGCTACAAGTTCTTACTCATGTACAATAAATAACAAGTTGAACATTTTATGAGGAAGGTAAATATAACTGCAACAACATAGCGAAAGTGTTTGGATGACAACAAATTGATACTAACAGGTGTGTACATGCACACATTTAGTAACATAGAACTAATAACACTAAGGCTGTCTACTATGTATGCCAAAACTGGTGTAAAGACAACTGTTGCTACATCCCGCACCGTTGCCCTGCACTGGCGAGCCGATGCAGCGGAAAAAAATCAAGGACCTGGACTCCAGAGCACGTAGTTGCTCCGAAGCCCAGTTCCTTCGTGCCATACAGATTTAGTATTTTACTGTTTGGTTGCTCGGATGTGTGGACCAAAGTTGGTTGCACAAACTGCTGAAGTGGTGCCAAATAATTTTATAATAGCATCGCTAATGAGATGGCAACAATTTAATATACCAGGTACAAATTGTGACACTGTCTTAGGATGCGTTTGGTTGAAGGTGTGGTATGAATGGGTTGGGACCGTGACAGTGTCTGAATCACATCTAACAAATGATTTGTAACAATGAAAGAGGGTCTAACCTTCTCTGCACATGCCAGAAACTTTCTCCCACTGTCCACAGATTCAAACGCAACAAGCTTCACGCATGGAGATTGATGGTGACAATGAGCAGATAGATCTTCAGCCACCCCACTCCATCCGTTGCCACTGATGGTTCTAGGGAGATACAAGAGGAAGAAATGACTCAAATCGACCGCTGGGTAAAAATCCTTCATTCCAAGTCATAGCCCGAGAGAGAGAAGAGAAGCATAACCGGGTGGTGAAGGAGTCATCGCTGGAGGAGGAACCGCTTGAGAGGTCTTTGAAGAAGACCATAGCGACCCCGGCGGTAGGATGCGAGACGGCGAGAGCGAGAAAGCGGCTATAGCTTATGAAGGAAGGAAGGAAGGAAGGAAGTAGGAAACAGGGGAAATGTGACTTGTGGTCGGGGAGAAAAGGGGGTGGGGAAGGGTGTTAAGGCATATCTCTCTTGATGTAGTTTTGGTGATTGATGACAACATGTTTGCGGACTAATCGTGTATTTTGAGCATTTCAGAGATTCATCCTTTGGTATGAGACGATCTCTTTCCCCTCGGAGTGTTATTCAAGACGGTGTAGCTCTTTCGTTTCTTGTTTGGTGGACTAGTTTCGTAGGAGTCACCGTATTATCAAGAGGGGGTCCGCTTTGGTAAGGCTAGGGTGGAATCAACACGTACACATCCTTTCCTCACCCTTTGAGTCTTTCCGCTTCTTTAGAGAGCTCATTCCCCTTCCAGATGTGCTGATTTGGGTCCAAGCGATAGTACCGTGGTACCCAGCGACCGGTAGTACCGCTTGTGGTTCTCAGCCGCAGTCCCGCTGCGGTACCGGGCCCCTACCGCGTTGATTCGAGGGGTTTTCATCTCGTGTCGGGTTGAGCGGCACTTTGCAGCGGTAGTAGAAGCGGTAGTACCGCTCGAGAGCGGTTGTACCGCCCTACCACCATGGCAGTACCACGCTGGGCACGGTTCCTGCTCTCTCTTCAAGCCCTCCCAGGCTGGGCGGTAGTACCGCAAGGGGGAGCGGTAGTACCGATGGGTCCAGTGGAAGTACCGCTACCCCCTGCGGTAGTACCGCCCTCTGCGGGGCTGTTTTGGGGGTAACGGTTGGATGGGTTCTCATTCTATAAAAGGGGGTCCTCTTCTTCCTCGATGACTTACCTCTTCCCCCAAAAGCTCCATTAATGCTCCAAGCTCCATTTTTGCCCGATCTCTCTCCCTAGCCAATGAAACTTGTTGATTTGCTCGGGATTGGTTGAGAAGGCCCCGATCTACACTTCCACCAAGAGAAATTTGATTCCCCCACTAATCCCTAGTGGATCTTGTTACTCTTGGGTGTTTGAGCACCCTAGACGGTTGAGGTCACCACGGATCCATAGTCCATTGTGGTGAAGCTTCATGGTGTTGTTGGGAGCCTCCGATTAAGTTGTGGAGATTGCCCCAACCTTGTTTGTAAAGGTCCGGTCGCCGCCTCCAAGGGCACCAATAGTGGAATTATGGCATCTCGCATTGTGTGAGGGCGTGAGGAGAATACGGTGGCCCTAGTGGCTTCTTGGGGAGCATTGTGCATCCACACCGCTCCAACGGAGACGTACTTCCCCTCAAAAGGAAGGAACTTCGGTAACACATCCTCGTCTTCACCGGCTCCACTCTTGGTTATCTCGTAGCTTTACTTGTGCAAGCTTTTTAGTGTTACTTCCCTTGCTATCTTGTATGCCATTGATGTTGCATCATATAGGTTGCTCACCTAGTTGCACATCTAGACAACCTAATTTGATGCAAAGTTTAATTTGGTAAAGAAAAGCTAAAAATTGTTAGTTGCCTATTCACCCCCCCCCTCTAGTCAACCATATCAATCCTTTCAATTGGTATCAGAGCCTCGTCTCTTTACTAAGGACTTTGTCGTCCGAAGAGTATGGTTGACACCGTAGACGGTGTGGAGGAGCACTCCGGTGTGAATCCGATCTCGTCTACGGGTGATGGGGGAACCTCGGTCTCTCGTGTGGAATTCAATGTAGCCTTGGAGATATTGAAAACCTCCATGACGACCGAGGTTGAAAGCATGTTTGCTAAATTCATTGAAGGGTTTAAACTATCCACCGCACCGCTGAAAGTGGGTGATCCCACTGACAAGGTGACGGATGCTAACTCCGACAAGGGGGGAGCTAGTAGTGAAAAGGCTCCTTCTTCTAGTGGTAAAAATGGCACCGGCATCTTTGCCCATGTGGAACCACCACTTGTTTATGGTGGACCGATTCCTTCCACTCATTTGAATCGTGCTGGTCCTCCCCCTAAGATTGTGAAAAATGAGGACTTTGACTCTTGGATTTATCGCTTTAAGGGCCATTTAAATCATGTGAATACTAATCTTTGCATAATCGTTGAAGAAGGTTTCTATCCACATGACCCAAGAAACTTCACCCCTCGAGAAGTCGTGGATAATCAATTCAATGAGAATACTCTCTTCATCATCCAAGATGCAATTCCACCCGAAGATCTACCTCATCTTCGGCCCTTCACCTTAGCCAAAGATGCATGGCTTTGTGTTGTCTCTCTCTACCGGGGAAGCGCAAGCATTCATCGCTCCAACTATGAAGTAGTGCAAGATGAAGCGGATGAGTTTGCAATGAAAGAAGATGAATAACCTCGTGAGCTTTATCAGAGAGTAACTAAACTCGCGGTCTCACTCCGAGATCATGGGAGCAAGGACACGAATGAAAATTGGATCAAGCGCAAATTCCTCAAGGCAATGATGTCGTACCACAAGGCCACGTCCTCCGTCATTCGTCAAAGGCCGGACTTCCACACTTTGTCCTCAAGTGAAGTGTTGGATGAGTTTGTGTCTATGAACATCTTGGACAAGACCGTCGACAATGCGGTGCTTCGCTCTCAAAGGGCAAAGAAGCTCAACCTTGCATTGAAGGCCAAGGTTTGTGTTGAAGAATAAGAAGAAGAGGAAGAAGAGGAAAGCAACCCCGAAGATACAAAGTATGCCTATCATGAACACATGGCACTTGCTTCAAGGCAATTTTTGAGCAAGAAAAACTCAAGGCCAAACTTCAACAAGAACAACTCAAGTGGCACAAAGAGCAAGCAACATGTGAGGACTTGCTATAATTGTGGCAATGTGAGCCATTTTGTTGCGGAGTGCCCATATGAGAAGAGGGAAGAGAATGGTGGCAAGCTCATCCGAAAGGACAAAGCCAAGTCTTTCCCAAACAAGAGCAACTTCACCAAGAAGACCCCTCACAAGGCATTGGTGGTTCAAGAAGAGTACCATGAGGATGATGATGATGACAAAGATGGTGAGTCAGTTGCCATGGCCTTCGTTGCCATTACAAAAACTCCACGAGTAGTGTCTCTCTTCGACTCACCCAATGAGAACATCACCGCCAAGTGCCTCATGGCTAAAGCCACCAACAAGGTAACCCCCAACATCAAAACTACCATCATTAATAATCCTTCCTTGACGGATTGCATTGATGAATATGAGGGATCTAATGTGGAGGAAAATGAGTTTGAGTCCTTTATGGGTAAACTCAAGGGTAAATCCAAGAAGCATTTTGTTGCTCTCTTGGAACAACTTGGTGAGGCCAATGACATGATCGAGGCTCACGAAGATACTATCTCCAAGATGGAGGGGCATAGTCGTGACTATGCCGATGAGATTTCAGATCTTTCCAATGCTCTTGAGGAAGAGCGTGGTCTTCGTTTGGCTCTAGAGGAGTCACGCGACGTTGATCAAGCTAAGTTAAAGAAAGATTTTGATCATGCTCTCGTTGTTTCTCATGTGCTAAACTCTGAGAAGGCCAAGCTTAGGGTTGATCTTGCTAGACTCAAAGAGGAGTTTGATCTACTTGACAAGGCTCACAAGGTCTTGAAGGGTGCTCATGCTAGCCTCAAAGAGTCTCATGATCAACTTCAAGTAAAGCTAACCAAAGAGAAAGCCACTTTTCCTCGTATGATGTTAATTGATAATGCAAATGCTACTAACCCATGTTGTGAGCATGTGCATCTTGTTGAGGAGAATGCTAAGTTAAAGGTGCAACTTGAGAAAGGTCTTGTGTCTTGCATACAAGGCGAGAAGAACCTCCACGACCTTTTGATCAACCAAAAGAGAGTTGTGGCCAAGGAAGGGATTGGGTACGTGCCCAAGTCCAAGAACAAGAAGAAGAATGACAAGGCTAAACGACCTACTCCTCTCAAGCAAACCTTTGTGAAGGAGGGAGAGGGTGCTACTAAGGAGAAGGAGAAGAAACTGTCAGGGGTAGTGATGCCAAGAAGGGCAACGCTTCCCTTCTCAACAAAGCCGGCGACTTTAACCCTTCTTATGTGTTGTGTCGTGCTAGTGATGGGCGTGATTATGCCAAATTTGTTGGTTCTCCTTGTGAGTACATTGAATGGTCTATTTGGGTTCCTAAGACCCTTGTTACTAACATCAAAGGACCCATTACAAAATGGGTACTGTCGGTGTCAAAACCGGCGGATCTCGGGTAGTGGGTCCCGAACTGTGCGTCTAGGCCGGATGGTAACAGGAGGCAGGGAACATGATGTTTTACCCAGGTTCGGGCCCTCTTGATGGAGGTAAAACCCTACATCCTGCTTGATTAATATTGATGATATGGGTAGTACAAGAGTAGATCTACCACGAGATCAAGGAGGCTAAACCCTAGAAGCTAGCCTACGGTATGATTGTTGTATATGGAGTTGATTGCCTATGGACTACAACCCTCCGGTTTATATAGACACCGGATAGGGTTAGGGTTACATAGAGTCGGTTACAATGGTAGGAGATCTTGAATATCCGCATCGCCAAGCTTGCCTTCCACGCCAAGGAAAGTCCCATCCGGACACGGGACAAAGTCTTCAATCTTGTATCCTCATAGTCCAGGAGTCCGGCTGAAGGTATAGTCCAGCTACCCGAACACCCCCTAATCCAGGACTCCCTCAGTAGCCCCTGAACCAGGCTTCAATGATGACGAGTCCGGCACGCAAATTGTCTTCGGCATTGCAAGGCGGGTTCCTCCTCCAAGTCCTTCATAGAAGATTGTAAACACCAAGAGTAGTGTCCAGCTCGGCAAAATAAGCTTCCACATATTGCCATAGAGAGAATGATATAAACACAAATCAAATCTGCTGACGTATTCCGCAGTGCGTCATCACACTACGGCCAAGTCCTTCACTCGAATCGTTTTTACTTTTCCACCTTAGCATGTTTTGCGAGGCGGTTTCCTTGGCACGTCTTGTCAAAGCAGAGATCGTGTACCCCCTCTACAGGATTCTCATCAATACGGACGTGGGTAACCCAACCGCGCCATTTATCACGGCGCTTGGGAGGCAAGCGAGTTTTACTAGGCTGGTGGGGACGCACAACCGCATCCGCCCATATAAGGGGATAAGGATCCACCTTTTTACCTACGCCTTCTTCCTCTTTTGCCTATCCATCTCCTGCGCACTCGAGCTCCAGCGCCCAAGCCCGCACTTCCCACCTCAACCTTCTCCAGCAATGTCCAGAGTGGGAGGCAAGTGGATGGTCTCCTCCGCTACGGAGGGCCAAGTCAAGAAGCTAAGGAAGGCCGGATACCTGTCTAAGGACATCGCGCATCGGCTTCCCGAAAAGGGGCAGCTTCTCCCCACCCCAAGGCCCGATGAGAGGGTAGTATTTCTTCCCCACTTCCTCCGCGGACTGGGTTTTCCACTCCACCCATTTGTCCGGGGGCTCATGTTCTACTACGGCCTGGATTTCCATGATCTGGCCACGAACTTCAACCTCAACATCTCAGCGTTTATCGTCGTGTGCGAGGCTTTCCTCCGCGTCCGCCCTCATTTCGGCCTCTGGCTCAAGACCTTCAACCTCAAGCCCAAGGTGGTGCGCCGCAGCCAAGCGGAGTGTGGAGGCGCCATGGCGGGCAAGATGGCCAACGTCCTATGGTTCAAGGGCTCTTTTGTGGAGACCCTGAAGGGGTGGCAATCCGGGTGGTTTTACATCACCGAGCCACGCAATCCGAACTGGATCGCAGCCCCCGAGTTCCGATCCGGACCCCCCACGCGGCTTATGTCCTGGAAAGAGACGGGCCTGTCATGGGGTGACGAAAAAAAGGTGACCGGATTGCAAACATGCATCCAGTCCCTGGTGAACAAGCCAATCCGGCTTGTTAATGTAATCCAGGTTATGCTCGTCCGCCGGATCCTCCCGTTCCAACAACAGGATTTTAATCTGTGGGAGTTCGACCCGGCGCAGCACCAAACCCTTAGCAGGCTCTTCGACACGACGTACGAAGATGCCTGGAAGGTGCTATTCAAGGGCGCTGAGGCTCCCGCATCCGCTTCTGAGGACCGCGGATACAGCTCGCAGCGTCAAGCTAGCGAGGTAAGCTATCTTCACCTTTTACAGGATGTTAAGCTTTTTTCATAGTTTGACTCTATGCGGGATCTAAACTCCCTTACCTTTGACAGGCTTGGCGAGCGATATCCGGACCGATTAATTGTCCGGCTCCGCTGCCCGAAGACCCAGCCCTAGCTCTACTAGTGAAGCTGCTGGTTCTGGCGCCTTATGTGGTGTCGGAGAAGAAGGCCAAGAAGAAGAAGACCACGGGGACTCGAAAGAGTGCCCGCAACGTGGTGGTGTCGGACTCATCATCCGACGAGTCCGAGACGCCCTCTTCCCGTGAAAACAAGGAGGAGGAAGAAGAAAACTCCCCCCCAGCGGAGAGAGGAGAGAAGAGGAAGGCCACCCCAACGAGGGAGGCCGAGGGGTCTAGGAAAAGGAAGACCCCTCCACCGGACTACTCCCCCGAAGCCGAAGAGGGCGGAGAGGAGTGGCCAAACAGGGCCAAGCGTCCGGCGAAATCGTAAGTTCGGATATCAGAGTAACTCATGATGTTCCTTTGTTGCATAGCTTTCCCTAATGTCGAACGTAATTATGCAGCCCGCCCCGGGCCGAATTCAACGAATCGTCGGGCGGCTCCCTGGACTCATCGGATGTGAACTCAGTTCCGCCCGCTGTCTCCCCCCGCACTACAGACGACGCCGAAGTGGCGTCGCGACAAGCTCCGGGGCAGGAGGAGGTGGTCCTGGAGGAGCTGCAAGGCAACCTCCCGGACTCCAGGAGTGAAGGGGATAAGGCCCCCCAGGGCTCCAAGTCCGGCTTTGTGCCAGACACCGCGCCGGAATCTTCCACAGTTCCGGACCGCGGTAGGCGAACTCCTTCCAAGAGGAGCAAGCCTTCTGAGCCGGCGGCCTCCGTCCAACCGCGGGTGCCAGACAATCTGCTGGAGGTGCTTGACGGCGCCTCCATCGACGAGGTTCAGTCCGCCAAGAGCGGACCGACTGAAGCTTGCGCTAGCCTTCTAACAGGCTTCGAGGTAAGTAAAAATATGTAAAAATATTACCGCATAGACAGTAGCCCCTGATGCTCTATTTGGCGTTCGGAAAGAAAAGCCGAATAGAGGATCTATTAAATATAGTAGGAGTCTAACAAAAAGAGTCAATATGCGTATGCAGTCTTCGCTGCTATCCACCGCCACACTGACTGCGGAGGTGGGTGTCCTGAAGCAGGACCTCGAGCGGACCGAGCGAGAGCTCGGCCTTGCCAAGCGGCGGCTCGAGGAGAGAGAAGGTAAGAAATACCTTACAGAAAAAGTGCCTATAAAAAGGCGTGATTGCAAAAAAAATAACAGGATTGTACTGCTTATTGTAGGGGCCACGACTGAGGTGGCGACCCTTAAGCAGGTGCTGTCTGAGGCCGAAAAGAAAACGGCCACGGAGCGCACCGAGCGAGACAGACTTGGGGCTCAGGTCGGCGAGGTGCAGCAAGAGCTTCAGGCTCTCATGAAAAAACATGAGAGTTTGGAGCTTGAGTCAAAGGCGCAAGCATCCGAGCTCGCGACGGCCCTTTAGACTGCCAAGTCTGCCAAGGCCAAAGCCCAAAAGGCCCTCCAAGAGTTGGAGGAGATGAGGAAGATAGCAGCGGGTAAGGCATTCTTCATGCAAAGCAGAAATATAAAAGTAAACTACTTGTTACTTACCCGAATTCGGAGCTCTCCAGGGGCATTCGCAGATCTTCCCCGCAGCGTATCCAACGCCGCCGCATTCTACCGAGCTGAAGAGGGCAGCTTGACGGAGAAGGTGTTCTGGTCTCAGTATTCTGAGGTCGGACACCCTGTGCCTTTGAGCGACCAGCTGAAACAGCTGGTCGAGCTCCACAAGGCGGCCGAACAGGCCATGAAGGGCTTCATAGTTCGGCTGTGGCCCGGAGAGGCCCTGCCTGGGAGCTATTTTGGGCTGGTTCGACGGCTGGTGGAGGCCTGTCCGAGGCTCGAGGTCATCAAGCGCTCCTTCTGCATCGAAGGTACCCGTCGGGCCCTTGCCCGTGCAAAGGTGCACTGGGGTAAGCTGGACGGTGAGAAGCTTGTGAAGGACGGGCCGCCGCCGGGGAAGGAGCATCGCAAGCCCGAGAACTACTACAAGGATGTTCTTGTAGGTGCCCGCCTTGTGGCGGATGAATGTACCAAGGATGTTATTTTTGAATGAACTCGCTCGTGTTTATCCTGTGCGCTGAAAACTTGTTCATATGCGCTAAGCAATGCTTATTGAATTTAAAATATTACTTTCTATGCGGTCGTTTATCAAAAAATTGAGAGATGGCCAGTCGTTGGCTTCTGCCCCCATGCCACTAGTGCTGGGGTGTTTGGGATAAACCTGAGCGCTCTTTTTCCCATAGTTGGGTCCTTCGAGGGAGGCGCTCAGCACAACGAACCAGGCAATCGGACTATAATGCTTGAACACTCTCACTTAGCCATAGAACTCTATAATTTTAAATTTCGGCGAAGCCCCTAGTTCGGAAGACCGAGTTCGGGGCGCTATCCACGCCTTGGCCGGACAAAGCCAGCTCCTCGCTCGAAGCGGCATAAGTCTTTAGGGACTCGAAAAACCTCTCGAACAGCGACCGGTCTCTCGCCTCATCATGAGAGTCAGTTTTAGCTTTCTCCACTGAGGTGGTTAACCCAGCTGAACCGGGCCACAATCGCAGTGGTTCTCCTAGTGCTACCTTAGCCGATAGAGCGGAACGTAAGGCACCAAAACATAGGAGCCGGGCAAACCCAACTATTGACCCAAATCATGATTCGGAGCCGATGCATATAGTGCTATAAGTTCCGGGTGCCGCACTTGTGAAAGTGTACGGACTTCTCACACCATTATGAGGGGTACTAAAGCCCCTGGCGTGTTTGCCGTACCATGGTGTACGGGTGCAATCATGTCATTTAATAAACATAAATGTGAAAAGAAGATAATGCAAAAAATAGACAAGAAGCTAAGCATTGTTTATAGAGAGGCTATTTATCAAAGCCGAACGATACAAATAATGTGGTAAGCAAAAGATATTGGACTATTCAGTATGTCCTGACCAGGGGCAGGCCGCGGAATTGTATTTAAAACAGGTATACCGCTCGTAACAGAGACCACCTGGGAGTTCCATAATGCGGCATGGCTTGTCTGCCTCCATGGATCTTGCATCGTTTGTGCGGCAGTCGAATTGCCGAACAGGTTGTCCGAAGTATGGAGTCCTGAAAGTAAGAAAAAATTAAAAAAAGAATCCGGCAGCCCCTAGTACGTTTTAAGCCGTATTTTGGGCGTGCCGTTATTGTGCCCCTTCCCTTGTGCCCATGGTATTTCAAGGGCATAGTTATGTACGCGAGGTACTGGTTTCGCTATGTCGCGAAAGCTGGGGTTGGGGCCGCATTGCTACGCTTGCTCAGAGTGTGCCAGGAGGTCCTGCTGTGGGTTACTCCGAGCGCGCTTGGCAGTGTCTGGCTCTTTAATGGCCGGACTGGAGAATTGCCTGAGAAGGCTACTTTGTACCTCCGCTGCGAGGGCCGCCGTATGCTCCTCCGTACGGAGGGAGCGTTCGGTGTTTCCATTGACTGTAATTACTCCTCGAGGGCCTGGCATCTTGAGCTTGAGATATGCGTAGTGCGGCACCGCATTGAACTTTGCGAATGCGGTTCGTCCGAGCAGGGCGTGATAGCCACTGCGAAACGGGACTATATCGAAGATTAACTCTTCGCTTCGGAAATTGTCCGGGGATCCGAAGACCACGTCAAGTGTTACTGAGCCTGTACAGTTGGCTTCTACACCTGGTATAACGCCTTTAAAGGTCGTTCTTGTGGGCTTAATCCTTGAGGGATCTATGCCCATTTTCCGCACTGTATCCTGATAAAGCAGGTTCAAGCTACTGCCGCCATCCATGAGGACTCTTGTGAGATGAAATCCATCGATGATTGGGTCGAGAACCAATGCGGCGAAGCCGCCATGACGGATGCTAGTGGGATGGTCCCTTCGATCAAAAGTGATCGGGCAGCAGGACCATGGGTTGAAGTTTGGGGCGATTGGCTCCATCGCGTATACGTCCCGTAGCGCACGCTTCCGCTCCCACTTGGGAATGTGGGTTGCGTATATCATGTTCACCGTCCGCACTTGTGGGGGAAAGCCCTTCTGTCCATTGTTGTTCGGCAGCTTGGGCTCCTCGTCGTCGCTGTGCCGCCCCTTGTCTCTGTTTTCGGCCCTTAACTTGCCTGCCTGCTTGAACACCCAACAATCCCTGTTAGTGTGATTGGTTGGCATTTCGGGGGTGCCATGTATCTGGCACAAGCGATGGAGTATTCGGTCCAAACTGGACGGGCCCTGAGTATTCTTTTTGAATGGCTTTTTCCGCTGACCGGATTTATAGCCTTTGAATCGGGCATTGACTGCCGTGTCTTCATTGCTGTCGCTGTTAACGCGGCGTTTTTTCTTATTCCGACGTGTCCTGCCACTTTTGTCCTTGGTATCCGAATTACCAGGGTTCTTTGATAAGTTGTTACTGCGAGCTAGCCAGCTGTCTTCTCCTGCGCAAAAGCGGGTCATGAGTGTCGTTAGGGCTGCCATGGACTTCGGCTTTTCCTGTCCCAGGTGCCGGGCAAGCCACTCGTCGCGGATGTTATGCTTGAAGGCTGCTAGGGCCTCTGCGTCCGGACAGTCGACTATCTGGTTTTTCTTTGTTAGGAACCGTGTCCAGAATTGTCTGGCCGATTCCTCTGGCTGCCGAATTATGTGGCTTAAGTCGTCGGCATCCGGCGGTCGCACGTAAGTGCCCTGGAAGATGTCGAGGAATCCGGCTTCCAGGTCCTCCCAAGAACCGATTGAGTCTGCTGGCAAGCTGTTAAGCCAATGCTGGGCCGGTCCTTTAAGTTTGAGCGGGAGGTATTTGATGGCGTGTAGATCATCGCCGCGTGCCATGTGGATGTGAAGGAGATAATCCTCGATCCATACTGCCGGATCTGTTGTGCCATCGTATGATTCGATGTTTACGGGTTTGAATCCCTCTGGGATTTTATGATCCATTACTTCATTCGTGAAGCATAGCGGGTGTGCGGCGCCTCTGTACTGGGCTATATCACGACGCAGCTCGGAAGAGCTATGTCTGTTGCGTTCGGCCCGGCCGGATTTGTTGTATCCGGAGTGAAGATCATTGTCACATGCTGTAGGGCGCCTGCGCGATCCGTAGATCGATCTTGTTTGTCTTGCCTTATCCTCCATTATGTCTCGCAGGTCAGGTGCATTTTCCCGTGCCTTAGTTGAGCGGCGTCGGGGCATGGCTTGGGTGGAGGGCTGAGAGGCCTCTCTGTCGCGGCCGCGAGGTGGCCGGTCTGCCATGTCATGCGCTGGTGATGTAGGTGCTTCGGCCGCAAGGACTTCAGTCCACCTCTGATCGGGGTAGCGGCCTGCGCTTCGGGTAACTCTTGGAGGGGCGTTCGAGTTCATACTCTTCGGCCGCAAGGACTTCAGTCCATCTGTCAGCTAGCAAATCTTGGGCAGCTCTAAGCTGTTGCTGCTTTTTCTTGAGGCTGCTTGCCGTGGCTAAAAGCCTGCGTTAAAAACGCTCTTGTTCGGCGGGGTCTGATGGTATGACGAATTCATCGTCATCGAGGCTTGCCTCGTCTTCGGAGGGAGGCGTATAGTTATCATCCTCGACCTCTCGGTCTGCCGCTCTCTCATGAGGGCTGGCTTCTCCATCTTCCTGTGCCGAATCTTGCTGAGGTGGGTGTTCTTCGGCGCTATCCGGGGTAGTATTATCTCCCGTGCCGGAATCACCGTTTTTGCTTTGGCAGGATTTAGAGCGGCGCCGCTGACGCCGGCGCTTTGGCTGTTTCTTGGGGGCGTCATCCCCCACTGTTCCATCGCCATCTCCATCTTTTGGAGTATCCACCATATATATGTCATATGACGAGGTGGCCTTCCAGCGCCCAACAGGTGCTGGTTCCTATTCGTCTCCTACATCGTTGTCCATGCCGTCGATGTCTTCGGAGCTGAAGTCAAGCATGTCGGTTAGATCGTCGACAGTGGCTACAAAGTGGGTGGTGGGTGGGCTTTGAATTTCCTCATCGTCCGTATCCCACCCTCGCTGACCGTAGTCCGTCCAGGGCTCTCCTGATAAAGAGAGAGACTTAAGAGAATTCAGGATGTCACCAAAAGGCGAGTGCTGAAAGATGTCTGCGGCGGTGAACTCCATTATCGGCGCCCAATCGGATTCGATTGGCAGGGGCGCGGGGGGTTCAGAGTCCGGGGAGGAGTCCGGATCCTCGGAGTCACGGGTCGTGCAGAGTGCGGGGCTAGCATTCGGTTCGATCGCTTTCGGGATCGCAGCCCCCGAGGTGACGTCCAACCGCTCATCCTCGATTGGCGCAATAGGCTCCGAGTTAGGGGTCGGAACCGATGCGTGTGCGGCCTCCAGGACACTGTCCGGGGGCAGAGCTAGATCATGCCCCTCGAGATAGTGCGGCGCGCTTGGCCGTGGCTCGAGCCTGTCGAAGATCAATTCTCCGCGGATGTCAGCCGTGTAGTTTAAGCTTCCAAACCTGACTTGATGGCCAGGGGCATAGCTTTCGATCTGCTCCAGGTGGCCGAGTGAATTGGCCTGCAGAGCGAAGCCGCCGAAGACGAAGATCTGTCCGGGGAGCAAAGTCTCACCCTAGACCGCATCATTGTTGATGATCAAAGGAGCCATCGGGCCTAAAGGCGACGACACAGAGGAGCCCTCAATGAAAGCACCAATGTCGGTGTCAAAACCGGCGGATCTCGGGTAGTGGGTCCCGAACTGTGCGTCTAGGACGGATGGTAACAGGAGGCAGGGAACACGATGTTTTACCCTGGTTCGGGCCCTCTTGATGGAGGTAAAACCATACGTCCTTCTTGATGAATATTGATGATATGGGTAGTACAAGAGTAGATCTACCACGAGATCAAGGAGGCTAAACCCTAGAAGCTAGCCTACGGTATGATTGTTGTATATGGAGTTGATTGCCTACGGACTACAACCCTCCGGTTTATATAGACACCGGATAGGGTTAGGGTTACATAGAGTCGGTTACAATGGTAGGAGATCTTGAATATCCCATCGCCAAGCTTGCCTTCCACGCCAAGGAAAGTCCCATCCGGACACGGGACGAAGTCTTCAATCTTGTATCTTCATAGTCCAGGAGTCCGACTGAAGGTATAGTCCGGCTACCCGAACACCCCCTAATCCAGGACTCCCTCAGGTACCTAAAACCAAGAATTGATATCTTGTAGGTGTTTGCTTTCGGTGGGGGATCATGGTTGCTCGATAGTAGAGCTACTAATCATATGACCGGAAGCAAGGACT
Organism: Triticum urartu; assembly: GCF_056163025.1. Classification (NCBI taxonomy): domain Eukaryota; kingdom Viridiplantae; phylum Streptophyta; class Magnoliopsida; order Poales; family Poaceae; genus Triticum; species Triticum urartu. The sequence goes on along the minus strand of NC_141875.1, from coordinate 105,210,605 downwards.
TGGTGGTGGATGTGCAAAAGATCCCATCCATGCCTACCAACATCGATTGGGGTGACGTCTCGTCCTCTAAGGTATTGGGACTCGGCAAAGTTGTCATTTCTCATGATCTTACGATCGAGAAGGTCATGCTTGTTGAGTCCCTTGCATATAATTTACTTTCCGTTCTTCAACTAGAACTCATGGGCTTTGCCACTTTCTTTGATATTGATACCGTGTCCCTCTTGTGGAGCAAGACTCTTAAAGTAGCCTTTGTTGGGCATGTCGAGAACGGTCTCTATGTGATTAACTTTTCGGAGCGACCCACTAAGACCGCGACATGCCTAATGGCTAAAGTTGACGTGGGATGGCTTTGGCATCACCGTCTAGCCCACGTCAATATGAGATCTTTGCAAAGTTTTCTCAAGGGGGACCATGTCCGTGGACTAACAAATGTTAGTTTTGCCAAAGATCGTGCTTGCAGCGCTTGCATCGAAGGAAAATTACATGAGAAGGCTCACCCTCCCACGACTATCATCTACTCGAAGAGGCCTTTGGAGCTCCTTCATTTGGATCTATTTGGGCCTCCATCCTTTGATAGTCTTGGGGGTAGAAAGTATTGCTTGGTGATTGTGGATGGCTATTCAAGATACACTTGGGCATATTTCTTCAAGAGGAAGAGCGAAACCCAACAAACCGTCGTCGACTTTGCAAATGAAGCTCAACAACAACACAATGCAAAGATCTTGACTATAAGAAGTGACAACAGCTCCGAGTTCAAGAACTACACCTTGGATGAGTTTTTGAGTGATGAGGGAATCAAGCATCAATATTCCGCACCTTATACCCCTCAACAAAATGGTGTAGCGGAGAGGAAGAACCAGACGTTGATGGATGCGGCAAGGACCATGATGGCGGAGTTCAAGTCTCCCTACAACTTTTGGGCCGAAGCCATCAACACCGCGTGTCATGTATCTAATCGGCTCTACCTCCACAAAGGCTTGAACAAGACTCCATATGAGATACTCACCGGTAACAAGCCCAACCTCAAGTACTTTCGGGTGTTCGGGTGTAAGTGTTTCATTCTCAAGAAAGGTGTCTGTTTGTCTAAATTTGAGGCTAGAGCTTATGAGGGCATATTTGTTGGTTATGCTACAAACTCTCATGCTTACCGTGTTCTCAATAAGTCCACGAGACTTATTGAGGAAACGTGTAACGTGGAGTTTGATGAGAATAACGGCTCCCAAGTGGAGCAAAGTGGTACTTGTGATGTAGGTGATGAAATTCCTCCCCAAGCCATAAGAAGAATGGGTGTTGGTCATATATATACTACCCATTGAGGAACCCCTTGTGGCCGAAGGAGAAGGTCAATGTTCCACTCAAGTGGAACCTTCACCAACCCAAGACACACATGCTTCCAAAGAACAAAGTGAAGGCCCTCAACCTCAAGAACAAGACCAAGGGCAAGGTCAATCTCAAGATGGTGTTGTAACATCAAGTGATGCCCAAGGTCAAGTTCTCCCCTACGAGCAAGTTCAAGATCAAGAGCTTCCTCGAGATTGATAACCCACAAGTAGAGGGGATCGCAATAGTTTCGAGGGTAGAGTATTCAACCCAAATTTATTGATTCGACACAAGGGGAGCCAAAGAATACTCTCGAGTGTTAGCAGCTAAGTTGAAAATTCAACCACACCTGGAAACTTAATATCCGCAGCAAAGTATTTAGTAGCAAAGTAATATGATAGTGATGATAACGGTAGCAAAAGGTAATAGTAGTAAAAGTAATGTTTTTGGTATTTTGTAGTGATGATAGCAATAGCAATGGAAAAGTAAATAAGTGAAAAACAATATATGGAAAGCTCGTAGGCAATGGATCGGTGATGGAGAATTATGCCGGATGCAGTTCATCATGTAACAGTCATAACCTAGGGTGACACAGAACTAGCTCCAGTTCATTGATATAATGTAGGCATGTATTCCGAATATAGTCATACGTGCTTATGGGAAAGAACTTGCATGACATCTTTTGTCCTACCCTCCCGTGGTAGCGGGGTCCTTATGGAAACTAAGGGATATTAAGGCCTCCTTTTAATAAAGAACCGGAACAAAGCATTAACACATAGTGAATACATGAACTCCTCAAACTACGGTCATCACCGGTAAGTATCCCGATTATTGTCACTTCGGGGTTAACGGATCATAACACATAATAGGTGACTATAGACTTGCAACATAGGATCAAGAACACTCATATATTGATGAAAACATAATAGGTTCAGATCTGAAATCATGGCAATCGGGCCCTAGTGACAAGCATTAAGCATAGCAAAGTCATAGCAACATCAATCTCAGAACATAGTGGACACTAGGGATCAAACCCTAACAAAACTAACTCGATTACATGATAGATCCCATCCAACCCATCACCGTCCAGCAAGCCTACGATGGAATTACTCACGCACGGCGGTGAGCATCATGAAATTGGTGATGGAGGATGGTTGATGATGACGATGGCGATGGATTCCCCTCTCCGGAGCCCCAAACGGACTCCAGATCAGCACTCCCGAGAGGTTTTAGGGCTTGGCGGCGGCTCCGTATCGTAAAACGCAATGATTTCTTCTCTCTGATATTTTTCTCCCTGAAACTCAATATATGGAGGTGGAGTTGGAGTCGGAGAGGCAACAGGGGGGCCACGAGGTAGGGGGGCGCGCCCTAGGGGGGCAGGTGCGCCCCCCACCCTCGTGTCAAGGTGGTGGCCCCCTGGCCTTCATCTTTGGCAGGTATTTTCTTATTTTCTAAAAAGTGTCTCCGTGAAGTTTCAGGTCATTCCGAGAACGTTTGCTCCTGCACATAAATAACACCATGGTAATTCTGCTGAAAATGGTGTCAGTCCGGGTTAGTTCCATTCAAATCATGCAAGTTAGAGTCCAAAACAAGGGCAAAAGTGTTTGGAAAAGTAGATACGTTGGAGACGTATCAGAGATCAAGAACAAGCGCAAGACGTCGCTCAAGATGATCAAGTGACCACTCCTCGTCTCATGCCCGAGGAGGAATTGGAGCGTCGTGCCGCCGAGATTGCCTCCAAGCTCTCCACCAAGGATCATCTCAGGACAAATGTGCTTGGAAGCTTAAGAAAGGGGGTCTATGAGGCGCTCGAAGATCCGGATTGGCTCAATGCCATGCATGAAGAACTCAACAACTTTGAGCACAACAAAGTGTGGAGATTGGTTCCAAGGCCAACGGGGAACCACAATGTCATTGGGACCAAGTGGATATTTAAGAACAAGCAAGATGCTCATGGGATTATGCTACATCTTGAGCTTGCGTTGGGTTTCCCCGAAGAGGAAGGGATGATGCAGCAGAGTAGCGTAAGTATTTCCCTCAGTTTTTGCGAACCAAGGTATCAATCCAGTAGGATCCCACGCTCAAGTCCCTCGTACCTGCACAAAGCGATAGGTACACGCAACCAACGCGATTAGGGGTTGTCAAGCCCTTCACGGTCACTTATGAGAGTGAGATCTGATAGATATAATATTTTTGGTATAAGGATGCAAAGTAAAAAGTAAAAGCAAAGTAAAAAAGCAAAGCAAGATTAAAGTAATGGAGATTGATATTATGAGAATAGACCCGGGGCCATAGGTTTCACTAGTGGCTTCTCTCAACAGCATAAGTATTCTACGGTGGGTGAACAAATTACTATTGAGCAATTGATAGAATTGAGCACAGTTATGAGAATATCTAGGCATGATCATGTATATAGGCATCACGTCCGTGACAAGTAGATCGAAACGATTCTGCATCTACTACTATTACTCCACTCATCGACCGCTATCCAGCATGCATCTAGAGTATTAAGTTAAAAACAGAGTAACGCCTTAAGCAAGATGACATGATGTAGAGAGATAAATTCATGCAATATGAAATAAACCCCATCTTGTTATCCTCGATGGCAACGATACAGTATGTGCCTTGCTGCCCCTTCTGTCACTGGGTAAGGACACCGCAAGATCGAACCCAAAGCTAAACACTTCTCCCATGGCAAGAACTACCAATCTAGTTGGCCAAACCAAACGGATAATTCGAAGAGACTTGCAAAGATAACCAATCATACATAAAAGAATTCAGAGAAGATTCAAATATTATTCATATATAGACTTGATCATAAACCCACAATTCATCAGTCTCAACAAACACACCGCAAAAAGAAGATTGCATCTAATAGATCTCCACAAGAGAGGGGGAGAACTTTGTATTGAGATTCAAAGAGAGAGAAGAAGCCATCTAGCTACTAACTATGGACCCAAAGGTCTGAGGTAAACTACTCACACTTCATCGGAGAGGCTATGATGATGTAGAAGCCCTCCGTGATGACGGCCCTCTTCCGGCGGAGCTCCAGAACAGGCCCCAAGATGGGATCTCGTGGATACAGAAAGTTGCGGCGATGGAATTAGGTTTTTGGGTCCTGTTCTAATTGTTTGGGGGTACGTGTGTATATATAGGAGGAAGAAGTACACCCGAGGAGCAACGAGGGGCCCACGAGGCAGGGGGCGCGCCCTAGGGGGGGCGGCCCCCACCCTCGTGACCGCCTCTTTTGTTCCTTGGAGCAGGGTCCAAGTCTCCTGGATCACGTTCAGTGAGAAAATCATGTTCCCAAAGATTTTATTCCGTTTGGACTCCGTTTGATATTCCGTTTATCTGAAACACTGAAATAGGCAAAAAAACAACAATTCTGGGCTGGGCCTCCGGTTAATAGGTTAGTCCCAAAAATAATATAAAAGTGGAAAATAAAGCCCAATATAGTCCAAAACAATAGATAATATAGCATGGAGCAATCAAAAATTATAGATACGTTGGAGACGTATCAGGCATCCCCAAGCTTAATTCATGCTCGTCCTCGAGTAGGTAAATGATAAAAAGAAATTTTTTGATGCGGAGTGCTACTTGGCATAATTTCAATGCAAATCTTCTTGATTGTGGTATGAATATTCATATTAGAAAGATTCTAGACAAAATTTTATATTGACATAAAAATAATAATACTTCAAGCATACTAATAAAGCAATTATGTCTTCTCAAAATAACATGGCCAAAGAAAGTTATCCCTACAAAATCATATAGTCTGGCTATGCTCCATCTTCACAACACAAAGTATTTAAATCATGCACAACCCCGATGACAAGCCAAGCAATTGTTTCATACTCAAACTTTTTCAAAACTTTTTCAATCTTCACGCAATACATGAGCGTGAGCCATGGATATAGCACTATAGGTGGAATAGAATGGTGGTTGTGGAGAAGACAAAAAGGAGAAGATGGTCTCACATCAACTAGGCGTATCAACAGGCTATGGAGATGCCCATCAATAGATATCAATGTGAGTGAGTAGGGATTTCCATGCAACAGATGCACTAGAGCTATAAGTATATGAAAGATCAAAAAGAAACTAAGTGGGTGTGCATCCAACTTGCTTGCTCATGAAGACCTAGGGCAATTTTTGAGGAAGCCCATCATTGGAATATACAAGCCAAGTTCTATAATGAAAAATTCCCACTAGTATATGAAAGTGATAACATGAGAGACTCTCTACTATGAAGATCATGGTGCTACTTTGAAGCACAAGTGTGGTAAAAGGATAGTAACATTGTCCCTTCTCTCCTTTTCTCTCATTTTTTTGTTTGGGCCTTTTCTCTTTTTTTATGGCCTCTTTTTATTTGGGCTTCTTTGGCCTCTTTTTTTCGTCCGGAGTCTCATCCCGACTTATGGGGGAATCATAGTCTCCATCATCCTTTCCTCACTGGGACAATGCTCTACTAATGATGATCATCACACTTTTATTTTTCTTATAACTCAACAATTACAACTCGATATTTAGAACAAAATATGACTCTATGTGAAGGCATCTGGCGGTGTACCGGGATATGCAATATGACAATGATGGAGTGGTCATGAACGGAACGGTGGAAAGTTTCATGGCAATATATCTCAGAATGGCTATGGAAATGCCATAATAGGTAGGTATGGTGGCTGTTTTGAGGAAGGTATAGGGTAGGTGTATGATACCGGCGAAAGGTGTGCGGTATTAGAGAGGCTAGCAAAGGTGGAAGGGTGAGAGTGCGTATAATCCATGGACTCGACATTAGTCATAAAGAACTCATATACTTATTGCAAAAATCTAGAATTTATCAAATCAAAGCATTACGCGCATGCTCCTAGGGTGATAGATTGGTAGGAAAAGACCATCGCTCGTCCCCGACCGCCACTCATAAGGAAGACAATCAATAAATAAATCATGCTCCGACTTCATCACATAATGGTTCACCATATGTGCATGCTACAGGAATCACAAACTTTAACACAAGTATTCTTTAAATTCACAACTACTCAACTAGCATGACTTTAATATTATCACCTCCATATCTCAAAACAATTATCATGCTTCAATCTTTTCTTAGTATTCAACACACTCAAAAGGAAGTTTCACAAATCTTGAATACCAAGCATATTATTATTAAGAAAATTACCATGCTATTAAGAGACTCTCAAAATAATTTAAGTGAAGCATGAGATATCAATAGTTTCTTTAAAACGAATCCACCACCGTGCTCTAAAAGATCTAAGTGAAGCACATAGAGCAAAACTACTACGCTCAAAAGATATAAGTGAAGCACATAGAGTATTCTATCAAATTTTAATTCATGTATGGCTCTCTCAAAAGGTGTGTACAGCAAGGATGATTGTGTCGTACTAAGACACAAAGACACAAATAATACAAGACGCTCCAAGCAAAACACATATCATGTTGGTGAATAAAAATACAGTTCCAAGTAATTTACCGATGGAAGTGGACGAAAGAGGGGAAGCCTTCCGGGGCATCCCCAAGCTTTGACTTTTTGGTGTCCTTGGATTATATTGGGGGTGCCATGGGCATCCCCAAGATTAGGCTCTTGCCACTCCTTGTTCCATGATCCATCAAAAGAATTCACCCAAAACTTGAAAACTTCACAACACAAAACTCAAAATAGAAAACTCATGAGCTCCGTTAGCGAAAGAAAACAAAAGACCACTTGAAGGTACTGTGATGAACTCATTTTTTATTTATATTGGTGTTAAACCTACTGTATTCCAACTTATCTATGGATTATAAACTATTTTATTAGCCATAGATTCATCAAAATAAGCAAACAACACACGAAAAACAGAATCTGTCAAAAACAGAACAGTCTGTAGTAATATGTATCTAGCGCAAGATATGGAAACCCAAAAATTCTTAAATAAATTGCTGGACGTGAGGAATTTATCTATTAATAATCTGCAAAAATAATTAACTAAATATCACTCTTCAAATAAAAATGACAGCAGTTCTCGTGAGCGCTAAAGTTTCTGTTTTTTACAGCAAGTTCAACAAGACTTTCCCCAAGTCTTCCCAACAGTTCTACTTGGCACAAACACTAATTAAACACCAAAAAATACAACCAAAATAGAGGCTAAATAATTTATTTATTACTAAACAGGAGCAAAAGGCAAGGAATAAAAATAAAATTGGGTTGCCACCCAACAAGCGCTTTCGTTTAACGCCCCTAGCTAGACATAAAAGCGAGGATAGATCTAGGTATTGCCATCTTTGGTAGGCAATCCATAAGTGGCTCTCATGATAGTTTCATATGGTAATTTTATTTTATTTCTAGGAAAGTGTTCCATTCCCTTTTTTAATGGAAATTGAAATCTAATATTCTCTTCCTTCATATCAATAATCACACCAACCGTTCTAAGGAAAGGTCTACCAAGAATAATAGGGCAAGAAGGATTGCAATCTATATCAAGAACAATGAAATCTACGGGCACATAATTCCTATTTGAAACAATAAGAACATCATTAATCCTTCCCATAGGTTTCTTAATAGTGGAATCCTCAAGATGCAAGTTTAGAGAGCAATCATCAAAGTTACGGAAATCTATTAAATCACACAAAGTCTTGGGAATAGTAGAGACACTAGCACCCAAATCACACAAAGCATAAAACTCATGATCTTTAATTTTAATTTTAATAGTTGGTTCCCACTCATCATAGAGTTTTCTAGGTATAGAAACTTTCAACTCAAGTTTTTCTTCATAAGATTGCATCAAGGCATCAACAATATGTTCGGTGAAGGCTTTATTTTGACTATAAGCATGTGGAGAATTTAGCACGGATTGCAACAAGGAAATACAATCAATTAAAGAGCAACTTTCATAATTAAATTCCTTGAAATCGAATATAGTGGGTTTAGCAACATCTAGATTTTATTTCTTTCAATCCCACTTTTATCAATTTCATCATTAAGATCTAAACACTCCGAATTTTTAGAACGCCTTCTAGGTAAAGGAAGATCATATTCAGTTTCATCAAGATTCATATTGCAAAAGAAAGATTTAATAGGAGACACATCAATAACTTTTAGATCTTCATCTTGATTTTCATAGGTATTGGAAGAACATGCTTTAATAAAGGCATCTTTGGAAGCACGCATCCTAGCGGTTCTTTCCTTACACTCATCAATTGAAATTCTCATGGCTTTTAGAGACTCATTGATATCATGCTTAGGTGGAATAGATCTAAGTTTCAAAGAATCAACATCAAGAGCAATTCTATCAACGTTCCTAGCCAAATCATCAATCTTAAGCAATTTTTCTTCAATCATAGCATTAAAATTCTTTTGCAAAGAAATAAATTCTTTAATATTAGATTCAAAATCAGAGGGTGTCTTATTATAATTTCCATAAGAGTTATTGTAGGAATTCCCATAATTATTAGAAGGATTACTAGGATATGGCCTAGGATTAAAATTCCCTCTATAAGCGTTGTTACCAAAATTATTCATTGTTATTCTCAATCAAAGTAGACAAAGGCATATCATTAGGATCAGAAGAAACACTCTTAGTAGCAAATAATTTCATAAGTTCATCCATCTTTCCACTCAACACATTAATTTCTTCTATCGCATGCACTTTTTTATTAGAAGATCTTTAAGTATGCCATTGAGAATAATTAACCATAATATTATCTAGGAGTTTAGTAGCATCTCCTAAAGTGATTTCCATAAAAGTGCCTCCCACAGCCGAATCTAAAAGATTTCTAGAAGCAAAATTCAATCCAGCATAAAAGAATTTGTATAATCATCCACAAATTCAAACCATGAGTAGGGCAATTACGTATCATTAATTTCATTCTCTCCCAAGCTTGTGCAACATGTTCATGATCAAGTTGTTTATAGTTCATAATATCATTTCTAAGAGAGATGATCTTAGCGGGAGGAAAATACTTAGAGATAAAAGCATCTTTGCACTTGTTCCATGAATCAATACTATTCTTAGGCAAAGATGAAAACCAAGCTTTAGCACGATCTCTAAGTGAAAAAGGAAATAGCTTCAATTTAATGACATCATTATTGACATCTTTTTTCTTTTGCATATCACATAAATCAACAAAGCTATTCAGATGAGTAGCGGCATCTTCACTAGGAAGGTCGGCGAATTGATCTTTCATAACAAGATTCAACAAAGCAGTATTAATTTCACAAGATTCAACATCGGTAAGAGGAGCAATCGGAGTGATAAGGAAATCATTATTATTGGTATTGGTGAAGTCACACAATTTAGTAGTATCTTGAGCCATCGCGACAAACAAGCAAACTAACACACGAGCAAACAAAAAGCAAACGGGCAAAAAGAGGAAAATAGAGAGGGAGGATAGAGAGAGAGGGCGAATAAAATGGCAAGGGTGAATTGGGGGGAGAGGAAAATGAGAGGCAAATGGCAAATAATGTAATGCAAGAGATAGGGATTGTGATGGGTACTTGGTATGTTGACTTTTTTGCATAGACTCCCCGGCAACGGCGCCAGAAATCCTTCTAGCTACGTCTTGAGCTTGCATTGGTTTTCCCCGAAGAGGAAGGGATGATGCAGCAAAGTAGCGTAAATATTTCCCTCAGTTTTTGAGAACCAAGGTATCAATCCAGTAGGAGCCCACACTCAAGTCCCTCGTACCTGCACAAAGCGATAGCTACTCGCAACCAACGAGATTAGGGTTTGTCAATCCCTTCACGGTCACTTACGAGAGTCAGATCTGATAGATATAATATTTTTGGTATTTTTGGTATAAGGATGCAAAGTAAAAAGTAAAAGCAAAGTAAAAAAGCAAAGCAAGATTAAAGTAATGGAGATTGATATGATGAGAATAGACCCAGGGGCCATAGGTTTCACTAGTAGCTTCTCTCAAGAGCATGAGTATTCTACGGTGGGTGAACAAATTACTGTTGAGCAATTGATAGAATTGAGCATAGTTATGAGAATATCTAGGCATGATCATGTATATAGGCATCACGTCCGTGACAAGTAGATCGAAACGATTCTGCATCTACTACTATTACTCCACTCATCGACCGCTATCCAGCATGCATCTAGAGTATTAAGTTAAAACAGAGTAACGTCTTAAGCAAGATGACAAGATGTAGAGAGATAAATTCATGCAATATGAAATAAACCCCATCTTGTTATCCTCGATGGCAACGATACAATACGTGCCTTGCTGCCCCTTCTGTCACTGGGTAAGGACACCGCAAGATCGAACTCAAAGCTAAACACTTCTCCCATGGCAAGAACTACCAATCTAGTTGGCCAAACCAAACGGATAATTCGAAGAGACTTGCAAAGATAACCAATCATACATAAAAGAATTCAGAGAAGATTCAAATATTATTCATAGATAGACTTGATCATAAACCCACAATTCATCGGTCTCAAGAAACACACCACAAAAAGAAGATTACATCAAATAGATCTCCACAAGAGAGGGGGAGAACTTTGTATTGAGATTCAAAGAGAGAGAAGAAGCCATCTAGCTACTAGTTATGGACCCGAAGGTCTGAGGTAAACTACTCACACGTCATCGGAGAGGCTATGATGATGTAGAAGCCCTCCATGATGACGGCCCTCTTCCGGCAGAGCTCCGGAACAGGCCCCAAGATGGGATCTCATGGATACAGAAAGTTGCGGCGGTGGAATTAGGTTTTTGGCTCCTGTTCTGATCGTTTGGGTGTACGTGTGTATATATAGGAGGAAGAAGTACGCCGGAGGAGCAACGAGGGGCCCACGAGGCAGGGGGCGTGCCCTAGGGGGCGCGCCCCCACCCTCGTGACCGCCTCTTTTGTTCCTTGGAGCAGGGTCCAAGTCTCCTGGATCACGTTCATTGAGAAAATCACGTTCCCGAAGATTTTATTCCGTTTGGACTCCGTTTGATATTCCGTTTATCCGAAACACTGAAATGGGCAAAAGACAGCAATTCTGGGCTGGGCCTCCGGTTAATAGGTTAGTCCCAAAAATTATATAAAAGTGGAAAATAAAGCCCAATATAGTCCAAAACAGTAGATAATATAGCATGGAGCAATCAAAAATTATAGATACGTTGGAGACATATCAGATTATCATTCGCAACAAGGCTCGTTTGGTAGCACAAGGCTACTCCCAAGATGAGGGTATCGACTACGGTGAAACCTTTGCTCCCATTGCTCGTCTTGAATCCATTCGCATGTTGATTGCATATACTTCTCATCATAACTAGTTACAACAAACGGATGTGAAGAGTGCTTTTCTTAATGGTCCTATTAATGAATTGGTATATGTCAAGTAACCCCCCGGGTTCGAGGATCCCTACTTTCCCGATCATGTGTATCAACTCGATAAGGCACTCTATGGCCTTAAACAAGCCCCACGTGCGTGGTATGACCACCTTACCGAGTTGTTACAAGACCGTGGTTTCGAAGTTGTGCTAATCGACGCCACTCTTTTTACTAAGAAGGTCAAAGGGGAGTTGTTTGTGTGCCAATTATATGTTGATGATATTATCTTTGGTTCCCCTAACAAAGCTTTCAATGAGGAATTTGCCGCTCTCATGACCTCAAAGTTCGAGATGTCTTCCATGGGAGAGTTGAAGTTCTTTCTCGGGTTCGAAGTGAAGCAAAGGAGAGAAGGAACCTTCATCAACCAAGCCAAATACACTCAAGACACGCTCAAGAGATTCAAGCTAAGTGATGTCAAGACGGCTTCCACTCCCATGCCCACCAAGTGCCAACTTGACATTGATCCCAATGGTAAAGCGGTGGATCAAAAGGTATATCGCTCCATGATTGGCTCCTTGCTTTACCTTTGTGCATCTAGATCGGATATCATGTTGAGTGTGGGTATTTGTGCACGGTTTCAACCCGCACCTAAGGAAAGTCACTTTGTGGCGGTTAAGTGAATCTTTTGATATTTGGCTCAAACCCCAAACTTTGGCTTATGGTACCTGTCGGTGTCAAAACCGGTGGATCTCGGGTAGTGGGTCCCGAACTGTGCGTCTAGGCCGGATGGTAACAGGAGGCAGGGAACACGATGTTTTACCCAGGTTCGGGCCCTCTTGATGGAGGTAAAACCCTACGTCCTGCTTGATTAATATTGATGATATGGGTAGTACAAGAGTAGATCTATCACGAGATCAAGGAGGCTAAACCCTAGAAGCTAGCCTACGGTATGATTGTTGTATATGGAGTTGATTGGCTACGGACTACAACCCTCCGGTTTATATAGACACCGGATAGGGTTAGGGTTACATAGAGTCGGTTACAATGGTAGGAGATCTTGAATATCCGCATCGCCAAGCTTGCCTTCCACGCCAAGGAAAGTCCCATCCGGACACGGGACAAAGTCTTCAATCTTGTATCTTCATAGTCCAGGAGTCCGGCTGAAGGTATAGTCCGGCTACCCAAACACCCCCTAATCCAGGACTCCCTCAGTACCCAAGAGGAGAAAACTTCAAGCTTGTAGGTTATTCGGACTCGGAATAGGCGGGAGACAAAGTGGATAGGAAGTCCACTTCCCGAGGGTGCCAATTTCTTGGTTGCTCTTTGGTGAGTTGGTCTTCCAAGAAGCAAAGTTGCGTGTCTCTCTCGTCCACGGAAGCGGAGTATGTGGCTGCCGGTAGTTGTTGTGCACAACTTTTATGGATGAGGCAAACTCTAAAGGATTACGGTGTCACTTGTGACAAAGTGCCTCTCTGGTGTGACAATGAAAGTGCAATCAAGATTTCTCTCAACCCGGTGCAACACTTCAATACGAAGCATATTGAGATCCGGTATCACTTCATTAGGGATCATATTAGGCGAGGGGAGATCGAGCTCAACTATGTCAACACTCATGACAACCTTGCAGATATTTTCACGAAGCCTTTGGATGAAGCAAGATTTCGCGAGTTAAGGTATGAGCTAAATATCATTGATTCGAGCAATGTGACTTGAACCCTTGCACACCCCACCACACTCAACTTGTTGTCTAGTTTAGGTGTAGGCATGGACATAGGGGGAGTGTTGTTCTCTCAATGAACTTTCCCTCCCCCCATAATGCATAAACTAATCAAACTCTTTCATAGGGGGAGTGTTGTTCCCTCAATGAACTTTCCCTCCCCCCATAATGGTACTTGTGCTTCAAAGATGAGTGTTGGTCATGGGCCCAAGGTTAAAATCTTCGCGGCGCCATACCTCTGAACTCAAACATAGGTCGCCTCGACCACCGCCCTCTCTTGGAGAGGTGTGTGTTTTTTTGTTCTTTTTGTCGGTTTTGGGTGTGTTTGTTCTCGCTTTCGTCTCAGTTTCTTTCTCTTGAGATAAGCCTTTTGGCCAGTCCTTTTTGGGGCAGAGCGGTACTACCGTGGCGTGCACGGTACTACCGCTGACAAGCGTCAAGCGGTACTACCGCCCACCCTAGTGGTACTACCGCTGCGGGGCGGGCAGTAGGGGTTATGTCGGGGCAGGGGGAGTTGTTTTCTCCCCCATACCCATTCGCCCCCACTTGCTCTTCTTCTTCGTCGCTCCAGCGACGCCTCACCGCAGGAGGGCCTTGGCTGGCCGCCGTTTTTGTGCCGTCCCTCTCCATTTCCCCCGGTGGAGTCGATCCCCACCACGTCCTCTAGCCATGGATGCCGGTGTTGCCCCCGATCCTGTTCTCTCTTTGCCTAGATCTTGCATCTAGTTTTTAGGGGAAATAGGCATCGTTTTACTCGTCTTTTGGCTAAGTCGAGGCTTGAGTAGGATGGATATGGCTTCTAGGCCCTTTGGATTGAAGTTTGGTAGGCTTATTTTGAATTTGGCATCTACGATAGTGCCGGATCTGTCCATGGCAGTAGGGAACCGCCCTGTCTTGAGCGGTACTACCACCCTCCTTGAGCGGTCCTACCGTGCAAGCGGTACTGCCGCGCAAGCGGTACTGCCGTGGTTGGGTTGCGGTACTACCTCTGGATGCCCAGTTCCATCTTTTCCTGCCACATTTTGATCCATGTTGCTTTGTTTGGCGGCTTATGCTCTTTCTTTCGTGTTGTTTCTTCTGCTCGTGTGTTTGGTTCCAGGTGATGATCATCCTGAGCAGCAGGTCCGCCGTGTCAACCCCGGTCGTGCAACGTCAAAGTGCTACCGCACATCTGAGTCAGCAGGTGGTTCCTCTAGTGCTCCACCGCCGCCAGTGGGTACTTCCTCAAGTGCTCCACCGCCGCCTCAGCTCACAAAGAGATCGGGAAGCAAGCCAAAGGGAAAGACTGTGTCTGAGATGACTGCCAAGGAATTTTGGGAAAAGCGTCGCCGCAACCCCTATGAGGAAGACCAAGATCCCACTTTGGTCAACCGCCCGTTTTGGAACCGCTTTCAGTTCGTCATCTTCTTCGATGTGATCAAGGCTAAGAAGAATCACTATGTTGATGTTCATTCCATCGACACTGATCCTATGGAAAAGGACCCTGTGTACTTTGGCGAAGCCCTTCAGATGTGTACTTAGTTGAACATTCTCAGAATCATGCAGTTCAACAAGGACTTTGATGCAGATTTGATATGTCAATTCTATGCCACTATCCATCTTGGAACTGATGAAGAAAGGACTCTGACTTGGATGACGAATGGCAAGTTGCTCACTGTCAAGTGGAAGGCCTTCATGGAGTTACTTGGGGTGGAAGATCTCGGGCTTGAGAATCCAGTCGGCTTCCGCTCTCACCGCAATGTCACCTCCACTCACAAGCAAGCCCTCTGGCCCTACTGTTCTAAGAAGGTTAACCCCAAGACAAAGAAGGTAACCTATGAGCTGTCTACCTATCTGGACATCCTTCACCGCGTCTTCCAAGAGACTCTTTTCCCTCGCATTGGGAATCTGGATATGGTCCACTCCTATCTCGTGGACATGCTTCTCTTCTGCCAGCATGAGAAGGAAGCAAACACTGGAGAGTCCCTGGACATTTCTCATGTTATGTGGTCTGTACTTCTTTCTGCCATTTCTGAGCGCAAGTGCCCGATCTATGGTCCTTTCATCATGCTTCTCATTGAGAAGGCCTGGGCACATCACTATCCCAGGGCGGCGCTGGAAACTGGAGAGTTGATTTCTCATGATATCAAGCGTCTGAGGAAGAAGGACAATTGGGGCACCCAGGCCCCTCGTTCTGGTGATCCACCTTCTGAGGCTGACATGGAGATCGAGGACGAGGCTGAGGCCGACAAGGATGAGGACTATGAGCCCTCCAGTGTGGAGCCCTCATGGGCTAAGAGGATTAAGTGCAAGATGAAGAAACTTTTCTGCATGGAGTCTCATGGCCAGTACATGTCTCATGTCTCTGAGAAGAAGGCCTGCAGATGTGACAAGGAGCTCATCTGCCAGTTGGGTGCCACTGTTAACAGCGGATCTAAGGAGAGGATCACTGATGAGGAGGAGTGGGTTCAACAGCATTTCCCGTGGACCGATTCATACGCCGAGCAGTTTCCGACCAATGACGGCGGTGCAGACGATCCCGCTGGGATGTGATGTTCGAGTTCCTCGACTTGCTATCACCTGGAGCCGTAGCAGCGCTCTTTGACCTTTTGGTTTCTCGATGCCAAAGGGGGAGAGAGATTAGGGATTTGTGTTGTTGTTTTTGCCATGTTGCGAGTGTGTCTTTGTGGTTTGTGGTGTCATTGCGTTTTCTCGCCGTTTGCTTTGTTTGGTTTTGTGCCAGTGAGACCTAAGTTCCAGACAAATGGTGTGAGACATATGCTACCTTATCTTTATCTTATCATTATCTATGTCTATCTAGTACTTTAGTAGTATTGTATGAGTTGCATGCTTATCCTGTTATATACCCTGCTTTCATGTATCCTCCGCTTAGATTGTTGGACTATGAAATATAGGGGGAGTGTTGATCCTAATGTGTGTGTCTTGCATTCCAAAGGCACTACTAACTAGGTGCACACATTTAGGGGGAGCCCATCTATATTTTGTAGTTCTAAGTATCTTTACTTTCATGTCTTATCCCTGTGCAAATCCCTGCTTGTCATCAATCCACCAAAAAGGGGGAGATTGTTAAGGCATATCTCTCTCGATGTAGTTTTGGTGAGTGATGACAACATGTTTGCGGACTAATCGTGTGCTTTGAGCATTTTAGAGATTCATCCTTTAGCACGAGACGATCTCTTTCCCCTCGGAGTGTTATTCAAGACGGTGTAGCTCTTTCGTTTCTTGTTTGGTGGACTAGTTTCGTAGGAGTCACCGTACTATCAAGAGGGGGTCCGCTTTGGTAAGGCTAGGGTGGAATCAACACGTACACATCCTTTCCTCACCCTCTGAGTCTTTCCACTTCTATGGAGAGCTCATTCCCCTTCCAGATGTGCTGATTTGGGTCCAAGCGGTAGTACCGCGGTACCCAGTGGTAGTACCGCTTGTGGTTCTCAATCGCAGTACCACTGCGGTACCGGGCCCCTACCGCGTCGATTCGAGGGGGTTGCATCTCGTGTCGGGTTGAGCGGCACTTTGCAGCAGTAGTAGAAGTGGTAGTACCGCTCGAGAGCGGTAGTACCGCCCTACCACCATGGCAGTACCGCGCTGGGCACGGTTCCTGCTCTCTCTTCAAGCCCTCTCAGGCTGGGCGGTACCGCAAGGGGGAGCGGTAGTACCGCCCTCTGCGGGGATGTTTTGCGGGTAACGGTTGGATGGGTTCTCCTTGTATAAAAGGGGGTCCTCTTCTTCCTCGTTGACTTACCTCTTCCCCAAAAGCTCCATTAATGCTCCAAGCTCCATTTTTGCCCGATCTCTCTCCCTAGCCAATCAAACTTGTTGATTTGCTCGGGATTGGTTGAGAAGGCCCCGATCTACACTTCCACCAAGAGAAATTTGATTCCCACACTAATCCCTAGCGGATCTTGTTACTCCTGGGTGTTTGAGCACCCTAGATAGTTGAGTCACCACGGAGCCATAGTCCATTGTGTTGAAGCTTCGTGGTGTTGTTGGGAGCCTCCGATTAAGTTGTGGAGATTGCCCCAACCTTGTTTGTAAAGGTCCGGTCGCCGCCTCCAAGGGCACCAATAGTGGAATCCGCATCTCGCATTGTGTGAGGGCGTGAAGAATACGGTGGCCCTAGTGGCTTCTTGGGGAGCATTGTGCCTCCACATAGCTCCAACAGAGACGTACTTCCCCTCAAAAGGAAGGAACTTCGCTAACACATCCTCGTCTTCACCGGCTCCACTCTTGGTTATCTCGTACCTTTACTTGTGCAAGCTTTTTAGTGTTACTTCCCTTGCTTGCTTGTATGCTTGTTTTTGTTGCATCAAATAGGTTGCTCACCTAGTTGCACATCTAGACAACCTACTTTGATGCAAATTTTAAATTGGTAAAGAAAAGCTAAAAATTGTTAGTTGCCTATCCCCCCCCTCTAGTCAACCATATCGATCCTTTCAAGGGGGGGCGGGGGTAGATATTTTAGTGGTAGGACAAAATTTTGGAAATGTGGAGGGAAACTTTGCGCGCAGTGCCGCCGGACCATTCACTTTAAATGATTGTGTGCATCGCAAACGATTCTTCTGCTTTACGCACATGGGATTTGTTTGATAATTCAAATTTTGGTGGGAATTTCCCCGGGTACGTCATTGCATAATTTAACTTCACTTGCTAATTTGGGCACACAAAAGAGCGTATAGCAGACATACCACACTTACTGAATCGAGCAATTTTAGTAATTAAACAGAGCCGGTTGACCTAAATATTGCTCTAACAAAAGACCAGCATTAAAAACAAAGCCTAAGTACGCATAATTTTAACAAATCTATCGTCGTGCCGGCCTATGCATCACCGGTGTGAGATGAGACGTCGATGACTTGTCCTGGCAACACTCGACCTCGGCCACGCGCAACTCCTCCTCCCGGCACTCCTCGATCTCCGCCGCCTCCTGCATCTCCAGCTCCCACTCGGCGACCTCATGAGGAAGCAGGTGCTCCATGGCCACCACCACCTTTTCGGACATGGGTTGCATGCTGGAGTCCGAGGTGTCCTGGAATATCTTGGCATGTGCATCCTCGATCTTGGCATGGATGGCCTCGAACCGGGCCAGGGCGACATCGGCGGCATGGACGGCAGCTCAAGTGCTCTCGGTGTTTGTCGGTGTCAAAACCGGCGGATCTCGGGTAGTGGGTCCTGAACTGTGCGTCTAGGCCGGATGGTAACAGGAGGCAGGGAACATGATGTTTTACCCAGGTTCGGGCCCTCTTGATGGAGGTAAAACCCTACGTCCTGCTTGATTAATATTGATGATATGGGTAGTACAAGAGTAGATCTACCACGAGATCAAGGAGGCTAAACCCTAGAAGCTAGCCTATGGTATGATTGTTGTATATGGAGTTGATTGCCTATGGACTACAACCCTCCAGTTTATATAGACACCGGATAGGGTTAGGGTTACATAGAGTCGGTTACAATGGTAGGAGATCTTGAATATCCGCATCGCCAAGCTTGCCTTCCACGCCAAGAAAAGTCCCATCCGGACACGGGACGAAGTCTTCAATCTTGTATCTTCATAGTCCAGGAGTCCGGCTGAAGGTATAGTCCGGCTGCCCGAACACCCCCTAATCTAGGACTCCCTCAGTAGCCCCTGAACCAGGCTTCAATGACGACGAGTCCGGCACGCAAATTGTCTTCGGCATTGCAAGGCGGGTTCCTCCTCCAAGTCCTTAATAGAAGATTGTAAACACCAAGAGTAGTGTCTAGCTCTGCAAAATAAGCTTCCACATATTGCCATAGAGAGAATAATATTAACACAAATCAAATCTGCTGACGTATTCCGCAGTGCGTCATCACACTACAGCCAAGTCCTTCACTCGAATCGTTTTCACTTTTCCACCTCAGCGTGTTTTGCGAGGTGGTTTCCTTGGCACGTCTTGTCAAAGCAGAGATCGTGTGCCCCCCTTTTATGGGATTCCCATCAATACGGATGTGGGTAACCCAATCATGCCCGTTAGCATGTTTTCTCGATTAAAGGCGAGTCCCAAATGGTTACGGGGAGGGCTCCTGGTATTCAACCTCTTATAAAGAGACCAGGGCCTTACTCCTTTTCTCCAATCCCAAAACAAGTTCGCCCGTCGCCTCGAGTTCCAACACCCTAGGCTCCAGATTCTGGGCACCTCAGACCTTCGATAATGTCCGGTTCTGACCTTCAAGGCCGATGGATGCCGGAGGAGGACGTGCTAAAGTTGAGAGAGGCTAAGTTCTTGACCGCCGAAATTTCGCACAAGTTGCCTGCTCAAAGGCAGGCCATCCCCAGCCCGGTGAGAGCGTAGTGTTCGTGTCTCACTTCCTTCGGGGGTTAGGCTTCCCGATGGACCCCTTTGTGAGGGGATTGCTGTTTTATTACGGGCTGGAATTCCACGACTTAGCTCCGGAGTCCATCCTCCATATCTCCTCGTTTATTGTTGTATGCGAAGCGTTCCTCCGTGTTACCCCTCACTTCGGATTATGGCTCAAGACTTTCAAAGTGGAGCCGAAGATGATCAAGGGACGGCACGCAGAGTGCGGAGGCGCTGTTATAAGCAAAAATGCTGATGCTCCATGGCCCAAGGGCTCTTTTCAAGAGGAGCTAGGCTTGTGGCAACGAGAGTGGTTTTGTATCACCGCTTCCCGGAGCACCAAGTGGGTGGCGCTTCCTGCCTTTCGCTCGGGTCCCCCACCACGGCTAGCGTCATGGGTTAACAGAGGGTTAGATTGGGGTTTGCCCAAAGACGTGCCCCTGTTACAGGGCCGAATTAAGGATCTCTTGGAAGGAGACCTCAGCTTGGTCAAGGTGACGCAGGTCATGCTAATTCGCCGAATATTGCCCGGCAAACATCGCCCCCTTCGCCTGTGGGAGTTTAATCCAGAGGGACCGCGAGCTCTCCAGAACTTTATGGGCGCAACGCCCGCGGAGATGTATAGACTGTTCTTCGGATCACAAGAGATGTGTCCGGATTTAACCGAGGACGCAGGCCTAAGCTGCAATCTCCCGGATACTCAAGTAAGCAACCTTGTGCCCGGACCTTCTATCCGTATAATTGTCATAAACTTGCCCCTGAAAGAGTCGTCCTTTTAAACAGGAGTGGATAGCGAAGGCAAAACTGATCAGGTGTCCGGCTCCCCTTCCTGAAACCAGGCCGGATCCCGTGCTGGTCAGGATGCTGGAGATAACGCCTTTGGAGGGGGAGGACAAGGAAGATATGGCCTCCTCGAAGGAGGCTGCTCCGAAGGGAGGAACCGACAATTCCTCTCCTAAGGGGAAGAAAAGAACCGCCTCTGACGACCTGGAAACCATGGCCTCGAAACGGGGGAGAAAATCCTCGTCAGAAGGTCCGACGCCGGGGAGTTCCTCGGCCGGACTACGCCCTCAAGGGGATCAGCCCTCCAGCGAGCCGTAAGTGGAGAAAAGATTTTCCTTTTGAGGGATGAGGGAAGTCCTTGATTTATATCTGAGAAGATTAACCAAACCTTTATCTTGTAGCTCGGACCTCAGCCCTTCTCAGCAGAGCTCGTCTTCGGGGGATCTCCTTCCGGAGATGATGGAGAGCGGGACGCCTCCCCCTGCCATGCTGCCTAGCGAGGCGGGCGACCCTGAGGTGTCGTCGCGGAGGGTTTCTCCAAATCCGGCAGGGGCGGAAGGTGGCTATGCGGCCCCCCGAGGTTCTCCGCGTCCGGCTTTCGAAAGAGGTCATGGGATGAGCCCGACACCGTCTGGTGCTCGGCCGGAGGAGCTAAAGATTCTACCGGGGTGAGCTTCTATCTCAGAGGAGCACCACGCATTGATGGGCACGGTGATTGAAAGGATTTCATCCGTAGAGAGCGGATTGTATGAGGCCATCAAAAGTTTACTGACGAGTTTCGAGGTACATTAGATAATGTATACTTTTGTCAGTTGCGCATGAGTAAGATGCGCCCTGTGTAGATAGTAGCCCCTGAGACTCTGCGTCTTGTCAAGAAATGACGGCATGCGGAGGATCATAATCCCAGGTCTAAGATGTCGCCTTTGAATGTAGGCGGCAGGGTGTCCAGAATCGAGCCGAACTGACGATTTTGCCGAACTAAAGCGGCAACTGGACGTGGCAGATGCCGACATCACGCTTGTCAATAAGCGGCTTGATGAGGCTCAAGGTATGTAATTCCTCGGGTGGCGTCAGGTAAGAACAGTTTTATGCCTATGTCTTACGATGTGTGTGCATGACGCAGATGGTACGGCCGCCATGGAGAGTCTTAGGGCAGAACTTGCCCGAGCTAAAGAACAAGCCAGCGAAAGTGATGCGGCCACCAAGAAAGCCCTTGAAGAGCTGAGAGCCGAACAGGCTGCTTATTGCCGAAGCAAGGAAGAGATGGCCGAGATGGCCGAAAAGTTAAAAAGCGCTACAGACCGTTGCAGACTTCTTGAAAAAGAAGACCAAGCGAAACATACGGACTTAGAGAAGGCCGTTGCCAATGCCAAGGACGCGCGCTCTGCGATGAGAGCTGCGAAGGAGGAGCTGCGTGAGGCCGAACAGATTGCGGCTGGAAAGCCCTTTATGCTGCGAAGGAAATTTTGTGATCCGAAGTTTGCTCCGTTGGGCCGGATGTGGAGTGTGGAGGATACCTATCTGGACTTGGCAGCGAGTGCTGCTGATGCGACCGAACACTTTCGAGATTAGAAAGATCGCGAAGTGGAAAAGCTTTTCTGGTCGCAGTTTCACAATCCAGAGCGTCCACTGGCAGTGGATGATCGTTTGGCTCAATGGGCCGAACAGAATAGGTTGTCTGGACTCGCCATGAAGTACGTCATGGGTCACCTGTGGCCGGGGAGATCGGAGCCGAAGACTTATTTCAGCTTGGTTCAGCAATTCCTTGACGCGGTGCCGCGTATAAATGCAATGAAGAGGTTAGCATGCATAGAGGGCGCTAGGATGGCTCTTGCCCGTGTTAAGACATACTGGGCAGAGATGGAGACCACCGTTGTTGCGTCCCGAGATTCGGACAAAAGCCGAGTACCCTCCGAGCACTATTTTCAGGAAATTCTTGAAGGCGCTCGTGTAATAGAGACGCAGTGCCCGAAAGATGCTATGTTATGATAGCATATGTAATTATAAAGTAATATTTTGATAAACTGTAGTGGCCTTTTTTATACTTGTGCCTCCAAATATTGGGAACACCTCCTGTGCTGCCTTTTAAGATATATATATATATATATATACATATATATATACAGAATCTGAAAGATGGCAGTCGTTGGCTTCAGCCCCCATGCACATAGTGCGGGGGTGCTTGCAGAAGACGCATTTTCACACTTAACCCAACGTCTTGGTCCTACAAAGGAGGTGATAGCGCAGCGGGCCAGGCAACCGGACTATAATGCTTTAACACTTTCACTTAGCCATAGGAGTTTGACAGTGAGACTATTTAGGTAGCCCCTTGGTGGCAACTGCGCTCGTCCGAGTTCGGGGTGCGTATGTGCCTGGCCGGGAAGCGGCCCTTCGTTAAAGCGGAGGAATTCGATAGATTCTGATAGGTCATCGAGTGGCTGACCAGTCTCACGCTACATCATGACAGTCAGTTTTCGGCTTTCTCTACTGAGGTGCTCGCCCGGCCGAACCGGGGCACAATCGCAGTAGTTCTCCTGGTGCTACCTTAGCCGATAGAGCGGAACGTAAGGTAGCCGAACTCAGGAGCCGGGCAACCCGACATTTGACCAAAGACATGATTCGGAGCTGATGCATATAATGCCAAAACTCGCGACGCCGAACACTCCCTAAGGTGTTCGGTCTTTATGAGTGCGGGCAAAACAATACTCTTTATTAAAAAAGCCCTAGTGTCCAGGTACGTGCAAAAATTCTGATGTGGCCACATGCCAAGACGCCAGCCTCCTCCTTGGTTATATCAGAAAGAAAAAACCAGGGGATGTGTAGCAACAAGAGACAGTAAAAAAGGTTTACGCAGGGTCCTAATCTAAAAAGAATCCTTTAGGACGGGTCCATACTGCACGTCTGCGCCTGTGTCTCCGTTGTGTCGTATCCTGGACGGGCGCCGCACGACGTTCATCTGTAAAAGAGACGAACTGAGTTGAAAACGGGTCATGCCAAAAAAAATTTAAAATAAGCAAAGTATAAAGTAAGATATATAAGATTGAGCTTTATTGTCTCTTATTGTATATGCGTGGAGCCCCTAGTGCGGGGGTATATGGCTTCTAGGCATGCATCAATGATGATTTTGCACCGAACTCGTCTATCCGCGTTCGTGGTCTTGAATGACCTATTTCGAAGTTTATTGGCCGGTGATGCCATTTTGCTGTGGGGCTGTCAAAGCGGCCACACAGTCCTCCGCTTGGGGAGGCGCACTTTAGTGCTTCCCCTTCAAAGAGATGATGCCTCGTGGACCGGGCATCTTAAGCATAAGAGATGCATAATGCGGTATTGCGTTAAAGCGAGCGAAAGCTTCGCGTCCCAGTAGTGCTTGATAGCGACTTGAGAACAGGACGATATGGAAGGTCAGCTTTTCGCGGCGGAGGTTATCGACAGAGCCGAATATGACTTCGAGCCGGAGGAAACCCATACAATGGGTGTCCGGACCAGGTATTACCCCTTGAAAGGAGGTTTTGCTGCGGCGGATTCTTGCTGGATTTATCCCCATGTGCTGGATTTTATCCTGATATATCAGGTTTAGTCCACTGCCGCCGTCCATAAGGACATTTGAAAACTAGAGTCCGCCAATTATTGGATCGAGTATCAAGGCAGTCCAGCCTATATTCTTGATATTCCTAGAATAATCTAGCTGATCGAAGATGATCGGTTTGACAACCAGTGGCAGGACCCTTTGGGGATGGGCCGTGTGGTGCGTACCTTTACGGGCACCGCACGTTTTGTTATGTGAAGTGAGTTCACTATTTTTACTTCTTGTGGGAAGTTCTTTTGTTTCCTGGTGCTCTGCTTTTGGGGTTCGTCCTCGTCTTCGCTTGGTGTGTCGAGCCCCTTGTGTTCGGCATTGAGTCTGCCGGATTGTTTGAAAACCCAACAGTCTCTGTGGGTATGGTTAGCAGGCTTCCCGGGAGTACTGTGTATCTGACATATCTTGTCCAGGATTTTATTTAGGTTGGATGGATCGTCCCTATTATCCTGGGGGGCGATTTTTCCTGAATTTGTCGTGAGCCTTTGAATCCGGCATTGACCGTCGTGCTCTTCGGACTTTTGTCCTTAGTCCAGCGACGGTCCTTGTTGCGTCGCGGTTTTCCGTTTCCATCCCTAGTTTCAGATGTACTTGGGCCGCTGGGGCTGCACCTTGCCAACCAGCTGTCCTCCCCTGCACAAAAGCGGGTCATGAGGCTTGTTAGTGCGGCCATTGTTCTTGGCTTTTCTTGGCCGAGGTGTCTGGCGAGCCATTCGTCTTGGACGTTATGCCTGAAAGCTGCTATCTGATTCTTTTTAGTGAGGAATCTATTCCAGAACTGCCGAGCTGATTCTCCGGGTTGTTGAGTTATGTGACTAAGATCGTCTGCATCCGGAGGGTGGACATAGGTCCCTTGAAAGTTTGCTCGGAAAGCATTCTCGAGCTCTTCCCAGCTTCCAATTGTGTTTTCGGGAAGGCTTTTAAGCCAATGCCGGGCTGGCCCTTTAAGCTTAAGGGGTAGATATTTTATGGCGTGGAGATCATCTCCTCTAGCCATGTGTATGTGGAGGATATAATCCTCGATCCAAACACCAGGGTCTGTTGTTCCATCATATGCCTCTATGTTTACGGGTTTGAATCCCTCTGGGAATTCATAGTCCAGGACCTCATCGGTGAAACATAGGGGGTGTGCGGCGCCCCTGTATTTGGGTGTGCCGGATTCTGATGATGGCTTCATAGCGTTGCTTACGAGAGCTTGCTTTCTTGGCCCATAAATGGACCTGACTGGGCCATGATGCGAATCCTTAAATGGGTCGCATGCCGATTTAGGTGCGTCGCCGCTTGCCGCTTTATGGGGTCGTCTATCCGAACGTGTGGCTTTTTCATTTTTTGAATGCGAGGGCTCTAGGGCCTCTTCGTCGAATTCAGACAGTAGCTTTCTTTTCGGATAGCTTTTAGTGCGGCGACTGTCGCCGTACTTATCTGTGGTATTGATTACTTTGCTCCATCTAATCCGGAGTGCATCTTCTGCTATTTTAGCTTCCGCTTCTGCTTCTTTTAGGCTGCGTGCAGTTGCAACGAGCCTCTCGTGGAGATTCTT
Source organism: Triticum urartu (assembly GCF_056163025.1). Lineage (NCBI taxonomy): Eukaryota > Viridiplantae > Streptophyta > Magnoliopsida > Poales > Poaceae > Triticum > Triticum urartu. Next base: position 105,185,105 of record NC_141875.1, on the reverse strand, counting down.
CTGCTCCATAGGTTTATTCGGCGTGAGGTCGTCCGGAATGCCGTTTTCGCCGAAGGAGGGATGTTCGGTTTCTCTATCCGTGTTGCCCTGTTCGGACGGTTGCTCTAAGGCCTACTCGTCGTCTACCGGCTCGTCCTGCTCTATGGCTGGGTTTTTGTCGAGGCGGGGCTTGGGTCGGCGTTTACACCGACGCTTTGATTGCTTTTCGGGGGGTCGATCTCCCGTCCCATCCCCTTTTTCCTCGCTGTCGCTTCCTTTAGGGGTATCCACCATGTACACATCGTGAGATGAGGTGGCTGTCCAATGCCCTATGGGTGTTGGTTCATCGGTATCTCCTGCATCGTCATCCATGCTGTCGATGTCTCCGGAGTCGAAGTTGAGCACGTCGTTTAAATTGTCGACAGTGGCTACCAAGTGGGTGGTGGGTGGGCTTTGAATTTCTTCATCGTCCGTATCCCATCCTCGCTGACCGTAGTTCGGCCAGGGCTCTCCTGATAAGGAGAGAGACTTGAGAGAGTTCAGGATATCGCCACAAGGCGAGTGCTGAAAGATGTCTGCGGCGGTGAACTCTATTATCGGCGCCCAATCGGATTCGATCGGCAGGGGCGCGGGGGGTTCGGAGTTCGGAAAGGAGTCCGGATCCTCGGAGTCACGGATCATGCAGAGTGCGGGGCTAGCGTTCGGCTCGATCGCCTTTGAGATCGAAGCCCCCGGGGTGACGTCCAGCCGCTCATCCTCGATTGGCGCAATAGGCTCTGAGTTAGGGGTCGGAACCAATGCGTGTGCGGCCTCCAGGACACTGTCTGGAGGCAGAGCTAGATCATGCCCCTCGAGATAGTGCGGCGCGCTTGGCCGTGGCTCGAACCCGTCGAAGATCAAGTCTCCGCGGATGTCAGCCGTGTAGTTTAAGCTTCCAAACCTGACTTGATGGCCAGGGGCGTAGCTTTCGATCTGCTCTAGGTGGCCGAGCGAATTGGCCCGCAGAGCGAAGCCGCCGAAGACGAAGATCTGTCCGGGGAGAAAAGTCTCACCCTGGACTGTATCGTTGTTGATGATCAAAGGAGCCATCGGGCCTAACGGCGACGACACAGAGGAACTCTCAACAAAAGCACCAATGTCGGTGTCAAAACCGGCGGATCTCGGGTAGTGGGTCCTGAACTGTGCGTCTAGGCCGGATGGTAACAGGAGGCAGGGAACACGATCTTTTACCCAGGTTCGGGCCCTCTTGATGGAGGTAAAACCCTACGTCCTGCTTGATTAATATTGATGATATGGGTAGTACAAGAGTAGATCTACCACGAGATCAAGGAGGCTAAACCCTAGAAGCTAGCCTATGGTATGATTGTTGTATATGAAGTTGATTGCCTACGGACTACAACCCTCCGGTTTATATAGACACCGGATAGGGTTAGGGTTACATAGAGTCGGTTACAATGGTAGGAGATCTTCAATATCCGCATCGCCAAGCTTGCCTTCCACGCCAAGGAAAATCCCATCCGGACACGGGACGAAGTCTTCAATCTTGTATATTCATAGTCCAGGAGTCCGGCTGAAGGTATAGTCCGGCTGCCCGAACACCCCCTAATCCAGGACTCCCTCAGTGTTTGCAGCCGCCGTTGCAGTAGTAGCTGCAGCTGCCCTGTCGGCTGCCGCAGGCGCCCTCTCGGCGGAAGCGGCACGCTCAATGCGGATGCGGCAGCACTCTCGATGGGGAGATGGTCACTTTGCAAGGTGTTCGTCCCAAGGCAACAGCAACTCTCGCTGCCGTCCAACCAGCCGAATTGTGCAAGCTCATCACCGGCAACGACATCTAGGCCATGGAGATGGTAGAAATGCAGCCACCGCCACCTCGAGCGTGCAAACCGTCCTTGACACCGATCAATGATCTCTTGGATGAGTTTGCGGATGTCTTCGCCACACCTACCGGCTTGCCCCCGCACAGACAGTATGACCATGCGATCACCCTGGAAGAAGGGGCGCAGCCTACCAGCACCTGGCCTTATCCCTACTATCCACTTCAAAAAGACGAAATCGAGCGGCAAGTGAAGGAGATGCTCGACACTGGAGTGATCACCCATTCCGTTAGCCCGTACGCTGCTCATGTGCTGCTGGTGAAGAAGAAGGACGGAACATGGTGCTTCTGCGTCGATTACAGGCGTCTCAACGACATCACTATGAAGAACAAATTTCCCCTACCAGTCGTGGACGAACTACTCGACGAGACCGCGGGTGCATCGTTCTTTTCCAAGCTCGACTTACGTGCTAGCTATCATCAAATTCGCATGCGAGAGGAGGATGAACACAAGATAGCATTCAAGACACACCATGGCCACTTCCAGTTCCGCGTCATGCCGTTCGGTTTGACGAATGCCCCTGCAACATTTTAGTGCTTGATGAACGCAATCTTCGCCCAATATACACGTAAGTTTGTGATCATATTCCTTGACGACATCTTGGTTTTCAGTGAGACGTGGGCGGAGCACCTGGAGCACCTCTGACTCGTCCTGAGCGTGCTCCGCGAGCACCAGCTCTTCGCCAAGATGTCGAAGTGCTCGTTCGCACAAGATCACATTGATTACCTCGGCCACGTCATCTCCAAGGAAGGCGTCGCAACAGATGCAGAGAAGACAGAAGCCATGGCTCAGTGGCCTACACCGACCGACGCAACAGAGCTGCACGCGTTCCTGGGGCTCACCGGCTACTACCACAAGTTTGTGCCCCACTATGGGATCATCGCCAAGCCACTCACGTTGCAGCTCACCAAGAAAGGCTTCGAGTGGCCAGAGGCCGCGCAGCGCGCCTTCGACACACTCAAGCAGGCAATGATGACCACACCAGTGCTCGCCCTCCCAGACTTCGACAATCCCTTCGTGATTGAGAAGGACGCTTGCGACACCGGCATTGGAGCGGTGCTGGTACAAGAAGGCCACCCTATTGCCTACTACAGCAAGGCGTTGGGAGTGAAGAACCAGAAATTATCAACCTATGAGAAGGAATTCCTGGCGGTTATGATGGCGGTGGACAAGTGGCGCTCCTACCTTCAGCGCGGGCCATTCACCATCCTCACAGATCACAAAAGCTTGTGCTCTCTAGGCGATCAGCACTTGGTGACAGATGTCCAGCGCCGCGCAATGTCGAAGCTTGTTGGTCTGTAGTTCAAGTTTTAGTACAAGCGCGGCATCGACAACGGCGCCGCGGATGCGCTCTCTCGCGTGGGCAACCACTTCAGCACCAGCGCTTTGTCACTGTGCCAGCCGGCATGGATTCAAGAGGTGGCCAATTCTTATGCCACTGATCCGGATGCGCAAGACCATTGCAACAACTTGCACTGCACTGCCCCAATGATGAAGGGTACGAACTATACCGCGGGCTCATTCGTCGCCGGGGCCGACTCTGGATTGGCGCTAACACTGCCCTGTGCACCAAGCTCATCAGTGTAATGCATGACAGTGCAGTGGGTGGCCACTCCAGCGCCACGGCCACCTACCATCGAATCAAGAAAGCTTTCGAGTGGAGGGGCCTGAAGCAAGATGTGGACAATTTTGTTCGGCAATGCCAGGTCTGTCAGTAGGCAAAACACGAACTGCGCAAGCCCGCGGGCAAATTGGCACCGCTGCCAATCCCCTTAGCACCGTGGCAGGACCTGACGATGGATTTCGTCGAAGGATTGTCCAAGTCAGAGGGGTATGATACAATCATGGTGGTAGTCAATTGATTCACCAAGTTTGCTCACTTCGTGCCCCTACGGCACCCGTTCACGGCGACGCACGTGGCACGCGTATTCTAGGACAACTCGTCAAGCTCCACGGCATCCCCAAGTCCATCGTCAGCGATCGCGACAAGGTTTTCACTCTGGCACGATCTGCTTGCCGGCGCAGGCACCAAGCTCCTCTACTACACGGCTTACCACCCACAGATGGACGGCCAGAGCGAACGCGTCAACCAGTGCATGGAAATGTACTTGCATTGTGCCATTCACAACAACCCCAAGAAATGGCGTCGCTGGCTTCCTGCTGCTGAATTCTGGTACAACTCCTCATTTCACTCATCTCTCGGCTGCTCTCCCTTCAAAGCTCTGTATGGGGTCAAAGCAAACGAGGGAAGCATGGCCACCTGGCCGGCGTCCCAGCCATCCTTGCCAGACGGCGAGCAGTGGGACTGGGCGGTGCATCAAGAGAATTTGCGCGCACATCTGACACGCGCACAAGTCAAGCACAAGAAGTTCGCTGATCTGAACCAGACTGAAAGTGTGTTTCAGGTTGGGGAACAGGTTTTACTAAAACTGCAACCATATACGCAGAAATCTGTGGCAAGCCGCCCATGCCCGAAGCTTGCTTTCAAGTTCTTCGACCCTTTCCCAGTCCTTGCCAGAATCGGACCATCGGCGTACAAGTTGGATCTCCCTGCTGACAGCAAGATTCACCCAGTGTTTCACATCTCGCAGTTGAAACCTTTCACACCCAACTACAGCCCCGTGTTCTCTGAACTTCCGGCCACCACCGCTCTGCTGACTCAAGAGACTTCTCCAGTGGCAATCTTAGACAGAAGAATGATGAAAAAGGGCAATGCACCGGTGATCCAACTTCAAGTTAATTGGGATACGACTCCGCAGTCCATCACTTGGGAGGACTATGACGTGCTTCGTCGGCGCTATCCACAAGCTTGCATCAGGGAAGAAGAACCCATGGAAGAGGGAGACGGTTCTCAAGGAGGGGAGAATGTCACCACGGTAGTGACGGACACCACCGCGTGACAGCTAGTTGGCAGGGCCAAGTGTAGCTGGTGCGTGTGAGCCAGCTGTGTGTGTGTGTGTCTTGGCCACGGGCCAGAGTGTTGGGGTATTTAACCACCACGCAAGTGTTGTATTGGACAGGTTGTTATTGAGTAAACTAAACTTCTCAACTCGCTCTCTCCTCTCTCTCGCCCACCCCCTTCCTCACTCCATCTTCATCCCCTCCCTCTCATCTGCTACTTGGTCGCCTCATTCTAGATCAGGGCGTGACACGGTGGCACGGGGCGGCGGGGAGGCACGAGCGCGAGCCCGCGCATGGAGGCACTGAGTGCGGTCGGCAGCGGCGGGCACCGGCAGATGCAGGGTGTTTTTTGTGAAAACGATTTTATCAGATTCACTTAAAATAGTACCGTGGGTTTAATATGCAAAAGTATAGGGGCTTTTTTGCAAAAACGTCAGCGAAGTATGACCCGATGCAATCGCTGGTTTATAGTAGGGAAAGATATATGGTTTTGTCAAAAGTCAAGCTTTGTAAAGTTTGACTAACTTTATATTAAAAAAGCTATCATTCATAATATGAAATCAATATTATCAGATACACCACAAAATGTATTTTCATACTATATAGTTTCAATATTATAGATGCTCATAATTTTTCATATAAATTTGGTCAAACCTTGTGTAGTTTGACTTTGACCAAATTTTATACGCGGACTAAAAAGAAACGTAGGGAGTTAGCGCCCATGGCCGCTTCCATGTCGACTAGTAGCTCAATCTGATCAGGTCATCTTTGCCATCAGGCAGTTATGGTGCAGCTCATTGGATGCCCTGACCATGGCAATCCGGTGAAGTTCTATGTCTCTCCACCACCAAGGAGCATAAAGATTGGGTCTTCTACAGTGTGTCACTCATGGTGCAAGTCCCATGGCGACATGCTTTTGTTAATTATGGAGAAATTTGGTTCATGTCCTACAGGAAAGTTGAGAATTTGTTGATCTGTTTGGTTGATAGCAACCATGTGAATTTTGGTATTTGGAATTGGAGTATGTGGCTATCTTGTGGATCATCATATCCTCGTTGGGAATGATCTGGTCGATGCACCTGGTGCAACAGAGAACAAGAGGGGAGCTTCTTCGAGCAAGGGATAAACAGCAAGGATTGCAGGAACCAAGGGAGTAATTTCGAGCTGCAAGGGACGTGAGGGGAGGACTTGCAGCCGGTTGCAGGTACCATGACCATGACCAAGCCTCAAGTGCATTTCTGGGTTTAGGTAGAGAAATGCTGCGGGTGATGAAGCGGATGGTGTTGTGTCTTATGTGCTATCTTGCTGAATAATGATATTCTAATTGGTAGCTTCTCTAGGTTGCAAGTGATGAACCTGATGTATGAACCATGTAGTTTCATGCATGTATTTTGCCAAGACTTTGCCTATCTAGTTAATGCTGGAAGCTTAGAGCAACTCCAACACGCCGACCCAAACAGACGATTCTGTTCGCTTTTTGTCCATTTGGTTTGACCCGGCGGACACCCATATTCGCTTTCGCGTTTGGGTTGGCGCTTGTGCCCAACGCTGGCCCGACCCATTTTTGAGGTCGCGCAAAAATAAATTACCGCAAACATTTCAAAAAAAACATCAATTAAACATTAATGCCGGCCACAAAGGCCGGCGAGAGTCCATGAGTCCACTTTTACATTAATTAAAACATTAAAATAAAACTAAAAACTACGAGGAGGCGTGATGCCCTAGGTGTCCTTGTCATCGTCGTCGGGGCCGTTGAGGTTGATGAGCGTCAGCACCAGACCAGCCCAAGGGAATGCCGTCGACCAGGCTCTGGTGACGTCATCCGTCGCTGGCTGTAGCGCCGGCGGCTGGGCTACCCACCACGGGCAAGGCGCTCCTCCTCCTCCGCGTCGCGCTCCAGCTGCTCAAGGTACTTGCCCTCGCGACGCTCCTCGGCCAGCCTTTGCTGCTGCCATTGCTCAAGGTAGAGTTGCCCCTGAGTCGGCGTCGCCCCCAACCAGATCGGTGGCGCGCCGACCCACTCGTGCACCACCCCGGCCCATGAGTAGCGCTCGATGGGGGTCGGCGCCGGCTTGGCCTCGATGGGGCGGTGGCCTCAACGGCGGCACACCGTAGTCGTCAGCCGCTGAGAGCGCCATGGCCTCCGCCATGCGCGCCTGGTACGCCGCCTCCTCCTTGCGCCGCTCCTCCTCCTCGCTTTCACGGACGGCAGCCATTAGCGCCACCTAGTAGGCAGCCTCTGCCTCCTGGTCCTTGTCGCGCACGATGAGGGGTAGCGGCAGAGGGCCATGCCACATGTCGCGGACGTGGCGCTTGCTGGCCTCCTCATACTCGAACATGAACCACTCCTCCCAAGTAGGAGAGTTGGATGAGTAGGTGAGGTCGCGGTGTTGCTTCGGCATCAGCAGCTGCCGCCGGCGCCGCACCTCCTCCGTGTTCCCCCGCGCCGACCGCGGCACCTCCGGCACTAGGATCCTCTCTGGATCCAAGTGCCAGTCATGTGGCAGCGCCACGTCAGAATATGGAAGGGGGACGCGGGGCTCCTGGCACCACTTCGCCTGGTGCACTGGGACGTAGATGCACTGCCAAGGCCGGTGGGAAGACGCTGGTGGAGGCGAGGGGAGGCGGGGGGAAGGGGCGGCGGAGGCCTTGCCCTTGCCGGAGAAGAAGCCCATGGCGGTGGCTAGGGGTTTTCACCGACGGGGGAGCACAGTGGGTGGTGAGATGGAGACGGGGGCGTCTGGAAGCGGATGAGGACGGGCCCCCACCGCATGCTTGGATTAAAAAAGGTTGTCCGCTGTCGCTGAAGCGTGGGCCAGTGGTCGGCAGTCGTCATTAATAAAGACGACCGCGGTAGTTGGGCGCCCGCCAGGTGAGGACGCGGCGGACACTGAGAGGACGTGCAGCGCGTCCGCACCGACGCATTTCAACCGCAAATTTGGGTCGGAAATGGATCTGCGTGGATGCGAAGCGGATGCGTTTCTGGAATGGGTCGACGCGTTGGGCCAGCACTTTTGTCAGCGGTGACCTAAACGGATGGCGGCGGACGAAATGGATACCTATGTTGGAGTTGCTCTGTATGAAATGCATGTTTCATTGTTGAATGGCTATCATTCAAATGTGATTGTACTATTTGGCAAGTGGTGTGTTTCTAAATTTGACCAAAGTTTGATGTTGTGATGTTCAATGGTTTACTTGGTTCTGCTGTGATGTTGAATAGCTTACCTATGTTGATGATGATGTGATGTTGTGATTGTGTATAAAATAGTAGAAAATTGCACGTTTTTACTGAATGACAAGTCCATCCGTCGTAGCATCATCAAGTGCATGAACAAGTAAATGTTGTGAAAGATGGAAGACAACAAAGCATAATCAGGTGCACAATATTATGACCAAACGCATGTTGTAACAGTACTAGCATCATCAGGCAGAAAAATGCATGATGCATCATCATCTTCATAACAAAAGAGAAACTGTAGTAGTACTAGAATTTGTGAAAGAGAAATTTAGCCATTGTTGTAACATAACCATATTTTACAGGCCATTGATGTCTACTACACAACATTCTTCTTGTAGATGTTGTTGGGCCTCCAAGTGCAGAGGTTTGTAGGACAGTAGCAAATTTCCCTCAAGTGGATGACCTAAGGTTTATCAATCCGTGGGAGGCGTAGGATGAAGATGGTCTCTCTCAAGCAACCCAGCAACCAAATAACAAAGAGTCTCTTGTGTCCCCAACACACCCAATACAATGGTAAATTGTATAGGTGCACTAGTTCGGCTAAGACATGGTGATGCAAGTGCAATATGAATAGTAGATAATGGTTTTTGTAATCTGAAAATATAAAAACAGTAAGGTAGCAAGTGGTAAAAGTGAGCGTAAACGGTATTGCAATGCTAGGAAACAAGGCCTAGGGTTCATACTTTCACTAGTGCAAGTTCTCTCAACAATAATAACATAATTGGATCATATAACTATCCCTCAACATGCAACAAAGAGTCACTCCAAAGTCACTAATAGTGGAAGCAAACGAAGAGATTATGGTAGGGTACGAAACCACCTCAAAGCTATTCTTTCGGATCGATCTATCATAGAGTTCGTACTAGAATAACACCTTAAGACACAAATCAACCAAAACCCTAATGTCACCTAGATACTCCAATGTCACCTCAAGTATCCATGGGTATGATTATACGATATGCATCACACAATCTCAGATTCATCTATTCAACCAACACAAAGAACTTCAAAGAGTGCCCGAAAGTTTCTACCAGAGAGTCAAGAAGAAAACGTGTGCCAACCCCTATGCATAAGTTTACGAGGTCATGGAACCCGCAAGTTGCTCACCAAAACATACATCAAGTAAATCACGTGATATCCCATTGTCACCACAGATAAGCACATGCAAGACATACATCAAGTGTTCTCAAATCCTTAAAGACTCAATCTGAAAAGATAACTTCAAAGGGAAAACTCAATCCATTACAAGAGAGTAGAGGAGGAGAAACATCATAAGATCCAACTATAATAGCAAAGCTCACGATACATCAAGATCGTACCACCTCAAGAACACGAGAGAGAGAGAGAGAGAGAGATCAAACACATAGGTACTGGTACATACCCTCAGCCCCGAGGGTGAACTACTCCCTCCTCGTCATGGAGAGCACCGGGATGATGAAGATGGCCACCGGTGAGGGATTCCCCCCTCCGGCAGGGTGCCAGAATGGGTCTAGATTGGTTTTTGGTGGCTACGAAGGCTTCTGGTGGCGAAACTCCCAATCTATTATGTTCCTCGATGTTTTTAGGGTATATTGATATATATATAGGCAAAAGAAGTTGGTTAGGGGAGCCACGAGGGGCACAACAAGGGTGGGGGCGCGCCCAGGGGGTAGGGCGCGCCTCCCTACCTCGTGGCTTCCTCGAAGCTTCCCTGACGTCTAATCCAAGTCTCCTGGATTGCTTCCATTCCAAAAATAACTCTCCCGAAGGTTTCATTCTGTTTGGACTCCATTTGATATTCCTTTTCTTCGAAACACTGAAATAGGCAAGAAAACAACAATTTGGGCTGGGCCTCCGGTTAATAGGTTAGTCCCAAAAATAATATAAAAGTGTATAATAAAGCCCATAAACATCCAAACGGATAATATAATAGCATGAATACTTCATAAATTATAGATACGTTGGAGACGTATCAGCATCCCCAAGCTTAATTCCTGCTCGTCCTCGAGTAGGTAAATGATAAAAGAAATAATTTATGAAGTGTGAATGCTAGCAGGTGCACAAGTTTGATCAATGATAATTTCAATCACCTTTTCTAGCATCATTATATATCATAACAGTAGCTCAACTCATAGAACTTCTCATGATCAAGTAACAAGCTATTCACATGTTAAAGTATAGATCATAAACTTTCTTGAAAACTAACAAACCGTGTTATTAGTCATCAAAAAATTACAATTCATCTTATTTTTGGGAAGGGTCTATGTCAGAGCTTTGATTCAGCAAACTTCACATACTCAACTATCATTTAGTCTTCTACAATTGCTAACAAACTCATGTGATATTCATGGGTTCAAAGTTTTAATCAGACACAGAGAAAGATAGGGGCTTATAGATTTGCCTCCCAACCTTTTCCTTCAAGGGTAATGTCAACAATAATAGTTCATGATGCCTTACATCCAATTGGATATATATATATATATCAAGACCTTTCCAACACAATGTGCTTGCCAAAGGATAAAATATAAAAAGGAAAGATGAAGATCACCATGACTCTTGCATAAGGTATAAGACAAGAATAAAAGATAGGCCCTTCGCAGAGGGATGCAGAGGTTGTCCTGCGCTTTTATAGTTGGATGCACAAAATCTTAATGCGAAAGAACGTCACTTTATATTGCCACTTGTGATAGGGACCTTTATTATGCAGTCCGTCGCTTTTATTGCTTCCACATCACAAGATCGTATAAAGCTTATTTTCTCCACACTAATAGATCATACATATTTAGAGAGCAATTTTTATTGCATGCACCGATGACAACTTACTTGAAGGATCTTACTCAATCCATAGGTAGGTATGGTGGACTCTCATGGCAATGCTGGTTTAAGGGATGTTTGGAAGCACAAGTAGTATCTCTACTTGGTGCAAAGAATTTGGCTAGCATGAGGGGGGAAAGGCAAGCTCAGCATGTTGAATGATCCATGACAATATACTTTATTTCGGATATAAGAAAACATAACCCATTACGTTGTCTTCCTTGTCCAACATCAACCTTTTAGCATTTCATATTTTAATGAGTTCTCACAATTATAAAAGATGTCCAAGATAGTATATTTATATGTGAAATCTCTCTTCCCTCAATAATTTTTCATGAATTGTTCAAGTGACCAATACAATGTTTGCTAACCTTCAATAAATTTACCACCTCTACTTCTTATATGTGAAGTAATTACTCCCCATGGGATAAGCATATGAAACATATATAATTTCAGATTTATTATATTCAATTCATTCAACCGTTTACTCATAGGATATATGGGAAGCACGTGAATGAATAACAAACTACTCTGAAAGATATAGGTGAAGATCAATGAGTAGTTAAATAATTATTTTGCTATGTGAATACTCTCCCATTTAATTATTTCAGATCTTGATACTTTATTCAAACAGCAAGCAAAATAAAATGAAATGACATCTAAGAATAGCAAACATCATGTGAAGAAGCAAAAACTTAGGATCAACCGATACTAACCGATAGTTGTCAAAGAAGAAAGGTGGGATGCCAACCGGGGCATCCCCAAGCTTAGACGCTTGAGACTTATTGAAATATTATCTTGGAATGCCTTGGTCATCCCCAAGCTTTAGCATTTGTGTCTCCTTAATTCCTTTCATATCGCGGTTTCCCTAAATCTTAAAAGCTTCATCCACACAAAACTCAAGAAGAACTTGTGAGATAGGTTAGTATAAGTCCATGCAAAACCTTATCATTCTCTACTGTAGCAAATCACTAAAATTATTATTTAACATTGAATACTAAATGCCTCTGCATATTTAAAAGTCCTATCCTCAAATAGAATCATTAAACAAGCAATCATATGCAAACAAATGCCAACATAACAGCAATCTGTCTAAACAGAACAGTCTGTAAAGAATGCAGCAAGATCGCAAAGACTTTCCTCAAGTCTTCCCAAAGGTTCTACTTGGCACAAACACTAATTAAAATCATAAAACCACATCTAAATAGAAGCTAGATAGATTATTTATTGCTAAACAGGAGCAAAAAGCAAGGAACAAAAATAAAATTGGGTTGCCTCCCAACAAGCGCTAATGTTTAACGCCCCTAGCTAGGCATGATGATTTCAATGATGCTCACATAAAAGATAAGAACTGAAATATAAAGAGAGCATCATGAAGAATATGACTAGAACATTTAAGTCTAACCCACTTCCTATGCATAGGGATTTTATGAGCAAACAATTTATGGGAACAATAATCAACTAGCATAGGAAGGCAAAACAAGCATAACTTTAAAACTTTAAGCACATAGAGAGGAAACTTGATATTATTGCAATTCCTACAAGCATATGTTCCTCCCTCATAATAATTTTTAGTAGCATCATGAATGAATTCAACAATATAACTATCACCTAAAGCATTATTTTCATGATCTACAAGCATAGAAATTTTATTACTCTCCACATAAGCAAAATTCTTCTCGTTCAGAATAGTGGGAGTATCATAAGAAACTCGAATACTATAAATCGTTTCCACATTAAAGGAGTAATGTTCAGAAAAAGGGTAATCATAATCGTGACAAGTTCTATAAATATAATCATCACTACTTTTTATAGCATACGTATCATCACAATAATTATCATAAGTAGCAACTTTGTTCTCATCATAATCGATTGAAACCTCTTCCAAGATAGTGGAATCATTACTAAATAAAGTCATGACCTCTCCAAATCCACTTTCCTAATTGTCAAAATAAAATTCAACATCCTCCAAAATAGTGGATCATTACTTCCTAAAGTTGACACTCTTCCAAACCCACTTTCATCAATATAACCATCATACATAGGAGGCATGCTATCATCATAATAAATTTGCTCATCAAAACTTGGGAGGCTAGAAATATCATCTTCATTAAACATAGCATCCCCAAGCTTGGGACAAACACTAATTGCAGCAAATATATTCTCAAACATGTCATTCTCATCAAACATAGCATCCCCGAGCTTGGGCCTTTTCATATCATAAGCATAATCACTCTCATCATTAATAGTATGGATAGCACCAATGGTATAACAATTATCATCATCACAATGAGTAATAGGAGCAACATAATTTAGGAGGGATACATTTTTACCTTTGCTTCTCCTTCTTTTATTTTTCTTCTTCACATCATGTGTGGGTTTAATCCTCTTTTCGGAGCTCCTTAATAATGAGATTGGTTGAATAGAAGGCTCCTCCTCGTTACCTGACTCATCATAAGAAATAATAGGAGGATATTGGGAGGCCTCTTCCCTTTCATTAGTATTCTCTTCATCCTCTATTTGTTTTATTTTCTTTATGTAATTGGCAATATAAGAATTTTCAATGCAATTCACCGCAAAATACATAAATATCTCTTCTAGATCAATATCGAGGAATTTCTCAAGGTTATATTCTGGAATATGCTTAGTTATACGTTTCATTTATTCATAACCCAAAAGAAAACAAAGTTCATTATGATGTGCAAGGGAAATCAAATCATCACAATTTTTGGACACGATACGATCATGAAACAATTTGCATTTGAGATTTAAATGACCATGTTCATTGCAAAGTTCACAAGTATGGTGAAGAAATTTTAAATTTTCAGCACAAACATCTAGCCTCTCTTGCAACCATTTAGTTTCCAAATACTTATGCCTCTTGCAAAATATATCTTCCCTATTTGGTGTGTACTTGTAAACTCCACAAAAGTTGACATGCTTATAAGAGACATTTTCATCATGACTAGTGCAATCATCATTAGTACTACAGATATTCAAGGAGTTCATACTAACAACATTGCAATCATGCTCATCATTCAAAGATTTAGTGCCAAACATTTTATAGACTTCTTCTTCTAGCACTTGAGCACAATTTTCCTTTCCATCATTCTCACGTAAGATATTAAAAAGATGAAGCGTATGAGGCAAACTCAATTACATTTTTTGTAGTTTTCTTTTATAAACTAAACTAGTGCTAAAATAAGAAACAAAAAGATTCGATTGCAAGATCTAAATATATACCTTCAAGTGCTAACCTCCCCGGCAACGGCGCCAGAAAATAGTTTGATGTCTACTACACAACCTTCTTCTTGTAGACATTGTTGGGCCTCCAAGTGCAGAGGTTTGTAGGACAGTAGCAAATTTCCCTCAAGTGGATGACCTAAGATTTATCAATCCGTGGGAGGCGTAGGATGAAGATGGCCTCTCTCAAGCAACCCTGCAACCAAATAACAAAGAGTCTCTTATGTCCCCAACACACCCAATACAATGGTAAATTGTATAGGTGCACTAGTTCGGCGAAGAGATGGTGATACAAGTGCAATATGGATAGTAGATAATGGTTTTTGTAATCTGAAAATATAAAAACAGCAAGGTAGTGCTACGTCTTCAGCTTGTGTTGGTTTTCCCCGAAGAGGAAGGGATGATGCAGCAGAGTAGCGTAAGTATTTCCCTTAGTTTTTGAGAACCAAGGTATCAATCTAGTAGGAGGCCACGCTCAAGTCCCTCGTACCTGCACAAAACGATAGCTACTCGCAACCAACGCGGTTAGGGGTTGTCAATCCCTTCACGGTCACTTACGAGGGTGAGATCTGATAGATATAATATTTTTGGTATTTTTGGTATAAAGATGCAAAGTAAAAAGTAAAGACAAAGTAAAAAAGCAAAGCAAGATTAAAGTAATGGAGATTGATATGATGAGAATAGACCCGGGGGCCATAGGTTTCACTAGTGGCTTCTCTCAAGAGCATAAGTATTCTACGGTGGGTGAACAAATTACTGTTGAGCAATTGACAGAATTGAGCATAGTTATGAGAACATCTAGGCATGATCATGTATATATGCATCACGTCCGTGAAAAGTAGACCGAAACGGTTCTGCATCTACTACTATTACTCCACTCATCGACCGCTATCCACCATGCATCTAGAGTATTAAGTTAAAAACAGAGTAACGCCTTAAGCAAGATGACATGATGTAGAGAGATAAATTCATGCAATATGAAATAAACCCCATCTTGTTATCCTCGGTGGCAACAATGCAATACGTGCCTTGCTGCCCCTTCTGTCATTGGGAAAGGACACCGCAAGATCGAACCCAAAGCTAAGCACTTCTCCCATGGCAAGAACTACCAATCTAGTTGGCCAAACCAAATGGATAATTCAAAGAGACTTGCAAAGATAACCAATCATACATAAAAGAATTCAGAGAAGATTCAAATATTATTCATAGATAGACTTGATCATAAACCCACAATTCATCGGTCTCAACAAACACACCGCAAAAAGAAGATTACATCGAATAGATCTCCACAAGAGAGGGGGGAACTTTTTATTGAGATTCAAAGAGAAAGAAGAAGCCATCTAGCTACTAACTATGGACCCGAAGGTCTGGGGTAAACTACTCACACTTCATCGGAGGGGCTATGATGATGTAGAAGCCCTCCGTGATGACGGCCCTCTTCCGGCGGAGCTCCGGAACAGGCCCCAAGATGGGATCTCGTGGATACAGAAAGTTGTGGCGGTGGAATTATGTTTTTGGCTCTTCTTCTGATCGTTTGGGGGTACGTAGGTATATATAGGAGGAAGGAGTACATTGGTGGAGCACCGAGGGGCCCACGAGGCAGGGGGCGCGCCCCCCACCCTCGTGACCTCCTCTTTGACTCCCTGGAGTAGGGTCCAAGTCTCCTGGATCACGTTCGGTGAGAAAATCATGTTCCCGAAGATTTATTCCGTTTGATATTTTGTTTCTCCGAAACACTGAAATAGGCAAAAAAACAGCAATTCTGGGTTGGGCCTCCGGTTAATAGGTTAGTCCCAAAAATAATATAAAAGTGGAAAATAAAGCCCAATATAGTCCAAAACAGTAGATAATATAGCATGGAGAAATCAAAAATTATAGATACATTGGAGACGTATCAGACATCCCCAAGCTTAATTCCTGCTCGTCCTCGAGTAGGTAAATGATAAAAAGAGAATTTTTGATGCGGAGTGCTACTTGGAATAATTTCAATGCAAATCTTCTTAATTGTGGTATGAATATTCAGATTAGAAAGATTCAAGGCAAAAGTTTCTATTGACATAAAAATAATAATACTTCAAGCATACTAACAAAGCAATTATGTCATGGCCAAAGAAAGTTATCCCTACAAAATCATATAGTCTGGCTATGCTCCATCTTCACCACACAAAGTATTTAAATCATGCACAACCCCGATGAAAAGCCAAGCAATTGTTTCATACTCTAACTTTTTCAAAACTTTTTCAATCTTCACGCAATACATGAGCGTGAGCCATGGATATAGCACTATAGGTGGAATAGAATGGTGGTAGTGGAGAAGACAAAAAGGAGAAGATAGTCTCACATCAACTAGGCATATCAACGGGATATGGAGATGCCCATCAATAGATATCAATGTGAGTGAGTAGGGATTGCCATGCAACGGATGCACTAGAGCTATAAATGTATGAAAGCTCAACAAAAGAAACTAGTGGGTGTGCATCCAACTTGCTTGCTCACGAAGACCTAGGGCACTTGAGGAGGCCCATCATTGGAATATACAAGCCAAGTTCAATAATGTAAAATTCCCACTAGTATATGAAAGTGACAACATATGAGACTCTCTATATGAAGAACATGGTGCTACTTTGAAGCATAATATATGAGACTCTCTATATCATGGTGCTACTTTGAAGCACAAGTGTGGGAAAAAAGATAGTAGCATTGCCCCTTTTTATTTATTTTATTTTTTTGGGCCTTCTTTTTTTTTCTTTGGCCTTTCTCTTTTTTGGGGACAATGCTCTATTAAATGATGATCATCACACTTTTATTTATTTACCACTCGATTCTGAAACAAAGTATGACACTATATGGATGCCTCCGACGGTGTACCGGGATATGCAATGAATCAAGAGTGACAAGTATGAAAAAATTATGAACGGTGGCTTTGCCACAAATACTATGTCAACTACATGATCATGCTAAGCAAAATGACAATGATGAATGTGTCATGATGAACTAGATGGTGGAAAGTTGCATGGCAATATATCTCAGAATGGCTATGGAAATGCCATAATAGGTAGGTATGGTGGCTATTTTGAGGAAGGTATATGGTAGGTGTATGATATCGGCGAAAGGTGCGCGGTATTAGAAAGGCTAGCAAAGGTGGAAGGGTGAGAGTGTGTATGATCCGTGGACTCAACATTAGTCATAAAGAACTCATATACTTATTGAAAAAATCTAGAAGTTATCAAAGCAAAGTATTACGTGCATGCTCCTAGGGTGATAGATTGGTAGGAAAAGACCATCGCTCGTCCCCGACCGCTACTCATAAGGAAGAGACTTGCAAAGATAACCAATCATACATAAAAGAATTCAGAGAAGATTCAAATATTATTCATAGATAGACTTGATCATAAACCCACAATTCATCGGTCTCAACAAACACACCGCAAAAAGAAGATTACATCGAATAGATCTCCACAAGAGAGGGGGAGAACTTTGTATTGAGATTCAAAGAGAGAGAAGAAGCCATCTAGCTACTAACTATGGACCCGAAGGTCTGAGGTAAACTACTCACACTTCATCGGAGGGGCTATGATGATGTAGAAGCCCTCCGTGATGACGGCCCTCTTTCGGCGGAGCTTCGGAACAGGCCCCAAGATGGGATCTCGTGGATACAGAAAGTTGCGGCGGTGGAATTAGGTTTTTGGCTCCTCTTCTGATCGTTTGGGGGTACGTAGGTATAGATAGCAGGAAGGAGTACGTCGGTGGAACATCGAGGGGCCCACGAGGCAGGGGGCACGCCCTAGGGGGGGCGCCCCCCACCCTCGTGACCTCCTCTTTGACTCTCTGGAGTAGGGTCCAAGTCTCCTGGATCACGTTCGGTGAGAAAATCACGTTCCCGAAGATTTTATTCCGTTTGGACTCCGTTTGATATTCTGTTTCTCTGAAACACTGAAATAGGCAAAAAAAATAGCAATTCTGGGCTGGGCCTCCTGTTAATAGGTTAGTCCCAAAAATAATATAAAAGTGGAAAATAAAGCCCAATATAGTCCAAAACAGTAGATAATATAGCATGGAGCAATCAAAAATTATAGATACGTTGGAGACGTATCAGGTAGCAAGTGGTAAAAGTGAGCGTAAACGGTATTGCAATGCTAGGAAACAAGGCCTAGGGTTCATACTTTCACTAGTGCAAGTTCTCTCAACAATAATAACATAATTGGATCATATAAATATCCCTCAACATGCAACAAAGAGTCACTCCAAAGTCACTAATAGAGGAGAACAAACGAAGAGATTATGGTAGGGTTCACAACCACCTCAAAGTTATTATTTCGGATCGATCTATCATAGAGTTCGTACTAGAATAACACCTTAATACACAAATCAACCAAAACCCTAATGTCACTCCAATGTCACCTCAACTATCCGTGGGTACGATTATACGATATGCATCACACAATCTCAGATTCATCTATTCAACCAACATAAAGAACTTCAAAGAGTGCCCGAAAGTTTCTACCAAAGAGTCAAGACGAAAATGTGTGCCAACCCCTATGCATAAGTTCACGAGGTCACAGAACTGGCAAGTTGATCACCAAAACATACATCAAGTAAATCACGTGATATCCCATTGTCACCACAGATAAGCACATGCAAGACATACATCAAGTGTTCTCAAATCCTTAAAGACTCAATCCGATAAGATAACTTCAAAGGGAAAACTCAATCCATTACAAGAGAGTAGAGGAGGAGAAACATCATAAGATCCAACTATAATAGCAAAGCTCGCGATACATCAAGATCATACCACCTCATGAACACGAGAGAGAGAGGGAGAGATCAAACACATAGCTACTGGTACATACCTCAGCCCCGAGGGTGAACTACTCCTCCTCATCATGGAGAGTGCCGGGATGATGAAGATGGCAACCGGTGAGGGATTCCCCCCTCCGGCAGGGTGCCGGAACGAGTCTAGATTGGTTTTCGGTGGCTACGGAGGCTTCTGGCGGCGGAACTCCCAATCTATTCGGTTCCTCGATGTTTTTAGGGTATATTGATATATATAGGCGAAAGAAGTCGGTCAGGGGAGCTACGAGGGGCCCACGAGGGTGGGGGCATGCCTAGGGGGTAGGGCGCGCCTCCCTGCCTCGTGGCTTCCTCGAAGCTTCCCTGACGTCTACTCCAAGTCTCCTGGATTGCTTCCGTTCCAAAAATAACTCTCCCGAAGGTTTCATTCCGTTTGGACTCCGTTTGATATTCCTCTTCTTCGAAACACTGAAACAGGCAAGAAAACAGCAATTTGGGCTGGGCCTCCGGTTAATAGGTTAGTCCCAAAAATAATATAAAAGTGTATAATAAAGCCCATAAACATCCAAAATAGATAATATAATAGCATGAATACTTCATAAATTATAGATACGTTGGAGACGTATCAGCCATCATTCATTAATACAAGCACTTGACATCACAAACCACGGACTTGGCTGTTTTTGTTCATGCAACGACAACAAAACAATATGGATAAATTCTAACTATTCGAAGCATCCAAAGCATGACAATTGACAGGGGAATAAAGTTCAACATCACAACCAGTGGTGAATCTACTTCGTGAGCAGGCTTTAACATGCTTAGCCCCCCTCCCCTCCGGCACTGCAAAATAACTTTTACCACTAATCTCAAAGTTTAGCCCAATCATCACTTGTCAGCTGGTACGTCTCCGTCGTATCTACTTTTCCAAACACTTTTGCCCTTGTTTTGGACTCTAACTTGCATGATTTGAATGGAACTAACCCGGATTGACGCTGTTTTCAGCAGAATTGCCATGGTGTTATTTTTGTGCAGAAATAAAAGTTCTCGGAATGACCTAAAAATCAATGGAGATTATTTTTGGAATATATAAAAAATACTAGAAGAATAATCAATGTCGGGGGGGCCACACCCTGTCCACGAGGGTGGGGGCGCGCCCCCTTGCCTCATGGGCCCCCTGACGCTCCACCGACCTCAACTCCAACTCCATATATTCGTGTTCGGGGAGAAAAATTCAGAGAGAAGGATTCATCGCGTTTTACGATACGGAGCCGCCGCCAAGCACTAAACTCTCTCGGGAGGGCTGATCTGGAGTCCGCTCAGGGCTCCGGATAGGGGAATCCATCACCATCGTCATCATCATCATCAACCTTCCTCCATCACCAATTTCATGATGCTCACCGCCGTGCGTGAGTAATTCCATCATAGGCTTGCTGGACGGTGATGGGTTGGATGAGATTTATCATGTAATCGAGTTAGTTTTGTTAGGATTTGATCCCTAATGTCCACTATGTTCTGAGATTGATGTTGCTATGACTTTGCCATGCTTAATGCTTGTCACTAGGGCCCGAGTGCCATGATTTCAGATCTGAACCTATTATGTTTTCATGAATATATGTGAGTTCTTGATCCTATCTGGCAAGTCTATAGTCACCTATTATGTGTTATGATCCGTTAACCCTGAAGTGGCAATAATCGGGACCACTACCGGTGATGACCATAGTTTGAGGAGTTCATGTATTCACTATGTGTTAATGCTTTGGTCCGCTACTCTATTAAAAGGAGGCCTTAATATCCCTTATTTTTCAATAGGACCCCGCTGCCATGGGAGGGTAGGACAAAAGATGTCATGCAAGTTCTTTTCCATAAGCACGTATGACTATATTCGGAATACATGCCTACATTACATTGATGAACTGGAGCTAGTTCTGTGTCACCCTATGTTATAACTGTTGCATGATCGATCGCATCCGACATAATTATCCATCATCGATCCAATGCCTAAGAACTTTTCCTATATTATTCTTCGCTTATTTACTTTTCCGTTGCTACTATTACAATCACTATAAAACCAAAAATATTACTTTTGCTACGGTTACCACTACTATCAAATTACTTTGCTACTAAATACTTTGATGCAGATATTAAGTTTCCAGGTGTGGTTGAATTGACAACTCAGCTGCTAATACTTGAGAATATTCTTTGGCTCCCCTTGTGTCGAATCAATAGATTTGGGTTGAATACTCTACCCTCAAAAACTGTTGCGATCCCCTATACTTGTGGATTATCAAGACTATTTTCTGGCGCCGTTGCCGGGGAGCATAGATCTATTCTTTGAGTCACTTGGGATTTATATCTGCTTATCATTATGAAGAACTTGAAAGACCAAGGAACCAATATTTTTCCCTCAACTATGAGGGGAGGTAAGGAACTGCCATCTAGCTCTGCACTTGATTCACCTTCTGTTTTCAGTAAACTTGCGACACCCACTGCTGCTATTGATTCTGATAGGTCGCATGTTATTGATGATGTCACTTCTGCTTTGCATGATACTTATGATGAAACTACTTCTATGCTTGATAATACTGTGCCACTAGGTGAATTTCTTGATGAACAACTGGCTAGGGCTAGAGAGAATGAAATTATTGAAACTAAGAATATTGATGAAAGTGATGATGAAGATTCTCCCCCTAGATATACATTACCTGTTGTGCCTGAGGGTTATGTTATGGATGAAGAAACTACTAGAGACTTTCTTGCCTGCAATGATAGATCTTATCTTACGAAATTATTAGCTAAGCTTAAAGAAAAGTCTTTGAATGCTAGAATGAAATATGACCCTGCTTTTGCTACTTCACCTATCTTTATTACTGATAAGGGTTATGATTTCTCTGTCGATCCTGAGTTAATTACTTTGGTTGAATCTGATCCTTTTTATGGCTATGAATCTGAAACTATTGTGGCACATCTTACTAAATTAAATAATATAGCCACCCTGTTTACTCATGATGAGAGAACTCGCTATTACTTTATCCTTAAGTTATTTCCGTTCTCATTAAAGGGTGATGCTAAAACATGGTTTAATTCTCTTGATCCTGGTTGTGTGTGTAGTCCCCAGGATATGATTTATTACTTCTCTGCTAAATATTTCCCCGCTCATAAGAAACAAGCTGCTCTCAGGGAAATATATAATTTTGGGCAAATTGAAGAAGAGAGTCTCCCACAAGCTTGAGGAGGCTTCTTCGATTACTTAATGATTTTCCTGATCATCCTCTTAAGAAAAATGAAATACTTGATATATTTTATAATGGACTAACCGATGCTTCCAGATACTACCTGGATAGTTGTGCTGGTTGTGTTTTCAGGGAAAGAATTGTTGATCAAGCTGAATTACTATTGAATAATATGTTGACTAATGAAAATAATTGGACACTTCCTGAACCAACTCCTAAGCCAACTCTGAAGAAAAGGGGTATTCTATTTCTCAGTCCTGAAGATATGCAAGAGGCAAAGAAATCTATGAAAGAAAAAGGTATTAAAGCTGAAGATGTTAAGAATTTACCATTCACCTATTGAAGAAATACATGGTCTTGATAACCCAACACAGGTAGTGAAGGTAAATTCTCTCTATAGATTTGATAAGTGTGAAATTCCATTTACTAAGTTTGCTAGCCAATGCTTGGATGAGTTTGATGACTTTATGGTTAAGCAACAAAACTTCAATGCTTATGTTGGTAGACAATTGAAACACAATGCTGATATGCTTGAACACTTGAGTGATTATATGGCTAGTGTTAAAGGTGAACTTAAACTTATTAGTAAACATGCTTCTATGGTTACCACTCAAGTAGAACAAGTGCTTAAGGCTCAGAATGATTTGCTCAATGAATTAAATAATAAGAAGAATGATAATGTTGTTAGAGTTATGACTAGAGGTGGTAAAATGACTCAGGAACCTTTGTATCCTGAAGGCCATCCTAAGAGAATTGAGCAAGATTCTCAGAGAACTCATGTTGATGCACCTAGTCCTTCTAAGAGGAAGAAAAAGAAAAATGATAGGACTTTGCATGCTTCTAGTGAACCTGTTGTTGACACACCTGAGAATCCTAATGATATTTCTATTTCTGATGCCGAAACACAATCTAGTAATGAACATGAACCTAATGATAATGTTAATGATGATGTTCATGTTGATGCTCAACCTAGCAATAATAATGATGTAGAGATTGAACCTGCTATTGATCTTGATAACCCACAGTCACAGAATCAATGTTATGATAAGAGAGACTTTGTTGCTAGGAAGCATGGTAAAGAAAGGGAACCATGGGTTCAGAAACTCATGCCTTTTCCTCCCAAACCATCCAAGAAAAAGGATGATGAGGATTTTGAGCGCTTTGCTGAAATGATTAGACCTATCTTTTTGCGTATGCGTTTGACTGATATGCTTAAAATGACTCCTTACGCCAAGTACATGAAAGATATTGTTACTAATAAAAGAAAGATATCGGAAGATGAAATTTCTACCATGCTTGCTAATTATACTTTTAAGGGTGGAATACCAAAGAAACTCGGAGATCCAGGAGTACCAACTATACCATGCTCCATTAAAAGAAACTATGTTAAAACTGCTTTATGTGATCTTGGAGCCGGTGTTAGTGTTATGCCTCTCTCTTTATATCGTAGACTTGATTTGAATAAGTTGACACCTACTAAAATATCTTTGCAAATGGCTGGTAAATCAACTGCTATACCTGTCGGTATTTGTGAGGATGTGCATGTTGTGGTTGCAAACGTTACTATTTTAACGGACTTTGTTATTCTTGATATTCCCGAGGACGATAGTATGTCGATTATCTTTGGTAGACCCTTTTTGAATACTGCAGGGGCTATTATTGATTGCAACAAAGGCAATGTCACTTTTCATGTTAATGGTAATGAGTGTCGGCGTTCTGGGAACGGGGGTCTCTAGACTTGCCTGCCTGCGGCCCGCGGCTGGCGGAGCCAGCAGGCCGTACGGCCCATCTTCACCAACAAAGCATCCAAGACCCTCGAGAGGCGGACGATGCAAGACCTCCTCTGGAGTGGCCTAGCTAGGCAGGCTCACGAGGAGCGGAGATATCAAGGCAAGGCGAACCTCACGAGGCTCCCGTGACGTGAGCCATGACGATCGGCACCAGGCGGGCGCTAGCGTGTGCAGCATCCTTGTTTCCTCTTTGGTGCAAAGGGGGCAAGCGCAGCCACGGAGTACCGATGCATCAGGCAAAGGTTGCCATTCCGGTACAACAAGACCAAGACCATGGACTGCAAGACAGAGGTCATCCATCATCATGGAGCCCAAAGCAGCGTCACCACCAGAGCTTTGTGCAGGCGAAGACTACTTTTGTCAGGATAGCTTGTACTAGCTGTCCCCCTTCAAGTTAGCCCGCCATTGTTGGCTCCCTTCCTGCTCGATATTTGGGAAGAGGACCAGGGCCTCTATATATAGGACTAGCCACCATAGTGGAGAGGAGATCCCGGGAGATCATCAGAGATCAAGAGACACACCACAAGCTCACACGCGCAAGAACACCTCAACCTCAGGAGGCTGTTCTCCCCTTGTATTGTTCATCATCAGCCCAAGAGGCAATCTACCACCACCACACTAGAGTAGGGTATTACACCACAACAGTGGCCCAAACCAGTATAAACCCCGTGTCTTTCTGTGTTGTGAGTTCGACGAGTTCGTTCGCAAGATCTTAGCGAGCTAGAGCGTAGATCGGTAGGAGGGGAAGACTTCACGCGCACCCCAGTGTTCGAACCTTAAGGGTTTGTCGGAGCCCCACATCCGACATTTGGCGCGCCAGGTAGGGGGCGCCGGAGCCTCTACTGCGCCAATCAGATCTCCGACGTCCACTGGCTACGATGTCTGGCGACCCAAGGGCCAGATCCGACCACTGGGCAGCTTGGCCGGCCCGAACGGCGCCGCCTGCCCGTGAAGATCTCCACCCCGCACCCCAGGCGGTGCGGGTGCCACCAAGCTCCGCCGGGCGTGGACAGCGCGGCCAGGCATCGTCCACCCTCACCCCGCGGCAAGCACGAGCCGCGGCGAGAGCAGCGAGTCATGCCACAGCAACAGCGCCGCACTCATGGCGGGAGCAAGCGAACATGCGGGCGGCACTCACAGTGGCAAGGGAGCTGCTGCGATGCAGGCTGATGGAGAGCGGCCGGGACACGCTGCTTGAGCGTGTTGCTGAGCTACTGTACGCAGCGGCGTCGGGAGCGCCACCCTTCAGCTATCGACTCCCCCCAGGCCAATGCAAGGTCGCGCGGCCAGCCTCACCACATCTGCACACCGTCGACTACGCCCGGGGGCTTCGCCAACATCAGCATGACTGGCGGCGTAGGGGGCTCCAACCCCCCCCCCCCCCATGCCGCCCTCGACAAGCACGAGCGCAAGTGTCACCCCCCATGGTCTCGGCTAGATGCCATATTATCATCCCAGGATGCCATCATGGGTGGAGCAACATGGAGTGTGGGGCACCACGGCGAGGTGTTCGGGGTGACGGCCACGGAAGCCTACGTGCCCCGCATGATGGACCAAGGGTACGCACCAGAGGACGACATCGGCTCATTCATTGGAGAAGATTGGGGAGAAGGGGAGCTAGGAGTCGAAGCCTTCCAAGAGCCGGCGGAGAACCACAGCGATCGCGCCGACGATGGCAACTATAGGGTACCGCTAACCTCTCGGGAACAAGCTTATGCTAACCATGGGCTACAGATGAATCAGGTTGCAGCACCAATCGACGACCCCAGCACGGCGGCACCCGTCTCAACAAGGGAGACACGCTGGGGGCCGCAGAGAGGGAGCCAGGAGCAAGGCCCCTCCCCAAGGCACGTGAAACCAGGGGACACCCAGAGGTAGGCCCTCTGCCGGGGTGGCTTCAACGACCCTTCCTCCGGCAGAGAACCCATGGTCGCCGAGGGAACCGCTGGCGTCCTCTTTTCCTCCTTTGTGTCGTCCTGGTCTCCGGCCGGCTCAAAGGAGGTCAAGAGTGGCGCAAGGCGGGGCCCTCGTCTGGCAATATGAAGCAACGTCGGTACCTGTGAAGAAGGCCCGGTGCCTGTGAAGCTCGCCGCCCGTCACACTCTCACGTAATAATGAGTTGGGGATGTACACGCCCCGGAGTCTCAGGAGCGCCGGCCTCAGGCCCTGGGGCTCCCTCCCACGCCTAGTGGACAGCACTTAGCTCTGCGCTGGTGAGAAGACTTGAAGACCGAAGACTAGATTAGGTGCCGGACGCGACCTTTTGCTTTGGGTCTCTCTTTATGTGGCTTTGCTTTCTGATTCTGGACTTAAGTTGAAGCTGAATTTTTATCGTTGCACGCGGGGGGTGCCTTTTCTCATTCGAGCCGTTTTTCGCCTTCTGGATCTTGTTTGTTTTGGGACTCACGTCCGTCACCTCTCCCTCGCAAAGCTCCTCGCGAGCCGGACCGCACAGAGCACGCGCTAGCACTACGCCTGGTGCTCACCCCTTGCGGGGCCCCCTAAAACGGGGCGATAAGCTCCGCGGGATTCTCAGGAACTCGTCGCCGCATGACCCAGCCGTAAGTTGGCGCTGACTAAGTTAATCCACGTCGAAAAACTCACCCCCAGCTCCATGAGCTCACGAGGACACATACCCACATCACATAGGAAAGTAAAAACTGCGGTTTGCTTGCACGAGGGGCCCCCTCTCAAAATGCTCTTACAAATTTTCCAAGGGCCACACCCGAGTTTTGCGTGCAGAATAAAACAACAGGAGAATATGGAATCAGCCAGAGACATCGCTCGTTGCGTCGTCCAGGGACGCGTCGCTCGCATCGTCATCACCATCATCGGAATCGTCGCCGCCATCGGCGACGCCCCCATCGCCGTCGTTGACCACGTCACCTTCGTCTGCGACGAACACCACCCCATAGTTCTCTGAGGTAAAGGCCCTGACCAACGCGTCGACATGGTCCTCTACCCAACGCGCCAAGTCGCCCCGGACGGCAATGGGCACAGGAGCAATGGCGGCATCAAAGTCGAAGTTGGGGTCGGCGTTCAGAAGGTGGCTGAAGACATGGGAGAAGGCGCGCTAAAGAAGGCCACGACCCCTCTCCTCCACAAGCTATCGACCTCTGGAAGATTGAGCCTCCAGGCGCGTCACTGCTACCTCTTGAGCACTGCGTTGGATTTCCCCGAAGAGGAGAGGATGATGCAGCAAAGTAGCGTAATTATTTCCCTCAGTTTTTGAGAATTAAGGTATCAATCCAGTAGGAGGCTATGCTCGAGTCCCTCGTACCTACACAAAAACAATAGCTCAACGCAACCAACGCCCTTAGGGGTTGTCAATCCCTTCACGGTCACTTACAAAAGTGAGATCTGATAGAGATGATAAATAATATTTTTGGTATTTTTGGTCTAGAGATGCAAAGTAAAAAGTAAAAGCAAAGCAATAATAAAGTGATGGAGATTGATATGATAAGAAAGAGACCCGGGGGCCATAGGTTTCACTAGTGGCTTCTCTCAAGAGCATAAGTATTCTATGGTGGGTGAACAAATTACTGTTGAGCAATTGACAGAATTGAGCATAGTTATGAGAATATCTAGGTATGATCATGTATATAGGCATCACGTCCGAGACAAGTAGACCGACTCCTGCCTGCATCTACTACTATTACTCCACTCATCGATCGCTATCCAGCATGCATCTAGAGTATTAAGTTAAAAACAGAGTAACGCCTTAAGCAAGATGACATGATGTAGAGGGATAGTTTCATGCAATATGATAAAAACCACATCTTGTTATCCTCGATGGCAATGATACAATACGTGCCTTGCTGCCCCTTCTGTCACTAGGAAAGGACACCGCAAGATCGAACCCAAAGCTAAGCACTTCTCCCATGGCAAGAACAACCAATCTAGTAGGCCAAACCAAACTGATAATTCGAAGAGACTTGCAAAGATAACCAATCATACATAAAAGAATTCAGAGAAGATTCAAATATTATTCATAGATAGACTGGATCATAAACCCACAATTCATCGGTCTCAACAAACACACCGCAAAAAGAAGATTACATCAAATAGATCTCCACAAGAGAGGGGGAGAAGATTGTATTGAGATCCAAAAAGAGAGAAGAAGCCATCTAGGTACTAACTATGGACCCGTAGGTGTAAAATAAACTACTCACACTTCATCGAAGGGGCTTGGATGATGATGTAGAAGCCCTCTGTGATCGATGCCCCCTCCGGCGAAGCTCCGGAATAGGCTCCAAGATGGGATCTCGTGGATATAGAAAGTTGCGGCGGTGGAATTAGGTTTTTGGCTCCGTATCTGATCATTTGGGGGTACGTGGATATATATAGGAGGAAGGAGTACGTTGGTGGAGCTTCGAGGGGCCCAAGAGGCAAGGGGGCGCGCCCTCCACCCTCGTGACCGCCTCGTGGCTTTCTTGACGGAAGGTCCAAGTCTCCTGGGTCTTATCTGATGAGAAAATCGTGTTCCCAAAGGTTTCATTCCGTTTGGACTCCGTTTGATATTATGTTTCTCCGAAACACTAAAATAGGCAAAAAAACAGCAATTCTGGGCTGGGCCTCCAGTTAATAGGTGATAACCCACAAGTATAGGGGATCGCAACAGCTTTCGAGGGTAGAGTATTCAACCCAAATTTATTGATTCGACACAAGGGGAGCCAAAGAATATTCTCAAGTATTAGCAGCTGAGTTGTCAATTCAACCACACCTGGAAACTTAGTATCTGCGGCAAAGGGTTTAGTAGCAAAGTAATATGATAGTGATGGTAACGGTAACAAAAGAGTAACGAAGGCAAAGTAATGTTTTTGGTATTTTGTAGTGATTGTAACAATAGCAATGGGAAAGTAAATAAGCGTAAACTAGTATATGGAAAGCTCGTAGGCATCGGATCAGTGATGGATAATTATGCCGGATGCGGTTCATCATGTAACAGTCATAACATAGGGTGACACAGAACTAGCTCCAATTCATCAATGTAATGTGGGCATGTATTCCGAATATAGTCATACGTGCTTATGGAAAAGAACTTGCATGACATCTTTTGTCCTACCCTCCTGTGGCAGCGGGGTCCTAATGGAACTAAGGGACATTAAGGCCTCCTTTTAAAAGAGAACTGGAACAAAGCATTAACACATAGTGAATACATGAACTCCTCAAACTACGGTCATCACGATACGTATCCCGATTATTGTCATTTCGGGGTTAACGGTTCATAACACATAATAGGTGACTATAGACTTGCAAGATAGGATCAAGAACACTCATATATTGATGAAAACATAATAGGTTCAGATCTGAAATCATGACACTCGGGCCTTAGTGACAAGCATTAAGCATAGCAAAGTCATAGCAACATCAATCTCAGAACATAGTGGATACTAGGGATCAAACCCTAACAAAACTAACTCGATTACATGATAGATCCCATCCAACCCATCACCGTCCAGCAAGCCTACGATGGAATTACTCACGCACGGCGGTGAGCATCATGAAATTAGTGATGGAGGATGGTTGATGATGACGACGGCGACGAATCCCCCTCTCCGGAGCCCCGAACGGACTCCAGATCAGCCCTCCCGAGAGGTTTTAGGGCTTGGCGGCGGCTCCGTGTCGTAAAACGCGATGATTTCTTCTCCCCTATTTTTTTCTCCCCGAAAGCAGATATATAGAGTTGGAGTTGGAGTCGGGAGGTCTCCAGGGGGCCCACGAGGTAGGGGGGCGCGCCCTAGGGGGGCGCCCCCCACCCTCGTGGAAAGGGTGTGGGCCCCCTGGTATTCATCTTTGGCGAGGATTTTTTATTATTTATTGTAAGATATTCTGTGGAGTTTCAGGTCATTCCGAGAACTTTTGTTTTCTGCACATAAAACAACATCATGGCAATTCTGCTGAAAACAGCGTCAGTCCGGGTTAGTTCCATTCAAATCATACAAGTTAGAGTCCAAAACAAGGGCAAAAGTGTTTGGAAAAGTAGATACGACGGAGATGTATCAATAGGTTAGTCCCAAAAATAATATAAAAGTGGAAAACAAAGCCCAATATAGTCCAAAATAGTAGGTAATATAGCATGGAGCAATCAAAAATTATAGATACGTTGGAGACGTATCAGTCACCACCTCAGTGAAGAAGGTCAGGTGGCTGGTGTAGTCACTTGAGTGAGGGGTCGGGGCATTTTCATCGCAGATATAACCCAAGGCGGTGTTGGCCTTGTTCCGAAGGTCTTGAAGCATAGGAGCATGCTCGCGCTCCAGCATTCGGCGTTGGAGCACTTCCTCTCTGTTTTGCCGAGCGATGGCCTCGGCGTCGTCAATTCGTCTCCGGAGGGAAAGCAGCTCGGCGCGAGCGGAGGCCAGGTCCGCCTGCGCCGTAACCAGGGCGGCGGTTGTGGCCTCAGAATGCCTCTCGGCTTCGTCCAACCTGGGCCTGAGGGCGGCGGCCCTGCCCGCACCGTCCTGTTCGGCGAGCTCCGGCCTCAAGCCGTACCTGCCCTCCAGATCAGCGCGAACCACGGCCACCCAATGATTGATCTCTTCCTCGACTCTGGCCTCGCGGTCCCCAGCGGCATCTTCAGCTTGCGCGACTTGACGCTCCCTCATCTCCAGTCGCTCGAGCTCGAGGCTGCGCTCCACGGCCTCCAGGGCCAGCGTCTCCTCGCGCCGCCGGACCTCCTCTTCCTCCCCAGGCGTCCCCATCATCGACGCAAGGGTGGCCCCGCGCGCCTCGACTTGCTGCTCAAGGGACGCGCTCCAGGCCTGGAGCTCCCACGCGCGCTCCTCCTCAGCCTCGCGGCGGCGATCGGCCTCGTGAGCTTCCTCAAAGCTCGCAAGCGGGCCTCATTATCAATCTTGAGGGACGCCTGAGCCTTCGCATTCTCGAGGTCATGATGATAACGGCCAAGGTTGATGGTCACTCGCAGCTTGCGTCGCTCTTCCACCAACCGAAGACCTTCAGCCTCAAGACGTGAGTCGACACCAGCAAGCTCTTCACCAAGACGGTTCATCGCGCCCATCGCCTCCTGGAAGAGCTCGTGGCGAACCATGTTGCGCCCGCGCTCGAGCTCGAACGCTCAGCCCACCTCACCCTTCGCCTCGGGGGCTGCGGGTGGAGCATCAAGTGGTGCGCCATCTCCCGGTTGGGGGCTGGGGGGCTGGCGCGGCCCCAGGCGCCAGCTGACCCTTGCGAGGGGCCGAAACCGAACAAGGCCCGCTGCTTGAAGGAGACTCCAGCATTGAGGCTAGCCATCTACCAACCATGACCAAGGGAGGAGCCATTGGCACGCCTGCTGTCGGTGTCAAAACCGGCGGATCTCGGGTAGGGGGTCCCGAACTGTGCATCTAGGTCAGATGGTAACAGGAGGCAGGGGACACGATGTTTTACCCAGGTTTGGGCCCTCTTGATGGAGGTAAAACCCTACGTCCTGCTTGATTAATATTGATGATATGGGTAGCACAAGAGTAGATCTACCACGAGATCAGAAAGGCTAAACCCTAGAAGCTAGCCTATGGTATGATTGTTGTTCGTCCTACGGACTAAAACTCTCCGGTTTATATAGACACCGGAGAAGGCTAGGGTTACACAGAGTCGGTTACAATGGTAGGAGATCTACATATCTGTATCGCCAAGCTTGTCTTCCACGCCAAGGAAAGTCCCTTCCGGACATGGGACGAAGTCTTCAATCTTGTATCTTCATAGTCCAGGAGTCCGGCCGAAGGTATAGTCCGGCCATCCGGACACCCCTAATCCAGGACTCCCTCAGTAGCCCCTGAACCAGGCTTAAATGACGACGAGTCCGGCGCAAAGATTGTCTTCAGCATTGCAAGGCGTGTTCCTCCTCCAAGTACTTCATAGAAGATTTTTGAACACAAAGGTAGTGTCCGGCTCTGCAAAATAAGTTTCCACATATTGCCATAGAGAGAATAATATTTACACAAATCTAATCTACTGACGTATTCCGTGGCGTGACATCACACCACTGCCAAGTCTTTATTCGAATCATTTTATTGTCCCACCTTAGCGCGTTTAGCGAGGCGGTTTCCTTGGCACGTCTTGTTAAAGCAGAGATCGTGTCCCCTTATTCCGGGATTCTCATCAATATGGGCGTGGGTAACCCAACCATACCCGTTGGTATATTCTCTCGATCAAAGGCGAGTCCCAAACGGTCACGGGGAAGGCCCTTGGTATTCAACCTCTTATAAAGAGACCAAGGCCTTACTCCTTTCTTTCAATCTCAAATGAGTTCGCCCTTCGCCTCAAGTTTCAACACCCAAGGCTCCAGATTTTAGGCGCTTCGGACCTTCGACAATGTCCGGTTCCGACCTTCGAGGCCGATGGATGCCTTCCTCCGTCACGGAGGAGGACGTGCTGAAGTTGAGAGAGGCCAGGTTTTTGACCGGCGAAATCTCGCATAGGCTGCCTGCTCAAGGGCAGGTCATTCCCACTCCCAAGCCCAGTGAGAGTGTGGTGTTCATGTCTCACTTCCTTCGGGGGCTAGGCTTCCTGACGGATCCCTTCATGAGGGGGCTCATGTATTATTATGGGCTGGAATTTCATGACTTAGCCCCGGAGTCCATCCTCCATATTTCCTCATTCATCGTCGTGTGTGAAGCCTTCCTCCGTATCACTCCTCACTTCGGACTATGGCTCAAGACCTTCAAAGTAGAGCCGAAGATGATTGAGGGACGGCATGCGGAGTGCGGAGGTGCTTTTATAAGCAAGAATGCCGGTACTCCATGGCCCGAGGGCTCTTTTCAAGAGGAGTCCGGCTTATGGCAGCGAGAGTGGTTTTATATTACCGCTCCCAGGGCCCCTAAGTGGGTGGCGCCACTTGCCTTTTGCTCGGGTCCCCCGCCACGACTGGCGTCATGGGTCAATACGGGGCTGGACTGGGGGCCGGCAAAGGACATGCCCCTGTTGCAGGGCCACATCCGAGATCTCCTAGAAAGAGACATCAGTCTGGTCATGGTGACGCAGGTTATGTTAATTCACCGAGTTCTGCCCTGCAAACGTCGCCCCCTCCGCCTGTGGGAGTTCAACCCGGAGGGACCACGAGTTCTCCAACATTTTCTTGGCATGACGCCTGTGGAGATGTACAAATTGTTCTTCAGACCACAAGAAGTGTGTCCGGATTCTACGGAGGACGCAGGTCTGAGTTGCAATCATCCGGATACTCAAGTAAGTAGCCTCGTGCCCGGACTCGCTATCCGCATATTTATCATAAAATTGCCCCTAAAAGAGTTGTCCTTTAAACAGGAGTGGATAGCGAAAGCAAAGCTAATCAGGTGTCTGTCCCCCCTCCCCGAGACCACGCCGGGTCCCGTGCTAGTCAGGATGTTGGAGGTTGTGCCTTCAAAGGGAAGCGAGGGAGGGGAGAAGGGAGCTACAGCCTCCTCAAAGGAGGTTGTCCGAAAGGGAGGAATCGAAAATTCCTCTCCTCGGGGGAAGAAGAGGACTGCCTCTAAAGACCCGGAGACCATGGCCTTAAAGCGGGGGAAGAAATCTTCGCCAGAGGGTCCTGTGCTGGGGGATACTTCGGCCGAATTATGCCCTCAAGGGGATCAGCCCTCCACCAAGCCATAAGTAGAGGGGAGTTTTCTTTTTAAGAAATAAGAGAAATCCCTGCTTTATATCTGAGAAAAGTAATCGAAAATTTACCTTGTAGCTCGGACCTTAGCCCTTCTCAGCAGAGCTCGTCTTCGGGGGATCTTCTTCCGGAGATGATGGAGAACGGAACGCCTCCCCCTGCCGTACCGCCTTGCGAGGCGGGCGACCCTGAGGTATCGTCGCGGAGGGTTTCTCCGAATCCGGCGGGGCCGCAAGGTAGTCATATGGCCCCCCAAAGCCCTCCGCGTCCAGCCTTCGAAAGGGCCATCGGACGAGTCCGGCGCCGTCTGGTGCGCGGTCGGAGGAGCTGAAGGATCTGCTAGGGCGAGCATCTATCTTAGAGGAGAACTGTGCATTGATGGGTACGGTGATTGAGAGGATTTCATCCGCGGAGAGCGGATTGCACGAGGCCGTTAGGAGTTTACTGACAGGTTTTGAGGTACGTGAAATAATGTACCCTTTTTGGACAGTTGCGCATAAATAACATGCGCCCTGTAGATAGTAGCCCCTGAGACTCTGTGTGTTGTCAAAAGTGATGGCGCACAGAGGATCATAATCCCAGGTCTAATATGCCGCCTTTATACGTAGGTGGCGAAGTGTCCGGTGGCCAGCCGGACTGATGGATTTGCCGAGCTAAAGCGGCAACTTGACGTGGCAGATGCTGACATCACGCTTGTCAACAAGCGGCTTGACGAGGCACAAGGTATGTAATTCCTTCGGCGGCGCCTGGTAAGAGGAGCTTTATGCCAGTAACTTACAATGTGTGCGCTTGATGCAGATGGTGCTGCTGCCATGGAGAATCTTCGGGCGGAACTTGCCCGAGCCAAGGAGCAAGCCAGGAAAAGTGATGCGGCTGCCGGAAAGGCAATTGAAGAGCTGAAAGCCGAACAGGCTGCTCACTGCCGAAGCAAGAAGGAAATGGCCGAGATGGCCGTGAAGCTGAAGAACGCTGCTGACCGTTGCAAGCTTCTTGAAAAAGAAGATCGGGCGGAATAGACGGACCTGAAGAAGGCCGTTGCCGATGCCAAGGATGCTCGCTCTACGATGAGAGCTGTGAAGGAGGAGCTATGTCAGGCCAGAGAAATCGTGGCTGGAAAGCCCTTTATGCTGCGGAGGCAGTTCTGTGATCCTAAACATGCTCCGTTAGACCAGATGTGGAGTACGGCGGACACCTATCTGGATTTAGCAGCGAGTGCTGCAGACGCGGCCGAGCACTTCCGAGATCAAGAAGATCGCGAAGTGGAAAAGCTCTTCTGGTCGCAGTTCCACAATCCAGAACGTCCACTGTCATTATCCGATCGTTTGGTCGAATGGGCCGAGCTAAATAGGTTGTCCGGACTCGCCATGAAGTATGTCGTGAGTCATCTGTGGCCGGAGAGACCAGAGCCGAAAAGTTATTTCAACTTGGTGCAGCAGTTCCTTGGTGTGGCGCCGCATATCGATGCGATGAAGAGGTCAGCATGCATAGAGGGTGCGCGGATGGCTCTTGCCCATGTCAAGACATACTGGGCGGAAATGGAAGCCACCGTTATTGCATCCCCAGACTCGGATGGAAGCCGAGTACCTGCCGAGCGCTATTTTCAGGAAGTTCTGCAAGGTGCTCGTTTAATAGAGACGCAGTGCTCGAAGGATACTATATTCGAATAGCATGTATTATTGTAAAACAATATTTTGATAAATTGTAGAAGCTTTTTATACTTGTGCCTGCAAGTATTATGATACCTCCTGTGCGGCCGTTTAACATATATGTATATATAATCTGAAAGATGGCAGTCGTCGGCTTCAGCCCCCACACACATAATGCGAGGGTGTTCGCAGAAGGCGCATTTTCACACTTGATCCAATGTCTTGGTACTACAAAGGAGGTGATAGCGCAGCGAACTAGGCAATCGGACTATGATGCTTTATCACTTTCACTTAGCCATAGGAGTTTGACATTGAGGCTACTTATATAGCCCCTGGTGGCGCCTGCGCTCGCCCGAACTCGGGGCGCGTATGTGCCTGGCCGGGAAACGGCCCTTCATTAATGCGGAGGAATCCTAATGATTACGGTATGTCATCGAGTGGTTGACCAGTCTCACGCTATATCATGACAGTCAGTTTTCGGCTTTCTCTACTGAGGTGCTTGCCTGGCCGTACCGGGGCACAATCGCAGTAGTTCTCCTGGTGCCGCCTTAGCCAATAGAGCGGAACGTAAGGCAGCAAAACACAGGAGCCGGGCAAACCCAACATTTGACCAAAGACATGATTCGGAGCTGATGCATATAAGGCCAAACTCGCGACGCCGAACACTCCCTAAGGTATTCGGTCTTTATGAGGGCGGGCGGGATAACGCCCTTAGTAATAAGCCCCTAGTGTCCAGGTACGCGCAAAACTCTGACGTGGCCACATGTCAAAACGCAAGCCTCCTCCTTGGTTATACCAAGAAACCAGGGGATGTGTATCAACAAGAGACAGTAAAAAAGGTTTACGCAGGGTCTTAATCTGAAAAGAATCCTTGGAACGGGTCCCTGCTGCACGTCTGCGCCTGTGTCTCCGTTGTGCCGTATCCTGGACGGGCGTAGCACGGTGTTCATCTGTAAAAGAGAGGAACTTAGTTAAAGAAAGATCGTGCCGAACATGAGTTATACTAAATAAACAAAGTATGAATCGAAATGGGTAAAACTGAGATTTATTGTCTCTTGTTTTATATGCGCGGAGCCCCTAGTACAGGGGTATACGGCTATTAAGCCTTTATCAATTGTATGTTTATGCCGGACTCGTCTAGCCGTGTCCGTGGTCTTGACGACCTGTTTAGATGGTTTGGCTGGTGAAGCCGCTTTATTGTGGGGCTGTCAAGGCAGCCGCACCGTTTTCCGCGCGGGAGGAACACTCAATGTTTTCCCTTTAATGAGATGATGCCTCGTGGACCGGGCATCTTAAGCGTAAGAGATGCATAATGCGGTATTGCGTTAAAGCGGGCGGAAGCTTCGCGTCCCAGCAGTGCTTGATAGCTACTTGAGAATGGGGCGATGTGGAAAGTTAGCTGTTCGCAACGGAAGTTATCGGGGGAGCCGAACATAACTTCTAGCCGGAGAGAACCCATGCAACGAGCATCCTGGCTGGCGTTACCCCTTGAAAGGAGGTTTTGCTATGGTGAATTTTTGTTGGGTCTATCCCCATGTTGCGGATTGTGTCCTGGTATAACAGGTTTAGACCACTGCCGCCGTCCATCAGGACATTTGTAAAATGGAGTCCGCCGATTATTGGATCTAATACCAAGGTAGTCCAGCCTGCGTTCCGGATACTTCTAGAGTAATCCTGATGGTCGAAGGTGATTGGTTTTAACAACCATTAGCGAGACTCCTTTGGGATAGGCCGTATGGCGCGTATCTCTTGTGGCGCCATTCTGTTCGTCACGTGAAGTAAGTTTACTATTTTGACTTCTTGTGGGAAATCCTTTTGTTTCCTGGTGCTCTGCTTGAGGGGTTCGTCGTCGTCCTCACTTGGTGTGTCGAGCCCCTTGTGTTCGGAGTTGAGCTTGCCGGCTTGCTTGAAAACCCAACAATCTCTGTGGGTATGGTTCGCAGGCTTCCCGGGAGTACTTTGTATTTGACATATCTTGTCCAAGATTTTGTTTAAGTTGGATAGCTCGTCCCTGTTATCCTTGAGGGGTGGCTTTCTATGATTCTGCCGCAAGCTTTTGAATCCGGTGTTGACCGCCGTGCTCTTTGGGTTGTTTCCCTTATTCCGGCGCTGGTCCTTGCTGCGTCGGGGTTTTCCGTTTCCATCCCTAACTTCGGATGTACTTGGGTCGCTGGTGCTGCATCTTGCCAAGTGGTTGTCCTCTCCTGCGCAAAAGCGGGTCATGAGGCTTGTCAATGCGGCCATTGTTCTTGGCTTTTCTTGGCCGAGGTGTCTGGCGAGCCATTCGTCTCGAACGTTGTGCTTAAAAGCTGCTAGGGCTTCGGCGTCCGGACAGTCGACTATCTGATTCTTTTTAGTAAGAAATCTGTTCCAGAATTTATGGTCTGACTCTCCGGGCTGTTGAGTTATGTGACTGAGATCGTCTGCATCCGGAGGGCGGACATAGGTCCCTTGAAATTTACTCGGAAAGCATCCTCGAGCTCTTCCCAACTTCCAATGGTGTTTTCGGGAAGGCTTTTGAGCCAATGCCGGGCTGGCCCTTTAAGCTTGAGGGGTAAGTATTTTATGGCGTGGAGGTCATCTCCTCTGGCCATGTGTATGTGGAGGATATAATCCTCGATCCAGACCCCATGGTCTGTTGTTCCGTCATACGCCTCTATGTTTACGGGCTTGAATCCCGCTGGAAATTCATGGTCCAGCACCTCATCGGTGAAACATAGGGGGTGTGCGGCACCCCTGTATTTGTGTGTGTCGTGATGATCGGATATTTGTTGTGTTTCATTACTTACTGGAGCTTGCTTTCTTGGCCCGTATATAGATCTGGCTGGGCCGTCTTTTTTATGTGTATCCTTTGGTGGATCGCGTGCCAGCTTGTGTGCGGCGCCGCTTGCCGCTCCATGCTGGCCATGCGGTCATCCATCCGACCGAATGGCTTTCCTATTTTTTGACTGCGGGGGCTCTAAGGCCTCCTCGTCAAATTCAGGCAGTAGCTTTTGCTTTGGATAGCTTTTTGTGCAGCGACTGTCGGCATATATGTCTGCGGTGTTGCGTACTTTGCTCCATCTGATTCTGAGTGCATCTTCCGCAGTTTTGAA
Source organism: Triticum urartu (assembly GCF_056163025.1). Lineage (NCBI taxonomy): Eukaryota > Viridiplantae > Streptophyta > Magnoliopsida > Poales > Poaceae > Triticum > Triticum urartu. The sequence continues at coordinate 105,146,930 of NC_141875.1, read as the reverse complement.
CTTCCGCTTCTGCTATTTCAGGCTATGCGCGGTGGCGACGAGCCTTTTGTGGAGTTCTTCTGCTCCATGAGTTTATCTGGCGTAAGGTTGTCCAAACTGTTGTTTTCGCCGGGGATGGGGTGTTCGGTTTGTTTATCCAAGTTTCCCTATTCGGACGCTTGCTCGAAGGCATGTTCGTCGTCCGCCGGCTCGTCCTGCTCTATGGCCGGGTCTGTATGGCTGCTGTCTCTATCGAGGCGGGGCTTGGAGCGGCGCTTACGTCGCCGCTTTGATTGCTTTTCGAGTGAACGATCCCTCGTTGCATCCCTGTGTTCCTCGTCGTCGCTTCCTTTGGCTGTGTCCACCATGTATACATCATGAGATGAGGTGGCTGTCCAGTGCCTTATAGGCGTTGGTTCGTGTTCATCTCCTACATCGTCGTCCATACCATCGATGTCTTCGGAGTCGAAGTCGAGCACGTCATTTAAATTATCAACAGTGGCTACGAAGTGGGTGGTGGGTGGGCTTTGAATTTCTTCATCATCCGCATCACAACCTTGTTGACCATAGTCCGGCCAGGGCTCTCCTGATAAAGAGAGAGACTTTAGTGAATTCAGAATATTGCCGAAGGGCGAGTGCTAAAAGATGTCCGCGGCGGTGAACTCCATGATCAGCGCCCAATCGGGTTCGATCGGTCGGGGCTCGGAGTCTGGAGAGGATTCCGGCTCCTTGGAGTCACGGGCTTTGCATAGAATAGGGCTGGTGTTCGGCTCGATCGCCATAGAGATTGCAGCCCCCGAGGCGGTGTCTAACCACCATCCTCGATTGGTGTGATCGGCTCCGGGCTAGGGGTCGGAGCGGACACAGGTGCGGCCTCCAGGGCACTGTTTGGTGGCAGAGCTAAATCATGCCCGTCGTGATAGTGCGGCGTGCTCGGCTGTGGCTCAAATCCGTAGAAGATCGAGACTTCGCGGATGTCGGTCGTGTAGTTCAAACTTCCAAATCTGACCTGATGGCCAGGGGTGTAGCTTTCGATCTGCTACAGATGGCTAAGAGAATTGGCCCACAGTGCAAAGCTGCCGAATACGAATATCTGTCCGGGGAGAAAAGTCTCACCCTGGATCGCATTGCTGTTGATGATCGAAGAAGCCATCGGGCCTAAAAGTGACGACACAGAGGAACTCTCAATGAAAGCACCAATGTCGGTGTCAAAACCGGCGGATCTCGGGTAGGGGGTCCCGAACTGTGCGTCTAGGTCGGATGGTAACAGGAGGCAGGGGACACGATGTTTTACCTAGGTTCGGGCCCTCTTGATGGAGGTAAAACCCTACGTCCTGCTTGATTAATATTGATGATATGGGTAGTACAAGAGTAGATCTACCACGAGATCAGAGAGGCTAAACCCTAGAAGCTAGCCTATGGTATGATTGTTGTTCGTCCTACAGACTAAAACTCTCCGGTTTATATAGACACCGGAGAGGGCTAGGGTTACACAGAGTCAGTTACAATGGTAGGAGATCTACATATCCGTATCGCCAAGCTTGTCTTCCACGCCAAGGAAAGTCCCTTCCGGACACGGGACGAAGTCTTCAATCTTGTATCTTCATAGTCCAGGAGTCCGGCTGAAGGTATAGTCCAGCCATCCGGACACCCCCTAATCCAGGACTCCCTCACCTTCTGCGCTCCGAGCAAGGTCGCGAAGAAAGGACGGCGAAGGCGTAAGCTCGGGGCGCCTTGATGATGGACCAGCTCCCATGGCTGACCCCACGCCGTGGGCAACGTCCGAGCCTGAAGCACTGGAGCTTGGCGAGTGCGATGGGACGAGAGGGAGCTGCCCCTCTGGAGATTTTGCGGCCTTAGCAGAAGGGGACCTGAGGGGACAATCATCAGGAAAGGAAGGCGGCACATAGAAGATCACCAAGATAAGGTACTTACTCGTCGACGGTGTTACGTCTCCAACGTATCTATAATTTTTGATTGCTCCATGCTATATTATCTACTATTTTGGACATTATTGGGCTTTATTATCCACTTTTATATTATTTTTGGGACTAACCTATTAACCTGAGGCCCAGCCCAGAATTGCTGTCTTTTGTCTGTTTTAGGGTTTCGGAGAAAAGGAGTATCAAACGGAGTCCAAACGGAATGAAACCTTCGGGAACGCGATTTTCTCATCATAAAAGACCCAGAGACTTGGACCCTCCGTCAAGAAAGCCACGAGGCGGTCACGAGGGTGGAGGGCGCCCCCCCTAGGGCGCGCCCCCCTACCTCGTGGGCCCCTCGAAGCTCCACCGACGTACTTCTTCCTCCCATATATATCCACGTATCCCCGAACGATCAGAACAAGAGCCAAAAACCTAATTCGAACGCCGCAACTTTCTGTATCCACGAGATCCCATCTTGGGGCCTGTTCCGAAGCTCCGCCGGAGGAGCATCGATCACGGAGGGCTTCTACATCATCATCCAAGCCCCTCCGATGAAGTGTGAGTAGTTTACTTCAAACCTACGGGTCCATAGTTAGTAGCTATATGGCTTCTTCTCTCTTTTTGGATCTCAATACAATGTTCTCCCCCTCTCTCGTGGAGATCTATTCGATGTAATCTTCTTTTGCGGTGTGTTTGTTGAGAGTGATGAATTTTGGGTTTATGGTCCAGTCTATCTATGAATAATATTTGAATCTTCTCTGAATTCTTTTATGTATGATTGGTTATCTTTGCAAGTCTCTTCGAATTATCAGTTTGGTTTGGCCTACTAGATTGGTTTTTCTTGCCATGGGAGAAGTGCTTAGCTTTCGGTTCGATCTTGCGGTGTCCTTTCCCAGTGACACAAGGGGCAGCAAGGCACATATTGGATTGTTGCATCGAGGATAACAAGATGGGGTTTTTATCATATTGCATGAAACTATCCCTCTACATCATGTCATCTTGCTTAAGGCATTACTCTGTTTTTAACTTAATACTCTAGATGCATGCTGGATAGCGGTCGATGAGTGGAGTAATAGTAGTAGATGCAGGCAGGAGTCGGTCTACTTGTCTCGGACGTGATGCCTATATACATGGTCATACCTAGATATTATCATAACTATGCTCAATTCTGTCAATTGCTCAATAGTAATATGTTCACCCATCGTAGAATACTTATGCTCTTGAGAGAAGCCACTAGTGAAACCTATGGCCCCCGGGTCTCTTTCTTATCATATCAATATCCATCACTTTATTATTCCTTTGCTTTTTTACTTTTCACATTGCATCTCTATACCAAAAATACCAAAAATATTATTTATCATCTCTATCAGATCTCACTTTCATAAGTGACCGTGAAGGGATTGGCAACCCCTAAGCGCGTTGGTTGCATTGAGCTATTGTTTTTGTGTAGGTACGAGGGACTCGTGCGTAGCCTCCTACTGGATTGATACCTTGGTTCTCAAAAACTATGGGAAATACTTACGCTACTTTGCTGCATCATCCTCTCCTCTTCGGGGAAATCCGACACAGTGCTCAAGAGGTAGCAAGAAGAATTTCTGGCGTCGTTGCCGGGGAGGTCTACGCAAAAGTTAACATACCAAGTACCCATCACAATCCCTATCTCCCGCATTACATTATTTGCCATTTGCCTCTTGTTTCCTCTCCCCCCACTTCACCCTTGCCGTTTTATTCGCCCTCTCTCTCTATCCTCCCTCTCTTTCACTATTTGCCTCTTTTTGCCCGTTTGCCTTTTGTTTTCTCGTGTGTTGGATTGCTTGTTTGTTGCGATGGCTCAAGATAATACCAAATTGTGTGACTTCACCAATACCAACAATAATGATTTCCTTAGCACTCCGATTGCCCCTCTTACCGATGCTGAATCTTGTGAAATTAATGCTCCTTTGCTGAATCTTGTCATGAAAGATCCGTTCTCCGGCCTTCCTAGTGAAGATGCCGCTACCCATCTTAATAGCTTCGTTGATTTGTGTGACATGCAAAAGAAGAAAGATGTCGATAATGATATTTTTAAATTGAAGCTATTTCCTTTTTCTCTTAGAGATCGTACTAAAGCTTGGTTTTCATCTTTGCCTAAAAATAGTATTGATTCATGGAACAAGTGCAAATATGCTTTTATCTCTAAGTATTTTCCTCCCGCTAAGATCATCTCTCTTAGAAACGATATTATGAATTTTAAGCAACTTGATCATGAACATGTTGCACAAGCTTGGGAGAGAATGAAATTAATGATATGTAATTGCCCTACTCATGGTTTAAATTTGTGGATGATTATACAAAAATTTTATGCCGAATTGAATTTTGCTTCTAGAAATCTTTTGGATTCGGCTGCGGGAGGCACTTTTATGGAAATCACTTTAGGAGATGCTACTAAACTCCTAGATAATATTATGGTTAATTATTCTCAATGGCACACTCAAAGATCCACTAATAAAAAGGTGCATGCGATAGAAGAAATTAATGTTTTGAGTGGGAAGATGGATGAACTTATGAAATTATTTGCTACTAAGAGTGTTTCATCTGATCCTAATGATATGCATTTGTCTACTTTGATTGAGAATAATAATGAATCTATGGATGTGAATTTTGTTGGTAGGAACAATTTTTGTAACAACGCGTATAGAGGAAATTTCAATCCTAGGCCTTATCCTAGTAATCCCTCTAATAATTATGGTAATTCCTACAACAATTCTTATGGAAATTATAATAAGATGCCCTCTGATTTTGAATCTAATATTAAAGAATTTGTTTCTTCGCAACAGAATTTTAATGCTATGATTGAAGAAAAATTGCTTAAGATTGATGATTTGGCTAGGAACGTTGATAGAATTGCTCTTGATGTTGATTCTTTAAAACTTAGATCTATTCCACCTAAGCATGATATCAATGAGTCTCTCAAAGCCATGAGAATTTCCATTGATGAGTGCAAGGAAAGAACCGCTAGGACGCGTGCTATGAAAGATGCCTTTATTAAAGCGTGTTCTTCCAATTCCTATGAAAATAATGATGAAGATCTAAAAGTTATTGATGTGTACCCTATTAAATCTTTGTTTTGCAATATGAATCTTGATAATGATGGGACTTAATATGATCCACCTATACCTAGAAAGCATTCTAAAAATTCGGAGTATTTAGATCTTGATGGTGAAATTGATAAAAGTGGGATTAAAAGAAATAAAACCCTAGATGATGCTAAACCCACTATAATGGATTTCAAGGAATTTAATTATGAAAATTGCTCTTTGATTGATTGTATTTCCTTGTTGCAATCCGTGCTAAATTCTCCTCATGCTTATAGTCAAAATAAAGCCTTTACCGAACATATCGTTGATGCCTTGATGCAATCTTATGAAGAAAAACTTGAGTTGAAAGTTTCTATCCCTAGAAAACTTTATGATGAGTGGGAACCTACTATTAAAATTAAAATTAAAGATTATGAGTTTTATGCTTTTTGTGATTTGGGTGCTAGTGTCTCTACTATTCCCAAAACTTTGTGTGATTTGCTAGATTTCTGTGATTTTGATGATTTCTCTCTAAACTTGCATCTTCCGGATTCCACTATTAAGAAACCTATGGGAAGAATTAATGATGTTCTTATTGTTGCAAATAGGAATTATGTGCCCGTAGATTTTATCGTTCTTGATATAGATTGCAATCCTTCTTGCCCTATTATTCTCGGTAGACCTTTCCTTGGAACGGTTGGTGCAATTATTGATATGAAGGAAGGGAATATTAGATTTCAATTTCCATTAAAAAAGGGCATGGAACACTTCCCTAGAAATAAAATAAAATTACCATATGAATCTATCATGAGAGCCACTTATGGATTGCCTACCAAAGATGGCAATACCTAGATCTACTCTTGCTTGTTATGCCTAGCTAGGGGCGTTAAACGATAGCGCTTGTTGGGAGGCAACCCAATTTTATTTTTATTCCTTGCTTTTTGCTCCTGTTTAGTAATAAATAAATTATTTAGCCTATTTTTTGGTTGTGTTTTTTGTGTTTAATTAGTGTTTGTGCCAAGTAGAACCGTTGGGAAGACTTGGGGAAAGTCTTGTTGAACTTGCTGTAAAAAACAGAAACTTTAGCGCTCACGAGAACTGCTGTAATTTTTATTTAGAGAGTCCTATTTAGTTAATTATTTTTAAAGATGATTAATAGATAAATTCCTCACGTCCAACAATTTATTTTAGAATTTTTGGAGGTCCATATCATGCGCTAGCTACAGATTACTACAGACTGTTCTGTTTTGACAGCTGTTTTGCGTGTGTTGTTTGCTTATTTTGATGAATCTATGGCTAGTAAAATAGTTTATAAACCATACAGAAGTTGGAATACAGTAGGTATAACACCCATATAAATAAAGAATGAGTTAATTACAGTACCTTGAAGTGGTCTTTTGTTTTCTTTCGCTAATGGAGCTCACGAGTTTTCTACTTTAAGTTTTGTGTTGTGAAGTTTTCAAGTTTTGGGTAAAGATTTGATGGATTATGGAACAAGGAGTGGCAAGAGCCTAAGCTTGGGGATTCCCATGGCACCCCCAAGATAATCTAAGGACAACTAAAAGCCAAAGCTTGGTGATGCCCCGGAAGGCATCCCCTCTTTCGTCTACTTCTATCGGTAACTTTACTTGGAGCTATATTTTTATTCACCACATGATATGTGTTTTGCTTGGAGCGTCTTTTATGATTTGAGTCTTTTCTTGTTAGTCTACCACAATCATCCTTGCTGTACACACCTTTCGAGAGAGCCATACATAATTTGGAATTTGATAGAATACTCTATGTGCTTCACTTATATCTTTTGAGCTTTATAGTTTTACTCTATGTGCTTCGCTTATATATTTTGAGTTATATAATTTTGCTCTAGTGCTTCACTTATATCTTTTAGAGCACGGTGGTGGATTTGTTTTATAGAAACTATTGATCTCTCATGCTTCACTTAGATTATTTTGAGAGTCTTAATAGCATGGTAATTTGCTTAAAATCCTAATATGCTTGGTATGCAAGATTAATAATAAAACTTTCCTATGAGTGTGTTGAATACTAAGAGAAGTTTGATGCTTGATGATTGTTTTGAGACATGGAGTTAATAATATCAAAGTCGTGCTAGTTGAGTAGTTGTGAAATTGAGAAATACTCGTGTTGAGGTTTGCAAGTCTCGTAGCATGCACGTATGGTAAACGTTATGCAACAAATTTGAAACATGAGGTGTTATTTGATTGTCTTCCTTATGAGTGGCGGTCGGGGACGAGCGATGGTCTTTTCCTACCAATCTATCCCCCTAGGAGCATGCGCATAGTACCGAGGTTTTTGATGACTTGTAAATTTTTTCAATAAGTATGTGAGTTCTTTATGACTAATGTTGAGTCCATGGATTATACGCACTCTCACCCTTCCATCCTTGCTAGCCTCTTCGGTACCGTGCATTGCCCTTTCTCACATTGAGAGTTGGCGCAAACTTCGCCGGTGCATCCAAATCCCGTGATATGATACGCTCTTTCACACATAAACCTCCTTATATCTTCCTCAAAACAGCCACCATACCTACCTATTATGGCATTTCCATAGCCATTCCGAGATATATTGCCATGCAAACTTTCCATCATGACACATTCATCATTGTCATATTGCTTAGCATGATCATGTAGTTGACATAGTATTTGTGGCAAAGCCACCATTCATAATTCTTTCATACATGTCACTCTTGGTTCATTGCATATCCCGGTACACCGCCGGAGGCATTCATATAGAGTCATCTTTGTTCTAGTATCGAGTTGTAATCATTGAGTTGTAAATAAATAGAAGTGTGATGATCATCATTTTCTAGGCATTGTCCCAAGTGAGGAATATAAAAAAAGAGGAAAGGCCATAAAAAAGAGAAGGCCCAAAAAAAGAGAGAAAGGCCATAAAAAAGAAAAGGCCCAAAAAATGAGAGAAAAAGAGAGAAGGGACAATGTTACTATCCTTTGCCACACTTGTGCTTCAAAGTAGCACCATGATCTTCATAGTAGAGAGTCTCTCATGTTATCACTTTCATATACTAGTGGGAATTTTTCATTATAGAACTTGGCTTGTATATTCCAACAATGGGCCTCCTCAAGTGCCCTAGGTCTTCGTGAACAAGCAAGTTGGATACACACCCACTAGTTTCTTTTGTTGAGCTTTCATACATTTATAGCTCTAGTGCATCCATTGCATGGCAATCCCTACTCCTTGCATTAACATCAATCAGTGGGCATCTCCATAGCCCATTGATTAGCCTCGTTGATGTGAGACTTCCTTCTTTTTTGTCTTCTCCACATAACCCCCCTCATTATATTCTATTCCACCTATAGTGCTATGTCCATGGCTCGCGCTCATATATTGCGTGAAAGTTTATAGCTTTGAGATTACTAAAGTATGAAACAATTGCTTGACTTGTCATCGGGGTTGTGAATGATGATAGCATTCTTGTGTGACGAAAATGAAACATGACTAAACCATATGATTTCGTAGGGATGAACTTTATTTGGCCATGTTATTTTGAGAAGACATAATTGCTTAGTTAGTATGCTTGAAGTATTATCATTTTTATGTCAATATGAACTTTTGTCTTGAATCTTTCGGATCTGAATATTCATACCACAATTAAGAAGAATTACATTAAAATTATGCCAAGTAGCACTATGCATCAAAAATTCTGTTTTTATCATTTACCTACTCGAGGACGAGCAGGAATTAAGCTTGGGGATGCTTGATACGTCTCCAACGTAACTATAATTTTTTATTGCTCCATGCTATATTATCTACTGTTTTGGACATTATTGGGATTTATTATCCACTTTTATATTATTTTTGGGACTAACCTATTAACCGGAGGCCCAGCCCAGAATTGATGTTTTTTGCCTGTTTTAGGGTTTCGAAGAAAAGGAATATCAAACGGAGTCCAAACAGAATGAAACCTTCGGGAACGCGATTTTCTCATTAGATAAGACCCAGGAGACTTGGACCCTCCGTCAAGAAAGCCACGAGGCAGTCACGAGGGTGGAGGGCGCCCCCCCCCTAGGGCGCGCCCCCTGCCTCGTGGGCCCCTCGAAGCTCCACCGACGTACTTCTTCCTCCCATATATATCCACGTATCCCCAAACGATCAGAACAGGAGCCAAAAACCTAATTCCACCGCTGCAACTTTCTGTATCCACGAGATCCCATCTTGGGGCCTATTCCGGAGCTCCGCCGGAGGGGGCATCAATCACGGAGGGCTTCTACATCATCAACCAAGCCCCTCCGATGAAGTGTGAGTAGTTTACTTCAGACCTACGGGTCCATAGTTAGTAGCTAGATGGCTTCTTCTCTCTTTTTGGATCTCAATACAATGTTCTCCCCCTCTCTCATGGAGATCTATTCGATGTAATCTTCTTTTGCGGTGTGTTTGTTGAGACCGATGAATTGTGGGTTTATGATCCAGTCTATCTATGAATAATATTTGAATCTTCTCTGAATTCTTTTATGTATGATTGGTTATCTTTGCAAGTCTCTTCGAATTATCAGTTTGGTTTGGCCTACTAGATTGGTTTTTCTTGCCATGGGAGAAGTGCTTAGTTTTGGGTTCGATCTTGCGGTGTCCTTTCCCAGTGACATGGGAGAAGGCACGTATTGTATTGTTGCCATCGAGGATAACAAGATGCTTTGCTTTTTTACTTTGCCTTTTACTTTTCACTTTGCATCTCTATACCAAAAATACCAAAAATATTATTTATCATCTCTATCAGATCTCACTTTCATAAGTGACCGTGAAGGGATTGACAACCCCTAAGCGCGTTGGTTGAGTTGAGCTATTGTTTTTGTGTAGGTATGAGGGACTCGCGCGTAGCCTCCTACTGGATTGATACTTTGGTTCTCAAAAACTAAGGGAAATACTTACGCTACTTTGCTGCATCATCCTCTCCTCTTCGGGGAAATCCAATGCAGTGCTCAAGAGGTAGCAGACGATGATGTACTTCCGTCGCTTCAACGCCCGAAGATGTTGCTGCCGCTGGGGGATCCCTTCCTCTTGCGGAGCTCCTCGAAGTCCATGCAAAGGCAACCGAAGCACTAGACGTGACGGCCGGCGTGCGGCGGAGCCGAAGAAGAACCAAGAGGGATAGCCTTAGGGGAGCCTGGTTGTGGCAAACAGCCCGGCTCTTCCTCGCTGCGACCTCCCGAGGCCCCTGGAGCCTCGGGAGCCGCATGCCGCATCTTGTCAGCAACCGGCGCCTCAGCAGGGGCGTCGCAACCTCCCGAGGACGACACCCCCGAATCACCGCTCGGCATGTGCTCCTCAACATCTGAGCGGCCGGCACCCATCGCCGCTCACTCCCCCGCACCGTCACATGGGGCGAGCTCGGCACCGGTGGTGAAGAATGGGACCATGATGACAGGATTCTCGCAGGGCCCCACCAAGAAAATTGGGCGCAGCCCCCACTCATCAAAGGAAGGCATGTTTGCGGAAGAGGTGACCTTGTTCTCACGGCGGTACGACATGCGGCTTTTCTTGGGCATCTCGTCCGGCAGAGGGACACCAGATAGGACCGTGAGCACCGTTTGCCGCACAGCGAGAGGGAGCCCCTCCTCCTGAGCCATCATGTTGTCCTGACTGCTGAGCAAGTCCCACATCGGGAGAGAATGGCGCTAAAGCGGAGCAACTCGATGCCTGACGAACTCCCTCACCACCATGGGCGCGGTCACACCAAGGTCCTTCAACCACCGCAGTCTGGCCTAGACGGGGGCAAGGCAGGGGCTCGTGAGCTTCTAATGGCCCCATCCAGAGTTTGGAATGGCAGGCCCCACCGGAGCTTGGAGCAGAGGGTTGAGCACGCCGGTATCAACAAACACCCATCGCGTGAGGAACTCGCTCGCGGATGAAGGGAGCTCGAAGTCAATCCCCATGCCTGCTGTCGCAGCCATGGCCTGGAAGCCCACACACCCTGAGCTCTGTCGGGCACCGGTGAGATGCAACGAGAAGAAGTGGCGGAGGAGCGCCACGGAGGGGGAAATGCCCACCATGGCCTCACACACAAAAGCGAAGACGGCAAGAAGGGTCACAGGTTGAGGGTCGAGATGGAGCATGTGGATCTGATAGTGCTCGAGCACCGCGTTGAAGAAGGCGGAGAAGGAAGGAAGCAGGCCAGCCCAGAGGGCGTCGATGAAGATCGGAACCTTGGTGACTGCCCGGGCCATGCTGGGGCGAGACGCAGGCCAGGCTGGCGTCTCTCCCCACTCGTTGAAGCCGAAGGCGAGCATGGGGTGCACCTTGCCCATGGCCTCATCGTTGAGCACCCTAGGCCGGCCGAGCGTCGGCTCGAAGGATGGGGGCGCAGTTAGCGAGGGCAGAGGTTTCTTCCCCTTGTCGGCTTGCTTCGGTGCCATGACGGTGAAGCGGGTGGAACACTGGTCGGATTGAGGAGGCGGAGCAGGGCGTCGAGGAAGCAGGGAGATTGGAAGATTGGAAGAGTCAGGCACAGAGAGGGAAGAATAACTATGCAAGAAGCGGGGCCGCATAGCCAGGCGGATTCAAAGGCAGCATGGGGAAGCGGAGACGCCCACGTCCAATCAACCGCCACGCGTCAACCGAGGCCGCAGGCTTTTTGGGCCCGCGGTGCTTCAAGCTTGACCCTTGGCTTCGCCGTGAAGCCAAGCCCGAGCGCACCTTGGGCCCGGGGGCTACTGTCAGTGTTTTGGGAACGGGGGTCCCCAGACTTGCCTCCCTGCGGCCCGCGGCGTGGCAGAGCCAGCAGGCCGTACGACCCGTCTTCACCAACAAAGCATCCAAGACCCTCGCGAGGGGCCAAGCCTCGCGAGGCGGACGACGCAAGACCTCCTCTGGAGTGGCTTAGCTAGGCAGGCTCACGAGGAGTGGAGATATCAAGGCAAGGCGAACCTCACGAGGCTCTCGTGACGTGAGCCATGAAGATCGGCACCAGGCGGGCGCCAGCGCTATAACGCCCTCGATGCGGCTATATCTCCTACTTGTCGAAGCATGACTTAGAGGCATAACCGCATTGAAAGCAATGTGCAAGTAAGGTAATCTTCACAACAACCCATGTAAATAGATAAAAGGGGAAAAAGGTACATAGTTGGCTTACACTCGCCACGTCACACAAATACATGAATAACATTACAATCATCCAATACACTCATGGTCCGACTACGGTACCAAAATAAAGATCAACCCCCACATGCGACACGGACCCCGATCACCCCAACTGGGCACCACTACTGATCATCTGGGAAAGACACGTAGTAACGCCGAGAGTCTTCATCGAACTCCCACTTGAGCTCAAGCGCATCGTCTGGAACGGTATCATCGGTCCCTGCATCTGGTTTGGAAGTAATCTGTGAGTCACGGGGACTCAGCAATCTCGCACCCTCACGATCAAGACTATTTAAGCTGATAGGTAAAGGCAAGGTAATAGGTGGAGTTGCAGCAAGCGACTAGCATATATGGTGGCTAACCTGTTCGCAAAAGAGAGCGAGAAGAGAAGGCAAAAGCACGGTCGAACAACTATGATCAAGAAGTGATCCTAGAACAACCTACGTCAAGCATTACTCCAACACCGTGTTCACTTCCCGGACTCCGCCGAGAAGAGACCATCACGGTTACACACACGGTTGATTCATTATAATTAAGTTAAGTATCATGTTATCTACAACCGGACATTAACAAATTCCCATCTGCCCCTAACCGCGGGCACGGCTTTCGGAAGTTCAAATCCCTGCAGGGGAGTCCCAACTTAGCCCATCACAAGCTCTCACGGTCAACGAAGGATATTCCTTCTCCCGAGACATTCCGATCAGACTAGGCATCCCGGTTACAAGACATCCTCGACAATGGTAAAACAAGTCCAGCAACACCACCCGAATGTGCCGACAAATCCCGATAGGAGCTGCACATATCTCGTTCTTAGGGCACACTCAAATGAGCGCTCCATACAACTAAAACCAAACCTCGAGTTTCCCTGAGGGGGCGCTGCACAGGGCTCTAGTTTGGACCAACACTCAGAGGAGCACTGGCCCGGGGGGGTTTAAATAAAGATGACCCTCGGGCTCCGGAAACCTAAGGGAAAAAGCGGCTAGGTGGCAAATGGTAAAACCAAGGTTGGGCATTGCTGGACGAGTTTTATTCAAGGTGAACTGTCAAGGGGTTCCCATTATAACCCAACCGCGTAAGGAACGCAAAATCCGGGAACATAACACCGATATGACGGAAACTAGGGTGGCAAGAGTGGAACAAAACACTAGGCAAAAGGCCGAGCCTTCCACCCTTTACCAAGTATATAGGTGCATTAAGATAAACAAGATAATATGGTGATATCCCAACAATAAACAATGTTCCAACAAGGAACGATCTCCAATCTTCACCTGCAACTAGCAATGCTATAAGAGGGGCTGAGCAAAGCGGTAACATAGCCAATCAACGGTTTGCTAGGACATGGTAGGTTAGAGGTTTGACATGGCAATTTGGGAGGCATGATAAGCAAGTGGTAGGTATCGTAGCATAGGCATAGCAAAAGAGCGAGCATCTAGCAAGCAAAGATAGAAGTGATTTCGAGGGTATGATCATCTTGTCTGCAAAGTTCTCATAGTTGACTTGATCCTCGTAAGCGAACTCAATGGGCTCCTCGTTCGCGAACTCGTCTACCGGCTCTACCCAAACAAGAACAACAAGCAAACGGAACACAATCAACCACGTGCAATGCTCAAACAACATGATGCAAACATGGTATGATATGCGGGATGCGGTATGCGATGCATATGCAAGATTTGACAAGGAATGATTGAACCTGGCCTCAGCTTGGAAAGCCAAGAGTGCCACTGGAAAGGTGAGCTCATTTCGGTTGAAATCGATATAAAGATCTCCGGAATCAGATGCACGGTTTGGAAATGGCAAGCAAAACAAATATGGCACCGGTCTGCGATAATCAGCAAGTAACCAACTAAATGCATCAAGATAAATATGCTACATCACTCAAACATGACAACAAAATACATGGCAAGGATCCACTCACGATGCTTGACGAAGATGAACACTGAGCTACGGCTAATTCATCCATTAACAGGTTCAAACAAGCATGGCAAAAGTGCAAAAGATAACAGGTTTCAGACTTAGTGAAATTAACACAAGTCTGGAATTTATCATCAGGAAGCACACTTTAGAGCATGAAAACTACATGCTACAGGACCTTAACATGGCAAAGCAAGGCATGGAATGAAGCTACTCAAAGCACTTAACAAAAGTCCCTTAGTGGCCTTGAGCCAAAAGGGATCAGAAAATACAATTGCAAGCATGTGAACATGGCAAAAACATAAACAGATCTTAGACTTAATGAAAAACTGGAGGATGCAAATCAGTTAACGAGTAGGCATGTTTACGAGCTCGATGCACTCACTACAGAGCATGGCATGACAAACTAAGCATACACCCATCAAGAATACATGGCATAGAAGCTAGACATGGCAAGAACAACAACATAGCATGCACGGATCAATAGCAACATCCTCGGCAAAATCGCTAATCATGTCAACAATCTGCTAGGATTCACTTTATAGCAAAAGTAGAGCTCGATTGACTCAAGCTAGGGTGCTCCATAAATGCAAACAAAGACATGGATGGATAGATCACCACCATGTTAACAAATCATCCTTACTGATCATCCTCAAAAGAGGCAAGGATCACTAGGAAACAACATGAACATATGGCATAACGACAAAATCAGGACAAGGACTTAGTGAAATTCTAAGTCCTTGAAATCAACATTACCGATTACGCTACTTTGCAAGCTTGTGCTAGTCACCATAAATGTCACAAAAATACATGGCAAGCACCTCTGTAAAGATGGCATGGCATATACCAAAACTCACGTAGAGCTCAGGATCATATCATGCACACATTAAACATGGCAAAAATGACAAATAGCTATTTGCTGAAACAGATCAGCCAAATTCCTCACATAGCCCTCTTCCAACAGCATTTCGGGCATCAAGATGAGCTCAAATGAAAATGATGCAATGAGATGAAATGATGTACTCGTCGAGGTGAACATTTTGATATGCTACACGCATAAATCGGATCTACGATGAGAGAGTTACGACATGCCAAAGTTTGCAAAAAATAGGGTTCGGGGAAGAAGTCAACCGAGGGGAGTTGACCAGATCTGGATCCGGCGCGGCACTGTTCATCGGAGGGTGGACTTCGAGGCACCGCCGAAGTTAATGGAGACGGCCGTCGATGGAGTAGGAGGGAGAGGTGGTCGGGGTGCGCCGGCAACAAGGAGGCGGCGAGGGGGCAGCGCCGGCGACGAGGTGGCCGCGGGCGGCGCGGGCGCGGTCGCCGTAGTAGGTGGCGGCGTTCGCGGGCGGCGAGAAGCTCGCCGGCCGGAGCAGGTGGCGGGCGGCGACGCTGGTCGGCGTCAGGCGGATGGAGCGGCGCTGGGCGGAGGGAAGAAACAAGCGCGGGCGGCGGGGCTCCTTCGGGCCGCGGGGGCCCTCCTCGGGCCCGGGCGGGCCGCGGCACGGGAGGTTGATAGTGTGCCACGTGTCGCACACTGATTGGCGCGGGCGCGGCGGCGGGATTCGTCCGGCGGCGGCCGGACGTGTCCGGTGGCGGCGGGGCGATTTTTAGGGTTTTTGAAAGGAGGGGATCCGGGAATTTTGAGGGAGAGACCTTTTTATAGGTAGGAGCTAGGAGGCTCCAAATTGAGCACGGTTTGCGGTCACGCGATCGTGATCGAACGCTCTAGATGATGGAAGGGTTTTTGGTGGGTTTTGGGCCAAATTGGAAGGGTGTTGGGCTGCAACACGCACGAGGCCTTTTCGGTCCCTCGGTTAACCGTTGGAGTATGAAACGAAGTCCAAATGGCACGAAACTTGACAGGTGGTCTACCGGTAGTAAACCAAGGCCGCATGGCAAGTCTTGGTCCAATCCGGAAATGTTTAACCCCCACACACGAAAAAAGGTATAAAGGACCACTGGAGGACATAGGAGCGCTGGAATGCAAAACGGACAACGGGGAAAAAGCTCGGATGCATGAGACGAACACGTATGCGAATGCATTGCACATGATGACATGATATGAGATGCATGACAAAGACAACAACACACACGGAGACAAACCGGCAACGGAGAAAATAAAATAACTTAGGCCGGAAATGGCAAGAGTTGGAGTACAAATAAGGTAAATTACACCCGGGGTGTTACAACACTCCACCACTACAAAAGGATCTCGTCCCGAGATCTAGGACTGGAAGAACGCCGGGTACTCAGAACGGAGGTGATCCTCGCATTCCCAGGTGGCTTCACGGTCGGAATGGTGTGACCACTTGACTTTGAGGAATTTGATTGACTTATTGCGAGTCTTGCGCTCAATCTCTTCAAGAATAGCAACGGGGTCCTCACGATAAGAAAGGACTTCTTGGAGATCAATGTCTTCAAAGTTGACGGTGCGGTCAGGGGTCTTGAAGCACTTGCGGAGCTGAGAGACATGGAACACGTCGTGCACGTTTGCAAAGTTGGATGGAAGTTCGAGTTGATAGGCGAGATCGCCTCTCTTGCTGACGATCTTTAAAGGACCCACGTATCTAGGGGCAAGCTTCCCTTTGATACCGAAGCGACGAGTACCTTTCATTGGGGAGACGCGGAGGTAAACATGGTCTCCGATCTCGAAAGCTAAATCACGATGCTTACTATCATAGTAGCTCTTCTGGCGCGATTGCGCTGCTTTGAGGTTATCACAAATGACTTTGCACATTTCCTCTGCCTCTGTGATCAAGTCATTTCCAAGAAGTTGACGTTCACCGGTCTCTGACCAGTTAAGTGGAGTACGGCACTTCCTGCCATAGAGAATTTCAAATGGGGCCTTGCCCAAACTCGCTTGGAAGCTGTTGTTGTAGGAGAACTCGGCATATGGAAGACAATCTTCCCACTTCATACTGAAAGAGATAACGCAAGCCCTGAGCATATCTTCGAGAATCTGATTGACATGCTCGACTTGGCCGCTAGTTTGAGGATGAAAAGCTGTGCTGAAACGGATGTTGGTGCCCATGGCCTTCTGAAAAGAATCCCAAAACTTGGAGGTGAAGATGCTACCACGATCTGAAGAAATCAACTATGGAATGCCGTGCAGAGAGACAATCCGAGAGGTATAAAGCTCTGCCAATTGAGCTGTTGTGATAGACTCTTTGATAGGCAGGAAGTGAGCCACTTTAGTGAGTTTGTCGATGACAACGAATATAGCATCATTGGCACGCTTGGACTTTGGAAATCCAGTCATGAAGTCCATCTCAATGTGGTCAAACTTCCATTCTGGAATGGCAAGAGGTTGGAGGAGACCAGCTGGTCGTTGGTGTTCTGCCTTCACACTTCTGCAGACATCACATTCATTCACAAATTGAGCAATCTCACACTTCATTCGAGTCCACCAATACGCCTGCTTGAGGTCCTGGTACATCTTCGTACTCCCAGGGTGGATGGAGAGGAGTGAATTGTGAGCCTCGTTCATAATTACTTTACGAAGGTCACCTTTTGGCACAACAATGCGATCCTCAGAGAAGAGAGTATCCTTGTCATCAAGGCGATAGCACTTGTACTTGGGTTGACTCTTGGCAATCCCAATCTTCACCTTCTTCACCATAGCATCAAGAAGTTGAGCCTCACGAATCTGATCTTCCAAAGTAGGAGAGACTTGAAGGTTGGCGAGGAAACCTTGAGGAACAACTTGCAGATTGAATTTGTGGAAAGCTTCACAAAGCTCGGGTTGGTAAGGCTTGAGAATCAAACTGTTGCAGTAAGCCTTCCTGCTCAATGCGTTAGCAATTACATTGGCCTTGCCTGGAGTATATTCGATACTCGGATTATACTCTTGAATCATTTCGACCCAATGAGTCTGCCTGAGGTTGAGATTAGGCTGAGTGAAGATGTACTTGAGACTCTTGTGGTCAGTGAAGATGTCCACTTTTCTTCCCAATAAGAGATGTCTCCAAGTCAACAGAGCATGCACAACTGCCGCCAACTCGAGGTCATGAGTGGGTAGTTTTTCTCATTGGGCTTCAACTGGCGAGAAGTATATGCCACAACTTTCTTCTCTTGCATCAACACTGCACCAAGACCTTGAAGAGAGGCATCACAGAAGATCTTGAATGGTTTGGATTCATCAGGAGGAGTCAGAACTGGAGCAGTGACTAATTTCTCTTTCAGGGTGTTGAAAGCGATGTCACATTCAGGAGACCAAACGTACTTGACGTGCTTCTGGAGAAGGTTGGAAAGAGGCTTCGCGATCTTTGAACAGTTCTCAACGAACCTTCGACAATAGCTTGCGAGACCAAGGAAGCTGCGGAGTTGCTTTACGTTCTGAGGTGGTTCCCAATTCACAATTGCACACACCTTCTCAAGATTCACCGCTATGCCCTTGGCAGAGATGATATGCCCAATATAGAGAACCTTATCGAGCCAAAACTCGCACTTTGAAAACTTGGCATAGAACTGATGTTCTCTGAGCTTATCCAGCACCAAACGCAAGTGCTTGGCATGATCTTCCTTGTTCTTGGAAAAGACCAAAATGTCATCGAGGTAGACCAAGACGAAGTCATTTGTGTAGGGGTTGAAGATGAAGTTTATCATGCGAGAGAATGTCGGTGGAGCGTTGACGAGGCCAAAAGACATGACAGTGTATTCATATGAACCATAGCTTGTTCTGAATGCCGTCTTGGGGATATCTTGCTCACGAATTCGAATCTGGTGATAGCCCATACGGAGATCGAGCTTGGAGAATACTTGAGCACCTTTGAGTTGTTCAAACAGCTTGTTGATGTTGGGAAGTGGGTACTTGTTCTGTATAGTCTTCTTGTTCAATGGACGGTAGTCAACACAAAGTCGGTCCATTCCATCCTTCTTCTTCACAAAAAGAATTCCACAACCCCACGGAGAAGAACTAGGTCGGATGAGACCCATACGCTCTTGTATATCGAGTTGTTTCTTCAGCTCCTTCAACTCTTTAGGTCCAAGCTTATAAGGACGTTTGCAAACAGGTTCTGTGCCAGGCTCAAGATTGATGACGAATTCAACTGGCCGGTGCGGAGGCATTCCTGGAAGCTCTTCTGGAAAGACATCTTGATATTCGCAAACGACTGGAATTTGAGAGATGGCATCCAGTTCATCCTTCTCATTGAGAGAAAACAGACGGATGGTATCATCACGAGCGGCAAAGACAATTACATCCTCAGACGAATGAGTCAATTGAATCTGCCTGGCAGCACAATCAAGATGAGCCTTGTGCTTAGAAAGCCAATCCATTCCGAGAATAAGATCAATATCCGAGTCGCCCAGAACAATAGGAGAAGCTAGAAATTTGTAGTCGCCCAACATGATAGTAACATCCGGGACGCAGATATTAGCTGACATTTGCTTGCCCGGGGACATGATTTGCAAAGGTCTTTGCAAATGCTGATAATCGCACTCATACTTTGATGCAAAAGGTTTAGAAATGAAGCAATGCGATGCACCAGTGTCAAATAGAACTCTTGCAGGAACATCGTTAACAGGAAGGTTACCCATGATGACATCTGACGAGTCCTCTGCCTGAGCTGCATTCATCAAATTCACCTTGGCGTGCTTGGGGTTATGCTTGACCACAGTTGTACTTGCCGATCTGACAGGAGGAGGAGGAGGGAGACGCCTCTGACTGAAGCATTTGTTGGCATAGTGACCCTTCTGTTGGCACTTGTTGCACGTGACCTCCGAGAGCGGACGGTGATACGGAGCACTTGATCTTGGAGCTTGAGACGAAGTCTTGTTCTGAAAGCCAGGGTTGGGTGGGCGAGAAGATCCACTGCCACCTTTACTCTTCTGCTGATAAGGCTAACGAAACGGAGGAGGAGGAAGCCAATACTTCTGCTGCTTAGCCACTTGAGTTGAGGAAGAAGGAGTTGCATCTCTGACTCGCTTCTTGGAAGCATCGCACTTCAGTTGAGCAGTCTCTTGCTTCATTGCCATGTTGTAAAACTCATCGTACCTCTTGGGCTCAAAGAGGACGAGAGCTAGCTGGATTTCTTCTCTGAGACCACCCCTGAACTGGTATATCATGCTCTTCTCGTCAGGGACGTCTTGCTTAGCAAAACGGGCAAGCTTCTGAAACATTTTGTTGTACTCGTAAACAGACATAGTGCCTTGCTTCAGGTTGCGGAATTCCTCACGCTTGCTTTCAACCACACTCTGAGGAATATGATGAGCTTTGAAGTCTTGACGGAATTCATCCAGGTAATCACACGGCCTCCTCTGGAATCTTTGTACTGCTGAAACCATTCTATAGCTTGGTCTTTGAGTTGGAAGGAGGCGAACTTGACAAAGTCCTCAGGCCTGACGTTACTGCACTCGAAATGCTTGCATATGTCCACGAGCCAATCATCAGTGTCTGTTGCCTCAACACAATTGCTGAAGGTCTTTGGCTGGTTAGCAAGGAACTGGTTGAGTGTAGCAAACTGATTCTGATTGTTGCCATGGCCCTGGTTCCCTTGGTAGCGCTCTTGAAGAATTTGCATGATCAGCTGCGTGTTTGCATTGGTAGCGGCCATCATAGCTTGCCATGCCTCCGGAGGTGGAGGTGGTGGTGGCGGATCCTGATTCTTATTCTGATTGTTTCCCTTAGCGGGAGCCATCCTGAAGAGGGTGACATCCGTTAGCATCATGACAGACATATATTTGAGCTGAATCAAATGGATTGAAATTTGCAACATAAAGTCTTCACATCCGAACAAAATGAACGAATGCATTCCGATTGAAATGGTCACATATCCATAAATTGAGAAGCCACTTAGAATTGAGGTAGAAGAAAACAACAAGGTACGGACAAGAACGAATACTCGGTAAGGATCACCCAATCTCAAACCAAATATCCGCGGAAGAAGAAACTAGAGCTACAAGAATTCCCACCTATGAAACTCCCGAACCTTTCCGGTTATGCAATCAGGTGTTGGGGATACAGGGGAAGCATAATATCTCACCCAAATCTAGCAAATCCTACATCCAGCTGTATCCATCCTTCAACACATAACCGAGAAACCTTCGGAAATCATTTACCTCAACCTTCGAAAAGCATCCGTTATACGAGTTATGGCAATACTCCCGAACTCCCACCCCAGTACTGGGTGGCGTCGAGGTTATCTCACCAACAACTACATAAAAGAGATTTTTGATGTCGGCGAAACTCAGGTATTCCAGAATCTCAACGATAAAATTGTGACGACAACACCTCGGAGCTCAACTCCCCGGGACACTGCCACAACCCCTAAATGACAGGAGGCACCAAGAACAATGTTCTCGTCACAAATCGATCGGAACGATTCCAAGATACCCGCATGATCCTAAAAAAATTTAGTGAAATTTGAGAAGAGGAGAGTCAAAACTCTACGTCAGGATGCCTTACCAGAGCGATGAAGGGACTGGGGAGTAAAAAGAATTCCTAAACTCTCCGATATATATAATCCTAAATGACTCAAAACATTTTTCTAGACTCAACAACACCAACGATTCGATCAAGCAGGGGGCTCCTAAGGTCGGGGAAGGCTCTGATTACCAACTTATAACGCCCCGGACACACCCGCCGGTGGTCGTTACTCCTGGCGGGATCTAGACTGGCCCCACAGATCAATACTAGTCTTTTCTGCGCACTTTGTCCTCACTCATGCGCACCCGGGAGCAACTTCCCGGTTGGTCACCCATCCTGACACTACTCCAAGCTGGGCACGCTTAACTTTGGAGTTCTGTCCGAATGGGCTCCCGGAAAAGAAGGAATTCCTTATTGATATGAGTAGTCTATCATCCCTAATAAGCCAGGCCATCACATACACACCCACTTAGAGGAACCGACGTCCTCGTCGGGCCACAGAAACGTTCCCTCTTGGCACATACGTCTGTGCTTCCAGTCCAGTACATGTGCCATGTCGTGTGCCACGACGGGTCACAAACATCATGAACAACATGACCACACACCTGTCCGCAACCATCCGTGTAACCGCGAGGGTCGGCTCTAATACCAACTTATAACGCCCTCGATGCGGCTATATCTCCTACATGTCGAAGCACGACTTAGAGGCATAACCGCATTGAAAGCAATGTTTCAAGTAAGGTAATCTTCACAACAACCCATGTAAATAGATAAAAGGGGGAAAAGGTACATAGTTGGCTTACACTCGCCACGTCACACAAATACATGAATAACATTACAACCATCCAATACACTCATGGTCCAACTACGGTACCAAAATAAAGATCAACCCCCACATGCGACACGGACCCGATCGCCCCAATTGGGCACCACTACTGATCATCTGGGAAAGACACGTAGTAACGCCGAGAGTCTTCATCGAACTCCCACTTGAGCTCAAGCGCATCGTGTGGAACGGTATCATCGGTCCCTGCATCTGGTTTGGAAGTAATCTATGAGTCACAAGGACTCAGCAATCTCGCACCCTCGCGATCAAGACTATTTAAGCTTGTAGGTAAAGGCAAGGTAATATGTGGAGTTGCAGCAAGCGACTAGCATATATGGTGGCTAACCTGTTCGCAAAAGAGAGCGAGAAGAGAAGGCAAAAGCACGGTCGAACAACTATGATCAAGAAGTGATCCTAGAACAACCTACGTCAAGCATTACTCCAACACCGTGTTCACTTCCCGGACTCCGCCGAGAAGAGACCATCATGGTTACACACACGGTTGATTCATTTTAATTAAGTTAAGTTTCATGTTATCTACAACCGGACATTAACAAATTCCCATCTGCCCATAACCGCGGGCACGGCTTTCGAAAGTTCAAATCCCTGCAGGGGAGTCCCAACTTAGCCCATCACAAGCTCTCACGGTCAACGAAGGATATTCCTTCTCCCGAGACATTCCGATCAGACTCGGCATCCTGGTTACAAGACAACCTCGACAATGGTAAAACAAGTCCAGCAACACCGCCCGAATTTGCCGACAAATCCCGATAGGAGCTGCACATATCTCGTTCTCAGGGCCCACTCAGATGAGCGCTCCATACAACTAAAACCAAACCTCGAGTTTCCCCGAGGGGGCGCTGCACAGGGCTCTAGTTTGGACCAACACTCAGAGGAGCACTGGCCCAGGGGGGTTTAAATAAAGATGGCCCTTGGGCTCCGGAAACCCAAGGGAAAAAGAGGCTAGGTGGCAAATGGTAAACCCAAGGTTGGGCATTGCTGGAGGAGTTTTATTCAAGGCGAACTGTCAAGGGGTTCCCATTATAACCCAACCGCGTAAGGAACGCAAAATCCGGGAACATAACACCGATATGACGGAAACTAGGGCGGCAAGAGTGGAAGAAAACACTAGCCAAAAGGCCGAGCCTTCCACCCTTTACCAAGTATATAGGTGCATTAAGAAAAACAAGATAATATGGTGATATCCCAACAATAAACAATGTTCCAACAAGGAACGATCTCCAATCTTCACCTGCAACTAGCAACGCTATAAGCGGGGCTGAGCAAAGCGGTAACATAGCCAATCAACGGTTTGCTAGGACATGGTGGGTTAGAGGTTTGACATGGCAATTTGGGAGGCATGATAAGCAAGTGGTAGGTATCGTAGCATAGGCAGAGCAAAAGAGCGAGCATCTAGCAAGCAAAGATAGAAGTGATTTCGAGGGTATGATCATCTTGCCTGCAATGTTCCCATAGTTGACTTGATCCTCGTAAGCGAACTCAACGGGCTCCTCATTCACGAACTCGTCTCCTGTCTCTACCCAAACAAGAACAACAAGCAAACGGAACACAATCAACCACATGCAATGCTCAAACAACATGATGCAAACATGGTATGATATGCGGGATGCGGTATGCGATGCATATGCAAGATTTGACAAGGAATGATTGAACCTGGCCTCAGCTTGGAAATACAAGAGTGACACTGGAAAGGTGAGGTGATTTCGGTTGAAATCGATATAAAGATCACCGGAATTGGATGCACGGTTTGGAAATGGCAAGCAAAACAAATATGGCACCGGTCTGCGATAATCAGCAAGTAACCAACTAAATGCATCAAGATAAATATGCTACAACACTCAAACATGACAACAAAATACATGGCAGGGATCCACTCATGATGCTTGACAAAAGATGAACACTGAGCTATGGCTAATTCATCCATTAACAGGTTCAAACAAGCATGGCAAAAGTACAAAAGATAACAGGTTTCAGACTTAGTGAAATTAACACAAGTCTGGAATTTATCATCAGGAAGCATACTCTAGAGCATGAAAACTACATGCTACAGGAACTTAACATGGCAAATCAAGGCATGGCATGAAGCTACTCAGAGCACTTAACAAAAGTCCCTTAGTGGCCTTGAGCCAAAAGGGATCAGAAAATACAATTCTAAGCATGTGAACATGGCAAAAACATAAAAAGATCTCAGACTTAGTGAAAAACTGGAGGATGCAAATCAGTTAACGAGTAGGCATGTTTACGAGCTCGATGCACTCACTACAGAGCATGGAATGACAAACTAAGCATACACCCATCAATAATACATGGCATATAAGCTAGACATGGCAAGAACAACAACATAGCATGCACGGATCAATAGCAACATCCTCGGCAAAATCGCTAATCATGTCAACAATCTCCTAGAATTCACTTTATAGCAAAAGTAGAGCTCGATTGACTCAAGCTAGGGTGCTCCATAAATGCAAACAAAGACATGGATGGATAGAGAACCACAATGTTAATAAATCATCCTTACTGATCATCGTCAAAATAGGCACGGATCACTGGGAAACAACATGAACATATGGCATAACGACAAAATCAGGACAAGGACTTAGTGAAATTCTAAGTCCCTGAAATCAACATTACCGATTACGCTGCTTTGCAAGCTTGTGCTAGTCACCACAAATGTCACAAAAATACATGGCAAGCACCTCTGTAAAGATGGAATGGCATATAACAAAACTCATGTAGAGCTCAGGATCATATCTTGCACACATTAAACATGGCAAAAATGACAAATAGCTATTTGCTGAAACAGATCTGCCAAATTCCCCACATAGCCCTATTCCAACAGCATTTCGGCATGAAGATGAGCTCAAATGAAAATTATGCAATGAGATGAAATGATGTACTCGTCGAGATGAACATTTTGATATGCTACACGCACAAATCGGATCTACAATGAGAAAGTTACGACATGCCAAAGTTTGCAAAAAAATAGGGTTCGGGGAAGAAGTCAACCGAGGGGAGTTGACCAGATCTGGATCCGGCGCGGCACTGTTCACCGGAGCGCGGAATTCGAGGCACCGCCGGAGTTAATGGAGACGGTCGTCGACGGAGTAGGAGGGAGAGGTGGCCGGGGTGCGCCGGCGACGAGGAGGCGGCGAGGGGGCGGCGCCGGTGACGAGGTGGCCGCGGGCGGCGCGGTCGCCGGAGTAGGTGGCGGCGCTCGCGGGCGGGGAGAAGCTCGCCGGCCGGAGCAGGTGGCGGGCGGCGACGCTGGTCGGCGTCGGGCGGATGGAGCGGCGCTGGGCGGAGGGAAGAAACGAGCGCGGGCGGCGGGGCTCCTTCAGGCCGCGGGGGCCCTCCTCGGGCCCGGGCGGGCCGCGGCGCGGTAGATGGCCGGCATGCCACGTGTCGCGCGTTGATCGGCGCGGGCACGGCGGCGGGATTCGTCCGGCGGTGGCCGGACGTGTCCGGTGGCGGCGGGGCGATTTTTAGGGTTTTTGGAAGGAGGGGATCCGGGAATTTTGAGGGAGAGACCTTTTTATAGGTAGGAGGAGCTAGGAGGCTCCAAATTGAGCACGGTTTGCGGCCACGCGATCATGATCGAACGCTCTAGATGATGGAAGGGTTTTTGGTGTGTTTCGGGCCAAATTGGAAGGGTGTTGGGCTGCAACATGCACGAGGCCTTTTCGGTCCCTCGGTTAACCGTTGGAGTATCAAACGAAGTCCAAATGGCACGAAACGTGACAGGCGGTCTACCGGTAGTAAACCAAGGCCGCATGGCAAGTCTCGGTCCAATCCAGAAATGTTTAACCCCCACACACCAAAAAAGGTATAAAGGACCACCGGAGGAGATAGGAGCGCCGGAATGCAAAACGGACAGCGGGGAAAAAGCTCGGATGCATGAGACGAACACGTATGCGAATGCAATGCACATGATGACATGATATGAGATGCATGACAAAGACAACAACACACACGGAGACAAAAACCCGACAACGGAGAAAATAAATAACTTAGGCCGGAAACGGCAAGAGTTGGAGTACAAATAAGGTAAATTACACCCGGGGTGTTACAAGCGCGCGCAGCGTCCTTGTTTCCTCTTTGGTGCAAAGGGGGAAAGTGCAGCCATGGAGTACCGATGCATCACGCAAAGGTTGCCATTGCGGTGCAATAAGACCAAGACCACGGACTGCTAGACGGAGGTCATCGTGGAGCCCAAAGCAGCGTCACCACCAGAGCTTTGTGCAGGCGAAGACTACTTTTGTCAGGATAGCTTGTACTAGCTGTCCCCCTTCAAATTAGCCCGACATTGTTGGCTCCCTTTCCGCATGATATTTGGGTAGAGGACCAGGGCCTCTATAAATAGGACTAGCCACCATAGTACAGAGGAGATCCCGGGAGATCATCAGAGATCAAGAGACACACCACAAGCTCACACGCGCAAGAACACCTCAACCTCAGGAGGCTGTTCTCCCCTTGTATTGTTCATCATAAGCCCAAGAAGCAATCCACCACCACCACACTGGAGTAGGGTATTACACCACAACGGTGGCCCGAACCAGTATAAACCCCGTGTTTTTCTGTGTTGTGAGTTCAACGAGTTCGTTCGCAAGATCTTAGCGAGCTAGAGCGTAGATCGGTAGGAGGGGAAGACTTCGTGCGCACCCCAGTGTTTGAACCTTAAGGGTTTGCAGGAGCCCCACATCCGACAATGAGCATATGGTACACTTTCCGAGGAAACAATCTCAAGTCCACAGTATAAATTCTATTGGAAAAATTACAGCAATCACTATTGGAGGTTTTGAATTTCCTCTTCCTACTATCAAGAAGAAATATGATGTTCTTATTGTTGGGGATGTGCATATCCCCGTTGAGGTAACCTAGTGTTATTCGAAATTTCTCCAGTTCCATGTTATTCGAAATCAGTTTGTTAACAAGACCTGATCAACCTTGTTGGTGGATTCCTTTTGATGAGCATGAGATGGATGAAGTTAGAAAACACAACTCTCTGTACCCTCTTTTTACTTTCTGTTATTTATATTAAATAAAGAAAAAATAGTATTTTTCTGTCTGTTTTATGAATTATCCATGCAATAAAAAATACCCTGAAAATAAAAGTTCTCCAAATGCCCTGAAAATTAATTATGAATTTTTCTAGAATATTTGAGAATATCTGGCACTGAGAACAGAGCAGGGGGAGCAACCACGTTCCCACGAGGGTGGAGGGCGCGCCCCTGCCTCGTGGACCCCATGTGGGTTCCCTCCATTTATTCCAGCCACCACACACTCCTTCCTCCTCCCAAAAAAATCACCAACCAGCTCATACCCGAGTTCTTGCTCATCATGCTGCCATTTTCGATCTTCTTACTCAAAGCTCCTCTCACAAAACTGCGTTGGGGGATTGTTCTTTGGTATGTGACTCCTCCAATGGTCCAATTAGTTTTTGTTCTAGTGCTTTATTTATTGCAATTTTTTGCTGCTTAGGTGACCCTATTCTTGAGCTTGCATGTCAAATTTATGTGGTCAAAAGTAGTTTTAATGCATGATATAGCCTCTAGGCACTTGTAGGAGTAGTTACTATCAATCTTGTTGAGTTTGGTTCACTTCTATTTTAAGTTACTAAAAATTTCAAAAAAATTCAGAAAAAGATGAAGAGATTTTTGAGGGGCTCATCGAGCCGAAGCTCAAAGGATAAGCAAAGTGAAGAGAACAAGAAGCCCAAGTATAATCTCCCTCGTACTGCGGAGGTTCGGCCATGTGAATGGCCTTGTGATGAGTTCTTGAAAGAGGCCGGGATTCATGAAGATTTTTATCATTTGGCTGAGAATGCAGGCCTCACCGCCTTCCTCCACGCCCAGCGTGAACAGTACCTCTTACTCACCAATATCTTTGTGCAAAATTTTCACTTGCATGCTAGGAGATCAACACCTTCGGTGGAATTTTATTTATATGATGAGCATAAGGATATGTCACTTTATGATTTTTGCCGGGTCTGTTTGATACCCTTTGAGGGCAGCATAGAGGAACCACATCGTAATGATGTGAAGGGATTTATTGATATGATTGCTGTAGGGGAAACGAGGAAAGTTTCTGATGCGAGAATCACTAGTATACATTTTCCTGTTCTACGTTACTTTGCAATATTTTCTAGTATATGCTTAATTGGTCACGGGAACTGTGGGAACCTTAGTGCTCCTGATATTGCTATTTTGTGCCATGCCTTGTTTCATGATACTACTTTCAGCTTAGGCGCTATTGTTGCTAGACGGTTAAATCTGAACCGTACAAAGGGCCCCATCCTCTGAGGCATCTTTGCCTCGCGCCTTGCTGCACACTTTAACATACCTATCAGGCATTATGAGAAAGAGGAAAAGTTGCTGCCTCCTATTGCTTTAGGTTATAAGAGTATGGTAGCATATGAGTTTATTGTTAAGGATAAAAATAAGATGCTCAAATATAAATTGATATTTAACAAAAATTATTGTGAGTTTATTACCTTGCCTGCGCCCTCTTTGTTTAACATATTTTCAGGCATATACCTTGTTCCGCCGGAGGACATTCATGCCTACCGGAGCCAGATGTCAGCTGCAGAGCCGGAGCCACCATCTGACCCGCACCGTCAGTCCGTTTATCAGTGGAATCCGGAGGAGATCGCCAGCCAGTGGCAATCTGAGGACCCTTCTCAGTACGACCCCAACTACAGTTTTGATCCATGGGCATAGACCAACTAAAGACAAAAGCCTAAGCTTGGGGGAGTACGTATTTCTCACCGACATTACATTCATGTTCACACACTCATGCCAGTTGTCGGTGCTCATACTTTTTCATTGTATCATCCATGCTAGTTTATTTTCTTTTTAAGCTTTCTTCTTGGGTGTTTGAAAAACCTTAAGAAAAAACAAAAAAATTAGTTGTAGCTTCTAGCTAGTTTACTTTCCATGCCTATAGTGGTAGTAATTAAAAGAAAACCCAAAAAGATTTCTCATTCTTCTTTTGCTTGTTGGGAGCTTTCCCGTGTATATACTTTTATTTCCTTTCTTTCCTTTGGGGGTCGAGAGGAGAAGACCATAATGAAAATGTTGAGTGGCTCTCATATGCATTATTGTTGATCTAACAAAGAGCCCATATTACCTTGTCTTCTCTCTTGAATTGAATGCTTACAGATTCCATCTTAGTCCAATGCACGTGCACTATTATTATTTTCCACACTATTCGGTCGTGCAAGTGAAAGGCAATAATGACGATATATGATGAACTGATTGAGATGAGAGAAGCTGGTATGAACTCGACCTCTCTTGTTTTTGTAAATATGATTAGTTCATCGTTCCTCATTCAGCCTATTATGAAACATGTTTGCAATGACAATTAGAGATTATAGTTTCTTATGCCATGCTTAATTAGCTAGGAGTTTATAATGGTTTACCTTGCGTGCCAACATGCTATTAAAATGGTTGTGATGTGGTATGATAGGGTGGTATCCTCCTTTGAACGATTCGAGTGGCTTGACTTGGCACATGTTCACGCATGTAGTTGAAACAAAATCAACATAGCCTCTACGATATTTATGTTCATGGTGCATTATATCCTACTCATGCTTGCATTCGGTGTTGATTAATTTTAATGCATGTTCATGACTGTTGTTGCTCTCTAGCTGGTCGCTTCCCAGTCTTTTTCTAGCCTTCACTTGTACTAAGCTGGAATACTGCTTGTACATCCAATTCCATAAACCCCAAAGTTATTCCATCTGAGTCCACCATACCTACCTATATACGGTATCTACCCACCGTTCCAAGTAAATTTGTATGTGCCAAACTCTAAACCTTCAAATAAACATTATGTTTTGTATGCTCGAATAGCTCATGTATCAACTAGGGCTGTCTGTATCCTCCATGCTAGGCGGGTTATTCTCAAGAGGAGTGGACTCCGCTCCTCATTCACGAGAAAATGGCTGGTCACCGGGATGCCCAGTCCCATGCTCAAATCAAATCAAAATAATTGCAAACAAAACTCCCCCAGGATTGTTGTTAGTTGGAGGCACCTGTTGTTTCGGGCAAGCCATGGATTGATGCTTGTTGGTGGTGGGGGAGTATAAAGTTTACCATTCTGCTTGGGAACCGCCTATAATGTGTGTAGCATGGAAGATATCGAGATCTCTCGGTTGTTATGTTGACAATGAAAGTATACCGCTCAAAATATTATTCATATCTATTTCAAAATCGAGCTCTGGCACCTCTACAAATCTCTGCTTCCCTCTGCAATGGGCCTATCCATTTACTTTTATGTTGAGTCATCACCCTCTTATTAAAAAGCACCAGTTGGAGAGCACCGCTGTCATTTGCATCCATTACTGTTAGTTTACATTGAGTATGACTTGACTGGATCTCTTTTACCATGAATTACAATGTCTAGTCAGTCCTTGATCTATAAAGGTGCTCTGCATTTATGTTTGGCGGTCTCAGAAAGGGCTAGCGAGATACCATCTTGTTATATCATATTATGATTGTTTTGAGAAAGTGTTGTCATCCGAGATTTATTATTATTGCTCGCTAGTTCATTATGCCATTAATATGAGTAAACATGAGACCTAAATGTTATTGCGAATATGGTTAGTTCATAATATTTGCTGAAAACTTGAATGCTGGCTTTACATATTTACAACAACAAGAGCAAACAGAGTTTGTAAAAGTTTTTCTTTATCACTTTCAGTTTATCAACTGGATTGCTTGAGGACAAGCAAAGGTTTAAACTTGGGGGAGTTGATATGTCTCCGTCGAATCTACTTTTACAAACACTTTTGCCCTTGTTTTGGACTCTAACTTGCATGATTTGAATGGAACTAACCCAGCCTGATGTTGTTTTCAGCAGAATTGCCATGGTGTAATTTTTGTGCAGAAATAAAAGTTCTCAGAATGACCTAAAAATCAACGGAGATTATTTTTGGAATATATAAAAAATACTGGAAGAAGAATCCACGTCAGGGGGCCCACACCCTGTCCACGAGGGTGGGGGGCGCCTACCCCCCCTGGGCATGCCCCCTGCCTCATGGGCCCCCTGACGCTCCACTGACCTCAACTCCAACTCCATATATTCGTGTTCGGGAGAAAAAAATCAGAGAGAAGGATTCATCATGTTTTACGGATACGTAGCCGCCACCAAGCCCTAAACTCTCTTGGGAGGGCTGATCTGGAGTCCATTCGGGGCTCCGGAGAGGGGAATCCGTCGCCATCGTCATCATCAACCTTCCTCCATCACCAATTTCATGATGCTCACCACCGTGCATGAGTAATTCCATCATAGGCTTGCTGGACGGTGATGGGTTGGGTGAGATTTATCATGTAATCGAGTTAGTTTTGTTAGGGTTTGATCCCTAGTATCCACTATGTTCTGAGATTGATGTTGCTATGACTTTGCCATGCTTAATGCTTGTCACTAGGGCCCGAGTGCCATGATTTCAGATCTGAACCTATTATGTTTTCATGAATATATGTGAGTTCTTGATCCTATCTTGCAAGTCTATATTCACCTATTATGTGTTATGATCCGTTAACCCCGAAGTGACAATAATCGGGACCATTACTGGTGATGACCGTAGTTTGAGGAGTTCATGTAGTCACTATGTGTTAATGCTTTGGTCCGGTACTCTATTAAAAGGAGGCCTTAATATCCCTTAGTTTCCAATAGGACCCCGCTGCCACATGAGGGTAGGACAAAAGATGACATGCAAGTTCTTTTCCATAAGCACGTATGACTATATTCGGAATACATGCCTACATTACATTGATAAACTGGAGCTAGTTCTGTGTCACCCTATGTTATAACTGTTGCATGATCGATCGCATCCGACATAATTCTCCATCACCGATCCAATGCTTACGAGCTTTTCCTATATTGTTATTCGCTTATTTACTTTTCCGTTGCTACTGTTACAATCACTATAAAACCAAAAAAATTACTTTTGCTACCATTACCACTACTATCATATT
Organism: Triticum urartu; assembly: GCF_056163025.1. NCBI lineage: Eukaryota > Viridiplantae > Streptophyta > Magnoliopsida > Poales > Poaceae > Triticum > Triticum urartu. Next base: position 105,114,753 of record NC_141875.1, on the reverse strand, counting down.
ACTTTGCTACTAAACACTTTGCTATAGATATTAAGTTTCCAAGTGTGGTTGAATTGACAACTCAGCTGCTAATACTTGAGAATATTCTTTGGCTCCCCTTGTGTCGAACCAATAAATTTGGGTCGAATACTCTACCCTCGAAAACTGTTGCGATCCCCTATACCTGTGGGTTATCATCATCCCAGCCCAACACATGTTCGCACGATACATGCTTTCATAAAATTTGAGCCCACCCTTCATTTTCCGTCTAGACTCGCCACTGGTCACAACCACATGTACTCATTGTCTCTAAAATATCAAACATGGATGTTTTCATGGCCATTTTTTTGCAGCACTACAACATCACTTGATGGTTTCTCATTCGCGGCATGTCTCTTTGCTTCCCTTCTCTTCCTTCTTTGCAGCAGCAATTTTTCTCTGTGTTGACCTTTTTGCAGCAACAACTTGTCTCTCCGCTTTACAGACGGGGTTGCCTTGTAGGAGTTGGGACCATTTGAACCAATGAAATTGTGAAATCCTTCACTATCTTAGTACTAATCACTATTCAATTATGAAAGATGACCCCACTGTCATTAATATGAACCCATCAAAGTTTATTCTACCTTTATCTCTGCTCCGCTTCCCTTCATGCTGCAGCAACTTTTCTCTCTCAATCTTTCTCCGGTCATCTTGCTTTTTCTTCTTCTCGACAGCTATAAACTTTTTTGTCTCTAGTATTATCTGTTTGGTTCCTAATTCTAATTTCTTGTTGATTGTTTCTTCTTCTTTTCTCCTCTTCCTCTTCTCAGTAGTTTCCCACCTCTTCCTCTCCACATCTTGTGTTTTTCTCTGGTTGCTCATGTCACTTCCTAGCAACATTTTCCGTTTTCTTAGGTCTTGCTCCTCTCTTTGTTCATATCAAAGCTTGTTTCTTGTCTTCTAGTTCTTTGTCTCTCTGCCTCTTCAAGGATAGCATCTTCTTAGCTAGTTCACCATGCCTGATTGTACTTGTACTTCTATGGGACTCGGCATGGCATGTGCAGTGGTGATGAAGGTAGAGATGGACATGTCTTTGTTGAATGACTCTTGGTAAGGTCATCTGCACATGGAAGTTTGAATTTAGGACTCCTGGAAAAGCATGATTCTTAGGGATAAAAAGATGATTGGGTAGTTGTCCTTTGGATGCAAGGTGAAGATAACATATCATCTACTTAATGTCATCAACTTAATGCAATAATTTATTTTAATACTTGATACTTTAAGATGCATGCTGGATAGCGGTCTTGGGTGGAGTATTAGCTATAGGTGTAGTTGGATAATGGTCTATAGATGTTTGGACGTGATGCTCATATGTAGTTATGCCATGTATAATCATAGTCGTAAAAACTACAATTTAATCGATACACAACCGTAATTTGTTCAATACACCATGCTATCTTTTGGAGAGAAACTACGAGAGAACCTATGGATCCCGGACCATTCTTTTTTCCATTTCTTCCAACCTCAATCAATAGTCTCTTTTACATTTTCTTGCTTTTACTTTTCCGTTGCAATCAATCTTTCATACACACTTGCATTTAATCCTTGTAACTAGTATGGCTAGTGATACTGACACCCTTGCTAGTTTCACTAGGGGCAAAGTTAGTTTTGCATTTGTGTCTATAGGTACTTATCATTGGTTGCGTAGTAAACTCCTACTGGTTCGATAAACCTTAAGGTCATCCATTTGGGGGGGGGGGGTTGTTTTTTGTTACAAACCCTTGCGCTTAGGTCCCAGGCACATTCCAAGTTAAGAGGAAGCCAAGGGCGACGTAGGTCCTCTGAGGGCGATGACAGGGAGGGTGGGGCCTTAAGCAAAGGCACGTGGAGGTGCAACCGGTGTAGCGGAGCGAAGCGACATCTATCTCTGAAGAAGACTAGGGTCATGGTCCAGGAGTGATGTCTACTACACAACCTTGTTCTTGTAGATGTTCTTGGGCCTCCAAGTGCAGAGGTTTGTAGGACAGTAGCAAATTTCCCTCAAGTGGGTGACCTAAGGTTTATCAATCCGTGGGAGGCGTAGGATGAAGATGGTCTCTCTCAAACAACCCTGCAACCAAATAACAAAGAGTCTCTTGTGTCCCCAACACACCCAATACAGTGGTAAATTGTATAGGTGCACTAGTTCGGCGAAGAGATGGTGATACAAGTGCAATATGGATGGTAGATAAAGGTTTTTGTAATCTGAAAATATAAAAACAGAAAGGTAACTAATGATAAAAGTGAGCAAAACGGTATTGCAATGCGTTGAAACAAGGCCTAGGGTTCATACTTTCACTAGTGCAATTTCTCTCAACAATAATAACATAATTGGATCATATAACTATCCCTCAACATGCAACAAAGAGTCACTCCAAAGTCACTAATAGCGGAGAACAAACGAAGAGATTATTGTAGGGTACGAAACCACCTCAAAGTTATCCTTTCTGATCGATCTATTCAAGAGTCTGTAGTAAAATAACACGAAGCTATTCTTTCCATTCAATCTATCCTAGAGTCCGTACTAGAATAACACCTTAAGACACAAATCAACCAAAACCCTAATGTCACCTAGATACTCGAATGTCACCTCAAGTATCCGTGGGTATGATTATACGATATGCATCACACAATCTCAGATTCATCTATTCAACCAACACAAAGAACTTCAAAGAATGCCCCAAAGTTTCTAACGGAGAGTCAAGACGAAAACATGCGCCAACCCCTATACATAAGTTTGCAAGGTCACGGAACTCGCAAGTTGATCACCAAAACATACATCAAGTGGATCACGTGAATATCCCATTGTCACCACAGATAAGCACATGCAAGAAATACATCAAGTGTTCTCAAATTCTTAAAGACTCAATCTGATAAGATAACTTCAAAGGGAAAACTCAATCCATTACAAGAGAGTAGAGGGGGAGAAACATCATAAGATCCAACTATAATAGCAAAGCTCGCGATACATCAAGATCGTGTCGAATCAAGAACACGAGAGAGATCAAACACATAGCTACTGGTACATACCCTCAGCCCCGAGGTTGAACTACTCCCTCCTTGTTATGGAGAGCGTCGGGATGATGAATATGGCCACTGTAGAGGGATCCCCCCCCCCTCTGGCAGGGTGCCGGAACAGGTCTAGATTGGTTTTCGATGGATACGGAGGCTTGCGGCAGTGGAACTCCCGATCTAGGTTATTTTCTGGAGGTTTATGTATTTATAGGAATTTTTGGCGTAGGTCTCATGTCAGGGGGGGTCTATGAGTCATCCACAAGATAGGGGCCCACGCCCACAGATAGCTCGAGACTCTTCTGGCCCAACTCTTTTACTCCGGAGGCTTCTTTTGGTCCATAAAAAATCCACAAAAATTGGCAGGTCAATTGGACTCCATTTGGTATTCCTTTTATGTAGAACTCAAAAACAAGGAAAAAACAGAAACTGACACTGGGTTCTAGGTTAATAGGTTAGTCCCAAAAATCATATAAAATAGCATATAAATGCATATAAAACATCCTAGATGGACAATATAATAGCATGGAACAATAAAAAAAATTATAGATACGTTGGAGACGTATCAAGGAGGCAGTGAGGTGGTTGTCCGTCGGACTAAGAGGGACGTGGCCGACGTGACTAAGAGCGCGAGGGGAAGGAGGGCGGCAAGGTGGGTGCGGCCTGGCAAGCGAGCCTTGGTAGTGGAGGCGGATTCACATGGGAATTTAGGGAAGAGAAGGTGGGGAGACATGGAGATAGTAGTGGCCAATGAGAGGGAGGCTAGATAGGAGAGTGGGTTATGGATTGCGTTCACGACGAGTCTAGTTTCAGCAAACAGTCCCTATAACTGACGTGTCTATTATCCATGCTTCAAGACCCGTAAGCCTTATTAGACCTGCCCAACGTGCCGACACAACCCACCCGTAAACGGGCCGGGCATGGCACGACACGTCAAGACCCATATATAAGTGCGCCGTGTTGGTCCGGCAGTGTGCCTCGCCTCGAGGCATGACATATGAACTAAATGGACCGACATGTGTGCCATCTGTCTACATGTTTTTGGGCCAATTTAAGCTATTTTGAGGGATTTTGGGCTGTTTTGGACAATATATCAGAAATAATTCTGTTTTTCTTCTTTTTTTTCTTTAAAATTAAATGGGAGAGCAACTAATCAAGGATACCCCTTGCGGGAGTCATTTTTGGTGAGCTGAGAACGCGACACTTGGCACGCTCTCAGTCGCCGTCATGTGTCGCGTGATGGCACTTCCTCGGAATTTTGTTTTTATTTTTATCTTTCTGTACACGTTTATGGGTTTTAGATTTTTTTTTGGCTCTTTTGGTTTTCCCTAGATTTTGGACAAAAATATTTTAAAATGCGCGAAGAAGCGCGTTTTTTTTCTTCCACGAGGGGCACAACTCGAAAAGAGAAAAAACATGTTTTTTTTCTTCTTCCAGGAGATGCACAAATTTTCTTCTCGTGGAGCGGTAGTTTTGCTCATGAGATGTGCGTGTCGGAAAGAAAAAAATACACATCTTTTTCGTTTCGCATGAGGCATAGATTTGCTTCTCGTGGAGGCACATGTTTGCTTCTAGGAGAGGCACAACAATTGTGTCTTTCGGAAAGAGAAAAAACGTATTTTTTTCGCTTCCGCAAGAGACACAAATTTGCTTCTCGTAGAGGCATAGCTGTGCCTCTCGAAAAAGGAAAAAAGTGACAATAAAATCGTGCTTCCGGCTCGGTTTTCTTTCTTCCATTTTTTTCTTTTTTCTTTTCTGCGGCGTCAGAAATCCAAATCGATTTGAACGCACGATTAAAGAGATAAAACATTTCAATAAATGAGTCTAAAAAGGAAAAACTTCCAAATCGGTAATTTCGTTCAACGGCGGAGCTATGTTGGTGCCGAGGGGGGCCGTGCCCCCCCCAGCTTTGGAGAAAACCCTGAAGAAATTTTTTTTTGAAGGGCCAGGATGAGGTGAAAATTAGCCTTTTGCCCCCCCCCAACTCTTGTCTCCCTAATAATAAAGCACGGATTGAGTCTCCGGGTTCACCGTTATTCTTTTTTTTCCACTTCTTCCCTACGTGGTCTCTTTTGCTGGTTCCTACGAGGTGGTACTATTTTCTTCACGTCTCCTCTCCTCGGTCGGATTTTAAAAGAATTGTACGTCCGGGTACCGGCAGCCACGCCAGCCCATCTAACTAGCCGCAAAAACATGGGCCTTCCTTATGGGCTGCGTGCAAACTTTCTTATCTTCCGTATTAGAGAAAGAAAAGAAAAACTGCTACAATGCAGAATCGAGCCTGGGATCTGTCTAATTCTTTCGGCCAGGACAACCAACTGAGATAAACATATTACGTGAAGAATAGTCCCACCTTGCAATTTTGAACACAGCCAAACCAGTTAATATACCAGCTGCCGCAGTAATTAACAAACAGCCGTGAAAAAGGGGCAGCTAATTATTGTGGCTAAATATATGCGGCTAATTCAAAGGAAGGATGGTGTGGGCTCGGCAGAATATTTGAATGGATGGGATCCTTAATAATGGTGTGGGCTCGGCTGAATATTTGAATGGATGGGATCCTTAATAAGGTAAGGAATGATTGTGGGTGGGCTTGCCAGAATATTTAAATGGATGGGATCCTTAATAAGGGATTATGTGAGGCTAATAATTAAAAGGAAGGATTTTATTGTGGGCTAAATATTTGAAGACGGTTGACTGTATGATCCAAAAAGGAATGATTTGATTATGAGCTGAATATTTGAAGATGGTTGAGGAGGATTGTGTGATCCGGACAAACTTGACCACCACAATGGTGAAGAAAAAGAAGGATTAAAACAATGTGTCTCTAGAAATGTACAATTTTTTGTTTCTTCAGTTGCAACGATGGCCGTTTGTATCGACGCTAACAACATTGTTTCCTATCGATCTTTACAGGCCCAATAATAAAGCAAATCACATGCTACCGAGTCAATTAAAGTCTTCCATAAAATGTACTAATATGTCAATCAACCATGTCATCTCATTATTTATGCTTTTTATTAATATTAATGTTATTTAGAGAGATAAGGCAGTACGTCTTCTCCTTATTACAATTGAAACCATGTTTTAGGACCTCTACAGCTTGATACCTACTATTTTTGTTTTTTAGAATTCTTTGTGTAAAATGCCAGTATTTCCACTTTTTTATTTTGTTAATATTGTGTGACAGCGGCACGGATGGCTGACAATTGGTGCTCCCCAGCCACCAGCACATGCCAACACCACATCTACAACCATCATGGAATATATTTCAAGTCGGGAGAAGATAACCAGTTCTATTTTAACTTAGAATATGACGATGAATCATAGCTCTATATAGAAAATTCAAGTTCATTTGGAATCCATATATAACTTACTATTGTGTGGGTCTAAAATTTTGGTGCGCATTAAATTTCGCATGAACTATCATTGTGTTTTGCTCATCTAATTCTAACTAAATTTAAATACACATCAATTGTGTCTCCCGTAGCAACGCACGGGCATTTTTCCTAGTTGTCATTTACGTTTCGCCCCCCCCCCCAATGGTTTTGGTCTAGCTCCGCCACTGATTTCGTTTAACATGTTAACACGTAGTGATCACTTGTCACAATCTTAACAACTTGAACAGGTGAAAGTAACCTCCAAAAGGCACCGCTTAATCAGCGATTTCGATTAAACGGGCCGTGTCGGGTCGCTGCGTGTGCCGGGCACACGCGGCCCGGCCTGTTTGGCCACCTATATGCCGTATCCGACGGCAACTAGCGTGCTTGCATGGGCCGCTAGAAAACTGACGTTTGCAATGTAGCATTTCGGAAAAAGGAAAAAACCTCCACCGCACAGAGCCAGAACCCTCGTGCTCCTCCGGCGGCGACGGGCGGTGGAGGTGTGGAACTCGTCACGGCGCACAGGTCTACCAGCATCAGGTACTCCTGCGCCGGCAGCTTCGCCAGCCAGCACCGGCTAGAGGAGGGCACCTGATTCATTCCTCTCCATCGAGTTATTTTTTCTGATTAGCTTTCTGGGAGGATTCATAGGTTATGAGTGCAGGTGTAAGATATTCCTCTGGGTAATCAGCATCCTTCTGAAGCTATTTTGCAGTATGATTCCACCTTAGTCGGGTTCGGAGCGACCCTTATCCTATATATCATTATACACACAATTGTGATTTCAAGCATCCCCTGCAAAAATCGATGCAACAACCTGGACCTGGCCCAGAGTGGGCGACTGCGTCGTGGGCCGTCTTGGCCCAAGTGGCTTGTAATAGCAAGTACTTATAGTTGCGTGTGTGCGTGTGAGAGGGGAGACGAATGTAATCAGAACATTATTCCTAGCAAAGCTTTCCTCCCTGCTCTTTCCCCCTTCTCCAAGTTCTCTCTTCCCTGAGCAAATTCCTCTGGTTCGAGATCCAGATCCCGGCGAGATGCAGGGAAGTGCTATGGGAACGTAGCATTTGGTACTCAGAGCCGTGTATCGATCCGCTTCCGTTGATCCGAAATTTTTTTCATCCAGATCTCGCGACCAATCCTTCGATTAGCTTGTAATTCCTAGCAAAAGGTGCGGATCCCCTCGGGCGATCTCGTGCAAAACACCTCGGTGTACCTGCGCTGGGTCGAGTAGATCGAGGAATTCTACAACGGCTCGTTCGGCCAAGCCTAACCTCTCAGCGCGCATGGCGGCCGCGGAGCTCACCTTGGCGGACCTGCAGCAGCTCGTTCAAGCGACGATCCTGCAGAGCAAGGCGGTCTCCGAGGCGGGCGCAAAGACGGCGGACCGATTGGAGGGACTACAGTACTCCTTCGACAAGTACGCGTCATCCTCGGCCAAGGCCTTCGATGCGCTGGCCACGACGACCACAGGGTCGCTGGCCCGCACAGAGTCGACTCTGGGTCGTGTGCTCGTCGCGCACAACTCCCTCGATGCGGCCGTGGCGGAGATGAGGAAGTCTCTGGAGGGGATTGTCCGCCGCGTCGACACCCTGGAGCAGCCGGCGCACTCATCGCAGCTCCAGGACCTGCTGACTGCACGGATAGAGCCACTGCAGACAAATCGACAAGGGGCTGCTCAACAGCAGGCAGGAAATGATTTCAGGGGTCTACGGGTGCCATCTCAGCATCGAAACCGCGGTGAGCATTCCAAATCCCAGGCTCAATTCCAGGAAGAACTGTCTGACGAGTATGAGGACTGTGATGGATCGCCGAATTCTCAGTTCCAGTACACTCCAGGGAAGTTTTCTGCTCGTATTCCGCGATCGGATTTCCCCAAGTTCGAAGGAGAGAACCCCAGGTGGTGGAAGAAACAATGCAAGAAATATTTCCGCATGTACAATGTTAAGCCTGAGTTATGGGTCGATTTTGCGACAATGCATTTTGCAGGGAATGCAGCATTGTGGTTGCAAACCTATGAAGCAATGCACAGCATTGACAGTTGGGCAGCACTGTGTGTGGCTGTCTATGCAAAATTTAACAGTAACAAGTACTCCCGAGACATCGATGTGTTTTTCTCCCTGAAATAGCATGATTCAGTTGACAGTTATGCACACACATTTGAGGAGCAAATGCACAAAATGCTGGTGTACAATCACTCATATGATGAGACCTTTTTCATCAATCGGTTTGTATAAGGGTTGAAACCTGCCATTCACGCTCCCTTCAAGTTACAGCAACCGACATCCGTTGATTTGGCTTATTCCTTGGCTCAAACACAAGAAGCTCTACTGGCTGAAGACACGTACAGATCTAGCAGGCGATGGCCCTCCAAACCTTATGTGCATGAAGGACTTATGGGAGCAGCACCTACTGTCAAGAGTGTTGAGGAGTGTCCCAAACAAACTGACAGAGTGGACTCCTTACGGGCCCAACGCAGAGCACGGGGTGAGCGTTTCAAGTGTGGAGAAAAGTACAGTCCTGGCCACAAGTGTCCTCAAACAGTGCAATTGCATGTCCTGGAAGAACTCATAGAAGCTCTTCAGATGTCGGAGATACCTGACAGTGATTCTGAATCTGAAGTCGACACACCATAGACTACTGGACCAAAGAACACTGGCACTGATGCTTGCATGAAACTATCGGTTCACGCAGCAACAGGAACCTCTTCTAAGGAAAGTATTAAGCTGCAGGGCATGGTGGGGAAAATACAACTCCTAATCCTGGTTGATTCGGATAGCTCCACCAATTTCATCAGTGCAGATCTAGTACAAGAATTACACTGTCCAGTGGAAGAAATTGCTGGAGCCAAAGTCACTGTTGCTAATGGTGGAACATTACAGTGCAACAAGCAGGTGCCAAATCTTCAGTGGTTCTGTCAGAACAACTCCTTCAACACCTCCCTAAAAGTGCTTCCCCTTGGCACATATGACATCATCTTGGGAATGCAATGGTTAGAAACAATGAGCCCCATGTGGGTAGACTGGAGGAAAAAATGATGAGGTTTAAGTACCAAGGTGTGAGAATTACATTGAGAGGAGTCAGAGACAAGCTCACCTCTTGCATAGCCATTTCAGGGAAACACCTACAAGGTTTCTCAATACAGGAGCTGTGGAACAAGTCATTCAGCTGTGTCACATTGTAGAAGCCCCAGCAACTCAGGACCTGATACATCCTTCAGTTCAGTCCATTCTGGACAAACATAAGCAGCTGTTTAACACACCTGATACACTGCCTCCACACAGATCATTTGATCACCAGATTCCCCTGTTACCAGGAGCTAAACCTGTCAACAGCAAGCCCTACAGATACAATCCTATGCAGAAGAGTGAGATTGAGTAGCAGATCTCTACTATGCTACAACAAGGAGTTATCCAAGAGAGCACCAGCCCATTTGCTTCTCCAGTATTGTTGGTCAGAAAAAAAGATGGGAGTTGGCGATTCTGTGTGGATTATAGACAGCTCAATTCAGTTACTGTGCAACACAAGTATCCGATGCCTGTAGTCGAAGAGCTCTTGGATGAGCTGGCAGGGGCAAATTATTTCACTAAACTGGACCTCAGATCTAGGTATCACCAGATAAGATTAGTGGAAGGGGAAGAATACAAGACAGCATTCAAAACACATCATGGTCTTTATGAATTTAAGGTTATGCCATTTGGACTTACAAATGCACTAGCAACCTTTCAAGAGGCAATGAATGCACTCTTTGCTCATCTGTTAAGGAAGTGTGTACTGATTTTCATGGATGACATCCTCATATTCAGTGAGACTTTGGAGCAACACCTAGCACACTTGGAAGAGGTGTTCACAATTCTGCAGAACAACCAGCTGTTTGTCAAATACTCTAAATGCACTTTTGCTCAGTCAGAACTAGAATACTTGGGTCATGTCATCAGTGGCAAAGGAGTTCACACAGATCCTTCCAAGATTAGAGCTGTACAGGAGTGGCCAGTACCTCTTACTGCAAGAGATATCAGAGGATTTCTTGGTCTTACTGGATATTACAGGAGGTATATTAAGAATTATGGGATCATTAGCAGGAGTCTATCTGATCTACTAAAAAAGTATGTGGTGTTTGCTTGGACACCAACCACTCAGGCTGTCTTTATGCATTTGAAAGAAGCTTTGGCCACAGCCCCAGTGTTGGCCCTCCCAAATTTCAAAAAAGAATTTACGGTCGAAACAGATGCCAGCAACAATGACATTGGTGCTGTGTTGATGCAAGAGGGCCACCCCATTTCCTATCTCAGCAAAGCTCTGGGCCCTAAATCTCAGGCATTGTCCACTTACGAAAAGGAGTATTTGGCAATATTACTGGCTGTGGAAAAATGGAAATCGTACTTGCAGCATGCTCCCTTCACCATTGCTACAGATCACAGAAGCTTGGTCCACTTGCATGTGACGCCCGGGTAATCAAGCTACAGTAACCCTCTGGTAATGATGCCACGTCACCTCGATTATTGTTGATAATCTCGTGTTAGCTCGGAACCGAACCAAATTCAAATTTGAATTAAAGTCAAAACAATTAAAGTTTTCAAAAGTCAAAACTAAATTGTCCCTAATGTGTCTAATAATCCATAATAAATGCTGGTGAAGAAATCATCTCTTACTAAAATATTTAAATGCACTAAATAAACTAAAACAGTAGCAAAAATGATTATTTAAATGCTTTAAAATGATGAACAATTACAAACTAATATATTTAGGTGCCAAGTTAATTGTGGCAGTGGTATAATTCCTATTACCAATTTAGGGATCATTTTTGTACTTCACAAAACTAAATTACAATGAGGAACAAAATAAAACAGAAAAGAAAATAAATAAAAAGAACAAAAAAACAGAAAACAAACACAAAAAAAACCCCTCCCCACATGGGCCAATCGGCCCAGCCGGCCAACCCAACTGGCCCAGGCCGGCCCACCCCTGGCCTACACATGCCCCCACCCCCAGGAACCCTAACCGCACACCCCACTCCCCCCCACGATTCCTCCCCTCCCCTCTGCACCCGCCCCCGATCCAGATCGGGGCAGCGCCCCTGCGCTCGCCGCTGCTCGCCTTGCGCCCGCCCGATGCCGCCCGTCGTCGCCTGGAGCCCGCGCCACCGCCTGGACCTCGCCGCCTCGACCCCCGACGCCACCGTCGCCTTCCTCCTCGCCGGCGTCGTCGTCCCCGACTCCGCCTCAACCCCCGCTGCCACGTCCCTACGCCTCGCAGTGAGGCCCCGACCTCCTCTCTTTCCCCTCCATCGTCGGCGCCGTCCGCGCGCACGCACGCACGCTCACCGCCGAGCCCCGCCCGCTGCCTGCAGCCACTCCCTCCCCTGACCAGCGCTCGACGCGACCGGGTCGTGCCGTGGCCATGCTTGGCCCCTGCGCGCACGCGCTCGCCGCCCGCGCGTGTCTGCGCACCCGCCTCGCTCCCGCGTCCCCCTGCTCCGCGCTTGCCTGTGGCCGGCGGCTTCCCCCTTCGATCTGGGCGTACGCCGGCTCGGGCTGGGCGCCAACGCCCTTGCGCTCTGCCCGCATCCTGCTCCGGCCATGGACACGCCGTGGCCACCGGCCTCTTCTTCCTTCGCCTGGCGCCGTCCACCGCTGGCCCGCGCCCTACCTCGCCCTCCCATGCGCGCCATGGAATGCCCCTATCGCTGGAGCCGCAGCCTCCATCGACCGCCGCCACCACTCTCCGACGGCGCCGCCCTTCGCCGGTGCCGTTCGCTGCCGGCTCCCCCTCGCTCCACCTACCGCGGCCGACGCCACAATGGCCGCGCCCGCTGGAGCCCCGTTCCAGCCTCGCCCGCGCCCGTTAAAGCCCCCAGGGGCCTATGACAAGGGGGCCCCATCCCCAGAACTTTATAAAAAAAGAACTAAAAATAAATAAATAAATAAATAAATAAATAATAATTACATTAATTAATTAATCAATAAGTGAATTAATTAAGTTAATTAATCATGTTTAATTAATCTACTTAACTAGTTAGTTTAATTAAATAGTACTTAGTTTAACTAAGACCTAATTAACCTAAACAGAGTATGACAGGTGGGTCCCACTGGACCCACATGTCAGTTTGACCCAGTCAACTCTGTTGACTGCTGACGTCAGCATGACATCATGCTGATGTCATTAATTCATTTTCGAATTAATTTAAATAATTAATTAAATACCAGAAATTAATAAAATCTTTAGAAAATCATATCTCTTAATCCGTAATTCGGATGAAAATACTTTGTACATGAAAGTTGCTCAGAACGACGAGACGAATTCGGATACGCAGCCCGTTCGTCCGCCACGCGTCCCTAGCATAGTGAACCTGCAACATTTCACCTCCGGTTCATCTGTCCGAAAACGCGGAACCCCGGGGATACTTTCCCGGATGTTTCCCCCCTTCGCCGATATCACCTATCCCTGCGTTAGGTCACCCCTAGCAACGTATTGCCGCGTCTTGCTTTGTGTTACATTTGATTGCTCTGTTATTTATTTTGTTCCCCCTCCGTTACTTCTTTCCGGTAGACTACGAGACTGACGCTGCTGCTGGTACCCCGATCGACTACGGTGTTGACGACCCCTCCTTGTCTGAGCAGCCAGGCAAGCCCCCCCTTTGATCACCAGATATCGCCTACTCTTCTCTATACTGCTTGCATTAGAGTAGTGTAGCATGTTACTGCTTTCCGATATTCCTATCCTGATGCATAGCCTGTCCTTGCTACTACTGTTGTTACCATTACCTGCTATCCTACTGCTTAGTATAGGATGCTAGTGTTCCATCAGTGGCCCTACACTCTTGTCCGTCTGCCATGCTATACTACTGGGCCGTGATCACTTCGGGAGGTGATCACGGGCATATACACATACTTTACACAGTTACCTTACCTGTGATACTGTTCGGAGATGGGGGCTGAAGGGGCAGGTGGCTCCATCCAGGTAGTGGTGGGCCTGGGTTCCCGACGGCCCCCGGCTGTTACTTTGTGGCGGAGCGATAGGGCAGGTTGAGACCACCTAGGAGAGAGGTGGGCCTGGCCCTGGTCGGCGTTCGCGGATACTTAACACGCTTAACGAGATCTGGGTATTTGATCTGAGTCTGGCCATTTGGTCTATACGCACTAACCATCTATGCGGGAGTAGTTATGGGTATCCCGGCGTCGTGGTATCAGCCGAAGCCTTCGTGACGTCAGCGACTGAGTGGCGCGCGCCGGATTGGACTGGAACGCCACTAGGCTAGGTCTGCTTTCGGCCGCGTACGCAACGTGCAGGTGTGCTAAGGGCGATGGGCCCAGACCCCTGTGCGCTTAGGTTTAGACCGGCGTGCTGACCTCTCTGTTGTGCCTAGGTAGGGCTGCGACGTGTTGATCTTCCGAGGCCGGGCATGACCCAGGAAAGTGTGTCCGGCCAAATGGGATCGAGCGTGTTGGGTTATGTGGTGCGCCCCTGCAGGGAAGTTAATCTATTCAAATAGCCATGATCTTCGGTAACAGGACGACTTGGAGTTGTACCTTGACCTTATGACAACTAGAACCGGATACTTAATAAAACACACCCTTCCAAGTGCCAGATACAACCGGTGATCGCTCTCTCACAGGGCGACGAGGGGAGGATCATCGGTTAGGATTATGCTATGCGATGCTACTTGGAGGACTTCAGTCTATTCTCTTCTGCATGCTGCAAGACGGAGGCTGCCAGAAGCGTAGTCTTCGAAAGGACTAGCTATCCCCCTCTTATTCTGGCATTCTGCAGTTCAGTCCACTGATATGGCCCTTTACACATATACCCATGCATATGTAGTGTAGCTCCTTGCTTGCGAGTACTTTGGATGAGTACTCACGGTTGCTTTCTCCCTCTTTTCCCCCTATCCCTTCTACCTGGTTGTCGCAACCAGATGTTGGAGCCCAGGAGCCAGACGCCACCTTCGACGACGACTCCTACTACACCGGAGGTGCCTACTACTACGTGATGCCCGCTGACGACGACCAGGAGTAGTTAGGAGGATCCCAGGCAGGAGGCCTGCGCCTCTTTCGATCTGTATCCCAGTTTGTGCTAGCCTTCTTAAGGCAAACTTGTTTAACTTATGTCTGTACTCAGATATTGTTGCTTCCGCTGACTCGTCTATGATCGAGCTCTTGTATTCGAGCCCTCGAGGCCCCTGGCTTGTAATATGATGCTTGTATGACTTATTTTATTTGTAGAGTTGTGTTGTGATATCTTCTCGTGAGTCCCTGATCTTGATCATACACGTTTGCGTGTATGATTAGTGTACGATTAAATTGGGGGCGTCACAAGTTGGTATCAGAGCCGACTGCCTGTAGGAATCCCCCTTTCCAACTCCTTGGCCGAAGTCGAGTCTAGACATTACAAAACTTTTACTAACTTGGTTGTGTGTCTTACGGGCACACGTCGCCATCGGGTGGTAGTAGGATCTTTTACTCCTTGACCTATACTCTGGGGCTCTGACATCTCTTCTATTCGGGTTAAATGATTTTGCTAAAATCCAACTCTAGGTTCTCGTTACCACTTCCTGCCGGAGAGCCCTTTAATACGGATGATCGACTGCTTCAACGAAAGATTCTGACAATACTCTCGGATGTTCCCTCGATACTTTGTGCCATCCCTCTTGCAATTCCCCTTCCACCGTAAACCCTTAAGGGTAACTACTTACAGTTGTTATTCTTACATTCATCCCCAGATGGTCTTGTTATTACAAGATACCCCGAAACACTCGTCGTTGTTTCGATAATCCTTTGAGCTCACTGCCTTGCAGTTCTTGACACATGAATATCCCTACGGATAATTTCTCACACTTACCGAGTATCCACTCATCCCCAGTTGATTCATGTATGTCATCAATCTTCAAAATACCATTCGATCTTCCAAAAATCCTCAGGAGCCTATTGCTCTTGAAATTCTTGCTTGCTTACATTTTGGTTAATCCCATAAGTCTAGTAATCTTATTGGCAACCTTTGCCACTACCCTTTTGAGTCCATTGATTCAATAAGATGCGAATGCTTGCATTCCTCAGTCGAATCCTAGGATTCATCCTTCCGGCTCAGACGTCATTTGGATATGAGTTGGTTCTTGACCAATCAATGCCTTGATCGTTTGTGCTTCTAAGTCTATTGAACTTATTCATTTTTTTATCAGAACGATTGCTTATGATCCTTTGATTTAAAAATCATAATCCCTTTGCATTTGAGCTCGGGATTAGTCAGTTGTTTCGATAATTCAAACCCTTGCTTTGTTTTGTCCTCTGATCGTGTGCCGATACTCACATCAGCTCCATTGTGGATCACCATATCCACTGTTGGATTTTTATCCAACAGCGTCCTTCATACTCAATAACCTTGTGGGCCTTCCCTCAGATACGTAATGCCTTTTGGTAAATTGTATCATCTGCTTTTGAACAATGCTCTACTTTCGAGCTTGTATTTATTTACCCCGAAGTTTGTGGTATATGTTTCCATGATACCCTGACGGGTTGAACCTATGTCTTCCTTAATTTGTGTGACCTCGAAAGTTATGCGGGTTATACCCTGCTGACGCTTCGTCAGATAACTTTTCAACACTACAACTTCGAAAAGGGGAGGTCAATGTAAGGTTATGCATTGAAGAAGTGGGAGTCGACCTTGAACTTTGTGTTCATGCCCATGGACACGATGTAGATCTTATCATTAAAGCTTCTCTTAAATTAATTACTCCCTTGGTATAAGTTCATATTATATCTGGGATCTGGCCTTTTTCAATCGTGGTTTTGACCATGTTCTCTTTTAGGTACCGTTTCTCGTGCAAGTTTAAGCACTTGTCTTCTGCAGAGCAATACCCCAGTCCAACCTCTACTTTGATCCGCCGTCGAGTATTACCCCCCTGGTATCTCGAGGGTACCACGGGATACATAACTTCTTATGAGTTCTCCATCAACTAATATTCTTGTCAATTCCATTTTTCCAACGGGTTCTCAGTTGTTAGAACCCCTCAAGGACACCGACAACTGAATTGAGTCCGCACTACGATTCAACAACTCTTGATAACCTTCATTACTTACGAGTCTGAACTCGATCTCATCATTCCGAGCCTACTCGGCTATATCATTATCGTGCCAAATTTTAACTGTGATACCTGGTCCTTCTTTCCGGAGCACAATTTCGACGATGGGCTAAGCTTACGTCGATCTTCCTTGTCTTATTGTTTCACCTCAAACAACAAACTTGATTTCAAGTTTGTGTCGTACCCATGGTTCCAATAACCTTTCGCTTCATCATTCGTTTGACTTGATGGCATCGCCGACCGATTACATCTCCATGAAACCTCTCGACAGAAATTGTCATGATCATCATCAACATTTCAAGCTCCTCAAGGATATCAATTGAATTCCTGATGAGAAATACCATCCTTGCCCTCGATGATTTGTGTTATCATCAACCACTCGATTGCCTTCCGTTCAACACAAACTTGTTCGTGTTTTGTGTTATACCTTGAGATCCTTGCTATCCAGCATTTGTTCCCCTTTACCTTGGAGTATTGCCATCTTTTATGTCAAGAATGTTGTGAGAATTTCACCACCTCTTGAGAATTCTTGGTATCGTGATACTTCTCACCATCACCATTCTTTCTTGGTCCTCGTGTTGATTCCAACCGGGGTACCAACAAGTGAACGGTGTTGTTTGGATTCTGCACTTCTAGCAACCCTATTGCTTTGAAGTTAATGGTCGGCCGTTCGTTCTTAGACTATTGATTATTGAATCACCATTCTGACATTGGTCATGCAACCCAACCCATATTTTGGGCGCACCTTTCAACCAATGTTTAAATGTGTATGTTTTCCGTGAGCATACTCCCTTATATCATTTGATCTGACAAATGTTATCTCCTTGTTCACTTAATTGTGGAAATCCATCTTTTGGAAATCTCGATGAATTGCCGTTGAGTTCACCAGACACCTCCTTGTCCTCTCCTTGGATTAATGATGAACTCTTGTTAACGAAAATCACTTCATAGTTCATTTCCCGAGAATCTTACAATGTCGTCTCGTCAATTTGTTTTGCACCTTTCCTTCTCAAACATTCTGAGTCTGAGTTATCCGGACACCAATCATATCTGAATCTCGGTCAGATATGATGATTGGAACATATTTCCTAGAGTTATAACATTGGTCTCTAAATAACCCGGCAAGGTGGTGTCTTTGCTTAGCATCCCTGGCCAGAGGACCTATTGTTGTAATATATGTATCCTTTTATCAAGGATAGCCATTCTTCCATGAGGAAATTGTAAGACTTATTCTAAGTTGTTTCCGATGGATCCTTTGTGTATCCGAAGTCCAACCTTTCCCCGATGACCATGTCAACACTATCCCGAAGCATGTGTGTGGTACTCCGATCATCAACAAGAACATTGGGAGCGCAATGCTAACTGTTCTTGATCAATTATCCAAACACCGTTGTATGGGTAAACCTGATAAGTTCCTTGCCCCTTTATCTAACGGTTTAATACTTGGAGTCTAATCATGCTCTGCCTTTCCTTGGGAAAGATATACTCTAATACTTGGGTATAAACATCTTTCCTTTCCATTGGTCTGATTATCATAATAATCACATTTTCCTTTCCATTGTTTTGTTTAACCTTTCTGGTAATCAAACTTGCCTGAGCAGAGATAATTCCCTGCTTATGTAAACACCTCGGTGTACAAGCTCTGTCAGTAAGACCTTGTTACTATTGTTGATGACATTCCGGTAACCACCGATGGACAAGAACTTTGCCTATTGGTCCGCCTCGTTTCAACGAGTAGAAAATGGTTCTCTTCGTCCCTCGCCCTTGGTATCGATGTTGTTGCCGACATAACTGACAGACTATCCTCTGACATGCCTTGCTTACACGATCGTGCAAGATGTCACCGACCTTCCTACTTTTAACCACATGGTGGGCCCATAACCCACAGTTCCACGGGATCGAAACCTGACTCTCTGGTACCCCCCTGTTTCCAAAGTTATTCCTCATGCGAGGCGTCATAAGTAATTCACGGGCCACCTGCCTAGTGATCTGTTCTGGTATCAGACGCTATACTTACTCTCGCCGCTCTGAACCCCTGTCTCACTCTGGTTCAGACTTCGAGCAACAATCTATCCTCTTGGAACCTCTTATGGTACCTTCGTACCTTACTCTCGATGTATTTTATATGTTCAACTCGAGAGATAATCTTATGCTCATTCATAGGTTAACCCCAGATGGTTTCCCTCATAAACATTCTGTCGTGACTAAGCTGCCCCTTACCTATTCGTAAGTACGTTGGAGTGCCTGAAGAAAAGGACGACTTCACCATAATTACCTGAAGCAGAGAAATGAAGACATCAATATAATGGATCGACCACTTCGAGAAGAGCAACCAAGACCGAAAAGATTCGTTAGAATTTCGTAACCAAATCCCTTCCCCCTTACTCCCGCTCCTAAATCTCGGGACGAGATTTCTTGTAGTGGAGGAGAATTGTGACGCCCGGGTAATCAAGCTACAGTAACCCTCTGGTAATGATGCCACGTCACCTCGATTATTGTTGATAATCTCGTGTTAGCTCGGAACCGAACCAAATTCAAATTTGAATTAAAGTCAAAACAATTAAAGTTTTCAAAAGTCAAAACTAAATTGTCCCTAATGTGTCTAATAATCCATAATAAATGCTGGTGAAGAAATCATCTCTTACTAAAATACTTAAATGCACTAAATAAACTAAAACAGTAGCAAAAATGATTATTTAAATGCTTTAAAATGATGAACAATTACAAACTAATATATTTAGGTGCCAAGTTAATTGTGGCAGTGGTATAATTCCTATTACCAATTTAGGGATCATTTTTGTACTTCACAAAACTAAATTACAATGAGGAACAAAATAAAACAGAAAAGAAAATAAATAAAAAGAACAAAAAAACAGAAAACAAACACAACAAAAAAAAAGAAAACCCCCTCCCCACATGGGCCAATCGGCCCAGCCGGCCAACCCAACTGGCCCAGGCCGGCCCACCCCTGGCCTACACATGCCCCCACCCCCAGGAACCCTAACCGCACACCCCACTCCCCCCCACGATTCCTCCCCTCCCCTCTGCACCCGCCCCCGATCCAGATCGGGGCAGCGCCCCTGCGCTCGCCGCCGCTCGCCTTGCGCCCGCCCGATGCCGCCCGTCGTCGCCCGGAGCCCGCGCCACCGCCTGGACCTCGCCGCCTCGACCCCCGACGCCACCGTCGCCTTCCTCCTCGCCGGCGCCGTCGTCCCCGACTCCGCCTCAACCCCCGCTGCCACGTCCCTACGCCTCGCAGTGAGGCCCCGACCTCCTCTCTTTCCCCTCCATCGTCGGCGCCGTCCGCGCGCATGCACGCACGCTCACCGCCGAGCCCCGCCCGCTGCCTGCAGCCACTCCCTCCCCTGACCAGCGCTCGACGCGACCGGGTCATGCCGTGGCCATGCTTGGCCCCTGCGCGCACGCGCTCGCCGCCCGCGCGTGTCTGCGCACCCGCCTCGCTCCCGCGTCCCCCTGCTCCGCGCTTGCCTGTGGCCGGCGGCTTCCCCCTTCGATCTGGGCGTACGCCGGCTCGGGCTGGGTGCCAACGCCCGTGCGCTCTGCCCGCATCCCGCTCCGGCCATGGACACGCCGTGGCCACCGGCCTCTTCTTCCTTCGCCTGGCGCCGTCCACCGCTGGCCCGCGCCCTACCTCGCCCTCCCACGCGCGCCATGGAATGCCCCTGTCGCTGGAGCCGCAGCCTCCATCGACCGCCGCCACCACTCTCCGACGGCGCCGCCCTTCGCCGGCGCCGTTCGCTGCCGGCTCCCCCTCGCTCCACCTACCGCGGCCGACGCCACAATAGCCGCGCCCGCTGGAGCCCCGTTCCAGCCTCGCCCGCGCCCGTTAAAGCCCCCAGGGGCCTATGACAAGGGGGCCCCATCCCCAGAACTTTATAAAAAAAGAATTAAAAATAAATAAATAAACAAATAATAATAATTACATTAATTAATTAATCAATAAGTGAATTAATTAAGTTAATTAATCATGTTTAATTAATCTACTTAACTAGTTAGTTTAATTAAATAGTACTTAGTTTAACTAAGACCTAATTAACCTAAACAGAGTATGACAGGTGGGTCCCACTGGACCCACATGTCAGTTTGACCCAGTCAACTCTGTTGACTGCTGACGTCAGCATGACATCATGCTGATGTCATTAATTCATTTTCGAATTAATTTAAATAATTAATTAAATACCAGAAATTAATAAAATCTTTAGAAAATCATATCTCTTAATCCGTAATTCGGATGAAAATACTTTGTACATGAAAGTTGCTCAGAACGACGAGACGAATTCGGATACGCAGCCCGTTCGTCCGCCACGCGTCCCTAGCATAGTGAACCTGCAACATTTCACCTCCGGTTCATCTGTCCGAAAACGCGGAACCCCGGGGATACTTTCCCGGATGTTTCCCCCCTTCGCCGATATCACCTATCCCTGCGTTAGGTCACCCCTAGCAACGTATTGCCGCGTCTTGCTTTGTGTTACATTTGATTGCTCTGTTATTTATTTTGTTCCCCCTCCGTTACTTCTTTCCGGTAGACTACGAGACTGACGCTGCTGCTGGTACCCCGATCGACTACGGTGTTGACGACCCCTCCTTGTCTGAGCAGCCAGGCAAGCCCCCCCTTTGATCACCAGATATCGCCTACTCTTCTCTATACTGCTTGCATTAGAGTAGTGTAGCATGTTACTGCTTTCCGATATTCCTATCCTGATGCATAGCCTGTCCTTGCTACTACTGTTGTTACCATTACCTGCTATCCTACTGCTTAGTATAGGATGCTAGTGTTCCATCAGTGGCCCTACACTCTTGTCCGTCTGCCATGCTATACTACTGGGCCGTGATCACTTCGGGAGGTGATCACGGGCATATACACATACTTTACACAGTTACCTTACCTGTGATACTGTTCGGAGATGGGGGCTGAAGGGGCAGGTGGCTCCATCCAGGTAGTGGTGGGCCTGGGTTCCCGACGGCCCCCGGCTGTTACTTTGTGGCGGAGCGACAGGGCAGGTTGAGACCACCTAGGAGAGAGGTGGGCCTGGCCCTGGTCGGCGTTCGCGGATACTTAACACGCTTAACGAGATCTGGATATTTGATCTGAGTCTGGCCATTTGGTCTATACGCACTAACCATCTACGCGAGAGTAGTTATGGGTATCCCGGCGTCGTGGTATCAGCCGAAGCCTTCGTGACGTCAGCGACTGAGTGGCGCGCGCCGGATTGGACTGGAACGCCACTAGGCTAGGTCTGCTTTCGGCCGCGTACGCAACGTGCAGGTGTGCTAAGGGCGATGGGCCCAGACCCCTGTGCGCTTAGGTTTAGACCGGCGTGCTGACCTCTCTGTTGTGCCTAGGTAGGGCTGCGACGTGTTGATCTTCCGAGGCCGGGCATGACCCAGGAAAGTGTGTCCGGCCAAATGGGATCGAGCGTGTTGGGTTATGTGGTGCGCCCCTGCAGGGAAGTTAATCTATTCGAATAGCCATGATCTTCGGTAACAGGACGACTTGGAGTTGTACCTTGACCTTATGACAACTAGAACCGGATACTTAATAAAACACACCCTTCCAAGTGCCAGATACAACCGGTGATCGCTCTCTCACAGGGCGACGAGGGGAGGATCATCGGTTAGGATTATGCTATGCGATGCTACTTGGAGGACTTCAGTCTATTCTCTTCTGCATGCTGCAAGACGGAGGCTGCCAGAAGCGTAGTCTTCGAAAGGACTAGCTATCCCCCTCTTATTCTGGCATTCTGCAGTTCAGTCCACTGATATGGCCCTTTACACATATACCCATGCATATGTAGTGTAGCTCCTTGCTTGCGAGTACTTTGGATGAGTACTCACGGTTGCTTTCTCCCTCTTTTCCCCCTATCCCTTCTACCTGGTTGTCGCAACCAGATGTTGGAGCCCAGGAGCCAGACGCCACCTTCGACGACGACTCCTACTACACCGGAGGTGCCTACTACTACGTGATGCCCGCTGACGACGACCAGGAGTAGTTAGGAGGATCCCAGGCAGGAGGCCTGCGCCTCTTTCGATCTGTATCCCAGTTTGTGCTAGCCTTCTTAAGGCAAACTTGTTTAACTTATGTCTGTACTCAGATATTGTTGCTTCCGCTGACTCGTCTATGATCGAGCTCTTGTATTCGAGCCCTCGAGGCCCCTGGCTTGTAATATGATGCTTGTATGACTTATTTTATTTGTAGAGTTGTGTTGTGATATCTTCTCGTGAGTCCCTGATCTTGATCATACACGTTTGCATGTATGATTAGTGTACGATTAAATTGGGGGCGTCACATTGCAAGATCAGAAAATGTCCAGCCCCATGCAATAGAAAGCATTTCTCAAATTGCTTGGGCTGCAGTACACGATTGTGTACAAGAAGGGATTGGAGAACACCACAGCAGATGCCTTATCCAGACCACCTGCTCCCATGGAACTGTCTGCAATTTCATTCTGCACCCCCAAGTGGCTGTCTGTCGTTGCTGAAGGATATCAAGCTCATTCAGCAGACAAGGAACTTCTTCAAGAACTAGATCTCTCTAGCAGAAATGACAAAGGCTATATCCTGCATAATGGAATTGTTCGATACAAGGACAGAATTTGGCTCGGCCATAATACTGAAGCACACCAGGCAATTCTGCTAGCTCTACATAGTAGTGGAGTTGGGGGCCACTCAGGGTTCCAAGGCACATATCAGCGAATCAAGGCCTTGTTTGCTTGGCCTGCTATGAAACAGGCCATCCAGGCATATGTGCAAAGTTGTAAGGTCTGTCAGCAGGCAAAAGCTGAACATATCAAGAAACCCGGATTACTCAGTCCTCTTCCCATACCCAAAGAGGCCTGGAGTTTAGTCAGTATGGATTTCATCGGGGGGCTGCCCAAGAGCAAATCCTTCGACACTATCCTGGTGGTGATCGACAAGTTCAGCAAGTACGGGCACTTTTTACCTCTGTCACATCCTTTCACCGCACTGCAGGTTGCACAGCTCTATGTGGGGCAGGTCTATCGGCTGCATGGCCTACCCAAAGTGCTGGTAACTGACAGAGATCCCATCTGCACAAGCACACTATGGCAAGAACTATGCAGACTGACGGACACTACCATGAACATGAGTTCAGCTAGTCACCCCGAGACAGATGGAAAAACAGAGGAGTTGAATCAGTGTCTGGAAACGTTCCTGCGATGCATGGTCCACTCAACTCCTAAGAAGTGGGCACACTTGCTGTCCCAGGCAGAATATTGGTACAATACGAATTATAATTCAGCACTGGACACACCATTTCAAGTTTTGTATGGATACCAACCTTGTCACTTGGGAGTTGATAACTTGCAGAGTTCACTATCTTCTGACCTGTCAGGATGGTTAGCTGAGAGGAATCTGATGCAAGGGTTAATCAAGGAGCACATACTGCGCGCCCAACAACGCATGAAGGCTCAAGAAGACACTAAACGCTCTGATCGTTAGTTCAAGGTGGGTGACTGGGCATTCCTGAAACTCCAACCCTATGTGCAACAGTCAGTGGCCCGGCGACCGAACCACAAACTGGGTTTCAAGTACTTCGGACCGTATCAAATAGTTGCTCGCATTGGTGAGGTGGCTTACCGGTTGGCTCTGCCAGAGTCCAGCAAAATCCACCCAGTGGTGCATGTTTCTCCGCTCAAGCCAGCGGCTCCCCCATCCAGTTCCGAGGATTCGTCAGAGTCGCTACACTGTGTGCTCAAGCATGCGTCCAGACCAACTCAAGTGCTCCAATCGCGTTTGGTGCAAATGGGGGGTCATACCTGCACACAACTGAAGATCGCGTGGCAAGGGTTGCCGCTGCCCATGGCAACCTGGGAGTGGGCAAGTTCAATCGCGCCAGCGACAATGACCTGATATTGAACAGTCGAGGACGAGTTGTTCCTTAAGGAGAGGGGAATGCAACAACCTGGACCTGGCCCAGAGTGGGCGACTGCGTAGTGGGCCGTCTTGGCCCAAGTGGCTTGTAATAGCAAGTACTTATAGTTGCGTGTGTGCGTGTGAGAGGGGAGACGAATGTAATCAGAACATTATTCCCAGCAAAGCTTTCCTCCCTGCTCTTTCCCCCTTCTCCAAGTTCTCTCTTCCCTGAGCAAATTCCTCTGGTTCGAGATCCAGATCCCGGCGAGACGCAGGGAAGTGCTACGGGAACGTAGTAATCGATGGAGAAAGCTTCTGCTTCCGATGACTCTCCTTATTTGAGCACAGACTGCGATTGGTCCCAGCTTCAAGCTGATGTGCTCCTCCAGATCTTTGGCACTCTGGAGATCCCGGATCTCTTCAGCTCTCGTGCGGTGTGTCGATCCTGGCACCTCATTTATCTGGAGGCCCGTGGTCTCCGCCTGTGCTCGCCGAACCAGAGCCCCTGCCTTGTTTACTCATCCGGCGACCATGACGCTAACACCGCCACCCTGCATAACATGTCCACCAACAAGCTTTACCACGTCACTCTATCAGAGCCTGCCTTCCGCACACGCCATGTCATGGGCTCCTCGTACGACTGGCTCATCACTGTGGATGAGCGATCGAATCTCATACTAGTCAACCCTGCAACCCGAGCTCAGATAGCTATGCCTCCACCTGAAACCATGAACAACGTTATCAAAGACTACAGGAGCTCAAAGTTATTGTCGCACACTTCCATCTAGGAGATGCAAGTTAAGCTATCCCTTGGATTATAGCCTAGGAGATCGATTGGCAGGCCTTGTTCTGTGAAAAGAGTATCCTTATGGTTTAGGAACCCA
This sequence comes from Triticum urartu, assembly GCF_056163025.1. NCBI lineage: Eukaryota > Viridiplantae > Streptophyta > Magnoliopsida > Poales > Poaceae > Triticum > Triticum urartu. The sequence goes on along the minus strand of NC_141875.1, from coordinate 105,089,512 downwards.
ACATCTATTGAAAGGTATGATGCACCCCTCGGTTTACCAACATTTCCATTCAATCTCATTTAGATTCTATTAACTAACAAGCCGGGATCCAATTCCATTTCAACCGCTGAGGTCATTAACGAACTAGAAAAGAGCTAAGGAACTATTTCCAGATACCTAATCGGGTGCTGAACGAACTACTACTTCAATATGTCATTGCGAAGAATGAGAGAACTAGTTTCAAAGGATAGCGATAGCATTCCCGGAAAGTGAGCTTGACCCACGGATTCCAGAATGATGCAACAAGAAATGGTAGCTTTCTGTGTTCCTAGGTGGATGGGTAAAGGCATTCCTAAGATGAAGATGCGGATGAAGATGGGGCTGGGCTATTGGTAACACCATTCCAGGCTCTCCAATTCGAATAGATCAATGGCTTGGTCTAAGCTTCCCTTGGTTCTTCCGTTTCGAGAGGAGGGGTATCAGATTGTGCATAGGTTGGTGGGTCAGGCTTGGTGTGAATACCTTTTGTGAGTGACTCACCATTCCTGCTTGATCTGTCTCCTACTCCAGCCCCTGCTCCTGCTAGAAGGGCTTACGACGAATAGATTGTTGGAATGTCTTTAAGTGAAAGGGAATCCGGCAGCTTATATAGCGCTAGTGAGAGGCCTCCTAGTCTATTTCGATGGACGTCTCCTAATCCTTCTTTTTCTATGGGTTCAGGAATGCCATGCCAATAACAGATAGAGCAGCTAATGGTCAAGCCAGAGGCAGCAGGTCTCATTCCAGACTCCACTCAGAATACCCGGCTCTTTTGCTAGACTGCTTGGCCAGATCTTCACGATAAATTTACTTACTCGCATCAAACAAAACCCTTTGATTAATTGCCAATAGCGTCTTCTCTTGGCTTCCCCTCAACTGTTTGAACCAGACGTCCACCCCGAAACGAAATAGGTCTTGTGTTGGCCCCTCAGTTCTAGGCCGAAGTAGAGCGAACGTGTTTCCGCACGTGTCCAAATTCTTATTCATATACAACCCATTTCTGCGTGTGGAACCTTGGATTTCTGGCGTAACAGTGGTGGAAGGTATCAAAATATTACGGCCGCATAACATAGTATATACGCTAAGGTCGGCCAAAATATGGACACCCGAAGGGCCCGGCGCGCACAATCCTATGCGCTATCTCGAAGTAAAGAAGTGTGGCTTGATAGATAAGTTGCACAAACCTTTGAGCTCGATACCATATAGTCTAGCGATTAGTTCATAGACGGGAAGCTCCATTCTCCCATTGTTCGGGACTCTCATTGTTCTGTTCAGAAAGTAGTCGGCATCTTCCTTTATTCAATTAGCAAGGCAGTGCTGGTTGAGTTAGACTACGCTACACACTGAAGAGGGCGTGCTAGATGGATATGATGTTCTTTACATGGATCTGTTCTCACGGGATTTTAACACCGAAATGGAGCCGTACCATCTTACACTCGAGGAAGCCCGCTTCTTCTTTTATGTGAGGGTCGTTCTTTCTTGCGATCCTTCCCAAGGAAACTGCACAGTGCTACGAGTACAGCTGCCCAATAATCAACTCTCTTATACCAGGGTTGGGGACTCCAAATGGACTTGGATTGGTGGAAAAGGCAATTGCTGGGAATATCAAGATATTCTTCATAACAACAATGATGGTTTGTTTTATGGAGTTCGTGGTAGGGGTGAAGTTGATTCTATTAATCTTAATGGACCTTCCGCTGAAGTGAAAGTTATTTTGAAGCCGATCATATCCTATCAAGCGCATAGTAGATATATTGTTCAAGCACCATGGTCCATGGGGAGATTTTTTCCAGATATGGAGACATGATAAGTATAGTATTGAGAATGGAAAAAGAGAACGGGTTGCAGACAAGTTTTTTGTGTACAAGATTGATTTTGTTGAACAAAAGCTTGTTGAAATAAATAACCTCCAAGATCATGCAATGTTCATTGGTTTCAACAGCTCATTCCTGCTCCCGGTGAAAGACTTCTCTACATTGATTCCCAATAGCATCTACCACACGGATGACTTGCTCAGATATATCTACTCTCACAGATATAGTCTTAGGCGGGTTGTTGTTTTCAATATGGAAGATAGCAGTTTCATTGAGTTATCGCCCCCTAGTTTAGATTCAAGATTGAACTGGCCGCCCCCGGTTTGGATTCAACCATCACTTACTTGAGGTTAGTGAAAATTACTAATATAGAATACATACATTATTTTATCTGTTTATTATGTTTTGTGTTTCGGGTATGTATCCATGTTCTGTAAATGGCTAGTCAGACCTTTGTAATCAGCACAAGTGATCATGTATCCTCCATGTTCTTGTATAGCCATGCACTTATGCCGCATGATAACTATTAAGTAATGGCTACAATTTCTTAGAATATTTCTACATGTAAATAAATGTTTCGGATGCAAACCATCTGTTCAGTAGGATAAGATTGCTACAGTTATTTTCGAGGAACACACTTAACCGAATACTGTCTTGTTTTAAGTGTATACCAGTACTATGTGTAGAGCTTGGTGTGCTGCTAAAACATGCTTAAATGCTTACCCTTTTATGCTTATTATGGCTTCCAAACCAAATATTTATACTTAACTCTAGATCAAAATCCTTCTGTTGTTTTTGGAAGGAGGCTTACCAATAAATATAAAGTGCCTTAACTAGCTTTGTAATATCCTACTCTGAAATGTTTCATTCATCTGTCCCTCAAGATTTATGTCAAATTATTTTCTCTTTCCTAAGGTACTAGCATACTGTTTTGAGTGATCCTAAAACGTATTTAATTTTTTTAGGAGTTACAATATCGCTTTTCCAATTTCTTATCATCACTTTTTATGATGATTAGTATTTACTTATCATACAAGTAAGGTTAGGTAATACTCCCTCCGTCTCAAAATAAGTGTCCCTGATTTGGTACAACTTTAGTGCAAAGTTGTACTAAGTCAGCGACACTTATTTTGGGACGGAGGAAACACATTTGATTTATTCAATACATGTATGATCAACTAACTGATACAAAGTAGTGAAAATAAATCCAATGATGTAGCACATCGATCTCTAATTCTCCACAAGTCCAATGATCACTGTAGAAATATAATCATACTGGGCGAACCAGAAAACAAGAGTAGCAATTGTCTCGGACCATTAGGCCAAAGTCAACTCTAATATTTGTATAAACAATCATTTATTTCTTGCAAATATCCAGCGAATTGAACACTGTTTATCCAGGCCTTCAAATAGAGAGGCCTTACTTGGAATTTGCTGCCTAAATGGCACATAACTGACTCGTGCTTATTTGGAGGTCCTGCCAGTAATAAACCAGACCTGTTTTCAAGGTCCTGCTCAGCAATTATGAATCAAATCATTTGTGTTCTGTCATCTAGCTACTTTTTAAAATAAACCAATATGTTATTCCAAAGAATTATTGGCTTTGCATACATATGCTAATGCTGATACCAAGTATGCATTGCCTCATTAATAATAAATATGTACAAAGTTTAAAATACAAAACAAAGATCAACGAATGCCCGCTCTAGGAAATAAAGTCATAGTTAAATTACAGATTCTATTCTATCCAGATTCTTATCTTTTCCGCCTTGCCCTGTTTTGCCGAGTTGTTTTACGGTTTAGGCTTAAAAAAATTGAAAAGTATGCGTTGCCTCTGCTTAAGGAGTCTTAAAAGTGCTTGAGTGTCCAGGCAAGTTAGGAACTTATTGTGCACATTGTTTAGGACATCTTACAGGCCAGTTAAGACATGAGTGGAGAAATATTTAGTTGTAGCTTTGTACCATTTAATGTTTGATCTTTGAAATATAATGGATTTTGTTCTGATGAGTCATTTCTACCGGTTGTTGCGACAGGCACCAGAGCATTCACATCTGAAGGCTCACATCTTGGAAAACAAACTTTTTTTGAGAAGGTGCATCCCGAACTTGTATAGTTCAAATAACAAGATTTTTACCTCTGCTCCGTCTATTGTTTTAGCTGGTTCAAGTGAGGAACTTGTGATTATCAGTAACTGTTCATCAGGTAAGTGTAAGGAAACTTTTCATTTGGTGTACCACCCTGATATTGTCCATACTGATGAATATCTCTAGTTTATGCAGGCAATTGGATTGGACCATTGCTAGTCCACCTGTTTCGTCAAAGGTTTATTACTGATGGAATTGAAACTTTGGTCAGGATAGGTATCCCAGTTAACGCTGCTATCTCCTTGTGGTGGAACTGTTTGTTCTTTGGTCGGAACCTCATCTTATTCATTATAGGCTCATTCGGTTTGGAGGAAATCAAAACGTAGGAATTAGGAGTAGTATAGGAATTTGATAGGATGGCACTTGCCATCCTAAGGAATTGACTTGCCTCGTTCCTACGCGCAAAATAAGCTTTGAGTGAATGTGTAGTTTCCTCCAAAAACACAGGAAATGAATAGTATTCCTACGAAATTCCTGTTCCTACAAACCGAATGCATATATAGGAAATTTTCCTCCAGAATACTTGTTCCTATGTTTTTCCTACGAAAATCCTCCAAACCGAATGAGGCTACTTGTTGGAGGAAATTTTGCCGTCAAGCAAATGTTTCCCTTGCTTAGGATTCTTGTTATAATCTCATGTATCAACTAGCAATCCAGATGAGTAATCCAGAGTCGCAACATAGTTGGAACTTCTTTGCTCTAATTGATGATGGCTCCACCTGTGAGGCAATCTGCTGCAGAGAGGACCTGATGCCAAAACTTCCTGGAGAAAACACCCTTGTGAGCTGTGAGAAAGGATCGTAGAGCATGTTAAAAATCTTCTTCACCGTGCCCTGTTGAAGTTAATGACCGTGTTCTTATATCTGAACTCACACAGCGTGTGGTTTGTGTACGTGACAAGGAACTCAATGAGCTCATGGGACACTTTGGAAGGCTGGATATCCAGCAAATCTCCAAATGGCCATTCCTAATAATCTCATGGTTTGTGTACTAGTGCCTTCCCAACATTTCCCAGCCGCTTTGAATTAAAACACATTTTGAATCCGCAAATATTTTTGGAGCCTCCACCTTGTTCTTGCTTGTAGCTCCTGCAGCAAAAAGGGAAGTGAGAAACGCATTGCATTGTACCGTAACATGGAAAACATGCTAGAAAAAGATAAAACATCAACCAGCTATGTAAAAGGTGCTACACCAAAGGGTTTGCTGCCTAAAAACCATAGCAAAAACCATAGTGCCTCTGTGATACTTACAATTTTTAGACCATAGTATCAACACATTAAAAATAGTTGCATGGAACCATAGCAAACAATAACAAACACTAGCAACAACACAGAAAAAATAGGTTGCGCAACATAAACACTAGATGATTTCTGCACCTTTCCCCCATTTTAAACACTAGCAAACAAAAATACAGGTTGCTACAAAGTTTCTTTGAAGTCCTAGGGAACATACACAAAAAATCCACACCGCTGACTATCTACTCTTCTCTTCTCCTAGGAACAAGCAACAAAAAGACAAATCCACAAAACAACGCTAAAATATTGGAAAAGAAAATGAATGTTGTGTGACAAATAACAAAGTACATCAACTGCAAATTTTTAAAGCAAGCATGAACATGGTGTGTATAATCAACGCAAAGTTGAACCTATCAAACATAGTATTGCAACAATTTCCATTTTAGAACCCCTTATAAACATCATAAAATATTCCATCAAAATGAACCTATCATCACAGCACTACAACAAATTTCATTTTAAAACCCCCTATAACATCAGTGCAGCAATTTAGCCCCTATCAACACAGAAATGTAATTTTCCCAAACCTAACGCCAATCCAACGCTGGCATCCCTAGCATGAGCCAACTCAATCTCCACGAGAACTTAGCCCATTCTGAGGAACCATCGTCTCCCCCTGCCAAACGCCGGTGTGGGAACACCGACGATCTCCCCATGGCGACCCCCATCACGAGACCCAAGTGAATCGCACCTTCCGGGGGTGCCATTGGTCTTCGGACAGCTGAGATCCCTCTCGGGCATCGCTCCCGACTTCCCGTCATTGCCCTCTAGTTGTCCCTGCTCCTGTCTCTCCCTCTATTCGGAATAGACGCATAGTACCAATGAAATGGTTGCAACAAATCACTGAAACGAAAATACTGGGTAAAAGATTTGGTTGGTTTTCGGGCGACATGGCACAACATGAAGCTTCGAATCAAGATTGATCCAACGTCCCGCACGTGACTGGCATGCCGCGCGGCTGGTCGGCTGGACAAAATCATTTTCTTACTACCACACTCTACCCTATATTGGACCACATAGGAAGAGGATTTGTAGCACTCAGGTGCTCCACACCCCTATATGAGTATTTAATTAAAAAAACCCTAGGGAATTAAAAAAACCAACAATTTTGGGATATCAAAGCTAGGTGCCCAATCTACTCCCATGTTAAGTTTCATGAAAAAAAATACCAGGAAATGTATTATGGGTGAAAAATATGAAAAATTCCTACATATATAGAAAATTTGTCTGGAAGGATTTTAGTTCGGACTATATTTTCTTCACCATGGATACGTTTAGTAGTATTTTTTTAGGAAACTTCACACGGGAGTAGATTGGGCACCCAGATTTGATAACCCCAAATTCCAGATTTTTTAATTTTTTTCATATTTTTTGAATTTAATATTCATATAGGGGTGTGGAACATCCAGGAGCTCCTTTGTATTTCCCGGACCACATACTCCTATCTACTTCCTCTGTTCTTAAATAGAAGTCCTTTTTGAAATTCCAATATAGACTAAATACGGAGAAAAATAAGTGAATCTACACTCTAAAATATGTCCATATAGATCCATATATAGTCCATATTGAAATCTCTACAAAGATTTATATTTAGAAACAGGGGGAGTATACTCTACTGCCTTTTTTAGGGGTCTGAGGGGTATCTATACTGGACCTGGACCAGGCCCAGACCTAGGTTGCACGTAGGGCGGGCGGGCTGAAATGAGGCCCACTCAATCGACGCCCAAACGAAGGGAAGTTGAGCGGCGAAAAAAAAAACACGAAGGGAAGCGCAGCGCAGCGCCCCTCTCCTACCTCCACCGCTCAGAGCCCAGAACCCTCCTGCTCCTCCTCCGGCGGCCACAGCGGCGGGCGGCGGAGACGAGCACGTGGAGCTAAGTCGTCACGGCGCACTAGCCACCCCTGCGTCGGCAACTTCACCAGCCCCCACTAGCTCAACCTCGCCGTGGCGTACGCACCCGCACAACCCCTCTCTCCCCTCCCTCCCCCCGAATCCCCAGTCTAGGAGGGTTCAGCTCCCGCCCGGCTCCGCGTATTAATTCCTGCTACTCAGCTCGGCCTCGACCCTTCTGCGTTCGAATTCCCGGGGCCCTAGGGTTCTGCTCCCGGCTAGAGCCGGGTGCCTGATTCATTCCTCTTCGTCCAGTCGTTTTTTCTGATTCGCTTTCTGAGAGGATCTGAGGTTATGAGTGCAGGTGCACAGCATTCGATTCCTGAAAGTTCTTCTGCAGTCCGATTCCACCTTCCAGTCTGGTTCGGAGATACCTATACCTATATATATCGTACACACAATTGAGGTTAAGTATCCCCTGCGAAAATCAATGGAGAAAGCTTCTGTTTCGGATGATTCTTCAGATTCGAGCACTGATTGTGATTGGTCCCAGCTTCAGGCTGACCTGCTCCTCCAGATCTTTGGCACTCGAGATCCCTGATCTCTTCAGCTCAGGTGCGGTCTGTCGATCATGGCACCTCATTTATCTGGAGGCCCGCCGTCTCCGGCGGTGCTTGCCGAACCAGAGTCCCTGCCTTGTTTACTCATCCGGCGACCGTGACGCTAACACGGCCACCCTGCATAACATGTCCACCAACAAGCTTTACCACATCACTATATCGGAGCCTGCCTTCCGCACACGCCACGTCATGGGCTCCTCCTATGGCTGGCTCATCACCGCCGATGAGCGGTCGAATCTCATACTAGTCAACCCTGTAACCAGAGCTCAGATAGCTATGCCTCCCCCTGAAACCATGAACAATGTTAGACTGCGCTACACCGAAGACGGTGTGCTAGACGGATATGATGTTCTTTACATGGATCTGTTCTCTCGGGATTTTGACACTGAAATGGAGCCGTACCATCTTACACTTGAAGAAGCCCGCTTCTACCTCTATGCGAGGGTCGTTCTTTCTTGTGATCCCTCCCATGGAAACTGCACAGTTCTCGTAGTACAATTGCCAAAGGATCAACTCTCTTATACTAGGGTTGGGGACACCAAATGGACTTGGATTGATGCAAATCCAAATTGTTGGGCTTATCAACATATACTTTATAACAACAATGATGGTTTGTTTTATGGTGTTCGTGGTATGGGTGAGGTTGATTCTATTGATCTTAATGAACCTTCCGCTGAAGTTAAAGTTATTTTGAAGCCGATCATATCCTATCAAGCGCATAGTAGATATATTGTTCAAGCCCCATGGGGAGATTTTTTCCAGATATGGAGGCATGATAAATATAATAAGGAGAATGGAATAACAGAGCGGGTTGCAGACAAGTTTTATGTGTACAAGATTGATTTTGTTAAACAAAAGCTCGTTGAAACAAATAACATCCAAGATCACGCAATTTTCATTGCTTACAACAGCTCATTTATGCTTCCAGTGAAAGACTTTTCTACATTGATTCCCAACAGCATCTACCACACGGATGACTTGCTGGATTATATCTTCTGTCAAAGATCTAGTCTTAGGCAGGCTGTTGTCTTTAATATGAAAGATAGCAGTTTCATTGAGTTATCGCCCCCTAGTTCAGATTCAAGATTGAACTGGCCACCCTCGGTTTGGATTCAACCATCACTTACTTGAGGTTAGTGAAACTTACTAATGCAGAATATATATGTTATTTTATCTGCTTTATACTTTTTTGGGGTATCTATCCATGTTCTGTAGTTGGCCACTTAGACCTTTGTAATCGGCACAAGTGATCATGTCTCCCATCTTGTGTAGCCATGTACTTAGGCTGCATGATCAGTATTAAATAGATGTTTCGGATGTAAACCTATCCGTTCAGTAGGATAAGGTTGCTATGGTTGTTTTCAAGGAACACACGTAACTAAGTACTGTCTTGTTTAAAGTGTACTAATACAATGTGTAGAACTTGTAGTGTTGCTAAAACACACTTAAAATGCTTTTCCTTTTATGCTTATTATGGCTTCCAAACCAAATATTTATACCTAAATCTAGATCGAAATCCTTTTGTTGCTCTTGGATGGTTCGATACATGATACATCGACAATTAAGGAGGCTTACCAATAAATATTAAAGTGCCTCAACTAGCTTTGTTAATATCCTACTCCGAATTGTTTCATTCCTCTGTCCCTAAATCTTTATGTCAAATTATTATCTCTTTCCTAAGGTACCAGCATACTGTTTCGAGTGATCCTAAAACAGATTCTGAACTTTCGTTAGGCGTTACAATATCACTTTTCCAATTTATTATCATCACTGTTTATGATGGTTAGTATTACTTATCATGTAAGGTTAGGTCATGAATTTGTCCACGTGCCAGAACCATGACTAGGTTTCGAGATCTTATGGGTTTCAACTCTTGCCTACCCCTACTTGTCTGGGACTAAAACGCTTTGTTGTTGTTGTGTTCAATACATGTATGATCAACTAGCTGGTACGAAGTAATGTAAATAAATCCAATCATGTATTCATGTAGTACATCCATCTCCTATTCTCCATACAAATCCGATGATCACTGTAGAAATATAATCATATTGCGTGAACCCCCAAAACAAGAGTAGCAATTGTCTCGGACCATTAGCTCAAAGTCAACTCTAAATTTTGTAGACACAATCATTTATTCATTGTAAATAACTAATAATCATGTCTTTTGTGCTAGCAAAATATTGTACTACTAAATAGTTGTAACACGATGGTCGGAGCTAGTCATCATAACCGATGCTTTATTTTTTGTTTTTCAGATTATTCTTGCAAATATCTGACGAATGGAACACTGTTTATCAAGGCCTTCAAATATAGAGGCCCTACTTGGAATTAGCTGCCTAAATAGCACATAACTGACTCATGCCTATTTTAAGGTCCTGCCAGTAATAAACCAGCCTGTTTTGAAGGTCCTGCTCAGCAATTATGAAACGAATCATTTGTGTTCTATGTATTTTCATCTTGCTACTTTTTAAAAATGATCTAACATGTTATTCGAAAGAATTATTAGCTTTGCATGCCTAGATGCTGATACTCACTATGTGTTGTCTCTGCTTAAGGGCCTTAAAAGTGCTTGAGTGTCCTGGCAAGTTTGGAACTTATTGTGCACTTTGTTCAGGAGATATTACAGGCCAGTTAAGAAGACATGTCAATGGGAAAATATTCAGTTGTAGCTTTGTACCATTTTACTTTGAAATATAATGGATTTTGTTCTGAATTTCTGATGTGTCATTTCTACTGGTTGTTGCGACAGGCACCAGAGCATTCACATCTTGGAAAACAAACTTGTCTTGAGAAGGTGCATCCCTTGATCATCAGTTCATCACAACAGTTCAAATAACAAGATTAGTGCCTCTGCTGCGTCTATTGTTTTAGTTGGTTCAAGTGAGGAACCCGGGATATCAATAACTGTTCGTCAGGCAAGTGTAAGGAAACATTTCGTTTGGTGTACCACCCATGCCGATGAATATCTTTAATTTATGCAGACAGTTTGACCACTGCTAGTCCACTGTTTCAGCAAAGGTTTATTGCTGATGGAATTGAAACTTTGGTCAGGATAGGTATCCCAGTTAACGCTGCTAGCTCCTTGTGGTGGAACTGTTTGTTCTTTGGTCGGTACCTGACCTTGTTCATTATAGGTGCACTTGTTTTAGAAAATTTTACCGTCAAGCAAATGTTTCCCTTGCTTAGGATTCTTGTTATATTCTCATGTATCGACTCTTCCAAGATGAGTAATCCAGAGCCACGACATAGTTGGAACTTCTTTGCTCTTGTTGATGATGGCTTTTCTGCTTTGGAAAGCCTTATACTCAATCAATTCTTCCAGCAAGTATTTTGGCAGGAAAAACTATCTTTTCAGAATAATGGATATAGTCATTGGTGAAAAATACTCCCTCCATTTTTATATACAAGTCCACTATGAAATATACATTTTGCATCTATACAAGGCCACCAACAGTAATCGAGGCAAAGTTAATGATATTTTCTCGTACTAACAACTTGTTTAATACTTGTATGTATGCAGTCATAATGACAGTTAGCTACTTCCTCTACTCAGTTTCTTTGCCTGCATGCGGAGTATTAATGATCCCAGTAAACAAGAAGAAAAGTTGACTTGTAAAGCAGGCAATAAATTTTACATTGGTACCTGTAATCCGAGTTTGTGGCCTTGTATACAAAAATGGAGGGAGTAGATATATTGGGGATTCTGTTGGAGATGGACTGTCAACTGTTATGGCGTTTCCAAATGCGTTGGAGGGTGGGTTAGAGCATGCCTAGTACAACCTTCAAACCCTTAAAGCAGTTTTAAGGGTTGAGAAGTGCCAGTTTTTTTTGCACTTTTTAGGGTTGAAAAACATGGACAAAGACTAGAACCCTCAAACCCAACCCTTAAACTGCTTTAAGGGTTGGGTTTGAGGGTTCTAGTCTTTGCCTCAACCCCAACCTTTAAATCTATCATTTCACATATCACAATTTATGACTACAAGAACACAATAAACCTCAAACAAACTACCAAATGACAATCATTGATGCATGGTTTAATAGTTTACATCACAAAATCATCATCTTCCCCTTCTCATCGGCTCCATCAAGCATCTCCATAGGCGCCGGCGGAGTCGTCCACACCGCCATCGCCACAACTACTCATCGGAGTGTCACCTCGAAAAGTAGAGGACGCACCACGGAACATCCTCTTCCTCTCCGTGATGTCCTCCTTGTAGTCCTTCCACCATTGCAATTGGTCTTGATCCATGTCCTTCTTGGACATCATCATGTGCTCCTTCTCTTCCACCACGAGTTCTTTCCATACCTTTGCCTCTTTGAGCTTGATCATCCTCTCCTCCGAGTCGGCTTTGCGCTTTGCTTCTTCACGCTTTGCTTTGACTTGTGCAAGCTTGACCTCTTTCTTCTTCTCGGTGATAAGAAGCTTCGTCTCCAATGTCTTCGTTGTCAATTCCTCTCTTGCCTTCATCATGTGCTCCATCTTCTCCCTTAGGCTTGACGCCTCTCCTTCCATCTTCACCCTTAGCTTGCCCTTCTTGTTTCCCTCGGGCTTGCCCAAGTTCCTCTCCTCCTCATCTTCACTATCATCCATCCTAAGCATTGCTGACTTCTTGGCACTACGAGGGAAAACCTTATACACAGAAATTTAGCAGTAGTGCATGTCAAAAAAGAGCACTAGTGCTAAATAGCAGTAGCGCGTGTCCGTAAACCGCGCTACAGATACAATAGTAGCAGTAGCGCGTGCGCATGAAAAAGCGCTACCACTAATATCCCCTTTGCTAAACCGATAGGCTACGCATAGCAGTAGCGGTCTTGAGGAAAGCGCGCTACCGCTAGCACATAAGTAGCAGCGCGTTTCGCGCGGAGAGCGCTACTGCTAATGGAAATAAAATAAAATAAAAAACAAATAGAAAAGTAAATGAAAAAGAAAGAAATAGAAAAAGGAGAAAGGAAAAAATAAAATGTAGAGCAAAATAAATGAGAAAGCAGAAAAAAGGAGAAAGACGCAGCAGTAGCGTTTGTTCGTAAGAGGCGCTATAGCTAACGTAGCTGCAGCGCGTTTCCTAGACCCCTGCTGTAGAAACAGAAAAGGAAATAAGAAAGATAAGGAAATTACATAGCTATAGCAGTAGCGCGTTTTGTGAAACTCGCTATAGCTAACTTAGCTATAGCGCGTTTCGCGAAAAGCGCTACCGCTAAGTTTGACTTAACCAAAAAACCGTTTCCCCCCGGCCACCACTTCTCCCCCAAATCCCTCAACCCACTCCGCCGCCGTCTGCCCGATTCACCATCGCCCTACTTCGCCGCCGTCTCCTGCCGACGTCGACTCCCCCGGAGCCACCAGAGCCGCGCGCCATCGACACCACCGGAGCCACCCCCAACGCCACCAGAGCCGCGCGGCCTCATCAACACCACCGGAGCCGCAGTCGACGCCACCGGATCCACCCTCGCCACAACTTCCTCCCTCGCCGTCAGCGGAGACGCCCCCGCCTCCCTCGCCACCACTGCCTCCCGCTCCACCATCGGAGCCATCCTCTGTAAGCCCCCGCCCCTCCTCTCTCTCTATCTCTAAATTAGTTAGGTTAATTTAGTTAGGAAAAGAATTTAGTTAGGTTAATTTAGTTAGGTTAATTTGACAGAGATGCCCCTGCCTCCCTCGCCGTAGGAAAAAAAAATGCTTAACTAGGGCAGTAGGGTTAGGGTTGTAGTGTTTAATTACAAATGTTAGGAAAGTAAGGTTTAACTAGATGTTAACTAGGGTGGTAGGATTTAGTTTAGAGAAAAAATCAATATAAAAATATAAATTTCTATTAGTGCTGCAAGTCTAGATGCAAATTTGAAGTGGTCATGATATATGAAAAATCCTCAATTGTGTTTGCTCATTGATCATAATCGACATTGAAGTGGTTCGATTGTGCCCAAGTGGCCTTTTGTTGTTTCTAGGGAATGAAGCCGAGTGACCTATGTTTTGCCAGAATGTTGATTCATTTCCGTTCCGGAAAAATTCAGGTTCTCGATTTGTCCACTTTTTAGCAAAGGTCATGCCGAAATTTTCCGTTAATTTCGGCATGACTTGTGCTACAAACTAGGACATATCGAGTGCCCGGGATTTGCCGCACCGGGAAGGAGTCAACGTTCCTGCAAAACAATAGGCCTTTTTAATGTCATTATTCATTTTATTAGGTCTAGAATTAATTGACTAGATTTAATCGTAGGAAACATGGCTAGCAACGATGAAGGACAGGGTTCTGGTGATTGCGACGACATCTACCGGGCGGCAGACGAATTTTTTAGCCTTGCCGACATCGAGACTGGCGCTGAGACTCAGACCGGCATCGAGACTGAGACTGAGACCGGCGCTGAGACTCAGACCGGCATCGAGACCGGCGCTGAGACTGAGACCAGTTCTGTCTCGGGGAGCAGAGCCGGTGTACAACCGAAAGCAAAGAGGCAACGACCTCCTAACAAACTCAGGACTACTAGACTAGTGGTCACGGAGGTGGACGACGGCAATTTTGAGCCAAAGGCGCCCGAGGAAGCGCGTCGATGCTATGGCAATCAGATAGGCTGCATCGTACGGACAACCGCCACCATCAACGATGAGAAACTACAGAAGATAGAAAATATGAGGAGCTCCCTCCTAAAGAAGTTTCACCAGATATTCTTGTTCCCGGGCCGGAATGAGAAGGATTATAAAGATCCAGATGAGGACCCGGCAATGAAGAAGATAAACAAACACGCCATGACCAAGTTTAGCGACGCGTTGGCCGCCTGGAAAAATCGAGTGAAAGCAAAGATCATTGACAAGAAGGAACCCTACTCCGAGATTGTAAAGGATAATCCGACAATCACGGAAGAGCATTTTCAAATATTCAAGAAGGCTTGCGAGGCCGAAGCTGCCAAAAAAAGTCTAAGTACATGAAGGGGCTTCAAGAGAGGAACATTGGGAGCCACCACCTCGGAAGCCGTGGTTACGGCGGAAAGAGGTCCAAATGGGCCAAGGAGGACGCGGAAGCCGCGAGTCTAGGCATCCCAGACCCCTTGGCGGATTTCACCGTCCCGCAGGAGCGTGATGTCCTCAGGGCCCGACACCGTTGGGACCCAGTGAAGAAGGTTTACGAGACAAAATTGGTCATTACGGAGTTCATGAGACTGCTGGTAATTTTAGTTTCTGATCAATTCGACTGCACACATTAGTCATATTTGTAAACGATCCTTGTGCCTTTTGCAGAGAGAGCAGCACCGGATTGCGACCGAAAGCGACTCGCCGTCTGAGGCATTGGCGAGGCTCAAGTGGGACACTCCATTCAACCGGGTGTTGAACATATTGAAACGACAACCAGTGGATACTCGCCTGTTGTATGGACGCGTGCACGGTGTCGGAGACGGCGCCACGTGGAAGAAGTACTACCGCGAGACCACGGAGGAGAGAAAGGAAAGACGAAGGTTAACAGAAGAAAACATCGACAAGAAGGTTGAGATTGCGGTTGAGAAGAAATCATCTCAGATAGTCGCAAACAGCGGTAGCTGCCGCAAAACAGGTGGTTGCAGATTTGTCTACTTCCTTGGTGACGGGCGTTTTCACTTGGACAAGGCAACATCTAGAAAAAAATGCAGAGGACTTTCCCCTTGCTGACTTCTTCGGGAGCAGCTCGACTAGCGTTGCACCAGCACCTGCTCCTGCACCGGCTCCCGCACCGGACGTGCTCGGTGGTGCTTCGTCTTTGGCTGAGCTCGATGCCCTCACGGTATCTGTCACACCGGCCCCCTTCAATATAAATGTATAATCTCCCGTTTTCGTTGCCTTTCGGATGTCTCATGTCGCAGACTTTTCTTTGCAGGCCGACGAAACCTCGTGCACCATATTGTACACCATCAGCGACCAGAAGGTGGACATGGGGAAGGCAACGATAATGAGGCCGAAGGAACCATTGTTCCACAGCCGGCCGATCCCCCCGAACGTCTTCAAGGTTTCCGTGGCCAATGTCAAACCGGGCCACGAGAATTTGCCTCCTCCAGTACTAGCGGGGGATGACGACGAGACACCGCGGCGGCTTGGTGATTGCTGCAATGGGTGGGTCCTGTTGTGGCCAAAGAGTCTGCTTCGTCTGGAGGGGGCCGGGAGCACACCCACGAGCACGCAGCCTCAGCAAGGTATGAACATCAACACCCCACCTACCCAATTAGTGTCGGGTGTCGGGTTGGGTGATAGTGGACGGGGTAAGGAGGAGGCTCCATTAGTCGCTGATGATGTCACCATGGATGAGGATGAGGACGACGATGGTGCTAAACAGTATGTCTATACTGGCGCCTCCTCAGGGTTTGAACGTCATGAGTCGGTGCCTGAATTGCCGTCTCAACGTATTATGGACGACCTTCCGGTAGTGAAGAAGTCTAGGAAGAGAGCGAGGAAAGGCAAAAAAGCTAATTCTATGATCCAGCCGCCTCAGCAGCCTCGGCTTCAGGACCGTATAAATATTCCTGATGCGGATAAATGGCATATCCTTGGTCAACCAATCCTACCTGCAACAGCGCTACGGGCCAGATTTGGCGATCTAAGGAGACTTCATGACGATGTGTTGCGGGTAGAGAAATGCCTCATCGCCTCGAAAGATCCAGGATACCCACTCTACGTGGTTAACGTTCCGCGGCAAATGTCATACGTCGACAGCTTCCCCGCGGATAAGTTCTTCCTCCGATTCGATTACATATTCGACATGTTTCACGTGAAGAAGCTGGATTTTACGTTTGTCCGCCTTTATGCCTTGCACATGAACTACATCATCGGGGTTGAGCAGATATCTCATATATGTGTCTCTGACCCGTACTACATGCACGAGGGTTTCTTGGGAGTCTGCGCAAAGCACCGTGAATACGCGAGGGATTACATCGTCAGTTTCATGCTCGCCAATAAGGATAAGGAGGCGATTCTCGTGCCTTATCATCCCGTGTAAGTCATCCGCGCTGCTATCCTTCCTTCGATTTCAATCATTCATTTGTACGATGGAGGCTAATTAATTTGAGGTGTACTTATTTTGCGCAGCGGCGGGCGCGCCGTCCTCATCATCCTCTACCCCCGATTCTCCCATGCTCTTTACTTGGACTCGTCGAAGAACATTCACAAAAAGGATTACACCCACATCAAGGATGTTCTCGACAGTGCTATGTTTTACTACCAAGCAGGGGGTGGAGAGGTCAGGGACAAGAAGAGAAGGGGCGGCAGGGTTGCCTTCGGCCATAAGACCGACTTCTGCTGCATCCAGCAACCGAACGATTCTCTTAATGATGGATTCTATGTCCTACACCACATGCTGGAGTACAGACGGGATCACCAGAACCTTTGCATGTCACCTAGATCCGGCGATTCCTATATTCTGCAATGTGCAAAGGACATAGGAGATATCGAGGATCATCGACTTCGAGCTGAGTTCTATAACATCCAGCGCGAACTTGCCCAAATCATCATGAAGGAGGTCGTCGGAAAAACAGGGATGTTCTGCGGAGAAGGACAAATGTCGCGGGAAGACGTCCTAACATGGATAGCCTCTCAGCGTCTTGACATGAAGCCTTTCACTAAGCTCAAGGACTATCTCCCTGACTTGGATGGATGGAACGACATGTTGGAGTGATTGTCGATATATGACAATGTGTCCGTTTAGTCCATACTTTCTGTATGACAAAACTTTGAGTTATGCACGGTGAAATTTTATTTGTGATGTAATTAAACCGTCCTCCTCCTCGAGTAGCGAAAATCACTCTAGTTAGGGCATTTTGGGGTACGATGAACTTTGTTATTTATGCTTATGGTATGTTGTTTCTATTTTTGCCAAGTCTGTCTCTTTCTGTTGCTCAACTATATATGTTGCATATCATCGACTCATGTGACGATGCAGGTGCATAGATCATAGATGGCGAAGAAGTGCTACGCCAGGAGTATATATACGACAAGTGGCCGGAGTGTCAGGCCCCGGTGTGCCGGTTTCCGGTTTCCGAGCGACATGCAGTAGTTAGTTTAGGTTCACGCTAATGCGAGAGAGGGATACGAACTCATGTACTCAAAGTGATAGCTCTTCTCGCGTATATCATTGTTTAGATGGATGACGATGTATTTGCAAGTAATCGAGACTTGTATCGCTATTTTCGAGATGATGACGAGAGACCACTTTGTGTTGGATGATGATTATGATGATGACATGATTTAATGAGACTAATTGTATGTATATGCTATGATTACATTTTGTATGTGTATGATATGCTAAAGATTATTGTATAAAGCCTATTCAAATACAAAACAAATGTGCAGGGAAAAACTAATAAAACTAGTAGTAGCGAGGGGGGGGGAATTTAGCAGTAGCGCCGCCTTACCAGTAGCGCTTCCTAGTAAACAGCGCTGCAGATAATATCAGCAGCGCCCTTTTCTAAAGAGCGCTACAGCTATTTATGTATAGCAGTAGCGTGGGACAACATGCACTACTGCTATACGTTAGCTGTAGCGCCTTATTAGTAGCGCCGGTCCCCGCGCTACTAATAGGCCCAAAACCCGCGTTGCTGCTAGGCTTTTCCCTAGTAGTGTGGGTGCGGTCTCTTGATCCCTCAACTTCCACTTGTCAAAGGTTTAAAGAATTGCCCAAGCATACTTAAATGGGAATGGCTTGCCCTTGAAAGCAGCCATCTCCTTGTACCTCATGTCGGCAATTGTTTCCTATCAACCACACATAATCACATACACTAGTAGAAAAAGGGTCAAACGTGAAGCACATTAGTGCCGGTTTGTATTTGAGCCGGCACTAATGTATACATTAGTGCCGGTTCCAACGGCTAGCCGGGCCGCTTTCATTAGTACCGGTTCGTGGCGAACCTTTAGCACCGGTTTGTGCCACGAACCGGTACTAATGAGAGTGATGGCAGGATGTTGTCAGACTAGGGCCCCTCCAGCCCCTTTAGTACCGGTTCTTGGCATGAACCGATACTAAAGGTCGTCCTACATAAACCCTTCGTCCACCCGAGCTCGCTCCGTTCTTCCCCTTTCCCCTCTCCTCTCCGTTCTTCCCCTCTTCCTCTCGAGCTCATCACACATTTTGCCCAAAATTTGTTAAGATTTGAAGGCCCCCATCCATTCAAATGATCACAAAGGTTAGCAACTTTGTCCTTTCATCTCTCATTGCTAGATTAGCTCTTGCAATGCTTTATATAGTGATTAATTTGTGAGTTTAGTAATTTGGGAGGATATATATATATGTGCTAGTATTTGATTTATATGCAATTTGAGGTCAAAAATAACACTTAGTTTGCATATGTAGGTGTGGTTTACTTAGTGCCTTCTAAATCTCTGTCGTAACCACCGTCGATCGCCCGCACCGTCCCGTCGCCGGCACCACCTTGTGGTGAGCCTCTTGTTCATGAAATTTTATATAAAAATTGATGTTTGTGTGATTTGGATATATAGTTACTCGTATAATTATCTTACCCGTACGTTGTTTGTTATACATATAGTGCCATGGTTTTGATATCTGTCCCCGTCGGCCCTCGTCCTTGTTATGATTCGGATGTGGTATATATATTCTCTTTTAAAGCTAGTTGCATTTCGTGTTTATGACAAATTATGCCCATCAAGTTGACATAAATTTTTTTCTAGGAGGTATGTGAACCGGAAATTCCAACCGACCCTATTGTCGAGAGGTTAAATTTAGTTGAAAGAGAAAATGAGTACTTGAAAGAAAAATTGAAAAGAATTGAGGGGGAGAAGATGGAATTGGAGTTGCATGTTGCCGATGTCGTCGATGATCACAAGATCAAGATGGAGAAAATGCGCTTAAAGATTAGAAAGATTAGAAAATATGCCATCTATAGTGAGGCTTGGTATCATTATGCTGTTGGATCCATTGTTATCTTAGTTGCGATCTTGATCGTATTTGTTGTTGCATTTAAATGCTTTAGCTAGAGAGTTATTTGTTTGTTGCATTTAAGTGTTGTATGAACTTTATGTATGAACTTGTATTAATTTGGTCTATTCGGTGTTGTGTAATGAAGATGAGCCGGCAATGGATGTACGATGACCGATGCTCTCCCCAGTTCGTTGAGGGCATGCATACTTTTCTGCTTGCGGCTGAGGCAAACAAGCGGGCGGATGGTTTTATGCCTTGTCCATGTGCTCGCTGTAAGAATGGTCACAATTACTCTACATCAAGAACCATTCACGTCCACCTGTTTAAGTCCGGTTTCATGCCCCACTATAATGTTTGGACCAAGCACGGAGAAAGAGGGGTTATGATGGAAGACAATGAAGAAGAAGAGGACGACGACAGCTATCCTGGCCATGAGTTCCCTGAATACGATGATACAATAATGGGGGAAGAAGCTGAGCGGGTAATGCGGGAAGAAGCTGAGCCAGCAATGCGGGAAGAAGCTGAAGAAGAGGCATCAGATGAGCCTGTTGATGATCTAGGTCGGGCCATTGCCGATGCAAAGAGAAACTGCGCAAGTGATTTGGAGAAGAAGAAGTTGCAGCGCATGTTAGAGGATCACAAAAAATTGTTGTATCCGAATTGCGTAGGTGGCAAGAAAAAGCTGGGCACCACACTGGAATTGCTGCAATGGAAGGCAGAGAATGGTGTATCTGACAAGGGATTTGGAAAGTTGCTGGTAATGATAAAGGATATGCTTCCAAAGGACAACGAATTGCCCGAGAGTACGTACGAAGCAAAGAAGGTTGTCTGCCCTCTAGGGTTAGAGGTGCAGAAGATACATGCATGCCCTAATGATTGCATCCTCTACCGCGGTGAGTACGAGGATTTGAACGCTTGCCCGGTATGTGGTGCATTGCGCTATAAGATCAGCCGCGATGACCCTGGTGATGTCGAGGGCGAGCGCCCCAGGAAGAAGATTCCTGCCAAGGTGATGTGGTATGCTCCTATAATACCACAGTTGAAACGTTTGTTCCAAAACAAAGAGCATGCCAAGGCAATGCGATGGCACAGAGAAGACCGTAAGAAAGACGGAAAGTTGAGAGTACCCGCTGACGGGTCGCAGTGGAGAAAAACCGAAAGAAAGTACGGGAAGGAGTTTGCAGATGACGCAAGGAGCGTATGGTTTGGTCTAAGCGCAGATGGCATTAATCCTTTTGGGGAGCAGAGCAGCAACCATAGCACCTGGCCTGTGACTCTATGTTTGTATAACCTTCCTCCTTGGTTGTGCATGAAGCGGAAGTTCATTATGATGCCAGTGCTCATCCAAGGCCCTAAGCAACCCGGCAACGACATTGATGTGTACCTAAGGCCATTAGTTGAAGAACTCTTACAACTGTGGAATGGAACAGGTGTACGTGCGTGGGATGAGCACATGGGGGAAGAATTTGACCTAAAGGCGTTGCTATTCGTGACCATCAATGATTGGCCTGCTCTCAGTAACCTTTCAGGACAGACAAACAAGGGATACCGCGCATGCACGCACTGTTTGGACGATACCGACAGTATATATTTGGCTAATTGTAAGAAGAATGTGTACCTGGGACATCGTCGATTTCTTCCGAGCAGGCATCCCGTAAGAAAGAAAGGCAAGCATTTCAAAGGTGAGGCAGATCACCGGACGAAGCCTCGCCACCGTACTGGTGCTGATGTACATGATATGGTCAAGGATTTGAAGGTGGTCTTTGGAAAGGGTCCTGGTGGACAACCTGTTCCGAATGACGCTGACGGACGCGCACCCATGTGGAAGAAGAAATCTATATTTTGGGACCTGCCCTATTGGAAAGACCTAGAGGTCCGCTCCGCAATCGACGTGATGCACGTGACGAAGAATCTTTGTGTGACCCTGCTTGGCTTCTTGGGCGTGTATGGGAAGACAAAAGATACACCTGAGGCACGAGAGGACCAGCAACATATGCACGGAAAAGACGGCATACATCAGGGTCATGCAAGCTACGCTCTTACCAAAGAAGAGAAGGAAATCTTCTTTGAATGCCTGCTCAGTATTAAGGTACCGTCTGGCTTCTCGTCGAATATAAAGGGAATAATAAACATGGCAGAGAAAAAGTTCCAGAACCTAAAGTCTCATGACTGCCACGTGATTATGACGCAACTGCTTCCGGTTGCATTGAGGGGGCTTCTACCGGAAAACATTCGATTAGCCATTGTGAAGCTATGTGCATTTCTCAATGCAATCTCTCAGAAGGTAATCGATCCAGAAATCATACAAAGGTTAGAGAATGATTTGGTGCAATGTCTTGTCAGTTTCGAGTTGGTGTTCCCACCATCCTTCTTCAACATCATGACGCACGTCCTAGTTCACCTATGCGAAGAGATTAACGTTTTGGGTCATATATTTCTACAGAATATGTTCCTCTTTGAGAGGTTCATGGGAGTCTTAAAGAAATATGTTCATAACCGTGCTAGGCCAGAAGGAAGCATCTCCAAGGGCCGTCAAAATGAGGAGGTCATTGAGTTTTGTATTGACTTTATTCCTGACCTTAAGCCGATTGGTGTTCCTGAATTGCGGCATAAGGGCAGACTAGATGGAAAAGGCACGCTAGGAGGGGAACAAATAATATGTATGGACGGACATTCTCTCACTGAAGCACACTACACAGTTCTACAGAATTCCGCCTTGGTGGCTCCGTATATGGATGAACACAAGAATTTGCTACGCTCCAAACACCCGGAGCGGTCTGATGACTGGATTACATGTGAACAAACCAGGAGTTTCGCCAGCTGGTTGCAGACACGTACCATGCATGACATCTCTATTGAAGATGACATGTACTTGCTGTTCCAGTTACCATCTTCGAATATAATGACTTTCAAAGGGTACGAGATAAATGGTAATACATTTTACACGATCGCCCAAGATAAGAAGAGCACCAACCAAAATAGTGGTGTCCGCTTTGATGCAGAAACCAAGACGGGAAAGGAAACATATTATGGTTATATATAGGACATATGGGAACTTGACTATCGACGTGGTTTGAAGGTCCCTTTGTTTCGGTGCAAATGGGTCAATATGACACGAGGCGGGGTAACGGAAGACCCGCAGTACGGAATGACAACAGTGGATCTCAACAATCTTGCGTATGCAGACGAACCATTCGTCCTAGCCAATGATGTGGCACAGGTTTTCTATGTGAAGGACATGTCTACCAAGCCAAGAAAAAGAAAAGATAAGGAAGCGAATGCATCGTACGATGAGCCAAAGCGGCACATAGTTCTTTCTGGAAAGAGAAACATCGTGGGAGTGGATGACAAGACAGACAAGTCAGAAGATTATGAAAAGTTTGATGAAATTGCTCCATTCACAGTGAATATTTACCCGAGCATCCCGTTAAATGATGAAGATTTTCCATGGTTACGGCGCAAAGGGACACACGCGAAGAAAAAGTTTCACACCCAAAGATTTGGGATGTGATCGGCTTCACTATCATCACTTTCTTCTGTGTTTCACACCCAGAAGGGAATCTCTGTAATAGTTAGGGTAGTTAATTATATGTTTTGGCATTTGAAACGCGAAGAAATTTTATGTGCAAACAAATTCTTTCATGCCTTTACTGATTTTTAAAGTTAAGTTATTCACAAACTAGTGATTCACACTAATTTCAAATAATTCAAAATTTAAACTATTCAAATCTGAAAACTACGGGCACTAACAGAAAGTTTGTAATTTTTTGTACCTAAAGCAAAAATATTCACAAAGAAACTCTAAATACACAAAAAAACAACTCAAAAATAAATAAAGCAAAAAAAAAAGCCCGCCTACTAGGCCTGAGCGGCCTGCATACGACTAGAAACCCAACCTGTTGTTGGGCCAGGATGCAGGCCCGCAAAGGCCTAGTAGGCCCACAGGGCAGCACAGAACATGTAGGCCCAGTAGGCCTGCTTTGGAGAGGAGCTCGAGAGAGCTACCGCACGGGGGTTTATAAACCAGTGCGGTCGCCCCTCGGCTAGCGAGGTGGGACTAAACTTGCCGCACCGCAGCTGCGCCAGCGCACCCCCTTTAGTACCGGGTCGTGGCACCAACCGGTACTAAAGGGGGGGGGCCTTTAGTACCGGTTGGAGCCACCACCCGGTACTAAAGGGGGTCGCTTCCCACCGCTTGGCCTGGCCAAAACAGGCCTTTAGTACCGGTTGGTGGCTCCAACCGGTACTAAAGGCCCCTCCTATATAAACAACACTTACGAAAATTTCAGTTTCTCATCTGCTTCTTCTACTCTGCACCGTCGCCCGCCGCCCCCGTACGTCTCCATCCCTCGTCGCCGCCCCCGTCGCCGCCCCGTCCTCGTCGTCGCCGCCCCGTCGTCCCCGTCCCCGTCGTCCCCGTCGTCACCGCCGCCCCGTCCCGGCCCGTCCCGCGTCGTCCCCGTCCCCGTCGTCGCCGCCCTGTACGTCCCCGTCGTCGTCGCCGCCCCGGCCCATACGTCCCCGTCCCCGTTATCACCGCCCCGTCCCTGTCCCCGTCGTCGCCGCGCCCGTCGCCGTCCCCGTCGCCGCCCCCCCCTCGTCGCTGCCCCCCGTCGCCTCTCGCCTCGTCGGTGAGCGCGCACACACACACACACATTTTTTGTTTTTTAGTTATACAAATAGTTAGAAATTTTTCTGTTTTTTAGAAATTGTTAGAAATTTTTCTGTTTTTTAGAAATAGTTAGAATTGTTAGAATAGTTAGAAATGTTAGAATTGTTAGAATTGTTAGAAATTTTTCTGTTTTTTAGTTATAGAAATAGTTATAAAAAAGTTAGAATTGTTAGAATTTTTTTTCTGTTTTTTAGTTCTAGAAATAGTTATAAAAAAGTTAGAAATTTTTCTTTTTTTTAGTTCTAGAAATATTAGAAATGTTAGTTATATAGAAATGTTAGAAATTTTAGTTATCAAAATCCAATCATTAAAAAAATGTTACTTTTTGCGGGCATATAGCTAGTATTTGTTCTCGACGATGCTCAGCCCGCATCCTCGCCGTCGACCCATCCGCGACGACGTCCGACTGGCCCATGTCCGGGACTGGGCTCCGCCGGGCTGGCACTGGGAGGTGCTGCCTGGAGGGGCGCGCCGCTTGATGAGGAACCCGGCCCCGGGCCCCGTCGTCGACCATGATCTCATTTGGTGGCGTTCGCGTGGGCCAGTTTCGGTGCGGAGGGAGCCGGCCCCGCCGGAGGTGGTACGTCGCCGTGTCAGGGAGGAGGACGAGTACGTCCATCGCTACATGGTTGCGTTAGAGGGCGGCAGGTTCTCCAATACCTGGCAGTTTCTTCAGGGATCTCACATCAGCTATGATCCTGTGAGGGTTCCTTCTCTTTGGGTGTCCACTGCCCGCGCCGCAGGAACCGCGAGTGTCCTAGATTCTTCTGTAGCATTCGATCTTTATTAGCTACCTAGCCAGTGATGTACTCGATATATAATATTCAAGACGATGTATTCGAGATTATATATTATTCGAGACGATGTATTTGAGATTATATCTATTATTCGAGACGATGTATTCGAGATTATATCTATTATTCGAGACGATGTATTCGAGATTATATCTATTATTCGAGACGATGTATTCGAGATTATATCTATTATTTGAGACGATGTAATTTGAATACTAAATTGTTTTATATTTCTTTTGGCATAGTTAAATAAAAGCTATGGCAGACAATACCGACAGAGAGGGAGAACAGGCCATGTTCGATATAATACGCGGGCCAGATGATGATCAGAATGAAGAAGATTATGACGGCTCCGAATTTCTAAACAACACCGGAGAGGGTGATATGATATTCGATCGCGACGACCGAATTGATGAAGTCATGAACTACGATGATGACAACAACGGAGAGGTATATATATTTATATAAGCAGGCATCTGGTGATCATCACATGTTTTAAATGAGTTGAAGATATATTAACGAATCGATCTTTCTTCTTTCAGCCATCCGGATCGAGCAAATCTTCAGGCAATAGGACGAAACGAGGCCCGAACAAAAAGTTGAAGGAGCGCGTAAAGTATAATATCGAGGCAATCAAACCTAATGGTGAACCATTAGCGCCTAAGAAGATTGCAGACAAGTTCGTTCGTCAGTGCGGAGTTCTTGTGAAGGACCAACTCCCGATCTCCCTTCAAGAATGGAGAGAGCCAGCAAAGCCACGTCCAGATCTTACTTTTGTCGACGACAGACAAAAAAGTCTGCTTTGGGATACTCTCATGGAACATTTCACCCTATCAGATCATTTCACAGAAGCAGATGTGCAGAAAGTCAAGGACGCTGCTCTTAGGAAGATGGCGGTTGCATTCAAGAACCACAAGAATCGTGAATGGGACAAGTACGTCAAGGGAGGAAGGAAGACTCCAGTATTCGAGGGAACACTAGAGAATCAAAGTGCTCATTGGGACGATTTCGTGAAATTCAAGGATTCAGAATTAGCTAAGGAACGGTCGAGAATAAACAAGAAGAATGCCGAAAAAAGGATAAGTTCCATAAGCTGGGACCAAGTGGCTACGCGGTGGCAATGCCTAAGTGGGATAAGTCTGAGAAGAGATGGAGGATGCAGGTGTCACTCCGGTTACTAAGAGCTGGCCCCCCAGGTGTAGGACTTGGTTCTATGCGCAAGGGGGGCAGTTGGACCCGAAGACAGACAAAGTTTCGACGAAGTCATGTCTGAACGGAGCCGACGATAATATACTTGTTGCAATAGAAGAGGCTCGAACGGGGGTGTTCCAGCCCAACAGAGAGAACGACGAGCTTACGCGTGCCCTGGGAAATCCTGAACACCCGGGAAGAACACGAGGCAAGGGCGCTATTCCGTGGTATGAGGGGTTTTCGGACTGGAACGCCGACTACAGAACCCATGCGAGAAGGAAGATTGCGGAGGAGAAGCAGAGGAAGATGGAGGAGGAGAAGAGGAAGCTGGACTATGAACGCCTTCAAGGCCTAGAATCAGCGCACGCGGACTTGGTAGTCAAATTCCAGCGGCAGCAGGAGCAGATCGACTCACTTAGCTAGCAAAGGGGGTCTCAGCAGCTGCAGCAGCTAGCGGATGATCCAGCATTGGATACCACCGCCCCATCCACGCCGAGAAGCAGCATGGGTTCCGCCCCGTTTGACGCAATGCTGGATAGATACCCCGTGGATGACATCGCAGAGAACACTAACTGCGAGCTACACTTCAAAATTAAGAACATATCCTTGAAGGTGGCGGACGGCGTTGCTTATACAAATTCCCCCGATGCAACCTTCCATTGCAACCCGATTCCAGCAGGCTATGCTCGTGTCGTGGTTGATGAGGTGGTGGACCAATATTCGGGGCTAGAGCTTGACATTCCTGGAGGTGACGAGGAGCACACACTCGGAGATGCCAAACATCGTATCATCCTATGGAGAAAGGATTGCATCATCTTTCAAAGGCCACCGACACCGCGTCACCTGACTCCTCGTCGAAGTCCGCCACCGAGTCAGCAGACTCCCGCTCCTCCAAGTCCACCAACGCGTGAGGCCACTCCTCCTCCTCCAAGTCCGGCAAAGTGTCAGGCCACTCCTCCTCCAAGTCCGACACAGCGTCAGACGTCCACTCCTCTTCCAAGTCCGGCACAACCTCAGGCCACTCCTCCTCCAAGTCCGGCACAGCTTCAGGCCACTCCTCCTCGTCCAACTCAGCCCCATCAGCCGTCTCCGCCGTCTCAGCAATCGCAGAAGAGACACCCCGCAGCTATGGTGCGTAGCGGTATGAGTAGAGGTCATAGTACAGGAAGTACAGGCGGAGGCAAGCGATATAAATATGGTCCAAACCTCACTACTCCTCTTCCTGAGAGGGCTTACGACAGGACCGAGGAGCAAACCAATGCCATAGTGCGGGCAGAAGTCGACGCCCATTTTGGACCGAAACCGCCACCGCCGCCAAGGGAGAAAGTGCCTGTGGAAGTAGTTGACCACTTCATTCGTATGACTCAACCACCAGCTCCTAAGCCTGTTGACACAGACTATGAGCGCCACATCAGGAAGTTACATCGACAACGTCTACAGAAGGAGGCGAGCTCGAGCTCGAGCAAACAACAAGCAGCTGTCAAAAAATGCGGGAAAACCGTTGCGCAGCTGGGAGAACATGCGGCGCAATCGATCCCCCCGCTTGTTGTGCCGCCAACAACACGTGACAGTACGCACGCCCAATATTATTGTGGGCAAACAGTTTACGTTCCCGAGGTGGGCGATGTGGTAATAACCCAGGAGCATATAATGCAGGCTGAAACTCTCAACATCACTGTTGGACAACTCCTCGAGATCGAGGACATGCCTGTGCTTACAGAGGAGGAAATAAAACGGAAATATGCCCGGGGCCAACCTTTGGTCAAGCCAGAAGAGGTCAAGAAGCTCCCAACGAAAATGTATGAATTGCATCAATGGTACATGGACATTACCAAGAGATCCGATCGAGAGTCCCTCATGGTGCAAGTCAAGAAGGATCATTACTACCATGAGAAACCTGTGACCGTTGAGTATTCTGAACTGTTTTAGTTATACAATCAAGACGCACTCGACAAATCTATCGTCAGTTGCTATTGTCTGTAAGTGATTTCTTTCTGTAATTTAAGTCTCAAGCTAGCTGTAGTGATCCTTTTGATCAATCATTACCTGTAATTATCCTCACTATATTCTTTTCTGTGGTATTATGCAGGATGAAGATGTATGAAATGAGAAAAGGTGGACGCTATGGCATTGGGTTCATTGACCCAAACACCGTTAATGAATACACATGGAAAATAAACAAGCATCATGAAAAGCAGGTAGAGGACAGCATGCTAGAGTTCTTGAAGCGCCTCAAATACAATGAAGATATACTACTTCCTTACAACTTCCAGTGAGTCACACTTTCTTGTACTACAAATTCTCTGTTTTTGCCTACTAGCTAGCTACATGTTTTTGCTTACATATGCCCGCTTAATTAAGACATGCAAACGTGTGTGCATGCAGATTTCACTGGATCTTGTGTATCATTAAAGTTGACGCCGGAACAGTTCAAATACTGGACTCACTACTCAAAGCAAATAGTGACTATAACATCTTGTTTGGGATAGTCAATAGGTAATTTCAATCATTATTAACTATATATCTCGGCCTATTTAGTTTGTCATTTCATGATATGAACTATTTAATAACCCCTTTATTCATTTTCTTTGTGGGCGGGCAGGGCTTGGGCAAGGTTCATCAGCATCACGGAAGGCAAATGGAAACGACAGCTGAAATGGTTTCGACCCAAGGTAAGTAATTAAGTAGTACTAGCTAGCTAGCTAGCTAGCTGCCATCTCTTTAATTATCATGCTTGATTAATTATTATCTGATCAAATTAAATTCCATTCTCGTAATAAAGGCCCTAAAGCAGGCGCAGGGGACTGATCTGTGTGCATTCTGTGTTTGCGAGAACATTCGCATGATGGCGTCCGAAAGGAGCAGATCTCAAAGACAGGAATGGGTACGCTTGTCAGAACACTATTCACAATTTTTACACCATTATCGATATCTAGTCACACAACTAATACACATGCATATTGATCTCCTTCTTAACAGTTCAAAGAGGTGCGGGACAAGCTCCTAGAAACGGAGCGCGTAGAAGCACTTCAAGAGGTAATAGCGGGATTTTTGCTCGACCAGGTCATAAATCCGAAGGGAGAATACTATTACCCGCTACCGCCCCCATCGACCAGGTCATGAACCACTTCCAATTGTCATCGTGCTCCGAAGGCACCAATTAGGCTAATGCCACTGGCTCTGAAGGCAACATGCATATGTAGGAGAAATTGTATATAGCTATACATGTGTGTATGTGTGAATTAATATGGTGGTTTGTGAGACATTGATGATATATATATGATTGGTTCTACTAGAAATTATATTTCTATATATATACATAACGTGTACAATGTGTAGTATCGTAAAATACCAGCAAACGAAAAAGAATTAAAATGGAAAACACAAAATTAAATGAAAAAGAAATCATAAAATCAAAAACCCCCCAAACATTTTAGTACCGGTTGGTGTTACCAACCGGTACTAAAGGGCTCCCGGCCCCCGGAGCTGGCTCGTGCCACGTGGTTGCCCTTTAGCACCGGTTCGTGCTGAACCGGTACTAAAGGGGGGGCCTTTAGTGACCACACTTTAGTGCCGGTTATGAAACCGGCACTAAAGGGCCTTACGAACCGGTGCTATTGCCTGGTTCTGCACTAGTGATAAGAACCCACCAATAGCATAGTACACACACATAATCAAAATAGTGAAGAGATATGTACTCACATAGTCACTCTCCACGGCTCCACTAGGTGGTGCATCCCTCACTTGGTCCATGGCCGCACTCCAACGAGCACAAGCGGGCTTCATCAACTCCCACCGGCCTTGAAGCGACCGGTAAGTGCGAGAGATGAACCCACTATTCTTCGGCTTGATCCTTTGCCAATACCGTTTACCGGTTTGATCGGTGCCGGTGCTTGCATCCATCCCCACAGCTGCCCAAGCACGAACCAAGAGGATATCTTCCGCCTCGGTGTAGTTTGTCGACCGCGCGTGTGGGCGGGAAGCGGCGGTGAATGCCTCCTTCCCTATCTCGGCCACCTCCTCCTCGTCATCCCCTTCATCCTCCTCATCTTCCTCCAAGTCGTCACCAACCCTAAAGGGGTCTAGAGGCGGAGCTCTGAGGTCCACCTCCGTGTTTTGGAGGAGGTGCAAGAACGAGGATGGGGTTGCCATTTTCTTGAACACCTCATGCGCGGCGGGAGGAGGTTCGGCGACGGCGGCGGGCGGGGCCGCGGGCTTCTTCCACGCCGCGGGCTTCTTCCGCCGCTTGTTCATGGCCGGGGATGAACCGGCGACCTTGGAGGCCGCCCCTCGCGGCCCATGAGAGGCCGCCTTCGGCCGACTCTTCTTGGGGGCGGGCGCGGGGGAGGCGGGGCGAGGCCCGCCCGCCACCGCTTGGCCCCGACGTGGGTCACCGCCACCACGTCGGCCACGGTCGGGGCAGGGGCGGGGGCGGGGGCGAGGCTCGAGTCGGGCGGGGCGGGCACGGCAGCGGGCGGGGGCGGAGGCCTCCATGGCCAGCACGGGGCGAGGTGGCGGGAGGAGCCGGGAAGGTGGGATGAAACTTCCCTCCCGCGCGAGAGGAAAGAGGAGTGTGGGTTGGGGGGAGTTTTTCCTCTCAACCCTCACTTCTACAGGTTAGGAAACAATTTGAGGATTGGACCTCTAATTTTTTTTACGGGTTTAAGGGTTTAGAGGTTCTAGTCTACGGTTTTTTCCGACGAAAACAGTAAAAAACAGTTATTTTTAGAGGTTTGAGGGTTTGAGGACTCTACTAGACTTGCTCTTAGGATAGTTAGCGAACGGGCTCCCTTGAACGTGCTGGTGCCGGCGCGTTCAGCTGCGGTTTAGGCTCTCGAACCAGGACTGGAAGTCTCATCCGGCTGTGAGACGATCTGCTGCAGAGAGGACCTAATGCAAAACCTGCCTGGAGTAAGGCTGGGCTTGGAATAGATGTGATTGAATACAGGTGTAATTAATTTACGGGTGCAACTTACTGGCCAAGAGCTATTTTCGGCTGGATAAAGAGACGGACGGGGGGAGGTCTGTAAGAGCATCTCTAGCCGTTGGCCCCCCAGGGGACGCCTAAAATCGCCCCCTCGGGGTGAGCCGGCGCAAAAACTCGGCCCCAGCCACCGGTCCTAGGGTCGTCCCCAGGCGTGTTTAAAAAAATTTAAATATATAGCAAAGTTTAAAGTTCGGCGAAGTTCGGCATATATTACATTTAAAAAGCGGGTTTTTATTACATATATAATTGAAAAAAGAACCGGCTAAAAGCGGAGTAGTTGTCATCGTCGCCGCCGCCGCCGTCGTCGTCTGGCTTTTCCTGCTTGACGCGGCCGTCCCTGGTGGACCCCTGACCGGAGTCGCCTATGCGGGCTGGTGGCGGCGGCGCGGCGGTGGCGTCGCTGTCCTCGATGACGACGATTCCTCCCTCGTCGCGGCCCCGGCGGCGTTGCGCGAATCACCGCAGGGCGGCGCACTGGCGCTCCCTCACCATCTTCAGGGAGTCCGCGCGCGCCCATTCTAGGGCCGCGTCGTCGTCGAGCTCGACGTCGGCGCCGTGCTCCGTCTTCACCGCGGGGAGGCCCGGCTCTGTCTTCACCGGCGCCAGGTCCGGCTCCGTCTTGGGCTTGACGAAGCACGGAGGAGCCGACGAGGGGGCGCGCCGGCCGCCCTCATTGATGACGATGCCGGCGCTGCGAGTACGCTGGCCGAGCGGCGTCTCCGCCGCGGGCTCGGCCTTGACGCCGAGCAGCGCCGGAGCGCCGGACGAGTGTGAGGAAGAGCGGGAGGAGGAGGAAGAAGAGGAGGCGCCGAACCTCCTGGGCAACCATTGCCCGTCGCGTCGGCGGTGAGCCGTGGCCGTGGCGGCCGCCCGCGTCGGGGGGTATGCCAACGGCGGGTCGTTGCCGCCCTCGAGGTACGTCAGAACGCCCTTGAGGGTGCAGCCTGGGACACCCCACCACATGTGGCGTCCCTCGTTGTTCTTCAGTCCGCCCACCACCGGCGCGCCGTTGGTGGACGCAATTCTCTGCTATTCCCGGCGCTGGAAGTACGCCGTCCACGCCGCTATGTTGTCGGCGGCGTACTCGGGGAGGGCGAGCTGGGCGTCGGTGAGGGAGGCGCGCACGAGTCGACCTCGTCGGCGAAGTAGTCCGGTTTCGCCACGGCGTCGAGCAACGGGGGAATGGGCACTCCCCCGTTGTTGAGTCTTCACCCCGTTGGCCCCCCGCGCATGTCCGGCGGCGTCGGGATGTTTGCCTGGAACAGGAGCCAAGACTCCTGTTCGCGGAGCGATCGGCGGCGGAAGCCGTTGGCCGCGGCCTCATCGCCGGGGAATCGCTCGGCCATCGGGAGAGGGAGGGAGGGAGAGAGAGGGCTCGGCGGCGGCGCTCGGGAGAAGGAGGGCTCGGCGGCGGCGCTCGGAAGAAGTAGAGGGTGGGCTAGGGCTGGTGTGGGCTGGTGTAGCCAGAGGTGAGGGAGACCACCAGCTTATATAGCGGCGCCGCCCCGTGTGTACGCGTGCGAGGGAGGGGAGGCGTCGGCGCGCTGCCCCGTGAACGCGCCGCCCGTGAGGAATCACTGGTAAGGCTGACCGGCGGCAGTCTTGCCATTGATTCTCCGCGGGAAACCGAGGTGTTGGGGAAGAAGATGCGTGGTGTCGCTGACGCGGCGGGCCCGCGGCTCTTTCGCGTCAAAACCGCTCGCCCCGACGCCCCAGCGCGCCGGGTTCGGCCTGGGTCCGCCAGCGCTAAATTCGGCTCAGGCCGGCGAAAATCGGGCTCCTAAAAACGCGACTGGATCGATTTTTCAGCGCCGGCATGAAAAAAAATGTTTAGAGAGGCGCGGCTGAAGATGCTCTAAGTTTTATGCAGAGGTACAGGGCTATAGGCCATGCCGCTCTTGCCTGTATGCGGTTGTCACAGCTATCTGGTTGGAGTCGCACCAGGCCCCCAACCGACGTTCGTTTAGCGAACGGTCAGTTTAGAATTTTGAATTTGGAATCTTGCATTTAAGGCGTTATTATTGCCTGGCATGTACACGTGCCATACGCCATTCGCGTACATCCAGATAGAAACAATTTGTTTGAGTGAGGACCATTTTTTTGAGTCGAGGGAGCATTTTGTTAGAAACAATTGAGTCGAGATTTGAACGTAACTTCAACCATTGCACAACAACACATCCAATCAGAAATGGACTAGATTTATTTCTAGGCTCGATCCAAAGGCAAGCCAACACACAACACTCAACATACAGACACAGTCTCTGACCTCTACCCAGAAGTTCATAACATCGAAACAGCAGCTATCACAGCATCAGGAACAGCAGCGTCATGAGGTCACCATCCGTTCACCAGCACATCATCGCTCAGCGGGCGGGGTACACGAACCGCCTGAGGACTCGCATCAACTCGTCGGCCGCCTCGCCGAACGGCTGAAGGACGGAGAAGCCATGCTGCTGCCCCTCGAACTCGACAAGCTCCACGTCCTTCCCCATGTCCTTGAGCCTCGCCGCGTAACCCAGCGAGCGATCACGGAGCACGTCGCCCAACGGCGCCACGACGAGAGCCGGCGGGAGCTCCACCGGCGCGAGGTTGGGGCTCTCCGGCCCGAACGGATTCGCCACCGGGTGGTCCCTGCTCGCCCCAACCGGAAGCGACATGTGCCAGAGCTGGTCGGACAGCTCCAGCGGCAGGAACACGTCCGCCGGCGGGTCTGTCTCCGCAGCCGTGCGCTCGGCGCCGGTGAAGAAGGCAGAGAGGAGTACGTACCCGACGACGCGCACGGGGCTGACCGCGAGGCGCGCCGAGCCGACCTGGACGATGAGGTGGTGGGACAAGTTGGCGCCCGCGGAGACGCCGGAGAGGAACGTCCGGGCGAAGCAGGCCGACTCCGCGAGCCACGGGTCGGCGCCGGCGCCGAGCTCGGCCTGGCCGCGCAGCCAGGAGAGGAAAGCCGCGCCGTCGTCGATGGCGGCGGGGAGGCGGTGCTCGGGGGCGAGGCGGTACTGCACGGACAGCACGACGGCCGGGAGCTCGGCGGCGGCGCGGAGGCAGAACGCGTGGAAGGTCGGCTGGGCGAAGGAGCCGAGGCAGTAGCCGCCGCCGTGGAAGTACACCAGCACCGGGAGCTTGTCGCCGCCGGCCACCACCGAAGTCGGCCTGTAGACGCGGACGCGGAGGCCGTGCGCCGCGTGGTACACCACGTCCTTCCATTCCACGCCGGGGACGTCCGGGAAGGGCTCCTTTGGGCCGAGGACGGACTCGTCGCCGCGGACGACGGAGCCGTCACTCAGGATCTGGACGAGGCCGAGGAGATCCTCCACGACGTGCGGTGCCGTGTCGCCGGCCATGGTGCGGTACGAATACGATGGATGGTTGGCTTGAGCTTTGAGGACACGGTGATTGGTGAGAGTTATAGTGGAGCCATCCAAGTCGGTTAGAGAAAGATCCAAAGCGAGGTTACGTCAGGTCAAATGTCACCCTCGATAATTTGAATCTCACTTTGAATCTCGGTGTGGCGCGGGATTCAAAGCGCGTCGGATAGAATACTACTGAGTCCTCTTCAATGCCGTGGGAAGAAAGGTAGACTAGCTCCGGCGGAAAAAAATAGGCGGCTGCTAGGGATCATCCGGATGATTTCTTAGGCTAACCATACTGAAGAGTAACTTAGACTAGTAAGATATACTCTCTCCGTCCGTGAATAAGTGTACGTCTACCTTTTGTCTTAAGTCAAAGCTTTTAAATTTTGACCAATTTTATAAAAAAGAGTAGTGACATATATGATATCTAATTGGTATATTATGAAAGTACATTTCAAAGCGGATCCAGTGATAGTACTAATTTAGTGCCATAAATGCTGCTATTTTTTCCTATAAAGTTCGTCAAAACTGTAAAACTTTGATTTAGGATAAAAGCTAAAATTACACTTATTCACGGATGGAGGGATTATATCATAGATTAATATCATAGGTGGTCTATGTTACTACCTCTATAGTTACTACCTTAATATCATAGATTAATATCATATGTGGTCTCATTTATTGCCATGCATGACACATAGTAGCACCATATTTATTATGTTATGGTATCTACCTACTCCCTCCTTCCATCTATATATGGCCTAATGCGTTTTTTAAGACCGCATTTGACTATTGACAAGATTAATAGTACATGACATGCACTATGTGAAAATTATACCGTTGAAAGCTCCTTTCACACATGAATTTAACGGTGTGCTTTGTGTAAGTTGCATGTCATATATTATTGCTCTAATATTTGGTCAAAGTTAGCCTCGAAAAACACATTAGGCCCTATATAGATGGAAGGAGGGAGTATGTTACTATAAACATCTCTCTCTTCTTTAATTGTCTGCCACATAAGCATGTTTGCGAGTCCCAAGTACATGATACTACTTATGTTACCCCCATTATGGCCAACCTTAGGCCCTTCCGAGTGCTCCATCATGGACATGTGCTAAGCATGCCACATAAGCGGAAAAATGACATGGCACAATATTTAAGGAGGGGGGAGAGTAGTTTGATGACCCAGGAAGAACCAATGACAAGCGCGAGAACCTAGGCAAACTACTTAAATGAAACAATTTGACCAATACACGAAAGACTTTAGGTGCTAACTCATTAAATAAAGTGTGCTTAGCAACAACAAGGTAAGCACCTATGCATTGGGGTGTTGAGTTGCTAAGGTATTTAATGCACTTAGCACCTCATCTAAGCACCTTTGCATTGAAAGAGGTCTTAGACTAGTCACAGTGGGGAGTAACTTAGAGTAGTAACATGCATATGTTACTAGTCTATGTTACTACCTTCACGGTGGGTAGTAACATATGTGTTGTGTCACGCATCACTTCATTTATTAGGTTGTAGACTCATCTTTTCTTGATATGGGTGATGTTATTGTAACCACTCCCTCCGTCTAGGTGAGTAAATCATCTTAGGTTGTGCACCGCGACCAAGACGAAGGGAAAAATGAGAGAACTTAATGTACTTTTGCTAATTAATAGCATTGCATGCAATAACCTAACTACTGCATGTCATGTTTGGTAGTCTCAACTCATTTAAAGCATGCACGACCCACATCTCTTATTGGTTGATATGTCACGAAACAAGAAACGAGGAGTGAGTTAATGTACCATGCCTAAGTGTTTTGGGATTATATGGTTTTCGTAAGGTGACTTACACACCTAGACGGAAGGAGTAGCTATGTTACCACATGTCTCTCTTTCTTTATTAATTACATGCCACATCATCTATTTTGTCTAGATAAGTGTGATGTTACCATCTATGTTACTCCCACTATGGGTAGTCTTAGAGAAATCACCCCCTAGCTAGTCGTCCGATCTGACACTAGATGACGTCGATCGCAGCAGCACAACCTGAGTCTTCCTCCAATCCTCCTCCGATTCCATCCACGCGCATCAGAAAATTACATCGCGCCTCCTCTGAAAACGATGCAGAGAAACACAGCACCCCCACTCATGGCACCCTGCGCTAGCGACCTCGCGACACCGGAGCCACCGGCGACCGCTGCACCGCACCTCCAAAGAGCCCTTGGCGACGGCTGCATCGCAGCTCGAAAGAGCCGCCGGCAAACTGCTACATGGCGGCACTGGGTGCTGCTCCATGGCAACACTGAGCGCGGAAAAAACCTTCGTTGCAGCACCGACGACGCTCCAGCAAAGCTTCATTGTAGCTCCGGCAAAGCTTCATGGACGCCCCGGCGAAGCTTCATTGCAGCATCGCCTGATGCAACGCAACTCTGTTGACGGCCATGGCAGCAAATCGCAGCTCTCTCCTGCTACAACTCAGTTTCGTCGTCACCGTGTAGCAGCATCGCCTGCTGCAGCGCTGCTCTGCCGCCGACCATGGCAGCGGCTCGTAACTCCTCCTGCTCCAAAGCAGCTCCGTCGTTGGCATGGCAGCAGCCTCGTCGTGCATCGCCTGCTGCATGATGACCCACAAGTATAGGGGATCTATCGTAGCCCTTTCGATAAGTAAGAGTGTCGAACCCAATGAGGAGCAGAAGGAAACGATAAGCGGTTTCCAGCAAGGTATTCTCTGCAAGTACTGAAATAAGTGGTAACATATAGTTTTGTGATAAGATAATTTGTAACGAGCAACAAGTAACAAAAGTAAATAAGGTGCAGCAAGGTGGCCCAATCCTTTCTATAGCAAAGGACAAGCCTGGACAAACTCTTATATGATGTAAAGCGCTCCCGAGGACACATGAGAATATCGTCAAGCAAGTTTTCATCACATTCATATGATTCGCGTTCGGTACTTTGACAATTTGGTATGTGGGTGGACCGGTGCTTGGGTACTGCCCTTACTTGGACAAGCATCCCACTTATGATCAACCTCTATTGCAAACATCCACAACTACAACAAAAGTATTAAGGTAAACCTAACCATAGCATGAAACATATGGATCCAAATCAGCCCCTTACGAAGCAACGCATAAACTAGGGTTTAAGCTTCTGTCACTCTAGCAACCCATCATCTACTTATTACTTCCCAATGCCTTCCTCTAGGCCCAAATAATGGTGAAGTGTCATGTAGTCGACGTTCACATAACATCACTAGAGGAGAGACAACATACATCTCATCAAAATATCGAACGAATACCAAATTCACATGACTACTAATAGCAAGACTTCTCCCATGTCCTCAGGAACAAAAGTAACTACTCACAAAGCATAAACATGTTCATAATGAGAGGGGTATTAATATGCATATAGGATCTGAACATATGATCTTCCACCAATTGAACCAACTAGCATCAACTACAAGGAGTAATTAACACTACTAGCAACCTACTAGCACCAATCCCGGACTTGGAGACAAGAATTGGATACAAGAGATGAACTAGGGTTTTGAGATGAGATGGTGCTGATGAAGATGTTGATGGAGATTGCCCTCTCCCGATGAGAGGAGCGTTGGTGATGACGATGGCGGTGGTTTCCCCCTCCGGGAGGGAAGTTTCCCCAGCAGAACAGCTCCGCCAGAGCCCTAGATTGGTTCCGCCAAGGTTCTGCCTCGTGGCGGCGGAGTTTCGTCCGAGAAGATGGCTTATGATTTTTTCCCATCGAAAGACTCCATATAGCAGAAGATGGCCACCGGAGGGCCACCAGGGTGTAACGCCCCAAGACCGTTGCGCTAGGTGTCTTCCAGTTATTCGTTGTCTTTGCCATGTCTTTCGCTTGGGTGTTGCATCTTGTCATGTCATCATGTGCATTGCATCATGTCATAAATCTTTTGCATCTCAACTAAATAATTTGTATGGATCTTTGATCCATTTAAATCGAGGGAATTCACATGGTGATTCTCTTTATAACATATTCCTCCCGATATTAGGGAGCTATATTAAATATTCCATTTTCGGAATCACCTATAACACACTTGCAATAATCACATGCCTTTTTCCCGCTTCAAGTTTGGTCCTCAAACTTTGCCCATAATTTCTTTCATCACTTCCCCGAGCTCCACCTAAATTCTCAACATTTCTGGGCACTTCAAAACCCTAGCCCTAGTTCAAACCATTTGATTAAATTCAAATGAGTTTAAATTCATATCTTCCGATCTTGCCACTTCTAATTTTCTCGGACCATGCATATTTTTGTGAGTTCGGGAAGATTATCCCCATGCTCAAAATCCTTCCCTAACCCTCTCTTTCTTTTCCTCTCTCTTATTTCTTTGCTGTTAAAGGTTTAAGTTTTTTTTAAAGAGAGAGGGAGGAGAGAGTCCAGGCCATCAGCCCCGTAGGCCCATGGGCACCACAGCCCACCAGCTCCATAACCCTAGCTGCCCCGATCCCCTCTGCTCGATCCACATCGCTCCCTCTCGTTCATGTCCACCACCGCCACTCTCACCACGCACACAACCCGATCCCCCAACTCTCCCCCGCAACCTCCTTCTTCCAGGACCAGCGCCCTCCTCTCCTCTCTGCGATCCCCATCTTCCATGTGCGCCGCCGCCAGTCTCAACCAGCGCCCCCATCCCAGCACCACACGCCCGTCTCTCCAGCGACGTCATGCTCGCAGAAAGGAGCGAGAGCTCCTCGCTCTCAACGCCCATGGCTGCCACGCGCGAGTCCCACCTGCGCCTCGCCCCGCCTTCG
Organism: Triticum urartu; assembly: GCF_056163025.1. Classification (NCBI taxonomy): domain Eukaryota; kingdom Viridiplantae; phylum Streptophyta; class Magnoliopsida; order Poales; family Poaceae; genus Triticum; species Triticum urartu. The sequence continues at coordinate 105,050,131 of NC_141875.1, read as the reverse complement.
TTCGGCTCCCTCGCCGGAGGCCGCCGTCGCAGCCTTGCTGGACTTCGGCGACCCGGAGCGCGGCGCCTCCGCCCTTACCATGGGAACCGGGAGTTCGTCCCCGCCTTGGCCGGTTCACAGCCCCGGCCGACCCCACCTCCTGATGTGGAGCAGCTTCCCGCGACCTCCTCTGCCACAACTCCGGATGGACCGACTCAGTTCCCGCCGCCTCGCCAAGTCCATGGGGCCGCCTCCTTGTGCTCCTTCACCCCGCCTAGTCGTCCGATGACCGGCGTCGTCTCCAGCGCCCACGGGTCCTGTACCATGCTCCTCTCCACACGCGCATGCACCCTTGCTTTGCTCCTACAGACACGCAGCCGCCCATTAGCTCCTGCGATGCCTGCTGCCGCCGCTGTTTTTCCTCGGTCAAAGGAACAAACGCCTCCACCGGAGACCGCCAAGACAGTCCAGGATTCGCCAAGTACCACGCCGTCGGTTCCCTCCAAGTGTGATGTTGGAACGTGCATGACTACGCGGATTCTCCAAGTACCACGACGCCCCCCGAAGAGTTCGGGTTTGACAAGTTCGATGACGCTATTGTACAACCACGTTACCGAGACCGGCAAGACCGACGGAACGAAACCGCCAAGTACCTCTATGAACGGATGTGTCAAGGCCGCCTCGGAGATCACCAAGTACACCACCGACAAGACCTTCGATGTCCGAATGAGTGCTGACCGAAATGCCTAAGTACCACTACTTCCACGATGAACGTTGTTCGCCCAGTACACCTTCAGATGGCCAAGTTTCGTTTCAAAATGTTCTACTACATCCGATGTGGATTTCACCAAGTACCACACGGAAACGCCAAGTACCCCCCTAAGCGCGAAGACGCCAAGACCGTTTCGGGATTCACCAAGTACCGCTACCAATGGCTCGAACATCTTCGAAACATGTACCATCGACCCTTGTAGACCCCATGGACGTCAAGTTCCATGTCGTGACCCCGCACATCTACGGACATGAACCACTTCTTCCCTCGACGTCTCGAGAATGTCTACTTCCCCTACACCGCATCGAACTCGAACCCCTCCGTTAACACACGCTTCGAAGGTATAACCCCGAGACGACCGCCCGTGAATGAATGCATGTGTGATGTATGAGATGCTCGTGCTTGCCACGTGCTTGAATTGTCGGTGCACGTTGCCCCTCTTTTGCCTTGTCACCATCGTCGACTCATGGGACACCCGGTATCCGGGAGTGCCCCACCATCTTTTGCACGCATCCGCACACTTCTCCTTTGCATCGGTATCTCAATCGAGTTACCGGAACCGGAACGTTGTCGTGACACTATTTTCATTATCGTTGCCGTGGCACCCCTTTTCTTTCCACCACGGTGACAAATGCTTCATAATGCTCTTGTCAACTTTTAATAAAAATTGCATAAAACTTGCACATGTCATTCGCATCATGGTAATAACATTTAAATGTTAAAATTGTTGTTGCACCAAATTGATAATTTCATATGGGGATTTACCGGATTTGTTGTTGGTTATATCCGGCCTCATTTAAATTGTTAGATGGTATAGTTTTGTTATGTTTCACCTCTTGCCATGCTTAACAACATTTAATATTGTTGGGTACAAAAACGGGAGAGAACTAAATAAGCCATGTGGTGTTTCATCAATATGCAACTCGTTGCATATTGATCTCCATTTAACTTGTAGTATTTGTTTGTGCACTTTGCCATGCCATGCATATTTAAACCGGACATGCATCATACCTGGATGTGCATCATGCCATGATTATGTGGTGGTTGTTTACTATGTTGCTTGCTTCTTTCCGGGTTGCCTCTTGCGTTAGCTTCGGTTTCGTTTCGGAGTTGTGAGGATCCGTTCAACTACGTCCGTTTGTCTTCTTCATGGACTCGTTCTTCTTCCTTGCGGGATCTCAGGCAAGATGACCATACCCTCGAAATCACTTCTATATTTGCTTGCTAGTTGCTCGCTCTTTTGCTATGCCTATGCTGCGATACTTACCATTTGCTTATCATGCCTTCCATATTGTTAAACCAAGCCTCTAACCCACCTTGTCCTAGCAAACCGTTGTTTGGCTACGTTACCGCTTTGCTGAGCCCCTCTTATAGCGTTGTTAGTTGCAGGTGAAGATTGGAGTTTGTTCCATGTTGGAGCATGGATATTTTGTTGGGATATCACAATATCTCTTATTTATATTAATGCATCTATATACTTGGTAAAGGGTGGAAGGCTCGGCCTTATGCCTGGTGTTTTGTTCCACTCTTGCCGCCCTAGTTTCCGTCATATCGGTGTTATGTTCCTGGATTTTGCGTTCCTTACACGGTTGGGTTATAATGGGAACCCCTTGACAGTTCGCCTTGAATAAAACTCCTCCAGCAAGGCCCAACATTGGTTTTACCATTCGCCACCTAGCCTTTTCTTTCCCTTGGGTAGGCCTGCCCAAGGGTCATCTTTATTAAACCCCCCGGGCCAGTGCTCCTCTGAGTGTTGGTCCCCACTGAGCGATGTCCGGAGCTACCAGGGGCAACTCTGGGCTAGCCCACCCGACGTCTGGCTCATCCGGTGTGCCTTGAGAACGAGATATGTGCAACTCCTATCGGGATTTGCCAGCACATCTGGGTGGCTTTGCTGGTCTTGTTTTACCATTGTCGAAATGTCTTGTAACTGGGATTCCAAGCCTGATCGGGTCTTCCTGGGAGAAGGAATATCCTTCGTTGATCGTGAGAGCTTGTGATGGGCTAAGTTGGGACACCCCTGCAGGGATTTGAACTTTGGAAAGCCGTGCCCGCGGTTATGGGCAGATGGGAATTTGTTAATGTCCGGTTGTAGAAAACCTAAACCCTAACTTAACTAAAATGCATCAACCGCGTGCGTAACCGTGATGGTCTTTTCTCGACGGGGTCCGGGAAGTGAACACGGTGTTGGAGTTATGTTTGACGTAGGTTGTTCTAGGATCACTTCTTGATCATAGATTCTCGAACGTGCTTTGCCTTCTCTTCTTGCTCTCTTTTGCGTATGTTAGCCACCAAATATGCTAGTCGCTTGCTGCAGCTCCACCTCATACCTTTTACCCTTCCTATAAGCTTAAATAGTCTTGATCGCGAGGGTGTGAGATTGCTGAGTCCCCGTGACTCACAGATACTTTGAAAACCAGTTTGCAGGTGCCGATGATATCGTGCAGGTGACGCACCAAGCTCAAGGAGGAGCTCGATGAAGTTCGTGTTCGTTATGTTGTTCCGTTGCCAGTTGATCAGTAGTGGAGCCCAGTTGGGTCGATCGGGGATCTGTGTAGCATTTGGGGTAGTCTTCTTTTATTTTGGTTCTGTAGTCAGACCTTGTGTGTATCTGGTTGATGTAATGTTATATTCATGTATTGTTTGAAGTGGCGATTGTAAGCCAACTATGTATCTCTTTCCCTTATGTATTACATGGGTTGTGTGAAGATTACCTCACTTGTGACATTGCTTTCAATGCGGTTATGCCTCTAAGTCGTGCTTCGACACGTGGGAGATATAGTCGCATCGAGGGCGTTTCACAAGGGGCCCACGAGGTAGGGGGGCGCGCCCAGGGGGGTAGGGCGCGCCCCCACCCTCGTGGGTAGGATGTGGCCCCCCTGGTGAAGTTCTTGCTCTCAGTATTTTTTATATATTTGGAGAACATCTTCTGTGAAGTTTCAGGACTTTTGGAGTTGTGTAGAATAGGTCTCTAATATTTGCTCCTTTTCCAGCCCAGAATCCCAGCTGCCGGCATTCTCCCTCTTTATGTAAACCTTGTAAAATAAGAGAGAATAGGCATAAGTATTGTGACATAATGTGTAATAACAGCCCATAATGCAATAAATATCGATATAAAAGCATGATGCAAAATAGACGTATCAACTCCCCCAAGCTTAGACCTCGCTTGTTCTCAAGAGAAAAGCCGAAATCGAAAAATATGTCCACATGTTTAGAGATAGAGGTGTGGATAAAAATAAAATACGAACATGAGGGCATCATGATCATTCTTAGAACAACAACTCATATAATTCTTTGTCATATAATCTCTAATGCTAGAGTAATAATTCAATCACAATATCAAGTATGAATCGTAAACTTCATTAAAAACTAACAAACTACAATCTCAGTCATCGAAGCAATTGCAATTTATCATAACATAGGAAAGAGTCAATGTATAAGAGCTTTTCAGCAAGTCCACATACTCAACTATCATATAATCTTTCACAATTGCTGACACTCACGCAATACTTATGGGTATGGAGTTTTAATCGGACACGGAGAAAGATAGGGGATTATAGTTTTGCCTCCCAACGCTTTACCTCAAGGGTAATGTCAACAGTAATAGTTCATGAAAACTCACATCCAATTAGCCATATATACCAGGATCTTTCCAACATATTGTGCTTGCCAAAGGATAAAGTGTAAAAAGGAAGGGTGAAAATCACCATGACTCTTATGCAATGTAGGAGATAAAAGTAAAATATAGGCCCTTCGTAGAGGGAAGCAGAGGTTGTCAAGCGCTTTTATGGTTGGATGCACAAAATCTTAATGCGAAAGAACGTCACTTTATATTGCCACTTGTGATATGGACCTTTATTATGCAGTCTGTCGCTTTTATTACTTCCATATCACACGATCGTATAAAGCTTATTTCCTCCACACCAATCAATCATACATATTTAAAGAACAATTTTTATTGCTTGCACCGATGACAACTTACTGGATGGATCTTACTCAATCCATAGGTAGATATGGTGGACTCTTATGGCAAGACTGGTTTAAGGGTATTTGGAAGCACAAGTAGTATCTCTACTTGGTGCAATGAATTTGGCTAGCATGAGGGGGAAATGCAAGCTCATCATGTTGGAAGATCCAAGCCAATATAATTCATCTCAGATGTAAGAAAATATAACCCATTACGTTGTCTTCCTTGTCCAATGTCAACTCTTTAGCATGTCATATTTTAATGAGTGCTCACAATCATAAAAGATGTCCAAGATAGTATATTTATATGTGAAGACCTCTCTTTCTTTATTACTTCCTATTAATTGCAACGATGACCAAAACTGTGTTTGTCAACCCTCAACAACTTTTATTCATCATACTCTTTTTATGTGAGCTCATTACTCTCCATAAGACTCACATGATCTCTTTGTTTCTTTCTATTTCTTTCTCTTTTCTTTTATTCACTTAGGATCGTGGCAAAATAATCAAGCCCTTGACTCAACACTAATATTTATTATATAGCTCACGGACTCGATTACATAGAAGGATAATAAAGCAAAACTCACAGCTAGATCACACTAAGAACTTTTATTCTACTAGATCAAGATATTACCAAAAGGATCGAACTAAGAAAAACGGTAAAGATAAAAGTGATGGTGATATGATACTGGGGCACTCCCCCAAGCTTGGCAGTTGCCAAGTGGAGTGCCCATACCAGATACTCAATTCTTCTTTGTTGGTGGAGACGGTGGTGATTTTGTTGATGGCGTAGGCTTGTCGTCCTTCTTCCAAGGCATAGGCTCACCGTCATAGAAGGATGACCGAGTCTCCAGGATCCTCAAATCTGCAGCCAAACTCATCCTTTTGAATCTATATTCATACTCACAGTTTTGGTTTTGCAGGTCATAGATTTGAGCTTGAAGGTGCTCGATTTTCTCGTGAAGCTTGAAGATGGTCTCCCCGATGTTGTCGGCATCCAGCTTGTGTTTGTTGGTGAATTCTGCGATCATCATGTAGTTGGAGTTGAGTCCACACTCCACCATCCCCTGACACTTAAAAACTTGTTGCTCCATTGCTTCGAGCCTCGTCTCCACGCTTCTGGTCCCCTTCGGTCCCTCAGCATCACGGATGTGCAGCAACCCATCACGCATCTCAATGGTTTGAGGGTGTTGCTACACCTCCGCGAGGTAAGGGTTGATGACCTTCTCGAAGAACTTGTCCTTGGGAGCACTTGGAGACATCATGATAATCTAGATTTGTCAGAAAAACAGCTCGAAACAAAGACAGGAGATTTTTGCGTGATACGAGAGTCAAAACCCCCGGGAGATTATATAATGAATTTTTACCGACCAAAATACGTGTCGTGTACGAAAATGGAGTCCGGAGAGCACACAAGGTGCCCACGAGGTAGGGGGGCGCGCCCTCCACCCTCGTGGAGCCCTTGTGTCCTTCCCGAACTGCTACTTATTTTTCTATTTTTCTAATTATTCCAAAACGAAGAAATATTGCCTTAAAAACTGTTTTGGAGTCGGTTTACTTACCGTACCACATACCTATTCCTTTTTGGAGTCTGAAACATTCCGGAAAGTGTCCCTTATGTATTCCTCCGGGGTTACAGTTTCAATAACATTGGTTTCAACATTTATGGGATTACCTGAGATATAGTGTTTGATTCTTTGACCGTTCACCACCTTCGGGTTTGTGCCTTCGAAGTTGTTGATTTTTATGGCACCGGAACGGTAGACCTCCTCCATAACGTAAGGACCTTCCCATTTAGAGAGAAGTTTTCCTGCAAAAAATCTTAAACGAGAGTTGAATAGCAATACATAATCACCTACATTAAACTCACGCTTTTGTATCCTTTTGTCATGCCATCTTTTAACTTTTTCTTTAAACAACTTGGCATTTTCGTAGGCTTGGGTTCTCCATTCATCAAGTGAGCTAATATCAAATAACCTCTTCTCACCAGCAAGTTTAAAATCATAATTAAGTTCTTTAATAGCCCAATAAGCCTTGTGTTCTAGTTCAAGAGGTAAGTGACATGCTTTTCCATAGACCGTTTTATACGGAGACATACCCATGGGATTTTTATATGCAGTTCTATAGGCCCATAATGCATCATCAAGTTTCTTGGACCAATTCTTTCTAGACCTATTAACAGTCTTTTGCAAAATTAATTTGAGTTCTCTATTACTCAATTCTACTTGACCACTAGACTGAGGGTGATAAGGAGATGCAATTCTATGATTAACATCATATTTAGCAAGCATTTTATGGAAAGCACCATGAATAAAACGTGAACCACCATCAGTCATTAAATATCTAGGGACTCCAAACCTTGGAAAAATAACTTCTTTAAGCATTTCAATAGAAGTGTTATGATCAGCACTACTAGATGGAATAGCTTCTACCCACTTAGTAACGTAATCAACAGCAACTAAAATATGTGTATAACCATTAGAGGAAGGAAAAGGTCCCATATAGTCAAAGCCCCAAACATCAAATGGTTCAATAACAAGTGAATAATTCATAGGCATTTCTTGACGTCAACTAATATTACCAATTCTTTGACATTCATCACTAGATAAGACAAACTTACGGGCATCCTTGAAGAGAGTAGGCCAATAAAAACCAGACTGCAGTACCTTATGTGCAGTTCTATCTCCAGCATGGTGTCCTCCATAAGCTTCGGAGTGACACTTGCGTAGGAGCTGTTCATGTTCATGCTCAGGTACACAACGTCTAATAACACCATCTACTCCTTCTTTATAAAGATGTGGGTCATCCCAAAAGTAATGCCTCAAATCATAGAAGAACTTTTTCTTTTGCTGGTATGTGAAACTAGGTGGTATAAACTTAGCAACAATGTAATTAGCATAATCAGCATACCATGGAGCAAAATGAGAAGCATTTATGATATTTAATTGCTCATCAGGAAAGCTATCATCAATAGGTAGCGGGTCATCAAGCACATTTTCTAACCTAGACAAGTTGTCTGCAATGGGGTTCTCAGCTCCTTTTCTATCAACAATATGCAAATCAAATTCTTGTAGCAAGAGAACCCATCTAATAAGTCTAGGTTTAGCATCTTTCTTTTCCATAAGATATTTAATAGCAGCATGATCAGTGTGAATAGTTACTTTAGAATCAACAATATAAGGTCTAAACTTATCACAAGCAAATACAACTGCTAAGAATTCTTTTTCAGTAGTAGCATAATTTCTTTGAGAATTCTCTAGAGTTTTACTAGCATATTGAATAACATTTAGTTTCTTATCAACTCTTTCTCCTAGAACAGCACCTACAACATAATCACTAGCATCACACATAATTTCCAAGGGTAAATTCCAATCAGGTGGCTGAACAATAGGTGCAGTGATCAATGCTTTCTTAAGTATTTCAAATGCTTCTACACAATCATCATCAAAGACAAATGGTGTATCTTTTTGTAATAAATTAGTCAGAGGCCGAGAAATTTTTGAGAAGTCCTTAATGAACCTCCTATAAAAACCGGCATGACCAAGGAAACTTCTTATACCTTTGATGTCCTTCGGACGTGGCATCTTTTCAATAGCATCAACCTTGGCTTTATCAACTTCAATACCTCTTTCAGAAACTTTATGCCCCAAGACAATACCTTCATTAACCATAAAGTGGCACTTTTCCCAATTCAAGACAAGATTAGTTTCTTCACATCTCTGCAAAACTCGATCAAGGATGCTCAAGCAATCATCAAAAGAAGATCCATAGACAGAAAAGTCGTCCATGAAAACCTCACAAATCTTTTCACAAAAGTCAGAGAATATAGCCATCATGCATCTTTGAAAGGTAGCAGGTGCATTACATAAAGCAAAAGGCATACGTCTATGCTACCTCTTTTAGCACTGCGTTGATTTTCCCCGAAGAGGAAGGGATGATGCAGCAAAGTAGCGTAAGTATTTCCCTCAGCTTTTGAGAACCAAGGTATCAATCTAGTAGGAGGCTACGCGTGAGTCCCTCACACCTGCACAAAACAAATAAATCCTCGCAACCAACGCAAATAGGGGTTGTCAATCCCTATAGGGACACTTACGAGAGTGGGATCTGATAGATATGATAAGATAATATTTTTGGTATTTTTATGATAAAGATGCAAATTAAAATAAAGGCAAAGTAAATAGCAAATTAAATAACTAAGTAGTAGGAGATTGATATGATAAAGATAGACCCGGGGGCCAGGTTTCACTAGTGGCTTCTCTCGAGAGCATAAGTATTCTACGGTGGGTGAACAAATTACTGTTGAGCAATTGACAGAATTGAGCATAGTTATGAGAATATCTAGTTATGATCATGTATATAGGAATCACGTCCGAGACAAGTAGACCGACTCCTGCCTGCATCTACTACTATTACTCCACTCATCGACCGCTATCCAGCATGCATCTAGAGTATTAAGTTAAAAACAGAGTAACGCCTTAAGCAAGATGACATGATGTAGAGGGATAGACTCATGCAATATGAAGAAAACCCCATCTTGTTATCCTCGATGGCAACAATACAATACATGCCTTGCTGCCCTTACTTTCACCGGGAAAGGACACCGCAAGATTGAACCCAAAGCTAAGCACTTCTCCCATTGCAAGAAAGATCAATCTAGTAGGCCAAACCAAACTGATAATTCGAAGAGACTTGCAAAGATAACCAATCATACATAAAAGAATTCAGAGAAGATTCAAATATTATTCATAGATAGACTTGATCATAAATCCACAATTCATCGGTCTCAACAAACACACCGCAAAAAGAAGATTACATCGAATAGATCTCCACAAGAGAGGGGGAGGACATTGTATTGATATCCAAAAAGAGAGAAGAAGCCATCTAGCTACTAACTATGGACCCATAGGTCTGAGGTAAACTACTCACACTTCATCGGAGGGGCTATGGTGTTGATGAAGAAGCCCTCCGTGATCGATGCCCCCTCCGGCGGAGCTCCGGAACAGGCCCCAAGATGGGATCTCGTGGATACAGAAAGTTACGGCGGTGGAATTAGGGTTTTGGCTCTGTATCTGATCGTTTGGGGGTACGTGGGTATATATAGGAGGAAGAAGTACGTTGGTGGAGCAACAAGGGCCCCACGAGGGTGGAGGGCACGCCTGGGGGGTGTAGGCGCGCCCCCCTACCTCATGGCCTCCTGTTACGTGTCTTGACGTAGGGTCCAAGTCTCCTGAGTTGTATTCGATGAGAAAATCATGTTCCCGAAGGTTTCATTCCGTTTGATATTCCTTTTCTTCGAAACCCTAAAACAGGCAAAAACAGCAATTCTGGTCTAGGCCTCCGGTTAATAGGTTAGTCCCAAAAATAATATAAAAGTGGATAATAAAGCCCAATAATGTCCAAAATAGTAGATAATATAGCATGGAGCAATCAAAAATTATAGATACGTTGGAGACGTATCAGTCTATAAGCAAAAGTACCAAAAGGGCATGTAAAAGTAGTCTTTGATTGATCTTTGGCTGACACAGGTATTTGAGAGAAACCAGAATAACCATCTAGAAAGCAAAAATGTGTATGTTTGGACAATCTTTCTAGCATTTGATCGATAAAAGGTAAGGGGTAATGATCTTTTTTAGTAGCCTTATTTAATTTGCGAAAATCAATTACCATCCTATAACCTGTAATAATTCTTTGAGGAATCAATTCATCTTTATCATTAGGAACAACAGTAATACCTCCATTCTTAGGGACACAGTGGACAGGGCTTACCCACTGACTATCAGCAACGGGATAAATTATACCTGCCTCAAGGAGCTTTAGTATCTCCTTTCTTACCACTTCTTTCATTTTAGGATTTAGCCGGCGTTGATGATCACGAACTGGTTTAGCATCTTCTTCCAAATTAATTTTATGTTGACATAGAGTGGTACTAATGCCCTTAAGATCATCAAGAGTATACCCAATAGCAGTGCGGTGCTTCTTCAGAGTTTTCAATAATCTCTCTTCCTCATGCTCGGAAAGGTTAGCACTAATAATAATAGGATATATATTTTTCTCATCAAGATAAGCATATTTAAGAGTATCAGGTAACGGTTTAAGCTCAAACACGGGATCACCCTTGGGTGGAGGAGGATCCCCTAGGATTTCAACAGGTAAATTGTTTTTCAGAATAGGTTCCTGTTTAAAGAATACTTCATCTAATTCCCTTCTTTCATTCATAAACATGTCATTTTCATGGTCTAGCAAATATTGTTCTAAAGGATCACTAGGAGGTACGGCAATAGAAGCAAGACTAATAATTTCATCCTTACTAGGTAATTCTTCTTCACGGTGTTGTCTACTAAATTTAGAAAAATTAAATTCATGAGTCATATCATCTAAAACGATAGTAACAACATCTCGTTTGCAATCTATGGTAGCATTAACAGTATTTAAGAAGGGTCTACCAAATATAATGGGACAAAAGCTATCTTGTGGGGAACCAAGAACAAGAAAATCAGCAGGATATTTAGTTTTCCCACACAAGACTTCAACATCTCTAACAATTCCCATTGGTGAAATAGTATCTCTATTGGCAAGTTTAATTGTGACATCAATATCTTCCATCTCAGCAGGTGCAATATCATGCATAACTTCTTTGTATAAGGAATAAGGTATTGCACTAGCACTAGAACCCATATCACATAAGCCATGATAAAAATGATCTCCTATTTTAACAGAAATAACAGGCATGCCTACCACAGGTCTAGGTTTATCTTTATCACGGGGTTTAGCAATTCTAGAAGTTTCATCACAGAAATAAACAACATGCCCATCAATATTATCAGACAAGAGATCTTTAACAATAGCAATATTAGGTTCAACTTTAACTTGCTTAGGAGGTGTATGTGTTTTAATATTACTTTTACGAACCACAGTTGAAGCTTTAGCATGATCCTTTATCCTAACAGGGAAAGGTGGTTTCTCAACATAAGAAGTAGGAACAATAGGATCATTATAAGTGATAGTCTTTTCTTCAACTTTAATAGGTGCAGCTACTTTTACTTCTATGGGAGGATGATATTTAAACCACTTCTCCTTGGGGAGATCAACATAGGCAGCAAAAGATTCACAGAAAGAAGCTACTATCTCAGAGTCAAGTCCATATTTAGTGCTAAATTTACGAAAAATATCGGTATCCATAAAACATTTAACACAATCAAAACTAGGTGTCATACCTGACTCCTTACCATTGTCGAGGTCCCAATCTTCAGAGTTGCATTTAATTATTTCCAATAAATCCCGTTTGAATTCAATAGTCTTCATCATAAAAGAGCCAGCACAAGAAGTATCAAGCATGGTGTGATTGTTACCAGAAAGCCGAGCATAAAATTTTTGAATAATCATTTCTCTTGAGAGCTCATGATTGGGGCATGAATATAACATTGATTTAAGCCTCCCCCAAGCTTGAGCGATTCTTTCTCCTTCGCGAGGCCAAAAATTATATATATAATTGCGATCACGATGAACAAGGTGCTTAGGATAAAACTTCTGATGAAATTCCAATTTCAATCGTTTGTAATTACAAGACCTCACATAGCCTATACCATGTCGATGCATCTCCCCTCAAAGATAAAGGGAAGACCTTCTTCTTAACAACATCTCCGGGAACACCTGCAAGCTTAAATAATCCACAAACTTCATCCACATATATCAGATGTTCGTCAGGATGTTTTGTTCCATCTCCTAAAAAAGGATTAGCTAGCAGTTTTTCTATCATACCCGAAGGAACTTCAAAGCAAGCATTTTCATTTTCATTTTCATTTTCATTTTCAGTAGGTTGAGGAGCAACTCTTTGCTCTACTGGTCGGGGTGAAGATACCCCGAACAAGCCCCTCAGAGGATTACCTTCCATGGTAACAAGTGACAGTAAATTTCAGCACACTATATAAATTTTTCCTTACCAAATTCCACCTACCAAAGGCGCATCACTCCCCGGCAATGGCGCCAGAAAAGATTCTTGATGACCTACAAGTATAGGGGATCTATCATAGTCCTTTCGATAAGTAAGAGTGTCGAACCCAACGAGGAGCGGAAGGAAATGATAAGCGGTTTCCAGCAAGGTATTCTCTGCCAGTACTGAAATAAGTGGTAACAGATAGTTTTGTGATATGATAATTTGTAACGAGCAACAAGTAACAAAATTAAATAAGGTGCAGCAAGGTGGCCCAGTCCTTTCTGTAGCAAAGGACAAGCCTGGACAAACCATTATATGATGTAAAGCGCTCCCGAGGACACATGAGAATATCGTCAAGCTAGTTTTCATCACGTTCATATGATTCGCGTTCAGTACTTTGATAATTTGGTATGTGGGTGGACCAGTGCTTGGGTACTACCCTTACTTGGACAAGCATCCCACTTATGATTAACCTCTATTGCAAGCATCCGCAACTACAACAAAAGTATTAAGGTAAACCTAACCATAGCATGAAACATATGGATCCAAATCAGCCCCTTACGAAGCAACGCATAAACTAGGGTTTAAGCTTCTGTCACTCTAGCAACCCATCATCTACTTATTACTTCCCAATGCCTTCCTTTAGGCCCAAATAATGGTGAAGTGTCATGTAGTCGACGTTCACATAACACCACTAGAGGAGAGACAACATACATCTCATCAAAATATCGAGCGAATACCAAATTCACATGACTACTAATAGCAAGACTTCTCCCATGTCCTCAAGAACAAAAGTAACTACTCACAAAGCATAAAAATGTTCATAATCAGAGGGGTATTAATATGCATATAGGATTTGAACATATGATCATCCACCAATTGAACCAACTAACATCAACTACAAGGAGTAATTAACACTACTAGCAACCTACTAGCACCAATCCCGAACTTGGAGACAAGAATTGGATACAAGAGATGAACTAGGGTTTTGAGATGAGATGGTGTTGATGAATATGTTGATGGAGATTGCCCTCTCCCGATGAGAGGAGCGTTGGTGATGACGATGGCAGTGGTTTCCCCTCCGGGAGGGAAGTTTCCCCAGCAGAACAGCTCCGCTAGAGCCCTAGATTGGTTCCGCCAAGGTTCCGCCTCGTGGCGGCGGAGTTTCACCCGAGAAGATGGCTTATGATTTTTTTCCCATCGAAAGACTCCATATAGTAGAAGATGGCCACTGGAGGGCCACCAGGGGGCCCACGAGGTAGGGGGCGCACCCAGGGGGTAGGGCGCGCCCCCACCCTCGTGGGCAGGGTGTGGCCCCCCTGGTGAAGTTCTTGCTCTCAGTATTTTTTATATATTTGGAAAACATCTTCCGTGAAGTTTCGGGACTTTTGGAGTTGTGCAGAATAGGTTTCTAATATTTGCTCTTTTTCCAGCCCAGAATCCCAGCTGCCGGCATTCTCCCTCTTTATGTAAACCTTGTAAAATAAGAGAGAATAGGCATAAGTATTGTGTCATAATGTGTAATAACAGCCCATAATGCAATAAATATCGATATAAAAGTATGATGCAAAATGGACGTACTACTGCAACGCAGCTCCGCCGTCGGCCATGGCAGCAGCGTCCTCGCCCAACCTATCCTATAGCAACAGGAGGTGAGCGGTGAGTGAGATTGCAGCAAAGCGCCCTTCCTTGGGAAACCGGCTTGCACTGGCGATGACGGTTTGCAGCAGCGGTGCAGCGATGTGAGGCAACGGCGGTGCCGGCCTGCGGCGATGGCCGCTGGTGTGTGGTGCGACATGCTCAATGAAGAAGAAAGGGAGGAAAAAGAACAAGCAGCTAAGCTTCTGGAGGAAAGGAAAGGCTAATGGGTGAGCGAGCAAACAGGGACGCGTGGCACGCGTTAGAAGCGGCTTACGCCCGTGAATAATCAGTCGGTTGTTTTTAAGTGTTTTTCAAAAAAAATAACTAGCCGTGAAAAAATGAAAATGTTGGGTTACGGATCAAGACTCCAATTTGCCTCTGGGTTTGCTTTTTTACACCTATGACTAATGCAACATCATGTTAGAGAGAAAGTTAGCCCACAAGAGTTAGTGTAAGGATTCGCGCGTAGAGGGAGTCGGTAGAAAAATCATCCACAAGTATAGGACTATTTATTTATTTATTTATTTTTTGCGAATCAACCTGTGGTTGAGATGGTTAGGTGGACAGTGGTATCCCCAGCCCATCAGGGTTCAAATTCTGGTGCTCGCATTTATTCTGAATTTATTTCAGGATTTTCGGCGATACGCTTTCAGTGGGATGAGACGTTCCCGTCGACTACGAGGCGCCTACGGTGACTTCATAAAATCTCAAGATGATATGCCGGCTCAGTCTCTCGGAGGTGCTTATAGGGGTAGGGTATGCATGTGTGCGTTCATACGGATGAGAGTATGCGTGTTTATATGAGCGCTTGCGTATGTAGTGTGTTAAAAAATATAAGATTTTTTATTCCTTCCACGGTAAGTCCGTAGGGAAAACTAAAGAGAAAAAAAATAGTCGTGTTAATCTCTTCATACCCATTTCAAGTAATAGAGGGAGTTTCCGCTTGATACCTGATAGAGCAAATCTAGCCCCACACCCCCCGTAATTTCACTGTGGCCCTACCCTCCTTCAATCAAGTGATGCTATGTTATCCCCAATCCATAAACAAAAATGCCCCGTAGCCATTTTACAAAAAACCCAGGGGCTCCCGTGATCGTGAAGGCGATCTGGCGGCGGTGGCAAGAGAGCGCGTGTGATGGAAGAGACAGCACCGGCGAAGCCGGGAGGAGGGGCCGGCCCCCCTATAGTGGGCCTCATCGGGGGCCTCTTCAGCGCGAGTGATTGGGAGGAGATTCGAACAAGATTGCGGCGGATTCTACATGGAGCGGCGGATCGAAGAAACTGCCTGAAGATTTTGAGGAGAAGAGCGTCGGAGTTGTTTGGTAATTTGTAAGGTGAGATCCTCTCTAATCCTTTCGGGGGAGGATCGAAACGATCTTCTGGATCTTTTGTTGATTCGGTTTCCGCGGATTTTGCTGGCTCTGGTTCCGGAATTTGTGTTGAATGTAATGGGATTTGGATACTGAGCTTGTTAATTTGGAAGGGCAATCAAGTGTGGTAGGAATCATCGAGAAATTTCAGCGTGGAGTAGCCATGCCTTCGATTATTTCTTTGGAAACTGATGGTGTTTTCCTTATATTAGGGGGAAGTAGAGTAATATACGTTCAGGATTCTAAGGCAGTATCTGTAGAAATTAAAAAAAGAGTTGGAGAGACTAAGGCGTGGCCCATTGAATACGGAATCTCGATGTCGTCAGAAGGAAATTATTGTGGTAATTGAAAATATTTTGGAGCAAGAAGAAATATTCTTGTTACAGAGAGGACGGGCAAATTGGTTGATGCACGGGGATCGTAATACGTCGTTCTTTCATAATGCTGCCACAGCCAGGAAAAAAAGAAATAATATAAAGAAACTATTAGACGAGTCTGGAAACTGGTTAACGGATAAGGATTTGACGAATCATACTACTGGATATTTTACAAAGCTTTTTACATTGGAAGTTCAACACCTGAATCAAGATGTTTTATCACTTGTTCGAAGGAGAGTGTCAAACGAAATGAATGTTGCTCTACTCGCCCCTTATACAGCGGAAGATGTTCGCAAGGCTTTATTCGATATTGGGGACTTGAAAGCTCCAGGGCCGGATGGACTCCATGCTATCTTCTATAAAAGGTTTTGGCCCATGCTGGGGGAAGACTTAATTGAGGAGGTTCTGACAGCAATCAACACATGCACTATACCGAAGGGTTGGAATGATACGTCGATCGTGATGATTCCTAAAATTAATACACCAGAGAAGGTAACCCAATTTAGGCCGATCAGCTTATGTAATGTGCTATATAAAATAATTGCAAAAATGGTGGCTTCTCGATTGAAGGTTTTTTTACCAGAAATTATTAGCCCAACACAGAGTGCATTTGTACCGGGTAGATTGATAACGGATAATATTTTAGTGGCCTACGAATGTTTTCACACAATCAAGAACAAAAGAGAGGGTAGAGAGGGCTTGTGTGCTATAAAACTTGATATGCACAAAGCCTATGATAGAGTTGAGTGGACTTTTTTGAAGGAGATTATGTTGAAATTGGGTTTTCGTCGTGAGTGGGTTAACTTGATTATGCAATGCGTCTCAACCGTAGAATACAAAGTAAGGATCAATGAAGAGGAAAGTGAGAGATTTAAGCCTACGAGAGGGTTGAGACAGGGGGGCCCGCTATCACCATACCTTTTTTTGCTGTGCACAGAAGGATTGAATGCCTTGCTTGTGCATGCTGAGGAGAATGGAAACATATCAGGAGTTAAAGTCTGTAGAGACGCCCCGCCAGTCAGAAATCTTCTCTTTGCGGATGACTCATTGATATTAATGAAAGCCAACCAACATAATGCGGAAAACCTGAAATCAGCACTAGATTTATATTGTGCGGCGTCGGGACAGCTGGTAAGCGTTGAAAAATCCAGTATTTTCTTCAGCCCTAATACAAAGGTAGAGATCAGATAACAATTGTGTACAACGCTAAATATAATGACGGAGGCTCTCATTGATAAATATTTGGGCTTACTAGCAAATGTGGGTGTTGATAAAACAGACTGCTTTAGTTTTCTAATTGAACGTATTGTTAAGAGAATTAGTGGTTGGAAGGAAAAATTACTATCTACCGGGGGGAAGGAGATCCTATTAAAGGCAGTGATCCAAGCCATACCTACCTATGCAATGTCGGTCTTTAAAATTCCTAAAGAAATTGTAAAGGAATCATTGACGCGATGGCGCATTTTTGGTGGGGAGACGAGGAGAACCAGAATAGGATGCATTGGATGGCTTGGTGGAAAATGTGTGTACCAAAAAACCAAGGTGGAATGGGATTCCGTGACATCCACTGTTTCAACCTGGCTTTGCTTGCAAAACAGGCATGGCGTCCCCTTGATAATCCTGACTCCTTGTGTGCTACTATTCTAAGGGCCAGGTACTATCCTAATGGTGATTTGCTGAACTCCAAGCCAAAGCATGGTGCTTTCTTCACATGGCAAAGTATTGTGGCAGGCATCACTACTCTCAAGCGAGGTTATATTTGGCGAGTGGGGGATGGACATAACATCAACATTTGGGAAGATGCCTGGATCCCAAATTGTGCCACTAGGAAGATTGTGACCCCTAGAGGGGGGCACTTGTTATCAAAAGTCGTAGATTTGATTGACCCAGTGTCCAATAATTGGGATGAGGACTTGATTAGACAAACTATGTGGACCATTAACGCACAACGGATTCTATCAATCCCAATTTTGCAACATAATATGACAAATTTTATTGCCTGGAGTTATACGAAAAATGGAATGTTTTCGGTACAGTCCGCTTACTCTATGAGTGGAACTATCAGTATGGGAGCAAACTAAAATATTCCAATGGGATGGGACAGAGCACACCTAACTCTATATGGTGTCAGATATGGAAGTTATCTTGTCCGGCTTAGGTAAAAAAATTATGGCGGACACTACATGGCACTATCCCATGTCGGGCAACACTCACTAATAGACACATGAAGGTCTCGCCCTCTTGCCCTACCTGCTCTCAGGGTGTAGAAGATACGAAGCACTTGCTTTTCCTCTGTAGAAAAGCGAAGGAGGTTTGGAAAAGGCTAGGGTTGGATATGATTATTGAGAGAGCTTGTGAGATTGATCGTGCTGGAGAGGCAACATTGGAATACCTATTACTCCTTCCAGATCAACATCTGCGCATTATGGGGTATGAAAATGTTCGAGAGATGATAGCTATCTCAGCTTGGTATCTATGGTGGGAAAGACAGAGATTAGTGCATAAGGAATTAACTCAAAATGCGAGTCAGATCTCAATGGGGATCATAGGTCTTACATATAATTTTGTAAATGCATCATCTTCAAAGGCGTCCATGAAAAAGGGCGGTTGGCAATGTCCTTCTAGGGGCTTTGTGAAACTCAATGTTGACGCCTCTTTTGACCATGACTTGTTGGAGGGTACGATGGGGGCAGTATTGAGAGGCGACAAAGGTATGTTTATGAAGGAAATATGCCCTAGAGGCAATAATAAAGTTATTATTTATTTCCTTATACCATGATAAATGTTTATTACTCATGTAAGAATTGTATTAACCGGAAACATAATACATGTGTGAATACATAGACAAACAGAGTGTCACTAGTATGCCTCTACTTGACTAGCTCGTTGATCAAAGATGGTTATGTTTCCTAACCATAGACATGAGTTGTCATTTGATTAACGGGATCACATCATTAGGAGAATGATGTGATTGACTTGACCCATTCCGTTAGATTATCACTTGATCGTTTAGTTTGTTGCTATTGCTTTCTTCATGACTTATACATGTTCCTATGACTATGAGATTATGCAACTCCCGTTTACCGGAGGAACACTTTGTGTGCTACCAAACGTCACAACGTAACTGGGTGATTATAAAGGTGCTCTATAGGTGTCTCCGAAGGTACTTGTTGGGTTGGCGTATTTCGAGATTAGGATTTGTCACTCTAGGCCCACTCGGTAATGCACATCACTATAAGCCTTGCAAGCATTGCAACTAATGAGTTAGTTGCGGGATGATGTGTTACGGAATGAGTAAAGAGACTTGCCGGTAACGAGATTGAACTAGGTATTGAGATACCGATGATCGAATCTCGGGCAAGTAACATACCGATGACAAAGGGAACAACGTATGTTGTTATGCGGTTTGACCGATAGAGATCTTCGTAGAATATGTAGGAGCCAATATGAGCATCCAGGTTCCGCTATTGGTCATTGACCGGAGACGTGTCTCGGTCATGTCTACATAGTTCTCGAACCCGTAGGGTCCGCACGCTTAAAGTTCAATGACAGTTATATTATGAGTTTATGTGTTTTGATGTACCGAAAGATTTCAGAGTCCCGGATGAGATCGGGGACATGACATGGTAGAAATCAAGAAAAGCATCAAGTGTTGATGGTTGACAAAGACCACTAGTTTCAAAAAGGGCAAAGGGAAGAAAGGGAACTTCAAGAAGAACGACAAGTAAGTTGCTGCTCAAGTGAAGAAGCCCAAGTCTGGACCTAAGCCTGAGACTGAGTGCTTCTACTGCAAAGGGACTGGTCACTAGAAGCGGAACTGCCCCAAGTATTTAGCGGATAAGAAGGATGGCAAAGTGAACAAAGGTATATTTGATATACAGATTATTGATGTGTATTTTACTAGTGTTCGTAGCAACCCCTCGGTATTTGATACTGGTTCAGTTGCTAACAGTAGTAACTCGAAACGGGAGTTGTAGAATGAACAGACTAGTTAAGGGTGAAGTGACGATGTGTGTTGGAAGTGGTTCCATGATTGATATGATCATCATCGCACACTCCCTATACTTTCGGGATTAGTGTTGAACCTAAATAAGTGTTATTTGGTGTTTGCATTGAGCATGAATATGATATGATCATGTTTATTGCAATACGGTTATTCATTTAAGTAAGAGAATAAATTGTTGTTCTGTTTACATATATGGTTACACACCCAATGAAAATGGTTCGTTGGATCTCGATCGTAGTGATACACATATTCATAATATTGAAACCAAAAGATGCAAAGTTAATAATGATAGTGCAACGTATTTGTGGCACTGCTGTTTAGGTCATATTGGTGTAAAGCGCATGAAGAAACTCCATGCTGATGGACTTTTGGAATCACTTGATTATGAATCACTTGATGCTTGCGAACCATGCCTCATGGGCAAGATGACTAAAACGCCGTTCTCCGGAACTATGGAGAGAGCAACAGATTTATTGGAAATGATACATACAGATGTATGTGGTCCGATGAATGTTGAGGCTCGTGGCGGATATCATTATTTTCTCACCTTCACGAATGATTTAAGCAGATATGGGTATATCTACTTAATGAAGCATAAGTCTGAAACATTTGAAAAGTTCAAAGAATTTCAGAGTGAAGTGGAAAATCATCGTAACAAGAAAATAAAGTTTCTATGATCTAATCACAGAGGAAAATATTTGAGTTACGAGTTTGGTCTTCAATTAAAACAATGTGGAATAGTTCCACAAAATCATGCCACCTGGAACACCACAGCATAATGGTGTGTCCGAACGTCATAACCGTACTATTATTGGATATAGTGCAATCTATGATGTTTCTTACCGATTAATCACTATAGTTTTGGGGTTATGCATTAGAGACAGCTGCATTCACGTTAAATAGGGCACCATCTAAATCCGTTGAGACGATGCCTTATGAACTGTGGTTTGGCAAGAAACCAAAGTTGTCGTTTCTGAAAGTTTGGGGCTGCGATGCTTATGTGAAAAAGCTTCAACCTGATAAGCTCGAACCCAAATCGGAGAAATGTGTCTTCATAGGATACCCAAAGGAAAATGTCGGGTACACCTTCTATCATAGATTCAAAGGCAAGACTTTCGTTGCTGAGAATGGATCCTTTCTAGAGAAGGAGTTTCTCTCGAAAGAAGTGATGGGAGGAAAGTAGAACTTGATGAGGTAACTGTACCTGCTCCCTTATTGGAAAGTAGTTCATCACAGAAATCTGTTCCTGTGACTACTACACCAATTAGTGAGGAAGCTAATGATGATGATCATCTAACTTTAGATCAAGTTACTACCGAACCTCGTAGGTAAACTAGAGCGAGATCCGCACCAGAGTGGTACGGTAATCTTGTTCTGGAGGTCATATTACTTGACCATGACGAACCTACAAACTATGAGGAAAGCGATGATGAGCCCAGATTCCGCGAAATGGCTTGAGGCCATGAAATCTGAGATGAGATCCATGTATGAGAGCAAAGTAGGGACTTTGATTGACTTACCCAATGATCGGCGAGCCATTGAGATTAAATGGATCTTCAAGAGGAATACGGACGCTGATAGTAGTGTTACTATATACAAAGCTAGAATTGTCGCAAAAAGGTTTTCGACAAGTTCAAGGTGTTGACTACGATGAGAGTTTCTCACTCGTATCTATGCTTTAGTCTATCTGAATCATGTTAGCAATTGCCGCTTTTTATGATTATGAAATTTGGCAGATGGATGTCAAAACTGCATTCCTGAATGGATTTCTGGAAGGAGAGTTGTATATGATGCAACCGGAAGGTTTGTCGATCCAAATGGAGCTAAAAAAGTGTGCAAGCTCCAGTGATCCATTTATGGACTGGTGCAAGCCTCTCAGAGTTGGAATAAACGCTTTGATAAGTTGATCAAAGTATATAGTTTTATACAGACTTGCGGTGAAGCCTGTATTTACAAGAAAGTGAGTGGGAGCACTACAGCATTTCTGATAAGTATATGTGAATGACATATTTTTGATCGGAGATAATGTAGAATTATTCTGCAAAGCATAAAGGAATGTTTGAAAGGAGTTTTTTTTCAAAGAAAGACCTTGGTGAAGCTACTTACATATTGAGCATCAAGACCTATAGAGATAGATCAAGACGCTTGATAAGTTTTTCAATGAGTACATACCTTGACAAGATTTTGAAGTAGTTCAAAATGGAACAGTCAAAGAAGGAGTTCTTGCCTGCGTTACAAGGTGTGAAGTTGAGTAAGACTCAAAACCCGACCACGGCAGAAGATAGAGAGAGAATGAAAGTCATTCCCTATGCCTCAGCCATAGGTTCTATAAAGTATGCCATGATGTGTACCAGACCTATTGTATACCCTACCCTGAGTTTGGTAAAGGAGTACAATAGTGATCTCGGAGTAGATCACTGGACATTGGTCAAAATAATCCTTAGTGGAATAAGGATATGTTTCTCGATTATGGAAGTGACAAAAGGTTCGTCGTAAAGGGTTACGTCGATGCAAATTTTGACACTGATCCAGATGACTCTAAATCTCAATTTGGATACATATTGAAAGTGGGAGCAATTATCTAGAGTAGCTCTGTGCAGAGCATTGTTGACATAGAAATTTGCAAAATACTTATGGATCTGAATGTGGCAGACCCGTTGACTAAACTTCTCTCACAAGCAAAACATGATCACACCTTAGTACTCTTTGGGTGTTAATCACATAGAGATGTGAACTAGATTATTGACTCTAGTAAACCCTTTGGGTGTTGGTCACATGTCGATGTGAACTATGGGTGTTAATCACATGGTGATGTGAACTATTGGTATTAAATCACATGGCGATGTGAACTAGATTATTGACTCTAGTGCAAGTGGGAGACTGAAGGAAATATGCCCTAGAGGCAATAATAAAGTTATTATTTATTTCCTTATATCATGGTAAATGTTTATTATTCATGCTAGAATTGTATTAACCGGAAACATAATACATGTGTGAATACATAGACAAACAGAGTGTCACTAGTATGCCTCTACTTGACTAGCTCGTTGATCAAAGATGGTTATGTTTCCTAACCATAGACATGAGTTGTCATTTGATTAACGGGATCACATCATTAGGAGAATGATGTGATTGACTTGACCCATTCCGTTAGCTTAGCACTTGATCGTTTAGTTTGTTGCTATTGCTTTCTTCATGACTTATACATGTTCCTATGACTATGAGATTATGCAACTCCCGTTTACCGGAGGAACACTTTGTGTGCTACCAAACGTCACAACGTAACTGGGTGATTATAAAGGTGCTCTACAGGTGTCTCCAAAGGTACTTGTTGGGTTGGCGTATTTCGAGATTAGGATTTGTCACTCCGATTGTCGGAGAGGTATCTCTGGGCCCACTCGGTAATGCACATCACTATAAGCCTTGCAAGCATTGCAACTAATGAGTTAGTTGCGGGATGATGTGTTACGGAATGAGTAAAGAGACTTGCCGGTAACGAGATTGAACTAGGTATTGAGATACCGACGATCGAATCTCGGGCAAGTAACATACCGATGACAAAGGGAACAACGTATGTTGTTATGTGGTTTGACCGATAGAGATCTTCGTAGAATATGTAGGAGCCAATAAGAGCATCCAGGTTCCGCTATTGGTTATTGATCGGAGACGTGTCTCGGTCATGTCTACATAGTTCTCGAACCCATAGGGTCCGCACGCTTAAAGTTCAATGACGGTTATATTATGAGTTTATGTGTTTTGATGTACCGAAAGAGTTCAGAGTCCCGGATGAGATCGGGGACATGACGAGGAGTCTCGAAATGGTTGAGACGTAAAGATCGATATATTGGACGACTATATTCGGACATCGGAAAGGTTCCGAGTGATTCGGGTATTTTCGGGAGTACCGGGGAGTTACAGGAATTCGTATTGGGCCTTAATGGGCCATACGGGAAAGGAGAGAAAGGCCTCAAAGGGTGGCCGCACCCCTCCCCATGGGCTGGTCCGAATTGGACTAGGGAGGGGGGGCGCCCCCTTCCTTCCTTCTCCTTTTCCCTTCCCTTTCCTTCCCTCCTACTCCTACTACTTGGAAGCGCTCCTAGTTCTACTAGGAAAGGGGGGAATCCTACTCTCGGTGGGAGTAGGACTCCCCTAGGGCGCGCCATAGAGAGGGCCGGCCCTCCCCCTCCTCCACTCCTTTATATACGGGGGCAGGGGGCACCCCAAAGACACAACAATTGATCTCTTGATCTCTTAGCCGTGTGCGGTGCCCCCTCCACCATAATCCACCTCGATCATATCGTAGTGGTGCTTAGGAGAAGCCCTGCGTCGGTAGAACATCATCATCGTCACCACGCCGTCGTGCTGATGAAACTCTCCCTCAACACTCGGCTGGATCGGAGTTCGAGGGACGTCATCGATTTGAACGTGTGCAGAATTCGGAGGTGCCGTGCGTTCGGTACTTAATCGGTCGGATCGTGAAAGACGTACGACTACATCAACCGTGTTGTGCTAACGCTTCCGCTTTCGGTCTACGAGGGTACGTAGACAACACTCTCCCCTCTCGTTGCTATGCATCACCATGATCTTGCGTGTGCGTAGGAATTTTTTTGAAATTACTACGTTCGCCAACAGTGGCATCCGAGCCTAAGTTTTATGCATTGATGTTATATGCACGAGTAGAACACAAGTGAGTTGTGGGCGATATAAGTCATATTGCTTACCAGCATGTCACACTTTGGTTCGGCAGTATTGTTGGATGAAGCGGCCCGGACCGACATTACGCGTACGCTTACGCGAGACAAGTTCTACCGACGTGCTTTGCACACAGGTGGCTGGCGGGTGTCAGTTTCTCCAACTTTAGTTGAACCGAGTGTGGCTACGCTTGGTCCTTGCGAAGGTTAAAACAGCACCAACTTGACAAACTATCGTTGTGGTTTTGATGCATAGGTAATAATGGTTCTTGCTAAGCCTGTAGCAGCCACGTAAAACTTGCAACAACAAAGTAGAGGACGTCTAACTTGTTTTTGCAGGGCATGTTGTGATGTGATATGGTCAAGACATGATGCTAAATTTTATTGTATGAGATGATCATGTTTTGTAACCGAGTTATCGGCAACTGGCAGGAGCCATATGGTTGTCGCTTTATTGTATGCAATGCAATTGCGCTGTAATGCTTTACTTTATCACTAAGCGGTAGCGACAGTCGTGGAAGCATAAGATTGGCGAGACGACAACGATGCTACGATGGTGATCAAGGTGTCGCGCCGGTGACGATGGTGATCATGACGGTGCTTCGGAGACGGAGATCACAAGCACAAGATGATGATGGCCATATCATATCACTTATATTGA
Source organism: Triticum urartu (assembly GCF_056163025.1). Classification (NCBI taxonomy): domain Eukaryota; kingdom Viridiplantae; phylum Streptophyta; class Magnoliopsida; order Poales; family Poaceae; genus Triticum; species Triticum urartu. The sequence continues at coordinate 105,024,735 of NC_141875.1, read as the reverse complement.
TTGCATGTGATGTTTATCTTTTATGCATCTTATCTTGCTTTGATTGACGGTAGCATTATAAGATGATCTCTCACTAAATTTCAAGATAAAAGTGTTCTCCCTGAGTATGCACCGTTGCAAAAGTTCGTCGTGCCCAGACACCACGTGATGGTCGGGTGTGATAAGCTCTACGTCCATCTACAACGGGTGCAAGCCAGTTTTGCACACGCAGAATACTCAGATTAACTTGACGATCCTAGTATATGCAGATATGGCCTCGGAACACTGAGACCGAAAGGTCGAGCGTGAATCATATAGTAGATATGATCAACATATTGATATTCACCATTGAAAGCTACTCCATTTCACGTGATGATCGGTTATGGTTTAGTTGATTTGGATCACGTGATCACTTAGAAGATTAGAGGGATGTTTTTCTAAGTGGGAGTTCTTAAGTAATATGATTAATTGAACTTTAATTTATCATGAACTTAGTCCTGGTAGTATTAGCATATCTATGTTGTAGATCAATAGCTCGTGATGTTGCTCCCCATTTAATTTTTATATGTTCCTAGAGAAAACTAAGTTGAAAAATGTTAGTAGCAATGATGCGGATTGGATCCGTGATCTGAGGATTATCCTCATTGCTACACAGAAGTATTATGTCCTTGATGCGCCGCTAGGTGACAGACCTATTGCAGGAGCAGATGCAGACGTTATGAACGTTTGGCTAGCTCAATATGATGACTACTTGATAGTTTAGTGCACCATGCTTAACGGCTTAGAATCAGGGCTTCAAAGACGTTTTGAATGTCATGGAGCATATAAGATGTTCCAAGAGTTGAAATTGGTATTTCATACTCATGCCCATGTCGAGAGGTATGAGACCTCTGACAGTACTTTGCCTAAAAGATGGAGGAGAATAGCTCAACCGGTGAGCATGTGCTCAGATTGTCTGAATACTACAATTGCTTGAATCAAGTGGGAGTTAATCTTCCAGATAAGAGAGTAATTGACAAAGTTCTCTAGTCACTATCACCGAGTTACTAGAACTTAGTGATGAACTATAATATCCAAGGGGTGACAAAAGTAATTCCCAAGCTCTTTGTGATGCTGAAATCGACGAAGGTAGAAATCAAGAAAAGCATCAAGTGTTGATGGTTGACAAAGACCACTAGTTTCAAAAAGGGCAAAGTGAAGAAAGGGAACTTCAAGAAGAACGGCAAGCAAGTTGCTGCGGAAGTGAAGAAGCCCAAGTCTGGACCTAAGCCTGAGACTGAGTGCTTCTACTGCAAAGGGACTGGTCACTAGAAGCGGAACTGCCCCAAGTATTTGGCGGATAAGAAGGATGGCAAAGTGAACAAAGGTATATTTGATATACAGATTATTGATGTGTATTTTACTAGTGTTCGTAGCAACCCCTCGGTATTTGATACTGGTTCAGTTGCTAACAGTAGTAACTCGAAACGGGAGTTGTAGAATGAACAGAGACTAGTTAAGGGTGAAGTGACGATGTGTGTTGGAAGTGGTTCCAAGATTGATATGATCATCATCGCACACTCCCTATACTTTCGGGATTAGTGTTGAACCTAAATAAGTGTTATTTGGTGTTTGCATTGAGCATGAATATGATATGATCATGTTTATTGCAATACGGTTATTCATTTAAGTAAGAGAATAAATTGTTGTTCTGTTTACATATATGGTTACACACCCAATGAAAATGGTTCGTTGGATCTCGATCGTAGTGATACACATATTCATAATATTGAAACCAAAAGATGCAAAGTTAATAATGATAGTGCAACGTATTTGTGGCACTGCCGTTTAGGTCATATTGGTGTAAAGCGCATGAAGAAACTCCATGCTGATGGACTTTTGGAATCACTTGATTATGAATCACTTGATGCTTGCGAACCATGCCTCATGGGCAAGATGACTAAAACGCCGTTCTCTGGAACTATGGAGAGAGCAACAGATTTATTGGAAATCATACATACAGATGTATGTGGTCCGATGAATGTTGAGGCTCGTGGCGGATATCATTATTTTCTCACCTTCACAAATGATTTAAGCAGATATGGGTATATCTACTTAATGAAGCATAAGTCTGAAACATTTGAAAAGTTCAAAGAATTTCAGAGTGAAGTGGAAAATCATCGTAACAAGAAAATGAAGTTTCTACGATCTGATCACAGAGGAAAATATTTGAGTTACGAGTTTGGTCTTCAATTAAAACAATGTGGAATAGTTTCACAAAATCATGCCACCTGGAACACCACAGCATAATGGTGTGTCCGAACGTCATAACTGTACTATTATTGGATATAGTGCAATCTATGATGTTTCTTACCGATTAATCACAATAGTTTTGGGGTTATGCATTAGAGATAGCTGCATTCACGTTAAATAGGGCACCATCTAAATTCGTTGAGACGACGCCTTATGAACTGTGGTTTGGCAAGAAACCAAAGTTGTCGTTTCTGAAAGTTTGGGGCTGCGATGCTTATGTGAAAAAGCTTCAACCTGATAAGCTCGAACCCAAATCGGAGAAATGTGTCTTCATAGGATACCCAAAGGAAACTGTTGGGTACACCTTCTATCACAGATCCGAAGGCAAGACTTTTGTTGCTGAGAATGGATCCTTTCTAGAGAAGGAGTTTCTCTCGAAAGAAGTGAGTGGGAGGAAAGTAGAACTTGATGAGGTAACTGTACCTGCTCCCTTATTGGAAAGTAGTTCATCACAGAAATCTGTTCCTGTGACTACTACACCAATTAGTGAGGTAGCTAATGATGATGATCATGTAACTTCAGATCAAGTTACTACCGAACCTCGTAGGTATACTAGAGTGAGATCCGCACCAGAGTGGTACGGTAATCCTATTCTGGAGGTCATGTTACATGACCATGACGAACCTACGAACTATGAGGAAAGCGATGATGAGCCCAGATTCCGCGAAATGGCTTGAGGCCATGAAATCTGAGATGAGATCCATGTTGGAAATATGCCCTAGAGGCAATAATAAATTGATTATTATTATATTTCTTTGTTCATGATAATCGTTTATTATCCAAGCTAGAATTGTATTGATAGGAAACTCAGATACATGTGTGGATACATAGACAACACCATGTCCCTAGTAAGCCTCTAGTTGACTAGCTCGTTGATCAATAGATGGCTACGGTTTCCTGACCATGGACATAGGATGTCGTTGATAACGGGATCACATCATTAGGAGAATGATGTGATGGACAAGACCCAATCCTAAGCATAGCTCATAGATCGTGTAGTTCGTATGCTAAAGCTTTTCTAATGTCAAGTATCATTTCCTTAGACCATGAGATTGTGCAACTCCCGGATACCGTAGGAGTGCTTTGGGTGTACCAAACATCACAACGTAACTGGGTGACTATAAAGGTGCACTACGGGTATCTCCGAAAGTGTCTGTTGGGTTGGCACGAATCGAGACTGGGATTTGTCACTCCGTGTGACGGAGAGGTATCTCTGGGCCCACTCGGTAGGACATCATCATAATGTGCACAATGTGATCAAGGAGTTGATCACGGGATGATGTGTTACAGAACGAGTAAAGAGACTTGCCGGTAACGAGATTGAACAAGGTATCGGGATACCGATGATCGAATCTCGGGCAAGTGTCGTACCGATAGACAAAGGGAATTGTATACGGGATTGATTAAGTCCTTGACATCGTGGTTCATCCGATGAGATCATCGTGGAACATGTGGGAGCCAACATGGGTATCCAGATCCCGCTGTTGGTTATTGACTGGAGAACGTCTCGGTCATGTCTGCATGTCTCCCGAACCCGTAGGATCTACACACTTAAGGTTCGATGACGCTAGGGTTATAAAGGAAGCTTGTATGTGGTTACCGAATGTTGTTCGGAGTCCTGGATGAGATCTCGGACATCACGAGGAGTTCCGGAATGGTCCGGAGGTAAAGAATTATATATAGGAAGTGCCATTTCGGCCATCGGGACAAGTTTCGGGGTTATCGGTATTGTACCGGGACCACCGGAAGGGTCCCGAGGGCCCACCGGGTGGGGCCACCTGCCCCGGGGGCCACATGGGCTATAGGGGGTGCGCCTTGGCCTACATGGGCCAAGGGCACCAGCCCCAAGGGGCCCGTGCGCCTAGGGTTTCACAAAAGGGAAGAGTCCCAATAGTGGAAGGCACCTCCTAGGTGCCTTGGGGGGAAGGGAAACCTCCCTGGCCGCCGCCCCCCTAGGAGATTGGATCTCCTAGGGCCGGCGCCCCCCCCCCTTGGCCCTCCTATATATAGTGGGGGAAGGAGGGCTTTTCATCGATGCTTTTGGTTGCCTCCTTCTCCCTCTCCAACACCTCTTCCTCCTCTTCTGCGGTGCTTGGCGAAGCCCTGCAGGATTGCCACGCTCCTCCATCACCACCACGCCGTTGTGTTGCTGCTGGATGGAGTCCTCCTCAACCTCTCCCTCTCTCCTTGCTGGATCAAGGCATGGGAGACGTCGTCGGGCTGTACGTGTGTTGAACGCGGAGGTGCCGTCCGTTCGGCACTAGGATCTCCGGTGATTTGGATCACGACGAGTACGACTCCATCAACCCCGTTCTCTTGAACGCTTCCGCTTAGCGATCTACAAGGGTATGTAGATGCACTCTCCTTCCCTTCGTTGCTAGTCTCTCCATAGATAGATCTTGGTGACACGTAGGAAAATTTTGAATTTCTGCTACGTTCCCCAACAGTGGTATCAGAGCTAGGTCTATGCGTAGTTTCTATGCACGAGTAGAACACAAAGTTGTTGTGGGCGTTGATTTTGTTCAATATGCTTGCCGTTACTAGTCTTATCTTGATTCGGCGGCATCGTGGGATGAAGCGGCCCGGACCGACCTTACACGTACTCTTACGTGAGACAGGTTCCACCGACTGACATGCACTATTTGCATGAGGTGGCTAGCGGGTGCCAGTCTCTCCCACTTTAGTCGGATCGGATTCGATGAAAAGGGTCCTTATGAAGGGTAAATAGAAATTGGCATATCACGTTGTGGTTTTGCGTAGGTAAGAAACGTTCTTGCTAGAAACCCATAGCAGCCACGTAAAACATGCAAACAACAATTAGAGGACGTCTAACTTGTGTTTGCAGGGTATGCTATGTGATGTGATATGGCCAAAAGGATGTGATGAATGATATATGTGATGTATGAGATTGATCATGTTCTTGTAATAGGAATCACGACTTGCATGTCGATGACGTGACAAGATGATCATGGAGCCCCAAGATGGAGATCAAAGGAGCTATATGATATTGGCCATATCATGTCACTATTATTTGATTGCATGTGATGTTTATCATGTTTATACATCTTATTTGCTTAGAACGACGGTAGTAAATAAGATGATCCCTCATTAAAATTTCAAGAAGTGTTCTCCCCTAACTGTGCACCGTTGCTAAAGTTCGTCGTTTTGAAGCACCACGTGATGATCGGGTGTGATAGATCCTTACGTTCACATACAACGGGTGTAAGACAGTTTTACACATGCAAAACACTTAGGGTTAACTTGACGAGCCTAGCATGTGCATAGACATGGCCTCGGAACACAGAAGACCGAAAGGTCAAGCATGAGTCGTATGGTAGATACGATCAACATGAAGATGTTCTTATTTACTACCGTCGTTACAAGGTGTGAAGTTGAGTAAGACTCAAAACCCGACCACGGCAGAAGATAGAGAGAGAATGAAAGTCATTCCCTATGCCTCAGCCATAGGTTCTATAAAGTATGCCATGATGTGTACCAGACCTATTGTATACCCTACCCTGAGTTTAGCAAAGGAGTACAATAGTGATCTCGGAGTAGATCAATGGACATTGGTCAAAATTATCCTTAGTGGAATAAGGATATGTTTCTCGATTATGGAAGTGACAAAAGGTTCGTCGTAAAGGGTTACGTCGGTGCAAATTTTGACACTGATCCAGATGACTCTAAATCTCAATTTGGATACATATTGAAAGTGGGAGCAATTATCTAGAGTAGCTCTGTGCAGAGCATTGTTGACATAGAAATTTGCAAAATACTTATGGATCTGAATGTGGCAGACCCGTTGACTAAACTTCTCTCACAAGCAAAACATGATCACACCTTAGTACTCTTTGGGTGTTAATCACATAGAGATGTGAACTAGATTATTGACTCTAGTAAACCCTTTGGGTGTTGGTCACATGTCGATGTGAACTATGGGTGTTAATCACATGGTGATGTGAACTATTGGTATTAAATCACATGGCGATGTGAACTAGATTATTGACTCTAGTGCAAGTGGGAGACTGAAGGAAATATGCCCTAGAGGCAATAATAAAGTTATTATTTATTTCCTTATATCATGGTAAATGTTTATTATTCATGCTAGAATTGTATTAACCGGAAACATAATACATGTGTGAATACATAGACAAACAGAGTGTCACTAGTATGCCTCTACTTGACTAGCTCGTTGATCAAAGATGGTTATGTTTCCTAACCATAGACATGAGTTGTCATTTGATTAACGGGATCACATCATTAGGAGAATGATGTGATTGACTTGACCCATTCCGTTAGCTTAGCACTTGATCGTTTAGTTTGTTGCTATTGCTTTCTTCATGACTTATACATGTTCCTATGACTATGAGATTATGCAACTCCCTTTTACCGTAGGAACACTTTGTGTGCTACCAAACGTCACAACGTAACTGGGTGATTATAAAGGTGCTCTACAGGTGTCTCCGAAGGTACTTGTTGGGTTGGCGTATTTCGAGATTAGGATTTGTCACTCCGATTATCGGAGAGGTATCTCTGGGCCCACTCGGTAATGCACATCACTATAAGCCTTGCAAGCATTGCAACTAATGAGTTAGTTGCGGAATGATGTGTTACGGAACGAGTAAAGAGACTTGCCGGTAACGAGATTGAACTAGGTATTGAGATACCGACGATCGAATCTCGGGCAAGTAACATACCGATGACAAAGGGAACAACGTATGTTGTTATGCGGTTTGACCGATAGAGATCTTCATAGAATATGTAGGAGCCAATATGAGCATCCAGGTTCCGCTATTGGTTATTGACCGGAGACATGTCTCGGTCATGTCTACATAGTTCTCGAACCCGTAGGGTCCGCACGCTTAAAGTTCAATGACGGTTATATTATGAGTTTATGTGTTTTGATGTACTGAAAGAGTTCAGAGTCCCGGATGAGATCGGGGACATGACGAGGAGTCTCGAAATGGTCGAGACGTAAAGATCGATATATTGGACGACTATATTCGGACATCGGAAAGGTTCCGAGTGATTCGGGTATTTTCGGGAGTACCGGGGAGTTACGGGAATTCGTATTCGGCCTTAATGGGCCATATGGGAAAGGAGAGAAAGGCCTCAAAGGGTGGTCGCACCCCTCCCCATGGGTTGGTCTGAATTGTACTAGGGAGGGGGGCGCCCCCTTCCTTCCTTCTCCTTTTCCCTTCCCTTTCCTTCCTTCCTACTCCTACTACTTGGAAGGGCTCCTAGTTCTACTAGGAAAGGGGGAATCCTACTCCCGATGGGAGTAGGACTCCCCTAGGGCGCGCCATAGAGAGGGCCGGCCCTCCCCCTCCTCCACTCCTTTATATACGGGGGCAGGGGGCACCCCAAAGACACAACAATTGATCTCTTGATCTCTTAGCCGTGTGCGGTGCCCCCCTCCACCATAATCCACCTCGATCATATCATAGCGGTGCTTAGGCGAAGCCCTGCGTCGGTAGAACATCATCATCGTCACCACGCCGTCGTGCTGACGAAACTCTCCCTCAACACTCGGCTGGATCGGAGTCCGAGGGACGTCATCGAGTTGAACGTGTGCAGAACTCGGAGGTGCCGTGCGTTTGGTACTTGATCGGTCGGATCATGAAAGACGTACGACTACATCAACCGCGTTGTGCTAACGCTTCCGCTTTCGGTCTACGAGGGTACGTAGACAACACTCTCCCCTCTCGTTGCTATGCATCACCATGATCTTGCGTGTGCATAGGAAATTTTTTGAAATTACTGCATTCCCCAACAGTTTATTGCAGGAGGGAATGGAAAGATAGACTACTGCGCCGATGTTCTCATGGCAAAGGCCTTAGCTCTCAAATTTGGCCTAAATTTAGCGCAAAGGGCGGGATGTAATCTCCTAATCATCAACTCTGACAATCTGGAGGTGATTGAGACCATGCAGGACGGAGGACAGTCAGCGGGAGCGGGAGCGGCAATCTTTGATGACTGCTATCACTATGCTTGTGATTTTACCTTGACTAAATTCGAACATTGTAATAGAGAGGCAAATAAAGTAGCACATGAACTTGCTATATTAGCTAGATTTTTTTCGACTTTGGATTGGTTTGAGGAGCCTATTAGTGAAATTGTAACGTTTCTCACAAACGATGTATTGGTTATTGCTAATGAATAAATTTTTGTTTTAATTCAAAAAAAAGGTGATGCTATGTTAGTAAATACTCAAAGTTTCTCCCAACCCTCCTTCTTGTTACTGTGGCATTATTGGTGAAAAAATAGAGTCGATGATGCGGTGTAGTTATGTTTGGTTTGAACCCAAACTAGCTACACTATGGAGGGGCCACACAATCCAGTGGCTCCCGATGGCCGCCGCCAAGCAAAGCCCCGGCCCTAGCCCATTGGCCTTGGCCTAGGCGAGCTCGCACGATGCCATGCCCGTGGCCGTGGGCGATGATCCGTGCGGGATTCGCGCCCCCGCCACCACGCCAGATTCGAGCGGGATTCACGCCGCCACCATGTGCCCTACACACCCCTTGTAGCTGCCGCCACCACCGCCACGCCGAGCCGCCGCCACCGCCATGCGCCGCGCGTCGGCGACTAGAAGCCAGAACCGAGAGTGTCTGAACGGAGTTAGTCACGCACGTGAGGACCAAACCCCGCCCGCGACCACCACAATTGTAGCCTCCCCGTGGCAAGCCCGGCGAGCTCGAACCAGCGGGAGGCGCTTCCAACCCCTGCACCGCCAGATCCAACAAGCAACACGTCGGAGCCATAAATGCCATCTCCAGCACGCACCACCGCCATCGTGTAGCTCTCCACGACACCGCCGCAACCACTCAGCACCTCCGCCAATCACCACCAAGGTGTCGTCGCGCCCACCACCATGCTATTCTCCGGCCTGGCCAGATCGGTCGACACCAACCTCAGCCACACGAGAGGGTTAAAGAGCCCTGCCGCCACCGACGCCGCACGGGCTTCGCTCACTGGCGTGCCCCGACGACGACAAGGAGAGAGGAGGGAGGACGACCGGGGGCGGCGGCGACGGCTAAGGTTCCTCCCCTGCATCCCGCGGGAGCGTCAGAGTGGGGAGAAACTTTCAGAATTTCCAACAAGGAGAAGCTATACCTACTTCTTTCCCTTTTGTGCAATCTCTTCTCAATTTCCAAGCGCATGGCTTTGTAACACGTGTTGTACAGAGAGCGGATTATCTACCGTGCACGGTATATACCGTGCAAGCATCACCTACCCACCATGTCAGATGTACTCATGAATGCCTGGTGAATAGTCTACCTACTCCTATCAATCTCTTTTCTCCTACTCAATTCTATTTGAATTCCGGTATATTTGAAACCCACATATAGATTAGGAACCTCAATTTTGATTTATGATTTGATTGCATATTTGGGATCCTCGTGACGAGACCTTTTAAACAAGATCAGACACGGATATATTTTAGTGAAAATTTAAACGAGACCATGTTTAATAAAGTTTCACCGTGTTTCAATTTCTTTTCTAAAACTTGTCGAAATATATTCGAGATTGGTCTTGTTTGACAGCCCTCGTCATGAGAAGCACAAATATGCATATGCATATTCTGTTGGAATTTTTTTATAAGATAAAATGGTTTCTAAATTATAAACACTGTAAAACCATTGTGAGAGTGGAGATACGATGGACAAAACATAGCTTCTGTGCATTTTTCGGTGAATGTACTATGAATGAAGCATTATAATTGTTAGGATTTAATTAATAATGTTATTAAAGAGATAACCCTCTCTTGTGTAACTGCACTGCGTTGGCAATCTGGCAACAGTCACGACGGTTTCCTCGTTCCCCATCGAGTGGACGCGCCCCTCCGCTTGCGTCCCCTTTAGTTGTATATAAGGACTGATCATCAATGAAATTGATCTCGATTGGATTCATTTTACATCTCTCTCGTTTTCACTCATATCACGTTATCAGTACTTTTGCTCTCCGTTGAGAGAAAGGCCACACGAGAGGAGCGAAGCGTTGACGCTGCGACCAAGCCATTGACGAATTGGCATCGGCGGCAAGATGAGCGCACACACGACGGCGCTCCAGCCAGCCCCGTCTCCTTACGGAACGACGGCGGCACACCGCGGAGGTGCAAAACGGGACGACCGCTCCCCATCGGTCTGTCGACTCCCAGACTCCCAGTGCGCGCTCATGGCGCTGCTACAGGCCACCGGCTGCAAGACGCGGCAGCGGACGCTCAAAGCACTTCTCCTTCCGATAAAGAAGAAGGGAATAAAGCTAAAGGATTTGCTCATCTTATCATCTCGTAATCAACCAATTGATTATTTTCTATGTACATCTATGCACTCACGGGAATTGATTTGTACCAGAAGAAGGAACCATCACATGCCCGCCGTTTTGGGCATCGTCGAACGACGGGCCGTATCTTTTGGTGTGTGGCGGAGGCGTCCTCCGGTGCTCCACTAGGACGCACAAACTTGAACACGACCATCGAACTGGAAGGCGAGACGACCTGGCGCGGCGGCTCTGCATCGACCAACGGCGACTCCGCGCGGTTGCTGGTGTGGAGATGCGGTTCTAAGACAGCGCGGCACGGTGACGGAGCACGGCGCTGCGTGGCGTCGGCGAAGACGACTAGCGCACGGCCGAGGCCCTCTGGCCGACGCGCGGGACGGTTGACGCACAAGGCAAGGCGGCGGGCATGACCTCCTGGCCCGGATCTTCAGGTCTCATCGGCGGCGATTGGCAACGGCGTCGAATGAAGTAACGGAGGTCCTACCCGACGCGGTGCGGTGGCGTAGCGCGCGGCGTCGGCACAACGCGTAGCGACACTGCTATAGGCATAGCAGAGCGGCAAGGCGCTGTGAAGCGAAGCACCGAGGCGGCCAAGTGGTACTCACACACAGTAAGGCCAAGGCCGGCGACGCGGCCGCCGCCGGCGTCCGTAAGTGCAAATATGCATGCAATGCATGTATGCGATCAATCGTCCGGCTAATTAGCATGTGCTAATTAGGTTCCTTAACCACATGCATGATCTAATTCACATGACAGCATGCAACCAGCAACCCTATACACGTACATGAGGTACTTCTACACCTTTTATCAGAAGGGCTCCGGTTATATGATAATCCGATGAAAGTCCGTGATGTTCGCAGCCAAGTCATGATTAGCTCATGGACTTCGCAGTTCTGCAACCGGGCTTATTGTTTTGAGCACTTTAACCATCTGGGTGTGGTTATTTTGACTGATAGAAGTGGTGGTTGGATAGGGTTAACCCTAACCGTTCACGCCCCGATCTTGTTGAAAACAAGAGGGGAAAATGGAATAAAAGCTTAGGCTATGAGGTTTTGGCCCAGAACCAGTTTTATTCCTATGTGTTTTTACAGTAATTGACTGTATACTACTGTACCGTAAGCACATTAGGTACCAACATATATGTTCCGGCAATTTGTAAATTGCTATATGTTGATCAATGCACATGCATTTTTTGACAACATAATTAATTTACTTGGGAGTAAATTAATTGGACATGATGATTTCATGTATCATATGTTGATTTTTGCTGAGTTTGTCATTGATGTCATCAATGATCAAACCTGGGCATGAATGTCAAGATGAACTTGGCAACCCAGAATCTCAATTTCCTATAGCCACACCTGCTCAGGGGCTCCTGCTACAACTAATATACCGCAGAATGTTATTCGGTCTGTGACAACATACAACTCTGTTGTGCATCAAATCAACTGAAAGTTGAGACTCTACAATAGTGTGGTTTCAGATGCTAGTCTCATTGAAATGCTTTCCACTTTCAATCCTTTTATTAGGATTTGACTAAACAATTTAATCAATGGTGAAGGAAAGTGGAGACATTATGAGAAGCAAAATATGAATGGGGCGTAAAAAGGCACAAGTCATTTCTTGGAGAATGACGAGGTCAGTAGCATCGCTTACTATACATGTGGTTATGCTACTCACAATGCAAGGAAATGTGATACTTCCACGCATTTGGTGGATCTGTACATGCATCAATTGGCTATGGGAAAGAGGCCCATGGGAACAAGTGTGAATCTTACTTCACTTGACATAACAGAATTCCCAATGGTTGAAAGTCCCCATACGTTCCTCGAAACATGGGCAACCAGAAGCATGCTCAGCAAAAGGAAGGTCCACTATTGAGTGTCGATGACAAGTTAGTGGACTTCAATTTTACTGACATATATGGAGACCGGGTTCAGTCTCTTTTGTCATGCAATGTAATGATGTCTATAGACATATTACATGTTGTGAAATAAATTATGTCCATCAACATAATATGATAGCTATGTCATCATACATGATGCTTGTTGTATGTCCTCTGACATATATGGTTTATGATGTATGTATTATTTCCATATGAGTTCAATCATATGTTGAAATTGGTTTCTTTCTTTTTAGAAACTTATGGAAATAGTCCAATTGAGAAGGAAATGTGTTAAGTAGAAACTGGGTCTACTAACATGATATTTAGGGAGATTAACTATTTCCAAGCTCTTGATAAGAGTAATGGAAATATCATGACAATTGTTGGTCGTGAGGGGGTAATTGTTGGCTCTGGTCAAGCCAAAATTACACTCCCTATGGGTACTACATGGTAATCATGGGTACATTGATGTATCTAGATTCTACTCGTACCTTGCTGAGTTATAAGGATATCCGCAATGGTTTCTATGTCGAAACTCATATAATGAGTGAGGTTGGAAACCTACTCATGACTCAACAAAAAGGATTCGAATGAAATCCTAGAGTAAATGCTTCTCTATATTGTGGATTGTATTATACATATATTAAATTGGATACGCATTGGCATATAAGATAATTTTCTAGAATCTTGAGAAGTTCAAGATATGGCATGATTGCCTTGGTCATCCTGGTATTCGGAGGATGAGAAAATTATTGATGGTTCAATTGGACACAATCTAACGGTGTGAATTTTCCAAATTCACTGGATTATGTATGCATGATGTGTGCAAACTGGGAAACTGATCGCAAGGCCATCTTATCTCATGAAAGAGGATGAGCCACTAGATTTCCTTGGATAGGAGATATATATGTGATCCAATTCAACCGTTATATGGAATATTTACATATTTCATAGTGCTTTTGGATGCATCAGTGAGATGGTCCAATGTGTCTTACTTCCATAAGGAACCATGCTTTTACAAAGCTTATTGCTCAAATCATTAATTTGAGAGGAAATCATCCTGAGCACGGGATAAGATCCATCAGAATGGATAATGCTGCGAAATTTAGTTCGTGAGCATTTGATGATTACTGCCTAGACTGAGGCATAACTGTGGAGCATATTGGTACTTTGTGTACATACCCAGATTGGTTTTGTGGAATCACTTGTCAAGACGATAAGTTGATAGCAAGATTGCTCCTACAGAATTGTAATCTCCCAACATCTAGTTGGGGACATTGCAGTTTTACGTACTGCATATACAAATTCGACGAACTGCATATTATATGGTCTCCCCATTGCAGTTAGGATGTGGAAATGAGTAAGTATTTCCCATCTGCGATAATTTGGTTGTGTTTAATACAAACCGATGTCACCACCGCAACATACATTTATGGGCCCTCATAGAGAAATGGGGATCTATGTGAGGTACGATTCTCCGTCAATCATAAAATACCTGAAGTCTCTAAAAGGGGACTTGTTTATGGCCTGGTATGCTGATTGTATTTTGATGAGGACATATTTCCGGCATTAGGGGGAGATAAGAACCACATTGAATGCCGGGAAATAGAATGAGATGTGAATAGACATCTAGTCCTTAGATCCACGTACGAATGAATCTGAACTGGATGGTTCAGAAGATTATCAATTTGCAAAGTATCGTAAATAATCTGCCAGATGCATTTACTGATTATAGGTGTCATAGAGTAAAATGTTCCCATAATGAATGTGCCAGAGAGAGTGGATGTGACCCATTGGTCCACTCGGCCACCAAATAGGGGGAGGAATCTGGACACATAGGACAAGGTTTTAAAGAAACGTCCAAGTGGAATGAGGAATCCTCAAACAGTAAAAGCAAGTCAACTACATGTTGACATTCAACCTAGGGTTGAAAGACACCTGAAGGATGTTGGACACATCCAGGACCCAGCACGAGTGTGCACAAAAATATTGGTGCTGGGACATCGGAAGACCTTGACTCAATTGTTGTGGGAAATCACGGAGAGTCAAAAGGTGATGATGAAATCGCCACTATGTATATGGATTCAGGAGAATCATATAATCAAGACTACATTATGTCGACATTTATTTTCACCTCGTGAATTGCAAAAGACCTTGGATTGGATCTAGAACTTAAGTCCATGCATGGCTAAGTGTCTTGGACACTCTGGTTGATCCAAAGGAATGCAACAATTGAGGATGCACTCGCTCTCAAGAAGAGGGGATATTGACCTGATCAGTAATATTCACTCATCTAAATGTGTTTCTGGGGGAGCACATCTGGTTTTTGTTTATGGGAGGAATAAAAACCAAGAGGTGGTGAGACATGAAGCGAGGCTTGTAGCACATGGGTTCACGCAAAGACCCATCATCATTTATGATGAAACATATTCTCCTATGAGTGGAATAACGTTCCGATATTTAATGTCACTGGCAGTGAATAATGAATTTGTTTATCCTACTGATGGATGTTGTGACTGCATAGCTGTATGAGTCATTTGATTCGGATATCTCTATGATAGTTCCTGAGGGAACAAATATTCCGAGTTTAATCGCAACATGTGTTGCATAAAGCTTCAGAGGTCATTATGACTTGAAGTAGTCGGCAATGATGTGGTAGAACCGACTGAGTGAGTTCCTTTATTAGAAGGTTACTCAAACATTGATGATTGTTCGTGTGTTCATCAAGAAATCCAAAGAGGGGTTTTGTACAATTTTTGTGTATGTTGATGATCTAGTATCATTAGAGCTACACAAGAGATACATGATATAATCATATCATCTTAAGACGGAATGTAAGATGTAAGATTTGGTTGAGACCAAACTTTGCTTGAGTTTGGAACTTCAGCATATTCCTCCGGGAATACTTGTTCACCAGTCTACATTTATCCAAAAGATTGTTTAAAGTTCAACATGGATAAGTCATATCCATTAAAGAACTATGGTTTTGAGGTCTTTGGATTACTGGAGATAAGGACCAATTAAGGCCTAATGGTAGTGATGAAGAGATATTTGGACTTGAGTTTCAATATCACGGTGCAATGAGAGCACGGGTGTATCTAGCAAACTGCACCAGGCCTGGTATTTCATTAGCAGTAAATTTATTGGCTAGATAGAATGCATCGCTGATTAAAAGGCATTGGGTTGGTGTGAAGAATATTTTTAGGTATCTTCTGGACAACATAGATCTTGGTTTGTTCTATGAAGAAAAATCAAGATATGACCATGGTTGGGTATTGTTATGCTGGGTATATATTAGATCCCCATAATCCTAGATCACAGACTGGTTTTTGTCTCCTCGAATAAAGGTGTGACCTTCTTTGGGAAGTCGAGAAGACATATTACGGTGACTGCATCCACTAATCATTCTGAAATCATTGATTTGTATGAAGCATCTCATGAATGTATGTGACTTCATAGAAATGATGAACTTTGTTGAAAGTTCAAGTGGGACTGGTTGGTGGGAATCACCCACCATTATCTATGAAGATAATGTTTTGTCTGTATTACATAGATGTAGACAGGTTATAAAGAGCAACACTAGAATGTGTATGGCTCTAAAAATATTTTATTCCCCATGATTTAAAGAAAGGTGGAAGATAAATATCTTGCAAATGAAGTCATGTGATAGCTTTGATGATTTATTTACAAAGTCTTTACCAAGTTCTTCATTCCAGAAATAAGTTAATAGAATTGGTTTGAGATGACTTTGTTATTTGCAAGGTTCAGGGGGAGTGTACTCCTGAACGATAACCTGTTCGGGATCTTCGGATCTTTTGTATTGCACTCTTTTCCTTTATGAGTTTTTCCTGAATGGTTTCTCATGAAAGGTTTTTAATGAGGCAATAGTAATACAAGCATTGTGATATGTCATTTTCTCCTTATTTTCCCACTGGGTTTTGGAAGGAGTTTTTCATGGCATATTACGTATATCTCCTCATATTTCTCCCGCGGGGTTTTTGGAGGAGAGTATTTCAAGGATGATCTTTCACAAGGACAGGCGAGGATTAGAGGGAGTGTTAGGATTTAATTAATAATGTTATTAAGGAGATAACCCTCTCTTGTGTAACTGCACTGCGTTGGCAATCTGGCAACAGTCACGATAGTTTCCTCGTTCCTCATCAAGTGGATGCGCCCCTTCGCTTGTGTCCCCTCCAGTTGTATATAAGGACTGATCATCAATGAAATTGATCCCGATTGGATTCATTTTACATCTCTCTTGTTTTCACTCATATCAATAATAAATGGTTGACGTGATAAGACACAAAAGTAGTAGAATATGATTGAATAAAATTCAATTGAATAAACAACATGCAGGAGATACAACAGGCCAGGTCAATATATGTCCGAATCTCCAAAAAATTGAATGGCTTAGCCATGCACGGCATATCCCGTGCATGGTAGAACATCATTTCTCGTGTTGTACATTGTCTGTGAGACGAATGAGAACCTGACGCTTGATGGCTCCTTTCTGTGTTAAAAAAAAGAATTAGCAAGTGGGTCATGATTTGATCAAAATCCCAACTATTGTACACCTATACATCCAACCAGAAATGAAAATCAAAACAAGATTTATAATTTATTTGTCGACACAGAAGTTCAGAACATCGAAACAGTAGCCATCAGAACATAAACAGTAGCATTAGAAGATCACCATTCACCAACACATCAGCGCACAGCGGGCGTGTCACATTGGTACACGAACCGCCTGAGGACTCGCATCAGCTCGTCGGCCGCCTCGCCGAACGGCTGAAGGACGGAGAAGCCATGCTGCTGTCCCTCGAACTCGACTAGCTCGACGTCTTTCCCCATGTCCTTGAGCCTCGCCTCGTACCCCAGCACGCGGACACGGAGCACGTCGCCCAACGGCGCCACCACAAGAGCCGGCGGGAGCTCCACCGGCGCGAGGCTGGGGCTCTCCGGCCCGAACGGATTCGCCACCGGGTGGTCCCTGCTCGCCCCGACCGGAAGCGACATGTGCCAGAGCTGCTCGCATATCTCCACAGGCAGGGACACGTCCGTCGTCGTGTCGGCCTCCGACGCCGTGCGCTCGGCGCCGCCGAAGAAGGCGGAGAGGAGTACGTACCCGACGACGCGCACGGGGCTGACCGGGAGCCGCGCCGTGGCGACCTGGACGGTGAGGTGGTGGGCCAGGTTGGCGCCCGCCGACACGCCGGAGATGAAGGTCCGGGCGAAGTCCGCCGACTCCGCGAGCCACGGCTCGGCGCCGGCGCCGAGCTCGGCCTGGCCGCGCAGCCAGGAGAGGAAAGCCGCGCCGTCCTCGATGGCCGCGGGGAGGCGGTGCTCGGGGGCGAGGCGGTACTGCACGGACAGCACGACGGCCGGGAGCTCCGCGGCGGCGCGGAGGCAGAACGCGTGGAAGGTCGGCTGCGCGAAGGAGCCGAGGCAGTAGCCGCCGCCGTGGAAGTACACCAGCACCGGGAGCTTGGCGCCGCCGGCCACCGACGACGCGGACGCCGGCCTGTAGACGCGGACGCGAAGGCCGTGCGCCGCGTGGTACAATACGTCCTTCCACTCCACGCCGGGGACGTCCGGGAACGGCTCCTTTGGGCCGAGGACGGACTCGTCGCCGCGGACGACGGAGCCGTCGCTGAGGATCTGGACGATGCCGAGGAGATCCTCCACGACGTGCGGTGCCGTGTCGCCGGGCATGGGGTGAGTGTGATACGGAATTACGGATACGGTCGATGGTTGCCGCCCAGGTCGTCGCGGTTTATGGACGTTGTGTGGCAGACTTTAGTAGAGGCGGGATCCACGTGGTCACTTCTTCCCGTGCACGTGGGCTGGACAGATCATTCTGGATCTTGGATCTGTGACAGCTTCGGCCTTCTCGAGGATGACCGATTCCACACTTCAATGCCGTGGGAAGAAAGATAGACGATCTCCGGGAAAAAAATAGACTAGCCGTTGAAAAACGAAAATATTGGATTGTGCATCAATACGTACTCTTGGACCAGTACGTGTCCTCTCCCACTTGCCCTGACTTTTTTTTTGTGACGATCATACATACGCATACACACATATACTCATCCCTATGAACGAACTCATACATTCTACCCTTATGAGCACCAAGAGACTAAGCCAACACATCATCTTGAGATTGACTAAGTCGTCACATATGTCTTTTTCATAGTTGACGGAACGTCTCCCACACTGAACGCACATCACCTAAAAGTCTGAAATAAATCTAGCTAAATACGAGTACCAATGTCAGGTCTGAGACTTGAACTCTGGTGGGCAGTGAGGCCAACTCCACCGCACGATCCCAAACGGACGTCCGGATTGGCCGGATTTTGTCCTTTTGGGGCGCCGATGGGTTCGCCCGTGTCCGGCTTTGTCAGATGGGTCGTGCGTGCGCGCACCGTGCGGCCGCATCTCAAATCGTGTCCGGGGTGGACGTGAATAAAAAAATATATAAACTGGAATGAAATAACTAAAAAAGTAAATAAACGCATTTTAAAAAACATAAAACATATATAGGGGTCGGCCACAAAACGGCCCAGTTTCCACGACCACTTAAAAGGCCCAGTTTTATAATTAACATATAAAAACAAAATAAAAAAACTCCTCCCGCGCGCTCCTGCCGCGCCCGTCGGTGCCGTGGCCGTCGCCGTCTTCACTGGCCGCCGGTGTCGTTGTCGCTGACGAGGTCGACGTAGGCCGGCGGGGTCCACAGGTGGGCCGGAGGTGAGTGGTGGACGGGGGCGGGCTGGACGGCCGGAGGTGCCTGCACCACCTCCTCCCGTGGCGACGCCTCCCGCTCCGGTGAGCGCGATGGAGTTGGGCACCAGTTCACGCCCACGCCGACGGCCATCTCCGGAGCAGTGCAGGACCAGCCCCACCCCTGGCCCAGCAGCTGCTGGAATGCGGCCGGCGGGTCCTCCTCCATCACCTCCTCCGTGACGGCCGCTATCTGCAGCTCCGGGAAGGCGACGTCCCCGGGGCAGAGAGCGCCATGGCCTCCTCCAGGCCGTTCCACTGCCGCTCGTCGTGCGTGTTCATGGAGTCGTCCATGACACGCTGCAGGAGACGGGCCTCCTCCTCCGCTGTCATGCGAGGAGGTGGAGGGGGCGACGGAGACGGCGAAGGCGACGGCGTGGGCGTCAGGCCGCGCACCCGCGTACGCCCGCGCGCCTCTGCACGTGGCCTCCGCGGCCCGACACGGTGCCGGCAAAGTAGGACGTGTGCCGCGTGTCGTGCTCGTCCTGGAGCCATGTGTCCCACAGCGGGGAGTCGGGGGCATACCTGTGGTCGTAGTACAGGTCGTCGGGGAGGAGGCGGCGGCGGCGTGCGATCTCATCGCGCCGGGCACGGCCGGTCGGCGGCACTGGCAGGATGGGGACCCGGTCCGCGGAGAGGTGCCATCTGTTGGGGAGGTGGGCGTCGCTCCACGGGACCGGCGTCCTCGTCTCCTAGTACCTCCGGCACACGTCCGCGCAGATGTACTGCCGGTCGCGGTAGCCGGCGGGCCTAGGGGCAATGGTGAAGGGGGCCGGCGCGGGGGCTCGACGGGAGGAGCGCGGCGGTGACGCGTTCTGCTCCTCCTTCATGGATCCGCGGCGGCGGCCCGAGGAGGAGCCGGCCTTGCGGTCGTGCTTCCCCTTGCGGCCGTAGTTCCAAAGGCCCATGGCTGCGGCCGGCCGGCGAGTTCAAGGACGGGGAGTGGCTAGGGTTTCTAGGGTGTCGGCTTTCGAGGGGGCAGAGAGGGGTCGGAGTGGGAAGTGAGGACGACGACCGGTCCACGGGTCCCATTTAAGAAGGACGTCGACCTTCCACTGGGCCGATGACAGGTGGGGCCGGCTGCCCGTGCGCATTGATGTTGATGGGTGGGAGGTAGGTGGCCGCCCCGCCATGCAGCCAGACGCGGACGAGCGGCCGTCCGTTCGGTGTCCGCAGCGACCCAAACCCAAGTTTGCGCTCGAAATGGGTCGGCCCGGACACAAAACGGACAAGACGGGTCCGGGCCGTCGCGCGCTGGGCCGTCTCGTTTGTCCATTTTACCCCTAACGGACGGGGGCGGACAGGATAGGGTCGCGCGGTGGAGTTGGCCTGAACGTCATTGTCCTTCTAACCATTCAACCAAAGTTTGATTCGTATCTGCCTTTTTTTTAGAAAAGGAGGATGACCCCGGCCTCTGCATCTGTGCGATGCATACGGCCACTTTATTAATTATTCTCACAAGACCTTACAAAATCAATACAACAGTAAGACTAAAGCCGCAGTCTAAGCAACAAACTGTCGCTACATCTATCCAGTTGATGAAGGGGCGCAGATAGCCTGGGCCTAATACCAAACAGACATTGCAGTCAAGCCTAACATCTAAGACCTAAGACCCCAACCTAGCCACTTGCCGGGTCTGGGACACACTGGTCTGACGTGCTCTCAGAGGCCGCCGCCGCCAACTGCCACCACTCCATCTTCAGAACTGTGCTGATGCATCAACCTTGCCCAATCCATCTATCATCGACGCCACCACGGCGCCCAACGGCACCTCCTCCCTGCGCGCAAACAACTGAACACGTCGCGGTCGCCACTGATACATCTCAGCGCCATGCTGCCAAGTATCACCAGCCGACACAGCTTGAAGTTCTTGGAGGATCTGTCATGCGTAGCACCTGCCGATCAGGCATGACCAAGCGTAGCACCTGTCGGTCAGGCATGACTTGACATCTCCACCGAAGCTCCGTGCAAGACGAAACTGCTCCACCTCCTGCCTCTGACTTCCAGCGCTGCTCCACAAACGATGCTCCCAAGAGAGAAACGACACCGCAGTGCCGCCATCGTCCGATTTGGAACACCAGATCCTAGGGTTTCCCCCGGAGCAGCACGAGTAGGTCGACAGTAGTTACTCGATGATGCCTTCATCAAGATAACGGCGTAGAACGCCGCCATCGCCTGACGTCGGCTCGGTTTTCACCGGCAACCATGTCTCTCCAACTCGCAGTCGGGACTAGATGATGGATCTCGAGATCCGATCACCAAGCTTCTGGCCGGCCACCGCCGACGAAGAAGATGACCACCAGCACTGGCTACACCGGCCAGAACAGATCTTCCATGGGTGCCGCCAAGCAGTCCACCAGGACCTCGACGCCGTCGCCGATCTAAAGCCAGATGACATGCCGCCGAAGACCGCATCGCGCCGCCGCCCGATCCAGGCCAGCCGCCGCAGCAGCCGCCCATGGCCCGAGGCAGGGCCGACCGCCGCCGCCGTTGAAGCCAACGTCGTCGCTTCTAGATCGGCCGCACCTCCACGTATGTTGGGGTCCCGCCACCCCTGAGACGCGGGAGGGAGGAAGAGCCCCAGCCACCGCCGTCGGCCTCCGGACGCAAGCCGGCGGCGTCCTCCAGCGGTGGCGGGAGGAGGGGAGGAGGATGGGCTAGGCCCCGACAGCGGCTAGGGTTGGGGAGCCCAAGTCGCCCGAGCGGGGGGCGACCCGAGCCTCTCTATTCGTATCTGCCTTTGAGTTTTGCTATCGATAATCCTACACCTATGAAGAAGCTACAAAATTCTAATGTGACCTTCCTAAAATTTCTCCCTCACCCCCCTCCCCTAAGAATTTCCCAAGATTGCTCAAGATTCAGCTTCCTACAACTCAACTTCCCAAGATTGCTCAACATCCAGCCCAAACGGGGTGCCAGTGCGATTGGTGGTACTGTCGTGATCAATCAATGGGAAGGTATCTATTTTTTGTGCAGCTGCGGTTATGAATCGAAGATTCTTCCGATTATGCTTTTGGTGTCTCTTGGTTGACTTGTTTCATAAGAATTTTTTCTTT
The DNA here is from genome assembly GCF_056163025.1 of Triticum urartu. Lineage (NCBI taxonomy): Eukaryota > Viridiplantae > Streptophyta > Magnoliopsida > Poales > Poaceae > Triticum > Triticum urartu. The sequence goes on along the minus strand of NC_141875.1, from coordinate 105,002,463 downwards.
GGTTTGCATCAAGAATATCTTTATTTTCGATGAGTGGTTTTTTTAAAGAAGGATGATCCCGGGCCTTTGTCTGTATGCAGTCTTATCATTAATTATTCACCAAGACATTACAAAAGTAATACATCAATAAGTTTGAAGACACAATTTTAACATCGCTACTCATGTCAACTTGATGAAGTGATGCAGATTGTCGGAGCCGCATACCCAGACAACACACCAAAGCCCAACATCTAAAGTGGAGGCCTCAAAACCACTAGCCGGGACTGGGACACACACCGGTCCGACACACTCTCACCTGTATCCGCTCGAGGAGCCTCCATCCAGCCTTGTGTGCACGGGACCACCACCGATCTCCGCCCCATGGATGGAGCGGGCCGCACCGGCTAGATCAGATCTAACCGGAGACCAGACCACGCATGCAGCCGATCCATCCATCAGGCCCTCCATGCCGCCGCCGTCAATACGAGGTTAGATTTCTCGCCGCAGAGCCATCCGCCGATCACAACCATGACCACCGCCCGAGGAAGGGCCGGCCGCCGCGCCACAAGAACCCGACTGGTTGCGCCTCCTCACGCCGGGGAGCCCAGCACCACCCCTATGCCGCGGGAGAGAGGAAGACCCCCGCCACCGCTGTCGGCCCCCGGGCTTAGCCCGACGGCGTCCCACGGTGGCGACGGGGGAAGGGGAGGAAGTAGACTGCGGCCCCGGCGGCTAGGGTTGTGGCCCACCTGAGTCGCCCGAGGTGGGGTCCGAAGCGACAAGGAGGAGTGGTCAAGTTTGAGCGACGCGAGGGTTTTGTTAGAATTGACAATTTTGTACCGTACAAATTCGAAGTAGTTCTTGATCAGTATACGACTGAACGTCCAACAAGAAATGAAAGTTGCAAAAGTAGATTCATTTCTAGAAAAGCGAGGCAATCCTGAAAGATAATAAGCGTTCCTACTCCTTCGAGGGGAGCCACGTCTCGTATATATTGATGTGTGGCAGAAGCCTTGCCTTGGCGTACAAGATAAGAAGGAAGGAGTTTGAGTAGAACAAGGAATAGGAAGGAGGTTAGGATTACAACGCAACGGATTACAGTAATATTCTCTAACACCCTCCCTTAATCTTAACTATCCCAGATTAAGATTACTCTTGAACTCCTCAAATGGTCTTGTTGGTAATGCCTTTGTAAAGCCATCTGCTATCTGATCCTTGGAGGGAATAAACCGTATCTCAAGTTTCTTTGTTGCAACTCTTTCTCGCACAAAGTGAAAATCAATTTCGATGTGCTTTGTCCTTGCATGAAATACAGGATTTGCAGACAAATATATTGCTCCCAAGTTATCACACCATAAACATGAGATACGATTCTTCTTGATTCCCAATTCCTCAAGAAGTGATTCAACCCAAATGATTTCAGCAGTTGCATTTGCCAAGGACTTGTATTCAGCTTCTGTACTTGACCGTGACACAGTGGCTTGCTTTCTAGCACTCCAAGAAATAAGATTAGACCCAAAGAATACTGCAAAGCCTCCAGTTGATCTTTTGTCATCACTGCATCCTGCCCAGTCAGCATCAGAGAATGCACTCACAAGAGAGGAATTAGAACGTTTGAAATGAAGTCCTATTCCCATAGTATATTTCACATATCTTACAATCCTCTTGACAGCTGACCAATGTGCAGAAGTAGGTGCATGTAGATACTGACAAACCTTGTTGACAGCAAATGAGATATCTGGACGGGTGAGAGTTAAATATTGTAATGCTCCCACAGTACTCCTATACCTTGTGCTTTCCTCCTCCTGAAGTGGCACACCTTCATATGCTGAAAGTTTTTCTGAGGAAGACAAAGGTGTAGGAACTGGCTTACAATTTTTCATTCCCATGCGAGACAGAAGCTCAATGATATATTTCTCCTGATTTAGCACAATTCCATCTTGAGTTTTCTTGACCTCAATACCTAGGAAGAAATGCAAATCACCTAGATCCTTCAAGGCAAACTCTGAGCTCAAGTCATGCAGAAGTGCATTAGTAGCATTTTGGGAAGAACTTGCAACTATGATATCATCAACATATATAAGCACAAAAATGACTAATCCAGCCTTGTTGTAAATAAACAAAGATGTATCAGCTTTGGAGGCAATGAAACCAAGATATTTCAACTGTAAGCTCAATCTAGAGTACCATGCTCTGGGTGCTTGTTTTACACCATAGAGTGCTTTGTCAAGCTTGCAAACATAATGCGTGACTTCTTATCCTCGTAACCAGGTGGCTGTCTCATAAACACTTCCTCTTCTAGAATACCATGCAAAAACGCATTCTGTACATCTAGCTGTCATAGACTCCAACCCTTGGACACAGCAATGGCTAGCACAAGTCTGATAGTTGCAGCTTTAACAACAGGACTGAAAGTGTCCTCATAATCAATACCATAACGTTGTTTAAAACCCTTTGCAACTAGACGCGCTTTATACCTGTCAATGGAGCCATCTGCCTTCTTTTTAATTCTGTAAACCCATTTGCAATCAATGATGTTTTTACCTTTCTGATTTGGTACAAGATGCCATGTCTTGTTCCTCATAAGTGCAGAGTATTCCTCATCCATTGCCTTCTTCCACTTAGGATCATCAAGTGCACTATTCAATGCTGTTGGTTCTCCTGAAATACACAACATTCCATACGGTATAGTCCCATCTTTTCTTATTTTAGGATTTCGTATACCTTTCTGTAACCGAGTCATAACTCGTGAAGGAGTTGTTGGCTGGACCATAGGAGCACTCGCCGTAGAAGATCCTGAAGAATCTGCATGTGCTGACACAGGTGAATCTGACGCCTCCTGTACAGAAGATCCCGTAGCTGTTGGTGTAGCCGCTGGTGTGGCCGCCTCCGCTGAGGCCACACGGGAGCCAGCCTCCCGAGCCAGCACAACGGATCGACCGCCCGACCGCGGTTGCAGGCGCACGTTGGGCGAGGGGATCCTGTCCCGCCTGCTGCTGAGGTGGCGGCGTGGGAGTGGCGCGCACTGGGCGAGGGGGATCCGGCCCCGCGCCTGGCCCCGCCTGCTGCTGTATCAGCGCGATCCGAGGCAGATTTTGTCGCATGATCCGAGGTCTGCACGCGCACAGGAGTTGCGAGCGCCGCCGGATCAGCTTCGTCATCCGCGCCAGATTCGTCTCCTTCCTCAGCATGAAATATAAGATCATCTTGGGCTATATTTTCGAAATTTTGATCATTTTGAGCACCGTTTTCACCAGGGACCTGCACATGCAACAGAGAAGGACCAGTACCAGCAGGAATATCATCACTTTGATTAGTACGACTGTCGCCCCCATGATCAAAAGACCGAAGATGTGGAGGAAGAAGGAGGATTTCCTTGCGGAGAAGTGCACCGGCGTTGGGATGAAGGGAAGCAAAAGGAAACACGGACTCATCAAAGACAACATCTCTGGATATGTAGACCCTACCAGTAGGAACATCTAGACATTTAACCCCTTTATGCATGGGACTATAGCCTAAGAAGACACACTTTTTGGAGCGAAAAGCGAGTTTGCGTGTGTTATAGGGTCTAAGGTTGGGCCAACATGCACAACCGAAAACACGAAGGGATGTGTAGTTGGGTGTGACACCAAGGAGCCGTGTAATGGGTGTTTCAAATTTTATGACTTTACTTGGAAGCAAATTGATAAGGTATGTGGCAGTTAAGAACGCTTCATCCCAGAACTTGAGTGGCATGGATGCATTGGCTAGCAATGCTAGTCCCATATCAACTATGTGACAGTGCTTTCTTTCAGCAGATCCGTTTTGTTGGTGAGCATGAGGGCAAGAAACATGATGTGAAATACCAAGTTTTTGGAAGAAAGAGTTTAATTTTTCATACTCACCACCCCAGTCACTTTGCATAGCAATGATCTTGGAGTTCAATTTGCGTTCAACAAGATTTTGGAAATTGATGAAGACTTGGAATACATCAGATCGTTTCTTTAACAAGTAAATCCAAGTAAATTTACTATAGTCATCAATAAAACTTACATAGTAAGAAAATCTCCCAACTGAGGTAGGGGCTGGCCCCCATACATCTGAAAATATAAGTTGTACAAGAGCAGTAGACACACTAGTAGAGACAGGGTAAGGTAATTGATGACTTTTTGCTTGTTGACACGGATCACACACTGACTCAACACTATTCTCATAAGAGAGTTTATTTTTGCTAAGAACATATTTAACTATGACCGAAGATGGATGACCTAATCGACTATGCCACCTTGATGATGATGGCTTGGTGACAATGTTTGCTTGTTTATTGGACCATGAAGATGATGATGATGATATGAGTGGATAGAGGCCTCCCACGCACCGTCCTCTAAGAATAATTCTCCTTGTTCTCAAGTCCTTGACCAAGAAAAAGTAAGGATAAAACTCTATAAGAACATTGTTATCAAGGGTGAATCGATGAACAGAAACAAGATTTTTTGAAGTTTGAGGGACATGCAAGACATCTTTAAGGTGCAAATTTTTCATGGGGTTTTTAACAATTGAACTATCAATGTGAGTGATATTCATACCAGAACCGCTTGCCGTGCGAATTTGGTCGCCTCCGTTGTATTTCTCCCGCATTGTTAACTTGTCAAGTTCACCTGTGATATGATTTGTTGCTGCACTGTCGGCGTACCAATTGGTGTCCACGCCATAGGAGACAGCATGCGCCTCCTTTTCCTCTTGATCATTCTCTTCATAGCGCCACCAGCAGACACGTGCACCTCCTGGATGATGTTTGAGGCATATCTGGCACTCAGGATAGTCATGTTGCTGCTCGCGTACCTGCTGTTGCTGTTGCTGTCGAGGGCGTCCTCTGGATCCGCCTCCTCTGTTTGCAGGAGAGGGTTGGCGGTCACCATGGTCACCGCGGCCGCGCCCTCTTCCTCCTCGCCCGCGGGGTCTGCCACGGGACTGGCCGCGGCCTCTGTAGACGGCGTTGGCAGATGAATGAAACCCGCCTAATGACGAGTCTCCCAACATCTTCATCCTCTGATCAAAGGCGGAGATTTGAGCAAAGAGGTCATCGGCGGTGATTGTGTTCTTGACAGCGCCGATCGCCGCCACCACAGAGTCGTAGTCGCGGTCGAGTCCTGCCAGGATGTAGTCCACCATCTCCGGATCAGAGACGGGACGACCAGCAGCAGCTAGTTCATCCCCAAGGCTCTTCATCTTCGCCATATACGCCAAGCTCGACATTGTGCCCTTCTTGGTGTTGGTGATCGCGATCCTTAGATTGGTGATCCGGGACTGAGATTGCGAGGCGAAGAGATTGTTCACCGTCGTCCAGAGCTCATAGGTGGAGTCCTTCCCGACGACTTGCGCAAGAATTTCTGGAGACATGGAGTTAAGGAGATATGAGAGGACCTGCTGATCCTTGGCGATCCAGGGCCCGTACAGAGGGTTCGGCTCTAGGGCCGTCATCTTATCCGCCTTCGTGACCTCCACAGTCTTGGGCGGAGCGGCGTCAGAATTGTCCAAGAGCCCGGTTACCTGCACACCTCGCAGGGCCGTGAGCACCTGGGTCTTCCAGAGGATGAAATTTCCTCTTGCTAGCTTCTCTGATGGCGGCGAACCGAGGTTGAGGGCGACGCCTGCTGAAGAAGCCATGGTGATGATAATATGCGGTTCTAGGGTTTTGGTTTGTGGCTAGATGTATGAGAAGAGGTGGCTCTGATACCATGAAAGATAATAAGCGTTCCTACTCCTTTAAGGGAAGCCGCGTCTCGTATATATTGATGTGTGGCAGAAGCCTTGCCAAAGCGTACAAGATAAGAAGGAAGGAGTTTGAGTAGAACAAGGAATAGGAAGGAGGTTAGGATTACAACGCAACGGATTACAGTAATATTCTCTAACAAATCCCAGATTCCCAGTGCGGTTCTGCTCGTTTATATTTTGAGAACTGGCATCAAAATGCATCACTAGGTTCAGTAACTGAATTTCCATGCCCATGCAACAAGCAAGCATCAGTCAAATCGCAACACATCACCGCTCAGTTGCCGCTGTAGACGAACCGCTTGATCACCCGCAGCAACTCGTCGGCCGCCTCGCCGAAGGGCTGCCGGACGGAGAATCCATGCTGCTCTCCCTCGAACTGGACAACCTCGACGGCCTTGCCCATGTCCTTCAGCCTCGCCCCGTACCCCAGCACGCGGTCGCGGAGCACGTCGCTCAACGGCGCCACGACGAGCGCCGCCGGGAGCTCCACCGGTGCGAGGCTCGGGCTCTCCGGGCCGAACGGGTTGGCCAGCGGGTGGTCCAAGCTAGCCCCCACCGGCAGCGACATGCGCCAGAGCTGGTCGGCCATCGCGGTCGTCAGGGACACGCCCGCCGGCGGGTCAGCCTCTGTCGCCGTGCGCTCGGCCCCGGCGAAGAACGCGGAGAGGAGGATGTACCCGACGACGCGCGCCGGGCTGACCGCGATCTGCCCCGACGCTGCGCGGACAGTGACGTGGTGGGCCAGGTTGGCACCCGCCGAGTCGCCGGAGAGGAACGTCCGGGCGAAGTCGGCCGACTCCGCGAGCCACGGGTCGGCGCCGGCGCCAAGCTCGGCCTGGCCGCGCAGCCAGGACAGGAAAGCCGCGCCGTCGTCGATGGCCGCGGGGAGGCGGTGCTCGGGGGCGAGGCGGTACTGCACGGACAGCACGACGGCCCGGATCTCGGCTGCGGCGCGGAGGCAGAACGAGTGGAAGTTGGGCTCCGCGAAGGAGCCGAGGCAGTAGCCCCCGCCGTGGAAGTACACCAGCACGGGGAGCTTGCTGCCGCCGGCCACCGACGACGCCGGCCTGTACACGCGGACACTAAGGCCGTGCGCGGCGTGGTACAGGACGTCCTTCCACTGCACGCCGGGGACGTCCGGTAACGGCTCGTTTGACCGGAGGACGGCTTCGTCGCCGCGGACGACGGAGCCGTCGCTGAGGAGCTGGACGACGCCGAGGAAGTCCTCCACGACGCGCGGTGCCGTGCCGCCGGACATGGTGTGTGGCCGTGAAGTGATCGATCGATGCCGTCAGATGAGATCTATAGCAGCTGGCGAGCCTTTCCTGCTTGTTTTGTCGACGGGGACGAGGACCGGCGAGAGACTTTTTGGGGTGCACGTCTCTAGCCTAGCGGCTCAGCCACCTACCGGTGTGCTCCGTGCCAAATCCACAATAAATGCACTTCTACGATGCACACTACGCACTAGGCAGCATACTTCTACCGCTGTGCTTTTTATTTCTTTTGAAAAATACAGTATTTTCGTATATATTAGGAATATTTTTATGCTTTTAATATTTTTCAAATACATGATTAACATATTTTCCAAATGTACCATTTGATGTCTAGTCTTTTCATGCATATTGTACATTATTTTGTGTAGATAGGGAACATTTTTCTAGACATTTAGTATATTTTTAAATACATGATTAACATTTTTTAAATACACATTTTGACATATTTTTCCTCACATATATTTGCAAATTTTGTCTATACATATAAAACAGTTTTCTATACATGTTTTACATTATAAATTACATTATTAACATTTATCCAAATATATCTTTTGAAGTATACTTTTTTCATACACAGTGTACATTTTTGTATACACCTAATTTTTTTAATACAAGTTAACATTTCTCAAATAAACGATTAATATTTTTCCAATGACATATTTTGAAAAATTTTAATACATGTTAAACATTTTTGAAATAAATGCTGAATTTTGCATTTTTAGAAACAATTCTAACATTTTTTATAATGAATATTATTTCAAAAAGGGTCACTTACACAGTATATTTTAAATACATGACAATTTTTTTGAATGATACGGAAACTTTTTTTTTATTATACAAACATGTCTGTAACATTGTATACACATTATAAAAAAATCTCGTAATTTTTTTGGAATGCGGAGCAGTTTTTATTTGTCATGAACATTTTTGTATGCTATAAATTCTTTAAAAAATTGCGCAAACATTGTTTTCTACTAAGTTACATTTTTGGAACTTGAACATTTTTTATAGTAAAAAATCATTTCCAATTTAGAAACACAACTAAAACTAATAAAACCAAAATTATATGTGCTAGGCAGCCAGTGCTCCTCCCCCGCGAGCGCGGCTACTGCAGGTGACGTTGTGCTATGTAGCAATACATGGCCGATGCTTATAGTGTCCAATACAAGGAACACACTAACCTATAAATTGGGCGATCCCATTAGAACTGGTTGGCCGTAATATTTTCCTTTTACTTTCCCTTTTTATTTGTCTTTCTTTCTTATTTAACTTTTGATATAAAGATTAACTAAATGTTTATGTAATTTCAGTTTCTTGTCATATATAAAAATCACATAGTAAAAATAATATTCACACATTTTAAAAAAAATTGTGAAACGGAAAAGATATATTCATGAAATTTATAGAAGTGTTTGATCTTACAAAAAATAGCACATTTGAAAAATCTTCATGTAGTTAAAAAAGTGTTATAGCGTGTCAAAGTTGCCCACATATTTTATGATCTGTTAACACATTTTAGAAATGTTTCTGCATATAAAAAATATCTACATCTTAGAAATAAAAAATTATTCAATTTTTAAATGTCCAGCATGCTTTAGACAAATAGATTTGTGTATCATTTGAAAAGCTTAGATATAGATGTATATAGGACTAATGTTTTGTACTCTTTGGAGTATGCATTAGTTTTTTTATCAGTTAAAAGAAATTAAAAGGTGAGATGGTTAAAAAACAGGAAAAAGAAAATTGAAAAAAGGTAAAAGAAATAGTAAACTTTTAAAATTAATCCCATTTAAAAATAAAAGTCGGGGAAGAAAACAAAGAACGAAAAATATAAAAACAACAACAACAACAACAACAACAACAACAACAACAAAAACAACAACAAAAGAACCGGAAAAACTGCATGGAAGCCGTTGGCCAAAAATAGAAATTATTGAAATGTGTTCTTGAAATTATTAAAATGGGTCTTTAAAAAAACTTGGAACGACCTTTTGGGATAATTGAAATCGGTCTAAAATTAAAAGTAGTCCAAATGTATCCAATATTGATCTTGCTTTAAAGTCTTGTCATGAGGAATTCAAATATATAAACATATCACTAGTCAGATTTATGGTTCAAAAAATATTCATCCTTAAAAAGAAATACTATGAAATTCAAAATGTATCTTTTCCATGGGAGTGAGACGGTTGGAAAGTTTAAATGGAACCGCACTTCATCCATACATCTTTTTAGATGCACTTCATCCTTACATACTTCAACAAAAGCAGTGTGTGCATCCCCCGCAAAAAAAAACAGTATGTGCATGCAGAGAGCCCTCATTATGTCTAGTACTAGTGGTTGGGGCCCGTCATTGGGGCCCGCCATTGCGGGCCTCCTGAGAGAAAGTTGGGGCGTTGCCAGGTGGAGACACACCCCTTCCACTTTCTTGTTTGTACCACAGGGTGTTATTTCATTGACAACCATGCATTTTTCGAGTGGATGATTTTTCATATAGAAAACTTTTTAATCCGAGCTCGTATGCAAAAAGTTATGCCCATTTTACAAATTCCAGAGAGATTTTGCAAATAAAGTAAAAATTCATATTTGTAAATTTTCCCAACAACTAGACCACATATCACATGGGAAACTTATTTTCTTTTATTTTTTTGACATTTTCTTTTATTTTTTAAAAAACTGAAAATGCGGTCCGGGGGGTGCATGCGAGGGAATTTTTGGGCCAAGTTAGTAATGGCGCACCGTGGGGGTGGTGCGCCATTACTAGTTGAACTAGTAATGGCGCACCACTCCCACGGTGCGCCATTACTAGTTTTCAAAAAATATAAAAAAAATTAGAAAAATCACTAGTGGCGCATTGTGGATGTCATGCGCCATTACTATGCACTATCCCTTGGTGCGCCATTACTAGTTTTGAAAAAAATAGAAAAAATTGAAACAAAAATTTGAAAAAAAAAATTACTAATGGCGCACCGTGGATGTGGTGCGCCATTACTAATTTAACTAGTAATGGCGCGCCACCCCACGGTGCGCCATTACTAGTTTTCAAAAAAAAATCTTGTTACTAATGGCGCACCGTGGATGTGGTGCGCCATTAGTATTTGGACACTAATGGCGCTCCAACACATGGTGCGCCATTAGTATATAGTAGTGGTGCACCACATGTCTGGTGCGCCATTAGTGTCAATTTCATCTATAGCCCTTTTCCTAGTAGTGTTCAATGACGTGGGAAGAAAGATAAACGAGCTCCGGGAGAGAAAAATGGACTAACGGTTGAAAAACGAAAGGACGACGATAACTGCCACACGTGTGGTATATTCGACATGCATGCACACACCGTGTGTACTGTGAGTAGGAGGTGGCCCACACGGACTGTGTGTGAGCAGACACTAGAATTGCCCACACGTGTGGGCGCGGCTATTTCGTGCCACGCGCCCAACAAGTACTACTCATCTCATCCCGCACGTGTGGCACGAAACAAAAATGCCCACATATCCTAGCGCAGCTACGTTAGATACCCGCGAGATGAAGATTTAGTTGCCATCTTGATTGACAGATGTAGTTATCCGAAATGGCAAGTGTAGTTGTAAAAGCATGGCAACTCTATCTGTTTTGGTTAACTATAGTTGCTATGTCTAATTTATGGTAGTTGTCGCGTGTAATCAAATAGTAATGGCCGTGTGTGATTAACTACTTCCCACATATGGTCAAACGATAGTTGCCATGTGTGTTTACCTAGTTGCCACACGTGATCCAACCATAATTGCCATGTATGATTAATCACAGATGCCATATGTGTGTATCTGGTTGCCACGTACGCGCAACTGCAGTTACCGTCTAGTAAAGAATCACAGTTGCCATGTGTGTGTTTACCTAGTTGCCACGTTCACGTAACTGCAATTGCCATCCACAACGTTGGAGTGTCATGTGGGCGAAAAGCAGTTCACCCACACGCGCATGGACTATGTGGTGGTTGTGTGGGCAGAAACTAATTCACCAACACAGCGCAGCTGGCAAACAGCATGGTGCGGGCGTGTGGGCAAATTCTTCAACGCCCACACACCAAGCCCATCATACGTGGCATACAAATTCTGCCTCAATGTGTCAAGATTCGTGCAAACTGTACTGGACAATGATCCACGCGTGTGGGCTAGTTGCAAAACTGCCACACATGTGAACGTTAGTATTTCCGAAACGAAAAAGTTGAATTGTGCATCAATATGTACTCTTTGACCAGTACGCGTCCTCTCCCACTTGCCCTGACTTTTTTTTCACGATCATACATACACATACATACATATACTCATCCCTATGAATGCACTCATGCACTCTACTCTATGAGCACCGAGAGACTAAGCCAACACATTATCTTGAGATTGACTAAGAGGCTGTTTGATTGCCAGCCACACCTTGTCATACTTTGCCACACCTAACCTTAGGCAAGTTTGACCAAATTAGGTAGGTGTTTGGTTCTAGCCACACCTAAGGCAAGGATTTTTTTTATGAGCAGTGAACCCCACATGTCATAGACACAAAAAATATGGCAAAATTCCTTTAGGCAAGCCAAAGTGTGGCTAATAATTTGAGCAACTCAACTAAGGCAAGTGTGGCAAAAATTATGTGGCAATATATGGCAAAAATAGTCACAATCCAAACAGCCCCTAAGTCGTCACATATGTCTTTTTCATAGTTGAGGGAACGTCCCCCACAGTGAACGCACATCATCGAAAAGTCTGGAATAAATCTAGCTAAATACGATATTAATGTCAGGTCTGAGACTTGAACTCTGGTGGGCAGTGAACGTTATTGTCCTTCTAACTATTCAACCGAAGTTTGATTCGTATTTAGCTACGACGCCGAAGCTGTCAGGTCTGAGACCGGGTCTCATAGGATTTTTTCCGACGGTGAGGGAGAAATTTTAGAAAGGTTAGATTAGAATTTTGTAGCTTCTTCGTTGGTGTAGGATTATCGATAGCAAAACTCAAAGGCAGATACGAATCAATTTTTGTTTGAATAGTTAGAAGAATAATGACATACGTACATACAGCAGCAAGGAAAAGAATTATATGAGACCAGGTCTCACGCGAGACCCATTCTGGTGAATGACACATGACATTCACAAATCACAAAGCATCCCCTTCCCAGCGGCAACATGGGATACGTACGTTTAGAATTGGAAACTGGAACCGGGGATAGGCAAAGTGGGTCTACTACTTTAAAATTACCATCGCCGCGTGGCATAAATCGGGATGGGTCTCATGTCCCTGCTTATGAGACCCGGTCTCATAGGATTTTTTCCCCTCACCCCCCTTCCCTAAGAATTTCCCAAGATTGCTCAAGATTCAGCTTCTACAACTCAACTTCCCAAGATTGCCCAACGTTCAGCCCCAAACGGGGTGCCAGTGCGATTGGTGGTACTGTCGTGATCAATCAATGGGAAGGTATCTATTTTTTGTGCAGCTGCGGCGATGAATCAAGATTCTTCCGATTATGCTTTTGGCGTCTCTTGGTTGACTCGTTTCATAAGAATTTTTTTTGTTTGCATCAAGAATATCTTTATTTTCGATGAGTGTTTTTTTAAAGAAGGATGATCCTGGGCCTCTGTCTGTATGCAGTCTTATCATTAATTATTCACCAAGACATTACAAAAGTAATACATCAATAAGTCCGAAGACATAATTTTGATATCGCTACTCATATCAATTTGATGAAGTGATGCAGATTGTCGGAGCCGCACATCCAGACAACACGCCAAAGCCCAACATCTAAAGCGGAGGCCCCAAAACCGCTAGCGGGGACTGGGACACACACCGTCCGACACGCTCTCACCCGGATCCGCTCGAGGAGCCTTCATCCAACCTTGTGTGCACGGGGCCGCCATCGATCTCCGCCTGCGCATCGAGCGGGCCACACCGGCTTGATCAGATCTAACCGGAGACCAGACCACACATGCAGCCGATCCATCCATCAGGCCCTCCACGTCGCCGCCGTCAATACGAGGTTAGATTTGTCGCCGTAGAGCCATCCGCCGATCGCAACCATGACCACCGCCCGAGGAAGGGCTGGCCGCCGCGCCACAAGGACCCGACCGGTTGCGCCTCCTCATGCCAGGGAGCCCAGCACCACCCTCACGCCGCGGGAGAGAGGGAGACCCCCGCCACCGCTGTCGGCCCCCGGGCTTAGCCCGACGGTGTGAAGGGGAGGAAGTAGATTGCGGCCATGGCGGCTAGGGTTGTGGCCCACCCGAGTCGCCCGAGGTGGGGTCCAGAGCGACACGGAGGAGTGGTCAAGTTTGAGCGACGCGAGGGTTTTGTTAGAATTGACAATTTTGTACTGTACAAATTTGAAGTAGTTCTTGATACGACTGAACGTCCAACAAGAAATGAAAGTTGCAAAAGTAGATTCATTTCTAGAAAAGCGAGGCAATCTCAGATTCCCAGTGCGGTTCTGCTCGTTTATATTTTGAGAACTGAATTTCCATACTCATGCAACAAGCAAGCATCAGTCAAATCACAGCACATCACCGCTCAGTTGCCGCGGTAGACGAACCGCTTGATCACCCGCAGCAACTCGTCGGCCGCCTCGCCGAACGGCTGGCGGACGGAGAAGCCATGCTGCTCCCCCTCGAACCGGACAACCTCGACGGCCTTCCCCATGTCCTTCAGCCTCGCCCCGTAGCCCAGCACGCGGTCGCGGAGCACGTCGCTCAACGGCGCCACGACGAGCGCCGGCGGGAGCTCCACCGGAGCGAGGCTCGGGCTCTCCGGGCCGAACGGGTTGGCCAGCGGGTGGTCCAAGCTAGCCCCCACCGGCAGCGACATGCGCCAGAGCTGGTCGGCCATCGCGATCGTCAGGGACACGCCCGCCCGCAGGTCGGCCTCCGTCGCCGTGCGCTCGGCCCCAGCGAAGAACGCGGAGAGGAGGATGTACCCGACGACGCGCGCCGGGCTGACCGCGATCTGCCCCGACGCTGCGCGGACCGTGACGTGGTGGGCCAGGTTGGCACCCGCCGAGTCGCCGGAGAGGAACGTCCGGGTGAGCCACGGGTCGGCGCCGGCACCAAGCTCGGCCTGGCCGCGCAGCCAGGACAAGAAAGCCGCGCCGTCGTGATGGCCGCGGGGAGGCGGTGCTCGGGGGAGAGGCGGTGCTCGGGGGAGAGGCGGTGCTCGGGGGCGAGGCGGTACTGCACGGACAACACGACGGTCGGGAGCTCGGCGGCGGCGCGGAGGCAGAACGTGTGGAAGGGCGGCTGCGCGAAGGAGCCGAGGCATGCAGTACGACGTGACCGCATGAGGGAACCAGGTCTATAGATTCCTTTGGTTAGTAGGTTTTTTATATGCGTTTCTCTCTATAGGTCGTACGCATGCCATGCCATGCCTGTCACAGGCTCCCTTCCCTCCGTATGCTCTCTTGCACTTGCAGGTGAGATGCATCCCTAAGAGATTATCTTGTGCACAAAGAACAACCGGCAACGCTATTTAAGATGAGACGAACAGATTTGTACTACGTACAGTTTCCTTTATTAGCGCAGTTTGGCAAACTTTTGTTAATGGACGGTATAAAGTTCTTCGAACCAAGGAAGAAAAGTACAACTCGCCGAACCGCACAGTTCGACTGCCTGCGTACTTCACATACCGGCACTTTAGCCATCCCTGCCTACAGGACTTTACTTGTTCTTCTGCTGCCGCGCGCTCGCGTTTCCCTTCCGTTTACCGCTAAGCTAGATCCGTCTCCCGGCCCTACTAGCGTGCAGTAACTCGACCTCTTGACAATACAGTTATTCATTTTCCTCAATCAGGACCAGTTAACCAGCATCGCTGAGGTACAAGAATTGATTCTGACTTTGCTCCCATCTGATGTTTCATCTATCGACCGTACTTGACAAGCTTGCCTTTTCTCATAGGATCTGCTGAGAATTCCGATCGGCACCAGAGTGTGAAGAATCAACAGTGTTCTGGTCGGCCGAAGTCAATTCATCGCGTTCTAATTAAGAATGCACCATATATAACATACTCCGTCTGCTAGCTTTTATAAGACGTTTTGACAATTCAGACAATGCACACAACGGTTTAATGTCAGCTGTCCAAAATGTCTTATAAAAAAACGGAGGGAGTACTATATATATTATGGTATTACTACCCCGAAATTCTTAGATAAGCTTGTATCTTGACAACTCATGCATGTCGGGTAACGCATAATATGTACTCTCTTTACGGAGGGAGTACACGCGTGCTTCAACTCTCAACAAAGCTCCCTATAATCCTTGGGCAATGGACCAGGATAAACTTAATTTCAGATGCGAGTGTGCACACACATCGCATGTTAATACTATCGGGCACCAAACAAAATACTATCGGGCAGTCCAGAATACACAGCGGAATTTAGATGGCGTGCTGGATTTTAGATCGGCCCAAAGCGCAAAGAAAAATAAATATTCAAGTCATAGATTTTCAAAAGAAAAAGTTTGCAATGAAACACCAATAACTTCTACTATATTAAAGTGGTGCATCTCTAAATTGTTCTATAATGTCTGGTGCCTTCAGTAAAGCCCTTCGTGTTCGATCACTTGAGCACCGGGCTTGTTGGATCAAAATTCTTTGTCCGAAAATAACTCGAATTATTGCCGATCATCTAGGATGCAGTTTTATCAACCTACCCCACCATGGTCCCAGCCAGGCGGTGTATTCCTGTTCATGTGATATTCTGATGTATGTATTATAACAAGCGCATCGTTTGTGGGCAAGTGGCCTATAGATTCGTCTGCCAAGTAGTACTGTTAGCCCATACCCTTTTGATTCCGAGGGAATTGCACGAACCACCACTTATTGGGGCTAGTGTTGCATAAAACACCTACTATACAGGTTTGTTGCAGAAAGCACCACATATTGGTGTAATACATTGCAGATAGGTCTAATCTAGTGTTTAGCTATATTAACATAATTTCAGACAAATGGATCCCGCTTGTAAGTCAATTCTAACCGGCTGATGCAAAGGAATGTGATTTTTATCCGTTTGGGTCGGCCGAGCAGACATGCATGTCCGGGTTTTTTGGGTCGGCTGGTGCACCCACCGTGGCCGACGCATTTGTCCGCGTGGTCTTAGAAAAACTAAATAGGCACAAAAAATATTTAAATTTAAAACATGAATATTAATAATACATGATTAAACATTAAAACCGCTGGCCAAAGTCCCTTCAAACATAACTAAATATAATAAAACATAATAAAAACAAAAAGCCTCATAGCAGTTCTCGCCCACAGCCGTAAGCGTCGTCCTCATCGTTGGAGCAGGTAAAGTCAAAGAACTTTGGCGGCTGTGCCCAGGGGAACGCTGTCTGGTAGGCCGCGAGCGCGGCCTCCTCCGACGTCTGCTACTACGCCATGGCTGCCTGGCGCCGCTTGCCTCCTCCTGCTTCCGCCGCTCCTTCTCCTCCTCGCGCGGCTAGTGCTATCGGTGCTCCTCCTCTCCGCGCTCGTGTCGCATGCGGTGCTCTGACCAGTCCACTTCTCCTCTAGCGTGCGGCAGCGCCGCTGCTCAAGGTAGGCCGCCTCCTCCTCCGATGCACCGAGCCACACCAGTGGTGTGCCGACCCTCCCGCACGATGCCCTGCCACTGCGTATGTCTCGGTGACTGTGGGCGGTGCCGGCGTGGGTGTATGTGGTGCTGGTAGCGATGGCGGCGGCAGTGGCGGGTAGATGCAATTGCCGGCCACAGAGAGCTGGAGCGCCTCCTCCAGACCAAGTATGCAAGACTAGTCATATTATTTTGTGATGGTTGTATTGGCCACATGACAACTAGTTTGCTGTAGTGGCCATATAGCAAATACTTGGATGCTAAAATCTAATGGCAACAATATCTACCATGTTTTTGGTGCTAGTGATCACATGCCGAACTTGTTTCATTTAAATTTTGGTTCAAATTTTAACAATTTCAAAAAATATGAAAAATTCCAGTGAATTTCACATGTCTACAGTACTATTCTGAGAAAGTTTTACCCCATTTGGATCAATGGGTTGAAGATAATGAAAGTTTTGGTTAGCCCGTACAATTTTTTGGTTCAATTTTTGACATTTTTCAGAAAAATGAGAAACAATTCCAGTAAATACTACATGTATTCAATACTAATTTGAGAAAGTTTCGGCTCAATTGGACCACAAGTTTGGGAGATAATGACGATCTAATATGTTGGCTGATGTGATCAGTTTTTATTGCCACATGTGCACTTACAAGTGGGACCCATCTGTATAAAATTATGTCAATGTATCCAAATACTAGATTAGATCTAGTTGGAATGTATTACACCAATAGGTGGTGTTTTCTGCAACAAACCCGTATAGTAGGTGTTCTGTGCAACACTAGCCCCAATAAGTGATGGATTATGCAATTCCCTCCGGTTTTTTTGGCTCAATAAGCCCATGCCCTTTTGATTCCCCGTGTGGACAGCGATGTGCCTCATCCATGCGTGAAGACACAATATCTGTTGCGCATGGTTTTTTTGGCTGGTGTTTAATTAATCACGTGCAAATGTTTAGCCTGGTCGCTGATTATATGGTACTATCAAACTCATTTTTTTCTGGGGGTTACGGCATGAAGTGCTGTTGAAAAGATACTAACGTTACAGAGAGGCGGCCATACAGTTCTCTGGTCCATGTGCGCGCTGCCACCTGCCTATGCACTGGCGCTACCTCTACAGCACGTCTGCACCCTCCTTGGTGATTCAAATTTTGAAGGCCACGCCCTTCTTGGAGTCAACGCAGCAGATGGTTGTGGCCAGTGGGAGTACCAGTGTTTCAGCCTACTGACATTTTTTATTTCGTCTGTAGGCTAGCACACTGCATAATTTGATGGCTGCAAAAATTAATTATCCCGCTATTATATTGTCGGTGCAAAAGTTTGCGCTGACAGATATTAGCATGAACAAAAAAGTATTCCATTCGTTTCATAATGTAAGACGTTTTTTGACACTGCACGGAGTCAAAAACATGTTTTATATTATGGGACGAAGGGAGTACTTCATAATTTTTGCATTAAGTATGCTCATGCAGATCAGAACGTTCTTCGTCTTGGCAAGTAATTTTTCTAAAAATAGTTCTTCATATTGTCTCACCGTAGAAACAAGCTAGGTAATGAAAAGTTCTCTCTTTTTTCTTTGCAAAGTTAAATCATGTTACTAAAAAAGTTATGTGAATTTAATATATTTAATGGCTATAGGTTCTTCATGTAATTTCAGTAAACAATAGCAATGCCAAAGTTACTCAAAAGGTCAATGGAACACCATTTTCGCTCTAAAAAATGTTACTGAAAAGCTCTTCTGGTAAAATGTTACACAACGATTAAAGAAACAAAGTTTTGTTGAGTTGATTTTTTTACTCCAAGTAAATTCAAAGAAATATCATGTTCATTTCTTAAAAGTATTGTACTTCTCATAATGACTAGCATTCTTGTGCGATGCTATTATTACATGTTGTTTTTATGAATATCTTACACACGTAATTCAAATCGCTGGTGGTTATTCTTTTTTTTCTGGACGGTTATTGTCTCTCTCCGTATGTAAGTTTTTCGTATGAAAAGCATTTTTGTTATTCTTTTATGCATGTGATCTACAACTTGTCCTGAGTCCGGCTAGCAACAACAGCAATTGTACCGGGGCCATGACTAGAAATGTCATGCAGTAAAAAAGGAAAAAGAAGTTTGAAAATCAACGGCTATAAATACTGACTGACGTGCATCAATATTTAGTTTATAAGAGGGTGAATTATTTCTATCAATCATAAAATACTGATTGGTGTGCTGCAAATGTTGTGTTTTTTGAACATGCATGCATAAAATACTAACGTGCATCAAAATTCCTTCGTCGAAGACCATATGAGTGCCATAATCCGTCGGATAAAGTACTTATTATGTGGCCATTAAATCTAAATTTCTTCCTTGTCGAAAACAAGGGAAATTCAACCAATAACTATTCGAAGTGCCTGATGGAAGTTGCCAAGAACGGGTTATATAAAATGCCCATTATATGGCTAGTAACATTATAGGGAAACGTTCTTCGCCAAATAAAAAATGACTGTCGGAAAAGGTTATATGAAGTGCTCACATATATGGCTTATAACTCTAAAGTTCTTCGAGGTAGAGGACAAGAGGCCCGCAATCAGGAATATAAAGTGCGCATCAACAGTGATATGTGATATATGGTTAGTATCTGAAAAGCCAAATGGAAGTTGTTAAGAAAGTGTTATATAAAATGCATTCTACATAGACAACAACACTATAAGGAAAAGTACTTCGGCTAAGAGGATATGAGTGCTAGAATCCATTAGATAAAGTGCTTATTATATGGCCATTAAATCTAAAGTTCTTCCATGTCGAGACCAAGGGAACTGCACCCAATAATATAAAGTGCTCAAGAACGGTGATATGGTAGACAAGGTCTAGTGTTATAAAACGTGGTCTTATAAGGCAATACCCCATGAATTGTCGAGTTATTATTCGAAGAGGCCTATGAAAGTGGTATATACAATGTCTTCTATATGGACAATGACACTATAAGGAAAAGTACTTCGGCTAAGACAATATGAGTGCTAGAATCCAATAGATAAAGTGCTTATTATATGGCCATTTAATATAAAGTTCTTCCTTGTCAAGAGCAAGGGAACTGTAACCAATAATATAAAGTGCGCAAGAACGGTGATATGATAGACAAGGTCTAGTGTTATAAAACATGGTCTTATAAGGCAATACCACACGAATTGTCGAGTCAATACTCGAAGTGCGCGGTGGAAGTTGCCAAGAACTGGTTATATAAAATGCCCACTATCTGGCTAGTAACATTATAAGGAAAAGGTCTTCATCAAATACAAAATGAGTGTCAGAAAAGGTTATATGAAGTACTCACAATATGGCTTCTAACTCTAAAGTTCTTTGTGGTCGAGGACAAGAGGCCCGCAATCTGCAATATAAAGTGCGCAAGAACGGTGACATGGTATACAAGGTATAATGTTATTAAGTGTGATCTTCTATGGTAATACCCCACGAATTGTCGAGTGTCTATTCGAAGGCCACATGAAAGTTGTCAGGAATAGGCTATGTAAAATATCCACTATAATGAAGTGCTCACAAATAGCTTCTAACTCTAAAGTTCTTCGTGGTAAGTAATGTAAAATATCCACTATATGAAGTGCTCACCAAATAGCTTCTATCTCTAAAGTTCTTCGTTGTCAAGGGCAAAAGGCCTGCAATCAGGAATATAAAGTGTGCACCGACGGTGATATGTGATATAGGGTTGGTATCCGAAAAGCCCCATGGAAGTTGTTAAGAGAATATTATATAAAGACCCTCTAGATGGACAACAACACTATAAGGAAAAGTCCTTTGTGAAAGACCATATGAGTGCCAGAATCGTTAGATAAAATGAGTGTGCAAAAAGTTATATGAGTGCTCATTTTGTCGAGTCACTATTCAAAGTGCCCGACGAAAGTTGCCAAGAACTTGTTATATAAAATTCCCACTATATGGCTAGTAACATATAGGGAAAAGCTCTTCGCCAAGGGCAAAATGAGTGTGGAAAAAGTTATATGAAATGCTCACAATATGGCTTCTAACTCTAATGGTATTCGTGGTCGAGGACAAGAGGTCTGCAATCAGGAATATAAAGTTCCTCGCGCTTGACCATAAGAGGATTGCAACCGAGGATATAAAGTGCGCATCGACGGTTATATGCGACATAGTGTCTACCGATGGAAATATCACAATAATTAATTGTAGGGTTGTTATCCCAAGACCCGGACGAAAAAACTTACCGAACAAATAAGACCATTAAAGTTCTCCGCGGTCGAGCGCAAGAGGCCCACATTCAGGTACATAGCTACTATCTACATAGATCTTTCTGGTCGACCAGAAGAAGACCGCAACCGTGGACATAAAGTGTACATCGATGGTTATATGCGATCTAGTGTCTACTGGTGACAATATCACAATAATTGTAGGGTTGTTTTCCCTAGACCCTGAACAAAAAACTTAGCGAGCAATATAAGATTAATTAAGTTCTGCCTGGTCGAGTCAAAAAGGCCCACATTCGGGTACATATGGCTACTATCTTTAAAGTTCTTCTCGGTCGACAATAAGAGGACCTAAACGGAGGATATAAAGTGTTCATCGATGGTTATATGCTACATAGTGTCTAGTAATAACAATATCACAATAGTTGTATTGTTGTTTTCCCAAGATCCCAAACAAAAAAACCTATGGGTCTATATAACATTATGGCTACTATCTCCAAGATCACAATAGTGCTTCGTGGTGAAGTCCAAGTGCCCTCTATTCGAATATATTTTGCTACTATCTCCAAAGTTCTTCACGCTCGACCATAAGAGGATTGCAACCGAGGATATAAAGTGCACATTGACGGTCATATGCGACCTAGTGTCTACCGATGAAAATATCACAATAATTGTAGGGTTGTTTTCCCAAGACCCAGACGAAAAAATTTACCGAACAAATAAGACCATTAAAGTTCTTCGCGGTCGAGCGCAAGAGGCCCACATTTGGGTACGTAGCTACTATCTCTAAATGTCTTTCTGGTCGACTAGAAGAGGACCGCGACCGAGGATATATAGTGTACATTGATGGTTATATTCGATCTAGTGTCTACCAGTGACAATATCACAATAATTATAGGGTTGTTTTTCCAAGATCCCGAACAAAAAAACTTAGCGAAAGAGGCCCACATTCGGGTCGAGTGCCTACTATCTTTAAAGTTCTTCGCGGTCGACAATAAGAGGACCAAAATGGAGGATATAAAGTGAGCATCGTCGGTTATATGCTATGTAGTGTCTAGTAATGACAATATCACAATAATTATAGGGGTTTTATCCCAAGATCCCGAGTGAAAAATTTACCGATCAATATGACATTAATGTTCTTCATGGTCGAGTTCAAGAGGCCCGCATTCGAATACATATGACTACTATCTCTAGTCAAGACGGTATTGACATTGGGTGCGTGCAACTAAAATTCTTCTACCTATGCCATAAAAGCCCGGTCATGCTATGTGAAAGTCCAGATTAGAGGTGCGGCTTGCAACACAAATAATAACATGTCTCTAGTCGAAAACGAAACCGACATGGGATGAGGAAGTCCCGGTCTCATATGTGTACTGCTAAAGTCCTTCTACCTAGGCCATAGAAGACCGATCATTGTATGTGAATGTCAATATTTAAAGATCCGAAATCAGGTGTGTGCCACTAAAGTTCTTGTACATATGCCATAAAAGACCGGTCATAGTATGTGAACGTCCATATTAGGGGTGCTATTGCCAACTCGAATAATATAGTGTCTCTAGTCGAAAACAGGACCGACATTGGACGAGGAAGTCCCGGTCTCATATGTGTATTGCTAAAGTCCTTCTACCTTGGCCATAAAAGACCGGTCATGATATTTGAATGTCAATTTGTAAAGATCCCATAAATTGGGTGTGTGCCAGTAAAGTTCTTCTACCTATGCCATAAAAGATCGGTCATAGTATGTGAAAGTCCATATTAGGGATGCGGTTGCCAACTCAAATAATATCTTGTCTCTAGTTGAAAACGAAACCGACACCGGACAAGGAGAGTCCCGATCTCAGATGTGTATCACTAAAGTCCTTCTACCTAGGCCATGAAAGACCGATCATGATATGTGTATGCCAATTTGTAAAGATCCGAAAATTGGTTGTGTGTGCCACTAAAGTTCTCCTGCCTATGCCATAAAAGACCGATCATAGTATGTGAAAGTACATAATAGGGGTGCGATTGGCAATTTAAATAATATCTTGCCTCTAGTCGATAAAGGAATCAACATCGGAGAAGGAGAGTCCCGATCCCAGACGTGTATTGCTAAAGTTCTTGTACCTAGGCCATAAAGGACTGGTCATGGTATGTGAATATCAATATGTAAAGATCCGAAATCCGGTGTGTGACACTAAAATTCTTCTACATATGTCGTAAAAGACCGGTCATAGTATGTGAAAGTCCATATTGGGGGTGCAATTTTGAACTCAAATAATATCTTGTCTCTAGTCGAAAACGAAACCGACATTGGACGAGGAGAGTCCTGATCTCAGATGTGTATTGCTAAAGTCCTTCTACCTAGGCCACAAAAGACTGATCATGGTATGTGAATGTCGATTTGTAAAGATCCAAAAACTGGGTGTGTGTGTGTGTGTGCCACTATAGTTCTTCTACCTATGCCATAAAAGACTGGTAATAGTATGTGAAAGTCCATATTAGGTGTGTATTGCTAAAGTTCTCCTATCAACGGTGTGTCTCATTTCTTATTTGTGAGATTATAAGACTTGGGTGTCTCTCATTGAAGTTATTCTACGTACGTCATGAAAGACCTTCAAAAGTTGTTGTTGAGATCCGAACTCGGGTGTGTGTCACTAAAGTCCTTCTACCTAGGCCATAAAAGACTGGTCATGCTGTGAAGGACTCACCATAGTATTTGATAGCCCTCCTTGGGGATGGGGAGTGCGGTCGACAGCTCAAATTTTGTCTATAGCTGTTAACAAACTAGACATAGGAGAGAGAGAGAGAGAAATCCCGAACTCCAGCGTGTATTGATAAAGTTCTTCACCCTTATGATGTGAAGGACATAGAATATAATTTGAAAGTGCTTCTTGGTATTCAATATTATGATTAGTATATTCAGTCAGAAATAATATTTCTAACAAAGTGTGGACATACTGTTTATAAGCTATTCGGTCACTAATAATATCTGTTCGATATTGACAGTAAAAAGGATTCTGACTGTTTCCATCAACTTCCAGACAAGTTTTTAAGAAAATCGTCATTGCATGATTTTTTTGTTTCCGTCAAAGCTTCTGACTCTTTCGATCAATGTTCGGTCAAGTTAATAAAGTTCTTCGTATTTTTATGTTAAAGTTCAGACAACGCGTTAATAAAGTCCATGAAAGAAGCGTGACCAACAAATTCTACTACGGTAATGACTTGACCTTAAATGAGAAATCCATTGATCTGCAAGGAGGTCTGTAGCCTAATCAGTCACCACCCTTCACCATTCTTGCCATGTTCACTGTTTGATATTTTTGAACATCGACAAAATCCACACAAACAGAATTTGACTGTTGACCATGTAATACCCAATGCAAAATGCCCCCCAAAAAAGACACAAGTTTTCAAATGATAAGGTAACACCCATACAAAATATAGACGAGATAATATCTATGACGCGAATAAATTCTCGGGTTTGCTTTGGAGGAACACGCTGAAGATACTCCGTGTGCACGCATTCCTTTTGTGCCCTCCAGGTCAGCACTTGCTACACTTCGGTTCTATCCTTGGTTTTTTTGTGCATCTCCTCGAGAAGGACAACCATTTGCCAGGTGACCCTTTGCCCAGCAAATAGAACAGAATTTTGACTAGGTTATAGAAGTCGTAAGCTTCAGCCAAAGAATTGAACTCTTGACCACAAACTCTGACTTTCTTTCAAAAATAATTATTAATGCCTTCTCCAATGCACTTAATTTTCCTGGTGACGGCGTATGGACGTCGGGTATCTTGCCCATACATACCCTGCATAAAACAAATCTGATCAACATAAATAAATATTTCCTGTTCTAGAATGCTAACTGATGATCACACTCGCAAGCTATTGACTGATGTGTACAAAGTTGTACACTTGTTTTCCATTTTATACAGTGAGCATCCAAAATGTTCAAAGCTGCAATTAATTCACATACTATGCTTTAAGGTGCAATTGACAGTTAAAACTGAAGCTAGCATGTATTCCATATATGTAAGAAAGCTTGATCTGCTGATTTTCTTTTGTCAATTGCGACATATATTTGTCAAAAAACACCTACTGAACGTGTCAAAACGAGTAGCTTTACACAATTTCTAAAAAGCTCCTTTGTTGCACTGTTTATCATCATGCCCGACTAGTGGCAGATCACGTGTGGCTGAAATAAAGTACAATGAGACGGTACAGATGGATCCCCAAGGACTGGGCGCAGGATTAGCCTAATATGGCTGAAATAAACACGCCTTGCTACCTTGTTTTGTTAGCAACTCTGTTTATGTTGCAGGGAGATATTTCTCACATCAGACAACTCTGTTCAAGGAATTGTGAATTGGCCTAATCAGCTTTGTTAACAACACAAGACATCTTTGCTGGCCTTGAGAGCCATGGTCATCGTCGTGGCAAGCTGGTTCAGAGAAGTGCAAAAGCGTGAATGAATGGTGAACTAAAAAGTATGGCTGCCAAAGTAAACAGGTAGCAAGGCATGTTTTAAACTTTTAACATGTTTGTCTAGTCCGAAAAATTAACTGGCACCTAAATATGAGGAATACTTGAGCAGAATTGCGCGACTGTACCCAAATATGACGAATCCTAACCGGTTGTGCGCGCAGCACGAATCGTTGCCGTCACCCTCACACGTGGATCAGTGCGAGCCTGCCCCACACGGCCCACCCAAACATGGCCTTCTCCAGAGCACTTATCCTTCCGGATAATGAAAACAATATCACATAATATGGTCGGGTATCTTGCCAAGTTGGACCCTACATATACTTGAGATGTTAACCGCAATTGGAATGAAAAAAAATCTGTCTAATATAGTCAAAGTGAGCTCATCACTCTGACTTCTATTCAGAAGTAGTTGCAGTGTTTTGAATACTGTATGCATGGACATATCACATATGTAACAAACAATTGCTCCAAAACAATTAACCATGTAGCATTAATAGGTATTCTGCTCATGAAATTGTCTTAATGCACATGCCAATGCCTGAGTCAATATTGACCGTATAAATGCCTGCAAAAAGGTGGGAAAGTCTGACTATAAAACATACTGTAACCAATAGCCGAGTTTATGATTCCTTGACACAAATCGAAAATTGGATCATATACTGCACCCCAGATAAACATGTTTATGATCGCTGATCATGGCGAAGGTCTTGTATCATCAACCAACTACTCCTCAATAACAAAAATCTGCTCCAAAATAAACAAACTTTTGACAGCAATCAACTGAACACGACCAAAAAAATTCTCCTGTTCATGTCAATGCCCATGATAAAGAATGAACTGCAAGTGCTTCCCTAATGTTGGTTCCATCAAATTATTTTACGTGTACAACACAGGCCTAGATGTCCATGTTCATTAATCCCAAAACTAGAAACTGAGCACATCATTGACTGTTCTAATTTAGGGCTCACCAGAATCCTCAAATCTTCATCAAGCCAACTACTTTACTGAGAAAGTGAGAAAATAGGACTAGCTGACTGAAAGTTGTATTCACAGCCGGGGGATTGATTGAGCTAGTACCTTTGAGGCCATGGAGTTGGAGTGCGTTGCGATTGAGATGGGGGCTCTCTGGGATTGTCAGTGTTGTCAATATCCGGGACATTGATTAAATCTTCCGTGGCCTCATGAACTTGTGATGCAGAACTTGAGGAAGGAGAATCGGTAACAGAAAATTTCCCTCCATGCCCGCACTTGCCGTCGTCCTCCCCCTCCTCTTGCACAGCCAGATCTGGGACACCCTCGGTTGCGACCGGCTGGGAACAGAAGCTCTACCCACGGACATGGCAAAACGGAGATTTAAGGATTTGTTGCCGGAGAAACAAAGAAAGAAAAGGAGGATCTTGAGAGAGGATAAACCTGATCAGGAGATCCGTGAACGACTCCCCACCGACAGTGGCGGAGCCAGGAAATTTGAATTAGGGGGGCCGATTGCAGTCAAAATAGGTTGGGGAGGGCCAAAGCATAGAAAAAATAGACTTTAAACATAAAAAATTGCTAATTACGCATTGTTCATCAGTGAATTAGCAGCAAACTCCTAATGCCAGGGGGGCCAGGGCCCCTGCTGGTCCCCCTGTCTCCGCCACTGCCCACCGAGATTCATTGGCGAGGTAGTGAGAAAGGGGCGAGATCCAGGCGCGGCGATGGGGAGGGCGTCGTTCCGCCGGTCGATGCAGCTGCGTCCTCCTAATGGGATTCGAATTTTGAGTTGAGTCCGGCTGGGTGTGGATGGGCAGACTGGTCACGGGGTAGTGGACGGGGATGTAGGCCAGTACGCCCTAGGCCGCGATCGTAGGTAGGCCGCGCTAGACTGCTAGATACGATAGGACATGTATTCGGTTCGTATCGCGCTTGAAAAAACGAACAGCCAGAACCGCGTGGGGCCATGTGGGCCGCGCTAACGCAGATCCACACGCTGCAGTGACGGCTCCGATACTGGTTGTGCGCGCAACCAGTTAGGAAAGGCCTTATTCGCAGGGGATAGTCTGAAATTTGACGGTGCAGATGTGGGGTCGTGCTGGAGTTACCGCAAATCGGGAAGGGGAGATTACAGGGATGGTCGGGTTGCAGATGTTGGCCAAGTTTTTCGTTTTGCGGGAGCAAAAAAATAATAATTGGCTGATTCAGCCAAATGTCCCGGTAAAAGTTCGGCCTGTATATTGTGATCTTCATTCTCAAAAAAAAAGTGATCTTCTGTTTCTCTCTATAAAAAGCCGTATGCCCCTAAAAAAGCCGCATTTTTGCCAAGTAAAAAACGAGAATGACGTATCGTTTGACATGATTTCGTATTTAGTCAACAGCAAAGACAAGCAAGAACCTTCCGATCGCGCGCCACGCTTGACCTGGAGAAGACCAGAGCTGCCACCAATGCGAGCGCGCTGTCTGATCGACACGAACCTTCGTGAGTACTAATAATATCTATAAATCCGATGCCCCATTGTCTCAGGAATCGCGACAACCTGCCGGGCGTCCGACGGCACCGACCCATCACACGATGTCCGGGGAAGACACCGCAGCACCGCAGGTCTTGGAGGACCTGCCGGGCGTCCTCAAGCTCCTCAGCGACGGCTCGGTCGTCCGCGGCGACGAAGCCGTGCTCTGGCCAGAGGACCCGTTGCCGGACGTCCCCGGCGTGCAGTGGAAGGACGCCCAGTACCACGCGCCGCGCGGCCTTAGCGTCCGCGTGTACAGGCCGTCGTCGTCGGTGACGGAAGCCGGCGGCCCTAAGCTCCCGGTGCTGGTGTACTTCCACGGCGGCGGCTACTGCCTCGGCTCCTTCGCGCAGCCACACTTCCACACCTACTGCCTCCGCGCCGCCGCCGAGCTCCCGGCGGTCGTGCTGTCCGTCCAGTACCGCCTCGCCCCCGAGCACCGCCTCCCCGCGGCCATCGAGGACGGTGCGGCTTTCCTCTCCTGGCTGCGCGACCAGGCCGAGCTCGGCGTTGGCGCTGACCCCTGGCTCGCCGAAACGGCCGATTTTGGCCGGACGTTCATCTCCGGCGCATCGGCGGGCGCCAACCTGGCCCACCACGTCACGGTCCAGGCCGCCTCGGCGCAGCGAGACGTCCACCCGGTGCGCGTCGCCGGGTACGTCCTCATCTCTGCGTTCTTCGGCGGCGCCGAGCGGACGGCGACGGAGGCCGACCCCCCGGCGGACGTGTCCCTGACGGTCGAGGGATCCGACATGTTCTGGCGCATGTCGCTGCCGGTGGGGGCGAGCAGGGACCACCCGGTGGCCAACCCGTTCGGCCCGGAGAGCCCCAGCCTTGCGTCCGTGGATCTCCCGCCGGTGCTCGTGGTGGCGCCGGAGAGCGACGTGCTCCGCGACCGCGTGATGGGGTACGCCGCGAGGCTGAGGGAGATGGGGAAGGCCGTGGAGGTGGCCGAGTTCGCCGGAGAACAGCACGGGTTCTCTGTCCTCCGGCCGTTCGGCGAGGCGGCCAACGAGCTGATGCGTGTCCTCAAGCGGTTTGTGTACGCAGGTACCACACGTAATACGTCCACTGATGGTTGAAGTGTTTGGTGATCTCCTGATTCTCGTGTGGCAAATCGTTTGGATTTTTACTTACTTCAATAATGTAAATCCGGCCACGCAACCTAATGAACCATTTGATGGAAGAACTGCATTCTGGAAGAGGTCTGAAAAGTGAAAACCGTATGTGAGATGTTCTGTGTTGTCTTGTCTCATTAGTGATCTTCGAACTTTCTCCAGATTTCCTTGGAACTAATATTCCTAAATTTGCTTCAAAAGAAACTATTATTTCGAGTTACTACTGTTGAAATACAATGTGATGTTAGCGTCACATCATATTGTAGGACACCAAAACAAACATAAGCAAAA
The DNA here is from genome assembly GCF_056163025.1 of Triticum urartu. Taxonomy (NCBI): domain Eukaryota; kingdom Viridiplantae; phylum Streptophyta; class Magnoliopsida; order Poales; family Poaceae; genus Triticum; species Triticum urartu. The sequence continues at coordinate 104,973,324 of NC_141875.1, read as the reverse complement.
TCGTGACTCCTCATATGACATAAATAATTTATGAGCGATTCCACTTCTCTAACACACCACCAGGCTGCTGTCACCACCTCCACTTCCTAATCCCTACCTCGCGTCGAGGCCTCGAGGGAGAGGGGACTGGATCGGGTGTGGTGACATGGTTCGGCCCAAGTTGGGGCCCCATTTATCACGTCAGACGCATTTTGCACGAATTCTTCACCGATGTGAGGGCTGACTCATCTATCTATATCGAATTAACAATGGGCCTCACTTGACAGAATGATGCAAAACTTTAAAATGGATAAAAGTAGACTAACTTGCTTAACTATGGAAGAAACTAGGACAATTTTTATACTCCTCAAATAGACCAAGAAATATCCCAACTTGACACTTAAAGAGTAAAATTTGGAATTCACTATATAAATAACTTATTAACTTATGGTAGTAAGTTAAACAAGTACCAAGTCACTCAAATACATCTCCTTCCTCATAAATATGATATCGAAAAAGGTATTTAGAATTCTAAAACAGCAAGCACCGAGTCATACATGAATGACTCCCTCAGGATGTTCTCTCTTGTGGTGAGCATTCTTCTTCGGCAGAAAGACATCCGACAGGACGGTCTTGGACTTCAGGGAAGCAGCAAATATCTCTAGTGCCTACATTAAAAAAAATCCATACATACACAAACACACACAAAACAAAAGGTAAATCACCAGCCGATCAACTTCAGCAAAACCACCACCTAAAAGTTCAAAGACTCAAAAGAAATTAGAGCACTATGTACCTCTTCCTTGCCGATCTTCACTGTCTTTTCCTGCAAGGCGCTGAGGTCCTTGATGCCCAACAGCGAGATCGTCGCGAAAAAAGAGGCCGAAGTCACAGACAGGTCATCCCCGACAGTGTACATGCCCACAGGTAACGGCGTGGTCGTCGGTGGTGCCGCGGCCACCAGGGTCCCATTCGTTTCGGCGGCGGGCGTCATAGCCCTGTGCATATAACAGTTGCATCTAGGGCAGACTCTGTTACGTATCACCGATAGATATCCACAGCTAGTGCCTACGCCTGGGTAGGCGCCAGTTTTACGGCCTTCACATGTGTAGAAGGTGTCAGTACCGTTGCTGAGTTGTGTGCCCAACAGCTGCTTTAGGAGGGGGATCGTGGCCGGGGTGACGGCTGGGCTAAGGCGCAACTCCTTGCTCTTGTAGTTCGCATCTAGCTTCTCCACGCTCCCGAGCACGTTGCCGATCCAGCCGACCATGCGCTCCTTGGTCAGTAGGTCGACTACGGTGCCCAGCGGCAGGGACAGGAGGCCCGCGAGGAACTCCACGACGTCGCTTCCATCCTCGGCGAAGCACACCTTCTGGGCCTTGGTGTCGATCATGACATGAGCTTCATCGACAACTCCATAGTAGGCGTGCTATTCTGTTGTAGTTAAATTCAACCCTTCTAAATGAGCAACGTTAATTGACAAGAAAACATGCATTTCTGTATCATCGAAAAGAAGTTAACTTTTCCAAGAATTAAAGCAGGTGGAGCAATACCATCTTTCTAAACTGCAGCACAAAGAGATCTCCGTGTGAGCAGACAATTTCAGATTAGTGGATAATATCAAATGTAACCCACAGGCTATGTACAAACCACGCAACCAATACCACTAGATAAACATTTTTTAACTACAAGATTTGTTGGAAATTTTATATTTCATTTATTACATATAAATGGATGCTGTAATGCATATATACTATTAAATGGTTTAGATTGTAAGAGTTTAGACTGGGGCGGAGATTGTAAGAGTTTTTCAACGTGCTTGTATGGATACATGTTTGATACTGCTAGTGTTGTTAGTGCATGATTGTGTTGTTGTCTTAGTCCATATGATCTAAGCCATTCCTAGCTAGGTTAGTTAGTCTCACTCGTGTAGATGGGTATATATAATATTTTCCCCAGTATAAACTCTTACATGGTTTCAACCTCTTTCTAATTATTGTGATACTCGTTTCCTCGCTTCCACACGTGCTAACCATGGACAACGCATCTTCCATCTCCTTCGGCGCCAACACCAACCCTCCCCCTCTACCCTTGCAACCCAACATGTGCCCATCCAGCAACATGCTCCTGTCGTCCTTGACCTCCATTAATCCAACTACAATATGGACTCACCGACCACGTCGAATGCTCCGTCGACGGCCGTATGCGCCTCGTCGTCCTTCACTATATATCTATCAACTCTTGCATCATCAACTAGGTGTATACACCCATCTCCTAGGAAATCCTCGACATCATCATGAAGCCTGATGAGACTACTTACTTCCTCTGGCTTGTCGTTCACAACCTCTTCCTCAACAACCGTTCTCATCGTGCAATATATGCCCTCCGCAAATTATACAATCTATACCAAGGTGGTCTCTCTATCACATAATACTGTAGCAAGCTAACTCATCTCACGAACACATCGTGATGCATGTCGACTAGAACATCAGGAGCGAGGGCCTCGTCCTTAATTTCGTCAGAAACCTCAAGATCTAACTTCAGTATGTCTGTCACCAGCAATCCCTTGCACAGGTTGTCATCCTTTCTAAATTGTCGTTCCCTCCATGCCAAAGCCCATGTTGGCTCATGCAGTCCTAACAACTCTAGCATTGAATTTTGGGACAACATGAGTCGCCATGGGCATGGATGTGGAGGGTGGATTCGTCCTCCATGGCGTTGATGTGGGTGATGTTCCGCTCCTCTTGCTCGAGGAAGGATGGCGGCCCACGCAAGGACATGTTGGTGGAAGACTGATTGAAGCCTGACTTTAGGTCAGTGATGACATTGAGGACAATGCCCTCATTGGTGTGTGGTAGCCGATGATTTTCCGAAGAGTGTCCTCGAGCTACTTTAGCTTGCTACAATATGTCACAATGGAGAGATCACACCTTGATATAGACTATGGAATTTGTGCAGGTCATAGATCCCTTGATGAGCACGGTCACCAAGGAAGAGGTTGTGGACGACTATCCGGGCGGAGTAGGTGGTGTCATCGAGTTTGACAATGATGTCGAGGGTCTCCGAGAGGAGGAGGTGGTGGTGTACACCCAATTGACAATGCATGAGTTGAATGATGTCCAATCAAGATCGACGAGGCGCATGCAGGCATTGGCGGAGTCGTCGATGTGGTTGGTGAGCGCATACATGCGGAAGACCATCATTGAAGTTCACAATGTATAGTTGGATTCCTGGAGGTCGAGAATGATAGGAACATGTTGTCGGATGGGAACTTGCCTGATCGCAACGGTGAAGGGTTTAGTGTTTGCGCCAGAGGATACGGAAGAGGCGCCGTCCATGGCAAGTAGGTGCAGAAGTGAGGAAATGAGTATCGCATGATTTAGGAAGAGGCTGGTAGAATGTAAGAGCTTAGACTAGGAAGAAGGTTTTCACACTATCAATTGTATTGATGGTGGGGGGATATATACCCATGTAAACGAGAGAGTGGTAGCCAGCTAACCTAGCTACAAAAGGGTTAGATTATAAGGACTAGGACAACAACATGAACTAACAACACTAGTAGCACAATGTGTACATATGCACATTGACAAAGATACACCAGGTATAATTGAATTTTCTATTAGGAACACTAATTGCAAAGATATCCACATAGTTTGGAACTTAACTGCACAAAAATTTACAGAGTTAAGGACATAGTCATTTGCCCTAAAATACTTAAATCCTAATTTAAGCCTTTGAGACCTTAGGAGACCATTAAAACCCAGAAACCTCAAGACCAAATATAATTAATTTTAATCTACAACCTTAGAAACCTAACACTACATTGATTAACAGCTTGGGCAATTCCAGGGTCGGGTTTTCATGCCAATTCTTACACCACATTTGGAATATTTCTTGGTAGAATAGGGCAAACTTCTTCAGTTATAGGGGTTTCTCTTGTCTTAAACACTCTTCATTTGTCTTAAACACTCTCTAAGAGTAAGCACGAGAGTGTTTAATACAGTGTAGTGTGAAAAAGTCTTACATTATGAGACGGAGGGGGTAGTTATTAGTTTCTTCCTTTCTTTTTTGTACCAGTAGATGAATGTTGCAGCACAGTGGAAACTAGAACTTTGCTTTGGTACACCCCATAGAAAAGTTTAGGGATTTAGATGCAAATCAAAGGTGAAGATTAGAATGTACCTCTTCAATTAAAAAAGGACAATATAGTCTTTTGTATCCAAATCAATCCATTCAACACGTTTGATCTGCAGGCTAACATGATGATGGCCTTTTGTAGAAACTTTAGATTCTTGTAAACTTTTAAGAGGGGTGTACCGAAGCAAAACTCTTATAAAAAATTTAGTAGAAAGATGCAGCAGAAACATGGGGCACAACATATGCATCATAAACATGGGATACAACATATGCAGCAGTAGGAAAAGACGACACAAACTAGTGCACAAATGAAGCAAGAAAGATAATGTACGGAAAATGCAGTAGAAAATATACATCACAAAAATGCAATAGGAGCTAGAGTAAAGATGCCACAGAAAAATATTGTAAAGAACTACAATACAGAAAAAACTCATGAAAACATATCAAAACGGGGTGTCTAGTTTAAAGTTGCCTTCAAAACAAAGGAAATGGTCAAAACGTATTTTGATTTGGACGATCTTTTGAGAGAAAAAGACTTTCTGAAGTCCGGAAATGGACTTAAACCTAAAAACTGAAAGCCAGCATGCATGTTATTAGCAAAACACTAACTATATTTACTGACTACTGGGCATATATCATTTTGTTTTTTCAGGTGTGCATGGCAGTCTTACCGAGCGAGCAGCAGCCGCCGCCTCCCCGCTGAAGACGAAGTCGTCCATGTCACTAGTCACAACGTGTCCGTTGTCGCTCGCAGCTGCGGCGTATTGGCGAGGAGGATTCATTGTTGACATGAAAGCAATCTGGAGTCAGGGCGACGGCTCGAAAAGGTCAACGAATACAATGATTACATGGAGATTGTTCGAAATATCAGCTTGGGTCCCAAAGTGTATGTAATCTAATGTTAAGTAACGACCGGCGGCAAAAAATGGTTGAGACCAGATCTACTTTACGTCTTTGTTTGTGATGCGATTCCGATAAGAGATTTCATTAAAAACGAGTTTGGAAACAAAATTCACATAGTAGCTAAGGATCGAGTTAGTCATGCAAAACAAATCACGCAGCAGAATCACTGAATCAGGTAGGGCAGATTTCAATCGTCGCCTGGCGAGGCGAGTGCGTATACGATGACATGGAAATGAAATCGGAAGAAAGCAGAAGGTAGTGGGAAGGAGATCGATGAAGTCGCTCACATTCACAGCGTCGCGCCGGTCGCCTGAGGGCGACGGCTAAACGAGGGTTTTACTTTTGCCGCGGCACCTGCACGTGAATGGCGGGACCTGTTGGGCTATTTATGGCACTTGGACTATTTCTGTAGAGAACTAATTGTGGCCCACTAAAGGCCCGCACCTCTTGGGCCGAGCTATCCAGGCCCGTTAATACGGCCCATCTGCGGTTTTCCCGTGTAGTATTCCCAAATCTCTTTTCTACTCAGTCTGCTCTGGAAGAAGCCAACTGACGGAGCTGTTAAAGTGAATGTGGATGCGTCATTTCATGCAGAAACTTTGTCAGGAGCGCGCAGAGCTATAGCTCGTGATGATCGGGGCAAATTTTTGGCAGCTGCAACATGTGTTCTACCCCATGTCTCTAATGTTCACTCAGCAGAATTATCAGCTGTTTGGAAGTGGCTTAACTTTAGCAGCAAATCTGCGTTGTACTAATGTCATCATAGAGTCTGATAGCATGGTGGCGTTGGAGGCAATATCTGATCCAAATGCTTACATGGGAACTGATGTTCCAATCATTGCAGAGTGCTCTCTTGTGACCATGGAGTTCGCTAGTATCGCCTTCGGTTATTGTAGCAGAGAAGCAAATACTGTGGCGGATGCATTAGCAAAACATTGTTTCAGCATTAGTAGGTCTGAATCTTGGGAATCGAATGTCCCTGACTTTATTCTCGCACGCTATGTAACGATCTGGCTATTATTTAGTGAATAAAGTTGCTATGATAAATAAAAAGTGTTCAAAAAAAAACTCAGTCTGCTCAATACTTCTCACAAAAAAAATCTCAGTCTGCTCAAAAAAGGAAAATCTAACATATGTAAAAAAATCTCAGAAAAAGTTTTCCTAATTGCAAAATGAAGTTTTTTCGAAAAGGAAACTCAAAACGAGGTTAAAATGGAACCGACTAACTCCAAAATGTGCGCAGCTACGCACTCGTGTTTCATTGCAACACCCACTGTACATGTTAACAACTGCAAAATCTTGCTTGACATGGTTCTGGGGCTTTTGCTCATGGAGCTATTTTTTTCATTACTGGCTCGAGCAAGCACCCACAATCGGTGATTCACAAATTGATGTGATTTGTTATGCAAAAAAGCAGAGTTCTATTACAGTTCCTACTAGAACATGTGCCTAAGTATCCTTCGCGATCCGATCCACTTCTTACAAATGAAGTTAATACACAGGTTTGTCCCTAAACTACCACACATATTTACCCCAGAGCAGCACTTATCAACATCTCCGCAAATAATTTGTGCAACAAAAGAACATGTGTGCAAATAAATACTCACAGGTTGGTTTACTCTTCTACAGAACTATGGTGGGATCACAACAACCAGAAGCAACCAAAGCCTGCGGGACTCCATTATTTCCGCATTAACCAGGCCTGAGGCCAGTTCAAATTGATGTCTGAATTTTACACTAATAACATCAAACAACATGCCTGAGTGCTTCATTCATTTATCCTCTCATAGTTTCTCTGCTTCCCTTCTTCGGAGCAAATATGTCCTCAACACACTCCTGCTCCCATGATTCGAGAATTTCTGATGCTGTCGGCATCTTTTCATAGGAACTACAGTTACCAAATGAGTTCATGGAATCAAGCACTTTGTCGATGGCAGATACCTGTGTGCCCCAGTGCGCAAGATTACGATGTTCATCTTCTGAATGCGGACCATGCAGTACAATGTCCCCACCCGACCCAGCTTTGACACCTGATACAGGGATATCAGTACTGGAATCAGATAATTCATGACTACCCAATGAGTCCTTGCAAGAGAGCTCATCCTGTTCCATCAGATTGCTATGTGAACAATTATCTGCTTGAGGCTCTTCAGCGTCTTTCGTCAACATTGTTGCACATTGGGACTGCAATGCTCTTACAAAACCAAGTCCGGGATCTGTTTTGATGGCATCACTAGTACTGAGGTGCGTTATCAGGTCTTTCAACGCATCCACCCTGAATCGATGTGAATTTTGCTGAAGTAGATCGCTCCATTGCTGTTCATTCATCTCGACTGAAGACGCAGACATAGTATTCATGAGATGCAGTGTCCTTGCATGGTCGCTATCAGCAATAGTTTGGCAAATATTTTCAGTGAACAGCTCTACGTCAGGGATTTCTCCTCTTTCAAGTATTGAATCAAGTGCATGCTCCACCAAATAGGGCTGCAAAACAAAAGCACGATGAGTAAATAATTCTGCACTTGGTCACCTTCGGTGCAAGCACACTCCGCGGCAATTCCTAGTAGCAGGCTAAAGGTATTTGGAATGCCCTCTCTTGAGGTCAGATGCACAAATTAGCACAAACTTGAAGAAGATCTGCCAATGCAAATTGAAATAAATTTGGATATGAAAGAAATGAAAACAACTTGGATGATGATGACAATGACGATCATTATAAGGTGGAGTTTCAGGTGCCACATTTCTTCTGGAGAGTACAAACTGTCACACAAACAGGGGTGTAGCCATATTAATATTATTAGATAGCAAACAAATGTTAACTCCATGATGAACACAACTTTACTTTTATTTGTTAAATACGATGTAAAAGGCCATATTTGCACAGATATCTTGAACATATTATCCAAACATGGATCTTAGCTAGTATTGTGTTCAGAATTGAAACGCGAAGTCATATATCTCAGAAAAGGTTATGGGGTAGTAGATAATAAACACACCTTTCCAGCTCTGGATGCCTTGATGAGCAACCATGAATATTTGCTTTGATCTAGATGGTGTTGAGAAAGAGTCATCTGTCTGTATACATTTTCGAAATATTCCCACTGTTGGGCGGATGCAGATGCTTCAAGTATAGAGCTGTATGTATACACGTCTGCTTTAAGTGATGAATGGTCACGGGTATGTGGCTGAGAACTACAAACACTATATGTGGTGGTCTCAAACATGTCCTTTGCCTTCCCAAACATATCACAGCGTCCATACACTTTTAGCATGACATTTATCGTCCCAATATTTGGAGTACAGTAGTCCTTCATTGATTCAAATATCGAGATACACTCGGAGATATACCCACCATCAAAAGAGGCTAGGATCATGCCAGTAAATGCGAACTCCAGTGGTTTAGTGAGGCGAAGCTGTTCCATCTTCTCAACCTGAAACAGAAAAATTATCATAAGAATATATTGCATACATTTCTTTTCTTTACTCTGAAGGGGAGCCTTGGCGCAGTGGTAAAGCTGCTGCCTTGTGACCTTGAGGTCACGGGTTCAAGTCCTGGAAACAGCCTCTTACAGAAATGTAGGGAAAGGCTGCGTACAATAGACCCAAAGTGGTCGGACCCTTCCCCAGACCCTGCGCAAGCGGGAGCTACATGCACTGGGGCTGCCCTTTCTTTTCTTTAATCTCCAAGTCCCCACATGGAGATATTACTCGTGCAATAAGGAATCAAAACAGTAATGCCAGTGTTCTGCGGAAGTAAGATTACTTAATTTGACTCCAGGAAGAAAATGGAGCCAGAGTGGAGATACAAAACAAAACCCGCAATAGAAGAGGAAAGCCGTATCCTCTGTGCTCTCTGTTCTAGAATATATGACGTGTTGGACAAGACATGGTATCCCATAAACAACTTTGACCAAGAATATTCATAGTGTTTAGCTTTGGAAATCTTATGTGGTAATGCATCATTGCCTCAGCACAACATTTTCAGGATTATTTAAGGTGCTGTCTTTCTCAGTTTGTTTCAAGTTTTAAATTAGTCTCTTACTCCCGCTGTTCACAAAGACGTGTTGTTTTAGAATTTGAGTCGTCAAACTTCCTTAACTTTGACTGGTAGTCTGTACCGAACTACCTAAATTGATTATATTTAGTATTGTACCGATATATTTTTATGTAAAGCAAGTCCAAAATATATATTTCTACTTTATTAGTAAATTAAACACCACCATTTGTGTTAGTAGCATTTGAGATTTTGCATGCCAGAACTCAACTTTCAGCAGATAAGTGCAGCTTGAGGTGGCAAGAACCCCTAGTGGGCACAAATTCATACCTCGTGGCTTTTCCAGTAACAACCAGATTAGCTATTCTCAGAAGATCATACACACATCAAAGATCAGAGCATCTTTTTTCTTCAGCTTTTTTGCCAGCCAAAGAAAAGCTATCACATTACTCCTAACCTTGGTAGGACATATGGCATGGTTCCTGGGCTGTTTTTCTAAACAAATCTCGATGAAGAAATCAAATCATATCTAGCACAAACCTCAGAAGGCAACACTATTTGACTAGTTACACCAAAAAGAAGAAAGCAGTATGATTGCAGATATAAATGTATACATGATCAATCACAAACCTGTAACATAGCATCTTTCCACCTTCCTTTATTGCAAAGACAGCAAGCTAATTCATAGTACACACTTGCAGCTCCAACGACTCCTCTTTGTTCCATGTCTTTAACTGCTTCAACTGCTTCATTTACTTTCCCTTGTTCCCAGAAGGCTCTTACTAACACTGAGTGCAAATATTTGAAGGTCAACTACATAACTGAAATGTCAAATAACAAATCCAATGAATATAACTACAATGCATGAATGCAATACATCAGATGAAGCTTACTGCAGCGCTACCTTTATAAGTTATCGCTCTTGGAGGTACCCCTTTTCTCTGCATCTTTTCAAAGAACTTCTGGACAAACTCATACTTCTTGGATTTAAGCATGACCTTTCAGAAAGCAGCCCCAGTAAGAATAACAATATGGTAAAACAAATGACAGACTCAACAAAGAAAAAACACCATATTTTTCTTAAATGTGATACCATATTATTTCCTTGAGAGTGGAACAGATTGGACAAATGAAGATATGAGATAAAGGACAGGCATAGGAGGAAGATAAATAACTTGACATAAGGGTAATATTAATACAGGCAGGGCAAAATCAGAGCACTGAATCTCTAGAACAATACAAACAGAGACCAACAGTAAACCAGATGCATGTATTACAGCCTGAAGAGTATCTGCAATAAGACAGGCCTGGCTAACTAACAGTTGTGGTTCCCAAAAACAAACACAATTTGTCAATAATATGTTAAAATATGGTAATAAGTTTTAGCATCGTATCTTAACAGATTGTACCCATAATAATAATTTAAAACATGGTAATAATCAAATAAATTAGTGATATCTTCGTCGAGATATAAATGCCACAAACTATTTCTAAATATGTATACCAAACAAGAATAGAAAAATGTTACCAAATTACCCAAATTTCAATACCAATCATCAAGTAAACAATTTACCTCCATTGCCAAGCCAAATGTCGCTCCTGTAGGTGTCAATCCACCGAATCGCATTTTCTGAAACACCCAAAATACCCCTTTCCATTGCTGTGATAGTACGCAGGCATTAAGAACCTATAAAACCAAAGGTCGAAGTGACAAGACAATCAACTTTTCAACAAGATCAAGACTTCTTCCAAGAGGGAACTAGGAAAAAGGAATGAAAAGAAAAGTTGCAGAAGCTACTCTAACCGAGTTATAAACGAGAACATCCGGCTCCAAACAAGGATCCCAATCTTTGCGCCGCATCATCATTACCCTTTTTGAAGGCTTCTGTCTCATATAATCGATTATTTTAATTAGCTCATTGAGAAGGCCAGCTCTACCAAGTGTAACAGCAATACTATGGTATGCAGCCATATCAGGGTATATTTGAGCATCTCCCTGATGTGAAGCAAGATAAAACGTCTATGTCAGTTACTTTTTTTGTTTTTTGAAAGAGGGAAACATACTAATTAATTAATTATGATTATGGGGAAAAAATAAAACTACCCTCATGATGGTGAAAATCCGCAGTGCTTCAGTTGGCATCCATGCTTTCCCAAGGATTGACAGTAACTTTGTATAGACAAACCTAGACATGGAATAATCATATAAGTTAAGTTATTGATATTCCACCATAATTTTGTACCATAAATTATGCTTACAGTGGCTGGAAAGGAGGAAATGAGTACAAAATGAATGCATAAACAGAAAATTACCTGCTTCTTCGATGCTTGTAACTGTTTTCATTGTACACCCACTCGGTAACAGCAACAGCCTGCCTCCAGTTTCCCTTTGCCTCGAGCCCTTTGAGTATTTGTAATAGATTATCTTCATTATATATTAGGTCAGCTTGTTTCATCATTCTAGTAAGCCTCCAATCACCCAAACTAAGGTCCCCTTCATTGAGCCTGGTGGACAAACTTGTTTACTGAATTTTGGAAAACAGAACACTTCCAGTTCACATGTGACTTGATAATTAAGTATGAATCTCATATAAAAAAACATGTGTCTAGCTATGAGATACAATCCATGCTAACTCTATAATAACTGCCTTTAAGGTGCCTGCCCATGGAGCTAAATTGGTCACTTTTTTATCATTCTTTTCCCACCCCCAAGCTGCTAAATGGGTCACAAATCAAGAAAGTCTTGAAAGAGCAAGCGTAAGAAACATCGCTTACCTACTGATCAGCAGCTCAATCCTCCTCTCCTCGTCCCCCACCTCCGAAATCCAGCCGGAGCCGACGCGCCTCTGCTTCCCCTTGGCATCCTCCGCCCCCTCATTTTCTACGTCGCCGTCAAGAAGCCACTGGAATCTGTCACCGCTCCTCTCCTCGAGCATCTTCCGCAGGCCGACGAGGCCCTCCTCGCCGGAGGCCGCGCGCGGAGGGCCCACGACGCCGCGGGCGCCGTGCCAGGGCCGCCCCATGAGGACGCGGTACTCCTCGGCGGCCGCGCGGAAGCGGGCCTCCTCCTCTGCCACCAGCGCGTCCTCCTTCGGCGGCGCGGCGGCAGCGGAGGCCTCCTTCCTGGCGCGCCGCAGCGACTTGCCGGCCTCCTTCTTGCGGAGGGCATGGAGGATCTTGGGCGTCGCGGACACGCCCTTGCGGAGGAGCCGGCGACGCAGCGTCTCGGTGGTCGGGGTCGGCCGGGGCTTGCGGTTGGGACCTGGGTGGGGGGTGGGGGTCGGGGTGGGGTTTTGGAGGTGGAGGGAGAGGCGGAAGCCGGGGGAGGGCGAGGAGATAGCCATGACCGGGAACGCGCGGAATGCAGCAGCTGCGTCTACAGTCCTCCACAGCAGCAAAGACCACTACACTTCAGAACTGGGCTTACAGGCTTGCCTCCGTGGCGGCTGGCCCTTTTCCACTCCAACTTCAGCGTTTGTTTGAGCCCAAGCTAGGCCTGTTAAAATTTGGCTAGCCAATACTTTGGTCAAGGTTTTGGTTGCCCATGTTTTGACCAATGTGTGAACTAGAGCTTCCTTCTAGTATGTATGAGGATGAGGAGTGGCTTCGCGATGATGGAGCAAGGAGGTGTGTGCGTCTGCCGGATTTGATGTCTCCGTCTGCCGACGGGCGTGCGTGATGCACATGCGTGTATAGAGCTTGGTTGTGGCCGGGACCGAGATGGTCTTTTTTGCCTCGGGCGCACACCTATGGTACCTACCGGCATGGTGCTCAGCAAGCCTCGGCGGTTCGTGTTGCATCTGGTGGCATGGCTTCCGACCGGTGGCTGACAGATCAGGCGGCTGGTGCAGGTAAGTGGCAGCCCGCAACATCGGCAAGATGCGGTTGGCTGTTTAGGCGGTAGGCTTCTTCGACTGCGAGATGTCTCGGCGGTGGTGCTTGCTTGATTTGATGATGCGGTGCGGGTTGGGAGTTTGGGTGAAGACCATGTCTCAGCCTTGAGCATGTGACCAGTGATGGCGACGGTTGCGGATGTCGTAGACCTTCTTGGCGGCATTGCCGCACCCCCTCCCTCATGGATCCGGCTCTGGGGAAACCCCGAATCATGCGCGACAGAACGAATAGCGGTGTCTTGGTGTTTGATGATCCACAAGTATAAGGGATCAATCGTAGTCCTTTCGATAAGTAAGAGTGTCCAATCCAAAAAGGAACAGAAGATATTGATAGGCGGTTTTCTGCAAGGTTTTCTCTGCAAATGTTGTAAAATAGTTTGGGTAGATAGTGTGATAGCAAGATAATTGATGACAAGTAACAAGTAAAGGCATCTCCAATGCTAGCCCGTAAATTGGCTCCGACATCCATTTGTGGACATTGGCAGGACCAGTCCGTGGACACTGAAGCGGGTGCATAGGGCACCGAATTAGCTTTTTTGTGGTTGTAGATGCTCTTATACCTTCTTGGCAAGGCATTGCTCATGGGCTTGAACTCTTGAAACGGGGCATCATTTGGAGGGTTGGAAATGGCCAATCAATATGCATATGGAGAGACTATTGGATCCTGAATGGAGGCTCGGGTAAGCCTATCACCATGCAGGGCCGGTGTTGTCTACGGAGAGTGTCCGGGCCGCTGGATGAACGAGGAACGTGGCGTATGGACCTTCTCCAAGAGTATTGTGCCCCTGTGGGCATTGAGCAGATTGTTAAAAATCGAACTTGCACACGTCTAGGAGAGGATGTTCTCGTTTGGGAACTGGAGCGTAATGGTATCTTCACGGTGCGGAGCGCATATCGGCTGGCGCTTAAAGAACGACTCCATTCATCTTTAGTCGCAGCGAGTAGGTGTTGGGAACGTAGTATTTTAAAATTTTGCCTACGATCACGCAAGATCTATCTAGGAGAAGCATAGCAATGAGCGGGGAGAGTGTGTCTGCGTACCCTCGTAGACCGAAAGCGGAAGCGTTTAGTAACGCGGTTGATGTAGTCGAACGTCTTCGCGATCCAACCGATCCAAGTACCGAACGTACGGCACCTCCGCGATCAGCACACGTTCAGCTCGGTGACGTCCTTCATACTCTTGATCCAGCTGAGGCCGAGGGAGAGTTCCGTCAGCACGACGGCGTGGTGACGGTGATGATGAAGACGACGATATGACCGAAGGGTGTAACTGTGGAGGGGTTACACCGCACATGGCTAAAAGATCAACTTGTGTGTCTATGGGGTGCCCCCTGGCCACGTATATAAAGAAGGGGAGGGAAGAGGTGGCCGGCCCTAGAGGGCGCGCCAGGTGTGGGGAATCCTGTTAGGACTCCCCAGTCCAAGTAGGATTCCCCTCCTCTTTCCTATTCCTAGTAGGAGAAGGAGGGAAGGAGAAGGAGGAGAGAAGGAAAGGGGGGCAGCCCCCCCAACCCTAGTCCAATTCGGTTTGGGCTAGGGGGGCGCGCGCCACTCCCTGGCCGGCCTCCTCTCTTCCACCACTAGGCCCATGAGGCCCAATAACTTCCCGGGGGGTTCCGGTAACCCCCGGCGATGAAGCTATGTACCTAGGGTAGGGTCATAGGCCTGACCTATACACCCTCCCCTAGGACACCATCTTAAAACCAGAAGCATTCAAGGGATAGCATCATCCACTTGACTACAAGGCATTCCACTCGGAAGATTCAAAGTCACTCGACCACAACAGTTATCACTTGAGAGACAGAAGACCTAAAGTCACTCTGCACGACAATGGTTGGACGTTTACTTCGTAGACTGATGTCTACTACACAACCTTCTTCTTGTAGACGTTGTTGGGCCTCCAAGTGCAGAGGTTTGTAGGACAATAGCAAATTTCCCTCAAGTGGATGACCTAAGGTTTATCAATCCGTAGGAGGCATAGGATGAAGATGGTCTCTCTCAAGCAACCCTGCAACCAAATAACAAAGAGTCTCTTGTGTCCCCAACACACCCAATACAATGGTAAATTGTATAGGTGCACTAGTTCGGCGAAGAGATGGTGATACAAGTGGTATATGGATAGTAGATAAAGGTTTTTGTAATCTGAAAATATAAAAACAGCAAGGTAACTAATGATAAAAGTGAGCACAAACGGTATTGCAATGCTAGGAAACAAGGCCTAGGGTTCATACTTTCACTAGTGCAAGTCCTCTCAACAATAATAACATAATTGGATCATATAACTATCCCTCAACATGCAACAAAGAGTCACTCCAAAGTCACTAATAGCGGAGAACAAACGAAGAGATTATGGTAGGGTACGAAACTACCTCAAAGTTATTCTTTCCAATCAATCCGTTGGGCTATTCCTATAAGTGTCACAAACAGCCCTAGAGTTCGTACTAGAATAACACCTTAAGACACAAATCAACCAAAACCCTAATGTCACCTAGATACTCCAATGTCACCTCAAATATCCGTGGGTATGATTATACGATATGCATCACACAATCTCAGATTCATCTATTCAACCAACACATAGAACCTCAAAGAGTGCCCCAAAGTTTCTACCGGAGAGTTAAGACGAAAACGTGTGCCAACCCCTATGCATAGGTTCATGGGCGGAACCCGCAAGTTGATCACCAAAACATACATCAAGTGAATCAATAGAATAACCCATTGTCACCACGGTTATCCCACGCAAGACATACATCAAGTGTTCTCAAATCCTTAAAGACTCAATCCGATAAGATAACTTCAAAGGGGAAACTCAATCCATTATAAGAGAGTAGAGGGGGAGAAACATCATAGGATCCAACTATAATAGCAAAGCTCGTGATACATCAAGATCGTACCACCTCAAGAACACGAGAGAGAGAGAGAGAGAGAGATCAAACACATAGCTACTGGTACATACCCTCAGCCCCGAGGGAGAACTACTCCCTCCTCATCATGGAGAGCACCGGGATGATGAAGATAGCCACCGGAGAAGGATTCCCCCTCTGGCAGGGCGCCGGAACGGGTCTAGATTGGCTTTCGGTGGCTACGGAGGCTTCTGGCGGCGGAACTCCCGATCTATTGTGCTCCTCGATAGTTTTAGGGTATATGGATATATATATATAGGCGGAAGAAATACATCAGGGGAGCCACGAGGGGCCCACGAGGGTGGAGGGCACGCCCAGGGGGGGTGGGCGCGCCCCCTGCCTCGTGGCTTCCTCGTTGATCCCCTGACGTGCACTCTAAGTCTCCTGTATTGCTTTCTTTCCAAAAATAAGTTCCGTGAAGTTTCAGGTCAATTGGACTCCGTTTGATTTTCCTTTTCTACGATACTCTAAACAAGGAAAAAACATAAACTGGCACTGGGCTCTAGGTTAATAGGTTAGTCCCAAAAATCATATAAAATAGCATATAAATGCATATAAAACATCCAAGGTTGATAATATAATAGCATGGAACAATAAAAAATTATAGATACGTTGGAGACGTATTAGCATCCCCAAGCTTAATTCCTTCTCGTCCTCGAGTAGGTAAATGATAAAAACAGAATTTATCCATGTAGTTCTCTTTATTGTAGCAAGAATATTCAGATCCATAAGATTCAAGACAAAAGTTTAATATTGACATAAAAATAATAATACTTCAAGCATACTAACCAAGTAATCATGTCTTCTCAAAATAACATGGCCAAAGAAAGCTATCCCTACAAAATCATATAGTCTGGCTATGCTCTATCTTCACCACACAAAAAATTTAAATCATGCACAACCCCGATGACAAGCCAAGCAATTGTTTCATACTTTTGATGTTCTCAAACTTTTTCAATCTTCACGCAATACATGAGCGTGAGCCATGGACATAGCACTATTGGTGGAATAAAATGGTGGTTGTGGAGAAGACAAAAAGAAGAAGATAGTCTCACATCAACTAGGCGTATCAACGGGCTATGGAGATGCCCATCAATAGATATCAATGTGAGTGAGTAGGGATTGCCATGCAACAGATGCACTAGAGCTATAAGTGTATGAAAGCTCAACAAAAGAAACTAGTGGGTGTGCATCCAACTTGCTTGCTCACGAAGACCTAGGGCATTTTGAGGAAGCCCATCATTGGAATATACAAGCCAAGTTCTATAATGTAAAATTCCCACTAGTATATGAAAGTGACAACATAGGAGACTCTCTATCATGAAGATCACGGTGCTACTTTGAAGCACAAGTGTGGTAAAAGGATAGTAGCATTGTCCCTTCTCTCTTTTTCTCTCATATTTTTTTATTTGGGCCTTTTCTCTTTTTTTATGGCCTCTTTTTTTATTTTTTATTTGGACTTCTTTGGCCTCTTTTATTTATTTATTTCCGTCCGGAGTCTCATCCCGACTTGCGGGGGAATCATAGTCTCCATCATCCTTTCCTCACTGGGACAATGCTCTAATAATGATGATCATCACACTTTTATTTTCTTACAACTTGATACTTAGGACAAGATATGACTCTATATGAATGCCTCCGGCGGTGTACCAGGATGTGCAATGATGCATGAGTGACATGTATGAAACAATTATGAACGGTGGCTTTGCCACAAATACGATGTCAACTTCATGATCATGCATAGCAATATGACAATGATGGAGCGTGTCATAATAAACGAAACGGTGGAAAGTTGCATGGAAATATATCTCGGAATGGCTATGGAAATGCCATAATAGGTAGGTATCGTGGCTGTTTTGAGGAAGATATATGGTGGGTTTATGGTACCGGCGAAAGTTGCGCGGTATTTAGAGAGACTAGCAATGGTGGAAGGGTGAGAGTGCGTATAATCCATGGACTCAACATTAGTCATAAAGAACGCACATACTTATTGCAAAAATTTATTAGTTATTGAAACAAAGTACTATGCGCATGCTCCTAGGGGGATAGATTGGTAGGAAAAGACCATCGCTCGTCCCCGACCGCCACTCATAAGGAAGACAACCAATAAATAAATCATGCTCCGACTTCATCACATAACGGTTCACCATACGTGCATGCTACGAGAATCACAAACTTTAACACAAGTATTTCTCAAATTCACAACTACTCAACTAGCATGACTCTAATATCACCATCTTCATATCTCAAAACAATCATCAAGTATCAAACTTCTCATAGTATTCAATGCACTTTATATGAAAGTTTTTATTATACCCATCTTGGATGCCCATCATATTAGGACTAAATTCATAACCAAAGCAAATTACCATGCTTTTTAGGATTCTCAAAATAATGTAAGTGACACATGAGAGTTCATCTATTTCTATAAAATAAAACCACCACCGTGCTCTAAAAAGATATAAGTGAAGCACTAGAGCAAATGACAAACTACTCCAAAAGATATAAGTGAAGATCAATGAGTAGTCGAATAATTATGCAACTATGTGAAGACTCTCTAACATTTAATAATTTCAGATCTTGGTATTTTATTCAAACAGCAAGCAAAACTAAATAAAATAAAATGACGCTCCAAGCAAAACACATATCATGTGGTGAATAAAAATATAGCTCCAAGTAAAGTTACCGATGAACAAAGACGAAAGAGGGGATGCCTTCCGGGGCATCCCCAAGCTTAGGCTCTTGGTTGTACTTGAATATTATCTTGGGGTGCCTTGGGCATCCCCAAGCTTAGGCTCTTGCCACTCCTTATTCCGTAGTCCATTGAATCTTTACCCAAAACTTGAAAACTTCACAACACAAAACTTAACAGAAAACTCGTAAGCTCCGTTAGTATAAGAAAATAAATCACCACTTAGGTACTGTTGTGAACTCATTCTAAATTCATATTGTTGTAATATCTACTTTATTCCAACTTATCTATGGTTCATACCATCCGATACTACTCATAGATTCATCAAAATAAGCAAACAACACATCGAAAACAGAATCTGTCAAAAACAGAACAATCTGTAATAATCTGGATCAAACGTATACTTCTGGAACTCATAAAATTCTCAAATAAATTTCTGGACGTGAGGAATTTATCTATTAATCATCTTCAAAAAGAATTAACTAAATAGCACTCTCCAAATAAAAATGGCAGCAATTCTCGTGAGCGCTAAAGTTTCTGTTTTTTACAGCAAGATCAACAAGACTTTCCCTAAGTCTTCCCAATGGTTCTACTTGGCACAAACACTAATTAAAACATGAAAACTCAATCATAAAAGAGGATAGATAAATTATTTATTACTAAACAGGAGAAAAAAGCAAGGAACAAAAATAAAGTTGGGTTGCCTCCCAACAAGCGCTATCGTTTAACGCCCCTAGCTAGGCATGATGATTTCAATGATGCTCACATAAAAGATAAGAATTGAAACATAAAGAGAGCATCATGAAGAATATTACTAGCACATTTAAGTCTAACATACTTCTTATGCATTGGGATTTTGTGAGCAAACAACTTATGGGAACAAGAATCAACTTGCATAGGAAGGTAAAACAAGCATAACTTCAAGATTTTAAGCACATAGAGAGGAAACTTGGTATTATTGCATTCCTACAAGCATATATTCCTCCCTCATGATAATTTTCAGTAGCATTATGAATGAATTCAACAATATAACTATCACACAAAACATTCTTTTCATGATCTACAAGCATAGAATTTTTATTACTCTCCACATAAGCAAATTTCTTCTCATGAATAATAGTGGGAGCAAACTCAACAAAATAACTATCGTGTGATTGAAAATTAAGATCAATATGACAAGTTTCATGGTTATCATTATTCTTTATAGCATACGTGTTATCACAATAATCATCATAGATAGGAGGTGAGGGAGTCCTGGATTAGGGGGTGTCCGGATGGCCGGACTATACCTTCAGCCGGACTCCTGGACTATGAAGATACAAGATTGAAGACTTCGTCCCGTGTCCGGAAGGGACTTTCCTTGGCGTGGAAGGCAAGCTTGGTGATACGGATATGTAGATCTCCTACCATTGTAACCGACTTTGTGTAACCCTAACCCTCTCCGGTGTCTATATAAACCGGAGGGTTTTAGTCCGTAGGACAACATACAGAACAACAATCATACCATAGGCTAGCTTCTAGGGTTTAGCCTCTCCGATCTCGTGGTAGATCTACTCTTGTACTACCCATATCATCAATATAAATCAAGCAGGACATAGGGTTTTACCTCCATCAAGAGGGCCCGAACCTGGGTAAAACTTCGTGTCCCTTGCCTCCTGTTACCATCCGGCCTAGATGCACAGTTTGGGACCCCCTACCCGAGATCCGCCGGTTTTGACACCGACATTGGTGCTTTCATTGAGAGTTCCTCTGTGTCGTCGCCGTTAGGCTTGATGGCTCCTATGATCATCAATAGCGATGCAGTCCAGGGTGAGACCTTCCTCCCCGGACAGATCTTCGTCTTCGGCGGCTTCGCACTGCGGGCCAATTCACTTGGCCATCTGGAGCAGATCGAAAGCTATGCCCCTGGCCATTAGGTCAGATTTGGAAGTTTAAACTAGACGGCTGACATCCGCGGGGACTTGATCGTCGACGGATTCGAGCCACTGCCGAGCGCGCCACACTGTCACGACGAGCATGATCTAGCTCTGCCGCCGAACAGTGCCCTGGAGGCCGCACCCGCATCGGCTTCGACCCTTAATTCGGAGCCAACTGCGCTGATCGAGGATGGGTGGTTGGACGCCACCTCGGGGGCTGCGATCCCAACGGCGATCGAGCCGAACACCAGCCCTGCACTCTGCGAGACTCGTGACTCCAAGAAGCCGGACTCCTCTCCGGACTCCGAACCCTCCGCGCCCCTACTAATCGAATCCGATTGGGCGCCGATCATGGAGTTTACTGCCGCGGACATCTTTCAGCACTCGCCTTTCGGCGATATTCTGAAGACACTAAAGTCTCTCTCTTTATCAGGAGAGCCCTATCCGGACTACGGTCAGCAAGGTTGGGATACGGACGATGAAGAAATTCAAAGCCCACCCACCACCCACTTTGTAGCCACTGTCGACGATTTAACCGACATGCTCGACTTCGACTCTGAAAACATCGACGATATGGACGACGATGCGGGAGGCGAAGAAGAACCACCGCCCACCTAACCATATGACGTATACATGGTGCACGCACCAAAAGATGACGACGAGGAGCGGAAGGACGCACTGAAGGCTTGTTCCCTCGAGAAGCAGTCAAAGCGGCGACGCAAGCGCCGCCCCAAATCCCGCCTCGACAGAAATAACGATCACACAGACCCAGCGCTGGAGCAGGGCGAACCGCTGCCGGACAACGGCAATCCGGATGATCAAACCGAACAAACAAATTCTATCAAGGATAATAGTTCGGACGACATAACGCCGGACAGGCGCCCGGACCAGCGAAAGCATCCAATAGGTCGTCAAGACCTCAGACACAACTAATCAAGTCCGGCGCTGCTATTTATACCGAACAAATGGTCACACCCCTATTTGTCAATACAAGGCTCAACGCACGCAGACAAGTGGCAATTTCTTCTCATCTTGAATTATACATGGTTTCTTTAAAAACTATCCTTTTTGCACGACAATCTTTTCACCTAAATTCCTCTCTTTTACAGACGATCATCATGCTACACCCGTCCAGGATACAGCACAACGGAGACACAGGCGCAGACGTGCAGCAGGGACCCGCCCCAAGGATTCTTTTTAGATTAAGACCCTGCGTAAACCTTTTTTACTGTCTCTTGTTGATACATATCCACCGTTGAGAAGGATGCTGACGTCTTGGCATGTGGCCACGCCAGAACAATGCACGTACCTGGACACAAGGGGCTTCTTACAAAGGCCATTATTTAGGCCCGGTTTATACCACAAAGACCGAATACCTTAGGGAGTGTTCGGCGTCGCGAGTTTGGCCCTATATGCATTAGCTCCGAATCATTGTCTTTGGTCAAATGTTGGGTTTGCCCGGCTCCTGTGTTTTGGTGCCTTACGTTCCGCTTTACCGGTTAAGGTAGCACCAGGAGAACTACTGCGATTGTGCCCTGGTTCATCCGGACGAGCACCTCAGTAGAGAAAGCCGAAAACTAACTGTCATGATATAGCGTGAGACTGGTCAACCACTCGATGACCTGTTGGAATGTTAGAATTCCTCTGCCTTAACGAAGGGCCGTTTTCCGGCCAGGCATGTACGCACCCCGGGATCGGGAGAGTGCGGAGCCACCAGGGGCTATCTAGTAGCCCCACTGTCAAACTCCTATGGCTAAGTGAAAGTGTTAAAGCATTATAGTCTAGTTGCCTCGCTTGTTCCGCTATCACCTCCTTAATAGGACCAAGACGTTGGGTTAAGTGTGAACGCGTGTTTTTTGCGAGCACCTCCGCATTATATGCATGGGGGTCGAAGCCGACGACTGCAATCTTTCAGGTTATACATGAAGGAAATATGCCCTAGAGGCAATAATAAAGTTATTATTTATTTCCTTATTTCATGATAAATGTTTATTATTCATGCTAGAATTGTATTAAACGGAAACATAAATACTTGTGTGAATACATAGACAAACCAAACGTCACTAGTATGCCTCTACTTGACTAGCTCATTAATCAAAGATGGTTATGTTTCCAAACCATAGACATGTGTTGTCATTTGATTAACGGGATCACATTATTAGGAGAATGATGTGATTGACATGACCCATTCCATTAGCCTAGCACCCGATCGTTTAGTATGTTGCTATTGCTTTCTTCATGACTTATACATGTTCCTATGACTATGAGATTATGCAACTCCCGTTTGCCGGAGGAACACTTTGTGTGCTACCGAACGTCACAACGTAACTGGGTGATTATAAAGGAGCTCTACAGGTGTCTCCAAAGGTAAATGTTGGGTTGGCGTATTTCGAGATTAGGATTTGTCACTCCGATTGTCGGAGAGGTATCTCTGGGCCCTCTCGGTAATGCACATCACATAAGCCTTGCAAGCATTGCAACTAATGAGTTAGTTGCGAGATGATGTATTACGAAACGAGTAAAGAGACTTGCCGGTAACGAGATTGAACTAGGTATTAAGATACCGACGATCGAATCTCGGGCAAGTAACATACCGATGACAAAGGGAACAACGTATGTTGTTATGCGGTCTGACCGATAAAGATCTTCGTAGAATATGTGGGAGCCAATATGAGCATCCAGGTTCCGCTATTGGTTATTGACCGGAGACATGTCTCGGTCATGTCTACATTGTTCTCGAACCCGTAGGGTCCGCACGCTTAAGGTTTCGATGACAGTTATATTATGAGTTTATGAGTTTTGATGTACCGAAGGAGTTCGGAGTCCCGGATGAGATCGGGGACATGACGAGGAGTCTCGAAATGGTCGAGACGTAAAGATCGATATATTGGACGACTATATTCGGACATCGGAAAGGTTCCGAGTGATTCGGGTATTTTCGGAGGTACCGGGGAGTTACAGGAATACGAGGAAGAAGCAATGGGCCTTAATGGGCCTTAGTGGGAAGGACCAGGAGGTGGCGCGCGCCCCTCCCAAGCCCAGTCCGAATTGGACAAGGGATTTGGGGCGCGGCCCCTCTCTCCCTTTCTTCCCCTCTTCCCCCCTTTCCCCCCTTCTCCTAGTTGGACTAGGAAAGGTGGAAACCTACTCCAACTAGGAGTAGGAATCCTACTCCTCCTTGGCGCGCCCACAAGGGCCGGCCGGCCTCCCCCTTGCTCCTTTATATACGGGGGCAGGGGGCACCCCATAGACACACAAGTTGACCCACGTGATCGTTTTCTTAGCCGTGTGCGGTGCCCCCTTCCACCATAATCCTCGATAATATTTGTAGCGGTGCTTAGGCGAAGCCCTGTGACGGTAGAACATCAAGATCGTCACCACGCCGTCATGTTGACGGAACTCTTCCCCGACACTTTGCTGGATCGGAGTCCGGGGATCGTCATCGAGCTGAACGTGTGCTAAAACTCGGAGGTGCCGTAGTTTCGGTGCTTGATCGGTCGGGCCGTGAAGACGTACGACTACATCAACCGCGTTGTGCTAATGCTTCCGCTATCGGTCTACGAGGGTACGTAGACAACACTCTCCCCTCTCGTTGCTATGCATCACCTTGATCTTGCGTGTGCGTAGGAAATTTTGAAATTACTACGTTCCCCAACAGTGGTATCAGAGCCTAGGTTTTATGTGTTGATGTTATATGCACGAGTAGAACACAAGTGAGTTGTGGGCGATATAAGTCATACTGCTTACCAGCATGTCATACTTTGGTTCGGCGGTATTGTTGGACGAAGCGGCCCGGACCGACATTACGCGTACGCTTACGCGAGACCGGTTCTCCCGACGTGCTTTGCACAAAGGTGGCTAGCGGGTGACAGTTTCTCCAACTTTAGTTGAACCGAGTGTGGCTACGCCCGGTCCTTGCGAAGGTTAAAACAACACCAACTTGACAAACTATCGTTGTGGTTTTGATGCATAGGTAAGATTGGTTCTTGCTTAAGCCCGTAGCAGCCACGTAAAACTTGCAACAACAAAGTAGAGGACGTCTAACTTGTTTTTGTAGGGCATGTTGTGATGTGATATGGTCAAGACATGATGCTAAATTTTATTGTATGAGATGATCATGTTTTGTAACCGAGTTATCGGCAACTGGCAGGAGCCATATGGTTGTCGCTTTATTGTATGCAATGCAATCGCGCTGTAATGCTTTACTTTATCACTAAGCGGTAGCGATAGTCGTGGAAGCATAAGATTGGCGAGACGACAACGATGCTACGATGGAGATCAAGGTGTCGCGCCGGTGACGATGGTGATCACGACGGTGCTTCGAAGATGGAGATCACAAGCACAAGATGATGATGGCCATATCATATCACTTATATTGATTGCATGTGATGTTTATCTTTTATGCATCTTATCTTGCTTTGATTGACGGTAGCATTTTAAGATGATCTCTCACTAATTATCAAGAAGTGTTCTCCCTGAGTATGCACCGTTGCGAAAGTTCTTCGTACTGAGACACCACGTGATGATCGGGTGTGATAGGCTCTACGTTCAAATACAGCGGGTGCAAAACAGTTGCACACGCGGAATACTCAGGTTATACTTGACGAGCCAAGCATATACAGATATGGCCTCGGAACACGGAGACCGAAAGGTCGAGCGTGAATCATATAGTAGATATGATCAACATAGTGATGTTCACCAATGAAACTACTCCATCTCACGTGATGATCGGACATGGTTTAGTTGATTTGGATCACGTCATCACTTAGAGGATTAGAGGGATGTCTATCTAAGTGGGAGTTCTTAAGTAATATGATTAATTGAACTTTAATTTATCATGAACTAAGTCCTAGTAGTATTAGCATATCTATGTTGTAGATGAATAGCTCGCGTTGTTGCTTTCATATGTTTATTTTGATATGTTCCTAGAGAAAATTGTGTTGAAAGATGTTAGTAGCAATGATACAGATTGGATCCGTAATATGAGGTTTATCCTCATTGCTGCACAGAAGAATTATATTCTTGATGCACCGCTAGGTGACAGACCTATTGCAGGAGCAGATGCAGACGTTATGAACGTTTGGCTAGCTCAATATGATGACTACTTGATAGTTTAGTGCACCATGCTCAACGGCTTAGAATCGGGACTTCAAAGACGTTTTGAACGTCATGGACCATATGAGATGTTCCAGGAGTTGAAGTTAATATTTCAAGAAAATACCCGAGTTGAGAGATATGAAATCTCCAACAAGTTCTATAGCTAAAAGATGGAGGAGAATCGCTCAACTAGTGAGCATGTGCTCAGATTGTCTGGGTACTACAATCACTTGAATCAAGTGGGAGTTAATCTTCCAGATAAAATAGTGATTGACAAAATTCTCAAGTCACCATCACCAAGTTAGTAGAACTTCGTGATGAACTATGATATGCAAGGGATAACGGAAACGATTCCCAAGCTCTTCGTAATGCTGAAATCGACGAAGGTAGAAATCAAGAAAAACATCAAGTGTTGATGGTTGACAAGACCACTAGTTTCAAGAAAAGGGCAAAGGAAAGAAAGGGAACTTCAAGAAGAACGGCAAGCAAGTTGCTGCTCAAGTGAAGAAGCCCAAGTCTGGTCCTAAGACCGAGTGACGGTGTCCTGGACTAGGGGGTACTCACCACGTCGTCTCCCGATCTATTAGATTGGGCCGAGGACCCCCGTGGCCGTATACTCATGGGCCAGTTCGGACGGCTACCGCATACAAGGAAGATTCCACAAGACTTGGCCATCAAGACAAGGACTTCTCCCCACCGGCGTATTCGGCTAGGACTCTTGTTATCCTAGGCCTCCGGTGCATTATATAAACTGAGGCCAGGCTAGTCGATAGATATACAATATATACAACAATCATACCATAGGCTAGCTTCTAGGGTTTAGCCTCCTTGATCTCGTGGTAGATCTACTCTTGTACTACCCATATCATCAATATTAATCGAGCAGGACGTAGGGTTTTACCTCCATCAAGAGGGCCCGAACCTGGGTAAAACATTGTGTCCATTGTCTCCTATTACCATCCGGCCTAGGCGCACAGTTCGGGACCCACTGCCCAAGATCCGCCGGTTTTGACACCGACATTGGTGCTTTCATTGAGGGCTCTGCTGTGTGATCGACAAAAGGATCGATGGCTCGCCTGCAGATCAACTGCGACTTCGGCGTCTTCGTCACCAGTTCGACTGGTCACCTTGGTTCGATCAAGAATTGCGCCCCGTGTTCAGATCACCATGTTCGGACGAGGGTCTTCATCAAACATCAACTCCGATCTCTATCAAGATCACGGAGGAATCATCTATGGAGCTTGGGGGCTAAACATCAACATTGCCCTCAAGCGACCGTGCTGTTTTTTTACAGCGAACTCGTATCTGCAGCCACCACCTCCTTGAATATCGCTTTGACGATCACTTTGGTGGAATTGTGCGGAATTAAGTCTGTAACAACCCTGGAAAATTTCGTCAAGTTCCGATGAAGGAATCTCTGGCAATCCACGATATACCGGAGCCCTGTCAAATCTGGATGGGAATTTGGATGAGTTTAGGGCGTGGTGTTCAGCTTCTAGCTTGGACGTCCTTTGGAAGATCCAACCGTTGATCGGCTGCGGAATTCCTATATCTACCACCTCTCAAAATTTCAGCTCGATCCGACTATCCAAACTCCGGGAACCTTCCGATTAGTGCATCACTCTTCGGATCTGTTTTCTGCGCGAAAACGAATCCGACCCGAGTTCGTCTTTTTTATAAACAGGATTTCGGACATCCCTTTTGAAGGAAGTTTTGTATGGGGTATTGTGTTTCATTCCCGAACACATCCCACTAACTTTAAGATCTTTTGAACATGATCTTCAACATCATGCTGGTGTCAAATCAGTCCGGCAATATTACTCCACAGCTGCCGACCTGCGCTAGACACATCGTCACTTTAACCGAGCTCAACTTCTTTGGATCATCATCTCGGCAAACCGAACAAGAGTCCGGCATCGCGAAGGATAAATCATCATCAACATCGCCGCCCCACGGATTACACGGAGCGGGCATACCGGCATCGCCGCACGGTCGCTTCATCAAGCCGGCATCAACCACGTCACGACCTGCATCGACAGGGCCGCACTATTGCTTCTTCAAGCTGGTGTCGTCACGCCGACCTGCTTCAACTCATCGGCTGACTTCGAGGCTTCGACATCTCGGCTGGACCGGGGGCTTCGCCATCTCTTCATCAACCTACTCCGGACACTTCGGCGTCACTAGCCGACCAGCTCCGTCACGTTAGCTGGGCCGAGGGCTTTGCCTCGGCGAGTCAACCTTTACCAGCATTGCCATGCCGTCGTTTTATCGTCCATCAGGCAATGGGTGTGCGGAGCGAGTCCCAATTTTGGGATTCACCTTCCTTCGGATTGCTACAACAAATAAACCAGGTGCTATTAATCCCAGTATTTTTTGCTTGTTTGGGTACATTTTTCCCAAGGAATTATTACTCTGGTTTGTCCATGATATGTACACAGGTCTATCAAATGGTGACCGCATTAATGACGGTCACGTGGTGGTTCGATCAGTTTCCGTAAATAGTCCGGCGAACGCCGCATCCGAAGCTCGGACCGACCTGTGAATTCAGGCTTTGCCACGCCTTTACTACATCACGCCGACGCCCTGCATCGACATTGACTGCAGCGCCAGGCCATATTTCTTCTATTCCTCACTTTGCATAAATTATTTATTATGCAACACATTTTTTTTAATTATAATTATTACTATTATCTCCGGTTTGCACTATTTTTTGTGCACAGGAAAATGATCCCGAGACTTCGGCGTCAATCTGCCGGTCTGCATTGACCGTGCTATGTCACCACTTCGGCGTGTCAACCTCTCCGATCCGCCACCTCAGGACCAGCTTGGGGGATGGAACCTTGCCCCGCATCAAGCTCGTACCGCGTCATCAATACCGAACACATTAACCAGCTAAGTCGCTTTCATGCTCAAAGCTTTAATTTCTAACTTGTGTTCGGTTCGACCAAGCATTATACTTTTTTGGAAAAAAGTTGCTTGTAAAAAATTTCCTTGTCCAAACTTTGTTTGTGACACACAAATTCAAGGACCCAATTCACTTGGGGGCTTCATTTATGAAGCTTTTCCTCTTGCATATGATTATACTTGTACGGCTTCGTTCCTTGTTCGTGTATTACGCCACAATATGCACCACATTGACTTAAGCGATTTGCAAGCTGGGTTGCCTCGCTCCTGTGTTTACCCCTACGTTCCTGATTGTTCGGCTAGGGAGTAAAGGGAGCACCTCTGCGATTGTCACGATCGGGTCACCCGAGCCGGACCTCAGACTGGGTGAAGCCGAAAGCTAGCGCTCTTATAGTTATTCAATGATGGTCGGCACACAATGGGACTCATGAGTACAAAAAATCTATTGCACAAGTCTCATAATAACAATGAGCACCGAAGAAAGGTATCGGTGGGGGTACTATTTTCTTCGAAGATGCTTCTTACTCTTTGCAGTAATATAGCATAAGTTCCCTGAGCGCGCTTTGTCTGTTACAGCCTTATGGCCTGATTGCCTGGTTATTGGAAACACCGTCGATATTCTCGACCGATGGAGTACATAACACTTTTCGGTCCTTAACCGAAGAGGGAGAAGCCGACAGTCGGTTAAGACGCGTTTAAAGTTCGGTTGAACATAGATATGATATAAGTACTTCGGTACATGCAATCATTCTTCTACCCAAGTCACTTGGGGGCTCTTAAGTTTATTTGAGCCGTTTTATAATAAGTGTTCTTCTTCTTCTTAGTCGTTGCAAAGTTCTATTATTATTATTATTTATCACTCCCTTTTTTCAACGCGAGTGTGCGTTCACTAGCCGGGGAGCCTAATTTCTCTCTCAAAGCCGCTAGAGTTTAGTTTGCTAAACTGGCCTAATGAGAAGTACTCCACCCTCGGGATAGGAGGTTGAAGCCGTAGGCTGACCCGCTCGAAGTCTTGAGATAGGATGTGTCATGTTAAAGGACGACAGAAGCACTTCTTTTTTCTAAGACCAATTTTCGGATTGGCACCGAACACTTGATCTTGTACGGACGTCATGTTTTTACTGACGTTTCTTGGTTTTCCAAGCTTTTTGGCACTTTTAAACTATTTGTGCTTTTCCAGCATTAGTCTCGTAGTGCAACGCCAAACACCTTTAGGGATTCGGCAAAAACATTCTCAGATATTGCTATATATGCATCGGTTTCGAATTGTGTCTTCGGTCAATAGTTGGGTTGCCCGGCTCCTGCACTTGCTTCCTACGTTCCATTTTGTTCGGCTAGGCGTGCAAAGGGATAACCACTGCGATTGTGCTTCCAGCTCACATGGTTAAGCACCTTAGTGGAGAAAGCCGAAAACTGACTGTCACAATAAGCGTAAACTGGTCAGCGATCCGATGACTATGACCGGCCATTCATAACATTGGCCGAAGTGTTTACGGCTTGACCTCGACTGTCGCCGAACACTACCGGGGGCTATTAACTGGCCTCCCAAACTAAATCCTCGATATTTTGCTCTTACATTAGAGCTGAGGTTTAATGATCATGCTTAGCATGACAACCCAAAGAAAGGAACCGATAGCGGGACTATTTTCTTTGGAAGACATTTCTTCTGTTAAACAGTAATATAACATATCTCTCTGCGTACCTTTGTTTATAAAACCGTATGGCCAGATTGCCTTGTTTGTTGTAAATCTTTGCCCTCATAAAGGCTGTATAAAGTAGGACAAACTCTCCTCGGCTACTGGCCGAGGAGGTGAAAGCCGATGGTCGGTCAAAAAAGTTTTGTACAATGCGGATCCGAGCATTAATGACGTAAAGTACTTGGATACATAGAGTCATTACACATAATTTGTGATTTTACTATGGATATTGATCCTTAATTCGGCCACCCGTGCCCGCATTAAGGCTCGGGGGCTACTAGGCTTCGGGCTTATTATTTACAAATATTAAAGGGGCACATCGATCCCCTGATCTGGTGTTGCCACCCGACCAGTGTCTCGGGGGCTACTGCATTGCTTGTCCAATGCAAAGAATTTTATGTGCAATATAGTTTCCAAGGAGATTTTGATCCTCAAGTTGGTCGGCCGCACCCAACCTGAGTCTCGAGGACTGAGCACACCGCTTTTAGTGTCCCGAAGTATTCTGCCGAGCTAGGACTTGATCCTCAGGCCGATTTTGCAAATCAACCCGAGTCTCAGCGGCTACTAGGATCAGCGGTCTTACGTCATCCTTCATGTGCATCTCGGGTTTTACACCGATACACACCTTAAGGGCTACTGGCTATATATCTCGGCAGAGAATAAATTGCACCAACAAAAAATATTCACAAAAATCGGCCCACAGTCAGGGTGGTGCACCACCTCGGAAGCAGTCCGGCATAAAGCTCGGGCGCTAGTGGCTGGCTCCATAGAGGGCATTTCCGGCATTAAGCTCGGCTAAACTCCTTCAACTTTTTTGAACCAAGGTGATATGACACCTCGGATATAGTCCTGCATTGGAGCCTGGACATAGTCCGACGTTGGAGCTCGGATATATAGTCCGGCGTTGGAGCTCGGATACATAGTCCGGCGTTGGAGCTCGGATACATTCCGGCGCTAGAGCTGGGAAGCGGTCCGGCGTTGGTGCTCGGCTGCAAAAGATACCTCGAATGCAGTCCGGCGTTGGAGCTCGGACGCAAGAGGACCCTGCCTCCCGGGAACAACTTCAAACCCGAGGTGTGGCATAAAAATAAACAACGCATTGATAAAGGCCGGAAACTTAAAGGGGCTCCTCGGATACCCGACGTGTAAACTCGTCGAATGCATTTCGGCGATCCTCAAGATCGAAGATAAAGAAGATTTGTTGAACCAGTTTTCAAGACCGGCAGCCGAAGATGAAGAACAGTTCGGAAGAATCGAGGAGCGTCCCTAACTTGAAGACCGGTTCAGGGGGCTACTGACGGTGTCCTGGACTAGGGGGTACTCACCACGTCGTCTCCCGATCTATTAGATTGGGCCGAGGACCCCCGTGGCCGTATACTCATGGGCGAGTTCAGACGGCTACCGCATACAAGGAAGATTCCACAAGACTTGGCGATCAAGACAAGGACTTCTCCCCACCGGCGTATTCGGCTAGGACTCTTGTTATCCTAGGCCTCCGGTGCATTATATAAACCGAGGCCAGGCTAGTCGATAGATATACAATATATACAACAATCATACCATAGGCTAGCTTCTAGGGTTTAGCCTCCTTGATCTCGTGGTAGATCTACTCTTGTACTACCCATATCATCAATATTAATCGAGCAAGACGTAGGGTTTTACCTCCATCAAGAGGGCCCGAACCTGGGTAAAACATTGTGTCCCTTGTCTCCTGTTACCATCCGGCCTAGACGCACAGTTCGGGACCCACTACCTGAGATCCGCTGGTTTTGACACCGACACTGAGACTAAGTGCTTCTACTGCAAAGGGACTGGTAACTGGAAATGGAATTACCCCAAATGATTGGCGGATAAGAAGGATGGCAAAGTGAACATAAGTATATTTGATATACATGTTATTGATGTGTACTTTACTAGTGTTTATAGCAACCCCTCAGTATTTGATACTAGTTCAGTTGCTAAGATTAGTAACTCGAAACGGGAGTTGCAGAATAAACAGAGACTAGTTAAGGGTGAAGTGACGATGTGTGTTGGAAGTGGGTCCAAGATTGATATGATCATCATCGCACACTCCCTATACTTTCGGGATTAGTGTTGAACCTAAATAAGTGTTATTTGGTGTTTGCGTTGAGCATGAATATGATTTGATCATGTTTATTGTAATACGGTTATTCATTTAAGTAAGAGAATAAATTGTTGTTCCGTTTACATGAATAAAACCTTATATGGTTACACACCCAATGAAAATAGTTCGTTGGATCTCGATCGTAGTGATACACATATTCATAATATTGAAACCAAAAGATGCAAAGTTAATAATGATAGTGCAACTTATTTGTGGCACTGCCGTTTAGGTCATATTGGTGTAAAGCGCATGAAGAAACTCCATGATGATGGGCTTTTGGAATCACTTGATTATGAATCAGTTGATGCTTGCGAACCATGCCTCATGGGCAAGATGACTAAGACTCCGTTCTCCAGAACAATGGAGCGAGCAACAGATTTGTTGGAAATCATACATACTGATGTATGTGGTCCGATGAATATTGAGGCTCGCGACAGGTATCATTATTTTCTGTTCTTCACAGATAATTTGAGCAGATATGAGTATATCTACTTGATGAAACATAAGTCTGAAACATTTGAAAAGTTCAAAGAATTTCAGAGTGAAGTGGAAAATCATCGTAACAAGAAAATAAAGTTTCTACGATCTGATCGTGGAGAAGAGTATTTGAGTTACGAGTTTGGTCTTCAGTTAAAACAATGTGCAATAGTTTCACTACTCACGCCACCTGGAACACCACAGTGTAATAGTGTGTCCGAACATCGTAATCGTACTTTACTTGATATGGTGCGATCTATGATGTCTCTTACAGATTTACCGCTATCGTTTTGGGGTTATGCATTAGAGACAGCTGCATTCACATTAAATAGGGCACCATCTAAATCCGTTGAGACGACACCGTATGAACTATGGTTTGGCAAGAAACCTAAGCTGTCGTTTCTTAAAGTTTGAGGTTGCAATGCTTATGTGAAAAAGTTTCAACCCGATAAGCTCAAACCTAAATCGGAGAAGTGCGTCTTCATAGGATATCCAAAGGAAACTATTGGATACACCTTCTATCACAGATCCGAAGGCAAGACTTTTGTTGCTAAATTCGGAAACTTTCTAGAGAAGGAGTTTTCTCTCGAAAGAAGTGAGTGGGAGGAAAGTAGAACTTGATGAGGTAACTATACCTGCTCCCTTATTGGAAAGTAGTTCATCACAGAAATCTGTTCCTGTGATTACTACACCAATTAGTGAGGAAGCTAATGGTGATGATCATGTAACTTCAGATCAAGTTACTACCGAACCTCGCAGGTAAACCAGAGTGAGATCCGCACCAAAGTGGTACAGTAATCCTGTTCTGGAAGTCATGTTACTTGACCATGACGAGCCTACGAACTATGAGGAAGCGATGATGAGCCCAGATTCCGCGAAATGGCTTGAGGCCATGAAATCTGAGATGAGATCCATGTATGAGAACAAAGTATGGACTTTGGTTGACTTGCCCAATGTTCGACAAGTCATTGAGATTAAATGGATCTTCAAGAGGAAGACGGACGCTGATAGTAGTGTTACTATCTACAAAGCTAGAATTGTCGCAAAAGGTTTTTCGACAAAGTTCAAGGTGTTGACTACGATAAGAGTTTCTCAATCGTATCTATGCTTAAGTCTGTCCGAATCATGTTAGCAATTGCCGCATTTTATGAAATCTGGCAAATGGATAAACAAAGCTGCATTCCTTAATGGACTTCTTAAAGAAGAGTTGTATATGATGCAACCAGAAGGTTTTGTCAATCCTAAAGGTGCTAACAAAATATGCAAGCTCCAGCGATCCATCTATGGACTGGTGCAAGCATCTCGGAGTTGGAATATACGCTTTGATAAGTTGATCAAAGCATATAGTTTTATACAGACTTGCGGTGAAGCCTGTATTTACAAGAAAGTGAGTGGGAGCACTACATCATTTCTGATAAGTGTATGTGTATGACATATTGTTGATCGGAAATAATGTAGAATTATTCTGCAAGGCATAAAGGAGTGTTTGAAAGGATTTTTTCAAAGAAAACCTCGGTGAAGCTGCTTACATATTGAGCATCAAGATCTATAGAGATAGATCAAGACGCTTGATAAGTTTTTTTTTCAATGAGTACATACCTTGACAAGATTTTAAAGTAGTTCAAAATGGAACAGTCAAAGAAAGAATTCTTGCCTGTGTTACAAGGTGTGAAATTGAGTAAGACTCAAAGCCCGACCACGGCAGAAAATAGAATGAGAATGAAAGTCATTCCCTATGCCTTGGCCATAGGTTCTATAAAGTATGCCATGCTATGTACCAGACCTATTGTATACCCTACACTAATTTTGTCAAGGGAGTACAATAGTGATCTAGAAGTAGATCACTGGACAGCGGTCAAAATTATCCTTAGTGGAGTAAGGATATGTTTCTCGATTATGGAGGTGACAAAAGGTTCGTCGTAAAAGGGTTACGTCGATACAAGTTTTGGCACTAATCCGGATGACTCTTAGTCTTCATCTGGATACATATTGAAAGTGGGAGCAATTAGCTAAAATAGCTCTGTGCAGAGCATTGTAGACATAGAAATTTGCAAAATACATACGGATCTGAATTTTGGTAGACTCGTTGACTAAGCTTCTCTCACAAGCAAAACATGATCACACCATAGTACTCTTTGGGTATTAATCACATACAGATGTGAACTAGATTACTGACTCTAGTAAACCCTTTGAGTGTTGGTCACATGCAGATGTGAACTATTAGTGTTGAATCACATGGCGATGTGATCTAGATTATTGACTCTAGTGCAAGTGGGAGACTGAAGGAAATATGCCCTAGAGGCAATAATAAAGTTATTATTTATTTCCTTATTTCATGATAAATGTTTATTATTCATGCTAGAATTGTATTAAACGGAAACATAAATACTTGTGTGAATACATAGACAAACCAAACGTCACTAGTATGCCTCTACTTGACTAGCTCATTAATCAAAGATGGTTATGTTTCCTAACCATAGACATGTGTTGTCATTTGATTAACGAGATCACATTATTAGGAGAATGATGTGATTGACATGACCCATTCCATTAGCTTAGCACCCGATCATTTAGTATGTTGCTATTGCTTTCTTCATGACTTATACATGTTCCTATGACTATGAGATTATGCAACTCCCGTTTGCCGGAGGAACACTTTGTGTGCTACCAAACGTCACAACGTAACTGGGTGATTATAAAGGAGCTCTACAGGTGTCTCCAAAGGTAAATGTTGGGTTGGCGTATTTCGAGATTAGGATTTGTCACTCCGATTGTCGGAGAGGTATCTCTGGGCCCTCTCGGTAATGCACATCACATAAGCCTTGCAAGCATTGCAACTAATGAGTTAGTTGCGAGATGATGTATTATGAAACGAGTAAAGAGACTTGCCGGTAACGAGATTGAACTAGGTATTAAGATACCGACGATTGAATCTCGGGCAAGTAACATACCGATGACAAAGGGAACAACGTATGTTGTTATGCGGTCTGACCGATAAAGATCTTCGTAGAATATGTGGGAGCCAATATGAGCATCCAGGTTCCGCTATTGGTTATTGACCGGAGACATGTCTCGGTCATGTCTACATTGTTCTCGAACCCGTAGGGTCCGCACGCTTAAGGTTTCGATGACAGTTATATTATGAGTTTATGAGTTTTGATGTACCGAAGGAGTTTGGAGTTCCGGATGAGATCGGGGACATGACGAGGAGTCTCGAAATGGTCGAGACGTAAAGATCAATATATTGGACGACTATATTCGGACATCGGAAAGGTTCCAAGTGATTCGGGTATTTTTGGAGGTACCGGGGAGTTACGGGAATACGAGGAAGAAGCAATGAGCCTTAATGGGCCTTAGTGGGAAGGACCAGGAGGTGGCGCGCGCCCCTCCCAAGCCCAGTCCGAATTGGACAAGGGATTTGGGGCGCGGCCCCTCTCTCCCTTTCTTCCCCTCTTCCCCCCTTTCCCCCCTTCTCCTAGTTGGACTAGGAAAGGTGGAAACCTACTCCAACTAGGAGTAGGAATCCTACTCCTCCTTGGCGCGCCCACAAGGGCCGGCCGGCCTCCCCCTTGCGCCTTTATATACGGGGGCAGGGGGCACCCCATAGACACACAAGTTGATCCACGTGATCGTTTTCTTAGCCGTGTGCGGTGCCCCCTTCCACCATAATCCTCGATAATATTGTAGCGGTGCTTAGGTGAAGCCCTGCGACGGTAGAACATCAAGATCGTCACCACGCCGTCGTGTTGACGGAACTCTTCCCTGACACTTTGCTGGATCGGAGTCCGGGGATTGTCATCGAGCTGAACGTGTGCTAAAACTCGGAGGTGCCGTAGTTTCGGTGCTTGATCGGTCGGGCCGTGAAGACGTACGACTACATCAACCGCGTTGTGCTAACGCTTCCGCTGTCGGTCTACGAGGGTACGTAGACAACACTCTCCCCTCTCGTTGCTATGCATCACCTTGATCTTGCGTGTGCGTAGGAAATTTTGAAATTACTACGTTCCCCAACAATACACATCTATACATTAACGGCCGCCCAGGAGGCATCATATTACTTTCAAGCAAAAGTATAAAAATAGCCTTATAAAAATTTATAAAAGCATTTCACTTACAATGAGATTACATATCACTCAAACATAATATTTTTTGAGCACTGGGTCTCTATCAAACGAGCACCCTCAAGAACTTCTTCAAAGTAGTGCTCAGCAGCCATTCGACCTATGGCCGAATCCCGTGCTGCAATAGTGGTAGCATCCATCTCCGCCCAATATGCTTTAACACGGGCAAAGGCCATCCGTGAGCCCTCTATGCACGCCGACCTCTTTACCGCATTAATGTGCGACACCACGTCAAGGAGCTGCTGCACCAAGCTGAAATAGCTGTTCAGTTTTGGCCTTTCCGGCCATAGCTGATCCACAACAGACCTCATGGCGAGTCCGGACAACCTATTCAGTTCGACCCATTCGGCTAATTGGTCAGTCAATGAAAGCGGACGCTCGGGAGAATGGAATTGTGTCCAAAACAGCTGGTGCACTTCACGGTCCGTCTGACCCTGGAAGTACTTGGCCGCATCGGCAGCGCTCGCCGCCAAATCCATATACACATCCTCCGAACTCCATAGCCGATCCAGAGAGGTATACCATGGATCTCCGAACTTCCTCCGCAACATAAAGGATTTCCCAGCTACAATATCCCCGGCTTCCCGCAGCTCCTCCTTCTTCGCCCTCATAGCAGAGCGGATGTCTTTTCTCGTCGCAATAGCCTTCTCAAGGTCCGATGCCTTCGCTAAGTTTTCCTTTTCAAGAACTCGGCAACAGTCGGCGGCGGCTTTTAATTCTATGGCCATCTTGGCCATCTTATCTCGGCTCTCGCCATGCGCGGCCTTCTTGGTTTTCAACTATTCGGCCGCCTTCAAAGCAGCCACATTACTAAACCTCACTTGTTCCTTGGCTCGGGCAAGTTCTGCCCGCAAGGCTTCAACAGTGGCAGCTCCATCTGCAGTCACAACATATTAAAGATACTGGCATCATGCTGCTCTTACTATGTGGCGTTTACCAGATAATGACACTTACCCTGTGCCTCGTCAAGCCTTTGGTTAACAAGCTCGATGTCGGCGTCTGCCGCATCCAACTGCCGTTTTAAATGGGCAAACTCGCTAGTCCGGCTAGCCACCGGAGCATCCATCACCTGCACATAGAGGCAGTATGGTTATTACCTGGGAATATGATCCTCTGTTCGTCGTCGTTTCCGACGACAACCAGAGTCTCAGGGGCTACTATCTACACAGGGCACACCTAGCATGTGCAGGACTATCATACATTATTTTACGTACCTCAAAGCCTGTCAGTAGACTCATAAAAGCTTCATGCAATCTGAAGGAAATATGCCCTAGAGGCAATAATAAATTTATTATTTATTTCCTTATTTCATGATAAATGTTTATTATTCATGCTAGAATTGTATTAACCGGAAACATAATACATGTGTGAATACATAGACAAACAGAGTGTCACTAGTATGCCTCTACTTGACTAGCTCGTTAATCAAAGATGGTTATGTTTCCTAACCATGAACAAAGAGTTGTTATTTGATTAACGAGGTCACATCATTAGTTGAATGATCTGATTGACATGACCCATTCCATTAGCTTAGCACCCGATCGTTTAGTATGTTGCTATTGCTTTCTTCATGACTTATACATGTTCCTATAACTATGAGATTATGCAACTCCCGTTTACCGGAGGAACACTTTGGGTACTACCAAACGTCACAACGTAACTGGGTGATTATAAAGGAGTACTACAGGTGTCTCCAAAGGTACATGTTGGGTTGGCGTATTTCGAGATTAGGTTTTGTCACTCCGATTGTCGGAGAGGTATCTCTGGGCCCTCTCGGTAATGCACATCACATAAGCCTTGCAAGCATTACAACTAATATGTTAGTTGTGAGATGATGTATTACGGAACGAGTAAAGAGACTTGCCGGTAACGAGATTGAACTAGGTATTGGAATACCGACGATCGAATCTCGGGCAAGTAACATACGGATGACAAAGGGAACGACGTATGTTGTTATGCGGTCTGACCGATAAAGATCTTCGTAGAATATGTAGGAGCCAATATGGGCATCCAGGTCCCGCTATTGGTTATTGACCGGAGACGTGTCTCGGTCATGTCTACATTGTTCTCGAACCTGTAGGGTCCGCACGCTTAAGGTTACGATGACAGTTATATTATGAGTTTATGCATTTTGATGTACCGAAGGTTGTTCGGAGTCCCGGATGTGATCACGGATGTGACGAGGAGTCTC
Organism: Triticum urartu; assembly: GCF_056163025.1. Lineage (NCBI taxonomy): Eukaryota > Viridiplantae > Streptophyta > Magnoliopsida > Poales > Poaceae > Triticum > Triticum urartu. The sequence continues at coordinate 104,934,295 of NC_141875.1, read as the reverse complement.
GAAATGGTCGAGACATAAAGATTGATATATTGGAAGCCTATGTTTGGATATCGGAAGTGTTCCGGGTGAAATCGGGATTTTACCGAAGTACCGGGAGGTTACCGGAACCCCCCGGGAGCTAAATGGGCCATGATGGGCCTTAGTGGAAAAGAGAAGAGGCAGCCCTACATGGGCCGCGCGCCCCTCCCCTCCCTTGGTCCGAATAGGACAAGGAGAGGGGGCCGGCCCCTCTCTCTCTTTTCCCCCCTCCGCGAATCCTATTCCAACTAGGATTCGGGGGGGGGGGGGAATCCTACTCCCAGAGGGAGTAGGACTCTCCTGGCGCGCCCTCCTTGGCCGGCCAGCCTCCCCCCTTTGGTCCTTTATATACTGAGGCAGAGGCACCCTAGAGACACACAAGTTGATCCTCGTGATCATTCCTTAGCCGTGTGCGGTGCCCCCTGCCACCATATTCCACCTCGGTCATATCGTTGTAGTGCTTAGGCGAAGCCCTGCGTCGGTGGAACATCATCATCGTCACCACGCCGTTGTGCTGACGGAACTCATCCCCGAAGCTTTGCTGGATCGGAGCCCGGGGAGCGTTATCGAGCTGTACGTGTGCTAAGAACTCGGAGGTGCCGGAGTAACAGTGCTTGGATCGGTCGGATCGGGAAGAAGACGTACGACTACTTCCTCTATGTTGTGTCAACGCTTCCGTTGCGATCTACAAGGGTAAGTAGATCATACTCTCCCCTCTCGTTGCTATGCATCACCATGATCTTGCGTGTGCGTAGGAATTTTTTTGAAATTACTGCGTTCCCCAACAGTGGCATCCGAGCCTAGGTTTTATGGTTTGATGTTATATGCACGAGTAGAACACAAGTGAGTTGTGGGCGTTATAAGTCATACTGCCTACCGGCATGTCATACTTTGGTTCGGCGGTATTGTTGGACGAGACGACGCGGACCGACATTACGCGTACGCTTACGCGAGACCGGTTCTCCCGACGTGCTTTGCACATAGGTGGCTTGCGGGCGACAGTCTCTCCAACTTTAGTTGAACCAAGTGTGGCTACGCCCGGTCCTTGCGAAGGTTAAAACGGAGTCAAATTGACAAACTATCGTTGTGGTTTTGATGCGTAGGTGAGATTGGTTCTTACTCAAGCCCGTAGCAGCCACGTAAAACTTGCAACAACAAAGTAGAGGACATCTAACTTGTTTTTGCAGGGCATGTTGTGATGTGATATGGCCAAGACATGATGCTAAATTTTATTGTATGAGTTGATCATGTTTTGTAACCGAGTTATCGGCAACTGGCAGGAGCCATATGGTTGTCGCTTTATTGTATGCAATGCAATCGCGATGTAATGCTTTACTTTATTACTAAATGGTAGTGATAGTCGTGGAAGCATAAGATTGGCAAGACGACAACGATGCTACGATGGAGATCAAGGTGTCGCGCCGGTGACGATGGTGATCATGACGGTGCTTCGGAGATGGAGATCACAGGCACAAGATGATGATGGCCATATCATATCACTTATATTGATTGCATGTGATGTTTATCTTTTTATACATCTTATCTTGCTTTGATTGACGGTAGCATTATAAGATGATTTCTCACTAAATTATCAAGAAGTGTTCTCCCTGAGTATGCACCGTTGCCAAAGTTCGTCGTGCCCAGACACCACGTGATGATCGGGTGTGATAAGCTCTACGTCCATCTACAACGGGTGTAAGCCAGTTTTGCACACGCAGAATACTCGGGTTATACTTGACGAGCCTAGCATATATAGATATGGCCTCGGAACACGGAGACCGAAAGGTCGAGCGTGAATCATATAGTAAGATATGATCAACATAACGATGTTCACCATTGAAAACTACTCCATCTCACGTGATGATCGGTTATGGTTTAGTTGATTTGGATCACGTGATCACTTAGAGGATTAGAGGGATGTCTATCTAAGTGGGAGTTCTTTAAGTAATTTGATTAATTGAACTTAAATTTATCATGAACTTAGTACCTGATAGTATCTTGCTTATGTATGTTTGATTGTAGATAGATGGCTCGTGCTGTTGTTCCGTTGAATTTTAATGCGTTCCTTGAGAAAGCAAAGTTGAAAGATGATGGTAGCAATTACACGGACTGGGTCCGTAACTTGAGGATTATCCTCATTGCTGCACAGAAGAATTACGTCCTGGAAGCACCGCTGGGTGCCAGGCCTGCTGCAGGAGCAACGCCGGATGTTATGAACGTCTGGCAAAGCAAAGCTGATGACTACTCGATAGTTCAGTGCGCCATGCTTTACAGCTTAGAATCGGGACTTCAACGACGTTTTGAACGTCATGGAGCATATGAGATGTTCCAGGAGTTGAAGTTAATATTTCAAGCAAATGCCCGGATTGAGAGATATGAAGTCTCCAATAAGTTCTATAGCTGCAAGATGGAGGAGAACAGTTCTATCAGTGAGCATATACTCAAAATGTCTGGGTATAATAATCACTTGATTCAATTGGGAGTTAATCTTCCAGATGATTGCGTCATTGACAGAATTCTCCAATCACTGCCACCAAGCTACAAGAGCTTCGTGATGAACTATAATATGCAAGGGATGAATAAGACTATTCCCGAGCTCTTCGCAATGCTGAAAGCTGCGGAGGTAGAAATCAAAAAGGAGCGTCAAGTGTTGATGGTCAACAAGACCACTAATTTCAAGAAAAAGGGCAAAGGAAAGAAGAAGGGGAACTTCAAAAAGAACGGCAAGCAAGTTGCTAATCAAGAGAAGAAACCCAAGTCTGGACCTAAGCCTGAAACTGAGTGCTTCTACTGCAAGCAGACTGGACACTGGAAGCGGAACTGCCCCAAGTATTTGGCGGATAAGAAGGATGGCAAGGTGAACAAAGGTATATGTGATATACATGTTATTGATGTGTACCTTACTAGAGCTCGCAGTAGCACCTGGGTATTTGATACTGGTTCTGTTGCTAATATTTGCAACTCGAAACAGGGACTACGGATTAAGCGAACACTAGCAAAGGACGAGGTGACGATGCGCGTGGGAAATGGTTCCAAAGTCGATGTGATCGCGGTCAGCACGCTACCTCTACATCTACCTTCGGGATTAGTATTAGACCTAAATAATTGTTATTTGGTGCCAGCATTGAGCATGAACATTATATCTGGATCTTGTTTGATGCGAGATGGTTATTCATTTAAATCAGAGAATAATGGTTGTTCTATTTATATGAGTAATATCTTTTATGGTCATGCACCCTTGAAGAGTGGTCTATTCTTGTTGAGTCTCGATAGTAGTAACACACATATTCATAATGTTGAAGCCAAAAGATGCAGAGTTGATAATGATAGTGCAACTTATTTGTGGCACTGCCGTTTAGGTCATATCGGTGTAAAGCGCATGAAGAAACTCCATACTGATGGACTTTTGGAACCACTTGATTATGAATCACTTGGTACTTGCGAACCGTGCCTCATGGGCAAGATGACCAAAACGCCGTTCTCCGGTACTATGGAGAGAGCAACAGATTTGTTGGAAATCATACATACAGATGTATGTGGTCCGATGAATACTGAGGCTCGTGGCGGATATCGTTATTTTCTCACCTTCACAGATGATTTAAGCAGATATGGGTATATCTACTTAATGAAACATAAGTCTGAAACATTTGAAAAGTTCAAAGAATTTCAGAGTGAAGTTGAAAATCATCGTAACAAGAAAATAAAGTTTCTATGATCTGATCGTGGAGGAGAATATTTGAGTTACGAGTTTGGTGTACATTTGAAAAATTGTGGAATAGTTTCGCAACTCACGCCACCCGGAACACCACAGCGTAATGGTGTGTCCGAACGTCGTAATCGTACTTTATTAGATATGGTGCGATCTATGATGTCTCTTACAGATTTACCGCTATCGTTTTGGGGTTATGCTTTAGAGACGGCCGCATTCACGTTAAAGAGGGCACCATCAAAATCCGTTGAGACGACGCCTTATGAACTATGGTTTGGCAAGAAACCAAAGTTGTCATTTCTTAAAGTTTGGGGCTGCGATGCTTATGTGAAAAAGCTTCAACCTGATAAGCTCGAACCCAAATCGGAGAAATGTGTCTTCATAGGATACCCAAAAGAGACTGTTGGGTACACCTTCTATCACAGATCCGAAGGCAATACATTCGTTGCTAAGAATGGATCCTTTCTAGAGAAGGAGTTTCTCTCGAAAGAAGTGAGTGGGAGGAAAGTAGAACTTGACGAGGTAACTGTACCTGCTCCCTTATTGGAAAGTAGTACATCACAGAAAACTGTTTCAGTGACACCTACACCAGTTAGTGAGGAAGCTAATGATGATGATCATGAAGCTTTAGATCAAGATACTACTGAACCTCGTAGATCAACCAGAGTGAGATCCGCACCAGAGTGGTACGGTAATCCTGTTCTGGAAGTCATGCTACTAGATCATGATGAACCTACGAACTATGAAGAAGCGATGGTGAGCCCAGATTACGCAAAATGGCTTGAAGCCATGAAATCTGAGATGGGATCCATGTATGAGAACTAAGTATGGACTTTGGTTGACTTGCCCGCTGATCGGCAAGCAATTGAGAATAAATGGATCTTCGAGAAGAAGACCGACGCTGACGGTAATATTACTGTGTACAAAGCTCGACTTGTCGCAAAAGGTTTTCGGCAAGTTCAAGGGATTGACTACGATGAGACCTTCTCACCCGTAGCGATGCTTAAGTCTGTCCGAATCATGTTAGCAATTGCCGCATTTTATGATTATGAAATTTGGCAGATGGATGTCAAAACTGCATTCCTGAATGGATTTCTGGAAAAAGAATTGTATATGATGCAACCAGAAGGTTTTGTCGATCCAAAGGGAGCTAACAAAGTGTGCAAGCTCCAGCGATCCATTTATGGACTGGTGCAAGCCTCTCGGAGTTGGAATAAACGCTTTGATAGTGTGATCAAAGCATTTGGTTTTATACAGACTTTTAGAGAAGCCTGTATTTACAAGAAAGTGAGTGGGAGCTCTGTAGCATTTCTGATATTATATGTGGATGACATATTACTGATTGGAAATCATATAGAATTTCTGGATAGCATAAAGGGATACTTGAATAAGAGTTTTTCAATGAAAGACCTCGGTGTAGCTGCTTACATATTAGGCATAAAGATTTATAGAGATAGATCAAGACGCCTAATTGGACTTTCACAAAGCACATACCTTGACAAGATTTTGAAAAAGTTCAAAATGGATCAAGCAAAGAAAGGGTTCTTGCCTGTGTTACAAGGTGTGAAGTTGAGTAAGAATCAATGCCCGACCACTGCAGAAGATAGAGAGAAAATGAAAGATGTTCCCTATGCTTCAGCCATAGGCTCTATCATGTATGCAATGCTGTGTACCAGACCTGATGTGTGCCTTGCTATAAGTTTAGCAGGGAGGTACCAAAGTAATCCAGGAGTGGATCACTGGACGGCGGTCAAGAACATCCTGAAATACCTGAAAAGGACTAAGGATATGTTTCTCGTATATGGAGGTGACAAAGAGCTCATCGTAAACGGTTACGTTGATGCAAGCTTTGAAACTGATCCGGACGATTCTAAGTCGCAAACCGGATACGTATTTACATTAAATGGTGGAGCTGTCAGTTGGTGCAGTTCTAAACAAAGCGCCGTAGCGGGATCTACATGTGAAGCGGAGTACATAGCTGCTTCAGAAGCAGCAAATGAAGGAGTCTGGATGAAGGAGTTCATATCCGATCTAGGTGTCATACCTAGTGCATCGGGTCCAATGAAAATCTTTTGTGACAATACTGGTGCAATTGCCTTGGCAAAGGAATCCAGATTTCACAAGAGAACCAAGCACATCAAGAGACACTTCAATTCCATCCGGGATCTAGTCCAGGTGGGAGACATAGAGATTTGCAAGATACATACGGATCTGAATGTGGCAGACCCATTGACTAAGCCTTTTCCACGAGCAAAACATGATCAGCACCAAGACTCCATGGGTGTTAGAATCATTACTGTGTAATCTAGATTATTGACTCTAGTGCAAGTGGGAGACTGAAGGAAATATGCCCTAGAGGCAATAATAAAGTTATTATTTATTTCCTTATTTCATGATAAATGTTTATTATTCATTCTAGAATTGTATTAGCCAGAAACATAATACATGTGTGAATACATAGACAAACAGAGTGTCACTAGTATGCCTCTACTTGACTAGCTCATTAATCAAAGATGGTTATGTTTCCTAACCATGAACAAAGAGTTGTTATTTGATTAACGAGGTCACATCATTAGTTGAATGATATGATTGACATGACCCATTCCATTAGCTTAGCACCCGATCGTTTAGTATGTTGCTATTGCTTTCTTCATGACTTATACATGTTCCTATAACTATGAGATTATGCAACTCCCGTTTACCGGAGGAACACTTTGGGTACTACCAAACGTCACAACGTAACTGGGTGATTATAAAGGAGTACTACAGGTGTCTCCAAAGGTACATGTTGGGTTGGCGTATTTCGAGATTAGGTTTTGTCACTCCGATTGTCGGAGAGGTATCTCTGGGCCCTCTCGGTAATGCACATCACATAAGCCTTGCAAGCATTACAACTAATATGTTAGTTGTGAGATGATGTATTACGGAGCGAGTAAAGAGACTTGCCGGTAACGAGATTGAACTAGGTATTGGAATACCGACGATCGAATCTCGGGCAAGTAACATACCGATGACAAAGGGAACGACGTATGTTGTTATGCGGTCTGACCGATAAAGATCTTCGTAGAATATGTAGGAGCCAATATGGGCATCCAGGTCCCGCTATTGGTTATTGATCGGAGATGTGTCTCGGTCATGTCTACATTGTTCTCGAACCCGTAGGGTCCGCACGCTTAAGGTTACGATGACAGTTATATTATGAGTTTATGCATTTTGATGTACCGAAGGTTGTTCGGAGTCCCGGATGTGACCACGGACATGACGAGGAGTCTCGAAATGGTCGAGACATAAAGATTGATATATTGGAAGCCTATGTTTGGATATCGGAAGTGTTCCGGGTGAAATCGGGATTTTACCGGAGTACCGGGAGGTTACCGGAACCCCCCGGGAGCTAAATGGGCCATGATGGGCCTTAGTGCAAAAGAGAAGAGGCAGCCCTACATGGGCCGCGCGCCCCTCCCCTCCCTTGGTCCGAATAGGACAAGGAGAGGGGGCCGGCCCCTCTCTTTCTTTTCCCCCCTCCGCGAATCCTATTCCAACTAGGATTGGGGGGGGAATCCTACTCCCAGAGGGAGTAGGACTCTCCTGGCGCGCCCTCCTTGGCCGGCCAGCCTCCCCCCTTTGGTCCTTTATATACTGAGGCAGAGGCACCCTAGAGACACACAAGTTGATCCTCGTGATCGTTCCTTAGCCGTGTGCGGTGCCCCCTGCCACCATATTCCACCTCAGTCATATTGATGTAGTGCTTAGGCGAAGCCCTGCGTCGGTGGAACATCATCATCGTCACCACGCCGTTGTGCTGACGGAACTCATCCCCAAAGCTTTGCTGGATTGGAGCCCGGGGAGCGTCATCGAGCTGTACGTGTGCTAAGAACTCGGAGGTGCCGGAGTAACGGTGCTTGGATCGGTCGGATCAGGAAGAAGACGTACGACTAGTTCCTCTACGTTGTGTCAACGCTTCCGTTGCGATCTACAAGGGTACGTAGATCATACTCTCCCCTCTCGTTGCTATGCATCACCATGATCTTGCGTGTGCATAGGAATTTTTTTAAAATTACTGCTTTCCCCAACACAATTTGCTTTCGGCGGACGAGATTCTCTCCATCACCGTATTCATCAGCACACGGTGTTCATCTGAGATGGCCGCTCGCCCCACCAACTCCCTCAGAACATCCGTTCGCACACCAGGCGGTGCCGGACTCTTTTTTTCGCTCTCTTCGGGAGCCGGACACTGGGAGCTTCGGGGGTTAATGGGATTATCTTCTGGCCTCACCGGACCCAGAGAGGCCCTCCGCGACGACACTTCGGGGTCGCCCGCTTCCGGAGCGAAGGAGTTCGGAGGGGGCGTTTCGCTCTCCATCATCTCTGGAAGAAGATCCCCCGAAGACGAGCTCATTTGAGAGGGGCTAAGGCCCGAACTGCAAAAATAAATGCGGTGGTTATTTTCTCAGAAGAAAAAGAGGGCATACCTGTACTATTAAAGTATTTCGGGTCACTTACGACTCGTTGGAGAACTGATCCCCCCGCGGACTTTGTGCGACAAAAGCACCCCCCGAGGTAGGACCCTCTGTGGGAGACTTCTTCTCCCGTTTGGAAGCTTCGGCTTCCGAATCCCCGGGCGCAGTCCTTTTCCTCCTCCGGTCGTCTTCCTTCATGGAGAGGCTCGCTCCCTCGGTTAGAGTGGGCAGCGTTGGGGGCCCGCGTCCGCCCGTATTATCCTCCCAAGTATCTTCCTTCAAGGGCTCCGGGCAAGGTGCGGCCTGGAGCATCTTTTCCAATACCGGATTCTCCAAACCCTCAGGGAGGGGGGCCGAACACCGAATCAATTTCGCCTTTGTCAGCCAGTCCTGGTCAAAAAGCAAACTCTCAGAAATAACTTCGTAACAAGTGAGAGATAGTGCGTTCGGCCGGAAGATTCCTTACCTGTTCGGCGGCGCGGTTACTGCTCAGGCCCACGTCCTCGGTAATTTTCGGACACTCTACCTGAGGTCCGAAGAATGACTTGTACATCTCCTCGTGCGTCAGGCTGAGGAAATTTTGAATGGCACGCGGCCCCTCGGGATTGAACTCCCACAAGCGAAGGGGCCAACGTTTGCAAGGCTGGACTTGACGAACCAGCATAACTTGTATTACCGCAACCAAACTAAAATCTCCATTGAAAATATCTCGAATGCGGCTTTGCAGTATAGGCACGTCCTTGGCTGGACCCCAGCTCAGACCTCTGCTGATCCATGACATCAGTTGTGGTGGAGGGCCCAAGCGGAAAACGGGGGCGGCCGCCCACTTGGCACTTCTAGGAGCCGTGATGTAGAACCACTCATGTTGCCACAATTCAGACACCTCTGGAATGGAACCTTTGGGCCATGGAGCTCCCGTCATCTTGCATATTGAGACACCTCCACACGCTGCATGTTGCCCCTTGATCATCTTCGGCTTTACTTCAAAGGTCTTGAGCCACAGGCCAAAGTGAGGGGTAACCCGGAGGAAGGCCTCACACACGACAATAAATGTCGTGATATGAAGAAAGGAGTCCGGAGCTAGATCATGGAAATCCAGCCCGTAATAAAACATCAAACCCCTGACGAAAGGATCCAGAGCAAGGCCTAGACCTCGGAGGAAGTGGGAGACAAACACGACGTTCTCGTTGGGTTCAGGGGAGGGGACGGCCTGCCCTCGGGTGGGCAGCCGATGCACAATCTCGGCGGTCAGATATCTGGCCTCCCTCAACTTTTTGATGTCTTCTTCTGTGACGGAGGAAGGCACCCATCGGCCTTGAAGGCTAGATCCGGACATGATTGAAGGTTCGGAGAACCTGACCTGAACCTTGGGTGTTTGAGCTTGAGGTGGGGGAAGGATTCAATTGAGCACGGGAGGGAAAAAATTAAGAGCCTTGTCCCTTTATAAAGAGGGTGAATATCAAGCGTCCTCTCCGTGGCCGTTTGGACTTGCCTATAGTCTAGGAGTCCTAGAAGCGGTTGGATTACCCACGCCCGTATTGATGAGAATCCCGAAATAAGGGGACACGATCTCTGCTTTTACAAGACGTGCCAAGGAAACCGCCTCGCATGACGCGCTGAGGTGGGATAATAAAACGATTCGAATAAAGGCTTGGCCATGGTGCGGTGTCGCACTACGGAATACGTCAGCGGATTAGATCTGTGTAAATATTATTCTCTCTATGGCCATATGTGGAAACTTATTTGGCAGAGCCGGACACTATCTTTGTGTTCAAAATCTTCTATGAAGTACTTGGAGGAGGAACCCGCCTTGCAATGCCGAAGACAATCTGCGCGCCGGACTCGTCGTCATTGAATCCTGGTTCAGGGGCTACTGAGGGAGTCCTGGATTAGGGGGTGTCCGGATGGCCGGACTATACCTTCAGCTGGACTCCTGGACTATGAAGATACAAGATTGAAGACTTTGTCCCGTGTCCGGAAGGGACTTTCCTTGGCGTGGAAGGCAAGCTTGGCGATACGGATATGTAGATCTCCTACCATTGTAACTGACTTTGTGTAACCCTAACCCTCTCCGGTGTCTATATAAACCGGAGGGTTTTAGTCCGTAGGACAACATACAGAACAACAATCATACCATAGGCTAGCTTCGAGGGTTTAGCCTCTCCGATCTCGTGGTAGATCTACTCTTGTACTACCCATATCATCAATATAAATCAAGCAGGACGTAGGGTTTTACCTCCATCAAGAGGGCCCGAACCTGGGTAAAACATCGTGTCCCTTGCCTCCTGTTACCATCCGGCCTAGACGCACAGTTCGGGACCCCCTACCCGAGATCCACCGGTTTTGACACCGACAGGAGGCATGCTTTCATCATAGTAAAATTTCTCATCAAAGCTTGGGGAACAAAAAAATGTCATCTTCATCAAACATAGCTTCCCCAAGCTTGTGGCTTTGCATATCATTAGTATCATGGATATTCAAGGAATTCATACTAACAACATTGCAATCATTCTCATCATTCAAATATTTAGTGCCAAACATTTTAATGCATTCTTCTTCTAACACTTTGGCACAATTTTCCTTTCCATCATACTCACGAAAGTTATTCAAAAGATGAAGCGTATGAGGCAAACTCAATTCCATATTTTTTTGTAGTTTTATTTTATAAACTAAACTAGTGCTAAAACAAGAAAGAAAAATATTTGATTGCAAGATCTAAAGATATACCTTCAAGCACTCACCTCGCCAGCAACGGCGCCAGAAAAGAGCTTGATGTCTACTACACAACCTTCTTCTTGTAGACGTTGTTCGACCTCCAAGTGCAGAGGTTTGTAGGACAGTAGCAAATTTCCCTCAAGTGGATGACCTAAGGTTTATCAATCCGTAGGAGGCGTAGGGTGAAGATGGTCTCTCTCAAGAAACCCTGCAACCAAATAACAAAGAGTCTCTTGTGTCCCCAACACACCTAATACAATGGTAAATTGTATAGGTGCACTAGTTCGGCGATGAGATGGTGATACAAGTGGTATATGGATAGTAGATAAAGGTATTTGTAATCTGAAAATATAAAACAACAAGGTAACTAATGATAAAAGTGAGCACAAACGGTATTGCAATGCTAGGAAACAAGGCCTAGGGTTCATACTTTCACTAGTGCAAGTCCTCTCAACAATAATAACATAATTGGATCATATAACTATTCCTCAACATGCAACAAAGAGTCACTCCAAAGTCACTAATAGCGGAGAACAAACGAAGAGATTATGGTAGGGTACGAAACCACCTCAAAGTTATTCTTTCCAATCAATCCGTTGGGCTATTCCTATAAGTGTCACAAACAGCCCTAGAGTTCGTACTAGAATAACACCTTAAGACACAAATCAACCAAAACCCTAATGTCACCTAGATACTCCAATGTCACCTCAAGTATCAGTGGTATGATTATACGATATGCATCACACAATCTCAGATTCATCTATTCAACCAACACATAGAACCTCAAAGAGTGCCCCAAAGTTTCTACCGGAGAATCACGACGAAAACGTGTGTCAACCCCTATGCATAAGTTCATGGGCGGAACATGCAAGTTGATCACCAAAACATACATCAAGTGAATCACGTGATATCCCATTGTCACCACAGATACGCATGGCAAGACATACATCAAGTGTTCTCAAATCTTTAAAGACTCAATCCGATAAGATAACTTCAAAGGGGAAACTCAATCCATTACAAGAGAGTAGAGCGGGAGAAACATCATAGGATCCAACTATAATAGCAAAGCTCGTGATACATCAATATTGTACCACCTTAAGAGCACGAGAGAGAGAGAGAGAGATCAAACACATAGCTACTGGTACATACCCTCAGCCCCGAGGGAGAACTACTCCCTCCTCGTCATGGAGAGCACCGGGATGATGAAGATAGCCACCGGAGAAGGATTCCCCCTCCGGCAGGGCGCCGGAACGGGTCTATATTGGCTTTCGGTGGCTACGGAGGCTTCTGGCGGCGGAACTCCCGATCTATTGTGCTCCTCGATAGTTTTAGGGTATGTGGATATATATAGGCGGAAGAAATACATCAGGGGAGCCACGAGGGTGGAGGGCGTGCCCAGGGGGTGGGCGCGCCCCCCTGCCTCGTGGCTTCCTCGTTGATCCCCTGACGTGCACTCCAAGTCTCCTATATTGCTTTCTTTCCAAAAATAAGTTCCATGAAGTTTCAGGTCAATTGGACTCCGTTTGATTTTCCTTTTCTATGATACTCTAAAACAAGGAAAAAAACAGAAACTGGCACTGGACTCTAAGTTAATAGGTTAGTCCCAAAAATCATATAAAATAGCATATAAATGCATATAAAACATCCAAGGCTGATAATATAATAGCATGGAATTATCAAAAATTATAGATACGTTGGAGACGTATCATATACTTAATAGGCATTTATGTCACTTAATTGCTAGCGTTACCAGTAACGCCCCCCTCTTGATGTACCTTAAACCCCTTGTAACGTGGGCTGGCTGGGGTCTTGACGCACTCTATATAAGCCACCCCTTCCACTTGCACAAGGGTTGGCACCCCCTGTAAACACACACATACAAATCCAGTCAACCGCCTCTGGGCACCGAGACGTAAGGTTGTTACTTCCTCCGCGAAGGGCTTGAACTCGTAAAACTCGTGTGTACAACTTTGCCATGGCTAGGATCTTGCCTCCTCATACCTACCCCCCATTCTACTGTCAGTCTTAGATCCATGATAGTTGGCGCCCACCGTGGGGCAGGTGTCTTAGCGACTTTTTGGTGGAGTTGCGATTTTTCCGATTCTCATCATCATGGTTTCCGCCGGCGGACTGGTTGAGGGCCACGAGATCCGTCTCGGTGCGCTCGTGTTCATCGCCGATGATTCTGCCTGGCTCCAGGAAGCTCCACTCGACATCGATGCGCTCCCCGTCCACGGGGCGACGCACTTTCGTGCATGTGTCCGCGGCGTCCTTCTCCGGCAACCGTCGACCCAGTATCGGTCGGTTCCTATGGTGTCCTCATTCCCCGCTGCTCGCCGGCACAAGCGTTCCGGTCGGTCGCGGCTCCAGTGGTGGGTGAGACACATGGTGGCCCGCCAGTCGGCCACCTCACAAGTCACGGCAATCGAGCCTGGCGAAACTCTCTACGGCCTGTTCGACCTGTCAACTGGCTCCATCGAGACCGCGTCCGAGTGCGACATCAGCGATCCCGCGGCAGAAGTTTGATGGTCGACGGACCACCTAGTCCTCCTGGCTTCCCCCGCAATGACGTGGTGATGGCGGCGGCGATGCGTCGCGCGTTCACGAGGAGTACCGCCCCGAGCCCCTTTCTTCGCAGCGGAGGGAAGAGTTTCGCCGCCGCAACATGGATGCACTTCACACTCCTATCATTGGAGAAACCCCCGAGGCCCGGGCCTTGGAGGAAGCGCGCCTGGGCAACTTGGCTGAGCGCACTCGACTGGAGAACCTACAGCATGCACTCGACGAGCGTGCTCGGCAGCGGATCCTTGAATCCAGTCGACGGTAGCTTTTTCCGCCTCAAACTCAGGTATACCGCACTCCGATTCAAAATCTCACAGCTGCAGACCGAATAGCAAAGTCAATCCAGCCTTCCCAGTCGGAGGCAGGCAGGGGTTTGATGCAGATTCGGGCCTTTCTTCAAGCAGCTGGGGAGCAGAACACAGCAGTGTAACAGTCACGGAATAGGATTCATAGTAGGTCCGTGGTGGCAAATACAGTACAGTCGGCCCATAGCCCAAGATCGCCCCCACGGCGTGAGGGACGTGGGCACAGACAAGATCAGTACAGAAACCATGAGCAATATGATCACCGCCTCGGCCACGACGACCGACGTCGAGTGCCCACGCCTCCTCCGAGGAGTGGGTCATATGTGCCTCGGCGGCATGATGACAGACGCCCTCACAACGGCGAGCGAAGAATACCAGTCGACCCAAGGGAGCCAGGCTTTGATGCGAGATCTATTCTCGTTCAAGGTTTGGTTGATAGGAACAGAGCACACAGAGAAGGCCATGACAAAGATTATCCAACTAGCAGTAGAGTGCACGTTTCAGGTCTCGAGTGTTTCAGTAGAGCCATCAGGGTTGTAGTGATTCCTCCCAATTTCAGGTTGGCGACTGGAGTCAGCAAGTTTACATGTGAGTCTAAGCCTAACACTTGGCTTGAGGACTACCGAGTAGCTATACAGATTGGTGGTGGCAATGATGAAGTCGCCATGAAGCACCTTCCTCTGATGTTGGAAGGCTCGTCCAGGGCATGGCTGAACCAGTTGGCGCCCGACAGTATATTCAGTTGGGAGGAACTCGCCCGAGTGTTTGTTAGGACTTTTGAAGGTACTTGCAAGTGACCAGCGGGGTTGACTGAATTGCAGAGTTGTGTACAAAAATCGAATGAAACCCTGAGAGACTATATCCAGAGATGGATCACGTTACACCATACAGTGGAGAATGTGTCAGATCACCAAGCAGTCTGTGCCTTCAAGGAAGGCATCAAGTATCGGGAGTTGAATCTGAAATTCGGTCAGACAGGAGATATGTCCCTGACTCGGATGATGGAGATTTCCACCAAATACGCTAACGGTGAAGAGGAAGACTGACTCCTAAGTGGCAAGCACAAAACAGTCGCCCAGGATATCGGTGGAGGTACTTCCAATCGGAAACACAAGCGTAAGGCCGAGCCAGTTGCTCCTGGTGAGGCTTTAGTTGTGGCTCAAGGAAATTTCAAGGGGAAGCCCGAAGGGCCCTGGAATCCCAAGAAAGTGAAAGATCAAGACGGAAATGATGTGTTGGATTTGCCATGTCACATTCACACCAAGAAAGATGAAGAGGGTAATCTGATTTATCCCAAGCACACCACTCAACAGTGTCGACTCCTGATCCAGCAGTTCCGAGAGAAACAACCCAAGGAGAAGGAAAATGAGTCGGACAAGGATTAGGACAAGGAAGAGGATGATGACGATTTTCCCAACGTCAACTCCACTCTGATGATTTTTGCTGATGTTGAGAGCAAAAGTCGATTGAAAGTTATCAACAGAGAAGTGAACATGGTTGCTCCGGCAACACCAAGTTATTTGAAGTGGTCCCAGACTGCCATCACATTCGACCAGTCTGACCATCCAGCACGTATAGCCACCCCTGGGAGGCAAGCGTTGGTGGTCGACCTAGTTGTTGAAGGCACTCGACTGACTAAAGTGCTGATGGATGGTGGTAGCGGTCTGAATATCCTTTATGCTGAAACCTTGAAGGGAATGGGGATTCCGATGTCCAAGCTCAGCGAAATTAACATGAGTTTCCATGGCGTTATACGCAGCAAGATGGCTGAATCACTCGGCCAGATCGCCCTTGATGTGGTTTTCGGTGATTCCAAGAATTACCGCAAAGAAAAGTTGACATTCGAAGTAGTGGATTTCAAGAGTGCTTATCATGCCATTCTGGGTAGGCCTGCCTATGCACGTTTCATGGCTTGACCGTGTTACGTGTATCTCAAATTGAAAATGCCTGGTCCCAGAGGAGTGATCACTATCACTGGCAATCGCCAGAAGGCAGAAGAGTGCTTCCAGAAGGGCTCAAAAATCGCCGATGCACAAATGGCGGTAGTCAAAATGCAAGAATACCAAAAAATTGCAGATCCCAGTGATTTGCTGCGCTCCAAGAAGCCTGCCACTGATTCTGCATTTCAGTCGTCTGGTGAAACCAAGCCGATTCATATTCACCTGACCGATCCTAATGCTGCTCCTACTCATATCTCAACTTCACTCGACAGCAAATAGGAAGAAGCGCTCATCTAGTTCCTCTGTGAGAACTGGGACATCTTTGCATGGAAACCTTCTGACATGCCGGGTGTACCCAGGGGACTGGCTGAGCATCGTTTGCGAGTCGACCCGAAAGTAAAACCAGTCAAGGAACATCTCCGACGGTCCGCCGTACAAAAGAGAAAGGCAATTGGTGAGGAAGTGGCTCGGCTCCTGGCAGCTGAGTTCATACGAGAGATTTACCACTCCGAGTGGCTCGCCAATGTTGTTATGGTCCCCAAGAAGGACGACTCACTTCGCATGTGCATTGACTTCAAGCATATCAATCGGGCATGTCCGAAAGATCATTTTCCTCTCCCCCGCATCAACCAAATTATCGATTCGACTGCGGGGTGTGAGCGTTTGTCTTTCCTAGACGCCTATTCCGAGTACCATCAGATCCGACTATATGGACCCGATGAGATAAAAACAGCTTTCATCACTCCATTCAGGTGCTTTTGTTATGTCACCATGCCATTCGGTCTCAAGAACGCTGGGGCCACATTCATGAGGATGATTCAGAAGTGTCTGCTTACTCAAATCAATCGGAATGTGGAAGCATACATGGATGACATTGTGGTCAAGTCACGTAAAGGTTCTGACCTGCTGACTGACCTTGCTGAAACCTTTGCCAACCTAAGAAGATATGATATCAAGCTTAACCCATCAGAGTGCACTTTCGGAGTTCCTGGCGGAAAGTTACTCGTCTTCCTCGTTTCCAAACGAGGGATCGACGCGAACCCAGAGAAAGTTGGTGCCATACTCCGGATGAAGCGCCCTGTGTGCGTGCATGATGTCCGGAAGCTTACTGGTTGTTTGGCTGCCTTGAGTCGATTCATTTCTCGCCTCAGTGAAAAGGCATTGCCTCTTTACCGACTGATGAAGAAAGCTGACAAGTTCGAGTGGACTCCTGAAGCTGATGCAGCGTTTGCAGATCTCAAAGCCCTGTGAAAGTGCAACTATCCCTGGGTGGTTTTGGTAATTCCTAACAACATATAGCTCATTGAGCTAACATTATTCCAAGATTAATATTTCAGGAAAAGCTCAGTGAATGGCATGGCATGGATGAGGAAAGTGGATCCCTCAAAATTCTAAGGACAAAAAGTTTGGCTCAAGCTTCAAGATCTAGACTCTACATTTTATATTTTAGTGATCCAAGATCACATTGAGTCTATAGGAAAAGCCAATACTATCAAGGAGGGATAAGGTGTTGCTTAATGGCTTGCTTGCTCAAAATGCTTAGTGATATGCTCCAAAACCCTCAACTACCTTCCCACATCCACATATGACCTAAACCAAAGGTCAAACTCGGCCCCACCGATTCTTTCTATCCGGCGCCACCGAGTTTCAAATGTCATAGCCACTACCACAAACCCTAGGAAAATCGGTCTCACTGATAGGGATCTCGGTCTCACCGAGATGGGATTGTAATCTCTCTATTTCCCTTTGTAACGTTTCGGTCCTACCGAGATGGGCGATCGGTCCCACCGAGATTGCAATGTAAACTCTTTGTTTCCCTTTTGTAACATTTCGGTCTCACCGAGATGAGCGAATCAGTCCCACCGAGCTCACCTGACCAACTCTCTGGTTATCTTATTACCAAAATCTGTCCCACCGAGTTTGTGTAATCGGTCACACCAAGATTACGTTATGCCCTAACCCTAACCATATCGGTCCTACCGAGTTGCATCTCAGTCCCACCGAAAATCCTAACGGTCACTAGGTTTGCTGAATCGGTCCGACCGAGTTTAACCATTTGGTCCCACCGAGTTTGGCAAATTGTGTGTAACGGTTAGATTTTGTGTGGAGGCTATATATACCCCTCCACCCACTCTTCATTCGTGGAGAGAGCCATCAGAACATACCTACACTTCCAATACACATTTTCTGAGAGAGAACCACCTACACTTGTGTTGAGGTCAGGATATTCCATTCCAACCATATGAATCTTGATCTCTAGCCTTCCCCAAGTTGCTTTCCACTCAAATATTCTTTCCACCAAATCCAAATCATGTGAGAGAGAGTTGAGTGTTGGGGAGACTATCATTTGAAGCACAAGAGTAAGGAGTTCATCATCAACACACCATTTGTTACTTCTTGGAGAGTGGTGTCTCCTAGATTGGCTAGGTGTCACTTGGGAGCCTTTGACAAGATTGTGGAGTTGAACCAAGGAGTTTGTAAGGGCAAGGAGATCGCCTACTTCGTGAAGATCTACCTCTAGTGAGGCAAGTCCTTCGTGGGCGACGACCGTGATGGAATAGACAAGGTTGCTTCTTCGTGGACCCTTCGTGGGTGGAGCCCTCCGTGGACTCGCGCAACCGTTACCCTCCGTGGGTTGAAGTCTCCATCAACGTGGATGTACGATAGCACCACCTATCGGAACCACAACAAAACATCCGTGTCTCCAATTGCGTTTGAATCCTCCAAACCCTTCCCTTTACATTCTTGCAAGTTTCATGCTTTACTTTCCGCTGCTCATATACTCTTTTGCATGCTTGCTTGAATTGTGTGGAGATTGCTTGACTTGTGCTAAGATAGCTAAAATCTGCCAATAACTAAAATTGGGAAAAGGCTAGATTTTTATTTGGTCAAGTAGTCTAATCACCCCCCGTCTAGACATACTTTCAATCCTACAAGTGGTATTAGAGCTTTGGTCTCCATTTGCTTTGATTTCCATAGCTTTTGGTGGTCATAGCCTTGGTCTCACAACCTAGGAGAGTATGGCGTCTAGCGAGGGAAATTATCACCGTAGAGGTCATTACTTTGATGGCACTAA
The DNA here is from genome assembly GCF_056163025.1 of Triticum urartu. Taxonomy (NCBI): domain Eukaryota; kingdom Viridiplantae; phylum Streptophyta; class Magnoliopsida; order Poales; family Poaceae; genus Triticum; species Triticum urartu. The sequence goes on along the minus strand of NC_141875.1, from coordinate 104,915,513 downwards.
TTTTGCTAGTTGGAAGCATAAGATGAAAATGCATATTCTTGGACATAACCCCGCCGTTCGGGCTATTGTGTGTATTGGCTTGCAAGGTGAATTCTTTGATGGGAAAGAGCCGAACCGTGAAGCTACCGCGGAAGAGTTGAAAATGCTGCAATACAACGCTCAAGCTTGTGATATCCTCTTCAACGGAATGTGCCCCGAAGAATTCAACAAAATCAGCCATCTTGAGAATGCAAAGGAAACTTGGGATACTTTGATTGATATGCACGAAGGTACCGACTCCGTCAAGGAATCCAAATTGGATGTGCTTCAAAGTCAACTTGACAAGTTCAAAATGAAGGATGGTGAAGGTGTTGCTGAAATGTACTCTAGGCTTGCTCTTATCACAAATGAGATTGCCGACTTAGGGAGTGAAGAGATGACCGGTAGATTCATCATCAAGAAGATCCTAAGAGCCTTGGATGGAAAATATGATATCGTGTGCACATTGATCCAAATGATGCCCAATTACAAAGATCTCAAGCCAACGGAAGTCATCGGAAGAATTGTTGCTCATGAGATGTCACTCAAGGATAAAGAGGAACTTCACAACAAATCAAGTGGTGCTTACAAAGCCTCATGTGAAGCCCCCACATCATCGAGTGAGAAACAAACCTTCAATGAAGAATTGAGCTTAATGGTGAAGAACTTCAACAAGTTCTACAAGAGTAGAAGCAAAGAGAGAAGCTCCAAGTCAAGGTCCTACAATGACAAAAGATCTTCTAGTCGAGACCGAAATTGCTACAATTGTGGAAGGCCCGGACACTATTCCAATGAGTGTACGGCCCCCTACAAGAGAAGACAAGATTCTCCCAAGAGAAGAAGTAGAAGAGAAGAATCACCATCTAGAGAAAGAAGGAGTAGAGATGATCATTATGAACGAAGACCCTCACGGAGAAGCAAGGATTCAGAAAGAAAGGACAAGTCATCAAGGAGCTACACAAAACGAAGACATCAAGCTCATGTTGGTGAATGGGTATCCGGCTCTGGCTCCGACTCCGACAAGCACTCCGAGAGAAGCTATCACTCCGACTCCGAATATACTCAAGATGAAGGTGTTGCCGGTCTAGCACTTGTGACAACCAACTCCTACGACATATTTGACTCACCAAATGAAGGAGTTGGAACATGCTTCATGGCTAAAGGCCCAAAGGTATCACACCCCGAGTATGTTGATTTCAATAGTGATGAAGATGACTTGTTAGGTGATGATGATTTACTTGTTGACAACTCTAGTGATGAATACTATGATGAAACGTCAATTAATCATGCTAATCAAGATAAAACAAATGACAATGATAAGGAGAAGATTGAGTCTCTAACTAAAGAACTAAACACTCTTAAGTTAGCTCGTGAAACTATCTTAGGAGATCATCGAGAACTTTTAAGGACTCATGAGAAATTACGCTTTGAAAAGCTCAACCTTGAGCAAGAGCATGAGTTCTTAAAAGCAATCAATGATGATCTTCGTAAGAAAAGTTCTTCTTACATTGCCAAGCATTTACTCTTATCCACTTACATGCCTCAAGTCAAGTCTAGTAACAAGAACAAGAAAGATTCTTCATCTAGTAGTAACAATAATCATGCTAAATCCAATATTGTTGCTTCTAGTAGTTCTCTTGATTCCACTAATGATTCTCTTAGCCAAGTTACACTTGAGCAAGAAAATAGCTTATTGAAGGGAATTATAGAGAAAGGTGTTTACAAGAGCCTTGCCGGAAGTAAGCAATTCGAGGAAATTGTACGCAAGCAAGGAAGGCACCGGAAGAATCAAGGTGTTGGTTTTGAACAAAAGTTCAATGCCAATGGAGTTGAGTGGGAAGAAGATCAATACCCCAAGACGAAGTTTGTTCCTCAACAAGAGAAGTATGATCCTACTTCTCTCAAAGGGACACAAGCTCAAGATGATCTTCCACCATAAGACCACAAGCAAAAAAGTCAAGGGCAAGCTTCAAGAGGAAATTGATGCATTTGAAGAAGCTCCTAAGGCCTTGGTCAAGTGGGGTCCCAAGACTACTTCAAGTTCCACTTCATCAAGTACAACTACAACACCGAGGATTCCCATCAAGATGGTGTGGATCTTGAAGAAGAAGAACTAGAGAGTTCTTGAGGGTGACTCCGCCAACATACTTCACTCTTATCATCTTGGCAAGAACAAGTGCAATCAACTTCCACATCTTGCACTAGTTCAAGGAGTCACAAACCCTCTTGTTGGTAAGACAAGGGACAAGGTAACCTAAAAGCTTTCATAGACATCATCTTGTGTGTGCATCACTCTATGTCTATGGATATCCTTGTTTGTTCCTTGTGGGACTAACCCGTGTAGGTATTGCAAGTGAAACTCACTCCAATGGATAGCTCCAAATGATCTACATCAACATTGAGCATCCACATCTTCAACATCTACATGAAGTCATCATCGACAAAACCCAAGGTTAGTTCATCCCTCTTAGGGGGGATCTCACATCTAGGGGGAGCTTTACTCTAAGAATTGAGCTAAAGCAACTCTAATGGTGTGAACACAACAATGCTTTATGTAAAAGTGGTAACCCCACTTGTGCTTAAACGATGAGTATGACCTATGATCAAATGTTCTCATTTGACTCCTAAGTCAATATACTCATATATAGATGACCTAGTCATCGCAAATTGTTTGATAGATGCTAGAATTGGTTGTGCATGCTTTGCCACATATTTCAATTGCCATTTTATTGTGTGAGCATGTTGATTGCATATTTCACTCATTCGAGGACATCCACTTGTTGTTTTGATTGATTGTTTTTCTTTTCTTTTGCCAAGTGGATGGACAAGAATGCCTAAGAACCCTCTCTAGCTATCTATGCTTTTCTCATCTCAAACTCTATTCATGCTACATCACAAAATTTGATCAAGTCAGATTCGAACCACTCTGTGTGAGGAGCACTCGGAGTCCCCGATTCGTCATAGACTTAAACTTCCAAAACTTCTTTGTGCGTTTCGGTCTGACCGATTCATCCATTTCGGTCATACCGAGATCACTAAGTCGATCTAGGTTTTCAATCTCGGTGCAACCGATTTTAACCTTTCGGTCACACCGAGTTTCAGTAACTGCTTGCAGTTATGAATCTCGATGCCACCGAGTTGTTCCACTCGGTCACACTGACAGGGTCGGGCTATATATACTCACGGGCAAAATTTTGGAAATTTCTCCGAAACCCCTTCGCCCGCGCATAGCTCGCTCTGCCTCCTGGGTCTCCGGATCGTCCTCCTCGTCGCTAGCCGCCTCCTGTCGCTAGTCTCCGCCGCCGTCAACGGAATTCTTCCCCGCCGTTGCCGCCGTAGCAAGTTCATCGCCGAACTAGGGTATGGACTCGATCACAGTGCTATCCCCGTCCGATTCCTAGCACATTGTGTTCGTTATGATTCTTACCACGATTGAAACGCTTCTATCCAGTCAAAACACTCCGTAGATTAGAGTTGAATTGAAAATTTAGGGTTAGGTTTCCGCCGAAACCATCTCGGACCCACCGAGTTGTGGAACTCGGTACCACCGATTCGGCTCAGGCCATTGCACATGTAATTTTCGGTCTGACCGAGAATTGCAAATCGGTGTGACCAAGTTCATGACTTTGTGAAACCCTAGCAGTCTCGGTGCCACCGAACTGTGACTCGGTCTGACCGAGTTCACTAGTTTAGGTTCCAACAGCTGCTTCGGTATCACCGAGTTTACAAATCGGTTGATCCGAAATGCTTTCTGTGGAAAACTAAAACTAAGTTTTTGACTCATTCTTTTGCAAAAACCTCTGCATTTTGTGATGCTCATCCACTCTATCTTGTTTATATCTATTCACAGGGTCTGCTGTCAGTGCTTGCAATATGTCTGATTAGAGTGACAGCCAGAACAGGTCAGAGGAGCAGGTTCACCTGAGTGAGGGCACTAGTCCCTCTAGCAGTTCAGATGATGGTAGCAGGAGCACTCCCAGCAACTTGCCCAAAGCTGCCACCAGAACAAGGAAGAAGAAAACTTCAGAGTCTGAGGATGAAGACTATGTGGCAGTTGAGGATGAAGCCACTTCCAAGAAGAAAGTGGTTAAGAAGGAATGTAGCACTACTGCTGCCACCAAGCCAGGAATGAAGCAAAAGGTTCCTGCAAAGAGAATTCCAATGTCTAAGGCCAGAGCATCTACTCAAGTCCCTTTGGGATTTGAACCCAAAGAGGCTGCTGTAGAAGGGAAGAAGAGGAAGGAGAGGATCAAAAAGACCACTGCTAGAGTGCTTGGGAGATCCTCAATCATGAGAGATTCTGAAGAGGAAGAGGAAGAAGAGGTTCCTGCACCAGCACCTAAGGCCCAGAAGCTTATGGGTGATGCTATCAGGATAGGGGCTGCTTCATCAAAGACCAAAGAAGCACCCAAAGCAGCCTCCAAGCCCAAGAGTGCACCTAAGAGGAATACCAGGAGTATACCAGCTGCTGAGAAGAATAAGGCCCCAGTGCCTGAAGTTGCTGCTGATGAAGATGATGAAGGACAAGTCCTGAGAAAGCTCAAACCCAAGATTCCAGACCACAATGATGCTCATCCTGTGGCTGAGAACATGAAGATCAGGAGAGACTCAGGGTTGAGGCTATGGAGAGAGACAGATCCATATGCTACTAGGAGAAGGACAGCTGTTGATTATAGGTTCCACACAAAGGAACAGCAGGGCTTCTATGAGACAGTGTTGTTGGACAAGAAGCCTATAGTGTGTGAAATGAGGTGGGTTGACTGGAAGTATATCAAGGAAAATGAGGAACACTATCCTGGTGTGTTTGACAGCTTCAGTGCTTGTGGAGTTGCAGACTTTGTTGGGCAGAAGCTCACAAAGTGGAATGAGGAGCTCATAATGCAATTCTACTCCACAACACACTTCTATCCAGATGGCAGGATAGTATGGATGTCTGAAGGTACAAGGTACCACTCAACTATTGAGGAATGGGCAAATCTGATCAATGCTCCTAAGGAAGAAGAAGATGACTTGGATTTCTATGCCAAGAAGAAGATGGATCACAACTCTATGGCAAACATGTACAAGGAGATTCCTGAAGATGATCTTGAGACTCACCAGTTTGGGTCAGTAAAACACTTGCTGTCAGGGCTGCCTACAATCAATTGGATCCTTAGGCACACTCTCTTGCCCAAGTCTGGTGATCACAGAATGATCAGAGGCCATGCAATTAACTTGCTACATATATTTGATGTGCCACATAAGTTCAAGGTCATGAGCCTTATAGTTGAGACTATCAAGAGGACTGCAGCTCACCAGAAAAGAAGTTGTGGATATGCCCCACAAATCCAGAAGTTGATAAACTCAAAGATGGGGACAGGCACATACCTGTTGGATAAGGAACACTTGCCTATCTACCTAGACTTCGAGGACAATCAAGTTGTGATGAATGAGAATGAACCATCATCAATACAAGCTCAAGAGAAGAAGGAGAAAGCAAAGAAAGAGAAGGCTGCCAAGATGCCAACTCAAGAGGAGGCATCTGAGTACTTTTTGAAAAGCAAGCAAGATCAGCTTGGCTACCTGATTGCATCCACTTTGAGGATTGAGAAGGGACTGGCCACCCTGACTCAAAACCAGGAGAGCTTGGAAAGAATCGTGGAGCAAAAATTCTATGACTTGGATGTGAAGGTAACTGAGATTCAGTCTGTTGTGGAGCAACTTCAAGATGATATGCAGGAGAGGAAGGGCAAGACAACCACTGATGCATTTGCCAGAGTGCCTAGAGCTCAGAGGTCTGCTGCAGTGCCTGTTCCAGACACTAGAGCCACTTCATCTGCACCAGCTACAGCTTCAGCGCAACCAGCTCCAGCACCAACTCCATCAGATCCATCCACATCAACTGAAGCCTTCGTCCTTGGCGTTCTCCGGACACCACCACCTGAAGACCAAGCTTGAGAGACGTTCTAGTGCTATGCATTTTCTATGAAATTTTTGGTAACTTGTTGCCAAAGGGGGAGAAAAATGTATAGATCATAGGCTTCGAGAGAGAGCGTTGTTTTTATTCTCTCTTGCTTTGGTGGTTGCACTTTGTTTGTCTTTTGATTGCTTGAGATACTATGCTATTAGTTGTGAGACATTGATGATCATGTGGTTGATCATAAGCTACACTTATGCTTGTTAGATGATATTATCTTACTTATCCTTATATGATCATTCACTTTGCTTGGTGATGAGTGCATGTATTTAATTCTTATCATTTTGAGCGCTCCACCAAGATGTATGTGACATGGAAGAGTAACCCATGATCCCAACTCATTGTGCATTTGCAGTCCAAAGCAAATCTTAAGATATGCACAAATTTAGGGGGAGCTCTTGCTTTTCACATACTTCTCAAAGCGACAATATCTTTCACTCTTATTATCATTTGTCGAAGCGTTGATCTATATGTTGTCATCAATTACCAAAAAGGGGGAGATTGAAAGTGCAACTATCCCTGGGTGGTTTTGGTAATTCCTAACAACATATAGCTCATTGAGCTAACATTATTCCAAGATTAATATTTCAGGAAAAGCTCAATGAATGGCATGGCATGGATGAGGAAAGTGGATCCCTCAAAATTCTAAGGACAAAAAGTTTGGCTCAAGCTTCAAGATCAAGACTCTACATTTTATATTTTAGTGATCCAAGATCACATTGAGTCTATAGGAAAAGCCAATACTATCAAGGAGGTATAAGGTGTTGCTTAATGGCTTGCTTGCTCAAAATGCTTAGTGATATGCTCCAAAACCCTCAACTACCTTCCCACATCCACATATGACCTAAACCAAAGGTCAAACTCGGCCCCACCGATTCTTTCTATCCGGCGCCACCGAGTTTCAAATGTCATAGCCACTGCCACAAACCCTAGGCAAATCGGTCTCACCGATAGGGATCTCGGTCTCACCGAGATGGGATTGTAATCTCTCTGTTTCCCTTCGTAATGTTTTGGTCCTACCGAGATGAGCGATCGGTCCCACCAAGATTGCAATGTAAACTCTCTGTTTCCCTTTTGTAACATTTTGGTCTCACCGAGATGAGCGAATCGGTCCCACCGAGTTTACCTGACCAACTCTCTGGTTAGCTTATTACCAAAATCGGTCCCACCGAGTTTGTGTAATCGGTCACACCGAGATTACGTTATGCCCTAACCCTAACCATATCGGTCCTACCGAGTTGCATCTCAGTCCCACCGAAAATCCTAAGGGTCAGTAGGTTTGCTGAATCGGTCCGACCGAGTTTAACCATTCGGTCCCACCGAGTTTGGCAAATTGTGTGTAACGGTTAGATTTTGTGTGGAGGCTATATATACCCCTCCACCCACTCTTCATTCGTGGAGAGAGCCATCAGAACATACCTACACTTCCAATACACATTTTCTGAGAGAGAACCACCTACACTTGTGTTGAGGTCAAGATATTCCATTCCAACCATATGAATCTTAATCTCTAGCCTTCCCCAAGTTGCTTTCCACTCAAATCTTCTTTCCACCAAATCCAAATCCCGTGAGAGAGAGTTGAGTGTTGGGGACACTATCATTTGAAGCACAAGAGCAAGGAGTTCATCATCAACACACCATTTGTTACTTCTTGGAGAGTGGTGTCTCCTAGATTGGCTAGGTGTCACTTGGGAGCCTCCGACAAGATTGTGGAGTTGAACCAAGGAGTTTGTAAGGGCAAGGAGATCGCCTACTTCGTGAAGATCTACCGCTAGTGAGGCAAGTCCTTCGTGGGCGACGACCGTGATGGAATAGACAAGGTTGCTTCTTCGTGGACCCTTCGTGGGTGGAGCCCACCGTGGACTCACGCAACCGTTACCCTCCGTGGGTTGAAGTCTCCATCAACGTGGATGTATGATAGCACCACCTATCGGAACCACGACAAAACATCTGTGTCTCCAATTGCGTTTGAATCCTCCAAACCCTTCCCTTTACATTCTTGCAAGTTGCATGCTTTACTTTCCGCTGCTCATATACTATTTTGCATGCTTGCTTGAATTGTGTGGAGATTGCTTGACTTGTGCTAAGATAGCTAAAATCTGCCAAGAACTAAAATTGGGAAAAGGCTAGATTTTTATTTGGTCAAGTAGTCTAATCACCCCCTCTAGACATACTTTCGATCCTACACCCTGCTTTCCACCCAACCGGTGCTCGCTGCCCCAATCAGCAAAGAGCCTTTACTGCTTTACATTGCAGCCACTGGACAAGTTGTCAGTACAGTACTCACGGTCTAGCGGGAAGAAGAAGGAAAAACCTATAAAGTTCAACACCCAGTATATTATGTTTCTGAAGTTTTAACTCCATCCAAGCAAAGATATCCACATTACCAGAAGCTTGTTTATGGGATTTACATGACCACGAAGAAGGTTGCACATTTCTCTGATCACTCCATTACAGTCGTCAGCGACGCACCATTGTCAGAAATTCTGAACAACAGAGATGCAACTAGTTGAGTGGAAAAATGGGCGATTGAACTCCTTCCCTTGGATATCAAGTTTGAGGCAAAGAAAGCTATCAAGTCCTAGGCAATAGCGGATTTCCTCGCCGAGTGGATCGAACAGCAACTGCTGACTCAGATTCACTCGGACCATTGGACCATGTTTTTTGATGGATCTAAGATGCTGAATGGTTCTGGCGTTGGGGTAGTATTGGTATCCCCCCGAGGTGACAAGCTCCGCTATGTTCTCCAAATTCATTTTGATTCCTCCAACAACGAAGCTGAATATGATGCACTTTTGTATGGGTTGCGTATGGCCATTTCATTCGGTGTCCGTCGCCTCATGGTCTACAGCGACTCAGATTTGGTGGTGAATCAAGTGATGAAGGAGTGGGACGTCAGAAGCCCGACTATGAATGGCTACTGCAATGCAGTGAGAAAGTTAGAGAAGAAGTTTGAGGGTTTAGAACTCCATCACATACCCCGACTGAAAAATCAAGCAGCGGATGATTTGGTGAAGATAGGTTCCAAGAGGGAAGCCATTCCCAGCAATGTGTTTTTGGAACATATTCATACACCTTTAGTCCAGGAAGATCCTTTCACTAAAGAGCCCCCGCAACCAAAGAGCACCGCTGATCCGACTGAAGTGGAAGTCCCGGCCGTGGTCGACTTGATCATGGAGGTTTTGGTCATCACTCCCGACTGGACAGTGCCATACATCATGTACATCCTTATGAAGGAAATCCCATAGGACGAAGAAGAAGCCCGATAGATCGTCCGCCGATCCAAAGCTTTTACCATGATAAGAGGGCAACTGTTCAGAGAAAGTGTAACTGGAGTCAGCCAGAAATGCATAACACCATAGGAAGGTCGAGTGATCCTCAACGACATCCACTCGGGGACCTGTGGTCACCACGCGTCTTCTCGGACCATTGTGACCAAAGCATACTGAGCAGGATTTTATTGGCCACAGGCAAATGAGATGGCACAAGAAATAGTCGAGAAATGTGAAGGTTGCCAGTTTTACTCCAACATGTCTCACAAGCCCGCGTCAGCTCTGAAGACCATTCCACTCATCTGGCCCTTCACTGTTTGGGGTTTGGACATGGTGGGACCTCTGAGAACGGGTAGGAGCGGCTTCACTCATGTACTCGTGGCAGTCGACAAGTTCACCAAATGGATTGAAGCCAAACCCATCAAAAGTCTTGAAGCCAGTACTGCGGTCAGTTTCATCAGAGAGTTAACATTCAGATATGGTGTTCCGCACAGCATCATCACTGACAATGGGTCGAACTTCGATTCTGATGAGTTCAGAGCCTTCTACGCTTCCCAAGGCACTCGGGCCGACTACGCTTCAGTCGCCCATCCCCAGTCGAATGGACAAGCTGAAAGAGCAAACAGATTGATTCTCAAAGGACTGAAACCCCGACTGATGCGTGATCTCAAGCACGCGGGAGGCGCCTGGGTCGATGAACTTCCATCCGTGCTTTGGGGCTTGAGGACAACTCCTAATCGGTCGACTGGCCGAACTCCATTCTTCCTGGTTTATGGAGCTGAAGCTGTTATTCTGAGTGACTTGCTTCACAACGCACCCAGAGTCGAGCTTTTCTCAAAAGATGAAGCAGAACAGGCTCAACAAGATGCAGTTGATCTCCTAGAAGAGGAAAGAGAGATGGCCCTGATCCGGTCGACCACTTATCAGCAAGACCTGCGTCGATTCCACGCCAGAAATGTGAGGGGTCGAGCATTTCAAGAAGGAGACTTGGTTCTTCGAGTGGATCAGCAGAAACCACACAAGCTCGCTCCTACTTGGGAAGGCCCCTTCATTATCACCAGAGTGCTCCACAACGGAGCATACCACTTATACAACGTCGAGCACAAGAAAGACGAGCCACGCGCTTGGAATGCGGAGCTGCTCCGCCCCTTTTACACTTAAGCATTCAGACTGTTGAGATGTAATAAGAAATACGCTTTAGTTTGATTATCAAAGACATAGTTTTACAGTCTCTTAAATGATTCTTGTTCCTTTTTTACATGTTCTAAATCCTCTAGTGGGTGCCTTAGATGCGAATCCATTTCCCCTAAGTTTGAAAAATCATACCGAGTGGTGAGCAAGCCTCTCACTTGGAGGCTTAGCTGCGAATCCGTTTCGCCTAAGTTTGAAAAATCCTACCGAGTGATGAGCAAGTCTCTCACTCGGGGGCTTAGCTGCAGTCCAGTACTCGCCTAAGTTTAAAAAATCCTACTGAATGATGAGCAAGTATCTCACTCAAGGGCTTAGCTGTAGTTCAGTACTCGCCTAAGTTTAAAAAAATCCTGTCGGGTGGTGAGCAAGCCTCTCACTCGGGGGCTTAGCTGTAGTCCAGTACTCGCCTAAGTTTAAAAAATCCTACCGAGTGGTGAGCAAGCCTCTCACTCGGGGGCTTAGCTGCAGTCCAGTACTCGCCTAAGTTTGAAAAATCCCACCGAGTGGTGAGCAAGCCTCTCACTCGGAGGCTTAGCTGCGAATCCGTTTCACCTAAGTTTGAAAAATCCTACCGAGTGATGAGCAAGTCTCTCACTCGGGAGCTTAGCTGCAGTCCAGTACTCGCCTAAGTTTAAAAAATCCTACCGAGTGATGAGCAAGTCTCTCACTCGGGGGGCTTAGCTGCAGTTCAGTACTCGCCTAAGTTTAAAAAAATCATGCCGAGTGGTGAGCAAGCCTCTCACTCAGGGGCTTAGCTGTAGTCCAGTACTCGCCTAAGTTTAAAAAATCCTACCGAGTGGTGAGCAAGCCTCTCACTCGGGGGCTTAGCTGCAATCCAGTACTCGCCTAAGTTTAGAAAATCCTACCGAGTGATGAGAAACCCTCACACTCGGGGGCTTAGCTATAGTCCAGTAGTCACCTAAGTTTGAAAAATCCTACTGAGTGGTGAGAAATACTCTCACTCAGTGGCTTAGATGCAGTCCAGTACTCACCTAAGTTTTTAAAAATCATGTCAAGTGGTGAGCAAGCCTCTCACTCGAGGGCTTAGCTGCAGTCCAGTACTCGCCTAAGTTTAAAAAATCCTATCAGGTGGTGAGCAAGCCTCTCACTCGGGGGCTTAGCTGTAGTCCAGTACTCGCCTAAGTTTAGAAAATCCTACCGAGTGATGAGCAACCCTCACACTCGGGGGCTTAGCTGCAGTCCAGTACTCGCCTAAGTTTGAAACACATCCCCATCTGTGATACGTCTCCGTCGTATCTACTTTTTCAAACACTTTTGCCCTTGTTTTGGACTCTAACTTGTATGATTTGAATGGAACTAACCCGGACTGATGCTGTTTTCAGCAGAATTGCCATGGTGTTGTTTTATGTGCAGAAAACAAATATTCTCGGAATGACCTGAAACTCCATGGAACATCTTAGAAAACAATCCTCGCCAAGATGAAGACCAGGGGGCCCACACCCTATCCACGAGGGTGGGGGGCGCCCCCCTCTAGGGCACGCCCCCTACCTCGTGGGCCCCCTGGATGCCCTCCGACGCCAACTCCAACTCTATATATTTGCTTTCGGAGAGAAAAAATCAGAGAGAAGAAATCATCGCGTTTTACGATATGGAGCCGCCGCTAAGCCCTAAAACCTCTCGGGAGGGCTGATCTGGAGTCTGTTCGGGGCTCCGGAGAGGGGGATTCGTCGCCGTCGTCATCATCAACCATCCTCCATCACCAATTTCATGATGCTCACCGCCGTGCGTGAGTAATTCCATCGTAGGCTTGCTGGACGGTGATGGGTTGGATGAGATTTATCATGTAATCGAGTTTGTTTTGTTAGGGTTTGATCCCTGTTGCTATGACTTTGCTATGCTTAATGCTTGTCACTAGGGCCCGAGTGCCATGATTTCAGATCTGAACCTATTATGTTTTCATGAATATATGTGAGTTCTTGATCCTATCTTGCAAGTCTATAGTCACCTACTATGTGTTATGATCCGGCAACCCCGAAGTGACAATAATCGGGACCACTCCCGGTGATGAACATAGTTTGAGGAGTTCATGTATTCACTATGTGCTAATGCTTTATTCTGGTTCACTATTAAAAGGAGGCCTTAATATCCCTTAGTTTCCAATAGGACCCCGCTGCCACGGGAGGGTAGGACAAAAGATGTCATGCAAGTTCTTTTCCATAAGCACGCATGACTATATACAAAATACATGCCTACATTACATTGATAAATTGGAGCTAGTTCTGTGTCACCCTATGTTATGACTGTTACATGATGAACCGCATCCGGCATAATTATCCATCACTGATCTGGTGCCTACGAGTTTTCCATATACTGGTTTACGCTTGTTTACTTTCCCACTATACTGTTACAATCACTACAAAATACCAAAAACATTACTTTTGTTGTCTTTACTTTTGTTGCTGCTACCACCACTATCATATTACTGTGCTACTAAACACTTTGCTGCAGATACTAAGTTTCCAAGTGTGGTTGAATTGACAACTCAGCTGCTAATACTTGAGAATATTCTTTGGCTCCCCTTGTGTGGAATCAATAAATTTGGGTCGAATACTCTACCCTCGAAAGCTGTTGCGATCCCCTATACTTGTGGGTTATCAAGACAAATTTCTGGCGCTCTTGCCGGGGAGCTGCTATGTCTTGAGCTTGTGTTGGTTTTCCCCGAAGAGGAAGGGATGATGCAGCAGAGTAGCGTAAGTATTTCCCTCAGTTTTTGAGAACCAAGGTATCAATCCAGTAGGAGGCCACGCTCAAGTCCCTCGTACCTGCACAAAGCGATAGCTACTCGCAACCAACACGAGTAGGGGTTGTCAATCCCTTCACGGCCACTTACGAGAGTGAGATCTGATAGATATAATATTTTTGGTATTTTTGGTATAAAGATGCAAAGTGAAAAGTAAAAGCAAAGCAAGATTAAAGTGATGGAGATTGATATCGTGAGAATAGACCCGGGGGCCATAGGTTTCACTAGTGGCTTCTCTCAAGAGCATAAGTATTCTATGGTGGGTGAACAAATTACTGTTGAGAAATTGACAGAATTGAGCATAGTTATGAGAATATCTAGGCATGATCATGTATATAGGCATCACGTCCGTGACAAGTAGATCGAAACGATTCTGCATCTACTACTATTACTCCACTCATCGACCGCTATCCAGCATGCATCTAGAGTATTAAGTTAAAAACAGAGTAACGCCTTAAGCAAGATGACATGATGTAGAGAGATAAATTCATGCAATATGAAATAAACCCCATCTTGTTATCCTCGATGGCAACGATGCAAGACGTGCCTTGCTGCCCCTTCTGTCACTGGGTAAGGACACCGCAAGATCGAACCCAAAGCTAAGCACTTCTCCCATGGCAAGAGCTACCAATCTAGTTGGCCAAACCAAACGGATAATTCGAAGAGACTTGCAAAGATAACCAATCATACATAAAAGAATTCAGAGAAGATTCAAATATTATTCATAGATAGACTTGATCATAAACCCACAATTCATCGGTCTCAACAAACACACCGCAAAAACAAGATTACATCGAATAGATCTCCACAAGAGAGGGGGAGAACTTTGTATTGAGATTCAAAGAGAGAGAAGAAGCCATCTAGCTACTAACTATGGACCCGAAGGTCTGAGGTAAACTACTCACACTTCATCGGAGAGGCTATGATGATGTAGAAGCCCTCCATGATGACGGCCCTCTTTCGGCGGAGCTCCGAAACAGGCCCCAAGATGGGATCTCGTGGATACAGAAAGTTGCGGCGGTGGAATTAGGTTTTTGGCTCCTGTTCTGATCGTTTGGGGGTACGTGTGTATATATAGGAGGTAGAAGTATGCCGGAGGAGCAATGAGGGGCCCATGAGGCAGGGGGCGCGCCCTAGGGGGGCACCCCCCACCCTCGTGACCGCCTCTTTTGTTCCTTGGAGCAGGGTCCAAGTCTCCTGGATCACGTTCGGTGAGAAAATCACGTTCCCGAAGATTTTATTCCGTTTGGACTCCGTTTGATATTCTGTTTCTTCGAAACACTGAAATAGGCAAAAAAACAGCAATTCTGGGCCGGGCCTCCGGTTAATAGGTTAGTCCCAAAAATAATATAAAAGTGGAAAATAAAGCCCAATATAGTCCAAACAGTAGATAATATAGCATGGAGCAATCAAAAATTATAGATACGTTGGAGACATATCAGGCATCCCCAAGCTTAATTCCTGCTCGTCCTCGAGTAGGTAAATGATAAAAAGAGAATTTTTGATGCGTAGTGCTACTTGGCATAATTTCAATGCAAATCTTCTTAATTGTGGTATGAATATTCAGATTAGAAAGATTCAAGACGAAAGTTTATATTGACATAAAAATAATAATACTTCAAGCATACTAACAAAGCAATTATGTCTTCTCAAAATAACATGGCCAAAGAGAGTTATCCCTACAAAATCATATAGTCTGGCTATGCTCCATCTTCAGCACACAAAGTATTTAAATCATGCACAACCCCGATGACAAGCCAAGCAATTGTTTCATACTCTAACTTTTTCAAAACTTTTTCAATCTTCATGCAATACATGAGCGTGAGCCATGGATATAGCACTATAGGTGGAATATAATGGTGGTTGTGGAGAAGACAAAAAGGAGGGGAAGATAGTCTCACATCAACTAGGCGTATCAACGGGCTATGGAGATGCCCATCAATAGATATCAATGTGAGTGAGTAGGGATTGCCATGCAACGGATGCACTAGAGCTATAAATGTATGCAAGCTCAACAAAAGAAACTAGTGGGTGTGCATCCAACTTGCTTGCTCACGAAGACCTAGGGCAATTTGAGGAAGCCCATCATTGGAATATACAATCCAAGTTCTATAATGTAAAATTCCCACTAGTATATGAAAGTGACAACATATGAGCTCTATATGAAGAACATGGTGCTACTTTGAAGCACAATATATGAAACTTGCTATATCATGGTGCTACTTTGAAGCACAAGTGTGGAAAAAAGGATAGTAGCATTGCCCCTTTTTTGGGCCTTTTTTTCTTTGGCCTTTCTCTTTTTTTATTGGGACAATGCTCTATTGAATGATGATCATCACACTTTTATTTATTTACAACTCAATGATTACAAGTCGATTCTAAAACAAAGTATGACTCTATATGGATGCCTCCGGTGGTGTACCGGGATATGCAATGAATCAAGAGTGACAAGTATGAAGAAATTATGAACGGTGGCTTTGCCACAAATACTATGTCAACTACATGATCATGCTAAGCAATATGACAATGATGAATGTGTCATGATGAACTAGATGGTGGAAAGTTGCATGGCAATATATCTCGGAATGGCTATGGAAATGCCATAATAGGTAGGTATGGTGGTTGTTTTGAGGAAGGTATATGGTAGGTGTATGATACCGGCGAAAGGTGCGCGGTATTAGAGAGGCTAGCAAAGGTGGAAGGGTGAGAGTGCGTATAATCCATGGACTCAACATTAGTCATAAAGAACTCATATACCTATTGCAAAAATCTAGAAGTTATCAAATCAAAGTATTACGCGCATGCTCCTAGGGGGATAGATTGGTAGGAAAAGACCATCGCTCGTCTCCGACCGCCACTCATAAGGAAGACAATCAATAAACAAATCATGCTCCGACTTCGTTACATAACGGTTCACCATACGTGCATGCTACGGGAATCACAAACTTTAACACAAGTATTCTTTAAATTCACAACTACTCAACTAGCATGACTTTAATATTATCACCTCCATATCTCAAAACAATTATCATGCTTCAATCTTTTCTTAGTATTCAACACACTCAAAAGAAAGTTTCACAAATCTTGAATACCAAGCATATTATTATTAAGCAAATTACCATGCTATTAAGAGACTCTCAAAATAATTTAAGTGAAGCATGAGAGATCAATAGTTTCTTTAAAACAAATCCACCACCGTGCTCTAAAAGATCTAAGTGAAGCACATAGAGCAAAATTATCTAGCTCAAAAGATATAAGTGAAGCACACAGAGCAAAATTATCTAGCTCAAAAGATATAAGTGAAGCACACAGAGCAAAATTATCTGGCTCAAAAGATATAAGTGAAGCACATAGAGCAAAATTATCTAGCTCAAAAGATATAAGTGAAGCACATAGAGTATTCTATCAAATTTTAATTCAAGTAGGGCTCTCTCAAAAGGTGTGTACAGCAAGGATGATTGTGGTATACTAAGACACAAAGACACAAATAATACAAGACGCTCCAAGCAAAACACATATCATGTTGGTGAATAAAAATATAGCTCCAAGTAAATTACCGATGGAAGTGGCCGAAAGAGGGGATGCCTTCCGGGGCATCCCCAAGCTTTGACTTTTTGGTGTCCTTGGATTATCTTGGGGGTGACATGGGAATCCCCAAGCTTAGGCTCTTTCCACTCCTTGTTCCATGATCCATCAAAAGAATTCACCCAAAACTTGAAAAATTCACAACACAAAACTCAAAATAGAAAACTCGTGAGCTCCGTTAGCGAAAGAAAACAAAAGACCACTTCAAGGTACTGTAATGAACTCATTATTTATTTATATTGGTGTTAAACCTACTGTATTCCAACTTCTCTATGGATTATAAACTATTTTACTGGCCATAGATTCATCAAAATAAGCAAACAAGACACGAAAAACAGAATCTGTCAAAAACCGAACAGTCTGTAGTAATCTGTAGCTAGCGCAAGATCTGGAACCCCAAAAATTCTAAAATAAATTGCTGGACGTGAGGAATTTATCTATTAATCATATTCAAAAAGAATTAACTAAATATCACTCTTCAAATAAAAATTACAGCAGTTCTCGTGAGCGCTAAAGTTTCTGTTTTTTACAGCAAGTTCAACAAGACTTTCCCCAAGTCTTCCCAACGATTCTACTTGGCACAAACACTAATTAAACACAAAAAAACACAACAAAAACAGAGGCTAAATAATTTATTTATTAATAAGCAGGAGCTAAAAGCAAGGAATAAAAATAAAATTGGGTTGCCTCCCAACAAGCGCTATCGTTTAACGCCCCTAGCTAGGCATAAAAGTGAGGATAGATCTAGGTATTGCCACCTTTGGTAGGCAATTCATAAGTGGCTCTCATGATAGTTTCATATGGTAATTTTATTTTATTTCTTGGAAAGTGTTCCATGCCCTTTTTAATGGAAATTTAAATCTAATATTCCCTTCCTTCATATCAATAATCGCACCAACCGTTCTAAGGAAAGGTCTACCAAGAATAATAGGGCAAGAAGGATTGCTATCTATATCAAGAACAATGAAATCCACGGGCACATAATTCCTATTTGCAACAATAAGAACATCATTAATCCTTCCCATAGGTTTCTTAATAGTGGAATCCGCAAGATGCAAGTTTAGAGAGCAATCATCAAAATTACGGAAATCTAGCAAATCACACAAAGTCTTGGGAATAGTAGAGACACTAGCACCCAAATCACACAAAGCATAAAACTCATGATCTTTAATTTTAATTTTAATAGTTGGTTCCCACTCATCATAGAGTTTTCTAGGGATATAAACTTTCAACTCAAGTTTTTCTTCATAAGATTGCATCAAGGCATCAACAATATGTTCGGTGAAGGCTTTATTTTGACTATAAGCATGTGGAGAATTTAGCACGGATTGCAACAAGGAAATAAAATCAATTAAAGAGCAACTTTCATAATTAAATTCCTTGAAATCCAATATAGTGGGTTTAGCAACATGTAGATTTTTATTTCTTTCAATCCCACTTTCATCAATTTCATCATTAAGATCTAAATACTCCGAATTTTTAGAATGCCTTCTAGGTAAAGGAAGATCATATTCAGTTTCATCAAGATTCATATTGCAAAACAAAGATTTAATAGGGGACACATCAATAACTTTTATATCTTCATCTTGATTTTCATAGGAATTGGAAGAACACGCTTTAATAAAGACATCTTTGGAAGCACGCATCCTAGCGGTTCTTTCTTTGCACTCATCAATGGAAATTGTCATGGCTTTGAGAGACTCATTGATATCATGCTTAGGAGGAATAGATCTAAGCTTTAAAGAATCAACATCAAGAGAAATTCTATCAGCGTTCCTAGCCAAATCATCAACTTTAAGCAATTTCTCCTCAAGCAAAGCATTAAAATTCTTTTGTGAATTCATAAACTCTTTAACACTATTCTCAAATTCAGAGGGCATCTTATTATAATTTCCATAAGAGTTGTTGTAGGAAATCCCATAATTATTAGAAGGATTACTAGGATATGGCCTAGGATTAAAATTCCCTCTATAAGCGTTGTTACCAAAATTATTCCTACCAACAAAATTCACATCCATAGATTCATTGTTATTCTCAATCAAAGTAGACAAAGGCATATCATTAGGATCAGAAGAAACACTCTTAGTAGCAAATAATTTCATAAGTTCATCCATCTTTCCACTCAAAACATTGATTTCTTCTATCGCATGCACTTTTTTATTAGAAGTTCTTTCAGTATGCCATTGAGAATAATTAACCATAATATTATCTAGGAGTTTAGTAGCATCTCCTAAAGTGATTTCCATAAAAGTGCCTCCCGCGGCCGAATCTAAAAGATTTCTAGAAGCAAAATTCAATCTGGCATAAAAATTCTGTATGATCATCCACAAATTCAAACCATGAGTAGGGCAATTACGTATCATTAATTTCATTCTCTCCCGAGCTTGTGCAACATGTTCATGATCAAGTTTCTTAAAATTCATAATATCGTTTCTAAGAGAGATGATCTTAGCGGGAGGAAAATACTTAGAGATAAAAGCATCTTTGCACTTGTTCCATGAATCAATACTATTCTTAGGCAAAGACGAAAACCAAGCTTTAGCACGATATCTAAGCGAAAAAGGAAATAGCTTCAATTTAACGACATCATTATTGACATCTTTTTTTTGCATATCACATAAATCAACAAAGCTATTCAGATGAGTAGCGGCATCTTCACTAGGAAGGCCGGCGAATTGATCTTTCATAACAAGATTCAATAAAGCAGTATTAATTTCACAAGATTCAGCATCGGTAAGAGGAGCAATCGGAGTGCTAAGGAAATCATTATTATTGGTATTGGTGAAGTCACATAATTTAGTAGTATCTTGAGCCATCGCGACAAGCAAGCAATCTAACACACGAGCAAACAAAAAGCAAGCGGGCAAACAAGAGGCAACTAGAGAGGGAGGATAGAGAGAGAGGGCGAATAAAACGGCAAGGGTGAATTGGGGGGAGAGGAAAACGAGAGGCAAATGGAAAATAATGTAATGCGAGAGATAGGGATTGTGATGGGTACTTGGTATGTTGACTTTTTGCGTAGACTCCCCGGCAATGGCGCCAGAAATCCTTCTTGCTACGTCTTGAGCTTGCGTTGGTTTTCCCCGAAGAGGAAGGGATGATGCAGCAGAGTAGCGTAAGTATTTCCCCCAGTTTTTGAGAACCAAGGTATCAATCCAGTAGGAGGCCACGCTCAAGTCCCTCGTACCTGCACAAAGCGATAGCTACTTGCAACCAACGCGATTAGGGGTTGTCAATCCCTTCACGGTCACTTACGAGAGTGAGATCTGATAGATATAATATTTTTGGTATTTTTGGTATAAAGATGCAAAGTAAAAAGTAAAAGCAAAGTAAAAAAGCAAAGCAAGATTAAAGTGATGGAGATTGATATGACGAGAATAGACCCGGGGGCCATAGGTTTCACTAGTGGCTTCTCTCAAGAGCATAAGTATTCTACGGTGGGTGAACAAATTACTGTTGAGCAATTGACAGAATTGAGTATAGTTATGATAATATCTAGGCATGATCATGTATATAGGCATCACGTCCGTGACAAGTAGATCGAAATGATTCTGCATCTACTACTATTACTCCACTCATCGACCGCTATCCAGCATGCATCTAGAGTATTAAGTTAAAAACAGAGTAACACCTTAAGCAAG
The DNA here is from genome assembly GCF_056163025.1 of Triticum urartu. Taxonomy (NCBI): domain Eukaryota; kingdom Viridiplantae; phylum Streptophyta; class Magnoliopsida; order Poales; family Poaceae; genus Triticum; species Triticum urartu. The sequence goes on along the minus strand of NC_141875.1, from coordinate 104,895,089 downwards.
ATGACATGATGTAGAGAGATAAATTCATGCAATATGAAATAAACCCCATCTTGTTATCCTCGATGGCAATGATGCAATACGTGCCTTGCTGCCCCTTCTGTCACTGGGTAAGGACACCGCAAGATCGAACCCAAAGCTAAGCACTTCTCCCATGGCAAGAACTACCAATTTAGTTGGCCAAACCAAACGGATAATTTGAAGAGACTTGCAAAGATAACCAATCATACATAAAAGAATTCAGAGAAGATTCAAATATTATTCATAGATAGACTTGATCATAAACCCACAATTCATCGGTCTCAACAAACACACCACAAAAAGAAGATTACATCGAATAGATCTCCACAAGAGAGGGGGAGAACTTTGTATTGAGATTCAAAGAGAGAGAAGAAGCCATCTAGCTACTAACTATGGACCCGAAGGTCTGAGGTAAACTACTCACACTTCATCGGAGAGGCTATGATGATGTAGAAGCCCTCCGTGATGACGACCCTCTTCCAGCGAAGCTCCGGAACAGGCCCCAAGATGGGACCTCGTGGATACAGAAAGTTGCGGCGGTGGAATTAGGTTTTTGGCTCCTGTTCTGATCGTTTGGGGGTACGTGTGTATATATAGGAGGAAGAAGTACGCCGAAGGAGCAACGAGGGGCCCACGAGGCAGGGGGGCGCGCCCTAGGGGGGCGCCCCCACCCTCGTGACTGCCTCTTTTGTTCCTTGGAGCAGGGTCCAAGTCTCCTGGATCACGTTCGGTGAGAAAATCATGTTCCCGAAGATTTTATTCCGTTTGGACTCCGTTTGATATTCCGTTTCTTCGAAACACTGAAATAGGCAAAAAACAGCAATTCTGCGTTGGGCCTCCGGTTAATAGGTTAGTCCTAAAAATAATATAAAAGTGGAAAATAAAGCCCAATATAGTCCAAAACAGTAGATAATATAGCATGGAGCAATAAGAAATTATAGATACGTTGGAGACGTATCAGGAGCATAGCTCTATTCTTCGAGTCACTTGGGATTTATATCTGCTGGACAATATGAAGAACTTGAGAGATCCAAAAACCAAGATCTATCCCTCAACTACGAGGGGAGGTAAGGAACTGCCATCTAGCTCTGCACTTGATTCACCTTCTGTTATGAGTAAGTTTGCGACACCTACACCTGCTTCTGCTATTCGTTCTGATGTGTCGCATGTTATTGATGATGCCACTTCTGCTATGCATGATACTTATGATGAAACTGCTTCTATGCCTGATACTACTGTGCCCCTTGGTGAATTTCTTGATGAACAAATTGCTAGGGCTAGAGAAAAAGAAATTATTGAATCTGAATACGATGATGATAGTGATGATGAAAATATGCCTGTTATCCCGAGGGCTATCTTTTTGATATGGAATCTTCTGCCGCTATTTTAGCTTGCAAACATAGATATGAGCTCAAGAGGTTATTAGTTAAATGGAACAAAGAATCACTTAGAGATAAAATGAAACCCGACCCTGCTTTTGCTACTTCACCTATTTGTGTTCCTGATAAGGATTATGAATTCTCTGTTGATCCTGATATAATTACTTTGGTTGAATCTGATCCGTTTTATGGCTATGAATCTAAAACTGTTGTGGCACATCTTACTAAGTTAAATGATATAGCTGCCCTGTTCACTAATGATGAGAGATCGCGTTACTTTTATATACTGAAAATATTTTCGTTCTCATTAAAGGGTGATGCTAAGATATGGTTTAATTCTCTTGATCCTGGTTGTGTGCGTAGTCCACAGGATATGATTTATTACTTCTCTGCTAAATATTTCCCTGCTCATAAGAAACAAGCTGCTTTGAGGGAAATATACAACTTCGTGCAAATTAAAGAAGAGAGTCTCCCACAAGCTTGGGGGAGGCTTCTCAAGTTACTTAATGCTTTGCCTGATCATCCTCTTAAGAAACCTGAAATACTTGATATCTTTTATAATGGTCTAACCGATGCTTCCAGAGATTACCTAGATAGTTGTGCTGGTTCTCTTTTCAGGGAAAGAACACCGGATGAAGCTGAAATTCTATTGAATAATATGTTAACAAATGAAAATAATTGGGCACCTCCTGAGCCAGCTCCTGCTCCAATTACTGAGCCTATTCCTAAACCAACTCCGAAGAAGAGAGGTGTTATATTTCTCAGTCCCGAAGATATGCAAGAGGCAAAGAAATCTATGAAAGAAAAAGGTATTAAAGCTGAAGATGTTAAGAATTTACCTCCTATTGAAGAAATACATGGTCTTAATATACCGCCTGTTGAAGAAACATATGATGTTAATTCTTTATTTATTGAAGAACCTCCTGATCTCGATATCCCGACACAGGTAGTAAAGGTAAATTCTCTCTATAGATATGATAAAGCTGAAGTTCCTCCTACTAAAATTGCTAGTCAGTGCTTGGATGAGTTTGATAACTTTATGTTTAAGCAAGACGACTTCAATGCTTATTTTGGTAGACAATTAAAAGAAAATGCTTATATGATTAGACGCCTGGGTGATTATATGGCTAATATTAAAGGTGAACTTAAACTTGTTAACAAACATGCTTCTATGGTTACCACTCAAGTAGAACAAGTACTTAAGGCTCAAAAAGAAGTGCTTGATGAAATGAATAGTAAGAAAAATGATTATGCTGTTAGAGTGGCTACTAGAACTGGTAGAATGACTCAGGAACCTTTGTACCCTAAAGGCCACCCTAAGAGAATCGAGCAAGATTCTCAAAGAAATAATATTGATGTTCCTAGTTCTTCTAAAAAGAAGAAGAAAAATGATAGAACTGTGCAAACTTCTAGTGAACCTATTGCTGAACCACCTCATAATCCAAATGATATTTCTATGTCTGATGCTGAAACACAATCTGGTAATGAACATGAACCTAATGAAAATATTAATGATGATGTTCATGATGATACTCAACCTAGTAATGATAATGATGTAGAAATTGAACCTGCTGTCGATCTTGATAACCCACAATCAAAGAATCAACGTTATGATAAAGAGACTTTGTTGCTAGGAAACATGGTAAAGAAAGGGAACCTTGGGTTCAGAAACCCATGCCTTTTCCTCCAAAACCATCCAAGAAAAAGGATGATGATGATGATTTTGAGCGCTTTGCTGAAATGATTAGGCCTATCTTTTTGCGTATGCGATTAACTGATGTGCTCAAAACAAATCCTTATGCTAAATATATGAAGGATATCATTACTAATAAAAGAAAGATATCGGAAGCTGAGATTTCCACCATGCTTGCTAATTATACTTTTAAGGGTGGAATACCAAAGAAACTTGGAGACCCCGGAGTACCTACTATACCTTGCTCCATTAAAAGAAATTATATTAAAACTACTTTATGTGATCTTGGAGCCGGTGTTAGTGTCATGCCTCTCTCTTTATATCGTAGACTTGACTTGAATAAGCTGACACCTACTGAAATATCTTTGCAAATGGCTGATAAATCAACTGCTATACCTCTCGGTATTTGTGAGGATGTGCCTGTTGTGGTTGCAAACGTTACTATTTTAACGGACTTTGTTATACTTGATATTCCCGAGGATGATAGTATCTCTATTATTCTTGGAAGACCTTTTCTCAATACTGCAGGGGCTGTTATTGATTGCAACAAAGGCAATGTCACTTTTCATGTTAATGATAATGAGTATATGGTACACTTTCCGAGGAAACAACCTCAAGTTCATAGTATCAACTCCATTGGAAAAATTCCATCGATTATAATTGGAGGTTTTGAATTTCCTTTTCCTACTGTCAAAAAGAAATATGATATACTTATTATAGGGGATGTGCATATCCCCGTTGAGGTAACTTAGTGTTATTCGAAATTTCTCCGGTTTCATGATTATCGGAATGAGTTTGTTAACAAGACTTGATCAACCTTGTTAGTGGATTCTTTTTGATGAGCATGAGATGGATGAAACTAGAAGCAAAAAATTCTGTACCCTCTCTTTATTTTCTGTTAATTAGTAGAAATAAAGTAAAAATAGTATTTTTCTGTCTGTTTCCTGACTTATCCGTGCAATATAAAAATATCCCGAAAATAAAAGTCCTCAGAATGACATGCCAATTTAATATGATTTTTTCGGGGATATTTGAGGATTTACTGTGCAAAAATTACCGCGGGAGGAGCTGCCACCTGGCCACGAGGGTGGTGGGCGCCCCCTGTAGGGCGCGCCCCCTGCCTCATGGGCCCACGGTGGCCCTCCTCCACTTATCCCAGCACCCATCTTCTTCCTCTGTCTCACACAAACCCGAAAAACCAACTCAAGCACGAGTTCCAGCTACTTTTGCTATGATTTTCGATCTCCTTACTCAAAGCACCTCTCGCAAAATTGCTTGGGGAGATTGTTCCTTGGTATGTGACTCCTCCATTGGTCCAATTAGTTTTTGTTCTAGTGCTTTATTCTTTGCAAATTTGTGCTGCATAGGTGACCATGTTTTTGAGCTTGCATGTCAAATTTATATGGTTCCAAGTAGTTCTAATGCTTGATATAGGCTCTAGACACTTGTAGGAGTAGTTGCTATCAGTTTTATTGAAGTTGGTTCACTTTTGTTTGAAGTTACTAAAAATTTAAGATTATTTCAGAAAAATAATGAGGAGACTTTTGAGGGGTTCATCGAGCCGAAGCTCAAAGGATAAACAAAATGAAGAAGCTCAGAGGCCCAAATATAATTTGCCTCGTACCGCGGAGATCCGGCCGTGTGAATGGCCTTCTGATAATTTCTTGAGAGAGGTCGGGATTTATGAGGATTTCTATTCATTGATTAAGAATGCTGGCCTCACCGACTTCGTCCGCGACCAACGTCCACAATATCTCTTACTCACAAATACTTTTGTGCAAAACTTCTACTTTTTCCCTAAGGAGTCACCTCCTTCGGTAGAGTTTCATTTATATGACGTTGTGAAAAAAATGCCATTGTCTGAATTTTGCGCAGTCTGCAACATACCTCCTGATGGTATCTTAGAGGAACCACCTCGTAAAGAGTTGGAACCATTTATTAACCTTATCTCTGTGGGAGAAAACGGGAAGGTTTCTGATGCAAGAATCACTAGCATACATTTTCCTGTGTTACACTATTTTACTTTATTTGCTAGTCGATGCTTGATTGGTCGTGGGAACTATGGGAACCTTAGTGTTCCTGATATTATTATTCTGTTCCATGGTTTATACCACGACAACACTGTCATTATGGGCGGAATTATTGCTAGGCGGTTGAGTCTGAACCGTACTAAAGGCCCCATCTTTGGAGGCATTTATGCTTCTCACATTGCTGCACACTTTAACATAGCTATTAGGCATTATGAGAAAGAAGAAAAATTGCTGCCTAATGCTTATCTAGACTATAAGAGCATGATAGCTCATGATTTTCTTGTTAAGGACAAGAATGGAGAGCTCAAATATAAGTTATACTTTGATAAACATTATCCTGAAACTATTACGTTGCCTGCTCCTTCTTTGTTTAATTTTGTAGGACGCTACCTCGTTACGTGGGCTGCCGTCCAAGCTTACAAGAATCCTGCACCAGCCCCAGAACAAGAACCACAAGATGAGCCTCCACGACAATCTATTTATTCTTGGAATCCAGAGATGACTGTCAGCCAGTGGCAGTCAGAGTCTTCTTCTTCATCACAGTATGATCCCAACTATTCTTCGTCGCAGTACAGCCCCAGCTACACTTACGGGCATCCACCAGGCTATCCCTGGCAATAGACCAACTTAGGCCAAAAGCCTAAGCTTGCGGGAGTACGTATTTCTCACCAACATTACATTTATGCTCACACACACTCATTGCTAGATGTCGGTGCTCATACTCCTTCAATGTAATATCCATGCTAGTTTATTTTCTTTTTCCTGCTTTCTTCTTGTGTGTTTGTTAAACCTTAAGAAAAACCAAAAAAATTAGTAGTAGTTTATTTTTCTGCTGTAGTAGTAATAATTAAAAATAGAACCCAAAAATATTTCCCGTTCTTCTTTTGCTTGTTGGGAGCTTTCCCGTGTAAATAGTTTTATTTCTTTTCTTTGGGGTCAGTAGGAGAAGACCATAATTACATTGTTGAAGCGGCTCTTATAAGTATTATTGTTGATTTAACCAAGAGCCCATATTGCTTTGCCTTCTCCTGTTTATTAAATGCTCGCAGATTCCAGCTTAGTCCAATGCACGTGCACCCTTATTATTATTCACACCGTTCGGTCATGCAAGTGAAAGGCAATTATGATGATATATGATGGACTGACTGAGATGAGAAAAGCTGGTATGAACTCGACCTCTTTTGTTTTTGTAAATATGATGAGTCCCTTGTTCTTGATTCATCTTATTATGAATAAACATATTTGCAATGACAATTAGAGATCATAGTTGCTTGTGCCATGCTTGATTAGCTATGAGTTATAATGGTTTACCTTGTGTGCCAACATGCTATTGAGATGATTATGATGTGGTATGATGGGGTGGTATCCTCCTTTGAATGATTTAAGTGACTTGACTTGGCACATGTTCACGCATGTAGTTGACACAAAATCAACATAGCCTTCACGATATTTATGTTCATGGTGGATTATATCCTACTCATGCTTGCATCCAATGTTTATTAATTTTAATGCATGTACATGGCTGTTGTCGCTCTCTAGTTGGTCGCTTCCCAGTCTTTTGCTAGCCTTCACTTGTACTAAGCGGGAATACTGCTTGTGCATCCAATCCCTTAAACCCCAAAGTTATTCCAGATGAGTTCACCATACCTTCCTATATGCGGTATCTACCTGCCGTTCCAAGTAAATTTGTATGTGCCAAACTCTAAACCTTCAAATAAACATTCTGTTTTGTATGCTCGAATAGCTCATGTATCAACCAAGGCTGTCCTTATCTTCCGTGTTAGGCGGGTTATTCTCAAGAGGAGTGGACTCCGCTCCTCACTCACGAGAAAATGGCTGGTCACCGGGATGCCCAGTCCCATGCTTTATGCAAACTAAATCAAAATTAATTGCAAACAAAACTCCCCCTGGGACCTGATGTATGTTGGAGGCACTCGTTGTTTCGAGCAAGCCATGGATTGATGCTTGTTGGTGGAGGGGGAGTATAAACTTTACCATTCTGTTTGGGAACCACCTATAATGTGTTTAGCATGGAAGATATCGCCATCTCTTAGTTGCTACGTTGACAATGAAAGTATACCGCTCAAAATACAATTTATCTCTATTGCAAAACCGAGCTCTGGCACCTCTACAAATCTCTGCTTCCCTCTGCGAAGGGCCTATCCATTTAATTTTATGTTGAGTCATCACCCTCTTATTAAAAAGCACTAGCTGGAGAGCACAGCTGTCATTTGCATTCATCACTATTAATTTATATTGGGTGTGACTATGATTGGATCTCTTTTACCATGAATTATAATGTCTAGTCAGTCCTTGATCTTTAAAGGTGCTCTGCATTTATGTTTTGAGGTCTCAGAAAGGGCTAGCGAGATACCATCTTGTTATATCATATTATGATTGTTTTGAGAAAGTGTTGTCATCCAAGATTTATTATTATGGCTTGCTAGTTGATTATGCTATTGATATGAGTAATTATGAGACCTGAGAATTATTGCAAATGTGGTTAGTTATGATCTCTGCTGAAAACTTGAATACGGGCTTGACATAGTTACAACAACAAGAGCAAACAGAGTTTGTAAAAGTTTTTCGTTCTTTCTTTCAGTTTGTCAACTGAATTGCTTGAGGACAAACAACGGTTTAAGCTTGGGGGAGTTGATACGTCTCCGTCGTATCTACTTTTTCAAACACTTTTGCCCTTGTTTTGGACTCTAACTTGTATGATTTGAATGGAACTAACCCGGACTGACGCTGTTTTCAGCAGAATTGCCATGGTGTTGTTTTATGTGCAGAAAACAAATATTCTCGGAATGACCTGAAACTCCACGGAACATCTTAGAAAAAAGAATAAAAAATCCTCGCCAAAGATGAAGACCAGGGGGCCCACACCCTGTCCACGAGGGTGGGGGGCGCGCCCCCCCTCTAGGGCGCACCCCCTACCTCGTGGGCCCCCTGGATGCCCTCCGACGCCAACTCCAACTCTATATATTTGCTTTCGGAGAGAAAAAAATCAGAGAGAAGAAATCATCGCGTTTTACGATATGGAGCCGCCGCCAAGCCCTAAAACCTCTCGGGAGGGCTGATCTGGAGTCCGTTCGGGGCTCCGGAGAGGGGGATTCGTCGCCGTCGTCATCATCAACCATCCTTCATCACCAATTTTATGATGCTCACCGCCGTGCGTGAGTAATTCCATCGTAGGCTTGCTGGACGGTGATGAGTTGGATGAGATTTATCATGTAATCGAGTTAGTTTTGTTAGGGTTTGATCCTTAGTATCCATTATGTTCTGAGATTGATGTTGCTATGACTTTGCTATGCTTAATGCTTGTCACTAGGCCCCGAGTGCCATGATTTCAGATCTGAACCTATTATGTTTTCATGAATATATGTGAGTTCTTGATCCTATCTTGCAAGTCTATAGTCACCTACTATGTGTTACTAGTAGAATGCCCGTGCGTTGTCATGGGCTTCTGAAATATTTTGCTAGAGTTATATAAGCATAATACATGTTAAGAAATAAGCATAATACATGTTAAATTTCACATGTGTAGAAAGGATAGCATATGCACAATCAGGTAATAATTGAAGTCCACTTCACTTGCAGCGTAAATTAATAAAAGAAATTCAATTTGATGATGTATGCATATAGAACGATGATCTAACTAAAAATCTGTTACAAAATAAGATCTACTTTATGTGTTTAAGAAATTCTCGCACAATATCAAGAATCTTGTCTTTCGTTTCATTTGCATGATATTTCGGCAAGTATAATAAAACTTCTTCCTCAACTCATATTCATCATGCACAAGTAATATATGTAGTTAGCACGAATACTTTACGTCGAAGTAATGCCGGAGCTTCATGGGGGCCAACCTGCCCCCTCCCCCAGCTCATAAGAAATGTGTGTATATCCTTTAGTTATATATGCTTATTTCTCCACTAAAAATTAGCCCATAGCAATTAAGTTTGACACCACCAGCCCATGCCCCCACGATTTCCTCTTAAGTTTTGCCACTGCGTCGAAGGTCTTAAATGTGTAATGGAGAATGCTCACCGTGCAAACGATATTTTTATGGGTCTATGTCTAACCATATCTTGTTGTAGATAAGTATTAACATGTTGTATGATGTGACGATATTTTGATGGCTCTATGTCTTTTTCTCCATCTTTTCTTAGTTGGCCAAGTATGAACGTGCTAATAATATGTATCTTTTCACCTACCCTATCTCGTAGATGGTCATGAGCACACATATAATATATGTAAGCATTGATCACCTGTAATTCCACATTTATAATATATTTATGGTATTATATATTATATATGGTTTGTGTTGTTAAGTACACAGTTTATGCGATCGGTCTTATGCCGTCGTGCAAGAACATATCATCTTTTATAAACCATTTCAACTCGTCGTTTGATAACAATGCATTTCCAATGTCCACCAATTTGATTTTTTGGGGGACAGACATGATTGATTTAATGACTAATATCTCTTGGGGTACAAAATATAGTCTATCGTTATGATATAAAAATGAGCCAAATCAGTATACAAAAATTAGCCAAATTAGTTGAATACATAAAATATATGGCAAACGAGAAACCGATAATCACATTGAAAATATAACCTTTATATTTGTTATTTTGCTTTGTTATGTGATGCCACAACTTGCACATTATTATGTTGTAAACAAATATGTAAACTTTTGGCCTCTTCCACTGACGACATTGCGTTGGAATCCTTGTCGGTCGATTCTTTTGAAAATTATCATATAAAATATGCACCTTTCGTATTATCATGTATAACATACATATAAAAAAGGATTATTTGTATGAACCTCTTCCCGTGGTGTTTTAGTCCGCTCCTTCATTGTTACGTCGGTGGCTATGTCACTTGATATTTTGAAAACATCATCTAAATCCATCGCTTTTTTTATCTTGATGAAAAAATGGAATATAAAAATATTTTATACTGCATTAGATAAACATATATAATATACTAAAAGAAAAGTGAGGCTAACACAACTGATTGTATTTGCAAAAAATAAAGTGGGTACACCTAATTAGTATTTTTGAGACAATTAGTTTTGTTTTAGCAAACCTAATTAGTTTAATAGACAGTTTGAGGCTCGCCCAAAACTTTCTGAGCAGCTTGGGGCCAGCCAAACAGGAGACGGCCCAAGCTCGAGCCTGCTAAAATTCCTTTTTTTAGCTACTACGTATACGCCCACCCTAAAAAAAGCTACTCCCCTTATACTCACCGCACTGTGGCACCTTCACTCTCTCAATCAACCACTCAATCCCCGCAAAAAAAATCAACCACTCAAAAGAAAAACATTCAGTCTCTCAATCTCGAGCCTTCTCCTGTCACCGCTGTCTCCCTTCCATCGACGGCGCCGCCGCATACTCCTATCCCCTCCACTGCGTCGGCCGGCCCCTCCTCTCCTCGCCATCTCTCCTCCATGTTGCGCGCCGAGCCCGTCATCCCTTCCCATGTTGTACTCGGCCGCATCTTCCTGGCTCGATTGGTTCGATCTGCTGCCATCCACTACCCGTCAGGTTATTCCGGCGGTGCGGCGGCGGCGAAGCTTGGCGCGACGGTGGAGCCTGCCTGTCTGGCGATGGGGTGGGAGTCGGATAGGCGCGCGGCGGTGATTGTGCAGTCACGGAGACAGCTCTGCAGTCCCGATGGTGTCGCTGCTGCGGTGGTTCCATTCCGGCGGCACCGTCGGCCCGTTCAAAACAGGGCTCGTCCATGGGGTGGCCCGCCCATCAAGACAGAGGCATGGCCGGACATCGTTATCGCTCAAATATCAGTGCGTTTCTCGCAATGGATTACTGGGAAGATGAAGCAATGGCCCTCTTCCCTCTCCGTTAATACAGTTTTACAGGCTAATCAGCTGGCACCTTAGAAAGGTACACAGCCATGTACGTATCCGTGAGTCTGAAGCCTTTCAGGTGTACAGGGTGTACACGTTCTGAATTTCACAAAGCTACTACTAATTGCTGTTGGTAAAAACAAACTGGGCTATGCATGTCACTCAGCGAGTTTCCTCTCGTACATAGAAACATCACAACTACTGACAAATGCATTGTATTGTTATTCTAAGGGTGTTTTGGTGAAATATTTTAATCTTGGCTCATAGAAATCCTCTACTGCTTAAGTTAATCCACTACATCCATATCTGATATTGACCAACTACATCCTGATCTAATACAGGCAAAATCAGGGACCAAAGGATCATCTCTTACCAATGCATAACCTGTAGAACTCTATTACTACATAAGCTGATCAACTACATCCTTGTGTAATACAAGATAATAAATCATAAATCAGTGGACCATATGTTCCCGATGCGAATGCCTCCTTTTGCGTTGTCCGTTTGATCATTAGTATTTATTTCCATCATTATGCTAGCAATCGTGTTTTGGAATTGCCAACTGCAGTACTGCTCCGCCTACATCGTAATATACAATGCCTCGCCTATAAAGTTTGAAGAATCTTAAAATATTTGTTATACTATATTACACTACATGATAGATCTGCTGCAGAGAGGTTATCACTCTTCTACGCTGAGCATGCCGACAGGAGCTTCTTCAACAGTCCGGTGAAGCACACCATTTTGGGTATGTATAAGCCTGCACTGAATTTTCCTACATAGCATGTCATGGTTCCAATCAAGTGAAAAGTAACTTTGCATGATCATAGACCACACTATACTATTGTTATTATATTCATGCGGTTTTAGGGATAATCTTTTTGGGTATTAATATGGGAAAATAAAAGCAGAATCAGCAGTGTGTTTTTACTGCTAAGATAAACTTTGATATATAGTTTTGATCTACCCACAGGTTCCATTATCTGAAGAATGGTATATGGCTATATAGACTCCACTGGAGAGAATACCTTATTCAATTCCCCATGTCAATGTTAAATAATCATGTAAAGGGAAAGATAATAAAAGTAAAAGTGGGTCTAATGATAGAAATTAGTAAGAAAATGAGAAGCTGAAAACAAAGAATATATAGACTCCAACACTGTTTGCCAAGCAAAGAAAATGAAAAGTTCTTGTTTATTTATTGTCACCTATTTGTTATATCTAACAGTAGGATTTTCTAGATCAACTCCTCACATAGACCCGCATTGAGGGAGGAGGACGGAGAGGCCGACAACAAGGAGCGGGTGTGGGTGTTCATCCTCGCTGCTGACCACAAGTGCTGCGAGAAATTTTGGGAAGAATTCTATGCCTCCACTGGTATGAGCAAATCACCTGTTGATTCCTTTTCTCTGTCCATTGCCTGTTGAAGTAGCTAATAGATCGCTTCAGAATGTTGTGAGCTTGGTTATTTTACACCGTCTGCTAATGTTAAGCAAAGAATGAAGGCTGGGGTGTGTTACATGTAGGAAACAATGTTTTACTTAGATGTAATAGATGATTGATTACAAAACAACTATCCATAATTTGGTGCATTCTGTTTTGCAAAATGATCAGGTGGTGGTTAAGCTGGTATCTTGATCGCTGCAGAATACTACATCTCCAGTGTTCAGTGTCAAAGCAAAAGAATAATATACATAAGTAATCTACCAAAAGGAAAAGTTATCTAACCAACAAGTAATTCTCCATTACCACGAGTTGACCATGGCTATGCCAGAAACAAGGAGAGAATAGAAATCCTCAATAGCAATGATGTTGCTACTATTTCCATTTCTTAAACATTAGTTAGGAGTTCATCTAATTGGAGTCTAAGCTCCAGCTGCGTAAAAAAGGTAAAAGGAGCAAAAAGACACAAAATAAATGAAACTAAGAAAGAACTAAACCGCAAAATAAAATTGGGACGTTGTGTGTTTCTGCCTTGGGGCCACATGAATCCATTATAGATTAAAAGCACTCTATAAGCCAAATTCCATGCCTTCTACAGAGGGAGTACTGCCCATGGGCTCTCTAGAGTTGAATTTGTCAATTAAGTAGATGCTTTAATTAACTTGTAAGTAAATAGACGAACCATATTTTGTTTGAACTAAGCAGTTGCTGCTAATATAATTCTCCCCAGCATGTTTAAGCATGTTCAAACTCGGTAACTTGATGTCTTAATTGTTCTGGCTAGATCCTGGACCTTATGATATGATATCTACCTATAACCAGTGGTACGTTTCTGCCTTTGGCTGGATGTCTTCTTCTTCTGTTAAGGCCACAGTAGGTGCGGGCGGGTGTGGCTATGAAGAAGTTCCTGGAGGCAGCGGACTGGAAATCGGGTGTGAGCGGCCGAAGAGGCTGGGACCGGCGAGTGGCAGCAGCTGGCTGGAGGCGGCGGGAGGAGCCCGGTAGAAGAAAGCAGGTAAGTAGCGGCGGCCTACATGTCTATGGTTTGGTACATGCCGCCATCTAAACACTTACAATGAACATCAATGTTTCCGAGCTTTGCTTGTTGAGCCTGTCGTTGGCATGTAAGCCAGCCACCAAGTGTTCAGAAAATATCTGAAGTTATATTCTACAGTAGAATCTAATCACCTTATTGTCGTTGTTTTCTGTGTCAGTCATTATTTGGATAACACCCTATTGTAGAATCTCGGTGATGTTAGGACATTGCAAGCATTATTTGAACTTGAAGCGCTTCTTCTTACAAGTATGATCATTTTATAATCGTTTCTTTGGTTGTGGTGGATTATTTAGTGAACATAATTCCTTTTTTAGGTCATTGCATGAAAAATAAGAATACTTATATCACTGAATTTCTGGTGGTTTTCTTTGGAAGTTAGTTCAGTTAGGCGCTTCTAACTGCTTAAGCTCAATTTATCTCCAGTTGCCCTTAATTACCAGATGTTAAATATTTTCTTCCATGAAACTGCTCTTCAGTTTGATATAATCTGCAGGAGCAATCCAGGAGCATGGTGTGTCACCTATGTCCTAATCAAGTGTGTGATCTCCTAGTGCCTACTGAATTATAACGAGTTTTGAACTTTGTTGACTTATTTTCCTTATCCTGCTTGTTAGGTTTTCATGTCATTCTGCACGCTGCTCATAATGTGCATTTCTTGTTATTTGCTAGTGGTTGTACTGTACAAAGCTTGGTCTGTTATTGAAACACATAAGTGCGGCAGCAAATTCATAGTGTACATTTGTTGTTATTTGCTAATGGTTGTACTAAACAAAGCATGGTCGAAACACATCCTTTATGTTATGTCCAAAATTAGCTTATTAGTCCTTTTTAGTGGGGCAAACTTATATATGTCAATTTTTCCTCCAGCTGTGTATTACATATTGTGATAATTGTACAAAGGCTGCCATAAAAGATACGCATGTCTTTAGATCAGCAATATGCCAGGCAAATAATGGTCGAAACACATACCTTAATTTCTGCTCTGTGTTCAGGCCCTAGCAGAGCTTGAACCTTATTCAGCAAATAATGGTCACTGAGTCTTGGTCGTCACTGGACCACAATTCTTGACATACTTCCATGGACGCTGGAAGTAACATGAGCTACAGATATGCATTTCAATGGGGGGTTACTTCTTTCCTCAACAAGTTACAGTACAGTAGGAGAGGTAAAGTGAACACACACCTTTGGTTTTATGGTTCATAGAACGTCACTGTAGACTGTACTATGTTTTAGGCTAAGCAGAAGCGGCGTTGGCACTGAAGAACTTCAGTCTTATTCTGGAGAGTCTGATGCGTTACGAATTATTGTTGTATATTGATCTTGTACTCATATGAATAGGGCAATGATGCTGACCTGTGACTTGACCTTCCATGGAAAACTCTGGCTTGACGTGAGGGGGTCGTCGCTTCCAGAGATCGTCGCCGGTCCGGTAGTCGCTTTAAGAGATCGTCTCTCGGTCTGGTCGTCGCTTCCAGAGATCGTCGCCCGGCCTGGTCGTCACTTCCAGGGATGGGGATGCCTTCACCAAATGAGGCAAAATCTGGCTCGCAGATATGTGTCGTCCATTGGGAAGGTTTCGGTTGTATACATGGAAAGAATCCAACTTGATATGTGGAAGGTCTAGGCTGTATACACGGAAAGACTACAACGTGATCATGAATTGTGATATGATTTCTGCTATACATGGAATACATGTTATGTACAAAAGGAAAAGGAGTCCGTTGTTATGTAAAGGAAAAGAATGTAATTTATGGACTTCCCAATTAGGACTAGAAGATTATGGAAGCTATTATTTGGAAAGGATCCCATTGTTTCGAAATTTTATTGTGCAAGGGAGGTGTGGCATGGAAAGGATGCCATCGTTTGGTCTTTGTGGGGTTTTTTGGGCATTGTCTTGGTTTGTAAAAAAAGTCAGGAAAAATCGGTGGAAGTGGGATGAGATCGAGGGGTGGACTCTTGTTCGATGGGAGGGGAGGGAACGAGCAAACGGAACGATGTACGGACTGAGACATTAGGAGTAGAGATGATCCGGCAACCCCGAAGTGACAATAATCAGGACCATTCCCCGTGATGACCATAGTTTGAAGAGTTCATGTATTCACTATGTGCTAATGCTTTGTTCCGGTTCTCTATTAAAAGAAGGCCTTAATATCCCTTAGTTTCCAATAGGACCCCGCTGCCATGGGAGGGTAGGACAAAAGATGTCATGCAAGTTCTTTTCCATAAGCACGTATGACTATATACGGAATACATGCCTACATTACATTGATGAATTGGAGCTAGTTCTGTGTCACTCTATGTTATGACTGTTACATGATGAACCGCATCCGGCATAATTATCCATAATTGATCCGGTGCCTACGAGTTTTCCATATACTGGTTTACGCTTATTTACTTTCCCGCTGCTACTGTTACAATCACTACAAAATACCAAAAGCATTACTTTTGCTGTCTTTACTTTTGTTGCTGCTACCACCACTATCATATTACTGTGCTACTAAACACTTTGCTGCAGATACTAAGTTTCCAGGTGTGGTTGAATTGAGAACTCAACTGCTAATACTTGAGAATACTCTTTGGCTCCCCTTGTGTCGAATCAATAAATTTGGGTTGAATACTCTACCCTCGAAAGCTGTTGCGATCCCCTATACTTGTGGGTTATCAATCCGCAAGGACGATGAGGTGCAGGTCGACTGCAACCTTCTCCTCGGAGCTGCACCACAAATACAATGTGCGCTCCATCCTCATCCGCAAGGACGATGAGGTGCAGGTCGGCTGCAACCTTCTCTTTGGAGCTGCGCCACAAATACAATGTGCGCTCCATCCCATCTGCAAGGACGATGAGGTGCAGGTCGATTGCAACCTTCTCCTCGGAGCTATGCCACAAATACAACATGCACTCCATCCTCATCCGCAAGGACGATGAAGTGCATGTCGACTGGGACATCTTCCTCAGAACTACATCTCAAGTACAAAGAATATTCCGAGTGAAGAACAAGTTCCACTCGAAGGCAAACACAAGCACATTCAGAAGATAAACCAAATTCAGATAAATCCTAAAGTTCCATAACAAAGATAAAAGTACTCGGACATCAAGCCCGAAGGAGTTTAACGGTTACAAAATCACTCGACATTCCGAGGCAAATTTAAGGCGAGGTATAAAGTTTGTTCACTCCGCAGGAGGAGGGCTTGCAGGCTCGACGAACTCGTCCAGATCAATTCCGTCAGCGATCCTAGTGGCAGCAGCAATCAAGGTTTCCATGAAGGATTGGAAGTCATGCCTTTTGGTGTTGGCAACCTTGATCGCCGCCAGCTTCTCTTCTCGAGCTTCTTTGTAGTGGACCCTAACCAGCGACAGAGCCACATCAGCACCGCATCGGGAAGAAGACTTCTTCCATTCCTGCACTCGACCAAGAACCTCATTGAGTCGAGTCATCAGAGGCTCGAGGTCATTTTAAAACGTTGCCCTTGGCCAGAGTGATGTATCAATGCGTGACACCGCCACCTTCAGGCGAGCAAGATAGCTTGTAACACTGGCAACACGAGATTCTAGTTAGAGCACGTTCATGGCAGCCTCATCGCCGACTGGAGAAAGGATAGGGTCCAAGCCTGTCTCGACCAGTCCGGTTTCTTCTTCAAAGTTTTGGTAGAATTCTGCAGATTCAAGGAGTTAATGGGTCGACCAATTCATGATGACTTGCAAACAGTGAATCAGCTGGAAGTTCTGAGGCATGAAGTTGGACAGTGGAAGCAAGCACTGGCACAGTCGACGATGTGGGGCGTTCACTCGATAGTGGATCAGGAAAAGTAACAGAAGTCCGAGTCACATCTTCAGGCTGTTGAACCGCTGGCTCTGCCGCCAGCACCGATTGGGATGTCTTGCCAGCTGATGCCTTTTTGTTCCTCCTGGCCCTCAGCGGCACGTCCTTGTCGTCATCTGGAAGTTCAATGACATTGGGAGGAGCTGCAAAAAGATCAATCGACTCCAGATTAATCGTCAGAATTTAATTGACCGAGTAACTGAAGACAGGATTACGAGAAGTTATACCCGGGTTGGAAGTGACTGCGTCTTCCATTTCTTCATCTTCATACTTGTGGGTGGAAGTCCCGGAGGTAGCAGCACTGCAAATTTCAAGATTCAGTCGGTCATGCCTATCATGGTGGGTCGACCAAAATTCGACTCGCACTAAACCAAGAAATCAGGTCTGATTATTACCCGAAAACAGTAGGAATGGCCACTTTGATCTTGGGCAAGGCCTTCGGCGGTTTTGACGATGCAGCTTTTAGTTGTTTCGGCGCCTTTTCAGTCGGCGCTAGAGACAGTGCAGCTTTCGGTTGCTTTGGTGTCCTCTCAGTCGGCACTGGAGAAGACGTCCGAGGGCGCTTCGACGACTGTCCAGTCGGTACGGTCGCTTTGTCATGGATGCTTGCTGGGTCGTGAGCCTGCTTGGATTGTTTTTCCCTACGGGGAGGTGAGTCGACCTCTTCTTCATCACTCGAGTCATCACTCTCCTCGTACTCCTCTTCATCAGAGTGCCACTCGCCGCTCTCGCCTCCGCTCGCCTCCCCCTTCGGATCCTGCTCCTGCTCCCCATTGGGCATCGAGTACATCTCAGTAAGGGTCTGAAAGACAACAAGTGAAGCATAAATCAGTTAGTTTACAACAAGCAGTTACATGATAAATCAAGAGAACACTCGGCAGTTCAGAGTTGGACCTTGTCTGGTTGGCGCGAGTTGTCGAATGGAGGGACTCTCCTAGACCCCCTGGGGTTATCCTTGTTGCCAGTGATACCTCTCATCCACTTCTCCACCGTGTCCTCGTCGACCTCTTCCTGGCGGATTCGAGTGGAATCATCAATGCTCGAATACATCCACATCGGATGGTCTCGAGCTTGAAGCGGCTGAATACGTCGTTTAAGGAAGACCTCTAGCAGATCCATGCCAGTCACGCCGTCACGGATGAGTTGGACCACCCGCTCGACCAACACCTTCACCTGTGCCTTCTCCTCCGGGATCACTTTCAAGGCAGAGGGCTTTTCGACCCGAGCCATAGAGAAGGGTGGAAGTCCGGCCGATTGACCTGGAGTCGGCTGGTCTTTGCAATAGAACCAAGTCGACTGCCATCCTCGGACTGACTCGGGAAGGATCATGGCTGGGAAAGTGCTTTTACCTCTCATTTGAATCCCAAGACCCCCGCACATCTGGATCACGTGCGTCCTCTCATCACTCGGGTTGGCCTTCTTGATCAACTGGGAACGACACGTGAAAATGTGCTTGAAAAGGCCCCAGTGTGGCCTACAACCTAAGAAGTTCTCACACATGGACACGTAGGCAGCGAGGTACACGATGGTGTTGGGAGAAAAGTGGTGGAGTTGTGCTCCAAAGAAGTTCAAGAAGCCTCGGAAAAAAGGATGGGGAGGCAAAGAAAATCCGCGGTCAACATGGGTGGCGAGGAGAACGCACTCACCCTCCCGCAGATGCAGTTCGGTCTCGCCCTCCGAGAGCCGCGCCGATTCATGGGGAATCAGTCCTCCCTTGACCAGATCATCGATGTCGTCCTGACGAATCGTCGACCGAATCCAGTCGCCCTGGATCCAGCCGCGCGGCAGGCCGGACCTCGACGAAGATCTGCCCCGGCTGGACTTCTTCCCCTTCCCCTTCGCCGTTGCCTTCTCCGCGTGCTCCAAAGCCACTGTCTTCTCCTTCCTCATTGCAGCGGGCGAAGCTCGAATAGAGTAGTGGCGCCGGGAGCAGAGGTGGATGTGTGATACGTCTCTAGCGTATCTATAATTTTTGATTGCTCCTTGCTATATTATCTACTGTTTTGGACATTATTGGGCTTTATTATCCACTTTTATATTATTTTTGGGACTAACCTACTAACCGGAGGCCCAGCCCAGAATTGCTGTTTTTTGCCTATTTCAGAGTTTCGCAGAAAAGGAATATCAAATGGAGTCCAAACGAAATGAAACCTTTGGGACCGCGATTTTCTCACCGAACATGATCCAAGAGACTTGGACCCTACGTCAAGAAATAAAGGAGGAGGCCACGAGGTAGGGGGGCGCCTACCCCCCAGGCGCGCCCTCCACCCTTGTGGGCCCCCCGTTGCTCCACCGACGTACTCCTTCCTCCTATATATACCTACGTACCCCCAAACAATCAAAAACGGAGCCAAAACCCTAATTCCACCGCCGTAACTTCCTGTATCCACGAGATCCCATCTTGGGGCCTGTTCCGGAGCTCCGCCGGAGGGGGCATCCATCACGGAGGGCTTCTACATCAACACCATAGCCTCTCCGATGAAGTGTGAGTAGTTTACCTCAGACCTTCGGGTCCATAGTTATTAGCTAGATGGCTTATTCTCTCTTTTTGGATCTCAATACAATGTTCTCGCCCTCTCTTGTGGAGATCTATTCGATGTAATCTTCTTTTTGCGGTGTGTTTTTTGAGATCGACGAATTGTGGGTTTATGATCAAGATTATCTATGAACAATATTTGAATCTTCTCTGAATTCTTTTATGTATGATTGGTTATCTTTGCAAGTCTCTTCGAATTATCAGCTTGGTTTGGCCTACTAGATTGATCTTTCTTGCAATAGGAGAAGTGCTTAGCTTTGGGTTCAATCTTGCAGTGTCCTTTCCCAGTGATAGTAGGGGCAGCAAGGCACGTATTGTATTGTTGCCATCGAGGATAACAAGATGGGTTTTTATCATATTGCATGAATTTATCCCTCTACATCATGTCATCTTGCTTAAAGCGTTACTCTATTTTCATGAACTTAATACTCTAGATGCATGCTGGATCGCGGTCGATGAGTGGAGTAATAGTAGTAGATGCATGCAGGACTCGTTCTACTTGTCTCGGACGTGATGCCTATATACATGATCATACCTAGATATTCTCATAACTATGCTCAATTCTGTCAATTGCTCAACAGTAATTCGTTCACCCACCGTAAAATACTTATGCTCTCGAGAGAAGCCACTAGTGAAACCTATGGCCCCCGGGTCTATCTTCATCATATTAATCTTCCAATACTTAGTTATTTCTTTTGCTTTTTTACTTTGAGTTTATTTTACTTTGCATCTTTATCACAAAATACCAAAAATATTATCCTATCATATCTATCAGATCTCACTCTGGTAAGTGACCATGAAGGGATTAACAACCCCTTATCGCGTTGGTTGCGAGGAGTTATTTGTTTTGTGAAGGTACGAGGGACTCGCGCGTAGCCTCCTACTGGATTGATACCTTGGTTCTCAAAAACTGAGGGAAATACTTACGCTACTTTGCTGCATCATCCTTTCCTCTTCAAGGAAATCCAACGCAGTGCTCAAGAAGTAGCAAGAAGATTTCTGGCGCCGTTGCTGGGGAGTCTACGCAAAAGTCAACATACCAAGTACCCATCACAACCCTTATCTCCTGGATTACATTATTTGTCATTTGCCTCTTGTTTTCCTCTCCCCCACTTCACCCTTGCCGTTTTATTCGCCCTCTCTCTCTATCCTCCCTCTCTTTCTCTATTTTCCTTTTGCACTTTCTGCCGTCATGTCTGAAATTGGGGAAATTATTGTCGATATGGACAATAATAATATCTCGAAAAATTTTGACGCTCCTGCTGGAGAACCCCCTATCTTACATACAAAAAAAATTCCGTATTGGTAGTGGTAATATTATTGGAAGAGGAGCTATCCAAGATTTCTTTACTTGTGCCCGTGCTTTGCCTTCCATGGGTAGTTCTACCCTTCATAGAAGTAGTAGTGTTGCGGACGCTATTGCCATGCTTGTAGTTGAACTTGAAAGACAATTCATGCACATGCACCCTTGCATACAAAGGATTTTCCTAGAATTTTCTAATATTGAGCATTCTTCTGTTAAGCGTGCCGCTACGATCTTTTTGGCTCATGAGTTCAGATTCATAATAAAAGAGGCCAAAGAAAGCTTTGCGCATTATAGGGTGGACGCTTGCCGTCCTCCCATAGAAGCTATCCTTTTTGATCAAGAAGGAATAATGCATTTTCAATCCCTAGACTATGTTGCTTTCAATGAAAATCTTAGAAAAAGGGTTCCTACCAATGTTTTAGTTGATAGAATTTATGAACTTAATGATGATTTGGCCATTCAAAATAATGAACTAGGATATTCTCTTAATTTTAGGCTCACAAAGTTCTGTCAACAGAATATTTATAATGATGAATTGGTTGTGCAATACAAAGGGCCAAAGGAGGAACCTATACCTCCCAAGGTTGATCTTGGGGACTTTTGTCCCATAAAATTTAGCCCTTTTGATTACTTTTGCTTGCCTCAAAGAAAACTTGCTGCCGAACGTAGAGAATATGAAAAGAGTTTTAATCATCTATCTTACTATTATGGCAATACCTAGATCTATCCTTGTTTTTATACCTAGCTAGGGGCGTTAAACGATAGCGCTTGTTGGGAGGCAACCCAATTTTATTTTTATTCCTTACTTTTTGCTCCTGTTTAGTAATAAATAATTTACCTAGCCTCTATTCTGGTTGTGTTTTTTTGTGTTTAATTAGTGTTTGTGCCAAGTTGAACCGTTGGGAAGACTTGGGGAAAGTCTTGATATCTTGCTGTAAAAAACAGAAACTTTAGCGCTCACGAGAACTGCTGCCATTTCTATTTGGAAATTGCTATTTAGTTAATTATTTTTTCAGATGATTAATAGATAAATTACTCACGTCCAGCAGTTTATTTTACAATTTTTGGGGTTCCAGATCTTGCGCTAGCTACAAATTACTACAGACTGTTCTGTTTTTGACAGATTCTGTTTTTCGTGTGTTGTTTGCTTATTTTGATGAATCTATGGCTAGTAAAATAGTTTATAAACCATAGAAAAGTTGGAATACAGTAGGTTTAACACCAATATAAATAAAGAATGAGTTCATTACAGTACCTTGAAGTGGTCATTTGTTTTCTTTTGCTAACGGAGCTCACGAGATTTTCTACTTTAAGTTTTGTGTTGTGAAGTTTTCAAGTTTTGGGTAAAGATTTGATGGATTATGGAATAAGGAGTGGCAAGAGCCTAAGCTTGGGGATGCCCATGGCACCCCCAAGATAATATAAGGACACCTAAAAGCCAAAGTTTGGGGATGCCCCGGAAGGCATCCCCTTTTTCGTCTACTTCTATCGGTAACTTTACTTGGAGCTATATTTTTATTCACCACATGATATGTGTTTTGCTTGGAGCGTCTTGTATGATTTGAGTCTTTTCTTTTTAGTTTTCCACAATCATCCTTGCTGTACACACCTTTTTAGAGAGCCATACATGATTTGGAACTTGTTAGAATGCTCTATGTACTTCACTTATATCTTTCGAGTTATACAGTTTTGCTCTAGTACTTCACTTATATCTTTTAGAGCACGGTGATGGATTTGTTTTATAGAAACTATTTATCTCTCATGCTTCACTTAGATTATTTTGAGAGTATTAAATAGCATGGTAATTTTCTTAAATAATCCTAATATGCTAGGTATTCAAGAGTAAAAATTTCTTATGAGTGTTTTGAATACTAAGAGAAGTTTGATGCTTGATGATTGTTTAGAGATATGGAGGTAATAATATCAAAGTCGTGCTAGCTGAGTAGTTGTGAATTTGAGAAATGCTTGTGTTGAAGTTTGCAAGTCCCGTAGCATGCACGTATGGTAAACATTATGTAACAAATTTGAAACATGAGGTGTTCTTTGATTGTCCTCCTTATGAGTGGCGATCGGGGACGAGCGATGGTCTTTTCCTGCCAATCTATCCCCCTAGGAGCATGCACGTAGTGCTTGGTTTTTGATGACTTGTAGATTTTTGCAATAAGTATGTGAGTTCTTTATGACTAATGTTGAGTCCATGGATTATACGCACTCTCACCCTTCCATCATTGCTAGCCTCTTCGGTACCGTGCATTGCCTTCGCCGGTGCATCCAAACCCCGTGATATGATACGCTCTTTCACACATAAACCTCCTTATATCTACCTCAAAATAGCCACCATACCTACATATTATGGCATTTCCATAGCCATTCCGAGATATATTGCCATGCAACTTTCCACCATTCCGTTTATCATGACACATTCATCATTGTCATGTTGCTTAGCATGATCATGTAGTTGACATAGTATTTGTGGCAAAGCCACTGTTCATAATTCTTTCATACATGTCACTCTTGGTTCATTGCATATCCCGGTACACCGCCGGAGGCATTCATATACAGTCATCTTTTGTTCTAGCATCGAGTTGTAATCATTGAGTTGTAAATAAATAGAAGTGTGATGATCATCATTTTCTAGAGCATTGTTCCAAGTGAGGAATATATATATATATATATATATATAAGAGAGAGAGAGAGAGAGAAAGGCCATAAAAAAGAGAAGGCCCGAAAAAAGAGAGAAAAAGAGAGAAGGGACAATGCTACTATCCTTTGCCACACTTGTGCTTCAAAGTAGCACCATAATCTTCATGATAGAGAGTCTCTTGTTTTATCACTTCCATATACTAGTGGGAATTTTTCATTATAGAACTTGGCTTGTATATTCCAATCAATGGGCCTCCTCAAGTGCCCTAGGTCTTCGTGAGCAAGCAAGTTGGATGCACACCCACTTAGTTTCTTTTGTTGAGCTTTCATACATTTATAGCTCTAGTGCATCCGTTGCATGGCAATCCCTACTCCTTGCATTAACATCAATCGATGGGCATCTCCATAGTCCATTGATTAGCCTCGTTGATGTGAGACTTTCTCCTTTTTTGTCTTCTCCACATAACCCCCATCATCATATTCTATTCCACCCATAGTGCTATGTCCATGGCTCGCGCTCATATATTGCGTGAAAGTTTATAGGTTTGAGATTACTAAAGTATGAAACAATTGCTTGGCTTTTCATCGGGGTTGTGCATGATGAGAGCATTCTTGTGTGACGAAAATGGAGCATGACTAAACTATATGATTTTGTAGGGATGAACTTTCTTTGGCCATGTTATTTTGAGAAGACATAATTGCTTAGTTAGTATGCTTGAAGTATTATTATTTTTATGTCAATATGAACTTTTATCTTGAATCTTTCGGATCTGAATATTCATACCACAATTAAGAAGAATTACATTAAAATTATGTCAAGTAGCACTCCGCATCAAAATTTCTGTTTTTATCATTTACCTACTCGAGGATGAGCAGGAATTAAGCCTGGGGATGCTTGATACGTCTCCAACGTATCTATAATGTTCGATTGCTCCTTGCTATATTATCTATTGTTTTGGACATTATTGGGCTTTATTATCCACTTTTATATTATTTTTGGGACTAACCTATTAACCGGAGGCCCAGCCCAGAATTGTTGTTTTTTGCCTATTTCAGAGTTTCGCAGAAAAGAAATATCAAACGGGGTCCAAACGGAATGAAACCTTCGGGAACATGATTTTCTCACCAAACATGATCCAGGAGACTTAGACCCTACGTCAAGAAATAAAGGAGGAGGCCACGAGGTAGGGGGGCGCGCCTACCCCCCAGGCGCGCCCTCCACCCTCGTGGGCCCCCTATTGCTCCACCGACGTACTTCTTCCTCCTATATATACCTACGTACCCCCAAACGATCAGAAACGAAGCCAAAACCCTAATTCCACCGCTGTAACTTTCTGTATCCATGAGATCCCATCTTGGGGCCTGTTCCGGAGCTCCGCCGGAGGGGGCATCCATCACGGAGGGCTTCTACATCAACACCATAGCCTCTCCGATGAAGTGTGAGTAGTTTACCTCAGACCTTCGGGTCCATAGTTATTAGCTAGATGGCTTCTTCTCTCTTTTTGGATCACAATACAATGTTCTCCCCCTCTCTTGTGGAGATCTATTCGATGTAATCTTCTTTTTGCGGTGTGTTTGTTGAGACCGATGAATTGTGGGTTTATGATCAAGATTATCTATGAAAAATATTTGAATCTTCTCTGAATTCTTTTATGTATGATTGGTTATCTTTGCAAGTCTCTTCGAAATATCAGTTTGGTTTGGCCTACTAGATTGATCTTTCTTGCAATGGTAGAAGTGCTTAGCTTTGGGTTCAATCTTGAGGTGTCCTTTCCCAGTGACAGTAGGGGCAGCGATGCACGTATTGTATTGTTGCCATCGAGGATAACAAGATGGGTTTTTTTATCATATTGCATGAATTTATCCCTCTACATCATGTCATCTTGCTTAAAGCGTTACTCTGTTTTCATGAACTTAATACTCTAGATGCATACTAGATAGCGGTCGATGAGTGGAGTAATAGTAGTAGATGCAGGCAGGAGTCGGTCTACTTGTCTCGGACGTGATGCCTATATACATGATCATACCTAGATATTCTCATAACTATGCTCAATTCTGTCAATTGATCAATAGCAATTCGTTCACCCACCGTAAAATACTTATGCTCTCGAGAGAAGCCACTAGTGAAACCTATGGCCCCCGGGTCTATCTTCATCATATTAAGCTTCCAATACTTAGTTATTTCTTTTGCTTTTTTACTTTGCATCTTTATCAATAAAATACCAAAAATAGTATCCTATCATATCTATCATATCTCACTCTCGTAAGTGACCATGAAGGGATTGACAACCCCTTATCGCGTTGGTTGCGAGGAGTTATTTGTTTTGTGCAGGTACGAGGGACTCGCACGTAGCCTCCTACTGGATTGATACCTTGGTTCTCAAAAACTGAGGGAAATACTTACGCTATTTTGCTGCATCATCCTTTCCTCTTCAAGGAAATCCAACGCAGTGCTCAAGAGGTAGCAAGAAGATTTCTGGCGCCGTTGCCGGGGAGTCTACGCAAAAGTCAACATACCAAGTACCCATCACAACCCTTATCTCTCGCATTACATTACTTGTCATTTGCCTCTCGTTTTCCTCTTCCCCACTTCACCCTTGTCGTTTTATTCGCCCTCTCTCTCTCTATCCTCCCTCTCTTTCTCTATTTGCCTTTTACACTTTCTGCCGTCATGTCTGAAATTGGGGAAGTTATTGTCGATATGGACAATAATAATATCTTGAAAAATTCTGACGCTCTTGCTGAAGAACCCCCTATCTTACATACAAAAAATTACGTATTGGTAGTGGTAATATTATTGGAAGAGGAGTTAACCAAGATTGCTTTACTTGTTCCGGTGCATTGCCTTCTATGGGTAGTTCTATCCTTCATAGAACTAATAGTCTTGCGGACGCTATTGCCATGCTTGTAGTTGAACTTGAAAGACAATTCATGCACATGCACCCTTGCATACAAAGGATTTTCCTAGAATTTTCTAATATTGAGCATTCTTCTGTTAAGCGTGCCGCTACGATCTTTTTGGCTCATGGGTTCAGATTCATAATAAAAGAGGCCAAAGAAAGCTTTGCGCATTATAGGGTGGACGCTTGCCGTCCTCCCATAGAAGCTATCCTTTTTGATCAAGAAGAAATAATGCGTTTTTAATCCCTAGACTATGTTGCTTTCAATGAAAATCTTAGAAAAAGGGTTCCTACCAATGTTTTAGTTGATAGAATTTCTGAACTTAATGATGATTTAGCCATTCTAAATAATGAACTAGGATATTCTCTTGAGTTTAGGCTCACAAAGTTCTATCAAAAGAATATTTATAATGATGAATTGGTTGTGCAATACAAAGGGCCAAAGGAGGAACCTATACCTCCCAAGGTTGGTCTTGGGGACTTTTGTCCCATTAATTTTAGCCCTTTTGATTACTTTTTCTTGCCTCAAAGAAAACTTGCTGCCGAACGTAGAGAATATGAAAAGAGTTTTAATCATCTATCTTACTATTATGGCAATACCTAGATCTATCCTTGCTTTTTATGCCTAGCTAGGGGCGTTAAACGATAGCGCTTGTTGGGAGGCAACCAATTTTATTTTTATTCCTTGATTTTTGCTCCTATTTAGTAATAAATAATTTACCTAGCCTCTGTTTTGGTTGTGTTTTTTTGTGTTTAATTAGTGTTTGTGCCAAGTAGAACCGTTGGGAAGACTTGGGGAAAGTCTTGATATCTTGCTGCAAAAAACAGAAACTTTAGCGCTCACGAGAACTGCTGCCATTTTCATTTGGAAAGTGCTATTTAGTTAATTATTTTTTGCAGATAATTAATAGATAAATTCCCCACGTCCAGAAATTTATTTTACAATTTTTGGGGTTCCAGATCTTGTGCTAGCTACAGATTACTACAGACTGTTCTGTTTTTGACAGATTCTGTTTTTCGTGTGTTGTTTGCTTATTTTGATGAATCTATGGCTAGTAAAATAGTTTATAAACCATAGAGAAGTTGGAATACAGTAGGTTTAACACCAATATAAATAAAGAATGAGTTCATTACAGTACCTTGAAGTGGTCTTTTGTTTTCTTTCGCTAACGGAGCTCATGAGATTTTCTACTTTAAGTTTTGTGTTGTGATGTTTTCAAGTTTTGGGTAAAGATTTGATGGATTATGGAATAAGGAGTGGCAAGAGCCTAAGCTTGGGGATGCCCATGGCACCCCCAAGATAATCTAAGGACACCTAAAAGCCAAAGCTTGGGGATGCCCTGGAAGGCATCCCCTCTTTCGTCTACTTCTATCGGTAACTTTACTTGGAGCTATATTTTTATTCACCAACATGATATGTGTTTTGCTTGGAGCGTCTTGTATGATTTGAGTCTTTGCTTTTTAGTTTACCACAATCATCCTTTCTGTACACACCTTTTGAGAGAGCCATGCATGATTTGGAACTTGTTAGAATACTCTATGTACTTCACTTATATCTTTTGAGTTATATAGTTTTGCTCTAGTACTTCACTTATATCTTTTAGAGCACGGTGGTGGATTTTTTTATAGAAAATATTGATCTCTCGTGCTTTACTTAGATTATTTTGAGAGTCTTAAATAGCATGGTAATTTTCTTAAGTAATCCTAATATGCTAGGTATTCAAGAGTAAAAATTTCCTTATGAGTGTTTTGAATACTAAGAGAAGTTTGATGCTTGATGATTGTTTAGAGATATGGAGGTAATAATATCAAAGTCGTGCTAGTTGAGTAGTTGTGAATTTGAGAAATGCTTGTGTTGAAGTTTGCAAGTCCCGTAGCATTCACGTATGGTAAACGTTATGTAACAAATTTGAAACATGAGGTGTTCTTTGATTGTCCTCCTTATGAGTGGCGGTCGGGGACGAGCGATGGTCTTTTCCTACCAATCTATCCCCTAGGAGCATGCGCGTAGTGCTTGGCTTTTGATGACTTGTAGATTTTTGCAATAAATATGTGAGTTCTTTATGACTAATGTTGAGTCCATGGATTATACGCACTCCTCACCCTTCCATCATTGCTAGCCTCTTCGGTACCGCGCATTGCCCTTTCTCACATTGAGAGTTGGTGCAAACTTCGCCGGTGCATCCAAACCCCGTGATATGATATGCTCTTTCACACATAAACCCTCCTTATATCTTCCTCCAAACAACCACCATACCTACATATTATGGCATTTCCATAGCCATTCCGAGATATATTGCCATGCAACTTTCCACCATTCCGTTTATCATGACACATTCATCATTGTCATGTTGCTTAGCATGATCATGTAGTTGACATAGTATTTGTGGCAAAGCCACTATTCATAATTCTTTCATACATGTCACTCTTGGTTCATTGCATATCACGGTACAACGCCGGAGGCATTCATGTAGAGTCATCTTTTGTTCTAGCATCGAGTTGTAATAATTGAGTTGTAAATAAATAGAAGTGTGATGATCATCATTTTCTAGAGCATTGTCCCAAGTGAGGAATATATATATATATATATATATATATATATATAAGAGAGAGAGAGAGAAAGGCCATAAAAAAGAGAAGGCCCGAAAAAAAGAGAAAAAGAGGGAAGGGACAATGCTACTATCCTTTGCCACACTTGTGCTTCAAAGTAGCACCATAATCTTCATGATAGAGAGTCTCTTGTTTTATCATTTTCATATACTAGTGGGAATTTTTCATTATAGAACTTGGCTTGTATATTCCAATCAATGGGCCTCCTCAAGTGTCCTAGGTCTTCGTGAGCAAGCAAGTTGGATGCACACCCACTTAGTTTCTTTTGTTGAGCTTTCATACATTTATAGCTCTAGTGCATCCGTTGCATGGCAATCTCTACTCCTTGCATTAACATCAATCGATGGGCATCTCCATAGCCCATTGATTAGCCTCGTTGATGTGAGACTTTCTCCTTTTTTTGTCTTCTCCACATAACCCCCATCATCATATTCTATTCCACCCATAGTGCTATGTCCATGGCTCGCGCTCATATATTGCGTGAAAGTTTATAGGTTTGAGATTACTAAAGTATGAAACAATTGCTTGGCTTGTCATCGGGGTTGTGCATGATGAGAGCATTCTTGTGTGACGAAAATGGAGCATGACTAAACTATATGATTTTGTAGGGATGAACTTTCTTTGGCCATGTTATTTTGAGAAGACATAATTGCTTAGTTAGTATGCTTGAAGTATTATTATTTTTATGTCAATACGAACTTTTATCTTGAATCTTTCGGATCTGAATATTCATACCACAATTAAGAAGAATTACATTAAAATTATGTCAAGTAGCACTCCGCATCAAAATTTCTGTTTTTATCATTTACCTACTCGAGGACGAGCATGAATTAAGCTTGGGGATGCTTGATACGTCTCCAACGTATCTATAATGTTTGATTGCTCCTTGCTATATTATCTACTGTTTTGGACATTATTGGGCTTTATTATCCACTTTTATATTATTTTTGGGACTAACCTATTAACCGGAGGCCCAGCCCAGAATTGTTGTTTTTTGCCTATTTCAGAGTTTCGCAGAAAAGGAATATCAAACGGAGTCCAAACGGAATGAAACCTTCGGGAACATGATTTTCTCACCAAACATGATCCAGGAGACTTGGACCCTACGTCAAGAAATAAAGGAGGAGGCCACGAGGTAGGGGGGCGCGCCTACGCCCCCAGGCGCGCCCTCCACCCTCGTGGGCCCCCTGTTGCTCCACCGACGTACTTCTTCCTCCTATATATACCTACGTACCCCCAAACGATCAGAAACGAAGCCAAAACCCTAATTCCACCGCCGTAACTTTCTGTATCCACGAGATCCCATCTTGGGGCCTATTCCGGAGCTCCGTCGGAGGGGGCATCCATCACGGAGGGCTTCTACATCAACACCATAGCCTCTCCGATGAAGTGTGAGTAGTTTACCTCAGACTTTCGGGTCCATAGTTATTAGCTAGATGGCTTCTTCTCTCTTTTTGGATCTCAATACAATGTTCCCCCCTCTCTTGTGGGGATCTATTCAATGTAATCTTCTTTTTGCGGTGTGTTTGTTGAGACCGATGAATTGTGGGTTTATGATCAAGATTATCTATGAACAATATTTGAATCTTCTCTGAATTCTTTTATGTATGATTGGTTTTCTTTGCAAGTCTCTTCGAATTATGAGTTTGGTTTGGCCTACTAGATTGATCTTTCTTACAATGGGAGAAGTGCTTAGCTTTGGGTTCAATCTTGCGGTGTCCTTTCCCAGTGACAGTAGGGGCAGCGATGCACGTATTGTATTGTTGCCATCGAGGATAACAAGATGGGGTTTTTTATCATATTGCATGAATTTATCCCTCTACATCATGTCATCTTGCTTAAAGCGTTACTCTATTTTCATGAACTTAATACTCTAGATGCATGCTGGATAGCGGTCGATGAGTGGAGTAATAGTAGTAGATGCAGGCAGGAGTCAGTCTACTTGTCTCGGACGTGATGCCTATATACATGATCATACCTAGATATTCTCATAACTATGCTCAATTCTGTCAATTGCTCAATAGTAATTCGTTCACCCACCGTAAAATACTTATGCTCTCGAGAGAAGCCACTAGTAAAACCTATGGCCCCCGGGTCTATCTTCATCATATTAATCTTCCAATACTTAGTTATTTCTTTTGCTTTTTTACATTGCTTTTATTTTACTTTGCATCTTTATCACAAAAATAACAAAAATATTATCCTATCATATCTATCAGATCTCACTCTCGTAAGTGATCGTGAAGGGATTGACAACCCCTTATCGCATTGGTTGCGAGGAGTTATTTGTTTTGTCCAGGTACGAGGGACTCGCGCATAGCCTCCTACTGGATTGATACCTTGGTTCTCAAAAACTGAGGGAAATACTTACGCTACTTTGCTGCATTATCCTTTCCTCTTCAAGGAAATCCAACGCATTGCTCAAGAGGTAGCAATGTGGCGGAGAAAGCGGGGGAGAAAGAAGAAGAATGGGAACGCACTATGCAAAAAACCCCAATCCGGCACCTTATATGAGGCCGTTTCCGAGTGGCTGACCTGTGGGTCTGGACGATCCTATCAAATCCCGCAACAGTCGCGCACGAGATACGTTGCGAAAAAGGTGGCGCGGTGATCGAGGCGGCCCTGCCTAATCCCATCCAATTACTGCGGCCTCCTCCGCCCCGCGCACTTCCCCAAGATTCAAATCCCA
Organism: Triticum urartu; assembly: GCF_056163025.1. Taxonomy (NCBI): domain Eukaryota; kingdom Viridiplantae; phylum Streptophyta; class Magnoliopsida; order Poales; family Poaceae; genus Triticum; species Triticum urartu. The sequence goes on along the minus strand of NC_141875.1, from coordinate 104,863,091 downwards.
CAATATCCGCGAGCAGCAGAGCAACCTGTTAGACGGAACATTTTTCTCATATCAGTACTCGAAGCATCACAATAAAAGTTCACTCGACATAACCAAGAATGGATCAAGGCGACTGAAAAAGAAGTTGAAGTCATCATGATTGCTCATTTGGTCCCAATAAGACGCTTCTGAAGTGCGAAAATTGAATCAGAGGTGTTCTCAACTCCTTCTCCACTCAAACCCTGAACCATTCGGGGGCTAATGATGAAGCTATGTACCTAGGGTAGGGTCATATGCCTCACCTGAAGGAAATATGCCCTAGAGGCAATAATAAAGTTATTATTTATTTCCTTATATCATGATAAATGTTTATTATTCATGCTAGAATTGTATTAACCGGAAACATAATACATGTGTGAATACATAGACAAACAGAGTGTCACTAGTATGCCTCTACTTGACTAGCTCGTTAATCGAAGATGGTTATGTTTCCTAACCATAAACAAAAGAGTTTTTATTTGATTAACGGGATCACATCATTAGGTGAATGATCTGATTGACATGACCCATTCCATTAGCTTAGCACCCGATCGTTTAGTATGTTGCTATTGCTTTCTTCATGACTTATACATGTTCCTATGACTATGAGATTATGCAACTCCCGTTTGCCGGAGGAACACTTTGTGTGCTACCAAACGTCACAACATAACTGGGTGATTATAAAGGTTCTCTACAGGTGTCTCCAAAGGTACATGCTGGGTTGGCGTATTTCGAGATTAGGATTTGTCACTCCGATTGTCGGAGAGGTATCTCTGGGCCCTCTCGGTAATGCACATCACATAAGCCTTGCAAGCATTGCAACTAATGAGTTAGTTGTGAGATGATGTATTATGGAACGAGTAAAGAGACTTGCCGATAACGAGATTGAACTAGGTATTGAGATACCGACGATCGAATCTTGGGCAAGTAACATACCGATGACAAAGGGAACAACGTATGTTGTTATGCGGTCTGACCAATAAAGATCTTCGTAGAATATGTAGGGGCCAATATGGGCATCCAGGTCCCGCTATTGGTTATTGACCGGAGACGTGTCTCGGTCATGTCTACATTGTTCTCGAACCGTAGGGTCCGCACGCTTAAGGTTTCGATGACAGTTATATAATGAGTTTATGAGTTTTGATGTACCGAAGGAGTTCGGAGTCCCGGATGAGATCGGGGACATGACGAGGAGTCTCAAAATGGTCGAGACGTAAAGATCGATATATTGGACGACTATATTCGGACATCGGAAAGGTTCCGAGTGGTTCGGGTATTTTTCAGAGTACCGGGGAGTTACGGGAATACGGGGGAGAAGTATTGGGCCTTATTGGGCCATACGGGAAAGAGGCTGCCTAGGGCAGGCCGCGCGCCCCCTCAAGGCCTAGTCCGAATTGGACTAGGGGGAGGGGCTGCGCCCCCTCCTTCCTTCCCTTCTCCCTTCCCCTTCCTTGTCTCCTACTCCTACTACATGGAAGGACTCCTAGTTGGACTAGGAAAGGGGGAATCCTACTCCCGGTGGGAGTAGGACTCCCCTAGGGCGCGCCATAGAGAGGGCCGGCCCTCCCCTCCTCCACTCCTTTATATACGGGGGCAGGGGGCACCCCATAGACACACAAGTTGATCTTCGTGATCATTCCTTAGCCGTGTGCGGTGCCCCCCTCCACGATATTACACCTCGGTCATATTGTAGCGGTGCTTAGGCGAAGCCCTGCGACGGTTGAACATCAAGATCGTCACCATGCCGTCGTGCTGACGGAACTCTTCCCCGAAGCTTTGCTGGATCGGAGCCCAAGGAGCGTCATCGAGCTGAACGTGTGCCAAGAACTCGGAGGTGCCGGAGTAACGGTGCTTGGATCGGTTGAACCGGGAAGACGTACGACTACTTCATCTACGTTGCGTCAACGCTTTCGCTTCGGTCTACGAGGGTACGTAGACAACACTCTCCCCTCTCGTTGCTATGCATCACCATGATCTTGCGTGTGCGTAGGAATTTTTTTGAAATTACTACGGAACCCACAATGGCATCCGAGCCTAGATTTTATGTGTTGATGTTATATGCACGAGTAGAACACAAGTGAGTTGTGGGCGATATAAGTCATACTGCTTACCAGCATGTCATACTTTGGTTCGGCGGTATTGTTGGACGAAGCGGCCCGGACCGACATTATGCGTACGCTTACGCGAGACAGGTTCTCCCGACGTGCTTTGCACAAAGGTGGCTAGCGGGCGACAGTTTCTCCAACTTTAGTTGAACCGAGTGTGGCTACGTCCGGTCCTTGCGAAGGTTAAAACAGTACCAACTTGACAAACTATCGTTGTGGTTTTGATGCGTAGGTAAGATTGGTTCTTGCTTAAGCCCGTAGCAGCCACGTAAAACTTGCAACAACAAAGTAGAGGACGTCTAACTTGTTTTTGCAGGGCATGTTGTGATGTGATATGGTCAAGACATGATGCTAAATTTTATTGTATGAGATGATCATGTTTTGTAACCGAGTTATCGGCAACTGGCAGGAGCCATATGGTTGTCGCTTTATTGTATGCAATGCAATCGCGCTGTAATGCTTTACTTTATCACTAAGCGGTAGCGATAGTCGTGGAAGCATAAGATTTGCGAGACGACAACGATGCTACGATGAAGATCAAGGTGTCGCGCCGGTAATGATGGTGATCACGACGATGCTTCGAAGATGGAGATCACAAGCACAAGATGATGATGGCCATATCATATCACTTATATTGATTGCATGTGATGTTTATCTTTTATGCATCTTATCTTGCTTTGATTGACGGTAGCATTATAAGATGATCTCTCACTAATTATCAAGAAGTGTTCTCCCTGAGTATGCACCGTTGAGAAAGTTCTTCGTGCTGAGACACCACGTGATGATCGGGTGTGATAGGCTCTACGTTCAAATACAACGGGTGCAAAACAGTTGCACACGCGGAATACTCAGGTTATACTTGACGAGCCAAGCATATACAGATATGGCCTCGGAACACGGAGACCGAAAGGTCGAGCGTGAATCATATAGCAGATATGATCAACATAACGATATTCACCAATGAAACTACTCCATCTCACGTGATGATCGGACATGGTTTAGTTGATTTGGATCACGTAATCACTTAGAGGATTAGAGGGATGTCTATCTAAGTGGGAGTTCTTAAGTAATATGATTAATTGAACTTAAATTTATCATGAAACTTAGTCCTGGTAGTATTTTGCAAATTATGTTGTAGATCAATAGCTCGCGTTGTTGCTTCCATGTGTTTATTTTGATATGTTCCTAGAGAAAATTGTGTTGAAAGATGTTAGTAGCAATGATGCAGATTGGATCCGTGATCTGAGGTTTATCCTCATTGCTGCATAGAATAATTATGTCCTTGATGCACCGCTAGGTGATGGACCTATTGCAGGAGCAGATGCAGACGTTATGAACGTTTGGCTAGCTCAATATGATGACTACTTGATAGTTTAGTGCACCATGCTTAATGGCTTAGAATCGGGACTTCAAAGACGTTTTGAACGTCATGGAGCATATGAGATGTTCCAGGAGTTGAAGTTAATATTTCAAGCAAATACCCTAGTTGAGAGATATGAAGTCTTCAACAAGTTCTATAGCTAAAAGATGGAGGAGAATCGCTCAACTAGTGAGCATGTGCTCAGATTGTCTGAGTACTACAATCGCTTGAATCAAATGGGAGTTAATCTTCCAAATAAGATAGTGATTGACAGAATTCTCTAGTCACCACCACCAAGTTAGTAGAACTTCGTGATGAACTATGATATGCAAGGGATAACGGAAACGATTCCCAAGCTCTTCGTAATGCGGAAATTGGCGAAGGTAGAAATCGAGAAAAACATCAAGTGTTGATGGTAGACAAGACCACTAGTTTCAAGAAAAGGGCAGAGGGAAGAAGGGGAACTTCAAGAAGAACAGCACGCAAGTTGCTGCTCAAGTGAAGAAACCCAAGTCTGGTCCTAAGCCTGAGACTAAGTGCTTCTACTGCAAAGGGACTGGTCACTGGAAGCGGAACTACCCCAAGTGATTGGTGGATAAGAAGGATGGCAAAGTGAACATAAGTATATTTGATATACATGTTATTGATGTGTACTTTACTAGTGTTTATAGGAACCCCTTAGTATTTGATACTAGTTCAGTTGCTAAGATTAGTAACTCGAAACGGGAGTTGCAGAATAAATAGAGACTAGTTAAGGGTGAAGTGACGATGTGTGTTGGAAGTGGTTCCAAGATTGATATGATCATCATCGCAGACTCCCTGTACTTTCGCGATTAGTGTTGAACCTAAATAAGTGTTATTTGGTGTTTGCGTTGAGCATGAATATGATTTGATCATGTTTATTGCAATACGGTTATTCATTTAAGTCAGAGAACAATTGTTGTTCTGTTTACATGAATAAAACCTTCTATGGTCATACACACCAACGAAAATGGTTTGTTGGATCTCGATTGTAGTGATACACATATTCATAATATTGAAGCCAAAAGATGCAAAGTTAATAATGATAGTGCAACTTATTTGTAGCACTGCTGTTTAGGTCATATTGGTGTAAAGCGCATGAATAAACTCCATGCTGATGGGATTTTTGGAATCACTTGATTATGAATCACTTGATGCTTGCGTACCATGCCTCATGGGCAAGATGACTAAGACTCCGTTCTCCGGAGCGAGCAACTGACTTATTGGAAATAATACATACTGATGTATGCGGTCCGATGAGTGTTAAAGCTCACGGCAAGTATCGTTATTTTCTGAACTTCACAGATGATTTGAGCAGATATGGGTATATCTACTTGATGGAACATAAGTCTGAAACATTTGAAAATTTCAAAGAATTTCAGAGCGAAGTGGAAAATCATCGTGACAAGAAAATAAAGTTTCTATGATCTGATCGCGGAGACAAATATTTGAGTTACGAGTTTGGCCTTCAGTTAAAAACAATGTGAAATAGTTTCACTACTCACGCCACCTGGAACACCACAGCATAATGGTGTGTTCGAACGTCATAACCGTACTTTATTAGATATGGTGCGAACTATGATGTCTCTTACCAATCTACCACTATCATTTTGGGATTATGCATTAGAGACAACTGCATTCACGTTAAATAGGGCACCATCTAAATCCGTTGAAACGACACCGTATGAACTATGGTTTGGCAAGAAACCTAAGCTGTCGTTTCTTAAAGTTTGAGGTTGCAATGCTTATGTGAAAAAGTTTCAACCTGATAAGCTCAAACCCAAATCGGAGAAGTGCGTCTTCATAGGATACCCAAAAGAAAATGTTGGGTACACCTTCTATCACAGATCCGAAGGCAAGATATTCGTTGCTGAGTATGGATCCTTTCTAGAGAAGGAGTTTCTCTCGAAAGAAGTGAGTGGAGGAAAGTAGAACTTGACGAGGTAACTGTACCTACTCCCTTATTGGAAAGTAGTACATCACAAAAACCTGTTTCTACGACACCTACTCCAATTAGTGAGGAAGCTAATGATAATGATCATGAAACTTCAGAACAAGATACTACTGAACCTCGTAGATCAACCAGAGTGAGATCCGCGCCAGAGTGGTATGGTAATCCTGTTCTGAAAGTCATGCTACTAGATCATGATGAACCTACGAACTATGAAGAAGCGATGGTGAGCCCAGATTCCGCGAAATGGCTTGAAGCCATGAAATCTGAGATATGATCCATGTATGAGAACAAAGTATGGACTTTGATGGATTTGCCCGATGATCGGCAAGCCATAGAAAATAAATGGATCTTCAAGAGGAAGACGGACGCTGATAGTAGTGTTACTATCTACAAAGCTCGACTTGTCGCAAAAGGTTTTCGGCAAGTTCAAGGGATTGACTACGATGAGACCTTCTCACCCGTAGCGATGCTTAAGTCTGTCCGAATCATGTTAGCAATTGCCGCATTTTATGAAATCCAGCAATTGGATGTCAAAACTACATTCCTGAATGGATTTATGGAAGAAGAGTTGTATATGATGCAGCCGGAAGGTTTTGTCGATCCAAAAGGAGCTAACAAAGTGTGCAAGCTCCAGCGATCCATTCATGGACTGGTGCAAGCCTCTCGGAGTTGGAATAAACGCTTTGATAGTATGATCAAAGCATATAGTTTTATACAGACTTGCGGTGAAGCCTGTATTTACAAGAAAGTGAGTGGGAGCACTACAGAATTTCTGATAAGTATATGTGAATGACATATTGTTGATCGGAAATAATGTAGAATTATTCTGCAAAGCATAAAGGAGTGTTTTTAAAGAAGTTTTTCAAAGAAAGACCTCGGTGAAGCTGCTTACATATTAAGCATCAAAATCTATAGAGATAGATCAAGACGCTTGATAAGTTTTTTCAATGAGTACATACTTTGACAATATTTTGAAGTAGTTCAAAAATGGAACAGTCAAAGAAAGAGTTCTTGGCTGTGTTACAAGGTATGAAATTGAGTAAGACTCAAAAGCCCGACCACGGCAGAAGATAGAAAGAGGATGAAAGTTATTCCCTATGCCTCAGCCATATGTTCTATAAAGTATGCCATGATGTGTACCAGATCTATTGTATACCCTACACTGTGTTAAGCAAGGGAGTACAATAGTGATCTAAGAGTAGATCACTGGACATTGGTCAAAATTATCCTTAGTGGAATAAGGAAATATTTCTCGATTATGGAGGTGACAAAAGGTTCGTCGTAAAAGGTTACGTCGATGCAAGTTTTGACACATATCTGGATGACTCTAAGTCTCGATCTAGATACATATTGAAAGTGGGAGCAATTAGCTAGAGTAGCTCCGTGCAGAGCATTGTAGACATAGAATTCGCAAAATACTTACGGATCTGTATGTGACAGACCCGTTGACTGAGATTATCTCACAAGCAAAACATGATCACACCTTAGTATTCTTTGGGTGTTAATCACATAAATGATGTGAACTAGATTATTGAATCTAGTAAACCCTTTGGGTATAGGTCACATGACGATGTGAACTATAGGTGTTAATCACATGGTGATGTGAACTCTTAGTGTTGAATCACATGGCGATGTGAACTAGATTATTGACTCTAGTGCAAGTGGGAGACTGAAGGAAATATGCCCTAGAGGCAATAATAAAGTTATTATTTATTTCCTTATATCATGATAAATGTTTATTATTCATGCTAGAATTGTATTAACCGGAAACATAATACATGTGTGAATACATAGACAAACAGAGTGTCACTAGTATGCCTCTACTTGACTAGCTCGTTAATCGAAGATGGTTATGTTTCCTAACCATAAACAAAAGAGTTGTTATTTGATTAACGGGATCACATCATTAGGTGAATGATCTGATTGACATGACCCATTCCATTAGCTTAGCACCCGATCGTTTAGTATGTTGCTATTGCTTTCTTCATGACTTATACATGTTCCTATGACTATGAGATTATGCAACTCCCTTTTACCGTAGGAACACTTTGTGTGCTACCAAACGTCACAACGTAACTGGGTGATTATAAAGGTGCTCTACAGGTGTCTCCAAAGGTACATGTTGGGTTGGCGTATTTCGAGATTAGGATTTGTCACTCCGTTGTCGGAGAGGTATCTCTGGGCCCTCTCGGTAATGCACATCACATAAGCCTTGCACGCATTGCAACTAATGAGTTAGTTGTGAGATGATGTATTACGGAATGAGTAAAGAGACTTGCCGATAACGAGATTGAACTAGGTATTGAGATACCGACGATCGAATCTCGGGCAAGTAACATACCGATGACAAAGGGAACAACGTATGTTGTTATGCGGTCTGACCGATAAAGATCTTCGTAGAATATGTAGGAGCCAATATGGGCATCCAGGTCCCGCTATTGGTTATTGACCGGAGACGTGTCTCGGTCATGTCTACATTGTTCTCGAACCGTAGGGTCCGCACGCTTAAGGTTTCGATGACAGTTATATAATGAGTTTATGAGTTTTGATGTACCGAAGGAGTTCGGAGTCCCGGATGAGATCGGGGACATGACGAGGAGTCTCAAAATGGTCGAGACGTAAAGATCGATATATTGGACGACTATATTCGGACATCGGAAAGGTTCCGAGTGGTTCGGGTATTTTTCAGAGTACCGGGGAGTTACGGGAATACGGGGGAGAAGTATTGGGCCTTATTGGGCCATACGGGAAAGAGGCTGCCTAGGGCAGGCCGCGCGCCCCCCCAAGGCCTAGTCCGAATTGGACTAGGGGGAGGGGCTGCGCCCCCTCCTTCCTTCCCTTCTCCCTTCCCCTTCCTTGTCTCCTACTCCTACTACATGGAAGGACTCCTAGTTGGACTAGGAAAGGGGGAATCCTACTCCCGGTGGGAGTAGGACTCCCCTAGGGCGCGCCATAGAGAGGGCCGGCCCTCCCCTCCTCCACTCCTTTATATACGGGGGCAGGGGCACCCCATAGACACACAAGTTGATCTTCGTGATCGTTCCTTAGCCGTGTGCGGTGCCCCCCTCCACGATATTACACCTCGGTTATATTGTAGCGGTGCTTAGGCGAAGCCCTGCGACGGTTGAACATCAAGATCGTCACCATGCCGTCGTGCTGACGGAACTCTTCCCCGAAGCTTTGCTGGATCGGAGCCCAGGGAGCGTCATCGAGCTGAACGTGTGCCAAGAACTCGGAGGTGCCGGAGTAACGGTGCTTGGATCGGTTGAACCGGGAAGACGTACGACTACTTCCTCTATGTTGCGTCAACGCTTCCGCTTCGGTCTACGAGGGTACGTAGACAACACTCTCCCCTCTCGTTGCTATGCATCACCATGATCTTGCCTGTGCGTAGGAATTTTTTTGAAATTACTACAAAACCCAACATGACCTAGACACCCTCCCCTAGGACACCATCTTAAAACGAGAAGCATTCAAAGGATAGTATCATCCACTCGACTACAAGGAATTCCACTCGGAAGATTCAAAGTCACTCGACCACAACAGTTATCACTTGACAGACAGAAGACCTAAAGTCACTCTACACGACAACGGTCGGACGTTTACTTCGTAGACTTAATAGGCATTTATGTCACTTAATTGCTAGCGTTACCAGTAACGCCCCCTCTTGATGTACCTTACACCCCTTGTAACGTGGGCTGGCTGGGGTCCTGGCGCACTCTATATAAGCCACCCCCTCCACTGGCACAAGGGTTGGCACATCCTGTAAACACACGCATACAAATCCAGTCGACCGCCTCTGGGCACCGAGACGTAAGGCTGTTACTTCCTCCGCGAAGGGCCTAAACTCGTAAAACTCGTGTGTACAACTTCGCCATAGCTAGGATCTTGCCTCCTCATACCTATCCCCCATTCTACTGTCAGTCTTAGATCCACGACACCCGGTACTCTGAAACTCATCCGAAACGATCCGAACCATTCCGGTGTCTGAGTGTAACCTTCCAATATATGAATCTTTATGTATCGACCATTTCGAGACTCCTCGTCATGTCTGTGATCTCATTCGGGACTCCGAACAACCTTCGGTCATCAAATCACATAACTCATAATACAAATCGTCATCGAACGTTAAGCGTGCGGACCCTACGGGTTCGAGAACTATGTAGACATGACCGAAACACATCTCCGGTCAATAACCAATAGCGGAACCTGGATGCTCATATTGGCTCCTACATATTCTACGAAGATCTTTATCGGCCAAACCGCATAACAACATACGTTGTTCCCTTTGTCATCGATATGTTACTTGCCCGAGATTCGATCGTCGGTATTATCATACCTAGTTCAATCTCATTACCGGCAAGTCTCTTTACTCGTTCCGCAATGCATCATCCTATAACTAACTCATTAGTCATATTGCTTGCAAGGCTCATAGTGATGTGCATTACCGAGAGGGCCCGGAGATACCTCTCCGACATTCGGAGTGAAAAATCCTAATCTCGATCTATGCCAACTCAACAAACACCATTGGAGATACCTGTAGAGCATCTTTATAATCACCCAGTTACGTTGTGACGTTTGATAGCACACTAAGGGCTTCTTTGATTCAAAGGATTCTCAAAGGAATTTTGGAGGATTCTAATCCTTAGGAATTTTTCCTATCTTGGTTGTTTGATTTGAAGAATTGTAAACCATAGGAATTTTTCCATAGGATTCATTTACATTAGATTTCATAGGAAACATCCCATCCACTCAAACTTGTTTGAAAGAATCCTGCATTTTTTCTATGCACAATCAAACACTCGTACAATCCTATAGGATTCAAGACGACATTCCACTCTAATCCCATGTTTTTCCTATTCCCGCGTTTTGGAAATCCTACGAATCAAAGAGGCCCTAAGTGTTTCTCTGGTATTCGGGAGTTGCATAATTTCATAGTCATAGGAACATGCATAAGTCATGAAGAAAGAAATAGCAATAAACTAAACGATCATAGTGCTGAGCTAACGGATGAGTCTTGTCCATCACATCATTCTCTAATGATGTGATCCCGTTCATCAAATGACAACACATGTCTATGACTAGAAAACTTAACCATCTTTGATTAATGAGCTAGTCAAGTAGAGGCAAACTAGGGACACTCTGTTTGTCTATGTATTCACACATATACTAAGTTTCCAGTTAATACAATTGTAGCATGAATAATAAACATTTATCATAAGGAAATATAAATAACAACTTTATTATTGCCTCTAGGGAATATTTCCTTCAGTAGGGCACCGGACGGGTGACGTGTCGTTTGAGCTTTTTTATGGAGGTGCCCTGCTCCTCCAAAGGTGTGTGTGTGTTTGCTTGGAGGGTAGCGACAAACTGTCTTTCCACTTGGACAAATAAACATTCTCGTAATCTTGAAATGTCTAACCTTTGCCCTGTGGGTGCACCACCAAATCAGAGGACACTTTCCGTGCTCTCTATAGATGCCCCCTCCGAGCGGTCTCCCTATGGCAGTCAATGGCGAAGCAGTGGAACATCCCAGACGTCCGGCGGCTAGTGCACATAAGACTGGAGTGGCTTCTCCATGTGCTCGCTGACCTGCCGGAGGAGGAGCGCATGTACATGCTCATGACGATTTGGCGCTGCTGGCACGTAAGGAATGAGATCGTCCACGACAAACGGCCACCACTAGTGGAGGCCTCGACAAGGTTCCTGTCTAGCTATATCAGCTCCTTGCTGGCCCTTCAGGCAGACCCTCTTGGCGATCATGTGAAAGGGAAGACGGTGGCCGGCCCCAGGTCAGGAGGAAACCATTATCGTATGTGTACCATGCAAAGGAGCATTCACCAAGATGGGAGGTACCGCCAGCAGGCTGGGCAGCGCTTAACATTGACGGTTCCTTCTGTGGCAAGGACGGGAGTGCTGGGGCGAGTATGGTTCTTCACGATGAACATGGAGCTATCATCTTCTCTTCTAGCCGAGAGTTACGACAGTGTGCGTCATCACTGGAGTCTGAACTTGCAGCATGTATGGAGGGCATTTCCCTAGCCTCCCAATGGTCTGCACTACCAATTGTTGTTCAAACGGACTGCCTAGATGTGGCCAAGCTGATCAAGGAAGGTGGAGTAAACAGGTATGAGCACCTGATGATGGTTTGTGAGATCACTAAGCTTCTATAAGAACGTGGGGAATATCTAGTCAAGCATGTAAGGAGAGAACAAAACGTTGTTAGCCATTACTCATTTAGCAAACTATGGTAGATTAAAAAAACACACTGCAGTGTGGCTTTGATCTGGTCCGGACGAGGTACCGGACCTATGTAATGCAGATTTGGGTGCTGCTTGATGAATGAACACCCCCTCTTGTACCTCAGTCTCTCCTCTCACACTCTCTTTACCCGACAAAAGCTAGAACTTAGTGTGCCATGTCATGCACGTATTGCTGTGTATTCATTTGACAAATTAATTGTCATCTTGAGGTTGAGACGAACGACAGATTCTTGTACAGCCAAGCGGCACTGATCTGCACTAGTAAGCAGTGCTGGCGTAGCCGCGGCGCCATGCCGCGCAGACCACACGCGTCTCGGCTCCCTTACGCACGGCACGGGACGGCACGATCGACGGATCGAGTATGCGTCGCGTAGCGCGTGCTTTACACGGCCACGCACGTTACGAAATAATACGTACTAGCTAGGAAGAGCTCTGCACTGCGCATGCTGGTGGTTGTGCCGGCGCCGGCGAGGGAGCCGCGAGGAAAAAACGCCCGGCGCCCGCTTTGGCTCGCGTTTCTTCCTTGTGCACGATCGGGACCTGCAACGACTCGACGCGTGATGTAACATCGGAAGAAGGCCACGCGAAGCTTCTCCAAAAGCTGCCGTTTGTGTCGCTACTCGCTGCTGCCACTCTCAGTAATGACTTTGGGAGAGGCAGGCGCCGCCCGGCGTCAAGTGGCCGATTCATCTTCGCGCTGGGTGATCTACGTCCAACGGACGCACGTACCACTAGTCTTCTTTTCCCACATTGCTCGCACCTAGTGCTCGTCTATAAATACACTCATTGTCTAAGCTCAATTCGTGCTAGATCACTGCCCCCGGCAGACCACCTGACCCGGCCGCTCGAGATGGCCGCCAGAAGGCACGCCGGGAGCAGCTCCGGTCCCACTTCGGCCAACCTAAGCATGAAGCTGCTGGTGGAGGTGGACAGGCGCGGCACGCCCAGGCGCGTGGTGTACGCCGAGGCCGGCAAGGACGTCGTCGACTTCCTCCTCACCTTCCTCACCTTGCCGATCGGCACGGTCGTCAAGCTGCTCAGGAGGAACTCCATGCCCATGGTAGGCTGCGTCGGCAACCTGTACGGCAGCGTCGAGGAGCTCCCCGACGACTTCATCTGCCACAGGGACGCCAGGGCCGCCAAGGACACCCTGCTCAGGCCCGCCGGCGGCAGGCTTCCCCTGCTCACGAACGCGGGGTCGTCGTCGTCCAGCACCGGCGGCTTTGTGAGGGCGGGCGTGACCTACGAGGTCATGGACGACCTCGAGATTGCTCCCAGGTCTAACGTCGATTTCATCACCAACCTCAACAGATATGGTATCAGGGACATCGGCTGTCTCCAGAGGAAGACTGTCCGAGTTGGCGACACCGAGGTAATTCACGAAGAAACTATCTATACTCCTTTTGTAAAAGAAAAAAAGTTGAACTAATCTGATGGAGGTGAATTATTGGGTGTGGTTTGTGGGTTTGCAGGGTCTCCAGATACTGAGGGCGTCACTCAAGTCGAAGACGGTCCTCACCGACGTCTTCCTTCGGACGAACACTCCGAGTCCGAGTCCGAGGGCCTTAACCGCAGGGTGAAGTGTCCTTGCCGTGTCATCCTTGTGGTGCGTGCATGTGTGTCTTTGGTCATATCGTTCGTGTTGGTCACTGGTTCACGGCTCACATACTATGAATAAAGGCAAGGAATTATCATGAGGTGTCTCTTCATTAATTAGATGATTTTTTAACAAATCTCAGTCACACCAACTATGTCTATCCTTCTCTCCGGGTCACACAATATAGTAGTGCAATTGATTATAGTACTAGCAAGATGCCCGTATATTGCACGGAACATCAAGATGCATTTTTTTTACAAAACGTCTATTGTGACTGACCCATGCAGAAGTAATGCCATGTGTAAAAACTAATTATATCTTGAGAATTTTATCGGAAAAATGGTATCTCGACCATTTCAACAAAAATAAAAGATGAGAGATAAGGTGAGGAGGAGTGGGGCGTGGTGATGACTGGTGATCGGACTAGGCGGAGGCATGGGGATGGACGGCGCCGGCAGGCGGCAGCGGCCACCATGCTAGATTGTTCTAGAAACATCCTTTTTTAATTGCTCAACAATGAGGTTGTGGAAGATAAGGATGAACGAGGCAAGGCCTTATCTGTGAATGTGAAGAGAGGTGTGGGTATCTTTTGTAAAGTTGTCATAGTTTGCTTTTTATCCGTCAGATATAGATTGGACGGTCTATATTACAAGATGACAGATACATCATCATCATCAACTCAATTTTTTATAAGAGTAGAGATTATGCAATTTTAGTGTAAGATCTCAATCAGATCATTGGTAATAAAGGATGCCTTTGAGATTTGTTTTTGAAAGAACGAGTGGCAGGAAAATGACACTCTCCGGGAACATCCGGCCTTGTATCACATTGTACGTGATAGGAATAATACTTTTACGCAAATACTCAACTCTTTTCCCGCCGGATACATCTTTTACGTGGCCGTTGGTCGGCCCTTTTCTTGTGTCATGAAAATATTTTTTCTATCTTGTTTGGATTAGATTAATCTGACATAAAAATGAGATGTGTTTCATTGAAATCTAACTACAGACCAATTATAACACTTATCTGTAATACTATTAAAGGAGAATCGAACGTCGTGATGGTTCGCCCTCCCTCCTATCGCTAGCTATCGATACATCCTCCCACCCATGTCACCCCATCTAATTATTATTTTTTCCAAGTTAACCAGCAGTAAGTAAACAAGGGAACCGACCGGTTAATCAATCCCAGCTCGAAACAAGAACAAAAACTGTCGTCACACACGTCGCACATCCCAACCCCTCGCCCCCGATCTCATCGCCGCCCCTTGTGCTCGCCTCCGCGGAACCCACACATGATCCTCTGCGGGTGCCGTAAGGGTCTAGAGGATTGGGATGCCTCCCATCCCGTGCCTTCCGCTTGCCGTGGAAGAGAGAGAGGGAGGGAGATACATGAGAGGCAGGAGTGCGGCGGCGGTTCTGGGCTTCTGGCCGATCTCGTGCTTTCCCCTCGCTCCCGATCCATTCTCCTCGACTGGTGCCATCACAATCGTCCCATTGCCTCGACTCCTCCAATCACTCTCCTCGAACAGTTGGGTGTGTTGAATCTGCGGCACCGGAGTAGTCATGCAGCGCGTGGCCGGGGACGAAGGAGAGGCGAATGGAATAGGTGTCAAATAGGTGGATCGCCGGTTCCAACGCAGTGTGAACGCGGTGGAGACGTACACGAGGTGGGAACACACGCGGGTCCTTGGGGGAGCAGTGGCGTGGGAGGCGAGATCTCCCTCTTGAGCCGCCGTGGGAGGCAGAGGCGGCGGGATGGGATCAGGGGCGCAGGCAACAAAACTGTCTATCCGGGCTAAGTAAACGGCGAGAGAGAGGACCGTCCACGGCCGAGTAACGAGATGGATCATGCGGCGGACGCTTTCCGGACGGACCTGATGACCATCACGCGATACCTGCTGAAGGAGCAGAGCAGGCACCCGGAGTCGCGCGACGACTTCACCATCCTCCTCTCCCACATCGTCCTTGGCTGCAAGTTCGTCGCCACTCAACAAGGCCGGCCAAGCTAAGCTCATCGGTCTCTCAGTTCAGAGCAACGTCCAGGCAAGCGCTTGTTTCCTCTCTTCATCAAAGTTGTTCTTCCGTGAGAATGGTGCTATGATGATGATTGCCTGTTTTCTTTGCCGTGGGTTCTTCAGGTGGAGGAGCAGAAAGAAGTTGGACGTGCTCTCCCAACGAGGTGTTGGTCAATGCCCTTGTCAGCAGTGGCCGCACCTTATGACTCTTCTCTCATCTCGGTTCTTTTGATTTTTGAACAAGATCGTTGCTTCTATTCTGTTTTGTGACACTGCTCTGCGAACGACGTCATATATGCAGTGCGTTCTTGTGTCCAAGGAGGACGAGGAGGCTTCATACTTGGACCGAAAGCTCCATGGGAAGTGTGTAAAAAACCTCCATATGCTCTGCTCACAAACTTGATATGGTCGAGCAATTTTACTTCTGCTGTTTCTGATGAAGTGTACGTGTGGCTCTTCATTTCCCATCAGGTACTGTGTCTGCTTTGATCCCCTGGATGGCTCCTCCAACATCGACTGCGGCATGCCCATCGGAATGGTATGCGCACAAGTAATTTCACCACTTAAAAGGTTTAACGGAACACACAATTAATAAGAAGTTGGAGTCACTATCTGACTTGATTTGATTGTCGGGCACATGGATAAAACATGATAGTCCACTTGTTCCGGAAGAGACAAAAGGAGTCTGCCCCCCTCCTCCTCTCGCGCGACCGCGTCGTCCCCGCGGGCGACCGGCCGTGCTCCGGCGCCCCCTCCTCTAGAGCCCCCCCTTCCCTCCCTCCCCGCCGCCGTCGCCGGCACCCGCGGCCGGGTCTGGCCCCTGGGTCGCTGGCGGCGGCCTCTAGCCCTTCCCTTCTCGGTGCTCCCCGGCGCGGGGTGGTGTGCGCCGGGAGGTGCTCTTCGGCAGCGGCGGTCCGACGTGGCGGCAGAGAACCTGGCGCGGCGTGGGTGAACGACTGGGCGACGGCGTCGCCGTTGGCGGCGGGGTGGCGCGGCGGCGCGGCTTGAACCAGCCCTCTCGGCCCAGATCTAGGCCCTTCGGGCCCCATCTGGGTTTGGGAGGGCCGACGGCGGGTCGGGCCGGCGGCGTGGCCTCCAGGAGGCGGGAGAGGGGCGTTGGCGGCTGGGAGCGGGTGGCGCAGGTGCCGGCTTGCTGCAGCATGGCTGGTGGGGCTTTGCGGGCCCGTTGCGGGCCTGGCCGGGCCAGGGGTGGCCTGGTGTGCCCTGCTGCCACGTCCGGACGGCGACCGCGACGTCACCGGGGGCTCGGGCCTCCCGCGCGTCGGCGGGGGAGGTGGTTCCCTCCCGCTTGGCTTCGGTGTGGTTCCTCCCGTCGCTTGGGCTTCTTTCCGGTCTCCTTGGCCTCGTGGTGGTGTTCGCAGCGGGGCGGCGTGGATGTGTCCAAGACCGTGGTGGCGCGTGCTTGCGGGTGGCAAGATGGTTGGATGGCCCCGGTTCGAGTGGGTAGCGGTGCTTGGGGGTGCGGGAGAAATCTCTGCCGGTTCATCCGGCTCCGACGCGGTGACACCTGAGGATGCCATCATTCCTTCCTGAAGGGCGTCGGCGCTACCCATCCCCAGCTCCCCTCCGTATGCCGGGGGAAACCCTAGGACATGTCCGGGCAGCAGCGTCGTTGACGTCGCATTCCTTCTTGGAGGTGCTGCTTGGTATGCGACGGTCCGGTGCCATGGCGTGTGGTGGGACAAAGATGGAGGGCGCTGCGGTGGCGGATCATATGTGCTTGCCGAGCTGCCGTTGTTGGCTTTTATTTCTTCTTCTTTTTCCCTTTTGGGCGTGTTGTGCCGTTCGCCCCGGCAGTTACCCTGTGATCGGTCTCTGGTGCTTTATAATATAAAGCGGGGGAAACCCTTTTTCGGTAAAACATGATAGCACATCAGGAGAGGCGATTTCAAAAGGAGCATGAACCGCTGCATACCAGGGCAGTGAGTGTGTATTCCTGATGGGTGTTGGTGTGATTGTTGTGTTATTCTGAATTTAGGCATATTACTGTGTGTCTTGTGTCTGATTCAGTCCGTCATTGAATAATCATATGACAATGGAGGTGCTCGACTCAAGGCAGAGGTACTCAAATTTGATCACTTTGTTGTAGAATCATGGTGCTAATTAAATAATCTCTTGACTGATTTTGAATCTTTGCCAATAGTTCAACATCTTTTTTTATCACAAGGTCTAAAAGGTATCATTTAAAATGTGCAGATGATCATTAGGTGTCAAACCCACGTCCCCTTTGTCATCTTCTAGATGAACTGCGTTATAGAAAGTGGAAAATTGTTGCTTGTTATGTTGATATGCAAACTACCAAATTGGGAAATTTTCGATGATGATGAAACTACATTGTAAAAAAGTGAATCATATTAGGAATGTCTCCCAACCCTCAAATTGCTGCTTGTTATATTGATCTGCAGACTACCAAATTGAAAAAAATTTCAATCATGATATGATTCTGAGAATTGATGTATGGTTGCAGATGGCTACCAAACTGTAAAATTATCAAGACAAGTATATGCATACCAATAATGATTACTTTCTTTTTCAAATGGTTCCTGCCGTGGGCATGACCAGTGCGTGTGTATAAATTAGTATCATGTTGCCTGCACATTGAATTTATAACTCTTTTTTCTAAATAATGTGTCATATTTTGATTCCTGTCAAAATGACCATTGCTATTTGCTTTGACATCTTGTATGTTGCTTATGCTGATAATAATTTTATTTTTCTTGGGAATTGATTATGCTCTAGAAGGGTACATTAAGAGCATGTAAACTTCTATGATAATGAAAGTGCCACATAGACTAATTTATTCTGGTAGTGTACTGCCTTTTATGCATTCATCAGAGCTATTCCACAATTTTGCCGCTTCTGTTGCATCACTAATCAAAGCCCCATTTGCGTGGGAAGCTGATTTTTGCCTTTTATGTTATAATTTTGCCTTTTATGCTTGACGACTACTTCCTGAAGGTTGATGTCCGCTTCTGTTGCATCACTAATCAAAGCCCCATTTGCGTGGGAAGCTGATTTTTTTTTGTTAGATTGCCAATGAGACGCTTCGATCGGAGAAAAGAAACCGGATGCACACACACATTTACATATTTCATGTGATGGTAGTATGTCGTCGTAGTTTTCGTCGTAGTATGTCGTCATAGTTTTCTGATTTTGTTGATCCGTGGCAACGCACGCGCATTCAGCTAGTGGCAATATAAGCAGTCATATGGACCTTTCACTTGAATGTTTGATGAAATTTATGGAGGTAAAGGCACAAAACGTTGCAATTGCCTTGATCAATTATAACGTATATGGCTATTCAGCACACTTGGGAAAAATAAAACGAAGAAAATAACTGCACATGTACTACCGTGACACCCATTCATTTTATTTTCCTTTGCTTTTTCTTTGTTTCCTTTTCCGTTTTCGTTGGTTTTCTGCGGTTTTCTTTGTTTCCCTTTGTTGTTTTTCTTTATTTTCATATGACTTCTTTGGGTTTTTTCTCAGTTTTCACTGTTTTTTTTCTTTGGGTTTCTTTTTTTGGTTTTCTTTGTTTTTCTTGTTTCTTTTGGGGTTTTTACTATTCCATTCTATTGCATTGGTTTTCATCGATTTTCCTTTTTTTCCGGCTTTCGCTGGATTTCTTCTTTTTCTTCGTTTCTTCATCAATTTTTACTGCTTACTTTTTTGTTTAACACATGCCAACTTTTTTAGTACTCCCTCCGTTTCTTTTGAGTCTGCATATAAGGTTTGGTCAAATTCAAACTTTGTTTAGTTTGACTAACTTTATATTAAAAAATAACACCATTCACAATATAAAATTAATATTATCAGATGCACCATGAAATGTATTTTCATACTCTATAGTTTTAATATTATACATGTTTACATTTTTTTATATAACTTTGGTCAAACTTTGTGTAGTTTGACTTTGACCAAATTTTATACGCGGAGTAAAAAGAAACGGATGGAGTACATACATTTTTAGTGTAAACTACACGTTGAACATTTTTCAAATACACGATGTATATATATATATATATATATATATATATATATATATATTCTTAAAGTAAAATAAATTAGACGTCCTAAAAGTATTTCAAGTGTGTCAAGCATGTCCTAAAAGTTTGAAATGATTCAAAGCGGGTCTGAAATGTGTGTATGTTGTTAACCGCGGGTCCTAAAAGTATTTCAAGTATGTCAACTAGGTCCGAAAAGTCGTTGGTAAAGTATACATCTAGGACCCGTGGTGAATGATTTCAAACTTTTAGGATCTACTTGACACACTTGAAATACTTTTAGAACCTCTAGCGTATTTACTCTTTTTCTTAAATAGAAGTTTCCAAGACTTCTTTGAATACATGGTCAATATTTTTCAAATACACGGTGAACATTTTTATAGTGGCAATAAAAAAATCACACACAATGTACATTTTTCTTATACATCAGGAAAAATATATGCGTTTAGTATTTCCTAAATACAGAATTGAAATTTTAAAATATATGTTTTTATGTCTACTTTTATTCAATGTATGTTGCACATCCTTTTTATACACCAGGAACATCTTTTAAATACATGATCATCATTTTTCCGTACTAATTGTATATTTTTGCATATATTTTCCTTATACATGAGAAATATTTTTCCTATACACATTTAACATTTTTCAAATGGTTTATTATATTTGATTAAGATATTTAGAGGTATGATTAACTTCTTTCAAACACACTGTATATTTTTGTCAGGGGAAATTGCAAAAAATGAGGTGTGTGAACATGGCTGAAGCCTCAGCACTCAAATTTGATCTTTCCCTTGCGCAAAGGGTGGATTGCAATTAACTCATTATTATTTGTGATAATTTAGTGGTCGTTGACACCATAAAGAATGGAGGACGATCTGCAGGAGCGGTGGTGATAGCTTTTGATGATTGTTATTATTTTGCTTGTGATTTCCTATCTCTAGTTTCAGACATTAATTTAATAGAGAAGCAAATAATATTGCTCGTGAGTTTGCTAGGCCGGGCCTATCTGCATTTATGATGTTAGCCTCAACAAATGGCATGACAAAGAGGGACAATTGCATCACCAACAGCTTTAGCGATGAGTCCAACATCCCGAGGATCTTGCAGCGACTAAATTTTGCGACATCCCGAGGTGCTAGCTCTTCAGTTGATAATGTTAGCCCATGATACTTGGATGGAGAGATAGTGACAAGTCTCATTGTGGATGATATCTTTGAAGAGTTTGATGGTCATCTCTATTTCTAAAGGAGGAGTCTGTGGTTGTGATGGTAGGTCATGGTACGTCATGTTGGGGAACGCAGTATTTCAAAATTTTCCTACGATCACGCAAGATCTATCTAGGAGATGCATAGCAACGAGAGGGGAGAGTGTGTCTACGTACCCTCGTAGACCGAAAGAGGAAGCGTTTAGTAATGCGGTTGATGTAGTCAAACGTCTTCCTGATCCAACCGATCCAAGTACCGAACGTATGGCACCTCCGCATTCAGCAAGCTGGATGACGTCCCTTGAGCTCTTGATCCAGTTGTGGCTGAAGGAGAGTTCCATCAGCACGACGGCGTTGTGACGGTGATGATGAAGTTACCGGCACAGGGCTTTGCCTAAGTACTATGATGATATAACCGAGGTGTGTAACTGTGGAGGGGGGCACCGCACACGGCTAAGACAAATCTTGGAGTGCCTTTGGGGTGCCCCCTGCCCACATATATAAAGGAGGGAGGAGGAGGAGGCCGGCCTAGGAGGGGTGCGCCTATAGGGGGAGTCCAACTAGGATTCCCAATCCTAGTTGGAGTCCCCTTCCTTTCCCAAGAGGGGAGAGAGGGAAGGAGTAGGAGAGGGAGAAGGAAAGAGAGGGGGACGCCGCCCCTCCCTAGTCCAATTCGGACTTGCCATGGGGGGGGGCAACCCTTGAGGCCCTTCTCTCCTTTTGTGTATGGCCCATTAAGGCCCACTACTTCCCCCGGCGAATTCCTGTAACTCTCTGGTACTTCGAAAAATACTCGAATCACTTGGAACCTTTCCGATGTCCGAATATAGCCTTCCAATATATCGATCTTTACATATCGACCATTTGGAGACTCCTCGTCATGTCTGTGATCTCATCTGGGACTCCGAACAACCTTTGATACATCAAATCACATAACTCATAATACAAATGTCATCGAACGTTAAGCGTGCGGACCCTATAGGTTCGAGAACTGTGTAGACATGACCGAGACACATCTCCGGTCAATAACCAATAGTGGAACCTGGATGCTCATATTGGCTCCTACATATTTTATGAAGATCTTTATCGGTCAAACCGCATAACAACATACGTTGTTCCCTTTGTCATCGGTATGTTACTTGCCCGAGATTCGATCATCGGTATCATCATACCTAGTTCAATCTCATTACTGGCAAGTCTCTTTACTCGTTTCGCAATGCAACATCCCGCAACTAACTCATTAGTCACATTGCTTGCAAGGCTTATAGTGATGTGCATTACCGAGAGGGCCCAGAGATACCTCTCCGATCAAGATGGGAATGGGCCGGGTCGGCCCGCTGGGTCACTGACCCGACCCAAAATCTCGAGGCCAATGGGCCAGGCGGGTTGGCCTTAAGCAATAGATGGGTCAGTGGAGCCGGCACCGTCTGACCCGATGGATCACACGGGTCGACCCAGATGAGAGCTACGCCCTTAGTCCATCTATGCGGCCGCCCTCGACCAATCTCTTTCGCCGTCGGCCGCCCCCGACCGTCTCTGCCACCGGCCTCCCACGACTGTCTCTACCGCCGCCAGGCCCCGACCCCGGCCGTCTCTGCTGCCGCCGGCGTTCCTCCCGCTGGTGCGCCTCAAGCTCGCCGTCCTGGTCACCGTCTAGCTCTCCATCCCAGTCGCCAAGCACAGGTAGCTGGCTAGCTGGAGCGCCTGTGCAATTTCTTGCGTCCTGTACTCCTGTTCGGCTGTAGCTGTGTAGCAGCGGCTGTGCAATTTCTTGCTAGCTAGGATTAGTAGCTAGGATTTATGTTGATTTCTTGCGTCTTGCACACGTAGCTGCAGTGGCTGTGCACATGTTATTTTCTGCAAAATTGATTAGTAGCTAGGATTTGTGTTTGAAGTTGAGATTGCTTAAATCTGCAGAAGTGATTGTGGAGAATTCCCTTGTATAGTTCTCTGATTGAGATGAATCTTCCATATTGAGAGTTGATCCATATGTATGATTGTGTACATTCAGTTTTTGTATGGTTGTGCATCAGTGTAATGTTGTGTGTAATTCTAGCTGAATTTTGGGTTGACCCTGGGGTACCCAATGGGCCAGCGAGGCCACGGGATTTAGTCAGAATGGGTCGACCCGTGGCCCCTTGAAATTGTCCTTGAGGCCACGGGCCAGGTCCGGGCCTGCCCATTCCCATTTTGACTCTCCAACAATCGGAGTGGCAAATCCTAATCTCGATCTATGCCAACTCAACAAACAACATTAGAGACACCCGTAGAGCATCTTTATAATCACCCAATTACGTTGTGACGTTTGATAGCACACAGGGTGTTCCTCCGGTATTCGGGAGTTGCATAATCTCATAGTCAGAGGAACATGCATAAGTCATGATGAAAGCAATAGCAATAAAACTAAACGATCATTTATGCTAAGCTAACAGATGGGTCTTGTCCATCACATCATTCTCTAATGATGTCATCCCGTTCATCAAATGACAACACATGTCTATGGTCAGGAAACTTAACCATCTTTGATTAACGAGCTAGTCAACCAGAGGCATACTAGGGACACTCTGTTTTGTCTATGTATTCACACATGTACTAAGTTTCTGGTTAATACAATTCTAGCATGAATAATAAACATTTATCATGATATGAGGAAATATAAATAACAACTTTATTATTGCCTCTAGGGTATATTTACTTCAGTCTCCCACTTGCACTAGAGTCAATAATCTAGTTAACATCGCCATGTGATTTAACACCAATAGTTCATATCTTTATGTGATTAGTTCACATCTCCATGTGACTAATGTGATGAATAGAATTGTATCGAGAGAGACAAGGGAACAAATGATTCGAACAACCCTTTATTGATGATGAATGAGCACTTATATACAATGGGAATAGTTGCCTCGGAGGGACACGATGGTCTGTAGAGATGCCATTCCAGGAACCGCCGTGACGGTTGCTGGAAGTGTGCAACCGCACATCTAGGAAGGAGCGGGGATTATTCCCTAATAACCACAAGAGTTATTTAGTTTTAACACTCCCCTAATCACCGCTTGATTGCATAGTAGTCCATCATCTGATAAAGTCTCCTCCAAAAACCCTGTAGGAAAAATATGAGGAGTAGTGTAGTATATGCTGGTAAAACTCCTTCAAAACTAGTGGGAAAATAAGGAGAAAATGATCCAACATATAATGATTATTGCCTCCGTAACTCGATATGAAGTATATCCACAAAATTAGGAGGACAATAAATATGTCGTATATACTTTCCTAAAAAACCCAGTGGGGAAAACAGAAAGTATGACATATGATCTCATGTTGATATTACCTCATTAAAAACCTTTATGAGAACCTGTAAAGTAAACTCACGAAGGAAAAAAATAGTATAATATGATGCTTTAAACAGGAACAATTCAGGAAGATACTCCCCCTGATTCTTGCATATTCCGAAGTCCTCATATACCAATTCCATGAACACATTTCTGGAACATAGAAGTTGGTAGAGACCTGGTAAACAAATCAGTCACATGATTTGACTTGCAAGATATGCAATATAGTGATATTGCTTATTATGTAACCTGTTTGCATCCGGGCAACATAAGAAACATTATCGTTGAGATAATGATTGGTGGATGTAGCCATGAGGTCTGTTTCGAAGACTCTTCATGAGAGGGCTACCACACCTAGTATGAACACTAAGCTTGTCTATGATCTGACATAGTGGGGATCTGATCGAAGTATCCAATGATATCGGTGTTCACATTTCTATGAAACTGAAAAACTAGGACAAGATGTTTGATGCCTTTGGAGATATCGAAAGATATTCTTGAGTACCAATTGTGTTTGGTGGATCCAATGGCATTATGGAACGTTGAGTCCCAATATCTCATTTCCATCATCTCTTGGTCAAAAGAGATCTTTCTCTACGTCTAGAGAATGAATTACCATGAGAGTTATGGATGGATAAGATTTGTCCATAGTGAATTTCCCCAATATATTATGGATATGGACAACATAGTATACCATAATGTATGAATGAAGGTGCTCAAGTTGTAGTAACGAGCGGTATTTTGGTTTATCCAAATCCTTCATTTTAAATTCCGTCATTTTAGATGATTACAAGTGTCGTCATTGCAGACACACAAATATGAATAATCATCATTGTAAGAGTAATGCTTGTGAATAAGGAGCTCACTACGTCGGTTGTATCAAATGTACCGACAACAATAAGTCGTATGGTGACTTACTGATTTTACACAATGTATATTGCATTTTGTATTTTGATTCAGAATTGAGATTCCATCATGAATCAATCATATATGTCTGAATCTAGTGATCCACATGGATATGTAATCACTACATCTATCAACTACAGAGATAGATGATTTTGTACTGCCAATGATAAAGTTATCGAAAAGAGATTCCACCTCTGGAGAATAGTTGGGTATCTGCGTGAACCCATTGTGCTACAATACTTGCTCTTTGTTTCACCACCTCGTTGTTCTCAATTCTGTTTCCAGAAGAAAATTGGTGTAGATATTGCTTATGAATACCTTCCCATTATTGAGCAAGATTATTTCTACCTAGATTATACCCTTTGCTCGAGTTCAGTCCGAGTGTTAATCACACTTTGCCATGGCCATGGTCTTTGGATCTGAATCATTTGAAAGGTTTTGCAATCTAGTTGATAAATGTATGTCGACAATTGTAGACTTCCTGTTATATGATTCTCCAGAATCTATATATCAATATATAGTTGATGGAAATATCGTTACCCATAGTGACTGCTCGTGATTTCCCAATGCGATTGAGTCGGGTATCCCGATGTCTCGGTCATTGTGTGCACTATGACCTGGGTTGGTGGAGGTTTCCCGTCCACTAGGTGTATACTACCCATCAGGTGTCAGTCAACGTGAAGTTGACCTGCATTTACTGATTCAGAGGCCTTGATATCCTTGCTTGCAAGAAGCTAGATCCTGATGCACTATTGTCGTACTTCTCCCCCTATTGCTTTGAACGAGGAGTTGAGTGGTTTTAGTTGGTACCTCCACTCTTTCCGACATATTTTTGCAGGATTGTAGGATTGCGTGACACCTGTATAGTCAGTAAATGAATCTGGCAGGTTATTTGCAATGTGTTGCAAACCTTCTGAACGCATGGTTCAGATCTTTGAGTACATGGAATTGAGGCAAAAATGTGTTGAACATTCCACTAATTTCCTGGCATTCATTATGGTACTTGAAATCTCCCCCTAATGCCTGGAAATATTCCTCGAGTCAGCATACTGGCCTTGAATAACTCCCCATGCAAGGGGCTCGAGGCATTGACGGAAATACAATTATTCCTCACATAGATCCCAACTATATGTTGAGGGGCCAATGTTGTATGCTAGGCGGTGATATCGGTACGCAACCGAATTACCGCAGATAGGAAATACTTGGTAGATTTCCACATATCAAAGATAGAGGGGAATAATATTACGCAGTTTGGTCATGAGCGTGTAAAACTGCATGACTCCAACGTAAAGTTGGTAAGTTACAATTTCAAAATAAATATCATGCAATGAGCTCAATTCTTTGGATGGGATTCTACCAAACCATTTTGAGTCCAGACATTAGGACAAATTGCTAAATTTCAATCCGAGGGCCATAGAAAAAGGCACTCAAGGAGAATTTTGCAATGCTATCCATTCGATTTGCTTGAAATCGATGTCAGGATAACGAGCCAATGATTTCGTGTGAATAAAGCACACTTGATACCATCATGTAGATGTGTCTTTGGAAAACCATGGATACCTGAATAGTCTAGTCAATGGTTGGGAAAAACCACTTACCTCGACTTGATGCATTCAAGGAGTCTGAGTGGTTCAGCGTAAACTTTAAGGTGCGCAATCCTTAAAATTAGCTACCCTGTGTCACATGTAGTACACACAAAATCCAAATATTGTTAGAATTTAGCATCATAATAATCATAAACCAATGGAATTGCTGATAGTTTCAGTTTCAACCCAATGTCTCGATGACCAAGGCGAGTGTGCCAAGTTTTTCATGTACAAGACATTTTGGAAAACTATCTTTGGCGCAACATGTGCTATGGGTTTTGTAGTATGTGTAGTACAATCCAGATGATACATAGGAATGTGCTTGCCATATCCGTTGCATATGGTAAAGAGAATGTATTTCTCTTTCTTGTCAGCATAAGTTTCGCTATGGAAACCATTTTGACGAATATCTCTATAGCTTAGTAGGGTACGAGTTAAACTTGGGAAGCATTAAAGCATCCCGACATTACTCAAGTACCCACAGGGATAGTAAATATGACTCGAGTTGAGTCAACAAATACCTCATCGCGTCTAGCGATTTTAAAATATCTCCTTTCTCTCAATGAGAGTGGAAACGTTGGATTTCCCCGAGTATAGAGTTTGTGGTGCATATGTCCACAAGGCACATATCATTTTTCATCGGATTGACTCCCGTAGAAATCTATATATAAACATGAAAATTCTCAAGAAAAATCACTGTCGAATATATAGAATGCATACAAATGAATTTGTATGAAAGTGCTGATACAATATATTGTGTTATACAATATATGATGACAACAATACTTATGTTGTTGTTACACCATCGTATATATACATTATATTGACCACTCAAGAGATTGAAAGACTATTCATAGTCTCCAAACATGTCGGTTGAGGCATATTCAACCATCACATTCTCTGTGCCCATAGGGTCCCGTCACAGCTGGTGATGTCGGATTGAAGATTGAAGTAAGATTCAAACCTTTGCCCTTGAGGTTCATTGTATCCTAGGAATTGCTGATACAAAATAACCAGATACTGAGATATGAATCTAATGCCTTATGATATATAAGACACCATTTTTTCTGTTAGCGGTGTGATCCTGACCAAAGGTGAATCCAGGATTGCACACATTATCTCACGAGACACAACAGCGATCATGATGTCCATGGCCCAGATAGGGCAGTGGTGGCCATTGAGGGCGAATGCCTCAAGCTCTATAGCTATATGTTACCTCTATGGGTAAATCAGAGATAATTAATTTACAACCAGTAAATTAAAGACCATCATGGTTGATGTTGTAATGAACTTAGCACAATCAATGGGTATTTTAAGAAGTTATCTTGAAACCATTAGTGTGAATTTCAAATTGCTAAATATGACACCTTGAAGATAATCTTCAAAATGGAGTAGATCTCGCAGCACTAGGGAGTATAATCTCATGAAATCAGTAGATACTCACTCGTAATGCCTTATGTCATGACTTAGTAAAATGTGTGTGAGAGCACTTTATAAAGCAATTATAATGTCAAAATGACAAAATATAGGCTTTAACAGTAGTCATTGATAATCTGCAAAGGCAGTAGATCTATATGACTACCTTGTGATCCCAATACATCAATTTGAAGAAATCACTTCAAATTTTGCATTCTTATTTGCAAGAAATTAAAAATCTCAATTGCAAATAGACGTATTAATCTCGACATGTAGCTAACATGGAGATACATACATTCCGAAATACATCGTACTCAACAGAAATACACTACTATTGTAATGAATAGTAATGATGTTGCAAACTTGATGTTCAAGTGAAAAACTTGAATTATATAGACTTCAAATTAAATGAGATGATCTTGTATCAAGTTGCAAGATAATTCAGCAAAGTGAATTAATATTTTGCGAGAGAAAATTAATCTCAATCGCAATGAGATTGTTTTGCGATAAAAGAAAATTCTCAATCGCAAACCAGTACCGTAGAGGTACTGAAATTATCTTTGCAAGAGATGAAAAATCTCAATTGCAAATGAACGTAATTAATCTCAACACGTGATAAACGCGGAAGTATATTACATCAACTTAAGATCTGGAATACCTCGGTACTCAACAGAAAACAGTACAAAAATATATGTACTGATTTTAACAGAAATGAAATCACTGGTAGGAGTGTGTTGGAACACTAATAATCTGCTACTGTGCTCAATCAGAGGAGCAAGTACTCATGGAGTAGCAAATAAAGCAACGCCTGCCGGTTGCCTAAATTTCCACTGCATGCACATGGCCACGCAAGCAAGAAGTCCAGTCAATCGAAAATATAAGGAGAGAGAAAGGGAAAGAAATCCCAAGCAAGTCGAGCCCCAATCCTCACAAGACTGAAACAGGCAGAGACTCCCACGGCTGGCCGACCGGCCGCATAGCAAAGATGCTCTTGTCGTCTGAAACTGCTCGTCCGAAACTGCTGCTGGTGCCCTAAGGCCGATGAATCGCACGGGAGGGAGCCGCGCACCGCATCCATCGCCATTGAAACCAACAATTAAATAACCACACTGGCTGCTGGTGCCTTATTTCCATCGCATGCACGTGTAGCTGCTAGAGGTTTGATTCCATCGCTCCCTGCCACACACGCACATGCGGACATGCCACGTACTGCTCCTAGCCTGGTGAAGAGATAAGGAGAACGACCGAGAGGAAAAATTCCCCAATCGATTGACCCCCATCCACGCCCGAGACAGGAACAGATACAGAGCACACGGCTGACGGCCGCCACCAGCACGTATGCCGCCACAGCGGCGTTCACCGGCGGCGCCCTCGTCCTCGTCCGAGGAAGCTCCAGGGAGCAGGGTGCTCGGCGCAAGGCTGTTCGCGAGCCCGAGCGCCGCTGGACTCCATGTGCCAGAGCGGCCGGAGCGGTTGCTCGACGGCGGGCTCGTCAGAGGCACGCCGAGGGCCAGAAGACGGCGGCGAGCGTCTATGAGCGGCGAAGGCGGATGAGTTGCAGGTGTCGGGGATAGCAGGTCCGGCGGTGCGACGTCGGCGACGGACGTGGCGCTAGTGGAACCTCTCACGCCAGAGCCGAAGGCAAAAGGCGGAGGCTCCGGTCAGCGCGGACACGAAGGCGAGCGTGTCGCCGTCGTGAGCTTGCACTTGATGTGCGGCCGGGATGTGCGCCATCGTCGGCAGCGTCGGGAGCGGCGCGCCGCCATCGGCCTCTACAACCGCTGGGGTCGGATGCTGCAGCGGCGCGTCCCCAACTTCTTCATCGTCGATGACGACGGTTCCCTCCTCCTGAGTCGCCGTGACGACCGGATCGGCCACCACAAAGTCGTAGTGATGCAGGGGGCATACTACCCAGCCATGCGCCGAGCACCAGAACGGCGGCGGCGCGGAGCCGCCAGCGCCGGGTCGATGTTCTCATCGGCCTCGAGCATTGGTGCAGCCGGACCGGCGGGAGGCCAGGCCGGCACATCGGGCTGTGGCGGCGCTGGCGCAGGTTGCGGCATGGGCTGGTTCAACGGCCCCGCGCCGTTCCGGTGGTAGCGACGAAGAACGCGGAAGTCGCGATGCGTTCATGCACCGTGGCATTTTCTTTCTCACCTCTGGCCTGTGGATCTTCTTGTTCCGGCGATCGCTGGAATCGATCGACTCCTCAACGGCGAGTGTGCTGATAACGTGTGATGAATAGAATTGTATCGAGAGAGACAAGGGAACAAATGATTCGAACAACCCTTTATTGATGATGAATGAGCACTTATATACAATGGGAACAATTGCCTCGAAGGGACACGATGGTCCGTAGAGATGCCATTCCAGGAACCGCCGTGACGGTTGCTGGAAGTGTGCAACCGCACATCTAGGAAGGAGCGGGGATTATTCCTAATAACCACAAGAGTTATTTAGTTTTTACAACTAATACCCAAAGGGTTTATTAGAATTAATAATCTAGTTCACATTGCTATGTGATTAACATCGAAAGAGTCATCATGTTTTGCTTGTGAGAAAAATTTAGTCAATGGGTCTGCTGATAAAGCTACACACCTAGGGTAGGGGCACGTTCCCGTCCAAAGAGACCTACCCAAGGGCGTCTCTAGAGGAAGTCACCTTTCAATCGACTTGAAGGTATCCCACTCGACGGATTCAAGACATTCGACCAAGAAGCTATCACTCGACTACGAAGCCAACCACTCGACTGCCAGAAGACCTAAAGTCACTCCGCAGGTAAACGGTCGGCTATTAAGTAGTCTTTATGGTCATTATAGCACTTTATTAGGGGCGTTACCAGTAACGCCCAACCTTAAATGTACCTTAAACCCTGCATTACTGAGGGCAGGAGGGGGCCGGCGAACTCTATATAAGCCACCTCCCTCCTCAGTATGAGGGGTTCGCCCCCCTGTTATTCACACGCCAGTAATCCAATCGACCGCCTCCGGGCACCGAGACGTAGGGCCGTTACTTCCTCCGCGAAGGGCCTGAACTCGTACATCTTGGTGTGTTTACAACTTTCCAATAGCTGAGATCTAGCCTCTCCATACATACCCCCCTACATCACTGTCAGAGTTAGAACCACGACAGTTGGCGCCCACCGTGGGGCAGGAATCTTAGCGCCTAATTGAAGAAGTTGCGATTTTTCGATCCCTTTGATCATGGTTTCGTGCGGAATTTTGGTGGAGGGCCGCGAGATCCGTCTCGGCGCGCTCACGTTCATCGCCGACGACTCCGCCTGGCTCCAGGAGGCACCACTCGACATCGACGCGCTCCCCGTCCGCGGCGCGACGCATTTCCGCGCATGCGTTCGTGGCGTCCTCCTGCGGCAGACGTCGACCCAGTATCGGTCGGCCCCCGTATCGTCCCCTCGCTCTGTCTCCCACCGGCTTAAGCGCTCCGGTCGGTCGAGACTTCAGAGGTGGGTGGGCCATGCCGTGGCTCGCCAGTCGGCCACCCCGCAAGTCGCGGCGATCGAGCCCGACGAATCCCTCTGCGGCCTGTTCGACCTGTCAACTGGCTCCGCGGAGACCGCATCCGAGTGCGACAGCAGCGACCCAGCGGCTGAGATTCTGGCGGTCGATGGGACGCACAGTCCTCCTGGTTTCCCTCGCGCTGGTGGAGGCGCGGGCGGGGGCAACCCGTCGCATCCCCACGATGAGTATCTCCCCGAACCTCTCGCATCATTGCAGCGAGAGGAGCTTCGCCGTCGGAACATGGACGCGCTCCACACTCCTATTGTCGGAGAAATCCCCGAGGCCCGGGCCTTGGAGGACGCGCGCTTGGCTAACCTGGCCGAGCGCACTCGACTGGAGAATCTCCAGCAGATACTCGACGAGCAACCGCGTCAGCGGGCTCCCGAGTCCAGTCGACGTCAGCAAGCTCCCGAGTCCAGTCGGCGTCAGCTCTTCCCGCCGCCGCAGGTATACCGAACCCCAGTTCAGAATTTGGCCGCTGCGGCCCGTATAGCAGAATCAATTCAGCCCTCCCAGTCGGAGGCGGGCAGGGGCTTGTTGCAGATCAGAGCGCTGCTCCGGGTGGCGGGAAACCAGAATTCTGCTGTCTCTCAGTCGCGGAACAGGATCCACAGTCGATCCGTCGCAACGGATACAGTCGAGTCGGCTCACAGCCCGAGATCGCCCCCGAGGCGTGAGGGACGTGGTGACCGGCATGATCAGTACAGGAGGAATGAGCAGTATGATCACCGATTCGACCGTGATGATCGACGTCGAGCGCCAACCCCTCCCTCGAGGAGCGGGTCATATGCGCCTCGACGGCAAGATGACAGACGCCCTCATAGTGTTGGGCAGAGGATTCCAGTCGACCCCAGAGACCCAGGCTTTGATGCGAGATCCATCCTCGTTCAAGGTTTGGTCGACAGGAACAGAGCTCATCGAGAGGACCACAACAGAGATGTGCCTGCCAGCAGCAGAGCACGTGCTTCAGGGCCAGAGTGTTTCAGTCGAGCCATCAGAGCCGCAGTGATTCCTCCCAACTTCAGGCTGGCGACTGGGGTCAGCAAGTTCACCGGCGAATCTAAGCCTGACACTTGGCTCGAAGATTACCGAGTGGCTGTACAGATCAGCGGTGGCAATGACGAGGTGGCCATGAAGCATTTGCCTCTCATGTTAGAGGGCTCAGTCAGAGCGTGGCTGAATCAGTTGGCACCCAGCAGCATCTACACTTGGGAGGACCTCTCCCGAGTGTTTGTCACAACCTTTGAAGGAACATTCAAGCGACCTGCAGGCCTTACAGAGTTGCGGTCTTGCGTGCAAAAGCCGAATGAAACTCTGAGGGAATACATCCAGAGGTGGATCACACTGCATCACTCGGTCGAGAATGTGCCAGACCATCAAGAAGTTTGTGCCTTCAAGGAAGGCGTTAAATACAGAGAGTTGAATCTGAAGTTCGGTCGAACTGGAGAGATGTCTCTGAATCGGATGATGGAGATTGCCACCAAGTACGCTAATGGTGAAGACGAGGACCGACTCCGGAGTGGCAAGCACAAGGCAGTCGCCCAAGAAACCGGAGGGAACTCCAGTTGGAAACAGAAGCGGAAGGCCGAGCCAGCTGCTCCTGGGGAGGCCCTGGCCGTAGCCCAGGGAAACTTCAAGGGAAAACCCAAGGGCACCTGGAAGCCCAAGAAAGTCAAGGAATAGGATGGAAATGATGTTTTGGATCTACCATGTCACATCCACATCAAGAAAGATGAAGAGGGTAATTTTATTTACCCAAAGCATACCACTCGACAGTGCCGGCTCCTGATCCAGCAGTTTCAGGGCAAACAGCCCAAAGATAAGGAAAAAGAGTCGGACAGAGTCGAAGACAAGGAAGGTAGCGACGATGGATACCCCCAAATCAATTCCACCCTGATGATTTTTGCTGATGTCGAAAGCAAATGTCGACTGAAAGTCATTAACCGTGAGGTGAACATGGTTGCTCCGGCGACACCCAGTTATCTGAAATGGTCGCAGACTGCCATCACATTCGACCAGTCCGATCACCCTACGCACATTGCCACCCCTGGGAGGCAAGCTTTGGTGGTCGACCCAGTTGTCGAAGGCACTCGACTGACCAAAGTCCTGATGGATGGTGGCAGTGGCTTGAACATACTATATGCTGAAACATTGAAAGGGATGGGCATTCCGATGTCCAGACTCAGTACCAGTAACATGAGCTTCCACGGAGTCATTCCTGGGAAGAAGGCCGTGTCACTCGGACAGATTGCTCTTGATGTGGTTTTCGGTGATTCAAAGAATTACCACAAGGAAAAGTTGACATTCGAGGTTGTTGACTTCCAAAGTGCCTATCATGCCATTCTGGGCATGCCAGCTTACGCACGCTTCATGGCTCGACCATGTTACGTGTACCTCAAACTGAAGATGCCTGGCCCCAAAGGCGTAATCGCTGTTACAGGCAACCGAAAGAAAGCAGAAGAGTGTTTTCAAAAAGGATCGAAGATTGCTGATGCTCAGATGGCAGTTGTTGAGCTGCAAGAGTACCAGAAGACTGCTGATCCGAGTGAATTGCTACGAGCCAAGAAGCCTGCTTCAGAATCTGCTTTTCAGTCATCCGGTGAAACTAAGACAGCTCACATTCACCCGACCGACCCCGACGCTGCTCCGACTCACATCTCGACGACGCTCGACCCCAAATAGGAAGAAGCGCTCATCCAGTTCCTTCGTGAGAACTGGGACGTCTTCGCATGGAAGCCTTCTGACATGCCTGGAGTTCCCAGGGGGCTGGCTAAGCACCGTCTACGAGTCGACCCGAAGTTCAAGCCCGTGAAAGAACATCTTCGACGGTCCGCCGTCCAAAAGAGGAAAGCTATTGGCGAGGAGGTGGCTCGGCTCTTAGCAGCGGAGTTCATCCGAGAGATTTACCATTCCGAGTGGCTCGCCAATGTTGTCATGGTCCCCAAGAAGGACAAGTCACTTCGCATGTGCATTGATTTCAAACATATCAATCGGGCCTGCCCGAAAGATCATTTCCCCCTCCCTCGCATCGACCAAATAGTCGACTCGACTGCGGGATGCGATAGATTGTCTTTTCTAGATGCCTATTCCGGGTACCACCAGATCCGTCTGTATGGACCCGACGAGATCAAAACAGCTTTCATCACTCCATTCGGATGCTTCTGTTACGTCACCATGCCGTTCGGCCTCAAGAACGCCGGAGCCACGTTCATGAGAATGATTCAGAAGTGTCTACTCACTCAAATCAGTCGGAATGTGGAGGCATACATGGATGATATTGTGGTCAAGTCACAGAAAGGTTCCGACCTGCGGGCTGACCTTGCTGAAACCTTTGCCAACCTCAGGAGGTATGATATCAAGCTCAACCCATCAAAGTGCACGTTCGGAGTTCCAGGTGGAAACTTACTCGGTTTTCTCGTTTCTGAACGGGGGATCGATGCCAATCCTGAAAAGGTTGGCACCATACTCCGGATGAAGCGTCCTGTACGCGTGCACGATGTCCAAAAGCTTACAGGCTGCTTGGCCGCTCTAAGTCGATTCATTTCTCGTCTTGGTGAAAAGGCGTTGCCTCTTTACTGACTGATGAAGAAGTCTGACAAGTTCGAGTGGACTCCAGAAGCTGACGCAGCATTTGCAGAGCTCAAAGCTCTGCTCACCACCCAGCCGGTGCTCGCTGCCCCAATCAGCAAAGAGCCTCTGCTGCTTTACATTGCAGCCACAAGACAAGTTGTCAGTACAGTACTTACGGTCGAGCGGGAAGAAGAAGGAAAGGCCTTCAGAGTTCAGCGCCCAGTCTATTATCTGTCTAAAGTTTTGACCCCTTCAAAACAAAGATACCCTCACTACCAGAAGCTTGTATATGGGATTTACATGACCACGAAGAAGGTTGCACATTACTTCTCTGACCACTCCATTATAGTCATCAGCGACGCCCCATTGTCAGAGATTCTGCATAACAGAGACGCAACTGGTCGAGTGGCCAAGTGGGCGATTGAACTCCTTCCCTTAGATATCAAGTTTGAAGCAAAGAAGGCTATCAAGTCCCAAGCAATCGCAGATTTCATCGCCGAGTGGATTGAACAGCAACTTCCGACTCAAGTTCACTCGGAGCACTGGACCATGTTCTTCGATGGATCTAAGATGCTGAATGGTTCCGGTGCTGGAGTAGTTGTAGTCTCCCCCGAGGAGATAAGCTGAGATATGTTCTCTAGATTCACTTCGATTCCTCCAATAATGAAGCAGAGTATGAAGCACTTTTGTATGGGCTGCGCATGGCCATTTCACTCGGCGTTCGTCGCCTCATGGTCTATGGCGACTCAGATTTGGTGGTTAATCAGGTGATGAAGGAGTGGGACGTCAGAAGTCCGGCTATGACTGGTTATTGCAACGCAGTGAGAAAGCTAGAAAAGAAATTCGAGGGGTTAGAGCTTCATCACATCCCCCGACTGAAAAATCAAGCAGCTGATGATCTGGCAAAGATAGGCTCCAAGAGAGAAGCCATTCCCAGCAATGTGTTTTTGGAGCACATCCGCTCGCTGTCAGTCCAGGAGGATCCTTTCACAGAAGAAGCCCCACAACCGAAAAGTGCCACAGATCCGACGGAAGTCGAAGTTCCTGCTGTGGTCGACCTAATCATGGAAGTCTTGGCAATCACTCCCGACTGGACGATACCGTACATCGCGTATATCCTAAGGAAAGAACTCCCAGAGGACGAGGAAGAGGCTCGACAGATCGTCCGCCAATCCAAGGCCTTCACAGTCATAAAGGGGCAGTTGTATAGAGAAAGCGCGACTGGAATCGGTCAGAAGTGCATAACACCAGAAGAAGGTCGGATAATCCTTGATGATATCCACTCGGGGACCTGTGGTCACCATGCGTCCTCTCGGACCATTGTGGCTAAAGCATACCGAGCGGGATTTTACTGGCCTAGAGCAAATGAGATGGCAAAAGAGATGGTCGACAAGTGTGGAGGGTGCCAGTTCTACTCCAACATGTCACACAAGCCTGCATCAGCCCTGAAGACCATTCCACTCGTCTGGCCCTTTGCTGTTTGGGGACTAGACATGGTTGGTCCACTGAGAACAGGCAGAAGTGGTTTCACTCATGTGCTTGTGGCAGTCGACAAGTTTACCAAATGGATTGAAGCTAAGCCTATCAAGAATCTTGATGCTTGCACTGCTATCAGTTTCGTCAGAGGGCTAATATTCAGATATGGAGTCCCGCATAGTATCATCACTGACAATGGGTCAAACTTTGATTCGGACAAGTTCAGAGCTTTTTGTGCCTCTCAAGGCACTCGAGTCGACTACGCATCGGTGGCCCGTCCCCAGTCAAATGGACAAGCTGAAAGAGCAAATGGTCTGATTCTCAAAGGACTAAAGCCTCGACTGATGCGTGATCTCAAGCACGCGGCAGGTGCTTGGGTCGACGAGCTTCCGTCAGTTCTGTGGGGATTGAGGACCACCCCTAACCGGTCGACTGGAAGAACTCCATTCTTTCTGGTTTATGGAGCCGAAGCGGTTCTGCCAAGTGATCTTCTTCACAACGCGCCCCGAGTCGAGCTTTACACCGAAGATGAAGCAGAACAGGCCCGACAAGACGCAGTCGACCTCCTAAAAGAAGAGAGGGAGATGGCCATGATCAGATCGACCATTTATCAGCAAGACTTGCGTCGATTCCACGCCCGGAATGTGAAGAGTTGAGCCTTCCAAGAAGGAGATTTGGTCCTCCGAGTGGATCAACAGAAACCACACAAGCTTGCTCCTACTTGGGAAGGCCCCTTCATCATCACCAGAGTCCTCCACAATGGAGCGTATCACCTCTACAACGTTGATCGCCAGATCGACGAGCCACGAGCTTGGAATGCGGAACTACTCCGCCCCTTTTACACTTGAGCTCTCCTTTGGACGAGTGGAGACCAGTCGAGATGTAATAAGAAAAATTGCTACAGTTTATTTTTATCAAAGGCAAGAGTGTTTCAATAATTGCTGTCACTCCTGTTTGCTTACGAAATCCCCCAGTGGGTGACTTAGCTGCGAATCCGTTTCGCCTAAGTTTGAAAAAATCCTACCGAGTGGAGAGCGATCCTCCCACTCGGGGGCTTAACTGCAGTCCAGCACTCGCCTAAGTTCTCCCACTTAGAGACTTAGCTGCAGTCCGGCACTCGCCTAAGTTTGAAAAAATCCTACCGAGTGAAGAGCGATCCTCCCACTCGGGGGCTTAGCTGCAGTCCAGCACTCGCCTAAGTTCTCCCATCTAGAGACTTAGCTGCAGTCCGGCACTCGCCTAAGTTTGAAAAAATCCTACCGAGTGGAGAGCGATCCTCCCACTCGGGGGCTTAGCTGCAGTCCAGCACTCGCCTAAGTTCTCTCACCTAGAGACTTAGCTGAAGTCAGGCACTCGCCTAAGTTTGAAAAAATCCTACTAAGTGGAGAGCAAACCTCCCACTCGGGGGCTTAGCTGTAGCCCAGTGCTCGCCTAAGTGTTTAAAAACCCTACCGAGTGGAGAGCAAACCTCCCACTCGGAGGCTTAGCTACAGCCCAGTGCTCGCCTAAGTACAAGACTCAACCCAATCCGCGAGTCGACTGCTAAATCCCCCTTCGGAATTGTGCCGCAAATACAAGGTCATTCCGAGTGAAGATCAAGTTCCACTCGACGAATCAAACCATGAAGATGTCCAACGAGAAATCAATTTCAGATAAAGCCTAAAAGGTCCCAGACCTCAAAGTACTCGAGCCCTCGGCTCGGCAAAGTATAACTGTTACAAATCCACTCGGCATTCCGAGGTAAATTTAAAGTTTTCACTCCTCAGGAGGAGGACTGGAAGGGGCGACGAGCTCATCCAAGTCGATCCCGTCGGCAATACGGGTGGCAGCAGCGATGAAGGTCTCCATGAAGTCTTGAAAGCTGTGCTTCCTGGTATTGGCAACTTGGATGGCCGCCAGCTTTTCTTCTCGCGCCTCCTTGCAATGGACGCGGACCAGGGACAGAGCGACATCAGCACCACATCTAGCAGAAGATTTCTTCCATTCCGCCACTCGACCTGGGACTTCGTTAAGTCGAGCCATCAGAGACTCGAGGTCGTTTTGAAGCATCGTCCCAGGCCAGAGTGATGCGTCAATCCGCGACATCGCAACTTTCAGTCGAGCCAGATAGTCAACGACGCCGGCAATACGAGACTCCAGACGGAGCACGTTCATTGCACCCTCGTCCTTCACGAGAGAGTTAACAGGGTCCAAGCCTGGTTCCACTCGACTGGTCTCCTCTTCAAAGTTCTGGCAGAATTCTGCAAACACGATTCAAGGGTAAGACGGTGGCCGTACGCAGGCTCGACAACTACAAGACAGCCGGGTTGGAATAATTACCTTCAAGCATGACAAACAGCTTCTTGGCGAGTCCATTGAGATAAGCCTCCAGATCTTTTACCTTCCCCGACAGCTCACCCGCCTTGTCGTGCAGCGCCATCTTCTCTTTCTTCAGTCGACTAGTGTCTCGATTAGCTGCCTCGAGAGCAGTCTTCAGTCTGGAGTTCTCCTGTTCAAGAGCTCTGACCGAAGCCAGTTTCTCTTCTGCGAGCTTCGTTTTGCTCGAGGCCTCCTTCTGTGCCTCTGCAAGATCTTGGTCCTTCTTCTTCAGAGCTTCCTCCAGTTTATCTGCGGCGCGTCGAGTGGAACCAACATCAAGAATGGACAAGAAAGAAAAGTCACCCGTTAAGAATGGAGAACCTCACCAGCCATACCTTTTGCTTCTTCTTGCGCCTTCTTCAAGTTCTCCTGAGCAAGCTTCAAGCTAAGGTTGAGCTGGATCTGCTGATTCTCCAACTCAGTATAGCGAGCTACAAGTTCGCAAGATTTCTGTAAAAAGAAAAAAATCAGTCGACAGACGTCCAAGATAAGTTGCTTCCGAGTAACTAAGAGACAATGATGACGTTTCTAAGACCACAGCCGAATCAAAAAACATTCGACAGTAGTCTCGGGGACTACACCCAGTGGGTGCACTCAGCGTGCCCCCACTGGTTTGACCAAAAAAAAAGTTCCACTCGACCTGGCCCGACCAAACCGAGTGAAGAAATACAGCTACAGCAACACAATGTAAAGACTACAGCCGACTGCTAGCAGTCCACCGTAGTCTCGGGGACTACACCCAGTGGGTGCACTCAGCGTGCCCCCACTCGTCCAAGGATAGGCAGACACACCCAGTGGGTGTACAGATACAGATACAAAAGATTTTCGGAAAAGAGACTCTCCAAACAACATATCATAACAGAACAAGTGTTGAAGTCGACTGACCTGGACGTTGCTTTGAAGAGACGAACTCGCGTCATAAGCTGCTTCGCTGGCCTCCCGAGCCATCTTCACTTGCTCCATCATGATCCCCGCCTGGCATATAGCCTCCTTGGCAGCAGCCACTTGGTCCTCAGGGAGGGGGTATGCGGCAAAAAGCGAAGACGGATCCGCAGTCGATGATGAGGGCCGCGCACTCGCCAGAGGAACGGCGAAGGTCACATAAGCCCGAGCGGTGTCACCACCATCCCGAGCTACGGCCTCGGACGCTGGAGCGGAGTGGGGGGCTTGGTCAGCCGGCGCCTTCTTATGCCTCCTCACCCTCAATGGACCATCGTCATCGTCATCCGGGAGGTCGACAACATGAGGAGGGGCTACAAAGGAAACATTCAATCGACCAAAGTTGCAATAAATGATCAGTCGACTCAAGGCAGAACGTCAGTAATCGTACCAGGGTTGGAGGTAACAGCATCCTCCATCTCTTGTTCGTCGTCCTTGGCGGAGACCTCAGAAGTAGCAGCACTGCAAAACTCGAAAGTCAGTCGGTTGGCTCAATGAATCGACCAAGGATCTGTCCATGGTCGACGAAGGAAAACAAGTTTTATTATTACCCAGAAATGGTAGGGACAGCTATCTTCATCTTGGGTAGAGCCTTGGGCGGCTTGGACAGCGTCGTGCGTGGGAGCTTGGGGACCTTCCCAGTCGGCGTAGGAGAAGAGGTCCGAGGGCGTTTCGACGACTGCCCAACAGAAGCAGTCGCCTTGCCACGTTCCCGCGCTGGGTCGTGTGTGTTCTTGGACCGCCACTCTGGGCGAGGGGGTTCGACCTCCTCCTCCTCCTCCTCTTCGCCGGAGTCGACATTGTCGTCTCCCTCTCCTTCACCGTCGGACTCCCACTCGCCTTGGTCGTCCCCGCTCTCACCTCCGCTCGCCTCCCCTTCCTTAGTTGGCCCCTGAGCCCCGTTGGGCGTCGAGTACATCTCGGTGGTCGCCTAGAAAACAACAGACAAGACGAAAGTCAATCGACCAACTCAAAGAAGACCAATGCAGAAAACAAGATTTCAGTCGGGAGCATAAAGACATACCTGGTCCATCTCATACGAATTGTCGAGTGGAACCACCCTCCTGGCTCCTCGGGGGTTGTCTTTGTTCCCCGTAATGCTCGACAGCCACCCCTCCAGCATCTCGTCGGTGACCTCCTCCGGGTGGACCCGAGTGGTGTCGTCAAGGCCCGCGTACAGCCACATCGGGTGGTCACGGGCCTGGAGCGGTTGGATACGCCTCCGGAGGAAGACCTCCAGCAGGTCCATACCAGTCACACCCTCACGGACGAGCTCAACCACTCGACCCGCCAACACTTTGACCTGGGCCCTTTCCTCCGGCGACACTTTCAGAGAAGCAGGCTTTTCAGCTCGGTCGAGAGAGAATGGAGGAAGTCCAGTCGACTGCCCTGGGGTCGCCTGGTCTTGACAGTAGAACCAGGTTGCCTGCCAACCGTGGACCGACTCCGGGAAAGTGATGGAAGGAAAACAACTCTTCCCCCTCATCTGGATCGCCAAGCCCCCGCACAACTGGATCACCTGCGTCCTCTCGTCACTCGACTTGGCCTTCTTGACCGACTGAGAGCGACAGGTAAAGATGTGCTT
Source organism: Triticum urartu (assembly GCF_056163025.1). Taxonomy (NCBI): domain Eukaryota; kingdom Viridiplantae; phylum Streptophyta; class Magnoliopsida; order Poales; family Poaceae; genus Triticum; species Triticum urartu. Next base: position 104,821,838 of record NC_141875.1, on the reverse strand, counting down.
GAAGAGTCCCCAGTGGGGGCGGCAACCCAAGAAGGCCTCGCACATGGAAATGAAAGCGGCGAGGTATACGATGGAGTTGGGAGTGAAGTGATGGAGCTGCGCTCCGAAGAAATTCAGGAAACTCCATAAAAAAGATGGGGCGGCAGAGAAAACCCTCGGTCGATATGGGTGGCTAGGAGCACGCACTCACCATCGCGGGGTTGAGGCTCGATCTCTCCCCCCGGGAGATGCGTGGCTTTGTGGGGAATGACTCCCCCCTCGACCATGTCGTCGAGGTCCTCTTGCCGGAGCACCGACGGCATCCAGTCGCCCTGGATCCAACCTTTGGGCAGAGCGGTCCTAGAGGAGGACCCGCCCCGAGCAGATCTTTTCCCCTTCCCCTGCGCCGCCGCCTTCTTCGCACGCTCCAGAGTGGAGGTCTTGCTCTTCGTCATCGTCGCCGGCGAAAGTCTCGCACGGGCCTGCTGCACTGGGGCGAGAACGGAGGTGGCGGAAGGGCTTGCGAAGGAAGAGAGGAAGAAGAAAGTAGAAAGGAGCGCACAGCTTGGGAACCCCGAGCCGGCAACTTATAAGGGACCGCTTCCGAGTGGCTGACTGGTAGGCCCAGGCTATCCAGTCAAATCCCGCGGCAGACGTGCGCGCAGTACGTGGCGAAAAGGGCGTCGCGGGGATCGAGGAGCCTCCGCCTTATCGCTTCTGATTACTGCGGCCGCTCCCGTCCCGCGCGCTTCCCAAAATCCGAATCCCGCGACATTCGCGGGCCGCAGAACAACTCGTCAAAACAGAAGACCCCACCCGCGCCGGCGCTCGGTATGTCATAAGTAAAGAAATTCACTCGACGAAAGGCCTAGAATGGATCAAGGCGACTGAAAAAGGTTGGCAACGTCATCCGTGACGATTGACCCGAAGCGAGGCACTCACGTAGCCCAAAGAGCCAGTCGGGGAGTTCCCCAACTCTTTCCCCACTCAAAACCTCGATCCATTCAGGGGCTAATGATGAAGCTACACACCTAGGGTAGGGGCACGTTCCCGTCCAAAGAGACCTACCCAAGGGCGTCCCTAGAGGAAGTCACCTTTCAATCGACTTGAAGGTATCCCACTCGACGGATTCAACACATTCGACCAAGAAGCTATCACTCGACTATGAAGCCAACCACTCGACTGCCAGAAGACCTAAAGTCACTCCGCAGGCAAACGGTCGGCTATTAAGTAGTCTTTATGGTCATTATAGCACTTTATTAGGGGCGTTACCAGTAACGCCCAACCTTAAATGTACCTTAAACCCTGCATTACTGAGGGCAGGAGGGGGCCGACGAACTCTATATAAGCCACCCCCTCCTCAGTATGAGGGGTTCGCACCCCTGTTATTCACACGCCAGTAATCCAATCGACCGCCTCCGGGCACCGAGACGTAGGGCTGTTACTTCCTCCGCGAAGGGCCTGAACTCGTACATCTTGGTGTGTTTACAACTTCCCAATAGCTGAGACCTAGCCTCTCCATACATACCCCCCTACATCACTGTCAGAGTTAGAACCACGACATCTGCCACATTCAGAGCCATATGTATTTTGCAAATTTTCTATGTCTACAATGCTCTGCATGGAGCTATTCTAGCTAATCACTCCCACTTTCAACATGTATCTAAATCGAGACTTAGAGTCATTCAGATCGGTGTCAAAGCTTGCATCGACGTAACTCCTTACGACGAACTCTTTGTCACCTCCATAACCGAGAAACATTTCCTTATTCCACTAAGGATAATTTTTGACCGTTGTTCAGTGATCTACTCCTAGATCACTATTGTACTCCCTTGCCAAAATCATGCTAAGGTGTACAATATATCTGGTACATAGCATGGCATACTTTATAGAACCTATGACTGAGGCATAGGGAATGCCTTTTCATTCTCTTTATATTTTATGCCATGGTCGGGTTTTGAGTCTTTACTCAACTTCACACCTTACAACACAGGCAAGAACTCCTTCTTTGACTGTTCCATTTTGAACTACTTCAAAAACTTGTCAAGGTATGTACTCATTGAAAAATTTATCAAGCGTCTTGATCTATCTCTATAGATCTTGATGCCTAATATGTAAGCAGCTTCACCGAGGTCTTTAATTGAAAAAATCTTATTCAAGTATACTTTTATGCTATCTAGAAATTCAGTATCATTTCCGATCAACAATATGTCATCCACATATAATATCAGAAATGCTACAGAGCTCCCACTCACTTTCTTGTAAATACAGGCTTCTCCAAAAGTCTGTATAAAACTATATGCTTTGATCAACTCATCAAAGTGTATATTCCAACTCCGAGATGCTTGCACCAGTCCATAGATGGATTGCTGGAGCTTGCACACTTTGTCAGCACCTTTAGGATTAAGAAAACATTCTGGTTGCATCATATACAACTCTTCTTTAATAAATCCATTAAGGAATGTAGTTTTGATATCCCTTTGCCAGATTTCATATAATGCGGCAACTGCTAACATGATTCGGACAGACTTTTAAGCATCAATACGAGTGAGAAAATCTCATCGTAGTCAACACCTTGAACTTGTCAAAAACCTTTTGCGACAATTCGAGCTTTGTAGATAGTAACACTACTATCAGCGTCCGTCTTCCTCTTGAAGATCCATTTATTCTGAATGGATCACCGATCATCAGGCAAGTCAATCAAAGTCCATACTTTGTTCTCATAGATGGATCCCATCTCAGATTTCATGGCCTCAAGCCATTTTGCGGAATCTGGGCTCATCATCGCTTCCTCATAGTTCGTAGGTTCGTCATGGTCAAGTAACATGACCTCCAGAACAGGATTATCATACCACCATGGTGCGGATCTTACTTTGGTTGACCTACGAGGTTCGGTAGTAACTTGATCAGAAGCTTCATGATCATCATCATTAGCTTCCTCACTAATTGGTGTAGGAATCATTGGAACTAATTTCTGTGATGAACTACTTTCCAATAAGGGAGCAGGTACAATTACCTCATCAAGTTATACTTTCCTCCCACTCACTTCTTTTGAGAGAAACTCCTTCTCTAAAAAGGATCCACTCTTAGCAACAAAGATCTTATCTTTGGATCTGTGATAGAAGGTGTACCCAACAGTTTCTTTCGAGTATCCTATGAAGACGCACTTCTCCGATTTGGGTTTGAGCTTATCAGGTTGAAACTTTTTCACATAAGCATCGCAACCCCAAACTTTAACAAACGTCAGCTTAGGTTTCTTGCTAAACCACAGTTCATACGGTGTCGTCTCAACGGATTTTTAGACGGTGCCCTATTTAACGTGAATGCAGTTGTCTCTAATGCATAACCCCAAAACGATAGTGGTAATTCGGTAAGAGACATCATAGATTGCACCATATCTAATAAAGTACAGTTATGACGTTCGGACACACCATTACATTGTGGTGTTCCAGGTGGCGTGAGTTGCGAAACTATTCGACATTCTTTCAACTGAAGGCCAAACTCGCAACTCAAATATTTCGTCTCCGCGATCAGATCGTAGAAACTTTATTTTCTTGTTATGACGATTCTCCACTTCACTCTGAAATTCTTTGAACTTTTCAAATGTTTCAGACTTGTGTTTCATTAAGTAGATATACTCATATATGCTCAAATCATCTGTGAAGGTCAGAAAATAACAATACCCGCCACGAGCCTCAACACTCATTGGATCGCATACATCAGTATGTATTATTTCTAATAAGTCTGTTGATCGTTCCATTGTTCCAGAGAACAGAGTCTTAGTGATCTTGCCCATGATGCATGGTTCGCAAGCCTCAAGTGATTCCAAAAGCCCATCAGCATGGAGTTTCTTCATGCGCTTTACACCAATATGACTTAAACAGCAGTGCCACAAATAAGTTGCACTATCATTATTAACCTTGCCTCTTTTGGCTTCAGTATTATGAATATGTGTATCACTACAATCGAGATTCAATAAACCATTCACTTTGGGTGTATGACCATAGAAGGTTTTATTCATGTAAATAGAATAATAATTATTCTTTGACTTAAATGAATAACCGTATTGCAATAAACATGATCCAATCATATTATGCTCAACGCAAACACCAAATAACATTTATTTTAGGTTCAACACTAATCTCGAAGGTAAAGGGAGTGTGCGATGGTGATCTTATCAACCTTGGAATCACTTCCAACACACATCGTCACCTTGCCCTCAACTAGTCTCTGTTCATTTTACAACTTCTGTTTTAAGTTACTAATCATAGCAACTGAGCCAGTATCAAATACCCAGGGGCTACTATGAATACTAGTAAAGTACACATCAACAACATGTATATCATATATACTTTTGTTCACTTTGCCATCCTTCTTATCCGCCAAGTATTTGGGGCATTTCGCGCTTCCAGTGACCATTTCCTTTGCAGTAGAAGCACTCAGTTTCAGGCTTGGGTCTAGCTTTGGGCTTCTTCATGGGAGTGGCAACTTGCTTGTCATTCTTCTTGAAGTTCCCTTTTTTCCCTTGCCCTTTTACTTGAAACTAGTGGTCTTGTCAACCATCAACACTTGATGCTTTTCTTGATTTCCACCTTCGCCGATTTCAGCATCGTGAAAAGCTCGGGGAATCGTTTTCGTCATCCCTTGCATATTATAGTTCATCACGAAGTTTCACTAACTTAGTGATAGTGACTAGAGAACTCTGTCAATCACTATTTTATCTGGAAGATTAACTCCCACTTGATTCGAGCGATTGTAGTACTCAAACATTCTGAGCACATGCTCACTGGTTGAGCTATTCTCCTCCATCTTATAGGCAAAAATACTTGTCAGAGGTCTCATACCTCTCGACTCGGGCATGAGTCTGAAATACCAATTTCAACTCTTTGAACATCTCATATGCTCCATGGCATTTCAAAACATTTTTGAAGTCCCGGTTCTAAGCCATAAAGCATGGTGCACTAAACTATCAAGTAGTCATCATACCAAGCTTGCCAAACATTCATAACGTCTGCATCTGCTCCTACAATAGGTCCGTCACCTAGCGGTGCGTCAAGGACATAATTCTTATGTGCAGCAATGAGGATAATCCTCAGATCACGGAGCTAGTCCGCATCATTGCTACTATCATCTTTCAACTTAGTTTTTCTCTAGGAACATATCATAAATAAAATGGGGAAGCAATATGTGATCTATTAATCTACAACATAGATATGCAAATACTACCAGGACTAAGTTCATGATAAATTTAAGTTCAATTAATCATATTACTTAAGAACTCCCACTTAGATAGACATCCCTCTAATCGTCTAAGTGATCACGTGATCCATATCAACTAAACCATGTCCGATCATCACGTGAGATGGAGAAGTTTTCAATGGTGAACATCACTATGTTGATCATATCTACTATATGATTCATGCTTGACCTTTCGGTCTCAGTGTTCCGAGGCCATATCTGCATATCTAGGCTCGTCAAGTTTAACCTGAGTATTCCGCGTGTGCAAAACTGGCTTGCACCCGTTGTATGTGAACGTAGAACTTATCACACCCGATCATCACGTGGTGTCTCGGCACGATGAACTGTCGCAATGGTGCATACTCAAGGAGAACACTTATACCTTGAAATTTATTAAGGGATCATCTCATAATGCTACCGTCGTACTAAGCAAAATAAGATGCATAAAAGATAAACATCACATGCAATCAAAATATGTGACATGATATGGCCATCATCATCTCGTGCCTTTGATCTCCATCTCCAAAGTGCCTTCATGATCTCCATCGTTACCAGCATGACACCATGATCTCCATCATCTTGATCTTTATCAACGTGTTGTCACATGGTCGTCTCGCCAACTATTGCTTTTGCAACTATTGCTATAAAATAGCGATAAAGTAAAGCAATTATATGGTGCTTGCATCTTATGCAATAAAGAGACAACCATAAGGCTTCTGCCAGTTGCCGATAACTTTAATAAAACATGATCATCTCATACAACAATTTATATCTCATCACGTCTTGGCCATATCACATCACAACATGCCCTGCAAAAACAAGTTAGACATCCTCTACTTTGTTGTTGCAAGTTTTACGTGGCTGCTATGGGCTTAGCAAGAACCGTTCTTACCTACGCATCGAAACCACAATGATCTTTCATCAAGTGTGCTGTTTTAACCTTCAACAAGGACCGGGCGTAGTCACACTCGATTCAACTAAAGTTGGAGAAACAGACACCCACTAGCCACCTGTGTGCGAAGCACGTCGGTAGAATGAGTCTCATGAATGCGGTCATGTAATGTCGGTCTGGGCCGCTTCATCCAACAATACCGCCGAATCAAAGTATGACATGCTGGTAAGCAGTATGACTATTATCGCCCATAACTCTTTGTGTTCTACTCATGCATATAACATCTACGCATAGACCTGGCTCGGATGCCGCTGTTGGGGTACGCAGTGTTTCAAAATTTTCCTACGATCACGCAAGATCTATCTAGGAGATGCATAGCAATGAGAGGGGAGAGTGTGTCTACGTACCCTCGTAGAACAAAAGCAGAAGCGTTTAGTAACGTGGTTGATGTAGTCGAACGTCTTCGCGATCCAACCGATCCAAGTACCGAACGTATGTCACCTCCGCGTTCAGCACACGTTCAGCTCGATGACATCCCTCGGGCTCTTGATCCAGTTGAGGCCGAAGGAGAGTTCCGTCAGCACGACGGCGTGGCGACGGTGATGATGAAGTTACCGGCGCAAGGCTTCGCCTAAGCACTACGACGATATAACCAAGGTGTGTAACTGTGGAGGGGGCACCGCACACGGCTAAGACAAATCTTGGAGTGCCTTTGGGGTGCCCCTTGCCCACATATATAAAGGAGGGAGGAGGAAGAGGCCTGCCTAGGAGGGGCGCGCCTATAGGAGGAGTCCAACTAGGATTCCCAATCCTAGTTGGAGTCCCCTTCCTTTTCCAAGAGGGGAGAGAGGGAAGGAGTAGGAGAGGGAGAAGGAAAGAGAGGGGGGTGCCGCCCCTCCCTAGTCCAATTCGGACTTGCCATGGGGGGCGCGCGGCCAACCCTTGAGGCCCTTCTCTCCTTTCCCGTATGGCCCATTAAGGCCCACTACTTCCCCCGACGAATTCCCGTAACTCTCTGGTACTCCGAAAAATATCCGAATCACTCAGAACCTTTCCGATGTCCGAATATAGCCTTCCAATATATCGATATTTACGTCTCGACCATTTAGAGACTCATCGTCATGTCCGTGATCTCATCCAGGACTCCGGACAACCTTTGGTACATCAAATCACATAACTCATAAAACAATCCGTCATCGAACGTTAAGCGTGTGGACCCTACGGGTTCGAGAACTATGTAGACATGACCAAGACACATCTCCGGCAAATAACCAATAGAGGAACCTAGATGCTCAAATTGGCTCCTACATATTCGACAAAGATCTTTATCAGTCAAACCGCATAACAGAATATTGTCATCGGTGTGTTACTTGCTCTAGATTTGATTGTCGGTATCATCATACCTAGTTCAATCTCGTTACCGGCAAGTCTCTTTACTCGTTCCGTAATACAACATCCCTCAACTAACTCATTAGTCACATTGCTTGCAAGGCTTATAGTGATGTGCATTACCGAGAGGGCCCACAGATACCTCTCCGACAATCGGAGTGAGAAATCCTAATCTCAATCTATGCCAACTCAACAAACACCATAGGAGACACCTATAGAGCATCTTTATAATCACCCAGTTACATTGTGACGTTTGATATCATACAAGGTGTTCCTCCGGTATTCAGGAGTTGCATAATCTCATAGTCAGAGGAACATGTATAATTCATGATGAAAGCAATAGCAATAAAACTAAACGATCATTTATGCTAAGCTAACGGATGGGTCTTGTCCATCACATCATTATCTAATGATGTGATCCCGTTCATCAAATGACAAGACATGTCTATGGTCAGGAAACTTAACCATCTTTGATTAACGAGCTAGTCAAATAGAGGCATACTAGGGACACTCTATTTTGTCTATGTATTCACACATGTACTAAGTTTCCGGTTAATACAATTCTAGCATGAATAATAAATATTTATCATGATATAAGAAAATATAAATTGTCGGCGTTCTGGGAGCGGGGGTGCCCAGACTTGCCTGCCTGCGGCCCATGGCGTGGATGTGCTGGCATGTCTGTACGTCCCATCATCATCAACAAAGCATTCAAGACCCTCGCGAGGGGCCAAGCCTCGCGAGGTGGACGGCGCAAGACCTCCTCAAGAGCGGCCTCACCAGGCTTCCTCGCGAGGAGCGGAGATATCAAGGCGGGGCGAACCTCGCAAGGCCCTCGTGACGTGAGCCATGACGATCGACACCAGGCGGGCTCCAGCACGCGCAGCGTCCTTGTTTCCTCTTTGGTGCTAAGGAGGCAAGCGCAGGCGCGGAGTACCGAGGCATCAGGCAAAGGTTTCCATATCGGTGCAACGAGACCAAGACTAGAAGGACGGCAGGACGGAGGTCACCATGGAGCCCAGGACGACGTCACCACCAGAACCTTTGGTAGGCGAGGACCACCTTTTGTCCGGATAGCTTGTACTAGCTGTCCCCTTTCAAATTGGTCACCGTTGTTGGCTCCCTTCCCGCTCAATATTTGGGGAGAGGACTAGGGCCTATATAAGTAGAACTAGCCACCACCGTAGAAGGGGACAACTCATTCGTAGGCATCTCACCGAACCCTTAGCACACCAAGCACAAGAACACCTCACCCTCAGGAGGCTGTTCTTCCCCTTGTACTGTTCTTCATCAGCCCAAGAGGCAATCCACCACCACCACACTGGAGTAGGGTATTACACCACAACGGTGGCCCGAATCAGTATAAACCTTGTGTCTTTGTGTTGCGAGTTCGTCGAGTTCGTCCGCGAGACCTTAGCGAGTTAGGGCGTAGATTGGTAGGAGAGAAAGAACTTCACACGCACCCCAGAGTTCGAACCTTAAGGGTTTGCCGGAACCCGTGATCCGACATTTGGCGCGCCAGGTAGGGGTGCGCCATAGCTTCCCTTCCGTCGAATCGGCGCTCCATCGCTCCGTCGTCTCCATGGCGAACGCTCGATGCGCTCGAGGTGAGCGTCGGGCTGCCCATCGGCGAGCCAGTTGGTCGTTCCCCGTCGCTTGTCGCCAACGCTGCCACCGGCTCGGCGGGGAACGAGCAGCAAGCGCCCTTGCTGCACCCATCGGTGCGGCAGGACGGCCGCACCGCCACCCCATTGATAACCCACAAGTATAGGGGATCTATCGTAGTCCTTTCGATAAGTAAGAGTGTCGAACCCAACGAGGAGCAGAAGGAAATGATAAACGGTTTTCAGCAAGGTATTCTCTGCAAGTATTGAAATAAGTGGTAACATATAGTTTTGTGATGAGATAATTTGTAACGAGCAACAAATAACAAATGTAAATAAAGTGCAGCAAGGTGGCCCAATCCTTTTTGTAGCAAAGGACAAGCCTGGACAAACTCTTATATAAGGAAAAGCGCTCCTGAGGACACATGGGAATATCATCAAGCTAGTTTTCATCACGTTCATATGATTCGCGTTCGGTACTTTGATAATTTGACATGTGGGTGGACCGGTGCTTGGGTGCTATTCTTACTTGAACAAGCATCGCACTGATGATTAACCTCTATTGCAAGCATCCGCAACTACAACAAAAGTATTAAGGTAAACCTAGCCATAGCATGAAACATATGGATCCAAATCAGCCCCTTATGAAGCAACGCATAAACTAGGGTTGAAGCTTCTGTCACTCTAGCAACCCATCATCTACTCATAACTTCCCAATGCCTTTCTCTAGGCCCAAATAATGGTGAAGTTTTATGTAGTCGACGTTCACATAACACCACTAGAGGCTAGACAACATACATCTCATCGAAATATCGAATGAATGCCAAATTCACATGACTACTAATAGCAAGACTTCTCCCTTGTCCTCAGGAACAAACGTAACTACTCACAAAGCATAAACATGTTCGTAATCAGAGGGGTATTAATATGCATATAGGATCTGAACATATGATCTTCCACCAATTAAACCAACTAGCATCAACTACAAGGAGTAATTAACACTACTAGCAACCTACTAGCACCAAACCCGGATTTGGAGACAAGAATTGGATACAAGATATGAACTAGGGTTTTGAGATGAGATGGTGCTGATGAAGATGTTGATGGAGATTGCCCTCTCCCGGTGAGAGGAGCGTTGGTGATGACGATGGCGATGATTTCCCCCTCCGGGAGGGAAGTTTCCCCGGCAGAACAGCTCTGCCGGAGCTCTAGATTGGATCCGCCAAGATTCCGCCTCGTGGCGGCGGAGTTTCATCCTGAAAGGTTGCTTCCTATTTTTTTCTCAACGAAAGACTTCATATAGGAGAAGATGGTCATCAGAGAGCCACCAGGGGGCCCACAAGGTAGGGGGCGCGCCCTGGGGGGGGGGGGCGCCCCCCACCCTCGTGAGAAGGGTGTGGGCCCCCTGGTCTTCATCTTTGGCGAGGATTTTTCATTATTTATTATAAGGTGTTCCGTGGAGTTTCTGGACTTTTGGAGTTGTGCAGAATAGGCCTCTAATATTTGCTCCTTTTCTAGCCCAGAATTCCAGCTGCCGGCATTCTCCCTCCTTATGTAAACCTTGTAAAATAAGAGAGAATAGCCATAAGTATTGTGACATAATGTGAAATAACAACCCATAATGCAATAAATATTGATATAAAAGCATGATGCAAAATGGACGTATCAACTCCCCCAAGCTTAGACCTCGCTTGTCCTCAAGCGAAAAGCCAAAATCAAAAAATATGTCCACATGTTTAGAGATGAGGGTGTCGATAAAAATAAAATACGGACATGAGGGCATCATTATCATTCTTATAACAGCAACTTATATAATTTTTGCCATATGATCTGTAATGCTAGAGTAATAATTCAATCACAATATCAAGTATGAATCGTAAACTTCATTGAAAACTAACAAACTACAATCTCGGTCATTGAAGCAATTGCAATTTATCATAACATAGGAAAGAGTCAATGTATAAGAGCTTTTCAGCAAGTCCACATACTCAACTATCATATAATCTTTCACAATTGCTGACACTCACGCAATACTTATGGGTTTGGAGTTTTAATCGGACACAGAGAAAGATAGGGGCTTATAGTCTTGCCTCCCAACGTTTTACCTCAAGGGTAATGTCAACAGTAATAGTTCATGAAAACTCACATCCAATTAGCCATATATACCAGGATCTTTCCAACATATTGTGCTTGCCAAAGGATAAAATGTAAAAAGGAAGGGTGAAGATCACCATGACTCTTGCATAAGGTAGAAGATAATGATAAAAGATAGGCTCTTCGCAGAGGTAAGCAGAGGTTGTCATGCGCTTTTATGGTTGGATGAACAAAATATTAATGCGATAGAACGTCACTTTATATTGCCCCTTGTGATATGAACCTTTATTATGCAGTCCGTCGCTTTTATTACTTCCACATCACAAGATCGTATAAAGCTTATTTCTTCCACACCAATCAATCATACATATTTAGAGAGCAATTTTTATTGCTTTGCACCGATGACAACTTACTTGAAGGATCTTACTCAATCCATAGGTAGGTATGGTGGACTCTCATGGCAAAACTGGTTTAAGGGTATTTGGAAGCACAAGTAGTATCTCTACTTGGTGCTGAGAATTTGGCTAGCATGAGGGGGAAAGGCAAGCTCAACATGTTGGAGGATCCAAGACAATATAATTTTATCTCAGATGTAAGAAAACATAACCCATTACGTTGTCTTCCTTGTCCAATGTCAACTCTTTAGCATGTCATATTTTAATGAGTGCTCACAATCATAAAAGATGTCCAAGATAGTATATCTATATGTGAAGATCTCTCTTTCTTTATTACTTCCTATTAATTGCAACGATGACCAAAACTATGCTTGTCAACTCTCAACAACTTTTATTCATCATACTTTTTCTATGTGAGCTCATTACTCTCCATGAGATCCATATGATCTCTTTGTTTATTTTTATTTCTTTCTCTTTTCTTTTATTCACTTAGGATCATGGCAAAATAATCAATCCCTTGACTCAACACTAATCTTTATTATATAGCTCACGGACTCGATTACATAGAAGGATAACAAAGCAAAACTCACAACTAGATCATGCCATAAACTTTATTCTACTAGATCAAAATACTACTAATAAGATCGAACTAAGGAAAACGGTAAAGATAAAAGTGATGGTGATACGATACCGGGGCACTCCCTCAAGCTTGGCAGTTGCCAAGTGGAGTGCCCATACCTAGGTGATTATGTCTCTCTTTTAGGGGATGGTGATGTGATGTTTTTGGCGATGATGCCCTTCAAAATATGATTCTCCTCCTCAAGCTTGTTGACTTGATGCTTGAGATCCATTATTTCATTTCGGAGTTTTCCTGTAACAGCCAAAGCTCCCTGCACCCAAGGGTGCTACATAGCTGCGGGAGAACCAGTGACACTCTTTTTCATATTCTCATAAGAAAGAAATCTAACTTTGGAAGGGATAACTGAGTTTGGAATAGATGAGCTCTGCAGTTCTCCCATTGTGAATCCAGCTTGGAAGCGAAAGGTGACTTCTTGATCCTCCATGGCATCTACCCTCATTAGGTCAGCCTCCATCTCTTCCTCCGTTGCTGGCCCAAAGTGGTCAGGGTCGCTGTTTGCCCTTGGTTCCGGTGCCGGATTAGATACTCGGCTCTCCCCGACTGACGCTTGAGAAGACATCTTGCTCTAATCTGCAGTAGCAACAGCTCAAAACAAAGACAAGGGATTTTTGCGTGATACGGGAGTCAAAACCTTCGGGAGAATATATAATGAATTTTTACCGACCAAAATACGTATCGTGCAAGAAAACATAGTCCGGAAGGCACACGAGGTGCTCACGAGGTAGGGGGGGCGTGCCCAGGGGGGTAGGGCGCGCCCTCCACCCTCGTGAGGCCCTCGTGTCCTTCCCGGACTGCTACTTACTTTTCTATTTTTCTAAATATTCCAAAACGGAGAAATATTGCCTTAAAAATTGTTTTGGAGTCGGTTTACTTACTGTACCACATACCTATTCCTTTTCGGAGTCTGAAACGTTCTGGAAAGTGTCTCTTATGTATTCCTCCAGGGTTACGGTTTCAATAATATTGGTTTCAACATCTATGGGATTACCTGAGATATAGTGTTTGATTCTTTGACCGTTTACCACCTTTGGATTTGTGCCTTCGAAGTTGTTGATTTTTATGGCACCGGAACGATACACCTCCTTGATAACATAGGGGCCTTCCCATTTAGAGAGAAGTTTCCCTGCAAAAAATCTTAAACGAGAGTTGTATAGCAATACATAATCACCTACATTAAACTCACGCTTCTGTATCCTTTTGTCATGCCATCTTTTAACCTTTTCTTTAAACAACTTGGCATTTTCATAAGCTTGGGTTCTCCATTCATCAAGTGAGCTAATATCAAATAACCTCTTTTCACCGGCAAGTTTGAAATCATAGTTGAGCTCTTTAATAGCCCAATATGCCTTATGTTCTAGTTCGAGAGGTAAGTGACATGCTTTTCCATATACCATTTTATACGGAGACATACCCATAGGATTTTTATATGCAGTTCTATAGGCCCATAATGCATCATCAAGTTTCTTTGACCAATTCTTTCTAGACCTATTGACAATCTTTTGCAAAATTAATTTGAGTTCTCTATTACTCAATTCTACTTGACCACTAGATTGTGGGTGATACGGAGATGCAATTCTATAATTGACGTCATATTTAGCAAGCATTTTAAGGAAAGCACCATGAATAAAATGTGAACCACCATCAGTCATTAAATATCTAGGGACTCCAAACCTCGGAAAAATAACTTCTTTAAGCATTTTAATAGAAGTGTTATGATCAGCACTACTAGTTGGAATAGCTTCTACCCACTTAGTAACGTAATCAACAGCAACTAAAACATGTGTATATCCATTAGAGACAGGAAAAGGTCCCATATAATCAAAGACCCAAACATCAAGTGGTTCAATAACAAGTGAATAATTCATAGGCATTTCATGACGTCTACTAATATTACCAATTCTTTGACATTCATCACAAGATAGGACAAACTTACGGGCATCCTTAAAGAGAGTAGGCCAATAAAAACCGGATTGCAATACCTTATGTGCAGTTCTATCTCCCGCGTGGTGCCCTCCATAAGTTTCAGAGTGGCACTTGCGTAGGATCTGTTCCTGTTCATGCTCAGGTACACAACGTCTAATAACACCATCTACTCCTTTATAAAGATGTGGGTCATCCCAAAAGTAATGTCTCAAATCATAGAAGAACTTTTTGTTTTGTTGGTATGTGAAGCTAAGTGGTATGAATTTAGCAACAATGTAATTAGCATAATCAGCATACTAAGGAGTACTACGAGAAGTACTTATGACATTTAATTGTTCATCAGGAAAGCTATCATCAATAGGTAGTGGGTCATCAAGAACATTCTCTAACCTAGATAAGTTGTCTGCAACGGGGTTCTCAGCTCCTTTTCTATCAACAATATGCAAATCAAATTCTTGTAGCAAGAGAACCCATCTAATAAGTCTAGGTTTAGAATCTTTCTTCTCCATAAGATATTTAATAGCAGCATGATCAGTGTGGATAGTTACTTTAGAATCAACAATATAAGGTCTGAACTTATCACAAGCAAATACAACTGCTAAAAGTTCTTTTTCAGTAGTAGCATAATTTCTTTGAGCATTGTCTAGAGTCTTACTAGCATAATGGATAACATTTAATTTCTTATCAACTCTTTGCCCTAGGACAACACCTACAGCATAATCACTACCATCACACATAATTTCAAAGGGTAAATTCCAATCAGGTGGCTGGACAATAGGTGCAGAGACTAATGCTTTCTTAAGTATTTCAAATGCTTCTACACAATCATCATCAAAGACAAATGGTATATCTTTTTGTAATAAATTAGTCAGAGGCCGAGAAATTTTTGAGAAGTCCTTGATGAACCTCCTATAAAATCCGGCATGACCAAGGAAACTTCTTATACCTTTGATGTCCTTGGGACATGGCATCTTTTCAATAGCATCAACCTTGGCTTTATCAACTTCAATACCTCTTTCAGAAACTTTATGACCCAAGACAATACCTTCATTAACCATAAAGTGGCACTTTTTCCCAATTCAAGACAAGATTAGTTTCTTCACATCTCTGCAAAACTCGATCAAGATTGCTCAAGCAATCATCAAAAAAAGATCCATAGACGGAAAAGTCGTCCATGAAAACCTCACAAATCTTTTCACAAAAGTCAGAGAATATAGCCATCATGCATCTTTGAAAGGTAGCAGGTGCATTACATAAACCAGAAGGCATACATCTATAAGCAAAAGTACCAAAAGGGCATGTAAAAGTAGTCTTTGATTGATCTTTAGTCGACACAGGTATTTGAGAGAAACTAGAATAACCATCTAGAAAGCAGTAATGTGTATGTTTGCATAATATTTCTAGCATTTGATCGATAAAAGGTAAGGGGTAATGATCTTTCTTAGTAGCCTTACTTAATTTGCGGAAATCAATTATCATCCTATAACCGGTAATAGTTCTTTGTCGAATCAATTCATCTTTATCATTAGGAACAACAGTAATACCTCCCTTCTTAGGGACACAATCAACAGGACTTACCCACTGACTATCAGCAACGGGATAAATTATACCTGCCTCTAGAAGCTTTAGTATTTCTTTTGTTACCAGTTCTTTCATTTTAGGATTCAGACGTCTTTGAGGATCTCGAACTGGTTTGGCATCTGCTTCCAAATTTATTTTATGTTGACATAGAGTGGGACTAATGCCCTTAAGATCATCAAGAGTATATCCAATAGCAGCACGGTACTTCTTCAGATTTTTCAATAATCTTTCTTCTTCATGCGCTGAAAGGTTAGCACTAATAATAACATGATATATCTTCTTTTCATCAAGATAAGCATATTTAAGATTATCAGGCAACGGTTTAAGCTCAAACACGGGATCACCCATAGGTGGAGGAGGATCCCCTAGGATTTCAACAGGCAAATTGTGTTTTAGCATAGGTTCTTGTTTAAAGAATACTTCATCTATTACCCTTCTTTCATTCATAAACATATCATTCTCATGGTCTAGCAAATATTGTTCTAAAGGATCATTAGGAGGTACGGTAATAGAAGCAAGACCAATAATTTCACCCTTACTAGGCAATTCTTCTTCACGGTGTTGTTTACTAAATTTAGAGAAATTAAATTCATGAGTCATATCATCCAAGCCGACAGTAGCAACATTCTTTGTGCAATCTATGGTAGCATTAACAGTGTTCAAGAAGGGTCTACCAAATATAATGGGACAAAAGCTATCTTGTGGGGAACCAAGAACAAGAAAATCAGGAGGATATTTAGTTTTCCCACACAAGACTTCAACATCTCTAACAATTCCCATTGGTGAAATAGTATCTCTATTAGCAAGTTTAATAGTGACATCAATATCTTCTAACTCAATAGGTGCAATATCATGCATAATTTCGTTGTATAAGTCAATAGGTATTGCACTAGCACTAGCACCCATATCACATAAGCCATGATAACAATGATCTCCTATTTTAACAGAAATAACAGACATGCCTACCACATGTCTAGGTTTATCTGTATCACGGGGTTTAGCAATTCTAGCAGTTTCATTACAGAAATAAATAACCTTCCCGTCTATATTAACAGACAAGAGATCTTTAACAATAGCAATATTAGGTTCAACTTTGACTTGCTTAGGAGGTGTATATGTTTTAATATTGCTTTTACGAACTACAGTTGAAGCTTTAGCATGATCCTTTATCCTAACAGGGAAAGGTGGTTTCTCAACATAAGAAGTAGGAACAATAGGATCATTATAAGTGACAGTCTTTTCTTCAACTTTAATAGGTGCAGCTACTTTTACTTCTATGGGAGGATGATATTTAAACCACTTCTCCTTAGGGAGATCAACATAAGTAGCAAAAGATTCACAGAAAGAAGCTACTATCTCAGAATCAAGTCCATATTTAGTGCTAAACTTACAGAAAATATTGGTATCCATAAAAGATTTAATACAATCAAACTTAGGTGTCATACCTGACTCCTTACCATTGTCGAGGTCCCAATCTTCAGAGTTGTGTTTAATTCTATCCAATAAATCCCATTTGAATTCAATAGTCTTCATCATAAAAGAGCCAACACAAGAAGTATCAAGCATGGTGCGATTGTTGTCAAAAAGCCGAGCATAATTTTTTT
The DNA here is from genome assembly GCF_056163025.1 of Triticum urartu. Classification (NCBI taxonomy): domain Eukaryota; kingdom Viridiplantae; phylum Streptophyta; class Magnoliopsida; order Poales; family Poaceae; genus Triticum; species Triticum urartu. Next base: position 104,804,499 of record NC_141875.1, on the reverse strand, counting down.
GGATAATTGTTTCTCTTGGAAGCTCATGATTGGGGCATGAATATAACATTGATTTAAGCCTCCCCCAAGCTTGAGCGATGCTTTCTCCTTCGCGAGGCCAAAAATTATATATATAATTGCAATCACGATGAACAAGATGCATAGGGTAATACTTTTGATGAAATTCCAATTTCAATCTTCTATAGTTCCATGATCCCATATCATCACATATCCTATACCATACCAATGCGTCTCCCTTCAAAGATAAAGGGAAGACCTTCTTCTTAGCAACATCATCGGGTATACCTGCAAGCTTAAATAATCCACAAACCACATCCACATATATTAGGTGTTCATCAGGATGCTTTGTTCCATCTCTTGTAAAAGGATTAGCTAGCATTTTTCTATTATACTCGAAGGATACTCATAAGGAATTTCATTTTCATATTCATTTTCAATAGGTTCAGTAGGTTGAGGAGCAACTCTTTGCTCTACTGGTCGGGGTGAAGATACCCCGAACAAGCCCCTCAGAGGATTACTTTCCATAGTAACAAGTGACAGTAAATTTCAGCACACTATATAAATTTTTCCTTACCAAATTCGACCTACCAAAGGTGCTTCACTCCCCGGCAACGGCGCCAGAAAAGAGTCTTGATGACCCACAAGTATAGGGGATCTATCGTAGTCCTTTCGATAAGTAAGAGTGTCGAACCCAACGAGGAGGAGAAGGAAATGATAAACAGTTTTCAGCAAGGTATTCTCTGCAAGTACTGAAATAAGTGGTAACAGATAGTTTTGTTATGAGATAATTTGTAACGAGCAACAAATAATAAATGTAAATAAAGTGCAACAAGGTGGCCCAATCCTTTTTGTAGCAAAGGACAAGCCTGGACAAACTCTTATATAAGGAAAAGCGCTCCCGAGGACACATGGGAATATTATCAAGCTAGTTTTCATCACGTTCATATGATTCGCGTTCGGTACTTTGATAATTTGACATGTGGGTGGACCGGTGCTTGGGTGCTGTTCTTACTTGAACAAGAATACCACTGATGATTAACCTCTATTGCAAGCATCCGCAACTACAACAAAAGTATTAAGGTAAACCTAACCATAGCATGAAACATATGGATCCAAATCAGCCCCTTACGAAGCAACGCATAAACTAGGGTTTAAGCTTCTGTCACTCTAGCAACCCATCATCTACTCATTACTTCCCAATGCCTTTCTCTAGGCCCAAATAATGGTGAAGTGTTATGTAGTCGACGTTCACATAACACCACTAGAGGCTAGACAACATACATCTCATCGAAATATCGAACGAATGCCAAATTCACATGACTACTAATAGCAAGACTTCTCCCTTGTCCTCAGGAACAAACGTAACTACTCACAAAGCATAAACATGTTCATAATCAGAGGGGTATTAATATGCATATAGGATCTGAACATATGATCTTCCACCAATTAAACCAACTAGCATCAACTACAAGGAGTAATTAACACTACTAACAACCTACTAGCACCAAACCCGGATTTGGAGACAAGAATTGGATACAAGAGATGAACTAGGGTTTTGAGATGAGATGGTGCTGATGAAGATGTTGATGGAGATTTCCCTCTCCCGATGAGAGGAGCGTTGGTGATGATGATGGCGATGATTTCCCCCTCCGAGAGGGAAGTTTCCCCGGCAGAATAGCTCTGCCGGAGCTCTAGATTGGATCCGCCAAGATTCCGCCTCGTGGCGGCGGAGTTTCGTCCCGAAAGGTTCTTTTACTATTTTTCTCAACGAAAGACTTCATATAGGAGAAGATGGTCATCGGAGAGCCACCAGGGGACCCACGAGGTAGGGGGGCGCGCCCCCACCCTCGTGAGAAGGGTGTGGGCCCCCTGGTCTTCATCTTTGGCGAGGATTTTTCATTATTTATTATAAGGTCTTCCGTGGAGTTTCAGGACTTTTGGAGTTGTGCAGAATAGGTCTCTAATATTTGCTCCTTTTCCAGCCCAGAATTCCAGTTGCCGGCATTCTCCCTCCTTATGTAAACCTTGTAAAATAAGAGAGAATAGCCATAAGTACTGTGACATAATGTGAAATAATAGCCCATAATGCAATAAATATTGATATAAAAGCATGATGCAAAATGGACGTATCACCCATCGCTGACCCCGGCCGGTTCCTCGTCCCACGCATGTCTCGCTCCCATGGACGCGCAGGCTGCGCTCCTCATGGCGAACGAGGTCCTGCACTACCGCCCGATCGATGACCTCTACGAGGACTGGCTCGACCGCGTCGCAGGGGGCTCCCCGGCGCCATCCCCCTCTCTGCCTCGCCCTCCTCCAGCCACAGGCGACGCGGCTCGTGGAGCGCCTCCACCACCTCCGCCCCAAGACGATGCCTTGGTGCCAAGGCGCCTGGCCCCACAACGCGATCCACCACACCCGGTGCCCATGCGCAAAGAGAGAAGGTGCCAAGAGATTCCTCGGCCGTGAGAAGCTGCACCTGCGCTCCCCGCGCCGCCACGCCATGCCCGCACGCTACCCGCGCTGGGGGCATGCGTGCCTCATCAAGTCCAAGCTCCACCTCCAAGATGAGCCCCGGCGACCACGGCCGGCTACCGCGCCTTTACCCGTAGGCTGGGTAGCGTCGCCTGGCCGGGCAAGTTCAAGCCGGATCTGCCTCCTCGCTACGACGGCACCCCCGACCCCGCGGAGTTCCTGCAGCTCTACGAGCTGAGCATCGAAGCGGCCAACGGAGATGAGAAAGTCATGGCGAACTGGGTTCCTATGGCTCTCAAGGATGGTGCACGCTCCTGGCTCCTGAACCTGCCGCAAGGCTCGATCTCCTCCTGGGACGAGATGTGCGACCGCTTCGTCGCCAACTTACAGGGCACTCGCGACCACCCGCCGGCCGCAGGTGACCTGCACCGCATCAAGCAACAATCAGGAGAGACCCTCCAAAAGTACATCAACCGCTTCAACAACATTCGCCTCAAGATCCCCAAGGTTACGGATGAGGCCATCATCTCCGCGTTCTCTGACGGCGTCCGCGACATCAAGATGAAAGAGGAGCTCGCTATCCACGAGGAGCTGTGCACATCTCAGGAGCTGTTCAACCTGGCGACCAAGTGCGCAAGAGCTGAGGAGGGGCGCCTCTCCCTCCTCGAGCTGCCAGCTATGGGCGAAGAGGAGAAGAAGGCCAAGGCCAAGGACGTGAAGCGCAAAGAAGCAGATGTGCTCGCAGAGGAGCTGGACACCATGCGAGGTAGGGACCAGCCCGAGTCATCCAAGGGCAACCAACCGTTCTGCGCCTTCCACAACCTGAACACCCACAACACCAGTGACTGTCAAGAACTCAGAGCCATTCGCGAAGGACGCTTCGGTCGAGGCCTCGAGCGCAGCGACCGGAGCTATGGCCGAGGAGGAGGACGTGGAGGTGAACGCTGGGATGATCGTGGCCCGCGACAGGCTTCGTGAGGACCGCCGACAGGATCATCCTCGCGAGGGCGCCTAGAGGGACCAGCCTCATGAGGATCGCCCTCAGGGCAACGCCGGTCTTCCCCCGCTACCACCACCACCAAGAAGGAATGATGACCACCATCAGGACGAGGGGCTGGGGGCTTCCAGGAGCCGTGCGCAGTCGCCTGGATCTTCGGAAGTGCGTAGGCCCCAGCCTCGCAACGTAGCTTCAAACAGTTCGCTCGTGAGGTGAATGCAGTCCTCCCAAGCTCGAGGCCACGCGCCCGCTCAGGTGGTCCTAGTGCGCCATCACCTTCAGCTCTGTGGATCAGCTCAAATGCGCAGCCACCGCTGGCGCCCTCCCGATGCTTACCAGTCATCAGCAACGTGCAAGTTACCAAAACCCTCATCAACGGCGGCGCAGGGCTCAACGTCATGTCCGTCGACACGTTCGACAACCTCCAAGTGCCATATGAGCAGCTTCAGCCTACCAAGCCTTTCTCAGGAGTGACCGACGGTTCCACCACACCGATAGGGCAGGTTCGCCTCCCTGTCACCTTTGGGGAACGCAAGAACTACTGCACCGAGCTCATCGACTTTGACGTCGCTCACATCCGTCTGCCATACAACGCCATCCTCGGGTACCCAGCCATGGCCAAGTTCATGGCGGTGACACACCACAGTTACAATGTCCTCACGATGCTAGGAAGCGGCGGAATCATCACGGTCCCGTGTGAAGAGAGGGATGCGATGTGCTCCCTCGAGCGTGCCTTTCAAGCTACCGCAATCGACGACCCAGATAGCAAGAGCGAGGATCCTCCCGAGGCCATCCCCAAGAAGAAGAAGCAGCTGCACCGTGCCGGACCTCAGGAGGGTGGCATCGCGGATGGAACCTCGTCAGGATTAGCGCCCGCTCCAGGGGCGCCTCCCCCCATCGCATAGGAAGGCGCGCCCAGCGCCCTCCTCGGGCAGGGCTCGGGGGCTCTCCTCTGGAGGGCCTCAGACCTTGCCAACATCACGAGGGAGGCGCTCGGGCACCACTTGGTGGCGTGCTTCGCGACACGTTTCCCTCAGGAGAACACAGGGCAAGGAGCGCCCACCGCTCAGGAGTTCATCACCAAGACCACTCAGGAATTACAAGACGCAAGGGCCATGTGCGGCGACTGCCGCTCACGAGGCACAACTCCCCATCCAGGCGAGGATGCTGGGCTGCGTGTCTGCATCGACGTACCAGGGCTCAATAGGGCCGCATCTCAGGAGCCTTTCTGGCCTTCGTCCGTGGGACGTTGCCAGGGTCCACCACACAACTACGTTCGCATGCCCTTCGGCCTGCCAAGCATGTCGTCAGCCTATCAGCGCAACCTCCAGCGTGTCCTGGCGGCTCAGGAGGCCAGGCACCACGCCGTCCTGGCGGAGATGGAGATGGTCCTCAGGAAACCACCTGAGCCCCCAGAGCCTCCCGAGGCTCAGGGCCCCGGTGGTTCGTGAGGAATGACCCCTTCGCCGCGGGCCTTCAGCTGCACTAACTCTCCCTCGTCGACAGAACCAGGTGACATTTTCCAAGTTCGTTTAGCTGGGAGCGCCCCTCGGGCTACATTATTCCCAGGCCACGTGGGTCCGTCCCCGTGGCATGTATCTCTTTTGCCCATGCTTTTAGTTTACGTTGTTGGGGGCGCCCCTCGGGCTGCATCATTCCCAAGCCGCTCGGGCCTGACTCGGTGGCACGTATCTTTCTGCATTTACCCAAGCTGAATTGCCTTCCATGCTGGATCTGCCCGGTTACCACCTGCCATGGGTCCGCCCCTCTATCATGCAATTCGCTCGTGCGTTAAAAGGGGGGCTCCTGAGCATCGCGACTCAGGAGATCTTACTAGCTCTCCATCCCTCACCACCTGGCCTTGACCACGGCATCGCGACCTGGCATACCAGCGGCGGCTAAGCTCGCTCGAGGGCCGGGACCTGAGGATGTATAGCGCTTGCACCTAATTGTCTCGCAGGAACGCGCGGCTATCAAGGATTCAAGACCAGGCACAACCCGCCTTGAGGTAGGGCCTCGCGCTGGCTCACGAGTGCCCAGATACACCTCGCAGCCCTGCCGTGCAAGCCACGTTTCAGGGCAGGGTTGTACACGCCCCGGGGGCTCCTCCCGGAGGGCCCCCCCTTCCCATGCACAAGTGGAAGCATCATGCTCCGTGCTGGCCGTTGACACTGCCGAGGAGCGGCTATGCCCGTGCACAAGCGGAAGCACTATGCGCCACGCTGGTGATAAACAACTGAGGGCGACTCCACGGTCATACCAACCTCAGGGAGCCCCAGAGCTCAGCGTCTGGCCTCACCGCAACGCCTCCCCTCGGGAGAGCCGCGCAAGGGGGCTGGACACAGGGGCTGTGCTCGGGTCACGCCCAAGCGCAAGCCGCTCAAACAGGTCTCCTGGACCTGGTCGTCGCACCCCCCCCCCCCCCCGAGGCCTCGGCGAGGGCAGGTATGGAAATTTTTTGCGCGTCAAGGGGGACTCCTGAGCATCGTGACTCAGGAGCCTAACTAGTCATGTAGCCCCTCACTCCTTGGTCCGTCCTGGTCTCCGGTCGGCCCAATGGCGGTTGAGGTATGCACGGGGCCGGGCTCTACCGACATAGAACATTAATCTATCCTCGTGTACTCTTCCTGTAAGCTGTTTGCGCGTCAAGGGGGACTCCTGAGCATCGCGCCTCAGGAGCCTAACTGGTCACGTAGCCCCTCACTCCTTGGTTTGTCATGGTCTCCGGTCGGCCCAACGGCGGTTGAGGTATGCGTGGGGCCGGGCTCTGCCGACGTAGAACACAAAGCAGATAGGAAGAAAATTGCAAAATCTCGAAGCAAATATTACAAAACATATTGTCCTCACAATACCAAATGAAAATTCAATGCCTCCACGAGGCCTGATGCATATTACAGGAACGAAACAGGAGAGTAGCCGCAGGTCACCCCTAGACACCGCCATCGCCTGCAGAAGGCGCTCCTCCTTGGGTAACGTCGCCTGCACCTGCACCATCAGCCGCAGGATCGGCGGCATCGCCAGACAAGGGTGCGGAGGCAAAGCCACGGAACCTCTTCAGCAAGGCTTCCACCTGACCTTGCACGGCTGCGGCGGCGGCTACGTAGTGATCATCAGCCACAGGCTCCAGCAGCTCGTCAAGACAAGCGCCGGGGTCGCGAAGGTGCAGATGGCTAAAGACACGAGTCAATGTAGCTAAAGACAGGACGCGAGCTTCTGCCTCTGCCATAGGACCGATACCATCCACAACTTCCTCGAGCACCTTCACCAAGAAAGGAAGCAGCAGGGCGGGGCCATCCTCATCGGTGGTCAGCGGCCTCTCCAGGCCATGCTCATAGAGCGTCTTCAGTGCCACATGAGACCTCTCCTCGAGGTCGGCAAAGGCCACACGGTCTTTGGCCAGAACCCGTGCCTTGGCATCAAGATCGGCCTCCCTCACCTTCACCTTCCGATCCAGCTCTTCCAACCGGCGGCGTTCGGCGGCCTGCGCCTTCCCCAACTCCCCCAGCTCAGCGTCACGGTTCTTGACGGCGTCCTCCCGGGCCTTCATCTCCTCCTCCTGCACCCGGCGGCCGCGTGCTTCTGCGGCATGCCTGTCGCGCAGGCTCTTCAGCTCGTCCCCTAGCTTTCTACAGCAGTCGCGGGCGGCCTTAGTGTCCTTCAGTGCCGCCTCATGATCGGCTGTATCATTGGCAGCTCTCTGCTTCTCCTTGTTGGAAGACGCCGCGGCCTGGCTCAGTGTTGCGTGAACTGCCGCGTCGGAGTGAAGCAAGCCAGAGGCCAGCTCCAGGTGCCCGGCCACCAGGCGTGGATCCTCGCTCAAGAGATCTGCCTGCAGCTGGGTCATCTCCAAAAGAGCACGCTCCAGGACAACAATAGAGGCAGAAGAACCTGGGAATGGAGGCACGGCAGAAGAAGGAGGCGACGCCTTCACCAGGGCCTGGGAGACTGCGGGTTCCGGAGCAGACGGGACATCCTCAGCCGGGCCAGATGCTGGCACCTCTGGGGCCGGCAGGGCCATGGGGGCTGACTCCTCCCGGTGATGCTCCTCTTGGCCTCGCGAAGACGCCCGGGCTAGGGAAGCACGAGTGCTCACGTCTCCTTTCTCGGCAGAAGGGGGCGCGGCCGCCGTATCCCCCTTCCTCCTCTTCGCTGAAGACTCCAGCCTGATCGACCAGGTGAATGTCAGAAAACAGCAAGTACAAGCAGGAACAAGACAAAGCTCGAAGCACTTACTGATCCACCGCGACATAGTCCACCTTCCGCTTGGTGAGCTTGAAGCCTGAAAGCATCAGGGCCTGAGAAGTGGGTGCGCGGGCTCCGGCGGCAGAAGGCGATGCGGCAGAAGGGCTGAAGCCGGCCCCAAGCAGTACCGCGTCGGAGGCAGCATCTCGAGAGACCAACGACGATCTACCCCTTGTCGGGATGAGGGGCGGCTCCCACGCCTCCTGACAGGCGATGACCTCGGCGTCGTCTGGTAGGGCGTAGAGGATGTCGGCCTTGTTCACGGGGGAATTCTCCCCCATTCCCATGGGGATCTCATCCAAGCCCTCCTCCTCCTCTTCCTCCTCGCGGACTCGTCAGAAGACACCTCCACCGGCTTCAGCGTTGTGGAGGCCCCAGCAAGCACCGGCGGCACCAGCCCACGCGCGTCAAAGGTCGGCCTGGAAGCAACGAATTGCTCCCAGTCCTTGCGACGGAATAGAGGAAGAAAGGAGCTCGGCGGGTACTCTTGGTTGTCCCCAACCAAGAGACGCAGAACCGCAGTCAGCTCATCATCAGGCAGGGCCACTGGGCTCAGGCGAACCTTGTCTGCTTCATCTCCAAGCTTCCACAAGGGGCGCGTGCGCGCCTGGAGTGGAGCAATGCGCAGCATCAGGAATTCCCTCAGGAGCATAACCCCAGTCACCTTGGTCGCCTTCGCATTGCCCACCTTCAAATCGGTCTACATCTGCTCCAGCACCAGCGACGCCCGCTCATCAGTAAGCTCCGCACGGGGCCACCCCTTGTCATACTGGGGCGCCTCCGTTAGTAGTGCCAGGCATGGGTGGGCGCACTTAGTGTCCATAATGACCCATTTGGCCCGAATGTCGCCGGCTTTGTTCCTGGTGCTCGAGATTGAGTTGACATTGCCGGATGCGACGAAGTTGGCGCACCCGGAGACGTGTCCATCACTGACGCGAAGGAAGAAGAAGTGGCGTAGAAGCACCACGGATGGCATCACGCCCAGGTACGCCTTGCAATAATAGGCGAAGATGGACAGGAGGAGGATAGAGTTGGGATGGAGGTGCAACGCCTGCAGCCCATAGTGGTCAAGGACCTCATAAAAGAAATCGGAGAAGGGGGAACCAACCCAGCGGTGATGCTGCTCGAGAAGAAGGGGAAGAAGGTGCTTCCCTCAGGCTCTGGCACGTCGGAGGCAAGCCGGAGATCCATCTTCCCCCTCTCGTTGCTCGCCCCTGCCGTCAGCAAGCGCGTGGCAGCAAGGTTCTTCTCCGTGATGTTGGGCACATCGAGGGCTGGGTCGAACCAGGCCGGCGCCGAGGAGGACTTGACCTTGCGCGGTGCCATTGGTCGCCGATGCAGAGCGAAGTTGAAGCGGATCTGGAAGTTCCAGCAGTGAGAAGCAGGACAGGGGATCTGGAGCAAGGCAAGGAAGAAGCAATGAAGGCATGCGATGTCCGCGCCAGCCTTTTTGACAAGTCGGGCAGTTGCCGAGAGTGTGGGGAAGCGGAGACGCCCGCGACCAATCAACCGCCACGCGTCGACCGAGGCCGCAGGCTTTTAGGGCCCGCGGCGCTCTGCGCTTGATACTTTGGCTTCGCCTTGAAGCCAAGCCTGAGCACGCCTACTGTCGGCGTTCTGGGAACGGGGGTCCTCAGACTTGCCTGCCTGCGGCCCATGGCGTGGTTGTGCTGGCAGGTCTGTACGGCCCATCATCATCAAGAAAGCATTCAAGACCCTCGCGGGGGGCCAAGCCTCGCGAGGCGGACGACGCAAGACCTCCTCAGGAGCGGCCTCACCAGGCTGCCTCGCGAGGAGCGGAAATATCAAGGCGGGGCGAACCTCGCGAGGCCCTCGTGACATGAGCCATGACGATCGACACCAGGCGGGCACCAGCGCATGCAGCGTCCTTGTTTCCTCTTTGGTGCTAAGGAGGCAAGCGCAGGCGCGGAGTACCGAGGCATCAGGCAAAGGTTTCCATATTGGTGCAACGAGACCAAGACCAGAAGGACGGCAGGACGGAGGTCACCATGGAGCCCAGGACGGCGTCACCACCAGAACCTTTGGCAGGCGAAGACCACCTTTTGTCAGGATAGCTTATACTAGCTGTCCCATTTCAAATTGGCCGCCGTTGTTGGCTCCCTTCCCGCTCAATATTTGGGGAGAGGACTAGGGCCTATATAAGTAGAACTAGCCACCACCGTAGAAGGGAACAACTCATTCGTAGGCATCTCACCAAACCCTTAGCACACCAAGCACAATAACACCTCACCCTCAGGAGGCTGTTCTTCCCCTTGTACTGTTCTTCATCAGCCCAAGAGGGACTATTTCTGTCGAATCTATAAATTGCATTCAAGGTTAAACATAACTACAAGAGAGTTACCAAATACAAAGTTCTATTCTCCTTTCGTTCTCTTCTTTCTTTTCTTTTTGCCTAAGTCAGACATCAAATAGCTTCGATTTGCATTATCCGTTGGAGTGTATCAAAATCAATAAGATGAAAGATGTACAATCCAATTGCTCGATTCAATAGAAGCCCAAAGAGGACACAACAAACTTTCGAGCACCCTGTTCATTTAGCCTCTTAATCGATGGAAAGAAAATAGAGGTCTGCAGCAAACAACAGCAAGCGACACTAAACTACAGTAGTGATAAATTGCGGAACCTTCTGATAAAATGACAGATTGGAAACCAACACCAACACATCCAGAAAGTCTGAAGGATAAGGCTTCTCTTGATCCACTACCACCACACTGGAGTAGGGTATTACACCACAATGGTGGCCCGAACCAGTATAAACCTTGTGTCTTTGTGTTGCGAGTTCGTCGAGTTCATCTGCGAGACCTTAGCGAGCTAGGGCGTAGATCGGTAGGAGGGAAAGAACTTCGCACACACCCCAGAGTTTGAACCTTAAGGGTTTGCCGGAACCCGTGATCCAACATAAATAACAACTTTATTATTTCCTCTAGGGCATATTTCCTTCACCTCATTCGTTTCGTTCGTTTCTCCCTCGAACTACACCACCCACCCCACCAATTTTTCCAACGAAATACCCACCTCGCATCCATTTTTTATAAAGAATGTTGAACTGATTTTCTCCTATCCATCAGAATGAATAGCTCCACCCAATTTCTCTGATTCTCTCTCCCTCGATCTCTCTCGACCATGTCTTCCATGTTCCCACATGGTCGCCCCCAATTCACCTGTACCACAACTGCCGCTACCCCCGGCATGCCTCCTAGACCGTCGCCCCTCATCACTGCCACTAAGCCATCCTTCGTCCAGCTACACGTCCTAGAAGTATATCTCTCACCCGGTCATGGCTCCTTCTTTTCCACTGTTAGGGCATGCGTGTCGCGGCCTGCCAGTGGCAGGTGGTAGTTGAAGGAAATATGCCCTAGAGGCAATAATAAAGTTATTATTTTATATTTCCTTATTCATGATAAAGGTTTATAATTCATGCTAGAATTGTATTGATCGGAAACCTTAATACATGTGTGAATATATAAATAAAAACCATGTCCCTAGTGAGCCGCTACTTGACTAGCCTGTTGATCAAAAAGATTAAGGTTTCCTAACCATGGACATGAGTTGTCATTTGATAACGAGATCACATCATTAAGAGAATGATGTGATGGACAAGACCCATCCGTTAGCTTAGCATAGTGATCGTTCAGTTTTATTGATATTGCTTTCTTCATGTCAAATACATATTCCTTCGACTATGAGATTATGTAACTCCCGGATACCGGAGGAATGCCTTGTGTGCTATCAAACGTCACAACGTAACTTGGTGATTATAAAGATGCTCTACAGGTATCTCCAAAGGTGTTTTTTGAGTTGGCATAGATCGAGATTATGATTTTTCACTCCGAGTATCGGAGAGGTATCTCTGGGCCCTCTCGGTAATACACATCATAAGCTTGCAAGCAAACGACTAAGGAGTTAGCCACGAGGTGATGTATTACAGAACGAGTAAAGAGACTTGCCGGTAACGAGATTGAACTAGGTATGAAGATACCGATGATGTCTACTACACAACCTTCTTCTTGTAGATGTTGTGGGGCCTCCAAGTGTAGAGGTTTGTAGGACAGTAGCAAATTTCCCTCAAGTGGATGACCTAAGGTTTATCAATCCGTAGGAGGCGTAGGATGAAGATGGTCTCTCTCAATCAACCCTGCAACCAAATAACAAAGAGTCTCTTGTGTCCCCAACACACCCAATACAATGGTAAATTGTATAGGTGCACTAGTTCGGCGAAGAGATGGTGATACAAGTGGTATATGGATAGTAGATAAAGGTTTTTGTAATCTGAAAATATAAAAACAGCAAGGTAACTAATGATAAAAGTGAGCGTAAACGGTATTGCAATGCTAGTAAACAAGGCCTAGGGTTCATACTTTCACTAGTGCAAGTCCTCTCAACAATAATAACATAATTGGATCACATAACTATCCCTCAACATGCAACAAGAGTCACTCCAAAGTCACTAATTGCGGAGAACAAACGAAGAGATTATGGTAGGGTACGAAACCACCTCAAAGTTATTCCTTCCAATCAATCCGTTGGGCTATTCCTATAGGTGTCACAAACAGCCCTAGAGTTCGTACTAGAATAACACCTTAAGACACAAATCAACCAAAACCCTAATGTCACCTAGATACTCCAATGTCACCTCAAGTATCCGTGGGTATGATTATACGATATGCATCACACAATCTCAGATTCATCTATTCTACCAACACATAGAACCTCAAAGAGCGCCCCAAAGTTTCTACCGGAGAATCACGACGAAAACATGTGCCAACCCCTATGCATAGGTTCATGGGCGGAACCCGCAAGTTGATCACCAAAACATACATCAAGTGAATCACGTGATATCCCATTGTCACCACAGATACACACGACAAGACATACATCAAGTGTTCTCAAATCTTTAAAGAATCAATCCGATAAGATAACTTCGAAGGGGAAACTCAATCCATTACAAGAGAGTAGAGGGGGGGAGAAAACATCATAAGATCCAACTATAATAGCAAAGCTCGCGATACATCAAGATCGCATCACCTCAAGAACATGAGAGAGAGAGAGAGAGATCAAACACATAGCTACTGGTACATACCCTCAGCCCCAAGGGAGAACTACTCCCTCCTCATCATGGAGAGCACCGGGATGATGAAGATGGCCACCGGAGAGGGATTGCCCCCTCCGGCAGGGTGCCGGAACGGGTCTAGATTGGTTTTTGGTGGCTACGGAGGCTTCTGGCGGCGGAACTCCCGATCTATTGTGGTCCCCGATGGTTTTAGGGTATATGGAGATATATAGGCGGAAGAAGTACGTCAGGGGGGCCATGAGGGGCCCACGAGGGTAGAGGGTGCGCCCCCTACCTCGTGGCCTCCTCGAAGCTTCCCTTACATGGACTCCAAGTCTTATGGGCTTCTTCTGATCCAAAAATAAGTTCCATGAAGTTTCAGGTCAATTGGACTCCATTTGATTTTCCTTTTCTTTGAAAACCTAAAATAGGCAAAAAAAAACAGAAACTGGCACTGGGCTCTCGGTTAATAGGTTAGTGCCAAAATCATATAAAATAGTATATAAATGCATATAAAACATCCAAGGTTGATAATATAATAGCATGGAACAATCAAAAATTATAGATACGTTGGAGACGTATCAGCATCCCCAAGCTTAATTCATGCTCGTCCTCGAGTAGGTAAATGATAGAAACATAATTTTTGATGTGGAATGCTACCTAACATATTTATCCATGTAATTCTCTTTATTGTGGCAAGAATATTCAGATCCATAAGATTCAAGACAAAAGTTTAATATTGACATAAAAATAATAATACTTCAAGCATACTAAAAGAGCAATTATGTCTTCTCAAAATAACATGGCCAAAGAAAGCTATCCCTACGAAATCATATAGTCTGGCTATGCTCCATCTTCACCACACAAAGAATTTAAATCATGCACAACCCCGATGACAGTCCAAGCAATTGTTTCATACTTTTGACGTTCTCAAACTTTTTCAATCTTCACGCAATACATGAGCGTGAGCCATGGATATAGCACTATAGGTGGAATAGAATGGTGGTTGTGGAGAAGACAAAAAGGAGAAGATAGTCTGACATCAACTAGGCGTATCAACGGGCTATGGAGATGCCCATCAATAGATATCAATGTGAGTGAGTAGGGATTGCCATGCAACGGATGCACTAGAGCTATAAGTGTATGAAAGCTCAACAAAAGAAACTAGTGGGTGTGTATCCAACTCGCTTGCTCACGAAGACCTAGGGCATTTTGAGGAAGCCCATCATTAGAATATACAAGCCAAGTTCTATAATGAATTATTCCCACTAGTATATGAAAGTGACAACATAGGAGACTCTCTATCATGAAGATTATGGTGCTACTTTGAAGCACAAGTGTGGTAAAAGGATAGTAGCATTGCCCCTTCTCTCTTTTTCTCTCATTTTTTTATTTGGGCATTTTCTCTTTTTTAGCCTCTTTTTTTCGTCCGGAGTCTCATCCCGACTTGTGGGGGAATCATAGTCTCCATCATCCTTTCGTCACTGGGACAATGCTCTAATAATGATGATCATCACACTTCTATTTTTCTTACAACTCGATACTTAGAACAAGATATGACTCTATATGAATGCCTCTGGCGGTGTACCGGGATGTGCAATGATGCATGAGTGACATGTATGAAAGAATTATGAACGGTGGCTTGCCACAAATACGATGTCAACTACATGATCATGCAAAGCAATATGACAATGATGAAGGGTGTCATAATAACGGAACGGTGGAAAGTTGCATGGCAATATATCTCGGAATGGCTATGGAAATGCCATAATAGGTAGGTATGGTGGCTGTTTTGAGGAAGGTATACGGTGGGTTTATGGTACCGGCGAAAGTTGTGCGGTACTAGAGAGGCTAGCAATGGTGGAAGGGTGAGAGTGCGTATAATCCATGGACTCAACATTAGTCATAAAAAACTCATATACTTATTGCAAAAGTCTACAAGTTATCAAAGCAAAGTATTACACGCATGCTCCTAGGGGGATAGATTGGTAGGAAAAGACCATCGCTCGTCCCCAACCGCCACTATAAGGAATACAATCAATAAATAAATCATGCTCCGACTTCGTCACATAACGGTTCACCATACGTGCATGCTACGGGAATCACAAACTTCAACACAAGTATTTCTCAAATTCACAACTACTCAACTAGCATGACTCTAATATCACCATCTCCATATCTCAAAACAATTATCAAGTATCAAACTTCTCTTAGTATTCAATGCACTTTATATGAAAGTTTTTATTATATCCCTCTTGGATGCCCATCATATTAGGACTAAATTCATAACCAAAGAAAACTACCATGTTGTTTAGAGACTCTCAAAATGATATAAGTGAAGCACGAGAGTTCATCTAATTCTTCAAAATAAAACCACCACCGTGCTCTAAAAAGACATAAGTGAAGCACTAGAGCAAACGAAAAACTACTCCGAAAGATATAAGTGAAGATCAATGAATAGTCGAATAATTATGCAACTATGTGAAGACTCTATAATATTTAATAATTTCAGATCTTGGTATTTTATTCAAACAGCAAGCAAAGCAAAATAAAATAAAATGACACTCCAAGCAAAACACATATCATGTGGCGAATAAAAATATAGCTCCAAGTAAAGTTACCGATGAACGAAGACGAAAGAGGGGATGCCTTCCGGAGCATCCCCAAGCTTAGGCTCTTGGTTGTCCTTGAATATTTCCTTGGGGTTCCTTGGGCATCCCCAAGCTTAGGCTCTTGCCACTCCTTATTCCATAATCCATCGAATCTTTACCCAAAACTTGAAAACTTCACAACACAAAACTTAACAGAAAA
This sequence comes from Triticum urartu, assembly GCF_056163025.1. Classification (NCBI taxonomy): domain Eukaryota; kingdom Viridiplantae; phylum Streptophyta; class Magnoliopsida; order Poales; family Poaceae; genus Triticum; species Triticum urartu. The sequence goes on along the minus strand of NC_141875.1, from coordinate 104,788,903 downwards.
CTCGTAAGCTTCGTTAGCGAAAGAAAACAAAACACCACTTCAAGGTACTGTAATGAACTCATTCTTTATTTATATTGGTGTTAACCTACTGTATTCCAACTTCTCTATGGTTTATAGACTATTTTGCTAGCCATAGATTCATCAATATAAGCAAACAACACACGAAAAACAGAATCTGTCAAAAACAGAACAGTCTGTAGTAATTTGTAGCTAATGCAAACTTCTGAAACTCTAAAAATTCTGAAATAAATTGCTGGACGTGAGGAATTTATCTATCTGCAAAAATAATTAACTAAATATCACTTCCCAAATAAAAATGGCAGTAGTTCTCGTGAGCGCTAAAGTTTCTGTTTTTTACAGCAAGATCAACAAGACTTTCTCCAAGTCTTCCCAAAGGTTCTACTTGGCACAAACACTAATTAAAAGCATAAAACCACATATAAACATAGACTAGATGAATTATTTATTACTAAACAGTAGCAAAAAGTAAAGAACCAAAATAAAGTTGGGTTGCCTCCCAAACAAGCGCTATCGTTTAACGCCCCTAGCTAGGCATGAAGATTTCAATGATGCTCACATAAGACATAAGAATTGAAACATAAAGAGAGCATCATGAAGAATATGACTAGAACATTTAAGTCTAACCCACTTCCTATGCATAGGGATTTTGTGATCAAACAACTTGTGGGAACAAGAATCAACTTGCATAGGAAGGCAAAACAAGCATAACTCCAATTTAAGCACATAGAGGGGAAACTTGATATTATTGCAATTCCTACAAGCATATATTCCTCCCTCATAATAATTTTCAGTAGCATCATGAATGAATTCAACAATATAACCAGCACCTAAAGCATTCTTTTCATGATCTACAAGCATAGAAAATTTACTACTCTCCACATAAGTAAGATTCTTCTCATGAATAATAGTGGGAGCAAACTCAATAAGATAATTATCATGTGAGGCATAATCCAATTGAAAACTAAAATCATGATGACAAGTTTCATGGATATCATTATTCTTTATAGCATACAAGTCATCACAATAATAATCATAGATAGCAACTTTGTTCTCATAATCAATTGGAACCTCTTCCGGAATAGTGGATTCATCACAAAATAAAGTCATGATCTCTCCAAATCCTCTTTCATCAATATAATCATCATAAATAGGAGGCATGCTTTCATCATAATAAATTTGCTCATCAAAACTTGGGGGACAAAAAATATTATCTTCATCAAACATAGCTTCCCAAAGCTTGTGGCTTTGCATATCATTATCATCATGGATATTCAAGGAATTCATACTAACAACATTGCAATCATGCTCATCATTCAAATATTTAGTGCCAAACATTTTATAGAATTCTTCTTCTAGCACTTGAGCACAATTATCCTTTCCATCATACTCACGAAAGATATTAAAAAGATGAAGCGTATGAGACAAACTCAGTCACATTTTTTTGTAATTTTCTTTTATAAACTAAACTAGTGATAAAACAAGAAACTAAAAGACTCGATTGCAAGATCGAAGGATATACCTTCAAGCACTAACCTCCCCGGCAACGGCGCCAGAAAAGAGCTTGATGTATACTACGCAACCTTCTTCTTGTAGACGTTGTTGGGCCTCCAAGTGTAGAGGTTTGTAGGACAGTAGCAAATTTCCCTCAAGTGGATGACCTAAGGTTTATCAATCCGTAGGAGGCGTAGGATGAAGATGGTCTCTCTCAAGCAACCCTGCAACCAAATAACAAAGAGTCTCTTGTGTCCCCAACACACCCAATACAATGTTAAATTGTATAGGTGCACTAGTTCGGCGAAGAGATGGTGATACAAGTGGTATATGGATAGTAGATAAAGGTTTTTGTAATCTGAAAATATAAAAACAGCAAGGTAACTAATGATAAAAGTGAGTGTAAACGGTATTGCAATGCTAGTAAACAAGGCCTAGGGTTCATACTTTCACTAGTGCAAGTCCTCTCAGCAATAATAACATAATTGGATCACATAACTATCCCTCAACATGCAACAAGAGTCACTCCAAAGTCACTAATAGCGGAGAACAAACGAAGAGATTATGGTAGGGTACGAAACCACCTCAAAGCTATTCTTTCCAATCAATCCGTTGGGCTATTCCTATAGGTTTCACAAACAGCCCTAGAGTTCGTACTAGAATAACACCTTAAGACACAAATCAACCAAAACCCTAATGTGTCATGACCGGTTTTCCAATAAAAAGTTTATTGAGAAGCCGATCTTTTGAGTCCAGTATGAGGAAAAATCCTCCTTACTGGTAGACAAAATTCTTGATACAGTAAGCTAGTAGCATAAAATATATTACAAGGTCGAGCTAAGGCTGCTCAACAAATTATTACAAGCACGCCAATAATTATACATAATGGCGGATATGACACAATGGTGTGGTGGCATACTACTGACTCGAGATAAAAGTGGTGGTGGAATATCACAGTGGAGAGTGGATAATATGACTCCTAAACTGGCAGCTCATCGAGCATCGAGGTGAGGCTTGATGAATTTATTCGGGTAGCGGAAGCGGATATAATACAATAACCAAATCCAGGATCACTCGAGACTGACTAGGACTCCTCTAGGCGTCGGACTCGCTATCGAACTCTTCATCCATGAGATCGCCTTCGTCAACATCTGGCCAAATCAACAAGGCAGGTGAGTACTTTGAAAGTACTCGCAAGACAGTTCGGACATAAGATATAACAAATGCATGCATGAATACGTCATTAGTAATTGGTGTTGTACATTCAAATTAATAATTATTGGAACAACATGGTAAGTAAAAAAAAAGGAGTCGGGCGGTAGTCTTCCCGAAATCCCAACAAATTAATTGAAAAGCCGATCGGGTGTCTGGAGCGACGCCTCGAAGGGTGAACAAATAAATAATCATGCCGCAGTCGGGCATCTAAGCGACACCACGAAAAGGGCTTATATTGAGAAGAAAATGACATGCGTGCCACAGTCGGACGTCGGAGCGACATCGCAGAAAGGGCTTATATCGCAGGTAAATAACAAGCGTGCCACAGTCAGACATATGAGCGACACCACAGAAAGGGCTTATAATGAAAAGTAAATAACAGGCATGGCACAGTCGGACATCTAAGCGACATCACAGAAAGGGCTTATACTGAAAAGTAAATAACAAGAGTGCCACAGTCGGACGTCTAAGCGACATCACAGAAAGGGCTTATACTGAAAACTAAATAACAAGCGTGCCACAGTCGGACGTCTGAGCGACATCACAGAAAGGGCTTATATCAAAAGTACAGGACAATTGTGCCACAGTCGGACGTCTATGCGACATCGCAGAAAGGGCTTAAATTTCATTATTCATAACTGTTAAGCTCACAAGGATATAATACTCATAGGAAATATTCAACACATAATAATAAACGGGTTAGTCCATCCACAGGAATAAGCATTTAACCGGACTTAACACTCATGTGGTTCACCAGAGTTTCTGTCACTGAGACTGACACTGGACAAGATAAGTTGAACACAGTACTTGGACATGGATAAGATGATTCAAGGATTTTTGACTCTGCAGAGTTTGTACTAAATTTCCCACACCCAACGGATTTCCGTAGTCACGAAGGACTAGTTTCGTTTACGGTATTTCGGAAGAAACACATCTAACCAGTACACACCCATCCCACCTCACGATGCCAGGAATCACCCTAGACCGCGTTCAAGAAAAACTTTGAGACGGGGAGACCACAATCTCGAATAGCATGAGATCAAATTTATATACACGCGCTCTAAGGGGTGCCCCCCTCTCGGTCCCAACCGGAAACATCCATGCTCCCTGACCGGATGACTGGCTTTAATCCAGGGCCATGGAACCATCATCACGGCCTCTCGATTTGGTGTGTACCAGGAAAGCGGTTTGCAACTTACTAATCCATATCCCTTGCGGAAAACATGTGGTAGTACAGGAAGGGAAAACGGATGGGAACTGGACTGATTCATGTTGACACTGGAGTCAAATAGTCTGGCGTAAGACTGGCATGCTACAACACTGCCATCTTACCCATTCTCATGCCAACACATGGCCATGCAAACTCACATCCAACAACTTATGGATTTTCGAAACTCACTTGCCTCAACTTTGCATGCAATATGACATTCATCGAAATGCTCATAAACATGTCATGAAACTACTTAATGCAAACATGCCAATGACACTCATCATATCAAAAGTTCAAACATGCTTTCCTGGTTCAGAGTAGTCGGAGCCTAGCTCGGTGAAGTTCGCGGTTCCGTCACCTCCTTCGGTATCTACGGTGTAAAGAAACATACGCGCTAATGTAAATACCGTTGGGTGCACAAAAAAATATTCCAAATATTTTTCAAATAATTCTGATAAAAAACTAGACAAAAATTTAAAGAGGGCAGAAAAAGAATCAATCAAAGATCATTTTCTGTTTAAAAGTTATAAAGGTTTTAGTCCAGGGACTCATCTGTGATGAAACAGAAAGTTTCCAGGGGCCAACTTATAAAAACAGAAAACACTTCGTTTGAGAATACGACGGCCCAGAGGGGAGACGTACTTTGGCAGAAGGCGCCTTCAGAAAATGTTTCGTTTAAAAGAAAAGAGAGACTGACGAGGGGGGTCCCACCCGTCAGGTTTGAAATTTCAAATGGGGGGAGGAACAGAGCGCGTCGGCGCCCGAGAGCTGCGGTGGTCACCGGCGGCGATCCACGGCGAGTTAGGAGGATCAGAGGGTACCTACGTGCTCAGTGTGTTCTTCCGCGTCGGTGGGTGGTGGTGGTGGTCGTCGGCGAGCACCACGTCGACAGCGGTCCTTGCTCCGGCGGACGGCGGCTCGGGTGGAGCTGGATCTCGTCGGGGAGGGCTGCGGAGGTCAAATTGAAGCTTGGGTTAGATCACTGGGTGCTCGAGGAGGCTACTGACGAGGTTTGGGCGTCGGGGATGGCCTCACCAGAGTGGATCGAGTTGGTGGCCGGGGCGGAACGAGGCGGACAGAGTTGGGGGAGGAGACCTCCTCGAGGTCCTCCTAGTGGCCTGGCGGGGTGTCTGTGGGGTGCAGTGGTGGTGCGTGTTCGAGGGCGAGCTCGGGGCCCCTTTTTATAGGCGATCCGAGGCGGTTGCCGTGAACGGGATAAGTCCGGCGAGTGATTACGGCGGCGCAGTGGCTGGACGGTTGGTTTAGGGCTTGAGCAACATCTAGACCGAGCACTTACTCCATCCTGGTGCCTAACTCCGCAAGGCAGGGGCAGTTACGGCCTGTCCCCAACGGAACGGCTATGCGGCACGTCGGCGGCAGAGAGCGCGCCCTGTGCGTGCCTGGCCACGGCGAGGGTGCAGCGGGGTGTGCTGGCGTGCATGAGGCCACGCGGAGGGCAGGGGTGCGTTGGGCGGCGCCGAACGGCGTTGCGAGCTGGCGCTGTATTCTGTTGGCCGCCACGGGTGGTGCTGCCACCGCAGAAGCCGCCAACTCCGGCGATGCTCGCCGCCACCGACGCCTGGAACCAGCCAAGTGCGCGTGCGGCGCTCTGGACAGGGAGGAGGGGTCGTGCACAACGCGCCAGGCGCACAGTTGACAGGTGACCGAACACTGACGAAGAAACGACACTGAAATATTCTGAAACTCTGAATTTTTCTGAAAGTGCATAGTAACAGTGCTGGCCGGGTGTTCGACAGAATGATTTTGGTATGTGGGAGGCTCTCCTTGAGCTGAATTTTGGTGGGGTGGCCTCTCAGTGCATCTGGGGGCTGCCTGAATTTTGGTGGAATTTTTGGAGAAGAGAAGATATGAATTTCATCAAATTTGACAAATCTGGTCCAAACTTGCAGAGGCTGAAATTTGAAAAATTCGAAAAGAAGAAGAGTGGATCTTGATGGTTCTAGGTTGTGGGTGCTAAGGACTATCCAGAGGAGTTGGTTTGAGATCAAAACTCAAATGCAATATGGTACTTGCTTTGAAAATCACCTAGGTTCAAAATAAATGACAGAATTGATTTGGGAGATAAAATAATTGAAATAAAATTCAAAAATGGTTTGGACTTGTTGGAACAGAAATTTTTTGATTGCCCAAAATGGAGGGAGGGGTTTTGGGAAGGTTTTACCACCTGAGGCATGGTAAAACCATGTGTGGTCTCAAAATGAAAGAGGTCCCAAAACTCATAGGATTACTTTTTAAAGAAATAAATAAAATCCAAGGATTTATTTGAGAAGGAAGTTTTCATAATTTAAACACCAGAGTTGAAGAAGATACAAAAAAAAGTAAAGTCCTTGCCAAGGAAAAAGTTTTTGAGAGAGAGGTTTTGGAAAGAAAAATTTTAAATGACCTTCAAATCCAACAAAGTTTCTTTTTTCTTGAAAATTGAATAAAAAATTTTGGAGTGTCACATAATGTCACCTAGATACTCCAATGTCACCTCAAGTATCCGTGGGTATGATTATATGATATGCATCACACAATATCAAATTCATCTATTCAACCAACACATAGAACCTCAAAGAGTGCCCCAAAGTTTCTACCGGAGAATCAGGACGAAAATGTGTGCCAACCTATATGCATAGGTTCATGGGCGGAACCTGCAAGTTGATCACCAAAACATACATCAAGTGAATCACATGATATCCCATTGTCACCACAGATACACACGGCAAGACATACATCAAGTGTTCTCAAATCTTTAAAGACTCAATCTGATAAGATAACTTCGAAGGGGAAACTCAATCCATTACAAGAGAGTAGAGGGGGAGAAAACATCATAAGATCCAACTATAATAGCAAAGCTCGCGATACATCAAGATCGTATCACCTCAAGAACACGAGAGAGAGAGAGAGATCAAACACATAGCTACTGGTACATACCCTCAGCCCCAAGGGAGAACTACTCCCTCCTCATCATGGAGAGCACCGGGATGATGAAGATGGCCACCGGAGAGGGATTTCCCTCTCCAGCAGGGTGTTGGAACGGGTCAAGATTGGTTTTTGGTGGCTACTGAGGCTTCTGGCGGCGGAACTCCCGATCTATTGTGCTTCCTGATGGTTTTAGGGTATATGGAGATATATAGGCAGAAGAAGTATGTCAGGGGGGTCACGAGGGGCCCACGAGGGTGGAGGGCGCGCCCTCGGGGGGTGGGCGCACCCCCCTACCTCATGGCCTCCTCGAAGCTTCCCTTACGTGGACTCCAAGTCTTCTGGGCTTCTTCTGATCCAAAAATAAGTTCCATGAAGTTTCAGGTCAATTGGACTCCGTTTGATTTTCCTTTTCTTCGAAACCCTAAAATAGGCAAAAAAAACAGAAACTGGCACTGGGCTCTGGGTTAATAGGTTAGTCCCAAAAATCATATAAAATAGCATATAAATGCATATAAAACATCCAAGGTTGATAATATAATAGCATGGAACAATAAAAAATTATAGATACGTTGGAGACGTATCAACCGACGCTCGAATCTCGAGCAAGTAACATACCGACAGACAAAGGGAATAACGTATGTTGTCATAACGGTTCGACCGATAAAGTTCTTCGTAGAATATGTAGGAGCCAATATGGGCATCCAGATTCCGCTATTGGTTATTGACCGGAGAGGTGTCTCGATCATGTATACATAGTTCTCGAACCCGTAGGGTCCGCACGCTTAATGTTTGATGACGATATTGTATTGTATGAGTTATGTGATTTGGTGACCGAATGTTGTTCGGGGTCCCGAATGAGATCATGGACATGACGAGGAGTCTCGAAATGGTCAAGAGGTATAGATTGATATATAGGACGATAGTATTCGTACACTGGAAGTGTTCCGGAGGGTACCGGGTACATATCGGGTCACCGGAAGGGGTTCCGGGCACCCCGGCAAAAGATATGGGCCTTATGGGCCAAGAGGGGAAACGCACCAGCCACAAGAGGATGGTGTGTGATGTCTACTATACAACCTTCTTCTTGTAGACGTTGTTGGGCCTCCAAGTGCAGAGGTTTGTAGGACAGTAGCAAATTTCCCTCAAGTGGATGACCTAAGGTTTATCAATCCGTGGGAGGCGTAGGATGAAGATGGTCTCTCTCAAACAACCCTGCAACCAAATAACAAAGAGTCTCTTGTGTCCCCAACACACCCAATACAATGGTAAATTGTATAGGTGCACTACTTCGGTGAAGAGATGGTGATACAAGTGCAATATGGATGGTAGATAAAGGTTTTTGTAATCTGAAAATATAAAAACAGCAAGGTAATTAATGATAAAAGTGAGCACAAACGATATTGCAATGCGTTGAAACAAGGCCTAGGGTTCATACTTTCACTAGTGCAAGTTCTCTCAACAATAATAACATAATTGGGTCATATAACTATCCCTCAACATGCAACAAAGAGTCACTCCAAAATCACTAATAGCGGAGAACAAACGAAGAGATTATGGTAGGGTACGAAACCACCTCAAAGTTATCCTTTCTGATCGATCTATTCAAGAGTCCGTAGTAAAATAACATGAAGCTATTCTTTCCATTTGATCTACCATAGAGTTCGTACTAGAATAACACCTTAAGATACAGATCAACCAAAACCCTAATGTCACCTAGATACTCCAATGTCACCTCAAGTATCCGTGGGTATGATTATACGATATGCATCACACAATCTCAGATTCATCTATTCAACCAACACAAAGAACTTCAAAGAGTGGCACAAAGTTTCCACCGGAGAGTCAAGACGAAAACGTGTGCCAACCCCTATGCATAAATTCACGAGGTCACGGAACTCGCAAGTTGATCACCAAAACATACATCAAGTGGATCACGTGATATCCCATTGTGACCACAGATAAGCACATGCAAGACATACATCAAGTGTTCTCAAATCCTTAAAGACTCAATCCGATAAGACACTTCAAAGGGAAAACTCAATTCATCACAAGAGAGTAGAGGGGGAGAAACATCATAAGATCCAACTATAATAGCAAAGCTCGTGATACATCAAGATCGTACCACCTCAAGAACATGAGAGAGAGATCAAACACATAGCTAGTGGTACATACCCTCAGCCCCGAGGGAGAACTACTCCCTCCTCGTCATGGAGAGCGTCGGGATGATGAAGATGGCCACCGAAGAGGGATTCCCCCTCCGGCAGGGTGCCCGAACGGGTCTAGATTAGTTTTCGGTGGCTACGGAGGCTTGTGGCGGCGGAACTCCCGATCTATTCTGTTCTCAAATGTTTTTAGGGTATATGGACATATATAGGTGAAATAAGTCGGTCAGGGGAGCCACGAGGGGCCCGTGAGGGTGGGGGCGCGCCCAGGGGGCTGGCGCGCCTTCCTGCCTCGTGGCCACCTCGAAGCTTCCCTGACGTATAATCCAAGTCTCCTGGATTGCTTCTGTTCCAAAAATAACTCTCTCGAAGGTTTCATTCCGTTTGGACTCCGTTTGATATTCCTTTTTTTCAAAACACTGAAATAGGCAAGAAAACAACAATTTGGGTTGGGTCTCCGGTTAATAGTTTAGTCCCAAAAATAATATAAAAGTGTATAATAAAGCCCATAAACATCCAAAACAGATAATATAATAGCATGGAGCTATCAAAAATTATAGATATGTTGGAGACGTATCAGTGTGCCCCCCATATGGGCCGAACCGGAGGAGGAGGAAAGAGGGGAAGGGAGAAGGAAAAGGGGTGGTTCAGCCTCCCCCTTCCCTTTCTCCCCCTCCTCTTTCCTTCCCCCTCCAGTAAATAAGGAAGGGGGCGCCGGCCTAGGAGGAACCCAAGTAGGATTCGGTCCTACTTGGGGGGCCTCCTGGCCTCTCCCCTCCCCCCTTCCACCTATATATATGTGTGGGGGGAGCGCCCCGTAGCGCAACCCAGATAATTGTTAGCCGTGTGCGATGCCTCCCTCCATCATTTACTCCCATGGTCATATATTCGTAGTGCTTAGGCGAAGCCCTGCGAGGATCACTTCACCATCACCATCACCACGCCATCGTGCTGACGGAACTCATCTACTACCTCGATGTCTTGCTGGATCAAGAAGGCGAGGGACGTCACCGAGCTGAATGTGTGCAGAACGCGGAGGTGCCGTGCGTTTGGTACTTGATCGGTTGAAGCGCGAAGAAGTTCGACTACATCAACCGCGTTGAGAAATGCTTCCGCTTACGGTCTATGAGGATACGTATACACACTCTCCCCTTCGTTCCTATGCATCTTCATGAATAAATCATTGTGTGTGCGTAGAAAGAATTTTATTTTTCATGCAACGTTTCCAACAATAGCACTGCCCCAGTCTTCTGCTCGACGATGCGGCTGTCAAAGAGACCAACACGACATGCTGCGACGGAGGGAGTGACCAAGCAACAGCCCAAGTACATGGCCGACTTAAGGTCAGGGCTAGGAGGCGAAGGGAGGTGCCCAATGCACCTCGCACTCTTATGCCATCCTCATCTTCCAGAAGGACCAATCCAGAACTACCTCTAACCATAAGGTAAAGAAATCAGTATTCATTGCCGTTGTTTTGTAGTATTTGTTTCTATAAATACTTAGTACTGCAATGAATAATAATAAAATGGATCAAAGATAGTTTCAAAAAAATGTAGCTTGGCGAATAACACAACTGCATGTACTGGAGACGATCTACCAAAGGAGCATGAACTTGCAGCAGCATCTCGGACACCCTCTCGATGAGCTGCAAGTAGATCATAGCTGAGGACGTGGTGATGACCACCGAGGTATGCGCTTCTCTCCTTTCCCTTCATGCTGGCATCAATAAGGCCAAAAGATCTTTAGTCTTTTACAAGGTCAACCCCGCCTTCCTTGCAATCTGCAATAGTAGAAATTAAGAATCCTCTATTTGTGTTTCTTCATGGTGGGAGATATACGCGCAGGACCAGGATGCATGCTCGTCTGCAGAAGCATCAGGGTGCTCCACGCTCGACATCTTCTCAGTGTAGATGCTCGATCAGTAGTTTTGATCGATCTATTTGATAATTTAAGTCAGCCGATAGATGTTATTGGTTTGCTTGTGCTATTTTCTTATGTTGTTTTGTAATCACTATTGGTTTGTATATTCTCTATAGCATCTCAATGATTCACTGCAATTAGCCAGATTCTTCTCATGAATAGTAGTCAGACTCAAGAAATCAAAACATCTACAAGTACAACAACCACTTGACGCCGAACCTCGATGTGTTCGCTTTAGCTTCCTCAACATCATTAACTAATCTATCATATTATATGAACATGTTCAAAATTTTGAGCAATGCATTTTCAGAGTAGTTTGAGAAGCACACATTGATGTCTATAACTTATTTAGGATAACATTTTTTCCATAGTATGACATTCTAAAGGATGTAGATGATTTTTTAAAAAAATCTCAAATCACACCAACTATCCTTGTCTCCAGGTCACTCTCTTATATTTCTATATAGTATATATGATATAATATAAGATATAGGATATATGGTTCCTCATACAATAATCAACCACTACTTGGTTTCTCCCAAAATATTTCATTACATATTTCAAAATATAATTTCTCATATTAAGGTTTCCACTGGTTACAATCGGAATCATGGGAGAATGCAAAAGTTCAAACACACACCCAAGAGTCCATGCAGGAATGTCTATTACATGGTTGTTGGGATATTTCAATGCACTGAGCAAGAAGTCAAGTCCAACATATACCAGTGGAGCAAGTTCTGGAAGAGATGGGATTTTGTGAGGTCCCGAGGTGCTCTTCAGCTGATAATGTTAGTCCATGATGGTTGAATGGAGAGACGGTGACGAGTCTCATTGTGGATGATATCTTTAAAGAGTTTGATGATCATACACGCTTGCGTTAAGAACTTGCATATTAATCTATCAATAGCACGGCAATATGATAGCAGTAGTGATATAGTGACAGTACAGTATTAGTAACGCAGAATAGTAGCAGATTGCAGTGAAAAGACTTTGAATATCGCAAGAATAATAAAAGCGTAGGCATGGAGTGAGCGATGAGTTTATTTAGATGCGATTCAATATGCAATAGTCATAACCTAGAGCGACAACAAACAAGCTCATATTCATCAATCATATGTAGGCATCCATTCTATGAATGGTCATAAGTGCTTGCGGTATGAACTTGCATAACATCTTTTTGTCCTAGCCTTCCTTGGAAGTGAGGTCCTAATGAAAACTAAGGGTAATGAAGACGCTCCTTTTAATAAAGAACTGAAACAAAGCATTAACATACAGTAATACATGGTATCCTCAAGTTAAATTCATCCCCGTCGATATCCCAATTATTGTCTCCTTGGGGTCTAGGGTTCAGAATGATAACAGGTGCATACAAATTGCAGATAATATAAAAAACATAAATATATTCATGAAAATATAAAGAGTTTAGATTTGAAATCATGGCACTAAGGCCCTAGTGACAAGCATTAAGCATAGCAAAGTCATAGTAACACCAATCTCAAAACATACTGGATACTAGGCATCAAGACCTAATAAATCTGACATCACATAAGAAATCTCATCCAACTCTCATCTAACTCCATATGCCTACAGGAAAATTACTCACACATTGATGGACGCATCCTAGAATTGTTGTTGGAGAAGGGTTGATGACGACGACGATGAATCACTCTCTCTGGTGCCAGAAACAGGCACCAGATCGAATCTCCGACGGAATAATAGGAAGTGGCGGCGTCTCTGTATTGCGAAAAGCTTTTGAGTTTTTCTGGATTTTTCTAGTATATATGGGATTTTTGTTGGGTTTCGTAGTAATTTCAAAAAATTTCCTACGCTCACGCAAGATTATGGTGATGCATAGCAACGAGAGGGGAGAGTATGATCTACGTACCCTTGTAGATCGACAACGGAAGCGTTTGGTTGATGTAGTCGTACGTCTCCACGGCCCGACCAATCAAGCACCGAAACTACGGCACCTCCGAGTTCTAGCACACGTTCAGCTCGATGACGATCCCCGGACTCCGATCCAGCAAAGTGTCGGGGAAGAGTTCCGTCAGCACGACGGCGTGGTGACGATCTTGATGTACTGCCGTCGCAGGGCTTTGCCTAAGCACCGCTACAATATTATCGAGGACTATGGTGGAAGGGGGCACCGCACACGGCTAAGAATATGATCACGTGGATCAACTTGTGTCTCTAGGGGTGCCCCTGCCTCCGTATATAAAGGTTCAAGGGAGGGGGGCCGGCCGGCCAAGGTGTGGCGCGCCAGGAGGAGTCCTACTCCTTCTAGGAGTAGGACTCCCCCCCTTTCCTAGTTGGAATAGGATTCGTGGAGGGGGGGAAGAGGAGAGAGAGGAGGAAGGGGGGCCGGCCCCCTCTCCTTGTCCAATTCGGACCAAGGGGGGGAGGGGCGCGCGGCCCATCTCTGGCCACCTCTCCTCTGTTCCACTAAGGCCCACTAAGGCCCATATGCCTCCCGGGGGGTTCCGGTAACCTCCCGGTACTCCGGTAAAATCCCGATTTCACCCGGAACACTTCCGATATCCAAACATAGGCTTCCAATATATCAATCTTTATGTCTCGACCATTTTGAGACTCCTCGTCATGTCCGTGATCACATCCGGGACTCCGAACAACCTTCGGTACATCAAAATGCATAAACTCATAATATAACTGTCATCGTAACCTTAAGCGTGCGGACCCTACGGGTTCGAGAACAATGTAGACATGACCGAGACACGTCTCTGGTCAATAACCAATAGCGGAACCTGGATGCTCATATTGGCTCCTACATATTCTACAAAGATCTTTTATCGGTCAGACCGCATAACAACATACGTTGTTCCCTTTGTCATCGGTATGTTACTTGCCCAAGATTCGATCGTCGGTATCCTATACCTAGTTCAATCTCGTTACGGCAAGTCTCTTTACTCGTTCTGTAATACATCATCCCGCAACTAACTCATTAGTTGCAATGCTTGCAAGGCTTAAGTGATGTGCACTACCGAGAGGGCCCAGAGATACCTCTCCGACAATCGGAGTGACAAATCCTAATCTCGAAATACGCCAACCCATCATGTACCTTTGGAGACACCTGTAGAGCTCCTTTATAATCATCCAGTTACGTTGTGACGTTTGGTAGCACACAAAGTGTTCCTCTGGCAAACGGGAGGTGCATAATCTCATAGTCATAGGAACATGTATAAGTCATGAAGAAAGCAATAGCAACATACTAAACGATCGGGTGCTAAGCTAATGGAATGGGTCATGTCAATCAGATCATTCAACTAATGATGTGATCCCGTTAATCAAATAACAACTCTTTGTCCATGGTTAGGAAACATAACCATCTTTGAGTAACGAGCTAGTCAAGTAGAGGCATACTAGTGACACTCTGTTTGTCTATGTATTCACACATGTATTATGTTTCCGGTTAATACAATTCTAGCATGAATAATAAACTTTTATCATGATATAAGGAAATAAATAATAACTTTATTATTGCCTCTAGGGCATATTTCCTTCAGTCTCCCACTTGCACTAGAGTCAATAATCTAGATTACACAGTAATGATTCTAACACCCATGGAGCCTTGGTGCTGATCATGTTTTGCTCGTGGAAGAGGCTTAGTCAACGGGTCTGCAACATTCAGATCCGTATGTATCTTGCAAATCTCTATGTCTCCCACCTGGACTAGATCCCGGATGGAATTGAAGCGTCTCTTGATGTGCTTGGTTCTCTTGTGAAATCCGGATTCCTTCGCCAAGGCAATTGCACCAGTATTGTCACAAAAGATTTTCATTGGACCCGATGCACTAGGCATGACACCTAGATCGGATATGAACTCCTTCATCCAGACTCCTTCATTCGCTGCTTCCGAAGCAGCTATGTATTCCGCTTCACACGTAGATCCCGCCACGACGCTCTGTTTCGAACTGCACCAACTGACAGCTCCACCGTTTAATGTAAACACGTATCCGGTTTGCGATTTAGAATCGTCTGGATCAGTGTCAAAGCTTGCATCAACGTAACCGTTTACGATGAGCTCTTTGTCACCTCCATATACGAGAAACATATCCTTAGTCCTTTTCAGGTACTTCAGGATGTTCTTGACCGCTGTCCAGTGATCCACTCCTGGATTACTTTGGTACCTCCCTGCTAGACTTATAGCAAGGCACACATCAGATCTGGTACACAGCATTTCATACATGATAGAGCCTATGGCTGAAGCATAGGGAACATCTTTCATCTTCTCTCTATCTTCTGTAGTGGTCGGGCATTGAGTTTGACTCAACTTCACACCTTGTAACACAGGCAAGAACCCTTTCTTTGCTTGATCCATTTTGAACTTCTTCAAAATCTTGTCAAGGTATGTGCTTTGTGAAAGTCCAATTAAACGTCTTGATCTATCTCTATAGATCTTTATGCCTAATATGTAAGCAGCTTCACCGAGGTCTTTCATTGAAAAACTTTTATTCAAGTATCCCTTTATGCTATCCAGAAATTCTATATAATTTCCAATCACTAATATGTCATCCACATATAATATCAGAAATGCTACAGAGCTCCCACTCACTTTCTTGTAAATACAGGCTTCTCCAAAAGTCTGTATAAACCAAATGCTTTGATCACACTATCAAAGTGTTTATTCCAACTCCGAGAGGCTTGCACCAGTCCATAAATGGATCGCTGGAGCTTGCACACTTTGTTAGCTCCCTTTGGATCGACAAAACCTTCCGGTTGCATCATATACAACTCTTCTTCCAGAAATCCATTCAGGAATGCAGTTTTGACATCCATCTGCCAAATTTCATAATCATAAAATGCGGCAATTGCTAACATGATTCGGACAGACTTAAGCATCGCTACAGGTGAGAAGGTCTCATCGTAGTCAATCCCTTGAACTTGCCGAAACCCTTTTGCGACAAGTCAAGCTTTCTAGACAGTAATATTACCGTCGGCGTCAGTCTTCTTCTTGAAGATCCATTTATTCTCAATTGCTTGCCGATCATTGGGCAAGTCAACCAAAGTCCATACTTTGTTCTCATACATGGATCCCATCTCAGATTTCATGGCTTCAAGCCATTTTGCGGAATCTGGGCTCACCATCGCTTCTTCATAGTTCGTAGGTTCATCATGATCTAGTAGCATGACTTCCAGAACAGGATTACCGTACCACTCTGGTGCAGATCTCACTCTGGTTGATCTACGAGGTTCAGTAGTATCTTGTTCTAAAGTTTCATGATCATTATCATTAGCTTCCTCACTAATTGGTGTAGGTGTCACAGAAACAGTTTTCTGTAATGCACTACTTTCCAATAAGGGAGCAGGTACAGTTACCTCGTCAAGTTCTAGTTTCCTCCCACTCACTTCTTTCGAGAGAAACTCCTTCTCCAGAAAGTTTCCGAACTTAGCAACAAAAGTCCTGCCTTCGGATCTGTGATAGAAGGTGTATCCAATAGTCTCCTTTGGATATCCTATGAAGACACATTTCTCCGATTTGGGTTCGAGCTTATCAGGTTGAAGCTTTTTCACATAAGCATCGCAGCCCCAAACTTTCAGAAACGACAACTTTGGTTTCTTGCCAAACCATAGTTCATAAGGCGTCGTCTCAACGGATTTTGATGGTGCCCTATTTAACATGAATGCGGCCATCTCCAAAGCATAACCCCAAAACGATAGCGGTAAATCAGTAAGAGACCTCATAGATCGCACCATATCCAGTAATGTACGATTACGACGTTCGGACACACCATTACGCTGTGGTGTTCCGGGTGGCGTGAGTTGCGAAACTATTCCGCATTGTTTCAAATGTACACCAAACTCGTAACTCAAATATTCTCCTCCATGATCAGATCGTAGAAACTTTATTTTCTTGTTACGATGATTTTCAACTTCACTCTGAAATTCTTTGAACTTTTCAAACGTTTCAGACTTATGTTTCATTAAGTAGATATACCCATATCTGCTTAAATCATCTGTGAAGGTGAGAAAATAACGATATCCGCCACGAGCCTCAATATTCATCGGACCACATACATCTGTATGTATGATTTCCAACAAATCTGTTGCTCTCTCCATAGTACCGGAGAACGGCGTTTTAGTCATCTTGCCCATGAGGCACGGTTCGCAAGTACCAAGTGATTCATAATCAAGTGGTTCCAAAAGTCCATCAGTATGGAGTTTCTTCATGCGCTTTACACCGATATGACCTAAACGGCAGTGCCACAAATAAGTTGCACTATCATTATCAACTCTGCATCTTTTGGTCTCAACATTATGAATATGTGTGTTACTACTATCGAGATTCAATAAGAATAGACCACTCTTCAGGGGTGCATGACCATAAAAGATATTACTCATATAAATAGAACAACCATTATTCTCTAATTTAAATGAATAACCGTCTCGCATCAAACAAGATCCATATATAATGTTCATGCTTAACGCTGGCACCAAATAACAATTATTTAGGTCTAATATTAATCCCAAAGGTAGATGTAGAGGTAGCGTGCCGACCGCGATCACATCAACTTTGGAACCGTTTCCCACGCGCATCGTCACCTCGTCCTTAGCCAATCATCACTTAATCCGTAGTCCCTGTTTCGAGTTGCAAATATCAGCAACAGAACCAGTATCAAATATCCAGGTGCTACTGCGAGCATTAGTAAGGTACACATCAATAACATGTATATCACATATACCTTTGTTCACCTTGCCATCCTTCTTATCCGCCAAATACTTGGGGCAGTTCCGCTTCCAGTGACCAGTCTGCTTGCAGTAGAAGCACTCAGTTTCAGGCTTAGGTCCAGACTTGGGTTTCTTCTCTTGAGCAGCAACTTGCTTGCTGTTCTTCTTGAAGTTCCCCTTCTTCTTCCCTTTGCCCTTTTTCTTGAAACTAGTGGTCTTGTTGACCATCAACACTTGATGCTCCTTTTTGATTTCTACCTCCGCAGCTTTCAGCATTGCGAAGAGCTCGGGAATAGTCTTATTCATCCCTTGCATATTATAGTTCATCACGAAGCTCTTGTAGCTTGGTGGCAGTGATTGGAGAATTCTGTCAATGACGCAATCATCTGGAAGATTAACTCCCATTTGAATCAAGTGATTATTATACCCAGACATTTTGAGTATATGCTCACTGACAGAACTGTTCTCCTCCATTTTGCAGCTATAGAACTTATTGGAGACTTCATATCTCTCAATCCGGGCATTTGCTTGAAATATTAACTTCAACTCCTGGAACATCTCATATGCTCCATGACGTTCAAAACATCGTTGAAGTCCCGGTTCTAAGCCGTAAAGCATGGCACACTGAACTATCAAGTAGTCATTAGCTTTGCTCTACCAGACGTTCACAACATCTGGTGTTGCTCCAGCAGCAGGCCTGGCACCCAGCGGTGCTTCCAGGACGTAATTCTTCTGTACAGCAATGAGGATAATCCTCAAGTTACGGACCCAGTCCGTGTAATTGCTACCATCATCTTTCAACTTTGCTTTCTCAAGGAACGCATTAAAATTCAATGGAACAACAGCACGGGCCATTTATCTACAATCATACATAAACAAGCAAGATACTATCAGGTACTAAGTTCATGATAAATTTAGGTCCAGTTATGTTGATCATATCTACTATATGATTCACGCTCGACCTTTCGGTCTCCGTGTTCCGAGGCCATATCTGTATATGCTTGGCTCGTCAAGTATAACCTGAGTATTCCGCGTGTGCAACTGTTTTGCACCCGTTGTATTTGAACGTAGAGCCTATCACACCCGATCATCACGTGGTGTCTCAGCACGAAGAACTTTCGCAATGGTGCATACTCAGGGAGAACACTTCTTGATAATTTAGTGAGAGATCATCTTATAATGCTACCGTCAATCAAAGCAAGATAAGATGCATAAAAGATAAACATCACATGCAATCAATATAAGTGATATGATATGGCCATCATCATCTTGTGCTTGTGATCTCCATCTCCGAAGCACCGTCATGATCACCATCGTCACCGGCGCGACACCTTGATCTCCATCGTAGCATCGTTGTCGTCTCGCCAATCTTATGCTTCCACGACTATCGCTACCGCTTAGTGATAAAGTAAAGCATTACAGCGCGATTGCATTGCATACAATAAAGCGACAACCATATGGCTCCTGCCAGTTGCCGATAACTCGGTTACAAAACATGATCATCTCATACAATAAAATTTAGCATCATGTCTTGACCATATCACATCATAACATGCCCTGCAAAAACAAGTTAGACATCCTCTACTTTGTTGTTGCATGTTTTACGTGGCTGCTACGGGCTTAAGCAAGAACCAATCTTACCTACGCATCAAAACCACAACGATAGTTTGTCAAGTTGGTGTTGTTTTAACCTTCGCAAGGACCGGGCGTAGCCACACTCGGTTCAACTAAAGTTGGAGAAACTGTCACCCGCAAGCCACCTATGTGCAAAGCACGTCGGGAGAACCGGTCTCGCGTAAGCATACGCGTAATGTTGGTCCGGGCCGCTTCGTCCAACAATACCGCCGAACCAAAGTATGACATGCTGGTAAGCAGTATGACTTATATCGCCCACAACTCACTTGTGTTCTACTCGTGCATATAACATCAACATATAAAACCTAGGCTCGGATGCCACTGTTGGGTTTCGTAGTAATTTCAAAAAATTTCCTACGCTCACGCAAGATTATGGTGATGCATAGCAACGAGAGGGGAGAGTATGATCTACGTACCCTTGTAGATCGACAACGGAAGCGTTTGGTTGATGTAGTCGTACGTCTCCACAGCCCGACCGATCAAGCACCGATACTACGGCACCTCCGAGTTCTAGCACACGTTCAGCTCGATAATGATCCCCGGACTCCGATCCAGCAAAGTGTCGGGGAAGAGTTCCGTCAGCACGACGGCGTGGTGACGATCTTGATGTACTGCCGTCGCAGGGCTTCGCCTAAGCACCGCTACAATATTATCGAGGACTATGGTGGAAGGGGGCACCGCACACGGCTAAGAATATGATCACGTGGATCAACTTGTGTCTCTAGGGGTGCCCCTGCCTCCGTATATAAAGGTTCAAGGGAGGGGGGCCGGCCGGCCAAGGTGTGGCGTGCCAGGAGGAGTCCTACTCCTTCTGGAAGTAGGACTCCCCCCCTTTCCTAGTTGGAATAGGATTCGTGGAGGGGGGAGAGGAGAGAGAGGAGGAAGGGGGGCCGGCCCCCTCTCCTTGTCCAATTCGGACTAAGGGGGGAGGGGCGCGTGGCCCATCTCTGGCCACCTCTCCTCTCTTCCACTAAGGCCCACTAAGGCCCATATACCTCCCGGGGGGTTCCGGTAACCTCCCGGTACTCCGGTAAAATCCCGATTTCACCCGGAACACTTCCGATATCCAAACATAGGCTTCCAATATATCAATCTTTATGTCTCGACCATTTCGAGACTCCTCGTCATGTCCGTGATCACATCCGGGACTCCGAACAACCTTCGGTACATCAAAATGCATAAACTCATAATATAACCGTCATCGTAACCTTAAGCGTGCGGACCCTACGGGTTCGAGAACAATGTAGACATGACCGAGACACGTCTCCGGTCAATAACCAATAGCGGAACCTAGATGCTCATATTGGCTCCTACATATTCTACGAAGATCTTTTATCGATCAGACCACATAACAACATACGTTGTTCCCTTTGTCATCGGTATGTTACTTGCCCGAGATTCGATCGTCGGTATCCTATACCTAGTTCAATCTCGTTACCGGCAAGTCTCTTTACTCGTTCTGTAATACATCATCCCGCAACTAACTCATTAGTTGCAATGCTTGCAAGGCTTAAGTGATGTGCACTACCGAGAGGGCCCAGAGATACCTCTCCGACAATCGGAGTGACAAATCCTAATCTCGAAATACGCCAACCCATCATGTACCTTTGGAGACACCTATAGAGCTCTTTTATAATCATCCAGTTACGTTGTGACGTTTGGTAGCACACAAAGTGTTCCTCTGGCAAACGGGAGCTGCATAATCTCATAGTCATAGGAACATGTATAAGTCATGAAGAAAGCAATAGCAACATACTAAACGATCGGGTGCTAAGCTAATGGAATGGGTCATGTCAATCAGATCATTCAACTAATGATGTGATCCTGTTAATCAAATAACAACTCTTTGTCCATGGTTAGAAAACATAACCATCTTTGATTAATGACCTAGTCAAGTAGAGGCATACTAGTGACACTCTGTTTGTCTATGTATTCACACATGTATTATGTTTCCGGTTAATACAATTCTAGCATGAATAATAAACTTTTATCATGATATAAGGAAATAAATAATAACTTTATTATTGCCTCTAGGGCATATTTCCTTCAATTTTATGGCGGTGGAATTGTCGAAAGGCGGTATTTGGTGGTCCCACACGCCCACTCGGCGCCCTAGGGGGAGCACCACCAGGGCGTATGGAGCCCTGGTGGCTCCTCTCTGGTCCATCTTTGCTCCATAATTCCTTAAATATTTTTGAAATAATTCATGAAAAATCCCCGTATGATTTCGAGCACTTTTATTTATGCACAAAAATAATACCAAGATAGTTCTGTTGAAAACAACGCCAGTCGGGTTAGTTTCATTCAAATCATGCAAATTAGAGGTAAATAGCAAACATGTTTGAAAAAGTAGATACATTGAAGACGTGTCAGTGCTTATTTCGAAAAACCATAGTGCATTTATTGCAGGGAAGCAAATTTTGGATAACTCTGTTATAGCTTTTCAGTGTATTGATTATATTCAATCTGTGGGAGACAATTCACCGGCATGTTGTGCATATAAATTAGATATTTCTAAAGCATATGACCAATGGATTGGCTATTCTTGGAGAAGGCCCTAGTCACGTGGGGTTTCTCTCATAAGTGGATTTCTTGGATCACGGCATGTGTGACCTCTGTGAAGTACTGAATGAAATTGAATGAGTAATTATTGGAGTCTTTCAACCCCTCTCGTGGCCTCTAGCAAGGTGATCCCTTGTATCCGTTTTTATTTCTCTTTGTTGCTGACGCCCTTTCATGTTTGGTCAACAAAGCTACTTCGGAGGAGGGGTTGGAAGGAGTTAAAATTTTGTCATCATGTGCCGACGATATATTACTTATTATTTGTGGATGATTAACTTTTGTTTTTTTATCTTTAGAGCAGCAAGTAATAATTATGAAAGGTTTGTTGAGCACTTACGCGCTAGATACGAGTCAACTTATAAAACCATAGAAGTGTCCCATCCTTTTCTCCGGTAATTTTTTTGAGGTGGTATGTGTGGAAGTAAATATGTTGTTGGAGATTACTAGTGAAGCTTTGAACCAAAATATTTGAGTTTGCCGGTACCTAAGGGAAGAATGCATGAAGAAACTTGTGGATTGGAGTGAGCAGTTCATGTCCTCGGACAATAAAGAGATTTAGATCAAAGTTATTGCCCAGGCTATCTCCATGTATATTATGAGCGTGTTTCGTTTACCTACTTCGATGTGTGATGATCTTACAAGAGAATGATGAGGCAATATTGGTGGGGTGTGGAGAGGGGCAAGAAAAAGATGGCATGGCTCAGTTGGAACAAGTTGAGACTACCTAAGAGTGAGGGTAGTATGGGATTCAGGGATATGCGACCTTTTAACCAAGCATTGTTGGTAAAACAAGTGTGACTATTAATTGAGTCTTCTAACAGTTTATGTGCTTGCTTGTTAAAGGCAAAATATTTTCCAAATGAAAGTATACTGGATACGGTGTTCTCTGCAAATTCCTCGGTTGTTTGGAAAGGCATACTACATGGTTTGGACCTGGTTAAGAAATGTAGAATATGGAGGATTGGTGGCGAGGCATCGGTTAGAACATGGAAGGGCCCCTGGATCCCTCGGCGATATGATTTTCGCCCAATTAATCCTAAAATGAATTGTCGGTTTGATCATGTCTCCGTTTTCTTAGACTCTATTGGTGCTTGGATTACGGACCGTCTCGAGGAGCACTTCTGGTAAATGGATATTGCTAAAATTCTGAAGATATGTACGTCTCCTAGGAACCAGCAAGATTTCATGGGCCAGTCTCCGAAGGGATGATGCAACGACATCGCGAGGGTCAGTGGAGTTGCGGGGACGGTCTGGAACGACAGCATGGATCGCGTGTCGCGACGCTATGATTCGAAGAGGCCACGCAGTGGCAGCGCGTGGGTTGGTGCAACCGCGGGGACGGCCTTGGGACGACGGTGGACTGCAGGCTGCGGCGCTACGACCCGAAGGGGCGATGCAGCGGCAATGCGTGGGTAGATGCAACCGCGGGAACAGCCTCGGGACGGCGGTGTGAACCGCGTGCCGCGACGCTATGGCCTGAAAGGGCGACGCGGCAGCGACGCGGGTCCGTGCAGCCGCGAGGAGAACCACGGGGCGACGGCGTTGTGGTCCGACTGGTCAATGCAAAGGTAACTCGTTGCTCGATCGATGGAGGATTGCATTATACTCGAGGACAGGGCAACGACAGCCGGCGCACAACAATGGACGGGCAGACGCGCGGACGACGACCATGATGGGCCGCCACGTCGTGTGAGGCCGCTCGGTCGGAGAAGAGTCCTGGTGGTCGCGCCGGAGTTGGAGTAGAGGCGCGCGAGGGTCGACGGCGGCGAGCTACGAAAACTGATCTTAGATAAAAAAAACCAAAAAGAAACACCGATTAAAACGACTGGCACGAGAGAAAAATTCAGATCAAAAGATCGCGAAAAAACTCTAGAGCAGCCGATCAACATGACCGGTGAACGAACTCTAGGTACGGGCGGCGTGGCCCCCGATGGCGATCATGGAGATCGATCACCCTGGTGCGGCGTGGTGTGAAAACGGCGGCGGCTAGGATTGTGGATTCAAGACTAGGCTGATAGATGAATAGATCGGAAATTTTCTCGCAAAAAAAGACTAGGCTGATACCATGTGAAAGAAATATTTGATGCAAGATAAGGTAGAAATAAATTCCACTTTATCCTATACTTCCTGATAATCAGGATACTCAACAAATCTGAGCCAGCAACATCGGCACATCTCAACAGAGAAACCGGACTTGTTGTAATCTGCACTGGGGAATCATAATTGTAACGCTCAACTTGCCAATGTAATCTAGCTATATCCCGCGGGTAGTCAGGGATAACCATATTTATTTGTTGCAATCTGTAAATTTATCCTGTTAGTATCTTGTGTATCGTTGTAATCTTGGCTATCAAGGATCGTCCTCGTATATATACATGGCAATGCCCAGGGGCATATCCCGGCAAATCACGGACCCGTTTTTCGGTCGAAATCAAAGATGTCATCAACCGAGAAAACCAATGCTGCCGGCGGCGACAAGCTAAGCATGAAGCTGCTGGTGAACAGCAAGTCCCAGCGCGTGCTGTACGCCGAGGCCGGCAAGGACGTCGTCGACTTCCTCTTCTCCCTCCTCACGCTGCCGCTGGGCACGGTGGCCAAGCTGATCGCCGACGACAGCCCCGCGGCCGGCTCCGTGGTCAACCTCTACAGCAGCGTCGACAGGCTCGACGACACCTACATCTGCCGCGACAACGCCAAGGACGCCCTGCTCAGGCCCGCCGGCGGCTGCGAGAGCGGGAGGTTGCTCCAGCTTCCAGAGGCAAAGGCGCCGCAAACCACTCTGCAAATCTTCCGCTGCACCGGCACCTACTTACCCAACTGCAGGAGCTACGTGACCATGGCAAGTGAGACGCCGTGTGGAAGCTGCGGCGCAAGGATGACGACTCAGGCGCTGCTTGTTGGCTCCGTCGGCGGCGCCGGGTCGCCCGCTGCGGCGGCAGGGGCCGCCGGGTTTGTGCAGCGGATCGTGACGTACACGGTGATGGACGACCTCAAGATCGCGCCCATGTCCACCATCTCCGGGATCACCATCCTCAACACCTTTGGCATCACGGACATCGGCTCGCTCCAGGAGAAGACCGTGCAGCTTGGCTACGCCGAGGTAATGAGTGGCTACTTGTGCAAATTGATCGTTCAGTTGATTTATTTTCCCTTTCATTAGGACTGCAAGTCTTAGCTCATTCTTTAATTGTTGATTTTTCATTTTTGGTAGGGTTTGGAGATGCTGAAGGCGTCACTGCAGTCGAAGACGGTTCTCACCGACGTCTTCCTTGGGAAGAAGCGGAAGGCTTCAAGCCCTTGAGGGATATTATAGTTGTCACTGCAGTCGAAGATAGTTCTCACCGACTTCCATGGAAAGAAGCGGAAGGCCTCGCCCTTGAGCGATATTAGCTGCGGCGTCCTTGTTGATGTGGTTTGCTTTGCTTTGTTGAACATTTTATACAATGTCTGCTCTTAGGAACAGGAAACAAAACACATGAATCCTGTTGAACGAACGTTTTCGTGGAGGTGGTTTTTGAGGGAACATTCTATGATGTGTTTGATCCCACTCCTAAATCTTAAAGGATGTGTCTAGGCCTCATCTAGATGTGACATAACTATGTCACATCTAAGTATGATATCATCATTGTTTGTTGCCCTCTTGTTTGTTTGTTTGTCTCTAGCCTGTAATTTTTTTTTTTGTGTTGATTAGTCGCTCCAGCCCGACAGGAAGCTATCCTGCTATCGCGGGACGTGCGTACAAACTACTTAAGCATTCCGTGGCTCCTAGCAAAAAAGCACCAAACTACAACAGTTCTGATTAGCTAGTTATTTCCCACCTTGAAAAACTAGTTACGTTCCCTTGCCTCGGGAAAAGAAGCTAGTTACGTGCCTTCCAATTAGCAGGTTACGATTAAACAACGCAGGAACTAATTTAATTTGAAAAATGTTCATGAATTAAAAAACGTCTAAGATTTCAAGAATTGTTCGTGATTATGAGTAAATGTTATTCAAAAAATGTTCATGAATTTACAAAATTATTTGTGAATTCAAGAAATGTTCGCAAATTTGAAAAATATTCACAAGTTGATAAATTGTTTATCATTTTTTTGAAAAAGACATAAATTCAAAAAGTGTGCATGATTCTAAAAAATGTCAAAATTTAAAAAATATTCATGATTTTGTAAAATGTTCGAAGATTTAAAGAATGTGAATGAATTCAAAAAATCTTCTCGTATTTCAAAACATGTTCATGGATTTGTAAATTGTTCCCATATTTATAAAAGTGTTACAGTATTTCTATAAGTTCTCCAAAAGTTTTAAAAAATTGTTCAAGGTTTTGGATTTTTTTTCCTATAGTTTAAAAATTGTTCTTGAATTTCAAAATTGTTCCCGTATTTCAAAGATTGTTCATGTATCTGCAAAAATTGTTCTCGGATTTGTAAATTGTCTCGTATTTCAAATAAAGTCATGAAAATAGTTCACAAATTTCAAAACAATGTTCGTGATTTTCTATAATGCCCACGGATCTAAAAAAATTCACGGATTTGAAAAAGGAATATGGTAATAAAAATAGAAAAATAAAGGCAAACAGAAAAATAGGAAAAAGAAAATAACTCAGAAAAACATTTCACGGAAGGTTCTAGGAACATCCCAAAACCGGTGGGGAAGTAACCTATAATGGATCGGCTTGTTATCGCAGGTGCTCGACCGCTCGTGTCCAAGATGCGTGAGTGCTTGCAATTCCTTGTGGTACGCAAGGAATAGGATTCCCCGATGCTACAAAGAATAAAAATACTTGCATTGGGCTGGCCTGGCCCAGGTTCCTCCATGTGTACTTCTTGATCTTGCCTAACGGTTTAAGACATAAGAGTACTACTACTAACAAACAAAAAAATAGAACGCTTGCCCCTTCCTCCTTTACAAAAGAGCATGTAACAAGAAACACAGAAAGAAAAGCCCATGAAAAATGACCAGCAAAACACAAACGGAGGCCGAGATAAAATACATGGGTTTTACAAAAGCAAACCTGAATCGAGCGGGCCGACAACTGGGCTAGAACTAAGTGGACTTGCAAGTGGAACAAAAATGGGTTGAGCCCCTAGTTGCGCATCATGGATGGGGTTGCGACTAGGACAAAAATGGGTTGGCCCCCCATTGCATACTAAGGATGGATATACAATTGGGACAAAAAAGTGGCCCCAATTGCACTTAAATGGTGTAGTTGGACTTACAACTAGGACAAAAATGGGTCGGGCGCTAGTTATGTCGACTGCGGACTTGCACCTGGGAAAAGAAAAAATGGGAGCCCCCCAATTTCATGTCGGAACTGAAGTTGCAACTCATATGAAAATGTCCCCCATTTGGGCAAAGAAGGGAAACAAACAAAGGTCAGCCACAAATTGTGAGTCGAGGGTAGGCTTACAACTGAGGAAAGAACAACTACAAGGCCAGTTGTGATCTGATCGTGGGCTTGCTATTGGGAACAAACTACGGGCCTGGTTCCAAGTCACAGGTGGAGTTGCAACCGGGGTGACAAATGCACTATAGGCCTAGTTACGAGTCGATGGTGTGCTTGCAACTAGGATGAAAACAAACTACAGGCTCAGTTGCATATCGATGGTGGACTTGCAACTGGGGCACTTACAACTACAATCTTAACTGCGAGTCGAGGGTGAACTTGTAACTGGGACAAATACTACGAGACCCAGTTGTGAATCGACTCGCAACTGGGAGAAGAACAAACTACGGTTCCAGTTGCGAGTCGAGGGTGGAATTGCAACTATGACAACAAACAACTATGGGGGCCAGTTGAGATTCGGGGAATGAGTTGCAGATGAGACGACAAAAAAACTAAGGTGACAATTGCGCATCGAACGTGGACTTGCAACTGGTACACCTACAACTACATGGTCGATTATGAGTTGAAGGTGTGCTTGCAGCTAGTATGAGAATAATTACGGGATTGGTTCCAAGTCAAGGATGGACTTGGAGCTCGGGCAACTACAAGTACAAGCCTCAATTGCGAGTCAAGTGTGGACTTGCAACTGGGAACCTGCAAGTACAAGCCTAGTTGTGAGTCGAGGGTGGACTTGCAACTAGAGCACCAATAACTACAATCCTAGTTGTGAGTTGGGAGTGGACTTGCAACTGGGACAAATACTATGAGACCCTAGTTGCGAGTCAAGGTTGGACTTGCAACTAGGAGGAGAACAAACAGGTTCCAGTTTCAAGCCGATGGTGGACTTGCAACTATGACGACAAAAAACCACATGGCCTAGTTGCGAGTCGGGGGTTGAATTGTAAATTGGACGACAAGAAAACTATGGTGCTAGTTGCGAGTCGAACTTGGACTTGCAACTAGGACACCTATAAACTATGGGGCAAGTTGTGAGTGGGAGGTGGACTTGCAACCATGGAAACAAAAAATATGTTCCCAATTGTGAGTCGATGGTGGGCTTGCAACTAGGATGAGGATAAATTACAGATTTGTGAGTCAAAGGGTGGACTTGCAAAATGGGCAACTACAACTACATGACCTAGTTGTGAGTAGAGTGCATACTTACGACTGGGACACCAACAACACAATCCCAGTTATGACTCAAGGGTGGACTTGCAGTTGGGGTATCTACAACTACAATCCCAGTTGCGAGTCGAGGGTGGACTTACAACCGAGACAAGTAAACAAAACTATGGGACCCTACTTGCGAGTCGAGGGTGGATTCGCAGTTGGGGGGATAACAAACTACGGTCGTAGTTGCTAGTAGAGAATGGACTTGTAACTAACAAGTCAAACAACTACGAGCCCATAGTGAGTCAGGGGTTGAGTGGCACCTTTGACAAAAAAACTATGGGCGAGTTGCGAGTCAAACATATACTAGCAACTGAGACAACTTCAACTACGGGCCCGGTTGTGAATCGAGGGTGAACTTGTAATTGGGACAACTACAAACCACGGGCCCGGGTGCGAGTCCGTGACAGAATTGCAAACACGAACAACTACAACTACGGGCCATGTTGCAAGTCGAAGGTGGACCCTCCTAGTTGCATTTCATGGGTGTGCTTGCAACTAGGACAAAAATGGGTGGAGCCCCATTTGCATATCGAGGGTGCACTTGCAACTGGGATCCCCAACATGCATTTCGGAGTTGTAGTTGCAACCAGTGATAAAAAATGGGCCGTCCCTCAGATGCATATCAAGGGTGGACTTGCAACTAGGAAAAAAAGCCCCCCCCCCTCAGTTGTGTGCCAAGGGTGTGCTTGCAACTAGGACAAAAAATGGGTCGAGTCACACATTCATATCAAGGGTGGACTTGCAATTGGGACCCCCAAATTGCATGTCGGTGGTGGAGTTGCAGTCGATGACAAAAATGGGTCGGCCCTCAGTTGCACATCAAGGGTGGACTTGCAACTAGGAAAAAAAGCCCCCCCCCCAAGTTGCATGTCAAGGGTGTGCTTGCAACAGGACAAAAATGGGTTGAGCCCCACTTGCATATCGAGGGTGGACTTGCAACTAGGACCCCCAAATTGCATGTCGGAGGTGGAGTTGCAACCAGTTACAAAAATGGGTTGGCTCTAAGTTGCATATCATCGATGGACTTGCAACTAGGAAAAACCAGGGTCGGAGTCCCGAGTTGCATGTCAAGAGTGTGCTTGCAACTAAGATGAGAACAAATTACAGATTTGTGAGTCAAAGGGTGGACTTGCAACTTGGGCAACTATAACTCCATGACGTAGTTGCTAGTAGAGGGTGTACTTGCGACTGGGAGACCTACAACACAATCTCGGTTATGACTCGAGGGATGGACTTGCAATTGGGGCATCTACAACTACAATTCCAGTTGCGAGTCGATGGTGGACTTACAACCGGGACAAGTAAACAAAACTACGGGACCCGAGTTGTGAGTCGAGGGTGGGCTCGCAATTGGGAGGATAACAAACTATGGTCGTAGTTGCTAGTAGAGGATGGACTTGCAACTAAGAAGGCAAACAAGTACATGCCTGTTTGTGAGTCGGGGGTTGAGTGGCACCTCAGACAACAAAACAACTATTAGCAAGTTGCGAGTCGAACTTGGACTAGCAACTGAGATAACTTCAAATACTGGCCCAGTTGTGAATCGAGGGTTAACTTGTAATTGGGACACCTCCATACCATGGGCCCGGGTGTGAGTCAGTGACTGACTTGCAAACTAGAACAACTAAGGCTATGTGCCATGTTCCAAGTCAAGGGTGGGCCCTCCCAGTTGCATTTCATGGGTCTGCTTGCAACTAGGACAAAAATGGGTGGAGCCCCACTTGCATATCGAGGGTGGACCTGCAACTGGGATCCCCAACTTGCATGTCGGAGGTGGAGTTGCAACGGTGACAAAAAATGGGTCGGCCCTCAGTTGCATATCAAGGGTGGATTTGCAACTAGGAAAAAAGGGCCCCCCAGTTGCATGCCAAGGTTGTTCTTGCAACTAGGACAAAAAATGGATCGAGCCCCACTTTCATATTGAGGTTGGACTTGCAATTGAGACCCCCAAATTGCATGTCGGTGGTGGAGTTGCAATCGTTGACAAAACTGGGTCAGCCCTGAGTTGCACATCAAGGGTGGACATGCAACTAGGGAAAAAGCCCCCCTCCCCCCAAGTTGCATGTCTAGGGCGTGCTTGCAACTAGGACAAAAATGGGTCGAGCCCCACTTGCATATCGAGGGTGGACTTGCAACTGGGACCCCCAAATTGCATGTCGGAGGTGGAGTTGCAACCGGTGACAAAAATGGGTCGGCCCTTACTTGCATATCATGGGTGGAGTTGCAACTAGGGAAAAAAGGGTTTGGGGCCTCAGTTGCATGTCAAGAGTGTGCTTGCAACTAGGACAAACATGGGCCGAGCCCCACTTGCATATAGAGGGTGGACTTGCAACTGGGACCCCCAAATTGCATGTCGGAGGTGGAGTTGCAACCTATGACAAAAATGGGCCGACCCTTACTTACATATCATTTGTGGACTTGCAACTAGGAAAAACAGGGTCCGGGACCCCAGTTGCATGTCTACAGTGTGCTTGCAACTAGGACAAACATGGGCCGAGCCCCACTTGCATATCGAGGGTGGACTTGCAATTGGGACCCCCAAATTGCATGTCGGGGGTGGAGTTGCAAAAGGTGACAAAAATGGGTTGGCCCTTACTTGCATATCATGGATGGACTTGCAACTAGGAAAAAAAAGGGTTCGGGGCCCCAGTTGCATGTCAAGAGTGTGCTTGCAACTAGGACAAACATGGGCCGAGCCCCACTTGCATATCGAGGGTGGACTTGCAACTGGGACCCCCAAATTGCATGTTGGAGGTGGAGTTGCAACCTGTGACAAAAATGGGCCGACCCTTACTTACATATCATTTGTGGACTTGCAACTAGGGAAAAAAGGGTCCGGGACCCCAGTTGCATGTCTAGAGTGTGCTTGCAACTAGGACAAACATGGGCCGATCCCCACTTGCATATCGAGGGTGGACTTGCAATTGGGACCCCCCAAATTGCATGTCGAAGGTGGAGTTGCAACCGGTGAAAAAAATGGGCCGACCCTTACTTACGTATCATTTGTGGACTTGCAACTAGGGAAAAAAGGGTCCGGGACCCCAGTTGCATGTCTAGAGTGTGCTTGCAACTAGGACAAACATGGGCCGAGCCCCACTTGCATATCGATGGTGGACTTGCAATTGGGACCCCAAAATTGCATGTCGGAGGTGGAGTTACGCCGGTGAAAAAAATGGGTCAGCCCTCGGTTGCATATCAAGGGTGGACCTGCAACTAGGAAAAAAATGGGCCCGGTTGCATGTTGGGGTTGGGGTTGCTGTTGGGTTTCGTAGTAATTTCAAAAAATTTCCTATGCACACGCAAGATCATGTGATGCATAGCAACGAGAGGGGAGAGTGTTGTCTACGTACCCAACACAGACCGACTGCAGAAGCGCTGACACAACATAGAGGAAGTAGTCGTACGTCTTCACGATCCAACCGATCAAGCACCGAAACTACGGCACCTCCGAGTTCGAGCACACGTTCAGCTCGATGACGATCCCCGAACTCCGATCCAGCAAAGTGTCGGGGAAGAGTTCCGTCAGCACGACGGCGTGGTGACGATCTTGATGCACTACAGCAGCAGGGCTTCGCCTAAACTCCGCTACAGTATTATCGAGGAATATGGTGGCAGGGGGCACCGCACACGGCTAAGGAATAGATCACGTGGATCAACTTGTGTCTCTCTGGGGTGCCTCTGCCTCAGTATATAAAGGACTAGAGGGGGGAGGCTGGCCGGCCATAGGAGGCGCGCCAGGAGAGTCCTACTCCCTCTGGGAGTAGGATTCCCCCCCCCCCCAATCCTAGTTGGAATAGGATTCGCGGAGGGGGAAAAGAGAGAGAGGGGGCCGGCCACCTCTCCTAGTCCTAATAGGACTAGGGGAAGGGGGAGGCGCACAGCCCATGGAGGGCTGCCTCTTCTCTTTTCCACTAAGGCCCATCATGCCCCATTTAGCTCCCGGGGGGTTCCGGTAACCTTCCCGGTACTCCGGTAAAATCCTGATTTCACCCGGAACACTTCCGATATCCAAACATAGGCTTCCAATATATCAATCTTTATGTCTCGACCATTTCGAGACTCCTCGTCATGCCCATGATCACATCTGGGACTCCGAACAACCTTCGGTACATCAAAATGCATAAACTCATAATATAACTGTCATCGTAACCTTAAGCGTGCGGACCCTACGGGTTCGAGATCGATGTAGACATGACCGAGACACGTCTCCGGTCAATAACCAATAGCGGGACCTGGATGCCCATATTGGCTACATATTCTATGAAGATCTTTATCGGTCAGACCGCATAACAACATACGTTGTTCCCTTTGTCATCGGTATATTACTTGCCCGAGATTCGATCGTCGGTATTCCAATACCTAGTTCAATCTCGTTACCGGCAAGTCTCTTTACTCGTTCTGTAATACATCATCCCGCAATTAACTCATTTAGTTGCAATGCTTGCAAGGCTTAAGTGATGTGCATTACCGAGAGGGCCCAGAGATACCTCTCCGACAATCGGAGTGACAAAACCTAATCTCGAAATACGCCAACCCAACATGTACCTTTGGAGACACCTGTAATGCTCCTTTATAATCACCCAGTTACGTTGTGACGTTTGGTAGCACCCAAAGTGTTCCTCCGGCAAACGGGAGTTGCATAATCTCATAGTTATAGGAACATGTATAAGTCATGAAGAAATCAATAGCAACATACTAAACGATCGGGTGCTAAGCTAATGGAATGGGTCATGTCAATCAGATCATTCAACTAATGATGTGACCTCGTTAATCAAATAACAATTCATTGTTCATGGTTAGGAAACATAACCATCTTTGATTAACGAGCTAGTCAAGTAGAGGCATACTAGTGACACTTTGTTTGTCTATGTATTCACACATGTATTATGTTTCCGGTTAATACAATTCTAGCATGAATAATAAACATTTATCATGATTATAAGGAAATAAATAATAACTTTATTATTGCCTCTAGGGCATATTTCCTTCAGTCTCCCACTTGCACTAGAGTCAATAATCTAGATTACACTATAATGATTCTAACACCCATGGAGCCTTGGTGCTGATCATGTTTTGCTCGTGGAAGAGGCTTAGTCAATGGGTCTGCAACATTCAGATCCGTATGTATCTTGCAAATCTCTATGTCTCCCATCTAGACTAGATCCCGGATGGAATTGAAGCGTCTCTTGATGTGCTTGGTTCTCTTGTGAAATCTGGATTCCTTTGCCAAGGCAATTGCACCAGTATTGTCACAAAAGATTTTCATTGGTCCCGATGCACTAGGTATGACACCTAGATCATATATGAACTCCTTCATCCAGACTCCTTCATTTGCTGCTTCCGAAGCAGCTATGTACTCCGCTTCACATGTAGATCCCGCTACGACGCTTTGTTTAGAACTGCACCAACTGACAGCTCCACCGTTTAATGTAAACACGCATCCAGTTTGCGATTTAGAATCGTTCGGATCAGTTTCAAAGTTTGCATCAACGTACCCTTTTACGACGAGCTCTTTGTCACCTCCATATACGAGAAGCATATCCTTAGTCCTTTCTTTGCTTGATCCATTTTGAACTTCTTCAAAATTTTGTCAAGGTATGTTGTTTGTGGAAGTCCAATTAAGCGTTTTGATCTATCTCTATATATCTTAATGCCTAATATGTAAGCAGCTTCACCGAGGTCTTTCATTGAAAAACTCTTATTCAAGTATCCCTTTATGCTGTCCAGAAATTCTATATCATTTCCAATCAGTAATATGTCATCCACATATAATATCAGAAATGCTACAGAGCTCCCACTCACTTTCTTGTAAATACAGGCTTCTCTAAAAGTCTGTATAAAACCAAATGCTTTGATCACACTATCAAAGCGTTTATTCCAACTCCGAGAGGCTTGCACCAGTCCATAAATGGATCGCTAGAGCTTGCACACTTTGTTAGCTCCCTTTGGATCGACAAAACCTTCTGGTTGCATCATATACAATTCTTCTTCCAGAAATCCATTCAGGAATGCAGTTTTGACATCCATCTGCCAAATTTCATAATCATAAAATGCGGCAATTGCTAACATGATTCGGACAGACTTAAGCATCGCTACGGTGAGAAGGTCTCATCGTAGTCAATCCCTTGAACTTGCCGAAAACCTTTTGTGACAAGTCGAGCTTTGTAGACAGTAATATTACCGTCAGCGTCAGTCTTCTTCTTGAAGATCCATTTATTCTCAATTGCTTGCCGATCATCGGGCAAGTCAACCAAAGTCCACACTTTGTTCTCATACATGGATCCCATCTCAGATTTCATGGCTTCAAGCCACTTTGCGGAATCTGGGCTCACCGTCGCTTCTTCATAGTTCGTAGGTTCATCATGATCTAATAACATGACTTCCAGAACAGGATTACCGTACCACTCTGGTGCGGATCTTACTCTGGTTGATCTACGAGGTTCAGTAGTATCTTGTTCTAAAGTTTCATGATCATCATCATTAGCTTCCTCACTAACTGGTGTAGGTGTCGCAGAAACAGTTTTCTGTGATGTACTACTTTCCAATAAGGGAGCAGGTACAGTTACCTCGTCAAGTTCTACTTTCCTCCCACTCACTTCTTTCGAGAGAAACTCCTTCTCCAGAAAGTTTCCGAATTTAGCAACAAAAGTCTTGCCTTCGGATCTGTGATAGAAGGTGTATCCAATAGTTTCCTTTGGATATCCTATGAAGACACATTTCTCCGATTTGGGTTCGAGCTTATCAGGTTGAAGCTTTTTCACATAAGCATCGCAGCCCCAAACTTTTAGAAACAACAACTTTGGTTTCTTGCCAAACCACAGTTCATAAGGCGTCGTTTCAACGGATTTTGATGGTGCCCTATTTAACGTGAATGCGGCCGTCTCTAGAGCGTATCCCCAAAACGATAGCGGTAAATCAGTAAGAGACATCATAGATCGCACCATATCTAGTAAAGTACGATTACGACGTTCGGACACACCATTACGCTGAGGTGTTCCGGGTGGCGTTAGTTGCGAAACTATTCCACAATTTTTCAAATGTACACCAAACTCGTAACTCAAATATTCTCCTCCACGATCAGATCGTAGAAACTTTATTTTCTTGTTACGATGATTTTCAACTTCATTCTGAAATTCTTTGAACTTTTCAAATGTTTCAGACTTATGTTTCATTAAGTAGATATACCCATATCTGCTTAAATCATCTGTGAAGGTGAGAAAATAATGATATCCGCCACGAGCCTCAATATTCATCGGACCACATACATCTGTATGTATGATTTCCAACAAATCTGTTGCTCTCTCCATATTACCGGAGAACGGTGTTTTGGTCATCTTGCCTATGAGGCACGGTTCGCAAGTACCAAGTGATTCATGATCAAGTGGTTCCAAAAGTCCATCAGAATGGAGTTTCTTCATGCGCTTTACACCGATATGACCTAAACGGCAGTGCCACAAATAAGTTGCACTATCATTATCAACTCTGCATCTTTTGGCTTCAACATTATGAATATGTGTGTTACTACTATCGAGATCCAACAAGAATAGACCACTCTCCAAGGGTGCATGACCATAAAAGATATTACTCATATAAATAGAACAACCATTATTCTCTGATTTAAATGAATAACCGTCTCGCATCAAACAAGATCCAGATATAATGTTCATGCTTAACGCTGGCACCAAATAACAATTATTTAGGTCTAATACTAATCCTGAAGGTAGATGTAGAGGTAGCGTGCCGACTGCGATCACATCGACTTTGGAACCGTTTCCCACGTGCATCGTCACCTCGTCCTTAACCAATCTTCGCTTGATCCGTAGTTCCTGTTTCGAGTTGCAAATATTAGCAACAGAACCAGTATCAAATACCGAGGTGCTACTGCGAGCATTAGTAAGGTACACATCAATAACATGTATATCACATATACCTTTGTTCACCTTGCCATCCTTCTTATCCGCCAAATACTTGGGGCAGTTCTGCTTCCAGTGACCAGTCTGCTTGCAATAGAAGCACTCAGTTTCAGGCTTAGGTCCAGGTTTGGGTTTCTTCTCTTGAGTAGTAACTTGCTTGCCGCTCTTTTTGAAGTTCCCCTTCTTCTTCCCTTTGCCCTTTTTCTTGAAACTAGTGGTCTTGTTGACCATCAACACTTGATCCTCCTTCTTGATTTCTACCTCCGCAGCTTTCAGCATCGCGAAGAGCTCGGGAATAGTCTTGTTCATCCCTTGCATATTATAGTTCATCACGAAGCTCTTGTAGCTTGGTGGCAGTGATTGAAGAATTCTGTCAATGACACTATCATCTGGAAGATTAACTCCCAATTGAATCAAGTGATTATTATACCCAAACATTTTGAGTATATGCTCACTGACAGAACTGTTCTCCTCCATCTTGTAGCTATAGAACTTATTGGAGACTTCATATCTCTCAATTCGGGCATTTGCTTGAAATATTAACTTCAACTCCTGAAACATCTCATATGCTCCATGACGTTCAAAACGTCGTTGAAGTCCCGATTCTAAGCCGTAAAGCATGGCACACTGAACTATCGAGTAGTCATCAGCTTTGCTCTGCCAGACGTTCATAACATCTGGCGTTGCTCCTGCAGCAGGCCTGGCACCCAGCGGTGCTTCCAGGACGTAATTTTTCTGTGCAGCAATGAGGATAATCCTCAAGTTACGGACCCAGTCCGTGTAATTGCTACCATCATCTTTCAACTTTGCTTTCTCAAGGAACGCATTAAAATTCAACGGAACAACAGCACGAGCCATCTATCTACAATCAAACATAAACAAGCAAGATACTAATCAGGTACTAAGTTTCATGATAAATTTAAGTTCAGTTAATCAAGTTAAAGAACTCCCACTTAGATAGACATCCCTCTAATCCTCTAAGTGATTACGTGATCCAAATCAACTAAACCATAACCGATCATCACGTGAGATGGAGTAGTTTTCAATGGTGAACATCGTTATGTTGATCATATCTACTATATGATTCACGCTCGACCTTTCGGTCTCCGTGTTCCGAGGCCATATCTGTATATGCTTGGCTCGTCAAGTATAACCTGAGTATTCCGCGTGTGCAACTGTTTTGCACCCGTTGTATTTGAATGTAGAACCTATCACACCCGATCATCACGTGGTGTCTCAGCACGAAGAACTTTCGCAACGGTGCATACTCAGGGAGAACACTTCTTGATAATTTAGTGAGAGATCATCTTATAATGCTACCGTCAATCAAAGCAAGATAAGATGCATAAAAGGATAAACATCACATGCAATCAATATAAGTGATATGATATGGCCATCATCATCTTGTGCTTGTGATCTGCATCTCCGAAGCACCGTCATGATCACCATCGTCACCGGCGTGACACCTTGAACTCCATCGTAGCATCGTTGTCGTCTCGCCAAGCTTATGCTTCCACGACTATCACTATCGCTTAGTAATAAAGTAAAGCATTACATGGCGATTTCATTGCATACAATAAAACGACAGCCATAAGGCTCCTGCCAGTTGCCGATAACTCGGTTACAAAACATGATCATCTCATACAATAAAATTCAGCATCATGTCTTGACCATATCACATCACAACATGCCCTGCAAAAACAAGTTAGACGTCCTCTACTTTGTTGTTGCAAGTTTTACGTGGCTGCTACGGGCTTAAGCAAGAACCAATCTCACCTACGCATCAAAACCACAACGATAGTTTGTCAAATAGACTCTGTTTTAACCTTCGCAAGGACCGGGCGTAGCCATACTTGGTTCAACTAAAGTTGGAGAGGCAGTCGCCAGCAAGCCACCTATGTGCAAAGCACGTCGGGGGAACCGGTCTCGCGTAAGCGTACGCGTAAGGTTGGTCCGGGTCGTCTCGTCCAACAATGCCGCCGAACCAAAGTATGACATGCTGGTAGGCAGTATGACTTATATCGCCCACAACTCACTTGTGTTCTACTCATGCATATAACATCAACATAAATAATCTAGGCTCGGATGCCACTGTTGGGTTTCGTAGTAATTTCAAAAAATTTCCTATGCACACGCAAGATCATGTGATGCATAGCAACGAGAGGGGAGAGTGTTGTCTACGTACCCAACGCAGACCGACTGCGGAAGCGCTGACACAACGTGGAGGAAGTAGTCGTACGTCTTCACGATCCAACCGATCAAGCACCGAAACTACGGCACCTCCGAGTTCGAGCACACGTTCAGCTCGATGACGATCCCCGGACTCCGATCCAGCAAAGTGTCGGGGAAGAGTTCCGTCAGCATGACGGCGTGGTGACGATCTTGATGCACTACAGCAGCAGGGCTTCGCCTAAACTCCGCTACAGTATTATCGAGGAATATGGTGGCAGGGGGCACCGCACACGGCTAAGGAATAGATCACGTGGATCAACTTGTGTCTCTCTGGGGTGCCTCTGCCTCAGTATATAAAGGACTAGAGGGGGGAGGCTGGCCGGCCATAGGAGGCGCGCCAGGAGAGTCCTACTCCCTCTGGGAGTAGGATTCCCCCCCCCCCAATCCTAGTTGGAATAGGATTCGCGGAGGGGGAAAAGAGAGAGAGGGGACCGGCCACCTCTCCTAGTCCTAATAGGACTAGGGGAAGGGGGAGGCGCACAGCCCATGTAGGGCTGCCTCTTCTCTTTTCCACTAAGGCCCATCATGGCCCATTTAGCTCCCGGGGGGTTCCGGTAACCTTCCCGGTACTCCGGTAAAATCCCGATTTCACCCGGAACACTTCCGATATCCAAACATAGGCTTTTGATATATCAATCTTTATGTCTCGACCATTTCGAGACTCCTCGTCATGCCCGTGATCACATCCGGGACTCCGAACAACCTTCGGTACATCAAAATGCATAAACTCATAATATAACTATCATCGTAACCTTAAGCGTGCGGATCCTACGGGTTCGAGAACGATGTAGACATGACCGAGACACATCTCCGGTCAATAACCAATAGCGGGACCTGGATGCCCATATTGGCTCCTACATATTCTACGAAGATCTTTATCGGTCAGACCGCATAACAACATACGTTGTTCCCTTTGTCATCGGTATGTTACTTGCCCGAGATTCGATCGTCGGTATTCCAATACCTAGTTCAATCTCGTTACCGGCAAGTCTCTTTACTCGTTCTGTAATACATCATCCCGCAATTAACTCATTTAGTTGCAACGCTTGCAAGGCTTAAGTGATGTGCATTACCGAGAGGGCCCAGAGATACCTCTCCGACAATCGGAGTGACAAAACCTAATCTCGAAATACGCCAACCCAACATGTACCTTTGGAGACACCTGTAATGCTCCTTTATAATCACCCAGTTACGTTGTGACGTTTGGTAGCACCCAAAGTGTTCCTCCGGCAAACGGGAGTTGCATAATCTCATAGTTATAGGAACATGTATAAGTCATGAAGAAAGCAATAGCAACATACTAAACGATCGAGTGCTAAGCTAATGGAATGGGTCATGTCAATCAGATCATTCAACTAATGATGTGACCTCGTTAATCAAATAACAACTCATTGTTCATGGTTAGGAAACATAACCATCTTTGATTAACGAGCTAGTTAAGTAGAGGCATACTGGTGACACTTTGTTTGTCTATGTATTCACACATGTATTATATTTCTGGTTAATACAATTCTAGCATGAATAATAAACATTTATCATGATTATAAGGAAATAAATAATAACTTTATTATTGCCTCTAGGGCATATTTCCTTCAGTTGCAACTCAGACGAAAACGACGACTGACAAGTGGACACTGAACATATGACAAGACATGGGACACGTGTGACAAAATAACCCACAATCAAGATTTGCACAAATATTTAAGTGAACAAGTTGAACAGTCAGAAACATAGATAAGACATTGCTATATATTTGTTAGAAAATAAAGAGAAATAAAAAAGGAAAATGGAATAGGAGAAAATAAAAATATATAACATACATTTAAAAAAAATGAATTAAAAAGGAAAAATGAAACAGAGAAAACGAAAACAAAGAAAACCCAAGGGGAAATCACGGAAAAAAAATGACATGCAGCCATTCAATAGTTTTTTTTTAAATACACATACAAGCCTAGTGTTGCACAGACATGTAACTTGCATCTCGCCATTCTCGTGCATTGCTTTGAAAATACAACAACTAAAAAAACAGTGGACCCAAGCGCAGAGACATCACCGTTGGGCCTGACCATTGTTGAGGAAATCGTTAACTGGTAGCTGCTCGGTCGGCTGGTGAGTAAGGGATTAATTGACTAATCGGCAAGTTAATCGGCCATTTAATCAATTAATCGGATGATTTATCGGGTAATCGGCTACTCGGGGACCCTATGAGTAGGGATTAATCGGCAAGTTAACTGGTTAATCGGATGAATTCTTGAACAGGGGGCCTGACTAAGGTAAGACGAGGTAACGCAGACAGTCGGGGAACAAAAATTCAGCTTTTTTGTTTTTGAGGCGAACAAAAACGCAGCTGAGTGAGACGTATGTGTACGAGCTACAATTGCACCAGTTCGAAAAAAAGAGCTACAATTGCACCTCTTCTCAAAAAAGAAAAAATGCTACAGTTGCTTCAATCTTGTAACAAGTTTAATCCTATGGGCCCTAAAACAGATAGCGTCTTCAATTCTTACAACACGGTCTATAAAAGACAAAAAAATAAACAGCCAGCCCATGCAACGAGAGGCTGCACCAACAAAGGAAAAAAAGAAGCAACGCCGAGCGACAGCAACGTGCACGACTTAGCGACGAAGGACGGTGGGAATCAATTCTACACTAGATTTAGATTTACAACAGTGAAATAGATCCAATGGTTATCAACTTAGATGTGACATCCTTAAAAAACATCTAGATGCTACTTAGCAATTCCGAATCTTAAAGCGGTGGCATGGCCACATGTAGCAATCCTCATGGGCTCACTGTTCACCCCCAACCCTCCCGAGCAAACCAATCCCCCCCCCCTTATGATGTAGTCTGACAAGCACTTGGAACTCTGGAAGCATGTATGACAACAAATTTTCCTGAACATGTGGGCAATTTTCCCCCTGACAATTCTCTCTTCTCCAACATGACAAATCCGCATAGATGAGGTACGAGGATTGAAATGTGTACGCAACCAATAAAAGGCCTAGGGTTCCTCTATTTCGGTTGTTCTCAGTTAGGAGAGCTTGGGTCGGGTCAAGGCAACCGGAAAGGCCACGAGCCTTTATGGTTAGCAACATCCGAGACGAACAGCGGAGCGAGGCTGGATGATATTTAGCTTTTTACTAAAATGCATTTTCATTCAAACATTGTATCGAGTTGATACAATCGTAATGGATGTCTCAGTGATAAGTCCAATCGCTTATCTATATGCCTTCCTTCGCTGCTAAGATGGGACCCCAAAAACCCAAACCACACCAAAAGATTCATGACCGCCTGAGGAGGGGGTTCACTATCATACAACATATTGGAAATAGGGAGAACTATAAGAATATGGAGAAGGGCCTTAAACATGTCGAAAATCGGCACCAGGACCAAATTCCAGACCCTGCACGCCCTATGCACTGACATGGAAACATTTCATAAGTTATGCTATATAAGGCTATCAGAGGCATCATAGAGGGGACCTTTTCCCACACCATCTTAATCTAGACCATCTAGAGGGATTCCAATTTTCTAAGAGTGAAACCGGATCGGATAATTTTTGCCTGAATCTGGTTCCGAATCCGGCGGAATGGTAATGGAAAGAGAAACAACAATCCAACCAGACACACATAATGAATATCAGATATCTTTGTCGGATTCAAAGTAGGACACAGGAAAGTCATTTGCTACAATACCAATTTCTTTGTTTATGGGATCGAATGTTCTAGCCTCAATAGTTTGTAAAAAAACTGGACCGGATCAGCGGTTGAACAAAAAAAGACAGAACCGGTGACCTTCGCAGCTGGTTAAGGCTGGGGACCATCCACGCCTTCAAACCAGAAAAACCGGTCGAACCGTCCGGTTTTGGTCGAACCAAACTGGTGAACTTGGGTGGTTTGCAGCGAACCGGGTGGTTTAATTGTCGATGCCAAAAATTGATAGGAAAGGCTAAAAAAAGAAATCGATTCCCCCTCCTACACATTCCTGCCCGGCCTCCAATTCACCTCCCCCATCCTCGGCTCGATCCCCTTCCTGCCGCCACCCCCCGCCGGCCACAGCGTCGTGCCGCTGGCCGTTCCCACCGGCCTCACCGCGCCTCCGCTGCAGCGATTCCACACCGCCAACGGCCAAGGCTCGAATACATGCTCTCAGGGGCCAGCGTCGCTCGTCTCCAAGCTATCCAGGGAGGCCGCTTGACAGGAGCAGAATTACAAGGACAATTCACAGTACTCGAACTAGCCCCGATTTGATAATTTCAACGGAAGAATCACAGTTACAGGGTACAGATTGAGGATCAAATTCGGGATTTCTACAACTAGTCTAGGGTTCTAGAGCTACGCTAGATATTACAGCTTGTAGAAAAGGGGTAAGATAACTCCAGAAGCGTGAAGGAGGAGCTTAATAGCTGGCGGGGTTGGTGGTGTCGCCGTCGTCAGCCGTTCTGTTACTGTAGCCTTCCAGAGTATGGCGGCAACGGTGTGACTATGAACAGGAGGACAGTGTAGCCGTTGATCGCCCGCTCGCTTCATCACGGTCGTCCATTTCCCAAGTGAATACCTATTCAGTCTCGTTGTCGATTTCTTCAAAGTCACTGTCTATTTCTTCAGTTAAGCAGTGCAGAGCAGCAGGGTCTTGACAATTGCCTCCCTCTGAAGATGATCTTTGCCCTTGAGGATCTTTCGATGGAAACCAGGAGCGAATGGTGCTATTGAAGAAATCAGGAAACGCGCGCTAGATGAAATCGCGTCCTCCCAAGTGGCCTCTTCGGGGGACATATTCAGCCATTGTACTAACCACTGTGTGACCAAATGAAGGTGTCTTGGTACTATTTTGATCCTTCCTGATTCATCCACCAATGGTAATCCAGGAGTTGGTGAAAGGATCGATATAGTTGACTAGAGGGAGGTGAATAGGCAACTAACAATTTTTAGCTTTTCTTTAACAGTTTAAACTTTGCATCAAAGTAGGTTGTCTAGATATGCAACTAAGTGTGCAACCTCTATGATGCAACAAAGATAAGTACACAAGCAAGCAAGAGATATATCACAAATAAGCTTGCACAAGTAAAGGCATGAGATAACCAAGAGTGGAGCCGGTGGAGACGAGGA
This sequence comes from Triticum urartu, assembly GCF_056163025.1. Classification (NCBI taxonomy): domain Eukaryota; kingdom Viridiplantae; phylum Streptophyta; class Magnoliopsida; order Poales; family Poaceae; genus Triticum; species Triticum urartu. The sequence continues at coordinate 104,745,269 of NC_141875.1, read as the reverse complement.
TGTGTTACCGAAGTTCCTTCCCTTTGAGGGGAAGTACGTCTCCGTTGGAGCGGTGTGGAAGCACAATGCTCCCCAAGAAGCCACTAGGGACACCGTATTCTCCTCACGCCCTCACACAATGCGAGATGCCGTGATTCCACTATTGGTGCCCTTGGAGGCGGCGACCGAACCTTTACAAACAAGGTTGGGGCAAACTCCAAAACTCAATTAGAGGCTCCCAACGACACCACGAAGCCTCACCACAATGGACTATGGCTCCGCGGTGACCTCAACCGTCTAGGGTGATCAAACACCCAAGAGTAACAAGATCCGTAAGGGATTAGTGGGGGAATCAAATTTCTCTTGGTGGAAGTGTAGATCGGGGCCTTCTCAACCACTCCCGAGCAAATCAACAAGTTTGATTGGCTAGGGAGTGAGATCGGGCGAAAATGGAGCTTGGAGCAACAATGGAGCTTAGGGTTAGAAGAGGTAGTCAACTAGAGGAAGAAGACACCCCTTTTATAGCTGAGGATAAAAATCCAACCGTTATCCACCTACCAGCCCACGACCAGCGGTACTACCGCAAGGCCATGCGGTACTTCCGCTCCTGACAAGCGGTACTACCGCAAGGCCTTGCGGTACTATCGTGAGGAACCGCGGTACTACCGCAGCAGCAGCAGTAGCTAGGGCAGACCTGTAGCACAAGGGCTGAGGACGGTACTGCCGCAGGCGCGGTACTACCGCTCCCCCTTGCGGTACTACCGCAAGGCAGGAAACCCCTAGCCTAGCAAGAGCGCAGATAAATAAAAATACATCTGTGCCTACTTCCGCTGGAAAACGGACGAAGCAAAAATCCGACGCAGTACTACCGTAGAGGAGCGGTACTACCGCTTGGCAGCTGAGCCAGGCCGCGCACGGTACTACCGCGCAAGGGATGCGGTACTACCGCGGTGGCGCGGATGTAAAAAATTACATCCGCCCCTACTACCGCGAAGGAGCAGTACTTGGCCTGGGGGCCACGGTACTACGGCTCCACAGGAGCGGTACTACCACGCCGTAGTACGGTACTACCACAGGTGCCTGCGGTACTACCGCTCCAGGGAGCAGTACTACCGCAAGCCCAACAACAGCAACCAGGACAAGGCAATGAGGATAAATGGAGGATGCTCCAAAGTGCAGGGGAAAGGAGGGGACAAGGAAGAAAACGTGTACGTGATGATTCCACCCGAACCTTTCCGACGCGGACCCCCTCTTAATAGTACGGCTTTCCTACGACTCAAATCCACCAAAAAGAAACGTAGAAAAATGCCGTCTTCAATAGTCTTCGAGGGACACCAAACCATCTTGTGCCTAGTGATGAAACGTCTGGGAAACTCAAGACACACGATTAGTCCGCAAAAGCATTGTCATCAATCACCAAAACACCTTAGGGGTAAATATGCCCTTACAATCTCCCCCTTTTTGGTGGATTGATGACAATACGGGATTTGCAAAGGGAAATAATATTAAGCAAACACAAACCCCTCCTCTCTAGAATATAGACGGGCTCCCCCTAGATGTGTGCCAACTAGATGGGTGCTTTGGACTGCACGGCACACATACTAGGATCAAAGCTCCCCCTATATTATAGAGACAAGGCATATCTTGCAATAGTAAGGCTAACACTAGACAAGATAGCAAATACGAGCAAAGCATAAGTAGCACAAACATAAGCTCACTAAGATAGAATAGAGTGCATATGTCTTACACCATATGAAGGATAAGTCTCAAAGGCGCAAACCAAACCAAAGCAAACGAGGTCCAAACGACAAAGCAAACACACCAAACACGACGACACACGACTCGCAAGCACGCAAATCCCTACACTCTCTCCCCCTTTGGCATCGAGACGCCAAAAAGGCAGAGAGGACACCTACACACAAGGGGTGGCTCAGGCAGAGAAATCATCCCAACTCTCCTCGTGCTCCTCGTGAGACTGGGCGGCGGGGACGGTCTCCTCGATGTCCTCCTCAGAACTGGTCCACTTGAAGCCTTGCTTCGCCATCCATGCAGCCTCTAGCATGATGGCATCCTCAGAACCGCCAGAGACATCCTCTCCAAAGAGCCATAACCTTCTTGTCACGGCAGCGACTCTTCTTGGATGCCACGTGAGTCCTGTACTGCCCCTTTGCTTGCATGCAGAAAAGAGTCTTCATCTTGTCCTTCAACTTCTTGGCCCACGAGGGCTCAGAGGAAGGTTGAGAAGACCTAGCAGCACGGTCCTCAACAACATCCTCTGCTCGAGCCTCCTCCTCATCAACACCCCTACTAGTAGCAGACGCCTCAGCACGAGTAGTAGTGTTGGCCCAGTTGGGCTTGACGCGGAGACTGATGGACTCATGCCGAATCCAGTCTGGAGCAAGGAACTCATCACCAGGGTACAGCTTCTCCCAAGTCGTGGAGATCAACAGAAACAGGTATGGCCCATAGATAGGTACCTTGCAGGTGTATACTGCAAACCGAATCTCACACCACATGATGTGTGAGACATCAAGTGGCTGAGTCTGAGACGTACGTGCCTCCTCGCACAGGATCATCATGTCCGCTAGACAGGAATGAACCTTGTCCTTGTCGCCAATGCGAGGGAACAGAGTGTTGCGGAAGATGCGATGCATGATATCCAGAAAAAAGTTCAGCACCCAAGTTGACTTGCCACTGGGAAGCACCTTCTCAACATAGAATGGTTGAAGCTTGTTCTTGCTAGCAGACTCGGAATTGGCATGGGGGGGAACACCAATGGGTGTGTGGAGCCCGTCATCAGGAACGTGGAGCAGATCCATGAACTCCTTCCAGGTAGCAGACAACTGACGGCCATTGGTCATCCAGGTCATCCTCCGCTCATCCCCGGGGTGAAAGTGAACTGAGGCAAAGAACTGACAGATAAGCTCAGGGTCATAGTCAAGGTGGAAAGAGATCACATGTTCAATACCGAGCTGCTCCACCAAATCCAGAGCTTCTCCAAAGTAGTCACAAAACTTGTCCTTCCTCAAGTGATTCATGTCTATCCACTTGACATCCACGTAGGTGTTTTGCTTGTTCTTGATGACATCCAGATAAATGAGAGCCTGCTGCTTGGTCCAAAACAACTCATTGCCTCTGAGGATAGCACGAGCATTCACATAAGGGTTGATCTTCCGGTGTTCGATGTACTCAGTGAGGGGAATCTCGTCCATGCCCTTAGCAGGTTCCTTTTGCTTGCTGGCAGTGGTCTTGACATTACGCGTGGGGGCACTGGAGCCCTCTCGTGCTTCATCTTGAGGATTGCGCAGTCGCTTGGAGCCAGTGTCACGACTGGGATTGGAACAGCGAGAGCCACCACCTAAGACACAAGAGAAAGCACACACAAAGAGCGAGAAGAGTCAATGCAAAGACCATGGCAAAGAAAGGGAAACAGGTAGAAAGCATACGGGATAAATGCCACGAGGAAGATGGGACAACAACGATAGTGCCGGCTGGTCGTGCGGTACTAAAATTTTAGTACCGCTCCGAGTCGCGGTAGTACCGTGTGAGGATATGGTAGTACCGTGGCTTGGAGCGGTAGTAAGACCTTAGTGCCACAGAACGTGCAGTAGTACCGCACCGAACGGGCGGTAGTACCGGACAAGCGGTAGTACCGCACCAGAAGCACGGTAGTACCGCACTGCGTCAGATCCGAACCTACTTTTGAATCGGAGAAGACCCACGAAACCACGGCGGAACTACGGTTGATCAAATCTACCACGGGACAATATATCAAGTATAATTTCTACGCAACACTACTCTCCTATAACCTTCTCTTGCAAAGATTTGGCCTAAAATCTCAAGAACACATGCATCTCCCCAAAAACCTAGAGACAAGAGAACCAACTAGAAAGAGAGGGATTTGGGGAGAAACCTTGGTCCATGGCAAGAGGAAGTGGTGGGGAACGATCCCACCGGTCGGAATCCAAGGAGAGCAGCCGGAGACGGAGATCCGGCGAGGGACTCCGGCCCCGTTCTTGAGCGAGAGAGAGAGAGAGACGAAGTGGGGAAAACTGACGAATGGGTATGGGGGAGTTAGAACCCCTTGTTCCCGTCCTTATCCCCCACGCGCCTCCGGCAGCGTGGTAGTACCGCGTATCATCACGGTAGTACCGCTTGGGCGGGAGAACCGCACCAAAGCAGTAGTACCGCTCTCCCAGGCAGTAGTACCGCGCAGGGCCGGTAGTACCGTACTCTCCACGCATGGTAGTACCGTGGCAGGCCGCGGTAGTACCGTGAGCTCAAGAAGAAGCAATTTCCAAACACAAGAAAAGAGAGTTCTTTGCAAGGAAACTTCAGACGAACGAGACACCACACAATAAGCTCAAACACGAAGAGGAGAAGGGGCAAAACGACAACAAGAGACGACCACGAGACACAACCTCTCCAAAGAGAGGGCGGTGGCTGGAGCCACCTATGTTTGAGTCAATTGGTATGGCACCGCGAAGAATTATGCTTGGGCCCATGACCAAAACTCATCTTTGAAGCACAAGTACCATCAAAAATGGCTAATGTGAAAGATTTGATCAATTTATGCATAATGGGGGGAGGGAGAGTTCATTGAGAGAACAACACTCCCCCTATGTCCATGCCTACATCTAAACAAGACAACAAGTTGAGTATGGTGGGGTGTGCAAGGGTTAAAGCAACATTGCTTGAATCAATGATATTTAGCTCATGCCTTAACTTGCGAAATCTTGCTTCATCCACCGGCTTCGTGAAAATATCTGCAAGGTTATCATGAGTGTTGACATAGTTGAGCTCGATATCCCCTCGCCTAATGTGATCCCGGATGAAGTGATACCGAATCTCAATATGCTTCGTCTTGAAGTGTTGCACCGGGTTGAGAGAAATCTTGATGGCACTTTCATTGTCACACCAAAGAGGCACTTTGTCACAAATGACACCGTAATCCTTTAAAGTTTGCCTCATCCATAAGAGTTGTGCACAACAACTACCGGCCGCTACATACTCCGCTTCGATGGACGAGAGAGACACACAACTTTGCTTTTTGGAAGACCAACTTACCAAGGAGCAACCAAGGAATTGGCACCCTCCGGAAGTGGACTTCCTATCCACTTTGTCTCCCGCCCAATCAGAGTCCGAATACCCTACAAGCTTGAAGTTTGCTCCTCTTGGGTACCATAAGCCGAAGTTTGGGGTATGAGCCAAATATTGAAAGATTCGCTTGACCGCCACATAGTGACTGCCCTTAGGTGTGGCTTGAAACTGTGCACAAATTCCCACACTCAACATGATATCCGGTCTAAATGCACAAAGGTAAAGCAAGGATCCAATCATGGAGCGATATACCTTTTGATCCTCCGCTTTACCATTGGGATCTATGTCAAGTTGGCACTTGGTGGGCATTGGAGTGGAAGCCGGCTTGACATCACTTAGCTTGAATCTCTTGAGCATGTCTTGAGTGTATTTGGCTTGGTTGATGAAGGTTCCTTCTCTTCTCTACTTCACTTCGAACCCTAGAAAGAACTTCAACTCTCCCATGGAAGACATCTTGAACTTTGAGGTCATGAGAGCGGCGAATTCCTCATTGAAAGCTTTGTTAGGGGAACCAAAAATAATGTCATCAACATATAGTTGGCATACAAACAACTCCCCTTTGACCTTCTTAGTAAAAAGAGTGGGGTCGATTAGCCCAACTTCAAACCCACGATCTTGTAACAACTCGGTAAGGTGGTCATACCACGCACGTGGGGCTTGCTTAAGCCCATAGAGTGCCTTATCGAGTTGATACACATGATCGGGAAAGTAGGGATCCTCGAACCTGGGGGGTTGCTTGACATAGACCAACTCATTAATGGGACCATTAAGAAAAGCACTCTTCACATCCATTTTTTGCAACTTAAAGTTGTGATGAGAAGCATAAGCAATCAATAAACGAATGGATTCAAGGCGAGCAACGGGAGCAAAGGTTTCACCGTAGTCGATACCCTCGACTTGGGAGTAGCCTTTTGCCACCAATCTTGCCTTGTTGCGAATGATGGTCCCATGAGCATCTTGCTTGTTCTTAAATATCCACTTGGTTCCAATGACATTGTGGTTCTCCGTTGGCCTTGGCACCAATCTCCACACCTTGTTGTACTCCAAGTTGTTGAGTTCTTCATGCATGGCATTAAGCCAATCCGGATCTTCGAGTGCTTCATATACCTTTTGGGGTTCAACACAAGAGACAAACGCGTGATGTTCACAATAGTTTGCCAATTGTCTACGAGTGCTTACCCCCTTTTGAATGCTTCCAAGTACATTCTTCATGAGATGGCCCTTGGTGGAGAGCTTGGAAGCAATTTTGGCGGCACGAAGCTCCAATTCCTCCTCGGTGGTGAGTTGAGGAGCAGTCACTTGATCATCTTGAGCGACGTCTTGAGCTTGTTCTTGATCTTGAACTTGCTCGGAGGAGAGAACTTGGCCTTGGGCATCACTTGGTGTGTCAACACCGTCTTGATCATGATCTTGCCCTTGGTCTTGTTCATGAGGATGAGGGCCTTCACTTTGTTCTTCGGAAGCGTGTGGGCCTTGGGTTGGTGATGGCTCCACTTGAGTGGAGCATTGTCCTTCTCCTTCGGCCACAAGGGGTTTCTCAATGGGTAGGATAAAACCAACACCCATTCTTCTTATGGCTTGAGGAGGAATTTCATCACCTACATCACAAGTGCCACTTTGCTCCACTTGGGAGCCATTATTCTCATCAAACTCCACGTTACACGTCTCCTCAATAAGTCCCGTGGATTTATTGAGGACACTGTAAGCATGAGAGTTTGTAGAATAACCAACAAATATGCCCTCATAAGCTCTAGCCTCAAATTTAGACAACCGAACACCTTCCTTGAGAATGAAACACTTACACCCGAACACCCGAAAGTACTTGAGGTTGGGCTTGTTACCGGTGAGTATCTCATATGGAGTCTTGTTCAAGCCCTTGTGGAGATAGAGCCGATTGGATGCATGACACGCGGTGTTGATGGCTTCGGCACAAAAGTTGTATGGAGACTTGAACTCCGCCATCATGGTCCTTGCCGCATCCATCAACGTCCGGTTCTTCCTCTCCACAACACCGTTTTGTTGAGGGGTGTAAGGTGCGGAATATTGATGCTTGATCCCCTCATCACTAAGAAACTCATCCAAGGTGTAGTTCTTGAACTCAGTGCCGTTGTCACTTCTTATTGTCAAGATCTTTGCATTGTGTTGATGTTGTGCTTCATTTGCAAAGTCAATGACGGTTTGTTGGGTCTCGCTCTTCCTCTTGAAGAAATACACCCAAGTATATCTTGAGTAGTCATCCACAATCACCAAGCAATACTTCCTACCCCCAAGACTATCAAAGGATGGAGGCCCAAAAAGATCCAAGTGAAGGAGCTCCAAAGGCCTCTTTGAGTAAATGATAGTCGTGGGAGAGTGAGCCTTCTCATGAAGCTTTCCTTCGATACAAGCACTGCAAGCACTATCTTTAGCAAAACTAACATTCGTTAGTCCATGGACATGGTCCCCCTTGAGAAGACTTTGCAAAGATTTCATATTGACATGGGATAAACGGTGATGCCAAAGCCATCCCACATCAAATTTAGCCATTAGGCATGTCGCAGTCTTAGTGGGTCGCTCCGAAAAGTTAATCACATATAGACCGTTCTCGACATGCCCAACAAAGACTACTTTAAGAGTATTGCTCCACAAGAGGGCCACGGTATCAATATCAAAGAAAGTGGCAAAGCCCATGATTGCAAGTTGACGAACCAAAAGTAAATTGTATGCAAGGGACTCAACAAGCATGACCTTCTCGATCGTGAGATCATGAGAGATGACAACCTTGACAAGTCCCAATACCTTAGAAGATGAGGCATCGCCCCACTCGACATTGATGGGCATAGATGGAATCTTGTGCACATCCACCACCAAGTCCTTGCTTCCGTTCATATGATTTGTAGCTCCACTATCGAGCAACCATGATCCCCCACCGGAAGCAAACACCTACAAGAGATCAATGCTTGATTTTAGGTACCCATTTTGTAATGGGTCCTTTGATGTTAGTAACAAGGGTCTTGGGAACCCAAATAGACCATTCAATGTACTCATGAGGAGAACCAAAAAATTTGGCATAGACATGCCCATCACTAGCACGACATAACACATAAGAAGGATTAAAGTCGCTGGCTTTGTTGGGAGGGATGGCATTGCCCTTTTTGACACCGCCACCCTTCGCATTGTTCTTCTTCTCCTTGGAAGCACTCTCTCCCTGCTTCACAAACATTTGCTTGAGAGGAGGAGATCGTTTGGTCTTGTTATCCTTCTTCTTGTTCTTGGGGTTGGGTGCGAACACAATCCCCTCCTTGGCCACAGATCCCTTTTGATTTCTCAAAAGGTCGTTTAGGTTCTTCTCACCTTGTATGCATGACACAAGGCCTTTCTCAAGTTGCTCCTTCAACTTAACATTCTCCTCAATAAGATGCACATGCTCACAACAAGGGTTAGTAGCATTTGCATTATCCATTAACACCATACGAGGAAAAGTGGCTTTCTCCTTGGTTAGCTTCACTTGGAGTTGATCTTGAGACTCCTTGAGGGTAGCATGAACACCCTTCAAGACTTTGTGAGCCTTGTCAAGAATGTCAAACTCCTCTTTGAGTCTAGCAAGATCAACCCCAAGATTTGCCTTCTCAGAGTTTAGCACATGAGAAACAACAAGCGCATGATCAAGATCTTTCTTTAATTTAGCATGATCATCGTTGTGAGACTCCTCAAGAGCCAAATGAAGACCACGCTCTTCCTCAAGAGCATTGGAAAGATCCGAAATCTCATCGGCATAGTCACGACTATGCCCCTCCATCTTAGAGATGGTATCTTCGTGAGCCTCGATCATGTCATTAGCTTCACCAAGTTGTTCCAAGAGAGCAACAAAGTGCTTCTTGGATTTACCCTTGAGTTTACCCATAAAGGCCTCAAACTCATTCACCTCCATATTAGTTCCCTCATGTTCATCAATGCTATCCGTCGAAGAAGGATGATTAATGATGGTAGTATTGATGTTGGGGGTTACCTTGTTGGTGGCTTTAGCCATGAGGCACTTGGCGGTGATGCCCTCATTGGGTGAGTCGAAGAGAGACACCCGTGGAGTCGTCGCAATGGCAATGGAGGCCATGGCAACCGACTCACCATCTTCATCATCGTCATCATCCTCATTGTACTCTTCTTGTACCACCAATGCCTTGGGAGGAGTCTTCTTGGTGAAATTGCTCTTGTTAGGGAATGACTTGGCCTTGTCCTTTCAGATGAGCTTGCCACCATTGTCTTCCCTCTTCTCATAAGGGCACTCTGCAATAAAGTGGCTTACATTGCCACAATTGAAACAAGTCCTCGCTCGTTGCTTGCCCTTTGTGCCGCTTGAATTGTTCTTGTTGAAGTTGGGCCTTGAGTTCTTGCTCCAAAATTGCCTTGAAGCAAGGGCCATGTGTTCATGATAGGCATACTTCATATCTTCGAGGTTGCTCTCCTCTTCTTCCTCTTCGTCCTCTTCCTCCATACTAACCTTGGCCTTTAGAGAAAGGTTGGGTTTCTTTACTCGTTGAGAGCGAAGTACCGCATTATCGGCAGTCTTGTCCAAGATGCTCATAGCAACGAACTCATCCAACACATCACTTGAGGACAAGGTGTGGAAGTCCGGCCTTTGACGAATGACGGAGGACATGGCTTTGTGGTAGGCATCATTGCCTTGAGGAATTTGCGCTTGATCCAATTGTCATCCGTGTCCTTGCTTCCATGATCTCGGAGCGAGACCGCGAGTTTGGTTACCCTCCGATAGAGATCACGAGGTTCTTCATCTTCTTTCATTGCAAACTCATCGGCTTTATCTTGCACCACTTCATAGTTGGAGCGTTGAATGCTTGTGCTTCCTCGGTAGAGGGAAACCACTTGGCGCCAAGCATCTTTGGCCAAGGAGTAAGGCTGGAGATGAGGAAGGTCCTCGGGTGGGATAGCTTCTTGAATGATGAAGAGAGCATTCTCATTGAATTGATTATCCACGGCTTCTCTAGGATTGAAGTTGCTTTGGTCATGCGGATAGAAACCTTCTTCAATGATTCTCCAAAGGTTAGTGTTCACATGATTTAAATGATGCTTAAAACGATAGACCCAAGAGTCAAATTTAACATTCTTCTCAATCTTAGGGGCCGGCCCGGCATGATTCAAATGAGTGGAAGGGAGAGGTCCACCATAGACAAGTGGAGGTTCCACATGGGCAAAGATGTCGGTGCCACTCTTACCACTAGTAGGAAGGGCTTTCTTGCTAGTAGCTTCCCCCTTGTCGGAGGTAGCATCCATCACCTTGTTGGCGGGATCACCCACTTTCAACGGTGCGGTGGAAAGTTTAAGCTCTTCTAAGAAATCTTTAAACATGCTTTTGACCTCGGTCGTCATAGAGGTTTTCAATGTGTCCAAGGCCACATTGAACTCCTCATGAGAGACCGCGGTTCCCCCATCTCCCGTAGAAGATACCGGATTTGCACCGGAGTGCTCCTCCTCACCTTCTACGACGTCAACCATACTCTTCGGACGGTAAAGTCCTTAATAAAGAGATGAGGCTCTGATACCAATTGAAAGGATCGATATAGTTGACTAGAGGGGGGTGAATAGGCAACTAACAATTTTTAGCTTTTCTTTAACAATTTAAACTTTGCATCAAAGTAGGTTGTCTAAATATGCAACTAAGTGTGCAACCTATATGATGCAACAAAGATAAGTACACAAGCAAGCAAGAGATATATCACAAATAAGCTTGCACAAGTAAAGGCATGAGATAACCAAGAGTGGAGCCGGTGGAGACGAGGATGTGTTACCGAAGTTCCTTCCCTTTGAGGGGAAGTACGTCTCCATTGGAGCGGTGTGGAGGCACAATGCTCCCCAAGAAGCCACTAGGGCCACCGTATTCTCCTCACGCCCTCACACAATGCGAGATGCCGTGATTCCACTATTGGTGCCCTTGGAGGCGGCGACCGAACCTTTACAAACAAGGTTGGGGCAAACTCCACAACTCAATTGGAGGCTCCCAACGACACCACGAAGCTTCATCACAATGGACTATGGCTCCGCGGTGACCTCAACCGTCCAGGGTGCTCAAACACCCAAGAGTAACAAGATCCGCAAGGGATTGGTGGGGGGAATCAAATTTCTCTTGGTGAAAGTGTAGATCGGGGCCTTCTCAACCACTCCCGAGAAAATCAACAAGTTTGATTGGCTAGGGAGTGAGATCGGGCGAAAATGGAGCTTGGAGCAACAATGGAGCTTAGGGTTAGAAGAGGTAGTCAACTAGAGGAAGAAGACACCCCTTTTATAGTTGAGGACAAAAATCCAACCGTTATCCACCTACCAGCCCGCGACCAGCGGTACTACCACCCCAGACCAGCGGTACTACCACAAGGCCATGCGGTACTTCCGCTCCTGACAAGCGGTACTACCGCAAGGCCATGCGGTACTACCGTGAGGAACCGCGATACTACCGCAGCAGCAGTAGTAGCTAGGGCAGACCTGTAGCACAAGGGCTGATGATGGTACTGTCGCAGGCGCGGTACTACGCTCCCCCTTGTGGTACTACCGCAAGGCAGAAAACCCCTAGCCTGGGAAGAGCGCAGATGAATAAAAATACATCTGTGCCTACTTCTGCTGGAAAACGGACGAAGCAAAAATCCGACGTAGTACTACCGCAGAGGAGAGGTACTACCGCCTGGCAGCTGAGCCAGGCCGCGCACGGTACTACCGCGCAAGGGATGCGGTACTACTACGGAGGCGCGGATGTAAAAAATTACATCCGTCCCTACTACCGTGAAGGAGCGGTACTTGGCCTGGGGGTCACGGTACTACGGCTCCAGAGGAGCGGTACTACCGTGAGCACCTGCAGTACTACCGCGCCGTAGTACGGTACTACCGCAGGTGCCTGCGGTACTACCGCTCCAGGGAGCAGTACTACCGCAAGCCCAACAACAGCAACCAGGACAAGGCAATGAGGATAAACGGAGGATGCTCCAAAGTGCGGGGGAAAGGAGGGGATAAGGAAGAAAACGTGTACGTGATGATTCCACCCAAACCTTTTCGACGCGGACCCCCTCTTAATAGTACGGCTTTCCTACGACTCAAATCCACCAAAAAGAAACGTAGAAAAACGTCGTCTTCAATAGTCTTCGAGGGACACCAAACCATCTTGTGCCTAGCGATGAAACGTCTGGGAAACTCAAGACACACGATTAGTCCGCAAAAGCATTGTCATCAATCTCCAAAACACCTTAGGGATAAATATGCCCTTACAACTGGTATAGCATTCGGGCCCAAATGACGTTCCAGTTGGCTAACATGAAAGACATTATGGATTTGAACGTGTGCTGTCAGGAGCAGTTTGTAAGCTGAATGGCCAATCTTCTGCAATATTTTGAAAGGTCCATAGAACTTGGTTGCAAGCTTGAGACATGTGCGTATATGAAAGGCAGCAAGACGGTAGGGCTGCATTTTCAAATAAGCCATCTCTCCTTCATTGCATTTCCTGTCTATATGATTCATATCTGCATATTTCTTCATCCGTACCAATAAGTTGTGTTTGAGTTGTTGCTGCATTTGTTCTCTTTGTTGCAAGAAGGTAGTTGCATCCACATCACTTGGACCAGGGATTGGAACTTCTCCAAAGAGGGGAGGAGGAAATCCATACAGGCATTGGAATGGGGTGTATTTGGTAGCAGTGTGGTATGAAGTGTTGAACCACCGCTCAACCATAGATAACCAAGAATACCATTTCTTTGGTTCATTAAAAGCCATGCTCCTCAGGTATGCTTCCAGACACTGGTTCACTCTTTCTGTTTGGCCATCAGACTGGGGATGATGAGTTGTACTCATGTTAAGTTTCACTCCCAAGGATTTAAACAGCGCCTGCCAAAAGTTGCTGGTGAATATTGTATCTCTGTAAGTTACTATTGACACTAGCAACCCATGCAAGTTGAAGATGTTGTCAATGAATACTTGAATGATAGTATGGCAGTAAAAGGGTGTGACAGAGCAATAAAGTGGGAGTATTTGGTGAATCTATCCACAACTACCAAGATTACATTCTTGCCCTAAGATTTAGGAAGACCTTCCACAAAATCCATGGAAATATGTCTCCATGCCATGTCTGGCATAGGGAGGGGATCAAGTAAACCCGGATAGTGGCAGTGTTCACCTTTGACTCTCTGAAAAATAGGGCATTCTTGGATGAATTTTTCAATATCCTTTTTCATGTTTGTCCAATAAAAGAGCCTCTTGATCATGTGATATGTAGCTCTCACTCCTGAGTGGCCCCCAATGGGAGAAGAATGGAATGTTGATATTAATTGTTGTTGAAACTCTGCATCTGTTCCAATATAAATTCTATCTTTTTATCTGAGTATACCAGCTGTGTAACTATACAGAGGAAGTGTAGTACTTCCTACAGTTAACTGTGCTATGAGATTTTTGCACTTGTTATCTGTGTTGTAAGAGCTTTCAATTTTCTCAGTCCAACTTGGTACTACCATGGAGATCTCCACGACTTGTGGTTTTCTAGAGAGTGCATCTGCACCTTTGTTTTCCTTCCCTTTTTGTATTCTATGGTATAAGTAAATTCTAAGAGCTTGAGCATCAACTTGTGTTGGATGCCTTCAGATATCCTTTGCTCAGTTATATACTTCGGGCTTTAGTGATCAATTTTTATGATCAGAGAAGAGCCCAAGAAGTAATGTCTCCATTTCCTGAGTGATTCCAGAATGGCCACATCTTCTTTTTCATATGTTGGCAGAGCAGCTACTTTAGGGCCCAAGGACTTGTTGTAATAAGCTATAGGTCTGTGCTTTTGCATGAGGACAGCTCCCATGCTAGTACCAGAAGCATCACACTCCAGCTCAAATGGAACAGTAAAGTCTGGCAGTGCTAGGATTGGTGCATGAGTTAAACTGAATTTTAATTTGTCAAATGCAGTTGTTTGACTGTCAGACCAGAGGAAGGAGTCCCTTTTGAGGAGATCATGTAAAGGCCTACATATGACACCATAATACTTGATAAATCTTCTGTAATAGCCAGCCAAACCTAGGAAACTTCTTAGTTAAGTAGTGTTTGTTGGTATACTCCATTGTTGCACTGCCTCAATCTTTCCAGGTTCTGTTGCAACTCCTTGTGCAGACAAAATGTGCCCTAGATATTCCACAGTAGTTGTGCCAAAATTGCATTTGGATCTGTTCAAGAGAAGGTTGTTTGCCTTTAATATTTCCAAGACCAAAGTGAGATGTTGTTGATGCTCTTCTGGAGTTCTGCTGAATATCAAGATATCATCAAAAAATACCAGGACAAATTTTCTCAAGTATGGGGCAAAGAGTTTATTCATGAGGGCCTGAAATGTAGCTGGTGCATTAGTTAGCCCAAAGGGCATAACCAGAAACTCATAATGACCTGAATAAGTTCTGAATGTTGTCTTATGGACATCCTCTAGTTTCATTCTAATTTGATGATAACCTGATTTCAAGTCCAATTTACTGAAAACTGCTGCTCCATGTAGTTCATCCAGTAGGTCCTCAATGACAGGTATAGGGAATTTATTTTTGATTGTTTGTGCATTTAGTTTCCTGTAATCAATGCACAACCTCCAGGTTCCCCCTTTTTTTGACTAGTATGGCAAGAGATGCATAAGGGGTCATATTGTGTTGGATTATGTGTCTGGACATTAAGAGCTTGATCTGCTGTTCCATCTCATTTTTTTGCAGGTGAGGAACTCTATAAGGTCTGACATTGGGAGGTGTTGAATTTTCCTTGAGTGGGATTGAGTGATCACATTCTCTAGGAGGAGGGAGGGTAGTAGGGTCTTCAAATAGTGCATCAAAGTGCTCCAGCACTTGTTGTATCTCTTTGGTTGGTTGAGAAGAAATTCCTAAATTTCTAGGAATAGTTGTCATGAAGTTTAAGCTCATGGCAAATCCTACTGCTCCCTCAGCACATAACTTGTCCAGTTTCTCTGCTGAAATTAATTTAGGAGTATCTGACAGTGTGCAATCTGTGAATGTAACTGGTCTCACTTTATCCTTTGTTATAATGACTATTCTTGAATCAAAATCCAAGGAGATTGGATTATGCTTTTTGAGCATTTCACAACCGATTACCACATCATATCCCTGTAGGTCCAAACCTAGCAGATCATTGATGAAAGTTTCACTACCAATATTAAAGATTGTGCCAGGGGCATGTGCTCTAGTAGTTAAAGATCCACCATGTAACGCCCTCGATGCGGCTATATCTCCCACATGTCGAAGCACGATTTAGAGGCATAACCGCATTGAAAGCAATGTCGCAAGTGAGGTAATCTTCACACAACCCATGTAATACATAAGGGTAAAGAATACATAGTTGGCTTACAATCGCCACTTCACACAATACATGAATAAAGCATTACATCATCCAAATACAATCAAGGTCCGACTACGGAACCAAAATAAAAGAAGAACCCCAAATGCGACAAGGTCCCCGATCGACCCCAACTGGGCTCCACTACTGATCAGCTAGAACAAAACAACACAAAGGACAAGATCTTCATCGAGCTCCTCCTTGAGCTTGGTTGCGTCATCTGCACGGTTCAACGGCACCTGCAAGCTGGTTTTGGAAGTATCTGTGAGTCACGGGGACTCAACAATCTCACACCCTCGCGATCAAGACTATTTAAGCTTATGGGTAAGGTAAAAGGTATGAGGTGGAGCTGCAGCAAGCGACTAGCATATATGATGGCTAACATACGCAAATGAGAGCGAGAAGAGAAGGCAAAGCACGATCGAGAAAACTATGATCAAGAAGTGATCCTAGAACAACCTACGTCAAGCATAACTCCAACACCGTGTTCACTTCCCGGACTCCGCCGGAAAGAGACCATCACGGTTACACACACGGTTGATGTATTTTAATTAAGATCTACTTCAGGTTTTCTACAACCGGATGTTAACAAATTCCCATCTGCCCATAACCGCGGGCACGGCTTTCGAAAGTTCAATCCCTGCAGGGGAGTCCCAACTTAGCCCATCACAAGCTCTCATAGTCAAAGAAGGATAAACCTTCTCCCGAGACATTTCGATCAGACTCGGCATCCCGGTTCTACAAGACAACTTCGACAAGGTAAAAAAAATCCAGCAACACCGCCCAAATGTGCCGACAAATTCCGATAGGAGCTGCAAATATCTCGTTCTCAGGGCACACTCAGATGAGACATCCTACGAGTAAAACCAAACCTCAAGTTGCCCCGAGGTGGCCCCGCAGTCTGCTCGGTCGGACCAACACTCAGAGGAGCACTGGCCCAGGGGGGTTTAAATAAAGATGACCCTTGAGTCCGCGGAACCCAAGGGAAAAATAGGCTAGGTGGCGAATGGTAAAACCAAAGTTGGGCATTGCTGGAAGAGTTTTATTCAAGGTGAACTGTCAGGGGGTTCCCATTATCACCCAACCGCGTAAGGAACGCAAAATCCGGGAACATAACACCGATATGACGGAAACTAGGGCGGCAAGAGTGGAACAAAACACTAGGCAAAAGGCCGAGCCTTCCATCCTTTACCAAGTATATAGATGCATTAATTAAATAAGAGATATTGTGATATCCCAACAAGTAAACATGTTCCAACAAGGAACAACATCTCCATGTTCCAACAAGGAACAAACTTCAATCTTCACCTGCAACTAACAACGCTATAAGAGGGGCTGAGCAAAGCGGTAACATAGCCAAACAACGGTTTGCTAGGACAAGGTGGGTTAGGGGTTTGACATGGCAATTTGGGAGGCATGATAAGCAAGTGGTAGGCATCGTAGCATAGGCATAGCAAAAGAGCGAGCAACTAGCAAGCAAAGATAGAAGTGATTTCGAGGGTATCGTCATCTTGCCTGAAATCCCGCAAGGAAGAAGAACGAGTCCATGAAGAAGACAAACGGACGTAGTCGAACGGGTCCTCACAAACACGACGATATCGGTACCAACCCGAAGAAGCATACCGGAAAGAAGCAAACAACATAGTAAACAACCACCACATAAACATGGCAAGATGCACAACCAAGTATGATGCATGTCCGGTTTAAAAAGGGCATGGCATGGCAAAGTGCACAAGCAATCCTACAAATTAAGTGGAGCTCAATATGCAACGAGTTGCATTATGACAAAACACCACATGTCTTATTTAGTTCTCTCTCGGTTATGTACCCAACAATATTATATGTTGATTAACATGGCAAGAGATGAAGCATAAATAAATTACCTATTTAGGCAAGTTTAATGAGGCCGGAACAACAAAACAACAAGTCCAGAAAAATCCTCATGTGCAAAATATGGATTTGGTACTGTTCTTCCCTAAACACAATTTTAGAGTTATTAAACATGCAAAGTAAAATCACCATGTTAAACTAGGCATTTTTCTACCCCATTTACATATAAAGTTTGTTAAAATCTGAGTTTCGGTTATTTAGTTATGAATTAAATCATTTTAACATGGCAATTGAGCAAATTTAAACAAACAACATTTTAAACATGTTAAGCATGGATGAAAGTAGCATATTATGAAACTAGACACAATTTTAAGTATTTTACATATATAGATCTTTTTAATCCGATGCACAGTTTGTGAGTTATTAAATGCATGAAGATGAAGGTCTTTTCTGCAAATCTGCAGTCTCAGGAAAAAAATTAAAAATGCAGCAGCAGGAAAAAAACTATACTGGGCTGAATCTGAGATCTGGCCCAGGGCGCTGGGGCGCTCACCATGGGCTTGGCCCGTTCAAGAGAATATAGAGGAGGCCTGGCGCTAGGCCTCCTGGGCTGGCTGGATCGAAACGAGGAGGTGGAAGGGGCGCAGTCAACGCGAAGCAGGACTTGTTGCTGGGTCTTCCTCCTCGCGCAAAGTCGAAGCAGAGGATGCAGCGGCGCGGCTGCAGCTTGGCGTCTGACTGGGAGCAGGGAAGATAGGGGCGGCGCGATGCAGAGGACGCAGGGGAGGCAGTGGCTGGTCGAGGGGCTTGGGGAAGAGCAACAATGGTGGTGCAGGGCGCGGTCAAGGCAAGCAGTGCTCGCGTCCTGAACTTGACGAAGCGGGCGGCGACAGGTTCGTTCGTCTGATCGAAGCAGAGACGAGGCGGCAGGCATGGCGGATGGAGCTCCTACTCCGGCGACGCGGCAGTGCAAGGGACGGAGGGAGGCGCTGACCTGGGCGCTAGACTAGGTGAAGGCACGGCCAACGCGAGGCACGGGCGAGCGGGCGCCTCATCCTCTGCTTGTCAGGAAGCAGAGCAGCGGCGGCGTCTTGGCGCGGCTCCACGTCGGCGCCGGGGACGGGGAAAACGGGTGGAGGAAGGGGCGGATCCGCGGCGGCTGGAGACGGGTCGCCGGCGACGGGGTCGCGCGGGCGCGCGCTGTGAAGGGGAGGTCTGGGACGGCGGGATCCGGCCAGGAACGGGCGACCTGACGGAGGTCGGCCGGATCCGGAGCAAACTGTGGCGGCTTGAGGCGCCGACGCGGCAAGTCCTTGGCGTCGGGGCTCCTGTCCAAAGGGCAAGAGAGAGAGCTTAGGGAAAGGAGAAAGAGGGTAGGAGAAGAAAGGACAGCAGGGGAGGGCGAGGGAGTCCGACTCGATCAAGATGGGGAAGGGCGGCCGGCGATGCTGCCCCTGTGGGCGCGCTATCGCGAGGAGCGGCGGGCGCTGGACGCGTCCGGGAGCGCAGAAGCGAGGGGATCGAGGAACGGAGCGCGGTGGTTGGTCGGGCACTGAAATAGAGAAGAGGCAGTGGGGTGGCGGCGGCTAGGAGGATCCTAGAAAAAAGGGTTAGGTTCAAAATGGACTAGGGGTAGACTAAAAATATACATCACGTATTAGGTTAGGAGCTAACTCGACCCTACGATCGCAATCGGACGACCCCGGATAAAATAGCTAGGGAGCCCAAATAAGAAAACGGAGACGTTTTGTAGATGTTTGGGGATGATCTGAGTCCAACGGTGGCAACTGTCCAGGTCTGGTTCGGGGCAGCTTTCGGACGCGCACGTGAGGGGGTCGATGCACTGTGCAAGGAGGGGTTTCGGGCCTGGCGGTTGATAGCGGACTATGCAGAAAGCTTTGGGTTGAGAGAAGAGAAGAGAGAGACCCGGCAACTGTTTCCGGAGACCGAAAACGTCCGACGATAGACCGGCTATACTGCCGCTATAGTTATCTGGTTGGGCTATCAAACGAACTCCGGATGTGATGAAACTTGACAGGCGGTCTATCTACACTATAATAAGACCACACGCCAACTTTTATCCCATTCCGAGAGCATTTTCCGGCCACTTATAAAATAATATTTCGGACGTGCCGCGAACGCGTGCAAGTGTGGTTGGGCTCAGAACGGACAACGGAGAGAACTGGGGGAACCCGGATGGATGCAAGTTTTGAAAACATGATGATGCAATGCACATGATGACATGACAAGATGCAACACGCAAGCGAATGACATGGTAACGACGGTGAATAACTGGAAGACACCTGGCGCAACGGTCTCGGGGTGTCACACACCACTAGCTACTTTTACTGTTTGAGTTGGGTTGTTGATCAGTGGACAAGCAGATTTGAGTGCAAACTTCAGGTCAATAAATGTGTTGGTGCTCCCAGTATCAACCAGAGCTACTCCTTTTTTCCCCTGCTGTAATGTGCACTGCTAAAGTTGACTCAGATGTGTTGCCTGAAACTGCTTGTGCAGATATGTGCATTCACCCAGAAGGATCTTTAGAAAGTTGACCTTCAGCAGCCAAAACTGCTAGTTGGGCTTCTTCTTCAGGTGATATTTCCTCAGTACTACTGTCTCCAGTAATGACATGAAGTGTTGGTGCTTGTTTGCATTTGTGTCCAGGGACCCATGGTCCATTGCATCTCCAACAAATACCAGGTTTTTTGATAGCTGGTGCTGCTGGAGGGAGATGCAAATTAAGGGCAGGAGGCACACTAGTTTTCTGATGCCTAGCATGAAATTGCAACTGTTTGTCTTGGTGGTTAATATATGATTGATATTTTGCTTGTAACCCACTTTCATAATCCCTTGCTAACCAGTATGCTTGGTTAAGAGTGGTGGGTCTCTGTGGTCTTAAGTTGCACCTAATGCTTGGTTTTAAGCCACTGACAAAACTCACTATGTAGTAGTTCTCTTGCAGATATGGATGTTCATCTCTGAGTATTGCCATAATCTCCTCAAACTTATTAGTATAAGCAGCCATAGAGAGTGTATTCTGTTTCAGGTTGTGGAATTTCTCTAAAATTTCATAGATGCTAGAATCAGCAAATCTGTCGCATAATGCTCTACAAAAATCTGGCCAGGGCAATTTGTGGTTATCCATTTGAGCACTTCGAACCCAGTTGTCAGCTCTCCCAATAATGTAAGTTAGGGCCAGATCCACCTTGCATTCATCAAGAGTTTGAGCAAGCTAGAAATACTTGTTAACCTGTTGAATCCAGCCGAGAGGATTGTCTCCATTGAAGGTAGGAAAATCCAGCTTAGGGCCCTTGGAAATGCTTTTCATAAACTGTGTTGCTCTGTCAGTTTGGTACTGCATGGAATTGTTGATTGGAAGTTGTGTTGGTTGGTTTACTAGTCGGTCAGGAGGGATGTTCTGCAGTTGTTTTTGTTGCATAGGTGGTGTAACAATTGTTTTCCCTTGAAGATTAGTTGCTTGTGCCCCCTGATCTTGTTGAAGCTGTTTGGAAGGATCTGGTTGCAGCACCACTGGAACAGATCCTGGAGAACCAGGGGAGGTAGGGTTGGGATTTCCTGATCTCATATCTCGCAAGATGGAAAAAATTTCTTGCTGCACCTTTGAGTTGTTCTCGACCAGGAGTTCGACCTTGCCCAATTGCTTTTCCAGGGACTCAATTGTCTACAAACGCGTGTTGACTTGGTCGATTTGGTCTTGCATCTTGCCCTATTTTAGCCCAAGCGCCGAGAGCTCGGTCTGTAGAGCCTCGAGCTCGTCGGAGATCTCATCCATATGCTTCGTCCGAGTAGGCATGGCGGGCATCGCGGCTCCGGAATTTTACAGCAGCACTGGTCTGAAACCGTTGTCGGTGACCTCTCACTACCACCACAAAAACTTCACGCCGTGCTCGCCTCCGATGCTGCGCGAACCAGGGATACGCTAAGGGATTTTACCACGGTGGAATTGTTCCGACCGCAACCGAGTTTCTCCCCAATTTGCAGCCGAACGATGCCTACTCCAGACCGCCTCCAATCTGGTGGTCTGCACCGCCGCCGGGACCTGACACTGAATTGGGGAATTTTATGAGAGATCCCAACCCCAAATCATGGTCAGATCCGATTCGCCTCCGAGGATTCACTGGCTCATGATACCAAATGACAGGAGCAGAATTACAAGGACAATTCACAGTACTCGAACTAGCCCCGATTTGATAATTTTAGCGGAAGAATCACAGTTACAGGGTACAGATCGAGGATCAAATCCAGGATTTCTACAAGTAGTCTAGGGTTCTAGAGCTACGCTAGATATTACAGCTTGTAGAAAGGGGGAAAAGATAGCTCCAGAAGCGTGGAGGAGGAGCTTAATAGCTGGTGGAGTTGGTGGCGTCGCCGTCGTCGGCCGTTCTGTTACTGTAGCCTTCCAGAGTGTGGCGACAACGGCGTGACTGTGAACAGGAGGAGAGTGTAGCCGTTGATCGCCCGCTCGCTTCATCACGGCTATCCATTTCCCAAGTGAATACCGATTCAGTCTCGCTGTTGATTTCTTCAGAGTCACTGACTATTTCTTTAGTTAAGCAGTGCAGAGCAGCAGGGTCCTGACACTGCTCGAGTTCAAGGGTCTCCAGTGGATGCCGCCGCTCGACCATTGTGATTCTTTCCCGTACTCCGCTTTACGATGCTTTCTCTGATGTCAGTTGATTATGTGATTTTTCCGACAAAGGGTGTATTTTATTGGCTCAAAATGGAGCATCACGAGGATACAAAGCACAATAAGCACACACCCTAGGATGCACACAGTCAATATTAACACATGCACACAAAAACACACCATAAAAATAGCAAAGTCATACAAGACCAAAGCTATGTGTAGGCGAGAGAGAAAAAATGATCAGATCCGCGATCGGCAAACTACAAAAATGACCTTATTCGCACCAACCATCTCATGACACCACATGGACGACGAGGTTGTTTAACAGCAACACCTTCATGAAGGAGCGATGCTCAAGCGCCACCGTCACCGGATTCATCCAGAATCTAGGTTTTCACCTTGAAAACCCAGTCCAAGCATATCCGAGCAATGTCTTCAACAAGGTAACAATGTAAAAACATCGTCATTGCTAGGTAAAACCAACTCAGGTATGACCTAGGCATTCATCCCAGTACTGGAGTACTAGCACCATCGACGCCATTTATGTGTTGTCGCCACCACTTATCTGCAATCCCAGCAGCTACATGCGATTGTCATCGCTGCTGCACAATCATTTCTCTGCGTCAAATCATCATCTATAGTTTGCACCTCACTGCTGAAGTCAACCATCGGATCTACAGCGAGAAATCCCGACGAAGACATTTCGGTTACCACCGTAATTCGCCGCGGCGGCAGACATGAACAACGGAGCACCTCTCGAGAGAGAACTCTACCCAGGCCCATCAGCCCAAGGACGGACATGGCCGAACTAGAGCCCGAAAGGCAGATCACCATCGCTAGATCAGGAGGGCATAGCCGTCAGATCAACACGGCACTTTCCGAGCATACCCGATGTCGTGCTGCCGGGATCCGAAGCCGTTGCCGCCCGCGATCCACATCGCTTAGCCGTGCCGATGTGCCGTTGAGTACAACCATACGACAAACCAGAATCCATCACCAAGGAGACTCCGCAGAGCATGCCTGATGCCGTGCCGTCGGGATCCGAAGCTGCTGCCCGGCTGGGGAGGACTTGCCGCCGACGCATGCTGTTGCACTGTCGTGCAGCCATGCACGCTCGGGGGCTGCTCCGCCTAGCAGCTGCTCGGAAACAAGCACTGCACCCATGTGTGCCTTAGCCCCGAAGAGAAGGCCTTGCCGCCGCCAGTGCCACGTGGGCTTTGCCCGGCGGCCCCCTATGACGGCGGCGAGGGAAGAGCAGGCCGAAGGTAGTCTCCCCAGCGGCTGACTGGGTGTCCCAGTGCAGCCCCATGGAGCCGCACGGGAGCGGGGGGTTGGTGAGATCCGAGGATTACGCATCTGTTTTCACCATCCTGGACTCGGGCAGTTGATCATGTGATGCTGTAGAGAATTAGAGATTAGTGTATATACTCTATGTTGTTGCGGTTCACTGCCCCGATTGGAGTTGCTGCTTGTTAATTTGCTATTGAAGTATTGGCGGCTTGATGCTTGTTGGCTGTTGTACCTAGTCATATTTTTGTGTGCTTGTATGCTGGATGGAGCCCATGGTTGCATATGCGCATAGGTTTGTTCGTCGTGTAGTGACTTTCTGATACGGATGGTTGGTAGTACTTGGTAGCTTGTTGTAAATGTGTTCCTGCGCATCGCAAAAACTGATTGCATTGATTAAGTCCAACTCCACCGCGCGACCTTAAATGGACGTCCGGTTTGGCCGGATTTTGTCCCTTTGGATAGGACGATGGGGTCGTGTTCGGGCCTATTCTAGGATGCGGTGGTTGTGTGCCCAACGCGCGGCCATATCCGTTTGCCCCATTCTATCTGCCAGGGCCAAAAATGCTCATATTTTCATATCAAAACTAGTTTGCACGTCCAAATATTAATTGTCTGAAAATAAAAATAGTTTTACAACCCAATCGAAATTGTCACTAATAAAATAGTTTTACAACCAAATCGAAATTGTCTTGAATGAACATGAAATGAACCAATACATCTATTGGTTACCAATGTGATCCCACACGTGCTCAACCAAGTCATTTTGAAGATCCAAATGAGTGTGCCAATCACGTAGCTCGCGATGGAATTAGACAAACTGTTCAAATATGGCCGGTTCTTGGTGCAGGGGCTCAACATTTTCACCATGATAATCAAATCCTTGGTCGAAGATACTCTCAACACGCTCGTCCTCGACGATCATGTTGTGCATGATCACACAAGTAGTCATCACCTCCCAAAGTTTTGTTTCATCCCATGACAGTGCAGGGTTTCGAACGTTACCCCACCGGGATTGAAGCACATCAAAAGCACGTTCCACATCCTTTCTAGCACTCTCTTGTGTTTGGGAAAATCTCTTTCTCTTCTCACCTTGGGGTTTCGAGATTGTCTTCACAAAAGTTGACCACTAAGGATATATATACCATCAGCTAGATAGCATCCCTTGTTGTACTGGTGGTTGTTGATCTCAAAGTTGACAGGTGGGGAGTGACCTTCTGCAAGCCTTGCGAAGACTGGAGAACGCTGCAGCACATTGATATCATTGTGAGAACCTGCCATGCCGAAGAAAGAATGCCATATCCAAAGATCCTGCGAAGCCACCGCTTCTAATATGACAGTGCACGCTTTGACATGCCCCTTGTACTGGCCCTGCCAAGCAAACGGACAGTTCTTCCACTCCCAGTGCATACAATCTATGCTGCCAAGCATGCCTGGAAAGCCTCTAGCTATGTTGGTTGCCAGCAATCTCTCTGTATCAGCGACAGTTGGCTGCCTCAAGTACTCCGGGCTAAACACCTCGATCACAGCCTGGCAGAACTTGTACATTGACATCAGACATGTTGTCTCACTCATATGCACATACTCATCCACCAGATCGCCTGAAATTCCATATGCAAGCATGCGGATGGCCGCGGTGCATTTCTGGTAAGAGGAGAATCCAAGCTTGCCAAGGGCATCCATCTTGCACTCGAAGTATGGGTCATGAGCAACCACTCCCTCTCGGATACGATTGAACACATGCCTTGCCATTCAAAAATGGCGATGGGATTTATCTGGCTTGAAGAGTGGGGTGTTCGCAAAGTAATCAGCATAGAGCAGGGCGTGGCCTCTCTCCCTGTTGCGGTTCAGGTTGGGAGCACGACCAGCGAGTGACCCCTGTACTGAGGAAGCTGCCGTTGAATGTGGTCGTGAATGACCAGTGTAGCCACCACAAGATCTTCATCATCCGACGATGAATCGTCCGATGAACAAATGAAGTGGTGAAGAAAAACTCATCTCCACTGTCCATACCTTTGTGGGCAAAGTGTCGAACACCTTGCGGTCGTGTGGCAAAGAGGCCGCGATGATCACCTCGATGCAGCAGGGGTGGTTGGCGGCCGGCTACTGGCCGCTCTGGAGCACTCATCAGAAGTTTCCGCAGCCACCGTGGTACGTCGACGGCGGTCATATCCCCTCTGCCACCGGCTGCGACAGCGACGGCCAAACCTCCTCCGATCGACAGCCAAAACTATGGCGAAAGAGCAGGCATGGTGGCGGCCATGTCGAGACATGGTTTCGTATGGACGGCCGGGGGCTGCGCGGCAAGGAGGCGGCCGGAGAATAGCGGCGCCGCCGGTGGCGGGGCGGGGCGAGGAGAGGGGGTGGAAGCGTTGGAAGCGAAGGGAATGCTAGTGTCCCTGACAAGCGGGCCACGGGGGGACGAGGGCATGCGGCGAGCCCGTCCGCGCGATGTCCGTTTCACCCCAAACTCTGCGCAAGTTTGGGTCGGGGATGGGTCAAAAAGGATGAAATTCGGACATTTGTCCATTTGGGGCCGCGCGTTGGGCCGCGCTATTCGTCCGTTCTACCCCAAACGGATGCACCCGGACAAGATGGGCTCACGCGGTGGAGTTGGCCTCATACCTTCACCAGCGCAACCAGAATTGGAGGAGAATCAGACAATGAGTTATATTTGTTCTTTTTTCTTTATCGCTTTATTTCTTTCTTTTTTTCCTTTTCAATATCTATTCATTTTCCCATTTTTCCTTTTCCTAACTTTTTTTTGTTCTTAGTTTTTCTCAATTTATGTTTTGCGTCTTTCGGACTTCAATATTTTTCAAGAGAAAAGTATAGTTATAGTCAAAAAATGTGGCCAATTGGATCAAATACCCCCCCCCCTAGTCCAAAACTGGTTAATCTTACCCTCCCGCCCCCCCCCCCAAAAAAAGTGCTAAACTGGATACATGTACCCCTAGGGTGGTATTGGAAGTGGTTTGGGGTGGTTTTTAGTAAATTTCGCTGACTAGGCATGTTGACTGGAGTGGCTCGTTCGTTTGAGCAATGGCGGCGGCGGATGGGGTGGGCCTGGTGCTTGGCGACTCTGGCGACACTCGCGGCACGCCGCACACGGTGGCTAAGGGGGGCTCCCAACGGCCAAAGCACTGCTCGCAGCGAGGCAGCAACGTGATGCTAATGACGGGTGATACGTCTCCAACGTATCTATAATTTTTTATTGTTCCATGCTATTATATATTCTGTTTTGGATGTTTAATGGGCTTATTTATACACTTTTATATTATTTTTGGGACTAACCTATTAACCGGAGGCCCAGCCCAAATTGCTGTTTTTTTTTGCCTATTTTAGTGTTTCGCAGAACAAGAATATCAAACGGAGTCCAAACGGAATGAAACCTTCGGGAGCATGATTTTTGGAACAAACGTGATCCAGAGGACTTGGAGTGGACGTCAAGCAATCAACAAGGAGGCCATGAGGCAGGGGCGCGCCTACCCCCCTGGGCGCGCCCTTCACCCTCATGGGCCCCTCGTGGCTCCACCGACCTACTTCTTCCTCCTATATATACCTACGTACCCTGAAAACATCAGAGAGCACCACAAAAACCTAATTCCACCGCCGCAACCTTCTGTACCCGTGAGATCCCATCTTGGGGCCTTTTCTGGCGCTCCGTCGGAGGGGGCATCGATCACGGAGGGCTTCTACATCAACACCATAGCCTATCCGATGATGTGTGAGTAGTTTACCTCAGACCTTTGGGTCCATAATTTTAGCTAGATGGCTTCTTCTCTCTCTTTGGATCTCAATACAAAGTTCTCCTCGATTCTCTTGGAGATCTATTCAATGTAATCTTCTTTTGCGGCGTGTTTGTCGAGATCCGATGAATTGTGGGTTTATGATCAAGATTATCTATGAACAATATTTGAATCTTCTCTGAATTCTTTTATGTATGATTGGTTATCTTTGCAAGTCTCTTCGAATTTTCAGTTTGGTTTGGGCTACTAGATTGATCTTTCTTGCAATGGGAGAAGTGCTTAGCTTTGGGTTCAATCTTGCGATGCTCGATCCCAGTGACAGTAGGGGAAACGACACGCGTTGTATTGTTGCCATCGAGCATAAAAAGATGGGGTTTATATCATATTGCATGAGTTTATCCCTCTACATCATGTCATCTTGCTTAAAGCGTTACTCCGTTCTTATGAACTTAATACTCTAGATGCATGCTGGATAGCGGTCGATGTGTGGAGTAATAGTAGTAGATGCAGGCAGGAATGGGTCTATTTGTCACGGACATGATGCATATATACATGATCATATGTAGATATTCTCATAACTATGCTCAATTCTATCAATTGCTCGACAGTAATTTGTTCACCCACCGTAATACTTATGCTATCTTGAGAGAAGCCACTAGTGAAACCTATGGCCCCCGGGTCTATCTTCCACCATATTAATCTTCTGTCAATTAGCTATTTCTAGCACCGTTTATTTTGCAATCTTTACTTTCAATCTACATCATAAAAATACCAAAAATATTTATCTTATTATTATTATCTCTATCAGATCTCACTCTTGCAAGTGGCCGTGAAGGGATTGACAACCCCTTTATCACGTTGGTTGCGAGGTTCTTATTTGATTGTGCAGGTACGAGGTGACTTGCGCGCGGTCTCCTACTGGATTGAACCTTGGTTCTCAAAAACTGAGGGAAATACTTACACTGCTTTGCTGCATCACCCTTTCCTCTTCAAGGGAAAACCAACTCATGCTCTCAAGAGGTAGCAAGAAGGATTTCTGGCGCCGTTTCCGAGGAGGCTTACGCTCAAGTCAAGACATATCAAGTATGGGTACAGTAGCAACGATCTCATGTTTGTCACGTGTTTTATGATGCTATCTTTGTGCTTCAATTCTTGTCTTTCATGTGAGCATCGTTGAAATACTTTGCCTAGCTAAAAGGCTTTAAAGAAAAGCGCTTGTTGGGAGACAACCCAATATTCTTCCTTGCTGTTATTTAATAAATAATTTATCTAGCCTTTGTTTGGGTTGTGTTTTTTGTGTTTAATTAGTGTTTGTGCCAAGTAGAACCGTTGGAAAGACTTGGGGAAAGTCTTTTCAATCTTGCTGTAAAAAACAGAAACTTTAGCGCTCGCGAGAATTGCTGCCATTTTTTATTGGGGAGTGCTATTTAGTTCATTCTTTTTGCAGATGATTAATAGATACATTCCTCACGTCCAGCAATTTATTTTATAATTTTTGGGGTTCCAGAAGTTTGCGTTAGGTACAGATTACTACAGACTGTTCTGTTTTTGACAGATTCTGTTTTTCGTGTGTTGTTTGCTTATTTTGATGAATCTATGGCTAGTAATGGAGTTTATAAACCATATAGAAGTTGGAATAAAGTAGGTTTAACACCAATATAAATAAAGAATGAGTTCATTACAGTACCTTGAAGTGGTGTTTTGTTTTGTTTCGCTAACGGAGCTCACGAGATTTTCTACTAAGTTTTGTGGTGAAGTTTTCAAGTTTTGGGTAAAGATTTGATGGATTATGGAACAAGGAGTGGCAATAGCCTAAGCTTGGGGATGCCCAAGGCACCCCAAGGTAAAATCCAAGGACACCAAAAATCCTAAGCTTGGGGATGCCCCGGAAGGCACCCCCTCTTTTATCTTCGTCTATCGGTAACTTTACTTGGAGCTATATTTTTATTCACCACATGATATGTGTTTTGCTTGGAGCGTCTTGTATGATTTGAGTCTTTGCTTT
The DNA here is from genome assembly GCF_056163025.1 of Triticum urartu. NCBI lineage: Eukaryota > Viridiplantae > Streptophyta > Magnoliopsida > Poales > Poaceae > Triticum > Triticum urartu. The sequence continues at coordinate 104,716,336 of NC_141875.1, read as the reverse complement.
TTAGTTTACCACAATCATCCTTGCTGTACACACCTTTTGAGAGAGACACAGATGAATCGGAATTTATTAGAATACTCTATGTGCTTCACTTATATCTTTTGAGCTATATAGTTTTTGCTCTAGTGCTTCACTTATATCTTTTAGAGCACGGTGGTGGTTTCATTTTATAGAAATTGATCTCTCATGCTTCACTTATATTATTTTGATAGTCCTTTAGAACAGCATGGTAATTTGCTTTTAGGAATAATAAAAAAACTTTCATATAAGTGCATTAAATACTAAGAGAAGTTTGATACTTGATGATTGTTTTGAGATATGGAGATAGTGATATTAAGGTTATGCTAGTTGAGTAGTTGTGAATTTGAGAAATATACTTGTGTTGAAGTTTGCAAGTCCCGTAGCATGCACGTATGGTAAACGTTGTGTAACAAATTTGAAACATGAGGTGTTATTTGATTGTCTTCCTTATGAGTGGCGGTCGGGGACGAGCGATGGTCTTTTCCTACCAATCTATCCCCCTAGGAGCATGCGTGTAATACTTGATTTTTGAAGACTTGTAGATTTTTGCAATAAGTATGTGAGTTCTTTATGACTAATGTTGAGTCCATGGATTATTCGCACTCTCACACTTCCATCATTGCTAGCCTCTTCGGTACCGTGCATTGCCCTTTCTCACCTTGAGAGTTGGTGCAAACTTCACCTGTGCATCCAAACCCCATGATACGATACGCTCTATCACACATAAACCTCCTTATATCTTCCTCAAAACAGCCAGCATACCTACCTACTATGGCATTTCCATAGCCATTCCGAGATATATTGACATGCAACTTTCCACCGTTCCGTTTATTATGACACGCATCATCATTGTCATATTGCCTTGCATGATCATGTAGTTGACATCGTATTTGTGGCAAAGCCACCATTCATAATTCTTTCATACATGTCACTCATGAGTCGTTGCACATCCCGGTACACCGCCAGAGGCATTCATATGGAGTCATATCTTGTTCTAGTATCGAGTTGTAATCATTGAGTTGTAAATAAATAGAAGTGTGATGATCATCATTAATAGAGCATTGTCCCAAAAAAAGAGAAAGGTCAAAAAAAGAAGGCCCAAAAAATATAAATATAAATAAAAAGGGGCAATGCTACTATCCTTTTTTCACACTTGTGCTTCAAAGTAGCACCATGATCTTTATGATAGAGAGTCTCTTGTTTTGTCATTTTCATATACTAGTGGGAATTTTTCATTATAGAACTTGGCTTGTATATTCCAACAATGGGCCTCCTCAGGTGCCCTAGGTCTTCTTGAGCAAGCAAGTTGGATGCACACCCACTTAGTTTCTTTTGTTGAGCTTTCATACATTTATAGCTCTGGTGCATTCGTTGCATGGCAATCCCTACTCCTTGCATTGACATCAATTGATGTGCATCTCCCTAGCCCATTGATTAGCCGCGTCAATGTGAGACTTTCTCCTTTTTTGTCTTCTCCACATAACCCCCTTCATTATATTCTATTCCACCCATAGTGCTATATCCATGGCTCATGCTCATGTATCGCGTGAAAGTTGAAAAAATTGAGATTACTACAGTATGAAACAATTGCTTGGCTTGTCATCGGGGTTGTGCATGATGAGAGCATTCTTGTGTGACGAAAATGGAGCATGAACAAACTATATGATTTTGTAGGTATGAACTTTCTTTGGCCATGTTATTTTGAGAAGACATGATTGCTTAGTTAGTATGCTTGAAGTATTATTATTTTTATGTCAATATTAAACTTCTATCTTGAATCTTTCGGATCTGAACATTCTACCACAATAAAGAAAATTACATTGAGAAATATGTTGGAAGCATTCCACATCAAAAATTCTGTTTTTATCATTTACCTACTCGTGGGAGAGCAGGAATTAAGCCTGGGGATGCTTGATACGTCTCCAACATATCTATAATTTTTTATTGTTCCATGCTATTATATATTCTGTTTTGGATGTTTAATGGGCTTATTTATACACTTTTATATTATTTTTGGGACTAACCTATTAACCGGAGGCCCAACCCAAATTGCTGTATTTTTTCCTATTTCAGTGTTTCGCAGAAAAAGAATATCAAACGGAGTCCAAACGGAATGAAACCTTCGGGAGCGTGATTTTTGGAACAAACGTGATCCAGAGGACTTGGAGTGGACGTCAAGCAATCAACGAGGAGGCCACGAGGCAGGGGCGCGCCTACCTCCTGGGCGCGCCCTCCACCCTCGTGGGCCCCTCGTGGCTCCACCGACCTACTTCTTCCTCCTATATATACCTACGTACCCTGAAAACATCATAGAGCACCACGAAAACCTAATTCCACCGCCGCAACCTTCTGTACCCGTGAGATCCCATCGTGGGGCCTTTTCTGACGCTCCGTGATACGTCTCCAACGTATCTACTTTTCCAAACACTTTTGCCCTTGTTTTGGACTCTAACTTGCATGATTTGAATGGAACTAACCCGGACTGACGTTGTTTTCAGCAGAATTACCATGGTGTTATTTATGTGCAGGAGCAAACATTCTCGGAATGACCTGAAACTTCACGGAGACACTTTCAGAAAATAAGAAAAATACCTGCCAAAGATGAAGGCCAGGGGGGCCACCACCTTGCCACGAGGGTGGGGGCGCGCCCCCCTACCTCATGGGCCCCCTATTGCGTCTCCGACTCCAACTCCACCTCCATATATTGAGTTTCGATGAGAAAAAATCAAGGAGAAGAAATCATCGCGTTTTATGATACGGAGCCGCCGCCAAGCCCTAAAACCTCTCGGGAGGGCTGATCTGGAGTCCGTTCGGGGCTCCGGAGAGGGGAATCCGTCGCCATCGTCATCATCAACCATCCTCCATCACCAATTTCATGATGCTCACCGCCGTGCGTGAGTAATTCCATCATAGGATTGCTGGACGGTGATGGGTTGGATGGGATCTATCATGTAATCGAGTTAGTTTTGTTAGGGTTTGATCCCTAGTATCCACTATGTTTTGAGATTGATGTTGCTATGACTTTGCTATGCTTAATGCTTGTCACTAGGGCCCGAGTGCCATGATTTCAGATCTGAACCTATTATGTTTTCATCAATATATGAGTGTTCTTGATCCTATCTTGCAAGTCTATAGTCACCTATTATGTGTTATGATCCGTTAACCCCGAAGTGACAATAATCGGGATACTTACCGGTGATGACCGTAGTTTGAGGAGTTCATGTATTCACTATGTGTTAATGCTTTGTTCCGGTTCTCTATTAAAAGGAGGCCTTAATATCCCTTAGTTCCCATAAGGACCCTGCTGCCACGGGAGGGTAGGACAAAAGATGTAATGCAAATTCTTTTCCATAAGCACGTATGACTATGTTCGGAATACATGCCTACATTATATCAATAAACTGGAGCTAGTTCTGTGTCACCCTAGGTTATGACTGTTACATGATGAACCGCATCTGGCATAATTCTCCATCACCGATCCATTGCCTACGAGCTTTCCATATATTGTTCTCCGCTTATTTACTTTTCCATTGCTATTGCTATCATCACTACAAAATACCAAAAACATTACTTTTACTACTGTTACCTTTTCTTACTGTTACCACTACTATCATATTACTTTGCTACTAAACACTTTGCTGCAGATATTAAGTTTCCAGGTGTGGTTGAATTGACAACTCAGCTGCTAATACTTGAGAATATTATTTGGCTCCCCTTGTGTCGAATCAATAAATTTGGGTTGAATACTCTACCCTCGAAAACTGTTGCGATCCCCTATACTTGTGGGTTATCAAGACTATTTTCTGGCGCCGTTGCTGGGGAGCATAGCTCTATTCTTTGAGTCACTTGGGATATATATCTGCTTATCATTATGAAGAAATTGAGAGATCCAAAAACCAAGATCTATCCCTCAACTACGAGGGGAGGTAAGGAACTGCCATCTAGCTCTACACTTGATTCACCTTCTGTTTTGAGTAAGCTTGCGACACCTACACCTGCTTCTGCTATTCGTTCTGATATGTCGCATGTTATTGATGATGCCACTTCTGCTATGCATGATACTTATGATGAAACTACCTCTATGCCTGATACTACTGTGCCACTTAGTGCTTTTCTTGATGAACAACTTGCTAGGGCTAGAGAAATTGAAAATATTGAATCTGATGATACTGATGAAAGTGATGATGAAGAACCACTTGCCATCCCTAAGGGTTATGTTTTTGATCAAGATGCTTCTTTAGCTATTTTAGCTTGCAGAAATAGAACTGAACTTAAAAAATTATTAGCTAAATGGAGTAAGCAATCTCTAAATGCTAGAATGAAACCAGACCCTGCTTTTGCTACTTCACCTATCTTTGTTACTGATAAGGATTATGAATTCTTTGTTGATCCTGATATAATTACTTTGGTTGAATCTGATCCTTTTCATGGTTATGAATCTGAAACTGTTGTGGCACATCTTACTAAATTGAATGATATAGCTACCCTGTTCACTAAAGATGAGAGAACTCATTACTTTTATATCCTTAAAATATTTCCATTCTCATTAAAGGGTGATGCTAAGATATGGTTTAATTCTCTTGATCTTGGTTGTGTGCGTAGTCCCCAGGATATGATTTATTACTTCTCTGCTAAATATTTCCCTACTCATAAGAAACAAGCTGCTTTAAGGGATATATATAATTTTGTGCAAATTGAAGAAGAGAGTCTCCCACAAGCTTGGGGAGGCTTCTCCAATTACTTAATGCTTTGCCTGATCATCCTCTTAAGAAAAATGAAATACTTGATATCTTTTATAATGGACTAACCGATGCCTCCAGAGATTACCTGGATAGTTGTGCTAGTTCTGTTTTCAGGGAAAGAACACCGGATGAAGCTGAAATTATATTGAATAATATGTTGATAAATGAAAATAATTGGACACCTCCGGAGCCAATTCCTGAGCCTATTCCTAAACCAACTCCGAAGAAGAGGGGTATTCTATTTCTCAGTCCTGAAGATATGCAAGAGGCAAAGAAATCTACGAAAAAAAAGGTATTAAAGCTGAAGATGTTAAGAATTTACCTCCTATTGAAGAAATACATGGTCTTAATTTACCGCCTGTTGAAGAAACATATAATCCAAATCCTTTACCTATTGAAGAAACTCATGGTCTTGATAACCCGACACGGGTAGTAAAGGTAAATTCTCTCTATAGATATGATAAAGTTGTAATTCCATTTGCTAAGTTTGCTAGCCCATGCTTAGATGAGTTTGATAAATTTATGGCTAAGTAAGAAGATTTTAATGCCTATTTTGATAGACAATTAAAATACAATTCAAATATGCTTGGACACTTGGGTGAGTATATGGATAATGTCAAAAGTGAACTTAAACTTATTAGTAAACATGCTTCTATGGTTACCACTAAAGTAGAACAAGTACTTAAAGCTCAAAATGATTTTCTCAATAAATTGAATAGTAAAGATAATGATTATGTTGTTAGAGTGGCTACTAGAACTGGTAGAATGACTCGGGAACCTTTGTATCCTGAAGGCCACCCTAAGAGAATTGAGCAAGATTCTCAGAGAAATAATATAGATGCACCTAGTTCTTCTAAAAAGAAGAAAAATAAAAATGATAGGACTTTGCATGCTTCTAGTGATCCTATTGTTGAAACACCTGAGAATCCAAATGATATTTCTATTTCTGATGCTGAAACACAACCTGGTAATGAACCTGAAACTAGTGATAATGCTAATGATAATGTTCATGATGATACTCAACCTAGTAATGATAATGACATAGAACCTGTTGTTGATCTTTATAACCCACAATCAAAGAATCAATGTTATGATAAGAAAGACTTTGTTGGTAAGAAACATGGTAAAGAAAGAGAGCCTTGGGTTTAGAAACCCATGCCTTTTCCTCCCAAACCATCCAAGAAAAAGGATGATGAGGATTTTGAGCGCTTTGCTGAAATGATTAGACCTATCTTTTTGCATATGCGATTAACTGATATGCTCAAAACCAATCCTTATGCTAAGTACATGAAAGATATTATTACAAATAAAAGAAAGATACCGGAAGCTGGAATTTCCACCATGCTTGCTAATTATACTTTTAAGGGTGGAATACCAAAGAAACTTGGAGATCCAGGAGTACCCACTATACCATGCTCCATTAAAAGAAACTATGTTAAAACTGCTTTATGCGATCATGGGGCCGGTGTTAGTGTTATGCCTCTCTCTTTATATCGTAGACTTGATTTGAATAAGTTGACACCTACTGAAATATCTTTGCAAATGGCTGATAAATCAACTACTATACCTGTCGGTATTTGTGAGGATGTGCCTGTTGTAGTTGCAAACGTTACTATTTTAACGGACTTTGTTATTCTTGATATTCCCGAGGACGATAGTATGTCTATTATTCTTGGAAGATCCTTTTTGAATACTGTAGGGGCTGTTATTGATTGCACTAAAGGCAATGTCACTTTTCATGTTAATGGTAATGATCACACGGTACACTTTCTGAGGAAACAACCTCAAGTTCATAGTATCAACTCTATTGGAAAAATTCCATCGATTATATTTGGAAGTTTTGAATTTCCTCTTACTTGTAACGCCCTCGATGCGGCTATATCTCCCACATGTCGAAGCACGACTTAGAGGCATAACCGCATTGAAAGCAATGTCGCAAGTGAGGTAATCTTCACACAACCCATGTAATACATAAGGAAAAGAGATACATAGTTGGCTTACACTCGCCACTTCACACAATTACATGAATAAAGCATTACATCATCCAGATACAATCAAGGTCCGACTACGGAACCAAAATAAAAGAAGACTACCCCAAATGCTACACAGATCCCCGATCGACCCCAACTGGGCTCCACTACTGATCAACTAGAATGAAACAACACAAAGGACAAGATCTTCATCGAGCTCCTCCTTGAGCTTGGTTGCGTCATCTGCATGGTTCAACGGCACCTGCAAGCTGGTTTTGGAAGTATCTGTGAGCCACGGGGACTCAGCAATCTCGCACCCTCGCGGTCAAGACTATTTAAGCTTATAGGTAGGGCAAAAGGTATGAGGTGGAGCTGCAGCAAGCGACTAGCATATTTGGTGGCTAACATACGCAAATGAGAGCGAGAAGAGAAGGCAAAAGCATGGTCGAAGAACTATGATCAAGAAGTGATCCTAGAACAACCTACGTCAAGCATAACTCCAACACCGTGTTCACTTCCCGGACTCCGCTGAGAAGAGACCATCACGGTTACACACGCGGTTGATGCATTTTAATTAAGGTTAACTTCAGGTTTTCTACAACTGGACATTAACAAATTCCCATCTGCCCATAACCGCGGGCACGGCTTTCGAAAGTTCAAATCCCTGCAGGGGTGTCCCAACTCAGCCCATCACAAGCTCTCACGGTCAACAAAGGATATTCCTTCTAGTGGGAAGACCCGATCAGGCTCAGAATCCCGGTTACAAGACATTTCGACAATGGTAAAACAAGACCAGCAAAGCCACCCAGATGTGCCGACAAATCCCGATAGGAGCTGCACATATCTCGTTCTCAGGGCACACCGGATGAGCCAGACGTCGGGTAAGCCAGCCCAGAGTTGCCCCTGGTAGCCTCGGACATCGCTCAGTTGGACCAACACTAAGAGAAGCACTGGCCCGGGGGGTTAAAATAAGATGACCCTTGAGCCGGCCGACCCAAGGGAAAGAAAAGGCTACGTGGCAAATGGTAAAACCAATGTTGGGCCTTACTGGAGGAGTTTTATTCAAGGCGAACTGTCAAGGGGTTCCCATTATAACCCAACCGCGTAAGGAACGCAAAATCCGAGAACATAACACCGATATGACGGAAACTAGGGTGGCAAGAGTGGAACAAAACACCAGGCATAAGGCCGAGCCTTCCACCCTTTACCAAGTATATAGATGCATTAATTAAATAAGAGATATTGTGATATCCCAACAAAATAACCATGTTCCGAACATGGAACAGGCTCTAATCTTCACCTGGAACTAACAACGCTATAAGAGGGGCTGAGCAAAGCGGTAACATAGCCAAACAACGGTTTGCTAGGACAAAGTGGGTTCGAGGCTTGGTTTAACGATATGAGAGGCATGATAAGCAAGTGTAGGTATCGTAGCATAGGCATAGCAAAAGAGCGAGCATCTAGCAAGCAAAGATAGAAGTGATTTCGAGGGTATGGTCATCTTGCCTGAAATCCCGCAAGGAAGAAGAACGATTCCATGAATAAGACAAACGAACGTAGAAGAACGGGTCCTCACAAACGCGACGTTACCGGAACCAACCCGAAGAAGCAACACCGGAAAGAAGCACCCAACATAGTAAAAAAACCACACACGAACATGGTATGATATGCGGGATGCGGTATGTGATGCATATGCATAATTTGGAAAGGAATGGTTGAACCTGGCCTCAACTTGGAAATCCAAGAGTGCCACTGGAAAGGTGAGGTGATTTCGGTTTAAATTGATATAAATATCACCGGAATCGGATGCACGGTTTGGAAATGGCAAGCAAAACAAATATGGCACCGGTCTGCGATAAACAGCAAGTAGCCATCTAAATGCAATAAGGTAAATATGCTACAACACTCAAACATGGCAACAAAATACATGGCAGGGATCCAATCATGAAGCTTAACAAAAGATGAACACTGAGCTACGGCTAATTCATCCATTAACAGGTTCAAACAAGTATGGCAAAAGTGCAAAACATAACAGGTTTCAAACTTGGTGAAATTAACAACAAATCAGGAATTTATCATCAGGAAGCACACTTTAGAGCATGAAAACTACATGCTACAGGAACATATCATGGCAAAGCAAGGAACGGCATGAAGCTACTCAAAGCACTTAACAAAAGTCCCTTAGTGACCTTGAGCCAAAAGGGATCAGAAAATACAATTGCAAGCATGTGAACATGGCAAAAACATAAACAGATTCAAACTTAGTGAAAAACTGGAGCATGCAAAACAGTTAACGAGTAGGCATGTTTACGAGCTCGATGCACTCACTACAGAGCATGGCATGACAAACTAAGCATACACCCATGAAGAAGACATGGCATATAAGCTAGACATGGCAAGAACAACATCATATCATGCACGGATCAATAGCAACATCCTCGGCAAAATCGCTAAACATGTCAACAATCTGCCAGGATTCACTTTATAGCAAAAGTAGAGCTCGATTGACTCAAGCTAGGGTGCTCCATAATTGCAAACAAAGACATGGATGGATAGAGCACCACAATGTTAACAAAACATCCTTACTGATCATCCTCAAAAAAGGCACGGATCACTAGGAAACAACATGATCATATGGCATAACGACAAAAACAGAACAAGGACTTAGTGAAATTCGAAGTCCCTGAAATCAGCATTAACGATTAGGCTACTTTGCATGCTTGTGCTAGTCACCAAAAATATCACAAAAATACATGGCATACACTCCTGTAAAGATGGCATGGCATATTACAAAACACATGTAGAGCTCAGGATCATATCACGTACACATAAATCATGGCAAAAATGACAAAATGTCATTTGCTGAAATAGATCTGACAAATTCATCACATAGCCCTCTTCCAACAGCATTTCGGGCATCAAGATGAGCTCAAATGAAAATTATGCAATGGGATGAAATGATGTACTCGTCGAGACGAACATTTTGATATGCTACACGCCCAAAACGGAGCTACGGATGCGGAGTTATGACATGATGAATATGGCATGAAAATATGCAGATATGGGGACTTAGCAGTATTTCAGCAAGCGTTATATAGTTATGAGTCGCTCGGGCGGGATTTAGCAGCGGGGCTCACCATGGGCTTCGGCCCAAAACGAACAGGAGGCGAGGCATGCCGACGGGAGGCTTGGGCTGGGCCTGGAGACTGGGCCGGCTTGCGGGGCCCACGCGGTGGAACGAGCGGGCGAGGCCGCGCACGACCCCGAGCAGGACGACGGCGGTGGCTCAGCGCCGGCGAGGAAGTCCGACGAGCACGGCGGGACGGTTTCCGGCGACGGGCGCGGCAGGGATCGACGGAAACGGGTAGATCCGGCCGTGGGGGGCCCAGATCCAGCGAAGGTAGAAGGCGAGGAGGCCGGCGTCGGTGGCCTGGCTAACTCCGGCGACCCTGTGCGAGAGAGAGAGAGAGAGAGAGAGACAGGGTCAGAGGGAGAGAGGAGGAAGGAGAAGAGGCAGGGGCGGCGCGACCTAGGGGTTGAGGTGGATGACGGCGGACACGGTGGCCGGCGATGGCGGGGCCGGCGAGCTCGTGCGCGGCAGCGGCGCAACTCCGGCGGAGGAAGAGGCAAGCGGCGGCGGCGGCGCAGCTCCGGCGGAGGAAGAGGCGGCAGGCACGGGCGCGGGCGGCGGCACAGCTCCGGCGGAGGAAGAGGCGGCAGGCGCGGGCGCGGGCGCCCTCCGCGGGTGGCGGCGGCGATGCTGATGTGGCACGCCGTGGTTGGCTGCGGCGGGCGGCGCGGACATGTCCGTCGGCGGAGAAGAAATGTCCGGCGGCGCGCGGAGAAGGAGGTTAGGGTTTGCTCCGCGAATTTTGGAGGGGATCACACATATATATATATATATGCATATTTTGACAATCCCTCCGTTGGATCATCTTATTACATTAGAGAGATTCTCCCATATTTATTTCATATTTTTTGATAACTTTTGAACCGTTAAAAGTTTAGGGACACTTAACTAGTTCTGTGGTAAGCTATGGTAGACACAGTTTTACCTATATATATATGTGTAGAGGGAGCTAGGAGAGTCCAAATGAGGTGCGGTTTTCGGCCACGCGATCGTGATCGAACGACCGAGATGATGGAGGAGGTTTAGGTGAGTTTTGGGCCAGTTTGAAAAGGGTGTTGGGCTGCAACACACACGAGGCCTTTTCGGTCCCTCGGTTAACCGTTGGAGTATCAAACGAAGTCCAAATGGTACGAAACTTGACAGGCGGTCTACCGGTAGTAAACCAAGGCCGCATGACAAGTCTCGGTCCAATCCGAAAACGTTTAACACACGCACACGAAAAGAGGTGGAAAGGGACACCGGGTGACATAGGAGCGCCGGATTGTAAAACGGACAACGGGGAAAATGCTCGGATGCATTAGACGAACATGTATGCAAATGAAATGCACATGATGACATGATATGAGATGCATGACACGCAAGCAATGACAAGGCAACCACAGCGAAAAACTGGGCGACACCTGGCACATCGGTCTCGGGGCGTTACACCTACTGTCAAGAAGAAATATGATATTCTTATTATTGGGGATGTGCATATCCCCGTTGAGGTAACATAGTGTTCTTCGAAATTTCTCCGTTTTCATGTTATTCGGAATGAGTTCGTTAACAAGACTTGATCAATCTTGTTAGTGGATTCCTTTTGATGACCATGAGATAGATGAAACTAGAAGGCACAACCTTCTGTACCCCACTTTTACTTTCTGTTATTCATATTAAATAAAATAAAAATAAATATTTTTCTGTCTATTATCTGATTATCCATGCAATATAAAAATACCTCGAAAATAAAAGTTCTCCAAATGCCCTGAAAATTAAATATGATTTTTCTAGAATATTTGAGGATCTATGAAACTCAGAACACACGAGGGGGGCCAACCACCTACCCACGAGGGTGGAGGGCACGCCCCCCTGCCTCGTGGGCCCATGGTGGCCCTCCTCCACTTATCCTTTCACCCATACACTCCTTCTTCCTCCTCCAAACACGAATATCCAGCTCAAACCCGAGTCCAAGCTCGTTTTGCTGCCATTTTCGTTCTCCTCGCTCAAAGCACCTCTCACAAAACTGCTTGGAGAGATTTTTCCTTGGTATGTGACTCCTCCATTGGTCCAATTAGTTTTTGTTCTAGTGCTTTATTCATTGCAAATTTGTGTTGTTTAGGTGACCCTGTTCTTGAGCTTGCATGTCAAATTTATATGGTCAAAAGTAGTTTTGATGCATGATATAGGCCCTAGGCACTTGTAGGAGTAGTTGCTATCAGTATTATTGAGTTTGGTTTAATTTTATTTTGAAGTTACTAAAAATTTCAGAATTTTTTAGAAAATGATGAGGAGACTTTTGAGGGGCTCATCGAGCCAAAGCTCGAAGGAAAAGGCACTGAAGCCTAAGTATAATCTGCCTCGCACCGCGGAGGTTCGGGCGTGTGAATGGCCTTCCTTGGATTTCTTAAGAGCAGTCAGGATTTATGAAGATTTTCATGAATTGGCTCAGATTGCAGGCCTTACCGCTTTCCTCCACGACCAATGCGGTCAGTATCTCTTGCTCACAAATACATTTGTGCAAAACTTTCATTTTCATTCTAGAAACTCACCACCTATGGTGGAGTTTCATTTATATGATGAGCATAAGGAGATGTCACTTTATGATTTTTGTCGGATTTGTTTAGTCCCTTTTGAGGGCAACACAGAAGAACCACATCGTGATGATGTGGAGGGATTTATTGACACTATCACTGTAGGGGAAACAAGGAAGGTTTTCGATGCATGAATCACTAGCATACACTTTCATGTTTTACGTTACTTTGCATTATTTACTAGTCGTTGCTTAATTGGTCACGGAAACTGTGGAAACCTGAGTATCCCTGATATTATTATTTTGCACCACAGTCTATACGGTGATAACTCTTTTAGTATGGGCGGCATTATTGCCAAACAGTTAAGTCTGAACCGTACCAAGGGCCCCATCTTTGGAGGCATCTATGCTACACGCCTAGCTGCACATTTTAACATACCTATTAGGCATGCTGAGAAGGAAGAAAAAGTGCTACCTCATGTTTATCTAGATTATAAAAGTATTGTAGCACATGATTTTATTGTTAAGAATAGGGAAGGAGAGCTTAAATATCAATTGTTCTTTAATAAACATCATCCTAAGACTATTACCTTGCCTTCCCCTTCTTTATTTGATTTGACTGTAGGCACGTACCTTGTTCCGTTGACGGCTATCCACGCCCACCGGAACCCTGCACCAGCCGAGGAGCCAGAGCCGGAACCACAATTTGATCCTTCACGACAGTCTAATTATCAGTGGGATCTGGAGATGATTGTCAACCAGTGGCAATCGGAGCCTTCCTCTTCTGCATCACAGTACGACCCCAACTATTATTATGGATATCTGCCAGGCCAGCCGTGGCCATAGACCAACTTAGGCCAAAAGCCTAAGCTTGGGGGAGTACGTTTTTCTCACCGACATTACATTTACGCTCACACACTCATTGCTAGATGTCAGTGCTCATACTATTTCATTGTATCATCCATGCTAGTTTATTTTCCTTTTTTATGCTTTCTTCTTGTGTGTTTAATAAACCTTAAGAAAAACCAAAAAATTAGTTGTAGCTTTTAATTAATTTACCTTCCATGCTTGTAGTAGTAATTAAAAAGAAAACCCAAAAATATTTCCTATTCTTCTTTTGCTTGTTGGGAGCTTTCCCGTGTAAATAGTTTTATTTCTTTTCTTTTCTTTAGGGGTCGATAGGAGAAGACCATAATTAAAATGTTGAAGTGGCTCTTATATGCATTATTGTTGATTTGACAAAAGAGCCCATGTTGCCTTGTCTTCTCCTGTTTATTGAATGCCTGCAGATTCTAGCTTAGTCCAATGCACGTGCACTATTATTATTATTCACATCGTTCGGTCGTGCAAGTGAAGAGCAATTATGATGATATATGATGGACTGGCTGAGATGAGAAAAGCTGGTATGAACCCGACCTCTTTTGCTTTTGTAAATATGATTAGTTCATCGTTCCTGATTCAGCCTATTATGAATAAACATGTTTGCAATGACAACTAAAGATCATAGTTTCTTGTGCCATGCTTGATTAGCTATGAGTTATAATGGTTTACCTTGCGTGCCAACATGCTATTAAAATGGTTATGATGTGGTATGATAGAGTGGTATCCTCCTCTGAATGATTTAAGTGACTTGACTTGGCACATGTTCATGCATGTAGTTGAAACAAAATCAACATAGCCTTCACGATATTTATGTTCATGGTGGATTATATCCTACTCATGCTTGCATTCAGTGTTGATTAATTTTAATGCATGTTCATGACTGTTGTCGCTCTCTAGCTGGTCGCTTCCCAATCTTTTGCTAGCCTTCACATGTACTAAGCGGGAATACTGCTTGTGCATCCAACTCCTTAAACCCCAAAGTTATTCCACATGAGTCCACTATACGTACCTATATACGGTATCTACCTGCCGTTCCAAGTAAATTTGTATGTGCCAAACTCTAAACCTTCAAATAAATATCATGTTTTGTATGCTCGAATAGCTCATGTATCAACTAGGGTTGTCTGTATCTTCCATGTTAGGCGGGTTATTCTCAAAGAGGAGTGGACTCCGCTCCTCACTCACGAGATAAATGGCTAGTCACTGGGATGCCCAGTCCCATGCTTTATGCAAACTAAATCAAAATAATTGCAAACAAAACTCCCCCTGGTACTCTTGTTAGTTGGAGGCACTCGTTGTTTCGAGTAAGCCATGGATTGATGCTTGTGGTGGAAGGGGGAGTATAAACTTTACCATTCTATTTGCGAACCGCCTATAATGTGTGTAGCATGGAAGATATCGCCATCTCTTGGTTGTTATGTTGACAATGAAAGTATACCGCTCAAAATATTATTCACCTCTGTTTCAAAAACCGAGCTCTGGCACCTCTACAAATCCCTGCTTCCCTCTGCGAAGGGCCTATCTATTTACTTTTATGCTGAGTCATCACCCTCTTATTAAAAAGAACCAGTTGGAGAGCACTGTTGTCATTTGCATTCATTATTGTTAGTTTACATTGAGTATGACTTGACTAGATCTCTTTTACCATGAATTACAATTTCTAGTCAGTCCTTGGTCTTTAAAGGTGCTCTGCATTTATGTTTTGCGGTCTCAGAAAGGGCTAGCGAGATACCATCCTGTTATATCATATTGTGATTTTTTTGAGAAAGTGTTGTCATCCGAGTTTTATTATTATGGCTCGCTAGTTGATTATGCTATTGATATGAGTAAACTTGAGACCTATGCGTTATTGTGAATGTGGTTAGTTATAATCTTTCCTGAAAACTTGAATGCTGGCTTTACATATTTAAAACAACAAGAGCAAACAGAGTTTGTAAAAGTTTTTCTTTATCACTTTCAGTTTGTCAACTGAATTGCTTGAGGACAAGCAAAGGTTTAAGCTTGGGGGAGTTGATACGTCTCCAACGTATCTACTTTTCCAAACACTTTTGCCCTTGTTTTGGACTCTAACTTGCATGATTTGAATGGAACTAACCCGGACTGATGCTGTTTTCAGCAGAATTACCATGGTGTTATTTATGTGCAGGAGCAAACGTTCTCGGAATGACCTGAAACTTCACGGAGACACTTTTCAGAAAATAAGAAAAATACCTGCCAAAGATGAAGGCCGGGGGGCCACCACCTTGCCACGAGGGTGGGGGCGCGCCCCCTACCTCGTGGGCCCCCTGTTGCGTCTCCGACTCCAACTCCACCTCCATATATTGAGTTTCGATGAGAAAAAAAATCAAGGAGAAGAAATCATTGCGTTTTACGATACGGAGCCGCCTCCAAGCCCTAAAACCTCTCGGGAGGGCTGATCTGGAGTCCGTTCAGGGCTCCGGAGAGGGGAATCCGTCGCCATCGTCATCATCAACCATCCTCCATCACCAATTTCATGATTCTCACCGTTGTGCGTGAGTAATTCCATTGTAGGCTTGCTGGACGGTGATGGGTTGGATGGGATCTATCATGTAATCGAGTTAGTTTTGTTAGGGTTTGATCCCTAGTATCCACTATGTTCTGAGATTGATGTTGCTATGACTTTGCTATGCTTAATGCTTGTCACTAGGGCCCGAGTGTCATGATTTCAGATCTGAACCTGTTATGTTTTCATCAATATATGAGTGTTCTTGATCCTATCTTGCAAGTCTATAGTCACCTATTATGTGTTATGATCTGTTAACCCCGAAGTGACAATAATCGGGATACTTACCAGTGATGACCGTAGTTTGAGGAGTTCATGTATTCACTATGTGTTAATGCTTTGTTCCGGTTCTCTATTAAAAGGAGGCCTTAATATCCCTTAGTTTCCATAAGGACCCCACTGCCACGGGAGGGTAGGACAAAAGATGGCATGCAAGTTCTTTTCCATAAGCACGTATGACTATGTTCGGAATACATGCCTACATTATATCAATAAACTGGAGCTAGTTCCGTGTCACCCTAGGTTATGACTGTTACATGATGAACCGCATCCGGCATAATTCTCCATCACCGATCCATTGCCTACGAGCTTTCCATATATTGTTCTCCGCTTATTTACTTTTCCATTGCTATTGCTATCATCACTACAAAATACCAAAAACATTACTTTTACTACTGTTACCTTTTGTTACCGTTACCACTACTATCATATTACTTTGCTACTAAACACTTTGCTGCTGATATTAAGTTTTCCAGGTGTGGTTGAATTGACAACTCAGCTGCTAATACTTGAGAATATTCTTTGGCTCCCCTTGTGTCGAATCAATAAATTTGGGTTGAATACTCTACCCTCGAAAACTGTTGCGATCTCCTATACTTGTGGGTTATCACTCCGCCAGAGGGGGCATCGATCACGGAGGGCTTCTACATCAACACCATAGCCTCTCCGATGATGTGTGAGTAGTTTACCTCAGACCTTTGGGTCCATAATTTTAGCTAGATGGCTTCTTCTCTCTCTTTGGATCTCAATACAAAGTTCTCCTCGATTCTCTTGGAGATCTATTCAATGTAATCTTCTTTTGCGGCGTGTTTGTCGAGATCCGATGAATTGTGGGTTTATGATCAAGATTATCTATGAACAATATTTGAATCTTCTCTGAATTCTTTTATGTATGATTGGTTATCTTTGCAAGTCTCTTCGAATTTTCAGTTTGGTTTGGCCTACTAGATTGATCTTTCTTGCAATGGGAGAAGTGCTTAGCTTTGGGTTCAATCTTGCGGTGCTCGATCCTAGTGACAGTAGGGGAAATGACATGTATTGTATTGTTGCCATCGAGGATAAAAAGATGGGGTTTATATCATATTGCATGAGTTTATCCCTCTACATCATGTCATCTTGCATAAAGCGTTACTCTATTCTTATGAACTTAATACTCTAGATGCATGCTGGATAGCGGTCAATGTGTGGAGTAATAGTAGTAGATGCAGGCAGGAGTCGGTCTACTTGTCACGGATGTGATGCCTATATACATGATCATACCTAGATATTCTCATAACTATGCTCAATTCTATCAATTGCTCGACAGTAATTTGTTCACCCACCATAATACTTATGCTATCTTGAGAGAAGCCACTAGTGAAACCTATGGCCCCCGGGTCTATCTTCCATCATATTAATCTTCCGTCAATTAGCTATTTCTGGCACCGTTTATTTTGCAATTTTTACTTTCAATCTACATCATAAAAATACCAAAAATATTTATCTTATTATTATTATCTCTATCGGATCTCACTCTTGCAAGTGGCCGTGAAGGGATTGACAACCCCTTTATCCCGTTGGTTGCGAGGTTATTATTTGTTTGTGTAGGTACGAGGTGACTTGCGCATGGTCTTCTACTAGATTGATACATTGGTTCTCAAAAACTGTGGGAAATACTTACGCTGCTTTGCTGCATCACCCTTTCCTCTTCAAGATAAAACCAATGCATGCTCAAGAGGTAGCAACGGGCGGGTGGCAGCTATTGGGGAACACAATATTTCAAAAAAATCCTACGATCACGCAAGATATATCTAGGAGATGCATAGCAATGAGAGGGGAGAGTGTGTCTACGTACCCTCGTAGACCGAAAGCGGAAGCGTTTATCAACGCGGTTGATGTAGCCGTACACCTTCACGATCCATCCCAATCAAGTACCGAACGTACGGCACCTCCGTGTTCAGCACACGTTCAGCTCGATGACGTCCTTGCCTTGATCCAAAAAGAGGGGTGAAGTAGTAGATGAGTTCCGGCAGCACGACGGCGTGGTGACGGTGTTGGTGAAGAACAATCTCCGCAAGGCTTCGCCTAAGCACTACGAAAACTATGACGGAGGATAAACTAGAGGGGACGGGGTTGCCGGCACACGGCTTGGTGTTTCTTGATGTGTCTTGGGTGCTAGTCCTACCCCTCTATTTATATGTTGAGCCATGGGGTCGAAACTTGGAGTAAAAGCCTACACAAAGTCGGTTTCACCCGAAAGGCAAGAGTCCTTCTCGGACTCCAGGACCAGACGCCAGGGTTCCCAGCGTCTGGACCCAGATGCCAGGGACCCTGGCATCTGGCCCCTGGACTCCGCAAAACTTCCTTTTGTGCTTTACAAAAACCTTGTGGGCTTTCCCCTTTGGCCCAAATAAAGTGTTCTCGTACCCAAACATTTTGGGAAACATCCGGAACCCTTCCGGAGACCAAACACTATTATCCCATATATCAACTTTATATCTGGACCATTCCGGAGTTCCTCATCATGTCCGTGATCTCTCCGGGACTCCGAACAACATTCGGTCACCAACATACATAACTCATATAATACTATATCGTCAACGAACGTTAAGCGTGCGGACCCTACGGGTTCGAGAACTATGTAGACATGACTGAGACTCATCTTCGGTCAATAACCAATAGTGGAACCTGGATGCCCATATTGGCTCCTACATATTCTATGAAGATCTTTATCGGTCGAACCACATAACAACATACGTTGTTCCCTTTGTCATCGGTATGTTACTTGCCCGAGATTCGATCATCGGTATCATCATACCTAGTTCAATCTTGTTACCGGCAAGTCTCTTTACTCGTTCCGTAATGCAACATCCCGCAACTAACTTATTAGTCACATTGCTTGCAAGGCTTATAGTGATGTGCATTACCGAGAGGGCCCAAAGATACCTCTCCGACTATCGGAGTGACAAATCCTAATCTCGATCTATGCCAACTCAACAAACACCATCGGAGACACCTGTAGAGCATCTTTATAATCACCCAGTTACATTGTGACGTTTGATAGCACACTAAGTGTTCCTCCGGTATTCGGGAGTTGCATAATCTCATAGTCATAGGAACATGTATAAGTTATGAAGAAAGCAATACCAATAAACTAAACGATCATAGTGCTAAGCTAACGGATGGGTCAAGTCAATCACATCATTCTCTAATGATGTGATCCCGTTCATCAAATGACAACTCATGTCTATGGCTAGGAAACTTAACCATCTTTGATTAACGAGCTAGTCAAGTAGAGGCATACTAGTGACACTCTGTTTGTCTATGTATTAACACATGTACTAAGTTTCTGGTTAATAAAATTCTAGCATGAATAATAAACATTTATAATGATATAAGGAAATATAAATAACAACTTTATTATTGCCTCTAGGGCATATTTCCTTCAGTCTCCCACTTGCACTAGAGTAAATAATCTAGATTACATTGTAATGATTCTAACACCCATGGAGTCTTGGTGTTGATCATGTTTTGCTCATGAGAGAGGCTTAGTCAACGGGTCTGCAACATTCAGATCCGTATGTATCTTGCAAATCTCTATGTCTCCCTCCTTGAGTTGATCGCGGATGGAATTGAAGCGTCTCTTGATGTAGGGGGTTCCCTTACAGTCTTTCTGTCAAAAAGATCGTCCCTTGATGTGCTTGGTTCTCTTGTGAAATCTGGATTCCTTTGTCAAGGCAATTGCACTAGTATTGTCACAAAAGATTTTCATTGGACCCGATGCAGTAGGTATCACACCTAGATCGGATATGAACTCCTTCATCCAGACTCCTTCATTTGCTGCTTCCGAAGCAGCTATGTATTCCGCTTCGCACGTAGATCCTGCCACGACGCTTTGCTTAGAACTGCACCAACTGACAACTCCACCATTCAATAAAAATACGTATCCGGTTTGTGACTTAGAGTCATCCGGATCAGTGTCAAAGCTTCCATTGACGTAACCATTTACGACGAGCTCTTTGTCACCTCCATAAACGAGAAACATATCCTTAGTCCTTTTCAGGTATTTCAGGATGTTCTTGACCGTTGTCCAGTGATCCACTCTTGGATTACTTTGGTACCTCCCTACTAAACTTATAGTAAGGCACACATCAGGTCCGGTACACAGCATTGCATACATGATAGAACCTATGGTCGAAGCATAGGGAATGACTTACATTTTCTCTCTATCTTCTGCAGTGGTCGGGCATTGAGTCTGACTCAACTTCACACCTTGTAACACAAGCAAGAACCCTTTCTTTGCTTGATCCATTTTGAACTTCTTCAAAACTTTATCATGGTATGTGCTTTGTGAAAGTCCAATTAAGCGTCTTGATATATCTCTATACATCTTGATGCCCAATATATAAGCAGCTTCACTGAGGTCTTTCATTGAAAAATTCTTATTCAAGTATCCTTTTATGCTATTCAGAAATTCAGTATCATTTCCGATCAACAATATGTCATCCACATATAATATCAGAAATGCTACAGAGCTCCCACTCACTTTCTTGTAAATACAGGCTTCTCCATAAGTCTGTATAAAACCATATGCTTTGATCACACTATCAAAGCGTATATTCCAACTCCGAGATGCTTGCACCATTCCATAAATGGATCGCTGGAGCTTACACACTTTGTTAGCACCTTTTGGATCAACAAAACCTTCTGGTTGCATCATATACAACTCTTCTTTAAGATATCCATTAAGGAATGCAGTTTTGACATCCATTTGCCGAATTTCATAATCATAAAATGTGGCAATTGCTAACATGATTCGGACAGACTTAAGCATCGCTACGAGTGAGAAGGTCTCATCGTAGTCAACTCCTTGAACTTGTCGAAAACCTTTCGCAACAAGTCGAGATTTGTAGACAGTAACATTACTGCCAGTGTCAATCTTCTTCTTGAAGATCCATTTATTCTCTATGGCTTGCCGATCATCGGGCAAGTCAACCAAAGTCCACACTTTGTTCTCATACATGGACCCCATCTCAGATTTCATGGTCTCAAGCCATTTTGCAGAATCTGGGCTCATCATCGCTTCCAAATAGTTCGTAGGTTCGTCATGGTCAAGTAACCTGACCTCCAAAATAGGATTACCGTACCACTCTGGTGAGGATCTTACTCTGGTTGACTTGCGAGGTTCGATAGTAACTTGATCAGAAGTTTCATGATCATCATCATTAGCTTCCTCACTAATTCGTGTAGGAATCACTGGAACTGATTTCTGTGATGAACTACTTTCCGATAAGGGAGCAAGTACAATTACCTCATCAAGTTCTACTTTCCTCCCACTCACTTATTTTGAGAGAAACTCCTTCTCTAGAAAGGATCCATTCTTAGCAACGAATATCTTGCCTTCAGATCTGTGATAGAAGGTGTACCCAACAGTCTCATGTGGGTATCCTATGAAGACACATTTCTCCAATTTGGGTTCGAGCTTATCAGGTTGAAGTTTTTTAACATAAGCATCGCAGCCCCAAACTTTAAGAAATGACAACTTGGGTTTCTTGCCAAACCACAGTTCATAAGGTGTCGTATCAACGGATTTCGATGGTGCCCTATTTAACGTGAATGTGGCCGTCTCTAAAGCATAACCCCAAAATGATAGCGGTAAATCAGTAAGAGACATCATAGATCGCACCATATCTAATAAAGTGCAGTTACAATGTTCAGACACACCATTACGCTGTGGTGTTCCAGGTGGCGTGAGTTGCGAAACTATTCCGCATTGTTTCAAATGAAGACCAAACTCATAACTCAAATATTCACCTCCACGATCAGATCGTAGAAACTTAATTTCTCTTGTTACGATGATTTTCCACTTCACTCTGAAATTCTTTGAACTTTTCAAATATTTCAGACTTATGTTTCATCAAGTAGACATACCCATATCTGATCAAATCATCTGTTAAGGTCAGAAAATAACGATACCCGCCACGAGCATCAACACTCATCGGTCCGCATACATCAGTATGTATTATTTCCAATAAGTTTGTTGCTCGTTCCATTGTTCCAGAGAACGGAGTCTTAGTCATCTTGCCCATGAGGCATGGTTCACAAGCATCAAGTGATTCCAAAAGCCCATCAGCATGGAGTTTCTTCATGCGTTTTACACCAATATGACCTAAACGGCAGTGCCACAAATAAGTTGCACTATCATTATTAAACTTATATCTTTTGGCTTCAATACTATGAATATGTGTATCACTACTATCAAGATTTAGTAAAAATAGACCACTCATCAAGGGTGCATGACCATAAAAGATATTACTCATATAAATAGAACAACCATTATTCTCTGATTTAAATGAATAACCGTCTCGCATCAAACAAGATCCAGATATAATGTTCCTGCTTAATGTTGGCACCAAATAACAATTATTTAGGTCTAAAACTAATCCCGAAGGTAGATGTAGAGGTAGCGTGCCGACGGCGATCACATCGACTTTGGAACCATTTCCCACCCGCATCGTCACCTCGTCCTTAGCCAATCTTTGCTTAATCCGCAGCCCCTATTTTGAGTTGCAAATATTAGGAACAAAACCAGTATCAAATACCCAGGCGCTACTGTGAGCATTAGTAAGGTACACATCAATAACATGTATATCAAATATACCTTTCACTTTGACATCCTTCTTATCCGCCAAATACTTGGGGCAGTTCCGCTTCTAGTGACCAGTCCCTTTGCAGTAGACGCACTTAGTCTCAGGCTTAGGTCCAGACTTGGGCTTCTTCACTTGAGCAGCAACTTGCTTGCCATTCTTCTTGAAGTTCCCCTTCTTCCCTTTGCCCATCTTCTTGAAACTGGTGGTCTTGTTGACCATCAACACTTGATGCTCTTTCTTGATTTCTACCTCGGCAGCCTTTAGCATTGCGAAGAGCTCGGGAATTGTCTTATCCATCCCTTGCATATTATAGTTCATCATGAAGCTTTTGTAGCTTGGTGGCAGTGATTGAAGAACTTTGTCAATGACACTATCAACTAGAAGATTAACTCCCAGCTGAGTCAAGTGATTGTGGTACCCAGACATTCTGAGTATGTGCTCACTGACAAAACTATTCTCCTCCATTTTGTAGCTGTAGAACTTATTGGAGACTTCATATCTCTCAATCCGGGCATTTGCTTGAAATATTAACTTCAACTCCTGGAACATCTCATATGCTCCATGACGTTCAAAATATCATTGAAGTCCCGGTTCTAAGTCGTAAAGCATGGCACACTAAACTATCGAGTAGTCATCAGCTTTGCTCTACCAGATGTTCATAACATCTGGAGTTTCTCCTGCAGCGGGTTTGGCACCTAGCAGCGCTTCCAGGACGTAATTCTTCTTTGCAGCAATGAGGATAATCCTCAAGTTACGTACCCAGTCCGTGTAGTTGCTACCATCATCTTTCAACTTAGCTTTCTCTAGGAACGCATTAAAATTCATGGAACAATAGCACGGGCCATTTATCTACAACAACATAGACATGCAAAATACTATCAGGTACTAAGTTCATGATAAATTAAAGTTCAATTAATCATATTACTTAAGAACTGCCACTTAGATAGACATCCCTCTAATCATCTAAGTGATCACGTGATCCATATCAACTAAACCATGTCCGATCATCACATGAGATGCAGTAGTATTCAATGGTGAACATCACTATGTTGATCATATCTGTTGGGGAACGTAGTAATTTCAAAAAAATTCCTACGCACACGCAAGATCATGGTGATGCATTGCAACAAGAGGGGAGAGTGTGATCTATGTACCCTTGTAGACCGACAGCGGAAGCGTTAGCACAACGCGGTTGATGTAGTCGTACGTCTTCACGGCCCGACCGATCAAGCACCGAAACTACGGCACCTCCGAGTTCTAGCACACGTTCAGCTCGATGACGATCCCCGGACTCCGATCCAGCAAAGTGTCGGGGAAGAGTTCTGTCAGCACGACGGCGTGGTGACGATCTTGATGTACTACCGTCGCAGGGCTTCGCCTAAGCATCGCTACAATATTATCGAGGACTATGGTGGAAGGGGGCACCGCACATGGCTAAGAATATGATCACGTGGATCAACTTGTGTGTCTAGGGGTGCCCCCTGCCCCCGTATATAAAGGATCAAGGAGGGGGTGCGGCCGGCCAGGAGGAGGGCGCGCCAGGAGGAGTCCTACTCCCACCGGGAGTAGGATTCCCCCCCTTTCCTAGTTGGAATAGGATTCAGGAGGGGGAAAGAGGAGAGAGAGAAGGAAGGGGGGGCGCCGCCCCCCTCTCCTTGTCCTATTCGGACTAGGGGGGGAGGGGCGCGTGGCCCCGCCCTGGCCACCTCTCCTCTCTTCCACTAAAGCCCACTAAGGCCCATATACCTCCCGGGGGGTTCCGGTAACCTCCCGGTACTCCGGTAAAATCCCGATTTCACCCGGAACACTTCCGATATCCAAATATAGGCTTCCAATATATCAATCTTTATGTCTCGACCATTTCGAGACTCCTCGTCATGTCCGTGATCACATCCGGGACTCCGAACAAACTTCGATATATCAAAATGCATAAACTCATAATATAACTGTCATCGAAACCTTAAGCGTGCGGACCCTACGAGTTCGAGAACAATGTAGACATGACCGAGACACGTCTCCGGTCAATAACCAATAGCGGAACCTGGATGCTCATATTGGCTCCTACATATTCTACGAAGATCTTTTATCGGTCAGACCGCATAACAACATACGTTTGTTCCCTTTGTCATCGGTATGTTACTTGCCCGAGATTCGATCGTCGGTATCTCAATACCTAGTTCAATCTCGTTACCGGCAAGTCTCTTTACTCGTGCCGTAATACATCATCTCACAACTAACTCATTAGTTGCAATGCTTGCAAGGCTTATGTGATGTGCATTACCGAGAGGGCCCAAAGATACCTCTCCGACAATCGGAGTGACAAATCCTAATCGCGAAATACGCCAACCCAACATGTACCTTTGGAGACACCTGTAGAGCACCTTTATAATCACCCAGTTACGTTGTGACGTTTGGTAGCACACAAAGTGTTCCTCCGGCAAACGGGAGTTGCATAATCTCATAGTCATATGAACATGTATAAGTCATGAAGAAAGCAATAGCAACATACTAAACGATCGGGTGCTAAGCTAATGGAATGGGTCATGTCAATCAGATCATTCACCTAATGATGTGATCCCGCTAATCAAATAACAACTCTTTGTCCATGGTCAGGAAACATAACCATCTTTGATTAACGAGCTAGTCAAGTAGAGGCATACTAGTGACACTCTGTTTGTCTATGTATTCACACATGTATTATGTTTCCGGTTAATACAATTCTAGCATGAATAATAAACATTTATCATGATATAAGGAAATAAATAATAACTTTATTATTGCCTCTAGGGCATATTTCCTTCAATATCTACTATATGATTCACGCTCGACCTTTCGGTCTCAGTGTTCCTAGGCCACATCTACATGTGCTAGGCTCGTCAATTTAACCCGAGTATTCTGCGTGTGCAAAACTGGCTTGCACCCGTTGTATGTGAACATAGAGCTTATCACACCCGATCATCACGTGGTGTCTCGGCACGATGAACTGTAGCAATGGTGCATACTCAAGGAGAACACTTATACCTTGAAATTTAGTGAGAGATCATCTTATAATGCTACCGCCATACTAAGCAAAATAAGATGCATAAAGGATAAACATCACATGCAATCAATATAAGTGATATGATATGGCCATCATCATATTGTGCCTTTGATCTCCATCTCCAAAGCACTGTCATGATCACCATCGTCACCGGCCTGACACCTTGATCTCCATCGTAGCATCATTGTCATCTCGCCAACTATTACTTCCACGACTATCGCTACCACTTAGTGATAAAGTACAGCAATTACATGGCGATTGCATTTCATACAATAAAGCGACAACCATATGGCTCCTGCCAATTGCCGATAACCGTGTTACAAAACATGATCATCTCATACAACAATTTATATAATCACGTCTAGACCATATCACATCACAACATACCCTGCAAAAACAAGTTAGACGTCCTCTACTTTGTTGTTGCAAGTTTTATGTGGCTGCTACGGGCTTAGCAAGAACCGTTCTTACCTACGCATCAAAAACCACAACGCGGTATAGTGATTGCTTTTTGATCTTCAAAAAGAACCATGATCATTGAATCCGATTCAACTAAAGTTGGAGAAACTGACACCCGCCAGCCACCTGTGTGCAAAGCACGTCAGTAGAACCAGTCTCATGAACACGGTCATGTAATGTCGGTCCGGGCCGCTTCATCCAACAATACCTCCGAATCAAGAAACAACTAGTGACGGCAAGCAATATGTATATACCCATGCCCACAACTCCTTTGTGTTCTACTCGTGCATATAACATCTACGCATAGACCTGGCTCTGATGCCACTGTTGGGGAACGCAGTATTTCAAAAAAAAATCTATGATCACGCAAGATCAATGTAGGAGATGCATAGCAACGAGAGGAGAGAGTGTGTCTACGTACCCTCATAGACCGAAAGCGGAAGCATTTATCAACGCGGTTGATGTAGTCGTACACCTTCACGATCCGTCCCGATCAAGTACCGAACGTACGGCACCTCCGCGTTCAGCACATGTTCAGCTCGATGACATCCTCGCGCTTCTTGATCCAGCAAGAGGGGTGAGGTAGTAGATGAGTTCCGGCAGCACGACGGCGTGGTGACGGTGTTGGTGAAGAACAATCTCCGCAGGGCTTCGCCTAAGCACTACGAAAACTATGACGAAGGATAAACTAGAGGGGACGGGGTTGCCGGCACACAGCTTGGTGTTTCTTGATGTGTCTTGGGTGCTACTACCCCTCTTTTTATATGTTGAGCCCTGGGGTCGAAACTTGGAGTTAAAGCCTACACAAAGTCGGTTTCACCCGAAAGGCAAGAGTCCTTCTCGAACTCCAGGACCAGACGCCAGGGTTCCCGGTGTCTGGACCCAGACACCAGGGACCCTGGCGTCTGGACCTTGGACTCCGCAAAACTTCCTTTTGCGTTTTCCAAAAACCTTGTGGGCTTTCCCCTTTGGCCCAAATAAAGTGTTCTCGTACCCAAACATTTCGGGAAACATCCGGAACCCCTTCCGGTGAATTCCAGAACCCTTCCGGAGACCAAACACTATTATCCCATATATCAATCTGTATATTTGGACCATTCCGGAGTTCCTCGTCATGTTCGTGATCTCATCTGGTACTCCGAACAACATTCGGTCACCAACATACATAACTCCTATAATACTACATCGTCAACGAACGTTAAGCATGCGGACCCTATGAGTTCGAGAACTATGTAGACATGATTGAGACATCTTTCTGGTCAATAACCAATAGCGGAACCTGGATGACCATATTGGCTCCTACATATTCTACGAAGATCTTTATCGGTCGAACCGCATAACAACATACGTTGTTCCCTTTGTCATCGGTATGTTACTTGCCCGAGATTCGATCGTCGGTATCTCAATACCTAGTTCAATCTCGTTACTCGCAAGTCTCTTTACTCGCTCCGTAATGCAACATCCCGCAACTAACTTATTAGTCACATTGCTTGCAAGGCTTATAGTGATGTGCATTACCGAGAGGGCCCAGAGATACCTCTCCGACTATCGGAGTGACAAATCCTAATCTCGATATATGCCAACTCAACAAACACCATCGGAGACACCTGTAGAGCATCTTTATAATCACCCAGTTACGTTGTGACGTTTGATAGCACACTAAGTGTTCCTCCGGTACTCGGGAGT
Organism: Triticum urartu; assembly: GCF_056163025.1. Lineage (NCBI taxonomy): Eukaryota > Viridiplantae > Streptophyta > Magnoliopsida > Poales > Poaceae > Triticum > Triticum urartu. Next base: position 104,688,468 of record NC_141875.1, on the reverse strand, counting down.
TTCATAATCTCATAGTCATAGGAACATGTATAAGTTATGAAGAAAGCAATAGCAATAAACTAAACGATCATAGTGCTAAGCTAATGGATGGGTCAAGTCAATCACATCATTCTCTAATGATGTGATCCCGTTCATCAAATGACAACTCATGTATATGGCTAGGAAACTTAACCATCTTTGATTAACGAACTAGTCAAGTAGAGGCATACTAGTGACACTATGTTTGTCTATGTATTCACACATGTACTAAGTTTTCGGTTAATACAATTCTAGCATGAATAATAAACATTTATCATGATATAAGGAAATATAAATAACAGCTTTATTATTGCCTCTAGGGCATATTTCCTTCAACAGCCACACGCTAGTGGGGCGAGGTGTGACGACGGACACGCTGAGCCGGGGCATCGACGTGGTACAACTCGATGGTGGTCAACGGGCCTCGTGTTGCTGACGGAGGCTCTGGTCGATGGCGCGGAGCCGTGGTGTTTCCCCCTTGGTGAGCCTGGAGCTCGTGTCGGCGTCCTTCTCGCCCACCAGCTGGTTGGTGTGTTGCAGTTGTGCGACGATAGCGTCCTTGAGGCGTCAAAAGTATCGCGACATGGCCTTGTGCGCCAACGTCATGTAGGGCATCGCCGCCGCAAAACCAATCACCACTTCGATATGGATTTTAGGAGGGAGGCACGGCGGCTATGCTACTCACGTCTGTTGTTGGTCGGTTGTTGGTAGCCGCGACATAGTCGGACACGAGGGGTGGAGCTCGAGCGAAGGCAAGGAGGCGGCCAGTGAATTGGTTTTTTTAGCGAATTAGTGTCCACTCCCACGTCAGCATAACCAGTCAGTGTTAAAGACAAAACCACCTCAAATATGTCCAAAACCACTCAATGGGGAGATTCATCTTGTTTTACAGATTTGAGGGTGTTAAATAACTGGTTTTGGACTTTGGGAATATTTGATCCATTGGGCGGGGGGCTTTATTGTAGGGGATAGGAGGGGCAATCCCTATTCGGCGCCTTCCGCACTAGTTAAGGGTCGTTCCGTTAACTGGTGCCTGAAGCGTTCGGAAATGGGCCGAACCATCTAGTTCCAGCGGGATGGAGCTATTTCCGGTTTTCGAAAGCTTCCAGAAGCTTCTTAGCCGTATTTTTTCCGTTTAAGTTTTTTTTCTAGACTGTTTTTTGTTCGGTTTCTCTCATTTTCTTTTTATTTTCTTTTCCTTTTTCTTATTTATTTTTCATTTTTCGAAAATGCACAACCTTTTTCAAATTTGATGAACTTTTATTTCAAACGAGCAAACTTTTCTTCAAATCAATGAACTTTTCTTCAAATTTGACGATTTTTTTCAAATTTAACAAACTTTTTTGAAAATTGATGAAATTTTCATTGAAACTCGATGAACTTTTTTCAAAATCAATGAACTTTTAAAATTTTGTGAAATTTTTACTAAGTCCAATGAACTTTTTTAAAAATTTATGAACATTTTTTCAAACTCGTGAACTTTTTACCAAAATCCATGAACATTCTTTGATTTTACTTTTTTCTGCTAGTTTTTTAAGTCAACCCGAGCGAACCAGCACGGGAGCTGGCGAGCAACCACGTCACGTTTTATTGGGCCGGCCCAGAATTCCGAACACTGGGCCCCAGCACCCAATGCCCAGGCCAGGTCCAAGGCATGTAAATTTTTGCAGCTCAAAGGAGGCCCAAAGGTTGGCTTGGCCTGTGGACCAGCACGCACAAGCACGCGACCCGACGGTCGATTCTCACGCTCGCGCCGCCGCCTTCCTGCTCGGCGACGGCCGCCGTCTACCGCCCGCGGCCGTCCTGGCCTCCCCCTGCCACTTCCCCATCTCCCCTGGTACTGTGCGCGAGTGCGCTTCCCCGGCCCGCGGCTTCTGCCATACCGTGCTGCCGGCCTGCTGCGCCCCCGCGCCGTTCCCCGCCTGCCTCGCCGCTGCCCGCTGGTCCCACTAGATCGCCGGCTAGCCTGCTTTCCTGCAATCCCGCTCCTCTGATTACGCCTCTTGGTAATTTTATTTCACCCGGAACTCTCTGTCTCACTGTGTATAGTGAACTGCCTAGGACTAAAATTTAATTGACAAAACTGTGTTTGTGTATGTATTCAGTCATGTACAGTATGATATACAGGTTGTTGAACTCGAATTGATGTATTTGCCAATTTCATTTCATATTGTAGAAATAGAAGATTAAGAGATTTTTTTCACCGGTGGCCGTGAGTGTCTACACCTATTGTAGAAATAGTTTTCTCATGTTTTATCTATTTTATTGGATCGTTAAGCTTAAGTTTAAAATTTAGATTTATTGATCAATTGAGTTTCATTTCGTATGTTTGCGCAAGAGGTATTTTTTGAGCATGTTATGATGTATTTTTGGAATAGTTATAGGTGTCAAAATTTATCATGTTGCCGGAGAAAACTTTTTGGCCCGGGGTTTGCTTTATTTCTGGCTCTGACACCTATTGTATATGAACATTTCCAACATTTATGCAGGCGACCATCCCTATTGCATCGGCCACTCGCGAGCAGCGGCTGTTCCAATCTCTACGGGCGCCTCGCCAACCACGTGGGTGCTCGGAGATGGGCCGCAGGCTTCTTCTTCCCCACACGAGGAGGCTTATGTTTTTCCTGCGGCCGATGCGCTACTCTGCCTCCGCCACTGCCATCGCTGGCTCTTCGCGCGACCCGCTCCACGTGTGCGTCGTCGGCAGTGGCCCTGCCGGGTTCTACACAGCCGAAAAGGTGCGGCCATTTGGTTCCCTTGGTTTTGCCTCTCTTTGGGGGTTGGTTTCTTTGCTTATCCCGTGGCTTTTGCTTCATTGTGATAGTGGTTCAGTGCTTTCTTCCGTGCTATAGTTGCAAAATTTCCCTGAATTCAGTTCTATGAAAATCTAAATGCTAAGGAGCAGTATTAGCCGTAGAATTGTGTAGCTTAATAGTGCTTGTAAAATGAGATGTGGTCTGAAAGCTGGAACCTGCTGCTGCAACAAGGAAACCATGTTTTTACAGCAACGCATATGGAGTTTTCTCTTGCATATGTTGCAACAGGAGAAGGAAAAGAACATATTCAGGCTAAATATCTTTCGAAGGGTTTTCGTTTCAGGAGTTACTTTAATTCTTTCTGCGCCCTTGTTTGTTGTTCATTCGTTCTTTTGTTGATTAAACAGATGCTGAAGGGTCATGAAGGAGTGCAGGTCGATATTATTGACAGGTTGCCAACACCGTTTGGCTTAGTTCGTTCTGGAGTGGCTCCAGATCATCCAGAAACAAAGGTGAGCATTCCATTCTGTTATCTTTTCTTGCGAATATGCTAGCATATTGTTCCATTGATAGAGAGGGAAGAAAAAATAGTAGCTGTGACTCCCAAGCTATGTGCACAAGAAGGCGTAGCCGGGAGCAGCAGGGAGCATAGGGCTAGGGAGTTGCTCAGCCCCAATACAGAAACTAGGCTACATCGAGAATGTTGTTAAATCCTGTGGCTCCAGCCTTGGCCCAAAGCCGCGCTCCTGAATGTTGAGTGTAAGCTCCGCGCTAGATGGACGCGCGTGGTCTTATTGTGAAACTAAAATGCAATACATTTTAATCTGCAGTAGCCACTACCGTAACTGCATGAAATTAAGAAACATGTTTTCTTTAGAGTTGGACAGGTGGTGTACTTCCTTGCATCATCTTGAAGAAGTAATTCATTGGTTCAACCAATATCTGTACAAGTTGCTTTATCACCTCGTGATTTTACCTGCCTTCTCAGTTGGCATACTATAGCACTAAATAAATCCCTTAGAAGATTAATCTTTCCATGTTCTTTCAACAGATTGTGGTAAACCAATTTTCTCGTGTAGCTGCGAATCCACGCTGCTCTTTTTTTGGGAATGTAACACTTGGAAGTGATGTATCTCTATCAGAGCTTCAAAAGACATATGATGTTGTAAGTAGATGCCCATTGGTCTATCCTTTTTGCCAAGTAGCTATTTTTTCTGTTGCTATATCTATATGAAGTTCATTATTGGATAATGCTGACTTAGTATTACTGGTTAACAGGTCGTTCTTGCTTATGGTGCAGAAAGCGATAGATCATTTGGTATTCCTGGGGAGGTATAACATATTTTTACTTCCTTAGTTAATCTTTATGCCACAGATTTTGATGGGACATCATTTTAGATTTAGTCTTTCTTTTATTTGTCACTAATGGTACTTTGTTTGTTTAGCCTCGTCAGTAATTTATCATGTATACCACATGAGAGTAGAGTGCATATGGTACTTATATTGATATTATCACCAAAATAAAGAAACCACCATTGCTTAATCATCTATCAATAATTGCACATGAAATAGTATCACTGGAAATACAAACTCAACTGGAACAGGCTATTATGTGCTATAGGCGTAGCATATAGTGTGTAAGCATGATTTTTTTTTCTTTGTCGTTTTCTGTGGGTTGGTTTATTCTTGATATCTTCTTTATATATATAGGACCTTAGAGGAATACATTCTGCTCGAGAGTTTGTATGGTGGTATAATGGGCACCCAGACATGTGCAACTTGGCACCTGACTTGACAAACACAGATTCTGCTGTGGTCCTTGGACAGGTATATGATTTTGGTCTTGTAACGGAATCACCATTTGAATTTCAAACAGTGTATCAACTATCAACATTATGGCGTTGACAACAATAACTTAGTTACGCACTCCTCAATTTTTCTTAACTTGAACTACATCCGGTCCATAATTTCATTCTAAATCAAGAGATTCCTATTATTTCATTTAATCTTGAAGTACTATGTCACTATGTAAAATGGTAAAAGCAATTCAAGCTCCTTCGGTAGAGCAATCTTGTTTGAATTGTCATAACTCTGTTGCTGTTATAGGAAGTTCGTAGTTTAGTGTGTTTATTACCCTTCTTCTGGGGTGAGTATTGTGCTTTATTTTCGTTTTCACAAGATTTTTGGAAAGAGATGTCCTTCTACGGGAACATGAACATGAGTGTTCCATCATATGCCCAATGTAATGTGTATTTTTTGTCATGCTATTAATTATTATCAAGGGAAATGTTGCGCTTGATGTTGCCCGTATTCTTCTTCGCTGTACAACCGAGTTGGCTTCCACAGATATTGCTGGTTATGCTTTGGATGCTCTCCGTAGCAGCACAATAAGGTATCCCTGATTTTGGTAGAAGACTTTCAATTGTTTTCAGCTCTTCTTTATGTTAGAATGATAATAAAATGCTTGTGTTGCATTTGGCGGTTTATGTAAAGGAAAGTTTACTTGGTTGGGCGACGAGGCCCAGTACAGGCAGCTTGCACAGCAAAGGAATTACGTGAAATTTTGGGTAATTACAAAATGTGTAAGACTTAATATATTTTTTTCTTGAACACACACATCAATATGAGTGTCATTTTGTATTAGAAGCAACACACCACGAAGGTGCAATCTTGCTACATTCTTATTCTTAAACTGACGTCATGTAGGTTTGAAAAATGTGAATGTTTGCATCAAGGAGGCTGATCTTGCGACATCGCCTGCGGATAAGGTTTGTGCAGTAAAGTATGGCAGGCATTGCACATTGTGTTTTGTGACTGACTGGGTCACCATCTATTGCTTTCTTGCCATGAATCATGACTAGCCTAGTTTCTGAAAATCGACAAATTTAGGGATCCGAATGTGTTGCTCTTTACCGGTGGCAGCTAGAGCCAGTTTTTGGCTGGCTTGAGCTGATTCTGCTCAAAACTGCTTCTTATTCTTGCACATGATCATGTTGGCTAAATTGTTGTTTGTAATATGGGAAAACTTTGTTGTTGGAACCGAGGCACCTAGTTCTTTTAGCACAAAGCATGTTGGTAGAGAAACCACTGCATAGGCGACGGTGCAATAGGGAAATTGCATGGTGCCTGTGGGCTGTTAGGCAACATCTAGGATGGGGAGGGGCAGAGAGATGAAGGATGGTGAGCAATGGCCATTTATCATTAAAAATCATGCACTTCCCTTTTATTTTCTGTGAGCACTAGAACATCAGGAAACTAATTTTAGTGAAGAAATATTGGAAGTGTTTTGTGTATATATAAGATCAGCTATTTAGCTAGAATGTGTTACTGAACCCATAAAAAAGGGTTGCAGCACTCAAAACTGTTGGGAACTTGGGATTCAGTTGACAATTAGCATTTAGCAGCATTCTGTCCGTTTTGGTTATGTGCTGAGAGTGACACTGGCCAATAAATGTTTAATCCAATAAATGTTTGCAGCTCTTGGTTGCAACAGTTACAAACCAACCTTTGCTAATATTTAAATCACAGCGCTGTAAAACTTGTTACTCGTACATGTCCGTCACTATGGTATTTGCAAACATGCTGCTAAATCGACTTTCTGAATGTTCCCTCCACCTTCTCTGATGTGGTCTTCTCGCTTGTGATGAAAGAAATCTGTTATCTCATTTCAGGAGGAGATGAGGAATAGTAGAATAAAAAGACGGGTGTATGAGCTGCTATCGAAAGCTGCTACCGTGCATCAGGAAAACAACGATAATGACCAAAAGGAGCTTCATTTTGTGTTTTTTAGGAAACCTACCAAATTTCTCCCTTCAGATGATGGTTCCACGGTTGGTGCTGTGGAACTTGAAAAGACTCTCTTAAAAGGTCAGATGTAGGGAGTATTCTTGATTATTTTTGGGTATAAGTTTTGGCGATTTGTTTTGGGTACAAGTTTTGACAGTTAGTTTTGTTGGTTATATAGATGATGGAGCAACTGGAAAGCAGGTGGCAGTTGGAACTGGTGAGTTTGAAGAACTAAAATGTGGGTAAGTGCTTTAGCTCATATTTTCTTGAATTTTTACGTGACCAATTAACTCTATGTTTCTAAGGCCCATCTTAAGTATCTATCTTCTTCTTAGAATTGTTTTGAAGAGTATTGGGTACAAATCCTTGCCAATAGAAGGTTTGTCCTTCGACAAATACAGAGGTGTGTGGTATTGCCTTTTTATTTACAGCCCTTTATAATCCATAAAGAAGCTTTTAATGTTTGTTTAACACTATTTGTTGCAGGAGTTGTCCCAAATTTGAGGGGCAGAGTTCTGTGCAGTGAATCAGAGACTGCCACGGTGGAGCCAGGACTGTACGTGGTAGGATGGTTGAAGAGAGGACCAACTGGGATTGTTGCTACAAATCTCCATTGTGCCGAAGAAACGGTATGTACTTTAAATCATAATAATAATACCATGGTGGAACTGCCCTTAAGATATCTTGGTATTTTGCTGGCTGCTTTTCTTCCAAACAATTCCTAGGCGCACATCCGATATGAAGCGTGATCATGCAAATTTCTGTGCTGTAGATATAATAATTTAGCTACACTTACAGCTGCTTTATTAGACACCCCCCTTTTTCTGCCCAGCACACAAACCGGCATGTTTTTGGCTTATGGTTTGTTTGAAGCTTCGTGCTTCATCCCCGTATAATATGTACATCATGGAATTTGGCCAGAATGTTGAAAACATTGAAGTGTGATTTTATTTCACACCCAACTCAGAAAAAACTTATTCAGCATCAAGGTACGACATAATTTGTTGATTTATAATGGTGTTGCCAAGCAAGCTGCTCAATGAAATTTGTCTTTGAGGAACTGTTCTGAATATTAGTTGATTGACAGGTGGCTAGCATCCTTGAAGACGACAGGAAGGGCGTATTCACCGACCCATCTGGTCCGAAAAGGCAAGGCCGGCGGGGACTACTTGAGATTCTAGAACAAAAGAATGCCCGCTATGTGCCCTTCGATGGCTGGGAGAAGATCGATTCCAAAGAGAAGGCGACCGGCGAGCTGAAGAACAAGCCCAGGGAGAAGATCACCAGATGGAATGAGCTCCTGGAAGCCGCAAGGGAGGGTGATTGAAGGGCATCGAACGGGGCTGCTGGTTCAGGCGTAAACCGAATCAAAGAAACAGACTACGAGGGACAATCTGAATGCTGAAAGAACAGCAAATCACGTACATACTGAGCCAAAGAAAGTCAAGTGCTAATAATGCAGTCTTAGCAACGAATCATTCGTACGCATACACAGTAGTGCCAATCGTGGTTAAAATCCCAAAAAGGCTCGACCACTACAGCCACATGAAACGATTGTAGTCCTGCGAAGTAGAACTGCTATATGAACTTTGCCACTTCATCTAATCATGGGCATTTCTTTTTGATAATGAACACTATTTCTAAAAGTCTACACTATTTCTAAAAGTTATAATGCTCAAAAGAAGTCACTAGAGCAAAGGGCTTCAGTATCTTGTACTTCCCCCGTTCCAAAATAAGTGACTCGAGTTTGTACGTATTTTGGAACGGAGGAAGTACGTACTACTCTAGGGAGAGAGCTGCATTGTTGCGGTGTCTGCAGCCCGACGGTGATCGTACTGGCGGCTGTGGTTCTACGGAGAGAAGAAGACGAGCAGGGATTCTACGGGGAGAGCTCCAACCTGCTCGCAGTCGCAGCTCAGCCAGATTCGCCGTGGAACGTCTGATACCAGTTGTAATGCCTGATACGTCTAACAGCCATTGGCCGCCGGCGACCGCCGTGACGCGAGCGAGGGGTAGGCAGTCGGTAGGCAGTGCTTCGCGGAAAGCAGAGGAACCAGGATTACAGAGGCGCCAAGTTCAGTTTCTTTCTATTTCCATTTCTGCCCTTTGCCATCCAGCTTGCAGCAAGTTAAATCGACAACTCAGTCCACACGCCAGACACAGATTCAGAAACAAGTTACAGCAGAACGACACACACACACGCACACACACTCATAGGCTCATTCAGATCCTATGGTTTCGCTTGACGTCGGCTGGGCTGGTGGCTGCGGACATGGAACAACTCTTGGCTGTTACAGAGAGAAGTTCATTTCTGAACATCTCCTAGGTTTCATGACGCTGCCCGCTCTGCTGACAGCTTCTCCTTGTGTTCCTCTTACAAGAGTTTCCTCCGCTGCTGCATAAAGAACAAGAATTTGAATTTGAATCTGACTCCGATAGTGTATTGTCAGTGTTGGAGTAGATTCTGGAGGCTCATTTAAGTACTGAACTGCACTAGACATGCAAGATGTCTCTAGAGCTTTCTACTGCTATTAAAACCTGGAAGAACCCAATACATATGACCATCAGAATCAAACCAAACTTGATTTTAGCTAGCTATATAGTGGATTTTACTGCCATCCAGCTGCTGATACCTTGTAATGCAGGAAGCCAATCGGCGAATGTGAATTCGTGGAACGAGCCGAGGTCGTGTACGGCTACTCGGAAAACGTCGGTGAGCACGGTCTTGGACTGCAGTATCACGGCCTTGAGGATCTCTTTGCCCTGCAGTTGCACCATCAGATCAAACACGTGACCTGCATTGCTAGTTCAGTTCCAAGATGAAAATGGAAACGGAATGAATTGAACAGTAGTAATGAAGCCACCTCCTTGAACCCAAGCTGCACGTCGAGCTCCCGGAGCGCCCCGACATCCGCGGGGCGGAGGGCCGGGCACAGCGCGACCAGCTCGCCGGCCGACGACGGGCGGACCTGGAGGTCGTCCGTCACGATGTACCTCGTCGCGTCACCGCCACGGACGAACCCCTCTGGCGCGCCCGCGCCCGTCTCGCCTTTGCCATCCGTCGATGAGGACCTGGGCGCCGGCGGCACGTACCGCGCCTGCAGCGTCATCTCGTCGCCGCAGGACGGGCACCTGGTGCCCCTCTCGTCCGTCACGTTTCTGGCGCACTCCAAGCAGTAGATACCGGCACTGGGGCACGTGTAGAGCTCCCTCCGCGGGTGGAAGCTGTGCTCGACGCGCGCCGGCGGGGAGAGCACGGTGGGGTGGAGGAGCGCCTTCTTGTCGGCCGCGCCGGGCTGGACGTGCGCCGTGTCCAGCCGCTCCACGCTGGCGTAGAGGTTGCCGACGGAGCCGCCCGCGCCGCCGAGCGGGGCGAGCAGCCGGTCCGCCCGGCCGAGCGGCAGGGCCAGGAGGGAGAAGAGGAAGTCGACCACGTCCTTGCCGGCCTCCGCGAACACCACGCGCCGCGCGCCTGCGTCCACGAAGAGCTTCATGCTCGCCGTCGAGCCTGCTGCTTCCATTATCGGCGTGGAGTGGCTCCGGCTGTCCCTCGTGCTGCGGGCGTCCTCCATTGGCGCGGCGCGCGTGCACGCTAGCTACTACACGTGTGCAGCGTGGCGGTGAACTGAGAAGGGGAGTGAAGCGCGAGATTAGTAAATGTGCAACTGCAAAATTGACGGCCGGGATTCTATCGACAGCATCGTCGTCTAGGCCATTAGTCAAACCTAGATCATCTCCCCGGTTCACGTACAACAATACAAGTGTTCCATTAGTCAACGATTAGTCTCCCTAATCTGACAGCTCGATCTTACTGCTAACAGAAATTAGTACTGCTAGCATATACTCTCTCCCTCCCATAATATGACAAAAACGCTTTTATATTATGGGACGGAGGAAGTACTATACTACAATGTGCTGCTTTGATCAAACTTCTTTTTCCTTTCTGAACGGGATCTGCTAATTCGCCATGCGCCATGGTTACGTACCTCTGTCGGTGGTTCGGTGTTGCTTTAGCTCCCGTCGAATTACTCTTCGATCTATCGAATCGTTTCTTCGCCGGACCAATGATCCACCGGAAGGCAGTGGTTCATGCCGGAGACGGTGCGCCCAGGCGCCGCACGCGTGGCCGCCGACGCCGTGCTCAATCGAGAGGAGGAGGAAGCACGGTATAATTAGCCCTAATCTAAGCGTAAAAAAAGCCCTAATCTATCAGACAGGTGTGATCGTGTGGTAGGCTGACAAGAGTATATAGGGATATGAGGAAAAAAAATGGGTCTCACACAATGGGCCGCTCATCCAGCCCACGCAGAAGAAGAACCTAAGCATACAAAAATGAGGGCTCACATAAATTTAACCTCTTCTCAAGAAACAAATAGTCATTCCATCTAAGGATATACTCCCTCCGTTCTTATATATAAGACCTTTTAAAGATTCAAACAGGGAGTACATACAGAGCAAAATGAGTGAATCTACACTCTAAAATATGTCTATATACATTTGTATGTAGTCTGTATTGAAATTTCTAAAAAGACTTATATTTAGAAACCAAAGAGTAAAAGGTAGGACCCCGATATCTGGCGTTTGGTCGCCAGGAGGAGCCTCACATAGAACGCGACGGGGAGGGGGGGGGGGGGGGGGGGGTTCCTCCAGCCGGCGGTGACGGCCATGGCTACCCACAGTTGGCCGTTGGCCCAAAGGCCCACTAAATAGTTTTATTTTTGAAAAAGGATGCCATGAACAAAAATCAGAACACATAAAATGCCACAAAGGTTGCCAGGTTCCTAGTCATCAACCAAAAAACTCGTGTACAAAAAAGGTGCCAATTAAAAAATGCCACTCTCAATGCTTGTAATGTCGTCCTCTTAGGGCATCTCCAATGCAGGAGCGCTTAAATTCCTGGGCACGAGCGCGTACACAAGTGCCCGGGCGCTAGCATTAGTATTTTGTACTAGTTTTTAAAGCGCCCGACTCCTCTTCATGCATCGATGCCAAGGAAGGAACCGGGAATCAGTCAAAAACTGCCAAAACTACTGGGATTTAATCCCTAGCGCCCAGGCCTAAGCGCCTGCATTGTACATGCCCTTAAGATAATAAAAATGTCATCCCCACAATAATAAAATGTACATCTTATTATGAAATAAAAATTCATACTCTTATAAATAAAATTGTCATCCTCTAATAATAAAAATGCCATCCTCCTATCTTATAATAAAAAATACCATATTCTTAAATAATAAAAATGCCATTCTTACAATAATAAAAATGCCATCCTATTGTATAATAAAAAAATACCATCCTCTTATAAAAAAAATGTCATCCTCTTATAAAAAAACTACCCCGTGAGAAAGTAAAAGAAAATCAGGATTTTGGGATGAAATTAAAAATAAAAAAGATTCAAAAATCGTGCATACATGACGACAAGATTTGGTGTCGGAGTTTCAGTTTGATTCCAATGTTAAACGGCAATAACCGTGACTCTAGGGTGCTGATTTGTAGGGGCACGGGCATGAAAGCTTTCTGGCTGGCATTGACAAGGTCAAGCCGGCTAGGGTATGGGAACAGGTACAACAGAACATCGGTGGCTTATTTTAGGGATGTCGGTGGTTTAAGGACCTCCATGTAAATTTGTATTATGTTTGGAGTGCTTTATATTTTTTTAGTGAATTTTTATACTTCCTTCGATCCATATTATCTATCTTAGATTTATCTGATACGGATGTATAAAGACAGAGGGAATAATAGATTTGAGTCCTTTTGGCAAAAGAGAGGGTAATGATAGTCAACGAATGTTTGTTGAGAGGGATGACATTCCGAACGTTTGATGACAACTTTAGTTGTTATCGTGAGGTGAGCAAGGATGGTAATTTTAGTTTCCAAGCATAATAATTTTCAGGGCGAAAAAGGGAAATCTGCAACGATTATGAATATATAGGATGAGAGAGGGTCTCCTTGCCTGAACCCGTGTCTGCAACTTATCCATGAACCAGGGCAGACAGTTGGCAGCAGGGGCGGAGCTACGTTGGGGCAAAACCAGGCCGTGGCCCGCCTAACGTAGCAACAAACAGTGAAGGATTGAGGAGGCCATAAAACAGAAGTTGTGGGTTTAGTTTTAATCTGCCTGTTTGGCCCGCCCAAAGAATTTCTCGTAGCTCCGCCACTGGTTGGCAGGACAACAGTTTCGCTGGTGCCTAGCATTTCACTGATCCAGTTGCACCAACGCTGGGAAAAGCCCCTAAGGGCATGTACAACGGTGTACAGTCAGCTGTCTATAAGGGCTGACAGTTAGGATTTTAGATAATGTGGAGGAGAGAGAACCAGGAAAAAAGGGGAGGTCGTCGGTAAATCTGCAGACGAGCGCTTCGCTTGAAACTCGCTGGCTATCGACGCCTCTTTTGCCGTTGTATGGATGGGCGTCGGTAAATCTCTAACTGCCTTCTTTTCGGAAGCCATGGCGGGCCTGTCTTCTGTGCTCGTGAATCTGGGCGAGCGGCGGCGCCGTATATCTCATTGTCCTCGTAAATCACAGCGATATTCTTCGATTCTTCCCGTCAAACTGAGCTGCTGCTGCTGCTTCTGTTCTTCCCGTCAAAGTGAGCTGCTGCTCCTGCTTCTGTTCTTCCCGTGAAAAACATCTTCAATTCTTCATCATGCAGACTCCGTCTATACTTGCTCCTATCAATGGTAGCTACATACATTGATTTCAGAATTTTGTTGCCCCGTAGCTTGATTGATGGAGGCTGAGTTTTAGTCGTAGGAGAGGAAATGAATAGATTAGATGATTTCTTACTGCATGCTGCTAAGAATTGGCAAAGAAAAACTGTAACAATCAGAAGATTCAATAGCGGAGGAAGATTATAGTACGGAGGAAAAAAGAGTAAGATTTATGTTGTGCCCAACAAGCAGCAAATCTCGAGCAGAGACTACATGCAATTAGTGTTAATAAATAGTTATTTTAGTGCCCATCCAACGGCGACTTTGCTAGCAGACAGCGGAAAAAACACCCCGTTGTAGGATGAGTCTATAGCTCTATCTTCATATGACATGGACACAAATTACAGACAGCTGCCGTCTGATCTAATGTACATGCCCTAATGAAAGGATGTTCATAGCTCCTCGTAAAAAAAAAGGATGTTCACAGAATCGAAACCTTTTCTGAGGTCAAGTTTGGAAGAGCCGCCTTGGCCTGGACGTTTTTTTTTTCCTTTTTCGATGAAGGGGCGTCCTGGGCCATGTTCTTCTTGTGCCGGTGGCACGTGGCAATGTACGGACGTGACTCACCTCAAAAAATGTACGGACGTGACAGACTGTACCGATGGATCGCCGCCTCGGTTGATGAGTTGGCGCCGTGGACTACTCGTCCGACCGAGCACACGTGACGTCACTCCGCACGAACCTCCTTTGCGCATTTCCCGATCACGATCCGGTTTCCGTCCCCGTTTGCTTTCGCTTTTGTTTTGTCAGCCACCACCGTCGTTATTCTTTATTCTTATCCCATGGCTGCCAGCGGATTCCGTCGGCGTCGCTAAAATGCCCCGTGCATCCTCAGGCGGGTACTATTGCACGACGACGACAACAACAAACAGAGATGATTCCTGAAAAAAAAAACAGATATGATGGCACGAGTTCCATTTCCACCTGCGCCCGGCGATTTTCGTCACCACGGTGCAGCAGGCCGGCGAGCCGTCCTACCGCATCCGAAAAATCCCGTCGAGATCCACCGCCGCACACCCGCCCCCCTCTCTTGTTTCTCCTCCATAGCCCTCATCGCCATGGGCATATATTCCGCTACTCGCTTGTAGTGTTGCGGCGACCCCCCACGTTGGGAGTGGGGGGAACCATTGAAGACATGGTGACGGTTCGAAACCAGCAGCTGGGTTGTTTGCTGGAACCGCCAGAGCGGAGAGTTAGAACCAGCGTTTTTTTTCTGCACCCGACTAACGTCAGAGTTGGAACCAACAACTGTCTTTACTGAACCGGCCCGAACCGTAAGCTGGAACCTGTCGGCACCAGAGCCGAAACCAACACTGGTCACTGGTTTTTGCTTCAATCGGAGGGGTGGTTCTGCGGCGGCGACGAAGGCGGAGTCCCGATTTAGCTGCAGCCGTCCATGGTTTTGGCCATGTCGGACGAAATTTTTTTATACGTCCATTCACAACAGAGCGACGACCTACAACGGTGGGCAATGGTGATTTGCTACAGTCATCATTTCTTTTGCTACGACCGGCAAGATTATTTGCTCCACCCATTGTCGACAGAGCTACGGTGGGGATGATATTTTTGTTGCAACTATTTTATTTTTTCATATGCCCAGTGTTTTTTTCTGCTACAATCCATTCAGGGTGTTGGCCGTCGTTCGTAGAAACTCATGCGTCGACGACGAGGGCGGCATGTGGCACACCGGAGTGCTGCAACCGGCCGACGGGGGAAGATGCAACCGGGTCACCGGCGGATCTGCAATTGAAATCGACGATGAGGGGGAGGTTCTTCAGCGAGCACTGTCGCCGGAGACGACGCGCCGCCCTGTAGTCGTGAATGGCGGGGAACCGGATCCTCTAACATTGAGAAGGAAAGTTAGAGAAGCTACAATACCGTAACTTTCCTTCTTTCTATCCATATGATTATGGCTAAAATGACTTAAATTAATTTACAAATTAATAATCTACTGTATACATTACCAAATTGACGGTGAAATAAAATTAATTTTAAATTATTTATATCAACATAAACAACCTACTTACGGAGTACTACCTACTAACAGTCTCTAATGTTCTTTCTTTATTTTACACTCGGCAAACATCGTAGCACCGTGACTCTTCTTCACAATGTTAGAGGATCCGGTTTCGGATGGCGGGCCTTTTGTTCATGAACGAGCTATGGCGGCGCGCTCCTGACATCGAAGACGTGAGAGGCACGGATCGGACGGTTACTATGTGCTGTATCACACGGCTGCGCGGCGAAATTTGGGCTGGTCGACTGGCGGCGCGGCCCAAAATGAAACCACGCATCGTGATCAAAACAAGGGAGCGAGCGAAATGCGGAGGGGGTCTTCCGTCGCGAAGCCGCCGGCCGTGAGAAGCGCAATTCCAACCTCGCCATCGTCTTCCTCCCGCCTTCCTTTTCCACGCCACTCGTGACGCACGCTCCTTCTCGGTCTATTACATGTCGTCGCGCCAGTTGACGGCTGCTCTTTCTTTCTTTTTTTCTTTCTTTCTTTCCCCTGCTGTTGCGCGCTCCACATACCAAACCGTCCTTTATTTTTTCAGGCTGATGGGTTGGGATTGGCCACACATTACATATTCCATTCCACTGCACGTACCGCCCACTGCAATTTCTTTCTTTTCTGCAAACGTTTAGAAAACAAAGGTACACTAATAGTAGGAGTATGACCAGGGGGGGGACGAATCTGTACGGGATCGCGGCGAGATTCACCCGGCGCCTCCCTGTAACGTCGTTATACAAGTGTACTTATCTCGGGGGACCCTATAAGGGACGGAGGCGGCTCCAGCACCTCCAAGCGCCAGCCAACGGACCAACCGCGGCCAAGATGCAGCGCGCCGCGGCCTCCCTCGCCTCCTCCCGCTCCGCGGCCTGGGCCTGCTCCACCACCTCGCGCCATGCCGCCGCCTCGTGCTCTGCCGCCGCCCGCCGCGACGCCGTCGTGCCTCTCCGAATTCGCGGCCAAGAGCAGCGGCCCGCCGCCCTCCCCATGTCACTGTCGCTGCTCTCCGGGAGTCGGCCCCCGCGGACGGCAAAAGCGGCGGCCGCGGCCGCGGAGCTGGCCCCGGCGGACGAGGTGGCCGCGGGTGGCGGCATTGCCGGCACGGTGCAGCTCGGCGCCATGATCGTCGCCTGGTACCTCCTCAACATCTACTTCAACATCTACAACAAGCAGGTACGCCATTGGCATCCCCTCCCCTGTTCCTCGCCGTTCGCCGCCCGTCCGTACGTGACCGACCAACCAAGAACCAACAAACCCGCTTTGCCACAACCGCAGGTGCTCCAGGTGCTGCCATTGCCGCTCCCCTACACCATCACCGCCTTCCAGCTCGCCTTCGGCTCGCTCGTCATCTTCTTCATGTGGGCCGCCAAGCTCCACCCCGTGCCCAAGCTCTCCGCCGCACAGGTCCGTCAGCCACCCACACGAACACAAAAAGGGCTCTGTGATTTTGTCTGAATTTGCTCCACGGAAACTGAAGCCTCTGCTCCCGTTCAGCTGGCCAAGATCGCGCCGCTGGCCGCCGGGCACATGCTGGGCACGGTGTTCACCAACATGAGCCTGGGCAAGGTGGCCGTCTCCTTCACGCACACCGTCAAGGCATCGGAGCCCTTCTTCACCGTGCTGCTCTCCGCCTTCTTCCTCGGCGAGGTGCCGTCGCCGCTGGTGCTGGGCTCGCTGGTGCCGATCGTCGGCGGCGTCGCCCTGGCGTCGCTGACCGAGGTCTCATTCAACTGGTTCGTCCTGTCTGCTCCGCTGACCGTCGGAGAACATTGTCCTCTAATCATGGCCCGATGATTATATTCCCTTTCGCCGTCGACCCCGAATAATTGGGGCCGGGAAGAATCCCGTCGCTTTCTCACGGTGCATAAACGATTCCGTTGACGCGCAGGGTGGGATTCTGGAGCGCCATGGCGTCGAATCTGCTCAACCAGACCAGGAATGTGCTCAGCAAGCGGCTCCTCGGCGGCGAAGAGGTGATTCCTTCTTCTTCTTCCTCAGTTCACCAGTAACAATTCAGTAGTATCTCATGATTCCTTCCAAATTCCAAACACTGATGAATGTGTTCATGTAATGCTGCTGCAGGAGGAGTTCATGGACGACATAAACCTCTTCTCGGTGATCACCGTGCTGTCCTTCCTCCTATCGTTGCCTCTGATGATCTTTGCAGAAGGGGTCAGCTTCTCCCCAGCGTTCCTCCAGAGCACGGTGAGTTAATCTGAAAGTCTCCAAAATTCAGACAAGTTGAACTGTTGCATCATAACTCCTAATAAACTACGTAATAAACTATTATGAACTCTGGCATGTAGGGCCTGAACCTGCAGGAGCTGTGCGTGAGGGCGGCCCTGGCAGGGCTCTGCTTCCATGGCTACCAGAAGGTGAGGGACGAGACACATGACAAATCCTCACACGGTTCTGGCTTGAGTCAGCTCCAAACAAACAGAATGCATGATCTGTAACACTGTTACTGACGATGGTCCTGGCAATGGTAATGGCAGCTGTCGTACATGATCCTGGCGAGGGTGTCGCCCGTGACCCACTCCGTGGCCAACTGCGTCAAGCGTGTGGTGGTCATCGTCTCCTCCGTCCTCTTCTTCCGGACGCCCATCTCCCCTGTCAATGCATTGGGTAAGAACAGACCCTTCGTTTTTCCTCGAGCAGTCTCTTTTCTACTGCAATGTCGTGTGGCTCTTCTGACTTGTTTCTCCTTGTAACTGCAGGGACTGGAGCGGCACTGGCGGGAGTTTACCTGTACTCCAGGCTCAAGAAAGCAAAGCCAAAGAGCTCATGAAGATGTTTTTTTATTTTTCTGTATTGGATACAGGTTTTTGAGATAGAGGATTAGGTCGATATAGTATCCACGAGAAAATGTATTGAGATAGTAGGTTGTACAGAACTTGCCACGGCCAGTAGTACACTTGTACCACAGGCTACAGCAGCTTCTTTCCATAGTAGCAGGACCAAACTTCTGGTCTTGAAGATTTGTAACATCCTCCCTGAATAATCACAAATCTCCTGACAACATGCAAGATGCTCTGATGCCATGAGAATGCCACTCTTCAAGGTGCAAAACCCACTTAAAAAGATAACCTTTGAGAAGAGCGGGCATGTTTGGCTTGTGCCATTGCAAGCCCTAACAAATCTTGCAAACAATTGGCTAGACATTGCTTGACCATCTGTTGCCCAAATCTTTGCAATATGCAAGATCCCATAGGCAACCAAAGTTTTGGCAGCCAACCAAATGGAAGCCAAAATATTGCCAGCAATTGGCTGGAGGTCGCCAGAAACTGGCAACATCTGAGGAGAGTGGGCAAGATGGCACAGATAACCAATATTTTGGTAACCAACCAAATTAAGGGCTGCCAAAATCTTGGTGGGGTAAATCTGAGCACCAACCAAACATGCCCCTTGTGCTTTGAGAAAACATGCTAGAGCACAAGCAAGGCACACATGTGCAGGATAGTTCAGCAGTTCACGTCGGGCATTTCAGTTCAACATCAAGCCATGCCGAGAGCATTTACAACAGCCAACATAACTTACATGGTTCCGTCCAAAATTCATGGCTCAACCGGTCCGGTTTCCGAAGGATTATAACACGACTACCAGGCATAAAGAGGTCCGAGGTTCCAGGTTTCATAGAGTACTAACGCCAGCATACGGACACCGTATAAAGCGCCTCCGAGACACCACCACATCAACATAGCAAAATATCCGACACGCTTAACCTATGTCAGCAAAGTTCCAGGACACGCTTTGCTTAAACCAACATGACTGATACTACGATTTGGTTAGGGAACCAACTCCATCTACTCCGTTGTTTCGTCACCATCGTGATGCATTTTACCAGTTGGAGACCCCCACGGCCTTGGGAGGGCTCCTGCTCCTAGCACGGTCACCACCACGGGAATTGCCGCTATAGAACCTGCCAATCGAACAAAGCGGGTCATTAAATTATATATAGCCTTTGTAGATACATCACACCCGCGATAAACTTGATATGATGAAATAAAGTTGTCAGCAGGATGAAGTAAAGTGGCAGTTAACTCAATTTGTCAACCATAAAATACAGTTTGATTCAGCTACACCAAAAGTTTCACCAATACAATCAGACATTTTCTTCTATATTTCATGAATTTCAAGGACGCGTTATGTGTGGGCATAGGTGAACTCCAAAGTTGGTGACATGTGCCTCTATCAAGTGAGATGCATATTAAAGAGGTATAAATGCATACATCAGATAATTCAACTAGGCAATCCATCCAATCGCCACATACTCCCTCCATTCGAAATTACTTGTCGCAGAAATGGATGTATCTAGACATATTTTAGTTCTAGATACATCCATTTCCGAGACAAGTAATTCCGAACAGAGGGAGTATGATCTAAGAGCAAATATTGGTAGCTAACAATGCAATCGGATGTTTCTGTTTGTTTCATAAATGTGAAGCACACGGCATAGCATGGGCACAGGTGAACGGCAAAGTAGGTGACCATGTGCCTCTCTGTGGAGTGACATGATGTTATGACTTATAAGGTACAAGCATATTTTAGGGATACAGTACCTATCATGGAAGCTGAGACCTTCACCAGAGCCGCCACTGTTATGCCAGATGATAATTGATTAATTATCAGCAGTGGTATATATGCTGGAAACAAGGAAGTTATACTAACCTGGCAGGTAAACTTGCAGCGCCACTGGTCTGGTTGTTGCTACTGCTGTTATGAATGATGCAAGTGAAAGTTGATCAGGTATGGATGACACTGAAAAGGAATTAGAGAATAGGAATTGATGCCATACCTGGTATGGAAGCTTGGAGCACCACCATATTGATTGCCACTGCTGCTGTTATTGAAGCTGCAAACGATAATTCATCAGGCTGGCACAAGTCCTGAATGAAGTATTCAAATCAAATAGAAACTGATATGCACCTCGACTGAAAGCTTGGACCATCCCTAGTCTGGCTGCCATAAGCTCCCTGGCCACCATAGGAATCATTAGAAGATGCCCACCGCCGTGGCCCCCTGCCACCATACCCTCCACGGCCGACCATAGCTCGTAACTCTGGCGAAACATTTTGGTTCGCACCCTCCAAAATCTTCACAAGATCTGAAGCATACTTAGAATCCTGGTCACAGAAGAATGTGTATGCAATTCCAGTCGCACCAGCCCGGCCTGTCCTCCCAATTCTATGGACATAGTCCTCAACACCCGTTGGGAAATCATAGTTAACGACAACCCTGCGGCAAAAGATTTGGGAAGGATTGTCAGTGCACAACATTTAAGAAAACTACAGAATAGTAAATGTGCATTCAACCATCACCATTGTGAGCTATATACATGAAATCTTGTTTACAAATAGAGTCAAACTAGAAAGTCAAAGAAGTTGCAAAGTTAAAGTTCAAACCTGATGTCCTTCACGTCTAAGCCTCGAGCAGCCACATCAGTGGCTACAAGAATTGGGCACCTGCCGGTCCTAAATTCACTCAGCACAGAGTCCCTCTCAGCCTGTGATTTATCACCATGAATAGCAGAAGCACCATACTGCCGTGATAGGTTCCGAGACAGCTGATCACACATCCTCTTCGTGGAGCAAAATATAATCACCTTAGATCCAGGCTCCTGTTGTCTCAAGATCTGATCAAGGCGCCTCCCTTTCTCGAAAGATGTGGTAACTTCCACATGCTGCAAGGTGTAACAAACTGGTTTAAAACAATGAAGCAAAATTATACCTCAGCCTAGAAAATAGCATTTTTACCCTGCAGAGAAAATAGCATTTTTTATTACCTGGGTGATTGACTTATTTGCAACCAGCTCATCAGTGTTCCCAATGTTAACCTGGACAGGGTTAGTGAGCAAATCGGAAGCTATTTTCCTCACCTCTCTTGGCCAAGTGGCAGTGAACATAAGAGTTTGCCGTTTCGGTTGCACTTGTTTCACAATTTTTCTTATTTGTGGCTCAAACCCCATATCAAGCATGCGGTCAGCTTCATCAAGAACGAGATAAGCTACCTGACGGAGACTGACTTTTCCCATTTCTAGTATATCATTCAGTCTACCAGGAGTTGCGACAACAATGTCAGCACCACGCTCTAAATCTCTTAGCTGAGGGCCTTTTGGAGCACCACCATATAGACACTGCAAAAGAAAATTTATGAATAAGACAGTATTCTGTTACGGCTGTATCAAGTATGTAGTTTACATAAAACGGAAATTCCATTTCTTAGATACGAGTAACATTAGCATCTAGCAATGTGGATGCAATGTGGATACACAAGTGAATTAAGTGGTCTAAGAGTAGAGCAGTGTAGTGCACACAAAAAGATAGAAGGAACATACAGTAGATGAAATTCTCGATGATCTACCAAACTTGATTGCTTCATCTTGAATCTGTGTTGCCAATTCCCTGGTTGGAGACAGAACTAACACAGTTGGCCCATCCCTTGAATTGTGCCGTAGGTTCTTGACAAGTATAAACCCTGGAAGTAGATAACCCAGGGTTTTTCCAGAACCTGTCTTCGCCACAGCTACAATATCACTACCTTTTAGAGCAATCGGCCACGATTGAGCTTGGATAGGACTTGGTGCTTTGAATCCTGCTTGCTGCACCTGTAGACACGAGTAATATGTGAACAACTGAATACTATAGCTGATAAAACCTAAATATTCAAGCCCAACATACAATAGGACAAAGAGGAAAAGGTTCCCTATGACATGACATTTTAGCTATATAAGTAGAAACCAATTCAGGTGTATTGTAGCTAAAGATGAAAAAACAAAACAAAGAGCATATTTTTCAAACCGTAGCAGCCTGGAGAAGACAATGGAACATGTTGAACTCTAAATTAAATTGTTGACTTCAAATAGGGTACAAGGCAGTGCATTACTACTTGTATGCATTATGTGCACGTACCTCCCGTAGAATCTCCGAAGGGAAGCATGTGGACTGAAACGACATGAATGGCGGTGGAGCTTCACGTCCCGGGCACTAAAAGGTATGGAACAACTAAGTCACATTGCGCATAACAACAAGGAGGGATTGGGGGCATAAAAGAAGTTGAAAACATACAATAATAGTAATCTCATGCTTTTTACGGTATGCATCTACCGACATGTTTCCATTGTCAGCCTGTGGAGCTGGGTTAGTAGAAGGCACAGGTGCAGGGTTTACTCCAGCTGAAAAGCGCTGCTGAAAAAGAGGATAGCATGTTACTATTTGGGAGCAGAACAAGATATGCATCACAGTTGAAGTGGCACTCCTGTGACATTTATGGAGCAATGCAGTATAAAATATGTGACCTGTAACGTGCGAGAAATGTGTTACCTCAAAAGAAGGATCATTCCTGGCCTTGTGATCGGCAAAGGGCGCATTCTGCACGCGGTTTCCAGCAGATTCAGTGTGCCTCTGAAAACAAGAACAAACATGTCATGATACTGCATAGCCAATGAAATAGATTCCCCAGTTACAGCTATTAGTAGGCTTAACAAACTGAAATTTCCACTTGATAGTTAGTGGCATTGCTATTCTAAACCATGCTTGCTTGTGTTAATGAGACAAATACAATGCAAAGCGCATAATTTAACCCCAACATGAGATAGTAGGTCAATAAACCTAAACTTTATGCTTCCTGGCTAGTGGCATTCGGGTAGGTTGCCCAAATAACTGAAGTTTATGCTTAACAGCTAGTGACATTCGTGTTGTATACCATGCTCGTCTACATTATGAGGCAGATACAACGCAAAACAAACAAACAATGATGTAACAGTAGCGTGCAGATGATGAGAAGGTGGGAGGAAATATAACCCCACCTCCAAAATGATCGGGAGGCGAACACATTCTGCGAGCGGCATGCCGCAAGCTTGCGGCTGCTATGCGACAAACGAACGAAACGAAAAGGAAATCTCGTAGTACATTTACTTACACCCAACAATCGAGCTACAGAAGCTAAAAACCCCCAAAGGGGGAGATGATTTTGGGCGTTATACCTCGGGCGGGTCTCTGTGCCTGGCCCTCTCGTCGTGGTGGTACTGGGGCTGCTGGACGGGAGCGGGGGCCGGGGCCGGAGCGGGGGCGACGGGGGGAGGCGGGCCGGTGGGGCGGTCGTAGGTGACGGCCTTGGTCTCCGGGTTCCAGAAGTAGAGGTAGCCGGTGGTGCCGTCGATGAGGCCCCTCCAGGGCTTGGGCAGCGTCGGATCTGGCGGCGCGTAGCGCGGCGCCGCGGACGCCATTCTCCTCCCAACCCTACGCGCGGAAAGGAAAAAGGAAATCAGATCAGGGCCGGGCCGCAATGCGCGCGCGGGGCAGGCCCGGGGGAGATCGGGGACGGACGGGGGGAGCGAGGGAGGGGCGGGCGAACCCTAGCGATCGGCGGCGCGGGGGGGGGCTGCGGATTGCGGCGGCGGACGGAGGAAGGGGCGGGGGAGGGAGCCCTGGGCGTCGCGCTGTGGCTGCGCGGTCCTCTGTGGGTGAGTGGGAACCCTTTCCTTCCTCGTCGATGGGGGCCGCTGCGGCCGCGTGGTTAAGTAGGGTGGGTGCGTCCGATTGAAAAGTATTCTGAGAAAAATGGGAGCGGAGGCGTCGATGGGGCGCGGTGCGGTGCGGTGCGCCTCGCTCACACACCTGGCCTGGCCTGACCCGACCCGGCCCCGGGAGAGCCAGCGGGGAGTGGGGGGGATGCCAGGTGGCCGGCTGCGACAAGTGGTGGTGGGATCGGGAAGCTCGAAAGGTGCAAGCCCCGCGCCCGGCCCGGCCCGGGGCTCATTATCTCTTTGCTGCTTTCGGCCCAGGCACCGCCTAGCCAGCAGCTGCTGTGCTTTGCTTGTCTCAAAAAAAAAAAGGCTGCTGTGCTTTGCTAATTCCAGCGAGTGCTCTCTCGACTCTTTCTTCGCGCGCGGGGTGCTTTGGATTCCTCCCGCTGCCTGTTGGCGTCTCGCGGAAAGGCAAAAAAAATGATCTACGTGTTTGAATGAAGAGGAGAAAAGCAAAAGAGCGGAGGAAGAATACGTCTTCCATACGATCTTTGACTTAGACTAGTAGGTGTTCTTGCACGCGCTCGGCTGTTTGCGGCTCCTGCGTCGCTATTAGGTCCTTCCCAGTGTTCCATGATGGATTGGTGCTAAGGATGCCACATAAACAGAAAAATGACGTGACAAATCAATTAAAGATGAGAGAGAGTATTGTAGTGACCGCAAAAAGGACCAATGCTAAGCACGTGAACCTATGCAAAAAGGCTACCAACCAATACGTGAAGGAGTTTTCTCACTAAACAATTAAATAAAGGAGGCTTAGCTATAAAAGCTAAGCACCCATGCATTGGGGATATTAGTTGCTAAGCATTTTAATACACTTAGCACCTTATTTTAGCACCAATGCATTGGGAGAGGTCTTAAACTTCACCAAACACGTGCCATGGAGAGCCTGCCGACGAGCTCCGCTCATCGCCAAAAAGTATGTAATTGACCGACGTCTATCTGTTTCTGCCAACCACGCACTGTAGATCACCTCCCCCCTCCCTCCCCCTTTTTTTTGTACTCTCCCTATCTATCAATGAAATGATACGCACTTTTGCGTATTCGCGAAAAAACACTGTAGATCAGTGCACAAATTGGACTTGATCGACCCACAACTATTTTCTACCACGTCGGCCAACGGCTTCGGAAGCCAGGGCGATTGCAAGTCAGCGTACTTCCTCGTGTGGTATAACGGAGGCCTTCGTGTTGCACCACTACAATGTCTTCCTCTTTCTCGAGACCGGCTTCGATTTCAAAGACTGATGCATCGTGTGGTCCGATGATCGTACGATGAGATTGAATGACGCACTCGTTAGAGGAGCCGTGCCAATAACACGGTCATGTTCCTCATGTTTGATCCGCTCGTGTCATTTTTGTTGGCCATGTTGATGGCAGCCTTTACGTGGTTTGTTTCTTGAAAGAGAGCATATTGCTTGAGACATGTCTAATGGCCAAGGCCGATAAAGGGTAGGTATGGCAACGTCGACTGCTTACTATTGTTCATCTTCATCCCTGACATCGCCATGAGTGGCGTGACCAACGCCACGAAGATGACTGGTGAAGCCTCTGCCACCACCGCGACATTAACTTTTCTTACGAGTGGGTATGATATTTTCAACCCATTTTTTCTTGTTCATGTGATAAGCATACTTTCAACTACCATAGAATGATAGTGCTAACAATATAAATCTCATGCTGATAGTATGTGCTCATATGTTTAGCTATCAGCATGAGATTTATATTGTTAGCACTATCATCATTCTATGCTTGTGTGTGCTTATATGTAACATGTTTAGCTATCAGCATGAGATTTATATTGTTGTCAAATTGAAATGGAACCCGTTTACGGGTGTTCATCTTGGTGTAGGATTCAACATTGATTTTCTCCAAGGAACAATATGCGTTGCACTTAAAGATAGAAGATAGAAGCGGTAAAATTTTAGGCTGTTGGGAACACCCGAATTGAGCGGTGAACTGATGTCCTTACTGCCGAAGCACTTGCCTTGCGGTATAGGCTGACTCTTGCATAGACAATTGGATGCAATCCCTTGGTGATCCACTCGGACAACCTGGAGGTTGTCGAGGCTATTGAACAAAGTAGGGAATTATGTTGGAGTTGTTACCCTATTTTCGATGGTTTGCTATCACTTGTGGTGTGATTGAGCATTGTCCAAGAAATAGGCAAATAATTTAGCCCATGAGTTAGCTAGATTAGCAACATTCACTAGTCCTATTGCTTGGTGGATGAGTTGCTTGTCCATGATGTGCCTTGATCACCAATGAATAAACGAAGGTTTTTGAAGTAAAAAAGAAAAACATATGTGTGATAAATATGGAATAAAAATTATTTTGTTATTATATAAATATTAATCTGACGATTCATGGACAACTCACGACCTTTTTTTACAGGAAAAACTTCCAATATATTCATTAACTGTTATGGCAGTACAAAAAAATACCAGAAGTAACAAAACATTACATTCAGGTTTGTAGGCTGCCTAGCGACGACTACAATCGCTGGAGTGAGCCGATGGCGCGCCGTTGTCCTCTTCCTCACCGGTGCCGGGCAAATCTTGTCGTAGTAGTCAGTCAGCTCATGACTACTCGGATTATTCATAGGCTACTTCCATCCCGCCAATAAACCTGATGAGCTCTATCGAAAAATGCGAAGACCGACAAGAGTTTTGCTACCGGGTACACACCGATCTATGGGCAGCCCTTCGTCAGCTCTTCCAGGACAACGTGGACGCTCGCGCCAACAATCTCCACACCGAGCTTCGGAATATGGTGCAAGGTGATTCAGCAGTCGGCGTCTACTACAAACGCCTCAAGGCGATCGCGGATGAACTCCGCGAACTTGGTGATCCGATCGACGATCGGCAGCTCATCAACGTCCTCCTCATCGGCCTCAGCGAGCGGTTTGAGAATCAGGCCTCCTTCATCCCTATGATGCGTCCGCGTCCCTCCTTCGCTGAGGTTCGCTCAATGCTCCAATGGGCCGATCGTGCCCTAACTACGAAGGACTCCCGTCCTCAGGTCTTCACTACTTCTCCTCGCTCGCCTGCGTCGACGCTGTTGGAAATATGCCCTAGAGGCAATAATAAATTAGTTATTATTATATATTTCATTGTTCATGATAATCATTTATTATCCATGCTAGAATTGTATTGATAGGAAACTCAGATACATGTGTGGATACATAGACAACACCGTGTCCCTAGTAAGCCTCTAGTTGACTAGCTCGTTGATCAATAGATGGTTACGGTTTCCTAACCATGGACATTGGATGTCTTTGATAACGGGATCACATCATTAGGAGAATGATGTGATGGACAAGACCCAATCCTAAGCCTAGCACAAAGATCGTGTAGTTCGTTTGCTAAAGCTTTTCTAATGTCAAGTATCATTTCCTTAGACCATGAGATTGTGCAACTCCCGGATACCGTAGGAGTGCTTTGGGTGTGCCAAACGTCACAACGTAACTGGGTGGCTATAAAGGTACACTACAGGTATCTCCGAAAGTGTTTGTTGGGTTGACACGAATCGAGACTGGGATTTGTCACTCCGTGTAAATGGAGAGGTATCTCTGGGCCCACTCGGTAGGACATCATCATAATGTGCACAATGTGACCAAGGAGTTGATCACGGGATGATGTGTTACGGAACGAGTAAAGAGACTTGCCAGTGACGAGATTGAACAAGGTATCGGGATACCGACGATCGAATCTCGGGCAAGTACAATACCGCTGGACAAAGGGAATTGAATACGAGATTGATTGAATCCTTGGCATCGTGGTTCATCTGATGAGATCATCGTGGAACATGTGGGAGCCAACATGGGTATCCATATCCCGCTGTTGGTTATTGGCCAGAGAGTTGTCTCGGTCATGTCTGCATGGTTCCCGATGAAGGAAATATGCCCTAGAGGCAATAATAAAGTTATTATTTATTCCTTATATCATGATAAATGTTTATTATTCATGCTAGAATTGTATTAACCGGAAACATAATACATGTGTGAATACATAGACAAACAGAGTGTCACTAGTATGCCTCTACTTGACTAGCTCGTTAATCAAAGATGGTTATGTTTCCTAACCATGGACAAAGAGTTGTTATTTGATTAACGGGAACACATCATTAGATGAATGATCTGATTGACATGACCCATTCCATTAGCTTAGCACCCGATCGTTTAGTATGTTGCTATTGCTTTCTTCATGACTTATACATGTTCCTATGACTATGAGATTATGCAACTCCCGTTTGCCGGAGGAACACTTTGTGTGCTACCAAACGTCACAATGTAACTGGGTGATTATAAAGGTGCTCTACAGGTGTCTCCAAAGGTACATGTTGGGTTGGCGTATTTCGAGATTAGGATTTGTCACTCCGATTGTCGGAGAGGTATCTCTGGGCCCTCTCGGTAATGCACATCACATAAGCCTTGCAAGCATTGCAACTAATGAGTTAGTTGTGAGATGATGTATTACGGAACGAGTAAAGAGACTTGCCGGTAACGAGATTGAACTAGGTATTGAGATACCGACGATCGAATCTCGGGCAAGTAACATACCGATGACAAAGGGTACAACGTATGTTGTTATGCGGTCTGACCGATAAAAGATCTTCGTAGAATATGTAGGAGCCAATATGAGCATCCAGGTTCCGCTATTGGTTATTGACCGGAGACGTGTCTCGGTCATGTCTACATTATTCTCGAACCCGTAGGGTCCGCACGCTTAAGGTTTCGATGACAGTTATATTATGAGTTTATGTGTTTTGATGTACCGAAGTTTGTTCGAAGTCCCGGATGTGATCACGGACATGACGAGGAGTCTCGAAATGGTCGAGACATAAAGATTGATATATTGGAAGCCTATATTTGGATATCGGAAGTGTTCCGGGTGAAATCGGGATTTTACCGGAGTACCGGGAGGTTACCGGACCCCCCCGGGAGGTATATGGGCCTTAGTGGGCTTTAGTGGAAGAGAGGAGAGGTGGACAGGGCTGGGTCGCGCGCCCCTCCCCCCCTAGTCCGAATAGGACAAGGAGAGGGGGGCGGCGCCCCCCCTTCCTTCTCTCTCTCCTCTTTCCCCTCCCGAATCCTATTCCAACTAGGAAAGGGGGGGAATCCTACTCCCGGTGGGAGTAGGACTCCTCCTGGCGTGCCCTCCTCCTGGCCGGCCGCACCCCCCCCTTGATCCTTTATATACGGGGGCAGGGGGCACCCCTAGACACACAAGTTGATCCACGTGATCATATTCTTAGCCGTGTGCGGTGCCCCCTTCCACCATAGTCCTCGATAATATTGTAGCGGTGCTTAGGCGAAGCCCTGCGACGGTAGTACATCAAGATCGTCACCATGCCGTCGTGCTGACGGAACTCTTCCCCGACACTTTGCTGGATCGGAGTCCGGGGATCGTCATCGAGCTGAACGTGTGCTAGAACTCGGAGGTGCCATAGTTTCGGTGCTTGATCGGTCGGGCCGTGAAGACGTACGACTACATCAACCACGTTGTGCTAACGCTTCCGTTGTCGGTCTACAAGGGTACGTAGATCACACTCTCCCCTCTCGTTGCTATGCATCACCATGATCTTGCGTGTGCGTAGGAAATTTTTTGAAATTACTACGTTCCCCTACAGTGGCATCCGAGCCTAGGTTTTATATGTTGATGTTATATGCACGAGTAGAACACAAGTGAGTTGTGGGCGATATAAGTCATACTGCTTACCAGCATGTCATACTTTGGTTCGGCGGTATTGTTGGATGAAGCGGCCCGGACCGACATTACGCGTACGCTTACGCGAGATCGGTTCTCCCGACGTGCTTTGCACAAAGGTGGCTAGCGGGTGACAGTTTCTCCAACTTTAGTTGAACCGAGTGTGGCTACGCCCGGTCCTTGCGAAGGTTAAAACAGCACCAACTTGACAAACTATCGTTGTGGTTTTGATGCGTAGGTATGATCGGTTCTTGCTTAAGCCCGTAGCAGCCACGTAAAACTTGCAACAACAAAGTAGAGGACGTCTAACTTGTTTTTGCAGGGCATGTTGTGATGTGATATGGTCAAGACATGATGCTAAATTTTATTGTATGAGATGATCATGTTTTGTAACCGAGTTATCGGCAACTGGCAGGAGCCATATGGTTGTCGCTTTATTGTATGCAATGCAATCGCGCTGTAATGCTTTACTTTATCACTAAGCGGTAGCGATAGTCGTGGAAGCATAAGATTGGCGAGACGACAACGATGCTACGATGGAGATCAAGGTGTCGCGCCGGTGACGATGGTGATCACGACGGTGCTTCGAAGATGGAGATCACAAGCACAAGATGATGATGGCCATATCATATCACTTATATTGATTGCATGTGATGTTTATCTTTTATGCATCTTATCTTGCTTTGATTGACGGTAGCATTATAAGATGATCTCTCACTAATTATCAAGAAGTGTTCTCCCTGAGTATGCACCGTTGCGAAAGTTCTTCGTGCTGAGACACCACGTGATGATCGGGTGTGATAGGCTCTACGTTCAAATACAACGGGTGCAAAACAGTTGCACACGCGGAATACTCAGGTTATACTTGACGAGCCAAGCATATACAGATATGGCCTCGGAACACGGAGACCGAAAGGTCGAGCGTGAATCATATAGTAGATATGATCAACATAGTGATGTTCACCAATGAAACTACTCCATCTCACGTGATGATCGGACATGGTTTAGTTGATTTGAATCACGTAATCACTTAGAGGATTAGAGGGATGTCTATCTAAGTGGGAGTTCTTTAAGTAATATGATTAATTGAACCTAAATTTATCATGAACTTAGTACCTGATAGTATCTTGCTTATTTATGTTTGATTGTAGATAGATGGCCCGTGCTGTTGTTCCGTTGAATTTTAATGCGTTCCTTGAGAAAGCAAAGTTGAAAGATGATGGTAGCAATTACACGGACTGGGTCCGTAACTTGAGGATTATCCTCATTGCTGCACAGAAGAATTACGTCCTTGAAGCACCGCTGGGTGCCAGGCCTGCTGCTGGAGCAACACCAGATGTTATGAACGTCTGGCAGAGCAAAGCTGATGACTACTCGATAGTTCAGTGTGACATGCTTTATGGCTTAGAATCGGGACTTCAACGACGTTTTGAACGTCATGGAGCATATGAGATGTTCCAGGAGTTGAAGTTAATATTTCAAGCAAATGTCCGGATTGAGAGATATGAAGTCTCCAATAAGTTCTATAGCTGCAAGATGGAGGAGAACAGTTCTGTCAGTGAGCATATACTCAAAATGTCTGGGTATAATAATCACTTGATTCAATTGGGAGTTAATCTTCCAGATGATTGCGTCATTGACAGAATTCTCCAATCACTGCCACCAAGCTACAAGAGCTTCGTGATGAACTATAATATGCAAGGGATGAATAAGACTATTCCCGAGCTCTTCGCAATGCTGAAAGCTGCGGAGATAGAAATCAAGAAGGAGCATCAAGTGTTGATGGTCAACAAGACCACTAGTTTCAAGAAAAAGGGCAAAGGAAAGAAGAAGGGGAACTTAAAAAAGAACAGCAAGCAAGTTGCTACTCAAGAGAAGAAACCCAAACCTAGACCTAAGCCTGAAACTGAGTGCTTCTACTGCAAGCAGACTGGTCACTAGAAGCAGAACTGCCCCAAGTATTTGGCGGATAAGAAGGATGGCAAGGTGAACAAAGGTATATGTGATATACATGTTATTGATGTGTACCTTACTAATGCTCGCAGTAGCACCTGGGTATTTGATACTGGTTCTGTTGCTAATATTTGCAACTCGAAACAGGGACTACGGATTAAGCGAAGATTGGCTAAGGACGAAGTGACAATGCGCGTGGGAAATGGTTCCAAAGTCGATGTGATCGCAGTCGGCACGCTACCTCTACATCTACCTTCAGGATTAGTATTAGACCTAAATAATTGTTATTTGGTGCCAGCGTTAAGCATGAACATTATATCTGGATCTTGTTTGATGCGAGACGGCTATTCATTTAAATCAGAGAATAATGGTTGTTCTATTTACATGAGTAATATCTTTTATGGTCATGCACCCTTAAAGAGTGGTCTATTCTTATTAGATCTCGATAGTAGTGACACACATATTCATAGTGTTGAAGCCAAAAGATGCAGAGTTGATAATGATAGTGCAACTTATTTGTGGCACTGCCGTTTGGGTCATATCGGTATAAAGCGCATGAAGAAACTCCATACTGATGGGCTTTTGGAACCACTTGATTATGAATCACTTGGTACTTGCGAACCGTGCCTTATGGGTAAGATGACAAAAACACCGTTCTCCGGTACTATGGAGAGAGCAACAGATTTTTTGGAAATCATACATACAGATGTATGTGGTCCGATGAATGTTGAAGCTCGTGGCGGATATCGTTATTTTCTCACCTTCACAGATGACTTAAGCAGATATGGGTATATCTACTTAATGAAACACAAGTCTGAAACGTTTGAAAAGTTCAAAGAATTTCAGAGTAAAGTTGAAAATCATCGTAACAAGAAAATAAAATTCCTATGATCTGATCGTGGAGGAGAATTTTTGAGTTACGAGTTTGGTGTACATTTGAAACAATGTGGAATAGTTTCGCAACTCACGCCACCCGGAACACCACAGCGTAATGATGTGTCCGAACGTCGTAATCGTACTTTACTAGATATGGTACGATCTATGATGTCTCTTACTAATTTACCGCTATCGTTTTGGGGATACGCTCTAGAGATGGTCGCATTCACGTTAAATAGGGCACCATCAAAATCCGTTGAGACGACGCCTTATGAACTGTGGTTTGGCAAGAAACCAAAGTTGTCGTTTCTGAAAGTTTGGGGCTGCGATTCTTATGTGAAAAAGCTTCAACCTAATAAGCTCGAACCCAAATCGGAGAAATGTGTCTTCATAGGATATCCAAAGGAAACTATTGGATACACCTTCTATCACAGATCCGAAGGCAAGACTTTTGTTGCTAAATTCGGAAACTTTCTGGAGAAGGAGTTTCTCTCGAAAGAAGTGAGTGGGAGGAAAGTAGAACTTGATGAGGTAACTGTACCTACTCCCTTATTGGGAAGTAGTACATCACAGAAACCTGTTTCTGTGACACCTACACCAATTAGTGAGGAAGATAATGATAATGATCATGAAACTTCAGAACAAGATACTACTGAACCTCGTAGATCAACCAGAGTGAGATCCGCGCCAGAGTGGTACGGTAATCCTGTTCTGGAAGTCATGCTACTAGATCATGATGAACCTACGAACTATGAAGAAGCGATGGTGAGCCCAGATTCCGCAAAATGGCTTGAAGCCATGAAATCTGAGATGGGATCCATGTATGAGAACAAAGTATGGACTTTGGTTGACTTGCCCAATGATCGGGAAGCAATTGAGAATAAATGGATCTTCAAGAAGAAGACTGACGCTGACGGTAATATTACTGTCTACAAAGCTCGACTTGTCGCAAAAGGTTTTCGGCAAGTTCAAGGGATTGACTACGATGAGACCTTCTCACCCGTAGCGATGCTTAAGTCTGTCCGAATCATGTTAGCAATTGCCGCATTTCATGATTATGAAAGTTGGTAGATGGATGTCAAAACTGCATTCCTGAATGGATTTCTGGAAGAAGAGTTGTATATGATGCAACCAGAAGGTTTTGTCGATCCAAAGGGAGCTAACAAAGTGTGCAAGCTCCAGCGATCCATTTATGGACTGGTGCAAGCCTCTCGGAGTTGGAATAAACGCTTTGATAGTGTGATCAAAGCATTTGGTTTTATACAGACTTTTGGAGAAGCCTGTATTTACAAGAAAGTGAGTGGGAGCTCTGTAGCATTTCTGATATTATATGTGGATGACATATTACTAATTGGAAATGATATAGAATTTCTGGATAGCATAAAGGGATACTTGAATAAGAGTTTTTCAATGAAAGACCTCGGTGAAGCTGCTTACATATTAGGCATTAAGATCTATAGAGATAGATCAAGACGCTTAATTGGACTTTCACAAAGCACATACCTTGACAAAGTTTTGAAGAAGTTCAAAATGGATCAAGCAAAGAAAGGGTTCTTGCCTGTGTTACAAGGTGTGAAGTTGAGTCAGACTCAATGCCTGACCACTGCAGAAGATAGAGAGAAAATGAAAGATGTTCCCTATGCTTCAGCCATAGGCTCTATCATGTATGCAATGCTGTGTACCAGACCTGATGTGTGCCTTGCTATAAGTCTAGCAGGGAGGTACCAAAGTAATCCAGGAGTGGATCACTGGACAACGGTCAAGAACATCCTGAAATACCTGAAAAGGACTAAGGATATGTTTCTCATTTATGGAGGTGACAAAGAGCTAATCGTAAATGGTTACGTTGATGCGAGCTTTGACACTAATCCGGACAATTCTAAATCGCAAACCGGATACGTGTTTACATTAAACGATGGAGCTGTCAGTTGGTGCAGTTCTAAACAAAGCGTCGTGGCGGGATCTACATGTGAAGCGGAATACATAGCTGCTTCGGAAGCAGCAAATGAAGGAGTCTGGATGAAGGAGTTCATATCCGATCTAGGTGTCATACCTAGTGCATCGGGTCCAATGAAAATCTTTTGTGACAATACTGGTGCAATTGCCTTGGCAAAGGAATCCAGATTTCACAAGAGAACCAAGCACATCAAGAGACGCTTCAATTCCATCCGGGATCTAGTCCAGGTGGGAGACATAGAGATTTGCAAGATACATACGGATTTGAATGTAGCAGACCCGTTGACTAAGCCTCTTCCACGAGCAAAACATGATCAGCACCAAGGCTCCATGGGTGTTAGAATCATCACTGTATAATCAAGATTATTGACTCTAGTGCAAGTGGGAGACTGAAGGAAATATGCCCTAGAGGCAATAATAAAGTTATTATTTATTTCCTTATATCATGATAAATGTTTATTATTCATGCTAGAATTGTATTAACCGGAAACATAATACATGTGTGAATACATAGACAAACAGAGTGTCACTAGTATGCCTCTACTTGACTAGCTCGTTAATCAAAGATGGCTATGTTTCCTAACCATGGACAAAGAGTTTTTATTTGATTAACGGGATCACATCATTAGATGAATGATCTGATTGACATGACCCATTCCATTAGCTTAGCACCCGATCGTTTAGTATGTTGCTATTGCTTTCTTCATGACTTATACATGTTCCTATGACTATGAGATTATGCAACTCCCGTTTGCCGGAGGAACACTTTGTGTGCTACCAAACGTCACAACGTAACTGGGTGATTATAAAGGTGCTCTATAGGTGTCTCCAAAGGTACATGTTGGGTTGGCGTATTTTGAGATTAGGATTTGTCACTCCGATTGTCGGAGAGGTATCTCTGGGCCCTCTTGGTAATGCACATCACATAAGCCTTGCAAGCATTGCAACTAATGAGTTAGTTGTGAGATGATGTATTACGGAACGAGTAAAGAGACTTGCCGGTAACGAGATTGAACTAGGTATTGAGATACCGACGATCGAATCTCGGGCAAGTAACATACCGATGACAAAGGGAACAACGTATGTTGTTATGCGGTCTGACCGATAAAAGATCTTCGTAGAATATGTAGGAGCCAATATGAGCATCCAGGTTCCGCTATTGGTTATTTGTCGGAGACGTGTCTCGGTCATGTCTACATTGTTCTCGAACCCGTAGGGTCCGCATGCTTAAGGTTTCGATGACAGTTATATTATGAGTTTATGCGTTTTGATGTACCGAAGTTTGTTCGGAGTCCCGAATGTGATCACGGACATGATGAGGAGTCTCGAAATGGTCAAGACATAAAGATTGATATATTGGAAGCCTATATTTGGATATCGGAAGTGTTCCGGGTGAAATCGGGATTTTACCGGAGTACCGGGAGGTTACCGGAACCCCCCGGGAGGTATATGGGCCTTAGTGGGCTTTAGTGGAAGAGAGGAGAGGTGGCCAGGGCTGGGCCGCGCGCCCCTCCCCCCCTAGTCCGAATAGGACAAGGAGAGGGGGCGGCGCCCCCCCTTCCTTCTCTCTCTCCTCTTCCCACTCCTGAATCCTATTCCAACTAGGAAAGGGGGGAATCCTACTCCCGGTGGGAGTAGGACTCCTCCTGGCGCGCCCTCCTCCTGGCCGGCCGCACCCCCCCCTTGATCCTTTATATACGGGGGCAGGGGGCACCCCTAGACACACAAGTTGATCCACGTGATCATATTCTTAGCCGTGTGCGGTGCCCCCTTCCACCATAGTCCTCGATAATATTGTAGCGGTGCTTAGGCGAAGCCCTGCGATGGTAGTACATCAAGATCGTCACCATGCCATCGTGCTGACGGAACTCTTCCCCGACACTTTGCTGGATCGGAGTCCGGGGATCATCATCGAGCTGAACGTGTGCTAGAACTCGGAGGTGCCATAGTTTCGGTGCTTGATCGGTCGGGCCGTGAAGACGTACGACTACATCAACCACGTTGTGCTAACGCTTCCATTGTCGGTCTACAAGGGTACGTAGATCACACTCTCCCCTCTCGTTGCTATGCATCACCATGATCTTGCGTGTGCGTAGGAATTTTTTTGAAATTACTACGTTCCCCTACACCCGAACCCGTAGGGTCTACACACTTAAGGTTCGATGACGCTAGGGTTATTAGGAAGACTTGTATGTGATTACCGAATGTTGTTTGGAGTCCCGGATGAGATCCCGGACGTCACGAGGAGTTCCGGAATGGTCCGGAGGTAAAGATTTATATATGGAAAGTTGTTGTTCGGGTTCCGGGAAAAGTTCGGTTTTTTCCGGTATTGTACCGGGAAGCTTACGGAAGGTTCCGGAGGATTCCGGAGGGGTCCGGAGGTCCGGAAAAAGTTCCACCACGTCCAATACAGCAGCATGGGCTGTAGGGGGCGCCCTAACCTTAATGGGCCAAGGGCACCAGCCCCCCCAAGGCCCATGCGCATGGGAGAGGGGAAACCCTAAGGGGGAGGGCCTCCACTTGGCTTGGGAGGCACTCCTCCCCCCTTGGCCGCCGCCCCCAACCCTAGATGGGACCTAGGGGGCCGGCCCCCCTCTCCCCCCACCTATAAATAGTGGAGGGGTGGGAGGGAGGCCACACCCTTGAACCTGGCGCAGCCCTCCCTCCTCCTCCTCCTCCATGGTGCTTGGCGAAGCCCTGGCGGAGAATCACAAGCTCCTCCACCACCACGCCGTCGTGCTGTTGGACTTCTTCCTCAACCTCTCCCTCCTCCTTGCTGGATCAAGGCGTGGGAGACGTCTCCGTTCCGTACGTGTGTTGAACGCGGAGGTGCCGTCCGTTCGGCGCTAGGATCATCGGTGATTTGGATCACGACGAGTACGACTCCATCAACCCCGTTCACTTGAACGCTTCCGCTTAGCGATCTACAAGGGTATGTAGATGCACTCTCCTTCCCCTCGTTGCTAGATTACTCCATATATTGATCTTGGTGATGCGTAGAAAATTTTAAATTTCTGCTACGATCCCCAACAGTGGCATCATGAGCTAGGTCTATGCGTAGTTTCTATGCACGAGTAGAACACAAAGCAGTTGTGGGTGTCGATATTGTCAATTTACTTGCCATTACTAGTATTATCTTGATTCGGCGGCATCGTGGGATGAAGCGGCCCAGACCGACCTTACACGTACGCTTACGTGAGACTGGTTCCACCGACTGACATGCACTAGTTGCATAAGGTGGCTAGCGGGTGTCTGCCTCTCCCACTTTAGTCGGATCGGATTCGATGAAAAGGGTCCTTATGAAGGGTAAATAGAAATTGGCATATCACGTTGTGGTTTTCGCGTAGGTAAGAAACATTCTTGCTCGAAACCTATAGCAGCCACGTAAAAACTTGCAACAACAATTAGAGGACGTCTAGCTTGTTTTTGCAGCATATGCCTTGTGATGTGATATGGCCAAAAGGATGTGATGAATGATATATGTGATGTATGAGATTGATCATGTTCTTGTAATAGGAATCACGACTTGCATGTCGATGAGTATGACAACCGGCAGGAGCCATAGGAGCTGTCTTAATTTATTTATGACCTGCGTGTCAACATAAACGTCATGTAATTACTTTACTTTATTGCTAAAGCGTTAGCCATAGTAGTAGAAGTAATAGATGACGAGACAACTTCAAGAAGACATGATGATGGAGATCATGATGATGGAGATCATGGTGTCATGCCGGTGACAACGATGATCATGGAGCCCCGAAGATGGAGATCAAAAGGAGCAAAATGATATTGGCCATATCATGTCACTATTTGATTGCATGTGATGTTTATCATGTTTTACATCTTATTTACTTAGAACGACGGTAGCTTAAATAAGATGTTCCCTCACAATAATTTCAAGAAAGTGTTCCCCCTAACTGTGCACCGTTGTGAAGGTTCGTTGTTTCGAAGCACCACGTGATGATCGGGTGTGATAGATTCTAACGTTCGAATACAACGGGTGTTGACGAGCCTAGCATGTACAGACATGGCCTCGGGACACATGCGAAACACTTAGGTTGACTTGACGAGCCTAGCATGTACATACATGGCCTCGGAACACGGAAGACTGAAAGGTCGAACATGAGTCGTATAGAAGATACGTTCAACATGAGATGTTCACCGTTGATGACTAGTCCGTCTCACGTGATGATCGGACACGGCCTAGTCGATTCGGATCATGTTTCACTTAGATGACTAGAGGGATGTCTATCTGAGTGGGAGTTCATTAAATAATTCGATTAGATGAACTCAATTATCATGAACATAGTCTAAATTGTCTTTGCAAATATGTTGTAGATGAATAGCTCATGTTGTAGCTCCCTATTTCAATACGTTCCTAGAGAAAGATTAAGTTGAAAGATATTGTAAGCAATGATGCGGACTGAGTCCATAGTCCGAGGAGTGTCCTCACTGCTACACAGAAGGCTTACGTCTTTGATGCACCGCTCGATGTGCAAACCCCTACAATGTCGTCTGTGGATGTTGTGAACACCTGACAGACACATCTTGATGACTACTTGATAGTTTAGTGCACCATACTTTACGGCTTAGAATCGGGATTCCAATGACGTTTTGAACGCCATAGAACATATGAGATGTTCCAAGAGCTAAAATTGGGATTTCAGGCTCATGCCTGTGTTGAGAGGTGTGAGACCTCTGGCAAGTTCTTTTGCCAACAAGATGGAGGAGAATAGCTCAGCTAGTGAGCATGTGCTCAGAATGTCTGGGTGCTACAATCACTTAAATCAAGTGGGAGTTAAACTTACAGATAATATAGTGATTGATAGAGTTCTCTAGCCACTATCACTAAGCTACTAGATCTTCGTGATGAACTATGACATGCGAGGGATGGAGTTGATCTCGGAGCTTTTCGCGGTGCTTAAGACCGCAAAAGGTAGAAATCAAGAAGGAGCGTCAAGTGTTGATGGTTTGACAAGACCACTGGTTTCAAGAAGGGCAAGGGCTAGATGGGAAACTTCATGGATGGCAAACCAGTTGCCGCTCCAGTGAAGGAACCCAAGGTTGAACCCAAACCCGAGACTAAGTGCTTCTATTGTAAGGGGAACGGTCACTGGTAGCGGAATTACCCCAAATGCATGGTAGATAAGAAGGCTGGCAACTTCAACAAAGTATATACGTGTTATTAATGTGTACCTCACTAGTACTCCTGGTAGCACCTGGGTATTGGATACCGGTTCAGTTGCTATTATTGGTGACTTGAAGCAAACGCTATGGACTAAACGGAGACTGGCTAAGGGCGAGGTGACGATGTGTGTTGGAAGTATTTCCAAAGTTGATAAGATCACCATCGCACGCTCCATCTGCCTTCGGGATTAGTATTGAACCTAGATAAATGTTATCAGGTGTCTACGTTGAGCATGAATATGATTAGATCATGTTCATTGCAATATGGTTATTCATTTAAATTAGAGAATAATGGTTATTCTGTCTACATGAATAATACCTTTCATGGTCATGCACCCTATGTGAATGGTTCATTGAATCTCGGTCGTGGTAATACACATGTTCACACCAAAAGATGTAGAGTTAATAATGATAGTACCACTTTCTCATGGCACTGCCGCTTAGGTCATATTGGCGTAAGATGCATGAAGAAACTCCATGTCGATGGATGTTTGGAGTCACTTGATTTTGAATCGCTTGACACATGCGAGCCATGCCTCATGGGCAGGATGACTAAGACCCCGCTTTCAGGTACAATGAAACGGGCAAGTGACTTGTTGGAAATCATACATGCTGATGCGTGTGATCCAATGAGAAATTGAAGCGTGCGGTGGATATCTCTATTTTCTCATCTTCACTGACAATTTGAGTAGATATAGGTATATTTACTTAATGAAGCACAAGTCTGAAACGTTTGAAAAGTTCAAGCGATTTCAGAGTGAAGTTAAGAATCACCATAACAAGAAGATCAAATTCCTACTATCTGATCAATGAGAATATCCGAGTTATGAGTTTGGCAAACACTTAAGACATTGTGGAATTGTTTCACAGTTGAAGCCACTTGGAACACCACTGGGTTATGGTGTGTCCGGACGTCGTAATCGAACCTTATGAGATATGGTGCGATCTATGATGTCTCTTACTGATCTACCATTTTCATTTTGAGGTTATGCGTTAGAGACAGCTACATTCACTTTAGATAGGACACCATCTAAGTCCGTTGAGACGACGTCGTATGAACATTGGTTTGGCAAGAAACCAAAGTTGTCGTTTCTTAATGTTTGGGGCTGCGATGCTTAAGGCTTCAGCCGGAGAAGCTCGAACCCAAAGCGGACAAACACATCTTCATAGGATACCCAAAGGTGACAGTAGGGTATACCTTCTATCTCAGATCCGAGGGCAAATTGTTTGTCACTAAGAACGGGTCCTTTCTCGAGAAGGAGTTTCTCTCGAAAGAATTGAGTGGGAGGAAGATAGAACTTGATGAGGTTGTCGAACCTTTACTTCAACCAGAGAGTGATGCAACACAGAAAGATGTTTTTTGTGGCGCCTACATCTGTTGAATAGGAAGTTAATGATAGTGATCATGAAGCTTCGGATCAAGTTGCTATCGAACATCGTAGGTCGACAAGGATATGTACTACTCCTGAGTGGTACGGTAATCCTGTCTTAGATATCATGTTGTTAGACAACAATGAACCTACGAGCTATGGGAAAGCGATGGTGGGCCCGTATTCCGACAAATGGTTAGAAGCCATGAAATCCGAGATAGGATCCATATATCAGAACAAAGTATGGACTTTGGTGGACTTGCCCGATGATCGGCAAGCCATTGAGATAAATGGATCTTTAAGAAGAAGACGGACGTGGGCGGTAATGTTACCGTCTATGAAGCTCGACTTGTGGGAAAGAGTCTTTTCACAAGTTCAAGGAGTTGACTACGATGAGAATTTCTCACCCGTAGTGATGCTTAAGTCCGTCGGAATCATGTTAGCATTAGCTGTATTTTTCGATTATGAAATCTAACAGATGGATGTCAAAAACAAGTTTTCTTACCAGTTTTCGTAAGAAAGAGTTGTATGTGATACAATCAAAGGTTTTGTCGATCCTAAGGATGCTAAAAGGTGTGCTGGCTCCAGCGATCCTTCTATGGACTAGAGCAAGCATCTCGGAGTCAGAATACATGCTTTGATGGAGTGATCAAAGCTTTTAGGTTTATACAATGTTTGCTAGAAACTTGTATTTACAAGAAAGTGAGTGGGAGCACTACAACATTTCTGATAAGTATATGTGGATGACATATTGTTGATTCGAAATGATGTAGAATTTTTGGAAAGCATAAACGGTTGTTTGAAGAGTGTTTTTCAAAGGAAGACCTGGATAAAGCTGCTTACATATTGGGCATTAAGATCTATAGAGATAGGTCAAAATGCCTGATGATACTTTCAAAGAACGCACACCTTGACATGTTTTTGAAGGAGTTCAAAATAGATCAGTGAAAGAAGGGGTTCTTACCTGAGTTGTAAGGTGTGAAGTTGAGTAAGACTCAAAGCTTGACCACGACAGAAGAAAGAAGAAGGACGAAGGTCGTCCCCTATGCTCTTGTCATAGGCTCTATACGATATGCCATGCTAAAGTACTGCACCTAATGTGTGCCTTGCCACATGTCTGGCAAGAGGGTACAAAGGTGATCTAGGAGTGGATCACCAGATAACAGTCAAAATTGTCCTTAGAGGAATAAGGAAATGTTTCTCGGTTATGGAGGTGATAAAGAGTTCGACGTAAAGAGTTACGTCGATGCAAGCTTAACACCTATCCGGATAGCTCTAAGTAGAGATACCGGATACGTATAATGGAGCAACAATTTGGAATAGCTCCAAGTGGAACGTGGCAGCAGCATCTACGATATAAAGTTTTGCGAAATACATAGGGATCTGAATATGGCAAGACCCGTTGACTACAACCTCTCTCACAAGCATAACATGATCAAACCCAGAACTCATTGAGTATTAATCACATAGTGATGTGAACTAGATTAGTGACTCTAGTAAACTCTTTGGACGTTGGTCACATGGCGATGTGACCTGTGAGTGTTAATCACATGGCGATGTGAACTAGATTATTGACTCTAGTGCAAGTGGGAGACTGTTGGAAATATGCCCTAGAGGCAATAATAAATTAATTATTATTATATATTTCATTGTTCATGATAATCGTTTATTATCCATGCTAGAATTGTATTGATAGGAAACTCAGATACATGTGTGGATACATAGACAACACTGTGTCCCTAGTAAGCCTCTAGTTGACTAGCTCGTTGATCAGTAGATGGTTACGGTTTCCTAACCATGGACATTGGATGTCGTTGATAACGGGATCACATCATTAGGAGAATGATGTGATGGACAAGACCCAATCCTAAGCCTAGCACAAAGATCGTGTAGTTCGTTTGCTAAAGCTTTTCTAATGTCAAGTATCATTTCCTTAGACCATGAGATTGTGCAACTCCCGGATACCGTAGGAGTGCTTTGGGTG
Source organism: Triticum urartu (assembly GCF_056163025.1). Taxonomy (NCBI): domain Eukaryota; kingdom Viridiplantae; phylum Streptophyta; class Magnoliopsida; order Poales; family Poaceae; genus Triticum; species Triticum urartu. The sequence continues at coordinate 104,645,634 of NC_141875.1, read as the reverse complement.
TGCCAAACGTCACAACGTAATTGGGTGGCTATAAAGGTACACTACAGGTATCTCCGAAAGTGTTTGTTGGGTTGGCACGAATCGAGACTGGGATTTGTCACTCCGTGTAAACGGAGAGGTATCTCTGGGCCCACTCGGTAGGACATCATCATAATGTGCACAATGTGACCAAGGAGTTGATCACGGGATGATGTGTTACGGAACGAGTAAAGAGACTTGCCGGTAATGAGATTGAACAAGGTATCGGGATACCAACGATCGAATCTCGGGCAAGTACAATACCGCTGGACAAAGGGAATTGAATACGGGATTGATTGAATCCTCGACATCGTGGTTCATCCGGTGAGATCATCGTGGAACATGTGGGAGCCAACATGGGTATCCAGATCCCGCTGTTGGTTATTGGCCAGAGAGTTGTCTCGGTCATGTCTGCATGGTTCCCGAACCCGTAGGGTCTACACACTTAAGGTTTGATGATGCTAGGGTTATTAGGAAGACTTGTATGTGATTACCGAATGTTGTTCGGAGTCCCGAATGAGATCCCAGACGTCACGAGGAGTTCCGGAATGGTCCGGAGGTAAAGATTTATATATGGAAAGTTGTTGTTCGGTTTCGGGAAAAGTTCGGTTTTTTCCGGTATTGTACCGGGAAGCTTACGGAAGGTTCCGGAGGATTCCGGAGGGGTCCGGAGGTCCGGAAAAAGTTCCAACACGTCCAATACAGCAGGATGGGCTGTAGGGGGGCGCCCTAATCTTAATGGGCCAAGGGCACCAGCCCCCCCAAGGCCCATGCGCATGGGAGAGGGGAAACCCTAAGGGGGAGGGCCTCCACTTGGCTTGGGAGGCACTCCTCCCCCCCTTGGCCGCCGCCCCCAACCCTAGATGGGATCTAGGGGGCCGGCCCCCCTCTCCCCCACCTATAAATAGTGGAGGGGTGGGAGGGCGGCCACACCCTTGAACCTGGCGCAGCCCTCCCTCCTCCTACCTTCTCCTCCTCCTCCATGGTGCTTGGCGAAGCCCTGGCGGAGAATCACAAGCTCCTCCACCACCACGCCGTCGTGCTGTTGGACTTCTTCCTCAACCTCTCCCTCCTCCTTGCTGGATCAAGGCATGGGAGACGTCTCCGTTCCGTACGTGTGTTGAACGCGGAGGTGCCGTCCGTTCGGCGCTAGGATCATCGGTGATTTGGATCACGACGAGTACGACTCCATCAACCCCGTTCACTTGAACGCTTCCGCTTAGCGATCTACAAGGGTATGTAGATGCACTCTCCTTCCCCTCGTTGCTAGATTACTCCATAGATTGATCTTGGTGATGCGTAGAAAATTTTAAATTTCTGCTACGATCCCCAACAGACGCCGCCACCGCCACCTTGAAAGTGCAACTATCCCTGGGTGGTTTTGGTAATTCCTAATAACATATAGCTCATTGAGCTAATGCTATTTCAAGATAAATATTTCAGGAAAGCTCAATGATTGGCATGGAATGGATTAGAAAGTGGACCCCTCAAAATGCTAAGGACAAAAGATTGGCTCAAGCTCAAAGCACAAGACTCTACATTTTACTTTTAGTGATCCAAGATCACATTGAGTCCATAGGAAAAGCCAATACTATTAAAAGGGGATGAGGTGTTGCTTAATGAGTTACTTGCTCAAAATGCTTAGTGATATGCTCCAAAAACCCTCAACTATTTTCTCATATCCACATATGTCCCAAACGAAAAGTCAAACTCGGCCCCACCGAAATCTTCTATCCGGCGCCACCGAGTTCACTTGACATAGCCACTTCCTGAAACCCTAGTCACTTCGGTCTCACCGAGATGGGATTGCAAACTCTCTGTTTCCCTTCGTAACGTTTCGGTCTAACCGAGATGAGCGATCGGTCCCACCGAGATTGCAATGCAAACTCTATGTTTCCCTTTCGTAATGTTTCGGTCTAACCGAGATGAGCGAATCAGTCCCACCGAGTTTGCCTGACCAACTCTCTGTTTGACTATTACCAAAATCGGTCCCACCGAGTTTGTGTAATCGGTTTCACCGAGGTTACGTTATGCCCTAACCCTAATGGAATCGGTCCCAGCGAGTTGACATGTTGGTCCCACCGAAATGCCTAACTGTCACATTATGAACCAAATCGGTCTGACCAAGTTTTACGATTCAGTCCCACCGAGTTTGGTGATTTGTGTGTAACAGTTAGATTTTGTGTGGAGGCTATATATACCCCTCCACCCACTCTTAATTCATGAAGAGAGCCATCAGAATATGCCTACACTTCCAACATACATTTTCTGAGAGAGAACCACCTACGCTTGTGTTGAGGTCAAGATATTCCATTCCAACCACAAAAATCTTGATCTCTAGCCTTCCCAAGTTGCTTTCCACTCAAATCATCTTTCTACCAAATCCAATCCTATGAGAGAGAGTTGAGTGTTGGGGAGACTATCATTTGAAGCACAAGAGTAAGGAGTTCATCATCAACACACCATCTATTACCTTTTGGAGAGTGGGGTCTCCTAGATTGGTTAGGTGTCACTTGGGAGCATCCGTCAAGATTGTGGAGTTGAACCAAGGAGTTTGTACGGGCAAGGAGATCGCCTACTTCGTGAAGATCTACCCTAGTGAGGCAAGTCATTCGTGGGCGATGGCCATGGTGGGATAGACAAGGTTGCTTCTTCGTGGACCCTTCGTGGGTGGAGCCCTCCGTGGACTCACGCAACCGTTACCCTTCGTGGGTTGCAGTCTCCATCAACATGGATGTACGATAGCACCACCTATCGGAACCACGCCAAAAATCTCCGTGTCTACATTGCGTTTTCTCCCTCTAAACTCCTCCATTTACCTTCGTATGCAATTGTTTTACATTCCGCTGCTATACTCTTAGAATTGCATGTGTAGGTTGATTACTTGAATTGTGCTAAGTTGCTAAAATCTGCCAAGACTTAAAATTGGGAAAAGGCTTGATTTTTATTTGGTAAAGTAGTCTAATCACCCCCCTCTAGACATACTTTCGATCCTACAAGTGGTATTAGAGCTTTGGTCTCCATTTGCTTTGATTTCCATAGCTTTTGGTGATCATAGCCTTGGTTTCACAACCTAGGAGAGTATGGCGTCTAGTGAGGGAAATTACCACCGTAGAGGTCCTTACTTTGATGATACAAATTTTGCTAGTTGGAAGCATAAGATGAAAATGCATATTCTTGGACATAACCCTGCCATTTGGGCTATTGTGTGTATTGGCTTGTGTCGATGTCAAAACCGGCGGATCTCGGGTAGGGGGTCCCGAACTGTGCGTCTAAGGCGGATGGTAACAGGAGGAAGGGGACACGATGTTTTACCTAGGTTCGGGCCCTCTTGATGGAGGTAAAACCCTACGTCCTGCTTGATTTATTCTTGATAATATGAGTAGTACAAGAGTTGATCTACCACGAGATCGGAGAGGCTAAACCCTAGAAGCTAGCCTATGGTATGTTTGTATGTTGTCCTACGGACTAGAACCCTTCGGTTTATATAGACACCGGAGGGGGCTAGGGTTACACAAGATCGGTTACAAAGGAGGAGATATACATATCCGTATTGCCTAGCTTGCCTTCCACGCCAAGTAGAGTCCCATTCGGACACGGGACGAAGTCTTCAATCTCGTATCTTCATAGTCCATCAGTCCGGCCAAAGGATATAATCCGGCTGTCCGGATACCCCCTAATCCAGGACTCCCTCAGTAGCCCCTGAACCAGGCTTCAATGAGGATGAGTCCGGCACGCAATGTTGTCTTCGGCATTACAAGGCGGGTTCCTCCTCCGAATACACCACGGAAGAGTTTGAATACAAGGATAGTGTCTGACCCTGCAAAATAAGTTCCACATACCATCATAGAGAGAATAATATTTCCACAAATCCAATCTGCTGACATGTTTTGGCAGCATGACATCAAGCCATGACCCGGTAATTATTTGAACCGTTTTTCTTTAACCAGCCCCGCACATAACGCGAGGCGGTTTCTTGACACGTCTTGTCAAAGCAGAGATCGTGTTCCCTTTATCATGGGATTCTAATCAATACAAGCGTGGGTAACCCAACCGTGCCTGTTGGTATGACTCCTAGATTTTAGGTAAGTCTAGAACGACCACGAGGAGGACGCCTGATATTCATCCCCTTTATAAAGGGACAAGGCTTTTTCTTTTTTCCCTCTTGTGCTCAATCGAATCCTTCCCCCGCCTCGAGTTCTAGCACCCAAAGCCCAGGTCAGGTGCTTCGGACCTTCAATCATGTCTGGATCCAGCCTTCAAGGCCGATGGATGCCTTCCTCTGTCACGGAGGAGGACATCAAGAAGTTGAGGGAGGCCAGATATCTGACCGCCGAAACTTCGCATAGGCTGCCCGCCCGAGGGCAGGTCGTCCCCACTCCCAAACCCAACGAGAGCATTGTGTTCGTCTCCCACTTCCTCCGAGGACTAGGCCTCGCTCTGGATCCCTTTGTTAGGGGTCTCATGTTCTATTACGGGCTGGATTTTCACGATCTGGTCCCGGATTCCCTTCTTCACATCTCGTCATTTATTGTCGTGTGTGAGGCCTTCCTCCGCATTACCCCTCACTTCGGCCTGTGGCTCAAGACCTTCAATGTGAAGCCGAAGATGGTCGAGGGGCAGTACGCAGCCTGCGGAGGTGCTCTAATAAGCAAAATTGTTGACGCTCCATGGCCAAAGGGTTCCTTTCCAGAGGTGTCCGGATTGTGGCAACGAGAGTGGTTTTATGTCACAGCTCCCCGAAGTGCCAAGTGGGTAGCTGCCCCCACCTTTCGCTCAGGCCCTCCACCACAACTGATGTCATGGATTAGCAGGGGGCTGAGATGGGGTCCAGCCAAGGACGTGCCAATACTGTAGAGCCGTATCCGAGATCTCTTCGAGGGAGATTTCAGTCTGGTTATTGTAATGCAAGTTATGCTGGTTCGTCGAGTCCAGCCTTGCAAACGCCGGCCCCTCCGCATGTGGGAATTCAACCCGGAAGGACCATGCACTATTCAGAATTTCCTCGGCATGACGCACGAGGAGATGTACAAATCATTCTTCGGACCCCAAATAGAGTGTCCGGACACTACCGAGGACGTGGGCCTGAGTTGCAACCGCCCCGCTCCCCAAGTAAGTAATCCCATGGCCGAACACACTGTCCTTTTATTTATCATGACATCATTTTGAAGAATCGCTCTTTGACCAGGACTGGATAACAAAGGCGAAGATGATCCGGTGTTCGGCCCCCCTTCCTGAAGGCTTGGACAATCCAGTGCTGGAAAAGATGCTCGAGCCGACACCTTGTCTAGTGCCCTCAAAGGAAGATGAAGGGGGGAATAAAGAGGGCGAAAGCGGGCCTCCAACGCTACATATTCCAATCGAGGGAATGAGCGCCTCCGCGAGGGAGGATAACCAAGGGGAAGAATCTGACATTCTCTCTCCCCGGGGAAGGAAGAGGTCTACCTCTGAAGATTCGAAAACTAAGGTTTCCAAACGGGAGAAGAAATCTCCGCCAGAGGGACCTACCTCGGAGGGTACTCTTGCCGCACAATGTCTGCGCGGGGATCAGCCCTCTGCCGAGCTGTAAGTAAACGGGTATTCAATAACGAAAATATCTTGCTCTATTTTTAAGGAAAATAATCGAAGCATTTATCTTGCAGTTCGGATCTTAGCCCTTCTCAGCTGAGCTCGTCTTCGGGGGATCTTCTTCCGGAGATGATGGAGAGCGAAACGCCTCCCCCTGCCACACCGCCTTATGAAGCGGGCGACCCTGAGGTGTCGTCGCGGAGGGCTTCTCCCGATCCGGCAAGGCCAGAAGGTAATCCTATGGCCACCCGAAGTTCTCAATATCCGGCTCTCAAAGAGAGCAATCAAAAGAGTCCGACACCGTCTGGTGTGTGTTCGGACGTACGGAGGGATCTACTGGAGAAAGCGGCTATCTCAGAAGAGCACCGCACATTGATGGGTATGGTGATTGAAAGGATTTCGTCCGCCGAAAGCGGGTTGCATGAAGCCTTTTATGAGTCTACTGACGGGTTTTGAGGTACGTGAAATGATGTACATTTTTTAAAGTACGGGACGTTTTTAGATGTGCCCTGTGTAGATAGTAGCCCCCGAGACTCTGGTTGTCGTCGAAAACAGCGGCAAACAGAGGATCATAGTCCTAGGTAATAACCAGACTGCCTTTATGTGCAGGTAGTGGAGGCTCTGGTGGCTAGCCGGACTCATGGGTATGCCGAACTAAAGCGGCAGCTGGATGCGGTAGATGCCGACATCGTGCTTGTCAACAAGCGGCTTGATGAGGCGCAGGGTCAGTGATTTTTCTGGCGATTGTCACATAATAAGAGCGGCCTAATGCCATTATCTTTAATATGTTTGTGACAGCAGATGGAGTGGCCACCGTGGAGACCCTTCGGGCGGAGCTTGCTCGAGCCAAGGAGCAAGCAAGGAGAAGCAACGCGGCCGCTTTACAGGCGGCCGAAGAGTTAAGGGCCGAACAGGCCGCACATTGCGAGAGCAAAGAAAAATTGCCAAGATGGTCGTGGAGTTAAAAGATGCTGCTGACCGTTACTGGCTTCTTGAAGAGGAAAACCGGGCGAAAGCGACGGATCTAGAGAAGGCCCGGGTGGCTGCCAAGGAAGCCTGCTCCAAAATTAGAGCGACGAAGGAGGAGCTACATCAAGCTGCAGATATCGTGTCTGGGAAGCCCTTCTTGTTGCGGACTAAGTTCGGAGATCCGAAGTATGCTCCTCTGGACCGGCTATGGAGTTCTGCGGATGCGTACATGGATTTGGCTGCCAGCGCTGCTGATGCCGCCGAGTACTTCAAGGATCAAAAAGGTCCCTAAGTGGAGAAGCTGTTCTGGTCACAGTTTCACGCTCCAGTCCGTCCGCTGCTGCTGAATGAGCAATTGACCGGTTGGGCCGAGCTCCATAGATTATCCGGACTGGCCATGAGGTCCGTTGTGGATCATTTGTGGCCACGAGGGCCAAGGCCGAATAGCTACTTTAGCTTAGTGCAACAATTCCTTGGCGCTGTGCCACGCATCGATGCTGTAAAGAGGTCTGCGTGCATAGAAGGCTCGCGGATGGCCCTTGCCCGTGTCAAAACATACTGGGCGGAGATGGATGCCACCACTGTTGCGGCACAGGGTTCGGCCATAGGCCGAGTGGCTGCCGAGCACTACTTTGAAGAAGTTCTTGAAGGCGCTCGTTCGATAGAGGCTCAGTGCTCGAAGAATATTATGTTTGAGTGACATGTATTCCCATTGTAAAAACAATGTTTTATTGAATTTATTAAGGCTGTATTTATACTTTTGCCCGAAAGTACTATGATGCCTCCTGTGCGGCCGTTTATGTATATATGTATATAACCTGAAAGATTGCAGTCGTTGGCTTCAGCCCCCACGCATATAATGCGGGGGTGTTTGCAGAAGACGCATGTTCACACTTGATCCAATGTCTTGGTCCATTAAGGAGGTGATAGCGCAGCGAACTAGGCAATTGGACTATAATGCTTTAACACTTTCACTTAGCCAGAGGAGTTTGACAGTGGGGCTACTATATAGCCCTTGGTGGCTCCGCACTCATCTGAATTCGGGGTGCGTATATGCCTGGCCGGGAAACGGCCCTTCGTTAAAGCGGAGGAATCCCGAAGATTCTGCTAGGTCATCAAGTGGTTGACCAGTCTCAAGCTATATCATGACAGTCAGTTTTAGGCTTTCTCTACTGAGGTGCTCGTCCGGATGAACCAGGGCACAATCACAGTAGTTCTCCTAGTGCCGCCTTAGCCGATAGAGCGGAACGTAAGGCGGCAAAACATAGGAGCCGGGCAAACCCAACATTTGACCAAAGACATGATTCGGAGCTGATGCATATAAGGCCAAACTCGCGACGCCGAACACTCCCTAAGGTATTCGGTCTTTATGGTGGAAACTGGGCTTAAGCAGTGCCCTTTGTAATAAGCCCCTGGTGTCCAGGTACGTGCAATATTCTGACGTGGCCACATGCCAATACGTCAGCATCCTTCTCAATTGTACTGAGAATCCGGGGGATGTGTATCAACAAGAGACAGTAAAAAAGGTTTACGCAGGGTCTTAATCTAAAAAGAATCCTTGGAACGGGTCCCTGCTGCACGTCTGCGCCTGTGTCTCCATTGTGCCGTATCCTGGACGGGTGTAGCACGATGGTCATCTGTAAAAGAGAGGAACTTAGTTGAAAAGTTGCCGTGCAAAAGGTAAGTTATACTAAATAAACAATATATAGTTCAAAATGAGTAAAGTTGAGCCTGATTGCCACTTGTGCGCGCATGTTGAGCCCCTTTTATTGTAATAGGGGTATAGCCATCAAACCTGTATCAGTTACATATAGCTGCACCAGACTCGTCCAACCGTGTCCGTGGTCTTAACGACCTGTCAGATGCTTTAGTTGGTGAGGCCGTTTAGTGTGCGGCTGCCAAGGCAGCCGCACGGTCTTCCGCGCGCAAGGAGCGCTCAATATTTGCATTTACTGTAATAATGCCACGTGGACCGGGCATTTTAAGCATGAGGGAAGCATAATGCGGTATTGCGTTAAAGCGAGCAAAAGCTTCGCGTCCGAGTAGTGCTTGATAGCCACTTTGGAACGGAGCAATGTGGAAGGTTAAATTTTCGCTGCAGAAGTTATCGGGGAAGCCGAATATAACCTCTAGTAGTAGGGAGCCCGTGCAATGGGATTCTGGGCCTGGCGTTACTCCTTTAAAGGTAGTATTGCTATGGCTAATTTTTGTTGGGTCTATCCCCATTTTGCAGACTGTGTCCTGATATATCAGGTTTAAACTACTGCCGCCGTCCACCAGGACTCGTGTGAAGTGGTATCCGTCAATTATCGGGTCTAACACCAAGGCAGTCCATCCTGCACGCCGGATACTTGCCAAGTAATCCCGATGGTCGAAGGTGATCGGTTGGGACGACCAGTGGCAGAACTCCGCTGTGATAGGCCTTGGGACATGTGTGTCTAGGAGTGCCGCTTTGTTTCTCCCCTTTGTCACGTGTAACACGTTTACTGTTTTAACTTCTGGTGGGAATTTCTTTTGTTCCCCAGTGATTTGCTTGCGAGGCTCGTCCTTGTCTTCGCTTGGTGTATCCTGCCCCTTGTGTTCGGCGTTGAGCTTGCCGGACTGCTTGAAGACCCAACATTCTCTATGGGTATGATTTGCAGGTTTATCGGGGGTGCTGTGGATCTGACATATTTTGTCCAAAATCTTGTTTAGGCTGGACAGTTCATCTCTGTTGCCTTTGGAGGGCAGCTTTTGCTGACCTGGCAGAGAGCTTCTGAATCTGGCGTTTACCGCCATGCTCTTCGGGTTGTCTTCTTTATTCTGGCGCTTGTTTTTACCACGTCGTGGTTTCCCGTTTTCGTCCCTGACTTCGGATGTACTTGGGTCGTTGGTGCTGCACCGGGCTAACCAGCTGTCCTCGCCCGCGCAAAAGCGGGTCATGAGGCTTGTTAATGCTGCCATTGTTCTCGGCTTTTCTTGGCCGAGGTGTCTGGCGAGCCATTCGTCTCGAACGCTGTGCTTGAAAGCTGCTAAGGCTTCGGCGTCCGGACAGTCGACTATTTAGTTCTTTTTAGTGAGGAACCTGTTTCAAAGCTTTCGGCATGACTCTCTGGGCTGTTGAGTTATATGACTTAAATCGTCTGCATCCGGTGGTCGGACATAGGTCCCTTGAAAAATTGCCCGAAAAGCGTCTTCAAGCTCTTCCCAGCTTCCAATGGAGTTTTCGGGGAGGCTTTTAAGACAGTGCCGAGCTGGCCCTTTGAGCTTGAGGGGTAAGTACTTGATGGCGTGGAGATCGTCTCCTCGAGCCATGTGGATATGGAGGATGTAGTCCTCAATCCAGACCCCAGGGTCTGTCGTTCCGTCCTATGCCTCTATGTTTACGGGTTTGAATCCCTCTGGAAATTCATGGTCCAGCACCTCATAAGTGAAACATAGGGGTGTGCGGCACCCCTGTATTTGGGTGTGCCGTGGTGTTCGAATGTTTGTTGTGTTGCATTGCATACTAGAGCGCGCTTGCGTGGCCCGTAGATGGATCTGGTTGCGCCGTCCTTTTGATGCGAGCCCTCACGCGGATCACGTACTGGCTTATGTGCGGCGTCATTTGCCGCTCTATGTTGGCCACGAGGTCGTCTATCCGACCGGATGACCATTTTGTTTTTCAATTGCGGGGGATCTAAGGCCTCCTCATCGAATTCAGGTAGCAACTTTTGCTTCGGGTAGCTCTTGGTGTGGCGATTACCGCCGTACTTCGCTGCAGTGTTGAGTACTTCACTCCATCTGATTCTGAGTGTGTCTTGTGCAGCCCTGAGCCTTTGCTTCTGCTTTTTCAGACTCCTCGTAGTGGCAACAAGCCTTTGATGGGCATTCTGTTGCTCCGGGCGCCTGTCCGGTGTGATCTCGTCCAGACTGTTATTTCCGACGGAGTCGGGTTGTTTGGTTTGATTCTCCGTGTTGCCGTGGTCAGGCTAGGGGTGGGTGTTCGGTTACACCGAACCGTTCGGTTCGGTGCTTCGGTCGCTGGGAATATTCGGTTCTAGGAAATCAAGCACCGATCGGTCAATGGTAATTAGGCTAACCGAGGCTTTGGTCCACCGTTAGAATCGGTTCGGTGTCGGTTGGACCGAACACACCCAAAAAAGCCCATGGGCTGGGGCGCTGCAGCGCTACCCAATGGGCTGGTCGGCTGAAAAAGGAGCTTCCTCTTTTTTCATTTTTCTAGCGACAGAGACATGTTCCGGCTGGGAAAGAACAAGCAAACAACGGCGTGTTTCTTCAGAGTAGTTTTCTGTGCGTCGGACCCTGCTGCTGCATCGTTTGTCCCCATGGTCTCCTCTGTCGTTGAAGACATCTAGAATACAACGCAAATGTCAATTACCAACGATTCAGAGAGGAAAACTAATCAAAGCACATGTAACCATTGAACTGAACAGTACGCTAATCAAATCACCATTGAACTGAACATGTACGCTGTACACATGTTGGGTGAGGAATTCCGCTGCTGGGTTACCGTGCTTGCAGTAGCCGGCCGCCCTTGTTCTTCCACAGTTCCGCTACCAATTTCCGCCGGACGGCGCCGTCACCTATGGCTAGGGTTCAGAGCTGCGGACGGGGATGGGGAAACTGATGCAATCCCTATTATATATAGGGATTTCGGCAGGGAACAGATCGAGCGAGACTTGCGGTCTTCGGAGAGGAAGGTATCATCCACGCCGCATTTTTTGAGACAAGATTTGGGAGGCGGCTAGGACGCATCCCTTCCGCGCTTCGTTGATTTTGGAGGAGGCACAGGCGGGGGGCGGCGATCAGTTTCAGCGCGTTGAGGGGCTTCGGTTGCTCGGTTAGTTCGGTTGACAGAGGGCCACAACCGAAATCACCAAACAAAGTTTGGTTTTCCACCAACGCTAACCGAGCATGGTAGCGAGAATTTCGGTGTCGGTCAGTTCAGCTTCGGTGCAGGTTAATACGGTTCGGTTGATCGGTTCTCGGTTTATATGCCCACCCCTAGGTCGGGCGATGGTTCACCCTGCTCTAACGTTGGGTCTATATGATTGTTGTTTCTGCCGAGGCGGGATTTGGAGCGGCGCTTACGCCGCCGCTTTGACTGCTTCTCGAGGGAACAACCCTTCGCCGCGTCCTTCCGTTCCTCGTCGTCGTTTTCTTTGGGTGTGTCCACCATGTATACATCATATGATGAAGTGGGCGTCCAGTGCCCTGTGGGCAGTGGTTCCTGTTCGTCTCCTGCATCGTCGTCCATACTGTCGATGTCTTCGGAGTCGAAGTCGAGCATGTCGGTCAAATCATCGACAGTGGCTACTAAGTGCGTGGTGGGTGGGCGGAGAATTTCTTCGTCATCCGCGTCCCAATCCTGCCGAACATAGTTCGGCCAGGACTCTCCTGACAGGGAGAGAGACCTTAATGAGCTCAGTATGTGGCTGAAGGGCGAGTGCTGAAAGACATCCGCGGAGGTGAACTCCATGATCGGCGCCCAGTTGGATCCGATAGGCACGGGCGCAGGCGGTTCGGAGTCCGTGGCCGGGGAAGAATCCGATAGTTCGGCGTCACGGCTCCCGTGAAGGGTAAGGTCGATATTCGGCTCGATCGCCGCTGAGAATACGACCTCCGTGGTGGGGTCTATCCACCCGTCCACAGATGGCGCAATTGGCTCCGAATTGAGGGTCGGAGCGGTCGCCGGTGCGGTCTCCTGAACACTGTCCGATGGTAGAGCTAAATCATGCTCATCGTGACCGTGCGGCGCACTCGGCAGGGGGTTGAATCCGTTGAAGATCAAGTCTCCGCGGATGTCGGCCGTGTAGTTTAAGCTTCCAAACCTGACCTGGTGGCCAGGGGCGTAACTCTCGATCTGCTCCAGATGGCCAAGCGAGTTGGCCCGCAGTGCGAAGCCGCCGAATACAAAGATATGTCCGGGGAGAAAAGTCTCACCCTGGACCGCATCGCTATCGATGATCGAAGGAGCCATCAAGCCTAACGGTGACGACACAGAGGAACTCTCAATGAAAGCACCAATGTCAGTGTCAAAACCGGCGGATCTCGGGTAGGGGGTCCCGAACTGTGCGTCTAAGGCGGATGGTAACAGGAGGCAGGGGACACGATGTTTTACCCAGGTTCGGGCCCTCTTGATGGAGGTAAAACCCTATGTCCTGCTTGATTTATTCTTGATAATATGAGTAGTACAAGAGTTGATCTACCATGAGATCGGAGAGGCTAAACCCTAGAAGCTAGCCTATGGTATGATTGTATGTTGTCCTATGAACTAAAACCCTCCGGTTTATATAGACACCGGAAGGGGCTAGGGTTACACAAGGTCGGTTACAAAGGAGGAGATATACATATCCGTATTGCCTACCTTGCCTTCCACGCCAAGTAGAGTCCCATCCGGACACGGAACGAAGTCTTCAATCTCGTATCTCCATAGTCCATCAGTCCGGCCAAAGTATATAATCCGGCTGTCCGGATACCCCCTAATCCAGGACTCCCTCAGCTTGCAAGGTGAATTCTTTGATGGGAGAGAACCGAACCGTGAAGCTAGCGCAGAAGAGTTGAAGATGCTGCAATACAATGCTCAAGCTTGTGATATTCTCTTCAATGGATTGTGCCCCAGAGAATTCAACAAAATTAGTCGTCTTGAGAATGCAAATGAAATTTGGGATACTTTGATTGATATGCACGAAGGTACCGACTCCGTCAAGGAATCCAAATTGGATGTGCTTCAAAGTCAACTTGACAAGTTCAAAATGAAGGATGGTGAAGATGTCGCTGAAATGTACTCTAGGCTTGCTCTCATCACAAATGAGATTGCCGGCTTAGGAATTGAAGGGACGACCGATAGATTCATCATCAAGAAGATCCTAAGAGCCTTGGATGGAAAATATGATACCGTGTGCACATTGATCCAAATGATGCCCAATTACAAAGATCTCAAGCCAACGGAAGTCATTGGAAGAATTGTTGCTCATGAGATGTCACTCAAGGATAAGGAAGAGCTTCACAACAAGTCAAGTGATGCTTACAAAGCCTCATGTGATACTCCCACATCATCAAGTGAGAAATAAACCTTCAACGAAGAATTGAGCCTAATTGTGAAGAACTTCAACAAGTTTTACAAGAGTAGAAGTAAGGAAAGAAGTTCCAAGTCAAGGTCCTACAATGACAAAAGATCTTCCAGTCGTGAGCGCAATTGCTACAATTGTGGAAGACCCGGACACTATTCTAATGAGTGTACGACTCCCTACAAAAGAAGAGAAGATTCTCCTAAAAGAAGAAGTAGAAGAGAAGAATCACCACCAAGAGAGAGAAGAAGTAGAGATGACCGTTATGAACGAAGAACATCACGGAGAAGCGAGGATTCGGGAAGGAAGGACAAGTCATCAAAGAGCTACACAAAATGAAGACATCAAGATCATGTTGGTGAATGGGTATCCGGCTCCGACTCCAATGATCACTCCGAGAGAAGTTATCACTCCGACTCTGAATATACTCAAGATGAAGGTGTTGCCGGTCTAGCACTTGTGTCAACCAACTCCTACGACATATTTGACTCACCAAATGAAGGGATTGGAAGATGCTTCATGGCAAAAGGACCAAAGGTATCACACCCCGAGTATGTTGATTTCAATAGTGATGAAGATGATTTGCTAGGTGATGATGATTTACTTGTTGACAACTCTAGTTATGAAAACTATGATGAACTTGCTATTAATCATGCTAATCAAGATAAAACGAATGACAATGATAAGAAGGAGATTGAGTGTCTAACTAAAGAACTAAACACTCTTAAGTTAGCTCATGAAACTACCTTGGAAGATCATCGAGAACTTTTAAAGACTCATGAGAAGCTACGTTTTGAAAAGCTCAACCTTGAGCAAGAGCATGAGTTCTTAAAAGCAATCAATGATGATCTTCGCAAGAAAAGTTCTTCTTACATTGCCAAGCGATTACTCTTGTCTACTTACATGCCACAAGTTAAATCTAACAACAAGAACAAGAAAGATTCCTCTTCTAGTAGTAACAACAATCATGCGAAATCCAATGTTGTTGCCTCTAGTAGTTCTCTTGATTCCACTAATGATTCTCTTAGACAAGTTACACTTGAGCAAGAAAATAGCTTATTGAAGGGAATTATAGAGAAAGGTGTTTACAAGAGCCTTGCCGGAAGTAAGCAATTTGAGGAAATTGTGCGCAAGCAAGGAAGACATCGGAAGAATCAAGGTGTTGGTTTTGAACGAAAGTTCAATGCCAATGGAGTTGAGTGGGAAGAAGATCAATACCCCAAAATGAAGTTTGTTCCTCAACAAGAGAAGTATGATCCTACCTCTTTCCAAGGAACACAAGCTCAAGATGATCTTCCACCACAAGACCACAAGCTAAAAGGCAAGGACAAGCTTCAAGAGGAAATTGATGCATTTGAAGAAGCACCTAAGGCCTTGGTCAAGTGGGTTCCCAAGACTACATCAAGTTCCACTTCATCAAGTATGACTACAACTCCAAGGATTCCCATCAAGATGGTGTGGATCCCTAAGAAGAAGAACTAGAGAGTTCTTGAGGGTGACTCCGCCAACATACTTCACTCTTATCATCTTGGAAAGGACAAGTGCAAAACAACTTCCATATCTTGCACTAGTTCAAGGAGTCACAAACCCTCTTATTGGTAAGACAAGGGACAAGGTAACTTAATGCTTTCATGGACATCATACTATGTGACCATCACTCTATGTCTATGGATATCCTTGTTTGTTCCTTGTGGGACTAACCCGTGTAGGTATTGAAAGTGCAACTCACTCCAAAGGATTGCTCCGAATGATCTACATCAACATTGAGCATCTACATCTTCAACACCTACATGAAGTCATCATCGACAAAACCCAAGGTTAGTTCATCCCTCTAAGGGGGATATCACATCTAGGGGGAGCTTTACTCTAATCAATTGAGCTAAAGCAACTCTAATGATGCGAGCACAACAATGCTTTATGTAAAAGTGGCAACCCCAATTGCGCTTAAACGATGAGTATGACCTATGATCAAATGTTCTCATTTGACTCCTAAGTCAATATACTCATATATAGATGACCTAATCATCGCCAAATTGTTTGATAGATGCTAGAGTGATTGTGCATGCTTTGTCACATATTTCATTTGCCATTTTATTGTGTGAGCATGTTGGATGCATATTTCACTCATTCGAGGACATCCATTTGTTGATTTGATTGTTTGGCCTTTTCTCTTTTGCCAAATGGATGGACAAGAATGCCTAAGAACTCCCTCTAGCTATCTATGCTTTTCTCATCTCAAACTCTATTAATGCTACATCACAAAGTTTGATCAAGTCAGATTCGAACCACTCTGTGTGAGGAGCACTTGGAGTCTGCGATTCGTCATAGACTTAAACTTCCAAAACCTCTTTGTGCATTTCGCTATGACCGAGTCATCCATTTCAGTCACATCGAGATCACTAAGTTGATCTAGGTTTTGAATCTTAGTGCAACCGATTTGAACTTTTCGGTCACACCGAGTTGCAGTAACCGCTTGTGATTCTGCATCTCGGTGCCACCGAGTTGTTTCACTTGGTCACACCGACAGGGTCGGGATATATAAACCCATGGGTGAGATTTTGGAAATTTCTTCGAAACCTCTCAGCCCGCGCATATCCTGCTATGTTGCCTCGGGTCTCAGGATCGTCCTCTTGTCGCCAGCGACCTCCCGCCACTGGTTTCCATCACCGTCAATGGATTTCTGCCCCTCCGTTGCCGCCATAGCGAACTTCGCCGAATTAGGGTACGAGTTCGATCCTTTGTGCTAATCTTTTAACTCCGATTCTTAGCACATTACTTTGCCATGATCATGACCACGTATGCAATCAATCTATCCACTGAAAACATCCTTTAGATTAGATTGGATTTGAAAATTTAGGGTTAGGTCTCCGCCGAACTCATCTCGGACCGACCGAATTGTAGAAATCGGTCTCACCGATTTGGCTTAGGCCACTGCAGTTGCACTTTCGGTCTGACCGAAAACTGCAAATCAGTGTGACCGAGTTCGATTCTTTGTGAAACCCTAGCAGTCTCGGTGCCACCGAACTGTGACTCGGTCTGACCGAGTTCACTAGTTTAGGTTCCAAAAGCTGCTTCGGTATCATCGAGTTTACAAATCGATAGCTCCGAAATGCTTTATGTGAAGAACTAAAACTAAGTTTTTAAGTCATCTTTTTGCAAAAACTCTGCACTTCGTGATGCTCATCCACTCTACCTCATCTATATCTATTCATAGGGTCTGCTGTCAGTAAGTTTGCAGAGATGTCTGACAAGAGCGACAGCCAGAACAAGTCAGAGGAACAGGTGCAATTGAGTGAGGGCACTAGTCCCTCTAGCACTTCTGATGATGGCAACAGGAGCATGTTAGAAATATGCCCTAGAGGCAATAATAAAATGGTTATTATTGTATTTCCTTGTTCATGATAATTGTCTATTGTTCATGCTATAATTGTATTAACCGTAAACCGTAATACATGTGTGAATACATAGACCACAACATGTCCCTAGTAAGCCTCTAGTTGACTAGCTCGTTGATCAATAGATGGTCATGGTTTCCTGACCATGGACATTGGATGTCATTGATAACGGGATCACATCATTAGGAGAATGATGTGATGGACAAGACCCAATCCTAAGCCTAGCACAAGATCGTATAGTTCGTCTGCTAAAGCTTTTCTAATGTCAAGTATCATTTCCTTAGACCATGAGATTGTGCAATTCCCGGATACCGTAGGAATGCTTTGGGTGTACCAAACGCCACAACGTAACTGGGTGGCTATAAAGGTGCACTACAGGTATCTCCGAAAGTGTCTGTTGGGTTGGCACGAATCGAGACTGGGATTTGTCACTCCGTGTAAACAGAGAGGTATCTCTGGGCCCACTCGATAGGACATCATCATAATGTGCACAATGTGACCAAGGAGTTGATCACGGGATGATTTGTTACGGAACAAGTAAAGAGACTTGCCGGTAACGAGATTGAACAAGGTATCGGGATACCGACGATCGAATCTCGGGCAAGTACTATACCGGTAGACAAAGGGAATTGTATACGGGATTGACTGAATCCTTGACATCGTGGTTCATCCGATGAGATCATCATGGAACATGTGGGAGCCAACATGGGTATCCATATCCCGCTGTTGGTTATTGACCAGAGAGATGTCTCGGTCATGTCTGCATTATTCCCGAGCCCGTAGGGTCTACACACTTAAGGTTCGATGACGCTAGGGTTATAGGGAAAGTATGTACGCAGTTACCGAATGTTGTTCGGAGTCCCGGATGAGATCCCGGACGTCATGAGGAGTTCCGGAATGGTCCGGAGGTGAAGATTGATATATTGGACGAAGGGTTTTGGAGTCCGGAAGTGTTCCGGAGGTACTGGGTGATGACCAGCATGACCGAAAGGTGTTTCGGGAGCCCCGACAAGTGTTGGGGGGCTTCATGGGCCAAGGGAAGGGGGAAAACCAGCCCACTAAGGGGATGTGCGCCCCCTCACCTATTCCCACGTGACCAGGGGGTTTAGGGCGCCCCATCTAGGGTTCCCACCTCCTGGCTTGGGGGCCAAGTCACCCAAGGGGGAGATCCCATCTACCCTGGCCGCTGCCCCCCCTAGGGGAAACCCTAGGGCGCCTCCCCTTGCCCTTGCCCCTATATATAGTGGAGGATTTGGAGCTGCACAACACACGAGTCTCTCTCTCCCAAGGCGCAGCCCTACCTCTCTCCCTCCTCGTCTCTCGTAGTGCTTGGCGAAGCCCTGCAGGAGTACCGCGCTCCTCCACCACCACCACACCGTCGTGCTACTGCTGGATGGAGTCTTCCCCAACCTCTCCCTCTCTCCTTGCTGGATCAAGGCGCGGGAGACGTAACCGGGCTATACGTGTGTTGAACGCGGAGGTGCCATTGTTCGGCGCTTAGATCAGAATCGACCGCGATCTGAATGGCTGCGTGTACGACTCCACCAACCGCGTTCTTGCAACGCTTCCGCTTAGCGATCTTCAAGGGTATGAAGATGCACTCCCTCTCCCTCGTTGCTAGATTACTCCATAGATTGATCTTGGTGATGCGTAGAGAATTTTAAATTTCTGCTACGATCCCCAACAGTGGCATCATGAGCTAGATCTATGCGTAGATTCTATGCACGAGTAGAACACAAAGTAGTTGTGGGCGATGATTTGTTCAATTTGCTTGCCGTTACTAGTCTTATCTTGATTCGGCGGCATTGTGGTATGAAGCGGCCCGGAACGACCCTACACGTACACTTACGTGAGACAGGTACCACCGACTGACATGCACTTGATGCATAAGGTGGCTGGCGGGTGTCTGTCTCTCCCACTTTAGTCGGATCAGATTCGATGAAAAGGGTCCTTATGAAGGGTAAATAGAAATTGGCATATCACCGTTGTGGTTTTGCGTAGGTAAGAAACGTTCTTGCTAGAAACCCATAGCAGCCACGTAAAACATGCAACAACAATTAGAGGACGTCTAACTTGTTTTTGCAGGGTATGCTATGCGATGTGATATGGCCAAAAGGATGTGATGAATGCTATATGTGATGTATGAGATTGATCATGTTCTTGTAATAGGAATCACGACTTGCATGTCGATGAGTATGACAACCGGCAGGAGCCATAGGAGTTGTCTTAATTTATTTATGACATGCGTGTCAATGAAAACGCCATGTAATTACTTTACTTTATTGCTAACCGTTAGCCATAGTAGTAGAAGTAATAGTTGGCGAGGCAACTTCATGAAGACACGATGATGGAGATCATGATGATGGAGATCATGGTGTCATGCCGGTGACGATGGTGTTCATGCCGCGCCTCGAAGATGGAGATCAAAGGCGCAAGATGATATTAGCCATATCATGTCACTTTATGATTTGCATGTGATGTTTGTCATGTTTTTACATCTTATTTGCTTAGAATGACGATAGCATAAATAAGATGATCCCTCATTAAAATATCAAGAATTGTGTTCCCCCTAACTGTGCACCGTTGCTAAGGTCTATTGTTCCGAAGCACCACGTGATGATCGGGTGTGATAGGTTCTAATGTTCGCATACAACGGGTGTAAGCCAGATTTACACACGCAATACACTTAGGTTAACTTGACGAGCCTAGCATGTACAGACATGGCCTCGGAACACGGAAGACCGAAAGGTCGAACATGAGTCGTATAGTGGATACGATCAACTTGAAGATGTTCACCGATGATGACTAGTCCATCTCACGTGATGATCGGACACGGCCTAGTTGACTCGGATCATGTATCACTTAGATGACTACAGGGATGTCTATCTAAGTGTGAGTTCATTAAATAATTTGATTAGATGAACTTAATTATCATGAACATAGTCAAAAGGTCTTTGCAAATTATGTCGTAGCTCACGCTTTGGTTCTACTGTTTTAGATATGTTCCTAGAGAAAATTCAGTTGAGAGTTGACAGTAGCAATTATGCGGACTGGGTCCGTGAACTGAGGATTGTCCTCAGTGCTGCGCAGAAGGGTTATGTCCTTAATGCACCGCTCGGTGTGTTGAACCTCGAGCATTGTCTGTAGATGTTGGGAAACATCTGACATACACGTTTTGATGACTACGTGATAGTTCAGTGCGTAATGCTAACAATTTAGAATTATGGCACCAATGACGTTTTTGAAATGTCGCAGAACATATGAGATGTTCCAAAGACTGAAATTGGGATTTCAGACTAGTGCCCACGTCAAGAGGTATGAGACCTCTGACAAGTTTCTTAAGCCTGCAAACTAAGGGAGAAAAACTCAATCGTTGAGCATATGCTCAGCTTGTCTGAGTACTGAAATCACTTGAATCGAGTGGGAGTTAATCTTCCAGATGAGATAGTGATGGTTCTCCATAGTCACTGCCACCAAGCTATTGGAGCTTCGTGATGAACTATAACATATCAGGGATAGACATGATGATCCTTGAGCAACTCGCGATGTTTGACACCGTGAAAGTAGAAATCAAGTAGGAGCATCAATTGTTGATGGTTAAACCACTAGTTTCAAGAAGGGCAAGGGAAAGAAGGGATACTTCATGAGACGGCAAATCAGTTGCTGCTCTAGTGAAGAAACCCAAGGTTGAACCAAACCCGAGACTAAGTGCTTCTATAATGAGGGGAACGGTCACTGAAGCAGAACTACCCTAGATACTTGGTAGATGAGAAGGCTGGCAAGGTTGACAGAAGTATTTTGGATATACGTCATATTATTGTGTACTTTACTAGTACTCCTAGTAGCACCAGGGTAATAAATACCGGTTCAGTTGCTAAGCGTTAGTAACTCGAAATAAAAGGCTGCGAAGACTAGCTAAAGGTGAGATGACGATATGTGTTGGAAGTGTTTCCAAGGTTGATGTGATCAAACATCGCACACTCCCTCTACCATCGGGATTGGTGTTAAACCGAAATAATTGTTATTTGGTGTTTGCGTTGAGCATAGACATGATTGGATTATGTTTATCGCCACACAGTTATTAATTTAAGGAGAATAATGGTTAGTCTGTTTATTTGAATAATACCTTCAATGGTCTTGCACCTAAAATGAATGTTTTACTGAATCTCGATCGTAGTGATACACATGTTCATGCCAAAAGATATAAGATAGTAATGATAGTACCACGTACTTGTGGCACTGCCATTTGAGTCATGTTGGTATAAAACGCATGAAGAAGCTCCATGTTGATGGATCTTTGGACTCACTCGTTTTTGAAAAGATTGAGACATGCAAACCATGTCTATTGGTAGATATGCATGAAGAAACTCCATGCAGATGGATCATTTGGACTCACTTGATTTTGAATCACTTGAGACATGCAAATCATACCACATGGGCAAGATGACTGAAAGGCCTCATTTTCAGTAAGATGGAACAAGAAAGCAACTTGTTGGAAGTAATACATTTTGATGTGTGCAGTCCAATGAGTGCCGATGCACATACTGGATATCGTTATGTTCTTACTTCACAGATGATTTGAGTAGATGCTGAGTATATTTACTTGATGAAACACAAGTCTGAATTATTGAAAGGTTTAAGTAATTTCAGAGTGAAGTTGAAGATCGTCGTGACAAGATGATAAAATGTCTATGATATGATCATAGAGATGAATATCTGAGTTACGAGTTTGGCACACAATTAAGACATTTTGGAAATTTTTTCACAACTAATACCGCCTGGACCACCATAGTGTGATGGTGTGTCTGAACTGCACCCTATTGGATATGGTGCATACCATGATGTCTCTTATCGAATTACCACTATCGTTTATGGGTTAGGCATTAGAGACAACCACACTCACTTTAAATAGGGCACCACACAATTCCATTGAGACGACACCGTATGAACTATGGTTTAGAGAAACCTAAGCTGTCGTTTCTTAAAAGTTTGGGGTTGCGATGCTTATGTGAAAAAGTTTCAGGCTGATAAGCTCGAACCCAAAGCGGATAAATGCATCTTCATAGAATACCCAAAAATAGTTGGGTATACCTCCTATTTTAGATCCTGAAGCAAAAGTGATTGTTTCTAGAAACGGGTCCTTTCTCGAGGAAAAGTTTCTCTCGAAAGAATTGAGTGGGAGGATGGTGGAGACTTGATGAGGTTATTGAACCGTCACTTCAACTAGTGTGTAGCAGGGCACAGGAAGTTGTTCCTGTGGCACCTACACCAACTGAAGTGGAAGCTTATGATAGTGATCATGAAACTTCGGATCAAGTCACTACCAAACCTCATAGGTCGACAAGGATGCATACTACTTCAGAGTGGTACGTAATCCTGTCTTGGAAGTCATGTTGCTAGACAACAATGAACCTACGAGCTATGGAGAAGTGATGGTGGGCCCAGATTCCGAAGAATGGCTCGAGGCCATAAAATCCGAGAGAGGATCCATGTATAAAAGAAAGTATAGACTTTGAAAGATCCACTTGATGGTCATAAGGCTGTTGGGTGCAGATGGATTTTAAAAGGAAGACAGGCAATGATGGTAAGTGTCACCATTAAGAAAGCTCGACTTGTCGTTAAGATGTTTCCCGACAAGTTCAAGGAGTTGACTACGATGAGACTTTCTCACTCATAGCGATGCTAAGAGTTTGTTGGAATTATGTTAGCAGTTACTGCATTATTTATGAAATCTTGCAGATAGGATGCAAAAAACATTGTTTCCTCGACATTTTTCTTGAGGAAAGGTTGTATGTGATACAACCAGAAGGTTTTGTCAATCCTGAAAGATGCTGACAAGTATGCAAAGCTCCAGCAATCCTTCTAAGGACTGGAGTAAGCATCTCAGAGTTGGAATGTACGCTTTGATGAGATGATCAAAGATTTTGGGTTTATACAAAGTTTATGAGAAACTTGTATTTCTAAAGAAGTGAGTGGGAGCACTATAGAATTTTTGATGAGTATATGTTGTTAACATATTGTTGATCAGAAATGATGTAGAATTTCTGGAAAGCATGCAGGGATTTGAAAAGTGTTTTTCAATGGAAAATCTGGATTGAGCTACTTGAACATTGAGCATCAAGATCTATAAGGATAGATCAAAAACGCTTAATAGTACTTTCGAATGAATACATACCGTGACAAGATTTTGAAGGAGTTCAAAATAGATCAGCAAAGAAGGAGTTCTTAGTTGTGTTACAAGGTGTGAATATTGAGTAAGACTCAAGACCTGACCACGGCAGAAGAGAGAGAAAGGACGAAGGTCGTCCCCTATGCTTTAGACGTAGGCTCTACAGTATGCTATGCTGTGTACCGCACCTGAAGTGTGCCTTGCCATGAGTCAGTCAAGGGGTACAAGAGTGATCCAGGAATGGATCACACGACATCGGTCGAACTTATCCTTAGTAACTAGTGGACTAAGGAATTTTCTCGATTATGGAGGTGGTAAAAGAGTTCACCGTAAAGGGTTATGTCGATGCAAACTTTGACACTAATCCGGATGACTCCGAGTAGTAAACTGGATTTGTATAGTAGAACAGTTATTTGGAATAGCTCCAAGTAGCGCGTGGTAGCTGCATCTACAAGATGACATAGAGATTTGTAAAGCACACATGGATCTGAAAGGTTCAGACTCATTGACTAATAAACCTCTCTCACAAGCAAGATATGAACAAACCCCATGGGTGTTGGATTCATTGCAATCACATAGTGATGTGAACTAGATTATTGACTCTAGTGCAAGTGGGAGACTGTTGGAAATATGCCCTAGAGGCAATAATAAAATGGTTATTATTGTATTTCCTTGTTCATGATAATTGTCTATTGTTCATGCTATAATTGTATTAACCGGAAACCTTAATACATGTGTGAATACATAGACCACAACATGTCCCTAGTAAGCCTCTAGTTGACTAGCTCGTTGATCAATAGATGGTCATGATTTCCTGAACATGGACATTGGATGTCATTGATAACGGGATCACATCATTAGGAGAATGATGTGATGGACAAGACCCAATCCTAAGCCTAGCACAAGATCGTATAGTTCGTCTGCTAAAGCTTTTCTAATGTCAAGTATCATTTCCTTAGACCATGAGATTGTGCAACTCCCGGATACCGTAGGAATGCTTTGGTTGTACCAAACGCCACAACGTAACTGGGTGGCTATAAAGGTGCACTACGGGTATCTCCGAAAGTGTCTGTTGGGTTGGCACAAATCGAGACTGGGATTTGTCACTCCGTGTAAACACAGAGGTATCTCTGGGCCCACTCGGTAGGACATCATCATAATGTGCACAATGTGACCAAGGAGTTGATCACGGGATGATGTGTTACAGAACGAGCAAAGAGACTTGCCGGTAACGAGATTGAACAAGGTATCAAGATACCGATGATCGAATCTCGGGCAAGTACTATACCGGTAGACAAAGGGAATTGTATACGGGATTGACTGAATCCTTGACATCGTGGTTCATATGATGAGATCATCGTGGAACATGTGGGAGCCAACATGGGTATCCAGATCCCGCTGTTGGTTATTGACCAGAGAGATGTCTTGGTCATGTCTGCATTATTCCCGAGCCCGTAGGGTCTACACACTTAAGGTTCGATGACGCTAGGGTTATAGGGAAAGTATGTACGCGGTTACCGAATGTTGTTCGGAGTCCCGGATGAGATACCAGACGTCACGAGGAGTTCCGGAATGGTCCTGAGGTGAAGATTAATATATTAGACGAAGGGTTTTGGAGTCCGGAAGTGTTCCGGAGATACCGGGTGATGACCAGCATGACCTAAAGGTGTTTCGGGAGCCCCGGCAAGTGTTGGGGGGCTTCATGGGCCAAGGGAAGGGGGCAAACCAGCCCGCTAAGGGGCTGTGCGCCCCCCTCACCTATTCCCACGTGACCAGGGGGTTTAGGGCGCCCCATCTAGGGTTCCCACCTCCTGGCTTGGGGGCCAAGTCACCCAAGGGGGAGATCCCATCTGCCCTGGCCGCCCCCCCAGGGGAAACCCTAGGGCGCCTCCCCTTGCCCTTGCCCCTATATATAGTGGAGGTTTTGGGGCTGCACAACACACGAGTCTCTCTCTCCCAAGGCGCAGCCCTACCTCTCTCCCTCCTCGTCTCTCGTAGTGCTTGGCGAAGCCCTGTAGGAGTACCGCGCTCCTCCACCACCACCACACCGTCGTGCTACTGCTGGACGGAGTCTTCCCCAACCTCTCCCTCTCTCCTTGCTAGATCAAGGCGCGGGAGACGTAACCGGGCTATACGTGTGTTGAACGCGGAGGCGCCATTGTTCGGCACTTAGATCGGAATCGACCGCGATCTGAATCGCTGCGTGTACGACTCCACCAACCGCGTTCTTGCAACGCTTCCGCTTAGCGATCTTCAAGGGTATGAAGATGCACTCCTTCTCCCTCGTTGCTAGATTACTCCATAGATTGATCTTGGTGATGCGTAGAGAATTTTAAATTTCTGCTACGATCCCCAACAGAGCACACCAATCAACTTGCCCAAAGCAGCCACCAGGTCAAGGAAGAAGAAAACCTCAGAGTTTGAAGATGAGGACTATGTGGCTGTTGAGGAGGAAGTCAGCTCCAAGAAGAAGGTGCTAAAGAAGGAATATGGCACAGCTGCATCAACTAAGCCTGGCTTGCACAAGAAGGCCCCTGCCAAGAGGGTGCCAACCTTAAAGGTGAGAGCCCCCACTGCTGAAACCTCCAAGCCAACTGAAGAGGTTGTTGGAGAAGGAAAGAAGAGGAAGGAAAGGGTCAAGAAGACCACTGTCAGAGTGCTTGGTAGATCCTCCATTATGAGAGATCCAGGAGAAGAGGAGGAGGAAGAGGATGCTGCACCAGCTCCCAAGTCTCAGAAGCTTATGGGAGATGCAATTAAGTCAGGGGCTGCTCCATCTAAGCCCAAATCTGCTCCCAAGGTTGCTGCTTAGAAACCCCCAAAACCCAAGAGGAACACCAGGAGTATACCCGCTGAGGAGAAGAACAAGGCCCCAGTGCCTGAAACTGGAGAAGAGGAAGATGATTCTCTTGTTTTGAGGAAGTTGAAGCCCAAAATTCCTGACCACAATGATGCTCATCCAGTCGCTGAGGACATGCACATCAGGAAAGATGTAGGACTGAGATTATGGAGACAGTTTGATCCCTATGCTGTTAGGAGGAGGACTGCAGTTGACTATAGGTTCCATACAAAGGAACAATAAGACTTCTATGAGACAATTTTGCTTGACAAGAAGCCCATTGTGTGTGACATGAAATGGGTCGATTGGGAATACATCTAGGAAAATGAAGATCATTTCCCAGGAGTATATGACAGCTTTAAGGCATGTGGAGTAGATGAGTTTGTTGGACAAAATCTCACCAAATGGAATGATGAGCTGATTATGCAGTTTTACTCCACTGCCCACTTCTATCCAGATGGGAGGATAGTATGGATGTCTGAGAGTACCAGGTACCAGTCCACAGTTGAAGAATGGGCCAAGCTAATCAATGCTCCCGAAGAACATGAAGATGTCTTGGATGTGTATGCCACCAAGAAGAAAGACCACAACTCCATGGAAAACATGTACAAAGAGATCCCTGATAAGGCTTTGGAAACACACAAGCTTGGATATGTACACTTCTTGTTGTCTGGTCTGCCTACCATTAGCTGGATCTTAAGGCACACATTGCTACGCAAGTTAGGAGATCACAAGATGATTAGAGGACACCCCATCAACATGCTTCAAATTTTTGATGTCCCTCAGAAGTTCAAAGTTATGAGCTTGATTGTAGAAACGATCAAGAGGACTGCTGCTGATCAAAAGAGGAGTTGTGGGTATGCTCCACATATTTAGGAGCTCATCAATTCTAAGATGGGCACAATAATTTATTTGTTGGACAAGGAGCATCTACCCTTACGTCCTAAATTTGAAGACAACACTGTTGTGATGAATGAGGAGGAACCATCATCAGCTCAAGTCGAAGAAAAGAGAGCCAAATCAAAGGATGAGAAAGCTGCAAGGATGCCAAGCGCAGAAGAAGCATCTCAAGTTTTCCTCAAGACAAAGCAAGATCAATTAGGCTATCTGATTCAAGCTGCACTAAGGATTGAGAAGGTCTTGGCCACCCTGACTCAGAATCTGGAGAGCCTGGAGAGGATTGTGGAGACAAAATTCTATGATCTTGACCTGAAGGTGACTGAAATTCAGACTGCAGTTGAGCAGCTTCAGGAGGAAGCAGAGGAGAGGAAAGGAAAGGCAACTACTGATGCTTTTCAGCGTGTGCCACGAGGTCCAAGGTCTGCTGCAGTGCCAATTTCAGATGCTAGAGCTACAGTGTCAGCACCAGCAGTTAATGCTCCAATGCCACCTCCAGCACCCACTCCACCTCCACCAGCTCCAACTACATCATCGGAAGCCTTCGTCCTTGGAGTTCTCTCTACACCACCTCCCGAAGACTAAGCCTGAGAAACGTATAGCACTATGCATTTTCAAACTTTTTGGTAACTTGTTGCCAAAGGGCGAGAAATATGTATAGATCATAGGCTTCGAGAGAAAATGTCTTGCTTTTTATCTCTCTTACTTTCGGTTGAACTTTTTATTGTGTGCTTGTGTGAGATACTTTATGTCCTTATGTCCTTATGCTTGTTGAATGATGATATCTTCTATATCTCATATATGATCATTCACTTGCTTGGTGATGAGTGCATGCTATTAATTTCTATCATTTTGAGCGCTCCACCAAGATGTATGTGACATGGAAGAGTAACCCATGATCTTAATCGATTGTGCATTTGCATTCAAAATCAAAATTTTAATAATGCACAAATTTAGGGGGAGCTCTTGCTTATCACATACTTCTCAAAGTGACGATGTATTTCAATCTTATTATCATTGTCGAAGCTTTGATCTATATGTTGTCATCAATTAACAAAAAGGGGTGATTGAAAGTGCACCTATCCTGGGTGGTTTTGGTAATTCCTAACAACATATAGCCCATTGAGCTAATGATATTTCAACATAAATATTTCAGGAAAGCTGAATGATTGGCATGGCATGTATTAGAAAGTGGACCCCTCAAAATGCTAAGGACAAAAAATTAGCTCAAGCTCAAAGCACAAGACCCTACATTTTAGTTTTAGTGATCCAAGATCACATTGAGTCCATAGGAAAATCCAATACTATTAAAAGGGGATGAGGTGTTGCTTAATAAGTTACTTGCTCAAAATGCTTAGTGATATGCTTAAAAAACCCTCAACTACTTTCTCATATCCACATATATCCCAAACCAAAAGTCAAACTCGGCCCCACCAAAATCTTCTATCCGGTGCCACCGAGTTCACTTGACATAGCCACTGCCTGAAACCATAGTCACTTCGGTCTCACTGATAGGGATCTCGGTCTCACCGATATGGGATTGCAAACTCTCTGTTTCCCTTCGTAACGTTTCGGTCTAACCGAGATGAGCGATCGGTCCCGCCGAGATTGCAATGCAAACTCTCTATTTCCCTTTCGTAACGTTTCAGTCTAACCAAGATGAGTGAATCGGTCCCACCGAGTTTGCCTAACCAACTCTCTGTTTGACTATTACCAAAATCGATCCCACCGAGTTTGTGTAATCGGTCTCACCGAGATTATGTTATGCCCTAACCCTAATGGAATCGGTCCCACCGAGTTGACATGTCGGTCCCACCAAAATGCCTAACGGTCACATTATGAACCAAATCGGTCTGACCAAGTTTTATGATTCGGTCCCACCGAGTTTGGTGATTTGTGTGTAACGGTTAGATTTTGTGTGGAGGCTATATATACCCCTCCACCCACTCTTCATTCATGGAGAGAGCCATCAGAATATGCCTACACTTCCAACATACATTTTCTGAGAGAGAACCACCTACGCTTGTGTTGAGGTCAAGATATTCCATTCCAACCACATAAATCTTGATCTCTAGCCTTCCCAAGTTTCTTTCCACTCAAATCATCTTTCTACCAAATCCAATCCTATGAGAGAGAGTTGAGTGTTGGGGAGACTGTCATTTGAAGCACAAGAGCAAGGAGTTCATCATCAACACAACATCTATTACTTTTTGGAGAGTGGTGTCTCCTAGATTGGTTAGGTGTCACTTGGGAGCCTCCGTCAAGATTGTGGAGTTGAACCAAGGAGTTTGTACGGGCAAGGAGATCGCCTACTTCATGAAGATCTACCCTAGTGAGGCAAGTCCTTCGTGGGTGCTACCTCTTGAGCACTGCGTTGGTTTTCCCTTGAAGAGGAAAGGGTGATGCAGCAAAGTAGTGTAAGTATTTCCCTCAGTTTTTGAGAACCAAGGTATCAATCCAGTAGGAGGCTACGCGCGAGTCCCTCGCACCTTGATACGTCTCCGTCGTATCTACTTTTCCAAACACTTTTGCCCTTGTTTTGAACTCTAATTTGTATGATTTGAATGGAACTAACCCAGACTGACGCTGTTTTCAGCAGAATTACCATGGTGTTGTTTTATGTGCAGAAAACAAATATTCTCGGAATGACCTGAAACTCCACGGGAGGTCTTAGAAAAAATAATAAAAAATCCTCGCCAAATACGAAGACTAGGGGGCCCACACCCTTTCCACGAGGGTGGGGGGCGCCCCCCCTACCTCGTGGGCCCCTTGGAGACCCTCCGACGCCAACTCCAACTCTATATATTGAGTTTCGATGAGAAAAAAACCAGAGAGAAGAAATCATCGTGTTTTACGATACGGAGCTGCCGCCAAGCCCTAAAACCTCTCGGGAGGGCTGATCTGGAGTCCGTTCGGGGCTCCGGAGAGGGGAATTCGTCGCCGTCGTCATCATCAACCATCCTCCATCACCAATTTCATGATGCTCACCGCCATGCGTGAGTAATTCCATCATAGGCTTGCTGGACGGTGATGGGTTGGATGAGATTTATCATGTAATCAAGTTAGTTTTGTTAGGGTTTGATCCCTAGTGTCCACTATGTTCTGAGATTGATGTTGCTATGCTTAATGCATGTCACTAGGGCCCGAGTGCCATGATTTCAGATCTGAACCTATTATGTTTTCATGAATATATGTGAGTTCTAGATCCTATCTTGCAAGTCTATAGTCACCTACTATGTGTTATGATCCGGCAACCCCGAAGTGACAATAATCGGGACCACTCCCGGTGATGACCATAGTTTGAGGAGTTCATGTATTCACTATGTGCTAATGCTTTGTTCCGGTTCTCTATTAAAAGGAGGCCTTAATATCCCTAAGTTTCCAATAGGACCCCGCTGCCACGGGAGGGTAGGACAAAAGATGTCATGCAAGTTCTTTTCCATAAGCACATATGACTATATACGGAATACATGCCTACATTACATTGACGAATTGGAGCTAGTTCTGTGTCACCCTATGTTATGACTGTTACATGATGACCCGCATCCGGCATAATTATCCATCACTGATCCGGTGCCTACGAGTTTTCCATATACTGGTTTACGCTTATTTACTTTTCCGCTGCTACTGTTACAATCACTACAAAATACCAAAAACATTACTTTTGCTGTCTTTACTTTTGTTGCCGCTACCTCCACTATCATATTACTTTGCTACTAAACACTTTGCTGCAGATACTAAGTTTCCAGGTGTGGTTGAATTGACAACTCAGCTGCTAATACTTGAGAATGTTCTTTGGCTCCCCTTGTGTCGAATCAATAAATTTGGGTGGAATACTCTACCCTCGAAAGCTGTTGCGATCCCCTATACTTGTGGGTTATCACACCTACACAAAACAAATAAATCCTCGCAACCAACGCGATAAGGGGTTGTCAATCCCTACACGGTCACTTACGAGAGTGAGATCTGATAGATATGATAAGATAATATTTTTGGTATTTTTATGATAAAGATGCAAAGTGAAATAAAAGGCAATGAAAATAACTAAGTGTTGGAAGATTAATATGATGGAAGATAGTCCTGGGGGCCATAGGTTTCACTAGTCGCTTCTCTCAAGAGCATAAGTATTTTACGGTGGGTGAACAAATTACTATTGAGCAATTGACAGAATTGAGCATAGTTATGAGAATATCTAGGTATGATCATGTATATAGGCATCACGTCCGAGACAAGTAGACCGACTCCTGCCTGCATCTACTACTATTACTCCACACATCGACCGCTATCCAGCATGCATCTAGAGTATTAAGTTCATAAGAACAAAGTAACGCTTTAAGCAAGATGACATGATGTAGAGGAATAAATTCATTCAATATGATAAAAACCCCATCTTGTTATCCTCGATGGCAACAATACAATACGTGCCTTGCTGCCCCTACTGTCACTGGGAAAGGACACCGCAAGATTGAACCCAAAGCTAAGCACTTCTCCCATTGCAAGAAAGATCAATCTAGTAGGCCAAACCAAACTGATAATTCGAAGAGACTTGTAAAGATAACCAATCATACATAAAAGAATTCAGACAAGATTCAAATATTGTTCATAGATAAACTTGATCATAAACCCACAATTCATCAGTCTCAACAAACACACCGCAAAATAAGATTACATCGAATAGATCTCCACAAGAGAGGGGGAGAACATTGTATTGAGATCCAAAAAGAGAGAAGAAGCCATCTAGCTAATAACTATGGCCCCGAAGGTCTGAGGTAAACTACTCACACTTCATCGGAAGGGCTATGGTGTTGATGTAGAAGCCCTCCGTGATCGATGCCCCCTCCGACAGAGCTCCGGAACAGGCCCCAAGATGGGATCTCGTGGATACAGAAAGTTACGGCGGTGGAATTAGGGTTTTGGCTCCGTATTTGATCGTTTGGGGGTACGTAGGTATATATATGAGGAAGGGGTACGTCGAAGGAGCAACAGGGGGCCCATGAGGGTGGAGGGCACGCCTGGGGGGTAGGCGCCCCCCCTACCTCGTGGCTTCTCTGTTGGTTGCTTGACATAACGTCCAAGTCTCCTGGATCTTGTTCGTTCCAAAAATCACGTTCCCGAAGGTTTCATTCCATTTGGACTCCGTTTGATATTCCTTTTCTTCGAAACCCTAAAATAGGCAAAAAATAGCAATTCTGGGCTGGGCCTCCGGTTAGTAGGTTAGTCCCAAAAATAATTTAAAAGTGTATAATAAAGCCCAATAATGTCCAAAACAGAATATAATATTGTTGGAAATATGCCCTAGAGGCAATAATAAATTGGTTATTATTATATTTCCTTGTTCATGATAATCGTTTATTATCCATGCTAGAATTGTATTGATAGGAAACTCAGATACATGTGTGGATACATAGACAACACCATGTCCCTAGTAAGCCTCTAGTTGACTGGCTCGTTGATCAATACATGGTTACGGTTTCCTGACCATGGACATTGGATGTCGTTGATAACGGGATCACATCATTAGGAGAATGATGTGATGGACAAGACCCAATCCTAAGCCTAGCACAAAGATCGTGTAGTTCGTATGCTAAAGCTTTTCTAATGTCAAGTATCATTTCCTTAGACCATGAGATTGTGCAACTCCCGGATACCGTAGGAATACTTTGGGTGTGCCAAACGTCACAACGTAACTGGGTGGCTATAAAGGTACACTACAGGTATCTCCGAAAGTGTCTGTTGGGTTGGCACGAATCGAGACTGGGATTTGTCACTCCGTGTAAACGGAGAGGTATCTCTGGGCCCACTCGGTAGGACATCATCATAATGTGCACAATGTGACCAAGGAGTTGATCATGGGATGATGTGTTGCGGAACGAGTAAAGAGACTTGCCGGTAACGAGATTGAACAAGGTATCGGGATACCGACGATCAAATCTCGGGCAAGTATCGTACCACTAGACAAAGGGAATTGTATACGGGATTGATTGAATCCTCGACATCGTGGTTCATTCGATGAGATCATCGTGGAACATGTGGGAGCCAACATGGGTATCCAGATCCCGCTGTTGGTTATTGGCCGGAGAGTTATCTCGGCCATGTCTGCATGACTCCCGAACCCGTAGGGTCTACACACTTAAGGTTCGATGATGCTAGGGTTATAGGGAATAGATATACGTGGTTACCGAATGTTGTTCGGAGTCCCGGATGAGATCCCGGATGTCACGAGGAGTTCCGGAATGGTCCGGAGGTAAAGATTAATATATAGGAAGTATGGTTTTGGCCACCGAAAGTGTTCCGGGCATCACCGGTAGTGTACCGGGACCACCGGAGGGGTCCGGGGTCCACCAGGTGGGGCCACCAGCCCCGGAGGCCTACATGGGCCAATAGTGGGAAGGGACCAGTCCCTAAGTGGGCTGGGGCGCCTCCCCACCAAGGCCCATGCGCCTAAGGGGAAGAGGGGGCAAACCCTAAGGGCAGATGGGCCTTAAGGCCCATGCCTGGTGCGCCTCCCTCTTCCCCTCCACTTGGCCGCCACCCTAGATGGGTTGGGGCTGGCCGCTGCCCCTAGGGTGGAACCCTAGGTGGGGCAGACCCCTCCCTCTACCCTATATACACTTGAGGACTTGGGGCTGCCAACAGATGAGTTTCTCTCCTTCTTGGCGCAGCCCTACCCCTCTCCCTCCTCGTCTCTTGCGGTGCTTGACGAAGCCCTGCTGGAGTACCACGCTCCTCCACCACCACCACGCCGTCGTGCTGCTGCTGGATGGAGTCTTCCCCAACCTCTTCTTCTCCCCTTGCTGGATCAAGGCGTAGGAGACGTCACCGGGCTGTACGTGTGTTGAACACGGAGGTGCCATCCGTTCGGCACTAGGATAATCGATGATTTGGATCACGACGAGTACGACTCCATCAACCCCGTTCTCTTGAACGCTTCCGCGTAGCGATCTACAAGGGTATGTAGATGCACTCTCCTTCCCCTCGTTGCTGGTTTCTCCATAGATAGATCTTGGTGACACGTAGGAAAATTTTGAATTTCTGCTACGTTCCCCAACAAATATAGCATGGAACAATAAAAAATTATAGATACGTTGGAGACGTATCAGTGGGCGATGACCATGGTGGGATAGACAAGGTTGCTTCTTCATGGACCCTTCGTGGGTGGAGCCCTCCGTGGACTCGCGCAACCGTTACCCTTCGTGAGTTGAAGTCTCCATCAACGTGGATGTACGATAGCACCACCTATCGAAACCACGCCAAAATCTCCGTGTCTACATTGCGTTTGCTCCCTCTAAACTCCTCCCTTTACCTTCATATGCAATTGTTTTACATTCCACTGCTATACTCTTAGAATTGCATGTGTAGGTTGATTACTTGAATTGTGCTAAGTTGCTAAAATCTGCCAAGACTTAAAATTGGGAAAAGGCTAGATTTTTATTTGGTCTAGTAGTCTAATCACCCCCTCTAGACATACTTTCGATCCTACACACCTCCATCAACATCACCTCCTCAACCATCCGGCTGGCGTCCAAGTCCCAACTATCGGGGCAAAAACCCTAGGCCACTGCAGTTCCGCACGGCGCCCGCTCCTGCTCCACCAACTGCACCACCACCGCCCCGGCTTCATCAACTGCACCACCACCGCTGCCTAGATGGCGTCCATCTCCTGATCCATGGACAGGGCTAGTCCAGGCGTGGCCTATGCCCTGGTCCGCCCCTACGCCATATGGTGCCCCGCCTGCCTATACCGGTGGCTGGCAGCCCGGTGCTCGCCCTCACACCGGCGCACCCGTCCTCGCGCCTTGACAGCCGACGGCCGTGTACCACACTGCTCCCTCCTACACGCCACCGATTTACAACACCAGTCCTTATGCATCCTATGGCGCTCCATCGTCCCCCTACATGCAGCAGTACAATGATGGTGTCTCTCTCTTTACGCTGATGCCGGCCCTATTGTCGACGCCACCACACCCGCAAGTTCCCATGACTACACCGGACTCTACTTCGACTCTGAGCTGGGACCAAGCTGCTTTTCTACCAGCCATGCACAACTTTGCTGCACAAGGGAACTCAGGTACGGATTGGA
This sequence comes from Triticum urartu, assembly GCF_056163025.1. Classification (NCBI taxonomy): domain Eukaryota; kingdom Viridiplantae; phylum Streptophyta; class Magnoliopsida; order Poales; family Poaceae; genus Triticum; species Triticum urartu. The sequence goes on along the minus strand of NC_141875.1, from coordinate 104,610,647 downwards.
TTTTCGATTCTAGTGCTTCTCGTCATATGTCTGCATCGAGTAATTTGCTTTCTTCTTGCACACCTTTGTCTTTTCCCTATATTACTCTCGGTGATGGATCTTCTATTCCTATTTACTATGTCGGTCAGGCTCAAATCCAATCCCCAATTAAGCCTTTGCTTCTTCGTGATGTTCTTGTAGCTCCTGCTCTTATTAAAAATCTGATTTCTGTTCGCCAAATCACCACTGATAATCATGTTTCTATTGAGTTTAACCCTTTGGTTTCTCCATGAAGGACTACCCAACCAAAGCCGAGATCGCTCGATTCAATATTTCTGGTGATTTATATTCTCTCCATGGTGCTCCGGTCGCTGCTCCTCCAACCTCTATGGTGGCCTCTGTTGATCTGTGGCACCAACGTCTCGGCCATCCCAATAAAAATGTGTTATCCACACTTCTTAGTGAATTTTCAATACCTTGTAATAGAGACTCTCATAATTCTTCTATGTGTCAGTCATGTTAATTGGGCAAACATGTTCGCCTTCCCTTTAGTTCCTCTCAATTCTCTAGTACTTTTCCTTTTGAATTACTTCATTGTGATCTCTGGACATCACCCATAGAAAGTGTATCTGGTTTTAAGTATTATCTCGTGATTCTTGATGATTTTACTTATTATGTTTTGACTTTTCCTTTACGAAACAAATCCGACGTTCATAATATATTCCTTAACTTTCAGCGCTATGTCTTGGTCCACTTTTTCCTCCCTATAAGATTCATCCAATGTGATAATTGTCGTGAATTTGACAACTTTAAAAATCAAGATTTCTTTTTACAATATGGAATTCTCTTGCGTTTCTCCTGTCCTTGTACCTCCCCTCAAAATGGCAAAGCCTAGAGTTCTCTTCGTACTCTTAACGACATCATTCGCACTCTGCTTGTCCAATCTTCTATGCCTCCGAAGTTCTGGGCCGAGGCCCTCCACATGGACACATATTTACTCAATATTCGTCCATCCAAAGTTAACCCACAAATTACTCCTTACTTCTCTTTATTTCTCTCTCATCCAAATTACTCTGATGTTCGCGTCTTCGGTTGTCTTTGTTTCCCAAACTCCTACTCCACTTCTCCTAACAAACTTTCCCCGCGCTCTACCCCATGTGTCCATCTAGGTTTTTCTGACGAGCACAAGGGTTATCGTTGTCTAGATCTTGTTAGTGGTCGTGTTCATGTGTCTCGTCATGTAACATTCACTGAAAACATTTCCCCTTTTCCGAGCGTCAACAATTACATCCCAACTCACCCACGGCGTCCACTAGTCCCTCTCGTCGCAATCATCTTCCCTTATTTTACCCGCCAACCTATCCAGCGAAACCAGCCGAATCCTCTACCGCAATAGCGGATCCTACTGTGAACACTTCTGTCATCACCTCTGTTTCGGCAGAGGAAAACCTGTTACACTCTGTCGCGGCAAACCTCCTGCCGCCGCAGTCTTCACCACCATCTCCCGCGTCCGCTTCCTCCGCTGTGCCGGACGCATCCACCACATCTTTCCCCACCCTCCTGCTCATGCTATTCCCGTTCCAGCTCCGACTAACGATCATACCATGCGCACACATGCCAAGTCCGGGTTTCGTTTACCTACAAAGATCGTCTCAATCTTCATGCATCTCTATCTCCTTCCTTTCTACCCAAATCTACAAATCAGCTCTCCTAGATCCTAATTGGGCCGCATCTATGAAAGATGAATATGATGCCCTTCTGCAGAATAACACATGGCAGTTAGTTCCTCGTCCTTCCAATACAAATATCGTTTCGGGCAAATGGGTTTTTTCGCCATAAATTTAATTCTGATGGGAGTCTTGCATGTTATAAGGCTCGATGGGCATGTTGTGGTTACTCTTAGCAACACGGCATCGATTATGATGAGACTTTCTCTTCAGTTGTCAAGCCCAGCACTATTCGCACTGTCCTTAGCATCACCGTCTCTTCTTCCTGGCCAATTCATCAACTAGATGTCAAAAATGATTTTCTTCATGGCTCTCTTCAAGAAACAATCTATTATCAACAACCTCTTGGCTTCAAACATTCCTCCTATCCTAATCATGTTTGTCTTCTTAAAAAATCTCTTTATGGTCTTAAGCAAGCACCATGTGCCTGGTTCCAACGCTTTTCTACTTATGCTCAAACCATCGGTTTTACCCCTTCCCGTTATGACACTTCACTCTTCATCTTTCATCACAACAACAACACTGCTTACCTTCTTTTATATGTTGATGATATTATCCTCATAGCTTCCTCACAATAATTTTTAGATCATATTATCTCTCTTCTTTGCCACGAATTCTCTATGACAGATTTAGGTCTTCTTCACCACTTCTTTGGTATTGCTGTTATCCGTGACTCCTCTGGTGTTTTCTTGTCTCAACGTCAATACACTCTGGATCTTCTTTCTCGTGCTGGTATGCTTGATTGTCAAACTTCCCGTACCCCTGTTGATACAGGTTCCAAACTCTCTGCCGACGGTGATCCTTTCTCTGATCCTTCTCTTTATCGTAGTCTTACTGATGCACTTCAGTATCTCACTCTCACTCATCCTGATATTTCTTTTGTTGTCCAACAAGCTTGTTTATACATGCATGATCCTCGTATTCCACACTACAATCATGTCAAACGTATTCTTCGGTATCTCAAAGGCACACTAGACTTAGGTCTTCATATCAACAATTCCTCTCCCACCTCCTTGACATCTTACTCTGATGCAGACTGGGCTGGTTGTCCAGATACTCGTAGGTCCACATCCAGATTTTGTGTTTTTCTTGGTAACAATTTGGTTTCTTGGTCTTCAAAAAGGCAGGTTACGGTCTCCCGCTCATCTGCTGAAGCTGAGTACCGCATTGTGGCTCATGCGGTTGCTGATACGGTTTAGTTGCGCCAGTTGCTGTCGGAGCTGCACCGTCCTATTGAGCAAGCTACCATTGTTTACTGTGATAATATTTCAGCTATCTACATGTCAGGGAATCCGGTTCAACACTGTCGCACCAAGCATATTGAGATCGACATTCATTTTGTTTGAGAGAAGGTGGCTCTCGGTCAAGTTCGCGTTCTTCACGTGCCTACTTCTGCTCAGTTTGCTGATATCTTTACTAAGGGCCTGGCGACTACTCCGTTTCAAGAAATTTGTTTTAGTATCAACGTCGTCGAGCCTACCGTTGACACTGCGGGGGATGTTAGAATATAACTTGTATTAGGATTATGACTCCTACTCGGTTTGTAATAAGGCTAGGTCAGGTGTGGCTTAACTCTTATATATACTTATTGTACCGGCACAATATTGCATCAACAATTATTCAATACAATTCTACAATAAATAGTGCTTACATCATCAATCAACATGGAGATAATAGAGCTAGGAGGATCATCTACCCAGATGAAACTCTTCAACTTACAATCTTTCGCCAGTGTATGAGCTACACAATGGACGTAGAGTTTCTAATCTCGAGCTCAAATGCTCTTGGGTGAACAGTAAATATGAAAAATTAGAGAAACATTTAAAAATCTGTTTTTTTGTGTCGCAAACTTTTAGAAATTTTTGGAATGCATGCAAAAATTCATCACGAAATGACATCGGCGCAAGGCGTGTTAAATAAAACAATATCAATGCTCTAAAATGTTACTTTCAAACGCATTTTAGAGCTCTGATTTTTTTGGCCATGACTTTCTCTAATGTAGCTACGATAATCACCGAGCAGGAGTGTGAGTTTAGGATGGCTCTCGCGTCCGCGCTCGTGGCCGCGTGAGCACGCGGCGGCTGCCGCCGGCCGGATCTCCTTGCTCTGACCTCCCCTGCTTCTGCTGCGCCCGGATCCAGCCTCAGCCCGAGCTGCTCTCCCTCTCCCTCCCGCAAGGACAAGCAGGTGTGCAAGATGAGCTCCCCCGACCTCGCGCCGCCCCTCCCGTCCTCACCGCCAGCAGCTCCGTCGGCCTCCTCGTCGCCGCCACCCGTCCCGGCTAGCATGCTTCCACCACCTCCAGCCGGGTTGCCTGTTGGCTGCATGTCGTGCGTCGTTCTGCCGACAGCCCCGTCCGCTGCTCGATCCGATCCGGATTGGGAGCTCCTACCCGCTCCGCCACAGCCGTCGCTGGGCCACCCCGGCCAGGTTGGTGGAGTGTCCGTGGAGGTGCCAGAGGTGCCCCCAGGCAAGCTGCCAGCTTCCGCATCCGCGAGGCTCCCTGCTCCGGCCTCGCCCGTCGTCTCCGCCGCCAGGCTGGTTGTGGCTGCGCTGGCCTCCTACAAGGCCGACCCGGCCATAGGTGGGCGGATGGCCGGCGCGGGCGCCACCCCCACTCCCCTTGCTGGCGTCTCCTCCGGCCAGCTGCCGCCATCCCCGACGTCAATGTCGTTATCCTTGCGGGGGCCAGATCAGGCGGATCCATCACCGACAGGTCTTTCATGCACCATCCCGGAGGCTTCTCCTGTGCGTCCTGGTTGGGGGGACTGGCTTGGTTGTTTCAGAGGGAAGACGATGCCCGCTGATCCCATATGTTGCGCCCCGACAGCTCGTGGGGAAACGTTGGAAGGCTGGCACCTTGTCACCGAGCGCCGTCGTTCGCCATCTTCACAGGCCTTTCGTCAACCCGCTTTCAATGCCCGGCCAGCTCCTCCGTCGTGGTTGAAGGATCGATGTTTTCAGTGCCTCTCCAAAGGTTATCATGCCCACTCTTGCAGGGACCCAATTCGGTGCAGAAGCTGCCTCTATTTCGGCCACACTGCTCGCTTCTGTCGTGCAAAGAACACCGGCCACCAGTCTACGCCGCTTCGACGTGCTGCTCCGTCGCCCTCCTAAGTGCCTGCTCCTGCCAAGGATGCTACCATGGTAGAGGTGCCGCTGCAGTCTGTCCTCGCAGAGCAGGCTGAGCAGCAAGACTGCCTGATGAGAGTTGAGAGTTTTTTGGCGAGAGCTAAGGCGGTTCTGTGCAGGCTCACAATCATGCCAGATTTGCCTCCGTTGGCCGAGATCCAGGTTGATTCCAAGGGCGAGGGTGAAACAGACCCCTATGGTTGTTTCTCTCCTCGTGGTAGGCACATCGCCGAGGTCGTCACTCCGGTGATGCAGATTATGCTTGGGCTGCAGGAGCTATGTGAGGCACCATCTCCGCCCTTGTCGACGGTGCTTCCAAAGGAGATGGGCTTGGTGATGCCCATGATGCCATCTTTGCCAATGTTGGCGGAAAGCCCGCCATTCGTTGTTGTGGACAATGAGGGACATGATTTGCCTCTGTCATGTGTGCATCTGGAGATGCCTGAGTCCATCGTGTCGGTGGTACCTGTGGTTGATGATGTTGAAGCGGTCGGTGTGTTGCCGCCTGGTCCTTTAGAGCCCAGCCAGCCGCTTGCCTTTGTGGATCATGGAGTTTCTGACGCTTCGGTCACCCAGTCGCGGGTGACAGTTGGGCAGGTTTCTGCGCGTGACAAGGTCAACGAGATTCTCTTCAAGTTGGAGATTCACAGCTTGCTCGCACGTTTGGAGAGGGCTAGCCCTGGATCTGGCAAGAAGATTGTGGAGGAGGCTCTCAAGAGCAAGAGCAAGAAGAGTAGCGCCACAGATAAGGCGTCCGCAGCTGCTTGATGGTTGGTCACCAGTCTCTTAGGTTGTCCTTATGGCTTGGCTTATCTCCGTGGATTTGGTGGTACCTGTGGTCTTCGTTGAGGGTTTCTTTGCGATGTAGCAGTGTGGGGACTGGTGGTCGTTATGTGTTGGGTATGATTGTCGGGTCGATCATGTGCTTATGGGGTTGCATTCTTTGTGAGTAATCCGCACGTGATTTATTTGTATCGGTTTTCGCCCGGTTTTCCTTAAATTAATTGGGCAATTCTCTTCTGCTTAATTAATCAATGAGACAAATCTTTTGCCTCCGTTTTAAAAAAAAAAACTTTCTCTAATGTGATTTCGTGATGAAAATTTGCATACACTTCAAGCATTTCTTAAAGTTTGCCACACAAAAAAATCAGAATTTCTTATTATTTTTTTGATTTTACTGTTTACAACAGGAGCGTTTGAGCTCAAGATTAGAAGGATACTTTCGCTACAACAATTTGCTTCTCATTTTTCTTTTGAGGGAACAACAATTTATTTCTCTAGGGGAGTGAGAGTAGACAATCTTAACAAAAGAGCTGGCTTGCACACAGATGTCCTCATAGATTGGAGCCGCTGCCGATGCTCTGAACCCACCATTATTTAGTGTGGTAACCACCTCATACAGTCAGACTAAATCATCATCTCATACAGTCAGACTAAATCATCACCTTCTGGCATCCCTGCTGATTTGCTGAATGAATTCCTTGTAGAAAAGCACCAGAACAGCTCTTCATGATTTAATTCGTTACAAACAGGTTGCACATCTGTTTCGTCTCTTGCTTCCATGCATATCGTATTTTTCTATTTGTGTGATCGAGTTTCTTCAGTGGTAAAGCACTTTGATGATCTTCAATATCAGAAAGATATTTGTCCAGTGCAAGCATAAAAACCTTGTAGAAGCCATCGAAATTCAACAGGTCATAAGTCGGCAAAGATTAAGGATGCTAATATTATCCTACAGTATAGACCCCCCAAAAATTAAAAATGGGTAAAAGCCGAGAAGTTTTATATTTTTGAAGGCATGAAGACTGACAGCATGGTTCAACCATCAAGAATCAACGTCATCAGGCATCGGTGTTAAAAGCTAATTTCTTCTTCTCATTTCTCAAATCAATACAGATGACATTTATGTTCACAAATCGCTGTCACACATCTTTCTCTCCAGCTGCTTTCTTTGACAAATTCGACAAGGTGATTAAATATGGACCGTTCTTTCTACCAATACAACCGCCACAGCCCACAGGATTGTATTCAACAAGCACAACAGGCCTCCATGCACAAAAAAACCAGTATGACAGGCCACACCCTCGTTACCACATCAGACCTACAGCTATGTTATTCTCGCGGAACACATCTGTGCTAGTCATACAGTCCCTCTTGCTCCCAGATGTCCACGAGGAAATCAACCATCTCCTGTAAATTCATCGTCTAGGTTTAACCACATGCCTTACAAGGAACGTTAAAATAAACTGATTTAGATCATCTTTTTCAGATCAACTGAACTGATTTAGATCTTACATGTAGAGGGATGGGCTGAGGGAATGGTTTATTTGATCCAAGCAAACTTTCATACGCTGCATTCCAACTGCATAAAAATAATGGTTTGGGTGAGCATGAAGATTCACAGTACAGCATACTATTATGTTTCGAAACAAAAGGGCACAGCATACTATCATCTAGTCTAAGCTTCGTTAGATAATGATTACAGAATGTTCTTCAGCTAAAATTCAAACCTGGTGTCGATTTGAACAAGAAAAAAAATAGCAAGAGCAAGCATCCCATATTTTTACATTTTTGTGTCTAAGTATCTAACTTGTTTTCAAACGTCCCTTCTGGAAGATATGATTCCAATAAATACTTTGGTTGTTGCTTGTAGGACTCCAGAATTATATAACCCTAGAGACAGAAAAACTAAGCTTCTCTACCACATCATAGATCTACTATACAGCCAAATAAATTCAGAGATCAACAAGAAAATACAGCAGTAATGTGCTTTAACACTTCAGACACTCACAATGATTTTAGAAGGGAAGTGACAAGCCTTATGATAGAGCTAGCACCATTAAGAGCAAAATGAAACCCAATATGGGCAGTACAACCAAACTGCCTTGATTAAAAAAAAAGGTGTTCACAATAACTCAGATTTACCAACTTCGGTCGAAGAAAGGGTGTGAATAAGCACAACTAGGCGCAAAAATATGAACGATGCAAACAAACTGTTGATCAAAATCAGAGAAAAGGTTGTACATGCATACTATTCAGTTGAATTATGTAAAGCTTTTTGTCTTCTTCCACATATAGATCGGACATTCCATTTTCATACCTCAACACTGGTTCCTGGATCTGCTTCACCACAGGTTCTTGCCTTAACCTTGTATTCTCAGTCCACTCATCCCTAGTTTGTTGCCAAAGAGAAAAACCTGCAATGATATTTCCATCTGGTGAGATTACCATGTCCACTAAGACTCTTAACAGGCAGACATGCGATGATTCCTTTAATCCTCCGTTAGACAATAATGGCAATTGGACTTTTATTACCCCCTTACTGCTCAGGAAAAAAAATCAGCAACGGTTTGCCAGCACAAGTTCGTTACAGTCCAAATTTAGTAGGAAAATATGAAAGACATCATCCAAAATAAAGTATGAAGTATGAACTCGAAGTTCCCAAACAAATGCTTTGCTGAAAATCTAGCTCGTACATGGAAAGAAAGTGATTTCCCACAACTAAACCAAAAAAGCGTGAACTCAAATTTCCTAGTAACAAACTTTCCTTCTTAGAACCACAACAACTAAGACAAAATGGTAAAGCAATTGCACTTGTCTTGATAAAATACCATAGATGACTACCAAATAAGATTCGAGAGGCTAACACTGTTGGACGTGGACAGTGTTATTATGTATTATATCTTTCTAACGCGCTATCAAGCTAATATATGCATAATTTAAGATAGACTGAAACGAAAACATAGGTGTTCTCCACAATTAACATTACTAGATGCTGAATGCAAAGACAGGAGATTCGGCCAAAATGAAGTTTGATGTTTGCAAAGGTATCTGGAAAATGCGTACATGTGGTGAAAACACGCCTGTTGAGCACAACATATGCTAGTTCAAAAAGGAATTACCATGATTAGCAGAGTCGCCCAGGTTATGGCTGCTTCCCACTCCATGCATATCAAGGTCCCAAGAGGATGTGTTGTATGGTGCTCGTAGGTCTGCCGGATCAACCTCGATGGTGGTCGTACTCCAAAATTCCTCTGCCACCGTGGGATTCTGGGCATGGGCCATTAAGCTCTTGGAAAGATCGCCTACGTGTTTTGCGGCCTTCTCACAGCATCCAAAACAGCCTCTGCTCTGTTTGCAAGGAGTTTTTACATATCGACGATTAGCACAGAATCACTCACCAAACCAACAGGCACACACAGTGACACACAGCAAAAGAAAGTGGTAACCCAGGCAGCCACAGGGGGCTTAATTTTCACAAGTACAGTATCGGTGACAAGAACAAGCACCATAACATAACCGCATGCAGCCTACAAGGTATGCCATTCAATCAAGATACTAAATGAGAAAAAACTACCACTAGAGAGTAATCGGGACAGTAGGCAAGATGACGCTGGCAACGACGTATCAGCGGGCTAGAATCTGAATGAAGTTAAGCGGACGCGGACGAAGGAGGGGGGAACGGCAGGGGAGCCCACCCGGAGCAGATGAAGATGCAGGCGGAGGAGAGCAGCTGCGGGATGGAGCGCCAGTCCCAGCCGGGCCCGAGCTCGACGTCCCAGTCGCCGACCCTCGCCGCCGATCCGCCGCCGCGTGCCGCTGCCATGGCGCCCGGCCACTCCGCTCCGGCTGGAATTGGAGTGTGATGAATGGGAACGGAATCGGATCGGATTCCAGCGAGCCACCGACCGCGGCGATTTATGAGGGATGGGCGCGCGGATTGGGATAAGAGGGAGCGGGGAGGAGGGGGGCCCTGGGTGGGGTGGGGTGGGGGCTGGTGGGGTTGACGAAGATCGCACGGATGGATGACGATGACGCGGTTCGACAGTGCGCTGTGGTTTGGAGTTTTGCCTCTTCGCTTTCGGCCGACCATTCCATCTCCGTGGCACGTTGCGATTTCCACTTGGCCCGTCTCTTCGACCAATTGGACCGACTACCCTTCCTCATCATCATCATAAAAAAACAAAGCCAGAGAACAAAAGAGGCTAAGGCCCTGTTTGTAGCAAAGTATTTTCTAAGTATTTTGAGAATACTACAGTTTTTGAGATTACCACGGTTTTATTTACAATGAGCTGTTTGGTTGTCCCTAACAACTATGCTTTTAATATTGTAGTATTGGGCAAACTACAGTTTTTTCTCTGCATAAAAAAAAGAACCCCAAACCTCTTTTTTTAAAACAAAGCTGCTAAGTGCTTAAACACAACGGTTAAACAGCAAAATTTACAGCGTTATGCGGCAACAGCCAAACAGGTTCTATGTATTGTGAATACTGCAAAATACTCTGTTTTGATAAAACTATGGTATCTCACACCTACAAGCAAAATTACTGTAGTTTTTGATACTCTGGTTTATATAATACTTTGCTATCAAACACAGCCTAAAGTGATAATCCCTTTTTGCCAACCAGATTCGAGATTCAAGAGATTTTATTCGCCTGGAAACTATTTTCTTACCAGATTTTCTAAGAAAGATGTGAACCTCAAATGCACATAACCATGATTTATAAAAAGAGATGCAAAGCATGAGCCAAAAAAATCTGCTTTACAAAAGCAACTTGAGCATAACTCAGATGGTTAGGTTCATTATGGTCGCACCGGTAGTTCTAGACTTGGCATTGGTGTCACATTTTTCTGGATTTATTTTAGCCCTTTCGGCGATGTGCGTCTAGTGGGAGGAGACGTTCCTGTCGATTACGAAGACGTCTGCGGCGACTTCGTTAATCTCAAGATGATATGTCGGTCCAGTCTCTCGAAAGGGATCATAAGGGTTGGGTGCGGGCGCTCATATGAATGGGTGTATGTACGTGTTTATGAGCATCCGTGTATGTACCGTCTTAAAATAAACCGGCCTTACAAAAGGCTAGACCGACATATCACATATGGTTTTGTTGACACCATTTTGTAGCATGGCAAAAAACATAATTAAGATTACCCTGGGTAAAAAAAATGTCCTACATGAGAATTCTTCGTCTCGTCGAGGGGAATGAGTTTGATATTTGGATCAACATAATTGGTGATCGTATACACAAGTTGTAGGCAAAATTATTGGAAACATGTCGTAGAGGCAATAATATTTGTATTATTATATTTCCATATTCATAATTATAGTGTTTATATTTCATGGTATAACTGCTGCTATGATCCTGGAATATGGATTCAATGGAAAACTCATATGCACGTGTGAAATGATAAACGGTTAAATAAAAGGTTCATAGTCTTGCCTCTAGGACTAGCTCAAGTGTTGTTGATGATCATGTTTTTTGGATCTTAGAATATCGTTAAGTGTAACGATAGTCCTAAAACAAACATTGAGATTATGACGTTGGTAGAATGATCATATTGAATCGACCCAATCTTGTATGTTATGAATTGAGTTAATATCGTGTGTAATCAATTGTAATAACATGGAGTGTTAACATGTGAATTTGCTCCTTAGACCATGAGAGCATAGTAGTCACTTCTTACCGCACGGTGGGCTTTGGGGTTGCTTAAGCGTCACCTGTAGCAAGGTGATCATAACGACAATTCACAGGCACATCGAAAAGTTTGACAGGGGACTAGATAGCTCGAGAGTGGGATTTGCTCCTCCGACTATGGAGAGATATTCTTAGGGCCCTCTTAGTGTGACAACACCAATTATCGTCTGGCCAGACACAGGTGACTTCCTCACGGGGATGCTGGAACACAATAACGAGAAAGAAGAACAAAACCGGTAACGAGGATTTCGGTATAGTGAGCATGGTGATGACTCGGGAGGATACCGATGCATCCCGGGTTTTGTGAAGTATCGCGAAGCAAAGAAAACATCATATGATAATTAACCAAAGGTTCACTCGAATATCACTTGTGTGCTCATAGGGATCGACATGGACGTCCACGGTTCCGATGTCGGTCGTTGATCGAACGGTTTCGTTCATGTCTATGAGTTACCGAACCTATGGGGTCACAAGCTTATGGAAATCATGATCTACTGAGTGTTAGTAGGACGGGAGTGATGAGAATATATTTGTGAAATTGTTTCATTAATATTCAGAATAGTTCTGAGAGGACCCGGAAGTGTTTCAAGGTCACCGGAAGGGTTTCAGTGAATATCGGGTAATACCAGGTATTACCGATATATTATATGTAGGTGGAAAATGTTTTTGGCGATGTTAAAATATATAAAATGGTATAGAAGTATTTTAAACATTTTATATTTAATTTAAATATCAACAGGTCTAAAAAGGCGAAGAGGTGGAAGGAATTATGGGCCATGAGGGCCCTTAAGGAAGTGGCGCCCCCCTTGCCGGCCCCAAGGAGGGTCTTTCCCTCCTTGCTAGCTGCCCCTCCTCCTCCTCTAACCTATATATACTAGGGTTTTTTTGCTCTATTTTAGACACAAGTTTTGGGGCTTCCTCTAGTTCTTCTAGTTCTAGTTGGTCCGAGTTGACTAATTAGAGCTAGACTAATCCTCTTGTTCTCATAATTAGAAGCCCCGTGTGGTTCTAATCTCCTCCCTCTAATTCTCCGACGACGATTAGCTCTAGATGGTGAAGCGCTGCCGGACCGTGAAGGCTGCACACTTGCAATCAAGTAGAGAGGCAGTGCTTTCGGTCTTCGGTTCGATTGACTATTCGTGGGTTGTACGAGGGATCGTTCATCAATGGTTCGAGGGACTCCAAGTATGATCTACACCGACATATTCTTCTTCTGCTGCAACTCGGTGACGTTAACGATCGTGATCCCAACCTGTTATGCATCTTCATATTGATATTGGGTGATCGTAGGTGCAATTTTTTTTGTTTTCTACTGTGTTTTCCAACAAAAAACAACGCAATGCTGCAAAAAATGAAGATGGCCGGACTGTCGGGCCTAATGCCTAAAACATCTTAATGCCATTGGACAATCCAAAAATTGGGGCAAGACTGTCCGCTCCGGGTTGCAGAAATTGTTAGAGATATGACAGGCAAATCAACACGATGAAGAACAAAAACAAGCAGGAGACACGGGATTTTAACGTGGACACCCATCCAACACGAAGGGGGAAAATCGGGGGCGTCAGCCAACAAATCTTCACTATATCGGGAGAGGTTACAAATGTCCGGGATTTTCAACTGATCAACTCATCCCGTGCGGCGGCTTATAATGTGACCTAGATCAATACTGATCTGTACCGGAAGTGTCTTTGTCACAATTATCGTCATAGAAGTGTCACATCCATGACAGAAAAAGTTTTGTCACAATTATCATCATAAAAGTGTCTTTTTCACAATTATCTCTTCGCTCCGCTTCGGCCCAATCCTACCGGCGACGGGCCTCACCCCACTCACTCATCAAAAGTTAGCCTTTATACTTGAATTTGGATCATAACATAACACAGACAGTCTGGTGCGGACTTTCGGAGAGTCAGACCCGATCGAAACTATTTGTCCCCCAAGATGACCTTGAATTGAAAAACTTTCAACATGAAAGTTGTTTATCTTGTCAAAATGGTTAAATATCCTTTTTGCGTCTCCAATCCCTATTTGCATTTCGGTGGGTTGGTCTAGTGCAATAAGTTTCGGGAAAGAGTATATCACAACATTTCTAATTCGCGTGCCAGGCAAGCAGAGCCAGAGCCGCTTCGGGCAATGAAAAAGCTAACAGTAGTTGGAATCTCCATCAGAGATCATATGCGAATTCTGCAGACCAAAAACAAAATTGTTGTCTCGGGCCCACATAATCTGAATTGGTTGATTTGGACGGAATATGGAGTCATTTTCTTATACAGGAAGTCTAGTCGCCTCATGTATAGATGAGAGGTGATAGTCGATTGAACAACACACAATCGAGAAATGACAAACAAATCTATCACCTTTTCACCTTTATCCTTTCTTTCTTTCTTGTTCTTATTCTCCCTCGTTCTTCGTGTTGAAGGGCAGCGACCTACGAGGCCCTAGGGGTGATCAGGTCGACCTAGGGCAGCCCATAATCGTAGCGCGTCCAGACAGGGTCCCTTCTGGGTGTGTGGGGTTCCGGGTCTACAAAAGCACCAACCTGGTTGCTTGTGTACCATGCTTCCAGTCGGGTATCCTTCAATTTGAGATGTGGTGTATCACCCTGGTGTCGAGGATACACGATGACATGTTTGTGTGTGAACATACTTTTTGGTGCCCCCGTTGGGGATGAAGCTTTGAACGGTCTCCAACTTGTTCTTGCTATAAAGAGATCGTCATCAAGAAGCTGCGATCTACAAAGGTAATATGAATATTTAATTCACCTATGTAGATGTAAATAATTCATATGTTATTGTCAGATCGTTTAATGAGAATAATGTACTGGCTAGTCGTAGTTTTATCCATCATGCATATAATTACGTGCAGAGCTGATGCAAAATAATCTTCATGCTTCAACTTCTTATAAGTTTAGCAGAATACAATATTTATGTATTCCAACCCTCATCCATGGGCAATCCCACAAATTTATATGTGGATGAACGACATAATGAGTTTGATTAATCAAATTGAAACACCCCATATTGGAACTTCCAATAGTACGCAACAAAGTGTTTCGCCCTTTTATTCATCGGGAAACTAACTTCCAATATGTGAATCCAAACATGTCGGTGGATAAGGGAATTGGATATGCTACCACTAGCTATTCTACCAATTATCCTCAATCATCATAGCTACAACTCACGCAAGTATTTTTTTGGCACCATATGCAATTATTGATTTTCTTAATTCAGTTTCGCACCTTGATACGTCCATTTTGCATCATGCTTTTATATCAATATTTATTGCATTATGGGCTGTTATTACACATTATTTCACAATACTTATGCCTTTTCTCTCTTATTTTATAAGGTTTACATGAAGAGGGAGAATGCCGACAGCTGGAATTCTGGACTGGAAAAGGAGCAAATACTAGAGACATATTCTGCACGACTCCAAAAGTCCTGAAACTTCACAGAGAATATTTTGGAATATATAAAAAATATTGGGCAAAGAAAGCACCAGAGGGGGCCACCAGCCATCCACAGGGTGGAGGGTGCGCCCTACCCCCTGGGCGCGCCCCTCATCCTTGTGGGCCCCCTGGCAGGCCCCCGACGTGCATCTTCTGCTATATGGTGTGTTTTGACCTAGAAAAAATCAGAAGGAAGCTTTCGGGACGAAGCGCCGCCATCTCGAGGCGGAACCTGGGCAGAACCAATCTAGGGCTCCGGCGGAGCTGTTCTACCGGGGAAACTTCCCTCTAGGAGGGGGAAATCGAAGCCATCGTCGGCACCAACGATCCTCTCATCGAGAGGGGGTCAATCTCCATCAACATCTTCACCAGCACCATCTCCTCTCAAACCCTAGTTTATCTCTTGTATCTGATCTCTGTCTCAAAACCTCAGATTGGTACTTGTGGGTTTCTAGTAGTGTTGGTTACTCCTTGTAGTTGATGCTAGTTGGTTTATCCGGTGGAAGATTATATTTTCAGATCCTTAATGATAATTAAGACTCCTTTGATTATGAACATGAATATGCTTTGTGAGTAGTTACGTTTGTTCCTGAGGACAAGGGAGAAGTCTTGTTATAAGTAGTCATGTGAATTTGGTATTCGTTCGATATTTTGATGAGATGTATGATGTCTTTCCTCTAGTTGCATTATGTGAGCGTCGACTACATGACACTTCACCATTATTTGGGCCTAGGGGAAGGCATTGGGAAGTAATAAGTAGATGATGGGTTGCTAGAGTGACAGAAGCTTAAACCCTAGTTTATATGTTGCTTCGTAAGGGGCTGATTTGGATCCATATATTTCATGCTATGGTTAGATTTATCTTAATTCTTCTTTCGTAGTTGCGGATGCTTGCGACACGGGTTAATCATAAGTGGGAGGCTTGTCCAAGGAAGGGCAGCACCCAAGCACCGGTCCACTCACATATCAAATTATCAAAGTAACGAACGCAAATCATATGAGCATGATGAAAATTAGCTTGACAATAATTCCCATGTGTCCTCGAGAGCGCTTTGCTTTACATAAGAGTTTGTCCAGGGTTGTCCTTTGCTACAAAAAGGATTGGGCCACCTTGCTGCATGATACATCTCCAACATATCTATAATTTTTGATTGTTTCATGCTATTATATTATCTATTTTGGATGTTTTATATGCATTAATATGCTATTTTATATGATTTTTGGGACTAATCTATTAACCTAGAGCCCAGTGCCAGTTTTTGTTTTTCCTTGTTTTAGAGTTTCGTAGAAAAGGAATACCAAATGGAGTCCAAATGGAATAAAACTTTTGCGATGATTTTTCTTGGACCAGAAGACACCCAGGAGACTTGGACTGCAAGTCAGAGGAGCCTCGAGGTGGCCACAAGGGTGGAGGGCGTGTCCAGGGGGGTGGGGCGCCCCCAACCTTGTGGGCCCCATGTATCTCTCCTGACCTAATTCTTCCTCCTATATATACTCTTATACCCCAAAAACATCCAGGGGAGCCACGAAACCATTTTTCCACCGCCTCAACCTTATGTACCCATGAGATCCCATCTTGGGGCCTTTTCCGGCGTCCTGCCGAAGGGGGAATTGATCA
Organism: Triticum urartu; assembly: GCF_056163025.1. Classification (NCBI taxonomy): domain Eukaryota; kingdom Viridiplantae; phylum Streptophyta; class Magnoliopsida; order Poales; family Poaceae; genus Triticum; species Triticum urartu. The sequence goes on along the minus strand of NC_141875.1, from coordinate 104,594,268 downwards.
CGGAGGGCTTCTACATCAACACCATTGCCTCTCCGATGAAGCGTGAGTAGTTTACCTCAGAACTACGGGTCCATAGCTAGTAGCTAGATGGCTTCTTCTCTCTCTTTGATTCTCAATACCATGTTCTCCTCGATGTTCTTGGAGATCTATTCGATGTAATACTCTTTTGCGGTGTGTTTGCCGAGATCTGATGAATTGTGGATTTATGATCAGCTTATCTATGAATATTATTTTAATCTCCTCTGAATTTCTTTATGCATGATTTGATATCTTTGCAAGTCTCTTCGAACTATCGATTTGGTTTGGCCAACTAGATTGGTTTTTCTTGCAATGGGAGAAGTGCTTAGCTTTGGGTTCAATCTTGTGGTGCTCGATCCTAGTGACAGAAGGGGAACCGACACGTATTGTGTTATTGCTATCGAGGATAACAAGATGGGGTTTTCATCATATTGCTTGAGTTAATCACGCTACATCTTGTCGTTTTACTTAATGCGTTACTCTGTTCTTATGAACTTAATACTCTAGATGCAGGCAGGAGTCGGTCGATGTGTGGAGTAATAGTAGTAGATGCAGAATTGTTTCGGTCTACTTGACACGGACGTGATGCCTATATTCATCATTGCCTTAGATATCGTCATAACTTTGCGCTTTTCTATCAATTGCTCAGCAGTAATTTGTTCACCCATCGTAATAATTTCTATCTCGAGAGAAGCCTCTAGTGAAACCTATGGCCCCCGGGTCTATTTTCCATCATATAAGTTTCGGATCTACACTTTTAGTTTCCGATTTACTTTCTTTGCAATCTTTTTTCCGATCTATAAACCAAAAATACCAAAAATATTACTTTGTCGTTTATCTATCTTTATCAGATCTTACTTTGTGTATAACAGTGAAGGGAGTGACAACCCCTTTGGCGCGTTGGTTGCAAGTTGGTGTTTGTTTGTGCACGTATTTGGTGGCTTGTCGTGTTGTCTCCTACTGGATTGATACCTTGGTTCTCAAAACTGAGGGAAATACTTACGCTACTTTGCTGCATCACCCTTTCCTCTTCAAGGGAAAATCCAACGCAAGCTCAAGAGGTAGCACTGGTTTCTATAGGAGGTTTATTAAAGACTTCTCTAAAATTTCTAGGCCTCTCACTAATCTTTTGCAAAAGATGTTCCTTTTGCTTTTGATGATGACTGTGTAGAAGCACTTGAGATACTTAAGAAATCCTTGATTTCTGCACCTATTGTTCAACCACCTGATTGGAATTTACCCTTTGAAATTATGTGTGATGCTAGTGATTATGTTGTTGGTGCTGTTCTAGGACAAATATTTGATAAGAAATTGAATGTTATTCATTATGCTAGTAAAACTCTAGACAGTGCCCAGAGAAATTATACTACTACTGAAAAAGAATTTTTAGCAGTTGTGTTTGCTTGTGATAAGTTCAGATCTTATATTGTTGATTCCAAAGTAACTATTCACACTGATCATGCTGCTATTAAATATCTTATATGGAAAAGAAAGATGCTAAACCTAGACTTATTAGATGGGTTCTCTTGCTATAATAATTTGATTTGCATATTATTGATAGGAAGGGAGTTGAGAACCCCGTTGCACACAACTTGTCTAGGTTAGAAAATGTTCTTGATGACCCAGTGCCTATTGATGATAGCTTTCCGGATGAGCAATTAGTTGTCATAAATGCTTCTCGTAATACTCCATGGTATGCTGGTTATGCTAATTACATTGTTGCTAAATTTATACCACCTAGTTTCACATACCATCAAAAGAAAAAGTTTTCTATAATGTAAGACATTACTTTTGGGATGACCACTAGTAGAAAACAGGGCTTTGGTCCAGGCCGGGTCAGCCCATTAGTCCCGGTTCAGTCCAGAACCGGGACCAATGGGGGCATTGGACCCGATTCGTGAGCCCAGGGGGCCGGCCGGGCCACGTGGGCCATTGGTCTCGGTTCATCTGGACCTTTTGGTCCCGGTTGGTGGGACGAACCGGGACCAATGGGCCTCGCTCCTAGCCCGCCACCATTGGTCCCGGTTGGTGGCTTGAACCGGGACCAAAGGCTCCCCTTTAGTCCCGGTTCATGCCACCAACCGGGACCAATGAGGTGCCTATATATACCCCCTCGCGTAAGAGCAGAGCACACTGCTCTGTTTTTTTCTGGCCGAGGGGGAGAGGGCTTGGTGGTGCTCTAGCTCACCTCCTATGCACACAAGGTGTTCAATGGCATGCCCGAGCCACACTACTTAAGCTTTCTCCTCTCCAAGCTCGACCTCCAAACTCCATTTTCCACAATATTTGTCTAGGTTTAGCGGTCCGTCACGCCCCGTCCCCGTCTTCACCACCGTCGATCACCCGCGCCGAGCTCATCGCCGGCACCACCGTGGTGAGCCTCTTGTTCTTATCTTCTTTCTGAAAGGAAAAATATTCTTGTATGTTTACATAGATACTTGTATTATTTTCTTACTTTTATTATTGCATCTTATATAGTGCGATGGTTTTGGTATCCGCCCCCGTCGGCCCTTGTCCTGTCTATGATTCGGATGTGGTATATATATTATCTTTATAACTATTGGTTCATTTATTGTTTATGAAAATTATGCCGACCAACGTGACATAGATTTTATTTATGTAGGATGTATGTGAATCGGAAATGCCAACCGACCCTATTGTCGAGAGGTTAAATTTAGTTGAAGAAGAAAACAATTTTTTGAAGGAAAAAAAATTGAGGAGGAGAAGATGATATTGGAGTTGCATGTTGCAGATGTCGTCGATGATCACAAGATCAAGATGGATGCAATGCGCTTGAAGATTAGAAAGATTAGAAAATATGCCATTCATACCGAGGCTTGGTATCATTATGCCGTTGGATCAATTGTTACCTTGGTTGCGATTATGATCGCATTTGTTTTCGCATTGAAATGTTTTACATAGTTTCAATGTATGGTTTAATTAATTAGATGCTGTGGAGAGCTATATGTTGTTAGATGAGAACTATGTATGCACTTTGGTTTTAATGAGATGATGAACTTTTATTAATTTGGACACTTAATTATATATAATGCACGCAGATGAACCGGCAATGGATGTACGGTGACAGACACACATGTGAGTACATTAAGGGCGTGCATGAGTTTCTCAATGCGGCTGAGGCAAACAAGCAGAATGGTTTTATGTGTTGTCCATGCACTGAATGTGGGAATACGAGGTCTTACTCTAACCAGAAAATCCTTCACTCCCACCTGCTTTACAAGGGTTTCATGCCACACTATAATGTTTGGACGAGGCATGGAGAAATAGGGGTTATGATGGAAGACGACGAAGAAGAAGAGTACGATGACAACTATGTGCCCCCTGAATACGGTGATGCTGCAACGGGGGGAGCTGGTGAAGATCAAGAGGAACCAGACGATGTGCCCAATGATGCTGCAACGGGTGAAGCTGCTGAAGATCAAGAGGAACCAGACGATGTGCCCAATGATGATGATCTCCGCCGGGTCATTGTCGATGCAAGGACGCAATGCGAAAGTCAAAAGGAGAAGCTGAAGTTCGATCGCATGTTAGAGGATCACAAAAAAGGGTTGTACCCCAATTGCGAAGATGGCAACACAAAGCTCGGTACCGTACTGGAATTGCTGCAGTGGAAGGCAGAGAATGCTGTGGCTGACAAAGGATTTGAGAAGCTACTGAAAATATTGAAGAAGAAGCTTCCAAAGGATAACGAATTGCCCGACAGTACATACGCAACAAAGAAGGTCGTATGCCCTCTAGGATTGGAGGTGGAGAAGATACATGCATGCCCTAATGACTGCATCCTCTACCGCGGTGCATACAAGGATCTGAACGCATGCCCGGTATGCGGTGCATTGCGGTATAAGATCAGACGAGATGACCCTGGTGATGTTGACGGTGAGCCCCCCCAGGAAGAGGGTTCCTGCGAAGGTGATGTGGTCTGCTCCTATAATACCACGGTTGAAACGTCTGTTCAGAAACGAAGAGCATGCCAAGTTGATGCGATGGCACAGTGAGAACCGAAAGAAAGATGGGAAGTTGAGAGCACCCGCTGACGGGTCGTAGTGGAGAAAAATCGAGAGAAAGTACTGGGATGAGTTTGCAAAGGACCCAAGGAATGTATGGTTTGCTTTAAGCGCGGATGGCATTAATCCTTTCGGGGAGCAGAGCAGCAATCACAGCACCTGACCCGTGACTCTATGTATGTATAACCTTCCTCCTTGGATGTGCATGAAGTGGAAGTTCATTTTGATGCCAGTTCTCATCCAAGGCCCTAAGTAACCCAGCAACGACAATGATGTGTACCTAAGGCCATTAGTTGAAGAACTTTTACAGCTGTGGAATGGAAACGGTGTACATACGTGGGATGAGCACAGACAGGAGGAATTTAACCTAAATGCGTTGCTGTTCATGACCATCAACGATTGGCCCGCCCTCAGTAACCTTTCAGGACAGACAAACAAAGGATACCACGCATGCACGCACTGTTTAGATGACACTGAAAGTATATACCTGGACAAATGCAGGAAGAATGTGTACCTGGGCCATCGTTGATTTCTTCCGACCAACCATCAATGTCGAAAGAAAGGCAAGCATTTCAAAGGCGAGGCAGATCACCGGAAGAAGCCCGCCATGCGTACCGGTGATCACGTACTTGCTATGGTCAATGATTTACACGTAATCTTTGGAAAGGGTCCCAGTGGACTAGCTGTTCCGAATGACGCTGAGGGACACGCACCCATGTGGAAGAAGAAATCTATATTTTGGGACCTACCCTACTGGAAAGACCTAGAGGTCCGCTCTTCAATCGACGTGATGCATGTGACGAAGAACCTTTGCGTGAACCTGCTAGGCTTCTTGGGCGTGTATGGGAAGATAAAAGATACACCTGAGGCACGGGAGGACCTGCAACGTTTGCACGAAAAAGACGGCATGCCTCCGAAGCAGTATAAAGGTCCTGCCAGCTACGCTCTTACGAAAGAAGAGAAAGAAATCTTCTTTGAATGCCTGCTCAGTATGAAGGTCACGACTGGCTTCTCGTCGAATATAAAGGGAATAATAAATATGCCAGAGAAAAAGTTTCAGAACCTAAAGTCTCATGACTGCCACGTGATTATGACGCAACTGCTTCCGGTTGCATTGAGGGGGCTTCTACCGGAAAACGTCCGATTAGCCATTGTGAAGCTATGTGCATTCCTCAATGCAATCTCTCAGAAGGTGATCGATCCAGAAATCGTACCAAGGCTAAGGAGTGATGTGGCGCAATGTCTTGTCAGTTTCGAGCTGGTGTTCCCACCATCCTTCTTCAATATCATGACGCACGTCCTAGTTCATCTAGTCGACGAGATTGTCATCCTGGAGCCCGTATTTCTACACAATATGTTCCCCTTTGAGAGGTTCATGGGAGTCCTAAAGAAATATGTCCGTAACCGCGCTAGGCCAGAAGGAAGCATCTCCATGGGCCATCAAACAGAGGATGTTATCGGGTTTTGTGTTGACTTCATTCCTGGCCTTAAGAAGATAGGTCTCCCTAAATCGCGGTATGAGGGGAGACTGACTGGAAAAGGCACTCTTGGAAGTGACTCAATAATATGCAGGGACGGATATTCTTGGTCTCAAGCACACTACACAGTTCTACAGAACTCTACCTTGGTGACCCCGTATGTCGATGAACACAAGAACAGTCTGCGCTCCAAACACCCGGAGTAGTGCGACGACTGGATTACATGTGAACACATCAGGACTTTCAGCAGTTGGTTGGAAACACGTCTCAGAGGTGACAACACTGTCTGTGATGAGTTGTACTTGTTGTCCAGGGGACCATCTTTGACTGTATTGACTTACAAAGGATACGAGATAAATTGGAATACATTTTACACGATCGCCCAAGATCAAAAGAGCACCAACCAAAACAGCGGTGTCCGCTTTGATGCAGCAACCGAGAGCGGAAAGGACACATATTATGGTTACATAGTGGACATATGGGAACTTGACTACGGACCTGATTTTAAGGTCCCTTTGTTTAAGTGCAAATGGGTCAATCTGTCAGGCGGCGGGGTACAGGTAGACCCACAGTACGGAATGACAACAGTGGATCTGAAAAATCTTGGGTACACTGACGAACCGTTCGTCCTAGCCAATGATGTGGCACAGGTTATCTATGTGAAGGACATGTCTACCAAACCGAGAAAAAGAAAAGATAAGGAAGCGAATACATCATACGATGAGCCAAAGCACCACATAGTTCTTTCAAGAAAAAGGGACATCCTGGGAGTGGACGGCAAGACAGACATGTCTGAAGATTATGAAAAGTTTCATGAAATTCCTTCCTTCAATGTCAAGGCTGACCCAAGCATCCTGATAAACGATGAAGATTATCCATGGTTACGGCGCAATAGGCAAATGACACAAGCGAAGAAAAAGTGAAGACTTTCTCCCGCAACTATTATGATGATACCATGCCAACTTTGTAACACACGAGTATGCTACCATTGTCCGTTTTGTACATGCACATGCTATGTGGGTGAAATTACGATACCATGCCAACTTTCAACTTTTTCAGAGTTCATTTGAAATGCTTTAATGTCTTATGGTTCGGCCCCCGTAATACCATTATTCAAATTTTAACTATTCAAATTTGAAAACTAATGGCACTAACAGAAAGTTTATAATTTTTTCTAAAACTGATGGCACTAACAGAAAGTTTATAATTTTTCTGACCTAAAAGCAAAAAGAATTAAAAAATAAAGCAAAAAACAAGAGAAAATAAATAATGCAAAAAACAAAACAAAAAAACAGGAAAAAAACTATTTTTATAGTAAAGTTAATCACAAACTTGTGATTCACACAAATTTCAAAGAATTCAAATTTTAACTATTCAAATTTGAAAACTAATGGCACTAACAGAAAGTTTATAATTTTTCTAAAACTAATGGCACTAACAGAAAGTTTATAATTTTGCTGACCTAAAAGCAAAAAGAATTAAAAAATGCAAAAAAACAAAAGAAAATAAATAATGCAAAAAACAAAAAAAAACTGGAAAAAGTAAAGTTAATCACAAACTTGTGATTCAAACAAATTTCAAAGAATTCAAATTTTAACTATTCAAATTTGAAAACTAATGGCACTAACAGAAAGTTTATAATTTTTCTAAAACTAATGGCACTAACAGAAAGTTTATAATTTTGCTCCTCGCCCCTGGCCCATGACCATTAGTCCCGGTTTATGCCACAAACCGGGACTAAAGGGCTGGTCCTCGTTGCGGGCAGAGTTTAGTCCCACCTCGCCAATCGAAGGGGGCTCACACTGGTTTATAAGCCCTTCCCTCTCTGCCTTGTTGAGCTCCTCTCAAAGTGAAAATAGATGCCCTAATGGAGAAAAGTTTAACCTAAATTTAGAGTGAATTTCTCTAAAATTCATAGAAATTTACTATGAATTTAGGTTGAATTTTCTCTATAAGTGCATCTATTCTCATTTTTTAGTAAGTTAATCACAAACTTGTGATTCACACAAATTTCAAAGAATTCAAATTTTAACTATTCAAATTTGAAAACTAATGGCACTAACAGAAAGTTTATAATTTTTCTAAAACTAATGGCACTAACAGAAAGTTTATAATTTTGCTAACCTAAAAGCAAACAGAATAAAAAATTAAAGCAAAAAACAAAAGAAAATAAATAATGCAAAAAACAAATAGAAAAAACAGGAAAAAACTATTTTTATAGTAAAGTTAATCACAAAATAAAATAAATAAAGCAACAAAGAAAACAAAAAAAAAACTAAAAAAGTGTTTTCAAATTTGAAAACTAATGGCACTAACAGAAAGTTTATAATTTTTCTAAAACTAAAAGCAAAAAGAATAAAAAAATAAAGCAAAAAACAAAAGAAAATAAATAATGCAGAAAACAAAGCAAAAAACTGGAAAAATAGCAAAAATAAGTATTTTGTTGTAAGTAGAAACAAAATAAAATAAATAAAGCAACAAAGAAAACAAAAAACAAAAAAAGTGTTTTCAAATTTGAAAACTAATGGCATTAACAAAAAGTTTATAATTTTTCTAAAATTAAAAGCATAAAGAATTAAAAAATAAAGCAAAAAACAAAAGAAAATAAAATAAATAAAGCAACAAAAAACAAAAAAGTGCCACCTACTGGGCCCCCACGGCCTGAATACGACTAGAAACCCATCCAAGGGCTAGGATTCAGGCCCGCAGGAGGCCCAGTAGGCCCACAGGCATAGCAGTGACAATTAGGCCCGTAAGCCTGCAATGGAGAGAAGCTCGAGAGGGGTGCGGCAGTGGGGCTTATAAACCACTGCGCACCTCTCTCAACTAGCGAGGTGGGACTAAACTTTCGACGCCGCAGCAGCACAAGGCCTTTTGTCCCGGTTGGTGGCACCAACCGGGACTAAAGGGGGCATTGGTCACGGTTGGTGCCACGAACCGTGACCAATGCCGCCCTTTAGTCCCGGGGCACCAACCGTGACCAATGCCCCCTTTAGTCCCGGTTGGTGCTACCAACCGGGACCAAAGGCCGTCGCTTCCCGCCCTTTGAGCTGCTGAAAAGAGGCCTTTGGTCCCGGTTGGTGGCACCAACCGAGACTAATGCCCACCTTTAGTCCCGGTTGTTGCCACGAACCGGGACTAAAGGCTTTGCTATATAAGCCCACACTTAGGAAATTTTCACTCTCATCTTGAAGTTGCCGCCCCCGATGACGCCGACGCCGCCAGGCTGCCCCGACGCCGCCCGCCCCGGCCCGCCCCCGTCGTCACTGTCGCCCGCGCCCCTGCCCCGACGCACGCCGCCCCGGCCCGTCCCCGTCGCCCGTGTCCCTGCCCCGACGCGCGCCGCCCCGACCCGCCCTCGCCGTCGCCCGCGCCGGCCCCTTCCCCGACGCGCGCCGCCCCGGCCCGCCGTCGCCGTCGCCCGCGCCCCCTACCCCGAGCGCGCGCCCACTGCCCCGTCGCCATCCTCGTCGCCGACCCCGTGGTCCTCCTGGTCTGGCCGACGCCCTCCCTAGCTAGCATTTTTTTTTCATATATATGCTTTTTTTTCTTATATATGCTTGTTTTTTATATATATGTATATATGCTCTCTGTGTATATATATGTTCATGTATATATGCAAAAGATAGTTTTTTAGAAAAATTAGGATTTTTTTCTGTTCATAGATTTTTTTGGTGATATTAATTATTGTAAATATGCAAATGTTTGTATATTCATATGAACAATGAATTAGGCAATACTACTTCATGTATTTTTAAGAAGGAAGAAGAAGAAAAAGAATGAGAGGAAAAAGGAAATAAGAAGAGGAAGAAAGGAGAAGAAGAGGGGAGAGGAAGACGAGGAGAAATAAATAAGAAGAAGAAAAAAGAAGAAAAAGAAGAGGAGAAGAAGAAAGGAATAGAGGAGAAAAGAGAAAATAGAATATATATTCTTCTCCTCTTTTTTTTCTTCTTTTTTTCTTCGACACGTGGGGGGGGGGGGGGGGGGGGGGCGATATACCCCCTCCCGATAACTTCAACATGAGGGGGGGTCGATATACCCCCTCCCCGATAATATTATTTTCCCATGTACGTATGTCGTGTCGATATAAACTCCCGATAACTTCATAGCATTTTTTTTGTTCATATTTTTTTCATAGCATTATTTCCATGTATATATGTATGTGGCTATGTATGTATAGATGGATAGCATTTTTTTCCATGTATGTATGTCATTGTCGATATACCCCCTCCCTGTTAACTTCCACAGGAGGGGGGGGGTCGATATAACCCTCCCCGATAACTTCGACATGAGGGGGGGTCGATATACCCCCTCCCTGATAACTTCGACATGAGGGGGGGTCGAGAACTAGTTTAGGGGGTCGAGGGTTGAGAACTAGTTTAGGGGGTCAAGGGTCGAGAATGTCAGACATTCATGAGAGAGGCGAGGAAGAAGAGGGAGAAGAGGGAGAAGAAGAGGAGAGGAAGAAGAGGAAGTCTTCTCCTCTATTCTTTCTTCTCTTCTTTTTTCTTCTTCTTCCTATATGTATTAGTTTTTTTTATTTAGGTTGTTAATTAGTAGATATTAATTTTGTTCATATATGTATGGATGCATGTGATATGTATGTATGTATGTATCGGGTATGTCGTTGTCGATATACCCCCTACCCGATAACTTCGACATGAGGGGGTCGAGAGGGGGTCTAGGGTCGCTGAGGGGTCGAGGGTCGTCGAACATGAGAGGAAGAAGAGGATAAAAAAAGAAGAGGAAGAAGAAAAAAAGAGGAGAAGAAAGAATAGAGGAGAAGACGAGGGTCGTCGAGGGTCAGGGTCGCCGAGCGGTAGAGGAAACCCTAAATAGCAAGTATCGTGGGTGTGAGATACATGTGGCCGTCGGTGTCAGACACTACATCCACGTCCCACAAGTGACACGATACTTGCTATTTAGGGTTTCCTCTACCGTTTGGCGACCCTCGACGACCCTCGTTTCCGATAAAAAAAAGAGGAAGAAGAAGAAAAAAAGAGGAGAAGAAAGATTTTATCGGGAACGAGGGTCAGGGAACGAGGGTCGTCGAGGGTCAGGGTCGCCGAGCGGTAGAGGAAACCCTAAATAGCAAGTATCGTCGATGTGAGATACATGTGGTCGTCGGTGTCGGACACTACATCCACGTCCCACAAGTGATGTGGGCATCGAAGCCCGCGTCACTTGTGGGATGTGGATGTAGTGTCCGACACCGACGGCCACATGTATCTCACACCCACGATACTTGCTATTTAGGGTTTCCTCTACCGCTCGGTGACCCTCGACGACCCTCGTTCCCGATAAATCTTACTCCTCTATTCTTTATTCTCCTCTTTTTTTTCTTCTTCCTCCTCTTTTTTTATCCTTGAAGCGTTGTCGAGGCCACCCCAAACCCTAGAGAAGCAGCGTCGAGGCCACCCCAAACCCTAGAGAAGCATCGTCGAGGCCACTAATTAATATTAGTTCTACGTTTGCCACTAATATATCCATCTGTCATGTTTGAATAATAATTGCCATGTTGTCAATATTTGTAGAAACTATGGACACCACCCGAGACGAAGTACAAGAAGAGTTGTTGGGGGACATAATCGCACGAGGAAGTGATGTCGTCTGCTCGTTGTTTCTCAACGACACCGATGGTCTGGAAGCAGCTGGCTATGATTATGATGGCTCCGGTGACCTAATGCCGGTGCAAGAAGGAGACCGTGAGGACGGCTCCGGTGACCCAATACCGGTGCAAGAAGGAGACCGTGATGACGTCTCCGGTGACCGAACCGAGTCCGGCCAGGTATATATATTAGTTAAGCTTCTGCTGACTAGCTAATTGATGCATTCATTGTTTTGGTATGTACACATATTAATTAACTCTTTGTTCTTTTTTCTAGCCCTCTGGATCGAGCACAACTTCGTTAAAGAGACGAGGCCCGAAGAAAAAGTTGAGCTTGGATGAAAAGTTTGAGATCATAGCAATCGCGCCCGACGGCCAACCGATTGAACCCCTCCGGACAAAGAGCGCATTTGTTGCTCAGTGCGGGGTTTTGGTTAGGGACAAGATCCCGATCAGCATCCAGCAATGGTTAAAGCCGGCTACAGAAGACCCTGAGGTCTCTTATGTCAATGATATGCAGAAAAATGATCTTTGGACTGAGCTGAAGTCAAATTTCACCCTACCGCCAGAGGATGATCCGGAGAAGCCAGTTAAAGAGCAATTAATCAAGTCTTTTGCTCTTAAGAGGATGGCAGAACTATTCAGAAGGTGGAAGAAAGAGCTGAATAAGTTTGTCGAAAATAAAGAGACACCAGAATTCAAGGGCAGATATGAGAAGATCAGAGATCACTGGCCCGCATTTGTGGCCCACAAGACATTGGAAAAGAGTAAGAAGATGTCGGCTACAAACAAGCAAAATGCTGCGAAGAAGAAGCATCACCATCGCACGGGGTCAGGTGGCTACCTCGTAGCCCGGCCTAAGTGGGCCAAGACTGAGAATGATCTGGTTGATAAAGGGATCGAACCAGAGACAATTAACTGGCCAGACCGTTGCCGGACTTGGTTCTTCGGGGCTGGCGGAACCTTGGACCCTGTATCAGGGAAGTGCATTTGGACGAACGATCAAATGGACATACCAGTCAAGAAGCTTCAGCAGTATATCGAAGCAGCGCAGCAAGGGACGTTCTTTCCAGACAGAGAGAACGACGAGCTCACAATGGCCCTCAGGAATCCTGAGCACCCTGGACGGACATGAGGCACGCCAGGCTCCATTCCATGGAAGGTTGGGTTTCCGGACGCAGGCGGTTACAAATGCCAGGAGAGGAGGAAAAAAGTGCAGCAGACCCAAATGCAGGCGCTGCAAGCAAGGGTACAAGCGATAGAGGAACGAGAAGCAAATCACAGCAAACGAACTGCCGAAGCTTCCCCCGAAGCTACCCCGCCATCTCAGCGGAGAAGCAGCGTGGCTTCCACCGAGCTGCTTCAGCCGGAGCATGCCTTGACGGCTCCTGCCAGCTATCCCGTGGATGCTATCACGGAGTCTCAAAATTGCCACCTTATGACGCATTGGATGAATTTGAAGGTCAAGGCGGCTGTTGGCTCTGTTTATCCTACTGAACCCGGCGCAACTTTTCACTGTCGGCCGATTCCAGAAGGATATGCTAGGGTGTGGTGGATGAAATAACAGAGGGATTTGAGGACCTCCAGCTTGACCACCCTACCGGTGAAGGGGAGACTAGGCTGGGTTCTGCTCTGAAGACTCCATGCCTATGGCGGAAGGAGCTCATCAACCTTTCGAACTGGACGCCTCCGCCTCCTCCTCCTCCGGCAAGTCAGGGCACTCTGCCTCCTCCACCGCCTCCTCCTCCGGCGAGTCAGGGCACTCCGCCTCCTCCACCGCCTCCTCCTCCGGCGAGTGACGATCAGGGCACTCAGCCGGCTCCTTCTCGGGCGTGTGGCGGCACTCCGCCTGCGCCGGCGCGCCCGAGCAGCCAGCCTCCTCCTTCTCCGCCCCGTCAGCAAGGGCGGAAGAGACCTGCCGCCGCTCCGGCTGCTCCGGCGCGTCGTAGTCCTTCTCCTCCGCCTCGTAAGCAAGTAAAGAAGACAACCGCTCCGTCTGCTCTGCCGGCGTCTAGCAGTACAACCAGAGGCGGGAGGACATACAGATTCGGTCCTTCTCTGAAGACTCCAAAGAAGTTACCATACGAGAGGACCCTGGAGGAGAACGCCGAGATCACGCGAGAAGAAGTGAGGAACTTCTTTGAAGGGGTGAAAGCAAAGAAACATCCACCTCCGGAGGAGAAGGTAGATCCGGTGAAAGCGAAGCGCACTCTGGCTGCCCTGACAAAATCACCCAAGTCTCCGCCGAAAGGAAACTATGAGCGCATTATTGGAAAGGAATTTGCCAAAGCGGAGCGGTCGGGAAGTACTATCAGTGATCAAAGGCTGAAAGAACGACGAGCTGGGAAACAAATTGCCCAGCTCGGCGAACAAGCGAAGCAATCGTGCCCCCCGCTCAAGGTGCCTAGCGACATCGTCGCTAATGATCCGAGGATGGTGCCCGGTTATAGCAATCTTGGCGATTACCTGCCTGACGATGTACATTATGATTTCCTGGAGGTGTAGATACAAAGATACGAGTACGGGAAGCCTCTCATCAAAGATGAAAGATCTCTATCAACGATGATGCGAAGATTGCATGATTGGTACTTGAAAATCTGCAGAGAGTTTGGGGGGAGGAGTACTTTGTATGTGAGAGTTAAAAAGGAGCATGACCTCGTTGGAATTGAACTGTTGCCTGTTCCATTTGAGGAGTTCTTTCAGTTTTTCAATCAATTGGCCCTCGATAAAGCAACAGTCACCTGCTACTGTCTGTAAGTAGTACTACTTCTGTCATTAAGTCTCTCTATATAGCTCAGCTCTTTCATTGCATGTATTTATAATCATCCTCACTATATTATGCAGATTGAAGATCGCCGAATTGAAGAAAAGACAAGTCGGTGATATTGGGTTCATTAACACATATCTCATAGATGCAACTGAGGTTAAATTTCATGCCGCAGATACCGAGGCCAACTTGCTACGATCGTTGGTAATAAATGAAAACAAAGATATAATACTCTTTCCTTACAACTTCAAGTGAGTGTTACTGTCTTGTGCGTATTCGGTTTCCCTTATATATTAGTCAAGGTTATAGTAATGTAATTGATGAGTTATGCATGCGTGTGCAGTTTCCACTATATTCTCCTAGAGATTAAGCTTGAGCAGGGACTAGTAACCGTCTTAGACTCAAGACGAAAAGATCCCCAGGACTATGCGGACATGACTCAAATGCTTGAGAAGTAAGTTAAATCGATCATTATCCACCATATCAGCAACTTTGTTCATTTCCTGATATATCAAGTAATTGTTTTCTTTGTCTGGCAGGGTTTGGAAAAAATTCACCAAAAAAGCTCCAGGACTCCCGAAGAAGCTGCAATTTAGACACCCGAAAGTAAGTACTATAGTAGCATGTTCCGTGCATCTCCTATTGATTCAAGCGCTAGTTTCATCAATAACATTTGGCATTCTTGCTTATCAGTTTGATTGACCTCTATTTCTTGTAAAGTGGTTGTGGCAGGAACAAGGGAATGATTTCTGTGGATACTACGTTTGCGAGTCCATCCGCCACACGACCTGTGAGCGGGGCTACACTGACGAACAATATGAAGTACGTAAATAACAACATTCACAATTTTATTTTATTACCATCATTTGTGTTGAGTTTGATTCATTCATATATATGTATTGACCCCCTTCTTCAAATTAGATGTTTCGGAAGCAGGATGAACTCCTAGCACCAGCTCGCATGCGAGCAATTCAAGAGGAATTGGCGGAATTCTTTCTTGACCACGTGATCACTGAAGACGGAGAATACTATGTGGACCATGAGTCCGTATGATTATATTTGTAAGAGATAATTATTGTATATATGTAGCCAGTAGTGTCGGATAGATATACGAGAACTTGTTGTTCGACCAATCTCTCGGAGAAGGAGAGGTGGTCGATATCACTTATCTCTGTATGCATATATGTTCATGACGATCTTTTGTTTCCTTCGTTTGCTTACTAGCTAGCTAGCGTGTCTAGTCCTCTCTATACGTATGTATAGTACGTAGCGTCGACCAAGCACGGACATAAGAGAGGACACTTCTCTCTATTAATTATAGCTAGCTAACACAATATATGAAACACCTAAATTAACCCCCAAAACCCCCAACCCCCCCTTTAAAAAAACAAAAACCCCAGCCACAGAAATGCTGACGCGTGGATGCCTATTGGTCCCGGTTGGTGCCACCAACCGGGACCAAAGGCCCTCCTGCCTAGGCTCCGCGCACAGGCCACGTGGAGGCCCATCTGTCCCGGTTCTGGATTGAACCGGGACTAAAGGGACAGGGCATTAGTACCGACCGTTTAGTCCCGGTTCAGGAACCGGGACAAAAGGCCCTTACGAACCCGGACAACAGGCCCTTTTTCTACCAATGGACCCACACCTTTATAAAGAAGGAGTAGAAGGTGTTATGACGTTGTGTACCTAAGGATAAACAGGGACAAATCCTACGCAAGTGCCACTCCGAGTCTTACGGAGGACACAATATTGGAGATAGAGCTGCACACAAGGTATTCAATCCGGTTTTTATTGGCCTACTCTCTTCAAGGATGCTCGTAAGTTTGTTTTGTCTTGTGATGAATGTCAAATAATCAGCAATATTAGTAGACGTCAGGAAATGTCTATGAATTATTCACTTTTTATTGAACCATTTGATGTTTGGGGCTTTGATTATATGGGACATTTTCCTTACTCTAATGCGTATCCACATATTTTAGTTGTTGTTGATTACGTTACTAAGTGGGTAGAAGCTATTCCAACTAGTAGTGCTGATCATAACACTTCTATTAAGATGCTTAAAGAAGTTATTTTTTTGAGGTTTGGAGTCCCTAGATATGACTGATGGTGGTTCACATTTTATTCATGGTGTTTTCCGTAAAATGCTTGCTAAGTATGATGTTAACCATAGAATTGCATCTCCATATCATCCTCAGTCTAGTGGTCAAGTAGAATTGAGCAATAGAGAGATTAAATTGATTTTGCAAAAGACTGTTAATAGATCTAGAAAGAACTGGTCTAAGAAACTTGATGATGCATTATGCGCTTATAGAACAACTTATAAGAACCCTATGGGTATGTCTCCGCATAAAATGGTTTATGGAAAAGCATGTCACTTACCTATCGAACTATAACATAAGACATATTGGGCTATTAAAGAGCTCAATTATGATTTCAAACTTGCCGGTGAGAAGAGGTTATTGACATTAGCTCACTTGATGAATGGAGAACCCAAGCCTATGAGAATGCCAAGTTGTTTAAAGAAAATGTTAAAAGATGGCATGACAAAAGGATACAAAAGCGTGAGTTTAATGTAGGTGATCATGTTTTGCTATACAACTCTCGTTTAAGATTTTTTGCAGGAAAACTTCTCTCTAAATGGGAAGGTCCTTACATTATCGAGGTCTATCGTTCCGGTGCCATAAAAATCAACAACGTGGAAGGCACAAATCCGAAGGTGGTAAACGGTCAAAAAATCAAACATTATATCTCAGGTAATCCCATAAATGTTGAGACCAATATTATTAATACCATAACATTCGAGGAGTACATAAGGGACACTTTCCAGAACGTCTCATACTCTGAAAAGGAATATGTATGTGGTACGGTAAGTAAACTGACTCAAAAACATTTCCAATGATACTTTTTCTCCATTTTGGAATATTTAAAAAATTAGAAAAAATAAAAGTAGTCCGAAAGAGACACGAGGCCACCAAAAGGGTGGAGGGTGCGCCCCCCGTCCTCGTGGCCACCTCGTGTGCCCTTCGGACTCCGTTTTCTTGCACGATACTTCTTCGGTCGGTAAAAATTCATTATATAATCTCCCGAACGTTTTGACCACCATACCATGGCAAAATCCCCTGTTTTCGTTTTGAGTTGTTTCTGTAGCAGATTTGGAGCGAGATGTCTTTGCAAGAGTCGGTCGGGGAGAATCGAGTATCTCACCCGACACCGGGCCCAGGAGCATACATCGAAGCTAACCACTTCGGGCAAGTAACAGAGGAAGAGATGGAGGCTGACTTGAAAAGAGTGGATGCCATGGAGGAGGATCAGGAAGTTACCTCGCGTCTTCAAATTGGATTCATGTTGGAGGAACTTCAGTGCTCAGCAATACCAAACTCAGTCATCCCTCTTGATACTAGATTTCTCTCTTATGAAAATATGAAAAAGAGTGTTAGTTTTTCTCCTGTGGCTATGAAACATCCTTGGGTGATTGGAGCTCTAGCTATCACGGGTAAACTTCGCAAGGAAATAATGGATCTTAAGCAGCAAAATAATAAGCTTGAGGAGGAGAATCACATCTTAAGGGGCATCATCGCCAAGAATATCACATCATCACCTCCGAAGAAAGAGTCATAAACACATGGGTTGATACGTCTCCAACGTATCTATAATTTATGAAGTATTCATGCTATTATATTATCAACCTTGGATGTTTTATATGCATTTATATGCTATTTTATATGATTATTGGGACTAACCTATTAACCTAGTGCCCAGTGCCAGTTTCTGTTTTTTCCCCTTGTTTTTGAGTTCTACAAAAAAGGAATATCAAACGGAGTCCAATTGACGTGCCAATTTTTGATGATTTTTTTATGGACCAAAAGAAGACCCCGGAGTAAAAGAGTTGGGCCAGGAGAGTCCCAGGGCGTCCACGAGGGTGGGGGGCGCGCCCACCCACCCCAGGCGTGTGGTCCTGCCTCGTGGACGCCTCGGGCCCCTCCTTAACGTGAGACCGACGCCAAAAATTCCTATAAATACAGAAACCTCGGAAAATTAACCTAGATCGGGAGTTCCGCCGCCAGAAGCCTCCGTAGCCACCGAAAACCAATCTAGGCCCTCTCTGGCACCCTGCCGGAGGGGGCCGTCATCACCGGAGGGCATGGAGGAGGATCCCGGAGGGGCCATCATCACCATGAAGGCCAAGGACCAGAGGGAGAACCTCTCCCCATCTAGGGGGAAGGCCATGGAGGAGGAAGCACAAGGGGGAGAACCTCTCCTCCTCTCTCTCGGTGGCACCGGAGTGCCATCGGGAGGGGAATCATCGCCGCGGTGATCGTCTTCATCAACATCACCATCATCATCATCACCCTCATCTCTTTTACGCGGTCCACTCTCCCGCACCCTGCTGTAATCCCTACTTGAACATGGTGCTTTATGCCACATATTATGATCCAATGATGTGTTGCCATCCTATGATGTTTTGAGTAGATATCTTTTGTCTTTGGGTTGATTGATGATCTAGATTTGTATGAGTTGTATGTTTTACTTTGATGTTGTCCTATGGTGCCCTCCGTGTCGCGCAAGCGTGAGGGGTTCCCGCTGTGGGGTGTTGCAATACGTTCATGATTCGCTTATTGTGGTTTGGTGGGTGACTGAAACACAAACCCGAGTAAGGGGTTGTTGCGTATGGGAATAAAGAGGACTTGATGCTTTAATGCTATGGTTGGGTTTTACCCTAATGATCTTTAGTAGTTGCGGATGCTTGCTAGAGTTCCAATCATAAATGCATATGATCTAAGTAGAGAAAGTATGTTAGCTTATGCCTCTCCCTCATATGAAACTGCAATAGTGATTACCGGTCTTGTTAACGATTGCCTAGGACAATTCCGCACACCGATCCACCATTATTCCACACTCGCTATTTATAATATTTAGTAATATATTCTAACTTCATGATAACATCACCTACTTTTATATTTTAGCTCTCCGATATCATACAAAGTTATCCTCTTCATACCCACAACCTAGTTTTATTTCTCGTTGCTAGTTGGAAGCAAACGTTCGGTGTACGTAGAGTCGTATCAGTGGCAGATAGGGCTTGAGAGAATATTGATCTTACCTTTAGCTCCTTGTGGGTTCAACACTCCATACTTATCACTTCCACCTTTGGAAATTGCTACGATGATTCCTTGCACTTGGGGATTATCATGGGTATGGGCACTCCCCTTGGCAACTACCAAGCTTGGGGGAGGTGTCCCGGTATCGTATCGTATCACCATCACATTTTTATCTTTACCGTCTTTCCTACTTCGATCATTTTGGTTATATCTTGATCTAGTAGAATAAAGTTTTTAGTATGATCTAGCTTTGAGTTTTGCTTTTTGTTCCCTCAATGTAATCAAGTCCTTGAGTTATATATAATAAAGAGTAGTTTTGAGTTAAGGGATTTGCTTTCTTGTTATGATCTTGAGGGAATTAAATAAAAGAAAGAAAAATAAAAAAGATCATATAGTGATCTTACGGAGAGTAATGACTTCACAAATAAAGAGTATGATGAATAAAACTTGTTGAGAGTTGACAAACAGTTTTGGTCATTGTTGCAATTAATAGGAAGTAATAAATAAAGAGAGGCTTCACATATAAATATACTATATTGGGCATCTTTTGTAATTGTGAGCACTCATTAAAATATGTCATGCTAAAAAGTTGATGTTGGACAAGGAAGACAACACAATGGTTTATGTTTTCTTATATCCGAATAGAAGTTATATTGTCATGGATCCTCCAACATGTTGAGCTTGCATTTCCCTCCCATGGTAGCCAAATTCTTTGCACCAAGTAGAGATACTACTTGTGCTTCCAAACACCCCTTAAACCAATTTTTCCATGAGAGTCCACCATACTGATGTCTACTATGCAACTTTATTCTTGTAGACACGTGTTGGGCCTTCAAGCGCAGAGTTTTGTAGGACAATAGCAATTTTCCCTCAAGTGGATGACCTAAGGTTTATCAATCCATGAGAGGTGTAGTATGAAGATGGTCTCTCTCAAACGACCCACCAAATACAAGAAATCTCGTGTGTCCCCAACACAACCAATACAATGGCAAATTGTATAGGTGCACTAGTTCGGCGAAGAGATGGTGATAGAAGTGTAATATTGATGGTAGAAATATATTTTTATAATCTAAATAAATGAAAACAGGAAGGTAGCAAATAGTAAATAGGCACAAAAGCGGTATTGCAATGCTTGAAAATGAGGCCTAGGGTCCGTACTTTCGCTAATGCAATCTCTCAACAATGCTAACATAGTTGGATCATATGATTATCCCTCAAAGTGCAATAAAGAATCACACCCGAGTTCCTATTAGTGGAGAACAAAAGATAAGAATTGTTTGTAGGGTACGAAACCACCTCAAAGCTATTCTTTCCGTTTGATCTATTCAAGAGTTCATACCAAAATAACACAAAGCTATTATTTCTATTCGATCTATCCTAGAGTTCATACTAAAATAACACCAAAGCAAATTCATATTCATAATAATCAATCCAACACAAAGAACTACAAGGAGATCCCAAAGTTTCTATCGGAGAAAAGATAATAAAGACGTGCATCAACCCCTATGCATAAATTACCCCAATGTCACCTCAGGAATCCGCAAGTTGAGTGCCATAACATACATCAAGTGAATTAATATGATACCCCATTGTCACCTCAAGTATTCATACCGCAAGACATACATCATGTGTTCTCATATCTGAATATTCGATCCAACAAGACAAAACTTCAAAGGGTAAAGACTCAATTCATCACAATAAGAGTATAGAGGGGAGAAACATCATATGATCCATCTATGTTAACAAAGCCCATGACATAGATCACGAGAGAGAGAGATAGAGAGAGAGAGAGAGATTAAACACATAGCTACTGGTACAAACCCTCAGCCCCGAGGGTGGACTACTCCCTCCTCATCGTGGTGGCTGCCGAGATGATGAAGATGGCCACTGGAGATGATTCCCCCCTCCGGCAGGGTGCCGGAACGGGTCTAGATTGGTTTTTGGTGGCTACAGAGCCTTGCGGCGGCGGAACTTCTGATCTAGGTTAACCCCGAAGGGTTTCGGAATATTTGGGAATTTATAGTGCAAAGAAGGGGTATGGGAGGCCACCGAGGTGGGCACAACCCACCTGGGCACGCCTGGGGGCCCAGGCGCGCCCTGGTGGGTTGTGCCCACCTTGGAACACCCCCTAGGTGCAGCCCTGTCCCATTGGAAGTGTTCTAGTCCATACAAAATCCTCAAAAAAATTCGCGGTGTTTGGACTCTATTTGATATTGATTTTCTGCGATGTAAAAAACAAGCAAAAAACAACAATTGGCACTAGGCACTGGGTCAATAGGTTAGTCCTAAAAATGATATAAAGTTGCTATAAAATGATTGTGAAACATCCAAGAATGATAATATAACATCATGAATACTTCATAAATTATAGATACGTTGGAGACGTATCATGCATCCCCAAGCTTAATTCCTACTCGTCCTCGAGTAGGTAAATGATAAAAGAAATAATTTATGAAGTGTGAATGCTAGCAAAGTGCATAAGTTTGATCAATGATAATTTCAATCACTTTTCCTAGCATCATAACAACAATTCTTTCTTATAAAACTTCTCATGTTATAGTAGCAACCAATTCACATGTTAAGGTTCAAACAATGAACTCTCTTGAAACTCAAAAACCTATGTTCTCAGTCACCAAGCAATTGCAATTTAACTTATTCAACAGATTTTAAGTAAGAGCTCCACATACTCAACCATCATATAGTCTTCTATGATTGCTAACACTCACCGCATACACATGGGCAAAATATTTCAACCATACACATAGAAAGATAGGAGCTTATTGTTTTGCCTCCCAACATATTCACCTCAAGGGTGATGTCAACAATAATAACTCATGCTACCCATATCCAACTGGATATATGTGCCTAGATCTTTCCTCACCACATGATGCTTGCCAAAAGAGAAAATAAAAAGGAATAGAGAGAAATACTTTGACTCTTTGCATGAAAGTAAATACTGAAAAGTAAAAGATAGGCCCTTCGCAGAGGGAAGCAGAGGTTGCCATGCGCTTATTTGTTTGTATGCTCAACCCCTTAGTGCAAAACAACGTCACGTTATATTGCCCCTTGTGATGGCAACCTTTATTATGCAGTTTGTCGCTTTTATTCTTCACCATCACAACTTCGTACAATGCTCAATTTTTTCTTACACTAAATGATCTCACACTTTTAGAAGCAATTTTTATTGCCTTATTGCACCGATGACAACTTACTTGAAGGATCTTGCTCAATCCTTAGGTAGGTATGGTGGACTCTTGAAAATAAGATTTGGGTTTAAGGGTTTTTGGATGCACAAGTAGTATCTCTACTTGGTGCTGAATTTTTGGCTAGCAAAGATGGGGGGCAAGCACCACATGTTGAAGGATTTATGACAATATAACTTCTATGTGAATATGAACAAACATAAACCATTACGTTGCCTTCCTTGTCCAACGTCAACAATTTTGGCATATAATATTTTGATGGGGGCTCACAATCACAAAAGATTTCCATGATAGTGTATTTATATGTGAAAGTTCTCTTCCTTATACTAATTATTCGTGAGTTGCTTGTATGACCAATATTGTGATTGTCAAGCCTCAAAAGATTTCACTTTCTAAACCCAATGTGAAGCTACCACTGGGCATGATATGATTTCAACTTCATGACATTCAATTTATTCAACAAGTTACTCATAGGATATAAGTGAAGCACAAGAGTAAATGACATAGAAAAGAGCTTCGTTGACGGGATATGAATGACGCTTACTTGGCCTCCCTGGCAATTATTTGAGGACTCTATTTTATTTAAAAACTTCCAGATCTAAGCATTTTATTAAAACAGCAAGAAAAACAAAACAAAATGACATTTCTAAAATATCACACATCATGTGAAGAAGCAAAAACTTAGGATCAACCGATACTAACCGATAATTGTTGAAGAAGAAAGGTGGGATGCCTACCGGGGCATCCCCAAGCTTAGATGCTTGATACTTCTTGAAATATTAACTTAGGATGCCTTGGGCATCCCCAAGCTTGAGATTTTGTGTCTGCTTAATTCCTTTTATATCACGGTTTCCCCAAATCTTAAAAACTTCATCCACACAAAACTCAACAAGAACTCATGAGATAAGTTAGTATAAATCAATGCAAAAACCATATCATTATATACTGTAGCAAACCACTAAAATTATTATTCAACATTGCATACTAAATGCCTCTGCATATTTAATACTCCTATCTGCAAATAGAATCATTAAACAAGCAAACATATGCAAAAATGCAACCATAACAGCAATCTGCCAAAATAGTACAATCTGTAAAGAATGCAAGAGTATCAATACTTCCCTAACTCCAAAAGTTATGAAAAATTGCCACACTATAGAAAATTTAGCAGAGCTCATTTTGCAAAAAGATTCAACATTTTTTCACATTCTAACTTTTCTAGGGAATTTTTGCAACAGCAGTAACTTTCTGTTTTCAAACAGCAACATATATACTTGCAAAATAAGCATGGCAAAGGCTATCATTGCCACTTTTATTAAAATAAAAGATGTAAAACATTATTATAAATAACATAAAGCATATCCCAACAAAATAAATTTATGCTCCAAGCAAAACACATATCATGTGACGAATGAAAACATAGCTCCAAGTGAGGTTACCGATAATGTTGGAGACGAAAGAGGGGATGCCTTCCGGGGCATCCCCAAGCTTAGTTGCTTGGATTTTCCTTGAATATTACCTTGGGTGCCTTGGGCATCCCCAATCTTAGGGTCTTATCACTCCTTATCCTCCTCACACTACTGCAGGATGCTGCTAACGCGACACTACGATCAGAGACCCTTCAACGAAACTGTGTGCGATGCCATAATCGCAAACGATGGTGTAAAAAACCCATCAAAAAAGGTGCAAAACGTTTGTGATGGAGGATGCATCAAAAACGGTTCAGATTTAAGTTGCGTGTGCGATGCAGGGCATACGTTTCAGTCCACTTAACTATTTGCGACGAGGAGGAACAAAAGAAACGGGCAACCAGGTGAAGGTGTGTGCGATATACAGCATATGGTTCACTCGGATGAACTGTTTGTGATTAGGCATAACAAAAGAAACGGCCAGCCAGATTCAAGGTGTGTGCGATATACGGCATGTGCTTCACACTGATGAACTGTTTGTGTTGAGACAAGAGAACAGAAACGGTTCAATATAACAAGATGTGTGTGATACGCGGCAAACAGGTCTGTAATCAGAAATGTGTGCGAAGACCAATAATAACACAGACGGTTGCTGCTAATAAGACGTGTGTGTTGTGGGATGGGATTGCATACAGAACAACAACATTATATACACACTTATAAGGACATGGTTGCATAACCAAATTAAACATCCACTTACATAGGTGGCTACTACAACCATGGCATTTGCACACACCAAAGTAAACTGTTACATGCATAATTACATAGGTGGCCACTACACACATGACATTTCCACACACCAATAAAGTAAACTATATATTACATGCATGATTAACTAGCATAAACGATCATCTGATCATCATTTACTTCTTGTGACGCTTGCTCTGCTTGTGGCTCGATCCGGGCTCGTCGATTTGGGTAGCGAGGCACTTCCTCATGTTAACGATCCGCATGTGCATCTCGTAGCATGTGTACACGCTCTTGGCCGCGAACCTGAGGTGAGGTTCATCCAGTTGCCGCATCCAGGCCTCGTGCCAGGATATGGGACTTGTTCTCTAGGCATCCCGCTTCATCTTTTGGTAGTAGGGGTCGATGATGGCCGAGGCGAGTTCGACCAGGGAGTCCTGCTTCGTACTGTCCCAGACCCTGTAGTGGTCACGGATTTTGACAAGGCTCTTGCAGGCCAAGCCCGTAACACTGAGCGCTTTTACATCGTCTTTGGTTTCCACCGTGGCGAACTTGTAGTCGGTGCTGTTGACAAATCTGTTGAAACGGTCGCAAGGCTCTATGGCCATGCAGTAGTGGTAGATGAGGACATGATGGCACATGCACAACTAGGCGACGGCAACCTTCTGATCTATGCCGGGACGACCGGCGGTGTACTGGAGGTCGATGCCGACCACCTTGTACTTGTCTCGAGCAAGCAACTGCTCAACACCGTTGATGTAGTCATCCACCATGGCCGGGTCGATGGTGTACACCAACGACAGATTCGTCTCCCTCGCGTGGGTCTCCACCCTATGCTCGTCGAACTCCATTGGAGCACTGCTAGACATCCCCTCTCTATGTGTCGTCGTGGGCGTGCTTGTTGTGTTGTGGGGCGCGATTGAAAGGTTGAAGAGACTAAGATTATAATGGCAGCGGGAATTAAAGGGGAAGCCGGACGGCCAGGAATATCGGCAGGTCCTGATGGCAGTTCTAATTTGCAGCGTGTAACTCCGTCGTGCCGCACGTAACTGCATCGCGTGGTAGTGCGCGCGGCAGAACCGCATGCATATGGGGGCCCCGATGTGATCGTGCGCATGCCCAACCGCTGGCAGAGCGCGCGCGGAGGGACACGAGCAGAGCGCTCCGCGGTAGCCTCAACGGCGAGCAACCATATATATATATATGCATATAGCAGTTGAACGCGCAAGGAAAAGTTGTCCACAAGCCGAGCGCGCCGCGGCGCCTAACGGCGAGCACAACACCCTCCGGCGCCTAACGGCGGGATAGACCTTCATTCAAGCCAATCAACATGTGTTCAAAAAACGAAAATTATCAAAAAGTAACGAGATAGACACTGGCAACACAATTATAAATTGACGGATGGAGTACTAGTTACAGTGATGCATATAATTAGGCAAGAAGAAAGATGCATCCATCAACTTACGACCTCCTCCTCCTCAACTCAGTGCGCCGGGCCACCGACTGGCGGCTAAGGTGTTGGAAATATGCCCTAGAGGCAATAATAAAATGATTATTATATTTCCTTGTTCATGATAATTGTCTATTATTCATGCTATAATTGTATTATCCGGAAATCGTAATACATGTGTGAATACATAGACCACAATGTGTCCCTAGTGAGCCTCTAGTTGAGTAGCTCATTGATCAACAAATAGTCATGGTTTCCTGGCTATGGACATGGGGATGTCATTGATAATGGGATCACATCATTAGGAGAATGATGTGATGGACAAGACCCAAACCTAAGCATAGCATAAAGATCGTGTAGTTCGTTTGCTGTAGCTTTTCTGAATATCAAGTATCATTTCCTTAGACCATGAGATTGTGCAACTCCCGGATACCGTAGGAGTGCCTTGGGTGTGCCAAACGTCACAACGTAACTGGGTGACTATAAAGGTACATTACAGGTATCTCCGAAAGTGTCTGTTGGGTTGGCACGAATCGAGACTGGGATTTGTCACTCCTTATGACGGAGAGGTATCTCTGGGCCCACTCGGTAATGCATCATCATAATGAGCTCAATGTGATCAAGTGGTTGATCACGGGATCATGCATTACGGTACGATTAAAGTGACTTGCCGGTAACGAGATTGAACAAGGTATTGGGATACCGACGATCGAGTCTCGGGCAAGTAACGTACCGATTGACAAAGGGAATTGAATACAGGATTGATTAAGTCCTCGACATCGTGGTTCATCCGATGAGATCATCGAGGAGCATGTGGGAGCCAACATGGGTATCCAGATCCCGCTGTTGGTTATTGACCGGAGAGGCGTCTCGGTCATATCTGCGTGTCTCCCGAACCCGTAGGGTCTACACACTTAAGGTTCGGCGACGCTAGGGTTGTAGAGATATGAGTATGCAGTAATCCGAAAGTTGTTCGGAGTCCCGGATGAGATCCTGGACGTCACAAGGAGTTCCGGAATGGTCCGGAGGTGAAGAATTATATATAGGAAGTGTAGTTTCGGCCATCGGGAAAGTTTCGGGGTCACCGGTATTGTACCGGGACCACCGGATGGGTCCCGGGGGTCCACCGGGTGGGGCCACCCATCCCGGAGGGCACCATGGGCTGAAGTGGGGAGGGGAACCAGCCCATAGTGGGCTGGTGCGCCCCCCCCTTGGGCCCCCCCTGCGCCTAGGGTTGGAAACCCTAGGGTGGGGGCGCCTCCACTTGCCTTGGGGGGCACTCCACCCCCTTGGCCGCCCTCCCCTTGGGAGATCCCATCTCCAGGGCCGGCGCCCCCCTAGGGGGCCTATATAAAGGAGGGGGGAGGGAGGGCAGCCGCACCTGTAGTCTTGGCGCCTCCCTTTGTTGGGGAACGTAGCAGAAATTCAAAATTTTCCTACGTGTCACCAAGATCAATCTATGGAGTCATCTAGCAACGAGGGAGGAGTGGATCTACATACCCTTGTAGATCGCGCGCAGAAGCGTTCAAGAGAACGGGGTTGATGGAGTCGTACTCATCGTGATCCAAATCACCGATGATCCTAGCGCCGAACGGACGGCACCTCCGCGTTCAACACACGTACGGAGCAGCGACGTCTCCTCCTTCTTGATCCAGCAAGGGGGAGGAGAGGTTGATGGAGATCCAACAACACGACGGCGTGGTGGTGGAAGTAGCGGGATTCCAACAGGGCTTCGCCAAGCGCTGCGGGAGGAGGGAGATGTGTCATGGGAGGGAGAGGGAGGCGCCAGGGCTTAGGTATGGTTGCCCTCCCTTCCCCCACTATATATAGGGCCAAGGGAGAGGGGGGAGGGCGCAGCCTTGCCCCTTCCTCCAAGGAAGGGTGCGGCCAAGGGGGGGGAGGAGTCCATCCTCCCCAGGGCACCTCGGAGGTGCCTTCCCCTTTTAGGACTCTTCCTTTCCCCTCTTCTCTTGGCGCATGGGCCTCTTGGGGCTGGTGCCCTTGGCCCATATAGGCCAAGGCACACCCCCTACAGCCCATGTGGCCCCCGGGGCAGGTGGCCCCACCCGGTGGACCCCCGAGACCCTTCCGGTGGTCCCGGTACAATACCGGTGACCCCGAAACTTGTCCCGATGGCCGAAATAGCACTTCCTATATATAATTCTTTACCTCCGGACCATTCCGTAACTCCTCGTGACGTCCGGGATCTCATCCGGGACTCCGAACAACTTTCGGGTTACCGCATACTAATATCTCTATAACCCTAGCGTCACCGAACCTTAAGTGTGTAGACCCTACGGGTTCGGGAGACATGCAGACATGACCGAGATGACTCTCCGGTCAATAACCAACAGCGGGATCTGGATACCCATGTTGGCTCCCACATGTTCCACGATGATCTCATCAGATGAACCACGATGTCGAGGACTTAATCAATCCCGTATACAATTCCCTTTGTCTATCGGTACGATACTTGCCCGAGATTCGATCGTCGGTATCCCGATACCTTGTTCAATCTCGTTACCGGCAAGTCTCTTTTACTCTTTTCGTAACACATCATCCCGTGATCAACTCCTTGATCACACTGTGCACATTATGATGATGTCCTACCGAGTGGGCCTAGAGATACCTCTCCGTCACACGGAGTGACAAATCCCAGTCTCGATTCGTGCCAACCCAACAGACACTTTCGGAGATACCCGTAGTGTACCTTTATAGCCACCCAGTTACGTTGTGACGTTTGGCACACCCAAAGCACTCCTACGGTATCTGGGAGTTGCACAATCTCATGGTCTAAGGAAATGATACTTGACATTAGAAAAGCTTTAGCATACGAACTACACGATCTAGTGCTATGCTTAGGATTGGGTCTTGTCCATCACATCATTCTTCTAATGATGTGATCCCGTTATCAATGACATCCAATGTCTATGGTCAGGAAACCGTAACCATCTATTGATCAACGAGCTAGTCAACTAGAGGCTTACTAGGGACATGGTGTTGTCTATGTATCCACACATGTATCTGAGTTTCCTATCAATACAATTATAGCATGGATAATAAAAGATTATCATGAACAAGGAAATATAATAATAACCAATTTATTATTGCCTCTAGGGCATATTTCCAACAGTCTCCCACTTGCACTAGAGTCAATAATCTAGTTCACATCGATATGTGATTAACACTCAAGGTCACATCCCCATGTGACTAACACCCAAAGAGTTTACTAGAGTCAATAATCTAGTTCACATTTACCATGTGATTAACACTCGATGAGTTCTGGGTTTGATCATGTTATGCTTGTGAGAGAGGTTATAGTCAACGGGTCTGAACCTTTCAGATCCGTGTGTGCTTTACAAATCTCTATGCCATCTCCTAGATGCAGCTACCATGCTCTATTTGGAGCCATTTCAAATAACTGTTCTACTTGGAGCTATTCTAAATTGTTGCTCCATTATACGTATCCGGTATCACTACTCAGAGCTATCCGGATAGGTGTTAAGCTTGCATCGATGTAACTCTTTACGTCGAACTCTTTATCACCTCCATAATCGAGAAAATTCCTTAGTCCACTAGTTACTAAGGATAACTTTGACCGCTGTCCTGTGATCCATTCTTAGATCACTCTTGTACCCCTTGACTGACTCATGGCAAGGCACATTTCAGGTGCGGTACACAGCATAGCATACTGTAGAGCCTATGTCTTAAGCATAGGGGACGACCTTCGTCCTTTCTCTCTATTCTGCCGTGGTCGAGCTTTAAGTCTTAACTTCATACCTTACAACTCAGGCAAGAACTCCTTCTTTGACTGATCCATCTTGAACACTTTCAAGATCATGTCAAGGTATGTGCTCATTTGAAAGTACCATTAAGAATTTTGATCTATCCTTATAGATCTTGATGCTCAATGTTCAAGTAGCTTAATCCAGGCTTTCCATTGAAAAACACTTTCCAAATAACCCTATATGCTTTCCAGAAATTCTACGTCATTTCTGATCCACAATATGTCAACAACATATACTCATCAGAAATTCTATAGTGCTCCCACTCACTTCTTTGGAAATACAAGTTTCTCATAAACTTTGTATACACCCAAAATCTTTGATCATCTCATCAAAGCATACATTCCAACTCCAAGATGCTTACTCCAGTCCTTAGAAGGATTGCTGGAGCTTTGCATACTTATTAGCATCTTTCAGGATTGACAAAACCTTCCAGTTGTATCACATACAACCTTTCCTCAAGAAAATCGTCGAGGAAACAATGTTTTGACATCCTATCTGCAAGATTTCATAAATAATGCAGTAATTGCTAATATAATTCCAACAGACTCTTAGCATCGCTACGAGTGAGAAAGTCTCACCGTAGTCAACTCCTTGAACTTGTCGGGAAACTTCTTAACGACAAGTCGAGCTTTCTTAATGGTGACATTTACCATCATTGTCCGTCTTCCTTTTAAAATCCATCTGTACTCAACAGCCTTATGACCATCGAGCTGTTCTGTCAAAGTCTACACTTTGTTTCCATACATGGATCCTCTCTCGAATTTTATGGCCTCGAGCCATTTATCGGAATCCGGGCCCACCATCGCTTCTCCATAGCTGGTAGGTTCATTGTTGTCTAGCAACATGACTTCCAAGACAGGATTACGCACCACTCTGAAGTAGTACGCATCCCTGTCATCCTACGAGGTTTGGTAGTGACTTGATCTGAAGTTTCATGATCACTATCATAAGCTTCCACTTCAATTGGTGTAGGTGCCACAGGAACAACTTCCTGTGCCCTGCCACACACTAGTTGAAGAGACGGTTCAATAACCTTATCAAGTCTCCACCATCCTCCCACTCAATTCTTTCGAGAGAAACTTTTCCTCGAGAAAGGACCCGATTCTAGAAACAATCCTTTATTGCTTTCGAATCTGAGACAGGAGGTATACCCAACTGTTTTGGGTGTCCTATGAAGATGCATTTATCCGCTTTGGGTTCGAGCTTATCAGCCTGAAACTTTTTCACATAAGCGTCGCAGCCCCAAACTTTTAAGAAATGACAGCTTAGGTTTCTCTAAACCATAGTTCATACGGTGTCATCTCATCGGAATTACGTGGTGCCCTATTTAAAGTGAATGTGGTTGTCTCTAATGCCTAACCCATAAACTGTCGTGGTAATTCGACAAGAGACATCATGGTATGCATCATATCCAATGGGGTGTAGTTATGATGTTCGGACACACCATCACACTATGGTGTTCCAGGCTGTATTAGTTGTGAAACAATTTCCACAATGTCTTAATTCTGTGCCGAACTCGTAATTCAGATATTCATCTCTATGATCATATCATAGATATTTTATCCTCTTGTCACGACGATCTTTCAACTTCACCCTGAAATTACTTGAACCTTTCAATAATTCAGACTCGTGATTCATCAAGTAAATATACTCAACATCTACTCAAATCATCTGTGAAGTAAGAACATAACGATATCCACTACACGCCTCAGCACTCAATGGACTGCACACATCAAAATGTATTACTTCCAACAAGTTGCTTTCTATTTCCATTTTACTGAAAACGAGGCTTTCAGTCATCTTGCCCATGTGGTATGATTTGCATGTCTCAAGTGATTCAAAATCAAGTGAGTCCAAACGGTCCATTTGCATGGAGTTTCTTCATGCATATATACCAATAGACATGGTTCGCATGTCTCAAACTTTTCAAAAACGAGTGAGCCCAAAGATCCATCAACATGGAGCTTCTTCATGCGTTTTATACCGATATGACTTATGTGGCAGTGCCACATTTGTGTGGTACTATCATTACTATCTTATACCTTTGGCATGAAAATGTGTATCACTATGATCAGGATTCAATAAACCATTCATTTTAGGTGTAAGACCATCGAAGGTATTATTCAAATAAACAAAGTAACCATTATTCTCCTTAAATGAATAACCGTATTGCGATAGACATAATCCAATCACGTCTATGCTCAACGCAAACACCAAATAACAATTATTTAGGTTTAACACCAATCTCGATGGTAGAGGGAGCGTGCGATGCTTGATCATATCAACATTGGAAACACTTCCAACACATATCGTCAGCTCACCTTTAGCTAGTCTCCGTTTATTCCGTAGCTTTTATTTCGAGTTACTAACACTTAGCAACCGAACCGGTATCTAATACCCTGGTGCTACTAGGAGTACTAGTAAAGTACACATCAACACAATGTATATCCAATATACTTCTATCGACCTTGCCAGCCTTCTCATCTACCAAGTATCTAGGGTAATTCTGCTCCAGTGGCTGTTCCCCTTATTACAGAAGCACTTAGTCTCGGGTTTGGGTTCAACCTTGGGTTTCTTCACTAGAGCAGCAGCTGAATTGCCATTTCATGAAGTATCCCTTCATGCCCTTGCCCTTCTTGAAACTAGTGGTTTCACCAACCATCAACAATTGATGCTCCTTCTTGATCTCTACTTTAGTGGTGTCAAACATCGCGAATATCTCAAGGATCATCATATATGTCCCTGATATATTATAGTTCATCACGAAGCTCAAGCAGCTTGGTGGTAATGACTTCGGAGAACCATCACTATTTCATCTGGAAGATCAACTCCCACTCAATTCAAGCGATTGTTGTACTCAGACAATCTGAGCACAAGTTCAACAATTGAGCTTTTCTCCCTAGTTTGTAGGCTAAGAAAATCGTGGAGGTCTTATACCTCTTGACGTGGGCACGAGCCTGAAATCCCAATTTCAGCCCTCGAAACATCTCATATGTTTCGCGACGTTTCAAAACGTCTTCGGTGCCTCAACTCTAAACCGTTTAACTGAACTATCATGTAGTTATCAAAATGTGTATGTCAGATGTTCGCAACATCCACATACAACGTTCGAGGTTCAGCACACTGAGCGGTGCATTAAGGACATAAGCCTTCTATGAAGCAATGAGGACAATCCTCAGTTTACGGACCTAGTCCGCATAATTGCTACTATCAACTTTCAACTAAATTTTCTCTAGGAACATATCTAAACAGTAGAACTGAAGCGCGAGCTACGACATAATTTGCGAAGACCTTTTGACTATGTTCAGGATAATTAAGTTCATCTTATGAACTCCCACTCAGATAAACATCCCTCTAGTCATCTAAGTGATTACATGATCCGAGTCAACTAGGCCGTGTCCGATCATCACGTGAGACGGACTAGTCAACATCGGTGAACATCTTCATGTTGATCGTATCTACCATACGACTCATGCTCGACCTTTCGGTCTCTTGTGTTCCGAGGCCATGTCTGTACACATGCTAGGCTCATCAAGTCAACCTAAGTGTTTCGCGTGTGTAAATCTGTCTTACACCCGTTGTATGTGAACGTAAGAATCTATCACACCTGATCATCACGTGGTGCTTCGAAACGACGAACTTTCGCAACGGTGCACAATTAGGGGGAACACCTTCTTGAAATTTTAGTGAGGGATCATCTTATTTACTATCGTCGTTCTAAGTAAACAAGATGCAAAAACATGATAAACATCACATGCAATCAAATAATAGTGACATGATATGGCCAATATCATATAGCTCCTTTGATCTCCATCTTGGGGCTCCATGATCATCATCATCACCGGCATGACACCATGATCTCCATCATCATGATCTCCATCATCATGTCTTCTTGAAGTTGTCTCGTCATCTATTACTTCTACTACTATGGCCAACGCTTTAGCAATAAAGTAAAGTAATTACATGACGTTTATGTTGACTCGCAGGTCATAAATAAATTAAGACAACTCCTATGGCTCCTGCCGGTTGTCATACTCATCGACATGCAAGTCGTGATTCCTATTACAAGAACATGATCAATCTCATACATCACATATATCATTCATCACATCCTTTTGGCCATATCACATCACATAGCATACCCTGCAAAAACAAGTTAGACGTCCTCTAATTGTTGTTTGCATGTTTTACGTGGCTGCTATGGGTTTCTAGCAAGAACGTTTCTTACCTACGCAAAGACCACAACGTGATATGCCAATTGCTATTTACCCTTCATAAGGACCCTTTTCATCGAATCCGATCCGACTAAAGTGGGAGAGATAGACACCCGCTAGCCACCTTATGCAACTAGTGCATGTTAGTCGGTGGAACCAGTCTCACGTAAGAGTACGTGTAAGGTCGGTCCGGGCCGCTTCATCCCACAATGCCGCCGAATCAAGATTGGACTAGTAACAGTAAGCATATTGAACAAAATCAACGCCCACAACTACTTTGTGTTCTACTCGTGCATAGAAACTACGCATAGACCTAGCTCATGATGCCACTGTTGGGGAACGTAGAAGAAATTCAAAATTGTCCTACGTGTCACCAAGATCAATCTATGGAGTCATCTAGCAACGAGGGAGGAGTGGATCTACATACCCTTGTAGATCGCGCGCGGAAGCGTTCAAGAGAACGGGGTTGATGGAGTCGTACTCGTCGTGATCCAAATCACCGATGATCCTAGCGCCGAACGGACGGCACCTCCGCGTTCAACACACATACGGAGCAGCGACGTCTCCTCCTTCTTGATCCAGCAAGGGGGAGGAGAGGTTGATGGAGATCCAACAACACGACGGCGTGGTGGTGGAAGTAGCGGGATTCCAACAGGGCTTCGCCAAGCACTGCGGGAGGAGGGAGATGTGTCATGGGAGGGAGAGGGAGGCGCCAGGGCTTAGGTATGGTTGCCCTCCCTTCCCCCACTATATAAAGGGCCAAGGGAGAGGGGGGAGGGTGCAGCCTTGCCCCTTCCTCCAAGGAAGGGTGCGGCCAAGGGGGGGAGGAGTCCATC
The DNA here is from genome assembly GCF_056163025.1 of Triticum urartu. Taxonomy (NCBI): domain Eukaryota; kingdom Viridiplantae; phylum Streptophyta; class Magnoliopsida; order Poales; family Poaceae; genus Triticum; species Triticum urartu. Next base: position 104,559,626 of record NC_141875.1, on the reverse strand, counting down.
CTCCCCAAGGCACCTCGGAGGTGCCTTCCCCTTTTAGGACTCTTCCTTTCCCCTCTTCTCTTGGCGCATGGGCCTCTTGGGGCTGGTGCCCTTGGCCCATATAGGCCAAGGCGCACCCCCTACAGCCCATGTGGCCCCCGGGGCAGGTGGCCCCACCCGGTGGACCCCCGAGACCCTTCCGGTGGTCCCGGTACAATACCGGTGACCCCGAAACTTGTCCCGATGGCCGAAATAGCACTTCCTATATATAATTCTTTACCTCCGGACCATTCCGGAACTCCTCGTGACGTCCGGGATCTCATCCGGGACTCCGAACAACTTTTGGGTTACCGCATACTAATATCTCTATAACCCTAGCGTCACCGAACCTTAAGTGTGTAGACCCTACGGGTTCGGGAGACATGCAGACATGACCGAGATGACTCTCCGGTCAATAACCAACAGCGGGATCTGGATACCCATGTTGGCTCCCACATGTTCCATGATGATCTCATCGGATGAACCACGATGTCGAGGACTTAATCAATCCCGTATACAATTCCCTTTGTCTATCGGTACGATACTTGCCCGAGATTCGATCGTCGGTATCCCGATACCTTGTTCAATCTCGTTACCGGCAAGTCTCTTTTACTCTTTTCGTAACACATCATCCCGTGATCAACTCCTTGATCACACTGTGCACATTATGATGATGTCCTACCGAGTGGGCCTAGAGATACCTCTCCATCACACGGAGTGACAAATCCCAGTCTCGATTCGTGCCAACCCAACAGACACTTTCGGAGATACCCGTAGTGTACCTTTATAGCCACCCAGTTACGTTGTGACGTTTGGCACACCCAAAGCACTCCTACGGTATCCGGGAGTTGCACAATCTCATGGTCTAAGGAAATGATACTTGACATTAGAAAAGCTTTAGCATACGAACTACACGATCTAGTGCTATGCTTAGGATTGGGTCTTGTCCATCACATCATTCTTCTAATGATGTGATCCCGTTATCAATGACATCCAATGTCTATGGTCAGGAAACCGTAACCATCTATTGATCAACGAGCTAGTCAACTAGAGGCTTACTAGGGACATGGTGTTGTCTATGTATCCACACATGTATCTGAGTTTCCTATCAATACAATTATAGCATGGATAATAAACGATTATCATGAACAAGGAAATATAATAATAACCAATTTATTATTGCCTCTAGGGCATATTTCCAACACCCTCTCCCCTGCTACACCTCTCCCTCTCGCAGAAGCTCGACGAAGCCCTGCTGCGATCACTGCTGCATCCACCACCACGCCGTCGTGCTGCTGGATCTTCATCAACCTCTCCTTCCCCCTTGTTGGATCAAGAAGGAGGAGACGCCATCCGCTCCATACGTGTGTTGAACGCGGAGGTGCCGTCCGTTCGGCACTTGGTCATCGGTGATTTGGATCACGGCGAGTACGACTCCATCATCCCCGTTCTCTTGAACGCTTCCGGTCGCGATCTACAAGGGTATGTAGATGCACTCTCCTCTCGTTGCTAGTTGACTCCATAGATTGATCTTGGTGAAACATAGGAATTTTTTTTGTTTTCTGCAACGTTCCCCAACAGTGGCATCATGAGCTAGGTCTATGCGTAGTTACTATGCACGAGTAGAACACAAAATAGTTGTGGGCGTCGATATTGTCAATTTTCTTGCCGTTACTAGTCTTATCTTGATTCGGCAGCATCGTGGGATGAAGCGGCCCGGACCAATCTTACACGTACGCTTACGTGAGACCGGTTCCACCGACTGACATGCACTAGTTGCATAAGGTGGCTGGCGGGTGTTTGTCTCTCCCACTTTAGTCGGATCGGATTCGATGAACAGGGTCCTTTTGAAGGGTAAATAGAAATTGGCAATTCACGTTGTGGTTTTGGCGTAGGTAAGAAACGTTCTTGCTAGAAACCTATAGCAGCCACGTAAAAACTTGCAACAACAATTAGAGGACGTCTAACTTGTTTTTGCAGCAAGTGTTTTGTGATGTGATATGGCCAAAGGTTGTGATGAATGATGAATGATATATGTGATGTATGAGATTGATCATGTTCTTGTAATAGGAATCACGACTTGCATGTCGATGAGTATGACAACCGGCAGGAGCCATAGGAGTTGTCTTTATTTATTTATGACCTGCGTGTCAACATAAACGTCATGTAATTACTTTACTTTATTGCTAAAGCGTTAGCCATAGTAGTAGAAGTAATAGATGAAGAGACAACTTCAAGAAGACATGATGATGGAGATCATGATGATGGAGATCATGGTGTCATGCCGATGACAACGATGATCATGGAGCCCCGAAGATGGAGATCAAAGGAGCAAATGATATTGGCCATATCATGTCACTGTTTGATTGCATGTGATGTTTATCATGTTTTACATCTTATTTGCTTAGAACGATGGTAGCTTAAATAAGATGATCCCTCGAAATAATTTCAAGAAAGTGTTCCCCCTAACTGTGCACCGTTGCGAAGGTTCGTTGTTTCGAAGCACCACGTGATGATCGGGTGTGATAGATTCTAATGTTCGAATACAACGGGTGTAAGCCAGATTTACACACGCGATACACTTAGGTTGACTTGACGAGCCTAGCATGTACAGACATGGCCTCGGAACATAGAAGACCGAAAGGTCGAGCATGAGTCGTATAGAAGATACGATCAACATGTAGATGTTCACCGATGTTGACTAGTCTGTCTCACGTGATGATCGGACACGGCCTAGTTAACTCGGATCATGTTATACTTAGATGACTGGAGGGATGTCTATCTGAGTGGGAGTTCATTGAATAATTTGATTAGATGAACTCAATTATCATGAACTTAGTCTAAAATCTTTACAATATGTCTTGTAGATCAAATGGCCCACGTTGTCCTCAACTTCAACGCATCCCTAGAGAAAACCAAGCTGAAAGACGATGGCAGCAACTATACGGACTGGGTCTGGAAACGGAGGATCATCCTCATAGCTGCCAAGAAAGATTATGTCGTAGAAGCACCGCTAGGTGACGCACCCATCCCACAGAACCAAGACATTATGAACGCTTGGCAGACACGTGCTGATGATTACTCCCTCATTCAGTGCGGCATGCTTTACAGCTTAGAACCTGGGCTCCAAAAGCGTTTTGAGAGACACGGAGCATATGAGATGTTCGAAGAGCTGAAAATGGTTTTTCAAGCTCATGCCCGGGTCGAGAGATATGAAGTCTCAGACAAGTTCTTCAGCTGTAAGATGGAGGAAAATAGTTCTGTCAGTGAGCACATACTCAAAATGTCTGGGTTGCATAACCACTTGACTCAGCTGGGAGTTAATCTCCCAGATGACGCGGTCATTGATAGAATCCTTCAGTCGCTTCCACCAAGCTCCAAGAGCTTTGTGATGAACTTCAATATGCAGGGGATGGAAAAGACCATTCCTGAAGTATTTTCAATGCTGAAATCAGCAGAGGTAGAAGTCAAAAAGGAACATCAAGTGTTGATGGTGAATAAAACCACTAAGTTCAAGAAAGGAAAGGGTTAGAAGAACTTCAAGAAGGACGGCAAGGGAGTTGCCGCACCCGGTAAGCAAGCTGCCGGGAAGAAGCCAAAGAATGGACCCAAGCCCGAGACTAAGTGCTTTTATTGCAAGGGAAGTGGTCACTGGAAGCGGAACTGCCCCAAATACTTAGCGGACAAGAAAGCCGACATCACAAAAGGTATATGTGATATACATATAATTGATGTGTACCTTACCAGTACTCGTAGTAGCTCCTGGGTATTTGATACCGGTGCGGTTGCTCACATTTGTAACTCAAAGCAGGAGCTGCGGAATAAGCGGAGACTAGCGAAGGACGAGGTGACGATGCGCGTCGGGAATGGTTCCAAGGTCGATGTGATCGCCGTCGGCACGCTACCTCTACATTTACCTACGGGATAGTTTTAAACCTCAATAATTGTTATTTAGTGCCAGCTTTGAGCATGAACATTGTATCAGGATCTCATTTAATACGAGATGGCTACTCATTTAAATCTGAGAATAATGGTTGTTCTATTTATATGAGAGATATGTTTTATGGTCATGCTCCGATGGTGAATGGTTTATTCTTAATGAATCTCGAGCGTAATGCTACACATATTCATAGTGTGAATACCAAAAGATGTAAGGTTGATAATGATAGTCCCACATACTTGTGGCACTGCCGCCTTGGTCACATAGGTGTCAAACGCATGAAGAACCTCCATGCAGATGGACTTTTAGAGTCTCTTGATTACGAATCATTTGACACGTGCGAACCATGCCTCATGGGTAAGATGACCAAGACTCCGTTCTCGGGAACAATGGAGCAAGCAACCAATTTATTGGAAATCATACATACAGATGTGTGCGGTCCAATGAGTGTTGAGGCTCGCGGTGGTTATCGTTATGTTCTCACCCTCACTGATGACTTGAGTAGATATGGGTATGTCTACTTAATGAAACACAAGTCTGAGACCTTTGAAAAGTTCAAGGAATTTCAGAGTGAGGTTGAGAATCAACGTGACAGGAAAATCAAGTTCTTGTGATCAGATCGTGGGGGAGAATACTTGAGTCACGAATTTGGCACACACTTAAGAAAATGTGGAATAGTTTCACAACTCACGCCTCCTGGAACACCTCAGCATAATGGTGTGTCCGAACGTCGTAATCGCACTCTATTGGATATGGTGCGATCTATGATGTCTCTTACCGATTTACCGCTGTCATTTTGGGGCTATGCTTTAGAGACTGCCGCATTCACTTTAAATAGGGCTCCGTCGAAATCCATTGAGACGACACCGTATGAATTATGGTTTGGGAAGAAACCTAAGCTGTCGTTTCTAAAAGTTTGGGGATGCGATGCTTATGTCAAGAAACTTCAACCTGAAAAGCTCGAACCCAAGTCAAAAAAATGCGTCTTCATAGGATACCCTAAAGAAACTATCGGGTATACCTTCTACCTCAGATCCGAAGGCAAGATGTTTGTTGCCAAAAATGGATCCTTTCTAGAGAAAGAGTTCCTCTCGAAAGAAGTAAGTGGGAGGAAAGCAGAACTTGATGAAGTATTACCTCTTGAACCGGAAAGTGGCGCAACACAGGAAAATGTTCCTGAGGTGCCTGCACCGACTAGAGAGGAAGTTAATGATGATGATCATGAAACGTCAGATCAAGTTGCTACTGAACTTCGTTGGTCCACAAGGACACGTTCCGCACCAGAGTGGTACGGCAACCCTGTCTTGGATATCATGTTGTTAGACAACGGTGAACCTTCGAACTATGAAGAAGCGATGGCGGGCCCGGATTCCGACAAATGGCTGGAAGCCATGAAATCCGAGATAGGATCCATGTATGAAAACGAAGTATGGACTTTGACTGACTTGCCCGATGATCGGCGAGCCATAGAAAATAAATGGATCTTTAAGAAGAAGACAGACGCGGATGGTAATGTGACCATCTATAAAGCTCGGCTTGTCGCTAAGGGTTATCGACAAGTTCAAGGGGTTGACTACGATGAGACTTTCTCACCTGTAGCGAAGCTGAAGTCCGTCCGAATCATGTTAGCAATTGCCGCATTCTATGATTATGAGATATGGCAAATGGACGTCAAAACGGCATTCCTTAATGGTTTCCTTAAGGAAGAATTGTATATGATGCAGCCGGAAGGTTTTGTCGATCCTAAGAATGCTGACAAGGTGTGCAAGCTCCAACGCTCGATTTATGGGCTGGTGCAAGCATCTCGGAGTTGGAACATTCAGTTTGATGAGATGATCAAAGCGTTTGGGTTTATGCAGACTTATGGAGAAGCCTGCATTTACAAGAAAGTGAGTGGGAGCTCTGTAGCATTTCTCATATTATATGTGGATGACATACTGTTGATGGGAAATGATATAGAATTCTTGGAAAGCATAAAGGCCTATTTGAACAAGTGTTTTTCAATGAAGGACCTTGGAGAAGCTGCTTATATATTAGGCATCAAGATCTATAGAGATAGATCGAGACGCCTCATTGGTCTTTCATAGACTACGTACCTTGACAAGATATTGAAGAAGTTCAAAATGGATCAGTCAAAGAAGGGGTTCTTGCCTGTATTGCAAGGTACGAGATTGAGCACGGCTCCAAGCCCGACCACGGCAGAAGATAGAGAAAAGATGAGTATCGTCCCCTATGCCTCGGCCATAGGGTCTATCATGTATGCTATGCTGTGTACCAGACCTGATGTAAACCTTGCCGTAAGTTTGGTAGGAAGATACCAAAGTAATCCCGGCATGGAACACTGGACAGCGGTCAAGAATATCCTGAAGTACCTGAAAAGGACTAAGGAAATGTTTCTCGTTTATGGAGGTGACGAAGAGCTCGTCGTAAAGGGTTACGTTGATGCTAGCTTCGACACAGATCTGGATGACTCTAAGTCACAAACCGGATACGTGTATATTTTGAATGGTGGGGCAGTAAGCTGGTGCAGTTGCAAGCAAAGCGTGGTGGCGGGATCTACATGTGAAGCGGAGTACATGGCAACCTCGGAGGCAGCACAAGAAGCAATCTGGGTGAAGGAGTTCATCACCGACCTAGGAGTCATACCCAATGCGTCGGGGCCGATGACTCTCTTCTGTGACAACACTGGGGCTATTGCCCTCGCTAAGGAGCCCAGGTTTCACAGGAAGACCAGGCATATCAAGCGTCGCTTCAACTCCATTCGTGAAAGTGTTCAAAATGGACACACAGAAATTTGTAAAGTACACACGGACCTGAATGTAGCAGATCCGTTGACTAAACCTCTCCCTAGAGCAAAACATGATCAACACCAGAATTCCATGGGTGTTCGATTCATCACAATGTAACTAGATGATTGACTCTAGTGCAAGTGGCAGACTGTTGGAAATATGCCCTAGAGGCAATAATAAAATGATTATTATATTTCCTTGTTCATGATAATTGTCTATTATTCATGCTATAACTGTATTATCCGGAAATCGTAATACATGTGTGAATACATAGACCACAATGTGTCCCTAGTGAGCCTCTAGTTGACTAGCTCGTTGATTAATAGATAGTCATGGTTTCCTGGCTATGGACATGGGGATGTCATTGATAACGAGATCACATCATTAGGAGAATGATGTGATGGACAAGACCCAAACCTAAGCATAGCACAAAGATCGTGTAGTTCGTTTGCTGTAGCTTTTCTGAATGTCAAGTATCATTTCCTTAGACCATGAGATTGTGCAACTCCCGGATACCGTAGGAGTGCCTTGGGTGTGCCAAACGTCACAACGTAACTGGGTGACTATAAAGGTACATTGCAGGTATCTCCGAAAGTGTCTGTTGGGTTGGCACGAATCGAGACTGGGATTTGTCACTCCGTATGACGGAGAGGTATCTCTGGGCCCACTCGGTAATGCATCATCATAATGAGCTCAATGTGATCAAGTGGTTGATCACGGGATCATGCATTACGGTACGAGTAAAGTGACTTGCCGGTAACGAGATTGAACAAGGTATTGGGATACCACGATCGAGTCTCGGGCAAGTAACGTACCGATTGACAAAGGGAATTGAATACGAGATTGATTAAGTCCTCGACATCGTGTTTCATCCGATGGGATCATCGAGGAGCATGTGGGAGCCAACATGGGTATCCAGATCCCGCTGTTGGTTATTGACCGGAGAGGCGTCTCGGTCATGTCTGCGTGTCTCCCGAACCCGTAGTGTCTACACACTTAAGGTTCGGTGACGCTAGGGTTGTAGAGATATGAGTATGCAGTAATCCGAAAGTTGTTCGGAGTCCTGGATGACATCCTGGACATCACGAGGAGTTCTAGAATGGTCCGGAGGTGAAGAATTATATATAGGAAGTGTAGTTTCGGCCATCGGGAAAGATTCGGGGTCACCGGTATTGTACCGGGACCATCGGATGGGTCCCGGGGGTCCACCGGGTGGGGCCACCCATCCCGGAGGGCACCATGGGCTGAAGTGGGGAGGGGAACCAGACCATAGTGGGCTGGTGCGCCCCCCCTTGGCCCCCCCTGCGCCTAGGGTTGGAAAACCTAGGGTGGGGGCGCCTCCACTTGCCTTGGGGGGCACTACACCCCCTTGGGCGCCGCCCCCTTGGGAGATCCCATCTCCAGGGCCGGCGCCCCCCCAGGGGGCCTATATAAAGGAGGGGGGGGGAGAGAGGGCAGCCGCACCTGAAGTCTTGGCGCCTCCCTCTCCCCTGCTACACCTCTCCCTCTCGCAGAAGCTCGGCGAAGCCCTGCTGTGATCACTGCTGCATCCACCACCACGCCGTCGTGCTGCTGGATCTTCATCAACCTCTCCTTCCCCCTTGCTAGATCAAGAAGGAGGAGACGTCATCCGCTCCGTACGTGTGTTGAACGCGGAGGTGCCGTCCGTTCGGCACTTGGTCATCGGTGATTTGGATCACGGCGAGTACGACTCCATCATCCCCGTTCTCTTAAACGCTTCCGCTCGCGATCTACAAGGGTATGTAGATGCACTCTCCTCTCATTGCTAGTTGACTCCATAGATTGATCTTGGTGAAACGTAGGAATTTTTTTTGTTTTCTGCAACGTTCCCCAACATAAGGAGCGACGGCTTTTGTGGTGAGGTCAGGGTGCTTCTCAACAACGGCATCCAAGGATTCCAGCCGGTTGAAGAAGGGAAACGTCGTAGTGTCCTCACTGGCCTTGTAGATACCTATGTAAATGATTCGCTCGTACACATGGATGTGTAGGTCGACAGTTTCTTGCAGGGCGAGGCGCCTCGCGGCGAGCGCGACCTCCAAGTGGACATTCTTCGTGGCGTCGGCAGGCAGTCGCAGGGCCACCAGTGCTTGAAAGAGGTTCCGACCATGGAGGCCGATTAGGGTGGCAGGCAATGAGGAGCCCGGGCTCGCGGGCTGGAGGAGTACGGCGATGTCGTCCGCGAGCTTCTTGACGACAGTGAACCTGTTGGTGGTGCCAACGATCATCTGGTCGTACTGAGAGTCGTAGCTGGCGTCGATGGCGGCCATCCACCAGCCGGTCGCCAACACCATGTGGAGACGATCCACGGTGCCATGCCGCAGGTCGGCGTCATGGACCATCTGGCACAGCCGATGGCCGCTCGCGCGCATCGCCGCCATGAGTCTAGAGTGAGCACTTTTGCGCTTATTAGTGTAGGTGCTTAGGCAAATGCTTAGGTGCGTACGATGTGGTAGATGCATTGGAATGGAGGGGCGCATTTATGTGAGTGCAAACTGCGTTGCATTCACATCGTCCTTCCTCTTTTCCCGGTCGTCCTCCCATTACTTCCCTCATGCATTCACACGATGCTAATTGAAGGAGGATGCATCATTGGCCGTTCAATATTTCGGGAACCGCTACCCTCTCCCTCGTCTGCATTAAAGCCGTATCAGGAACTACACCGCCCGCTGTCAAATCAAATAGTACTGCATCGCCCATTGCATGCCCGGCTGAACACGCCTCCCCGCCTCCATCTATGCTTAATTACTGAATTTTATTTGCAAAAATTAGATACTGCTAGTGATTTTTAGCTTCATATTTTGACAAATTGCAGTGTTACAAGGTTGGCAAATGGCAATGTTACTAGATCAACAAATGTCAATCTTTATAGTTTGACAAATGGCAACATACCCAATATAACAGATGCAAATCACACCAAATTGTTTGTAAGTGGTTCACACGGGTCATCCAAAAGAACCGTTTGTGTTCAAGAGATGCACAAATCTTGCTCTCACTTTGCATATGGGTGTTCTATCTAAAACATTTGCGATCAAGAGCCATTAAAACCTATAGCCATTAAAACTAAGACACGTGGCGTCACGTGAATGGTTAACCGAACACACACGGTTTGAATTATACAAATGTTTGAGATATTAAAGTGGCAGCTATTTTTTTCAAAATGCCTTTGTTGGCTGTCATTATTCGAGTGCTCCTTCTCTCAAAATGGACACGAAAAATACCACAGCATGTCGGTTGCCCTTCCATGATAGCATGCCAAGTTTCATGAATTTTAGACGAGTTTTAGATTTACTAGAATTAAAAAACCAGGCATCTCAATGTTTTGCCGGCAATCAACGGTGCCATGGTGTTTGAAATTCATTCTCATTTCTTGCATGGGGCCTAAGCATGCACCCAAGGACATAGATTTGATTTTTTTTCAACCAGTTTATATGCACTGGAGCATGCGCATGTAGTTCAAATTTTAATTATGCACATAAATGCATTGAAAACTCACTTAATGCATAAAAATGTCCAAACGAACCCCGAAAAATGACAAAAGTTCACACAACACTCCTGTTGTTCTATGTTGACACGAGAAAAAAATTGAAAGCAATAAGAGGCAATGATTATCGTTTCGTCCCCAAAGGTGGGACGTTCCCTACCAAAAACCATCATGCTTGTTGTGAGAAGCTCTGGTTTGTGAGAAGCATATACCCAAACCTGCCCCAAATGAGACAAAAAATTTACCACGGGATGTTGATGCTGCTCCATGATAGCATGCCTAGTTTCATGAATTTCAGACGAGTTTTGGATTTACTAGAATTTAAAAACCAGGCATCTCAATTTTTTGCCGGCAATCAACGGTGCCATGGTGTTTGAAATTCATTCCCATTTCTTGCATGGGACCTAAGCATGCACCCAAGGACAGAGATTTGATTTTTCAACCAGTTTATATGCACTAGAGCATGCACATGTAGTTCAAATTTGAATTATGCACATAAATGCATTGAAAACTCACTTAATGCATAAAAATGTCCAAACGAACCCCGAAAAATCACAAAAATTCACACAACACTCCTATTGTTCTATGTTGACACGAGAAAAAAGTTGAAAGCAATAAGAGGCAATGGATATCATTTCGTCCCCAAAGGTGGGACGTTCCCTACCGAAAACCATCATGCTTGTTGTGAGAAGCATACACCCAAACCTGCCCCAAATGGGACAAATTTTTTACCACAACATGTTGATGCCGCTCCATGATAGCATGAGAAGTTTCATGAATTTTAGACGGGTTTTGGATTTACTAGAATTTAAAAACCAGGCATCTCAATGTTTTGCCAGCAATCAACGGTGCCATGGTGTTTGAAATTCATTCCCATTTCTTGCATGGGACCTAAGCATGCACCCAAGGACACATATTTGATATTTCAACCAGTTTATATGCACTGGAGCATGCGCATGTAGTTCAAATTTGAATTATGCACATAAATGCATTGAAAACTCACTTAGTGCATAAAAATGTCTAAACGAACCCCGCAAAAATCACAAAAATTCACACAACACTCCTGTTGTTCTATGTTGACACAAGAAAAAAATTGAAAGCAATAAGAGGCAATGGATATCATTTCGTCCCCAAAGGTGGGACGTTCCCTCCGAAAACCATCATGCTTGTTGTGAGAAGCTCCGGTTTGTGAGAAGCATATACCCAAACCTGCCCCAAATGGGACAATTTTTTTACCACGACATGTTGATGCCGCTCCATGATAGCATGCCAAGTTTCATGAATTTCAGACGGGTTTTGGATTTACTAGAATTTAAAAACCAGGCATCTCAATGTTTTGCCGGCAATCAATGGTGCCATGGTGTTTTAAATTCATCCCCATTTCTTGCATGGGACCTAAGCATGCACCCAAGGACAAAGATTTGATTTTTCAAAGAATTTATATGCACTCACTACAAAAAAGACACATCCGTGACATTTTGGGCCGAACGAATTTTTTTCCTGTCATACATATGACACTTCTATGACGATAATTGTGACAAAACCCGGTATCATCATAGATGTGGTGGGCTCCTACTTCTATGGCAAAAAATCATGACACAAAATGGGCTTTTTGTCCTGGGCGGGCCGCAGACGCAGCTGCATGACATTCTATGGGCCGTCCATCACGGAAAAAACTGTGGTAGAAGCGAGGGGGGGGGGGAATTTCGGGGAGTTCCCGATTATGGTGGGAGGTCGGGGGCCAAGCGATGCGTGTTTCTCTCGTACACGTACGCGTGTGTGTGCGAGGCGTTGGCTCTAACTGAACCTGAGCGAGGCGTTGGGCTCTAACTGAACCCGAGCGATTGCACTGCAGGCTACGCGTTACTGAACCCAAGCGATCGATCGATGGCTGTTAACTGAACCCAATCGAGCGATTCCTTCGCTACTGCTGCTAACTGAAGCCGATCGATATTGCCTCTGGGATGAACAGTGAGCGTTGCGGGGGGTTTAGATGGACAGTGACCGGTGGCGTTGCCTCTGGATGAACAGGACCCCGTGGTGTGGTGGAGGGCTGGATGAACAGTAGACGGTGGAGGGGTGCCTGTGGAGGGGTGGTTGAACAGGACCCCGTGGTGTGGAGGGCTGGATGAACAGTAGACGATGGAGGGGTGCCCATGGAGGGGTGGTTGAATAGTAGCTGGTGGAGTAGCGCGCGGTGGAGGCTGGATGAACAGGAGCCTGTTGAGGCTGGAGGAGGTCGACGGTAGCCCGTGGAGGCTGGAGGAGGTCGACGGTGGAGATGAACTGTATCCCGTGGAGTCCCGTTTTGCGGTACGCCACACCCCTCCCGATGAACAGGACCCCCCTTTCGACCGTAGCGCTCCAACACAAGTCCGTTTCATCCATTTTGCGGTACGCCACATCCCTCCCGATCAATAGGACCCCCGTTTCGACCGTAGGAGGTCCGTTTCGTCCGTTTTGCGGTACGCCAGACCCCTCCCGATGAACAGGATCCCGTTTCGAACGTGGCCGGTCGAACACAAGGTCGTTTCCTCCATTGTGCGGTACGCCAGGCCTTGTTTCCATCGCATATTCCATCCAAGCCCTCCCGATGAACACGACCACGCATTCCGTTCCGACCCAGCCGGTTGGCTCCGACGCGTTCCGTTGCCTCCCGATGAACACGACGCATTCTGTTGCCTCCCCATGAACATGACGACGACGCTGTTTCTCCGTTCTGACCCAGCCATGTACACGAGCCTTGGCCGTACATATGCGCGAGTAGGTGTTCGAGACCCCGCCCGTTTGCACACATACGTGGCCATATTTTCTTTCTTGCACCCTGGCCGTTGTACGTACGTGTACATGCTACGTGCGCGCCTCTACTACGACACGTACGCGCCTCTACTACGACACGTGCGCGCCTCTACATCCACCAGTATATATGTACGTTCACGTTCGCGACCAGAATGACAACGCTACGTACGCTTCGACCAGGTGGGTCCCGACTGTCAGGCACTTCCTTGCTTGCGAAGATGTAGCTGGTGGGTCCCAGCAGTCAGGAGGGCGAATCGTTTTTTTTTGCCCGGACGCACTTCCTTGCGTGCGAAGATGTAGCTGGTGGGTCCCAGCAGTCAGGGGAAACGTTCTTTTTCACGAAATACAGTGGCCCGTCTGGTGGGTCCCAGCTGTCAGGTGGAGGAATCATTATTTTCCGTGTAATAAGGAGGCACTTGCTTGCTGCGGCCGTGGACCCAGCTGTCAGCCTGTCCACGTACAGTCCACGTCCGATGGAAGTCGTTCCTTGACCACGTTGACCACGCTGCGCCGAGAGCACCAGGGCGGTGGACGACGGCGAGGCCTAGGAAGGGGACGACGGGTAGCTGGGGAAGACGCGACAGTGGAAACCCGCGCGGAGAGGAGTACGAGGGTTAACTGGTTCGGCTGTGGTGTGAGGCTGTCGTCGCCGCAGGGCCTGGCTAGCGGTGGGAATAGTAGGGGGCGGTGAGGCCTCCGTGGCAGCACAGCCGGCCACGGGAGGCAGGAGCATGCGGCACGACCGGCGCTGCTTTGGGCGGCTGGAGCAAGAAGACCAGAGGTTGAAGAAGCACTACGGCCGTTGGATGGACATCGTACGGTCACTGGAGCTAGAATCGTTTATATTGACTAAGTTGGCAAAGCCCTCCGTCCCCGTCAACTTAGTAGGCCCACAAGTCAGCCTCCCACCAAGGTGGGTCCCAGATAGCAGGGGGGTATTCATTTTTTTATGCGTAATAAGGAGGCACTTCCGGTGGGTCCGAGCTGACAGCAGGGGGAACATTTTTTTTCATGAAATACGGTGTCCCTCGGGTGGGTCCCAGCAGTCAGGGGCAAACGTTTTTTTCGCAAAATACTGGTGGGCGTCCGGTGGGTCCCTGCTGTCAGGTGGAGGAATAATTATTTTCCGCGTAATAAGGAGGCACTTCTTTGCGGCTGCCATGGACCCAGCTGTCAGCCTCTCCACGTACAGTATTCTTCCGATGGAATTCGGTCGTTGACCACATTGACCACGCCGCGCCGAGAGCACCACGGCGGTGGACGACGGCGAGGCCTAGGAAGGGGACGACGTGGAGCCGGGGAAGACGCAACAGTGGATGCCCACGCGGAGAGGAGTACGAGGGTTCACTGGTTCGGCTGCGCTGCCGTCGCCCCAGAATAATAGGGGGTGTGGGTGAGTGGAGTGGAGGGATGGCCTGGCCAGCGGTGGGAGTAGTATGGGGGCGGTGAGGCCTCCGCTGCAGCACAGCCGACCACGGGAGGCAGGAGCAGGCGGCACAACCGGCGCTGCTTTGGGCGGCTGGAGCAAGAAGACCAGAGGTTGAAGAAGCACTACGGCCGTTGGATGGACATCGTACGGTCAGTCGAGCTAGAATCGTGCCTATTGAGTAAGTTGACAAAGCCCTTCGTCCCCGTCAACTTAGTAGGCCCACTATACTGGGTCCCAGCTAGCAGGGGGAGTATTCATTTTTTTGTGCATAATAAGGAGGCACTTCCTTGCGTGCGAAGATATAGCTGGTGGGTCCGAGCTGTCAGCGGCGGTAATGTTTTTTATCACAAAATACAAAGGCCCTTTCGGTGGGTCCCAGATGTCAGGTGGAGGAATCATTATTTTGCGCGTAATAAGGAGGCATTTCCTTGCGTGCGGCCGTGGACCCAGCTGTCAGCCTCTCCACATACAGTCCACTTCATATGCTTGTCGGTCGTTGACCACGTTGACCATGCCACGCCGAGAGCACCAGGGCGGTGGACGACGACGAGGCCTAGGAAGGGAACGACACGGAGGCAGGGAAGACTCTACAGTTGTTTTTGTTTCCCACGCGGAGGGGAGTACAACTGTACAAGGGTTTACTGGTTCGTCTGCCGTCGCCGGAGAATAACAACAGGTGTGGGTGAGTAGAGGGATGGCTAGGCTAGCGTTGGGAGTACAGTGGGGCAGTGAGGCCTGCGTGGCAGCACAGCCATCCGCGGGGAGGAGGGAGCAGGCAGTCCCACCGACGCTTGTTTGAGCGGCTGGAGCAGGAAGAGCAGAGATTGAAGAAGCACGACGGCCGTTGGATGGACATCCAACAGTATACATGCCATCTGTGGAAAGCCTCAAATCTATGGAAAACAGCATACATCCCATCTGCCATTATTTCAAATAATTTACAGCCCATTTCCGAATTCTTACGGGTTTTTTTGGAGCCGATATTCTTTTTGTTAGCATTACAGCCCATATTGTGGCCATGGTTAAAAAATTATACGAAATTTTGCATATGTCGGTGCGGTCTGAGCTGTTTTTAATCCCGAAATTTCGAGTCACATTTAGACTAATTTTAAAAATAAATTTATATCAATATAAAATCCAATAAATTGTCCATGCATAAAAATCAATGCAATTTAAAATCTCGAAATGAAAAAAAATATTTGAAACTAATTGTCAGTTTGATGTGTTTTAAAAATGTACAGCCCATTTCTCATTACTGATAGGCCATTTTCTCGGCCAGCGGAATGAAGCTCTCCTCGTCTTGAAAGATTTGCTGCCCAACAGGCCTGATAAAGCGACTTACTTGACAAATCACAAAAAAACTGGGCTAGCCATTTTCAGAAAGAAAAAAAACTACTGGGCTGGTCTGTGGTAAACATAAAAGAAAAGGCTGTCTAGACAGGCCAGAGTGTCCCGCACAGGCCAGTTGACACCCTGCTTCCGTCTCAAAAACAAATTAGATAAATGCCACTCCAATTATGGCGATTCATAAAAATGCCATTGCAATTTCCAAACTTTGAAAAATGCCACTGCAATTTTTGCAAACTTTGAAAAACGCCACTGCAGTTTGCAAACTTTGAAAAACACCAATCCAGACTTCGAAAAATGCCACCAGAAATGGCATGAAATGACATTTTTCAAAGTTTGGAAATTGCAGTGGCATTTCTCGGATACACCAGATTTGGAGTGTCATTTATCAAATTAACCCAAAACAAAAATAACTGGGCGAGCTGCTGGGTCCCTGGTGTCAGCCGCTCGTTGTGCAATTCTCTCATTTATTGACTACGTTGACAATGGCATGAGACCCAGATGTCAGAAATCCACTAGGAGGAGCCATTTTTTTATTGGCTTGAAATAAGGAGGCACTTGCTTGCGTACTGCCATGACCTTGGCGGGTCCCTGCTGTCATCCTCTCCACGTACAATCATCTCCTGATTGTGTACGCGTCAACTTGCTAGGCCCACAAGTCAGCCTCTAAACCCGTGAAGGACAAATACAACCCATTTAAAAAAATAACATCCCATTCCATACGTTCAAACGGAAAATTGAACATTCAGAGCAAAGTAACAGGTCTGATCCACATATAGAGTACTGAACTTCCACGTTGACAACCATCATAGCCAAGTTAACTATCTACTCCCACTAATACTCTAGTAGCGTACAAGTACTAACTTACTCTTAGCTAACTAGACGATGCCGGCCGCCATCTGTGGTACACGCTAAACGCCAGCACCGGCGTCATGCGCCTCGCCTCGGACTTGCAAGAGGTGCGGTAGGCCGCGTTGCTCACGTGCGTTGGCCCTTTCCATGCCGGCGTGGTCCACCGAAGCTTCCAAGCGGGAAACCCACGGGACGAGCTGGTAGTAAAAATCGGCATCGCGAACGTGTGCGTGCCCGACAGCCTCCAGGGCTATTTGCCGGGCACCGGCCTCTACGTTGTCGGCCCAGTTGCGAGCGCTCTGCTCGCGACTCAAAGCATCGGTGCGCTGCTGCTCCATGTCCCGGCGGCGCAAATCGGCGATACGCTGCTCCTCCGCCAGGCGGTCGCGCTCCAACAACTCCTGCTCCTCCGCCATGCGGTCGCGCTCCAACAACTCCTCGTTCTCCGCATTGCCATCTAAAGACAGATAGAATGCCTCCTCCCTCCGTCTGCCTTCCGGTGAAAACCCGAACACTAGTTCCAGCGGTGACCGCCTCCGGCGTCGCCTACCGCGGACAGGCGGGGGCATGGCAGACGTGGCGAGCGACGTCGGGCCGGTGGGGGCTTATGAGGATATGGCGAGTTGGGTCATGGTTGCACCGGAGAAGGCCGGGAAGCAGTACTTATAGGCGGAAGGTAGCGCGGCGGTCATCGGAATTCAATGCATAATGGCTTAGCGCGCCAGCTTGCCGTGGAAAACTAGAGAAATTGAAATTATGACTGTGTTGTCCCGTCCCGTCTGGGTCGCACGCCGGCATGGCGGTCAAACAAGTGCACTCGAATCATCTCCCTCCTTGTCAATAATGATTCCACGGATTTAAAAAGCCCGCAACAATTAAAGCATATCTTTTTTCGCATCAGTTAGCTGCCTTAATTACGGCCGGCTGCATGCAGGCACTCAGAATCTCTCGCAGGCAGTACGCGAAGCAGCATGCAACGAGTCGCAACCGAGGGCACGCATGCAGCCACTTAAATCGCTGGAATTAATTAGGCTTAAACTTCTGCATGCCGTTAATTATTGCCATGCCTTGGTCTTGTTGTTTTGCTCACGGAATTAATTAGGCTTAAACTTCTTCAGAGGTAGGCATTTTTATCCGTATAGGATCGATAGTGTAGCTTGTCAGTTTCTTCAGAGATAGGCATTTTTTATTCAAAAACCTGCCACTTCGCATCTTGCGTCGCAAATAAAACTGCTAGGAGCGCATTTGTAGGCTAGCTAGTGATCGATCAGTAACTTGTAAACACTGAGCGAATAGAAATAAGTAACTGTTAATGCATCTCAATGATTCACAGATCATATACAAATATGTAGGTCCAAAAGCAAAGATCAACCACTTCGGATCTTGCATCGCAACTAAAACTAACTAGTACGATTCCCATACATAAGATCAACATGTTAATGCATCTGAATGATTCACAGATCATATACAAATATGTAGCTCCAAAAGCAAAGATCTAGAAAAAACATCTGTTCTTCCTACTAACATGGATGCTTCTCTTGGCCAACATTCAGTACAGACGGAAAGACAAATTTGTTTGTGAAGTCTACAATTCCTCTTGCAAATGTAAGTGGTTTCACCAACAGCTGGAACCATGAGAATGAACCACACATGATGGAGGAACATCCACTGCAATATGATTTGGTCTTCTCTTGATCACACTGTGAGACTATTTTCGGAATACAAACTTTAACTTAGGCAAAATGATGCCCATTGTATAATCAGACCAAAGCAATGAAGCACCTAGTGTTGGCCAATAAATAGTACAATACTACTTTTCTCCAGTCCATGAAGTGACTATCCAATCTTTCTGTGAAATCGATACAACCGAAATTGAGCATCCAATCATTGAATCTTGTCCTGCACCTCCAATGTAGGTCCACCCTGCCAATAAATTCACATGCAAACCACTAGTATTACTATCTAATGACAGTACAAAAAGAGTAGCAAGATACTAGCAAACCATGTACCTTCGTAATGAACAGCTCATAGTGCCACCAATTGGATATAAAGGTTTGGAAAAAACATGCTCCTAATGTTGAACCAGTTGGACTTTTTGTGCAGTTCCACTAAAATGTGATTACTCTAAAAGTGGCACTAGTTGAAGCATAGACTCACAAATATAAGCATAGACTCTAAAAGTGGCACTAGTTGAAGCATAGACTCACAAATATAAGCATTCCAATTTCTTAATGGGAAAAGGTAGCAAGATTGTTTCTAACCACCTGTTTGAAGGAATAAATAAAGCAACAACGGCTGATGTCAGGAAGGCATACATAGTTTTTTCTGAAAAACTGAGCCATTCCTGACCTTTCCTCTTCTTTTAAAAGCAAATTTTGTGCAGTTCTACTAAAATAAAATGCCATCACCGCCTTGACAATTCAGTGACACTGTACAAAAGGAAATGACTTAAATGTCAGGTATGTAGTCGACAGGCATTGGAGACAAACATACAGACCTCCTCCGATAACATAATGAACATTAATTTTCACAAAGGTGTGACTAGCTTTACCAGGATAATTTGAGTGAACTCTACACCCTTTGTTCCTTAATATAAGACGTTTTCGCGGTTCAATTTAAAGTACCCAAACGTCTAGTATTTAGAAAAACAGGTAGTAGTTTTCTTGAGCACATATATGGGAAAGCTTGCCACACTTTATTTATGTCCATACACTAATGCAACACCATTCGAATACTACAAATATATACTAATCCAGTGGCTAGTGCAATAGTAGAGTAGTTAGTTTATTATAGTGTATAGTACAATGGTTTTACTGAACAGATTTCAATAAACTCTAGCACTGGAAGGTTTCTATAAGAATTAACAATACAAAATGTAAAGGTAACAAGTTTCAGCATTGGTATACTAACTGTGCATGAGCATCAAACCAAATACAAAAGTCTGAAGGTAACTAGCATTGTTAACTAATGACAGTATAAAAAATTTGCAAACCATGTACCTCCAAGGTAAATATCATTTCGAACTCGGGGGGACCTTAAAAATTGCTATCCTAATCTTGATAATCGATCAAACATAAAAACTTGATCGAACGAATCAAGAGAACAGCCGGAGGAGGAGGTGCCCACTCTTGACCTTTCCTCTTGTCTTCATAATTGTCTGTGCAGTTTAACCAAAATAAAATGACATCAGCGCCTTGGCATTTTGGTGACACTATACAAAAAAAATTAACTTATCTCATGAAAGTGAGGTATGTAATCTATAAGCATTAACAGTGCAAAAATTTGAAGGTAGTAACAAGTTTCATCGTTGGTATACTGGCTGTGCAACAGCATTAGAATGCCTTAGCTGAAAAATCTTTAACACATCCACAATCAACAGCTAACCCTGAAATAATCCAGTGACATTAAATGGCATTGCTTAAATTTATTGGTGGCATTAGACTGAGAGCGGCATTAGTTAAATGTGGCATCACTTTAGCAGTAGCATTGCTTGACTTGACTGCTGGCGTTATACTAACAGAAAAAAGTGGCAATAAGAGCATGGGAGGCCCATTCGGACAGTGGGCGCACCTGTACGATGTACCTCCATGGACGCAGAGTGGTGAGGGAGGTATGGTTGCCCAGAGCAACAAATATCCAGGCAGCATATGTGGATTACGTCCCATTTTTGTTTTCTTTAGCCACTTTTTTCCTATGCAAGGACAACAAACCGATCGACCTGGTCATTCACTATTGCGTTGTCATGCCTTTCTACCCTTCTTCAACCAAGAGACACGAGACTCGTTCCTTAGCTACTGATTTTCCCCTTTTCAACCTAGATGTGGGTTCGATGCCTACTCTCTTGGACAGTACAGTCTCCCTTCCTTTCCTTATTAAACCCAGACATGGATTAGTCTGCATGAAGTAGGGTTTCCTTTAATAGTGCAAATTATGGTTTTCGTCTGCGTGGCCAGCAGAGTAGAGGATAGCAAATTGGGAAGATGGTGGAGTGGAAAAAGATCCACATGCAACGACGTGGCAGATGGGGCAATAGAACAAGGTTATGGTTTGAAAAGAGGTAGCATACCCGAGGGTCGGCGGGAAGTGGCTTCGCTCGTGGTCGTCGTCCTCCGCACACACTACGGCATCGAGCTTGGGGACGGAGGCCATCCCACGCGGGCGCTAGGTCTGAGAGGACGGCCTAGTCGTCAGTACGTGACCTCGCTCGCCGACGACGAGTGCGTCAATGCTGCATGTCCTTTTCTTCCCCGGCGGATCTGTGACCACCGGTGAGGAGGGAGAGAGGGGCCGTCTTTTTTAGATCTGGAGACAGGGTGGTAGTGTGAGAAGCAAGTGGGCAGCCCTTAGCAAGAAAGCGCTCAAGCTCTAGCCTATATATCTTTTTTATACTACTAGTACTAGAGGTGGAGTAGTTGTAGAGTAGTTTATATTTTCTCTACGTACAGTACCAGTTAGTCGTGCTTCAAAACTGATCGGCACGCCATTAAAAAAATAAAGGTCGATAACTAATGCAGCACCTCGGGCAAACGCGACCAGATCGCATTTTGCACGAGAAATTACACACCATGTTTCGTTGACGTGTGGTCCCGTTCCAACATATCAGTGAGACGACGACGAGTAGTAGGAGTATTTCCGAACGGACGTGTAGGCCGGGGCACCTCTTCGTGAACGGTGGCAAACTCGCAACCGTCCACCGACTCTTCGCCTTTCCCTCTCGATTTGGAACTGTTGTCGCACGCTCTTCCTCCCCCTCCTCCATTTTCCTTCAGCCCTTCACCCTTTCTTCTGCCATTCTTTGATCGTCTTCTCCATGGAGGGAACAGGTCGGAAACGACCCCGTTATTCTTGCCCCGATCTGAAAGATGACGTGGTGGAGGAACTCATTGATCGGTGCGATGTCATCACCTCGGCTAGCATGGCAGGTTCGTTCAAGCCCATTCTCGACTCAACTAATAACATCATTACAAAGAACCCAAGAGCCAAGGAGCGGTTTGATCTCCCCTATCTTCTTCTCCGTGACCCTGATGACTGGCGCCGACACGACGGAGGCCTCGCCCTGTGCCAATTGATGCCACTTGATAATGATACATATGATGTTAAGATGCCATCGCTTGAGGGTAAGGCTTGGGCGGGCACAAATGAAGATTGGGTTGTTTACATTGGGTCCAACTGCGAGTGGGAACTTGTGAATGTCTACACTCGTGACCGGGTTCCACTTCCAAAAATCTCAGCAGACTGCCCAGAGGTTGAGCACACCGGTATTGTACGCATGTTCAAATACGATCATGGTGACTGTCTTCTACGAAAGATAGCAATTTGTCAAGTTCCCAACTGCTCTTGGAATTACAACAACTATCAAGTTGTTGCTATCTTCGACAAGCTTGTTGCCATCCTTCGTGGTTCGACTCGATGGATATTGCTCAAAAATTAGTTTCTGTACACGGATGAGTACTGTGATGCAATTCAGTACGAGGGCCTTGTGTTTGCTGCCACCACTCGTGACACTACTTTTGCATGGGATCCTCGTAGTTTCGGTACGTTTGTCTTCCACCGTAATTATAATTGTTTCATCCACATGCATGCGGGTTAGCAAGTTTCCCTTTACTAATTAACCTTCTTCTTGTGTTTCCAAGGTCCTGTGAACATCCCACCACCTATACTTGAAAAATTTTATAACCAAGGGGGAGATGACGATGGTGATGATCACGAGCATGAGGACGAGCAGCGCCCATATACTCTATGGCGCCTGACAACTAATTCCGATGGATCACCTCTTCTTGTGTGTATACAGCCACTAATGATGTTACTGCTAAGGAAGCAGGTGTAGTCTCCCATGGTCGCACTCTCCGGACCTATTCCAACACCCGTTGCATGGTATTCGCGATGGATACTAGTGTGCTAGCGCCAACTCCTTCTCCCTGGTACAGAATTGATAGTCTTGGAGAAAACTCGCTCTTCCTTGGACAAAACTATCCGATGATGGTGAAAGGCGATCCAACTGCTATTGACACAATGTTAACAGTACCATTTATGAGAAGCAACTGTGTCTATACCTCGGACATTTGGGTGGTTCCCTACCCTGGTACTGATATAGTAGGCCGCTTCAGCCTGGATGATCAGTCCTGCGTTGGTTTCCAGATCGACAATCGATGGCCCATCCCAGAGAATCACTTGTGGTTCAAAGCAAGCATTTCCAACGCCGAGGAATGGTTGAGTTGAAGTTTATTTCATTGCTTGTTATTTGTTGTGTGGTGAAAACTTTAGTATTTATAATGTATCCTCGTTCTTGATGTGGGTTGATGACCTGCTGTATGTAATAAAATGACATGCCTGTGATAAACTTACTAAATTTATGAATGGCTTTCGAGTCGCTTCTCTGAGTGAGTGGTGCAACGAGGCAAAAAAATATTTTTTGAATACATTATTGTACGTGTATTGCAACAGGTTATCGGATGAGGCCAATCAACAATAGTAGTACACTATTTGTACTAGCTTCACATGCTTCGCGCGTCGGGCGGGTGTTTTTACTGTAGCCATATGTTAATGTGTTCGCTATACGTAACCAGCACCTCGAATCCTCGATACTAGTACTATATAGTAGGAGTAAGTAGTAGGAGTAGTAGGGTGGCATGGGCCAGAACAAGCATTCACGTCCAGGAGTACGGCACACGCCACCACCACAAAATCCATCTGACACCATATTATTTCTTGGAGTCCGTGCTAGAGCAATCTCTTCAACCTCGTCGTTTCTCTAACTTCAGCCATCGCATGGCGGGCGAGGTGGGGGTTTGCCGATAGTCGGTTTCCTTAACTGCGGTCCCACTTGTAAGGCCAACTCCAACGCACGACCCCAAACGGACCTCCATTTTGCACGAACTCCAACGATAATTTTGACTAGAAAAGCAAGACCAAAGAAAACAAGAACCACAAGAATACATTTTACTACTCCTGTAAGTTGGATTAGTGCCTTCTCGATGCATTCATTGTTGATCTGCGGAGGCTCGATCTTGCGTGCTTCTTTCTTCTTCGAGTGTAAAGAAGTAGAAGTTGCTTCCTCGCATCTAGTCTCATGTCTAGCCTCTATTCTAGTAGGAGTGTCAACAAGTGCACTAATCTCATCTCTAGCCTCTGTGCTAGCTAAAAGTGATAGAACATCTACTAAATTGCGATCTATCAATATATGGATGTACTCTTCTTCCCAATACAAAAACTTGCATCCATTCTACTCCCTCCGTTGCACAATACATGCCTTCTATTTGTCAAAATATATATGTATCTAGACATGTTTTAGTATATAGGTACATCCATTTTTGGACAAATGGAAGTCAAGTATTTTGGAACGGAGGGAGTACACAATAAATTTTTTAAGTTAGCACAACTAGTCTAATCCGAGAGCACAACCGAAGATTTTGTCGGGTTCTTCCTCCTTTTGCTGACACGTGGGACACCCAGCATCCAGGTCGTGTCATGAAAGAAAATAGAGTGGTAGTTGAAGCCACGAGATGTGCATCTTGGGTTAAACTATAAATAGAATCTTACTACTCTTGAGTAACTCCAAAAGCGGCCACCGAAGATCTTTATTGGATTTGTTTTTCATCACCAGCACATCGAGGTGAAAGATGTGCAGGTTCAGTGGGTCCTCTTGCATTTTCACTGACATGTGGGGCCGCATGTGAGCAAACAGACGATGGGCTCCGCGCGTCCGCTGGCTGGCTGAGAAGAGAGATAGAGGAGGGCTGAGCACGGACTGCAGGAAATTTGTTCTACGTACCTCGATATAGGCTCGATATAGTGGGGTGGCATGGGCCATAACTAGCATTCACGTCTAGCAGTACGGCACACGCCACGCACACGAGTCCCATCAGACACCAATTTTCTTGGAGTTCGTGCTACAGCCATCTCTTCTCCCTCCTGTTTTCTCATCCATCGCGCGGTGGGCGGGGTGGGGGTTTGCCGATAGTCGGTTTTCTCAACTGCGGTCCCACTTGTAAGTGAAAATGCAACACCGCACGCATTCCCGCTTGAGCGGCATGCCGGACCAACCGTGTGGGGGTGCGACGCAAACACGGCAGGCTTTTCCTTTTGAACTCGTAACTTGTAAAATTTGGTTCTGCTCCATGGCGTGACCGATAGATAGAAAATAACGATTTTTCCTAGAGTAATGAGAAGTTTGGTTCTGGCGCCGTTCATGCATGGAGTACGTACGAAAATTATGAAGTTGATGCGAAAGGTAAGGTAATTACTGTAGTATCATATACTACTACATGGATTTGACGGAAAGATAAAAATACATACGGATCCATCAAGGACATCCTCACGCCCTAGTGCGCCGGGTCACCAACCGACGTGTGAGGAGCAGCGACGTTGGCGGCGAGCTCAACGTGCTTCTGAATAGTGCCGTCCAAGGTTGCCCTGCGGTCCAAGAAGGCCAGCGTCCTATCGTCCTCCTCTTGCATGTAGTAGTCCTTGTGGACGTTTTGCATGTAGACGTGGGTAATTATGTCGATGGTGTCTTGATGCGCCAGGCGCTGCGCGGCGAGCGCGACCTCGAGGTGGACATTCTCCAGCGCGACAGCGGGCAGTCGCAGGGCCACCAGTGCGTCGAAGAGGTTGTCACCATAGTGGCCGTTGAGGGTGGCGGGCATCGCAGAGCCTGGGCGCGTCAGCTGGAGGCTTACGTCAAAGTCGTCCGCAAGCTTCTTGACGACGGTGAACTTGTCGAGGAAACCGACGAGGACCTCGTCGAACAAGGAGACGAAGGTGTCGTCCAAGCGGCCCCTCACCCTGGCGGCCTCAAGCAATACTACCTGGAGATGTTCCTTGGGTCTAGCTTAGCTTCTAGTCAACTGATCTTGCGATTCGAGTACTCTTTCCCTTGGTTAGCGTGCGTAGGTGCGTAGGATTTCGTACTACTCCTCGGCCCTCTACTGCACCTGCCTTTGGCTGTGTGATAGGTGGGCCAGCCACCCCCTAGGCCCATGTGTCATTCACCCAAAGGCAGTTGTCGTAAGTCAATGAAGCTGCGTCCCCCTCCGTGCCGGTGCAGTATAGTCATCTCACTGGACCTCTAGTTGGGGTCAAATGAGAGAAGTTTGATGTTTACTGGTTTATTGGTCCCCTTTGCATTTTGCGCCAAGTTTTGACCTTTGATTTAACTAATAAAATGTTAATGCATGTAAACAAAAATGTTGTGTAAGTCACCTTACGAAAACCAAATAATCCCAAAATACTTAGGCACGGTGCATTAACTCCCTCCTTGTTTCTTATTTCGTGACATATCAACCAATGAGAGATGTGGGCCGTGCATGCTTTCAATGACCTGAGACTACCAAACATGACATGCAGTGTTTAGTTCATTGCATGTAATCCTATTAGTACTCTAGTTAGCAAAAAAACATTAAGTTCTCTCGCCGATAGGAATAAAACACCATGTATTTATTTACAGAGGGAGTAGTACATTTTTTGTGACATGCATTACTAGATATTGCTAGTCAAATACTAAAATCCAGATGGACATGGTAGTACTCCTAAATCCAGATGGTGGTGCTACTAGTACTAGTAGTAGTACTACCAATCTAGTAGTAGGAGTACTAGCACTGTACTACCCGTTGGTCAAATTATTACGTGCTGCTCCTCACAGTGAAGTGACAAGACCCTGCGCCGAAGATGACACCTGAGTATAGGCGCCATGTTCGGCATACCATAGTCAGGCTCACTGTCTGCAGTCACTATCATCATGGCTGTAGAGCTAGCCTGCTTACAACTAGCCCTGTTCGACATAATATCCCGTGCGTAGATGCCCGTGCATTGCACGGAACACCAAGATTGGGGGTGGACGGCTCCGGCAGCGGCCATCACGCCAGATTTTTCCAAGGCCTTCTAGATGTGGTGGGGAGGAGATAAGGCTAATTGTGAGAGACAAGGAGTTGTTTGTAAATAGGGAACAAGTGCGGGCATCTTTTTGCAAAAATGGAGAAGCTTGGTTTGTATGCGTCAGATCTAGATCCAACGGCTATTGGTGAAAGATGGGAGGCACAACATCGTCACCAACTCAGGATCTATTTGATTCGCAGGATTTTGAAAACGCGGGAATAGGACACGGCAATATTACAAGTTTCAAACTAATATTACAAATGTTAGGAGTAATGCTGCACCTATGAAGAGGGAATTACTAGGAAGTTTATGTAAGAACTTTCGTTACTTTAGGTGCATGCAGCATTATCGTACAAACTAAAATCCACCGCCCCGACAAGTCACTAATGGGAAAAATAAGTTTCGAGTCTCTGGCCACTTGATGTTTCAAAAACAAATTCAGCTTCTGCGGAGACTTTGTCATTTAGGCTTAGACGCTTGTGGTGATCAGCCGCCATTCATTGTTGCGCCAGAGAATGCCAAACCTCATTACCTTGAGCACACTTGCCTCCAGAACAAAGAACCTGGCCAATTTAATCTTAGATGTGTTGCCTCGGTAGTCGATCAAATCAATTTCTGTAAGATGGAGATCAAGGCATTCGATGAGATTGTTATAGTGCAGCACATTTTTCACTTTCGGGTCTTCTTTATCTGCAAAAGAAGAGAACATATTAGAGCAGCTGGCTGCATAAGATTGCCGTGTCATTAAGAGGTACCAATATCATTCGCTCATATGATAGGGTTGGCTGGCTAGTGATATTTTCCACTCTCTCTCTCTCTCTATGTTTCCTCTCATTTAACTAGGAGCATGTGAAGAGCTTGGGCATTTGTTGCCTTCCACTATGTGGGCGATGCCATATTTCGCAAAAGTATGCCACATAATACGCATCAATGTCAAATCAAAAGATTTTGGCACCGCTCTCGCGATGTGAGAGAGTTGGCACCGCTGTGCACACAGACCCACATGTATAAAGAAATCAATCAAACCAACTACACCAGCCTCTCACTCTCCCAAACAAGTGTTTTTATTGCCTCAGTCCTCTCTCTCTCTCTCTCTCTCCCACACAGTGTTTTTTTATTGCGTGAGTTAATTTGGCACCGGAGCAAAGTAGGTGATCCAGATTGGGGCACCAGGTGAGCAATGGAGGGGCATCGATGCCAAATGCATCACAAGTGAATTTGGCACATGTTTTGGCCTACATAGCCCACTTTTGTGCTCCCTCCGTCCCAAAATTCTTGTCTTAAATTTGTCTAAATACGGATGTATCTAGTTACATTTTAGTGTTAGATACATCCGTATCTAAACAAATGTAAGACAAGAATTTTGGGACGAAGGGAATACTACCTCATATTTAGTATAAAATTTTGACCATAGATTTACCTAAGAAAATGCCAATGCATGTCACTAAAAATTACACCATTTGAAATTATGTTCAAATACGAATCCAACAATATAGTTCTTAGTGACATGCATTAACATTTTTTCAGTTAAATCTATGGTCAAATTTTGATACTACAAAATTGGAAGAGTAAACCAGGACGGAGGTAGTACTTGCTCTTAGGGTAACCATAGAGTTACTGGAGTAGTCTAAGTTACTTTCCACTATGACTAGCCTAGGCTACTATAGTATTACAACATAAAAACGATGCAGGTGATCACGTGAGAAAAAAAATACTAAAAACATTTCTTTCGGTGCAGTGCGTAGATGCAATTTTGAACACTACACTTGTCATCTAATTTGGGAAAATTATGAAAAAATTGAGCTACGTTGTGATTACCGTTTACTTATAGGAAAGAAGTTTCACCTCGATGAGTAGCTTCTCCGTGCACGGAAAGCATGTAAGGAATCCAACAACTTGATCCAGATTGGGGCCGAAAGATTTTAGTGCTAAGATCTTCACTGTGCGCATGGACTGGGTCAAGCTTGTGGGAATCATCTTCTGGAAGACGGTCGTAAATACATCAAGAAGAAATTAAAAAATGTGAATTTCAAGAAGATGGAGAAGAAGATGAGTGTTGTACCTGAATGATTACGGATCCAATAAAGAGTTTGGAGAATTTGGCAGACGAGTACACCAACGCTGTCAATTTCGGCGCGTCAATGACCCTGATTTTTGTTGGACCTTCTAGATCCGATACAAGCAATCTCTTAAGGAAAGGCGCATTCTCAATGACCATAACGTGGAACAACTGAAGTGATCTATTCCCAATTGATGTCTTGTTGCGGGGCCAACAAGACACATAAATCCACCGAAGATTCGTCGAGGCGATGTGGAGGCTAATGAACCCGTGGATCTGCTCAAGACGAAGGTACTCGAGCGCAGTACAGCTGCGGAGCAGGTGCTCTATAGCCTTCTTTGAGATGACAACGTCGAAGAGGTCGAGCTGCTTGAGTTGAGGGAGAAGAAGGGCGGGCGCGACATTAATCTAGGGAAGATAGCAGGAGCTGAAGCTGGCGCGGCGCAGCGTTGGCGTGAGGCGGAGCACGGATGGCGACAGAGAGCGACATCGTCCAGCTTCAAAGCTAAGCTCCTCGAGCTGATCTAGGGCGGGGGATAAGAACCACTCCTCGAACTTGGGTTGGACCTTGCAGTTGGTACTGAACATGTGGATGTCAAGGCGTCTGGCTGGCCCAGGGTGCGATGAAAGGATCTTGGAGACTACGGCCATGCGTTTGCAATCCTCGTCACAGAGGCAGCTGTTGACGATGAGGTTGAGGGGGACGCAGCGCCAGAGGGGGCATCACCGCTGGGAGAGCAGGGCGGTCCGCACGACAGATTTTGTGGGGAGGAGGCCGATGATGACGAGCAGCATGTCATCGGGGAGGCTGCTGATGAAGTCCAGGCTCGCCGGATGTGGTTTTGGCTTGAGCCGCCTCCGCTTGTTGGCTGCCTCGCCGTCCATCTCAACCGGCAGCGATGCCGGTGTACACGTGTGCTGGTGTGTGTTGTGTGCTGCGTGTGCACGAGTGCGTCCTTCTGTGCATGCCACCGCGCAGCGGTGAATTGTGCGCGAGTGCGTCCTTCACACGTAAGAAGTTTGTCCTCAATGCGCCCTTAATTTACTAGCGTGTGGGGTGCTACCCCGAGTGGTTTCAACTTTGTTTACTTCACCGCATGTCAGATGGGCCTCTAGTTTACTTATTTTCACCCACTGCCACATGGGCCAGCACACGAAGATACAGAACACGAGCTGACAAGGCAGCACGTGGATTGGTTCACCAGTCAACTAAGCAATATACGGAGCTATACACTGACACAGTGAGCGTATAATCCATCGGTATAGAGAGTTCGAGTGAGAGGGGAGGCCCGTGAGAGATAGCAGAGAGAGAGAGAAAGAGCTACTCCCTCCGTTTGATAATGTAGTTCCAACATTTTTTAAGTCAAACTTTTGAAACTTTGACCAAGTTTATAAAGAAATTACTTATATCTACAATACCAAAGATAAATGATAGTATGAAGTAAGTACATGTTGTGATGAATCTAATGATTGTTCCAGATGTAAATGTTTTTCTACACATATACCTGGTCAAACTTTTCTGAGGTTTGACTTTTCAAAACATCCATATGCTTATGGACATGATAGAGTCCCTAACTAGAGAGAAAGAGAGAGTGAAAAAAGTGTGTGTGCGTGTGTGAAAGAGACATGGACAACACACGATAAAAGTAGAGAAAAAGCGTGCATGTCTTATGCAAACATATCACACATGCATCTTCGACAACGGAGGCAAGGTGAGGAGATAGTGTGTGGTTGTTTGGAACCGAGAGAGCAAGACCCCTAGCATGTGGCCAAGAGGGGTCTGACAAACAAGGGAGAGAGGTCGAGAGAGACGTATGGATAAAATGCAGACATGGGGACGAGAGAGTGTATGTTTGTCATAGAGAGATCCCCTGGAGATCGTGATGGGACTACATGGGTGGGAGATCGAGTGACAAGGTGTGTGCGCGATAGAAGATGCCCAGAGAGATATCGAGATAGACGTATGGATGGAAGGAGACAATACGTGTGTTCCTGATGGCTAGTAAGAGATAATCATACTTAGGAGGGGGGAGTGCTTGCGCCTATGATGGAGTGAGGGATTATGGTACTTAGGGGGGTGCGTGTCACATGGAGAGAGAACAAGGGCGGAGAGTGTTGGATGGGTCTATATGTATAGCGCGAGCGAGACATGTGTATGTGTGAACCAGGGAGATATAAGGCCAGTTTGCCTTGCGTCCTGAGCATCTTTTGCCTGGCCTGGGGTTGTGGCTGGATTTCATGCACACTTGTTTGGTTGCTACCCTGTGAAAAAGAAAGTCCGCCTGGCCTGGGTTCCCTTGCACTTTAATTAGCCTGGCTGAACTCCAGACACTGCAAGTAGCCTGGCCTAAGCGACCGATTTCGAGCGCCTGGTCGTGCTTGGTCGTGTGGCCACGAGGCTAACAGCAACGTGGATGGATATTAGCAGTAAATAATTGATGCATGGATTGATTGATGGGACGTTGATGCTTTGCCTGGCCTAGGCATGATCCAAACGCTTCAGCACCACACAAGCCTGGCCAGGCAGAAATATTTTACATCTCACGTCCACACCAGGCAGTACCGGCCATCTCACATCCACCACACAAGCCTAGTCAGGTCACGAACCAAACTGACCAATAAAGTTTGAGAGAGATTGAGGAGCCCCGATAAGGCTGAGTGGTGCGTCAGATAGCTGAGAGGGGGAAAGAGATATTCCATCCGCTCGATAATGCAGTGCATGTAAATTTTTTAGAAGTCAAACTTTGGAAACTTTGATTAGGTTTACGCAAATGTTATTTATATCTACAATACCAAAGATACATCATACAAAACTACATCTCATGGTGAATCTAATGGTATATGTTTGCCATACTAGATGTAATTCTTTTTCTCCACGTACATGGTCAAACTTTGTGATGTTTGACTTTTCAATAAATCTATATGCTATGGACCAAGGAGAGTGCCTCAGTCGAGACAGATCAAGTGCGTGTGAAGGAGAATGAGTAAGTGTGCAAAAAGAGTATGTGTGTGAAAGAGAAAGTGACAACAAACAATAAATTAGAGAGATAGAGTGTGTTTTTTCGTTTCTTATGGAACATATCACGCATGCATCTTCAAGATGGAAAAGCGAGGCGAGGAGATACACGAAGATAGCTAGTGTGTGATTGTTTGCAACGGAGAGAGACACCCCTGTAGCACATGTCCAATAGAGGTCTGGCCAACAAGGAACAAAGGTCGAGAGGGACACATGGATGTCATGGACGCATGGGGAGGGAGGAAGGGTGTGTTTGTGATAGAGAGATCCCGTCGAGATCGTGAGGGGACTATATGGGTGGGAGATCGAGAGAGTGCGTGCGTGATAGAAAGATGCCCCGAGAGAAATCGATATAGACCATGCACATGTTTGCGATGGAGACTAAGATTAGCTAGTCATATACATATAGGGGGGACTGTGTGCCTACAATTGAGTGAGAGACCATCATACTTGGCTAGCTGGGCATGAGATTGTGTGTGTGCGCGTGTGAGATGGAGAGAGAACGAGGGGGAGAGATAGAGTTTTAGATGGGCCTATCGAGTGCGAGTGAGATATCCATGTGTATGTGTGACCCAGGTGGATGGAGAGTTTGAGAGAGGGGGGGAAGAGCTCCGAGACGACATAGTGGTGCGTGAGAGAGTTACAGGCAAAGGGCCAAGGAATTTGTGTGCATATGATGAGTGCACACAAGATATATAGCTTGGACTAGCTAGAGTATCATACATAGTGTGCGAGAGAGACCTATAGATGGTGTATATATGCATGCGAACTAGAAAGACCCCCCCACACGCACACACAAAGAGAGAGAGAGAGAGATGGAGAGAAAGGGAGAGGGACCAACAAGGTTTTTGTGTCGGAAGCGTGCGACAGAATTGAAGATTGTCGGCGAGAGAGAGAGAGACAGAGAACAGGAGTCCAGGAGAGGGGGAGGTCGCGTTTTATGCATCAAAGACTGATATAAACCATGTTTCGATATAAACTTGCATTCAAATATTTAAATTGGAGAACATGTTGTCTGCAATCCACACATGAACGGATATATGCGTATATCAAACAAGTTCATTAATTTGACTTTCAACATGTTCATGGAGTACTATAATACTGTACAACATGCTACTCGATTGAGGTGTTCAATTTTGGATTTAGTTCACTATTTTGACCTACTGAACAAGCTATTTCATTGAATCGAGATATTTCATTTTTGGTTTTATTTGCGTTTTTGAGTGGGTCAACTATTTGCCATATAGTAAATCGCTAGCAACGAGCATGTAAAAACACATTACTCCCGAGCATCATCTCTCCATCTAAAAAAGAAGTGGTAAGCTAATATTTCAAAATTTGATCCGAATCGACTTGGTAAGGTACACGTGGATGCTCGTTTTCCCAAAATTTGAACGAACCGTTAAACATCCTCTCTACTCGGTGGAATTCGCCCGAGCAAATAAATGGGAGACGCGAAATTACCGTCCTATGTGGGACACGCATCAATTGGCCCGTTGTACATCGAGGGTAGGTTCGTAACTTCATCCAAGCACGCCTTCTCCTCGGCCGAAATGACTTGCGCCGAATAATTCATAAACCATGGTCGGCAAAACACGCTCTCCTCGCCCGAAATAGCTTGCGCCCACTATTTCAAAACACGCTCTCCTCGCCCGAAATCGCTCGCGCCCACTATAGTTCAAAACACGCCCTCCTCGCCCAAAATCGCTCCCGCCCACTATTTGGGGAGAAGCAAAGTTACTCTACTATCCCCGACCCTTAGTACACAGACCCAAACCGAGAAGCCTATAGGCAAGGGTAGAACTGTAACTCCCCCTCACATTTCAGACAAATGCGTCCATAAGACATGGTTCCACTTCCCTCCCAATTCCCCCCCCCCCGCCCGCCCGCCCGCCTCCATTCATACCTCGTGGGCGCCAAATCACCTTCTCCTCGGGAAGCTCCCTTCTCCTGAGCCGTAAAACCTCAGCCCCACCTCCATGGCGCCCCCACCGCACCAATTTCACAGCCGCCCTCCTCCCTAATGCCGGAGACGATATCCATTTGCCGTCGTGCATTGGGCTGTGTGCCTCTTACTCCATGCTGCTGGTGCTGCCTCGACGACGGCCGCGTGAACCGTACCGGAGCCGATTCACCCCTGCTGTTGTTCACGGTGCCGGAGCGGCTCCAACTTCGGATCTGTCCAGAGACCTGGCGCTGCTTCCGCATAGCCGTCGACCGTCGCGACATCGCTCTTTCCCTGCCGCCGGTCACCACCGCAACCGCGCCGGCCTCACCGACTCGGCAGCTGGACCTGCCTACTTCACCATGCCGCCAGATAGGTCGCACCCTCATCTCAAATCACTTTATTTAGGCGTTAGTTGTCTGAATTTTTATTTTGGGCCAATCGATTCCCAATGGGAAGCAGCACCCCTCAAGGCGGCGGAGCTCCTAGGCTGCCGGTTGGCTGGTGTCTAATGTAAGGGTGCGGGGCCGCAAGTTCGCCACGGAAGTAGCGCTTAGATGGCTATCTTTTAGAGTTGCGTGGGTTGAAGGTACTTCCGCCGCCGGATCTGGATGACGGGGAGTCTTTGTGGATTGGCCCGGGGGCGGCGCAACCACGGCAGTGCGGTGGGGCGGGGAGCGGGGTTTTGGCCGGGGCCACGGATGGCGGAGGCAGGCTGCTCTTCCATTGGTCGCTGGCTCTTCGGGGAAGATTCTGAACAGTGTCAGTCGGGAGGCACAAGACGGCCAGCCATCCAGCGTAGATCGGACAGTACCAAAATAAAATAAAATCGTGTGACCCCAATTTAGTCTTCATTCAACAGATGTGTGACCACTCTCGCACCTTGCTATTGATCTCTTAGTGTATTTCTTCAGATCAAATAGATATGTCGTTCTTAACATTATGTGTTATCTGCATCTTCAGACACACCGTCTTCCGACTCACCGCAGCTGCTCCAACAAGGGAAGCATACACCAGAAGGGAGCTATAGTCCCCACTCAACAGTTCCCTGCATCGAATGTGCGTGCCCGACATGGACAACCACAACAACTGCAAGGCCATCGACAAGGCAGCACATGGTGCTCACTCCTATGGATGGCAGCCAGATAGGTTGTACCCTCATCTTACTTGTGTGCAACATTTATGGCTTTGTTATTCATCTAAGCATGGAAAATAGATCATCACATTTCACTGTATATTCATGCTGATCTCTTACGGGTCTTGTTCAGGAGTAAACGCTATTCCATAGTTCAGCTAAGATACTTGTTCTTTAGGTAACGTTGTTCCATAGTTATCATCCATCAGCCAATGCTATCCCACAGGCTGGTGATTATAGTATTATACCACTTCTAGTATTACCTATGTTGTTCTTTAATACTTTTGTGTGCCATCTAGTTAATCTTGAGTACAAACGATACATATTCTGTAGCTTTCATCTGTGTTCTCCCTTTAGTTTATGAGACCTGTTGCTGCTAGTTAACCCCAGTCCTACTATTTATGTCTTCTCCTACAGGCACTCATTACATAAATCTAACTACTAGTTGTCTTCCATGCATGTCAGATATAATTACACACACTGATATATCCACAAGAACCTCACGGAGCAATGTAAAGGCCAATAAACTTGATGTCAATGATACCCAATATGATGGAACATGTAAAGGCAGTTCTTCAGAAGACTTGCAGAAAGATGATGAATCCTCTTCACCCCACAAGGTCCTTGCTCTAACATGGCCTGTGATATGGGTACAACATGCATATAATGTCCTGGAGTGTATCTACTCTGTTGCAATGCCATGTGCTTAGCATGATGATCATGCATGTAAATATGTCATGCCTTTGCTGTTTTTCAGTACCTATTCCATTCATGATAACATGTTTTCAAATTCAAGTACTATCATTCTACTATATCACAATGCCATCTGCTTAATTTGGACATCATGCTTTTGAATATCTTATGCATTGTTATTCATCAGTATGTACTTCATCTGTCTACCATACCATGTTTTTTACATTGAAGTGCTGTTCTAGTGCTCTGTTGCAATGCCATCTTATTTTCCCAATCATACACGTGTACGTTGCCTTAGTTATTTCTGCATGTATTCCGCTAGCATACATTTTTACATTCAAGTAGTATTTTTTTATTGTGTTGTCCTGTCGTATCCCTATCTCTTACACCATACTCCCTCCGTCCGGATTACATGTTGCCGAAATGCATAAAAAAGGATGTATCTAGAACTGAAATACGCCTAGACCCATCCATTTTTTCTGGATGGAGGGAATACATGTCAATATGTCATGCCTTTCTATTCTTCAATACCTATTCCATCTCTCTGCTATCGCATGTTTTATAATTAAAGCACCATTCTTCTATACAAGGCATGCAAGGGGAAGATGACTATGTTAGAATCTGAAGGGTTACAAATAAGGCCTTTGCAAAAGATCCAAACGCCAGGAGATAATAAACAAACTCCAGTTTTTATAGATACTGCTCCAGCACAAAGAAACCCAACTCCTACTGATAATAAGCAGATTCCAGTGGCCAAAGAACTAGTCCGCTCCAGTCCAGCAAAAATATGTCAACTCAATCTAAGAAGCGTGTGCGTATCCTTGCATCATGAAATTTTATAGCATGTTGATCATATTTTCTACATGTTTCTTACCCATCTCTCTTTTAGAAAATAAGCTTAACAGATAGAAGAATTTCTGCAATGGTATCGTTTATGAGGAAAGATTCTTGCAGGAATTCTCTGTGCTCCAATGTAGATGTAAGTACCTGTTGTATATCACTATATTTTTACATCAACATGTATTTTGTTAATCGGCATGAATCCAACCTTTATCTGATCTAAATTTAGTTGTAGCAAAATGTATGATTAAAGTCCACAATGTTGATTTTTGCAAGGAAAACTGCCTGGTAGTTTTGCATCCTGAGCTGCATGAGTGTACTATCTCATATCAGTGGGTTTGAATACTTTGGTTCTGCAGTGGGTTTTTCAGTGTTTTTTTACTGTGTTGTCATGTCGTATCCCTAGCTCTTACATCATACTCCCTCCGTCCGGATTAAATGTCGCAGAAATGGATAAAACTGGATGTATCTAGAACTGAAATACGCCTAGACCCATCCATTTTTTCTGGATGGAGGGAATACATGTCAATATGCCATGCCTTTCTATTCTTCAATACCTATTCCATCTCTCTGCTATCGCATGTTTTATAATTAAAGCACCATTCTTCTATACAAGGCATGCAAGGGGAAGATGACTATGTTAGAATCTGAAGGGTTACAAACAAGGCCTTTGCAAAAGATCCAAACGCCAGGAGATAATAAACCAACTCCAGTTTTTATAGATACTGCTCCAGCACAGAGAAACCCAACTCCTACTGATAATAAGCAGATTCCAGTGGCCAAAGAACTAGTCCGCTCCAGTCCAGCAAAAATATGTCAACTCAATCTAAGAAGCATGTGCGTATCCTTGCATCATGAAATTTTATAGCATGTTGATCATATTTTCTACATGTTTCTTACCCATCTCTCTTTTAGAAAATAAGCTTAACAGATAGAAGAATTTCTGCAATGGTATCGTTTATGAAGAAAGATTCTTGCAGGAATTCTCTGTGCTCCAATGTAGATGTAAGTACCTGTTGTATATCACTATATTTTTACATCAACATGTATTTTGTTAATCGGCATGAATCCAACCTTAATCTGATCTAAATTTAGTTGTAGCAAAATGTATGATTAAAGGCCACAATGTTGATTTTTGCAAGGAAAACTACCTGGTAGTTTTGCATCCTGAGCTGCATGAGTGTACTATCTCATATCAGTGGGTTTGAATACTTTGGTTCTGCAGTGGGTTTTTCAGTGTTTTTTTACTGTGTTGTCCTGTCGTATCCCTAGCTCTTACATCATACTCCCTCCGTCCGGATTAAATGTCGCAGAAATGGATAAAACTGGATGTATCTAGAACTGAAATACGCCTAGACCCATCCATTTATTTCCGGATGGAGGGAATACATGTCAATATGTCATGCCTTTCTATTCTTCAGTACCTATTCCATCTCTGCTGTAGCATGTTTTATAACTGAATCACCATTCTTTTATATAAGGCATGCAAGGGGAAGACGACTATGTTAGAATCTGAAGGGTTACAAACTAGGTCTTTGCAAAAGATCCAAATGCCAGGAGATAATAAACCAACTCCATTTTTCATAGATACTGCTCCAGCACAGAGAAACCCAACTCCCACTGATAATAAGTAGATTCCAGTGGCCAAAGAACTAGTCCGCTCTAGTCCAGCAAAAGAATGTCAACTCCATTCTAAGAAGCGTGTGCATATCCTCGCATCATGAAATTTTATAGCATTCTGATCATATTTTCTACATGTTTCTTACCCATCTCTCTTTTAGAAAATAAGGTTAAACGATACAAGACTTCCTCCATTGGGATCGTATTCGAGGGAAATATCTTGCGGGAATTCTCTATGCTCCAATGCTGATGTAAGTACCTGTTGTATATCACTATATTTTTACATCAGCATGTATTTTGTTAATCGGCGTGAATCTAACCTTTATCTGATCTAAAATTAGTTGTAGCAAAATGTTAAAGGCTCCAATGTTGATTTTTGTAAGGAAAACTTCCTGGTAGTTTTGCATACTGAGCTGCATGAATGTACTATCTCATATCACGCACATTACTTAATTGTAGTGCTTCTCTGGTTGCCCATTCATTCATTGTGTCAATGTTGCTTTCGTATTACCTTACCTGGCTGATGATAGCTATGCCATATTGTGTTAATTTGGTGTAGGCTAGTTGCCCAAACGTTCGTTGTGTCAATGTTGCTGTCCTATTATCTAACTTGGCCAATGATAGCAATGCTAGTGTGTTAATTTTGTGCAGGATGCTGAAGATAAGAAGACAAACTCTGAAAACAGCAAGCCAACCCCATTGTTTCTTTCCAGTAAATCTAGGCCAGGTAATATGGCAATAACTCATGATTAATCTGTTTGGTTCCCGTCCTAATTTATGTTATGATGCAGTGGTCGACACACTCTCCGCTATCAATAACACAAGCCTGCCAAAATCTCCATATGAATCTGTTCAGTATCCTCTGTCTCAAATGCAACGGAATAAATGTATGTTTGTGAACCAATTAATGGCTGAAGCAATGATGGAAATGGTGGATGAACCAGAGGTGCAGAGTCGTGCGACACAACAACTGATCAATGTTTTCAGAGACAGTGTAGCAAAGCAGCAAGAACTTGCCCACATGCTTATGGGCGTCATCTATGCTGAGGTTGCAGATTGTGATGTTGTAGATGGTTAAGGTTCTGCTCATTTATTTGCACTGGCATCAATCTTTGATTGCCCAGTGGATGTAATTTCCTGTAATATATGTTGGATGTGCAACGATATTCCCTGTATGCCGTACCTTTGCTTGATCGGTTTTGGTCCTGTGCATAATTGCTCGTCGTAATGGGCTCAAATTATCTAATTTGGCCTAAAGACATGAACGAACTTTAGTGGGCCCATTAAGTTAATGGGCCGTTACTAGGCCGAAAGTTAATGGTTGGCCCTCTTACCTCCCGGGTCATTAATAGGACGTTACTAAGTTTGGGCTACATATGGCCCAACTATACTGTAGGCCTTTAGCAGGCTGAAAGAGACAGCGGGCTTGTACTGGACCATGAAGAGCATGGGCCGCTAAGAGGCCGAAAGTCAGGTCGTACTGTAAACGGTCCAACTGTGTTGTGGGCCTTTAGCAGGCCGAAAGAGAAACCGGGCTGGTATTGGACCATGAAGGGCATGGGCCGTTAAAAGGCCAAAACTAAGGTCCGACTGCAAATGGCCCAACTCATTTATGGTCCGTTAACAGGCCGAAAGGCACACAGGGCCGGGAATTGGCCCAACACTTAAATGGCTCGCTAAAAGGCCAAAACTCAGGGCCGACTACAAATGGCCCAACTGATTTATGGGCCGCCAACAGGCTGAAAGTGACACCGGGCCAGAAATTGGCCCAACACTTAAATGGGCCGCTAAAAGGCCGAAACTCAGGTCCGACTACAAATGGCCCATCAGATTTATGGGTCGTCAACAGGCTGAAAGATACCGAGCCGGAAATTATCCCAACATTTAAATGGGTCGCTAAAAGGCCGAAAGATGTACATCTTGAAAATTGGCCTATCCATTAAATGGGCCGTTAACAGGCCAAAATCTCATCGGGCCGATATTGAGCCCAAATATATAGCGGGCTGTTAACGGGCTCGAACTGACGATGGGCTGCAATGGTGTCAAATCTTTAATGGGCCGTTAACGGGTCGAATTGGCACATCTCGTATGGGCCGTGGGCTTAAATGGACCTGACACAAGTAGGCCCTATATGGGCCGGCCTGCTAATTTTTACTTGGCCGGCCTTTTTCACCGGAATGGGCCACTGTTGGGCCGTGCCATCTGTCGACCTATCATAGGCGCCTCCTGTCCAATGAGTGGATGACATCTGTCCCAACAGTGAGGCAACACGTGTTTCCTTTGGCCAATCAGAATTTTACACGTGGAAATTTCCCATTGGTCAGGGCTATTAACGGGTTATCGGATCCAAAATCCGACCCGATAGCTTAACGGTGTTCCGTTACGATGGATGCCACGTGTCAGTCACCCTTGACGAAAGCACTTCTGTGACGCGCAATTTATCGTCATGGAAGTGGACACTTCCGTGATGATAATTTTGGTAATGTCATGGAACACTTCTATGACAGCACAGGTATGACTATCTTGATTCTGTCATAAAATCGTCATGGATGTACATGCATGACAAAAAACGCGACCTAATGTGACAAACACGTATCATCATAGAAGTGTATTTTTTTGTAGTGACTGGAGCATGTGCATGTAGTTCAAATTTGAATTATGCACATAAATGCATTGAAAACTCACTTAATGCATAAAAATCTCCAAACGAACCCTGAATAATTCCAATTCTTTTATGATCACTACAGATAAAAGGGCTAGCAATTCAAACACCGTCCATGGCCGTTGTGACCTCATTATGTAATTCAAATCAAGACGAAAAATCAAGTAGATCCCACACAGTTTATTATAACCGATTGTGTGAGATGCAGCACAAAATATCTTTGGACCGTGTCTGAATAAGGGACCGTGTCTGATGACACTTTGCGCGCCAGTTTTTTGGCTGAAGCGATTGCAAATTTTCGGCTTCCGCGAAAATATCTACCTCCCCCCCTTACGAAAAGCCACATTTCCCCTCTTTCCGCCTTCCTTTCCAAGTTGAAACCTTCACTCCTTGCTTGTAGTGCCGCCGCCTCCTCGCCGGCGACCCTCCTTCACGCCGCTCGGCCTCGCCTATCCAGGCAGGTAATCCACACCCGACCCCCATCCTCCTCCTCCTTCCACATCCCACATGCCCCGACCGCCGGCGCGAGCGTGACACCTTCCACCCAAATCACCGACCCTCCACCAAATAAGCGCCAGCCTAAGACATGGTGCACGCAATATAGCCAGGACCTCAAGGAGCATTTGGCAGCGGAGAAGCAAATCACGGCCGCACGCGCGGATGAGGTCACGATGGCTGCCATTTGTGCTGACCCCCAGATCTTGGAGGAGCACCTCGCCG
Source organism: Triticum urartu (assembly GCF_056163025.1). Taxonomy (NCBI): domain Eukaryota; kingdom Viridiplantae; phylum Streptophyta; class Magnoliopsida; order Poales; family Poaceae; genus Triticum; species Triticum urartu. The sequence continues at coordinate 104,518,387 of NC_141875.1, read as the reverse complement.
TCAAGGCCACCGTTGACGCCTCGCGCACCGACGCCGCGATGCGGTTGGCTACTTTAAATGATAGTTTGTGGCGTTTTTTCGAGGCCACTGCCAGTGCCTTCGACGAAGACTATGAGGTGTTTTCTCAGCGTGCACGTGCTTACCTCATCTCGAGAGCCGGCAAGTTGTTGACCGGAGCAGCGTAGGCAACTCACCACTACAACGTGGGCACCCATGATGCGGAGGCCTCGCCCTCTTCCATGTGCAAGGAATCAATCGTCATCGATATCTCCGACAATGAGGAGTACCTTGTCTTATTAGCTCACTATAAGCACCCATGTTTAGTTTGCTAACTACTGCCTTTCCTTAACAAATTCTAGTGAATTGTGCTATCTACTTTTACCATGCAATCTTCTGCTATAGTGTATATGTTCTATATGTCATGCAATGTGGTGTTCAATTAACTGCTTGGTTCAATTCTGCAAATGTGATGTTCAATTCTTCAAGGTGCAATATTTCCAAGTTGTTAAGCATGGTTGGTTTGGTTAACTGTCCGATCTTCTATTAGGAGTATGTTATATTGTTCAATTGGTGTTTAGTTAACTGCTTGGTTGATTTGTTGTGGCTTGGTTCAGTTGTTGTGGTGTTTAGTTAACTGCTTGGTTCAATTCTGCAATGCGATGTTCAATTGTTGTGGCTGCATTCTATTATTGTATACCGTGTGAGGAATAAATCGAATTTTGTTGTACTAAATACATGAGAAACAAATACAATTGCTATATTTCCAAGTTTTTAAGCATGCTTGGTTTGGTTAACTGTTTGATCTTCTATTAGGAGTATGTTATATTGTGCAATGTGGTGCCGAGTTAACGTTTGGTTCATTTGTTGTGGTGTTTAGTTAACTGCTTGGTTCAATTCTACAATGCGATGTTCAATTGTTGTGGCTGCATTCTATTATTGTATACCATGTGAGGAATAAATCGAATTTGGCTATACTAAATACATGAAAAACAAATACAATTGCTATATTTCCAAGTTGTTAAGCATGCTTGGTTTGGTTAACTGTTTGATCTTCTATTAGGAGTATGCTATATTGTGCAATGTGGTGCTTAGTTAATGTTTGGTTCATTTGTTGTGGTCTTTAGTTAACTGCTTGGTTCAATTATGCAATGCGATGTTCAATTGTTGTGGCTGCATTTTGTTATTGTATACCATGTGAGGAATAAATCAAATTTGGCTGCACTTAATACATGAGAAACATATACAAGTGCTATATTTCCTACTTCTTAATCATGCTTGATTTGGATAAATGGGTTTTCCATGTGGCTTGAATTAATCTGATGAATCTGCAATGTGCTTATTTTTCATCAACATATTTTACTAATAGCATGCGAACCCTTATTTAACCTGATGACTAACTACCTTATATGTGTTGCAGGGAAACAATGGGAAGCAACGAGGTTTATAAGATGGTACTAACTATTATACCTTGCCTTTTTTATTCCTTTGCCCCGTTTCCAATATAGAGAAGATATTTATGCACATCCATGTTTTCAGGGTTCACTGATGATTACCTCTCAAACCACCTCTGTGGTTAGGAGGCGAGGAAAGTTTTCATACAACACCCACGGTTCATTATTGAAGTGTTCCTGAAGAGGTCGAAGGATGGACGGTCAATCATCCACAGGCACTGGCCTAAAGTTGCAAAGACCTTCAACATGAATGAAGGCTCAATATTCGCCTTCCGCTTCAGCGATTTTCCAGATGAGATGCATCTCTCTATGTACCGTCTATGATGCTAATTTAAAAAGGTTCTAGATGTTGCATGTGAAACTTGGTGCTGGTGCAGTTGTGTAATGGGATAGCTGAGTGCTGAAGCTATATCATGTTGTACTCCGATGTATTTCAATTATGAAATCATGCTTCCTTAATGGAAATGGAATATATTATGTGCTTAATATGAATGTCACTTAGATTAGTAAATGGATTATTAATAATAGGGCAATTAGCCCGCTAATTGGCCAATTAGCTTGCTAATTGGGTTTCCCTATTGCAAATGGTTAATGAGAAAACACCCTGGGCGATGACCTCACGCAACGCACATAGTTTCTAGGAATAAACTGTGTTGGATCAATGAACAATCACACACGACATTCTCTTCAAAACTGTTTGCGTTACGCCACCTTGCGCAAACGTTTTCCTTGTAGTGACTGTGTGGGATGTATATACGAATGGAAACGTTTAGTGGCGACTGACTGCGTGGGATGTACTTACGACCGGAAATGATTTTGCCTGTATAATTGTATTTTTTAGCACCATTGTACATATTTTTGTATTTGAGTGCTCGCCGGTCGCACACGACCTCATTTTGCCGAGCGTGTGTGCTAGGCGGGCATATCCCCAACGGTTTCTAGGTCGTGTGGGAAGGACCCCCCTATCATCCACACTCACTTGGTGACGGTTCCGAACGCCTTCGCGGAAAGGGGTTAAAAACCGTTTGTTTAGGACCGACGTGTACAGGTGTCATATCGACATCTCACCCAAAACTTGAAAACTTCAATCACACAAAACTTAACGGAACTTCGTGAGATAGGTTAGTATGTTAAAGAGCAAACCATTTCACTTTGGTACTGTCAAAGAAAAGATTCATAATTGTTTCCACACAATTACTACTGTAGCATATCATTTCCACAATTTATATTGAGCAATATAAGCCATAGAAACTAGAAAACAAGCAAATTATGCATTGAAAACAGAATCTGTCAAAAACAGAACAATCTATGGTAATCTGTACTCCAACCATACTTCTGCTACTCCAAAAATTCTGAAAAATTAGGACCACGTGAGAAATTTTTATATTAATCTTCTGCAAAAGTAATCAAATGAAAAACATTATTTTGTTAAAACTAGAATTATTTTCGTGAGTGCAAAAGTTTCTGTTTTTCAGCAAGATCAAAGCAACTATCACCTAACATGATCCTAAATGCTTTACTTGGCACTTTATTGAAACAAAAGCAATAAAACATGATCAATACAGTAGCATAATCATGTGAACACACAAAAATAGTAGGTAAAAGTGTTGGTTTGTCTGCCAACAAGCGCTTTTCTTTAATGCCTTTTAAGCTAGGCATGATGATTCCAATGATGCTCGCATAAAAAATAAGAATTGAAACATGAAGGGAGCATCATGAAGCATATGACTAGCACATTTAGGTCTAACCCACTTCCTACGCATAGGGATTTTGTGAGCAAACAACTTATGGGAACAAGAATCAACTAGCATAGGAAGGCAAAACAAGTGCAACTTCAAAACAATCAACACATAGAGAAGAAACTTGATATTATTGAGATATGCAAGAGCATAAGTTCCTTCCTCATAATAATTTTCAGAAACATCATGAATTGATTCAAAAATATAGCTATCACATACATCACTCTTTTCATGATGCACAAGCATAGAAGATTTATTACTCTTTATGGCATACATGCCATCATAATAATCATCATAGATAGCAACTTCATTGTCATAGTCAATTGAAACCTCTTCCAAAATAGTGGATGTATCACTAAATAAAGTCATGACCTCTCCAAATCCACTTTAATAAATATTGTAATAAGATTCAACACCCTCCAAAATAGTGGGATCACTACTACCTAGAGTTGACACTCTTCCAAACCCACATTTATCAATGTAATAATCATAAATAGGAGGCATGCTATCATCATAATAAATTTTCTTATCAAAAGTAGAAGGAATCAAAGGATCATATTCATTAAGAAAAGCACCCCAAGCTTAGGACAAGCATTATTTCTAGCAAATAAATCTTCAAACATATCATACTCATTAAACATAGCATCCCCAAGCTTGTGATTTTGCATATCATCACAATCATTATTATCAATATCATGAATGGCACCAATAGTATAGCAAACATTATTATCATATTCTTCCAAGCAAGTGCTAAAAAGATTTTCAAGATCATAAGGGATATCGTTGTCTTCCCAGTCATAATAATTACAACAAGTGGTAGGTATCACAAAATCATACTCAATATCATCATCCTCCATCAACATATTTGATTCACTTTCTTGAGGCACAACGGTGATAGGAGCAAAATTATTTGGGAGAGATACCTTTTTACCTTTATTCTTTCTTCTTTTCTTCTTGTTCACCACATCATGTGTGGGTTTAATTAATTCTTTCAAGTTTCTTATTGAAGAGATTGATTGGATAGGAAGCTCCTCCTTGTTACCTGATTCATCATAATAAACACGGAGGATATTGGGAAATATTTTCCCTTTCATTAGTACTCTCTTCATATTATATTTGTTTTCTTGTCTTTAGATAGTTGGCAATATAAGGATTCTCAATGCAATTTACCACACAAAACATATAAATTTCCTCTAGATCAAAATCAAGAAATCTCCCAGGATTTGGAAAACCCTTAGTTATATGTTTCATTTCTTCATACCCCAAAAGAATACTAAGCTCTTTATGATGCTCAAGGGAAATCAAGTTATCACAATTTTTGGACACGATTTGATCATGAAACAGTTTGCATTGGAGATTTAAATGACCACGTTCATTGCAAAGTTCACAAGGATGGCGAAAAAATTACATCTTTTAGAATAATCATCTAGCCTCTCGTGCAAAATTTTCATTTCTAAATATTTATGCTTCTTACAAAATCTATCTTCCCTTTTTGGTGTGCAAATGCATTCCCAATTCACTCCGCAAAAATTGACATGCTTATAAGAAACATTTTTGTCATGACTTGTGCAATCATCATTAGCATTTTGGATATTCAAATAATTTATACTAATAACATTGCAATCATGCTCATCATTCAAATATTTTGTGCCAAACATTTTATTGACTTCTTCTTCTAACAATTGAGCACAATTTTCCGAACCAACATTTTCAAGAAAGATATTATAAAGATGATCAATAATATGATGCAACCTCAACTCCATTTTTATTGTAGTTTTCTTTTATAAACCAAACTAGTGATAAAACAAGAAACTAAAAGATTCAATTGCAAGATCTAAAGATATACCTTCAAGCACTCACCTCCCCGGCAACAACGCCAGAAAAGAGCTTGATGTCTACTACATAACGTTATTCTTGTAGACACGTGTTGGGCCTCCAATCGCAGAGTTTTGTAGGACAGTAGCAATTTTCCCTCAAGTGGATGACCTAAGGTTTATCAATCCGTGAGAGGTGTAGGATGAAGATGTTCTCTCTCAACCGACCCTGCAACCAAATACAAGAAATGTCGTTTGTCTCCAACACACCCAATACAATGGCAAATTGTATAGGTGCACTAGTTCGGCGAAGAGATGGTGATAAAAGTGTAATATTGATGGTAGAAATATATTTTTATAATATGAATAAATAAAAATGGCAAGGTAGCAAATAGTAAACGGACACAAAAACGGTATTGCAATGCTTGAAAATGAGGCCTAGGGTCCGTACTTTCGCTAGTGCAATCTCTCAACAATGCTACCATAGTTGGATCATATGATTATCCCTCAAAGTGCAATAAAGAATAACTCCCGAGTTCCTATTAGCGGAGAACAAAAGATAGGAATTGTTTGTAGGGTACAAAACTACCTCAAAGCTATTGTTTCCATTCGATCTATTCAAGAGTTCATACTAAAATAACACAAAGCTATTCTTTCCGTTCGATCTATCCTAGAGTTCGTACTAAAATAACACCAAAGCAAATTGATATTCATAATACTCAATCCAGCACAAAGAACTACAAGGAGACCCCAAAGTTTCTATTGGAGAAAAGATAATAAAGACGTGCATCAACCCTATGCATAAATTACCCTAATGTCACCTCAGGAATCCGCAAGTTGAGTGCCATAACATACATCAAGTGAATCAATATGATACCCCATTGTCACCTCAAGTATTCATACTGCAAGACATACATCATGTGTTCTCATATCTGAATATTCGATCCGACAAGACAAAACTTCAAAGGGTAAAGACTCAATTCATCACAACAAGAGTATAGAGAGGAGAAACATCATATGATCCATCTATGTTAACAAAACCCATGATATAGATCACGAGAGAGAGAGAGAGAGATTAAACACATAGCTATTGGTACAAACCCTCAGCCCCGAGGGTGGACTACTCCCTCCTCATCGTGGTGGCCGCCGGGATGATGATGATGGCCATCGGAGATGATTCCCCCCTCCGGCAGGGTGCCAGAACGGGTCTAGATTGGTTTTCGGCGCCTACAGAGCCTTGCGGCGGCGGAACTTCTGATCTAGGTTAACCCCGAAGGGTTTCAGAATATTTGGGAATTTATAGTGCAAAGAAGGGGTACGGGACGCCGCTAAGGTGGGCACAACCCACCTGGGCGCGCCTGGGGGCCCAAGCGCGCCCTAGTGGGTTGTGCCCCCCTCGGGGCACCCCCTAGGTGCAGCTCTGGCCCATTGGAAGTGTTCTAGTCCATAAAAAATCCTCAAAAAGTTTCGCAGTGTTTGGACTCTTCTTGATATTGATTTTCTGCGATATAAAAAACAAGCAAAAAACAACAACTGGCATTGGGCACTGGTCAATAGGTTAGTCCCAAAAAATGATATAAAGTTGCTATAAAATGATTGTAAAACATCCAAGAATGATAATATAACAGCATGAATACTTCATAAATTATAGATGCGTTGGAGATGTATCACATAGCTACCTATGGATTGAGTAAGATCCTTCAAGTAAGTTGTCATCGATGGAAGCAATAAAAATTGCTCTCTAAATATGCATGATCTATTAGTGTGAATAAAATAAGCTTTATACAAACTTGTGATATGGAAGAAATAAATGTGACGGACTGCATAATAAAGGTCCTTATCACAAGCGGCAATATAAAGTGACGTTCTTTTGCATTAAGATTTTGTGCATCCAACCATAAAAGCGCATGACAACCTCTGCTTCCCTCTGCGAAGGGCCTATCTTTTACGTTTATCTTCCACCCTTATACAAGAGTCATGGTGTTCATCACCTTTCATTTTTACACTTTTTCCTTTGGCAAGCACTATATGTTGGAGAGATCCGGATATATATATATATATATATATCCACTAGGATGTAGGTTATCATAAAGTATTATTGTTGACATTATCCTTGAGGTAAAAGGTTGGGAGGCGAAACTATAAGCCCCTATCTTTCTCTGTGTCCAGCTGAAGCTTTGAACCCATATGTATCGTGTGAGTGTTAGCAATTGTGAAAGACTAAATGATAGTTGAGTATGTGGACTTGCTGAAAAGATCTTATATTGACTCTTTAAGATCTTATGATAAATTGCAATTGCTTCAATGACTGAGATCATAGTTTGTTAGTTTTCAATGGAGTTTCTGATTCATACTTTACTTTGTGAACGAATTGTTACTTTAGAATAAGAAATTATATGACAATATATGTTGCTATTCTAAAGATGATCATGATGCCTCATGTCCGTATTTTATTTTTATTGACACCTCTATCTCTAAACATGTGGACATATTTTTCGATATCGGCTTTCGCTTGAGGACAAGCGAGGTCTAAGCTTGGGGGAGTTGATACGTCCATTTTGCATCATGCTTTTATATCAATATTTATTGCATTATGGTCTGTTATTACAGATTATATCACAATACTTATGCCTTTTCTCTCTTATTTTATAAGGTTTACATGAAGAGGGAGAATGCCGACAACTGGAATTCTGGACTAGAAAAGGAGAAAATATTAGAGACCTATCCTGCACAACTCCAAAAGTCCTGAAACTTCACGGAGAATATTTTTGGAATATATAAAAAATATTGGGCGAAGAAAGCACCAGAGGGGGGCCACCAGCCAGCCACAAGGGTGGAGGGCACGCCCCCGTCCTTGTGGCCCCCCTGGCAGGCCCCGCCGCCCATCTTCTGCTATATGGTGTGTTTTGACATGGAAAAAAATCAGAAGGAAGCTTTTGGGACGAAGCACCGCTGTCTCAAGGCGGAACCTGGGCAGAACCATTCTAGGGCTCCGGCGGAGCTGTTCTGCCGGGGAAACTTCCCTCCGGGAGGGGGGACTCGAAGCCATCGTGAGCACCAACGATCCTCTCATCGAGAGGGAGTCAATCTCCATCAACATCTTCACCAGCACCATCTCCTCTCAAACCCTAGTTCATCTCTTGTATCCGATCTCGGTCTCAAAACCTCAGATTGGTACTTGTGGGTTGCTAGTAGTGTTGATTACTCCTTGTAGTTGATGCTAGTTGGTTTATCCGGTGGAAGATTATATTTTCAGATCCTTAATGATAATTAATACTCCTCTGATTATGAACATGAATATGCTTTGTGTGTAGTTACGTTTGTTCCTGAGGACATGGGAGAAGTCTTGTTATAAGTAATCATGTGAATTTGGTATTCGTTCGATATTTTGATGAGATGTATGTTGTCTTTCCTCTAGTGGTGTTATGTGAACGTCGACTACATGACACTTCACCATTATTTGGGCCTAGGGGAAGGCATTGGGAAGTAATAAGTAGACGATGGGTTGCTAGACTGACAGAGGCTTAAACCCTAGTTTATGTGTTGCTTCGTAAGGGGCTGATTTGGATCCATATGTTTCATGCTATGGTTAGAAATATCTTAATTCTTCTTTCGTAGTTGCGGATGCTTGCGAGAGGGGTTAATCATAAGTGGGAGGTTTGTCCAAGTAAGGGAAGCAACCAAGCACCGGTCCACTCTCATATCAAATTATCAAAGTAACGAACGTGAATCATATGAGCATGATGAAAACTAGCTTGACAGTAGTTCCCATGTGTCCTCGGGAGCGCTTTGCTTTCCATTAGATTTTGTCCAAGCTTGTCCTTTGCTACAAAAAGGATTGGGCCACCTTGCTGCAACTTGTTTACTTTTGTTACTCGTTACTCGTTACGAATTACCTTATCACAACACAATCTTTACCGATAATTTCAGTGCTTGCGGAGAATACCTTGCTGAAAACCGCTTGTCATTTCCTTCTGCTCCTTGTTGGGTGATGACCCACAAGTATAGGGGATCAATTGTAGCTCTTTTCGATAAGTAAGAGTGTCGAACCCAACAAGGATCAGAAGGAAATGACAAGTGGTTTTCAGTAAGGTAATGTCCACAAGTGCTGATATTCTAAGTAGCAGATTAGTTTGATAGCAAGGTAATTTGTAACAAGCAAGTAAAGATAGTAGTAGCAAAATTTCAGCAAGGTAGCCCAATCCTTTTGAGGCAAAGGACAGACCAAAACAGTCACTTATGATAAGCAAAGCGTTCTTGAGGGTACACGGGGTTTTCATCTAGTCACTTTCATCATGTTGGTTTGATTTGTGTTTGCTACTTTGATAATTTGATATGTGGGTGGACCGGTGCTTAGGTGATGTTCTTACTTGAACAAACCTCCTACTTATGATTAACCCTCCCGCAAGCATCCGCAACTACGAGAAAAGTATTAAGAATAAATTCTAACTGTAGCATTAAGCTTTTGGATCCAATCGGTCCCTTACGGAATAGCGCATAAACTAGGGTTTAAGCTTCTGTCACTCTCGCAACCCATCATCTAATTGCTACTCCACAATGCATTCCCTTAGGCCCAAATATGGTTAAGTGTCATGTAGTCGACATTCACATGACACCACTGAGGGAATCAGAACATACATACTATCAAAATATCGAACACATATCAAATTCACATGATTACTTGCAACATGATTTCTCCCGTGACCTCAACAACAAAAGTAACTACTCACAAATGATAATCCTGCTCAATATTAGAGGGTTATCAAATAGCATATTGGATCTGAACATATAATCTCCCACCAAATAAACCATATAGTAATGAACTACAAGATGTAATCAACACTACTAGTCACCCACAAGCACCAATCTATAGTTCCGGTAACAAGATTGAACACAAGAGATGAACTAGGGTTTGAGAGGAGATGGTGCTGTTGATGGAGATTTCCCTCCCCAAGATGGGAGAATTGTTGGTGATGATGATGACGATGATTTCCCCCTCCGGGAGGGAAGTTCCCCCGGCAGAATCGCTCCACCGGAGGGCAAAAGTGCTTCTGCCAAGTTCCGCCTCAAGATGGCGGTGCTCCGTCCCAAAAGTCCTCTCGTTATTTTTTCTAGGTCAAAATGACTTATATACCAGAAGATGGGCACCGAAGGTGGCCCTAGGTGAGCACAACCCACTAGGGCGCGCCTAGGCTCCCTGGCGTGCCCAGGTGGGTTGTGCCCACCTGATGGGCTCCCTCTGGAAGTTATTTGCTCCAATAATCCTCAAATATTCCATAAAGAATCTTCGTGAAGTTTCAACCCATGGGCAAAACGTTTCAACCGGACACATAGAAAGATGGGGGCTTATAGTTTCGCCTCCCAACGTATTCACCTCAAGGGTGATGTCAACAATAATAACTCATGCTATCTATATTTAACTAGACATATGTGCCTAGATCTTTCCTCACCACATGATGCTTGCCAAAGGAGAAAAATAAAAAGGAATAGAAGGAAAACTTTGACTCTTTGCATAAAAGTAAATACATAAAAGTAAAAGATAGGCCCTTCGCAGAGGGAAGGAGAGGTTACCGTGCACTTATTTGTTTGTATGCTCAACCCCTTTGTGCAAAAGAACGTCATGTTGCATTACCCCTTGTGATAGCGACCTTTATTATGCAGTCTGTCGCTTTTATTCTTCACCATCACAAGTTCGTGCAATGCTCAATTTTCTCTTACACTAAATGATCTCACACTTTTAGAAGCAATTTTTCTTGCCTTTTTGCACTGATGACAACTTACTTGAGGGATCTTGCTCAATCCCTAGGTAGGTATGGTGGACACTGATACGTCTCCAACGTATCTATAATTTTTTATTGTTCCATGCTATTATATTATTTGTTTTGGACGTTTAATGGGCTTTAATATACCTTTTTATATTATTTTTGGGACTAACCTACTAACCAAAGGCCCAGTGCAAATTGCTGTTTTTTTGCCTATTTCAGTGTTTCGCAGAAAAGGAATATCAAACGGAATGAAACCTTTGGGAGAGTTATTTTTGGAACAAACGTGATCCAGGAGACTTGGAGTGGACGTCAAGAAAGAAGCAAGGAGGCCACGAGGCAGGAGGGCGTGCCCAAGGGGGTAGGCGCGCTCCCCACCCTCGTGGGCCCCTTGCAGCTCCACCTATATATACCCATATACCCCGAAAACATCCAGGAGCACCACGAAACCCTATTTCCACCGCCGCAACCTTCTGTACCCGTGAGATCCCATCTTGGGGCCTTTTCCGGCGCTCCGTCATAGGGGGAATCGATCACGGAGGGCTTCTACATCAACACCATAGCCTCATCGATGATGTGTGAGTAGTTTACCATAGACCTTCGGGTCCATAGTTATTAGCTAGATGGCTTCGTCTCTCTCTTTGGATATCAATACAAAGTTCTCCTCGATTCTCTTGGAGATCTATTCGATGTAATTCTTTTTGGGGTGTGTTTGTTGAGATCTGGTGAATTGTGGGTTTATGATCAAGATCATCTATGAACAATATTTGATTCTTCTCTGAAATCTTTTATGCATGATTTAATATCTTTGCAAGTCCCTTCGACTTATCAGTTTGGTTTGGCCTACTAGATTGATCTTTCTTGCAATGGGAGAAGTGCTTAGCTTTGGATTCAATCTTGCGGTGTCCTTTCCCAATGACGGCAGGGGCAGCAAGGCACGTATTGTATTGTTGCCATCGAGGATAAAAAGATGGGGTTTATATCATATTGCTTGAGTTTATCCCTGTACATCATGTCATCTTGCCTAATGCGTTACTCTGTTCTTATGAACTTAATACTCTAGATGCATGCCGGATAGCGGTCGATGTGTGGAGTAATAGTAGTAGATGCAGAATCGTTTCGGTCTACTTGTCGCGGACGTGATGCCTATATACATGATCATGCCTAGATATTCTAATAACTATGCGCTTTTCTATCAATTGCTCGACAGTAATTTGTTCACCCACCATAGAATTTGCTATCTTGAGAGAAGCCACTAGTGAAACCTATGGCCCCCGGGTCTATCTTCCATCATATTATTTTCCTATCTATTTTCTATTTCCATCGCTGTTTATTTCCAGTCTTTATTTTCCAATCTATACAACAAAAATACCAAAAATATTTATCTTATTATCTCTATCAGATCTCACTTTCGTAAGTGACCGTGAAGGGATTGACAACCCCTTTATCGCATTGGTTACGAGGTTCTTGTTTGTTTGTGCAGGTACGAGGGACTTGCGTGTAGTCTCCTACTAGATTGATACCTTGGTTCTCAAAAACTGAGGGAAATACTTATGCTACTTTGCTGCATCACCATTTCCTCTTCAAGGGAAAACCAACACATGCTCAAGAGGTAGCAAGAAGGATTTCTGGCGCCGTTGCCGGGGAGATCTACGCACAAGTCAAGACATACCAAGTACCCATCACAAAATCTTATCCCTCGCATTACATTATTTTCCATTTTCCTCTCGTTTTCCTCTCCCCCACTTCACCCTTGCCGTTTTATTCGCCCTCTTTTCCGTTCGCCTCTTTTTCGTTCACTCTTTTTCTTGCTTTTTGTGTGCCCGTTCTTTGTGCAATTTGCTACCATCATGTCTGAAATTAGGGAGGTTAGCGTTGATAAGGATAGTGGTAATGACATGGAAAATGTTGATGCTTTTGATTATCCTCATGAAGAACCTACTATTTTGCACACTAAAAAGTTTCGGATCGGTAGTGGTAATATTATTGGAAAAGGAGTTATTCAGGATTTCTTTACTTGTGCCGGTGCTTTACCAACTATGGGAGGGTCTATTCTTCATAGAACTAGTCGTTTTGCAGATGCTATATCTTTGCTCATAGTTGAACTTGAAATACAATTTATTCATATGCACCCTTGCATCCAAAGGATTTTTCTAGAATTTTCCAATATTGAGCATTCTTCTGTTAAGCGAGCAGCTACCATCTTTTTAGCTCATGAGTTCAGATCTATAATAAAAGAAGCTAATGAACTTTTTGCGCATTATAGGGTGGATGCCGGCCGTCCTCCCATAGAAGCAATCCTTTTTTATCAAGAAGACATAATGCGCTTACGATATTTAGATCATGTTGCTTTTAATGCAAACCTTAGAAAACAGGTTCCTATCGACGTTCTAGTTGACATGATTTCTGAACTTAACAATAATTTTGCTATCCAGAACAATGGGTTAGGTTTTTCTCTTGAACAAAAGCTCATGACTTTTTTGCCAAAATAATGCTTATAATGATGAATTAGTTGTGCAATATGAGGGGCCAAAGGAGGAATCAATACCTCCCGAGCTTGATCTTGGGGACTTTTGTCCCATTAAATTTAGCCCTTTTGATTACTTTTGCTTGCCACAAAGAAAACTTGCTGCCGAACGTAGGGAGTATGAGATGAGTTTTCGCGATTTGCCTTATCATTATCATGACAATACCTAGATCTATTCTTGTTTTTATGCCTAGCTAGGGGCGTTAAACGATAGCGCTTGTTGGGAGGCAACCCAATTTTATTTTTGTTTCTTGTTTTTTGTTTCTTGTTTTTTGTTCCTGTTTAGTAATAAATAATTCATATAGCTTCTGTTTAGATGTGGTTTTATGTTTTTAATTAGTGTTTGTGCCAAGTAGAACCTTTGGGAAGACTTGGGGGTAGTCTTTGCAATCTTGCTGTAAAAACAGAAACTTTAGCACTCACGAGATTTGCTGCCATTTTTTACTGGAGAGTGAGATTAGGTTCATTCTTTTTGAAGATGATTAATAGACAAATTCCTCACGTCCACCAATTTATTTCAGATTTTTTGGGGTCACAGAAGTATTCGAAACCTACAGATTACTACAGACTGTTCTGTTTTTTTTGACAGATTCTGTTTTTCGTGTGTTGTTTGCTTATTTTGATGAATCTATGGCTAGTATCGGTGGGTATGAACCATAGAGAAGTAGGAATACAGTAGGTTTAACACCAATATAAATAAATAATGAGTTCATTACAGTACATTGAAGTGGTGGTTTGTTTTCTTATACTAACGGAGCTCATGAGATTTTCTGTTGAGTTTTGTGTTGTGAAGTTTTCAAGTTTTGGGTAAAAGTTTGATGGATTTTGGAATAAGGAGTGGCAAGAGCCTAAGCTTGGGGATGCCCAAGGCACCCCAAGGTAAAATTCAAGGACAACAAAAAGCCTAAGCTTGGGGATGCCCCGGAAGGCATCCCCTCTTTCGTCTTCCTTCCATCGGTAACTTTACTTGAGGCTATATTTTTATTCACCACATGATATGTGTTTTGCTTGGAGCGTCTTGTATGATTTGAGTCTTTGCCTTTTAGTTTACCACAATCATCCTTGCTTTACACACCTTTTGGATAGACACACATGAATTGGAATTTATTAGAATACTCTATGTGCTTCACTTAAATCTTTTGAGCTAGATAATTTTGCTCTAGTGCATCACTTATATCTTTAAGAGCACGGTGGTGGTTTTATTTTATAGAAATTATTGATCTATCATGCTTCACTTATAGTATTTTGAGAGTCTTTTAGAACAGCATGGTAATTTGCTTTGGCTATAACATTAGTCCTAATATGATAGGCATCCAAGATGGGTATAATAAAAACTTTCTTAAAAAGTGCATTGAATACCATGAGAAGTTTATACTTGATGATTGTTTTGAGATATGAAGATGGTGATATTAGAGTCATGCTAGTTGAGTAGTTGTGAATTTGAGAAGTAATTGTTCTAAAGTTTGTGATTCCCATAGCATGCACGTATGGTGAACCATTATGTGATGAAGTCGGAGCATGATTTATTTATTGATTGTCTTCCTTATGAGTGGCGGTCGGGGACGAGCGATGGTCTTTTCCTACCAATCTATCCCCTAGGAGCATGCGCGTAGTACTTTGTTTCGGTAACTAATAGATTTTTGCAATAAGTATGTGAGTTCTTTATGACTAATATTGAGTCCATGGATTTACGCACTCTCACCCTTCCACCATTGCTAGCCTCTCTAGTACCGCACAACTTTCGCCGGTACCATACACCCACCATATACCTTCCTCAAAACCGCCACCATACCTACCTATTATGGCATTTCCATAGCCATTCCGAGATATATTGCAATGCAACTTACCACCATTCTGTTTGTTATGACATGTTTCATCATTGTCATATTGCTTTGCATGATCATGTAGTTGACATCGTATTTGTGGCAAAGCCACCTTTATAATTCTTTCATACATGTCACTCTTGATTCATTGCATATCCCGGTACACCGCCGGAGGCATTCACACATAGTCCTAATTTGTTCTAGTATCGAGTTGTAATCTTTGAGTTGTATGTAAATAAAAGTGTGATGATCATCATTATTAGAGCATTGTCCCATGTGAGGAAAGGATGATGGTGAAGGAAATATGCCCTAGAGGCAATAATAAAGTTATTATTTTATTTCCTTATATCATGATAAATGTTTATTATTCATGCTAGAATTGTATTATCCGGAAACATAATACTTGTGTGAATACATAGGCAAACTAAAACGTCACTAGTGTGCCTCTACTTGACTAGCTCGTTAATCAAAGATGGTTATGTTTCCTAACCATAGACATGTGTTGTCATTTGATTAACGGGATCACATCATTAGGAGAATGATGTGATTGACATGACCCATTCCATTAGCTTAGCACCCGATCGTTTAGTATGTTGCTATTGCTTTCTTCATGACTTACACATGTTCATATGACTATGAGATTATGCAACTCCCGTTTGCCGGAGGAACACTTTGTGTGCTACCAAACGTCACAATGTAACTGGGTGATTATAAAGGAGCTCTACAGGTGTCTCCAAAGGTACATGTTGGGTTGGCGTATTTCGAGATTAGGGTTTGTCACTCCGATTGTCGGAGAGGTATCTCTCGGCCCTTTCGGTAATGCACATCACATAAGCCTTGCAAGCATTGCAACTAATGAGTTAGTTGCAAGATGATGTATTACGAAACGAGTAAAGAGACTTGCTGGTAACGAGATTGAACTAGGTATTGAGATACCGACGATCGAATCTCGGGCAAGTAACATACCGATGACAAAGGGAACAAAGTATGTTGTTATGCGGTCTGACCGATAAAAGATCTTCGTAGAATATGTGGGAGCCAATATGAGCATCCAGGTTCCGCTATTGGTTATTGACCGGAGACATGTCTCGGTCATGTCTACATTGTTCTCGAACCCGTAGGGTCCGCACGCTTAACGTTACGATGACAATTTCATTATGAGTTTATATATTTTGATGTACCGAAGTTTGTTCAGAGTCCCGGATGTGATCACGGACATGACGAGGAGTCTCTAAATGTTCGAGACATAAAGATTGATATATTGGAAGCCTATGTTTGGACAACGGAAGTGTTCTGGGTGAAATCGGCATTTTACCGGAGTACCGGGAGGTTACCGGAACCCCCCGGTAACCTAAAGGGCCTTAATGGGCCTAGTGGAGGAAGAGGAGAGGAGGCCTAGGGGCTGCCGCCCCCCCAAGTCCGAATTGGACAAGGAGGGGGGCGGCGCCCCCCCTTTCCTTTCTTCCCTCTCCTCCTTCCCCCCAAGTGCTAATCCAACTAGGGAAAGGGGGGAGTCCTACTCCCGGTAGAAGTAGGACTCCTCCGGCGCGCCTCCTCCTAGAGCCGGCCACACCCCCCTTGCTCCTTTATATACGGGGGCAGGGGCACCCCTAGACACACAAGTTGATCTCCAAGATCGTTCTCTTAGCCGTGTGCGGTGCTCCCTTCCACCATAGTCCTTGATAATATTGTAGTGGTGCTTAGGTGAAGCCCATGCGACAGTAGAACATCAAGATCGTCACCACGCCGTCATGCTGACGGAACTCTTCCCCGACACTTTGCTGGATCGGAGACCGGGGATCGTCATCGAGTTGAACGTGTGCTAGAACTTGGAGGTGCCATAGTTTCGGTGCTTGATCGATCGGGCCGTGAAGACGTACGACTACATCAACCGCGTTGTCATAACGCTTCCGCTGTTGGTCTACGAGGGTACGTAGACAACACTCTCCCCTCTCGTTGCTATGCATCACCATGATCTTGCATGTGCGTAGGAAATTTTTGAAATTACTGCGTTCCCCAACAGTGGCATCCGAGCCTGGTTTTATGTGTTGATGTTATATGCACGAGTAGAACACAAGCGAGTTGTGGGTGATATAAGTCACACTGCTTACCAGCATGTCATACTTTGGTTTGGCGGTATTGTTGGATGAAGCGGCCCGGACCGACATTACGCGTACGCTTACGCGAGACTGGTTCTACCGACGTGCTTTGCACATAGGTGGCTGGCGGGTGTCAGTTTCTCCAACTTTAGTTGAACCGAGTATGGCTACGCCCGGTCCTTGCGAAGGTTAAAACAGCACCAACTTGACAAACTATCGTTGTGGTTTTGATGCTTAGGTAAGATTGGTTCTTTCTTAAGCCCGTAGCAGCCACGTAAAACTTGCAACAACAAAGTAGAGGACGTCTAACTTGTTTTTGCAGGGTATGTTGTGATGTGATATGGTCAAGACATGATGCTAAATTTTATTGTATGAGATGATCATGTTTTGTAACCAAGTTATCGGCAACTAGTAGGAGCCATATAGTTGTCGCTTTATTGTATGCAATGCAATTGCGCTGTAATGCTTTACTTTATCACTAAGCGGTAGCGATAGTCATGGAAGCATAAGATTGGCGAGACGACAATGATGCTACGATGATGATCAAGGTGTCGCGCCGGTGACGATGGTGATCATGACGGTGATTCGAAGATGGAGATCACAAGCACAAGATGATGATGGCCATATCATATCACTTATATTGATTGCATGTGATGTTTATCTTTTATGCATCTTATCTTGCTTTGATTGACGGTAGCATTTTAAGATGATCTCTCGCTAATTATCAAGAAGTGTTCTCCCTGAGTATGCACCGTTGCGAAAGTTCTTCGTGCTGAGACACCATGTGATGATCGGGTGCCATAGGCTCTATGTTCAAATACAACGGGTGCAAAACAGTTGCACACGCGGAATACTCAGGTTATACTTGACGATCCAAGCATATACAGATATGGCCGCGGAACACAGAGACCGAAAGGTCGAGCGTGAATCATATAGTAGATATGATCAACATAGTGATGTTCACCAGTGAAACTACTCCATCTCACGTGATGATCGGACATGGTTTAGTTGATTTGGATCACATGATCACTTAGAGGATTAGAGGGATGTCTATCTAAGTGGGAGTTCTTTAGAAATATGATTAATTGAACCTAAATTTATCATGAACTTAGTACCTGATAGTATCTTGCTTGTTTATGTTTGATTGTAGATAGATGGCCCGTGCTGTTGTTCCATTGAATTTTAATGCGTTCCTTGAGAAAGCAAAGTTGAAAGATGATGGTAGCAATTACACGGACTGGGTCCGTAACTTGAGGATTATCCTCATTGCTGCACAGAAGAATTACGTCCTGGAAGCACCGCTGGGTGCCAGGCCTACTGCTGGAGCAACACCAGCTGTTATGGATGTCTGGCAGAGCAAAGCTGATGACTACTCGATAGTTCAGTGTGCCATGCTTTATGGCTTAGAATTGGGACTTCAACGACGTTTTGAACGTCATGGAACATATGAGATGTTCCAGGAGTTGAAGTTAATATTTCAAGCAAATGTCCGGATTGAGAGATATGAAGTCTCCAATAAGTTCTATAGCTGCAAGATGGGGGAGAACAGTTCTGTCAGTGAGCATATACTCAAAATGTCTGGGTATAATAATCACTTGATTCAATTGGGAGTTAATCTTCCAGATGATTGCGTCATTGACAGAATTCTCCAATCACTTCCACCTAGCTACAAGAGCTTTGTGATGAACTATAATATGCAAGGGATGAATAAGACTATTCCTAAGCTCTTCGCAATGTTGAAAGCTACGGAGGTAGAAATCAAGAAGGAGCATCAAGTGTTGATGGTCAGCAAGACCACTAGTTTCAAGAAAAAGGGCAAAGGGAAGAAGAAGGGGAACTTCAAAAAGAACAGCAAACAAGTTACTACTCAAGAGAAGAAACCCAAATCTGGACCTAAGCCTGAAACTGAGTGCTTCTACTGCAAGAAGACTGGTCACTGGAAGCGGAACTGCCCCTAGTATTTGGCGGATAAGAAGGATGGCAAGGTGAACAAAGGTATATACGATATACATGTTATTGATGTGTGCCTTACTAATGCTCGCAGTAGCACCTGGGTATTTGATACTGGTTCTGTTGCTATTATTTGCAACTCGAAACAGGGACTACGGATTAAGCGAAGATTGGCTAAGGACGAGGTGACGATGCGCGTGGGAAATGGTTCCAAAGTCGATGTGATCGCGGTCGGCACGCTACCTCTACATCTACCTTCAGGATTAGTATTAGACCTAAATAATTGTTATTTGGTGCCAGCGTTGAGCATGAACATTATATCTGGATCTTGTTTGATGCAAGACAGTTATTCATTTAAATCAGAGAATAATGGTTGTTCTATTTATATGAGTAATATCTTTTATGGTCATGCACCCTTGAAGAGTGGTCTATTCTTATTAAATCTCGATAGTAGTAACACACATATTCATAGTGTTGAAGCCAAAAGATGCAGAGTTGATAATGATAGTGCAACTTATTTGTGGCACTGCCGTTTAGGTCATATCAGTGTAAAGCGCATGAAGAAACTCCATACTGATGGACTTTTGGAACCACTTGATTATGAATCACTTGGTACTTGTGAACCGTGCCTTATGGGCAAGATGACAAAAACACTGTTCTCCGGTACTATGGAGAGAGCAACAGATTTGTTGGAAATCATACATACAGCTGTATGTGGTCCGATGAATGTTGAGGCTCGTGGCGGATATCGTTATTTTCTCACCTTCACAGATGACTTAAGCAGATATGGGTATATCTACTTAATGAAACATAAGTCTGAAACATTTGAAAAGTTCAAAGAATTTCAGAGTGAAGTTGAAAATCATCGTAACAAGAAAATAAAATTCCTACGATCTGATCGTGGAGGAGAATATTTGAGTTACGAGTTTGGTGTACATTTGAAAAAATGCGGAATAGTTTCGCAACTCACGCCACCCGGAACACCACAGCGTAATGGTGTGTCCGAACGCCGTAATCGTACTTTACTAGATATGGTGCGATCTATGATGTCTCTTACTGATTTACCGCTATCGTTTTGGGGTTATGCTTTAGAGACGGCCGCATTCACGTTAAATAGGGCACCATCAAAATCCGTTGAGACGATGCCTTATGAACTGTGGTTTGGCAAGAAACCAAAGTTGTCGTTTCTGAAAGTTTGGGGCTGTGATGCTTATGTGAAAGAGCTTCAACCTGATAAGCTCGAACCCAAATCGGAGAAATGTGTCTTCATAGGATATCCAAAGGAAACTATTGGATACACCTTCTATCACAGATCCGAAGGCAAGACTTTTGTTGCTAAATTCGGAAACTTTCTAGAGAAGGAGTTTCTCTCGAAAGAACTGAGTGGGAGGAAAGTAGAACTTTATGAGGTAATAGTACCTGCTCCCTTATTGGAAAGTAGTACATCACAGAAACCGGTTTCTGTGACACCTACACCAATTAGTGAGGAAGCTAATGATGATGATCATGAAACTTCAGAACAAGATACTACTGAACCTCGTAGATCAACCAGAGTAAGATCCGCACCAGAGTGGTACGGTAATCCTGTTCTGGAAGTCATGCTACTAGATCATGATGAACCTACGAACTATGAAGAAGCGATGGTGAGCCGAGATTCCGCAAAATGGCTTGAAGCCATGAAATTTGAGATGGGATCCATGGATGAGAACAAAGTGTGGACTTTGGTTGACTTGCCCAATGATCGGCAAGCAATTGAAAATAAATGGATCTTCAAGAAGAAGACTGACGCTGACGGTAATGTTATTGTCTACAAAGCTCGACTTGTCGCAAAAGGTTTTCGAAAGTTAAGGGATTGACTACGATGAGACCTTCTCACCCGTAGCGATGCTTAAGTCTGTCCGAATCATGTTAGCAATTGCCGCATTTTATGATTATGAAATTTGGCAGATGGATGTCAAAACTGCATTCCTGAATGGATTTCTGGAAGAAGAGTTGTATATGATGCAGCCGGAAGGTTTTGTCGATCCAAAGAGAGCTAACAAAGTGTGCAAGCTCCAGCGATCCATTTATGGACTGGTGCAAGCCTCTCGGAGTTGGAATAAACGCTTTGATAGTGTGATCAAAGCATTTAGTTTTATACAGACTTTTGGAGAAGGCTGTATTTACAAGAAAGTGAGTGGGAGCTCTATAGCATTTCTGATATTATATGTAGATGGCATATTACTAATCGGAAATGATATAGAATTTCTGGATAGCATAAAGGGATACTTGAATAAGAGTTTTTCAATGAAAGACCTCGGTGAAGCTTCTTACATATTGGGCATTAAGATCTATAGAGATAGATCAAAACGCTTAATTGGACTTTCACAAAGCACATACCTTGACAAAATTTTGAAGAAATTCAAAATGGATCAAGCAAAGAAAGGATTCTTGCCTGTGTTACAAGGTGTGAAATTGAGTAAGACTCAATGCCCGACCAATGCAGAAGATAGAGAGAAAATGAAAGATGTTCCCTATGCTTCAGCCATAGGCTCTATCATGTATGCAATGCTGTGTACCAGACCTGATGTGTGTCTTGCTATAAGTCTAGCAGGGAGGTACCAAAGTAATCCAGGAGTGGATCACTGGACAGCGGTCAAAAACATCCTGAAATACCTGAAAAGGACTAAGGATATGTTTCTCGTATATGGAGGTGACAAAGAGCTCATCGTAAATGGTTACGTTGATGCAAGCTTTGACACTGATCCGGACGATTCTAAATCACAAACCGGATACGTGTTTACATTAAACGGTGGAGCTGTCAGTTGGTGCAGTTCTAAACAAAGCGTTGTGGCGGGATCTACATGTGAAGCGGAGTACATAGCTGCTTCGGAAGCAGCAAATGAAGGAGTCTGGATGAAGGAGTTCATATCCGATCTAGGTGTCATACCTAGTGCATCGGGTCCAATGAAAATCTTTTGTGACAATGCTGGTGCAATTGCCTTGGCAAAGGAATCTAGATTTCACAAGAGAACCAAGCACATCAAGAGACGCTTCAATTCCATCCGGGATCTAGTCCAGGTGGGAGACATAGAGATTTGCAAGATACATACGGATCTGAATGTTGCAGACCCGTTGACTAAGCCTCTTCCATGAGCAAAACATGATCAACACCAAAGCTCCATGGGTGTTAGAATCATTACTGTGTAATCTAGATTATTGACTCTAGTGCAAGTGGGAGACTGAAGGAAATATGCCCTAGAGGCAATAATAAAGTTATTATTTTATTTCCTTATATCATGATAAATGTTTATTATTCATGCTAGAATTGTATTATCCGGAAACATAATACTTGTGTGAATACATAGACAAACTAAAACGTCACTAGTGTGCCTCTACTTGACTAGCTCGTTAATCAAAGATGGTTATGTTTCCTAACCATAGACATGTGTTGTCATTTGATTAACGGGATCACATCATTAGGAGAATGATGTGATTGACATGACCCATTCCATTAGCTTAGCACCCGATCGTTTAGTATGTTGCTATTGCTTTCTTCATGACTTATACATGTTCCTATGACTATGAGATTATGCAACTCCCGTTTGCCGGAGGAACACTTTGTGTGCTACCAAACGTCACAATGTAACTGGGTGATTATAAAGGAGCTCTACAGGTGTCTCCAAAGGTACATGTTGGGTTGGCGTATTTTGAGATTAGGATTTGTCACTCTGATTGTCGGAGAGGTATCTCTGGGCCCTCTCGGTAATGCACATCACATAAGCCTTGCAAGCATTGCAATTAATGAGTTAGTTGCGAGATGATGTATTACAAAACGAGTAAAGAGACTTGCCAGTAACGAGATTGAACTAGGTATTGAGATACCGACGATCGAATCTCAGGCAAGTAACATACCGATGACAAAGGGAACAAAGTATGTTGTTATGCGGTCTGACCGATAAAAGATCTTCGTAGAATATGTGGGAGCCAATATGAGCATCCAGGTTCCGCTATTGGTTATTGACCGGAGACATGTCTCGGTCATGTCTACATTGTTCTCGAACCCGTAGGGTCCGCACGCTTAACGTTACGATGACAGTTTCATTATGAGTTTATATATTTTGATGTACCGAAGTTTGTTCGGAGTCCCGGATGTGATCACGGACATGACGAGGAGTCTCTAAATGTTTGAGACATAAAGATTGATATATTGGAAGCCTATGTTTGGACAACGGAAGTGTTCTGGGTGAAATCGGCATTTTACCGGAGTACCGGGAGGTTACCGGAACCCCCCAGTAACCTAAAGGGCCTTAATGGGCCTAGTGGAGGAAGTGGAGAGGAGGCCTAGGGGCTGCCGCCCCCCAAGTCCGAATTGGACAAGGAGGGGGGCGGCGCCCCCCCTTTCCTTTCTTCCCTCTCCTCCTTCCCCCAGAGTCCTAATCCAACTAGGGAAAGGGGGGAGTCCTACTCCCGGTAGGAGTAGGACTCCTCTGGCGCGCCTCCTCCTAGAGCCGGCCGCACCCCCCTTGCTCCTTTATATATGGGGGCAGGGGGCACCCCTAGACACACAAGTTGATCTCCAAGATCGTTCTCTTAGCCGTGTGCGGTGCCCCCTTCCACCATAGTCCTTGATAATATTGTAGTGGTGCTTAGGAGAAGCCCTGCGACAATAGAACATCAAGATCGTCACCACGCCGTCGTGCTGATGGAACTCTTCCCCGACACTTTGCTGGATCAGAGTCCGGGGATCGTCATCGAGCTGAACGTGTGCTAGAACTCGTAGGTGCCGTAGTTTTGGTGCTTGATCGATCGGGCCGTGAAGACGTATGACTACATCAACCGCGTTATCATAACGCTTCCGCTGTCGGTCTACGAGGGTACGTAGACAACACTCTCCCCTCTCGTTGCTATGCATCACCATGATCTTGCATGTGCGTAGGAAATTTTTGAAATTACTGCGTTCCCCAACAGATGGAGACTATGATTCCCCCACAAGTCAGGATGAGACTCCGGATGAAAATGAAAAAAAAGAAGAAGAAAAAAATAAAAATGAGAGAAAGAGAGAGAAGGGACAATGTTACTATCCTTTTTTACCACACTTGTGCTTCAAAGTAGCTCCATGATCTTCATGATAGAGAGTCTCCTATGTTGTCACTTTCATATACTAGTGGGAATTTTACATTATAGAACTTGGCTTGTATATTCCAATGATGGACTTCCTCAAAATGCCCTAGGTCTTCGTGAGCAAGCGAGTTGGATGCACACCCACTTAGTTTCTTTTGTTGAGCTTTCATACACTTATAGCTCTAGTGCATCCGTTGCATGGCAATCCCTACTCACTCACATTGATATCTATTGATGGGCATCTCCATAGCCCGTTGATACGCCTAGTAGATGTGAAACTATCTTCTCCTTTTTGTCTTCTACACAACCACCATTCTATTCCACCTATAGTGCTATATCCATGGCTCACACTCA
This sequence comes from Triticum urartu, assembly GCF_056163025.1. Taxonomy (NCBI): domain Eukaryota; kingdom Viridiplantae; phylum Streptophyta; class Magnoliopsida; order Poales; family Poaceae; genus Triticum; species Triticum urartu. The sequence continues at coordinate 104,493,765 of NC_141875.1, read as the reverse complement.
TGTATTGCGTGAAGATTGAGAAAGTTTGAGGACATCAAAAGTATGAAACAATTGCTTGGCTTGTCATTGGGGTTGTGCATGATTAAATACTTTGTGTGATGAATATAGAGCATAGCCAGACTATATGATTTTGCAGGGATAACTTTCTTTGGCCATGTTATTTTGAGAAGAGATGATTGCTTCGCTAGTATGCTTGAAGTATTATTATTTTTATGTCAATATTAAACTGTTGTCTTGAATCTTTCGGATCTGAACATTCATGCCACAATAAAGGAAATTACATTGAGAATTATTCTAGGTAGCATTCCACATCAAAAATTCTGTTTTTTTATCATTTACCTACTCGAGGACGAGAAGGAATTAAGCTTGGGGATGCTTGATACGTCTCCAACGTATCTATAATTTTTGATTGTTCCATGCTATTATATTATCTGTTTTGGATGTTTAATGGGCTTTAATATACCTTTATATATTATTTTTGGGACTAACCTACTAACCAAAGGCCTAGTGCAAATTGCTGTTTTTTGCCTATTTCGGTGTTTCGCAGAAAAAGAATATCAAACGGAATCCAAACGGAATGAAACCTTCGGGAGAGTTATTTTTGGAACAAACGTGATCCAGGAGACTTGGAGTGGACTGATGTCTACTACACAACCTTCTTCTTGTAGACGTTGTTGGGCCTCCAAGTGCAGAGGTTTGTAGGACAGTAGCAAATTTCCCTCAAGTGGATGACCTAAGGTTTATCAATCCGTAGGAGGCGTAGGATGAAGATGGTCTCTCTCAAGCAACCTTGCAACCAAATAACAAAGAGTCTCTTGTGTCCCCAACACACCCAATACAATGGTAAATTGTATAGGTGCACTAGTTCGGCGAAGAGATGGTGATACAAGTGCAATATGGATGGTAGATAAAGGTATTTGTAGTCTGAAATTATAAAAACAGCAAGGTAACTAATGATAAAAGTGAGCGTAAACGGTATTGCAATGATAGGAAACAAGGCCTAGGGTTCATACTTTCACTAGTGTAAGTCCTCTGAACAATACTAACATAATTGGATCATAAAACTATCCCTCAACATGCAACAAAGAGTCACTCCAAAGTCACTAATAGCGGAGAACAAACGAAGAGATTATGGTAGGGTACGAAACCACCTCAAAGTTATTCTTTCCAATCAATCCGTTGGGCTATTCCTATAAGTGTCACAAACAGCCCTAGAGTTCGTACTAGAGTAACACCTTAAGATACAAATCAACCAAAACCCTAATGTCACCTAGATACTCCAATGTCACCTCAAGTATCCGTGGGCATGATTATACGATATGTATCACACAATCTCAATTCATCTATTCAACCAACACAAAGGACCTCAAAGAGTGCCCCAAAGTTCTACCGGAGAATCACGACGAAAACGTGTGCCAACCCCTATGCATAGGTTCCCAATGTCACGAAACCCGCAAGTTGATCACCTTAACATACATCAAGTGGCACGTGGTATCCCATTTTCACCACAGATATCCACGGCAAGACATACAACAAGTGTTCTCAAGTCTTTAAAGACTCAATCCGATAAGATTACTTCAAAGGGGAAACTCGATTCATTACAAGAGAGTAGAGGGGGGAAGAAACATCATAGGATCCAAATATAATAGCAAAGCTCGCGATACATTAAGATCGTATCATCTCAAGAACACGAGAGAGAGATCAAGCACATAGCTATTGGTACATACTGTAACATCCCAAAATTCTAAATTTTGGAATGTTATAATAAATGGATAGATTTGATTGATTGTGTGAAATTGAGTGAAATTTAAAACGTTTTTGAAAGTTAAATGAGAGGGAATAAAAGGACTTTTCCAAACTTTCGTTTTGCATTTATGATCTTCGTGAATTCAAATTCTTTTCAAATACAAAACCCTAGAGAGAAGATGACATGACTTCTTGCATTTAAATAAATGAAAAGGGTGTTTGAAAAATATTTGAATTCCATTGGGAAATATTTTCCAATTCAGAAACTTTATGCAATTCAATGATTTTCACGAGAGAAGGTAAAATGACTTCTTCAAATTATGAAATATGAGTTGGGAGTTTCAAAGATCACATTTAAAGTCCTTTTTGAATTTATTTTCAATTTGGAGTTATTTGAGTTTTATTCAAATTATTTTTATCAAAAAATAAAATATATGGAAAATAGGGTAACATGATTCCCTACATTAGAAAATTGGAGATAAATAAATTTGAATTCATTCTGGTATTTCTAAAATGATTTTTATTGGATTTTATTAGACCAGTAGCACTCTTTGAATTATCTAAATTTGTGTGAATTTTATTTATTCCTAGGAAAATGTTCATCTTGTAGAAAATCTTTTTCTGAAAATTGTGATATATAATATGCCTATATAATGATTTATTTTTATTTTTGTTTTTCAGTTTATCGCATTCTGTTTAAAAAAATAACAAGAACTGCGCGCGCGCATGAATCTAACTGTCGCCCACGTGCGCATCATAGTACCAGCGAGCGCCCTATCTTTTTTTCTTTATCCTATATGGGCCAAGCCCAGCCATCCTTTTCATTTTTTTTCTTTCTTAGGCCGATTTTGTTTAAAAAAAACTGCAGCTGCAACATGCGCGCGACCGGCCGAAGGCCTTTAGGGCCATGCGATGCGAGCCGTCTCTTTTCATCTGTGTTTTGTATATTTTCGTCTACATTTAGTCCCACATTGCCTAGTCTTTGACTCCTAAACCTCTTTTCCATCAATAAATATAGACCCATAGAGCCTCCAAAAATCATCCGATTCGGGTTAAATCAATATTTTGGTTTGACTAGATTCATTTAAGAAAAATATATTTCACCTCTCCCGCGCGACTTCTGGAAATTGTCTCTTCTCTACAAAGTCGTCTTTTTTCTTCTTATACTTTCATAGGTTATTATTTTTAGACTAATATGATAGAATAATTAGATTATCAATTAGTCTACGTATTTATACATTAGACCTTAACCGTAGCTATTTTTCTTTGTAAAACAGTTTGGCCCTGATTTTTCAAATAGACATAACTTTTCACTCGTTTATCCAAATTAGATGAAACCAGCGCCTATAGCTTCATCTTGTTTTCACCTATCCAGTAAACATGTCACATCAACTTTTTGAAATTTTCAATTTTCAAATTTTGTTCAGATTTATATTTAAACTTCTTTTGATCATAACTTGAGTTTTATAACTCCGATTTAGTTGATTCTTTTTGCAAATTAAAGCTCTTGACCTAAACTTTCTGATAAGGCCAAATTCACATAATTTTGGTACTGTTAGAAATTGTTTTATGTTGCAAGAGTTATTTGCTGGGTTTTGAAGCTTTCCAAATTGTTTTCTTCTTTCTCTCCGACCTTTTGAGTGATTGCTTATGTGTGGTTACTATTGCTTGCTTATGATAGATTGACCGGAGTGTGACGAGTAGAACTATCAAGAGTTATGAGTGCGAATCATCTTCATCAACATTGCAGGCAAGTTCACACTTTGATCATATTCCTTTAATACCCAGTTTTTATGCATTAGTTTCAATCCTCAAACATTGCATTGTTAGGATCTGAATAAATTGTGGGTTGGGAAGTAGTTGATGAGGTAGAACCTATTTCCCTGTTATATTCAAACCCTTGGGAGTTACTTCTATGTGTTGCTTATATTGCTATGTTATGCTCGTAGACGTGGATTGGGTTTGAGAGTATTCATGACAGATGTGAGATTGATAAACTAAAGGTTTATTTAAGGTGGCAACTTTAACACACATCTGGGTGGATTGAGGCACCTGGGTATTCCAGCGATTGCCTGTTTAGGCACCTGGGTATTCCAGCGATTGCCTGTTTTTTTGGACCGCCACCCAGGCTCAAAGGGATCATGAGATTATTCATGCTAGAAACTTCCGTGTGCAGCCACAAGCTATTATGGGCTCTAGCATAGTTGATTAAGTTGTGCGAACTCTTATAGTGGTAGACTAGCAGATGTAGGGGAAAGTAGGTGTAACGGTCTACCCAATCGTAAGGTGCTAGCGCTTCTGAAAGACTATGTCTCGGTCATTCGTTTCTCAAACACCATGTAGTGCGAGAAACCAAACGGAGGCGATCAAGTCTTGTGGGTAAAAGTGTGCAAACCTCTGCAGAGTGTATAAACTAATCATGATTAGCTGTGTCCCCGGTTATGGACATCTTGAGTATCTAGTACTTGGATTATCATGTGAATCTCATCGTGTTACTCTAATTAATTTTGTTGGGTTTTAATGATGTTATTATTTGGGATTGAGAATGCTGTCAACCATTCTCAATGTTTAACAACCACCTTGATAGTTAATTAAAATGCATTCCTTTGCAATAGGGAAAAAATAGCTTTTCGCAAAAACATTATAACCCTAGAGCCTTTCCACCAGCCAAATATGCATGTAGTGATAGCCTTTATTCATCATTAACCTCTGGTGTGAATTTGCCAGTACATTCAATGTACTGACCCTTTGTGGCTGCAACGTCTCATGTTGCAGGATTATCTTACGGCGAGTAAGTGATACCTTAGGGTTATGATTTCTACACTCAACTTTGCCGTTGGTGTTGATGGGAATCCACAACCTTGTTGTTACTTCCGCTATTTGGATTGAGGTAATAGTATTTATGTTACTTTTACATGTGATTTACCTCTGTTATAAATCCTTGAGTACTAGGGATGACACTTAAGCACAGAGACTTGATCCATTTGGGTCGGGTCGCTACACATACCCTCAACCCCGAGGGAGAACTACTCCCTCCTCGTCATGGAGAGCACCGGGATGATGAAGATGGCCACCGGAGAGGGATTGCCCTCTCCGGCAGGGTGCCGGAACGGGTCTAGATTGGTTTTCAGTGGCTACGGAGGCTTCTGGTGGCGGAACTCCCGATCTATTGTCTTCTGCAAGTTTTAGGTCACGTAGGTATATATGGGTGCAGGAGGTACGTCAGGGGAGCCACGAGGGCCCCACGAGACAGGGGGCGCGCCCCCCACCGTCGTGAGCACCTCGTTCCTTCCTTGACGTGGGGTCCAAGTCCATCAGGTGTGTTTCCTTCCAAAAATAACTTCTCCAGTTGATTTCGTTCCGTTTCGACTCCGTCTGATATTCCTTTTCTTCAAAACACTGAAATAGGCATAAAACAACAAATCTGGCTGGGCCTTCGGTTAATAGGTTAGTCCCAAAAGTAATATAAAAGTGGATAATAAAGCCCAATATTGCCCAAAACAGTAGATAATATAGCATGGAGCAAACAAAAATTATAGATACGTTGGAGACGTATCAAGCATCCCCAAGCTTAATTCCTGCTCGTCCTCGAGTAGGTAAATGATAAAAAAGATAATTTTTGATGTGGAATGCTAGTTGGCATAATTTCAATGTAATTCTTCTTAATTGTGGCATGAATATTCAGATCCATAAGATTCAAGACAAAAGTTTAATATTGACATAAAAATAAAAATACTTCAAGCATACTAATAAAGAAATTATGTCTTCTCAAAATAACATGGCCAAAGAAAGTTGTCCCTACAAAATCATATAGTCTGGCTATGCTCCATCTTCACCACACAAAATATTTAAATCATGCACAACCCCGATGACAAGCCAAGCAATTGTTTCATACTTTTGATGTTCTCAAACTTTTTCAATCTTCACGCAATACATGAGCGTGATCCATGGATATAGCACTATAGGTGGAATAGAATGGTGGTTCTGGAGAAGACAAAAAGGGAGAAGATAGTCTCACATCAACTAGACGTATCAACGGGATATGGAGATGCCCATCAATAGATATCAATGTGAGTGAGTAGGGATTGCCATGCAACGGATGCACTAGAGCTATAAATGTATGAAAGCTCAACAAAAGAAACTAGTGGGTGTGCATCCAACTCGCTTGCTCATGAAGACCTAGGGCATTTTTGAGGAAGCCCATCATTGGAATATACAAGCCAAGTTCTATAATGTAAAATTCCCACTAGTATATGGAAGTGACAACATATGAGACTCTCTATATGAAGAACATGGTGCTACTTTGAAGCACAAGTGTGGAAAAAAAGGATAGTAGCATTGCCCCTTTTTATTTATTTATTTATTATTTTTTATTTATTTGGCATTTTTTTATTTGGCCTTTATTTTTTGGCCTTTCTTTTTTTGGCCTTTTTTGGGACAATGCTCTATTAATGATGATCATCACACTTCTATTTATTTACAACTCAATGATTACAACTCGATACTAGAACAAAGTATGACTCTATATGGATGCCTTCGGCGGTGTACCGGGATATGCAATGAATCAAGAGTGACAAGTATGAAAATTATGAATGGTGGCTTTGCCACAAATACTATGTCAACTACATGATCATGCTAAGCAATATGACAATGATGAATGTGTCATGATGAACTAGATGGTGGAAAGTTGCATAGCATTATATCTCGGAATGGCTATGGAAATGCCATAATAGGTAGGTATGGTGGCTGTTTTGAGGAAGGTATATGGTAGGTGTATGATACCGGCGAAAGGTGCGCGGTATTAGAGAGGCTAGCAAAGGTGGAAGGGTGAGAGTGCGTATAATCCATGGACTCAACATTAGTCATAAAGAACTCATATACTTATTGAAAAAATCTAGAAGTTATCAAAGCAAAGTATTACACGCATGCTCCTAGGGGGATAGATTGGTAGGAAAAGACCATCGCTCGTCCCCGACCGCCACTCATAAGGAAGACAGTCAATAAACAAATCATTCTCCGACTTCGTTACATAACGGTTCACCATACGTGCATGCTACGGGAATCACAAACTCTAACACAAGTATTTCTCAAATTCACAACTACTCAACTAGCATGAATCTAATATTACCATCCTCATATCTCAAAACAATCATCAAGTATCAAACTTCTCTTAGTATTCAACACACTCATAAGAGAATTTGATTATTAATCTTGTATACCTAGCATATTAGGATTTTAAGCAAATTACCATGCTATTTAAGACTCCCAAAATAATATAAGTGAAGCATGAGAGTTCATCTATTTCTTCAAAATAAAACTACCACCATGCTCTAAAAGATATAAGTGAAGCACTAGAGCAAATGACAAACTACTCCGAAAGATATAAGTGAAGATCAATGAGTAGTCGAATAATTATGCAACTATGTGAAGACTCTCTAACATTTAATAATTTCAGAGCTTGGTAATCTATTCAAACAGCTAGCAAAGAAAAATAAAATGACATCTAAAAATAGCAAACATCATGTGAAGAAGCAAAAACTTAGGATCAACCGATACTAACCAATAGTTGTTGAAGAAGAAAGGTGGGATGCCAACCGGGGCATCCCCAAGCTTAGATGCTTGAGACTTCTTGAAATATTATCTTGGGGTGCCTTGGGCATCCCCAAGCTTCAGCTTTTGTGTCTCCTTAATTCCTCTCATATCACGGTCTCCCTAAATCTCAAAAGCTTCATCCACACAAAACTCAACAAGGACTCCTGAGATAAGCTAGTATAAACCATTGCCAAAACCTTATCATACTCTACTGTAGCAAATCACTAAAATTATTATTCAACATTGCATACTAAATTCCACTGCATATTTAATAGTCCTATCCTCAAATAGAATCATTAAAGAAGCAAACATATGCAAACAATGCAAACATAACAGCAATCTGCCTAAACAGGATAGTCTGTAAAGAATGCTGCAACATCCATACTTCCCTAACTACAAAAATTATGAAAGAAAATTCCCACTGTAGTAAATTTATCAGATCTTAATATGCGAAAGGTTTCAACATTTTATCACATTCTGACTTTTCTAGGGAATTATTGCAACAGCAGTAAACTTTCTGTTTTCAAACAGCAACATGTATACTTGTAACATAGGCATAGTAAAGGCTATCAATGCCACTTTTATTGAAATAAAAGATGCAAAACATTGTTCTAAATAACAGCAATCAAATCCTAACAAAATAAATTGACACTCCAAGCAAAACACATATCATGTTGTAAATAAAAATATAGCTCCAAGTAAAGTTACCGATGAACGAAGACGAAAGAGGGGATGCCTTACGGGGCATCCCCAAGCTTAGGCTCTTGGTTGTCCTTGAATATTACCTTGGTGTGCCTTGGGAATCCCCAATCTTAGGCTCTTTCCGCTCCTTATTCCATAGTCCATCGAATCCTTACCCAAAACTTGAAAACTTCACAACACAAAACTTAAAGTAGAAAACTTGTGAGCTCCGTTAGTATAAGAAAATAAATCACCACTTCAAGGTACTGTAATGAACTCATTCTTTATTATATTTGTGTTAAACCTACTGTATTCCAACTTCTCTATGGTTTATAAACTATTTTACTAGCCATAGATTCATCAAAATAAGTAAACAACACATGAAAAACAGAATCTGTCAAAAACAGAACCGTCTGTAGTAATCTGGATCAAACGTATACTTCTGGACCTCATAAAATTCTCAAATAAATTTCTGGACATGAGGAATTTATCTATTAATAATCTTCAAAAAGAATTAACTAAATAGCACTCTCCAAATAAAAATGGCAGCAATTCTTGTGAGCGCTAAAGTTTTTGTTTTTTACAGCATGATCAACAAGACTTTCCCAAAGTCTTCCCAAAGGTTCTACTTGGCACAAACACTAAATAAACACATAAAACCACATCTAAACAGAGGCTAGATGAATTATTTATTACTAAACAGGAACAAAAAGCAAGGAACAAAAATAAAATTGGGTTGCCTCCCAACAAGCGCTATCGTTTAGCGCCCTTAGCTAGGCATGATAATGACAATGATGCTCACATAAAAGATAAGAATTGAAACATAAAGAGAGCATCATGAAGAATATGACTAGCACATTTAAGTCTAACCCACTTCCTATGCATAGGGATTTTGTGAGAAAACAACTTGTGGGAACAAGAATCAACTTGCATAGGAAGGTAAAACAAGCATAACTTCAAAATTTTAAGCACATAGAGAGGAAACTTGATATTATTGTAATTCCTACAAGCACATATTACTCCCTCATAATAATTTTCAGTAGAATCATGGGTGAATTCAACAATATAACCAGCACCTAAAGTATTCTTTTCATGATCTACATGCATAGAAATTTTACTACTCTCCACATAAGCAAAATTCTTCTCACGAATAATAGTGGGAGCAAACTCAAAAAAAAATTATCATGTGATTGAAAATTAAGATGAAGATGACAAGTTTCATGGTTATCATTATTCTTTAAAGCATACGTGTCATCACAATAATCATCATAGATAGGAGGCATGCTTTCGTCATAATAAATTTGCCCATCAAAGCTTGGGGGACAAAAAATATCATCTTCATCAAACATAGCTTCCCCAAGCTTGTGGCTTTGCATATCATTAGCATCATGGATATTCAAGGAATTCATACTAACAACATTGCAATCATGCTCATCATTCAAATATTTAGTGCCAAACATTTTATAGATTTCTTCTTCTAGCACTTGAGCACAATTTTCCTTTCCATCATACTCACGAAAGATATTAAAAAGATGAAGCGTATGAGACAAACTTAATTCCATTTTTTATAGTTTTATTTTATAAACTAAACTAGTGATAAAACAAGAAACTAAAAGACTCGAGTGCAGGATCTAAAGATATACCTTCAAGCGCTAACCTCCCCGGCAACGGCGCCAGAAAAGAGCTTGATGTCTACTACACAACCTTCTTCTTGTAGACGTTGTTGGGCCTCCAAGTGCAGAGGTTTGTAGGACAGTAGCAAATTTCCCTCAAGTGGATGACCTAAGGTTTATCAATCCGTAGGAGGCGTAGGATGAAGATGGTCTCTCTCAAGCAACCCTGCAACCAAATAACAAAGAGTCTCTTGTGTCCCCAACACACCCAATACAATGGTAAATTGTATAGGTGCACTAGTTCGGCGAAGAGATGGTGATACAAGTGCAATATGGATGGTAGATAAAGGTATTTGTAATCTGAAATTATAAAAACAGCTAGGTAACTAATGATAAAAGTGAGCGTAAACGGTATTGCAATGATAGGAAACAAGGCCTAGGGTTCATACTTTCACTAGTGTAAGTCCTCTGAACAATACTAACATAATTGGATCATAAAACTATCCCTCAACATGCAACAAAGAGTCACTCCAAAGTCACTAATAGCGGAGAACAAATGAAGAGATTATGGTAGGGTACGAAACCACCTCAAAGTTATTCTTTCCAATCAATCCGTTGGGCTATTCCTATAAGTGTCACAAACAGCCCTAGAGTTCGTACTAGAATAACACCTTAAGATACAAATCAACCAAAACCCTAATGTCACCTAGATTCTCCAATGTCACCTCAAGTATCCGTGGGCATGATTATACGGTATGCATCACACAATCTCAATTCATCTATTCAACCAACACAAAGGACCTCAAAGAGTGCCCCAAAGTTCTACCAGAGAATCACGACGAAAACGTGTGCCAACCCCTATGCATAGGTTCCCAATGTCACGAAACCCGCAAGTTGATCACCTTAACATACATCAAGTGGCACATGGTATCCCATTGTCACCACAGATATCCACGGCAAGACATACATCAAGTGTTGTCAAGTCTTTAAAGACTCAATCCGATAAGATTACTTCAAAGGGGAAACTCGATTCATTACAAGAGAGTAGAGGGGGAAGAAACATCATAGGATCCAAATATAATAGAAAAGCTCGCGATACATCAAGATCGTATCATCTCAATAACACGAGAGAGAGAGATCAAACACATAGCTACTGGTACATACCCTCAGCCCCGAGGGAGAACTACTCCCTCCTCGTCATGGAGAGCACCGAGATGATGAAGATGGCCACCGGAGAGAGATTGCCCCCTCCGGCAGGGTGTTGGAACAGGTCTAGATTGGTTTTCGGTGGCTACGGTGGCTTCTGGTGGCGGAACTCCCAATCTATTGTCTTCTGGAAGTTTTAGGTCATGTAGGTATATATGGGTGCAGGAGGTACGTCAGGGGAGCCACGAGGGCCCCACGAGACAGGGGGCGCGCCCTAGGGGGGGCGCCCCCACCCTCGTGAGCACCTCGTTCCTTCCTTGACATGGGGTCCAAGTCCATCAGGTGTGTTTCCTTAAAAAAATAACTTCTCTAGTTGATTTCATTCCGTTTCGACTCCGTCTGATATTCCTTTTCTTCAAAACACTGAAATAGGCATAAAACAGCAAATCTGGGCTAGGCCTCCGGTTAATAGGTTAGTCCCAAAAGTAATATAAAAGTGGATAATAAATCCCAATATTGCCCAAAAGAGTAGATAATATAGCATGGAGCAATCAAAAATTATAGATACGTTGGAGACGTATCATGGACGTCAAGAAAGAAGCAATGAGGCCACGAGGCAGGAGGGCACGCCCAAGGGGGTAGGTGCGCCCCCACCCTCGTGGGCACCTCGCAGCCCCACCGACGTACTTCTTCCTCCTATATATACCCATATACCCCGAAAACATCCAGGAGCACCACGAAACTCTATTTCCACCGCCGCAACCTTCTGTACCCGTGAGATCCCATCTTGGGGCTTTTTCCGGCACTCCACCAGAGGGGGAATCGATCACGGAGAGCTTTTACATCAACACCATAGCCTCTTCGATGACGTGTGAGTAGGTTACCATAGACCTTCAGGTCCATAGTTATTAGATAGATGGATTCTTCTCTCTCTTTGGATCTCAAAGCAAAGTTCTCCTCGATTCTCTTGGAGATCTATTCGATGTAATTCTTTTTGCGGTGTGTTTGTCGAGATCCGATGAATTGTGGGTTTATGATCAATATTATCTATGAACAATATTTGATTCTTCTCTGAAATCTTTTATGCATGATTTAATATCTTTGCAAGTCTCTTCGAAGTATCAGTTTGGTTTGGCCTACTAGATTGGTCTTTCTTGCAATGGGAGAAGTGCTTAGCTTTGGGTTCAATCTTGCGGTTTCCTTTCCCAGTGACGGCAGGGGCAGCAAGGCATGTATTGTATTGTTGCCATCAAGGATAAAAAGATGGGGTTTATATCATATTGCTTGAGTTTATCCCTCTACATCATGTCATCTTTCCTAATGCATTACTCTGTTCTTATGAACTTAATACTCTAGATGCATGCTGGATAGCGGTCGATGTGTGGAGTAATAGTAGTAGATGCAGAATCGTTTCGGTCTACTTGTCGCGGACGTGATACCTATATACATGATCATGCCTAGATATTCTCATAACTATGCGCTATTCTATCAATTGCTCGACAGTAATTTGTTCGCCCACCGTAGAATTTGCTATCTTGAGAGAAGCCACTAGTGAAACCTATGGCCCTGGGTCTATCTTCCAGCATATTATTTTCCTATCTATTTACTATTTCTATCGCCGTTTATTTGCAATCTTTATTTTCAAATCTATACAACAAAAATACCAAAAATATTTATCTTATTATCTCTATCAGATCTCACTTTCGTAAGTGACCGTGAAGGGATTGACAACCCCTTTATCGCATTGGTTGCGAGGTTCTTGTTTGTTTTTGCAGGTATGAGGGACTTTCCTGTAGTCTCCTACTAGATTGATACCTTGGTTCTCAAAAACTAAGGGAAATACTTACTCTACTTTGCTGCATCACCCTTTCCTCTTCAAAGGAAAACCAATGCATGCTCAAGAGGTAGCAGACACTTGAAAAATAAGGTTTGGGTTTAAGTGTTTTTGGATGCACAAGTAGTATCTCTACTTAGTGCGGAATTTTTGGCTAGCAAAGATAGGGGCAAGCACCACATGTTAAAGGATCCATGACAATATGACTTCTGTGTGAATATAATCAAGCATAAGCCATTAAGTTGCCTTCCTTGCCCAACATCAACAATTTTGGCATATAATATTTTGATGAGGGCTCACAATCACAGAAGATTTCTAGGATAGTGTTGTGGAATTGTCACAGCAGATGTCCTAGTGAAAGGACTTAGTCGTGGAGCCATCGCAACTAGGAAGCTTAAAGGGGTTAGTCGGGACAAAGGACACGAGAGGTTTATACCGGTTCGGCCCCTTGCGGTGAAGGTAAAGCCTAGTCCAGTTGATGTGGTATTGCTAAGTTTCGATGACCAAGGAGCGAAGTATGCTAGCTTGGCTTCTTGATCTATTGTTTCTTATCCTAAGCCTCCACCAGGTCGTCCCCTTATATACATGGGTTGACGCCTGGTGGCCTACATAGTCCCGGCCGGCTAATATAACGTGTCCGGCTCGGTGACTTCCTTTACATGCCTTTCTTTACAAGTCTTTCTTACACATGGCGGTTTACAATCACGGGCCTCAAGCCGCCTCTGGGCTTGGGCCTACTACAAGTCTTATACTAAACCATCGCCTTGTATATTCACTGAGCTTATTTTAGTAACCCGCCATTAGGATTGACCCGGCCCCTCCTGGGCGGGTCATACCTGGTAGTCATATTCCCAACATTAGGCCCCAGGTTGATTGTAACTTTGTTCTTGTCAACCTCCAACACTTAGTCAAAATCCATCTTTTGTTGTTTGTAAAAGCTTTTTAATCCGCCATGACATCATCTTCAGAAAATTTGGAAAAACGCCATGACATCATCTTCAACGCATCCTCATCTTAAATGTTTTCCGAAAATCAAGGCGTCCATTTAGCTGGATAATCATTACTTTGGTCTTCCTCAATTTTCGCACCTGCCCTTTCACTTATCCCCTTATAAGTAGGCACAGCCGGTCCTTCCTCTTTCTTCTTCTTCCTCTCACACCTTCTCTGCCGCTCGAGCTCCACCGCCGCCGCAGCGCACCGTCGTCCTCAACTCCGACCGCTGCATCACCCTGAGTCTGTCCAGAGAACGGCGGTGATCCTCCTCAGCAGTTCCGCACCCGTAAGCTCTCGCCTTCTCACCCCCATAGATCCGCATTAGGGTTTGGGAGGTTTCCTTCTTGTGTTCTTCGCTGTTCGTCGTAGATTCGTTGCAACTTCTCTTACCGCACCCTCTTTTGATCTAAAAGTAGTGCAGAACTTATGCGGTAGCTGTTTCTCATCCATTTTAGACGCTAGCAGATCCCCTTCTCTTGTATAAATGCCTCTTTAGAACTGACGAACTCCTCTATGCTCGTTTTTAGGTCTAACTTTTTTCTTTTCTGAACCATTTTGATCCATAATAATAGCCACAGCTTGGGAAACCTATTTGTCTCAACACTTAGCCAATTTTGGTTCTGGCAACCTTCGAATACCTTTTAGTCATGGTGGCTTATGACTCCGGCTTATTTTTTCCTTTACATGTCATTAGCCCTTACTTAAGCCGCCATTACTCATGTGTACTATAATCATGAAGCTGTAACTCCACCAATAAATTGAACCAGCAAATTACTTTCTTTTCAGCTTGCCCTTTCTTCATCATGCCGTCAAAAGCACCAACAGTCTGCAACTGGGTCCCTTCCACAGTTACTGAGGATACCTTGAAATAATTTGTCACCATTGGATTTTTGCCAGAGAAAAACGTTATGTCTTATCGTGCTCCTGACCTAGACGAAGAACGGCCTCATCCCAAAGACGGTGAAGTTATTGTTTTCACTGATCATATGAACCGGGGCTTCTCACCACCCGGCTCAAAGTTCTTCCGAGATGTCCTGCATTTTTTCAAGCTTCATCCACAAGATATTGGACCCAACTCTATATCCAATATCTGTAATTTTCAAGTTCTTTGTGAGGTATATCTTCAAGAAGAACCGACTGTGGAGCTCTTCAGAGAGTACTTTTACTTGAACCGCCAAAATGAGTGCACCAACGGCCTTAGCTTGGAACTTGGTGGAATTTCAATTCAACGCCGACAAGGAGCCGTTTTTCCTTCAGTGGTCTTACCAAGCCATCCCAAAGACTGGAACCAAACATGGTTCTACTGCCAAGATACATCACCAGCTGATGAAAAACCACTGTCGGGTTATCGTGCGGAGTGTCTTGATTCCAAGTTTGTGCTCCCTTTCAAACTTACTACTGCTGAACGCAAGAAGCTTATCCCATCTATCAAAAGGATTCAAGCTTTATTGGGAAATGGCTTAACCGGAGTTGACCTGATCCGTTGTTGGATCTCGTGGCAGGTCATCCCTCTAATCCGCCGATTAAGTTGATGTATAAGTATGGCGGAGGCCCAGATGATTCTCTGCGTTATAGCTCTGTACAATTAACTGAAGAAGACATTGTTGCAATTTCTACCATCCTCGTGAATGGCAAATACGAGGACTGTAGTAAGGTTGGATTAAACCCCTTCTGCAAACTTAACCCGGCACCAGAGGTAACTTCTTAACCTCCTTCTCTTTTTTGTGTTTTCCTCTGTAGTTTAAATACTTGCATGACTTCTTAACCCGTTTATTTGCTTATAGGCCAAATCTGATTTCTGGAAGGCCAAGTATGATCATGGAGCTGCCAAGAAGGCTAGAGCCGCTGCCATAGCCGCCAGGAGAACAACCCGGAAACCCAAGAAGAAGAAGACTGCATCTGACATATTCCAGCTGGATGATGTTTCTGAGTCGGAGGTAGCCCTTGACTCCCTTGGCCAATTTTTCAACTATCTTATTGACACTGACTATTGCCAGGATGACACGGAGGCCAGCCAGGCCGTGGAAGAAGAGGTAACTATTTCCTCCGACTCAGCCCCTTTGCCAAGACAGAAACTTCGACTGGTAACCCGGAAAGTAAGGTTCGCACCCTTTGGCTTATTTGGACCCTCATTTTCTTTTATAAAAGCAGCAACATGAGAGCCGCCGTCAGGCCCAGACTTATGACAATGATGAACCACCTTCCGACTTACAAAAAACTCCTCGAAAACGCCAGAATGAGGTTTCTTTCACCTTTGTTTTTATCCATGAATCTATTTCCTTATTTTCTTAACTTTATTTTACCTTTGCAGGAGGTCTCTCGCTCTTTTGGCGACTCGTCCCAAACTCAATTTTTGGCTTTCAAGACTGCCCCTAGGTAAGGAAAATCATCTTTCCTCTACATCTTTAAAACTGCATCATTATACTAACTGTCTCATAAAAAATTTTCTTAGCGGTCAAGCGAAGTCCATGAAAGCCAAGGTGATTAAACCGGCAGAAGACCCAAAAAATCCTGCACCTGAACCAGCAACATTAGCTCCTCCCACTCAATCTGAAGCGCCAGAAGACTCGGCTGTCCATGCTCAATTGGACCCTCCTGAGCCGTCAGCTGACGAAACCATTGTCGATCCATCCACCGTCAGACCATCCGGTTCAGCTAACCCGCCAGCGTCTTCTGACCATGACGTTCTGATCACTGGCAGCAGATTCGTTGAGTCGGGTAATCCGACTGTGCTGGCCAGGCATTCTGCCAAACAGGAGGCCTTGGAGAAGCAGAAAGTACGGTTTGATATCTCTCACTAAGCTCACCTGAACGTTAGTGATGTGTTGTCTGGTTATCTCAGTCATGTGCATTCCAGCCGTGACTCGGAAATTGAGATGGTCAAGCAATTGCAACTGAAATATGAGGTATGTTCTCTGGTTTATATATACTCTGCCAGCCCCCAAGTCTTCAGATTATGATGAACCTGAATGATCTGTAGACTTATGAAATAGGTTGATACCTTGTCTTTAGATTTTTCCTAAGTCCAATAGATTAGTATAAACTTCACATGTAGTCCCCAAGGGCCGGCTCAAGTTATCATAAATGAGCCGGTACTTAACTTCATAACCGTCTTAAATCAGTCCAAATAAGTAGTATGATCCGGCTCAACTTTAAAACTTTTTGAATGTCATGCATTAGCCCCCAAGTGCCAAGCGTTGTTACTTTGTAAAACACTTGGGACTTGAAGCATAGAAGAGTCATTTTGCATAAAAATTGCTTTGGCAGACATTAGCCCCCAAGTGCCAAGTGGTATTGTGTTGCAAAGCACTTGGAACTTCAATCATTATAACCTTTAGTTAAATCTTGACACACCTGTGCATGTTTGTACACTACAAAAAAATACACTTCCGTGATGATACATGTTTGTCACAGTAGGTCACTTTTTGTCATGCATGTACATCCATGACAAATTTATGACAGAATCAAGATAGTCATACATGTGCTGTCGTAGAAGTGTTCCATGACATTACCAAAATTATCATCACAGAAGTGTCCACTTCCATGACGATAAATCACGCGTCACAGAAGTGCTTTCGTCAAGGGTGACTGACACGTGGCATCCACCGTAACGGAACACCGTTAAGCTATCGGGTCGGGTTTTTGATCCGATAACCCATTAACAGCCCCGACCAATGGGAAATTTCCACGTGTAAAATTCTTATTGGCCGGACGAAACACGTGTCAGCTCGTCAGTGGGTCAGATAGGCGCCTATGATATGTCGACATGTGGCACGGCCCAACAGTGGCTCATTTAGCTTACAAAGTCGGCCCGTTTGACTTGGTCAAAAGTTAACGGGCTGGCCCATGAAAATCCTGTTAACGGTCTCTTCACAAATAGCCCATTTTATGGCCCGTTAACTCACGACCGTTAGGCCCTAAAGGAAATCGGCCGAACAACGTCATGTGGGCCGTCAAATATAATACCAGCCCATTTCACTTTCGGCCCATGTATGGCCCACGACGTCTTTCGACCCATATGAGGCCTTCGTATCTTTCGGCCCATTACAGGCCCATGGTGAGTCTAGCCCATAATGAACAATAATTTTCTTTATACCCATTAACGGCCCATGATTTACATGGGCCGTTTCCAGCCCGTGTTAGCTTTCAGCCTATTGACGGCCCATACGTTCTTGGGCTCCTTTTCGGCCCTCGATTACTTCCGGCCCGTTACTGGCATGTTCCACTAATGGGCCCAATTCAGCCCATGGCAAGAGTCGGCCTGTTACTGGCCTGTTACCCTAATGGGCCAAAATCGGCCCATGGCAAGAGTCGGCCCGTTTCTAGCCCGTCCTATATTATGGCCCATTAACGACCCGTTATGCCTGTGACAGAATTAAGCCTTTGCTGTCCTACGACCTGTTAATGTGTTGGGCCGATACCAATTACGCCCGATTATGGCCCATGTAGACACATTTATCCGACGGCCCGAGGCCCACCGATTACAGGCCCATTTATCGACGCCCGTAGGTGACCCATGGATCCTACGGCCCGTATATGGCCCATGGTAGTTGCGGCCACTAGCAAACCAGGGAAAAAGAAGACTAGGAAATAAATAAGGCCGAAACTAACGCTAGGCTATTAAGGCGATTGCACAGATTACATCCACTCGGCATCAAAGATCGCCACCAGTGCAAATATAGGGAACACCCTACACTATACAAAAATGGCTTGCTGTTTTCTTCAGGCGATGGCTGCATGTTAAGAATACATTTTCTATCGCACCAAAACAAATTACAACTATATAACGAAAGGAAGGTTGGCATAAAACTTAACAGTCTAGCAGATAAATGCACCACCAGAAGTTCAGAAGCTTAGTTCATTTGACCTGACTGTTACGTTTTCATGTTGTATTGTCTGATGGAGCACCATAACCCTCGCCTTCATTTCCCCTAGGCTCCTGAACAACATAGCAAATGTCTGATAGTCTGGTTTCAAAACCATGCATATCTTGACGACATTGAGCAATGTTTCTCCTTGTTTCACAAAGGGTCTCTGTTAGGGAATGGACTTGTGTCTGGAGCGCAGATACAACATTGCTTTGAGCTTGCATATCTTGATCATGAGGTAGTTTGGACGATATTGCCTTAACAACCAACCCAGTATTACGCAGGAACGTGCTTTTGGCACTGTTAGTGGACAGGTACTGACCCACTGAAGAAAGAGCTGACATTGCGGTTATAGTTGCCTCGCCACCTTCAGAAGGTGGCGGTTCCACCATTTTTTCCATAGCTCGCTGAAAAGTTGAGGTTTTACATTAGTAGTACCAGAACAGAAGATATTAAGGAGGCAGCAAAACCAAACAAAATAGCTGTGGTCTATATACAGAACTTATTCTGGTGAACCCATGTAAAATATTAGTTGTATTTTATTGCAAAGTACATAATAAAACCAGGTTCCAAACATATGACCATGTACCATCGCTAATGTATTGTCTATTTCTTCACAATGTATTGAGGGCTAAGGATGAAGAGATGAAGTTTATAATACGGTAAGCATAGTATGACGTCATTCATATCACAAAACAACTGAGAACAGACAAACAGGCAATTGTAATGTTGTGTGGGCAAGTCCAGCACGGAACTAGATTACGGGTCAAGATGAAAGGAACATCACTCCTCTCTTTTAAACCTTGTAAGGTGTAATGATACGCTAAGACAATTGTGTATAAAATTGAAAAGAGTAATAGACATTGGCTGCAAACCATGCAGTTCAAGGCACAAGTTAGAGTAAGTAGTAGTTAAAAGGCATGAGGATTAAGGACTTACAACAGCGGCTTTGACTGGTGTAGCCATGCCCTTCTTCTTGCTGGTGTGACAGTCCTTGAAGATTTCCACAGCATTTGGTTCAGGTACTTTTTGGTCCTTGCGTGCTTTCCTCTGCATTTGGAACAAGTCAATATAGATCTGATAATATGGTACAGCGAAAAGAGTGAAACAACAGCTAACTACAAGAGCCTCGCAGTGTGCATTATAGCTACAAGATCCTATCGTCTGTTGGAATTTCACTTTCGTACGGTTGGCCTTGTTCTTTGAACATTTCACCTACAAGAAGATAGATTTGTATGGCACATGCGTAAATAGGACTTCAACTTGTGATCTGATGACATATATATAATGTACCTGATACTTCGGATCAGACCAGTGTTTTACGAGGCCTCTCCAGTCTTCATCGGATATATTTTCCACTGGAGATGTTTGGGCAAGTTCACTGTTAGCCTTGCCTTCAAAGTGAGTTTTCCTCAAGTTATACCGATACTGTCGCAGAGCAGACTTGAAAACATGGGTGCAAGCTTGTCTGGTTGCATCATCTTGGCTATCCAACTTGAACCTCATCTATTGAAAATTATGGGAGTCTCATTATCAGCAACCTAGAAAGTATTGGACAAAGCAAGACGATATTACTAGTTTCCATACATAACCATACTTACAGATAAATGGTCGAGGAAGGTGTTGAACTGGTTTCGTCTTTGTCATTCCTGTACTGAATCCATGTTGGGAGGATACGTACATGACACCTAACAGCAACCGCTGCCTCTGATACTAACTTGGCTGACTCTGTAGCATCACGTGGCCTTTTTAAACCTGCCTCAAAACGGATCTCCATTCTTCCTCCTCTAGATTTAGTTAACCTATCGAGCATTATCCCTGATGTTTGTTTCCTCTTGCGCCTAGGTGCTAGTCCAACAACAAACATAGGAAGTCTTAGTGTACATCAAACTATGAGACTACATATAAAGAAGCATGCAACTGTAACTTGACTCCAGCAACTACCTTCTTGCTGTTGAAGCTCACAAGGTTCATCTGATATTCCCAACTCGTCTTGTGTCAAGAGTGCTTGGGAAGTAGTGTCAGGTGGCAAGGGAGCTTGGGGATGTGCTGCTAGCTCAGTTGACGCACGAGTACGTCGTGTAGCTGGTAGTACTGTGGTAGGTGTTGCAAGAACTAGGGCTATCTCTGCTTGTTTGGTGGTAGCTACTTGTTTATGTTTGTCTTTTTTTGCAACTTGTGTAGCATGGGATGCCGTGTTTGTAGAATTTTTTGCTGGACTTTGACCTTCTATTGCACCATCAGTACCAGCAGAATCTGCAGGATTCATCCGCTTCTCATTCCCTGCCATTCTGTGTTTCTTCCTCTTTCTCTGTGCCATGTTAAGTCAAGTCGACAAGAAAAACGAATAACAATTTAGTTCTTCAGAACATATTGATGTGTGATGCAGACGAACTGAACTTTGATGTTAGACAACCACATGATAGGAGGATGTAATATGTATGAAAAACAAGACGGAAGAGATAACCAGAACTATGATGTGAAAACTAAGAAGAAGACATTTCACCAAATTAGAAGCAATGAAATGGAAGTTAGACACCATATGAAAGATGCTACAAATATCGCTCTGCCAAGTTAATAGTGTCTCATCATAAATGGCGTTTAAACAAATGTGAAGCAGTACAAGAAATAAATCATATGCAAGATGCAAACAACATCACACTACCATATTAGAGGTCTCTTGTCATTAGTGCCATTGCATATTCACAGCATTGCATATTCACAGCTTATGATGTGTAAACTAAGGAGAAAGCATTTCAACAAATTAGAAGCAATGAAAGCTAGACACCATATGAAAGATGCAACGAATATCACTCTACCAAGTTAAAACTGTCTCGTCATAAGTGCCATTTCAACAAATTAATAGTACAAGCTAGAAAAGAATGCGAGATGTAACCTATATCACACTCCGAAGTCAAACGTGTCTTATGATAAGTGATTGTTGCATGTTACACAACAGTAGTAATATGATGTAAGAACATGGTGTGATAGACATATATTGTATGTTCTAGAAACAGGAACATGTGTCTTACTCAAGTATAATGTGTAAAGTAAGCAGATGGAATTCAACAAAATTAGAAGCAATACAAGCTAGACACCACACATAACATGCAACCACATATAACAGTGCCAAGTTAGAGGGAGCACCGGTGATGCTGCACTAGGGGAGACGTGCTCATCATAAACACAGCTTTGTTGAGTGTCTATGCATGTGTTGTCTTGGAAATCATCTTGGGGTGTGGAGGAGTAGAAACTGTAGAGGCCCTCCGTTCGGAAGGAGCACCTTTATCCGCTGCCTTGCTAACTTCCTTCCACTTTATTGATTTTGAATTGTCAAGTAAAACCGACAAGAAAAAGCAATAAAATTGTCTCTTCAGAACTCATTCATGCATGATACTAACAATCACTACTTTGATGTAAGGCAAACACATGATACCAGGATGGAATATGTACGAAAAACAGGACGGCATGACATGTTCACAACTGTTTGTGTAAACTAAGCAGAAACAATTCCGGCAAATAAGAAGCAATGCAAGCTAGACACCACATGAAAGATGCAACCAATATGACTCTGCCAAGTTAAAAGCGTCCCATCATAAATGGAATTTCAACAAATTAGAAGCAGCGCATGCTATAAATCATATGAAAGATGCAACTAATATCGCACTGCATATACTAAAGGTGTCTCGTCATGTTGATTGATGCGGGATACAAAAAACAATAGTTTTATGTAAGGACATGCTTAATAGACAGATGTACTATGTACTAAATACAGGAAGGCATGTCACATTAACAGGTATAATGTATAAGCTAAGCAGACTAGCACATGTAGTTTAACCAGATTGGAAGAATTACAATGTAGACACCATAACAACATGCAACCACATATCACGCTGCCAAGTTAGAGCAAGCACCTGCGATGCTAGTGTAGGGGAAATGCTGTAATCAACTACGGAGCTACGTTCACTATCTTCATGTAGCATTTCTGTTTCTTGAGAATCATGTCGGGAGGCTGACGCTGCATTCTTTAAATGAGGAGTAGTCCCCTTGCCTGCCTGCCTCGTCATAAGTGATTGATGAGGGATACACAAGAACATTAGTTTGATGTAAGAACATGGTTAATACACAGATGTACTAGTGTGTACCAAAAACAGAAATGCGTGTCATATTCAAAGGGATATGTGTAAGCTAAGCAGATGCAATTTAACCAAATTGGAAGCAATACAAGATAGACATCCAGCTGGAGTGGTGAGCATGATCATCTAGGACCTGAGAGCCTGGTGGGAGGCGGGCTGCTTCGCCACCATCACAGCTTTTTAGTTGGCTTCCAGGTGATGCCTATCTTTGTTGGGCTTGTCACTGGCTCGGCCAGTGCCCTGACTAGCTATTTGTCTTCTGGTGCTCACGGGATGGTGGTTCATGTAAAAAATATATCTTTCCTTATCTTATCGACTTCGGCCTTTCGAATACAAGCTAGACACCATATGGAACATGCAACCACATATGACACTGCGAAGTTAAAGCAAGCACCTGGGATGGTGGTTCATTGCGAGCGAGGTCATCAACTCCAGAGCTACGTTCCCCGTCTCCATCTGCTGACACTGCACCCATTAAAGCGTTGAAACATGTCTTGCCTAGCCGCACAACAAGCTGGAGTGACTTATCTCTTTTATTTTTGGCTTCTCTCATGGCAGCAGAGTCTGAAATACCCTTGCATAAAAACACAACAGTAAGAGTAAGGGTGAAGTGTGTGCAGAACTAGTGCACTGTAAAAGTAGCAGATAGCAGGTGGCTGAAAAATAAATGACAGGAGACATATGATAGCTCTACAACAATGCATGGCAAACAAAATTAGATTCTACTCCGTATGATTTTGTAATATATGAGCACAGGAAATGCAGGTACTCCTCCAGCACACCACCACATGTGGTCATATCTAAGATAACAGTCGACTGAAAATAAATAGGTCAGTCGATTTTTTTAATGAACCGTCCGATCTATAAGGAATGGGCAGATGGACTTCCTCTACCTCCCGCTAGTCACTATTGACGATCTTTCTCGAACCGCCAGCAACCACCAGCCCAGACCCCTGCCTCCGCCGCCCCGCCCTCCCATCGACCTCACACCACCGCCGTGCTTGGTAGCGCCCCCAGGCCATCCCTTTAATCCTGGCCGACCTCCAGATCGGGCGCCGGTAGCTCTAGGCCGCACATGCCCCTATGATAAACACCAAGGCGCTGCTTCCCTGGTGTAATAGGCGTAGTAGCGCCTGTTAAGCCGGGGAATGCTTCCGTTAATTGGGAATCAAGTGGCCAGAAATTGAAATTCAGGGGGGCGACGGACGTCTAGCTCAGGTGAAATAGTATATGAGGAGAAACCTTGTGCATCATGAGTTACTAGGAACATCTAGTATCAAGAAGAAGCGGTCAACTAGTGTCTTCTGTGGGATGAATACCGTGCAAGCAGAGACGTAAGATTTGCACAAATAAGTGAAGAGGAGTACCTTTTTCGGTTGCCGGTGTGGTCACCCCCACATGTCGCGTCGATCTTCTTGTTTTTACCAGGGAAACCGATGTTCTGGAGGGTGCATGCTTGGACGAACCCATGGCAAAATTGTTGACTATGTTGCCATGGTCGTATGTCGGCGGAGGGGAAGCAGATCCGAGGCCGCGAAGGACGACGTAGCAGGAACAGCTCCGGTGCGGTGGAGGGTGGCGAAGTTGGAACGGCAGTGGTGAGGCGCAGGACGGTGTGGTTGAACTGGTTCGGGTACGGACGGCTCGGCCTCGGCTTCAACTACTAGCCGTGGAGGGCGTTGCGGTTGAGGTTGCGGTGGACGACGATGTCGGGGTATCGGCTCCGGCGTGATGGAGGAGGGCGGCGGTTGATGGGTGGGATGGGGTGGCGGACGGAGGACGCCGGGATTTCGCGGCTGGTGGAGAGGTAGTTTTGGCGCCCACGGAGTACGAATGGGGAATCGGACGGGTGGGGGGAACCATGTTTCGGTCTGGGACGCGCTTGTTTTTGGCTTTTTTGAACAGAAGATGGGGCGCGCTTGTTTGAAATTTGGGGAAAGTACAAACTTTGCCCCCCTCTTAAATTTGGGACCTACAGCGGGTCGGGGGTAGGATGGTAATCCCAGGTGTCCCAAATAGCGGGCGGGAGCGATTTTGGCCGCGCGAATGTGTGCTTAGGCGCCATTGTGTATGAATGTTTTTCGAATGCGGTTGCGTGGCGTCTAGATGAAGCTACAAACCTACCCCGGTTTAGACCTTTGGACGTCGGGCCGGTAGGTTTCACGGGTCAGAGTTATTAGAAAAGTAATTTCCTTGTACTACCAAACATTGGTCTCACGCGGTTTCGGGTGAGTAGAGGCTCTTTTGGCGCTTTGTTCGAAATTTTGAAACACAAGCATTCACGTTTAGAGTACTCTTGAACTATGAGGATTGACCTAAATATACAACGTTATATTTGACCTTGTATGTTTGAAAACCTCATTAAATTATCCGCTTCTTTTTGAAATTTTGACACTTGAAAATCCTATAACTACGATTATTTTGGAATGGAGGAGCTAAATTTGAATCTATTTTGTACACGACTACATATGCTATTATGTACAAAATCAGAGCAAAGATTGGTGCCCCCATAATTTGGGTATGGTTTACAAATGCCATGATATCAAATTCAAATAATTGAATGGACTTAATGTTGAATTTGATTTTTTAAAACCACCTTAAGTTGAATTCAAATGTATGCTAGTTCATAGGTAGTAGCTATTTATAATGTCCATTGTGTAACTTTCGTATGTATAATGTGCTTTACACACACAACATGAACTATACTCACGTTTATATTCGATTGCTAAAGCGATGCATTGTCTGGAGTTCAAAATACTAACTATGTGGATCAATTGTGTCGAATAATAACATAGACATGCTCAAATTCGATAGAATCTAGATGTCTGATGGATCAATGACCACTCCTTACGCGAATTGCAAATATCATGATCCCATCCTAATATTTGGATACAATTTATATCTTTAATCAATGTGTAGAGCAGTCTTTTACGTGTAGTTTCACTCTCCATCGGTGGTCTCTCACACATGCTCACACACTCTCTCCTGAGGTGTCTTTCTTGCACACATGCTCTAGATATAACCCTCCCTCTCTCTCGTAACCATTTACAGCTGTTTTCACTAACCTTTATCACAAGCACTCTTCCTCTCGCAAACATACACACGCACAATCCTCATCGACCCTTTCTATATACATGGACCTGCCTACGTGTCTCATTATCTTTACGCCTGTCTCTCACACATTGTCTCACACCTCTCTTCCTAATCGACGAGTATGATTCTAGCAGAGCATTCTGTAGGATGCCCCTTAAAGTTAGGTTGGATGAATAGTAATATCAGAGATAAAGGGGTTACCTTAGTCCGAGAACCTAGGGTTACAAATCCTAGCCGGCTTTGTCAGTGGACACATAGTCCTTTACAATTCTGCTATCTTTGTCTTGTACGACTAGTCATCCATGGGTCTTCCTAAATGCGTCACGGGCCAACCAATGTGGCGCAGGACGGAACAGAACGAAGGGCCTCACCTCGACCCACCGGACCTCACGCGGTGACACACCCTCTGCCCCCACGTCTCATTATCTTCTCACACCCACAAATACCAACACAAACACCACACACATAGAAAATTTCTCCTGGTTCCTCTATTCCCTCCCCCCTTGCATATACACACTCAACAGAATGGAATCTCTTGTCGTGACGTCATATTCGTCTCTCTCTCTAGACCACTCTCATTTCTCGTGCTATCTCTCACACGCCCCCCCGTCGGCCCCTCTATCCATGCCTCTCTCGAATACGTAATACACACACATACCTCTCTAGGCCCCGCCAAATGCATCAACTACACATTCACACATGTTACATCACGTACCCCATTGATCTAAAAAGCCCTCTCTTCACGTTTATTTCGCATACAACATTCCTTTTGAATAAAGTGTGGCCAAAAAAATATTTTAGAGTTTCTACATATATACAACATTACAAAGTTATATGGAGGAGTACAAACGCTAATTTCCATTGCATGGTGCCCACAATGATATTTATTCCGCACTGTGAATTTGTATATTTTTATACTATATACAAAGTTAGTCATAATAAAGAGAAACGAAGAGCATCTCTCTCTCCATCACATACCCCCCCTGTACGCCCTTTCACGTATGCATACAAAACTATCTACAGGTCCTCTAAAAGTAAGCCCCCAGAAAATTCAGGCATGTTTCATCTTTCTCTCACGATATATGCAATGACGATCATTGTATTTGAAGCGAAAGCACGATATGTACATTGGACTTCAGAATCCACTCATTACGGCCACCATTTATATTTAGTGGTTATTATGCAGTCACGGGCTCACCGTACAGCTCTGTATTTGCTCATGACATGACTAGTTGACCAGTTAAACGCTCCACGTGGCACCTCTAGTGTTGCATCACATTATCTCACTACCATCGTGCCCACCTGTCGACTTGTATCTACTCTACATCTACACTCTTATAAAATACACTCTTATAAAAAACATAGTTGGTGATGATGGTGTGCCTGCCATCCTGCAATATAGGCCGTCCGATTTATATCTGACGGATAGGAAAGAAACTATGGCAATTTTGCAAAAAGGTACCCACACACCTCTCCACATTTGCAAATAAGGCCTTCCCTCGTTCATCCTTTTCTCTCACAAGATAAACAAGTCATACAAATGCATCTTGATGTTACGTGCAAAGCACGGGCATCTTGCTAGTAAGAATGAAAACAAATGACAAAAATATATTTAGACGGTGGTTCAAAGTCATGACCGCAGGCACAGCGGACAAGGTGGCCTTGTATTGGTATGTTGAGCCGTCTGTTTTAACACACATGAGCTGGTGTGGTGATTATACACACACGCACGCATGCACACGAACTGCATCCATGCAACACTCACACAAACACATGCACCCACGCACGCACGCAACACTCACACGTACACACGCAGCCACGCACGCAACACTCACACGCACACACGCAACACTCACACGCACACACGCACACATGCATGCATACACCAGTACACCACACGACCAACACACACTCTCACGCTCAAGTGCTCAACCTACACGTGCATGCGCACACATCAGGCCCTGACAGACACATACACAACCAGGTGATTCCCGTGCATGGGTTGGAGCCTTGTCGCGCCTCCATAAATTTGTGTTTGTCTGACCTTTTGCCTATGCGAACTGACAGGTGGGACCCACACCGAACGTGGTCAATTTAACTAGTCAACATGGCGCCACGCAGACTATTTGGCCGGTCTACAGAGTGCAATCCGATGCTGAGTTGTGAGCAAGTGACTGTATAATCAGCGCAAAATGTATATAGTGACCGTACTCAGCTTATTCTGAAGTTCGGTGACCGTATTACGCTTTTCTCTTGTAGGCCCACCAAAACTACATCTCTACACGTTCTCGCATGTTACATCTAACAACTATGCAATACAGCACTACTACTACACTCTAACACAATAAATCATATGTGTTTTTAGTTTTACTAGATATCATATTGTTACTTATAATTATTCAGTTTGCATACACTAAAATTGCCTTTGAAATGTATGGCCAGTATCATCTACCGCGCGGGAAAAATCCCTCCCTTTCATGTTTAATCGGGTTTGTATCGATGGATCGTGCGAAACAGCAAAACTATACTAGTACTATACGGTACAAGTGACAGTTCACCGGGCCGTCGTGTCGTCTACTCCTCCGTCGTAAGAGTGGAGCGCTCGCTTTCATAAATCTTCTAGTCCCTTTCGCCGACATGTGGGACGTCAAGCTATCGAGTCCATGTGCCATACCGGAATACAGTGCAGAGCAGCCGGGGTGAAGCACCCCAGTCATGGCGCCGGCGTAGTAATGAGCAATGAGGCGTCAAATCACAAAGCTGCACCTTTCCCGCAGTTAAGTTGGAGGGACGAAGCAACCATCATTTCACTCGTTGTTGAATCCGCTTCTCCCTCATCTTCTTCAACTTAACCACGTGTTGCTTCTGCCGTTGTTCTGCCTCATGTGGGACGCGGATCGGCTTGGTAAAGCACTGACACGTGGGACCGCATGTTAGCAAACCGCCAGGACAACGTCCTCCGAAAATAAGAAGCCTAATCCTAGACTTACAAAGGGCTACGTAGCTGCTACGTACACTTTCCATCTAATCTATATATGCCCCCCTGATTTTCAGGTGGGGTGGGCCTAATCCTCTCCTTTAATCCAATCAAATAGTCCCACATCACATCAGTTCGTAACTTTACGTAAACCATTACATGGATGTAGCATTGCTAAAATAAGAAACCTCCCCCGCCATCCGCGCGGCAAAATCACCTCCTTTTTACTAATCTCGATTCTATAATTTTTTAGATCAATATAATTGAGATTTGTATAGATAGAACACAGGAGCAAAGCCAAGTGGTACGGTTAAGGGCATCCACAATGTGTAGCCAAATATGAAAATAGCTTTTGGCATCGTGGGAACCATTGTGGACGGTGTTGCCAAAGCAAAAAAGATGGAACCGAAGCTCTGTGATTGATTGATTGAAGGAATAGAAAAATGCAACGTCTCTCCTCTTTCTCCCATGCTTGGACGCATGTAGTACTACAGTATAGAGCACAGAGTCTACTCCCCTGTCCCTTCTATCACAAATCACAAAGCAGTGAGGCGTCAAATCACAAAAGCACGGACGAAGCAACCATCATTTCACTCTTCGCTGACTCCACTTCTCCATCATCTTCTTCGAGAAGCCATATCACTGCATTAGTTACTCCTAGTACTACTAGTAAAGGACTTCCTGGATGCAAATGGTGTTCTCCGTCGAACGCACTTCGCCAAACCACCACAAAAAAAAATATCGTCGACGTCACCGCAATGAGGAAGGAAGTCAAATATAGTTACTACCTCCATTTTTTTGTACACAAGGCCAGTATATCAAAATTACAATTTGGAAAGGGCCACTAACACTAATCGAGGCAAAATTGATGGGGTTAGCAACCAAGGACATTAATATCCCCTGCATGCATGCGAAAGTGAGAAGGTTGGTTTGCATGGCGCTGCATTAATTAAGCGATGAGGAGTGAGGTGGTTAGCTCTTTGGTCTTTGGAGAAGAAAATACGCATTAATTGACACATGAAACGAGGATTTGTATCGATTAAATCCCGCAAAGGGAAACCCAGCCTTTCTTTTTTAACACTAGTACTCTTAGTACGTACTAAAAAGAAACGGAGGGAGTATGTACTTATGCTGTTTGGGTCTAGGCCTTGCATTTCCAAACTTCGCCACACATTTTTGCCAAGCTTGCCTAAAGTTTTCAAAATGAGAAGGAGGTACACTTGCGCACGGCTATTGCGGTCGCACCGCACCCTCACACGATCGCTCATGCACCCCGCGGTCGCACCGCACCCTCACACAGTCGCTCCTGCACGACGCAAACCCAACCAATGGAATACACCCTCACTGACACATGTTGTCGCATGTGAACACACCAAACTCAGCCATCCTATTGCTGACACATAATTTTCGTTCATAGAGTATGTTTATCCAACCGCATGTTGGGGAGTATCCATACGACCCGTGCGGTGGTCTGTTGGGGAAGAAGAAGAGGTGAGGAAGAAGGAAAGAAGGGTTAGGAGACGTAGGATATTCATCCAACCGCCTGAAATGGTAGACTGACCCAAGTCAGGCGACTTGCGAAACAAATATATGTTTTTACACAGCAAAAGATCCATGAAAACAACAACATAAAGAAAAACAATCACTGCTCACGGAAAGAGACGGCCTCGTCATCTTTGGCTGCCGGTGCGAACCAGCCGTCGCTGCCGACGTGTGTCTCCGCACTGTGGTTGTCCTCGGCCTCCAGCTACTCGTTCAGGTGGAGCGTGCGGGCGCTCTGCACGGACGAGAGCACAGCCCGGTTCAAGTCGAGGACGTCCGGTTCCGCCTGCAGGAGGGCCTCGATGGCAGCGGCATCCGCGCGCTCTACGTCGAGTCGAGCCTCCGCCGCCCGGTTCAAGTCTAGGACGTCCGGTTCCGCCTGCATGAGGGCGTCGATGAGAGCGGCATCCGCGCGCTATGCGTCGAGTCGAGCCTCTACCGCCCGATTCAAGTCCAGGACGTCCGGTTCCGCCTGCAGGAGGGCCTTGATGGCAGCGGCATCCGCGCGCTCAGGCTCAAGTTGAGCCTCCGCCGCCCAGTTCACATCCACGACATCCGGTTCCACCTGCAGGAGAGCCTCGATGGCAGCGGCATGCGCGTGCTCCGCGTCGAGTTGAGCCTCTGCCTCCCAGTCCTCCTTTAGTATCGCCATGTTGAACCGCTGGTCCGCCTGCACCATGCGGGACTCGAACGCCGGCACGAAGTCGACGTCCATCGTCTCATACCCATCGGGGGCCTTCTGCGCCGCGATCTCCGCCATGAACATTGGATCGGCTTCCTCCTCCTCGTAGCTTGGCTCCAGAGAACTCGGGGATTGGCCCGCCGCAAAGCGAGCTTGGGAACGGAGGTCTGTGGCACCGACCGCCACCATGATTTCTGCACGGCGCTCCGGCGTCAGCATCTTGTAGTAAGTGATCTTGCGGCGCACCATGGCTTTCCGGCGAACTAGGGGACGCTTGATGCGGGCTAGGGGATCGAAAGGTGGGGGAATGGGCTGGAGATTTGGTGTGGTTTTAGGGTAGTGGCTGGCGTAGGCCGAGCAGCGAAGGTTCTGGTGTGAATAGTGGTTCCGGTGACGTCCGGTCAATCGGTTTTG
Organism: Triticum urartu; assembly: GCF_056163025.1. Lineage (NCBI taxonomy): Eukaryota > Viridiplantae > Streptophyta > Magnoliopsida > Poales > Poaceae > Triticum > Triticum urartu. The sequence continues at coordinate 104,462,448 of NC_141875.1, read as the reverse complement.
ACTGTACATCACTCTTATCGCGTTTGCATTGCAGCCCGGCACGCTGGATCCTCCACGTCACCCACCGAATGGAACGCGCTTCGTCTTGCGTTTTCGCTTGCTTGTGGGACCGCAGTTGAGAGCAAACCGACGTCCCTCCCCCTCCCCCGCCCGCGTCATTTATTATACCACCACTCCCTCCATTTTATGCGGAGTAAATAAAAACAGAGGGAGTATTACTACGGATGAGGATCCCCTGACGTGGCCGAACCCATTGAGTAACTGACATGCGGGGCCTAGCAAGCATGGGGTCCGCCAGTAAGTGACCGAAAGGGAGGGTAAGGCGGGGATACCTAAGTCAGAGGATCCACTTCCACTATACTACTTTGACCAAATGTTAGAGTAATAATATATGACATGCAACTTACACAAATGTTAGAGTAATAATATATGACATGCAACTTACACAAAGCATACAGGGTCTAATGCGTTTTTCGAGGCTAACTTTGACCAAATATTAGAGTAATAATATATGACATGCAACTTACACAAAGCATACGGTCAAATTCATATGTGAAAGGAGTTTCCAATGATATAATTTTCACATTATACATCTCGTGTGCTATTAATCTTGTCAATAGTCAAATTGGAAACAATCTCGAGTACAAATCTAGGAGTACGTACGAATCTAACAATATTGATTGGGCATTGTTGAATGTTGATACCTTTTTTATCAAAGTAGATATACTTTGACTACACATAAAACTTATATGTAAACTACTCCCTCCTTCCATCGGTATAGGGCCTAATGCGTTTTCGAGGCTAACTTTGACCAAAAGGTAGAGCAATAATATATGACATGCAACTTAAATAAAGCATACCATCAAATTCGTAGGTGAAAGGAGCTTCCAATGATATAATTTTCGCATTATACATGTCATGTACTATTAATCTTGTCAATAGTCAAAGGCGGTCTTGAAAAATGCATTAGGCCCAATATATATGGAAGGAGGGAGTAGAAAGGATAGGAGGGAGTATATTGTACGTTTAAAAACGAAACGAACATTGAATACCCTTTATATATGATTTGTAGATGCTATGATCACCGGTTCAAAATTTTGAATCCGCCTTAGGCATCACGTGCCCCCACTCGTTCCCTCTCGATTTCATCTCGGGGTCCGGAGATCTATTGAAAGAGGACTAGGGTGGGTACATGCGAATGATACTCGGTGGAATGTTCAAATGAGGCATGCGGGAGGATGGACTCGACTAGAGGGCGACATGATCGATGGAGAAGAGGGTTGGAGAGGAATGAGAAATAAGCAAATGCCACATGATTATACTTGAACGGCTCAAATAAACAATAAGTTGTCTCGCTTGGCCTACATAGTGAAAGGCCTAATGCGCAACGCGGAGCACTGATGCTCGAATATGGCCGAGAAAACAGGGAAATAGACATGTGGGGCACACCCGTCGGGACGACATAGCGCAGACTAGTCCAATGGAGGAGCTGGCCCACGACCTCCTCGCCACCGACAACCGTTCATGTGGGTCGTTGGGGCCAACAATGGGGCGCAGCTCCAGAGACACGGCGACCGCGGCGAGCGACACACTCATATCGTCGCTAGACACGGTCGGTTTCAGTTTGCCGAGGGTGGCGTTAGTGTTGTGGCACGACCAACGGTATGTTTGGTTTGTGCCCAAGGTTGCCCCATCAAAGCATTGGGTAGCCAAAATTTTGGTTGAGGTATTCGTTGCCCATGATTTGGCCGACATTGGCAAGAAAAATGAACTTGAGTTGGCTAGAGTTCATTGGCATGCCAAAGAAATGGCAACCATCCAAACAAAGACCAATCTTTGGGTCATGACCAAAATTTTGGTTGAGGTATTGGTTGCCCATGATTTGGCCGACATTGGCAAGAAAAATGAACTAGAGTTGGCTAGAGTTCATTGGCATGCCAAAAAATGGCAACCATCCAAACAAAGACCAATCTTTTGGTCATGACCAAAATTTTGGCAAGGTGCACTTTGGCCACAATCCAAACACACCCCAACACCTGGCTCGTTGAGGATGCACAGGGCGCCGCGACGCGTCCGCGGAGTGGTGTAGCGCAGCCAACTACATCCTCTGGACCTGAGACCATCCCAGGTCATCTTGCTTTTTCAATGACATGCGGGGATCGCATGTGAGCAAAGGGCATCTCCAACGTTGCCACGACCGCAGCTGACTACCCTGGCACACCAAAACCCTCGTCCCTCGCACGGTCGCACGGTGCGTTCGCAGCCGGCGCCAGCTGCCCGCATTCATGCCGTCCGTTTGTATGTCATCATTAAGAGGCTCGGTGCCCGAGGAACAACTCCGGTGACTTAATGACGCACCCGGACGCTTGGCCTCACCAGAATGCGCTACTTAAAGCGGAAACGCCCAGCTAAACTCCACACCATAGCGCATCGTCCTCCTACCTGGAACCACATCCGCCATGACCGCAAGCGCGAACGCTCTGTGGGAGAGCTTGTCTTCGAGGATGGAGCTCGAGGTCGCCGCCCTCGCTGAAGTCGCCGCACAAGCGGTGGCCACGCTGGCGGCCGACGACGGGAGCACCGTCAGCCACGTGTCCTACTTGCCGCCGTACAACATCCAGCACCGCCAAGGTCGGGGACTTCTCCGAGGATGAGTAGGGCATGGGAGGCGGCAGGGCATGGTGTGCCAACTGGCCGGTCCATCTCCCGTGTTCTACTTTTCCTTGACGGAAACCGCACCTTCACTTCACGGGTCTTGAACCCCGCCCCCGTACATGGAGATCACAGATGGAGGACATCGGTCGCCGCCGTAGAATAGGTTTAGGGTCGGGTTTCTTTTATTTTTTGTCCTATAAAAGTTCGAAATGTAATGAAAATCTGTCGTGTTTGCATTAATCTCGGCCAGTGTATATGAACTTTCACAATAATATACATACTGTAGGAGTACTAGCAAGATGCCCGTGCGTTGCACGGAAGATCAAGATCTTGTGGGAGAAAAGGATGAACGAGGGAAAGCCTTATCTGCAAATGTGGAGAGGAGTGCTGGTAAATTGTCATAGTTTCCTTCCTATCCGTTAGATATAGATCGAATGGCCTATATTGCAGGATCGGACACATCTTTCTACATCTACGGGAACCTACGAAAGGGTTAACGTAAATTGCCTCACTCTCTCCTCCCCTGATTTTCATGGTGGTGGGCCCCTCCCTCCCCCCAATCTACAATCAACAGCTCACACGTTTCACATTACATTAATCACGTAACTTGGATTACGTAGGTGTAGCATTACTCGTCCTAAAAAACCCAACTAAGCCAACCTCCCAGCATATCGCGCGGGAAAAGACCTGGCCGCGCCGTTTTAGTCGGGATTACCGGATTACTAGTAGTAGTATCGATGGATCCCGCGAAGCAATAGATTTTTTTTGTGGGGGCGAAGCACCTAGTTTAAAAGGAAAAAATGCGGTACACTCACAACACTCCTGTCGCGGTCGCATTGCACCCCACACACGTTCGGTCCTGCACACGGCTCACGCAGACGGAACGCGCTTCGGCTTGCCTCTTCACTGACACATGGGACTGCACTTGGAGAAACCGACCATGCGCCAAATTCCCCCCGCCCACCGCGCGAAAATCCTCCCCCCCCCCACACACACCCAAAAATTCCCCCCAAATCCGATTCAACCGCCCTTCGGCCAAGTAGCCAATAATATTCCCCAAACCCCCCTCCCCCCTGTCCCCCTCACTCCATTCGCTCTGCCAAAGCCGCCCTCCCCGCCGCGCCGATACGTCGGCGTCGCGGTTCGGCGATCCTCTCGCTTCCACAGTACGCTCTCGTAGACTACCGTCCTCTAGCCGCGCCGCCACCTCTGGCTACGTTCTTATGGAGGCGCACGACGGTCAGCGCCGCCACCGCTGACGACGTTTGTGTGGAGACGCACGGCGGTCAGCTTCTCCCACGGTACGCACATTCTAGACTGAGACCCCATTCATGTTGGTGTAGCGCTGAATGTTAGCTGATAGACGCTGTTAATCTCACTGTTTGCCGAAGTAGTTTACTGTCAATATGCTCTGCTTAAGAAGCTTCCTTGCCCTGTTCTGCACTCAATCTGCTTAGCTGAGATGGCATGCCAAGGCCAATTAGTTGCTAAAATATCCTGCCATATATTTATTGTGATGTAGATTGCCATGGTCTAGTAGCCAATCTGTTAGGTGAAATAGCTCTACACCGTTTTGTACTCGATCTTTGTTGCTGCGATGGCCTTCGATAGTTCGATGGCTGTGTGCTCGGCCTCATTGACTGCTGAAACAGCCTGCCATAATTTGGCACTCAAATCTGTTTGCTGAATTAGCTTTACATATATTTCGTTACTTAGATCTGCTCGTCCAAATATCTTGCCATAGCTTTAGACATCGACCTAGGTATTTTTTTCTGGACTTCATAAAAAAGCATATATGTTTTTCCTGTAATATCTAGTAGAAGAACTTATTTGTATGTCTAACAGATGGACAGGACTTGGATAACTTCTGCTCGAAGATTCTCCGCTGCATATGTCGAGGGGGTTGAAAACTTCATGAACTTTATCAGAGCTGAGTATGGTGGTCCGAAATCAGATGTGCTTTGCCTGTGTAGCAGTTGTATGAATTCAGTTACAAGACCCCAGTCAACTGTGCAAAATCATCTACATTTGTATGGGATGTCGGTCACATATACTAGGTGGGTTCATCATGGTGAAGCTGTGAACATCAATGTTATTGACTACGTGGAAGCAGCAGATCACCATCTTGATCTGGCTGATGCTCAGGTGGAAGAGGGGGAGGAGGTGGTGGTGGCGGAGCCAGTGAGTTTGACCAACATTGAAACAATGCTACGAAATGCTCGTGCATTCCGTGAACTTTCACCTGCAGAAGAAAAATGGTGGGCCCGCATGTTGGAACAATGCAACGTTGCTGTCACCCCAGGAAATAAGCTATCAGTATTCTCAGCTATGGTCACCTTTCTTCAGGTGAAGACATCTGAGCGGATGACCAACAAATAATTCGACGCGATGTTGGCTGCTTTCCGCGAATCTTTCCCAGATGCGTTTGAGCTGCCACACACCTACTGTAAAATGAAGAATTTCCTTCGTGCAGTTGGAATTGGATATGATATGATCCATGTTTGTAAGAATAATTGTGTTCTGTTCCGGAAGGATTATGCCAACTTAAGTGAATGCCCGAAATGCAAATCATCAATATGGAAAGATGGCGTTGCTGTGAAGAGGATTCCTCATAATGTTCTGAGACATTTTCCAATTACACCAAGATTGCAGAGGTTGTTTCATGATGCTGAAACAAGAGAGGATGTACTGTGGCATTCTAGGAACCAGGAGTACAGAGATCAGAATGTAATGAGCCATCCATCTCATGGTAGTGAGTGGAAAAGCTTCAATGATAAACACAAAGAGTTTGCTGCTGACCCGAGAAACATTAGACTTGGCTTAGCTTCAGATGGATTTAACCCATTTGGCCACCAGAGCGCCACATATAGCATGTGGCCAGTGCTTGTTATCCCTTACAACATGCCTCCAAATGTCTACACCAAAGAATCAAACTACATGATGGCCTTGTTCATCCCAGGTCCAAAAAGTCCTGGAAAGGATTTTGATTTGTTCATGGAGCCTCTTGTGGAGGAACTTCAACAGCTATGGAAGGGTGTTCTCACTCGAGACCTATATAGCAGCCCACCAGCTGATTTCTTTCTGCGTGCTGTTATAATTTGGTGCATCCATGATTATCCGTCTTTAGGCACTATGTTAGGGTGAACGACACATGGTTACAATGCATGTGTTCGCTGTGACAGGAATCCGCTGTCATACGCAATACTTAGCAAGATCTGTTACATTGGACACCGTCGTTTCCTTGCCAAGGACAAGCCGCTTCCTAGAAAATACCGAAGACATGTGTTCAATGCAAAGCATGAAAACCGTGATGCGCCAAAGAGGCTCACCACTGATGAGTTGCAAGTGGAATTAGAGAAGGTCAGGCATATTACACCAGGAAACCATCCTGATAATGGTAGCGGGAAAAGGAAGCGTGGCAGGGCAGAAGAGAGATTATTGTTTACCCGCAGGTCCACTTTGTGGGACTTGGAGTATTGGAAAGATTTGGATCTGCGGCATAATCTTGATGTGATGCACATCGAGAAAAATATATGTGACAGCATTATCGGCACACTTCTTAATATTGAAGGCAAGACGAAAGATACCTTAAAATCTAGGATTGATTTGACACACCTGGGTATCAGACAGGATTTGCAGGTGCAAGATGAAGGTAAACCACGGGATATGGCACCAGCTGTGTATGTCTTGGACAAGGTAAAAAGAAAAGAATTCTGTGAGGTCCTGTCACGTGTGAGATTCCCACATGGATTTGCTTCCAAACCTGAAAGGAGAGTCAGTGCAGATGGAAACAAGGTACAAGGGTTGAAAACTCATGACTGCCACGTCCTACTTCAAAGGGTTTTACCTATTATCCTTAGAGGATTGGGACGCCCTGACTTATACAGAGCAGTTGCAGAGTTGGGACAATTCTTCAGGGAACTCTGTAATAGGAATATCAGGAAAGATGCTTTGGGGCGTCTTAGAGACAAGATACCAACTATCCTATGCGACCTTAAGAAGATATATCATCCAGCCTTCTTTGATGTGATGGTGCATTTGGCTGTTCATCTACCTGATGAGGCACTACTTAGAGGTCCAGTACAGTATGGCTGGATGTACCCTATTGAAAGGCAGCTAGGCACTTTCAAGGGCTATGTTAGGAACAGAGCTAGACCCGAGGGTTCCATTGCAGAGGCCTACATTGCTACAGAAGCGTTGACATTCTGCTCAAAATACATTGAAACAACTGATCAGCTTAGCAAAGAGGTGGGTGAAGACAATCTCGGGCTCAATGTTTTCGATTATTCTATTCGAGTTACAGGGAAGAGTCGACAAGAGGACAAACCTAAAGATTTGGACAAAATGGTTTGGTATGTGTTGAATAACTGTCTTGAGATACTACCTTATATCAAGTAAGTGCAGTACTACAGCTTATACATCGTAATCTACCAAACTTGCAGCACATTCTTATATATTTAGATGTTTGATGCGATCACTATGTTGTGCAACATCTACAAAGAGCAGTTCCTGTCGCAAAATCCAAGAAACATTGACAAACTGGTTATGGCAGGATTTGCTAAATGGTTCAAGAACCATGTAAGCTTTTGAAATGCACTGTCAGTTTTTTTATATATTGAGTATATAAGATGATGCTTACACTGCTCCTGATGTACAAGATAACACAGATGTTCCTAATATCTTTGAGAACCATCACGTCAATGACGCCGGCGAAAAGATTGCCTGTCGTGCTGTGGACATACAAGAGTTGATCAAGAAGAAGCCAACATTTGAGGACGTTGAGGACGAAGAAGAAGATGACACCATGGGGAATTACGATTCAGACTGATACACATGGCGAAGATGTTGACGCTGCTGCTGCGGATGATGATTACATTGCTTTTGTCATATTTGCCTGTCAGAAGACGTTTTTTATCTACTGTGTGAAATTGTGTTTGCTATGACAACTGAAACCTGATGAACATGTTGTTTAGTATTTTGCTGTGAGAACATCACTTGTTATGTATGCTGATTTGTGTTTGGTGATTATATGACAACTAAAACATGATGACATTGTTGTTTAGTTGTACTCATATTTGGCTGTGAAACTTGAATTTGATGACATAGTTTGCTGTTGGACTGCAATTTGCTCGACGTCTTCGAATGAGAAAAAAGCTGACCCGACAGGGCCTCTGCTATTTATTTATTTATATGAGCAAAAGGGGATACCCCCTGATTTCTGTTAATAGAAATCATTAGATGTTCAAAACACTACGCCCAGCCTGCTACACAGGTTTCATTCATTACTAGTTTCAGCAAAGTGCTCATGTCGTAGCCACTGAATACATCACGAGTGCTACATACACTGCAAATAAAGAGACAATCATCCTACAGAGCACATCGATTTTGCCCATTATCTTCACAAGCTCTTTCATCTCCTCATTGCTGTCAAGGCCGTTCAGCAGCTGTTGCTTGGCCATGATCAGAGGAACTGCATCTTTAACCTTCTGCTCTGCATCTTCCTCTTCTGCCGTTCCTTCAGTTACTTGTCCAACACCCCAACCTGCTGGTATTGGGGTTCCTCGGCTAACCAAATAATCAGTGTAGTTGCATTCCCCCACATCAGCAACTTCCCAGAAATACAAATCACATGAATCTTCCCTTTTCTGCATGAATCAAATTGGTAGATCATCAACCAAACTATTAAAAAAATTAGCAACTGAAAGCAGCAGAACAACACTTAAACATATTATTACCCCATGATTCGGGCATTTGTAGAAGACTCGGCCAGGGTTGCGGACTGTGGTTGAGACGCGACGGATGACTCTGCGTGATTTGCAGCAGTGGCACCACACCAACGGCAGCGGGTTGCGATGAGCAATCGGCTGCGGTGCGCATGCCGGCGAGGGTGTGATGAGACCCACAGGCGATGGTACGGGTTGCGACTTGGCGCATATCTGGTTGTTGCCTGCAGAAGAGCAGGTGGACGAGCAGCCAGCGGACATGGTTGCTGCGGCCAGAGCTTCTAATGCTAGGCAGAGTAAGTAGAGAAGAGGAGAAGCGAACGTTGGATATGTCAGTTTCATTACTTGCAGAGTATCATAGCACCATATATAGTCATAGTCTAGGTTTGGATTTGAACCAGCTACAGGAGCACGTCTTTCTTTTTTCTAAAACTCGGCAATGTCTCTTTACTGGTACACTAGCTTGTTCTGTACGCCTTCCCAAGTCTTTGATTTTCTTTCCCTTTTTTTGCGAGGACCTGACAGCTGGGACCCACCGGAAGGGCCTCTGTATTTAGCGAAAAAACGTTCCCCCCGCTGACATGTCGGACCCACCAGCTATATCTTCACACGCAAGGAAGTGCCTCCTTATTACGCACAAAAAATGAATACCCCCCTGCTAGCTGGGACCCACCATAGTGGGAGGATGACTTGTGGGCCAACAAAGTTGACGGGGATGGAGGGCTTTATCAACTTAGTCAATATGAACGATTCTAGCTCCAGTGACCGTACGATGTCCATCCAATGGGCGTAGTGCTTCTTCAACCTCTGGTCTTCTTGCTCCAGCCGCCCAAAGCAGCGCCGGTCGTGCCGCATTCTCCTGCCTCCCGTGGCCGGCTGTGCTGCCGCGGAGGCCTCACCGCCCCCTACTATTCCCACCGCTGGCCAGGCCCTGCGGCGACGACAGCCTCACACCGCAGCCGAACCAGTGAACCCTCGTACTCCTCTCCGCGCGGGCTTCCACTCCCGCGTCTTCCCCGGCTCCGCGTCGTCCCCTTCCTAGGCCTCGCCATCGTCCACCGCCGTGGTGCTCTCCGCGCGGCGTGGTCAACGTGGTCAAGGAACGACTTCCATCGGAAGAGTACTATACGTGGAGAGGCTGACAGTTGGGTCCACGGCCACAGCCCAGTTTTTTGTGATTTGCCAAGTAAGTCGCTTTGTCAGGCCTGTTGGGCTGCAAATCTTTCAAGACGAGGAGAGCTTTCATTCGGCTGGCCGAGAAAATGGCCCATCAGTAATGAGAAATGGGCTGTACATTTTTAAAACACATCAAACCGGCAATTAGTTTCAAATATCTTTTTTTCATTTCAAGATTTTAAATTACATTAATTTTTATGCGTGGAGAATTTGTTGGATTTTATATTGATATACATGTATTTTTAAAATCAGTTTGAATGTGAGTCGAAATTTCGGGATTAAAAACAGTTCAGACCGCACCGAAATATGCAAAAATTCGTAAAATTTTAACCGTGGCCACAATTTGGGCTGTAATGCTAACAAAAAGAATATGGGCTCCAAAAAACCTTAAGAATTAGCAAATGGGCTGAAAATTATTAGAAATAATGGCAGATGGGTTGTATGCTATTTTCCACAGATTTGAGGCTTTCCTAAAAAAAGGTTGACGCACAAGCAGTGACTGTTGGATATCCATCCAACGGCCGTCATGCTTCTTCAATCTCTGCTCTTCCTGCTCAAGCCGCTCAAACAGGCGCCGGCGGGACTGCCTGCTCCCTCCTCCACACGGCCGGCTCTACTGCCGCGCAGGCCTCACCGCCCCACCGTACTCCCATCGCTGGCCTAGCCATCTCTCTACTCACCCACACCTGTTGTTATTCTCCGGTGACGGCAGACGAACCAGTAAACCCTCGTACAGTCGTACTCCCCTCCGCGTGGGAAACAACTGCCGAGTCTTCCCTGCCTCTGTGTCGTTCCCTTCCTAGGCCTCGCCGTCGTCCACCACCCTGGTGCTCTCGGCGCGGCCTGGTCAATGTGGTCAACGACTGACATGCATCTGAAGTGGACTGTACGTGGAGAGGCCGGCAGCTGGGTCCACGGCCGCACGCAAGGAAATGCCTCCTTATTACGCACAAAATAATGATTCCTCCACCTGACATCAGGGACCCACCGAAAGGGCCTCTGTATTTCACGAAAAAAACGTTACGGCCGCTGACAGCTCGGACCCACCAGCTATATCTTCGCATGCAAGGAAGTGCCTCCTTATTACGCACAAAAAAATGAATACTCCCCATGTTAGCTAGGACCCAGTATAGTGGCAGGCTGACTTGTGGGCTTACTAAGTTGACGGGGATGGAGGGCTTTGTCAACTTAGTCAATAATGCACGATTCTAGCTCCAATGACCGTACGATGTCCATCCAACGGTCGTAGTGCTTCTTCAACCTCTGGTCTTCTTGCTCCAGCCGCCCAAACCAGCGCCGGTCGTGCCTCGTGCTCCTGCCTCCCGTGGCCGGCTGCGATGCGGCGGAGGCCTCACCGCCCCCTACTACTCCCACCGCTGGCCAGGCCATCCCTCTACTCACCCACACCCCCTGTTACTCTGTGGCGACGGCAGCCTCACACCGCAGCGAACCAGTGCCCTCGTACTCCTCTAAGCGCGGGCATCCACTGCCGCGTCTTCCCTGGCTCCGCTTCGTCCCCTTCCTAGGCCTCGCCGTCGTCCACCGCCTTGGTGCGCTCGGCGCGGCGTGGTCAACATGGTCAAGGAACGGCTTCCATCGGACGTGGACTGTACGTGGAGAGGCTGACAGCTCGGTCCACGGCCGCATCAAGGAAGTGCCTCCTTATTACGTGCAAAATAATTATTCCTCCACCTGATAGCAGGGACCCACCGGACGGGCCACCAGTATTTTGCGAAAAAAGTCATTTCCCCCTGACTGCTGGGACCCACCGGACGGGCCATCGTATTTCGTGAAAAAAATGTTCCCCCCGCTGTCAGCTCGGACCCACCGGAAGTGCCTCCTTATTACGCACAAAAAAATGAATACTCACCCAGCTAGCTAGGACCCACCTTGGTGGGAGGCTGACTTGTGGGCCTACTAAGTTGACGGGGACGAAGGGCTTTGTCAACTTAGTCAATATGAACGATTCTAGCTCCATTGACCGTACGATGTCCATCCAACGGCCGTAGTGCTTCTTCAACCTCTGGTCTTCTTGCTCCAGCCGCCCAAAGCAGCGCCGGTCGTGCCGCATGCTCCTGCCTCCCGTGGCCGGCTGTGCTGCCGCGGAGGCCTCACCGCCCCTACTATTCCCACCGCTGGCCAGGCCCTGCGGCGACGGCAGCCTCACACCCCAGCCGAACCAGTGAACCCTCGAACTCCTCTCCCGCGCGCGGGCTTCCACTGCCGTGTCTTCCCTGGCTCCCCGTCGTCCCCTTCCTAGGCCTCGCCGTCATCCACCGCCCTGGTGCTCTCGGCGCGGCGTGGTCAACATGGTCAAGGAACGACTTCCATCGGATGTGGACTGTACGTGGAGAGACTGACAGCTGGGTCCACGGCGGCAGCAAGGAAGTGCCTCCTTATTACGTGGAAAATAATGATTCCTCCACCTGACAGCAGGGACCGATCGGACGGGCCACCGTATTTCGCGAAAAAAACGTTTCCCCCTTGACTGCTGGGACCCACCAGCTACACCTTCGCACGCAAGGAAGTGCCTGACAGTCGGGACCCACCTGGTCGAAGCGTACGTAGCGTTGTCATTCTAGTCGCGAACGTGTACGTACATATATACTGGTGGATGTAGAGGCGCGCATGTGTCCTAGTAGAGGCGCGCATGTAGCATGTACATGTACTACAGCGGCCAGGGTGCAAGAAAGAAAATACGGCCACGTATGTGTACATACGGGCGGGGTCTCGAACGCCTACTTGTGCATAAGTACGGCGAGGGCTCGTGTACATGGCTGGGTCGGAACGGAGAAACAGCATCGTCGTCGTGTTCATGGGGAGGCAACGGAATGCGTCGTGTTCATCAGGAGGCAACGCGGCTGGGTCGGAACGGAATGCGTGGCCGTGTTCATCGGGAGGGCTTGGACGGAAGAGGCGATGGAAACGAGGCCTGCCGTACCGCACAACAAAAGAAACGGACCTCCTACGGTTGAAACGGGGGTCCTGTTGATCGGGAGGGGTGTGGCGTACCGCAAAATGGAGGAAACGGACCTCCTACGGTCGAAACGGGGGGTCCTGTTGATCGGGAGGGGTGTGGCGTACCGCAAAACGGAGGAAACGGACCTCCTACGGTCGAAACGGGGGTCCTGTTGATCGGGAGGGGTGTGGCGTACCGCAAAACGGAGGAAACGGACTTGTGTTGGAGCGCTACGGTCAAAACGGGGGTCCTGTTCATCGGTAGGGGTGTGGAGTACCGCAAAACGGGACTCCACGGGATACTGTTCATCTCCACCGTCAACCCCCCAGCCTCCACGAGCTACTGTTCATCCACCGTCGACCTCCTCCAGCCTCCACAGGCTCCTGTTCATCCAACCTCCACCGCGCGCTACTCCACCGGCTACTGTTCAACCACCCCTCCACCTTCTACTGTTCATCCAGCCCTCCACACCACGGGGTCCTGTTCAACCACCCCTCCACGGGAACCCCTCCACCGTCTACTGTTCATCCTGCCCTCCACACCACGGGGTCCTGTTCATCCACCCCTCCACGGGCACCCCTCCACCGTCTACTGTTCATCCAGCCCTCCACCACACCACGGGGTCCTGTTCATCCAGAGGCAACGCCACCGCTCACTGTTCATCCAACCCCCCCCCCCCCCCCCCGCAACACTCACTGTTCATCCCATCGATCGGCTTCAGTTAGCAGCAGTAGCCAAGGAATCGCTCGATCGGGTTCAGTTAACAGCCATCGATCGATCGCTCGGGTTCAGTAACGCGTAGCCTGCAGTGCAATCGCTCGGGTTCAGTTAGAGCCCAACGCCTCGCTCGGGTTCAGTTAGAGCCAACGCCTCACACACACGCGCGTACATGTATGAGAGAAACGCGCATCGCTCGGCCCCCGACCTCCCACCGTAACCGGGAACTCCCCGAAATTTTCCTCCCCCTCGCTTCTACCACGGTTTTTTCCATCATGGACGGCCCAAAGAATGTCATGCAGCTGCGTCTTCCGCCCGCCCAGGTTGAAAAGCCCATTTTCTATCATGATTTTTTGTCATAGAAGTAGGAGCCCACCACATCTATGATGATACCGGGTTTTGTCACAATTATCGTCATAGAAGTGTCATATGTATGACAGAAAAAAATTCGTTTGGCCCAAAATGTCACGGATGTGTCTTTTTTTTGTAGTGGTAGACCGCCCTAGCTGAATTGGGCTCTCAATTAACGGATGCAAAGACCTGGCTGGCGAATCAAGAGGAAGAGATAAAGACCGCTAACTCCAAACTCCAATTGAGTCTCTCTGAAACTGAAAAATTGAAGACCAGTTTAACTGAAAATAAGAAATCCTGGGCCGATGAGAAGACCTTGCTGGTACAACGTGCCGAGGCAGCAGAGGCGGCTCTTGAGGAGGTTACCACGGAGCTCACCAGCTTAAAAAACCGTGTGTCTCAAATGGTCTCCGCCATCTTTGGTGAGTCATTTGCATTAGGCACTTATACTCTATTTTTACCAGGAATAGAAACCACCTGCTTAACCTTTGTGAAAATAATCACAGGTCCACGGAGTAACAATTTGAGTCAAAACAGTGTGATAAAACTGAAGGCGGTTTATACCTTGGTGGAGCAACTATACACTGGGGCTCAACGGGCTCTTGCTACTATCTCCCCTGCTAACCAAGGACCCAACCGTTTGAGTGATGTTTTGAAGAAGTTATCGATCTTACCCGCCAGATTTCAAGAGGTCAAATGATCATGTGCCAGAGCCAGAGCCCTGACTGCCCTAAGCCGCTCCAAAGCCTGGGTGCCAGATTTAGACTCGGTGGACGTGGCTAAAGGGTACCCTACCTTGAAGGAAGATTGGACTCCGTTTGAGCAAGATGACTTTATTGCCTGTGTGAGGGGAGTTCGTCCACAGGCTACCACTCTTGGTGAGGAGACCAACATCAACAAATATCAGCCGGGTTTTGATATGGAGAATAAGAAGATGGCGACTCCCTCTTATAAAGTGACAGACCTTATCCCGCCGGTTCGCCAACACACTTTTGCCCCGGAAGTTGACCCAGCCGGCCTGATTGATGATGAAGCGGAGTTCATTGCTCTGAACGGCTTTGACTGGTCCAATCCCAGCTTCCAACCAGTGGAGGGAGGTGAACCGGCGAGGGAGGAGTCATAACCATCTGAATAATCTTGTCTTTAGCTTAAGATCGGTTTAAGAGAAAAAACAACCTAACCTTTTGGGCTCTCAAAGCCTTGTAATAGGTTAGTTTGAAATCTGCATGTTTTGCCTATGCCATCGTGCATAATATGTTGCATATGACTCTTCGCCCATGATGCCAATATATATGCATTATATCCGTGATTACAACTGTAATGTTTTAACTCTGTTTCTGTAAAAGATGAAAAAACTGTCCTGGCGGTTTAGCACCGGACGGGTCAAAACACCCGATATATGACTATGAAATTATCATAGTGGAAGAAACAGAACCAGATGTAAGATAAACAAGGCTGAAAAAACCTTTGATTAATGAAAAACACAGAGAAGTCTGTTCATGAATGACACTGTCATACCTGTGTTCTTTGAATCTGGACTATCGGTTTACATGACCCGGGTGATGAGGTTGATAACCCAATCTTTTTTAGAAGTCAATACTTCCATATGTCTAATGACTGTTATGCCTTGGCGACTCATTGTCAAATAACCGAGCCGGTTTAATTTTAAACCATACTGACAGTTAGATTTGAGACGCTAAAAACAGTAAGACAAAACACTAGGCTTCAGACAATGTAAATCAAACATTTAAATAAAAACTGGAGGCTTCTGATTCGAATACGATGAGTAAACTGGGCCAAAGGGGTTAAGCTAAGATTCGAATACGACCATATAGCCCCCAGTGGCTTTGGCGTTGCGCCGATCAAGAGGGTACTGACAGCTATGTTCTCTTTGGTTCGAATACGACCTATGTTTGAACAGGAAGCCCCCAAATGACCTCGAGAGGTTTTTAACGACCCTGATTCGAATACGATCCAAGTCGGACCCAAAAGGGGTGAAGCTATGATTCGGATACGATCAGGAAGCCCCCTAGTGAGTTTGGCTTTGCGCCGATCAAGAGGGTTACGACAGTTATGTTCTCTTTGGTTTGAATACGACCTATGTTTGAACAAGAAGCCCCCAAATGGCCATGAGGTTTACGGCTAGATTCGAATACGATCATGAGCTGTACCAAAAGGGTTAAGCTAGATTCGGATACGATCAGCCCCCTAATGGTCGTTTTAAATAATGAGAATAATAAAGATATATGATCATTGAAGGGGAAAAGGACAGAGGTCCTGCTTTATTACTTATCATAATGTATACAACGTCAAAGTATGTACATGATGAGAGTCGGTGGCTTAAGTATAGTATGGCCGAAGCTGAGCAATGTTCCACGGCCGGCGAGTCTCCTCCTCCGACTTACGTGAGTCTTTGTGCTCTCGAACGTCAATGAGGTAATATGACCCGTTGTTTAAGTTCTTGCAGACCACTGATACGTCTCCAATGTATCTATAATTTTTGATTGCTCCATGCTATATTATCTACTGTTTTGGACATTATTGGGCTTTATTATCCACTTTTATATTATTTTTGGGACTAACCTACTAACCGGAGGCCCAGCCCAGAATTGTTGTTTTTTGCCTATTTCAGTGTTTCGAAGAAAAGGAATATCAAACGGAGTCCAAACGGAATGAAACCTTCGGGAATGTGATTTTCTCACCGAATATGATCCAGGAGACTTGGACCCTATGTCAAGACACAAAAGAGGAGGCCACGAGGTAGGGGGCACGCCTACCCCCCAGGCGTGCCCTCCACCCTCGTGGGCCCCCTGTTGCTCCACCGATGTACTCCTTCCTCCTATATATACCTACATACCCCCAAACATCAGATACGGAGCCAAAACCCTAATTCCACCGCCACAACTTTCTGTATCCACGAGATCCCATCTTGGGGCCTGTTCCGGAGCTCCGCCGGAGGGGGCATCGATCACAGAGGGCTTCTACATCATCACCATAGCCCCTCTGATGAAGTGTGAGTAGTTCACCTCAGACCTACGGGTCCATAGTTATTAGCTAGATGGCTTCTTCTCTCTTTTTGGATCTCAATACAATGTTCTCCCCCTCTCTTGTGGAGATCTATTCGATGTAATCTTATTTTTGCGGTGTGTTTATTGAGACCAATGAATTGTGGGTTTATGATCAAGTCTATTGTCAGGACCCCGATTCCAAGCCACATCGATCTAGCCGGTAACACCTCATATCACTTTGCGGCCTCATGCACGGTATCCCACGGGTGTCGCCTTACCATGGCCCAGGACCGTTTGCACCTTTTGGCTCACGTATATGATAATGTCGCTAGCATCCATATGACAGAGAACCCGGGCCGAGATGGCTAGTAGTGAACCCAAAGCGGCACAGACCTATGGAGACAGGCATACACGAACCACATCGAGCATATCGGTCATCAGCGAGTGATTCCGGGCTGTAGCAGTGGGCTAACAGGACTCCGGGGAACCCGGGCTGTAGCAGGCTAGGCAGGACTCCGGATATCACAGCGTGACATTTCCCCGAAGGGACAGACATAGGAACGAAGTGAAACACATGCCGACCAGTCAAGTGTCCTGAGCAGTAGTGTTGGGCTAGCAGGACTCCGGTGAACCGGGCTGTAGCGGACTACTATGGCTCATGGAAGCACTAGACTACATTTCCCCATAAGAGAGGCTGTCAAGGATAAACAACTAGATTGTCGGATCCCACACATACCAAGCATTTCAATCATACACACAATATGCTCGATATGTGTAAATACAACATGGCATCACAACATAACTCTACAACTCAAGTATTTATTTATTAGGCTCCGAGGAGCGAGATATTACAAATATGGGTCTCATGACCCAGCAGTCATAGCATACAATGCAAAGCACATGCGGAAGCTTAACATGTCTGAGTACAGACATCTACAAATGGAAAAGGCTAAGAAGCCTGACTATCTACCAGATCCTGCCGAGGGCACAAGATCGTAGCTGAGGTATCAAGCTAAACGTCGAAGTCCACGCGGAACTACTAGCAAGACTGAAATCTCTCTGCAAAACATAAGTTAAGCAAACGTGAGTACAAAGGTACTCAGCAAGACTTACATCAGTACTAAACTACATCTGCATCGGTATCAACAAGGGGGGTGGTGGAGTTTAACTGCAGCAAGCCAGCTTTGACTCAGTGGCTAACCTGAACTACGATTGCAAGCAACTCTTTTGAGGTGGCGCACACGAGTCCACATATTCACCATTCAATACACCACTATGGATCCGCTCCCGTCTCCCTACAAGAAGGCCATCCATAGCACTCACACTTATCTTGCGAGTTTTAGAGTATCCACTTTCACTTGTCTATGAACTATGCAAGGGGTCCAAGTTTCCATATCCGAGGAATCTGGCTATTCGAATAGATAATGATAACCCTGCAGGGGTGTACTTCTTCACACACGCTCCCACCACTTACCGTCGTTTACACGACATGTACTCGGCAACCTTCAAGCGGAAGCCCAACGAGGGTGTCGGCCACGGCCTACCTAAACACTTAAGTCTCTAGTCCAGGTTTATCGCCTATCCAGGTTCCATCCGCAGGGAGTCCGGCCGAGGTTTCCACATACGGCCCCGAACGATGTGAACAGGGTTCCCGAAACACCAAACGGGCGCCCGGTACACCATGGCACGGTGTATCTACCGCAACATAGCCCACCCCTAGGGTCAGCGCTACGCACGGCCGCCAACACATAACCTACAAACACCAGAAACTAGTTGCAACTCCTGGATAGAGTACTAGGGTGATTAAGAAGCCGAGAGGGTCAATTAAGGATCCCAATGAGTGGTAGTAGCTGTTCATGGATCACAGACACAGAACTCAGTTCCTGAGGACGGTTTCAATGAGACAACCCACCATGTACTCCTACATGGCCTCTCACCGCTACCTTTACCAAATCGTGTTCACACACTTAGCTCACACACAGTAGGGCATGTTCACACAACTCCGATTCATCCCCGATGAATCAGACCTGACTCAACTCTAAGCAGTAGCAGGCATGACAAACAAGCATGAATGAGTAGGCACATCAGGGCTCAAACAACTCCTACTCATGCTAGTGGGTTTCATCTATTTACTGTGGCAATGACAGGTCATGCAGAGGATAAGGGGTTCAAATACCGCAACAAGTAGCAGATGATCGTTGTCGTCCTAATGCAGTAAAAGAGAGCGGGAGTGAGAGAGTGGGTTTGTATCAGAATGAACAAGGGGGTTTTGCTTGCCTAGCACTTCTGAAGATAACATTGGGTCTTCATCAGTGTCAACGATCACAGCGTCGGTACCACGTCTATCGAGAGGGGACAAATACCGGCAAACAAGGAAGAACACAATCAATGTGATGCAACAATATGATGCATGATCATGACATGGCAATATGCTGTTGGTTGGCCTAATGCAACTAGCAACAAGTTAAATGGAGTTGGTTTGAACACTAGGTTCAAATTCAAACTCCACATGTGGTTATTTAAATAACATTCATTTGATTTGTCCTAAATAGTGGCCTTAAGTTGTTCTAACATGCATGAAAATGGTACAGATGGATTCCTTGAATTTTTCTGATAATTTTTCATATATAATTTATTTCATTTGGAGTTACGGTTGATTTTCTATGATTTTTAGAACTTTTGGACATTTTCTTAAATGAATAAATCATTTAAGATTTATTTAGATTCCAGAAAAAGGATTACTGCGTCAGCCTGACGTCATGATGATGTCACCAAGTCAACAGGGCTGGTCCGGGTCAAACCTGACCAGTGGGGCCCACTGGTCAGTGACCCAGGGCTAGTTTCTGTGGCTGACATGTGGGACCAGGTCAACGATGACGTGGCCAGGTCAAACTGACTGGTGGGGCCACGGTCATTAGCTTAAATTAAATAGGGTATAACCCTATGGTTAACTAACGGGTGGGGCCCGTCTGTCAGCATCTGTTAGGGAGGGATTAGTGGTGATTAGTCTTAATTAAGCGACCACGTTAGCGGTCGACGCCGGCGACCAAAAGCACGGCGGTGGCTCGCCGGAGATGCTCGGGACGGAGCTACAGAGCATCGTTTCGCTCGTGGTTTGTGGCTACGGCGAGCTGGGAGACTCGCGCATCCAGCGGTGGCAACACCTCGCGCCGGGGTTGACTAAATCGACGGCGGCGGCAACTTTTGCGGCGGACGGAGTTCGGGAACAAGCGGGCACGAGGCTGCGATGCACTAGGCGGCCGGCTAGCGGCTGCGTTGGCCTCCTGGGGGCTTTCTGAGCACGGTGAGGCACTCCGTTGTGAGCGTGCGCAGCTATGGCCACGGCTACGCCATGGCCGGCGGCGAGAATCTTTCGGCCGCGATGAGAAATGGAGCTAGGGGACGGGAACGGAGGGGGCAAGCATAGGAGAAGCAGCAGGGGCTCACAGGGGATCGATGGGTAGGCTCAGCGGCTCGGGGGAGGTCCTGACGATGGAGAATCGAGGACGGCGACCGTCGGAGTCCGAGGAAGAAGACGGAGCTGATGGCGGCGTTGTAGGGGCTCCCGCGAGGCGTGGCTCGGTGAGGAGGAAGAGGGGGTCGAGGCGGAGCCTCTGAGTGCGTCGGTGAGGCGTGGGGTGGCCGGTGGCCACGGCGGTGCGCGTCGGCGGCGACGGCTACGCTCGGCGATTGCGAGTAAGAGAAACGGAGGTGGGGGATGAGCGAGGGAGAGTGCGAGGGGTTCCAGGGGCGTGCGTGGCGGCGTTGGGGATGTCCAGGGCGACGAGGGGGCAGCCAGGCAGGCAGCTGCCGGCGTGGCACGCCGCTGCGCCGTGGCTGTCTTCTCCTCTGCCTTCTGGCAGGAGGAAGAAGACGCCCCTGCCCTCGGTGGGCTGGGCCAGTTGGCTGGGCTGCCAGCTGGGCCGGCCAGGTGGGCTGCAGGTGAGATTACTCTCTCTCTCTCTCTTAATTCTGTTTCTGTTTTCTATTTATGTTATTTTGTTTTGATTTAGTTAAAATACTAAATCATTTTATAAAATCCTAAAAATAAATATGTGACTAGAATTAAAATATCCCAAACCACATAAAATGTTCCAGGATTATTGGACATATATTAATTATATAAAGAATATATATCCAATGCAAATAGTTATTTAATTAATTCAAAGGCCCAAAATAAATATCTCTGAGATTCCAAAAATATTGTTTTAAGTTTTACCTCTTGCCAATATTTTTAGAGACTAAGAGGAACATTTTCTTGGACTTCTTTGAAAAGATTTTAATGTTGATTATTTTTGAAGTGATTTATGAGGGTTTCAACTAACCTCAATTCAACTTTCAGAATTTAGACATGATGCATGATGCTCACTCGGGTAAATAGCTACAAGCAAATTCTAGGGCTGTGACATCTATCTATGAACAATATTTGAATCTTCTCTGAATTCTTTTATGTATGATTGGTTATCTTTGCAAGTCTCTTCGAATTATCAGTTTGGTTTGGCCTACTAGATTGATCTTTCTTGCAATGGGAGAAGTGCTTAGCTTTGGGTTCAATCTTGCAGTGTCCTTTCCCAGTGACAGTAGGGGCAGCAAGGCACGTATTGTATTGTTGCCATCGAGGATAACAAGATGGGGTTTTCATCATATTGGATGAGTTTATCCCTCTACATCATGTCATCTTGCTTAAGGCGTTACTCTGTTTTCATTAACTTAATACTCTAGATGCATGCTGGATAGCGGTCGATGAGTGGAGTAATAGTAGTAGATGCAGGCAGGAGTCGGTCTACTTGTCTCGGACGTGATGCCTATATACATGATCATACCTAGATATTCTCATAACTATGCTCAATTCTGTCAATTGCTCAACAGTAATTCATTCACCCACCATAGAATACTTATGCTCTTGAGAGAAGCCACTAGTGAAACCTATGGCCCCCGGGTCTATCTTCATCATATTAATCTTCCAATACTTAGTAATTTCCTTTGCTTTTTACTTTGCCTTTATTTTACTTTGCATCTTTATCATAAAAATACCAAAAATATTATCTTATCATATCTATCAGATCTCACTCTCGTAAGTGGCCGTGTAGGGATTGACAACCCCTTATCGCGTTGGTTGCGAGGATTTATTTGTTTTGTGCAGGTACGAGGGACTCGCGCATAGCCTCCTACTGGATTGATACCTTGGTTCTCAAAAACTGAGGGAAATACTTACGATACTTTGTTGCATCATCCCTTCCTCTTCGGGGAAAACCAACGTAGTGCTCAAGAGGAAGCAAGAAGGATTTCTGGCGCCATTGCCGGGGAGTCTACGCAAAAGTCAATATACCAAGTACCCATCACAATCCCTATCTCCCACATTACATTATTTGCCATTTGCCTCTCGTTTTCCTCTCCCCCACTTCACCCTTGTTGTTTTATTCGCCCTCTCTCTCTATCCTCCCTCTCTTTCTCTATTTGCCTCTTTTTGCCCGCTTGCTTTTTGTTTGCTTTTGTGTTAGTTTGCTTGCTTGTCATGATGGCTCAAGATAATACTAAATTGTGTGACTTTACCAATACCAACAAAAATTATTTTATTAGCACTCCGATTGCTCCTCTTCCCGATGCTGAATCTTGTGAAATTAATACTATTTTGCTGAATCTTGTCATGAAAGATCCATTTTCCGGCCTTCCTAGTGAAGATGTCGCTACCCATCTAAATAGCTTCGTTGATTTGTGTGATATGCAAAAGAAGAAAGATGTGGATAACGATATTGTTAAATTGAAGTTATTTCCTTTTTCGCTTAGAGATCGTGCTAAAGCTTGGTTTTCGTCTTTGCCTAAGAATAGGATTGATTCATGGAATAAGTGCAAAGATGCTTTTATCTCTAAGTATTTTCCTCCCGCTAAGATCATCTCCCTTAGAAACGATATTATGAATTTTAAGCAACTTGATCATGAACATGTTGCACAAGCTTGGGAGAGGATGAAATTAATGATACGTAATTGCCCTACTCATGGTTTGAATTTGTGGATGATTATACACATTTTTTATGCTGGATTGAATTTTGCTTCTAGAAATCTTTTAGATTCAGCCGCGGGAGGCACTTTTATGGAAATCACTTTAGGAGAAGCTACTAAACTCCTAGATAATATTATGGTTAATTATTCTCAATGGCATACTGAAAGATCTACTAATAAAAAGGTGCATGCGATAGAAGAAATTAATGTCTTGAGTGGAAAGATGGATGAACTTATGAAATTATTTGCTAGTAATAGTGTTTCTTCTGATCCTAATGATATGCCCTTGTCTACTTTGATTGAGAATAATAATAAATCTATGGATGTGAATTTTGTTGGTAGGAACAATTTTGGTAACAACGCGTATAGAGGAAATTTTAATCCTAGGCCTTATCCTAGTAACCCCTCTAATAATTATGGTAATTTCTACAACAATTATTATAGAAATTATAATAAGATGCCCTCTGATTTTGAATCTAATATTAAAGAATTTATTACTTTGCAAAAGAATTTTAATGCTTTGATTGAAGAAAAATTGCTTAAGATTGATGAGTTGGCTAGGAACGTTGATAGAATTTCTCTTGATGTTGATTCTTTGAAACTTAGATCTATTCCACCTAAGCATGATATCAATGAGTCTCTCAAAGCCATGAGAATTTCCATTGATGAGTACAAAGAAATAACCGCTAGGATGCGTGCTAAAAAAGATGTCTTTATAAGAGCGTGTTCCTCTAGTTCCTATGAAAATAAAGATGAAGATCTAAAAGTTATTGATGTGTCCCCTATTAAATATTTATTTTGCAATATGAATCTTAATAATGATGGGACTGAATATGATCCACCTTTAGCTAGAAGGCGTTCCAAGAATTCGGAGTTTTTAGATCTTGATGCTAAAATTGATGAAAGTGGGATCGAAGAAATTAAAACCCTAGATGTTGCTAAACCCACTATTTTGGATTTCAAGGAATTTAATTATGAAAATTGCTCTTTGATTGATTGTATTTCCTTGCTGCAATCCGTGCTAAATTCTCCTCATGCTTATAGTCAAAATAAAGCGTTCACTAAACATATCGTTGATGCCTTGATGCAATCTTATGAAGAAAAACTCGAATTGGAAGTTTCTATCCCTAGAAAAGTTTATGATGAGTGGGAACCAACTATTAAAATTAAGGGACAATTCCATTTCTGCCCCTAACTGGAACCCACTACTCAAATTTGCCCCTAATTTCAATGTGTGCTCAAATTTGCCCCTCTGCCGTTAGTTGCCCTTATAGAAATGCCCTTATGCGCCGTTACCGTCCGGTCAAACAACTTTGACCATCTCAAAAAAATAGTAAAAAATCAAAAAAAAAAAAATTTGTGGGATTGAAGCTACTCATGTGCGCAAGGTGCGTGCAAATTTTCATGCTATTTAGACATATCAGGAGCTTGTGGCAAAGAAAAACAATAAATCTGTACATCTTTGAATAGTAAATTCAAAAAAATAGCAAGAAAATTCAAAAACATATGAAATTTTTTGGCACCCAAGATGCTCGAGTGCACAAGGCGTGTGCAAAATTTTGTTATCAAATGACATGCGAGGAGCTCTCGCAAAAAAAACCAAAATAGTGTATTTTTTACAAGTTTTTTCAGAGACAAATTTTGTTTTTTTTTCTCCAAGAGCTCCTACAATGTCCAAACACAACAAAATTTTGCACACACCTTCCACACCTAAGCATCTTCGATGCCAAAAGAATTCATATTTTTTTGAATTTTTTTGCTATTTTTTTGAATTTACGGTTCACACGCATACATATTTACTGTTTTTCCTTCGCCACGAGCTCCTAGAATGTCCAAACAACATGAAAATTTGCACGCACCTTGCGAACCTGAGTACCTTCGATCCCACAAAATTTCAGATTTTTTGAATTTTTTGCTATTTTTTCGAGATGGTCAAAGCTGTTTGACCAGACGTTAACGGCGCGGAAGGGCATTTCTATAAGGGCAACTAAGGGCAGAGGGGAAAATTTGAGCACACATTGAAATTAGGGGCAAATTTGAGTAGTGGGTTCCAGTTAGGGGCAGAAATGGAATTGTCCCTAAAATTAAAATTAAAGATCATGAATGCTATGCTTTGTGTGATTTGGGTGCTAGTGTTTCCACGATTCCAAAGACTTTGTGTGATTTGTTAGGTTTCCGTGATTTTGATGATTGCTCTCTAAACTTGCACCTCGCGGATTCCACTATTAAGAAACATATGGAAAGAATTAATGATGTTCTTGTTGTTGCAAATAGGAATTATGTGCCCGTAGATTTTATTGTTCTTGACATAGATTGCAATCCTTCATGTCCTATTATTCTTGGTAGACCTTTCCTTAGAACGATTGGTGCAATTATTGATATGAAGGAAGGAAATATTGGATTCCAATTTCTGTTAAGGAAAGGCATGGAATACTTTCCTAGAAAGAAAATTAAATTACCTTATGAATCTATTATGAGAGCCACTTACGGATTGCCAACCAAAGATGACAATACCTAGATCTATCCTTACTTTTTATGCCTAACTAGGGGCGTTAAATGATAGCGCTTGTTGGGAGGCAACCCAATTTTATTCCTTGATTTTTGCTCCTGTTTAGTAATAAATAATTTATCTAGCCTCTATTTTGGTTGTGTTTTTTTTGTTTAATTAGTGTTTGTGCCAAGTAGAACCGTTGGGAAGACTTGGGGAAAGTCTTGTTGAACTTGCTGTAAAAAACAGAAATTTTAGCACTCACGGGAACTGCTGTCATTTTTATTTGGAAAGTGTTATTTAATTAATTCATTTTGAAGATGGTTAATAGATAAATTCCTCACGTTCAGCAATTTATTTTAGAATTTTTGGGGTTCCATATCTTGCGCTAGCTACAGATTACTACAGACTGTTCTGTTTTTGACAGATCTGTTTTTCGTGTGTTGTTTGCTTATTTTGATGAATCTATGGCTAGTAAAATAGTTTATAAACCATAGAGAAGTTGGAATACAGTAGGTATAACACCCATATAAATAAAGAATGAGTTCATTACAGTACCTTGATGTGGTCTTTTGTTTTCCTTCGCTAATGGAGCTCGCGAGATTTTCTACTTTAAGTTTTGTGTTGTGAAGTTTTCAAGTTTTGGGTAAAGATTTGATGGATTATGGAACAAGGAGTGGCAAGAGCCTAAGCTTGGGGATGCCCATGGCACTACCAAGATAATCTAAGGACACCTAAAAGCCAAAGCTTGGGGATGCCCTGGAAGGCATCCCCTCTTTTCGTCTACTTCTATTGGTAACTTTACTTGGAGCTATATTTTTATTCACCACATGATATGTGTTTTGCTTGGAGCGTCTTGTATTATTTCAGTCTTTATTTGTTAGTTTACCACAATCATCCTTGCTGTACACACATTTTGAGAGATCCATACATGATTTGGAATTTTTTAGAATACTCTATGTGCTTCGCTTATATCTTTTGAGTTATATAGTTTTGCTCTAGTGCTTCACTTATATCTTTTAGAGCACGGTGGTGGATTTGTTTTATAGAAACTATTGATCTCTCATGCTTCACTTAGATTATTTTGAGAGTCTTAAATATCATGGTAATTTGCTTAAATAATCCTAATATGCTAGGTATTCAAGATTAGTAAAAAAAATCCTAGGAGTGTTTTGAATACTAAGAGACGTTTGATGCTTGATGATTGTTTTGAGATATGGAGGTAATAATATCAAAGTCGTACTAGTTGAGTAGTTGTGAATTCGGGAAGTGCTTGTGTTGAAGTTTGCAAGTCCCGTAGCATGCACGTATGGTAAACGTTGTGTAACAAATTTGAAACATGAGGTGTTTTTTTATTGTCTTCCTTATGAGTGGCGGTCGGGGACGAGCGATGGTATTTTCCTACCAATCTATCCCCCTAGGAGCATGCGCGTAGTGCCAAGGTTTTTGATGACTTGTAGATTTTTGCAATAAGTATGTGAGTTCTTTATGACTAATGTTGAGTCCATGGGTTATACGCACTCTCACCCTTCCAACATTGCTAGCCTCTTCGGTACCGTGCATTGCCCTTTCTCACATTGAGAGTTGGTGAAAACTCCGCCGGTGCATCCAAACCCCGTGATATGATACGCTCTTTCACACATAAAACTCCTTATATCTTCCTCAAAACAGCCACCATACCTACCTATTATGGCATTTACATATCCATTCCGAGATATATTGCCATGCAACTTTCCACCATTCCGTTTATCATGACACATTCACCATTGTCATATTGCTTAGCATGATCATGTAGTTGACATAGTATTTGTGGCAAAGCCACCATTCATAATTCTTTCATACATGTCACTCTTGGTTCATTGCATATCCCGGTACACTGTCGGAGGCATTCATATAGAGTCGTCTTTTGTTCTAGAGTCGAGTTGTAATCATTGAGTTGTAAATAAATAGAAGTGTGACGATCATCATTTTCTAGAGCATTGTCCCAAGTGAGGAAATAAAAAAAGGCCATATAAAAAAGGCCTAAATAAAAAATGAGAGAAAAAGAGAGAAGGGACAATGTTACTATCCTTTGCCACACTTGTGCTTCAAAGTAGCACCATAACCTTCATGATAGAGAGTCTCTTGTTTTGTCACTTTCATATACTAGTGGGAAATTTTCATTATAGAACTTGGCTTGTATATTCCAACAATGGGCCTCCTCAAGTGCCCTAGGTCTTCGTGAGCAAGCAAGTTGGATGCACACCCACTTAGTTTCTTTTGTTGAGCTTTCATACATTTATAGCTCTAGTGCATCCGTTGCATGGCAATCCCTACTCCTTGCATTAACATAAATCGGTGGGCATCTCCATAGCCCATTGATTAGCCTCGTTGATGTGAGACTTTCTCCCTTTTTGTCTTCTCCACATAACCCCCATCATCATATTCTATTCCACCCATAGTGCTATGTCCATGGCTCGCGCTCATATATTGCGTGAAAGTTTGTAGGTTTGAGATTGCTAAGGTATGAAACAATTGCTTGGCTTGTCATCGGGGTTGTGCATGATGAGAGCATTCTTGTGTGACGAAAATGGAGCATGACTAAACTATATGATTTTGTAGGGATGAACTTTCTTTGGCCATGTTATTTTGAGAAGACATAATTGCTTTGTTAGTATGCTTGAAGTATTATTATTTTTATGTCAATATGAACTTTTATCTTGAATCTTTCGGATCTGAATATTCATTCCACAATTAAGAAGAATTACATTAAAATAATGCCAAGTAGCACTCCGCATCAAAAATTCTGTTTTTATCATTTACCTACTCGAGGACGAGCAGGAATTAAGCTTGGGGATGCTTGATACATCTCCAACGTATCTATAATTTTTGATTGCTCCATGCTATATTATCTACTGTTTTGGACATTATTGGGCTTTACTATCCACTTTTATATTATTTTTGGGACTAACCTACTAACCGGAGGCGTAGTCCAGAATTGCTGTTTTTTTGCCAATTTCAGGGTTTCGAAGAAAAGGAATATCAAACGGAGTCCAAACGGAATGAAACCTTCAGGAACGTGATTTTCTCAACGAACATGATCCAGGAGACTTGGACCCTACGTCAAGACACAAAAGAGGAGGCCACGAGGTAGGGGGCGCGCCTACCCCCCCAGGCGCGCCCTCCACCCTCGTGGGCCCCCTATTGCTCCACTGACGTACTCCTTCCTCCTATATATACCTACGTACCCCCAAATGATCAGATACGGAGCCAAAACCCTAATTCCACCGTCGCAAATTTCTGTATCCACGAGATCCCATCTTGGGGCCTGTTCCGGAGCTCCGCCGGAGGGGGCATCGATCATAGAGGGCTTCTACATCATCACCATAGCCCCTCCGATGAAGTGTGAGTAGTTCACCTCAGACCTACGGGTCCATAGTTATTAGCTAGATGGCTTCTTCTCTCTTTTTGGATCTCAATACAATGTTCTCCCCCTCTCTTGTTGAGATCTATTCGATGTAATCTTCTTTTTGCGGTGTGTTTGTTGAGACCGATGAATTGTGGGTTTATGATCAAGTCTATCTATGAACAACATTTGAATCTTCTCTGAATTCTTTTATGTATGATTGGTTATCTTTGCAAGTCTCTTTGAATTATCAGTTTGGTTTGGCCTACTAGATTGATCTTTCTTGCAATGGGAGAAGTGCTTAGCTTTGGGTTCAATCTTGCGGTGTCCTTTCCCAGTGATAGTAGGGGCAGCAAGGCACGTATTGTATTGTTGCCATCGAGGATAACAAGATGGGGTTTTCATCATATTGCATGAGTTTATCCCTCTACATCATGTCCTCTTGCTTAAGGCGTTACTCTGTTTTCATTAACTTAATACTCTAGATGCATGCTGGATAGCGATCGATAAGTGGAGTAATAGTAGTAGATGCAGGCAGGAGTCGGTCTACTTGTCTCGGACGTGATGCCTATGTACATGATCATACCTAGATATTCTCATAACTATGCTCAATTTTGTCAATTGCTCAACAGTAATTCGTTCACCCACCGTAGAATACTTATGCTCTTGAGAGAAGCCACTAGTGAAACCTATGGCCCCCGGGTCTATCTTCATCATATTAATCTTCCAATACTTAGTAATTTCCTTTGCTTTTTACTTTGCTTTTATTTTACTTTGCATCTTTATCATAAAAATACCAAAAATATTATCTTATCATATCTATCAGATCTCACTCTCGTAAGTGGCTGTGTAGGGATTGACAACCCCTTATCGCATTGGTTGCGAGCATTTATTTGTTTTGTGCAGGTACGAGGGACTCGCGCGTAGCCTCCTACTGGATTGATACCTTGGTTCTCAAAAACTGAGGGAAATACCTACGCTACTTTTCTGCATCATCCCTTCCTCTTCGGGGAAAACCAACGCAGTGCTCAAGAGGTAGCAACCACAAAGGGTCCTTCCCAAGGCGGGGATAGCTTGTGTGCATCAGATAAATCCTGGATGAGCCGGAGCACCAGGTCACCTTCTTGAAAGGTTCTGGACTTAACCCAGCGGCTGTGATAACAGCGCAAGTCCTGTTGATAAATTGCTGACCGGGCTGCTGCTAAATCTCGCTCCTCATCTAACAAGTCAAGTGCATCCTGTCGAGCTTGTTCATTATTAGCTTCAACGCAAGCCGCTACGCGGGGCGAGTCATAACGAATATCACTAGGCAGGACTGCTTCGGCTCCATAAACCATGAAGAAAGGTGTATAACATGTAGACCTGTTAGGAGTGGTATTGATACTCCATAGCACCGAGGGTAATTCCTATACCCAACAACCCGACGTCTGTTGTAAAGGAATCATAAGCCGGGGCTTGAGGCCTTTTAAGATTTCCTGATCTGCTCTCTCAGCTTGACCATTGGATTTGGGTGAGCTACTAACGAAACATCAAGCCGGATATGCTCACGTTGACAAAACTCCTCCATAGCACCTTTGGATAGATTAGTACCATTGTCAGTTATAATGTTGTGTGGAACACCAAAATGAAAGATCACCTTTTTCATGAACTGAACCGCCGTGGCTGCATCACACTTGCTAACCGGCTCTGCCTCAACCCATTTTGTGAATTTGTCAACTGCCACCAAAAGATGTGTCTTTTTATCCTTGGATCTTTTGAAAGGTCCAACCATATCAAGCCCCCAAACCGCAAACGGCCAAGTGATTGGAATCATCCGCAATTCTTGAGCCAGTACATGTGCTCGTCGTGCGAACTTTTGACATCCATCGCACCTACTAACCAGATCCTCCGCATCAGCATGAGTCGTTAACCAGTAAAAGCCATAATGAAAAGCTTTGGCCACAAGAGATTTTGAGCCAGCATGATGGCCACAATCTCCTTCATGGATTTCGCGAAGAATCTCTTGACCTTCTTCAGGAGAGACACATCGCTGAAACGCCCTAGTGAAACTATGATGATATAATTCACCATTGGAAATTGTCATTGACTTAGACCGCCAGGTTATCTGTGTTGCCAAGATCTCATCCTCTCGCAACTCTCCCCGGGTCATGTAAGCCAAATATGGCACTCTCCAATCTGGAATGACATGAAGAGCCGCCACCAGTTGTGCCTCCGGGTCAGGAACGGCCAAGTCTTCTTATGTAGGTAACTTGACAGAAGGGTTATGTAGAACATCTAAAAAGGTGTTAGGTGGCACCGGCTTACGCTGAGATCCCAACCGGCTTAAGGCATCTGCTGCTTCGTTCTTTCTGCGATCAATGTGTTCCACCTGACACCCCTTGAAGTGTCCAGCCACAGCGTCAACTTCCCGGCGATAAGCCGCCATGGGAGGGTCCTTGGAATCCCACTTGCCTGACACCTGCTGAGCCACCAAATCTGAGTCGCCAAGGCATCATACCAGCCTTAAACTCATCTCTTTAGCCATTCGAAGCCCATGGAGCAAGGCCTCATATTCTACTGCGTTGTTAGTACAAGGAAACATCAATCGCAACACATAACAAAACTTGTCACCTTGAGGAGAAGTTAAAACAACTCCAGCCCCCGAGCCTTCCAACTGTCTGGACCCATCGAAATGAATCGTCCAATATGTGTTGTCTGGCTTCTCTTCGGGTATCTGTGACTCCGTCCAATCGTTAATGAAGTCCACTAGTGCTTGAGACTTAATAACCATACGCGGCACATACTTTAAATTATGAGACCCAAGCTCAATGGCCCACTTGGCGACTCGTCCTGTGGCTTCTCTATTTTGAATAATATCTCCTAAAGGAGCAGAGCTAACCACAGTGATAGGATGACCCTGGAAGTAATGCTTAAGCTTCCGGCTTGCCATGAACACCCCATAAACAAGCTTTTTCCAATGTGGGTATCGTTGCTTGGATTCAATGAGCACCTCACTGACGTAGTAAACCGGTCGTTGAACCGGGTGTTCCTTGCCAGCCTCCTTGCGTTCCACAACAATGGCCACACTGACAGCACATGAATTAGCAGCCACACATAAGAACAGCGGCTCTTTCTCAATAGGAGCAGCCAGAACCGGGGGCTCAGCGAGTTGCCTCTTCAGATCTTCAAAGGCAGAATCAGCAGCATCACTCCAGACAAAGTCATCCGTCTTTTTCATCATCTGATACAACAACATAGCCTTCTCACCTAACCGGCTTATGAATCGGCTTAAAGCTGCAACCCGGCCCGCCAGCCTTTGAACGTCATTGATACACGCCGGCTTAGCCAAAAATGTGATTGCCTTGATTTTCTTCGGGTTAGCCTCAATGCCTCTATTGGACACCAAAAAACCCAAGAGCTTGCCAGTTGGGACTCCAAAAACACATTTGGCCGGGTTAAGCATCATCTTGTAGACCCGGAGGTTATCAAAGGTTTCCTTCAGATCAGCTACCAAAGTTTCCTTCTCTCTGGATTTCACCACTATATCATCTACATAAGCATGAACATTATGCCCAATCTGATTATGAAGGCAATTCTGTACACATCGCTGATAAGTCGCCCGGGCACTCTTAAGCCCAAAAGGCATAGACACATAGCAGAAGGCTCCAAATGGAGTGATGAAAGTTGTCTTCTCCTGGTCCTTAACTGCCATCTTGATCTGATGATAACTAGAATAAGCATCCAAAAAACTCAAACGCTCACATCCTCCCGTAGCATCAATGATTTGATCAATACAAGGGAGAGCAAAAGGATCAACTGGACAAGCCTTGTTTAAATCTGTGTAATCCACACATATACGCCAGGTGGCGTTCTTTTTTAGTACAAGCACCGGGTTAGCCAACCACTCTGGGTGAAAAACTTCAACAATAAACCCGGACGCCAAGAGCCGGGCTACCTCTTCTACAATAGCCTTACGCCTTTCCTCATTAAATCGCCGAAGAAACTGCCTGACCGGCTTAAACTTTGGATCAATGTTGAGAGTGTGCTCAGCGAGTTCCTCGGTACACCTGGCATGTCAGAAGGTTTCCATGCAAAGATGTCCCGGTTCTCACAGATGAACTCGATGAGCGCGCCTTCCTATTTTGGATCCAAATTGGCACTGATAATGAACTGTTTGAATGAGTCGCCAGGCACAAAATCAATCATCTTAGTATCATCAGCTCACTTAAATTTCAATGCCGGCTCATGCTCCGTAGTTGGCTTTTTCAAAGACGTCATATCCGCCGGGTCAACGTTATCCTTATAAAAATTCAACTCCTCTGTTGCGCAAACAGATTCGGCATAAGCCGCATCGCCTTCCTCACATTCCAGGGCTATCTTCTCGCTTCCATGCACTGTGATGGTGCATTTATAACCCGGCATCTTGAGTTGCAGATAAACATAACATGGCCATGCCATGAATTTAGCATAAGCCGGCCGTCCAAACAGAGCGTGATACGGGGTTTTGATTTTAACCACTTCAAAGGTGAACTTCTCAGCCCTAGAATCATACTCATCCCCAAAGGCTACTTCCAGCTCAATCTTACCAACTAGATATGCCGACTTACCAGGCGCAACTCCATGAGAAACAATATTGGATGTTTTAAGACTTCTATCAGTCAACCCCATGCGACAGAACGTCTCATAATATAGGATGTTGATGCTACTGCCTCCGTCCATGAGTAATTTAGTGAACTTATATCCACCAACCTGAGGTGCCACCACCAAATCCAGATGACCGGATTATCGACCCGGGGAGGATGATCTTCCCTACTCCATACAATAGGCTTCTCAGACCATCTTAAATAACGTGGAATCGCTGGCTCAACAGCATTTACAGCGCTCTTATGAAGTTTCTGGTCCCTCTTGCACAAACTGGTGGTGAACACGTGATACTGCCCACCGTTCAGCTACTTTGAGTTACTCTAATACCCGGACTGCTGCTACTGCTGCCGACTGCCCTGGCTGGATTGCTGATTATAGCCGCCTTGACTACCTTAATGGCCCTGACCATTAAAACCGCCATCGCTTGAGCCGGCGCTTGGGCCATGAAAGCTGCCACCATCTGAGCCGCCGCCAGGTCCGTGGTTACCATCGAATATGTTAGAATTCTTAAAAGCCTTCATGATCGTACAGTCTTTCCACAGATGGGTAGCTGGCTTCTCCCGGGTGCCGTGTCTTGGACAAGGTTCGTTTAATAGCTGCTCAAGGGTGGGACCTGACCCGTCAGACCGAGGAGGTGGCCTCCCCTTGCGTCGTTGATTGTTGCCCTGTGTACTGGCATTAGCCACAAACTCCATACTACCGTCAACCTTACGTTTATTACCTCCTTGATTCATCGGGTTGTGCTGGTGACCTTTGCCATTGCCGTTCTTCTTCCCCTTCCCTGTCTTCTCTTCATCAGATGCGGGATCCTTGGTACTGTTAGAATCGGCGTACTTGACGAGAGCCGCCATTAGCTGGCCCATGTCATTACAGTCACGCTTGAGTCGCCCCAGTTTCTGTTTCAGAGGTTCAAAACGGCATTTTTTTCTCCAACATTAAGACCGCGGAGCCGGCATCCATCTTATCAGATGAATGTATTATTTCCTTGACCCGGCGCACCCAATGGGTCGTGGATTCACCTTCCTCTTGCTTGCAGTTAGCCAAGTCCACGATCGACATGGGCTGTTTACAGGTATCTAAGTTCTGAATGAACCGGGTCTTTAACTCCGCCCATGAGCCGATGGAGTTGGGCGACAACCCCTTTAACCAAGTACGAGCTGTTCCATCCAACATCATGGTGAAGTATTTGGCCATTGCTGTGTCACTAATCTCTAATAACTCCATGGCCATCTCGTAACTTTCAATCCATGCTTCGGGCTGCAGGTCGGCTGTGTAATTGGGCACCTTACGAGTGTAACACCCTCGATGCGACTATAGCTCCCACGTGTCGAGGCACGACTTAGAGACATAATCGCATTGAAGGCATATGTCGCAAGTTAGGCAATCTTCACAACATCCCATGTAATAATAATAAAAGGGGAGATAACATAGTTGGCTTACACTCGCCACGTCAATCAAGTACATAAATAACATTACATCATCCAAACACTCATGGCCCGACTACGGCGCCAAAATAAAAGAGAACCCAACATGCGACACGGACCCAATCACCCCCAACTGGGCACCACTACTGATCATCGGGAAAGGAAACATAGTATCGTTGAGAGTCTTCGTCGAACTCCCACTTGAGCTCATACGCGTCTCCTGGAGCGGAATCATCAGGCCCTGCATCTGGTGTAATAGTAATCTGTGAGCCACAGGGACTCAGCAATCTCACACCCTCGCGATCAAGACTATTTGAGCTTATAGGTATGGCAAGGTAGTATATGAGTGGAGCTGCAGCAAGCGACTAGCAAGTATGGTGGCTAACTTATTCGCAAAGGAGAGAGAGAAGAGGAGGCAAAGCACGAGCGAGAAACTAGAGAACAACCTGCGCAAACATTACTCCAACACCGTGTCCACTTCCCGGACTCCGCCGAGAAGAGGCCATCACGGTAAGGCACTCAGTTGATTCATTTTAATTAATTTAAGGTTAAAGTTATCTACAACCGGACATTAACAAATTCCCATCTGCCCATAACCGCGGGCACGGCTTTCGGAAGTTTAATCCCTGCAGGGGAGTCCCAACTTAGCCCATGACAAGCTCTCATGGTCAACGAAGGAATAGACCTCCTCCCAAGACGTTCCGATCAGACTCGGTATCTCGGTAATTCAAGACACTTCGACAGGTTAAAACAAGACCAGCAACACCGCCCGAATGTGCCGACAAATCCCGATAGGAGCTGCACATATCTCTTTCTCAGGGCACACTCAGATGAGCGCTGCATACAACTAAAACCAAACCTCGAGTTTCCCCGAGGGGGCGCTGCACAGGACTCTAGTTTGGACCAACACTCAGAGGAGCACTGGCCCGGGGGGGTTAAGACCCGCGGGCTCCGGAAACCCAAGGGAAAAAGAGGCTAGGTGGCAAATGGTAAGACCAAGGTTGGGCATTGCTGGAAAAGCTTTAATCAAGGCGAAATATCAAGGGGTTCCCATTATAACCCAACCGCGTAAGGAACGCAAAATCCGGGAACATAACACCGATATGACGGAAACTAGGGCGGCAAGAGTGGAACAAAACACTAGGCGAGAGGCCAAGCCTTCCACCCTTTACCAAGTATATAGATGCATTAAAATAACATGGCAATATAATGATATCCCAACAAGTAAATAAATGTCCAACAAGGAACGGCCTCCAATCTTCACCTGCAACTAGCAACGCTATAAGAGGGGCTGAGCAAAGCGGTAACATAGCCAATCAACGGTTTGCTAGGACAATGGTGGGTTAGAGGTTTGACATGGCAATTTGGGAGGCTTGCAAGCAAGTGGTAGGCATCGTAGCAATGGCATAGCGAAAGAGCGAGCAAACTAGCATAGCAAAGATAGTAGTGATTTCGAGGGTATGATCATCTTGCCTGCACAGTTGTCAGACTTGACTGGATCCTCAAAAGCAAACTCAACGGGCTCCTCGTTAGCGAACTCGTCTCTCGGCTCTACCCAAACAAGACAAATAAGCAATAAGGATACAATCAACCACGTGCAAGACCAAGCAATATGATGAAATGATGATATGCTATGCGGGATGCGATGCGGGATGCAAAATGCAAGATATGACAGGAAATGCATGAACCTGGCCTCAACTTGGAAAACCAAGTGTGCCACTGGAAAGATGATATGAAATCGCTTGAAAACGATATAAAGAACACCGGAATCGGAGTTACGGTTTGGAAATGGCAAGCGATTCAAAAATGACACCGGTCTGCGATTTACAGCAAGTAGGCATCTAGAAGCAACGAAATGAACATGCTACAGCACTCAAACATGATAACAAAAAACATGGCAGGGATGCACACAAGATGCTTAACAAAAGTCTAGCACTGAGCTACGGCCAATTCATCCATTAGGAGGTTCAAACAAGCATGGCAAAAACGCAAATGGCAAACAGATCTCAGACTTGGTGAAATTAACACTTGTCTGGAATTTCAGATCATATAGCCCTCTTCGGAGCAGCAAAACAACGTGCTACAGGATCTGAACATGACAAAGAAAGACATGGCATGGAGCTACTAAACAAGCTTAACAAAAGTCCCTTAGTTACCTTGAGCCAAAAGAGATCACAAAATATACTAACAAGCACACGAACATAGCAAAAACATAATCAGTTTTCATACTTAGTGAAAACTGGGACATGCTGAAACATAACTCACGAAGGCATGTTTACGAGCTCGATGCACTCACTAAGGTGCAAGTCATGGCAATACAAGTATACACCCATAAATAAGGCACAAAATACAAGCTAGACATGGCAAGAACAATGGCATATCATGCATGGATCAACTACAATAACATCAGCAAAATCGCAAACAAGTTGACGATCTGCCCAGATTCACAATGAAGCAAAAGTAGAGCTCGATTGACTCAAGCTAGGGTGCTCCATAATTGCAAACAAAGATATGGATGGATAGAGCACTACAAGATTAACAAAACTCTCTTACTGATCATCCTCAAAAGAGGTACGGATCACTAGGAAACAACAAGAACATATGGCATCATGAACTAAACAATCCCAGGACTTAGTGAAATTACCAAGTCCCTGAAAACAGAATTAGCAAGTGCACCTCTTTGCAAGCTTGCACAAGTCACCACACACATCCTAAGAATACATGGGTTGCACCTCTGGATAGATGACAAAACCCTTAACAAAACATATGAAGAATTCACGGGCATATCATGCACACATTAATCATGGCAAAAATGACAAAAGTGCTAAACGGAGTAACAGATCTGCCAATTAACTCAAGTAGCCCTCTTCTAACAGCATTTCAGGTATCAAGATGAGCTCAAATGAAAATGATGCAATGGAATGAAATGATGTACTCTCTGAGGTGAACATTTTGATATGCTATATGCCCAAATAGGAGCTACGGATGCAAAGTTACGGGGCCTCGAACATGGGTATATGAGCTAAGAATTCTGGGACTTAGAGAAAAAAATAACAACCAGATCTAGGGTTTCTTCGGCGGGCACGCGAACCGAGGCGCGGCCGGGGTACTGTTCACCGCCGGAGAGGGCACCGATGGCCAGAGCAAGGCGGCGGCGGGGCGCGGGCCGGGCGAGGCGGCGGCGTCGGTGGAGGCGGCGGCCGGGCGCGGCGGCGGCGGCCGGGCGAGGCGGCGGGCTCGGCCGGCGAGGAGGCGGTGGCCGGCGCGGGCTCCGGCTCACCGGCGAGAAGGAGCAAGGCGGCGGGGTCGGGCTCTCGGGGCGGCGGGGCAGAGGCGACGCCCCGGGCGGCGGCGGCCGGGCGACTGGGCCTCGGGGGCCCCTCCTGGGCCTCCCGGGCCGGCGGCGGTGGCGAAGTGGGGCGGCGGAGGCGGCGAATGGCAGCACGCCACGTGGCGGCGGACGGGCGCGGCGGACGTGTCCGTCGGCGCTGGTTTTTTCTGGCGCAGCACGGTGGGTTGGATCTAGGGTTTGAGGAGGAGGGGATCCGGGATTTTCGAGGACCTATTTATAGGCATAGAGGGAGCTAGGAGAGTCCAAATGAGGTGCGGTTTTCGGCCACGCGATCGTGATCGAACGCTCTAGTACATGGAGCAGAGTTTGGTGGGTTTTGGGCCAAATTGGAGGGGTGTTGGGCTGCAACACACACGAGGCCTTTTCGGTCCCTCGGTTAACCGTTGGAGTATCAAACGAAGTCCAAATGGTACGAAACTTGACAGGCGGTCTACCGGTAGTAAACCAAGGCCTCTTGGCAAGTCTCGGTCCAATCCGGAAATGTTTAATCCCCACACACGAAAGAAAGCTAGAAATGACCACCGGAGGAGAACGAAGCGCCGGAATGCAAAACGGACAACGGGGAAAATGCTCGAATGCATGAGACGAACACGTATGCAAATGCAATGCACATGATGACATGATATGAGATGCATGACATGACAACAACACACGGAGACAAAGACCCGAACCCGAGGAAATAAATATAACTTAACGCCGGAAACGGCAAGAGTTGGAGTACAAATAGGGAAAGTTACATCCGGGGTGTTACAACACTCCACCACTACGAAAGGATCTCGTCCCGAGATCTAGGACTGAAAGAACTCCGGGTACTCAGAACGGAGGTGATCCTCGCGTTCCCATGTAGCTTCACGGTCGGAATGGTGTGACCACTTGACTTTGAGAAATTTGATTGACTTGTTGCGAGTCTTGCGTTCAGTCTCTTCAAGAATAGCAACTGGGTGCTCACGATAAGAGAGATCTTCTTGGAGCTCAATGTCCTCGAAGTTGACGGTGCGGTCAGGAGTCTTGAAGCACTTTCGAAGCTGAGAGACATGGAACACGTCATGAACATTTGCAAAGTTTGAAGCAAGCTCGAGTTGATAGGCGAGGTCGCCTCTCTTGCTGACAATCTTGAAAGGTCCCACGTATCTAGGGGCAAGCTTCCCTTTGATACCGAAGCGACGAGTACCTTTCATAGGAGAGACACAGAGGTAAACATGATCTCCGATCTCGAAAGCCAAATCACGGTGCTTACTATCATAGTAGCTCTTCTGGCGGGATTGGGCTGCTTTGAGGTTATCTCGAATGACTTTGCACATTTCTTCTGCCTCTGTGATTAAGTCATTACCCAAAAGCTGACGTTCACCGGTTTCAGACCAGTTGAGAGGGGTACGGCACTTCCTGCCATACAGAATTTCAAAAGGGGCCTTGCCCGAACTTGCTTGAAAACTGTTGTTGTAGGAGAATTCAGCATAAGGAAGACAATCCTCCCACTTCATGCCGAAGGAGATCACACAAGCCCTGAGCATATCTTCAAGAATCTGGTTGACACGCTCGACTTGACCGCTTGTTTGAGGATGGAAAGTTGTGCTGAAGCGGATGTTCGTGCCCATGGCCTTCTGGAAAGAATCCCAAAACTTCGAGGTAAAGATGCTGCCACGGTC
Organism: Triticum urartu; assembly: GCF_056163025.1. Classification (NCBI taxonomy): domain Eukaryota; kingdom Viridiplantae; phylum Streptophyta; class Magnoliopsida; order Poales; family Poaceae; genus Triticum; species Triticum urartu. The sequence goes on along the minus strand of NC_141875.1, from coordinate 104,422,941 downwards.
TGAAGAGATCAATTGAGGAATACCGTGCAGAGAGACAATTCGAGAGGTATAGAGTTCCTCCAATTGAGCTGCAGTGATCGACTCTTTGATAGGCAGAAAGTGAGCCACTTTGGTGAGTTTATCGATGACAACGAATATAGCATCATTGCGACGCTTGGACTTTGGAAACCCAGTCACGAAGTCCATTTCAATGTGGTCAAACTTCCATTCTGGAATGGCAAGAGGTTGGAGGAGACCAGCTGGCCTTTGGTGTTCTTCCTTCACTCTTCTGCAGACATCACATTCATTCACGAATTGAGCGATCTCGCGCTTCATTCGAGTCCACCAATAAGCTTGCTTAAGGTCCTGATACATCTTCGTGCTCCCAGGGTGGATGGAGAGGAGAGAATTGTGAGCCTCATTCATGATCACTTTACGGAGGTCACCTTTGGGCACAACAATACGATCCTCGAAGAAAAGAGTGTCCTTGTCGTCAAGGCGGTAGCACTTGTACTTGGACTTACTCTTGGCAATCCCAATCTTCACCTTTTTCACCATAGCATCAAGAAGCTGGGCTTGGCGAATCTGGTCTTCTAAGGTAGGAGAGACTTGAAGGTTGGCGAGGAAACCTTGAGGAACAACTTGCAGGTTAAGTTTGCGGAAAGCTTCACAAAGCTCGGGTTGATAAGGCTTGAGAATCAGACTGTTGCAGTAGGCCTTCCTACTCAAAGCGTCAGCAATCACATTGGCCTTGCCTGGAGTATACTCGATACTCGGATTATACTCTTGAATCATTTCGACCCATCGAGTTTGCCTGAGGTTGAGATTAGGCTGAGTGAAGATGTACTTGAGACTCTTGTTATCAGTGAAAATGTCCACTTTTCTTCCCAATAGAAGATGTCTCCAAGTCAAAAGAGCATGCACAACTGCCGCCAACTCGAGATCATGAGTGGGGTAGTTCTTCTCATTAGGCTTCAACTAGCGAGATGTGTAAGCAACAACTTTCTTCTCTTGCATCAATACTGCATCAAGACCTTGGAGAGAGGCATCACAAAAGACCTCGTACGGCTTGGATTCATCAGGCGGAGTCAGAACTGGAGCAGTGATCAATTTCTCTTTCAAAGTGTTGAAAGCAATATCACACTCCGGAGACCAAACGTACTTGACGTGCTTCTGAAGAAGATTAGAGAGAGGCTTCGCGATCTTGGAAAAGTTTTCAACGAATCTTCGGCAATAGCTTGCGAGACCGAGAAAACTGCGGAGTTGCTTCACGTTCTGAGGAGGTTCCCAATTCACAATTGCAGACACCTTCTCAGGATTCACGGCAATGCCCTTGGCAGAGATGATATGACCAAGATAAAGAACCTCATCAAGCCAAAACTCACACTTGGAGAACTTGGCATAGAACTGATGTTCTCTGAGCTTATCGAGAACCAAACGCAAGTGCTTGGCATGATCTTCCTTGTTCTTCGAGAAAACCAGAATGTCGTCGAGATAGACCAAAACGAAGTCATTGGTGTAGGCGTTGAAGATGAAGTTCATCATGCGAGAGAACGTCGGAGGAGCGTTGGCAAGGCCAAAAGACATGACAGTGTATTCATATGAACCAAAGCTTGTTCTGAATGCTGTCTTGGGAATATCTTCTTCACGAATGCGAATCTGGTGATAACCCATACGGAGATCAAGCTTGGAGAATACTTGGGCACCTTTGAGTTGTTCGAACAGCTCATTGATGTTGGGAAGTGGGTATTTGTTCTTGATGGTCTTCTTGTTCACTGGACGGTAATCAACACAAAGTCGGTCCGTTCCATCCTTCTTCACAAAAAGAACACCACAACCCCACGGAGAAGAACTAGGCCGGATGAGACCCATTTTCTCTTGCATATCAAGTTGCTTCTTCAGCTCTTTCAACTCTTCAGGTCCGAGCTTGTAAGGACGTTTGCACACAGGTTCCGTGCCGGGCTCAAGATCAATAACGAATTCAACTGGCCTGTGCGGAGGCATTCCTGGAAGCTCTTCTGGAAAGACGTCTTGATATTCGCAAACGACTGGAATTTGAGAGATGGCATCCAATTCACCCTTCTCATTGAGAGAAAACAGACGGATAGTATTATCCCGAGCGGCAAAGACAATTACATCCTCAGACGAATGAGTCAATTGAATCTGCCTGGCAGCACAATCAAGATGTTCCTTGTGCTTAGAAAGCCAATCCATTCCGAGAATAAGATCAATATCCGAGTTACCGAGAACAATTGGGGAAGAAAGGAACTTGTAGTCACCCAATGTGATAGTAACCTCAGGGACGCAGGTGTTAGCTGTCATCTGCTTGCCCGGTGACACAATTTGCAAGGAACTTTGCAGATACTGATAATCACACTCATACTTTGATGCAAAAGGTTTGGAAATGAAGCAATGTGATGCCCCCGTGTCAAAAAGAACTTTTGCAGGAATATCATTAACAGGAAGGTTACCCATGATCACATCTGACGAGTCCTCTGCCTGAGCTGCATTCACCATATTGACCTTGGCGAACTTGGGGTTATGCTTGACCACAGTTGTACTTGCCGATCTGACAGGAGGAGGAGGAGGAAGACGCCTCTGGTTGAGACACTTGTTGGCATAGTGACCCTTCTGTTGGCACTTATTGCACGTGACCTCTGAAAGCGGACGGTGATACGGAGCACTCGATCTTGGAGGTTGAGACAAGTCTTGTTCTGAAAGCCAGGGTTGGGTGGGTGGGAAGAACCACTGCCACCTTTGCTCTTCTGCTGATACGGCTGACGGAACAGAGGAGGAAGCCAAAACTTCTGCTGCTTGGCCACTTGAGTAGAGGAAGAAGGAGTAACATCTCTGACTCGCTTCTTGGAAGCATCACACCTCAACTGAGCAGCCTCTTGCTTCAGTGCCATGTTGTAGAACTCATCGTATCTCAAGGGCTCGAAGAGGACAAGAGCGAGCTGAATTTCTTCTCTGAGACCACCCCTGAACTGGTATATCATGCTCTTCTCATCAGGGACGTCCTGCTTGGCAAAGCGGGCGAGCTTCTGGAACAACTTGTTGTAGTCATAGACAGAAAAAGAGCCTTGCTTCAGATTATGGAATTCCTCACGCTTGCTTTCAACCACGCTCTGGGGAATATGATGAGCTCGGAAATCTCGACGGAAATCATCCCAAGTGATAACACATCCACCTCTGGAGTCCTTGTACTGCTGGAACCATTCTGCAGCTTGATCTTTGAGTTGGAAGGAAGCGAACTTGACAAAGTCCTCAAGCCTGACGTTACTGCACTCAAAATGCTTACACAGATCCACAAGCCAATCGTCAGCATCGGTTGCCTCAACACAATTGCTGAAAGTCTTTGGCCCGTTAGCAAGGAACTGGTTCAGTGTAGCAAAGTGACTCTGATTGCTGCCTTGATTCCCGTGACTGCCTTGATTGCACTCTTGAAGAATTTGCATGATCAACTGTGTGTTTGCATTGGTTGCGGCCATCACAGCTTGCCATGCCTCTGGAGGAGGTGGAGGTGGTGGCGGATCAGGATTCGGAGTCGTGCGCGTTGGAGGAGCCATCCTGAAGAGGTTGACCACCATTAGCACATTGATAGATAAAATATTGAAGCTGAATCCAACGGAATGAAAATTGCAACATATAGTCTTCACATCCGAACAAAATGAACGAATGCATTCCTCTTGAAATGGTCACATATCCATAAATTGAGAAACCACGTAGAATTAAGGTAGAGAAATAAATCAACAAGGTACGGATCAAGAACGAATAATCGGTAAGAAATCCCAATCTCAAACCAATATCCGTGGAAGAAGAACTAGAGCTACTAGAATTCCCACCTATGAAACTTCCGAACCTTTCCGGTTATGCAATCAGGTGTTGGGGATACAGGGGAAGCATACTATCTCACCCAAACAGCAAATCCTACATCCAGTTGTATCCATCCTTCAACACATAACCAAGAAACCTTCGGAAACCATCTACCTCAACCTTCAAAAAGCATCCGTTATACAAGTTATGGCGATAATCCCGAACTCCCGCCCCAGTACTGGGTGGCGTCGAGGTTATCTCACCAACGAACTGCATAAAAGAGATTTTCGATGTCGGCGTACTAGACTCAGGTATTCCAGAACTGCAACGATAAAATTATGATGACAACACCTCAGAGCTCAACTCCCCGGGACACTTCCACTAAACCCCTGACAGGAGGCACCAAGTCAATGTTCTCATCATAAAACCATCGGAACGATTCCAAGATACCCGCGTGATCCTAAAAAAAATTTTAGTGAAATTTGAGAAGAGGAGAGTCAAAACTCTACGTCAGGATGCCTTACCAGAGCGATGAGGAGACTGGGAAGTAAAAAGAACTCCTAATCTCTCTGATATATAATTCCTAATGACTCAAAACATTTTTCTAGACACAACTCGGCCGCTAAAAACGATCAAGCAATGGGGCTCCTAAGGTCGGGGAAGGCTCTGATTACCAACTTGTAACACCCTCGATGCGACTATAGCTCCCACGTGTCGAGGCACGACTTAGAGACATAATCGCATTGAAGGCATATGTCGCAAGTTAGGCAATCTTCACAACATCCCATGTAATAATAATAAAAGGGGAGATAACATAGTTGGCTTACACTCGCCACGTCAATCAAGTACATAAATAACATTACATCATCCAAACACTCATGGCCCGACTACGGCGCCAAAATAAAAGAGAACCCAACATGCGACACGGTCCCAATCACCCCCAACTGGGCACCACTACTGATCATCGGGAAAGGAAACATAGTATCGTTGAGAGTCTTCATCGAACTCCCACTTGAGCTCATACGCGTCTCCTGGAGCGGAATCATCAGGCCCTGCATCTGGTGTAATAGTAATCTGTGAGCCACAGGGACTCAGCAATCTCGCACCCTCGCGATCAAGACTATTTGAGCTTATAGGTATGGCAAGGTAGTATATGAGTGGAGCTGCAGCAAGCGACTAGCAAGTATGGTGGCTAACTTATTCGCAAAGGAGAGCGAGAAGAGGAGGTAAAGCACGAGCGAGAAACTAGAGAACAACCTGCGCAAACATTACTCCAACACCGTGTCCACTTCCCGGACTCCGCCGAGAAGAGGCCATCACGGTAACGCACTCAGTTGATTCATTTTAATTAATTTAAGGTTAAAGTTATCTACAACCGGACATTAACAAATTCCCATCTGCCCATAACCGCGGGCACGGCTTTCGAAAGTTCAATCCCTGCAGGGGAGTCCCAACTTAGCCCATGACAAGCTCTCACGGTCAACGAAGGAATAGACCTCCTCCCAAGACATTCTGATCAGACTCGGTATCTCGGTAATTCAAGACACTTCGACAGGTTAAAACAAGACCAGCAACACCGCCCGAATGTGCCGACAAATCCCGATAGGAGCTGCACATATCTCTTTCTCAGCGCACACTCAGATGAGCGCTCCATACAACTAAAACCAAACCTCGAGTTTCCTCGAGGGGGCGCTGCACAGGACTCTAGTTTGGACCAACACTCAGAGGAGCACTGGCCCGGGGGGGTTAAAATAAGATGACCCGCGGGCTCCGGAAACCCGAGGGAAAAAGAGGCTAGGTGGCAAATGGTAAGACCAAGGTTGGGCATTGCTGGAAAAGCTTTAATCAAGGCGAAATATCAAGGGGTTCCCATTATAACCCAACCGCGTAAGGAACGCAAAATCCGGGAACATAACACCGATATGACGGAAACTAGGGCGGCAAGAGTGGAACAAAACACTAGGCGAGAGGCCGAGCCTTCCACCCTTTACCAAGTATATAGATGCATTAAGATAACATGGCAATATAATGATATCCCAAAAAGTAAATAAATGTCCAACAAGGAACGGCCTCCAATCTTCACCTGCAACTAGCAACGCTATAAGAGGGGCTGAGCAAAGCGGTAACATAGCCAATCAACGGTTTGCTAGGACAATGGTGGGTTAGAGGTTTGACATGGCAATTTGGGAGGCTTGCAAGAAAGTGTTAGGCATCGTAGCAATGGCATAGCGAAAGAGCGAGCAAACTAGCATAGCAAAGATAGTAGTGATTTCGAGGGTATGATCATCTTGCCTGCACAGTTGTCAGAGTTGACTGGATCCTCAAAAGCAAACTCAACGGGCTCCTCGTTAGCGAACTCGTCTCCCGGCTCTACCCAAACAAGACAAACAAGCAACAAGGATACAATCAACCACGTGCAAGACCAAGCAATATGATGAAATGATGATATGCTATGCGGGATGCGATGCGGGATGCAAAATGCAAGATATGACAGGAAATGCATGAACCTGGCCTCAACTTGGAAAACCAAGTGTGCCACTGGAAAGATGAGATGAAATCGCTTGAAAATGATATAAAGAACACCGGAATCAGAGTTACGGTTTGGATATGGCAAGCGATTCAAAAATGACACCGGTCTGCGATTTACAGCAAGTAGGCATCTAGAAGCAACGAAATGAACATGCTACAGCACTCAAACATGACAACAAAAAACATGGCAGGGATGCATTCATGATGCTTAACAAAAGTCTAGCACTGAGGTACGGCCAATCCATCCATTAACAGGTTCAAACAAGCATGGCAAAAATGCATATGGCAAACAGATCTCAGACTTAGTGAAATTAACACTTGTCTGGAATTTCAGATCATATAGCCCTCTTCGGAGCAGCAAAACAACGTGCTACAGGACCTGAACATGACAAAGAAAGACATGGCATGGAGCTACTAAACAAGCTTAACAAAAGTCCCTTAGTGACCTTGAGCCAAAAGAGATCACAAAATATACTAACAAGCACACGAACATAGCAAAAACATAATCAGTTTTCATACTTAGTGAAAACTGGGACATGCTGAAACATAACTCACGAAGGCATGTTTACGAGCTCGATGCACTCACTAAGGTGCAAGTCATGGCAATACAAGCATACACCCATAAATAAGGCACAAAATACAAGCTATACATGGCAAGAACAATGGCATAGCATGCATGGATCAACTACAATAACATCGGCAAAATCGCAAACAAGTTGACGATCTGCCCAGATTCACAATGAAGCAAAAGTAGAGCTCGATTGACTCAAGCTAGGGTGCTCCATAATTGCAAACAAAGATATGGATGGATAGAGCACTACAAGATTAACAAAACTCTCTTACTGATCATCCTCAAAAGAGGTACGGATCACTAGGAAACAACAAGAACATATGGCATCATGAACTAAACAATCCCAGGACTTAGTGAAATTACCAAGTCCCTGAAAACAGAATTAGCAAGTGCACCTCTTTGCAAGCTTATACAAATCACCACACACATCCTAAAAATACATGGGTTGCACCTCTGGATAGATGACAAAACCCTTAACAAAACATATGAAGAACTCACGGGCATATCATGCACACATTAATCATGGCAAAAATGACAAAAGTGCTAAATGGAGTAACAGATCTGCCAATTAACTCAAGTAGCCCTGTTCTAACAGCATTTCGGGCATCAAGATGAGCTCAAATGAAAATGATGCAATGGAATGAAATGATGTAATCTCTGTGATGAACATTTTGATATGCTATATGCCTAAATCGGAGCTACGGATGCAAAGTTACGGGGCCTCGAACATGGGTATATGAGCTAAGAATTCTGGGACTTAGAGAAAAAAAATAACAACCAGATCTAGGGTTTCTTCGGCGGGCACGCGAACCGAGGCGTGGCTGGGGTACTGTTCACCACCGGAGAGGGCGCCGGTGGCCGGAGCGAGGCGGCGGCGGCGGGGCGCGGGCCGGGCGAGGCGGCGGCGTCGGCGGAGGCGGCGGCCGGGCGCGGCGGCGTCGGAGGCGGCGGCGGCGGCCGGGCGAGGCGGCGGGCTCGGCCGGCGAGGAGGCGGTGGCCGGCGCAGGCTCCGGCTCACCGGCGAGAAGGAGCAAGGCGGCGGGGTCGGGCTCTCGGGGCGGCAGGGCGGAGGCGACGCCCCGGGCGGCGGCGGCCGGGCGACTGGGCCTCGAGGGCCCCTCCTGGGCCTCCCGGGCCGGCGGCGGTGGCGAAGTGGGGCGGCGGAGGCGGCGAATGGCAGCACGCCATGTGGCGGCGGACGGGCGCGGCGGACGTGTCCGTCGGCGCTGGTTTTGTCCGGCGCAGCACGGTGGGTTGGATCTAGGGTTTGAGGAGGAGGGGATCCGGGATTTTCGAGGAGGACCTATTTATAGGCATAGAGGGAGCTAGGAGAGTCCAAATGAGGTGCGGTTTTCGGCCACGCGATCGTGATCGAACGCTCTAGTACATGGAGCAGAGTTTGGTGGGTTTTGGGCCAAATTGGAGGGGTGTTGGGCTGCAACACACACGAGGCCTTTTCGGTCCCTCGGTTAACCGTTGGAGTATCAAAAGAAGTCCAAATGGTACGAAACTTGACAGGCGGTCTACCGGTAGTAAACCAAGGCCGCTTGGCAAGTCTCGGTTTAATCCGGAAATGTTTAATCCCCACACACGAAAGAAAGCTAGAAATGACCACCGGAGGAGAACGAAGCGCCGGAATGCAAAACGGACAACGGGGAAAATGCTCGAATGCATGAGACGAACACGTATGCAAATGCAATGCACATGATGACATGATATGAGATGCATGACATGACAACAACACACGGAGACAAAGACCCGAACCCGAGGAAATAAATATAACTTAACGCCGGAAACGGCAAGAGTTGGAGTACAAATAGGGAAAGTTACATCCGGGGTGTTACAATGAGGCCCCTTAAAGTCCTTTGGCAAACGCTCATTACGCAGAGCCGGCACAAGACAAGGGATTCCTCCTGTCCTTGTGGCCACCCCTGCTTCAATAGAGGTCGTTGGATAAACTGGAAAAGCTTGGTGAGCCGCCTGCTCAGCCGCCTGTTGAACCGCCCATTCAGCCTCTTGACGGATCCTCTCCTGATCCACCAAATTAAAGGCTCCGCCCGGGGACGGGTCATGCCCGTGTGGTTGGTTATGGCGCTGGGTGTTGCTTGACATGGCCGCTGAGTCCATATGCCTGCTATAGCTTGGGCTCTGGCTTGGGCGAGGGGTTGAATGGATTCTATCTCGACTATAAGAATATGCATCCTGCTGTGCCAGAGCCGTCTGAAGAAGTTCTCTGACCCGTCGTGTTTCAATCGCTGTCGGAGAGTCGCCTTCCATTGGGAGAGCCGCCAGACGAGCCGACGCAGCAATAAGATTCTCCAAAGGGTTAGAGAAGTGGCCCGGTGGTGTTGGCGTGTAACAAGGCGGAGCGGTATTCACACGAGGGGGCTCTGTGGCCCGCGGTTGAACCGACGCTCCAATCTCGGGTGTTATGATCCGATTTGCCTCTGGTGAGTTACTGGGACCAGCCCAGGCGTATGGAAGAGGTTCCTAGGATCATAAGTCAGAGGCAGACGTGATTGAGCTTTTTGGTGCCTTCTCATCATGACCTCATTTGATGCGTTTAGATCCACCGAGAGCCGGAAAGTCTCCGCTTGAAGCTGCTGAGCACGAGCATCCAGAGCCGACCACTCTGCAGCTATCCTGACGTCCTCTGTCGCCAAGTCTTCCTTGGCCTTTGTTACCTCCTCGCGTAACCGTGCCACTTCCGCATCATGCTGAGTTTTGTCCGTCGGTTCAACCACGACGGTCAATAGAGTCGTCATCCTATCCATGAGATCACCTGAGCCGATGGGCACGCGGGGTCTCCTGACCCGGCTGTTGCCGACCCGGTGGTTATTGCTGCCGCGGACGTAGAATTCTGACCGGGTTGAGTGCCAGCCATGAAGACTCTGGCTCGATTTGGCGGCTCAAAGGGGTCCAGAATACTGTTACCATCGGAACAACCCCCAAGCCCGCCATCTTGTAGTTGATACAAAGAATCTGTCTCGCCTGTGGATGACTCATCATCAGAGCAAACAGCCGTCTCACCGCCATCCACTGATCCTTCAGAAAATTCCCCTCCATGGATGCAACCCATGAAGGCACGCCTCACGGCGGGTTGAGCCCGGGCGGGTCTTGCTCGCTGAGCCGTCTCGATGAGGTCGGTGCAGATGTCCGGCTCAGGGCATGGCTCGCCGATCCGGCTGATGAAGACGTGGATTCCGCCGAAGGGGACCCGGTACCCATACTCGATTGAGCCGGCGTCGGGGCCCCAGCCTTCGTCGTTGATGTAGAGCTTGTCGCGACGACTCTTGGTCATCCGGCCCACAGCGTATCCCTTGAGCCCTTCGAAGCTGCCCTTCAAGAACTCAAATCCACCGTGTGCTAGCCCCACGGTGGGCGCCAACTATCGTGGAATTGTCATGACAGATGTCCTAGTGAAAGGACTTAGTCGTGGAGCCATCGCAACTAGGAAGCTTAAAGGGGTTAATCAGGACAAAGGACACGAGAGGTTTATACTGGTTCGGTCCCTTGCGGTGAAGGTAAAGCCTAGTCCAGTTGATGTGGTATTGCTAAGTTTCGATGACCAAGGAGAGAAATATGCTAGCTTGGCTTCTCGATCTGTTGTTTCTTATCCTAAGCCGCCACCAGGTCGTCCCCTTATATACACGGGTTGACGCCTGGCGGCCTATAGAGTCCCGACCGGCTCATATAACGTGTCCGGCTCAGTGACTTCCTTTACATGCCTTCCTTTACAAGTCTTTCTTACACATGGCGGTTTACAATCACGGGCCTCAAGCCGCCTCTGGGCTTGGGCCTATTACAAGTCTTATACTAAACCATCGCCTTGTATATTCACTGAGCTTCTTTTAGTAACCCGCCATTAGGATTGACCCGGGCCCTCCTACACGGGTCATACCTGGATCTTCTCTTGCCTCATTAATTCTTTCATGAGTTGCATCATTGACGAATGCTATGTTTGTCAATCTATAATAAATTTTCTACTTATACTTATCCTTATGTGGTGTCATCACCTACCATAAGATTAGTATATGATCTTTTCTTCATTTATTTCCTTTCTTTCTTTTAATTCCTTTCTCTTTTTATTTTTATTTGCAACAAGAAAGTAAAGAAATAAAAAAACTCAAACTAAACTTTATTATATAACTTGCACACGATTACAAGGATAGATCACTAAGAAAACTCTCAAAGAAGAAAGGATCGAACTAAATTTTATTCATCTAAAGCAAAAGATCGAACTAAAATAAGTAAAGGCAAAAAGATAGTGGGATGATATGATACCGGGGCACCTCCCCCAAGCTTGGCGGAAGCCAAGGGGAGTGTCCATACCCGATACTCAGTTCTCCTTTGGTGGTGAAGATGATGATGGTGTAGATATCTTGTCCTCGGATTTCCACACCAATGGTCCACCATCATAAGAGGAGCAGTGAGTCTCACGGGGCCTGCAACTAGCAGCCAAACTCATACCTTTAAACCTCGCCTCATATTCAAAGACTTGGTTTTGGAGATCATAGATCTGGCTTTGGAGGAAGTTGATTTGCTCATTGAAGGTAAAGAAGATGTCCTTCATGGGCTTGCCATCCACCTTGAGATCACGAGAGAGGTCCGTGATCATGAGGTGATTGGCATTGAGCCCACGCTCCACCATCCCCTTGCACCGGAAGACATCTTGCTCCACAGCTTCAAGTCTGGCCTCCACGGTTCCCGTCCACTTGGGACATGGCACATCGTGAAGGTGAAGCACCCCCTCATGCATCTGGATGGTCTGAGGGTGTTGCACCACCTCCCGCAAGTATGGGTCGATGACGTTCTTGAAGAACTTGTCCTTGGAGGAGCTCGAGGTGGCCATGGTAGATGGGATCTGGCAGAAAAACAGCAAGAAAAGAGAACAAAGGATTTCTCCGCGATACGGTGATCAACAGGTTCGGGAAGTATATATAGATTTTTTATCTTGGAGTACAAGCAAACGGAAGAAAAACAGAGTCCGGGAGGTGTCCCAGGTGGCACAACCCACCTGGGCGCGCCAGGCAAGCCTGGTGCGCCCTGATGTCTTGTACCCACCAGGGGACGCTTCCTAGAAGTTTCTTTATTTCTTAATTTTCTAAATATTCCAAAACTGATAAAAATATTTTTGCGGATTTTTGTAGTCCGTTTACTTATCGTATCATGTACCTCCTTATTTTCATGATTCTTGAGTGTTCCAAAAGGACTCTTTTATGTGTTCTTCCGGTGTCAAAGTTTGGATTACATTACTTTCAACATTAATGGGCATACCTAAGATATGATGCTTTATTCGTTGCACATTGACAACCTTCGGGTTAGTACCTTCGGAATTATTTATTTTGATGGCTCCAGACCGATAAACCTCCTCGATAACATAGGGGTCTTCCCATTTTGAGAGGAGTTTTCCTGCAAAGAATCTAAAACGAGAGTTGTACAAAAGAACATATTCTCCGACATTAAACTCATGCTTTTGGATTCTTTTGTCATGCCATCTTTTAACTTTTTCTTTAAATAATTTTGCATTTTCATAAGCTTGCGTTCTCCATTCATCTAATGAGCTAATATGAAATAACCTCTTTTCACCAGCAAGTTTGAAATCATAATTGAGCTCTTTGATGGCCCAATATGCTTTATGCTCTAACTCAAGAGGCAAATGACAAGCTTTTCCACAAACCATTTTATATGGAGACATACCCATAGGATTTTTATATGCTGTTTATAAGCCCAAAGTGCATCATCTAATTTCTTAGACCAATTCTTCTTGGACCTATTGACAGTCTTTTGCAAAATTAATTTTATTCCTCTAATGCTAAGTTCAACTTGACCACTAGATTGAGGATGATAAGGTGATGCAATTCTATGGTTAACATCATACTTGGCAAGCATTTTTTCGAAAGCACCATGAATAAAGTGTGAACCACCATCAGTCATTAAATATCTAGGGACTCCAAACCTTGGGAAAATAACTTCCTTACGCATTTTAATAGAGGTGTTGTGATCAGCACTGCTGGTTGGAATAGCTTCTACCCATTTAGTAACATAATCAACAGCAACCAAAATATGTGTATACCCATTAGAGGAAGGAAAAGGTCCCATGTAATCAAATCCCCAAACATCAAATGGCTCAACAGAAAGTGAATAATTCATAGGCATTTATTGACGCTTACCGATATTACCTATTCTTTGACATTCATCACAAGATAAGACGAACTTACGGGCATCCTTGAAGAGAGTAGCCAATAAAATCCAGATTGCAATACCTTGTGAGCAGTTCTATCTCCAGCATGATGCCCTCCATAAGCTTCGGAGTGACATTTACGTAGGATTTGTCCCTGTTCATACTGAGGTACACAAAGTCTAATAATACCATCTACTCCTTTATAAAGATGTGGGTCATCCCAAAAGTAATGTCTTAAATCATAGAAGAATTTTTTTCTTTCGTTGATATGTAAAACTAGGTGGTAAATATTTGGTAACAATGTAATTAGCATAATCAGCATACCAAGGAGTATTATGAGCAACATTTATTCAAGCTAACTGCTCATCAGGAAAACTATCATCAATAGGTAGTGGGTCATCAAGCACATTTTCAAGCCTAGACAAGTTATCAGCTACGGGGTTCTCAGGTCCTTTTCTATCAATGATATGTAAATAAAATTCTTGTAACAAGAGACCCATTGAATAAGTCTAGGTTTAGCATCTTTCTTTTCCATAAGATATTTAATAGCATCATGGTATGTGTGAACAGTTGAGAGGATCGAGATGGACCTAGAGGGGGGTGAATAGGTACAAATACAAATTTTAATTTTCACTTGGCAATTTTAGGAAATAGTGCGGAATATGAAAGTGAGCCTAACAATTGCAAGTGTGATGCTAAGAGCTAAACAAGATAATCAAGTAATACAAGTAGATGAGTAAGCTAACACAATATGATATAGGTAAGTGCAGATGAGACAAGTAACCACAAGCGGAGAGTTAAGGTTAGGGATAACCGCAACTCCGAGAGACGAGGATGTAAGCCGATGTTCACTTCCTTGGAGGGAAGCTACGTCACCCTTTAGAGAGGTGGGTGTTACCACGAAGGCACACCAACGCCACGAAGGCTCACCCTATTCTCTCTTTGAGACAACACCACGAAGGCGTTTCTCAACCACTAGTGGTAGACCTTGGGGTGGTCTCCAAACCCTCACAAACTTTTTCGGGGGTAATCACAAGGGTCGATTCCTCTCCGAAAGACTCCTACCACCTAGGAGTCTCCAACCCCCAAGAGTAACAAGAACGATGGGAAAAAGCTCAAGACTTGCTCAAGTCACAAATTCCTTTGGTGCAAAGAAGGGGACGGGGTGGATCTATCACTTGATCGGACAACTTCTCTCAAATGCTCTCAAATCCCTTGGGGATCTAAGATTTGGTGTGGAGGAGTGAGAGAGAGTGTGTAATGTGTTCTAGGGTTTGTTCAAAGTGAGTGGTCCACCATATCCCGAGGGGGAAGAAAGGCTATATATAGTGGTAGTGAGAAGCTAGCCCTTTGGCCACTTAAGGCACAGGAGCTGCCGGACGTCCGGTGGGTACCGGACGACCGGTGACACAGGTCAGACCGGACGTCCGGCCGGGCAGCCGGTCGTCCGCTCGCTGGAGTATAAATCTGACCGCGAAAACAGCACAGGTAGCGGACATCCGGAGGGCGCCGGTCGTCCGGAGCCCGGACGTCCGATGTTGTCGGAAATCCGTTAATTGTAGTTCTGTTGGAGTGCACCGGATATCCGGAGATGAGCGGACGTCCGGTGACCGAACATCCGGTGTGACTGGTCTTCCGCTAATATCAGTTCTATGAAGACTCACCGGACGACTGGAGACAGTCGGATGTCTGGTTGGTTGAGAGAGGCCGGACGTCCGATGAAAGTTGGACCTTTTAGCTTAGAAACATACTACAATTTTTGCACAAGTTAGAGGAAGAATTTAGAGATGGTATGAGAGGGAATTTTGTGGTTTTGAGCAAGTTCTTTCGCGAAATCCATCGATCCCCTCTTAATAGTGCGGGATCCCTACACTCAAGAGCAAACCGAAAACAAGGAGCCAAAGCTTTTTATCTTTGTCTTGTGTCTCTGCTCTTGAGTGATATATGTTTTATGTCCGTAGTCATGATCCACACACACACATAGCCCTTGAGACATAATCCTGAGAAATACTCGATAAACATGATTAGTCCCAATATGCATGTTGTCATCAACATCAAAATATGATTAAGGGCATGATTGCACTTTCAATCTCCCCCTTTTTGGTAGTTGATGACAACATACATGCACTTTTTAGAATAAAACTTTGAATATCGAAAGAATTTAAAAACATTGAATATCGAAGGATTTGTTGTGGAGCTCCCCCTCAATATGTGCAGTAACTAATAGGTAAGCATGAAGAGAGCTCCCCCTCAATATGATACCAACACAACCGAAACTCATACACAAGATAATCAAGATAACATTAGATTTAGAATAGGCTTCACAAAGATTCATCACTCATAGCATATAACATAGGTCGGTACAAAACATATCATAAGTTCAATAACAGTTTAATCACATAGCATGAGTTCGATAACAAGATAATAAGATAGTATCATAGCATCATATCACATAAATAAGTGCCTACTCCCCCTTGGCAGCAAATACCCAAAAGGAGGTGTCACAACAGCATCAAAGAGCATCATCATCATCATCATCATCATCATCATCATGAGCACCACTACCACCAGCCTCGTTAAGGAAGTCAGCCCACTCAGGACCCGAAGGAAAGCCGAAATCAGAAGGTGGATCATCAGGAAGACGTTCATCGTCACTCACATCGTAAACTCCGGAGTCTCTCAGACGAGCCTTCAAAGCATTCTTGGAGGTGACCAAGCATGTGACAACGTCGTGATTTTGAGAGCAATGAAAGGTAAACAACTTCATCATGGAAGAGTGAGATTTCCCAAGAAAGCGAGAGATGTGACCAAAAGGTGCGGAGCAGGAAGAAGTAGACTGAGTGGCGGAAGAAGGAACACTAGCCGGGGTACGACGAGTGGGAGCAGAAGAGTCCTTGGGAACCCAATCATCCGCCATGTGAGATGGAATGACCCACCGTTCGTGCAAGTGAGTGCGGGCAATGGGAAACGGAGCAACACTCTCGATAAATGCCTGAAGAAAGGGGGCATGAGGAAAGGCTCGCTTGTGTTGAAAACAGGCCAGACGGATCTCATGCCACAGAAAATGAGGGATATTTATCTTCCCCGTGGGAGACACATAGAGGCGATGCATGAGATCAATGCAGTAGTTGTTACATGACCCCTTGTCACCCATCTTGGGATATATGGTGCGAATAACACACTGAAAAATGATGTAGAAGGGTGAGCGCCAAATTGAAACTTGGTTCAGGCCCTTTTGTTTCTCCTGATTAGACATTTCACTTATGGGCTTGAGAAGATCCGCACAGACCTCTATGCCCTTGGGCTTATGGTTAGGGTCATCCTTATGGATTTTGAACCCTGTGTCAGGAAAAACCAAGAGCAGCAACAAATTGAGCATAGGATGCCGTGAGCATGGTGTCGGAGGTCATCCAAGTGACAGTTTTATCGGGACCAAAGTAACAAGTGGCATAGAATTGATGAATTGCAGCCTGGTTAAAATCATGCTGGAATTCAAATGGTGCAGCAAGACTGGAGGACTCAATGAGCTCAATAGCTCCCGGATATTTCGCCGGATGAGTGCGGATATGCTCTAAGTCGATGCACATATGGATAGATAAACCTTTAGGAATGACTATAGTGGTGAAAATGTCGGCTTGGACATTTCTGCGAAAACGAGCATCATGTGAATCGCTAAGAATAGTGAATTGATTTACATCACGGTGAAGCTTAAGGTAAGAAGCGATGGGAACCTCATTGAACCGTTTAATGATGCGGCCATGAGGGAGTGGAGGTTCAAGAGAGATGCGACGGGCAGCACCTGGAGGTTGAACCGGAGGAGGAGGAGGCTTGAATGTGGGCCGATGAGTTCCAGGCTTGGGTGCAGTGGTGCGAACAGCAACATAAGCGGGTTCCTCAGTTTCTTCCAATTCATCCTCGTAATCGGATTCTTCCGTCGAAGAGGCGCTAGTGGAGCTGCAAGGGTGAGCGGCACGCTTCCGAGGACGAGCGCGCTCCTGCGAATCATCGGACCCACCACGACGAGACGGACGAGAGCCCCCAGCGGTGACCTGCTTGCGAGTAGAGCGCTTTGTCTGTGGCATTGCTACCTAGGGAAGGAGGAGACTCCAAATCTTAACAATCGCCATAGATCAAGAAGGTTAGAGCAATGGGGGGAAGGAAAATAGCAGTTGCTACCTCGGGAGGTCGAGGCGAAGATGCGACGGAGAAGAGGTTTCCCCCGAAGCCGGCCGGGTCGAGAGAAGGGCGGCGGGAGGCGCGACGACAGCCGGAAGGGCCGAACAGGGTCCCGGCGGCGAGGGGCCCAGCCCGTGAACGCAGCAAGGAGAGAGTGTGGCGGTGGCGGCGAGAGGAGGAGTGGATAGAAATTAGGTTTTAGAGACGACCGGATCGCATGCCCCAGTATATATAGGTGGGCGAGAAACGTACCGGACATCCGGTGTGAACCGGACGTCCGGGACCTGAGAGGGCAAACTGATACGAGAAGTAGCGGACGACCGGCAAAAATGGACGTCCGACGCGTTTAGGCAGAGCAGTAATTAACGGAAGTCCGGTTACAGCGGGCGACCGGCAATAGGGCACCAGAGAGGATTTGACGGACGTCCGGTGGCATTTTTTTAATTTAATACCTTTTCAAGGAAGACTAGGGTGCCATAGTTGGTGCTAATGACAATGATGGAGAGATGATGAGTGAAATATGTAGTATGATGCAAGGACACCCTAGATGAAGCAATGAGTTTCCTAAACCAACAATAATAAACACACATACTGCTCACATGTTGTTCTAATGACAAGGCGGTGGCTGATGCCACCATGTATGAGTATACGTGACATGACACTGCAAAGATTTGAACTTTGGGTCCATAATCACTACGCCATCATTGAAAGCACCATAGTTAGAGTAACATGGTAGCTTTGAGAGTGTTTGTTCTTTTTATGCATTTCATAGGGTGAGAGAACGCATGAGTTGAGTGTCTCCCCCTAAATAAATGCCTACATAGAGACAGGACATTATGACAATGCATGCATGAGTACTAGTTTTCACATAATGTTGTCAAGCTCCAAGATACCAAGTTCACGCCTAAGTTGACAAAACCTTGCCTCATCCAATGGCTTGGTGAAAATATTTGCAAGTTGCATATCTGTGCCAACATGAGCAATGTCAATATCACCCTTCTCCACATGATCTCTCAGGAAGTGGTACCTAATGTCAATGTGCTTGGTGCGGGTATGATCTTTGGGGTTCTCAGCAATATTGATGGCACTTTCATTATCACATAGAAGAGGCACATTTCTATAGGTGATACCGTAATCCTTCAAAGTTTGCCTCATCCATAGTAACTGAGTTGCACAACTAGCGGTTGCAATATATTCAGCTTCGGCAGTGGAGAGGGCAACACAATATTGCTTCTTCGAGGACCAACTTACCAAGGAGCGTCCAAGAAATTGACATCCACCGGAGGTGGATTTACGATCCACTTTGTCTCCAGCCCAATCCGCATCCGTGTACCCAGTGAGATCAAACTTAGCATCCTTGGGGTACCATAGACCCAACTTTGGGGTGTGAACAAGGTATCTAAGAATATGCTTAACCGCCTTATGATGGCTTTCCCTAGGGGAAGCTTGAAATCTAGCACACATGCATACACTAAACATGATGTCTGGTCTAGATGCACAAAGATAAAGCAATGAACCAATCATAGAGTGGTATTTAGATGGGTCGAAGGGGATACCGTTTGAGTCTTCAGTGAGTACAGTTTTGGTTGTCATGGGGGTCTTACATGGGGTGGCATCAGACATGCCAAATTTTGCTAGGATATCCTTGAGGTATTTGGCTTGAGACAAGAAAATTCCTTCTTGAAATTGTTGAATTTGAAAGCTGAGGAAGAACTTCAAATCCGCATTGAGTGACATTTCAAAATTCTTGGTCATTGATGCCGCAAACTTCTTGCATAAATGAATGTTAGGAGAACCAAAAATGATATCATCTACATACATTTGGCATAAGATCAAATCACCTTTGTCCCTCTTAGTAAAAAGAGTGGGATCAATCACCCCTCTCACAAAACCATCATCGAGTAGAAACTTCTTAAGATGATCATACCAAGCACGAGGTGCTTGTTTGAGGCCATACAAAGCCTTATGAAGTTTATACACATAGTCTTTGTGATCGGGGTCAACGAACCCAGGTGGTTGTGATACATATACTTCTTCTTGTAGAGGACCGTTAAGGAAAGCACTCTTCACATCCATTTGATGTAATGTAAAGCCATTGAAAGCAGCATAAGCAAGTAAGATGCAAATGGATTCAAGACGGGCAACAGGGGCAAAGGTCTCACCAAAGTCCAAACCTTCAACTTGTGAGTACCCTTGTGCCACTAACCTTGCCTTGTTGCGGATGATTACGCCATTCTCATCTTGCTTGTTCTTGAAAATCCACTTTGTTCCAATGACGTTGTGTTCCGTAGTTGACCTCTTGACTAATGACCACACTTGATTGTGCTCAAAACTATTCAACTCTTCTTGCATAGCAATAAGCCAATCGTTGACTATCAACGCATCTTGTACCTTGAGAGGCTCAACACTAGACACAAAAGAGAAGTGAGCACAAAAGTTTGTCAATTGTTTACGAGTGACTCTACCTTCCGATATGCCGGTGAGGATTTTATCAACATCAACACGACCGGCCACTCGAGGCATGATGGAGGTTAAGGTTTCGCGAGGTTCAACTTCATGTCCATCATCCACGTCCTCAACATATGGATCATTAATGTGTGGTGGAAAATCTTCTTCTTCTTGCATCTGTTGAGGTTCATTGTCAATGATTGCACTTTCTTGTTCTTTCCCTTGAGGATGATCTTGTTCTTGATGATTATCATGAAGAGGAACTTGATCATCATCTTGTACTTGGACTAAGGGCATTGATTGAGTAATAGGTGCTTGTGGTGGTATGGGTGTGGAAGTAGTTTGATGGTGTGTGAGGCCTTCATCTTCTTCTTCATCATCATGAGGGTCTTGTTCCATTGGAAGAAGTGCACCAACACCCATCGTCAAGATATCTTGAGAAGAATCTTCTTCACCTACATCACTTAGATCAACTTGCTCCCCGTGGGAGCCATTAAATTCATCAAACACCACGTCACAAGTTTCTACAACACATCCATTGGATTTGTTGTAGACTCCATAGGCGTGAGAGTTTGATCCATAACCAACAAATATGCCCTCAATGGTTTTAGATTGAAATTTTCCTAACCGCTCTCTTTTGTTGAGGATGAAGCATTTACACCCAAATACACGAAAGTACTTGACATTTGGCTTGTTCCCGGTTAGGAGCTCATATGGAGTCTTTTCCAATATCGTGCGAAGGAAGAGCCGGTTTGAAGCATGACATGCAGTGTTGACGGCCTCGGCCCAAAAACTATGTGGCGACTTGTATTCATCCAACATGGACCTTGCCATCTCCACAAGGGTGCGATTCTTCCTTTCTACAACACCATTTTGTTGGGGAATGTATGGAGCTGAATATTGATGCCCAATCCCTTCATCACTAAGAAATCCTTCCAAGGTGTAATTCTTGAACTCGGAACCATTATCACTTCTTATTGCCATGATTTCTTTGTCAAACTTGCGTTGTGCTTGCTTGGCAAAATCAATGAAGGTGTTCTTCGTCTCGTCTTTGGACTTGAGGAAAAACACCCATGTGTATCTTGAGTAATCATCCACAATGACAAGTCCATACTTTTTCCCACCAAGACTATCCCATGAAGGAGGCCCAAACAGATCCACATGAAGGAGCTCCAAAGGCCTTGAAGTAGACACAATATTCTTGGGTGGGTGCTTTGATTGATGTTGCTTCCCGGCTATGCATGCACTACACACATGATCTTTCTCAAAAGAGACATTTGTTAGTCCAAGGATGTGATTTCCCTTTAAGAGATCTTGAAGATTTCTCATGCCGACATGGGCTAGTCGGCGATGCCATAGCCACCCCTTGTCGGCCTTGGCCATTAGACAAGTTGCATGGAATGTTCTCTCTTTAGAGAAATCAACCGTGTAAAGGTTGCCATCCAACTCTCCAACAAAGGCCACTTCGAGAGTATCTCTCTTAAAGACTTTCACATCTGTTAGTCCAAATAGTGTATCATAACCAACAGAGGCCAATTGGCGAACAGAAAGCAAATGGTATTTAAGGGATTGGACAAGCATGACATTTGCAAGAGACATGTCATTTGTGATAGCCACCTTACCCAAACCGAGTACCTATCCTTTTGATCCTCCACCAAACATAATGCTCATAAATGGTTGAATAGCTTCCATGAAATCGTAGAGCAACTTGCTATCTCCGGTCATATGATTGGTACATCCACTATCAATCACCCATTTTACTCCACCGGAGAAGGCAACCTACACACAATTATTACTTGGTTAGAGGCACCCATTTTGCAATGGGACCTCTCAAGTTAGTCACAAGGGTCTTAGGGACCCAAATAGCATAAAACCGAAATGCATTTCGAGGACCAACAATCTTTGCACAAACTTCTCCATCCTTAGTCTTATGAAGAACATAGGATGGAGGCATGAACTCTTTTGGCTTGTTGACAGTGGGCATGCCCCTTGTGGCCTTCCCACAAACAACCTTACCTTTCTCCTTGTGCCCTTTTTGTACAAAGGTTTCTTTTAGAGGGGTGGTGCACTTTTGAGAGGATGTCTTCTTCTTGCTTGTGCTTGGGTCAAACCCGAGTCCTTCTTTGGCAAACACTTCATTGTGTTAACTCAACACCTCATTAAGGTTCTTTTGCCCTTGAGCACATGTCATGAGCCCTTTCTCGATTTGAGCTTTGAGAAAGCGATTCTCCTCAAGAATAGATGCTAGATCACTACTAGAGTTAGTAGTACAAGCATCAACATTGATAATAGGAGAAGAGTAAGCCTTGGCTAGAGTTTCAAGATAAGTAAGCTTGAGTGTCTCAAAACTCTTTGTAAGAAGGGTGAGCTCTTCTTCCTTGGTCTTGAGGGACAAGGATAGGAGCTCACAATCCTTAGAGAGAGAAGCATTAGACTTTACAAGCTTACTTTTATCATTCATCAACTCTTCGCAAGAGTCGATAGCCTTTTTCAAGGAGGCAAGATCTCTAGTATGCACATCAATGTTTGCACCAATTTTTAAGCATAGTTCATCATTGTGTGCTTCCTCATATTGGACTTTCCGCTCAAGGATTTCATATTTTTCCTTTTCCTTAGTGACGAGGGTTTCGAGTTCCTTAATGGAAATGGCGTGCTTACTCACCATCTCCATAAGCATACGAAACATAGTGAGCTTCTTTCCTTTAAGAGAGCACATGAACTTATTTAGTTTAGCAAGCATAGGATCATTTATATCATCATCCTCATAACTATCCTCCGCATCAAGATACTCATCACTAGGAGTAGGAGGAGTGAAAAAAGGAGGGTTTGATCGTGGGGTTACCTTGACCTTGTCAGGAGAGTGTTGGTCCTCTCCATCTTCCACCACGGCCTTCGCCATGAGACACTTGTGAGCGTTGCCCTTGTAATCCTTCATGTAGTTGTAGGTGACAACTTCACCACTCTCGTTGACTAGCCTCAGTGTGTTTTGAGAATCTTGAGCAACTCCGGCAACACCACTAACATCATCCGGATCGGATTCTTCTTGAGCAACCATTGCTTTCCCATCTCTCTTCTTGAGCTTGGAGTTCAAAGGATTTGGCAACTTCTTCTTGGGAAAGGTCTTGGTAAACCTTGGTTTATCTTCTCTCTTCTCATAAGGGAACTCGTTGGAGAAGTGGTTGGTTTCGTCACAGTTGTAGCATTGTCTTACTTTCTTCTTTTGAAACTTTCCCTTGAATTTCCCTCCGCTAAACTTCTTGACAAAGAGAGCCATGTCTTCATATGAAGGGCCCTCATCGGATTCGACCTCATCACCATCTTCTTCATCATCATCATCATCTTCTTCTTCACTTTGCTCATCTTCACATACATGCTTGGCCTTCAATGCAAGATTGATCTTCGACGATGGAGTACCATGCATGGCAAGATGTTTTGTAGCATTTGCCTTTGACTCTTCAAATAGGTGGAAAGTGGATATGATGTCATATGTAGTCATTTCCTTGAAGGCATGGTGTTGTATTATGTCCCATACCATCTGATGGTGATATGGAGCAAGAGCATGGAGCAACTTGTCCACAAGGAATCGCTTAGTCATGTTAAATCCATCTTGTGTCTTGTCACACTCGCATGACTCAATATCAGCGGTGAGAGTCATGAGACGCCCAAGGAGTTGATTTGGAGTTTCACCTTTCTCCATACAAAAGTTTTGCAATTGCCCCTTGGCAATTTCATATTGAGCACTCCGAAGGGTGGAGGTACCGGTCCTTGATCTTATAATACTTTCCCATAATTCCTTGGCACTTGTGATGTGTATGAAAGGTCTCCTTTGCTTTTCAACCATACCTCTCCTTATACACATGATTGCCATGTCATTTAGATTCTTGTCATAAATTTCTCTTGGTGTAGGATTCTTTGGATCAACCACATGGTAACCATACTCCAAGATCTCTAGCATCTCATCGTTTCCAAATCAAATATGATCCTGCATAGCAACTCTCCACAAAGCAAAATCGGAAGTGGAGTCAAGTAAAGGAGGTTTGCCTTGAGAGTTATATTTTGGTTTCTCAACTTGGGGTCTTGCATAAAGCCAAGGAACACTAGAGTGTTCATTGCTAGGAGGTTGTTGACCAAGTGACGGAGTAGGCACAGTTGGTCGCGAAGCCGCACCACCCGAAAGTGGTGCAAGCACCGTGGACAATGTGGCTATCCTCATTTGGACCAAGGCCTCTACAGAAGCATCATGCTCCTCCTTTTGCTTAGCAAGGGCCCATTCTAGATCCTCAGAAGTAAAGGTCCTGACTTCAGAAGAAGCCTCGCCTTTATCCTTTGGATCTACAACAAGGGGAGTCCCATCGGGTTTCATCTCGCTCTAGGGCGGTTAAGCCACAAGAATAGAGCACGAGGCTCTGATACCAATTGAAAGGATCGAGATGGACCTAGAGGGGGGCTGAATAGGTACAAATACAAATTTTAATTGTCACTTGGCAATTTTAGGCAATAGTGCGGAATATGAAAGTGAGCCTAACAATTGCAAGTGTGATGATAAGAGCTAAACAAGATAATCAAGTAATACAAGTAGATGAGTAAGCTAACACAATATGATATAGGTAAGTGCAGATGAGACAAGTAACCACAAGCAGAGAGTTAAGGTTAGGGATAACCGCAACTCCGAGAGACGAGGATGTAAGCCGATGTTCACTTCCTTGGAGGGAAGCTACGTCACCCTTTAGAGAGGTGGGTGTTACCACGAAGGCACACCAACGCCACGAAGGCTCACCCTATTCTCTCTTTGAGACAACACCACGAATGCGTTTCTCAACCACTAGTGGTAGACCTTGGGGTGGTCTCCAAACCCTCACAAACTTTTCCGGGGGTAATCACAAGGGTCGATTCCTCTCCGAAAGACTCCTACCGCCTAGGAGTCTCCAACCTCCAAGAGTAACAAGAACGATGGGAAAAAGCTCAAGACTTGCTCAAGTCACAAGTTCCTTTGGTGCAAAGAAGGGGAAGGGGTGGATCTATCACTTGATCGGACAACTTCTCTCAAATGCTCTCAAATCCCTTGGGGATCTAAGATTTGGTGTGGAGGAGTGAGAGAGAGTGTAATGTGTTCTAGGGTTTGTTCAAAGTGAGTGGTCCACCATATCCCGAGGGGGAAGAAAGGCTATATATAGTGGTAGTGAGAAGCTAGCCCTTTGGCCACTTAAGGCACAGGAGCTGCCGGACGTCCGTTGGGTACCGGACAACCGGTGACACAGATCGGACCGGACGTCCGGCCGGGCAGCCGGTCGTCCGCTCGCTGGAGTATAAATCTGACCGCGAAAACAGTACACGTAGCTGACATCCGGAGGGCGCCGACGTTCGATGTTGTCGGAAATCCGTTAATTGTAGTTCTGTTGGAGTGCACCGGATATCCGGAGATGAGCGGACGTCCGGTGACCGGACATCCGGTGTGACCGGTCTTCCGCTAATATCAGTTCTGTGAAGACTCACCGGACGATGGAGAGAGTCAGATGTCTGGTTGGTTGAGAGAGGCCGGACGTCCGTAGACTTCGGACGTCCGGTGAAAGTTGGACCTTTTAGCTTAGAAACATACTACCATTTTTGCACAAGTTAGAGGAAGAATTTAGAGATGGTATGAGAGGGAATTTTGTGGTTTTGAGCAAGTTCTTTCGTGAAATCCATCGATCCCCTCTTAATAGTGCGGGATCCCTACACTCAAGAGCAAACCGAAAACAAGGAGCCGAAGCTTTTTATCTTTGTCTTGTGTCTCTGCTCTTGAGTGATATATGTTTTATGTCCGTAGTCATGATCCACACACACACATAGCCCTTGAGACATAATCCTGAGAAATACTCAATAAACATGATTAGTCCCAATATGCATGTTGTCATCAACATCAAAATATGATTAAGGGCATGATTGCACTTTCAACAGTTACTTTGGAATCAACAATATAAGGTCTAAATTTATCACAAGCAAACACCACCGCTAAGAATTCTTTTTTAGTAGTAGCATAATTTCTTAGAGCACTGTCTAGAGTTTTACTAGCATAATGAATAACATTCAGTTTTTTATCAACTCTTTGTCCTAGAACAACACCAACAACATAATCACTAGCATCACACATAATTTCAAATGGCAATTTCCAATCAGGTGGTTGAACAATAGGTGCAGAAATTAAGGCTTTCTTGAGTGTTTCAAAAGCTTCTAAACAATCATCATCAAAAACAAAAGGAATATCCTTTTGCAAAAGATTCATAAGAGGCCTAGAAATTTTAGAAAAGACTTTGATAAATCTCCTGTAGAAACCAGCATGACCTAAGAAACTATGAATACCTTTTACATCTTTAGGACATGGCATTTTCTCAATTGCATCAACCTTTGCTTTGTCCACTTCAATACCTCTTTCAGAAATTTTATGACCCAAGACAATGCCTTCATTAACCATAAAGTGGCACTTCTCCCAATTCAAGACAAGATTTCTTTGTTCACATCTCTACAAAACTCGCTCAAGATTTCTTAAACAATCATGAAAAGACTTCCCATAAACAGAGAAGTCATCCATGAAAACTTCAACAATCTTTTCACAAAAGTCGGAGAATATAGCAGTCACACATCTTTGAAAGGTAGCAGGTGCATTGCACAAATCGAAAATCATACGTCTATAAGCATAGCTTCGAAAGGGACAAGTAAAAGTGGTCTTTTCTTGATCAGGTTGAGAAACAGGTATTTGTGAAAAACTAGAATATCCATCAAGGAAGAAAAAGTGTGTGTGCTTAGATAATCTTTCAAGCATTTGATCAATAAAAGGCAGAGGGTAATGATCTTTTCTAGTTGCTTTGTTTAATTTTCTAAAATCAATTACCATTCTATAACCTGTAACAATTCTTTGTGGAATAAGTTCATTCTTATCATTAGGAACAACAGTTATACCTCCTTTCTTAGGGACACAATGAACATGACTTACCCATCTACTATCAGCTATAGGATAGATTATACCTGCTTCCAGAAGTTTTAATATTTTCGTTCTTATCACTTCTTTCATCTTCGGGTTTAACCGATGTTGGTGATCAACAACGGGTTTAGCGCCAGGTTCCATATTAATTTTGTGCTGGCATAGAGTGGGACTAATGCCCTTTAAATCATCAAGAGTATATCCAATAGCAGCTCGGTGCTTTCTTAGAACTTTCAATAATTTTTCCTCTTCATGTTCTGAAAGGTTAGCACTAATAATAACAGGATATATTTTCTTTTCATCAAGATAAGCATATTTCAAAGTGTCTGGCAATTGTTTTAATTCAAACACGGGATCACCTTTAGGTGGAGGAGGACCTCCTAGAGTTTCAATAGGCAAATTGTGTTTAAGTAGAGGACGTTGTCCAAAGAAAATCTTATCTATTTCATTTCTTTCATGCATATGGAAATCATTTATATGGTCTAGCAAATACTGTTCTAAAGGATCAGTAGGTGGTACAGCAATAGAAGCAAGACCAATTAATTCATCCTTACTAGGCAATTATTTTTCATGAAGCTTTCTCTAAACTTGGAAAAATTAAAGTCATGTGACTCATCACCAAAACTAACACCGACAGTTTGTTTCTCACAATCTATCTTAGCATTAACGGTGTTTAAGAAAGGTCTACCAAAGATAATGGGACAAAAGTCATCTTGTGGGGAACCAAGAACGAGAAAATTAGTAGGATATTTTATTTTCCCACACTATACTTCAACATCTCTAATAATACCAATTGGTGAAATAGTGTCTCTATTAGCAAGTTTAATAGTAACATATATGTCTTCTATCTCGCCGGGTGCTATGTCCTTCATAATTTCTTGATATAAGGTGTAAGGAATAGCACTCACACTAGCACCTATGTCACATAAACCATGATAACATTGATCTCCTATTTTAACTGAGATGACAGGCATGCCAACGATAGGTCTATGTTTATCCTTTTTATTAGGTTTGGCAATTCTAGCAGCCTCTTCACAAAAGTAAATAACATGCCCATCCATATCTTCTTCCAAGAGATCTTTAACCATATCAATACTAGGTTCTACTTTAATTTGTTCATCAGGTTTGGGTGTTCTAATATAGCTTTTGTTAACCATAGTTAAAACTTTAGCATGTTCCTTTATCCTAACAGGGAAATGTGATTTCTCAATATAAGTAGTAGGAACAACTGGATCAACATTGTAAAGTATAGTTTCTTCTTTAAATGGTACCGGTTCTTTGATTTCTTCTTTAATAGGTGGGTGATATTTAAACCACTTCTCTTTAGGGAGATCAACATGAGTAGCAAATGATTCACAAAAGGAGGCTACTATCTCAGATTCAAGTCCATATTTAGTGCTAAACTTTTGAAAAGCATCGGTATCCATAAAAGATTTAACACAATCATACTTAAGTTTAATACCTGACTCTTTACCTTTGTCGAGTTCTCAATCTTCAGAGTTGCGTTTAATTCTTTCCAAAAGATCCCACCGAAATTCAATAGTCTTCTTCATAAAAGAACCAGCACAAGAAGTATCAAGCATGTTTGATCATTACGAGAAAGCTGAGCATAAAAGTTCTGGATAATAATTTCTCTTGAGAGCTCATGATTGGGGCATGAATATAACATTGATTTAAGCCTCCCCCAAGTTAGAGCGATACTTTCTCCTTTACGAGGCCAAAAATTATATATATATATATAGTGTTACTATTCATCACCCATGGTGTAGAATAAGTTATTCTTCACCCGAGGTAATCTTACGATCATTCATAATTAAATTACGTTTCGAATTCAAATAGTTACATTCCTATTGATTCACTACTTAAAATTTGACATAAGAAAATAAAAATATAGGTCATAAGACAAGAAAGTTTGCAGTTTATGTGTATTTTAGACTATGTTTTTACGTTTGTAATTTTACGAAACGTAAAATATTTTTTACGAAGATTATATATTTTTTACGGTCCCTTTTTGCGTCGGAAATAAGACAAAACTTACGGAACGTAAAATTACGGTGCATTGATGGTAAAATAGAGGGGGGTGAAGAATAAATATTACTCACCCAGGATGACGAATAGCGTGACCCTATATATATATATATATAATTCTGATCACGATGAACTAGATGCATAGGATAATTTTTTTGGTGGAACTCCAATTTCAATCGATTCCAATTCGAAGATCCAATATCATGTCATAGCCTATACCATGCCAATGATTTTCCCTTCAAAGATAAAGGAAAAACCTTCTTCATAACTTCATCTCCGGGTAAACCTGCAAGCTTGAACAATCCACAAATTTGTTCTACATATATCAAGTGCACATCAGGATCTTCGGTTCCATCTCCTGCATAAGGATTAGCTAGCAGTTGTTCTATCATACGCGAAGGAATTTCATATTCAATATTTTCAGTAGGTGCAGTAGGTCGAGGGGTAGCTAATTGTGGTTCCGGTCGAGGTGAAGATACCCCGAACAAACCCCTCAAAGGATTGTTTTCCATAGTAACAAGTGACAATAAATTTCAGCACACTATATAAATGTTTCCTTACCAAAGGCGCTTCACTCCCCGGCAACGGCGCCACAAAATAGCCTTGATGACCCACAAGTATAGGGGATCAATTGTAGCTCTTTTAGATAAGTAAGAGTGTCGAACCCAACGAGGAGAAAAAGGAAATGACAAGTGGTTTTCAGTAAGATAATGTCCGCAAGTGCTGAAATTGTAAGTAGCAGAGTAGTTTGATAGCAAGGTAATTTGTAACGAGCAAGTAACGATAGTAGTGGCAAAAGTGCAGCAAGGTAGCCCAATCCTTTTGAGGCAAAGGACAGGCCAAAATAGTCTCTTATGATAAGCAAAGCGTTCTTGAGGGTACACGGGATTTTCATCTAGTCACTTTCATCATGTTGGTTCAATTTGTCTTTGCTACTTTGATAATTTGATATGTGGGTGGACCGGTGCTTAGGTGTTGTTCTTACTTGAACAAACCTCCTACTTATGATTAATCCTCCCACAAGCATCCGCAAATATGAGAAAAGTATTAAGAATAAATTCTAACCATAGCATTAAACTTTTGGATCCAATCGGTCCCTTACAGAATAGCGCATCAAGTGGGGTTTAAGCTTCTGTCACTCTCGCAACCCATCATCTAATTGCTACTCCACAATGCATTCCCTTAGGACCAAATATGGTGAAGTGTCATGTAGTCGACGGTCACATGACACCACTAAGGAATCACAACATACATACTATCAAAATATCGAATACATATCAAATTCACATGATTACTTACAACATGATTTCTCCCGTGACCTCAACAAAAGTAACTACTCACAAACGATAATCATGCTTAAGATCAGAGGGGTATTAAATAGCATATTGGATCTGAACATATAATCTTCCACCAAATAAACCATATAGTAATCAACTACAAGATGTAATCAACACTACCAGTCACCCACAAGCACCAATCTATAGTTCCGATAACAAGATTAAACACAAGAGATGAACTAGGGTTTGAGAGGAGATGGTGTTGTTGAAGATGTTGATGGAGATTGCCCTCCCCAAGATGGGAGAATTGTTGGTGATGATAATGGCGATGACCCCCCCCCCCCCCTTGGAGGGAAGTTCCCTCGGCGAAATCGCTCCGCCGTAGGGCAAAAGTACTCCTGCCCAAGTTCCGCCTCGAGACAGTAGCGCTCCGTCCCGAAAGTCCTCTCCTTATTTTTTTTTTCTAGGTAAAAATGACTTATATACCAGAAGATGGGCACCGGAGGTGGGCCTGGGTGAGCACAACCCACCAGGGCGCGCCTGGGCTCCCTGGCACGCCCAGGTGGGTTGTGCCCACCTGGTGGGCCCTCTCTGGTAGTTTCTCCAATAATCCTTAAATATTCCATAAAAATTCTCCGTGAAGTTTTAGCTCATTTGGAGTTGTGCAAAATAGGTGGCTTGACGTAGCTTTTCCAGGTTCAGATTTCCAGGTGCCAGAATTCTCCCTCTTTGTGTATACCTTGCATATTATGAGAGAAAAGGCATTAGAATTACTCAAAAAAACATTATTATAGATAAAAACATTATAAATAACAGTAAGAAAACATGATGCAAAATGGACGCATCATTGGGTTCGACACTCTTACTTCGAAAGGACTACAATAGATCTCCTATACTTGTGGGTCATCACACCTTCACAACAGTCGTAGACGAATAAGTGAAAATTCTGTAGGAGCGAACATGTCGTCACCTAGTATCATAGCATTTAATGTTGGCCCTACACTACTGCAGAATTTCAGCAACGTCTCATTGTCGGAAGAGTCTAAAAGCATTCGGGGAAAATTCTATCCAAATTGGGTTACTGAGAAATATCTTACGTCTCAGATAAGGATGACAATTTTATCCATGGACACGGATACCCGTGGATACCCGACCCGAATGGATAGGGTTTGGGTATGTTTTTACGTCCATGGACAACATCCAAACCCGGTCTGATTATACATGGGTAGGGCATGAACATAATTATGTATCCGTGGATATACCCAAACCCGACCCGTTAGTATGACATGTGGGGCAAAATTCAATGATCCACACTGTCCCACCTTCCAACATAATTTTTTCTGTATAAAAAATGAAAAATAAGCCATGCAATGTTTCCCTCACCGTACCTTACTGCACGGTCGCATCTCATTCTTCTATCTCCTTGTTATACGCCCCATTATTAACCTACTTTGTCTCCTCGACTTACTCCCCCTAGCCCCCCTAGCCGCCGGCGCTGCCAGCCCCTCTACTAATGGTGCAGCACTTCAGCAGCCAAAGATCCAACTCCATATCCCTTCATCTTGGCTTCTCCACGCACGCACGGGTACGACGGCCTGCCGGCGATGGCGGCCGGACGGCCAAGCTCTGAGCTGTGATGCGGAGCAGCTTGACGTACAGAAGCACTGTTGTGCCGAGGACCAGAAGCACGACGGGATGGGTGTGTCGGGAGGCAGTCGCAGATCACAATGAGGAGTGTGACCTGCGTGACCTTGGAGGAAGTAATGGCCACACCAAACAGCCGGCAACTGGAGCATGTATATTAGGTGTTCCTGTACGCCGTATACATACACCTAATCTTTTGATCCCTCAATCCCTCTCTTGTATGCATATTAGATGTTCCTGTACGTGAGTGTGCAGCATGTGATGTCCTGAATTTCTACGAAGTACTCTTATACATAGTTTACATTAGCAACTGGAGCAGAGATTCACAGAATTAGGTATTGTTTTGCTGGTTACTAATTTAGTCATAGTTCGTTGGTACATGGCACTATAGATATGCATGTTAATTAGTAATTATGTATTACCACATCAGTGAACTTCAATCTCGAGGCTGTGAATGATTAAGACTCAGTAGAATCCGAGATGTAATTTTGGCAGGACCTCTTGTGGTTAGCCCTGGAAATATTGACTCAGCTGGTAGCCCAACATCTAACACTCAAGCTACTGCTGTCGTGGGAGCATCACAAGGTCGGTTTAGCAATAAGAGAAATCTCACACCTTAGTGTTATGAGAAGGTAATTTTGAGAAAAAATATATTAATGGAGAATGGAAAGCTGAGTGCATGTGTTGTCATAAACTTCTTACCGCGATGCCATTTTGTGAGAAATCGAGAATCAGAAATGATGTTGTGTTATTGCGATGTCATTTTGTGAGAACATATAATTGTGTACTTATGTTTAGTCGATGTCATGTCATTTTGTGAGAATCTAAGAGTTTTTTTATGATGGATCTGATGTCTCTTGCAATTGCTCTTGATCACAAATAAGAATCTAAGAGATGATTTGATGTTGTGCACTTATGCTATGTCGTTTTGTGAGGATTTGAGAGCTTATGTGAATCTTGTGCAGTTGTGCTATGTCTTACGTATATGTGTACGGAGAACCCGATGGATAGCCATATCCGATGGGTATTCATCGGGTTTGGACATGGATATAATTTTCCGCCCATGGATATTTTCGTGGATGGGCACGTATTGCCTTCACGGATTCGGATATGGATTTGATATTGTTCAACCCGAGCCGAACCCGATCCATTGTCATCCTTAGTCTCAGACGAATGCAATGCTATTCGCCTTGAACTAATAAAAGAGGAAAAACATGTTGATTCTGCTGCAATACAAGTTAGATTATATCAAAAAGGAGAAAGCATTGCGAGTGGATAGAATTATCAAAAAAGAATGGTGATTCGGACAACAAAATTAATTCGATTATTGAGAAGGGCGAATCAAACATTACATGTGTTGAATCAACTAAAGAGAAAGAAGTAATGCCAGTTGGTAGAACCAATGAAAAGAAAGGTGGTTTGAGTGATGGAAGTGCTTCGGTTGAAAAAGCCGAATCAAATAGTGTATTGTTCGAATCTTTCAAATCCAAGGAGGCAAGCATCATTGAAAAAGGGCATGGCAAGCATAGTAAAACATGTGCTTGATTTTGCTGAAGTTAATGAAACCTATTTCCTGCCTATGAGTTTCATGGCATAGAACTTGACGAGCATCAAGAGCAAGAACATATAGCTGAATGAAGTTCGCTTGACAAAGACCTTCAAAGTAGTGAAGCACGGAACCAAGCAAAAGATAAGGTGTTGGAGAGCTATCCGAAGGCGGAGCAAGGTATTGTTAAAGTCACACAACCATTATGCTCACCCAACATATTTGAAGAGGTGTCTAGCAAGTGACTTACCTATTTTTTGATTTGCTCGCCACTTTATGGTTGATGCATATATTAGAAAAATTACTATAAGATATCTTGAAGGACCAATGAATAAGGATAATTTACTTGTTAGCAATACAGTTGTTATAGAACATATCGGTCAATACATTGTACCATTCCAAAAGGTAGATAATGACAATTTAATGCAACCAAAGATTTTTCATTATCATGTTTAAAGTTTATATTTCAATGGGTAGCTTTCTTTGTTTCATACTTGGCTTACACTTGGTCTCAATTTAGATTTATATGTTATAATTATTCTGATTTTAGAAATTTAAAGCCAAAGGTTATAATTTTATAGGGAAATCGATACTAGTATAATATCTTATCCAATGATGTCGGGAAAAGTATCCGAAATAAAATTTGTAGCCGAATGAAAAGATGTCAAATCTGAATCATTCATGTGCTTAGTTCCAAAGTCGTTTTCACAGTAAGATCAACTAGAAACATAAGAAGTGCATCTTCAATTCAAGTATGTGTGATTAAATCTTTGATTTGCTGTTGAAGAATAATTATAATAGAATTCTTGGTCACCATGTCAAGCTATCAATCCATGAATGAATGTATTGTAAGTTAGATGGTTAGAGCATAATTTTGAGCATTGCAAAATGTTCTGTCAAATAGTTAAATTGGCCACTGATAAAAGACGACTGAAATTTGTTGAAACACCCACGGATGACCAGTCTATTCCAATTGGTCCTGATGGCAAAAGGTTTTTGCATCGATTGCTTCAAGCCGATTCATTTAAGATAAAGTAAATTTTACAGTTGATGGGATAAAGCAAAAAATTGTTCATAAGCACAATGATGATATTCTTGAAGTCAACCATTCCATCAAAGTTACGATGAAGACGCCAAGCCGGGGGGAGGCAGCAAGAGATTCCAAAGGTCGATGCTAGCAAAACCAAATGAGGCAAAGGCCGAAATAAGCACAGGGGTAAAATCAAAAGTCACCTTCGCTAAGCCATTAGATAAATATAAAAATAAGAGTAAAGAGAAGAATGCTTATCGGCTAAATCATGCAACAAAGTCAAGATCAGTCCCTGGGAGCAAATTTTGAAGACCAGTATTGGCAAAGGAAGAATTTAATGCATCATTTCCATATCCTTGTTTTGGGCCGCCAATGCCAACGTTGTGAATACCACCCTATGCTTATATGAATCCATATCAATCATCGGACAAGTATGATTCAAGGGCACATTATCCATCTTATTTTAAACCATCTCACCAAGATTATGCAGCCCCAAGAAGATCAACATTTGATAAAAAATCACATGTCAAAAGACAGATTCACTTAGAAGGAATCGGTCCGGAGCACAAGGATGAAGAAAGAGGTGGTCCCCATAACCGAGTCCATAGCTATTGTGCAAGCATCACCAGACAATCCCCCATCCTCCATTGCCACCATCCAATTGACATGTGAACCATCACCATCATTCAGTACCGTCAGGCTATCATGTACACACCGTCAAAGTCGCATAACAGCGAGGCGGCTTCGAGTAGGTGGTTGCCTCACCGGCTCCCCTTTTTTCATCCCCACCGCCAACAGACATTAGCGACCGTGCCTAAGGACGGCACGGTCGATCTCCTGGATCAAAGACAGGCGGGTGGGCAGGCACACATAGTGGCTATAGATCGATTGGCGTTGCAGAGTACGTGTACGCCCTCACATAGACAGACCTTGATCCCATCGGCAGATCGTAGCCGGACTGGGTTCCAACAGCATATTCCTTGCAAAGGCGATTCTTAGACGACATAGACTTACATGTCGGGGCGGTGTGGGCTCCGTTCATAGACGCGATTGACTCTCGTCGTTGATGGTATAGGCTAGCGGCGGCGGAGTTAGACAGCAGCAGACAGTTCTTTCTTATCTCATGTGAACCAGCACGACTAAATCGGAGGTAGACGCCGGCGACGGTTAAGCTCTGGTACCCGGTTCACAGAGTAGATTATTTTAAAACTACCGTGCGCCTATGTATGCTGATGTGTATGAACTCACCCATCTGTGTGTGCAGGCACCTATGTGTGTGCGGATCCATGTGTGTGTATATGTGTGTGGGTGTGCGCATATGTAATGTTTAACTTTCTATTTTCGTTTTCTATAGTTTATGATTCTTTTTACTGTAATAAGAACAAAAATGATGGCTGTGGCGCTTATAAGCGAGTCAACTCATAACATTTAATGTATCATGCAAATTGTACAATTTAGATTTACCCTTATCTACCTATCTTCATTCTTGAAAACTAAATTTAATTTGTACAATTTAACAGTGTAGAATTAACCGACACTAGTGGACACCGACTTAATTATCTCTTGTGGAACAGGTAGATATGTGTTTAGACTCAACATGGGAAAAAATGTGGAAAACGTATCTAGAGAAAAATAATAATAGTACAGAGCAAAAGAAATGATTTACATTAAAAAATCGGACGACTTATAAATAGTTGTTCTCATATCTTATACTCCCTCCATTTCATTATCTTCTCGTCGTAGCTTTTGCTCAAATTGAGTCCAACTCATCACAAACTCGTCACAAGGACCTATATGGCATAAATGCTTACATCTATATCTATATTTATATCTATATTAATATAAAAAGACCCAAAGGGACAGATTTAATTAATCTCGGCCATCAAATCATATCAATCCAACAACCTAGATTATTTCAATATCGAGCGCTCAACACGTTTAGCATGCAGTTAATTTCATATCAAATATAGTACTAATTACATAATAACACGCAAATAATATCCTACTTAATATCCGCATGCACTTAATATACTTCTAAATTAACGTGCATTGCACGTACACATTAACTAGTTATAGAAATTGTAGAATTATAAGACTAGTCATAGTGTGAGTAACTTAGCTAGTAACATAGCACACCCCGAAATTTTTTTGCTTATGTGACATGTAGTTAATGAGAAGTGGTAACATAATATATTACTATAACGTAGTGCTTTCCAAGACAAGATGAGTCTACAAGCTAATTAATGAAGTCTTCTATTACACTACTACTGTGTTACTTTGCATTATAAAGATAGTAACTTAGACTAGTGACATATGCATGATACTAATATAAGTTACTCCCCACTATGACCAGCCTAATACAGCTTAATTATTCAGTGGAAAAACCAAACATACAGCACTCTGATACCATACATTGGAAAAACAAAACTATCTATATATCCATCATACAATAAGAAACACGCGTTAACTTTATTGTCCACCCTTAAAGATCCAAGTAGGTATGACGAGCGTAAACAACTAAACATTGACAATTTATAATTAAACAGTGATACAAACAGCAGAAACCGTGTAAAGTATCAGCAGTCCTCCTAGTCACTACCGTGGTTCTCAACCACGCACACCACTGCGCTTATTAACAGTCCCGCAACTATAACAGCCTGCTATTTTCTGAAACACAAGTTCTGAATCACCAAACTGAAGCCACACACAGGAAATGCAGGATGAGATCTTATCTATGTGGTGAGGATGGGGGGAAGGTAGTCCGACTTGGCGCCGAGGATGCGGGCCCGGGTGTCGGGGAAGAACTCCATGCCCGGCAGCTCCGTCACCACGCCGTCGCTGGCGACGCCGATGGGGTAGCTCAGCAGGTGGCCGGGGAGGTCCTGCTCCAGGTCGTCGCTCGAGTATATGTCCCAGTACTTCTCCGCGATCCTGTTCACCTTCTGCACGCACTCGACGCTCTCCGGGCGCTGGAACACGTCGTCCAGCATGCCCAGGTGCTCGTACCACAGTGCCATCCGGAAGCCGTGGATCTGGCCCCGGGCCGGCTCCCTGTTGGCTAGATGGTATGGCTGGTAAGCGCCCATGGCAATCTCGGAGTCCCGGGCGCCGTCCATTGACCGTTGGTTGATGTTTGCAGACCCAATGATGATGTACTCGTCATCAACTGAAAATGGAAGAGGTGAAGTTAGTAGCTTTAAAGAATAACAGGATCCTTTCAATCCACACAGAGGAGAACAATATAAATCAGTTGTTCAATGGTTTGCCAACAGGAGTACCTAACAAGCGATAGTTTATTTCGACTGAATTTAAGAGACAAATCAAGAGCAAGAATGCAATCTTCAAATGAAATACAATGTTATCAACAAAAAAAATGAAATACAGTGTTAGGAAGCATATGACAAGTACATTTTAAATAATCAATTCTTTGTGAATATTAAAAATTTAAGCCTCTAATCTTTCAAGGAAGGAAACTGAATTTGAGTTGCTATTAGTTTTCCCAATGAACGAACCGTGTATGGATGAACAGATGCAAACATTAGATAATGCGCTGCTTCAACATGCTTTATAAGTAAGATACCAAAAAGAACATGCAATTCATTCAAAACCTTGATATTGAAATATAATGCAACCCACAGGTTAAGTGGAACTGAGGGAGTACCTATCATCATTTTGGTATGAACGTAGATCATGAACCTCCTAGCCTCTTGAGCGCGGACGTAATCAGTATCAGGTTCTGGCTGCTCCTGGGGTTCATATTCCCCATCCTGCTTCACCTCACGGTTACCTAGGCAGAAGAAAGTGAGGTATTCCTTGGGGTTTGCTTCAATCCCCTTTGCCTCGAGAGCTTGTGTGATGTCAGTGTACATCATCTCCATTGTTCTCCTTTGCCAGTCCAGAATTGCTTGTACAGATGCGCTCTCTGGCATGCCCTCAGGCCACATTGGCACCACAACATAAACAGTAAACCGTTCTCCGGCTTCAATCTTGCTGACAATCTTCAACGAAAGCTCCTTAGGAATCACATGCAGAGCGCCAATTTCTTCAGGCTTGATGCCTTCGGGCTTCCAGCAGTAGGAACTTCCAAGGAAGTATTGGTTCTCAATGTAGATGAAGTCCTTTGCCCGTCGGATGGCATTTATGTATGCATCCTGGATGCTCCTGTCAATGATTTGATCCTTTCCACTTACAAGCCCAGCCCTTGCAGCTTCCTCAGGAGTATCAGGGAAGCCAAAAGCAGCACCACCATCAATAGATCTGAAGAGCTGGACATTCCATGTATCTCTGTCCTCTGGGAACATGACGGGAGAAGGGGGGATAATTATGTCAGAGAGATCCCTGAGCTGCACGAGAAGATCTTTGCCACCCTGCTTTCTCCATCTCTGCTCGAAATTGTAAAGAACATCCCAGGCAATTGGACCTTCCAATCGTGAATGAATATCATGCCATGGCTCTCTTGGGCCACCTTTGGTGATGGATGCAGTCGCGAAGTTAGGCTGGTGGAAGTCATCATGGTGGACAGTGTCAAGTGTCCTAAACAAGGAGTGGTACTGAGTGTCATATCTTCCGTCGCAGAGGTCAATGCCACCAACGAAGCTGAGTATCCTCCTTTGCTCGGAGCCCTGGCTTGGCAATGCATCGTCAACACATACTATCTTCTGATGGTGAGTGAACATGGTTGAGATCTGCAGATCCTGAACAATGCTGCCTGAATCATCGGGGTTACGAGGGCACAGAACACAGTGCACATCGGTGCCTTGGAAGTAATTTGCAGTCTCCTCATCATGGGTGGCCATCAAGCCATCTCTCTTCAGCAAGCCAACTGAAGTTCTATCATCCCACACTAGCATAAGGACCCGGACACCTTCGCTGGCCTTCCTCTTGAGTAACTCTCCGAGAGTGACGTCTCCTCCAGGTTTGGGGCGATTGGTGTCCCTAATCAAGGTGATCTCAGTGTGCACAGACCAACCAGTGATGTAAATCAAATGCTGAGCATTGCTTATGGCATCAAAGATATCCTCCCAACATCTGGCAGGCTCATAGTTCTTGCCGTCCGCAAGCGGAATCTTGGGGATAAAGTTGTCTGGGACATGAGCATCTTGGTACAATCTAACATTGCATCCTTGCCTCTGCGAGAAGAAGGTGTAAGGAACACCAGGAAACTTGACGCTCCGGACACCCCTCGCCCAGTTGCGGTCCTTCTCAACACCAAAGTACTGAAGCTTCACATGGATCTTGCTCTCACCAACAGGCTCCCGGTTGTCATCACAGATTTCAAGCCACCTATCGATCTCCTCGCCTTCCAGGAGCTCTCCGACAGGCAGGTACGCCCTCCCAATGAGCGTCGCCCCGATCGCGTTGTCGGCCTTCAGCGTGAAGATCACATCGGCGGCAAGGTGCGCACAGTAGATGTGGAACGACTCGTACCAGCGAGGATTGACGGGCTCGTTGCCCAACATCCTGGTACGCCCAACACGAGCTTTCTCGAGATCAATGGTGGCATATAGCTTGGAGCTTCCTTTGCCAACACCGACAGTTTCCTCAATGCCCTCTACAAACTGTCAAGATAAACTTGCTGTGTTAGAACATGAAGAGTCACATCATGGGCATGATTACAGAAACACACATCGCATACATCAAACTGCGAGTCCAGGCAAACAATTCAGGGAATGAAGATGTAACCACGATCAGGCCAACCTTTAAACTACTGGGCAACTATCATAATCATCTACTATCAACTATGGTAGGCGCCGGCATAAGCAAACTCTAGCAACGATTCTGGATAAAATACGCAGTGATTCTCTGTATTTTCAGTTATTTTTTACCAGTACTAGTAAAAAATAACTCTTCATGTTCGGCTCCCTAACCGCACCAGTTTACCATGTGCTAGTGTAGACCAGCACGTCTCGTCGTGCGTGGTAACGATCAATTAATTGATTCTGCTTGGACGGAAAAAACTGATGGGAGAAATCAGAAATGATCCGTGAGTAGGACGGCCTTGTAGAAGTAGAGTACCTTGCGGATGAACTTGGGG
This sequence comes from Triticum urartu, assembly GCF_056163025.1. Taxonomy (NCBI): domain Eukaryota; kingdom Viridiplantae; phylum Streptophyta; class Magnoliopsida; order Poales; family Poaceae; genus Triticum; species Triticum urartu. The sequence continues at coordinate 104,382,721 of NC_141875.1, read as the reverse complement.
GCGCCGCCGCTGGCGCGGCCGGGGTGGGAGAGCGAGGAGGCCTCGAAGATGGTGACGTGGAGGTTCCCATGGAGCAAGATCTGAGCCATGGCGACCGAAGGACCCCTCTTCCGCGCTCCTGCTAGTCACAGTCACCTGCCTGCACACAAGCCGAGATAGCAGTTACCTACCGAGAGCAGGGGAACCAGGAAAGCGCGCGGACCGACCGAGACCACCACCGGCAGTCAAAACCAGAGCGGCAGCAAGCAAGCAAGCAACGAACAGCAGCGCCCGCGCACAGACCACGCCCGGCCCGCCATAGCCGCAGCACAAGCGGAGACCGACCAGCGAACAGAAGCAGAAACGCACCGCACCGACAGCCAGGAAGCGAAACCGGCGGATCTGGCCGAGAGCGCAGCGGCAGGCACGCACGGCACTGCCGCCACCGCCGCACTGAGCTTAAGCGGCGAGCGGGTAAGGGAGAGATAGGGTGGTCGGAGTGGGAGAGAGAGGCTTACCACCACCGCCTGCCGCTGGTGAAGAGGACGACAAAGAGGGGACGGGAGACGATGAATCGGGAGGGAGGCAGATCCGATCGGGCGGTGATATACAACTGGAGCTGTAGAGTTTTAGACGTGGGACGGAAAGAAAGAAAAGAGCGACGCGGCGATTTTTCTTTCCTTGTCTCCGTCCTTTTTTTCTCTGCTAGTATAGTACTACTAGAGGGGCGCACGCGGCGGGCACGTCACGGGATAGTAGCGATCGGGGCCGGTTCCCCCGGATACGCGTCGCCTCCGCGGATCTCGAGCCGTGGAAATCAATCAATTAAGAATGGGATCGAAAATGGGGAGGGAGGGAGCTATCCGTACTCCGCCCGTCGCGAGCAGCTAGTTAACCGTGGGTCCATGGCCACCACGTCCCGATCAAATCATCCAGCCCCGGTGGCCTCCGGTAGCATTCGTCATGATGGCCTCGTTTGTTTTTCAAGTTTCAGATTGCTAACCAGCTCACCAGGTTCAAGTATGGATCTTGTATTTTTCTTTTAAAAGTTATTTCAGTCTTTTTCATCGTCAATGAAAGGACAAGTTCTCATCCACTTTCAGGCATCTATGATGGCTTCATTAATCTCAAAACGTTGTGTTGGCTTGGTATCTCTTGAATGTACTTATGGAGATAAGGTATATGCGTATTTTCATAGAGTTAGTTGAGCGCATGTGTGTATACGTGAGCATCTGCAGGTTAGCTGATCAACCACTTCGTCATGCCTATACAAATCTGAATTTTTGTGTGTCTGGGCCCATACATAAAGACCGTCAAAGACTACTGACGTAGAATTGTTCCTCCTGTCATAATCCTCAATCAGCAACCCTGGAAGGGCCTCCATGGACAACGCACTTCCAATCCCTGAGACAGAACATCTGAAAGAGAAACAAGTTCTCGCCTGGCTCTCTGTACTTTGCCTCGGGCCAAGCTCCACACAGACTTTTAGGATATCGAAAAATGGCCGAAGAACTAAAACGTACGAGACATGTTCAGGCGCCCGATCACAAGCCATCTAGCTTCTGACTCATTGCTTGACTCCCTTCTCGCCGATGATCACCTCATCAAGTTCCCCATCCTGCACCTCTAGGTTCCTCATCATCTCTTCAAGATTCCCCTCGATCCAGCCCTCCGCAGAGGTAGCTGAGCTCTTGCCCATTGCCGCCATCGGGAGGAGCAGCCTTCCAACACCTGTATTGATCACAAGGACCCGTGTGAGTCACAAAGATCACAATAGCAGTCAACTCTTATCGGCAATCGGGGTAGCCGTTGGAGTAGGTTAAAACCCTACCCGAGAGGGTAGATTATTAGCCATGATGTAAGCGGGAGCAACTAATCAAGGGGCACTTTTGGTGTACCTTTGAGGTTACACCATCAAGGGTCGTCACGTTTATGTTGAGTTTGGATGTCTGTGGCGAATGATTTTACAAAATCATAAAGAAAATTCTAACCCCGCAAAAAAATAAAGAAAATTCTAAATAAACAGGCCATGTTCGAAATGAAGTCACAAGACGCATTATTTGTAGCCGGACCTCGGAGGTCACGGATTTATTTCAGCCTCCCGAGAATAGGCCGGCCCGCCCAAGTGGCGAGAGCCTTGAGCTTGACTTGGCCGGCTTCGAGAAGGCGATCGTGTTGGCCGGTGGTGATCGTGCCTACTGCCGACGTCGTGGGGCCTCCGCCCAAGGCCGGGAGCAACCACGCCCCTGCACGCAGGCAGTTGGACTTGGACCGAATGCCGCGCCTGGATGGATGGTCTTGGTCATGCACATCCCGTGCCGACACCAGGCGTCCAGGCCACCTCGCCTGGCCTGCTGTCATTTTCAATCGTGAACTGATCTGTTTGGCCTGAGTAGTCTGAGTGTGTCCCTGTCCACGAATCGCGGTGCGCCACCTAGCAAGGTCATATCGAAATGTCGCTTTTGGCTGACTTGTCAAGAGCTATCACGAGCTGGAGAAAACGGTTTTAGCCGATCCTCAAATATCTTCCACGGATTCAGTCCAGTCTGCCGCGCACGTTATCCTTCGGATCTCCATATGGCATCGAGTTGCTCCATATGTTATCATCAGCTTTTCGTTACTGCTTAATTTACTGACATCAGGGGCTGTGGCCCTTTTCATTTTTTTTACTGACATCGTAGAGAAGGCTCAGATCAGAGCCTGAAAGCTCTCGGGAGATGGGAATCCACAACACAACGGGAGTTGCCTTATCTTTTGTTTTGGTAAGAAGGAAGAATTCTCTTTTGTTTTGCCACACTGTTCAAGCAATTTCGGAGCTATAAATCGGTTTGCACTTGGGGTTTGACGGACTGATTTTGTGACCAATGTAAAACGAGCAAATGTGTCAACTTGGTCCTTTATATTTTGAACAACAAATATTAGAAGTTATTTTACCGCTATGTACCCAAAGAGAGTGAAGAGCAAGTTCAATCCGGAGCCATGTTGGAAATCTTGGGGTGGTTATGTGTAACATCCTTATTATCATGATTTCAGCTCAAGCTCCACCACCACTTGCCTTGTCATCCGGTCTAATTTTCCTCTCATATTGTTGTTCACAGGAGAGTTGTTTTGGCTATAGGGAGCATGTGCTCCCGGATGAATAGTAAAAAATAATTAAAAAGTCTGAACTTTTTATATTCATGTTAGTGTAACAGGCATGCTGAACTTTATTAATTATTTTTACAAGACCTTACAAAATCATACAACAGTAAGACTAAAGCCGCCGTCTAAGCAACACACTGTCGCTACACCTATCCAGTTGATGAAGGGGTGCAGATAGTCTGGGCCTAATACCAAACAGACATTGCAGTCAAGCCTAACATTTAAGACCTGAGATTAGCTCTTTGATTCGGCGGCGGCAATCTTTGCTGATTGTGTTGATATTAGCTCTTTGATTGGGAAGGTCAAATTTAACCATTGTTTTCGTGATGCTAATCAAGCGGCGCATGTGCTAGCTCAATTTAGCTACAGTAATAAAATCTCTGATAGTTGCATTAACGAGCCACCAGACTGTTTGGTGAATAAGCTCGTAGACGATGTATCTGCTTTTTATTTGCAATAAAGCTAGCCATGATGGTCTTCCCTAAAAAAAAGACCTGAGACCCCAACTTAGCCACTTGTCGGGTCTGGGGCACACACTGGTCCGGCGTGCTCTCAGAGGCCGCCGCCACCAACTGCCACCGCTCCATCTTCTGAACTATACTGATGCATCAACCTTGCTCGGTCTAGCTATCGTCAACGCCACCATGGCGCCCAACGACACATCCTCCCTGCGCGCAAATAGCTGAGCACGTCGCGGTCGCCACTGATACACCTCAGCGCCATGCTGCCAAGTACCACCAGCCGACACAACTCGAAGTCCTTGGAAGATCTGTCGTGAGTAGCACCTGCCGACCAGGCATGACAAAGCGTAGCACTTGTCGGTCAGGTATGACTTGACATCTCCACCGAAGCTCCGTGCAAGACGAAGCCGCTCCACCTCCTGCCTCTAACTTCCAGCGCTGCTCCACAAACGATGCTCCCAAGAGAGAAACGACACCGCAATGCCGCCATCGTCCGATCTGAAACACTAGATCCTAGGATTTCCCCCGGAGCTGCACGAGTGGGTCGACAGTAGTTACACGACGATGCCTCCATCAAGGTAACGGCGAGAACGCCGCCATCGCCTGCCGTCGGCTCGGTTTTCACCGGCAACCATGTCTCCCCTACTCGTAGCCGGGACTAGATGATGGATCTCGAGATCCGATCACCAAGCCTCTGGCCGGCCATCTCTGGAAGAAGATGACCACCAACGTCACCACGTCGGGCACGCGTCGCCGCCGGCACCCCCATGGTGCCTAGAGGCCGACAAGCCCCAACGAGCACCACGCCTTGCCAGCCGCCATGGTCCAGACCCAAGCACCACCAGATCCAGATCAGATCGGGGTCAAGGGCCCCAAGCCGCAGTCGCCGCGGAGGTAGTACCAAAAGAGAGTGAAGAGCAAGTTCAATCCGGAGCCATGTTGGAAATCTTGGGGCGGTTATGTGTCAACATCCTTGTTTCAATTTTCATTTAACTGATTCCTCTGGTTTTGTGAGGGAGCTTCATGGGGACCAACGACAGGCGCTCTCCCCCCCCCCCCCCTCCCCTTCCCCCTGCTATCATGATTTCAGCTCAAGCTCCCACTACTTGCCTTGTCATCTTCTCTCATTTCCTTCTCATGCTGTTGTTGACAAGAAAGTTGTTTTGGCTATAGGGAGCATATGCCCCTGGATGAATAGTAAATTCAAAATAAATTGTAAATAAAATTTATAAAGTCTGATTTTTTTAAGTTCACGTTAGTCTAATTTTTATGCGAAGCGGGACAACAATTCTTCATCGGCGAAAAAACAAAATTAAGTGTTACAATTGGCTTTTGAGGTGACTTTTTTTTTGCGCAAGTCAAAATGCTTAGAATTTTCACCTAAAAATTTGCAGGTAGCATTTGGGTGTGACAACGGACATATCTTTTTTTTCCCTACTTCTTTTTTTACATTTGCATGTATCCTTTTTTGCTCGCAGGAACATATGTTCCCAAAAGCCGAATTGGATTTCCGCTTGTTCACAAGATATTTTATGGAGTTCCATGTCAAAAAAGTTTCACAAAGTGAGAACTTACAGATCCAGTTACTACTCAACGAACAGAAAACACGAATACTACTTGGTCGAATCTTGCTTCTCTCGAGTTGGTACATATGTTATTATCAGCCTTTTCTCTTTTGTATTACCACACCGTTTGATGGTTTTGGAGCTAAATTCGTTTACAGTTGGGAGTTGATGGACTAATTTTGCAAAACTATGTATATACGAACAAACTGTCAACTTGCCCTTGTATATTATGAACTAGAAACACAAGTTTTTGGTGTTATGTATAGTAAGAGAGTGAAGACCAAGCTCAAATAGACATGTCGGAAGTCTTGGTACATAGGTGGTTATGCGTCAACATCCTCGTTTCAATTTACATATAAATGATTCCCTCGGTTTTGTGACAAGGGACAGGTGTTCTCATCTTGTCACCGCTTTAAATTCTCTCATACTCTCAATACTGCGGAGTATTTGACAAAGTCCAGCGTCAAAACTAGTTCACAAAGTGGCGCCTTATGATCCGGTCCTAAGATTTTGGGGGCCTGGGGCAAACCTAAAATCCGGGGCCCTTAGTAAACACATCATAGTAGTAAAAATAAATTTATGTATATATGAATATTTAGCAATAACACTCCAATGCATTCAAAATCAGTGTGCGTATCAAATAATTTATACATAATACCTTAAAAATTTCTTCTAACATTCCTCGATGCAAAGTCGCTTATGATGGGGTCGATGTCAATCTCATCCAATAATTTCTTCTCGATGCATGATGTAGCCAAACCATTTAACCTCTCTTGAGTCATTGTTGACCTCAAATAATTCTTCAACAATTTCAGCTTTGAAAAGCTTCTTTCAGCCGATGTGACCATCACAGGCACAGTAAATAAGATGCGATAAGCAATGAAGATATTTGGATAACAATCAACTTCTTTGACATGCCCAAAAATCTCCATGGCAGACATTACGCCATTTGGCAAAGTGAATTTCATAATCTTCAATTCAGAAATAAGATCATATACCTCTACATCAGATGAACCAATGATCTAATCCATCATGTGCTAAGGAACTCTGACTCCTGCTACTGCTAGACTTGAAGATCTTACAACAAAAGCAAAAAACTTTGTCAACACCTTCTGAATAAACTAGCCATTTTCTATCATGTTTCTCTCCATTGCTTAATTTCCTATGATAATGAACATAGGAAAAATGTCTTCCTGCATCATCTACACGGTATTCCATTTTATCCTCTTCCTCTCTCGTTGGCCCTTTCTCAACTAATACATCTCTTGCTTTATTGTCAAAATTATCCCAATTTCTTGGATCATAAATATCAGGAGTATAGACCGGTTCATCAACACTAGGAGACTGTTCTTGTGCATCCGATGAATTACCTATATTCTCGGAGCCACTTACATTGTTGTCGTCGATGTTGGTGTCGGCATTTTCTTCTTGCTGATCGGATTCTGAACTCACATTATTCTGTTGCTCTTCCTCTATGGCAACTATCGCCAACTCATCACCTCGGTTTATCAAAGTAGTGGAAGTACGCTTGAAATATTTGTGCACATGTCCATGTTGTGATTGTACCAATTTATCTGCGGCCTTCTTCTTTTTCCTTTTTTTGCTACCTGATGCATACTTCCTATTTCTCGGAGGCATGCTAAAACACAATCTTGAAAAGTAATTTTTGCATCAATTATTGAACAGTACCACATACGCATCAAGGAACGGCCAAACACAAATATAGTATATCTGGTTCTGATGGTCTGAATTCTGATAGCGTCAGTCCGAGTGCTGTTTGCAGCGCCTAGACTCGGAGAGCAATGAGCAATTGACCAAGACTGAGGGCCCCCTGAATTGAAATCAGCTGTGAACTGTATTAGGAAGGAGATTAGGAGAAGAGAATTAGAAATTAGCAAGAGGCATATGGCAGTCGGCAGACCTGCAGTACGGCGCGTCGGCGACGGCGGGCGGCGGCCTAGGGCTGGGAGCCTGCGTGATGAGACGGGTCGAACTGTCGAGAATCGACAGGATCACGATCGGCCTTTTTTTTCTAGATGAAGCCGTGAAAGGATAGCATATTGTTGTCTTTTTTTTAACGTGAAGGACGAAGGAAAGCGATCGCTAATCAAGCCGTGCATGTCGCTAATCCTGCCGCTGCGGCTCGTTTCGCTTGCGTGTGCATGTGCGTGAAAGGCTGATGAAAGGCCTCGCCTTTGGCTATTTTGTTTGACATGGGCCTACAGCCTGCTATACGTATATACCTAGTACACACCTGGGTGGGGGCCCGGGGCGCCCCCCCCCCCCCCCCCCCCCCCCTCTCCCCAGGGCCGGCCCTGGATCCGGTTACTACTCGCCTAAGAGAAAGCGTAAATATTACTTGGTCGAATCTTGATTGATGATCACCTTCTTATGATGGTCGTGTTAAAAAATGCATTATACAGGTCCCATGAAACAAATAGCATATGTTGATTTTGGTATGGTGAGCTCTCCTCAGAAATCTCTAACACGAACCGTTATTACGTCTCAAATTGCAGAAGATATGTCCGACTCACAATGTAGTCGCCCTTGCTCATGAAGAAGGTTTTCAAAATGGTTATTGTGGCCCCGATCGCTTCTCTGTCGTTCGGCGGATTAAGTAGACTGTTCAAGACCCCTCCAAGGTTGGCATCCTAGTCTGCGGCATTAAGAAAATAGAGATATGTTTGAGCCAAGAGGTCTTTGAGTTCAAGACCCGACTGACGCAATTAAATTGCAGCCCACGATCCATGTTTAGACCCGAGAGAGCCACACCTTAAAAAGAGTGTTGAGATATAAATGTATTGTCTAGTCTCTTTCATAGATCGGTCTTGCTTTATTCATGCGAATGACTTGTCAAATGTTTCGGCGCATGCTTTAGCTCGTTGTGCTGGGCATTCCATTAGCAATGTGCACCGTAACGTAATTCAGATTGCATCGGGAGATGCTATGAGATGATGCCATTTAATGAATGAAGTGCCGTACTTGGCCGAAAAGTAATATTCTCCAGAGCGACACAACCGTTGGTGCTCTGAAGATGACACCAAAAAAGTAGGCACAGTCTATCTGTTGGTTTTGGACTATGATCATCAGTCACTAGTGCTAGGACACTGATGACTTTCTTATCAGTTTGCCAGAATCACGTGCAGCACTCTGTGTTTGGTCTGCGTGAATTGCAAAATGAGTATGGTGGGAGCCCATATATGTCAAGCCTGTTAAACGTAGGATTTGTGGGAACTGGCTCAACCCTTTAGAGATGGCCTATCATATATATTTATAAGGTTACATAATATATAAATTACACAGTTGGGCTACATTACAAAGTCTAACACCCTTCCTCAATCTTAACTCACTCCTGATGAATCTAGAAGGTTGAGATTGCGCCTACAGACCTCGAACATGGGAGAAGGTAGATGCTTGGTGAAGATGTCTGCAAGTTGATCCTTCGAGGAGATAAACTTGATTTGTAGTAGCTTCTGTGCAACACGTTCCCTCACAAAATGATAGTCAATCTCAATATGTTTGGTTCGTGCATGGAACACCGGGTTTGTCGAAAGGAATGTAGCACCGATGTTGTCACACCAAACAACCGGAGGATGTGACTGGGAGATTCCCAGCTCTCGAAGCAAAGACTCAATCCAGATAAGCTCAGCAGTCGCATTGGCAACAGCTTTGTACTCGGCTTCCGTGTTGCTGTGAGAAACAGTGGCTTGCTTGCGTGCACTCCAGGCGATCAAATTAGGACCCAATAATACAGCATATCCCCCCGTGGATCGTCTGTCATCCGGACACCCAGCCCAATCAGCATCTGAGAATGCAGATAGAACAACAGAGGAATTAGGTCGCAGATGAAGACCATAGGAGACAGTGAGACGCACATAACGAAGAATGCGCTTCACAGCAGACCAGTGCACATCAGTAGGGGCATGAAGATACTGACACATCCTGTTAACCGCAAAGGAAAGATCAGGGCGTGTGATAGTCAGATACTGCAAGCCACCAACAATACTCCGATACTCCGTAGCATCCGTAGGAGACAAAATAGTACCAGCAGTAGCCGAGAGCTTATCAGTAGAGGACATGGGCGTGGGAGATGGCTTACACTTGAGCATACCAGCACGGCGCAAGAGGTCAAGGGAGTACTTCTTCTGAGTGAGAGCTAAGCTGCCACGAGACTGATGTGCAACTTCAATACCCAAGAAGAAGTGTAGCTGTCCCAAATCTTTTACCGCAAAATCTCTGCCAAGTGCAGTCACAAGAGCATCAGCAGCCGTTGCAGAGGAGCTGACCAGAATAATGTCATCGACGTACACAAGCAAATACACAGTCACACTGGGGCGCTGAAACAAGAACAGCGAGCTGTCAGCTGTCGACGGAACGAAGCCGTGAGTACGAAGAGCCGAAGCTAGGCGAGCATGCCAGGCACGAGGCGCCTGTTTCAGTCCATATAGAGCCTTCGTCAGACGACAGAGATGATGAGGCTGAGCGTGATCAACAAACCCTGGTGGCTGCCGCATGTAAACCTCCTCTTCAAGCAGTCCATGGAGAAAAGCATTCTGAACATCAAGCTGTCGAAGAGACCAACCACGAGATACTGCAAGAGACAGGAGAAGCCGAATAGTAGTAGGCTTAACAACTGGGTTGAATGTATCCTCATAGTCCAAACCCTGACGTTGTTTAAACCCTCTAGCCATAAGGCGCCTTGTAGCGCTCAATAGATCCGTCCGCATGTCTCTTGACTTTAAAAACCCACTTCGAATCAATGATGTTGACACGAGGCAGAGGAGGAACCAGTGTCCATGTCTCATTATGCATAAGAGCGTGGTACTCTTGCTCCATAGCAGCCCGCCAGTGAGGAATACTCATAGCGGCCTCATAGTTGTGTGGTTCATCATTGGGATCTGCAACAGAATGAGCAAGACAGGCAGCCAAATATGTGACAGTACCATCATGACGCTGCTTGGGTTGAACAATACCTGCGAGTATGCGGACGTTGCGGGGCAACGGGAACAGGAGCCGGCGGCGCCAATACTGGAGATGACGACGGTAGGTCGGGTGACGGGGGCCAAGACAAAGACCCAGGCGAGGCGATGGTAGGCCCAGCCGACCCAGGTGAGAGGGGCGACAGGGACATACGACCAGGCGACGACGGCAATGACGGAGGCGAGGCCGGGCGTGGAGACGGTGGCAAGGACCGCTCGAGCCGCCCAGGTGAGACCGGCGGAGACAGGGGCCACGCCTCGGCTAGTGTGGTGGGCCGCACCTCGGCCGACACCGACCCAGGTACGGAGGCCAGCGTCGGTCCAGTAGCATGAGCGGGCGTGGCTCCAGAGACGGGGTCGACGACAGGAGTTTGTGCAGGCACATGCACCGACCGATCAACATGCGTCACAGGAGTTGCATCCGGAAGTAGTTCCAGGCGAGCACCACGTCCAATACCTGCACCATGATTAGGTAACAACACAGGCGAATATGCAACATCTTCAAATTGGCCAAGCATAATAGGAGATGGATGCATAGATGGAGGTGTGGCGGGTTGCTGCGGCATGGCGGAAAAAGGAAAAACGTTCTCATCAAAGACAACATCACGGGATATATAGACACGATTTGTTGGCACATGAAGGCACTTGTAGCCTTTGTGAAGAGAACTATAACCCAGAAACACACATTTCTTAGACTGAAACTCAAGCTTTCTATGATTATATGGATGAAGATGGGGCCAGCAGGCACACCCGAACACCTTAAAGAAGGTATAGTCAGGAGTTTCATGGAGAAGGAGCTCAATAGGAGTTTTCATATTAAGGACACACGTAGGTAGTCGGTTAATAAAAAACATGCTGTAGCAAAAGCGTCGCTCCAAAAATGAAAGGGTACAGAAGCATGAGTCAGGAGTGTGAGTCCGGTCTCAACGACATGTCGATGCTTGCGCTCAACAGCGCCGTTCTGCTGATGTGTATGAGGACATGATAAACGATGAGAGATATCAAGCTTATTAAAGAAAGTGTTGAGGTTGCGATATTCGCCCCCCCAATCGGACTGAACATGGCTAATTTTATGCTTGAGAAGATGTTCTACATGCACTTGAAACTGAATGAAGACATCAAACACATCAGCTTTGCGCTTAAGAAGATAAAGCTAGGTAAAGCGACTATAGGCATCAATAAAGCTAACATAATAGTTGTGACCATTCATAGACGTTTGGGCAGGACCCCATACATCAGAAAACACAAGTTTAAGAGGACTCGTTACTTGACGAGTAGAAGAAACAAATGGTAACTGATGACTCTTGCCTTGTTGACAGGCATCACACACGGATATCTCCTTATTGCTAGACTCGATAGGCAGCTCATGGCGGTGAAGTATATGGCGAACTATGGGAGTGGCAGGGTGACCAAGGCAAGAGTGCCACTGGGACGGCGACACATGAACACCACTGAAGACGCGCAGGGCGGATGGATCCTCCAAGCGGTATAGGCCATGGCTGAGGCGACCACTAAGCAGAATTTCCCGAGTGGCTCGGTCCTTAACAAAAAGATCAAACGGATGAAATTCACATAAGACATTGTTATCAAGAGTGAGCTTGGGAACAGATAACAGATTAAGAGTCATCGAGGGGACCCGTAAAATATTACGAAGATGAAGCTGCCTAGATGGATGACTAGTTAAGAGAGATGCTTGACCAACGTGAGAGATGGGCATACCTACACCGTTGGCGGTGTGAACCTTGTCGTGACTGTAGTATGGCTGGTGGGTGGACAACTTGGCGAGCTCGTTCGTCATATGATTCGTGGCACCAGTGTCCATATACCACACAGGATCAATTGGGTATGATGGTGTAACGCCGTGTTCAGCGCGTGTATCCTTGCCCTTGGCGGCAACATGATCAGCAGGAGGGCCAAGATCCGCCATAGCAAGTTGACTCTCATTACCTTTTCCATCATTGCCGATACCCAGGAAGCTCCGCTGAAAACGCTTGTGGCACTTGGAGGCGAGCTGCCTCTCACGGCCCGCAGAGCTGGCACTGCACGGGGCCGCCACCCGAGGATGGCGCAGGGGGGTTGGCGACCCGAGCAGGCGACGAAGGCGCAGGGGGGCGCTGGCCACGCGACGCCCAAAAGGCTGCTGGCTGGTCGGCGATGGTGGTAACGGAGCGGCGAGCTTCGATGCGTTGCTCGGTGAAGAGCAAACGAGAGAAGAGCTCGTGCGGAGGAAGCGGCGGCTTGGCGTTGTGGACGGCCTCGGCAAGGTTGTCGTAGTCGGCATCGAGACCCTTGATAACATAGCCAGCGAACTCCTCATCACTCAGCGGTCGACCGATAGAGGTCAATGTATCCGCCAAGACCTTGATTTTGTTAAAGTACGTTGTGGCAGATGAGTCCAGTTTCTTGATATCATCAAGCTTGCTGCGAAGAGCCATGGAGTGGGCGGTGGAGGTCTGTGTAAACGCATGCTCCAAAGTCGTCCACGCATCCAAGGAGGAGGCAGCAAAGAGGCAAAGACCAGCAACCCCGTCGCCGAGGGAACCCTGGATGGCGGAGAGGATCGCTTGGTCTTGCTGCACCCACACACGGTGCGCCGGGTTGATGGCCGGGCCATGGACGGCGGGAATAACCTGCGGCGGACACGGCAGGGAGCCATCAACGTAGCCAAGGAGGGAGCGCCAAAACAAATAGTTGTCCGGCGTGAGGCGAGTCGTGATGAGGTTGTCGAAGTGGAACGGGCCGGAGATCATGGCGGCGTCGGTGGTAGCAACAACGGGAGCCGCAGGGGCTTCGGGTGCCACACCCGCGGGCTGATCATGGGAGGCCCTCGAGGCCGCCGACATGATGGCGAGTGTCGGGGACGAGCCAGCAGTGGCCGCAGGTGGCGCCAGCATCGCGGCGGTGGAGAACGCCATCGTCGACGGCGCGGGAGACAGCGGGATCGGAGCCGAGAACAACGAACCAACGGCGGTGGTGCCGAAGACTTGGGGCCGCGGCGTCGCACCAGCGTGGGCGGGAAGGTTGAGAAGGGCGGCCAGCGTTGCGGGGATGGCCCCGGAGCTGGCGGAACCGGAGGCGGAAGCGGTCATGGTAGCTGCGGCGGCGGCCCTAGGGTTTGGGGCACGGCGGCGGCGGCGGCTGAGGTGGAGTTGTCGTAGGTCCTAGGTTTAGGCTGATACCATGTTAAACGTAGGATTTGTGGGAACTGGCTCAACCCTCTAGAGGTGGCCTATCACATATATTTATAAGGTTACACAATATACAGATTATACAGTTGGGCTACGTTACAAAGTCTAACAAAGCCCACTTGTGAGAAACCCTTCCACTAACACTTTGTTTCCCATGTTCATCACGAGTGTATGTGTGTACTAGCAGCAGGCCTTTTCTGACTGTAGCCTCCCAATTCCCATTTTCTCTGTGAACCAAAAGTACCACTGAAGTGCTCCTAGTGGGCTATCTGTTGGTAAATATGGGAATTGGTCATGTGGATGGAGTTCACTAATGAATTTTACATCTCTCTGAACAACTGATTTTTATCTTGGAGGCGCCCAAACTCCATTGTGACCAAATTGCTCAAAAATTAGTGAGCTGCCTCTCATTTCACTCTAGTCTTTCTAGAAAAATGAGCTTAAACATGTTACTCATCTTGCCTTGAAATGGCTGTCGTAACGGTGTTCTTCCGTGTTAGAAATATTATAGCTCTATCACATCACCAGCTTTCTGAAACCATCAAAATGCTACACATCTCTGGCCACTAATCAGAAACGAATGGTCTGCATCTGATTGTTGTTACTATGCTGGAGCATATGGCTTGGTTATGTGGGTGCAGTATGGCAACCTAGCACTTAGAAACTGCGGCCTGAGTGGCTGCTGCTATCTCACACAACAGAGCGACTCTTGCACAATTCGATGAAGGATATATCAATTGTATAATATGCAGGTTGATATTCTAGCTGTAATCCACAACATTCAGTAGTGCATGATCCACTTGCTACCCCACTGTCGACTGACCAAAATTGCGACAAGATTGTAGCAATTGGAAGATAGCACAAGCTGAGGAGACCCTATATAACGGACGTCAGGATTATACATGATTGGCACAAGTAGAATTGTTGTTGATAAGTGATAACCCTACTCATGCCATGGTAGCATCAGAAATAGCTGCCGTTTTCTTTCTGTTCAATGCCTTGTTGAGAGGTTCTTTGGTTCAAAGCCAAGGGCTGCAGAGAGGATTCTACGACTCCAGCTGCCCTGATGCAGAGGATATCGTGAGGTCTACTGTCGAGAAGTACTACAACAACGACGCCACCATTGCCCCGGGCTTGCTCAGGCTGCACTTCCATGACTGTTTTGTCCAAGTCAGTTCAGTAATTCTGTCCTCTACAGTATGCAGTTGTATGATTCCATAAATTTACTCTGAATCTCATGGCATACTGTTCCTTTTCATTTCCCAATAGACAGCAAAGTGCATATGTAAAGGGACGTAAATGACCTATTGCAGTTTTGCTCTATTATAGGGGTGTGATGCTTCTGTTCTGATTTCTGGAGCATCATCCGAGAGGAGTGCGCCACAGAACTTCGGTCTCAGGGGATTCGAGGTGATAGACGACGCCAAGTCCCAGCTGGAATCAACGTGCCCTGGGGTGGTGTCCTGCGCCGACATACTGGCCCTGGCCGCACGTGATTCCGTGGATCTGGTAGGCAAGTTTTGTTTCTGACTGAACTCCTGCCAAGAACTGTTTAGCTGAGAGCCTGATGACTGAACTGTTTGTCTGCCACGTTCTGTAAACGATGGCAAGACCGGCGGGCCAAACTGGCCAGTGCCTCTGGGACGAAGAGACGGGAGGATCTCATCAGCCGCAGACGCCAAGGCCCTGCCGTCTCCGGCCGACCCCGTGTCCGTCCAGCGGCAAAAGTTCGCAGACCAGGGCCTGTCCGACCACGATCTCGTCACACTAGTCGGTAATAATCTTCTTCGATCCTTCATACTACAAACGCATGACACTGCATAATGTTCAGTTAACCGTCCGGTGTAATGGTGATCTGCATGCAGGCGCGCACACGATCGGGCAGACGGACTGCGCGTTCGTGCGGTACCGGCTGTACAACTTCACGGCGACGGGGAACGCGGACCCGTCGATCAGCCCGGCGTTCCTGCCGCAGCTGCGGGCGCTGTGCCCGCCGAACGGAGACCCGGCGCGGCGGGTGGCGCTGGACAGGGACGGCGCGGGGGCCTTCGACGCGGCCTTCTTCAAGAACGTGAGGGACGGCAACGCCGCGCTGGAGTCGGACCAGCGGCTGTGGGGCGACGACGCCACGCAGGGGGTGGTGCAGAAGTACGCCGGCAACATCAGGGGGCTCTTCGGGCTGCGCTTCACCTACGAGTTCCCCAAGGCCATGGTCAGCCTGGGCGGCGTCGCCGTCAAGACGGGGAGGCAGGGCGAGATCAGGAGGAAGTGCTCCAGGTTCAACTGAACTGATGGTATGTGTAATTCTGTATGAGTATGGCTGGCTTGATGCGATGCTTGTGGTAATAAACCAATTGATTGGTGGGCAGCATGCGTGCCTGGTGTAAAAGTATCTTTGTTTGCTTGTTTTCCTTTCATTCTCTGTTGCGTGAGACAAGGCTAATGTTTGTTCCATGATCATGTGCTTCAGATACGCTGGCAGCAATATTGTGGTGTTATATAAAGCTGAAGCCAAACAGTAGCTGCTTAATTTGTAGAGACTAGATTAATTGAAACCACACAAGGGCATTTGGTCTAGTGGTATGATTCTCGCTTAGGGTGCGAGAGGTCCCGAGTTCAATTCTCGGAATGCCCCATTATTTTTCCTGTTTTTTTTCCTCTGTACTGTTGGACAACACTCTGAAACCAACATACTGTGTGGATGATACATTACAACTGATCTGGTGTATTTTAGCATTTCTCTAAGAAGCAACATCACTGGAAGTTTGATCCAGTGTAGAAATTCAGATGCCCAAGCGAGTGAAAACCACAGACCACAGACTTATTAAAGGGATTTATTTAAATCAACGTGCAGATTGTCGGAGGAGGATTCAATAGAGAGCTTGATGATTTTCAGCAAGGATGAGGTGGAGATTAGGATTAGAAAGCATATGCTTAAATCAATTTATCAAGGTTCTAATAAGTACTGTTTGATAGTTTGCGCCTAACTAAACGGTCCTTTGTGGACTTATGCGCTATCTTCCATGAAAGATGTGGTTTGTGGGACACGTTTTATGTATCAGTCGAAGAATTAGTCGTAATCTTTTTGCGTGAAATATTTCTGTTAGTTGGAGGTAATTAGAGGAGAGAATGAGATATAATAACATGGGAGGTAAAAACACATTTGCCCTCTCCATCGCGGCATTGCGGTCGGCAGGTGTCCGTCCGACATGGTGATGTTGTGCGACTTGTGTGGCAACGATGGCGGCTTCGGGCGGAGTTGGGCTGCTACTAAGCTTTGGTAGTCGGTCTCCCGGCGTGTTCGGGGGGCTGTCATGCCTCGCTTTGTCTTCTTGAAGTCGGAGCTGCAGAGGAGGTGCTTCTGCGGTGACGAGACGGGTGGTCGGTTCCGGTGCGGGCTCGATGCATGCGCAACACTTTTCCCCTGCAATACTCGTCGATAGAGTCGAAGCTGCCTGCTCATCGATGCATGTGATAGACTGTTTGGCATCGACTAGTGCAGGCCTCGGTGTTTGTTTGCGGGGAGGGCTACATCGGTGGTCATTGATGGTGGAGTCGAAGTCGCCCTCGCGGAGGTGTGATGACGATGACATCCGATTGCAACCTCGATGGCGCTTTTCTCGTCGACGACATGTGCGCGTTCTTGTGTGGGTTGCTAGGTCGTCGTGTGTGCTTTGTTTTTGCGGGCGTGTTGTGACAGTTTTCACCTGGTTTTCTGTTAATAACTGGGCAACTTTCTTCAACCTTTTTTAATGAATCAGGCCCTACAGGGCCGTGTTTGAAGAAACGCGGGAGGTGGGAATAAATTGCTTGTGCTGAAACCTTGTATTTTTTTACTCTGTATATGCACTACTTGAAGGTAGTTTTGTTGATCTAGGTGGACTATAGCTCATTATACAAAAGAAAAATACATAGCTTTGTGAAATGTGATGACTTGCAATACTGCCAATAAATAAATTAAGATAGAGTTTTAGAAGTTTCACATTTTATAAATACTTAAGTAAGTTTGCTTCTCGTCGTATTTGCAGAACAACAAAGAAGCCACATGTTCAAGCCTTACTTGAGTGATCCTGATGCAAGTTCAAGCCTCTATTTTTAAACCCTCCTTTTATTAATTAATTAAGCAGAAGGTTATTACAATCATTTATTACAGCATATGTCTGTTGTGTCATGTCCTGGAAGACAACAATCACTTCTTTTTTACTTATGTGGCTGCCCATTTCGTTTGATGTTGCTTTTCTAAGAACAACTCCAACGGGTCGACCCAAATGGACGGCGATTTCGTCTGATTTTTATTCGTTTGGGTCGACCGCCCGTCCGGTGTCCGTACTGTTTTTGATATGGATTGACAGCGCGCCCAATTTTACATTGATTTGCACTCAACATATTATCAAATGAAAATGTTTTACAAGCCAAATAGTCTGGCCGCCCAAATAAATAGTATAGTTTGACAAGGCAAATACAAATAAAAATGTTTCACATAGTTTTGCAAACGAATAAAAAAAGATATATCTATTGGTTGCCAACATGAGCCCATATATGCTCAACCAAATCATTTTGCAATTGCACGCGAGTTTCCCAATCACGCATGTTTTCATGAAATTGAGTGAACTGCTCAAATGTTGTCGCTACCACATGCTCAGGCACAACATTCTCACCCTGAAACTGAAAGCCTTGATCGTACAGACGTTTCGACCACTCCCTCTCTAATATGGTTGAAACATGCCTACTCATACGGAAACGGCGGCGGAATTTGTGATGTTTGAACAACGGGTTTGTTGTATCAAAGTAGTCCTTTCAGAGAAGAAAATGCCCGCTCTCTTGGTTGCGATTCAACGCCGAAGGTGGCCCGGAATGGAGCCACGGAACAATGGCCGCTGGCTGTTGAGGTGGTGATGGACCAACACGGCAACCAATATCTCATCCTCGTCGTCGAACGACGAATTGTCGGAGTCACAAAGGAAATTGTGAAGAAAAAAACTCGTCAGCGGAGTCAATTTCGTACCTTGGCAAACTGTCAAACAACTTGCGGGCGTTGAAGAAGGAGACGGCCGGCGAGGGGAGTCGCGACGCCCACAGACCAGGTAGCTGCCCTGCCGGTGTCCAACGAGTGTGACGGCATCCGACGAGCGTGTCGGTCGGATGTGGCAGGGGCGGCGAGGCGGCTTCTTGGTCGCGGGCGGCTGTGCGGTGGGGGAAGCGGCGGTGGGAAGCAGTTTGCTCCCCGGCGGCAAAACGGCGGCGGAGGGCGACGCGGGGGAGGGGGGAGGGGAGGGGCGGCGTTGCTGGCTCAAAAATGGACCGAAAATTGATCACCCGCGGACGAAAAACAGACGCGCGTTTATTTAGGTCGACGTGTTGAGTCGTCTTTTATGTCCGCATCGACCTGAACGGATGGCCGCGAATGAAATGGGTCGCCTTATTGGAGTTGATCTAAGGTTGTAGGATAGATGGGTATCCTACGAACTTTTCGGATCTTTACAAGATCATTTGGGCTAGCGCAGGCGACACTCGTCACCACCTTTAGGTTGTCTTTGGTGTTGCTTCTTGAACGATTCGGTCCATTCACACCAAGCTTGTCATTGAGAATATTCATTGACGATGCCCTACTGATGCCATTTATAAATTGTACGGTTTGTTGCACTAGGGGCGGGTCCTTAGTAAAAAGCCGGATAGAGTCACCCCTCCGCCTGCCCCTTGATATTGGTTGTATCCATTGGGTCTATTGTTGTGATGTTGCCCACAACAGTGAACTTGCTTTGCTTTCCCTTTCTAACCTGTTTTATGATGTACATCCTCGATGCTTGGTGGTTTGTTGCTTCATTAATAAACGGGGTGAGAAGCCATACTCATGTTTGTCAAATACAGAAACTGAATGCTCAAATACGTTATGTACTGAATTGAAATCACACGAGGGCATTTGGTCTAGTGGTATGATTCTCGCTTAGGGTGCGAGAGGTCCCGAGTTCAATTCTCGGAATGCCCCTTTACTTTTTCTCTGTTTTTCCTATTTTTTCTCTGTTCTTTTTTTCCTTCTTATACATGACACCGTACACTCTGGACTAACTGCTGTGAAGATGATACGACTCTGTTCTTTTTATTGGAAGGCAGTTCTCTGGCTAGAGTTTCTCAAAAACCTGGTTCGATCCAGCGGAGAATTCCAGAATTCCAAACAAGAATACAGACTTATTATACTACTGCAAGTAGAAGAACTAAATAATCCACCGGCTTAAGGGATCGGATTCAGAATTTCAAATTCAATTCAATTCCTCCTCTGCGCGCGATGGATCGAGCCACTCGCGTTGGAATTAACTACTACTGCTGCTGCGTCTGATGCGGCGGCAGATACGGCAGGCCTAGGCGAGCCCGCTTCATGAGGTTGTACTCCACCAGCGGCGCCGCGTCCGGCACGACCTCCCTCACACCGTCCAGCGCGCCGAACCGCTCCGCCCACGCCGCCAGCCGCGGCGTCCTGGCCGGGTCGACGGTCCGCACGCCGCACATGGCCTCCGACGCGCGCAGCCACCCGAGGAACCCGCCGAGCGCCACGTCCACCAGCCCCACGCCGTCCCCGCCGAAGAAGTCCCTGTCCCCGAGCTCCCCCTCGAACGCCTCCAGCACGGCGACGACCTCCCTCGCCGCGCCCGCCCGCTCCTCGGCCGTGCTCCCGGCGTAGAGCGGCGTCCACGTGGGGAGCAGCTTCTGGTCGACGCAGGCCGCCCAGAAGCGGGCGGCGGCGCGGCCGCGCGGGTCGTCGGGCGGGGGCAGGAGGCGCGGGAGGCGCTCCGGGAACGCCTCGTCGATGTACTCCAGGATGACCAGCGACTCGGCGACGGGGCGGCCGCCGTGGATGAGCACGGGCACCTTCCCGCCGTGGGCCGGGTTGGAGGCGAGGAGGAGCGGGCTCTTGCCCCGCTCGC
Organism: Triticum urartu; assembly: GCF_056163025.1. Classification (NCBI taxonomy): domain Eukaryota; kingdom Viridiplantae; phylum Streptophyta; class Magnoliopsida; order Poales; family Poaceae; genus Triticum; species Triticum urartu. The sequence goes on along the minus strand of NC_141875.1, from coordinate 104,362,488 downwards.
CGAACAGGTCCTCCTCCACGTACTCGTAGGGGACGCCCTTGAGGTTCAGCGCGAACCGCGCACGCAGCGCGAACGGGCTCGTCCAGAACCCCAGCAGCGTCAGCCCCTCCTCCCTGCTACCACCGCCGCCTCCGGTCGCCGCCGCCATTGCTGCCGTGCCTGCCGATCGAGTGGTGCGATGATTGAGCAGCCTCGCGGGTGTGTATGGTGGGGATTTTTTGATGATTGGTCTGGTGGATCTGGTGCGACGGATCATGTGCTTGTTCAGATATAGAACTTCGATTCGTCATGCGTGACGGTGAGTGTGTGGCCGTATTGTGCGATTGGAATGGTTATCCTGTCTCAGATGCCATTTTTTGGCGCGACCAAGTGAGCAAACTGGTCATTTCTTGCCATTTCTTTCGTTTTGAGCTCTACTGAAGAATGGACAGGCAGCAGATATGCAAACTCTCATCAGTCAGTCACTCCGAGCTTCCCTCGGTGGCTCTATGTGCGGCTTGTTCTGTGGGATCGATTAACAATGGAATAGAGAATCGAATATACAGATGTAATATAGATGAGCAAAGGTGATTCATTATGCTCATTTTAGTTCTTGGTTCCTGTTTGTTCTTATCTTTCTGTTTCAACCCAGAAGATCCATCTTTGACCAACATTTCCATCAAACAAAGGAAAGGGCTCATCTGCTCTTTTTAACGGCTGAAGGCCTTGGAAGATATCAACAAACAGAGTAGTATATTTGCTGGAAAAAAAAACTAAAGCTTTTCCTGAAAAGGTTGGTCTTCTTGTATTTGCTTAGCATTCATATTCACTTCCCTGAGAAACACAGAAAAAAAAAGTATGTATTTCCACGAGAAGCACACATTTGCTTCTCGTGGAAGCACAAATTTGCTTCCGCGAGAAGCAAAGTTGTGCTTCTTGAGAAAGACAAAAAATAAAGCACTGTTTTGGTTTTGCAAGAAGCATACTTTTTTGTGGAAAAAAATGTTCGTCGAAACCTATTAACATGTGATCTAGTTTTTAAGATCTCGACACGAGACCCAAACTGTGGCAAGTGACACAGGCGCCACTTGTCAGCATCTGAGAAGGTCGGGTGACCTTTACAACTTATCTAGCGATTTCGCCGCTCCCCCCCTCTCTCTGTAAAAATTCGCAGCCCAACAAAAAAGACAACGAAACAGGGCGCCCCTATGTATCGCTTATAGCGAGAACTAGGGGACCCTCGCGTCAAGCAGAGCGCAAGATGGGCCAGCCCAGCTGCGCAGAGGCGACTGCCTCTTTTTTTTTCATTTTTTTCTGTACTTCCATTTATACTTCCAAATATTCCAAATAAATATATTACAAAAAACACTTTACATAAAGTATTTCAAAAAAATGTAAGCCAAGCATTTTTTTCTCATATATAAAAAATGCATACAAAAAATATAATGTGTGAAATTTTTAATCATGTATTTAAAAAATGTTAATACAAGCATTTGAAAAAAAGGTTAAACAGATATTTGAAAAATGCTAATCAAGCATTAAAAATGTTAAATGCGCATATAAAAAATGTTGATCATGTATTAAAAATATCAAACTTGTATTTGAATAATGTTAATCCAGAATATGAAAAACTGTTAAATATGTATAGAAAAAATATTGACAATGTATAAAAAAGTTAATTTGGTATATGAAAAATGTTAATCAATCATTTCAACAAATTAAAATTGTATTAAAAATGTTAATCAAGCATGTGAAAACGTGTTAAATATGTTGACAATGTATTTAGAAAATTAATCTGGTATTTGAAATATGTTAATCAATTATTTAGAAATGTTAATTGTGTGTAGAAAGAAAGTTGATGATGTATTAAAAATGTTAATATGTGATTTAAAAAGTGTAATCAATAATTTAACTATGCTAAATGTGTATAGAAAAATGTTGACCATGTACTCAGTAAATATTAATCTTCTTTTTGAGAAATGTTAAACATGTATTAGAAAAATGTATTAGATGTATTAAAAATGTTTATAGAAAACAGTGAAAAATAGAGAGAAAAGAAAAGAAAACCAATGAAAAACATGAAAAAAACCCAAACAAAATGAAGAAAAGAAAAAAGGCGGTGAAAACCAAGAACGAAACGAAGAGAACTAAAAAATGAAGAAAAAAGAAAGAAAAGAAAAATGCCCATGAAAACCGAGAAAGAAACAAGAAAATAAATAGAAAACCTCCTATGAAAACAGAGAAAGAAACGAAGAAAAATCGATGAAAACACAAAAAAAAACTGAAAATCAATGAAAAAGCTGCTCTATTCCTTCAAGTAGGACGCGTCCTACTAATTTAACATGGACTTGATGGTGACTTATGGGCTAGTAGTGCTACATAGCAAATAGTAGATTCTGGGATGGATCCCTACAAGGAGCTCAGTTTTCAAATTCAAATTCTACAGCGCAAAAAAATTTCTGAATTTATTAGTGGACACTCATACACATGTATACTATATATGTAAAAATTTCGCCGGATTATACTTCACATGTGGCGTACAGAAAAAAAAACCAATACATATTTTTAAATGGGTTTTTTATTTTTGTTATTGGGCCGGATTATTGTTTGTTTTTACAGCCTACAAATCACAACATTAAACGGAATTTAACATGTTCTTGCGGAATACATATATTTTCCATGGATTTTTTTTTGAATTTTTTGAGACTTTTAAATATGTTTTTTGATATTTTTTCAAATACCGAGCTCCGAAGAGCTCGGCCTCCAAAACTTCACCCCCCTAAATGCACGCCTTACACAGGCCGAATGGTGACAAATCACTCACAGCGTGAATCTTAAAGCAAGGAAGGATCTGACGGTTGGCGCTCCTACCTCTTTTTTTTTTTTACGGGAACTCTCCTACTCCTACCTCCTTTTTAGATAGCCGCGCCCCCCGAACCTCCTCCAACCACCAAGCGCGAGCCACTGAGCGGGAGCAGCCCACCTTGCTCAGCATCCTCACTCTCGCTCTCCTCTCCTCGATCCCTCCGCCTCCCTCTTCCTCCCTACACCGGAAATGGCCGGCAAGGACGTCGTGCCGACGGCGACCACCCAGCGGAAGAGCGTGGCGAGGCGGCTGTGGCGCGTGGTGCGCGCCGTGCTCTACATGCTGCGGCGCGGGGTGCTCCCGTCCGGGCGCAAGCTGGCCATGGACCTCGGCCTCCTCCTCCGCCGCGGCAAGAAAGCCGGCAAGGCCCTCGGCGGCCTTTCCTCGGCGAGGTCGTCGTCCTTCTCGTGCCGCGCGCTCGACCCGGCCCTCGCGGTGCACGAGCCCTCGCGCAGCCGCCGCGAGGTCGAGTTCAGCTGCAGCAACACCCCTTTCTCCGCCGCCGCCACGAGCCGCGGCCACCGCGGCGACGAGGGCCCCGGGTGCTACTACAGCTACGACGCGGCCGACATCGCCAGGGTGTTCGAGATGCTCAACGAGGGCGGCCACCCCTTCGACGACGACGCGCTCGTAGTGGCGCCGGCCACCGCGACGCCGTCGCCCGCGCTGTGGACTTCATCCTCCTCCGGGGCCGGGCGAAACCCGGGGGCTAGGCGGCTCCGCATCGCCGACTCGCCGTACTCGGCGCCGGGCAACGAAACGCCGGGCGAGCAGCAGGTGGACAGGAAGGCCGACGAGTTCATCAGGAGGTTCTACGAGCAGCTGCGCGCCCAGAAGAGCGTCGCCGCCACGCCGGAGAACGACGGTCACGCCGCCGGCTCGTACACCGGCCGTTCCCCACGTCCGGTCGCCGCCGGCACCGTTTAGTGAAGTGTCTCAGCGGAGCACCGGAGCCCGAGGCGGCCACCGGTCGCCCGGCCGGCAGGAGGGTCTAGACACGCCGCATGCATGCATCTGTTGTGTTTGACTCTTGTCCTTGTGCACCAGTCCATGTTGATGTCGCGTTTAATCAGTTTGCTCCGGTTTCTGTTAATTGAGAGAGATTTTGCTTAAACAGTCCTCGTGTGTACTTGCTTAGATCAATATATTCTTCGATGAATGCTTCAATTTGGATTATGTAATAAGCTGCATAAAAGTATAAGCGAGTGACAATTGCTTATACTGAACCTGGGCGATGTGGAGCACTAAAGAAAGAAGGCAACAAATATTGAGTTGGATAACTGTCTTTGAATTTTGTGTAGTACTAGTGCTCGCTTTAGCATGTTTGTTGGATGTGTCGGATGGTACACCAATATTTGCAGAACATCGTCACTCTTTATGGTTGCAACCTTTTTGACCACGATGACTCACAACCTTAACTAGAATTGGTAGATTCGAAGTAATGCTTACAAGAAAACGGCCACTAATTTTTTTTGCGGGGTAAAACGGCCACTAATTAATAGATCATGCAATGGTCATCTATTTTCCACATGATCACATTACATGGTTTTCGTTCAAGAATTAGCAAATTAAAGTCTTCATCAGTCCGAGAGACGAAGAGAATAAGTCCTGGAGCATCCCTCATTCTTTAACGGAAGCTTATAGAATCAACGTCGGATATTTTTGCCATTTTGAGAACTTCTCTTGGTGATTCGCGACTCGTGGCAGGGGCGTCGGCAAGTGGGGGCGGCAGCACAGGCGGAGTACAGAGTCTTACCTTTCAGGGTGAAAGCCCAAAGTCTTGCCTTAATTGGTTGTGTGTAGCAGTGACTTTGTTGAAGGCATTGTTTTGAGAACGTGGATCTTCTTCAGGGTGAAAATCTAAGATTTAGAATCGGGCGATGACGGTGCTTTTGTACCGTTTCCTTCTTGGAGGTGTCGCTTTTGAAGAATTGGGACTTCGGGTGTTGTCTAGGTTGTGATTCATGCTGCAGCTACAAGGAATTGATTATCGTTGCAGGGTGTTTCTTCTTCTTCTTCTTGTTCTTCTTCTTCTTATTGTCTTTTGGTTGTGTGCATCCGTAATGTCTTTAGGACATTGCATTGTTGCAGAGACTTGATGTAATTGGTATCTTTATGATATTAATATATTTCCTTTTGTCGAAAAATGTGAATGCCCTCAAGCACATTGGATCCCGTGCATGAACCTATGCTGGATCGATGTCGGATAACTTTGGATCGATGTCGGGTCAGTTGGGGGGGGAGGGGGAAGGAGAGGTTTTGCTGGTTGCACCAACCAAGAACTAGAATTAGGAAACATACTAACCTGTGTTGCTCCATACACTCGGAGATAAAGGTGATGGCAGCTCCCCAGCCATCTGACTCTCTCCCTCTTCCTCGCCGAGATACTCCACCCGGCGAAGCCTGGGAGGAGTCCATGGGGGCGACACTTACCTCTCTCGCCTTGAATAACGACCCGCTCGTGGTGGTGGTCCTGGGTGTTGTGGTATGTTGCTAGTCGTAGTGCGACACATGAGGTGGTTGCTTGACGGGCATGGTGGTATTGCATGTTCCATGCTGAACAGGAGTGGTGGTGCTGACGTTGACTCGGTTGCTTCTCCATTGTGGTGGTGTTGTTGATGTCCTTCTGCTCCATTTTGTGTGCTTACTTGTTGTCGAACACAAAAAAGATGTCGCTCGGTCTTGTGGGTTTCATAACGGCTAGCCCTCTAACCCAGGATTCGCCAAGGTGGTAGGAATTAGGCTCTGGGACAAAGCTTTATACAATGGGCCATGTTCGCTTAGAGTTAAAGCGGCAACGAAGTCTGTTACCTCTGATAAACCATTCATCAAAACTGAGTTGGGCGGTCGAGTCCAAGTATGGGCAAAAGCTTTATGGTCGACAAGAGAGCTGCTATACGTACGATCAAATTCGGTACGATCTTTGTATGAGAAAACTCATCTGATGTGGTGGGCCCAGACCTTGGAAAACGGGCATGTCTCTTGTCGTACAAATCGTATGACAATTGATCGAACGTGAGGCAGTTTCGGGTCGACAATGGTCGACGACAACAATGATATCGTACACGTGTCGTTGCTCTTCTCAGTGGCTTTTCTGAAGATATCACTCTCAGTAACTCCAGGTGGCGATCATGTTATGCGGTGGTGGACTGTTTAAGTCAACTTTTTGTGTTATTGTGCTTTCCCTTCTATTGGGGTTTTCATCCTAGTTTTCTTTATAATTTGGATCACTCTATTTTTTTCCCCTCTATATGCTATGTGTAGAAACGCTCTAATTTCTGACGAGATTTCCTTTTGAAAAACAAACAGCTAGACTCAGGGAGACAGATGAACTGATAGCCATACAGTGAACACTCAGTTAGGACCAGCGCGGGACTCCTCAGTTGGGACTACTGTTGGCAGATCAAGCAGTATAGGACCAAGGAAAAGGAGAGGGAGCTGGTACGGAAGTTGGCCGTCGGGGTCGTGGCCGGTGACATGAATGCCTGCATTTGCAGGCTGCCGGGTCAAACGATCTGCTGAGAACTCGAAATCATCTTCTTCGGTTCGTTCTCAAGTTGATTTCGCGGCGTATTGACTCGCTGAAGGGACCCTTCCGCGGCCGATCGAGGATGAAGGACACCGCTTCTCTCCGTAAACCCAGAACGATTGATGTGAGTGCAGGCCCAATTCCACGAGCTGACTAGCAAGTGAGACAGACAGATGCTGCAGGCTATCCTCACCGAATCAATACGGTACTACTACGAGGCCGCGCCTGATCCAGCTTCTTAGCGATGCATTGTATCTCATAGGCCTGGTTCAATACAGAACGATTATCCATCATTTTGTAATCATGAAACTGCTTCATAGCATACAACTCGCTTCCAGCATCGGTTGCGCCGAACTTAGCTTCGAACACATCCCACAATTTCTTGGCAACGCGCATATGGAGATACGCGTTGACTAGCTTGTCCCCAATCATAGTAAGAACAGCTCCCACAAAGATGATGGTTGCCTCCTTAAACGCATTCTCCTGTTCAAGAGCAATCGTTACCACGGAAGACACACCACCAACCCAGAACACGTTCGTTGTTATGAGCCACAACGTAGTCCTATTCTGCCAACGCTTAAAATGCTATGAGCCACAAGGTAGTCCTATTCTGCCAACGCTTAAAATACGTCCCGGTAAACTTTTCCGGTTTCAGAGTAGCGGCGAAGCCATGAGTCGAAAAGTGCCTAAAATAAGGTTTTTGAATTTATGGAAATATTAGCACTTTTTCGACTAATCTAGACCATGAGTAAACAGTAAGTATGGCAAATACGGTATGCATCTCATACCGATACCTAAGCATGTGAGCACGTACAGTACATAGAACCGAAACATCTATGAACATCATATATACGTATACGGCCAACACATGAACGAGCAAATAGGGGATGGACGAGTCATACCCTCCGGTTGGCCAGGCCAACGCGGCAGGGGCAGCGGCAGCCTCAGCCGAGGCCGAGGCCTTCTTCTTGGCGGCTCCGTTGTCAGCCATGGAGTCGATGTAGGGGAAGTAGTGAAAGCAGAGGCGGACGGAGACGGGGACAGATCGGGAGCAGTCGCGTCGAGACGCTCCCAAAAACCTTATTGCCGTTCTCCCGGGCAGGATCTCGAACGACAGGATTCCAGAGGCACCTGCTCTCCCGACCAATCGTGCACGCGGTCGTCGGAATGGGATCGCCGGAAGCAGCACAGAGAGAGGAACAACAAATGACGGCTAGGGTTATGCCAGAGGGAGTGAGTGAACTGAGTTAGGGTTCACTCCAATGGCCAGCGCCTTCTTATATAGGTCGTCGGATGGATGCGCCTGGGCTCAGGCCCACGACGGCTCGGCTCATTCCCGCAACCCAAGGCGCACGTGCTCTCCCGGCCAACCGTGCACGCGGTCGTCGGGATGAGATCGCCGGAAGCAGCACGGAGAGAGGAACAGTAGATGACGACTAGGGTTGTGCGAGAGGGAGTGAGTGAACTGAGTTAGGGTTCACTCCACTGGCGAGCGCCTTCTTATATAGGCTGTCGGATGGATGCGCCTGGGCTCAGGCCCACGACGGCTCGGCTCATTCCCGCAACCCGAGGCGCGCGTGCTCTCCCGACCAACCGTGCACGCGGTCGTCGGGATGAGATCGCCGGAAGCAGCACAGAGAGAGGAACAGTAGATGACGGCTAGGGTTGTACGAGAGGGAGTGAGTGAACTGAGTTAGGGTTCATTCCACTGGCCAGCGCCTTCTTATATAGGCCGTCGGATGGATGCGTCTGGGCTCAGGCCCACGACGCCTCGGCTCATTCCCGCAACCCGAGGCGCGCGCACGCTTCATGACGAGGCGAGGCGTGGCGAGGCGAGGCGGGCGGTGGAGGAGGAGGAGCGCACATGTAGAGTTTCTATTCCCAAGCTTCCAATAGGAAGTGATGGAGCAACCCTTCTAAAAAGGTCTCACTCTTCTTACTGTAGCAGTATGGTACTAAACTTCCTACACTCCTTATCACTTGCCATATACATGCATGGGCCTTAGAGATTAACCAAGGATTATTGTCTTAGGCCTAAGCCCATCCATAATCCAACCGTCGACAAGGGTCAATGACAACAACGATATCCTACACAAGCGTTGTTGCTCTTCGCGAAGGCTTTTGTGAAGATATCACTCTCAATAACTCCAGGTGGTGATCGTGTTATGTGGTGGTGGTATGTTTAGGTCAACTTTTGTGTTATTCCGTTTCTGTTTTCCCTTTTATTTATGTTTACATCCTAGTTTTTCTCATAATTTGGATCACCCTATATCCCAAAAGTTTAGGTCAACTTTTGTGTTATTCTGTTTTCCCTTTTATTTGTGATTACATCTTAGTTTTGCTCATAATTTGGATCATGCTATTGCTATGTGTAGAAGCACCCTAATTTCTGACGAGATTTCCTTTTGAAATGCAGGGAGACAAATTAACTGATAGCCATACATTGAACACTCCAGTTAGGACCAGCGTGAGGCTCTCAGGCCAACTCCACCGTGCGATCCCAAACAGACGTCCGTTTTGTTCGGATTCTATCCGTTTGGGTAACGATTTGGGTTATGTTCAGGCGTGTCCTCGGATGCGGTGGCTGTGCGCCCAGCGCGCGACCGCATCCATTTACCTTATCCTGTCCGCGTCTCTTTAAAAAAGCAGAAGCAACGTTTCAAATGCCAAGCCCTAGTTCAGACCAGCGACCCCAGTTCATTACGCCGGCAACAGAGCCAGCGGCCTACACGTCCATCGCCGGCATCAGCCAGCGGACGACAACATAGCCAGCCTCCAAAAATGAATAGTTGTCCTCGCCGACAACACAGCCAGCGGCCGGCAACACAGCCGGCCACCAAAATGAATGTTTTCTCGCCGGCACACAGACAGCGGCCCAACGGGCGGATGGCACCCATGCCAGCCTCCAAAAAGAACGGCCACGGCCGATCGGACGACCTAATTCAGGCCTTCGGCTTTGAGCATCTCCTTCTGCTTGGTCTCGAACCAGGCCCTCGTCTTGTCGCTCATCTTCGACAAGTCCACGCTCATGATCGCAAGGGACACCTCCTTCGCTTTGGTGGCGGCGTTCGTGGCCTCGATGTCGAGCTGCCTCTGCCTGGCCTTGATGTTGTCGGCCTCGATGTCGAGCTGCCTTTGCCGGGCCGCCTCCTTCATGTCGATCTTCCTCCTCTTGGCCGCCTCCTCCATCTCAAGCTTCTTTGTTTGAAGGTGCGTAGGCCGGGCGACCGACGAGCCTGTGCTCGCCGGGCCGACGGCCGCTGCAGGGAACCCGGCCGGACGGCCCATGCCAAGCATGAGGATGACGTGCGCTTTGTTGATGAGGTCCTTCTTCTCGTCGGCAGCGGCCTTGCGCCGCGCGGCCTCCAGCTCCTCGCGCTGGGCGACGAACTTGGCCGCGGCGGCATTGACCTTGACGGCCGCTCTCCGTTCCCTCCTCTTCGCCGATTCCGCGTCCAACTTGGCGATCTCCTCCGGCGTGCACTCCGACCACGGTTTTCTTGGCGCCTTCTTCTTCACCTTTGCGGGCGGGTCGACGGCCAGGCCGCTGGAACTCGACGGGGCGTCGGCCATGGCCGGGGGAGAGAGGGGCGGCGGGAGGGACGTGAAAGGGTTTGGGGGAAATGGCGGCAAATGAGCGTGGGGATTTTTGGTTTCTCCCACCGACAGGCGGGCCATGGGAGGACAAGCGCGCGCGTCCCGCCCGTCCGCGCGCTGTCTGTTTCACCCCAAAACCGGCTTAAACTTGGGCCAGGGATGGGTCGAAAGCGAACACAAAGCGGACAAAAGTTCGTTTGCGCCCGCGTGCTGGGCCGTCTCGTTTGTCCGTTTTACCTCAAACGGACGGGGACGGACAGGATAGGGTCACGCGGTGGAGTTGGCCTCAGTTCGGACTACTGCTGGCAGATCAAGCGGTACAGGACCAAGGAAAAGGAGAGGGAGCTGGTACGGATGTTGGCCGTCGAGGTCGTGGCCGGTGACATGAATGCCTGCATTTGCAGGCTGCCGAGTCAAACGACCTGCTGCGAATTCGAAAGCATCTTCTCCGGTTCTTTTTTCGCGGTGTATTGACTCGCTGAAGGGACCCTTCCGCGGCCGATCGAGGACCACGGACACCGCTTCTCTCCGTAAACCCGTAACGATTGATGTGAGCGCAGGGCCAATTCCACGAGCCGGCTATCGAGGACCAAGTGAGACACATGCTGCAGGCTATCCTCACCAAATCAACACGGTACCACTGCGACGCCGCGCCTGATCCTCGCGTAAACCTTGTTGGACCGCGGCGCAGGCTTCACAATCGAGTGGCCGCGGGGGCTCGGTCAAGACAGGAACGGAGACGACCGACGTGTTGCCCTGATCCACCCTCTGTAGCGGCCTGTGGGTGATGGTTAGTCCTTGGTCGCTGACATGCGTATGCCACCACTAGCCGCTAGACACTGGCCCGAGCGATGCAGCACAGTGCGCGCGGGACCGGCATCCTATCCTTTCCCCCATCCAAAAGGGAAGAAAGTCGCCACCGATTTGCAAGTACCAACTACCTCTGTCAAAGTTGAGGCCAGGCTCAGAAAGTTGCAGCATCATGCACAGGGCGCCAAAATGCTGGGGCATCGAGTTTTTAAGTAGTGCTAGCAGTATGTTATCACTCTCTTCATTTTATTTAACCTTAACTGAGGTCAAACTTGATAAAGATTGATAATTTTTTATAGAAAATAAATGAACACTCACAATAAAAAATTTCATATGCCGTGGAAATATATTCAGTGATGAATTTAATACTAGTATAAATTTGTGAAAGCTGTTAGAGTTAGATTAAAACTAACATGCAGAGTAAATAAAAACAGAGAAAGTTGCAAAATAGAGAAGCCAATTGGTCCACAGCAATACAAATACTAATACAGACTGTTCACAATAGCCACTATATCTGAAAAGATTAAGAAAATTGCAAAATAGAGAAGAAAATCACAATGATCTTCTCTTGTTTTTTGAATGCTCTATTGACTACCGTTCAAAGATAGTGGCCTCATTCACCTAAAAGGTTCTATTGTACAGAGCTATTATATCTTTCTAAATGCAAACATAAGCTAACATGTACAGGTCAACTGATGAAATTTCAGATTGGAATTTTGGCTAATCACCTTAGGCCTGGAGATTGAGATTGTTGGCAGCTGAAAAACACCTGGACGTGCCCTACCCCGTGATCCCCTACCCAGCGTCAACACCAGCGGCCATCGGGCCGCTCATCCCCACCGCCCGTCCTGCAACATCCCCACTGGTGGCGGCGGGCATTGCACTGCACGGCTCCATCTTATATTTGTGAATGGAGGGAATCCTCGCGTGAAGGGGAGCCCAGATGGACCAGCCCAGGCGCATAGGAGGCCACAATCTTTCTTCTTCTTCTGTTTTCTTTTCATGTTTTCTGTTTTCATTTTTTTTGCTTTATTCTCAAATTTTATTTATACTTTCAAGTATTCAAAATATATATATTACGAAAAACACTCTAGATAAAACATTTTAAAAAATCAACCAAACATTTGAAAAATGTTAAATGTTTATAGAGAAAATATTTATCACACATACGAAAAATGAATTAAAAATTATAATGCGTGTGAATTTTTTTGATCATGTACTTAAAACATGTTTAATCAAGCATTTGAAAAAATGTTGAATACGTATTTGGAAAAAATGTTAATGAATTATTTAGAAATTGTTAAATGTGTATAATTTTTTTGACCATGTATTAAAAAATGAGGATTTTTTAATCACATATATAAAAACTGGTAATCAAGCATTCAAAAAAAATGTTGAACAAGTATTTGAAAAATGCTAAATGTTTATAGAAAAATGTTGACCATCTATTAAAAAATGGTAAATTTTCGATCATATATTTTAAAATGTTAATCAAACATTTACAAAAATTAAATGTATATAGAAAAAATAGTGACCATCTATTAAAAAATGATGAAAAAAAGTTAATCATGTATTTAAAAATGTTAATCAAGCATTCAAAAAATTATTCAACAAGTATTTGAAAATGTAAATCAAGTATATATATAAAAAAATCTTGACCATGTGTTACAAAAATGAGAAAAAAAAATGATCATGTACTTAACTTGTTTAATCAAGCATTTGAAAACATGTTGGAAAAGTATTTGAAAAATGTTAATCAAGCATTTAAAAAATATTATATGTGTATAGAAATTTTTTTGACTATGTATTACAAAAATATTAATCAAACATTTGAAAAAAAGTTAAAACGTATCAAATAATGTTGACCATGTATTAAAAAAATGTTAATCTTGTTATTAAAAATGTTAAAATTTTGTATAGAAATAATGTTGATCATGTATTAAAAACATAAGATATATACCAACAATGTTATTTTGTATTAGAAAAGTTGATTAGATATATACCAATAATGTGAATAGAAAAACAATAAATACCCGAGAGGAAACAATAGAAAATAGAGGGAAAATGAGAAAGAAAGAAACAAAACAGAAGAAAAATGAAAGGAAAGAAAGGAAAGAAAAAAAAAGCCATTGAAAACCAAGAAAGAAGCAAACAAAACCTAAAAAAATAAAAGAAAAATGGAAGTAGAGAAAAAAACCAATGAAAACTGAGAAGAAAACAAAAAGGCGGTGAAAAAACAAAATTAATAGAAACAAAAGAAAAAACAGTCAAAAACCAAGTAAGAAATAAAGAAGAACGACTAAAAAGAAATAAAAACCAAAAAACTGGATAAACTAGTGAGGAAACAAAGAAAGATCGATCGGAAAAACTAGCAAAATCAGCGAACGAAGCGCAACGAGCGAGCGAACTCTATCGAAGAACTAGCGAACGAAAAATACCATGAAATTGGGCCGACCCCATAGGTACATCGCAAAGGACACAACTTCTGCGAGACAGAAGGAAGTCTCACATGAATTGAGATATAGGGTGTTTTTGGTTGCCTAGGTGGCTCTAGTCTGTATCGCATGGGGGATGTTGGCTGAGCGTAGCCTTGTTGAGGTGATGCAAGGATGAGACGATATTTTTGCTTGCTAGACTATTTGATATTGGTGCTCGAGACATGCTGTATATGACATATGTTGTTCGGTAGGCTGCACTAGTGATTAATTCTCTTAACTCTTTATCGCTCTCCTGTTTGGCACCTTAAGCGCCATGTTCATAGGCCTTCTTGCGTGGGCCGATGCAACACAGAAGAATTGATGTGTCACTTGGATTGATCGTCCCCTTCGCTAGCTCGGCCGGAATTCCTATTCCTCCTTGTACGCGGAGGAAAACCACGTAACATGAAGCACCTTGTCCCCGCGTGCAAGCTTGGGCTAGCCCAAGTGAGGGGCGGGGCTCCCTAGTTTTTTTGTATCCTTTCCTATTTTTTTCTTTAAAAAGTTACAAGTTTTTAAAAAATGTTCATGACTTCAAAAAAAATCCTGAACTGAAAAAAAATTGTGATTTGAAAAACTAATATTTTTTTAGTTTTGGTGAACAATTTTTAAATTTTTTATGAAATGATTTGTAACATTGATGAAATTTTTTATATTTGCAGAACAAATTTTGAATTTGACGAAAATTTTCTAAAATTTGATGAACACATTTTAATTCAAGATCACTTTTTGAATTGATGAACATTTTTGAATATGAAGACATTTTTGAAAATTCATGAATATTTTTTGAATATGATAATCATTTTTTAATTCAGTGAACAAATTTTGATTTAATGAATATTTTTCGAATTCGATGAACAATTTTTGGGTTAGTTTTTGATTTTTTTAGTTTATTTAATATTTTTTGAAAATGAATGAAGATTTTCTGAAAGATAAAAAGTAAAAGTAAAGAACAAGGAAAAGGGTAAAAATGTAAAAAAGAAATGCAATAAAAAAGAAAGAAAAAGGAAAAAGAAAGGAAGAGAAAAGAATACAAAAAGCTAGTAGGAAGAACACATAAGAAAGAAAAGCACTCGGTTTTTAGAGCCTTCCGAAAACCCTGTGGTAGAAAGGCAGGAGACCAGCGCTAATACGGGCCGGCCTGTTTGTGTGCAAGAGGGCCATCGGGTTGTGCGTTACTTGACTATTCCCGAACCTACGCGGAGGATAGGAGCCACGAGGTTAACTCCCCCCAAAAAAGTTGGACTGATTGACAGGCTGACTGTTTGAACATTGACCACTTGATAGTTGACCATATGACTATAAACTATTTCAGAAAGGGCCATTTGTATTTTCGACCCTAACTCGAACCACCTACTCAGATTTATCCCTAAAAAATTATATGCTCAAATTTCCCCCTCTTCCGTTAAGTGCACTTATAGAAGTAACCTTTCGTACATTTTTCGTCCAGTCAAGGGCCTTTGACCATTAGGTGCGCATATGATTTTTAAGGGGTAAATCTGAGAGTGGGCGCAAATTAGGGGCATAAATATAAATGTTCTTTTTAGAAATAGTCTATTAAATTGAGAAAAGTTCGTGCATTTTCAAAAACTTCAACGAATTGAAAAAGAATTAGAATTTGAAACTATTCACGGATTTGAAAATTTTACAAATTGAAAAATGTTCATCTATCTGAAAAAAGTTTCAAAAATTAAAAAATATTGGCAAAATTTTAAAGTGTTTAATAATTTAGAAAAAGTTCATGGGTTATAAAAATAAGTTCACTAATTTGAAAAAAAATCATGAATTCGAAAAAAGTTCATGAACTTGACAAAGGTTCATGGATTTGAAAACTAGTCACAAACTTGAAAAAGGTTTGCAGATTGAAAAAATGTGCACGAAATTGGAAAATGTTCAAGAATTTGAAAATTCTTCGTGATTTTCAGAAAATATTACGAAATAAAAAGAACCCCAATGGAAATTGAAAACAAAAAGAAAAAGGAAAACCAAAAAAGGAGAATAAAGAGAAAAGGTTGGTTTAATACATGTTCACGGTCTCTTGTATATTTTATTTATTGGTGTGCTCGCGTGATAAGGATGTTAGATAAGATCTTCAGCTAGTTTCTCGCGCCTCCTTTTGCTTCCGTGCTTCTGAGAGGAGATAACATAAGGCACGATGATCCGTATGCACAATCACCTTAGAATTAATAATATAAGATCTAAACTTATCACAAGCAAAGACAATAACAAGTAATTCTTTTTAAGTAGGGGCCTAGTGCCTTTGATCATCATCTAAACTCCTGCTGGCATAAAAGACAACATTAAGTTTCTTTTCATCCTGTTGCCGCAAGACAGCTAAAATAGCATAATTGCTAGCATCACATCCCAAACGGTTCATCCTGTCGGGGTTGGGGTTCCGGCAAACCCTTAAGGTTCGAACACTGGGGTGCGCGCGAAGTCTTTCCCTCCAACCGATCTACGCTCTAGCTTGCTAAGATCTTGCGGACGAACTCGATGAACTCAACACAGAAGGACACGGGGTTTATACTGGTTCGGGCCACCATTGTGGTGTAATACCCTACTCCAGTGTGGTGGTGGTGGATTGTCTCTTGGGCTGATGATGAACAATACAAGGGCAGAACGGCCTCCTGAGGTTAAGGCGTTCTTGTGCTCGGTGAGCTTGTGTGTGAGGTGGTCTCTCTCGAGCTAAGATGATCTCTCTAGCTCAAATCCCCCACCCTACTGTGGTGGCTAGTCCTATTTATAGAGGCCCTGGTCCTCTTCCCAAATATCGTGCGGGAAGGGAGCCAACAATGGCGGGCTAATTTGATGGAGGATAGCTAGTACAAGCTATCCTGACAAAAGTAGTCTTCGTATGCACAAAGTTCTGGTGGTGACGCTGTTTTGGGCTCCACGATGACCTCCGTCTTGCAATCCTTGGTCTTGGTCTTGTTGCACAGAAATTTTGCCTAATGCCTCGGTACTCCGCGGCTACGCTTGCCCCCTTTGCATCAAAGAGGAAACAAGAACGCTGCACGCATTGATACCCGCCTGGCGTCGATCGTCACGGCTCACGTCACGAGAGCCTCGTGAGGTTCGCCTCGCCTTGATATCTCCGCTCCTCGTGAGCCTGCCTAGCTAGGCCACTCCAGAGGAGGTCTTGCGTCGTCCCCCTCGCGAGGCTTGGCCCCTCGCGATGGTCTTGGGTGCTTTGTTAGTGAAGATGGGCTATACGGCCTGCTGGCTCAGCCACGCCGCGGGTCGCAGGCAGGCAAGTCAGGGGACCCCCGTTCCCAGAACGCCGACATTAGCCCCCGGGCACAAGGTGCGCGCGGGCTTGGCTTCGCGGCGAAGCCAAGGGTCAAGCTCGAAGCACCACGGGCCCCAAAAGCCTGCAACTTCGGTTGACGCATGGCGATTGATTGGACGTGGGCGTCTCCGCTTCCCCACGCTGCCTTGACGACTGCATGACTTGACAAGTCCTTGCGACATGCAAGGGAAACCATCATTACCTGCAATCATGGGGGACGCCGGTTGGCCTTCTCTTGCTATAAATGGGGAGGGGGGGGCGGAGCCCCCGTTGCCCATCTCTTCCTTGCTTGCTTCCTCCTTCTTGCTCCATTGCTTGCAGTGCCTCCGATGGCGCCTCAAAGGAAGTTCTCTGCCGCCGAGAAGGGTAAGGCCCCTCGCGAGGGCCCTGGTTCCCCGGTGCCCAAGCGCGGTCGCGGCCGCCCGCGCAAGCACGCTGCGACCCCCGCCGTGGCCCACCGTCGAGGCGGCGCCACGACACATGAAGGGGACCGTCCCAATCGTGGCGGTCCATTCGACGGGGGGAGGTGCGCGATGGTAGCGAGGCCTCCCCACCCGTGCTTCCATTTAGCGGAGGCGTCACCGGAGTTTGTTGTTTGGTCAGAAAACCCGGCCGGCAACTGGCTCCAGCTTCTGCGCTTCTTTGTCGCTGAGCTGCCGGCCCCTGGTCCAGGGGGGCTCTGGTTGTAGGCGGATGGTTGCTGTAGCAAGGCCTCCTGGGTCGCGGTCAAGACTTCTGCTGCGGGCAACATAGCCCTGGCCCGCGGCTGGCAGACGTTCGCCCGCGTGTGCGGCCTGGGCAGGCGGTGCACGCTCCACTTCAAGTATGACGGCGGGTTGACCCTCTTCGTGAGGGTGTTCGGGGAAGATGGCCGCCGCGCCGGATGCTGCCCCGAGACGAACGACGGCGAGGAGGTGCTCGGCCTTGGCGACGGTCGTGACGAGGGTGAGGGTGAGCCTGCCCTCAGTGGCGACCGCATCTCCTCCAGCTACGTTGGCTCTCCCTCCTGCGACAGCTCCAGCAGCAGTGGCTACGATCAGCCACCGCACCGTCGTGCTCGCTTCGAAGGAGGCAGCGGGTCATCTCGTCACCGCGCCTCTGTGAAGCGTGAGGAGGGGTCTGGCTAGGCTTGGGCGTCGCTAAGGGCCTGCCCCTGCAGATTTTTGAAACGCCGTTTTGTTTGGTTTTTTCCTTTCTTTCCCTGCACTAGAAAATGGAACCAGTATGGGCCTAGAGGGGCGTGTATCGAACTATGGTTCTTGGTTAATGCAACGTGCGAGTTATTCCCATGCCATGCTGTTATTTTGCGCAAAGATAACCTAACCTGGCGTGTTTGGGACACTCCTTCCTTCACGAGATATCTGCGTTTGCTCAGGAACTGCAAGAATTTGTTAAGGGGGGGGGGGCGCTAGAGGATTTTGCCGTTCACCTGAACCTTGACTTGGCGCTTTGCATCGTGGTACCCGAGGGGCACGGATTTAGGAGAGTTGCCCCAGCTTCCAGGCTCAAACGGGGGTGACTCGCGAGAAGGCAGAGAGAAGGAAAAGCTCGCGAGGGCACCTGCCTAGCCCCCTCGCGAGGTATGCGAGAGAGAGAGAGAGATCACGGGTAAACCAGAGCCGAAAAACACGGTAAAAGGCGAAGGAACCAAATCAGCAAGGAACGCCAAAGGCAAACTCGATTAAGGAAAAGCAACCTAACTACGGAAAGCAAATGAAAAGCCGTGTCTGGCACCTAATCTAGTCTTCGAGTCTTCTCACCAGCGCGGAGCTAAGTGTTGTCCACTAGGCATGGGAGGGAGCCCCAGGGCCTGAGGCCGGCGCTCCTGAGACTCCGGGGCGTGTACAGCCCCAACTCATTATTACGTGAGAGTGTCACGGGCGGCGGTTCTTCACAGGCACCGGGCCTTGCTTCTCAGGCTCTGGGCCTTGCTTCTCAGGCTTTGGGCCTTGCTTCATGGGTAGAACTTCCAGAGGTGCTGGATGTTCCAGGCGTTTTGGATGGGTATCCCCTCTTGCGTCTCCAAGCGCACGACACCAGGCTTGGCGATGTGAACGACCCTGAACGGGCCCTCCCACATGGGTGAGAGCTTGTGCAAGCCTTCCCTGGAGAGGACCCGCCTCAGGACCAGGTCACCCGTCTCGAGCGTCCTGGAGTGAATGTTGCGGCAGTGGTAGCACCGCAGTGCTTGCTGGTACCTTGCCGCCCTTAATGCAGCTTCGCGACGTCATTCCTCCCCCAGCACGAGATCCATCCCCCGCATGGCGTCCTGCTGCGTTTCGTCGAACGCCAGGACCCGTGCGGAGCGATGCCTGACCTCGTGAGGGAGGACTGCTTCAGCTCCGTAGACGAGGAAGAACGGAGTCTCGCCCGTTGGCTTGGTAGCGATGGTGCGGATTGACCACAGCACGGACTGGTGGCTCGTCGTGCCAGCCCTTGTCGCAGGCCTCCAGCTTCTTCTTGAAGGTCCTGGTCTTGAGGCCCCTTAGGACCTCAGCGTTGGCGCGCTTGGCCTGACCATTGCTCCTAGGGTGGGCTACCGAAGCGTAGCAGATCTGCGTTCCAAGGTTAGCACAGTAGGTTTTAAAGAGGTTACTAGTGAATTGCGAGCCGTTATCTGTGATGATGCGGTTGGGGACCCCGAAGCGGCTCACGAGGCCCTTGATGAACTTGATGGTAGAGCTGGCTGGAATGGTTCGGACGGCTTCCACCTCTGCCCACTTAGTGAACTTGTCGATGGCGACATAGAGATAGTGGTACCCCCCTGGCGCTCGCGGGAACGGGCCTAGGGTGTCCAGCCTCCAGACCGTGAACGGCCACGTGAGCGGGATGGTTTGGAGGCCCTCAGCAGGCTGATGGATTTGCTTGGCGTGGAATTGGCAAGCTTCGCAGGACTTCACCAGCTCGGCTGCATCGTTAAGTGCTGTAGGCCAATAGAATCCGCTGCGGAAGGCCTTGCCGACGAGGGTCCGTGATGACGAGTGATGTCCACAGTCCCCGCTGTGTATGTTAGTTAGTAGCTCCCTCCCTTGATCACTGGAGATGCAGCGCAGCGTGACGTCGTTCAGTCGTTTCCTGTACAACTCGCCGTCTTGAATGCAGTATGCCGTGGCCTGTCGGGACACGCACTCCGCGTCCTCTTCTTTCTCCGGCAGTGTCCCGTGCATCAGGTACTCCCTGAACTCCTTGGTCCAGCACTCCTCCTGGGCTCGAGCGCCAAGAGCAGCCGAACTCCTGAGGTTGGGCCGCAATCTAGGGCTCCCGAGGCCGGGGGCTGAGGGAGCTCCTCTCGAGGCTGAGTCATGCTTGAAAGAGGCGGCGTAGCTGACGGCTTGAAGAGCCGCTCTTCAAAGACGCCTGGCTCCTGCGGTTGCCGCTTGGATGCTCTCTTGGCGATGTCGTCGGCTTCCTTGTTGGTGCCCCGGGGCACGTGCTGCAGCTCCAAGCCTGCGAACTTCTTTTCCATTTTGCGCACCTCAGTAAGGTAGGCCTCCATGTGCTCGTCCTTTGGCTCATACACTTTGTTGGAGAAGTTGACGAGGAGCTGCGAGTCGCCCTTGACGGTAAGGCGTCTCACCCCCATAGCCGCCACAGCCTTCAGGCCGACTATGAGGCCCTCGTATTCTGCGATATTGTTAGAGACCTTCTCACCGTGCCGAAAGCAGAGTTGCACGGCGTAGCAAAGCTTGTCCTGAGTGGGCGAGATGAGCACTGCTCCAGCCCCCGCGCCCTGGTGCGCAAAGGCGCCATCAAAATACATGACCCAGCCGTCTGGTGCCTCGCTTCCTGGGAAAGTGGACCGGTATTCTCCTTCCTCAAGAGCCGGGGCATCTATCCATTCTGCCACAAAATCGGCAAGCGCGGCTCCCTTGATGACCCTGGTGGTGCTAAACTCCAACTGAAATGCTTGCAGCTCGATGTTCCATTCAGCGACCCTTCCGGCTGAGTTTGGGCTCCTGAGTATCCTCTCCAACGGGTAAGACGAGACGACCTTGATGGGGTGCCCCTGGAAGTAGTGTCGCAGCTTGCGCGAGGCCACCAAAAGTGCGAGCAGGAGCTTCTGCGGCATGGGGTAACGCGTCCTCACGTCCCGCAGTACAGTGCTGACGAAGTACACTGGGTGCTTGACAAGGGCCGGTACACCATTGAGTCTCGGGTCCCGTGTAGATTGCGACATATCCTGCGGTGATGGGTCTCCTGAGACCTGACCGCCCTCGGGAGCCTTCGCGATGTTGCTATGTTGAGCTAGGTCTTCCGCCGCTGATGGCTTCGCTGCACCTCTCCGGCCCCATGCTATATCAGCTCCACCCTTATCTTGACGCTCTTCTCGAACCGCCACCAACGCCGCGCTGGCAGAGTACGGGGTTGCGGCAAGGTAGAGCAAGAGAGGCCCGAGAGGCCGCGGCGCCACCATCACCGGGGGGCTGGTGAGGTATTTCTTGAGGTCTCGGAAGGCCTGGTCGGCCTCCGGGGTCCACTCGAAGGGGCCTTTCTTCTTCATGAGCTTAAAGAAGGGCAAGGTGCGCTCGCCTAGCTTAGAGATGAAACGCCCTAACGCGGTCACCCGTCCTGCCAGTTTTTGCATCTCCTTGAGGGTCTGTGGTGGGCTCATGTCTTCGATGACCTTGATCTTTTCTGGGTTTGCCTCGATCCCTCTGTGGGATACAAGAAACCCTAGCAATTTGCCGGATGGAACGCCAAACACACACTTTTCCGGCTTAAGCCTCAAGTTCACTTGGCGCAAGCTCTCGAAGGTCTCCTCCAAGTCTTGAATCAACGTCCTCACCTCGTGAGATTTAACCACTATGTCATCAACATAGGCCTCTGTGTTCCTGCCGAGCTGCCGCCCCAAGGCGATGTGCATCAGCCGCTGAAAGGTTGCGCCCGCGTTGCGAAGGCTGAAAGGCATGCAGGTGTAGCAGTACGCCCCATATGGTGTCAAGAAGACCGTCTTCTCCACATCCTCCATCGCCATCTTGATCTGATGGTACCCAGAGAACGCATCCAAGAGACACAGCAGGTCGCACTCGGCGGTGGAGTCGATGATTTGATCGATGCACGAAAGGGGGAACGGGTCTTGGGGGCAGGCTTTGTTTAGGTTGGTGAAGTCGATGCACATCTGTTCCTTCCCACCTTTCTTCGGCACTACAACGGGGTTCGCCAGCCATTCGGGGTATCAAACTTCCCAGATTGTACATGCCGCCTCCAGCTTGCGTGTCTCTTGGACGATGAAGGCCTGCTTCTCAGTGGACTACCGTCTTGCTCGCTGCTTCACGGGGCGTACGTTGGGGCACACTTTTAGATGATGCTGGATTACCTCTCTCGGGACCCCTACCAGTTGATCGGGCTCCCACGCGAATATCTCCTTGTTCGCGCGCAAGAACCTCACCAATGCTTCTTCTTGCCCCGGGTTAAGGCCGGTTCCTATGGTCAAGGTGGATCCTGAAGACCCATCCTCGTTGACCGGCACCTTCTTGGTCTCTGCCTTGTCTTGGGTGAACAACTGCTTTATTTTGGTGGGCGCAGCCTCCTTGGCCTCCGGCGCACCGGCGCCGGCTGGCTGCGTTGCTGCCCCGGTCTTGAAGGCGAGCCTGAGCGCCATCACGGCCTCCTTAGCGCCCCCTTGGATGGTGAGGACGCCCTTGCTCCCTGGCATCTTCATGAGGTTGTAGGCCGGGTGAGTTGCAGCCATGAACTAAGCGAGGGCCGGGTACCCGAGGATGGCATTGTACGGGAGACCGATGTGGGCGATGTCGAAGTCCACCAGCTCGGTGCGATAGTTATCCCGCGTGCCAAAGGTGACAGGGAGGCGGATCTGCCCCAAGGGGTGAGCAGCTCCACCGCCCATCCCTGTGAAGGGTTTGCTGAGGCCGAGTCGTTCGAGCGGCACATGAAGAAGGCTGAAAGCTTCCACGGAGAGCAGGTTGAGACCAGCGCCGCCGTCGATGAGGGTCTTGGTGACGGCCACGTTGCAGATGGTGGGCGTGCAGAGCATCGGAAGCATCCCTGAGCCGGCGGTGGATCCAGGGTGGTCTTCCGAGTCGAAGGTGAGGTTGGCTTCCGGCGCGGCCCAATCCGGCGGAGCCCCTGGGTGCTTGCAGGCGGCCCCAATCCGGCGGAAGAAAGGCTTGACGTGGCGATCTGAAGGAGGTGCTTGGGAGCCGCCCAGCAGTGCCGCGACTGCGTGGTGTGCTGGTGCCGCGTAGCGCGCAGTGAAGAGGTCGCGGAGTTCCCCCCAGGACGTCACTGTGGATCCTGGGAGGCCGAGCAGCGAGGCGCGCGGCTCACCGGCGAGGGCCAGGGGGAACAAGTTTGCCATGATCTTGTCGTCACCTCCGGCTTCATGGACGGCCTCCTCGTATGCTAACAGGAAGAGCGTCGAGTCTGCCGCGCCGTCGTAATGCGGCAGCATCTCCGGCCTGAACTTGACCGGCCACTGCACCCGCCGGAGAGCGGGGGCCAGGGCTCAGTACCCAGACTCCCTGCTGCCGGCGCCGGCCGAGGAGGTCGGTGGCGAGGTACCTGTCATGGGAGCGCGGTGCGGTGGTACGGGGCGCTGGTTGATGGAGAAAAGCTCCGGCGCACCCCTACCTGGCACGCCAAATGTCGGGGTTGGGGTTCCGGCAAACCCTTAAGGTTCGAACACTGGGGTGCGCGCGAAGTCTTTCCCTCCAACCGATCTACGCTCTAGCTTGCTAAGATCTTGCAGACGAACTCGACGAACTCAACATAGAAGGACACGAGGTTTATACTGGTTCGGGCCACCGTTGTGGTGTAATACCCTACTCCAGTGTGGTGGTGGTTGATTTCCTCTTGGGCTAATGATGAACAATACAAGGGCAGAACGACCTCCTGAGGTTAAGGCGTTCTTGTGCTCGGTGAGCTTGTGTATGAGGTGATCTTTCTCGAGCTAAGATGATCTCTCTAGCTCAAATTCCCCATCCTACTGTGGTGGCTAGTCCTATTTATAGAGGCCCTGGTCCTCTTCCCAAATATCGAGCGGGAAGGGAGCCAACAATGGCGGGCTAATTTGATGGGGGACAGCTAGTACAAGCTATCCTGACAAAAGTAGCCTTCGCCTGCAGAAAGTTCTGGTAATGACGCTGCTCTGGGCTCCACGATGACTTCTGTCTTGCAGTCCTTGGTCTTGGTATTGTTGCACCGAAATGGAAACCTTTGCCTGATGCCTCGGTACTCCGTGGCTACGCTTGCCCCCTTTGCACCAAAGAGGAAACAAGGACGCTGCGCGCGCTGGCACCCGCGTGGCGCCCGCCTGGCGTCAATCGTCACGGCTCACGTCACGAGAGCCTCGTGAGGTTCGCCTCGCCTTGATATCTTCGCTCCTTGTGAGCCTGCCTAGCTAGGCCACTCCAGAGGAGGTCTTGCATCATCCGCCTCGCGAGGGTCTTGGGTGCTTTGTTGGTGAAGATGGGCCGTACGGCCTGCTGGCTCAGCCATGCCGCGGGCCGCAGGCAGGCAAGTTTGGGGACCCCCGTTCCCAGAACGCCGACACATCCCACTTGGGAGGTTCGATGATAGGGGCGGTGATCAAGGCATCCCTCAGCTTTTCATAAGCTTATACACATTCCTCATTGAAAGAATACATGAAGTCTTTCTACATGAGATTAGTAAGTGGCTTTGATAGTTTAGACTGTAGAGAAATCTTTAATGAACCGCCTAGAAAAACTGGCATGTTCAACGAAAGTTTGCATCCTTTTTGCATCTTGAGGATAGGGTAAATTTTCTATTACCTTGATTCTCTCTTGGTCTATTTCGAAACTCTTACCGAAAACTCTATGACCCAAGACCACACCTTCGGTAACCATAAAGTGGCTCTTCTCCCAATTCAATATGTAACCTGTTTCCTCACATCTCTTCAAAACTTTTCATGAGATTGTAAAAACAATGGTCAAATGAAATGCCTTGGACAAAGAAGCTGGCCATGAAGACTTCAACAATTTGTTCAACAAAATCAGAAAAGCAGAATAGTAGCACATTGTTGAAACGAAGATGTCCTATTGCATAAAACCAAAGGGCATTCTGCGATAAGTATATGTATCATAGGGAAATGCGGAAGTGGTACTTACTTGATCTTTCAGTCGAATGGGTATTTGGGAAAAACCTAGAGTATGCATCAAGATAGCAGAAATAAGAATTGTTGGCCATCCTTTCTAACACTTAATTTATAAAATGGTAATGGGTGATCTCTCTCTCTCTCTCTCACACACACACAGTATTCGATAGCAGTTCTAGTAGGGACTAGATCGTTATGTTCATTAGACACAATGGAAATACCTTCTTTCTGGGGAAAACAATGCACCGGACTAACCCATTTACTATTAGATACTGGAAAAATTACGCCAACATCGAGTCAAAGGATTACCTCCTTTCTTACCATAATTTTGCAATGGGGATTCAACCTTCTCTGTCTTTCAATGACTGGGTTAGCCCCGTCTTCTATAGGAATGGCGTGTGATTGTGAATAGATAGATGGGCTTACCCCCTTAACATCCTTCATGGAATATCCCAAAGCTTTGCGATGTCTTTTTAACACCAACAAGAGTTTTTCTTTCTCTTTTCATGAAAGGTCAACATTGACAAGAACAATACTTTTTTAGTGCCTGATGTTTGTCTAACTTCAAACACCGGTCAGGCCGGGCATTTGTGCTGAATTTGCTAGGTCCGGCTGGGTGATAGTTTTCTGTCCAGGTAGGCTGCCAGGACGTTTGAGATGGATATGGGGTTCCGGTTATACATGCTCTTAGGCTGTTATCAAGTACTCCTAGTTTAGGACGAAATTCTCATAGCTACGAAGAAGCAATGCCGAAATAAAACCATTGGTTAACTCTTAACCAATCATGTACTTCCATTGATCATCCGAGCTCACGAGGCGGCATCTCCCCTATATCCTCCCCCAATTCCCAAAACAAAGACATAAGAGCATCTACAACAGGACTTGGCAAATCCGGCCCCTCAAACGCCCG
The DNA here is from genome assembly GCF_056163025.1 of Triticum urartu. Taxonomy (NCBI): domain Eukaryota; kingdom Viridiplantae; phylum Streptophyta; class Magnoliopsida; order Poales; family Poaceae; genus Triticum; species Triticum urartu. The sequence goes on along the minus strand of NC_141875.1, from coordinate 104,336,957 downwards.
CGGATGCGTCTGGGTATACCCGTGGGCGCATCCGGACGGGCCCTCATATTTCCTTCCATGCATCCACACATCTCAAATTCGGACTCTCAAATCCATGCAAATACATGCACATCGATCATGCAACACAATGTCATACGTAAATAACAAATGTTGGTATCAAGCATACATAGTGTTTACATAAAATTTATTTGAAGTGCCAAACTCAAGCATTGCCTCTTTGGTTGCCATTATGGATCCACATGTGCTCCACAAGATCATTGAGTAGCTGCGTGTGCACCTGTTGATTTCAAAGATTTTGATGCATCTGAAGAAAGTTCATAATCGGAGCCGCATCTTGGTCTTTCGGGATTTCAACCTGTTCTCCGGTGCTTCGAATGTTGGAAATATGCCCTAGAGGCAATAATAAAGTGGTTATTATTATATTTCCATGTTCATGATAATTGTCTGTTGTTCATGCTATAATTGTATTAACCGGAAACCATAATACATGTGTGAATACATAGATCATAATATGTCCCTAGTAAGCCTCTAGTTGACTAGCTCGTTGATCAATAGATGGTCATGGTTTCCTGACCATGGACATTGGATGTCATTGATAACGGGATCACACCATTAGGAGAATGATGTGATGGACAAGACCCAATCCTAAGTGTAGCACAAGATCGTGTAGTTCGTTTGCTAAAGGTTGTCTAATGTCAAGTATCATTTCCTTAGAACATGAGATTGTGCAACTCCCGGATACCGTAGGAATGCTTCGGGTGTACCAAACATCACAACGTAATTGGGTGGCTATAAAGATGCACTATAGGTATCTCCAAAAGTATCTGTTGGGTTGTCACAAATCGAGACTGGGATTTGTCACTCCGTATGATGGAGAGGTATCTCTGGGCCCACTCGGTAATGCATCATCATAACGAGCTCATTATGACTAAGGAGTTAGCCACGAGATCATGTGTTATGGAACGAGTAAACAGACTTGCAGGTAACGAGATTGAACGAGGTATAGAGATACCGACGATCGAATCTTGGGCAAGTAACATATCGATGGACAAAGGGAATTGTATACGGGATTGATTGAATCCCCGACATCGTGGTTCATCCGATGAGATCATCGTGGAACATGTGGGAGCCAACATGGGTATCCAGATCCTGCTGTTGGTTATTGGCCGGAGAGATGTCTCGGTCATGTCTGCATGGTTCCCGAACCCGTAGGGTCTACACACTTAAGGTTCGGTGACACTAGAGTTGTTATGGGAAATAGTATGTGGTTAACGAAGGTTGTTCGGAGTCCCGGATGAGATCCCAGATGTCACGAGGAGTTCCGGAATGGTCCGGAGGTGAAGATTTATATATGGGGAGTCCAGTTTCAGTCGTCGGAATGGTTTCGGGGGTTATCGATATTGTACCGGGACCATCGGAAGGTGTCCGGGGGTCCACCGGGTGGGGCCACCTGCCCCGGTGGGCCTAGTGGGCTGAAAAGGGAGGGAAACAGCTCCTGGTGGGCTGGTGCGCCCCCCAAGGGGCCCAAGGCGCCTAGGGTTAGAAACCCTAGGGGGTGGGGGCGCCTCCACCTGACTTGGGGGGCAAGTCCCCCCCCTTGGCCGCCGCCCTCCCTTGTAGATGGGATCTGGGGGGGGGGGCTCTCCCCTTCCTCTATAAATAGTGGGGGATTAGAGGGCTGCCACACTCTTCCCCTGGCACAGCCCTCCCCCTCTCCTACACCTCCTCCTCCTCCTCCGTAGCGCTTAGCGAAGCCCTCCCGGAGAACCATGAGCTCCATCACCACCACGTCATCGTGCTGTCGGAGTTCTCCCTCAACTTCTCCTCTCCCCTTGCTGGATCAAGAAGGAGGAGACGTCCCCGAGCTGTACGTGTGTTGAACACGGAGGCGCCGTTGTTCGGCGCTTAGATCGGAATCGACGGCGATCTGAATCGCTGCGTGTACGACTCCACAAACCGCGTTCTTGCAACGCTTCCTCTTAGCGATCTTCAAGGGTATGAAGATGCACTCCCTCTCTCTCGTTGCTAGCATCTCCTAGATTGATCTTGGTGACATGTAGGATTTTTTTTAAATTATTGCTACGTTCCCCAACAGTGGCATCATGAGCTAGGTCTATGCGTAGATTCTATGCATGAGTAGAACTTAAAGCAGTTGTGGGCGATGATTTGTTCAATTTGCTTACCGTTACTAGTCTTATCTTGATTCAGCAACATTGTGGGTTGAAGCGGCCCGGACCGACCTTACACGTACGCTTACGTGAGACTGGTTCCACCGACTGACATGCACTTGATGCATAAGGTGGCTGGCGAGTGTCTGTCTCTCCCACTTTAGTCGGATCGGATTCGATGAAAAGGGTCCTTATGAAGGGTAAATAGCAATTGGCATATCACCATTGTGGTTTTGCGTAGGTAAGAAACGTTCTTGCTAGAAACCCATAGCAGCCACGTAAAACATGCAACAACAATTAGAGGACGTCTAACTTGTTTTTGCAGGGTATGCTTTGTGATGTGATATGGCCAAAAGGATGTGATGAATGATATATGTGATGTATGAGATTGATCATGTTCTCGTAATAGGAATCACGACTTGCATGTCGATGAGTATGACAACCGGCAGGAGCAATAGGAGTTGTCTTAATTTATTTATGACCTGCGTGTCAATGCAAACGCCATGTTATTACTTTGCTTTATTGCTAACTGTTAGCCATAGTAGTAGAAGTAATAGTTGGCGAGACAACTTCATGAAGACACGATGATTGATACGTCTCCAACGTATCTATAATTTTTGATTGTTCCATGCTGTTATATTATCAACCTTGGATGTTTTATATGCATTCATATGCTATTTTATATGATTTTTGGGACTAGCCTATTAACCCAGAGCCCAGTGCCAGTTTCTACTTTTCCCCTTGTTTTAGAGTATCACAGAAAAGGAAAATCAAATGGATCCAATTGACCTGAATCTTCACGGAACTTATTTTTGGAACGGAAGCAACCTAGAAGACTTGGAGTGTACGTAAGGGAAGCAACGAGGAAGGCACGAGGCAGGGGGGCGCGCCCACCCCCCTGGGCGCACCCTCCACCCTCGTGGGCCCCTCGTGGCTTCCCTAACGTATTTCTTCCTCCTATATATACCAATACACCCTAAAACCATCAGGGGGCATAATAGATCGGGAGTTCCGCCGCCAGAAGCCTCCGTAGCCACCGAAAACCAATCTAGACCCGTACCGGCACCCTGCCGGAGGGGGGGAACCCTCACCGGTGGCCATCTTCATCATCCCGGCGCTCTCCATGACAAGGAGGGATTAGTTCTCCCTCGGGGCTGAGGGTATGTACCAGTAGCTATGTGTTTGATCTCTCTCTCTCTCTCTCGTGTTCTTGAGGTGGTACAATCTTGATGTATCACGAGCTTTGCTATTATAGTTGGATCTTATAATGTTTCTTCCCCTCTACTCTCTTGTAATGGATTGAGTTTTCCCTTTGAATTTATTGAAGGAAATATGCCCTAGAGGCAATAATAACGTTATTATTTATTTCCTTATATCATGATAAATGTTTATTATTCATGCTAGAAATGTATTAACCGAAAATATAATACATGTGTGAATACATAGACAAATAGAGTGTCACTAGTATGCCTCTACTTGACTAGCTTGTTGATTAGAGATGGTTATGTTTCCTAACCATAGACATGAGTTGTCATTTGATTAATGGGATCACATCATTAGGAGAACGATGTGATTGACTTGACCCATTCTGTTAGCTTAGCACCTGATCATTTAGTTTGTTGCTATTGCTTTCTTCATGACTTATACATGTTCCTATGACTATGAGATTATGCAACTCCCGTTTACCGGAGGAACACTTTGTGTGCTACCAAACGTCACAACGTAACTGGGTGATTATAAAGGTGCTCTACAGGTGTCTCCGAAGGTACTTGTTGGGTTGGCATATTTCGAGATTAGGATTTGTCACTCCGATTGTTGGAGAGGTATCTCTGGGCCCACTCGGTAATGCACATCACTTAAGCCTTGCAAGCATTGCAACTAATGAGTTAGTTGCGGGATGATGTGTTATGGAACGAGTAAAGAGACTCGCCGGTAACGAGATTGAACTAGGTATTGAGATACCGACGACCGAATCTCGGGCAAGTAACATACCGATGACAAAGGGAACAATGTATGTTGTTATGCGGTTTGACCGATAAAGATCTTCTTAGAATATGTAGGAGCCAATATGAGCATCTTGGTTTCGCTATTGGTTATTGACCAGAGACGTGTCTCGGTCATGTCTACATAGTTCTTGAACCCGTAGGGTCCGCACGCTTAAAGTTCGATGACGGCTATATTATGAGTTTGTGTGTTTTGATGTACCGAAGGTAGTTCGGAGTCTCGGATGTGATCACGGACATGACGAGGAGTCTCTAAATGGTCGAGACATGAAGATTGATATATTGGACGACTATATTCGGACACCGGAATGGTTCCGGGGGTTATCGGATATATACCGGAGTACCGGGGGGTTACCGAAACACCCCCAGGGGTTATTGGGCCTCATGGGCCCAAAGTGGTGGAAGAGGAGAGGCAGCAGGAGGTGGCGCGCGGCCCCCCTTGCCCCAATCCGAATTGGGAAAGGGAAGGGGGCGCGGCCCCCCTTCTCCTTCCTTCTCTCCACCTCCTCCTTCCCCCTTCTCCTAGTTGGAATAGGAAAGGGGGGCAAAACCTACTTGGAGTAGGATTGCCCCCCCCCTTGGGCGCGCCTCCTCCTCTTGGCCGGCCCTCCTCCTTTCCCCCTTTATATACAGAGGAGAGGGGCACCCCATAGACACAACAATTGATCTCTTGATCTCTTAGCCATGTGCGGTGCCCCCCTCCACCATAATCCACCTCGATCATATCGTAGCGGTGCTTAGGCGAAGTCCTGCGTCGGTAGAACATCATCATCGTCACCACGCCGTCGTGCTGATGAAACTCTCCCTCAACACTCGGCTGGATTAGAGTTCGAGGGACGTCATCAAGTTGAACATGTGCAGAACTCGAAGGTGCCGTGTGTTCGGTACTTGATCGGTCGGATCGTGAAGACGTACGACTACATCAACCGCGTTGTGCTAACGCTTCCGCTTTCGGTCTACGAGGGTACGTGGACACACTCTCCCCTCTCATTGCTATACATCACCATGATCTTGCGTGTGCGTAGGAATTTTTTTGAAATTACTACGTTCCCCAATAGTGGCATCCGAGCCAGGTTTTATGCGTTGATGTTATGTGCACGAGTAGAACACAAGTGAGTTGTGGGCGATATAAGTCATACTGCTTACCAGCATGTCATACTTTGGTTCGGTGGTATTGTTGGATGAAGCAGCCCGGACCGACATTACGCGTACACTTACGCGAGACTGGTTCTACCGACGTGCTTTGCACACAGGTGGCTGGCGGGTGTCAGTTTCTCCAACTTTAGTTGAACCGAGTGTGGCTACGACCGGTCCTTGTGAAGATTAAAACAACACCAACTTGACAAACTATCGTTGTGGTTTTGATGCATAGGTAAGAACGGTTCTTGCTAAGCCCGTAGCAGCCACGTAAAACTTGCAACAACAAAGTAGAGGACGTCTAACTTGTTTTTGCAGGGCATGTTGTGATGTGATATGGTCAAGACATGATCTAAATTTTATTGTATGAGATGATAATGTTTGGTAACCGAGTTATCGGCAAGTGGCAGGAGCCATATGGTTGTCGCTTTATTGTATGCAATGCAATCGCCTTGTAATGCTTTACTTTATCACTAAGCGGTAGCGATAGTTGTAGAAGCATAAAGATTGGTGAGACGAAAACAATGCTACGATGGAGATCAAGGTGTCGCGCCGGTGTCGATGGTGATCATGACGGTGCTTCGGAGATGGAGATCACAAGCACAAGATGATGATGGCCATATCATATCACTTATATTGATTGCATGTGATGTTTATCTTTTATGCATCTTATCTTTCTTTGATTGACGGTAGCATTATAAGATGATCCCTCACAAAATTATCAAGGTATAAGTGTTCTCCTTGAGTATGCACCGTTGCGAAAGTTCTTTGTGCTGAGACACCACGTGATGATCGGGTGCGATAGGCTCTACGTTCAAATACAACGGGTGCAAAACAGTTGCACACGCGGAATACTCAGGTTAAATTTGACGAGCCTAGCATATAACAGATATGGCCTCGGAACATGGAGACCGAAAGGTCGAGCGTGAATATATAGTAGATATGATCAACATAGTGATGTTCACCATTGAAAATACTCCATCTCACGTGATGATCGGACATGGTTTAGTTGATATGGATCACGTGGTCACTTAGAAGATTAGAGGGATGTCTATCTAAGTGGGAGTTCTTTAGTAATATGATTAATTGAACTTAAATTTATCATGAACTTAGTACCTGATAGTATCTTGCTTGTCTATGTTGATTGTAGATAGATGGCCCGTGTTGTTGTTCCGTTGAATTTTAATGCGTTCCTTGAGAAAGCAAAGTTGAAAGATGATGGTAGCAATTACACGGACTGGGTCCGTAACTTGAGGATTATCCTCATTGCTGCACAGAAGAATTATGTCCTGGAAGCACCGCTAGGTGTACCACCTGCACCAGCAACTGCAGACATTGTGAATGCCTGGCAGTCGCGTGTTGATGACTACTCGATAGTTCAGTGTGCCATGCTTTACGGCTTAGAACCAGGACTTCAACGACGTTTTGAACGTCATGGAGCATATGAGATGTTCCAGGAGTTGAAGTTAATATTTCAAGCAAATGCCCGGATTGAGAGATATGAAGTCTCCAATAAGTTCTACAGCTGTAAGATGGAGGAGAATAGTTTTGTCAGTGAGCATATACTCAGAATGTCTGGGTACTGCAATCACTTGATTCAACTGGGAGTTAATCTTCCGGATGATAGCGTCATTGACAGAATACTTCAATCACTGCCACCAAGCTATAAAAGCTTCGTGATGAACTATAATATGCAAGGGATGAATAAAACTATTCCCGAGCTCTTCGCAATGCTAAAGGCTGCGGAGGTAGAAATCAAGAAGGAGCATCAAGTGTTGATGGTCAATAAGACCGCCAGTTTTAAGAAAAAGGGCAAAGGGAAAAAGAAGGGGAACTTCAAGAAGAACGGAAAACAAGTTGCTGCTTAGGAGAAGAAACCCAAGTCTGGACCTAAGCCTGAGACTGAGTGCTTCTACTGCAAGCAGACTTGTCACTGGAAGCGGAACTGCCCCAAGTATTTGGCGGATAAGAAGGATGGCAAGGTGAACAAAGGTATATGTGATATACATGTTATTGATGTGTACCTTACTAATGCTCGCAGTAGCACCTGGGTATTTGATACTGGTTCTGTTGCTAACATTTGCAACTCGAAACAGGGGCTATGGATTAAGCGAAGATTGGCTAAGGACGAGGTGACGATGCGCGTGGGAAATGGTTCCAAAGTCGATGTGATCGTGGTCGGCATGCTACCTCTACATCTACCTTCGGGATTAGTTCTAGACCTAAATAATTGTTATTTGGTGCCAGCATTGAGCATGAACATTATATCTGGATCTTGCTTGATGCGAGACGGTTATTCATTTAAATATGATAGTAATGGTTGTTCTATTTATATGAGTAATATCTTTTATGGTCATGCACCCTTAAAGAGTGGTCTATTTTTGTTGAATCTCGATAGTAGTGATACACATATTCATAATATTGAAGCCAAAAGATGCAGAGTTGATGATGATAGTGCAACTTATTTGTGGCACTGCCGTTTGGGTCATATCCGTATAAAGCGCATGAAGAAACTCCATACCGATGGACTTTTGGAACCACTTGATTATGAATCGCTTGGTACTTGCGAACCGTGCCTCATGGTCAAGATGACTAAAACGCTGTTCTTCGGAACTATGGAGAGAGCAACATATTTGTTGGAAATCATACATATATATGTATGTGGTCCGATGAATGTTGAGACTCACGGCGGGTATCGTTATTTTCTCACCTTCACAGATGATTTAAGCAGATATGGGTATATCTACTTAATGAAACATAAGTCTGAAACATTTGAAAAGTTCAAAGAATTTCAGAGTGAAGTTGAAAATCATCGTAACAAGAAAATAAAGTTTCTACGATCTGATCGTGGAGGAGAATATTTGAGTTACGAGTTTGGTCTACATTTGAAACAATGCGGAATAGTTTCGCAACTCACACCACCCAGAACACCACAGCGTAATGGTGTGTCCAAACTTCGTAATCGTACTGTACTAGATATGGTGCGATCTATGATGTCTCTTACTGATTTACCGCTATCGTTTTGGGGTTATGCTTTAGAGACGGCTGCATTCACATTAAATAGGGCACCATCAAAATCCGTTGAGACGACACCTTATGAACTGTGGTTTGGTAAGAAACCAAAGTTGTCATTTCTTAAAGTTTGGGGCTGCGATGCTTATATGAAAAAGCTTCAACCTGATAAGCTTGAACCCAAATCGAAAAATGTGTCTTCATAGGATACCCAAAAAGAGACTGTTGGGTACACCTTCTATCACAGATCCAAAGGCAAGACTTCTGTTGCTAAATTTGGAATCTTTCTAGATAAGGAGTTTCTCTCGAAAAAAGTGAGTGGGAGGAAAGTAGAACTTGATGAGATAACGGTACCTGCTCCCTTATTGGAAAGTAGTTCATCACAAAAACCGGTTCCTGTGACACCTACACCAATTAGTGAGGAAGTTAATGATGATGATCATGACACTTCAGATCAAGTTGTTACTGAACCTTGTAGGTCAACTAGAGTGGGATCCGCACCAGAGTGGTACGGTAATCCTGTTCTGGAGGTTATGTTACTAGACCATGACGAACCTACGAACTATGAGGAAGCGATGATGAGCCCAGATTCCGCAAAATGGCTTGAAGCCATGAAATCTGAGATAGGATCCATGTATGAGAACAAAGTGTGGACTTTGGTTGACTTGCCCATTGATCGGCAAGCCATTGAGAATAAATGGATCTTCAAGAAGAAGACTGACGCTGACGGTAATGTTACTGTCTATAAAGCTCGACTTGTTGCGAAAGTATTTCGACAAGTTCAAGGGATTGACTACGATGAGACCTTCTCACCCATAGCGATGCTTAAGTCTGTCCGAATCATGTTAGCAATTGCCGCATTTTATGATTATGAAATTTGGCAAATTGATGTAAAGACTGCATTTTTGAATGGATTTCTGGAAGAAGAGTTGTATATGATGCAACCTGAAGGTTTTATCGATCCATAGGGAACTAGCAAAGTGTGCAAGCTCCAGCGATCCATTTATGGACTGGTGCAAGCCTCTCGGAGTTGGAATAAACGCTTTGATAGCGTGATCAAAGAATTTGGGTTTATATAGACTTTTGGAGAAGCCTGTTGTCGGTGTCAAAACCGGCGGATCTCGGGTAGGGGGTCCCGAACTGTGCGTCTAGGCGGATGGTAACAAGAGGCAGGGGACACGATGTTTACCCAGGTTCGGGCCCTCTTGATGGAGGTAAAACCCTATGTCCTTCTTGATTGTTCTTGATGATATGATTAGTACAAGAGTTGATCTACCACGAGATCGAAGAGGCTAAACCCTAGAAGCTAGCCTATGGTATGATTGTTGTTGTTGGTCCTACGGACTAAAACCTCCGGTTTATATAGACACCGGAGGGGGCTAGGGTTACACAAAGTCGGTTACAAGGAAGGAAATCTACATATCCGTACTGCCAAGAGTGCCTTCCACACCAAGGAGAGTCCCATCCGGACACGAGACGAAGTCTTCAATCTAGTATCTTCATAGTCCAACAGTCCGGCTGTCCAGATACCCCCTAATCCAGGACTCCCTTAGTAGCCCCTGAACCAGGCTTCAATGACGATGAGTCCGGCGCGCAGATTGTCTTCGGCATTGCAAGGCGGGTTCCTCCTCCGAATATTTCATAGAAGATTTTGAACAGGAGGATCGTGTCCGGCTCTACAAAACAAGTTCCACATACAACCGTAGAGAGAATAATATTTTCACAAATCTAATCTGCCGACGCATTTCGCAGTGTGACATCACACCACAGCCAGGTCTTTATTCGAATCATTTTTCATAACCAATCTCAGCGTGTTTCGCGAGGCAGTTTCCTTGGCACGTCTTGTCGAAGAAGAGATCGTGTCCCCTTTATTACGGGATTCTCATCAATACGGACATGGGTAACCCAACCGTGCCTATTGGTAGGACTCCTAGATCTTAGGCAAGTCCCAAACGGCTACGAGGAGAACGCTTGATATTCACCCTCTTTATAAAGGGGACAAGGCTTTTTCTTTTTTCCCTCTCGTGCTCAATCAAATCCTTCCCCCGCCTCAAGTTCTAACCCAACCGTGCCTATTGGTAGGACTCCTAGATCTTAGGCAAGTCCCAAACGGCTACGAGGAGGACGCTTGATATTCACCCTCTTTATAAAGGGGACAAGGCTTTTTCTTTTTTCCCTCTCGTGCTCAATCAAATCCTTCCCCCGCCTCAAGTTCTAACACCCAAAGATCAGGTCAGGTGCTTCGGACCTTCAACTATGTCCGGATCCAACCTTCAAGGTCGGTGGATGCCTTCCTCCGTCACGGAGGAGGACATCAAGAGGTTGAGAGAGGCCAGATATCTGACCGCCGAAATTTCGCATCGGCTGCCCGCCCAAGGGCAGGTCGTCCCTACTCCCGAACCCAATGAGAGCGTTGTGTTCGTCTCCCACTTCCTTCGAGGACTAGGCCTCCCTCTGGATCCCTTCGTTAGGGGTCTCATGTTCTATTATGGGCTAGATTTTCACGATCTGGCCCCGGATTCCCTTCTTCACATCTCGACATTTATTGTATGTGAGGCCTTCCTCCGCATTACCCCTCACTTCGGCCTGTGGCTCAAGACCTTCGATGTGAAGCCAAAGATGATCGAGGGGCAGCACGCAACATGCGGAGGTGCTTTAATAAGCAAAATCGCTGATGCTCCATGGCCTGAGGGCTTCTTCCCAGAGGTGTTCAGATTGTGGCAACGGGAGTGGTTCTACATCACAGCTCCCTGAAGTGCCAAGTGGGTAGCTGCCCCCACCTTTCGCTCAGGCCCCCCACCACAACTGATGTCATGGATCAGCAGGGGGCTGAGCTGGGGTCCAGCCAAGAACGTGCCAATACTGCAAAGCCGTATCCGAGATCTCTTTGAGAGAGATTTTAGTCTGGTTATGGTAGTGCAAGTTATGCTAGTTCGTCAAGTCCAGCCTTGCAAACGTCGGCCCCTTCGCATGTGGGAATTCAACCCGGAAGGACCACGAGCTATTCAACATTTCCTCAGCATGACACACGAAGAGATGTACAAATTGTTCTTCGGACCACAAATAATGTGTCCGGACATCACTGAGGATGCAGGTCTGAGCTGCAATCGCCCGGATACCCAAGTAAGTAGCCCTGCATCCGAACACACTGTCCGTTTATTTATTGCAACATTGCCCTAAAAAAAGCCGCTCTTTGACCCAGGATTGGATAACGAAGGCAAAGTTGATCAGGTGTCCGACCCCCCTCCCTGAGAACTCACCAAATCCCGTGCTAACCAGGATGTTGGAGATCGCGCCTTATCAAGCGCCCTCAGGAGAGGATGAAGGGGGGAACAAGGAGGCTAGCGCCTCTGCGAAGGAGGTTAGCCGGGGAGGAGGAACTGAAACTTCCTCTCCCCAGGGAAGGAAGAGAACCGCCTCTGAGGACCCGAAGACAATGGTCTCCAAACGGGGGAAGAAATCTCCGCCGGAGGGTCCTGCCCTGGGGGATACCCTGGCCGCACTATGCCCTCAAGGGGATCAGCCCTCCACCGAGCTGTAAGTAAAAGGGTACTTAATAATGACAATATGTCGCTTTACCTATGAGGAAAATAACCGAGGCATTTATCTTGCAGTTCGTATCTTAGCCCTTCTCAGCAGAGCTCGTCTTCAGGGGATTTTCTTCCAGAGATGATGGAGAGCGAAACGCCTCCCCCTGCCATACTGCCTCATGAGGCGGGCGACACCGAGGTGTCATCGCGGAGGGTTTCTCTTGATCCGGCAAGGCCAGAAGGTAATCCTGTGGCCACCCGAAGTCCTCAGTATTCGGCTCTTGAAGAGAGCAATCGAAAGAGTCCAGCACCATCTGGTGTGCGGTCGGACGTACTGAGGGATCTGCTAGAGCAAGCGGCTATCTCAGAAGAGCACCGCACATTGATGTGTACGGTGATTGAAAGGATTTCATCCGCCGAAAGTGGGTTGCATGAAGCCTTTATGAGCCTACTGACGGGTTTTGAGGTACACAAAAGGATGTACATTTTTGACAGTACCGCACATTTTTAGATGTGCCCCGTGTGGATGGTAGCCCCTGAGACTCTGGTTGTCATCGAAAATGGCGGCAAACAGGGGATCATAGTCCCAGGTAATAACCAGACCGCCTTTATGTGCAGGTGGTTGAAGCTCCGGTGGGTAGCCGGACTGATGGGTTTGCCGAACTAAAGCGATAGCTGGATGCGGCAGATTCTGACATCGTGCTTGTTAACAAGCGGCTTGACGAGGCACAGGGTAAGTGATTTTTCCGGTGATTGTCACATAATAAGAGCAACATGATGCCAGTATCTCTAATATGTTGTGACTGCAGATGGAGCTGCCACCGTGGAAACCCTTCGGGCAGAGCTTGCCCGAGCCAAGGAGCAAGCAAGGAGTAGCAATGCGGCCGCTTTAAAGGCGACCGAAGAGTTAAAGGCCGAACAGGCCGCACATTGCGAGAGCAAAGAAAAAATAGCCAAGATGGCTGTAGAGTTAAAAGATGCTACTGACCATTACCAGCTTCTTGAGGAAGAAAACCGGGCGAAGGCGACGGACCTGGAAAAGGCCCGGGTTGCTGCCAAGGAAGCCCACTCCAAAATTAGAGCGACGATGGAGGAGTTGCATCAAGCTGCGGATATTGTATCTGGGAAGCCCTTCTTGTTGCGGACTAAGTTCGGGGATCCGAAGTATGCACCTCTGGACCAGCTATGGAGTTCTGCGGACGCCTACGTGGATTTGGCTGCAAGTGCTGCTGATGCGGCCGAGTACTTCAAGGATCGGAAAGATCACGAAGTGGAAAAACTGTTTTGGTCATAGTTTCATGCTCCAGCCCATCCGCTGCTGTTGAATGAGCAAATGGCCGAGTGGGCCGAGCTCCATAGGTTATCCGGACTTGCCATGAGGTTCGTTGTGGATCATCTGTGACCGAAAGGGCCAAGGCCGAATAGCTACTTTAGCTTAGTGCAACAATTCCTTGGTGCTATGCCACACATCGATGCTGTAAAGAGGTCGGCGTGCATAGAAGGCTCGCGGATGGCCCTTGCCCGTGTCAAAACATACTGGGCGGAGATGGATGCCACCACTATTGCGGGACAGGGTTCGGCCATAGGCCAAGTGGCTGTCGAGCACTACTTTGAAGAAGTTCTTGAAGGCGCTCCTTTGATAGAGGCTCAGTGCTCGAAGAATATTATGTTTGAGTGACATGTATTCCCATTGTAAAAACAATGTTTTATTGAGTTTATCAAGGCTGTATTTATACTTTTGCCCAAAAGTACTATGATGCCTCCTGTGCGGCCGTTTATGTATATATGTATATAACCTGAAAGATGGCAGTCGTCGGCTTCAGCCCCCACACATATAATGCGGGGGTGTTTGGAGAAGACACATGTCACACTTGATCCAACGTCTTGGTCCATTAAGGAGGTGATAGCGCATCGAACTAGGCAATCGGACTATAATGCTTTAACACTTTCACTTAGCCAGAGGAGTTTGACAGTGGGGCTACTATATAGCCCCTGGTGGCTCCGCGCTCATCCGAATTCGGGGCGCGTACATGCCTGGCCGGGAAACGGCCCTTCGTTAAGGCGGAGGAATCCCAAAGATTCCGCTAGGTCATCGAGTGGTTGACCAGTCTCACGCTATATCATGACAGTCAGTTTTCGGCTTTCTCTACTGAGGTGCTCGTCCGGATGAACCAAGGCACAATCGTAGTAGTTCTCCTGGTGCCGCCTTAGCCGATAGAGCGGAACGTAAGGCAGCAAAACAAAGGAGCCGGGCAGACCCAACATTTGACCAAAGACATGATTCAGAGCTGATGCATATAAGGCCAAACTCGTGACGCCGAACACTCCCTAAGGTATTCGGTCTTTATGATGTAAACCGGGCTAAACAGTGCCCTTTGTAATAAGCCCCTGGTGTCCAGGTATGTGCAATATTCTGACGTGGCCACATGCCAATACGTCAGCATCCTTCTCAATTGTACTGAGAATCCAGGGGATGTGTATCAACAAGAGACAGTAAAAAAGGTTTACGCAGGGTCTTAATCTAAAAAGAATCCTTGGAACGGGTCCCTGCTGCACGTCTGCGCCTATGTCTCCGTTGTGCCGTATCCTGGACGGGTGTAGCACGATGGTCATCTATAAACGAGAGGAACTTAGCTGAAAAGTTGTCGTGCAAAAAGGTAGGTTATACTAAATAAACCATGTACAGTTCAAGATGAGTAAGGTTGAGCCTAATTGTCACTTGTTTACACGCGTTGAGCCCCTTGTATTGTTATAGGGGTATAGCCATCAAACCTGTATCAATTATATATAGCTGTACCAGACTCGTCTAACCGTGTCTGTGGTCTTAATGACCTGTCAGATGCTCAAGTTGGTGAGGCCGTCTAGTGTACGGCTGCCAAGGCGGCCGCACGGTCTTCCATGCGCAAGGAGCGCTAAATATTTTCATTTACTGTAATGATGCCACGTGAACCGGGCATCTTAAGCATGAGGGAAGCATAATGCGGTATTGCGTTAAAGCGAGCAAAAGCTTCGCGTCCGAGTAGTGCTTGATGGCCACTTTGGAACGGAGCGATGTGGAAGGTTAACTTTTCGCTGCGGAAGTTATCGGGAAAGCTGAATATAACTTCTAGTGGCAGGGAGCCCGTGCAATGGGCTTTTGGGCCTGGCGTTACTCCTTTAAAGGTAGTATTGCTATGGCTGATTTTTGTTGGGTCTATCCCCATTTTGCGGACTGTGTCCTGATATATCAGGTTTAAACTACTGTCGCCGTCCATCAGGACTCGTGTGAAGTGGTATCCGTCAATTATCGGGTCTAACACTAAGGTAGCCCATCCTGCATGCCGGATACTTGCCGAGTAATCCCGATGGTCAAAGGAGATTGGTTGGGACAACCAGTGGCAGAACTCCACGGTGATAGGCCCTGGGGCATGTGTCTGTAGGAGTGCCGCTTTGTTTCTCCCCTTCGTTACGTGTAACACGTTTACTGTTTTGACTTCTGGTGGGAATTTCTTTTGTTCCCCAGTGCTTTGCTTGCGAGGCTGGTCCTCGTCTTCGCTTGGTGTATCCTGCCCCTTGTGTTCGGCGTTGAGCTTGCCGGACTGCTTGAAGACCCAACATTCTCTATGGGTATGATTTGCAGGTTTATCGGGGGTGTTGTGGATCTGACATATTTTGTCCAGGGTCTTGTTTAGGCTGGACAGTTCGTCTCTGTTGCCTTTGGAGGGCAGCTTTTGCTGACCTGGCCGAGAGCTTTTGAATCCGGCGTTTACCGCCATGCTCTTTGGGCTGTCTTCTTTATTCCGGCGCTTGTTTTTGCTGCGTCGTGGTTTCCCGTTTCCGTCCCTGACTTCGGATGTACTTGGGTCGCTGGTGCTGCATCAGGCTAACCAGCTGTCCTCGCCCGCACAAAAGCGGGTCATGAGGCTTGTTAATGCTGCCACTGTTCTCGGCTTTTCTTGGCCGAGGTGTCTGGCAAGCCATTCGTCTCGAACGCTGTGCTTGAAAGCCGCTAAGGCTTCAGCGTCCGGACAGTCGACTATTTGGTTCTTTTTAGTGAGAAACCTGTTCCAAAGCTTTTGGGCTGACTCTCCGAGCTGTTGAGTTATATGACTTAAATCGTCTGCATCCAGTGGTCGGACATAGGTCCCTTGAAAATTTTCCCGAAAAGCGTCTTTGAGCTCTTCCCAGCTTCCAATGGAGTTTTCGGGGAGGCTTTTAAGCCAGAGCTGAGCTGGCCCTTTGAGCTTGAGGGGTAAGTACTTGATGGCGTGGAGATCGTCTCCTCGAGCCATGTGGATATGGGGATGTAGTCCTCAATCCAGATCCCAGGGTCAGTCGTTCCATCGTACGCCTCTATGTTTACGGGTTTGAATCCCTCTGGAAATTCATGGTCCAGCACCTCATCGGTGAAACATAGGGGGTGTGCGGCACCCCTGTATTTGGGTGTACCGTGGTGTTCAAATTTTTGTTGTGTTGCATTGCGTGCTGGAGCGCGCTTGCTTGGCCCGTAGATGGATCTGGTTGCGCCATCCTTTTGATGCGAG
Organism: Triticum urartu; assembly: GCF_056163025.1. NCBI lineage: Eukaryota > Viridiplantae > Streptophyta > Magnoliopsida > Poales > Poaceae > Triticum > Triticum urartu. The sequence continues at coordinate 104,320,584 of NC_141875.1, read as the reverse complement.
CCCTCACGTGGATCGCGTACTGGCTTGTGTGCGGCGTCGTTTGCCGCTCTATGTTGGCCACGAGGTCATCTATCCGACCGGATGGCTATTTTGTTTTTTGATTGCGGGGGATCTAAGGCCTCCTCATCAAATTCAGGTAGCAGCTTTCGCTTCGGGTAGCTCTTTGTGTGGTGACTACCGCCGTATTTTGCTCCAGTGTTGAGTACTTCACTCCATCTAATTCTGAGTGTGTCTTGTGCAGCCCTAAGCCTTTGCTTCTGCTTTTTCAGACTCCTCGCAGTGGCAACAAGCCTTTGATGGGTATTCTGTTGCTCCAGGTGCCTGTCCGGTGTGATGTCATCCGGACGGTTATCTTCGCCGGAGTCGGGTTGTTCGGTTTGATTCTCTGTGTTGCCGTGGTCGGACGGTGGTTCAATGCCATGTTTGTCGTCCGCTGGCTCACCCTGCTCTATCGCTGGGTCTATATGATCACTGTTTCTGCTGAGGCGGGATTTGGAGCAGCGCTTACGCCGCCGCTTTGACTGCTTCTCGAGGGAATGATCCTTCGCTGCGTCCTTCCGTTCCTCGTCGTCGTTTTCTTCGGGTGTGTCCACCATGATGAAGTGGGCATCCAGTGCCCTGTGGGTAGTGGCTCCTGTTCGTCTCCTGCATCGTCGTCCATACCGTCGATGTCTTCGGAGTCGAAGTCGAGCATGTCGGTCAAATCGTCGACAGTGGCTACTAAGTGGGTGGTGGGTGGGCGGCGAATTTCTTCGTCATCCGCATCCCAATCCTGCTAGACATAGTTCGGCCAGGACTCTCCTAACAAGGAGAGAGACTTTAATGAATTCAGTATGTCGCCGAAGGGCGAGTGCTGAAAGATATCCGTGGAGGTGAACTCCATGATCGGCGCCCAGTCGGATTCGATGGGCACGGGCGCGGGCGGTTCGGAGTTCGTGGCCAGGGAAGAGTCCGGTAGTTCGGCGTCACGGCTCCCATGAAGGGTAAGGTCGATACTCAGCTCGATCGCCGCTGAGAATACGGCCTCCATGGCGGGGTCTATCCACCTGTCCATGGATGGCGCAATTGGCTCCGAATTGAGGGTTCGAGCGGTTGCCAGTGCGATCTCCTGAACACTGTCCGATGGTAGAGCTAAATCATGCTCATCGTGACCGTGCGGCGCACTCGGAAGGGGCTCGAATCCGTCGAAGATCAAATCTCCGCGGATGTCGGCCGTGTAGTTTAAGCTTCCAAATCTGACCTGGTGTCCAGGGGCGTAACTCTCGATCTGCTCCAGATGGCCAAGCGAGTTGGCCCGCAATGCGAAGCCGCCGAATACAAAGATCTGTCCGGGGAGAAAAGTCTCACCCTGGACTGCATCACTATCGATGATCGAAGGAGCCATCAAGCCTAACGATGACGACACAGAGGAATTCTCAATGAAAGCACCAATCTCGGTGTCAAAACCGGCGGATCTCGGGTCGAGGGTCCCGAACTGTGCGTCTAGGAGGATGGTAACAGGAGGCAGGGGACACGATGTTTACCTAGGTTCGGGCCCTCTTGATGGAGGTAAAACCCTACGTCCTGCTTGATTGTTCTTGATGATATGAGTAGTACAAGAGTTGATCTACCACTAGATCGAAGAGGCTAAACCCTAGAAGCTAGCCTATGGTATGATTGTTGTTGTTGGTCCTACGGACTAAACCCTCCGATTTATATAGACACCGGAGGGGGCTAGGGTTACACAGAGTCGGTTACAAGGAAGGAAATCTACATATCCGTACCACCAAGCGTGCCTTCCACGCCAAGGAGAGTCCCATCCGGACACGGGACGAAGTCTTCAATCTTGTATCTTCATAGTCCAACAGTCTGGCCAAAGGATATAGTCTGGCTGTCCGGATACCCCCTAATCCAGGACTCCCTCACCAGTATTTACAAGAAAGTGAGTGGGAGCTCTGTAGCATTTCTGATATTATATGTGGATGACATATTGCTGATTGGAAATGATATAGAATTTCTGGATAGCATAACGGGATACTTGAACAAGAGTTTTTCAATGAAAGACCTTGGTGAAGCAACTTATATATTGGGCATTAAGATCTATAGAGATAGATCAAGACGCTTAATTGGACTTTCACAAAGCACATACCTTGACAAATTTTTGAAAAAGTTCAAAATGGATCAAGCAAAGAAAGGGTTCTTGCCTGTGTTACAAGGTGTGAAGTTGAGTAAGACTCAATGCCCGACCACTGCAGAAGATAGAGAGAAGATGAAAGATGTTCCCTATGCTTCAGCCATAGGTTCTATCATGTATGCAATGCTGTGTACCAGACCTGATGTGTGCCTTGCTAGAAGTTTAGCAGGGAGGTACCAAAGTAATCCAGGAGTGGATCACTGGACAGTGGTCAAGAACATCCTGAAATACCTGAAAAGGACTAAGGATATGTTTCTCGTTTATGGAGGTGACAAAGAGATAGTCGTAAATGGTTACGTCGATGCAAGCATTGACACTGATCCAGACGATTCTAAATCACAAACCGGACACGTGTTTACATTGAACGGTGGAGCTGTCAGTTGGTGCAGTTCTAAACAAAGCGTTGTGGTGGGATCTACATGTGAAGCGGAGTACATAGCTGCTTTGGGGGCAGCGAATGAAGGAGTGTGGATGAAGGAGTTCATTTCCGATCTAGGTGTCATACCTAGTGCATCGGGTCCAATGAAAATCTTTTGTGACAATACTGGTGCAATTGCCTTGGCGAAGGAATGTAGATTTCACAAGAGAACCAATCACATCAAGAGACGCTTCAATTCCATCCAAGATTTAGTCCAGGTGGGAGACATAGAAATTTGCAAGATACATACGGATCATAATGTTGCAGACCCGTTGACTAAGCCTCTTCCACGAGCAAAACATGATCATCACCAAGGCTCCATGGGTGTTAGAATCATTACTGTGTAATCTAGATTATTGACTCTAGTGCAAGTGGGATACTGAAGGAAATATGCCCAAGAGGCAATAATAAAGTTATTATTTCTTTCCTTATATCATGATAAATGTTTATTATTCATGCTAGAAATGTATTAACCAGAAACATAATACATGTGTGAATACATAGACAAACAGAGTGTCACTAGTATGCCTCTACTTGACTAGCTTGTTGATCAAAGATGGTTATGTTTCCTAACCATAGACATGAGTTGTCATTTGATTAATGGGATCACATCATTAGGAGAATGATGTGATTGACTTGACCCATTCCGTTAGCTTAGCACTTGATCATTTAGTTTGTTGCTATTGCTTTCTTCATGACTTATACATGTTCATATGACTATGAGATTATGCAACTCCCGTTTACCGGAGGAACACTTTATGTGCTACCAAATGTCACAACGTAACTGGGTGATTATAAAGGTGCTCTACAGGTGTCTCCGAAGGTACTTGTTGGGTTGGTGTATTTCGAGATTAGGATTTGTCACTCTGATTGTCGGAGAGGTATCTCTGGGCCCACTCGGTAATGCACATCACTTAAGCCTTGCAAGCATTGCAACAAATGAGTTAGTTGCAGGATGATGTGTTACAGAACGAGTAAAGAGACTTCCCGGTAACGAGATTGAACTAGGTATTGAGATACCGACGATCGAATCTCGGACAAGTAACATACCGATGACAAAGGGAACAATGTATGTTGTTGTGCGGTTTGGCCGATAAAGATCTTCGTAGGATATGTAGGAGCCAATATGAGCATCCAGGTTCCGCTATTGGTTATTGACCAGAGACGTGTCTCAGTCATGTTTACATAGTTCTCGAACCCGTAGGGTCCGCACGCTTAAAGTTCGATGACGGCTATATTATGAGTTTGTGTGTTTTGATGTACCGAAGGTAGTTAGGAGTCCCAGATGTGATCACGGACATGACGAGGAGTCTCAAAATGGTCGAGACATGAAGATTGATATATTGGATGACTATATTTGGACACCGGAATGGTTCCGGGTGTTATCGGATATATACCGGAGTACCGGGGGGTTACCGGAACACCCCCGGGGCTTATTGGGTCTCATGTCCCAAAAGTGGTGGAAGAGGAGAGGCAGCAGGAGGTGGCGCGCGGCCCCCCTTGCCCCAATCCTAATTGGGAATGGAAAGGGGGCGCGGCCCCCCTTCTCCTTCCTTCTCTCCACCTCCTCCTTCCCCCTTCTCCTGGTTGGAATAGGAAAGGGTGCAAAACCTACTTGGAGTAGGATTGCCCCCCCTTGGGCGCGCCTCCTCCTCTTGGACGCCCCCTCCTCCTTCCCCCCTTTATATACGGAGGAGGGGGCACCCCATGGACACAACAATTGATCTCTTGATCTCTTTGCCGTGTGCGGTGCCCCCCTCCACCATAATCCACCTCGATCATATCGTAGCGGTGCTTAGGCAAAGCCCTGCGTCGGTAGAACATCATCATTGTCACCACGCCGTTGTGCTGACGAAACTCTCCCTCAAGACTCGGCTGGATCGGAGTCAAAGGGACACCATCGAGTTGAACGTGTGCAGAACTCGGAGGATTAAGTCTTTAAGGATTTGGGAACACTTGATGTATGTCTTGCGTGGGATACCCGTGGTGACAATGGGGTACTCTATTGATCCACTTGGTGTATGTTTTGGTGATCAACTTGCGGGTTCCGTGACCTTGGGAATATATGCATAGGGGTTGGCACACATTTTCGTCTTGACTCTCCGGTAGAAACTTTGGGGCACTCTTTGAGGTTCTATGTGTTGGTTGAATAGATGAATCTAAGATTGTGTGATGCATATCGTATAATCATACCCACGGATACTTGAGGTGACATTGGAGTATCTAGGTGACATTAGGGTTTTGGTTGATTTGTGTCTTAAGGTGTTATTCTAGTACGAACTCTAGGGCTGTTTGTGACACTTATAGGAATAGCCCAACGGATTGATTGGAAAGAATTACTTTGAGGTGGTTTCGTACCCTACCATAATCTCTTCGTTTTTTCTCCGCTATTAGTGACTTTGGAGTGACTCTTTGTTGCATGTTGAGGGATAGTTATGTGATCCAATTATGTTATTATTGTTGAGAGAACTTGCACTAGTGAAATTATGAACCTTCGGCCTTATTTCCTAGCATTGCAATACCGTTTACGCTCACTTTTATCATTCGTTACCATGCTGTTTTTATATTTTTAGATTACAAAAACCTTTATCTACCATCCATATACCAGTTGTATCACCATCTCTTCGCCGAACTAGTGCACCTATACAATTTACCATTGTATTGGGTGTGTTGGGGACACAAGAGACTCTTTGCTATTTGGTTGCAGGGTTGTTTGAGAGAGACCATCTTCATCCTACGCCTCCTACGGATTGATAAACCTTAGGTCATCCACTTGAGGGAAATTTTCTACTGTCCTACAAACCTCTGCACTTGGAGGCCCAACAACGTCTACAAGAAGAAGGTTGTGTAGTAGACATCAAGCTCTTTTCTGGCGCCGTTGCCGGGGAGGCTAGGTAAGCGGCACTAACACCCCGTCAACTAAGCTCTTTTCTGGCACCGTTGCCAGGGAGGTTAGCGCTTGAAGGTATATCTTTAGATCTTGCAATCGAATCTTTTTGTTTCTTGTTTTATCACTAGTTTAGTCTATAAAAGAAAATTATAAAAATATGGAACTAAGGGTACCTCATATGCTTCATCTTTTTAGTATCTGTCATGAAAATAAGGATTCTGATAATTTTGCCCAAGTGCTAGAAGAAGAATGCATTAGAATGTTTGGCACTAAATATTTGAATGATGAGCATGATTGCAATGTTGTTAGTATGAATTCCTTGAATATCCATGATGCTAATGATATGCAAAGCCACAAGCTTGGGGAAGCTATGTTTGATGAAGATGATATTTTTTGTCCCCCAAGTTTTGATGAGCAAATTTATTATGATGAAAGCATGCCTCCTATTTATGATGATTATATTGATGAAAGTGGATTTGGAGAGGTCATGACTTTATTTTGTGATGAATCCACTATTTCGGAAGAGGTTCCAATTGATTATGAGAACAAAGTTGCTATCTATGATGATTATTGTGATGACTTCTATGCTATAAATAATAATGATATCCATGAAACTTGTCATCATGATTTTAGTTTTCAATTGGATTATGCCTCACATGATAGTTATTTTGTTGAGTTTGCTCCCACTATCCTGATTGAGAAGAATTTTGCTTATGTGGAGAGTAGTAAATTTTATATGCTTGTAGATCATGAAAAGAATGCTTTAGGTGCTGGTTATATTGTTGAATTCATTCATGATGCTACTGAAAATTATTATGAGGGAGGAATATATGCTTGTAGGAATTGCAATAATATCAAGTTTCCTCTCTATGTGCTTAAAGTTATGAAGTTATGTTTGTTTTACGTTCCTATGCAAGTTGATTCTTGTTCCCATAAGTTGTTTGCTCACAAAATACCTATGCATAGGAAGTGGGTTAGACTTAAATGTGCTATTCATATTCTTCATGATGCTCTCTTTATGTTTCAATTCTTATCTTTTATGTGAGCATCATTGAAATCATCATGCCTAGCTAGGGGCGTTAAACGATAGCGCTTGTTGGGAGGCAACCCAATTTTATTTTTGTTATTTACCTTTTTCTCTTGTTTAGCAATAAATAATTTATCTAGCCTCTTTTATGATAGAGTTTTTATGTTTTAGTTAGTGTTTGTGCCAAGTAGAACCTTTGGGAAGACTTGGGGAAAGTCTTTGCGATCTTGCTGTAAAAAACAGAAACTTTAGCGCTCACGAGATTAGCTGCCATTTTTTACTGGAGAATGATATTTTGTTAATTCTTTTTGAATATGATTAATAGATAAATTCCTCAGGTCCACCAATTTATTTGAGAATTTTATGAGTTCCAGAAGTGGTCTAAACCTAAGATTACTACAGACTGTTCTGTTTTTGACAGATTCTGTTTTCATTGTGTTATTTGCTTATTTCGATGAATCTATGAGTAGTATCGGAGGGTATGAACCATAGAGAAGTTGGAATACATTAGATATTACACCAATATGAATTTATAATGAGTTCATTACAGTACCTTATGATGGTGATTTGCTTTCTTATACTAACGGAGCTTACGAGTTCTCTGTTGAGTTTTGTGGTGTGAAGTTTTCAAGTTTTGGGTAAAGATTCGATGGACTATGGAATAAGTTGTGTCAAGAGCCTAATATTGGGGATGAACAAGGAACCCCAAGGTAATATTCAAGGACAACCAAAAGCTTAAGCTTGGGGATGCCCCGGAAGGCATCCCCTCTTTCGTCTTCGTTCATCGATAACTTTACTTGGAGCTATATTTTTATTCACCACATGATATGTGTTTTGCTTGGAGCATCAATTTATTTTGTTAGGATTTGCTTGATGTTATTTAGAACAATGTTTTGCATCTTTTATTTCAATAAAAGTGGCATTGATAGCCTCTACTATGCCTATGTTACAAGTATACATGTTGGTGTTTGAAAACAGAAAGTTTACCGCTGTTGCAATAATTCCCTAGAAAAGTAAGAATGTGATAAAATGTTGAAACCTTTTGCATATTAAGCTCTGATAAATTTACTACAGTGGGAATTTTCTTTCATAATTTTTGTAGCTAGGGAAGTATGAATCTTGCTGCACTCTTTACAGACTGTCCTGTTTAGGCAGATTGCTGTTATGTTTGCAATGATTCTATTTGAGGATAGGACTATTAATATGTTGAATAACAATTTTAGTGATTTGCTACAGTAGAGTATGATAAGGTTTTTGCAATGGTTTATACTAACTTATCTCACGAGTCTTGTTGAGTTTTGTGTGGATGAAGCTTTTGTGATTTAGGGAGACCGTGATATGAGAGGAATTAAGGAGACACAAAAGCTCGAGCTTGGGGATGACCAAGGCATCCCAAGATAATATTTCAAGAAGTCTCAAGCGTCTAAGATTGGGGATGCCCCGGTTGGCATCCCACCTTTCTTCTTCAACAACTATCGGTTAGTTTCGGTTGATCCTAAGTTTTTACTTCTTCACATGATGTTTGCCATTCTTAGAATGTAATTTTACTTTGTTTTGCTTGCTGTTTGAATAAAATATCAAGATCTGAAATTATTAAATGGGAGTCTTCACATAGTTGCATAATTATTCAACTACTCATTGATCTTCACTTATATCTTTTGGAGTAGTTTGTCATTTGCTCTTGTGCTTCACTTATACCTTTTTAGAGCACGACGGTGGTTTTGTTTTGAAGAAATAGATGGACTCTCATGCTTCACTTATATTATTTTGAGAGTCCTAAAATAGCATGGAAATTTTCTTTAATTAATACCATGAGAAATTTGATGCTTGATAATTGTTTTGAGATATAAAGGTAGTAATATCATAGTTGTGCTAGTTGAGTAATTGTGGAATTGAAGAATACATGTGTTGGAGTTTGTGATTCCCGTAGCATGCACGTATGGTGAACCGTTATGTAACGAAGTCGGAGCATGAAGTATTTGTTGATTGTCTTCCTTTGTGTGGCGGTCGGGATCGCGCGATGGTTAACTCCTACCAACCATTCCCCTAGGAGCATGCGTAGTAGTACTTTGCTTCGAGGGCTAATAAATTTTTGCAATAAGTATATGAGTTCTTTATGACTAATGTGAGTCCATGGATTATACGCACACTTACCTTTCCGCAATTTTCTAGCCTCTTCGGTACCGCGCATTGCCCTTTCTCACCTTGAGAGTCAGTGCAAACTTCGCCGGTGCATCCAAACCCCGTGATATTATATGCTCTATCACACATAAACCTCCTTATATCTTCCTCAAAACAGCCACCATACCTACCTGTCATGGCATTTCCATAGCCATTCCGAGATACATTGCCATGCAACTTTCCACCGTTTCATTTACCATGACATACTCCATTATTGTCATATTGCTTTGCATGATCATGTAGTTGACATTGTATTTGTGGCAAAGCCACCGTTCATAATTCTTTCATACATGTCGCTCTTGATTCATTGCATATCCCGGTACACCGCCGGAGGCATTCATATAGAGTCATATTTTGTTCTAAGTATTGAGTTGTAATTCATGAGTTGTAAGTAAATAAAAGTGTGATGATCATCATTATTAGAGCATTGTCCCAAGTGAGGAAAGGATTATGGAGACTATGATTCCCCCACAAGTCGGGATGAGACTCCGGACTAAATAAAAAAGAGAGGCCATAAATAAAAAAGAAGAGAAAAGGCCCAAAAAATGAGAGAAAAAGAGAGAAGGGACAATGTTACTATCCTTTTACCACACTTGTGCTTCAAAGTAGCACCGTGATCTTCATAATAGAGAGTCTCTCATATTGTCACTTTCATATACTAGTGGGAAATTTCATTATAGAACTTGGCTTGTATATTCCAATGATGGGCTTCCTCAAATGCCCGAGGTCTTCATGAGCAAGCAAGTTGGATGCACACCCACTTAGTTTCTTTTTGAGCTTTCACACACTTATAGCTCTAGTGCATCCGTTGCATGGCAATCCCTACTCCTCACATTAACATCAATTGATGGGCATCTCCATAGCCCATTGATTAGCCTCGTTGATGTGAGGCTTTCTCCTTTTTTGTCTTCCCACACAACCCCTACCATTATACCTTATTCCACCATAGTGCTATATCCATGGCTTGCGCTCATGTATTGCGTAAGAGTTGAAAAGGCTGAAGCGCGTTAAAAGTATGAACCAAATGCTTGGCCAAAACCAGGGTCGTACATGATATGAATATTTTGTGTGGGGAAGATGGAGCATAGCCAGACTATATGATTTTGTAGGGATAACTTGCTTTGGCTATGTTATTCTGATAAGACATAATTGCTTAGTTAGTATGCTTGAAGTATTATTGTTTTTATGTCAACATTAAACTTTTATCTTGAATCATATCAAATCTGAACATTCATGCCTCAATAAGAAGAATTATATTGAAATTATGCCAAGTAGCATTCCACATCAAAAAATCTGTTTTTATCATTTACCTACTCGAGGATGAGCAGGAATTAAGCTTGGGGATGCTGATACGTCTCCAACGTATCAATAATTTTTGATTGTTCCATGCTATTATATTATCAACCTTGGATTTTTATATGCATTTATATGCTATTTTATATGATTTTTGGGACTAACCTATTAACCTAGAGCCCAGTGCCAGTTTCTGTTTTTTCCTTGGTTTAGAGTATCGCAGAAAGGAAAATCAAACGGAGTCCAATTGACCTGAAACTTCACGGAACTTATTTTTGGAACGGAAGTAACCTAGAAGACTTGGAGTGTACGTAAGGGAAGCAACGAGGAAGGCACGAGCCAGGGGGGCGTGCCCACCCCTTGGGCGCGCCCTCCACCCTCGTGGGCCCCTTGTGGCTCCCCTGACGTATTTCTTCCTCCTATATATACCAATACACCCTAAAACCATCAGGGGGCACAATAGATCGGAAGTTCCACCGCCAGAAGCCTCTATAGCCACCGAAAACCAATCTAGACCCGTTCCGGCACCCTGACAAAGGGGGGAACCCTCACCGGTGGCCATCTTCATCATCCCGACGCTCTCCATGACGAGGAGGGAGTAGTTCTCCCTCGGGGCTGAGGGTATGTACCAGTAGCTATGTTTTTGATCTCTCTCTCTCTCTCTCGTGTTCTTGAGGTGGTACGATCTTGATGTATCGCGAGCTTTGCTATTATATTTGGATCTTATGATGTTTCTCCCCCTCTACTCTCTTGTAATGGATTGAGTTTTCCCTTTGAAGTTATCTTATCGGATTGAGTCTTTAAGGATTTGAGAACACTTGATGTATGTCTTGCGTGGGATACCCGTGGTGACAATGGGTATTCTATTGATCCACTTGATGTATGTTTTGGTGATTAACTTGCGGGTTCCGTGACCTTGGGAATCTATGCATAGGGGTTGGCACACGTTTTCGTCTTGACTCTCCGGTAGAAACTTTGGGGCACTCTTTGAGGTTCTATGTGTTGGTTGAATAGATGAATCTGAGATTGTGTGATGCATATCGTATAATCATACCCACGGATACTTGAGGTGACATTGGAGTATCTAGGTGAAATTAGGGTTTTGGTTGATTTGTGTCTTAAGGTGTTATTCTAGTACGAACTCTAGGGCTGTTTGTGACACTTATAGGAATAGCCCAACGGATTAGTGACACTTATAGGATCGCTATTAGTGACTTCGGAGTGACTCTTTGTTGCATGTTGAGGGATAGTTATGTGATCCAATTATGTTATTATTGTTGAGAGAACTTGCACTAGTGAAAGTATGAACCCTAGGCCTTATTTCCTAGCATTGCAATACCGTTTACGCTCACTTTTCTCATTCGTTACCTTGCTGTTTTTATATTTTCAGATTACAAAAACCTTTATCTACCATCCATATACCACTTGTATCACCATCTCTTCGCCGAACTAGTGCACCTATACAATTTACCATTGTATTGGGTGTGTTGGGGACACAAGAGACTCTTTGCTATTTGGTTGCAGGGTTGTTTGAGGGAGACCATCTTCATCCTACGCCTCCTACGGATTCATAAACCTTAGGTCATCCACTTGAGAGAAATTTGCTACTGTCCTACAAACCTCTGCACTTGGAGGCCCAACAACGTCTACAAGAAGGTTGTGTAGTAGACATCATTGATGGAGATCATGGTGTCATGCCGGTGATGATGGTGTTCATCCCGCGCCTCGAAGATGGAGATCAAAGGCGCAATATAATATTGGCCATATCATGTCACTTTATGATTTGCATGTGATGTTTGTCATGTTTACATCTTATTTGCTTAGAACGACGGTAGCATAAATAAGATGATCCCTCACTAAAATTTCAAGAAAAGTGTTCCCCCTAACTGTGCACCATTGCGAAGGTTCGTTGTTTCGAAGCACCACGTGATGATCGGATGTGATAGATTCTAATGTTCGCATACAACGGGTGTAAGCCAGATTTACACATGCAAAACACTGAGGTTGACTTGACGAGACTAGCATGTACAAACATGGCCTCGGAACACGGGAGACTGAAAGGTCGAACATGAGTCCTATAGTAGATATGATCAACATGGAGATGGTCACCATTGATGACTAGTCCGTCTCACGTGATGATCGGACGCGGCCTAGTCGATTCGGATCATGTATCACTTGGATGACTACAGGGATGTCTGTCTGAGTGGGAGTTAATTAAATAATTTGATTAGATAAACTTAATTATCATGAACTTAGTTTAAAATGTCGACCCGACCTCAGATGGTCAAGTCTCTGTGCTTCAGTGTCATCCCTGGATCGGTAATGCTGACACACACAGTACTCGAGGATTTATAGCAGAGTAGAAATCACACACTTATTACATCGAATGTCTCCAAAGAGAACTTATTACAATAATATGGCTTAAGGCCATCTAATGTGATAACAGCGGAAGGCTTGGAAGATAAAGTGAGTCCATCAACTCCAACGGCATAGCTGAGCTGCACACGGAAGTTTCTAGCATGAATCGTCTCAGTTCCCTTTGAGCCTGGGTGGCGGTCCATAGGAAGATCACACGGGTACCCCGGGATTTCCAAAAAAAGACAGACAACACTGAGTTCCCCAGGTGCCTCAATCCACCCAGATGTTTATTTAAGTTGCCACCTTAAGTTGAACCATTAATTAACAATCTCTCATCTATAATGGATTTCACTCAAACCCAAACCACGTCTACGAGCATAGCATAGCATAGTAATATAAGCAATGCGTAGAAGTAACTCCCAAGGGTTTGATAGTAACAGGGCAATAGGTTCTACCTCAATAACTACTTCCCAACCCACAAGTTAATGAAATCCTAATCATGCAATGTTTGAGGATTGGAACTAATGCATAAAAACTAGGTTTGAAAAGAGTATGATCAATGTGTTACTTGCCTTGCTGACGATCCGCGAATCCTAGAGACTCGTAGTAACACGCTTTGCACTCCGGGTGTTCTATGCAAAAAAAATAACATACATAAGCAACAAGCAAATATGCACAAGCAAAACTCAAATAAAAGAGGTTGACCAGAAAGTTCAACTTAAGAACTCCGGTTAGCAAAAATAATCAAATCAAACGGAGCAACGAAACTCAAACGGCGAAAGAAACAAGATCTGTTTACTAATTTGGACCTAGGTCAAATTTTACAGTAGCAAAAACTTGTGCAGGTTGGTTAAACAGAAAGAGGGTCTCGAGACGAAGATCTAGGTGCTTGAATCGCCTGATTTCGACTAACGAGCGAAAAGATAAACAGAAACTAAGATCGGATCAGAAATCGCGATCGAAAATAATCGCGGAGTAATCCAATAAAAAGAAACTAACGAACAGACTAACGAACGAGCGTTCGTTAACTGTAACTAACGGGCGAAAACTGTTCGTTAAAATGAACGTACGGACGAACGTCCGCTAAATAGAAGAACCGAGAAAAATCGGCGAACTGATCTAAAAAAACAAACTAGGGTTTCTAAAAAAACCGAACGGTTTTTTAAAAAAACCGGTGGCTCGGGATCCGGCACGGTACCTCCGGCGAGGGGCTCCGGCGACGGTGGTGGTGTGGTGGTGGGGGGCCGGGGTGGCGCGTATATAAAGGAGGGGGGGGGGCGACTTGGGGGAGGGGGCAAGGCACGACGGAGGAGTCCAGCTCGGACTCTTGTCCGAGTCGACGGCGCCGCTCGCGCGCGGGTGGCGGCGGCGACGACTTGGGCCGGCGGCCCCGCTGGATTCGGCCTAGTTGGCGTGGGGAGTTTTTTTAAACAATTTCGCCAACAGAAATAAAATCCTAGAAAATAAAATAAAAATCTAAAAATGCCAAAATAAATTTTCACCGTCTAAATAAAATAATTAGAACGAGATGAACATTTTCTTGGCCCTAAAATGCAATTTTGAAAATGTGCAATTTTGAAAGTGTGCAAGCTCCAGCGATCCATTTATGGACTGGTGCAAGCCTCTCGGAGTTGGAATAAACGCTTTGATAGCGTGATCAAAGCATTTGGGTTTATACAGACTTTTGGAGAAGCCTGTTGTCGGTGTCAAAACCGACGGATCTCGGGTAGGGGGTCCCGAACTGTGCATCTAGGCAGATGGTAACAGGAGGCAGGGGACACGATGTTTACCCAGGTTCGGGCCCTCTTGATGGAGGTAAAACCCTATGTCCTTCTTGATTGTTCTTGATGATATGAGTAGTACAAGAGTTGATCTACCACGAGATCGAAGAGGCTAAACCCTAGAAGCTATCCTATGGTATGATTGTTGTTGTTGGTCCTACGGACTAAAACCTCCGGTTTATATAGACACCGGAGGGGGCTAGGGTTACACAGAGTCGGTTACAAGGAAGGAAATCTACATATCCGTACCGCCAAGCGTGCCTTCGACGCCAAGGAGAGTCTCATCCGGACACAGGACGAAGTCTTCAATCTTGTATCTTCATAGTCCAATAGTCCAACCAAAGGATATAGTCCGGCTGTCCGGATACCCCCTAATCCAGGACTCCCTCAGTAGCCCCTGAACTAGGCTTCAATGACGATGAGTCCGGCGCGGAGATTGTCTTCGGCATTGCAAGGCGGGTTCCTCCTCCGAATACTTCATAGAAGATTTTGAACACGAGGATCGTGTCCGGCTCTACAAAACAAGTTCCACATACAACCGTAGAGAGAATAATATTTTCACAAATCTAATATGCCGACGCATTTCGTAGTGTGACATCACACCACAGCCAGGTCTTTATTCGAATCGTTTTTCATAACCAATCTCAGCATGTTTCGTGAGGCGGTTTCCTTGGCACGTTTTGTCGAAGCAGAGATCGTGTCCCCTTTATTACGGGATTCTCATCAATACGGACGTGGGTAACCCAACCGTGCCTATTGGTAGGACTCCTAGATCTTAGGCAAGTCCTAAACGGCTATGAGGAGGACGCTTGATATTCACCCTCTTTATAAAGGGGACAAGGCTTTTTCTTTTTTCCCTCTCGTGCTCAATCAAATCCTTCCCCCGCCTCAAGTTCTAACACCCAAAGCTCAGGTCAGGTGCTTCGGACCTTCAACTATGTCTGGATCCAACCTTCAAGGTCGGTGGATGCCTTCCTCCGTCACGGAGGAGGACATCAAGAGGTTGAGAGAGGCCAGATATCTGACCGCCGAAATTTCGCATCGGCTGCCCGCCCAAGGGCAGGTCGTCCCTACTCCAGAACCCAATGAGAGTGTTGTGTTCGTCTCCCACTTCCTTCGAGGACTAGGCCTCGCTCTGGATCCCTTTGTTAGGGGTCTCATGTTCTATTATGGGCTAGATTTTCACGATCTGGCCCCGGATTCCCTTCCTTCACATCTCAACATTTATTGTTGTATGTGAGGCCTTCCTCCGCATTACCCCTCACTTCGGCCTGTGGCTCAAGACCTTCGGTGTGAAGCCGAAGATGATCGAGGGGCAGCACGCAACGTGCAGAGGCGCTTTAATAAGCAAAATCGCTGACGCTCCATGGCCTGAGGGCTTCTTCCCAGAGGTGTCCGGATTGTGGCAGCGGGAGTGGTTCTACATCACAGCTTCCCGAAGTGCCAAGTGGGTAGCTGCCCCCACCTTTCGCTCAGGCCCCCCACCACAACTGATGTCATGGATCAGCAGGGGGCTGAGCTAGGGTCCAGCCAAGGACGTGCCAATACTGCAAAGCCGTATTCGAGATCTCTTTGAGAGAGATTTCAGTCGGGTTATGGTAGTGCAAGTTATGCTAGTTCGTCAAGTCCAGCCTTGCAAATGCCGGCCCCTTCGCATGTGGGAATTCTAACCGAAAGGACCGCGAGCTATTCAACATTTCCTTGGCATGACACGCGAAGAGATGTACAAATTGTTCTTCGGACCACAAATAATGTGTCCGAACATCACTGAGGATGCAGGTCTGAGCTGCAATCGCCCGGATACCCAAGTAAGTAGCCCTGCATCCGAACACACTACCCGTTTATTTATCGCAACATTGCCCTAAAAAAGCCGCTCTTTGACCCAGGATTGGATAGCGAAGGCAAAGTTGATCAGGTGTCCGTCCCCCCTCCCTGAGACCTCACCAAATCCCGTGCTAACCAGGATGCTGGAGATCGCGCCTTATCAAGCACCCTCAGGAGAGGATGAAGGGGGGAACAAGGAGGCTAGCGCCTCCGCAAAGGAGGTTAGTCGGGAAGGAGGAACTGAATATTCCTCTCCCCAGGGAAGGAAGAGAACCGCCTCTGAGGACCCGGAGACAATGGTCTCCAAACGGGGGAAGAAATCTCCGCCGGAGGGTCCTGCCCTGGGGGATACCCTGGCCGCACTATGCCCTCAAGGGGATCAGCCCTCCACCGAGCTGTAAGTAAAAGGGTACTTAATAATGACAATATCTCGCTTTACCTCTGAGGAAAATAACCGAGGCATTTATCTTGTAGTTCGTATCTTAGCCCTTCTCAGCAGAGCTCGTCTTCAGGGGATCTTCTTCCAGAGATGATGGAGAGCAAAACGCCTCCCCCTGCCATACCGCCTCATGAGGCGGGCGACCCAAGGTATCTTCATGGAGGGTTTCTCTTGATCCGGCAAGGCCAGAAGGTAATCCTGTGGCCACCCGAAGTCCTCGGTATCCGGCTCTTGAAGAGAGTAATCGAAAGAGTCCGGCACCGTCTGGTGTGCGGTCGGACGTACTGAGGGATCTGCTAGAGCAAGTGGCTATCTCAGAAGAGCACCGCACATTGATGGGTACGGTGATTGAAAGGATTTCATCCGCCGAAAGCGGGTTGCATGAAGCCTTTATGAGCCTACTGACGGGTTTTGAGGTACACAAAAGGATGTACATTTTTGATAGTACCGCACATTTTTAGATGTGCCCTGTGTAGATGGAAGCCCCTGAGACTCTGGTTGTCGTCAAAAATGGCGGCAAACAGGGGATCATAGTCCCAGGTAATAACCAGACCGCCTTTATGTGCAGGTGGTTGAAGCTCCGGTGGCTAGCCGGACTGATGGGTTTGCCAAACTAAAGCGGCAGCTGGATGCGGCAGATGCCGACATCGTGCTTGTTAACAAGCGGCTTGACGAGGCACAGGGTAAGTGATTTTTCTGGTGATTGTCACATAATAAGAGCAGCATGATGCCAGTATCTTTAATATGTTGTGACTGCAGATGGAGCTGCCACCGTGGAGACCCTTCGGGCAGAGCTTGCCTGAGCCAAGGAGCAAGCAAGGAGTAGCAATGCGGCCGCTTTAAAGGCGACCGAAGAGTTAAAGGCCGAACAGGCCGCGCATTGCGAGAGCAAAGAAAAAATAGCCAAGATGGCTGTAGAGTTAAAAGATGCTGCTGACCATTACCAGCTTCTTGAGGAAGAAAACCGGGCAAAGGCGACGGACCTGGAAAAGGCCCGGGTTGCTGCCAAGGAAGCCCACTCCAAAATTAGAGCGACGATGGAGGAGCTGCATCAAGCTGCGGATATTGTATCTAGGAAGCCCTTCTTGTTGCGGACTAAGTTCGGGGATCCGAAGTATGCACCTCTGGACCGGCTATGGAGATCTGCAGACGCCTACGTGGATTTGGCTGCAAGTGCTGCTGATGCGGCCGAGTACTTCAAGGATCGGAAAGATCACGAAGTGGAAAAACTGTTTTGGTCACAGTTTCATGCTTCAGCCCGTCCGCTGCTGTTGAATGAGAAAATGGCCGAGTGGGCCGAGCTCCATAGGTTATCCGGACTTGCCATGAGGTCCGTTGTGGATCATCTGTGGACGAAAGGGCCAAGGCCGAATAGCTACTTTAGCTTAGTGCAACAATTCCTTGGTGCTGTGCCACACATCGATGCTGTAAAGAGGTCGGCGTGCATAGAAGGCTCGCGGATGGCCCTTGCCCATGTCAAAACATACTGGGCGGAGATGGATGCCACCACTGTTGCGGCACAGGGTTCGACCATAGGCCAAGTGGCTGTCGAGCACTACTTTGAAGAAGTTATTGAAGGCGCTCGTTTGATAGAGGCTCAGTGCTCGAAGAATATTATGTTTGAGTGACATGTATTCCCATTGTAAAAACAATGTTTTATTGAGTTTATCAAGGCTGTATTTATACTTTTGCCCAAAAGTACTATGATGCCTCCTGTGCGGCCGTTTATGTATATATGTATATAACCTGAAAGATGGCAGTCGTCGGCTTCAGCCCCCACGCATATAATGCGGGGGTGTTCGGAGAAGACGCATGTCACACTTGATCCAACGTCTTGGTCCATTAAGGAGGTGATAGCACAGCGAACTAGGCAATCAGACTATAATGCTTTAACACTTTCACTTAGCCAGAGGAGTTTGACAGTGGGGATACTATATAGCCCCTGGTGGCTCCGCGCTCATCCAAATTCGGGGCGCGTACATGCCTGGCCGGGAAACGGCCCTTCATTAAGGCGGAGGAATCCCGAAGATTCCGCTAGGTCATCGAGTGGTTGACCAGTCTCACGCTATATCATGACAGTCAGTTTTCGGCTTTCTCTACTGAGGTGCTCGTCCGGATGAACCAAGGCACAATCGCAGTAGTTCTCCTGGTGCCGCCTTAGTCGATAGAGCGGAACGTAAGGCAGCAAAACACAGGAGCCGGGAAAACCCAACATTTGACCAAAGACATGATTCGGAGCTGATGCATATAAGGCCGAACTCGCGACGCCGAACACTCCCTAAGGTATTCGGTCTTTATGATGTAAACTGGGCTAAACAGTGCCCTTTGTAATAAGCCCCTGGTGTCCAGGTATGTGCAATATTCTGACATGGCCACATGCCAATACGTCAGCATCCTTCTCAATTGTACTGAGAATCCGGGGGATGTGTATGAACAAGAGACAGTAAAAAAAGGTTTACGCAGGGTCTTAATCTAAAAAGAATCCTTGGAACGGGTCCCTGCTGCACGTTTGCGCATGTGTCTCCGTTGGGCCATATCCTGGACGGGTTTAGCACGATGGTCATCTGTAAAAGAGAGGAACTTAGCTGAAAAGTTGTCGTGCAAAAAGGTAGGTTATACTAAATAAACCATGTACAGTTCAAGATGAGTAAGGTTGAGCCTAATTGTCACTTGTTTACACGCGTTGAGCCCCTTGTATTGTTATAGGGGTATAGCCATCAAACCTGTATCAATTATATATAGCTGTACCGGACTCGTCTAACTGTGTCTGTGGTCTTAACGACCTGTCAAATGCTCAAGTTGGTGAGGCCGTCTAGTGTACGACTGCCAAGGCGGCCGCACGGTCTTTCGTGCGCAAGGAGCGCTAAATATTTCCATTTACTGTAATGATGCCACGTGGACCGGGCATCTTAAGCATGAGGGAAGCGTAATGCGATATTGCGTTAAAGCGAGAAAAAGCTTCACGTCCGAGTAGTGCTTGATGGCCACTTTGGAACAGAGCGATGTGGAAGGTTAACTTTTCGCTGCGGAAGTTATCGGGAAAGCCGAATATAACTTCTAGTGGCAGGGAGCCCGTGCAATGGGCTTCTGGGCCTGCGTTACTCCTTTAAAGGTAGTATTGCTATGATTGATTTTTGTTGGGTCTATCCCCATTTTGCGGACTGTGTCCTGATATATCAGGTTTAAACTACTGTCGCCGTCCATCAGGACTTGTGTGAAGTGGTATTCGTCAATTATCGGGTCTAACACCAAGGTAGCCCATCCTGCATGCCGGATACTTGCCGAGTAATCCCGATGGTCAAAGGTGATTGGTTGGGACAACCAGTGGCAGAACTCCGCGGTGATAGGCCCTGGGGCATGTGTCTCTAGGAGTGCCGCTTTGTTTCTCCCCTTCGTTACGTGTAACACATTTACTATTTTGACTTCTGGTGGGAATTTCTTCTGTTCCCCAGTGCTTTGCTTGTGAGGCTGGCCCTCGTCTTCGCTTGGTGTATCCTGCCCCTTGTGTTCGGCGTTGAGCTTGCCGGACTGCTTGAAGACCCAACATTCTCTATGGGTGTGAGTTGCAGGTTTATCGGGGGTGCTGTGGATCTAACATATTTTGTCCAGTCTTGTTTAGGCTGGACAGTTCGTCTCTGTTGCCTTTGGAGGGTAGCTTTTGCTGACCTGGCCGAGAGCTTCTGAATCCGGCATTTACCGCCATGCTCTTCGGGCTGTCTTCTTTATTCCGGTGCTTGTTTTTGCTGCGTTGTGGTTTCCCGTTTCCGTCCCTGACTTCGGATGTACTTAGGACGCTGGTGCTGCATCGGGCTAACCAGCTGTCCTCGCCCGCACAAAAGCGGGTCATGAGGCTTGTTAATGCTGCCATTGTTCTCGGCTTTTCTTGGCCGAGGTGTCTGGCAAGCCATTCGTCTCGAACGCTGTGCTTGAAAGCCGCTAAGGCTTCAGCGTCCGGACAATCGACTATTTGGTTCTTTTTAGTGAGAAACCTGTTCCAAAGCTTTCGGGCTGACTCTCTGAGCTGTTGAGTTATATGACTTAAATTGTCTGCATCCGGTGGTCGGACATAGGTCCCTTGAAAATTTGCCCGAAAAGCGTCTTCGAGCTCTTCCCAGCTTCCAATGGAGTTTTCTGGGAGGCTTTTAAGCCAGTGCCGAGCTGGCCCTTTGAGCTTGAGGGGTAAGTACTTGATGGCGTGGAGATCGTCTCCTCGAGCCATGTGGATATGGAGGATGTAGTCCTCAATCCAGATCCTAGGGTCAGTCGTTCCGTCGTACGCCTCTATGTTTACGGGTTTGAATCCCTCTGGAAATTCATGGTCCAGCACCTCATCGGTGAAACATAGGGGGTGTGCGGCACCCCTGTATTTGGGTGTACCGTGGTGTTCGGATTTTTGTTGTGTTGCATTGCGTGCTGGAGCGCGCTTGCTTGGCCCGTAGATGGATCTGGTTGCGCCGTCCTTTTGATGCGAGCCCTCACGTGGATCACGTACTGGCTTCTGTGTGGCGTCGTTTGCCACTCTATGTTGGCCATGAGGTCATCTATCCGACTGGATGGCTATTTTGTTTTTTGATTGTGGGGGATCTAAGGCCTCCTCATCAAATTCAGGTAGCGGCTTTCGCTTCGGGTAGCTCTTTGTGTGGTGACTACCGCCGTATTTTGCTCCAGTGTTGAGTACTTCACTCCATCTAATTCTGAGTGTGTCTTGTGCAGCCCTGCGCCTTTGCTTCTGCTTTTCAGACTCCTCGCAATGGCAACAAGCCTTTGATGGGTATTCTGTTGATCCGGGTGCCTGTCCGGTGTGATGTCATCCGGACTGTTATCTTCGCCGGAGTCGGGTTGTTCGGTTTGATTCTCTGTGTTGCCGTGGTCAGACGGTGGTTCAATGCCATATTTGTCGTCCGCTGGCTCACCCTGCTCTATCGCTGGGTCTATATGATCACTGTTTCTGCCGAGGCGGGATTTGGAGCGGCGCTTACGCCGGCACTTTGACTGCTTCTCGAGGGAATGATCCTTTGATGCATCCTTCCATTCCTCGTCGTCGTTTTGTTTGGGTGTGTCCACCATGTATACATCATATGATGAAGTGGGCGTCCAGTGCCCTGTGGGCAGTGGCTCCTGTTCGTCTCCTGCATCGTCGTCCATACTGTCGATGTCTTCGGAGTCGAAGTCGAGCATGTCGGTCAAATTATCGACAGTGGCTACTAAGTGGGTGGTGGGTGGTGTTGGAAATATGCCCTAGAGGCAATAATAAATTAGTTATTATTATATTTCCTTGTTCATGATAATCGTTTATTATCCATGCTAGAATTGTATTGATAGGAAACTCAGATACATGTGTGGATACATAGACAACACCATGTCCCTAGTAAGCCTCTAGTTGACTAGCTCGTTGATCAATAGATGGTTACGGTTTCCTGACCATGGACATTGGATGTCATTGATAACGGGATCACATCATTAGGAGAATGATGTGATGGACAAAGACCCAATCCTAAGCCTAGCACAAGATCATGTAGTTCGTATGCTAAAGCTTTTCTAATGTCAAGTATCATTTCCTTAGACCATGAGATTGTGCAACTCCCGGATACCGTAGGAGTGCTTTGGGTGTGCCAAACGTCACAACGTAACTGAGTGGCTATAAAGGTACACTACAGGTATCTCCGAAAGTGTCTGTTGGGTTGGCACGAATCGAGACTGGGATTTGTCACTCCGTGTAAACGGAGAGGTATCTCTGGGCCCACTCGGTAGGACATCATCATAATGTGCACAATGTGATCAAGGAGTTTATCACGGGATGATGTGTTACGGAACGAGTAAAGAGACTTGCCGGTAACGAGATTGAACAAGGTATCGGGATACCGACGATCGAATCTCGGGCAAGTGTCGTACCGATAGACAAAGGGAATTGTATACGGGATTGATTAAGTCCTTGACATCGTGGTTCATCCGATGAGATCATCATGGAACATGTGGGAGCCAACATGGGTATCCAGATCCCGCTGTTGGTTATTGACCGGAGAGTCATCTCGGTCATGTCTGCATGTCTCCCGAACCCGTAGGGTCTACACACTTAAGGTTCGGTGACGCTAGGATTATAGAGATATTAGTATGCGGTAACCCAAAAGTTGTTCGGAGTCCCGGATGAGATCCAGGACGTCACGAGGAGTTCCGGAATGGTCCGGAGGTAAAGAATTATATATAGGAAGTGCTATTTCGGCCGCCGGGACAAGTTTCGGGGTCACCGGTATTGTACCGGGACCACCGGAAGGGTCCCGGGGGTCCACCGGGTGGGGCCACCTGCCCCGGGGGGCCACATGGGCTGTAGGGGGTGCGCCTTGGCCTGTATGGGCCAAGGGCACCAGCCCCAAGAGGCCCATGCACCAAGAGTCAAGGAAAAGGAAGAGTCCTAAAGGGGGAAGGCACCTCCTAGGTGCCTTGGGGAGGAGGGCCTCCTCCCTAGCCGCACCCTTCCTTGGAGGAAGGGCCAAAGGCTGCGCCCCCCTCTCCCTTGGCCCTATATATAGTGGGGGAAAGGGAGGGAAGCAACACCTAAGCCCTGGCGCCTCCCTCTCCCTCCCATGACACATCTCCCTCCTCCCGCAGTGCTTGGCGAAGCCCTGTTGGAATCCCGCTACTTCCACCACCACGCCGTCGTGCTGCTGGATCTCCATCAACCTATCCTCCCCCCTTGCTGGATCAAGAAGGAGGAGACGTCACTGCTCCGTACGTGTGTTGAACGCGGAGGTGCCGTCCGTTCGGCGCTAGGATCATCGGTGATTTGGATCACGACGAGTACGACTCCATCAACCCCGTTCTCTTGAACGCTTCCGCGCGCGATCTACAAGGGTATGTAGATCCATTCCTCCGTCGTTGCTAGATGACTCCATAGATAGATCTTGGTGACACGTAGGAAAATTTTGAATTTATGCTACGTTCCCCAATAGTGGCATCATGAGCTAGGTCTATTGCGTAGATTCTATGCACGAGTAGAATACAAAGTAGTTGTGGGCGTTGATTTTGTTCAATATGCTTACCGTTACTAGTCCAATCTTGTTTCGACGGTATTGTGGGATGAAGCGGCCCGGACCGACCTTACACGTACTCTTACGTGAGACTGGTTCCACCGACTGACATGCACTAGTTGCATAAGGTGGCTAGCGGGTGCCAGTCTCTCCCACTTTAGTCGGAACGGATTCGATGAAAAGGGTCCTTATGAAGGGTAAATAGCAATTGGCATATCACGTTGTGGTTTTTGCGTAGGTAAGAAACGTTCTTGCTAGAAAACCATAGCAGCCACGTAAAACATGCAAACAACAATTAGAGGACGTCTAACTTGTTTTTGCAGGGTATGCTATGTGATGTGATATGGCCAAAAGGATGTGATGAATGATATATGTGATGTATGAGATTGATCATGTTCTTGTAATAGGAATCACGACTTTCATGTCGATGAGTATGACAACCGGCAGGAGCCATAGGAGTTGTCTTAATTTATTTATGACCTGCGTGTCAACATAACGTCATGTAATTACTTTACTTTATTGCTAACCGTTAGCTGTAGTAGTAGAAGTAATAGTTGACGAGACAACTTCATGAAGACACGATGATAGAGATAATGATGATGGAGATCATGGTGTCATGCCGGTGACGATGATGATCATGGAGCCCCGAAGATGGAGATCAAGAGGAGCAAAGTGATGATGGCCATATCAGGTCACTATTTGATTGCATGTGATGTTTATCATGTTTATGCATCTTGTTTACTTAGAACGACGGTAGTAAATAAGATGATCCCTCATTAAAATTTCAAGAAAGTGTTCCCCCTAACTGTGCACCGTTGCGAAAGTTCGTCGTTTCGAAGCACCACGTGATGATCGGGTGTGATAGATTCTTATGTTCGAATACAACGGGTGTTGACGAGCCTAGCATGTACAGACATGGCCTCGGAACACATGCAAAACACTTAGGTTAACTTGACGAGCCTAGCATGTACAGACATGGCCTCGGAACACAAGAGACCGAAAGGTCGAGCATGAGTCGTATAGAAGATACGATCAACATGAAGATGTTCACCGATGTTGACTAGCCCGTCTCACGTGATGATCAGACACGGCCTAGTTGACTCGGATCATGTAATCACTTAGATGACTAGAGGGATGTCTATCTGAGTGGGAGTTCATAAGATGAACTTAATTATCCTGAACATAGTCAAAAGGTCTTCGCAAATTATGTCGTAGCTCGCGCTTCAGTTCTACTGTTTAGTTATGTTCCTAGAGAAATTTTAGTTGAAAGTTGATAGTAGCAATTATGCGGACTAGGTCCGTAAACTGAGGACTGTCCTCATTGCTTCATAGAAGGCTTATGTCCTTAATGCACCGCTCAGTGTGCTGAACCTCGAACATTGTCTGTGGATGTTGCGAACATCTGACATACACATTTTGATAACTACATGATAGTTCAGTGCGTAATGCTAAATGGTTTAGAATTGAGGCACCAAAGACGTTTTTGAAACATCGCAGAACATATGAGATGTTCCAAGGACTGAAATTGGGATTTCAGGCTCGTGCCCACGTCAAGAGGTATAAGACCTCCGACGATTTTCTTAGCCTGCAAACTAAGGGAGAAAAACTCAATTGTTGAGCTTGTGCTCAGATTGTCTGAGTACAACAATCATTTGAATCGAGTGGGAGTTGATCTTCCAGATGAGATAGTGATGTTTCTCCAAAGTCATTACCACCAAGCTGCTAGAGCTTCGTGATGAACTATAATATATCAGGGACATATATGATGATCCTTGAGATATTCGCGATGTTTGACACCACAAAAGTAGAAATCAAGAAGGAGCATCAATTGTTGATGGTTGGTGAAACCACTAGTTTCAAGAAGGGCAAGGGCAAAAAGGGATGCTTCATGAAACGGCAAATCAGCTGCCGCTCTAGTGAAGAAACCCAAGGTTGAACCCAAACCCGAGACTAAGTGCTTCTGTAATAAGGGGAACAGTCACTGGAGCAGAATTACCCTAGATACTTGGTAGATGAGAAGGCTGGCAAGGTCGATAGAATTATATTGGATATACATTGTGTTGATGTGTACTTTACTAGTACTCCTAGTAGCACCAGGGTATTAGATACCGGTTCGGTTGCTAAGTGTTAGTAACTCGAAATAAAAGCTACGGAATAAACGGAGACTAGCTAAAGGTGAGCTGACAATATGTGTTGGAAGTGTTTCCAATGTTGATATGATCAAATATCGTACGCTCCCTCTACCATCAAGATTGGTGTTTGCGTTGAGCATAGACATGATTGGATTATGTCTATCGCAATACGGTTATTCATTTAAGGAGAATAATGGTTACTCTGTTTATTTGAATAATACCTTCAATGGTCTTGCACCTAAAATGAATGGTTCATTGAATCTCGATCATAGTGATACACATGTTCATGCCAAAAGATATAAGATAGTAATGATAGTACCACCTACTTGTGGCACTGCCACGTAAGTCATATCGGTATAAAACGCATGAAGAAGCTCCATGTTGATGGATCTTTGGGCTCACTTGTTTTGAAAGGTTTGAGACATGCGAACCATGTCTATTGGTGTATATGCATGAAGAAACTCCATGCAAATGGGCCGTTTGGACTCACTTGATTTTGAATCACTTGAGACATGCAAATCATACCACATGGGCAAGATGACTGAAAGCCTCGTTTTCAGTAAAATGGAACTAGAAAGCAACTTGTTGGAAGTAATACATTTTGATGTGTGCAATCCAATGAGTGCTGAGGCATGTAGTGGATATCGTTATGTTCTTACTTCACAGATAATTTGAGTAGATGTTGAGTATATTTACTTGATGAATCATGAGTCTGAATTATTGAAAGGTTCAAGTAATTTCAGGGTGAAGTTGAAAGATTGTCGTGACAAGAGGATAAAAGATCTATGATATGATCATAGAGATGAATATCTGAATTACGAGTTTGGCACAGAATTAAGACATTGTGGAAATCGTTTCACAACTAATACAGCCTGGAACACCATAGTGTGATGGTGTGTCCGAACATCATAACTGCACCCTATTGGATATGATGCATACCATGATGTCTCTTATCGAATTACCACAATAGTTTATGGGTTAGGCATTAGAGACAACCACATTCACTTTAAAAGGGGCACCACGTAATTCTGATGAGATGACACCGTATGAACTATGGTTTAGAGAAACCTAAGCTATCATTTCTTAAAAGTTTGGGGCTGCGACGCTTATGTGAAAAGGTTTCAGGCTGATAAGCTCGAACCCAAAGCGGATAAATGCATCTTCATAGGACACCCAAAACAGTTGGGTATACCTCTTGTCTCAGATCCGAAAGCAATAAGGGATTGTTTCTAGAATCGGGTCCTTTCTCGAGGAAAAGTTTCTCTCGAAAGAATTGAGTGGGAGGATGGTGGAGACTTGATGAGGTTATTGAACCGTCTCTTCAACTAGTGTGTGGCAGGGCACAGGAGTTGTTCCTGTGGCACCTACACCAATTGAAGTGGAAGCTTATGATAGTGATCATGAAACTTCAGATCAAGTCACTACCAAACCTCGTGGGATGACAAGGATGCGTACTACTTCAGAGTGGTACGTAATCCTGTCTTGGAAGTCATGTTGCTAGACAACAATGAACCTACGAGCTATGGAGAAGCGATGGTGGGCCCGGATTCTGATAAGTGGCTCGAGGCCATAAAATCCGAGAGAGGATCCATGTATGAAAACAAAGTGTAGACTTTGGCAGAACAACTCGATGGTCGTAAGGCTGTTGAGTGCAAATGGATTTTAAAAGGAAGACGGACAATGATGGTAAATGTCACCGTTAAGAAAGCTCGACTTGTCGTTAAGATGTTTCCCGACAAGTTCAAGGAGTTGACTACAGTGAGACTTTCTCACTCGTAGCGATGCTAAGAGTCTGTTGGAATTATATTAGCGATTACTGCATTATTTATGAAATCCTGCAAATAGGATGTCAAAACATTGTTTCCTCAACGATTTTCTTGAGGAAAGGTTGTATGTGATACAACTGGAAGGTTTTGTCAATCCTGAAAGATGCTAATAAGTATGCAAAGCTCCAGCAATCCTTCTAAGGACTGGAGTAAGCATCTTGGAATTGGAATGTATGCTTTGATGAGATGATCAAAGATTTTGGGTGAATACAAAGTTTATGAGAAACTTGTATTTCCAAAGAAGTGAGTGGGAGCACTATAGAATTTCTGATGAATATATGTTGTTGACATATTGTTGATCAGAAATGACGTAGAATTTCTGGAAAGCATATAGGGTTATTTGGAAAGTGTTTTTCAATGGAAAGCCTGGATTAAGCTACTTGAACATTGAGCATCACGATCTATAAGGATAGATCAAAATGCTTAATGGTACTTTCAAATGAGCACATACCTTGACATGATCTTGAAGGTGTTCAAGATGGATCAGTCAAAGAAGGAGTTCTTTCCTGAGTTGTAAGGTATGAAGTTAAGACTTAAAGCTCGACCACGGCAGAATAGAGAGAAAGGACGAAGGTCGTCCCCTATGCTTAAGACATAGGCTCTACAGTATGCTATGCTGTGTACCGCACCTGAAATGTGCCTTGCCATGAGTCAGTCAAGGGGTACAAGAGTGATCTAAGAATGGATCACAGGACAGCGGTCAAAGTTATCCTTAGTAACTAGTGGACTAAGGAATTTTCTCGATTATGGAGGTGGTAAAAGAGTTCGTCGTAAAGGGTTACGCCGATGCAAACTTTGACACTAATCCAGATTATTCTGAGTAGTAAACTGGATTCGTATAGTAGAACAGTTATTTGGAATAGCTCCAAATGTAGCGTAGTAGTTGCATCTACAAGATGACATAAGAAATTTGCGAAGTACATACGGATCTGAAAGATTCAGACCCGTTGACTATAACATCTCTCACAAGCATAACATGTTCAAACCCAGAAGTCATCGAGTGTTAATCACATGGTAATGTGAACTAGATTATTGACTCTAGTAAACTCTTTGGGTGTTAGTCACATGGGGATGTGACCTTGAGTGTTAATCACATATCGATGTGAACTGGATTATTGACTCTAGTGCAAGTGGGAGACTGTTGGAAATATGCCCTAGAGGCAATAATAAATTAGTTATTATTATATTTCCTTGTTCATGATGATCGTTTATTATCCATGCTAGAATTGTATTGATAGGAAACTCAAATACATGTGTGGATACATAGACAACACCATGTCCCTAGTAAGCCTCTAGTTGACTAGCTCGTTGATCAATAGATGGTTACGGTTTCCCGACCATGGACATTGGATGTCATTGATAACGGGATCACATCATTAGGAGAATGATGTGATGGACAAAGACCCAATCCTAAGCCTAGCACAAGATCATGTAGTTCGTATGCTAAAGCTTTTCTAATGTCAAGTATCATTTCCTTAGACCATGAGATTGTGCAACTCCCGGATACCGTAGGAGTGCTTTGGGTGTGCCAAACGTCACAACGTAACTGAGTGGCTATAAAGGTACACTACAGGTATCTCCGAAAGTGTCTGTTGGGTTGGCACGAATCGAGACTGGGATTTGTCACTCCGTGTAAACGGAGAGGTATCTCTGGGCCCACTCGGTAGGACATCATCATAATGTGCACAATGTGATCAAGGAGTTTATCACGGGATGATGTATTACGGAACGAGTAAAGAGACTTGCCGGTAACGAGATTGAACAAGGTATCGGGATACCGACGATCGAATCTCGGGCAAGTGTCGTACCGATAGACAAAGGGAATTGTATACGGGATTGATTAAGTCCTTGACATCGTGGTTCATCCGATGAGATCATTGTGGAACATGTGGGAGCCAACATGGGTATCCATATCCCGCTGTTGGTTATTGACCGGAGAGTCATCTCGGTCATGTCTGCATGTCTCCCGAACCCGTAGGGTCTACACACTTAAGGTTCGGTGACGCTAGGGTTATAGAGATATTAGTATGCGGTAACCCGAAAGTTGTTCGGAGTCCCGGATGAGATCCCGGACGTCAGGAGGAGTTCCGGAATGGTCCGGAGGTAAAGAATTATATATAGGAAGTGCTATTTCGGCCGTCGGGACAAGTTTCGGGGTCACCGGTATTGTACCGGGACCACCGGAAGGGTCCCGGGGGTCCACCGGGTGGGGCCACCTGCCCCGGGGGGCCACATGGGCTGTAGGGGGTGCGCCTTGGCCTGTATGGGCCAAGGGCACTAGCCCCAAGAGGCCCATGCGCCAAGAGTCAAGGAAAAGGAAGAGTCCTAAAGGGGGAAGGCACCTCCTAGGTGCCTTGGGGAGGAGGGACTCCTCCCTGGCCGCACCCTTCCTTGGAGGAAGGGCCAAAGGCTGCGCCCCCCCTCTCCCTTGGCCCTATATATAGTGGGGGAAGGGAGGGCAGCAACACCTAAGCCCTGGCGCCTCCCTCTCCCTCCCATGACACATCTCCCTCCTCCCGCACAGCTTGGCGAAGCCCTGTTGGAATCCCGCTACTTCCACCACCACGCCGTCGTGCTGCTGGATCTCCATCAACCTCTCCTACCCCCTTGCTGGATCAAGAAGGAGGAGACATCGCTGCTCCATACGTGTGTTGAACGCGGAGGTGCCGTCCGTTCGGCGCTAGGATCATCGGTGATTTGGATCACGCGAGTACGACTCCATCAACCCCGTTCTCTTGAACGCTTCCGCGCGCGATCTACAAGGGTATGTAGATCCATTCCTCCCTTGTTGCTAGATGACTCCATAGATAGATCTTGGTGACACGTAGGAAAATTTTGAATTTATGCTATGTTCCCCAACAGGTGGGCGGCGAATTTCTTCGTCATCTGCATCCCAATCCTGCCAGACATAGTTCGGCCAGGACTCTCCTAACAAGGAGAGAGACTTTAATGAATTCAGTATGTCACCGAAGGGCGAGTGCTGAAAGATATCCGCGGAGGTGAACTCCATGATCGGCGCCCAGTCGGATTCGATAGGCACAGGCGCGGGCGGTTCGGAGTCCGTGGCCGGGGAAGAGTCCGGTAGTTCGGCGTCACGGCTCCCGTGAAGGGTAAGGTCGATACTCGGCTCGATCGCTGCTGAGAATACGGCCTCCATGGCGGGGTCTATCCACCCGCCCATGGATGGCGCAATTGGCTCCGAATTGAGGGTCGGAGCGGTTGCCAGTGCGATCTCCTGAACACTGTCCGATGGTAGAGCTAAATCATGATCATCGTGACCGTGCGGCGCACTCGGAAGGGGCTCGAATCTGTCGAAGATCAAATCTCCGCGGATGTCGGCCGTGCAGTTTAAGCTTCCAAATCTGACCTGGTGGCCAGGGGCGTAACTCTCGATCTGCTCCAGATGGCCAAGCGAGTTGGCCCGCAGTGTGAAGCCGCCGAATACAAAGATCTGTCCGGGGAGAAAAGTCTCACCCTGGACTGCATCGCTATCGATGATCGAAGGAGCCATCAAGCCTAACGATGACGACACAGAGGAATTCTCAATGAAAGCACCAATGTCGGTGTCAAAACCAGCGGATCTCGGGTAGGGGGTCCCGAACTATGCATCTAGCCGGATGGTAACAGGAGGCAGGGGACACGATGTTTACCCAGGTTCGGGCCCTCTTGATGGAGGTAAAACCCTACGTCCTGCTTGATTGTTCTTGATGATATGAGTAGTACAAGAGTTTATCTACCACGAGATCGAAGAGGCTAAACCCTAGAAGCTAGCCTATGGTATGATTGTTGTTGTTGGTCCTACGGACTAAACCCTCCGATTTATATAAACACCGGAGGGGGCTAGGGTTACACGGAGTCGGTTACAAGGAAGGAAATCTACATGTCCGTACCGCCAAGTGTGCCTTCCACGCCAAGGAGAGTCCCATCCGGACACGGGATGAAGTCTTCAATCTTGTATCTTCATAGTCCAACAGTCCGGCCAAAGGATATAGTCCGGCTGTCCGGATACCCCCTAATCCAGGACTCCCTCACCTGTATTTACAAGAAAGCGAGTGGGAGCTCTGTAGCATTTTTGATATTATATGTGAATGACATATTACTGATTGGAAATGATATAGAATTTCTGGATAGCATAAAGGGATACTTGAACAAGAGTTTTTCAATGAAAGACCTTGGTGAAGCAACTTATATATTGGGCATTAAGATCTATAGAGATAGATCAAGACGCTTAATTGGACTTTCACAAAGCACATACCTTGACAAAGTTTTGAAAAATTTCAAAATGGATCAAGCAAAGAAAGGGTTCTTGCCTGTGTTACAAGGTGTGAAGTTGAGTAAGACTCAATGCCTGACCACTGCAGAAGATCGAGAGAAGATGAAAGATGTTCCCTATGCTTCAGCCATAGGTTCTATCATGTATGCAATGCTGTGTACCAGACCTGATGTGTGCCTTGCTAGAAGTTTAGCAGGGAGGTACCAAAGTAATCCAGGAGTGGATCACTGGACAGCGGTCAAGAACATCCTGAAATACCTGAAAAGGACTAAGGATATGTTTCTCGTTTATGGAGGTGACAAAGAGCTAGTCATAAATGGTTACGTCGATGCAAGCTTTGACACTGATCCGGACGATTCTAAATCACAAACCAGATACGTGTTTACATTGAACGGTGGTGCTGTCAGTTGGTGCAGTTCTAAACAAAGTGTTGTGGCGGGATCTACATGTGAAGCGGAGTACATAGCTGCTTCGGAGGCAGCGAATGAAGGAGTGTGGATGAAGGAGTTCATTTCCGATCTAGGTGTCATACCTAGTGCATCGGGTCCAATGAAAATCTTTTGTGACAATACTGGTGCAATTGCCTTGGCGAAGGAATGCAGATTTCACAAGAGAACCAAGCACATCAAGAGACGCTTCAATTCCATCCGAGATTTAGTCCAGGTGGGAGACATAGAAATTTGCAAGATACATACAGATCTGAATGTTGCAGACCCGTTGACTAAGCCTCTTCCACGAGCAAAACATGATCATCACCAAGGCTCCATGGGTGTTAGAATCATTACTGTGTAATCTAGATTATTGACTCTAGTGCAAGTGGGAGGCTGAAGGAAATATGCCCTAGAGGCAATAATAAAGTTATTATTTCTTTCCTTATATCATGATAAATGTTTATTATTCATGCTAGAAATGTATTAACCGGAAACATAATACATGTGTGAATACATAGACAAACAGAGTGTCACTAGTATGCCTCTACTTGACTAGCTTGTTGATCAAAGATGGTTATGTTTCCTAACCATAGACATGAGTTGTCATTTGATTAATGGGATCACATCATTAGGAGAATGATGTGATTGACTTGACCCATTCCGTTAGCTTAGCACTTGATCATTTAGTTTGTTGCTATTGCTTTCTTCATGACTTATACATGTTCCTATGACTATGAGATTATGCAACTCCCGTTTACCGGAGGAACACTTTGTGTGCTACCAAACGTCACAACGTAACTGGGTGATTATAAAGGTGCTCTACAGGTGTCTCCGAAGGTACTTGTTGGGTTGGTGTATTTCGAGATTAGGATTTGTCACTCTGATTGTCGGAGAGGTATCTCTGGGCCCACTCGGTAATGCACATCACTTAAGCCTTGCAAGCATTGCAACAAATGAGTTAGTTGCAGGATGATGTGTTACGAAACGAGTAAAGATACTTCCCGGTAACGAGATTGAACTAGGTATTGGGAAACCGACGATCGAATCTCGGACAAGTAACATACCGATGACAAAGGGAACAATGTATGTTGTTATGCGGTTTGACCGATAAAGATCTTCGTAGAATATGTAGGAGCCAATATGAGCATCCAGGTTCCGCTATTGGTTATTGACCAAAGACGTGTCTCGGTCATGTCTACATAGTTCTCGAACCCGTAGGGTCCGCACGCTTAAAGTTCGATGACGGTTATATTATGAGTTTGTGTGTTTTGATGTACCGAAGGTAGTTCGGAGTCCCGGATGTGATCACAGACATGACGAGGAGTCTTGAAATGGTCGAGACATGAAGATTGATATATTGGACGACTATATTCGGACACCGGAATGGTTCCGGGGGTTATCAGATATATACCGGAGTACCGGGGGTTACCGGAACACCCCCGGGGGTTATTGGGCCTCATGGCCCAAAAGTGGTGGGAGAGGAGAGGCAGCAGGAGGTGGCGCGCGGCCCCCTTGCCCCAATCCGAATTGGGAATGGGAAGGGGGCGCGGCCCCCCTTCTCCTTCCTTCTCTCCACCTCCTCCTTCCCCCTTCTCCTAGTTGGAATAGGAAAGGGGGGCAAAACCTACTTGGAGTAGGATTGCCCCCCCTTGGGCGCACCTCCTCCTCTTGGACGCCCCCTCCTCCTTCCCCCTTTATATAAGGAGGAGGGGGCACCCCATGGACACAATAATTGATCTCTTAATCTCTTAGCCATGTGCGGTGCCCCCTCCACCATAATCCACCTCGATCATATCGTAGCGGTGCTTAGGCGAAGCCCTGCGTCGGTAGAACATCATCATCATCACCACGCCGTCGTGCTGACGAAACTCTCCCTCAAGACTCGGCTAGATCGGAGTCAGAGGGACGTCATCGAGTTGAACATGTGCAGTACTCGGAGGATTAAGTCTTTAAGGATTTGAGAACACTTGATGTATGTCTTGCATGGGATAGTCATGGTGACAATGGGGTATTCTATTGATCCACTTGATGTATGTTTTGGTGATCAACTTGCGGGTTTCGTGACCTTGGGAATATATGCATAGGGGTCGGCACACGTTTTCGTCTTGACTCTCCGATAGATACTTTGGGGCACTCTTTGGTTAATCATACCCACGGATACTTGAGGTGACATTGGAGTATCTAGGTGACATTAGGGTTTTGGTTGATTTGTGTCTTAAGGTGTTATTCTAGTACGAACTATAGGGCTGTTTGTGACACTTATAGGAATAGCCCAACGGATTGATTGGAAAGAATAACTTTGAGGTGGTTTTGCACCCTACCATAATCTCTTCGTTGGTTCTCCGCTATTAGTGACTTTGGAGTGACTCTTTGTTGCATGTTGAGGGATAGTTATGTGATCCAATTATGTTATTATTGTTGAGAGAACTTGAATTAGTGAAATTACGAACCTTAGGCCTTATTTCCTAGCATTGCAATACCGTTTACGCTCACTTTTATCATTCGTTACCATGCTGTTTTTATATTTTTAGATTACAAAAACCTTTATCTACCATCCATATACCAGTTGTATCACCATCTCTTCGCCGAACAAGTGCACCTATACAATTTACCATTGTATTGGGTGTGTTGGGGACACAAGAGACTCTTTGCTATTTGGTTGCAGGGTTGTTTGAGAGAGACCATCTTCATCCTACGCCTCCTACGGATTGATAAACCTTAGGTCATCCACTTGAGGGAAATTTTCTACTGTCCTACAAACCTCTGCACTTGGAGGCCCAACAACGTCTACAAGAAGAAGGTTGTGTAGTAGACATCAAGCTCTTTTCTGGCGCCGTTGCCGGGGATGCTAGGTAAGCGGCACTAACACCCCGTCAACTAAGATCTTTTCTGGCACCGTTGCCGGGGAGGTTAGCGCTTGAAGGTATATCTTTAGATCTTGCAATCGAATCTTTTTGTTTCTTGTTTTATCACTAGTTTAGTCTATAAAAGAAAATTATAAAAATATGGAACTAAGGGTACCTCATATGCTTCATCTTTTTAGTATCTGTGATGAAAATAAGGATTCTGATAATTGTGCCCAAGTTCTAGAAGAAGAATGCATTAGAATGTTTGGCACTAAATATTTGAATGATGAGCATGATTGCAATGTTGTTAGTATGAATTCCTTGAATATCCATGATGCTAATGATATGCAAAGCCACAAGCTTGGGGAAGCTATGTTTGATGAAGATGATATTTTTTGTCCCCCAAGTTTTGATGAGCAAATTTATTATGATGAAAGCATGCCTCCTATTTATGATGATTATATTGATGAAAGTGGATTTGGAGAGGTCATGACTTTATTTTGTGATGAATCCACTATTTTGGAAGAGGTTCCAATTGATTATGAGAACAAAGTTGCTATCTATGATGATTATTGTGATGACTTCTATGCTATAAAGAATAATGATATCCATGAAACTTGTCATCATGATTTTAGTTTTCAATTGGATTATGCCTCACATGATAGTTATTTTGTTGAGTTTGCTCCCACTATCCCGAATGAGAAGAATTTTGCTTATGTGGAGAGTAGTAAATTTTCTATGCTTGTAGATCATGAAAAGAATGCTTTAGGTGCTGGTTATATTGTTGAATTCATTCATGATGCTACTGAAAATTATTATGAGGGAGGAATATATGCTTGTAGGAATTGCAATAATATCAAGTTTCCTCTCTATGTGCTTAAAGTTATGAAGTTATGCTTGTTTTACGTTCCTATGCAAGTTGATTCTTGTTCCCATAAGTTGTTTGCTCACAAAATCCCTATGCATAGGAAGTGGGTTAGACTTAAATGTGCTAGTCATATTCTTCATGATGCTCTCTTTATGTTTCAATTCTTATCTTTTATGTGAGCATCATTGAAATCATCCTAGCTAGGGGCGTTAAACGATAGCGCTTGTTGGGAGGCAACCCAATTTTATTTTTGTTATTTACCTTTTTATCCTGTTTAGCAATAAATAATTTATCTAGCCTCTTTTATGATAGAGTTTTTATGTTTTAATTAGTGTTTGTGCCAAGTAGAACCTTTGGGAATACTTGGGGAAAGTTTTTGCGATCTTGCTGTAAAAAACAGAAACTTTAGCGCTCACAAGATTAGCTGCCATTTTTTACTGGAGAATGATATTTAGTTAATTATTTTTGAATATGATTAATAGATAAATTCCTCAGGTCCACCAATTTATTTGAGAATTTTATGAGTTCCAGAAGTGGTCTAAACCTAAGATTACTACAGACTGTTCTGTTTTTGACAGATTCTGTTTTCATTGTGTTGTTTGCTTATTTTGATGAATCTATGAGTAGTGTCGGAGGGTATGAACCATAGAGAAGTTGGAATACAGTAGATATTACACCAATATGAATTTATAATGAGTTCATTACAGTAGCTTATGATTCTTATACTAACGGAGCTTACGAGTTCTCTGTTGAGTTTTGTGTTGTGAAGTTTTCAAATTTTGGGTAAAGATTCCATGGACTATGGAATAAGTTGTGTCAAGATCCTAATATTGGGGATGCCCAAGGAACCCCAAGGTAATATTCAAGGACAACCAAAAGCTTAAGCTTGGGGATGCCCCGGAAGGCATCCCCTCTTTCGTCTTCGTTCATCGGTAACTTTACTTGGAGCTATATTTTTATTCACCACATGATATGTGTTTTGCTTGGAGCGTCAATTTATTTTGTTAGGATTTGCTTGATGTTATTTAGAACAATGTTTTGCATCTTTTATTTCAATAAAAGTGGCATTGATAGCCTCTACTATGCCTATGTTACAAGTATACATGTTGGTGTTTGAAAACAGAAAGTTTACCGCTGTTGCAATAATTCCCTAGAAAAGTCAGAATGTGATAAAATGTTGAAACCTTTTGCATATTAAGCTCTGATAAATTTACTACAGTGGGAATTTTCTTTCATAATTTTTGGAGCTAGGGAAGTATGAATCTTGCTGCACTCTTTACAGACTGTCCTGTTTAGGCAGATTGCTGTTATGTTTGCAATGATTCTATTTGAGGATAGGACTATTAAATATGCAGAGGCATTTAGTATGCAATGTTGAATAATAATTTTAGTGATTTGCTACAGTAGAGTATGATAAGGTTTTTGCAATGGTTTATACTAACTTATCTCATGATTCTTGTTGAGTTTTGTGTGGATGAAGCTTTTGAGATTTAGGGAGACCATGATATGAGAGGAATTAAGGAGACACAAAAGCTCAAGCTTGGGGATGCCCAAGGCATCCCAAGATAATATTTCAAGAAGTCTCAAGCATCTAAGATTGGGGATGCCCCAGTTGGCATCCCACCTTTCTTCTTCAACAACTATCGGTTAGTTTCGGTTGATCCTAAGTTTTTACTTCTTCACATGATGTTTGCCATTATTAGAATGTAATTTTACTTTGTTTTGCTTGCTGTTTGAATAAAATATCAAGATCTGAAATTATTAAATGGGAGTCTTCACATAGTTGCATAATTATTCAACTACTCATTGATCTTCACTTATATCTTTTGGAGTAGTTTGTCATTTGCTCTAGTGCTTCACTTATACCTTTTTAGAGCACGACGGTGGTTTTATTTTGAAGAAATAGATGAACTCTCATGCTTCACTTATATTATTTTGAGAGTCCTAAAATAGCATGGCAATTTTCTTTAATTAATACCATGAGAAATTTGATGCTTGATAATTGCTTTGAGATATAAAGGTAGTAATATCATAGTTGTGCTAGTTGAGTAATTGTGGAATTGAAGAATACATGTGTTGGAGTTTGTGATTCCCGTAGTATGCACGTATGGTGAACCGTTATGTAACGAAGTCGGAGCATGAAGTATT
This sequence comes from Triticum urartu, assembly GCF_056163025.1. NCBI lineage: Eukaryota > Viridiplantae > Streptophyta > Magnoliopsida > Poales > Poaceae > Triticum > Triticum urartu. The sequence goes on along the minus strand of NC_141875.1, from coordinate 104,282,651 downwards.
TGTTGATTGTCTTCCTTTGTGTGGCGGTCAGGATCGCACGATGGTTAACTCCTACCAACCATTCCCCTAGGAGCATGCGTAGTAGTACTTTGCTTCGAGGGCTAATAAATTTTTGCAATAAGTATATGAGTTCTTTATGACTAATGTGAGTCCATGGATTATACGCACACTTACCTTTCCGCAATTTTCTAGCCTCTTCGGTACCGCGCATTGCCCTTTCTCACCTTGAGAGTCGGTGCAAACTTCGCCGGTGCATCCAAACCCCGTGATATGATATGCTCTATCACACATAAACCTCCTTATATCTTCCTCAAAACAGCCACCATACCTACCTGTCATGGCATTTCCATAGCCATTCCAAGATACATTGCCATGCAACTTTCCACCGTTTCATTTACCATGACATACTCCATTATTGTCATATTGCTTTGCATGATCATGTAGTTGACATTGTATTTGTGGCAAAGCCACCGTTCATAATTCTTTCATACATGTCGCTCTTGATTCATTGCATATCCCGGCACACCGCCGGAGGCATTCATATAGAGTCATATTTTGTTCTAAGTACTGAGTTGTAATTCATGAGTTGTAAGTAAATAAAAGTGTGATGATCATCATTATTAGAGCATTGTCCCAAGTGAGGAAAGGATGATGGAGACTATGATTCCCCCACAAGTCGGGATGAGACTCCGGACTAAATAAAAAAAGAGAGGCCATAAATAAAAAAGAAGAGAAAAGGCCCAAAAAAATGAGAGAAAAAGAGAGAAGGGACAATGTTGCTATCCTTTTACCACACTTGTGCTTCAAAGTAGCACCGTGATCTTCATAATAGAGAGTCTCTCATATTGTCACTTTCATATACTAGTGGGAAATTTCATTATAGAACTTGGCTTGTATATTCCAATGATGGGCTTCCTCAAATGCCCAAGGTCTTCATGAGCAAGCAAGTTGGATGCACACCCACTTAGTTTCTTTTTGAGCTTTCACACACTTATAGCTCTAGTGCATCCGTTGCATGGCAATCCCTACTCCTCGCATTAACATCAATTGATGGGCATCTCCATAGCCCGTTGATTAGCCTCGTTGATGTGAGACTTTCTCCTTTTTTGTCTTCCACACAACCCCTACCATTATACCTTATTCCACCATAGTGCTATATCCATGGCTTGCGCTCATGTATTGTGTAAGAGTTGAAAAGGCTGAAGCGCGTTAGAAGTATGAACCAAATGCTTGGCCAAAACCGGGGTCGTACATGATATGAATATTTTGTGTGGGGAAGATGGAGCATAGCCAGACTATATGATTTTGTAGGGATAACTTGCTTTGGCTATGTTCTTCTGATAAGACATAATTGCTTAGTTAGTATGCTTGAAGTATTATTGTTTTTATGTCAACATTAAACTTTTATCTTGAATCATATCAAATCTGAACATTCATGCCTCAATAATAAGAATTATATTGAAATTATGCCAAGTAGCATTCCACATCAAAAAATCTGTTTTTATCATTTACCTACTCGAGGACGAGCAGGAATTAAGCTTGGGGATGCTGATATGTCTCCAACGTATCAATAATTTTTGATTGTTCCATGCTAGTATATTATCAACCTTGGATTTTTATATGCATTTATATGCTATTTTATATGATTTTTGGGACTAGCCTATTAACCCAGAGCCCAGTGCCAGTTTCGAAGCACCACGTGATGATCGGATGTGATAGATTCTAACGTTCGCATACAACGGGTGTAAGCCAGAGTTACACATGCAAAACACTGAGGTTGACTTGACGAGACTAGCATGTACAGACATGGACTTGGAACACGGGAGACTGAAAGGTCGAACATGAGTCGTATAGTAGATATGATCAACATGGAGATGTTCACCGTTGATGACTAGTCCGTCTCACGTGATGATCGGACGCGGCCTAGTCAATTCGGATCATGTATCACTTGGATGACTAGAGGGATGTCTGTCTGAGTGGGAGTTCCTTAAATAATTTGATTAGATGAACTTAGTTTAAAATGTCGACCCGACCTCAGATGGTCAAGTCTCTGTGCTTCAGTGTCATCCCTGGATCGGTAATGCTGACACACATAGTACTCGAGGATTTATAGCAGAGTAGCAATCACACACTTATTACATCCAATGTCTCCAAAGAGAACTTATTACAATAATATGGCTTAAGGCCATCTAATGTGATAACAGTGGAAGGCTTGGAAGATAAAGTGAGTCCATCAAATCCAACGGCATAGCTGAGCTGCACACGGAAGTTTCTAGCATGAATCATCTCAGTTCCCTTTGAGCCTGGGTGGCGGTCCATAGGAAGATCACACGGGTACCCCGGGATTTCCAAAAAAAAACAGACAACACTGAGTTCCCCAGGTGCCTCAATCCACCCAGATGTTTATTTAAGTTGCCACCTTAAGTTGAACCATTAATTAACAATCTCTCATCTGTAATGGATTTCACTCAAACCCAAACCACGTCTACGAGCATAGCATAGCATAGTAATATAAGCAACGCGTAGAAGTAACTCCCAAGGGTTTGACAGTAACAGGGCAATAGGTTCTACCTCAATAACTACTTCCCAACCCACAAGTTAAGGAAATCCTAATCATGCAATGTTTGAGGATTGGAACAAATGCATAAAAACTGGGTATGAAAAGAGTATGATCAATGTGTTACTTGCCTTGCTGACGATCCGCGAATCCTAGAGACTCGTAGTAACACGCTTCGCACTCCGGGTGTTCTACGCAAACAAAGAATAACATACATAAGCAACAAGCAAATATGCACAAGCAAAACTCAAATAAAAGAGGTTGACCAGAAAGTTCAACTTAAGAACTCCGGTTAGCAAAAATAATCAAATCAAACGGAGCAACAAAACTCAAACGGCGAAAGAAACAAGATCCGTTTACTAATCTGGACCTAGGTCAAATTTTACAGTAGCAAAAACTTGTGCAAGTTGGTTAAACAGAAAGAGGGTCTCGAGACGAAGATCTAGGCGCTTGAATCACCTGATTCCGACTAACGAGCCAAAAGATAAACAGAAACTAAGATCGGATTAGAAATCGCGATCGAAAATAATCGCGGAGTAATCCGATAAAAAGAAACTAACGAACAGACTAACGAACGAGCGTTCGTTAACTGTAACTAACAGGCGAAAACTGTTTGTTAAAACGAACGTACAGACGAACGTCCGCTAAATAGAAGAATCGAGAAAAAACGGCGAACCGATCTAAAAAAACGAACTAGGGTTTTTAAAAAAACTAAACGGTTTTTTTAAAAAAACCGGCGGCTCGAGATCCGGCACGGTACCTCCGGCGAGGGGCTCCGGCGACGGTGGTGGTGTGGTGGTGGGGGGCCGGGGTGGCGCGTATATAAAGGAGGGGGCGACTTGGGGGAGGGGGCAAGGCGTGGCGGAGGAGTCCGGCTCGGACTCTTGTCCGTGTCGGCGGCGACGGCGGCGCTCGCGCGCGGGAGGCGGTGGCGGTGACTTGGGCCGGCGGTCCGACTGGGTTCGGCCCAGTTGGCGCGGGGAGTTTTTTTAAACAATTTTGCCGACAGAAATAAAATCCTAGAAAATAAAATAAAAATCTAAAAATGCCAAAATAAATTTTCACCGTCTAAATAAAATATTTAGAACAAGATGAACATTTTCTTGGCCCTAAAATGCAATTTTGAAAATGTGCAATTTTTTTCTAATGCAATAAAATCCAAATAAACTCAAATAAAATCAAATAAATGATTTTAATATTTTCCTCCAATATTTCAATTATTTTTGAGAAGTCATATTATCTCCTCTCTTATATTTTAATGCAAAATATTTTTCGGAGAGAAAAATAATTAAAATCAAAATCCTCGTTTCATTATTTGATGAAAATCAAATATGAAAACCGGGAAATCCCCAACTCTCTCCGAGGGTCCTTGAGTTGCTTAGGATTTCGAGGATTGCGGAACGGAAATGCAATAAAATATGATATGCATGGATGACCTATGTATAACATTCCAAATTGAAAATTTGGGATGTTACAAACCTACCCCCTTAAGATGAATCTCGCCCTCGAGATTCGGGTTGGCTAGAAAATAGGTGTGGGTGGTCTTTGCGGAGATCATCCTCTCGTTCCCAGGTGGCTTCATCCTCGGTATGGTGGCTCCACTGAACTTTGCAAAACTTGATAACCTTGCTGCGGGTGACTCGGCTGGCAAACTCAAGAATCTTAACTGGCTTCTCCTCATAAGTCAAATCACTGTCCAATTGAATCGCCTCCAAGGGTACAGTATCTCTTAACGGTATATCGGCCATCTCAGCATGACACTTCTTCAACTGTGAAATGTGGAACACATCGTGAACTCCTGACAATCCCTCAGGTAACTCCAACTTGTAGGTAACTTCTCCCATCCGTTCCAAAACACGATACGGTCCTACAAATCTCGGGGCTAACTTTCCTTTAACTCCAAAATGTTTCAATCCTCGCAAGGGTGATACTCGCAAATATGCTCTGTCTCAAATTTCATATGTTACCTCCTTGCGTTTCGAGTCTACGTAACTCTTCTGCCTGGACTGAGCAATCTTTAGTCTATCACGAATCAGTTTAACCTTCTCCTTAGACTCCTTGATCAAGTTTGGTCCAAACAACTGCCGGTCTCCTACCTCATCCCACATCAACGGCGTTCTGCACCTGCGTCCATACAGGGCTTCAAACGGTGCCATCTTCAAACTGGCTTGGTAGCTATTGTTGTATGAGAACTCTGCGTAAGGCAAGTTGTCATCCCAACTAGATCCATAATCTAGCGCATAGGCTCTCAACATATCTTCCAGTATCTGGTTGACTCTCTTGGTCTGTCCATCCGTCTGCGGGTGAAATGCTGTACTGAACTCCAATCTCGTACCCAAAGTCTGGTGTAACTAATGCCAAAACTTTGAGGTAAACTGTGTCCCTCTATCTGATACGATGGTCCTCGGAACTCCATGCAGACATACGATCCTGGACATATATATCTTGGCCAACTTGGCACTTGTATAGGCGGTTTTCACTGGGATAAAGTGAGCCACTTTGGTCAAGCGATCAACTACTACCCATATAGAATCATATCCTGCTTTGGTTCTGGGCAATCCGGTGATAAAGTCCAGGCCAAGTTTATCCCACTTCCATTCGGGTATCGGCATAGGCTGTAACAGTCCGGCTGGCTTCTGATGCTCTGCCTTCACTCTCTGACAAACATCACATACGGCTACATACTCAGCAATATCCTTCTTCATACCAGTCCACCAGAAATGTTCCTTCAAATCCAAATACATCTTGGTGTTTCTGGGGTGTATCGAGTATGGTGAGTCATGAGCCTCCTGAAGTATTAACTTCCTGATCTCTGGGTTATTGGGCACATAAACTCGGTCCTCAAACCATAAGTTATCGTGCTCATCCTCGCGAAAACCTTTGGCCTTTCCTTTGCTCATCTTCTCCTTTATCTCGGCAATCACTTTGTCATCCTTCTGAGCTTCTCGAATCTTGCCCAACAATGTAGACTGAACCTCCATTGTTGCAATGAAACCTCTTGGAACAATCTCCAATCGAAGTTCCATGATATCCTCTGCTAACTCCTTCGGCAATCCCTTACTTTCAAGGATATTGGCATAACTCTTCCGGCTCAAAGCATCTGCTACGACATTGGCCTTTCCTGGATGATAGTGTAGCTTCATGTCATAATCCTTTATAAGCTCCAGCCATCTCCTCTGCCTAAGGTTCAGCTCCTTCTGTGTGAAAATGTACTTCAAACTCTTATGATCCGTGTACACATCACAACGGTTCCCAATAAGGCAATGTCTCCAAGTCTTCAACGCATGCACTACGGCTGCTAGCTCCAAATCATGTGTGGCATAGTTCAACTCATGAGGTTTCAGTTGTCGTGAGGCATATGAAACAACTCTTCCGTCCTGCATAAGCACACATCCAAGTCCTAAGCGAGAGGCGTCGCAATACACTTGGAACTTGTCGTGGAATTGTCACGGCAGATGTCCTAGAGCTAGGACTTAGTCATAGAAGCTTAAAGGGGTTAATCGGGACAAAGGACATGAGAGAGTTTTATACTAGTTCGGCCCCTTACGATGAAGGTAAAAGCCTACGTCTAGTTGGGTTTGGTATTGCTGGGGTTTCGATCACCAAGAGGCTTAACTCGCCGGCTTGGTTATCGACTTGTTGTTTCTTGCCCTAAACCGCCACCGGGTCGTCCCCTTATATACACGGGTTGACGTCTGGTGGCTTACAGAGTCTCGGCCGGCTCATAATCGTTTCTGGCTCGGTGACTTCCTCTACATGCCTTTCTTTACAAGTCTTTCCGTTCCTATAGCGGTTTACAATAATGGGCTTTTAAGCCGGCCCGAGGCCTTTGGGCTTTCTACATATACTAATAAACTATCATCTTGACTGTATATTGGGCTTCTTATGTAACCCGCCATTAAGGCTGACCCGGCCCCTCCTGGGCGGGTCTCAGCTGATAATAATATCCCCAACATTAGGCCTCAGGTTGACTTTGAACTTTGTTCTTTGTCAATCTTCAATACTGAGACAGAATCCATCCTCTATCTGAAAATTTCCTTAACCTGCCGTGACGTCATCTTTCTAAAACACAAAAAACTTTTATGACGTCATCTTTCAATGGATCTTTCATTTTTAATGTCTTCCGGGAATCGAGGCGTCTGTTCAGTTGGATAATCATTATTGGGTCTCCTTGATTTTCGCGCCCGCCTGTTCGCACACTCCCTTATAAATAGGCACGACCTAGGTTTTTTCCATTATCCCCCTCCGGTCGTCTTCTTCCTCTTGCTGCTTCTCTGCTGCTCGAGCTCCGCCGCCGCCGCAGATCTTGTCTTCATCGACTCAGGCCGCCGCATCAACCTGATTAGATCTGAAGAGACCACAATAAACCTCCACCGCAACTCTGCATCTGTAAGTCCCTTTCTTCTCTACATCAGATCCGCATTAGAACCTTCGAGTTCCTTGGTGTTCTTTACTGTTCGTCATGAACTCTTTGTAGATTTCATCACCATCGCCCTTTCTTGATCTTTGGATAGTATAAAACTGATGCGGCAGCTATTTCGCCCCTGCTTCAAATGCCAACAAATTCTTTTTCCTGTTCAGAGGCCTTGTTTAGCACTGACGAACTCATCTGTGCCAGTTTTAGGTCTAGATTTATTTTCCTTTTTTGAACCATCTTGATCCAAAATAATAATAACAACTTGTGAAACTTGTTTATATCAACACTTAACTGAATTCTGCCTTCTGAGAAAATCTGTAGTCATGGCGGCTTACCACTCCGGCTTTTCTTTTCCTTATATACCATTAGCCCTTAGTTAAACCGCCATTACTTGCTTTATAATTGGCCGTAGACTGAACCGGCATATTGTTACTTATTTTTCAGTGCGTTGCACATCGTGCCGTCGAAGTCACCGACCATCTGTAACTGGGTCCCTTCTTTCGTAACTGAAGAACGGTTAAAAGAGTTCTTCATCGTTGGGTTTTTTCCTTTAAAGAATGTCATGTCTTATCGTGCTCCTGACCCGGAGGAAGAATGTCCCAATCTGAAAGATGGAGAAGTAATTATCTTTACTGACCACATGAACCGGGGATTTTCACCACCCGGTTCAAAATCCTTCAGAGAGGTCCTTCATTTTTTCAAACTCCATCCTCTGGACCTTGGACCCAACTCTATTTCCAATATTTGTAACTTCCAAGTGCTCTGTGAGGCATATCTTCAGCAAGAGCCCACCGTAGAATTGTTTAGAGAATACTTTTATCTGAATCACCAGAATGAATGCACCAACGGTTCTAGCTTAGAACTTGGAGGCATCTCGATTCAACGCCGGCAGGGTGCTGTTTTTCCTCTCATCGTCTTACCCAGCCACCCAAAAGATTGGAACCAAACTTGGTTTTATTGTCAGGATACTTCTCCAGCAAACGAGAAGTCCCTGCCGGGTTACCGCCCTAGCCGTCTTGATTCCAAGTTTACCCTTCCGGATAAGCTTGCAGTCGCTGAGCATAGGAAGCTTCTTCCCTCCATTAGAAGAATCAATGGCTTATTGGGTAATGGTCTAACCGGAGTAGATCTGACCCGCTGCTGGATCTCATGGCGGGTTATCCCATTAAGTCATCGATCTCAACTGATGTATGAATATGACGGAAGTCCGGACCATCCTCTTCGTCACAGCTCAGTTGAACTCACCAAAGAAGACATTGTTTCGATGTCAACCCTTTTGGTAAACGGGAAGTACGAAGATTGCAGTATTGTTGGGTTAAGTCCCTTCTGTAAGATTAATCCGGTGCCAGAAGTAAGTACATTCTAATCTCTTTTTCTTTGTGTTTTGCCCAGCTATTAGTACTTAATACTGATCTTTCTTCTTGTTTTTACAGGCCAATTCTGACTTCTGGAAGGTGAAATATGATCATGAAGCTGCCAAAAAGGCAAAACTCGCCGCCATGAATGCCAAGAAAACAGCCCGGAAATCCAAGAAGAAGACGAAGAAAACCACTGCTGAAGATTTAATAAATCTTGACGACTCGTCTGACTCGGAGGTAGCCCTTGACTCCCTTGGCCAATTTTTTAACACTCTTATTGACACTGATCCTTACCAGGATGACACTGGGGCCAGTCAGGCTGAGGAAGTAGAGGTAACTATAATTTCCTCCGACTCAGAGCCCTTACCGAGACACAAAGTTTGTCGAGTGATCCGTAAAGTGTAACATCCCAAATTTTCAATTTGGAATGTTATACACTAGATCATCATTGCATATCATATTTATTGCATTTTGATAGATCCTAGAAATTTTACGCAACTCAAGGACCCACAGAGAGAGTTGGGGATTTCGTTATTATCATATTTGAGTTGTCTCAAATTTTGAAAATATGATCATTTGATTTTATTTATTTTATCTTCAATTATTTCTATTACAAAAATAAGAGAGAGGGAATAAAATGACTTTCCCAAAATAAAGAAATATTGAGGATTTAATAAAAAAATTATTTAAGATTTTATTTTGTTTTATTTGCTATTTTATTTGAATTTAGGAAAAATGCGCGTTTTTCAAAATTGCATTTAGGCCCCAAATAAATATTCATCCTGTGCGGCTTGATTTTAGAAGCCGGGGAAAATTTATTTCGGGATTTTTGGAGTCTGTTTAGTATTTCTTTTGTTTTTTTCGAGCGTAATTATTAAAAAAAAAACGTTCGAACCGACCTCGGGCCGTAACCGGCCGGGACTCTCCTGGCCGGGCCTCTTATAAGCCGCGCCCCGCCCCCGGCCGAAGCCCAAGGCGCCGCCCCGCCCAAAACCCTAACCCTAGCCACCGCCCCGCCGCCGCCGCCGCCGCCTCGCCGCGCCGAGCCGCCCCGCCGCCGCGCTGCCGCCGGACCCGCCGGACCGCCGCCGTCGCCGGAGTTGCCGGAGGTAGTTTTTTGTCGCCTCCGGTTTTTCTCGAAAAACCGTTCGGTTTCCGATGGTTTTGCTCGTTTTTTTGTTTTGGTTTTCTTTTAAATAAATCGGTTTTCCAGTTTATTTAAATAGTGAGTGTTCGTCCGTTCGTTCGTTTTAACGAACGTTCATCATTTTTCTTTTTCTCGGATTAAATCTGCGATTTTTCAGATCGCGATCTCTGATCCGATTTTCGTTTTAGTCTAACTTTTCGCTCGTTTATCGGAATCAGGCGATTCAAGTGCCTGAAATTTCGTCTTGAAACCCTCTTTCTGATTTACCAACTTAAACAAGTTTTTGGCACTATAAAAAATTGCCTTAGATCCAGAATAGTAAACGAAGCCTGTTTCTTTTGCCGTTTGTCTTTCGTTGGTTCGTTCGATTTGATTCTTTTTGCCTACCGGAGTTCTTAAGTTGAACTTTCTGGTTAGTTCTCTTATTTGAGTTTTACCTATGCATTAGATGAGTACTTATTGTATGCTTGTTTGTTTGCGATAGAGTACCCGGAGTGCGCCACTTGCTACTTCGAATCGCTAGGTTTCCCGAATCATCAGCAAGGCAAGTAACACTTTGATCATGTTTTCCCTCTACCCAGTTATATTGCATTAGATCAATCCTCACACATTGCATGATTAGGATCTAAATAAATTGTGGGTTTGGGAAGTAGTTGCGGTAGAACCTACTACCTATTATTATCAAACCCCTGGGAGTTACTTTTACGTTATGCTTATTATGCCATGCTATGCTCGTAGACGTGGTTGGGTTTGAGTGTATCCATGATAGATGTGAGATGTTAATTAATGCTTTACTTAAGGCGGCAACTTAAATACACATCTGGGTGGATTGATGTACCTAGGTATTCCAGTATTGCCTGTTTTTTTATGGACCGCCACCCAGGCTCAAAGGGATCATGAGATTATTCATACTAGAAACTTCCATGTGCAGCCACAAGCTATTATGGGCTCTAGCATAGTTGACTAAGTTGTGCGAACTCTTACAGTGGTAGACTAGCAGATGTAGGGGAAAGTAGGTGTAACGGTCTACCCGATCGTAAGGTGCTAGCGCTTCTAAAAGACTATGTCTCGGTCATCCGTTTCTCAAACACCATGTAGTGTGAGAATCCAAACGGAGGCGATCGAGTCTTGTGGGGAAAAGTGCGCAAACCTCTGCAGAGTGTATAAACTAATCATGGTTAGCCGTGTCCCCGGTTATGGACATCTTGAGTATCTATTACCTAGATTATCATGTGAATCTCAACATGTTACTCAAAAATTAATTTTGCTGGGTTTGTTTAATGATGATGCTTGATTGGGATTGAGAATGCTGTCAACCATTCTCAATGTTTAACAACTACCATGATAGTTAAATAAATTTATTCCTTTGCAGTAGGGAAAAATTGGCTTTACGCAAAACTGTAACCATAGACCTTTTCACCAGCCAAATATGCATATAGAATAGCTGTTTCATTCCATTACTCTCTATGTGTTACTTTGCCAGCATATTCCATGTGCTGACCCGTTTCGGGCTGCAACGTTAATGTTGCAGACTTTTCAGACGACGATTAAGGAGTTTTAGGTCGTGGTTCTGTACTCAGTGATGCCGTTGGATTTGATGGACTCACTTATCTTCCAAGCCTTCCGCTGTTATCATTATTAGATGGCCTTAAACCATATTTATTGTAATAAGTTCTCTTTTGAGACATTCGATGTAATAAGTGTGTCATTGCTACTCTGTTATAAATCCTTCAAAGTACTGTGTGGTGTCAGCATTACTGATCCAGGGATGACACCTGAGCACAGAGATTGGACCGTTTGAGGTCTGGTCGCTACATAAAGTAAGGTTTTCTAACCCTTTAGCTCATTTGGATCCCAACTTTCATTTGAAAAAGCAGCAACATGAAAGCCGCCGTGAAGTTGGAACTGAGGATGAACCGACTGTTATCCTTCAACAGACCCCTCGGAAACGCCCAAACGAGGTTTAATTATTACTGTCTTTAATCCGTTGTAATGAATCCTGCTCCTTACATTTCTTTTAACTCTTTCCTTTATCTTTTCAGGAGGTGTCTCGTTCTTTGGATGACTCATCACAAACACAATTTCCGGCTTTCAAGACTGCTCTTGGGTAATAAAAAACCCTCTTTTCTTCCGAGTTTGATCAATTGTTATCTTAATACTGATTATCCTGCAATATTTTTCTTCAGTGGCCAAGCTAAGTCCAAGAAAGCGAAGGCTACAAAACTAATGGAAGACCCGCCAGTACTGGCATCTGAGCCGGCTAGGCCACCTTCTCCATTGACTGTCGCCCCGGAAGACCCACCTATCGTTCATGAAGCAAATCCTCCAGAGCCATCCCTTGTCAAAAACAATATTAACCCTTCTGCAGCTGGTCCATCAAGCTCAACCGGCCCACCGTCTCCCCGTGTTCAAGATGTTCAAATTACTGGGAGCCGCTATGTTGAGCCGGGGAACCCGACGGTTTTGGCACGGTGCACCGCTAAGCAAGAAGCTTTGGAGAGGCGGAAGGTTCGTCTTGATGTTGCCAATTATGACCGTCTTAACGCCAGTGATATCTTATCCGGTTATCTCAGTCATGTACACTCCAATTGTGATTCTGAGATTGAGATGGTCAAGCAGCTTCAATTGAAGTATGAGGTATGTAATTTCCGGTTTATCAATATTCCTTCAGCCCCCAAGTCTGTAGATTATGAGAGAAACAGAATAACCTATAGACTTATAATATAGACTGATACTTTTACCTCTGAGTATTTGCTTGATATTGGTAGAACAAGACTTCACCCGTAGTCCCCAAAGACCGGTTTATTTAATCATTAATGAATCGGTACTTCAGAATTGAACACCATCTGTAAAATACTTAATTTCCCAGTTTAAACTTGAAAAACTTGCTGAACTGCGTGCATTAGCCCCCAAGTGCCAAGTGCTGTTACTTTTGTAAAGGACTTGGGAATTCAAATATGTTGGTAGAGTCATAAAAATTTGATTTGACATACATTAGCCCCCAAGTGTCAAGTGGTTTATTCATAAAGTATTTGAGACTTGAATCTTTGAAATTGGATACTGGAATTTGAAGCCAAGTCTTGATTTATGTGAATGTTTTCACAGAATGCATTGTCTGAACCAAACTCCCAACTGACTGATACAAAGACCCGGCTGGCGAACCAGGAATCAAAAATTAAATCTTCCACCTCCCAACTGCAAATAAGCCTTTCTGAAACGGAGAAATTGAAGACTGACTTTGCTGTCAAAGAGAAAACTTGGGCAGATGAGAAGATACTGCTGACCCGGCGAGCTGAGACAGCCGAAACAGCTCTGAAGGAAATTTCAACCGAACTGAACAGTTTAAAAGGCCGGGTGTCTCAGATGGTCGCTGCTATCTTTGGTAAGCTTCCTGATTTGATCTTTCATATGTGTTTCCTGTCAAGCCAGAATATGATCCGTTAACTGACTTTGTGAAAAATGCATGTAGGTCCGTGAAGTAAGAATCTAGACCAAGACCCATTGATTAAGATGAAAGCCGTATACACTTTAACTTCACAATTGTATATCGGCGCACAACGAGCTCTGGCGGCCATCTCTCCTACTAATCAAGGGTCTAACCGGATTAGTGACGTCCTGAAGAGGATGTCCATTCTCCCTGCCAGATTCCAAGAGGTTAAACGCTCCTGCGCACAAGCCGGAGCTTTGACTGCCCTAAGCCGATCCAAGGCTTGGGTACCGGATCTAGACCCGGCAGACGTGGCAAGGGGTTATCCTACCGTGAAGGAGGACGAGTCTCCTTTTGATCAGGATGACTTTATAGCCTGCGTTTGTGAAGTCCGGCCTTAGGCGACTAGCCTTGGAGATGACACCAATGTGGACAAGTACCAACCGGATTTTGACAGTGAAAATAAGAAGATGGCTCCTCCTTCCTATAAAGTAACCGACTTGATCCCACCAGTGAGAGAAGACACATTTGTCGGTGTTCTGGGAACGGGGGTCCCCAGACTTGCCTGCCTGCGGCCTGCGGCGTGGCTCAAAAGGGGGCCCAGCGCGGCCCATCTTCATCAACACAGACCCAAGACCCTCGCGAGGGGCCAAGCCTCGCGGGGCGGACGACACGGAGCTTCCTCAGGCATGGCCTCATCAGGCTGGCTCGCGAGGAGGCGGAGAGATCAAGGCGGGGTACCTCACGAGGTGCCCGTGACGCAAGCCATGACGACCAAAGGCGCCAGGCGGGCGCCAGCCGCGCAGTGTCCTCCTTTCCTCTTTGGTGCAAAGGGAGCAAGCGCAGGCGAGAGCATCAAGCAAAGGCACCCGTTTCGGTGCAACGAGACCAAGACCAGTCCAACGGCAGGGAGGAAGTCATTGTGGAGCCCAAGCCAGCGTCACCACCAGAGCCTTTGGCAGGCGAGGACCAACTTTAGTCGGGATAAGTGTACCAGATGTTCCCCTTCAAAATGGCCAATTGTTGGCGCCCTTCCCGCTTAATATTTGGGAAGAGGCCCAGGGCCTTTGCCTATAAATAGGACTAGCCACCCCCAGGGTAGGGGGGCAATCAAGAAGGGAGAATCTAGAAGCCAAGAGAGAAACTAGCTAGGATCGGATCGAGTAGCATCACACACACACACAGAGAGAGAAGGGCGACTGAACTCCTCCTAGCAGTTCATCCCCCCAGCCAAGAACAGACCCTCGCGAGGCTGTTCTTCCTTGTATTTCTCATCATCATCAGCCCAAGAGGCAATCCACCACACCACACACTGGAGTAGGGTATTACACCACAACGGTGGCCCGAACCAGTATAAACCTTGTGTCTCTTGTGCTGTTCTTTCCATAGCTTAGATCTTAGCGAGGCGGAGGGGTGCAGGTAGGTAGAAGGCAAAATTTCCGCGCGCACCCCAGTGTTCGAACCTCAAGGGTCTGCCGGAACCCAAAATCCGACATTTGGCGCGCCAGGTAGGGGTGCGCCAGAATTCATTTTCCACCACCCCATTCTCCTCCGACCATCGCGTCCATGTCTGACGCTCGTTGGTCCCGCGCCGAGCGCCGGGCCGCTCTCGCTTCCCGCGTCGCCCAGACGGCTCCTGTCGGCGGGCGTCCTCGCCGTTCCCCATCACCTGCCGTCAACGCCGCCACCGGCCCGGCGGGGAACGAGCAGCAAGCGTCATCTCAGCATCCGTCCGTGCGGCAAGACGGCCGCACCGCTACTCCCTCGCTCACCCCAGCTGGTTCTTCGTCCCGCGCGCTCCGCGCACCCATGGAGGCTCGAGCTGCGCTCATCACGGCAAACGAGATCCTGCGCTACCGTCCCGTCGACGACGTCTACGAAGAATGGCTCGACCGCGTCGCCGAGCTCGTCCGCGCCACAGGGGGCTCTCCTGCGCCGTCCGTTCCGCTGCACCGCACCCCACCCCGCACGGGTGACGAAGCTCCGGGGGCGCCCCAGCCGCCTCCTCCTCAAGAAGGCGCCATGGCTCCAAGGCGCGTGGCCCCTGGGCGGAACCCGCTCCATCAGGTGCCAGCGTGGCAAGAGCAGAGCTGCCAAGAAGTCCCTCGCCCGCAAGAAGCTGCCCTGGCGCTCCCTGCTCCAGCATGTCGCGACCAAGCTCCTGCTCCCGCACGTCAAGACCCCGCGTTGCTCCCAGCTGCAGCGCGTGGGGACATGCAAGACCAAGCCCTCCGCCACTCAAGGCCTCCCGTGGCCACAGCAGGCTGCCGTGCCTTCACCATCGAGCTACGCAGCGTCGCGTGGCCCGGCAAGTTCAAGCCAGACCTGCCTCCTCGTTACGACGGCACGTCCGACCCTGTGGAGTACCTCCAGCTCTATGAGCTGGGCATCGAAACTACCAACGGAGACGAGAGGGTCATGGCAAACTGGTTTCCCATGGCGATCTAGGACGGGGCCCGCACCTGGCTCCTGAACCTGGCTCCAGGCATGATCTCCTCCTGGGACGAGATGCGCACCCGCTTCATCGCCAACTTCCAAGGTACTCGCGACCGGCCACCCGCCGTGAGCTGTCAGGGAACGTAGTAATTTCAAAATTTTCCTACGCACACGCAAGATCATGGTGATGCATAGCAACGAGAGGGGAGAGTGTGATCTACGTACCCTTGTAGACCGACAGCGGAAGCGTTAGCACAACGCGGTTGATGTAGTCGTACGTCTTCACGGCCCGACCGATCAAGCACCGAAACTACGGCACCTCCGAGTTTTAGCACACGTTCAGCTCGATGACGATCCCTGGACTCCGATCCAGCAAAGTGTCGGGGTAGAGTTCCGTCAGCACGACGGCGTGGTGACGATCTTGATGTACTACCGTCGCAGGGCTTCGCCTAAGCACCGCTACAATATTATCGCGGATAATGGTGGAAGGGGGCACCGCACACGGCTAAGAATATGATCACGTGGATCAACTTGTGTGTCTAGGGGTGCCCCCTGCCCCCGTATATAAAGGAGCAAGGGGAGGAGGCCGGCCGGCCCCTATTGGCGCGCCAGGAGGAGTCCTCCTCCTAGTAGGAGTAGGACTCCTACTAGGAGGGGGAAGGAAGTGGGGAGGGAGAAGGAAAGGGGGGCGCCGCCCCCCCTCTCCTAGTCCAATTCGGACCAGGGGGGAGGAGGCACACGGCCCACCCTGGCTGCCCCTCTCTCTCTCTCCACTAAGGCCCATATGGCCCATTACTTCTCCTGGTAGGGTTCCGGTAACCCTCCGACTCTCCGGTTTTCTCCGAAATCACCCGGAACACTTCCGGTGTCCGAATATAGCCGTCTAATATATCAATCTTTATGTCCCGACCATTTCGAGACTCCTCGTTATGTCCGTGATCACATCCGGGACTCTGAATTAACTTCGGTACATCAAAACTCATAAACTCATAATATAATTGTCATCAAAACCTTAAGCGTGCGGACCCTACGGGTTCGAGAACAATGTAGACATGACCGAGACACGTCTCCGGTCAATAACCAATAGCGGAACCTAGATGCTCATATTGGCTCCTACATATTCTACGAAGATCTTTATCGGTCAGACCGCATAACAACATACGTTGTTCCCTTTGTCATCGGTATTTTACTTGCCCGAGATTCGATCGTCGGTATCTCAATACCTAGTTCAATCTCGTTACCGGCAAGTCTCTTTACTCATGTCGTAATACATCATCTCGCAACTAACTCATTAGTTGAAATGCTTGCAAGGCTTATGTGATGTGCATTACCAAGAGGGCCCAGAGATACCTCTCCGACAATCGGAGTGACAAATCCTAATCTCGAAATACGCCAACCCAACATGTACCTTTGGAGACACCTGTAGAGCTCCTTTATAATCACCCAGTTACGTTGTGACGTTTGGTAGCACACAAAGTGTTCCTCCGGCAAACGGGAGTTGCATAATCTCATAGTCATAGGAACATGTATAAGTCATGAAGGAAGCAATAGCAACATACTAAACGATCGGGTGCTAAGCTAATGGAATGGGTCATGTCAATCACATCATTCTCCTAATGATGTGATCCCGTTATTCAAATGACAACACATGTCTATGGTTAGGAAACATAACCATCTTTGATTAATGAGCTAGTCAAGTAGAGGCATACTAGTGACGTTTGGTTTGTCTATGTATTCACACAAGTATTATGTTTCCAGATAATACAATTCTAGCATGAATAATAAACATTTATCATGATATAAGGAAATAAAATAATAACATTATTATTTCCTCTAGGGCATATTTCCTTCAATGTCCCACTTGCACTAGAGTCAATAATCTAGATTACATAGTAATGATTCTAACACCCATGGAGCTTTGGTGCTGATCATGTTTTGCTCGTGGAAGAGGCTTAGTCAACGGGTCTGCTACATTCAGATCCGTATGTATCTTGCAAATCTCCATGTCTCCCACCTGGACTAGATCCCATATGGAATTGAAGCGTCTCTTGATGTGCTTGGTTCTCTTGTGAAATCTGGATTCCTTTGCCAAGGCAATTGCACCAGTATTGTCACAAAAGATTTTCATTGGACCCGATGCACTAGGTATGACTCCTAGATCGGATATGAACTCCTTCATCCAGACTCCTTCGTTTGTTGCTTCCGAAGCAGCTATGTACTCCGCTTCACATGTAGATCCCGCCACAATGCTTTGTTTAGAACTGCACCAACTGACAGCTCCATCGTTTAATGTAAACACGTATCCGGTTTGCGATTTAGAATCGTCCAGATCAGTGTCAAAGCTTGCATCAACGTAACCATTTACGATGAGCTCTTTGTCACCTCCATATATGAGAAACATATCCTTAGTCCTTTTCAGGTATTTTAGGATGTTCTTGACCGCTGTCCAGTGATCCACTCCTGGATTACTTTGGTACCTCCCTGCTAGACTTATAGCAAGACACACATCAGGTCTGGTACACAGCATTGCATACATGATAGAGCCTATGGCTGAAGCATAGGGAACATCTTTCATTTTCTCTCTATCTTCTGCATTGGTCGGGAATTGAGTCTTACTCAATTTCACACCTAGTAACACAGGCAAGAATCCTTTCTTTGCTTGATCCATTTTGAACCTTTTCAAAACTTTGTCAAGGTATGTGCTTTGTGAAAGTCCAATTAAGCGTCTTGATCTGTCTCTATAGATCTTAATGCCCAATATGTAAGCAGCTTCACCGAGGTCTTTCATTGAAAAACTCTTATTCAAGTATCCCTTTATGCTATCCAGAAATTCTATATCATTTCCGATTAGTAATATGTCATCTACATATAATATCAGAAATGCTACAGAGCTCCCACTCACTTTCTTGTAAATATAGGCTTCTCCAAAAGTCTATACAAAACCAAATGCTTTGATCACACTATCAAAGCATTTATTCCAACTCCGAGAGGCTTGCACCAGTCCATAAATGGATCGCTGGAGCTTGCACACTTTGTTAGCTCCCTTTGGATCGACAAAACCTTTCGGTTGCATCATATACGACTCTTCTTGCAGAAATCCATTCAGGAATGCAGTTTTGACATCCATCTGCCAAATTTCATAATCATAAAATGTGGCAATTGCTAAGATGATTCGGACAGACTTAAGCATCGCTACGGGTGAGAAGGTCTCATCGTAGTCAATCCCTTGAACTTGTCGAAAACCTTTTGCGACAAGTCGAGCTTTGTAGACAGTAACATTACCGTCAACGTCAGTCTTCTTCTTAAAGATCCATTTATTCTCAACTGCTTGCCGATCATTGGGCAAGTCAACCAAAGTCCATACTTTGTTCTCATACATGGATCCCATCTCAGATTTCATGGCTTCAAGCCATTTTGCGGAATCTGGGCTCACCATCGCTTCTCCATAGTTCGTAGGTTCATCATGATCTAGTAGCATGACTTCCAGAACAGGATTACCGTACCACTCTGGTGCGGACCTTACTCTGGTTGATCTACGAGGTTCAGTAGTATCTTGTTCTGAAGCTTCATGATCATCATCATTAGCTTCCTCACTAATTGGTGTAGGTGTCACAAAAACTGGTTTTTGTGATGTACTACTTTCCAATAATGGAGCAAGTACATTTACCTCATCAAGTTCTACTTTCCTCCCACTCACTTCTTTCGAGAGAAACTCCTTCTCTAGAAAGTTTCCGAATTTAGCAACAAAAGTTTTGCCTTCGGATCTGTGATAGAAGGTGTATCCAATAGTTTCCTTTGGATATCCTATGAAGACACATTTCTCCGATTTGGGTTCGAGCTTATCAGGTTGAAGCTTTTTCACATAAGCATCGCAACCCCAAACTTTCAGAAACGACAACTTTGGTTTCTTGCCAAACCATAGTTCATAAGGCGTCGTCTCAACGGATTTTGATGGTGCCCTATTTAACGTGAATGCGGCCGTCTCTAGAGCATAACCCCAAAACGATAGCGGTAAATCAGTAAGAGACATCATAGATCGCACCATATCTAGTAAAGTACGATTACGACGTTCGGACACACCATTACGCTGTGGTGTTCCGGGTGGCGTGAGTTGCGAAACTATTCCGCATTGTTTCAAATGTACACCAAACTCGTAACTCAAATATTCTCCTCCACGATTAGATCGTAGGAATTTTATTTTCTTGTTACGATGATTTTCAACTTCACTCTGAAATTCTTTGAATTTTTCAAATGTTTCAGACTTATGTCTCATTAAGTAGATATACCCATATCTGCTTAAGTCATCTGTGAAGGTGAGAAAATAACGATATCCGCCACGAGCCTCAACATTCATCGGACCACATACATCTGTATGTATGATTTCCAACAAATCTGTTGCTCTCTCCATAGTACCGGAGAATGGTGTTTTTGTCATCTTACCCATAAGGCACGGTTCGCAAGTACCAAGTGATTCATAATCAAGTGGTTCCAAAAGCCCATCAATATGGAGTTTCTTCATGCGCTTTACACCGATATGACCCAAACGGCAGTGCCACAAATAAGTTGCACTATCATTATCAACTCTGCATCTTTTGGTTTCAACATTATAAATATGTGTGTCACTACTATCGAGATTTAATAGGAATAGACCACTCTTTAAGGGTGCATGACCATAAAAGATATTACTCATATAAATAGAACAACCATTATTCTCTGATTTAAATGAATAACCGTGTCGCATCAAACAAGATCCAGATATAATGTTCATGCTTAACACCAAATAACAATTATTTAGGTCTAATACTAATCCCGAAGGTAGATGTAGAGGTAGCGTGCCGACCGCGATCACATCGACTTTGGAACCATTTCCCACGCGCATCGTCACCTCATCCTTAGCCAATCTTCGCTTAATCTGTAGTCCCTGTTTCGAGTTGCAAATGTCAGCAACGGAACCAGTATCAAATACCCAGGTGCTACTGCGAGCATTAGTAAGGTACACATCAATAACATGTATATCACATATACCTTTGTTCACCTTGCCATCCTTCTTATCCGCCAAATACTTGGGGCAGTTCCGCTTCCAGTGACCAGTCTGCTTGCAGTAGAAGCACTCAGTTTCAGGCTTAGGTCCAGGTTTGGGTTTCTTCTCTTGAGTAGCAACTTGCTTGCTATTCTTTTTGAAGTTCCCCTTCTTCTTCCCTTTGCCCTTTTTCTTGAAACTAGTGGACTTATTGACCATCAACACTTGATGCTCCTTCTTGATTTCTACCTCCGCAGCTTTCAGCATTGCGAAGAGCTCGGGAATAGTCTTATTCATCCCTTGCATATTATAGTTCATCACGAAGCTCTTGTAGCTTGGTGGCAGTGATTGGAGAATTCTGTCAATGACGCAATCATCTGGAAGATTAACTCCCAATTGAATCAAGTGATTATTATACCCAGACATTTTGAGTATATGCTCACTGACAGAATTGTTCTCCATCTTGCAGCTATAGAACTTATTGGAGACTTCATATCTCTCAATCCGGGCATTTGCTTGAAATATTAACTTCAACTCCTGGAACATCTCATACGCTCCATGACGTTCAAAACGTCGTTGAAGTCCCAATTCTAAGCCGTAAAGCATGGCACACTGAACTATCGAGTAGTCATCAGCTTTGCTCTGCCAGACGTTCATAACATCTGGTGTTGCTCCAGCAGCAGGCCTGGCACCCAGCGGTGCTTCCAGGACGTAATTCTTCTGTGTAGCAATGAGGATAATCCTCAAGTTACGGACCCAGTCCGTGTAATTGCTACCATCATCTTTCAACTTTGCTTTCTCAAGGAACGCATTAAAATTCAACGGAACAACAGCACGGGCCATCTATATACAATCAAACATAAACAAGCAAGATACTATCAGGTACTAAGTTAATGATAAATTTAGGTTCAATTAATCATATTACTAAAGAACTCCCACTTAGATAGACATCCCTCTAATCCTCTAAGTGATTACGTGATCCAAATCAACTAAACCATGTCCGATCATCACGTGAGATGGGGTAGTTTCATTGGTGAACATCGCTATGTTGATCATATCTACTATATGATTCACGCTCGACCTTTCGGTCTCCGTGTTCCGAGGCCATATCTGTATATGCTTGGCTTGTCAAGTATAACCTGAGTATTCTGCGTGTGCAACTGTTTTGCACCCGTTGTATTTGAACGTAGAGCCTATCACACCCGATCATCACGTGGTGTCTCAGAACGAAGAACTTTCGCAACGGTGCATACTCAGGGAGAACACTTCTTGATAATTAGTGAGAGATCATCTTAAAATGCTACCGTTAATCAAAGCAAGATAAGATGCATAAAAGATAAACATCACATGCAATCAATATAAGTGATATGATATGGCCATCATCATCTTGTTCTTGTGATCTCCATCTTCGAAGCACCGTCGTGATCACCATCGTCACCGGCGCGACACCTTGATCACCATCGTAGCATCGTTGTCGTCTCGCCAATCTTATGCTTCCACGACTATCGCTACCGCTTAGTGATAAAGTAAAGCATTACATCACAATTGCATTGCATACAATAAAGCGACAACCATATGGATCCTGCCAGTTGCCGATAACTTGGTTACAAAACATGATCATCTCATACAATAAAATTTAGCATCATGTCTTGACCATATCACATCACAACATGCCCTTCAAAAACAAGTTAGACGTCCTCTACTTTGTTGTTGCAAGTTTTACGTGGCTGCTACGGGCTTAAGCAAGAACCAATCTTACCTACGCATCAAAACCACAACGATAGTTTGTCAAGTTGGTGCTGTTTTAACCTTCGTAAGGACCGGGCGTAGCCACACTCGGTTCAACGAAAGTTGGAGAAACTGTCACCCGCTAGCCACCTTTGTGCAAAGCAAATTGGGAGAACCAGTCTCGCGTAAGCGTACGTGTAATGTCGGTCCGGGCCGCTTCGTCCAACAATACCGCCGAACCAAAGTATGACATGCTTGTAAGCAGTATGACTTATATCGCCCACAACTCACTTGTGTTCTACTCGTGCATATAACATCAACACATAAAACCTAGGCTCGGATGCCACTATCGGGGAACGTAGTAATTTCAAAATTTTCCTACGCAGACGCAAGATCATGGTGATGCATAGCAACGAGAGAGGAGAGTGTGATCTACGTACCCTTGTAGACCGACAGCGGAAGCGTTAGCACAACGCGGTTGATGTAGTCGTACGTCTGCACGGCCCGACCGATCAAGCACCGAAACTACGGCACCTCCGAGTTTTAGCACACGTTCAGCTCGATGACGATCCCTGGACTCCGATCCAGCAAAGTGTCGGGGTAGAGTTCGGTTAGCACGACAGCGTGGTGACGATCTTGATGTACTACCGTCGCAGGGCTTCGCCTAAGCACCGCTACAATATTATCGCGGATTATGGTGGAAGGGGGCACCGCACACAGCTAAGAATATGATCACGTGGATCAACTTGTGTGTCTAGGGGTGCCCCCTGCCCCCGTATATAAAGGAGCAAGGGGAGGAGGCCGGCCGGCCCCTATTGGCACGCCAGGAGGAGTCCTCCTCCTAGTAGGAGTAGGACTCCTACTAGGAGGGGGAAGGAAGTGGGGAGGGAGAAGGAAAGGGGGGCGCCGCCCCCCCTCTCCTAGTCCAATTCGGACCAGGGGGGAGGAGGCGCGCGGCCCACCCTGGCTGCCCCTCTCTCTCTCCACTAAGGCCCATATGGCCCATTACTTCTCCCGGTAGGGTTCCGGTAACCCTCCGGCTCTCCGGTTTTCTCCGAAATCACCCGGAACACTTCCGGTGTCCGAATATAGCCATCTAATATATCAATCTTTATGTCTCGACCATTTCGAGACTCCTCGTTATGTCCGTGATCACATCCGGGACTCCGAACTAACTTCGGTACATCAAACTCATAAACTCATAATATAACTGTCATCGAAACCTTAAGCGTGCGGACCCTACGGGTTCGAGAACAATGTAGACATGACCGAGACACGTCTCCGGTCAATAGCCAATAGCGGAACCTGGATGCTCATATTGGCTCCTACATATTCTATGAAGATCTTTATCGGTCAGACCACATAACAACATACGTTGTTCCCTTTGTCATCGGTATTTTACTTGCCCGAGATTCGATCATCGGTATCTCAATACCCAGTTCAATCTTGTTACCGGCAAGTCTCTTTACTCGTTTCGTAATACATCATCTTGCAACTAACTCATTAGTTGAAATGCTTGCAAGGCTTATGTGATGTGCATTACCGAGAGGGCCCAGAGATACCTCTCCGACAATCAGAGTGACAAATCCTAATCTCGAAATACGCCAACCCAACATGTACCTTTGGAGACACCTGTAGAGCTCCTTTATAATCACCCAGTTACGTTGTGACGTTTGGTAGCACACAAAGTGTTCCTCCGGCAAATGGGAGTTGCATAATCTCATAGTCATAGGAACATGTATAAGTCATGAAGAAAGCAATAGCAACATACTAAACGATCGGGTGCTAAGCTAATGGAATGGGTCATGTCAATCACATCATTCTCCTAATAATGTGATCCCGTTAATCAAATGACAACACATGTCTATGGTTAGGAAACATAACCATCTTTGATTAATGAGCTAGTCAAGTAGAGGCATACTAGTGACGTTTGGTTTGTCTATGTATTCACACAAGTATTATGTTTCAGGATAATACAATTCTAGCATGAACAATAAACATTTATCATGATATAAGGAAATAAAATAATAACATTATTATCGCCTCTAGGGCATATTTCCTTCATGAGCAACATGCGCCACATCAAGCAACAACCCGGAGAGACCCTGCAGAAGTACATCCAGCGCTTCAACAACGCACGCCTCAAGATTCCCAAGGTGACGGAGGAGGCCATCATCTTAGCCTTCTCCGACGGCGTGCGCGATGTCAAGATGAAGGAGGAGCTGGCAATGCATGAAGACCTGTGCACTTCCTTGGAGTTGTTCAACTTGGCAACCAAGTGCGCCAGGGCAGAGGAAGGGCGTCTCTCCCTCCTCGAGCTGCCTGCCGCGGACCCAGAAGAGAAGAAGCCCAAGGCCAAGGATGTGAAGCGCAAGGGGGCTGCCGTGCTTGCGGCAGAACCAGACACCAAGCGGGGCAGAGATCAGCCCGAATCTTCCAAGGGCAGTCGGTACTATGTGTACCACGACCTCCACACCCACAACACCAACGAATGTCAAGAGCTCCGAGCCGTGCGAGAAGGAAGGATCGGCCGTTGCCCCGACCATGGTGACCGGGGCTACGGTCGAGGAGGAGGAAGGAACGCAGGATGCTGGGAAGACCGCTACCCGCGCCAAGGGTGGCGCGATCGACCTCGCGAGGATCGCTGGCAAGACCTGCCTCGCGAGGGAGACTGGAGGGATCAGCCTCGTGAGGACCGCCCGCAAGGCAACGCAGGCCTCCCTCCGCTACCGCCGCAGCCAAGGAGAAACGAGGAGCGCCATCAGGACGAGGGGGCTGGGGGCTTCCAGGAGCCGCGCGCGATCGCCTGCATCCTGGGCGGGGCTCAAGCCCCAGCCTCTCAACGCATCTTCAAGCAGTTCGCCCGCGAAGTGAATGCAGTCCTCCCCAAGCTCGAAGCCACGCGCCCTCTCAGGTGGTCGGCGTGCGCCATCACGTTCAGCTCAGTAGATCAGCTCAAGTGTGCGGCCGCAGCCGGAGTCCTCCCGATGCTTTGTTCCCCAATCATAAGCAACGTGGTGGTCACCAGGACCCTCATCGATGGCGGGGCAGGGCTCAATGTCCTATCCGTGGAAACATTAAACAATCTCCAAGTGCCCTACAACCAGCTTCAGCCAACCAAGCCTTTCTCCGGAGTCACCGACGGCTCCCGGTCCCGATTGGGCAGGTCCGCCTCCCTGTCACCTTCGGGGCACGCGACAACTACCGCACCGAGCTCATCGACTTCGACGTCGCTCACATTCGCCTACCGTGCAACGCCATCCTTGGGTACGCAGCGCTGGCCAAGTTCATGGCCGTAACTCACCACGGCTACAACGTCCTCAAGATGCCAGGAAGTGGCGGAGTCATCACGGTGCCCTGTGAAGAGAAGGACGCGGTGTGTTCCCTGGAACGAGCCTTTCAGGCTGCATCACTGGAAGACCCGGATCGCGGAAGCAGGAGGCTTCCCGAGACCGCCCCCAAGAAGAAGAAGACATCGTTCGGCCCGGCCCCTCAGGGCCCGCGCCTGCCCAGGGGGAACCTCCTTCCATCGCATAGGAAAGCGCGCCCGGCGCCCTCCTCAGGCAGGGCTCGGGGGCTCTCCCCTGGAGGGCCACCGACCTGGCTAAGGTCACGAGGGAGGCGCTTGGGCACCACATGGAGGCGTGTTTCGAAGCACGTTTCCCTCAAGAAGGAGTAAGGCAAGGAGGGCCAGACCCTCAGGAGTTTGTCAGCAAGGCCATTCAGGAGCTACAGGAGTCAAGAGTCATGAAAGGCGGCCGCCGCCTACCAGCTGTGGCTCCCCATCCAGGCGAGGATGGTGGGCTGCGCATCTGCATTGACATACCAGGGCTCAATCGAGTCGCTTCTCTGGAGCGCCTCCGGCCCTCGCGAGTGGGGCGCTGCGAAGTTCCACCCCACAGCTACGTTTGCATGCCTTACGGCTTGCCAAACGTGGCTGCCATGTACCAGTGCCTCATAAGGGGCATCATGGGGGCTCAAGAGGCCAGGCGTTCCGCAGCCCTAGCGGAGATGGAGATGGTCCGCGAGGAGCCACCAGCGCCTCCGGAGCCTCCCGAGGCCCCTGGGCCTGGGGGCTCATGAGGATCGGCTTCCGCAGCCCACCGAGTCTGCTACGCCAACACTCCTTCGTCCTCAACATCATCAGGTGACATCTTTCAAGTTTCATTTCTAGCTGGGAGCGCCCTCCAGGGCTGCATTATTCCCAAGCCGTGTGGGTCCGTCCCTGCGGCATGTATCCCTTTTATTTCATGTTGTTAGCTTACCTTGTTGGGGGCGCCCCTCGGGCTGCATCATCCCCCAAGTCGCTCGGGCCAGACCCAGCGGCATGTATCCCTTTTGCGTTTATTTCCGGCTATGCGTTTGACCCACCATGCTTGATTATTTGATGCCTGTCCACGGCACCTCTTCTTCTCCATGCCGACCACTTGCACGTTAAAGGGGGGGGGGTACCTGAGCATCACGACTCAGGGCTCTTACTGGCTCTCCAGCCCTCACCCTCTGGCCTTGTCCACGACATCGCGACCTGGCATACCAGCGACGGCTGAGACCAGCTCGAGGGCCGGGACCCGAGGACGTAGAGTGCCGGCATCTAACCAAATTTGCAGGGACACATCACAAGATAAGGCCGAGTGCCAGGCGCAACCCGCCTAGAGGTAGGGCCCCGTGAGTCCCGCGCTGGCTCGCGGGTGCCCAGATACACCTCGCCAGGCCCTACCGTGCCAGCCACATGTCAGGGCGGGGCTGTACACGCCCCGGGGGCTCCTCCCGGAGGGGAGCCCCCTCCCACGTACCAGTGGAAGCACCATGCTCCGCGCTGGCTGACGACACTGCCGAGGAGCGGCTATGCCCGTACACATACGGAAGCGCTATGCTCCGCGCTGGTGATAAACAACTGAGGGCGGCCCCCGGGCCGCATCAACCTCAGGGAGCCCAGAGCTCAGTGTCTAGCCTCATCGTAACGCCTCCCCTCGGGAGTGCCACGCGAGGGGGCTGGGCACGGGGGCTGCGCCTGGGTCACGCCCAGACACACGCCACCCAGCCAGGCCCCCCCGGGCCTGGTTCGTCGCGCGTCTCTCCCCGAGCGGAGCCAAGGTACGAAGGCCGTTTGAGCGTCAAGGGGGACTCCTGAGCATCGCGACTCAGGAGCCTAACTGGTCACGTAGCCCCTCACTCCTTAGTTCCGAAAGGCTAACGGCGGTTGAGGTATGCGCGCGGCTGGGCTCTGCAGACGTAGAACGGTAGATCCACCCACATCACACCTCCCTACTTGTTGTTCATGCGCCAAGGGGGACTCCTGAGCATCGCGACTCAGGAGCCTAACTTGTCACGTAGCCCCTCACTCCTTGGTCCCGTCCTGGTTTCCGGTCAGGGCTAACGGCGGCTGAGGTATGCGCGGGGCCGGGCTCTGCCGGCGTAGAACATAAGCAAGTAGGAAGGAAAAGCGTAAATTTCAAGGAATTCAAAAGCAAATATTACAGTCCACACTGTTATCTCAATGCCAAACGCAAGTTTAAACGCCTCCCCAAGGCATGATACATGTGCAGGAATTAAAGGCAGGACAGGAGCCACAACGGAGTCACTTGTCGGCGGTGGAGCAGCGCGGAGTGGGTTCGCCTCATGGAGCAGCGGGGTCGGCAACGCCTTGCTTCGGCTTGGTGCTGAAGGCCCGGAACCTCCCCAGCAGAGCCTCCGCGCGACCCTTCACGGCCTCGGCAGCGGCAGCGGCACGCTCGCCGCTTACTGGCTCCAGCAGGCTGTCGAGGTCGACGCCGGGTTTGTGAAGGTAGATGTGGGTGAGGACCTGTGTCAGCGCTGCAGAAGACAGGACACGCGCCTCGGCCTCGGCCGTGGGGCCAAGGCCAAGGGCGACATCTTCAAGAGCACGAACCAGGAAGGGAAGCAGCTTGGCGGGGCCGTCCTCGGCGCCAGCCAGTGGGCTCTCCAGGAGCTGTCGTAAAGCGTCCTCAGCAAGGAGCGAGCCTTCGCCTCCATCTCCGCGAAGGCCACGCGGTCCTCGGCAAGAACCTGGGCCTTCTCGTCTAGCTCGACCTTCCTCGCCCCCAACTCCTGCTCTAGCGCGCCTAGGCGGTCACGGCGCCTCCTGAGCTTGACCTCCCTCTCCTTGACGGCCGCCTCGCGAGCCTTCACGCCTTCTTCCTGCTCTTGGCGAAGGCGGGCCTCTTTCGCGAGCTGGTCCGGCAGGCCTTGCAGCTCGTCCTCCAGCGCCTTGCAGCGACCACGGACGTCGACCACCTCCCCCAGGGCTGCGTCACAAGCAGCCTTTGCCTCAAGGATGGCCTGCCTCTCCTCATCGCAAGCCGTCGAGGCCTGGACCAGCGCCGCCCGAATCGAAGCGTCGGAGCGAATGCATCCTGAAGCCAGCTCCAAGCACCCGGCCACCAAGCGAGGGTCGGCGCCAAGAAGATCCTGCCGCAGCCGGTCCAGCTTAGCAGCAGCACGATCCAGAACAGCAGGAGGAGTCGGAGAGACAGCAGTCGGTGGAGTAGGAGGAGAAGGCGGCAGCGCGACCACAGCATCCTGAGGCGGAGCCTGCTGCGCCCCAACGGCTGTAGTGGCGGCAGCAGGCAAAGGCACCTCGGGAGTCACTTGGGCCATGGGGGCTGAGCTCGCCCCAGCCGGCTCAGCCAAGCCTCACGAGGACGACCGGGCAGGAGAAGCCCGTGCGTCGCGGTCACCTTCCTTCGCGGGCAGAGGCACTGCCACGGATGGAACCTCAGGAGCTCCCTTCGGCTTCTTTGCTGCGGGCGCCAGCCTATCCAAGAGATGTGGACGTCAAGCCTCAGTAGCAGAACAAGAAATAAAGACAAGAATCAAGCGCTTACGGGTCGTCGCCAGTAAGCTCAGGCAGCCTCCGGCCAAATTTGAAGCTTGAAAGCCAGCTGGAAGGGTCAACCTTGGGAAGCTCGGGAGCGAAAGGCGCGTCTGCGGTCCACCTCAGGGCCGGGGCAGACCCGCGGGAGATCAGCCCGGTCCTGTCCTTCTTCGGGATCGGGGGCAAGCTCCCGCCACCCTGCTCGTCATCATCCTTGTCGTCATCGCTCGGAGAGAGGCGGAGAGCGCGGGACCTGCGCCGGGGGAGGGGAGCCCTCGACTCTCAATCAGTCGCCTCGGAGTCAGGGCCTTTTTCCCGCTCCCCTCCTTCCTCCTCTTCGCTGGAGTCGTCGGAGGACACGTCCACCGATTCCCCGGGAGTTTCCATGGGCACGGGCCCGTCCCCGTTGAAGACGGGCATGGACTCCACTACCTGCTCCCAGTCGTCGCGGAGTAACAAGGGCGCAGGAGCGCCCTCCAACCTCGCCACATCGCCCCCGACCAGAGATTGGAGGACCGCAGCCAGATCTTCGTCGGCCAAGGCCGCGGGGCTCGGATGGGGCCTCCACATCGGAAGTGAGTACTGCCGAAGCGGAGCCAGCTGGTGCTCCAGGAATTCCCTTAGCAGGGACGCGCCGGTCAGCTTCGCCGCCGCCATGTTGGCCGGCCTCAGATCCGCGTCCATTTTCTCCAACACCAGCTTCGCGCGGGGGTCCGCGAGCTCCGCTCGACCCCAATCGCTGGAGCTCGTGGGTTGCTCCGTGGGCAAGATCAGCCGAGGGTGGATGCGCCCAGCATCTTCCAAGACCCACTTGCTCCTGAAGCCCTCAATCCTTTTCCCGGGGTTCGAAATGGCAATGGCGCCACCGTACGCGATGAAGCTCGCGCACGCGGAAGCAGGACCGCGAGAGGTCCGGAGGTAGAAGTAGTGGCGCAGCAAGGCCACTGAGGGATGCACCCCTACGTGAGCCTCGCAGTAATAGGCGAAGATTGCCAGGGGAAGGACGGAGTTGGGGTGGAGATGCAGAGCCTGTAGCTTATAATGGCGGAGGACAGAGAAGAAGAACTCGGAGAAGGGAGGCACCAGGCCAGCAGCAATGGCGCTTACAAAGAACGGATAGAAGGTGCTCCCTTGTCCCTCAGGGGTGGCGGAGCCGGCCTTGAACACCTTCGCCCCGTCGATGCCCTACGCCGCCGCCATCCAGCGCAACCGGGCGAGGCTCGCCTCCGACACGTTCGGCAAGTCCAGGGCAGACGAGTACCAAGCTCTGGTCGGGGACTGACGAGGCGCCATGGCTTCCTAGGTCACGCGGTCGGAGTAGATCTGGAAATTTTGGAGGAAGGAAGGAGAGGCGCAAGGAAGGGGATCTGAGCAGCAACCGGAGAAAGCAAAAAAAGCAAAGCCTAGGCAGATGCCGCTCCCTTATCAACTCGCGCGGTTGCTGAGGCGCCCACGTCCAGTCAACCGCCACGCGGGGCCCAAGGCCGCAGGCAGTTAGGGCCCGCGGCGCTTCGCTCTTGCCCTTTCGCCTCCCTGCACGGCCAAGTCTGGGCGCGCCTTGGGCCCGGGGGCTACTGTCGGTGTTCTGGGAACGGGGGTCCCCAGACTTGCCTGCCTGCGGCCTGTGGCGTGGCTCAAAAGGGGGCCCAGCGCGGCCCATCTTCATCAACATAGACCCAAGACCCTCGCGAGGGGCCAAGCCTCACGGGGCGGACGACACGGAGCTTCCTCAGGCACGGCCTCATCAGGCTGGCTCGCGAGGAGGCGGAGAGATCAAGGCGGGGTACCTCACGAGGTGCCCGTGACGCAAGCCATGACGACCAAAGGCGCCAGGCGGGCGCCAGCCGTGTAGTGTCCTCCTTTCCTCTTTGGTGCAAAGGGAGCAAGCGCATGCGAGAGCATCAAGCAAAGGCACCTGTTTCGATGCAACGAGACCAAGACCAGTCCAACGGCAGGGAAGAAGTCATTGTGGAGCCCAAGCCAGCATCACCACCAGAGCCTTTGGCAGGCGAGGACCAACTTTAGTCGGGATAAGTGTACCAGATGTTCCCCTTCAAAATGGCCAATTGTTGGCGCCCTTCCCGCTCAATATTTGGGAAGAGGCCCAGGGCCTTTGCCTATAAATAGGAATAGCCACCCCCAGGGTAGGGGGGCAATCAAGAAGGGAGAATCTAGAAGCCAAGAGAGAAACTAGCTAGGATCGGATCGAGTAGCATCACACACACACACAGAGAGAGAGAAGGGCGACTGAACTCCTCCTAGCAGTTCACCCCCCCCCCCAGCCAAGAACAGACCCTCGCGAGGCTGTTCTTCCTTGTATTGCTCATCATCATCAGCCCAAGAGGCAATCCACCACACCACACACTGGAGTAGGGTATTACACCACAACGGTGGCCCGAACCAGTATAAACCCTGTGTCTCTTGTGCTGTTCTTTCCATAGCTTAGATCTTAGCGAAGCGGAGGGGTGCAGGTAGGTAGAAGGCAAAATCTCCACGTGCACCCTAGTGTTCAAACCTCAAGGGTCTGTCGGAACCCGAAATCCAACAACATTTGCCCCGGAGGTTGATCCGGTCGGCCTGATTGATGATGAAGCTGAATTTGTCACCATGAACGGCTATGACTGGTCAAAACCCAACTTCCAGCAGATTCAAGATGTTGAGCCGGTGAGGGAAGGGCAATGATCATCTTCATGGGCTTTAGAAAGCCTTGTAATAGCTTTAGCTGTTAAAAACACGGCATGTCTGCTTATGCCATCGCGCATGAAACACTTCTATGTGAATCTGTGCTTCCGGGTGCCTCATTTAATGCTTGTCTCTGCAATGTTTAAACTCTGTTCATGTGAACACAAGGAAAAAGCTTGGCAAGGCGGTTTAAAACCAACTGGGCTTAAACACCTCAAAAAACAGAGACAAATATAAATAAAGGATAAGGTTTAATACCAACTCTGAAGTTAACACAGCCGATAAGCGTGTGTAAGTAAAAACCATACCTTGTCCATGGTGATCCTTAGATCGCCGGTTTAAATAACCCGGGTGATGAATTTGAGAATTTCAATATAAAAGTTAAGACTTCTTGAACAGTCAATAATTATCATATCTCAGTAGCTCATACCTTCGGATCCTTAGACCACCGGCCTGGATAACCCGGGCGGCTGTGTTGTCCAATAATTGAGCCGGCGAAGAGAAACAGGCCATCTCATTTGTAATATTGAAACAACAAAAACTCAAAGGCAAGCAACAGATGACAAACATAATTTTAACTCTGTATTTAAAATATTGGGGGTTTCTGATTCGAATACGATCAGTAAACCGGACCAAAGGGGTTAAGCTATGGTTCGAATACGACCATATAGCCCCCAGTGGCTTTGGCGTTGCGTCGATCAAGAGGGTACCGACAGCTATGTTCTCTTTGGTTCAAATACGACCTATGTTTGAATAGGAAGCCCCCAAATGACCTTGAGATGTTTTTAACGACCCTGATTCGAATACGATCCAAGTCGGCTCAAAAGGGGTTAAGCTATGATTCGAATACGATCAAGAAACCCCCAAGTGAGTTTGGCCTTGAGCTGATCAAAAGGGTTACGACAGCTATGTTCTCTTTGGTTTGAATACGACCTATGTTTGAACAGGAAGCCCCCAAGTGACCTTGATATTTACAGCTAGATTCGAATACGATCATAAGCCGGACTAAAAAAGGTTAAACTTGATTCAAATGTGATCAGCTCCTTAATAGTCATTTATGAAAAAGTAATAAAGATGCATAATCTTTGAAAAGAAAATAGACCGATGGTATTACTTTATTGCTTATCATCGTATATACAGGATGAACATATGTACAGGATGAGAGCCGATGGCTCAGGTATAGTATGGCTGAAGTTGAGCAATGTTCCACGGCCGGCGGGTCTCCTCTTCCGACTTACGTGAGTCTGCATGCTCTCGAACGTCAATGAGGTAGTAAGACCCGTTGTTTAAATTTTTACTGACCACAAAGGGTCCTTCCCAAGGTGGGGATAACTTGTGTGCATCTGAAAGATCTTGGATGAGCCGGAGCACCAAGTCACCTTCTTGAAAAGTCCTGGACTTAACCCGGCGGCGTGTGATAATGACGCAGGTCCTGTTGATAGATTGCTGACCGTGATGCTGCTAAGTCTCTTTCTTCATCCAATAAGTCAAGCGCATCCTGTCTGGCTTTTTCATTGTTAGCTTCAACATAAGCCGCCGTGCGGGGCGAGTCATGACGGATGTCACTGGGCAATACTGCTTCTGCTCCATAAACCATGAAGAAGGGTGTGTAACCTGTAGACTTGTTGGGTGTAGTATTGATGCCCGATAACACTGAAGGCAACTCCTCTACCCAACAACCCGGCGTTTGCCGTAAAGGAACCATAAGCCGGGGTTTGAGCCCTTTCAGAATTTCCTGATTGGCTCTCTCATATTGACCATTGGATTGAGGATGAGCTACAGAAGAAACATCAAGCCGGATGTGCTCTTGCTGACAAAACTCTTCCATAGCCCCTTGGGATAGATTGGTGCCATTGTCTGTGATAATACTGTGTGGAAAACCGAAACAGAAGATTATTTTCTTCACGAACTGAACCGCCGTGGCTGCATCACACTTACTCACAGGCTCTGCCTCAACCCATTTAGTGAACTTATCAACAGCCACCAGGAGATGTGTCTTCTTGTCCTTAGACCTTTTGAAAGGTCCCACCATGTCAAGCCCCCAGACTGCAAATGGCCAAGTGATTGGAATCATCCGGAGCTCTTGAGCCGGTACATGCGCTCGCCATGCAAATTTCTGACATCCATCACATCTACCGACCAGATCTTCTGCATCAGCATGAGCCGTCAACCAGTAAAACCCGTGACGAAACGCCTTGGCCACTAAAGATTCTGACCCGGCGTGATGACCACAATCGCCTTCATGGATCTCACAAAGGATTTCTTGACCTTCTTCGGGAGAAACACACCGTTGAAACGCTCCTGAAACACTACGATGAAATAACTCTCCATCCGAAATCGTCATGGACTTAGACCGCCGGGTTATCTGTCGAGCCAGAGTCTCATATGCTGGCAATTCTCCCCGGCTCATGTAAGCCAAGAACGGCACCGTCCAATCTGGGATGACATGAAGAGCCGCCACCAAATGCGCCTCCGGGTCAGGAACAACTAAATCTTCTTCTGTGGGCAACTTGACAGAGGGGTTATGCAAAACATCTAAAAAGGTGTTGGGTGGTACTGGCTTACGTTGAGACCCTAGCCGGCTCAAAGCATCAGCTGCTTCGTTCTTTTGACGGTCAATGTGTTCCACCTGATATCCTTTAAAATACCCTGCAACAGCATCGACCTCTCGGTGATAAGCCGCCATGAGAGGGTCTTTGGAATCCCACTTGCCAGCACCTGCTGAGCCACTAAATCTGAATCACCAAGACATCTGACCCAGCTCAAGCTCATCTCCTTTGCCACTCGAAGACCATGGAGCAATGCTTCATACTCTGTTGCGTTGTTAGTGCATGGAAACATCAATCGTAACACATAACAAAATTTATCACCTCGTGGGGAAGTTAAAACAACTCCAGCCCCCGAGCCCTCCAATTTCCTGGACCCATGAAAATGAATAGTCCAATACGTGTTGTCCGGCTTTTATTCTGGCATCTGCATCTCTGTCCAGTCATTGATGACGTCAACCAGGGCTTGAGACTTAATCGCAGTGCGTGGAACATACTTCAACCAATGAGACCCAAGCTCAATTGCCCACTTGGCAACTCGCCCTGTAGCTTGTCTATTTTGAATAATGTCTCCCAAAGGAGCAGAGCTAACCACAGTGATTGGATGTCCCTGAAAGTAATGCTTAAGCTTCCGGCTTGCCATGAACACCCCATAAACAAGCTTCTGCCAATGTGGATGTCATTCCTTAGACTCAATTAGCACTTCACTGACATAATAAATCGGCCGCTGAACTAGATGCTCCTTGCCAGCCTCCTTGCGCTCTACCACAATAGCCACACTAACGGCCCGTGAGTTGGCAGCTATGTATAACAATAGCGGCTCTTTCTCAATTGGAGCAGCTAGGACCGGTGGCTCAGCCAATTGCGCCTTCAGATCCTTAAAAGCGGCGTTCACAGCATCGCTCCAAACAAACACATCTGTTTTCTTCATCAACTGATATAGAGGCATAGCCTTTTCCCCTAACCGGCTTATGAACCGGCTCAAAGAAGCCACACGACCCGCCAGTCATTGAACATCATTGACGCAGGTTGGTTTAGCCAGGGATGTAATCGCCTTGATCTTCTCCGGGTTAGCTTCAATACCTCGGTTGGACACCAGAAAACCCAAAAGTTTGCCGGCTGGCACTCCAAAAACACACTTGGCCGGGTTAAGCATCATCTTGTAAACCCGAAGATTATCAAAGGTCTCTTTCAAGTCTGTGGCCAAGGTTTCCTCTTCCCTGGACTTTACTACTATATCATCCACATAGGCATGAACATTGCGCCCAATTTGATCATGAAGACAATTCTGCACACACCGTTGGTAAGTCGCCTGAGCACTCTTGAGCCCAAAAGGCATAGACACATAGCAGAAAGCCCCAAAAGGAGTTATAAATGCCGTCTTCTCTTGATCCTTGACTGCCATCTTAATCTGATGATACCCGGAGTAAGCATCTAAGAAACTCAACCGTGCGCAACCCGCCGTAGCATCAATGATCTGATCAATACGGGGAAGAGCAAAAGGATCAGCCGGACAGGCCTTGTTTAAATCTGTGTAATCCACACACATATGCCAGGTGTCATTCTTTTTGAGCACGAGCACCGGGTTAGCTAACCATTCTAGGTGAAAGACCTCCACAAGGAAACCGGCTGCCAAGAGCCGGGCCACCTCTTCTCCAATGGCCTTGTGCCTTTCTTCATTGAACCGCCGAAGAAACTGTCTGACAGGTTTGAACTTTGGATCAATATTAAGAGTGTGCTCAGCGAGTTCCCTCGGGACACCTGGCATGTCTGAAGGTTTCCATGCAAAGATGTCCCGATTCTCACGGATGAACTCGATGAGCGCACTTTCCTATTTCGGATCCAAGTTTGCGCTGATGATGAACTGTTTGGATGAATCGCCAGGCACAAAGTCAACCATCTTAGTGTCATCAGCTGATGTGAACTTCAACTCCGGATCGTGCTCTGTGGTTGGTTTCTTTAATGACGTCATGTCCGCCGGGTCAACATGATCTTTATAGAATTTCAACTCCTCTGTAGCACAAACAGATTCAGCATACGCAGCATCCCCTTCTTCACATTCCAAGGCTATCTTCCGGCTCCCATGGACTGTAATGGTGCCCTTGTGACCCGGCATCTTGAGCTGCAAATATACGTAACACGGCCGAGCCATGAACTTGGCATAAGCCGGCCGCCCAAACAGAGCATGATATGGGATCTTAATTTTAACCACCTCAAAGGTTAATTTTTCTGCTCTAGAGTCATACTCATCTCCAAAAGCTACTTCCAGCTCGTTCTTACCAACTGGATATGCCGACTTACCAGGCACCACACCATGAAAAACAGTGTTGGATTGTGTAAGATTTTTATCCGTCAATCCCATCCGGCGAAACGTCTCATAGTAAAGGATGTTGATGTTGCTGCCTCCATCCATGAGTACCTTTGTAAATTTGTATCCACCAACCTGAGGTGCCACTACTAACGCCAAGTGACCCGGATTATCAACCCGGGGCGGGTGATCCTCTCTACTCCATACAATGGGCTGCTCTGACCAACGTAAGTAACGTGGAATTGCCGGCTCAATAGCATTAACGGCCCTCTTGTGGAGCTTCTGGTCTCTTTTACATAAACTGGCAGTAAAGACATGATACTGTCCGCTACTCAACTGCTTCAGATTGCTCTGATAGCCGGATTGCTGCTACTGTTGATTCCCTTAGCCGTGTTGCTGATTATATCCCCCCTGGTGATCAGGATGACCATGAAAACCTCCTCCGCTTGAACCGGTGCCCGGGCCCTGAAAGCCGCCTGAGCCGCCACCGGACCGTGACCCCCATCAAACACGTTTGAATTTTTAAATGCCCTCATGATTGTACAATCCTTCCACAAGTGGGTAGCTGGCTTCTCCCTGGTGCCGTGTCTGGGACAAGGTTCATTCAACAGCTGCTCAAGGGTGGGGCCTGACCCGCCCGATCAAGGGGGATGTCTGCCCTTGCGCCGCTGATTACCACCATGTGCATTAGTATTAGCAACAAACTCATCAGCCTTACGGTTATTACCTCCTTGATTTGCTGGGTTATGCTGGTGACCCTTGCCATTGCCGTTCTTCTTTCCCTTTGTTGCCTTTTCTTCATCAGACGCCGGGTCTTTAGTGGTATCAGAATCAGCATACTTGACAAGAGCCGCCATCAACGTTCCCATGTCATTACAGTCTCGTTTAAGCCGCCCCAACTTTTGTTTCAGAGGCTCAAAACGGCAATTCTTCTCCAACATCAAAACTGCTGAGCCGGCGTCCATTTTGTCAGACGAATGTATTATCTCCTTGACACGGCGCACCCAATGAGTTGTAGATTCTCCATCCTCTTTCTTGCAATTGGTCAGGTCCACAATTGACATTGGCTGTTTACACGTGTCCTTAAAGTTCTGGATGAACTGTACCTTTAACTCTGCCCATGAGCCAATGGAATTGGGTGGCAATCCTTTCAGCCAGGTCCGAGCCGTTCCATCCAACATCATGGTAAAGTACTTGGCCATTGCAGCATCACTAACTTCCAACAGCTCCATAGCCATCTCATAACTCTCAATCCAAGCCCCCGGCTATAAGTCAGCCGTGTAGTTAGGTACCTTACGAGGTCCCTTGAAATCCTTGGGAAACCATTCGTTGCTTATGGCTGGGACCAGGCAAGGTACACCTCCGGTTCTTGTAACCACTCCTGCCTCAACCGAGGTTGCTGGATAAGCCGGAAAGGTTTGGTGAGCTGTCTGCTCTGCTGCTATCTGAGCCGCCCGCTCCGCCTCTTGACGAATCCTCTCCTGATCCGCCAAGTTAAAGGCTCCAGCTCGCACCAGCTCATGCCTATATGGCCGGTTGTGGCGTTGAGCATTACTCGACATCTCTGCAGACTCCATATGCCTACTGTAACTCGGGCTCTGGCTTGGATGAGGAGTTGAATGAATCCTGTCTTGACTGTAGGAGTATGCGTCCTGCTGGGCCAAAGCTGTTTGAAGCAGTTCTCTTACCCTCCGGGTCTCAATTGTTGCTGGCGAGTCGCCTTCCATTGGGAGAGCCGCCAAACAAGCCGATGCTGCAATGAGGTTCTCCATGGGGTTGGAGAAGTGACCCGGGGGTGTTGATATATAACGAGGAGGAGCTGTATTCATGCGCGGCGGCTCCATGGTGCATGGCTGAACTGGTGCTCCGGGCGTCTCGACCCAGTTTACCTCCGGCGGGTTGCTCCCTCCAGCTCCGGGTGTATGGAACAGATTCCTCGGATCCAGTGTTAGAGGCAGACGCGACTGAGTTTTCTGACGCCTCCTCCTCATGACTTCGTTTGACGCATTAAGATCCACGGAGAGCCGGAAGGTTTCTGCTTGAAGCTGCTGAGCACGAGCATCCAAAGCTGCTCGTTCTGCTGCCATCCGGGTTTCCTCCGCAGCCAAATTTTCCTTAGCCTGCACCATCTCCTCCCGCACACGTGCCACTTCCGCGTCATGCTGGGCTTTATCCGCCGGCTCTACCGCAGCGGTTAACAGAGTCGTCAGTTTATCCATGAGGTCCATGAGAACTTGAGCCGGGGGGCGCGCGAGGTCTCCTGACCTGGCAGCTGCCGACCCGGTGGCGGCCGCTGTCGCTGCGGTGGAGTTCTGTCTGGGCTGCGTCCCTGCCATGAAGACTCCGGCCCAATTTGGCGGCTCAAGGGGGTCCGGAATACTGCTGCCATCGAAACAGCCCCCGAGCATGCCGTCTTGCAGTTGGTACAATGAGTCCGTCTCAGCCGTTGAAGATGCAGTATCAGAGCAGATGGCCGTCTCCCCACCTTCCATCGATCCTTCGGAGTAATCACCGCCATGGACGCAGCCTACGAAGGCATGCTTCACGACAGATTGAACACGGGCGGACCCGACACGCTGAGCCGTTTTGATGAGGTCGGTGTAGACATCCGGCCCAGGGCCTGACTCGCCGATCCGGTCGATGAAGACGTGGATTCCGCCGAAGGGGACCCGGTACCCGTACTCGATTAAGCCGGCCTCGAGGCCCTAGCCTTCGTTGTCGATGTAGATCTTGTCGTGACGACTCTTGGTCATCCGGCCCACAGTGTATCCCTTGAGCCCTTCGAAGTTGCCCTTCAAGAACTCAAATCCACCGTGTGCTGGCCCCACGGTGGGTGCCAACTTTCATGGAATTGTCACGGCAGATGTCCTAGAGCAAGGACTTAGTCGTAGGGCCATCGCACTAGGAAGCTTAAAGGGCTTAATCGGGACAAAGGACACGAGAGAGTTTTATACTAGTTCGACCCCTCACAATGAAGGTAAAAGCCTACGTCTAGTTGGGTTTGGTATTGCTGGGGTTTTGATCACCAAGAGGCTTAACTCGTCGGCTTGTTATCGACTTGTTGTTTCTTGCCCTAAACCGCCACCGGGTTGTCCCCTTATATACACGGGTTGACGTCTGGTGGCTTACAGAGTCCCGGCCGGCTCATAATCGTTTCCGGCTCGGTGACTTCCTCTACATGCCTTTCTTTACAAGTCTTTCCGTTCCTATAGTGGTTTACAATAACGGGCTTTTAAGCCAGCCCGAGGCCTTTGGGATTTCTACATGTACTAATAAACTATCATCTTGACTGTATATTGGGCTTCTTATGTAACCCGCCATTAAGGCTGACCCGGCCCCTCCTGGGCGGGTCTCAGCTGATAATAATATCCCCAACAGAACTCCTTATGTATATCTGGCAGTGTTAACACTGGGGCTGTAGTCAAACATTTCTTCAACTCCTGGAAACCTGCCTCGCAATCTTCTGTCCATTTAAACTTAGTGTCCTTCTTCAATAGTTCAGTCATTGGCTTCACAATCTTGGAAAAGTTCTCAATGAATCTCCGGTAGTATCCTGCGAGTCCAAGGAAACTGCGGATCTCGCAAACTGAAGTGGGTGCCAACCATTCAGTGACTGACTGAATCTTGCTGGGGTCTACTACTATTCCTTCCCCTGATACAACATGTCCAAGGAATCCTACTTCCTTCAACCAAAATTCGCATTTGCTAAACTTAGCATACAACTGGTGTTCCCTGAGTTTCTCGAGAACTAACCGCAAATGCTCCTTGTGCTCCTTTTCATTCTTCGAGTATACCATAATATCATCAATGAACACCACGACAAACTTGTCCAAATATTCCATGAACAC
Source organism: Triticum urartu (assembly GCF_056163025.1). Classification (NCBI taxonomy): domain Eukaryota; kingdom Viridiplantae; phylum Streptophyta; class Magnoliopsida; order Poales; family Poaceae; genus Triticum; species Triticum urartu. The sequence goes on along the minus strand of NC_141875.1, from coordinate 104,242,342 downwards.
CTTGTTCATCATGCTCATGAAATAGGCAGGGGCGTTAGTCAGTCCAAACGACATGACCGTATATTTGTATAATCCATACCGCGTGGTGAACGCTGTCTTTGGTATATCGTTCTCTCAAATCTTCAACTGATGGTATCCCGCTCGCAAATCGATCTTCGAAAACACTTTGGCTCCTTGCAACTGATCAAACAGATCATTGATCATCGGCAGTGGGTACTTGTTCTTAATTGTCACCTCATTCAAGGCTCGATAATCAACAACCATCCTTAGGGATTTATCCTTCTTCTCAACCAAAAGCACTGGGCTCCCCAAGGTGATGAACTTCTTCAAATGTAACGTTTCTCCAATAACTCCTTGATCTGTTTCTTAATTTCCTCCAGATCATTTGCGGGCATCCGATAGGGTCTCTTGGATATTGGCCCTGTACCTGGCAATAGCTCTATAAAAAACTCAATGTCTCTATCCGGTGGCATGCCTGGTAACTCCTCTGGAAAAACATCCGAGTAATCCTGCACTACAGGCACTTCCTCCTGAACAACTCCCGTGAGGGCATTCACTTGGTTCCTCCTAGGCACATGCCTAGATACATACTTAATCCTTTTTCCCTCCGGGGTGGTGAGATAGATCGACTTACTAGCACAATCAATACTTCCTCCATACTTTGACATCCAGTCCATACCTAATATCACATCCAATCCTTGTGACTCCAAGATAATTAGGTCGGACGGAAAAACATGTGTGCCAATGGTTAGGGGTATCTGGTCGCACCATCGGCTAGCCATGTACTCTGCTCCGGGTGAACTCACTAGGAGAGGGGTCCTAAGGGTTTGGGTTGGTTGTTTAAACTTATCCAAGAATCCCCTTGATATGTATGAATGTGATGCACCAGTATCGGAAAGAACAAGAGCGGTAAAGGACTTAACCAAAAACTTACCTATTACCGCATCCGACTGCTCTTCAACCTCCTCCACGTTAACGTGGTTAACTTGTCCTTTGTTGAATGGATTAGGCTTCTTCCCAGCGCTCCCATTTCCGTTTCCATTTCTTCCTTCAGGGCAATCATTGGCATTGTGCCCTGTCTTCCCGCACTTAAAGCAAGTAACTTGACTTAGGTCTCTTTTGGCGGGTGTGGCTGGGTTGGAGCGGTTCTGATTGTTGTTAGCTCCGTTCCCATTTCCATTCTTAGCACCATTGTGATTATGCGATCCTCCTTTAGTGTGGTTGTGACCTCCATGGTTATGAACAAGTCCTCCCGAGTTAGGGGTAGGCGAGGCTTCTGCTGAGCTCCCGAGTTATACTTCCCTTGTCCGTACTTCCTCTTACGGCTCTCAATCTGCTGCTGCTTCCCTTCAATCATAAGAGCCTTATGTACCAACTACTGGTAGTTATTGAAGGTTGCTACCATCAACTGCATGCTCATCTCATCATTTAACCCTTCCATAAACTTCTCCCGCTTCGCGGCATCTGTGGCCACATCATCATGGGCATAGCGAGATAACTTGCTAAACTCATCCACGTACTGAGCCACAGTACGGTTCCCCTAGCGTAAGTTGCAGAACTCCCGCTTCTTCATCTGCATGGCTCCAGTTGAGACATGGGCTGTGCGGAAAGCTTGCTGAAACTGGTCCCAAGTGACATTGGCTACAGGAAAAGTACCCGTGTAATTCTCCCACCATGAGGCTGCTGGTCCATCCAACTAATGTGCGGCAAAACGCACCTTCTCAGCATCTGTGCAACCTGCGGTGGTCAACTCCCTTCCAATACGGCGTAGCCAATCATCAGCAACTATAGGCTCGGTGCTACTGGAAAAGACCGGCGACTGTAACCTTGGAAAATGGGCTAGGTTGTCCACTGGCGGCGGGTTGTTGTTGTTGCCCTGGTTCTGAACTAGCAATTGCATCAACGTATTCTGTTGCTGGATCAACTGAGTGAGCTCCGGTGGGAAAGCAAATCCGGGGTCACGTCTCGGAGGCATCTGATGGGTTTAGATGGAATATATTAGAATAGAATGAGGTCTAAGGAGAAAGCACTACCCATATGCACATGAGACAAACACAATCATTTCACTGAATCAATCAAGCAAGGACATACAAGCGGTCTAAAACTATCGCAAAAGTGCTCTACTACTAATTACATGGGGGGTATACTAATGATATATGGTGGTCATCTAGAAATTTTGATCGGTGGAAGACTCCATGATGTCTGCTCTAGTTCGTCTTCAAAGTCATCATCACTAGGATCGGAATCAGTGTCGTCGATGATGATGTAGTTGTCCGGGCAAGTGGAATCGTCGTCTTCTTCTACTGGTGTGGGGTCTCCCATGAATACTCCGGTCTTCTTAACTAGGTCGTCATTCTTCTCCAGTAGTGTCTTGATTTCCTCCTCATATCCATCACGTTTAAACTTGAGTTCTTCCTCCAGCTCGATGGTCCTAGTCTTTGCCTTCTTCAAGTCCATCATGTTCGCGCACATCAGGTTCTCCTGACGTCGAATGTGCTGGTTTAACTCATGGATGAAAGCTGCAATGGATCTATCCTTCCTGGTGCTGATTACTTCCCATTGCTCGTCTCGGTGCCCACATATTTGGTAGATAGTGTCCTTGAGTTCCCTGTTGCAGACTTCTCCAATGCGTCCCATGGTAATGTGGGCTACCATGCTCTTTCCAAAACTCCAGGTTGGTGCGTCGAAGGAAAATTCTATGGGTTTGGAAGTTGGAGAGAACGTCCTTCCTGGAACTTGTACTTGAATCATCCAACGCTCCTCTTCTGGTAGGGTGGCGTTGTACGTCCCGGTGAAGCTTGGTATTCCAATGTTCAAGTACCTAGTGATTTCCTTCAAGTGACGTCCAAAAGGTGTGTCTTCATCCGGTTGTGCAAACTTGTTCTTCATCTCCATCATCCTAAAGAGTAGAAAATGGAGAGGAGTCAGAAATGAGTAGAGAAGAGTGACCTATGGTTTATCTTAGTGGTCGTGTCCTACACTCAACGTGTGCTCTGATACCATCTTGTAGCGACCCGACCTCAGATGGTCAAGTCTCTGTGCTTCAGTGTCATCCCTGGATCAGTAATGCTGACACACACAATACTCGAGGATTTATAGCAGAGTAGCAATCACACACTTATTACATCGAATGTCTCCAAAGAGAACTTATTACAATAATATGGCTTAAGGCCATCTAATGTGATAACAGCGGAAGGCTTGGAAGATAAAGTGAGTCCATCAACTCCAACGGCATAGCCGAGCTGCACACAGAAGTTTCTAGCATGAATCATCTCAGTTCCCTTTGAGCCTGGGTGGCGGTCCATAAGAAGATCACACGGGTACCCCTGGGTTTCCAAAAAAAAACCCAGACAACACTGGGTTCCCCAGGTGCCTCAATCCACCCAGATGTTTATTTAAGTTTCCACCTTAAGTTGAACCATTAATTAACAATCTCTCATCTGTCATGGATTTCACTCAAACCCAAACCATGTCTACGAGCATATCATAGCATAGTAATATAAGCAACGTGTAGAAGTAACTCCCAAGGGTTTGACAGTAACAGGGCAATAGGTTCTACCTCAATAACTACTTCCCAACCCACAAGTTAATGACATCCTAATCATGCAATGTTTGAGGATTGGAACTAATGCATAAAAACTGGGTACGAAAAGAGTATGATCAATGTGTTACTTGCCTTGCAGACGATCCGCGAATCCTAGAGACTCGTAGTAACACGCTTCGCACTCCAGGTGTTCTATCGCAAACAAACAATAACATACATAAGCAACAAGCAAAGATGCACAAGCAAAACTCAAATAAAAGAGGTTGACCAGAAAGTTGAACTTAAGAACTCCGGTTAGCAAAAATAATCAAATCAAACGGAGCAACGAAACTCAAACGGCGAAAGAAACAAGATCCGTTTACTAATATGGACCTAGGTCAAATTTTACAGTAGCAAAAAATTGTGCAAGTTGGTTAAACAGAAAGAGGGTCTCGAGACGAAGATCTAGGCGCTTGAATCGCCTGATTCCGACTAACGAGCGAAAAGATAAACAGAAACTAAGATCGGATCAGAAATCGCGATCGAAAATAATCACGGATTAATCCGATAAAAAGAAACTGACGAACAGACTAATGATCGAGCGTTCATTAACTATAACTAACGGGCGAAAACCGTTCGTTAAAACGAACGTACGGACGAACGTCCGCTAAATAGAAGAACCGAGAAAAACTGGCGAACTGATCTAAAAAAATGAACTAGGGTTTCTAAAAAAACCGAACGGTTTTTTAGAAAAAGGGCGGCTCGGGATCCGGCACGGTACCTCCGGCGAGGGGCTGCGGTGACGGTGGTGGTGTGGTGGTGGGGGCCGGAGTGGCGCGTATATAAAGGAGGGGGTGCGACTTGGGGGAGGGGGCAAGGCGCGGCGGAGGAGTCCGGCTCGGACTCTTGTCCAAGTCGGCGGCGGCGACTTGGGCCGGCGGCCCGGCTGGGTTCGGCCCACTCGGCGCGGGGATTTTTTTAAAAAATTTCGCCGACAGAAATAAAATCCTAGAAAATAAAATAAAAATCTAAAAATGCCAAAATGAATTTTCACCGTCTAAATAAAATATTTAGAACGAGATGAACATTTTCCTGGCCCTAAAATGCAATTTTGAAAATGTGCAATTTTTTTTCTAATGCAATAAAATCCAAATAAACTCAAATAAAATCAAATAAATGATTTTAATATTTTTTCCTCCAATATTTCAATTATTTTGGAGAAGTCATATTATCTCCTCTCTTATATTTTAATGAGAAATATTTTTCGGAGAGAAAAATAATAAAAATCAAAATCCTCGTTTCATTATTTGATAAAAATCAAATATGAAAACGGGAAATCCCCAACTCTCTCCGAGGGTCCGTGAGTTGCTTAGGATTTCAAGGATTGTAGAACGGAAATGCAATAAAATATGATATGCATGGATGACCTATGTATAACATTCCAAATTGAAAATTTGAGATGTTACAAATATGTCTTGTAGATCAAATGGCCCATGCTAATGTTGCCCTCAATGTTGGGGAACGTAGTAATTTCAAAAAAATTCCTACGCACACGCAAGATCATGGTGATGCATAGCAATGAGAGGGGAGAGTGTTGTCTACGTACCCTCATAGACCATAAGCGGAAACGTTATGAGAACCGGTTGATGTAGTCGTACGTCTTCATGATCCGACCGATCCAAGTACTGAACGGACGGCACCTCCAAGTTCAGCACACATTCAGCTCGGTGATGTCCCACGAACTCTGATCCAGCAGAGCTTCGATGGAGAGTTCCGTCAGCACGACGGCGTGATGACGGTGATGATGATGCTACCGACACAGGGCTTCGCCTAAGCACCGCTACGATATGACCGAGGTGGATTATGGTGGAGGGGTGGCACGGCACACGGTAAAAGATCAACTGATCAACTTGTGTGTCTATGGGGTTCCCCTGGCCACGTATATAAAGGAGGGAGGAGGAGGAGGCCGGCCCTAGAGGGGGCGTGCCAAGTGTGGGGAGTCCTACTAGGACTCCCAAGTCCTAGTAGGATTCCCCTTTTCCTTTCCGAAGTAGGAGAGAAGAAAGAAGGAAAGAGAGAGGGAGTAGGAAAGGGCAAGGGGGGCGCCGCCCCCTTTCCCCTAGTCTAATTCGGACCCATGGGGGGCGCGCGCCTCCTTCCTTTTGGCCCGCCTCCTCTATTCCCGTATGGCCCAATAAGGCCCAATACTTCTCCCGGTGAATTCCCGTAACTCTCTGGTACTCTGAAAAATACCCGAATCACTCGGAACCTTTCCGATGTCCGAATATAGCCTTCCAATATATCAATCTTTACGTCTCGACCATTTCGAGACTCCTCGTCATGTCCCCGATCTCATCCGGGACTCCAAACAAACTTCGGCAATCAAATCACATAACTCATAATACAAATCGTCATAGAACGTTAGCGTGCGGACCCTATGGGTTCGAGAACTATGTAGACATGACTGAGACTCATCTCCGGTCAATAACCAATAGCGGAACCTAGATGCTCATATTGGTTCCTACATGTTCTATGAAGATCTTTATCGGTCAAACCACATAACAACATACGTTGTTCCCTTTGTCATGGTATGTTACTTGCTCGAGATTCGATCATTGCTATATCAATACCTAGTTCAATCTCGTTACCGGCAAGTCTCTTTACTTGTTCCGTAATACATCATCCCGCAACTAACTAATTAGTTGCATTGCTTGCAAGGCTTATAGTGATGTGCATTACCGAGAGGGCCCAAAGATACCTCTCCGACAATCGGAGTGACAAATCCTAATCTTGATCTATGCCAACTCAACAAGTACCATTGGAGACACCTGTAGAGCACCTTTATAATCACCCAGTTACATTGTGACATTTGGCAGCACACAAAGTGTTCCTCTGGTACTCGGGAGTTGCATAATCTCATAGTAATAGTAACATGTATAAGTCATGAAGAAAGCAATAGCAACAAACTAAACGATTATCATGCTAAGCTAACAGATGGGTCAAGTCAATCACATCATTCTCTAATGATTTGATCCCGCTTATCAGATGACAACTCTTTGTCCATGGCTAGGAAACTTAACCATCTTTGATTAACGAGCTAGTCAAGTAGAGGCATACTAGTGACACTCTGTTTGTCTATGTATTCACACATGTACTAAGTCTCCAGTTAATACAATTCTAGCCTGAATAATAAACATTTATCATGATATAAGGAAATATGAATAACCACTTTATTATTGCCTCTAGGGCACATTTTCTTCAGTCTCCCACTTGCACTAGAGTCAATAATCAAGTTCACATCGTCATGTGATTTAACACCAATAGTTCACATCTTTATGTGATTAGTTCACATCTCCATGTGACTAACACCCAAAGGATTTACTAGATTCAATAATCTAGTTCACATCGCTATGTGATTAACACCCAAAGAGTGGTCATGTTTTGCTTGTGAGAGAAATTTAGTCAACGGGTCTGCCACATTCAGAGCCGTATGTATTTTGCAAATTTTCTATGTCTACAATGCTTTGCATGGAGCTACTCTAGCTAATTGCTCCCAATTTCAATATGTATCTAGATCGAGACTTAGAGTCATCTAGATCGGTGTCAAAGCTTGCATCGACATAACTCTTTACGACGAACTCTTTGTCACTTCCATAACCGAGAAACATTTCCTTATTCCACTATGGATATTTTTGACCGCTGTCCAGTGATCCACTCCTGGATCACTATTGTACCCTCTTGCCAAACTTATGGCGAGGTACACAATAGGTCTGGTACACAGCATAGCATACTTTATAGAACCTATGACTGAGGCATAGGGAATGCCTTTTCATTCTCTTTCTATTTTCTGCTGTGGTCGGGCTTTGAGTCTTTACTCAACTTCACACCTTGCAACACAGGCAAGAACTCCTTCTTTGACTGTTCCATTTTCAACTACTTTAAAATCTTATCAAGGTATGTACTCATTGAAAATATATCAAGCGTCTTGATCTATCTCTATAGATCTTGATGCTCAATATGTAAGTAGCTTCATCGAGGTCTTTCTTTGAAAAACTATTTTCAAACACTCCTTTATGCTTTTTCAGAAAATTCTACATTATTTTTTATCAACAATATGTCATTCACATATACTTATTAGAAATGTTGTAGTGCTCCCACTCACTTTCTTGTAAATACAGGCTTCACCGCAAGTCTGTATAAAACCATATGCTTTGATCACTTTATCAAAGCATATATTCCAACTCCAAGATGCTTGCACCAGTCCATAGATGGATCGCTGGAGCTTGCTCACTTTGTTAGCACCTTTAGGATCGACAAAACCTTCTGTTTGCATCATATACAACTCTTCTTTAAGAAATCCATTAAGGAATGCAGTTTTGACATCCATTAGCCAGATTTCATAAAATGCGGAAACTGTTAACATGATTCGGACAGACTTTTAAGCATCGATACAAGTGAGAAAATCTCATCGTAATCAACACCTTGAACTTGTAGAAAACCTGTTGCAACAATTCGAGCTTTGTAGATGGTAACACTACTATCATCGTTCGTCTTCCTCTTGAAGATCCATTTATTCTCAGTGACTCACCGATCATCGGGCAAGTCAACCAAAGTCCATACTTTGTTCTCATACATGGATCCCATCTCAAATTTCATGGCCTCAATCCATTTCACGGAATCTGGGCTCATCATCGCTTCCTCATAGTTCGTAGGTTTGTCATGGTCTAGTAACATGACTTCCAGAAAGGATTACCGTACCACTCTGGTGTGGACCATACTCTGGTTGACCTACGAGGTTCGGTAGTAACTTGATATGAAGTTTCATGATCATCATCATTAGCTTCCTCACTAATTGGCGTAGGAATCACTAGAACTGATTTCTGTGATGAACTACTTTTCCATAAGGGAAGAGGTACAGTTACCTCATCAAGTTCCACTTTCCTCCCACTCACTTCTTTCGAGCGAAACTCCTTCTCTAGAAAGGATCCATTCTTAGCAACGAATGTCTTGCCTTCAGATCTGTGATAGAAGGTGTACCCAACTATCTCCTTTGGGTATCCTATGAAGATACATTTCTCCGATTTGGGTTTGAGCTTATCAGGATGAAACTTTTTCACATAAGCATCGCAACCCCAAACTTTAAGAAATGACAACTTTGGTTTCTTGCCAAACCACAGTTCATATGGTGTGGTCTCAACGGATTTAGATGGTGCCCTATTTAACGTGAAGGCATTTGTCTCTAATGCATAACCCCAAAACGATAGTGGTAAATCAGTAAGAGACATCATAGATTGCACCATATCTAATAAAGTATGGTTATGATGTTCGGACACACCATTACGCTGTGGTGTTCTAGGTGGCGTGAGTTGTGGAACTATTCCGCATTGTTTCAAATGAAGAGCAAACTCGTAACTCAAATATTCTCCTCTACGATCAGATTGTAGAAACTTTATTTTCTTGCTACGATGATTTTCCACTTCACTCTGCAATTATTTGAACTTTTCAAATGTTTCAGATTTATGTTTCATCAAGAAGATATACCCATATCTTACTCAAATCATCTGTGAAGGTCAGAAAATAATGATACCTGTCGCGAGCCTCAACAATCATTGGACTGCATACATCAGTATGTAGTATTTCCAACAAGTCTGTTGCTCGCTCCATTGTTCCAGAGAACGGAGTCTTAGTAATCTTGCCCATGAGGCATGGTTTGCAAGCATCAACTGATTCATAATCAAGTGATTCCAAAAGCCCATCATCATGGATTTTCTTCATGCGCTTTACACAAATATGACCTAAACGGCAGTACCACAAATAAGTTGCACTATCATTATTAACTTTGCATCTTTTGGCTTCAATATTATGAATATGTGTCACTACGATCGAGATTCAATAAACCATTCACCTTGGGTGTATGACCATTGAAGGTTTTATTCATGTAAACAGAACAACAATTATTCTTTGACTTTAAATGAATAACCATATTGCAATAAACATGATCAAATCATATTCATGCTTAATGCAAACACCAAATAACATTTATTTAGGTTCAGCACTAATCCCGAAAGTATATGGAGTGTGCGATGATGATCATATCAATCTTGGAACCACTTCCAACACACATCGTCACTTCACCCTTAACTAGTCTCTGTTCATTCTGCAACTCTCGTTTCGAGTTATTAATCTTAGCAACTGAACTAGTATCAAATACTGAGGGGTTGCTATAAAAACTAGTAAAGTACACATCAATAACATGTATATCAAATATACCTTTGTTCGCTTTGCCATCCTTCTTATCCGCCAAAAACTTGGGATAGTTCTGCTTCCAGTGACCAGTCCCTTTGCAGTAGAAGCACATAGTCTCAGGCTTAGGTCTAGACTTGGGCTTCTTCACTTGAGCAGCAACTTGCTTGCTGTTCTTCTTGAAGTTCCCCTTCTTCCCTTTGCCCTTCTCTTCAAACTAGTGGTCTTGTCAACCATCAACACTTGATGCTTTTCTTGTTTTCTACCTTCGTCGATTTCAGCATCACGAAGAGCTTGGGAATCGTTTCTGTTATCCCTTGCATATTATAGTTCATCACTAAGTTCTAGTAACTTGGTGATAGTAACTAGAGAACTTTGTCAATTACTATCTTATCTGGAAGATTAACTCCCACTTGATTCAAGCAATTACAGTACCCAGACAATCTGAGCACATGCTCACTGGTTGAGCTATTCTCCTCTGTCTTTGTAGGAAAAGTACGGTCAGAGGTCTCCTACCTTTCGACACGGGCATGAGTATGAAATACCAATTTCAACTCTTAGAACATCTTATATGTTCTGTGACATTTCAAAATATTTTTGAAGTCCCGGTTCTAATCCATAAAGCATGGTGCACTAAACAATCAAGTAGTCATCATACCGAGCTTTGCCAAACGTTCATAACGTCTGCATGTGCTCCTGCAATAGGTCTTTCACCTAGAGGTGCATCAAGGACATAATTCTTCTGTGCAGCAATGAGGATAATCCTCAGATCACGGACCTTGTCCACATCATTGGTATTATCATCTTTCAACATAGATTTTCTCTAGGAACATATCAAAAATAAACGGGGAGCTACATCGCGAGCTATTGATCTACAACATAGTTATGCAAATACTATCAGGACTAAGTTCATGATAAATTAAAGTTCAATTAATCATATTACTTAAGAACTCCCACTTAGATAGACATCCCTCTAGTCATCTAAATGATCACGTGATCCAAATCAACTAAACCATGTCCGATCATCACGTGAGATGGAGTAGTTTTCAATGGTGAACACCACTATGTTGATCATATCTCTATCAATGTGTCGTCACATGGTCGTCTCACCAACTATTGCTCTTGCAACTATTGCTATTGCATAGCGATAAAGTAAAGCAATTATTTGGCACTTGCATCTTATGCAATAAAGAGACAACCATAAGGCTTATGCCAGTTGCCGATAATTCAACAAAACATGATCATCACATACAACAACTTATATCTCATCATGTCTTGACCATATCACATCACAACAAGCCCTGCAAAAACAAATTAGACGTCCTCTACTTTGTTGTTGCAAGTTTTACGTGGCTACTACGGGCTGAGCAAGAACCGTTCTTACCTACGCATCAAAAACCACAACGTGGTATAGTGATTGCTTTTTGATCTTCAGAAAGAACCTTGTTCATTGAATCCGATTCAACTAAAGTTGGAGAAACAGACACCCACTAGCCACCTATGTGCGAAGCATGTCGGTAGAACCAGTCTCGCATAAGCGTACGTGTAATGTCGGTCTGAGCCACTTCATCCAACAATACCGCCGAATCAAGAATCAACTAGTGACGGAAAGCAATATGTATATACCCACGCCCATAACTCCTTTGTGTTCTACTCGTGCATATAACATCTACGCATAAACCTGGCTCGGATTCCACTATTCGGGAACGTAGTAATTTCATAAATATTCCTACGCACACGCAAGATCATGGTGATGCATAGCAACGAGATGGGAGAGTGTTTTCCACGTACCCTCATAGACCAAAAGCGGAAGCGTTATGAGAATGCGGTTGATGTAGTCGTACGTCTTCATGATTCGACTGATCCAAGTACCGAACGTACTGCACCTCCGAGTTCAGCACACGTTCAGCTCGGTGACGTCCCACGAACTTCGATCCAGTAGAGCTTTGAGGGAGAGTTCCCTCAGCACAACGATGTGATGACGGTGATGATGATGCTACCGACACAGGGCTTCGCCTAAGCACCGCTACGATATGACCGAGGTGGATTATGGTGGAGGGGGGCATGGCACATGGCTAAAAGATCAACTGATCAACTTGTGTGTCTATGGAGTGCCCCCTGGGCACGTATATAAAGGACGGAGGAGGAGGAGGCCGGCCCTAGAGGGGGCGCGCCAAGTATGGGGAGTCCTACTAGGACTCCCAAGTCCTAGTAGGATTCCCCTTTTCCTTTCCGAAGTAGGAGAGAAGAAAGAAGGAAAGAGAGAGGGAGTAGGAAAGGCCAAGGGGGGCACCGACCCCTTTCCCCTAGTCCAATTCGGAACCATGGGCGGGGGGGGGGGCTCCTTCCCTTTGGCCCGCCTCCTCTATTCCCATAACTCTCCAGTACACCGAAAAATACCTGAATCACTCGGAACGTTTCCGATGTCCGAATATAGCCTTCCAATATATCGATCTTTACGTCTCGACCATTTCGAGACTCCTAGTCATGTCCCCGATCTCATCCGGGACTCCGAACAAAGTTCGGTCATCAAATCACATAACTCATAATACAAATCGTCACGGAACGTTAAGCGTGCGGACCGTACGGGTTTGAAAACTATGTAGACATGACCAAGACTCATCTCCGATCAATAACCAATAGCGGAACCTGGATGCTCATATTGGTTCCTACATATTCTATGAAGATCTTTATTGGTCAAACCGCATAACAACATACGTTGTTCCCTTTGTCATCGGTATGTTACTTGCAGGAGATTCGATCATCGGCATCTCAATACCTAGTTCAATCTCGTTACCGGCAAGTCTCTTTACTTATTCCGCAATACATCATCCCGCAACTAACTCATTAGTTGCATTGCTTGCAAGGCTTATATTTATGTGTATTACCAAGAGGGTCCAGAGATACCTCTCCGACAATCGGAGTGACTAATCCTAATCTTGATCTATGCCAACTCAACAAGTACCATTGGAGACACTTGTAGAGCACCTTTATAATCACCCAGTTACGTTGTGACGTTTGGTAGCACACAAAGTGTTCCTCCGATACTCGGGAGTTGCATAATCTCATAGCCATAGGAACATGTATAAGTCATGAAGAAAGCAATAGCAACAAACTAAACGATCATTGTTCTAAGCTAACGGATGGGTCAAGTCAATCACATCATTCTCTAATGATGTGATCCCACTTATTAAATGACAACTCTTTGTCCATGGCTAGGAAACTTAACCATCTTTGATTAACCAGCTAGTCAAGTAGAGACATACTAGTGACACTCTGTTTGTCTACGTATTCACACATGTACTAAGTCTCTGGTTAATACAATTCTAGCATGAATAATAAACATTTATCATGATATAAGGAAATATAATAACCACTTTATTATTGCCTCTAGGGCATATTTCCTTCACTCAACTTCAACGCATTCCTAGAGAAAACCAAGCTGAAAGACGATGGTAGCAACTATATTGACTGGGTCCGTAACTTGAGGATCATCCTCATAGCTGCCAAGAAAGCACATGTCCTTCAAGCACCGCTTGGTGACGCACCCATTTTCCCAGCAACTTAAGACATTATGAACGCCTGGCAGTCGCGTAGTGATGATTACTCCTTGGTTCAGTGCGGCATACTTTACAGCTTAGAACTGGGGCTCCAAAAGCGTTTTGAGCAGCACAGAGCATATGAGAAGTTCCAAGAGCTGAAAATTGTTTTCCAAGCTCATGCCCGGGTCGAGAGATATGAATTCTCCGACAAGTTCTATAGTTGTAAGATGGAGGAAAACAGTTCTGTTAGCGAGCATATACTCAAAATGTCTGAGTTGCACAAACACTTGTCTCAGCTGGGAGTTAATCTTCCAGATGACTCGGTCATTGACAGGATCCTCCAGTCGCTTCCACCTAGCTACAAGAGCTTTGTGATGAAATACAATATGCAAGGGATGGGGAAGTCCATTCCTGAGTTATATTCAATGCTGAAATCGGCGGATGTGGAAATCAAAAAGGAACATCAAGTGTTGATGGTGAATAAAACTACTAGTTTCAAAAAGGGCAAGGGTAATAAGAACTTCAAGAAGGACGTCAAGGGGGTTGCCGCGCCCGGTAAATCAGTTGCCGGGAAGAAGCCAAAGAACAGACCCAAGCCCGAGACTCAGTGCTTTTATTGTAAGGGAAATAGTCACTGGAAGCGGAACTGCCCCAAGTACTTAGCGGACAAGAAGGCCGGCAACGCCAAAGGTATATGTGATATACATGTTATTGATGTGTACCTTACCAGCGCTCGTAGTAGCTCCTGGGTATTTGATACCGGTGCGGTTGCTCATATTTGTAACTCAAAATAGGAGCTGCAGAATAAGCAGAGACTGGCAAAGGATGAGGTGACGATGCGCGTCGGGAATGGTTCCAAGGTCGATGTGATCACCGTTGGCATGCTGCCTCTACATCTACCTACGGGATTAGTTTTAAACCTTAATAATTGTTATTTAGTACTAGCTTTGACCATTAACATTGTATCTGGATCTCATTTAATGCGAGATGGCTACTCATTTAAATCCAAGAATAATGGTTGTTCCATTTATATGAGAGATATGTTTTATGGTTATGCCCCGCTGGTCAATGGTTTATTTTTGTTTAATCTCGAACGTGATGTTACACATATTCATAGTGTGAATGCCAAAAGATGTAAGGTTGATAATGATAGTCCCACATACTTGTGGCACTGCTGCCTTGGTCACATTGGTGTCAAACGCATGAAGAAACTCCATGCAGATGGACTTTTGGAGTCTCTTGATTATGAATCATTTGACACGTGCGAACCATGCCTTATGGTCAACATGACCAAGACTCTATTCTCCGGAACAATGGAGCGAGCAACCAACTTATTGGAAATCATACACACTGATGTGTGTGGTCCAATGAGCGTTGAGGCTCGCGGTGGCTATCGTTATATTCTCACCCTCACTGATGATTTAAGTAGATATGGGTATGTCTACTTAATGAAACACAAGTCTGATACCTTTGAAAAGTTCAAGGAATTTCAGAGTGAGGTAAAGAATCAACGTGATAGGAAAATAAAGTTCTTACGATCAGATCATGGAGGAGAATACTTGAGTCACCAGTTTGGCACGCACTTAAGGAAATGTGGAATTGTTTCACAACTCACGCCACCTAGAACACCTCAGTGAAATGGTGTGTCCGAACGTCGTAATCGCACTCTATTGGATATGGTGCGATCTATGATGTCTCTTACCGATCTACTGCTATCATTTTGGGGTTATGCTTTAGAGACTGCCGCATTCACTTTAAATAGGGCTCCGTCGAAATCCATTGAGACGACACCGTCTGAATTATGGTTTGGAAAGAAACCTAAGCTGTCCTTTCTGAAAGTTTGGGGATGCGATGCTTATGTCAAGAAACTTCAACCTGAAAAGCTCGAACCCAAGTCGGAAAAATGTGCCTTCATAGGATACCCTAAGGAAACTATCGGGCATACCTTCTACCTCAGATCCGAAGGCAAGATCTTTGTTGCCAAGAATGGATCCTTTCTAGAGAAAGAGTTTCTCTCGAAGAAGTAAGTAGGAGGAAAGTAGAACTTGATGAGGTACTGCCTCTTGAACCAGAAAGTAGCGCAGCTCAGGAAGATGTTTCTGTGGTTCCTGCGCCGACTAGAGAGGAAGTTAATGATGATGGTCATGAAACTTCAGATCAAGTTGCTACTGAACTTTGTAGGTCCACGAGGACACGTTCCGCACTAGAGTGGTACTGCAACCCTGTCCTAGAAATCATGTTGTTAGACAATGGTGAACCTTCGAACTATGAAGAAACGATGGCGGGCCCGGATTCCAACAAATGGCTTGAAGCCATGAAATCCGAGATAGGATCTGTTGGGATATTACTACTAAGTATAAACCGGCCATGAGGGGCTGGGTTATGCCCGCAATGAGTTAGTCATGTTTAAAGCCCATGAAGACAAGAAGTGTGGCGCTTTACGGAGGAGATCTAATATGAAGGCCCAGGGCCCAAAGGCGGATTAGGGCCCGTAGACATAAACCGCCATATGATATGTAACTTATGTTGTAAGACAAGGAAAGGTAGAAACCGAGCCTGGCACGTCTATGAGCCGGCCTCGGGATTTTGTAAACCACCGGGTGTCAACCGGTGTATATAAAGGGACGACCCGGCGGCGGTTTAGGGACAACAAACAATAAATCGAGAGCCAGGCAAAGCGGATTCGCTCCCTGGTCATCAAAACCCTAGCAATTCCATCACAACTGGAGTAGGCTCTTACCTTCATCGTAAGGGGCCGAACCAGTATAATTCATTGCGTCCCTTGTTCCGCTTTAACCCCTTTAAGTTAACCCATCGCAATGGCTCCACGACTAAGTCCTCTCACTAGGACATCTGCCGTGACAAAACCACAACAGTTGGTGCCCACCATAGGGCTATTGCATGATGGTTTCGAGTTCTTGAAGGGAAGCTTCGAAGGACTCAAGGGATACGCTGTGGGCTGGATGACCAAGAGTCGTCGCGGCAAGCTCTACGTCGACGACGCAGGCTGGGGCCCCGAGGCCGGCTCTATTGAGTACGGGTACCAGGCTCCCTTTGGCGGAATACATGTATTCATTGGCAAGATCGGTGAACCGGGCCCTAAGCCAGACATCTGCACCGACATCGTCGAGACGGCTCAGCGTGCAAGACCTACCCGAGTTCAGCCTGCTGTAAAGCGTGCCTTCGTGGGAGTCATCCACGGAGTGGAATCTAAGGATAGATCGGTATCTGGTGGCGAAACCGTCGTTTACTCTGATGACGAGTCTTCAACCGGAGAAACCGAGTCGTTGTATCAGCTGCATGATGGCCAGATTGGTGGCGGTTCCGATGGAGACAGTATTCCGGACCTCTCTGATCCGCCGAGCCGAGTCGCGATTTTCATGGCTGGTATGCAGTCGATGCAGCATTCTTCTACCGCAGCAGCAATGATTTCTGATTTAGTAGTTGCAACACCCGCTAGGGCAGGAGGCCCCGCGCCAGCGCTGGTTCAGGTCTTGTCTGATTTATTCGACACTTTGGCAACATTGCTGGCAGCTGAGGTTAATCCGGCAGATCAGGATTGGCATAACGCAAAAATTGCAAAGGTGAAGGATCAGATAGCTCAAGCTAAGGTCTGGCAGCAGAGAACACTAGGAGGGCTGCAGAGCGGGCCGAGTTAGAGGCACAGGCCTATCGACTTATGCTGGATCAGAGTGCATCAAATGATGTCATGAGGAGAAGGTACCGGTCTCACCTGCCCCCAGTTTACGAGGGAAGGAATCTCTTTAACATGCCAGGGGCAGGAACCAGCAACCAACCAGTGGTAAACCAGGTGGAGGCACCTAGAATGGGGGCGCTGGTTCAGCCACGCACGATGGATCCGCCTCATCAGAACAATGTCCTGCCACATCACGTCTCAACACCTCCGGGTCATTACTCTAACCCGTTGGATAACATCGTTGCCGCCGCTTCATGATTGGCAGCTCTTTCGATTGAAGGCGAGTCTCCAATATCAGTTGAAACACGACGGGCTAGAGAGCTCCTTCAGACAGCTTTAACCCAACAGCAGGCTTATTCGCATAGTTGTGAGAGGATTCATTCCACCCCCCGCCTAAGTCGGAGCTACATCAGGCATATTGATGAACCGACCGTACCAAGCAGTGCGCAAAACCATAACCTGCCGTGAGGCCATAACCCGGCGGGCGGCGGCGCTAATGCCCAAGATGTGGCAGATCACGTTAGAGCACGTCGAGTTAGCAGCGCAGTACGCGGCCCGTCAGCTTACTCCGGTTCGTCCAACCACTTCGGTGGAACCAGGTGTGGTTTTTAGTTCTTTGGGGGTGTCGTGTCTCACCCCGTCCTTACGTAACGTGCGACTGCCCAAAGATTTCAAGGGTCCTTGTAAGGTTCCCAATTACACAGCCGATTTACCCCCCGAATCATGGATCAGGATCTATGAGATGGCGATGGAGATGCTGGACGTGGATGATGCAGCATGTGCTAAGTACTTCACCATGAAGCTGGAAGGAACAAATCGTACCTGGCTGAAAAGTTTACAGGCTAACTCCGTTGGGTCATGGGCTGAGTTAAAAAGCCGGTTCATCTAGAATTTCAAAGATACATGCAAGCAGCCCATGTCAATTGTGGACTTAGCCGCCCGTGTTCAAGAGGAAGGGGAGTCTACAACCCATTGGGTGAAGTGGGTATCAGCCATTCTGCATTCATCAGACCGCATCAATGCTGATACGACAGTCTTAACATTGGAAGGCAATTGCCGGTTTATGCCTTTGAAGTTGAAGTTGGGAAGACTCAAGCATCACTACAATGACATGGCAACGCTTATGGCAGCTCTGGTTAAGTATGCCGATTAGGATAGTACCAAGGACCCTGAGTCTGATGATGAAAAACCGGGGAAGGGAAAGAAGAATAGCAGTACCAAAGGGCAGCAGCATAACCCGGCGGGTCATGGGAACAACGGTAAACGTAAGGTGGATAACGGTTTGGATTTTGTGGCAAACACCAACACACAGGATATGGTCAGCGCCGTAAGGGTAAACCGCCACCACGGAGTGGAGGATCAGGTTCCAATCTTGAGCGCCTGTTAAACCAGCCTTGCCCAAAGCACGGGTCGCGATAAAGACCGGCTATGCACCTTTGGAAGGATTGCTTTATTATGTGGGAGTTTAAAAATTCGAATCTTCTTCACTACGACCATGGACCGCCCGGCGGTTCAGGAGGTGGTTCTCATGGGCCGGGTTATGGAGGAGGCAGCTTCGATTTAGGATTTCAAGGCAACCAAACCGAACATGGAAATCAAGGCAGTCAGGGCAACCAGGGCGGCTATAATCATCAGGGGAGTCAGCAGCAGCAACAATCGGGTTATCAGAGTAATCCGAAGCAGTTGAATAGTGGGCAGCACCATGTCTTGACCACTAGTTTGTGTAAGCGCGATCAGAAGCTTCATAAAAGGGCAGTAAACTCCGTTGAACCGGCAGTGCCCCGTTATCTGCGCTGGTCTGAACAACCCATTTTGTGGAGTTGAGAGGATCATCCACCCCGGGTTGATAATCCGGGTCACCTGGCATTAGTGGTGGCACCTCGGGTTGGGAGGTACAAGTTCACCAAGGGAAACCTTCCGATATGCCAGGTGTACCAAGGGAACTCGCTGAGCACACTCTTAATATAGATCCTAAGTTTAAACCGGTCAGGCAGTTTCTCCGCCGCTTCAATGAATAAAGACGCAAGGCTATTGGTGAGGAGGTAGCCCGACTTTTGGCAGCAGGGTTTATTGTGGAGGTCTTTCACCCTGAGTGGCTAGCTAATCCGGTGTTGGTACTTAAGAAGAATGACACTTGGCGTATGTGTGTGGACTACACAGATTTAAACAAGGCATGTCCAGCTGATCCCTTTGCTCTCCCTCGTATTGATCAAATCATTGATGCTACGGCGGGTTGTGACCGTTTGTGTTTTCTGGACGCTTATTCTGGTTATCATCAAATCAAAATGGCAGTTAAGGACAAGGAGAAGACAACTTTTATAACTCCCTTTGGAGCCTTCTGCTATGTATCTATGCCTTTTGGGCTCAAGAGTGCCCAGGCGACTTATCAACGCTGTGTACATAATTGTCTTCATAATCAGATCAGGCGCAATGTTCATGCTTATGTGGATGATATTGTGGTGAAGTCCAGAAAGGAAGAAACATTGATAGATGACTTGAAGGAGACTTTTGATAACCTCCAGGTTTATAAGATGATGCTTAATCCGGCCAAATGTGTCTTTGGTGTACCGGCAGGCAAGCTCTTGGGTTTTCTAGTGTCTAACAGGGGCATTGAAGCTAATCCGGAGAAGATCAAAGCTATTACTTCGCTAGCCAAGCCAAAGTGTGTCAATGATGTTCAACGATTGGCAGGCTGGATTGCAGCCTTAAGCCGTTTTATCAGTCGCCTTGGGGAGAAGGCCATCCCTTTGTATCAGATGCTGAAGAAGACGGATGACTTCGTCTGGAGTGATGCTGCCAATGAAGCCTTTGAGAGTTTAAAGCGGCAGCTAGCTGAGCCGCCTATCCTTGCCGCTCCTGTTGATAAAGAGACCTTGTTGTTATATGTGGTTGCTAATGCCTGGGCTGTTAGTGTGGCTATTGTTGTGGAGCGCAAGGAGGCCGGAAAGGAGTATCCGGTTCAACGGCCGGTTTATTATATCAGTGAGGTGCTTATTGAGTCCAAGAAGAGGTACCCACATTGGCAGAAACTGGTGTATGGAGTTTTCATGGCAAGCCGGAAGCTCAAGCAGTATTTTTAGGGTCATCCTATCACTGTGGTCAGTTCTGCCCCCTTGGGGGATATCATCCAAAACAGGGAAGCAACTGGCCGAGTTGCCAAATGGGCCATTGAGCTTGGACCTCACGGGTTAAAATATATGCCTCACACAACAATCAAGTCCCAAGAACTTGTGGATTTCATCAATGACTGGACAGATTTGCAGGCACCAGAGGAAAAGCCAGATAACACTTATTGGACTATTCTTTTTGATGGGTCCAGACAATTGGAGGGCTCGAGGGTGGAGTCGTATTAACTTCCCCATGAGGTGATAAGTTTTGTTATGTTCTCTATTTAATGTTCCCTTGCACTAACAATGCAGTTGAATATGAGGCTTTACTCCATGGTCTTCGAATGGCTAAAGAAATGAATCTAAGCCGGGTTAAGTGCTTTGATGACTCAGACCTGGTGGCTCAGCAAGTGTCTGGTACTTGGGATTCCAAGGACCCACTCATGGCAGCATATCGGCGAGAAGTATATATTGTTGCAGGTCATTTCAAGGGTTATCAAGTCGACCATGTGGACCGGTGAAAGAATGAAGCGGCAGACACTTTAAGTCCTATGGGTTCTCAACGTAAATCGGTTCCACCCAATGTCTTTCTGGATGTTTTGCATAACCCGTCGGTCAAGCTACCTACGGAGGAGGATTTGGCTGTTCCTTGAAGGAAATATGCCCTAGAGGCAATAATAAAGTTATTATTTATTTCCTTATATCATGATAAATGTTTATTATTCATGCTAGAATTGTATTAACCGGAAACATAATACATGTGTGAATACATAGACAAAAACAGAGAGTCACTAGTATGCCTCTACTTGACTAGCTCGTTAATCAAAGATGGTTATGTTTCCTGACCATAGACATGAGTTGTCATTTGATTAACGGGATCACATCATTAGGAGAATGATGTGATTGACTTGACCCATTCTGTTAGCTTAGCACTTGATCGTTTAGTTTGTTGCTATTGCTTTCTTCATAACTTATACATGTTCCTGTGACTATGAGATTATGCAACTCCCGTTTACCGGAGGAACACTTTGTGTGCTACCAAATGTCACAACGTAACTGGGTGATTATAAAGTTGCTCTACAGGTGTCTCCGAAGGTACTTGTTGGGTTGGCGTATTTCGAGATTAGGATTTGTCACTCCGATTGTCGGAGAGGTATCTTTGGGCCCTCTCGGTAATGCACATCACTCAAGCCTTGCAAGCATTGCAACTAATAAGTTAGTTGCAGGATGATGTATTACGGAACGAGTAAAGAGACTTGCCGGTAACGAGATTGAACTAGGTATTGAGATACCGACGATCGAATCTCGGGCAAGTAACGTACCGATGACAAAGGGAACAACGTATGTTGTTATGCGGTCTGACGATAAAGATCTTCGTAGAATATGTAGGAGCCAATATGAGCATCTAGGTTCCGCTATTGGTTATTGACCGGAGACGTGTCTCGGTCATGTCTACATAGTTCTCGAACCCGTAGGGTTCGCACGCTTAAAGTTTGGTGACGATCGTAATTAGGGTTTTTGTGTTTTGATGTAATGAAGGTTGTTTGGAGTCCCGGATGTGATCACGGACATGACGAGGAGTCTCGAAATGGTCGAGACATAAATATTGATATATTGGAAGCCTATATTTGGATATCGGAAACGTTCCGGGTGAAATCGGGATTTTATCAAAGTACCGGGGGGTTACCGGAACCCCCCGGGGGTTATTGGGCCTACATGGGCCATAAGGGAGAAGAGGAGGGCCGGCCAGGGCAGGCCGCGCGCCCCGCCCCCCTAGTCCGAATAGGACAAGGAAGGGGGGGCACCCCCCTTTCCTCTTTCTCCCTTCCTCCTTCCTTTTCCAACAAGGCAAGAGGGGGGAGTCCTACTCCCGGTTGGAGTAGGACTCCTCCACGCGCACCCATAGGGCCGGCCGCACCTCCCCCTCTCCCTCCTTTATATACTAAGGCAAGGGGGCACCCCATGACACACAAGTTGATCCTCGTGATCGTTCCTTAGCCGTGTGTGGTGCCCCTTCCACCATATTCCACCTCGGTCATATCGTAGCGGTGCTTAGGCGAAGCCCTGCGTCGGTAGAACATCATCACCGTCATCACGCCGTCGTGCTGACGAAACTCTCCCTCAACGTTTTTCTGGATCGGAACTCGAGGGACGTCACCGAGTTGAACGTGTGCAGAACTCGGAGGTGCCGTACGTTCGGTACTTGGATCGGTCGGACCGGGAAGACGCACGACTACTTCCTCTACGTTGTGTCAACACTTCCATTGCCGGTCTACAAGGGTACGTAGAAAACACTCTCCCCTCTCGTTGCTATGCATCACCATGATCTTGCGTGTGCGTAGGAAATTTTTTGAAATTACTACGTTCCCCAACAGTGGCATCCGAGCCCAGGTTTTATGCGTTGATGTTGTGCACGAGTAGAACACAAGTGAGTTGTGGGCGATATAAGTCATACTGCTTACCAGCATGTCATACTTTGGTTCGGCAGTATTGTTGGATGAAGCGGCCCGGACCGACGTTACGCGTACGCTTACGCGAGACTAGTTGTACCGACGTGCTTTGCACACAGGTGGCTGGCGGGTGTCAGTTTCTCCAACTTTAGTTGAACCAAGTGTGGCTACGCCCGGTCCTTGCGAAGGTTAAAACAGCATCAACTTGACAAACTATCGTTGTGGTTTTGATGCGTAGGTAAGAACGGTTCTTGCTAAGCCCATAGTAGCCACGTAAAACTTGCAACAACAAAGTAGAGGACGTCTAACTTGTTTTTGCAGGGCATGTTGTGATGTGATATGGTCAATACATGATGCTAAATTTTATTGTATGAGATGATCATGTTTTGTAACCGAGTTATCGGCAACTGGCAGGAGCCATATGGTTGTCGCTTTATTGTATGCAATGCAATTGCGCTGTAATGCTTTACTTTATCACTAAGCGGTAGCGATAGTCGTGGAAGCATAAGATTGGCGAGACGACAACGATGGTACGATGGTGATCAAGGTGTCGCGCCGGTGACGATGGTGATCATGAAGGTGCTTCGGAGATGGAGATCACAAGCACAAGATGATGATGGCCATATCATATCACTTATACTGATTGCATGTGATGTTTATCTTTTATGCATCTTATCTTGCTTTGATCGACGGTAGAATTATAAGATGATCCCCCACTGAATTATCAAAGTATAAGTGTTCTCCCCGAGTATGCACCGTTGCGAAAGTTCTTCGTGCTGAGACACCACGTGATAATCGGGTGTGATAGGCTCTACGTTCAAATACAACGGGTGCAAAACAGTTGCACATGCGGAATACTCAGGTTTAACTTGACGAGCCTAGCATATAACAGATATGGCCTCGGAACACGGAGACCGAAAGGTCGAGCGTGAATCATATAGTAGATATGATCAACATATTTTTGTTCACCATTGATACTACTCCATCTCACGTGATGATCGGACATGGTTTAGTTGATTTGGATCACGTGATCACTTAGAGGATTAGAGGGATATCTTTCTAAGTGGGAGTTCTTAAGTAATATGATTAATTGAACTTAAATTTATCATGAACTTAGTACCTGATAGTATCTTGCTTGTCTATGTTTGATTGTAGATAGATGGCTCGTGCTGTTGTTCCGTTGAATTTTAATGCGTTCCTTGAGAAAGCAAAGTTGAAAGATGATGGTAGAAATTACACGGACTGGGTCCGTAACTTGAGGATTATCCTCATTGCTGCACAGAAGAATTACATCCTGGAAGCACCGCTAAGTGCCGAGCCTGCTGCAGGAGCGACACCAGATGTTATGAACGTCTGGCAAAGCAAAGCTGATGACTACTCGATAGTTCAGTGTGCCATGCTTTACGGCTTAGAACCGGGTCTTCAACGATGTTTTGAACGTCATGGAGTATATGAGATGTTCCAGGAGTTGAAGTTAATATTTCAAGCAAATGCCCGGATTGAGAGATATGAAGTCTCCAATAAGTTCTATAGCTGCAAGATGGAGGAGAATAGTTCTGTCAGTGAACATATACTCAAAATGTCTGGGTATCATAATCACTTGACTCAACTGGGGGTTAATCTTCCTATTGATAGTGTCACTGACAGAGTTCTTCAATCACTGTCACCAAGCTACAAAAGTTTCATGATGAACTATAATATGCAAGGGATGAATAAAACTATTCCTGAGGTCTTCGCGATGCTAAAAGCCGCGGAGGTAGAAATCAAGAAGGAGCATCAAGTGTTGATGGTCAATAAGACCACCAGTTTCAATAAAAAGGGCAAAGGGAAGAAGAAAGGGAACTTCAAGAAGAACAGCAAACAAGTTGCTGCTCAGGAGAAGAAACCCAAGTCTGGACCTAAGCGTGAGCCTGAGTGCTTCTACTGCAAGCAGACTGGTCACTAGAAGCGGAACTGCCCCAAGTATTTGGCGGATAAGAAGGATGGCAAAGTGAACAAAGATATATGTGATATACATGTTATTGATGTGTACCTTACTAATGCTCGCAGTAGCACCTGGGTATTTGATACTGGTTCTGTTGCTAACATTTGCAACTCGAAATAGGGGCTACGGATTAAGCGAAGATTGGCTAAGGACGAGGTGACGATGCGCGTGGGAAATGGTTCCAAAGTCGATGTGATCGCGGTCGGCACGCTACCTCTACATCTACCTTCGGGATTAGTATTAGACCTAAATAATTGTTATTTGGTGCCAGCGTTGAGCATGAACATTGTATCTGGATCTTGTTTGATGCGAGACGGTTATTCATTTAAATCAGAAAATAATGGTTGTTCTATTTATATGAGTAATATCTTTTATGGTCATGCACCCTTGAAGAGTGGTCTATTTTTGATGAATCTCGATAGTAGTGATACACATATTCATAATGTTGAAATCAAAAGATGCAGAGTTGATAATGATAGTGCAACTTACTTGTGGCACTGCCGTTTAGGTCATATCGGTGTAAAGCGCATGAAGAAACTCCATACTGATGGACTTTTGGAACTACTTGATTATGAATCACTTGGTACTTGCGAACCGTGCCTCATGGGTAAGATGACTAAAACGCCGTTCTCTGGTACTATGGAGAGAGCAATGGATTTGTTGGAAATCATACATACAGATGTATGTGGTCCAATGAATGTTGAGGCTCGTGGCGGATATCGTTATTTTCTCACCTTCACAGATGATTTAAGCAGATATGGGTATATCTACTTAATGAAACATAAGTCTGAAACATTTGAAAAGTTCAAAGAATTTCAGAGTGAAGTTGAAAATCATCGTAACAAGAAAATAAAGTTTCTACGATCTGATCGTGGAGGAGAATATTTGAGTTACGAGTTTGGTCTACATTTGAAACAATGCGGAATAGTTTCGCAACTCATGCCACCCGGAACACCACAGTGTAATGGTGTGTCCGAACGTCGTAATCGTACTTTATTAGATATGGTGCGATCTATGATGTCTCTTACTGATTTACCGTTATCATTTTGGGGTTATGCTTTAGAGACGACTGCATTCATGTTAAATAGGACACCATTGAAATCCGTTGA
Source organism: Triticum urartu (assembly GCF_056163025.1). Classification (NCBI taxonomy): domain Eukaryota; kingdom Viridiplantae; phylum Streptophyta; class Magnoliopsida; order Poales; family Poaceae; genus Triticum; species Triticum urartu. The sequence continues at coordinate 104,216,687 of NC_141875.1, read as the reverse complement.
GACGATGCCTTATGAACTGTGGTTTGGCAAGAAACCAAAGTTGTCGTTTCTGAAAGTTTGGGGCTGCGATGCTTATGTGAAAAAGCTTCAACCTGATAAGCTTGAACCCAAATCGGAGAAATGTGTCTTCATAGGATACCCAAAGGAGACTGTTGGGTACACCTTCTATCACAGATCCGAAGGCAAAACTTTTGTTGCTAAATTCGGAGTTTTTCTAGAGAAGGAGCTTCTCTCGAAAGAAGTGAGTGGGAGAAAAGTAGAACTTAATGAGGTAACTGTACCTACTCCCTTATTGGAAAGTAGTACATCACAGAAACCGGTTTCTGTGGCACCTACACTAATTAGTGATGAAGCTAATGATAATGATCATGAAACTTCAGATCAAGTTACTACCGAACCTCGTAGATCAACCAGAGTAAGATCCGCACCAGAGTGGTACGGTAATCCTGTTCTGGAAGTCATGCTACTAGATCATGATGGACCTACGAACTATGAAGAAGCGATGGTGAGCCCAGATTCTGCAAAATGGCTAGAAGCCATGAAATCTGAGATGGGATCCATGTATGAGAACAAAGTGTGGACTTTGGTTGACATTCCCGTTGATCGGCAAGAAATTGAGAATAAATGGATCTTCAAGAAGAAGACTGACGCTGACGGTAATGTTACTGTCTACAAAGCTTGACTTATTGCAAAAATAATTCGACAAGTTCAAGGGATTGACTACGATGAGACCTTCTCACCCGTAGCGATGCTTAAGTCTGTCCGAATCATGTTAGCAATTGCCGCATTTTATGATTATGAAATTTGGCAAATGGATGTCAAAACTGCATTCCTGAATGGATTTATGGAAGAAGAGTTGTATATGATGCAACCAGAAGGTTTTGTCGATCCAAAGGGAGCTAACAAAGTGTGCAAGCTCCAGCGATCCATTTATGGACTGGTGCAAGCCTCTCGGAGTTGGAATAAATGCTTTGATAGTGTGATCAAAGCATTTGGTTTTGTACAGACTTTTGGAGAAGCCTGCATTTACAAGAAAGTGAGTGGGAGCTCTGTAGCATTTCTGATATTATATGTGGATGACATATTATTGATTGGAAATGATATAGAATTTCTGGATAGCATAAAGGGATACTTGAATAAGAGTTTTTCAATGAAAGACCTCGGTGAAGATGCTTACATATTGGGCATTAAGATCTATAGAGATAGATCAAGACGCTTAATTGGACTTTCACAAAGCACATACCTTGACAAGGTTTTGAAGAAGTTCAAAATGGATCAAGCAAATAAAGGGTTCTTGCCTGTGTTACAAGGTGTGAAGTTGAGTAAGACTCAATGTCCGACCACCGCAGAAGATAGAGAGAAAATGAAAGATGTTCCCTATGCTTCAGCCATAGGCTCTATCATGTATGCAATGCTGTGTACCAGACCTAATGTGTGCCTTGCTATAAGTCTAGCAGGGAGGTGCTAAAGTAATCCAGGAGTGGATCACTGGACAGCGGTCAAGAACATCCTGAAATACCTGAAAAGACTAAGGATATGTTTCTCATATATGGAGGTGACAAAGAGCTCATCATAAATGGTTACGTTGATGCAAGCTTTGACACTGATCCGGACGATTCTAAATCGCAAACCGGATACGTGTTTTTACTGAACGGTGGAGCTGTCAGTTGGTGCAGTTCTAAACAAAGCGTCGTGGCGGGATCTACATGTGAAGCGGAGTACATAGCTGCTTTAGAAGCAGCAAATGAAGGAGTCCAGATTTCACAAGAGAACCAAACACATCAAGAGACGCTTCAATTCCATTCGGGATTTAGTCCAAGTGGGAGACATAGAAATTTGCAAGATACATACGGATCTGAATGTTGCAGACCCGCTGACTAAGCCTCTTCCACGAGCAAAACATGATCAGCACCAAGGCTCCATGGGTGTTAGAATCATTACTGTGTAATCTAGATTATTGACTCTAGTGCAAGTGGGAGACTGAAGGAAGTATGCCCTAGAGGCAATAATAAAGTTATTATTTATTTCCTTATATCATGATAAATGTTTATTATTCATGCTAGAATTGTATTAACTGGAAACATAATACATGTGTGAATACATAGACAAAAACAGAGAGTCACTAGTATGCCTCTACTTAACTAGCTCGTTAATCAAAGATGGTTATGTTTCCTGACCATAGACATGAGTTGTCATTTGATTAACAGGATCACATCATTAGGAGAATGATGTGATTGACTTGACACATTCTGTTAGCTTAGCACTTGATCGTTTAGTTTGTTGCTATTGCTTTCTTCATAACTTATACATGTTCCTATGACTATGAGATTATGCAACTCCCGTTTATTGGAGGAACACTTTGTGTGCTGCCAAACGTCACAACGTAACTGGGTGATTATAAAGGTGCTCTACAGGTGTCTCCGAAGGTACTTGTTGGGTTGGCGTATTTCGAGATTAGGATTTGTCACTCTGATTGTCAGAGAGGTATCTCTGGGCCCTCTCGGTAATGCACATCACTCAAGCCTTGCAAGCATTGCAACTAATAAGTTAGTTGCAGGATGATGTATTACGGAACGAGTAAAGAGACTTACCGGTAATGATATTGAACTAGGTATTGAGATACCGACGATCGAATCTCGGGCAAGTAACATACCGATGACAAAGGGAACAACGTATGTTGTTATGCGGTTTGACCAATAAAGATCATCATAGAATACGTAGGAGCCAATATGAGCATCCAGGTTCCGCTATTGGTTATTGACCGGAGACGTGTCTCGGTCATGTCTACATAGTTCTCGAACCCGTAGGGTCTGCACGCTTAAAGTTCGGTGACGATCTTAATTAGGGTTTTTGTGTTTTGATGTACCGAAGGTTGTTCGGAGTCCCGGATGTGATCACAGACATGACGAGGAGTCTCGAAATGGTTGAGACATAAAGATTGATATATTGGAAGCCTATATTTGGATATCGAAAACATTCCGGGTGAAATCGGGATTTTACCGGGGTACCGGGGGGTTACCGGAACCCCCCCGGGGGTTATTGGGCCTACATGGGCCATAAGAGAGAAGAGGAGGGCCGGCCAGGGCAGGCCGCGCGCCCCCTACCCCTAGTCCGAATAGGACAAGGAAGGGGGGGCCCCTTTCCTCTTTCTCCCTTCCTCCTTCCTTTTCCAACAAGGCAAGAGGGGGGAGTCCTACTCCCGGTTGGAGTAGGACTCCTCCAGGCGCACCCATAGGGCCGGCGCACCTCCCCCTCTCCCTCCTTTATATACTGAGGCAAGGGGGCACCCCATGAAACTCAAGTTGATCCTCGTGATCATTCCTTAGCCGTGTGCGGTGCCCCCTTCCACCATATTCCACCTCAGTCATATCATAGCGATGCTTAGGCGAAGCCCTGCGTCGGTAGAACATCATCACCGTCATCACGCCGTCATGCTGACAAAACTCTCCCTCAACGTTTTGCTGGATCGGAACTCGAGGGACGTCACCGAGTTGAACGTGTGCAGAACTCGGAGGTGCCATACGTTCGGTACTTGGATCGGTCAGACCGGGAAGACGCACGACTACTTCCTCTACGTTGTGTCAACACTTCCGTTGCCGGTCTTCAAGGGTACGTAGACAACACTCTCCCCTCTCGTTGCTATGCATCACCATGATCTTGTGTGTGCATAGGATTTTTTTGAAATTACTATGTTCCCCAACATTCCTGACCCGGAGGCTCAGTTAGTGGCAGCTCTTCATGTTATCCCGGATTGGATGGTCTCGTATTTGGCGTATATGAACCAGGGCGAGTTACCGGAGGTCTTGTTATCCCAAACACATAACAAGTTATACACTTTGCACTTGGGGGCTAATGCATATGGCTTTTCTCAACTGACATTTTAAGTCCCAAGCACATAACAAGTTATACACTTGGCACTTGGAGGCTAATGTATATTTGCTCAAAATAGAATTATAGTTTTTCTTCATCAACCGGTTTGCAGAGATGGTTATCAAGAATTTTGGAAGCTTCATAACAGGAAGGTACCGATTTATCCTAAAGGTATTAACCGATCCCTGGGGGCTCCACAAGCAAATTTGTAGGATTCATACTTTAAAAGTCCTGGTTCATCATAAAATGATAAACCGGCCTTCGGGGGCTACGCGGGCAAAAATTGAAATATTATGAAGTGTCGGTTCATGTTGATATCATAAACCGGCCCTTGGGGGCTGCTGGAGTTGATAGTAGAAATGGAACAAGAGAAACAGTTATGAAGAGTTAAATAGTGTTTACCTCATATCGCTCCTTCATCAGGCCTACTAAACCGGCTTCATAGTCATGGCTGGTATACAGGCGGTTCAAGAAGCCGGAATGAATCTCCTGGGCAGTTAGGTGGGCATAGCTGGATAACTCTGCCTTCCACTTGCCTTTATCCATAGCAGCAAATTCTTCCTTGGCACTATGCTTTGATAAAGCTATAGCATTGCCAGGGGTGGTATGGCCAACACCGGTAATCATGATGTCATCTGTGCTATCTTCAGCTGTCTTGGCTGGGCTCAGCGGTTTATCAGCCACTTTCGCTGGGCTCGGCGGTTCAGCAGTCTAGCTCATTGGATCTGTTTCCATCGGTTCAGCAAAGGTATCATGGTGTTCTGGTGGTGGATCATCATGTATGTCATCAACGTTCGCCTCAAACAGTTCTGGGTTATCTTCAGCCAGGTTATCATCAACCGGTTTATCATCCGTTGATTTATTTAACTTGGTCTTTTTGCTGGGCCTGGCCTTGGCTCTGAAAGGAAAAGATATAAAAGTTAGTATAACACGCAAGTACAAAGCACCAAAATATTAAGTTCAGAGTGTTTACCCAGGAACAGTCTTAAGAGGAGGGAGCTGTGTGGCCGTTGACTCGCCAGATGATGAATGAGGCGTTCCCTAATAATTTGAATCGGACGGATTAAGAGGTTGTTGAAAATAGCCTGCCTTGGGATAAGAAGTATCAGAAGTATGTGACATCTCAGATTGATGTTTCTGAACCGGAGTGTTTGGTAAACCGGCTGAAGTGACCACTTGGCCGCTGTGCCGGGTTGTGCGGCGAGCTTCACGTTGCTGCTTCTTCAAAAGAAAGTTTGGGTCCAAGTGATCTAGGGGGTGAGAAAATCTTACTTTTTGGCTTGCTTGACGGATTTTCTGTGTTGGCAGAGGATCTGAATCGGAGGAAAGAATAATTACCTCTACGACCTCGGCTTGGCTGCCTTCAGCGTCATCCTAATAATAGTCATTGTCAATGAGGTGTATGAAAAGCGAACCAAGAGAGTCAAGTTCTACCTCTGAGTCCGGATTATCCGGGTCATCATCAACATTCGGTTCAGAGGGTTCAGCGCTTTTCTTCTTAGCAGGTTTTTTAGTAACCTTGGTCTTGGGGCGAGGTGTCTTGGCCGGTTTATCCTGTGGCTTCTTCTTCCAGAACGGATCATCGCCCTGTCAAAAATGGACAAAATTTTGAGAGAATATTTAAAAAGGATCAAGCTAAAACAAAAAGTTATATGATTCTTACAGCTGGCGGTTTATTCAAAGTACAGAAAGGACTTAGCCATGTCTTGCTGCAAACAGCCTCCGGTTCATTCAGTATTTTCTTGACAACCTCATTAACTTCAGCCTCTGTTAGCTTAATGTTAATATGGCGTTGAGGATCTTTCAAGTCCCCTGTGTACTCACACATTAAACCGGGGCACCGACTTAAAGGCAGAATGCTCCAGGATATCGAGCAGCGAACAAAGTCAACTCCTGTTAAACTGTTTGCCATAAAGGCTCTGAGCTTTGAGAGTTGTGCTGCATAGTTGGATCGTTCCTTTGCAGTCAGCCTTTGAGGAAATGGATGTGTGTTGCTAAGACGGTGAGGACGATAACCCGGCAGAGGATTCTCATCAATTGGAGACGTATCTCGGCAATAAAACCAAGTCTGATTCCAATCCTTGGGGTGACTATGAAGTTTGACGTGAGGGAAACTAACATCCTTCCTTTTTTGAATAGCCATTCCGCCAAGTTCAGTATTGGGTACGTCTGTAAACTCTGTACAACAGTTCAAATAGAAGAAATCCCTAAACAGTTCAACTATGGGCTCTTCTTGAAGATAAGCCTCGCAAAATACTTGGAAATTGCAAACATTGGATACTGAGTTTGATCTGATGTCTTGAGGATGGAGTTGGAAGCTAGCAAGCACATCTCGGAATTTTTTTGATCTGGGAGGGCTAAACCCTCGACCCAGGTGGTCAACGACCACGACTACTTCTCCATCCTTGGGCTCAGGAGGATTTTCCGGACCAGGGGCCCTCCAGTGGATGACGTCTTTCTTTGCTAAAACGCCGGTTGCAACACATCCGGTTAGTTGCTCTTCGGTAACCCGGGAAGGGACCCAGTTACAAGCATAAAATTGTTTGGCCATTTCAAATGAAAAGCTGGAAAAAGATCAAATGCCGGTTTAGGGTTTATGACAGACAAGCATAAAACGACGCACGATCAGAAGGAGAAGACAGAGGCTGATGCAGATTGTTAAACCGGAGCCTCACATTGGAGGGGTTACAAAGATAAACAAATCGGCGGTTTAAGAGGGGACTAACGGTACCTGCCGGATTATCATTTTCTACCTGCCGGATTATTATTTCTAAAAAAGTTAAACCGCCTACATTGGTAAGGAAGGTACAGATCTGAAAATGCCGAAGTAAGGGAAAAACAAGTTTCACAGATCAATATGGTAATTTCAGATCTGCAGCGTATCAGTAAATCAAAGTATATTCAGGCTCAAAATACAGGTGTTTAAATAGTTCATCAGGTCCAGATGGGTTTTTTCTATACGAGGAAGATGTTCTAAGGATGCAAAAAGGAATTATACCTGTGACTGCGCAAGAAGATGTCAGATCTGAGATCGCCATTTACGCTACTGAGATGAACAGAGAAGAACACCTTTGAGCTTTGATGAACACCGAAACGCTAATGGCGGATCTAGAGCAAGGAAAAGGGAAACTTACTGTTGCTAACGGAACAGTGAAGGTGCGTCGTGTTTCTCTGGTACGTTCAGGTTGATGCAGCGGTCGGAGATGAAGACGAGGGTGGAGCTTGACGACGGCGGCTGCGCGTAAGGGTCATGTCGGCACAAGGAAGAAGAAGCGAGGAGGCACGAGGAAAAAAATGAAAAGGACCCCCCGGTCTTATTTATAAGGTGAAGGGATAAGTGACAGGCGCGAAAATCGAGGAACCCAAAAGTTGGATATGTGACAGAGCTGTCGCCTCGATTGTCGGAGGCTCATTAATGAAGGTGAGACATATCCAATTTTTAATAACAGGTGACGTCATGGTGGTTTATTACGAACCTGGAAGATGACATCATGGCGGTTTACAAGATTTATGCGAAGGTGCTAAAGGAGGAATTTTCTAAGTGTTGAAGATTGACATGAACATGTTCAAATCAATCTGGGGCCTAATGTTGGGGATATTACTACTAAGTATAAACCAACCATGAGGGGCCTGGTTATGCCTGCAATGAGTTAGTCATGTTTAAAGCCCATGAAGACAAGAAGTATGGCGCTTTATGGAGGAGATATAATATGAAGGCCAGGGCCCAAAGGCGGATTAGGGCCCGTAGACATAAACCGCCATATGATATGTAACTTATGTTGTAAGACAAGGAAAGGTAGAAACCGAGCAGGGCATGTCTATGAGCCGGCCTCGAGATTCTGTAAACCACCGGGCATCAACCTGTGTATATAAAGGCACGACCCGGCGACGGTTTAGGGACAACAAACAATAACTCGAGAGCCAGGCAAAGCGGATTTGCTCCCTAGTCATCAAAACCCTAGCAATTCCATCACAACTGGAGTCGGCTCTTACCTTCATCGTAAGGGGCCGAACCAGTATAATTCCTTGCGTCCCTTGTTCTGCTTTAACCCCTTTAAGTTAACCCGTCGCGATGGCTTCACGACTAAGTCCTCTCACTAGGACATCTGCCGTGACAAACCCACGATAGGATCCATGATGAAAACGAAGTATGGACTTTGACAGACTCGCCCGATGATCGGCAAGCCATAGAAAATAAATGGATCTTTAAGAAAAAGACTAACGCGGATGGTAATGTGACCATCTATAAGGCTCGGCTTGTCGCTAAGGGTTATCGACAAGTTCAAGGGGTTGACTACGATTAGACCTTCTCACCCGTAGCGAAGCTGAAGTTCGTCTGAATCATGTTAGCAATTGCCGCATTTTATGATTATGAGATATGGCAAATGGATGTCAAAACGGCATTCCTTAATGGTTTCCTTAAGGAAGAATTGTATATGATGCAGCCGGAAGGTTTTGTCAATCCTAAGAATGCTGACAAGGTATGCAAGCTCCAACGCTGAATCTATGGGCTGGTGCAAGCATCTCGGAGTTGGAACATTCGCTTTGATGAGATGATCAAAGCGTTTGGGTTTACGCAGACTTATGGAGAAGCATGTGTTTATAAGAAAGTGAGTGGGAGCTCTATAGCATTTCTCATATTATATGTGGATGACATACTATTGATGGGAAATGATATAGAATTTTTGGAAAGCATAAATGCCTACTTGAATAAGTTTTTTTCAATGAAGGACCATGGAGAAGCTGCATACATATTAGGCATCAAGATCTATAGAGATAGATTGACAAGCCTCATTGGTCTTTCACAAAGCACATACCTTGACAAGATATTGAAGAAGTTCAATATGAATCAGTCCAAGAAGGGGTTCTTGCCTGTATTGCAAGGTGTGAAATTGAGCACGGCTCAATGCCCGACCTCGGCAGAAGATAGAGAAAAGATGAGTGTCATCCCCTATGCCTCAGCCATAGGGTCTATTATGTATGCCATGCTGTGTACCAGACCTGATGTGAACCTTGCTGTAAGTTTGGTAGGGAGGTACCAAATTAATCCCAGCATGGAACACTGGACAACGGTCAAGAATATCCTAAAGTACCTGAAAAGGACTAAGGATATGTTTCTCATTGGAGGTGACGAAGAGCTCGTCGTAAAGGGTTACGTCGATGCTAGCTTCGACACAGATCTGGATGACTCCAAGTCACAAATCGGATACGTGTACATTTTGAATGGTGGGGCAGTCAGCTGGTGCAGTTGCAAGCAAAGTGTCGTGGCAGGATCTACATGTGAAGCGGAGTACATAGCAGCCTTGGGGGCAGCACATGAAGCAGTCTGGATGAAGGAGTTCATCACCGACCTAGGAGTTATTTCCAACGCGTCGGGCCCGATGACTCTCTTCTGTGACAACACTGGAGCTATTGCCCTTGCCAAGGAGCCCAGGTTTCACAAGAAGACCAGGCATATCAAGCATCGCTTCAACTCCATTCGTGAATATATTCAGGATGGAGACATAGATATTTGTAAAGTGCATACGGATCTGAACGTCGCAGATCCGTTGACTAAACCTCTTCCACGAGGAAAACATGATCAACACCAGAACTCTATGGGTGTTCGATTCATCACAATGTAACTAGATTATTGACTCTAGTGCAAGTGGGAGACTATTGGAAATATGCCCTAGAGGCAATAATAAAGTGGTTATTATTATATTTCTGTGTTCATGATAATTGTCTGTTGTTCATGCTATAATTGTATTAACCGGAAACCGTAATACATGTGTGAATACATAGATCATAATATGTCCCTAGTAAGCCTCTAGTTGACTAGCTCATTGATCAATAGATGGTCATGGTTTCCTGACCATGGACATTGGATGTCATTGATAACGGGATCACATCATTAGGAGAATGATGTGATGGACAAGACCCAATCCTAAGCGTAGCACAAGATCGTGTAGTTCGTTTGCTAAAGCTTTTCTAATGTCAAGCATCATTTTCCTTAGACCATGAGATTGTGCAACTCCCGGATACCGTAGGAATACTTTAGGTGTACCAAACGTCACAACATAACTGGGTGGCTATAAAGGTGCGGTACAGGTATCTCCGAAAGTATCTGTTGGGTTGGCACGAATCGAGAGTGGGATTTGTCACTCCATATGACGGAGAGGTATCTCTGGGCCCACTCAGTAATGCATCATCATAACGAGCTCATTGTGACTAAGGATTTTGCCACGGTGTCGGTGTCAAAACCGGCGGATCTTGGGTAGGGGGTCCTAAACTGTGCATCTAAGGCGGATGGTAACAGGAGGCAGGGGACACGATGTTTTACCCAGGTTCGGGCCCTCTTGATGGAGGTAAAACCCTACGTCCTACTTGATTATTCTTGATAATATGAGTAGTACAAGAGTTGATCTACCACGAGATCGGAGAGGCTAAACCCTAAAAGCTAGCCTATGGTATGATTGTCTGTTGTCCTACGGACTAAAACCCTCCGGTTTATATAGACACCGGAGGAGGCTAACATTACACAAGGTCAGTTACAAAGGAGGAGATATGCATATCCATATTGCCTAGCTTGCCTTCCACGCCAAGTAGAGTCCCATCCGGACACGGGACGAAGTCTTCAATCTCGTATCTTCATAGTCCAACAGTCTGGCCAAACGATATAGTCCGGTTGTTCGGAGACCCCCTAATCCAGGACTCCCTCAGTAGCCCCTGAACCAGGCTTCAATGATGATGATTCTGGCGCGCAGTGTTGTCTTCGGCATTGCAAGGCGGGTTCCTCTCCGAATACACCACAGAAGAGTTTGAATACAAGGATAGTGTCCGACCCTGCAAAATAAGTTCCACATACCACCGCAGAGAGAATAATATTTCCACAAATCTAATCTGCTGACACGTTTTGGCAGCATGACATCACGACGCCATGGCCTAGTAATGATTCGAACCATTTTTCTTTAACCAGCCCCACACATAACGCGAGGCGGTTTCTTGACACGTCTTGTCAAAGCAGAGATCGTGTTCCCCTTATTACGGGATTCCCATCAATACGGGCGTGGGTAACCCAACCGCGCCACCAATTACGGCGCTTGGGGGATAAGCGAGTTTTACCCGGCTGGTGGGGGCGCATAGTTTCGTCCGCCCTTATAAAGGGATAAGGTTTCACCTTTTTCTACCCATGCCTTCTTCCTCCTTGCTCATCCATTCTCGCGCACTCGAGCTCCAACGCCCAAGTCCACATCCTTCTCCTCAACTCTCTACAAACATGTCCAGAGCGGGAGGCAAGTGGATAGCCTCCTCCGTCACGGAGGGACACATCAAAAAGCTATGTGGAGCCGGATACTTAGCCGCGGATATCGCGCATCGGCTGCCAGCCGCGGGGCAGGTCGTCCCTACCCCGGAACCTCATGAAAGGGTGGTTTTCCTCCCCCACTTCGTCCGCGGACTGGGGTTTCCCCTCCATCCATTCGTCTGTTGGGGAACGTAGCATAAATTCAAAATTTTCCTATGTTTCACCAAGATCTATCTATGGAGTCATCTAGCAACGAGGGAGGAGTGGATCTACATACCCTTGTAGATCGCGCGCGAAAGCGTTCAAGAGAACGGGGTTGATGGAGTCGTACTCGTCGTGATCCAAATCACCGATGATCCTAGCGCCGAACGGACGGCACCTCCGCGTTCAACACACGTACGGAGCAGCGACGTCTCCTCCTTCTTGATCCAGCAAGGGGGGAGGAGAGGTTGATGGAGATCCAACAGCACGACGGCGTGGTGGTGGAAGTAGCGGGATTCCAACAGGGCTTCGCTAAGCGCTGCGGGAGGAAGGAGATGTGTCACGGGAGGGAGAGGGAGGCGCCAGGCCTTAGGTATGGTTGCTCCTCCTTTTCCCCACTATATATAGGGCCAAGGGAGAGGGGGGAGGCGCAGCCCTTGCCCCTTCCTCCAAGGAAGGGTGCGGCCAAGGGGGGGAGGAGTCCATCCTCCCCAAGGCACCTCGGAGGTGCCTTCCCCCTTTAGGACTCTCCCCTTTTTTCTCTCTCTTGGCGCATGGGCCTCTTGGGGCTGGTGCCCTTGGCCCATATAGGCCAAGGCACACCCCCTACAGCCCATGTGGCCCCCCGGGGCAGGTGGCCCCACCCGGTGGACCCCCGGGACCCTTCCGATGGTCCCGGTACAATACCGGTGACCCCGAAACTTATCCCGATGGCCGAAATAGCACTTCCTATATATAATTCTTTACCTCCGGACCATTCCGTAACTCCTCGTGACGTCCGGGATCTCATCCGGGACTCCGAACAACTTTCGGGTTACCGCATACTAATATCTCTATAACCCTAGCGTCACCGAACCTTAAGTGTGTAGACCCTACGGGTTCGGGAGACATGCAGACATGACCGAGACGTTCTCCGGTCAATAACCAACAGCGGGATCTGGATACCCATGTTGGCTCCCACATGTTCCACGATGATCTCATCGGATGAACCACAATGTCAAGGACTTAATCAATCCCGTATTCAATTCCCTTTGTCTAGCGGTACGATACTTGCCCGAGATTCGATCGTCGGTATCCCGATACCTTGTTCAATCTCGTTACCGGCAAGTCTCTTTACTCGTTCCGTAACACATCATCCCGTGATCAACTCCTTGATCACATTGTGCACATTATTATGATGTCCTACCGAGTGGGCCCAGAGATACCTCTCCGTTTACACGGAGTGACAAATCCCAGTCTCGATTCGTGCCAACCCAACAGACACTTTCAGAGATACCTGTAGTGCACCTTTATAGTCACCCAGTTACGTTGTGACGTTTGGTACACCCAAAGAATTCCTACGGTATCCGGGAGTTGCACAATCTCATGGTCTAAGGAAATGATACTTGACATTAGAAAAGCTTTAGCATACGAACTACACGATCTTTGTGCTAGGCTTAGGATTGGGTCTTGTCCATCACATCATTCTCCTAATGATGTGATCCTGTTATCAATGACATCCAATGTCCATGGTCAGGAAACCGTAACCATATATTGATCAACGAGCTAGTCAACTAGAGGCTTACTAGGGACATGGTGTTGTCTATGTATCCACACATGTATCTGAGTTTCCTATCAATACAATTATAGCATGGATAATAAACGATTATCATGAACAAGGAAATATAATAATAACTAATTTATTATTGCCTCTAGGGCATATTTCCAGCAGTCTCCCACTTGCACTAGAGTCAATAATCTAGTTCACATCGCCATGTGATTAACACTCACAGGTCACATCGCCATGTGACTAACACCCAAGAGTTTACTAGAGTCAATAATCTAGTTCACATCACTATGTGATTAACACTCAATTAGTTCTGGGTTTGATCATGTTGCTTGTAAGAGAGGTTTTAGTCAACGGGTCTGAACCTTTCAGATCCGTGTGTGCTTTACAAATCTCTATGTCATCTCCTAGATGTAGCTACCACGTTCCATTTGGAGCTATTCCAAATAACTGTTCTACTATACGAATCCAGTTTACTACTCAGAATAATCTGGATTAGTGTCGAAGCTTGCATCGGCGTAACCCTTTACGACGAACTCTTTTACCACCTCCATAATCGAGAAAATTCCTTAGTCCACTAGTTACTAAGGATAACTTTGACCGCTGTCTTGTGATCCATACTTGGATCACTCTTGTACCCCTTGACTGACTCATGGCAAGGCACATTTCAGGTGTGGTACACAGCATAGCATACTGTAGAGCCTACGTCTAAAGCATAGGGGACGACCTTCATCCTTCCTCTTTCTTCTGCCGTGGTCGAGCTTTAAGTCTTAACTTAATACCTTACAACTCAGGCAAGAACTCCTTCTTTGACTAATCCATCTTGAACACCTTCAAGATCATGTCAAGGTATGTGCTCATTTGAAAGTTCCATTAAGCGTTTTGATCTATCCTCATAGATCTTGATGCTCAATGTTCAAGTAGCTTAATCCAGGCTTTCCATTGAAAAACACTTTCCAAATAACCCTATATGCTTTACAGAAATTCTACATCATTTCTGATCCATAATATGTCAACAACATATACTCATCAGAAATTCTATAGTGCTCCCACTCACTTCTTTGGAAAAACAAGTTTCTCATAAACTTTGTATAAACCCAAATCTTTGATCATCCCATCAAAGCATACATTCCAACTCCGAGATGCTTACTCCAGTCCTCAGAAGGATTGCTGGGGCTTTGCATACTTATTAGCATCTTTCAGGATTGACAAAACCTTTCGGTTGTATCACATACAACCTTTCCTCAAGAAAATCGTCAAGGAAACAATGTTTTGACATCCTATCTGCAAGATTTCATAAATAATGCAGTAATCGCTAATATAATTCCAACAGACTCTTAGCATCGCTACGAGTGAGAAAGTCTCACTGTAGTCAACTCCTTGAACTTGTCGGGAAACTTCTTAACGACAAGTCGAGCTTTCTTAATGGTGACATTTACCATCATTGTCCGTCTTCCTTTTAAAATCCATCTGTACTCAATAGCATTACGACCATCGAGCCGTTCTACCAAAGTCTACACTTTGTTTTCATACATGGATCCTCTCTCGGATTTTATGGCCTCGAGCCATTTATCGGAATCCAGGCCCACCATCGCTTCTCCATAGCTCGTAGGTTCATGGTTGTCTAGCAACATGACTTCTAAGACAGGATTACGTACCACTCTGAAGTAGCACGCATCCTTGTCATCCCACGAGGTTTGGAAGTGACTTGATCTGAAGTTTCATGATAAGCTTTCACTTCAATTGGTGTAGGTGCCACAGGAACAACTCTTTGTGCCCTGCTATGCACTAGTTGAAGTGACGGTTCAATAACCTCATCAAGTCTCCACCATCCTCCCACTCAATTCTTTCGAGAGAAAACTTTTCCTCGAGAAAGGACCCGATTTCTAGAAACAATCCCTTTATTGCTTTCGGATCTGAGACAGGAGGTATACAAAACTGTTTTGGGTGTCCTATGAAGATGCATTTATCCGCTTTGGGTTCGAGCTTATCAGCCTGAAACTTTTTCACATAAGCGTCGCAGCCCCAAACTTTTAAGAAATAACAGCTTAGGTTTCTCTAAACCATAGTTCATACGGTGTCATCTCATCGGAATTACGTGGTGCCCTATTTAAAGTGAATGTGGTTGTCTCTAATGCCTAACCCATAAACTATCGTGGTAATTCGATAAGAGACATCATGGTATGCACCATATCCAATAGGGTGCAGTTATGATGTTCGGACACACCATCACACTATGGTGTTCTAGGCTGTATTAGTTGTGAAACAATTTCCACAATGTCTTAATTCTGTGCCAAACTCGTAATTCAGATATCCATCTCTATGATCATATCATAGATATTTTATCCTCTTGTCATGACGATCTTTCAACTTCACCCTGAAATTACTTGAACCTTTCAATAATTCAGACTCGTGATTCATCAAGTAAATATACTCAATATCTACTCAAATCATCTGTGAAGTAAGAACATAACGATATCCACTACATGCCTCAGCACTCATTGGATTGCACACATCAAAATGTATTACTTCCAACAAGTTGCTTTCTAGTTCCATTTTACTGAAAACGAGGCTTTCAGTCATCTTGCCCATGTGGTATGATTTGCATGTCTCAAGTGATTCAAAATCAAGTGAGTCCAAACGCTCCATTTGCATGGAGTTTCTTCATGCATATACACCAATAGACATGGTTCGCATGCCTCAAACTTTTCAAAAACGAGTGAGCCCAAAGATCCATCAACATGGAGCTTCTTCATGCGTTTTATACCGATATGACTTACGTGGCAGTGCCACAAGTAGGTGGTACTATCATTACTATCTTTTGGCATGAACATGTGTATCACTACGATCGAGATTCAATAAACCATTCATTTCAGGTGTAAGACCATTGAAGGTATTATTCAAATAAACAGAGTAACCATTATTCTCTTTAAATGAATAACCGTATTGCGATAGACATAATCCAATCATGTCTATGCTCAACGCAAACACCAATCTCGATGGTAGAGGGAGCGTGCGATGCTTGATTGGAATCACCTCCAACACATATCGTCAGCTCACCTTTAGCTAGTCTCCATTTATTCCGTAACTTTTATTTCGAGTTACTAACACTTAGCAACCGAACCGATATCTAATACCCTGGTGCTACTAGGAGTACTAGTAAAGTACACATTAACACAATGTATATCCAATATACTTCTATTGACTTTGCCAGCCTTCTCATCTACCAAGTATCTAGGGTAATTCTGCTCCAGTGGCTGTTCCCCTTATTACAGAAGCACTTAGTCTCAGGTTTGGGTTCAACCTTGGGTTTCTTCACTAGAGCAGCAGCTGATTTTCCGTTTCATGAAGCATCCCTTTTGCCCTTGCCCTCCTTGAAACTAGTAGTTTCACAAACCATCAACAATTGATGCTCCCTTTTGATTTCTACTTTTGTGGTGTCAAACATCGCGAATATCTCAAGGATCATCATATATGTCCCTGATATATTATAGTTCATCACGAAGCTCAAGCAGCTTGGTGGTAATAACTTCGGAGAAACATCACTATCTCATCTGGAAGATCAACTCCCACTCGATTCAAACGATTGTTGTACTCAGACAATCTGAGCACAAGCTCAACAATTGAGCTTTTCTCCTTAGTTTGTAGGCTAAGAAAATCGTCGGAGGTCTTATACCTCTTGACGTGGGCACGAGCCTGAAATCCCAATTTCAGCCCTCAAAACATCTCATATGTTTCGCGACGTTTCAAAAACGTCTTCGGTGCTTCAACTCTAAACCGTTTAACTGAACTATCATGTAGTTATCAAAACGTGTATGTAGATGTTCACAACATCCACAGACAACGTTCGAGGTTCAGCACACTGAGCGGTGCATTAAGGACATAAGCCTTCTAAGAAGCAATGAGGACAATCCTCAGTTTACGGACCTAGTCCGTATAATTGCTACTATCAACTTTCAACTATTTTTTTCTCTAGGAACATAATTAAACAGTAGAACTAAAGCGCGAGCTACGACATAATTTGCAAAATCCTTTTGACTATGTTCAGGATAATTAAGTTCATCTTATGAACTCCCACTCAGATAGACATCCCTCTAGTCATCTAAGTGATTACATGATCCGAGTCAACTAGACCGTGTCCGATCATCACGTGAGACGGACTAGTCAACATCGGTGAACATCTTCATGTTGATCATATCTGCCATACGACTCATGCTCGACCTTTCGGTCTTCTGTGTTCCGAGGCCATGTCTGTACATGCTAGGCTTGTCAAGTTAACCTAAGTGTTTTGCATGTGTTTCGAGGCCATGTCTGTACATGCTAGGCTCGTCAACACCCGTTGTATATGAACGTATGAATCTAACACCCGATCATCACATGGTGCTTCGAAACTACGAACTGTCGCAACGGTGCACAGTTAGGGGGAACACTTTCTTGAAATTTTAATGAGAGATCATCTTATTTACTACCGTCGTTCTAAGCAAATAAGATGTATAAACATGATAAACATCACATGCAATCAAATAATAGTGACATGATATGGCCAATATCATATAGCTCCTTTGATCTCCATCTTGGGGCTCCATGATCATCATCGTCACCGGCATGACACCATGATCTCCATCATCATGATCTCCATCATCGTGTCTCCATGAAGTTGTCACGTCATCTATTACTTCTACTACTACAGCTAACGGTTAGCAATAAAGTAAAGTAATTACATGACGTTTATGTTGACACGCAGGTCATAAATAAATTAAGACAACTCCTATGGCTCCTGCCGGTTGTCATACTGATCGATATGCAAGTCGTGATTCCTATTACAAGAACATGATCAATCTCATACATCACATATATCATTCATCACATCCTTTTGGCCATATCACATCACATAGCATACCCTGCAAAAACAAGTTAGACGTCCTCTAATTGTTGTTTGCATGTTTTACGTGGCTGCTATGGGTTTCTAGCAAGAACGTTTCTTACCTAAGCAAAGACCACAACGTGATATGCCAATTGCTATTTACCCTTCATAAGGACCCTTTTCATCGAATCCGATCCGACTAAAGTGGGAGAGACAGACACCCGCCAGCCACCTAATGCAACTAGTGCATGTCAGTCGGTGGAACCGGTCTCACGTAAGAGTACGTGTAAGGTTGGTCCGGGCCGCTTCATCCCACGATGCCGCCGAATCAAGATAAGACTAGTAACGGCAAGCATATTGAACAAAATCAACGCCCACAACTACTTTGTGTTCTACTCGTGCATAGAAACTACGCATAGACCTAGCTCATGATGCCACTGTTGGAGAACGTAGCATAAATTCAAAATTTTCCTACGTGTCACCAAGATCTATCTATGGAGTCATCTAGCAACGAGGGAGGAGTGGATCTACATACCCTTGTAGATCGCGCGCAGAAGCGTTCAAGAGAACGGGGTTGATGGAGTCGTACTCGTCGTGATCCAAATCACCGATGATCCTAGCGCCGAACGGACGGCACCTCCGCGTTCAACACACGTACGGAGCAGCGACGTCTCCTCCTTCTTGATCCAGCAAGGGGGGAGGAGAGGTTGATGGAGATCCAACAGCACGACGGCGTGGTGGTGGAAGTAGCGGGATTCCAACAGGGCTTCGCTAAGCGCTGCGGGAGGAGGGAGATGTGTCACGGGAGGGAGAGGGAGGCGCCAGGCCTTAGGTATGGTTGCTCCTCCTTTTCCCCACTATATATAGGGCCAAGGGAGAGGGGGGAGGCGCAGCCCTTGCCCCTTCCTCCAAGGAAGGGTGCGGCCAAGGGGGGGAGGAGTCCATCCTCCCCAAGGCACCTCGGAGGTGCCTTCCCCCTTTAGGACTCTCCCCTTTTTTCTCTCTCTTGGCGCATGGGCCTCTTGGGGCTGGTGCCCTTGGCCCATATAGGCCAAGGCACACCCCCTACAGCCCATGTGGCCCCCCGGGGCAGGTGGCCCCACCCGGTGGACCCCCGGGACCCTTCCGGTGGTCCCGGTACAATACCGGTGACCCCGAAACTTATCCCGATGGCCGAAATAGCACTTCCTATATATAATTCTTTACCTCCGGACCATTCCGTAACTCCTCGTGACGTCCGGGATCTCATCCGGGACTCCGAACAACTTTCGGGTTACCGCATACTAATATCTCTATAACCCTAGCGTCACCGAACCTTAAGTGTGTAGACCCTACGGGTTCGGGAGACATGCAGACATGACCGAGACGTTCTCCGGTCAATAACCAACAGCGGGATCTGGATACCCATGTTGGCTCCCACATGTTCCACGATGATCTCATCGGATGAACCACAATGTCAAGGACTTAATCAATCCCGTATTCAATTCCCTTTGTCTAGCGGTACGATACTTGCCCGAGATTCGATCGTCGGTATCCCGATACCTTGTTCAATCTCGTTACCGGCAAGTCTCTTTACTCGTTCCGTAACACATCATCCCGTGATCAACTCCTTGATCACATTGTGCACATTATGATGATGTCCTACCGAGTGGGCCCAGAGATACCTCTCCGTTTACACGGAGTGACAAATCCCAGTCTCGATTCGTGCCAACCCAACAGACACTTTCAGAGATACCTGTAGTGCACCTTTATAGTCACCCAGTTACGTTGTGACGTTTGGTACACCCAAAGAATTCCTACGGTATCCGGGAGTTGCACAATCTCATGGTCTAAGGAAATGATACTTGACATTAGAAAAGCTTTAGCATACGAACTACACGATCTTTGTGCTAGGCTTAGGATTGGGTCTTGTCCATCACATCATTCTCCTAATGATGTGATCCTATTATCAATGACATCCTATGTCCATGGTCAGGAAACCGTAACCATATATTGATCAACGAGCTAGTCAACTAGAGGCTTACTAGGGACATGGTGTTGTCTATGTATCCACACATGTATCTGAGTTTCCTATCAATACAATTATAGCATGGATAATAAACGATTATCATGAACAAGGAAATATAATAATAACTAATTTATTATTGCCTCTAGGGCATATTTCCAGCATCGTCCACGGCCTTATGTTCTATTATGGGCTGGACTTTCATGATCTGGCCCCGAATTCCATCCTCAACATCTCGGTGTTCATCGTCGTGTGCGAGGCTTTCCTCCGCATCCGGCCCCACTTCGGCCTGTGGCTAAAGACCTTCAATATCAAGCCGAAGGTGGTTGGCGGCCAACAAGTGGAATGCGGCGGAGCCATGGTGGGCAAAATGCCCAACGTTATATGGCTCGAGGGCTCCTTCGTGGAGACCATAAAGGGGTGGCAATCGGGGTGGTTCTACATCACCGAGCCGCGCGACACCAACTGGGTGGCAGCCCCCGAGTTTCGATCTGGAATCCCCATGCAGCTCACTTCCTGGAAGGAGAAGGGCCTGTCCTGGGGCTCATCGGTGGAGCTGGACGGACTCCAGAAGTGTATCCGGAAGATGATAGGCAAGAAACTCAAGCTTGTCAACATAGTCCAGGTCATGCTCTTCCGTCGGATCCTCCCATGTCAACAACGGGCTTTCAACTTATGGGAGTTCGACCTGGCCCAGCACCAGACTCTACAGGAGCTCTTCGACACGACACATAAGGACGTCTGGAGGGTGATGTTCAAGGGCGCTGAGGTCCCTCCTTCTCTTACCGAGGACCACGGGCTAAGCGCGAAGCGCCTTGAGAATTCGATAAGTTCTGTACATCTAGTAGGATATTTATTTCCCATAGCTTAACCATGTGCGGGGTCTGAGCTCCCATGCCTTTGATAGGACTGGGTGGAGACATCGGAGCAGATTAACTGTCTGACCCCTCTGCCCAAAGACCCTGCAGACGCTCTCCTGACGGAGATGCGGACTCCGGCTCCTTATGAGGTGCCGGATAAGACCAAGAAGAAGGCCAAGGGAACCCGAAAGAGTTCTCGGTGCCAGGTGGTATCGGACTCATCGTCCGATAACACCGAGACGCACTCCTCCCGTGAAAACGAGGAGAAGGAAGATGAAGATTCTCCCCCTCCAACCGGGGGAGACAAGAAAAGGAAGGCCGCCCCAACCGGGGAGGCCGAAGGGTCCAAGAAGGGAAGGACTCTCCTTCCGGACTGCTCCACCACCGTCGCCGACGGCGAAGATGAGTGGCTGCTCAGGGCCAAGCCCCTGGCGAAGTCGTAAGTATTCAGATACCAGAGTAACTCATAGCATACCTTTGTCGCACTGCTTCTCTAACGTCAAATATGATTATGCAGTCCGCCCCAAGCCCGTATCGACGTATCATCATCGGACGGTTCCTTGGACTCGTCGGACATGAATAGTGATACACTTCCAACCGCCTCCTCTCCTTGCCCTACGGACAATGCTGAGGTATTGTCTCAAGGGGCACCGAGGCGGGGGGAGACAGTCCCGGAGGCGCCTCAAGGCGACCTTCCGTACTCCAGGAGCAAAGGGAGCAAGGCTCCCGGGGGCTCCAAGTTCGGTCCTCAGCCGAACACCGCGCCGGAACCTCCAGTGGTTCCGGACTCGGGCAGGCGGCCCCCTTCCAAAAGGGGCAAGCCATCCGTGCCGGTGACCTCTGTCCATCCAGAGGCACTAGATGACCTGCTGGGAGCGCTTCGCGGTGCTTCCATCGACGAAGAGCACCGCACTATTATGAGTGCGGTGATCAAGAAGGTTCAGTCCGCCAAGAGCGGACTGACTGTAGCATGTGCCAGCCTTCTAACAGGCTTTGAGGTAAGTATTTAAAATATAGGAAAATATTACCGCATAGAAAGTAGACCCTGATGCTCTGTTTGGTGTTCACAAAGAAAAGCCAAATAGAGGATCAAATAATATCTACAGGAGTCCAATATAAGTATGTATGTATGCGTATGCAGGCTTCACTGCTGACCACTGCCGCACTGACTGCGGAGGTCGCCGCACTGAAGCAGGACCTCGAGCGGTCTGAGAAAGAGCTCGGCCTTGCCAAGAGGCAGCTCGAGGAGAACAAAGGTAAGTAATACCTTGTCTATATAAAAAAGAAAATGTGGTTGCTAAATGACAGGATCATCATGAATGTGCCAGGGGCCACAGCCGAAGTGGCGACCCTGAAGCAAGCGCTGTCCGAGGCCGAAAATGAAGCGGCCGAGGAGCGCACCGAGCGGGAAAAACAAGAGGCACGGGTGGGCGATGTGCAGCAAGGGCTCCAGTCTCTCGTGAAGAGGAAGATAGCGGCGGGTAAGGCATTCAATATGCAAAGCAAGCATGTGAAAGTAAATTACTTGTTACTTACCCGGGTCCGGAGCTCTCCAGGAGCATTCGCAGGTGCCCCGCAGCGTGTCGGATGCCGTGAAGTATTACCAGGCCAAGGAGCGAAGCTCAACGGACAAGTTGTTCTGGTCTCAGTATACTGGGACCGAACACCCGATTCCTATGAGCGACCAGCTGAAGCAACTGGTCGAGCTGCACAAGGCGGCCGAACAGGCCATGAAGGGCTTTATAGTCCGGATGTGGCATGGCGACTCCCTTCCCAACAGCTACTTCAGCCTGGTGAGGCGGCTTTTGGATGCCTGCCCACGGCTAGAAGTCATCAAGCGGTCCGTCTGTATCGAAGGTGCCCGCCGGCCGGCTTTTTCCCGTGCAAAGGTGCACTGGGCCAAGATGGACGCCGAGAAGCTGGTGAAGGAGGGGCCGCCGCAGGGCAAGGAGCATCGCCACCCCGAGAAGTATTATGAGGGTGTCCTGAAGGGCGCCCGTCTTGTGGCGGACGAGTGTGCGAAGGATGTAATTTTTGAATGAACTTGCTCGTGTGATCCTGTATTATGAAAACTTGTTCATGTGCGCTATGCAACGCTTGTTTCAATTTAAAATATTACCTTCTGTGCGGCTGTTTATCAAATCTGAGAGATGGCCAGTCGTCGGCTTTTGCCCCCATGCCACGAGTGTTGGGGTGTTCGGGATAAACCTGAGCACTCTTTTTCCCATTGTTGGGTCCTTCGAGGGAGGTGCTCAGCACAACGAACAAGGCAACCGGACTATAATGCTTTATCACTCTCACTTAGCCATAGAAGTCTACAATTTTAAATTTTGGCGAAGCCCCTAGTATTCGGAAGGCCGAATTCGGGGCGCTATACACGCCTTAAGCCGGACAAAGCCGACTCCTCGCTCTAAGCGGCATAAGTCTTTAGGGACTCGAGACCTCTCGAACAGCGGCCAGCTCTCGCCTTATCATGACAGTCAGTTTTAGCTTTCTCTACTGAGGTGCTTAGCCCAGATGAACCGGGGCACAATCGCAATAGTTCTCCCAGTGCTACCTTAGCCGATATAGCGGAACATAAGGTACCAAAACATGGGAGCCGGGCAAACCCAACTATTGACCCAAGACATGATTCGGAGCTGATGCATATAATGCTATAAGTTCGAGGTGCCGCACTGTCGAAAGTGTTCGGACTTCTCACGCCGTATTATGGGGTATGCTTAAGCCCCTGGCGTATTGGCCGTACCAGAGTGTACGGGTGCTGAATGTCATGAATGAACATATATATCTATATAAAGAAGAATAGAGAATGTGATAATAGTCTAGTGCTATGCATTGTTTATTTAATAAGGTGCGTCGAAGCAGAATGATACAAGTAGTGCGATAAGCAAAAAGTAGGACTATTTGACATGTCCCGTCCAAGGGCAAGCTGAGGAATGGTATTTAAAGCAGGTATTTCACTTGTTATCAGAAGCCACCTGGGAGTTCCGTGGTGCGACGTAGCTTTCTGCCTCCTTGGTTGTTGCATCGTGTGTCCGGCAATCATACTGCCGGATAGGGTTTCCAGAGATTAAAGTCCTGAAAGAGAGAAAAATAACAAAGCGGGAAGCCCCTACTGCGGTTGAGCCGCGTCTTGGGGCGTGCCGTAGTCATGCCACCCTCCCCCCTGTGCCCATGGTATTTTCAATGCGTAATCATGTACGCGTGGCACGGATTTCATCGTTTGGCTGGGACTAGGGTGGGGGCCGCATTGCTATGCGAGCTCGGAATGTGCCAGGTGGTCTTGTTGCCGATTACTTGGGCGCACTTGACGTTGTCTGGGTGTTTAATCGCCAACTGGTGGATTGCCTTAAGAGGCTGCTTTGCGCTTCTGCTGCGAGGGCCGCAGTGTGCTCCTCCGTGCGGAGAGAGCGCTCTGTGTTTCCATTGACTGTGATGACCCCCCGAGGTCCTGGCATCTTGAGCTTGAGGTATGCATAATGCGGTACCGCATTGAATCTCACAAATGCGGTTCGCCCGAGCAGTGCATGATAGCCACTGCGGAATGGGACTATATCAAAGATTAACTCCTCGCTTCGGAAGTTATCCGGGGATCTGAAGACCACTTCAAGTGTGACTGAGCCTGTGCAATGGGCCTCTACACCTGGTATGACGCCTTTGAAGGTCGTTTTTGTGGGTTTGGTCCTTGAAGGGTCTATACCCATTTTGCACATTGTGTCCTGATAAAGCAGGTTCAGGCTGTTGCCGCCGTCCATAAGGACTCGAGTGAGGTGAAATCCGTCAATGATTGGGTCTAGGACCAGTGCGGCGAATCCGCCATGACGGATACTAGTGGGGTGGTCCCTGCGATCGAAGGTGATCGGACAGGAGGACCATGGGTTGAACTTTGGGGCGAGTGGCTCCAACGCATATACGTCCCTTAGCGCACGCTTCCACTCCCTCTTGGGGATGTGGGTTGCGTATATCATGTTCACCGTCCGCACTTGTGGGGGGAACCTCTTCTGTCCTCTGGTGTTCGGCGGCCGGGGGTCCTCCTCGTCATCGCTGTGCAACCCCTTGTCTTTGTTTTCGGCATTTAACTTGCCGGCCTGCTTGAACACCCTACAATCCCTGTTGGTGTGGTTGGCTGGCTTGTCGGGGGTGCCGTGTATTTGACACGAGCGATCGAGTATACGGTCCAAAGTGGACGGGCCCAGAGTGCTTCTTTTGAATGGCTTTTTCCGCTGACCGGGTTTAGAGCCTATGAATCCGGCATTGACTGTCGTATCCTCGGTATTGTCGCTGTTGATGCGGCGCTTGTATTTGTTGCGACGTGACCTGCCATTGCTATCCTTGGTATCCGAAGTACCATGGTTCTTTGATATATTATTGCTGCGAGCCAGACGGCTATCATCTCCCGCGCAAAAGCGGGTCATGAGTGTCGTGAGGGCTGCCATAGATTTCGGCTTTTCCTGGCCAAGGTACCGGGCGAGCCACTCGTCACGGATATTGTGCTTAAAAGCTGCTAGGGCCTCTGCATCCGGATAGTCGATGATTTGATTTTTCTTTGTCAGGAACCGTGTCCAGAATTGCCTGGCCGATTCCTCTGGCTGCTGAATTATGTGGCTCAAGTCATCGGCATCTGGTGGTCGCACATAAGTGCTCTAGAAGTTGTCGAGGAATGCGGCTTCCAGATCTTCCCAATAGCCAATGGATTCTGCTGGCAGGCTATTGAGCCAATGCCGAGATGGTCCTTTGAGTTTGAGTGGGAGGTATTTGATGGCGTGTAGATCGTCACCGTGGGCCATGTGGATGTGCAGGAGGAAGTCCTCGATCCATACCGCAGGATCTGTTGTGCCGTCGTATGATTCGATATTTACGGGTTTGAAACCCTTTGGGATTTGGTGGTCCATTACTTCGTCTGTGAAGCATAGGGGGTGTGCAGCGCCTCTGTACTGGGCTATATCGCGACGCAGCTCAAATGAGTCTTGTCCGCTGTGTTCGGCCCGGCCGGATGTATTTTTACTGTATCCGGCGTGACGGTTATCGTCTCGCATAGTGGCGCGCCCTCATGATTCGTAGATCGATCTTGCGTGTTTTGCTTTGTCCTCCAATACGTCTCGCAGGTCTGGCGTATTTCCCCATGCCTTGACATTTTTATTTCAGTGGCGTCGGGGTGCGGGCTTAGCTTTTGGCTGAAATGCCTCTCTGTCGCGGCCACGAGGTGGCCGATCAGCCGCGTCATACGCTTGGAGATGTATGTTTTGGTGCTTCCTCCTCCAGTCGGGGTAGCAACCTGCGCTTTGGGTAACTCTTGGAGGGGCATTCGAGTTCATATTCCTCAATGTGGTATAGACCCTGGACTGCATCGCTATCTGTCCGATGAGCTCTCAATGTTCATCGCTTTCTGTCCGGGGATATTCGATCATCGACAGCGATGCACTCCAGGGTGAGACTTTTCTCCCCGGACAGATCTTTGTATTCGGCGGCTTCGCACCGCGGGCCAACTCACTTGGCCATCTGAAGCAAATCGAGAGTTACGCCACTGGCCACCAGGTCAGGTTTGGAAGCTTAAACTACACGGCCGACATCCGCGGAGACTTGATCTTCGACGGATTCGAGCCCCTGCCGAGTGCGCCGCACGGTCATGATGAGCATGATTTAGCTCTACCATCGGACGGTGTTCAGGAGACCGCACCGGCAACCGCTCCGACCCTCAATTCGGAGCCAATTGCGCCATCCATGGACGGGTGGATAGACCCCGCCACGGAGGCCGCATTCTCAGCGGCGATCGAGCCAAGTATTGACCTTACCCTTCACGAGAGCCGTGACGCCAAAC
Source organism: Triticum urartu (assembly GCF_056163025.1). Classification (NCBI taxonomy): domain Eukaryota; kingdom Viridiplantae; phylum Streptophyta; class Magnoliopsida; order Poales; family Poaceae; genus Triticum; species Triticum urartu. Next base: position 104,190,238 of record NC_141875.1, on the reverse strand, counting down.
TGCCAGATTCTTCCCTGGCCACGGACTCCGAACCGCCTACGCCCGTGCCTATCGAATCCGACTAGGCACCGATCATGGAGTTCACCTCCGCGGATATCTTTCAGCACTCGCCCTTCGGCGACATACTGAACTCATTAAGGTCTCTCTCCTTGTCAGGAGAGTTCTGGCCGAACTATGTCCGACAGGATTGGGATGCGGATGACGAAGAAATTCGCCGCCCACCCACCACCCACTTAGTAGCCACTTTCGATGATTTGACCGACATGCTCCACTTCGACTCCGAAGACATCGACGGTATGGACGACGATGTAGGAGACGAACAGGAACCACTGCCCATAGGGCACTGGACAGCCACCTCATCATATGATATATACATGGTGGACACACCCAAAGAAGGCAATGGCGACGGGACAACGGAGGATGACCCCTCCAAGAAGCAACCCAAGCGCCGACGACAGCGGCGCCGCTCTAAGTCTCGCCAAGGAAAAAGCGGTGATACCGGCACAGGAGATAATAGCACTCCGGATAGTGCCGAAGATGACGACAATCTCCTCCAGCAAGATTTAGAGCAGGAGGATGGAGAAGCCAGCCCTCCCGAGAGAGCGGCAGATGGAGAGGCGGAGGATGATAATTACATGCCTCCTTCCGAAGACGAGGCAAGCCTCGATGATGACGAATTTGTCATGCCTGAGGACCCCGTCGAGCAAGAGCGCTTCAAGCGCCGGCTTATAGCCATGGCAAATAGCCTTAAGAAAAAGCAACAACAGCTTCAAGCTGATCAAGATTTGCTAGCTGACAGATGGACTGAAGTCCTTGCGGCCGAGTAATATGAACTCGAACTCCCCTCCAAGAGTTACCCAAAGTGCAGGTTGCTACCCCGACTGGAGGAGGAAGCATTAAAACCTACATCTGCAGCGTATGACGCGGCTGATCGGCCACCTCGTGGCCACGACAGAGAGGCATTTCAGCCAAAAGCTCAGCCCGCACCCCGACGCCACTCAAATAAAAATGTCAAGGCACGGGGAAACACGCTAGACCTGCGAGACGTATTGGAGGACAAAGCAAAACACGCAAGATCAATCTACGGATCACGAGGGCACGCCACTACGCGAGACGATAACCGTCACGCTGGATACAGTAAAAGTAAATCTGGCCGGGCCAAACACAGCGGACAAGACTCATTTGAGCTGCGTCGCGACATATCCCAGTACAGAGGCGCCGCACACTCCCTATGCTTCCCAGACGAAGTAATGGATCACCAAATCCTAGAGGGTTTCAAACCCGTAAATATCGAATCATACGACGGTACAACAGATCCTGCGGTATAGATCAAGGACTTCCTCCTGCACATCCACATGGCCCATGGTGACGATCTACACACCATCAAATACCTCCCACTCAAGCTCAAAGGACCAGCTCGGCATTGGCTCAACAGCCTGCCAGCAGAATCCATTGGCTGTTGGGAAGATCTGGAAGCCGCATTCCTCGACAACTTCCAGGGAACTTATGTGCGACCACCAGATGTCGATGACTTGAGCCACATAATTCAGCAGCCAGAGGAATCGGCCAGGCAATTCTGGACACAGTTCCTGACAAAGAAAAATCAAATCATCGACTATCCGGATGCAGAGGCCCTAGCAGCTTTTAAGCACAATATCCGTGATGAGTGGCTCGCCCGGTACCTTGGCCAGGAAAAGCCGAAATCTATGGCAGCCCTCACGACACTCATGACCCGCTTTTGCGCGGGAGATGATAGCCGTCTGGCTCGCAGCAATAATATATCAAAGAACCATGGTACTTCGGATACCAAGGATAGCAATGGCAGGTCACGTCGCAACAAATACAAGCGCCGCATCAACAGCGACAATACCGAGGATACGGCAGTCAATGCCGGATTCATAGGCTCTAAACCCGGTCAGCGGAAAAAGCCATTCAAAAGAAGCACTCTGGGCCTGTCCACTTTGGACCGTATACTCGATCGCTCGTGTCAAATACACGGCACCCCCAACAAGCCAGCCAACCACACCAACAGAGAATGTTGGGTGTTCAAGCAGGCCGACAAGTTAAATGCCGAAAACAAAGACAAGGGGTTGCACAGCGATGACGAGGAGGAGCCCCGGCCGCCGAACACCGGAGGACATAAGAGGTTCCCCCCACAAGTGCGGACGGTGAACATGATATACGCAACCCACATCCCCAAGAGGGAGCGGAAGCGTGCGCTAAGGGACGTATATGCGTTGGAGCCAGTCGCCCCAAAGTTCAACCCATGGTCCTCCTGTCCGATCACCTTCAATCGCAGGGACCACCCCACTAGTATCCGTCATGGCGGATTCGCCGCACTGGTCCTAGACCCAATCATCGACGGATTTCACCTCACTCGAGTCCTTATGGACGGCGGCAGCAGCCTGAACCTACTTTATCAGGACACAGTGTGCAAAATGGGTATAGACCCCTCAAGGATCAAACCCACAAAAACGACCTTCAAAGGCGTCATACCAGGTGTAGAGGCCCATTGCACAGGCTCAGTCACACTGGAAGTGGTCTTCGGATCCCCGGATAACTTCCGAAGCGAGGAGTTAATCTTCGATATAGTCCCGTTCCGCAGTGGCTATCATGCACTGCTCGGGCGAACCGCATTTGCGAGATTCAATGCGGTACCGCATTATGCATACCTCAAGCACAAGATGCTAGGACCTCGGGGGGTCATCACAGTCAATGGAAACACAGAGCGCTCTCTCCGCACGGAGGAGCACACTGCAGCCCTCGCAGCAGAAGCACAAAGCAGCCTCTTCAGGCAATCCACCAGTTCGGCGATTAAACACCCAGACAACGTCAAGTGCGCCCAAGTAATCTGCAACAAGACCGCCTGGCACGTTCCGAGATCGCATAGCAATGCGGCCCTCGCCCTAGTCCCAGCCAAACGGCGAAATCCGCACCACGCGTACATAATTACGCATTGAAAATACCATGGGCATAGGTGGGGGGCACGACTAAGGCACGCCCCAAAACGCGGCTCAACCGCACTAGGGGCTTCCTGCTTTGTTATTTTTTCTCTCTTTCAGGACTTTACTCTCTGGAAACCCCATCTGGCAGTATGAATGTCGGACACACGATACAACAACCAAGGAGGCAGAAAGCTACGTCACACCATGGAATTCCCAGGTGGTCTCTGATGACGAGTGAAATACCTGCTTTAAATACCATTCCTCAGCTTGCCCTTGGAGGGGACATGTCAAATAGTCCTACTTTTTGCTTATCGCACTACTTGTATCATTCTGCTTCGACGCACCTTTTTGAATAAACAATGCATAGCACTAGACTATTATCGCATTCTCTATTCTTTTTTATATATATGTTCATTCATGACATTCAGCACCCATACACTCTGGTACGACCAATATGCTAGGGGCTTAAGCGTACCCCATAATACGGCGTGAGACGTCCGAACACTTTTGACAGTGGACACCCCGAACTTATAGCATTATATGCATCAGCTCCGAATCATGTCTTGGGTCAATAGTTGGGTTTGCCCGGCTCCCATGTTTTGATACCTTACGTTCCGCAATATCGGCTAAGGTAGCACCGGGAGAACTACTGCGATTGTGCCCCGGTTCATCTGGGCAAGCACCTCAGTAGAGAAAGTTAAAACTGACTGTCATGATAAGGCGAGAGCTGGTCGCTGTTCGAGAGGTCTCGAGTCCCTAAAGACTTATGTCTCTTAGGCCGAGGAGTCGGCTTTGTCCGGCTTAGGCGTGTATAGCGCCCCGAATTCGGCCTTCTAAATACTAGGGGCTTCACCAAAATTTAAAATAGTAGACTTCTATGGCTAAGTGAGAGTGATAAAGCATTATAGTCTGATTGCCTTGTTCGTTGCGCTGAGCACCTCCCTCGAAGGACCCAACAATGGGAAAAAGAGTGCTCAGATTTATCCCGAACACCCCAGCAGTCGTGGCATGGGGGCAGAAGCCAACGACTGGCTAGCTCTCAAATTTGATAAACAGCCGCACAGAAGCTAATATTTTAAATTCAAACAAGCGTTGCATAGCACACATGAACAAGTTTTCATAATACAGGATCACACGAGCCAGTTCATTCAAAAATTACATCCTTCGCACACTCGTCCGCCATAAGACGGGCACCCTTCAGGACACCCTCATAATACATTTCAGGGTGGCGATGCTCCTTGCCCTGTGGCGGCCCCTCCTTCACCAGCTTCTCGGCGTCCATCTTGGCCCAGTGCACCTTTGCACGGGCAAAAGCCCGGCGTGCACCTTCAATGCAGACGGACCGCTTTATGACTTCCAGCCGTGGGCAGGCATCCACAAGCCGCCTCACCAGGCCGAAGTAGCCATTGGGAAGGGAGTCGCCAGGCCACATCCAGACTATAAGGCCCCTCATGGCCTGTTCGGCCGCCTTGTGCAGCTTGACCAGTTGCTTCCACTGGTCGCTCGCAGGCATCGGGTGTTCGGTCCCAGTATACTGAGACCAAAACAACTTCTCTGTCGAGCTTCCCTCCTCGGCCTGGTAGTACTTTGCGGCATCTGACACGCCGCGGGGCAAATCTGCGAATGCTCCTGGAGAGCTCCAGACTCGGGTAAGTAACAAGTAATTTACTTTCACATGCTTGCTTTGCATAATGAATGACTTACCCGCCGCTATCTTCCTCATCGCCTCAATTTCCTGGAGGGCCTTTTCGGCTTCACCCATGGCATGCTTTGTGCTCTCAAGGGCCGCAGCAAACTCAGACTCTCGCGTCTTCGAGTCAAGATCCAAAGGCTCGTGCTTCTTCATGAGAGCCTGGAGCTCTTGCTGCACCTCGCCCACCCGTGCCTCTTGTTTCTCCCGCTCGGTGCGCTCCTTGGCCGCTTTGTTTTCGGCCTTGGACAGTGCTTGCTTCAGGGTCACCACTTCGGTCGTGGCCCCTGGCACATCCATGATGATACTATCATTTTGCAACCACATCTTTTTATATATATATACAAGGTATTACTTACCTTTGTTCTCCACGATCTGCCACTTGGCAAGGCCGAGCTCTTTCTCGGACCGCTCGAGGTTCTGCTTCAGTGCGGCGACCTCCACAGTCAGTGCGGCAGAGGTCAGCAGCGAAGCCTGCATACGCATACAGACATACTTATATTAGACTCCTGCAGATATTATTTGATCCTCTATTCGGCTTTTCTTTGTGAACACCAAAAAGAGCATCAGGGGCTACTGTCTATGCGGTAATATTTTCCTATATTTTAAATACTTACCTCAAAGCCTGTTAGAAGGCTGGCACATGCTTCAGTCAGTCCGCTCTTGGCGGACTGAACCTTCTTGATCACCGCACTCATAATAGTGCGGTGCTCTTCATCGATGGAAGCGCCGCGAAGTGCTCCTAGCAGGTTGTCCGGTGCCTCTAGATGGACAGAGGTCACTGGCACAGGCGGCTTGCCCCTCTTGGAAGGGGGCTGCCTACCGGAGTCCGGAACCACTGGAGGTTTCGGCGCGGTGTTCGACTGAGGGCCGAACTTGGAGCCCTTGGGAGTCTTGCTCCCTTTGCGCCTGGAGTCTGGAAGGTCGCCTTGAGGCGCCTCCAGGACTATCTCCCCCCCGGCTCGGTGCCCCTCGAGACAATACCTCCACATTGTCCGTAGGGCGAGGAGAGGAGGCGGTTGGAAGTGACTAACTATTCATATCCGACGAGTCCAAGGAACCGCCCGACGAGGATACGTCGATACGGGCTCAGGGCAGACTGCATGATCATATTCGACGTTAGGAGAAGCAGTGCAATAAAAGTATGCTATGAGTCACTCTGGTATCCGAATACTTACGACTTCGCCATGGGCTTGGCCCTGAGTAACCACTCGTCTTCGCTGTCGGTGGCGGTGGTGGAACAGTCTGGAAGGAGAGTCCTTCCCTTCTTGGACCCTTCGACATCCCCGGTTGGGGCGGCCTTCCTTTTCTTGTCTCCCCCGGCTGGAGGGGGAGAATCTTCATCTTCCTCCTCCTCGTTTTCACGGGAGGAGTGCGTCTCGGAGTTATCGGACAATGAGTCTGATACCACCTGGCGCCGGGAACTCTTTCGGGTTCCCGTGGCCTTCTTCTTGATCTTCTTCTCCGGCACCTCATAAGGAGCCGGGGTCCGCATCTCCGTCAGGAGAGCGTCTGCAGGGTCTTCGGGCAGAGGGGCCGGGCAGTCAATCTTCTCCGATGTCTCCACCCAGTCCTTTCAAAGGCATGGGAGCTCAGATCCCGCACATGGTTAAACTATGGAAAATAAATACCCTATGAGATGTACAGAACTTACCGGATTCGCAGGGCGCGTCACGCTTAGACCGCGGTCCTCGGTAAGGGAAGGGGGACCTCGACGCCCTTGAACATCACCTTCCAGACGTCCTTATGCGTCGTGTCAAAGAACTCGCGTAGAGTCTGGTGCTGGGCCAGGTCGAACTCCCATAAGTTGAAAGCCCGTTGTTGACACGGGAGGATCCGGCGGAAGAGCATGACCTGGACTATGTTGACAAGCTTGAGTTTCTTGCCTATCATGTTCCGAATACACTTCTGGAGTCCGTCCAGCTCCACCGATGAGCCCCAGGACAGGCCCTTCTCCTTCCAGGAAGTAAGCCGAGTGGGGATTCCGGATCGAAACTCGGGGGCCGCCACCCAGTTGGTGTCGCGTGGCTCGGTGATGTAGAACTAGTCCGATTGCCACCCCTTTATGGTCTCCACGTAGGAGCCCTTGAGCCATGTTACGTTGGGCATTTTGCCCACCATGGCTCCGCTGCATTCTGCTTGTTGGCCGCCTACTACCTTCGGTTTGACATTGAAGGTCTTCAGCCACAGGCCGAAGTGGGGCCGGACGCGGAGGAAAACCTCGCACACGACGGTGAACGCCGAGACGTTGAGGATGAAATTCGGGGCCAGGTCATGGAAGTCCAGCCCATAATAGAACATAAGGCCACGGACGAATGGATGGAGGGGAAACCCCAGTCAACGGATGAAGTGGGTGAGGAAAACCACCCTTTTGTAAGGTTTCGGGGTAGGGACGATCTGCTCCGCGGCTGGCAGCCGGTGCGCGATATCCGCGGCTAAGTATACAGTCCCGCATAGCTTTTTGATGTCTCCCTCCGTGACGGAGGAGACCATCCACTTGCCTCCCGCTCCGGACATGTTTTGAGAGAGTTGAGGAGAAGGATGTGGACTTGGGCGCTGGAGCTCGAGTGCGCGAGAATGGATGAGCAAGGAGGAAGAAGGCGTGGGAAGAAAAAGGTGAACCCTTATCCCTTTATAAGGGCGGACGAAAACTATGCGCCCCCACGAGCCTGGTAAAACTCTCTTATCCCCCAAGCGCTGTAATTGATGGCGCGGTTGGGTTACCCATGTCCGTATTGATGGGAATCCCGTAATAAGGGGACACGATCTCTGCTTCGACAAGACGTGCCAAGGAAACCGCCTCGCGAAACACGCTGAGTTTGGTTGTGAAAGACGATTCGAATGGTGACCTGGCTGTTGTGTGATGTCGCACTGCGAAACGCATCGCCAGATTAGATTTGTGGAAATATTATTCTCTCTATGGTTGTATGTGGAACTTGTTTTGTAGAGCCGGACACAATCCTCGTGTTCAAAATCTTCTATGAAGTATTCGGAGGAGGAACCCGCCTTGCAATGCCTAAGACAATCTGCGCGCCGGACTCATCGTCATTCAAGCTTGGTTCAGGGGCTACTGAGGGAGTCCTGGATTAGGGGTTATCCGGACAGCCGGATTATATCCTTTAGCCGGACTGTTGGACTATGAAGATACAAGATTGAAGACTTCGTCCCGTGTCCGGATAGGACTCTCCTTGGCGTGGAAGGCAAGCTTGGTAATACGGATATGTAGATCTCCTTCCTTGTAACCGACTCTGTGTAACCCTAGCCCCCTACGGTGTCTATATAAACCGGAGGGTTTAGTCCGTAGGACCAAGAACAACAATCATACCATAGGCTAGCTTCTAGGGTTTAGCCTCTTCGATCTCGTGTAGATCAACTCTTGTACTACTCATATTATCAAGGACAATCAAGCAGGACGTAGGGTATTACCTCCATCAAGAGGTCCCAAACCTGGGTAAAAAATCGTGTCCCCTGTCTCCTGTTACCATCCGCCTAGACGCACAGTTCGGGACCCCCTACCCGAGATCCGCCGGTTTTGACACCGACAGTTACCGAAGGTTGTTCGGAGTCCCAGATGAGATCCCGGACGTCACGAGGAGTTCCGTAATGGTCCGGAGGTGAAGATTTATATATGGGAAGTCCAGTTTCAGTCGCCGAAATGGTTTCGGGGGTTATCGGTATTGTACCGGGACCACCGAAAGGTGTCCAGGGGTCCACCGGGTGGGGCCACCTGCCCCGGTGGGCCTAGTGGGCTGAACAAGGGAGGGAACCACCCCATGGTGGGATGGTGCGCCCCCCAAGGGGCCCAAGGCACCTAGGATTAGAAACCCTAGGGGGTGGGGGCACCTCCACCTGACTTGGGGGGCAAGTTTCCCCCCCTTGGCCGCCGCCCCTCCCCTGTAGATGGGATCTGGGGGAGCCGGGCCCCTCTCCACTTCCCCTATAAATAGTGGGGGGGTGGAAGGGCTGCCACACCCTTCCCCTGGCACAGCCCTCCCCCTCTCCTACACCTCCTCCTCCTCCACAGCGCTTGGCGAAGCCCTGCCGGAGAACCACGAGCTCCATCACCACCACAAAGTCGTGCTGTCGGAGTTCTCCCTCAACTTCTCCTCTCCCCTTGCTGGATCAAGAAGAAGGAGAGGTCCCCGGGCTGTATGTGTGTTGAACGCGGAGGCGCCGTTGTTCGGCGCTTAGATCGGAATCGACCGCGATCTGAATCGCTGCGTTGACGACTCCACCAACCGCGTTCTTGCAACGCTTCCGCTTAGCGATCTTCAAGGGTATGAAGATGCACTCCCTCTCTCTCGTTGCTAGAATCTCCTAGATTGATCTTGGTGGCACGTAGGAATTTCTTTAAATTATTGCTACGTTCCCAACATCGAAATCATGGGTTTGGGCTACACCATCACCCTCATCCTCGAGAATCATATTGTGCAGAATAACACAACATGTCATCAGCTGCCGCAAAGTTTTCGATTCCTACATCATTGCAGCGCTCCGCACAATTCCCCAACGAGCTTGAAGCACACCAAATGCCCTCTCCACGTCCTTCCTAGCCACTTCCTGCATTATTGCAAAGTGGATCTGTTTATTGCCACACGGCTCGGATATGGTCTTCACAAATGCCGCCCATTGAGGATAGGTACCATCGGCAAGATAGTACCCCATGTTGTAGCCCCAACCGTTGATGGTGTAGTTGCACGGCGGTGATTCCCCATTGCAAAGCCTACTGGACACCGGAGATTGTTGAAGCACATTGATGTCGTTGTGAGAACCGGGTATTCCAAAGAAAGCATGCCAAATCCATAAGTCATGTGATGCCACCGCTTCTAGTATGATGGTAGCCTCTCTGGTGTGACCTTGATACATTCCCAGCAGACCTTTGGGGCAGTTTTTCCATTGCCAATGCATGCAATCAATTGATCCGAGCATTCCTGGAAACCCCCTTGCCTCTCCAATAGCCAACAACTTCTCCGTGTCATGCACATTTGGTTCTATGAGATACTATGATCCAAACACCTCAACCACGACGCGGGCAAATTTGACAGTAGTCTTGAGGCACGTGCTCTCCCCCATCCTGACCATCTCACCAACGGCGTCTGCAGCAGTACCAAGTGCAAGGATCCTCAGAGCAGCCGTGCACTTCTGCTTGGGCGAGAAAGAGAGTTGGCCGCATCAATCCTTTCTCAGCTTGAAGTAGTCGCCGTGTGCCTCCACTCCCTCCACAATGCGCAAAACAATGGTTTCCGCATGTGAAAATGGCGATGAAACCATGGATCATCCGGAAAAGCAGGTGTGGGAGCAAAGTAGTCATTGTTTAGTAACTTTGCTCCGGACACTCTATCCCGGTTGATCACTCCTCTCCCTTTGATTAAGCCCTTGAAGTTGAGAATATGGTCCACTTGCCGGTCCATTTTCTTTTGCATGGTCATGAGCATGATCATGTCCACTTCTTCATCCGAATTCGACGAATCGAAGAACTCATCTTGATTCATGGGTCAAGCTCCGATGATCCGTACTCCTCGTCCGACGGAGCATCGGAATCCATCATTTACCTAAAAAAATCACCATAATTCCGGTCGGTCAATGTGTCGAACACATCAAGCGCAAGGTGGAGCCGAAGAGTTGCCGGACATACCACGGTGGTGTCCGGGCCGGCGACAACGTCCCCCGTGGCGAGGACGGGAGCGCTCTTCCGGAGCTGGCGGCGGAGCTGCGAGTCGGACGACGCGGAGGAGAAAGAACAGAGGAGAGAGCAAATGGATCCGACAGCTCGGGGGGAGGGGGGATTTAGTGCAATTTGGGGTGGGGTCGGTTGTCGGATCCGACGTGACGGGCATGCCCGGGCGCCCCCATATCCGCCCCATATTTGGGCTGGATATGAGGGGTGCCGGTCAGCCCGGACGTTTGAGAGGCCTGCTAGGTCAAAAAATCATGACCGGACGGCCTGTCCGGACGTTTGAAACGGGTTTGAGAGGTCTAGTTGTAGATGCTCTAATAAGGCGCAGATGAAACAAAAGATGTAGTACTTGTCATGCTCTTATGTGTCAAAATCAATGGAGCGTGGAGACGATGGCACCGGTGCTTTGTAAAGAACACCTATCGTGTGTTCAATGAGGACAAGGACGCCAATACTCGTGGAGCACGCTGAGCCAGAATCATGTCCTCCATTTGACACGTGGACCTATCGCATAATCACACGATGCAGCGAATGTACGGCCCCACTGCCGGCCACCTCGTCCTCACCAGCTACCAACCCAGCTGGAGCCTGCACTGGCCCCCAGTATTCAATCTCGACAGATCAGATCACACCAGGCTCGCAAACCACACACATAAATAATTTCCTTACCGCCACTAGGCAAGCCAGCCACGATCCCTCCAGTCCACTCCAGCCCTCGCCGGTCGCCGCCACGACCGATCCCGCCATGGCGACGGCGCCGCCGTCGCGGCTCCTCCTCCTCGCCCTGCTCTCCTGCCTGAGCCTCATCTCCGCCGCCCCGTCGCTCCGGCCGCTCCCGCGCGCCGCCGCCGACGACGGCCTCGCGCGGGCCACCGGCAGCCCCTCGTCGCCTTCGGGGCGAGGCGTGGGCGCGCGGACGTGCTGGTACACGGTGCAGATCAAGACGAGCTGCTCGTCCCCGGCGCGCACGTCGGACGCGATCAGCCTGGCGTTCGGGGACGTGTACCGCGACGAGGTGTACGCGGCGCGGCTGGGCGGCGCCGCCGGCGCGTTCGACCGGTGCGCCACCGACACGTTCAAGATCGGCGGGCCCTGCGGGTACGGCGCCTGCTACCTCTACCTCCGCCGCGCCGGCCGCACCGGGTGGACGCCCGAGTGGGTGAGGGTGTACGAGCCCACCGCCCCCAGCGCGCCCTCCACCTTCCGCTACGGCGACCCGCTCCCCAACAACGTCTGGTACGGCTTCAACCGCTGCCCGCGCCTCGCCTCCTCCACCTCCACCTCGTCGTCGTCTCCTTCCTCTGGCGCTGGTGCTGCGCAGGCGATGTAGCCATGGTCGGAGCAGGTCGTGCGGCTCGTGTATGTATGATGGTTTGTGGATCGAGTACTACATGTGGATTCATTTCTGCTGTGCGTGAGTGATTGCGGCGTGCGCCTGTAATAATCCCGATCGAGATGAAATGCTATATGGTACCACGAATAAAACCTCTCTGTTTTTTGGAATCATCCATTGTACCCCCCGACATTGGCATGCACCTGCGATGTTGCTACCATTCGACTTGTTTCATCGCGTGAACCATCAAAGCATATGCTTCGCATGAATGTCAACGGATCCACGGCGACGGCGTACACGATGCCAATGATCGATCTGGATCCGCTTCCAAGTCAACAGTCTGTTTGGAGAGGGGAAGACATCCTGCGATGCCACAAAAGTCAAATTTACATGTTTCAAGAAAGGAAAAACGATTCTAACCAGCCGACACGCCGAGTCTTCCGCCGGTCGCGCGCGGGTCGTTAGATCCATCCCGATCCAAAGGACCTCGTCGCGCCACGCCCCCGCCCCACCCACCGCGAAATCACCCCAGATGCTTCTAGCATGAGTTTTGTTGCAACAACTGTAGAAAGGGTGCGACTTTCATTTCACAATGAGAGAGAGAGAGAGGAGCGACCAGAGGGTGACGACTTTGGCAACGGCTGGAGATAGGGAGCGGCATCCCTGAGGGAGTCCTGGACTGGGGGGAGGGGTCCTCGGGGTGACGGCTCATCTCACATCGGCCGGACTGTTGGGCCACATTGTGTCCGGACCAAAGACCTTTGTGCCTTGGTGTGTACCCCAAGTTAAGGTAGAAGATATGAAGTTTCCTTGATGTAACCGATTATCTATAAACCCTAGTATCCCTGGTGTCTATATATACCAGGAGTTTTAGTCCATAGAGGCTAGGAGAACAATCACCATCCTACTAGCTAGGGTTTATGTGATGCTCCGAGTCCGATGCGCCAGGTGTCTTCCAGTTATTCGCTGTTGTTGCCATGTCATTTATTTGCGTGTTGCATTTTGTCATGTCATCATCCGCATTGCAACCGCATGTTTTCCAAACTCGCGTCCGTCCCGGTCTCCCCGTTCCTTCTGTTGTTCGTTCTGAGCCAAGACACACTTGCACGCGCCCGCGGCACGTCCGAAATAGTATTTTTATAAGTGGCCGGGAAATGTTCCCGGAATCGGTTGAAAGTTGGCATGCGGTGTTTTTATGTTGTCAGTAGGCAGCCTGCCAAGTTTCACCGCATTCGGAGTTTGTTTGATGCCCCAACAGATAACTATAGCGATAATATAGTTGGTCAAACGTCGGACATTTCCGGTCTCCGGAAATAGTCACAGGACTGCACTCCTTCCCCTCTCATCTCAGCCCAACCCTCTCTACAATACTCACACCCCTCGCGCGCGTCCGAAAGCTTTCCCGGACCCGACCCGCTCAGTCATCACCGATGATTCCAGATCATCCCCTAACATCTATAAAATATCTTCGTTTTCTTAATTGGACTTCCTAACCTCTTTATTCTCGCCCGTCCGATTACGATCGGAGGGACCGAATAGCCCTAAGCTAACCCTTCCTATATATATAGGTCCAAACCCTAGTCTAGGCAGTCCCATCCATCCAATCCCTTACCCGCCGCCGCCACTCTCTCTCTCTTGGGATCCTCCCAGATCCCCTCCTCACAAACCCACGCACAGCCAGCCACCTTCCCAGATCCATGAACCATCCACCCATCTGGAGCCGTCAGATCGGCATCCAATGGCTCATGTGCCCCAGTTCGTCTGATCCAACAGCCCCGATCCAGCCTCCCAGCACAGCCATGCTCGAGCGCTCCCGAGGCCGAGCTCCTCCAACCTCGCGACCCCGCGGCCCCCGGCGAACCTCGCCGCCGGCAACCACCACCACCAGCCAACAAGATGAGCACCTGCCGCGCCCTTCCTCCCCTGCTCCTTTCCCTTCCTTCTTTTCCCTCTCTCTCTTACGCGTTCAAGCTCTCTCTTTGTTCTCTTCTTCACAGGGAACCGAGCCTCCATGGCGCCGCCACCTCGTCCCCGTCGTCCTTCATCTCGTCGCCGCCCCGTGCCCATGTCGCCACCGCCGCTGACCTGCTCGCCTCCTCTGCTTCGCCCTTGCGCGAGGAGGACGACCTAGCGCCAAGTTCCTCTTCGACCCCCTCATGCGGACCCCGACGCCACCTCTTTCTGCCGTCGCCGGCAACCAGCAGGTCAGGTCGCCGTGCCCTGCCTCCTCTTCTTCGCGTTCTGCTTCTTCCCGCCGTCTTCTCTCCGTCGTTCTCTCTGTTGTTTTTCTTCAGGTAACAGCAACCTACATGGCCTCGCCTCTTCTTCGAGCAGCGCCATCGCCGGAGTTCCTCGTCGCCGGGACCCCGACCCTCGGACTACCCGAATCCGCCGCGCCCGCTGGTCCCTACCCTTGTATCGTGCCCCTGCTTCCATCTCCGTCGCTGCCGGCTGCATCGAGCAGCAGCAGCGAGCGCGTCGCTCGGCCGTGTCCTGCTCGCGTTAACCATGCCTCGGCCCGGCTCTCCAGATCCGGCCCAAGCCGCTCCCCTCGCCCGGCCTGCCTGCCTTTCCACCGACCTGGGCTTCAGCCCGTGGTGAGCAGCCCAGCCGATCCAGATTTCGGCCCGTGATGTGTTTTTTCGTGGACGAATTTGCTAATTGTCCCGAGACTGCCTGTTTTACAGAAAACCCTTCGCACTGCATGCATTTAATAACTCACAAACCATGCATCATATTAAAATGACTTATATATGTAAAATGCTTAGAATTTTGTGTAGATTCATATTATGCAACTTTCATCCATGTTAAAATTGTTAAAAATATTGTTTGTTTAATTTTGCATAAATGCCATGTTAAAATGGCTTAATTCATAACTAGATAACTGTAACTCGGATTTTAATAAACTTTATATGTAAATGGGGTAGAAAAATGCCTAGTTTAACATGGTGCACTCATCTTGCATGTTTAACAACTCTAAAATATGGTTTAGGGCAGAACAGTACCAACCTTAAGATATGCACATGGGGATTTTCTGGAATTGTTGTTTGTTGTTTCGGCCTCATTTAAACTTGCCTAAATTGATAGTTTTTATATGCTTCACCCCTTGCCATGTTTAATAACATTTAATATTGTTGGATACATAAACGAGAGAGAACTAAGTAATTGAATATGATGTTTCGTCAATATGTAACTTATTGCATATTGAGCTCCACTTAATTTATAGTATTGTTTGTCCACTTTGCCATGCCATGTTTCATTAAATCGGACATGCATCATACTTGGTTGTGCATCATGCCATGTTTATGTGATGGTTGTTTACTATGTTGCTTCCTTCTTTCCGGGTTGCTTCTCTCGTTAGCTTCGGTTTCGTTTCGGAGTTGTGAGGATTTGTTCGACTATGTCTGTTTGTCTTCTTCATGGACTCGTTCTTCTTCCTTGCGGGATCTCAGGCAAGATGATCATACCCTCGAAAGCACTTCTATCTTTGCTTGCTAGTTGTTCGCTCTATCGCTATGTCGCGCTACCTACCACTTGTTATATCATGCCTCTCACATTGCCATGTCAAGCCTCTAACCCAGCTTCCTAGCAAAGCATTATTTGGCTATGTTACCGCTTTGCTCAGCCCCTCTTATAGCGTTGCTAGTTGCAGGTGAAGTTGAAGTTTGTTCCATGTTGAAACATGGATATGTTGGGATATCACAATATCTCTTATTTAATTAATGCATCTATATACTTGGTAAAGGATGGAAGGCTCTGCCTTATGCCTGGTGTTTTGTTCCACTATTGCCGCCCTAGTTTTCGTCATACCGGTGTTATGTTCCTTGATTTTGCGCCCCTAACACGATGGGGGGTATGGGACCCTCTTGACAGTTCGCTTTGAATAAAACTCCTCCAGCAAGGCCCAACCTTGGTTTTACATTTGCCTAACAACCTATTGCTTTTCCCTTGGGAGTCGCACTCCCGAGGGTCATCTTTATTTTAACCCCCCGGGCCAGTGCTTCTCTAAGTGTTGGTCTGAAACGGACAGCCTGCGGGACCACCTCGGTGAAACTTGAGGGCTGGTTTTACTCGTAGCTTGTCCCATCTGGTCTGCCCTGAGAACGAGATATGTGCAGCTCCTATCGGGATTTGTCGGCATAGTCGGGCGGTCTTGCTGGTTTAGTTTTACCATTGTCGAAATGTCTTGTGCACCGAGTCTGATCGGGTGTCCCGCGATGGAGGATTGTCTTCGCGGATCGTGAGCTTGTGATGGGCTAAGTTGGGACACCCCTGCAGGGTATAAACTTTCGAAAGACGTGCCCACGGTTATGTGGCAGATGGGAATTTGTTAATATGCGGTTGTAGAGAACTTGACACTTGACTTAATTAAAATGCATCAACCATGTGTGTAGCTGTGATGGTCTCTTTTCGGCGGAGTCCGGGAAGTGAACACGGTATTGTGTTATGTATGAATGTAAGTAGTTTCAGGATCACTTCTTGATCACTTCTAGCTTCTTGACCGTTGCGTTGCTTCTCTTCTCGCTCTTATTTGCGTATGTTAGCCACCATACTTGCTTAGTGCTTGCTGCAGCTCCACCTCATTACCTTATCCTACCCATCATCTTAAATAGTCTTGATCTCACGGGGGTGAGATTGCTGAGTCCTCGTGACTCACGGATACTTCCAAACAATTGCAGGTGCCAATGATGCCAATGCAGGCGATGCAACCGAGCTCAAGTGGGAGCTCGATGAAGATCTTGGTCGTTGTCGTCTTTTCCGGTTGATCAGTAGTGGAGCCCAGTTGGGACGATCGGGGATCTAGCATTTGGGGTTGTCTTCTTTTATTTTGGTTCCATAGTCGGACCTTGATTGTACTCTCGATGATGTATGTTTACTTGTTATTTGTGTGAAGTGGCGATTTTAAGCCAACTCTTTATCCCTATCTTATTCAGTACATGGAATTGTGTGAAGATTACCCCTCTTGCGACAAAACCACCATGCGGTTATGCCTCCAAGTCGTGCCTCGACACGTGGGAGATATAGCCGCATCGTGGGCGTTACAGTTTAGTTCCTCTGATCCCGAGGTAGATCAACTCTGTAACTCTCATATACACAAGCAATATAATCAAGTAGGACGTAGGGTATTACCTCCTACAGAGGGCCCGAACCTGGGTAAATACCGTGCTCTGCGTCCCTTGTTCCCCATAGATTCAAGATCCACAGTTCGAGACCCCCTAACCGAGATCCGCCAGTTCTGACACCAACATTGATGCTTTCATTGAGAGTTCCGTTGTCGGATCGACGGAAGGATCGATGGCCACCGATGCCAGGGACGTCTCATCCCCTGGCTGGGCTCTTGCGCCCGGTGACGTTAAGACGCATACTAATCCATCCAGTCCCCTTGGCCAGCATGGAAGTTTCACCCTCGGACAGAGAATCAGGTTTGGGAGCCTAGAGTTCACCGCTGATCGTCAAGGAGACCTTACTCTTGCTAAGCCATCATCTCCCCTCTGACCCCGACGCTTTGACTTTGTAGGCGAAGACCGATGATATACGAAATCTGGCCCTAGACCCAGATTCCGCCAATTCGTAGGCCGAACACCGTCCGGACACTGTCTCGAACAAATTCGGACCGGCCTCACTTCGAATCAGCCCAGAATACTCGGGAAGCATGGACCTCGGGGACCTCTCTAAAGGAAATATGCCCTAGATACAATAATAAAGTTGTTATTTATATTTCCTTATATCATGATAAATGTTTATTATTCATGCTAGAATTGTATTAACTGAAAACTTAGTACTTGTGTGAATACATAGACAAAATAGAGTGTCCCTAGTATGCCTCTACTTGACTAGCTCGTTAATCAAAGATGGTTAAGTTTCCTGACCATAGACATGTGTTGTCATTTGATGAACGGGATCACATCATTAGAGAATGATGTGATGGACAAGACCCATCCGTTAGCTTAGCATAATGATCGTTAAGTTTTACTGCTATTGCTTTCTTCATGACTTATACATATTCCTCTGACTATGAGATTATGCAACTCCCGAATACCGGAGGAACACCTTGTGTGCTATCAAACGTCACAACATAACTGGGTGATTATAAAGTTGCTCTATAGGTGTCTCCGAAGGTGTTTGTTGGGTTGGCATAGATCAAGATCAGGATTAGTCACTCCGAGTATCGGAGAGGTATCTCTGGGCCCTCTCTGTAATGCACATCACTATAAGACTTGCAAGCAATGTGACTAATGAGTTAGTTGCGGGATGATGTATTACAGAATGAGTAAAGAGACTTGCTGGTAAATAGATTGAACTAGGTATGAAGATACCGACAATCTAATCTCGGGTAAGTAACATATCGATGACAAAGGGATAACGTATGTTCTTATTGCGGTTTGACCGATAAAGATCTTCATAGAATATGTAGGAACCAATATGGGCATCCAGGTTCTGCTATTGGTTATTGACCGGAGATGTGTCTCGGTCATGTCTACATAGTGCTCGAACCCGTAGGTCTGCACGCTTAATGTTCGATGATGATTTGTATTATGAGTTATGTGTTTTGGTGACTGAAGTTTGTTCGGAGTCCTGGATAAGATCACGGACATGACGAGGAGTCTCAAAATGGTCGAGAGGTAAAGATTCATATATTGGAAGGTTATATACGGACACCGGAATGGTTCCGAAGAGGTTCGAGGATTTTTTGGAGTACCGGGAGGTTACCGGAACCCCCCGGGAAAGTTAATGGGCCTCATGGGCCATAGTGGAGAGGAGGAGGCAGGCCACGGGAGGTGCCCCCCCCCCAAGCCAATCCGAATTGGACAATGGGTGGGGGCGCGCCCCCCCCCCATTCCTTCTCCCTCTCCACCTCTTTCCCCTCCCCCCCTCTTCGTTGGAAGGAAGGGGGGGAGCCGACTAGGACTAGGAGTACTAGTGGGCCTCCCCCCACTTGGTGCGCCCCCTAGGGCCGGCCGACCTCCCCTCTCCTCCTTTATATACGGGGGCGGGGGGCACCCTAAAGACACATCAATTGTTCTCTTAGCCGTGTGCGGTGCCCCCTCCACAGTTTACTCCTCCGGTCAAAGCATCGTAGTGCTTAGGCGAAGCCCTGCGTGGATCACATCACCATCACCGTCACCACGCCGTCGTGCTGACGGAACTCTCCCTTGACCCTCTGCTGGATCAAGAGTTTGAGGGACGTCATCGAGCTGAACGTGTGCTGAACTCAGAGGTGTCGTACGCTCGGTACTAGATCAGTTGGATCGTGAAGACGTTTAACTACATCAACCGCATTAACCTAATGCTTCCGCTTTCGGTCTACGAGGGTACGTGGTTGCTATGAATCTCCTATATAGATCTTGCGTGATCATAGGATTTCTTTTTGAAATTGCATGCTACGTTCCCCAACACTCATGTCCGCAAACAATCTTTAGATCGGATCCGGGCCATGGGAGTCTCCGACGGTCAATCCTCGGTCTATGACTGGATTGGGCTCAAACCTGGCAACATGGAAATTCACACCCCGCCCATCACGCACTTCGTTGCCACCATTGAAGAATTTGCCGAAGGATCGCTATCGCCGAAGCTCACAACAAGTTACATCCGGATCAACGATCGGGCTTCAAGCCTCGAAGAAGGTCCAGAGCCAAACTCTGATCTAAAACATGACCCTAAGTCTCTGATGCCGCCCGCTGATAGTACGGATGCCGGACCCAACACGTCATGTGCTTCAGGGGTCGCGGATACTACCACCAGAGTTCCGGAGACGCAACTCGGGGCAATACGGAATTTCCTCCCACCCAGCACCCATGTCGCGTACTCCCCAGACAATTTGGGTCCTCCAAACATCTGGGATTTGATGTACGTGAAGCAGCATCCTAGAGAGACGGTCCATCACTACTGGGCTAGATTCCTCTTGGTAAAATAAAAAAATCACAAGCTATCGTGACCAAGACATAATTGTGGCCTTTCGGTCAAACTGTCGAGACGAAGGGATTTTAAATGCCCTCGCCCATCGACGCGTGCAAAGCCTCACCAAATTACCAGACCTGGTAAACAAATATTGCGCCATGGAGAGCACCTGGAAGGAACAACAAATGCACGTGGAGTCAAACCACGCCGAACAGTAAAGTGCAATCCGGGACAAGCATACATATGCATGACGGTCGCTTGAGGATGAGCTTGCCAAAAAAGAAACAGATCCCTCACCAGACCTAGATCGGTCCTGGACGAGCTATTGGATAAGCCATGTCCCATACACTCGGCCCTGTTAAACACACAAATCCAACTCACAGGCTTCGAGCTTGTTGGGTGATTAGACAGGCCACCAAGAGCGACGAAGCTATAATCCACCTTTGAACTCCGAGTAGGGGATCAAACACACCTCCATTCAATGACAATACACTACAAAAAAATACACTTCCGTGATGATACGTGTTTGTCACAGTAGGTCATGTTTTCTGTCATGCATGTACATTCATGACGATTTTATGACAGAATCAAGATAGTCATACATGTGCTATCGTAGAAGTGTTCCATGACATTACCAAAATTATCATCACGAAAGTGTCCACTTCCATGATGATAAATCGCGCGTCACAGAAGTGCTTTCGTCAAGGGTCACCGACACGTGGCATCCACCGTAACGGAACGCCGTTAAGCTATCGGGTCCGGTTTTGGATCCGATAAACCGTTAACAGCCCGGACCAATGGGGATTTTCCACGTGTAAAATCATCATTGGCTGGAGGAAACACGTGTCGGCTCACCGTTGGGACAGATGTCATCCACTCATTGGACCCAAGGCGCCTATGATACGTCGACACGTGGCACGACCCAACAGAGGCGCATTCCTGTGAAAAGGCCTGCCCATTTGACTTGGTCAAAAGGTGGCGGGCTGGCCCACGGAAAGCCTGTTAACGACATGTTCGCATATAGCCCATTTACAACCTGCTAACTCACGGCCCGTTACGGCCTACCGGAATTAGGCCCAGTAGCGTCATCTGGGGCGTCCAATATGATTCCAGCCCGTTTTAACTTCCGGCCCATGTATGGCCCATGACGTATTTCGGCCCATGTATGGCCCATGACGTATGAGTCTCTTTGTAACTCTTGGCCCATTAATGGCCCGTGGTGAAACTGGCCCGTAATGAACAGTGTATCGCTTTATAGCCATTAGCGGCCCATTATTCCATTGGGTCGTTTCTAGCCCGTGTTACCTTTCGGCCTTCTCAGGGCCCATTTATTCTTGGGCTCATTTCCAACATTCGGTTACTTACGGCCCATTACTGGCCTTTTCTGCTTGTGGGCCAAATTCAGCCCATGGATACAGTCGGCCCGTTTTTGGTCCGTTAATTTGTTGGGCCATTTTCATAGCATCATCAAATACGGCCTATTAACGGCCCATTATGGTCAGCCCATAAAACGTATGATTTCCACTCTAGCCCGTTTACGGCCCCTTATACGGCCCGTACAAGGCCCATAGATGAGACGGCCCGTAGAAGGGCCATGGATCCTACGGGACGTAGAAGGCCCATTGACCCGATGGCCCATAGAAGGCCCATGGATCCGATGGCCCATAGAAGGCCCATGGATCCGACGGCCCATAGAAGGCCCATGGATCCGACAGCCGATAGAAGGCCCATGGATCCGACAGCCCATAGAAGACCCACGGATCCGACGGCCATAGAAGGCCATGGATCGTCCATCCCGTAGATGGCCCATGGATCGTACGGCCTGTGGAGGGCCATGGTCACTACAACGTTTGGGCGAGTTGGCCCCCGTTTGAACGATATAGCATATTCAAAGAATTATCCTACTCTATACTATCACCTCTAAAAACATACACTATACAATAAAGAGACTAAGGCATAGAAACATAGAATAATCCTACACTATACAATAAAGAAATTACAGCCGATTATACCCACTGGCATTACGGTTCGGCACCAGTGATAATAAAGCATACACAAACAACAAATTACATACACTGGGCAAATACAGCTCATACATCATGGACGCGCATCAACATAACTTACCATTTGAACTATAATCTCTTCAGA
This sequence comes from Triticum urartu, assembly GCF_056163025.1. Taxonomy (NCBI): domain Eukaryota; kingdom Viridiplantae; phylum Streptophyta; class Magnoliopsida; order Poales; family Poaceae; genus Triticum; species Triticum urartu. The sequence goes on along the minus strand of NC_141875.1, from coordinate 104,168,546 downwards.
AAATAGGATTGGCCAGATTTAGATAGCACAAATTTCAGTCTGCAAAATCTCCAATTCCTTCATTGTTACCTCAGTGTCTTGTTTCATTTTTGACTCCTGCATCTAATACCTGCATGTCCAGACTCAACTTGTTGATTGTACGTTGAGAATCATGTACACATTGTCTTGCCACCTCTAGTTGATGCTCGAGAACATCAGCACATTCCAATTCCAATCCATAATCATTCGGTAACAACCCTGCCGCACTGCTCACAGATCTTTGTGTTGATGTCACTTCATCCTGAAATATAGTTACAACAGTGAAGCGAGGAAGACAGACTATTTTGTACATGGCAAAATAGGACTAACAATAATGCTACACGTCATGAATCATAAGCAGGTGATATTTTAAAAATTATAAAAAAGGTAGTCTGTGCAGCCTGCATACAGAAATCTCTCTTAGCTCACCAGAGGAGCATGATGTTGGGGCCCAATCCAAAACACAGACATGTTACAAATTTAGACAGCACATTGCGTAGAAGTAAGCAAGCAGTTGGCCATTCTATAGCTCAATTAAAGTCTTAGGGAGCATAATGAACAGCAGAGGGTTTCATACAAACATACTACAACAAGCAAAACTATGCAATCATTAGCCTAGTATAAACTAGATTGTGAGCCTCATGCAATAATAGTTGGTTAATAGACTTCAAAGCTTCAGGCACACTTCGGCAGAGTAATTACTTGGTAAGGCCTTTAATTATGTCAACTAATAGTTATACAAGTACCTAACATCAGACATCATTCTTTGGGCATCTCATTAACCGAGCACAAATAAAGCAATTAAACAGAGCAATATGCCCGAAACAAACAAGGAATTGAACTGTTGAGTTGGATACAGTGACTTACCTTAACAGGTTGAAGAGGCTCAGCGCAACTCCTACTTCTCTTGCAAGGCTCCTTCCTAACATCTTGTACTTGGAAATACTCAATCTTATCCTCATTGCACCCCCTCTGCAAGGTGACACAAACTAGTTAGTCGTCTCCTTGGAAGATAAATATGCATACTTTCCATTCTGTGAACACAAAAGGATGAGACTATAACAAAACAACACCACATAATGAAATATGCCGCATCTCTTGCACTTGCACATAATGAAATGAGCATTTACTATGTCTGCACTATGTAAAAACTAGGCATACCTTCGAACTGGATCTCCAGGTACTCTTGGAGGGCCTACTTTAGTGTACAACCAAACCTTTATGTCACCTATGAGTTAGAAAAGGCCCCACTACAGCAGCCCTTAGTGTTTAAATCATTGACAAGCTCTGTTAGAGTGTTAGGTCAAGAACTTCAAGTAATCAAAGTAAACAGTCCTAGTATGGCTGGCTGATGCAAACAAGCAATTGAACAGATGTGTGAGCAAATCTTACATATCAAGAAAAGAAGCAAAGAAGGAGGCTTAAAGACCATCACTTGACTGACCAGATTTAAGGGGCATTTAAACATCATGTGCAACATATGAACTAACATGAACATTGCATATTCCATATTCTACAATGGAATGCACATATATTAGGTTATGCCCTGTATGATGATGCCTAAATGTACACTATAGCAGGCAGGAGTGATTCATCATTGCATGCACAATTGAATTGCAGGTTAAGGGCCAGTTCTATTCTGCCTTTTCAGAGCTTATTGTCAAAATAAGCCATAAAAGATGTAAAGAAGTCATTTTTGAGTTATGGTCTTGGGCTTAACTAATTTCGCTTTGGAGGGGGGTATTTCGGGTAGAACCTCACAAAAAATTTAAGGGAAGGGGAATAGTGAAATGACTCTGTTGTCTGCCTATATTACACTCAAAATGCAACTGCTGATGCCCGCATCACACCTAACCCTCAAGTAAAAATGAACACACAAGCGTTCATTGCCCTGCCCGCTTGTATATCCTCTCCCCTTTCCCTCTACCTTGATCCCCTGCCTAAAACACTAGGGTTCCTCCAGCGAGCCGTAGCTAGTGGTCCCATCTGGCCTGGTCCTCGATGATGCTCTGTCCAGCTAGGCTACATGGCTGGTGGGTAGGGGCAAATCTCCCTGGCTGCTCCTCCCTCGGGTGTCGCCCCTCATTCTCATGGTCTCCAGCAGCCACTCCACTATGGTTCGTCCAACGCACTACTCCGGCAGGCGCTGCACAACTACGGCTGATGCCCCACTGCGACAGAAGGCACCTTATTCCCCCTCCCCCCTCCTAGGCCGTGGCCTTGAGGTGCTGTTGAAGGATGAGCTCATCCAACAAGGTGAGGATCTCCTCTGAATTTTTGCCAAATTTTCATTCTGATCCACTATACGATGAATTTCTATGAGCTGCTCCTGCCGCTGCTATATGATGAATTGCTATGAGCTACTGATGCTATATGATGAATTGCTATGAGCTGCCGCTGCTGCTATATGATGAATTGCTATGAGCTACTGCTGCTGCTATACGATGAGTTGCTATAAGCTGCTCTTGCTGCTGCTGTATGATGAATTGCTATGAGCTGCTCCTGCTGATACTATACGATGAATTGCTATGAGCTGCTCATGCTGCTGCTATATGATGAATTGCTATGAGCCGCTCCTGCTGCTGCTATATGATGAATTGCTATGAGTTGCTCCTGCTGCTGCTATATGATGAATTGCTATGAGCTGCTCCTGCCGCTGCTATATGATGAATTGCTATGAGCTGCTGCTGGTATATGATGAATTGCACACTACTGCTGCTGCTGTATGATGAGTTGCTATGAGCTGCTGCTGCTATATGATGCTTTCAGGTGGTGTTGCTATATGATAATAACCAGCCACTTGGACCATCGAATTTCAATAAATAATTGTTCTTCATTTAAATGTGGGTCATGCGTTCTTCGTTTAAATTAGGCAATGGGATCTCTATGGAAAACATTGACCAAAGTAGATTGTGCCAACTAGATGATATCTTTGTATTTGCATTTTGAGCAAATAGTGATGGTCTGTTTTCCTATCATATTAATTACTGCACTGGGTTCAATTTTGTGATGTTTGCAAGTCAAATTAATTTTCATATGGGCATCAAAATGAAAAAATATAATGCAATCTAGACTTTTCACTGATCATACCAAAGATAAGCTGAAACCGCAATGAAAAGAACTGGTTGGCTTATTACATGGAGCTTATATTCACAGGTGCTTAGTTTCTTAGGATAACTCGTAATAACTGTCCCTAAGAAACTTGGCCAATAGAACTGACAAACAAATAACATGTCACGATGATTGCAATGGAGGAGTGACGTACCATAGCACACTGTATAGGCTCACCACTGGCTCTCCTTTTTTGCGATGTTCCATGAAATTGCCACATACATCTTGTACTTTTTCATTGTGTAACCCTATCTGCAAGTTGACATGGCTAATTTTAGATATCTCTACATGATAATACATTGCATATCCCTTGCGCATATTTAAACCACCAATTAATGATTGTGTGCGTAGCATAAACTAGCCATGACTCTGTGTGCTGGACTAGCAGGCACTCTAAGGGAGCCTAATGTAGTGCACTGTAATTCCTACATGCCACCTACGATTTTGTGTAATGTACTGCCTCTGTTCCTAAATATATTTCTATGTAGAGATTCCAGCATGGACCACATACATATGTATATAGATGCATTTTCGAGTGTAGATTCATTCATTTTGCTCCGTATGTAGCCTATAGTGGAATCTCTAGAAAGACTTATATTTAGGAACGAAGGTACGAGGTAGTATCATGTATGACATCTACATATCTAATTTAGCAGCTAGTAGTAGAAATCATTGTCTGCACAAAGGGATTACTGGTCAAAAATCCTAGCAAAGCACGCTGGCAGGCACAAAACAATACAAGAGAGAGATGCGCTTACAAGATCATAGCAATGCCTCGGTCCAGGATCTTGGTTGGCCAAGCTGTTAGATCTAGAAGAAACATCATCCTTGTAGTTTTTGCCAGCTGCATAACAGGTAACAACAACCTGTTAGTATATTTGAAGTACATCAGGCAGGTGATGCTGGACGGGTTTAAAGGCAGCAAGTACCTAGGACGTGGCGGGTGCTTGGCATCTTGCCAGACGGTGGGAATCAGGTTTGAAACTTCAAGGGTGATGACTATGTGCTGGCTGTCGGGGTCCGCTAAGGAGATCTTGAACCGTCGAGTAGGGTGTTTGTGGAGCGGCTCCGGTAGGGTGGACTACGGTGTGGGCGAAGCGGATCTGTGGCCGTGGACGAGGGCGTAGGTGAAGTTTCTCCGGTGGTTGGGTTAAGGATGGTGTCAACGATGCGGATCTGCGGCCGTGGATGGGGCGTCAGAAGCTGCTCCGGTAGGTTGGATGAGGGTGCGAGGAAGCGGATCTGAGGCTGTGGACTTGTGAGTTGGCAAAGCGTCCCCAGTAGGGTTGAGAATGATATAGGCGAAGCTACTACGTTGGGGTTGACGATGGTGTCGGCGAAGCGGCTCCAGTAGGGTTGAGGAAGGTGTCGGCGAAGAGGATCAGAGGCCGTCGACGGGGGCGTCAGTGGGGCGGCTCCGGGGGGTGTGGACGAAGCGTCTCCGGTGGGGAGTATGAATGAGCTGCTGCAGATGCGCTATGGTTGACGAGAGTACCGACGAAGCAGATCCGGCGCCGTGGACAAGGCCGGCACTGAATGGGCTGTGGTACAATGGTGGATGAGCAGTCTACTTGTTTCTAGGGGAGGTGGGAGGGGTAGATGCGGCCGCAGAAGCAGATCCAGTGAGGTGGACGCCGCTGGCAGTGAATGGGCTCTGGTATGCCGGTGGATGAGCAGTCTAGGGTATCGAGAGGGGAGGGGTGAAAGGCCGATGAAGTACGGACGACATGATGTGAGATGCTCTGTTGCTGTGGAGTTAGTCGTTTTTGTGGGAGGGGGAGAGGAAATGGGGGTGCCGTGTAGTGGGGGGAACCGGAAGTTACCAAAGCAGCCCCGACCTATTATGTAGATGAGGGCGGTATTGTAACTGTTGGTCTTCGTGAACCAAGGACAGAAGGGGAATTTCGCATGCTAAAGACTAAGGTGGCGGAAATTTTAGAAGGAGGCGGGAGATTTTGCCGCCCGCGGGATCGTTTGTATCCAGTTTCAACTAATTTTGGACTGTGCTAGCGGGAAGGTCATGCGAGACTATGTACACGGGGCACGCGTCAGCAGTTAATAACTGGTGTGAAGTCCACCCCGGAAAAAAGACAATAACTCGGGATGATGCGCCGATAACTTGGACGTTCACACGGGCGCGACCAATCATGCGGGTGTAGTGGCGCGTTCACAAAAAAGGGATCAAACGCTCAACCTATGTATTTCTCGTGTAAATAGATAATTTAGTGCAATTGGTTATTTACTTTAAACATAATGCATTGACGTGTTAGTGTAGAGGCGCACAAAAAGAAATGGATATTGTAGTCCGCTACTTAAAAGTGTTACCTCATATGATTACATAGCCTCCATTTCATAAATTGCGTACCCATTGAATTCATATATGAATATTACATATATTAAATATTACATATATTACTTCATAATAGAACCTTAAATCATCCAAGACTAATGATTTTGAATGCAAGAGTAACAACGGTGCATGTACATGATATCTACATTGGTTGTTTGAAGAAACATCACTATAACTTTAGCATGCACAACTGAAAAGGTTTATTTAAATAGAAAAATGTGATATGTGAGTGTCCAATCTTTATACCGTTGAATCAATATTGTACCTTTGGCCACGATACGAAGTAGATATTGATTTATGTTCAAGCGATGCACGTCCACGATCGCTAGATAGTGATACGTGAATGAATTGTGCAATCTCTCTCACACGCATACATATCTCATTTTCCTGTGGGCATCGGAATCACACACGCGCACTTCCTGTATTTCTCTCCCTCCATCAAGGTTAGAATTCATCTTTCTACCCCATCCTACAAGTCTCTCACACAGAAACACACACGCTCTCTCTGTCGAACACGCCCACCCCTTTAATTCCGCCCACCCACTGCCACTAATGTCTCAAAGTATAATAATGTCTCTCACACATATGCCTAAGGTTAACTTGAGTTCCGGAACCATATGAATACATACAATGGGATTCCAGTAGAGCACCTTTTGTTTTGAGATTTCGCTCTCTCTCTCTATCACACACACACACACACACACACACACACACACACACACACACGCGCGCGCGCGCGTGCATTCTTTCTTGCTTCATTTTTTCCGACACTTGCATGCACACCGTTTTGTTTATCTTCGTGATGCTTTAAGTATGTGCTACCTCTTGAGCACTTGCGTTGGTTTTCCCTTGAAGAGGAAAGGGTGATGCAGCAAAGTAGCGTAAGTATTTCCCTCAATTTTTGAGAACCAAGGTATCAATCCAGTAGGAGGCCACGCACAAGTCCCTCGCACCTACACAAACAAATAAATCCTCGCAACCAACACGATAAGGGGTTGTCAATCCCTACACGGTCACTTACGAGAGTGAGATCTGATAGATATGATAAGATAATATTTTTGGTATTTTTATGATAAAGAGAAATAAAAGATGCAAGTAAAATAAATGGCAAAGGAAATAACTAAGTATTGGAAGATTAATATGATGGAATATAGACCCGCGGGCCATAGGTTTCACCAGTGGCTTCTCTCAAGAGCATAAGTATTCACGGTGGGTAAACAAATTACTGTTGAGCAATTGACAGAATTGAGCATAGTTATGAGAATATATAGGTATGATCATGTATATAGGCATCATGTCCGAGACAAGTAGACCGACTCCTGCCTGCATCTACTAATATTACTCCACACATCGACCGCTATCCAGCATGCATCTAGAGTATTAAGTTCATAAGAATAGAGTAACGCTTTAAGTAATGTTGACATGATGTAGAGGGATAAACTCATGCAATATGAAATAAACCCCATCTTATTATCCTCGATGGCAACAATACAATACGTGCCTTGCTGCCCCTACTGTCACTAGGAAAGGACACCACAAGATTGAACCCAAAGCTAAGCACTTCTCCCATTGCAAGAAAGATCAATCTAGTAGGCCAAACCAAACTAATAATTCAAAGAGACTTGCAAAGATAACCAATCATACATAAAAGAATCCAGAGAAGATTCAAATATTGTTCATAGATAAACTTGATCATAAACCCACAATTCATCGATCTCAACAAACACACCGCAAAAGAAGATTACATCGAATAGATCTCCAGAAGAGAGGGGGAGAACTTTGTATTGAGATCCAAAAAGAGAGAAGAAGCCATCTAGCTAATAACTATGGACCAGTAGATCTGAGGTAAACTACTCACACTTCATCGGAAGGGCTATGGTGTTGATGTAGAAGCCCTCTGTGATCGATGCCCCCTCCGACGGAGCTCCGGAAAAGGCCCCAAGATGGGATCTCGTGGATACAGAAAGTTACGGTAGTGGAATTAGGGTTTTGGCTCCGTATGTGGTAGTTTGGGGGTACGTAGGTATATATAGGAGGAAGGAGTACGTCGATGGAGCAACAGGGGGCCCACGAGGGTGGAGGGCGCGTCCAGGGGGTAGGCGCGCCCCTACCTCATGGCCTCCTGGTTGATGTCTTGACATAGGGTCCAAGTCCTCTGGATCATGTTCGTTCCGAAAATCACGTTCCCGAAGGTTTCATTCCGTTTGGACTCCGTTTGATATTCTTTTTCTACGAAACCCTAAAATCGGCAAAAATAGCAATTCTGGACTGGGCCTCCGGTTAATAGGTTAGTCCCAAAAACAATATAAAAGTGTATAATAAAGCCCAATAATGTCCAAAACAGAATATAATATAGCATGGAACAATAAAAAATTATACATACGTTGGAGACGTATCAAGCACCCCCAAGCTTAATTCCTGCTCGTCCTCGAGTAGGTAAATGATAAAAAGAGAATTTTTGATGTGGAATGCTACTTGGCATAATTTCAATGTAATTCTTCTTAATTGTGGTATGAATATTCAGATCCGAAAGATTCAAGACAAAAGTTCAATATTGACATAGAAATAATAATACTTTAAGCATACTAACTAAGCAATTATGTCTCTTCAAAATCACATGGCCAAAGAAAGTTATCCCTACAAAATCATATAGTCTGGCTATGCTCTATCTTCACCACACAAAGTATTTAAATCATGCACAACCCCGATGACAAGCCAAGCAATTGTTTTATACTTTTGGTGTTATCAAACTTTTTCAATCTTCACGCAATACATGAGCGTGAGCCATGGACATAACACTTTAGGTGGAATAGAATGGTGGTTGTGGAGGAGAGAAAAAGGGGGAAGATAGTCTCACATCAACTAGGCGTATCAACGGGCTATGGAAATGCCCATCAATAGATATCAATGTGAGTGAGTAGGGATTGCCATGCAACGGATGCACTAGAGCTATAAGTGTATGAAAGCTCAACAAAAGGAACTAAGTGGGTGTGCATCCAACTCGCTTGCTCACGAAGACCTAGGGCATTTTGAGGAAGCTCATCATTGGAATATACAAGCCAAGTTCTATAATGAAAAATTCCCACTAGTATATGAAAGTGATAACATAGGAGACTCTCTATTATGAAGATCATGGTGCTACTTTGAAGCACAAGTGTGGTAAAAGGATAGTAGCATTGTCCCTTCTCTCTTTTTCTCTCATTTTTTATTTGGGCCTTTTTTATGGCCTCTTTTTTTATTATTTGGGCTTCTTTGGCCTCTTTGTTTTTTCGTCCGGAGTCTCATCTCGACTTGTGGGGGAATCATAGTCTCCATCATCCTTTCCTCACTTGGGACAATGCTCTAAAAATGATGATCATCACACTTTTATTTACTTGCAACTCAACAATTACAACTCAATACTTAGAACAAAATATGACTCTATGTGAATGCCTCCGGCGGTGTACCGGGATATGCAATGAATCAAGAGTGACATGTATGAAAGAGTTATGAATATTGGCTTTGCCCCAAATACAATGTCAACTACATGATCATGCAAAGCAATATGACAATGATGGAGCGTGTCATAGTGATGGTGGAAAGTTGCATGGCAATATATCTTGGAATGCCTATGGAAATGCCATGATAGGTAGTTATGGTGGCTGATTTGAGGAAGGTATATGCTGGGTGTATGATACCGGCGAAAGGTGCGCGGTATTAGAGAGGCTAGCAATGGTGGAACAAATAAAAGTGCGTATGATCCATGGACTCAACCTTAGTCATAAAGAACTCATATACTTATTGCAAAAATCTACAAGTTATAAAAGCAAAGTATTACGCGCATGCTCCTAGGGGGATATATTGGTAGGAAAAGACCATCGCTCGTCCCCGACCACCACTCATAAGGAAGACAATCAATAAATAAATCATGCTCCGACTTCATCACATAACGGTTCACCATACGTGCATGCTACGAGAATCACAAACTTTAACACAAGTATTTCTCAAATTCACAACTACTCAACTAGCATGACTCTAATATTAGCATCTCCATATCTCAAAACAATTATCAAGTATCAAATTTCTCATAGTATTCAACACACTCATAAGAAAATTTTATTATTAATCTTGAATGCCTAACATAATTAAAGCAAATTACCATGCTGTTTTGTAGGACTCTCAAAATAATCTAAGTGAAGCATGAGAGAACAATAGTTTCTATAAAACAAATCCACCGGCGTGCTCTAAAAGATATAAGTAAAGCACTAGAGCAAAAAACTATATAACTCAAAAGATATAAGTGAAGCACATAGAGTATTCTAACAATATACGAATCATGTGTGTCTCTCTAAAAAGGTGTGTACAGCAAGGATGATTGTGGAAAAATAACAAATAAAGACTCAAATAATACAAGATGCTCCAAGCAAAACACATATCATGTGGTAAATAAAAATATAGCTCCAAGTGAAGTTACCGATGGAAGTAGAGGAAAGAGGGGATGCCTTCCGAGGCATCCCCAAGCTTTGGATTTTAGGTGTCCTTAGATTATCTTGGGGTGCCATGGGCATCCCCAAGCTTAGGCTCTTTCCACTCCTTGTTCCACATTCCATCAAAGCTTTCACCCAAAACTTGAAAACTTCACAACACAAAACTTAAAGTACAAAATCTCGTGAGCTCCGTTAGCGAAACAAAACAAAACACCACTTCAAGGTACTGTAATGAACTCATTCTTTATTTATATTGGTGTTAAACCTACTGTATCCAACTTCTCTATGGTTTATAAACTATTTTACTAGGCATAGATTCATCAAAATAAGCAAACAACACACGAAAAACAGAATCTGTCAAAAACAGAACAGTCTGTAGTAATCTGTAGATAACGCAAGATCTGGAACCCCAAAAATTCTAAAATAAATTGATGAACGTGAGAAATTTATCTATTAATAATATGCAAAAATAATTAACTAAATATCACTTTCCAAATAAAAATGGAAGCAGTTCTTGTGAGCGCTAAAGTTTCTGTTTTTTACAGCAAGATTAAAAAGACTTCCCCCAAATCTTCCCAACGGTTCTACTTGGCACAAATACTAATTAAACACAAAAAACACAACCAAAACAGAGGCTAGATAAATTATTTATTACTAAACAGGAGCAAAAAGCAAGGAATAAAAATAAAATTGGGTTGCCTCCTAACAAGCGCTATCGTTTAACGCCCCTAGCTAGGCATAAAAGCAAGGATAGATCTAGGTGTCTTTGGTTTTAGGGAAGAAAAGTGCAAACTTGCTATCTATGGAATTAATCCTTCTATTTTTATAAAGCACAGGGCTATTAATGGTAGAAGAAAGATTAAGTATGTTACGGAAATTTGTATCTAGGCTAGCCTTCATCTCTTTGATAGATTTGTTTTGGTAAGAGAGCAAAAGAGATGTAGATTCAACGTTCTCACTCATGGGGTGCCCAAATATGGTTTTCATCTTTTCATAAGTGTCTACGGCATCCCCTTAAAGAGAACCTTCTTCAAATATAGAATCTAAGACATGCTTAAAAGAAGAAGGTAGGGCAACATAAAAGCTTTTCAAGTAAATTTCAATTTGGTATTGAGGCACATAGCTAGCCCTAATCCTTAATAGTCTATCCCAAGGATCTTTCAAAGATTCATCAAGTACATAACGAAAAATTCCGGAATCATCTTCATCAAAATTATTAAGATTCTCATTGTTAACCCCGGTAGGTCTTTCCATAGCATCTTTATTTATGAGTTTAGCGAGAATAGAAGGATTGTCCAAAGTACTAAAACTCGGGAGAGAACCCCCAACCCTTTTTGATTCCGACATAGCGGAAGAAAGGTGAGCGGAAAAGAGAAGGCGAATAAAATGGCAAGGTGAAGTGGGGGAGAGGAAAACGAGAGGCAAATGGCAAATAATGTAATGCGGGAGATAAGGGTTTGTGATGGGTACTTGGTGTGTTGACTTTTGCGTAGACCTCCCTGGCAATGGCGCCAGAAATCCTTCTTGCTACCTCTTGAGCACTTACGTTGGTTTTCCCTTGAAGAGGAAAGGGTGATGCAGCAAAGCAGCGTAAGTATTTCCCTCAGCTTTTGAGAACCAAGGTATCAATCCAGTAGGAGGCCACACACGAGTCCCTCGCACCTACACAAACAAAGAAATCCTCGCAACCAACGCGATAAGGGGTTGTCAATCCCTACACGGTCACTTACGAGAGTGAGATCTGATAGATATGATAAGATGATATTTTTGGTATTTTTATGATAAAGAGAAATAGAAGATGCAAGTAAAATAAATGGCAAAGGAAATAAATAAGTATTGGAAGATTAATATGATGGAAGATAGACCCGAGGGCCATAGGTTTCACTAGTGGCTTCTCTCAAGAGCATAAGTATTCACGGTGGGTAAACAAATTACTATTGAGCAATTGACAGAATTGAGCATAGTTATGAGAATATCTAGGTATGATCATGTATATAGGCATCACGTCCGAGACAAGTAGACCAACTCCTGCCTGCATCTACTACTATTACTCCACACATCGACCACTATCCAGCATGCATCTAGAGTATTAAGTTCATAAGAATAGAGTAACGCTTTAAGCAAGATGACATGATGTAGAGGGATAAACTCATGCAATATGAAATAAACCCCATCTTGTTATCCTCGATGGTAACAATACAATACGTGCCTTGTTGCCCCTACTGTCACTGGGAAAGGACACCGCAAGATTGAACCCAAAGCTAAGCACTTCTCCCATTGCAAGAAAGATCAATCTAGTAGGCCAAACCAAACTGATAATTCGAAGAGACTTGCAAAGATAACCAATCATACATAAAAGAATTCAGAGAAGATTCAAATATTGTTCATAGATAAACTTGATCATAAACCCACAATTCGTCGGTCTCAACAAACACACCGCAAAAGAAGATTACATCGAATAGATCTCCACAAGAGAGAGGGGGGACTTTGTATTGAGATCCAAAAAGAGAGAAGAAGCCATCTAGCTAATAACTATGGACCCGTTGGTCTGAGGTAAACTACTCACACTTCATCATAAGGGCTATGGTGTTGATGTAGAGGCCCTCCGTGATCGATGCCCCCTCCGATGGAGCTCCGGAAAAGGCCCCAAGATGGGATCTCGTGGATACAGAAAGTTAAGGCGGTGGAATTAGGGTTTTGGCTCCATATCTGGTAGTTTGGGGGTATGTAGGTATATATAGGAGGAAGGAGTACGTCGTGGAGCAACAGGGGGCCCACGAGGGTGGAGGGCGCGCCCAGGAGGGGTAGGCGCGCCCCCTACCTCGTGGCTTCCTGGTTGATTTCTTGACGTAGGGTCCAAGTCCTCTGGATCATGTTCGTTCCGAAAATCATGTTCCCGAAGGTTTCATTCCATTTGGACTCCGTTTGATATTCTTTTTCTGCGAAACCCTAAAATAGGCAAAAAACAACAATTCTGGGCTGGGCCTCCGGTTAATAGGTTAGTCCTAAAAATAATATAAAAGTGTATAATAAATCCCAATAATGTCCAAAACAGAATATAATATAGCATGGAACAATAAAAAATTATAGATACGTTGGAGACGTATCAGTATGCCTCGCACAAATGCTATCTACCTATCCCTTAATATAGCTAGATATGTGTCACACAAACTCCTTCTCCCTACTAGCAAGATGCCCATGCGTTGCACGGAACATCAAGATGCATTTGTATGAGTAGTTTATCTTGTGGGAGAAAAGGATGAACGAGGGAATGCCTTATTTGCGAATGCGGAGAGGGGTGTGGGTATCTTTTTGCAAAATTACCATAGTTTCCTTCCTATCCGTCGAATATAAATTGGATGGCCTATATTGCAGGATGGCAGGAACACCATCATCACCAATTCTGTTTTTGTAAGAGTAGGGATATGTAAGTGTCACTACCCCCCCCCCCCCCCGACAGACACACCCACACCCACACAACCACACATCCCAACACCGAAGGAGTAGGGTGACACCTCGATCTTGATACTAATCTATCGACTGGCTTCTCTCTCAAACACACACACACGCACACACACACTACCCGACACCGAAGGGGTAGGGTGGCACCTCGATCTTGATAGTAATCTATCTACTCCTCTTTCAAACACACACACACACGCTAGTTGTGCCTTTGTGCCTACCACGCACACTCTCGATACGTCTTTCTCTACCCCCTCCCCCACCCCAACAATGATAGCAGAAGGGTGACAACTCGATCTGATCGTAATATGTCAATTGGTTTCTCTCTCGAACATTGTGTCTCTATGCCTCGCTCAGTAGGCCCCTCGATATGTAGACTTCTCGCGCGCGCACAGCTGTAGTGACGATGACGCTGAACCCAGTGTGCCTCGTTTTTACCGGCCTCATGTGATAGTTTTCACCCTGTTTTCTATTAATTAACAAGGCAACCTTTTCTTTGTTACTACTAGTGAATCTGAAATCATTCGGGGCAGACATAAAATATATCACTTCAACCTAATTATCGCAGTAACTATTTTAAAAGAAACTAGCTAGATGCCCATGCGTTGCACGGAACATCAAGATGCATTTGTATGAGTAGTTTATCTTGTGAGAGAAAAGGATGAACGAGGAAAGGCCGTATTTGTGAACATGGAGAGGGGTGTGGGTATATTTTTGCAAAATTGCCATAGTTTCCTTCCTATCCGTTAGATATAAATCCGACGGCCTATATTGCAGGATTGCACGCACACCATCATCACCAACTCTATTTTCTACTCCCTTTGTTCCTAAATATTTGTCTTTTTAGATATTTCAACAAGTGACTACATATGGAGCAAAATGAGTGAATCTACACTCTAAAATATGTCTACATACACATCCGTATGTGGTAGTCCATTTGAAATCCGAAAAAGACAAATATTTAGGAATGGATGGAGTATAAGAGTAGACATGGAGATATATCTCCAGCATTGTCTACAACAAAAATGTGCTGGACTGGTTAGCACCAGATGCTCGCAATGCGATGACATGAGTTCGAATTCTGTCTTTAACTTTAGATTTTTATACTCCCTCTGTCCCAAATTTCTTGTCTTAGATTTGTCTAGATACGAATGTATCTAATACTAAAATGTGACTTGATACATCCATATTTAGACAAATCTAAGACAAGAATTTTGGACGGAGGGAGTATTATATATTACTTATTTAATATATACTTCTTTCGCTACTGTACTGACAGTGGAACCCACAAAGTACTTAGAATACAAGATTAAGGATGGACTTGTTTCTTTTTAACTTTCTGTACGAAGTTGTAGCTGCCCTGCAAGTCACGTGTACCCTATACATGCAATTAAATTTTTATAGAGGGACAATCGTACACGCAATTAACTCAAATGGATTGGATGTCACTCTATTATTTCCAGCATAAGAGCATCTCCAACGGCAGCCGGCAAATTTCCTCCCGCTTCCTTCCGCGGAGGACGACATCAAACGCCAGCGACATACATTTTCACAACTCTAACCAACCAGATGAAATTCATGCAAATACGGACTGATTTCATATAAGCATGAAGGATTTCATATAAAAAAACTGGATCTTCATATAAACATGATGGATTTCATTACATTTACATGAACTAAGCGGTGCTAATCCTGCTCTCTTGGTATAATTAATACTCCCTCCGTCTGGAAATACTTGTCCTAGAAATGGATGTATCTAGACTTATTTTAGTTATAGATACATACAATTTTTCCATTCTTAGAACAAATATTTCCCGCCAGCTGGAGAGGGATTACATAATCTAAATGGCCGCCCGCGGATCCCTTTGTCTTCCTCATGTCCAACAGACACTTGCGAGGTCGACGAAGGTCCTCGGAAGAGACGAAGAAGCAGAGAAACCACCTGAATGCGCAGTTGTCGCCTTGGCGGTGGCCTTCATGGGACCCAAGTGGTGGCGGCCTCCCGTGTTCTACTTCTCCTTGATGATGGCGGCAGACACGGAGAAGCTGGCCACCGACTCGTCGCTCTCCACGCGCCTGGCTTTTGTATCTGCCTGCATGGATCTGCCGCAGGCACGGGAGGCGCGCCCACAGACACTGGTGGCGCGGTACGACGCGGCAGCAACGACGCCCGTACCGGTGTGCTCGCCGCCGTGCCGGCGTGGAGCAACTTGCCACTCCTCATCGAGCTGAACTGGCGCGGCGAGTTGCTGGACCACGCGCCTGCTTGAGGCGGCAACTGGCTCCATCAGGCCAAGCGAGGTTGGTGAAGCACCGAGCGGCCTCGCCCGTATCCGGAGGGCTCGGCGGGCCACCCAGCCGGGTAATATACTGGAGAACGGCTCCTCAGAAGCCATCGGAAGAGTGGAGAAAATGGTGGAGGAGGAGATGGGGGAGCGGCGGAGGGGTGCGATTCTTGCCCGCTGTCTGTCTGGCCTCATGTAAATAGAGGGCGGATGGTAGGAGCTTGGCCGGCGTCTGGCCTCGTTTAAACTGATGGCGGGCGGGAGGAGCTCGGCCGGTGTTGCATTTAATTCTGGCCCGCTCAAGAACGGACGTGTGGCCGGAGTAGGTTTCTCGGTTTGCATGCGGGTTTAACGGAGGGGTTTGATGGAGGCGAGGAGGCGTGTTCAGCCGGGCGTCTAGCGGATGGCACAGTACTATTCGATTTGACAGCGGGCGGCGCAATTCCCGATACGGCTTTAATGCAGACGAGGGAGGGAGTAGCGGTTCCCGAAATGTGAACGACCAATGCATCCTCCTTCAATTAATGCATGAGGGAAGTAATGGGAGGAGGACCGGGAAAAGAGGCTGCACGATGTGAATGCAACGCAGTTTGCCCTCATATAAAGGTGCCCCTCCATTCCAATGCATCTACCACATCGTATGCACCTAAGAATTTGCCTAAGCACCTACACTAAGCGCAAGAGAGCTCACTCCAGACCCATGGCGGCGATGCGCGCGAGTGGCCAGCGGCTGTGCCAGATAGTCCACGACATCGGCCTGCGGTATGGCGCCGAGGATCATCTCCATACGGTGTTGGAGACCGGCTGGTGGATGGCCGCTGTTGACGCCAACTACAACTCTCAGTTGGACCATATGATCGTTGCCACCACCAACAAGTTCACCGTGCTCAAGAAGCTCGCGGACAACATCGCCGTACTCCTCCAGCCCGCGTGCCCGGGCTCCTCATTGCCTGCCACCCTAATCGGCCTCCATGGCCGGAACCTCTGTCAAGCACTGGTGGCCCTGCGAATGCCCGCCGACGCCATGAAGAATGTCCACCTAGAGGTCGCGCTCGCTGCGAGGCGCCTCGCCCTGCAAAAATTCGTCGACCTACACATCCACGTGTATGAGCAAATCGTGTACATAGGTATCTACAAGGCCAATGAGGACGCTACGACATTGGCCTTGCTCAACCGGCTGGAAGCCTTGGATGCCTTTGCTGAGAAGCACCTCGACCTCGCCACAAAAGTCGCCGCTCATTAGCCGCCGGTGGGTGGCCCGACGCACTAAGTTGAGGAGGAGGAGGTCGTATGTTGATGGATGCATCTTTCTTCTTGCCTTTTGTAACCACCACTGTGACCACATCATCATCGTGGCCTTAATTCTAATTGTGTTGTTGCATTCTCGTTCCAGTCAATACCGACATGTGCGATCCCTTTGCTTAATTATATGCATCACTGTAACTAGTACTCCATCCGTCAATTTATAAGTTGTGCTTACCTTTTTCGTCAACTTCGTGCAACGCGCGTGCATCTTGCTAGAAACACTAGAACATGTCGGACCACGTGTGACCAAACCAACGATGCGCCAACCTAGCTACTACGTACCCTGCTTATCTGGCAGAAATAGTCCCGCCCTAGCGTTTCCAATCGTTATTTTCTATCTATCGATCGTGCCAAGGAGCAGAACCAAAATGTTACAATTTATACATGTTTCTCTACTCCTACTCCTATAAAAGACTCAGTTGGTGATGGTGGTGTGTCTGGCATCCGTCATTTGTGACCATTAGATCTGCATCTAACGGCTGTGAGGTAAGTTGTGGAATTTTTGCAACAATAGCCCACTTCTCTACTCCAATTTGCAGAAAACCCCTTATTATCTTGAAAGCAACCACATCCCTCCCTCACCTCATCAAAACAGCCTGAGAAATATATTTTGAGTGAAAAGTACTCCCTCCATTCCTAAATATTTGTCTTTCTAGAGATTTCAATAAGTGACTACATACGGAGCAAAATGAGTGAATCTACACTTCAAAATATGTCTATATAATCCATATGTGATAGTCCATTTGAAATCTCTAAAAAGACAAATATTTAGGAACAGAGGGAGTAATATATTAGGAGTATATCAAAACAATAGTGATTTCTTTCAAGTTTGTGAACAAGTACTACTATTCTACTACTTCGGACCCGTCGCAACGCACGGGCACATTGCTAGTAAAAGGAAAAGGCCCGCTGCGTTCACGTCGCACTCCCCCCCCCCACACGCTCAGGAATCAGGAGTACTCCACGTCCCATCCGACACGACACATAGCTTAGGGAAGGCGTGTTGCCTAGCATTTTCACTTTCACATGGGACCGCCGTTGAGCAAATCGACTATTGGCAAACCGCACCCCGCCCGCCGCCGGGTTGGAAAACAGAAACGAGGGGAAGATCTAGCTGTAGCATAGAAGCCAAGAAATTTGGTGTCAGATGGGGCTCGTTGATAGAGTAGGAGCATTCCGTACTACTCTACTCCTACTAGTACCAAGTTTGTATTATACAACTAGTACTACCACTATACAACTAGTAGGTACGTGCACAACACATCATCGTAGGAACAAAAAACGGGAAGATCTTGTTTTGGGTGATTTACCTTTTTTTCCAGTCAACGTAGTATGAATAATATGATGTGGGGGGCACCCATGAAGCCTATGTGGCTTGGTTGCATGGCTACGAAAGGTTAGAGAAAAATAAATAGATAATGTGTTTAGAGTGCACTCCACTAAATAGATATACTTTGGATCCATTGCAACAGGCCAACACATCTATATCTATACCCCCTATATAGTGTGTGAATAACTTTGAAAGTTGGTCGTTGGATGGAGCCAATCCGACGGTACAAAGATGGCAAATTCGAGCACTACTAGCCGTTGGATATCATCTACATTCCACCGGATTCTGCCACATGTAGAATCTGGAAGACTCCATGGTTGAATTTCATTCATGACTAACTTTGCCACAACTAAGCTTAGGCAAAGTGTGTCTGCCACAAAAAATGTGGCTAACAAAATGGCCACCACAAGTGTGGCAAGATTTGGCAAGAAGTTGAGTCTATGACATGTGGACCATGTAGCTAGAAAAGTGTGGCAAGCCACAAGTGTAGCAATGAACCAAACACATGCCTGGTGTGTTTGGTAGGGCGTATGAAGGGTGCATGATCCCAAGAGTTCCCTTCTCGACCCACTTTTGGGTGTTTGGTAGAGTGTATGGAGGGTGCATGAGTCCACACTAGCTTAGCATAAATACACTAGAAGCATGCATGAAGAGAGCATACATGAAGAGGGGTGTTGAGTTGAGCATGCATGAAGAGGGAACAACTATGCTAAGACGAGAACGCAACCAAACACACTTGTGGCACGCCTAAGCTTAGGCGTGGAAACCTTAGGCTGCAAACCAAACATCTATACCCCAATATAGTGTGTGAATAACTTTGAAAGTTGGTCGTTGGATGAAGCCAATCCGACGGTACAAAGATGGCAAATCCGAGCACTACTGGCCGTTGGATATCATCTACATTCCACCAGATTTTGCCACATGTAGAATTTAGAAGACTCCACATGTAGAAGCATAATGCACAAACCACCAGAATCTCATGCGTGCAACGCACGTGTACCTTACTAGTAGTTGGTAGTAGTAAGAAACAAATTCCGGGTTTGGCACGAGCTCGTACTATGGGAGCACCACAAGGCCTGCCGCAGGAGTTACATTTCCCTCTCAGGGCCCATGGGACCGAACTTCAGTGGCTTAGTGCCCGGCCGATGAGTCAATGACATGCGAACCTTAAATGCGGCTGGCCCACATGTCATTCTCATGGTGGTGGTGTGGTTCGCGACTCACTCGTTCGAGATGAACCGGCCGATGGTGGTGTGGCCGTGGCGAGGGTGCCACAGCTAGGCGTCAGGGCGTTATGAGGCATAGATGGCCACACCGGCGGGAACTACTTGTGTCACAACCGCTGGATGAAATTTCGATGGTTGGGGAGTATAGATCGGAGAACAGCAGCGGAGCAGGCAAACCGCGTCCAATCGGGTTGCTATGGTAGAAAGTTGATGGTCGCCGCAGTTCAGCTGGCCCGCATGTCATGCACACAAAGGCAGAGGAGCGGTGGGGCCGAGAGGGATGAGGCGCACGTCGGGAGGATGAGGATCCCTACCTAATGTGAACAATCCTACCATTCTGTCACTGACATGTGGGACCCCCAAGTGTGGGTCCCACCTGTAATGTCTGCTACACAACCTTGTTCTTGTAGACGTTGTTGGGCCTCCAAGTGCAGAGGTTTGTAGGACAGTAGCAAATTTCCCTCAAGTGGATGACCTAAGGTTTATCAATCCGTGAGAGGCGTAGGATGAAGATGGTCTCTCTCAAACAACCCTGCAACCAAATAACAAAGAGTCTCTTATGTCCCCAACACACCCAATACAATGGTAAATTGTATAGGTGCACTAGTTCGGCAAAGAGATGGTGATACAAGTGCAATATGGATAGTAGATAATGGTTTTTGTAATCTGAAAATATAAAAACAGCAAGGTAGCAAGTGGTAAAAGTGAGCATAAACGGTATTGCAATGCTAGGAAACAAGGCCTAGGGTTCATACTTTCACTAGTGCAAGTCCTCTCAACAATAATAACATAATTAGATCATATAACTATCCCTCAACATGCAACAAAGAGTCACTCCAAAGTCACTAATAGCGGAGAACAAACGAAGAGATTATGGTAGGGTACGAAACCACCTCAAAGTTATTCTTTCTGATCGATCTATTCAAGAGTCCGTAGTAAAATAACACGAAGTTATTCTTTCCGTTCAATCTATCATAGATTTCGTACTAGAATAACACCTTAAGACACAAATCAAGAAAAACCCTAATGTCACCTAGATACTCCAATGTCACCTCAAGTATCCGTGGGTATGATTATACGATATGCATCACACAATCTCAGATTCATCTATTCAACGAACACAAAGAACTTCAAAGAGTGCCCCAAAGTTTCTACCAGAGAGTCAAGATGAAAACGTGTGCCAACCCCTATGCATAAGTTCACAAGGTCACAGAACTCGCAAGTTGATCACCAAAACACACATCAAGTGGATCACGTGATATCCCATTGTCACCACAGATAAGCACATGCAAGACATACATCAAGTGTTCTCAAATCCTTAAAGACTCAATCCGGTAAGATAACTTCAAAGGGAAAACTCAATCCATCACAAGAGAGTAGAGGGGGAGAAACATCATAAGATCCAACTATAATAGCAAAGCTCGCGATACATCAAGATCGTACCACCTCAAGAACACGAGAGAGAGAGAGAGATTAAACACATAGCTACTGGTACATACCCTCGGCCCCGAGGGAGAACTACTCCCTCCTCGTGATGGAGAGCACCGGGATGATGAAGATGGCCACCGGAGAGGGATTGCCCCCTCCGGCAGGGTGCCGGAACGGGTCTAGATTGGTTTTCGGTGGCTACGGAGGCTTCTGGCGGCGGAACTCCCGATCTATTCTGTTCCCCGATGTTTTTAGGGTATATTGATATATATAGGCGAAAGAAGTCGGTCAGGGGAGCCACGAGGGGCCCACGAGGGTGGGGGCGCGCCCAGGGGCAGGCGCGTCTCCCTGCCTCGTGGCCACCTCGAAGCTTCCCTGACGTCTACTCCAAGTCTCCTGGATTGCTTCCGTTCAAAAAATAACTCTCCCGAAGGTTTCATTCCATTTGGACTCTGTTTGATATTCCTTTTCTTTGAAACACTGAAATAGGCAAGAAAACAACAATTTGGGCTGGGCCTTCGGTTAATAGGTTAGTCCCAAAAATAATATACAAGTTTTTAGTAAAGCCCATAAACATCCAAAATAGATAATATAATAGCATTAACCAATCAAAAATTATAGATACGTCGGAGACGTATCAAGCATCCCCAAGCTTAATTCCTGCTTGTCCTCGAGTAGGTAAATGATAAAAACAGAATTTTTGATGTGGAATTCTACCTAACATATTTATCAATATAATCTTCTCTATTATGGCAAGAATATTCAGATCCATAAGATTCAAGACAAAAGTTTAATATTGACATAATAATAATAATATTTCAAGCATACTAACAAAGTAATCATGTCTTCTCAAAATAACATGGCCAAAGAAAGCTATCCCTACAAAATCATATAGTTTGGCTATGCTCTATCTTCATCACACAAAATATTTAAATCATGCACAACCCCGATGACAAGCCAAGCAATTGTTTCATACTTTTGATGTTCTCAAACTTTTTCAATCTTCACGCAATACATGAGCGTGAGGCATGGATATAGCAATATAGGTGGAATAGAATGGTGGTTGTGGAGAAGACAAAAAGGAGGAAGATAGTCTCACATCAACTAGGCATATCAATGGGCTATGGAGATGCCCATCAATAGATATCAATGTGAGTGAGTAGGGATTGCCATGCAACGGATGCACTAGAGCTATAAGTGTATGAAAGCTCAAAAAGGAACTAAGTGGGTGTGCATCCAACTCGCTTGCTCATGAAGACCTGTGGCATTTTGAGGAAGCCCATCATTGGAATATACAAGCCAAGTTCTATAATGAAAGATTCCCACTAGTATATGAAAGTGACAACATAGGAGACTCTCTATCATGAAGATCATGGTGCTACTTTGAAGCACAAGTGTGGAAAAAGGATAGTAACATTGTCCCTTCTCTCTTTTTCTCTCATTTCATTTTTTCATTTTTTATTTGGGCCTTCTTCTTTTTTTGGCCTCTTTTTTTTCTTTTTTTTCGTCTGGAGTATTATCCCGACTTGTGGAGGAATCATAGTCTCCATCATCCTTTCCTCACTGGTACAATGCTCTAATAATGATGATCATCACACTTCTTTTTCACTTACAACTCAAGAATTACAACTCAATACTTAGAACAAAATATGACTATATGTGAATACCTCCGGCGGTGTACCGGGATATGCAATGAATCAAGAGTGACATGTATGAAAGAATTATGAACGGTGGCTTTGCCACAAATACGATGTCAACTACATGATCATGCAAAACAATATTACAATGATGAAGCGTGTCATAATAGATGGAACGGTGGAAAGTTGCATGGCAATATATCTCGGAATGGCTATGGAAATGCCATAATAGGTAGGTATGGTGGTTGTTTTAAGGAAGGTATATGGTGGGTTTATGGTACCGGCGAAAGTTGCACGGTACTAGTGAGGCTAGCATGTGGAAGGGTGAAGGTGCGTAATCCATGGACTCAACATTAGTCATAAAGAACTCACATACTTATTGCAAAAATCTATTAGTTATCGAAACAAAGTACTACGCGCATGCTCCTAGGGGGATAGATTGGTAGGAAAAGACCATCGCTCGTCCCCGACCACCACTCATAAGGAAGGCAATCAATAAATAAATCATGCTCCGACTTCATCACATAACGGTTCACCATACGTGCATGCTACGGGAATCACAAACTTCAACACAAGTATTTCTCAAATTCACAACTACTCAACTAGCTTGACTCTAATATCACCATCTCCATATCTCAAAACAATCATCAAGTATCAAACTTCTCTTAGTATTCAATGCACTTATATGAATGTTTTTATAATGCCATGTTGTTCTAAAGGACTCTCAAAATAATATAAGTGAAGCATGGGAGATCAATTATTTCTATAAAATAAAACCACCGCCGTGCTCTAAAAAGATATAAGTGAAGCACTAGAGCAAATGACAAACTACTCCAAAAGATATAAGTGAAGATCAATGAGTAGTCGAATAATTATGCAACTATGTGAAGACTCTCTAACATTTAATAATTTGAGACCTTGGTATATTATTCAAACAGCAAGCAAAACAAAATAAAATGACTCTCCAAGCAAAACACATATCTTGTGGTGAATAAAAATATAGCTCCAAGTAAAGTTACCGATGAACGAAGACGAAAGAGGGGATGCCTTCCCGGGCATCCCCAAGCTTAGGCTCTTGGTTGTCCTTGAATATTACCTTGGGGTGCCTTGGGAATCCCCAAGCTTAGGCTCTTTCCACTCCTTATTCCATAGTCCATCGAATCTTTACCCAAAACTTGAAAACTTCACAACACAAAACTTAACAGAAAACTCGTAAGCTCCATTAGTATAAGAAAATAAATCACCACTTTTGGTACTGTTGTGAACTAATTCCAAATTCATATTGGTGTGATATCTACTGTATTCCAACTCATCTATGGTTCATACCCTCCGATACTACTCATAGATTCATCAAAATAAGCAAACAACACATAGAAACCAGAATCTGTCAAAAACAGAACAGTCTGTAGTAATCTGGATCAAACGTATACTTATGGAACCCCAAAAATTCTAAAATAAATTTATGGACGTGAGTAATTTATATATTAATCATCTGAAAAAATAATTAACTAAATAGCACTCTCCAATAAGAAATGGCAGCAAATCTCGTGAGCGCTAAAGTTTATGTTTTTTACAGCATGATCGCAAAGACTTTCCCCAAGTCCTCCCAAAGGTTCTACTTGGCACAAACACTAAACTAAACATAAAAAACACAATCATAACATAGGGTAGATTATTTATTTATTACTAAGCAGGAACAAAAAGCAACTTACAAAAATAAAATTGGGTTGCCTCCCAATCAAGAGCTATCGTTTAACGCCCCTAGCTAGGCATGATGATTTCAATGATGCTCACGTAAAAGATAAGAATTGAAACATAAAGCGAGCATCATGAATAATATTACTAGCACATTTAAGTCTAACCTACTTCCTATGCATAGGGATTTTTTGAGCAAACAACTTGTGGGAACAAGAATCAACTTGCATAGGAAGGTAAAACAAGGATAACTTTAAAACTTTAAGCGAGAGGAAACTTGATATTGTTGCAATTCCTATAAGCATATATTCCTCCCTCATAATAAATTTCAGTAGCATCATGAATGAATTCAACAATATAACCATCACATAAAGCATTATTTTCATGATCTACAAGCATAGAAATTTTATTACTCTCCACACAAGCACAATTCTTCTCATTCGGAATAGTGGGAGTATCATAAGAGACTCGAATACTATAAATTGTTTCCACATTAAAAGGGCAATGTTCAGAAAAAGAGTAATCATAATCATGACAAGTTTTAATATAATCATCACTACTTTTTATAGAATACATATCATCACAATAATTATCATAAGTAGCAACTTTGTTCTCATCATAATCAATTGAAACCTCTTCCAAGATAGTGGAATCATTACTAAATAAAATCATGACCTCTCCAAATCCACTTTCATAATTATCACAATAAGATTCAAAATCCTCAAAAATAGTGGGATCATTACTCCCTAAAGTTGACACTCTTCCAAACCCACTTTCATCAATATAATCATCATAAGTAGGAGGCATGCTATCATCATAATAATTTTGCATATCAAAACTTGGGAGACTACAAATATCATCTTCATTAAACATAGCATCCCCAAGCTTGGGACAAACATTAATTTCAGCAAATATATTTTCAAACTTGTCATTCTCATCAAACATAGCATCCCCAAGCTTGGGCCTTTTCATATCATAAGCATAATCATTCTCATCATTAATAGTATGGATAGCACCAATAGTATAACAATTATCATCATCACAATGAGTAGTAGGAGCAACATCATTTGGGAGGGATACATTTTTACCTTTACTTCTCCATCTTTTATTTTTCTTCTTCACATCATGTGTGGGTTTAATCCTCTTTTCGGAGCTCCTTATTGATGAGATTGGTTGAATAGAAGGCTCCTCCTCGTTACTTGATACATCATAAGAAATAACAGGAGGATATTGGGAAGCCTCTTCCCTTTCATTAGTATTCTCTTCATCCTCTATTTGTTTCATTTTCTTTATCTAATTGGCAATATAAGGATTTTCAATGCAATTCACCGCACAATACATAAAAATTTCTTCTAGATCAATATCGAGGAATTTCTCAAGGTTATATTCTAGAATATGCTTAGTTATACATTTCATTTAGTCATAACTCAAAAGCAAACTAAGTTCATTATGATGTGCAAGGGAAATCAAATCATCACAATTTTTGGACACGATACGATCATGGAACAATTTGCATTTGAGATTTAAATGACTATGTTCATTGCAAAGTTCACAAGTATGGTGAAGAAATTTTAAATTTTCAGCACAAACATTTAGCCTCTCTTGCAACCATTTAGTTTCCAAATACTTATGCCTCTTGCAAAATCTATTTTCCCTAATTGGTGTGTACTTGCAGGCTCTATATATTCCACAAAAGTTGACATGCTTATAAGAGACATTTTCATCATGACTAGTGCAATCATCATTAGTACTATGGATATTCAAGGAGTTCATACTAACAACATTGCAATCATGCTCATCATTTAAAGATTTAGTGCCAAACATTTTATAGACTTCTTCTTCTAGCACTTAAGCACAATTTTCCTTTCCATCATTCTCACGAAAAATATTAAAAAGATGAAGTGTATGAGGCAAACTCAATTCCATATTTTTTGTAGTTTTCTTTTATAAACTAAACTAGTGCTAAAACAAGAAACAAAAAGATTCAATTGCAAGATCTAAAGATATACCTTCAAGCGCTAACCTCCCCGGCAATGGCGCCAGAAAAGAGCTTGATGTCTACTACACAACCTTCTTCTTGTAGACGTTGTTGGGCCTCCAAGTGCAGAGGTTTGTAAGACAGTAGCAAATTTCCCTCAAGTGGATGACCTAAGGTTTATCAATCCGTGGGAGGCGTAGGATGAAGATGGTCTCTCTCAAACAATCCTGCAACCAAATAACAAAGAGTCTCTTGTGTCCCCAACACACCCAATACAATGGTAAATTGTATAGGTGCACTAGTTCGGCGAAGAGATGGTGATACAAGTGCAATATGGATAGTAGATAATGGTTTTTGTAATCTGAAAATATAAAAACAGCAAGGTAGCAAGTGGTAAAAGTGAGCATAAACAGTATTGCAATGCTAGGAAACAAGGCCTACGGTTCATACTTTCACTAGTGCAAGTCCTCTCAACAATAATAACATAATTAGATCATATAACTATCCCTCAACATGCAACAAAGAGTCACTCCAAAGTCACTAATAGCGGAGAACAAACGAAGAGATTATGGTAGGGTACGAAACCACCTCAAAGTTATTCTTTCTGAACGATCTATTCAAGAGTCCTTAGTAAAATAACACAAAGCTATTCTTTCCGTTCAATCTATCATAGAGTTCGTACTAGAATAACACCTTAAGACACAAATCAAGCAAAAACCTAATGTCACCTAGATACTCCAATGTCACCTCAAGTATCCTGGGTATGATTATACGATATGCATCACACAATCGCAGATTCATCTATTCAACGAACACAAAGAACTTCAAAGAGTGCCCCAAAGTTTCTACCAGAGAGTCAAGACGAAAACGTGTGCCAATCCGTATGCATAAGTTCACGAGGTCACATAACTCGCAAGTTGATCACCAAAACATACATCAAGTGGATCACGTGATATCCCATTGTCACCACAGATAAGCACATGCAAGACATACATCAAGTGTTCTCAAATCCTTAAAGACTCAATCCGATAAGATAACTTCGAAGGGAAAACTCAATCCATCACAAGAGAGTAGAGGGGGAGAAACATCATAAGATCCAACTATAATAGCAAAGCTCACGATACATCAAGATCGTACCACCTCAAGAACATGAGAGAGAGAGAGAGAGAGATTAAACACATAGCTACTGGTACATACCCTCGGCCCCGAGGGAGAACTACTCCCTCCTCATCATGGAGAGCACCGGGATGATGAAGATGGCCACCGGAGAGGGATTCCCCCCTCCGACAGGGAGCCGGAATGGGTCTAGATTGGTTTTCGGTGCCTACGGAGGCTTCTGGCGACGGAACTCCCGATCTATTCTGTTCCCCGATGTTTTTAGGATATATATATAGGCGAAAGAAGTCGGTCAGGGGAGCCACGAGGGGCCCACGATGGTGGGGGCGTGGCCAGGGGGCAGGCGCGCCTCCCTGCCTTGTGACCACCTCGAAGCTTCCCCGACGTTTACTCCAAGTCTACTGGATTGCTTCCGTTCCAAAAATAACTCTCCTGAAGGTTTCATTCCGTTTGGACTCCGTTTGATATTCCTTTTCTTCAAAACACTGAAATAGGCAAGAAAACAACAATTTGGGTTGGGCCTCCGGTTAATAGGTTACTCCCAAAAATAATATAAAAGTGTTTAGTAAAGCCCATAAACATCCAAAACAGATAATATAATAGCATGAAACAATCAAAAATTATAGATACATTGGAGACGTATCAACCTGTCAGCGAAGGAAAGGCTGGGTAAGGCAGTGATAGCCACGTCAGAGGATCCATGTCCATGTCGGGGGACGTCGTGCTTATAGGTAGGGTTGGAGCGGCATCGTGGGAATCATGTGTGGGTGTGGCAGTGGTAGAAACAAGGAACATGATGGTTGCCGTGGTTCAACTTCCATGGACAAGTTGTCATGTCTGCTGAAACATGTATATCAAAACTAAAGTGTTTTATAATTCAAGCACGGGAACAAGTATTATTCTACTACTTTGGATCCATTGCAACGCACGGGCCAGCACATTGGTAGTAGTAGTGTCTATCTCTATCTCTAGAGGCCTTCCCTTGTTCATCCTTTTCTCTCACAAGATAAACTACTCATACAAATGCATCTTGATGTTCCATGGAACACACGAGGATGTTTCCTTGGGGGTCTCTCCTGCGCGGCGTGGCCGTAGTTGCAAGTTGACGCCCCTTGAGATGCCGACGTTGAGGGGCACTCGGATTTCCTCCGATGAGTAGGTAAGATGAGCTTGATCACGTAGTAAATGCATTCTAAAGACTACTTCCGTGTCCATTTCCTAATTCTCCCCCTGCCCACTGTTTCACAGGTTAGGCTCGGTGCGAGTGGAGATTGGCTTGCATATGTACGGGAGGGTACCAACATCAATTTGCACAACATTTACAACGGTACACCGTTCCCGTAGAACCTTTGTCCAACATTGGGATCGGGCATGCAACGGGCCACCGCATGAATTGGTACGATGGAACCACGGTGAGATCTAATAAGATAGCGCGAACCTTGCACATGGCGGTCAAAGGTGGACCATTATGTCTGCGGCCGATTTGTTGCTGTACGAGTACAAAGACGATGTGCTCCTTTCTAACCGCATCTTCGCGGTGACAAACCAGGGGACTTGTTTCGTATGGGACACATCCTACAATATACTCCCTCTCTCCCAGTTTATTTGTTTTGAATCTTTTCATTTTATAGGTTTCAAATTCAAATTTAGAGCTCCGCATCACATGTTGAGATTACAATGTCCATTAAATTGTTGCGTGCATGTATAGTAAAGAAACAAATCTCGAGTTTGGCACAAGTTCATGCAGAGGTAGCACTAGCCTGGCGCAGGAGTTACATTTCCCTCTCAGGGCCCTCGGGACTGAGCTTCAGCGCCTTACTACACCTGCCTTTGAGTCAATAACATGTGGACCCGATAGATGGCTGGTCCACATGTAATGCTCCCGAAGGCAGAGGGGCAGTGGGGCCGAGAGGGGTGAGCCGCAGGTCGGGGGACATGTGGTGTCATGGGTTCGTGTGGCGTCGTGGGAATCGCGTGTGGCTGTGGTAGAAACTTGATGCTCGCCACATTTAAGGTGGCCCACATGTCATGCACACAAAGGCAGAGGGGCGGTGCGGCCGAGAGGGGTGAGGCGCACGTCGGGGGACGTGGTGCCGTGGGTTGGAGCAGCGTCGTGGGAATCGCGAGTGGCAGTGGATGAAACGTGATGGTCCCCGTAGTTGAAATTCCATGGACAACATGTCATGTCTACGGACACATGCATTGCATACCGAACACTGGAAGGATTAGTAGAGAAAGCTAGGCGGATAAATAGTTCCTTATAGTCAAGCGGACCCACGCTACTACTTGTTCCAAAGACATGCACACCATCGAAATAGTCCATCTATATCAATATACACCGAGAGGGAATAATTTTTTTTACAAGAGAGGAAATAGTTCATCCATCCATAATGCACTGCTGCTGGTGCAGCCTTATCTTCTTCTTCTTCTTCTTCTTCTTCTTCTGTGGGAGACGGCTTCACAACAAGCTCTTTGGACCTTGCAGCTATCTTGAAACTCACACGGGCATCGAGGGCAGCATATTTTATCCGCTCGTACGTCAAGGGATAATTCTCCCATCCAGACAACCTTAATGCCACCGTCTCGTCACCCTTCTGAATATTTGTACCGAGCACAAAATTTGCTATGTCGAATAGGGATGGTGTCTATTTATCACAATCTTCTACAGGAATTTTGATTCTGGTTTGTAGGTCAGCGATGCTTTTCAAATCAAGGTTGTACAGCTCTAGCTTTTGTTTGTCCCCTTCGATGGCTGCCCCACAGAAGTATATGTCCTCCCAAGATAAGAAATCGTGAAGCTCACCTGGTATGGAGGGCGCGTGTATGATGTGGTACACCAAAAAAATCATCTTCGAGGCACAACTGAAGGACGGCGGCGTGTTCGATCTTCCCAGTGGCACGCTCCGTGTACTCTGCGTCGAGGCCAATGACCCT
The DNA here is from genome assembly GCF_056163025.1 of Triticum urartu. Taxonomy (NCBI): domain Eukaryota; kingdom Viridiplantae; phylum Streptophyta; class Magnoliopsida; order Poales; family Poaceae; genus Triticum; species Triticum urartu. The sequence goes on along the minus strand of NC_141875.1, from coordinate 104,138,205 downwards.
CGTCTCTACCTTTTCGAGGGAGTTGGATACATTCTTGATCCACTTCCGAACAACCCTTGGGTGGATGGTGACGGTGGCAACTATGCTCAACGAGCCTTTGATACGTCCATTATGCATCATGCTTGTATATCAATATTTATTGCATTATGGGCTGTTATTACACATTATGTCAAAATACTTATGCCTATTCTCTCTTATTTTACAAGGTTTACATAAAGAGGGAGAATGCCGGCAGCTGGGATTCTGGCTGGAAAAGGAGCAAATATTAGAGACCTATTCTGCACAACTCCAAAAGTCCTGAAACTTCACAGATGATGTTTTCCAAATATATAAAAACATTGAGCGCAAGAACTTCACCAGGGGGGCCACACCCTGCCCACGAGGGTGGGGGGCGCGTCCTACCCCCTGGGCGCGCCCCCTACCTCGTGGGCCCCCTAGTGGCCCTCCGGTGACCATCTTCTACTATATGGACTCCTTTGATGGAAAAAAAAATCATAAGCCATCTTCTCAGACGAAACTCCGCCGCCACGAGGCGGAACCTTGGCGGAGCCAATCTAGGGTTCTGGCGGGGCTGTTCTGCCGTGGAAACTTCCCTCCCGGAGGGGGAAATCATCGCCATCGTCATCACCAACGCTCCTCTCATCGGGAGAGGGCAATCTCCATCAACATCTTCATCAGCACCATCTCATCTCAAAACCCTAGTTTATCTCTTGTATCCAATTCTTGTCTCCAAGTCCGGGATTGGTGCTCGTAGGTTGCTATTAGTGTTAATTACTCCTTGTAGTTGATTCTAGTTGGTTTAATTGGTGGAAGATCATATGTTCAGATCCTATATGCACATTAATACCCCTCTGATTATGAACATATTTCTGCTTTGTGAGTAGTTACTTTTGTTCCCGAGGACATGGGAGAAGTCTTGCTATTAGTAGTCATGTGAATTTGGTATTCGTTCGATATTTTGATCAGATGTATGGTGTCTCTCCTCTAGTGGTGTTATGTGAACGTCGAATACATGACACTTCACCATTATTTGGGCCTAGAGGAAGTCATTGGGAAGTAATAAGTAGATGATGGGTTGCTAGAGTGACAGAAGCTTAAACCCTAGTTTATGCGTTGCTTCATAAGGGGCTGATTTGGATCCCTATGTTTCATGCTATGGTTAGGTTTACCTTAATACTTTTGTTGTATTTGCGGATGCTTGCAATAGAGGTTAATCATAAGTGGGATGCTTGTCCAAGTAAGGGCAGCACCCAAGCACCGGTCCACCCACATACCAAATTATCAAAGTACCGAACGCGAATCATATGAGCGTGATGAAAACTAGCTTGACGATATTCCCATGTGTCCTCGGGAGCGCATTACATCATATAAGAGTTTGTCCAGGCTTGTACTTTGCTACAAAAGGATTGGGCCACTTTGCTGCACTTTATTTACTTTTGTTACTTGTTGCTCGTTACAAATTATCTTATCACAAAACTATCTGTTACCACTTATTTCAGTACTTGCAGAAAATACCTTGCCGGAAACCGCTTATCATTTCCTTCTGCTCCTCGTTGGGTTCGACACTCTTACTTATCGAAAGGACTATGATAGATCCCCTATACTTGTGGGTCATCAAGAGTCTTTGCTGGCGCCGTTGCCGGGGAGTGAATCTCCTTTGGTAGGTGGAATTTGGTAAGGAAAAATTTATATAGTGTGTTGAAATTCATTGTCACTTATTACTACGGAAAGTAATCCTCTGAGGGGCTTGTTTGGGGTATCTTCACCCCGACCAGTAGAGCAAAGAGTTGCTCCTCAACCTACTGAATCTACTGAAAATGAAAATGCTTGCTTTGAAATTCCTTTGGGTATGGTAGAAAAACTGCTAGCTAATCCTTTTTTGGGAGATGGAACAAAACATCCTGATGAGCATCTAATATATGTGGATGAAGTTTGTGGATTATTTAAGCTTGCAGGTGTACCCGGAGATGTTGTTAAGAAGAAGGTCTTCCCCTTATCTTTGAAGGGAGATGCATCGATATGGTACAGGCTATGTGATGATATGGAGTCTTGGAATTACAAACGATTGAAATTGGAATTTCATCAAAAGTTTTATCCTATGCATCTTGTTCATCATGATCGCAATTATATATATAATTTTTGGCCTCGCGAAGGAGAAAGCATCGCTCAAGCTTGGGGGAGGCTTAAATCAATGTTATATTCATGCCCCAATCATGAGCTCTCAACAGAAATTATTATTCAAAATTTTTATGCTCGGCTTTCTGATCACACCATGCTTGATACTTCTTGTGCTGGCTCTTTTATGATGAAGACTATTGAATTCAAATGGGATTTATTGGAAAGAATTAAACGCAATTCCAAAGATTGGGACCTCGACAATGGTAAGGAGTCAGGTATGGCACCTAGTTTTGATTGTGTTAAATCTTTTATGGATACCGATATGTTTCGTAAATTTAGCACTAAATATGGACTTGACTCGGAGATAGTAGCTTCTTTCTGTGAATCTTTTGCTGCTTATGTTGATCTCCCCAAGGAGAAGTGGTTTAAATATCATCCTCCCATAGAAGTAAAAGTAGCTGCACCTATTAAAGTTGAAGAAAAGACTATTACTTATAATGATCCTATTGTTCCTACTTCTTATGTTGAGAAACCGCCTTTCCCTGTTAGGATCAAGGATCATGCTAAACTTCAACTGTGGTTCGTACAAGCAATATTAAAACATATACACCTCTTGAGCAAGTTAAAGTTGAATCTAATATTGCTATTGTCAAAGATGTCTTGTCTGATAATATAGATCGGCATGTTATTTATTTTTGTAATGAAACTGCTAGAATTGCTAAACCCCGTGATACAGATAAACCTAGACCTGTGGTAGGCATGCCTGTTATTTCTGTTAAAATAGGAGATCATTGTTATCATGGCTTGTGTGATATGGGTGCTAGTGCTAGTGCAATACCTATTGACTTATACAAAGAAATTATGCATGACATTGCACCTGTTGAGTTAGAAGATATTGATGTCACAATTAAACTTGCTAATAGAGATACTATTTCACCAATGGGAATTGTTAGAGATGTTGAAGTCTTGTGTGGGAAAACTAAATATCCTGCTGATTTTCTTGATCTTGGTTCCCCACAAGATAGCTTCTGTCCCATTATATTTGGTAGACCCTTCTTAAATACTGTTAATGCTACCATAGATTGCATGTGATGCCCGGATAGTTACGCTACAGTAATTCCCTGCTAATGACGCCACGTCACCACAATACCATTAATTAAACCCGCGTTGATTCAAACAGAATTCAAATTCAAATTTAAACTAAAGCCAAACACCGAAAGTTCTCAATCATTAAAACTAAAATGTTCTAAGTGTGAAAATAAATGCAAAGGCTTATTGGCAAAGGAATCAACTTATTATAAAATATTTAAATGCCCTTACTTAAATAAAACTACAGCTTAGAGAACTAAATAAATGCCTTTTTCAATTAATAAAATATTAACTAAGTTATTTAATTTCCCAAAACTATTGGGGCAGTGGCATGTTTATTAAAATTAAATTAGGTACAACTAAGGTATTTTACAAAACTATAACAAAATAAAAGAAACTACAAATAAAAACAGAAAATAAAATATAAAAGAGAACACCCCCCCTCGTTGGGCCATGGCCCAGATGGCCTCAGGGCCAATCGGGCCGGCCCAGGCGCACCTCTCCTGGCCTATATGGCCCCTCCCTCGTGACCTAACCCCCCACGACCGCACCCACCACCCACTCCCCCCACTCTCTCTCTCTCGTTTCCCTCCCCCTCTCTTGCTAGATTGGGGAGGGCCTGATCTCGCCCCCGAGCAGTTGCTCCCCCAAAGATCGCCGCCGGCGCCGAGCTTCGCCGCCCCCGGCCTCCTCCTCGAGGCTCCCTTCCTCCTGCGCCTCCCTCGTCAGCTCCCCCTGCGACTCCTCTTCCTCCGCACGAAGGCCTCCCGCAACCCGCAACCCGCGCCTCAGCATCGCCCTCGCGCCTGCCGGCCCGTCCGGCTAGCCGACGCCTCGCTGTCCCAGCAGCATTCGCCGCTCCTCCCCTGCGTCGCCATCGATCCACCCCACCGTCGTCGTCGCCTCCCCGACTCCTCCTCGACCCCGCTGCCATTGACCCTACCCCTCGTGGTGAGGCCCCGGCAGCTCCTCCTCCTCCTCCCTTACTGGCAACGGCACCCCGCGCTCGACGCCGCCTCTGTCGGCGTGCTCGCCGCGCCCTCTCACGCCCGCCCGCTCCTCGACGCGCCCGGGGCGCGCCCCGCAACCGCCGCCCGCACGTCCCGCGGCCCCTGCTCGCTGCTGTGCGCCCCTCCTCCCGCCTGCGCTGCTGTCGCCGTTCGCCGGCCGTGCCCAGTGCATGGCCTCGCTCCCCGGTCCCTGCAGCCACACGCGCCGCTGCCTCCTCCCCTGGCTGCCGGCGAACCGCCGTGCCGGCCGCTTCCGCCGCTACCTCCCGCGACCCCTGCCCAGCGCACCTCGCCGCAGCCCCCGGCGCCCCAGCGCCTCCTTTGGCTCGGGCAGGCGCCCAAACGGGCTGACGCCCGCAGCGCCCCTGCGCCCGAATCGCCCAGCGCCCATTTGGCCCTATGGGCCACTTACTAGGGGGTCCCACCAGCCCCAAACGTTTTTAAGAAAATAATATATATATAAAAATAAAAAATAAAAATATTATTTAATCAATTAATTAACTAAATAATTAACTTAATTAAATCTATTTAAATTAACTAATTAAGGTTAATTAATCTAATAACTAATTAACCTAACTAACTATTGTTAATTAACTAAACAGTCCCTGACAGGTGGGACCCACCTGTCAGGTTGACCAGGTCAATGGTCAACATTGACTGCTGACGTCATGCTGACGTTAGCGAGCAATATTCTGGATAATGTTAATTTAATTAATAATTAATAAATTAGAAAATGATTTAAAACTTTAAAAATTATTATAAATTAAACCGTAGCTCAGATGAAAATACTTTCTACATGAAAGTTGCTCAGAACGACGAGACGAATCCGGATACGCAGCCCGTTCGTCCGCCACGCATCCCTAGCATAGCAAACATGCAACTTTCCCCCTCCGGCTCCTCTGCCTGAAAATGCGAAACACCAGGGATACTTCCCGGATGTTTCTCCCCTTCACCGGTACCACCTCGTACCGCGTTAGGGCACACCTAGCATCACGCTTTGTCATGTCATGCATCGTCATGCATTTGTTTGCATTATATTTATTGTTTCCTCCCCCTCTTCTCTCGCTAGACATCGAGACCGACACCGCTGCTACCCAGTACGACTACGGTGTTGATGACCCCTCTCTCTTGCCAGAGCAACCAGGCAAGCCCCCCCATTGATCACCAGATATCGCCTACTATCCTCTATACTGCTTGCATTAGAGTAGTGTAGCATGTTACTGCTTTCCGTTAATCCTATTCTAATGCATAGCCTGTCATTTTTGCTCCAGCTGTTGATACCTTACCTGCAATCCTAAATGCTTAGTATAGGATGCTAGTTTACCATCAGTGGCCCTACATTCTTGTCTGTCTGCCATGCTATACTATCGGGCCGTGATCACTTGGGAGGTGGTCACGGGTATATACTTATACATAATATATGATACTTGTGGTGATTAAAGTCGGGTCGGCTCGTAGGAGTACCCGCGAGTGATTCTGATGTTGGGGGCAGAAGGGGCAGGTGGCTCCATCCCGGTAGAGGTGGGCCTGAGTTCCCGAAGGCCCCCGACGATTACTTTATGGCAGAGCGACAGGGCAGGTTGAGACCACCTAGGAGAGAGGTGGTCCTGGCCCTGGTCGGCGTCCGTGGTTATTTTAGAATAACACGCTTAACGAGATCTTGGTATTTGATCTGAGTCTTGCTACTGGCCTATATGCACTAACCATCTACGCGGGGACAGTTATGGGCACTCAATGTCGTGGTATCAGCCGAAGCCTTCGTGACGTTAGCGACTGAGCGGCGCGCGCCGGGTTGGACCACATAACGCAACTTCCTTTGTAATGGAGGTTGCTAGGTCTGCTCACCGGCCGCGTACGCAACGTGCAGGTGTGCAATGGGCGATGGGCCCAGACCCCTGCGCCATAGGATTTAGACCAGCGTGCTGACCTCTCTGTTGTGCCTAGGTAGGGCTGCGACGTGTTGATCTTCCGAGGCCGGGCATGACCCAGGAAAGTGTGTCCGGCCAAATGGGATCGAGCGTGTTGGGTTATGTGGTGCACCCCTGCAGGGAAGTTAATCTATTTGAATAGCTGTGTCCCTCGGTAAAAGGATGACCCGGAGTTGTACCTTGACCTTATGACAACTAGAACCGGATACTTAATAAAACACACTCTTCCAAGTGCCAAATACAACCGGTGATCGCTCTCTCACAAGGCGACGAGGGGAGGATCATCGGTTAGGATTATGCTACACGATGCTACTTGGTGAACTTACCATCTACTCTCTTCTACTACTGCAAGATGGAGGTTACCAGGAGCGTAGTCTTCGATAGGACTAGCTAACCCCCTCTTATTCCGGCTTTCTGCAGTTCAGTCCACATATGATAGCCTTATTCCATTTGATACCAATGCATACATATGTAGTGTAGCTCCTTGCTTGCGAGTACTTTGGATGAGTACTCACGGTTGCTTGCTCCCCCTTTTTCCGCTTTGCTATACTCAATTGCTGCGACCAGACGTTGGAGCCCAGGAGCCAGACGCCACCGTCGACGACGACTACTACTACTCGGGAGGTGCCTACTACTATGTGCAGCCCGCTGACGACGACCAGGAGTGGTTTAGGAGGATCCCAGGCAGGAGGCCTGCGCCTCTTTCGATCTGTATCCCAGTTTGTGCTAGCCATCTTATGGCAACTTGTTTAACTTATGTCTGTACTCAGATTTTGTTGCTTCCGCTGACTCGTCTATGATCGAGCTCTTGTATTCAAGTCCTCGAGGCCCCTGGCTTGTAATATGATGCTTGTATGACTTATTTTATTTGTAGAGTTGTGTTGTGATATCTTCCCGTGAGTCCTTGATCTTGATCGTACACGTTTGCGTGTATGATTAGTGTACGGTCAAATCGGGGGCGTCACAAGTTGGTATCAGAGCCGACTGCCTGTAGGAATCCCCCTTCCACACTCCTTGGTCGAAGTCGAGTCTAGACATTGCAAAACTTTTACTAACATGGATGTGTGTGTTACGGGCACACGTCGCCATTGGGTGATATTAGGATCTTTTACTTCTTGTCTATACTCTGGGACTCTGATCTCTCTTCTATTCGGGTTAAATGATTTTGCTAAAATCTAACTTTAGGTTCTCGAAAATACTTCCTCCCGGAGAGCCTTTCATGCCAGATGATCGCCTGCTGCACTAGAAGATTCGGAAGACACTCTCTGATGCTTTCCCGAGACCCTTATGCCCATCGCCGTTGTGATCCCTACCAACGATAAATCTTTATGGATGACTATATACTTTTGTCGTTCATACCTTCCTCCCCAGTTGCCCTTGTTATTATAAGGTGCCCTCAAATACTCTCCGATGTTCCAAGCATCCTTTATGCTTACTACCCTGCAGTTCCTTGCCGCATGAATATCCCTACGAACAATTCTTCACCCTTATCGAGGAACTGTTCATTACTAGTTGATCATATGATCCACAAGGTACATTGATATACTATCCGGTCTTTCGGTAATTCTCTGCTAGCTGTTGATGTGCAAATACTTGTCTGCTTGCATTATGGTTGCGTTCCATATGTCTAGCAATATTCATTAGTATCCCTTGTCACTATCATTCTTGAGTCCATTGATTCAATAAGTTGTGAATGTACACAATCATCAGTCGAATCCTAGGATTATCCTTTCGGCTCATACGTCATTTGGATAGGAGCTGGTTCTCGACCAATCAATGCCTTGATCGGTTGTGCTTTTAAGTTTATTGAACTTATTCATTTTTGATCAGAACGATTGCTTCTGATAACTTGATTTGGAAATCAAAAAAATCTGCGCATTAAGTTTTGAATTAGTCAGTTGTTTCTATAATCTGATGCCTTGGCATTCCTTCTTCCTCTGATTGAGTTCTGATACTCACATCAGCCCCGTTGTGGACCGCCATACCCATTGCCGGGTTATTATCCAACAGTGTCCTTGACGACCTAAATTCTTGTGATTCTTTACCTGATACATAATGTCTTTGGTAAATTGTATCCTCTTTAACAACCATGCTCTACTTTTGAGTTGGTGTTATTTACTCCTGAAGTTCATGGTATATGTTCTAAGAAGCCCCGATGGGTTGAACCTATGCCTTCCTTAAAATGTGTGAACTCGAAAGTTTTCATGAGTCATACTCTTTTGGTATTTTGCCAGATAAAATTTCAACACTACTACTTCATCGAACGCGAGAAGTGAATGAAAGGTTATGCATTGGAGAAGTGGGAGTCGACCTTGAACTTTGTGTTCATGCCCATGGACACAATGTAGATCCTATCATGGTAGCTTCTTGTAATAATAACTAATTCCTTGATATAATATCCTTTGGTATCGGTTCCTTTGCAATCGTGGTTCCGACCATATGTTCTTCTTGGATCCCATTTCTCGGACAAGTTGAAGTACTTGTCTTCTGCAAAGCAATACCCCAGTCCAACCTCTACTTTGATCTGTCTTCGAGTATTACCCCCTGGTATCTCGAGATTATCTTGGAACTGCATAACTTCCTATGAGTTCTTCATCAAGTACTACATTCTCACCGATTACAATTTTTCATGGGCTCTGATTTATTAAACACTCAAGGACACCGATAACTGAACCGAGTCCACACTTCGATTCAATAACTCTAATTAATTTTCGTTGCTTACGAGTTTAATAATCCTTCAAGTCATTCCTAGCCTGACCGGCTATATCATTATTGTGCTAAAATTTTAACTGTGCTACCTGGTCCTTTTTCCCGAAGCACAAATTTTGACGGTGAGCTAATCTTACGTTGGTCTTCCTCGTCATATCATTTCTCCCTGAACAACAAACTTGATTTCGAGTTTGTGTCATACCCATGGTTCCAATAACCTTTCGCTTCATCATTCCTTTGACTTGATGTCATCGCCGATCGATTATATCTTCGTGGAGCCTCTCGACAAAATTTGTCGTGGTCGTCAAACAACATTTTGATTCCTTCCAGAATATAAACCAAATGGATGATGACAAGTAACCATCCTTGTCCCTTGATGATTTGTGTTATCATCGACAACATTATTGCTTTCCCTCCAACACAAACTTGTTTGTGTTTGGTGTTATACCTGGAGACCCATGCTATCCAGCAATTATTCTTTGATACCTTGGAGTATTACCATATTTTATGTCAAGAATGTCGTGAGAATTTCACCACCTCCTAAGAATTCTTGGTACAGGTAATACTTATCACCATCACCTTTCTTTCTTGGTCCCCGTGTTGGATCTAACCGGGATACCAACAGGTGAACGGTGCTGATTGGATTCTTCCCTTCTAGCAACCCTATTACTTTGAAGTTAATGGTCGAACATTCATTCTTAGACTATTGATCACTGAATCATCATTCTACCTAAGGCCCTACTTTGGGCACCCTTTTCCACTAATGTTTAATTGTGTATGTTTTTCCTTGAGCATACATCATTATATCATTTGATCCGACAAATCTTATCTCCTTGTTCACATAACTGTGGAAATCCATCTTTTTGGATACCTCGTTGTATTATCGTTGAGTCCATCAGCCACCTCCTCATCCTCTCCTTGGCTTAATGATGGATCCCTTCGTGTATCCAGAGTCTGACCTTGCCTGAAGACCATGTCAATGCTATCTCGAAGCATATATATGTTACTCCAATTTTCAACAAGAACATTTAAAGCCTAATGTTAAATGTTTCCTGCTCAATGATCCAAACACCGCTGTATGGGCAATGTCCTGAAATTTCTCTCCCCTTACCTAAAGAGTTTTCTAGATTATATCCTGTCATGGATATCATGCTCTGCTTGTCCTTGGGCAGGATATACCCTTGAAATATGTGTTTAAACACATTTTCCTTTCCATTGTTCTGTTTAATCGGATAATCATATTTTTCTCTCCATTGTTTGTTTTAACCTTTCTTGTGATCTATATGATCTAAGCAGAAATATTCTCCTGCTTATGTAAACACCTCGTTGTACAATTATGTCAGCAAGACCCTGTTACTATTGTTGATGACATTTCGGTTGCCACCGATGGACGAGAACTTTGCCTATAGGTCCGCCTCGTTCAACGAGCAGGAAAATGGTTCTCTTCGTCCCTCGCCCTTGGTACTGATGTTGTTGCTGACATAAGATAGGCTATCCTCTGACATACCTTGCTTACAAGATTGTGCAAGACATCATCGCTCTTCCTACTTTTAACCCACATGGTGGGCCCATAACCCATAGGTCCCAGGATCGAAACCTGACCCTCCTGTACACCCTGTTGTCGAGGTTATTCCTTGAGCCTGGCTACGTATGTAATTGACGGGTCACCTTTCTAGTGATTTAATCTGGTAGCAGACGCAATACTTATTCTCGTGCCTTAAAACCCTTTCACCTTCTAATTGGGCATCGAACGATTGCCTATCCGCTTGGTACTTCTTACTATACCTTCTTGCTTGGCTCTCGATGTGTTTCATTTGACCAACTCGAGAGATACCCTTGTGTTCATTCATGGGATAACCACCGATGGTTAACCCTTGTAGCATTCTATCATTGTCAAGCTGCCCCTTACCTATTCGTAAGTACAAATAAAAATAGAAAAGAAAATATAAAAGAGAACACCCCCCCTCGTTGGGCCACGGCCCAGATGGCCTCGGGGCCAATCGGGCCGGCCCAGGCGCACCTCTCCTGGCCTATATGGCCCCTCCCTCGTGACCTAACCCCCCACGACCGCACCCACCACCCACTCCCCACTCTCTCTCTCTCTCTCTCTCTCTCTCTCTCTCTCTCTCTCTCGTTTCCCTCCCCCTCTCTTGCTAGATTGGGGAGTGCCCGATCTCGCCCCCGAGTAGTTGCTCCCCCAAAGATCGCCGCCGGCGCCGAGCTTCGCCGCCCCGGCCTCCTCCTCGCGGCTCCCTTCCTCCTGCGCCTCCCTCGTCAGCTCCCCCTGCGACTCCTCTTCCTCCGCACGAAGGCCTCCCGCAACCCGCGCCTCGGCATCGCCCTCGCGCCTGCCGGCCCATCCGACTAGCCGACGCCTCGCCGTCCCAGCGGCGTTCGCCGCTCCTCCCCTGCGTCGCCATCGATCCACCCCACCGTCGTCGTCGCCTCCCCGACTCCTCCTCGACCCCGCTACCATTGACCCTACCCCCCGTGGTGAGGCCCCGGCAGCTCCTCCTCCTCCTCCCCTGCTGGCAACGGCACCCCGCGCCCGACGCCGCCTCTGTCGGCATGCTCGCCGCGCCCTCTCACGCCCGCCTGCTCCTCGACGCGCTCGGGGCACGCCCCGCAACCGCCGCCCGCACGTCCCGCGGCCCCTGCTCGCTGCTGTGCGCCCCTCCTCCCGCCTGCGCTGCTGCCGCCGTTCGCCGGCCGCGCCCAGCGCATGGCCTCGCTCCCCGGTCCCTGCAGCCACACGCGTCGCTGCCTCCTCCCCTCGCTACCGGCGAACCGCCGTGCCGGCCGCTTCCGCCGCTACCTCCCGCGACCCCAGCCCAGCGCACCTCGCCGCAGCCCCCGGCGCCCCAGCGCCTCCTTTGGCTCGGGCAGGCGCCCAAACGGGCTGACGCCCGCAGCGCCCCTGCGCCCGAATCGCCCAGCGCCCATTTGGCCCTATGGGCCTCTGACTAGGGGGTCCCACCCCCCAAAACGTTTTAAAAAAATAATATATATAAAAAAATTAAAAAATTAAAAAATTATTTAATCAATTAATTAACTAAATAATTAACTTAATTAATTCTATTTAAATTAACTAATTAAGGTTAATTAACCTAATAACTAATTAACCTAACTAACTATTGTTAATTAACTAAACAGTCCCTGACAGGTGGGACCCACCTGTCAGGTTGACCAGGTCAACGGTCAACATTGCCTGCTGACGTCATGCTGACGTCAGCAAGCTCTATTCTGGATAATGTTAATTTAATTAATAATTAATAAATTAGAAAATGATTTAAAACTTTAAAAATTAATATAAATTAAACCGTAGCTCAGATGAAAATACTTTCTACATGAAAGTTGCTCAGAACGACGAGACGAATCCGGATACGCAGCCCGTTCGTCCGCCACGCATCCCTAGCATAGCAAACACGCAACTTTCCCCCTCTGGCTCCTCTGCTTGAAAACGCGAAACACCGGGATACTTACCGGATGTTTCTCCCCTTCACCGGTACCACCTCGTACTGCGTTAGGGCACACCTTGCATTACGCTTTGTCATGTCATGCATCGTCATGCATTTGTTTGCATTATATTTATTGTTTCCTCCTCCTCTTCTCTCTCTAGACACCGAGACCGACACCGCTGCTACCCAGTACGACTACGGTGTTGACGACCCCTCTCTCTTGCCAGAGCAACCAGGCAAGCCCCCCCTTGATCACCAGATATCACCTACTATCCTCTATACTGCTTGCATTAGAGTAGTGTAGCATGTTACTGCTTTCCGTTAATCCTATTCTGATGCATAGCCTGTCATTGTTGCTCCAGCTGTTGATACCTTACCTGCAATCATAAATGCTTAGTATAGGATGCTAGTTTACCATCAGTGGCCCTACATTCTTGTCTGTCTGCCATGCTATACTATCGGGCCGTGATCACTTGGGAGGTGGTCACGGGTATATACTTATACATAATATATGATACTTGCGGTGATTAAAGTCGGGTCGGCTCGTAGGAGTACCCGCGAGTGATTCCGATGTTGGGGGCTGAAGGGGCAGGTGGCTCCATCCCGGTAGAGGTGGGCCTGAGTTCCCGAAGGACCCTGACGGTTACTTTGTGGCGGAGCGACATGGCAGGTTGAGACCACCTAGGAGAGAGGTGGGCCTGGCCCTGGTCGGCGTCCGTGGTTATTTCAGAATAACACGCTTAACGAGATCTTGGTATTTGATCTGAGTCTGGCTACTGGCCTATACGCACTAACCACCTACGCGGGGACAGTTATGGGCACTCGACGTCGTGGTATCAGCCGAAGCCTTCGTGACATCAGCGACTGAGCGGCGCCCGCCGGGTTGGACCGCGTAACGCAACTTCCTTTGTAATGGAGGTTGCTAGGTCTGCTCACCGGCCGCGTACGCAACATGCAGGTGTGCAATGGGCGATGGGCCCAGACCCCTGCGCCACAGGTTTTAGACCGGCGTGCTGACCTCTCTGTTCTGCCTAGGTAGGGCTGTGACGTGTTGATCTTCCGAGGCCGGGCATGACCTAGGAAAGTGTGTCCGACCAAATGGGATCGAGCGTGTTGGGTTATGTGGTGCACCCCTGCAGGGAAGTTAATCTATTCGAATAGCCGTGTCCCTCGGTAAAAGGACGACCCGGAGTTGTACCTTGACCTTATGACAACTAGAACCGGATACTTAATAAAACACACTTCCAAGTGCCAGATACAACCGGTGATCGCTCTCTCACAGGGCGACGAGGGGAGGATCATCGGTTAGGATTATGCTACACGATGCTACTTGGTGAACTTACCATCTTCTCTCTTCTACTGCTGCGACCAGACGTTGGAGCCCAGGAGCCAGACGCCTCCGTCGACGACGACTACTACTACTCGGGAGGTGCCTACTACTACGTGCAGCCCGCTGACGACGACCAAGAGTGGTTTAGGAGGATCCCAGGCAAGAGGCCTGCGCCTCTTTCGATATGTATCCCAGTTTGTGCTAGCCATCTTATGGCAACTTGTATAACTTATGTCTGTACTCAGATCTTGTTGCTTCCACTGACTCGTCTATGATCGAGCTCTTGTATTCGAGTCCTCGAGGACCCTGGCTTGTATATGATGCTTGTATGACTTATTTTATTTATAGAGTTGTGTTGTGATATCTTCCCGTGAGTCCTTGATCTTGATCGTACACGTTTGCGTGTATGATTAGTGTACGATCAAATCAAGGGCGTCACATTGCAAAAGAGATGTTGTTACTATCAGTTGAGATGATTTGACTCATGAATTTAATTTTTCTAAATTTAGTAGACAACACCGTGAATAAGAATTACCTAGTAAAGATGAAATTATTGGTCTTGCTTCTATTGTCGTACCTCCTAGTGATCCTTTAGAACAATATTTGCTAGACCATGAAAATGATATGTTTATGAATGAAAGAAGGGAATTAGATGAAGTATTCTTCAAATAGGAACCTATTCTGAAACATAATTTACCGGTTGAAATCCAAGGAGATCCTCCTCCACCCAAGGGTGATCCCGTGTTTGAGCTTAAACCGTTACGGAATACTCTTAAATATGCTTATCTTGATGAGAAAAAGATATATCCTGTTATTATTAGTGCTAACCTTTCAGAACATGAAGAAGAGAGATTATTGAAAATTCTGAAGAAGCATCGTGCTGCTATTGGGTATACTCTTGATGATCTTAAGGGCATTAGTCCCACTCTATGCCAACATAAAATTAATTTGGAAGAAGATGCTAAACCAGTTCGTGATCATCAACGCCGTCTGATTCCTAAAATGAAAGAGGTGATAAGAAAGGAGATACTAAAGCTCCTTGAGGCAGGTATAATTTACCCCGTTGCTGATAGTCAGTGGGTAAGTCATGTCCATTGTGTCCCTAAGAAGGGAGGTATTACTGTTGTTCCTAATGATAAAGATGAATTGATTCCTCAAAGAATTATTACTGGCTATAGGATGGTAATTGATTTCCGCAAATTAAATAAGGATACTAAAAAAGATCATTACCCCTTACTTTTATCGATCAAATGCTAGAAAGATTATCCAAACATACACATTTTTGCTTTCTAGATGGTTATTCTGGTTTCTCTCAAATACCTGTGTCAGCCAAAGATCAATCAAAGACTACTTTTACATGCCCTTTTGGTACTTTTGCTTATAGACGTATGTCTTTTGGTTTATGTAATGCACCTGCTACCTTTCAAAGATGCGTGATGGCTATATTCTCTGACTTCTGTGAAAAGATTTGTGAGGTTTCCATGGACGACTTTTCTGTCTATGGATCTTCTTTTGATGATTGCGTGAGCAACCTTGATCGAGTTTTGCAGAGATGTGAAGAAACTAATCTTGTCTTGAATTGGGAAAAGTGCCACTTTATGGTTAATGAAGGTATTGTCTTGGGGCATAAAGTTTCTGAAAGAGGTATTGAAGTTGATAAAGCCAAGGTTGATTCTATTGAAAAGATGCCATGTCCCAAGGACATCAAAGGTATAAGAAGTTTCCTTGGTCATGCCAGTTTTTATAGGAGGTTCATCAAGGACTTCTCAAAAATCTCTCGGCCTCTGAATAATTTATTACAAAAAGATATACCATTTGTCTTTGATGATGATTGTGTAGAAGCATTTGAAATACTTAAGAAAGCATTGATCTCTGCACCTATTGTTCAGCCACCTGATTGGAATTTACCCTTTGAAATTATGTGTGATGCTAGTGATTATGCTGTAGGTGTTTTTCTAGGACAAAGGGTTGATAAGAAACTAAATGTTATTCAATATGCTAGTAAAACTCTAGACAATGCTCAAAGAAATTATGCTACTACTGAAAAAGAATTCTTAGCAGTTGTATTTGCTTGTGATAAGTTTAGACCTTATATTGTTGATTCTAAAGTAACTATTCACACTGATCATGCTGCTATTAAATATCTTATGGAAAAGAAAGATGCTAAACCTAGACTTATTAGATGGGTTCTCTTGCTACAAGAATTTGATTTGCGTATTGTTGATAGAAAAGGAGCTGAGAACCCCGTTGCAGACAACTTGTCTAGGTTAGAAAATGTGCTTGATGACCCACTACCTATTGATGATAGCTTCCCTGATGAGCAATTAAATGTCATAAATACTTCTCATACTGCTCCATGGTATGCTGATTATGCTAATTACATTGTTGCTAAGTTTATACCACCTAGTTTCACATACCAGCAAAAGAAAAAGTTCTTTTATGATTTGAGGCATTACTTTTGGGATGACCCACATCTTTATAAAGAAGGAGTAGATGGTGTTATTAGACATTGTGTACCTGAGCATGAACAAGAACAGATCCAACGCAAGTGTCACTCCGAAGCTTATGGAGGAAACCATGCTGGACATAGAACTGCACATAAGGTACTGCAATCTGGTTTTTATTGGCCTACTCTCTTCAAGGATGCCCGTAAGATTGTCTTATCTTGTGATGAATGTCAAAGAATTGGTAATATTAGTAGACGTCAAGAAATGCCTATGAATTATTCACATGTTATTGAACCATTTGATGTTTGGGGCTTTGACTATATGGGACCTTTTCCTTCCTCTAATGGTTATACACATATTTTAGTTGCTGTTGATTACGTTACTAAGTGGGTAGAAGCTATTCCAACTAGTAGTGTTGATCATAACACTTCTATTAAAATGCTTCAAGAAGTTATTTTTCCAAGAATTGGAGTTCCTAGATATTTAATGACTGATGGTGGTTCACATTTTATTCATGGTGCTTTCCGTAAAATGCTTGCTAAATATGATGTTAATCATAAATTGCATCTCCTTATCACCCTCAGTCTAGTGGTCAAGTAGAATTGAGTAATAGAGAACTCAAATTAATTTTGCAAATGACTGTTAATAGGTCCAGAAAGAATTGGTCCAAGAAACTTGATGATGCATTATGGGCCTATAGAACTGCATATAAAAATCCTATGGGTATGTCTCCGTATAAAATGGTCTATGAAAAAGCATGTCACTTACCTCTCGAACTAGAACACAAGGCTTATTGGGCTATTAAATAACTTAATTATGATTTTAAATTTGCTAGTGAGAAGAGGTTATTTGATATTAGCTCACTTGATGAATGGAGAACTCAAGCCTATGAAAATGCCAAGTTGTTTAAAGAAAAAGTTTAAAGGTGGCATGATAAAAGAATACAAAAGCGTGAGTTTAACGTAGGTGATTATGTATTGCTATACAACTCTCGTTTAAGATTTTTTGCAGGAAAACTTCTCTCTAAATGGGAAGGCCCTTACATTATCGAGGAGGTCTATCGTTCCGGTGCCATAAAAATCAACAACATCGAAGGCACAAATCCGAAGGTGGTGAACGGTCAAAGAATCAAACACTATATCTCAGATAATCCCATAAATGTTGAAACCAATGTTATTGAAACCGTAACCCCGGAGGAGTACATAAAGGACACTTTCCGGAACGTTTCAGACTCCAAAAAGGAATAGGTATGTGGTACGGTAAGTAAATCGACTCCAAAACAGTTTTTAAGGCAATATTTCTCTGTTTTGGAATATTTAGAAAAATAGAAAAATAAGCAGCAGTCCGGAAAGGACACGAGGGCCCCACGAGGGTGGAGGGCGCGCCCTACCCCCCTGGGCGCGCCGCTACCTCGCGGGCACCTCGTGTGCTCTCCGGACTCCGTTTTCTTACAGGACACGTATTTTGGTCGGTAAAAATTCATTATATAACCTCCCGGGGGTTTTGACTCCCGTATCATGCAAAAATATCTCTTGTCTTTGTTTTGAGCTGTCCTGCTGCAGACAGAGCAACATGTCGTCCCAGGATTTGGAAGGAGAAAGCCATGTGGCTGATTACCTCGCAGATCCTAAGGTCTATGGGGATGTGGAGCACTGTAGTTGGACTATGGAAGAAGAAGAGGACTATGAACCCAAGGGAAAGGAGGAGACGAGTTCAGATGAAGATGAAGTCCCACTACCTCAACCTGGGGACATGCATGTGGAGTTCAAAAAGTCAAGCCTCCCGGATAGAGTAAAGAAACCTAAGATTGAGTATATCCCTTTTCGCCTCTTGCAGGAAAACAAGCAGGAACTATGCAAAAAGATACTGAGCCTGGAACGGGAGATCGAGGACCCGAGGGACCAAAATTTTGTCCTCAAACGCAAATAAAGGAAGAAGCCTACGCCATCAACAAAATCACCACTGTCTCCTCCAACAAAGAAGAATTGAGTATCTGGTATGGGCACTCCACTTGGCAACTGCCAAGCTTGGGGGAGTGCCCCGGTATCGTATCACCCTCACTTTTGTCTTTACCGTTTTTCTTAGTTTGATCCTTTTGGTAATATCTTGATCTAGTAGAATAAAAGTTCTTAGTATGATCTAGTTGTGAGTTTTGCTTTATTACCCCTCTATGTAATCGAGTCCGTGAGCTATATAATAGAGATTAGTGTTGAGTCAAGGGCTTGATTATTTTGCCATGATCCTAAGTGAATAAAGGAAAAGAGAAAGAAATAAAAAGAAACAAAAAGATCATGTGACTCTTATGGAGAGTAATGAGCTCACATAGAAAGAGTATGATGAATAAAAGTTATTGAGGGTTGACAAACATAGTTTTGGTCATCGTTGCAACTAATATGAAGTAATAAAGAAAGAGAGTCTTCACATACAAATATACTATCTTGGACATCTTTTATGATTGTGAGCACTCATTAAAATATGACATGCTAAAGAGTTGACATTGGACAAGGAAGACAACGTAATGGGTTATGCTTTCTTACATCTGAGATAAATTATATTGTCTTGGATCCTCCAACATCTTGACCTTGCCTTTCTCCCTCATGCTAGCCAAATTCATTGCACCAAGTAGAAATACTACTTGTGCTTCCAAATACCCTTAAACCAGTTTTGCCATGAGAGTCCACCATACCTGCCTATGGGTTGAGTAAGATCCATCAAGTAAGTTGTCATCGGTGCAAGCAATAAAAATTGCTCTCTAAATATGTATGATTGATTGGTGTGATAGAAATAAGCTTTATACAATCGTGTGATATGGAAGTAATAAAAGCGACAGACTGAATAATAAAGGTCCATATCAGAAGTGGCAATATAAAGTGACGTTCTTTCGCATTAGGATTTTGTGCATCCAACCATAAAAGCGCATGACAACCTCTGTTTCCCTCTGCGAAGGGCCTATCTTTTACTTTTATCTCCTATACTGCAAAAGAGTCAAGGTGATCTTCACCCTTCCTTTTTACATTTTATCCTTTGGCAAGCACAATATGTTGGAAAGATCCTGGTATATATGGCTAATTGGATGTGGGTTTTCATGAACTATTACTGTTGACATTACCCTTGAGGTAAAACGTTGGGAGGCAAAACTATAAGCCCCTATCTTTCTCTGTATCCGATTAAAACTCCATACCCATAAGTATTGCGTGAGTGTCAACAATTGTGAAAGATTATATGATAGTTGAGTATGTGGACTTGCTGAAAAGCTCTTATACATTGACTCTTTCCTATGTTATGATAAATTGTAATTACCTCAATGACTGAGATTATAGTTTGTTAGTTTTCAATGAAGTTTACGATTCATACTTGATATTGTGATTGAATTATTACTATAGCATAAGATATCATATGACAATAATTATATAAGTTGCTGCTCTAAGAATGATCATGATGTTGGAAATATGCCCTAGAGGCAATAATAAATTAGTTATTATTATATTTCCTTGTTCATGATAATCGTTTATTATCCATGCTATAATTGTATTGATAGGAAACTCAGATACATGTGTGGATACATAGACAACACCATGTCCCTAGTAAGCCTCTAGTTGACTAGCTCGTTGATCAATAGATGGTTACTGTTTCCTGACCATGGACATTGGATGTCATTGATAACGGGATCACATCATTAGGAGAATGATGTGATGGACAAGACCCAATCCTAAGCTTAGCTCAAAGATCGTGTAGTTCGTATGCTAAAGCTTTTCTAATGTCAAGTATCATTTCCTTAGACCATGAGATTGTGCAACTCCCGGATACCGTAGGAGTGCTTTGGGTGTGCCAAACGTCACAACGTAACTGGGTGGGTATAAAGGTACACTACAGGTATCTCCGAAAGTGTCTGTTGGGTTGGCACGAATCGAGACTGGGATTTGTCACTCCGTGTGACGGAGAGGTATCTCTGGGCCCACTCGGTAGGACATCATCATAATGTGCACAATGTGATCAAGGAGTTGATCACGGGATGATGTGTTACGGAACGAGTAAAGAGACTTGCCGGTAACGAGATTGAACAAGGTATCGGGATACCGACGATCGAATCTCGGGCAAGTATCGTACCGCTAGACAAAGGGAATTGTATACGGGATTGATTAAGTCCTTGACATCGTGGTTCATCCGATGAGATCATCGTGGAACATGTGGGAGCCAACATGGGTATCCAGATCCTGCTGTTGGTTATTGACCGGAGAGTCATCTCGGTCATGTCTGCATGTCTCCCAAACCCGTAGGGTCTACACACTTAAGGTTCGGTGACGCTAGGGTTATAGAGATATTAGTATGCGGTAACCCGATAGTTGTTCGGAGTCCCGGATGAGATCCCGGACGTCACGAGGAGTTCCGGAATGGTCCAGAGGTAAAGAATTATATATAGGAAGTGCTATTTCGGCCATCGGGACAAGTTTCGGGGTCACCGGTATTGTACCGGGACCACCAGAAGGGTCCCGGGGGTCCACCGGGTGGGGCCACCTGCCCCGGGGGGCCACATGGGCTGTAGGGGGTGCGCCTTGGCCTATACGGGCCAAGGGCACCAGCCCCAAGAGGCCCATGCGCCAAGAGAAGGGGAAAAAGGAAGAGTCCTAAAGGGGGAAGGCACCTCCGAGGTGCCTTGGGGAGGATGGACTCCTCCCCCCCTTTGCCCGCACCTTTCCTTGGAGGAAGGGGCAAGGCTGCGCCCTCCCCCTCTCCCTTGGCCCTATATATAGTGGGGGGAAGGGAGGGCAACCATACCTAAGCCCTGGCGCCTCCCTCTCCCTCCCATGTCACATCTCCCTCCTCCCGCAGCGCTTGGCGAAGCCCTGTTGGAATCCCGCTACTTCCACCACCACGCCATCGTGTTGTTGGATCTCCATCAACCTCTCCTCCCCCCTTTCTGGATCAAGAAGGAGGAGATGTCGCTGCTCCGTACGTGTGTTGAACGCGGAGGTGCCGTCCGTTCGGCGCTAGGATCATCGGTGATTTGGATCACGACGAGTACGACTCCATCAACCCCGTTCTCTTGAACGCTTCCGCGCGCGATCTACAAGGGTATGTAGATCCACTCCTCCCTCGTTGCTAGATGACTCCATAGATAGATCTTGGTGACACGTAGGAAAATTTTGAATTTATGCTACGTTCCCCAACAGTGGTATCAGAGCCAAGTTTATGCGTAGTTTCTATGCACGAGTAGAACACAAAGTAGTTGTGGGCGTTGATTTTGTTCAATATGCTTACCGTTACTAGTATTATCTTGATTCGGCGGCATCGTGGGATGAAGCGGCCCGGACCGACCTTACACGTACTCTTACGTGAGACCGGTTCCACCGACTGACATGCACTAGTTGCATAAGGTGGCTAGCGGGTGTCTGTCTCTCCCACTTTAGTCAGATCGGATTCGATGAAAAGGGTCCTTATGAAGGGTAAATAGCAATTGGCATATCACGTTGTGGTTTTTTGCGTAGGTAAGAAACGTTCTTGCTAGAAACCCATAGCAGCCACGTAAAACATGCAAACAACAATTAGAGGACGTCTAACTTGTTTTTGCAGGGTGTGCTATGTGATGTGATATGGCCAAAAGGATGTGATGAATGATATATGTGATGTATGAGATTGATCATGTTCTTGTAATAGGAATCACGACTTGCATGTCGATGACGTGACAAGATGATCATGGAGCCCCAAGATGGAGATCAAAGGAGCTATATGATATTGGCCATATCATGTCACTATTATTTGATTGCATGTGATGTTTATCATGTTTTTGCATCTTATTTGCTTAGAACGACGGTAGTAAATAAGATGATCCCTCATTAAAATTTCAAGAAAGTGTTCCCCCTAACTGTGCACCGTTGCGACAGTTCGTTGTTTCGAAGCACCACGTGATGATCGGGTGTGATAGATTCTAACGTTCACATACAACGGGTGTAAGACAGATTTACACACGCATAACACTTAGGTTGACTTGACGAGCCTAGCATGTGTACAGACAAGGCCTCGGAACACAGAAGACCGAAAGGTTGAGCATGAGTCGTATGGTAGATACGATCAACATGAAGATGTTCACCGATGTTGACTAGTCCGTCTCACGTGATGATCGGACACGGCCTAGTTGACTCGGATCATGTAATCACTTAGATGACTAGAGGGATGTCTATCTGAGTGGGAGTTCATAAGATGAACTTAATTATCCTGAACATAGTCAAAAGGTCTTCGCAAATTATGTCGTAGCTCGCGCTTCAGTTCTACTATTTAGTTATGTTCCTAGAGAAAATTTAGTTGAAAGTTGATAGTAGCAATTATGTGGACTAGGTCCGTAAACTGAGGATTGTCCTCATTGCTTCATAGAAGGCTTATGTCCTTAATGCACCGCTCAGTGTGCTGAACCTCGAACGTTGTCTATAGATGTTGCGAACATCTGACATACACATTTTGATAACTATGTGATAGTTCAGTTAAACGGCTTAGGGTTGAGGCACCGAAGACGTTTTGAAACGTCGCGAAACATATGAGATGTTTCGAGGGCTGAAATTGGGATTTCAGGCTCGTGCCCACGTCAAGAGGTATGAGACCTCCGACGATTTTCTTAGCCTGCAAACTAAGGGAGAAAAGCTCAATTGTTGAACTTGTGCTCAGATTGTCTGAGTACAACAATCGCTTGAATCGAGTGGGAGTTGATCTTCCAGATGAAATAGTGATGGTTCTCCGAAGTCATTACCACCAAGCTGCTAGAGCTTCGTGATGAACTATGATATATCAGGGACATATATGATGATCCTTGAGATATTCGCGATGTTTGACACCGCGAAAGTAGAAATCAAGAAGGAGCATCAATTGTTGATGGTTGGTGAAACCACTAGTTTCAAGAAGGGCAAGGGAACAAAGGGATACTTCATGAAACGGCAATTCAGCTGCTGCTCTAGTGAAGAAACCCAAGGTTGAACCCAAACCCGAGACTGAGTGCTTCTGTAATAAGGGGAACAGCCGCTGGAGCAGAATTACCCTAGATACTTGGTAGATGAGAAGGCTGGCAAGGTCGATAGAAGTATATTGGATATACATTGTGTTAATGTGTACTTTACTAGTACTCCTAGTAGCACCAGGGTATTAGATACCGGTTCAGTTGCTAAGTGTTGGTAACTCGAAATAAAAGCTACGGATTAAACGGAGACTAGCTAAAGGTGAGCTAACGATATGTGTTGGAAGTGTTTCCAAGGTTGATATGATCAAGCATCGCACGCTCCCTCTACCATCGAGATTGGTGTTTGCGTTGATCATAGACATGATTGGATTATGTCTATCACAATATGGTTATTCATTTAAGGAGAGAGTAATGGTTACTCTGTTTATTTGAATAATACCTTCAATGGTCTTACACCTAAAATGAATGGTTTATTGAATCTCGATCGTAGTGATACACATGTTCATGCCAAAAGATAGTAATGATAGTACCACCTACTTGTGGCACTGCCACGTAAGTCATATCGGTATAAAACGCATGAAGAAGCTCCATGTTGATGGATCTTTGGGCTCACTCGTTTTTGAAAAGTTTGAGACATGCGAACCATGTCTATTGGTGTATATGCATGAAGAAACTCCATGCAAATGGTCCATTTGGACTCACTTGATTTTGAATCACTTGAGACATGCAAATCATACCACATGGGCAAGATGACTGAAAGCCTCGTTTTCAGTAAAATAGAAAGCAACTTGTTGGAAGTAATACATTTTGATGTGTGCAGTCCAATGAGTGCTGAGGCATGTAGTGGATATCGTTATGTTCTTACTTCACAGATGATTTGAGTAGATGTTGAGTATATTTACTTGATGAATCACGAGTCTGAATTATTGAAAGGTTCAAGTAATTTCAGGGTGAAGTTGAAAGATCGTCGTGACCAGAGGATAAAATATCTATGATATGATCATAGAGATGAATGTCTGAATTACGAGTTTGGCACAGAATTAAGACATTGTGGAAATTGTTTCACAACTAAATACAGCCTGGAACACCATAGTGTGATGGTGTGTCCGAACATAATAACTGCACCCTATTGGATATGATGCATACCATGATGTCTCTTATCGAATTACCACGATAGTTTATGGGTTAGGCATGAGAGACAACCACATTCACTTTAAATAGGGCACCACGTAATTCTGATGAGATGACACCGTATGAACTATGGTTTAGAGAAACCTAAGCTGTCATTTCTTAAAAGTTTGGGGCTGCGACGCTTATGTGAAAGAGTTTCAGGCTGATAAGCTCGAACCCAAAGCGGATAAATGCATCTTCATAGGACACCCAAAACAGTTGGGTATACCTCCTGTCTCAGATTCGAAAGCAATAAGGGATTGTTTCTAGAATCGGGTCCTTTCTCGAGGAAAAGTTTCTCTCGAAAGAATTGAGTGGGAGGATGGTGGAGACTTGATGAGGTTATTGAACCGTCTCTTCAACTAGTGTGTGGCAGGGCACAGGAAGTTGTTCCCGTGGCACCTACACCAATTGAAGTGGAAGCTTATGATAGTGATCATGAAACTTCAGATCAAGTCACTACCAAACCTCGTGGGATGACAAGGATGCGTACTACTTCAGAGTGGTATGTGATCCTGTCTTGGAAGTCATGTTGCTAGACAACAATGAACCTACGAGCTATGGAGAAGCGATGGTGGGCCCAGATTCCGATAAATGGCTCGAGGCCATAAAATCCGAGAGAGGATCCATGTATGAAAACAAAGTGTAGACTTTGGAAGAACTACTTGATGGTCGTAAGACTGTTAGGTACATATGGATTTTAAAACGAAGACGGACAATGATGGTAGGTATCACCATTAAGAAAGCTCGACTTGTCGTTAAGATGTTTCCCGACAAGTTCAAGGAGTTGACTACGATGAGACTTTCTCACTCGTAGCGATGCTAAGAGTCTGTTGGAATTGTATTAGCGATTACTGCATTATTTATGAAATCTTGCAGATAGGATGTTAAAACATTGTTTCCTCGACGATTTTCTTGAGGAAAGGTTGTATGTGATACAAACCGGAAGGTTTTGTCAATCCTGAAAGATGCTAATAAGTATGCAAAGCTCCAGCAATCCTTCTAGGGACTGGAGTAAGCATCTCGGAGTTGGAATGTATGCTTTGATGATGATCAAAGATTTTGGGTGTATACAAAGTTTATGAGAAACTTGTATTTCCAAAGAAGTGAGTGGGAGCACTATAGAATTTCTGATAAATATATGTTGTTGACATATTGTTGATCAGAAATGACGAAGAATTTCTAGAAAGCATGCAGAGTTATTTGGAAAGTGTTTTTAATGGAAAGCCTGGATTAAGCTACTTGAACGTTGAGCATCAAGATCTATAAGGATAGATCAAAACGCTTAATGGTACTTTCAAATGAGCACATACCTTGACATGATCTTGAAGGTGTTCAAGATGGATCAATCAAAGAAGGAGTTCTTGCCTGAGTTGTAAGGTATGAAGTTAAGACTTAAAGCTCGACCACGGCAAAATAGAGAGAAAGGACGAAGGTCGTCCCCTATGCTTAAGATGTAGGCTCTACAGTATGCTATGCTGTGTACCGCACCTGAAGTGTGCCTTGCCATGAGTCAGTCAAGGGGTACAAGAGTGATCCAAGAATGGATCACAGGACAGTGGTCAAAGTTATCCTTAGTAACTAGTGGACTAAGGAATTTTTCTCGATTATGGAGGTGGTAAAAGAGTTCGTCGTAAAGGGTTACGTCGATGCAAGCTTAACACCTATCCGGATAGCTCTGAGTAGAGATACCGGATACGTATAATGGAGCAACAATTTAGAATAACTCCAAGTAGAACAGTTATTTGAAATGGCTCCAAATAGAGCGTGGTAGCTACATCTAGGAGATGACATAAAGATTTGTAAAGCACACACGGATCTGAAAGGTTCAGACCCGTTGACTAAAACATCTCTCACAAGCAACATGATCAAACCCAGAACTCATTGAGTGTTAATCACATAGTGATGTGAACTAGATTATTGACTCTAGTAAACTCTTTGGATGTTGGTTACATGGCGATGTGACCTAAGAGTGTTAATCACATGGCGATGTGAACTAGATTATTGACTCTAGTGCAAGTGGGAGACTGTTGGAAATATGCCCTAGAGGCAATAATAAATTAGTTATTATTATATTTCCTTGTTCATGATAATCGTTTATTATCCATGCTATAATTGTATTGATAGGAAACTCAGATACATGTGTGGATACATAGACAACACCATGTCCCTAGTAAGCCTCTAGTTGACTAGCTCGTTGATCAATAGATGGTTACGGTTTCCTGACCATGGACATTGGATGTCATTGATAACGGGATCACATCATTAGGAGAATGATGTGATGGACAAGACCCAATCCTAAGCTTAGCTCAAAGATCGTGTAGTTCGTATGCTAAAGCTTTTCTAATGTCAAGTATCATTTCCTTAGACCATGAGATTGTGCAACTCCCGGATACCGTAGGAGTGCTTTGGGTGTGCCAAACATCACAACGTAACTGGGTGGCTATAAAGGTACACTACAGGTATCTCCGAAAGTGTCTGTTGGGTTGGCACGAATCGAGACTGGGATTTGTCACTCCGTGTGACGGAGAGGTATCTCTAGGCCCACTCGGTAGGACATCATCATAATGTGCACAACGTGATCAAGGAGTTGATCACGGGATGATGTGTTACGGAACGAGTAAAGAGACTTGCCGTTAACGAGATTGAACAAGGTATCGGGATACCGACGATCGAATCTCGGGCAAGTATCGTACCGCTAGACAAAGGGAATTGTATACGGGATTGATTAAGTCCTTGACATCGTGGTTCATCCAATGAGATCATCATGGAACATGTGGGAGCCAACATGGGTATCCAGTTCCCGCTGTTGGTTATTGACCGGAGAGTCATCTCGGTCATGTCTGCATGTCTCCCGAACCCGTAGGGTCTACACACTTAAGGTTCGGTGACGCTAGGGTTATAGAGATATTAGTATGCGGTAACCCGAAAGTTGTTCGGAGTCTCGGATGAGATCCCGGACGTCACGAGGAGTTCCGGAATGGTCCAGAGGTAAAGAATTATATATAGGAAGTGCTATTTCGGCCATCGGGACAAGTTTCGGGGTCACCGGTATTGTACCGGGACCACCAGAAGGGTCCCGGGGGTCCACCTGCCCCGGGGGGCCACATGGGCTGTAGGGGGTGCGCCTTGGCCTATATGGGCCAAGGGCACCAGCCCCAAGAGGCCCATGCGCCAAGAGAAGGGGAAAAAGGAAGAGCCCTAAAGGGGGAAGGCACCTCTGAGGTGCCTTGGGGAGGATGGACTCCTCCCCCCCCTTGGCCCGCACCTTTCCTTGGAGGAAGGGGCAAGGCTGCGCCCTCCCCCTCTCCCTTGGCCCTATATATAGTGGGGGGAAGGGAGGGCAACCATACCTAAGCCTTGGCGCCTCCCTCTCCCTCCCATGTCACATCTCCCTCCTCCCGCAGCGCTTGGCGAAGCCCTGTTGGAATCCCGCTACTTCCACCACCACGCCGTCGTGTTGTTGGATCTCCATCAACCTCTCCTCCCCCCTTGCTGGATCAAGAAGGAGGAGACGTCACTGCTCCATACGTGTGTTGAACGCGGAGGTGCCGTCCGTTCGGCGCTAGGATCGTCGGTGATTTGGATCACGACGAGTACGACTCCATCAACCCCGTTCTCTTGAATGCTTCCGCGCGCGATCTACAAGGTTATGTAGATCCACTCCTCCCTCGTTGCTAGATGACTCCATAGATAGATCTTGGTGACACGTAGGAAAATTTTGAATTTATGCTACGTTCCCCAACACATGATGCCCTCATGTTCGTCTTTTATTTTTATCGACACCTTCATCTCTAAACATGTGGGCATATTTTTCAATTTTGGATTTTCGCTTGAGGACAAGCGAGGTCTAAGCTTGGGGGAGTTGATACGTCCATTATGCATCATGCTTTTATATCAATATTTATTGCATTATGGGCTGTTATTACACATTATGTCACAATACTTATGCCTATTCTCTCTTATTTTATAAGGTTTACATAAAGAGGGAGAATGCCGGCAGCTGGGATTCTGGCTGGAAAAGGAGCAAATATTAGAGACCTATTCTGCACAACTCCAAAAGTACTGAAACTTCATGGAAGATGTTTTCCAAATATATAAAAAACATTGAGCGCAAGAACTTCACCAGGGGGGCACACCCTGCCCATGAGGGTGGGGGCGCGCCCCCTACATCGTGGGCCCCCTGGTGGCCCTCCAGTGACCATCTTCTGCTATATGGACTCTTTCGATGGGAAAAAAGTCATAAGCCATCTTCTCGAACGAAACTCCGCCGCCACGAGGCGGAACCTTGGCGGAGCCAATCTAGGGTTCTGGCGGGGCTGTTCTGCCGTGGAAACTTCCCTCCCGGAGTGGGAAATCATCGCCATCGTCATCACCAACGCTCCTCTCATCGAGAGAGGGCAATCTCCATCAACATCTTCATCAGCACCATCTCATCTCAAAACCCTAGTTTATCTCTTGTATCCAATTATTGTCTCCAAGTCCGGGATTGGTGCTAGTAGGTTGCTAGTAGTGTTAATTACTCCTTTTAGTTGATGGTAGTTGGTTTAATTGGTGGAAGATCATATGTTCAGATCCTATATGCACATTAATACCCCTCTGATTATGAACATGTTTATGCTTTGTGAGTAGTTACTTTTTTTCCTGAGGACATGGGAGAATTCTTGCTATCAGTAGTCATGTGAATTTGGTATTCGTTCGATATTTTGATGAGATGTATGTTGTCTCTCCTCTAGTGGTGTTATGTGAACGTCGACTACATGACACTTCACCATTATTTGGGCCTAGAGGAAGGCATTGGGAAGTAATAAGTAGATGATGGGTTGCTAGAGTGACATAATCTTAAACCCTAGTTTATGCGTTGCTTCGTAAGGGGCTGATTTGGATCCATATGTTTCATGCTATGGTCAGATTTACCTTAATACTTTTGTTGTATTTGCGGATGCTTGCAATAGAGGTTAATCATAAGTGGGATGCTTGTCCAAGTAAGGGAAGCACCCAAGCACCGGTCCACCCACATACCAAATTATCAAAGTACCGACCGCGAATCATATGAGCGTGATGAAAACTAGCTTGACGATATTCCCATGTGTCCTCAGGAGCGCTTTACATCATATAAGAGTTTGTCCAGGCTTGTCCTTTGCTACAAAAGGATTGGGCCACTTTGCTGCACTTTATTTAGTTTTGTTACTTGTTGCTCGTTACAAATTATCTTATCACAAAACTATCTGTTACCACTTATTTCAGTACTTGCAGAAAATACCTTGCTGGAAACCGCTTATCATTTCCTTCTGCTCCTCGTTGGGTTCGACACTCTTACTTATCGAAAGGACTACGATAGATCCCCTATACTTGTGGGTCATCAGCCTTTGATGAGGACATGTTGGACGCTAAAAACCTGCATCTCGATCTCTTTCGCCATTTGGAACCGCTGGAACGGAGGGCTATGGTTTGGAGAATTAGGATTAGATGGCTAGTCTAACTAAAGTAGTAGATGAGTATTTAAAGAGGTTAAAAAATGTGAACGCAGTGGGGTTTGGATGCAAATGAAGACGAAGGGGAGGTGAGGAAGCCAAGGAAAATCGGTTCCCGATGGAGAATTAAATGGGAGAAGTGGCGTGTAGGCAGTTGATTAGACGACTAGGTAGACTAAATGAAAAGGCTATGTGGGTAGACTGAGGAGTCGTACCTGCTCGTGTACGTGCCCATCCTTCCTGATAGGTGGGGCCTATGCAAACAGATAAAAAAATGTGTCGTAGCTGGTTCAAATGGATATTGGCGCGTGTGTGGGAGACACAACATTCTATGGTTAAGGAATACACGGTTATCCTCATCAAAAAAAGCCCATCTTCGCGCTTCCGCATGCACGAGAATTTGGTTCTGCTCGCAATATGGATGATACCTGGAGGATGAAGTGAACATGCATGCTATCACGGGAGACCTATTTCCGCTATACAGTACTGGAGTACTCATGTTCCTACTACTAGTAGTAGTAGTAGTAGTACAACTGCGGTACACTTGATGGTCAAAATACTATTCATCCGGTCCTCACATTGAAGTGACAACACCCTGCGCCTGACACTAGTCCAGGCGGCGTGTTTGGGTTACCAAAGTCAGCCTCACCCTATGCACTGTGCAGTCTGTCACCGCCGCTGTACAGCACATTAGCATGCCTCGCCTCGTCTCCCTCTCCCCTCCCATAGCACCACTCCATCTCCATCTCCGTCTCCATCTCACCGTGCCCCCTTGTACCGTCGCCTCGCTCGCCTTCCCCAGTACCACTATTCCCTCGCTAGCCGCTCCAGCACCTACAGCCTTCTCCCCCGTAAATCAAGCCCCCCAAACCCCCCACCTTCCAAACTCCACCATGGCCGAACGCGAACCGCGCAGCATCCATATGAGCCGCGATTGGAGCAATCTCCCCAGTGACGTCCTCGACCTGTATTGTTCGTGTATGGATATGTTGAGCGCCATGCGGCTGGTTGCATGCCTGAAGGACATGCACACGGCCATCGTCTAAGCGAGGCCTAAGCTTTTCAAGACACCCTGCTTGCTGCTATCTGGTCTTGCGAGATTGGCTCACCATGATACGGAGGCGTACATGATGCCCCTCGACTTCAATCCGATCTCCATTAGCCGAAACTTCTTTGCAGGTATGTAGTGGGTCACCGTACATCATTTCCCTCGACTTCGAACCAATCACCATCGGCCGAAACTTCTTGGCAGGTATGTACTGGGTAGGCATGAACTCCCACTGGATGGCTGCCTTCAGAGAAGACGGTAAAAGGTTGGTGCTCGTGAACTTCCAGACCTCCCATGAGATTATCCTTCCTCCGTTGGATTATATAGAGTTTTACCATCATGGTCCAAGTCATCTAGATTACCACGTTAGTTGGACGGACCTTGTTTTGCAGAAGATTGTAATCTTCCAAGTGCCCACACGACATGCGAATTACGCAGCCTTCAAGCTAATTGCCTTGTTCGACTATGGACTCGCCTATCTTTACGCCGGTGCCTTCTTTAGCTGGAGACAACTCAGCTCGCAGTGGATCATCGTCAAAGCTGATACACACTTCTGTGATGCTATTAAACACAATGGCATCATCTACGCGATCGACAAAGCAGATGGCACCACGTATTGTTGGCACGACGCGTGTAAGTTGTTTCCGTCTCATGTTAATGATGACGCCATGACACTATTTGAACTTTTTGTGATGATTGGAATATCCTTGTTTGAGCAGAATTTGAGTAGAACTATGGCAATGTATTTTTAGGCGCCGTAAATCAGCTATATTTGGAATGAGTTAATTCATGCGATTGTGACCATGTCATTACAGCCAATTTGTACCCCTGAATAGTCAAACAGTTAGGAATATATGGATATTCTCCTTATTTTACAGTAATCTATATACTACTACTAAATATGAGTGTGTATCAATGGCCATGTTAGTTTCCTCATTTTCATGATGTAGAAACATGCACCACATTGTTGGTTTCATCTAACCACACATTAGGGAAGTAAATGTGCATATGGAGAACTCTATATTTGGAAGTAGTGAAATCCTGTAATACTTACCATGTGTGCATACCTATATTCACCCTTCAGCAATCAATGGCTAGAATAATATCCTCAAAAAAAATTGCCCACGGAACACGAGTATATAACAATGCATGGTATGTTAGTTACCTTGAATAATTTGTTTGTGAGGACAGAACATGATTACGTAACATGCATGACATGGTAGTTTCCCGTGAAGACTCGATTGTGAGATAACATGAGCATAACCATGCATGGCACTTCTATATTTTCGAACCCAGTATACATTTCCCTGTATTTTCCTCCCAGTTCCAACAGGGACATATCAATGTTGTTTCTTGCATTATCCTACTCATATTCTGAACAATGCTGATCTTACATTAACAATGCCTGTCCTTTTTGATATGATGCAGTGTCCCTACAGTTACTGCTCTTTGTAATCACACTACCTTTGCCAAAAACAGGGAAGCACAACTAGTTCCTTGCTTGATCAGATGATGGTAAAAGACTGATGATCATTCGGACACATGAGCCCGAAAAGTTATATTGCAAAAACCCCGCTGTATACAAGCACCATGAAATACGTGAGTATCCGGACAATGGCTATTACGTCTATGAGCAGGATACCAGCTTGTTGGGGCCTTCGGGATTTTTTAGTTGGAGGAGGGTAAACATCCTTGGTTCACACTCTCTGTTTCTCAGACTCAATTATCCGATTAACTAGGAGATCACCGTTGGCAAGGACCTTGATGGCAAAGAGGCTCTGTTTGCTATGGAAAACTGTGTCTACACGGCGAGCCCTAGGAGTTCGGGAGCAAACTCCCCTGATTGTCAACGATACAGCCTGCAGCCAAACGAAGGTGAGAATGACAAAGGCATCCAGATTAACTTTGATCCTTGGATGTCTCAAGTACGACAAGCAGTGATGTGGTTCAAGCCTTCAGGTTGATAGGTAATTGGGCTGTTGCATTGAAAGGGTGGAGTATTGGTGTCTCCGTATCATTGGTCTCAGAAGTGGGGCTGCAAATTATGATGGTGTTGGATCATCTCTTCTAATGACTTTGTTGTCTTTGCTGCTTGTTCTGGATGGGTAGTTCTTTCTTTTGTTATGCACATTCCTTGTCATTTGGCCATCCTCGTCTATGTCACTCTTACTATGTAATAGTTCCCTCTGTTTAGAATGTCATTCTCGTTTGGATCACGAAAGTCTGAGCACTGCATATGGGTGCATTTTGGTGGTGTAGCAAGACTTCTTATGAACTATCATGTCTTGTTGTTTATGTCAGTAGTAGTCACTAGTCAGTGTTTGAATGTTGTATATATCGCTGTTTCAAACTGTTTATTGTCTCAAACTATTGGTTGGCTAAATGAGGGCATCACCATTCTCTAGTGTTCAGAGTGTATCTCCTTTTTCAAATTATATAATTTGAGCTCAGTGTCTTCTCGATGATGTACACTTGTTTGGGCCAGTGAGGTGTCGTTGAATATGGGCCGAGTAGTAACGCAATGCCCAACAGGTTAATTATGACTCTCAGGCCGAGCTCTCAAGAGATCCTCAAAAAAAGGCTGGGCTCTCTAAAAAAGAAAGAATAAGGACTCTTAGGCCAACATGTGGGCGCCACTGGTGTTTTCGTGCGCTTGCGTGCCGAGAGAATATTGGCGCGTGTTCGAAATTCATGCTACCTTTTCATCCCCAATCTCCCGCCCCTCCCCTGCCTCTGGAATCTCGATTCCTACTCCATTTCCCCCAAAATCCCCCTCCTATACTCCATGTACTCAAGAGCACTATTATGTCGCCGATCAACGTGGATCTTCGAGCCGGAGATCCTGAGGTACGTCCTGCCTTCAGTCGCTACGTGCTATCGCTCAACAGTGGCATGGCGGCGCTTGATGACCAGTTTGCCAGCAAAGTGCTAATGGTAACCATCAACGGCGACCGGCCTCCTATCTCGCCGGACCACCTTGTCAAAGCTCTTGGCATTGTGCACAGCATCCAAATAAGTAACTTGCTCGTCGAAGTCTGTCCGCCACCGGCTGATTTCTTCGTCAGGTTCCGGACAACTTTCGACTGCAGTCATGTGTTCGAATCTTCCCGGTGTTTGTTCTGCAATGGCGCGCTGGTGAGCTTTGATCAGTGGCACCCAGGATGGGGCTCGGTGACCTCTAAGCTTGAGTTTTTAACAAAGCTTACCTTCCACGGCATGCCTCATCATGCTTGGAACGAGCCCATGAATGAGCTTATCAATGACCTTGGAGGTGAGCTCGTAAGTATGTTTGTTCCTCCAGACAGCTGGGCTCTGACGGTTATGGCATGTATGAAGAAGCCGTCCACCATACCGAAGGTTATTGGTGTTGAGATACCAGTGCAGGAACCGGGGTTGTACTATTCATCGCCACCAAGGCCGCCGCGGACCACGTTAGGGATGTACCTTTATCGAGTGTTCGTGCATGTCGAAGAAGTGGCCAATCCATCAATCGAAGTCCTGCCACCACCGCTGGTGCCAGGGTTCATCGACGACGTCCATTACAGGAGTCAATCTCAGACTTTCCCCGTGTTGCTCGGAACGATGGATGGCACAGGGCCTACTCCATCGCGCGGCGGAGGCCACTGCTTCTTTGGGAGAAGAGGCAGGGCTGGCTGCCTGGATGTGCTCTAATTTGAGGTACCAACCGAATCTTGTCAGATACTAGTTAACTCTGAGCTATGGGTGTGAAGCACTGATGTGCCAGTACATTTGATTGTGACCTTTTCTAATTTATTTGTACCTAAACTTTTTTTAGAAAGGGTTGTACGTCAACTTAATGTGCTAGCAGAACTTATTGTGTTGTCTGTCTGTTTTCTTTGCACATGATTCAAGATATTTCCCTGTCATTGATAAAGACGATGAACCGTTATGTACGAGTTCATTGGTTTCAACATAGCCCTACCCGTAGCGATCCACTGCTTCCATTCTGATTGTGCCGCCTGCGTGAAATTTTTGTATGCAAGTTCAGTGTGCTATGATGTTCTATATGATTGTGTCAACTATATAAGTTTTTACTGATCATCAACAATGCATATGGCTGAAAGATGTATTTACGAGCATCGACCGATGGGTCTCTCTTTCTCTCTCTCTCTCTCACACACGCACAAGTGGGAACCGTTGAATTATTTCTTTGCTCGTGACATCTTTTAATTAGGTTCCACTATAATCTAACTTTTTTCTTAAGTTATTAATTGAGCTCAGTGACTTCAAAAAGTTGTACAGAAGCCTTGTTTGGGCCTTTCCGGCGTTGTTGTATGTGGGCTGAGTAGCCATGTTAGGTTGTACTGTACTACACAGGCCTTTTTTTCAACATCAGCAATGCAACTGGGCTGACAGTTGTACACAATATCCGAGTCAACTTGTTATTCTCCACCCCGCTGGGCTGCAAACTTTCCTAGGAGGTATACATTAGGATTAACAAGAAAATGGACTTTAAGAAATAATAAATGGGTTGTAATTATAATAACTAGGCAGTAACTATAAAAAATGCACCAAACGCGTAATTAGTTTAAAAAATATATTATTTTTGGAATTTGAAAATTTTAATTTCAATACTTGTTGCGCATGCAATATTTCGTTGGATTTTAACGTAATGCAACTTTATTTTGAAATTATATTTAATCTGACTAGAAATTTCGGATCCCATAAAAATGTGGGAATTTTTTTGAATTCTGTTTTGAGCGGTTGGTTGAAATTATTAATCGTTGTCCTAGCTAGAAAATGGGTTGTACTTTTAACAAACTGTAAATGGGCTGTAGTAAATTCCATTAGAATTAGGAAATGGGTTGTACATTCTTAAAAATCGCAAATGGGCTATATGTTCTCTGCCACACACTTGTGGGCCTTCTAAGTTGATGCGTACCCTAAAAAAACTAAGTTGACGTGTATGCAAGGCTTTGTCAACAACACACGGTTCTGGCAGCTGTGGCCGTTGGATGTCCATCCAACGGATGTCGTGCTTCTTCTTCAATCTCAGATATTCTTGCTTCAGCCTCCCAAAAAATGATTCCTCCCACTGACATCTGGGGCGCACCGTTTCAGAGGCTGACCTGTGGGCCAACTAAGTTGACGCGTACCAAGGGCTTTGTCAACTTAGTCAATATAAACAATTCTAGCAGCAGTGACCGTACGATGTCCATCCAACGGTCGTAGTGCTTCTTCAACATCTGGTCTTCTTGCTCCAGCCGCCCAAAGCAGCGCTGGTCATGCCGCGTGCTCCTGCCTCCCGTGGCCGGCAGTGATGCCGCGGAGGCCTCACCGCCCCCTACTACTCCCACCGCTGGCCAGTCCATACCTCTACTCACCCACACCCCCTGTTATTCTGCGGCAACGACAGCCTCACACCGCAGCCGAACCAGTGAATCCTCGTACTCCTATCCGTGTGGGCTTCCACTGCCGCGTCTTTCCCGGCTCCGCGTCGTCCCCTTCCTAGGCCTCGTCGTCGTCCACTGCCCTGGTGCTCTCGACGCGGCCTGGTCAACGTGGTCAATGACCGACATGCATCTGAAGTGGACTGTACGTGGAGAGGCTGACAGCTGGGCCCATGGCCGCACGCAAGGAAACGCCTCCTTATTATGCGCAAAACAATGATTCCTCCACCTGACATCTGGGACCCACCGAAAGGGCCTCTGTACTTCATGAAAAAAACGTTACCACCGCTGACAGCTCGGACCCACCAGCTATATCTTCGCACGCAAGGAAGTGCCTCCTTATTACGCACAAAAAATGAATACTCCCCCTACTAGCTGGGACCCAGTATAGTGGGAGGCTGACTTGTGGGTCTACTAAGTTGACGGGGACGGGGGGCTTTGTCAACTTAGTCAATATGCACGATTCTAGCTCAAGTGACCGTACGATGTCCATCCAACGGCCGTAGTGCTTCTTCAACCTCTGGTCTTCTTGCTCCAACCGCCCAAACCAGCGTCGGTCGTGCCTCGTGCTCCTGCCTCCCGTGGCCGGCTGCGATGCCGCGGGGGCCTCACCGCCCCCTACTACTCCCATCGCTGGTCAGGCCATCCCTCTACTCACCCACACCCCCTGTTATTCTGCGGCGACGGCAGCCTCACACCGTAGCGAACCAGTGAACCCTCATACTCCTCTACGTGTGGGCATCCACTGTCGCGTCTTCCCCGGCTCCACGTCGTCCCCTTCCTAGGCCTCGCCGTCGTCCACCGCCGTGGTGCTCTCGGCGCGGCGTGGTCAACGTGGTTAAGGAACGACTTCCATCGAACGTGGACTGTACGTGGAGAGGCTGACAGTTGGGTCCATGGTCATAGCAAGGAAGTGCCTCCTTATTACGCGGAAAATAATGATTCCTCCAGCTGACAGCAGGGACCCACCGGACGGGCAACCGTATTTCGCGAAAAAAACATTTCCCCCTGACTGCTGGGACCTACCAGCTACATCTTCGCATGCAAGGAAGTGCGTCCGGGCTAAAAAAATGATTCGCCCCCCTGACTGCTAGGACCCACCAGCTACATCTTCGCACGCAAGTGCCTGACAGTCAGGACCCACCTGGTTGGAGCGTACGTAGCGTTGTCATTCTGGTCGTGAACATGTACATACATATTGGTCGATGTAGAGGCGCACATGTGTCATAGTAGAGGCGCGCACGTAGCATGTACACGTACGTACAACGGTCAGGGTGCAAGAAAGTAAATACGGCCACGTATGTACATACAGGCAGGGTCTCGAACGCCTACTCGCGCGTACGTACGACCAGGGCTCGTGTACATGGCTGGGTCGGAACGGAGAAACTGCGTCATCGTCGTGTTCATGGGGAGGCAACAGAATCATCGTGTTCATCGGGAGGCAACGAAATGTGTGGGAGCCAACTGGCTTGGACAGAACAGCCGATGGAAACGAGGCCTGGCGTACCGCAGAACGGAGGAAACGGCCTTGTGTTTGACCAGCGACGTTCGAAACGGGATCTTGTTCATTGGGAGGGGTCTGGCGTACCACAAAATGGAGGAAACAGACCACCTACGGTCGAAACAGGGTCCTATTGATCGGGAGGGGTGTGGCATACCGCAAAACGGAGGAAACGGACTTGTGTTGGAGCTCTACGGTCGAAACGGGGGTCCTGTTCATCAGGAGGGGTGTGGCGTACCGCAAAACGGGACTCCACGGGCTACTGTTCATCCACCGTCGACCTCCTCCAGCCTCCACCTGCGACTGTTCATCCACGGGCTCCTGTTCATCCAGCCTCCACCGCGCGCTACTCCATCGACTACTGTTCAACCAGCCCTCTCCACGGGCTCCTGTTCAACCACCCCTCCACGGGCTACTATTCATCCAGCCCTCCACCGTCTACTGTTCATCCAGCCCTCCATGGGGTGGTCCTGTTCATCCAACCCTCCACGGGGTCCTGTTCATCCAGCCCCAACCGGCTCAATCGATCGGGTCCTGTTCATCCAGAGGCAACACCACGGGGTCCTGTTCATCCACCCCCATCGGGAACTGTTCATCCAAACCCCCCAGCAACGCTCACTATTCATCCAGAGGCAGCATCGATCGGCTTCAGGTAGCAGCAGTAGCGAAGGAATCGCTCGATCGGGTTCAGTTAACAGCCATTGATTGATCGCTCGGGTTCAGTAACGCGTAGCCTGCAGTGCAATCGCTCGGGTTCAGTTAGAGCCCAACGCCTCACACCCACGCGCGTGCATGTACGAGAGAAACGCGCAAACCTCCGTGCATCGCTCGGCCCCGACCACCCACCGTAACCGGGAACACCCTGATATTTTCCTTGCCCTCGCTTCTACCATGGTTTTTCCGTCATGGACGGCCCAAAGAATGTCATGGAGCTGCATCTCCGACCCGCCTAGGAAGAAAAGCCCATTTTCTGTCATGATTTTTTGTCATAGAAGTAGGAGCCCACCACATCTATGATGATACCGGGTTTTGTCACAATTATCATCATAGAAGTGTCATAAGTATGACAGAATTTTTTTTGTTTGGCCCAAAATGTCACGGATGTGTCTTTTTTTGTAGTGATATCGTCCTAACCATCTACGAAACTTTCTGC
This sequence comes from Triticum urartu, assembly GCF_056163025.1. Taxonomy (NCBI): domain Eukaryota; kingdom Viridiplantae; phylum Streptophyta; class Magnoliopsida; order Poales; family Poaceae; genus Triticum; species Triticum urartu. The sequence continues at coordinate 104,099,416 of NC_141875.1, read as the reverse complement.
TCTAATAATCAAAGGAAAAGATCCCTTCGAGAGCTCCGTCAAGTCCACCAGGTCACAACATCAAGCTCCTAGACGGACACTCCTATCACCTTCGACGCGGAGGATGAACCAAGGACTCGATCCATCCGAGCACATGCCGCATTAGTCCTCGACCCCATTGTGGATGGATTCAGATTAACCAAGGCCCTTATGGACGGTGGCAGTGGCCTAAACCTCATTTACGAGGACACCCTCGATAAAATGCAGTTCGATAGATCTCGAGTCACACACAACTACACTACCTTTCGAGGAATCATCCCCGACAAAGAAGCGCGCTGCACTGGACGAGTCACTCTGGACGTAGTGTTCATCGCTCCGACGAACTACAGGACTGAAGAACTGTTGGGGAACACAGTATTTTAAATTTTTTACCTACGATCACGCAAGATCTATCTAGGAGATTCATAGCAACAAGCGGGGAGAGTGTGTCTACGTACCCTCATAGACCGAAAGTGGAAGCGTTTAGTAACGCGGTTGATGTAGTTGAACGTCTTCGCGATCCAACCGATCCAAGCACCAAACGTACGGCACCTCCGTGTTCAGCACACATTCAGCTCGATGACGTCCCTCGATCTCTTGATCCATTTGATGACGTGGGAGAGTTCCGTCAGCACAACGGCGTGGCGACGATGATGATGAAGTTACCGGCGCAGGGCTTCGTCTAAGCACTACGACGATATGACCGAGATGTGTAACTTTGGAGGGGGCACCGCACACGGCTAAGAGAAGACTTTGTATGCCTTTGGGGTGCCCCCTCCCATGTATATAAAGGGGGAAGGAGAGGAGGCCGGCCCTAGAGGGGGTGCGCCAAGAGGGGAGTCCTACTTGGACTCCCGGTCCAAGTAGGATTCACCCCCCTTTCCTTTTCGAAGAAGGGGAAAGGGGGGAAAAGAAGGAGGAGAAGAAGGAAAGGGGGGCCATCCCCCAACCCTAGTCCAATTCAGATTGGGCTTGGGGGGCGCACGCCTCCACCCGGCCACCGCCTCCTCTCTTCCACTAGGGCCCATGAAGGCCGATTAACCCCCCGGGGGGTTCCGGTAACCCCCCGGTACTCCGGAAAATGTTCGAACCTTTCCGAAACCATTTCGGTGTCCAAACACAACCTTCCAATATATCAATCTTTATGTCTCGACCATTTCGAGACTCCTCGTCATGTCTGTGATCTCATCCGGGACTCCAAACAAACTTTGGTTCATCAAAAAACATAACTCATAATACAAATCGTCATCGAACGTTAAGTGTGCGGACCCTACGGGTTCGAGAACTATGTAGACATGACCGAGACACATCTCCAGTCAATAACCAATAGCGGAACCTTGATGCTCATATTGGCTCCTACATATTCTATGAAGATGTTTATCGGTCAAACCGCATAACAACATACGTTGTTCCCTTTGTCATCGGTATGTTACTTGCCCGAGATTCGATCGTCGGTATCATCATACCTAGTTCAATCTCGTTACCGGCAAGTCTCTTTACTCATTCCGTAATGCATCATCCCGTGGCTAACTCATTAGACACATTGCTTGCAAAGCTCATAGTGATGTGCATTACCGAGAGGGCCCAGAGATACCTCTTCGATACACGGAGTGACCAATCCTAATATCGATCTATGCCAACTCAACAAACACCATCGGAGACACCTGTAGAGCATCTTGATAATCACCCAGTTATGTTGTGACATTTGATAGCACACAAGGTGTTCCTCCGGTATTCGGGAGTTGCATAATCTCGTAGTTAGAGGAACATGTATAAGTCATGAAGACACCTGTAGAGCATCTTGATAATCACCCAGTTATGTTGTGACATTTGATAGCACACAAGGTGTTCCTCCGGTATTCGGGAGTTGCATAATCTCGTAGTTAGAGGAACATGTATAAGTCATGAAGAAAGCAATAGCAGTAAAACTAAATGATCATTATGCTAAGCTAACGGATGGGTCTTTTCCATCACATTATTCTCTAATGATGTGATCCTATTCATCAAATGACAACATATGTCTATGGTCAGGAAACTTACACTAGTAGAAAAACGACTTTTAGTACCGGTTCGTAAGGACCTTTAGTACCGGTTCTGGAACCGGCACTAAAGAGTGGGGACTAAAGGTCCCCCCTTTAGTCCCGGTTCAACACAAACCGGGACCAAAGGCCCACCACGTGGCATGAGGCGCGCCGTGGTTTGGGGGACTTTTAGTCCCGGTTGGTAAGGATTTTTTATTTTTGTTTTTGAAATAAAGCAAAAACAGCCCGCCTACTGGGCCGACACGGCCCGCATATGACTAGAAACCCAATCTCTAGTTGGGCCAGGATGCAGGCCCGTACGGCCCAGTAGGCCCCATAGGGCCGAAGACTTGAATAGGCCCGCAAAGGCCTGCTTAGAGAGGAGCTCGAAACAGTAGCCGCGGCGGGGCTTATAAACTGGTGCGAGCTCCTCTCAACTAGCGGGGTGGGACTAAACATTGTGCACTGCGGGTGGCAGCACACCACCTTTAGTACCGGTTGGTGGCTCTAACCGGTACTAAAGACCCCCTCTTTAGTACCGGTTGAAGCCACCAACCCGTACTAAAGGCCACCACCTCTTTAATACTGGTTCGTGGCACGAACCGGTACTAAAGGTTCGCCACGAACCAGTACTAATGAGCGCCGCCCGCCTAGCCGTTGGAACTGGTACTAATGGTCACATTAGTGCCGGTTCAATTACAAACCGGGACTAATGAGTTTCACATTAGACCCTTTTTCTACTAGTGTTAACCATCTTTAATTAACGAGCTAGCCTAGTAGAGGCATACTAGGGACACTCTATTTTTTCTATGTATTCACACAAGTACTAAGTTTCCGGTTAATACAATTCTAGCATGAATAATAAACATTTATCATGATATAAGGAAATATAAATAACAACTTTATTATTGCATCTAGGGCACATGTCCTTCAGTCTCCCACTTGCACTAGAGTCAATAATCTAGATTACATAGTAATGATTCTAACACCCATGGAGTCTTGGTGTTGATCATGTTTTGCTCATGAGAGAAGCTTAGTCAACGGGTCTGCAACATTCAGATCTGTATGTATCTTGCAAATCTCTATGTCTCCATCCTTGACTTGATCGCGGATGGAATTAAAGCGTCTCTGGATGTGTTTGGTTCTCTTGTGAAATCTGGATTCCTTTGCCAAGGCAATTGCTCCAGTATTGTCACAAAAGATTTTCATTGGACCCGATGCACTAGGCATGACACCTAGATCGGATATGACCTCCTTCATCCAGACTCCTTCATTTGCTGCTTCTGAAGCAGCTATGTACTATACTTCACACGTAGATCCCACCACGACGCACTGCTTAGAACTGCACCAACTGATAGCTCCACCATTCAATATAAATACGTATCCGGTTTGTGACTTAGAGTCATCCGGATCAGTGTTAAAGCATGCATCGACGTAACCATTTGTGACGAGCTCTTTGTCACCTCCATAAATGAGAAACATATCCTTAGTCCTTTTCAGGTATTTTAGGATGTTCTTGACCGTTGTCCAGTGAACCACTCCTGGATTAATTTGGTACCTCCCTGCTAAACTAATAGCAAGGCACACATCAGGTATGGTACACAGCATTGCATACATGATAGAACCTATGGCTGAGGCATAGGGAATGACTTTCATTTTCTCTCTATCTTCTGCAGTGGTCGGACATTGAGTCTGACTCAACTTCACACCTTGTAACACAGGCAAGGACCATTTCTTTGACTGGTCCATTTTGAACTTCTTCAAAACTTTATCAAGGTATGTGCTTTGTGAAACTCCAATTAAGCGTCTTGATCTATTTCTATAGATCTTGATGCCCAATATATAAGCAGCTTCACTGAGGTCTTTCATTGAAAAATTCTTATTCAAGTATCCTTTTATGCTATTCAGAAATTCAGTATCATTTCCAATCAACAATATGTCATCCACATATAATATCTGAAATGCTACAGGGCTCCCACTCACTTTCTTGTAAATACATGCTTCTCCAAAAGTCTGTATAAAACCATATGCTTTGATCACACTATCAAAGATTATATTCCAACTCCGAGAGGCTTGCACCAGTCCATAAATGGATCGCTGGAGCTTGCACACTTTGTTAGCACCATTTGGATCGACAAAACCTTCTGGTTGCATCATATACAACTCTTCTTTAAGATATCCATTAAGGAATGTAGTTTTGACATCCATTTGCCAAATTTCATAATCATAAAATGCGGCAATTGCTAACATGATTCGGATAGACTTAAGCATCGCTATGGGTGAGAAGGTCTCATCGTAGTCAACTCCTTGAACTTGTCGAAAACCTTTCGCAACAAGTCGAGCTTTGTAGACAATAATATTACCGTTAGCGTTAGTCTTCTTCTTGAAGATCCATTTATTTTCTATTGCTTGCCGATCATCGGGCAAGTCAACCAAAGTCCGCACTTTGTTCTCATACATGGATCCCATCTCAGATTTCATGCCCTCGAGCCATTTCATGGAATCTGGGCTCATCATCACTTCCTCATAGTTCGTAGGTTCATCATGGTCAAGTAATATGACCTCCAGAACAGGATTACAGTACCACTCTGGTGCGGATCTTACTCTGGTTGACCTACGAGGTTCGGTAGTAACTTGATCAGAAGTTTCAAGATCATCATCACTAGCTTCCTCACTAATTGGTGTAAGAATCACTGGAACTGATTTCTGTGATGAACTACTTTCCAATTCGGGAGAAGGTACAATTACCTCATCAAGTTCTACTTTCCTCCCACTCACTTCTTTCGAGAGAAACTCCTTCTCTAGAAATGATCCATTCTTAGCAACGAATATTTTGCCTTCGGATCTGTGATAGAAGGTGTACCCAATAGTCTCCTTTGGGTATCCTATGATGACACATTTCTTGGATTTGGTTTCGAGCTTATCAGGTTGAAGTTTTTTCACATAAGCATCGCAGCCCCAAACTTTAAGAAACGACAATTTGGGTTTCTTGCCAAACCATAGTTCATAAGGTGTCATCTCAATGGATTTAGATGGCGCCCTATTTAAAGTGAACGCAGCCGTCTCTAAAGCATAACCCCAAAACGATAGCGGTAAATCAGTAAGAGACATCATAGATCGCACCATATCTAATAAAGTACGATTACGATGTTCCGACACACCATTACGCTGTGGTGTTCCAGGTGGCGTGAGTTGTGAAACTATTCCACATTGCTTCAAATGAAGACCAAACTCGTAACTCAAATATCCACCTCCACGATCAGATCGTAGAAACTTTATTTTCTTGTTACGATGATTTTCTACTTCACTCTGAAATTCTTTGAACTTCTCAAATGTTTGAGACTTATGTTTCATCAAGTAGATATACCCATATCTACTCAAATCATCTATGAAGGTTAGAAAATAACGATACCCGCCGCGAGCCTCAACACTCATCGGACCGCATATTTCAGTAGGTATTATTTCCAACAAGTCTGTTGCTCGCTCCATTGTTCCGGAGAACGGAGTCTTAGTCATCTTGCCCATGTGGCCTGGTTCACAAGCATCAAGTGATTCATAATCAAGTGATTCAAAAAGTCCATCAGCATGGAGTTTCTTCATGCGCTTTACACCAATATGACCTAAACGGTAGTGCCACAAATAAATTGCACTATCATTATTAAACTTGTATCTTTTGGCTTCAATACTATGAATATGTGTATTACTACTATTGAGATTCAACAAAAATAGACCACTCATCAAGGGTTCATGACCATAAAAGATATTACTCATATAAATAGAACAACCATTATTCTCTGATTTAAATGAATAACCGTCTCACATCAAACAAGATCCAGATATAATGTTCATGCTTAACGCTGGCACCAAATAACAATTATTCAGGTCTAAAACTAATCCCGAAGGTAGATGTAGAGGTAGCGTGCCGACAGCGATCACATCGACTTTGGAACCATTTCCCACGCGCATCGTCACCACGTCCTTAGCCAATCTTCGTTTAATCAGTAGCCCCTATTTTGAGTTGCAAATATGAGCAACAGATCCAGTATCAAATACCTAGGCGCTACTATGAGCATTAGTAAGGTACACATCAATAACATGTATATCAAATATACCTTTCACTTTGCCATCCTTCTTATCCGCCAAATACTTGGGGCAGTTCCGCTTCCAGTGACCAGTCCCTTTGCAGTAGAAGCACTCAGTCTCAGGCTTAGGTCCAAACTTGGGCTTCTTCACTTGAGCAGCAACTTGTTTGCCATTTTTATTGAAGTTCCCCTTCTTCCCTTTGCCCTTTTTCTAGAAGCTAGTGGTTTTGTTAACCATCAACACTTGATGCTCCTTCTTGACTTCTACCTCTGCAGCCTTTAGCATTGCGAAGAGCTCGGAAATTTTCTTATCCATCCCTTGCATTTTATAGTTCATCACGAAGCTTTTGTAGCTTGGTTGCAGTGATTAAAGGACTCTGTCAATGACACTATCATCAGGAAGATTAACTCCTAGTTGAGTAAAGTGGTTGTGGTACCCAGCCATTCTGAGTATATGTTCACTGACAGAACTATTCTCCTCCATCTTCCAGCTGTAGAACTTATTGGAGACTTCATATCTGTCAATCCGGGCATTTGCTTGAAATATTAACTTCAACTCATGTAACATCTCATATGCTCCATGACGTTCAAAACGTCGTTGAAGTCCTGGTTCTAAGCCATAAAGCATGGCACTGAACTATCGAGTAGTCATCAGCTTTGCTCTGCCAGACGTTCATAACACCCGGAGTTGCTCATGCAGCGGGTTTTGCACCTAGCGGTGCTTCCAGGACATAATTCTTCTGTGCAGCAATGAGGATAATCCTCACGTTACGGACCCAGTCCGTGTAGTTGCTACCATTATCTTTCAACTTAGCTTTCTCTAGGAACGCAATAAAATTCAAAGGAACGGTAGCACGGGCCATTGATCTACAACAACATAGACATGCAAAATACTATCAGGTACTAAGTTCATGATAAATTAAAGTTCAATTAATCATATTACTTAAGAACTCCCACTTAGATAGACATCTCTCTAGTCATCTAAATGATCACGTGATCCATATCAACTAAACCATGCCCGATCATCACGTGAGATGGAGTAGTTTTCAATGGTGAACATCACTATGTTGATCATATCTACTATATGATTCACGTTCGACCTTTCGGTCTCAGTGTTACGAGGCCATATCTGCAAATGCTAGGCTCGTCAAGTTTAACCTGGGTATTTTGCTTGTGCAAAACTGGCTTGCACCCGTTGTATGTGAATGTAGAGCTTATCACACCCGATCATCATGTGGTGTCTCGGGATGACGAACTGTAGCAACGATGCATACTCAGGGAGAACACTTATACCTTGAAATTTAGTGAGAGATCATCTTATAATGCTACCACCATACTAAGCAAAATAAGATGCATAAAAGATAAACATCACATGCAATCAAAATAAGTGATATGATATGGCCATCATCATCTTGTGCCTTTGATCTCCATCTCCAAAGCACCGTCATGATCACCATCATCACCGGCTTGACACCTTGATCTCCATCGTAGCATCGTTGTCGTCTCGCCAACTATTGCTTCTACGAGTATTGCTACCGCTTAAGATAAAGTAAAGCAATTCTATGGCGATTGCATTTCATACAATAAAGCGACAATCATATGGCTCCTGCCTGTTGCCGATGACTGTTACAAAACATGATCATCTCATACAACAATTTATATCTCATCACGTCTCGACCATATCACATCACAACATGCCCTACAAAAACAAGTTAGACGTCCTCTACTTTGTTGTTGCAAGTTTTACGTGGCTGCTACGGGCCTCTAGCAAGAACCATTCTTACCTACGCATCAAAACCACAATGATTTTTCGTCAATTGTGCTATTTTAACCTTCAACAAGGACCGGGCGTAGTCAAACTCGATTCAACTAAAGTTGGAGAAATAGACACTCGCTAGCCACCTGTGTGTGAAGCACGTCGGTAGAACCAGTATCATGAACGCGGTCATGTAATGTCGGTCTGGGCCGCTTTATCCAACAATACCGCCGAATCAAAGTCAGACGTTGCTGGTAAGCAGTATGACTATTATCGCCCACAACTCTTTGTGTTCTACTCGTGCATATAACATCTACGCATAGACCTGACTCGGATGGCACTATTGGGGAACGCGGTATTTCAAAAAATTTACCTACGACCACGCAAGATCTATCTAGGAGATGCATAGCAATGAGCGGGGAGTGTGTGTCTACGTACCCTCGTAGATCGAAAGTAGAAGTGTTTAGTAACGCGGTTGATGTAGTCGAATGTCTTTGTGATCCAACCGATCCAAGCACCAAATGTACAGCACCTCCGCATTCAGCACACGTTCAGCTCGATGACGTCCCTCGATCTCTTGATCCAGTTGAGGACGAGGGATAGTTTCGTCAGCACGACGGTGTGGCGACGGTGATGATGAAGTTACCGGCGCAAGGCTTCGCCTAAGCACTACGATGATGACCCACAAGTATAGGGGATCTATCGTATTCCTTCTGATAAGTAAGAGTGTCGAACCCAACAAGGAGCAGAAGGAAATGATAAGCAGTTTTCAGTACTGCAAGTACTGAAATTATCGGTAATAGATAGTTTTGTGATAAGGTAATTTGTAACGGGTAACAAGTAATAAAAGTAAATAAGGTGCGGCAAGATGTCCCAATCCTTTTTTTAGCAAAGGACAAGCCTGGACAAACTCTTATATGAAGGAAAACGCTCCCGAGGACACATGGGAATTATCGTCAAGCTAGTTTTCATCACGCTCATATGATTCATGTTCGGTACTTTGATAATTTGATATGTGGGTGGACCGGTGCTTGGGTACTTACCTTCCTTGGACAAGCATCCCACTTATGATTAACCCCTATTGCAAGCATCCGCAACTACAACAGAAATATTAGGCTAAACCTAACCATAGCATGAAACATATGGATCCAAATCAGCCCCTTACGAAGCAACGCATAAACTAGGGTTTAAGCTTCTGTCACTCTAGCAACCCATCATCTACTTATTACTTCCCAAGCCTTCCTCTAGGCCCAAACAATGGTGAAGTGTCATGTAGTCTACGTTCACATGACACCACTAGAGGAAACACAACATACATCTCATCAAAATATCGAACGAACACCAAATTCACATGACTACTTATAGCAAGACTTCTCCCATGTCCTCAGGAACAAACGTAACTACTCACAATTCATATTCATGTTCATAATCAGAGGGGTATTAATATGCATAAAGGATCTGAACATATGATCTTGCACCGAATAAACCAACTAGCGTCAACTACAAAGAGTAATCAACACTACTAGCAACCCATAGGTAACAATCTGAGGTTTTGGGACAAAGATTGGATACAAGAGATGAACTAGGGTTTGAGATGAGATGGTGCTGGTGAAGATGTTGATGGAGATTGACCCCCTCCTGATGAGAGGATCGATGGTGATGACGATGGTGATGATTTCCCCCTCCCGGAGGGAAGTTTCCCCGACAGAACAGCTCCGCCGAAACCCTAGATTGGTTCCGACAAGGTTCCGCCTCATGGCGGCGGAGTTTCGTCCTGTGATCTTGCTTATGATTTTTTTTCCTCCACGAAAGACTCCATATAGCCAAAGATGGGCATCAGAGGGCTACCAGGGGGCCCACGAGGCACGGGGCGTGCCCAGGGGGGTAGGGCGCCCCCCCACCCTCATGGATGGTGGGTGGCCCCCCTCTGGTACATCTTTCGCCCAATATTTTTTATATATTCTGAAACTTTCTCCCGTGAAGTTTCAGGACTTTTGGAGTTGTGCAGAATAGGTGTCTAATATTTGCTCCTTTTCCAGCCCAGAATTCCAGCTGCCGACATTCTCCCTCTTCATGTAAACCTTGTAAAATAAGAGAGAATGGGCATAAGTATTGTGACATAATGTGTAATAACAGCCCATAATGCAATAAATATTGATATAAAAGCATGATGCAAAATGGATGTATCAACTCCCCCAAGCTTAGACCTCGCTTGTCCTCAAGCGAAAGTCGATATCGATAAATATTTCCACATGTTTAGAGATAGAGGTGTCGATAAAAATAATATACGGACATGTGGGCATCATGATCATTCTTAGAACAACAACAACAACAACAACAACAACAACAACATATATTGTCATATGATCTCTTATGCTAAAGTAACAGTTCAATCACAATTTCAAGTATGAATCAGAAACTTCATTGAGAACCAATAAACTATAATCTCAGCCATTGAAGCAATTGCAATTTATCATAGCATAGGAAAGAGTCAATATAAGAGCTTTTCAGCAAGTCCACATAATCAAATATCATTTAGTCTTTCACAATTGCTAACACTCGCGCGATATTTATGGTTATGAAGTTTTAATTGGACATAGAGAAAGATAGGGTCTTAGAGTTTTGCCTCCAAACCTTTTACCTCAAGGGTAATGTCAACAATAATAGTTCATGAAAACTCACATCCAATTAGCTATATATATCAGGATCTTTCCAACATATTGTGCTTGGCAAAGGATAAAATGTAAAAAGAAAGGTGAAGATCACCATGACTCTTGCATGAAGTATAAGACAAGAATAAAAGATAGGCTCTTCGCAGAGGGAAGCAGAGGTTGTCATGTGCTTTTATGGTTGGATGCACAAAATCTTAACACGAAAGAACGTCACTTTATATTGCCACTTGTGATATGGACCTTTATTATGCAGTCCGTCGCTTTTATTTCTTCCACATCACAAGATCATATAAATCTTATTTTCTCCACACTAATAAATCACACATATTTAGAGAGCAATTTTTATTGCTTGCAACGACGACAACTTACTTGAAGGATCTTACTCAATCCATAGGTAGATATGGTGGACTCTCATGGCAAAACTAGGTTTAAGGATATTTGGAAGCACAAGTAGTATCTCTACTTGGTGCAAATAATTTGTCTAGCATGAGAGGGAAAGGCAAGCTCAACATGTTGGATGATCCATGACAATATAATTTATTTCAGATGTAAGAAAACATAACCCATTACGTTGTCTTCCTTGTCCAACGTCAACTATTTAGCATGTCATATTTTAATGAGTGCTCACAATCATAAAAGATGTCCAAGATAGTATATTTATATGTGAAAACCTCTCTTTCTTTATTACTTCCTATTAATTGCAACGGTGACCAAAACTATGCTTGTCAACTCTCAACATTTTTTTATTCACCATCGGTCATTAAGTATCTAGAGACTCCAAACCTCGGAAATATAACTTCTTTAAGCATCTTAATAGAGGTGTTATGATCAGCACTACTAGTTGGAATAGCTTCTACCCACTTAGTAATGTAATTAACAGCAACTAAAATATGTGTATACCCATTAGAGGAAGGAAACGGTCCCATATAATCAAAGTCCCAAACGTCAAATGGTTCAATAAAAAGTGAATAATTCATATGCATTTCTTGACGTCTACTAATATTACCAATTCTTTGACATTCATCACAAGACAAAACAAACTTACGGGCATCCTTGAAGAGAGTAGGCCAATAAAAACCGGATTGTAGTACCTTATGTGCAGTTCTATCTCCAGCATGGTGTCCTCCATAAGCCTCAGAGTGACACTTGCGTATGATCTGTTCCTGTTCATGCTTAGGTACACAACGTCTAATAACACCATCTACTCCTTTATAAAGGTGTGGGTCATCCCAAAAGTAATGTCTTAAATCATAGGAAAACTTTTTCTTTTGCTGGTATGTGAAACTCAGTGGTATAAATTTAGCAACAGTATAATTAGCGTAATCAGCATACCATGGAGCAGTATGAGAAGCATTTATGACAGTTAATTGTTCATCAGGAAAGCTATCGTCAATAGGTAGTGGGTCATCAAGAACATTCTCTAACCTAGACAAGTTGTCTGCAACTGGGTTCTCGGCTCCCTTTCTATCAATAATATGCAAATCAAATTCTTGTAGCAAGAGAACCCATCTAATAAGTCTAGGTTTAGCATATTTCTTTTCCATAAGATATTTAATAGCAGCATGATCAGTGTGAACAGTTACTTGAGAATCAACAATATAAGGTCTGAACTTATCACAAGCAAATACAACTGCTAAAAACTCTTTTTCAGTAGTAGCATAATTTCTCTGAGCAATGTCTAGGGTTTTACTAGCATATTGGATAACATTTAATTTCTTATCAACCATTTGTCCTACAACAGCCCCTACAGCATAATCACTAGCATCACACATAATTTCAAATGGTAAATTCCAATCAGGAGGCTGAACAATACGTGCAGAAATCAAAGCTTTCTTAAGTATTTCAAATGCTTCTACACATTCATCATCAAAGACAAAAGGAATATCTTTTTGTAAGAGATTAGTCATAGGCCTACAAATTTTAGAGAAGTCCTTAATGAACCTCCTATAAAAATCGACATGACCAAGAAAACTTCTTATACCTTTAATGTCATTAGGACACAATATCTTTTCAATAGCATCAACCTTGGCCTTATCCACTTCAATACCTCTTTCAGAAATTTTATGCCCCAAGACAATACCTTCATTAACCATAAAGTGACACTTCTCCCTATTCAAGACAAGATTAGTTTCTTCACATCTCTGCAAAACTCGATCAAGGTTGCTTAAGCAATCATCAAAAGAAGTTCCATATACGGAGAAATCATCCATGAAAACCTCAAGAATCTTTTCACAGAAGTCAGAGAATATAGTAGTCATACATCTTTGAAAGGTAGCAGGTGCATTACATAAACCAAAAGGCATATGTTTATAAGAAAAGGTACCAAAAGGGCAAGTAAAAGTTGTCTTTTCTTGATCCTCTTTTGACACAGGAATTTGAGAGAAACCAGAATAGCCATCTAGAAAGAAAAATTGTGTATGTTTGGATAATCTTTCTAGCATTTGATCAATAAAAGGTAAAGGGTAATGATCCTTTTTAGTAACTTTATTTAATTTGCGGAAATCAATTACCATTCTATAACCTGTAAAAATTCTTTGTGGGATCAATTCATCTTTATCATTAGGAACAACAATAATACCTCCCTTCTTAGGGACACAATGGGCAGGACTTACCCACTGACTATTAGCAACAAGATAAATTATACCTGCCTCCAGAAGCTTTAGTATTTCTTTTCTTACCACTTCTTTCATCTTAGGATTTAACCGTCGTTGGTGATCAACAATCGGTTCCGCGTCTTTCTCCAATTTTATTTTATGCTGGCATAGAGTGGGACTAATGCCCTTAAGATCATCAAGAGTATATCTAATAGCAGCACGATGCTTCTTCAGAGTTTTCAATAGTTTCTTTTCTTCATGCTCTGAAAGTTAGCACTAATAATAACATGATACATCTCTTTCTCATCAAGATAAGCATATTTAAGAGTATCAGGTAAAGGTTTAAGCTCAAACACGGGATCACCCTTGGGTGGAGGAGGATCCCCTAGGATTTCAACAGGCAAGTTGTTTTTCAAAATAGGTCCCTGTTTAAAGAATACTTCATCTATTTCCCTTCTTTCATTCATAAACATATCATTTTCATGGTTGAGCAAATATTGTTCTAAAGGATCATTAGGAGGCACGGCAATAGAAGTAAGACCAATAATTTCATCTTTACTAGGTAATTCTTTATCATGGCGTTGTCTACGAAATTTAGCAAAGTTAAAGTCATGAGACATATCCCCTAAACCAACAGAAACAATATCCTTATTGCAGTCTATCTTAGCATTAACAGTATTCAAAGAAGGATATACCAAATATAATGGCACAAAAGTTATCTTGTGGGGAACCAAGAATAAGAAAATCAGCAGGATACTTAACTTTCCCACACAAGACTTCAACATCTCTAACAATCCCAACTGGTGAAATAGTGTCTCTATTGGCAAGCTTAATTGTGACATCAATTTCCTCTATCTCAGTAGGTGCAATATCATGCATAATTTCTTTATATAAGGAATGAGGTATTGCACTTGCACTAGCACCCATATCACATAAGCCATGATAGCAATGATCTCCTATTTTAACAGAAATAACAGGCATGCCTACAACAGGTCTATGTTTATTTTTAGTATCGGGTCTAGCAATTCTAGCAGCTTCATCACAGAAGTAAATAACATGCCCATCAATATTATTAGCCAAGAGATCTTTAACCATAGCAATACTAGGTTCAACTTTAATTTTCTCAGAGGGAGTAGGTGTTCTAGTATTACTCTTACGAACCACAGTTGAAGCTTTAGCATGATCCTTTATTCTAACAGGGAAAGGTGGTTTCTCAATATAAGCAGTAGGAACAACAGGATCATTATATGTGATAGTCTTTTCTTCAACTTTAATAGGTGCAACTACTTTTAATTCAATGGGAGGATTATATTTAAACCACTTCTCCTTAGGGAGATCAACATGAGTAGCAAAGGATTCATAGAAATAAACTACTATCTCAGAGTCAAGTCCATATTTAGTGCTAAATTCATGGAAAGCATCAGTATGCATAAAAGATTTAACACAATCAAATTTAGGCGTTATACCTGACTCCTTACCTTCGTCGAGATCCCAATCTTCAGAGTTGCTTTTAATTCTCTCCAATAAATCCCATTTTAATTCAATAGTCTTCATCATAAAAGAGCCAGTATAAGAAGTATCGAGCATGGAGCGATTATCCAGAGAAATCTGAGCATAATTTTTTTGAATAATAATTTCTCTTGAGAGCTCATGATTGGGGCATGAATATAACATTGACTTAAGCCACCCCCAAGCTTGAGCGATGCTTTCTCCTTCGCGAGGCCAAAAATTATATATATAATTATGATCATGATGAATAAGATGCATAGGATAAAACTTCTGATGAAATTCCAATTTCACTCGGTTGTAGTTCCATGATCCCATATCATCACATAGCCTAAACCATATCAATGCCTTTCCCTTCAAAGATAAAGGGAACACCTTCTTCTTGATAACATCCTCGGGAATACCTGCAAGCTTAAATAATCCACAGACTTCATCCACATAGATTAGGTGCAAATCGGGATGCAATGTTCCATCACCTGTGAAAGGATTAGCTAGCAATTTCTCTATCACTCCCCGGCAACGGTACCAGAAAAGAGTCTTGATGACCCACAAGTATAGGGGATCTATCGTATTCCTTAAGATAAGTAAGAGTGTCGAACCCAACGAGGAGCAGAAGGAAATGATAAGCAGTTTTCAGTAAGGTATTCTCTGCAAGCACTGAAATTATCGCTAACAGATAGTGTTGTGATAAGGTAATTTGTAATGCATAACAAGTAATAAAAGTAAATAAGGTGCAGAAAGATGGCCAAATCCTTTTTGTAGCAAAGGACAAGCTTGAACAAACTCTTATATGAAGGAAAACTCTCCCGAGGACACATGGGAATTATCGTCAAGCTAGTTTTCATCACGCTCATATGATTTGCGTTTGGTACTTTGATAATTTGATATGTGGGTGGACCGGTGCTTGGGTACTTCCCTTCCTTGGACAAGCATCCCACTTATGATTAACCCCTATTGCAAGCATCCGCAACTACAACAGAATTATTAAGGTAAATCTAACCATAGCATGAAACATATGGATCCAAATCAGCCCCTTACGAAGCAACGCATAAACTAGGGTTTAAGCTTCTGTCACTCTAGCAACCCATCATCTACTTTTACTTTCCAATGCCTTCCTCTAGGCCCAAACAATGGTTAAGTGTCATGTAGTTGATGTTCACATGACACCATTAGAGAAAAGACAACATACATCTCATCAAAATATTGAACGAATACCAAATTCACATGACTACTTATAGCAAGACTTCTCCCATGTCCTCAGGAACAAACGTAACTACTCACAAATCATATTCATGTTCATAATCAGAGGAGTATTAATATGCATAAAGGATCTAGACTTATGATCTTCCACCGAATAAACTAACTAGCATCAACTACAAAGAGTAATCAACACTACTAGCAACCCACAGGTACCAATCTGAGGTTTTGGGACAAAGATTGGATACAAGAAATGAACTAGGGTTTGAGATGAGATGGTGCTGGTGAAGATGTTGATGGAGATTGACCCCCTCCCGATGAGAGGATCGGCGATGATGACGATGGTGATGATTTCCCCCTCCCGGAGGGAAGTTTCCCCTACAGAACATCTCCACCGGAACCCTAGATTGGTTCCGCCAAGGTTCCGCCTTGTGGCGGCGGAGTTTCGTCCCGTGAGCTTGATTATAATTTTTTCCTCCATCAAAGACTCCATATAGCCAAAGATGGGCATCAGAGGCCTGCCAGGGGGCGCGCCCCCACCCTCGTGGATGGTGGGTGGCCCCTCTCCGGTACTTCTTTCGCCCAATATTTTTTTATTCTGAAACTTGCTCCCGTGAAGTTTCAGGACTTTTGGAGTTGTGCAGAATATGTCTCTAATATTTGCTCCTTTTCCGGCCCAGAATTCCAGCTGCCCGCATTCTCCTGCTTCATGTAAACCTTGTAAAATAAGAGTGAATAGGCATAAGTCTTGTGACATAATGTGTAATAACAGCCCATAATGCAATAAATATCGATATAAAAGCATGATGCAAAATGGACGTATCATACGACGATATGACCGAGGTGTGTAACTATGGAGGGGGGCACCGCAAACGGCTAAGAGAAGACTTGGTATGCCTTTGGGGTGCCCCCCTCCCACATATATAAAGGGGGGAGGAGAGGAGGCCGGCCTTAGAGGGGGCGCGCCAAGGGGGATCCTACTTGGACTCCCGGTCCAAGGAGGATTCGCCCCCTCCTTTCCTTTCCGAAGAAGGGGAAAGGGGGGAATAGAAGGAGGAGAAGAAGGAAAGGGGCCCCCCGCAACCCTAGTCCATTTCGGATTGGGCTTGGGGGCGCGCGCCTCCACCTGGCCACCGCCTCCTCTCTTCCACTAGGGCCCATTAATGCCCATTAACCCCCCGGGGGTTCCGGTAACCCCTGGTACTCCAGAAAATGTCCGAACATTTCCGAAACCATTCCGGTGTCCAAACAAAACCTTCCAATATATCAAAATTTATGTCTCGGCCATTTCAAGACTCCTCGTCATGTCCGTGATCTCATCCGGGACTCTTAAAAACTTCGGTTCATCAAAACACATAACTCATAATACAAATCGTCATCGAACGTTAAGCATGCAGACCCTACGGGTTCGAGAACTATGTAGACATGACCGAGACACATATTCGGTCAATAACCAATAGGGGAACCTGGATGCTCATATTGGCTCCTACATATTCTACGAAGATCTTTATCGGTCAAACCGCATAACAAGATACGTGTTCCCTTTGTCATCGGTATGTTACTTGCCCGAGATTCGATCATCGGTGTC
The DNA here is from genome assembly GCF_056163025.1 of Triticum urartu. NCBI lineage: Eukaryota > Viridiplantae > Streptophyta > Magnoliopsida > Poales > Poaceae > Triticum > Triticum urartu. Next base: position 104,081,982 of record NC_141875.1, on the reverse strand, counting down.
ATCATACCTAGTTCAATCTCGTTATCAGCAAGGCTCTTTACTCGTTCCGTAATGTATCATCCCGTGTATAACTCATTAGACACATTGCTTGCAAGGCTCATAGTGATGTGCATTACCGAGAGGGCCCAGAGATACCTCTCCGATACACGGAGTGGCAAATCCTAATCTCGTTCTATGCCAACTCAACAAACACCATTGGAGACACTTGTAGATCATATTTATAATCACCTAGTTACGTTGTGACATTTGATAGCACACAACGTGTCATGGAATTGTCACGGCAGATGTCCTAATGGAAGGACTTAGTCGTAGGGCCATCGCAACTACGAAGCTTAAAGGGGTTAATCGGGACAAAGGACACGAGAGGTTTTATACTAGTTCGGCCCCTTACGATGAAGGTAAAAGCCTACGTCTAGTTGTGTTGGTATTGCTGGGGTTTCGGTCACCAAGACGCTTATCCGCCGGCTTGGTTATCGATCTTTTGTTTCTTGCCCTAAGCCGCCACCGGGTCATCCCCTTATATACACGGGTTCACGCCCGGTGGCCTACAGAGTCCTGGCCGGCTCATAAATCGTGTCCGGCTCGGTGACTTATTTTACATGCCTTTCTTTACAAGTCTTTCCTTACATACGGCGGTTTACAATATTGGGCCTTAAGCCGCCTCTAGGCCCTTGGGCCTTCTATAAGATTTGATAAACTATCGTCTTGAATGTTTACTGGGCTTCCTTCGTAACCCGCCATTGGGGCTGACCTGGCCCCTCCTGGGCGGGTCATAACTGATAGTTATATCCCCAACACAAGGTGTTCCTCCGGTATTCGGGAGTTGCATAATCTCATAGTCAGAGGAACATGTATAAGTCATGAAGAAAGCAATAGCAATAAAACTAAACGATCGTTATGCTAAGATAACAGACGGACCTTTTCCATCACATCATTCTCTAATGATGTAACCCCGTTCATCAAATGACAACACATGTCTATGGTCAGGAAACTTAACCATCTTTGATTAATGAGCTAGTCTAGTAGAGGCATACTAGGGACACTCTGTTTGTCTATGTATTCACACATGTACTAAGTTTCCGGTTAATAAATTCTAGCATGAATAATAAACATTTATTATGATATAATGAAATATAAATAACAACTTTATTATTGCCTCTAGGGCATATTTCCTTCAAGAACTACTCTTCCACATTGTACCCTTTCATAGTGGATACTGATACGTCTGCAACGTATCTATAATTTTTTATTGTTCCATACTGTTATATTATCATTCTTGGATGTTTTATAATCATTTTATAGTCATTTTATATCATTTTTTGGTACTAACCTATTGACATAGTGCCAAGTGCCAGTTGCTGTTTTCTGCATGTTTTTTACATCGCAGGAAATCAATACCAAATGGAGTCCAAACGCAGCATAACTTTTTGTGGATTTTTTTGGACCAGAGGACATCCAATGGGTTGGAAAGTGCCTGGGGGTGCTCCGAGGGGAGCACAACCCCCCAGGGCACGCCTAGAGGCCCAGGCGCGCCCTGGTGGGTTGTGCCCACCTCGGGTGCTCCCCTGGACCACCTCTTTACTCTATAAATACCCCAATATTCCAGAAACCCTAGGGGAGTCGACGAAAATCAATTCCAGCTGCCACAGAGTCTAGAAACACCAGATCCAATCTAGACACCGTCACAGAGGGGTTCATCATGTCCATTGGTGCCTCTCCGATGATGCGTGAGTAGTCTTTTGTAGACCTTCGGGTCCGTAGTTAGTAGTTAGATGACTTCCGCTCTCTCGTTTGATTCTCAATGCAATGGTCTCTTGGAGATCCATATGATGTAATTCTTTTGTTGTGTGTTTGTTGAGATCCAATGAACTTTGAGTTTATGATCAGATATATCTCTTTTTATGCATGAAAGTTATTTGAATCTTCTTTGATCTCTTTTAGGCATGATTTCTTATAGCCTCGTATTTGTTCTCCAATATTTGGGTTTTCTTTGGCCGACTTGATTTATTTATCTTGTAATGGGAAGAGGTGCTTTGTGATGGGTTCGATCTTACGGTGCTTGATCCTAGTGACAGAAGGGGAACCAACACGTATGTATCATTGTCATTAAGGATAACAAGATGGGGTCTATTTCTACATAAATAGATGGGAACTACTAGGCATCAGACTACAGATTTTTGCTAGGTATCAGACTAGTCCATGGCCGATGTATAGGAAGCATGCACATCGTCCGATCCACCATCAAACTACCCCGTGTGAATCAGTTTGCATGCGGATTTGGCAGTAATTGCAATGATTTCTTTACTAACAATTTCTTCCTGAAATCAAGGCATGGTTATTTAAAGTTATTTTGTTTGTTTCCAATCATGAGGACCCTTGCGTCCTAAAAATTGCTTCCAAACAGGGATCGTTGCTTCCTAAAAATTATTTGGTTATTAGGAAGGCTTCAATCGTAAGGATTTTGCTTCCTACGTTGTTTTCAATCTTGACGTACTGTAACATCCCAAATTTTCAATTTGGAATGTTATACATTAGATCATCATTGCATATCATATTTTATTACATTTTGGTTGATCCTAGAAATTCTAAGCAACTCAAGGACCCACGGAGAGAGTTGGGGATTTCGTTATTTTCATATTCGAGTTTTTCTTGAATTCTGAAAAGAGGATCGTTTGATTTTAATTATTTACTCTTTGATTATTTCTTTTATAAAAATAAAAGAGACAGGATAAAATGACTTCCTCAAAATAGAGAAATATCAAAGATTTAATATTAAAATCAAATAAGATTTTTATTCAGAGTTTTATTGCTATTTTATTTGAATTAGGAAAAATGCATTTTTGAAAATTGCATTTTAGGCCCAAATAAATGTTCACCTTGTCCGGCTAATTTTTAGAGGACGGGGAAATTTATTTCGGGATTTTGGAGTCCGTTTAGTATTTCTTTTCTTTTAATTTCTGAGCATCGGAATTATTTGAAAAAAAAAGAGGCGAACCGACTCCGCGTCGTAAGCGGCCAGGACTCCCCGGGTCGGCCCTTATAAGCTGCGGCCTCGAGCCCCCACCAACCCAAGCCACCACTGCGCCCTAACCCTAGCCCCGATCCGTCGCCTACCACCCGCTGCCGTGCCGCGCCCCACACCGGAGCGCCAGACCCTCGCCGGACCCCCGTCAGACCTCGAGGTAGTTGCCTTAGTTTTCGGGAGAAAACCGTTTTGGTTTTTTTTCGAAAACCCTAGATCCGTTTTTTTATTTAGATCCGGTTCGGTTTATTTTTTTTAGTTTAGTTATTTAGCGAACGTCCATTTTTACGTTCGTTTTAGCGAATGGTTTTCACCGTTTCGCTGCAGACAGCGAACATTCGTTCGTTAGCCTGTTCGTCAATTTTTCTTTTTCTTAGATTTTCCGCAATTATTTTCGATTGCGATTTCTGATCTGATTTTTGTTTTAGTATAACTTTTCGCTCGTTTAACGGAATCAGGCGATTCAAACGCCTAGAGTTTTGTCTCGAAACCCTCTTTCCATTTAATCAACTTAAACAAGTTTTTGCTACTATAAAATTTGACTTTAGTCCAGATTAGTAAACGAAGCATGTTTCTTTCGGCGTTTGAGTTTTGTTGTTTCGTTTGATTTGATTCTTTTTGCAAACCGGAGTTCTTAAGTTGAAATTTCTGGTTAGATCTCTTATTCGAGTTTTACCCGCGCCCTTGCTTGATTGCTTATTATATGCTTGTTTGTTTGTGATAGAACACCTGGAGTGTGAAGTGTGCTATTACGAGTCACTAGGTTTCACGGATCATGAGCAAGGTAAGTAACACTTTGATCATACCTCTTACTACCCAGTTTTTATTGCATTAGATCAACCCTCAAACATTGCATGGTTAGGATCTGAATTAAACTGTGGGTTGGAAAGTAGTTGATGAGGTAGGAATCTATTACCCTATTTATTATCAAACCATGGGAGTTACTTCTACGTTATGCTTATACTGCTATGCTATGCTCGTAGACGTGGATTGGGTTTGAGAGTTTTCATGACAGATGTGAGTATTGTTAATTAATGGTTCAATTTAAGGTGGCAACTTTAATACACATCTGGGTGGATTGAGGCACCTGGGGAACCCAGTGATTACCTGTATTTTTTGGAAATCCCGGGGTACCGTGTGATTCTCCTATGGACTACCACCCAGGCTCAAAGGGATCATAAGATTATTCATACTGGAAACTTCCATGTGCATCCACATGCTATTATGGGCTCTAGCATAGTTGATTAAGTTGTGTGAACTCTTATAGTGGTAGACTAGGAGATGTAGGGGATGTAGGTGTACCGGTCTACCCATCGTAAGGTGCTAACGCTTCTGAAAGACTGTGTCTCGGTCATCCGTTTCTCAAACATTATGTAGTGCGAGAAATCCAACAGAGGAGATCGAGTCTTGTGGGGAAAAGTGCACAAACCTCTGCAGAGTGTACAAACTAATCATGGTTAGCCGTGTCCCCGGTTATGGACATCTTGAGTATCTCATCACTCTTAACTATATAATTTTGTTTGGGTTAATGACTACTTTTAATTGGGATTTTGATGGGGTTTACCATTCTCAATGTTTTCGACAAATTTTGTAGTTAAATAAAATATATTCCTTTGCAGTAGGGAAAAATTGGCTTTACGCAAAACATATCAACCATACAGCCTCCACCAGCCATATATGCATATAGTGATAGCTTTATTTTGTTCGTTATTCTCTTGTGTTACCTTGCCAGCATATTCTATGTGCTGACCCGTTTTCGGGCTGCAACGTATCATGTTGCAGACTTTTCAGACGACGAGTAAGGAGCCTTAGGTCATGGTCTTTCACTCAGTGATGCCATTGGAGTTGATGGACTCACTTTATCTTCCAAGCCTTCCGCTATTATCGTATTAGATGGCCTTAAGCCATATTTATTGTAATAAGTTCTCTTTTGAGACATTCGATGTAATAAGTGTGTGATTGCCACTCTATTATAAATCCTTCAAGTACTGTGTGTGTCAGCATTACCGATCTAGGGATGACACTTATACACAGAGATCAGACTGTTTGAGGTCCGGTCGTTACACGTACGGTCCTTGCTTCCGAAGATTCGGTTTGATTTGCTTCCGAAGTTAATCTTTATTGTTTTGGACTGTTTCTTTTTATTTATTTCGATCAAATTGCTTCTGTGTTGTCTCAATCAAATTGTTTCCATACGATTAGAGTTTGCATGGAAACTGGAGATTGCTTCCTTGTTACAATTGTTTAAGACTATTTTAGTCTTGTAGTTAGAAGTTGTGTCCAGTGTATTGTCTGAGCAGAAAAAATATGTTTCATGCGACCAGAGAGTTTTTCGAATGTATATCAACAATTGTGACTCCAACAAAATTAAATTATTTCCATCATACAATGTAAAAAAATAGAACTTACTTCCGAAGAAAATACAATTTGCTACATAATATTTTCAAATTTGCTTCAAGAGAAGTTGCTTTTAACCCCACGGACACAATACACCGCCGGAGGTCGCGCATCCTTCCACGTCCAGATGGTCCAAGGGTTTTTTCACTATCTTCATACATGGTGATCCACCTTGACAATGATCGCACAAGGAAGAGCATAACCATCGGAGCACATCTCGGTGAGGACATACATGACAAACTAGCACGACCATGGAAGCACGCCACCGAGATAACACCAACTGAAACATGGATGCATTGCTTCCATTATCACTGGTGCATTGACATCTATAAATTTTAGACATTAGCAAAGATAATAAGATGGGAATTGTCAGAACAATTGATAACATATGATCAATGAAAATTCACCAAAAATTGGTTGAACTGTGGAGGCAAACTTTCTAAACGGAAGAAGCATATGTAGTATTATTTTTGGAAGGCCATTAGTAGAAGCATGACAAGAGTGATATTCCAACACAATTCATCTTAATAGGAAGCATATTTGTGTCTTGTTCATGCCAAATTCTCATATATTCGCTGATGAGTTGGTGACCCCACTACACAAAGATGTAACATAATCGGACCGAATGGTGGTATGAGCCATATCAAATTTTCGCAATGGTCGTAGCAAGAATAATTATGATAGAAACGTATGCGAGAAATCAAAGTAGGAAGCATGCCTGACACAAAGCAACGATTTGATGCTATCATATACTAGAAGCATAGAAATTTAATTTTAGAAATTTGCGTACTTGCCGAACAAGATTTGGGTGCACAAGTTCAGGGTATGTCAAACATTGTTGTTTGCTACATTAAACCTCTACATTAGAAGCATGTATGAGGGAGCAGAAATCAAGTAAGCATGATTAACAAGAACAAGGCAAATAAATCCATTCACATCCAAGACCAACTCAAGATACCTAAGGACATGCACGTTGCAACAGATCTAGAGATCCAAGCAACCACACATGGATGCGGTACATTCACTGGATGCATCAACACACAGATGCACATGAGATTTTCAGTCAGGTCGACGAAATGATACACGAAATAAACAACGTTAATGGCGGCTTCCTCTCAACTACAAACAAAGGCAACAACTAGCATATCACAACCACTCACGATAAGTCTACGGCGGCACATGAGCGCCTGGTTCTCCTCCGTGGCCGTCTCCTGGTGTTTGCCTTCACGAACCAGGGATGTGGTTCATAAAAGGGGCACAGAGCATGTGGCCGCGGAGACTGCAGGACAGTATGGTGGAGCTAGCGCCAGACAAGGGAGAACAATGGGTGGCACGCTGCAGAGTGGCGACGGCGAGCGCGGTGGCGAACAATGGCCTGGAGTGATTTGGGAGGAAACTGGGTGGGTGAAGGTATGTGATTAGAGGAGGATCATGGGCATTACAGGTTGTTTCAACAGAATGTTGTTGGAGCTTTCGAGCCATGCGATCGAAAAGAAATCGACGGAAGAGCACCCGTCTGACAATTGAAAGGGGTCAGACGTCTGAGTATAAGTGTTTTCCTAAATAGATCTTGTCTACATCATGTCACCGTTCTTATTGCATTACTCCTTTTTCCCATGAACTTAATACACTAGATGCATCTTGTATAGCGGTCGATGTGTGGAGTAATAGTAGTAGATGCAGGCAGGAGTCGGTCTACTAATCTTGGACGTGATGCCCATATAATGATCATTGCCTGGATATCATCATGATTATTTGAAGTTCTATCAATTGCCCAACAGTAATTCATTTACCCACCGTTTGCTATTTTTCTCGAGAGAAGCCACTAGTGAAATCTACGGCCCCCGGGTCTCTTCTTTATCATATTTGCCTTTGCGATCTATTTTCCTTTGCTTTTATTTTTAGATCTATTAAACCAAAAATACAAAATACCTTGCTGCAATTTATTTTATCTGAGATCTATTTATCCCATTTATCATATTTTTTCACGTCCGTTTGCCACTTTCTGGCGCCGTTACCCGAAAGGCATTGACAACCCCTTTAACACGTCGGGTTGTGAGTATTTGTTATTTGTGTGCAGGTGTTGTTTACATAGTGTTTCTTGGTTCTCCTACTGGTTCAATAACCTTGGTCTCATCACTAAGGGAAATACATGCCATTGTTGTGCTGCATCATCCCTTTCTCTTTGGGGAAATATCGACGTAGTTCTAGCAGACAACAGATACCACGCCCTATTAGGGCGTGACACATTTTCAAAGTTTCATGCTATACCCCATTACGGGTACATGAAACTCAAGATGCCAGGGCCCAATGGCGTGATTACAATAACCAGTGACCCGGACAAAGCCCTCCGAGCCAAAAATAAAATAGCGTCCCTGGTGTAGGATCGAAAGTATGTCTAGAGGGGGGTGATTAGACTACTTGACCAAATAAAAATCTAGCCTTTTCCCAATTTTAAGTCTTGGCATATTTTGTCAACTTAGCACAATTCAAGTAATCAACCTACACATGCAATTCTAAGAGTATAGCAGCAGAATGTAAAACAATTGCATATGGAGGTAAAGGGAGGAGTTTGGAGGGAGAAAACGCAATGTAGACACGGAGATTTTTTTTTATACGTGGTTCCGATAGGTGGTGCTATCGTACATCCACGCTGATGAAGACTTCAACCCACGAAGGGTAACGGTTGCACGAGTACACGGAGAGCTCCACCCACGAAGGGTCCACGAAGAAGCAACCTTGTCTATCCCACCATGGCCATCGCCCATGAAGGACTTGCCTCACTAGGGTAGATCTTCACGAAGTAGGCGATCTCCTTGCCCGTACAAACTCCTTGGTTCAACTCCACAATCTTGACGGAGGCTCCCAAGTGACACCTCACCAATCTAGGAGACACCACTCTCCAAAAGGTAATAGATGGTGTGTTGATGATGAACTCCTTGCTCTTGTGCTTCAAATGATAGTCTCCCCAACACTCAACTCTCTCTCATAGGATTGGATTTGGTAGAAAGGTGATTTGAGTGGAAAGCAACTTGGGGAAGGCTAGAGATCAAGATTTATGTGATTGGAATGGAATATCTTGACCTCAACACAAGTGTAGGTGGTTCTCTCTCAGAAAATGTATGTTGGAAGTGTAGGCATGTTCTGATGGCTCTCTCCACGAATGAAGAGTGGGTGGAGGGGTATATATAGCCTCCACACAAAATCTAACCGTTACACACAAATCACCAAACTCGGTGGGACCGAATTATAGAACTCGGTCAGACCGGTTTAGTTCAAAATGTGAATGTTAGGATTTTCGGTGGGACCGACATGTCAACTCAGTGGGACCGATTCCATTAGGGTTAGGGCATAACGTAATCTCGGTGAGACCGATTACACAAACTCGGCGGGACCGATTTTGGTAATATACAAACAGAGAGTTGGTCAGGCAAACTCGGTGGGACCGATTCCCTCATCTCGGTTAGACCGAAACATTACGAAGGGGAAACAGAGAGTTTGCATTGCAATCTCGGTGGGACCGATCGCTCATCTCGGTTGGACTGAAACATTGCGAAGGGAAACAGAAAGGTTGCAATCCCATCTCGGTGAGACCGAGATCCCTATCAGTGAGACCGAAGTGACTAGGGTTTGTGGCAGTGGCTATGTCAAGTGAACTCGGTGGCGCCGGATAGAAGATTTCGGTGGGGCTGAGTTTGAATTTTGGTTTGGGACCGATAACCCACAAGTATAGGGGAATGCAATAGCTTTCGAGGGTAAAGTATTCAACCCAAATTTATTGATTCGACACAAGGGGAGCCAAAGAATACTCTCAAGTATTAGCAGCTGAGTTGTCAATTCAACCACACCTAGAAACTTAATATCTGCAGCAAAGTGTTTAGTAGCAAAGTAATATGATAGTAGTGGTAACGGTAACAAAGGATAACAGTAGTAGAAGCATTCTTTTTGGTATTTTGTAGTGATGATAGCAATAGCAACGGGAAAGTAAATAAGCGAAGAACAATATATGGAAAGCTCGTAGGCAATGGATCGGTGATGCAGAATTATGCCGGATGCGGTTCATCATGTAATAGTCATAACCTAGGGTGACACAGAACTAGCTCCAGTTCATTGATGTAATGTAGGCATGTATTCCGAATATAGTTATACGTGCTTATGGAAAAGAACTTGCATGACATCTTTTGTCCTACCCTCCCGTGGCAGCGGGGTCCTTACAGAAACTAAGGGATATTAAGGCCTCCTTCTAATAGAGTACCGGAACAAAGCATTAACACATAGTGAATACATGGACTCCTCAAACTACGGTCATCACCGGTAAGTATCCCGATTATTGTCACTTCGGGGTTAACAGATCATAACACATAATAGGTGACTATAGACTTGCAAGATAGGATCAAGAACACTCATATATTGATGAAAACATAATAGGTTCAGATCTGAAAACATGGCACTCGGGCCCTAGTGACAAGCATTAAGCATAGCAAAGTCATAGCAACATCAATCTCAGAACATAGTGGACAGTAGGGATCAAACCCTAACAAAACTAACTTGATTAGATGATAGATCTCATCCAACCCATCACCGTCCAGCAAGCCTACGATGGAATTACTCACACACGGCGGTGAGCATCATGAAATTGGTGATGGAGGATGGTTGATGATGATGATGGCGACAGATTCCCCTCACCGAAGCCCCGAACGGACTCCAGATCAGCCCTCCCGATAGGTTTTAGGGCTTGGCGGTGGCTCTGTATCGTAAAACGCGATGATTTCTTCTCTCTGATTTTTTTCTCATCGAAACTCAATATATGGAGGTGGAGTTGGAGTCGGAGACGCAATAGAGGGCCCACGAGGTAGGGGGCGCGCCCCCCACCCTCGTGGCAAGGTGGTCGGCCCCCTGGCCTTCATCTTTTGCAGGTATTTTTCTTATTTTCTGAAAAGTGGCTCCGTGAAGTTTCAGGTCATTCCGAGAACGTTTGTTTCTGCACATAAATAACACCATGGAAATTCTGCTGAAAATAGCGTCAGTCTGGGTTAGTTCCATTCAAATCATGCAAGTTAGAGTCCAAAACAAGGGCAAAAGTGTTTGGAAAAGTAGATACGTTGGAGACGTATCAACTCCCCCAAGCTTAAACCTTTGCTTGTCCTCAAGCAATTCAGTTGACAAACTGAAAGTGATAAAGAAAAACTTTTACGAACTCTGTTTGCTCTTCTTGTTGTAAATATGTAAAGCCAGCATTCAAGTTTTCAGCAAACATTATAACTAACCACATTCACAATAACGCATAGGTCTCAAGTTTACTCATATCAATAGCATAATCAACTAGCGAGCCATAATAATAAATCTCGGATGACAACACTTCCTCAAAACAATCATAATAGGATATAACAAGATGGTATCTCGCTAGTCCTTTCTGAGACCGCAAAACATAAATGCAGAGCACCTTTAAAGACCAAGGACTGACTAGACATTGTAATTCATGGTAAAAGAGATCCAGTCAAGTCATACTCAATGTAAATAACAGTAATGAATGTAAATGACAGCAGTGCTCTCCAACTGGTGCTTTTTAATAAGAGGATGATGACTCAGCATAAAAGTAAGGGACAATTCCATTTCTATCCCTAACTAGAACCCACTACTCAAATTTGCCCCTAATTTCTATGTGTGCTCAAATTTGCCCCTCTACCGTTAGTTGCCCTTATAGAAATGTCCTTCTGCATCGTTACCGTCTGGTCAAACAGCTTTGACCATCTCGAAAAAATAGCAAAAAAGTCAAAAAAATCTGAAATTTTGTGGGATCGAAGGTACTCAGGTTCGCAAGGTGCGTGCAAATTTTCATGTTGTTTGGGCATTCTAGGAGCTCGTGGCGAAGGAAAAACAGTAAATATATACGCGTGTGAACCGTAAATTCAAAAAATAGCAAAAAATTCAAAAAATATGAATTCTTTTAGCATCCAAGATGCTTAGGTGCGGAAGGTATGTGCAAAATTTTGTTGTGTTTGGACATTGTAGGAGCTCGTGGAAAAAAACAAAATTTGTCTTAGAAAAAAACTTGTAAAAAATACACTATTTTGGTTTTTTTTTGCAAGAGCTCCTCGCATGTCATTTGATAACAAAATTTTGCACACACCTTGTGCACCCGAGTATCTTGGATGCCAAAAAAATTCATATGTTTTTGAATTTTCTTGCTATTTTTTTGAATTTACTATTCAAAGATGTACAGATTTATTGTTTTCCTTTGCCACGTGCTCCTGGTATGTCTAAATAGCACGAAAATTTGCACGCGCCTTGCGCACATGACTAGCTTCAATCCCACAAAATTTCATATTTTTTTGATTTTTTTTACTATTTTTTCAAGATGGTCAAAGCTGTTTGACCGGACGGTAACGACGCAGAAGGGCATTTCTATAAGGGCAACTAACGGCAGAGGGGCAAATTTGAGCACACATTGAAATTAGGGGCAAATTCGAGTAGTGGGTTCCAGTTAGGGGCAGAAATGGAATTGTCCCTAAAAGTAAATAGATAGGCCCTTCGCGGAGGTAAGCAGGGATTTGTAGAGGTGCCAGAGCTCGGTTTGGAAACATAGGTGAATAATATTTTGAGCGGTATACTATCATTGTCAACATAACAACCAAGAGATGGCGATATCTTCCATGCTGCACACATTATAGGCAGTTCCCAAACAGAATGGTAAAGTTTATACTCCCCCTTCCACCAACAAGCATCAATCCATGGCTTGCTCGAAACAACGAGTGCCTCCAACTAACAAGAGTCCCAGGGGGAGTTTTGTTTGCAATTATTTTGATTTAGTTTGCATAAAGCATGGGACTGGGCATCCGGGTGACCAGCCATTTATCTCGTGAGTGAGGAGCAGAGTCCACTCCTCTTGAGAATAACTGTAGCGACCAGACCTCCAACGGTCCAATCTCTGTGCTCTGGTGTCATCCCTGGATCAGTAATGCTGACACCACACAGTACTTGAAGGATTTATAATAGAGTAGCAATCACACACTTATTACATCGAGTGTCTCAAAAGAGAACTTATTACAATAAATATGGCTTAAGGCCATCTAATAACGATAACAGCGGAAGGCTTGGAAGATAAGTGAGTCCATCAACTCCAACGGCATCACTGAGTATAGAACCACGACCTAAAACTCCTTAATCATCGTATGAAAAGTCTGCAACATTAACATTGCAGCCCGAAACAGGTCAGCACATGGAATATGCTGGCAAGGTAACACATAGAGAATAATGGAATGAAACAGCTATTCTACATGCATATTTGGCTGGTGGAAGGCTTTATGGTTATAGTTTTGCGTAAAGCCAATTTCTCCCTACTGCAAAGGAATACATTTATTTAACTATCAAGGTGGTTGTTAAACATTGAGAATGGTTGACAGCATTCTCAATCCCAATTAAGCATCATCATTAAACAAACCCATCAAAATTAATTTTATAGTAACATGTTGAGATTCACATGATAATCCAGGTACTAGATACTCAAGATGTCCATAACCGGGGACACGGCTAACCATGATTAGTTTATACACTCTGCAGAGGTTTGCGCACTTTTCCCCACAAGTCTCGATCTCCTCCGTTGGATTTCTCGCACTACACGGTGTTTGAGAAATGGATGACCGAGACATAGTCTTTCAGAAGCGCTAGCACCTTACAATGGGTAGACCGTACCACCTACATCCCCTACATCTGCTAGTCTACCACTGTAAGAGTTCGCACGACTTAGTCAACTATGCTAGAGCCCATAATAGCTTGTGGCTGCACACGGAAGTTTCTAGCATGAACTATCTCATGATCCCTTTGAGCCTGGGTGGCGGTCCAAAAAAAATAGGCAATCCTGTGTTTAAGTTGCCACCTTAAATAAACCATTAATTAAAAATCTCACATTTGTCATGGATACACTCACCCAACCCACGTCTACTAGCATAGCATGGCATAATAAGCAAACGTAGAAGTAACTCCCCAAAGGTTTGATAATAAACAGGTAATAGCTACTACCTCAACTACTTCCCAAACCCACAATTTTAATTAGATCCTAATCATGCTATGTGTGAGGATTGATCTAATGCAATAAAACTGGGTAGTAGCAGGTATGATCAAAGTGTTACTTACCTTGCTGATGATCCGCGAAACCTTGCCTTGTTTAAGTTGGTTAAACGGAAAGACAGTTTCGAGACAAAACTCAAGGCGCTTGAATCGCCTGATTCCGATAAACGAGCAAAAAGTTAGACTAAAACGAAAATCGGATCAGAGATCGCGATCAGAAAAATCGCGGATTTAATCCGAGAAAAATAAAAACAACGAACATTCGTTAAAACGAACGAACAGGCGAACACTCACTATTTGAATAAACCGGAAAAACCGATCTATTTAAAAAACTGAAATTTAAAAAACGAACAAAACCGTCGGAAAAACCGAACGGTTTTTCTTCGAAAAACCGGGGCGAAAAGAAAAAAATACCTCCGGCGGTCCGGCGAACGGCGGCGCGGGGCGCGGCGCGGGGCGGCGCGGCGGGGGGGGGGCAGCGCGGGGCTAGGGCGGCTAGGGTTTGGGGGGTCCGGTTGGGCCTCCCCGGCTTATAAAGCCAGACGGGCCTAGTGTCCGGGTCGGATACGGCCCGTAGGTCGGTTGCGTTTTAAAAAAAAGTTACGCCCAGAAAAAAACAAAAGGAAAACTAAACGGACTCCAAAAATCCCGAAATAAATTTTCCCCGGCTTCTAAAATCAAGCCGCAGAGGATGAACATTTATTTGGGGCCTAAATGAAATTTTGAAAAACGCGCATTTTTTCCTAAATTCAAATAAAATAGCAAATAAAACCAAATTAAATCCTCAATATTTCTTTATTTTGGGAAAGTCATTTTATTCCCTTTCTCATATTTTTTTATAATAGAAATGATTGAAGATAAAATAAATAAAATCATAAGATCCTATTTTCAAAATTTGAGACAACTCAAATGTGAAAATAACGAAATCCCCAACTCTCTCCGAGGGTCCTTGAGTTGCGTGAAATTTCTAGGATCAACCAAAATGCAATAAATATGATATGCAATGATGATCTAGTGTATAACATTCTAAATTGAAAATTTGGGATGTTACAAACCTACCCCCCTTAAGATGAATCTCGCCCTCGAGATTCGAGTTGGCTAGAAAATAGGTGAGGGTGGTCCTTCAGCAAATATTCCTGTCGTTCCCAGGTGGCTTCATCCTCCGTGTGGTGGCTCCACTGAACCTTGCAAAACTTGATAACCTTGTTGCGGGTGACCTGACTGGCATACTCTAGAATCTTAACTGGTTTCTCCTCATAGGTCAAATCACTATCCAACTGAATCGCTTCCAGTGGTACCGTATCTCTCAGCGGTATGTCAGCCATCTCTGCGTGGCACTTCTTCAACTGGGATACATGGAACACGTCATGAACTCCTGACAATCCTTCGGGCAATTCCAACTTATAGGCAACTTCTCCCATACGCTCCAAAACTTTATATGGGCCTGCAAAACGTGGCGCTAATTTTTCCCTTAACTCCAAAGTGCTTAACTCCTCGAAGTGGTGATACTCGAAGATAAACTCAGTCTCCGACTTCGTAAACTGTATCCTTGCGTTTAGAATCTGCATAACTCTTCTGCCTGGATTGAGCTACCTTTAGCATGTCGCGAATTAATTTCACTTTCTGTTCAGATTCCTTTATCAGATCCGGTCCAAACAACTGGCGATCTCCAACTTCATCCTAGGACAATGGGGTCCTGCACCTCCTTCCATACAAGGCTTCGAAAGGGGCCATCTTCAAACTGGATCGATAGCTGTTGTTGTAAGAGAACTCTGCATACGGCAAATTCTCGTCCCAACTAGATCCGTAATCTAGCGCACAAGCTCTTAGCATATCCTCCAAAATCTGATTGACTCTCTCAGTCTGTCCATCTGTCTGCGGATGAAAAGTTGTGCTAAACTCCAGTCTAGTTCCCAAAGTCTCATGCAACTGATTCCAGAACTTTGAGGTAAACTGGGTTCCTCTATCTAATACAATGCTCCTTGGAACTCCATGCAGACATACGATTCTGGTCATGTATATCTTTGCCAACTTTGCACTGGTATAGGTAGTCTTCACTGGAATGAAATGAGCTACATTTGTCAAACGATCGACTACAACCCATATCGAGTCATAGCCTGAACGTGTTCTGGGCAATCCTATAATAAAATCCATGCCTAGTGTATCCCACTTCCATTCGGGTATCGGCAATGGTTGTAGCAATCCTACTGGCTTCTGATACTCTGCCTTCACTCTTTGAAATACATCACAAACTGCTACATACTCCGCAATATCCTTCTTCATTCCGGTCCACCAGAAAATATCCTTCAAATCCAAATACATCTTGGTATTTCCTGGGTGAATAGAATACGGTGAATCATGGGCCTCTTGTAAAATTAACTTCCTGATCTCTGGATCATTTGGCACATAAACACGGTCTTCAAACCATAGGGTGTCGTGCTCATCCTCACGAAATCCCTTAGCTTTTCCTTTGCTCATTTTCTCCTTAATAGAAGCAATGTCCTTGTCAGTCCTTTGAGCTTCTCTGATCTTATCCATCAAAGTAGACTGAATCTCCAATGCTGCTACATAGCCTCTCGGGACTATTTCCAAACATAGCTCTCGAAGATTTTCGGCTAACTCCCTTGGTAAATCTCCCGTCATTAGGGTGTTGACGTGGCTCTTACGGCTCAACGCGTCAGCTACTACGTTAGCCTTTCCAGGGTGATAATGCAATTTCATATCATAATCCTTGATGAGCTCCAACCATCTCCTTTGTCTGAGATTCAACTCCTTCTATGTGAAAATATACTTCAAGCTCTTGTGATCCGTGTACACCTCACAATGGTTTCCAATCAGAAAATGTCTCCAAGTCTTCAATGCATGCACTACGGCTGCTAACTCCAAATCATGCGTAGCATAATTCAACTCATGAGGCTTAAGCTATCGTGAGGCATATGAAACAACTCTTCCTTCCTGCATAAGCACTGCTCCAAGTCCTCGACGTGAAGCGTCACAATACACCTCATAATCCTTGGTCTGATCCGGTAAAATCAACACTGGTGAGGTAACCAAACGTTTCTTCAACTCCTGAAAACTAGCCTCACATTCCTCAGTCCATATGAACTTGGTATCCTTCTTCAACAACTCCGTCATAGGCTTCGCAATCTTTGAGAAATTCTCAATAAACCTCCGGTAGTATCCTGCGGGTCCAAGAAAACTCCGGATCACTCCAACTGTGGTTGGCGCTTCCCACTTGGACACGGTATCAACTTTAGTGGGATCTACTTCTATACCTTCTCCGGATATAACGTGTCCGAGAAATCCAATTTCTTTCAACCAAAACTCACATTTGCTAAACTTGGCATATAACTGATGTTCTCTGAGCTTTCCAAGAACCAAACGCAAATGCTCCTTATGCTCCTCTTCATTCTTCGAGTAAACCAGGATATCATCAATGAACACTATGACGAACTTATCCAAGAACTCCATAAACACTTTGTTCATCATGTTCATAAAATATGCAGGTGCGTTAGTCAGACCAAATGACATAACGGTATACTCGTACAGCCCATACTTGGTGGTAAAAGCCGTCTTAGGTATATCCTGTTCTCGAATCTTCAACTGGTGGTATCCTGATCGCAGATCGATCTTGGAAAATACCTTAGCTCCATGCAATCTATCAAACAGATCATTGATCATCGGTAGTGGGTACTTGTTCTTGATGGTTACTTCATTCAATCCTCGATAATCAACAACCATCCTTAATGATCCATCCTTCTTTTCTACTAGAAGTACTGGCGATCCCCAAGGCGATGAACTTGGGCGAATATATCCTTTATCCAGTAACTCCTTAATCTGCTTCTTGATTTCCACCAAATCCTTTGCAGGCATCCTATATGGTTTCTTTGATATTGGCCCTGTGCCTGGCAAAAGCTCAATCAAAAACTCAATATCTCTATCCGGTGGCATGCCTGGCAACTCTTCTGGAAATACATCGGGGAAATCCTTCACTACTGGTACTTCCTCCTGCACAACTCCTGTTAAACAATTTACTTGAGTCCTCTTCGGCACATGCCGAGATACATACTTGATCCTTCTCCCTTCTGGGGTGGTAAGAAAAATTGACTTACTGGCACATTCAATATTCCCTTCATACTTTGACAACCAATCCATGCCTAATATCACATCCAATCCTGGAAATATGTAGTTACCAATCCTTAATGGTAACCGAGCACACCATAGACTAGCCATATATTCTGCTCTAGGCGAGGTTACTAACATGGGTGACCTAAGGGCTTGGGTTGGTAGTTTATACTTATCCACAAATCCCCTTGATATGTATGAATGCGATGCACCAGTATCGAAAAGAACAAGTGCAGTAAATGACTTAACCAAAAACTTACCGATTACTGCATCCGGCTGCTCTTCAACCTTCTCCACATTAACGTGGTTCACCTGTCCCCTGTTGAAATGGTTCAGCTTCTTCCCAGAGCTTCCATTGCCATTTCCATTCTGTGATTCAGGACATTCGTTGGCATAATGTCTGGTCTTCTGGCACTTAAAGCAAGTGACTTGGCTCAGGTCTTTCTTGGCTGGGGTCGATGGGTTGGTGCGGTTCTGGCTGTTGCTTCCTCCATTCCCATTACCAGTCTTGGGGCCATTGTGATGGTGCGAGCTACCTCCTCCATGGGTATGTTGGAAATGTCCTCCCGGTCTAGGGGTAAAACGTGGCTTCTGTTGAGCTCCAGAATTGTACTTTCCTTGTCCATACTTCCTCTTGCGATTCTCAATTTGCTGTTGCTTCCCTTCAATCATGAGAGCATGATCTATCAACTCCTGGTAGTTGTTGAAGGTTGCTACCATCAACTGCACGCTCAACTCATCATTCAGTCCTTCCAGAAACTTCTCCTGCTTTGCTGCATCCGTAGCAACGTCATCTGGGGCATAACGTGCTAATTTGCTAAAGTCCTCCACATACTGGCCAACTGTCCGTCCTCCTTGGCGCAAGTTGCAAAACTCTCGCTTCTTCATGGCCATAGCTCCTGCTGAAACATGGGCAGATCGAAAAGCCTGCTGAAACTAGTCCCACGTGACAGTGTCGACAGGGAAAGTGGATGTGAAATTCTCCCACCATGATGCTGCGGGTCCTTCAAGCTGATGTGCGACAAACTTCACCTTTTCCGCATCTGTGCATCCTGCGGTGGTCAACTCTCTAGCTGTCTTGTGGAGCCAATCATCTGCTACTATCGGCTCGGTGCTACTGGAAAACACCGGCGGATTCAGCCTAAGAAAATGGGCTAAGTGATCAACAGGTGGTGGTTGTGGTGGTGGATTGTTGTTGTTGTTCCCTTGGTTCTGATTCTGGACTAGTAACTGCATCAATGTGTTCTGCTGCTGGATCAACTGGGTGAGCTTCGGTGGGAAGGTATATCCGGGGTCACGTCTCGGAGGCATCTGAGGGTTTAGAAAAGATGAGATTTAAGAATAGAGGGGGTCTAAAGAGAAAACACTACCAATATGCACATGAGGCAAAAGCAAACAATTCACTTCATTCATTCAATCGAACAAGGGCATACAATCAATCTAACTATCGCAAAAGTGCTCGGACTATAATATTTACATGGTGGACTACTACTACTGATGAGGTGTTCTACTAGAAATATTCTTCGGTTGCAGACTCCATGATATCTGCTCCAGCTTCATCAACGTAGTCATCATCGCTATCATCCGGATCCGAGTCGGTGTCGTCGATGATGATGTAGTCTTCCGGGTGAATCTCCTTGGGTTCTTCGTCTTCTTCTACCAGTGTAGGGCCTCCCATAAATATTCCGATCTTCTTGATCAGATCATCATTCTTCTCCACTAATACTTCAATTTCTTCTTCATAATCTTCACGTGTAGCCTTGAGTTCTTCCTCCAGTTCCTTGATCCTTGTCTTTGCCTTCTTCAGGTCTATCATGTCGGCGCACATCTGTTCTCCTGACGTCGAATGTGCTGGTTTAACTCCTGGATAAAAGTTGCAACTGATCTATCCTTTCTGGTGCTGATCATCTCCCAGTGCTCATCTCGGCGCCCACAAATCTGGTAGATAGTATCCTTGAGATCATTGCGGTAGACTTCTCCAATGCGTCTCATGGCAATGTGAGCTGCCATGCTCTTTCCTAGACTCCAAGTTGGTGCATCAAAAGAAAACTCTATGGGCTCAGTGACTGGCATGAACGTCCTTCCTGGAACTTGAACTTGAATCATCCAGCGCTCTTCTTCAGGTAAAGTGGCGTTGTAGGTGCCGGTGAAGCTTGGTACTCCTATGTTCAGGTATCTAGTGACTTCCTTCAAATGACGTCCAAAAGGTGTATCTTCATCCGGTTGAGTGAACTTGTTCCTTGCATCCGCCATCCTAAAAGAATAGAAAAGATGAGGAGTCAGAAAGAGAAGAGAGTGAGTACTGATCTAGGTCTTTAGCTTAGTGGTCATGTCCTACAGTCAGCGTGTGCTCTGATACCATCTTGTAGCGACCAGACCTCAAATGGTCCAATCTCTATGCTCCGGTGTCATCCTTGGATCAGTAATGCTGACACCACACAGTACTTGAAGGATTTATAACAGAGTAGCAATCACACACTTATTACATTGAGTGTCTCAAAAGAGAACTTATTACAATAAATATGGCTTAAGGCCATCTAATAACGATAACAGCGGAAGGCTTGGAAAATAAGTGAGTCCATCAACTCCAACGGCATCACTGAGTATAGAACCACGACCTAAAACTCCTTAATCGTCGTCTGAAAAGTCTGCAACATTAACGTTGCAGCCCGAAACGGGTCAGCACATGGAATATGCTGGCAAGGTAACACATAGAGAATAATGGAATGAAACAGCTATTCTACATGCATATTTGGCTGGTGGAAGGCTCTATGGTTACAGTTTTGCGTAAAGCCAATTTTTCCCTACTGCAAAGGAATACATTTATTTAACTATCAAGGTGGTTGTTAAACATTGAGAATGGTTGACAGCATTCTCAATCCCAATTAAGCATCATCATTAAACAAACCCATCAAAATTAATTTTATAGTAACATGTTGAGATTCACATGATAATCCAGGTACTAGATACTCAAGATGTCCATAACCGGGGACACGGCTAACCATGATTAGTTTATACACTCTGCAGAGGTTTGCGCACTTTTCCCCACAAGTCTCGATCTCCTTCGTTGGATTTCTCGCACTACACGGTGTTTGAGAAACGGATGACCGAGACATAGTCTTTCAGAAGCGCTAGCACCTTACGATGGGTAGACCGTATCACCTACATCCCCTACATCTGCTAGTCTACCACTGTAAGAGTTCGCACGACTTAGTCAACTATGCTAGAGCCCATAATAGCTTGTGGCTACACATGGAAGTTTCTAGCATGAACAATCTCATGATCCCTTTGAGCCTGGGTGGCGGTCCAAAAAAAACAGGCAATCCTGGAATACCCAGGTACCTCAATCCACCCAGATGTGTCTTTAAGTTGCCACCTTAAATAAACCATTAGTTAACAATCTCACATCTGTCATGGATACACTCACCCAACCCACGTCTACTAGCATAGCATGGCATAATAAGCAAACATAGAAGTAACTCCCCAAAGGTTTGATAATAAATAGGTAATAGGTACTAGCTCAACTACTTCCCAAACCCACAATTTTAATTAGATCCTAATCATGCAATGTGTGAGGATTGATCTAATGCAATAAAACTAGGTAGTAGGAGGTATGATCAAAATGTTACTTGCCTTGCTGATGATCCGCGCAACCTAGCGATTCGAAGTAGCAAGCGGCGCACTCCGGGTACTCTATCGCAAACAAACAAGCATACAATAAGTACTCAACTAATGCACGAGTAAAACTCAAATAAGAGATCTAACCAGAAAGTTCAACTTAAGAACTCCGGTTGGCAAAAAGAATTAAATCAAACGAAGCAACGAAAGAGAAACGGCAAAAGAAACAGGCTTCGTTTACTATTCTGGATCTAAGGCAATTTTACAGTGGCAAAAACTTGTTTAAGTTGGTTAAATAGAAAGAGAGTTTCGAGACGAAACTCCAGGCGCTTGAATCGCCTGATTCCGATAAATGAGCGAAAAGTTAGACTAAAACGAAAATCGGATCAAAGATCGCGATCAGAAAAATCGCGGATTTAATCCGAGAAAAAGAAAAACGACGAACGTTCGTTAAAACGAACGAACGGGCGAATGCTCACTATTTAAATAAACCGGAAAACCCAATCTATTTAAAAAAACGAAACTAAAAAAACGAACAAAACCGTCGGAAAAACCGAACGGTTTTTCGAAAAAAAACCGGGGTGAAAAGAAAAAAACTACCTCCGGCGGTCTGGCGAACGGCGGCGAGGCGGCGGGGGGCGGCGGCGCGGGGCTAGGGCGGCTAGGGTTTGGGGGGGTCCGGCTGGGCCTCCCCGGCTTATAAAGCCGGACGGGCCTAGTGTCCGGGTCGGACACGGCCCGTAGGTCGGTTGCGTTTTTTTTTAAAAAGTTACGCTCAGAAAAAAACAAAAAGAAAACTAAATGGACACCAAAAATCCCGAAATAAATTTTCCCCGGCTTCTAAAATCAAGCCGCACAGGATGAACATTTATTTGGGGCCTAAATGCAATTTTGAAAAACGTGCATTTTTTCCTAAATTCAAATAAAATAGCAAATAAAACCAAATAAAATCTTAATTGATTTTTTTATTAAATCCTCAATATTTCTTTATTTTGGGAAAGTCATTTTATTCCCTCTCTCATATTTTTTATAATAAAAATGATTGAAGATAAAATAAATAAAATCATAAGATCCTATTTTCAAAATTTGAGACAACTCAAATGTGAAAATAACGAAATCCCCAACTCTCTCCGAGGGTCCTTGAGTTGCGTGAAATTTCTAGGATCAACCAAAATGCAATAAATATGATATGCAATGATGATCTAGTGTATAACATTCCAAATTGAAAATTTGGGATGTTACAATAACCCGCCTAACATGGAAGATACAGACGGCCCTAGTTGATACATGAGCTATTCGAGCATACAAAACAGGATATTTATTTGAAGGTTTAGAGTTTGGCACATAAAAATTTACTTGGAACGGCAGGTAGATACCGTATATAGGTAGGTATAGTGGACTCATGTGGAATAACTTTGGGGTTTGAGGAGTTGGATGCACAAGCAGTATTCCCACTTACTACAGGTGAAGGCTAGCAAAAGACTGGGAAGCGACCAGCTAGAGAGCGACAACAGTCATGAACATGCATTAAAATTAATCAACACCGAATGCAAGCATGAGTAGGATATAATCCACCATGAACATAAATATCATGAAGGCTATGTTGATTTTGTTTCAACTACATGTGTGAACATGTGCCAAGTCAAGTCACTTAAATCATTCAGAGGAGGATACCACCCTATCATACCACATCATAACCATTTTAATAGCATGTTGGCACGCAAGGTAAACCATTATAACTCATAGTTAATCAAGCATGGCATAAGAAACTATGATCTCTAGTTGTCATTGCAAACATGTTTATTCATAATAGGCTGACTCAGGAACGATGAACTAATCATATTTACAAAAACAAAAGAGGTCGAGTTCATACCAGCTTTTCCCATCTCAGTGAGTCCATCATATATCGTCATAATTGCCTTTCACTTGCCCGACCGAATAGTGTGAATAATAATAATAGTGCACGTGCATTGGACTAAGCTGGAATCTGCAAGCATTCAATAGACAGGAGAAGACAAGGCAATATGGGCTCTTTTGTCAGATAAACAATAATGCATATAAGAGCCACTTCAACAATTTAATTATGGTATTCTCCCATCGACCCCTAAAGAAAAGAAAAGAAAATAAATAAAACTATTTACACGGGAAAGCTCCCAACAAGCAAAAGAAGAATAGGAAATATTTTTGGGTTTTCTTTTTAATTACTACTACAAGCATGGAAGGTAAACTGATTAAAAGTTACAATTAATTTTTTTGGTTTTTCTTAAGGTTTATTAAACACACAAGAAGAAAGCATAAAAAGGAAAATAAACTAGCATGGATGATACAATGAAAAAGTATGAGCACCGACATCTAGCAATGAGTGTGTGAACATAAATGTAATGTCGGTGGGAAATACGTACTCCCCCAAGCTTAGGCTTTTGGCCTAAGTTGGTCTATGGCCACGGCTGCCCTGGCGGATATCCATAATAGTAGTTGGGGTCGTACTGAGATGAAGAAGAGGAAGACTCCGATTGCCACTGGCTGACAATCATCTCTGGATCCCACTGATAATTAGACTGTCGTGAAGGATCAATTTGTGGTTCCAGCTCTGGCTCCTCAGCTGGTGCAGGGTTCCGGTAGGCGTGAATAGCCTTCAACGGAACAAGGTACATGCCTGCAGATAAATCAAACAAAGAAGGAGCAGGCAGGGTAATAGTCTCAGGATGATGTTTATTAAAGAACAATTGATATTTAAGCTCTCCTTCCCTATTCTTAACAATAAAATCATGTGCCACCATACTTTTATAATCTAGATAAACATGAGGCAACACTTTTTCTTCCTTCTCAGCATGCCTAATAGGTATGTTAAAATGTGCAGCTAGGCGTGAAGCATAGATGCCTCCAAAGATGGGTCCCTTTGTACGGTTCAGACTTAACCGTTTAGCAACAATACCGCCCATACTAAAAGTGTTATCACTGTATAAACCTTGGAGCAAGATAATAATATCAGGGATACTAAGGTTTGCACAGTTTCCGCGACCAATTAAGCAACGACTAGCAAATAATGCAAAGTAACGTAAAACAGGAAAATGTATGCTAGTGATGCGTGCATCGGAAACCTTCCTTGTTTCTCCTACAGTGATAGTATCAATAAATCCCTCCACATCATCACGATGTGGTTCTTCTGTCTTGCCCTCAAAAGGGACTAAACAAATCCGACAAAAATCATAAAGTGACATCTCCTTATGCTCATCATATAAATGAAACACCACCGTAGGTGGTGAGTTCCTAGAATGAAAATGAAAGTTTTGCACAAAGGTATTTGTGAGTAAGAGATATTGATCGCATTGGTCGTGGAGGAAAGCGGTGAGGCCTGCATTATGAGCCAATTCATGAAAATCTTCATAAATCCCGGCTGCTCTCAAGAAATCCTCGGAAGGCCATTCACACGCTCGAACCTCCGCGGTGCGAGGCAGATTATACTTAGGCTTCGATGCCTTTTCCTTCGAGCTTTGGCTCGATGTGCCCCTCAAAAGTCTCCTTATAATTTTCTAAAAAATTCTGAAATTTTTAGTAACTTCAAAATAAAAGTAAACCAAACTCAATAATATTGATAGCAACTACTCCTACAAGTGCCTAGAGCCTATATCATGCATCAAAACTACTTGGAACGATATAAATTTGACATGCAAGCTCAAGAATAGGGTCACCTAAGCAACAAAAATTTGCAATGGATAAAGCACTAGAACAAAAACTAATTGGACCAATGGAGGAGTCACATACCAAGGAACAATCTCCCTAAGCAGTTTTGTGAGAGATGCTTTGAGCAAGGAGATCGAAAATGGCAGCAAAAAGAGCCTGGACTCGGGTTTGAGCTGGCTATTCGTGTTTGGGGGAGGAAGAAGGAGTGTATGGGTGAAAGGATAAGTGGAGGGGGGCCACCGTGGGCCCACGAGGCAGGGGGCGCCCTAGAGGGGTGGGAGCACCTCCACCCTCGTGGGCAGGTGGTTGACCCCCCTAGTGTGTTCTCAGTTCCATAAATCCTCAAATATTCTAGAAAAAATCATATTTAAATTTCAGGGCATTTGGAGAACTTTTATTTTCGAGGTATTTTTATATTGCACGGATAATCAGATAACAGACAGAAAAATATTTATTTTTATTTTATTTAATATAAATAACAGAAAGTAAAAGTGGGGTACAGAAGGTTGTGCCTTCTAGTTTCATCCATCTCATGATCATCAAAAGGAATCCACTAACAAGGTTGATCAAGTCTTGTTAAAGAACTCATTCCGAATAACATGGAACTGGAGTAATTTCGAATAACACTATGTTACCTCAACGGGGATATGCACATCCCCAATAATAAGAATATCATATTTATTCTTGACAGTAGGAAGAGGAAATTCAAAACCTCCAAATATAACCGATGGAATTTTTCCAATAGAGTTGATACTATGAACTTGAGGTTGTTTCCTCGGAAAGTGTACCGTATGCTCATTACCATTAACATGAAAAGTGACATTGCCTTTAGTGCAATCAATAACAGCCCCTGTAGTATTCAAAAAGGGTTTTCCAAGAATAATAGACATACTATCGTCCTCGGGAATATCAAGAATAACAAAGTCCGTTAAAATAGTAACGTTTGCAACTACAACAGGCACATCCTCACAAATACCGACAGGTATAGCAGTTGATTTATTAGCCATTTGCAAAGATATTTCAGTGGGTGTTAGCTTATTCAAATCAAGTCTACGATATAAAGAGAGAGGCATAACACTAACACCGGCTCCAAGATCACATAAAGCAGTTTTAACATAGTTTCTTTTAATGGAGCATGGTGTCGGTACACCGGGATCTCCAAGTTTCTTTGGTATTCCACCCTTAAAAGTATAATTAGCAAGCATGGTGGAAATTTCAGCTTCCGGTGTCTTTCTTTTATTTGTAATAATATCTTTCATGTACTTAGCATAAGGATTGGTTTTGAGCATATCAGTTAATCGCATACGCAAAAAGATAGGTCTAATCATTTCAGCAAAGCGCTCAAAATCCTCATCATCCTTTTTCTTGGATGGTTTGGGAGAAAACGGCACGGGTTTCTGAACCCAAGGCTCTCTTTCTTTACCATGTTTCCTAGCAACAAAGTCTTTCTTATCATAGTGTTGGTTCTTTGATTGTGGGTTATCAAGATCAACAGCAGGTTCAATTTCTATATCATTATCATTACTAGGGTGAGCATCATCATGAACATTATTATTAGCATTATCACTAGTTTCAGGTTCATTACCAGATTGAGTTTCAGCATCAGAAATAGAAATATCATTTGGGTTCTCAGGTGTTTCAACAATAGGATCACTAGAAGCATGCAAAGTCTTATCATTTTTCTTTTTCTTCTTTTTAGAAGAACTAGGTGCATCTATATTATTTCTCTGAGAATCTTGCTTAATTCTCTTAGGGTGGCCTTCAGGATACAAAGGTTCCTGAGTCATTCTACCAGTTCTAGTACCCACTCTAACAAGATTATCATTATCTTTACTATTCAATTCATTGAGCAAATCATTTTGAGCTTTAAGTACTTGTTCTACTTGAGTGGTAACCATAGAAGCATGTTTACTAATAAGTTTAAGTTCACCTTTAACATTAGCCATATAATCACCCAAGTGTTCAAGAATATTTGAATTGTATTTCAATTGTCTACCAAAATAAGCATTAAAATCTTCTTGCTTAGCCATAAATTTATCAAACTCATCTAAGCATGGGCTAGCAAATTTAGTAAATGGGATTTCAGCTTTATCATATCTATAGACAGAATTTACCTTTACTACCTGTGTTGGGTTATCAAGACCATGAGTTTCTTCAATAGGTAAAGGATTAAGATTATGTGTTTCTTCAACAGGCGGTAAATTAAGACCATGTATTTCTTCAATAGGAGGTAAATTCTTAACATCTTCAGCTTTAATACCTTTTTCTTTCATAGATTTCTTTGCCTCTTGCATATCTTCAGGACTGAGAAATAGAATACCCCTCTTCTTCGGAGTTGGTTTAGGAATAGGCTCGGGAATTGGCTCCGGAGGTGTCCAATTATTTTCATTTGTCAACATATTGTTCAATAGAATTTCAGCTTGATCCGGTGTTCTTTCCCTGAAAACAGAACCAGCACAACTATCCAGGTAATCTCTGGAGGCATCGGTTAGTCCATTATAAAAGATATCAAGTATTTCATTTTTGTTAAGAGGATGATCAGGCAAAGCATTAAGTAATTGGAGAAGCCTCCCCCAAGCTTGTGGGAGACTCTCTTCTTCAATTTGCACAAAATTATATATATCCCTTAAAGCAGCTTGTTTCTTATGAGCAGGGAAATATTTAGCAGAGAAGTAATAAATCATATCCTGGGGACTACGCACAAGTTGGCTTAGGCTTTTGGCCTAAGTTGGTCTATGGCCACGGCTGGCCTGGCGGATATCCATAATAGTAGTTGGGGTCGTACTGAGATGAAGAAGAGGAAGACTCCGATTGCCACTGGCTGACAATCATCTCTGGATCCCACTGATAATTAGACTGTCGTGAAGGATCAATTTGTGGTTCCAGCTCTGGCTCCTCAGCTGGTGCAGGGTTCCGGTAGGCGTGAATAGCCTTCAACGGAACAAGGTACATGCCTGCAGATAAATCAAACAAAGAAGGAGCAGGCAGGGTAATAGTCTCAGGATGATGTTTATTAAAGAACAATTGATATTTAAGCTCTCCTTCCCTATTCTTAACAATAAAATCATGTGCCACCATACTTTTATAATCTAGATAAACATGAGGCAACACTTTTTCTTCCTTCTCAGCATGCCTAATAGGTATGTTAAAATGTGCAGCTAGGCGTGAAGCATAGATGCCTCCAAAGATGGGTCCCTTTGTACGGTTCAGACTTAACCGTTTAGCAACAATACCGCCCATACTAAAAGTGTTATCACTGTATAAACCTTGGAGCAAGATAATAATATCAGGGATACTAAGGTTTGCACAGTTTCCACGACCAATTAAGCAACGACTAGCAAATAATGCAAAGTAACGTAAAACAGGAAAATGTATGCTAGTGATGCGTGCATCGGAAACCTTCCTTGTTTCTCCTACAGTGATAGTATCAATAAATCCCTCCACATCATCACGATGTGGTTCTTCTGTCTTGCCCTCAAAAGGGACTAAACAAATCCGACAAAAATCATAAAGTGACATCTCCTTATGCTCATCATATAAATGAAACACCACCGTAGGTGGTGAGTTCCTAGAATGAAAATGAAAGTTTTGCACAAAGGTATTTGTGAGTAAGAGATATTGATCGCATTGGTCGTGGAGGAAAGCGGTGAGGCCTGCATTATGAGCCAATTCATGAAAATCTTCATAAATCCCGGCTGCTCTCAAGAAATCCTCGGAAGGCCATTCACACGCTCGAACCTCCGCGGTGCGAGGCAGATTATACTTAGACTTCGATGCCTTTTCCTTCGAGCTTTGGCTCGATGTGCCCCTCAAAAGTCTCCTTATAATTTTCTAAAAAATTCTGAAATTTTTAGTAACTTCAAAATAAAAGTAAACCAAACTCAATAATATTGATAGCAACTACTCCTACAAGTGCCTAGAGCCTATATCATGCATCAAAACTACTTGGAACGATATAAATTTGACATGCAAGCTCAAGAATAGGGTCACCTAAGCAACAAAAATTTGCAATGGATAAAGCACTAGAACAAAAACTAATTGGACCAATGGAGGAGTCACATACCAAGGAACAATCTCCCTAAGCAGTTTTGTGAGAGATGCTTTGAGCAAGGAGATCGAAAATGGCAGCAAAAAGAGCCTGGACTCGGGTTTGAGCTGGCTATTCGTGTTTGGGGGAGGAAGAAGGAGTGTATGGGTGAAAGGATAAGTGGAGGGGGGCCACCGTGGGCCCACGAGGCAGGGGGCGCCCTAGAGGGGTGGGAGCACCTCCACCCTCGTGGGCAGGTGGTTGACCCCCCTAGTGTGTTCTCAGTTCCATAAATCCTCAAATATTCTAGAAAAAATCATATTTAAATTTCAGGGCATTTGGAGAACTTTTATTTTCGAGGTATTTTTATATTGCACGGATAATCAGATAACAGACAGAAAAATATTTATTTTTATTTTATTTAATATAAATAACAGAAAGTAAAAGTGGGGTACAGAAGGTTGTGCCTTCTAGTTTCATCCATCTCATGATCATCAAAAGGAATCCACTAACAAGGTTGATCAAGTCTTGTTAAAGAACTCATTCCGAATAACATGGAACTGGAGTAATTTCGAATAACACTATGTTACCTCAACGGGGATATGCACATCCCCAATAATAAGAATATCATATTTATTCTTGACAGTAGGAAGAGGAAATTCAAAACCTCCAAATATAACCGATGGAATTTTTCCAATAGAGTTGATACTATGAACTTGAGGTTGTTTCCTCGGAAAGTGTACCGTATGCTCATTACCATTAACATGAAAAGTGACATTGCCTTTAGTGCAATCAATAACAGCCCCTGTAGTATTCAAAAAGGGTTTTCCAAGAATAATAGACATACTATCGTCCTCGGGAATATCAAGAATAACAAAGTCCGTTAAAATAGTAACGTTTGCAACTACAACAGGCACATCCTCACAAATACCGACAGGTATAGCAGTTGATTTATTAGCCATTTGCAAAGATATTTCAGTGGGTGTTAGCTTATTCAAATCAAGTCTACGATATAAAGAGAGAGGCATAACACTAACACCGGCTCCAAGATCACATAAAGCAGTTTTAACATAGTTTCTTTTAATGGAGCATGGTGTCGGTACACCGGGATCTCCAAGTTTCTTTGGTATTCCACCCTTAAAAGTATAATTAGCAAGCATGGTGGAAATTTCAGCTTCCGGTGTCTTTCTTTTATTTGTAATAATATCTTTCATGTACTTAGCATAAGGATTGGTTTTGAGCATATCAGTTAATCGCATACGCAAAAAGATAGGTCTAATCATTTCAGCAAAGCGCTCAAAATCCTCATCATCCTTTTTCTTGGATGGTTTGGGAGAAAACGGCACGGGTTTCTGAACCCAAGGCTCTCTTTCTTTACCATGTTTCCTAGCAACAAAGTCTTTCTTATCATAGTGTTGGTTCTTTGATTGTGGGTTATCAAGATCAACAGCAGGTTCAATTTCTATATCATTATCATTACTAGGGTGAGCATCATCATGAACATTATTATTAGCATTATCACTAGTTTCAGGTTCATTACCAGATTGAGTTTCAGCATCAGAAATAGAAATATCATTTGGGTTCTCAGGTGTTTCAACAATAGGATCACTAGAAGCATGCAAAGTCTTATCATTTTTCTTTTTCTTCTTTTTAGAAGAACTAGGTGCATCTATATTATTTCTCTGAGAATCTTGCTTAATTCTCTTAGGGTGGCCTTCAGGATACAAAGGTTCCTGAGTCATTCTACCAGTTCTAGTACCCACTCTAACAAGATTATCATTATCTTTACTATTCAATTCATTGAGCAAATCATTTTGAGCTTTAAGTACTTGTTCTACTTGAGTGGTAACCATAGAAGCATGTTTACTAATAAGTTTAAGTTCACCTTTAACATTAGCCATATAATCACCCAAGTGTTCAAGAATATTTGAATTGTATTTCAATTGTCTACCAAAATAAGCATTAAAATCTTCTTGCTTAGCCATAAATTTATCAAACTCATCTAAGCATGGGCTAGCAAA
Organism: Triticum urartu; assembly: GCF_056163025.1. Classification (NCBI taxonomy): domain Eukaryota; kingdom Viridiplantae; phylum Streptophyta; class Magnoliopsida; order Poales; family Poaceae; genus Triticum; species Triticum urartu. The sequence continues at coordinate 104,051,021 of NC_141875.1, read as the reverse complement.
TTTAGTAAATGGGATTTCAGCTTTATCATATCTATAGACAGAATTTACCTTTACTACCTGTGTTGGGTTATCAAGACCATGAGTTTCTTCAATAGGTAAAGGATTAAGATTATGTGTTTCTTCAACAGGCGGTAAATTAAGACCATGTATTTCTTCAATAGGAGGTAAATTCTTAACATCTTCAGCTTTAATACCTTTTTCTTTCATAGATTTCTTTGCCTCTTGCATATCTTCAGGACTGAGAAATAGAATACCCCTCTTCTTCGGAGTTGGTTTAGGAATAGGCTCGGGAATTGGCTCCGGAGGTGTCCAATTATTTTCATTTGTCAACATATTGTTCAATAGAATTTCAGCTTGATCCGGTGTTCTTTCCCTGAAAACAGAACCAGCACAACTATCCAGGTAATCTCTGGAGGCATCGGTTAGTCCATTATAAAAGATATCAAGTATTTCATTTTTGTTAAGAGGATGATCAGGCAAAGCATTAAGTAATTGGAGAAGCCTCCCCCAAGCTTGTGGGAGACTCTCTTCTTCAATTTGCACAAAATTATATATATCCCTTAAAGCAGCTTGTTTCTTATGAGCAGGGAAATATTTAGCAGAGAAGTAATAAATCATATCCTGGGGACTACGCACACAGCCAGGATCAAGAGAATTAAACCATATCTTAGCATCACCCTTTAATGAGAACAGAAATATTTTAAGGATGTAAAAGTAACGAGTTCTCTCATCTTTAGTGAACATGGTGGCTATATCATTCAATTTAGTAAGATGTGCCACAACAGTTTCAGATTCATAACCATGAAAAGGATCAGATTCAACCAAAGTAATTATATTAGGATCAACTGAGAATTCATAATCCTTATCAGCAACAAAGATAGGTGAAGTAGCAAAAGCAGGGTCTGGTTTCATTCTAGCATTTAAAGATTGCTCGCTTCATTTAGCTAATATTCTTTTGAGTTCAGTTCTATTTTGGCACGCTAAAATAGCTAAAGAAGCTTCTTGATCAAAGACATAACCCTTAGGAATAACAAGTGATTCTTCATCATCACTTTCATCAGTATCATCAGATTCAATATTTTCAATCTCTCTAGCCCTAGCAAGTTGTTCATCAAGAAAATCACTAAGTGGCATAGTAGAGTCAGGCATAGAGGTAGTTTCATCATAAGTATCATGCATAGCAGAAGTGGCATCATCAATAACATGCGACATATCAGAACGAATAGCAGAAGTAGGTGTAGGTGTCGCAAACTTACTCATAACAGAAGGTGAATCAAGTGCGGAGCTAGATGGCAGTTCCTTACCTCCCCTCGTAGTTGAGGGATAGATCTTGGTTTTTGGATCTCTCAAGTTCTTCATAATTATAAGAAGATATATATCCCAAGTGGCTCAAAGAATAGAGCTATGCTCCCCGGCAACAGCGCCAGAAAATAGTCATGATAACCCACAAGTATAGGGGATCGCAATAGTTTTCGAGGGTAAAGTATTCAACCCAAATTTATTGATTCGACACAAGGGGAGCCAAAGAATACTCTCAAGTATTAGCAGCTGAGTTGTCAATTCAACCACACCTAGAAACTTAATATCTGCAGCAAAGTGTTTAGTAGCAAAGTAATATGATAGTAGTGGTAACGGTAACAAAGGGTAACAGTAGTAAAAGCAATGTTTTTGGTATTTTGTAGTGATGATAGCAATAGCAACGGGAAAGTAAATAAGCGAAGAACAATATATGGAAAGCTCGTAGGCAATGGATCGGTGATGCAGAATTATGCCGGATGCGGTTCATCATGTAACAGTCATAACCTAGGGTGACACAGAACTAGCTCCAGTTCATTGATGTAATGTAGGCATGTATTCCGAATATAGTCATACGTGCTTATGGAAAAGAACTTGCATAACATCTTTTGTCCTACCCTCCTGTGGCAGCGGGGTCCTTACGGAAACTAAGGGATATTAAGGCCTCCTTCTAATAGAGTACCGGAACAAAGCATTAACACATAGTGAATACATGGACTCCTCAAACTACGGTCATCACCGGTAAGTATCCCGATTATTGTCACTTCGGGGTTAACGGATCACAACACATAATAGGTGACTATAGACTTGCAAGATAGGATCAAGAACACTCATATATTGATGAAAACATAATAGGTTCAGATTTGAAAACATGGCACTCGGGCCCTAGTGACAAGCATTAAAGTCATAGCAACATCAATCTCAGAACATAGTGGAGACTAGGGATCAAACCCTAACAAAACTAACTCGATTACATGATAGATCTCATCCAACCCATCACCGTCCAGCAAGCCTATGATGGAATTACTCACGCACGGCGGTGAGCATCATGAAATTGGTGATGGAGGATGGTTGATGATGACGATGGCGACGAATTCCCCTCACCGGAGCCCCGAACGGACTCCAGATCAGCCCTCCCGAGAGGTTTTAGGGCTTGGCGGCGGCTCCGTATCGTAAAATGTGATGATTTCTTCTCTCTGATTTTTTTCTCATCGAAACTCAATATATGGAGGTGGAGTTGGAGTCGGAGACGCAACAGGGGGCCCACGAGGTAGGGGGCGCGCCTTAGGGGGCAGGCGCGCCCCCACCCTCGTGGCAAGGTGGTGGGCCCCCTGGCCTTCATCTTTTGCAGGTATTTTTCTTATTTTCTGAAAAGTGGCTCCGTGAAGTTTCAAGTCATTCCGAGAACGTTTGTTTCTGCAATAAATAACACCATGGTAATTCTGCTGAAAACAGCGTCAATCCGGGTTAGTTCCATTCAAATCATGCAAGTTAGAGTCCAAAACAAGGGCAAAAGTGTTTGGAAAAGTAGATACTTTGGAGACGTATCAGGGACATATGTGGATATGAGAAAGTAGTTGAGGGTTTTTGGAGCATATCACTAAGCATTTTGAGCAAGTAACTCATTAAGCAACACCTCACCCCCTTTTAATAGTATTGGCTTTTCCTATGGACTCAATGTGATCTTGGATCACTAAAAGTAAAATGTAGAGTCTTGTGCTTTGAGCTTGAGCCAATCTTTTGTCCTTAGCATTTTGAGGGGTCCACTTTCTAATCCATGCCATGCCAATCATTGAGCTTTCCTGAAATATTTCTATTGAAATAGCATTAGCTCAATGAGCTATATGTTGTTAGGAATTACCAAAACCACTCAGGGATAGTTGCACTTTCAATCTCCCCATTTTTGGTAATTGATGACAACATATAGATCAAAGCTTCGACAAATGATCATAAGATTGAAAAACATCATCGCTTTGAGAAATATGTGATAAGCAAGAGCTCCCCCTAAATTTTTGCATTATTTAAGATTTGCTTTTGAATGCAAATTCACAATCGATTAGGATCATGGGTTACTCTTCCATGTCACATACATCTTGGTGGAGCACTCAAAATGATAGAAATTAAAAGCATGCTCTCATCACCAAGCAAGTGAATGATCATATATGAGATATAAAAGATAGTATCATCCAACCAAGCATTAAGGTAGCAAATGATCAACCACATGATCAAATAGGTATCTCACACAATGACATAAAGTTCAACCAAAAGCAAGAGAGATAAAAAACAAGACTCTCTTGAAGCCTATGATCTATACATATTTCTCCCCCTTTGGCAACAAGTTACCAAAAAGTTTGAAAATGCATAGTGCTATGCGTCTCTCGGGATCGGTCTTTGGGAGGTGGTGTAGAGAGAACTCCAAGGACGAAGGCATCTGTTGATGTAGTTGGAGCTGGTGGAGTGGGTGCTGGAGGTGGCATTGGAGCTGTAGCTGCTGGTGCTGACAATGTAGCTCTAGCATCTGAAATTGACACTGCAACAGACCTCGGACCTCGTGGCACACGCTGAAAGGCATCATTAGTTGCATTCCCTCTCCTCTCTTCTGCTTCGTCCTAAAGCTGCTCAACTGCAGTCTGAATCTCAGTTACCTTCAGGTCAAGATCATAAAATTTTGTCTCAACAATCCTCTCCAGGCTCTCCTGATTTTTAGTCAGGGTGGCCAAGCCCTTCTCAATCCTCAGTGTAGCTTGAATCAGATAGCCCAATTGATCTTGTTTTGACTTGAGGAACACCTGAGATGCTTCTTCTGCACTTGGCATCCTTGCAGCTTTCTATGCCTTAGCTTTGGCTCTCTTCTCTTGTGCTTGAGCTGATGATGGTTCCTCCTCATTCATCACTACTGTGTTGTCTTCAAATTCAGGATATAAATGTTGGGTAACGTAGTAATTTCAAAAAAATTCCTACGGACACGCAAGATCATGGTGATGCATAGCGTGGTTGATGTAGATCGACAACGCAAGATCAAGGAGAGGGGAGAGTGTGATCTACGTACCCTTGTAGATCGACAACGGAAACTTTAGCACAACGTGGTTGATGTAGTCATACGTCTTCACGGCCCGACCGATCAAGCACCGAAACTACGGCACCTCCGAGTTCTAGCACACGTTCAGCTCGATGACGATCCCCGGACTCCGATCCAGCAAAGTGTCGGGGAAGAGTTCCGTCAGCACGATGGCGTGGTGACGATCTTGATGTACTACTGTCGTAGGGCTTCGCCTAAGCACCGCTACAATATTATCGAGGACTATGGTGGAAGGGGGCACCGCACACGGCTAAGAATATGATCACGTGGATCAACTTGTCTCTAGGAGTGCTCCCTGCCTCCGTATATAAAGGTTCAAAGGGGGGGTGCAGCCGGCCAGGAGAGGGCGCGCCAGGAGGAGTCCTACTCCCTCTGGGAGTAGGATTCACGCCCTTTCCTAGTTGGAATAGGATTCGGGAGGGGGGAAAGAGGAGAGAGAGAAGGAAGGGGGGCGCCGGCCCCCTCTCCTTGTCCTATTCGGACTAGGGGGGGAGGGGCGCGCAGGCCAGCCTTGGCCACCTCTCCTCTCTTCCTCTAAAGCCCACTAAGGCCCATATACCTCCTGGGGGGTTCCGGTAACCTCCCGGTACTCCGGTAAAATCCCGATTTCACCCGGAACACTTCCGATATCCAAATATAGGCTTCCAATATATCAATCTTTATGTCTCGACCATTTCGAGACTCCTCGTCACGTCCGTGATCACATCCGGGACTCCGAACAAACTTCGGTACATCAAAATGCATAAACTCATAATATAACTGTCATCGAAACCTTAAGCGTGCGGACCCTACGGGTTCGAGAACAATGTAGACAAGACCGAGACACGTCTCCGTTCAATAACCAATAGCGGAACCTGGATGCTCATATTGGCTCCTACATATTCTACGAAGATCTTTTATCGGTTAGACCGCATAACAACATACGTTGTTCCCTTTGTCATCGGTATGTTACTTGCCCGAGATTCGATCGTCGGTATCTCAATACCTAGTTCAATCTCGTTACTGGCAAGTCTCTTTACTCGTTTCATAATACATCATCTCGCAACTAACTCATTAGTTGTAATGCTTGCAAGGCTTATGTGATGTGCATTACCGAGAGGGCCCAGAGATACCTCTCCGACAATCGGAGTGACAAATCCTAATCTCGAAATATGCCAACCCAACATTCACCTTTGGAGACACCTGTAGAGCTCCTTTATAATCACCCAGTTACGTTGTGACGTTTGGTAGCACACAAAGTGTTCCTCCGGTAAACGGGAATTGCATAATCTCATAGTCATAGGAACATGTATAAGTCATGAAGAAAGCAATAGCAACAAACTAAACGATCACGTGCTAAGCTAACGGAATGGGTCAAGTCAATCACATCATTCTCCTAATGATGTGATCCCGTTAATCAAATGACAACTCATGTCTATGGTCAGGAAACATAACCATCTTTGATTAACGAGCTAGTCAAGTAGAGGCATACTAGTGACACTCTGTTTGTCTATGTATTCACACATGTATTATGTTTCCGGTTAATACAATTCTAGCATGAATAATAAACATTTATCATGATATATAAGGAAATAAATAATAACTTTATTATTGCCTCTAGGGCATATTTCCTTCAATAAAGGTAGATGCTCCTTGTCCAGCAAATATGTTCCTGTGCCCATCTTAGAATTGATGAGCTCATACATATGTGGAGCATACCCACAACTTCTCTTTTGGTCAGCAGCAGTCCTCTTGATTGTCTCTACAATCAGACTCATGACCTTGAACTTCTGAGGGACATCAAAGATTTGCAGCATGTTGATGGAATGTCCTCGGATCATCTTGTGGCCTGACTTGGGTAGCAATGTGTGCCTTAGGATCCAGTTGATGGTAGGCAGACTAGACAACAAGAAATGTACAGATCCAAGCTTGTGAGTCTCCAAAGCTTTATCATGGATCTCTTTGTACATGTTTTCCATGGAGTTGTGGTCTTTCTTCTTCTTGGCATACACATCCAAGTCATCCTCATGTTCTTCTGGGACATTGATCAGCTTGGCCCACTCCTCAACGGTGGATTGGTACCTAGTACCTTCTGACATCCAAATTATCCTCCCATCTGGATAGAAATGAGCAGTGGAGTAAAACTGCATGATTAGCTCACCATTCCATTTTGTGAGCTTCTGTCCAACAAACTCATCTACTCCACATGCTTTGAAGCTGTCATATACTCCTAGGAAGTGATCTTCATTCTCCTTGATGTACTCCCAATCAACCCATCTCATGTCACAAACAATGGGCTTCTTGTCAAGCAAAATTGTCTCATAGAAGTCTTGCTATTCTTTTGTGTGGAACCTATAGTCAACTGCAGTCCTCCTCCTAACAGCATAGGGATCAGACTCTCTCCACAATCTCAGTCCTGCATCTTTCCTGATGTGCATGTCCTCAGCGACTGGATGAGCATCATTGTGGTCTGGGATTTTGGGTTTCAATTTCCTCAAAACAAGTGAATCATCTTCCTCTTCTTCAGCTTGAGGCATTGGGGCCTTGTTCTTTTCCTTGGCAGGTATACTTACGGTGTTTCTCTTGGGTGCAGAAGGCTTCTGAGTAGCAGCCTTGGGAGCATATTTGGGCTTTGAAACAGTAGCCCCTTATTTGATAGCATCTCCCATGAGCTTCTGAGACTTGGGAGTTGGAGCAGCATCCTCTTCCTCTTCATCTTCTTCTGGATCTCTCATAATGGAGGATCTACCGAGCACTCTGGCAGTGGTCTTCTTGACCCTTTCCTTCCTCTTCTTTCCTTCTCCAATAGCCTCTCTAGTTGGCTTGGAGGTTTCAGCAGTTGAGGCTCTAACCTTTAAGGTTGGCACCCTCTTAGCAGGGGCCTTCTTGTGCAAGCCAGGCTTAGTTATTGCAGCTGTGCCATATTCCTTCTTCAGCACCTTCTTCTTGGAGCTGACTTCCTCCTCAACAGCCACATAGTCCTCATCTTCAGAATATGAGGTTTTCTTCTTCCTTGACCTGGTGGATGCTTTGGGCAAGTTGCTGGGAGTGCTCCTGCTGCCATCATCAGAACTGCTTGAGGGACTAGTGCCCTCACTCAATTGCACTGTTCTTCAGACCTGTTCTGACTGTCACTTTGATCAAACATCTCTGCAAACTTACTGACAGCAGACCCTGTGAATAGATATAGATGAGGTAGAGTGGATGAGCATCACAAATTGTAGACTTTTTGCAAAACATATGACTTAAAAACTTAGTTTTAGTTCTCCACAAAAAGCATTTCGGAGCTACCGATTTGTAAACTCGGTGATACCAAAGCAGCTTTTCGAACCTAAACTAGTGAACTCGGTCAGACCGAGTCACAGTTCAGTGGCACCAAGACTGCAAGGGTTTCACTGAGAATCGAACTCGGTCACACCGATTTGCAGTTTTCGATCAGACCAAAAGTGCAAGTGCAATGGCCTAAGCCAAATCGGTGAGACCGATTTCTACAATTTGGTCGGTCTAAGATGAGTTCGGCGGAGACCTAACCATAAATCTTCAAATCAAATCTAACCTAAAGGATGTTTACAATGGATAGAGTGTTTGCATATGTAGTGATGATCATGGCAGAGCAATGTGCTACGAATCAGAGTTAAAAGAATAGCACACAGGATCGAACTCGTACCCTAGTTCGGCGGAGTTCGCTACAGCGGCAACGGAGGGGCAGAATTCCGTTGACGATGATGGAAACCGGCATCGGGAGGTCGCTGGCGGCGAGAAGACGATCCGGAGACCCGAGGCGGTAGAGCAGGATACGCGCGGGCTGAGAGGTTTCGTAGAAATTTCCAAATCTCACACGTGGGTTTATATATCCCGACCCTGTCGGTGTGACCAAGTGGAACAACTCGGTGGCACCGAGATGCAGAATCTCAAGCGGTTATTGCAAGTCCGTGTGACCGAAAAGTTCAAATCAGTTGCACCGAGATTGAAAACCTAGATCAGCTTAGTGATCTTGGTGTGACCGAAATGGATGACTCGGTCATACCGAAATACACAAAGAGGTTTTGGAAGCTTAAGTCTATGACAAATCGGGGACTCCAAGTGCTCCCCACACAGAGTGGTTCGAATCTGACTTGATTAAACTTTGTGATGCAGCATGAATAGAGTTTGAGACGAGAAAAGCATAGATAGCTAGAGGGAGTTCTTAGGCATTCTTGTCCATCCATTTGGCAAAAGAGAAAAAGCCAAACAATCAAAGCAACAAATGGATGTCCTCGAATGAGTAAAATATGCATCCAACATGCTCACACAATTGACAAATGAAATATGTGACAAAGCATGCACAATCACTCTAGAATCTATCAAGCAATTTAGCGATGACTAGGTCATCTATATATGAGTATATTGACTTAGGAGTCAAATGAGAACATTTGATCATAGGTCATACTCATTTTTTAAGCACAAGTGGGGCTGCCACTTTTACATAAAGCATTGTTGTGCTCACATCATTAGAGTTGCTTTAGCTCAATTGATTAGAGTAAAGCTCCCCCTAGATGTAATATCCCCCCTAAGAGGGATTAACTAACCTTGGGTTTTGTCGACGATGACTTCATGTAGGTGTTGAAGATGTAGATGCTCAATGTTGATGTAGGTCATTCAGAGCAATCCTTTGGAGTGAGTTGCACTTTCAATACCTACACGGGTTAGTTCCACAAGGAACAAACAAGGATATCCATAGACATAGAGTGATATTCACATGAGATGGTGTCCATGAATGCATTAGGTTACCTTGTCCCTTGTCTTACCAACAAGAGGGTTTGTGACTCCTTGAACTAGTGCAAGATATGTAAGTTGTTTGCACTTGTCCTTGCCAAAATGATAAGAGTGAAGTATGTTGGCGGAGTCACCCTCAAGAACTCTCTAGTTCTTCTTCTTTGGGATCCACACCATCTTGATGGGAATCCTTGGAGTTGTAGTCGTACTTGATGAAGTGGAACTTGATGTAGTCTTGGGAACCCACTTGACCAAGGCCTTAGGTGCTTCTTCAAATGCATCAATCTCCTCTTGAAGCTTGTCCTTGCCTTTTAGCTTGTGGTCTTGTGGTGGAAGGTCATCTTGAGCTTGTGTTCCTTGGAAAGAAGTAGGATCATACTTCGCTTGTTGAGGAACAAACTTCGTCTTGGGGTATTGATCTTCTTCCCACTCAACTCCATTGGCATTGAACTTTCGTTCAAAACCAACACCTTGATTCTTCCGGTGTCTTCCTTGCTTGCATACAATTTCCTCAAATTGCTTGCTTCCGGCAAGACTCTTGTAAACACCTTTCTCTATAATTCCCTTCAATAAGCTATTTTCTTGATCAAGTGTAACTTGGCTAAGAGAATCATTAGTGGAATCAAGAGAACTACTAGAAGCAACAACATTGGATTTAGCATGATTGTTGTTACTACTAGAGGAAGAATGTTTCTTGTTCTTGTTGCTAGATTTAACTTGTGGCATGTAAGTAGACCAGAGTAAACGCTTGGCAATGTAAGAAGAACTTTTCTTGCGAAGATCATCATTGATTGCTTTTAAGAACTCATGCTCTTGCTCAAGGTTGAGCTTTTCAAAGCGTAGCTTCTCATGAGTCTTTAAAAGTTCTCGATGATCTTCCAAGGTAGTTTCATGAGCTAACTTAAGAGTGTTTAGTTCTTTAGTTAGACGCCCAGTCTCCTTCTTATCATCATCATTCGTTTTATCTTGATTATCATGATTAATAGCAAATTCATCATAGTTTTCATAACTAGAGTTGTCAACAAGTAAATCATCATCTCTTAGCAAATCATCTTCATCACTATTAAAATCAACATACTCGAGGTGTGTTACCTTTGGACCTTTAGCCATGAAGCATCTTCCAATTCCTTCATTTGGTGAGTCAAATATATCATAGGAGTTGGTTGACACAAGTGCTAGACCGGCAACACCTTCATCTTGAGTATATTCGGAATCGGAGTGATAACTCCTTTCGGAGTGATTGTCGGAGTTGGAGCCGGATACCCATTCACCAGCATGAGCTTGATGTCTTCGTTTTGTGTAGCTCTTTGATGACTTGCCCTTCCTTTCCGAATCCTTGCTTCTCCGTGATGTTCTTCGTTCATAACGATCATCTCTACTCCTTCTCTCTCTTGGTGGTGATTCTTCTCTTCTACTTCTTCTTTTGGGAGAATATTCTCTTCTTTTGTAGGGAGCCGTACACTCATTGGAATAGTGTCCGGGTCTTCCACAATTGTAGCAATTGCGCTCACGACTAGAAGATCTTTTGTCATTGTAGGACCTTGACTTGGAACTTCTTTCCTTGCTTCTACTATTGTAAAACTTGTTGAAGTTCTTCACCATTAGGCTCAGTTCTTCGTTGAAGGTTTGTTTCTCACTTGATGATGTGGGAGCATCACATGAGGCTTTGTAAGCACCACTTGACTAGTTGTGAAGCTCTTCCTTATCCTTGAGTGACATCTCATGAGCAACGATTCTTCCAATGACTTCCATTGGCTTGAGATATTTGTAATTGGGCATAATTTGGATCAATGTGCACACAGTATCATATTTTCCATCCAAGTCTCTTAGGATCTTCTTGATGATGAATCGATCAGTCATCTCTTCACTTCCTAAGCTGGCAATCTCATTTGTGATAAGAGCAAGCCTAGAGTACATTTCAGCGACACCTTCACCATCCTTAATTTTGAACTTGTCAAGTTAACTTTGAAGCACATCCAATTTGGATTCCTAAACAGATTCGGTACCTTCGTGCATATCAATCAAAGTATCCCAAATTTCCTTTGCATTCTCAAGACGACTGATTTTGTTGAATTCTTCGGGGCACAATCTGTAGAAGAGAATATCACAAGCTTGAGCATTGTACTGCAGCATCTTCAACTCTTTTGCGGTAGCTTCATGGTTCGGTTCTCTTTCATCAAAGAATTCACCTTGCAAGCCAATACACACAACAGCCCAAACGGCGGGGTTATGTCCAAGAATATGCATTTTCATCTTATGCTTCCAACTAGCAAAATTAGTACCATCAAAGTAAGGACCTCTACGGTGGTAATTTCCCTCACTAGACGCCATACTCTCCTAGGTTGTGAAACCAAGGCTATGATCACCAAAAGCTATGGAAATCAAAGCAAATGAAGACCAAAGCTCTAATACCACTTGTAGGATCGAAAGTATGTCTAGAGGGGGGTGATTAGACTACTTGACCAAATAAAAATCTAGCCTTTTCCCAATTTTAAGTCTTGGCAGATTTTAGCAACTTAGCACAATTCAAGTAATCAACCTACACATGCAATTCTAAGAGTATAGCAGTTGAATGTAAAAAAATTGCATATGAAGGTAAAGGGAGGAGTTTGGAGGGAGCAAACGCAATGTAGACGCGAAGATTTTTTTATCCATGGTTCCGATAGGTGGTGCTATCCTACATCCACATTGATGGAGACTTCAACCCATGAAGGGTAACAGTTGCGTGAGTCCACGGAGGGCTCCACCCACGAAGGGTCCACAAAGAAGCAACCTTGTCTATCCCACCATGGCCATCGTCCACGAAGGACTTGCCTTAGTAGGGTAGATCTTCACGAAGTAGGCGATCTCCTTGCCCGTACAAACTCCTTGGTTCAACTCCACAATCTTGACGGAGGCTCCCAAGTGACACCTAACCAATCTAGGAGACACCACTCTCTAAAAGGTAATAGATGGTGTGTTGATGATGAAGTCCTTGCTCTTGTGCTTCAAATGATAGTCTCCCAACACTCAACTCTCTCTCATAGGATTGGATTTGGTAGAAAGATGATTTGAGTGGAAAGCTACTTGGGGAAGGCTAGAGATCAAGATTTATGTGATTGGAATGGAATATCTTGATCTCAACACAAGTGTAGGTGGTTCTCTCTCAGAAAATGTATGTTGGAACTGTAGGCATGTTCTGATGGCTCTCTCCATGAATGAAGAGTGGGTGGAGGGGTGTCGGTGTCAAAACCGGCGGATCTCGGGTAGGGGGTCCCGAACTGTGCGTCTAGGCCGGATGGTAACAGGAGGCAAGGGACACGAAGTTTTACCCAGGTTCGGGCCCTCTCGATGGAGGTAAAACCCTACGTCATGCTTGATTAATATTGATGATATGGGTAGTACAAGAGTAGATCTACCACGAGATCGAAGAGGCTAAACCCTAGAAGCTAGCCTATGGTATGATTGTTGATGTGTACATTGTCCTACGGACTAAAACCCTCCGGTTTATATAGACACCGGAGAGGGTTAGGGTTACACAAAGTCGGTTACAATGGTAGGAGATCTTCATATCCATATCGCCAAGCTTGCCTTCCACGCCAAGGAAAGTCCCTTCCGGACACGGGACGGAGTCTTCAATCTTGTATCTTCATAAGCCAACAGTTCGGCCAAAGGATATAGTCCGGCTGTCCGGACACCCCCTAATCCAGGACTCCCTCAGTAGCCCCCGAACCAGGCTTCAATGACGATGAGTCCGGCGCGCAAATTGTCTTCGGCATTGCATGGCGGGTTCTCCTCCAAATTTCGTGTACCTGTTGAATTAAGTCCGGTTTCTTGTAGATGTTTGCGCTCCTTGGCTTCTACGCCCAATAATGGCCGCTTCCCACGTGTCAAACGAATATGAAAAGTCTGAGTGTTTTTACATTCACACCCCTAGCCGCATAAATGAGCTGCCCTATTTAAGGGGACGAGGATTTAGATCCAATCCACACCTTCTCCCCTCCGCGAGTGTTCATCAGAGCGCATCCGACAAAGGTCCATTCCACCATGGCCAGCCGTCGCAACTCCTCCCCTCGCCCTTCCAGCCCTAAGCCTGGATATTGGGAGAGATGTTCCATCCCGCATAGCGAGCTAGTGACGCTCCAGACCAAGGGATTTCTCCCCCCGGCCTATATGGTCCCGGTTCGAGCCGGTCTTGCCGTCTACAACGGCGGAGAGCAAGCAGAGAATGCCCCTAATCCCTCCAAAGGAGAGCGGGTGTGCCTCGTCCCTTACTTAATAAGGGGGCTCGGATTTCCAATCCACCCATTTCTCCGGGGGCTGCTGGAGTTCTACGGCCTCCAGCTACATAATCTCACGCCTGCCTTAGTATTGCATATCGCGGGCTTTGTAGCCCTCTGCGAGCTGTTCTTGGGTGTTGAAGCTCATTTCGGACTGTGGAAGGAGCCATTTTGCCTCGTGCCCCGTTCCAAGAAGGGGTCAATGTATCAAGTGGGCGGAGCTGAAGTGTGGCGCATCGCCGGGACCGGATATCTGTCCGGAACCCCAAAGAAGGCGTCCGAAGACTGGCCCTCGGAATGGTTTTATATAGAAGACGTCCCGCTGCCGGATCCTGTCCGGATCGGCCTCCTTGAATTCAACAGTGCTCCCTTAAAGAAGCGCCTAAGCTGGCGCCCACGGAGCCCTCAGAGGGGAGGTGACAGGGACATCATTTACCTGATGGGCCGAATAAGATTGTTAGCCCATTCCGGACTAACCATGATCGGGGTTATGGCCGAATGCATTATGCGGGGGGTGCAGCCGCTTCAGTATAGAAGCCACCCCATGTGGGACTTCAACGGGGAGGACGACGCCACCCGCTACGGCCATAAGGGGCCGGATTCAGCTGCCGCTCTACTAAAGATCTTGTCCACTTTGTATAAGGGAGAAGAGGAGGAATTTCTCCGCGTCAACCCTCAGGGGGGATTCTCCATGCACAATCCCCCAAGCTGGGTAAGCGGCCATATTTACTTGTCCATCCATTTTGTATTCCCATTGTTAAATATTCAGTCTGACGACTTCAACACAGGAACTGCGCCGGGCTGTTAAGGAAATAAGCAGCCCTCCTCCACAACCCGAGGACCCAGGACGGTCCCTCGACCCGGCCTCTCAAGAGGATCCGGACATATCTGTGGAGCTGATTGATGGAGTGTTCCATCAATTGAGCAAGGACAACGCCTTGGTGGCCATTACGGCCGATTACCCAGGGCTAATCCTGACCCCCCAGGTACCTGAGATCGAGGTCCCAGTACCCCGAATAGGTGTCAGCCCACTCATGTTCAGTTTCCTGATTGCAACCGAACTTTGCAGGGGAGGTTTTTAAGGCGGAAGGCCGAACCTGCGGCGACAAGCCAACGAGGGGTCGTAGGGCCCCGCGGGCAGAAAAGAAGTGCAGTCCGGACCGAGGCGTCAGCGCAAAGGTATGGCGCGCCCCCTTATCCCAGGTGGTATACCTTCGAGGCATATTGACACTCGCGCTCTTTTCAGGACAAAGAGACCTCGTCGGACTATATCCGGAGAGGCTGCCAATCGCGCCTCCACCAGCCAGGCTCCAAAGCCTGGTCTGAAGGTGGAGGCGAACGCAAGGCGCGCGCCAGACGCTCCTCCGACGGAGGATGTGGACGGGTTGTCTGCCACCAACTCTGAGGTGGAGAGTGCCATGAACCACAGGCGTCGCCGGGCAATTCTTCGCGACGCTTGTTTCTCCCAAGGGGTGTTAGATGCCTTCAACTCGGGAGATGCGTACCTCCGTGCCGCTCAAAATGGTCTAGGCAGAGCCACGGAGCAGTATGTAAAAGACATACGGGTAAGAAAATTCTGGTAATTATATGTATATACCAGTAGCCCCCGAGACTTGAAACAGTTAGAATAACTGATTTAAGGATCATTTGTTATGCAGGTTCTTACAGAAAAGAATTCCCTACTGTCCAAGGAGCTGGAAGAGTGCAAAGCCCAACTTGAGGCCGCACTAGCCGTGGCAGGGGAGCCCAAGGAGACCCCCTCTGGTAATATACATTTCAAAAGATAAGTATTTTGCGAAGCACGGCATTGGTGCGAATCTGACAAATGAAATTGCAGACGGCGCCGGATTGAATCCGGAAAGGCAACACCTCCTACGCTAGCTAAAGGCTGGTGAGAAGGTGCTGACAAAGGTGAGGCAGGAGAAGAACGATCTCCAAGATGCCAACAGCAAGCTGGGCGTCGAGCTGAAAGATGTTCGTGCCCAGCTGTCAGACTCCGTGAAGGAGAGTCAGTGGCTTCGGCGCGGCATATTTAGTAAGTGCTTGAACGAACCTTTGAAAGAAAGTTTGGCGGGGAAGTCGACTAACAGAGCAATGTCTGTAGGTGTGCTAACAGGTCATCCTGCAGAGGAGATACCCGGTTCTATGGGTGACCTTCTTCCCGAGCTCTCGCAACTGCTCGATCGAGTTCGGCAGGCGATGCAAGGCGTCGCCCAGGCCCTGTGGCCATCCGTCTCCATGCCCGAAGGTCTTGGAGAGCTTGTGGAGAAGCTAAAGGGAGCACGGCGGCGCTTCCGATTGTGGAAGATATCAGCATGCCATCAAGGCGCTAGGGAGGCCTGGGCCATGGTGAAGACGCGGTACGCAAAGGCTGACCCCAACCACATGGCCGAGGTCGGTCCTGTAGGGCCCGATGGGAAGGAGATCCCTGTAAGCTTAGTATACGGCCAAGTAGAGTTGGCCGCAAAGTATTCCCAGCAGGACTGTAAATTAGACAGCCTGTTAGATGGTATTGAAGAGGAATACAATCAGTCAAAATGACTATGTAATTTAATTGACATTTATAATGCCTTCTAGCTGGATTGTAGATCATTTGTCATGGCCGACCTTTTCGCTTCAGCCTTGGGACCTGACGGTCCGGAGTGTGTCTGAATTCCCATGCGGTTATATAGGAACCGGGGAATGCATGAAGACCAGGCGTAGGGGTCATTAGGGCTTGAACAGACAAGTGCCCGACTAGTTATGTTATATTACATGATTAGTAAGAAATATCTTCCAGGGAGAATAGTTCCGTTAGGGGTTCCTTTCCCTGGGAGGCATGCCCTAAGGTGCATGTCCATGCTGCGAAAAGAAACACAAGAAAAACATCTGGGGGCGTATAGCTAAAAATAAAAAAAGATCATCTTTAGTTCACCGACTGAATATTCCCTTAAGAACGCTAGCTTTCGGCTTCACCCAGTCTGAGGTACACGTCCGGCTGACCCGGCAGTAACAATCGCAGAGGTGCTCCCTTTACCACCTAGCCGAACAATCAGGAACGTAGGGGTAAGCACAGGAGCCAGGCAACCCAGCTTGGCCAAAACTTAAGTCATATCGATGCATATAATGGTGAATAAAAGGTACATGCGAAAGTGTGACACATTTGTTGGGCATGAAGCCCGTATGAATAAGCTTCTGTTTAAAGAAGCCCCCAGGTTTAATGAGCACGGATAGCGCGTCACTTTATGAGCCTTTAGAGGCTATAAGAGAGAGAGAGAAGAAGAGAAATGTAAGACAGAAAATATATAAAAAATGGACAGAGGAAGGAGACGAACACAGAGTCTGGCGCTAGGCATAGAATCTACGGAGACGGGCTGCTTTCCATGGGTTTGGCTCGAGTCGGTTATCCGATGCATCCCGCAGGCGGTACGCTCCACCAGTCAGGACTTGGTCAATTATGAAGGGACCTTCCCACTTGGGCTTGAGTTTGTCTTTTTTCTTGTCCGGTGGTCGTAGAACTAATTTGCCAACGTTGTAATTTTTGGCCCGTACTTCTCTACTTTGGTATCTTCGAGCCTGCTGTTGATAGAATGCGGAACGGGATTTTGCCACGTCACGCTCCTCCTCCAATGCGTCCAAGCTGTCCCGCCAATCGAGCTCGGCTTCTCTTTCTTCGTACATGCGCACTCGAGGTGAGTCATGAATTATGTCGCAAGGCAAAATTGCCTCTGCACCGTACACCATAAAGAATGGTGTGTATCCGGTGGTGCGATTCGGTGTGGTCCGCAGCCCCCAGAGTACGGAGTCGAGCTCCTCTACCCAGTGCGTGTTAGATTCCTTGAGGGACCACACTAATCTGGGTTTGATGCCGCTCATGATAAGACCATTTGCACGTTTGACCTTGCCGTTAGTTTGTGGGTGATAGACGGAAGCATAATTGAGCTTGATGCCCATGTTTTTGCACCAGAGTTTTACCTCGTCGGCCGTGAAGTTTGTGCCGTTATCAGTGATGATGTTGTGGGGGATGCCGTAACGGTGTACAACCCCGTATATAAAGTCTATCACCGGTCTGGATTCGGCCGTCTTAACAGGCTTGGCTTCTATCCATTTGGTGAACTTATCCACCATGACCAGTAAGTATTTTTGCTTGTGGGTTCCGCCTTTAAGGGGTCCAACCATGTCAAGCCCCCAGACCGCGAAGGGACAAGTAATGGGGATAGTTTGGAGGGCGGTGGGTGGCATATGGCTTTGGTTTGCAAAGAGCTGGCAACCGGTGCATCGTTGGACTAAGTCCTGAGCGTCTGCCCGGGCCGTCGGCCAATAAAAGCCTGTACGGAAGGCCTTGCTTACACGGGACCGGGCTGCAGCGTGATGACCGCCGAGTCCGGCATGAATTTCAGCCAGGAGGTTCTGCCCCTCCTCTTTGAAGATGCACCTTTGAAGGACTCTGGTAGTGCTTTTCTTATAAAGCTCTCCCTCGTGGACTCTGGAGGCTTTGGATCGCCGCACTATGCAGCGTGCCTCATTTTGGTCCTCGGGGAGTTCCTGCCTAGTAAGGTAGGCGAGGAATGGTTCTGTCCACGGGGCGATGACGGCCATTATTACGTGGGCTGAAGGTGTTATTTCATTGGCAGAGCCTCCGATTCTATCAGAATGTTCGGTGTCGGGTAGTGCGGTTGGGTCCGAGCTGTTATTGTTCGGCTCCCCTTCCCATACTATGGATGGCTTGAACAGACTTTCCAAGAAGATGCTGGGGGGACTACATCGCATTTTGCGCCGATGCGTGCCAGGACATCTGCCGCCTGATTATTTTCCTGGGCTATATGGTGAAATTCAAGCCCCTCGAACCGAGCTGACATTTTTAGGACGGCGTTGCGGTAAGCTGCCAGTTTTGGATCCTTGGCATCGAAGTCTCCATTGATTTGGGATATTGCGAGGTTCGAGTCCCCGCGCACCTCTAGGCGTTGGATGCCCATGGATACTGCCATCCGGAGACCATGTAAAAGGGGCTCATATTTGGCTGCATTGTTGGAGTCCTTGTACATAATCTGTAGTACGTATTGAACTGTGTCTCCTGTGGGGGACGTCAAAATGACGCCAGCCCCTAGTCCGGCCAACATCTTGGAGACGTCGAAATGCATGATCCAATTTGAATATGTGACGTATTCTTTAGGGAGTTCGGCCTCCGTCCATTCTGCGACGAAGTCGGCCAAGACTTGCGACTTGATGGCTCGTCGTGGCTTATAAGTTATGTCGAACGGGAGGAGCTCAATGGCCCATTTTGCAATCCGGCCCGTTGCATCACGGTTGTTTATAATATCGTTAAGTGGTACTTCCGAGGCTACTGTTATTGAACACTCTTGAAAGTAGTGTCGTAGCTTCCGGGATGCCATGAATACCGCGTACGCAATCTTTTGATAATGCGGGTACCGTGATTTGCAGGGAGTGAGGACAGTGGACATGTAATAGACCGGCTTTTGAAGGGGGAATTTGTGTCCGTCCACTTCTCGTTCGACGACGAGCACTGCGCTTACAACCTGATGTGTTGCTGCAATGTATAATAGCATTGGTTCGCCAATGTTTGGTGCGGCCAAGACTGGGTTTGTTGCCAGTATGGCTTTTATTTCGTTGAGTCCGGCCGTGGCTGCATCCGTCCATTTGAAGTGTTCGGTGCGCCGAAGAAGGCGGTAAAGGGGTAGGGCCTTTTCTCCCAAGTGGGAGATAAAGCGGCTTAGAGCCGCCACGCATCCGATTAACTTTTGTATTTGTTTGAGGTCCTTTGGGATATCCAGTTGCGACAGAGCTCGGATCTTGGCCGGATTTGCTTCAATTCCTCTACCGGATACGATGAAGCCCAGGAGCTTTCCGGCTGGAACACCGAAAACGCATTTTTCCTGGTTGAGCTTGATGTCGTATGTTCTGAGGTTATAAACTGTGAGCCTCAAGTCGTCTACTAGAGATTCAACATGTCTTGTTTTGACGACCACATCATCTACATATGCCTCCACTGTTTTGCCGATCTGGCTTGCCAGACATGTCTGAATCATGCGCTGATATGTTGCGTCGGCGTTTTTGAGCCCGAAGGGCATTGTGTTGAAGCAGAATGGCCCGTATGGTGTGATAAATGCCGTTGCGGCTTGGTCTGGTTCTGCCATCTTGATTTGATGGTAGCCAGAATATGCGTCGAGGAAACACAATGAATCGTGTCCTGCGGTAGCGTCGATAATTTGATCGATGCGTGGGAGGGGGAAGGGATCCTTTGGGCAAGCCTTGCTAAGGTCTTTAAAATCAACACACGGGCGCCATGATTTATCCTTCTTTGGTACCATCACCAGGTTTGCTAGCCAGTCCGGATGTTTTATATCTGATGAATCCGGCCTCCAATAGCTTTGCTAGCTCCTCTCCCATGGCCTGTCTCTTAGGTTCGGAAAAACACCGAAGAGCCTGTTTGACAGGTTTGAATCCTGCTTGGATATTTAAGCTGTGCTTGGCCAGCCTGCGTGGGATTCCTGGCATGTCTGAAGGGTGCCAGGCGAAAATGTCCCAGTTCTCTCGTAGGAACTCTCGCAATGCGGCATCGACATCAGGGTTTAACTGTGCCCCGATGGAAGCTATTTTATTGGGGTCCATTGGATGGACTTGGAATTTGACTATTTCGTCCGCCGGTTTAAAGGAGGTGGACTTGGATCTTTTGTCAAGTACCACATCGTCCCTATTCACCGTAGAGCGCAGCGCAGTTAGCTCCTCAGCCGCTAGGGCTTCGATAGTGCCTCGAGGGCCAGTGCGGCTGTCTTGTTTTTGGCGCGGAGTGCTATGTCCGGTTCACTAACGAGAGTGATGATCCCGTTAGGCCCGGGCATCTTGAGCTTCATGTACCCGTAATGGGGTATTGCTTGGAAGATTGTAAACGCTTCCCGCCCTAGCAAAGCATGATAACCGCTGCTGAACGGAGCCACCTGGAACGTGACCTCTTCGGACCTGTAATTATGCGGCGTGCCGAACACCACATCTAGTGTGATTTTTCCTGTACAGCGCGCTTCCCGACTGGGGATTATTCCTCTAAAGGTTGTGCTGCTTCGCTCAATGCGGTTCCAGTCTATTTCCATTTTTTGAAGGGTCTCCTCATAAATGAGGTTCAATTCGCTACCGCCATCCATGAGTACCTTGGTAAGACGAAAGTCGTCCAATATTGGACTGAGGACCAATGCGGCTGGTGCTCGGGCTGTTCGGGATTTAGGTTCATCATTGGCGTTAAAGGTAATAGCCGTGTCACTCCATGGGTTTATTGTTGCTACTTGGTAGACTTCGGCAAGGCTGCGGAGTGTCCTTTTTCGCATATTATTTGATGTGAAAGTCTCGAAGACTGTTAATACCGTATTGGTGTCTCTGGGGTGGCTTTCTGTGGCCTCCGGAATTAGGAGATTTTCGCCAATTTTGGCCACTTGCCGGAGTATCCAACATGCTCTAAGGCTGTGAGTTGGTGTGGCGTCCTCTATACTGTGAATTTTACAGGGTCCATTAAGCCATCCTTCCAGTACAGTTCCATGCCCTGTAGAGGGTTTTTGCTTTTTAATGCTTGACCCGGGTGACTGGTGATGATGCACCCTTTTATTTCGGACTGGGTTTGTATTCAGGGCCGGATTGTCCCAAAATTTTATTTCGGTTTTCCAGGCGCTTTCCATCGCACAGTACTTTCGTACAATGGACGCCAAGTCAGCGAAGCGCGTAATATCACGGCGACTTATGGCGTTGAGTATTCCCTTGTCCGTGCAATTATTGTAGAAGATTGAGATTGCGTCTTCCTCGCGACAGTCCCTTAGCCTGTTCTTAACCAGGAGGAATCTAGCCCAGTAATGATGTACTGTTTCATCGGGTTCTTGCCTGATTTTGGATAGATCGCTTATGTTGGGGTGGGTGGGTGGAATTAAATCCGAAGCCTCACCCCATCTAAGGCTCAGAGGCCGAGGAATTTCCGAACTCGAAAAATTGGATTCCTGGATGTTATCCAATGAATCCAGCCCGTCGCCTGACTCTAAATTCAGGCCTTGAGTGATATCCTCCCCTCCGCGGGTATCCGGCTTGGAGGGATCGGGAATCCGGATGTAGCGAGTCCTTAAGATAGATGAAGGGTCGCCGCATTGTCCCTCTACCACGGCAATGTGATGGGTGACTTGGGGAGAGTTAATCTCTCTCAGATCGGATTTAGGCCCAATCTGGTCATAATCCGTGGCGACTCCCAGGGCGGCGAAGCGATCCAAGAGCTCGTTTATGGAGGAGAGCTCCATTGGATCTAACTGCTCGGCGAGTTCCGAGCTGACATGAAGATTGTTTTCGATGGCTCGAGAGGTCATCGTCGGCGCAGAAGCCAAACAGGCGGTCATAAGAAAACCACCTAGCCGGAGGGTTTGGCCAACAGCCAAAGCTCCCTTAGCAACGGTGCCGTCTTTAAAGACGGGGCGAGGCATCCTTCCTGATGGCGACGACACAGAGGAACTCTCAATGAAAGCACCAATATCGATGTCAAAACCGGCGGATCTCAGGTAGGGGGTCCCGAACTGTGCGTCTAGGCCGGATGGTAACAGGAGGCAAGGGACACGAAGTTTTACCCAGGTTCGGGCCCTCTCGATGGAGGTAAAACCCTACGTCCTGCTTGATTAATATTGATGATATGGGTAGTACAAGAGTAGATCTACCACGAGATCGAAGAGGCTAAACCCTAGAAGCTAGCCTATGGTATGATTGTTGATGTGTACGTTGTCCTACGGACTAAAACCCTCCGGTTTATATAGACACCGGAGAGGGTTAGGGTTACACAAAGTCGGTTACAATGGTAGGAGATCTTCATATCCGTATCGCCAAGCTTGCCTTCCACGCCAAGGAAAGTCCCTTCCGGACACGGGACGGAGTCTTCAATCTTGTATCTTCATAATCCAACAGTCCGGCCAAAGGATATAGTCCGGCTGTCCGGACACCCCCTAATCCAGGACTCCCTCAAGGGGTATATATAGCCTCCACACAAAATCTAGCCATTACACACAAATCACCAAACTCGGTGGGACCGAATTATAAAATTCGGTCAGACCGATTTAGTTCAAAATGTGAACGTTAGGATTTTCGGTGGGACCGACATGTCAACTCGGTGGGACCGACTCCATTAGGGTTAGGGCATAACATAATCTCGGTGAGACCGATTACCCAAACTCGGTGGGACCGATTTTGGTAATAGACAAACAGAGAGCTGGTCAGGCAAACTCGATGGGACCGATTCGCTCATCTCGGTTAGACCGAAACGTTACGAAGGGGAAACAGAGAGTTTGCATTGCAATCTCGGTGGGACCGATCGCTCATCTCGGTTGGACCGAAACGTTACAAAGGGAAATAGGGAGGTTGCAATTCCATCTCGGTGAGACCGAGATCCCTATCGGTGAGACCGAATTGACTAGGGGTTTGTGGCAGTGGCTATGTCAAGTGAACTGGGTGGCGCCGGATAGAAGATTTCGGTGGGGCCGAGTTTGACTTTTGGTTTGGGACATATGTGGATATGAGAAAGTAGTTGAGGGTTTTTGGAGCATATCACTAAGCATTTTGAGCAAGTAACTCATTAAGCAACTCCTCACCCCATTTTAATAGTATTGGCTTTTCCTATGGACTCAATGTGATCTTGGATCACTAAAAGTAAAATGTAGAGTCTTGTGCTTTGAGCTTGAGCCAATCTTTTGTTCTTAGCGTTTTGAGGGGTCCACTTTCTAATCCATGCCATGCCAATCATTGAGCTTTTCTGAAATATTTATCTTGAAATAGTATTAGCTCAATGAGCTATATGTTGTTAGGAATTACCAAAACCACCCAGGGATAGTTGCACTTTCACCTGGTCCTCGAGGCACTATGTGAGGCTCTCGCAGCCGAAGAGTTGACCATGCTACGAATAGTAGTGGACATGGATGATGTCACCCTCAACAAAAGACCCAAGTCTACATCTTTCAAACCTGTTGATGAAACCGTCAAGTTCCAAGTACATCCGACGGACCCCAATAAGACATCAACCATTGGAACCCAACTCAACCCGGAGGTTGGTACGTCTCCGTCGTATCTATAATTTTTTATTGTTTCATGCCAATATTACACAACTTCCACATATTTTTGGCAACACTTTATATGATTTATTGTACTAACCTATTGATCCAGTGACCAGTGACAGTTCCTATTTTTTGCATGTTTTTTGTTTCGCGGAATATCCATATCGAACGAAGTCCAAACGCGATAAAAAATTTCGGAGAATTATTTTAGAATATATGTGATTCTTGGGACTTGGAATCAACGCAAACGGGGCCCACGGCCCCCACAAGAAACCAAGGCGCGCCCTGGTGGGTTGTGCGCTCCTCGAATGTCGGTTGGGTCTCTACTTCGGGCGCAATGAAGCTTATATCCGGAAAAAATCATGTTAAAATTTCAGTGCAATCAGAGTTACGGATCTTCCGGAATATAAGAAACGGTTTACGGCCAGATCTGGGGAACGCGAAACAGAAGAGAATAGGGAGGGAGATCCAATCTCGGAGGGGCTCCCGGCCCTCCCCTCCCCTCCGCCGCCATGGAGGCCATGGACCAGAGGGGGAACTCTCCTCCCATCTGGAGGGAAGGCCAAGGACGAAGAAGGATGGAGGCTCTCTTCCCCTCTCTCCCGGTGGCGCCGGAGTGCTGCCAGGGCAAGGATCGTGACAACGATCTACATCAACAATCTTGATACCGTCAACACCAACTCTCTCCCTCTCTATGCAGCAGTGTAACCTCCCTTCTCCCCACTGTAATCTCTACTTAAACATGATGCTCAACTCCATATATTATTTTCCAAAATGATATTTGGCTATCATATGATGCTTGAGTAGATTCGTTTTGTCCAATGGGTTAATCGTGATCTTGGTTGGTATGAGTGTATAATTTATTTATGGTGTTATCCTACGGTGCCCTTTGTGTCGTGCAAACGGAGGGATCCTTGCTGTAGGGTGTTGCAATATGTTTATGATTCGCTTATGGTGGGTGGCATGAGTGACAGAAGCACATACCCGAGTAAGTGGATTGTTGCGTATGGGAGTAAAGAGGACTTGATACTTAATGCTATGGTTGAGTTTTACGACCTTAATAATCTTTAGTAGTTGCGGATGCTTGCTAGAGTTCTAATCATACGTCCATATGATCCAAGTAGAGAAAATATGTTAGCTCATGCCCCTCCCTCATGTAAAATTGCATGAATGATTACCGGTCTAATTATCGATTACCTAGGGACAAATGACTTTCTTGGTGACTAAAGCTATCCATTTTTACTACCTTACAATTTATCCGTAGTTTTATTCTTGCAAATTACTCATAGTTTTATTCTTACAAAATAGTTTTATACTTGTTTTAGGTAAAGCAAACGTCTTGTATCGGTGGTCGATAAAACTTGAGGGAATATTTGTTTTACCTTTAGCTCCTCGTTGGATTCGACACTCTTATTTATCGAAGAAGACTACAAACGATCTCCTATACTTGTGGGTTATCAAGATATTTTTCTGGCGCCGTTGCCGGGAGCAATAGCGTGGGGTGAATATTCTCGTGTGTGCTTGTTCGTTTTATCACTAAATAGTTTTTATTTTATATTCTAAATTGTTCTCTATCTTTAGCTATGGATATGAAACGCGAAATGAAATTAGCTCCGGCAGATAATAGGATGATTCATCTCGTGAAAAATTTTGTTAATTCGAGATAAATCATTAAATGATGCGCCGATCGTTTTTTAAAAAAGTACGACACTATTTTCGCTGACACACACACACGTGAGCCATCACGACTCGCCAGAAACGTTGCCGGTCAGTGTGTCTGCGGAGCATTCATTGGTAAGCGTGAAAAATAATACACGCGATATTCTGCCTTAAAAAATTACACGCGATATTCTGAAAATATTCGAATGTACGTTTAGATGCTGCAAGATCTTAGCTGCCCGGCCCGCGCCATCCAAGCCGTCCATCTCGCGATTGCACGGCCCAGAGCCGCGCTCACGTGCATGCATGCATTCGCCCGATCCCTCACCGCAGCAACGATATCCTCTGTATCTTGCTCCCCAAGGGGCTAAATTCGCGACACGGCCGCGATTGCATTCTGTAAATGGCGCGCATGCATGCAGCAGCTGTGCGAGGTAACCGCATGGCATTTTGGGGCTCGCGCACAGCTACATCTCCTCTTCCAAACCCGGAAAGGGCAGACGGCCGCGATCTCCTGCACTGATCCAATGAATTTCAATGCGAGATCTAAATACATGGAGATTTTGGATTTCCACGGCTTTTATTGGTACGACAAACGAGAGAGATTTGGTTTCAATTTCCCCCATTTGCTGCTGCTACGCCTGCGCTCGCGCGCGTATAAATTGATGCACAGACGACTGGCCGTATCGTCAGTACGACTACGACGGTGCTAGCATCCCCATTCGGCCAGTTCTTCTTCGACCGATCGATTCAGCTGCTGATCGTAGTGGCAGCGTGGGTGGTCATCATGGTATGCGCGTCGGCTCTGCTCTGCCATTGCTCACCAGCTCGATCGAAAAGTAGATTTTCGTTCTAATCATCTATATGTTGCTTTGCCTGACGCACGGATCTTGAACATGGCAGAGGGTTGCAGCAGCAGGACGCACTTCCTTGTTCCTCGTCCTGCCGCTGCTGCTGCTTCTTGTGGTATCGGCCACAGTTCGATCCGCGGCGGCGGCGGCGACCAAGGTGTGGAAAGGGGAAGGGACTCGATACAGCGTCATGGCTTTCCATGCCGCCGGGGACGGCGAGACGGATGATTCCAAGGTATAACAACAACAACGTAGCCTCGACCTACATATGATTCTCAACCTTCATGCTTCTTGGTCATTGCCGGTCAGTTCAGATCTTCCTGACCCACTCATCTGCATCCTCCGTCTTCGTGACCGACAGGCGTTCGAGGAGACATGGGAATCTGCGTGCAGGGACAGCGGCGGGGCGAACGTCTACGTCCCTGCAGGAAGGACCTTCCTGCTGCGCGACGCCACTTTCAACGGGCCCTGCAAGTCGCCCATCACCATGCAGGTAACCAACACCTACCTTCTACCGACGATTTGACCGTACTCTTATCGAAGTACAGTATAGTCGCCGACGGTATAAACCGAGGATGGAGTGCCGCTCTGCAGGTGGACGGGGACATCGTGGCGCCAAGCACCCTCTGGCAGCTAAGATCGTCAAGCGTGCTGACCTTCCACGAGGTGGACAACCTGACGGTGGACGGCAGCGGTCAGATCGACGGCCGGGGCGCCCCATGGTGGGATTGCCACAACCACAAGGTAACAACAACCCACACAAACATAGCCGTTGCTTCTTCAATCCATCTTCACGCATTGTCCACAATCTGATCAGCTGCCCCTCTCGTCTCTGACAGAAATGCAGTGTCCGGCCAATGGTAAGCACACACGCAACGCCTCTTCCAGCTGCCGAACCAAAAATACCCATTTCAGTTTAGACTTTAGACAGACATGTCTGCACGTACGCACGCGAAAACTAATTCAGGTGCATGTAATTGTAACGAACCCAGCTGGTGTCATTCTCGTTCTGCAACGGCCTGCGGGTGACCAACATACGTCTCAAGGACAGCGCCCTCAAGCACATCAGCGTGTACAGGTGCAGCCAGGCGCTGGTACACAACGTCTCCATCTCCGCGCCCGGCGACAGCCCCAACACGGACGGGATCACCATTGGGGCCTCCCACCATGTCCGCGTCTCCTCTTCCTCCATCCAGTCCGGTACAGTAACAGCTAGCCCTTGATAAAATCCTTTGCTTCATGTGTGTTGCACTTTGACGTCAAGTGTGTGTGCATTGTAATACTCCTGACATACATTGGACGAGTGCTCGCAGGTGATGATTGCGTGTCGATTATAACGGGAACCACCGATGTGAACGTCACCGACATCACGTGTGGGCCCGGTCATGGTATCAGGTACAGATGCACAACCATGCATGCATATATATATGCAGGTCTTACTGACCAAGTGCATAAGGGCTGATGAACTTCTCTAGTGATTGGTAGCATACATTAACCTAAGCAGCTTCTTCCTTTTGTTATCTTGTCATGTAGTGTGGGAAGCCTTGGAGGTGCTGGTGAAGGCCCAGCGATGGTGGAGAGGATTACAGTATCCAACTGCAAATTCTTCAATACGACCAACGGCGTCAGGATCAAATCGTGGCAGGTAACACTGAAGCAGCATCCACATGCCTTCTCTATGTTGTGCATGTGTGTGCCTCGCATCAGTTCAAAGATAGATATCAACTGATGGTGTGTGTGTGTGTGTGTGTGTGTGTGTGTGTGTGTATATACCACTGTTAATTCCCCTGATAACATATGTGATGTTATGAATGCAGGGAGGGCAAGGCAAAGCGAGCGGATTCATTTTCAGGGACCTCAACATGACTGAAGTCCAACATCCTATCGACATCGACCAGTTCTACTGCCCGCATGGAAACTGTCCAGAACGGGTAAGGAAACCTACTCAACTCAGTCACCAACACATTGACCGCTCCATCTTCAGGGCAATTGGTTGAGACTGAAACTATATTGGTTGCCTTTGCAGCAAGGTGGTGTGGCCATAACCGACGCGAGGTTCATCAACATCCATGGGACGTCCTCCGAGCGAGAGGCTATCAAGATCATGTGCAGCAATAGCGTGCCATGCCACGACATCTATCTCGATAATGTCGACCTATCCTGGTGTAGGCACACTGCCCCACCAAAAGCCAAGGTTATGAATGCCCATGGGAGCGTCGCGGGCACGGTGAAGCCACAAGTACGGTTCTTGGGACGTTGATCCCCAGTGCTCTTCGTTGTGAACATAGACAGAGGAGTAGTGCAAAAATTCTTACCTTAGGTGAGCGCCATGTAAGGTCAGGGTAGTAGTGTTAAAATTGGATTGGCTGTAAGGATGGTAGTTATGGCCGACTACACATACACACAAGTTGTAGGCATCAAGCACAATGTATGTTGTTCAAAGTTATGGATGTCCAACTCTTATTGATCTAGTGATTGTGGACATGCCTGAAGTCCCGATAGCTCCACCAATCATATTGGGTAGATCATCTATAAGAACTATTAAAAGCTATATATAATCAATGTTCATGAGGAAAATATAAGATTTAGTCTTCCCTCACGGAAGCCCTTATGCCTTGTACAATGCAAGGTGCTTAGGAAGTACCTAGAGAAATAAACCGTTTTTTTAAAAGCACCGTGCTTATATGTAAAGGATAGAGAATTAATTAGGTACCCCTTCTGTAGAGATAAGCACTATTGCTTGAGAAAAACTCAGCCTATTTTACTAAGCATCTCTCTAGACACCATGAGTTGTTCAAAGCCTTGGAGCATCTCAAATCGATCCCCTAAAAAGCTAAAGAGGAGTAAAATTTCACTTTTACTTCTCTAACCTGCACCTAACCGATCCCGAGGAGTAACAATTATCCTCCTTGGACGTCCAGACTTTTAAATATACTCGGCCGTCCACCCACGGAGTAAAAAACGTTCCTCTCCCCCTTGGCCACACCCTCCCCACCCTGCATCGCATCCACTCTGGCGTCGCCCTACATGCCTCCGCCGTCCACCACGAGCCATCGACGACTCCCCATAGCACCTTCCGCGCTCCTCCCCCACCTCGATTCAGTCGGTTCTCATCGTTGGCGGTGCCTAAATTGACGGAACTACGGCAGTCGCCGCCACCATCAGATTCGACGCAACCAACGTGTCATTACGTTTTGGAGGGATTTGACGGAAACCAAACCATGCATCCACCTCGACCGCTCCCCTGCCACCTCTTCGTATGTCCTCTCTTGCCGCTTGCATCTCAAGCGTCGATCGACCACAGACATCGTCCCGTCCCCCGTCACCCGGGCTCAGCCATTGCCCAACAACTAGTCGGCGTACCTCTACCGGTCATCAACTGTGATCATTGCTCGCAGCTGGTGTTGCGCCTCATCTCGAGCACGCCGAAACATTCCGGATGGATTTTCTACAAGTGTGAATAGGACGAAGTGAGTGCCATTTTCTACGGTTCTTGTTCGGATTCGTCGCAATTTGAAAATCATTGTTTTCTCTGTTGAACCGTGATATCTCTGTATTTATTACCGACTGATTCTCATATTATCTCTAACCTTGTAAAGCTGATTCCTAGAGATATTGTAGAGTTAGTTGGCTTATCACGCAAGACACCACCTGTATATATTGTAACAGACTCCAATGAATACAATTGAGTTGCATCCTATAGTCTTCTACATGGTATCAGTTTTCTACCAATCTCCATCGCTTCTGCCCTAGGCCGCCGCCGCGTCTCATGCCGCGGCCGCCTCCTCTCTCCTGGCGCCGCTGCTTGCTCCCCAAGCCGCCGCCGCACCACACCCTAACCCTCCCACGCCGCCACCGCCGCTTCTCCCAAGCCGCCGCTGCCGCACCAAAACCCTAACCCTCACACGCGGCCGCCGCCGCTGCTTTCTCCCAAGCCGCCGCTGCCGCCAAACCCTAAAGCCTTCCCCCAGCCGCCGCCGTTTCCATCATCATGGTGGGATCCAACTCCTCCCTCGGCAGCTCCACCACCGTCCTTGCGTTCACCTCCGACCGTCTCAACGAACTTCCCATCAAGGACCATGTTCCCGTCATCCTCGAGCTCGACTCCCCTTCCAACAACGCTTGGCGCACCTACTTTGCGCTTCTCTTCCGCTCCTACCGTCTCATTGAGCATGTTGATGGGAGTGTTGACATCCGCAACATGAAAGGCGATGACGAGTGGCTGGCCGTTGACGCCACGACATCTATCTCGACAATGTCAACCTATGATGGTGTAAACACACTTCTCCACCAAAAGCCAAGGTTCTGAATGCCCATGGGAGCGTCGCGGGCACGGTGAAGCCACAAGTGTGGTTCTCGGGCCGTTGATCCCCAGTGCTCTTTGTTGTGAACATAGTGCTTGGACATAGACAGAGGAGCAGTGCAAAAATTCTTACCTTAGGTGAGCGCCATGTAAGGTCAGGGTAGTAGTGTTAAAATTGGATTGGATGTGAGGATGGTAGTTATGGCCGACTACACATACACACAAGTTGTAGGCATCAAGCACAATGTATGTTGTTCAAAGTTATGGATGTCCAACTCTTATTGATCTAGTGATTGTGGACATGCCTGAAGTCCCGATAGCTCCACCAATCATATTGGGTTAGATCATCTATAAGAACTATTAAAAGCTATATATAATCAATGTTCATGAGGAAAATATAAGATTTAATCTTCCCTCACGGGAGCCCTTATGCCTTGTACAATGCAAGGTGCTTAGGAAGTACCTAGAGAAATAAACCGGGTTTTTTAAAAGCACCGTGCTTATATGTAAAGGATAGATGATTAATTAGGTACCCCTTCTGTAGAGATAAGCACTAGTGCTTGAGAAAAACTCAGCCTATTTTACTAAGCATCTCTCTAGACACCATGAATTGTTCAAAGCCTTGGAGCATCTCAAACCGATCCCCTAAAAAGCTAAAGAGGAGTAAAATTTCACTTTTACTTTTCTAACCTGCACCATGAATTGGTTATTTTTTAGAAACGAGAAAAATCAAAAGTTTTAATGAGCATCGAACTGCTCTGTTATTTTAATTTGACATTTTTGGTTTTATTTTTTGGAAATAGGGAAAATCTATTTCTTTATACAGACATCGAACTAATGTGCTATTTAATTTGAACTTGTTAATTTTATATATTAAAAAGGAAAATTGGATTACTATTAAATTTACCTTTTTCCCATTGTAAATATTGTTTCCGTATGTCTCAACCAAAAATATCTAAGCTACATGAATTGCACTGTTCTCTCACTGTTATTCGTTGTCGGCATTTTTTCTTTTTGTAGTTTCTCTTTTGTTTCTTTTGGGCGTGATTGTGCTACTTCCATCTCAGCACCTATCATTGGTTGTATCGGTGATGGTTGCTTTGTAATACAAAGCGGGGGGCAACCTTTTTTCGGAAATATAAGATTTAATCTTTCCTCACAGGAGCCCTTAGGCCTTGTACAATACAAGGTGCTTAGGAAGTACCTAGAGAAATAAACCAATTTTTTTAAGCATCGTGCTTATATGTAAAGGATAGATGATTAATTTAAGTACCCTTCTGTAGAGATAAGCACTAGTGCTTGAGAAAAACTCAGCCTATTTTACTAAGCATCTCTTTAAACACCATGCATTGTTGAAAACCTTGAAGCATCTTAAATCGATCCCCGAAAAAGTTAAAGAGGAGTAAAATTTCATTTTTACTTCTCTAACATGTACGTAACCAATCCCCTAAAAGCTTTAGAGGATTAACAATTATCCTCCTTGGCCGTCCAGACTCTTAAATATATTTGACC
This sequence comes from Triticum urartu, assembly GCF_056163025.1. Classification (NCBI taxonomy): domain Eukaryota; kingdom Viridiplantae; phylum Streptophyta; class Magnoliopsida; order Poales; family Poaceae; genus Triticum; species Triticum urartu. Next base: position 104,019,273 of record NC_141875.1, on the reverse strand, counting down.
GTCCATCCATAGAGTAAAAAAAATTCCTCTCCCCCTTGGCCGCACCCTCCCCACCCTGCATGTCTCTATGTTCCACTTCCTCCATTCCTAAATATTTGTCTTTCTAAAGATTTCAACAAGTGACTACATACGAAGCAAAATAAGTGAATCTACTCTCTAAAATATTTCTATATACATTTGTATGTGATAGTCCATTTGAAATCTCTAAAAAGACAAATATTTAGAAACGGGGGAAGTATTTTGTATTCAATCTCCCTATACTGTGTTGAGTAAATAGGCAATTTCTCGATTAAATTAATCCACGAGTAAATCACTAGCACGACATTGACACAAATAAACACATACTGGTATCCAGTCAAGCTAGCACATACTACGCTAATTGCCGAAAGATCTACGTATAACGCTAGCATGGCTAAAACAGAAAACAGTAGGAGCGGGATAAACGAGTTATACCCTCCAGTAGGCCATGCAGAGGCCGCGGCTTTGGTGGCGGCAGCGGCGTCCTCGGCGGCCTTCTTGTCGGCTTCAGTTTTCTCGGTGGCGGCACGTTCGGCGTCGATGGAGATGGTGATGATGAAGGCGACGCGGACGTAGAGAAAGTAGACGATCGGAAGCGAGCAGTCGCGTAATCGCTGCCCAAAAACCTATTCGCCCCTCACCCCGTCGACCGTGTACGCGGCGGACGGGATGGAGTCACCGGCGGCAGCAGCAGCAAGGGGATCTGTTCGTGGCGGCTAGGGTTAGGAGACACCGCACACTTATATAGACGCAGCCGTCCGTTAGTGACTGGCAAAAATAAGCGCGTAGGTGTGAGCTCGGCTCGGCTCAATCCCGCAACCTTTATAAACCACTCCAACTCTCCTTCCAGTAGCGGGGTGGGACTAAACTTCCCACTACACCTAGTGCCATATAACCCACATGGGCCCTTAGAGATTTTTCAGAAATTGCTATATGGGCCTAGAGCCCATCTCAAATTTCAGCATATTGTAGTGTCCAAGCCTCTTTGTTAGACTTGTCTATTTGTATTGTTACTTAGTCATCAACCTTTCCTTTGTAATGATGTATTTATCTCAGTTCTGACCGCATTCTTACGTTGGTTTCTCTCTTCTTAGTAGTAGTGTTTTGTCAAAAGTTGTAATGTATTTTGCCATACTCTTTATATTACTTCTGGCTTACTCTATTTTTCTTTAAAGAACTTGCTTTTAGAAGAATTTGTCGCAATCTTCAATTCACCCCCTCTAGTCAACATATTTGATCTTACAATGCCAGACCGTGGCGCAAGTTTTAGTACGTAAGTAAGTCTAGAACAGAAGAGAGCGGGATTAGTCTGTCCCGTTGTTTTGCATGCATGCACACCATCCAGGGAGGTATTCAATGGATTTTCATAACTTTTTCGACAATTGAAAGACCATCATATAGTACTCTCTTCGTTTCAAAATAAGTGTTTTAATTTTAGTATAATTTTATACTAAAACTAGTACTAAGTTGAGACACTTATTTTGAGACGAAAGGAGTACGTAACTAGCAAGCCTAGAATGGAGACTAGGATTAGTCTCTCCTATGTTATCCCGCAAAAAATTAAGTCCAGCTCCTATGTTTAGCATGCGTACAAACCGTCCAAGGAGGTATTTGATGGATTTAGCGATAATTGGTTAGAAGGCAGAGGAAGAGTTTGTAGGGGAGGCAAAAGTGGGTTTAGGGAAAAGGGGGAAATGGGGTAGCTGGGGGGTTAAAGGTGTGGTTTGGGTTAGCTTCTCGTTAGTGTGCAAGGTGACGAAGGTTATTTTTTAGATTTTGAAGCGAGGCCGTTCACAAGGGAGAAGTCCTGGAAAATGTGTTTTATGTGCATGGCGGATGTCTGATTAGTTTGAGTGGGCTATGATGAGAGTATCATCGGTGTATTGTAGCACAATTGGGGGCAAATCCTAAATGTTGAGTGCATGCTACATGGCTCATGCACAGTCAGGTTGTGATATTCCCACCTGTTGTAATCTTGTCGGCCACGTCCTTATCTCCTTTGCTTGTTACATAACACAGTCTTGACTTGTGATGTCACATACATGAAGACCATGCTCGCACAAGCAACAGTCAAGCCACGACAAGAGCCAGTCACCACCAACAGGTCCAAAAACTAAAGGAGGGAGATCATGAGCACCGTCAAATCCCAATTCAGAACACTCCGGTTGTTTTAGGACTCTAGATATGGACGTAGGCTATACGTGCAACTGTTGGAAATATTAGCACTTTTCCGATTAGCAACTGTTGGAAATATTAGCAACTGTTGAAAACCTTGAAGCATCTTAAATCGATCCCCGAAAAAGTTAAAGAGGAGTAAAATTTCATTTTTACTTCTCTAACATGTACGTAACCAATCCCCTAAAAGCTTTAGAGGATTAACAATTATCCTCCTTGGCCGTCCAGACTCTTAAATATACTTGGCCGTCCATCCATAGAGTAAAAAAAAATTCCTCTCCCCCTTGGCCGCACCCTCTCCACCCTGCATGTCTCTATGTTCCACTTCCTCCGTTCCTAAATATTTGTCTTTCTAAAGATTTCAACAAGTGACTACATACGAAGCAAAATGAGTGAATCTACTCTCTAAAATATTTCTATATACATTTGTATGTGATAGTCCATTTGAAATCTCTAAAAAGACAAATATTTAGAAACGGGGGAAGTATTTTGTATTCAATCTCCCTATACTGTGTTGAGTAAATAGGCAATTTCTCGATTAAATTAATCCACGAGTAAATCACTAGCATGACATTAACACAAATAAACACATACTGGTATCCAGTCAAGCTAGCACATACTACGCTAATTGCAGAAAGATCTACGTATAACGCTAGCATGGCTAAAACAGAAAACAGTAGGAGCGGGATAAACGAGTTATACCCTCCAGTAGGCCATGCAGAGGCCGCGGCTTTGGTGGCGGCAGCGGCGTCCTCGGCGGCCTTCTTATCGGCTTCAGTTTTCTCAGTGGCGGCACGTTCGGCGTCGATGGAGATGGTGATGATGAAGGCGACGCGGACGTAGAGAAAGTAGACGATCGGAAGCGAGCAGTCGCGTAATCGCTGCCCAAAAACCTATTCGCCCCTCACCCCGTCGACCGTGTACGCGGCGGACGGGATGGAGTCACCGGCGGCAGCAGCAGCAAGGGGATCTGTTCGTGGCGGCTAGGGTTAGGAGACACCGCACACTTATATAGACGCAGCCGTCCGTTAGTGACTGGCAAAAATAAGCGCGTAGGTGTGAGCTCGGCTCGGCTCAATCCCGCAACCTTTATAAACCACTCCAACTCTCCTTCCAGTAGCGGGGTGGGACTAAACTTCCCACTACACCTAGTGCCATATAACCCACATGGGCCCTTAGAGATTTTTCAGAAATTGCTATATGGGCCTAGAGCCCATCTCAAATTTCAGCATATTGTAGTGTCCATGCCTCTTTGTTAGACTTGTCTATTTGTATTGTTACTTAGTCATCAACCTTTCCTTTGTAATGATGTATTTATCTCAGTTCTGACCGCATTCTTACGTTGGTTTCTCTCTTCTTAGTAGTAGTGTTTTGTCAGAAGTTGTAATGTATTTTGCCATACTCTTTATATTACTTCTGGCTTACTCTATTTTTCTTTAAAGAACTTGCTTTTAGAAGAATTTGTCGCAATCTTCAATTCACCCCCTCTAGTCAACATATTTGATCTTACAGTGCCAGACCGTGGCGCAAGTTTTAGTACGTAAGTAAGTCTAGAACAGAAGAGAGCGGGATTAGTCTGTCCCGCTGTTTTGCATGCATGCACACCATCCAGGGAGGTATTCGATGGATTTTCATAACTTTTTCGACAATTGAAAGACCATCATATAGTACTCTCTTCGTTTCAAAATAAGTGTTTTAATTTTAGTATAATTTTATACTAAAACTAGTACTAAGTTGAGACACTTATTTTGAGACGAAAGGAGTACGTAACTAGCAAGCCTAGAATGGAGACTAGGATTAGTCTCTCCTATGTTATCCCGCAAAAAATTAAGTCCAGCTCCTATGTTTAGCATGCGTACAAACCGTCCAAGGAGGTATTTGATGGATTTAGCGATAATGGGTTAGAAGGCAGAGGAAGAGTTTGTAGGGGAGGCAAAAGTGGGTTTAGGGAAAAGGGGGAAATGGGGTAGCTGGGGGGTTAAAGGTGTGGTTTGGGTTAGCTTCTCGTTAGTGTGCAAGGTGACGAAGGTTATTTTTTAGATTTTGAAGCGAGGCCGTTCACAAGGGAGAAGTCCTGGAAAATGTGTTTTATGTGCATGGCGGATGTCTGATTAGTTTGAGTGGGCTATGATGAGAGTATCATCGGTGTATTGTAGCACAATTGGGGGCAAATCCTAAATGTTGAGTGCATGCTACATGGCTCATGCACAGTCAGGTTGTGGTATTCCCACCTGTTGTAATCTTGTCGGCCACGTCCTTATCTCCTTTGCTTGTTACATAACACGGTCTTGACTTGTGATGTCACATACATGAAGACCATGCTCGCACAAGCAACAGTCAAGCCACGACAAGAGCCAGTCACCACCAACAGGTCCAAAAACTAAAGGAGGGAGATCATGAGCACCGTCAAATCCCAATTCAGAACACTCCGGTTGTTTTAGGACTCTAGATATGGACGTAGGCTATACGTGCAACTGTTGGAAATATTAGCACTTTTCCGATTAGCAACTGTTGGAAATATTAGCAACTGTTGAAAACCTTGAAGCATCTTAAATCGATCCCCGAAAAAGTTAAAGAGGAGTAAAATTTCATTTTTACTTCTCTAACATGTACGTAACCAATCCCCTAAAAGCTTTAGAGGATTAACAATTATCCTCCTTGGCCGTCCAGACTCTTAAATATACTTGGCCGTCCATCCATAGAGTAAAAAAAAATTCCTCTCCCCCTTGGCCGCACCCTCCCCACCCTGCATGTCTCTATGTTCCACTTCCTCCGTTCCTAAATATTTGTCTTTCTAAAGATTTCAACAAGTGACTACATACGAAGCAAAATGAGTGAATCTACTCTCTAAAATATTTCTATATACATTTGTATGTGATAGTCCATTTGAAATCTCTAAAAAGACAAATATTTAGAAACGGGGGAAGTATTTTGTATTCAATCTCCCTATACTGTGTTGAGTAAATAGGCAATTTCTCGATTAAATTAATCCACGAGTAAATCACTAGCACGACATTGACACAAATAAACACATACTGGTATCCAGTCAAGCTAGCACATACTACGCTAATTGCAGAAAGATCTACGTATAACGCTAGCATGGCTAAAACAGAAAACAGTAGGAGCGGGATAAACGAGTTATACCCTCCAGTAGGCCATGCAGAGGCCGCGGCTTTGGTGGCGGCAGCGGCGTCCTCGGCGGCCTTCTTGTCGGCTTCAGTTTTCTCGGTGGCGGCACGTTCGGCGTCGATGGAGATGGTGATGATGAAGGCGACGCGGACGTAGAGAAAGTAGACGATCGGAAGCGAGCAGTCGCGTAATCGCTGCCCAAAAACCTATTCGCCCCTCACCCCGTCGACCGTGTACGCGGCGGACGGGATGGAGTCACCGGCGGCAGCAGCAGCAAGGGGATCTGTTCGTGGCGGCTAGGGTTAGGAGACACCGCACACTTATATAGACGCAGCCGTCCGTTAGTGACTGGCAAAAATAAGCGCGTAGGTGTGAGCTCGGCTCGGCTCAATCCCGCAACCTTTATAAACCACTCCAACTCTCCTTCCAGTAGCGGGGTGGGACTAAACTTCCCACTACACCTAGTGCCATATAACCCACATGGGCCCTTAGAGATTTTTCAGAAATTGCTATATGGGCCTAGAGCCCATCTCAAATTTCAGCATATTGTAGTGTCCATGCCTCTTTGTTAGACTTGTCTATTTGTATTGTTACTTAGTCATCAACCTTTCCTTTGTAATGATGTATTTATCTCAGTTCTGACCGCATTCTTACGTTGGTTTCTCTCTTCTTAGTAGTAGTGTTTTGTCAGAAGTTGTAATGTATTTTGCCATACTCTTTATATTACTTCTGGCTTACTCTATTTTTCTTTAAAGAACTTGCTTTTAGAAGAATTTGTCGCAATCTTCAATTCACCCCCTCTAGTCAACATATTTGATCTTACAGTGCCAGACCATGGCGCAAGTTTTCGTACGTAAGTAAGTCTAGAACAGAAGAGAGCGGGATTAGTCTGTCCCGTTGTTTTGCATGCATGCACACCATCCAGGGAGGTATTCGATGGATTTTCATAACTTTTTCGACAATTGAAATACCATCATACAGTACTCTCTTCGTTTCAAAATAAGTGTTTTAATTTTAGTATAATTTTATACTAAAACTAGTACTAAGTTGAGACACTTATTTTGAGACGAAAGGAGTACGTAACTAGCAAGCCTAGAATGGAGACTAGGATTAGTCTCTCCTATGTTATCCCGCAAAAAATTAAGTCCAGCTCCTATGTTTAGCATGCGTACAAACCGTCCAAGGAGGTATTTGATGGATTTAGCGATAATGGGTTAGAAGGCAGAGGAAGAGTTTGTAGGGGAGGCAAAAGTGGGTTTAGGGAAAAGGGGGAAATGGGTAGCTGGGGGGTTAAAGGTGTGGTTTGGGTTAGCTTCTCGTTAGTGTGCAAGGTGACGAAGGTTATTTTTTAGATTTTGAAGCGAGGCCGTTCACAAGGGAGAAGTCCTGGAAAATGTGTTTTATGTGCATGGCGGATGTCTGATTAGTTTGAGTGGGCTATGATGAGAGTATCATCGGTGTATTGTAGCACAATTGGGGGCAAATCCTAAATGTTGAGTGCATGCTACATGGCTCATGCACAGTCAGGTTGTGATATTCCCACCTGTTGTAATCTTGTCGGCCACGTCCTTATCTCCTTTGCTTGTTACATAACACGGTCTTGACTTGTGATGTCACATACATGAAGACCATGCTCGCACAAGCAACAGTCAAGCCACGACAAGAGCCAGTCACCACCAACAGGTCCAAAAACTAAAGGAGGGAGATCATGAGCACCGTCAAATCCCAATTCAGAACACTCCGGTTGTTTTAGGACTCTAGATATGGACGTAGGCTATACGTGCAACTGTTGGAAATATTAGCACTTTTTCGATTAGCAACTGTTGGAAATATTAGCAACTGTTGAAAACCTTGAAGCATCTTAAATCGATCCCCGAAAAAGTTAAAGAGGAGTAAATTTTCATTTTTACTTCTCTAACATGTACGTAACCAATCCCCTAAAAGCTTTAGAGGATTAACAATTATCCTCCTTGGCCGTCCAGACTCTTAAATATACTTGGCCGTCCATCCATAGAGTAAAAAAAAATTCCTCTCCCCCTTGGCCGCACCCTCCCCACCATGCATGTCTCTATGTTCCACTTCCTCCGTTTCTAAATATTTGTCTTTCTAAAGATTTCATCAAGTGACTACATACGAAGCAAAATGAGTGAATCTACTCTCTAAAATATTTCTATATACATTTGTATGTGATAGTCCATTTGAAATCTCTAAAAAGACAAATATTTAGAAACGGGGGAAGTATTTTGTATTCAATCTCCCTATACTGTGTTGAGTAAATAGGCAATTTCTCGATTAAATTAATCCACGAGTAAATCACTAGCACGACATTGACACAAATAAACACATACTGGTATCCAGTCAAGCTAGCACATACTACGCTAATTGCAGAAAGATCTACGTATAACGCTAGCATGGCTAAAACAGAAAACAGTAGGAGCGGGATAAACGAGTTATACCCTCCAGTAGGCCATGCAGAGGCCGCGGCTTTGGTGGCGGCAGCGGCGTCCTCGGCGGCCTTCTTGTCGGCTTCAGTTTTCTCGGTGGCGGCACGTTCGGCGTCGATGGAGATGGTGATGATGAAGGCGACGCGGACGTAGAGAAAGTAGACGATCGGAAGCGAGCAGTCGCGTAATCGCTGCCCAAAAACCTATTCGCCCCTCACCCCGTCGACCGTGTACGCGGCGGACGGGATGGAGTCACCGGCGGCAGCAGCAGCAAGGGGATCTGTTCGTGGCGGCTAGGGTTAGGAGACACCGCACACTTATATAGACGCAGCCGTCCGTTAGTGACTGGCAAAAATAAGCGCGTAGGTGTGAGCTCGGCTCGGCTCAATCCCGCAACCTTTATAAACCACTCCAACTCTCCTTCCAGTAGCGGGGTGGGACTAAACTTCCCACTACACCTAGTGCCATATAACCCACATGGGCCCTTAGAGATTTTTCAGAAATTGCTATATGGGCCTAGAGCCCATCTCAAATTTCAGCATATTGTAGTGTCCATGCCTCTTTGTTAGACTTGTCTATTTGTATTGTTACTTAGTCATCAACCTTTCCTTTGTAATGATGTATTTATCTCAGTTCTGACCGCATTCTTACGTTGGTTTCTCTCTTCTTAGTAGTAGTGTTTTGTCAGAAGTTGTAATGTATTTTGCCATACTCTTTATATTACTTCTGGCTTACTCTATTTTTCTTTAAAGAACTTGCTTTTAGAAGAATTTGTCGCAATCTTCAATTCACCCCCTCTAGTCAACATATTTGATCTTACAGTGCCAGACCGTGGCGCAAGTTTTAGTACGTAAGTAAGTCTAGAACAGAAGAGAGCGGGATTAGTCTGTCCCGTTGTTTTGCATGCATGCACACCATCCAGGGAGGTATTCGATGGATTTTCATAACTTTTTCGACAATTGAAAGACCATCATATAGTACTCTCTTCGTTTCAAAATAAGTGTTTTAATTTTAGTATAATTTTATATTAAAACTAGTACTAAGTTGAGACACTTATTTTGAGACGAAAGGAGTACGTAACTAGCAAGCCTAGAATGGAGACTAGGATTAGTCTCTCCTATGTTATCCCGCAAAAAATTAAGTCCAGCTCCTATGTTTAGCATGCGTACAAACCTTCCAAGGAGGTATTTGATGGATTTAGCGATAATGGGTTAGAAGGCAGAGGAAGAGTTTGTAGGGGAGGCAAAAGTGGGTTTAGGGAAAAGGGGGAAATGGGGTAGCTGGGGGGTTAAAGGTGTGGTTTGGGTTAGCTTCTCGTTAGTGTGCAAGGTGACGAAGGTTATTTTTTAGATTTTGAAGCGAGGCCGTTCACAAGGGAGAAGTCCTGGAAAATGTGTTTTATGTGCATGGCGGATGTCTGATTAGTTTGAGTGGGCTATGATGAGAGTATCATCGGTGTATTGTAGCACAATTGGGGGCAAATCCTAAATGTTGAGTGCATGCTACATGGCTCATGCACAGTCAGGTTGTGATATTCCCACCTGTTGTAATCTTGTCGGCCACGTCCTTATCTCCTTTGCTTGTTACATAACACGGTCTTGACTTGTGATGTCACATACATGAAGACCATGCTCGCACAAGCAACAGTCAAGCCACGACAAGAGCCAGTCACCACCAACAGGTCCAAAAACTAAAGGAGGGAGATCATGAGCACCGTCAAATCCCAATTCAGAACACTCCGGTTGTTTTAGGACTCTAGATATGGACGTAGGCTATACGTGCAACTGTTGGAAATATTAGCACTTCTCCGAGTAGATTTATCTACGAATAAACAGTAAGCATGGCATAAACGGTATGCATCTCATAGCAATACCTAAGCATACTAGCACGTACAGAACATAGAATCGAACCTTCTATGAGCAGTACATATACGGCTAGCATAAGTATGAGTAAACGAGGGATGAGCAGATCATACCTTCCGGTTGGCCAGGCCAACACGGCGGCTGTAGCAGCAGCCTCGGCGTCGTCCGTGGCCTTCTTCTTAGCGGCGGCGGCGGCGGCCATGGTGTCGATGCATAGGAAGTAGTGGAAGCAAAGGCGAACAGAGTTGGGGACGGATCGGGAGCAGTCGCGTCGAGACGCTCCCCAAAAACCTTATTGACGTTCTCCCGGGCAGGATCTCGAACAACAGGGTTCCGGAGGCACCTGCTCTCCCGACCAGCCGTGCACGCGGTCGTCGAGATGGGATCACCGAAGGCAGCACAGAGTGAGGAACAGTAGATGACGGCTAGGTCAAGCGAGAGGGAGTGAGTGAGCGGAGGCCCACGACCGAGTCGGCCCACTCCCGGCAAGGGAGTCGTTGTTCCCGGCAAACGTCGCACCCCCGGCAAGGGGTCGACGAATCCTGGCAACGCGGGTCCCGACAAGAGTCGCACCCCCAGCAAGGGGTCGACGAGGCAACGCAAGTGAGCCCACAATCCAATGTCTTGGATAGTGGCCCTCATGTTAGCGACTCGTTAATTAATCCTTGATTAATTATTTCGTTCCTGAGTGGCAAAAATAAGCTTCGGCTCGGCTCATTCCCGCAACCCGCAACCCGCGGCGCGCGCGCGTCGTGACGAGGCGAGGCGGGCGGCGGAGGAAGAGGAGCGCGCGTGTACCACTCCTCTTCCCAAGCTCCCAATGGCAAGTGGTAGAGCAGCCCTTATAAAGGGGTCTCAACTCTCCTCAACTAGCAAGGTGGGACTAAACTTCCCACCACCTGCCATCTCATACATGGGCCTCAAGATTAACCAGGGATTAGTGTCTTATATGGGCCTAAGCCCATCCATAATCCAACAATCCCCCACCAGATCTCGAGGCACATAAGTTTGTCAACTGTTCCAAACAATGTTTGATATACTAGTATTTTCAGTGGAGACTGTTAAGTTGAACTTCCACCTAGAGCGACAGGATTAGACTTCTTCACAACTGAACAATGGGCTATCCCTTGAATTGTCAGTTTGGCGTGCAGAAGTTTCGCCTATTGTCAGTTGATACATGGCTGCCGAAGGCTAAACCCCACGGGTGGAGCTTATTAGTCATACTCTGTACCTTCTCATGAGCTTAATAGAGATTCCCCAATCTCATAGACTGTGACCGGTAGTCGGGCTCACATAGGTGTATTCCTCTAAAGAATACTCTGTATGTTAGCATCTTGCTTACACAAGTTTTGGAACACATTAAGACAAAAGTCAGTCTGCCTTACAGAATTGAGAGTATTGTGCATCTTCAACGGAGTGGGTTAATTAAGGATACTCTCCTCAGTTGACTGCTGGATTGTTTTCCCAGGTCCTAATTCACGGGATCTCCGATCACATAGGTCGGGTTACCCCCATGGCAACTTACGTGGGTCTCATACCCATTTCCCTCGATGTATTTTCTATCACAATCCGTGATAGCCCTTTCATAAAAGGGTATGCCAGATTCTTAGCCGTCTGGATATAATCCAACGCTATTACTCCGGAGTTTCTTCATTTTCTGATAGATTTCAATCTTCTTCTTATGTGCTTTGTGGATTTCATGTTATCCTTTGAACTCTTAGCCTTGGCAATCACTGTTTGATTGTCACAGTTCATAAGGACAGCTGGCACTGGTTTATCAACCACCGGCAAATCCAACAAAAGCTCTCGAAGCCATTCTGCTTCGACGCATGATGTGTCTAATGCTGTGAGTTCTGCTTCCATAGTCGATCTGGTTAAGATCGTCTGCTTGCAAGACTTTCAGGAAACAGCACCACCACCAAGTGTGAAGACATGTCCACTTGTGGCTTTCATCTCATCAGCATCAGATATCCAATTCGAATCACTATACCCCTCAAGTACCGTCGGGTACCCAGAATAGTGAATTCCATAGTCCGTAGTACCTTGCAAATAGCGCATCACTCGCTCAACAGCATGCCAATGCACATCTCCCGGATTGGAAACAAACCGGCTCAGTTTGCACACAGCAAATGAGATGTCGGGACGAGTAGCACATGCCAGGTACATCAGTGAACCAACCACTTGAGAATATCTCAATTGATCTACAGCCGTGCCTTCGAATTTTCGAATCCGCACGCTAGGATCATATGGTGCTGCAGAAGGTTTGCAGTCCGAATATCCAAAACGGCTCAAAATCTTCTCAACATAGTGGGATTGCAAAAGTGTAATTCCACCTTCAGAATTTCTCAGTAGCTTGATGTTCAGGATAACATCAGCCACACCCAGGTCCTTCATCTCAAAGTTGTGAGATAGAAAAGACTTGACCTCCTCAATGACCTTGAGGTGGGTCCCAAATATCAGTATGTCATCGACATACAGACACAGTATAACTCCTTCGCCCCCACCATAGCGATAGTATACATATTTGTCAGCTTCGTTCACAACAAAGCCAGCAGATGTCAGAGTAGTGTTGAACTTCTCATGCCATTGCGTAGGCACTTGTTTCAGGCCATACAAAGATTTCACTAGCTTACACACCTTTCCTTCCTGACCATTTACTACAAAGCCATCCGGTTGTTGCATGTAAATTTCCTCGTCTAGCTCTCCGTTAAGGAAAGCCGTCTTAACGTCCATCTGATGAACGAGAAGACCATGCGAGGCAGCCAAAGCGAGTAACACTCGAATGGTTGTCAGTCTACCCACAGGTGAATAAGTGTCAAAGAAATACTCTTCTTCTTTCTGGGTATAACCCTTGGCCACAAGCCTAGCCTTGTACTTCTCAACAGTACCATCGGGCCTAAGCTTCCTTTTGAACACCCACTTACATCCTAATGGTCGACAACCATAAGGACGATCAGTGATCTCCCATGTCCCGTTAGCCAAGATGGAATCCATCTCGCTGCGGACCGCATCCTTCCAGTAGTCAGCATCCGGAGATGCATAAGCTTCTGAAATGGAACTGGGAGTATCATCATCCACGAGGTACACGAGGAAATCATCACCAAAGGACTTTGCAGTCCTCTGTATCTTGCTCCTGACAGGAGCTTCCTCGTCATCCTCCGTGAAACTCTTATCACTTTTATGTTCATAATATTCCATCGGAATAGCAGGTTCAGGAGTCTCATCAGATTCCAGTCTAGAATTGCTTTGCATATCTCTCATGGGGAAAATATCCTCAAAGAATGTAGCATCCCTAGACTCTTAATTGTACCGACCTTCTGGTCAGGTACCTCAGATTTCACCACTAGAAATCTATAGCCAACGCTATGCTTGGCATAGCCAAGAAAAACACAGTTCACGGTCTTTGGTCCCAACTTGTGCTTTTTGATTATCGGCACATTGACTTTCGCCAAACAGCCCCAAGTGCGCAAGTAAGAGAGTGTAGTTCTTTTCTTTTCCCATTGCTCATAGGGAGTAGTCTCATTATCCTTTGTGGGAACTTTATTCAGACATGACAAGATGTCAATACAGCCTCCCCCCACCATGCCTTGGATAAACTCAATGTATCTAACATGGCGTTAACCAAATCAGTTAGAGTACGATTTTTCCGTTCGACAACCCCATTTGACTGGGATGAGTAGGGAGGCGTCCTCTCATGAATAATACCATGTTCCGCACAGAATAAATCGAACGCATTAGAAAAGTACTCTCCACCACGATCAGACCGGACTCGTTTTATTTTCTTCTCAAGTTGGTTCTCAACTTCAGCCTTATAGACTTTAAAGTAGTGTAGAGCCTCATCCTTAGTATTTAACAAATACACATAGCAGAATCTATTGAAATCATCAATCAGAGTCATGGAGTACTTCTTTCCACCTTTAGTCAACACACCATTCATCTCATAGAGATCTGAATGTATGAGCTCTAGAGGTGCCAGGTGTCTCTCCTTCGCAAGCTTGTGAGGCTTACGAGGTTGCTTAGCTTGCACACACGCATGGTACTTAGAGCCTTTGGCTAAAGTGAAACTAGGGATTATATCCATCTTAGCTAGCCGCGTCATACAACCGAAATTTATGTGACAAAGACGTGAATGCCAAACTTCGGATTTTTTCACATTAGAATGAATTTGGTTCACGACTTTATTACAGAAATCCTCTAGGGAAAGGCGGAACAAACCACCACAATCATATCCTTTTCCAACAAATAGTCCATACCGAGATACGACCACTTTGTTAGACGCGAATACTAACTTAAACCCTTCTTTACATAGAAGGGAGCCACTAACGAGATTCTTCCTTATGGCGGGGACATGCTGCACGTTCTTCAGTTGCACGATCTTTCCCGAAGTAAACTTCAGATCTACTGTGCCAACACCATGAACAGAAGCATGCGAGCCATTCCCCATCAGGACGGAACAATCTCGTGCGGCCTGGTAGGAAGAAAACAAAGACACATCAGCACACACATGAATATTGACCCCAGTGTCAATCCACCAATCGGTGGACTGACAAACTGAAAGTATGGTAAACGGATTACCATACCCAGATGCCGCATCATTGTTGCTCAGAGTGACATTCACAGACTTAGAGTCCTGTGCTGGCTTCTTGTACTTGTTTGGGCACTTGTTTGCCCAATGTTCATCGGAACCACAAGTAAAGCAGCCATCTCTCTTTTTGTCTTTCTTCTTACCCTTCTTCTTAAAGGTAGCATTCTGCTGGACAGAGTTCTTTCCCTTGAACTTGTGGAAATTCTTCTGCACCACATTGGCGCTAGAAGAACCCTCTGCCCCTTTCACGTGTGAGTCCTTTGCTCTCGAGTTCTGCTCAACACTGAGATGACCAATGACATCCTCAACAGAGAATTCACGTCTCAGTGCTTGAGAGAAGTAGCAAAGTTCCTCCAACTAGGAGGGAGTTTTGCAATAATGCAACCCGCGACAAACTTGTCCGGTAACTCACACTTCAGGAGCTCCAGCTCCTTAGCAATGCACTGTATCTCATGAGCCTGGTCCAATACAGAACGGTTATCAACCATCCTGTAACATGGAACTGCTCCATGGCATACAGCTCACTGCCAGCATCAGTTGTGCCGAATTTGACTTCGAGCGCATCCCACAAGTTTTTGGCAACGCCCATATGAATATAGGCGTCAACCAACTTGTCTCCAATCACACTCAGAACTGCTCCCAGAAAGATTGTGGTTGCGTCTCTAAACGCCTTCTCCTGTTCAGGAGCAATCGTTTCTGTGAGGGACACACCACCAACACAAAACACGTTCATCACTGTGAGCCACAAGGTGGTCCTAGTTTGCCAACGCTTAAAATGCGTCCCGATAAACTTTTCCGGTTTCAGAGTAGCAGCAAGGCCTTGAATCGAAAAGTGCCTAAAATAATGTTTTTGGATTGTTGGAAATATTAGCACTTTTCCGATTAGACTTATCCACGAGTAAATAGTAAGCATGGCATAAATGGTATGCATCTCATAGCAATACCTAAGCATACTAGCACGTACAGAATATAGAATCGAACCTTCTATGAGCAGCACATATACGGCTAGCATAAGTATGAGTAAACGAGGGATGAACAGATCATACCCTCCGGTTGGCCAGGCCAATGCGGTGGCTGTAGCAGCAGCTCGGCGTCGTCCATGGCCTTCTTCTTAGCGGCGGCGGCGGCCATGGTGTCGATGCAGAGGAAGTAGTGAAAGCAGAGGCGAACAGAGTTGGGGACCGATCGGGAGCAGTCGGGACGCTCCCCAAAAACCTTATTGCCGAACTAGGTTACTTCACTCCCGGCAAGGGAGTCGTTGTTCCCGGCAAGCGTCGCACCCCCGGCAAGGGGTCGACGAATCCTGGCAACGCGGGTCCCGGGAAGAGTCGCACCCCGGGTACCACTCCTCTTCCCAAGCTCCCAATGGCAAGTGGTAGAGCAGCCCTTATAAAGGGGTCCCAACTCTCCTCAACTAGCAAGGTGGGACTAAACTTCCCACCACCTGCCATCTCATACATGGGCATCAAGATTAACCAGGGATTACTGTCTTATATGGGCCTAAGTCCATCCATAATCCAACAGCAACAACATATATGGGCACTAGATGATTGGCAATACAATCACGTCGGATCTCATCTGTTGTAATTTTGGCCGGCCACGTCCTTATCTCCTTTGCTTGTTGCATAGGACTCTAGATGTGGACGTTGACAATACCTGCAACAACATATATAGGCACTAGATGGGTGGCAATACAATCACGCCCCATCTCATCTGTCTCTACAATAACGAATGAGGTGGGTTGGTTGAGACGTTGCGGGTCTCCCTGGATTTGCAACCGATGCAATGTCGGCGCACGCCTTTGGAAAAGAATGGAAGTCTTCCCAATTTGGAGTAGGCTTTCGAATCCACGATGGGTGAGTGATTGCGCACGGTGAGCGAGAGATTTCA
This sequence comes from Triticum urartu, assembly GCF_056163025.1. Classification (NCBI taxonomy): domain Eukaryota; kingdom Viridiplantae; phylum Streptophyta; class Magnoliopsida; order Poales; family Poaceae; genus Triticum; species Triticum urartu. Next base: position 104,003,170 of record NC_141875.1, on the reverse strand, counting down.
TAGGATCAAAAACTGGCTGACACATACACACGCGCGCGCGCGCGCGAAACGTCGCCTGTCGCCGAGCATTCATTTGTAAGCGTGGGGTTCGGCTCCTCTACAGTTATGTTACTACTGCACCACCCGTAGTTACTTGTTCAATCTGCCGTTCAATCTAATCGGAGGGCTTCCCTTTCTCTCCATCCTTCTCATCGCAGCGACGTGTACTTCCCGAGGAAGCGGGCGTTCTTGCTGTCCACCGACCAGTGATGAACTCGAAGAACTCGGCCTCAACGGCCGTGTACTCGACGTGCTCCAGCTGGGGCTTCTACTTGTATTTCTAGCCACGACGATCTTGTAAAATTTCAGCAAGAAGGCGATCTTGGTGCGTGACCCACACCCATGCCATTAGCTGTGAAGGAAAATCCTAGCTACCCAGACCGCGCCGCCCAAGCCGTCCATCTCGCGATCGGACGGCCCCGGACGTGCACCCGTGCATTTGCTCGATCCCTTAACGATATCCTCCCTCTGTATCTTGTTCTGCAATTCGGGGAATGAAATACTACACCCATTTAATAAATCATCAAGCCATCGCAAGAGGAGAGGAGGGACGGACGCGATTACATGCTGGAAATGGCGTCGCGTCGCGTTTTTGGCAAGGCGCAAACGCAGGCAGCTGGGCGGGATAACCGCATGGCATTTCTGGGGCTCGCGTGCAGCTAATCTCCTCTTTCAAACGGGGAAAGGACAGACAGACGGCCGCGGTCTCCTGCGCTGATTTGGATATCTATAACATCCGCGGCATTACTGCCACGACAAACGAGAGGTTTGGCCTGAATTTTTGCCCCATTTGCTGCTGCGCCTACGCTCGTGTCGTGCGCTCTCGTCTCGCGCGTGTATGTATAAGTACATACACATGAGCACACGGCTGTCGGCGTCATCGGTCGGCACGGCGGTGCTTGCAACCTACTACCAGCAGGCATCCCCAGCCAGCTCTTCTTCCACCGATTCAGCTGCTGATCGTGGTAGCATCGGTGATCATCATGGTATGCGCGTCAGCTATGCTCTACCATCGCTCATCATCTATGTGTTGCTTTGCCTGACGTGTGGATCTTGAAAATGGCAGAGGGCTGCAGCAGGACATGGCGCCTCCTTCCTCGCGCTGCCGCTGCTACTGCTTCTCGTGGTGTCGGCCGAAGCCCGATCTGCGGCGGCGGCCGGGCGGCGGAAACGGGAAGGGACTCGGTACAGCGTCATGGCTTTCCACGCCGCCGGGGACGGCAAGACGGATGATTCCAAGGTATAACATCAGCGTACTCCCATACGATTCTCGACGTGCATGCATCTTGGTCACCACATTGCCGGTCAGATCAGATCTTTCTTACTTGCTTATCTGCACCCTCCGTCTTCGTCTCGCCGGCAGGCGTTCGAGGAGACGTGGGACTCGGCATGCAGAGACAGCGGCGGGGCGACGGTGTACGTCCCTGAAGGAAGGACCTTCCTGCTGGGAGAGACCAAGTTGCAGGGACCCTGCAAGTCGCCGATCACCATGCAGGTAAAAACCATCCGGCGATCGACGACGATCAGGCCGTCCGTCCTGCATGACCCATCTTCGTCTCTAGTCTCTAGCACAAGAGATATCATATAACCGAGGCTGGTGCTTCCGCAGGTGGACGGGGACATCGTGGCGCCAAGCTCCATCTGGGGCCTAAAGTCGTTAACAAGCCTCCTGGCCTTCTACAGGGTGGACAACCTGACGGTGGACGGCAGCGGGCAGATCGACGGCCGAGGCGCGCCGTGGTGGGACTGCTACAACAAGAAGGTAACAGCAGCATACCTGGGCAAACAAATATGGCCGTTGCCTTCTTCATTCTATCTTCATATATACATACATTGTCCACAACCTGACGCTGACGCCCCTCCTCTCTTGTTCCCACAGAAATGCCATTACCGGCCACAGGTAAGCGCACACACAATCCCTCTTTCAGTTTCAATCTGGAACTAGTCAGGCATATGTATGTGTGTATGTTGAAACTCATCCAGGCTTGCACATACTTGTAACCCAGCTGGTGTCATTCTTGTTCTGCAACGGTCTACGGGTGACCAACATACGCCTCAAGGACAGCGCCGACAAGCACATGAGCGTGTTCGAGTGCAGCCAGGTGCAGGTGCACAACGTCACCGTCGTGGCGCCCCACGACAGCCCCAACACGGACGGGATCACCATGGGGGCCTCCGACCATGTCCGCATCTCCTCTTGCAACATCCACAGCGGTACACCCCCCTCCTTCACTGCATGCACATTGCAGTCTCGCATCAAGGGTGTTTGCAACACTCCTGAAGCATGTTTGCAACACTGCTGCTGACATGGATACATTGGACAAGTGCAGGTGATGATTGCGTGTCGATTCTAACGGGCACCACCGATGTCAACGTCACTGACGTCATGTGTGGGCCCGGCCATGGCATCAGGTATACAGATGCACAACACAGCCATGCTTATATATGCAGGCCTGTGCTTACCAAGTGCATAAGATATTTCTGATAAGCATTGTCTACTGAGTAGCATACATTGAGCAAGGTTAGCTGTTTTGACCTTATTGTGTAGTGTGGGAAGCCTTGGAGGTGCCGGTGAAAAACAAACGATGGTGGAAAGAATTACAGTATCCAACTGCAACTTCTTTAATACGATGACCGGTGTCAGGATCAAATCGTGGCAGGTAACACTGAAGCCGTATCTACATGCATGTGTGTGCCATCAGTTCGAAGATACCAACCCATGGTTGCATACACCATGGTAGTATTTTCCCCAAACTTATATGATGTTATGAGAAATGCAGGGAGGGCGAGGCAAAGCGAACACGTTCCTTTTCACGGACCTCAACATGACTGAAGCACGGTATCCTATCTACATCGACCAGTTCTATTGCCCCCAGGGAAACTGTCCAGAACGGGTGAGGAAACCCACTCAATTGAATTCAGTCACCACCACTACCTCAACTGAAACCATATTGGCTGCATTTGCAGGAAGGTGGTGTGGCCATAACGGACGCGAGATTCATCAACATCCGGGGGACGTCCTCGGAGCAAGAGGCCATCCAGATCCTGTGCAGCAAAAGCGTGCCGTGCCACGGGATTTTTCTCCACAACGTGGACCTCTCTTGGGCCAACCACACGGCCCCAACAAAAGCCAAAATCCTAAATGCCCAAGGAAGAGTCGCGGGCAAGGTGAAGCCACAAGTACGCTTCCGTGGCCTCTGATCAGAAGTGCTCTCCGTCGTGAACATAGTGCTTGGACATAGACAGAGGAGCCAGTGCAGAAATGCTTACCATAGGTGAGCGCTACGTGAGGCAGGGTAGTAGTGCTAAAATTGGATTGGTTGTAATGATGGTGGTTCATGCCATCTCATATCTGTCATGCCTACAACTTCTCAATGTATGGCCATTCTTCTATCTATAATACTATAAGCAAGAGCACTGAGGTGCTTATCTGCGGCACCAATTCAGAGTATCTCGCATGATTCTGTCTCTGACCGGCCGAACACCACATACCGGTTGTTCGCGACGTTGTCGTAGGCGAAGTCCCTCACAAACCTAGCCATGGCACCGCCAAGAATTAGTAGTTTGCAATTGCAGTGGTTCAATTGAAAGCATGCCGTGTGTGTGTGAATTGAGCTTACAGAGGGGCAATTTTGAGGAACGCGGCGAGCTGCGGGAACGGCAGGTTGAGGTACTCCATTATCCTCAGCACAGCTTCAGACTTGATGTAGGACCTGCACAGCAACAACATTTCTGATACTTGGTCCATGGCTGATGTCCATTAACAATAGCAGAGCAGCTAGAGGCGATGGTTACTTGTCCTTCTCGACGAGGACGACGCTGGAGATGTCGTCGGGGCTTCTGCCGGACCGGCGCAGGAGCTTCCTCCCGGAGTCGCTCTGGAGGGGGATGTACCTGATGCTCCGGCCAGGGTCGCGCTCCCGCACGAACCGGACGCCGCCGTTGCAGAGGTTGCACACGCCGTCGAAGAGCATGATGGGCCTCGAGTCGGCGGGCTGGAAGAACTCGGCGTCCGTGGCCGCCTTCACGGGCTCCCCCGCCGCCGACGCGGCCGCCCGTAGGCTCGGTCGCCGGAGTCCCCTTCCCCGTCCTCCCGTGTGTCGCGGCTGCAGCGGAGGCCCGCGCTGCCGCTGGGGCGGCGGCGCAGAAGGCGAGCTGTAGCTGCACCAGTAGCGCCCGGCCATGGTCGCCATCGCCTCCTTCCTTTCTCCCGTGTATCTGCTGTGCAGTGGCTTGTTGAAGCTTCATTCTCTTCGGAGCCGAACGCACGGTGCGCCTGAGGCTACGTGGCACGTCCAGCAACGGGTAATTTGGCCAGGGTAAAACGGGCTTGCAGCCGAGCGGATTTGCTCCCAGACTTTCACATTCCAAACTAAAATTACATGAGAAGGACAGCGCTTGCATTTGCACCATAGTGGTATCCATCAACAACATTATAAACGTAGAGCCACCAGATTGGGACCAAGCAGAGCACACGCGAAAAAGATTATTTCCAGCCAGCGGTTTGGAGAAAAAAATGCACGCGGAACAGATTCATCATCTGCCAAAGAGTTCACAAACACTGACACTAAGAAAATACAAGTTAAACAGGGACACACACCATGTCTCGTGCATTGGTTCTGAAGTTTTAAACAACAGCGAAAACAAAGTAGAGCAACGGGATGCGGTCGCTACGGCTTTGTTTGGTTCTTCAGGCCTCCTCCTCGCCTTCTTCGGCGTCTGCCGCAGCAGAGGCCATCAACTCGTCGAATTTCTCGCTCTTCCCCAACTCTATCTCAATCTGCGTGAACATATATCCATGTCAGTTTTAGTTGTTAAGTCGAATTTCATACATCAGAGAAATGACACACCGGCAACCAAAGAGACAAGCCAAACTGTTGTTCTTCTCTGACCTTGGCCTTTTGGAATGGGCGGCCTCTAGATTCGTCATTTATTTCCACTGTGGATGTCCTAATCTCTACACACATCAAGGTTAAAAGAGGAAAGTTCAGAGCACATAATGATAAACGGTAATGTTAACTGGCTGACGTTCCCTGGGAGGGAGGCCCCAGCGAACGCCCGCACAGCCGTTTGATCATGATCAAACGTAGCAATTTTCGCATAACAACGCCATTTGATCAGACATAGTCTACATTACAGGGAAAGAAGAAGATTCTTACTCTTCTCAACAGCGAGGCCGTTGTTCTTTAGAATCTCCGCCACAGTCACAACCGTCGCAATGGCTGCAAACACATCTTGGTTAGTGCCAACTTAAACAATAAAGAAAACAGAAACTCAATGAATGCGGAAGTGCCACTAATAAGTCCAGATGGCAGCCCATAACTTACATATGTAATCAATCAATTTTACTTGACAATCCTAAAGACTGATGTGTTTTCAACATCCAAGTCAAAGTGCCCATGGTTTGCAGAAGTATTGTGGATAGAGTCATAGTTATATGAGATTACTCAAGAGCGCAAGAGCGAAAGGGTCCATAGTGTAACGCTTGTGGCTCCAGAGTAGCACCTCCAGCGCATGATTCCCCGTAGAAGCAAATTTCAGGGCTGGTTAAAAAACCTCCCTCACTGGCAAACCATTATATCTGCATGGCGCCGGCCCAGCCAGTAGTAATGTGGCGGCTGGCCTGTGTGTGCGGCCTGTCAGGGTTTGTGGGGTTTCTCAGTTGGGAAGTGAGGTTTCTTCTTCTTGCAAAAAATATGTGGGAGGCGATCTTCCCCCCACTGGCTGAGTAATCAAGAACGCGGTCTTTCCCCAACTGGCCCCGAGTACTCAAGAGTGCGAGATACAATCCGATTGACTTTTGCACAACTGAATACACAATATTCAGTTATGCAAACAGGCATATCCCATGACAGAAGACTATTTACAACAGATTAAGCAAAAAATATCACAGGAGCACGTTAGTGTGCAAATATTTTTATCAAATGAACTCACCAGTTTCTGAAACTAGCAACAACACAGTCCAGGGGAATTGTTAGGGTTTAAGCAATAACAGAATATTTTACGGATCCTAGCTGTGCCGAAAGTCTAGTGGTTAACTACACATCTAAGCTACTCCCTCCGATCCATAATAAGTGTCACAGTTTGAACTAAGGCCGCACAATCACTCGATCAAATTCGCGAAAACACGAGGCACAAATCACACCATAAATAGTGTAAACATAGCAATCGGTTGCGCAGGCGGCGTTACCAAAATTACATCCCTACTGGCATTCAATCAATCAGAGGCACGGGAGAAACGAGACTCACCCATCCCGAGCGCGGAGAGCTCGACGTCGCCGTGCTGCTGCATATACCTCTGCAACCAACAAACCAACAAAGCAAAATCGTTTCAGAGACGGCGCCGACGAACGAACAGGGGATCGAACCAAAAAGGTGGACTGGCCGGCGCGGTACCTTGGCGAGGTTGACATAGAAGAAGAGGGGCTTCTTGGTGTTGGACACCTGGATGCGGTTGCTGCTGCCGCTGGCGCCCCGCCTCTGCCCCTCCCCGGCGGCGGCGGCGGCGGCCGGCGCGTCGGCCGCGGCGCCCGCCGCCCCCTCGCCGTCCTCCACCTTGAGGCCCCTCACGCCCTCGGTTATCCCCTCCACCGCCATGAGTGCTGGCTGGTTTGCTGCCGCGCCGCAAAGCTAGATCGACAGGATTTTTTTTTCTAGGTTTCTCGTTCTAGGTTGTAGTCTCGACCACGTTGCGTGCTGCGTTCGCAGAGAGAAACGGACGGAGGCGAAGGAAGAAGGTAAGCAAAGTACCAAACCCAGCAAACGCGTAACCCTACTTTGCTTGGGCTTTTCTTGGTCGTTGCAGCTGGCCGACGTGAAAACAACGCGAGAGCTGTATCCTGGCCCGGCCTGTTTTCCATTTTTCCGTATCTGTTTTTCTTTTCTCTTTATCACATCTATTTTACCAAGTGACACATATGTGGTAAGCAATCAACTATTCAAAAAAATGTTTTTTCTCATTTTCCTAAAAATATTCAGAAATTTCACAAAGTTTTCATTTAAAAAACAAAATCTCAAAAAATGTGCCGGTTTTCAAAATTTGTTCAAAATTTTCAAAACAAATCAGAGGTAAAAGAACTTAGGATTCAAAATTGTTAGCTTATTTAAAATGTCCGAAATTTCTTTAAAAATAGAATTGCCAAATTCAAAAAAATCTTTATATTTTTAAAATTTGCTCAAACTCAAAAAATCTTTAGGAATTCCGAAAAATGCTCATGTTTTCGAAATACTTTCGAAAATTTAGAAAATGTTCATGTTTTGAAAATTTGTTCAAAAATGCAAAAATAAATTGGGGAATTTAAAAAAAATCATAGTGTTCTTAATTCCAAAAAAATGTTCACATTTTAAAAAATAATCAAGATTCCCAAAATATGTTTGCGTTTTTTGAAAAAATTGTTCAAAATTTTGAAAATTATTCATGTTTCAAAAAATATTCACTTTTTAAACAATAAATCATTTTCAGAATTTCAAAAATGTTTAAATCTATCGGGGCTTATAGTTTTTATATCCCCACGCTGCCTATTTGGACACCGAAGCTTACAAGTTACAGTGGCTAGCTGGTAGGATCAGCAGCGATAGGTCCGTAGTTTGATTCCTCACTCGCGCAAGCCACTAAGATTAACAACGATAGGTCTGTAGCTTCAATGGCTCGAGGGCTCCTTCGTGGAGACCATAAAGGGGTGGCAATCGAGGTGGTTCTACATCACCAAGCCGCGTGACGCCAACTGGGTGGCGGCCCCCGAGTTTCGATCCGGAATCCCCACGCGGCTCACTTCCTGGAAGGAGAAGGGCCTGTCCTGGGGCTCATCGGTGGAGCTGGGCGGACTCTAGAAGTGTATCCGGAACATGACAAGCAAGAAACTTAAGCTTGTCAACATAGTCCAAGTCATGCTCTTCCGCCGGATCCTCCCATGTCAACAATGGGCTTTCAACTTATGGGAGTTCGACTCGGCCCAACACTAGACTCTACGTGAACTCTTCAACACGGCGCATAAGGACATCTGGAAGGTGCTGTTCAAGGGCACCGAGGTCCCTCCTTCTCTTACCGAGGACCGCGGGCTAAGCGCGAAGCGCCCTGCGAATCCGGTAAGCTATGTGCATAGGGTATTTATTTCCCATAGCTTAACCATATGCGGGGTCTGAGCTCCCATGCCTTTGACAGGTCTGGGTGGAGACATCGAAGCAGATTAACTGTCCGGCCCCTCTGCCCGAAGACCCTGCGGACGCTCTCCTGACGGAGATGCAGACTCCGGCTCCTTATGAGGTGCCGGAGAAGACTAAGAAGAAGGCCAAGGGAACCCGAAAGAGTTCCCGACGCCAGGTGGTATCGGACTCATCGTCCAATAACTCCGAGACGCACTCCTCCCGTGAAGACGAGGAGAAGGAAGATGAAGATTATCCCCCTCCAGCCAAGGGAGACAAGAAAAGGAAGGCCGCCCTAACCGGGAAGGCCGAAGGGTCCAAGAAGGGAAGGACTCTCCTTCCGGACTGCTCCACTACCGCCGCCGACGGCGAAGATGAGTGGCTGCTCAGGGCCAAGCCCCTGGCGAAGTCGTAAGTATTCGGATACCAGAGTAACTCATAGCATACTTTTGTTGCACTGCTTCCCCTAACGTCGAACATGATTATGCAGTCCGCCCCAAGCCCGTATCGACGTATCCTCGTCGGACGGTTCCTTGGACTCGTCGGACATGGATAGTGATACACTTCCAACCGCCTCCTCTCCTTGTCCTACGGACAATGCCGAGGTATTGTCTCAAGGGGCACCAAGCCAGGGGGAGACAGTCCCGGAGGCGCCTCAAGGCAACCTTCCGGACTCCAGGAGCAAAGGGAGTAAGGCTCCTAGGGGCTCCAAGTTCGGCCCTCGGCCGAACACAGCGCCGGAACCTCCCGTGGTTCCAGACTCGGGCAGGCGGCCCCCTTCCAAGAAGGGAAAGCCGTACGTGCCGGTGACCTCTGTCCAACCAGAGGCACCGGACGACCTGCTGGGAGCGCTTCGGGGCACTTCCATCGACGAAGAGCACCGCACTATTATGAGTGCGGTGATCAAGAAGGTTCAGTTTGCAAAGAGCGGACTGACTGAAGTCTGTGCCAGCCTTCTAACAGGCTTTGAGGTAAGTATTTAAAATATAGGAAAAATATTACCGCATAGACAGTAGCCCCTGATGCTCTGTTTGGTGTCCACAAAGAAAAGCCGAATAGAGGATCAATAATATCTGCAAGAGTCTAATATAAGTATGTCTGTATGCGTATGCAGGCTTCGCTGCTAATCTCTGCCGCACTGACTGTGGAGGTCGCCGCACTGAAGCAGGACCTGGAGCGCTCCGAGAAAGAGCTCGGCCTTGACAAGAGGCAGCTCGAGGAGAACAAAGGTAAGTAATACCTTGTCTATATAAAAAAAGAAAATGTGGTTGCGAACTGACAGGATCATCATGAATGTGCCAGGGGCCACGACCGAAATGGCGACCCTGAAGCAATCGTTATCCGAGGCCGAAAACAAAGTGGCCAAGGAGCGCACCGAGCGGGAGAAACAAGAGGCACGGGTGGGCGAGGTGCAGCAAGAGCTCCAGGCTCTCGTGAAGAAACACGAGACTTTGGAGCTTGACTCAAAGACGCGAGAGTCTGAGCTTGCCGCGGCCCTCGAGAGCACAAAGCATGCCAAGGCTGAAGCCTAAAAGACCCTCCAGGAAATTGAGGCGATGAGGAAGATACCGGCGGGTAAGGCATTCAATATGCAAAGCAAGCATGTGAAAGTAAATTACTTGTTACTTACCCGAGTCCGGAGCTCTCTAGGAGCATTCGCAGATTTGCCCCGCAGCGTGTCGGATGCCGCGAAGTATCACCAGGCCGAGGAGGGAAGTTCGACGGAGAAGTTGTTCTGGTCTCAGTACACTGGGACCGAACACCCGATGCCTATGAGCGACCAGCTGAAGCAACTGGTCGAGGTGCACAAGGCGGACGAACAGGCCATGAGGGGCCTTATAGTCCGGATGTGGCCTGGCGACTCCCTTCCCAACAACTACTTCGGCCTGGTGAGGCGGCTTGTGGATGCCTGCCCATGGCTGGAAGTCATCAAGCGGTCCGTCTGTATCGAAGGTGCCCGCCGGGTTTTTGCCCGTGCAAAGGTGCACTGGGCCAAGATGGACGCCGAGAAGCTGGTGAAGGAGGGGCCGCCGTAGGGCAAGGAGCATCGCCACCCCGACATGTATTATGAGGGTGTCCTGAAGGGTGCCCGTCTTGTGGCGGACGAGTGTGCGAAGGATGTAATATTTGAATGAACTCGCTCGTGTGATCCTGTATTATGAAAACTTGTTCATATGCGCTATGCAACGCTTGTTTGAATTTGAAATATTACCTTCTGTGCGGCTGTTTCTTAAATCTGAGAGATGGCTAGTCGTCGGCTTCTGCCCCCATGCCACGAGTGCTGGGGTGTTCGGGATGAATCTGAGCACTCTTGTTCCCATTGTTGGGTCCTTCGAGGGAGGTGCTCAGCGCAACGAACAAGGCAACCGGGCTATAATGCTTTATCACTCTCACTTAGCCATAGAAGTCTACAATTTTCAATTTTGGCGAAGCCCCTAGTATTCGGAAGGCCGAATTCGGGGCGCTATACACGCCTTAAGCCGGACAAAGCGACTCCTCGCTCTAAGCGGCATAAGTCTTTAGGGACTCGAGACCTCTCGAACAGCGACCGGCTATCGCCTTATCATGACAGTCAGTTTTAACTTTCTCTACTGAGGTGCTTAGCCTAGACGAACCGGGGCACAATCGCAGTAGTTCTCCCAGTGCTACCTTAGCCGATATAGCGGAACGTAAGGTACCAAAACATGGGAGCCGGGCAAACCCAACTATTGACCCAAGACATGATTCGGAGTCGATGCATATAATGCTATAAGTTCGGGGTGCCGCACTGTCGAAAGTGTTCGGACTTCTCACGCCGTATTATGGGGTATGCTTGAGCCCCTGGCGTATTGGCTGTACCAGAGTGTACGGGTGCTGAATGTCATGAATGAACATATATATATATATATATAAAGAAAGAATAGAGAATGCGGTAATAGTCTAGTGCTATGTATTGTTTATTCAAAAAGGTGCGTCGAAGCAGAATGATACAACTAGTGCGATAAGCAAAAAGTAGGACTATTTGACATGTCCCCTCCAAGGGCAACCTGAGGAACGTTATTTAAAGCAGGTATTTCACTCGTTATCACAAACCACCTGGGAGTTCCGTGGTGCGACGTAGCTTTCTGCCTCCTTGGTTGTTGCATCGTGTGTCCGGCGATCGCTGTCGGACTGGGTTTCCAGAGATTAAAGTCCTGAAAGAGAGAAAAATAACAACGCGGGAAGCCCCTACTGCGGTTTAGCCGTGTCTTGGGGCGTGCCGTAGTCGTGCCCCCCTCCCTACCTGTGCCCATGGTATTTTCAACGCGTAATTATGTACACGTGGCACGGATTTCGCCGTTTGGCTGGTACTGGGGTGGGGGCCGCATTGCTATGTGAGCTCTGAACGTGCCAGGCGGTCTTGTTGTCGATTACTCCGGGCGCACTTGAAGGTGTCCAGGTCTTTAATCGCTGAACTGGTGGATTGCCTTAAGAGGCTGCTTTGCGCTTCTGCTGCGAGGGCCGCAGTGTGCTCTTCCGTGCGGAGAGAGCGCTCTATGTTTCCATTGAATTTGATGACTCCCAGAGGTCCTGGCATCTTGAGTTTGAGATATGCATAGTGCGGTACCGCGTTGAATCTCGCAAATGCGGTTTGCCCGAGCAGTGCATGATAGCCGCTGCGGAACGAGACTATATCGAAGATTAACTCCTCGCTTCGGAAGTTATCTGGGGATTCGAAGACCACTTCCAGTGTGACCGAGCCTGTGCAATGGGCCTCTACACCTGGTATGACGCCTTTGAAGGTCGTTTTTGTGGGTTTGATCCTTGAGGGGTCTATACTCATTTTGCGCACTGTGTCCTGATAAAGCAGGTTCAGGCTGCTGCCGCCGTCCATAAGGACTCTAGTGAGGTGAAATCCGTCGATGATTGGGTCTAGGACCAGTGCGGCGAATCCGCCATGACAGATACTAGTGGGATGGTCCCTGCGATCGAGGGTGATCGGACAGGAAGACCATGGGTTGAACTTTGGGGCGACTGGCTCCAACGCATATACATCCCTTAACGCACGCTTCCGCTCCCTCTTGGGGATGTGGGTTGCGTGCGTTAAGGGATGTATATGCGTTGGAGCCAGTCGCCCAAAAGTACTACCCATGGTCTTCCTGTCCGATCACCTTCGGTCGCAGGGACCATCCCACTAGTATCCATCATGGCGGATTCGCCGCACTGGTCCTAGACCCAATCATCGACGGATTTCACCTCACTCGAGTCCTTATGGACGGCGGCAGCAGTCTGAACCTATTTTATCAGGACACAGTGCGCAAAATGGGTATAGACCCCTCAAGGATCAAACCCACAAAACGACCTTCAAAGGCGTCATACCAGGTGTAGAGGCCCATTGCACAGGCTCGGTCACACTGGAAGTGGTCTTCGGATCCTCGGATAACTTCCGAAGCGAGGAGTTAATCTTTGATATAGTCCCGTTCCGCAGCGGCTATCATGCACTGCTCGGGCGAACCGCATTTGCGAGATTCAACGCGGTACCGCACTATGCATATCTCAAGCTCAAGATGCCAGGACCTCTGGGGGTCATCATAGTCAATGGAAACACAGAGCGCTCTCTCCGCACGGAAGAGCACACTGCGGCCCTCGCAGCAGAAGCGCAAAGCAGCCTCTTAAGGCAATCCACCAGTTCGTCGATTAAAGACCCAGACACCTTCAAGCGCGCCCGGAGTAATCGACAACAAGACCGCCTGGCACGTTCCGATCTCGCATAGCAATGCGCCCCCCACCCCAGTCCCAGCCAAACAGCGAAATCCGTGCCACGCGTGCATAATTACGCGTTGAAAATACCATGGGCACAGGTGGGGAGGGGGCACGACTACAGCACGCCCCAAGACGCGGCTCAACCGCACTAGGGGCTTCCTGCTTTGTTATTTTTTCTGTCTTTCAAGACTTTAATCTCTGTAAACCCCGTCCGGCAGTACGATTGCCGGATCACGATGCAACAACCAAGGAGGCAGAAAGCTACGTCGCACCACGGAACTCCCATGTGGTCTCTGATAACGAGTGAAATACCTGCTTTAAATATCATTCCTCAGCTTGCCCTTGGAGGGGACATGTCAAATACTCCTACTTTTTGCTTATCGCACTACTTGTATCATTCTGCTTCGACGCACCTTTTTGAATAAACAATGCATAGCACTAGACTATTACCACATTCTCTATTCTTTATATATATATATATATATGTTCATTTATGACATTCAGCTCCCGTACACTCTGGTACGGCCAATACGCCAGGGGCTTAAGCGTACCCCATAATACGACGTGAGAAGTCCGAACACTTTCGACAGTGCGGCACCCCAAACTTATAGCATTATATGCATCAGCTCCGAATCATGTCTTGGGTCAATAGTTGGGTTTGCCCGGCTCCCATGTTTTGGTACCTTACGTTCCGCTATATCGGCTAAGGTAGCACTGGGAGAACTACTGCGGTTGTGCCCCGGTTCACCTGGCTAAGCACCTTAGTAGAGAAAGCTAAAACTGACTGTCATGATAAGGCGAGAGCTGGTCACAGTTCGAGAGGTTTCAAGTCCCTAAAGACTTATGCCGCTTAGAGCGAGGAGTCGGCATTGTCCGGCTTAAGGCGTGTATAGCGCCCCGAATTCAGCCTTCCGAACACTAGGGGCTTCGCCAAAATTTAAAATTTGTAGACTTCTATGGCTAAGTGAGAGTGATAAAGCATTATAGTCTTATTGCCTTGTTCGTTGTGCTGAGCACCTCCCTCGAAGGACCCAACAATGGGAAAAAGAGTGCTCATATTTATCCCGAACACCCCAGCACTCGTGGCATGGGGGCAGAAGCCGACGACTGACCATCTCTCAGATTTAACAAACAGCCGCACAGAAGGTAATATTTTAAATTCAAACAAGCATTGCATAGCACATATGAACAAGTTTTCATAATACAGGATCACACGAGCAAGTTCATTCAAAAATTACATCCTTCGCACACTCATCCTCCACAAGATGGACACCTCATAATACATCTCAGGGTGGCGATGCTCCTTGCCCTGTGGCGGCCCCTCCTTCACCAGCTTCTCGACGTCCATCTTGGCCTAGTGCACCTTCGCACGGGAAAGCCCCGGCGTGCACCTTCGATGCAGACGGACCGTTTTATGACCTCCAGCCGTGGGCAGGCATCTACAAGCCGCCTCACCAGACCGAAGTAGCTGTTGGGAAGGGAGTCGCCAGGCCACATCCGGACTATAAGGCCCCTCATGGCCTGTTCGGCCGCCTTGTGCAGCTCGACCAGTTGCTTCAGCTGGTCGCTCATGGGCATCGGGTGTTTGGTCCCAGTATACTGAGACCAGAACAACTTCTCCGTCGAGCTCCCCTCCTCGGCCTGGTAATATTTCGTGGCATCCGACACGCTACGGGGCAAATCTGCGAATGCTCCTAGAGAGCTCCGGACTCGGGTAAGTAACAAGTAATTTACTTTCACATGCTTGCTTTGCATATTGAATGCCTTACCCGCCGCTATCTTCCGCATCGCCTCAATTTCCTGGAGGGCCATTTGGGCTTCAGCCTTAGCATGCTTTGTGCTCTCGAGGGCCGCAGCAAGCTCGGACTCTTGCTTCTTCGAGTCAAGCTCCAAAGTCTCGTGTTTCTTCACGAGAGCCTGGAGCTCCTGCTGCACCTCGCCCACCCGTGCCTCTTGTTTTTCCCACTCGATGCGCTCCTTGGCCACTTTGTTTTTGGCCTCGGACAAAGCTTGCTTCAGGGTCGCCACTTTGGTCGTGGCCCCTGGCACATTCATGATGATCCTGTCAGTTCACAACCACATTTTATTTTTTATATAGACAAGGTATTACTTACCCTTGTTCTCCTCGAGCTGCCTCTTGGCAAGGCCGAGATCTTTCTCGGACCGCTCGAAGTTCTGCTTCAGTGCGGCGACCTCCGCAGTCAGTGCGGCAGAGGTCAGCAGCGAAGCCTGCATACGCATACAGACATACTCATATTAGACTCCTGCAGATATTATTCGATCCTCTATTCGGCTTTTCTTTGTGAACACCAAACAGAGCATCAGGGGCTAATGTCTATGTGGTAATATTTTTCCTATATTTTAAATACTTACCTCACAGCCTGTTAGAAGGCTGGTACATGCTTCAGTCAGTCCGCTCTTGGCGGACTGAACCTTCTTGACCACCGCACTCATAATAGTGCGGTGCTCTTCGTCGATGGAAGCGCCGCGAAGCGCTCCCAGCAGGTCATCTGGTGCCTCTGGTTGGACAAAGGTCACCAGCACGGACGGCTTGCCCTTCTTGGAAGGGGGCCGCCTGCCCGAGTCCGGAACCACTGGAGGTTCCGGCGCGGTGTTCGGCTGAGGGCCGAACTTGGAGCCTCTAGGAGCCTTACTCCCTTTGCTCCTGGAGTCCGGAAGGTCACCTTGAGGCGCCTCCTGGACTGTCTCCCCCCCCCCGGCTCGGTGCCCCTTGAGACAATACCTTGGCATTGTCCGTAGGACAAGGAGAGGAGGCGGTTGGAAGTGTATCACTATCCATGTCCGACGAGTCCAAGGAACCGTCCGACGAGGATACGTCGATACGGGCTTGGGGCGGACTACATAATCATGTTCGACGTTAGGGGAAGTAATGCAACAAAAGTATGCTATGAGTTACTCTGGTATCCGAATACTTACGACTTTGCCAGGGGCTTGGCCCTGAGAAGCCACTCGTCTTCGCCGCCGGCGGCGGTAGTGGAGCAGTCCGGAAGGAGAGTCCTTCCCTTCTTGGACCCTTCGGCCTCCCCGGTTGGGGCGGCCTTCCTTTTCTTGTCCCCCCGGCTGGAGGGGGAGAATCTTCATCTTCCTTCTCCTCGTCTTCACGGGAGGAGTGCGTATCGGAGTTATCGGACGATGAGTCCGATACCACCTGGCGCCGGGAACTCTTTCGGGTTCCCTTGGCCTTCTTCTTGGTCTTCTCCGGCACCTCATAAGGAGCCGGAGTCCGCATCTCCGTCAGGAGAGCGTCTGGGGGATCTTCGGGCAGAGGGGCCGGACAGTTAATCTGCTCCGATGTCTCCACCCAGTCCTGTCAAAGTCATGGGAGGTCAGACCCCGCACATGGTTAAGCTATGGGAAATAAATACCCTATGCACAGAGCTTACCGGATTCACAGGGCGCTTCACGCTTAGCCCGTGGTCCTTGGTAAGAGAAGGAGGGACCTTGGCGCCCTTGAACAGCACCTTCCAGACGTCCTTATGCGTCGTGTCGAAGAGCTCATGTAGAGTCTGGTGCTGGGCGGGTCGAACTCCCATAAGTTGAAAGCCCGTTGTTGACACGGGAGGATCCGGCGGAAGAGCATGACCTGGACTATGTTGACAAGCTTAAGTTTCTTGCTTGTCATGTTCCGGATACACTTCTGGAGTCCTTCCAGCTCCACCGATGAGCCCCAGGACAGGCCCTTCTCCTTCCAGGAAGTGAGCCGCGTGGGGATTCCGGATCGAAACTCAGGGGCCACCACCCAGTTGGTGTCACGCGGCTCGGTCATGTAGAACCATCCCGATTGCCACCCCTTTATGGTCTCCACGAAGGAGCCCTCGAGCCATGTAACGTTGGGCATTTTGCTCACCATGGCTCCGCCGCATTCCGCTTGTTGGTCGCATACTACCTTCGGCTTGATATTGAAGGTCTTCAGCCATAGGCCGAAGTGGGGCCGTATGCGGAGGAAAGCCTCGCACACTACGATGAATGCCGAGATGTTGAGGATAAAATTCGGGGACAGATCATGAAAGTCCAGCCCATAATAGAACATGAGGCCGCGGACGAATGGATGGAGGGGAAATCCCATTCCACGGACGAAGTGGGGGAGGAAAACCACCCTTTCGTGAGGTTTCGGGGTAGGGACGATCTGCCCGGCGGCTGGCAGCCGGTGCGCGATATCCGCGGCTAAGTATCCGGCTCCACTTAGCTTTTTTGATGTGTCCCTCCGTGATGGAGGAGGCCATCCACTTGCCTCCCGCTCCGGACATGTTTGGAGAGAGTTGAGGAGAAGGATGCGGACTTGGGCGGTGGAGCTCGAGTGCGCGAGAATGGATGAGCAAGGAGGAAGAAGGCGTGGGTAGAAAAAGGTGAGACCTTATCCCTTTATAAGGGCGGACTAAACTATGCGCCCCCACTAGCCTTGTAAAACTCGCTTATCCCCCAAGTGCCATAATTGATGGCGCGGTTGGATTACCCACGTCCGTATTGATGGGAATCCCGTAATAAGGGGACACGATCTCTGCTTCGACAAGACGTGCCAAGGAAACCGCCTCGCGAAACACGCCGAGATAGGTTGTGAAAAACGATTCGAATAAAGACCTGGTTGTGGTGTGAAGTCACGCTACGGGGTACGTCAGCAGATCAGATTTGTGGAAATATTATTCTCTCTACGGTGGTATGTGGAACTTATTTTGCAGGGTCGGACACTATCCTTGTATTCAAACTCTTACGTGGTGTATTCGGAGGAGGAACCCGCCTTGCAATGCCGAAGACAACACTGCGCGCCGGACTCATCGTCATTGAAGCCTGGTTCAGGGGCTACTGAGGGAGTCCTGGATTAGGGTTCTCCGGACAGCTGAACTATATCCTTTGGCCAGAGTGTTGGACTATGAAGATACAAGATTGAAGACTTCGTCTCGTGTCCGGATGGGACTCTACTTGGCGTGGAAGGCAAGCTAGGCAATACGGATATGGATATCTCCTCCTTTGTAACTGACCTTGTGTAACCCTAGCCCCCTCCGGTGTCTATATAAACCGGAGGATTTTAGTCCGTAGGACAACATACAATCATACCATATGCTAGCTTCTAGGGTTTAGCCTCTCCGATCTCGTGGTAGATCAACTCTTGTACTACTCATATTATCAAGAATAATCAAGCAGGACGTAATGTTTTACCTCCATCAAGAGGGCCTGAACCTGGGTAAAACATCGTGTCCCTGCCTCCTGTTACCATCCACCTTAGACACCGACTGTCAGGAGATTCCTGGCCGAACTATGTAGGGGATCTCGGGTAGGGGGTCCCGAACTGTGCGTCTAAGGTGGACGGTAACAGGAGGTAGGGACACGATGTTTTACCCAGGTTCGGGCCCTCTTGATGGAGGTAAAACCCTACGTCCTGCTTGATTATTCTTGATAATATGAGTAGTACAAGAGTTGATCTACCACGAGATCGGAGAGGCTAAACCCTAGAAGCTAGCCTATGGTATGATTGTATATCGTCCTACAGACTAAAACCCTCCGGTTTATATAGACACCGGGGGGGGCTAGGGTTAGACAAGGTTGGTTACAAAGGAGGAGATATACATATCCGTATTGCCTAGCTTGCCTTCCATGCCAAGTAGAGTCCCATCCGGACACGGGACGAAGTCTTCAATCTCGTATCTTCATAGTCCAACAGTCCGGCCAAAGGATATAGTCCGGCTGTCCGGAGACCCCCTAATCCAAGACTCCCTCACACGATGATGGAGGTCATGGTGTCATGCCGGTGACGATGATGATCGTGGCGCCCCGAAGATGGAGATCAAAAGGAGAAAAATGATATTGGCCATATCATGTCACTATTTGATTGCATGTGATGTTTATCATGTTTTTACATCTTATTTTCTTAGAACGACAGTAGCTTAAATAAGATGATCCCTCACTATAATTTCAATAAAGTGTTCCCCCTAACTGTGCACCGTTGCGAAGGTTCGTTGTTTCGAAGCACCATGTGAGGATTGGGTGAGATAGATTCTAACGTTCGCATACAACGGGTGTAAGCCAGATTTACACACGCAATACACTTAGGTTGACTTGACGAGCCTAGCATGTACAGACATGGCCTCGGAACACGGAAGACCGAAAGGTCGAGCATGAGTCGTATAGAAGATACGATCAACATGAAGATGTTCACCGATGATGACTAGTCCGTCTCACGTGATGATCGGACACGGCCTAGTTGACTCGGATCATGTATCACTTAGATGACTAGAGGGATGTCTATCTGAGTGGGAGTTCATTGAATAATTTGATTAGATGAACTTAATTATCATGAACTTAGTCTAAAATATTTACAATATGTCTTGTAGATCAAATGGCCCACGCTAATGTTGCCCTCAACTTCAACGCGTTCCTAAAGAAAACCAAGCTGAAAGACGATGGCGACAACTACACGAACTGGGTCCGTAACCTGAGGATTATCCTCATAGCTGCCAAGAAAGCATATGTCCTTGAAGCACCGCTAGGTGACGCACCCGTTTTCCCAGCAACTCAAGATGTTATGAACGCGTGGTAGTCGCGTAGTGATGATTATTCCCTGGTTCAGTGTGGCATGCTTTACAGCTTAGAACCGGGGCTCCAAAAGCATTTTGAGCAACACAGAGCATATGAGATGTTCCAAGAGCTGAAAATGGTTTTCCAAGCTCATGCCCGAGTCGAGAGATATGAAGTCTCCGACAAGTTCTACAGTTGTAAGATGGAGGAGAACAGCTCTGTCGGTGAGCACATACTCAAAATGTCTGGGTTGCACAACCGCTTGTCTTAGCTGGGAGTCAATCTCCCGGATGACGCGGTCGTTGACAGAATCCTTCAGTCGCTTCCACCTAGCTACAAGAGCTTTGTGATGAACTTCAATATGCAGGGGATGGAAAAGACCATTCCTGAGGTATATTCAATGCTGAAATCAGCGGAGGTGGAGATCAAAAAGGAACATCAAGTGTTGACGGTGAATAAAACCACTAAGTTCAAGAAAGGTAAGGGTAAAAAGAACTTCAAGAAGGACGGCAAGGGAGTTGCCGCGCCCGGTAAGCAAGCTGCCGAGAAGAAGCCAAAGAATGGACCCCAGCCTGAAGACTGAGTGCTTTTATTGCAAGGGAAACGGTCACTGGAAGCGGAACTGCCCCAAGTATTTAGCGGATAATAAGGCCGGCAATACCAAAGGTATATGTGATATACATGTTATTGATGTGTACCTAACCAGCGCTCATAGCAGCTCCTGGGTATTTGATACCGGTGCGGTTGCTCATATTTGTAACTCAAAACAGGAGTTGCGGAATAAGCGGAGACTGGCGAAGGACGAGGTGACGATGCGCGTCGGGAATGGTTCCAAGGTCGATGTGATCGCCGTCGGCACGCTACCTCTACATTTACATACGGGATTAGTTTTAAACCTCAATAATTGTTATTTAGTGCCAACTTTGAGCATGAACATTGTATCTGGATCTCGTTTAATAAGAGATGGCTACTCATTTAAATCTGAGAATAATGGTTGTTCTATTTATATGAGAGATATGTTCTATGGTCATGCCCCGCTAGCCAATGGTTTATTCTTGTTGAATCTCGAATGTGATGTTACACATATTCATAGTGTGAATGCCAAGAAGTGTAAGGTTGATAATGATAGTCCCACATACTTGTGGCACTGCCGCCTTGGTCACATTGGTGTCAAATGCATGAAGAAACTCCATGCAGATGGACTTTTGGAGTCTCTTGATTATGAATCATTTGACACATGCGAACCGTGCCTCATGGGCAAAAATGACCAAGACTCCGTTCTCCGGAACAATGGAGCGAGCAACCAACTTATTGGAAATCATACATACTGATGTGTGCGGTCCAATGAGCGTTGAGGCTCGCCGTGGCTATCGTTATGTTCTCACCCTCGCTGATGACTTGAGTAGATATGAGTATGTCTACTTAATGAAACACAAGTCTGAGACCTTTGAAAAGTTCAAGGAATTTCAGAATGAGGTAGAGAATCAACGTGATAGGAAAATAAAGTTCTTACGATCAGATCGTGGGGGAGAATATTTGAGTCACGAATTTGGCATGCACTTAAGGAAATGTGGAATTGTTTCACAACTCACGCCGCCTGGAACACCTCAGCGTAATGGTGTGTCCGAATATCATAATTGCACTCTATTGGATATGATGCGATCTATGATGTCTCTTACCGATCTACCGCTATCATTTTGGGGTTATGCTTTAGAGACTACCGCATTCACTTTAAATAGGGCTCCGTCGAAATCCGTTGAGACGACACCATATGAATTATGGTTTGGAAAGAAACCTAAGCTGTTGTTTCTGAAAGTTTGGGGATGCGATGCTTATATCAAGAAACTTCAACCTGAAAAGCTCGAACCCAAGTCGGAAAAATCCGTCTTCATAGGATACCCTAAGGAAACTACTGGCTATACCTTCTACCTCAGATCCGAAGGCAAGATCTTTGTTGCCAAGAATGGATCCTTTGTAGAGAAAGAGTTTCTCTCGAAAGAAGTAAGTGGGAGGAAAGTAGAACTTCATGAGGTATTTCCTCTTGAACCGGAAAGTAGCGCAACTCAAGAAAATGTTTCTGTGGTGCCTGCACCGATTAGAGAGGGAGTTAATGATGATGATCATGAAACTTCGGATCAAGGTACTACTGAACTTCGTAGGTCCACGAGGACACGTTCCGCACCAGAGTGGTATGGCAACCCTGTCCTGGAAATCATGTTGTTAGACAACGGTGAACCTTCGAACTATGAAGAAGCAAAGGCGGGCCCGGATTCCAACAAATGGCTTGAAGCCATGAAGTCCGAGGTAGGATCCATGTATGAAAATGAAGTGTGGACTTTGACTGACTTGCCCGATGATCGGCAAGCCATAGAAAATAAATGGATCTTTAAGAAGAAGACAGACGCGGATGGTAATGTGACCATCTATAAGGCTCGGCTTGTTGCTAAGGGTAACCGACAAGTTCAAGGGGTTGACAACGATGAGACCTTCTCACCCGTAGCGAAGCAGAAGTCTGTCCGAATCATGTTAACAATTGCCGCATTCTATGATTATGAGATATGGCAGATGGACGTCAAAACGGAATTCCTTAATGGTTTCCTTAAGGAAGAATTGTATATGATGCAGCCGGTAGGTTTTGTCGATCCTAAGAATGCTGACAAGGTGTGCAAGCTCCAGCGCTCAATCTATGGGCTGGTGCAAGCATCTCGGAGTTGGAACATTCGCTTTGATGAGATGATCAAAGCGTTTGGGTTTACACAGACTTATGGAGAAGCCTGTGTTTACAAGAAAGTGAGTGGGAGCTCTGTGGCATTTCTCGTATTATATGTGGATGACATACTATTGATGGGAAATGATATAGAATTCTTGGAAAGCATAAAGGCCTACTTGAATAAGTGTTTTTCAATGAAGGACCTTGGAGAAGCTGCTTACATATTAGGCATCAAGATCTATAGAGATAGATCGAGACGCCTCATTGGTCTTTCACAAAGCATGTACCTTGACAAGATATTGAAAAAGTTCAATATGGATCAGTCCAAGAAGGGGTTCTTGCCTGTATTGCAAGGTGTGAGATTGAGCACGGCTCAATGCCCGACCACGGCAAAAGATAGAGAAAAGATGAGTGTCATCCCCTATGCCTCGGCCATAGGGTCTATTATGTATGCCATGCTATGTACAGACCTGATGTGAACCTTGCCGTAAGTTTGGTAGGAAGGTACCAAAGTAATCCCGGCATGTAACACTGGACAGCGGTCAAGAACATCCTGAAGTACCTGAAAAGGACTAAGGATATGTTTCTCGTTTATGGAGGTGACGAAGAGCTCGTCGTAAAGGGTTACGTTGATGCTAGCTTCGACACTGATCTGGATGACTCCAAGTCACAAACCGGATACGTGTATATTTTGAATGGTGGAGCAGTCAGCTGGTGCAGTTGCAAGAAAAGCGTCGTGGCGGGATCTACATGTGAAGCGGAGTACATGGCAGCCTCGGAGGCAGCACATGAAGCAATCTGGATGAAGGAGTTCATTATCGACCTATGAGTTATTCCCAATGTGTCGTGCCCGATGACTCTCTTCTGTGACAACACTGGAGCCATTGCCCTTGCCAAGGAGCACAGGTTTCACAAGAAGACCGGGCATATCAAGCGTCGCTTCAACTCCATTCATGAAAATGTTCAAGATGGAGACATGGATATTTGTAAAGTGCATACGGACCTGAATGTCACAGATCCGTTGACTAAACCTCTTCCACGAGCAAAACATGATCAACACCAGAACTCTATGGGTGTTCGATTCATCACAATGTAACTAGATTATTGACTCTAGTGCAAGTGGGATACTATTGGAAATATGCCCTAGAGGCAATAATAAAATGGTTATTATTATATTTCCTTGTTCATGATAATTGTCTATTGTTCATGCTATAATTGTGTTATCCGGAAATCGTAATACATGTGTGAATACATAGACCACAACATGTCCCTAGTGAGCCTCTAGTTGACTAGCTCGTTGATCAATAGATGGTTACGGTTTCCTGGCCATGGACATTGGATGTCATTGATAACGGGATCACATCATTAGGAGAATGATGTGATGGACAAGACACAATCCTAAGCAGAGCACAAGATCGTGTAGTTCGTCTGCTAAATCTTTTCTAATGTCAAGTATCATTTCCTTAGACCATGAGATTGTGCAACTCCCAGATACCGTAGGAATGCTTTGGGTGTGCCAAACGTCACAACGTAACTGGGTGGCTATAAAAGGTGCACTACGGGTATCTCCGAAAGTGTCTGTTAGGTTAGCACGAATCGAGACTGGGATTTGTCGCTCCGTGTGACGAAGAGGTACCTTTGGGCCCACTCGGTAGGACATCATCATAAAGAGCTCAATGTGATCAAGGAGTTGATCACGTGATGATGTGTTACAGATCGAGTAAAAGAGACTTGTCGGTAACGAGATTGAACAAGGTATAGGGATACCGATGATCGAATCTCGGGCAAGTATCATACCGGTAGACAAAGGGAATTGTATACGGGATTGATTGAATCCTCGACATCGTGGTTTATCCGATAAGATCATCGTGGAACATGTAGGAGTCAACATGGGTATCCAGATCCCGCTGTTGGTTATTGACCAGAGAGATGTCTCGGTCATGTCTGCATGCCTCCCGAACCCGTAGGGTCTACACACTTAAGGTTCGATGACGCTAGGGTTATAGGGAAAGTTTGTATGTGGTTACCGAATGTTGTTTGGAGTCCCGGATGAGATCCCGGACGTCATGAGGAGTTCTGGAATGGTCTGTAGGTAAATAATAATATATAGGAAGTGAGGTTTTGACCGCCGGAAGTGTTTCGGGCGTCACTGGTAATGTACCAGGACCACCGGAGGGTTCCGGGGGTCCACCGGGAGGGGCCACCAGCCCCGGAGGCTTGCATGGGCCAAGAGTGGGAATGGACCAGCCCCTGAGTGGGCTGGTGCGCCTCCCACCTGGGCCCAAGGCGCAACTAGGAGGGGAAGGGGGGAAACCCTAGGCGCAGATGGTCCTAAGGCCCACCCTAGGGCGCGCCCCCCCTCTTCCCCTCTTGGCCGCCCCTCCATCCCATCTAGGGCTGCCGCCCCCCTAGGGGTGGGAACCCTAGAGGGGGCGCACCCTCCTCCTCTCCTCCTATAAATAGTGGGGGTTTTGGGGCTGCCAAGGACACGAATCTCTCTCTCTCTCTCTCTCTCTCTCTCTCTCTCTCTCTCGACGCAGCCCTACCTCTCCACATCCTCGTTCTCCGTAGTGCTTGGCGAAGCCCTGCTGGAAACCACGCTGCTCCACCACCACCACGCCGTCGTGCTGCTGCTGGAGTTGTCTTCCCTAACCTCTCCCTCCTTGCTGGATCAAGGCGCGGGAGACGTCACCGGGCTGCACGTGTGTTGAACGCGGAGGCGCCGTTGTTCGGCGCTTAGATCGGAATCGACCATGATCTGAATCGCTGCGTGTACGACTCCTCCAACCGCGTTCTTGCAACGCTTCCGCATCGCGATCTTCAAGGGTATGAAGATGCACTCCCCTCTCTCTCGTTGCTAGTTTCTCCATAGATTGATCTTGGTGATGCGTAGAAAATTTTAATTTCTGCAACGATCCCCAACACTAAGAACATCAAAATCATTGCCCGATAACTATACACAGTTATCTCAACAACTATTCATGCTAATGTGGCAATCACTATAACATAACATAAAAAATGTCAAAACATGACGACAAGAAATCTTAATTAACCACAAAAGGTTTCTAAAAGACTATTTGTCTATTCATAAAAATCATGGCAATAATCTTCTAGAAAACTTTATACAATATTTTACACTAGAGTTGTCTCAAAATAGAGGAAAATGTGATAGGGTATGGATTGCATATTGTGAAGAGGTTGATAGAAAATATTGTTGTTGCACATAAAAAAGTGGCACGAAAAAAGCCAATTAGCAAATGAGGGTTCCATGTGCCAGACTTTGAAAAGCATGAAACAAGTGCAGAAGATGTTATGAATATGGCTAACTTCTCTGGATGCAAAAGAACCAAACAATTGATGAAGTTGTTCAACGAGAACTTCAAAACTAGGGGAACGTTGGAGAAATGTTTTGTGTAGAATTATCCTAACTAGGAATTTTTTCACTAAACATAATCTAGCATTCCGTGGCACTAATAGCAACTTGTACCAAGAGAGCAATGCCATTTTCTATAATTGCTTCAATAAAATTAAAATTTAATTTCAAGATATACTAGACTGGCCCCGTTCGGATCTTCTCCTGCTCCTAGCTTCCTCGGCTTCGCGCTGGAGCCAGCCCGAACGCCACGGCTCCGAGAAGACCGCTTCGCGGAGCGAAGTCCCCTCGTAGTGCAAAAAAGAGAAGCTGGTCGAGCCTCACTCTCAAAAATCGAAGGAGCTGGAGTTGGGGATTATTACACAATATGCCACCACCAAGTGACCAGGGGGCAGCGTACCGGTTCGCTCGACTTCTTCTTTCTCCTCGATACGTTGCTATTCCAACGAAACCTGGCCTGCCTTTCCTTTGAACGGGCCTAAAGCAAGTTTATCGGGCTATCAACCCAACTAACCAACTGGAAGTGGAAGCTGGCCTCCCGAACGGTTTCTCGTGAGCCAGGTTTTGTACGAGAAGTAGGATTTGGTAGGAGGAGCAGAAGCTGGCTATTTGGAGAAGTTGGACAACATCCGAACGGGGCCTAAGTTTGTCAGAATCGTGATTCCGAATCAGATCAGAGCTCCGATCGTAGGATCACAAATCATAGAATCTTAACTATCATAATTGTAAAAACGTAGATTCTACTAACCAAAATCATAGAATCAAAGTGGTTAGTTTGGATCATAAAGTTTTAGAATCATACAATAAAATCGCGATTCTGACAACCTTGTACTAGACCTATCTGTTTTTCAGTACAAAATTGGGCTCAATTTTTCTATTGCTTGAATACTAAAATTGTTGTTTCAACATTAATATCTAATATATATACTACTAAATAACATATAATAAATTTATGTAATTAAATTGAAATATTATACAATATTGTGCATCAAGCCCGACAAAAATGAATATTCAATGCATCAGGCATCCGTCAAGTTAATGGAGCATTGCACATCGAGTGTAGCTTAGCTGGTCAGGTTCCTTGTGGTGGTACCAGCCCATCAGGGTTCAAGTCCTACAATTGTGGTCATATGTGTGTTTAGGTGAGCACATGTGATCGTGTTGTGTTTAAAAAGTTAATGGAGCCTTAGGGCGTGTTTGGTTGCCGTAGTAAATAGTAGTTGCATTGCATAGACATCTCAACCCAGCCTGGCTATGGAAAAACGGCCTCATATGCAACATCTGCGAGTTGTTTGGTTGCCTGCATATGGACTTCCTGCATTAGGGGATCAACTTTGACACGTTATTTGGTTGCCTGCATTGTCTCGGCGCATGCAACTACACGCTGTTTGGTTGCTTACATGAGGAGTTAGCACTTGCACTTAGCACACAGGGTTAAGAGATAGCAGAGGAAGTGGGAGAAGAAATGCAGTGTGCGCTGGACCATGGCGACAACAGTGGATAGTGGCCGTGGCGCCGTGTCCGACATGACGAGCATGGAGTCGTGAACGAGCGACCCCGTTGACGGCACGGCGAGCGACAGCGTCGACGAACTAGTCGCGGTGCTCGCGCAAAGACAGTGGGCAGAGGAGGAGAATGCAGTGCTCGCGCTATGATATCATCCGTGCAGTAGGACGAGAGAGGAGGCCGAGATAATCGATGCCGGAACGACTCCAGTGTAGTGGGACGAGAGAGAGGAGGCCGAGATGATCTACCCCGTCGGTGGCAGAGAACAGAGGAGAAGAACTTCGTCAGTGTGTGTGCGCCATGGCGGCTGAACTGCAGTAGGATCATGGAGAGAAGGCCGAGATGAACAACGGCGATGATGACGCTACTGCAGCAAGATGCAAGAGAGGAGACCGAGAGAAACACGCCGACTAGAGGAATACTTAAGGTGTCTTAAATCACAGTACACATATTCATATGTACAGTCATGAGAAATATATAGATCTTCTCGTCTACGATCGTCGAAACAAAAAACTTACAACACAAATGTTGTGTAGAACGACGAGATTAGGCTGTTGGTCAAAGAAAATTTCAAACAATCGATCGTGTGCGACGAATCTGAAAAAAATCGTCCAAAACAACTCCAAACGGAAACAAGAGATTGAGCATGTACGGTCGACGAAACTACGAACCGATCGTCTAAATAGAACTGTAGCATCAATGTACATCTTTTTTATGTAGAGCTTACCTTAAATCGAAGTATCGTTGTGTAGATTAGAAAAGAAAACGCAAAAAGTATTGCTATTTGCAGGTTTCAAACTCACCTCGCCAAGTTCGCGCACAGGTACCACAAGCCACACGAGCTACTTGCCTTCTATGATTTGTTACATAGGAAAAGGCTTAATAACAAAGGACGCAGCGCTATTTCATTGCAGAAATCTATTGCATCACTTAATTTTTTGAATTGTCTGGCAAAAAGATCATGATTTAAAAAAAGTTCATCCTTTTATAAGAAAAGTTCACAAACCTGAAAAAGTTCATCGATTTTAAAAAAAACCATCCATTTTGCAAAACAGTTCATCAAATTTGAAACATGTACCCAGATTTTGAGAAGTTATCAAATTTGAAATAAAAGTTCATCGATTTGAAAAAAATTCACTGAATTTGAAAAAAGTTCAACAATTTAGAAACAGTTCATCGAATTTGAAAAAAGCATCAAATTCGAAAAAAGCTCATTTGAACTCAGAAAAAGTTCATCGAATTTGAAAAAAAATCTTGTAATCCGAAAAAAGTTTAATGATTTTGAAAAAAAGTTCATCGAATTTGAAAAACGTTCATCAATTTCGAAAAAAAGTTCATAAAATTAGGAAAAAGTTCATCATTTTTGAAAAAAGTTCATCAAACTTTAAAAAAATCATTGAATTTGAAAAAGTGTTCATCGAATTATAAAAAGTGTTCATCAAACTTAAAAAAAATTCATCAAATTTGAACAATGTTCATCAATTTAGAAAAAAAGTTCATTAAATTAGAAAAAAAGGTCATCTTGTTTTAAAAAAACAAAAATGGAAAATCAAAAATTTAGACACATTTAGAAAAGAACAAAAAAACAAAATCAAAATGAAAATCACCCCGAAAATGACAATAAACTAAGAGAAAACCCGGTTTGGGAAGCTTCTAGAAGCTTCTCAAAACCGGAGGATTCCCGCGACTGTAGAGAACAAAGAAAAGGAAAACAAGTTATGAATCAGTGGTTGCTGGGTGGCGTAGTGCTTGCTGTTGTTGGAGGTTTAGGAAGAGGTCGCGAGTTTGACTCCGGCTCTTCCGTTCGGCCTGGCTCTAGAGAAACTGCTGATTCCTGGATTTTCAGCAAGCCAGGTTCAGAGATACTTTAAGAAACGTGCGTTGCAGTTTCAGTAATGTATGCAGACTACTAAACAGATCGGATCCTTCCCGCACGGGCCTGATTGGATCTTATGCGGGCAACTAAACACGCCCTTAGTATTCCCTTACACTCTTCGATCTCGTTCATGCTCATGATGCATGCATGCATGCACGCATACGTCCCTTCCACTGCTCATACTAAATCATAATCCCATGTGCACTTTTCCAGCACACGCATGTAGCACAGCCGCATGATCGCAACGACACGGCATGCAAGTACACATGATTTTTTTCTGCAACAACTTTTCAAGCTTCGATCCACTAATTTCGCTCGAAAGTACGAAAGCTCGGCCCACTCTCGGTGCTCACACATGTTCGTCAACTTGCGTGTTGACGATCCACCGATCGACTGTGCCACCTACTAATCGGTTGCTTCTGTTTCTCTGTACCGGAGAAGGGATCCCTGACAGCGAAATTGGTAGGAACGCCGGAGACCCGCATCTTGGGCTTTGTTTGCTTCCCTCAGTTAGAGTTAATTTGGGTTAGTTCGTGAACTAACCCATTCAAACGGGAGGGTTAATTTGAATTAGATGCATCTAACCCATTAAAAAAAATCTAACCCATTCAAAAGATGCTTATTTGGATTAGTTTTTCTTAGGATCATTAAAAAATATATTTTTCTCTCACTCTGCCTGTAACATATCTCTTTCACTTTTTTGAAGCTTGTCGTCCTCTCCCTCCTTTCCTCTCGCATCGTTCGTGAAGACACCTTGCCGTATCCGCGCTTATGTCCGCCGCCGGTAAGCAGCCCTGCCCTATCCTCCCTTTTCAACCCCCTCGTCTCCCCGCGGCCCGTCCGTCCGGCGGTAAGCAGTCGTGGCTCCTTGCACGGGGACGGCGGATTCGGTCGGCGGGCTGCACGAGAGGCCAGCGCGGCTCCTTGCCGGGCGCATCCCCATCTGCCTCGCCCAGGGCTCGCTCCGCCAAATTCGGCAGGAAATAGGGTCCAAAGTAGCCAAATGATTGAGAAAGAGCATTTATTGTCCATCTAACCCTGCCATCCGTATAATAGCATCAAACAATAAGGCTCCCGGACCGGATGGATTCCCGGCAGAGTTCTATAAAAAGTGCTGGCACATTATTAAGGGGGATTTACTACCTATGTTCCATGATCTGTTCTTTGGACAGCTTCAATTA
Source organism: Triticum urartu (assembly GCF_056163025.1). Lineage (NCBI taxonomy): Eukaryota > Viridiplantae > Streptophyta > Magnoliopsida > Poales > Poaceae > Triticum > Triticum urartu. The sequence goes on along the minus strand of NC_141875.1, from coordinate 103,973,090 downwards.
TTTTACTTGAATTTTGGGACTATCACACTGCTTCCCAAGAAGACGGATGCGGTGAGAATTGAGCAATTCAGGCCGATCTGTCTCCTCAATGTTAGTTTCAAAATTTTCACCAAGGTCGGGACTAACATACTCACACAGATTGCGCATTCTGTGGTGCAACAGTTTCAAACTGCTTTCATGCCGGACAGAAACATCCTTGAAGGGGTGGTCGTCCTGCATGAAACACTCCATGAAATCCATTCCAAAAAATTAGATGGAGTAATTTTTAAGGTGGATTTCGAGAAAGCGTACGATAAGGTCAAATGGCCATTCCTCCAACAGTCATTGCGTATGAAAGGTTTTGATGAAGCCTGGCGCCGACAGGTTGAATCATTTACGCAAAAAGGTAGTGTGGGAATTAAAGTTAATGATGACATAGGTCATTATTTCCAGACACATAAAGGCCTAAGACAAGGAGATCCGATGTCCCCTATCTTGTTTAACATTGTGGTGGATATGTTAGCAATTTTGATAGGAAGGGCTAAGGAAAATGGTCAAGTAGGTGGATTGGTACCTCATCTCATTGATGGAGGTGTATCCATCCTTCAGTACGCTGATGATACAATCATCTTTCTGGAGCATGCCTTGGCCAAGGCGAGAAATATGAAGCTTGTGTTATGCCTATTTGAACAATTGACCGGGTTAAAGATTAACTTTCATAAGAGCGAGCTGTTCTGTTTTGGTAGGGCCAAAGATGAACAGGAGGCTTATAGGCAATTGTTTGGGTGTGAGTTGGGAGAGTTATCCTTCTCTTACCTGGGGATTCCAATCCACCATCGTAGGCTGACAAACAGAGAGTGAAAGTGCATCGAGGACCGATTTGAGAAGAAAATGAGTTGTTGGAAGGGTAAGCTCATGTCATACGGAGGCCGATTAATCCTGATTAATTCGGTGCTCACGAGCATGCCAATGTTTCTCCTATCGTTCTTTGAGGTCCCAGTTGGTGTTACGAAGAGACTGGACTTCTATCGATCGCGTTTCTTTTGGCAGGGTGATGAGCTTAAAAGAAAATATCGGCTTGCTAAACGGGATATCATCTGTAGACCGAAAGACCAAGGGGGTCTAGGTATTGAGAATCTAGAAGTTAAGAATAAATGCCTTCTTAGCAAATGGCTGTGGAAGCTCTCATTGGAGAATGATGCTATGTGGGCTCAAATCCTTCGCAGCAAGTACCTCCAGACAAAAACTTTGTCCCAGGTTACTGTCAGGCCGACCGATTCGCCTTTCTGGAAAGGCTTGATGAAAGTCAAACAGTCATTGTTTAATAGGACGAAGTTTGTTATTGAAAACGGCACGAGTACACGTTTCTGGGAGGATACTTGGCTTGGCGAGACACCCTTGGCCATCCAATATCCGTCTTTATACCGTATTGTTCAACGACGTGAGGTGTTCGTTGCATCGGTCTTTCAATCTACCCCCCTTAATATTCAGTTCCGACGAACGCTAGCGGGCAATCGTTGGGAAGAATGGCTCCATCTAGTTAGGAGACTGATGGAAGTCCAACTTTCACAACAACCCGATGAATTATGCTGGAAATTGACTAAGTCTGGAGTATTTACGGTTAAATCAATGTATATTGATGTTATTAATTCGAACTCCATTCCTACGTCCAAGCATGTTTGGGATGTCAAAATTCCTTTGAAAATAAAAGTGTTTATATGGTTTGTCCATAAACAAGTTATTTTAACTAAGGACAACCTGATAAAGCGTAATTGGACAGGACCTACTAGGTGTAGTTTTTGCGATCGGGATGAGACTATCAAACACCTCTTTTTTGATTGCCCGTTGGCCAAGGTACTTTGGCAGACGGTCCACATTGCTTTTAGTATCAATCCACCGAATTCTGTTTATGCGTTATTTGGGACATGGCTTAATGGGATTGAGCCTGACTTAGCGAGCGGGTTGGAGTTTGTGCTTTGCTGTGGACTATCTGGACTTGCAGAAATGATTTGGTTTTTAACAGAATATCATGTATACATTTTTTGCAGGTCATATTCCGAACTATGTCACTGATCCGTTCGTGGTCGCTACTCACCCAGACGGAGGCCAGGGAGCATTTGGTTACTGGGTCTTTTCGCTGGGAGATGGTAGCTCGGGATATCTTCAACCGGTTTGGATGACGGTCATGTAATAGGATAGGCATTTAGTTTCCCTATCTAGTTTTAGCCAGCCGGTTGTGGCGTCTTTTCTTGGCTAGTTGGTGTCTCTAGCCCCTATTGGCTCTGTGTGAGCTGTATGTGCTTTTTTATTACTTTTGGAGACCTTTGGAACCATATTGGCACTACTTTATTTGGTTAATAAGATGGCCGTATGCATCTTTCTGATGCAGAGGCCGGGGAATCACCCCTTTTTCAAATAAAAAAAAAATCCTGCCATCCAAACACCTCTTTAATTAGAGTTAGTTCAGGGTTAGAATCTAACTTTAACCTCTAACTGATTTAGAGTATCCAAACAGGACCTTAAACTCACTCGCCGCCCCTCTTGCCACATGCGTGACTGTGCTTATCGCGTGCGCCGCTAGCTAGTAGGAGTACGAGTTAAGTTATATATATCCACAAGTCAATGCTATTGCTCGCTCTAGCTCGTGATCACGCATGAAGGTGTATATGTGTGCATGTGCGTATACATACATACAAACCTTGTTTTTTTATTTAAAAAAAGAGACGGCAGATTTGCCTAAAAGGAGTAAGAACATGACTTTTAACAAAGTTACATGAACCCTACGAGAGGGAATCATCACAAACACGGGGCCACTACTCTCCCGGCAAAATTACATCTAAACATTTTGCGCCCGCGATCATCCAAAGCCTAACCTCCTTGTTGATGTTTTGTAAGAGGACAAACTGAGGAGTGGCATTGTTCTGAAATGTACACTTGTGCATTATGCTCGTCCCAAATCGTCTTAGAAATCAGCATGGTGATAATAGGCATAGCCCTCTTATGAATCCTTTGAGCAGTGGCTGTCTGAACCCACCAATCTTTGATGCTCGGGATAGTTGCCCAACCGGAGGTGTTCATGTTGAAAAGTTGGAGCCAATCCTTGACCAAGGCCCAGAACCTTAGCGAGAAGCGGAATTTGAAGAAAAGGTGCTCAACAAATTCAAGCTCTCTCTTACGGAGCGGGTAGTGTCCTACAGTTTGGCTACCATCTCTTGCCCAACTGAACAGAGGTCCAGATCCTATCTTAGATGGCAAGCCAGACAAAGAATTTTACTCTCAGTGGTGCCCGTGATTTCCAAATAGCCTTGCACATGTCAATGTGGGTGATGGTCAAGAAGTGCATCTTATAAGCGGAAGACCAGAGTAGGCCTCACCATCCATGTGCTTTCCTATGATCTCATATGAACTGGCGTAGGTGTTCCGGGGTGAAGGTAGACATCATGTTGATTTTGTTGATCCAGGCGTCGTTGCAGAAGGCTTCCTTTATCTTTCAGTTTTTTCTCACAGGCTTAAAAAATTAGACGTGCAATTGTTGGAGTTGCACTCTTACATCACCATTTTACATCTTCTGTTGGAGTTGCCTCTTTTTTGAGATGTGAAAACCACTTTTTAGAGATGTAAATTTTTACCTCTCCTGTTTTACATTTTCTATTAGAGATGCTCTTAGCCCTACATCGTTCCAGCCATGGGGAATCCTAGAAGGGGGGTTCCGATACAGACCTTGTGATGCCTACTAAAATTGTTCGAGACCAATATACAGTGCCGCTTGACAAATGACAATCAAAGATATATATGTACCGCGTGGATAAGCATTTCCGCAATCGACAAAAGTGTTTATACTGCAGATGCACTTTTTTCCTATGATCCACGCAAGTGGTGGTTGTGGCTATAGATCTAATCCCTTCCGGCTTCCCATCCGCGGATTCTCCTTCCCTCTGCCTACTGCTACGGAGGCCAATGGCGGGAGAGGAACCCCAGTGCCTTGGCTCTCGCTATTATTTTAGATTAGGTTATTTTCTCGCAAGGATGGTGTTCAGACGTATGACGACATCTCACCTTTGAGTTGGTCTTCCGGGTTTCGATCCTCCTCGTGTTCGTCCATCAGAACGGATTCGTTGGAGCTCTGGCGTAGATTCATGTCGTCTTCTCAAGACAGTGAGGTTTGGGTTTCTTGCACCATGTTCGTGACGGCAACATATGGTGTTAGGCCCTTCGGACCGATTCAAGGGTTCAGAGGTTACGATTCGTGCTCCAGGGCGCTGGTCTATAGATGCACATGCATGAAAACTTCTCGACTGTCATCGACAATGTTAGGCTGGCTCTGATAGGGAAACGGCGACAATGGTGCATCGGTTGCTCGTTCGGATGACAGTAGTGGTCGTTCGGTGGTCTAGAGACCTCGGTGCAAAAAATAATTGAGTTGAGACCTCGGTGTAATTCTTATTATGTTAAGGCTGATTCGTACTTCTGATGAAGTTTTATAATAGATCAAGATCCTAGTTGCAAAAATAATAATTATATAGTACGTATGCATATTTTTCAAGCACTCGATTAGCTCACCAACTTAAGCTGACTTCAAAAATAATTAACGTTAGCCCAAAGAGCACTATAATTTCCAGGCATAAAAGAAGAAGAATAGTGCTATAATTTCCAGGCAAGAAGAAGAGTACTATAAGAACATAACAGATTTATTAGCCCAACTATAGATACCTTTTTCCTGTTTTTTTCTCAAAGAGGAGGGCTCCCCCAGTCTCTGTAACCGCTTTTCACTGCATATTCCGCAAAAAGAAAAACTTTCTCATGGGAGAGTTTTATTCATTATTTACGTTGCACTCCACGTTAATAATTGAGAACGAGGAGATCGTGGGATGTAAAAAAATGCATGAGGAGATCACAATGTACACTGGCCAGTCTAGAGCCACACTGGCAGCGCTGACATTCCATTTCCATGTGGCGCGCGATCCATGCACGTTAACATCCATGCCTGCCGGCCGCCGATCATGCCACGTTGCGTCTACACGCATCCACGTCACCTACGTACCTCTTTACCAGCCGCCAGCGAGCTGGCGATCCGTATCATCTTACAACTGGCTGGCAATTACTGTATTTTAGTGCCTACTGTGGTACTGCCCAGTACTATACTGGTATATACATTCTTTCATCATGCGGATACGCTCCAGATCGATCAGTTCAAGCGGCATGTAGTGTGCACACACAGATACCAAAACCTGATTACACCGGGAGCAAGTGGAGGCGCGCGGCTGGATACCGCGTACCTTGTCTCGTTGCGACGACTTTGCACTGGTAACGCGGAGCACGAACATGTAGCATCTTGACCGGCCCATTCGGCACGCGTTGCATGCCTACCATCCTAACAAGGCTCACATGACCTAGGGCTGCTGAAGTATTTTCTCATGTGGACACGGTTTTGGAATGTTTTTTTTTCGAGAATACCTCGAAAGGGCAAAGGAGCCAAGAAGTTTCCGCGTTGCATTATTTATAGAAGAAGAGAGTTACCAGATTAATTAGAAAAACCCGGGAGGATACAACGGGACAAAGACCTCACCTTTCAGCGAGCGGCCGAAACTCATGACACAAACACAGCACCAACACGCCTAACACACACACATAAGCCATCGAAGGACCACCGCCATATCCAGATATCTGAGGCCCTCGATGAGTAAACCAAATCCAGCATAGCTCACCATAAAGAGGCAGAAAAACCTTGACGACTCCCGATTACAAGCGCCGCCACAATTGAAAAGGTAGAGAAACCACGATGGCTATTACATGAGCTAAAGTGGGTCATCTCGGTTTTGATGGCGGTGGAGGCACACCTCAATTACCTCATGTCATCTTTGGATTTTGAAGCACCAAAGACGCACCTCTCGAGGCCGCCACCGCAACATCCACTAGAACGGCTGCACCCTCCACCGTCAACCTGCAGCTGCCGCCCCCAACACACACCACTTAACTGCAAGACGCGACTCCGCACATGCCAAATGTCTTGTAGCTCGAGCTACCGCCGGTGATCTCCAAATAGACCTTGGTCGCAATGCCAAGTCTCGAGGCCGCCGCCTCGACATCCAAGCCAACTAGCCCCGTTAGGGCCACCTTGGTCGAGCAGCCAATTTCGCCACCCCTGCAACGCAGAGTTGACACCCGCACCTAGCACAATCAGAGCCCCACCCCGACATCCACCACCTCGTCGATGAAATCACTATTGGCATCGTCCAAAATCCACCACACGCCTGCCATCCACGAGAAAATGCCACGCCACCACCTAGGCGACACAACTGATTTGAGGTAGGGGAGACTGTTGCCCCCAGGCCCACGACACTGCAATGAGGCACCATGCAAGGAAGAAGAGCAACAGAGAGAGTAAGGGACATGCATGGGGCCCGTTAAAAACCACCAAGTCATGGCCGCTCCGCCGCACTCAACTCGGGACAATGGCCATGCCCACACATGAGACACAACTTCGGCCTTTCGACGTGCGCCACCACCATTAGATCTCGGCAACGACCCCGCCCCTCAAGCTCGTTCGCGTTGAGACAACCATACTATCAGCCAATGGAGAAGGCATGTGACACCTCTAGGATTTTTCACCCCCAAGTTACTCGATGGGAGCGGCCCAGAGGAATATTCTACGGAGACGACATGTGGATTCCCTCCCCCTTTTGGGAACGGGGCCCATCGGCACCGTGGCAGGGCCAACAAGAAAGGCTACGGGGTCTCTAGGTCTTTTTACACTACTGGAGTGAGGCGGAGGAATTCGGTTGATGTTTCTCTATCTCATATATTATCAAATTGTACATGCACATATTCATATTCCTGCTCGATCTTCATAACCTTCAAGAAACATAAGAGTTAAGTTCTTTTATTTTGTGGAAAAACTATGTGCCTAGGACTAGGCGAGCGTTTTTCCTCCACAAAAAGGAAAATGAGCATTTTCCGGTAGAGTAAATCATACTCCCTCCGTCCGGAAATACTTGTCGGAGCAATGCATAAAAATGGATGTATCTAGAACTAAAATACATCTAGATACATTCATTCCTCCGACAAGTATTTCCGGACGAAGGGAGTAGTTAAATCAGGGCGCTTCCGCATCTACGCATTTCGGTCTTTGCATCGAGCGGCAAAATTTCGTGTTTTGACCCTTTTGACAAACAATTTCAGGATCTGACCCTGGTTTGAAATTTTTTCGGGATTTGACCCTTTTTCTTACCGCCAGAGCCTCTGGCGGTAGGGTTAGACAGCCTACTGCAAGGGCCCTTGACGGTAGGGTACTTATCCACGTCAGCACGCGGAAACAACCGCCGTCCCCCTCCGTCGCACCCTACCGCCAGGGCACCTGGCGGTAGCCTGGCTAACCCTACCGCCAGAGCCCCTGGCGGTAGGGTCCGAGGCAGTTATTTCCGCCGAAACCCCCGCGCCCCTGCCCATCTCCCCCCTCCCCCCCGGTCGACAGTTCTTCTTTTTCTCCCCCAAGTCGCCCCTCTCTCCCTCTCTCATCTCCTCCACTCCCCCCTTGGATCTTCACCGTTTGTTGATCGTTTTTGCGGATCGAGATGGCCCCGAAGAGAGAAACGTAAGCTCCTCCAATCCCTCCAATTATTTTTTGCAAACTTGCTTCCAATTCGACGCATTATTTGCTTGAAATCCCTCATATTTTTGAACTTAGATTGGATTTTTTTCACCTAAGATTGATTGTAGTTGTAGTTCTTAGTTCTTTAGTAACTAGTGGTATTGGATATGAACTCTAATCAATAGTTCATATGTTAGTGTGAAGATGAACCCTAGTTCATAATTTTTTTTGTTAAAAAAATTATGATGTAATGTTGATATGAGGATGAACCCTAGTTTGATGATGCACGTTGATATGATGATATGATCTAGTGTGAAGATGAACCCTAGTTTGATGATGCATGTTGATATGATGATATGAAGATGTTCTTTGGAAAATTTTCTTTAAAAATATGATGATATGATGTATGTTGGAGGATTTTTTTTGATATGATGCATGTCGATATGATTTGATCCATCATGTGTAGTAGTTGTTGTTGGAGGAATATGCTTAAAATTTTATTTTGATATGATGCATGTTGATATGATTTGAGTTCATTTTTTGTTTATGTATGCTTTATGCTTATGGTGGTTTTGTTTATGAAATTTTATTAAGGCGGCCACCACTTGTGGACAACATCGGCCCACGGTACTTCATGCTGGACTGGGCATTCGACAAGGGTCATCGTGCCCGGTTCATAGAGAACAGAGAGGTAAGTGATATGAATGAAATTTTTATGAAAGTTTCCGAATTGATGAAAATAATTTCCTAACTTTTGGCGTTCACTTTTTGACAGATCCTCCAGCCACTGCGCATGAGGGGTCACGGGGTTCATGGGCATATGGACTACGACGAGTGCTACACGCCGTTCTTCAAGAGAGCCCGTCTGTTGGTTTTTGTGTTGCAGTTCAAGCGTCAGCCGCCGACGCTTGTCCACGCAGCTCTGACGGCGTTGATTGACCGGTGGCGACCGAAGACCCATTCTTTCCATCTGCCATGCGGGGAGATGACGGTGACCCTCGAGGATTGGGCGATGATTACTGCCATGCCGATCGAGGGTCATGCACTAACCGGGCGAGTGGAGAGGACCAACTGGCAGCAGAGGGTTGCCACCCTCATCGGCGACTGCCCCGCTATCAAGGGTAACCGTATATCCGGTGTGCCGTTGACCTGGCTCTTGGAGCACCGGCAGAAATGCCCCGAAGGCGCTGACGAGATGACCGTGGAGTGGTACGCGAGGGCCTACCTGTGGTATCTTCTCACGGAGGTCGTGTTTCCAGACAGCTCCGGGAACTCTGCCAACTGGTTGTATCTCTTCTTCCTAGCGGACTGGGAGGCAGGGTACAGTTGGGGGGGCGCATCTCTTGCCTACCTATACCGTTCGGTAAGAGAGGATCTAATTGCCTACCTACCTACGAAAGTGTGTCCATGACATTTTCTTATGTCTGATCCTCATTTGATGCTTTGCAGCTTGACGACGCAACGCATAGGACGGGAGACAAGTACAATATGGGTGGCTGATGACCCACAAGTATAGGGGATCTATCGTAGTCCTTTCGATAAGTAAGAGTGTCGAACCCAACGAGGAGCAGAAGGAAATGATAAGCGGTTTTCAGCAAGGTATTCTCTGCAAGCACTAAAATTATAGGTAACAAATAGTTTTGTGATAAGATAATTTGTAACGAGCAACAAGTAACAAAAGTAAATAAAGTGCAGCAAGGTGGCCCAATCCTTTTTGTAGCAAAGGACAAGCCTGGACAAATTCTTATATAGAGAAAAGCACTCCCGAGGACACATGGGAATTATCGGCAAGCTAGGTTTCATCATGATCATATGATTCGCGTTCGGTACTTTGATAATTTGGTATGTCGGTGGACCGGTGCTTGGGTGCTGTCCTTACTTGGACAAGCATCCCACTTATGATTAACCTCTATTGCAAGCATCCGCAACTACAACAAAAGTATTAAGGTAAACCAAACCATAGCATGAAACATGTGGATCCAAATCAGCCACTTACGAAGCAACGCATAAACTAGGGTTTAAGCTTCTATTGAAGGAAATATGCCCTAGAGGCAATAATAAAGTTATTATTTATTTCCTTATATCATGATAAAAGTTTATTATTCATGCTAGAATTGTATTATCCGGAAACATAATACTTGTGTGAATACATAGACAAACTAAACGTCACTAATGTGCCTCTACTTGACTAGCTCGTTAATCAAAGATGGTTATGTTTCCTAACCATAGACACGTGTTGTCATTTGATTAACGGGATCACATCATTAGGAGAATGATGTGATTGACATGACCCAATCCATTAGCTTAGCACCCGATCGTTTAGTATGTTGCTATTGCTTTCTTCATGACTTATACATGTTCCTATGACTATGAGATTATGCAACTCCCGTTTGCCGGAGGAACACTTTGTGTGCTACCAAATGTCACAACGTAACTGGGTGGTTATAAAGGAGCTCTACAGGTGTCTCCAAAGGTACATGTTGGGTTGGCGTATTTCGAGATTAGGATTTGTCACTCCGATTGTCGGAGAGGTATCTCTGGGCCCTCTCGGTAATGCACATCACATAAGCCTTGCAAGCATTGCAACTAATGAGTTGGTTTTTTTTTGACTGGGGACTGTAGGGAAAAACCCCCACGGCATATCAAAACTTTTATTAAAAGGCAAGACAAGAACAAATACAAGGGGGATTACAAGGGGTAATCAAGCTAAACTAAAAGGAGGAAAAACAACAAAAAGGATCAAGGTGGAAGAAAAGAGATCCATTTAAGGAGATCATCCTTAAAAGCAAGCTTAACCCTATATTGCATAAGGGCAATATCATGAAGAAAAGCTGTTCTCCATTTATTAAATCCAGCTCTCTCATGCCTAAAGACCTTAGCATTTCTGACAATCCATATATTCCAGCAAGCTATAAAGACCACTTCAGTGAAGAAAGGTTTCCTAAAACTCCTGCTTGCATTGATGACTAGCTCCTTCATCGAGGCACCTGAGAACTAATGAGTTGGTTGCGAGATGATGTATTACGAAACGAGTAAAGAGACTTGCCGGTAACGAGATTGAACTAGGTATTGAGATACCGACGATCGAATCTCGGGCAAGTAACATACCGATGACAAAGGGAACAAAGTATGTTGTTATGCCGCCTGACCGATAAAGATCTTCGTAGAATATGTGGGAGCCAATATGAGCATCCAGGTTCCGCTATTGGTTATTGACCGGAGACATGTCTCGATCATGTCTACATTGTTCTCAAACCCGTAGGGTCCGCACGCTTAACGTTACGATGACAGTTTCATTATGAGTTTATATAATTTGATGTACCGAAGTTTGTTCGGAGTCCCGGATGTGATCACAAACATGACGAGGAGTCTCGAAATGGTCGAGACATAAAGATTGATGTATTGGAAGCCTATGTTTGGACATCGGAAGTGTTCCGGGTGAAATCAGCATTTTACCGGAGTACTGGGAGGTTACCGGAACCCCCTGGTAACCTAATGGGCCTTATTGGGCCTAGTGGAGGAAGAGGAGAGGAGGCCTAGGGGCTGCCGCGCGCCCCTCCCCCCCAAGTCCGAATTGGACAAGGAGGGGGGGGGGCGGCGCCCCCCTTTCCTTTCTTCCATCTCCTCCTTCCCCCCAAGTCCTAATCCAACTTGGGAAAGGTGGGGAGTCCTACTCCCGGTAGGAGTGGGACTCCTCCGGCGCGCCTCCTCCTAGGGCCGGCCGCACCCACCCTTTGCTCCTTTATATACGGGGACAGGGGGCACCTCTAGACACACGAGTTGATCCTCGTGATCGTTTTCTTAGCCGTGTGCGGTGCCCCCTTCCACCATACTCCTCGATAATATTATAGTGGTGCTTAGGCGAAGCCCTACGACAGTAGAACATCAAGATCATCACCACGCCGTCGTGCTGACGGAACTCTTCCCCAACACTTTGCTGGATCGGAGTCCGGGGATCGTCATCGAGCTGAACGTGTGCTAAAACTCGGAGGTGTCGTAGTTTCGGTGCTTGATCGGTCGGGCCGTGAAGACGTACGACTACATCAACCGCGTTGTCATAATACTTCCGCTGTCGGTCTAGAGGGTACGTAGACAACACTCTCCCCTCTCGTTGCTATGCATCACCATGATCTTGCGTGTGCGTAGGAATTTTTTTGAAATTACTACGTTCCCCAACAGTGGCATCCGAGGCTAGGTTTTATGTGTTGACGTTATATGCACGAGTAGAACACAAGTGAGTTGTGGGCGATATAAGTCATACTGCTTACCAGCATGTCATACTTTGGTTCGGCGGTATTGTTGGATGAAGCGGCCCGGACCGATATTACGCGTACGCTTACGCGAGACTGGTTCTACCGACGTGCTTTGCACACAGGTGGCTGGCGGGTGTCAGTTTCTCCAACTTTAGTTGAACCGAGTGTGGCTACGCCCGGTCCTTGCGAAGGTTAAAACAGCACCAACTTGACAAACTATCGTTGTGGTTTTGATGCGTAGGTAAGATTGGTTCTTGCTTAAGCCCGTAGCAGCCACGTAAAACTTGCAACAAACAATGTAGATGACGTCTAACTTGTTTTTGCAGGGCATGTTGTGATGTGATATGGTCAAGACATGATGCTAAATTTTATTGTATGAAATGATCATGTTTTGTAACCGAGTTATCGGCAACTGGCAGGAGCCATATGGTTGTCGCTTTATTGTATGCAATGCAATTGCGCTATAATGCTTTACTTTATCACTAAGCGGTAGCGATAGTCGTGGAAGCATAAGTTTGGCGAGACGACAACGATGCTACGATGGTGATCAAGGTGTCGCACCGGTGACGATGGTAATCATGACGGTGCTTCAAAGATGGAGATCGCAAGCACAAGATGATGATGGCCATATCATATCACTTATATTGATTGGATGTGATGTTTATCTTTTATGCATCTTATCTTGCTTTGATTGACGGTAGCATTTTAAGATGATCTCTCACTAATTATCAAGAAGTGTTCTCCCTGAGTATGCACCGTTGCGAAAGTTCTTCGTGCCGAGACACCACGTGATGATCGGGTGTGATAGGCTCTACGTTCAAATACAACGGGTGCAAAACAGCTGCACACGCGGAATACTCAGGTTATACTTGACGAGCCAAGCATATACAGATATGGCCTCGGAACACGGAGACCGAAAGGTCGAGCGTGAATCATATAGTAGATATGATCAACATAGTGATGTTCACCAATGAAACTACTCCATCTCACGTGATGATCGGACATGGTTTAGTTGATTTGGATCACGTGATCACTTAGAGGATTAGAGGGATGTCTATCTAAGTGGGAGTTCTTTAGTAATATGATTAATTGAACTTAAATTTATCATGAAACGAGGTGCTCCGGCCACCGGGCGGCGGGGCAGCCGATGGCGCGCGGCGGCGCTGCTCCGGGCGCGGGCGGCGCTCGGGGAAGGAGGCGGGCAGCGGAGAGGCAGCTACGGGCCGCGGGGGCCTCGGCTGGGCCTCGCGGGCCTCGGCGGCGGCGGCGGCGCGCCACGTGGCAGCTTGCCACTGGTGCGGGCGGGCGGCGGACGGTGTCCGGCCGGCACGGACGTGTCCGGCGCGGCGCGGGGTGGATTTTTAGGGTTAGAGGAAGGGGAAGATCCGCGAATTTCGGGAGGGGACTTTAAATAGAGATAGAGGGAGATAGGAGAGTCCAAATGAGGTGCGGTTTTCGGCCACACGATCGTGATCGAACACTCTAGATGATGGAGCAGGCTTAGGTGGGTTTTGGGCCAACTTGGAGGGGTGTTGGGCTGCAACACACACGAGGCCTTTTCGGTCCCTCGGTTAACCATTGGAGTATCAAACGAACTACAAATGATACGGAACTTGACAAGCGGTCTACCAGTAGTAAACCAAGGCCGCTTGGCAAGTCTCGATCCAATCCGGAAATGTTTAATCCCCACACACAAAAGAAAGCTAGAAATGACCACCGAAGGAGAACGAAGCGCCGGAATGCAAAACGGACAGCGGGGAAAATGCTCGAATGCATGAGATGAACACGTATGCGAATGCAATGCACATGATGACATGATATGAGATGCATGACAAAGATAACAACACACGGAGACAAAGACCCGAACCCGAGAAAATAAAATAACTTAACGCCGAAACGGCAAGAGTTGGAGTACAAATTGGGAAAGTCACATCCGGGGTGTTACTGAAGGAAATATGCCCTAGAGGCAATAATAAAGTTATTATTTATTTCCTTATAATCATGATAAATGTTTATTATTCATGCTAGAATTGTATTAACCGGAAACATAATACATGTGTGAATACATAGACAAACAAAGTGTCACTAGTATGCCTCTACTTGACTAGCTCGTTAATCAAAGATGGCTATGTTTCCTAACCATGAACAATGAGTTGTTATTTGATTAACGAGGTCACATCATTAGTTGAATGATCTGGTTGACATGACCCATTCCATTAGCTTAGCACCCGATCGTTTAGTATGTTGCTATTGCTTTCTTCATGACTTATACATGTTCCTATGACTATGAGATTATGCAACTCCCGTTTGCCGGAGGAACACTTTGGGTGCTACCAAACGTCATAACGTAACTGGGTGATTATAAAGGAGCATTACAGGTGTCTCCAAAGGGAGATGTTGGGTTGGCGTATTTCGAGATTAGGATTTGTCACTCCGATTGTCGGAGAGGTATCTCTGGGCCCTCTCGGTAATGCACATCACTTAAGCCTTGCAAGCATTGCAACTAATGAGTTAGTTGCGGGATGATGTATTACGGAATGAGTAAAGAGACTTGCTGGTAACGAGATTGAACTAGGTATTGGATACCGACGATCGAATCTCGGGCAAGTAACATACCGATGACAAAGGGAACAACGTATGTTGTTATGCGGTCTGACCGATAAAGATCTTCGTAGAATATGTAGGAGCCAATATGGGCATCCAGGTCCCGCTATTGGTTATTGACCGGAGACATGTCTCGGTCATGTCTACATTGTTCTCGAACCCGTAGGGTCCGCACGCTTAAGGTTACGATGACAGTTATATTATGAGTTTATGCATTTTGATGTACCGAAGTTAGTTCGGAGTCCCGGATGTGATCACGGACATGACGAGGAGTCTCGAAATGGTCGAGACATAAAGATTGATATATTGGAAGCCTATGTTTGGATATCGGAAGTGTTCCGGGTGAAATCGGGATTTTACCGGAGTGCCGGGAGGTTACCGGAACCCCCCGGGAACTATATGGGCCTTAGTGGGCTTTAGTGGAAAGGAGAAAGGGGCAGACCAAGGTGGGCTGCGAACCTCCCCCCTCCCCTAGTCCTATTAGGACTAGGAGAAGTGGCCGGCCCCCTCTCTCTCTTTCCCCCCGAGGAATCCTATTCCAACTAGGATTGGGGGGGGATCCTACTCCCGGAGGGAGTAGGACTCCCCTGGCGCGCTCCTTGTGGCCGGCCAGCCTCCCCCCTTTAGTCCTTTATATACTGAGGTAGAGGCACCCTAGAACACACAAGTTGATCCACGTGATCTATTCCTTAGCCGTGTGCGGTGCCCCCAGCCACCATAAAACTTGCAACAAACAATGTAGAGGACGTCTAACTTGTTTTTGCAGGGCATGTTGTGATGTGATATGGTCAAGACATGATGCTAAATTTTATTGTATGAAATGATCATGTTTTGTAACCGAGTTATCGGCAACTGGCAGGAGCCATATGGTTGTCGCTTTATTGTATGCAATGCAATTGTGCTGTAATGCTTTACTTTATCACTAAGCGGTAGCGATAGTCGTGGAAGCATAAGTTTGGCGAGACGACAACGATGCTACGATGGTGATCAAGGTGTCGCGCCGGTGACGATGGTAATCATGACGGTGCTTCAAAGATGGAGATCGCAAGCACAAGATGATGATGGCCATATCATATCACTTATATTGATTGGATGTGATGTTTATCTTTTATGCATCTTATCTTGCTTTGATTGACGGTAGCATTTTAAGATGATCTCTCACTAATTATCAAGAAGTGTTCTCCCTGAGTATGCACCGTTGCGAAAGTTCTTCGTGCTGAGACACCACGTGATGATCGGGTGTGATAGGCTCTACGTTCAAATACAACGGGTGCAAAACAGTTGCACACGCGGAATACTCAGGTTATAATTGACGAGCCAAGCATATACAGATATGGCCTCGGAACACGGAGACCGAAAGGTCGAGCGTGAATCATATAGTAGATATGATCAACATAGTGATGTTCACCAATGAAACTACTCCATCTCACGTGATGATCGGACATGGTTTAGTTGATTTGGATCACGTGATCACTTAGAGGATTAGAGGGATGTCTATCTAAGTGGGAGTTCTTTAGTAATATGATTAATTGAACTTAAATTTATCATGAACTTAGTACCTGATAGTATCTTGCTTGTTTATGTTTGATTGTAGATAGATGGCCCGTGCTATTGTTCCATTGAATTTTAATGTGTTCCTTGAGAAAGCAAAGTTGAAAGATGATGGTAGCAATTATACGGTCTCAACATTGTGCTTCGATGCAAAAGGGCATGACAAGAAAGAATGCGATGCACCAGTGTCAAAAAGAACTTTTGCAGGAACATCGTTAACAGGAAGGTTACCCATGATCACATCTGACGAGTCCTCTGCCTGAGCTGCATTCATCAAATTGACCTTGGCGTGCTTGGGATTATGCTTGAACACAGCTGTACTTGCCGATCTGACGGGAGGAGGAGGAGGAAGACGCCTCTGGTTGAAACACTTGTTGGCATAGTGACCCTTCTATTGGCACTTGTTGCACGTGACCTCTGAAAGCGGACGGTGATACGGAGCACTCGATCTTGGAGCTTGAGACGAAGTCTTGTTCTGAAAGCCAGGGTTGGGTGGGTGGGAAGATCCACTGCCACCTTTGCTCTTCTGCTGATACGGCTGACGGAACGGAGGAGGAGGAAGCCAATACTTCTGCTGCTTGGCCACTTGAGTAGAGGAAGAAGGAGTAACATCTCTGACTCGCTTCTTGGAAGCATCACACCTCAGCTGAGCAGCCTCTTGCTTCAATGCCATGTTGTAGAACTCATCGTATCTCAAAGGCTCGAAGAGGACAAGAGCTAGCTGAATTTCTTCTCTGAGACCACCCCTGAACTGGTATATCATGCTCTTCTCATCAGGGACGTCCTGCTTGGCAAAGTGGGCGAGCTTCTGAAACAACTTGTTGTAGTCATAGACAGACAAAGAGCCTTGCTTAAGGTTGCGGAATTCCTCACGCTTGCTTTCAACCACGCTCTGAGGAATATGATGAGCCCTGAAATCTCGACGGAAATCATCCCAAGTGATAACACGTCCACCTTTGGAGTCCTTGTACTGCTGGAACCATTCTGCAACTTGATCTTTGAGTTGGAAGGAAGCGAACTTGACAAAGTCCTCAGGCCTCACGTTACTGCACTCGAAATGCTTGCACAGATCCACAAGCCAATCGTCAGCATCGGTTGCCTCAACACAATTGCTGAAAGTCTTTGGCCCATTAGCAAGGAACTGGTTGAGTGTAGCAAAGTGATTCTGATTGTTGCCTTGATTCCCTTGGTTGCCTTGATTGCGCTCTTGAAGAATTTGCATGATCAACTGTGTGTTTGCATTGGTTGCGGCCATCACAGCTTGCCATGCCTCCGGAGGAGGTGGAGGTGGTGGCGGATCAGGATTCGGAGTCATGCGCGTTGGAGGAGCCATCCTGAAGAGGTTGACCACCATTAGCACATTGATAGACAAATATTAAAGCTGAATCCAATGGAATGAAAATTGCAACATATAGTCTTCACATCCGAACAAAATGAACGAATGCATTCATCTTGAATGGTCACATATCCATAAATTGAGAAGCCACATAGAATTAAGGTAGAGAAATAAATCAACAAGGTACGGATCAAGAACGAATAATCGGTAAGAAATCCCAATCTCAAACCCATATCTGTGGAAGAAGAACTAGAGCTACAAGAATTCCCACCTATGAAACTCCCGAACCTTTCCGGTTATGCAATCAGGTGTTGGGGATACAGGGGAAGCATAATATCTCACCCAAATCTAGCAAATCCTACATCCAGCTGTATTCCTCCTTCAACACATAACCAAGAAAAACTTCGGAAACCATCTACTTCAACCTTCGAAAAATCATCTGTTATACAAGTTATGGCGATACTCCAGAACTCCCGCCCCAGTACTGGGTGGCATCGAGGTTATCTCACCAACGAACTGCATAAAAGAGATTTTCGATGTCGACGTACTAAACTCAGGTATTCCAGAACTGCAACGATAAAATTATGATGACAACACCTCAGAGCTCAACTCCCCGGGACACTTCCACTAAACCCCTGACAGGAGGCACCAAGACAATGTTCTCATCATAAAACCATCGGAACGATTCCAAGATACCCGCGTGATCCTAAATTTTTTTTTTAGTGAAATTTGAGAAGAGAAGAGTCAAAACTCTACGTCAGGATGCCTTACCAGAGCGATGAGGAGACTGGGAAGTAAAAAGAATTCCTAAACTCTCCGATATATAATTCCTAAATGACTCAAAACATTTTTATAGACACAACTCGGCTGCTAATAACGATCAAGCAATGGGGCTCCTAAGGTCGGGGAAGGCTCTGATACCAACTTATAACACCCTCGATGCGACTATATCTCACACGTGTCGAGGCACGACTTAGAGGCATAATCGCATTGAAGGCATATGTCGCAAGTTAGGCAATCTTCACAACATCCCATGTAATATAATAATAAAAGGGGAGATAACATAGTTGGCTTACACTCGCCACGTCAATCAAGTACATAAATAACATTACATCATCCAAACACTCATGGCCCGACTACGGTGCCAAAATAAAAGATAACCCAACATGCGACACGGTCCCGATCACCCCCAACTGGGCACCACTACTGATCATCAGGAAAGGAAACATAGTAACGTTGAGAGTCCTCGTCGACCTCCCACTTGAGCTCAAACACGTCTCCTGGAGCGGAATCATCAGGCCTTGCATCTGGTGTAATAGTAATCTGTGAGCCACGGGGACTCAACAATCTCGCACCCTCGCGATCAAGGCTATTTAAGCTTATAGGTAAGGCAAGGTAAATATATGTGGAGCTGCAGCAAGCGACTAGCAAAATATGGTGGCTAACTTATTCACAAAAGAGAACGAGAAGAGGAGGCAAAGCGCGAGCGAGAAACTAGAGAACAACCTGCGCAAACATTACTCCAACACCGTGTCCACTTCCCGGACTCCGCCGAGAAGAGGCCATCACGGTAACACACTCAGTTGATTCATTTTAAATAAGTTAAGGTTCAAGTTATCTACAACCGGACATTAACAAATTCCCATCTGCCCATAATCACGGACACGGCTTTCAAAAGTTCAAATCCCTGCAGGGGAGTCCCAACTTAGCCCATGACAAGCTCTCACGGTCAACGAAGGAATAGACCTCCTCCCAAGACGTTCCGATCAGACTCGGTATCTCGGTTATTCAAGACACTTCGACAGGTTAAAACAAGACCAGCAACACCGCCCGAATGTGCCGACAAATCCTGATAGGAGCTGCACATATCACGTTCTCAGGGCACACTCAGATGAGACATCCTACGAGTAAAACCAACCCTCAAGTTGCCCCGAGGTGGCCCCGCAGTCTACTCGGTCGGACCAACACTCAGAGGAGCACTGACCCGGGGGGATTAAATAAGATGACCCTCGGGCTCCGGAAACCCAAGGGAAAAGAGGCTAGGTGGAAAATGGTAAAACCAAGGTTGGGCATTGCTGGAAAAGCTTTAATCAAGGCGAACTATCAAGGGGTTCCCATTATAACCCAACCGCGTAAGGAACGCAAAATCCGGGAACATAACACCGATATGACGGAAACTAGGGCGGCAAGAGTGGAAAAAAACACTAGGCGAGAGGCCGAGCCTTCCACCCTTTACCAAGTATATAGATGCATTAAGATAACAAGATAATATAATGATATCCCAACAAGTAAATAAATGTTCCAGCAAGGAACGGCCTCCAATCTTCACCTGCAACTAGCAACGCTATAAGAGGGGCTGAGCAAAGCGGTAACATAGCCAATCAACGGTTTGCTAGGACATGGTGGGTTAGAGGTTTGACATGGCAATTTGGGAGGCTTGAAAGCAAGTGGTAGGCATCGTAGAAATGGCATAGCAAAAGAGCGAGCAATCTAGCATAGCAAAGATAGTAGTGATCTCGAGGGTATGATCATCTTGCCTGCACAGTTGTCAGAGTTAACTGGATCCTCGAAAGCAAACTCAACGGGCTTCTCGTTAGCGAACTCGTCTCCCGGATCTACCCAAACAAGACAAGCAAGCAACAAGGACACAATCAACCACGTGCAAGGATCAAACAATATGATGCCAAGATGATATGCTATGCGGGATGCGATGCGGGATGCATATGCAAGATATGACAGGGAATGCATGAACCTAGCCTCAACTTGGAAATCCAAGTGTGCCACTGGAAATATGAGATGAAATCGCTTGAAAACGATATAAAGAACACCGGAATCGGAGTTACGGTTTGGAAATGGCAAGCGATTCAAATATGACACCGGTCTGCGATTTACAGCAAGTAGCCATCTAAATGCAATGATATGAACATGTTACAGCACCCAAACATGACAACAAAATACATGGAAGGGATGCATTCAAGATGCTTAACAAAAGTCTAGCACTGAGCTACGGCCAATTCATCCATTAACAGGTTCAAACAATCATGGCAAAAATGCATATGGCAAACAGATCTCAGACTTCGTGAAATTAACACTTGTCTGGAATTCCAGATCAGGTAGCACTCTTCGGAGCAACAAAACTACATGCTACAGGACCTGAACATGGAAAAGTAAAGCATGGCATGGAGCTACTCAAAGAGCTTAACAAAAGTCCCTTAGTGACCTTGAGCCAAAAGGGATCAGAAAATACAATTGCAAGCATGTGAATATAGCAAAAACATAATCAGTTTTCAGACTTAGTGAAAACTGGCACATGCTGAAACATAACTCAAGTAGGCATGTTTACGAGCTCGATGCACTCACTACGGTGCAAGTCATGAAAAGATAAGCATACACCCATTAAGAACACACAAAATGCAAGCTATACATGGCAATAACAATAGCATAGCATGCACGGATCAACTACAACATCATCGGCAAAATTGCAAACAAGTTGACAATCTGCCCAGATTCACAAAGTAGCAAAAGTAGAGCTCGTTTGACTCAAGCTAGGGTGCTCCATAATTGCAAACAAAGACATGGATGGATAAAGCACTACAAGATTAACAAAACATCCTTACTGATCATCCTCAAAAGAGGCACGGAACACTAGGAAACAACACGAACATATGGCATCATGAGATAAACAGATCAAGGACTTGGTGGAATTGCTAAGTCCCTGAAAACAGAATTACCAAGTGCACCACTTTGCAAGCTTGTGCTAGTCACCACACGCATCACAAAAATACATGGGTTGCACCTCTGGAAAGATGACAAAACCCTTAACAAAATATATGTAGAACTCATGGGCATATCATGCACACAATAATCATGGCAAAAATGACTTAACGCCGAAACGGCAAGAGTTGGAGTACAAATTGGGAAAGTCGCATCCGGGGTGTTACACTAATGCTCGCAGTAGCACCTGGGTATTTGATACTGGTTATGTTGCTAATATTTGCAACTCGAAACAGGGACTATGGATTAAGCAAAGATTGGCTAAGGACGAGGTGACGATGCGCGTGGGAAATGGTTCCAAAGTCGATGTGATCGCGATCGGCACGCTACCTCTACATCTACCTTCGGGATTAGTATTAGACCTAAATAATTGTTATTTGGTGCCAGCGTTGAGCATGAACATTATATCTGGATCTTGTTTGATGCGAGACGGTTATTCATTTAAATCAGAGAATAATGGTTGTTCTATTTATATGAGTAATATCTTTTATGGTCATGCACCCTTGAAGAGTGGTCTATTATTATTAAATCTTGATAGTAGTGACACACATATTCATAATGTTGAAACCAAAAGATGCAGAGTTGATAATGATAGTGCAACTTATTTGTGGCACTGCCGTTTGGGTCATATCCGTGTAAAGCGCATGAAGAAACTCCATACTGATGGACTTTTGGAACCACTTGATTATGAATCACTTGGTACTTGCGAACCGTGTCTTATGGGCAAGATGACCAAAACACTGTTCTCCGGTACTATGGAGAGAGCAACAGATTTGATGGAAATCATACATACAGATGTATGTGGTCCGATGAATGTTGAGGCTCGTGGCGGATATCGTTATTTTCTCACCTTCACAGATGACTTAAGCAGATATGGGTATATCTACTTAATGAAACATAAGTCTGAAACATTTGAAAAGTTCAAAGAATTTCAGAGTGAAGTTGAAAATCATCGTAACAAGAAAATAAAATTCCTACGATCTGATCGTGGAGGAGAATATTTGAGTTACGAGTTTGGTGCACATTTGAAACAACGCGGAATAGTTTCGCAACTCATGCCACCCGGAACACCACAGCGTAATGGTGTGTCCGAACGTCGTAATCGTACTTTACTAGATATGGTGCGATCTATGATGTCTCTTACTGATTTACCGCTATCGTTTTGGGGTTATGCTTTAGAGACGGTCGCATTCACGTTAAATAGGGCACCATCAAAATCCGTTGAGACGACGCCTTATGAACTGTGGTTTGGCAAGAAACCAAAGTTGTCATTTCTGAAAGTTTGGGGCTGCGGTGCTTATGTGAAAAAGCTTCAACCTGATAAGCTCGAACCCAAATCGGAGAAATGTGTCTTCATAGGATATCCAAAGGAAACTATTGGATACACCTTCTATCACAGATCCGAAGGCAAGACTTTTATTGCTAAATTCGGAAACTTTCTAGAGAAGGAGTTTCTCTCGAAAGAAGTGAGTGGGAGGAAAGTAGAACTTGATGATGTAACTGTACCTGCTCTCTTATTGGAAAGTAGTACATCACAGAAACCGGTTTCTGTGACACCTAGACCAATTAGTGAGGAAGCTAATGATGATGATCATGAAACTTCAGAACAAGATACTACTGAACCTCGTAGATCAACCAGAGTAAGATCCGCACCAGGGTGGAACGGTAATCCTGTTCTGGAAGTCATGCTACTAGATCATGATGAACCTACAAACTATGAAGAAGCGATGGTGAGCCCAGGTTCCGCAAAATGGCTTGAAGCCATGAAATCTGAGATGGGATCCATGTATGAGAACAAAGTGTGGACTTTGGTTGACTTGCCCAATGATCGGCAAGCAATTGAGAATAAATGGATTTTCAAGAAGAAGACTGACGCTGACGGTAATGTTACTGTCTACAAATCTTGACTTGTCGCAAAAGGTTTTTGACAAGTTCAAGGGATTGACTACGATGAGACCTCACCCGTAGCGATGCTTAAGTCTGTCCGAATCATGTTAGCAATTGCCGCATTTTATGATTATGAAATTTGGCAGATGGATGTCAAAACTGCATTCCTGAATGGATTTCTGGAAGAAGAGTTGTATATGATGCAGCCAGAAGGTTTTGTCGATCCAAAGGGAGCTAACAAAGTGTGCAAGCTCCAGCGATCCATTTATGGACTGGTGCAAGCCTCTCGGAGTTGGAATAAACGCTTTGATAATGTGATCAAAGCATTTGGTTTTGTATAGACTTTTGGAGAAGCATGTATTTATAGGAAAGTGAGTGGGAGCTCTGTAGCATTTCTGATATTATAGGTAGATGACATATTACTAATCGGAAATGATATAGAATTTCTGGATAGCATAAAGGGATACTTGAATAAGTGTTTTTCAATGAAAGATCTCGGTGAAGCTGCTTACATATTGGGCGTTAAGATCTATAGAGATAGATCAAGACGCTTAATTGGACTTTCACAAAGCACATACCTTGACTAAGTTTTGAAGAAGTTCAAAATGGATCAAGCAAAGAAAGGATTCTTGCCTGTGTTACAAGGTGTGAAATTGAGTAAGACTCAAAGTCCGACCAATGCAGAAGATAGAGAGAAAATGAAAGATGTTCCCTATGCTTCAGCCATAGGCTCTATCATGTATGCAATGCTGTGTACCAGACCTGATGTGTGTCTTGCTATAAGTCTTGCAGGAAGGTACCAAAGTAATCCAGGAGTGGATCACTGGACAGCGGTCAAGAACATCCTGAAATACCTGAAAAGGACTAAGGATATGTTTCTCATATATGGAGGTGACAAAGAGCTCATCATAAATGGTTACGTTTATGCAAGCTTTGACACTGATCCGGACGATTCTAAATCGCAAACCGGATACGTGTTGACATTAAATGGTGGAGCTGTTAGTTGGTGCAGTTCTAAACAAAGCGTTGTGGCGGGATCTACATGTGAAGCGGAGTACATAGCTGCTTCGGAAGCAGCAAACGAAGGAGTCTGGATGAAGGAGTTCATATCCGATCTAGGTGTCATACCTAGTGCACCGAGTCCAATGAAAATCTTTTGTGACAATACTGGTGCAATTGCCTTGGCAAAGGAATCCAGATTTCACAAGAGAACCAAGCACATCAAGAGACGCTTCAATTCCATCCGGGATCTAGTCCAGGTGGGAGACATAGAGATTTGCAAGATACATACGGATCTGAATGTAGCGGACCCGTTGACTAAGCCTCTTCCACAAGCAAAACATGATTAGCACCAAAGCTCCATGGGTGTTAGAATCATTACTGTGTAATCTAGATTATTGACTCTAGTGCAAGTGGGAGACTGAAGGAAATATGCCCTAGAGGCAATAATAAAGTTATTATTTATATTATATCATGATAAAAGTTTATTATTCATGCTAGAATTGTATTATCCAGAAACATAATACTTGTGTGAATACATAGACAAACTAAACGTCACTAGTGTGCCTCTACTTGACTAGCTCGTTAATCAAAGATGGTTATGTTTCCTAACCATAGACATGTGTTGTCATTTGATTAACGGGATCACATCATTAGGAGAATGATGTGATTGACATGACCCATTCCATTAGCTTAGCACCCGATCGTTTAGTATGTTGCTATTGCTTTCTTCATGACTTATACATGTTCCTATGACTATGAGATTATGCAACTCCCGTTTGCCGGAGGAACACTTTGTGTGCTACCAAACGTCACAACATAACTGGGTGATTGTAAAGGAGCTCTACAGGTGTCTCCAAAGGTACATGTTGGGTTGGCGTATTTCGAGATTAGGATTTGTCACTCCGATTGTCGGGAGGTATCTCTGGGCCCTCTCGGTAATGCCCATCACATAAGCCTTGCAAGCATTGCAACTAATGAGTTAGTTGCGAGATGATGTATTACGAAACGAGTAAAGAGACTTGCCGGTAACGAGATTGAACTAGGTATTGAGATACCGACGATCGAATCTCGGGCAAGTAACATACCGATGACAAAGGGAACAAAGTATGTTGTTATGCGGTCTGACCGATAAAGATCTTCGTAGAATATGCGGGAGCCAATATGAGCATCCATGTTCCGCTATTGGTTATTGACCGGAGACATGTCTCGGTCATGTCTACATTGTTCCCGAACCCGTAGGGTCCGCACGCTTAACGTTACGATGACAGTTTCATTATGAGTTTATATATTTTGATGTACCGAAGTTAGTTCGGAGTCCCGGATGTGATCACCGACATGACGAGGAGTCTCGAAATGGTCGAGTCATAAAGATTGATATATTGGAAGCCTATGTTTGGATATCGGAAGTGTTCCGGGTGAAATTGGCATTCTACCGGAGTATCGGGAGGTTACCGGAACCCCCCGGTAACCTAATGGGCCTTAATGGGCCTAGTGGAGGAAGAGGAGAGGAGGCCTAGGGGCTGCCGCGCGCCCCTCCCCCCCAAGTCCGAATTGGACAAGGAGGGGGGCGGCGCCCCCCCTTTCCTTTCTTCCCTCTCCTCCTTCCCCCCAAGTCCTAATCCAACTAGGGAAAGGTGGGGAGTCCTACTCCCGGTAGGAGTGGGACTCCTCCGGCGCGCCTCCTCCTAGGGCTGGACGCACCCACCCTTTGCTCCTTTATATACGGGGGCAGGGGCACCTCTAGACACACAAGTTGATCCTCGTGATCGTTTTCTTAGCCGTGTGTGGTGCCCCCTTCCACCATACTCGTCGATAATATTGTAGCGGTGCTTAGGCGAAGCCCTGCGACAGTAGAACATCAAGATCGTCACCACGCCGTCATGCTGACGGAACTCTTCCCTGACACTTTGCTGGATCGGAGTCCAGGGATCGTCATCGAGCTGAACGTGTGCTAAAACTCGGAGGTGCCGTAGTTTCGGTGCTTGATCGGTCGGGCCGTGAAGACGTACGACTACATCAACCGCGTTGTCATAACGCTTCCGCTTTCGGTCTATGAGGGTACATAGACAACACTCTCCCCTCTCGTTGCTATGCATCACCATGATCTTGCGTGTGCGTAGGATTTTTTTTGAAATTACTACGTTCCCCAACATCTGTCACTCTAGCAACCCATCATCTACTTATTACTTCCCAATGCCTTCCTCTAGGCCCAAATAATGGTGAAGTGTCATGTAGTCGACGTTCACCATAACACCACTAGAGGAGAGACAACATACATCTCATCAAAATATCGAGCGAATACCAAATTCACATGACTACTAATAGCAAGACTTCTCCCATGTCCTTAGGAACAAACGTAACTACTCACAAAGCATATTCATGTTCATAATCAGAGGGGTATTAATATGCATATAGGATCTGAACAAATGATCTTCCACCAAATAAACCAACTAGCATCAACTACAAGGAGTAATCAACACTACTAGCAACCCACAGGTACCAATCCCTGACTTGGAGACAAGAATTGGATACAAGAGATGAACTAGGGATTGAGAGGAGATGGTGCTGGTGAAGATGTTGATGGAGATTGACCCCCTCCCGATGAGAGGATCGTTGGTGATGACGATGGCGATGATTTCCCCCTCCTAGAGGGAAGTGTCCCCGGCAGAACAGCTCCACCGGAGCCCCTAGATTGGTTCCGCCAAGGTACCGCCTCGTGGCAGCGGAGTCTCGTCCCGAAAGCTTGCTTATGGTTTTTTTCTCATCGAAAGACTCCATATAGCAGAAGATGGGCATCGGAGGGCCACCAGGGGGCCCACGAGGCAGGGGGCGCGCCCCCCACCATCGTGGGTAGGGTGTGGCCCCCTCTGGAACTTCTTGCACTCGGTATTTTTTATATATTCTGAAAATGACTTCCGTGAAGTTTCAGGACTTTTGGAGCTGTGCAGAATAGGTCTCTAATATTTGCTCCTTTTCCAGCCGAGAATCCCAGCTGCTGGCATTCTCCCTCTTTATGTAAACCTTGTAAAATAAGAGAGAATAGGCATAAGTATTGTGACATAATGTGTAATAACAACCCATAATGCAATGAATATCGATATAAAAGCATAATGCAAAATGGACGTATCAACTCCCCCAAGCTTAGACCTCGCTTTTCCTCAAGCGAAAGCCGAAATCAAAAAATATGTCCACATGTTTAGAGATAGAGGTGTCGATAAAAATAAAATACGGACATGAGGGCATCATGATCATTCTTAGAACAACAATTTATATAATTCTTGTCATATGATCTCTTATGCTAGAGTAACAATTCAATCACAATTTCAAGTATGAATCATAACTTCATTGAAAACTAAAAAACTATAATTTCAGTCATTGGAGCAATTGCAATTTATGATAACATAGGAAAGAGTCAATATAAGAGCTTTTCAGCAAGTCCACATACTCAACTATCATATAGTCTTTCACAATTGCTAACACTCACACAATACTTATGGGTATGGAGTTTTAATCGGACATAGAGAAAGATAGGGGCTTATAGTTTTGCCTCCCAACATTTTACCTCAAGGGTAATGTCAACAATAATAGTTCATGAAAACTCACATCCAATTAGCCATATATACCAGGATCTTTCCAACATGTTGTGCTTGCCAAAAGATAAAATGTAAAAAGGAAGGGTGAAGATCACCATGACTCTTATGTAAGGTAGGAGATAAAAGTAAAAGATAGGCCCTTCGTAGAGGGAAGCAGAGGTTGTCATGCGCTTTTATGGTTGGATGAACAAAATCTTAATGTGAAAGAACGTCACTTTATATTGCCACTTGTGATATGGACCTTTATTATGCAGTTCGTCGCTTTTCTTTCTTCCATATCACACGATCGTATAAAGCTTATTTTCTCCCACATTAATAAGTCATACATATTTAGAGGGCAATTTTTATTGCTTGCACCGATGACAACTTACTTGAGGGATCTTACTCAATCCATAGGTAGGTATGGTGGACTCTCATGGCAAAACTGGTTTAAGGGTGTTCGGAAGCACAAGTAGTATCTCTACTTGGTGCAAAGAATTGGGCTAGCATGAGGGGGAAAGGCAAGCTCAACCATGTTGGATGATCCATGACAATATAATTTATCTTAGATGTAAGAAAACATAACACATTACATTGTCTTCCTTGTCCAACGTCAACTCTTTAGCATGTCATATTTTAATGAGTGCTCACAATCATAAAAGATGTCCAAGATAGTATATTTATATGTGAAGACCTCTCTTTCTTTATTACTTCCTATTAATTGCAACGATGACCAAAACTATGTTTGTCAACTCTCAATAACTTTTATTCATCATACTCTTTCTATGTAAGTCATTACTCTCCATAAGATCCATATGATCTCTTTGTTTCTTTTTATTTCTTTCTCTTTTCTTTTATTCACTCAAGATTATGGCAAAATAATCAAGCCCTTGACTCAACACTAATCTTTATTATATATTGCTCACGGACTCGATTACATAGAAGGATCATAAAGCAAAACTCACAACTAGATCATACTAAAACTTTATGCTACTAGATCAAGATATTACCAAAAGGATCAAACTAAGAAAAACGGTAAAGATAGAAATGATGGTGATACGATACCGGGGCACTCCCCCAAGCTTGGCAGTTGCCAAGGGGAGTGCCCATACCCATGTGATTATATCTCTTTTGTTGGTGAAGAACATGGTGGTGATGATGGATAGTCGCACATCGAGCGTAGGAGGTCTTCTAACTTGCGGATAATGCCTTTGAGTGCGATGATATGCTCCTTCAACAAAATATTTTCACGTGTGAGATACTTATTTTGTATACGAGCTAACTCAATCATCTTGAAAGCTTCGATCTCAGTTGGGGTAAGAAGATTGTGATCAAATTGAAGGATGTCTTCTGTTGCCGGAAATTGGTCCTCCATGGTTTTCTTGATCCCTTTATCCTTGTTGATCTCCATGGGTTCTTCTCTCTTCAGCTCTATCTTCATTAGCCAAGCATCGTTGCCCTCATTGTTGGAGGAGGAGGGAGACGACATGATGCTTGGCTTTGACAACCCTGGCAGAAAACAGCTCGAAACAAGAACATGAGATTTTTGCGTGATACGGGAGTCAAAACCTTCGGGAGATTATATAATGAATTTTTACCGACCAAAAGAAGTAACGTGTAAGAAAACGGAGTCCAGAGAGCACACGAGGTGTCCACGAGGCAGGGGGCGCGCCCAGGGGGTAGGGCGCACCCTCCACCCTCGTGGAGCCCTCGTGTCCCTCTCGGACTGCTTCTTATTTTTCTATTTTTCTAAATATTCCAAAACGGAGAAAATTGCCATTAGAACTGTCTTGGAGTGGGTTTACTTACCGTACCACATACCTATTCCTTTTCAGAGTCTGAAACGTTCTGGAAAGTGTCCATTATGTATTCTTCTGGGGTTACGGTTTCAATAATATTGGTTTCAACAGTTATAGGATTACCTGAGATATAATGTTTGATTCTTTGACCGTTCACCACCTTCGTATGTGTGCCTTCGAAGTTATTGATTTTTATGGTGCCGGAACGATAGGCCTCCTCGATAACGTAAGGACCTTCCCATTTAGAGAGAAGTTTTCCTGCAAAAAATCTTAAACGAGAGTTGTATAGCAATACATAATCACCTACATTAAACTCACGCTTTTGTATTCTTTTGTCATGCCATATTTTAACCTTTTCTTTAAACAATTTGGCATTCTCATAGGCTTGGGTTCTCCATTCATCAAGTGAGCTAATGTCAAATAACCTCTTCTCACCAGCAAGTTTGAAATCATAGTTGAGCTCTTTAATATCCCAATAAGCCTTATGTTCTAGTTCGAGAGGTAAGTGACATGCTTTTCCATAAACCATTTTATACGGAGACATACCCATAGGATTTTAATATGCAGTTCTATAGGCCCATAATGCATCATCAAGTTTCTTGGACCAATTCTTTCTAGATCTATTAACAGTCTTTTGCAAAATTAATTTGAGTTCTCTATTACTCAATTCTACCTGACCACTAGATTGTGGGTGATAAGGGGATGCAATTCTACTCGAAGCCTCGAAAAAATAACTTCTTTAAGCATCTTAATAGAGGTGTTATGATCAGCACTACTAGTTGGAATAGCTTCTACCCACTTAATAACGTAATCGACAGCAACTAAAATATGTGTATATCCATTAGAGGCAGGAAAAGGTCCCATATAATCAAAGCCCCAAACATCAAATGGTTCGATAACAAGTGAATAATTCATAGGCATTTCTTGACGTCTACTAATATTACCAATTCTTTGACATTCATCACAAGACAAGACAAACTTACGGGCATCCTTGAAGAGAGTAGGCCAATAAAAACAGGATTGCAATACCTTATGTGCAGTTCTATCTCCAGCGTGGTGTCCTCCATAAGCTTCGGAGTGACACTTGTGTAGGATCTGTTCCTGTTCATGCTCAGGTACACAACGTCTAATAATACCATCTACTCCTTCTTTATAAAGATGTGGGTCATCCCAAAAGTAATGTCTCAAATCATAGAAGAACTTCTTCTTTTGCTGGTATGTAAAGCTAGGTGGTATAAATTTAGCAACAATATAATTAGCATAATGAGCATACCATGGAGCAGTATGAGAAGCATTTATGACATTTAATTGTTCATCAGGAAAGCTATCATCAATAGGTAGTGGGTCATCAAGAACATTTTCTAACCTAGACAAGTTGTCTGCAACGGGGTTCTCATCTCCCTTTCTATCAATAATATGCAAATCAAATTCTTGTAGCAGGAGAAACCATCTAATAAGTCTAGGTTTAGCATCTTTCTTTTCCATAAGATATTTAATAGCAGCATGATCAGTGTGAATAGCTACTTTAGAATCAACAATGGACAGGACTTACCCACTGACTATCAGCAACGGGATAAGTTATACCTGCCTCAAGGAGCTTTAGTATTTCTTTTCTTACCACTTCTTTCATCTTAGGATTCAGTCGTCATTGGTGATCAATAACTGGTTTGGCATCTTTTTCCAAATTTATTTTGTGTTGACATAGAGTGGGACTAAGGCCCTTAAGATCATCAAGAGTATATCCAATAGCAGCACAGTGCTTTTTCAGAGTTTTCAATAATTTTCTTCCTCCTTCTCTAAAAGGTTAGCACTAATAATAACATGATATATCTTCTTTTCATCAATATAAGCATATTTAAGAGTATCAAGCAATGGTTTAAGCTCAAACACGGGATCACCCTTGGGTGGAGGAGGATCCCCTAAGATTTCAACAGGCAAGTTGTGTTTCAGAATAGGTTCCTGTTTAAAGAACACTTCATCTATTTCCCTTCTTTCATTCATATACATATCATTTTCATGGTCTAGCAAATATTGTTCTAAAGGATCACTAGGAGATACGGCAATAGAAGCAAGACCAATAATTTCATCTTTACTAGGCAATTCTTCTTCACGGTGTTGTCTACGAAATTTAGAAAAGTTAAACTCATGAGACATATCACCTAAACCAATAGTAATAACATCCTTTTTGCAATCTATCCTAGCATTAACAGTGTTTAAGAAGGGTCTACCAAATATAATGGGACAAAAGCTATCTTGTGGGGAACCAAGAACAAGAAAATCAGCAGGATATTTAGTTTTCCCACACAAGACTTCAACGTCTCTAACAATCCCAATTGGTGAAATAGTATCTATATTGGCAAGTTTAATGGTGACATCAATTTCTTCTAACTCGGCAGGTGCAATATCATGCATAATTTCTTTGTATAAGTCAATAGGTATTGCACTAGCACTAGCACCCATATCACACAAGCCATGATAACAATGATCTCCTATTTTAACAGAAATAACAAGCATGCCTACCACAGGTCTATGTTTATCTTTAGCACAGGGTTTAGCAATTCTAGCAGTTTCATCACAGAAATAAATAACATGCCCATCAATATTATTAGCCAAGAGATCCTTGACAATAGCAATATTAGGTTCAACTTTAACTTCCTCAGGAGGTGTATAGGTTCTAATATTGCTTTTACGAACCACAGTTGAAGCTTTAGCATGATCTTTTATCCTACCAAGAAAAGGTGGTTTCTCAACATAAGCAGTAGGAATAATAGGATCATTATAAGTGATAGTCTTTTCTTCAACTTTAATAGGTGCAACTACTTTTACTTTTATGGGAGGATGATATTTAAACCACTTCTCCTTAGGGAGATCAACATGAGTAGCAAAAGATTCATAGAAATAAGCTACTATCTCAGAGTCAAGTCCATATTTAGTGCTAAATTTACGGAAAACATTGGTATCCATAAAATATTTAACACAATCAAACTTAGGTGTCATACCTGACTCCTTACCTTCGTCGAGATCCCAATCTTCAGAGTTGCGTTTAATTCTTTCCAATAAATCACATTTGAATTCAATAGTCTTCATCATAAAAGAGCCAGCACAAGAAGTATCGAGCATGGTGCGATTGTTGTCACAAAGTCGAGCATAAAAATTTTGAATAATCATTTCTCTTGAGAGCTCATGATTGGGGCATGAATATAACATTGACTTAAGCCTCCCCCAAGCTTGAGTGATGCTTTCTCCTTCGTGAGGCCAAAAATTATATATATAATTACGATCACGATGAACAAGATGCATAGGATAAAACTTCTGATGAAATTCCAATTTCAATCGTTTGTAGTTCCATGATCCCATATCATCACATAGCCTATACCATGTCAATGCGTCTCCCTCCAAAGATAAAGGGAAGACCTTCTTCTTGATAACATCATCGGGCATACCTACAAGCTTAAATAATCCACAAACTTCATCCACATATATTAGGTGCTCATCAGGATGTAATGTTCCATCTCCTTAAAACGGATTAGCTAGCAGTTTTTCTATCATACCCGAAGGAATTTCAAAGTAGATTTCATTTTCAGTAGGTTCAGTAGGTTGAGGAGCAACTCTTTGCTCTACTGGTCGAGGTGAAGATACCCCGAACAAGCCCCTTAGAGGATTACTTTCCATAGTAACAAGTGACAGTAAATTTCAGCACACTATATAAAATTTTTCCTTACCAAATTCCACCTACCAAAGGCGCTTAACTCCCCGGCAACGGCGCCAGAAAAGAGTCTTGATGACCCACAAGTATAGGGGATCTATCGTAGTCCTTTAGATAAGTAAGAGTGTCGAACCCAACGAGGAGCAGAAGGAAATGAT
The DNA here is from genome assembly GCF_056163025.1 of Triticum urartu. Lineage (NCBI taxonomy): Eukaryota > Viridiplantae > Streptophyta > Magnoliopsida > Poales > Poaceae > Triticum > Triticum urartu. Next base: position 103,939,881 of record NC_141875.1, on the reverse strand, counting down.
AAGCGGTTTTCAGCAAGGTATTCTCTGCAAGCACTGAAATTATAGGTAACAAATAGTTTTGTGATAAGATAATTTGTAATGAGCAACAAGTACAAAAGTAAATAAACTGCAGCAAGGTGGCCCAATCCTTTTTGTAGCAAAGGACAAACCTGGACAAATTCTTATATAGAGAAAAGCGCTCCCGAGGACACATGGGAATTATCGTCAAGCTAGGTTTCATCACGATCATATGATTCACTTTCGGTACTTTGATAATTTGGTAGGTGGGTGGACCGGTGCTTGGATGCTGTCCTTACTTGGACAAGCATCCCACTTATGATTAATCTCTATTGCAAGCATCCGCAACTACAACAAAAGTATTAAGGTAAACCTAACCATAGCATGAAACATGTGGATCCAAATCAGCCCCTTACGAAGCAACGCATAAACTAGGGTTTAAGATTATGTCACTCTAGCAACCCATCATCTACTTATTACTTCCCAATGCCTTCCTCTAGGCCCAAATAATGGTGAAGTGTCATGTAGTCGACGTTCACATAACACCACTAGAGGAGAGAGAACATACATCTCATCAAAATATTGAACGAATACCAAATTCACATGACTACTAATAGCAAGACTTCTCCCATGTCCTCAGGAACAAACGTAACTACTCACAAAGCATATTCATGTTCATAATCAGAGGGGTATTAATATGCATATCGGATCTGAACATATGATCTTCCACCAAATAAACCAACTAGCATCAACTACAAGGAGTAATCAACACTACTAGCAATCCACAGGTACCAATCCCAGACTTGGAGACAAGAATTGGATACAAGAGATGAACTAGGGTTTGAGAGGAGATGGTGCTGGTGAAGATGTTGATGGAGATTGACACCCTAACGATGAAAGGATCGTTGGTGATGACGATGGCGATGATTTCCCCCTCCCAGAGGGAAGTGTCCCCGGCAGAACAGCTTCGCCAGAGCCCTAGATTGGTTCCGCCAAGGTTCCGCCTCGTGGCGGCGGAGTCTCGTCCCGAAAGCTTGCTTATGATTTTTTTCTCATCGAAAGACTCCATATATCAGAAGATGGGCATCAGAGGGACACCAGGCGGCCCACGAGGCAGGGGCCCCGCCCCACCCTCGTGGGTAGGGTGTGCCCCCCTCTGGAACTTCTTGCGCTCAGTATTTTTTATATATTTTGAAAATGACTTCCGTGAAGTTTCAGGACTTTTGGAGCTGTGCAGAATAGGTCTCTAATATTTGCTCCTTTTCCAGCCCAGAATCCCAGTTGCCGGCATTCTCCCTCTTTATGTAAACCTTGTAAAATAAGAGAGAATAGGCATAAGTATTGTGACATAATGTGTAATAACAACCCATAATGCAATAAATATCAATATAAAAGCATGATGCAAAATGGACGTATCAGTGGCTTTGTCTGGGCCTTCTCCATTTGGATGTGGGAGCGGCTGCCGGTGGGGCATCCGGAGAAGTTGCCAAGACGCCCGTGGGGTGCCTATAGCGAAGACGGCGACGAGACTCGACACCCCACCGTAGCTTATGAGTGGGATGTTGTCAAACTCTACACGGGCCTAAACAAGACTTCATACAAGACCTACACCAATGAGTTGAACGCTTTGACCCATACGCAGGTATATGAACTCGCTCAACACCTTTCTCTTTGGTTCCACTTTTGACCGAGAGTGGGAACTTACCAATGTATATGTAATAGGTAAACTGATGGCCGTATCATGACCGACAGTGGGGCTTTGATCTGAACGTGATGTGCGATGCGGATCGTGGTCTCTGGCGGTGCATCGTGCCCATGATCTGTGTGTACGCCGTCGAGTGGTACTTTCCACACCGCGTGGCCACACAGTTTGAGATTTATCAGCATAGCCCACCGGGCCAGCCCACCGATACCGGCGGCCACGCGCTCCACCTGTGAGCGCTTTGTTCTCCGTGCCCATGATTTCATTACGCTTATCATGTTTCATGTTTCTTATGATGATCTCATTGCACTTATGATGATTCTTGTTGCTTATGCCTTGCAGGATGAGCCAGTAGAAGAATCAGTCGATCACAGACTAGGGAGAGGAGCATAAAACTCATGTGACGGAGTGGAACCGACGGAGGTACCGTAAAGACGTGGAGAGGAAAGTGACTGACTGGGATGCTTACCTGAGCCGACACATGAGGTGGTACGATGATGGCCAGAAGCACCGTCTTCGTCTCAGGCCTTGGTGGATGGTGGAAGACATCGCGGAGCTAGAGAGGGATGACCCTGAGGAAGAGGCCTACCAGACCGGCATCAGAGACATGCATAGTGGATTTAGGGAGTTTGCACCCCTCATCAATAGAGTGGTAAGTTTGAACCGACGGTTGTATTTAAATTAGTTTATTCATCATCGTGACTAACTTATGTCGTTGCAGTCTGGTGAGCTGAACATATGCATCTTTGAAGCCTCGGATGCACTAGGTGATCTCCCCGGGAGCATAGAATCTGAGAACAAAGTGAGGGGGACGATGAAGGTACAATTTCAGCCTCATCAAAACAGATGCATCTTGTTCACTTGCAATCAGTCGATCTGATACTTATTATGCCCTTGTTTCATTGTGAGTGCAGAAGTTCATGAAGCGTTGTCGCAAGCTGGTAGGGCTGCTTGGGTGTGTTGGAGCTGGGTCAGTTGAAGCTTATCAGCACGTAGCCACACCGGGTCTCATCGGCTCATCGAGCCATGCTCCCTCGTCGTCTAGGTTGGTTGGGGAGGAGGAGCAGGAGGCCACTGAAGGAAATATGCCCTAGAGGCAATAATTAAGTTATTATTTATTTCCTTATATCATGATAAATGTTTATTATTCATGCTAGAATTGTATTAACCGGAAACATAATACATGTGTGAATACATAGAAAAATAGAGTGTCACTAGTATGCCTCTACTTGACTATCTCGTTGATCAAAGATGGTTATGTTTCCTAACCATAGACATGAGTTGTCATTTGATTAACGGGATCACATCATTAGGAGAATGATGTGCTTAACTTGACCCATTCTGTTAGCTTAGCACTTGATCGTTTAGTTTGTTGCTATTGCTTTCTTCATGACTTATACATGTTCCTATGACTATGAGATTATGCAACTCCCGTTTACCGGAGGAACACTTTGTGTGCCACCAAACATCACAACGTAACTAGGTGATTATAAAGGTGCTCTACAGGTGTCTCCGAAGGTACTTATTGGGTTAGTGTATTTCGAGATTAGGATTTGTCACCCCGATTGTCGGAGAGGTATCTCTGGGCCCACTCGGTAATGCACATCACTATAAGCATTGCAACTAATGAGTTAGTTGCGGGATGATGTATTACGGAACGAGTAAAGAGACTTGCCGGTAACGAGATTGAACTAGGTATTGAGATACCGACGATCGAATCTCGGGTAAGTAACATACCGATGACAAAGGGAACAACGTATGTTGTTATGCGGTTTGACCGATAAAGATCTTCGTAGAATATGTGGGAGCCAATATGAGCATCTAGGTTCCGCTATTTGTTATTGACCGGAGACGTGTCTCGGTCATGTCTACATAGTTCTCGAACCCGTAGGGTCCGCACGCTTAACGTTACGATGACAGTTATATGTTTTGATGTACCGAAGATTGTTCGGAGTCCCAGATGTGATCAAGGACATGACGAGGAGTCTCGAAATGTTTGGATGTCGGAAGTGTTCCGGGTGAAATCGTGATTTTACCGGAGTACCGGGAGGTTGCCGGAACCCCCCGGGGCTTAATGGGCCTATATGGGCCTTAGTGGAAATAGAGGGAAGCAAGGGGAGTGTGGGGCGCGCCCCCCAAGGCCCAAACCGAATTGGTTTAGGGCAAGGGGGGCCGGCCCCCTCTTTCCTTCTTCCCCTCTCTCTTTCCTTCTCCTGAATCCTATTCCAACTAGGAAAGGGGGGAGTCCTACTCCCGGTGGGAGTAGGACTCCTGGCGCGCCCTCTCCCTGTCCGGCCGCACCCCCCTTGCTCCTTTATATACGGGGGCAGGGGCACCCCATAGACACACCAATTGATCAAGTTGATCTTTTAGCCATGTGCGGTGCCCCCCTCCACCATAGTCCACCTCGATAATACTGTAGCGGTGCTTAGGTGAAGCCCTGCGTCGGTAGAACATCAAAATCGTCACCACGCCGTCGTGCTGACGAAACTCTCCCTCAACACTCGGCTGGATCGGAGTTCGAGGGACGTCATCGGGCTGAACGTGTGCTGAACTCGGAGGTGCCGTACGTTCGGTACTTGATCGGTCGGATCATGAAGACGTACGACTACATCAACCGCGTTGTGCAAACGCTTCCGCTTTCGGTCTACGAGGGAACGTGGACAACACTCTCCCCTCTCGTTGCTATGCATCACCATGATCTTGCGTGTGCGTAGGAATTTTTTTGAAATTACTACGTTCCCCAACAGTGGCATCCGAGCCTGGTTTTATGCATAGATGTCATATGCACGAGTAGAACACAAGTGAGTTGTGGGCGATATAAGTCATACTGCTTACCAGCATGTCATACTTTGGTTCGGCGGTATTGTTGGATGAAGCGGCCCGGACCGACATTACGCGTATGCTTACGCAAGACTGGTTCTACCGACGTGCTTTGCACACAGGTGGCTGGCGGGTGTCAGTTTCTCCAATTTTAGTTGAACCGAGTGTGGCTACGCCCGGTCCTTGCGAAGGTTAAAACCACACCAACTTGACAAACTATCGTTGTGGTTTTGATGCGTAGGTAAGAATGGTTCTTGCTAAGCCCGTAGCAGCCATGTAAAACTTGCAACAACAAAGTAGAGGATGTCTAACTTGTTTTTGCAGGGCATGTTGTGATGTGATATGGTCAAGACATGATGCTAAATTTTATTGTATGAGATGATCATGTTTTGTAACCGAGTTATCGGCAACTGGTAGGAGCCATATGGTTGTCGCTTTATTGTATGCAATGCAATCGCCCTGTAATGCTTTACTTTATCACTAAGCGGTAGCGATAGTCGTAGAAGCATAAGATTGGCGAGACGACAACGATGCTACGATGGAGATCAAGGTGTCGCGCCGGTGACGATGGTGATCATGACGGTGCTTCGAAGATGGAGATCACAAGCACAAGATGATGATGGCCATATCATATCACTTATAGTGATTGCATGTGATGTTTATCTTTTATGCATCTTATCTTGCTTTGATTGACGGTAGCATTATAAGATGATCTCTCACTAAATTTCAAGATAAAAAGTGTTCTCCCTGAGTATGCTCCGTTGCCAAAGTTCGTCATGCCCAGACACCACGTGATGATCGGGTGTGATAAGCTCTATGTCCATCTACAACGGGTGCAAGCCAGTTTTGCACACGCAGAATACTCAGGTTAAATTTGACGAGCCTAGCATATGCAGATATGGCCTCGGAACACTGAGACCGAAAGGTCGAGCGTGAATCATATAGTAGATATGATCAACATAGTGATGTTCACCATTGAAAACTACTCCATTTCACGTGATGATCGGTTATGGTTTAGTTGATTTAGATCACGTGATCACTTAGAAGATTAGAGGGATATCTTTCTAAGTGGGAGTTCTTAAGTAATATGATTAATTGAACTTAAATTTATCATGAACTTAGTCCTGGTAGTATTAGCATATCTATGTTGTAGATCAATAGCTCGCGTTTAGCTCCCTTGTTTTATTTTTGATATGTTCCTAGAGAAAACTAAGTTGAAAGATGTTAGTAGCAATGATGCGGATTGGATCCGTGATCTGAGGTTTAATCTCATTGCTGCACAGAAGAATTATGTCCTTGATGCACCGCTAGGTTACAAACCTATTGCAGGAGCAGATGCAGATGTTATGAACATTTGGCTAGCTCAATATGATGACTACTTGATAGTCTAGTGCACCATGCTTAAATGGCTTAGAATCGGGACTTCAAAGACGTTTTGAATGTCATGGACCATATGAGATGTTCCAGGAGTTGAAGTTAATATTTCAAGTAAATACCCGAGTTGAGAGATATGAAGTCTCCAACAAGTTCTATAGCTAAAAGAGGGAGAATAGCTCAAGCAGTGAGCATGTGCTCAGATTGTCTGGGTACTACAATCGCTTGAATCAAGTGGGAGTTAATCTTCCAGATAAAATAGTGATTGACAGAATTCTCTAGTCACCATCACCAAGTTAGTAGAACTTCCTGATGAACTATAATATGCATGGGATAACAGAAACGATTCCCAAGCTCTTCGTGATGCTGAAATCGACGAAGGTAGAAATCAAGAAAAACATCAAGTGTTGATGGTAAACAAAACCACTAGTTTCAAGTAAAGGGACAAAGGGAAGAAAGGGGAACTTCAAGAAGAACAGCAAGCAAGTTGCTGCTCAAGTGAAAAAACCCAAGTCTGGACCTAAGCCTGAAACTGAGTGCTTCTACTGCAAAGGGACTGGTCACTAGAAGCAGAACTACCCCAAGTAATTGGTGGATAAGAAGGATGGCAAAGTGAACATAGGTATATTTGATATACATGTTATTGGTGTGTACTTTACTAGTGTTTAGAGCAACCCCTCAGTATTTGATACTAGTTCAGTTGCTAAGCATAGTAACTCGAAACGGGAGTTGCAGAATGAACAGAGACTAGTTAAGGATGAAGTGGCGATGTGTATTGGAAATGGTTCCAAGATTGATATGATCATCATCGCACACTCCCTATACTTTCGGGATTAATGTTAAACCTAAAATAAATATTATTTAGTGTTTGCGTTGAGCATGAATATGATTGGATCATGTTTATTGCAATACGGTTATTCATGTAAGTTGTAGAATAATTGTTGTTCTGTTTACATGAATAAAACCTTCTATGGTCATACACCCAATGAAAATGGTTTGTTGGATCTCGATCGTGGTGATACACATTTTCATAATATTGAAGCCAAAAGATGCAAAGTTAATAATGATAGTGCAACTTATTTGTGGCACTACCGTTTAGGTTATATTGGTGTAAAGCGCATGAAGAAAATCCATGCTGATGGGCTTTTGGAATCACTTGATTATGAATTAGTTGATGCTTGCGAACCATGCTTCATGGGCAAGATGACTAAGACTCCGTTCTCCGGAACAATGGAGCGAGCAACAGATTTGTTCGAAATCATACATACTGATTTATGTGGTCCGATGAATATTGAGGCTCGCGGCAGGTATCATTATTTTCTGATCTTCACAGATGATTTGAGCAGATATGAGTATATCTACTTGATAAAACACAAGTCTGAAACATTTGAAAAGTTCAAAGAATTTCAGAGTGAAGTGGAGAATCATCGTAACAAAAAATAAAAGTTTCTACGATATGATCGCAGAAGTAAAATATTTGAGTTACGAGTTTGGCCTTCAGTTAAAATAATGTGAAATAGTTTCACTACTCACGCCACCTGGAACACCACAGTGTAATGGTGTGTCCGAACGTCGTAACCGTACTTTATTAGATATGGTGCGATCTATGATGTCTCTTACCGATTTACCACTATCATTTTGGGGTTATGCATTAGAGACAGCTACATTCACATTAAATAGGGCACCATCTAAATCCGTTGAGACGACACCGTATGAACTATGGTTTGGCAAGAAACCTAAGCTGTCATTTCTTAAAGTTTGAGGTTGCAATGCTTATGTGAAAAAGTTTCAACCTGATAAGCTCAAACCCTAATCGGAGAAGTGCGTCTTCATAGGATACCCAAAAGAAAATGTTGGGTACACCTTCTATCACAGATCCGAAGGCAAGATATTCATTGCTGAGAATGGATCCTTTCTAGAGAAGGAGTTTCTCTCGAAAGAAGTGAGTGGGAGGAAAGTAGAACTTGATGAGGTAACTGTCCCTGCTCCCTTATTGGAAAGTAGTTCATCACAAAAATATGTTCCTGTGACTACTACACCAATTAGTGAGGAAGCTAATGATGATGATCATGTAACTTCAGATCAAGTTACTACCAAACCTCGTAGGTAAACCAGAGTGAGATTCGCACCAGAGTGGTACGGTAATCCTGTTCAGGAGGTTATGTTACTTGACCATGACGAACCTACAAACTATGAGGAAGCGATGATGAGCCCAGATTCCGCGAAATGGCTTGAGGCCATGAAATCTGAGATGAGATCCATGTATAAGAACAAAGTATGGACTTTGATTGACTTGCCCAAAGATCGCCGAGCCATTGAGATTAAATGGATCTTCAAGAGGAAGATGGACGCTGATAGTAGTGTTACTATCTACAAAGCTAGAATTGTCGCAAAAGGTTTTCGACAAGTTCAAGGTGTTGACTGCGATGAGAGTTTCTCACTCGTATCTATGCTTAAGTCTGTCCGAATCATGTTAGCAATTGCCACATTTATGAAATCTGGCAAATGGATAAACAAAACTACATTCCTTAATGGATTTATTAAAGAAGAGTTGTATATGATGCAACAAGAAAGTTTTGTCAACCTAAAGGTGCTAACAAAATATGCAAGCTCCAGCGATCCATCTATGGACTGGTGCAAGCATCTCAGAGTTCGAATATATGCTTTGATAAGTTGATCAAAGCATATAGTTTTATACAGACTTGCGGTGAAGCCTGTATTTATAAGAAAGTGAGTAGGAGCACTACAACATTGCTGATAAGTATATGTGAATGACATATTGTTGATCGGAGATCATGTAGAATTATTCTGCAAAGCATAAAGGAGTGTTCGAAAGGAGTTTTTCAAAAAAAATACCTCGGTGAAGCTGCTTACATATTGAGCATCAAGATCTATAGAGATAGATCAAGACGCTTGATAAGTTTTTCAATGAGTACATACCTTGACAAGATTTTGAAGTAGTTCAAAATGGAACAGTCAAAGAAAGAGTTCTTGCCTGTGTTACAAGGTGTGAAACTGATTAAGACTCAAAGACCGACCACGGCAGAAGATAGAAAGAGAATGAAATTCATTCCCTATGCCTTGGCCATAGGTTCTATAAAATATGCCATGCTGTGTACCAGATTTATTGTATACCCTACACTGATTTTGACAAGGGAGTATAATAGTGATCTAGGAGTAGATCACTGGACAACGGTCAAAATTATCCTTAATGGAATAAGGATATGTTTCTCGATTATGGAGGTGACAAAAAAGGTTCGTCGTAAAGGGTTACGTCGATGCAAATTTTGACACTGATCCAGATGACTCTAAATCTCAATCTGGATACATATTGAAAGTGGGAGCAATTAGCTAGAGTAGCTCCGTGCAGAGCATTGTTGACATAGAAATTTGCAAAATACTTACAGATCTGAATGTGGCACACCCGTTGACTAAACTTCTCTCACAAGCAAAACATGATCACACATTAGTACTCTTTGAGTGTTAATCACATAGCGATATGAACTAGATTATTGACTCTAGTAAACCCTTTGGGTGTTGGTCACATGTCGATGTGAGCTATGGGTGTTAATAACATGGTGATGTGAACTATTGGTATTAAATCACATGGCAATTTGAACTAGATTATTGACTCTAGTGCAAGTGGGAGACTGAAGGAAATATACCCTAGAGACAATAATAAAGTTATTATTTATTTCCTTATATCATGATAAATGTTTATTATTCATGCTAGAATTGTATTAACCGGAAACATAATACATGTGTGAATACATAGACAAACAGAGTGTCACTAGTATGCCTCTACTTGACTAGCTCGTTGATCAAAGATGGTTATGTTTCCTAACCATAGACATGAGTTGTCATTTGATTAACGGGATCACATCATTAGGAGAATGATGTGATTAACTTGACCCATTCCGTTAGCTTAGCACTTGATCGTTTAGTTTGTTGCTATTGCTTTCTTCATGACTTATACATGTTCCTGTGACTATGAGATTATACAACTCCCGTTTACCGGAGGAACACTTTGTGTGCCACCAAACGTCACAACGTAACTGGGTGATTATAAAGGTGCTCTACAGGTGTCTCCGAAGGTACTTGTTGGGTTGGCGTATTTTGAGATTAGGATTTGTCACTCCGATTGTCGGAGAGGTATCTCTGGGCCCACTCGGTAATGCACATCACTGTAAGCCTTGCAAGCATTGCAACTAATGAGTTAGTTGTGGGATGATGTATTACGGAACGAGTAAAGAGACTTGCCGGTAACGAGATTGAACTAGGTATTGAGATATCGATGATCGAATCTCGGGCAAGTAACATACCGATGACAAAGGGAACAATGTATGTTGTTATGCGGTTTGACCGATAAAGATCTTCGTAGAATATGTGGGAGCCAATATGAGCATCCAGGTTCCGCTATTGGTTATTGACCGGAGACGTGTCTCGGTCATGTCTACATAGTTCTCGAACCCGTAGGGTCCGCACGCTTAACGTTACGATGACAGTTATATGTTTTGATGTACCGAAGATTGTTCGGAGTCCCGGATGTGATCAAGGACATGATGATGAGTCTCGAAATGGTCGAGACATGAAGATTGATATATTGGAAGCCTATGTTTGGATGTCGGAAGTGTTCCGGGTGAAATCGTGATTTTACCGGAGTACCGGGAGGTTACCGGAACCCCCCCGGGGCTTAATGGGCCTATATGGGCCTTAGTGGAAATAGAGGGAAGCAAGGGGAGTGTGGGGCGCCCCCCCCCCCCGAGGCCCAAACCGAATTGGTTTAGGGCAAGGGGGGCCAGCCCCCTCTTTCCTTCTTCCCCTCTCTCTTTCCTTCTCCCGAATCCTATTCCAACTAGGAAAGGGGGGAGTCCTACTCCCGGTGGGAGTAGGACTCCTCCTAGCGCGCCCTCTCCCTGGCCGGCCGCACCCCGCCTTGCTCCTTTATATACGGGGGTAGGGGCACCCCATAGACACAACAGTTGATCAAGTTGATCTTTTAGCCGTGTGCGGTGCCCCCCTCCACCATAGTCCACCTCGATAATACTGTAGCGGTGCTTAGGTGAAGCCCTACGTCGGTAGAACATCAACATCGTCACCACGCCGCCGTGCTGACGAAACTCTCCCTCAACACTCGGCTGGATCGGAGTTCGAGGGACGTCATCGGGCTGAACGTGTGCTGAACTCGGAGATGCCGTACGTTCGGTACTTGATCGGTCGGATCGTGAAGACGTACGACTACATCAACCGCGTTGTGCAAATGCTTCCGCTTTCGGTCTACGAGGGTACGTGGACAACACTCTCCCCTCTCGTTGCTATGCATCACCATGATCTTGCGTGTGCGTAGGAATTTTTTTTTAAAATTACTACGTTCCCCAACAACCACACATGAATAAGGGGAGGAGGAGGAGGAGGCCACACATGAAGAAGGGGAGGAGGAGGAGAGCAACGGGGAGGAGAAGTACGATGAAGATTATGGATCTCCACCAATTCAAACATCTCAAGCATCTCAGCTGCCAAAGAGGAATTCGAAGAAGAAGGATTTGCTGAGTCCAGACCCTTTCCAGAGACCGGTTCCTCGCCGGCCCAAGAATAAGACCGAAGAGACTCGTTCAAAGAGTAACGAGGACCGTACCTCCAAGAGGGAAAGGAGCAACTGATTATGCTCTTCGATACTTGGCTCTTTTAGTTTGGTTGAATTTCGTTTGGTTGAACTTGTCTAGTGGTTGTGAAACTACGTGGAACTATGTGTTTGCTATTTGTGGATCTATGTGTTTGAAATGTTCTATGCACTTCAAGTTATCTTAATATGGATCTATGTGATGCCCAAGTTTAATTGTTTAAAATCTATGATATTGCTGTTATATTTGTGAAACTTACTGTGATATTGCTGTCATACTGAATTTGAGAACAAGCAACCAAATGAACTTGAAAAAACAAAACAGAGGACCCTACCGCCAGGCACCCTGGCGGTAGGGTTAGACAACCTACCGCCAGCCCCCATGGCGGTAGGGTGAACCTACCGCCAGGGCCCTTTCATATTTCGTTACAGAAGCTATATACGGCAAAACACAAGACCCTACCGTCAGGGGTCCTGGCGGTAGGGTCAGACAACCTATCGCCATGGGGGCTGGCGGTAGGGTGAACCTACCGCCAGGGCCCTTGCATCTTTCGTTACAGAATGTATGCACGGCAAAATCCTGCCACACCTTACCGCCAGAGGCACTGGCGGTAAGGTTAGACAGCCTACCGCCAGGGCCCCTGGCGGTAAGTTACTTATCCACGCCAGCACGTGGTGACGGCCGCCGTCCCCTCCGTCACACCCTACCGCCAGGGACGTTGACGGTAGGCTGTCTAACCTTACCGCCAGAGACACTGGCGATAGCGAAAAGGTCAAATTCTGAAAATATTTCAAACCGGGGTCAGATCTTGATTTTGTTTGTCAAAAGGGTAAAAGCACGAAATTTAGCCGCATCGAGCGACGTTTGAGTGATTTGGTGACACCCCCGGTCTTGTCCAATCACAGTATGTTTCTGCCCATTCCGTCATGCAGCTAGTAGAAAAGATGCTCCGACAACCGAGTGACCTGCAGTGATACGTGCTCCGTCTCAATTTCCATGAAATATCAAAGAAGTGAAAAGAGGTCTCAATGGAAAACCACAGGCCGCGCTGCGCTCAATTATTCTAGACGCCATCGGCCTATCGCGGGGTACGTGCGCCACTCATCCCGTAGTACTCCGTACGTACCCTGTACTCTGATCCCTTCTCACTCCTCACATGCGTTTTGCTCTGCACGACAACTTCAACTGACCAAAACACAAGCAAGCAAGCAAGCAAGCGAGAGGAGAGAATCTCTGGCGAACGGACGGACACCGGAGCAGGAGCCTCCTCCCCGCACCGATCACCTCGGCGTACGGCCGCCGGGCGGTGTGCCGGCCGGATCTTGTCCGCGCGCGCCCGCCGCGGGAATCGGCTCGATCTCTCTCGAGATGGAAACGGGGCACGCACGTCGTCAGCAGAAGGAGGGCCATGCATGCATGCTCTCCCTGCTCCTCGTTTAGCCGGGGAGCTCTGTCGCAGGTCACGGGGCGTACGAGGGCTCGACAGTGCGCTCTGCCCGTGCCACGCTGCTGGCTTGCTGCTGCCGTCCCTCCGAGGAGCAGGCCTGTACTGCTGCCCTGCTGTCCGTAGTTGTTCTGCACGGAGGCCCACGGTGCAATATCCATGTAAATTCGTTCTTTTCGAAAATGGTCTAGTATTGATCATCATCAAACCAACAGTACGGTTTACCACCCTAAAAAAGGTAGTACGGTTTACCACCAGAACATTCATTACTAAAGGGACTGTCAAACTTTAGAAAAGAAATATGCACCATTCTTGAATGCGGGAAGGGCCTAGAAGAGGCATACGCCGAGGCTCGAGGTTTCAAGAATTGTTCATCCAGATTTTCGACGTCCCATTTTAAGATCTTGCCACTTTCTCGTGAAACATTTACACAACAAAGCACTTCTCATGAAACATTTACAAAGTTTCTCAACAGACATGATCTGCCATGGGTTCACTTAATTTGGAACACTTACTATCCCAACAGTGCACCTGCCGACAGACCAATGGGTTCATTTTGGTGGAAGGCAATCTTGAAGTTACTACCTGAGTTTCAAATCCATGGCATCTTGCAGTGTGGGACAAGGAAGATCTGTACTTTTCTAGCATGACAAATGGAACAGCACACCCCTTAATATCCAATATCCCGAGTATTATTCTCTTTTACCATTGATAAATCCATCTCTGTTTGACAAGTGGTTGAGACTGAAAGCTTTGAAGGAATCTTGTACATGACACTGTCTATTCAGGCCTTTGATCAATTTCAAGAGGTGCAATGAACATTGAACCAGACCAGATTCCCCAACAGTGATGATACATGCCAGTATCCTTGGAACTCTGCTAATTTTTCTACTGCCAAGATGTACAACATCCTAATGCAGGTGGAAATGGTTTCTCCCATTTTTAACAAGATTTGGAAATCTTCAGTTGTCCAGAGATACAAAATCTTCTGATGTTTTGTTGCACTTGACAGATTGAATATCAAAAGCCTTCTTCACAGAAAGTCCTTATATATGCCCTCCTATACCTATGTGAACTTTCTGATGAGCATGTGGATGAGACCCCCTCCCCCCCCCCCCCCCCCCACACACACACACATCTTTTCTGGGACTGTAAGTTTGCTCTCCAATGCTGGGATATGATCACTCCCAACAAAAAAGAGATATTTCTGTTATCCAGGAAAACAACTTGGCCTTGATCGAACTACTGGCTTGGCTATGAGCATAGTTATTATGAGTTGCTGGCATATTTGGATGCAGAGAAACAACAAAATATTCAAACATATAAGCCACAGCATCACCTTCTGGAAATTGCAACCCACGAAAGATCTAGAGCTGCTCAAATTCAGAACTAAGCAGCAACTACATCAAGTTCTTCAAGGATGGATTGAGTCAAGATTAACCTGATTTTTAATCTTTATTATGTTTCCTAGAACAGGCGTTGGATAGAGGGATTCATCCTTCCCCTTGTATTTTATTTTTCTTTGTACATAGCTACTTTGGGTTATATTAATGAAAATTTACCGTAGAACTATTGTTCTACTGTCTCTGCCTAAAAAAGATCTTACCACTTAATCATCGTGAGAGCCTCGATCTTCGGCGTACTCAAGAGAAGATAATTGACAACACTATGGCTACAATGAAGAAACCATGAGGGACCTGAATGCAATCTTCTTTCTTGGTCAAGTTTTTCATAAAAATACCGGACAACTCACCCTATGTGACTGTTGTGTTTTTTGTAGTTAGAGCATCTACGGCCGGACACAACAAATCCGATCCCTCAAACACCCACGGATGCACCCAAGCGCGTCCGCGGATAGTGACTAGTCAGTCCCTCAACAATCTCTTCCCCAACTCGATACCTCAATTTAGAAACCTCAAATTCATACTATTACATGCAACATAAACCTAATCTAAGCGAAGCACGTTTCGACTCTGCCGTGCCCATGTCCCGCCGCCGGCTGCCCCCCTCGAAGTGTTGGTCCGGTCACCGGTGAGGTAGAGTAGGACATGGAACACACATCGGCTCACCGGACTCAAGGCGCCGCCTTCTCTCATGCCCTACTCTTTCTCGTCGGAGCCTGAAACCTTGACAGTGCCAGTGGATGTGAGATCGATGATGGATCCGTCCTGGGAGGAGCCTGTGACGTCCACCACGACGCGGTTACGGTGCTCGGACTCGTGCACCATACGGGGCGCCGAAGAATGCGACTCCCCTCGCCAACGTCCACAGCCGCAAGGGCTATTGCTATCTCCCGCGCATGCTGCCTCGCACGACGGGCACGCCGTGCCATATTTGCTTCGGACGACGCCCATGCATTCACCTCCGGCTCAACGCGCCAACAAAGGGGTTGCGCGTCCGCCACCGCGTTCGGACGCCAAACGGACCACACCGCCTCTGGTGAGGCAGCGGCGGCACACATCACAGCAGATCCATGCGTCATTTGGGCAGATACAATGAATTTCCGATCGAAGGAGTCCGAGCGTTGTCGTGGGGCAGCCTCATCCTGAGAGCGACGGAGCCCACAGTCATCTCCTCCTCGGGGCCGCGCGGATGAGCTCGGAGTCAACAGATCTGGAGGTGTAGGACTCGGATCCGCTACCCGCCATGTCCGAGATAGTCGGACGTAAGCTTGAGTGGCGGACTGGAGTGGAGTGCCTAGGGTTCGGTCTGGGGAGCGGATGTGAACAAATATATGTGGGGTCGGGTGGGCCGGGTCCAACGTGGCGGATGAGCCCGAGCCTCCCCGTATCCGTCTCATATTTAGGATGGATACGAAGGGTGTCGGTCAGTCCGGCGTTTGAGGCCAGTTTGAGGCGCCCATCTGGATCGGACTTTTTTGACCTGTCAATGACCGAGCCGTCTGCCTGGGCGTATGAGGGTGGTTTGAGGTGCCCGGTTGTTGATGCTCTTATGGTCCATTCGATAAAAGAAATGGGGATGGGAGGGTGGGAAGGGAAAAGGGGACCGACATTTGTTCGTTAGGAAATAACCAAATACTTGATAAGCTAGAAATGATAAATCCACATGCTGCTCATCGTTGCTTCCTCACAAAAAGCCACTTTTTGGAATGTTGGGCCTAAACTTTCAGTCCAGAGACCTGAAACAGCTGTACAGTGATTGATTGAATCCCAAGTCTCAAGTGCAAGTAGGCAACTAGCCATTGCTGGAGCTCTACGGGTTGGCAGCCATGGAGCGAGCTGACGGGGCGGCCAGACACACTCGATAAGGCCTCCACATGCTTCAGCGTACGTACACGGGTAACGCTCCTCGAGGAAAACGTGCGCTGTCGACGGCCCAGCCCGGCCGGTCAGCACCGCGTGTCCGGCCAAACCCCCTTTGCATACGCGCAGTACGTTCGCGTGGGGGACACGGAGGGGTGACCTGATAGCGATGCTGCATGCTATCCCTCCCAGAGTCCCAGTCCCAGCATGCGCTTCAAAAACACACACTGACACGCATATATAAATGTTCTTTATTTATGCAGTGGAAACATATGGCTGTTCTTTTCTGCAATGGAAGTATATGCAGAACATATATGTGATTGCGCTTATATTTATGCACACTCTTCCTTACCCCCTGTGGCACGTGGGAGCATACAAAAGGATACTCCTTCCGTCCGAAAATATTTATTAAAAATAAATAAAAAATGAATGTATCTAAAGTTAAAATACATGTATTTTTTACAAGTATTTTCGGACGTAGGAAGTACTAATTGATGTAATGGTTTGAAAGTACCAGCAGCAGGGTGCTCTATCGGTTATTCAGGCAGCAATATCTTCAGGAAATATGTGCCGAAACAGTAAAATTATATTTTTATGAGTAAAAAGGACCAGATTTTATAGATTATTCAAACAATGAGCAACAGATTTTACACAGTGAAACAGGCACAATCAGTAAAGACATTCGCTGAAACAAAATGTTACATCAAGGTACTTCGGGGTAGTCGTCCTAGCTTCACCTTTCGCATCTCGATTTTTCCTTCACATTTCCAACCATAAAACTGTGAAAACCAAATCCAACATAAGCATAAAGGTTTTACATTGCCGCATGACTCATCCATCTCCAATAGATAAGAAACTTAGGTTGCTAGACACGTCGTGGCCACAGACACACTTCTTGCAATGTAAGCGGCCTCACTACTGCATCATCACAATAAGGTCGAATAAAAAGACCATACAAAGGAATGAAACTAAAACATCAGTGCATAAAACAAACCCACAACTGCCAAGTTAATTAGGCCGAAGCATCGGATGACACCACCAAATCGGTAGCCATTGATTTGTGGTCCAGACACACCACATACTCTTCGGTGCCAGTCGTGACTAAGACGGGGTTAGAGTGGTGGACTTTTATTCCACTTGACATTGCCTCTACCATCGCGTCTATACCTTTAGGACACATGAAACACAAATAGAGAAGACAATTGAAATTGCTCTCCGAGTGTTCTTACGCGGTTCCCCTCGCCTCCTAGTATGTCCGAGATGAGGGAATGCGGAAACCAGACTCCAGCTCGCTCACGACTAGAGTCTTTTCCTTGCATTCTCTCCTATCAATTCAAAGTGTTCTAGTATCACTCTAGGTATATTTTTTGCAATAAAACCTATTTCTATATATACACAATATGCAATCTCGAAGGGTCTCATGACTACCTTCCAAAAAAAGGGGTTTCATGAGAATCAAAATATGTCATTTCTCCAAGAGAAAAACTAGAATTTCTCAAGCAGGGTATTTGTCATCACCAATAGGCACCATGACTCCTTTTGGGGATCACTTGGCTTGGCACTAGGCCCCTAAACGAGCACTACCCCACATGATACAACATCACTCGTGAGTCATGGCACCACATGATTGTCGTTGAGGCGGTTTACTTTGTCCGATGAATTCCGGTTGCAGGTGATCATCACAACGGCACGAACTTATTGGCTTGAAATTAACTAGGTGATCTAGCTCAAGTAGGTCAGTGTCAGTGAAACTTGCAGTCGTCGTCGTGTCAATTTTCCATGTAATGTATGTGTTCGGACCTCTGTTTCCGCAAACGGTTTTGGTGAATCTCAGTGTAGAGATCAGATGGTTGTTGTTGTTGTTGTTGTTGTTGTTGTTGTTGTTGTTGTTGTTGTGAATATGTGTTTGGTAGCCAGGTGGTGGGGGTATCATGAAAAGGAAAAAGGAGAACACAATTGGACAACGCGCAACTAGCTAAAAACGAGGAGCACGACGCAATGATGCTCTTATGCACAGACAACAAAATCATAGCACACCATCATCTGCTCTTGCCCTTTTTGAAAAAATCATTTGTTCTCGCCTCACTCTCATGGAGCTGGCTGATATTTTATCCATGGTTTTAAATAGCCCGTTATAGCTTCGTTATAGCACGCTATAGCGTTTACAAAAGGTCTTGCGTTAAAAGACTTTGGTTCAAACAAATGAACAAACATTATAAATAGCGTGCTATAGCACGCTATAGCGTTTAGCGCGCTATTTAAAATTTTGATTTTATCCCGCGGCGCGTATATGGATCTCGCTCCTTTATTGTGTGTATGTACTCTCTAGCACGAATAGCCCGGCCGCTTATCGATCTCACTGGGGGAGGGTCTTGCACTTTTCGTCAACCTACCTAGCTGAGTAGCTGTCGGCGCATCGCATGTGCGAGCTCTCTCTAATCTCTCTCTATATATACCACCCTCGAGCTCTCTTGCAGCTCACAGGCTCTCACCCGTAGCCACAGCCACTACCTTCCTTCCCTCCATCGAGTCGTACGCGCGTCCACTTCCTCCCTGGAGTCCGGCGCGTACGTCTTCGCCGGAGCAAGCTACCTACACGCGGCGGTCGGCCATTGTCTCCACCGAGTCCATTCCATCGATCTCGGCGACTGGTCAGTAAACTGATCTGCAGCTACCTAGAGAGTAGCGTGAGTGTGTGACGGAGCTTGGCAGCCGGCCCGCAGCTACATATACAGGGCAGCTGGGTTGGCGGGGTTCTCGGAAAAGAACAACACTCCAACAAGAAGGAAAGGCTTTTGAGCACGTGAGGATGGTGAACACGGCGTCGGCCGGCGTGAACAAGGCGGCGGCGGCGGCGGCGCAGGGGGGTCACCGGGCGCTGCCGCTGGCGTCGCTGAACCACATCTCCGTGGTGTGCCGGTCGCTGGAGAGCTCGCTCAGCTTCTACCGCGACGTCCTCGGCTTCATCCAGATCCGCCGCCCGGGCTCCTTCGACTTCGACGGCGCATGGTACGTGGGTTCCATCCATCCATCGGCCGGCGGTGTGGGGCACTAACATATTTCTAGGTCCGCCACTGACACATGGAATGACCGCCGGATTTTTCAGGCTGTTCAACTTCGGCATCGGCGTGCACCTGCTGCAGGCGGAGGACCTGGAGAGCCTGCCGCCCCAGAAGACGGAGATCAACCCCAAGGACAATCACATCTCCTTCACCACGGTACTATACCAATACAACCACCACCATTGCCGCACTTCTGCTCATTCTTCTGCCCATTGTTATTCAGAGCAGTAGCTCCTGTAGCAAGTGTCGTCAGAAGCACAAAAGGAAAGAAAGAAAAAACAGACAGTTGCACTGCCCACACCCTGGCCTGTACCTCACACGACACATGCAACTTGCACTAGTTAGAAATAGAATAGTCTACCCAATTCTTCGAGAAGCAGATCGATCCATGTGAGAAGAGACGGCTGGAATTGCTTCTGGTTGTCATCTTGTGACCACGCTCGATCGGCCAAACTAAGTACAGCCAAGCCGTTCCCGTCTCCTTCCATCCCACAGAGATCGACTTCTCTCCTTCCTCCTTCCGGATTTGTTCGCCAGGTACAACACAAGTGGCGTCGATCTGATCCACCTCGTACGTACGTACGTCGTCAAGCTGAGAAACGACAACCGAGATCCATGGTCAAATATATGTACAGCTAGTCGCTATAGAGTAGCTAATGAGCATTGCTCTAGTTGGTTATTCTTGGCCAATGTCAATCGGAGTAGCTAGAGTGGTAGCGCTCAGAACCTTCTCACCATCTGTTCCAGGGTGTGGATGTGAATTGTGAAACGCACGGCTCCATTCATATTGGATGCGTCCAAACAAACAGATCTCGATCCAAGGATGCTTCCAGCTCAACTACACTTAACAAACACAACACCAGAACATAGTTACTACATGGTGGAGTACGTAGCTAGTACGTATATATTAATTCAAGTGAGATCTCGAGTTGAAAATCAGCCCATGAGGAATGCATCCACATGCACGATCATGCGGCGCCATCACCATGCACGCATGCATGTCCACCCTTGATCTCACGATAACAATCATACTAGCATAAAATAAAGTCCTGAGTCCTGACCTGGGGAATACATGCACAGTGTACACCGTATCACCATCGCGATGCCTCCATATGCTCTCTGCAGTTGCACCCACGTTGATCACGGCACTTCAGCTAGATCTCGTCGTGCGCCAGTGGCTCTACTGGCTAGACTTTCGTCGTGCCCGTCTACTCCGTGTGTGCCACTGTGGTTGCACAATTTCCTTTCTGTCTCAATGCACATGCACACTGGAGAGCGATTCTCCACCCGGCCGGACTGGATACGGAGCCCCCCGTGAGCTACCGTGATGGAGCGCGACACGGTGGACACATGCGTGAGCTGGACTGTGACAGGTCACATGCGCATATTATGCATACAGTGTCCACTGTCTAGCGCTAGCAAACACCTTGCGTATAGTGTGCCTTGTGCTTATAGTGTTTCGCCTAGCTAGATTACATGTGATAATGTGATGTGATGGTTTGCGCGCGAGAGGATAGATAGATCCAACAACAAGGATACGTGTCATGTGTGTGTGTGTGCATGTGGATGGAGATGATTCGTTGTGTGGCTGGGAGTGCGTGGTTCGTGGGCTGACGTGTCATGCGTTGATTGGTATCGTATGCATTGCAGTGCGAGAGCATGGAGGCGGTGCAGCGGCGGCTCAAGGAGCTGGGCATCCGGTACGTGCAGCGGCGGGTGGAGGAGGGCGGCATCCACGTCGACCAGATCTTCTTCCACGACCCCGACGGCTTCATGATCGAGGTCTGCACCTGCGACAACCTCCCCGTCATCCCGCTCGTCACGCACCTCGACGCCGCCGCCGCCTGCGCGCCGCCCGCGGTCGTCGCGCCCAGCTGCAAGAGGGTCTCCAACCAGCACCAGCAGCAGCTCAGCACCATCGTCACGGCGGCCGTGCCCGAAGTCCCGCCAACGGCGGCCCCGGCGCCGCAGCAGTCCGTCGGCGGCGGCTGCGTCGGCGAGGTCGTCGACCCGGCGGCCAGCATGTCCGCCAGCGCCATGATGACCTGCTCGGAGCACGCCTGCATGCAGGTGTAATCATTCATTCGCCCGTTGGCTTGCGAGGACGCGACGTTTTGACGGACTGTCGAGCTCGAGCTCGAGCCACGCATCGTTTGTTTCTGCGGTTTCTTTTGCCCGGCCGTAATTAGCTGTGTTTAGCACCGGCCCGGTTTCTTTTCTTCGTCCAATATATTCGAGTACGTACGTAAATTGTATTCAGCTGCTTGTGGGTAGCTCTGGCCATCGCTTACGCTGGAGTGGATCCATTGACCTCTCAGCCAGGTAGATAGCTAGTGGCTTGCTCTGCATGCATGCCAGTGTGTGTTGCACTTGCACATATATATATGTATGTATGTTGTCATATATCTGTGTAATTCAATTTAGTGATCATTCAGTAATCAGTATCAGTGCCCCCCCCCCCCCCCCCTCCACATGTATATATGCATATATACATGTAATACCATACGCAATTGAAGAAAAATTCACCTCTCTCTACAGCGAGTCCCTCTCGTACCGATGGTCGTGGCTTAGTTGCTTCAACAGAATGTGCTGCTGTGCATCATGTATACTTGCTAATCATCTACTCGCCTTTCATGCCCCAGCTGCGATGCTCCTTGTGAAGACGTTGCACACATCGCTCTTCTCTGCCCGGCCGCGTCTTAAATGTGGATCGACATAGGATTCGTGCCGCCTCCATCGATCTTTAGACCTTATTTCGGAGGCTGCAGCTCCCGACAGCCTCGACCCCAACATTTGGCCTTCTTGTATCACTCATCATTCTTTGAAAAATATGGGACTCTCATAATGTTCTAGTCTTCCATGACGAAAATCACCTTGCAGGATGACTGTTAGAAACATTGTGCTAGATGTTTCTCTGATCTTTAGGTCAAAAACATTACGTCAAAGGACGGCCAAGTCTTGGCAGCTTTATCTCTCATCTAGATTTAAGTCCCTCTTGTAATGTAAAAGGTGTGGCTAGATCTCGGTCGACTAAGACTTAACCAAGTCTCAGTTAAGTAATAGAACATATATAAAAGAAGAAGAATTTTTTTACACGGATCTCCACGTAAGATCGCATCGACTGAGACTTCGTTAAGTCCCAATCGACTGAGTTTTAGCAATCCCACAATGGAATATAGTACTACATTAGAGTGATAATATATTCAGGTGAAGAAGTTCTTCCCTCCCGTGACCGTTTAAAAAAATGAACTACTCAACAACGAACAACCTCGAGATGTATCGTGTGTACATGTGGCAGTACAATTGCTATCTAAGATATTATCCTTCCTGATCTAATCAAGCTCTTAATTAGGTTCCATGTTGGCATGTGATCGGCGACTTGTTTGGCATGCATGTTTGCTTCTGCTCCGATCCACCGTTCTTTCAGGCGGTGAATGCACGTAACATGCATGTGATGGCAATCAGTAACTTGCTGTCATGCATGGTGCATGTTTTAGCTGCTTGCTCCAGCCGCATAATAAAACGGCTAGTTGATCAATTCGGTTAGTCGAAGCGTATGCGGATCTGAACTTGGGCAAGTGAGATGTGAGATAATTATCAACCAGATCAGTCAACCCTACGCGAAATTCTTGCCAGCTGTCAGGAATTTCCATGAGAATTTCAGATCTACATCTGCAAAACCTGCATACACATGGATGCATGTCTGGTCGATTTTCTCCTGCCTTTGTCCCTCCCAGGGGTCAATGGTATACACAGGAATCCAAGGAGAATGTACAGAAACTACACATTGCAGCATGTTGAATTATAGATGGGTCTTGGGTGCATAGATGACATAATTTCTAAAAAAATCTCAAAGGCTAATGTGGGGTTTCGTAGCATCGTCGGAAGTTTAGTCCCATTATGTTAGTGGAGAATAGCTGAGACCTTCTTATAAGAGATTCCATTTCTATTTTCAATTCTATGGGAGCTTGAGTTTAGGGGTGATATACACACACTACTCCTCCGCCGCCCGCCTCGCCTCGCTCGCAGTGTTTGATTGACGAGGCGAGAGCTCAAACATGTGCCATGCCTGCACTTTTATTTTGCCTGTCAGGAATGAATATTTAAGTGACAATTAATTACGAGTTATTAACGAAGGCGCCACAAAACCGAGACGTCGTCACCTAGATCAGATCGCATCTGTTTTGCCTCCTCATGCAGAACCCATCGTCGTTTCTCTCGCCGCCACTACTTCCGGCGATTCCATTCCGTTGACTACGTGCACGACTGTACGAGAGAGTAGGCCTCCAAAACCCTGTCATTTGAGATCCTGCACTAGGAGAAGGGCGATTGGGTTTCCGGGGAGCGTCTCAGGTGCAATTGCTCGCTGTTGTTCCTCTACTTCGACTACGTCCTCGACCTCCTGGACATCACAATAGTTCATGACACAGCAGAAGTTTTTGCCGCCATGGCTTTTGTGCTGGCCAACTGACGGGTGTGATATGTTAATCATGTGCTAGGCATGCTTGTCGTTTTCATGGATGCTCCACTTCTATGTCTAGTATGAGCTCACATGTTTAGATATCGGTATGAGATTAATATTGTTATTATTAGATTAATTAACATTTTTTTGTTAATATAACACTAAAATAAATCATGAACACGGCATTGAACATGGGAATAAACAGTAGAGCGATAAGCGGATTAAACTCTCCAATCAGTCAAGTCATAGCCGCGACGGTGGCGGCAGCCTTCTTCTCGGCTTCGCTCGAAATGGTGATGTCAAAGGACACGAGAAAGTGACGAAGTAGTGCTCGAAAACGAAAAAGAGGGAGCAATCGCTCTCAAAAACCTAATTGGCCTTCACCGAGTGTAGGATCGCAAAAGGTGGGGTTTCGAAGGCCTGCTCTCGACAGTGGGCAGTGCGCGAGGAGGTAGTTAAGTGTACCCATGACATAGGTTTGGCCTTGGCTCGATCATGAAATACAACACGCGCGGAGCAGGCGTGGCGTGGTGGGCGGAGGAATAGTGCGCGGAAACCACTTCCTTTTCTCAAGTTCCAACAACATGTGAAAAAGAAACACTTATAAAGGGGTCTCAAATTCTGTCCACTTGTGAGGCCCCTTAGTGATTATTATTTTTGAATTTGTTTCATGCCCCCAAAGACCATCTATATTTCAGCAGTTATTATCATCTTAATTATTTATTTATGAATGATATTAATCAAAAAAATTACTAATCTATCCAACATACACGACAAAGATGCCAGGTAGTTGACAAGCGGAGGGGCAAATTCCAAACACTGAAAGAATGTACATCCCAATTTTTTAAATAAAAACTTCACAAATTTCAAAAACCATTCAGAAATTAAATGTGTCCTCTGAATGTCAAAAATGCATTCTTGAATTGCAAAATGGTCCACAATCTAGAAAATTCAAGAATATTAAAATTCAAGGGTTAGAAAATGGTCATGAATATATAAAGATGTTCCAGAATGTATAAAATGTTAACAAAAACTTACAATTATTCACAATTGCATGGAAATGTTCCTATTTTCTAAAAAATGTTCACAAATTCTAATAAAGAACTGCCAATAAAATTAAATTGAAAACCATGGAAAGAACCAAGAGAAAATGCTCATGTTCGCTATCCCGATCTACACATTAAAATAGGCAATGTTCACTCCCTATAGGTCCTGGCAGGATGAAGGAAAATCGTCAGCACAAGCTGCTAAATAGTGGGCTGGGCTATGCCTTGCTTATAGCGAGGCAGAAGTCAGCCTTCCGCGTTCGACTGCTGGCTATAGCAACCGGTGATGAGCCCACCCAGCAGGGACCTGTATTGGCCACACTGATATCATGATGACATCACGGTGTCAGGCTAGCTTGTTTTTTTCCCTTTCTCTCTTTCTTTTATTTCAAATGAATATATTGAAAAACAGACGTTTACTTATTTTTATACAAAATAACGAAATTTTAAAAAGTAACATAGTATTAAAAAATTGACATGATTTAACAAAATGTTCTTGGCAATGAAAAAATGTTCTCACATTTCAAAAAATATGTATGTGAATTTTAAAATAGTGTATACCAAAAAAGTGATTCCGTGATAAAAAATCATAATATTAAAAATGTCTGTATAAAATTTAAAATAAATATTCACTTGTTTAAAAAAAATGTTTATACAGATGTAAAACTATGTTCATGTCGATTAAAAAAATGTTTCTTCGCAATTTTAAAATGTACGGGATATTTCAAAAATATTTTCGTGTTTCATTTAAATATTCATGACATTTACAAAATTTAATACAATGTAAAATGTTATCGTGTATTTTAAAAAGTGTTCAAAACATGTATTTTAAATAAAATGTGCATCATGTTTTTATAAAATATACAATATGTTTTAAAAAAATGTTTCACGTGTGCACTGAAAATGTACATTGTGTTCTGAGAAAAGGTAGGCATGTGTTAGCAAGCAAAACCCAGCAAAGAAACAAAAGAAACACGGAGAAAACCAAGAAAGAAAGAAGAAACTAAAGTATAATGAAGAAAGAAAGAAAAAACAGAACCGATGAAAAAACAAAGACAAGCGAAGTATAAGGAAAAGCAAAAACCCGAAGAAATCGAGGATAAAACAAACAAAAGACGGTAACGAACGCAACAAGAACTTTTTTTAGAACAGTCTGCTACGCTTATTGATAATAATCAACAGGATATAAGGAGAGTCATGAGGTAGACTGAGCCATATGTGTCTATCCTAATCTAACGAAGAAGTAAACTAGTTAGATTGTGGGTTTCATAGTTTGAGCCTCTTTTTTCATAGGCGAAGTTACACCAATAGCACCAATTGCCTCTGTGCACCAGATACATCCACCTACGATGTCCTTAACCACGTTTTGACAGTCCATCGCAATGTCCAATCTCCTGAGATTCAAGTCCAAAGGTCAAAGCAATGCCTTCACGACATGCCTTCAGGGTATCAGGATCCGAACGAAGAAATGCACACATTACTCGGCCGTACCATACGCGTCGTCGCCGTGGGGCTTTGCGGGTGAGACAGGGAAAATCCATCTCTGCACCTGAACTCATCTGCACCCATGCCGACGAAAAAAATCAAAAGAAATACTAGAAGACTTAAAAAAATTCCCAATTTTTTGTGCGTGGTAGATAATTTGATGCGTGAGGTTTTCTCCAATTTTCAAATCATTTGAACATATGAGTCGATCGCAGCAAAAAAGACAAATTGGGGTCTGTAAAAATGTTTACTGTTCATGTACTGTTTTTGATCAATTTGTCTTTTTTGCTGAAGTTGCTCAGATGTTCAAACGACTTGAAATTTGGAGCAGAACTCACGCATCAAATTGTCTGCCGCACAAAAAAAATTTGGATTTTTTTTTTTTAACGAATTTTTTCTAACCAGGTGCAGATGAGTCTGGGCACCGAAACGTCCTACTCGTGAGACAGATGCTATACTCTATATAAGTGAGATATAACATTTGCACTAAATAGTGTACAAGGCCCGCACCTCCCGCTCTGGGCGTTCTTCGTTCCTAACTGGCCGACCCATCTTGGGGGTGCGTTTCCTGGTTTTTTTAACTATCCTTCTTGGTTTACTTTTTTTTCAAAGATCATTTTAAGAATTCTTGATTTTTTGAAAATCAAGATTATTTCTAAAATTCGGGCTCTTTTTGTTAAAATTCATGAAATTTGCAAAAGACGCTAACGTTTCTCCAAATTCACCTTTTTATATCACAAACATTTTTTAGATTTGATGACATTTTTAATCTGGGAGAATTTGTCAAATGTACGATTCTAATATTTTGAAAAACCAAAAATTGTTTTTTAGGAAACCATTACTTGTTGGTTTTTAGTTGGCGTGTAAGCAAGCGAGCGACGTAGATCGTTATTGGGATATGGCCCACTGAGCATGCGTGTGAGTGTGATAGCGCCAGTCGGCGCTTGAAATGTCTAGTTATTTATTTTGAGGCAAAAGAAATACACCAAGCTCGAATGAGTACCCACCTTTGGTGATTACTTAGTGGACCGTGGCCGAACAAGCATATGCTGCACTGGCTTTAACGGTTTTGGAACCTTTCACTTGGTTTTTAGAAGGTTTTTGATCGGGGATTCCTCCTTTTCTCCCCCATATTTTTATTTACTTGCTTATCAGTTTCATTCTAATCTTTTGTCTTTCATTGTCATTTTCCCTTTCTCTTTGTTTAACTTTACATTTCTCGAATACGTGTCAACTATTTTTTTAATACACAATGAATATTTTCCATACGTAGGACGGAACAAATTAGGTACAGGAGCAACATTTTTCAAATACACAATTACCATTCATCCAAATTCATGTTGAATGATTGTAAATACACTATGAACATTTTTAATACACAAAATATATTTTAAAGCACATATTTAACATTTTTAAGAAATGTGATGATCATTTCTGGTTGAACATGCGAATATTTTTTTCGTGCTAATGAACTTATTTTAAGGGCCTAAATATTTCTAAAAATTGGGAGAACAAAATTTAGAACATTTTTTCTTAAATATAGTGTATATTTTCTATAATGTGTGAACTGTTTTAAATGTCATGAAAATTTTATTTAATGGTTCAACTTTTTATAAATTGTGCAAACAAATGTTTGCGTCTCATAATTTTTTATAATGTCACGAAAATATTTTAAGACGAGTCAAAATTATTAAATGTTAAAAAAGTTGATGGTATAAACATTTTTCATAACTGTTGTGAACAATTATTCTATATTTCCTGAACGTTTATTTAATGCATGAATATCAATGAAAATTTCGAAAATGTATGTAATTTATTTCATATATATATTCAGAAAATATAATGAAAAGTAAACAAATAAAAAGGAAAAAGAAGGAAAACCTATACTAAGGATTGTGCTAGCTAGCTTGTAGACAACGCATGGAAAACAATATATGTTAGGACGTGCTACCTGGGTCGGGATCAACACAGGGGCGCTTGACGCGAGATGAGTGTCTAGCTTGCCACGATAGCTATGTCTTGCTTATTGTAGACGTACGCTCCTCTCGGCTCTGGTGCCACCAGTAGTTGGCCGGCCAAATAAAATTCGGTGTTCGAAAGCTTTCTAGGAGAGGTTTTGGAATGTTCTATCGATAGGTACACATCAGATGCACAAGCTTTGATGTGATTTCCCCTTTTTATTTTTATTTTCCTTTTTTTAATGAATGATACGCATGCTTGTGCTTATTCGAGGAAAAAAATTATTTTCCTTTTTTATCTGTTTTTTATTTTCAAATACATGTCTAGTGTTTTAAATATACTTCAAAAAAATTCATACACAGGTTGAACATTTTTCACATACATATTAAGTACTTTTCAAATAAATGTTGAATTTTTATCTGAATATACGTTGAACATTTGGGAACTGCACATTGACCATTTTTCCAATACATAGTGAACATTTTTTAACACATGCTTGAATACTTTTCACAATTTCATGAACATTGTTTAGAAACATGAAAACAGTTGCTATATGTAGACCATTTTTTTTCTACATGGCAAAAAATATTTTATATATTTGAATTGTTTCAGAAACAGCACAAACAATTTTTTATATTTCGTGAATTATTTTTATAGATATAATGGAACATATTTTTAAATACAGGAATACTTTGCATGTCATAAACAACATTTTCAATTGTACATATATTTCCTAAAATTACGCAAAGAAATATCTATTTTCGTGGACATTCTTTTTAAAAAATTCCGGAATATATTTTTACATAGGTGACATTATTTTAGTTTCACAAAAAAATTGAATGGTACGAATAATTTTAAAAATTGCACCAGCAAATTCATTAATGTTTTTTTAGTGTGCGCTGAACCTTTTGAAAAATTTATACAAAATAATATCCCACAAATGTACATTTCATGAACATTCGTTTTTAATATATGTGTGTATATAATATTTCAAATTACAAACAAAAGTAAAGAAAAGTTAAAAATAATGAGAGTTTTTTTTTAACGAAACTAGCATATGTAATACTACTATGCCGGCCGACTACATGCTCTCATTTAGGTGAGGCGTTGGTTTGTCTCACAATAGGCGAGATATAGAACTTATTTTATTAATAATTGATCCAATTTATATGAAAAATACGTAGGTTGAAGAAGTTATCAAGAAAAATGATTGAGATTCTTTCAATATGCTATTCTTGATATCATGTTTTTTTATTCTTGATCCTATCAAGTATGGATTCTAGATTGTTTGTTGGAGCATCCTGACCAGTCTAGTTCATTGTGATATGATCCTGAGGGATGACGCAACCCAGGAGCAACTAATTAAGGGGCACTACTTGAAGGCCTCCTCAGAGGTCACTTTCTTGATCTAGAAGCACCAAATAACCGCTGCCACATATCACGCGTGGACGCACTATTGGGTTTTCATCTTTTTACCTTTTTTTGGCCTTTTGGTTGTTCTTAGGTTTGGTAGACTTTTTTTTTTGTTTTTCAGAAAGAAGTGAAGCATAGTTGTGCTTCTAAAAAAGAAAAGGCATATATATGCTCCCCCGAAAAAGGAAAAAACACTGCCTATGCTTCCTCGAGAAGCACAATTATGCTTCCTGTAGAAAGAAAACATAACATGTGCTTCCATGAGAAGGAAAAGCACAGTTGTGCTTCCTCAGAAAAGGAAAAAAACAAACTATGTGCTTCCGTGAGAAGCACAATTGTGCCGCTCGAAAAGAGAAAATTGTAGTTGTGATTTTCAAAGTGAAAAAGGCAGAAATGTACTTTAGGTTTTGGTTTCCATTTTTTTTTGTTTCTGGTTTTTTCGTTACCATTTTTAGTTTTAGTTTTTTTCTACAATTCTATTTTTGGTTTTCCCTCTACAGCTGATCTGAGGTTTTCCTCCGGAGCCAATGCCGTGGAGAGGAGTACACCTCTAAGACAACGCTTCCAAGAAAGGTCACGGCACCCGCGTGCGCCGCCGTCGCCGGCTCCGATGAAGATCGGAACAAGGATTTCTCCCAGAGTTGTGTCCACCATCAGTCGCCACCGGCCGCCGCCCACGATCCACCGTCCCAGTTGAAGTCGACCTCACTCTGACTGCGGGATCCCACGATCCACCGTGCCCAGACACGCAGGACCCCCTGCCCGTAGCTGCCAACCACCACCGCAGCACCGCCGCGGCCACCACACCACCGCAACAAACACCTGCATCGTAAGGAGCAACAACCAGAACGGAGCACCGACGCGCCAGATCCAGATCGAACCACTTGAGTGAAGCAGCTGAGCAGGAGCGGACCCTCCACTCGCAGCACACCTCATGCCACAGGGACGTCGTGCCGACCACGCCCAGCAGTCGTCGTGCCCGCTGCGAGCCAGCTGTCACCGCGCCCGCCGCCGGTCCGCGCCCCACGCACGCATCCGGAGTCGTCGCGCGCATGCGCGCCGCCATCGCATGCTGTCCACAACCAGGCCGCGCTGGGAGCTCGGACCGAAGCCGCCGTCCCTGCACCCCTCCCTCCGCCCGCAGCCTACGCGAAGCTCCGTGCGCCGGCCGCCATCCGCCGCCCGCCGCCGCCAGCTCCGCCTCGTGAGCGCCCAGGAAACGACGGGGAGAAGAGGCCCAGCCGTCGCCAGATCCGCGCGGGCTTCGCCCGGCGGATCCCATGGGCGGCGGCGAGGGGAGTGGGTGGCGAGGAGGTCGCGCGGTAGACGGGGCTGAGCCGTCGCCCGTGTCGCCCCGGGGAGGGAGCGATGCGAGGGCTGGGGGAGTGTGGTTGCCGGCACCGAATTAAAATATTTTTGTTCTTTCTTGCAAGAGGTGAGTTTAAGCATGGATTTTCTTCTAGAAAAGTAAGCATTGTTTTTATTCTTGTAATCAAGTGGCTCATGTGCTAGCTAATTACAGTCATTGTAATAAGTCTTTTTTAGTTGGTTGGTAGGCCGTCTGATTGTATCGTTAGTAAGCTCGTAGATGATATAATTGTTCATCCATAAAGCTAGCCATGATATATAGCCTTCCTCAAAGGGCGCAGCAAGGTCTCAATCGACTAAGATTTAACCAAATCTTGGTCAAATGATACAACACATAAAACATAAAAAACTAAAAGAAAATTTTACATGAGTTTTCACGTAAGATCCATAAATATAGTATCAAGAGGGACTTATTAATTAAGTCTCATCTGACTGAGCTTTAGCAATCCCGTTGCTCAAAAAGGGATTTGGGTGCAAAACCTCTCCTCCATTCAAACGCGCGCCGGCGGCCTGCTCTCCCCCGGACGAGAATTCCTCGTCCCCCATCGCAGAGGAGACGCCGAAAAAAGAACGGAGCCCCACACATCACATGCGAGTGACCCAGCCGGCACGGCGAGTTCCGGCCCGACAGCTACCGTCGTTTGTGCAACTAAGAACAAGGGGCACCTACCTACCTTGTTCTCCTTGCGATGCATGGCGACGGTGGAGCGGCTGCGTTGGTCCCTCCCCTCCCCTCCCCGGCGAACGTTCCACTTCCACCCCGTGTCCCCTTCCGTTTGGACACCAGCTTCCCTCCGGCCGGAGACGGACACGCGAACGTGACGACTCATGGATGCGACGCCGCGCTTTACAGGCCCGCTCCTCCTCCGGCGCCGTCGCTGTCGACCAAAGCTAGCTAGCGACGCTCATCCCGTCGAGTCACCGGAGCACCGAGCTAGCTACAGACGTTCGTTCGAGGAAGCAGCGAGCGGAGGGAAACGAGCGTGCATGCTGCCAACTGTAGCTTTTCCCAAGTGATGTCACGGCCCCGTTAATCAATCGTTGGCGGATGAGGCTCGTCAGCTGGTCAGCATGCAGTGCACCTGCTACTGTTAATCTGCTATGTCCATGTATCCACACCGCCTTGTTCCAATCGAATCCAGATTGGATGATTCTCTCCGTCTCGGCCTCATCGATCTCGGATACCTTGGCGACCAAGTTGTAGTACGTGAGCATTCTGTGGCACGTCCAAGTCGTCAACGATGGCTGCTCTGCTTGTCACTTGTCAGGACTGAAAACTATTCGGCGTGGAAAAGGGCTACCGTGGCCCAACATTATTCTGAGGTGGTCTTCTGCGCCTTTGGAACCAAGCTCACCACCTTTCCATTTCATCGACGGAAATACAGTAATAAAATAAGGGTTCAATTACAAGCCACATAAAGACCGACATTACAAGAATGAAAAGAAAGAATCCTATGCAAAAATCAGCGCATGTCCCTCTCCACCAAGAAAAATGAGACAAATCACCATTTCACCCGAGCTCGACACAGCTCCATCATGAATCTGCAACTTTGCGGACCTCATAAGTAGTTTGCCTGAAGCAAAACCATTGCCATTGAAAAAATCAGACCGGTGCAACGTGTCCTCGGACACGCCATCAAACTTCAGAACTGACACCCCCCGCACGACTACCATGTCGGAGGAGGAAACCAGAACTGTCAACCTCGAACCATCAACCCAACACAGGAGGCACCTTCTTCCAGCTGTCACATGCGTACACAACCGTCTGCACGTACTCCCGGACGGCAAAACCTTCCTGCCCCACCGTGATCCGCCGCAGAGCATGGAAAGGTAGCAGAAGGATAGACACACCTGAACGGGTCGCGTGGCGGCAGCCATTAGAGCACGGAAAGGCAGCCCAACGTCGTCAACACGATCATCGTATACAATTGGTTATACGGGATTGGATATGGATCTGGGTGGGCCAACTTATTATATTAGAACTAGCTGAATGCCTGTGTGTTGCCACAATTATGAAATACTTAATTTAGATAAATATAATAATACTTAAAAAATGTAATGCTCTTAGACTTTGAAATATGTTTCCAACGAGTAAAAATAATTTGTTATACTTAGTTTTCTGCAACTTCGACTTCATCATGTTCCATTTCGTGTGACGCGTTTTTGTAGGAATTTTCCTCTTTCATCTCAAATTAAAATCCTAATTTTCTGCTTCTTTTCCTTGCGCAAAAACTATTTACAAAATTGTTTTCAGACATATAGGAAAACAACAAAAAAAGCTTTTAGAGGGAGAGAGGGAGCAGCCCAGCCTACCTGGCGTAGCCCACCTCCCATCCGGCCAGCGTCGGCCTTCTCCCAGCCCAAACCGGTGCAAACCCTAGTGTCCACCCCAGCTGTCACCTTCTAACTCTTACCATCACGAACGGTGGCACTTCTCCTTTTGCACTTAGCCCCCCTCCCCCGCCCTCGGCCGCCAGCTCTTTTCTTCCAATCGGTCCCTCCCCCTCTCCCTCTCTCTCTATTCCTTTCCTTCCCCAATGCCACCATCTCCCTCTATTGCGCTGTCAGCCAGAGCAAGTCAAGCGTCCCGGCTCCTCCATGCACACCACCCACTCGAGCTCCTCTCCAGCCATCGTTCTGCTTCGTCCCCACCACTCCCAGTCCGAAGCCCTAGAGACAACAATAAAGTTATTATTTATTTCCTTATATCATGATAAATGTTTATTATTCATGCTAGAATTGTATTAACCGGAAACATGATACATGTGTGAATACATGGACAAACAGAGTGTCACTAGTATGCCTCTACTTGACTAGCTCGTTGATCAAAGATGGTTATGTTTCCTAGCCATAGACAAAGAGTTATCATTTGATTAACGGGATCACATTATTAGGAGAATGATGTGATTGACTTGACCCATTTTGTTAGCTTAGCACTTGATCGTTTAGTTTGTTGCTATTGCTTTCTTCATGACATATACATATTCCTATGACTATGAGATTATACAACTCCCGTTTACCGGAGGAACACTTTGTGTGCTACTAAATGTCACAACGTAAATGGGTGATTATAAAGGTGCTCTACAGGTGTCTCCGAAGGTACTTGTTGGGTTGACGTATTTCGAGATTAGGATTTGTCACTCTGATTGTCGGAGAGGTATCTCTGGGCCCACTCGGTAATGCACATCACTTAAGCCTTGCAAGCATTGTGACTAATGAGTTAGTTGCGGGATGATGTGGTACGGAACGAGTAAAGAGACTTGCCGGTAACGAGATTGAACTAGGTATTGAGATACCGACGATCAAATCTCGGGCAAGTAACATACCGATGACAAAGGGAACAACGATGTTGTTATTGAAGGAAATATGCCCTGGAGGCAATAATAAAGTTATTATTTATTTCCTTATATCATGATAAATGTTTATTATTCATGCTAGAATTGTATTAACCGGAAACATAATACATGTGTGAATACATAGACAAATAGTATGTTGTTGGAAATATGCCCTAGAGGCAATAATAAATTGATTATTATTATATTTCCTTGTTCATGATAATCGTTTATTATCCATGCTAGAATTGTATTGATAGGAAACTCAGATACATGTGTGGATACATAGACAACACCATGTCCCTAGTAAGCCTCTAGTTGACTAGCTCGTTGATCAATAGATGGTTACGGTTTCCTGACCATGGACATTGGATGTCATTGATAACGGGATCACATCATTAGGAGAATGATGTGATGGACAAGACTCAATCCTAAGCCTAGCACAAGATCATGTAGTTCGTATGCTAAAGCTTTTCTAATGTCAAGTATCATTTCCTTAGACCATGAGATTGTGCAACTCCCGGATACCGTAGGAGTGCTTTGGGTGTTCCAAACGTCACAACGTAACTGGGTGGCTATAAAGGTACACTACAGGTATCTCCGAAAGTGTCTGTTGGGTTGGCACGAATCGAGACTGGGATTTGTCACTCCGTGTAAACGGAGAGGTATCTCTGGGCCCACTCGGTAGGACATCATCATAATGTGCACAATGTGATCAAGGAGTTGATCACGGGATGATGTGTTACGGAACGAGTAAAGAGACTTGCCGGTAACGAGATTGAACAAAGGTATCGGGATACCGACGATCGAATCTCGGGCAAGTATCGTACCGCTAGACAAAGGGAATTGTATACGGGATTGATTAAGTCCTTGACATCGTGGTTCATCCGATGAGATCATTGTGGAACATGTGGGAACCAACATGGGTATCCAGATCCCGCTGTTGGTTATTGACCGGAGGACGTCTCGGTCATGTCTGCATGGTTCCCGAACCCGTAGGGTCTACACACTTAAGGTTCGATGACGCTAGGGTTATAAAGGAAGTTTGTATGTGGTTACCGAATGTTGTTCGGAGTCCCGGATGAGATCTCGGACGTCACGAGGAGTTCCGAAATGGTCCGGAGGTAAAGATTTATATATGGGAAGTCCTGTTTTGGTCGCCGGAAAAGTTTCAGGGTTTATCGGTAACGTATCGGGACCACCGGAAGGGTCCCGGGGGTCCACCAAGTGGGGCCACAAGCCCCGGAGGGCTGCATGGGCCTAGTATGGGAGGGGACCAGCCCTAGGTGGGCTGGTGCGCCCCCCCCACAAGGGCCCAAGGCGCCTCCAAGAGGGAAGGGGGGCAAACCCTAGGGCAGATGGGCCCTAAGGCCCACCCCAGGTGCGCCTCCCCCTCTCCCCCTTGTGGCCGCCACCTAGATGGGATCTAGGGGCTGCCGCCACCCCTAGGGAGGGAACCCTAGTTGGGGGCGCAGCCCCTCCCCTTCCCCTATATATACTTGAGGTTTGGTCTGCCCAACACACACGAGTTTCTCTCCTTCTTGGCGCAGCCCTACCCCTCTCCCTCCTCGTCTCTTGCGGTGCTTGGCGAAGCCCTGCTGGAGTACCACGCTCCTCCACCACCACCACGCCGTCGTGCTGCTGCTGGATGGAGTCTTCCTCAACCTCTCCCTCTCTCCTTGCTGGATCAAGGCATGGGAGACGTCACCGGGCTGTACGTGTGTTGAACACGGAGGTGCCGTCCGTTCGGCACTAGGATCATCGGTGATTTGAATCACGACGAGTACGACTCCATCAACCCCGTTCACTTGAACGCTTCCGCGTAGCGATCTACAAGGGTATGTAGATGCACTCTCCTTCCCCTCGTTGCTGGTTTCTCCATAGATAGATCTTGGTGACACGTAGGAAAATTTTGAATTTCTGCTACGTTCCCCAACAGTGGCATAATGAGCCAGGTCTATGCATAGTTTCTATGCACGAGTAGAACACAAAGTAGTTGTGGGCGTTGATTTTGTTCAATATGCTTACCGTTACTAGTCCAATCTTGATTCGGCGGCATTGTGGGATGAAGCGGCCCGGACCGACCTTACACGTACTCTTACGTGAGACTGGTTCCACCGACTGACATGCACTAGTTGCATAAGGTGGCTAGCGGGTGTCTGTCTCTCCCACTTTAGTCGGATTGGATTCGATGAAAAGGGTCCTTATGAAGGGTAAATAGCAATTGGCATATCACGTTGTGGTTTTTGCGTAGGTAAGAAACGTTCTTGCTCGAAACCCATAGCAGCCACGTAAAACATGCAAACAACAATTAGAGGACGTCTAACTTGTTTTTGCAGGGTATGCTATGTGATGTGATATGGCCAAAGGATGTGATGAATGATATATGTGATGTATGAGATGATCATGTTCTTGTAATAGGAATCACGACTTGCATGTCGATGAGTATGACAACCGGCAGGAGCCATAGGAGTTATCTTAATTTATTTATGACCTGCGTGTCAACATAAATGTCATGTAATTACTTTACTTTATTGCTAACCGTTAGCTGTAGTAGTAGAAGTAATAGTTGGCGAGACAACTTCATGAAGACACGATGATGGAGATCATGATGATGGAGATCATGGTGTCATGTCGGTGACGATGATGATCATGGAGCCCCGAAGATGGATATCAAAAGGAGCAATATGATATTGGCCATATCATGTCACTATTTGATTGCATGTGATGTTTATCATGTTTATACATCTTATTTGCTTAGAACGACGGTAGTAAATAAGATGATCCCTCACTAAAATTTCAAGAAAGTGTTCCCCCTAACTGTGCACCGTTGCGAAAGTTCGTCGTTTCGAAGCACCACGTGATGATCGGGTGTGATAGATTCTTACGTTCACATACAACGGGTGTAAGCCAGATTTACACACGCGAAACACTTAGGTTGACTTGACGAGCCTAGCATGTACAGACATGGCCTCGGAACACAGAAGACCGAAAGGTCGAACATGAGTCGTATAGAAGATACGATCAACATGAAGATGTTCACCGATGTTGACTAGTCCGTCTCACATGATGATCGGACACGGCCTAGTTGACTCGGATCATGTCATCACTTAGATGACTGGAGGGATGTCTATCTAAGTGGGAGTTCATAAGATGAACTTAATTATCCTGAACATAGTCAAAAGGTCTTCGCAAATTATGTCGTAGCTCGCGCTTCAGTTCTACTGTTTAGATATGTTCCTAGAGAAAATTTAGTTGAAAGTTGATAGTAGCAATTATGCAGACAGTAAAAGGCTTATGTCCTTAATGCACCGCTCAGTGTGCTGAACCTCGAACGTCGTCTGTGGATGTTGCGAACATCTGACATACACATTTTGATAACTACGTGATAGTTCAGTTAAAGGATTTAGAGTTGAGGCACCGAAGACGGTTTTTGAAACGTCGCAAAACATATGAGATGTTTCGAGGGCTGAAATTGGGATTTCAGGCTCGTGCCCAGGTCAAGAGGTAAAAGACCTCCGACGATTTTCTTAGCCCGCAAACTAAGGGAGAAAAGCTCAATTGTTGAGCTTGTGCTCAGATTGTCTGAGTACAACAATCGCTTGAATCGAGTGGGAGTTGATCTTCCAGATGAAATAGTGATGGTTCTCTGAAGTCACTGCCACCAAGCTACTAGAGCTTCGTGATGAACTATAACATATCAGGGATAGATATGATCCTTGAGCTATTCGCGACACTGCGAAAGTAGAAATCAAAAGGGAGCATCAATCGTTGATGGTTAGTAAAACCACTAGTTTCAAGAAGGGCAAGGACAAGAAAGGGATACTTCATGGAACAACAAATCAGTTGCTGTTCTAGTGAAGAAACCCAAAGTTGAACCCAAGCCCGAGACTAAGTGCTTCTGTAATAAGGGGAACAGTCACTGAAGCAGAACCACCCTAGATACTTGGTAGATGAGAAGGCTGGCAAGGTCGACAGAAGTATATTGGATATACATTATAATGTGTACTTTACTAGTACTCCTAGTAGCATCAGGGTATTAAATACCGGTTCGGTTGCTAAGTGTTAGTAACTCGAAACAAAAGTTTACGGAATAAACGGAGACTAGCTAAAAGGTAGATGACGATATGTGTTGGAAGTATTTCCAAGGTTGATCAAATATCGTACGCTCCCTCTACCATCGAGATTGGTATTAAAACCTAAATAATTGTTATTTGGTGTTTGCATTGAGCATAGACATGATTGGATTATGTCTCTCGCGATACGGTTATTCATTTAAGGAGAATAATGGTTACTCTGTTTATTTGAATAATACCATCCTGATCGTAGTGATACACATTTTTCATGCCAAAAGTATAAGATAGTAATGACAGTACCACACAAATGTGGCACTGCAATTTGAGTCATATTGGTATAAAACGCATGAAGAAGCTCCATGTTGATGGATCTTTGGACTCACTCATTTTCTGAAAGGATTGAGACATGCGAACCATGTTTGTTGGTAGATATGCATGAAGAAACTCTATACAGATGGATCGTTTGGACTCACTTGATTTTGAATCACTTGAGACATGCAAATCATACCACATGGGCAAGATGACTGAAAGCCTCGTTTTCAGTAAAATGGAACTAGAAAGCAACTTGTTGGAAGTAATACATTTTGATGTGTGCAGTCCAATGAGTGCTGAGGCGTGTAGTGGATATCGTTATGTTCTTACTTCACAGATGATTTGAGTAGATGTTGAGTATATTTACTTGATGAATCACGAGTCTGAATTATTGAAAGGTTCAAGTAATTTCAGGGTGAAGTTGAAAGATCGTCGTGACAAGAGGATAAAAGATCCATGATATGATCATAGCGATGAATATCTGAATTACGAGTTTGGCACAGAATTAAGACATTGTGGAAATTGTTTCACAACTAATACAGCCTGGAACACCATAGTGTGATGGTGTGTCCGAACATCATAACTGCACCCTATTGGATATGATGCAAACCATGATGTCTCTTATCGAATTACCACGGTAGTTTATGGGTTAGGCATTAGAGACAACCACATTCACTTTAAAAAGGGCACCACGTAATTCTGATGAGATGACACCATATGAACTATGGTTTAGAGAAACCTAAGCTGTCATTTCTTAAAAGTTTGGGGCTGCAACGCTTATGTGAAAAAGTTTCAGGCTAATAAGCTCGAACCCAAAGCGGATAAATGCATCTTCATAGGACACCCAAAACAGTTGGGTATACCTCCTGTCTCAAATCCGAAAGCAATAAGGGATTGTTTCTAGAATCGGGTCCTTTCTCGAGGAAAAGTTTCTCTCGAAAGAATTGAGTGGGAGGATGGTGGAGACTTGATGAGGTTATTGAACCGTCTCTTCAATTAGTGTGTGGCAGGGCACAGGGAGTTGTTCCTGTGGCACCTACACCAATTGAAGTGGAAGCTTATGATAGTGATCATGAAACTTCGGATCAAGTCACTACCAAACCTCGTGGGATGACAATGATGCGTACTACTTCAGAGTGGTACGTAATCCTGTCTTGGAAGTCATGTTGCTAGACAACAATGAACCTACGAGCTATGGAGAAGCGATGGTGGGCCTGGATTCCGATAAATGGCTCGAGGCCATAAAATCCGAGAGAGGATCCATGTATGAAAACAAAGTGTAGACTTTGGAAGAACTACTTGATGGTCGTAAGGCTGTTAGGTACATATGGATTTTAAAAGGAAGACGGACAATGATGGTAAATGTCACCATTAAGAAAGCTCGACTTGTCGTTAAGATGTTTCCCGACAAGTTCAAGGAGTTGACTACGATGAGACTTTCTCACTCGTAGCGATGCTAAGAGTCTGTTGGAATTATAATAGCAATTACTGCATTATTTATGAAATCTTGCAGATAGGATGTCAAAACATTGTTTCCTCGACGATTTTTTGAGGAAAGGTTGTATGTGATACAACCGGAAGGTTTTGTCAATCCTGAAAGATGCTAACAAGTATGCAAAGCTCCAGCAATCCTTCTAAGGACTGGAGTAAGCATCTCAGAGTTGGAATGTATGCTTTGATGAGATGATCAAAGTTTTGGGTGTATACAAAGTTTATGAGAAACTTGTATTTCCAAAGAAGTGAGTGGGAGCACTATAGAATTTCTGATGAGTATATGTTGTTAACATATTGTTGATCGGAAATGATGTAGAATTTCTGGAAAACATGCAGAGTTATTTGAAAAGTGTTTTTCAATGGAAAGCCTGGATTAAGCTACTTGAACATTGAGCATCAAGATCTATAAGGATAGATCAAAACGCTTAATGGTACTTTCAAATGAGCACATACCTTGACATGATCTTGAAGGTGTTCAAGATGGATCAGTTAAAGAAGGAGTTCTTGCCTGAGTTGTAAGGTATGAAGTTAAGACTTAAAGCTCGACCACGACAGAAGAAAGAGGAAGGACGAAGGTCGTCCCCTATGCTTTAGAGGCAATAATAAAGTTATTATTTATTTCCTTATATCATGATAAATGTTTATTATTCATGCTAGAATTGTATTAACCGGAAACATAATACATGTGTGAATACATAGACAAATAGTATGTTGTTGGAAATATGCCCTAGAGGCAATAATAAATTGATTATTATTATATTTCCTTGCTCATGATAATCGTTTATTA
Source organism: Triticum urartu (assembly GCF_056163025.1). Taxonomy (NCBI): domain Eukaryota; kingdom Viridiplantae; phylum Streptophyta; class Magnoliopsida; order Poales; family Poaceae; genus Triticum; species Triticum urartu. The sequence continues at coordinate 103,898,861 of NC_141875.1, read as the reverse complement.
TCCATGCTAGAATTGTATTGATAGGAAACTCAGATACATGTGTGGATACATAGACAACACCATGTCCCTAGTAAGCCTCTAGTTGACTAGCTCGTTGATCAATAGATGGTTACGGTTTCCTGACCATGGACATTGGATGTCATTGATAACAGGATCACATCATTAGGAGAATGATGTGATGGACAAGACCCAATCCTAAGCCTAGCACAAGATCATGTAGTTCGTATGCTAAAGCTTTTCTAATGTCAAGTATCATTTCCTTAGACCATGAGATTGTGCAACTCCCGGATACCGTAGGAGTGCTTTGGGTGTGCCAAACGTCACGACGTAACTGGGTGGCTATAAAGGTACACTACAGGTATCTCCGAAAGTGTCTGTTGGGTTGGCACGAATCGAGACTGGGATTTGTCACTCCGTGTAAACGGAGAGGTATCTCTGGGCCCACTCGGTAGGACATCATCATAATGTGCACAATGTGATCAAGGAGTTGATCACGGGATGATGTGTTACGGAACGAGTAAAGAGACTTGCCGGTAACGAGATTGAACAAAGGTATCGGGATACCGACGATCGAATCTCGGGCAAGTATCGTACCGCTAGACAAAGGGAATTGTATACGGGATTGATTAAGTCCTTGACATCGTGGTTCATCCGATGAGATCATCGTGGAACATGTGGGAACCAACATGGGTATCCAGATCCCGCTGTTGGTTATTGACCGGAGGACGTCTCGGTCATGTCTGCATGGTTCCCGAACCCGTAGGGTCTACACACTTAAGGTTCGATGACGTTAGGGTTATAAAGGAAGTTTGTATGTGGTTACCGAATGTTGTTCGGAGTCCCGGATGAGATCCCGGATGTCACGAGGAGTTCCGGAATGGTCCGGAGGTAAAGATTTATATATGGGAAGTCCTGTTTTGGTCGCCGGAAAAGTTTCGGGGTTTATCGGTAACGTACCGGGACCACCGGAAGGGTCCCGGGGGTCCACCAAGTGGGGCCACAAGCCCCGGAGGGCTGCATGGGCCTAGTATGGGAGGGGACCAGCCCTAGGTGGGCTGGTGCGCCCCCCCCCACAAGGGCCCAAGGCGCCTCCAAGAGGGAAGGGGGGCAAACCCTAGGGCAGATGGGCCCTAAGGCCCACCCCAGGTGCGCCTCCCCCTCTCCCCCTTGTGGCCGCCACCTAGATGGGATCTAGGGGCTGCCGCCACCCCTAGAGAGGGAACCCTAGGTGGGGGCGCAACCCCTCCCCTTCCCCTATATATACTTGAGGTTTGGTCTGCCCAACACACACGAGTTTCTCTCCTTCTTGGCGCAGCCCTACCCCTCTCCCTCCTCGTCTCTTGCGGTGCTTGGCGAAGCCCTGCTGGAGTACCACGCTCCTCCACCACCACCACGCCATCGTGCTGCTGCTGGATGGAGTCTTCCTCAACCTCTCCCTCTCTCCTTGCTGGATCAAGGCATGGGAGACGTCACCGGGCTGTACGTGTGTTGAACACGGAGGTGCCGTCCGTTCGGCACTAGGATCATCGGTGATTTGAACCACGACGAGTACGACTCCATCAACCCCGTTCACTTGAACGCTTCCGCATAGCGATCTACAAGGGTATGTAGATGCACTCTCCTTCCCCTCGTTGCTGGTTTCTCCATAGATAGATCTTGGTGACACGTAGGAAAATTTTGAATTTCTGCTACGTTCCCCAACATATGTCACTAGTATGCCTCTACTTGACTAGCTCGTTGATCAAAGATGGTTATGTTTCCTAACCATAGACATGAGTTGTCATTTGATTAACGGGATCACATCATTAGGAGAATGATGTGATTGACTTGACCCATTCCGTTAGCTTAGCACTTGATCGTTTAGTTTGTTGCTATTGCTTTCTTCATGACTTATACATGTTCCTATGACTATGAGATTATGCAATTCCCGTTTACCGAAGGAACACTTTGTGTGCTACCAAACGTCACAATGTAACTAGGTGATTATAAATGTGCTCTACAGGTGTCTCCGAAGGTACTTTTTGGGTTGGTGTATTTCGAGATTAGGATTTGTCACTCCGCTTGTTGTATTGAAGGAAACGTCTGCATCTGCTCCTGCAATAGGTCTGTCACCTAGCGGCAAGCAAGTTGCTGCTCAAGTGAAGAAGCCCAAGTCTGGACCTAAGCCTGAGACTAAGTGCTTCTACTGCAAAGGGACTGGTCACTGGAAGCGGAAATGCCCTGAATATTTAGTGGATAAGAAGGATGGCAAAGTGAACAAGGGTATATTTGATATATATGTTATTGATGTGTATCTTACTAGTATTTATAGTAGCCCCTAGGTATTTGATACTTGTTCGGTTGCTAAAAATTAGTAACTCAAAACAGGAGTTACAGAATAAATAGAGACTAGTTAAGGGTGAAGTGACAATGTGTATTGGAAGTGGTTCCAAGATTGATATGATCATCATCGCACACTCTCTATACTTTTGGGATTAGTGTTAAACCTAAATAAATGTTATTTGGCATTTGCGTTGAGCATGAATATGATTTGATCGTGTTTATTGCAATACGGTTATTCATTTAAAATCAGAGAATAATTGTTGTTCTGTTTACATGAATAAAACCTTCTATGGTTATACACTCAATGAAATTGGTTTGTTGGATCTCGATCGTAGTGATACACATATTCATAATATTGAAGCCAAAAGATGCAAAGTTAATAATGATAGTGCAACTTATTTGTGGCACTGCCGTTTAGGTCATATTGGTATAAAACGCATGAAGAAACTCTATGCTGATGGGCTTTTGGAATCGATTGATTATGAATCAGTTGATGCTTGTGAACCATGCCTCATGGGCAAGATGACTAAGACTCCATTCTCCGGAACAATGGAGCGAGCAACAAACTTGTTGGAAATAATACATACTGATGTATGCAGTCCAATGAGTGTTGAGGCTCGCGGCGGGTATCATTATTTTCTGACCTTCACAGATGATTTGAGCAGATATGGGTATATCTACTTGATGAAACATAAGTCTGAAACATTTGAAAAGTTCAAAGAATTTTAGAGTGAAGTGGAAAATCATCGTAACAAGAAAAAAATCTACGATCTAATCGCAGAGGCGAATATTTGAGTTACGAGTTTGGCCTTCAATTAAAACAATGTGGAATAGTTTCACAAACTCATGCCACCTAGAACACCACAGCGTAATGGTGTGTCCGAACGTCATAACCGTAGTTTATTTGATATAGTGCAATCTATGATGTCTCTTACCGATTTACCACTATCATTTTGGGGTTATGCATTAGAGATAGCTGCATTCACATTAAAAAGGGCACCATCTAAATCCGTTGAGACGACACCGTATGAACTGTGGTTTAGCAAGAAACCTAAGCTGTCGTTTCTTAAAGTTTGGGGTTGCGATGCTTATGTGAAAAAGTTTCATCTTGATAAGCTCAAACCCAAGTCGGAGAAGTGCGTCTTCATAGTATACCCAAAAGTAACTGTTGGGTACACCTTCTATCACAAATCCGAAGGAAAGATATTTGTTGCTGAGAATGGATCCTTTCTAGAGAAGGAGTTTCTCTCGAAAGAAGTGAGTTTGAGGAAAGTAGAACTTGATGAGGTAACTGTACCTGCTCCCTTATTGGAAAGTAGTTCATCACAGAAACCGGTTCTTGTGACACCTACACCAATTAGTGAGGAAGCCAATGATGATGATCATGAAACTTCAGATCAAGTTACTACCGAACCTTGTAGGTCAACCAGAGTGAGATCTATTGGGGAACGTAGTAATTTCAAAAAAATTCCTACGCACACGCAAGATCATGGTGATGCATAGCAACGAGAGGAGAGTGTGATCTACGTACCCTTGTAGACCGACAGCAGAAGCGTTATGACAACGCGGTTTATGTAGTCGTACGTCTTCACGGCCCGTCCGATCAAGCACCGAAACTACGGCACCTCCGAGTTCTAGCACACGTTCAGCTCGATGACGATCCCCGGACTCCGATCCAGCAAAGTGTCGGGGAAGAGTTCCGTCAACATGACGGCGTGGTGACGATCTTGATGTACTACCGTCGCAGGGCTTCGCCTAAGCACCGCTACAATATTATCGAGGATTATGGTGGAAGGGGGCACCGCACACGGCTAAGAATATGATCACGTGGATCAACTTGTGTGTCTAGGGGTGCCCCCTGCCCCCGTATATAAAGGATTAAGGGGAGGAGGCCGGCCGGCCCCTATTGGCGCGCCAGGAGGAGTCCTCCTCCTAGTAGGAGTAGGACTCCTACTAGGAGGGGGAAAGAAGTGGGGAGGGAGAAGGAAAGGGGGGCGCCCCCCCTCTCCTAGTCCAATTCGGACCAGGGGGGAGGAGGCGCGCGGCCCACCTTTGGCTGCCCCTCTCTCTCTCCACTAAGGCCCATATGTCCCATTACTTCTCCCGGGGGGGTTCCGGTAACCCTCCGGCTCTCCGGTTTTCTCCGAAATCACCCGAAACACTTCCGGTGTCCGAATATAGCCGTCCAATATATCAATCTTTATGTCTCGACCATTTCGAGACTCCTCGTCATGTCCGTGATCACATCCGGGACTCCGAACTAACTTCGATACATCAAAACTCATAAACTCATAATATAACTGTCATCGAAACCTTAAGCGTGCGGACCCTACGAGTTCGAGAACAATGTAGACATGACCGAGACACGTCTCCGGTCAATAACCAATAGCGGAACCTGGATGCTCATATTGGTTCCTACATATTCTACAAAGATCTTTATCGGTCAGACCGCATAACAACATACGTTGTTCCCTTTGTCATCGGTATGTTACCTTCCCGAGATTCGATCATCGGTATCTCAATACCTAGTTCAATCTCGTTACCGGCAAGTCTCTTTACTCGTTTCGTAATACATCATCTCGCAACTAACTCATTAGTTGTAATGCTTGCAAGGCTTATGTGATGTGCATTACCGAGAGGGCCCAGAGATACCTCTCCGACAATCGGAGTGACAAATCCTAATCTCAAAATATGCCAACCCAACATTCACCTTTGGAGACACCTGTAGAGCTCCTTTATAATCACCCAGTTACGTTGTGACGTTTGGTAGCACACAAAGTGTTCCTCCAGTAAACGGGAGTTGCATAATCTCATAGTCATAGGAACATGTATAAGTCATGAAGAAAGCAATAGCAACATACTAAACGATCGGGTGCTAAGCTAACGGAATGGGTCAAGTCAATCACATCATTCTCCTAGTGATATGATCCCGTTAATCAAATGACAACTCTTTGTCTATGGCTAGGAAACATAACCATCTTTGATCAACGAGCTAGTCAAGTAGAGGCATACTAGTGACACTCTGTTTGTCTATGTATTCACACAAGTATTATGTTTCCGGATAATACAATTCTAGCATGAATAATAAACATTTATCATGATATAAGGAAATAAAATAATAACATTATTATTGCCTCTAGGGTATATTTCCTTCAGTCTCCCACTTGCACTAGAGTCAATAATCTAGATTACACAGTAATGATTCTAACACCCATGGAGCTTTGGTGCTGATCATGTTTTGCTCGTGGAAGAGGCTTAGTCAACGGGTCTGCTACATTCAGATCCGTATGTATCTTGCAAATCTCTATGTCTCCCACTTGGACTAGATCCCGGATGGAATTGAAGCGTCTCTTGATGTGTTTGGTTCTCTTGTGAAATCTGGATTCCTTTGCCAAGGCAATTGCACCAGTATTGTCACAAAAGATTTTCATTGGACCCGATGCACTAGGTATGACACCTAGATCGGTTATGAACTCCTTCATCCAGACTCCTTCGTTTGCTGCTTCCAAAGCAGCTATGTACTCCGCTTCACATGTAGATCCCGCCACAATGCTTTGTTTAGAACTGCACCAACTAACAGCTCCACCGTTTAATGTAAACACGTATCCGGTTTGCGATTTAGAATCGTCCGGATCAGTGTCAAAGCTTGCATCAACGTAACCATTTATGATGAGCTCTTTGTCACCTCCATATATGAGAAACATATCCTTAGTCCTTTTCAGGTATTTCAGGATGTTCTTGACCGCTGTCCAGTGATCCACTCCTGGATTACTTTGGTACCTCCCTGCTAGACTTATAGCAAGACACACATCAGGTCTGGTACACAGCATTGCATACATGATAGAGCCTATGGCTGAAGCATAGGGAACATCTTTCATTTTCTCTCTATCTTCTGCATTGGTCGGACTTTGAGTCTTACTCAATTTCACACCTTGTAACACAGGCAAGAATCCTTTCTTTGCTTGATCCATTTTGAACTTTTTCAAAACTTTGTCAAGGTATGTGCTTTGTGAAAGTCCAATTAAGCGCCTCGATCTGTCCCTATAGATCTTGATGCCCAATATGTAGGCAGCTTCACCGAGGTCTTTCATTGAAAAACTTTTATTCAAGTATCCTTTTATGGTATCCAGAAATTCTATATCATTTCCGATTAGTAATATGTCATCTACATATAATATCAGAAATGCTACAGAGCTCCCACTCACTTTCTTGTAAATACAGGCTTCTCCAAAAGTCTGTATAAACCCAAATGCTTTGATCACACTATCAAAGCATTTATTCCAACTCCGAGAGGCTTGCACCAGTCCATAAATGGATCGCTGGAGCTTGCACACTTTGTTAGCTCCCTTTGGATCGACAAAACCTTCCGGCTGCATCATATACAACTCTTCTTGCAGAAATCCATTCAGGAATGCAGTTTTGACATCCATTTGCCAAATTTCATAATCATTAAATGCGGCAATTGCTAACATGATTCGGACAGACTTAAGCATCGCTACGGGTGAGAAGGTCTCATCGTAGTCAATCCCTTGAACTTGCCGAAAACCTTTTGCGACAAGTCGAGCTTTCTAGACAGTAATATTACCGTCAGCGTCAGTCTTCTTCTTGAAGATCCATTTATTCTCAATTGCTTGCCGATCATTGGGCATGTCAACCAAAGTCCATACTTTGTTCTCATACATGGATCCCATCTCAGATTTCATGGCTTCAAGCCATTTTGCGGAATCTGGGCTCACCATCGCTTCTTCATAGTTCGTAGGTTCATCATGATCTAGTAGCATGACTTCCAGAACAGGATTACCGTACCACTCTGGCGCGGATCTTACTCTGGCTGATCTACGAGGTTCGGTAGTATCTTGTTCTGAAGTTTCATGATCATTATCATTAGCTTCCTCACTAATTGGTGTAGGTGTCACAGAAACTGGTTTCTGTGATGTACTACTTTCCAATAAGGGAGCAGGTACAGTTACCTCGTCAAGTTCTACTTTCCTCCCACTCACTTCTTTCGAGAGAAACTCCTTCTCTAGAAAGTTTCCGAATTTAGCAACAAAAGTCTTGCCTTCGGATCTGTGATAGAAGGTGTATCCAATAGCTTCTTTTGGATATCCTATGAAGACACATTTCTCCGATTTGGGTTCGAGCTTATCAGGTTGAAGTTTTTTCACATAACCATCGCAGCCCCAAACTTTCAGAAACGACAACTTTGGTTTCTTGCCAAACCACAGTTCATAAGGCGTCGTCTCAACGGATTTTGATGGTGCCCTATTTAACGTGAATGCGGCCGTCTCTAGAGCATATCCCCAAAACGATAGCGGTAAATCAGTAAGAGACATCATAGATCGCACCATATCTAGTAAAGTACGATTACGACGTTCGGACACACCATTACGCTGTGGTGTTCCGGGTGGCGTGAGTTGCGAAACTATTCCACATTGTTTCAAATGTACACCAAACTCGTAACTCAAATATTCTCCTCCACGATCAGATCGTAGGAATTTTATTTTCTTGTTACGATGATTTTCAACTTCACTCTGAAATTCTTTGAACTTTTCAAACGTTTCAGACTTATGTTTCATTAAGTAGATATACCCATATCTGCTTAAGTCATCTGTGAAGGTGAGAAAATAACGATAACCGCCACGAGCCTCAACATTCATCGGACCACATACATCTGTATGTATGATTTCCAACAAATCTGTTGCTCTCTCCATAGTACCGGAGAATGGTGTTTTTTTCATCTTACCCATAAGGCACGGTTCGCAAGTACCAAGTGATTCATAATCAAGTGGTTCCAAAAGTCCATCAGTATGGAGTTTCTTCATGCGCTTTACACCGATATGACCCAAACGGCAGTGCCACAAATAAGTTGCACTATCATTATCAACTCTGCATCTTTTGGCTTCAACATTATGAATATGTGTGTCACTACTATCGAGATTCATCAAAAATAGACCACTCTTTAAGGGTGCATGACCATAAAAGATATTACTCATATAAATAGAACAACCATTATTCTATGATTTAAATGAATAACCGTCTCGCATTAAACAAGATCCAGATATAATGTTCATGCTTAACGCTGGCACCAAATAACAATTATTTAGGTCTAATACTAATCCCGAAGGTAGATGTAGAGGTAGCGTGCCGACCGCGATCACATCGACTTTGGAACCATTTCCCACGCGCATCGTCACCTCGTCCATAACCAATCTTCGCTTAATCCGTAGTCCCTGTTTCGAGTTGCAAATATTAGCAACAGAACCAGTATCAAATACCCAGGTGCTACTGCGAGCATTAGTAAGGTACACATCAATAACATGTATATCACATATACCTTTGTTCACCTTGCCATCCTTTTTATCCGCCAAATACTTGGGGCAGTTCCGCTTCCAGTGACCAGTCTGCTTGCAGTAGAAGCACTCAGTTTCAGGCTTAGGTCCAGGTTTGGGTTTCTTCTCTTGAGTAGAAACTTGCTTGCTATTCTTTTTGAAGTTCCCATTCTTCTTCCCTTTGCCCTTTTTCTTGAAACTAGTGGTCTTATTGACCATCAACACTTGATGCTCCTTCTTGATTTCTACCTCCGCAGCTTTCAGCATTGCGAAGAGTTCGGGAATAGTCTTATTCATCCCTTGCATATTATAGTTCATCACAAAGCTCTTGTAGCTTGGTGGCAGTGATTGGAGAATTCTGTCAATGACGCAATCATCTGGAAGATTAACTCCCAATTGAATCAAGTGATTATTATACCCAGACATTTTGAGTATATGCTCACTGACAGAACTGTTCTCCTCCATCTTGCAGCTATAGAACTTATTGGAGACTTCATATCTCTCTATCCGGGCATTTGCTTGAAATATTAACTTCAACTCCTGGAGCATCTCATATGCTCCATGACGTTCAAAACGTCGTTGAAGTCCCGATTCTAAGCCGTAAAGCATGGCACACTGAACTATCGAGTAGTCATCAGCTTTGCTCTGCCAGACGTTCATAACATCTGGTGTTGCTCCAGCAGCAGGCCTGGCACCCAGCGGTGCTTCCAGGACGTAATTCTTCTGTGCAGCAATGAGGATAATCCTCAAGTTACGGACCCAGTCCGTATAATTGCTACCATCATCTTTCAACTTTGCTTTCTCAAGGAACGCATTAAAATTCAACGGAACAACAGCACGGGCCATCTATCTACAATCAAACATAAACAAGCAAGATACTATCAGGTACTAAGTTCATGATAAATTTAGGTTCAATTAATCATATTACTAAAGAACTCCCACTTAGATAGACATCCCTCTAATCCTCTAAGTGATTACGTGATCCAAATCAACTAAACCATGTCCGATCATCACGTGAGATGGAGTAGTTTTATTGGTGAACATCGCTATGTTGATCATATCTACTATATGATTCACGCTCGACCTTTCGGTCTCCGTGTTCCGAGGCCATATCTGTATATGCTTGGCTCGTCAAGTATAACCTGAGTATTCTGCGTGTGCAACTGTTTTGCACCCATTGTATTTGAACGTAGAGCCTATCACACCCGATCATCACGTGGTGTCTCAGCACGAAGAACTTTTGCAACGGTGCATACTCAGGGAGAACACTTCTTGATAATTAGTGAGAGATCATCTTAAAATGCTACCGTCAATCAAAGCAAGATAAGATGCATAAAAGATAAACATCACGTGCAATCAATATAAGTGATATGATATGGCCATCATCATCTTGTGCTTGTGATCTCCATCTTCGAAGCACCGTCGTGATCACCATCGTCACCGGCGCGACACCTTGATCACCATCGTAGCATCGTTGTCGTCTCGCCAATTTTATGCTTCCACGACTATCGCTACCGTTTAGTGATAAAGTAAAGCATTACAGCGCAATTGCATTGCATACAATAAAGCGACAACCATATGGCTCCTGCCAGTTGCCGATAACTTGGTTACAAAACATGATCATCTCATACAATAAAATTCAGCATCATGTCTTGACCATATCACATCACAACATGCCCTGCAAAAACAAGTTAGACGTCCTCTACTTTGTTGTTGCAAGTTTTACGTGGCTGCTATGGGCTTAAGCAAGAACCAATCTTACCTACGCATCAAAACCACAACGATAGTTTGTCAAGTTGGTGTTGTTTTAACCTTCGCAAGGACCGGGCGTAGCCACACTCGGTTCAACTAAAGTTGGAGAAACTGTCACCCGCTAGCCACCTTTGTGCAAAGCACGTCGGGAGAACCGGTCTCGCGTAAGCGTACGCGTAATGTCGGTCCGGGCCGCTTCATCCAACAATACCGCCGAACCAAAGTATGACATGCTGGTAAGCAGTATGACTTATATCACCCACAACTCACTTGTGTTCTACTCGTGCATATAACATCAACACATAAAACCTAGGCTCGGATGCCACTGTTGGGGAGCGTAGTAATTTCAAAAAATTTCCTACGCACATGCAAGATCATGGTGATGCATAGCAACGAGAGGAGAGTGTGATCTACGTACCCTTGTAGACCGACAGCGGAAGCGTTATGACAACGCGGTTGATGTAGTCGTACGTCTTCACGGCCCGACCGATCAAGCACCGAAACTACGGCACCTCCAAGTTCTAGCACACGTTCAGCTCGATGACGATCCCCGAACTCCGATCCAGCAAAGTGTCGGGGAAGAGTTCCGTCAGCACGATGGCGTGGTGACGATCTTGATGTACTACCGTCGCAGGGCTTCGCCTAAGCACCGCTACAATATTATCGAGGATTATGGTGGAAGGGGGCACCGCACACGGCTAAGAATATGATCACGTGGATCAACTTGTGTGTCTAGGGGTGCCCCCTGCCCCCGTATATAAAGGATCAAGGGGAGGAGGCCGGCCGGCCCCTATTGGCGCGCCAGGAGGAGTCCTCCTCCTAGTAGGAGTAGGACTCCTACTAGGAGGGGGAAAGAAGTGGGAAGGGAGAAGGAAAGGGGGCGCCGCCCCCCTCTCCTAGTCCAATTCGGACCAGGGGGGAGGAGGCGCGCGGCCCACCTTTGGATGCCCCTCTCTCTCTCCACTAAGGCCCATATGGCCCATTACTTCTCCTGGGGGGGTTCCGGTAACCCTCTGGCTCTCCGGTTTTCTCCGAAATCACCCGGAACACTTCCGGTGTCCGAATATAGCCGTCCAATATATCAATCTTTATGTCTCGACCATTTCGAGACTCCTCGTCATGTCCGTGATCACATCCGGGACTCCGAACTAACTTCGGTACATCAAAACTCATAAACTCATAATATAACTGTCATCGAAACCTTAAGCGTGCGGACCCTACGGGTTCGAGAACAATGTAGACATGACCGAGACACGTCTCCGGTCAATAACCAATAGCGGAACCTGGATGCTCATATTGGTTCCTACATATTCTACGAAGATCTTTATCGGTCAGACCGCATAACAACATACGTTGTTCCCTTTGTCATCGGTATGTTACTTGCCCGAGATTCGATCGTCGGTATCTCAATACCTAGTTCAATCTCGTTACCGGCAAGTCTCGTTACTCGTTTTGTAATACATCATCTCGCAACTAACTCATTAGTTGTAATGCTTGCAAGGCTTATGTGATGTGCATTACCGAGAGGGCCCAGAGATACCTCTCCGACAATCGGAGTGACAAATCCTAATCTCAAAATACGCCAACCCAACATTCACCTTTGGAGACACCTGTAGAGCTCCTTTATAATCACCCAGTTACGTTGTGACGTTTGGTAGCACACAAAGTGTTCCTCCGGTAAACGGGAGTTGCATAATCTCATAGTCATAGGAACATGTATAAGTCATGAAGAAAGCAATAGCAATATACTAAACAATCGGGTGCTAAGCTAACGGAATGGGTCAAGTCAATCACATCATTCTCCTAGTGATATGATCCCGTTAATCAAATGACAACTCTTTGTCTATGGCTAGGAAACATAACCATCTTTGATCAACGAGCTAGTCAAGTAGAGGCATACTAGTGACACTCTGTTTGTCTATGTATTCACACATGTATCATGTTTCTGGTTAATACAATTCTAGCATGAATAATAAACATTTATCATGATATAAGGAAATAAAATAATAACATTATTATTGCCTCTAGGGCATATTTCCTTCAAGATCCGCACCAGAGTGGTATGGTAATCCTGTTCTGGAGGTCACGTTAATTGACCATGACGAACCTACGAACTGTGAGGAAGCGATGATGATCTCAGATTCCGCGAAATGGCTTGAGGACATGAAATCTGAGATGGGATCCATGTATGAGAACAAAGTGTGGACTTTGGTTGACTTGCCCGATGATCGGCAAGCCATAGAAAATAAATGGATCTTCAAGAAGAAGACGGACGCTAATAGTAGTGTTACTATCTACAAAGCTAGACTTGTCGAAAAAGGTTTTGACAAAGTTCAAGGTGTTGACTACTATGAGATTTTCTCACTCGTAGCGATGCTTAAGTCTGTCTGAATCATGTTAGCAAATTGTCACATTTTATGAAATCTGGCAAATGGATGTCAAAACTACATTCCTTGATGGATTTCTTAAAGAAGAGTTGTATATGATGCAACTAGAAGGTTTTGTCGATCCTAAAGGTGCTAACAAAATGTGCAAGGTCCAGCGATCCATCTATGGACTGGTGCAAGCATCTCAGAGTTGAAATATACGCTTTGATGAGTTGATCAAAGCATATAGTTTTATACAGACTTGTAGTGAAGCCTGTATTTACAAGAAAGTGAGTGGGAGCACTACAACATTTCTGATAAATATATGTGAATGACATATTGTTGATCGGAAATAATGTAGAATTTTCTGGAAAGCATAAAGGAGTATTTGAAAGGAGTTTTTTTAAAGAAAGACCTCAGTGAAGCTGCTTACATATGAGCATCAAGATCTATAGAGATAGATCAAGACACTTGATAAGTTTTTTCAATGAGTACATACCTTGACAAGATTTTGAAGTAGTTCAAAATGGAACAGTCAAAGAAGGAGTTCTTGTCTGTATTGCAAGGTGTGAAGTTGAGTAAGACTCAAAACCCGACCACGGCAAAAGATAGAGAGAGAATGAAAGTCATTCCCTATGCCTCAGCCATAGGTTCTATAAAGTATGCCATGCTGTGTACCAGACCTATTGTATACCCTGCCCTGAGTTTGGCAAGGGAGTACAATAGTGATCTAGGAGTAGATCAGTGGACATTGGTCAAAATTATCCTTAGTGGAATAAGGATATATTTCTCGATTATGGAGGTGACAAAAGGTTCGTCGTAAAGGGTTACATCGATGCAATCTAGATGACTCTAAGTCTCAATCTGGATACATAATGAAAGTGGGAGCAATTAGGTAGAGTAGCTCCGTGCAGAGCATTGTTGACATAGAAATTTGCAAAAATACACACGGATCTGAATGTGGCAGACCCGTTGACTAAAATTCTCTCACAAGCAAAACATGATCACACCTTAGTACTCTTTGGGTATTAATCACATAGCGATGTGAACTAGATTATTGACTCTAGTAAACCCTTTGGGTGTTGGTCACATGACGATGTGAACTATGGGTGTTAATCACATGGTGATGTGAACTATTGGTGTTAAATCACATGGCGATGTGAACTAGATTATTGACTCTAGTGCAAGTGGGAGACTGAAGGAAATATGCCCTAGAGGCAATAATAAAGTTTTTATTTATTTCCTTATATCATGATAAATGTTTATTATTCATGCTAGAATTGTATTAACCGGAAACATGATACATGTGTGAATACATAGGCAAACAGAGTGTCACTAGTATGCCTCTACTTGACTAGCTCGTTGATCAAAGATGGTTATGTTTCCTAGCCATAGACAAAGAGTTGTCATTTGATTAACGGGATCATATCACTAGGAGAATGATGTGATTGACTTGACCCATTCCGTTAGCTTAGCACTTGATCGTTTAGTTGTTGCTATTGCTTTCTTCATGACTTATACATGTTCCTATGACTATGAGATTATGCAACTCCCGTTTACCGGAGGAACACTTTGTGTGCTACCAAACATCACAACGTAACTGGGTGATTATAAAGGTGCTCTACAGGTGTCCTCGAAGGTACTTGTTGGATTGGCGTATTTCGAGATTAGGATTTGTCACTCCGATTGTCGGAGAGGTATCTCTGGGCCCACTCGGTAATGCACATCACTTAAGCCTTGCAAGCATTGTGACTAATGAGTTAGTTGCGGGATGATGTGTTATGGAACGAGTAAAGATACTTGCCGGTAACGAGATTGAACTAGGTATTGAGATACCCACGATCGAATCTCGGGCAAGTAACATACCGATGACAAAGGGAACAACGTATGTTGTTATGCGGTTTGACCGATAAAGATCTTCGTAGAATATGTAGGAACCAATATGAGCATCCAGGTTCCGCTATTGGTTATTGACCGGAAACGTGTCTCGATCATGTCTACATAGTTCTCGAACCCGTAGGGTCCGCGTGCTTAAAGTTCGATGACGGTTATATTATGAGTTTATGTGATTTGATGTACCGAAGGTAGTTCGGAGTCCCGGCTGAGATCAGGGACATGACGAGGAGTCTCGAAATGGTTGATATGTAAAGATCGATATATTGGACGACTATATTCGGACATCGGAAAGGTTCCGAGTGATTCATGTATTTTTGGAGTACCGAGGAGTTACGGGAATTCACCGGGAGAAGTATTGGGCCTTATTGGGCCATACGGGAATAGAGGAGAGATGCCAAAAGGAAGGAGGCGTGTGCCCCCTCTAGTCCGAATTGGATAAGGGGTGCAGCCCCCTTTTCCTTCTCCCTCTCCCTCTCTTTCCTTCTCTCCTACTCCGGAAAGGAAAGGGGAATCCTACTAGGACTTGGGAGTCCTAGTAGGACTCCCCACACTTGGCGCGCCCCCTCTAGGGTCGGCCTCTCCCTCCCTTCTTTATATATGGGGGCAGGGGGCACCTCTAGACACAACAATTGATCTCTTGGATCTTTTAGCCGTGTGCGGTGCCCCTCTCCACCATAGTCCACCTCGATAATATCATAGCGGTGCTTAGGCGAAGCCGTGCGACGGTAGAACATCAACATCATCACCACGTCGTCGTGCTGACGAAACTCTTCCTCAAAGCTCGGCTGGATCGGAGTTCGAGGGACATCATCGAGTTGAACGTGTGCAAAACTTGGAGGTGCCGTGCGTCCGGTACTTGATCGGTCGGATCATGAAGACGTACGACTACATCAACCGCGTTGTGCTAACGCTTCCGCTTTCGATCTACGAGGGTACGTGGACACACTCTCCACTCTTGTTGCTATGCATCACCATGATTTTGCGTGTGCGTAGGAATATTTTTGGAATTACTACGTTCCCCAACAGGCACAAGTTCCTACTAGGGCGGTAGTATGGGAGCTCCATCCGAAGGACGCGCGGCAGCCCCTTCCAACGGCGGCGTGGGGTCCATCCAATAGCGGCACGGGAGCTCCATTCGTCGAAGAGGGATTACCCAAGCGGGAGGTAGAGAAGGAAATAAACGAACCGTTCAGTTTGACTTATCGGTGGCAGATCATGTAAAAGATCTGAACTATCAGGGGCAAATTTGGAAAGAAAATGTCGGAATGAGAACGACGGACCTACCTCAAGCAATTTAATAGTAAAGATAATCACTAATTAATGGCAAAAGACTATACTGCCCTTAATGAGTTTGGGTGACCTCATATCATAATCGTTTTACACTAAATCTTCGGTGCTGGATTCACAATATACACCAAAATCCAACGGGAAGTGCATGAATGAATCCGGGTATATATGAACCTACTTCGGAAAACATATTTTTAAATGCTAAAAAAATCTTAAAAAGGTTGCGCGGATATATCTCCATCTTCTATGTGTGTGCATAAAGTTTCACAAAAAAAACAACTTTTTTGTGGCATATGCAAAAAAACAAAAAATTGTATGGTGAAATGCTATTTAGAAGCACTGAAATTTGTCTTTTTTGCGGAGATAAAACAAAAAAACATTTTTTCACAAAACTTTATGCCACACACACACATTTGCGAACAAGTATGCGTGAAATTTTCTTTTGAGTTTTTCACATTTTAAAATGTGCTTAAAGTGCATTCTTTTGAAAAAAGTGGGTGCATATGCCCATGGGTTCAGGAGTGCCCTCTCAAAATCCAACAACTAACATTGTAAAGATTTGAAAGTGTTGTTTACTATTGGACCATTGCAGGTTCACATTTTTTACCCACACGGTGGTGAGGCGGGTTTGCATGTCAACTAATTTTTGTGAATACACAGTTGTTTTAGTTGGAGCCTTGCTTGTGTTAGCATGTCTGTCATTGTCTTCCCGTGGCCCGTATGTCGGCGACCCATTGGCCACGCTGAACTCAACAAAACTCTACATTCGATTTTCCATAAAATAAGGCATATTGGTATAAAAAAATTGAACTACATTTAAAATCTAAACTACTCCCTGGCCTCGATATCGTTCGGGAACGAGGACACGCGTTGTACTAGCCTCGTGAGCGGCCACCTTGGCCCACCTATTCGCCATGCCTTCCGGCACCCAGTGATGCGCCTCCATCGCTGCTGTACAATGAGGTCAATAGCGGAACCCACATGCTTGCTTCATCCCTCAACTTTAACAATGTCAGGAAATAAATGAACCGTTCAGTTTTACTTAGCGGTGGCAGACCATGTAAAGCATTCGAACCATCAGGGAAAAAATTAGAAAGAAAATGTCAGAACGGAAACGACGAACCTACCTCAAGCAATTTAATAGTAAAGATAATCACTAATTAATGGCAAAAGACTATACTGCCCTTAATGAGTTTGGGTTGGGGGTTGTACAGGACATCAAAATACAACAACTAACATTGTAAAGATTTGAAAGTGTTGTTTACAATTGGACCATTGCAGATTCACAATTTTTTTTGACCCCTTTCATAGAGCGGTGAGGCGGGTTTGCATGTCAACTAATGTTAGTGAGATACATATTTGTTTTAGTTGGAGTTTTGGTTCCCGTGGCCCTATATCGACGACCCATTGGCCACCCTGGATTCAACAAAATCCTAGATTCGATTTTCCTTAAACTTAGGCATATTGGTACAACAAAATTCAAACTAAACCAAAAATCTAAACTACTCCCCAGCCTCGACGTCGTTCGGGAACAAGGACACGCGTTGTACCAGCCTTGCGAGAGTCTGCCTTGGCCCACCTATTCGCCATGCCTTTCGGCGCCCAGTGATGCACCTTTGTCGTTGTTGTACAACGAGGTTAACATCGAAACCCACCCACCTGCATCGTCCCTCAACTTTAACAATGTCAAGTTTAACGAGGGGGTTCAAAAAATAATAAGTCAAGTAGCCAGCAATCATGGATAACAAATTATCCAACATGTTTGTACAGAGAGACTAATATCGGGGACCTACCAGCTAGACCATACACGGCTGTGGAGCAACGTTAACAAGGTCAAATAACGGGCGCGACCGAAAAAAAAAGTCAAACTGAGCACATGTTTCTTGTTCAGAGATGCTGGCATCGGGTACCCAGTAGTCATACCATACACGATTGCATGGAGCAACGTTAACAAGCACAAAACAGCAGGCGCGATAGAAAAAGAATTTCCAATTGAGTATATGTTTCTTGTACAGAGAAGCTGGCATCGGGACTCGGCAGTCAGATCATACACAACTGCATCAAGCAACGTTAACAAGGCCTAAATAACGGGTGCGATAAAAAAATGCCCGTCAGGCACACACATATCACAGCCTCGCAAGTTTTGAAAGACTGCCGGGCATGATCAGAGTTAAAAAGCTCGAGGAACCGAAAATTTGACATCTGCCACACGCCGACCAAGCATCTATCGTGTTTTTCTCAAATCCGTGGCAGAAGAGGGACCGCCAAACAAAAGAATTGAATTTCCATCTACTACGATAAAATGACCAAAGTCGTGGTACGGTCGGCGGACCATTTCATCACGGATGGCTACTTTACTTGATGGGCCTCTCCAAAATATGGCCCACTAAAAAAGAAGGATGGGCCCGGCCCATTACCAGTTTGCTTCGGGCGGCGAGAGGCGGTAGTGTCGCTTAGAGCGATGTATAGGATTTGCGCAAGTATAAAAGAAATCTGAGCAGAGTAAGTATAAAAGATATTTATAAATAAACAGGAATCAGAAAAAATTAGAAAAAACGACGGTCAGCTTCTCCCCACTTGTAATTGGGCTAGGGGCCGACACGACAGGGCCCAGAAGCCTGCTCCTCTCATGTAATTGGGCTGTGGGCCGACACGACCGGGCCAGCAGTGACCGCCAATTCCCCCCTCATCATCTGTGTTACAAGTTCGCGCCACCGAACTCGGCGAGCACTCTACGAAGCTCTCATATATAAACTGGTCGTGATGCTTGTAATTTGTCCGAGGTGGGACTATCCCAGCGTCGAAGGCTTGAGAGCGCACATTTCCCGTGCTACCGGGCCTGAACATGGGCACCAACCTGCCTTGTTTTCGTTGCGTGACGACGTATGGATGCGACACGGCGCTTTGCACCCCCTCGAGTTTCGTAGCGCCCACTCCTCCTCCGCGCCGTCGCTGTCGGCCAAAGCTAAGCCAGCGGCGGTCATCCGGTCCAGTCACCGGAGCACCGAGCTAGCTGCAGACATTCGTTCGACGAAGTAGCGATCGGAGGGAGCAAGTGTACGTGCTGCCAACTATACCTTTTCCCAAGTGAAGTCACGGTCTCTGCTATCCATCTATCCACCCACCTTTGCCATGGGTACGCACGTTCTGCATGCGAGTGGCCAGGCCACACTGCCTTGTTGCAATCGAATCCAGATTGGATAATTCTCTCCGTCTCGGCCTCATCGATCTCGGATACCTTGGGGACCAAGTAGTACGTGAGGATTCTGTGGCACGTCCAAGTCGTCAACAATGGCTGCTCTGCTTGTCACTTGTCTTTTTGTTCTTGTTGTGAATTGCGAATGTCACTTGTCAGGACCATTCAGCTTAGAAAAAGGCCACGGTGGTCCAACATCATACAGAGGTGATCTCTGGCTGATTGCCAATTTGTCTTCACTCTTCAGCTCCTTTGAAACCGAGCTCACCACCTTTCCATTTCATCAACAGAAATATTCCCTCCGTTGCTAAATATAAGTCTTTCTAAAGATTTCAATATGAACTACACACAAATGTATATAGACACTTCACTCATTTTGCTCCGTATGTGGTTCATATTGGAATATCTAAAAACACTTATATTTAAGAACGCGGGGAGTAATATCTAAACCATGCAGCCTGCAAAACGGGATCGAAAGGAAAATGCCGGGAGAATGAGAGGGGAGGGAGTTCGAGGCAAGAAACCCGCTGCTAAACTAATCGCGATTTGTAAAGTCGCCTAAGCCATCGAGCGCTGGCCGCCGCCCGCCAGCGGACGCAGCAGAATGCCCACCGCGCATAGGCTACCTCGGTCCTTGCCATACACACCATGTTGATTTGAAATAAGGTAGCTTATATCTTAGTGATTTAGGGTACAACAACTTACACGGGCAACATATATTCCTTGAGGCAAGGCGATCTAGGTCTCGCGCGCGGCCGCCTCCGGCCGCCACTTCGGCAGCGGCGGCGCAGCGACTGCTCTCTCCGACCCTTCCGCACAGCGCCGCCCCTCCCCGCTACTCCCCCGCTTCGCCGTTGCCGGAGGGGACACCGGCGAAGCCCTCGTGATCCCCAGGGAAGGTGGCGGCGGGGCGTCCTTGTCGTTCTCGCGCAGATCTCACGGCGGCCGGTGACGATCTCGCGGTGGCCTGTGGCGCGCGGCGGTGTTCCGCCGGTGGCTGGTGCCTGCTGCCCGTGGGGCGGCGTCCCTCACGGCGGCGGGGCTGCCCCTGAACGGCGCTTGGTGGTGGCCATGTGGCGGCGCGCGGGTGGGTCAGATCTGAGCTTCCGGTCTGCGTCCTTGTCGTGGCAGCGATTGCCGTTGCCCTCGGCCATGAGGCGTGGTCCGGGACGGGCCGAGCGCCGGTGGTGCTAGCCAGCACGCACGCTGGCAGCGCCCTACTTCATCTCGCGTCGTCTCGCTGGCCAATGGTGGTGGCCATCTTCGTCGTTAGAGATGGCCGGCCAGAGGCTTGGTGATCGGATCTCGAGATCCATCATCTATAGTCCCGGCTGCGAGTTGGGGAGACATGGTTGCCGGTGAAAATCGAGCCGTTGGCAGGCGATGGCGGCGTTCTACGCCGTTACCTTGATGGAGGCATCGTCGTGTAACTACTGTCGCCCCACTCGTGCTGCTTGATACGTCTCTAACGTATCTATAATTTTTGATTACTCTATGCTATATTATCTACTGTTTTGGACTATATTGGGCTTTATTTTCCACTTTTATATTATTTTTGGAACTAACCTATTAACCGGAGGCCCAGCCCAGAATTGCTGTTTTTTGCCTATTTCGGTGTTTCGAAGAAACGGAATATCAAACGGAGTCCAAACGGAATAAAACTTTCGGGAACATGATTTTCTCACCGAACATGATCCAGGAGACTTGGACCCTGCTTCAACGAACAAAAGAGGCGGTCACGAGGGTGGGGGGCGCCCCCCTAGGGCGCGCCCCCCTGCCTCGTGGGCCCCTCGTTGCTCCTCCGGCGTACTTCTTCCTCCGATATATACACACACGTACCCCCAAACGATCAGAACAGGAGCCAAAAACCTAATTCCACCGCCGCAACTTTCTATATCCACGAGATCCCATCTTGGGGCCTGTTCCGGAGCTCCGCCGGAAGAGGGTCGTCATCACGGAGGGCTTCTACATCATCATAGCCCCTCCGATGAAGTGTGAGTAGTTTACCTCAGACCTTCGGGTCCATAGTTAGTAGCTAGATGGCTTCTTCTCTCTCTTTGAATCTCAATACAAAGTTCTCCCCCTCTCTTGTGGAGATCTATTCGATGTAATCTTCTTTTTACGGTGTGTTTGTTGAGACCGATGAATTGTAGGTTTATGATCAAGTCTATCTATGAATAATATTTGAATCTTCTCTGAATTCTTTTATGTATGATTGGTTATCTTTGCAAGTCTCTTCGAATTATCCGTTTAGTTTGGCCAACTAGATTGGTAGTTCTTGCCATGGGAGAAGTGCTTAGCTTTGGGTTCGATCTTGTGGTGTACTTACCCAGTGACAGAAGGGGCAGCAAGGCACGTATTGCATTGTTGCCATCGAGGATAACAAGATGGGGTTTATTTCATATTGCATGAATTTATCTCTCTACATCATGTCATCTTGCTTAAGGCGTTACTCTATTTTTAACTTAATACTCTAGATGCATGCTGGATAGCGGTCGATGAGTGGAGTAATGGTAGTAGATGCAGAATCGTTTCGATCTACTTGTCACGGACGTGATGCCTATATACATGATCATGCCTAGATATTCTCATAATTATGCTCAATTCTATCAATGACTCAACAGTAATTTGTTCACCCACCGTAGAATACTTATGCTCTTGAGAGAAGCCACTAGTGAAACCTATGGCCCCCGGGTCTATTCTCATCATATCAATCTCCATCACTTTAATCTTGCTTTGCTTTTACTTTTTGTTTTGCATCTTTATACCAAAAATACCAAAAATATTATATCTATCAGATCTCACTCTCGTAAGTGACCGTGAAGGGATTGACAACCCCTAATCGCGTTGGTTGCGAGTAGCTATCGCTTTGTGCAGGTACGAGGGACTTGAGCGTGGGCTCCTACTGGATTGATACCTTGGTTCTCAAAAACTGAGGGAAATACTTACGCTACTCTGCTGCATCATCCCTTCCTCTTCGGGGAAGACCAACGCAAGCTCAAGACGTAGTAAGAAGGATTTCTGGCGCCGTTGCCGGGGAGTCTACGCAAAAAGTCAACATACCAAGTACCCATCACAATCTCTCGCATTACATTATTTGCCATTTGCCTCTCGTTTTCCTCTCCCCCCAATTCACCCTTGCCGTTTTATTCGTCCTCTCTCTATCCTCCCTCTCTATTTGCCTCTTTTGCCTACTTGCTTTTTGTTTGCCCGTGTGTTAGATTGCTTGTTTGTCGCGATGGCTCAAGATACTACCAAGTTGTGTGACTTCACCAATACCAATAACAATGATTTTCTTAGCACTCCGGTTGCTCCTCTTACCGATGCTGAATCTTGTGAAATTAATACTGCTTTGTTGAATCTTGTTATGAAAGATCAATTCGCGGGCCTTCCTAGTGAAGATGCTGCTACTCATCTGAATAGCTTCGTTGATTTATGTGATATGCAAAAGAAAAAATATGTTAATAATGATGTCATTAAATTGAAGCTATTTCCTTTTTCGCTTAGAGATCGTGCTAAAACTTGGTTTTCGTTTTTGCCTAAGAATAGTATTGATTCATGGAACAAGTGCAAAGATGCTTTTATCTCTAAGTATTTTCCTCCCGCTAAGATCATCTCTCTTAGAAACGATATTATGAACTTTAAACAACTTGATCATGAACATGTTGCACAATCTTGGGAGAGAATGAAATTAATGATACGTAATTGCCCTACTCATGGTTTGAATTTGTGGATGATCATACAAAAATTTTATGCCGGATTGAATTTTGCTCCTAGAAATCTTTTAGATTCGGCCGCGGGAGGCACTTTTATGGAAATCACTTTAGGAGATGCTACTAAACTCCTAGATAATATTATGGTTAATTATTCTCAATGGCATACTGAAAGATCTTCTAATAAAAAAGTGCATCCGATAGAAGAAATTAATGTGTTGAGTGGAAAGATGGATGAACTTATGAAATTATTTGCTACTAAGAGTGTTTCTTCAGATCCTAATGATATGCCTTTGTCTACTTTGATTGAGAATAACAATGAATCTATGGATGTGAATTTTGTTGGTAGGAATAATTTTGGTAACAATGCTTATAGAGGGAATTTTAATCCTAGGCTATATCCTAGTAATCCTTCTAATAATTATGGGAATTCGTACAACAACTCTTATGGAAATTATAATAAGATGCCCTCTGAATTTGAGAATAGTGTTAAAGAGTTTATGAATTCACAAAAGAATTTTAATGCTTTGTTTGAAGAGAAATTGCTTAAAGTTGATGATTTGGCTAGGAATGTTGATAGAATTTCTCTTGAGATTGATTCTTTAAAGATTAGATCTATTCCTCCTAAGCATGATATCAATGAGTCTCTCAAAGCCATGAGAATTTCCATTGATGAGTGCAAGGAAAGGACCGCTAGGATGCGTGCTTCCAAAGATGCCTTTATTAAAGCGTGTTCCTCCAATTCCTATGAAAATCAAGATGAAGATCTAAACATTATTGATGTGTCCCCTATTAAATCTTTATTTTGCAATATGAGTCTTGATGAAACTGAGTATGATCTTCCTTTACCTAGAAGGCGTTCTAAAAATTCGGAGTATTTAGATCTTAATGATGAAATTGATGAAAGTGGGATTGAAAGAAATAAAAATCTAGATGTTGCTAAACCCACTATATTGGATTTCAAGGAATTTAATTATGAAATTTGCTCTTTAATTGATTGTCTTTCCTTGTTGCAATCCGTGCTAAATTCTCCACATGCTTATAGTCAAAATAAAGCCTTCACCGAACATATTGTTGATGCCTTGATGCAATCTTATGAAGAAAAACTTGAGTTGAAAGTTTCTATCCCTAGAAAACTCTATGATGAGTGGGAACCAACTATTAAAATTAAAATTAAAGATTATGAGTTTTATGCTTTGTGTGATTTGGGTGCTAGTGTCTCTACTATTCCCAAGACTTTGTGTGATTTGCTAGATTTCCGTAATTTTGATGATTGCTCTCTAAACTTGCATCTTGCGGATTCCACTATTAAGAAGCCTATGGGAAGGATTAATGATGTTCTTATTTTTGCAAATAGGAATTATGTGCCCGTATATTTCATTATTCTTGATATAGATTGCAATCCTTCTTGCCCTATTATTCTTGGTAGACCTTTCCTTAGAACGGTTGGTGCGATTATTGATATGAAGGAAGGGAATATTAGATTTCAATTTCAATTAAAAAAGGGCATGGAACACTTTCCTTGAAAGAAAATAAAATTACCATATGAAACTATCATGATAGCCACTTATGGATTGCCTACCAAAGATGACAATACCTAGATCTATCCTCGCGTTTATGACTAGCTAGGGGCGTTAAACGATAGCGCTTGTTGGGAGGCAACCCAGTTTTATTTTTATTCCTTGCTTTTTGCTCCTACTTAGTAATAAATAAATTATTTAGCCTCTGTTTTGGTTGTATTTTTTGTGTTTAATTAGTGTTTGTGCCAAGTAGAACCGTTGGGAAGACTTGGGGAAAGTCTTGTTGAACTTGCTGTAAAAAACAGAAACTTTAGCGCTCTCGAGAACTGCTGTAATTTTTATTTTAAGAGTGCTATTTAGTTAATTATTTTTGAAGATGATTAATAGATAAATTACTCACGTCCATCAATTTATTTTAGAATTTTTGGGGTTCCAGATCTTGCGCTAGCTACAGATTACTACAGATTGTTCTGTTTTTGACAGATTCTGTTTTTCGTGTGTTGTTTGCTTATTTTGATGAATCTATGGTTAGTAAAATAGTTTATAATCCATAGAGAAGTTGGAATACAGTAGGTTTAACACCAATATAAATAAATAATGAGTTCATTACAGTACTTTGAAGTGGTCTTTTGTTTTCGTTCGCTAACGGAGCTCACGAGTTTTCTATTTTGAGTTTGTGTTATGAAGTTTTCAAGTTTTGGGTGAATTCTTTTGATGGATCATGGAACAAGGAGTGGCAAGAGCCTAAGATTGGGGATTCCCATGGCACCCCCAAGATAATCCAAGGACACCAAGAAGTCAAAGCTTGGGGATGCCCCGGAAGGCATCCCCTCTTTCGTCCACTTCCATCGGTAATTTACTTGGAGCTATATTTTTATTCATCAACATGATATGTGTTTTGCTTGGAGCGTCTTGTATTATTTGTGTCTTTGTGTCTTAGTATGCCACAATCATCCTTACTGTACACACCTTTTGAGAGGGCCATACATGAATTAAAATTTGATAGAATACTCTATGTGCTTCACCTATATCTTTTGAGTGTTATAATTTTGCTCTATGTGTTTCACTTAGATCTTTTAGAGCACGGTGGTGGATTTGTTTTAAAGAAACTATTGATCTCTCATGCTTCACTTAAATTATTTTGAGAGTCTCTTAATAGCATGATAATTTTCTTAATAACAATATGCTTGGTATTCAAGATTTGTGAAACTTTCTTTCGAGTGTGTTGAATACTAAGAAAAGATTGAAGCATGATAATTATTTTGAGATATGGAGGTGATAATATTAAAGTCATGCTAGTTGAGTAGTTGTGAATTTAAAGAATACTTGTGTTAAAGTTTGTGATTCCCGTAGCATGCATGTATGGTGAACCATTATGTAACGAAGTCGGAGCATGATTTATTTATTGATTGTCTTCCTTATGCGTGCCGGTCGGGGACGAGCGATGGTCTTTTCCTACCAATCTATCCCCCTAGAAGCATGCACGTAATACTTTTCTTTGATAACTTCTAGATTTTTGCAATAAGTATATGAGTTCTTTATGACTAATGTTGAGTCCATGGATTATACGCACTCTCACCCTTCCATCTTTGCTAGCCTCTCTAATACCGCGCACCTTTCGCCGGTATCATACACCTACCATATACCTTCCTCAAAACAGTCACCATACCTACCTATTACGGCATTTCCATAGCCATTTCGAGATATATTGCCATGCAACTTTCCACCGTTCCATTTATCGTGACACACTCCATCATTGTCATATTGCATATCCCGGTACACCGCCGGATGCATTCACATAGAGTCATATTTTGTTCTAAGTATTGAGTTTTAATTGTTGAGTTATAAGAAAAATAAAAGTGTGATGATCATCATTATTAGAGCATTGTCCCAGTGAGGAAAGAATGATGGAGACTATGATTCCCCCATAAGTCGGGATGAGACTCCGGATGAAAAATAAAAAAAATAAAGGAGGCTAAAGAATCCCAAATAAAAAGAGGCCATAAAAAAGGAGAAAAGGTCCAAACAAAAAAATGAGAGAAAAAGAGAGAAGGGACAATGTTACTATCCTTTTACCACACTTGTGCTTCAAAGTAGCACCATGATCTTCATAGTAGAGAGTCTCTCATGTTATCACTTTCATATACTAGTGGGAATTTTTCATTATAGAACTTGGCTTGTATATTCCAATGATGGGCTTCCTCAAATTGCCCTAGGTCTTCATGAGCAAGCAAGTTGGATGCACACCCACTTAGTTTCTTTTTGAGTTTTCATATATTTATAAGCTCTAGTGCATCCGTTGCATGGCAATCCCTACTCACTCACATTGATATCTATTGATGGGCATCTCCATAGCCCGTTGATACGCCTAGTTGATGTGAGACTATCTTCTCCTTTTTGTCTTCTCCACAACCACCATTCTATTCCACCTATAGTGCTATATCCATGGCTCATGCTCATGTATTGCGTGAAGATTGAAAAAGTTTTGAAAAAGTTAGAGTATGAAACAATTGCTTGGCTTGTCATCGGGGTTGTGCATGATTTAAATACTTTGTGTGGTGAAGATGGAGCATAGCCAGACTATATGATTTTGTAGGGATAACTTTATTTGGCCATGTTATTTTGAGAAGACATAATTGCTTTGTTAGTATGCTTGAAGTATTATTATTTTTATGTCAATATAAACTTTTGTCTTGAATCTTTCTAATCTGAATATTCATACCACAATTAAGAAGATTTGCATTGAAATTATGCCAAGTGGCACTCCGCATCAAAAATTCTCTTTTTATCATTTACCTACTCGAGGACGAGCAGGAATTAAGCTTGGGGATGCCTGATACGTCTCCAACATATCTATAATTTTTTATTACTCCATACTATATTATCTACTGTTTTGGACTATATTGGGCTTTATTTTCCACTTTTATATTATTTTTGGCACTAACTTATTAACCGGAGGCCCAGCCCAGAATTGCTGTTTTTTGCCTATTTCAGTGTTTCGAAGAAACGGAATATCAAACGGAGTCCAAACGGAATAAAACTTTCGGAAACGTGATTTTCTCACCGAACGTGATCCAGGAGACTTGGACCCTGCTCCAAGGAACAAAAGAGGCGGTCACAAGGGTGGGGGCGCCTCCTTAGGGCGTGCCCCCTGCCTCATGGGCCCCTTGTTGCTCCTCCGGCGTACTTCTTCCTCCTATATATACACACGTACCCCTAAACGATCAGAACAGGAGCCAAAAACCTAATTCCACCGCCGCAACTTTCTATATCCACGAGATCCCATCTTGGGGCCTGTTCCGGAGCTCCGCCGGAAGATGACCGTCATCGCGGAGGGCTTCTACATCATCATAGCCTCTCCGATGAAGTGTGAGTAGTTTACCTCAGACCTTCGGGTCCATAGTTAGTAGCTAGATGGCTTCTTCTCTCTCTTTGAATCTCAATACAAAGTTCTCCCCCTCTCTTGTGGAGATCTATTTGATGTAATCTTCTTTTTGTGGTGTGTTTGTTGAGACCGATGAATTGTAGGTTTATGATCAAGTCTATCTATGAATAATATTTGAATCTTCTCTGAATTCTTTTATGTATGATTGGTTATCTTTGCAAGTCTCTTCGAATTATCCGTTTGTTTTGGCCAACTAGATTGGTAGTTCTTGCCATGGGAGAAGTGCTTAGCTTTGGGTTCGATCTTGTGGTGTCCTTACCCAGTGACAGAAGGGGCAGCAAGGCACGTATTGCATCGTTGCCATCGAGGATAACAAGATGGGGTTTATTTCATATTGCATGAATTTATCTCTCTACATCATGTCATCTTGCTTAAGGCGTTACTCTGTTTGTAACTTAATACTCTAGATACATGTTGGATAGCGGTCGATGAGTGGAGTAATAGTAGTAGATGCAAAATCGTTTCGATCTACTTGTCATGGACGTGATGCCTATATACATGATCATGCCTAGATATTCTCATAAGTATGCTCAATTCTGTCAATGGCTCAATAGTAATTTGTTCACCCACCGTAGAATACTTATGCTCTTGAGAGAAGCCACTAGTGAAACCTATGGCCCCCGGGTCTATTCTCATCATATCAATCTCCATCACTTTAATCTTGCTTTGCTTTTTTACTTTGCTTTTACTTTTTACTTTGCATCTTTATACCAAAAATACCAAAAATATTATATCTATCAGATCTCACTCTCGTAAGTGACCGTGAACGGATTGACAACCCTTAATCGCGTTGGTTGCGAGTAGCTATCGCTTTGTGCAGGTATGAGGGACTTTAGCGTGGGCTCCTACTGGATTGATACCTTGGTTCTCAAAAACTAAGGGAAATACTTACGCTACTCTGCTGCATCATCCCTTCCTCTTCGGGGAAGACCAAAGCAAGCTCAAGATGTAGCACTGCTCTGGGGGAAACCCTAAGATCTGGTGTTCCAGATCGGACGATGGCGACACTGCGGTGTCGTTTCTCTCTTGGGAGCATCGTTTGTGGAGCAGCGCTGGAAGTCAGAGGCAGGAGGTGGAGCGGCTTCGTCTTGCAAGGAGCTTCGGTGGAGATGTTAAGTCATACCTGGTCGGCAGGTGCTACGCATGACAGATTTTTCAAAAATTTCAAACTGTGTCGGCTGGTGATACTTGGCAGTATGGTGCTGAGGTGTATCAGTGGCGACCGCGACATGCACAGCTGTTTGTGCGCAGGGAGGAGGTGCCGTTGGGCGCCGTGGTGGCGTCGACAATAGCTAGACTGAGCAAGGTTGATGCATCAGTACAGTTCTGAAGATGGAGCGGTGGCAATTGGCGACGGCGGCCTCTGAGAGCACGCCGGACCGGCGAAACCCATGCCCGACAGGCGTCCTGGATGGGTCCTCAGGTCTTAGATGTTAGGTTTAGCTGCGATGTCTGTTTGGTATTCGGCCCAGGCTATCTGCGCCCCTTCATCAACTGGATAGGTGTAGCGATATTTTGTTGCTTAGACGACGACTTTAGTCTTACTGTGGTATTACTTTATAAGGTCTCGTGAGAATAATTAATAAAGTGGCCGTATGCCCAAATACAGAGGTCGGGGGTCATCCTCCTTTCCTAAAAAAACGCTCACGATTGAGACATTTACTATGAAAACCCGTCGCAGTTTGTTTATAGCGTTATTAGTATTTTCCCTTTTGATTTGAAAGAAAATTAGAGGAATGGCAAGTTTTGTTTCTTCTATTTGTTGGAAAAGTAGACCAATGACGATTTTTCCTAGGTGGTATTATCCACCCCTTTGATCCATGAGAGTAGATGGAAGGACAACTAGAGAAGGCTTTCCCCTTCGATCTCGACTTCAAGGGAAAAGTAAACAATCCATCCAGACCACATTCTAGTACTTCTATGTACAAGGAACGAGGCAAACCGACGTGAACATTATTAGCGTTGGATTAAACATCCAATCTTGCAGAGTTCATGTACTTTTCAATCTCTTGTTTTACACGTGCGTTAATATTCTATTCTTTTTTCGGTTCCTCCATTTCTCGATCATGTGAATTAAAGTAACTCTAAATATAAATAACATACAAACTCAAGGATGCAGACATATTTGTATGCGAGGCATAAGAGATATCTTAAGGACAGCT
This sequence comes from Triticum urartu, assembly GCF_056163025.1. NCBI lineage: Eukaryota > Viridiplantae > Streptophyta > Magnoliopsida > Poales > Poaceae > Triticum > Triticum urartu. The sequence goes on along the minus strand of NC_141875.1, from coordinate 103,868,873 downwards.
AAACCCTAATTTACTAGGCTAGGGTTCAAGGCGGATACAAAGGATATCATGTAGAATCTGACTTCAGAATCCAATAAAGGACAATTGCCCTTGCCTCAGTGCTAATGACGAGCGTATCTCAGGAGCGACAGAAATATTGGAGGTCAAGACTAATCATGTCTATAAATTAAGGTCTCGGTAACATCAACACATGAAACCTGAGGCACAATGCGTCTTTACCAAGAGTCCGAGAGACAGCCTTTGCACCTCAAGAAGTAATTTCTTAATCAAACTAGAGTAGATCCAATCTAGACTAGCATCACCTTTGCATTGTAATCTTTACAATAGTACATAAACTCAAACAGGACATAAGGCGATTACCCATCTTGTAGACCTGAACCTGGGTAAATTGTGTCTTGCTTGCACCATTTTCGTCACCAAATTAATCATCGTGGTCCTTTCGTTGTCCAACCCAACATCAAAATCTTACATGTACCTTCCTATACAAGACCAGCGACTCATATAATGTCGACGTGTGCAAATGCCCTTAGTTGCATCACTATTTGTGGTTGACGCATGTTGTAGATTAAACGCACACAAAGCAGGAAGATGCATGTCAATCATTGTTAATTAAAATTATCGAAAAAGATTTCCAAGTGCATACCTTTCTGGCATTGTCATGACAATGTTGAAAGATACTCCTAATCGGAGCAAATCAGATCTTTTTAGAAGAATATTTTGTAGGATTCCAACTAGGGCTGATTTGATTCGAAGGGATTTTGTAGGATAGATCCTTATGAATTTTCCCTACAATGGTTGTTTGATTCACAAGATTATAATCCTTAGGATTTATTTCGCATGATAGAATTATTTGTTTCTTCTATGCTATCGATCACTCTTCCATCCAGATTTCTTTGAAACCTATAGAATCCGTAAGGACATGAAACACTAATTCTAAGATTTTCCTTTTCTTGTACTTAAAGAATCACGTGAATCGAAGAAGCCGTTTAATTTTAGAATATCAACTTTTAATTTTATTCTCTATGCCCCTATAGTTGATGAATCTATGATAGCTACCTCTCATGCCGAGGGGCAGTTTTTATTCTCTAATTCACTTTGCACTCAACTCTAAAGAAAGATCTCTAGCAGATACCAACCTCTTTCCAAAGATCCATTCTATTTATCCCTGCCTATATGAACCTGACACTAGATAAACTATAAACAAAACATATGATATTGAGTCTATATGCGCGCGGTTGAGTGAAACCAAAGGTCTTCCTTTATTTGTTCCCTGTTTCCAGTTTCTGCAGAAACAACATTTCCACGCCATTCAGTTATGCGCATTTTCTACTTGCACGAAGAATCGTGTGATTCGAATGGGGCCGTGGAAAAGACTAGATCATTATCTATTAATTTTGTAGTATTATAGAACAAGTGAATGTCTGAATGTGGGTCTTCACATGTAAAAGGGGAAGAGAGAATATGCATCTTTAGGAATACAAGAACATGTTGAGATGCACCGCCATCGGTTTTCAGTTGCCACCGCACCAGGATTCCTGGAACCTAATACCCAGAATCAAGAACAATCCTGCGTGATCAATCTTTCCTTTTCTAGCTTTCTTGTGGGGGTGATGGATCCTCACTTGACTAGTACTCCTACTACTCCTACTTTCCGTTCAACTAGTTTAATACAGCTGAGCAAGTGAAACTCCCTTTGTCCTAAACTCAATATCGCTGATTTTAGTATTCCCTCCGTCATAAAATAAATGTCTTAAAAATTGTACTAAATCAAAGATACATATTTTAAAACAAAGGGAGCATAAAATCAAAACAACTTAGTACTAAATCGGCTACACTTATATTGAGACAGGAGAGGAGAGTACTACTCCCTCCGTTCCAAATTACTCGTCGCAGAAATAGATGTATCTAGACTAAAATACATCTAGATACATCCATACCTGCGACAAGTAATTTGGAACGGAGGGAGTAGGTAACAATAATGACATGCAACAGCACATTTATCCGAGCGACCGCAAGAAGAGAACACATTATTAGGCTAGTCATAATGGGAGTAACTTAGCTAGTAACATAGCGCACTCCAAGAAATTTTTGCTTATGTGGCAAGTATTTAATGTGAGGTAGTAACATAATATGTTACTGTAACATAGCGCTTCCCAAGATAAGATGAGTCTACAAGCTAATAAATGAAGCTATCTATGACACTACTATTATGTTACTTTGCATTATGAAGGTAGTAACTTAGACTAGTGTCATGCATATGACACTAATTTAAGAGGGTGCTTGAATACGTTTTAGTCCCATGACTAAAAATAATAGGACTAAAACTTGCTAGCCTCACTCATGTTTAGATACAAATACTAAAGAGAGACTAAAATCAAGTTAATGAGCATTTATTATCCTCCAAACTCTCCAATCCAGAACTCGCATGTGTTAAAGAAAAGGAGTTAAATGAGGAGAAAGAGAACTATTCCACATTTTATTAGGGGTACCCTGACTAAAAAAATTTAGTTTCAAGACTAGTTTTAGCCTCTCTGCAGTCAGGGTGTTTGGAACTGTAGCCTCTTAAAGAGACTATTTTTAATCAGACTAAAATAAGACTTTTAGATCCAAGCACTTTCTAAATTACTCCCCATTATGACCAACCTTATTCATTTTATTCGGACATATTATGCTCTCAGTCGTCCTCGTTGCCGATACCTTGGAAACCAAGTAGGTGACGAAGAGTCAATGCCGTGGGCCGTGGCACGACAAGTCGTCAATCATGGCTGCTTGCCAATTATATTGAGGTGATTGTTAGCCAGTGCCACGTTGTCTTCAGCTCCTTTCGCCGCAGGCGCGCAGGAAGGATCTGAATAGCTTTTGTGCAGCACATGCTCCCTGTGGCTTGTTTGTCTAAATTTGGGCTTGTTTGTTTGTGGGAAATGTTATTAACCCGATGAAAAATTTAGAGGGATGGTAATCACATGCACCTTTCTCCACAGAAGCGCTGTGCTGAGTGCTCATCATAGCAGTAAACGTGAAGCAGCACTTAACTTCTAGCATCATCAGCTGTCATTAAAAAAAACATCAGCTGTTTGTTTAGCGGACCGATACTGGACCGCCTTGGATGGCTTTCACGGTCTGAACAGCACAGTTCGAATGGTTGCAAGAGATTTTAGGATCGACGTTGGAGATGCCCTAATGTAGATGCTCTTAGTGGTCGGTGCACTTCACCATAACGCATGTACGCAGCAGGAATATATCTCTGTCGTTCATCTTTAACTAGATTAACCCAAAAGGTCTTGAAGTGCATACTACCTTTTAGGTACTGTCATGGCAACAGTGTTAAAAATACTCCTAGTCCTAGTTGGAGTAATCAGAACTCTTTAGAAGAATTTTATAGAATTTCAATTGTTAAAAAGAAAGGGTGAAGAAGGTTACATTCAGGAATTTTTTCTTCTTCTGATTCATTTTGCACTTATTTAATTCTAAAGGAAGATCTCCGCTGGATACCAATCTCTCGAGTTCTTTTCTCGTGCCAATGTATGCACCTAACACCAATTAATTTTTTGCGAGCCTTTATCATGATGAAATTGTCCCAATTCAGGCAGGGACAAGTCCATGCCTTATTTTCTTAGACCTATTTATTATCATTCTGTTTGCACGATGAATAGGCCCCTAGAAAATATATCAGGTACTAATAATAGAACAAAAAAATGCCGTGCTCTAGAAAGAACATGTTCAGTTGCACCGCCATCAGTCAATACTTTACCAGGATTCCACGAACCAAGTACTGCGAATCAAGAACAACCCTGCCCGACCAATCTTAGGCCATGTCTGATTCGGAGAATCCTAAAAATGCGGGAATAAGAAAATATAGGATTGAAATGTCAGGGTCATCTCAATCCTACAAGATTTTAAGTTGTTTGATTGCATCACAAAAAAAACAAAGATGTTTTTCAAAGAGATTTGAGCGGATGCTAGAAATCCTACACAAAGTAGTACGAAGAACTCTTAGGAAAAAATTCCTATAGAATTTAATACTATGAATCAAACAACCAACACCTGAACAAATCCTAAGGATTCTAATCCTGCAAAATCCCTATGCAAAATTTTTGAATCAAAGTAGCCCTTAGAGCATCTCCAGCCGCACCCCAACAGGCCCCCCAGGCCACTTTTTGGGCGCCGGCGCCAAAAAAACACCTCAGTCGCGTCCCAGGACGCCGAAAAACGCCGGTTCGACCCTTTTTTCCGCCCGGCAGTCACAGGCCGAACCCGGCGCACTGGGGGGCAGTTGGGGGCTCCGGCGCAAGGGAAAAGCGCGGCTGGCCCACGCCGTCAGGGGAAAACTCAAGGTTTTCTTCCCCGACTCGCCTCCCACCCTCCGCGCCCTCGGCCACTAGTAGCTATATCCCGGCGCCGCCCGCCGCCTTTCACCACTAGATAGTCATTCCACGCCGGAAAAATAGCAGAGCTTCACCGTGGCATCCCCTCCAGCAGCAGTTGGGCGTTTCCGGCCGCGGAGGGGCAGTTTAGCGGTGGGTACACGCCCACCGGGCGCAAGGTGTTCGGCGATTTGCCTGGCTCGGCGATGGACTCGGATGACGAGGAAGCGCTCGCCGCGTTGCTGGAGGAGGAAGCCGAGGCCGACGTCCAGGAAGAAGAGCATCTCATGGTGCTCGCCGCCCTTGCCCAGCTGCTGGCGAGCAATGAAAAGCCGCGGCGAGGTGGCTCGGAGCCGGGGCGGGTGAAAGCAAAGAACCGGCATCGTCTCGAAGGCTACTGCATGCTCTACTCCGACTACTTCGCCGATGCTCCACTTCACGGCGAGAAAACATTTTGGCGCCGTTATCGGATGAGCCCAAAGCTCTTCCTCAGGATTGTGAATTCCATCCGGAAGTTCGACAACTACTTCAATTGCAAGATGGATTGTACCGGCGCCCTTGGATTCACCTCCATCCAGAAGTGCACGACAGCGATGAGGATGCTTGCATACAGAGCTCCCGGTGATTCACTCGACGACTATGGGCGCATGGCCGAGTCCACCAGCATAGAGTGTTTCTACAAGTTCTCTCGGGCAATGGTGGCCATGTTTGGACCGCAATACTTGAGAACACCCAATGCGGAAGACACCGCTCGGATCCTAGCACAGAATGCAGCAAAAGGATTTCCTGGGATGCTTGGAAGCATCGACTGCATGCATTGGAAATGGGAGAATTGCCCATTTGCTTGGCAGGGGATGTACAAAGGCGCCAAAGGCGGTTGCAGTGTGGTACTTGAGGCGGTGGCCACACATGACCTCTGGATTTGCCACTCCTTCTTTGGTATGCCAGAAACTCACAATGACATCAACATGCTGTAGTGCTCTCCTGTCTTTGCCAAGCTTGTTGAAGGTCATTCTCCTCCGGTGAACTTCGAGATCAATGGGCGGCACTACAACAAGGGGTACTATCTAGCTGATGGCATCTATCCGAGATGGTCGACATTTGTGAAGACGATCTCAAACCCTGTGCCAGGAGGGGGTTTGCGAAGGTTCAGGAGGCTTGCAGGAAGGATGTCGAGCGGGCATTTGGTGTGCTCCAATCTCGATTTGCTGTTGTCCGGTACCCCGCTCAGACCTGGTCGAAAGATCAAATGTGGGAGATTATGACTTGCTGTGTCATCTTGCACAACATGATCATCGAGAGCGAGCAAGAAGACCCAGTGTTTGACACTGAAACATACTACAGGCAGGGTCCTCTAGCCGAAGTTGATCACCAGCTACCGGCAACCTGGACTGCCTATCTCAGTATGCGTCAGGAGATCCGAGACCCACAGGTGCATCATCAACTGCAGCAAGATTTGATAGAGCATCTATGGAGGCTCAAGGGCGACGCCGGGCGCGACGTGTGATGAAATATGAGTTTTTATTTGTTGAATTATATAATTTGTATTGAACTATTTGTTGTTGTACTATTTTGTTGAAGTATTTGATATTTCTGTGATGAAATATGTGACAAAAAAATTTATGTGCATAATTGAACGCCGAACAACGGTGAACCACGCCGAATATGGGCCTACTGTCGCCCATATGGGCCCTTTATTCGCCGAAATGGGGCTGAAAAGTGGGCCAATATCGGCGCCTGGGGGCGAGCTGGGGCGACGACTGAGCGTGAAACCGGCCCCAGCGCCAATTGTATCGTCGGCTCGCCCCCAGGGGGCGATTTTTATGCGTCTTGGGGAGGCGAACGGCTGGAGATGCTCTTAGGCCTCCTTTGGTTCATAGGACTTTTGTAGGAATTATAAATGGTATAAACTTTGTATGAAAAATTTCTTTGGAGCCTTTTAGTTTTAGGAATGGATTCATATTCCTTTTTTTAGAGAAAAGGTATAAAGCCCAATTTTAAATTAATGAAGCCATCAACCGACAAGGGATATAGTGGTGTTGATTACATGGATACAAACTTGGAATGTGTAAGAAATGCAGACAACAAGAACTAAGATGCTAACTAGAGAGGCCCAAACACAGCAGCCACTGAAGAAAACAACAGACTCAAGTCTAAGGTGAACTCCACGTCGAAGAGGATCATCGCGAGCAGATGCCGTAGAGGCGCACAAGTGTAAGTGCATCTAGTGCCACCCCTAGTTGGTTTTGGAGTATTGACGACAAACCTAGTTGAGGGACTAATGTGTTTGTGAGAATTGCAGGATAACACAGGTAGAAGTCCCTCATTGATTCGGTTTTCCTACGAGAGATGACCCCTAAAAATGTATGAAGACATTAAAGTCAAAGGTGGTATGTGAAGACATTCACATGAAAGACTATGACAAGAGAAGACACCGCATGAAGACTATGGAGCGCGAAGACTTAGATTTTTCGTAGTTCTTTTTCTTCTTTGTTGAGTCATAGGAACCACCGTACTGTTAAGTGGGGTCCAAGAGAACCAGTCAGAATGACTGAAGTGATGCTTAACTAAAATCCTATGTCTTCGAGTGAAGACTATGAGAGCGAATCTTGTTCAGAATTGGACAAGTCAGCTTTGCTTGTAGCCCAAGTAAAGTTGCCGTGTGTGTTTGAAATCTGATCGTTGGAACACGTGTCAGTTCCTTAGTGACCTAGGGTCATTTCAGGCAAATCAGGTCGGGTTGCCTAGTGGCTATAAATAGCCCACCCCCTACAACCATAAACGGTTGGCTGCTCAGAGTTAAAGTACGGCTTTTGTCGTTTGAGAGCAACCCACCTCGAAGCCTTTGAGAGAGAATTCCTTGAGAGGATAAAGCCCTAACCACCCAGAGCCAAAGAGTGTTAGGCATCACTTAAGTCTTCTTGTCTGTGTGATCTGAAGACTTATTACACTTGAGGACTGTGAATCCTCCAGTCGGTTAGGCGTCGCGTTCTGAGCATCCAAGAGTCATTGTGGATCGCCGGTGAACGAAGTCTATGAAGGTTTGGAAGTCTACCTTGAAGACTTACCGGAGTGATTGGGCGAGGTCTGTGTGACCTTAGCTCAAGGGGAATACGGTAAGGACTAAGTGTCCTGAGCTGCGTGCTCAGGACTAAGTGTCCAGGACTGAGTGTCCTCAGATTTAAATACCTATCCGCCCTAACCAGATGTACAACTGTCACCGCAGTTGGAACTGGTCTACCAAACATTTGTCTTCATCACGCACACTGGTTCTATTCTTCTCATTTCTTTATTTACAGTTGGCTCTTGTGAAGTCAGTGCTTATTTGCTTTGTCTATTTGTCTTCATTGTGTACCTGATCCTTACTGCCTAGCTGCTATTAGTCATTGTGGTTTCACTTCATTGAATGCTTGACTATGGTCAGCCTAGTGTAGTCTACCTTCCGCTGCATGGTAATAGGTTCATTTCTATCATTTTTCTTCGAAACTTCCATGTTTTGAAGACTTTCATAAAAATCGCCTATTCAACCCCCCCTCTAATCGATATAACACACTTTCAATTGGTATCAGAGCGAGGTACTCCCTTGTTCTGTGTGATTTTGGTTTAACCGCCTGGAGTTTTAGTTATGTCGACCACAGGTATGAAGACTGTGTCATGCCCCATCTTTGACGGTCACGAGTATCCCAAGTGGAAGGCCATGATGAAGAAGCGCCTCATGGCAACAAACAGAGAGTTGTGGACCGTCACTGAAATTGGTCTGACCGATCTGTGCAAGATGGCGGAAGCTGATGACATTCGCAAGTACACTCTTCTCAATCTCACGGCGAAGGACGTCATCTGCTCCTGTCTATCTCAAAATCAGTTTAGGAATATCATGCATCTCGATCATGCGAAGCTCATCTGGGACCGTCTCTCTGAGGTCTATGAGGGTCATCAAACTCGTCATGATCCTCGGTTCGAGGACTTTAAGGAGTCTCTCAAAGCATGACATTCGAAACAGAATCATCATCTTCTGCATCATGCCTTATGGAAAATGATGCTAAGGTAATTGAATGCTATCTATCTAAATCCAGTGATGATGAATCTGGTGATGAATTTGGACCCATCTATGCAAAACTTGCTTCCCTTGTCACTAAACAATAGAAAGCTATGAAACATATTCAAAAACTGTTAGACAAAAGCGATGACCTGTTGGACGCTGAAATGACTCGATCTCAGTCCTTAATTGAAGACATAAAAAATCTTCATATTAAGTATGAGGAACTTGAAAGTCGTCATGAAACGCTCTCAACAACTCATGAAGAACTCGAGAAATTGAGAGCGGCTCATGAAGATCTTCAAAAGGAAAATGAGTCACTTCGCGCCGAATAGATCAGTTCAGCTCAGGAAGGATTTGAACCACCATGTCTTAAATGCCTTGAGCGTGATAACTCTACTTCTGTTGCTAATTGTTCTACTGCTGCCAATGTTGCACTCTCTTCAACTGTTGATGTGGTAACTAACCCCTCTGCTGAGGATACCACTGCTATTGCTGATGAGAATGCTAGGTTGAAGACATTGCTTGAAACAGGGATGTACAAAAGTCTCAAAGGGCATCAGACACTATGTGATGTCCTCAAAAGGCAGATCCTGAACCGAAACCCTAGGAAAGAGGGTGTCGGGTTTGAAAGGAAAATGAATGCTGATGGCTCTTACTGGAAACCTGAGCAGTACCCCAAAACCACATGGGTTGCTGCAAAGAATTCAGCAGATCCATCCACCCTATCTGGCTTCACTTGTGCTAACCCCATTGTTATTGATGAATCCTTTGATGCAAACTATAAACTGTTTAAGAATCAGAATGGTGAAGTGTTTGACAGGTATATGGTACTAACTGCAGGAATGGACCGCCTATGAAGAAGATCTGGGTGCCGAAAAGGTGTTTGGAGAATCTTCCTGTGAATGTCATCATGACACCACAGGTGAAGAAGACAAACCCCAGACCACAGGCTTCATACGGTCCAAGGGCTTCATACAGACAGAAGACTCACCTGAGTCACACTAACGCAAATGTTTTGCAGGGAAGCCATACTCAGGCCTATGAATATGAGCGTGTTTCATCAAACCGCCATGTTCATAAGACCAAGAACTATTCTGCTTATTCTTATGAATACTATTGTCCACCTGCAAGACTTTTTGCTAGGGCTCCAAAGCCAAAGTTCTCAGATGCTGCACTTAGACTCATTGCTTCGAAGCCACCCCTGAAGATGTGGGTGGCTAAGAAAGCTTAACTCTCTTTTGCAGGGAAAGGTCTCTAGCCGAAAACCAAAATCATCTGACACTATTGCTAGGGACCTTAAACATCTTGTAGGGCGCAAGATCAAATGCCCAAATGATCTTACTATGTACTTTGTTTCTGAATCGCTTGCAACTTGCCCTATCAGTCCTAATATCGATCTAAGCTTTAATAATTCACTGGTTCGTCAAATGTTTTTGCTTCACAATTCTCTTCGTGAAGCCTATCCCCCTATCTACACTGTAGGGTACGACACCAGCTGCTTCAGAATGGATTATTGATAGTGGGTGTACAAATCACATGACTGGCAAGCGAAGCCTTCTCATGGACTCAACTTTACGTCCATCTGACAAAAGTCACATCACATTTGCTGACACTGGTAAAAGCAAGGTATTGGGTCTAGGTAGAGTTGCAATCTCAAAGGATCAACACATGGATAAAGTCATGCTTGTTGAATCCCTTGGTTTCAACTTAATGTCTGTCTCAATGCTTTGCGATTTAAACATGATTGTGATGTTTGGAAAATATAGTTGCCTTGTACTAATGGAATCTGACAAGTCTCTAGTGTTTGAAGGGTATCGAAAAGATGATTTGTATGTTGTAGATTTCTCAGCAGAACCACAACTTGCAGTATGTCTTCTAGCAAAAACTTCTGAATGCTGGCTCTGGCATCGAAGGTTAGGGCATGCTGGCATGAGGAACCTCCACACCCTTGCAAGGAAGAAGCACGTCATAGGCATCGAGGGCGTCAAGTTCAAGAAGGATCACTTATGCGGTGCCTGTGAAGCAGGAAAGATGACGAGGGCCAAGCATCCCTCGAAGACAATCATGACAACAACTCAACCCTTCGAACTGCTACACATGGATCTCTTTGGTCCCACTCATTACTCAACTCTTACTACTACTGCTTGTCTCTATGGCTTTATCAATGTTGATGATTATTCAAGATATACTTGGGTGCATATAATTCTTTACAAGACTGAAGTGCAGGATGTCTTTAGACGCTTCGCCAATCGAGCAATGAACAACTATGGTGTCAAGATAAAGCACATCAGAAGTGACAATGGCACCGAATTCAAGAACACTGGCCTAGATACATATCTTGATACTTTGAGCATCACACATGAATTCTCAGCTCCGTACACGCCACAGCAGAATGGCGTCGTCGAACGCAAGAACAGAACACTTATTGAGATGGCTCGGATGATGCTTGATGAATACAAGACTCCAAGAAAATTCTGGCCTGAAGCCATTGACACTGCATGCCATATCATCAACCGTGTTTCTCTTCACAAGCTTCTGAACAAGACATCCTATGAGCTCCTTACTGGCAAGAAGCCAAATTTCAGTTACTTCAGAGTATTCGGCGCCAGGTGCTGGATCAAGGATCCACATCACACTTCAAAATTTGCACCAAAAGCACATGAGGGTTTTATGCTTGGATATGGAAAGGATTCGCACTCCTACAGAGTCTTCAATCTCTTTCATTATAAAGTGGTTGAAACAGTGGATGTGCGGTTCGATGAGACTAACGGCTCACAAAGAGAGCACCTGCCAAATGTGCTAGATGAAGTTTCATCCAGTGAATCAATCAAACTTATGGGAACTGGAGAAATCATGCATTCTGAAGCTCAACCTGAAGAGGAACTTATCATCTCCGCACCTGATCAACCTGAAGACAATGCTCAGCCTGAAGACAATCCCTCTAACAATGACAATGATCAGCAAGAGCAAAATCTTCGTCCTGTACATCCTCGTGTTGTAAATGAAGTGCAGATTGAGAGAATAATTGATAGCATCAAAGCACCAGGTCCACTCACTCGTTCAAGGGCAACACAGCTAGCAAATTTCTGTGGGCACTTCGCATTCGTCTCAATAAAAGAATCCAAGAAAGTTGAAGAAGTCTTCATGGAACCTGAATGGATTCAAGCTATGCAAGAAGAGCTTCAACAATTTGAGCTGAATAATGTATGGGAATTGGTTAAGCGCCCTGATCCTCGGAAGCACAATATAATAGGCACCAAATGGATATATCGCAACAAGCAAGATGAGCATGGTCAAGTTGTCAGAAACAAAGCTCGTCTCGTTGCTCAAGGATACACTCAAGTTGAAGGGATTGACTTCGATGAAACATTTGCTCATGTGCCTAGACTTGAAGCCATACGCATACTGCTGATCTATGCAAATCATCATAACATACTTCTATATCAAATGGGTGTGAAGAGCGCTTTTCTCAATGGCAAGATTGAAGAAGAAGTGTATGTTGCACAACCGCCTGGCTTTGAATATCCAAAACATCCTCGCATGGTGTACAAGCTCAACAAGGCATTGTATGGCCTCAAACAAGCCCCTCGGGCTTGGTATGACACACTTAAAGACTTCCTGAAGAGCAACGGCTTCAAATCTGGTTCCCTCGACCCCACTCTCTTCACGAAGACATATGATGGTGAACTGTTTGTGTGCCAAATATATGTGGATGACATTATCTTCGACTGCACCAATCAGAAATACAGTGAAGAGTTTGGATATATGATGCAAGAGCAATATCAGATGTCCATGATGGGTGAGCTGAAGTTCTTCCTTGGTCTTCAAATACGTCAGCAACGCAACGACATCTTTATATCTCAACAGAAGTATCTCAAAGATTGCCTGAAGAAGTTTGGTATGCAAGACTGCAAAGGCTTCACGATGCCAATGCCAGCCAAACATCATCTGGGTCCCGACGACAATGGTAAAGAGTTCGATCAAAAGGTATACCACTCCATGATTGGTTCTTTACTTTATCTATGTGCATCTAGGCCAGATATTATGCTTAGTGTTTGCATGTGTGCTCGATTCCAAGCGGCACCAAAGGAATTGCATCACTTAGCTGTGAAGCGAATTCTTCGATATTTGGCTTACACCCCAACTCTAGGATTATGGTATCCAAAGGGCTCAGAGTTTGATCTGGTTGGATTCTCAGATGTTGATTATGCTGGTGACAAGGTGGATCACAAGTCTACATCAGGCACATGTCATTTTCTGGGACGATCACTTGTATGTTGGTCTTCAAAGAAGCAGAACTGTGTATCTCTCTCCACTGCTGAATCTGAATACATTGCTGCTGGATCTTGCTGCGCTCAGCTTCTGTAGATGAAGCAGACACTCAAAGACTATGGCATCCATATGAAGCAAGTGCCACTCTACTGCGACAACGAAAGCGCCATCAAGATTGCCAACAACCCAGTTCAGCACTCGAAGACAAAGCACACTGAAATTCGTCATCACTTCCTCAGAGATCAAGTTGTGAAGGAAGATATTGATATCATACACGTCAGCACTGAAGAGCAATTGGCAGATATCTTCACCAAGCCCTTGGATGAGAAGAGATTTTGCAAGTTACGGTGTGAGCTAAATATATTGGAATCCTCAAATGTCCTGTGATCAGGCACACATCCTGACACTTATGCATATTGATGACTTAGGTGTGCAACACACGAAGTAAAGTATATCTTCAATCAATGAAGACATACATTCTAAGTGTGAATACATTAATGTGGAATTTGACTTCGGAGCGCCACGATAATTGTGCACCGTGTCTGGGTCTAATACTTCCTATACGGTGGGTAACGACACCACCAAATTCTTCTGTTTGAAGTATTTTACCCATGGCGTTGCATTTGCTATGTCTTCACATTTGGTTTGGCTTCAATCTCAACCTGTCTTCATGATTATCTTCACTATGTTGATTATATATACTAGTGTTCTATCGTCTACAGCATTCACTTATAGCTATGTCTTCTTGTTGAATCTTTTAAACTAAGTGAATGTGATCGGACCCTAACCTTTCTATGCTTTCTATCTCAAACTCTATCTCTCCAAATCATATGCATTCTCTTGAAACTGTCGAATGTCTTCTCTGCGTCCTTGTCAGTAGAAGATACAGAGACAAACATTAAGTCCGCTTTCAATGCTAATTCCTTCACCTGAAACCCGAAGAAGTGGGAACGACCACCCGACAATCCAGGCGTGCGTGGGAACGTGGAACAACCTCCGATATGTTGCATCATGGCCACGTGTTCTTCAGATGTGAATCGCCAGGGGCACCTGTGTAATAACGTTGTGCCGTCCCTGTCCCTATAAATACACGCCTCACCACAGTCATTATTCTTTCTTCCACTCTCGCACGAACCCTAGCGCCACCGCTAGCCCTCGACGACGCCGGCGACGAAGCGCTTAGCTGCCGTGACCTCTCCGACGCCGTCTTCACGCCGGCCGCGGACATCGTCTTCTCTGCCGCCGCCATAGGTGACCTCCGTCGTCAAGTTAAGGCACGGACGATCGAACTGCTCGGCCTCCTCTTCCACTCCGTCTAGCAGTTCTTTGTGTGGTAAATAAAACTTCCTTTTTACGGCCCCTTTGATCCGATAGATTCGTCACTTTCTACCACAAGCAGTTTCTGTTCACACAAGTTGGATCTATTTCATACTGCATCTCATAATATGCCTAGTATGTTCACTTATGCTTCACAAAGTAGTTAGATTCCTCACTTGTACTGATCCGTGGATTCGTACAAATCTGGAACCAACTCCTTATCTATGAGTGAATGTCTTCGCACGATGAGGTCAATGTCTTCTAAACTGATTTATCTTCAAAATCTTCTGAGAATGCATATGACCTCTTCCCCTTCCCTCGCACCTTAATGCTGTCACAGGTACATGTCTGTGGGAGAATCCCTTGGTTCTCATAGTCTGTATTCATTTGCAGAATTCTTACAGCATCATATAAATTCTCCCGAAGCCAGTTCCCGTTTGTCCAGCAAGCGAAAGCCTTTGAAGCCTTTGAACGTATTGAAGCCATTCAGTTTAAAGTTCATGGCTGCAGAGAAATCAGCAAGGAAGGGTGGCAGAAAGCGTCGAGGTGAAACATCAAGAGATCTGCCCGATGACCTCTCAAAGCTGTACAAGACAGATCCAGAAGAGGATTACAATCAGCGCAAGACACGAATCCAATGGATTCGACGATATTGGGCAGAATAGTGGTATAAGTACAGGTTTGTGACCAAGGAATATGCTGAGAAGAATGCCATCAAGCGACCATGGGGAGACATCCTATATAGAAATCTTTAACCCAGGTCTAGAAATGAAGCCATTGAACAAGGCTTCTATCCCTGCATGGTCCGTGGACCACAACCTGCGGATGCTGACCCATCATCATTGCTATGGTGTCGCGACGACAATCTGTTCAAGCGCAACTTCCAGTTTGCCCAGAATTCGGCGAAGCAGAACAAGAAGTCTTTGGGACCAGACTTCAACCCTGGCCCTTCTGCTCCCCGTGCCGATGGCACCCGGGAAGCTGAACCCAATCTTGTTGGGCCCTTCTACAACCTGGAAGGTCTCATCACTCATATCGTGGTTCAAGGGACAGCCGTGGATGAGCATGCAGATGACGCTAAATCTGATGAAGCGCCTGCACCGCCGAAGCCAAAGAAACTGAAGCAGCCTAAAGCTTCAAAGCCTGTCTCAGCACCAAAAATATCACGGGCGAAGCCACTGGCTACTACACCTCCTGAAGACAGTGTGCAGTCTGAAGATTTGTCACGCATCTCCAAGCCCTCGAAAGTCAAGATGCCTCTGCAACACACCAGCCAAGAACTGACTGCTGCTGCTATTCTGCGCAACGATACCATCGATCTGTCCAGCGATGAAGATCTTGCAGATGACGCTCTTGAGCAACTGATCAAGAGCAAAGAAGAAGCAGAAATCTTCAATAATTTGCCTCTCTTTAACGTGGCAATCATCCATAACTTCATTGATAAGTGGTTTGACACGCCCAACCTCACCTTTGAAGATCTGCAACTTCCGGTTGGCCTCAGTGTTGCCTTCCATGGCGCCATTGCTTCAGAGCTAGCTATAGCCCAGCACATCGTTGAACTGAAGCAAAAGATCGACTTTGAGAAAGCTCAGTTTAAGAAGCATGTGGCCAAGCTCAGCGTGCAAGAGGTCAGGAACTTCAAGATCATGTTGCACGAGCTCAAAGAAGCCTTTCTCAAGAAGCGTGAAGAAGCTCAAGGTTCTCGTGAGCGCATGAAGAGCCTGGCTGACAAGTGTGTGCAAGCCTACAATGAGGCTGAGAAGCGCAAGGCCCTTGGTCGTCCTAGCATCGACCCCAAGATGGCTGCAAAGAAGAAGAATAAGCCCGTTGTGGCCGAACCCGACGCACCAAGGCAGGAAGCACATCCTATTGTCTTCCCAGCCAGCATGACTGGCTCGAAGCCAAAGGCCAGGTCAACCGCTTCAGAACTGAAGAAGACGAGGACTGCTGAGGCTGAAGCCAGAAAGAGGAAACATCCTGAAGCCTCTGCTGCTTCTCCCTCCAAGAAGAAGCGCAATACCAAGAAGGATCGGG
The DNA here is from genome assembly GCF_056163025.1 of Triticum urartu. Taxonomy (NCBI): domain Eukaryota; kingdom Viridiplantae; phylum Streptophyta; class Magnoliopsida; order Poales; family Poaceae; genus Triticum; species Triticum urartu. Next base: position 103,852,847 of record NC_141875.1, on the reverse strand, counting down.
CTGCTCCCACAGAGCCCTTAGTTGTTGAACCTATCTACATGGTTCGCCCTGCCGCTGAACATCAAGAGCGCCAACTGACTGTCCATGAGCCTGCTTCCACGAAGGCTCATGAAGCTGAAGACATTCCAGCAGCTGATCCCACTGCTGCTGAAGACATTGGTCACCATGACAATGTTGACGATGATGTAGTTCTTTCTCTGATCGAGCACCAACAGGTATCATCGTCTATGCTTACGCACAGCGAACTCATCAGCATTGGTCGTCCTCTGACGCCAATTGCTCAGGATGCATCATGGGCTAATCACCCACAACAACAAGACACACCACCCCGGCAAGAAGAAGAAGACGACTTTGAGGACCAGCCCACTCCATCTCCAAAGGCGTCGCCAGCGTTCCGCAGGCTTCGCAAAGGATCAAGGTCTCAAGTCCCTCTTTCCAGCATTCCAGAAGGAGAAGTGCCTCACCAATCTGTTGCACGTCAAGTGTTTCCAGATGCCACTCCTACTGTGACTGAATCCGAAGCCAAACTGGCTGAAGATGTTCCGGCTGCATCAGCCGATGAAGAAGAAACCCTGAAAGTGCGCTATATCGACTAGAGGGGGGGTGAATAGGCGATTTTTATGAAAGTCTTCAAAACGTGGAAGTTATGAAGACAAACGATAGAAATAAACCTATTACCCTGCAGCGGAAGGTAGACTACACTAGGCAAGCCATAGTCAAGTATTCAATAGAGTGAAAGCACAATGACTAATAGCAGCAATGTAGTAAGGATCAGGTAGGAAGATATTATGAAGCCAAACAGAACACGCAGTCACTCAGTGAAGATAAAAGATAGTGCAATCATACAATGACTTCACAAGGAGTAACAGTAAGTAAAGAGAAGGGAAGGATGAAACCAGTGACTCGTTGAAGATAATGATGTGTTGGACCAGTTTCAGTTGTTGTGACAACTGTACGTCTGGTTAGGGCGGCTAGATATTTAAACCTGAGGACACACAGTCCCGGACACCCAGTCCTGAACACGCAGCTCAGGACACCCAGTCCTCACCGTATTCCCCTTGAGCTAAGGTCACACAGACCTCGCCCAATCACTCTGGTAAGTATTCAAGGTAGACTCCCAAACCTTCACAGACTTCGTTCACCGGCAATCCACAATGTCTCTTGGATGCTCAGAACGCGACGCCTAACCGGCTGGAGGATTCACAGTCCTCAAGTGTAATAAGTCTTCAGATCACACAGACAAGAAGACTTAAGTGATGCCTAATTCTCTTTGGCTCTGGGTGGTTAGGGCTTTATCCTCGCAAGGAATTCTCTCTCAAAGGCTTCGAGGTGGGTTGCTCTCAAACGACAAAAGCCGTATATTAACTCTGAGCAGCCAACCGTTTATGGTTGCAGGGGGTGGGCTATTTATAGCCACTAGGCAACCCGACCTGATTTGTCCGAAATGACCCTGGGTCACTAAGGAACTGACACGTGTTCCAACGGTCAGATTTCAAACTCACACGGCAACTTTACTTGGGCTACAAGCAAAGCTGACTTGTTCGACTCTGGACAAGATTCGCTCTCATAGTCTTCACTCGAAGACATAGGTTTTGGTTAGGCATCACTTCAGTCATTCTGACTGGTTCTCTTGGACCCCACTTAACAGTACGGTGGTTCCTATGACTCAACAAAGAAGAAGAAAAAGAACTACGAAAGATCTAAGTCTTCGAGCTCCATAGGCTTCATGCGATGTCTTCTCTTGTCATAGTCTTCAATGTGAATATCTTCATATACCACCTTTGACTTCAATGTCTTCATACATTTTTAAGGGTCATCTCTCGTAGGAAAACCGAATCAATGAGGGACTTCTACCTGTGTTATCCTGCAATTCTCACAAACACATTAGTCCCTCAACTAGGTTTGTCGTCAATACTCCAAAACTAACTAGGGGTGGCACTAGATGCACTTACAATCTCCCCCTTTTTGGTGATTGATGACAAACTAGTTGAAGTTTTCAACAGGGAATATAATATGTGAAATTGTAAATGATAAGGAATTGTCTTCATAAGTTGCAAGGGCTGCCCCTGAAGATGTGCATATAAGTAATTTGCTTTTGGAATGCAAATGCACATGGCAGGTTGTGCTTGTGGAGATCCTCTTCAACTTATGATGACAATCCACTATGCATGTGAAGTTATGTGAAGATAATGACATGCATAATGGAAAATGAACGTCTGCAAAATGATCTAAGTGCGGAATTTATCGTTGCACATGCAGAATTTATCATCGCATCACAAAATGGCAAATAAGTAGCAGACGACCATCGAGTTTTAAGTGTTGCAACTCAAAGAACCAAATGTATCAAAACGAGAGTTGTAAACACGAAGCAAAATATAAAGCACCCGCCCATTTGGACCCGCTTGAAGACTATCAAACTCGTATGCTTCTCCCCTTTTGTCAGTAAGGACCAAAAAGGTTCGAAGACATAGAGCATCTACTCGTTCCCATGAAGAGTGGGTGAAGTAGCAGGGTCGTCGGTGGTGTTTGGCGGTGCAGAAGAGCTTGGAGTAGTGTCGAAGCGTGCTGAAGAAGGCGGCGGTGAAGTAGCATCGTCGTCATCCTCGATCACTCTGGCATTTACAGTTGCAGCAGAGGAAGAGAACTCAGAGTCTTCAAGAGATGGAGTTCGTCGCAGCACTGCCCTTCGAGGAGGTGTGGAGTCAAACTTGAAGCACTCAGAGAAGCCATCCTCTTGAAGATCATCTTCAGAACACATCAGCGTCAGCCCTTTCCATGTGCGTCGAGAGGTTTCATGGGCAACAAAGGCATTCTTGGTGGCAAGATTACGAATGCGATTAACATCCATCAAGAGGCTTTGCATTTGACGCTTCAGCCAGTCATGATGTCGATCCTGTTTCTAATGAAGAGCCACAAGAAGCTCTCGGTCATTGAGAACACGAGTGCGCTTCTTGGGTCGTGGGGCAGTTGTACTGTCAGTGGCTTCAGTGAGAGCAGGATGCGGTGCACGTGTAGTGCCAGCCAAAGGATACACACGAGTGACTGCTTCAACTCCTTCAATGTTCTGAGAAAAACTTTGATGCTCTGCATTCTGAAGACTTAGAGGTTCCTTGGCAGGCTCAGGATAGATGGTTTTAATAGACATATCCACATCAGGCAGAAAAATCCGATGATTGCGAGCAGATGGCTGATATGAGATAGCGGAGTGAAGTTTGATCAGCCGCATTACCCATGGGGCGTAGAACTTCAAGCCAAACAGATCAGAGCCTGATGCAGCAAGTTGGCGAATGAAGAAGTCCTGTGCATTGAAGCATTTTCCATGAAGAATATAGAAGACCAAAGTCTTCATTGCACCTTCCAGCTTGGCATGTGGAGAGTGCCCTTTGATGGGCCAAAGAGTTCGCCTTATGATATGATAAATAGTCCTTGGCAGATACTCTAGGTCTTCAACAAAGAACTCTTTGGGATATGCAGCATCTTGGGGTAATGGCTTCATCATACTGAGCATCTGACTCATGTTAGGTTCAGGCTTCTGAAAGATGCTCTCCACAGCTTCACTGTGAAGTTGACAGCCAGATTCGTAGAGATCACCGGGAGTGGGTAGACCAGTGAGCTCAATGATGTCAAAGGCTTTGGCTTCGTGATGAACGTTTCCTGTCATCCACTCCAGGACCCAAGTCTTCGGATCTCTGTTATACCCGTGGATGTGAAGTGTGGCATAGAATTGGAGCAGCAACTCTTCATTCCAATGCTCTTGGTCAGTGACGAACGGCAATAACCCAACCTCTTTGAAGCAATCTAGAGCTTCTTCCAGACAGGGCAGACCAGCTATGGCTTCAATGTCAAGACGCTTGTGGGGGAAGATGCAACCTTGATTGTATAGAATGCAGGAGTAATAGCTTCGCTGCGGATAGCTCCAGAACCGATCAGATAATATTCTTTCCCTTGAGTAGGGGTTCCTGGAGCTATTGAAGAATGTGTTGTCTGCTCTGAAGCCATTGATATTGAAGGATCCAGGTGCTGATGCAGGACCTGGGAACCTGGGCAATCTTGGGATTGGCTTCTGTACCTGAGGCCTGTGCTCAACATGATAGCCGAACTGAGGACCGGCAGCAGGCGCGGGAACAGAAGCAGTGGGATCAGTGGCTTCACTGGCTTCTGGTGCTTTTGTTGGTGAGGGCTCCACATTAGCTTCAGCCATGACAACGTCAGTGGCTTCATTGGTGTTGGTGGTGGCAGCCTCAAGATTTTCAACCTCCACTTGACGAGCTGGAGGGTCGGTCACAATCACATTCTCCTCGAGAACCGCTTCTTGGTGGGACAAGGGAGTAGCAACTTGTGGGACTTCTTCTTCATCGGCTGATGCAGCCGGAATGTCTTCAGCAGATTCAGCTTCAGACGCAGAGACTGGAGGCCTTGGTCCTTTGTGAAGCGTGCGCAACGCAGGCGACGCCTGTGTAGTTGGAGTTGGCTGGGCCTCAAAGTCTTCTTCCTCTTGTGGGCGATCAGCCCATGAAGCATCCTGAGCAATTGGCGTCAGAGGACGACCAATGCTGATGAGTTCGCTGTGCTCGAGTTGAGGAAGGACTGCACCATCTTCTACATTTCATGGTGACCAATGTCTTCAGCAGCGATGGGATCAGCTGCTGGAAAGTCTTCAGCTTCATGAGCCTCTGTGAAAGCAGGCTCATGGATTGTCAGTTGGCGTTCAGCGTCAGGACGAACCATGAAAATGGGTTCAACAATCAAAGGCTCTGTGGGAGCAGCCCGTTCTTTCTTGGTCTTCCTCTTCTTCTTGGAGGGGGCGGTAGGAGAGGCTTCAGGATGTTTCCTCTTCTTGGCTTCAGCCTCAGCAGTCCTTGTCTTTTTCAGCTCTGAAGCGGTTGACTGGCTTTTTGGCTTCGAGCCAGTCATTCTAGTTGGGAAGACAATGGGATCTGCTTACTGCCTTGGTGCGTCGGGTTCAGCCGTAGTGGGCTTCTTCTTCTTCTTTGCAGCCATCCTGGGGTCGATGCCAGGACGCCCAAGGGCCTTGCGCTTCTCAGCCTCATTGTAGGCTTGCACACATCTGTCAGCCAGAACCTTCATGCGCTCACGAGAACCCTGAGTTTCTGCACGTTTCTTGAGAAAGGCTTCCTTGAGCTCGTGCAGCATAATCTTAAAGTTCTTCACCTCTTGCACGCTGAGCTTGTCCATATGCTTCTTGAACTGAGATTTCTCAAAGTCAATCTTCTGCTTCAGTTCAACAATGCGCTGGGCGATAGCTAGCTCTGAAGCAATGGCGCCATGGAAGGCGATACTGAGGCCAATGGGTAGTTGCAGATCTTCGAAGCTGATGTTTGGCGTGTCAAACCACTCATTAATGAAGTTGTGAATGATGGTTACATCAAAGAGAGGCAGATCATTGAAGATTTCTGCTTCTTCTTTGCTCTTGATGAGTTGCTCAAGAGCGTCATCTGCAAGATCTTCATCACTTGACAGATCAATGGCATCATTGCGCAGAATGGCTGCAGTTGTTAGCTCTTGGCCGGTGTGTGGCAGAGGCATCTTGACCTTCTGGGGCTTGAAGATGCGTGACAAATCTTTAGACTGCACACTGTCTTCAGGAGGTGCAGTTGCCAGTGGCTTCGCCCGTGAGATTTTTGGAGCAGAGGCAGACTTTGAAGCTTTAGGCTGCTTCTTTGGCTTCGGCGCTGCAGGCGCTTCATCTGATTCAGCGTCATCTGCAGGCTCATACACGGCTGTCCCTTGAACCAAGATATGGGTGATGAGACCTTCAAGGTTGTAGAAAGGACCGATGACATTGGGTTCTGCATCACGTGTGCCGTCAGCCCTTGGAGCAGAAGAACCAGGGTTGAAGTCTAGTCCCAATGTCTTCTTGTTCTGCTTTGCTGAGTTCTGGGCAAACAGGAAGTTGCGCTTGAACAGAATGTCGTCACGACACCATAGCAGGGACGATGGGTCAGCATCCGCAGGCTGTGGTCCACGGACCATGCAGGGATAGAAGCCTTGTTCAATGGCTTCATCTCTAGTCCTGGGTTGAAGATTTTTGTAGAGGATGTCTCCCCATGGTCGCTTGATTGCATTCTTTTCAGCATATTCCTTGGTCACAAATCTGTACTTGAACCACTGTTCTGCCCAATAGCGTCGAATCCATTGGATTCGTGTCTTGCGCTGATTGCAATCCTCTTCAGGATCTGTCTTGTACAGCTCTGAGAGGTCATCGGGCAGATCTCTTGATGTTTCTCCACGACGCTTTCTGCCACCCTTCCTTGCTGATTTCTCTGAAGCCATGAACTTTAAACTGAAAGGCTTCAATACATTCAGAGACTTCACAGGTTTTCGCTTGCTGGACAAACAGGAACTGGATTCGGGAGAATTTATGTGATGTTGTAAGAATTCTGCAAATGAATGCAGACTATGAGAACCAAGGGATTCTCCCACGGACATGTACCTGTGACAGCATTAAGGTGCGAGGGAAGGGGAAGAGGTCATATGCATTCTCAGAAGATTTTGAAGATAAATCAGTTTAGAAGACATTGACCTCATCGTGCGAAGACATTCACTCATAGATAAGGAGTTGGTTCCAGATTTATACGAATCCACAGATCAGTACAAGTGAGGAATCTAACTACTTTGTGAAGCATAAGTGAATATACTAGGCATGTTATGAGATGCAGTATGAAAGAGATCCAACTTGTGTGAATGGAAATTGCTTGTGGTAGAAAGTGATAAAGCTATAGGATCAAAAAGGCCGTAAAAAGGAGGTTTTATTTACCACACGAAGAACTGTTAGACGGAGTGGAAGAGGAGGCCGAGCAGTTCAATCGTCCGTGCCCTAACTTGGCGACGGAGGACACCTACGGCGGCGGCGGAGAAGGCGATGTCCGCGGTCGGCGTGAAGACGGCGTTGGAGAGGTGGCGGCAGTGAAGCGCTTCGTCGCCGGCGTCGTCGAGGGCTAGCGGTGGCGCTAGGGTTCATGCGAGAGTGGAAGAAGAGATAATGACTGCTGTGAGGTGTGTATTTATAGGTACAGGGGCGGCACTACGTTATTACACAGGTGCCCCTGGCGATTCGCATCTGAGGAACACGTGGCCATCATGCAGCATATTGGGGTTTGTTCCATGTCCCACGCACGCCTGGATTGTCGGGTGGTCGTTCCCACTTCTCCAGGTTTCAGGTGGAGGAATGAGCATTGAAAACGGACTTAATGGTTGTCTCTGTATCTTCTGCTGACAAGGACGCAGAGAAGACATTCGACAGTTTCAATAGAATGCATATGATTTGGAGAGATAGAATTTGAGATAAAAAGCATAGAGAGGTCAGGGTCCGATCACATTCACTTAGTTCAAAAGATTCAACAAGAAGACATAGCTATAAGTGAATGCTGTAGAGGACAGAACACTAGTATATATATATCTATATAATCAACATAGTGAAGATAATCATGAAGATATGTTGAGATTGAAGCCAAACCAAATGTGAAGACATAGCAAATGTAACGCCATGAGTGAAACACTTCAAACAGAACATTTGGTGGTGGCGTTACCCACCGTATAGGAAGTATTAGACCCAGACACGGCACACAATTATCGTGGCGCTCCGAAGTCAAATTCCATATTAATGTATTCACACTTAGAATGTATGTCTTCATTGATTGAAGATATACTTTACTTCGTGTGTTGCACATCTAAGTCATCAATATGCATAAGTGTTAGGATGTGTGCCTGATCACAAGACATTTGAGGATTCCAAGATATTTAGCTCACACCGTAACTTGCAAAATCTCTTCTCATCCAAGGGCTTGGTGAAGATATCTGCAAATTGCTCTTCAGTGTTGACGTGTATGATATCTATGTCTTCCTTCACAACATGATCTCTGAGAAAGTGATGACGAATTTCAATGTGCTTTGTCTTTGAGTGTTGAACTGGGTTGTTGGCAATCTTGATGGCGCTTTCGTTGTCGCAGTAGAGTGGCACTTGCTTCAGATGAATGCCATAGTCCTTAAGTGTTTGCTTCATCCACAGAAGCTGAGCGCAGCAAGATCCAGCAGCAATGTATTCAGATTCAGCAGTGGAGAGAGATACACAGTTCTGCTTCTTTGAAGACCAACATACAAGTGATCATCCCAGAAAGTGACATGTGCCTGATGTAGACTTGCGATCCACTTTGTCACCAGCATAATCAGCATCTGAGAATCCAACCAGATCAAACTCTGAGCCCTTTGGATACCATAATCCTAGAGTTGGGGTGTGAGCCAAATATCGAAGAATTCGCTTCACAGCTAAGTGATGCGACTCCTTAGGTGCCGCTTGAAATCGAGCACACATGCAAACACTAATCATAATATCTGGCCTAGATGCACATAGATAAAGTAAAGAACCAATCATGGAGCAGTATATCTTTTGATTGAACTCTTTACCATTGTCGTCGGGACCCAGATGATGTTTGGCTGGCATTGGTGTCGTGAAGCCTTTGCAGTCTTGCATACCAAACTTCTTCAGGCAATCTTTGAGATACTTCTCTTGAGATATGAAGATGCCGTTGCGTTGTTGTTGTATTTGAAGATCGAGGAAGAACTTCAGCTATCCCATCATGGACATATGATATTGCTCTTGCATCATATATCTAAACTCTTCACTGTACTTCTGATTGGTGCAGCCGAAGATAATGTCATCCACATATATTTGGCACACAAACAGTTCACCATCATATGTCTTCGTGAAGAGAGTGGGGTCTAGGGAACCAGGTATGAAGCCTTTGCTCTTCAGGAAGTATTTGAGTGTGTCATACCAGGCCCGAGGGGCTTGTTTGAGGCCATACAGTGCCTTGTTGAGCTTGTATACCATGTCAGGATGTTTTGGATTTTCAAAGCCAGGCGGTTGTGCAACATACACTTCTTCTTCAATCTTGCCATTGAGAAAAGCACTCTTCACATCCATTTGATATAGAAGTATGTTATGATGATTTGCATAGGCCAACAGTATGCGTATGGCTTCAAGTCTAGCCACGGGAGCAAATGTTTCATCGAAGTCAATGCCTTTCACTTGAGTATATCCTTGAGCAACGAGACGAGCTTTGTTTCTGACAACTTGACCATGCTCATCTTGCTTATTGTGGTATATCCATTTGGTGCCTATTATATTGTGCTTCCATGGATCAGGACGCTTAACCAGTTCCCATACATTATTCGGCTCAAACTGTTGAAGCTCTTCTTGCATAGCTTGAATCCATTCAGGTTCCATGAAGGCTTCTTCAACTTTCTTGGGTTCTGTTATTGAGACGAATGCGAAGTGCCCATAGAAATTTGCCAGCTGAGTCGCCCTTGAACGAGTAAGCGGACCAGGTGCATTGATGCTATCAATTATTCTCTCAATCTGCACTTTATTGGCAACACGAGGATGTACAGGGCGAAGATTTTGCTCTTGCTGATCATTGTCATTGTTAGTGGGATTGTCTTCAGGCTGAGCATTGTCTTCAGGTTGATCAGGTGTGGAGATGATAAGTTCCTCTTCAGGTTGAGCTTCAGAGGGTATGATTTCTCCAGTTCCCATTAGCTTGATTGATTCGCTGGATGGAACTTCATCTAGCACATTTGGCAGGTGCTCTCTTTGTGAACCGTTAGTCTCATCAAATCGCACATCCACTGTTTCAACCACTTTATAAAGAAAGAGATTGAAGACTCTGTAGGAGTGCGAATCCTTTCCATATCCAAGCATAAAATCCTCATGTGCTTTTGGTGTAAATTTTGAAGTGTGATGTGGATCCTTCATCCAGCACCTGGCACCAAATACTCTGAAGTAACTGACATTTGGCTTCTTGCCAGTAAGGAGCTCATAAGATGTCTTGTTCAGAAGCTTGTGAAGATAAACATGATTGATTGTATGGCATGCAGTATCAATGGCTTCAGGCCAGAATTTTCTTGGAGTCTTGTATTCATCAAGCATCGTTCGGGGCATCTCAATGAGTGTTCTGTTCTTGCGTTCGACGACGCCATTCTGCTGTGGCGTGTATGGGGCTGAGAATTCATGTGTGATGCCCAAGGTATCAAGATATGTATCAAGGCCAGTGTTTTTGAATTCAGTGCCATTGTCACTTCTGATGTGCTTTATCTTGGCGCCATAGTTGTTCATTGCTCGATTGGCGAAGCATCTGAAGACATCCTGCACTTCAGTCTTGTAGAGGATTATGTGCACCCAAGTATATCTAGAATAATCATCAACAATAACAAAGCCATAGAGGCAAGCAGTAGTAGTAAGAGTTGAGTAATGAGTGGGACCGAAAAGATCCATGTGGAGCAGTTCGAAGGGTCGAGTGGTTGTCATGATTGTCTTCGAGGGATGTTTGGCCCTCGTCATCTTCCCTGCTTCACAGGCACCGCATAAGTGTTCTTTCTTAAACTTGACACCCTCGATGCCTATGACATGCTTCTTCTTTGCAAGGGTGTGGAGGTTCCTCATGCCAGCATGCCCTAGCCTCCGATGCCAAAGCCAGCATTTTGAAGCCTTTGCTAGAAGACATACGGCAAGCTGTGGTCCTGCCGAAAAATCTACCATGTACAAATCATCTTTCTGATACCCTTCAAACACTAGAGACTTGTCAGATTCCATTAGTACAAGGCAGCGATATTTTCCAAATATTACGATCATGTTCAAATCGCAAAGCATTGAGACAGACATTAAGTTGAAGCCAAGGGATTCAACAAGCATGACTTTATCCATGTGTTGATCATTTGAGATTGCAACTCTACCTAGACCCAATACCTTACTTTTACCAGTGTCAGCAAATGTGATGTGACTCTTGTCGGATGGACGTAAGGTTGAGTCCATAAAAAGGCTTCTTTTGCCAGTCATGTGGTTGGTACACCCACTATCAATAATCCATTCTGAAGACGCTGGTGTCGTACCCTACAGTGCAGTTAGGGGGATAGGCTTCACAAAGAGAATTGTGAAGCAAAAACATTTGACGAACCAGTGGGTTATGAAAACTTAGATCCAGATTAGGACTGATAGGGAGAGTAGCAAGCGATTCAGGAACGAAGTACATAGTAAGACCATTTGGGCATTTGATCTTGCGCCCTACAAGATGTTTAAGGTCCCCAACAATAGCGTCAGACGATTTTGGTTTTCTGCTGGAGACCTTTCCTTGCAAAAGAGAGTTAAGCTTTCTTAGCCACCCACATCTTGAAGGGTGGCTTAGAAGCAATAAGTCTAAGTGCAGCATCTGGGAACTTTGGCTTTGGAGCCCTAGCAAAAAGTCTTGCAGGCGGACAATAGTACTCATAAGAATAAGCAGAATAGTTCTTGGTCTTATGAACATGGCGGTTTGATGAACCGCGCTCATATTCATAGGCCTGAGTATGGTTTCCCTGCAAAACATTTGCGTTAGTGCGACTCAGGTGAGTCCTCTGTCTGTATGAAGCCTTTGGACCGTATGAAGCCTGTGGTCTGAGGTTTGTCTTCTTCACGTGTGGTGTCATGATGACATTCACAGGAAGATTCTCCAGACACTTTTTCGGAACCCAGATCTTCTTTATAGGCAGTCCATTCCTGCAGTTAGTACCAATGTACCTGGCAAACACTTCACTATTCTGATTTTTAAACAGTTTATAGTTTGCATCAAAGGATTCATCAATGACAATGGGATTTGCACAAGAGAAGCCAGATAGATTGGATAGATCTGCTGAAGATTCCTTTGCAGCAACCCATGTCGTTTTGGGGTACTGCTCAGGTTTCCAGTAAGAGCCATCAGCATTCATTTTCCTTACGAACCCAACACCCTCTTTCCTCGGGTTTCGGTTCAAGATCTGCTTTTTGAGGACATCACACAGTGTCTGATGCCCTTTAAGACTTTTGTACATCCCTGTTTCAAGCAATGTCTTCAACCTAGCATTCTCATCAGCAATAGCAGTGGAATCCTCAGTAGAGGGGTTAGTTCCCACATCAACAGTTGAAGATATTGCAACAGTAGTAGCAGTAGAACATTCAGCAACAGTAGTAGCATTATCACGCTCAATGCATTTAAGACATGGTGGTTCAAATCCTTCCTGAGTGGAACTGATCTGTTTGGCGTGAAGTGACTCATTTTCCTTTTGAAGATCTTCATGAGCCGCTCTCAATTTCTCAAGACCTTGCTTCCTTTGAAGATAATCATAGGAAAGCTTTTCATGAGTTGTTGAGAGCGTTTCATGATGACTTTCAAGTTCCTCATACTTAACGTGAAGATTTTTTATGTCTTCAATTAAGGACTCGGATCGAGTCATTTCAGCGCCTAACAAATCATCGCTTTTGTCTAACAGTTTTTGAATATGTTCCATGGCTTTCTGTTGTTCAGTTGCAATTTTAGCAAGTGTTTTGTAGCTGGGTTTTGAACCACAATCAGAGTCATCGTCACTGGATGTTTGATAGTGAGTAGTGCGTGTGTTTACCTTGGCACCGCGTGCCATGAAGTAGTAGGTAGGAGCGGAGTAGTCCTTGTCATTTGCATCGGTGTCGGTGATGAGGTCATTGTCTTCAGTGTTGAAGATGGACTTGGCAACGTATGCTGTAGCCAGACTTGCGACGCCAGAATCGGACTCCTCCTCAGACTCCACCTCCGCCTCCTCAGAAGCGGACTCCTCCTCTGAATCCATTTCTTTGCCAACAAACGCACGTGCCTTGCCAGATGAGCTCTTCTTGTGTGATGAAGACTTTGAAGAAGACTTGGAAGAAGACTTTGAGTATTTCTTCTTCTTCTTGTCGTCAGAGTCATATTCCTTGCTCTTCTTCTTCTTTTTGTTCTCATTGTCCCACTGCGGACATTCAGAGATGAAGTGGCCGGGTTTCTTGCACTTGTGACATGTTTTCTTCTTGTAGTCATGAGCAAAAACTTCATCATTTCTTGAGCTTGATCGGGAAGACTTTCTGAAGCCTTTCTTCTTGGTGAATTTTTGGAACTTCTTCACAAGCATAGCAAGTTCCCTTCCAATGTCTTCAGGATCATCAGAACTGCTGTCAGATTCTTCTTCAGATGAGGAGACAGCTTTTGCCTTCAAGGCACGAGTTCGCCCGTAGTTTGGACCGTAGATATCTCTTTTCTCAGAAAGCTGAAACTCATGTGTGTTGAGCCTCTCAAGTATGTCAGACGGATCGAGTGTCTTGAAATCAGTACGTTCTTGAATCATCAGGGCTAGGGTGTCAAACGAACTGTCAAGTGATCTCAGTAGTGTCTTGACGACTTCATGCTTGGTGATCTCAGTAGCGCCAAGGGCTTGAAGCTCATTTGTGATGTCAGTGAGTCGATCAAATGTAAGCTGGACATTCTCATTGTCATTTCTCTTGAAGCGGTTGAAGAGGTTGCGAAGGACACTGATTCTCTGATCTCTCTGGGTTGAGACGCCTTCGTTGACCTTGGAGAGCCAGTCCCAGACTAGCTTAGAAGTTTCCAAAGCACTTACGCGGCCATACTGTCCTTTGGTCAGATGACCATAGATGATATTCTTGGCAGTAGAGTCCAGTTGAACGAACTTCTTGACGTCAGCAGCAGTGACACCTTCTCTAGCCTTGGGAACGCCGTTCTTGACGACATACCATAGGTCGACGTCAATGGCTTCAAGATGCATGCGCATCTTATTCTTCCAGTAGGGATATTCAGTTCCATCGAAGACGGGGCACGCAGCGGAGACTTTGATTATCCCTGCAGTCGACATAGCTAAAACTCCAGGTGGTTAAACTGAATCACACAGAACAAGGGAGTACCTTGCTCTGATACCAATTGAAAGTGCGTATATCGACTAGAGGGGGGTAAATAGGCGATTTTTATGAAAGTCTTCAAAACATGGAAGTTATGAAGACAAACGATAGAAATAAACCTATTACCCTGCAGCGGAAGGTAGACTACACTAGGCAAGCCATAGTCAAGTATTCAATAGAGTAAAAGCACAATGACTAATAGCAGCAATGTAGTAAGGATCAGGTAGGAAGATATTATGAAGCCAAACAGAACACGCAGTCACTCAGTGAAGATAAAAGATAGTGCAATCATACAATGACTTCACAAGGAGTAACAGTAAGTAAAGAGAAGGGAAGGATGAAACCAGTGACTCGTTGAAGATAATGATGTGTTGGACCAGTTTCAGTTGTTGTGACAACTGTACGTCTGGTTAGGGCGGCTAGGTATTTAAACCTGAGGACACACAGTCCCGGACACCCAGTCCTGAACACGCAGCTCAGGACACCCAGTCCTCACCGTATTCCCCTTGAGCTAAGGTCACACAGACCTCGCCCAATCACTCTGGTAAGTCTTCAAGGTAGACTCCCAAACCTTCACAGACTTCGTTCATCGGCAATCCACAATGTCTCTTGGATGCTCAGAACGCGACGCCTAACCGGCTGGAGGATTCACAGTCCTCAAGTGTAATAAGTCTTCAGATCAGACAAGAAGACTTAAGTGATGCCTAATTCTCTTTGGCTCTGGGTGGTTAGGGCTTTATCCTCGCAAGGAATTCTCTCTCAAAGGCTTCGAGGTGGGTTGCTCTCAAACGACAAAAGCCGTATATTAACTCTGAGCAGCCAACCGTTTATGGTTGCATGGGGTGGGCTATTTATAGCCACTAGGCAACCCGACCTGATTTGTCCGAAATGACCCTGGGTCACTAAGGAACTGACACGTGTTCCAACGGTCAGATTTCAAACTCACACGGTAACTTTACTTGGGCTACAAGCAAAGCTGACTTGTCCGACTCTGGACAAGATTCGCTCTCATAGTCTTCACTCGAAGACATAGGTTTTGGTTAGGCATCACTTCAGTCATTCTGACTGGTTCTCTTGGACCCCACTTAACAGTACGGTGGTTCCTATGACTCAACAAAGAAGAAGAAAAAGAACTACGAAAGATCTAAGTCTTCGAGCTTCATAGGCTTCATGCGATGTCTTCTCTTGTCATAGTCTTCAATGTGAATATCTTCATATACCACCTTTGACTTCAATGTCTTCATACATTTTTAGGGGTCATCTCTGGTAGGAAAACCGAATCAATGAGGGACTTCTACCTGTGTTATCCTGCAATTCTCACAAACACATTAGTCCCTCAACTAGGTTTGCCGTCAATACTCCAAAACCAACTAGGGGTGGCACTAGATGCACTTACAAACCCCAAGAGTTGCTACACCCCCGTCTCACCAAGAAGCTATTCTCGAGGAGAACGTGTCTGTGCCTGACCCTCCAGCTCATCAAGTGGAGGTAGAAAATTTTGAGGCTGTCACCACCAACACGAATGAAGCCAATGACGTAGTCATGGCTGAAGCAAATGTGGAGTCTACACCAACCCATGAACCAGAAGTCAGTGAAGCCAATGACGCTACTGCTTCTGTTCCTGCGCCTGCTGCTGGTCCTCAGTTTGACTATCATGTTGAGCATAGGCCTCAGGTACAGAAGCCAATGCCAAGATTGCCCAGGTTTCCAGGTCCTGCATCGGCACCTGGATCATTTAATGTCAACGGCTTCAAAGAAGACAACACCTTTTTCAATAGCTCCAAGAACCCCTACTCAAGGGAAAGAATATCTTCTGATCGGTTCTAGAGCTATCCGCAGCGAAGTTATTACTCATGCATTCTGTACAATCAAGGTCGCATCTTCCCTCATATGCGTCTTGACACCGAAGCAATAACTGGTCTGCCCTGCTTGGAAGAAGCTCTGGATTGCTTCAAAGAGGTTGGATTGTTGCCTTTCGTCACCGACCAAGAGCACTGGAACGAAGAGTTGCTGCTCCAATTTTATGCCACTCTTCACATTCGTGGCTACAACAGAGATCCGAAGACTTGGGTCCTTGAGTGGATGACCGGAAATGTTCATCACTGAAAGTGCAACTATCCCTAGGTGGTTTTGGTAATTCATAACAACATATAGCTCATTGAGCTAATGCTATTCCAAGATGACTATTTTAGGAAAGCTCAATGATTGGCATGGCATGGATGTAAAAATGGAACCCTCAAAATGCTAAGGACAAAGGATTGGCTCCAGCTCAAAAGCTCAAGACTCTTCATTTTATATTTTAGTGATCCAAGATCACATTGAGTCTTTAGGAAAATCCAATACTATCAAGGAGGGATGAGGTGTTGCTTAATGAGCCTCTTGCTTCATGTGCCTAGTGATATGCTCCAAAACCCTCAACTACTTTCCCATATCCACATATGACCTAAACCCTAAGCCAAACTCGGTCCTACCGATTCTTTCTATCCGGTGCCATCGAGTTTCACTTGTCATAAGCCACTGCCAAACCCTAGCAAATCGTTTCTACCGATAGGGATCTCGGTCTCACCGAGATGGGATTGCAAACTCTCTGTTTCCCTTTCGTAAATTTTCGGTCTCACCGAAAGAGCGGATCGGTCCCACCGAGATTGCAATGTAAATTCAGTGTTTCCTTTTTGTAACTTTTCGGTCTCACCGAAAGAGCAAATCGGTCCCACCGAGTTTGCCTGACCAACTCTCTGGTTAGCTAATTACCAAAATCGGTCTCACCGAGTTGCATGTCAGTCCCACCGAAAATCTCTAACGGTCACTAGGTTTACCTTTTCGGTCCGACCGAGTTTGTTGATTCGGTCCCACCGAGATTGGAAAACTGTGTGTAACGGTTGGATTTTGTGTGGAGGCTATATATACCCCTCCACCTCCTCTTCATTCGTGGAGAGAACCATCAGAACACATACACAATTCCAACTCATATGTTCTGAGAGAGAACCACCTACTCATGTGTTGAGACCAAGATATTCCATTCCTACCATATGAATCTTGATCTCTAGCCTTCCCCAAGTTGCTTTCCACTCAAATCTTCTTTCCACAAAATCCAAATACTATGAGAGAGAGTTGAGTGTTGGGGAGACTATCATTTGAAGCACAAGAGCAAGGAGTTCATTACCTGCACACCATTTGTTACTTCTTGGAGAGTGGTGTCTCCTAGATTGGCTAGGTGTCACTTGGGAGCCTCCGACAAGATTGTGGAGTTGAACCAAGGAGTTTGTAAGGGCAAGGAGATCGCCTACTTCGTGAAGATCTACCGCTAGTGAGGCAAGTCCTTCATGGGCGATGGCCATGGTGGGATAGACAAGGTTGCTTCTTCCTGGACCCTTCGTGGGTGGTTGCTTCTTCATGGACCCTTCGTGGGTGGAGCCCTTCGTGGACTCGCGCAACCATTGCCCTTCGTGGGTGGAGCCCTCCGTGGACTCGCGCAACCGTTATCCTTCGTGGGTTGAAGTCTCCATCAACGTGGATGTAGGATAGCACCACCTATCCGAACCACGGGAAAAACATCCGTGTCTCCACTTGCGTTTGAATTCTCCAAACCCTTCCCTTTACATTCTTGCAAGTTGCATGCTTTACTTTCCGCTGCCAATATACTTTTTGCATGCTTGCTTGAATTGTGTGATGATTGCTTGACTTGTCCTACAATAGCTAAAATCTGCCAAGAACTAAAATTGGGAAAAGGTTAAGTTTTTATTTGGTCAAGTAGTCTAATCACCCCCCCTCTAGACATACTTTCGATCCTACAATCACGAAGCCAAAGCCTTTGATATTATTGAGCTCACTGGTCTGCCCACTCCTGGAGATCTCTATGAACTTGGCTGTCAGCTTCACAGTGAAGCTATGCAGAGCATCTTTCAGAAGTCTGAACCGAACATGAGTCAGATGCTCAGTATGATGAAGCCTTTGCCTCCAGATGCTGCATATCCTAAGGAGTTCTTTGTTGAAGACCTTGAGTATCTGCCACGGACTATCTATCACATTATAAGGTGAACTCTCTGGCCCATCTAAGGACATTCTTCACATGCAAAGCTGGAAGGTGCAATGAAGACTTTGGTCTTCTATATTCTTCACGGCAAATGCTTCAACGCACAAGACTTCTTCATCCGCCAACTTGCTGCATCAGGATCTGATCTTTTTGGCTTGAAGTTCTACGCTCCATGGATAATGCGGCTGATTAAACTCCACTCATCTATCTCATATCAGCCATCTGCTCGCAATCATCGGATCTTTCTGCCTGACGTGGATATGTCCGTTGAAGCCATTTATCCAGAGCCTGCCAAGGAGCCTCTTAGTCTTCAGAATGCTGAGCATCAAAGTTTCTCTCAGAACATTGAAGGAGTTGAAGCAGTCACTTGTGTTTATCCTCTAGCTGGTACTACACGTGCACCTCATCGTGCCCTCACTGAAGCCACTGAAAGCACTATTGCCCAACGGCCCAAGAAGCGATCTCGTGTTCTCAATGACCGAGAGCTTCTGGTTGCTCTTCATCAGAAACAGGATAGGCATCATGACTGGCTGAAGCGCCAAATGCAAAGCCTCTTGGTGGATGTCAACCGCATTCGCAATCTTGCCACCAAGAATGCCTTTGTTGCCCATGAAACCTGTCGGCGTACATGGAAAGGGCTGACTCTTATGTGTTCTGAGGATGATCTTCAAGAGGATGGCTTCTCTGAACGTTTCAAGTTTGACTCCACACCTCCCCGAAGGACTGTGTTGTGACGAACTCCATCTCTTGAAGACTCTGAGTTCTCTTCCTCTGCGGCAACTATGAATGCCAGAGTGATCGAGGACGAAGACGATGCTACTTCACCGCCCCCTACTTCTGCACGCATCGACACTGCTCCAAGTTCTTCTGCACCGCCGAACACCACCGACGACCTTGCTGCTTCACCTACTCTTCATGGGAACGAGTAGATGCTCTATGTCTTCAAACCTTTTTGGTCCTCACTGACAAAAGGGGGAGAAGCATATGAGTTTGATAGTCTTCAAGCGGGTCCATATGGGCGGTTACTTTATGTTTTGCCTAGTGTTTACAACTCCCGTTTTGATACATTTGGTTCTTTGAGTTGTAACACTTAAACTCGATGATCGTCTGCTACTTATTTGCTATTTTGTGATGCGATGATAAATTCCGCATGTGCGACGATAAATTCCGCACTTAGATCATTTTGCAGACGTCCATTATGCATGTCATTATCTTCACATACTTTTCATGCATGATGAATTGTCATCATAAGTTGAAGAGGATCTCCACAAGTACAACCTGCCATGTGCATTTGCATTCCAAAAGCAAATTACTTATATGCACATCTTCAGGGGGAGCCCTTGCAACTTATGAAGACAATTCATTATCCTTTACAATTTCACATATTATATTCCCCGTTGAAAACTTCAACTAGTTTGTCATCAATCACCAAAAAGGGGGAGATTGTAAGTGCATCTAGTGCCACCCCTAGTTGGTTTTGGAGTATTGACGACAAACCTAGTTGAGGGATTAATGAGTTTATGAGAATTGCAGGATAACACAGGTAGAAGTCCCTTATTGATTCGGTTTTCCTACCAGAGATGACCCCTAAAAATGTATGAAGACATTGAAGTCAAAGGTGGTATGTGAAGACATTCACATTAAAGACTATGACAAGAGAAGACATCGCATGAAGACTATGGAGCGCGAAGACTTAGATCTTTCGTAGTTCTTTTTCTTCTTTGTTGAGTCATAGGAACCACCGTACTGTTAAGTGGGGTCCAAGAAAACCAGTCAGAATGACTGAAGTGATGCTTAAATAAAATCCTATGTCTTCGAGTGAAGACTATGAGAGCGAATCTTGTTCAGAGTTGGACAAGTCAGCTTTGCTTGTAGCCCAAGTAAAGTTGTCGTGTGTGTTTGAAATCTGACCGTTAGAACACGTGTCAGTTCCTTAGTGACCCAGGGTCATTTCGGACAAATCAGGTCGGGTTGCCTAGTGGCTATAAATAGCCCACCCCCTACAACCATAAACGGTTGGCTGCTCAGAGTTAAAGTACGGCTTTTGTCGTTTGAGAGCAACCCACCTCGAAGCCTTTGAGAGAGAATTCCTTAAGAGGATAAAGCCCTAACCACCCAGAGCCAAAGAGTGTTAGGCATCACTTAAGTCTTCTTGTCTGTGTGATCTGAAGACTTATTACACTTGAGGACTGTGAATCCTCCAGCCGGTTAGGCGTCGCGTTCTGAGCATCCAAGAGTCATTGTGGATCGCTGGTGAACGAAGTCTGTGATGGTTTGGAAGTCTATCTTGAAGACTTACCAAAGTGATTGGGCGAGGTCTGTGTGACCTTAGTTCAAGGGGAATACGGTGAGGACTAAGTGTCTTGAGATGCGTGCTCAGGACTAAGTGTCCGGAACTGAGTGTCCTCAGGTTTAAATACCTATCCGCCCTAACCAGACGTACAACTGTCACCGCAGTTGGAACTGGTCTACCAAACCTTTGTCTTCATCACGCACACTGGTTCTATTCTTCTCATCTCTTTATTTACAGTTGGCCTTGTGAAGTCAGTGCTTATTTTCTTTATCTATTTGTCTTCATTGTGTACCTGATCCTTACTACCTAGCTGCTATTAGTCATTGTGGTTTCACTTTATTGAATGCTTGACTATGGTCTGCCTAGTGTAGTCTACCTTCTGCTGCATGGTAATAGGTTCATTTCTATCATTTGTCTTCGAAACTTCCATGTTTTGAAGACTTTCATAAAAATCGCCTATTCGACCCCCCCCCTCTAGTCGATATAACACACTTTCAACCAGACGAAGGGTTAGAGGGACACTGCAGCAGGAATGAGCATCGTCGCTTATGTCAGGACAACCAAGAGGACGGGGGAGAAAGCACCATCTCTCCACACATGTTGCCGGAGGGGAGACCACTATCTCCAGTCGCCCCAAACAAGAGCACCATCACCGACCAGCATCCCCACAGTGTCGATGTACAACAAACCACAACGGCAGAAGCGGGAAGGTGATCTCACGCCCACCACCAATGACGCTCAACAGGAAACACTCTGGCGCCGCCGACACAGATGACTCAGAGCACATCCACTACACTCTACCCATCCCAAGGCAGCATCTTCAAGAAGATCACGACGCCGGAGCGCCGCCGTCGCCCGACCACACAAGGCCAAGGTTTTTACTCGGGATTTGGGGGGAGGAGGTGGGGGGAGGAGAGGAATCAAGCGCCCCCTCAAGAGAGGAATGTTGCCGGAGCCACTGCCGGCGTCAAGGTCGATGGGAGGTCGACCATGGGTTTCTCCCATCCCAAGCCATCCCCACAGGTCGGAGGGATCCACAGCCGGTGAGAACGGATGATGCAGAGAAGAAGCATCAGGATCCAGATCCGATGCAGCTGCCGGAGCAGAGCACGCCATGAGGAGCCATCGCTGCCCAACCGCTGCCCACCCCACCGGAGGAGCCAGCGCCAACACCCGCAAGGCCGCAACGCCACCTGTCGGACGAGGTCAATGCTGCCATCACACCCAGGGCCGCCGCCCTGGCATCCAGAGCTCCCCGAAGTGACTCGGGGTAGCAAAAGCCTCGCCGCCACTTTCACCGACAGCCGCGCGGGGCGACCACCTCGGGTGGTGGCGGGGAGGGGAGGGAGGGAGGGAGAGGGCTAGGGGGTCTAGGGTTCGTCATCCTCGAGTCACCCGTGAGGGGAATAGATATACCTAGTTCAAAAGTTTACTAATCTGGTCGATTCATATTCCTATGTAGGTATGTAGGATAGAAATCAATCCTTCACTTTTCAAAGAAAAAAAACATCAGCATAAACTCAATGGAAAAAAATCCTATCATATGTAAATAAATGGCATCTCTTTTCCTATAGAAATTGAGAGACATGTTATCTCATTTTTTTTATGATTTATGTATTCCTACTATCTTATGTTTAGTCCTTCGTTGATGATCTACTGATATATCTTTACTTAACTATAGCCATATTAGATTATGGGACGAAGGGAGTGCTGAATAAACTAACAAAAGCTGAGCAAGTGACGGGTACGTTATATCGGGACAACCCGCATGTGGTTGCAGCGTCAGATGAACTCGCGGACACGGAGTGGGACACGCGCGCACCTACTACATTTGGAAGCTGCTGCTACTTGACGCAGAGTGACGGATACTCCACCACTGAACTTGTCTTTTTTTTCCTTTTGTAGTTCCAGATTCTCCTCTGATCAAAGCTGCCTCCGATCAAGGCCCCGATCGAAGCTGCATTAATTTTTATGCACAGAGCACTACACGCACACTGACACAGAAGCGTCTCGTCGTCGCATTTTGGAAGGAGTACACATTTTTGTTTTTCAAACCGAAGAAGAACAGTACGGCTCCTGGGGGCGGAAGAGGCGAGTCAGAACCCCGGACTCCGGGATAATTAATCTCCTCGACTGCCGCCACCGCTTGTTTCCGGGGCCAAAAACGGTTCAATCGGTCGGGAGGCTTCCTTCAATTGCAGGAATTTAAAATACGAAAACGTAATATTGAAATGCCATGTCATATGAATTTCTACAGAAAATTTAGACCCTGAAAGTTTTTTCCGAGAAAATTTGCAACCCATACATCGAAAGTAAAAATTACATTCAGGTCCATAGACCACCTAGCGACGATTACAAGCACTAGAGCGAGCCGAAGGCGTGCCGCCGTCATTGACCCTACCTCATGGAAGTCGGACAAGCATTGTTGTAGTAGACAATCGGAATGCCGTCGTGCTAGGGCCCAGAGAAACTGTGCATCAGAACAGCAACCGGCGCCAATGAAGAGAAGCGTAGATCGGAAGGGTCCAACCTGAAGACACACATATGTAGATGAACGAAGACTGGATCCCGACGGATCCACCAAAGACAAACGCCGACCGGATCCCACGAGATCCAAAGACACACCTCCACACGCCCTCCGATGATGCTAGAAGCATCGCCTGGACGGGGGCTAGATGGGAAGAACCTTATTCCATCTTCAAGAAGCCGTCGCCGCCTCGTCTTCTTAAGCATGACACAAACCCTAACAAAACTCGAAAAAACACCTAAAAATGCAGCCGTCCTGTCGACAAGGGCTGGGATCCACCGCATCTCCATGGTCCAAGGACGATATGAGACGAGGCGGACCGACGCCGATGAGAGGCAGGGAAACCCTATATGAGAGTTCGCAGAGGCAGAAGTGAAGAAGTACAAGGCGGTCAAAACGTCGAATTTTATAAGATGTATCTATAGATGGTGTACATGAAATGAACATGGAAATTTGAAGGAATTGAGTAAAAAGACAGAGTGTCAATGCATTATAGACTTCTCAAATAAAATGACACTTGAGTCATGTTTAGGGATTCTTTGGTTCGCATGGTTCTAAAAGCGCAAAAATGGGAAAAACACATAAATATGGTAGAAATGCATGCTTAAAACATAGGATTTCTGTCAACTTGGATTTTTGGTTCATAGGATTTGAAAAAACACAAAAGTCCTAAAAAACATGGTCCAAATCAAAATCAAACCACATGAAAATGTAGAAATTTTATATAATAGGATTCCTATAATAAAATTTCGTTTTGAGCTCTTTGGTTTGTAGGAATGGATTTCTATTTCTATGTAGGATTTGTTCCAGTCCTTCACATTTCAAAGAAAACAAAACATTAGCTCAGGCATGACAAAAAAATCTTATCATGTGAAGCAAATGATATCTCTTTTCCTATAGGAATGGGGATACGTGTCATCTCATTTCCTATGATGTTCCAATTCTTATGATACTCCTATCTTATGAACCAAAGGACACCATATAAATAGAATGTTATTATGCCACTAAGTATCTTAGTCTCGTTCTTCATGCATAGAAAGTTGGAAAGGAGATACAGGTGGATGTCAGAATTACTATGTTTTCCCTCTGAAATTGAGATCAAAGAAACTTTTTATCCTTTTTTCCCTTTAGCCCATTCCTTTAAATCAAAGACATGAATAGTACACCATAAGAAAATTTGTTATTTCTACTGTTCTCCTAAACTACTATTTGAAGGGCTCCTTTGGTTCAAAGGAAATTCATAGGAATTTGGGGGCATTTAGATCCTCATGATTTTTTTCATACGACGACCGTTTTATCGCGTGATTGGAATCCTTAGTTTTTTCATATGATTCATTTGCACTACATTTTAGAGGAAAATTACCATCTACTCAACCCTCTTGGTAGAATTCCTTTGTTTTTCATATACTATCAAACACCTTTCGTCCAAATTCTTGTAGTTTTGTAATCCTGTAGGAGTCAAGAGGTCATGGCACACTGAGAGTCTCTTTGATTCAAAGGATCTTTATAGAATTTTTGAAGGATTGGAATCCTTAGGAATTTTTCCTACGTTGGTTGTTTGATTCGTAGGATTGAATCTTGTAGGATTTTTTCCTAAGGATTTATTTGTACTACATTTCACAGGAATTCTAACATCCACTCCAACCTCTTGGAAGAAATCCTTTGCTTTCCCCATGCCACAATCAAACAAACTCAAATCCTATAGGGATGCAATGGACATGCCATTTCAATCCTACGTTTTTCCTATTCCTGTGTTTTTGCAATCCTACAAATCAAAGAGGCCCTGATTCCTACGCCTTTTCTATTCCTATGTTTTGAGAATCCTAATCAAGAGGCATGAACCTAAGGAGCCTTTGGATTTCTATGGAATGGTGGGTACATGAATCTATTCCATAACATCTTGGTGAACCATTCCTGTGATACAAAGGGCTTCCATAGAGAAAATTCATATGGATTGGAATCCTACAAGATTTATATGAAATTCCTACAAGCCAAATAAGGCCTCCCCCCTTCCGCCGCTTTGATCCCATCAATCACCCCCTCCTCCATCCTCCCCAATTGTATTGGATTAATCGAGGCGCAGAGGTGAAAAGGGATCCTCCGTCGCAGCCCCCCTTCATCGCAGCCAACCTAGGTGGGTGGCCACACTAGTAAAGCGAACGGAGGGTAGGGAGGTGTTTTGCACCCCAAGGAGATGGCCCCACGTTGCAACCACCCCCTTGACTGCCATCGTTGTCACAATCCTCCCCCACTCCTGCCATGCATGCGGCGCCGGCTATATAACACTAAGAGATGAAGTGGTGAAGGCTCCACTTTGGCGATGTCCTCTAAGTGGAACTAAGCGCAATCATGGAAGGTGTGTCGTTAACCTCGCGACGATCGGAGCTTCCTGTCCACCTGAAACAGACACGACTGTTGCTTTGCAAGCTCTCACTAGCATTTCACTGGTTGGGTCTAGGAATAGCCATTTGATGGCTGAGATCAAGTCTTTCTTGGAGAATCAAGCTTTTTATCCCCCGTAAAACTAGTCATGGTCAAAATAGAGTGGCTCATGAATTAGCTATATGTGTTAGAATTGGGGTGCACCTGTGTTTGGTTGCATAATACTCCCTCCGTTCGGAATTATTTGTCGCAAAAATGAATGTATCTAGATGTAGTTTAGTTCTAGATACATCCATATCCGAGACAAGTAATTCCGAACGGAGGGAATACACCCGATTGGAAAAAACAAGCAGAAAAACTGTTATATACTACTCCTAGTAGTACATTTACAGAAGAAGTGAGAACCGACAAAGCTGGGCAGCGATATTATCAGGAGAGAGTCTCTATCGTACGAACCCGCATGTGGTTCCAGCGTGAGATCGATCGATGAACTTTTTTTTGAAAGATCCGGGGTCACCGGCTTCATTGATTTAGAAGAAAGCAACGGGAAATACAAGGATAATCAAGTGATCGTGGTTTACCAGAAATTGGGAGATCTCGCTTCCCAAACTAAAAGAAACGAAGGGTTTTATCTCGCTACATTTTCCCCGAACGGGGGCTCAAGACATCTTGCTCCTACAAGCCGTCAGAGCTCCAGCGTGCTCCTAATGGCTCACAGAACATCCTCCGTCTGTGGCGTTTTTCCCCTGAAGACACATGCGTTCCTCTCTTTCCAAAGCTCCCAGGTGATCAACAGCAACATTGTCTTGAGGCCCTTTCTGCAGCTCTGAGGCGTCATGGAGACGAGCCGTTCCCAGTGTCTAAGAGAGCTGTGGTTCGATTCCCGCTCTTCTTTCAGTGTTGCACAGCCGAATCTAGTAGACGTCGTCTGCCAGACTGATCGAGCGATGAACTGACTTGCCTTCCTTTTTCCCGATTACAAGAGGGGCACACACTACGTTCACCAATACAGTATGGTGGAAACAAAAATGTCGCTGGACTTAACTTGTGGGAAAAAAAGCAGATGCAAGGATGCTGCTGGACTTGCTACCTCTAGCTGACGATCATCATGAAGCTGCAAGGCGCCCAACATTATTTTGGAAGGACAGATGGATCGAGAGACAGTCTGTGGCTGATGTTGCACCCTTGGTTCTCGCACTAGTACGCACACAAATCATCAACAGGCGAACGGTCAGTGAAGCTCTATCTTCTCACCGTTGGGCTGACGACATATCTGGAAGCCCTTCCGCGGATGCCATGATCCAGATCATTCACCTCTGGGAAATCATGATTGAGATTATCCTGGTGCCGACACAAACTGATGTCCCCATCTGGAGATGGAATACTGGAGGCTCATACACCTCAAAATCAGCCTATGAGATGATGTGGCAGGGAAGCATCCGTTTTGCACCAGCTATGGCGATTTGGAAATGTTGGGCGCCTTTGTCGTGCAAGCTATTCATGTGGCTGGCCACTCATTACAGACTATGGACATCAGATCGGCGCCTGCGTCACGGACTGCAAGACCAAATCTCACCTTGCTACATTTATGATCAGGAGGAAGACTCAGTGGACCACATCTTGCTCCGATGTGTCTTCGCTCGGCAAGTCTGGCACTGCTGCTTCTTGAGAGCCAGCATCAACATCATGCTTGTGCCTACAACCAACGACTCCATTATATCTTGGTGGATGGAGACCCGCAAGAGGATGCCGAAGGAGAACAGAAAGGGGTTTGACTCACTTATCATGATTGTTTGTTGGCACCTTTGGAAGCATCGCAACGGAATGGTCTTCGGCCCTAGGAGAGAAGTGTCTACTGTAGCAACTTTCATCTCTCAAGTGTTCGATGAGCTGCAAACTTGGGTTAGGGCGGGAGGTACCGGAGTCAATGTATTTTGTGAGTAGTCGAGTTTAGTGCTAGGAGTGGAGTCTTCGGGCCGGAGGGTGGCCTAGTGTGTGCCGCCTGGACTCTTTGTATCACATTCTTGTACATATTTCTGCCTTCTATAAAGCTAAGGTACGCGATTGCGTACTCTTAAAAAAAATTAAAAAAAACTGCGCACAGTCCATATTAAACTGAGGTAATAATTACACAAAGCCATTATATCTGGGCTACGGTAATAACAGGATGCTAGTGCCACATTTCGGGGGGGGGGGGGGGGGGGGGGGACCCAACAGAGCCACCACCTTTTATTATCTCGTCGTCGGATTTTGCGAAGGAGATTTTTAAACCGTGCGGTGGAAGATACTCTTAACAAATTGCTCTTGGGGCGGGGGAGGGAGGCGTGGTCAAAACCCCGGCCGTGCCGGGCCGGGATTCTGCAGCTCATTTATCTCGACTGCCGCCCCGCCAGTCGCCACCGCTTGTTCCGATCGCCCGGGGGCACCGCCACAACCAAAACCCCAATTTTGATTCACTCACCTCTCCCCCCTCCGCTCTCCGGCGATCCTCCATCCTTGGCTCCCCTCCGGCGCGGCCGCGGCGGGACGTGGGTGGGTGGGGACGCGGGGGGTGGTGGGGTGGGCTGGAGGGAGGTGTCTTGGACCCCAAGGACCCGCGCCGCGCCGCAGCCGCAGCCGCCCCGTCGCCGTCACGACTCTTCCCCGCGCACGTGTCGCCGCCCGGCCCCCTATATAACCCCCGCCCGCCCGCTCCGGCGCTCCACTCACCCAGCCTGCGCCCGTCCATGCCCACCGCGGCGTCGTCGTCGTCGTCGCCTTTCGCGGCAGCGATGGCGGAGCCGGCCGCCCTCCCCGTCTTCCTGCGGCCGCTTCTCCTCCACGGCCTCGGCGCCGGGGCCCACCTCCTGCTCGCACTCGCCGTCGCGGCCCGCCTCCTCTTCGCCGCCGCCCCCCGCGGCAAGGAATCAGCCGCTGCGGCGAGAGGCGGCCGCGCCGGGTTCCGGTGGGGCCTGTTCGCGGTGCGCGCCACGTGGGCTCTGGCGGCGTCCGAGGTCTTCCTCGGCGCGTACTCGCTCGTCTCGTGGTACCTCGACAACAGCGGGGCCGGGTGGGGGGCGCCCGACGCGGTGGCCGACCAGGCGGACGCCGCGGCGCGCGCGGTGGCGTGGCTGCTGCTCGCGGCCTACCTGCAGCTCCAGTACCGGAGCCACGGGGAGGAGAGGTTCGCCGCGCCGCTCAAGCTCTGGTGGGCGCTCTTTCTGCTCCTCTCCGTGCTCGCCCTCGCCGTCCACGCCGCGACGAGCCTCTGCTACGGGGTCCCCGTGCCCGCGCTTCCGTGGGCGCGCGACGCCGTTGAGGTCCTCGCAGCCGTGGCGCTACTCGTCGCCGGGTTCTCGGCCAAGACGACGGGCGGCTCTGCTTCCGAGGAGCCTCTGCTCAACGGCGCGAGCGAGAGCCGCGGCGACGACACCGTCGACGCTTCCCTCTTCACGAGCGCCGGCTTCCTCAGCGTCCTCACCTTCTCCTGGATGGGGCCCCTGCTCGCCGTCGGCTACAAGAAGGCCCTCGGCCTCGACGACGTCCCGGACCTTGATCATGCCGACAGCGTGGCCGGCCTGCTCCCCTCGTTCAAGACGAACCTGGAAGCTCAAGCCGGCGACGGCTCTGGCCCCAAGTTCACCGCGTTCAAGCTCACCAAGGCCCTTGTGCGCACCGTGTGGTGGCACATCGCGGTGACCGCGCTCTACGCGCTCATCTACAACCTGGCCACCTACGTTGGCCCGTACCTCATAGACTCCCTGGTGCAGTACCTCAACGGCGACGAGAGGTACGCCAGCAAGGGGAAGCTCCTTGTTGTCACCTTCATCGTAGCCAAGGTGTTTGAGTGCTTGTCACAACGGCACTGGTTCTTCCGGCTGCAGCAAGCCGGGATACGTGCTCGCTCCGCGCTCGTCTCCGTCGTGTACCAGAAAGGGCTCTCTCTGTCCAGCACCTCCAGACAGAGCCGCACGAGCGGCGAGATGATCAACATCATCAGCGTGGACGCCGACCGAGTCGGCCTCTTCTCATGGTACATGCACGATCTCTGGTTGGTACCACTCCAAGTAGGCATGGCATTGTTCATCTTGTACTCCACCCTGGGGGTAGCGTCGCTTGCGGCGCTCGGTGCCACCATTGTGGTCATGCTTGCAAATGTGCCTCCCATGAAAATGCAGGAGAAGTTCCAGCAGAAGCTCATGGACTGCAAGGATGTCAGGATGAAGGCGACATCTGAGATCCTGCGCAACATGAGAATTCTTAAACTGCAGGGGTGGGAGATGAAGTTCTTGTCCAAGATCATTGACCTCAGGACGACAGAGACAAGCTGGCTCAAGAAGTACCTTTACACATCGACCGCGGCCACCTTCGTGTTCTGGGGTGCCCCGACCTTTGTCGCTGTGGTAACCTTCGGAGCTTGCATGCTCTTAGGGATACCATTGGAGTCAGGGAAGGTGCTGTCTGCATTGGCCACGTTCCGGGTGCTTCAAGAACCAATATACAACCTTCCTGACACAATCTCGATGATGATTCAGACCAAGGTGTCTCTTGACAGGATAGCATCTTTCCTATGCCTTGAGGAGTTGCCGACGGATGCTGTGGAGAGGCTACCAAGTGGTAGCTCCAATGTTGCAATTGAGGTCAGCAATGGGTGCTTCTCCTGGGACGGCTCACCTGAGCTGCCAACGCTGAAGGACCTGAACTTTCAAGCTCAGCAAGGCATGCGTGTTGCAGTCTGTGGGACGGTCGGCTCTGGAAAATCAAGCTTGCTCTCTTGCATTCTTGGTGAGGTGCCAAAGCTATCAGGAGAGGTCAAGACTTGTGGAACAATGGCATATGTCAGCCAGACGGCATGGATACAGAGCGGCAAAATTCAGGACAACATACTGTTCGGCAAGGAGATGGACAGTGAGAAATATGACAGGGTTCTTGAGTGGTGTTCGCTGAAGAAAGACTTGGAGATCTTGCCATTCGGTGACAAGACAGTCATTGGAGAGCGAGGCATAAATCTTAGTGGCGGACAGAAGCAAAGGATTCAGATAGCCCGAGCTTTGTATCAGGACGCCGACATCTATTTGTTTGATGATCCGTTCAGCGCAGTCGATGCCCATACAGGATCCCACCTTTTCAAGGTATAATAATTTTTTTTGTTCAATATAGGAGTTTGAGAACATGTTGCTTATTAAGGTTTCTTCCATTTGCAGGAATGCTTGCTTGGGGCTTTGGCTTCAAAAACAGTGGTTTATGTCACTCACCAGATTGAATTCCTGCCTTCAGCTGATCTTATTCTGGTGAGAATTTCACTGGAAAATGTTTCATGTAAATTTTATTGCCATAAATTGTTCGGTTCTCCTTACAAGATAATTTTAATGTAGGTAATGAAGGGTGGGAGGATAGCACAAGCAGGCAAATACAACGATATACTTGGTTCAGGGGAAGAGCTAATGGAACTGGTTGGTGCTCACCAAGATGCTCTCACAGCATTGGACGTGATTGATGTTGCTAATGGAGGCAGTGAAACGATCTCTTTAAGCCTATCCAGGTCATTGTCATCATCTGAAGAGAAAGATAAACAAAATGGCAAAGACGACGGTGACAAGGTTCAGAGTGGGCAGCTGGTGCAGGAAGAAGAAAGGGAAAAGGGCAGGGTGGGGTTCTGGGTCTACTGGAAGTACCTCACATTGGCTTACGGCGGAGCTCTCGTACCATTCGTGTTGATAGCACAGCTACTTTTCCAAGTACTTCAGATTGCTAGCAATTACTGGATGGCTTGGGCTTCTCCTGTGTCGAAAGACGCCAAGCCTCCAGTGAGCACGTCGACACTGATCTATGTCTTTGTGGCATTGGCTGTTGCAAGTTCGCTGTGCATCCTCATAAGGGCACTGTTTCTTGTGACAGCTGCATACAAAACAGCAACTCTGTTGTTCAACAAGATGCATATGGCCATATTCAGAGCTCCTATGTCTTTCTTCGATTCCACTCCAAGTGGGCGCATCTTGAATAGAGTAAGTCATCTGCATCTCCTCAGATTTCCTGGAAAGTTTGATTTGTTTACTTCGATTATCGCTCACTCAAGATTGAACTGTTTAGGCTTCAACTGATCAAAGCGAAGTGGATACAAACATCGCTTACCAGATGGGTTCTGTTGCGTTTTCCATCATACAACTAGTTGGAATTATTGCGGTGATGTCTCAGGTAGCATGGCAGGTGTTTCTTGTGTTCGTTCCTGTGATCATTATCTGCTTCTACTACCAGGTAATTTAATCTATTTAATATTTACTATTCTTCATTTTTTTTTAACTGCAAGATCAGCACCTTATTACATCTATCATCTTGCAGCGCTACTACATTGAGACGGCCAGAGAGCTGCAAAGGCTGGTAGGGGTTTGCAAAGCTCCTATCATACAACATTTTGCTGAATCAATTACTGGATCAACCACCATCAGAAGTTTTGGCAAAGAAAATCAGTTTGTATCAACTAATAGCCATCTAATGGATGCCTACTCTCGACCGAAATTCTACAATGCTGCAGCAATGGAGTGGCTTTGTTTCCGCTTGGATACACTGTCGTCCTTTACATTTGCATTCGCTTTGGTATTTCTTATCAGTCTACCAACTGGTATCATCGATCCAGGTTAGAATGTTACTAGTTCGGAACAATATTTATACCGAGTAATGGTAGAAGATTAGACGTGACTTGATATGGGCTTGCAACTAAATCTACATCCTGCTTTCAGGTATTGCTGGTCTCGCGGTCACATATGGGCTTAACTTGAACATGCTGCAAGCATGGGTTGTGTGGAGCATGTGCAATTTGGAGAACAAGATCATATCAGTAGAAAGAATTCTGCAATACATAAGCATTCCTGAAGAACCCCCACTTACAATGTCAGAAGATAAGTTGCCCCATAACTGGCCGTCAGAGGGAGAAATTCAGCTTTGTGACGTCCATGTAAGTACTCTTTCCTTTTTTCCTCCAGTTTAATTATGTTCTCCTTTCCTTTTACCGTGTTGTTGTGCAGAAATTTCATATTTTTGCCATTGCAAGTGAACTATTATAAATCCAGTCTGATGAGAAACGAATTGCAGATTCAGCTTTTTATCAAATGAGAAATAACCAATTTATTCTAGATAGTGCTGGTCCTTAACTTGTCAAATTTCTGCAGGTGAGATATGCTCCACAACTACCATTTGTTCTGAAGGGCCTTAACGTCACTTTTCCTGGAGGCATGAAGACCGGTATTGTTGGAAGAACAGGCAGTGGTAAATCAACACTCATACAGGCCCTTTTCCGAATTGTCGAGCCTACTGTCGGTCAGATACTGGTAGATGGTGTTGACATCTGCACCATCGGGCTGCACGATCTGAGATCTAGACTTAGCATCATTCCACAAGATCCAACGATGTTTGAGGGAACTGTGAGGAGCAACCTTGACCCTCTTAACGAGTACAATGACGATCAAATCTGGGAGGTAGTTTCGCCTTCACATGCTTCATTTCTTGTCAGTCGTCAAATACTTCCAAAATAGTCGAGAACCTCTTGGAAAGTTGCAGTCTGAATCTTTTGCTCCATTTCAGGCCTTGGATAACTGTCAGCTGGGAGATGAGGTCAGGAAGAAGGAGCTGAAACTCGACTCGCCAGGTCTGATATCTGATATGTTTATTTTCAGTCATGCAGTTGAAAGTCTGAAACTCAGTTTGCTCACCGTTCGCACATTTCCCAATACCAGCTCTTCTCTTCCAAGATTTGAAAATTATATAACACGTGCCACTGCTTCTGTAAACTGAAAATTCATGCTATTTTCCCTTGCAGTGATCGAGAACGGAGAGAACTGGAGCGTGGGCCAGCGCCAGCTAGTCTGTCTCGGAAGAGTGATTCTGAAACGGACCAAGATACTGGTTCTGGACGAAGCCACTGCCTCAGTGGATACCGCGACAGACAACATGATCCAGAAAACGCTGCGTGAGAACTTCTCGGAGGCGACGGTCATCACGATTGCGCATCGAATCACGTCGGTCCTCGACAGCGACATGGTTCTGCTCCTCGACAACGGTCAGCAATCACACCATTAAAACAAATCACGATCGCGCCTCGCTAATTCTTCTGCTAATCCCATGTGCTTGGCACATCTGTTGGTCTGATAAACCCCGTGCCAATCTTATGCAGGTGTGGCCGTGGAGCATGACACGCCGGCCAAGCTGCTGGAGAACAAGTCGTCCCTGTTCTCAAAGCTTGTGGCAGAGTACACGATGAGGGCGACGCATACATAGCCTACGAGTGGATCCTCCAGCCGTTCTTCCACGCCGTTGAGGCTTCCTGAGCGAGTCTTGGCCGTCGATAATGCCGAAAAATTACTGGTAGTAGATGTGATGTGAAGTGCTCCCGGATCGGATCTACCACGGTGTTGGTGCTGCTGATGCTCGCACGGTAACTTTACATGTTCTGAAGGAAAAGGCTGAGAAGGTGGTCAAGAGTCTCGGTTAAAGTTTAGTGTTTGAAGAAAGTAGTTCGTTAAGGATCATGTAGAAAGAACTGAACCCTGGTAGTAGTCGCTCGCTTTACGGCGGACCATACACGCCGGAAAAGTTTTGGGGCTTAGTAATTTGATTTACTGTGTGATACCTGGATGAATAAATGAAGTGGGTCAGCTTAGCACTGTTGTATCAGGGCCCCCTCCCTGACTGTTCCTATTGACACCGTGGGTCTGTGTTGGGTTGGGTACAAGAATGCCAAGCATGAACAGCCGTTGCATCTTCTTGTAAACTCTCTCATATTTTCTCCCTCTGCATATTTCAAGTCAAATTCCTCTAGAATACCTCCTCATTGTGCAGCTTATTCATCAGGTGCTTGCAAGTCATGTAGCTCCTCGGCTGTTCTGAATTCAGAGGTGAATTCGCCAGTAACTGCTTGCATTTTCAGGGCAGCTGTTCTTTGACTAAGCACAGGGAGCGCCTTTGGCTGATTCTTTTTTCCTTGTGGCCTTGTGACATGTACAAACACGAAAATCTAGGCAAATAATAGAAACGCTGTTGCCTCCCATCATCAGCGAGACGCTGATCCTCGAAGCCGCTGTGCCTCCTCCCGGTTTACACTTATAAGGAGAGATTTCACTTGGGCCATCGGATTTGAACTGAAATTCATCTTTTGAAGCTCTTTCCCTGCGCAGCTTCAGCGACCAGCTTTGCGAAGAAGCCAAATTGCAACGGTGGAGAAGAGAAGAGAAGAGAGCAGCACAGTACAATACACAACCAATGTTCACATAGATCAACATTCCTAACAACAAGCTACAATGGACAGGGCACACACAACAGTGGCAGTGAGACATCAAAAGCGGGCGGGCGACCGAGCAACCGTGGAGAAGAGAAGAGAAGAGAAGGGTGAAAAAGAAGAAGAAGACAAGCCAAGCGTCAAACTGCGGCGGCAAACAACAACAGCAGTGTCCTAACAATGGTCAGATGAGCAGACGTCCGGTGGTTCCTAGCAACAACCATCGTCGCAGCAGAGCAGAGAAGCTCTGCTAGCCCTTGCCGAAGTGGTGGTGCTTCTTGCCGCCGTCTCCCCCCTTGCCGCCGCTCGGCTTCTTCCCGGCGTGCGCCGTCGTGTTCTTCAGTATCTGCACACACACGCGCATGCAAGATTCAGTATCGCCATGGCCAGTGACAAGAAAGACAATTCTGCTGGGAGGATCTAGGCTAAGGTATGGTACCTGGCGGAGCGTGTTGTTCTCGTTCTGGAGGGTGGAGACCTTCTGCTCCAGCTCGGCATTGCGGAGCTCGAGGTCCTTGGCCTTCACCTCCAGCTCCGTCATGTAGGCCTTCTTCCGCTCGCGGGCCTGCTGCGCCGACACGCGGTTCCGCAGCAGCCGCTTCAGCCGGTTCTGCTCCTTGTCCCCGGCGGCGCGCCCGCGCTTCTTCCCCGCCGGGGCCTGCCCGCCCCCGGCCGCCGCCAGCTGCAGCTGCTTGCCGTCCCCCGCGCCCGACGACGCCGACCCGCCGCCCATCTCCGGCACCCGCCGTATCTCCTCGTCGCTCTCCGCGCCTGCCACCACATCACACACATAGGTACACACGCGTCGTCAGCGTCTCCACTCTCGAGCTGAGCTGCCGGATTCAGTCAGCGAGCGAGCAAAAGAGCGGCGGGGTGGGCGGGGAGACGGAGAGACGGTGGGTACCTCCTTCCTTGAGGTTGTTGGGGCCGGAGCTGGAGGAGCGGTCGCTGCTGGACGGCAGCGAGCTGGTGGTGCTCGTCTTGGCCTGCTGCTCCTGCTCTTGCGCCGCCATCTCGCCTCCCCGCGTCTTCAAGCTCCAAGAACCGAGGCGGATCGAGCTAGATCTCCCTGAATCTCCCGCCGCCCCACCACCACTCCACCGCCGCCGCTCCGACGAAAAGAAACACAAATCTTGACACTGCCGAGAACGAAGGGAGAAGAAAAAAACGAGAAGGCGGGGAGAGAAGGGGGCCGGGGCAGATGCAGATCGGACGAGGGAGGGAGGGACAGAGCAACGGGAAGTCGGGAAGCGGGAGGAGAGAGAAAGGGAGGGAGGCCGCGTCCGCGTGCGGGGGTGAGAGAAGAAATGGCGAGGAGTCCGGCCGGGTCGGGCCGGGTCGGTGGGGGGGTTTTGGATGAGGCGCGATCCCCGCCGTGCACGGCACGCCCATCGGACGGCGGCGGCGCGGGCAGCGTGGCGCGGCGCGGCGCCATAAACGCGCCCGCCGCATCTGACGGTGCCCGCCGAGGGTGCGTGGCCGCGCGCCCGTCCATCCGATTATCCCCACGCCAACCTTCCTTTTCTTTTTGCCGTTTGAGCGAGACAAAACCAACACGTGACAAATCCCGAGCTGCTTTGCCACAGGATCCGAAAGGTGTTGGACACGTTTCTCTCCGCTGCACTGCATATATTCGCATAACGTACGTGCCGCGTGGAAATGATGCTACTTGCGCTTTGTGGGCTCGGCCTAACCTGCTTTTCTCATCACCGTGTGAATCCCACATATGACGTGACAAAGAAAGAAAATGAGTAGATTGTCAAAAAAAAAAAACGAGTTCGGTGTCATTTTTACCATCCTTTGTGGAACGCGTGCGTGTGGGTGTTTGATTTGTTTACGGAGATGAACGGATATTTCGAGATCAAAATCATGAATTTGGCACATATGTCGCGAGCGATATCAATTCCTCGGAGGGGTACGAGTATGGTGGCAATAACACGTAAACGTGGTATTTCTCAGAAAGTGGGTGGGGTTTGGGGAAGCTTGCCGAAAATGGCATCGACACGGTAGCAAGTGCGGTGGAAGATCATGCCGTTCCTCGACTTCCAATAACCCTAAAGAGCGGTAGCGGTGGGGATGATACCATGACCTAGCGAAGATGACGTCGACGTCGTAGCAAACGTTATTGAAGATCATGTCGTTCCTCGACTTCCGGATAACCCAACAGAGCGGTAGCGGTGGGGTGATGCCATGACCTAGCGAAGGTGATGCCAACATCGTAGCAGACGTGTCATTCCTCAACTTCTAGACAAGTCGAATACAAGAGGACCGGTTTAGATATGAGCAAGCATTTACGTCGAGGCTCATTCCAATCTGATGCAAGCACACTATTTACATGCTTAAATTGCTGTACCATGCACTTGTTTGAGGCAAATTGCTAAATAGCATTTCTGTCAAAGAATTTATCATATAAGCAAAAAAGAAAATGACTGTTTTATTCTAAGCACCTCACAAAACACGTGCAATGCACATACACATATACTTGGACCTCTAAAAGTCCAAATCAGGGCACCTGTTTTTCTTGATGTCCATAACAAGGATGTGAATTATATTATATAGTGGCACCCATACCACCAACCAGTCATGCGTCTTAGCTCATCTTTCCTTCTTGAGAGGCCATCTAGCTAATCTAATTTTAAGAGTCTAAGACATGTGACATCTCAATAGATTTTTGTGTCATATGCCCCTGATGACAGTCTTAAACAATAATTAGGGTGTCCCCTCTTATATTTGAGGGAAAGGTGTTTGGTCAAAGATCCTTGCTTTTCTTCTGGAAATGAAAGCGACTTAGGGGCTGTTTGGTTCCTAGCCACACATTACCACACTTTGCCACACCTAACCTTAAGCAAGTTTGATCAAGTTAGGTAGGTGTTTGGTTCTAGCCACACTTGAGACAAGGAATTTTTTATGAGCAGTGAACCCCACATGTCATATACACAAAAAGTATGGCAAGATTTCCTTAGGCAAGTCAAAGTATGGCTAACAATTTGAGCAACTCAAGTAAGACAAGTGTGACAAATATGGCAAAAATCATGTGGCAACATATGGCAAAGATAGTCACAATCCAAACAGCCCCTTATTCCTGCAATCCGAACCCTCTACACCTTTCCCTTTTAATGGCATTGACTGCATAGATCGATGCATGACCCACATTGCTTTGAGAACCTTGATGCTCCAATATTGTGGCTACCCAAGTACTCATCACTCTACTAATCTGACTTAAACTTGACCAAAAAAAGCAACTGAACTACATCTTGAGATGCTATTAACAGTGCGGCATGAATTTTAGCAGGTGCGGTGCTTTTCATTACCATTGCAGACGACATAAACAAGGGTAGGATGCACATCTTTCTGGGTAATATACATACCGTAGCATGTTCAAGTATCAAATCTTGTGGGCTTTTTTTCTCTTTTGAAATGGGCAAGCACTTAAACGAACAATATGCGCATATGATACTAGGGCCGTCAAATCCATTATCCTGGATATATTCTTTTACAAACTAGATGGATATGGTACTGAAAATAGTTCCTTTTAGAGAAAAGATGCATTATTGATACTTGACATGTAGCCGTAGTAGCCTAGAGGGTTGCACAGTGATGTCTACTACGCAACTTTATCCTTGTAGAAGTTGTTGGGCCTTCAAGTGCAGAGTTTTGTAGGACAATAGCAATTTTTTCTCAAGTGGATGACCTAAGGTTTATCAATCTGTGGGAGGCGTAGGATGGAGATGGTCTCTCTCAAGCAACCCTGTAACCAAATAACAAAGAGTCTCTTGTGTTCCCAACACACCAATACAACAGTAAATTGTATATGTGCACTAGTTCGGTGAAGAGATGGTGAATAAAGTGCAATATGGATGGTAGATATAGGTTTTTGTAATCCGAAAATATAAAAACAACAAGATAGTAAATGGTAAAAGTGAGCGAAAACGGTATTGCAATGCTTCAAAATAAGGCCCAGGGTTCATACTTTTACTAGTGCAAATTCTCTTAACAATGATACATAATTAGATCATATAACAATCCCT
This sequence comes from Triticum urartu, assembly GCF_056163025.1. NCBI lineage: Eukaryota > Viridiplantae > Streptophyta > Magnoliopsida > Poales > Poaceae > Triticum > Triticum urartu. The sequence goes on along the minus strand of NC_141875.1, from coordinate 103,814,605 downwards.
CAACGTGCAACAAAGAGTCACTCCAAAGTAACTAATAGCGGACAGTAAACGAAGAGATTATTATAGGGTACGAAACCACCTCAAAGTTATTCTTTCTGATCGATCTATTGGACTATTCCTATAAGTGTCATAAATAGCCTTAAAGTTCGTACTAAAATAACACCTTAAGACATATTGCTCAGATTCATCCATTCAAACCAACACAAAGAACTTCAAAGAGTGCCCCAAAGTTTCTACCGGAGAGTCAAGACGAAAACGTGTGCCAACCCCTATGCATAAGTTCACAAGGTCACAGAACCCGCAAGTTGATCACCAAAACATACATCAAGTAGGTCACGTGAATATCTCATTGTCACCACAAATAAACACATACAAGACATACATCAAGTGTTCTCAAATTCTTAAAGACTCAATCCGATAAGATAACTTCAAAGGAAAAACTCAATCCATTACAAGAAGGTAGAGAGGGAGAAATATCATAAGATCCAACTATAATAGCAAAGCTCGTGGTACATCAAGATCGTGCCATATCAAGAACACGAGAGAGAGATCAAACACATAGCTATTGGTACATACCCTTAGCCCCGAGGGTGAACTACTCCCTCCTCGTAATGGAGAGCGCCGGGATGATGAAGATGGCCACCGATGATGGATTCCCCCTCTGGCAGGGTGCCGGAACGGGTCCCAATTGATTTTTGATGGCTACAGAGGCTTGCGGCGGCGGAACTCCCGATCTAGATTTCTTTTCGAGGTTTCTGTACTTATAAGAATTTTTGGCGTCGATTTCACGTCAGGGGGGTCCACGAGTAGCCCACAAGGTTGGAGGGCGTGCCTAGGGGGTGGGGGCGCCCTCCACCCTTGTGGAGGCCCCGTGGCTTCTCTGACTCAACTTTTTTGCTTCGGAGGGCTTCTTGTGGTCCATAAAAAATCACCGTAAATTTTCAGGTCAATTGGACTCCGTTTGATATTCCTTTTCTGCAAACTCAAAAACGAGGAGAAAAACAGAAATTGGTCCTGGCTCTAGGTTAATAGGTTAGTCCCAAAAATCATATAAAATAGCATACAAATGCATATAAAACATCCAAGATAGATAATATAATAGCATGGAACAATTAAAAAATATAGATACGGTGGAGACGTATCACGCGGCCCCATGCGCCCCTACACTCATGGCGTGTCCGTGTACGTGCTTGCGTTACATGTTAGTCATGCATGTAAATTCTCCTCTTCTAACAATGAAAAGATATGCAGTCCTTTTGCATATTCGCGAAAAAAGAAAAGATGCATTATGCTGACTTATCACCCATAAAATTAAGTTGCAAATGTCTTCGCTATGCTCTAGTCACGGGCTGGGTGGGAGAGGTCACTATTGTCTTGTAAACCAAGTCAGTAATCCAATATCAACATAGTTGTTTTGAATGAAGGCTCGAGACGAGCTCGACTTCTAAATAACAAAGCCATAAACTGGTCAGGATTATAGTGAATCATATTTTACAATAAAAGATAAGGTAAAGAAAATAGAGGATGCAATCCTAAGCCGCCGACACAAAGAGTTGAATAAAGACTACCAGGCCATGGACAAACATGCAAAAAGCTACAACATTGCGGGCCCTAGTCCAGCAATACTCACAGGGGAGCGAGGGACAAAGTTCTTGAGGGGAGTCACACCACCGGAAATGGATCATGCCTTCGAACCCTTCCCATTGATGATACGTCGTCACAGTGCCATTCGCCCCCACCTCCGGAGAAAACCCCTACCCTGGATAAAAGGGCGCCACATAGTCGGCAAGGTAGAATTGCTCACCGAGAGCACGCAATGAAGACTGAACAAGTTGTACGTTAACGGAACGTGAAACACAACCACCTCACGTAGCAGATTGCATGTGGATCAAAGTTGTCGCCTACATCACTGGTCGTGTCGAATGCAAGCTTTAGAAATGAGATCACCTAAAGAAAACATGACCAAAGGATGGGCTAGAGCTTGCCAAGACCACAAACCCTCATCATCACCGTCGCATCGTTGTCTTAAGGGCTACACTATCCCCTCTCACCCAAGCTCAAGGGCGTTGAACTGCCGGACAAAATGGACCACAAGGGGAAGAAGAGCACAACGAGTCGAAGAGGAAAGTGACCCTCCATGGAACCCAAACAAGTTGGGGTAGGATAGAGGTGAAACCCATAAGATCTCACAGCCAGCTCATGGTTCTAGCACACATGGATAGCAAGGTTCCACACATCCCTGTCCATGGTTAGTTCTTTGGTGATACTCCAGTCCTTCAGATCTCTCTTTACGGGCTCCTCCCATGTCAAGTTTGGTCTACCCTGACCTCTGTTAACATTATCAGCACACTTTAGCCATACGCTATGCACTGGCGCTTCTAAAGGCCTGCGCTGAATATGCCCAAACCATCTCAGACGATGTTGAACAAGTTTCTCTTCAATCGATGCTACCCCAACTCTATCTCATATATCATCATTCCGGATTCAGTTCCTCCCTGTGTGGCCGCACATCCATCCCAACATGAACATTTCTAGTGCATCACCACTAGAAAATGAATCAAGCCGCCAACAGGAGCACACAACTGCCCTCACGTAGTCCCACAGTTCTAAAATAGCGCCTCCAAAAGGAGGTGACAACGCCATAACGCCATTGCCACCCAATCCCACGGATCGAGAGTTTTCTCCCTAGTAAAGGAGAAGGAGGAAAAGGGGAGATGTACCTCGGCGTCGTCTCCAAGGGGGAAACGTGGCCCATAGCATAGTCGACGTCGTGGCCGTCGTCGTTGGCTAGGAAATTCTCCCAGTCTAGGGCTCCCAACCCATCTCCTGTCTAGCCAACCATTAGATCTGGCCGGACCCGACTGGGTGGACTAAGTAGCACACGACGAAGGCGTCATCTTCAGGTCTGGCGTCGGGGGACTATGGGGCACCCTCCGTACCGCGATCCATGCTCACCGCTTCCTCGCTCCCACCCAGCCGAGGGGAACAACCCCTAGCACCAGCGCACACCACCCGCCTCCGGATGTAGGCCACCCTCTCCGATCGAGGCCGCCGCCTCAGTGTCGGTAGCCCTGTCTCGAGAAGCAGAGTATCTGAAAGCATATGCGGAAGGTAGGGGTTGGCGGCATGGCGGAACCCTAGTCGTCGCTTGGATACAGAAATTACTCAAACATATCAAATCCTAAATAAGAGCAAAATATACATAAATGACTTGTATATTCGCAATGCTTCCATTTTGTAAACGTTCTCTTATCTTAGAAAGATCATTGAACTTTAACCCACTTTAGAGTGTAATCATCATGGCAAATCATCAAATTGAATGTAACAAGGGTTGCGCTACGCGTCCTTCGGCTGATGTTTTTAAAATATCAGCCTGGCACGAGCAGTCAGATTTGACGCAATCCAGCAGCCGACGTTATCATCCACCATTGCAACACATGCCTTGTTGCGAAAAATTCTTGCAACAGACATCTTGTTACAGAACTTTTTGCAATAGATTTCTTGTTGCTAAAAAAATTACAACATACATTTTGTAGCTTATATTTTTTAGATTTTTTCTGCAACAACCGTCTTGTTGCGCTTCTTTTGCAACTGAAGACTTGTTGCAGGATTATTTCTACAAAATGAAGCCACGTCGCATCACAGTAGTTGTTCAAACAACAACAACAAAGCCTTTAGTCCCAAACAAATTGGGGTAGACTAGAGGTGAAACCCATAAGATCTCGCAACCAACTCATGGCTCGGGCACATGGATAGCAAGCTTCCACGCACCCCTGTCCATAGCTAGCTCTTTGGTGATACTCCAATCATTCAGGTCTCTCTTAACGGACTCCTCCCATGTCAAATTCGGTCTACCCCGCCCTCTCTTGACATTCTCCGCACGCTTTAGTTGTTCGCTATGCACTGGAGCTTCTGGAGGCCTGCGCTAAATATGCCCAAACCATCTCAGACGATGTTGGACAAATTTCTCTTCAATTGGTGCTACCCCAACTCTATCTCTATATCATCATTTCGCATTCGAACCTTCCTCGTGTGGTCACACATCCATCTCAACGTACGCTTCTCGGCCACACCTAACTGTTGAACATGCCGCCTTTTAGTCGGCCAACACTCAGCGCCATACAATATTGCGGGTTAAGATTTGCCGTCAAGAGTTGCAACAACACCGTTGTTGTTGAAATAGGTGCTTGCACTTGCCTTTATGCTGAGGACGTGTGGCACGCAGCGGAGGCCGCGGACGTAGCGTGATTATCAGCCGGCTGACGGAAATCGTTTCCCGTGTAACAAACGGACCCTCTGATGTAAACTAAAACCACGGCTGCACACCCGTGCAAGCATACACGACGAAAACTCTTACTAGTAGAGGCCTAAATGGGCACAATTTCTACTAGCAAGTGAATCAAAACAGTTAGGAACACAAAACTTAGGCAAACGAAAAGTTTGGATGGGTGGAGGTAAAGCAAGTGCTTGTCTTTTCATGCGACTAGCTAGCTGAGAATGTAGACGACAGTAAGTGCCAGAAAGCTCTAGGGGTGCGGTGGCATGAAGGTCAAAGGATAGTGACAGGAACCTACACAAAAGCAAAGCAATTATAACACGTTCATCTAGTCTTTGCTCAACATGCAAATTTTGTTTCTTCCATTTAATATATGGACGTCCCAACTATGTGCCTGCAAATCGGTATAACTGTGAAGACAAGACAGTGAGAACCTCCTCTCCTTTTCTTTTCAATCTATGACCTCATTACCAAAAGGCTGTCATAATTCTAGGATTATCTGAAGTTTCAGTACTACTTCTAGAAACCTGAACCTGGAGATGGCCATACAGCTTCGTGCTAAAAGCAAATGAGTACTACACGTAACAAGCCACATCACTCCAACCAAATGTGAAGTGCATCAGGTCAACTTGTCCACCCGGATACCACTCATGGATAAGCTTTATTAGTGCACATACCAGTCTTGTCCCTCAATTATGGGCACATACTCTACTAATTGACGTCAAATCCCGCCTAGGGCCCAGAATTACCAGCATGACTTTCAGGATTTTCCCAGGTTAAGCCGCTGGCCAACCGAACCATATTTTGGACCACCAGCATGACTATAGCAAGATTGTCATACTCCCTCGAAGTTAATACGTACAAAGTTAAGACACTTATTTTGAGACGGAGGAAGTAATAAAGAATTAAGCAAATACTGACGTTTTGTCTACATCTCCATCAGCCATGCAAGCCACAAGAATTAGCACTATAGCAGGCTGCTAAAGCATCCATAACAAACTTCTGAACTTGGAATAGAAGAGCACCAAATTTGAAAAGGCATCAATATCAGAGGGTGGGGTGCATTCAGTACACACGGCATTCAATCTATACAAAATAGGGAAATAACCTCCAGATTTGTACTCCCTCCGTCCCGGAAAAGCTTGTCCCTCAGATGGATGTATCTAGCATCAAGTTAGTGCTAGATATATCCATTTGAGGGACAAGCTTTTTCGTACGGAGGAAGTACTTAGGTATGGATCATAATTGCTCATTTCAATCACTGTTTAGGCAAACCACCAGAACCGCTAAACCTACTCGCGGTCTATGCATCGCCTTTCCTCCTTCATAATCAACAATTAGGCCCACTTTACCTACGTAATCAGTGTTCACAGCACTCAAATTCTCAACGACCTCTCTTTGGTAACAATTCTCAACCTAGAATCCCATCTCAAGCAGCACAGAGCTTGCCCAGCCGAAAAAAAGTGCAGACAGTTCAGGAAAAAAATCAGTTGAAATTTATGAGATGAAAATTCGGTTAATTGATCATATGGAAGAGATAAAAACATTTCAAGAGACATAATAAGAACCAATCAAATTCATGGAATACCTCCTCACATCGCAAATGTAGGTCGATTCATACATTGGCTCATGGATGTGCACCATACGGATATAGTGACCTCCAAACAAGACAAATACACGGACAACATTTACAAATATAGTCACCTTTAGACGATCCAGATACAGAACCAAATGAAAACATCATGTTCATGTACAGTGGCTTATACAAGATATGTGCTGCAGCCGACATGCACAATTTCTATCATGCGCACAAAGCTAGACGAGGCGGTCACTCAAGAAAGCAGTTGCATCAGCAAACTATCAAGTGGTAGAGAAATCAGCAAAAATATGCATAACACCTTAATAAACAGATATGCTCAAACTTATCCAAACTGCATGCAACTATACGAGCGTATCACTGAGTACTACTCCCTCAATTCCATATCAAGTGTTGTACTTTTTTTAGAACGAAGGCTCGAGACAGAGCCCGGCTTTGAATTAACAAAGCCATCAACCAGCCAGGAAATTACAACTAAAGAGCAGAAAATAAAACTGGGGATACCAGGTACAGATACAAGCACAGAGGTGGGCAGCTGAAGAATCAAGTGTTGTACTAAATCAGTGACACTTAATATGGAACGGAGGGAGTAGCATGTATATACTCAATGGAGCTGAACTTCACAAGCTCCAGAACCAGGTAACCCAGTCACACATACGGTCGATGAATACACAGATCACTCTAGTGGTACCTTCTGGCCTTAGATGGCTGTGAAGGTGCTGTCTTCCTGAAAATCCCACAGAAGATGCAGCCAGGAACCTTGGGCGACGGTGGATCCATGGCCGGGGCTACGCGCCGTGTCCGGAACGCCTGGCCGCCACGCTCGGTGCCATCGTTGCGCCTGCGCTGCGCCCCGACGGACCCAACGCTGCGGGAGTGCCGTAGCTCCCTGAACTCTGGTTCCCCCGAGGTCCACTGGCTATGCTCATCCGACATGAGCCTCTCGCCCCAGACCATGCCTGATGATCCTGACCTCCTGAATGTCCGTGAAGACCTCTGCAGCCCAGCCATGGATGTAATATTCCCTGCCCTTCTTCTGGGTTTGTATCTAGGTGGGTTTTATGGATGTGCAATGAGGGCTGCATATCCACAGGTTGGAAAATGCAGCAAATTGTTGGGATAAGGGTCAGACGATGGTGACAGGCACATACACAGATACTGGTGAGGATTAGGATGCTTGGAAGGCGTGGCTGCACACTGAGTTGACATGAAGCAATCATTGAGGCAAAAATATTTGACTGAACTATTTACAACATCGGTAGAATTTAAACTTGAACACTACTGCGACTCGCTCAGCTGCAGATACCTTACAGAATGTAATCTCTGATTTCACGCTTTGGATCTTTAGGTTCAAAGACCCTGTTAGTAGGGACGCCGCCATGTCTTGGCACCTATTCCTCTCCTCTCATTGTACTCTCTGATGTAACGCAGGCCTGCCCCCCACCCCCCGGTGGTTGTTCAAAAAAAATTTGGACAGTACTGATGTGTGTAATTTATTGAGTGAAAATATGACCGTCACAGGCATCTCCCCAACTTGTTTTTTCTTCTTCAGAAAATGGTCCTCAAGGTCAAGGTCTAGACAAGTGTTATGTACTGCTGCAACTTCTTTTCTGAGGCGAATATATGCTGCTACTGCTCATCGCTAGCATCATCAGCACATCAAACCAATTGATTCGTACCTACCCTAACAAGCCCCGATCGAGTCCTCCTGATCACACAGAATAAGCTTAAACAAACATCCATGATAGTTTTGCTTGCCAAACACTAGAGAAAATAGTCAAGGCATGTATTACAAGCCTATGGAGCAACCAAGAAAACTAAAACTCAGCCAGCAGCACAGTGGACCTAACCATGATCCAGGGGCTAATTCATCAACCTGTCTAGAGCATTGTATACTCTGGGTTGAATTGGCAGAGGTGATCGGCACATATATGATATCTGCAAGCCATGGAATGCTGCCTAGCCAGTGCTGGATGAAACAGAAAAAGGAGCACTACAAAGAAAAATGATACTAGGATAGTAAAAGCAATATAAATTCTCAAGATGTAACTAACTGCATGTCTTTTACTTCTATCAGCATCAAAGGCAGATCAATGTTGATAACACACAGTGCATAACATGTCAAATTAAACATCAGTTTCAGCTAACTTGAACACTTGCAGCTGTTCATGGTACCTGAAGGAGTGCTCTGCTTCTTCAAGTGCATCAGCGGAAAGGGTCCTTAACACAGGGATCAAACGCTCTGCGGAAGTTCCAACCATCCACCACTTTAGGACCCGCCACCACCAGTTGACAGTCCTCGCAGGCCCATGCTCCACGCGTCAGAGCCCCTGCTTTGACAATCACCTCATTCACCTCATTTGGCAATGAAATTGAGAAATCCCATGCCGACGCAAACATTTCTTGGGTAATCACAACAAGCAAAGACCGCAGCTTCTCTGCAATGCTGCTAACAAACTTGAGGAATTCGTTTTCGCCTTGTTTTCCGCGGAATTCATGGATAACCACCTTCTTGACATGTGACTTCACACATTCGATAGGATGGACCTCTTGCCAGAACTCGGCATGGTGCATTCCAGTGGGTTCATCGGCCGTGACAGACTGCAAAATGGTAAAAATGGACAGTAGTTTAATCACCTCAGTGATAGATAATCTGTTATATGAATGCTGAATGGCTGACTGAAGGAATGTGCAGTGCAGGAGGATACGAAGAAGTCACCTCAATGTGCAGCCTGTCAACTTCAGGAAAGCATCTGAGGACGCTGGCCAGCATCTTGACCTCCTCAAAGACACCAAAGTTCACCTTCAAGGCCAATGTCTTGACGCTTGGAAACACGGTGCTTGGGCTCACCATTGTATCAGGCTGCAATGCAATGCACCAAGAGAAAGAGAGATCATACTTCATTCCGTTGGTACAATGATCACATACAAGATTCACGCATAATGAAGAGGCCATGCTCCTTCTATTATCTTAAAATGTGGATACAGATTGGAATATGGAATGCCATTACTGAAAGTGAGATGCATTGAAAGGTAGTACCTTGATGACATTCTCGCCAATCTGCAGCTGGTGAATTCTCGGCTCCAAGTAACCCAGCACCCGCAGCTTGGGCGCGTCAGCAATGCTGACCCTCACAGCCACCGGTTCGTCCTCACCATCAATGGTTTTCCACAGAATGAGCCGCTCCAGGAGCGGGGCGTCCATGACGAGGACCTCCTTCAGGAAGCACTCCCAGAGGAGCACGCACTTGAGGCTTTGGCTGCGGAGGTGGACGCGCTCGCAGGTTGGGCTGAGGACGAGCGCGAGGGTGTCGAGAACGGGGCTGGAAGCGAGCAAGCGGTCGAGGTCGCCGCCGAGCATGTCGTCGGTGCCGAACAAGGTGAGTTCCCGGAGGTGTGGAAATCCGTCTGCGCCTCCACCGGGTGGGCTGACGCCGGTGTCCGGGAACGTCCAGAACCCCAGGAAGAGGCGCCGGAGCGAGGCGCAGCGGAGGATGTCGGCGGGGACGACGGGGAGGCGTTCGTCGTCGGCGGGCTTGTTGACGAGGACGAGGTCCTGGACGCCCTTGGCGGCGAGGAGGCGCGGCCACTCGGCGAGCTCGCGCTCGTGCGACGCGAAATTGCAGCAGGTGATGCTGACGGTGCGGAAGGGGCCCGGGTGGTCGGCGAGGATGCGGGCGACGGCGGCGACGCGCGCGGGGTCGCCGGCCGGGAGGAGGTGGGCGTCGTACATGACGAGCGGCGTGGAGCGCCAGAGGTGGCGCCAGCGGGAGGCTAGCGCGGCCGTGCGGGCGGCGTCCTTGACGGGGAGGCGGGACACGATGTCGCGGAGGAGGTGGTCTTGGAGGGCGCTGATGCGGTCCTCGCCGGCGTAGCCCGGGACGGCGGAGAGGGAGGCGACCCTGATTCTGGTGATGGCTTCGATGCCGGGGAACCACCCAAGGACTTGCTCGACGCTCGCGGCCATGGCGGCGACCGGAGGCGAGGGTTTTGGCCGGAATGGAGGGGGAGCTCCGGTGTGGAGGTGGCTGGTGGAGGAGTAAGAAACCTTGGGCCTACCAAATCTCGGAAAGCTGGTTGCCCAGCGGCCCATGAAGCTGCATTCGTGGCCGGTCCACCGAGATGGAGTGTTCTTGCTCATCTAAAAAAAAGCAGAAGACCCCCTCAAAAAAAGAAAGCAAAAGAAGATGAAATGTTCTTGCCGTCATTTTACAAAAAGAATGTTCTTGCCGAGCATGCTGGGTTTCATGTAATTTTAAAACAATATTCAGATCATTTAATGGAAATAATTTAATGTACAAAGTGTTTATGCAATTACAAAAATATTCATGTAATTAAAAAGGTTTTTGAAACATTATTGCAAAAACAGTTTGAAACATTAATTCATGTAATTTAAAAAGTGTTCAAACTATTTGAAAAAGTTTTGTAACTTTAGAACTGTCTGATGAATTTCAAAATGTTTAAGTAATTATTAAAAACTGATTGAATTAAAAAAGTGTTTGCTACATTTTTTAAAACAAGTTAATGTACTTAAATTAATATTTGGTTCATTCTTTATGCAATTATAAAAACACTCATGTAATTAAAATAATGATCAACAAGTTTTTTTAAAATGTTCATGCCATTCAAAAAAGTGTTCCAACCATTTAAGAAATCATGTAATTCCAAATTGTTCATGTATTTTAAAAATTACTTAATAAATTATAAAATTATTCATATGGATGAAAAAGATGTTTGAAACATCTTTGAAAATACATTCATGTAATTAGAGAAAGGGTCCGGACCATTTTAAAAATTGTATGTAGTTGAAAAAATCAAGGCATTAAAAAGAAGCGATTAGAAAAGTAATTATGCAATTAAGAAGTGTTTGAAAGAAAAAATCATGTATTTAAAAGGGTGGTGCAATCATTCAAGAAAGTTCGTGTAATTTGAAAAGTGTCCAATACATTTTAAAAATGTTTATGCAATTATAAATCTTAATGTAGTTACAAAAAGTGTTTGGCATATTCTTTGGAAAAATCTTCATGTCATTTAGAAAATTGTTCGACACATATTGGCCAAAATATTCATGTAATTAAAAGAAGTGTTTGATGCATTTTGATGATTGTCTATGAATCCTCATCACTGTAAGGCTGGGAAGGCGAAGAGGAGGGCCTCTCCCAACCCTACCGCCCGCTACTCCACCGTCGGTGAGCCTCATCGTTGCCACCTTCCCTGTTTCCTGTTTCCCATCTCTCTCTCTCTCTCTCTCTCTCTCTCTCTCTCTCTCCCTCCCTCCCTCCCTCTCTCTCTCTCTGATTCGATAGGTAGACTCCACCTGTCAGCGTGTTATAACATGTCAAGTCGTGAATACGTTTGTCCTCAAGGAAAAGCAAAGCATAATAGCTTTTCTGTTATAGACATATACCCGTTTGTTGACTAAAGACGTATTTCCATCTCGCGCTTTTAACGTTAGTCCCCCCAGCATGTTCCGTAGTTTGGGACGCCAGTTCGGCCCATATGAACAATATCCTTTTCATTTTTCATAATTCAGAAAAACTTTGGAAAATCATAATTGAATATCCACAACTCCAAATGCATTAATTCATTAATTCATTTTCCTAAGTCCATCTAACCCTGTTTTCGATGATACTAATTTTATAATTTTAGGAGTCCACGTATGCAATGTTTATTTATTATGTGTTGTTTTAATTTTTTCTAGCGAGTAGAAAAACGAACATTCTAAAGGATTTGAGGATGTTAAAGAATTGACCTGAGGACATTGAAGACCTTGTTGAGCCTGGTAAACACTCACTTCGATCATGTTCAACTCATACATGCATTATACTGGTCTAAACTATTTTTATGCACAAAAGACTATTTTCGAGAGAAAATTATATTGATAGTTGGATTAGTTATGTCCCATTTTCTTGATGGTAATGAAACCCCTTTGATATTGCTAATAGCATACGTGGGGACCCCCAACCAAGCTGACGGAAGCCTCATGCGCGTCCTACATCGATGTTATGATCGGTGTATCACTGCGCACGGTCAAACTAATATCGAAAGAACATTCATACATACCGAGCTTATCTATACATATTCGCGCCCATTTGGCCAGGGTGATGAACACCACTTCAAGCATTTGGTCGGTGGATCCCAATTTAGAACTTGCCTCTAAAACTTGTGGATGATCTAAGAGAACACCTCGCGACAACGTATTTCGGGGCATGAGGTTGTCGAAGCCATTGGCATTCGCGATGGGAACCGAGGAAGAAACTTTGTTGGATGGAGAAGCATGTTAGGGTGTTACGATTTGGGTTGGGGGGGGGGGGGGGAGGATGGTGGAGGCAAAAGCGCAAGTGTATTGTTTAATAGTAGATTTAATTGTGCTACAAATGTACTGTAGTTACTTCACTCCATTCACAAACGGTATCGAAGGGGAAAACATTTTGGCTCCAGGATGAATAGTGTAACTGTAAAAAAGATTGTTTTCTACAACACACATGTTCATGTCTCTTATCTGCCTGTGAAGTTTCGTGAACAAATAAGTGTGTAATCTAGGCAAAAGAAAAATTGTACTCTAGAAAGGCTCTTTTAGGACCAATAGACTATTTTTCTTAGTACACTTTGCGCTTGTGTTTTTTTCATGAAAAATCAGACACGGAAAAGGACATGAACATATACATGACAATATTTTCTCATTTTTTTACATTCATAATTTAACTTTTTCACCTGCGAACATATGCTCCTTGGCGCCGTTTTGAATATTCGTAAAGGTCGGATTTATTTTTCTTAGTAGACTTTTTCTTAGCACGGTTCACAATACTAGTGTTTTTTCCATCAAAATTCACAGACACGAACATATAGATTTCAATTTCTGTTGACATTGAGAAATTTACCTTTTTTTCACCCAGGAACATATGCTCCTTGGGGCCATTTTGAATATCCGTAAAGGTCTGTTTTCTCTTTCATTTGAATTTATTTGAGAAAAACGTAAGGCCCATTGAGTAACCTTTTTATCACTAAAGCCCATTTGCTCGAACGAAATTGCGAAGGCCCGTGTTTAGAAGAGTCCCGATCCAGAACCTTTCCCAGAATAGAAAGGTTCGTCGTCCTCGCGTTCCCCTCCTCCACTCCCCACTCCATCCCTGCCGAATCCCAGTAGCTCTGCGCGGCGCTACGCCAGAGGCTCGCCGCAATGTCGTCCAGCGCCTCCGAGATCGTCGCCGACACGACGCACGGGCGCCACCACCTGAAGATCGACGGCTACTCGATCACCAAGGCCACCCTGCCCACGGGGGAGTTCCTCAAGTCCCAGCCTTTCTCCGTCGGCGGCCGCCGCTGGGCCATCCAGTACTACCCCAACGGCGACCCGTCCTCGCACAAGGGCCACATATCCCTCCACCTCGTCCTCGACGACGCCGTCGCCGGAGAGGTGCGCGCGCAGGTCCAGTTCCGCTTTAAGGCCGAAAAGAAGCACGCGCTCTCCTTTCTCCAGAGCTGGGGCCGTAAGCCCGCGCCGCTGAAGCTCGGCAGGGTGGAGGCCGGCGAAGATGGCGTCTGGGAGTGCCCGAATTTCGTCAAGAGGAAGACCCTGGAGGAATCGGACCATCTCAAGGACGATTCCTTCACCATCCGCTGCGACATCATCGTCGTCAACGAGTTCCGCGCCGATGGGGGCCCGCCGCCGGCCCCCGCGCCAAGATCCGTCCCTGTGCCCCCGTCCGACCTTGGCCAGCAGCTCGGCGACCTCCTCGCGGCCTACAAGGGCGCCGACGTCGTCTTCGAGGTCGGCGGCCAGACGTTCGCCGCGCACCGGTGGCTGCTCGCGGCCCGGTCGCCGGTCTTGAGCGCGGAGCTCTTCGGCTCGATGAGGGAGGGCGGCGCCGCCGGCGCGGTCCGCGTGGCCGACATGGAGGCGCAGGTCTTCAAGGCGCTGCTCCGCTTCATGTACACGGACTCGTGGCCGCTGGAGACGGCGGAAGAAGAGGAATTCGCCATGGCCCAGCATCTGCTCGTGGCGGCCGACAAGTACCGCATGGAGAGGCTCAAGCTGATCTGCGAGGACAAGCTGTGCAAGAACATCGCGGCGGGCACGGCGGCGAGCATCCTGGCGTTAGCTGAGGTGCACCACTGCCATGAGCTCAAAGGCGCATGCTTCCATTTCCTCAGCTCTCCGAAGAACCTGACGGCAGCCATGGCCGGCGACGACTTCGAGAATCTGCGCTCAAGCTTCCCCTCTATTGTCAAGGAGCTGATTGCCAAGTGCTCGATCGATGCCCCAGCTCAGTGATGGTTGATTCTTGATTGATCCTAGGATGCTACATACCGTTGGGAACCATCAAGCTACTAGCTACATATGCATGCTCTCTCTTGTTTCAGCAATGGTACTCTGGCATTTAATTTTCTTGTCATGTTCAAAGTGACCACATCCTACTATCATTGCATTATGTGCAACCTTACCAATCAATTAATCAGTAATGAAGGGCATTGTGAGTTATCAGATGACATTGCAGTTGAATCTCCATTTGTTCTGCATTTTTGTGTGTGGAGAAACGTCTGTTCTGCAAATTATATGGCTAACCCGTTGTGTTCTCCTCTAATAAAGTAAAAGTGTTTCGGATATACGTATAACGCATGAATTTTTCCTTAATGGTTTTACTAACCCAAGTCGTCTGCGATTTTCTTTTGTAAGTCGATTTCTGAATAGGGTGACTTTAATTTGCTGATGCACACATAACATTTTCATCCGGTTGCACTTTTAATGGAAGAACATTACTTGGGAGATCTTATTACCGTCGATCCTTGAGTTCAAGGTTATGTATGATCTCCAGTTTGCACTTATTGTATCCTCAATGGAGGAATTAATGATCTCGCAAATCCATTGTCCGTCGGTGCAATTTTTGGGCTGGTCTGATGGCGGTAAAGAAACATCTTTTCCGTTTCGGATTCTTCGCGATAAAGGATGGCTCGGAGATATGCTTTTGGGAGGACAAGTGGCTAGGAAATACCACTCTCCGAGAACAGTACCTAGCCTTGTACCGCATTGTACGCGATAAGAACGATACTCTTGCGCATGTGATGACCACTTCTCCGCCAGATATATCATTTCGGAGGGATTTGGTTGGGACCCGTCTTGTGTCATGGCAATATCTTCTATCCCGTTTGGATTCGATTAACTTGACACAAGGCCGGGATGTCTTTCGCTGGAATCTTACTACATTTGAAGGTTTTCATTAGACTTTATTACAAAGTTAGAAACCAGTAAATTAGGATGTCATTTTTCTTCAGTAAACTATTACTTTTGAAGGTTTTTCGACAAATCACGGCGATAGGACCCACCACAACATGTGTATTGATTTTGAATTATTTGAATCATTGGAAGCTATGATTTTGTCTTCCGTTATTATCTAGAAAAACACAACCTCTTGCATTTGAATGCGTTGTTGACCTGACGGATTTCATACTCTCTGAATGGGCATACAGTAGTAAACTTAACCTTTGAAGAGATTTCAGATTACATACACCCGGTGAAGTCTAATCTAAATTTAAACTGAAGCAGCAAGGGCAACACATAGGAGAAATCCACCTGTTGAGTGCTATGCTAGCTTGTGAGATCATGGCTTGTCTCAAATTCTCACTTCATCCATTCAGTGTTGTAAAGAGAAAAGGCCTGGTTAAAACAACAAAACCAACCAGTCGGCCTCAGGTTATTCAGTTGTCCTGGCAACACATACAGATAACAAAAATTGCAAAGAGAGCCTTGGCTCAATGGTTAGGCATGCAGTTGTGTAGCCTAACGACCCGAGTTCAACTCCTAGAATTGACAGGTGATGCATAGGGGTTTTTCTCCCATTTATTGAGGATCAAGCTTGGTGTATGGTGGAACCACTCATCAAGAAATATCTTGATATTCATTTAAAATATTCTTGAGGACCATGTTTATCTTGGCACTCATACTATAATGGTCGTATGCATCCCTAGTTGGTGCGGTTGGGGCGGGAGTTGTTCGCAGTGACCAGGGTGGCGCACCTGTTGTGCGGCGGCCCCGCTACCCTTCATGACCCACGGGATCCAAGATCTCCGGCGATGCTGGGCTGATCTGGATCCCACCCAGATCCGTCGCCAACTCTTCATGTGGATGGTTGGCGGCGCGATGAGGGCTCCGCCGAGGGGATGGAGGATCTCCGCCGGAGAATCGGTGGCGGCATACGTCTGCATGGAAAAGCTCTGCGCATTTCCATCCAGCCGCGAGATCGTGACGACGCGGCTTTCGGTGAAAACCGCGCTTGACTACGATCTTGGCAGACGATTGTGGCGTCTCTGACGCCGTTTTTTTTTCTCGCGGCATCGTTGTTGCAGGTCATGTCAACTCGATCGGGATGTTCTGGGGGAAATCCTAGATTTGGGTCTACCAGATCGGACGATGATTGCGCCTTCGGTGTCGTTCTCCCTCCTAGGGGCATTGTTTTGGAGCAAGTGCTGACTGGAGGGGACAAGAGGAGGAGGAGGAGCATTACATCTACCGCAAGACCGACGACGGATCCCGGCGGCATGGCGCTGCAGAATTTGACGACGGGCGCGTGTAGATGGATACGTGCAGGACGGTGGCGTTGTCTGGCACCGTGGTGGCATCGATGACAGGCCAACCAAGGTTGGTGCGTCTGTACCTAATCTGGAGATGGATCAATGGAAGACGGCAGCGGCGGCCTCTGAGAGTGTGCCTGGCCGGTGTGTGACCCAGTCCCCGCTTTGTGGCTTGGCTGGGGCATCCGGCTTTAGATGTTAGACTTTGGTACAATGTCTGTTTGGTATTCGGTTAGGACATTCGGCATCCCTTCATCAAGGGGATAGGAGTAGCGATAGGTGTTACCAAGATGGTGGCTTCAGACTTATTGATGTATTACTTTACAAGGTCTATGTGAATAAGTAGTAAAATGGTTGCATGCATCGCCCAGATACAGGGGCCAGGGTATATCCTCCTTTTCTTAAAAAAGAAGAAATTCAGCTGCGGTTTATTTCATTACCATGGAGGCAGCAAACATGTTAGTCAGCGCCCCTACGTTTCTGCGACCGACTCAAAATTTGTATACCATCTCTGTCGTGCATCGTAAATCTTTTCGAAGGTTAGTAACCTGCAAAGAAACCAAATTCGATTGATGAAGCGGCTAGAAGAAAATAAGTAAACAATGTCAATATTGTGACGCCCCCGATTTGACCGTACACTAATCATACACGCAAACGTGTACGATCAGGATCAGAAACTCACGGGAAGATATCACAACACAACTCTACAAATAAAATAAGTCATACAAGCATCATATTGCAAGCCAGGGGCCTCGAGAGCTCGAATACATGAGCTCGATCATGGACGAGTCAGCGGAAGCAACAATATCTGAGTACATACATAAGTTAAACAAGTTTGCCTTAAGAAGGCTAGCACAAACTGGGATACAAATCGAAAGAGACGCAGGCCTCCTGCATGGGATCCTCCTAAACTACTCCTGGTCGTCGTCAGCAGCCTGCACGTAGTAGTAGGCACCTCCCAAGTAGTAGCAGTCGTCATCGACAGTGGCGTCTGGCTCCTGGACTTCATCGTCTGGTCGCAACAATCGGGTATAGAAAGGGAGAAAAGGGGGAGCAAAGCAACCATGAGTACTCATCCAAAGTACTCGCAAGCAAGGAGATACACTACATATGCATGCATTGGTATCAAATGGAAAAGGGGTAGCATATGTGGACTGAACTGCAGAATGCCGGAATAAGAAGGGGATAGCTAGTCCTATCGAAGACTGCGCTTCTGGTAACTTCCATCTTGCAGCAGAAGAGAATAGATGGTAAGTTCACCAAGTAACATTGCATAGCATAATCCTACCCGATGATCCTCTCGTCATCGCCATGTGAGAGAGCGATCACCGTTTGTATCTGGCACTTGAAATGATGTGTTTTATTAAGTATCCGGTTCTAGTTGTCATAAGGTCAAGGTAAAACTCCAAGTCTTCCTGTTACCGAAGATCACGGCTATTCGAATAGATTAACTTCCCTGCAGGGGTGCACCACATTTCCCAACACGCTCGATCCCCTTTGTTCGGACACACTTTCCTGGGTCATGCTCGGCCTCGGAAGATCAACACGTCGCAGCCCTACCTAGGCACAACATAGAGGTCAGCACGCCGGTCAAAATCCTATGGCGCAGGGGTCTGGGCCCATCGCCCATTGCACACCTACACGTTGCGACGCGGCCGGTGAGCAGACCTAGCCTCCTTTATACAAGAGCATGCGTTCCAGTCCAACCCGGCGCGCACCGCTCAGTCGCTGACGTCACGAAGGCTTCGGCTGATACTACGACGTCGAGTGCCCATAACTGTTCCCGCGTAGTTGGTTAGTGCGTATAGGCTAGTAGCCAGACTCAGATCAAATACCCAGATCTCGTTAAGCGTGTTAATTGAATTAACCGCGGACGCCGACCAGGGCCAGGCCTACCTCTCTCCTAGGCGGTCTCAACCTGCCCTATCGCTCCGCCACAAAGATCCACTCAGAGGGCCGTCGGGACAAACGTCCTTTCGGACCCAATCCGTGAATCACTCGCGGGTACTCTACGAGCCGACCCGACTTTAGTCATCACAAGTATCATATAATATGTATGTAAGTATACACCCGTGATCACCTCCCGAGTGATCACGGCCCGATAGTATACCATGGCAGACGGACAAGAATGTAGGGCCACTGATGGTAAACTAGCATCCTATACTAAGCATTTATGATTACAGGTAAGGTATCAATAACTGTAGCAACAATGACAGGCTATGCATCAGAATAGGATAAACGGAAAGCAGTAACATGCTACACTACCCTAATGCAAGTAGTAGAGAGAAGAATAGGCGATATCTGGTGCTCAAGGGGGGGCTTGCCTGGTTGCTCTGGCAAGAAAGAGGGGTCGTCAACAGTGTAGTCGATCGGGGCACCAGCAATGGCGTCAGTCTCGTAGTCTATCGGAGAGAAGAGGGGAAAGAAACAATGAATATAATGCAAACAGATCCATAGCGATGCATGACATGACAAGTAGCGGTGCTAGGGGTGCCTTAACGCGGTATGAGGTGATACCGGTGAAGGGGAGAAACATCCGGGAAAGTATCCCCGGTGTTTCGCGTTTTCGGACAGATGAATTGGAGGGGAAAAGTTACTTGTTCGCTATGCCAGGGATGCGTGGCGGACGAACGGGTTGCGTATCCGGGTTCGTCTCATCGTTTTGAGCAACTTCCATGTACAAAGTTTTTCCATCGAAGCTACGGTTTATTTTATATTAATTTTAAAAGATTTAAATCATTTTTAGGATTTATTTAATTATTTTGATTCAACATTATCCAAAACAGTGCTTGTTGACGTCAGCAGTCAACAGGGTTGACTGGTCAACCTGACCAGTGGGTCCCACTGGTCAGTGACACATTTTAATTAACCATTTATAATTAACCTAATCATGATTAATTAGGGGTGGGCTTCACTGTCATTGGTTGATTAATTAACTAATAGTAGTTAGTTTAATTAGTTATTAGATTAATCTAACTATGATTAATTAGTTTAATTAATTGTTTAGTTTAATTAATCAAAATTAATTAAGTTAATTATTTAATTATTATTTATTATTATTATTATTTATTAAAAAACATTCTAGAGGGAGGCCTAGCGGGTTTGGCCGCGGGTAACGGGCGAGCGAACCCGCCCGAACGGTCACGGGCGAAGGGGCGCGCCAAGGCGCCAGTGCCGGTCGCGGGAGATGGCCGCGGGGGGTGCGCGACCAGCGGCCACGGCCGGCCGGAGCAAGCGCGGCGGGGCGAGGGGACAGGGCGGCGCCGACAGCGGTGGGCGGCAGGGCTAGCGAGCGGAGGCCGCGGTCGGGCTGCAGCAGCGCGGCGGCAGGCGCGCGTGGGGGCGGACAACAGCGCGGGCAGGGGTCAGGCGCGTGGCAAGTTGCGGGGCTGCGACGGCGAGCGTCGGCGCGGGGCCGCAGTTGGAGGCGGCGGTGGGTACGAGCGTCTGGAGAGAAGGCCGGAGGAGGCGCGGGCGGTTGAGGGCGCAGCCGCGGCAGCGAGCTCAGTGCGCGGGCGGCGACTGCGGGGCGGCGGCGTGCGGCTTGGCGCGGCAGCGGGCACGCGCAACGGCACGCCGGGCGGGGCGAGGCCGCGGTGAGCGCGCGAGCTCGGGCGCGGCGAGGCGACATGCAATAGGGAGGGGGAGAAGAGGAGAGGGAGGTCGTGGCCTCACCGGCGGTGTAGGGACTAGGCAACGGGAGTCGAGGAGGAGGTGCGGCGTCGAGGAGGCGTTCCGGCTGGGTCCGACGACGACGCGAGGTGGCAGCGACGTTGACGGCATCGAGCAGGCGCCGGGCCACGAGGGAGAGGGGACGGGGCCGCGAGGAGGACGACGATGAGGTGGTGGGGTGATGCTGGGGTTGGGCGCCAGCGGCGGGGCGCGAGACGACGCGGTCGCCGGTGTCCGCTGCCCCGATCTGGATCGGGGAGGAGGGGTGAAGAGGGAGCAAGGGGATCGTGGGGAGTGGGGGAAGTGGAGGTGGGGATAGGGTTACGGAGAGTGGGGGGCTTTGTAGGTGGGGGTGGTTGGGCCAGTTCGGCTGGGCCAAGTTGGCCGAGTTGGCCGGGTGTTTCCTTTTTACTATTTTGTTTTACTTTTTCTTTTACTTATTTTTTATTAGTAGTTTTCTATTTTATTCTCTATTTAATTTTGTTTTATAAAATACACATACAATACCTAAATTAGTGGTTATAATATACTATTGCCACAATAATTCTTAACCCAAAATAAAACAGTTTAATATTTTATAAAAATCGAAAGGCCTTATTTGGTGGTTTTAACTACTGTTTTATTTATTATATAGCCTTTAATTATATTATAAAGATGTCGATTCTCCACTGTCGGTGTCAAAACCGGCGGATCTCGGGTAGGGGGTCCCGAACTGTGCGTCTAAGACAGATGGTAACAGGAGGCAGGGGACACGATGTTTTACCCAGGTTTGGGCCCTCTTGATGGAGGTAAAACTCTACGTCCTGCTCGATTTATTCTTGATGATATGAGTATTACAAGAGTTGATCTACCACGAGATCAGAGAGGCTAAACCCTAGAAGCTAGCCTATGGTATGATTGTATGTTGTCCTACGGACTAAAACCCTCCGGTTTATATAGACACCAGAGGGGGCTAGGGTTACACAAGGTCGGTTACAAAGGAGGAGATATACATATCCGTATTGCCTAGCTTGCCTTCCACGCCAAGTAGAGTCCCATCCGGACACGAGACGAAGTCTTCAATCTTGTATCTTCATAGTCCAACAGTCCGGCTGTCCAGAGACCCCCTAATCCAGGACTCCCTCAGTAGCCCCTGAACTAGGCTTCAATGACGATGAGTCCGGCACACAGTGTTGTCTTCGGCATTGCAAGGCGGGTTATTCTCCAATTTTTGAGTGTTCGTAAAGCAGTGTCCGGTCCCATAAATGTTCGGACCTCTTGGCTTCTGTGCCCAATAAGGGCTATCTCCCACGCGTTGAATGAATACGAGGCGCCAGGGCATTTTTACATTTGCCCCCTAGCCAGACAAATAAATTGTCTATTAAAGGGATGTGAATTGTTAGATCCGATCCATACCATCCTCCCCCCAGCGAGAATCCATCAGAGCGCGTTTCGGGAGGATCCATTCCAGCATGGCCGACCTCCGCAGCTCCTCCTCCCGCCCCCGTAGCCCTAAGCCCGGTGATTGGGAGAGGTGTTCAGTCCCACACAGTCGATCGGTCGAACTGCAGACCAAGGGATTTCTCCCTCCGGCGTATATGGTGCCCGTCCGAGCCGGGCTCGCCACCTACAATGGCAGGGAGCAAGCGGAGAGCTTCCCCGGCCCCTCTATGGGGGAGCGGGTATGCCTTGTCCCCTATCTATTGAGGGGACTCGGATTTCCAATTCATCCGTTCCTCTGCGGGCTCCTGGAGTTCTACGGCCTCCAATTACACAATTTCACCCCTGCCTCCATTCTACATATCGCCGGCTATGTTGCTCTCTGCGAGTTGTTCCTGGGCTGCGAGGCTCACTTCAAGCTGTGGAAAAGGCTATTTTGCCTCGTCCCTTGCACACAGAGGGGATCACTTTATCAAGTGGGCGGAGCCGAAATATGGCGCATCGCTGGTACCGGATACCTGTCCGGTACCCCGAAGAAGTCGTCCGAAGACTGGCCTTCGGAATGGTTTTATATGGAGGATGTTCCCCTTCCAGACCCTGTTCGGCGGGGTCTTCGTAAGTTCAGCAATGCTCCTCTGAAGAAACGCCGAAGTTGGCGCCCATGGAGCCCCCAGGTGGAAGACAATGGAGAAGTCCTCTACCTGATGAACCGGATTAAAGCACTGGCTCAATCAGGATTGACAGTAATCGAAGTCATGTAAATTTGCATAATGCGGGGAGTGCAACCACTTCAATATCGTGGGCACCCCTTGTGGTGTTTTAACGGGGCGGATGATGCCACCCGCTGCGGGCGTGAGGGTCCGGACAATGCTGCCGCTTTAGCAAAAAATATGCCCGAATTGTTCAAGGGAGAGGAAGAGGAGTTCATCCGCATCAAGCCACGGGATGGATTCTCCATGTACAATCCTCCAAGCTGGGTAAGTTATATTTCCTTACTCCCATTTTTCCCGCATTATTTGTCGTAAGTATTCACCTTGCCACTTTGCGGCATGAACTGCGAAAAGCCATAAAGGAGGTCAGCAGCCCTTCTCCACAACCAGAGGACCCTGACCGGGCCCTCGACTCCGGACTTGAAGAAGATCCGGTTATATTCATGGAGCTGATAGACCGGCAGTTCTATCAGTTACGCTGTGATGATGCCATGGTGGCCATGACGGCCGACTATCCCGGACGGCTTCCCGCATCGCATGTAAGAAAACCAAAAAATCCCAACTCCAAAAACTAGGATCCCCTTTTAGACACTTCACCTACCATATACATATGACGTTTTCTATACGGAAGGCATTCGGGACGCCCTGCCGAACCCGCAGCAACTCGCCAACAAGAGGCACCGAGGCCGGGCAGGCCAAAAAGGAAGGCGGTCAGGACGGAGACGCCGGCGCAAAGGTATAACAGAAACCCCGCTCTGTGGTTGTCGTCTTTCTCGAAATGTAATGACGCCCGTGCTTCTTTAATAGAAAAAACGCTCGCCGAAATGTGTCCGGCGATGTTAGTAATCACGCTTCCGCTAGCTGGGCACCAGGACCGGACATAGAGGCGGAAGCCGATATGGGGCGGGCGCAGGATAATCCTCCTACAGAGGATGCGGATAGATTATCCGCCACGAATTCAGAGGTGGAAAGCGCCATGAATCATAGGCGCCGCCGGCCCGTACTTCGCGATGCTTGTTTCTCACCAGAGGCATTTGATGCCTTCAATTATGGAGAGGCGTACCTCCGTGCTACTCAAGATGGTCTAGCCAGAGCCACAGGTCAGTATGTAAAGGATGTATGGGTAAGTAAATCTGACGATTATATGTATCAATAGCCCCTGAGACTTGAAATAGTTAGCAGAACTGATTTAAGGATCATCTTTATTGTCCAGGTTCTTACAGAGAAGAATACTCGGCTATCACAGGAGCTGGAGGAATGCAAGGCCCAACTACGGGCCGCTGCTGCCGCATTGAAGGAACCGAAAAAGTCCCCCGCTGGTAACATTTAAAGAATGATAGTTAACATATAGTGTGCGGCGTGGCTGCAGATCTAACAATAGATGTTGCAGATGAATCCGGAGGAAATCCGGAGAACCAGCACGTCGTGCGATAGCTACAGGCTGGCGAGCGCGTGCTGACTCAGGTGAGGCGGGAGAAAAACAATCTCCAAGACGCCAATACCAAGCTGAGTGTGGAACTAAAAGACGTTTGAGCCCAGCTTGCCTACTCCGAAAAGGAGAATAAGCGGCTTCGACGCGGCATTTTCAGTAAGTGCTTGAACGAATCCTTTGGAAGGAGTTCGGCGAAGAAGTCGACTAACAGCGTTATGTCTGTAGGTATGCTGACGGGTTGTCCCGCGGAGGAAATGCCCAGGTCTGCGGGTGATCTTCTATCCGAGCTCTCACAACTGCACGGACAAGTTCGGCAGGTGATGCAAGGTATTGCCCAGGCCTTATGGCCATCCATCTCCTTGTCAGAAGGTGTTGTAGAGCTTACGGAGAAGCTCAAAGGAGCACGGCGGCGCTTCTGATTATGGAAGATATCGGCCTGCCGTCAAGGTGCCAGGGAGGCCTGGGCCATGGTGAAGACGCGGTATACCAAGACTAACCTGAATCACATGGCCGAGGTCGGACCTGTGGGGCCCGACGGGAAAGAGATCCCTGTTAGCTTAGTTTATGGGCAAGTAGAATTAGCCGCAAAGTATTCCCAACAGGATTGTAAGCTAGACCGCCTGTTGGATGGTATAGAAGAGGAATTTAGTCAGTCTGCATGACTATGTAATTAAAGTGACATGTATAATGCCTTCTAGCCAGATTGTAGATCATTTGTCATGGCAGACCTTTTCGCTTCAACCTCGGGACCCGATAGTCCGGAGTGTATCCGAATACCCGCTCAGTTATATAAGAACCGGGGTATGCATGGAGACCAGGCGTAGGGGTCATTAGTGCTTGAACAGACAAGTGCCCAACTAGTTATGTTATATTACATGGGTAGTAAGAAACATCTTCCAGGGAGAATAGTTCCGTTAAGGGTTCCTTTCCTTGGGTACGCATGCCCTAAAGTGCATGTCTGGACTGCGATAGGAAACGCAGGAAAGAACATCTGGGGGCATATATGGAAAATAAATAAAAATCATCTTTTGTTCACCGACCGAATATCCCCTTAAGAACGCTAGCTTTCGGCTTCATCCAGTCTGAGGTACACATCCGGCTGACCCGACAGTAACAATCGTAGAGGTGCTCCCCTTATGCCCTAGCCGAATTAACGGGAACGTAGGGAATAAATACAAGAGCCAGGCAACCCAGCTTGGCCAAAACTTAAGTCATATCGATGCATATAATGGCGAAAAAAGGTACATGCGGAAGTATAACACATGTGCGGGGCATGAGGCCCAGATAAATAATTTAAGCTTCTGTGAAAGAAGCCCCCAGGTATGATGAGCGCGGCTAGCGCATCTATAATGTGCGAGCGAGGCACAAGTTGGCCCTTGAAGGCCTAGAGAAAGAATAAAAGAAAGAAAGAAAAACAAGACAGATAATGTATATGCAAAAAATGGACAGAGGAAGGGGACGAACATAGAGTCCGGCGCTAGGCGTAGAATCTTTGGAGCCTGGCCGCGTTCCATGGGTTCGGCTCTAGTCGATTAGTCGATGCATCCCGCAGTCGGTACGCTCCACCGGTCAGAACTTGGTCAATAATGAAGGGACCTTCCCACTTGGGTTCGAGCTTGTTCTTTTTCTTATCCGACTGGCGTAGAACTAGTTCACCAACATTATAAGTTTTGGCCCGTACTTCTCTGCTTTGGTATCTGCGAGCCTGTTGCTGATAAAATGCGGAACGGGCTTTTGCTATGTCGCGCTCCTCCTCCAGTGTGTCCAGACTGTCCTGCCGATCGAGCTCGGCTTCTCTTTCTTCGTACATGCGCACTCGAGGTGAGTCATGAATTATGTCACAGGGCAAGACTGCCTCTGCGCCGTACACCATAAAGAAGGGTGTATATCCGGTACTACGATTCGGCGTGGTCCGTAGCCCCCAGAGTACGGAGTCGAGCTCCTCTACCTAGTGTGTGTTAGACTCCGTTAAGGAACGCACTAATCTGGGTTTAATGCCGCTCATTATAAGACCGTTTGCTTGCTCAACTTGGCTGTTGGTTTGTGGATGATAGACTGAAGCATAATCGAGCTTGATGCGCATTTTGCCGCACCAGAGTTTCACCTCATTGGTAGTGAAGTTCGTGCCGTTGTCAGTTATGATGCTGTGGGGGACGCCATAACGGTGTATGACCCCGGATATGAAGTCTATCACTGGTCCGAATTCGGCTGTTTTAACAGGTTTGGCCTCTATCCATTTGGTGAATTTATCCACCATGACCAGTAAGTATTTTTTCTTGTGGGTTCCCCCTTTAAGGGGTCCAACCATGTCAAGCCCCCAGACCGCGAAGGGCCACGTAATGGGGATTGTTTGGAGGGCGGTGGGTGGCATGTGGCTTTGATTTGCAAAGAGCTGGCAACCGGCGCAACGTTGGACCAAGTCCTGTGCATCTGCCCGGGCCGTTGGCCAATAGAATCTTGTATGGAAGGCCTTGCTTACAAGAGCCTGGGCTACGGCGTTGTGGGAGTCTTGGATTAGGGGGTCTCCGGACAGCCGGACTATCTCCATTGGCCGGACTGTTAGACTATGAAGATACAAGATTGAAGACTTTGTCTCGTGTCCAGATGGGACTCTACTTGGCGTGGAAGGCAAGCTAGGCAATACGGATATGGATATCTCCTCCTTTGTAACTGACCTTGTGTAACCCTAACCCTCTCCAGTGTCTATATAAACCGGAGGGTTTTACTCCGTAGGACACAACAATTACAACATACAATCATACCATAGGCTAGCTTCTAGGGTTTTAGCCTCTCTGATCTCGTGGTAGATCTACTCTTGTACTACCCACATCATCAATATTAATCAAGCAGGACGTAGGGTTTTACCTCCATCAAGAGGGCCCGAACCTGGGTAAAACATCGTGTCCCCTGCCTCTTGTTACCATCCGCCTTAGACGCGCAGTTCGGGACCCCCTACCCGAGATCCGCCGGTTTTGACACCGACATTGGTGCTTTCATTGAGAGTTCCTCTGTGCCGTTGCCAGAAGGAAGGATGTCTCGTCTCGTCTTTAAAGACGGTACTACTGTCGGGGGAGCTTTGGCTGTCGGCCAAACTCTCCGGCTAGGCGGGTTCATCATGACCGCCTGTTCAGCCGCCGCGCCGACGATGAATTCTCGGGTCATCGAAAACAGCCTCCACGTCAAATCGGCACTCGCTGAACAGATGGATCCAATGGATCTCTCCTCCTTAAACGAGCTCTTGGATCGCATCGCCGCCTTGGGAGTCGCTATGGACTATGATCGGATTGGGCTTAAACCCGATCAAAGGGAGATTAACTCTCCACCGGCCACCCATCATATTGCAGTGGTGGAGGAACAATGCGGTGACCTTTCCTCTATCCTGAGGACCAAATATGTCCGGATTCCTGAGCTCTCCGAGCTGGACGCCCGTTCGCGGGAGGACAACACCCAATCCCTGAACTTAGAGTCAGGCAGCGGGCCAGGATTATCGGGTCACACCCCGGAACCGAAACTTTCAAAATTGGAAATTCCTCGGCCCCTGGATCCCAGATCAGGTGAGGGTTCAGATTCAATTCCACCCACCCACCCAAACATAAGTGATCTTTCCCACATCAGGCAAGAGCCCCAGGAAACAGTACATCACTATTGGGCCAGATTCCTCCTTGCGATCAACAAGGTTAAGGACTGTCGCGAGGAAGACGCAATCCTATTTTTATGCAATAATTGCACGAACAAGGGAATCCTTAACGCCATAAATCGCCATGAGATAACACGCTTCGCTGACTTGGCGTCCATAGTACGAAAGTACTGTGCGATGGAAAGTGCCTGGAAAACCGAAGTAAACTTTTGGGATAATCCGGCCCTGAATACAAACCCAGTCCGAAACAAAAGGGTGCATTATCGCAATACACCCGGGTCAACTATCAAAACACAAAAACCCTCTACAAGGTATGGAACCGTACTGGAAGGATGGCTCAACGGACCCTGCAAAATTCATAGTACAGCGGATACAATACCAACACACAGCCTTAGAGCATGTTGGATACTTCGGCAGGTGGCCAAAAGTGGTGAGGATCTTTGGCCTTAAACCATGGAGCACCATCCAGTGGATAACAATACGGTGTTAACAGTGTTCGAGACCTTTGCGTCAAATAACAGGCGCAAGCGAACACTCCGCAGCATGGATGAAATCTGTCACGTAGCAGAAACAAATCCAAAAGCTAACTCGATGCGTGGCGGCTCTAAGCTGCTTTATCTCCCGCTTGGGAGAAAAGGCTTTACCCCTTTATCGCCTCCTTCGGCGCACCGAACACTTCAAGTGGACGAACACGGCCACAGCCGGATTGGAAGAAATAAAGGCCATTCTGGCAACCAACCCGATCCTGGCCGCACCAAACATCGGCGAACCAATGATGTTGTACATTGCGGCAACTCATCAAGTTGTAAGCGCGATGCTCGTTGTCGAACGGGAAGCGGACGGACACAAATTCCCTCTTCAAAAGCTGGTATACTATGTATCCACTGTCCTCACTCCATGCAAATCACGGTACCCGCATTACCACAAAATAGCATATGCGGTATTCATGGCATCGTGGAAACTGCGACACTACTTTCAAGAGTGTTCGATTACAGTAGCCTCGGAAGTGCCACTTAATGATATTATCAACAACCGCGATGCTACAGGCCGGATTGCCAAATGGGCTATTGAGCTCCTCCCATTCGACATAACATAC
This sequence comes from Triticum urartu, assembly GCF_056163025.1. NCBI lineage: Eukaryota > Viridiplantae > Streptophyta > Magnoliopsida > Poales > Poaceae > Triticum > Triticum urartu. The sequence continues at coordinate 103,786,197 of NC_141875.1, read as the reverse complement.
AAACCTCGCCGAGCCATTAAATCGCAAGTACTGGACGACTTCGTCGCCGAATGGACGGAGGCCGAACTCCCTAAAGAGTACGACACATACTCCAATTGGATCATTCACTTCAACGGTTCTAAAATGCTGGCCAGTCTAGGGGCTGGCGTCGTCCTGACGTCCCCAACCGGAGATACCATTCGGTACATACTACAAATATTGTATACAGATTCCAACAATGCAGCCGAATACGAAGCTCTATTGCATGGTCTTCGGATGACGGTCTCCATGGGCATTCAACGCCTGGAGGTGCGTGGGGATTCAAACCTCTCAATATCCCAAATAAACGGAGATTTTGACGCCAAGGATCCGAAAATGGCGGCCTATCGAAATGCCGTCCTAAAAATGTCAGCTCGGTTCGAGGGACTCGAATTTCATCATGTGGCTCGGGAAAACAATCAGGCGGCGGATATCCTCGCCCGCATCGGCGCAAAACGCGACACGGTCCCCCCCAACATATTTCTGGAGAGGCTCTTCAAGCCATCCGTAGCATGGGAAGGGGACACCGGTAATAACAGTCCGGACCCGGCCAAAATACCCGATACCGAACTCTCTGACACAATCGGAGGCTCCGCCACCGAAATAACACCTTTAGCCCATGAAATAATGGCCATTATTTCCCCGTGGATAGAACCATTCCTGGCCTACCTAACTAGACAGGAACTTCCGGAGGACCAAAATGAGGCACGCTGCATAGTGCGGCGATCCAAGGCCTACAGGGTCCATGAGGGAGAATTGTACAAGAAAAGCACTATCGGAGTCCTTCAAAGGTGCATCTCCGAAGAGGAAGGGCGGAATCTTTTGGCAGAAATTCACGCCGGACTCGGCGGTCATCACGCCGCAGCCCGGGCTCTTGTAAGCAAGGCCTTCCGTACAGGATTCTATTGGCCAACGGCCCGGGCAGATGCACAGGACTTGGTCCAACGTTGTGCCGGTTGCCAGCTTTTTGCAAATCAAAGCTACATGCCACCCACCGTCCTCCAAGCAATCCCCATTACATGGCCCTTTGCGGTCTGGGGGCTTGACATGGTTGGACCCCTTAAAGGGGGAACCCACAAGAAAAACTACTTATTGGTCATGGTGGATAAATTCACCAAATGGATAGAGGCCAAACCGGTTAAAACAGCTGAATCCGGACCGGTGATAGATTTCATATCCGGGGTTGTACACCGTTATGGCGTCCCCCACAGCATCATCACTGATAATGGCACGAACTTCACGGCCGACGAGGTAAAACTCTGGTGCAGCAAAATGGGCATCAAGCTCGATTATGCCTCAGTCTATCACCCACAAACCAACGGTCAAGTCGAGCGAGCAAACGGTCTTATAATGAGCGGCATTAAACCTAGATTAGTGCGTTCCTTAACGAAGTCTAACACACACTGGGCAGAGGAGCTCGACTCCGTACTCTGGGGGCTACGGACCACGCCGAATCGTAGTACAGGATATACACCCTTCTTTATGGTGTACGGCGCAGAGGCAGTCTTGCCCTGTGACATAATTCATGACTCACCTAGAGTGTGCATGTACGAAGAAAGAGAAGCCGAGCTCGATCGGTAGGACAGTCTGGACACCTTGGAGGAGGAGCGCGATGTAGCCAAAGCCTGTTCCGCATTTTACCAGCAACAGGCTCACAGATACCAAAGCAGAGAAGTACGGGCCAAAACTTATAACGTTGGCGAACTAGTTCTACGCCTGCCGGATAAGAAAAAGAACAAGCTCGAGCCCAAATGGGAAGGTCCCTTCATTATTGACCAAGTTCTGACCGGTGGAGCGTACCGACTGCGGGATGCATCGACTAGTCGGCTCGAGCCGAACCCATGGAACGCGGCCAGGCTCCAAAGATTCTACGCCTAGCACCGGACTCTATGTTAGTCCCCTCCCTTTGTCCATTTTTTTCACAAATACATTATCTGTCTTGTTTTCCTTTCTTTATTTCTTTTCTTATTTCTCTAGGCCTTCACGGGTCACCTTGTGCCCTGTTTGCACACTACAGATGCGCTAGCCGCACTCTTTATACCTGGGGGCTTCTTTCACAGAAGCTTAAATTATTTATCCGGGCTTCATGCCCAACACATGTGTTCTACTTCCGCATGTACCTTTTTTCACCATTATATGCATTGATATGACTTAAGTTTTGGCCAAGCTGGGTTGCCTGGCTCTTGTATTTATTCCCTACGTTCCCGTTAATTCGGCTAGGGCATAAGGGGAGCACCTCTGTGATTGTTACTGCCGGGTCAGCCGGATGTGTACCTCAGACTGGGTGAAGCCGAAAGCTAGCGTTCTTAAGGGAATATTCGGTCGGTGAACAAAAGATGATTTTTATTTATTGTCCATATCTGCCCCAGATGCTTTTTCTGCGTTTCTTATCGCAGTCCGGACATGCACTTTAGGGCATGCTTACCCAGGTAAAGGAACCCTTAATGGAACTATTCTCCCTGGAAGATGTTTCTTACTACCCATGTAATATAACATAACTAGTTGGACACTTGTCTGATAAAGCACTAATGACCCCTACGCCTGGTCTCCACGCATACCTCGGTTCTTATATAACTGAGCGGGTATTCGGAGTCACTCCGGACTATCGGGCCCGGAGGTTGAAGCGAAAAGGTCCGCAACGACAAATGAACTACAATCCGGCTAGAAGGCATTATACATGTCACTTTCATTACATAGTCATGCAGACTGACTAAACTCCTCTTCTATACCATCCAACAGGCGGTCTAGCTTACAATCCTGTTGGGAATACTTTGCGGCTAATTCTACTTGCCCATAAACTAAGCTAACGGGGATCTCTTTTCCGTCGGGTCCCACAGGTCCGACCTCGGCCATGTGATTTGGGTCTGCCTTGGTATACCGAGTCTTCACCATAGCCCAGGCCTCTCTGGCACCCTGTCGGCAGGCCGATATCTTCCATAATCGGAGGCGCCGCCGTTGTAACACCCCGGATGTTATTTACCTTATCTGTACTCCAACTCTTGCCGTTTCCGGCCTCAGTTATTTTATTTTCCTCGGTGTCGGGGTTTTTGTCTCCGTGTGTTGTTGCCTTTGTCATGCATCTCATATCATGTCGTCATGTGCATTGCATTGGATACATGTTTGTCTCATGCATCCGAGCTTTTTCCCCGTTGTCCGTTTTGCATTCCGGCGCTCCTATCTCCTCCGGTGGTCCTTTCTACCTCTTTTCGTGTGTGGGGGTTAAACATTTCTGGATTGGAATGAGACTTGCAAGCGGCCTTGGTTTACTACCGGTAGACCGCCTGTCAAGTTTCGTACCATTTGGACTTCCTTTGATACTCCAACGGTTAACCGAGGGATCGAAAAGGCCTCGTGAGTGTTGCAGCCCAACACCCTTCCAATTTGGCCCAAAACCCACCAGAAATCTTTCCATCATCTAGAGCGTTCGATCACGATCGCGTGGCCGCAAACCGTGCTCAATTTGGAGCCTCCTAGCTCCTCCTACCTATAAAACTAGGTCTTCCCCGAAATTTTCGGGTCTTCCCTACCCTAAACCTAGATCCTCTCCCTCTTGCCGCGCCGGACACGTCCGGTCCGGCCGAACACCACCGTGCCGCCGCCCCGCACCAGTGGCATCCTGCCACATGGCACCGCCGCCCTCCTCCGCCGCGAGGCCCGCTGGGCCCGAGTCGGGCCCCCGGGCCCAACATCCCCCGCCGCCGTCTTCCTCCCGTCCGGCCGCCCGAAGCGCCCGGCGCCCGCCGCCCGCCATCTCCGACCGCCCACGCCGCCGCCTCAGCTCGCCGCCCGCCAGCGCCAACTCCGGCGAGCCGCGCCCTGCTGCCCGCGCCGGCGACCGCGTCAGCCAGCTCCGACGTCCTCCTCCCGCTCCACTCCGGCGGCTCCACCGCCCGGATCCGGTACCAAGCTCCAAGTCCGGCGACCTCCGACCTCCACCTCCGGCGAACCTCGAAAGTCGTGCTCCGGTGAACAGTACACGCGCCAGATCCGATCCAAATCTGAGGGTTGACCTAATTCTTTTGACCTAATCCCCTTATTTTTTTGCAATCTTTGGCATGTCATAACTCTCTCATCGTAGATCCGATTCGCGCGTGTAGCATATCAAAATGTTCGTCTCGATGAGTACATCATTTAATATCATTGCATCATTTTCATTTGAGCTCATCTTGATGCCCGAAATGCTGTTGGAAGAGGGCTATGTGATAATTTTGTCAGATCTGTTTCAGCAAATAGCTATTTGTCATTTTTGCCATTATTAATGTGTGCATGATATGACCTGAGCTCTACATGAGTTTTGTTATATGCCATGCCATATTTACAGAGGTGCATTCCATATGTTTTTGTGATATTTGTGATGACTAGCACAAGCTTGCAAAGTAGCGTAATCGGTAATGCTGATTTCAGGGACTTAGAATTTCACTAAGTCCTTGTTCCGTTTTTGTCGGTATGCCATATGTTCATGTTGTTTCCTAGTGATCCGTGCCTCTTTTGAGGATGATCAGTAAGGATGTTTTGTTAACATTATGGTGCTCTATCCATCCATGTCTTTGTTTGCATTTACGGATCACCCTAGCTTGAGTCAATCGAGCTCTACTTTTGCTATAAAGTGAATCCTGGCAGATTGTTGACATGTTTACCGATTTTGCCGAGGATGTTGCTATTGATCCGTGCATGCTATGTTGTTCTTCTTGCCATATATAGCTCCTATGCCATGTCTTCTTGATGGGTGTATGCTTAGTTTGTCATGCCATGCTCTGTAGTGAGTGCATCGAGCTCGTAAATATGCCTACTCGTTAACTGATTTGCATGCTCCAGTTTTTCACTAAGTCTGAATCTGTTTATGTTTTTGCCATGTTCACATGCTTGCAATTGTATTTTCTGATCCCTTTTGGCTCAAGGTCACTAAGAGACATTTGTTAAGTGCTTTGAGTATCTTCATGCCATGCCTTGCTTGTCCATGTTAAGTTCTTGCAGCATGTACTTTTCATGCTCTAAAGTGTGCTTCCTGATGATAAATTCCAGACTTGTGTTAATTTCACTGTCTGAAACCTGTTATCATTTGCACTTTTGCCATGCTTGTTTGAACCTGTTAATGGATGAATTAGCCGTAGCTCAGTGTTCATATTTTATCAAGCTTCATGAGTGGATCCCTGCCATATATTTTGTTGTCATGTTTGAGTGTTTTAGCATATTTATCTTGATGCATTTATTTGGTCACTTGCTGATTATCGCAGACCGGTGCCATATTTGTTTTGCTTGTCATTTCCAAACTGTGCATCTGATTTCAGTGATCTTTATATCGATTTCAATCGAAATCACCTCACCTTTCCAGTGGCACTCTTGGATATCCAAGTTGAGTCCAGGTTCAATCATTCCTTGTCAAATCTTGCATATGCATCGCATACCGCATACCGCATCCCGCATATCACACCATGTTTGCATCATGTTGTTTGAGCATTGCACATGGTTGATTGTGTTCTGTTTGCTTGTTGTTCTTGTTTTGGTAGAGCCGGGAGACGAGTTCGTGAACGAGGAGCCCGTTGAGTTCTCTTACGAGGATCAGGTCAACTCTGACAACTTTGCAGGCAAGATGACCATACCCTTGAAATCACTTCTATCTTTGCTTGCTAGATGCTCGCTCTTTTGCTATGCCTATGCTACGATACTACCACTTGCTTATCATGCCTCCCAAATTGCCATGTCAAACCTCTAACCCACCATGTCCTAGCAAACCGTTGATTGGCTATGTTACCGCTTTGCTCAGCCCCTCTTATAGCGTTGCTAGTTGCAGGTGAAGATTGGAGATCGTTCCTTGTTGGAACATTGTTTATTATTGGGATATCACCTTATTATCTTGTTTATCTTAATGCATTTATATACTTGGTAAAGGGTGGAAGGCTCGGCCTTTTGCCTAGTGTTTTGTTCCACTCTTGCCGCCCTAGTTTCCGTCATATCGGTGTTATGTTCCCGGATTTTGCGTTCCTTACGTGGTTGGGTTATAATGGGAACCCCTTTACAGTTCGCCTTGAATAAAACTCCTCCACCAATGCCCAACCTTGGTTTTACCATTTGCCACCTAGCCTCTTTTTCCCTTGGGTTTCCGGAGCCCAAGGGTCATCTTATTTAAACCCCCCTGGGCCAGTGCTCCTCTGAGTGTTGGTCCGAACTGGGCAGCCTACGGGGCCACCTCGGGGAAACTCGAGGGTTGGTTTTACTCGTAGCTTGACCTATCTGAGTGTGCCCTGAGAACGAGATATGTGCAGCTCCTATCGGGATTTGTCGGCACATTCGGGCGGTGTTGCTGGACTTGTTTTACCATTGTCGAGGATGTCTTGTAACCGGGATGCCGAGTCTGATCGGAATGTCTCGGGAGAAGGAATATCCTTCGTTGACCGTGAGAGCTTGTGATGGGCTAAGTTGGGACTCCCCTGTAGGGATTTGAACTTTTGAAAGCCTTGCCCGCGGTTATGGGCAGATGGGAATTTGTTAATGTCCGGTTGTAGATAACATGAAACTTAACTTAATTAAAATGAATCAACCGCGTGTGTAACCGTGATGGTCTCTTCTCGGCGGAGTCCGGGAAGTGAGCACGGTGTTGGAGTAATGCTTGATGTAGGTCGTTTTAGGATCACTTCTTGATCATAGTTATTTGTCCGTGCTTTGCCTTCTCTTCTCGCTCTCATTTGCGTATGTTAGCCACCATATATGCTAGTCGCTTGCTGTAGCTCCACATCATACCTTGCCTTACCTATAAGCTTAAATAGTCTTGATCGCGAGGGTGTGAGATTGTTGAGTCCCCGTGACTCACAGATTACTTCCAAACCAGATGTAGGGACCGATGATACCGTTCCAGACGATGCGCTTGAGCTCAAGTGGGAGTTCGATGAAGACTCTCGTCGTTACTATGTGTCTTTCCCAGATGATCAGTAGTGGTGCCCAGTTGGGGCGATCGGGGACTTTGTCGCATGTGGGGTTTGATCTTTAGTTTGGTACCATAGTCGGACCATGAGTGTATTGGATGATTGTAATGTTATTCATGTATTTGTGTGACATGGCGAGTGTAAGCCAACTATGTATCCTTTCCCCTTTTATCTATTTACATGGGTTGTTGTGTAGATTACCTTACTTGCGACATTGCTTTCAATGCGGTTATGCCTCTAAGTCGTGCTTCGACACGTAGGAGATATAGCCGCATCGAGGGCGTTACAAGTTGGTAATCAGAGCCTTCCCCGACCTTAGGAGCCCCCTGCTTGATCGAATCGTTGGCATTGTTGAGTCTAGAAAAATGTTTCGAGTCATTTAGGATTATATATATCAGAGAGTTTAGGAATTCTTTTTACTCCCCAGCCCCTTCATCGCTCTGGTAAGGCATCCTGACGTAGAGTTTTGACTCTTCTCTTCTCAAATTTCACTAAATTTTTTTTAGGATCACACGGGTATCTTGTAATCGTTCCGATCGATTTGTGACGAGAACATTGTTCTTAGTGCCTCCTGTCATTTAGGGGTTGTGGCAGTGTCCCGGGGAGTTGAGCTCCGAGGTGTTGTCGTCACAATTTTATCGTTGAGATTCTGGAATACCTGAGTTTCGCCGACATCGAAAATCTCTTTTATGCAGTTGTTGGTGAGATAACCTCGACGCCACCCAGTACTGGGGCGGGAGTTCGGGAGTATTGCCATAACTTGTATAACGGATGCTTTTCGAAGGTTGAGGTAGATGGTTTCTGAAGTTTTTCTCGGTTATGTGTTAAAGGATGGATACACCTGGATGTAGGATTTGCTAGATTTGGGTGAGATATTATGCTTCCCCTGTATCCCCAACACCCGATTGCATAACCGGAAAGGTTCGGGAGTTTCATAGGTGGGAATTCTTGTAGCTCTAGTTCTTCTTCCACGGATATTTGGTTTGGGATTGGGTAATCCTCACCAAGTATTCGTTCTTGTTCGTACCTTGTTGGTTTTATTCTTCTACCTCAATTCTAAGTGGCTTCTCAATTTATGGAAATGTGACCATTTCGATTGGAATGCATTCGTTCATTTGGTTCGGATGTGAAGACTATATGTTGCAATTTCAACCCGTTTGATTCAGCTTAAATATTTGTCTGTCAATGTGCTAACGGATGTCAACCTCTTCAGGATGGCTCCTCCAATGCGCACGACTCCGAATCCTGATCCGCCACCACCACCTCCACCTCTGGAGGCATGGCAAGCTGTGATGGCCGCTACCAATGCAAACACGCAACTGATCATGCAACTTCTTCAAGAGCGCAACCAAGGGAACCAGGGCCAGGGCAACAATCAGAATCAGTTTGCTACACTCAACCAGTTCCTTGCTAACCATCCAAAGACCTTCAGGAATTGTGTTGAGGCAACAGATGCTGATGATTGGCTCGTGGAAATATGCAAGCATTTCGAATGCAGTAACGTCAGGCCTGAGGACTTTGTCAAGTTCGCCTCCTTCCAACTCAAAGACCAAGCTGCAGAATGGTTTCAGCAGTACAAAGATTCCAGAGGAGGCCGTGTGATTACCTGGGATGAATTCCGTCAAGACTTCAAAGCTCATCATATTCCTCAGAGTGTGGTTGAAAGCAAGCGTGAGGAATTCCGCAACCTGAAGCAAGGCTCTATGTCTATTTATGAGTACAACAAAATGTTTCAGAAGCTCGCCCGTTTTGCTAAGCAAGACGTCCCTGACGAGAAGAGCATGATTTACCAGTTCAGGGGTGGTCCTAGAGAAGAAATCCAGCTAGCTCTCATCCTCTTTGAGCCCAAGAGGTACGGTGAGTTTTACAACATGGCAATGAAGCAAGAGACTGCTCAACTGAAGTGCGATGCTTCCAAGAAGCGAGTCAGAGATGCAACTCCTTCTTCCTCTACTCAAGTGGTTAAGCAGCAAAAGTATTGGCTTCCTCCTCCTCCGTTCCGTCAGCCTTATCAGCAGAAGAGCAAAGGTGGCAGTGGATCTTCCCACCCACCCAACCCTGGCTTTTAGAACAAGACTTCGTCTCAAGCTCCAGGATCAAGTGCTCCGTATCACCGTCCGCTTTCAGAGGTTACGTGCAAAAAGTGCCAACAGAAGGGTCACTATGCCAACAAATGCTTCAATCAGAGGCGTCTCCCTCCTCCTCCTCCTGTGAGATCGGCAAGTACGGTAGTGGTCAAGCATAACCCCAAGCACGCCAAGGCAACTTGATGAATGCTGCTCAGGCAGAGGACTCGTCAGATGTCATCATGGGTAACCTTCCCGTTAACGATGTTCCTGCAAAAGTACTTTTTGATACTGGTGCATCGCATTGTTTCATGTCAAAGCCATTTTTTGCCAAGAATGAATTCGTTTCTTCTTTGGGCAAACAAATGGATATCGTTTCTCCTGGCAAATGTTTGAGTGCAAGTTTGGAGGTTCCAGATGTTACTATCACATTGGGCGATTACAAGTTTCTTTCTTCTCCAATGGTCCTTGGTAACTCGGATATTGATCTTATTCTTGGAATGGACTGGCTTTCTAAGCACAAGGCTCAGCTTGATTGTGCAGCCAGGCAGATTCAATTGACTCATTCGTCTGAGGATGTAATTGTCTTTGCCGCTCGGGATAATACCATCCCTCTGTTTTCTCTCAATGAGAAGGATGAACTAGATGCCATCTCTCAAATTCTAGTCGTTTGCGAATATCAAGATGTCTTTCCAGAAGAGCTTCCAGGAATGCCTCTGCACCAGCTAGTTGAATTTGTCGTTGATCTTGAGCCTGGCACAGAACCTGTTTGCAAACGTCCTTGCAAGCTGGGACCTAAAGAGTTGAAGGAGCTGAAGAAGCAACTCGATGAACACGAGCGTATGGGTCTCATCTGACCTAGTTCTTCTCCGTGGGGTTGTGGAGTTCTTTTTGTGAAGAAGGATGGAACGGACCGACTTTGTGTTGACTACCGTCCATTGAACAAGAAGACTATAAAGAACAAGTACCCACTTCCCAACATCAACGAGCTGTTTGAACAACTCAAAGGTGCTCAAGTATTCTCCAAGCTTGATCTCCGTATGGGCTATCACCAGATTCAAATTCGTGAGCAAGATATCCCCAAGACAGCATTCAGAACAAGCTATGGTTCATATGAATACACTGTCATGTCTTTTGGCCTCGTCAACGCTCCTCCGACTTTCTCTTGCATGATGAACTTCATCTTCAACCCCTACACAAATGATTTTGTCTTGGTCTACCTCGATGACATTTTGGTTTTTTCCAAGAACAAGGAAGATCATGCCAAGCATTTGCGTTTGGTGCTGGATAAGCTCAGAGAACATCAGTTCTACGCCAAATTTTCAAAGTGTGAGTTTTGGCTCGATGAGGTTCTCTATCTTGGGCATATCATCTGTACCAAGGGCATAGCGGTGAATCCCGAGAAGGTGTCTGCAATTGTGAATTGGGAACCACCTCAGAACGTGAAGCAACTCTGCAGCTTCCTTGGGCTCGCAAGCTATTGTCGAAGGTTCGTTGAGAACTTTTCAAAGATCGCGAAGCCTCTTTCCAACCTTCTCCAAAAGCACGTCAAGTACGTTTGGTCTCCTGAATGTGACATCGCTTTCAACACCCTGAAAGAGAAATTAGTCACTGCTCCAGTTCTGACTCCTCCTGATGAATCCAAACCTTTCGAGGTCTTCTGTGATGCCTCTCTTCAAGGTCTTGGTGCAGTGTTGGTGCAAGAGAAGAAAGTTGTGGCCTATACCTCTCGCCAGTTGAAGCCCAACGAGAAAAACTACCCCACTCACGACCTCGAGTTGGCGGCAGTTGTGCATGCTCTTTTGACTTGGAGACATCTCTTATCGGGAAGAAAAGTGGACATCTTCACTGACCACAAGAGTCTCAAGTACATCTTCACTCAGCCTAATCTCAACCTCAGGCAGACTCGTTGGGTCGAAATGATTCAAGAGTATAATCCGAGTATCGAATATACTCCAGGCAAGGCCAATGTAATTGCTGACGCTTTGAGCAGGAAGGCTTACTACAACAGTTTAATTCTCAAGCCTTACCAACCCGAGCTTTGTGAAGCTTTCCGCAAACTCAATCTGCAAGTTGTTCCTCAAGGTTTCCTCACCAACCTTCAAGTCTCTCCTACTTTGGAAGATCAGATTCGCGAGGCTCAACTTCTTGATGCTATGGTGAAGAAGGTGAAGATTGGGATTGCCAAGAGTCAATCCAAGTACAAGTGCTATCGCCTTGATGACAATGATACTCTCTTCTTCGAGGATCGCATTGTGGTGCCTAAAGGTGACCTTCCTAAAGTCATTATGAACGAGGCTCACAATTCACTCCTCTCTATCCACCCTGGAAGTACAAAGATGTACCATGACCTCAAGCAGGCGTATTGGTGGACTCGAATGAAGCGTGAGATTGCTCAGTTCGTGAATGAATGTGATGTCTGCAGAAGAGTGAAGGCAGAACACCAACGACCAGCTGGTCTCCTTGAACCTCTTGCCATTCCAGAATGGAAGTTTGACCACATTGAGATGGACTTCGTGACGGGATTTCCAAAGTCCAAGCGTGGCAATGATGCTATATTCGTTGTCATCGACAAACTCACTAAAGTGGCTCATTTCCTGCCTATCAAAGAGTCTATCACAGCAGCTCAATTGGCAGAGCTTTATACCTCTCGGATTGTCTCTCTGCACGGCATTCTGCAGTTGATATCTTCAGATCGTGGCAGCATCTTTACCTCCAAGTTTTGGGATTCTTTTCAGAAGGCCATGGGCACCAACATCCATTTCAGCACAGCTTTTCATCCTCAAACTAGCGGTCAAGTCGAGCGTGTCAATCAGATCCTTGAAGATATGCTCAGGGCTTGCGTTATCTCTTTCGGTATGAAGTTGGGGCGATCGGGGACTTTGTCGCATGTGGGGGTTGATCTTTATTTTGGTACCGTAGTCGGACCATGAGTGTATTGGATGATTGTAATGTTATTCATGTATTTGTGTGACGTGGCGAGTGTAAGCCAACTATGTATCCTTTCCCCTTTTATCTATTTACATGGGTTGTTGTGAAGATTACCTTACTTGCGACATTGATTTCAATGTGGTTATGCCTCTAAGTCGTGCTTCGACACGTAGGAGATATAGCCGCATCGAGGGTGTTACAGCTGTGCTCCCTTAAGCTTCTCCGTAAGCTGTGCAACGCCCTTTGGCAAGGAGACAAATGGCCACAAAGCCTGGGCAACACCTTGCATCACCTGCCGAACTTGTTCATGCAGATATGACAGCTCGGACAGAAGATCACCCGCAGACCCAGGAATTTCCTCCGTGGGACGACCCGTCAGCATACCTACAGACATAACACTCTTAGTCGACTTCTTCACCGAACTCCTTTAGGAGGATTCATTCAAGCACTTACTAAAAATGCCGCGCCGAAGCCGCTTATTCTCCTTCTCGGAGTCCGCAAGATGGCCCCGAACGTCTTTTAGTTCAACGCTCAGCTTAACATTGGCATCTTGGAGACTGTTTTTCTCCAGCATAACCTTACTCAGCACGCGTTTGCCAGCCTCTAGCTGTCACATAACATGCTGGTCCCCCGGACTTTCTCCGGACTCATCTGCAAAATCAATTGTTAGATCTGCAGACACGCCGCACACTATATGGTAACCACCATTCTTTAAAGTAAATGTTACCAGCGGGTGGCTTTTTCTGTTCCTGCAATGCGGCAAGAGCGGCCCCTAGTTGGGTCTTGCATTCCCCCAGCTCCTGGGACAGCCTAGTATTCTTCTCCGTAAGAACCTGCACGTTATAGATGATCCTTAAATTAGTTCTGCTAACTGTTTCAAGTCTCAAGGGCTACTGATACATATAAATCGTCAGATTTACTCACCCGTACATCCTTTACATATTGATCCGTGGCTCTGGCTAGACCATCTTGAGCAGCACAGAGGTACGCCTCTCCAGAATTGAAGGCGTCGAACGCCTCTGGTGAGAAACAAGCGTCGCGGAGTACGGCCCGGCGGCGCCTATGATTCATGGCGCTTTCCACTTCTGAGTTTGTAGCGGACAATCTATCCGCATCCTCTGTCGGGGGATTATCCGACGCCTGCCCCATATCGCCTTCCGCCTCTATGTCCGGTCCTAGCGCTCGACTGGTGGAAGCTTGATTGGCAGCATCGCCGGACATATTCTGGCGAGCGTTCTTTCTGTTAAAGAAACGCGGGCGTCATTACATTTTGAGAAAGACGACAACCACAGAGCAGGGTTTTTCCTATACCTTTGCATCGGCGTCTCCGTCCTGACCGCCTTCCTTTTTGGCCTGCCCGGCCTCGGCACCTCTTGTTGGCGAGTTGCCGCGGGTTCGGCGGGGCGTCCCGAATGCCTTCCCTGTAAAAGATGCCATGTGTATATGGTGGGTGAAGAGCCTAAAAGGGGATCCTAGTTTTGGAGTTGGGACTTTTTGTTTTTTCTTACCTGCGATGCAGGGAGTAGTCTGGGATAGTCGGCCGTAATGGCCACCGGGGCATCATCGCAGCTTAACTGATAGAACTGCCAGTCTATCAGTTCCACGGAGATAACCGGATCTTCTTCGAGTCCGGAATCGATGGCCCGGTCAGGGTCCTCTGGTTGTGGAGAAGGGCTGCTAACCTCCTTTATGGCTTTTTGCAGTTCCTGCCGCAAGGTGGCAAGGTGAATACTTACGACTAAGAATGCGGGAAAAATGGGAGTAGGGAAATATAACTTACCCAGCTTGGAGGATTGTACATAGAGAATCCATCCCGTGGCTTGATGCGAGTGAACTCCTCTTCCTCGCCCTTGAACAGTTCAGACAGAATCTTCGCTAGAGCAGCAGCATTGTCCGGACCCTTACGCCCGCAACGGGTGGCGTCATCCGCCCCGTTATAACACCACAAGGGGTGCCCATGATATTGGAGTGGCTACACTCCCCGCATTATGCAAATCGACATAACTTCGATTATTGTCAATCCGGATCGAGCTAGTGCTTTGATCCGGTTCATCAGATAGAGGACTTCTCCGTTGTCTTCTGCCTGGGGGCTCTGTGGGCACCAACTTCGGTGCTTCTTCAGAGGAGCATTGTTGAACTCAGGTAGACCCCGCCGAACAGGGTCTAGAAGGGGGACGTCCTCCATAGAAAACCATTCCGAGGGCTAGTATTCGGACGGCTTCTTCGGGGTACCGGACAGGTATCCGGTATCGACCATGCACCATATTTCGGCTTCGCCCACTTGATAAAGTGATTCCCTCTATGTGCGAGGGACAAGGCAGAATAGCCTTTTCCATAGTTCGAAGTGAGCCTCGCAGCCCAGGAACAACTCGCAGAGAGCAACATAGCCGACGATGTGTAGGATGGAGGCAGGGGTGAGATTGTGTAGTTGGAGGCCGTAGAACTCCAGGAGCCCGCGGAGGAACAGATGAATTGGAAATCCGAGTCCCCTTAGTAAGTAAGGAACAAGGCAAACCCGTTCCCCCATGGAGGGACAGGGAAAGTTCTCCGCTTGCTCCCCGCCATTGTAGGTGGCGAGCCCGGCTCGAACGGGCACCATGTACGCCGGAGGGAGAAATCCCTTAGTCTGCAGCTCGACTAATCGACTGTGTGGGACTGAACACCTCTCGCAATCACCAGGCTTAGGGCTACGAGGGCGGGAGGAGGAGTTGCGGAGGTCGGCCATGCTGGAATGGATCTTTCTGGAGCACGCTCTGATGAATTCTCGCTGGGGGAGGATGATATGGATTGGATCTAAGAATCCCCATCCCTTTAATAGACAATTTATTTATATGGCTAGGGGGGAGAATGTAAAAACACCCTGGCGCCTCGTATTCATTCGATGCATGGGAGATAGCCCTTATTGGGCATAGAAGCCAAGAGGTTCAACATTCATGGAGCCAGACACTGCTTACGAACACTTGAAAGTTGGAGAAGAACCCGCCTTGCAATGCCAAAGACAATACTGCGCGCCGGACTAATCGTCATTGAAGCCTGGTTCTAGGGCTACTGTGGGAGTCCTGGATTAGGGGGTCTCCGGATAGCCGGACTATCTCCATTGGCCGGACTGTTAGACTATGAAGATACAAGATTGAAGACTTCGTCTCGTGTCCGGATGGGACTCTACTTGGCGTGGAAGGCAAGCTAGGCAATACGGATGTGGATATCTTCTCCTTTGTAACCGACCTTGTGTAACCCTAACCCTCTCCGGTGTCTATATAAACCGGAGGGTTTTAGTCCGTAGGACACAACAACTACAACATACAATCATACCATAGGCTAGCTTCTAGGGTTTTAGCCTCTCTGATCTCGTGGTAGATCTACTCTTGTACTACCCATATCATCAATATTAATCAAGCAGGACGTAGGGTTTTACCTCCATCAAGAGGGCCCGAACCTGGGTAAAACATCGTATCCCCTGCCTCCTGTTACCATCCGCCTTAGACGCACAGTTCGGGACCCCCTACCCGAGATCCGCCGGTTTTGACACCGACAGGCGTGGTGACCGCCGAGTCCGGCGTGAATTTCTGCCAAAAGGTTCCGCCCTTCCTCTTCGGAGATGCACCTTTGAAGGACTCCAGTAGTGCTTTTTTGTACAATTCTCCCTCATGGACCCTGTAGGCCTTGGATCGCCGCACTATGCAGCGTGCCTCATTTTGGTCCTCCGGAAGTTCCTGTCTAGTTAAGTAGGCCAGGAATGGTTCTGTCCACGGGGCAATGATGGCCATTATTACGTGGGCTGAAGGTGTTACTTCGGTGGCGGAGCCCCCGATTATGTCAGAGTGTTCGGTATCGGGTATTTTGGCTGGGTCCGGACTGTTGTTACCGGTGTCCCCTTCCCATACTACGGATGACTTGAGCAGCCTCTCCAAAAATATGTTGGGGGGACCGCATCGCGTTTTGCGCTGATGCGGGCGAGGATATCCGCCGCCTGATTGTTTTCCCGAGCCACATGGTGAAATTCGAGCCCCTCGAACCAAGCTGACATTTTTAGGACGGCGTTTTGATAGGCCGCCATTTTCGGATCCTTGGCGTCAAAGTCTCCATTTATTTGAGATATTGCGAGGTTTGAATCCCCACGCACCTCAGGCGTTGAATGCCCATGGAGACTGCCATCCGAAGACCGTGCAACAGAGCTTCGTATTCGGCTGCATTGTTGGAGTCTGTGTACAATATTTGCAGTACGTACTGAACGGTATCTCCGATTGGGGACGTCAGGACGACGCCAGCCCCTAGACCAGCCAGCATTTTAGAACCGTCGAAGTGCATGATCCAATTGGAGTATGCGCCGTACTCTTTAGGGAGTTCGGCCTCCGTCCATTCGGCGACAAAGTCGGCCAATACTTGCGACTTAATGGCTCGCCGAGGTCTGTATGTTATGTCAAACGGAAGGAGATCAATGGCCCATTTAGCAATCCGGCCCGTAGCGTCGCAGTTGTTTATAATATCATTAAGTGGCACTTCCGAGGCTACTGTAATCGAACACTCTTGAAAGTAGTGTCGCAGCTTCAGGGATGCCATGAATACCGCATAGGCTATCTTTTGATAATGTGGGTACCGTGATTTGCATGGAGTCAGGACAGTGGATACATAGTATACCGACTTTTGAAGAGGGAATTTATGTCCGTCATCTTCTCGTTCGACGACGAGCACTGCGCTTACAACTTGATGAGTTGCTGCAATGTACAACAGCATTGGTTCGCCGATGTTTGGCGCGGCCAGGCTTGGGTTGGTTGCCAAAATGGCCTTTATTTCTTCCAATCCGGCTGTGGCAGCGTCCGTCCACTCGAAGTGTTCGGTGCGCCGAAGGAGGCGATAAAGAGGTAAAGCCTTTTCTCCTAAGCGGGAGATAAAGCGGCTTATAGCCGCCACGCATCCAGTTAACTTCTGGATTTGTTTGAGTTCTGTTGGGGTAGCCAACAGTGACAAAGCTCGGATTTTGGCCGGATTAGCTTCAATACCTCTACTGGAGACGATGAAACCCAGGAGCTTTCCGGCTGGTACGCTGAAAATGCATTTTTCCGGATTGAGCTTGATGTCGTATGTTCGGAGGTTGTCAAATGTGAGCCTCAAGTCATCTATCAAAGAGTCGACGTGTTTGGTTTTGACGACCACATCATCTACGTATGCCTCTACTGTTTTGCCGATTTGTTTCTCCAGACATGTCTGAATCATGCGCTGATATGTTGCGCAGGTGTTTTTGAGCCCAAAAGGCATTGTGTTAAAACAGAAGGGACCATATGGTGTGATGAATGCCGTTGTGGCTTGGTCGAACTCCGCCATCTTGATTTGGTGGTAACCAGAGTATGCGTCGAGGAAACACAATGACTCGTGTCCTGCGGTAGCATCAGTAATTTGATCGATGCGGGGGAGGGGGAAGGGATCCTTTGGGCAAGCTTTATTGAGGTCCTTGAAATCGACACAAAGGCGCCATGATTTATCCTTCTTTGGTACCATCACCAGGTTTGCTAGCCAGTCCGGGTGTTTTATTTCTCTGATGAATCCGGCCTCCAATAACTTGGCTAGTTCCTCTCCCATGGCATGTCTCTTAGGTTCGGAGAAACACCGAAGAGCTTGCTTGACCGGCTTGAATCCCCTTTGGATATTGAGACTATGCTCGGCCAGCCTGCGTGGGATTCCTGGCATGTCTGAAGGATGCGGTTTAACTGTGCCCCGATGGAGGCTGTTTTTGTAGGGTTCGTTGGGTGGACTTGGAATTTGACTATTTCATCCGCTGGTTTAAAAGAGGTGGACTTGGATCTCTTATCGAGGATCACGTCGTCCCTGTCCACTGTGGAGCGTAGCGTGGTTAATTCCTCGGCCGAGAGGGCTTCGGATAATGCCTCGAGGGCCAGTGCGGCTGTTTTGTTTTCGGCGCGGAGTGATGTGTCCAGATCACTGGTGAGGGTGATGATTCCGTTGGGCCCGGGCATTTTGAGCTTCATGTACCCATAATGGGGTACGGCTTGGAAGATCGTGAACGCCTCACGTCCTAAAAGGGCGTGGTATCCACTGCTGAATGGGGCCACTTGAAATGTATTTTCTTCAGACCAATAGTTCTCTGGCGTGCCGAATACCACATCTAGTGTGATTTTCCCAGCGCATCGTGCCTCCCGACTGGGTAAGATTCCCCTAAAGGTTGTGCTACTTTGCTCAATGCGGTTCCAGTCTATTTCCATTTTTTGAAGAGTTTCCTCATAGATGAGGTTTAATCCGCTACCGCCGTCCATGAGTACTTTGGTGAGTCGAAAGCCGTCCACAATTGGACTGAGGACCAGTGTGGCTGGTGCTCGGGCTATTCGGAATTTAGGTTCATCACTGGCATTGAAGGTAATAGCCGTGTCACTCCATGGATTTATTGTTGCTACGTGGCAGATTTCGGCCATGCTATGGAGTGTTCGCTTGTGCCTATTATTTGACGCGAAGGTCTCAAAGACTGTTAACACCGTATTGTTATCCACAGGATGGTGCTCTGTGGCATTTGGGATAAGAAGATCCTCACCACTTTTGGCCACCTGCCGGAGTATCCAACATTCTCTAAGGCTGGGCGTTGGTATTGTATCCGCTGTACTATGAATTTTGCAGGGTCCGTTAAGCCATCCCTCCAGTATGGTTCCATGCCCTATAGAGGGTTTTTGTTTCTTTGCAACTATCTCGGGTGTCTTATGATAGTGCACCCTTTTACTTCGGACTGGGTGTATATTCGGAGCTGGATTATCCCAAAATTTCATTTCGGTTTTCCAGGCGCTTTCCATCGCACAGTACTTTCATAATATGGACGCCAAGTCAGCGAAGCGTGATATGTCACGGTGACTTAAGGCGTTAAGGATTCCCTTGTCCGTGCAATTATTGCAGAAAAGTGAGATTGCATCTTCCTCGTGACAGTCCTTAACCTTGTTCATCACAAGGAGGAATCTGGCCCAATAATGATGTACCGTTCATGGGGCTCTTGCCTGATGTGGGAAAGATCATTTATGTCTGGGTGGGTGGGTGGATTTGAGTCCGAGCCCCTACCCGATCTGAGACCCAGAGGCCGAGGAGTTTCTAATCTTGGAAGTTCGGGTTCCGGAGTGCTACCCGATAGGTCTGGCCCGCTGCCTGATTCTAGGTTCAGGGCTTGGGTGATGTCCTCCCGTAGGCGGGTATCCGGCTCGGAGAGCTCATGAATCCGGACATAGTTAATCCTCAAAATAGAGGAAGAGTTGCCGCATTGTTCCTCCACCACCGCAACGTGATGGGTGACCGATGGAGAGTTAATCTCCCTTTGATCGGGTTTAAGCCCAATCCGACCATAGTCCGTAGCGACTCCCAAGGCGGCGATACGATCCAAGAGTTCGTTTAGGGAAGAGAGCTCCATTGGATCCATTTGCTCGGCGAATTCTGAGCCGACGTGGAGGCTGTTTTTGATGACCCGAGAAGTCATCATCGGTGGAGCGGCCGAACAGGCAGTCATGACAAAACTGCCTAGCCGGAGAGTTTGGCCGACAGCCAGAGCTCCCCCGGCGGTAATGTTGTTTTTAACAACGAGATGAGGCATCCTTCCTTACGGCGACGTCATAGAGGAACTCTCAATGAAAGCACCAATGTCGGTGTCAAAACCGGCGGATCTCGGGTAGGGGGTCCCGAACTGTGCATCTAAGGCGGATGGTAACAGGAGGCAGGGGACACGATGTTTACCCAGGTTCGGGCCCTCTTGATGGAGGTAATACCCTACGTCCTGCTTGATTGATATTGATGATATGAGTATTACAAGAGTTGATCTACCAGGAGATCGTAGAGGCTAAACCCTAGAAGCTAGCCTATGGTATGATTGTGTGTATATTATCTATCGACTAGCCTGGCCTCGGTTTATATAATGCACCAGAGGCCTAGGATAACAAGAGTCCTAGCCGAATACGCGTTTTCGGACAGATGAATCAGAGGGGAAAAGTTGTGTGTTCTCTATGCTAGGGATGCGTGGCAGATGAACGGGCTGCGTATCCGGGTTCGTCTCGTTGTTCTGAGCAACTTTCATGTACAAAGTTTTTCCATCGAAGCTACGATTTATTTTATATTAATTTTAAATGATTTAAATTATTTTTAGGATTTATTTAATTATTTTGATTCAACATTATCCAAAACAGTGCTTGTTGACGTCAGCAGTCAACAGGGTTGACTGGTCAACCTGACCAATGGGTCCCACTGGTCAGTGACACATTTTAATTAACCATTTATAATTAACCTAATCATGATTAATTAGGGGTGGGCCCCACTGTCATTGGTTGATTAATTAACTAATAGTAGTTAGTTTAATTAGTTATTAGATTAATCTAATTATGATTAATTAGTTTAATTAATTGTTTAGTTTAATTATTCAAAATTAATTAAGTTAATTAAGTTAATTATTTAATTGTTTAATTTTTTATTATTATTAGTTTTATTTATTAAAAAAACATTCTGGAGGGAGGCCTAGCGGGTTTGGCCGCGGGTAACGGGCGAGCGAACCCGCCCGAACGGTCACGGGCGAAGGGGCGCGCCATGGCCTTAGTGCCGGTCACGGGAGATGGCCGCGGGGGGTGCGTGGCCGGCGGCCACGGCCGGCCGGAGCAAGCGCGGCGGGGCGAGGGGATAGGGCGGCGCCAACAGCGGTGGGCGGCAGGGCTAGCGAGCGGAGGCCGCGGTCGGGCCGCAGCACCGCGCGGCAGGCGCGTGTGGGGGCGGACGGCAGCGCGGGCAGGGGCCAGGGTGCGCGGCAGGTTGCGGGGCTGCGACGGCGAGCGTCGGCGCGGGGCCGCAGTTGGAGGCGACGGTGGGTACGGGCCACTGGAGAGAAGGCCGGAGGAGGCGCGACCGGTTGAGGGCTCGGCCGCGGCAGCGGGCGGCTGCGAGCTCAGCGCGCGAGCGGCGACTGCGGGGCGGCGGCGTGCGGCTTGGCGCGGTAGCAGGAACGCGCGACGGCACACAGGCGGGGCGAGGCCGCGGTGAGCGCGCGCGAGCTCGGGCGCGGCAAGGCGACATGCAATAGGGAGGGGGGAGAAGAGGAGAGGGAGGTCGTGGCCTCACCGGCGGTGTAGGGACTAGTCAACGGGAGTCAAGGAGGAGGTGGGGCGTCGAGGAGGCGTTCCGGCTGGGTCCGACGACGGCGCGAGGTGGCAGCGACGTTGACGGCGTCGAGCAGGCGTCGGGCCACGAGGGAGAGGGGACGGGGCCGCGAGGAGGACGACGACGAGGTGGTGGGGCGATGCTGGGGTTGGGCGCCAGCGGCGGGGCGCGAGACGGCGCGGTCGTCGGTGTCCGCTGCCCCGATCTGGATCGGGGAGGAGGGGTGCAGAGGGAGCAAGGGGATCGTGGGGAGTGGGGGAAGTGGAGGTGGGGATAGGGTTACGGGAGAGTGGGGGGGCTTTGTAGGTGGGGGTGGTTGGGCCAGTTCGGCTGGGCCAAGTTGGCCGAGTTGGCCAGGTGTTTCCTTTTTACTATTTTGTTTTACTTATTTTTTTATTAGTAGTTTTCTATTTTATTCTCTATTTAATTTTGTTTTATAAAATACACAAACAATACCTAAATTAGTGGTTATAATATACTACTGCCACAAGAATTCTTATCCCAAAATAAAACAGTTTAATATTTTATAAAAATCGAAAGGCCCTTATTTGGTGGTTTTAACTAGTGTTTTATTTATTATATAGCCTTTAATTATATTATAAAGATGTGGATTCTCCATTGTCGGTGTCAAAACCGGCGGATCTCGGGTAGGGGGTCCCGAAATGTGCGTCTAAGGCGGATGGTAACAGGAGGCAGGGGACACGATGTTTTACCCAGGTTTGGGCCCTCTTGATGGAGGTAAAACCCTACGTCCTGCTCGATTTATTGTTGATGATATGAGTATTACAAGAGTTGATCTACCACGAGATCAGAGAGGCTAAACCCTAGAAGCTAGCCTATGGTATGATTGTATGTTGTCCTATGGACTAAAACCCTCCGGTTTATATAGACACCAGAGGGGGCTAGGGTTACACAAGGTCGGTTACAAAGGAGGAGATATACATATCCGTATTGCCTAGCTTGCCTTCCACGCCAAGTAGAGTCCCATCCGGACACGAGACGAAGTCTTCAATCTTGTATCTTCATAGTCCAACAGTCCAGCCAAAGGATATAGTCCGACTGTCCGGAGACCCCCTAATCCAGGACTCCTCATCCACCATAATTACTTATGATTTAGTTGACTTGTTTAGAACATTTTAGTTTTAAATGTTTGAAAACTTCCAGTTTGAATCCATTTAAATTTGAATTTGAACGAGTTTTGAATCAACGCGAGATTATCAACGGTAATCGTGGTAAGGTGGAAACATTAGTCGAGGGTTACTGTAGCTTAATTATCCGGGCATCACAATTCTCCTCCACTACAAGAAATCTCGTCCCGAGATTTAAGAGGTAAAGTAAGGGGGAAAATTCTGGTTTCAAAATTCTAATGGATCTTCTCGGTCTTGGCTGCTCTTCTTGAAGAAGTTAACCCCTTTCGTTGATGTCTTCAACTCTCTGCTCCAGGTCATCATGATGATGCCGACATCCTTTCTTCGGGAACTCCATCGTACTTACGAAAAGGATAAGGGGTAGCTCTACAATGATAGAATGTTATAAAGGAAAATCACCTAGGGGGTATCCCAAGAATGAACACAGGAGTATCTCTCGAGTTGAACAAATGAAACACATCGAGAGCAAAGTAAGAAGGTACCATAAAAAGTTTCAAGTGGATAGACAATCGTCGTTGCCTGAAACATCGCGTAAAAGGGGTTCAGAGCAACGAGAATTAGTTTTGAGTCTGATACCAGAATTGACGATTTCTCGGAAGGTGGCTTGTGTATTACCTATGAGGACACGCGCGAGGAGTATCTTTGGGAATAGGGGGTGTACAGGAGAGTCAGGTTTCGATCTTGTGGAGCTGTGGGTTATGGGCTCACCATGTGGGTTAAAAGTAGAAAGAGCGGTGACATCTTGCATGGTTGTGATAGCAAGGCATGTCAGGGAATAACCTGTCAGTTATGTCGGCAACAACATCGGTACCAAGGGCGAGGGATGAAGAGAACGATTTCCTGCTCGTTGAAATGAGGCGGACCAATAGGCAAAGTTCTCATCCATCGGTGGTTACCGGAATGCCGTCAACAAAAGCAACAGGGTCTTACCGACACGGTTGTACACCAAGGCGTTTACAAAGGCAGGAGAATATTACTACTTAGATCATATTGATCACCAGTAAGGCTAAACAAAACAATGGAAAGGAAAAGGTGATCATCAGATTAAACAGAACAATGGAAAGGAAAATGTGTTTTAAACACATAATTTAGGGATATATCCTTCCCAAGGACAAGCAGAGCATGGTATATGTGGCAGGATATCATGTAGAAAACCCTTTAGGTAAGGGGAGACAAATTTCATGACACTACCCATACAACGGTGTTTGGATAATTGAGCAAGAAACATTTAGCATTGGCTTCAAATGTTCTTATTGAAATTCGGAGTACCACATACATGCTTCGAGATAGCATTGACATGGTCATCAGGTAAAGATCAGGCTATGGATACACAAAGGATCCATCAGGAACAACTTATAGAATAAGTCTTACAATTTCCTCATGGAAGAATGGATAACCTTACTAAAATGGAAACTATAACAATAGGTCCTCCGGCCAGGTGTGCTAGGCATGTCATCACCTTATCGGGTCAAACACTAATGTTATAACTCTTGGGAATATGTTCCAACCATCATATTTGAGCGAGATTCAGATCTGATAGGTGTCAGGATACCTCAGACTCAGGATGCCTGAGAAGAAAAAGGGTGCAACACAAATTGACAAGATGACATCGTAATATTCTCAGGAAATGAACTACGGAAGTAAGTTCCGAATCATGAGTTCATCAATAACCCAAGGAGAGGATGAGGAGGTGGCTGATGAACTCAGCGACAATGAATCGAGATTTCCAAAGGATGGATTCCCACCAGTATTCGAACAAGGAGATAACATTTGTCAGATCAAAAGATATAATGAGGTATGCTCGAGGAAAACATACACAGTTAATCATTGATTGAAAGGTGCACCCAACATATGGGCTTAGGTAGCATGGTAAATGTTAGAATGGTGATTGCTACCTCTTGAGCACTGCGTTGGTTTTCCCCGAAGAGGAAGGGATGGTGCAGCAAAGTAGCATAAGTATTTCCCTCAGTTTTTGAGAACCGAGGTATCAATCCAGTAGGAGGCTACGCGCGAGTCCCTCGTACCTGCACAAAACAAATAAATCCTCGCAACCAACGTGATAAGGGGTTGTCAATCCCTACACGGCCACTTACGAGAGTGAGATCTGATAGATATGATAAGATAATATTTTTGGTATTTTTGTGATAAAGATGCAAAGTAAAATAAAGGCAAAGTAAAAAATCAAAGGAAATAACTCAGTAGTAGGAGATTAATATGATGAAGATAGACCCGGGGGCCATAGGTTTCACTAGTGGCTTCTCTCGAGAGCATAAGTATTCTATGGTGGGTGAACAAATTACTGTTGAGCAATTGACAGAATTGAGCATAGTTATGAGAATATCTAGGTATGATCATGTATATAGGCATCATGTCCGAGACAAGTAGACCGACTCCTGCCTGCATCTACTACTATTACTCCAGTCATCGACCGCTGTCCAGCATGCATCTAGAGTATTAAGTTAAAAACAGGGTAACGCCTTAAGTAAGATGACATGATGTAGAGGGATAGACTCATGTAATATGATGAAAACCCCATCTT
Organism: Triticum urartu; assembly: GCF_056163025.1. NCBI lineage: Eukaryota > Viridiplantae > Streptophyta > Magnoliopsida > Poales > Poaceae > Triticum > Triticum urartu. Next base: position 103,761,455 of record NC_141875.1, on the reverse strand, counting down.
GTTATCCTCGACGGAAACAATACAATACGTGCCTTGCTGCCCCTACTGTCACTGGGAAAGGACACCGCAAGATTGAACCCAAAGCTAAGCACTTCTCCCATTGCAAGGAAGATGAATCTAGTAGGCCAAACCAAACTGATAATTCGAAGAGACTTGCAAAGATAATCAATCATACATAAAATAATTCAGAGAAGATTCAAATATTGTTCATAGATAGAGTTGATCATAAACCCACAATTCATCGGTCTCAACAAACACACCACAAAAAGAAGATTACATCGAATAGTTCTCCACAAGAGAGGGGGAGAACATTGTATTGAGATCCAAAAAGAGAGAAGAAGCCATCTAGCTAATAATTATGGACCCGTAGGTCTGAGGTAAACTACTCACACTTCATCAGAGGGGCTATGGTGTTGATGTAGAAGCCATCCATGATCGATGCCCCCTCCGGCGGAGCTCCGGAACAGGCCCCAAGATGGGATCTCGTGGATACAGAAAGTTGCGGCGGTGGAATTAGGTTTTGGCTCCGTATCTGATCGTTTGGGGGTACGTAGGTATATATAGGAGGAAGGAGTACGCCGGTGGAGCAATAGGGGGCCCACAAGGGTGGAGAGTGCGCCTGGGGGGTAGGCCCCCTACCTCGTGGCCTCCTGTTTTGTGTCTTGACGTAGGGTCCAAGTCTCCTGGGTCTTGTTCGTTGAGAAAATCACGTTCCCGAAGGTTTCATTCCGTTTGGACTCCATTTGATATTCCTTTTCTTCGAAACCCTAAAACAGGCAAAAAAACCAGCAATTCTGGGTTGGGCCTCAGGTTAATAGGTTAGTCCCAAAAATAATATAAAAGTGGATAATAAAGCCCAATAATGTCCAAAATAGTAGATAATATAGCATGGAGCAATCAAAAATTATAGATACGCTGCTCGTCCTCGAGTAGGTAAATGATAAAAATAGAATTTTTGATGCGGAGTGCTACTTGGCATAATTTTAATGTAATTCTTCTTAATTGTGGTATGAATATTTATATCCGAAAGATTCAAGACAAAAGTTCATATTGACATAAAGATAATAATACTTCAAGCATACTAACTAAGCAATTATGTCTTCTCAAAATAACATGGCCAAAGAAAGACATGTTTCATTTTCTTCACACAAGAATGCTCTCATCATGCACAACCCCGATGACGAGCCAAGCAATTGTTTCATACTTTAGTAATCTCAAACCTATAAAGTTTCACGCAATATATGAGCGCGAGCCATGGACATAGCACTATGGGTGGAATAGAATATAATGAGGGGGGTTGTGTGGTGAAGACAAAAAAGGAGAAAGTCTCACATCAATGAGGCTAATCAATGGGCTATGGAGATGCCCATCGATTGATGTTAATGCAAGGAGTAGGGATTGCTATGCAACGGATGCACCAGAGCTATGAATGTATGAAAGCTCAACAAAAGAAACTAAGTGGGTGTGCATCCAACTTGCTTGCTCACGAAGACCTAGGAGACTTGAGGAGGCTCATTGTTGGAATATACAAGCCAAGTTCTATAATGAAAAATTCCCACTAGTAAATGAAAATGACAAAACAAGAGACTCTCTATCATGAAGATTATGGTGCTACTTTGAAGCACAAGTGTGGTAAAGGATAATAACATTGTCCCTTCTCTCTTTTTGTCTCATTTTTTGGGCCTTCTCTTTTTTATGGCCTTTCTTCTTTTTTTATATTCCTCATTTGGGACAATGCTCTAAAAAATGATGATCATCACACTTCTATTTTTTTACAACTCAATGATTACAACTCGATACTAGAACAAAAGATGACTCTATATGAATGCCTCCGGCGGTGTACCGGGATATGCAATGGACCAAGAGTGACATGTATGAAAGAATTATGAACGGTGGCTTTGCCACAAATACTATATCAACTACATGATCATGCTAAGCAATATGACAATGATGAATGTGTCATGATAAACGGAATGGTGGAAAGTTGCATGGCAATATATCTCGGAATGGCTATGGAAATGCCATAATAGGTAGGTATGGTGGCTGTTTTGAGGAAGATATAAGGAGGTTTATGTGTGAAAGAGTGTATCATATCACGGGGTTTGGATGCGCCGGTGAAGTTTGCACCAACTCTCGATGTGAGAAAGGGCAATGCGCGGTACCGAAGAGGATAGCAAGGATGGAAGGGTGAGAGTGTGTATAATCCATGGACTCAACATTAGTCATAAAGAACTCACATACTTATTGCAAAAATCTACAAGTCATCAAAAACCTCGGCACTACGCGCATGCTCCTAGGGGGATAGATTGGTAGGAAAAGACCATCGCTCGTCCCCGACCGCCACTCATAAGGAAGACAATCGAATAACACCTCATGTTTCAAATTTGTTACATAACGTTTACCATAATTGCATGCTACGGGACTTGCAAACTTCAACACAAGTATTTCTCAATTTCACAACTACTCGACTAGCACGACTTTGATATTATTCCCTCCATATCTCAAAACAATCATCATGCATCAAACTTCTCTTAGTATTCAAAACACTCATAAGAAAATTTTACTAATATTGAATACCTAGCATATTAGGATTTTAAGCAAATTACCATGCTATTTAAGACTCTCAAAATAATCTAAGTGAAGCATGAGAGATCAATAGTTTCTATAAAACAAATCCACCACCGTGCTCTAAAAGATATAAGTGAAGTACTAGAGTATTCTAGCAAATTCCAAATCATGTATGGCTCTCTCAAAAGGTGTGTACAGCAAGGATGATTGTGGTAAACTAAAAAGTAAAGACTCAAACATACAAGATGATCCAAGCAAAACACATATCATGTGGCGAATAAAAATATAGCCCCAAGTAAAGTTACCGATAGAAGTAGACGAAAGAGGGGATGCCTTCCGGGGCATCCCCAAGCTTTGGCTTTTAGGTGTCCTTAGTTTATCCTGGGGGTGGCATGGGCATCCCCAAGCTTAGGATTTTGCCACTCCTTGTTCCATAATCCATCAAATCTTTACCCAAAACTTGAAAACTTCACAACACAAAACTTAAAGTAGAAAATCTCGTGAGCTCCGTTAGCGAAAGAAACTAAAAGATCACTTCAAGGTACTATAATGAACTCATCTTTATTTATATTGGTGTTATACCTACTGTATTCCAACTTCTCTATGGTTTATAAACTATTTTACTAGCCATAGATTCATCAAAATAAGCAAACAACACACGAAAACAGAATCTGTCAAAAACAGAACAGTTTGTAGTAATCTGTAGCTAGCGCAAGATCTGGAACCCCAAAAATTCTAAAATAAATTGCTGGACGTGGGGAATTTATCTATTAATCATCTGCAAAAATAATTAACTAAATATCACTCTCCAAATAAAAATGACAGTAGTTCTCATGAGCGCTAAAGTTTCTGTTTTTACAGCAAGTGTAACAAGACTTTCCCCAAGTCTTCCCAACGGTTCTACTTGGCACAAACATTAATTAAACACAAAAAAACACAACCAAAACAGAGGCTAGATAAATTATTTATTACTAAACAGGTGCAAAAAGCAAGGAATAAAAATAAAATTGGGTTGCCTCCCAACAAGCGCTATCGTTTAACGCCCCTAGCTAGGCATAACAAGCAAGGATAGATCTATGTATTGCCATCTTTGGTAGGCAATCCATAAGTGGCTCTCATAATAGATTCATAAGGTAATTTAATTTTCTTTCTAGGAAAGTGTTCCATGCCTTTACTTAATGGAAATTGGAATCTAATATTTCCTTCCTTCATATCAATAATTGCACCAATCGTTCTAAGAAAAGGTCTACCAAGAATAATAGGACATGAAGGATTGCAATCTATGTCAAGAACAATAAAATCTATGGATACATAACTCCTATTTGCAACAATAAGAACATCATTAATTCTTCCCATAGGTTTCTTAATAGTGGAATCCGCAAGGTGCAAGTTTAGAGAGCAATCATCAAAATCACGAAAACCTAACAAATCACACAAAGTCTTTGGAATCGTGGAAACACTAGCACCCAAATCACATAAAGCACAGCATTCATGATCTTTAATTTTAGTTTTAATAGTTGTTTCCCACTCATCATAAAGTTTTCTAGGTATAGAAACTTCCAATTCAAGTTTTTCTTCATAAGATTGCATCAAGGCATCAACGATATGTCTAGTAAACGCTTTATTTTGACTATAAGCATGAGGAGAATTTAGCACGGATTGTAACAAGGAAATACAATCAATCAAAGAGAAATTTTCATAGTTAAATTCCTTGAAATCCATAATAGTGGGTTTAGCAACATCTAGGGTTTTAATTTCTTCAATCCCACTTTTATCAATTTTAGCATCAAGATCAAAAAATTCTGAATTCTTGGAACGCCTTCTAGGTAAAGGTGGATCATATTCAGTCCCATCATTATCAAGATTCATATTGCAAAACAAAGATTTAATAGGGAACACATCAATAACTTTTAGATCTTCATCTTTATTTTCATAGCAATCCGGTTTAGCGGCCATCCTATTAACTAAGGTGGCTTGCTTATCCGAAATTTCAGCGGTCAACTTTTCAAGACGAGCAATTTGGGATCTCAAACCATCGAATTCTTTAGACAAATCATTAAGCTCTTTATTCATAAAACTCATAAAATTATTTTGTTCCTTAAGCTCGTTTCTAAAGAAACTATTATGTTCAAATTGCAAAACCATAAAGCTCCTGACATTGCTTTCTATCTCTTCTAATCTTTTAAGGTGAAGATCACCAAATTTAGGTAGAGCCATCGTGACAAGCAAGCAAACTAACACACAAGCAAACAAAAAAAAGCGGGCAAAAAGAGGCAAATAGAGAAAGAGAGGGAGGATAGAGAGAGAGAGGGCGAATAAAACGGCAAGGGTGAAGTGGGGGAGAGGAAAACGAGAGGCAAATGGCAAATAATGTAATGCGGGAGATAAGGGTATGTGATGTGTACTTGGTATGTTGACTTTTGCGTAAACCTCCCCGGCAACGGCGCCAGAAATCCTTCTTGCTACCTCTCGAGCACTGCGTTGGTTTTCCCCAAAGAGGAAGGGATGATGCAGCAAAGTAGCATAAGTATTTCCCTCAGTTTTTGAGAACCAAGATATCAATCCAGTAGGAGGCTACGCGCGAGTCCCTCGTACCTGCACAAAACAAATAAATCCTCGCAACCAACGTGAATAGGGGTTGTCAATCCCTACACGGCCACTTACGAGAGTGAGATCTAATAGATATGATAAGATAATATTTTTGGTATTTTTGTGATAAAGATGCAAAGTAAAATAAAGGCAAAGTAAAAAAACAAAGGAAATAACTAAGTAGTAGGAGATTAATATGATGAAGATAGACCCAGGGGCCATAGGTTTCACTAGTGGCTTCTCTCGAGAGCATAAGTATTCTACGGTGGGTGAACAAAATACTGTTGAGCAATTGACAGAATTGAGCATAGTTATGAGAATATCTAGGTATGATCATGTATATAGGCATCACGTCCGAGACAAGTAGACCGACTCCTGCCTGCATCTACTACTATTACTTCACTCATCGACCGCTATCCAGCATGCATCTAGACTATTAAGTTAAAAACAGCATAACGCCTTAAGCAAGATGACATGATGTAGAGGGATAGACTCATGCAATATGATGAAAACCCCATCTTTTTATCCTCGATGGCAACAATACAATACGTGCCTTGCTGCCCCTACTGTCACTGGGAAAGGACACCGCAAGATTGAACCCAAAGCTAAGCACTTCTCCCATTGCAAGAAAGATCAATCTAGTAGGCCAAACCAAACTGATAATTTGAAGAGACTTGCAAAGATAACCAATCATACATAAAAGAATTCAGAGAAGATTCAAATATTGCTCATAGATAGACTTGATCATAAACCCACAATTCATCGGTCTCAACAAACACACCGCAAAAAGAAGATTACATCGAATAGTTCTCCACAAGAGAGGGGGAGAACATTGTATTGTGATCCAAAAATAGAGAAGAAGCCATCTACCTAATAACTATGGACCCGTAGGTCTGAGGTAAACTACTCACACTTCATCGGAGGGCTATGGTGTTGATGTAGAAGCCCTCCGTGATCGATGCCCCCTCCGGCGGAGCTCCGGAATAGGCCCCAAAATGGGATCTCGTGGATACAGAAAGTTGCGATGGTGGAATTAGGTTTTTGGCTCCGTATCTGATCGTTTGGGGGTACGTAGGTATATATAGGAGGAAAGAGTACGTCAGTGGAGCAACAGGGGGCCCACGAGGGTGGAGGGCGCGCCTGGGGGGGGGGGGGTAGGCGCGCCCCCCTACCTCGTGGCCTCCTCTTTTGTGTCTTGACGTAGGGTCCAAGTCTCCTGGGTATTGTTCGTTGAGAAAATCACATTCCCGAAGGTTTCATTCCGTTTGGACTCCATTTGATATTCCTTTTCTTCGAAACCCTAAAATAGGCAAAAAAACAACAATTCTGGGCTGGGCCTCCGGTTAATAGGTTACTCCCAAAAATAATATAAAAGTGGATAATAAAGCCCAATAATGTCCAAAACAGTAGATAATATAGCATGGAGCAATCAAAAATTATAGATACGTTGGAGACGTATCAGTGATTCGATAACCAATGGTCTAAGAATGACATATCGACCATTAACTTCAAAGCAATAGGGTTGCTAAAAGTTTTGAAGTCGCACATCATAGTTCAATTGTCGGTTTTCCAGTTAGAAACAACACGGGGACCAAGGAATGAACGGATATGGCAAGAAGTATCACCTGTATCAAGATCTCTTAAGGGGTGGTGAAATCCTCATGAATTTCTTGACATAAAAGATGATAATACTTCCAAGGTAAAGAAGAACAACTGCTGGGTAGCAAGGTTCTCAAGGTATAACACAAAACACGAACAAGTTTGTGTTGAACGGAAGTCAATAAAGGGGTCCATGATAACACAAATCATCGAGGGGCAAGGATGGTAATACCCATCAAGAATCCGATATATATCTTGGAAGAGCTTAGGATGTTGATGATGATCACGACACAGTTGTCGAGAGATGTCATGAAGATGTAATCAGTCGGCGATGCCATCAAGTCAAATGATGATGAAGCGAAAGGTTATGGGAACCAAGGGTACAACATAAACCCGAAATCAAGTTTGATGTTCAAGGATAAATGATATGACGAGGAAGTTCGACGTAAGATTAGCTCATCGTCGAAAATTTGCTCCAAGAAGAAGGGCCAGGTAGCATAGTTTAAAATTTTGCACGATAATGATATGGCCAATCAGGCTAGGAATAAATTGAAGGGTTATTAAACTCATAAGCAACGAAAATTACTTAGAGTTACTGAATCGAATTACGGACTCGATTCACTATTCGGTGTTCTCGGTTGATGACAACCCAGAACCTAGGAACAATTGGATCTGGTGAGTAATAATAGTTGATGAAGAACCCATAAGAAGTTATGATGTTCCATGATATTCTCGAGATACCAGGGGGTAATACTCGACGACAGATCAAAGTAGAGGTTGGACTAGGGTATTGCTCTGCAGAAGACAAGTGCTCAAACTTGCATGAGAAATGGAATCAAGGAGAAACATGGTCGGAACCATGTACACAGATACAAGATGAACTTATAGCAAGGGGATAATTATTTTAAGAGAAGCTTCCATGATAAGGTATACATCGTGTCCATGGTCATGAACACAGGGTTCAAGGTCGACTCCCACTTGTTCAACGCATAACCTTTCGTTCACCTCTCGTATTTCGAAAATGAGATTAGTTGTTGAAAGTTTTTACTTGGTGCAATACCAGATAAGTATGACCCGTGAAATCTTTCGGGTTCACACAGATTAGGGAAGGCGTAGGTTCAACCCATCAGGGCATCTTAGGAACATATACCACAAACTTCGGAGTAAATAGTACAAGCTCAAAAGTAGAGTATGGTTATCAAAGCAGAGGATACAATTTTCCAAAGACATTATATATCAGGGAAAGAACTTCTCGAGGTTTTGTATACGAAGGACACTGTCGGATGATATTTCAACCAAGGAGCCGACGGTCCATCGAGAAGCTGATGTGAGTATCGACACGCAACCAGAGGAAGAAACAATGTGAAGGCATTGGATTATAGAAGCAACCGGCTAATTCAAAGCTCTCACGTGAAGGAATTATGATTTCCAAATCAAAGGATCAAAAGCAAATGCTCTAATTAAGGATGGATAAGTTGAGTAGGCTTAGGGGTAAAATCGATGGCAATTTGGTTGGTCGACATCCAGCTCAAGTTTAAAATAACGTATGAGCCGGAAGGATAATCCTAGGATTCGACTGATGATTGTGAACATTTGCAACTTATTGAATCAATGGACTCAAAAATGATAGTGACCAAGGATGCCACTAGTATTTGTATACTTATGGGATTAACCATAATGCAAGCATGCAAGAATTTCAAGAACAACTGGCGGTTGAGGATTTTTGAAAGATCAATTAGTATTTCAAAGACTTTGGTGAAACACATCAACAACTGGGGAGAAACAAGTCCTTGGTGTGTGTGAGGATTAATTTGTAGGTGTATTCAGGTGACAAGGAACTGTCAGGCAGTAGGCACAAGGATTTTCAGAACAACAACGAGTATTTTGAGGTATCTCGTAATAACAAGGGCAATTGGGGACTAAGGTCAGAATGGCAAGTGGATGCAGTTATCTATAGGGGTTGACGGTGGAAGGGAATTGAAAACGCAATGAGCACAAGTTCTCGGGATAACTTCGGAGAGTATCTTCTGAATCCTCTGGTGTAGTAGGCGATCATCTGTAATAAGGGGCTCTACGGAAGGAAGTAATTACGAGAACCTAGAGTTAGAGTTAGCAAAATCTTTTAACCTGAATAGAAGAGAGATCAGAATCCCAGAGTATAGATGAGCAATAAAATATCCTAATACCACCCAATGGCGACGTGGACCCGTAAGCCGCACAACCATGTAAGTTAAAAGTTTTGCAATGACTGGACTCAACTTCAGCCAAGGAGTTTGGAAGGGGGATTCCTACAGGCAGTCGGCTCTGATACCAACTTGTGACGCCCCCGATTTGACCGTACACTAATCATACATGCAAATATGTACGATCAAGATCAGGGACTCACGGGAAGATATCACAACACAACTCTACAAATAAAATAACTCATACAAGCATCATATTACAAGCCAGGGGCCTCGAGGGCTCGAATACATGAGCTCGATCATGGACGAGTCAGCGGAAGCAACAATACCTGAGTACAGACATAAATTAAACAAGTTTTCCTTAAGAAGGCAAGCACAAACTAGGATACAAATCGAAAGAGGCGCAGGCCTCCTGCCTGGGATCCTCCTAAACTACTCCTGGTCGTTGTCAGCGGCCTGCACGTAGTAGTAGGCACCTCCCAAGTAGTAGCAGTCGTCATCGACAGTGGCGTCTGGCTCCTGGACTCCATCGTCTAGTCGCAGCAATCAGGTATAGAAAGGGGGAAAAGGGGGAGCAAATCAACCGTGAGTACTCATCCAAAGTACTCGCAAGCAAGGAGCTACACTACATATGCATGCATTGGTATCAAATGGAAAAGGGGTAGCATATGTGGACTAAACTGCAAAATGCCGGAATAAGAAGGGGATAGCTAGTCCTATCGAAGACTGCACTTCTGGTAACCTCCATCTTGCAGCAGAAGAAGAGAATAGATGGTAAGTTCACCAAGTAACATTGCATAGCATAATCCTACTCGATGATCCTCTCCTCGTCGCCCTGTGAGAGAGCAATCACCGGTTGTATCTGGCACTTGGAAGGGTGTGTTTTATTAAGTATCTGGTTCTAGTTGTCATAAGATCAAGGTACAACTCCAAGTCATCCTGTTACCGAAGATCACGGTGTGACGCCCTCGATTCAATCGTACACTAATCATACACGCAAATGTGTACGATCAAGATCAAGGACTCACGGGAAGATATCACAACACAACTCTAGACACAAAATAAAATAATACAAGCTTTATATTACAAGCCAGGAGCCTCGAGGGCTCGAATACACAAGAGTCAGCGGAAGCAACAATATCTGAGTACAGACATGAGTTAAACAAGTTTGCCTTAAGAAGGCTAGCACAAAAGCAACATCGATCGAAAAGGCAAGGCCTCCTGCCTGGGAGCCTCCTAACTACTCCTGGTCGTCGGCGGTCTTCACGTAGTAGTAGGCACCTCCAGTGTAGTAGGAGTCGTCGTTGACAGTGGCGTCTGGCTCCTGGGCTCCATCGTCTGGTCGCAGCAATCGGGTATGGGGGAGAAAGAGGTAGCAAAGCAACCGTGAGTACTCATCCAAAGTACTCGCAAGACTTACATCAGATCTAAACTAAGTATGCGTCTGTATCAAAGGAAAATGGGTTGTATCTATGGACTAAACTGCAGAATGCCAAAAGAGAAGGGGAAAGCCTAGCCTATCGAAGACTAGCATCTTCAAGCATCTTGCAGCATATAGAAGAGTACAGATCAACATAATGTAAAGTAGGTAGTGTTATCAACCTCGGCCAGAGATCCTTTCTCGACTCCCTGCGAGAAAGCAATCCCAGAGCCATACTATCCATTTCTCATAACCTTGTCTCATCTCAAGTATCCAGTTCTAGTTGTATCGATCGGGATACAACTCCAAGTGCCCGTTACCGTAGGACAGGCCATCGATAGATGTTTTCTTCCCTGCAGGGGTGCACCAACTTACCCACCACGCTCGATTAATTCCGGCTGGACACACTTTCCGGGTCATCCCGGCCTCGGCCAAACAATACGCCGCAACCCGACCTAGGCTTAATAGAGAGGTCAGCACGCCGGACTAAGCCTATGCCCCAGGGGTCATGGGCCATCTCCCCGCGAACTCCTGCATGTTGCGTACGCGGCCAGTGAGCAGACCTAGCTACCTCCTTCAAAAAGGCAGGTGCTTACCAGTCCAACCCGGCGCGCGCCGCTCAGTCGCTGACGTCTATTAAGCTTCGGCTGATGTATACGACGCAGAACGCCCATACTATGCCCACGTGATGGTTAGTGCTATCAGGCCAGAGGCCCCTCGGATCAAATATCCAAACCGTAGTGGATTAGGAGCACGCGGTAACGAGCAGAGACTCACGATCGATGTGACCCCGTCACCCCGTCTCAAGTACTTGCGGCAAGGGCTAAGAATGCCCGGCCATGCCTCGTAAGTATCTCGCGGGCACCTTCCAGGTCAATCCGACTCCACATCACTCGCTATTAAGCTCGCGCGGGTACCCCTCAGGGCCGACCCGTCTTTAGTAACATGGCTCAGTGCAAAGTCATAGTAACCATAGTAACTGTGTGTTTAACACCAAGGGGAAAACCCGAGGACTCACCCCCGGTGAATTCCACTCGATGTTGTCATCAAGGTGAACGTAAGAGAATCCACCCTTGAGGTTCATGCTTGAGGGGTTGCACGACAGAGCCGTAAAAGTGGTTAAGGAGGAAATCACCCTCGATGACCACGACCAGATAGCTACACTACAGAGATCTCATCAGGAGTGATGTATGAGGTTCCACCCTCGGCACTCGATGGTAACTCTGCAGAGTCGAGCAACAAAAGGGGAAAGTGATGTGCGGTGTCGGGGCCTGGACGTCGATCACGTTGATCAAGTCATCAAAAATAAGGCGGGGCAACTGGGACAAAGTGGGGGTCACTGATGGATCTCTAACCAACCTATACTAAGAAGTTTAGGATAAGTAGGTAAGGTATGAAAGAAAGTAACAAAAACAGGCTATGCATCAGAGTACGTAGGATCATACATAAAGTAGTAGCAGTTCTAATGCAAGCATGAGAGGGAAAGAAATGGGCGATATCGGAATGCTCAAGGAGGGTTTGCTTGCCTGGTTGCTTGCTACCTCTTGAGCACTGCGTTGGTTTTCCCCGAAGAGGAAGGGATGATGCAGCAAAGTAGCGTAAGTATTTCCCTCAGTTTTTGAGAACCAAGGTATTAATCCAGCATGAGGCTACGCGTGAGTCCCTCGCACCTGCACAAAACAAATAAATCCTCGCAACCAACGCGATAATGGGTTGTCAATCCCTACACGGCCACTTACGAGAGTGAGATCTAATAGATATGATAAGATAATATTTTTGGTATTTTTGTGATAAAGATGCAAAGTAAAATAAAAGCAAAGTAAAAAGCAAAGGAAATAACTAAGTATTGGAAGATTAATATGATGAAGATAGACCCAGGGGCCATAGGTTTCACTAGTGGCTTCTCTTGAGAGCATAAGTATTCTACGGTGGGTGAACAAATTACTGTTGAGCAATTGACAGAATTGAGCATAGTTATGAGAATATCTAGGTATGATCATGTATATAGGCATCACGTCCGAGACAAGTAGACCGACTCCTGCCTGCATCTACTACCATTACTCCACTCATCAACCGCTATCCAGCATGCATCTAGAGTATTAAGTTAATGAAAACAGAGTAATGCCTTAAGCAAGATGACATGATGTAGAGGGATAAACTCATGCAATATGATGAAAACCCCATCTTGTTATCCTCGATGGCAACAATACAATACGTGCCTTGCTGCCCCTACTGTCACTGGGAAAGGACACCGCAAGATTGAACCCAAAGCTAAGCACTTCTCCCATTGCAAGAAAGATCAATCTAGTAGGCCAAACCAAACTAATAATTCGAAGAGACTTGCAAAGATAACCAATCATACATAAAAGAATTCAGAGAATATTCAAATATTATTCATAGATAGACTTGATAATAAACCCACAATTCATCGATCTCAACAAATACACCGCAAAAAGAAGATTACATCAAATAGTTCTCCACAAGAGAGGGGGAGAACATTGTATTGAGATCCAAAAAGAGAGAAGAAGCCATCTAGCTACTAACTATGGACCCATAGGTCTGAGGTGAACTACTCACACTTCATCGGAGGGGCTATGGTGTTGATGTAGAAGCCCTCTGTGATCGATGCCCCCTCCGGTGGAGCTCCGGAACAGGCCCCAAGATGGGATCTCGTGGATACAGAAAGTTGCGGCGTTGGAATTAGGGTTTTGGCTGTGTATCTGATCGTTTGGGGGTACGTAGGTATATATAGGAGGAAGGAGTACGTCGGTGGAGCAACAGGGGGGCCACAAGAGTGGAGGGCGCGCCTGGGGGGGGGGGGTAGGCGCGCCCCTACCTTGTGGCCTCCTCTTTTGTGTCTTAACGTAGGGTCCAAGTCTCCTGGGTCTTGTTCGTTGAGAAAATCACGTTCCCAAAGGTTTCATTCCGTTTGGACTCCGTTTGATATTCCTTTTCTTCGAAACCCTAAAACAGGCAAAAACAGCAATTCTGGGCTGGGCCTCCGGTTACTAGGTTAGTCCCAAAAATAATATAAAAGTGGATAATAAAGCCCAATAATGTCCAAAACAGTAGATAATATAGCATGGAGCAATCGAAAATTATAGATACGTTGGAGACGTATCAAGCATCCCCAAGCTTAATTCCTGCTCGTCCTCGAGTCGGTAAATGATAAAAACAGAATTTTTGATGCGGAGTGCTACTTGGCATAATTTTAATGTAATTCTTCTTAATTGTGGTATGAATATTCTGATCCGAAAGATTCAAGACAAAAGTTCATATTGACATAAAAATAATAATACTTCAAGCATACTAACAAAGCAATTATGTCTTCTCAAAATAACATGGCCAAAGAAAGTTCGTCCCTACAAAATCATATAGTTTAGTCATGCTCCATTTTCGTCACACAAGAATGCCCTCATCATGCACAACCCCGATGACAAGCCAAGCAATTGTTTCATACTTTAGAAATCTCAAACCTATAAACTTTCACGCAATATATGAGCGCGAGCCATAGACATAGCACTATGGGTGGAATAGAATATAATGAGGGGGGTTATGTGGAGAAGACAAAAAGGAGAAAATCTCACATCAACGAGGCTAATCAATGGGCTATGGAGATGCCCACCGATTGATGTTAATGCAAGGAGTAGGGATTGCCATGCAACGGATGCACTAGAGCTATAAATGTATGAATGCTCAACAAAATAAACTAAGTGGGTGTGCATCCAACTTGCTTGCTCATGAAGACCTAGGGCACTTGAGGAGGCCCATTGTTGGAATATACAAGCCAAGTTCTATAATGAAAATTCCCACTAGTCTACGAAAGTGACAAAACAAGAGATTCTCTATCATGAAGATTACGGTGCTACTTTGAAGCACAAGTGTGGCAAAGGATAGTAACATTGTCCCTTCTCTCTTTTTCTCTCTCTCTATTTTTTGGGGGGCCTTCTCCTTTTTTATGGCCTTTCTCTTTTTTGGGGGCCTTCTCTTTTCTATGGCCTTTCTTCTCTTTTTTATAATTCCTCACTTGGGACAATGCTCTAGAAAATAATGATCATCACACTTCTATTTATTTACAACTTAATGATTACAACTCGATACTAGAACAAAAGATGACTCTATATGAATGCCTCCGGCAGTGTACCGGGATATGCAATGAACCAAGAGTGACATGTATGAAAGAATTATGAATGGTGGCTTTGCCACAAATACTATGTCAACTACATGATCATGCTAAGATATATGACAATAATGAATGTGTCATGATAAGCGGAATGATGGAAAGTTGCATGGCAATATATCTCGGAATGGCTATGGAAATGCCATAATAGCTAGGTATGGTGGCTGTTTTGAGGAAGATATAAGGAGGTTTATGTGTGAAAGAGTGTATCATATCACGGGGTTTGGATGCACCGGCGAAGTTTGCGCCAACTCTCAATGTGAGAAAGGGCAATGCACGGTACCGAAGAGGCTAGCAAGGATGGAAGGGTGAGAGTGCGTATAATCCATGGACTCAACATTAGTCATAATAACTCACATACTTATTGCAAAAATCTAAAAGTCATCAAAAACCTCGGCACTATACGCATGCTCCTAGGGGGATAGATTGGTAGGAAAAGACCATCGTTCGTCCCCGACCGCCACTCATAAGGAGGACAATCAAATAACACCTCATGTTTCAAATTTGTTACATAACGTTTACCATACGTGCATGCTACGGGACTTGCAAACTTCAACACAAGCATTTATCAATTTCACAACTACTCAACTAGCACGACTTTGATATTATTACCTCCATAGCTCAAAACAATCATCAAGCATCAAACTTCTCTTAGTATTCAAAACACTCATAAGAAAATTTTACTAATCTTGAATACCTAGCATATTAGGATTTTAAACAAATTACCATTCTATTTAAGACTCTCAAAATAATCTAAGTGAAGCATGAGAGATCAATGGTTTCTATAAAACAAATCCACCACCGTGCTCTAAAATATATAAGTGAAGTACTAGAGCAAAACTATATAACTCAAAAGATATAAGCGAAGCACATAGAGTATTCTAACAAATGCCAAATCATGTATGGCTCTCTCAAAAGGTGTGTACAGCAAGGATGATTGTGGTAAACTAAAAAGTAAAGACTCAAATCATACAAGACGCTCCAAGCAAAACACATGTCATGTGGTGAATAAAAATATAGCTAAAAGTAAAGTTACCGATAGAAGTAGACGAAAGAGGGGATGCCTTCCGGGGCATCCCCTAGCTTTGGATTTTAGGTGTCCTTAGATTATCTTGGGGGTGACATGGGCATCCCCAAGCTGAGGCTCTTGCCACTCCTTGTTCCATAATCCATCAAATCTTTACCCAAAACTTGAAAACTTCACAACACAAAACTCAAAGTAGAAAATCTCATGAGCTCCGTTAGCGAAAGAAAACAAAAGACCACTTCAAGGTACTGTAATGAACTCATTATTTATTTATATTGGTGTTAAACCTACTGTATTCCAACTTCTCTATGGTTTATAAACTATTTTACTAGCCATAGATTCATCAAAATAAGCAAACAACACAGGAAAAATAGAATCTGTCAAAAACAGGACAGTCTGTAGTAATCTGTAGCTAGCGCAAGATCTGGAACCCTAAAAATTCTAAAATAAATTTCTGGACGTGAGGAATTTATCTATTAATCATCTGCAAAATAATTAACTAAATAGCACTTCCAAATAAAAATGGCAGCAGTTCCCGTGAGCACTAAAGTTTCTGTTTTTTACAGCAAGTGTAACAAGACTTTCCCCAAGTCTTCCCAACGGTTCTACTTGGCACAAACACTAATTAAACACAAAAAATAAAACCAAAACAGAGGCTAGATAAATTATTTATTACTAAACAGGATCAAAAAGCAAGGAATAAAAATAAAATTGGGTTGCCTCCGAACAAGCGCTATCGTTTAACGCCCCTAGCTAGGCATAACAAGCAAGGATAGATCTAGGTATTGCCATCTTTGGTAGGCAATTCTTCAATGAGGCATATACCATCTTTAGGAATTTCTTTATTTTTATTGATTATCAAACTTTTAGGCACAAGATCAAAAAAATCATTTGTAACAAATGGTTCCTTAATGATAGCAAAAAGATTGGGATGAATACTTATAGATTTGAGATCCGCAGTTTCCTTACTAGAGGATTCACCCTTATTTTTAGGAACATACATAAGCTTGGCAATTTTAGTGGGAGGACTTGGAGTATTCTTTACGGAAGAAAAAGCGGTTCCCAAGTTGGTAATAATATCCTCAAGTTTATCGATTCTAGTGGAATCGTGATTTATTTTCTCATTAACTATGCGTTCCTTCTCTTTAATATTTTTCAAAGTGACTCCTACTTTAGATCCATATTGAGAGATTCGGTTGTGGATCTTTTTATCCAAATTTTCAATTAACTCTATGGTAGCAACCTTATTTTCAATAATTTCAAGTTTTTGCATTACATGCTCCAAAGTTAATACAGTTCCATTAACCAAAAGAGAGGGTGAGCCAAACAAATCTATCATAGCATTATAAGAATCAAAAGTATGGCTACCCAAGAAGTTCCCTTCAGTAATAGTATCAAGGACATATCTGTGCCAAGGAGTAACGCCTACATAAAAATTGCGAAGAAGAACGGAAGTAGATTGCTTCCTGGTAGATCTATTTTGAGCATTGCAAATTCTATACCAAGTGTCTTTTAGATTTTCCCCCTCCCTTTGCTTAAAATTTAGAATTTCATTCTTGGGAGACAACGGAGAAGATAAGGGGCTAGCCATAACGACAAGCAAACAAACTAACACATAAGCAAACAAAAAAAACAAGTGGGAAAAAAGAGGCAAACGAGAAAGAGAAGGAGGATAGAGAGAGAGGGCGAATAAAACGGCAAGGGTGAAGTGGGGGAGAGGAAAACGAGAGGCAAATGGCAAATAATGTAATGCGGGAGATAAGGGTATGTGATGGGTACTTAGTATATTGACTTTTGCATAGACTCCCCGGCAACGGCGCCAGAAATCCTTCTTGCTACCTCTTGAGCACTGCGTTGGTTTTCCCCGAAGAGGAAGGGACGATGCAGCAAAGTAGCGTAAGTATTTCCCTCAGTTTTTGAGAACCAAGGTATCAATCCAGTAGGAGGCTACGCGCGAGTCCCTCGCACCTGCACAAAACAAATAAATCCTCGCAACCAACGCGATAAGGGGTTGTCAATCCCTGCACGGCCACTTACGAGAGTGAGATCTGATAGATATGATAAGATAATATTTTTGGTGTTTTTGTGATAAAGATGCAAAGTAAAATAAAAGCAAAGGAAATAACTAAGTATTGGAAGGTTAATATGATGAAGATAGACCCGGGGGCCATAGGTTTCACTAGTGGCTTCTCTCGAGAGCATAAGTATTCTACGGTGGGTGAACAAATTATTGTTGAGCAATTGACAGAATTGAGCATAGTTATGAGAATATCTAGGTATGATCATGTATATAGGCATCACGTCCGACACAAGAAGACCGACTCCTGCCTGCATCTACTACTATTACTCCACTCATCGACCGCTATCTAGCATGCATCTAGAGTATTAAGTTAATGAAAACAGAGTAATGCCTTAAGCAAGATGACATGATGTAGAGGGATAAACTCATGCAATATGATGGAAACCCCATCTTGTTATCCTCGATGGCAAAAATACAACACATGCCTTGCTGCCCCTACTGTCACTGGGAAAGGACCGCAAGATTGAACCCAAAGCTAAGCACTTCTCCCATTGCAAGAAAGATCAATCTAGTAGGCTAAACCAAATTGATAATTCGAAGAGACTTGCAAAGATAACCAATCATACATAAAAGAATTTAGAGAAGATTCAAATATTGTTCATAGATAGACTTGATCATAAACCCACAATTCATCGATCTCAACAAACACACCGCAAAAAGAAGATTATATCGAATAGTGCTCCACAAGAGAGGGGGAGAACATTGTATTGACATCCAAAAAGAGAGAAGAAGCCATCTAGCTAGTAACTATGGACCCGTAGGTATGAGGTGAACTACTCACACTTCACCGGAGGGGCTATGGTGTTGATGTAGAAGCCCTCCGTGATCGATGCCCCCTCCGGTGGAGCTCCGAAACAGGCCCCAAAATGGGATCTCGTGGATACAGAAAGTTGCGGCGGTGGAATTAGGGTTTTGGCTCCATATCTAATCGTTTGGGGGTACGTAGGTATATATAGGAGGAAGGAGTACGTCGGTGGAGCAAAAGGGGGCCCACGAGGGTGGAGGGCGCGCCTGGGGGGGTAGGCACGCCCCCCTACTGTTGGAAATATGCCCTATAGGAAATAATAAAATGGTTATTATTGTATTTCCTTGTTCATGATAATTGTCTATTGTTCATGCTATAATTGTATTAACCGGAAACCGTAATACATGTGTGAATACATAGACCACAACATGTCCCTAGTAAGCCGCTAGTTGACTAGCTCGTTGATCAATACATGGTCATGGTTTCCTGACCATGGACATTGGATGTCATTGATAACGGGATCACATCATTAGGAGAATGATGTGATGGACAAGACCCAATCTTAAGCGTAGCACAAGATCGTGTAGTTCGTTTGCTAAAGCTTTTCTAATGTCAAGTATCATTTCCTTAGACCATGAGATTGTGCAACTGCCGGATACCCTAGGAATGCTTTGGGCGTACCAAACGTCACAACGTAACTGGGTGGCTATAAAGGTGCACTACAGGTATCTCCGAAAGTTTCTGTTCGGTTGGCACGAATCGAGGCTGGGATTTGTCACTCCGTATGACAGAGAGGTATCTCTGGGACCACTCGGTAATGCATCATCATAATGAGCTCAATGTGACTAAGAAATTAGCCACGGGATCATGCGTTACGGTACGAGTAAAGAGACTTGCCGGTAACGAGATTGAACGAGGTATGGGGATACCGACGATCGAATCTCGGGCAAGTAACATACCGATAGACAAAGGGAATTGTATACGGGATTGATTGAATCCCCGACATCGTGGTTCATCCGATGAGATCATAGTGGAACATGTGGGAGCCAATATGGGTATCCAGATCCCGCTATTGGTTATTGGTCGGAGAGATGTCCCGGTCATGTCTGCATGGTTCCCGAACCCATAGGGTGTACACACTTAAGGTTCGGTGACGCTAGAGTTGTTATGGGAAATAGTATGTGGTTACCGAAGGTTGTTCAGAGTCCCGGATGAGATCCAGGACGTGACGAGGAGTTCCGGAATGGTCCGGAGGTTAATATCGATATATTGGACGAAGGGTATTGGAGTCCGGAATTGTTCAAGGGGTATCGGGTGACGACCATCATGTTCGAAAGTGGTTTCGGAGGCCCCGACAAGTGTTGGGGGGCCTTATGGGCCAAGGGGAAGAGGCACACCAGCCCGCTAAGGGGTTGTGCGCCCCTCCCACCCCATCTCACGTAACCAGGAGAGGTGGGGGCGCCTCCCCTATGGCAGCCTCCCCTCCTGGCTTGGGGGGCAAGTCTCCTAGGGGTGGGGGCGCCCAAAACCCATCTAGGGTTCCCTCCCTAGCCGCCGCCCCTCCCCTAGATGGGATCTGAAAGGGGCCGGCCCCCTCTCCCCTTCTCCTGTAAATAGTGGGGGTGGGAGGTCTGCCAGAAGATGGAGACCCTTCCCCTGGCGCAGCCCCTCCCCCTCTCCTACACCTCATCCTCCTCTGTAGCGCTTAGCGAAGCCCTGCCGGAGAACCACAAGCTCCATCACCACCACGCCGTCGTGTTGTCGGAGTTCTCCCTCAACTTCTCCTCTCCCCTTGCTGGATAAAGAAGGAGGAGACATTCCCGGGCTGTACGTGTGTTGAACTCGAAGGCGCTGTTGTTCGGCGCTTAGATCGGAATCGATCGCGATCTGAATCGCTGCGTGTATGACTCCACCAACCGCATTCTTGTAACGCTTACGCTTAGCGATCTTTAAGGGTATGAAGATGCAATCTCTCTCTCTCTCGTTGCTAGTATCTCCTAGATTGATCCTGGTGACACGTAGGAAAATTTTGAATTATTGCTATGTTCCCCAACAGTGGCATCATGAGCTAGGTCTATGCGTAGATTCTATGTACGAGTAGAACACAAAGCAGTTGTGGGCGATGATTTGTTCAATTTGCTTACCGTTACTAGTCTTATCTTGATCCGGCGGCATTGTGGGATGAAGCGGCCCGGACCGACCTTACACATACTGTCGGTGTCAAAACCGGCGGATCTCGGGTAGTGGGTCCCGAACTGTGCGTCTAGGCCGGATGGTAACAGGAGGCAGGGAACATGATGTTTTACCCAGGTTCGGGCCCTCTTGATGGAGGTAAAACCCTACATCCTGCTTGATTAATATTGATGATATGGGTAGTACAAGAGTAGATCTACCACGAGATCAAGGAGGCTAAACCCTAGAAGCTAGCCTACGGTATGATTGTTGTATATGGAGTTGATTGCCTACGGACTACAACCCTCCGGTTTATATAGACACCGGATAGGGTTAGGGTTACATAGAGTCGGTTACAATGGTAGGAGATCTTGAATATCCGCATCGCCAAACTTGCCCTCCACGCCAAGGAAAGTCCCATCCGGACACGGGACGAAGTCTTCAATCTTGTATCTTCATAGTCCTGGAGTCCGGCTGAAGGTATAGTCCGGCTACCCGAACACCCCCTAATCCAGGACTCCCTCAGTAGCCCCCGAACCGGGCTTCAATGACGACGAGTCCGGCGCGTAGATTGTTCGGCATTGCAAGGCGGGTTCTTCTCCAAATATTGTGTACCTGCAGGAATAATGTCTGATTTTTGTAATGTAGTGCTCCTCGGCTTCCACGCCCAATAATGGTCGTCTTCCACGTGTCAAACGAATGCGAAAAGCCGGGGCGTTTTTACATCCACACCCCTAGCCGTATAAACGAGCCGCCTATTTAACGGGATGGGGATTTAGGTCCAAACCACATCTTCTCCTTTCCGCGAGTTATCATCAGAGCGCTTCCAGCAAAGGTCCATTCCAACATGACCAGCCGTCGCAGCTCCTCCCCTCGCCCCTCCGGTCCCAAACCCGGGGACAGGGAGAGTTGCACCATCCCGCATAGCGAGTTAGTGTCGCTTCAGGCCAAGGGATTTCTCCCTCAGGCATACATGGTCCCGGTCCGAGCCGGTCTCGCCACCTACAATGGCGGAAAACAAGCGGAGAGCACCCCCAATCCTTCTAAAGGAGAGCGGGTGTGCCTCGTCCCCTATCTAATAAGGGGACTGGGATTTCCAATTCATCCATTTCTCCACGGGCTTCTGGAGTTCTACGGCCTCCAGCTGCACAATCTCACGCCCGCCTCCGTATTGCATATTGCGGGTTTCGTCGCCCTTTGCAAGCTATTTTTAGGCGTTGAGGCTCATTTCGCGCTGTGGAAGAGGTTATTCTGCCTGGTGCCCCGTTCTCAAGAGGGGTCTATATACCAAGTGGGCGGAGCCGAAGTATGGCGCATCACTGGGACCGGATACCTATCCGGAACCCCAAAGAAGGCGTCCGAGGACTGGCCTTCGGAATGGTTTTATATAGATGACGTCCCGCTACCAGATCCTATCCGGGTCGGTCTCCCTGAGTTCAACAGTGCTCCATTGAAGAAACGCTTGAGCTGGCGTCCGCGGAGCTCTCAGAGAGAAAGCGACAGAGACGTCCTTTACCTGATGGGCCGGATAAGACTGTTGGCTCATTCCGGACTAACCATGATTGGAGTCATGGCCGCATGCATTATGCGGGGGGTGCAGCCGCTTCAATATAGAGGCCACCCCATGTGGGATTTCAATGGGGAGGATGACGCCACACGTTACAGTCGTAAGGGGCCGGCCTCAGCCGCCGCCTTAGTAAAGATCTTATCCTCTTTGTACAAGGGAGAAAAGGAGGAATTCCTCCGCGTCAACCCGCGGGCCGGATTCAGTATGTACGATCCTCCAAGTTGGGTAAGTGAACAATTGCGCTTGCCCGTTTGTTTTATACTCCCATGGTTAGATAGGTAGTCTAACGACTTCAATGCAGGAACTGCGACAGGAGGTAAAGGATATAAGCAGCCGCCCTCCACAGCCCGAGGACCCAAAACGGTCCCTCAATCCGGACTCCGAAGAGGATCCGGACATATCGGTGGAGCTTATCGACGGGGTGTTCCATCAGCTAAACAAGGACAATACCTTGGTAGCCATTACGGCGGATTACCCAGGGTTAATCCCGGCCTCCCAGGTGACAAAAACCGGGGTCTTATTCCCTTGAAAGAGATTCCACCCTCACATAGCCCGGTGTTTCTGACGACAGCCATGTTTTGCAGGGGAGATTTCCGAGGCAGGAGGCCGAACCTGCGGCGGCTAGCCAACGAGGGGCCGCAGGTCCCCGTGGGGCAAAAAGGAATGAAGTCCGGACTGAGATGCCGGCGCAAAGGTATAGTGCACCCTCTGTTTCCCTGGAGTTATTCTGTCAGGGCATATTAACGTTCGTGCTATCTTCAGAATGAAGAGACCTCTCCGGACTACATCTGGAGAGGTTGCCAATCGCGCCTCCACCAGCCAGGCTCCAATGTCTGGCCAGGAAGCGGAGGCGAGCACAAGGCGCGCACCGGACGCTCCTCCGACAGAGGATGCGGACAGGCTGTCTGCCACAAATTCTAAAGTGGAGAGTGCCATGAACCACAAGCGTCGCCGGACAATTCTACGCGACGGTTGTTTCTCCCAAGAAGCTTTAGATGCCTTTAATTCGGGAGATGCGTACCTCCCTGCCGCTCAAAATGGTTTAGCCAGAGCCACAGAGCAGTATGTAAAAGACATACGGGTAAGAAAATTTTGGTTAAATATATATATATATATATATGCCAGTAGCCCCCGAGACTTGAAGCAGTTAGAGAAACTGATTTAAGGATAATTTAATATGCAGCTTCTTACAGAGAAGAATACCGTACTGTCCCAGGAGCTGGAAAAGTGCAAGGCCCAACTAGAGGCCGCACTAGCCACAGCAGGGGAGCCCAAAGAGACCCCCTCAGGTAAGATACACTTTGAAAGATTAGTATTGTGCGGTGTGGGTGCAAATCTGACAAATCATGTTGCAGATGGCGTCGGACTCGATCCGGACAAGCAACAACTCTTACGCCGGCTAAAGGCCGGTGAGAGTACGTTGACAAAGGTGAGGCAAGAGAAGAATGATCTTCAGGATGCCAACACCAAGCTGGACGTCGAACTTAAAGATGTTCGTGGCCAGCTGTCAGACTCCACGAAGGAGAATCAGCGGCTTTGACGCGGCATTTTTAGTAAGTGCTTGAACGAACTTTGAAAAAAGAGTTCGGCGAGGAAGTCGACTAACAGAGTAATGTCTGTAGGTATGCTCACAGGTCGTCCTGCAAAGGAGATGCCCGGTTCTATGGGTGACCTTCTTCCCAAACTCTTACAACTGCACGAGCGAATTCGGCAGGCGATGCGGGATATTGCCCAAGCCTTATGGCCTGCCCACTCCGTGCCCGAGGACCTTGGAGAGCTTGCGGAGAAGCTGAAGGGAGCTCGGCGGCGCTTCCGGTTGTGGAAGATATCGGCCTGCCGACAAGGCGCTAGGGAGGCCTGGGCCATGGTGAAGACCCGTTTTACGAAGTCTGACCCAAACCACATGGCCGAGGTCGGACCAGTGGGGCCTGACGGGAAGGAGATCCCTGTAAGCTTAGTATACGGCCAAGTAGAGTTGGCCGCGAAGTATTCCCAGCAGGACTGTAAATTAGACAGCCTGTTAGATGGTATAGAAGAGGAATACAATCAGTCAGAATGACTGTGTAATTTTGAATTGACATGTGTAATGCCTTCTAGCCGGATTGTAGATCGTTTGTCGTTGCCGACCTTTTCGCTTCAACCTCGGGACCTGACGGTCCGGAGTGTGTCCGAATACCCTAGCGGTTATATAAGAACCGGGATATGCGTGGAGACCAGGCGTAGGGGTCATCAGTGCTTTATCAAACAAGTGCCCAACTAGTTATGTTATATTACATGGTTAGTAAGAAACATCTTCCAGAGAGAATAGTTCCGTTAAGGGTTCCTTTCGCTGGGAGGCATGCCCTAAGGTGCATGTCCGGACTGCGTGAAGAGACGCAGAAAAAAAGGCATCTGGGGGCGCATAAAATGAGTAAAAAGATCATCTTTTATTTCACCGACCGAATATTCCCTTAAGAATGCTAGCTTTCGGCTTCACCCAGTCTGAGGTACACATCCGGCTGACCCGGCAGTAACAATCGCAGAGGTGCTCCCTTTACCGCCTAGCCGAACAATCGGGAACGTAGGGGTAAGCACAGGAGCCAGGCAACCCAGCTTGGCCAAAACTTAAGTCATATCGATGCATATAATGGTGAAGAAAAAAGGTACATGCGGAAGTTTGACGCATGTGTTGGGCGTGAAGCCCGTGTAAATAAGCTTCTGTTAAAGAAGCCCCCAGGTTTAATGAGCGCGAGTGGCGCGTCACTAGATGAGCCTTTAAGGGCTATGAAAGAAAAAAAAGGGAAGGAGAGAAATGTAAGACAGAAAAATACAAAAAGGGATGGGCAGAGGAAGGAGACGAACACAGAGTCCGGCGCTAGGCATAGAATCTTCGGAGACGGGTGGCGTTCCACGGGTTCGGCTCGAGTCGGTTGTTCGACGCATCTCGCAGGCGGTACGCCCCACCAGTCAGGACTTGGTCGATAATGAATGGACCTTCCCACTTGGGCTTGAGTTTGTCCTTTTTCTTATCCGGCAGGCGTAGAACTAGTTCGCCAACATTGTAATTTTTGGCCCGTACTTCTCTGCTTTGATATCTTCGGGCCTGCTGTTGATAAAATGCGGAACGGGCTTTTGCCACATCGCGCTCCTCCTCCAAGGCGTCCAAGTTGTCCTGCCGATCGAGCTCGGCTTCTCTTTCTTCGTACATGCGCACTCTAGGTGAGTCATGAATTATGTCGCAGGGCAGAACTGCTTCTGCACCGTACACCATAAAAAATGGTGTGTACCCGGTGGTGCGA
Organism: Triticum urartu; assembly: GCF_056163025.1. Classification (NCBI taxonomy): domain Eukaryota; kingdom Viridiplantae; phylum Streptophyta; class Magnoliopsida; order Poales; family Poaceae; genus Triticum; species Triticum urartu. The sequence continues at coordinate 103,736,047 of NC_141875.1, read as the reverse complement.
TTTGGCGTGGTCCGCAGCCCCCATAGCACGGAGTAGAGCTCCTCTACCCAGTGCGTGTTAGATTCCTTGAGGGACCGCACCAGTCTGGGTTTGATGCCGCTCATGATAAGACCATTTGCACGTTCGACCTGGCCGTTGGTTTGTGGGTGATAGACGGAAGCATAATCGAGCTTGATGCCCGTGTTTTTGCACCAGAGTTTTACCTCATCGGCGGTAAAATTTGTACCGTTGTCGGTTATGATGCTGTGGGGGACGCCATAACGGTGTACAACCCCGGATATGAAGTCTATCACAGGTCTGGATTCGGCCGTTTTAACAGGCTTGGCTTCTATCCATTTGGTGAACTTATCGACCATGACCAGTAAGTATTTTTTCCTATGGGTTCCACCTTTAAGGGGTCCGACCATGTCAAGCCCCCAGACCGCAAAAGGCCAGGTGATGGGTATAGTTTGGAGTGCGGTAGGTGGCATATGGCTTTGGTTGGCAAAAAGTTGGCAACCAGCGCATCGTTGGACTAGGTCCTGAGCGTCTGCTCGGGCCGTCGGCCAGTAAAAGCCTGTACGGAAAGCCTTGCTAACGAGGGACCGAGCAGCGGCGTGGTGACCACCGAGTCCGGCATGAATTTCAGCCAGGAGGTTCCGCCCTTCCTCTTCGGAGATGCACCTTTGAAGGACTCCGGTAGTGCTTTTCTTATAAAGTTCTCCCTCATGGACTCTGTAGGCCTTAGATCACCGCACTATGCAGCGAGCCTCGTTTTGGTCCTCCGGGAGTTCCTGCCTAGTAAGGTAGGCTAGGAATGGTTCTGTCCACAGGGCGATAACCGCCATTATTACATGGGCTGAAGGTGTAATTTCGTTGGCAGAGCCTCCAATTGTGTCAGATTGTTCGGCGTCGAGTGGTGCGGCTGGGTTCGGGCTATTATTTGCGGGTTCCCCCTCCCATGCTACGGATGGCTTGAACAATCTTTCCAAAAAGACGTTGGGGGGGGCTGCATCGCGTTTTGCTCTGATGCATGCTAGGACGTCCGCCGCTTGATTTTTTTCTCGGGCTATATGGTGAAACTCCAGCCCTTCGAACCGAGCTGACATTTTTAGGACGGCGTCGCGGTAAGCTGCCATTTTTGGGTCCTTGGCGTCGAAGTCTCCATTTATTTGGGATATCGCGAGGTTTGAATCCCCGCGTACCTCTAGGCGCTGGATACCCATGGATACTGCTATCCGGAGGCCATGTAGGAGGGCCTCATATTCGGCTGCATTATTGGAATCCGTGTACATGATTTGGAGCACATATTGGACTGTGTCTCCTGTGCGGGACGTCAGGACGACGCCGGCCCCCAGTCCGGCCAACATTTTGGAGCCGTCGAAATGCATAATCCAATTTGAATATGTGTCGTACTCTTTAGGGAGCTCGGCCTCCGTCCATTCTGCGACGAAGTCGGCCAAAACTTGCGATTTAATAGCTCGCCGTGGCTTATAGGTTATATCGAACGGGAGAAGCTCGATGGCCCATTTTGCAATCCGGCCCGTTGCATCGCGGTTGTTGATAATATCGTTTAGTGGCACTTCTGAGGCTACTGTTATGGAACACTCTTGAAAGTAGTGTCGTAGCTTCCGGGATGCCATGAATACCGCGTATGCAATCTTTTGATAATGCGGGTACCGTGATTTGCATGGAGTGAGGACAGTGGACACGTAGTAGACTGGCCTTTGAAGGGGGAATTTGTGTCCGTCCGTTTCCCGCTCGACAACGAGCACTGCGCTGACAACTTGGTGTGTTGCTGCAATGTACAATAACATTGGTTCGCCGGTGATTGGCGCGGCCAGGACTGGGTTTGTTGCCAATATGGCTTTTATTTCATCAAGTCCGGCCGTGGCGGCATCCGTCCACTCGAAGTGTTCGGTGCGCCGAAGGAGGCGATAAAGGGGTAGTGCCTTTTCTCCCAAGCGGGAGATGAAGCGGCTTAAAGCCGCCACGCACCCGGTTAATTTTTGTATTTGTTTAAGGTCCTTTGGGACATCCAATTGTGACAAAGCTCGGATCTTGCCTGGGTTTGCTTCAATTCCTCTACCGGATACAATGAAGCCCAAGAGCTTTCCGGCTGGAACGCCGAAGACGCATTTTTCTGGGTTGAGATTGATGTCATATTGTCAGAGGTTATCGAATGTAAGCCTCAAGTCGTTTACTAGGGATTCGACATGTCTTGATTTGATGACCACATCATCCACATACGCCTCCACTGTTTTGCCGATCTGGTTTGCCAGACATGTCTGGATCATGCACTGATATGTTGCGCCAGCGTTTTTCAGCCCGAAGGGCATTGTGTTGAAGCAGAATGGGCCGTATGGTGTGATGAATGCTGTTGCAGCTTGGTCTGATTCTGCCATCTTGATTTGATGGTAACCGGAGTATGCGTCGAGGAAACACAACAAATCGTGTCCTGTGGTGGCATCGATAATTTGATCGATGCGGGGGAGGGGGAAGGGATCCTTTGGGCAAGCCTTGTTAAGGTCTTTAAAATCGACACACAGGCGCCAGGATTTGTCCTTCTTTGGTACCATCACCAGGTTTGCTAGCCAGTCTGGATGTTTTATGTCTCTGATGAATCCGGCCTCCAATAGCTTGGCTAGCTCCTCTCCCATAGCCTGTCTCTTGGGTTCGGAAAAACGCCGAAGGGCTTGTTTGACAGGTTTAAATCCTTTTAGGATATTTAAGCTGTGTTTGGCCAGCCTGCGTGGGATCCCTGGCATGTCTGAAGGGTGCCAGGCGAAGATGTCCCAGTTCTCTCGTAGGAACTCTCGCAGTGCGGCGTCTGCATCAGGGTTCAGTCGTGCCCCGATTGAAGCTGTTTTATTGGGGTCCGTTGGATGGACCTGGAATTTGACTATTTCGTCGGCTGGCTTGAAGGATGCGGATTTGGATCTCTTATCGAGTATCACATCATCCCTGTTAACAGTGGAGCGCAGCGCGGTCAGTTCCTCGGCTGCTAAGGCTTCGGATAGCGCCTCAAGGGCTAATGCGGCCGTCTTGTCTTCGGGGCGGAGTGCTATGTCCGGATCACTAGCTAGGGTGATAATTCCATTCGGCCCGGGCATCTTAAGCTTCATATACCCGTAATGGGGTATTTCTTGGAAGATTGTGAATGCTTCCCGCCCTAGTAAAGCGTGATATCCGCTCTTGAACGGGGCCACCTGAAACGTGACTTCTTCGGACCTGTAATTATCCGGCGTGCCGAACACCACATCTAGTGTGATTTTTCTTGTGCAGCGCGCTTCCCAACTGGGGATTATTCCTCTAAAGGTTGTGCTGCTTCGCTCGACGCGGTTCCAGTCTATTTCCATTTTTTGAAGGGTTTCCTCATAAATGAGGTTCAGTCTGCTGCCTCCATCCATGAGCACCTTGGTGAGGCGAAAGCCGTCCACTATGGGACTGAGGACCAATGCGGCTAGTGCTCGGGCTGTTCGGAATCTAGGTTCATCACTTGCGTTGAAGGTAATGGCAGTGTCGCTCCATGGATTTATTGTTGCAACTTGATAGACTTCGGCGAGGCTGCGGAGTGTTCTTTTTCGCACATTGTTTGATGCGAAAGTCTCGAAGACTGTGAGAACGGTACTGGTGTCCTTGGGCTGGCTTTCTGCGGCCTCCGGAATTAAGAGGTCCTCGCCGATTTTGGCCACCTGCCGGAGTATCCAGCATGCTCTAAGGCTGTGAGTTGGTGTGGCGTCCTCTGTACTGTGAATTCTACAGGGTCCATCAAGCCATCTTTCCAGTACGGTTCCATGCCCTGTAGAGGGTTTTGGCTTTTTGGTGTTTATCCCGGGTGTCCTGTGATGATGCACCCTCTTAGGTCGGACAGGATTACTATTCAAGGCCGGATTATCCCAAAAATTTATTTCGGTTTTCTAGGCGCTTTCCATCGCACAGTATTTTTGTACTATGGACGCCAAGTCAGCGAAGCGTGTGATATCATGACGACTTACGGCGTTAAGGATTCCCTTGTCCGTGCAATTACCGCAAAAAAATTGAGATTGCGTCTTCCTCGCGGCAATCCTTTATCCTGTTCATAACCAGGAGGAATCTGGCCTAGTAATGATGTACTGTTTCGTCGGGCCTCTGCCTGATTTGGGAGAGATCGCTTATGATTGGGTGGGCGGGTGTCGTTGAATCTGAAACCTCACCCAATCCAAGCTTCGGAGGCCGAAGAGTTTCCGAACTCTGAAGTTCGGATTCTTGGATGTTGTCCAGTGAATCTGGCCCGTTGCCTGATCCTAAGCTCAGGTCTTGAGTTATATCTCCCCCTCCGCGGGTATCCAGCTTGTAGGGGTCGGAAATTCGGACGTAGCTAGTCCTTAAAATAGATGAAGGGTCGCTGCATAGCGTCTCTACCACGGCAACGTGGTGGGTGACTTGGGGAGAGTTAATTTCTCTTAGATCGGGTTTAAGCCCAACCTGGTCGTAATCCGCAGCGACCCCCAGGGCGGCGATGCGATCCAAGAGCTCGTTTACGGAAGAGAGCTCCATTGGATCTAGCTACTCAACGAGCTCCGAGCTAACATGTAGGTTGCTTTTGATGACCCGAGAGGTCACCGTCGGCGCAACAGCCGAACAGGCGGTCATGAGGAAACCACCTAGCCGGAGGGTTTGGCCGACAGCCAAGGCTCCCTTAGCAACAGCGCCGTCTTTAAAGACGGGAGGAGGCATCCTTCCTGATTGTGACGGCACAGAGGAACTCTCAATGAAAGCACCAATGTCGGTGTCAAAACCGACGGATCTCGGGTAGTGGGTCCCGAACTATGCGTCTAGGCCGGATGGTAACAGGAGGCAGGGAACACGATGTTTTACCCAGGTTCGGGCCCTCTTGATGGAGGTAAAACCCTACGTCCTGCTTGATTAATATTGATGATATGGGTAGTACAAGAGTAGATCTACCACGAGATCAAGGAGGCTAAACCCTAGAAGCTAGCCTACGGTATGATTGTTGTATATGGAGTTGATTGCCTACGGACTACAACCCTCTGGTTATATAGACACCAGATAGGGTTAGGGTTACATAGAGTCGGTTACAATGGTAGGAGATCTTGAATATCCGCATCGCCAAACTTGCCCTCCACGCCAAGGAAAGTCCCATCCGGACACGGGACGAAGTCTTCAATCTTGTATCTTCATAGTCCTGGAGTCCGGCTGAAGGTATAGTCTGGCTACCCGAACACCCCCTAATCCAGGTCTCCCTCACGTACGCTTACGTGAGACTGGTTCCACCGACTGACATGCACTTGATGCATAAGGTGGCTGGCGGGTGTCTGTTTCTCCCACTTTAGTCGGATCGGATTCGATGAAAAGGGTCCTTATGAAGGGTAAATAGCAATTGGCATATCACCGTTGTGGTTTTGCGTAGGTAAGAAACATTCTTGCTAGAAACCCATAGCAGCCACATAAAACATGCAACAAAAATTAGAGGACGTCTAACTTGTTTTTGCAGGGTATGCTATGTGATGTGATATGGCCAAAAGGATGTGATGAATGATATATGTGATGTATGAGATTGATCATGTTCTTGTAATAGGAATCACGACTTGCATGTCGATGAATATGACAACCGGCAGGAGCCATAGGAGTTGTCTTAATTTATTTATGACATGTGTGTCTATGAAAACGCCATGTAATTACTTTACTTTATTGCTAACTATTAGCCATAGTAGTAGAAGTAATAGCTGGCGAGGCAACTTCATGACACGATGATGGAGATCATGGTGTAATGCCGGTGACGATGGTGTTCATGTCGCGCCTCGAAGATGGAGATCAAAGGCGCAAGATGATATTGGCCATATCATGTCACTTTATGATTTGCATGTGATGTTTGTCATGTTTACATCTTATTTTATTAGAACGATGGTAGCTTAAATAAGATGATCCCTCGCTAAAATTTCAAGAAAGTGTTCCCCCTAACTGTGCACCGTTGCGAAGGTTCGTTGTTTCGAAGCACCACGTGATGATCGGGTGTGATAGATTCTAACGTTCGCATACAACGGGTGTAAGCCAGATTTACACATGCCAAACACTTAGGTTGACTTGACGAGCCTAGCATGTATAGACATGGCCTCGGAACACAACAGACCGAAAGTTCGAACATGAGTCGTATAGTAGATACGATCAACATGAAGATGTTCACCGATGATGACTAGTCCGTCTCACGTGATGATCGGACACGGCCTAGTTGACTCAGATCATGTATCACTTAGATGACTAGAGGGATGTCTATCTAAGTGGGAGTTCATTAAATAATCAGATGAACTTAATTATCATGAACATAGTCAAAAGGTCTTTGCAAATTATGTCATAGCTTACACTTTAGTTCTACTGTTTACGATATGTTCCTAGAGAAAAATTTAGTTGAAAGTTGATAGTAGAAATTATGCGGACTGGGTCCGTCAACTGAGGATTATCCTCATTACTGCGCAGAAGGCTTATGTCCTTAATGCACCGCTCGGTGTGCTGAACCTCGAACGTCATTTGTAGATGTTGGGAAACATCTGACATACACGTTTTGATGACTACGTGATAGTTTAGTGCGTAATATTAACGGTTTAGAATTGTGGCACCAAAGACATTTTTGAAATGTCGCAGAACATATGAGATGTTCCAAAGACTGAAATTGGGATTTCAGACTAGTGCCCACATCAAGAAGTATGAGACCTCTGACAAGTTTCTTAAGCCTGCAAACTAAGGGAGAAAAGCTCAATCGTTGAGCATGTGCTCAGATTGTCTGAGTACTACAATCACTTGAATCGAGTGGGAGTTAATCTTCCAGATGAGATAGTGATGGTTCTCCATAGTCACTGCCACCAAGCTATTAGAGCTTCGTGATGAACTATAACATATCAGGGATAGACATGATGATCCTTGAGCAACTCGCGATGTTTGACACCGCGAAAGTAGAAATCAAGTAGGAGCATCAATTGTTGATGGTTAAACCACTAGTTTCAAGAAGGGCAAGGGAAAGAAGGGATACTTCATGAAACGGCAAATCAGTTGCTGCTCTAGTGAAGAAACCCAAGGTTGAACCCAAACCCGAGACTAAGTGCTTCTGTAATGAGGGGAACGGTCACTGAAGTAGAACTACCCTAGATACTTGGTAGATGAGAAGGCTGGCAAGGTCGACAGAAGTATTTTGAATATACGTTATATTGTTGTGTACTTTACTAGTACTCCTAGTAGCACCAGGGTAATAAATACCGGTTCGGTTGCTAAGTGTTAGTAACTCAAAATAAAAGGCTGCATAGACTAGCTAAAGGTGAGATGACGATATGTGTTGGAAGTGTTTCCAAGGTTGATGTGATCAAACATCGCACGCTCCCTTTACCATCGGGATTGGTGTTAAACCTAAATAGTTGTTATTTGGTGTTTGCGTTGAGCATAGACATGATTGGATTATGTTTATCGCAATACGGTTATTCATTTGAGAATAATGGTTACTCTGTTTATTTGAATAATACCTTCAATGGTCTTGCACCTAAAATGAATGGTTTATTGAATCTCGATCGTAGTGATACACATGTTCATGCCAAAAGATATAAGATAGTAATGATAGTACCGCATACTTGTGGCACTGCCATTTGAGTCATGTTGGTATAAAACGCATGAAGAAGCTCCATGTTGATGGATCTTTGGACTCACTCATTTTTGAAAAGATTGAGACATGCGGACCATGTCTATTGGTAGATATGCATGAAGAAACTCCATACAGATGGATCATTTGGACTCACTTGATTTTGAATCACTTGAGACATGCAAATCATACCACATGGGCAAGATGATTGAAAGGCCTCATTTTCAGTAAGATGGAACAAGAAAGAAACTTGTTGGAAGTAATACATTTTGATGTGTGCAGTCCAATGAGTGCTGAGGCACGCAGTGGATATCGTTATGTTCTTACTTCACAGATGATTTGAGTAGATGTTGAGTATATTTACTTGATGAAACACACGTCTGAATTATTGAAAGGTTTAAGTAATTTCAGAGTGAAGTTGAAGGTCGTCGTGACAAGAGGATAAAATGTCTATGATATGATCATAGAGATGAATATCTGAGTTATGAGTTTGGCACACAATTAAGACATTGTGGAAATTGCTTCACAACTAATACCGCCTAGAACACCATAGTGTGATGGTGTGTCCGAACATCATAACTGCACCCTATTGGATATGGTGCATACCATGATGTCTCTTATCGAATTACCACTATCGTTTGTGGGTTAGGCATTAGAGACAACCGCATTCACTTTAAATAGGGCACCACGCAATTCCGTTGAGACGACACCGTATGAACTATGGTTTATAAAAACCTAAGTTGTCGTTTCTTAAAAGTTTGGGGCTACGACGCTTGTGTGAAAAAGTTTCATGCTGATAAGCTCGAACCCAAAGCGGATAAATGCATCTTCATAGAATACCCAAAACAGTTGGGTATACCTCCTATTTCAGATCCGGAAGCAAAAGTGATTGTTTCTAGAAACGGGTCCTTTCTCGAGGAAAAGTTTCTCTTGAAAGAATTGAGTGGGAGGATGATGGAGACTTGATAGGTTATTGAACCGTCACTTCAACTAGTGTGTAGTAGGGCACAGGAAGTAGTTCCTGTGACACCTAAACCAATTGAAGTGGAAGCTTATGATAGTGATCATGAAACTTCGGATCAAGTCGCTACCAAACCTCATAGATTGACAAGGATGCGTACTACTTCAGAGTGGTACGTAATCATGTCTTGGAAGTCATGTTACTAGACAACAATGAACCTACAAGCTATGGAGAAGCGATGGTGGGTCCGGATTCCGATGAATGGCTCGAGGCCATAAAATCCGAGAGAGGGTCCATGTATAAAAACAAAGTATAGACTTTGGAAGAACTACTTGATGGTCGTAAGGCTGTTGGGTGCAGATGGATTTTAAAAGGAAGACGAACAATGATGGTAAGTGTCACCAATAGGAAAGCTCGACTTGTCGTTAAGATGTTTTCCGACAAGTTCAAGGAGTTGACTACGATGAGACTTTCTCACTCATAGCGATGCTAAGAGTCTGTTGGAATTATGTTAGCAGTTACTGCATTATTTATGAAATCTTGCAGATAGGATGTCAAAACATTGTTTCCTCGACGATTTTCTTGAGGAAAGGTTGTATGTGATACAACCAGAAGGTTTTGTCAATCCTGAAAGATGCTAACAAGTATGCAAAGCTCCAGCAATCCTTCTAAGGACTGGAGTAAGCATCTCGGAGTTGGAATGTACGCTTTGATGAGATGACCAAAGATTTTGGGTTTATACAAAGTTTATGAGAAACTTGTATTTCCAAAGAAGTGAGTGGGAGCACTATAGAATTTTTGATGAGTATATGTTGTTAACATATTGTTGATCAGAAATGATGTAGAATTTCTAGAAAGCATACAGGGTTATTTGAAAAGTGTTTTTCAATGGAAAACCTGGATTAAGCTACTTGAACATTGAGCATCAAGATCTATAAGGATAGATCAAAAACGCTTAATAGTACTTTCAAATGAATACATACCGTGACAAGATTTTGAAGGAGTTCAAAATAGATCAGCAAAGAAGGAGTTCTTGGTTGTGTTACAAGGTGTGAGTATTGACTAAAGACCTGACCACGGCAGAAGAGAGAGAAAGGACGAAGGTCGTCCCCTATGCTTTAGACGTAGGCTCTATAGTATGCTATGCTGTGTACCGCACCTGAAGTGTGTCTTGCCATGAGTCAGTCAAGGGGTACAAGAGTGATCCAGGAATGGATCACATGACAGCGGTCGAACTTATCCTTAGTAACTAGTGGACTAAGGAATTTTCTCGATTATGGAGGTGGTACAAGAGTTCGTCGTAAAGGGTTACGTCGATGCAAACTTTGACACTAATCCGGATGACTCTGAGTAGTAAACCGGATTCATATAGTAGAGCAGTTATTTGGAATAGCTCCAAGTAGCGCGTGGTAGATGCATCTACAAGATGACATAGAGATTTGTAAACCACACATGGATTTGAAAGGTTCAGACCCATTGACTAATAAACCTCTCTCACAAGCGAGATATGAACAAACCCCATGGGTGTTGGATTCGTTACAATCACATAGTGACGTGAACTAGATTATTGACTCTAGTACAAGTGGGAGACTGTTGGAAATATGCCCTAGAGGCAATAATAAAATGGTTATTATTGTATTTCCTTGTTCATGATAATTGTCTATTGTTCATGCTATAATTGTATTAACCGGAAAATGTAATACATGTGTGAATACATAGACCACAACATGTCCCTAGTAAGCCTCTAGTTGACTAGCTCGTTGATCAATAGAGGGTCATGGTTTCCTGACCATGGACATTGGATGTCATTGATAACGGGATCACATCATTAGGAGAATGATGTGATGGACAAGACCCAGTCTTAAGCGTAGCACAAGATCGTGTAGTTCGTTTGCTAAAGCTTTTCTAATGTCAAGTATCATTTCCTTAGACCATGAGATTGTGCAACTGCCAGATACCGTAGGAATGCTTTGGGTGTACCAAACGTCACAACGTAACTGGGTGGCTATAAAGGTGCACTACAGGTATCTCCGAAAGTGTCTGTTGGGTTGGCACGAATCGAGACTGGGATTTGTCACTCCGTATGACGGAGAGGTATCTCTGGGCCCACTCCGTAATGCATCATCATAATGAGCTCAATGTGACTAAGAAGTTAGCCACATGATCATGCGTTACGGTACGAGTAAAGAGACTTGCCGGTAACGAGATTGAACGAGGTATGGGGATACCGACGATCGAATCTCGGGCAAGTAACATACTGATAGACAAAGGGAATTGTATATGGGATTGATTGAATCCCCGACATCGTGGTTCATCCGATGAGAACATCGTGGAACATGTGGGAGCCAATATGGGTATCCAGATCCCACTATTGGTTATTGGTCAGAGAGATGTCTCGGTCATGTCTGCATGGTTCCCAAACCCGTAGGGTCTACACACTTAAGGTTCGGTGACGCTAGAGTTGTTATGGGAAATAGTATGTGGTTACCGAAGGTTGTTCGGAGTCCTGGATGACATCCCGGACGTGACGAGGAGTTCCGGAATGGTCCGGAGGTGAAGGTTGGACGAAGGGTATTGGAGTCCGGAATTGTTCCAGGGGTATCGGGTGACGACCAGCGTGTCCGAAAGTGGTTTCGGAGGCCCCGGCAAGTGTTGGGGGGCCTTATGGGCCAAGGGGAAGGGGCACACCAGCCACTAAGGGCCTGTGCACCCCTCCCACCCCATCTCACGTAACCAGGAGAGGTGGGGGTGCCTCCCCTAGGGCAGCCTCCCCTACTGGCTTGGGGGGCAAGTCTCCTAGGGGTGGGGGCGCCCAAAACCCATCTAGGGTTCCCTCCCTGGCCGCCGCCCCTCCCCTAGATGGGATCTGAAAGGGGCCGGCCCCCTCTCCCCTTCTCCTATAAATAGTGGGGTGGGACGGCTGCTAGAAGACGGAGACCCTTCCCCTGGCGCAGCCCCTTCCCCTCTCCTACACCTCATCCTCCTCTGTAGCGCTCGGCGAAGCCCTGCCGTAGAACCACGAGCTCCATCACCACCACGCCGTCGTTCTGTCGGAGTTCTCCCTCAACTTCTCCTCTCCCCTTCCTGGATCAAGAAGGAGGAGACGTTCCCGGGCTGTACGTGTGTTGAACGCGGAGGCGCTGTTGTTCGGCGCTTAGATCGGAATCGACCGCGATATGAATCGTTGCGTGTACGACTCGACCAGCCGCGTTCTTTTAACGCTTCCGCTTAGCGATCTTCAAGGGTATGAAGATGCACTCTCTCTCTCTCTCTCTCTCGTTGCTAGTATCTCCTAGATTGATTTTGGTGACACGTAGGAAAATTTTGAATTATTGCTACGTTCCCCAACACCTACCTCGTGGCCTCCTCTTTTATGTCTTGACGTAGGGTCGAAGTCTCCTGGGTCTTGTTCGTTGAGAAAATCACGTTCCCAAAGGTTTCACTTCGTTTGGACTCCGTTTGATATTCCTTTTCTTCGAAACCCTAAAATAGGCAAAAAACAACAATTCTGGGCTGGGCCTCCGGTTAATAGGTTAGTCCCAAAAATAATATAAAAGTGGATAATAAAGCCCAATAATGTCCAAAACAATAGATAATATAGCATGGAGCAATCAAAAATTATAGATACGTTGGAGACGTATCATTGCTCTGGCAAGAGAGAGGGGTCGTCAACACCGTAGTCGTACTGGGTAGCAGCGGCGTCGGTCTCATAGTCTATCAGATAGAAGAGGGGGAAGAAACAATTAATATAATGCAAACAGATGCATAACGATGCATGACAAGACAAGTAGCGGTGCTAGGGGTGCCATAACGCGGTATGAGGTGGTACCGGTGAAGGGGGGAAACATCCGGGAAAGTATCCCCGGTGTATCGCATTTTTGGACATATGAATCGGAGGGGAAATTTGCATGTTTTCTATGCTAGGGATGCGTGGCGGACGAACGGGTTGCGTATCCGGATTTGTCTCGTTGTTTTGAGCAACTTTCATGTACAAAGTTTTTCCATCCGAGTTACGGATTATTTTAAATGATTTTCTAAAGTTTTAATCATTTTTCTGATTTTAATTATTTTTTAAATCCAACATTATCCAGAACAGTGAACGATGATGCAAGCATGATATCAGAGTGATGTCATCAGGTCAACTGGTCGGTTGACCAGTCAAACCAGACAGGTGGGTCCATTGGGACCCACATGTCACTGTCAAGGGCACTAACAGGTAGTTTGGACTAACTAAATGGGTTAATTAGCGGTTGGGGCCTAGTAGTCAGTCAGAGATTAGGGTTTTAATTAACTAATTTAATTAATTATAAAATTATCTATTTATTTATTTCGTTTATGGCATGGGCCCCGCATGTCAGTGCCACTGGACGCCCAGTCAGCTTAGTTAACTGGGTCAACCCAGTCAACTAGGGCCAGGGGACCCACTGGCAGCGACCCAGGTGAGCCCCAGTGGCCGGCCACATCAGCGGCGGCACCGGAGGGAGCTCCGGCGAGCCACTTCTACGGCGGCGTGGCTCGGCATCCGCCGGAAAACGGCCGCAGGGGCCCGTTTCGACCGCGGTTTGAACCTACGGCACCGCGGGGCTCGCGCGCATCCGACTACGGTGGTGGCCTGGCCGGAGTGCGCCTGCAGCGACGGCGGCGAGCGGCGAGGGCGGCAGCTGGGTCACGGCTCAGCGGGAACAGCGACAGGGGGCATGAGCGAAGGCGTAGGCGGTCACGTTGGACTCCTGGGAGACCCCGGAGCACGTCGCTGTGCTCCGACGCGAGCGTTAGCAGCGCTGGCCTCGGCGGTGATGCGGACGGCGGCGGTGAGCTACTGCTACGGCGGGAGAGAGGCTAGGGGGCATGGGGATCGAATCCAAAGGGACGAGGCGGAGCGGGAGCTCACTGTGGTCCGGTAGGGGAGGGCAGCGGGCTCGAGGAGGCTCGCTGGTGCCGGATTTGTCAGCGAGGTCGACAGCGCCCGAGGAGGAAGAAGATGGCCGGCTCGGTGACGGAGGGGCTTCCGGCTCCTGCTCGTGGGCGTGGAAGATGATGCTGACGGCCGTGAAGCTCCGGGACGCGCTGAAGAGGGTTGGGAGCAGCGGTCGCCGCGGTGGGCGCCGATGGGTGATATGTCTCCAACGTATCTATAATTTTTGATTGCTCCATGCTATATTATCTACTGTTTTGGACATTATTGGGCTTTATTACCCACTTTTATATTATTTTTGGGACTAACCTATTAATTGGAGGCCCAGCCCAGGCTGTTTTTGCCTGTTTTAGGGTTTCGAAGAAAAGGAATATCAAACGGAGTACAAACGGAATGAAACCTTCGGAAACGTGATTTTCTCATCAGATAAGATCCAGGAGACTTGGACCCTCCGTCAAGAAAGCCACAAGGCAGTCACGAGGGTGGAGGGCCCCCCCTAGGGCGCGCCCCCTGCCTCATGGGCCCCTCGAAGCTCCACCGACGTACTTCTTCCTCCTATATATATCCACGTACCCCCAAACGATCAGATACGGAGCCAAAAACCTAATTCCACCGCTGCAACTTTCTGTATCCACGAGATCCCATCTCGGGGCCTGTTCGGGAGCTACGCCGGAGGGGGCATCGATCACGGAGGGCTTCTACATCATCATCCAAGCCCCTCCGATGAAGTGTGAGTAGTTTATTTCAGACCTACGGGTCCATAGCTAGTAGCTAGATGGCTTCTTCTCTCTTTTTGGATCTCAATACAATGTTCTCCCCCTCTCTCGTGGAGATCTATTTGATGTAATCTTCTTTTTGCGGTGTGTTTGTTGAGACCGATGAATTGTGGGTTTATGATCAAGTCTATCTATGAATAATATTTGAATCTTCTCTGAATTCTTTTATGTATGATTGGTTATCTTTGCAAGTCTCTTCGAATTATCAGTTTGGTTTGGCCTACTAGATTGGTTGTTCTTGACATGGGAGAAGTGATTAGCTTTGGGTTCGATCTTGCGGTGTCCTTTCCCAGTGACAGAAGGGGCAGCAAGGCACATATTGTATCGTTGCCATCGAGGATAACAAGATGGGGTTTTTATCATATTGCATGAAACTATCCCTCTACATCATGTCATCTTGCTTAAGGCGTTACTCTGTTTTTAACTTAATACTCTAGATGCATGCTGGATATCGGTCGATGAGTGGAGTAATAGTAGTAGATGCAGAATCGTTTCGGTCTACTTGTCTCGGACGTGATGCCTATATACATGATCATACCTAGATATTCTCATAACTATGCTCAATTATGTCAATTGCTCAACAGTAATTTGTTCACCCACCGTAGAATACTTATGCTCTTGAGAGAAGCCACTAGTGAAACCTATGGCCCCCGGGTCTCTTTCTCATCATATCAATCTCCATCACTTTATTATTGCTTTGCTTTTACTTTTTACTTTGCATCTCTATACCAAAAATAACAAAAATATTATTTATCATCTCTATCAGATCTCACTTTCGTAATTGACCGTGAAGGGACTGACAACCCCTAAGCGCGTTGGTTGCATTGAGCTATTGTTTTTGTGTAGGTACGAGGGACTCGAGCGTAGCCTCCTACTGGATTGATACCTTGGTTCTCAAAAACTGAGGGAAATACTTACGCTACTTTGCTGCATCATCCCTTCCTCTTCGGGGAAATCCAACGCAGTGCTCAAGAGGTAGCAAGAAGAATTTCTGGCGCCGTTGCCGGGGAGTCTGCGCAAAAGTCAACATACCAAGTACCCATCACAATCCCTATCTCCCGCATTACATTATTTGCCATTTGCCTCTCGTTTTCCTCTCCCCCCAATTCACCCTTGCCGTTTTATTCGCCCTCTCTCTCTCTATCCTCCCTCTCTATTTGCCTCTTTTTGCCCGTTTGCCTTTTTTGTTTGCTCGTGTGTTAGTTTACTAGCTTGTCGTTATGTCAAGTCCTTTACCTTCTGCCTCTATGTCTGAAATTGGGGAAATTATTGTCGATATGGACAATAATAATATCATGAAAAATTCTGATGCTCCTACTAAAGAACCTACCATCTTTCATACAAAAAAATTCCGTGTTTGTAGTGGTAATATTATTGGAAAAGGAGTTATTCAAGATTTCTTTACTTGTGCCGGTGCTTTACCTTCCATGGGAAGTTCTATCCTTCATAGAACTAGTATTCTTGCGGACGCTATTGCCATTCTTGTAGTTGAACTTGAAAGAAAATTCATGCACATACATCCTTCTATACAAAGGTTTTTTCTGGAATTTTCTAATATTGAGCATTCTTCTGTTAAGAGTGACGCTACTATCTTTTTGGCTCATGAGTTTAGGTTCATAATAAAAGAAGCCAAAGAAATCCTTGCGCATTATAGGGTGGACGCCTGCCGCCCTCCCATAGAGGCTATCCTCTTTGATCAAGAAGAAATAATGCACTTTCAATCTCTAGACTATGTTGCTTTCAATGAAAATCTTAGAAAAAGGGTTCCTACCAATGTTTTAGTTGATAGAATTTCTGAACTTAATTATGATTTGGCTATTTGAAATAATGAACTAGGATATTCTCTTGAATATAGGCTCACAAAGTTCTGTCAAAAGAATGCTTATAATGATGAATTGGTTGTGCATTATGAAGGACCAAAGGAGGAACCTATACCTCCCAAGGTTGATCTTGGGGACTTTTGTCCCGTTAAATTTAGCCCTTTTGATTACTTTTGCTTGCCTCAAAGAAAACTTGCTGCTGAATGTAGAGAATACGAAATGAGTTTTAATAATCTATCTTACTATTATGGCAATACCTAGATCTATTCTTGCTTGTTATGCCTAGCTAGGGGCATTAAACAATAGCGCTTGTTGGGAGGCAACCCAATTTTATTTTTATTCCTTGCTTTTTGCTCCTGTTTAGTAATAATAAATTATTTAGCCTCTGTTTTGGTTGTGTTTTTTGTGTTTAATTAGTGTTTGTGCCAAGTAGAACCGTTGGGAAGACTTGGGGAAAGTCTTGTTGAATTTGCTGTAAAAAACAGAAACTTTAGCACTCACGAGAACTGTTTTAATTTTTATTTGGAGAGTGATATTTAGTTAATTCTTTTTTAAGATGATTAATAGATAAATTCCTCACGTCCAGCAATTTATTTTAGAATTTTTGGGGTTCCATATCTTGCACTAGCTACATATTACTACAGACTGTTCTGTTTTTGGCAGATTCTGTTTTTCGTGTGTTGTTTGCTTATTTTGATGAATCTATGGCTAGTAAAATAGTTTATAATCCATAGAGAAGTTGGAATACAGTAGGTATAACACCCATATAAATAAATAATGAGTTCATTACATTACCTTGAAGTGGTCTTTTGCTTTCTTTCGCTAACGGAGCTCACAATATTTTCTACTTTAAGTTTTGTGTTGTGAAGTTTTCAAGTTTTGGGTAAAGATTTGATGGATTATGGAACAAGGAGTGGCAAGAGCCTAAGCTTGGGGATGCCCATGGCACCCCCAAGATAATCTAAGGACACCTAAAAGCCAAAGCTTGGGGATGCCCCGGAAGGCACCCCCTCTTTCGTCTACTTCTATCGGTAACTTTACTTGGAGCTATATTTTTATTCACCACATGATATGTGTTTTGCTTGGAGCGTCTTTTATGATTTGAGTCTTTGCTTGTTAGTCTACCACAATCATCCTTGGTGTACACACCTTTTGAGAGAGCCATACATAATTTGGAATTTGATAGAATACTCTATGTGCTTCACTTATATCAATTGAGTTATATAATTTTGCTCTAGCGCTTCACTTATATCTTTTAGAGCACGGTGGTGGATTTGTTTTATAGAAACTATTGATCTCTCATGCTTCACTTAGATTATTTTGAGAGTCTTAATAGCATGGTAATTTTCTTAATAATAATATGCTTGATATTCAAGATTTGTAAAACTTTCTTTTGAGTGTGTTGAATACTAAGAGAAAAAATTGATGCTTGATAATTGTTTTGAGATATGAGGATGGTGATATTAGAGTCATGCGTTGAGTAGTTGTGAATTTGAGAAATGATTGTGTTAAAGTTTGTTATTCCCATAGCATGCACGTATGGTGAACCGTTATGTGATGAAGTCGGAGCATGATTTATTTATTGATTGTCTTCCTTATGAGTGGCGGTCGGGGACGAGCGATGGTCTTTTCCTACCAATCTATCCCCCTAGGAGCATGCACGTAATACTTTGCTTTGATGACTTCTAGATTTTTGCAATAAGTATATGAGTTCTCTATGACTAATCTTGAGTCCATGGATTATACGCACTTTCCTCCCTTCTACCATTGCTAGCCTCTCTAATAACGCGCACTTTTTGCCGGTATCATACACCCACCAAATACCTTCCTCAAAACAGACACCATACCTACCTATCATGGCATTTCCATAGCCATTCTGAGATATATTGCCATGCAACTTTCCACCGTTCCGTTCATTATGACACGCTCCATCATTGTCATATTGCTAGCATAATCATGTAGTTGACATCGTATTTGTGGCAAAGCCACCGTTCATAATTCTTTCATACATGTCACTCTTGATTCATTGCATATCCCGGTACACCATCGGAGGCATTCATATAGAGTCATACTTTGTTCTAAGTATTGAGTTGTAATTGTTGATTTGTAAGAAAAATAAAAGTGTGATGATCATCATTTTTAGAGCATTGTCCCAAGTGAGGAAAGGATGATGGAGACTATGATTCCCCCACAAGTCGGGATGAGACTCCGGACGAAAAATAAAAAAAGGCCATAAAAAAGGCCCAAACAAAAAAATGAGAGAAAAAGAGAGAAGGGACAATGTTACTATCCTTTTACCACACTTGTGCTTCAAAGTAGCACCATGATCTTCATGATAGAGAGTCTCTCATTCTGTCACTTTCATATACTAGTGGGAATTTTTCATTATAGAACTTGGCTTGTATATTCCAATGATGGGCTTCCTCAAAATGCCCTAGGTCTTCGTGAGCAAGCGAGTTGGATGCACACCCACTTAGTTTCTTTTGTTGAGCTTTCATATACTTATAGCTCTAGTGCATTCGTTGCATGGCAATCCCTACTCACTCACATTGATATCTATTGATGGGCATCTCCATAGCCCGTTGATACGCCTAGTTGATGTGAGACTATCTTCTCCCTTTTTGTCTTCTCCACAACCACCATTCTATTTCACATATAGTGCTATATCCATGGCTCACGCTCATTTATTGCGTGAAGATTGAAAAAGTTTGGAAAATGTCAAAAGTATGAAACAATTGCTTGGCTTGTCATCGGGGTTGTGCATGATTTAAATACTTTATGTGGTGAAGATAGAGCATAGCCAGACTATATGATTTTGTAGGGATAGCTTTCTTTGGCCATGTTATTTTGAGAAGACATAATTGCCTTGTTAGTATGCTTGAAGTACTATTATTTTTATGTCAACATGAACTTTTGTCTTGAATCTTTTGAATCTGAATATTCATACCACAATTAAGAATATTTACATTGAAATTATGCCAAGTAGCACTCCGCATCAAAAATTCTGTTTTTATCATTTACCTACTCGAGGACGAGCAGGAATTAAGCTTGGGGATGCTTGATACGTCTCCAACGTATCTATAATTTTTGATTGATCCATGCTATATTTTCTACTATTTTGGACATTATTGGGCTTTATTATCCACTTTTATATTATTTTTGGGACTAACCTATTAACCGGAGGCCCAGCCCAGAATTGTTGTTTTTTTGCCTGTTTTAGGGTTTCGAAGAAAAGCAATATCAAACGGAATCCAAACGGAATGAAACCTTCGGAAACATGATTTTCTCATCAGATAAGATCCAGGAGACTTGGACCCTCCGTCAGGAAAGCCACGAGGCGGTCACGAGGGTGGAGGGCGCCCCCCCAGGGCGCGCCCCCTGCCTCGTGGGCCCCTCGAAGCTCCACCGACATACTTCTTCCTCATATATATATATCCACGTACCCCCAAACGATCAGATACGGAGCCAAAAACCTAATTCCACCGCTGCAACTTTCTGTATCCACGAGATCGCATCTTGGGGCCTGTTCCGGAGCTCCGCCGGAGGGGGCATCGATCACGGAGGGCTTCTACATCATCATTCAAACCCCTCCGATGAAGTGTGAGTAGTTTATTTCAGACCTACGAGTCCATAGCTAGTAGCTAGATGGCTTCTTCTCTCTTTTTGGATCTCAATACAATGTTCTCCCCCTCTCTCGTGGAGATCTATTCGATGTAATCTTCTTTTTGCAGTGTGTTTGTTGAGACCGATGAATTGCGGGTTTATGATCAAGTCTATCTATGAATAATATTTGAATCTTCTCTTAATTCTTTTATGTATGATTGGTTATGTTTGCAAGTCTCTTCGAATTATCAGTTTGGTTTGGCCTACTAGATTGGTTGTTCTTGCCATGGGAGAAGTGCTTAGCTTTGGGTTCGATCTTGCGGTGTCCTTTCCCAGTGACAGAAGGGGCAGCAAGGCACGTATTGTATCGTTGCCATCAAGGATAACAAGATGGGTTTTTTATCATATTGCATGAAACTATCCCTCTACATCATGTCATCTTGCTTAAGGCGTTACTCTGTTTTTAACTTAATACTCTAGATGCATGCTGGATAGCAGTCGATGAGTGGAGTAATAGTAGTAGATGCAGAATCATTTCGGTCTACTTGTCTCAGACGTGATGCCTATATACATGATCATACCTAGATATTCTCATAACTATGCTCAATTCTGTCAATTGCTCAACAGTAATTTGTTCACCCACCGTAGAATACTTATGCTCTTGAGAGAAGCCACTAGTGAAACCTATGGCCCCGGGGTCTCTTTCTCATCATATCAATCTCCATCACTTTATTATTGCTTTGCTTTTACTTTGCTTTTACTTTTTACTATGCATCTCTATACCAAAAATACCAAAAATATTATTTATCATCTCTATCAGATCTCACTTTCGTAAGTGACCGTGAAGGGATTGACAACCCCTAAGCGCGTTGGTTGCGTTGAGCTATTGTTTTTGTGTAGGTACGAGGGACTCGAGCATAGCCTCCTACTGGATTGATACCTTGGTTCTCAAAAACTGAGGGAAATACTTACGCTACTTTGCTGCATCATCCCTTCCTCTTCGGGGAAATCCAACGCAGTGCTCAAGAGGTAGCAGTGGGCGGCGGCAATGGCGCTCGGTGAGGTGGGATCTCGCGCGAGAGAGAGGGCAACCAGGGAGAGAGAGAGCATCCAGAGGGAGCGGGACGAGCGGAGTGGCAGGGGAGAGCCCGAGGGGTCGCAGACGTGTCCTTATCCCTTGCGCGCCGACGCCGGCGAGGTGGTCGGGCGGCAACCGCGCCCCTGTAGCGGCACGGTCGACCAAACAGGGAGACGACCAGTGAGATGGGGGAGTGGGCTGGTCCGGCTCGGGTGGGCCGATGCCCAGAGGGAGCAGGGGCCTTTACACATTTTTTTGTTCTTTTGCCTATTCTGTTTTCTTTTCCTTTTATGTTTTATATTTTCTACTATATTATATTTTACTTTTAGTTTTATAAAATACGACAGTAGCCCCTAAATTAGTATTAACAATTAATCCACTTCTACAAATAATTTGGCACTTTAATAAAAGATGTTTGTATTTGTTTACTATTTATATGCATTTAATAATTGTTTTCAGCTACTATTTTATTTATTTTTGTGCATTTAAACCTTTTATGAAAATATGGTTTCTCCACCAACATTACTTATGATTTCTTTTCCACACCCAGAACATTTTAGTTTTAAAGTTTGGAAATTTTTTATGTTTGCCATATTTTGAAATTTGAATTTGAATTGTTTTCGATCTAATGTGAGACTAGCAACAGTAATCGAAGCGACATGGCATCATTAGCGTAGGTTTACTGTAGCATAATTATCCGGGCGTCACAATTCTCCTCCACTACAAGAAATCTCGTCCCAAGATTTAAGAGGGAAGTAAAGGGGGAAGGTTCGGGTTACGAAATTCTAAGGAGTGTTCTTGGTCTTGGTTGTTCTTCTCGAAGAGGTTGATCCATTACATTGAAGTCTTCATTTCGTCGTTTCAGGTCATCATGATGAAGTTGTCGTCCTTTCTTTGGGAACTCCATCGTACTTACGAATAGGTAATGGGCAGCTTTACAACAATTGAATCTTATAAGGGAAAATCATCTGGGGGGTATCCCAAGAATGATCATAAGAGTATCTCTCGAGTTGAACAAATGAAACACATCGAGAGCAAAGTAAGAAGGTACCATAAGAAGTTTGAAGCAGATAGACAATCGTCATTGCCTGAAACAACGCGTGAAAGGGGTTCAAGGCAACGGGAATAGGTATTGTGTTTAATACCAGAATTGATGATCACACGGAAGGTGGCCCGTGAATTACATATGAAGTCAAGCACGAGGAATAATTTTGGCAACATGGTTGTACAGGAGAGTCAGGTTTCGATCCTGTGGAACTGTGATGGGCCCACCATGTGGTTAGAAGTAGAAAGAGTGGTGATATCTTGCACGGTTATGATAGAAAGGTATGTCAGAGGACAGTCTATCAGTTATGTCAGAGGATAGTCTATCAGAGGATAGAAAATATGGTTTCTCCACCAACATTACTTATGATTTCTTTTCCACACCCAGAACATCTTAGTTTTAAAGTTTGGAATTTTTTTATGTTTGCCATATTTTCGAATTTGAATTTGAATTGTTTTCGATCTAACGTGAGACTAGCAACAGTAATCGAAGTGACGTGGCATCATTAGCATAGGCTTACTGTAGCATAATTATCCGGGCGTCACACACGGCTATTCGAATAGATTAACTTCCCTGCAGGGGTGCACCACATTTCCCAACACACTCGATCCCCTTTGTCCGGACACACTTTCCTGGGTCATGCCCGGCCTCGGAAGATCAACACGTCGCAACCCTACCTAGGCACAACAGAGAGGTCAGCACGTCGGTCTAAATCCTATGGCGCAGGGGTCTGGGCCCATCACCCATTGCACACCTGCACGTTGCGTACGTGGCCGGTGAGTAGACCTAGCCTCCTTTATAGAAGAGCAGGCGTTCCAGTCCAACCCGGCACGCGCTGCTCAGTCGCTGACGTCATGAAGGCTTCGGCTGATACCACGACGTGGAGTGCCCATAACTGTTCCCGCGTAGTTGGTTAGTGCGTATAGGCCAGTAGCCAGACTCAGACAAATACCCAGATCTCGTTAAGCGTGTTAATTGAATTAACCGCGGACGCCGACCAGGGCCAGGCCCACCTCTCTCCTAGGCGGTCTCAACCTGCCCTGTCGCTCCGCCACAAAGATCCACTCAGAGGGTCGTCGGGACAAACGTCCTTTCGGACCCAATCCATGAATCACTCGCGGGTACTCTACGAGCCGACCCGACTTTAGTCATCACAAGTATCATATAATATGTATATAAGTATACACCCGTGATCACCTCCCGAGTGATCATGACCCGATAGTATAGCATGGCAGACGGACAAGAATGTAGGGCCACTGATGGTAAACTAGCATCCTATACTAAGCATTTAGGATTGCAGGTAAGGTATAAATAACTGTAGCAACAATGACAGGCTATGCATCAGAATAGGATAAACGGAAAGCAGTAACATGCTACACTACTCTAATGCAAGCAGTAGAGAGAATAATAGGCGATATCTGGTGATCAAGGGGGGGCTTGCCTGGTTGCTCTGGCAAGAAAGAGGGGTCGTCAACAGTGTAGTCGATCGAGGCACCAGCAGCGGCATCAGTCTCGTAGTCTATCGGAGAGAAGAGGGGGAAGAAACAATGAATATAATGCAAACAGATGCATAGCGATGCATGCCATGACAAGTAGTGGTGTTAGGTGTGCCCTAACGCGGTATGAGGTGATACCGGTGAAGGGGGGAAACATCCGAGAAAGTATCCCCGGTGTTTCGCGCTTTCGGACAGATGAATCGGAGGAGAAAAGTTACGTGTTCGCTATGCTAGGGATGCGTGGCGGACGAACGGGCTGCGTATCCGGGTTCTTCTCGTCGTTCTCAGCAACTTTCATGTACAAAGTTTTCCCATCCGAGCTACGGTTTATTTTATATTAATTTTAAAAGATTTAAATCATTTTTAGAATTTATTTAATTATTTTAATTCAATATTATCTAAAACGGTGCTTGCTGACGTCAGCATGACGTCAGGAGTCAACAGGGTTGACTGGTCAACTTGACCAGTGGGTCCCGCTGATCAGTGACACATTTTAATTAACCATTTATAATTAATCTAATCAGGATTAATTAGGAGTGGGCCCCATTGTTATTGGTTGATTAATTAATTAACAGTAGTTAGTTTAATTAGTTATTAGATTAATCTAATTATGATTAATTACTTTAATTAATTCTTTAGTTTAATTGATCAAAATTAATTAAGTTATTTATTTATTTAATTATTATTATTTTTTATTTTTTATTTCTATTTATTTAAAAAAACGTTATGGAGGCGGGGCCCTCCTGTCATTGGCCCCAAGGGAGGCCTAGCGGGTTTGGGCGCGGGTAATGGGCGAGCGAACCCGCCCGAACGGTCACGGGCGAAGGGGCGCCCCAGGGCAGTGCCGGTCGTGGGAGATGGCCGCGGGGGGTGCGCGGCCGGCGGCCACGGCCGGCCGGAGCAAGCGCGGCGGGGCGAGGGGACAGGGCGGCACCGGCTGCGGTGGGCGGCAGGGCCAGCGAGCGGAGGCCGCGGTCGGGCCGCAGCAGCGCAGCGGCAGGCGCGTGTGGGGGCAGACTGCAGCGCGGGTAGGGGCCAGGGCGCGCGGCAGGTTGCGGGGCTGCGACGATGAGCGTCGGCGCGGGGCCGCAGTTGGAGGCGGCGGTGGGTACGTGCGACTGGAGAGAAGGCCGAAGGAGGCGCGGGTGGTTGAGGGCACGACCGCGGCTGCGGCTGCGAGCGCGGCGCGCGGGCGACGACTGTGAGCGCGGCGCGCGGGCGGCGACTGTGGGGCGGCGGCGTGTGGCTTGGCGCGGCAGTGGGCACGCGCGACGGCACGCCGAGCGGGGCGAGGCCACGATAAGCGCGCGCGAGCTCGGGCACGGCGAGGCGGCATGCAACAGGGAGGGGAAGAAGAGGAGAGGAAGGTCGTGGCCTCACCGGCGGTGTAGGGACTAGGCAACGGGAGTTGAGGAGGAGGTGCGGGGTTGAGGAGGCGTTCCGGCTGGGTCCGACGAAGGCGCGAGGTGGCAGCGACGTTGACGGCGTCGAGCAGGCGTCGGGCCACGAGGGAGAGGGGACAGGGCCGCGAGGAGGACGGCGACGAGGTGGTTGGGCGATGCTGGGTTTGGGCGTCAGTGGCGGGGCGCGAGGCCGCGCGGTCGCCAGTGTCCGCTGCCCCGACCTGGATCGGGGGGGAGTGAAGAGGGAGCGAGGGGATCGTGGGGTGTGGGGGGAGTGGAGGTGGGGATAGGGTTACGGGAGAGTAGGGGGCTTTGTAGGTGGGGGTGGTTGGGCCAGTTCGGCTGGGCTCAGTTGGCCGGGTGTTTCCCTTTTACTATTTTGTTTTACTTTTTCTTTTACTTATTTTTATTAGTAGTTTTCTATTTTATTCTCTATTTAATTTTGTTTTATAAAATACACAAACAATACCTAAATTAGTGTTTATAATATACTACTGCCTCAATAATTCTTATCCCAAAATAAAACGGTTTAATATTTTATAAAAATCGAAAGGCCCTTATTTGATGGTTTTAACTACTGTTTTACTTATTATATAGCCTTTAATTATATTTTAAATATGTGGATTCTCCACCATAATTACTTATGATTTAGTTGACTTGTTTAGAACATTTTAGTTTTAAATGTTTGAAAACTTCTAGTTTGACTTTATTTAAATTTGAATTTGAACGAGTTTTGAATTAACGCGAGATTATCAACAGTAATTATGGTGAGATGGCAACATTAGTCGAGGTTTACTGTAGCCTAATTATCCGGGTGTCATAAATATGGTGCACAATCCCTGGTTAGCTCTTGACAAGTCTACTAGATGGATGTATTTACACAACATTTTCTTTGCAGGGAATATTTACACAGCATTTAGCATGCAAAGAAGGTTGTTTGCCAAGTTAGGGGTAAGAATCCTAGTTCTACAGCTTTCCTCCAATTGAGTACCGCTGAATTGCAAGATCATTAACTTGCAATCAAATGTAATGTTAACGACTAAATGACATTTGCATTACCTCGCCTTGTGATCTGTTGTCACAACTCTAGCCTAGGGTAATATAATAAATATATTAGAGAGCATCCATATATCATATTTAAATTTAAAAAATGAATTGACGGAAACTCAAAGCCTCAAAATTAAGTAAAGGGCAAAAACCCAAAAAAAATATTCAAATTTTCGAAAACGACTTGCTAAACCCTAGAAGTTTTGGCAAGAGCTTATAATAAATATCAGATTCTTCCAAAAAGTCCTAAAGGTTTAAGAAGAATTATTCTGGCTTTGAATTTAAATCACTATTGTATTTGGCTAGGTTTATATTCTGCTATAAATGGAATATAAATTCAAAATTCCCGAAACTTTAGGTGTAGCCTTGAATTGGTCCACAGTGTAGTCACATTTAAAATTTCAGAAGATTGGCTTTGATTTGAACCTCTAATTAAATTCACATCTTCACATCAAAGGCAAATAAAAGAAAAACATGAACAAATGAAAAATAAAAGAGGCAGAGCAACTTACCTGAGGCCCAGTACTGTAGGAGCCCAACCAACCCAAGATACCAGTTGTCCCCCTATCAAGAGCAACTAATTGAGCGCTCCTTCGGGAGCCTCACCAAGGGTCACTTAGGGTGGGCTGAGAGCACGCCACTTGACGCGCTCTCGACTGTCACAACGTGTCACGCTCTGGATGCTCTCTTTATTTTTTTTATTTTTCCGCGCATGCTTTCGGATTTCAGATTTTTTTTCTTTTTCTTTTTACTTTTCGGTTTTTCATCTGTCTTTCTTGGCTTTTTGAAAAAAACAATTGCGCAAAAAAACACGTTTCATTTTTTATTTTTGCTTCCCCGAGAGGCATGGTCGAGCCTCTAAAAAAAGAATGTGTTTCTTTTTGCTTTCGCGAGAGGCACGGTTTAGCTTCCGTGAGAGACACATGTTTGTTTCTGCGAGAGGCACGGCCGTGCCTCTCGGAAATGGAAAAAAACACATTCTCCTTTTTTTTTCCGTTCCGTGAGAGACACGGTTTTGCTTTTGCGAGATGCACGGCCGTGCCTCTCGGAAACGTAAAAAAGAGCATGTTTTCTTTTTTTTCCTTTTGTGAGAGGCACGGATTTGCTAAAAAACATGTTTTTCTTTCTTCGGCGAGATGCATGACCGTGCCTCTCGGAAACGTAAAAAAATGCGCTTTTCTTTTTCTTTTTTCCTTTCGTGAAAGGCACGATTTTGCCTCTGCAAGAGGCACGGCCGTGCCTTTCGGAAACAAAAAAAAGAACAATATTTTTTCCCCTTCCGCTAGATGCGTGGCCGTGCCTCTTGAAAACGTTAAAAAACGTGTTTTGTTTTTTATTTTTTCTCCACTGCCATGAGCTCAAAGGTGCATGCTTCCATTTCCTCAGCTCTCCGAAGAACCTGACAGCAGCCATGGCCGGCGACGACTTCGAGAATCTGCGCTCAAGCTTCCCCTCTCTTGTCAAGGAGCTGATTGCCAAGTGCTCGGTCGACGCCTAAGCTCAGTGATGGTTGATGGATCCTCTGATGCTCACTAATTATGCTTTGCTAGCTACCGGTAGTGCATGGATGGTTAATTAATTATTGTACTACTCCTACTAGCTAGGTATCGCTGGGAACCATTACATTACGTCTCTACTAATATGGTAAGCATGCTAGCTAGCTCTCTTATGTCTAATATTGTTTCAGCAAGGGTACTCTGGCGGTGTTAAAAATGTTATTATATTATGGGACGGAGGGAGTAGTTGTTTGCTTGTCATGTTCAAAATGTCTACATCCGCCGTATTTCATTGCATGTGTGCAAAACTTGCCAATTAATCAGTAATGGAGGGTATTGTGAGTATCAGGTGACGTTGCTGATTGAATCACTATTTCTTCTGCAAAACAATCCGTGAAACATTTGTTCTGCAAATTCTCTTGCTAAACCGTTGTGTTCTCCACTAGTAAATAACACATGCATTTTTTTCCTAATGGTTTTGCTAATCCAAAGTCGCCTGCTGTTTCTTAGGTCCAAATCAATTTCTAAAAAGTCAACTTCTTCAGTAAACTATTAATATCTCCATATCAAAATATAAGACATTTTTGTAGGCTGAAACATCTTATTTTAGGCTAGTTTTGTAGACTAAAACATCTTATTTTGGCATGGAGGTAATGCTTTCTAAGGTTTTCGACCAATCACAGGATGCATCTTCCATCTATCACTGTCCACTGCAACGTGCATATTGATTTTGAATTATCCAAAGCTATGATTTTTTTTCTGCAAAGGCCGGGAGAGCTCTCTTCCGTTATCTAACAAAACACAACCAACAAATACTTTCGAATTCGTCCTTAAAAGACCTCAAATACCCGCTGAACGGGAATAGTAAACGTTAGCCTCTGATAAAATAATCGCCGGCCGGCAGGATTTGAATATGACCTGAAGGAATCGTCCGCACAGCAGTTCCGACGCATAAAAGAAACCCACTAGTTGAGATCATGGCACGCTTGGCTTGTATCAAACTGTTACCTCATTCATTCCAGTATCGTAGAGAGAACGGCCCGGTTAAAACAACACCGCCAACCAGGCGGCGTCAGGTTATTCAGGTGTCCATGCAGCGCGCACAGATGACAAAACAGAACCGAACCGAAATTCTTACAAAAAGATGCACCATACTGTTCTGAGTTTGGCACTAATTGCCGTGGCGCAACAAGAAAAAAAGGTTCAGCTGCGGTTTATTTTACTGCCATGGCAGGCAGCGGGCATGTCAGCGTCCCTACGTTTCCGTGATCGACTCAAAATTTGTATACCATATCTGCCGTGTATCCTAAATCCTTGAGAAGGCCAGTGACCTGCAAAAGAAATCAAATTGGATTGAAGAAGCGGCTAAAAGGGAAAAAATAAATGCTGTAAATACAGTGTACAGTCCGTATCAATGGTGTGCTCCCTTGTTAGCTCTTGACAGGTATATTAGATGGATAATTTAGCATGCAAAGAAGGTCATTTGCCTACCCAGGGATAAGAATCCTAGTCCTACTGCTTTCCTCCAATTGAGTACTACCGAATTGTAAGATTGTTAAATTGCAATCAAATGTACTGTTAATGACAAAATAACATTCGCATTACCTCGCCCTGTGAATAATCCTTTGCCTTATTTCCAGATATGTGATTCATCATTCCAGGAGGACCACAAACCTGACCAAATAAAAACCACGATGAAAAAGGTCTCCTAATAATCCAATTACAGTATAAGAATGGGGTTATCGATATCCATAAACAATGATTCATTGACACTGAGAGAGATAACAAACAAGCTACCATGGACAAAAGTATTCAGATGATATGCTGCTAAAGGCACAGCATGTTCAGAAATGTCAGAAACTACTCACAAGAATAAGAGAATCCTCCCCTGGGCCTGGCAAACCTTTCAAAACCATGTCCTTTGATATGTAGCCAACACCACCCCTCCAGTCACTTGATGGTTTATCGACTGTATAAAACACCTGAAATGTTGCAAAGATATCATGCTTAGCAGTAACTTCACCCATGTGGCAATTGAGCAACCCCAGCAATTCACCAAAGCTAACCTTGAAATTAGGATAGCTGCTGGCAAGTCTATCTAACTCCTTTTTCAGCAAGATATCATCTGGTGACACATTGGCGTAGATCAAGGAAACCTAGACAAGAAGAACAAAGAAAGAATAAGATTAGAATATACAAGGAACATTAACCCAACGATAGAATACTGATGTTGTTTGTGAAAACTATATATAGAGACGTTAATCTGCCTTGCAGCATCGCTGATTAGGGCATAGTGTTGCAGAATGTTCAAGACTTCAAGAAAAATATACTTCTCAACAAAAAGCATATGCATCAAAGTGCATGAAGTCAATGCAAAGAAGCAAAATTGTGATGACAGTTTACCTGAGTGTTGTCATCAGGGTTTTTCAGGATGGCCCTAACAACTTGCAGCATTGGCGTTATGCCAGTACCACCAGCAACCTGGAAGCATAGGAATAAACTGCATTTAGTATATTTGATATGGCTACAGAGCTATGCTTTAATAGAAACAAAAAGGAAAAGAACCAACTGCTCGAAAGCTGTTAAACTAAAGTTATAAGTAAACAAATAATATGAGTACTAGTTTCTCAGCATTGGCCTTGCTGAAATAAAATAAGAAGGTAGATGCTTTGCTAAACTTAAGGTTCTGCCTTACCATGCCAATTTGTCTTTTCATATTTGGGCTATATCTGAGCTTTTCAATGGGCCTATAAGGGAAAGACTTCAGTCACTGAGAGGTAATAATATGTGACGCAGCTAAATCAGATTTTCATTTCACTTTACCCTTTGACTTCGAGAACATCTCCTGGCTTCAAATTAGCAAAATGCTGAGACATTTTCCCTTCAGGATAAACCTGTGCAATAGAAGATCTTCTCAGTATTTTGTGATTCCATTTTCAAAACAAGCTA
This sequence comes from Triticum urartu, assembly GCF_056163025.1. NCBI lineage: Eukaryota > Viridiplantae > Streptophyta > Magnoliopsida > Poales > Poaceae > Triticum > Triticum urartu. The sequence continues at coordinate 103,705,855 of NC_141875.1, read as the reverse complement.
GCAAATTGCAATAGCACAATAAAAAGAACCATGAATATTCACAAGCAACTAGCAGGTTATGGAATGTAGACATCAATTTTTTGGATACCTTGATTAATAGGTCGAAATATCCTTTAGAATCTGGGTCAGAGATAGGTGTGTACCTGCAGACAACAGGATAAAAGTCTCGTTCGAATTTAATTGATCAAAATTACTATTATAAATTAGGTTATCATATGCAAAAATGGAGAAAAGCTTCTGTGTTTGCTTACGGGCGAATGACGTATTTTCTTTTTCCCTCCACTTCCTGACCTATGGGGGCCCTGAAATGATATAATTGTTTTTGAATGATTAACGTATGTGCAATAATGTGTTTGCTTGATAAAAATAGCATCATTCTTAAGCAATAATTATTATTAGATAGAACAGTGGTTTAAGTTATGGTTAATAGAACAGCTGTTTAAGTTAAGGTTATTAGAACATCATCAGGATCTACGGCATTCATTTAGTTATTCATTTGACATGACTGCGTTTAAAGTTCAGAGAAAAAACCTCTTGGCAGAGATATCTTAGGACTTGGGGACATTAATAAATAGAAATACCTTGTTACGAGACATGAGGCAACATCCAGGCCCAGCTTAGTAGATGGGTCAAACGAAAATCTGCCAGGTAAAATCGCTTGCATAAGACTCAAAATATGAGAACATTACAGATGAACTTAAAAAATAAAACAGCATGATAAAGAGCTGATATTTCAAAGAAAGTTGATTTGCAAATGTAAGTTTGCGTCATTTTGGATTCTTTATGATCTGGTCTACTAAAAATTTGGTATGAAAGTTGAGTGACAAAGAAAGAGAAGTTGTTAACATGAACAACAGAAATCACAGGTGAATTCAGTAACCAATACGTCTAAGCACTGTATTGAAACATACAGACATGCTAGAAGATAATCTACGCAGTAACAATATATCTGCCTATATTGTCACGTAACACAATAAACTATTTAATGCAATCATGTCATCACAAAAATAGAACTACGGTAACCATTACCTGAATAGCTCTGAATCATGACTAACTGTTGCCTTCTCCTGGAGCTTGAATTCTAACCATTTCTCAGGGTTAAGGGCTGAAAAAGAGAAGGACATAAAGCATTAGTTTACAACTAAAAGCACAACTGATACATATTGTCGCACACTGAAATAACTGAATTGTCTAACGAAAAGGACCACTTTAAACTATAATAAGCTAGCAACCTAAAACTAGAGTTTGGACTCAGGATAACAGGATTCACAGACTTTGACGTTAAGATCATCACACTGGATGTCATATCTGATTCTAAGCAACTAAGTCTTGTAAAACAGCTACGGAGCAGTATCTCACTTTGGAACAAGGCAAAGTAGTCAAATTAGGGTCATAAAAGGTCACTGTACTTAATGGCTAGACATAACTCTTGACAGCACAGTTTCTATCCGCTCATGCCAAAATCCAGCATTCCATCATCTGACAACATAAGTTCATGTACACTAAGTAACTGACAGAGGCATCAGACATGTCTCGATTAACAGTGAGAGGCCTTGATCTATTGTTCATAACAAATGGATGCCTGGCAATGCTATGCGCTTAGGGTTTTGTCATGTGTATTGTGGGATCAGCCTCCTGTCGGCTTGGATTGTAGACCACATTTCGCACACTCTCTCAGTGAATCTATACACAAAGCTCTCGTGTTTTGTCGAAATAGGAAAACAAACAGATAATTGGACACATTTTACTGCACTCTACCGATGCTCCTGACCCAAAAACTTTGTCTAGAAGTCGCTGGTCCTCCGCCAAACCAAAGTGTGGAGATCGAAAACTTCTGGCAGTAGACACCCTTTGCGGGTTCAATTGCAGAAGCACATATCAGGCATAACACTATGTTCATTCATCTTGCTACTGAGGAAATGGCATGACATGACAAATGAGATACAGATTTACAAGCTGAATTGTGTAAACTGACAAACCCCTACAGCCACAAGATCGAGAGGAATTTCAAATTTTACAACGAACAGAGCTGGAGCTCACCAACTTTGGCAGCGGCATCTTCCCCCTTCTCCTCCATGTGCGCCTGCAATCATTCGGCACCGTGAGGCAAACATAAACATCGCTTCTTCCCCCTACTAGCCACGACTAGATAGTATATATACGAAGAGGAAAAAAAAACAAAGGGTAAATGGAGGGGAGGCGCAGGCAGGTCTCGTACGACGGTGGGGTTCGACGAGGCGTAGAAGAGCGCGGCCCCGCCAACGGCGGCGGCGGCGGCCAGCGGCGCGCGGCCGCGGTAGGTCCCGGCGAGCCTACGCATCAGCAGAGCCGCCATGTTGCGTCGCGGCGGAGGGATCCGATCTGGCGAGGGGCTCCTTCGCCGGCGCGGCGTCGGTGGTGGCGGAAATAAAGCGGGGGGCGGTCCGTCTCGCAACGGAAGCCGATCTGGGGGAGTGTGCTGTGGTGTGGTGACTGGTGACCTGCCTGTGTGTACGTAGAGATTTTGTGTGGGCTTTGGCAGTGTTTAACGATCCCTTCGATGTGGAATGGAAAAATGCGGAAACATTTTCATTTTTTATAATAATTATTGTAGACAGGTTGGCCTAGATTATGCACTGGTTTTTCTAAAATTTTCTTGAGGATTTTCAGCCAGCATGATGCACCAGATTTGCAACTGGTTGTGGAGTATTGTGGTGCATGTTATTGCACGAGGTATTAAAATGTTCATCGTTGTTTCTTTGTAAATATCACTGCAAGGTGATTGTTTTACCTTTTTTTTGTCCCGCGTCACTTCGTGGTCCGGATGTGGATGTTTAGCAGTTGGTTATGTTGGTTATGGTGAAATTTCCTGTGTTCATTCCTAACCGTAGTTCATTGTGACTGACGGCCTACTCGTTGTCACCAAGAGTATGGCATCTTTGAGGGACATGGATAATCTGCTTCCGAACTCAAATACACCCGCATGAACAGTAATTCTAGAAAAGTAAATCAATCAAAATGAACATCAACAAATTTTCGAACATCCTGCCAATTTTTACATTGAAATGACATCTGCGGAGGCCTGTAAAAAAACAAAAATTGGGGCTCAAAAAGACACATTTTGGAGCACTCATTTTCTTTTTGGCACACGCCTTTAAAGATGTATTTTCATGGCGAAATTTTGCTAGATGTTGTAATATTTGTTGATGTTCATCCAAAAAAATATCAAAGAAAAATACTATTATTTTTAGAATTTACTGTCCATGCAGGTGTATTTGTGCTCAAGATTGGAGTAACACTTTCGTCCTTTGAGTGTACTAGATGACTTGTTGCGTCAATGGCGCAAAGGGCGAGGGCAAGCCAAGCATTCAATAAATATTTAGATATAAAGTTGATAGGTAGTGTTATAAGAAAGGCAGTATCTTATCTACACTGCCTTTATCAAGCAAGCTACATAGGTAAAGATGCATCATATATATAGCTTTGATTATTTATGATCATTTAGCTCGTGGTGAGTAGTGATGAATCTCAGGTAGAACATTGTCATTGCCATTGTTACACGTGCCCCTTTAATACCATGTGCTCGTCAGATTTTTTTTGCATTTTTCGACAACTTAGTGTTTGAGAAAATTCATACGGTAAGAACTTATGCCCCTTTACATACAGAAAGATTACATAGGTTTATTTAAAAAATATACTATGTACCATCAAAATCATATTTCAAAACATATTTTTGTATCATGGCCTTTCTTTTATAGTTATGATTTTATATACCAAACCAGTGTAATTAGCATAATGAACAATAATTTTGATTTACACATATATTAACGTTCCTCTCCAATTGCACAGATGAGCATTTCCTTAGATGGGGCTGCTTCCAAAACTCAAACTATCTAAATCATAGTAAAAACTTTAGTGGAAATCTCAGGAACACAAATAGTAATAGGATTGGTTAGAGTAAGTTGTGCTGCAAATGGAAACAAAAAATGCCAGTATCTTTATTCAAATATTGCTCGAAAGCACATGCCTAGGACGTTGCATCCAGATGTTTCCTCTTGCAAGTTCACAATCTCTATATCATCTGAATACTATCTTAAAAGGTTTGGATGCGAGAAAATAACACCTTGGGTAGGCATTTGTAATTCAAAAAGAGCAAACAACTCAATAGTAGATTTTGGAACTGCTAATCCTCCCGAAGTCTTTGCATAATAGGAGTATAGTAGTGCACATGCTATGCTGCAGAAGATTTAAAAATGGTAGATGGCAATAAATAGGCAACTACAAAAATAATCTCTTGACAGAAAGCATAGGGGTCAGGTCAACATAATTAATAAAAATGATCTCCACCGGTTAAGAAATAAACAATGCAACTACACACAGATCAAACCATCATTTGTGCTTGGCATCTTTTTGGGCAGCGGCAGCAGTTGCGCGTCGCTCGGCGTCTTGGGCAGCTGCAGCAGTTGCGCATCGCTCGGCGTCTTGCCATTCTTCAAGAGCACTAGGACTTCCTCGCCACCTCCCTCGCCATATCTCTATGATTATGCATTCCAAATCGAGCAGGAAGTACAAACTTCAGAGTTCAGAATTACCATGCCAACTAAATTCATCATCAGAATTTGTTCGACACCTGCTTTCCTAGCTACTCAGCCAAGCCAAGGCAGGGTCGGCGTAGGGTTCTGGAAGAGGCCCATGGAGAACTTGACGCGCAGGATCCGGGTGACGGCGTCGTCGATCCTGCTCATGGGCATCACATTACTGTTGACGCGGCCAGTCAGGATGCTGATGAACTGCTGGTAGTTGTTAGGCACCATGAGCTGCAACATCACATCATGATCGGTATCAACTCATTAAGCAACATTGCTGCAAGCACAAATAAGCAAGTATTGTCTGCTTACCATGTCAAGGCCGGCAAGGATAGAAGCCTTGACCGAGTGAGTAGTCAGATCCTGCAGGGGTGGTGATCCTGTCAATGCCCTCCCAGTTGGAGGTTATGAAACCATAAAGTTAAGAAGCGACAAAGGCAATGAGCATCTGAACATCTGGAGGATCCAACTAATGAATTTTAGCGTGCAATTGTTTTCCACTCTTTTTTACCTGTAATTTGGGTGTGTTCTTGAGGTATCCGGGGACAAGGTCTAGGTTGGCATGCATCTTGACCCTATTCCAGCTGGAGTAGGAGATCGTGACGGTGGAGACGCCCTTATCCATGGCGTTCTTGTACGCCGGCATGTGGATGTTCATCAGGCTCTTGCGGTTGATGATGGTGTTGTATGAAAGCTGCATATAGCATACCAAAAGCAAGTTTGCTAAGCGCTAATACACTGCAATTTGTGTAAAGTAGGAGGCATGATGGACCACACATATAGTAGGAACAATTAGCAAATTAAGATGTTGTAGTAATTGTACCTCAGAAACGAAGATCGCCATTTGCATGGTTCCACCAGGTTGTACCCCACCGGATTAACAAATCAATCCCACCAGTACAAATGCCCTCTAGAAAAGAAAGAAATGAATGGAATCACAATCATTTTCACAAGTGAAAAAGCAACTAAATAGCAAGAAGCACCTAAATGAAACGTTGTGTTCAGAAGAACTAATGCAATTAAATATGGCCGACCGACAAAATATTAACAGAGATACAAAAACTAACACAGTAAGTACCACAATGATTATACAACAACATGATCATTTTGCATGCACTGAATCTTAGCGCCATTACTTATACAGTAGAAATCAAATTAAACGGAAGTCGCTAGAAATTAGTAGATGTAAGTTAATGCACAAACAAACTAAGACTATAAAACAATCTGGTCATATGAGCTAACCATGTAAACTCTTACAATGGGTAGTGACAGTGTGCAGTAATACGGTTTCTTTTAGAAGCATTCCAAAAAATTGATCAACTAAATGGAAGCAAAGAATAGGAAGTGATCCAACCTTTTCCTCGCATCAGATCCAATATTTTCAGTGGCATCCTTTTTTGTGATTAGTCCAGAACATAAATTGATCCTTCTTCCTTGTTACTTCCAAAACAAAATCAAATCAAGATCATAATGAGCAAATTTTAGTTAGTACATCAAATGGAATAAAATCTGTCAAATTGCTTCCGTAAAAGAATAGTCTGAATTGTACAAACATGCTTAATAACAATCATGGTCTAGCAAAACCAAAACGACCAGATCAGTATATGCCATTGCTCACCATTGATATGTTACAAAACCTGGGTCAATTAAGCCGCCAACCTGTTTACAAGCAAGCACAAAACACTATAAACAGCATGAGGCAAACCTTGCAAAAACCCTGGATGAGTCGGGTGGATCTCAAACAATGTTAATTATTATTATTATTATACTCACCTCCTCACATAACCAGTTTCAGATGCAGATAGCAGAATCACCAACAGAAAAAAATTTATATTCAGAAATTTATCCCTTGCTTGCATTTGCAACATTTGAACAGAGCCCATAAACTCAGAATCAATCTAGACTGGTCCTATAAACAGGAGTATTTGCTATCCATAAACAAAACAATGATACCCAGATCATGCAACAACAGCGGCCCCTCCACTAATTCATCATTGACAACAAGCCCACGAGGAAGAAATGGCAAACACAAGGTATATCTTATTCTTATAGTTATACAACCGAGGAAGACATGGTAAACACAAAGGGTATATCTTGTTCTTATAGTTATACAATAGAACATCTATAAATTGGATTATCTAAACTGAATAATGAAAAACTGTGAACTTAACTATTTTACCTGTAGCTAAAAAATGAAAACCATATATCATAAAAGCCTTCCACCTGATAGGGGAAAAACAACGTTTCTTTCATAAATAGCAAGGATACTATTCAATCTGTTTTTCAGCAAAAAAGAGATGTCGCAAAATGCCAGGCTTTCTAGAGTATACATATCACATAAAGAGGGGAAAGCCTAGCATAGCAAGCGAAATAGTTGTTCTTACCAAAGCATTATCAGGCAATTAGCCGAAATATCTGATGAGGCTTGAAGGGGAGAGAAGGATTGAGAGAAGCTCACCTTGAAATCATCCATCCCTCTATGCCAGTGCCGCTCTGAGCTCCTCCCATGCACACCATCTTTAGCTGTCGGAACATCCCCTTCCCAGCAGATCCATGACACTGCTGCTCCTTGTCACACCGTGAGCTGTCCGTCGCCTGGGTCTCCGGCCCCCTTCTCCACCCCACACTGCTGGTGCATTCTACATCCTTCAGCATGTGGCAGCACAAAATCCCCATGCAAGCAAATTGACCATACTTTCAATCGAACTCTTCCCCATCGTCTATCATCTTCACTTTGTAAGACACCTTGCTCCATTTCTCTCTTCTCTTTGCGTCATAATGTGTTCTGATACACTTCTTCCTCTTTTTGAACCTCCACTACCTGGTATGATCCACCCTCGAATAGAATCTTTCCACTACCTGGTATGATCCACCCTCGAATATATCTTGTCTGCGTGCCGCTCTATGGCACCGCTCCACTCTGTTAATAAGACACACATTCACATTAGTAATTAGTCTACCATTTTCAGTTTTATGACCAAACAAATTAAAACCAAAAAAACCTAGAATCCTTGTCATTTCCTTCTCATAGCTCTTGCCCGACTAATGGTCAAATTGAAGTCTCGTGTACTGCCTCGAGAAAGTGTGCATTGGACTGCTTGTCGCATGTATGTCTTCAGCATGCTCTTGCACTCTTGCTCCTTTGTGAGATGGCTTCACCACATTTCAGTAGGATTATTAGTGTATTGCTAGGTTTTCTCAAATGCACTAACCCAACCAGCACACGGCTTCCGGTCTGGTGGTGCACACCCTACCCTGAGCCTGTAAGTTAAACATTTAATTCACATTCAAACTCTCATGTAGGATCGACCATCGAAGCCATAATTCAGAATCAAACTCCACCAAGCTAATCCAGCAGTTCAACATTATATCATTTAAGCTACGCATTAAGTAAAGGGCAGAGTCGCCTGTACTGCAGCGTCATATCGCTACAAATATTTCTGACTTTTTGGTATTTTATTACTAAGTATAAACACAGAGCAAACCATACCTTTTTTGTCAGCTTCAGGATTCATCTTCAATCAATTCTACAGATTGAGCAGGCAACCTATCCAAATTCAGATCCACATTAGAGATCCGATGCTGCACGCAACCACGCATGAAGGAGGCGGGCTGGTAAGCTTGGGGAAATCCCCACCACCGTTGCCGCCAACCGCCTGACTGCAACCAGACCCAACATTTGAGTCAGCAAGAATGGCAATTCCCGCTCCGCTATTCGCAAACACAAGACCAGAGGAACCGTATAACGCCCTCGATGCGGCTATAGCTCCCACGTGTCGAGGCATGACTTAGAGACATAACCGCATTGAAAGCAATGTCGCAAGTCAGGCAATCATTACAACATCCCATGTAATACATAATAAACAAAAGGGGGAAGATAACATAGTTGGCTTACACTCGCCACGTCACATCAGAGTACATAAATAACATTCATCATACAAATCACTCATGGCCCGACTACGGCGCCAAAATAGAAAAGACCCCCAACATGCGACAAGGCCCTGAATCGATAACCCCAACTAGGCACCACTACTGATCGTCGGGAAAGGAAACATAATAACGCTGAGAGTCCTCGTCGAACTCCCACTTGAGCTCGTACTCGTCACCTGGAGCGGAATCACCTGGACCTGCATCTGGAGTTGTAGTAACTGTGAGCCACGGGGACTCAGCAATCTCACACCCACGCGATCAAGACTATTTAAGCTTATAGGAAGGATAAGGCAAGTCTGTGGAGCTGCAGCAAGCGACTAGCATATGTGGTGGCTAACTTATACGCAAAAGAGAGCGAGAAGAGGAGGCAAGGCGCGAGCGAGAGTCTAGAGGAACAACCTGCGCAAGCATTACTCCAACGCCGTGTCCACTTCCCGGACTCCGCCGAGAAGAGGCCATCACGGCAACACACTCAGTTGATTCATTTTAATTAATTAAGATTCAAGTTGTCTACAACCAGACATTAACAAATTCCCATCTGCCCATAACCGCGGGCACGACTTTCGAAAGTTCAATCCCTGCAGGGGAGTCCCAACTTAGCCCATGACAAGCTCTCACGGTCAACGAAGGAAAAGACCTCCTCCCCAGACGTTCCGATCAGACTCGGTATCTCGGTAACTCAAGACACTTCGACAGGTTAAAACAAGACCAGCAACACCGCCCGAATGTGCCGACAAATCCCAATAGGAGCTGCACATATCTCTTTCTCAGGGCACACTCAGATGAGACTAGCTACGAGTAAAACCAACCCTCAAGTTTCCCCGAGGTGGCCCCGCAGGCAGCTCAGTTCGGACCAACACTCAGAGGGAGCACTGGCCCGTGGGGGGGCTAAAATACGATGACCCTTGAGTCTGCAGAACCCAAGGGAAAGAAAAGGCTAGGTGGAAAATGGTAAAACCAAGGTTGGGCATTGCTGGAAAAGCTTTAATCAAGGCGAAATATCAAGGGGTTCCCATAATAACCCAACCGCGTAAGGAACGCAAAATCCGGGAACATAACACCGATATGACGGAAACTAGGGCGGCAAGAGTGGAACAAAACACTAGGCGAGAGGCCGAGCCTTCCACCCTTTACCAAGTGTATAGATGCATTAAGATAACATAGCGATATAGTGATATCCCAACAAGCAAATAAAAGATGTTCCAAATAGGAACGGCTCCAATCTTCACCTGCAACTAGCAACGCTATAAGAGGGGCTGAGCAAAGCGGTAACATAGCCAATCAACGGTTTGCTAGGACAATGGTAGGTTAGAGGTTCAATCATGCAATTGGGAGGCTGACAAGCAAAAGGTAGGCATCGTAGCATTGGCATAGCAAGAGCGAGCAAACTAGCATAGCAAAGATAGTAGTGATTTCGAGGGTATGATCATCTTGCCTGCACAGTTGTCAGAGTTGACTGGATCCTCACAAGCAAACTCAACGGGCTCCTCGGTAGCGAACTCGTCTCCCGGCTCTACCCAACAAGACAAACAAGCAACAAGGATACAATCAACCACGTGCAAGACCAAGCAATATGATGAAATGATGACATGCTATGCGGGATGCGATGCGGGATGCAAAATGCAAGATATGACAGGAAATGCATGAACCTGGCCTCAACTTGGAATTTCAAGGGTGCCACTGGATAGAGGGGATGAAAACGCTTGAAAACGATATAAAGATCATTGGAATCGGAGTTACGGTTTGGAAATGGCAAGCGTTTTAAGATATGACACCGGTCTGTGATTTACAGCAAGTAGGCATCTAAATGCAACGAAATGAACATGCTAAAGCCACCAAACATGAAAACAAAATACATGGAAGTGATGTACACAAGATGGTTAACAAAACACTAGCACTGAGCCATAGGCAAATTCATCCATTAAGAGGTTCAAACAAGCATGGCAAAAATGAATATGCAAAACAGATTCCAGACTTAGTGAAATTAACACTAGTCTGAAATTTCAGACCACGAAGCCCTCTTCGGAGCAGCAAAACAACATGATAGATAACCTGAACATGACAAGTAAGAACATGGAATGGAGGTACTCAACAAGCTTAACAAAATACCCAAAGTGACCTGGGGTCAAAAGGGTTCACAAAATACTCTATCGAGCTCACGAACATAGCTCGAACACAATCAGTTTTCAGACTTAGTGAAAACTGAGACATGCAGAAATTTAACTCACGAAGGCATGTAAACGAGCTCGATGCACTCACTACGGTGCAAGTCATGGAAAGTCAAGCATATATCCAGAAAGAAGACAAAATATGCTAGCTACACATGGCAAGAACAAAGGCATAGCATGCATGGAACACTAACGGTAGCATCGGCAAAATCGCAAACAAGTTGACGATCTGCCCAGATTAACAACGAAGCAAAAGTTGAGCTCGATTGAGTCAACCTAGAGCACTCCACATATGCAAACAAAGACATGGATGGATAGAGCATAACATAGATATAAAAACTCCCTTACTGATCATCCTCAAAAGAGGCACGGATCACTAGGAAACAAGCTGGACATATAGCATCGCGAACTAAAATATCCCAGACTTAGTGAAAATCACTAAGTCCCTGAAATCAGCAATCTCAGGTACCTCTCTTCGCAAGCTTGCACAAGACAACACACACATCCTAAAAATGCATGGGTGGCACCTCTGGAAAGAAGACAAAATGCTTAACAATACAACCCAAAGGGGCACAGGCATATCATGCACGGATTAAACATGGAAAAAATGACAAAAGTGCATGATGAACTAACGGATCTGCAATTTAACTCACGAAGCCTCCTTCTAACAGTATTTAGGGCATCAAGATGACCTCAAATGCAAATGATGCAATGGAATGAAATGATGCACATGTCGAGACGAAGATTTTGATATATCATATGTCCAAAACGGAGCTACGGTTGCGGAGATACGAGCAGTCAAAGAATGCATAAAAAATATGGAGATTAGGGTTTCGGGGAGAGGTCAACCGGATCTAGATCCGGATCTCGCGGCACTGTTCACGCCGGGTCACTGTAGCACCGGAGCTCGGGCTCGCCGGAAACGGGGCTCGCGGCGGCCGGAGGAGAGGAGGGGCTCGCCGGCCGGTGGAGGGGCGGCCGGATCCGGCCCGGTCGCCGGTGGTGGAGGCGGCGGGCGGCTCGGCGGCGGAGAACCGAGGCGGGGCCGGGCGAGGCGGAGGGCGGCGATGGCGGCGGCGGTGGCTCCGGCCATCGGAGCTACGGGCGGCGGCGGAGGCCGGTGGCCTCGGGCGGCGGCGGTCGGGCCACGGCCACCTCTGGCCCGGGAGGAGGAGGAAGGGGGCCGGCGCGCGGGCCAGGCGGGCCCGGCGGCGGCGATGTGGGCGCTGCCCACGTGGCGGCGCGTGAGTGGGTGCGACGGCGGGGCGGACAACGTCCGGCGCGGGCGGACACGTCCGGCCCGGCGCGGGGGAAGATGGATCTGTTTTTTTTAGGGTTTGGAGGAGGAAGACGAGATCCGAAATGGAGGGGGGCACATATAGGCATAAGTGGAGCTAGGAGAGTCCAAATGAGGTGCGGTTTTCGGCCACGCGATCGTGATCGAACGCTCTAGGACATGGAGTAGAGTTTGGTGGGTTTTGGGCCAAAATTGAGGGGTGTTGGGCTGCAACACACACGAGGCCTTTTCGGTCCCTCGGTTAACCGTTGGAGTATCAAACGAAGTCCAAATGATACGAAACTTGACAGGCGGTCTACCGGTAGTAAACCAAGGCCGCATGGCAAGTCTCGGTCCAATCCGGAAATGTTTAATCCCCACACACGAAAGAAAGCTAGAAATGGCCACCGGAGGAGAACGAAGCGCCGGAATGCAAAACGGACAACGGGGAAAATGCTCGAATGCATGAGATGAACATGTATGCAAATGCAATGCACGAGATGACATGATAAGAGATGCACGAAAAAGAAAACAACACACGGAGACAAAGACCCGAACCCGAGAAATAAATATAACTTAACACCGGAAACGGCAAGAGTTGGATACAAATATGGAAAGTTACATCCGGGGTGTTACAAACCGGAACTGGGTGCTCATGGCTTTCGGCGAACTCCTCTCACAGTGGAACCTGAAAAAGGATGGCAATGGCGGCGACCAAGGCCCGTCAGATGGGACGCACAAGAAATCCTCAAATACTTGCAGAAAATTTATTCAGGAAATGACAGAGTAGACTGAGAATCACCAAAGCAACTCACCTCAGATATAGCACGCATCGAGGAGACCTGCTTCACCCTCAATGATCCACCACTACCTCACACACACACGTCATGGCACCTCCTACATCAAGCCATTGTGGAAGCAGAAATCTAAGAATGTGCACTGAAACCTCAAGTAGTTTCATCTCAGACAGCTCGAGCGGGCTGGCTGCCTGCCTCGGTCGCCTGGACCATGAAAGAGAGAATATGGTGGAGGCCCACCTTGACTGGTGCAAGTGAGTTCGTCCAGGCCATGAACGGCGCAAGAAGACGGCAACACGGCGGGGATGAGGGCCGTCTCCGTCCTCCCGGTCGGCCGGCGGTGACCCTCTCCCATCCAACGCCGCGCCTCCTTCTCCTCTTTCCTCTCTCTCTTTCTCCTTCCATCTTCTCCCTCTCATCTTCTCTCTCTCCCGCAGATCGAATCGAGCGTCGCCGCCCTTGCCCTTTGCTTGTAGGTCGCCGCTGTCACCGGGGAAGCTCGGATCCCGTGGTCGAAGAGATGCGGGGGAGGGGGGCAACTGACGCGGGAAGATGGAGGAGGAGGAAGAGGAAGCGAGCGAGGCGGCTAGGGTTCAGGGAGGGGATTGGGTGTGCGTGTGCCACGACCTCGGGGGAGAAGCTCGCTCTTTTTTTGCTCGCTCGCAGATGCAGCCGGCTCGTTCCTTTTTTTTCTGCTCGTTCGCAATGTTCTGCTCGCACTATTCATAGCAGACACGTGGACAGCGCGAGCTTGCCTAGCATCCCCTTCATCCTTTGTATGTTCAATTGCTTTAGGTTATCTTTGTCTTTGAACCAATATCTATTTGTTTTTTTCTTTGCGGGTGTGCTCATGAGCTGCTTTATTCAAACAAGGTTAAATACGCTTAATTAATCAATTGTGTTTCTATGTGTTTCGTCAAAAGAACTACTTCGTTTATTCTTGTGTGGATTTTCAACCAGCATGTTGTACCAGATTTATCATCGGCTGTGTAGTTTTTCGTTGTTGTAAATTGGAGATGTTTTTGAATCTTGCAGCACCGCAGATATTCAGATAAGCTTGTCATAAACCTCATGCACTAGTTTGTTGCCAGGTTTCTTACTCTGGTGCATTTATCCTATGATAAGAGATTCACGATATTGTCGGCGTCAGTAAAATTGGGGTATTACAAAGCCGGTAAGAAGAACCTTGACGACAGAAGAAAATATACTTCTCCGCCCTAGAAGATGTCCGAAGACCCCGATGCGTCCTCCAAGCTATGGACTGGCCTACCGGGGACGGTTCAAAAGGAGGAGATGGATTGCCCCCATGAGGCTCTTCTCGGGACCTCCCTGATAGGAGGCGTTGATATATCACCAACCCGCCAAGATGGTTATATCGTTACAATTAAGGTTAAGCGCCGGTACCAAGGAGCACTGCTACCGACGTGGAGAAGAAGCTTGGGGTCGAAGTGACTTATCCTCGTGTATGGTCTCTGGAAGGACCCTTGCGGCCCAAGCTATCTACGATGGCTACAATAAGATTCACCTGTTGCGCTACAGTGGCACTACTTCGTCACCTCTCGACGAATGCCGAAGGAGACAGGTAAGTATTCAGGGGGTAACACGCGGCCCCGGAAGGATGTCATCATCGTTCGTATGAAGCGTGTAATGGGCGACCATGCCATTGCAGTACATGCTACGCGAACCGACTCCAATGCATATTCGACCAATCGGTGCCCTCGATAGGGCCTCCGTGGACACTATAAATAGGGGAGACCAAAGCATCACTAGGGGTTGATCTTTTGGCTCCAGGAGGAAGAGAGGCCAATCCTTTCATCTTGTAACACACATATTGTAACTCCATACTATTGCAATATAAAACAAAGAAAGAGTAGGGTATTACACCAAGACGGCGGCCCGAACCTAGGTAGTTCCTTGTGTTCTTTTGTAGTTCATCCACCATATTCGCTCATGACTTAGGATCACGGAACATGTTCAGTCCCTAGCAGAACTCTCAAAGAGTTATTGCTCACAACTCATATGTAGGTTCTTAGAAATCAACATTTGGCATGCCAGGTAGGGGGCTGAGGTGTTTTCGGCGCTCAAACCGCTCCTTTCATCACTTCGAGCATCGTATCAACGAGCCCCTTGCTAAAGATGGTGTGAGGCAGGATCCCTCGTCCGGTGGCGCACGCCCAGGTACATCGCCCTGGGCAAGGTCCCCTCCTGCCATGCCGCGGCAACACGTTGCCCACCTGGGCGGCGTGCGGTTGTAGAGCCGTGATGGGGGGAGGCCCGCGCCCAAGAAATTATGGGCCAGTGAGGCCCTTGATCCTTTCTCTCTTGTCCCTTCGACAGGGGCTAGAAAGTAGCTCAAAAACTATGTTGCTCGTTTTCGCCAACTCCATGGACATACCCCAGGCATTCTGGATGCCTTGGTTGTTAAGGTGTTCTTTGAGAACGTTACCAGCATTGGGGTCCATGCAGAACTTGCGGCACAATCTGTGACAACTGTGGCGGAGCTCTACCACGTGGCACGTCAGTGCATTTGGTCCTTGGAGGACGGTATCGTCCCGGGATCCCGCCAATGTCGCCATAATGGGCTAGTTCTCCCATGAGCGGTCGTTCCTGTGAACGGGATTGAGTAGGCCTAGTCAGCCTCACGGAGGGAGCCCGCTGCCTCGAGCATGTCTGCTCAGGTCGCCCCGATGGCCGTGCCAACCTCCCCAACAGGACTGACCACAACGGCTCCCTACAAGGAGCTGGAGAAGACTTTGTTCACCTTCGAGGTCACCTTCGGCGGGGACGCTTACCTAGCATCTCTATCAATGCGGATCTCTCCATCACGTAGGTTGGGATCTGCGCTATCCCCTGGAGCATGGCGACATGTCGCTTCACTAGACGCGCGCCGCCAGGAGATCACCGACTGTCGGGTAGCCAATTACCCGCATCAAGACCAGATCAGAACTTGTTGTTTGTGTCTAAGAAAGCTAAGTACTCTACCAGCCATGTACTCGGGTTCTCCCCCGTCAAATGGAGCCTCATGACATGCCCTAGGTATGTACTGATGTAGCCTTGTTTCCTTTCCCCGCACTTGTATGCCCTGTGTGTGATTAATCACCGAGTCAGGGAAAAAGGGGCACAAGCACCCCAGTGCTCTCGCACTTAAGTTGTTTCTTTCCCGTATTCCTTCAATATGTAATCAGTCCCGGCCGTGAAACGGGGGCTTCCCGGGGAATTTCACCACGTGAGCCGTTCTCGAGAACACTCTGTCATCTCGAGAAGCAAAACATACACGCCGCGTTCCGGACCCACTCCAACGTATCTACGTCGCATTGTTCTTGTCATCAGTGGTAGTTACTCTGGCTACGTGGGGTCATACTGATTACGCTACAGGTTTTTGGAAGAACGATGCACACATGCACTTAGGAAAAGATATACATGATTCCAATCCTCCGAGTTCTTACAAGCCAAGACAAGTGTACTTAACAAAATCTACCATACCACTATGCAGCTCCGATACAGAATCTGCTTCCAGGACTCGTAGAGGCTCCGCCCACTGAGAAGGTCGCGTCCTAGCCAAAGATACAGGATTTTCTCAAGCCAAGTGATGTCTCGTGTCCGCGTCAGTTTTTTCCCGAAGAGGAAGGGATGGTGCATCACAGCTACGGTAGGTATTTCCCTCAGTGATGAAACCAAAGTTATCGAACCATTAGGAGAACCAAGCAACACTATCAAACGGTACCTGCACACAAAGAACACATACTTGCAACCCGACGCGTAAGAGGGGTTGTCAATCCCTCTCGGGTAAAAGATAGATTGGTTTGTATGATTTTGGATAAATAGATCTCGCAGTAAAACAAAATAAAATAAAGAAAGAAAAAGTGCAGCAAGGTATTTTTGGATTTTTAGAATAATAGATCTGAAAACAAAAGCAAATAAAAATAGATCTCGAAGCAAATATGATAAAGAATAGACCCGGGGGCCGCAGATTTCACTAGTGGCTTCTCTCGAGAAAATAGCATACGGTGGGTAAACAAATTACTGTTGGGCAATTGATAGAACCTCAAATAAGTATGATGATATCCAGGCAATGATCATTATATAGGCATCACGTCCAAGATTAGTAGACCGACTCCTGCCTACATCTACTACTATTACTCCACACATCGACCGCTATCCAGCATGCATCTAGTGTATTAAGTTCATGGAGAAACAAAGTAATGCAATAAGAACGATTGCATGATCTAGACAAGATTTATTCATGTAGGAATAGACCCCATCTTGTTATCCTTAATAGCAACAATCAATACGTGTCTTGCTTCCCCTTCTGTCACAAGGAAAGAACACCGCATGATCGAACCCATCACAAAGCACCTCTTCCCATGGCAAGAAAAATTGATCTAGCCGGCCTAACTAAACCAAAGATTCGAAGAAGGAATACAAGGCTATAAGTAATCATGCATGTAAGAGATCAAAACTTAAATAACTTTCATGGATAAAATAGACCTGATCATAAACTCAAAGTTCATCGGATCCCAACAAACACACCGCAAAACGAGTTACATCAAATAGATCTCCAAGAGACCATTGTATTGAGAATAAAAAAGAGAGAAGAAGCCATCTAGCTACTGCCTACGGACTCATAGGTCTACAATGAACTACTCACGCATCATCAGAGAGGCACCAATGAGGATGATGAACCCCTCCGTGATGGTGTCTAGATTGGATCTCATGGTTCTGGAACTTGCGGTGGCTGGAATTGTGTTTCGTCGACTCCCCTAGGGTTTTTGGATTTTTGAGGTATTTATAGAGCAAAGAGGTGGCGCGAGAGGCGGCCGAGGTGGGCACAACCAGGTGGGTTGTGATCCCCTTGAAGCCCCCCTATGGTACTTCTTTGGCCCAAAAGGTGTCTTCTGGTCCAGAAACAATCTCCAAAAATATCGCTGTGTTTGGACTCCGTTTGGTATTGATTTTCTGCGAAGTAAAAACAAGCAAAAAGCAGCAACTGGCACTGGGCACTATGTCAATAGGTTAGTCCCAAAAAATGATATAAAGTTGCTATACAATGATTGTAAAGCATCCAAGAATGATAATATAACAACATGGAACAATCAAAAATTATAGATACGTTGGAGACGTATCGGCATCCCTAAGTTTAATTCCTCCTCGTTCTCGAGTAGGTAAAGGATAAAAACAGAATTTTTGATGTGGAATGCTGCCTAACATGTTCATCACATATTCTTTTCTTTTGTAGCATGGACATATGGACTTTTATGTGGTTCAAAGCAATAGTCTAGTTTTGAAATGAAGGTTTCAATACTCAAGCATATCAACAAGCAACCATATCTTTCAAAATATCAACGCTAAAGCAATTTATCCCTAGCCCATTATGCTCAATCATTGATCCATTCATGAAACACACTCACATATTAGCTACATCCAATGCTCAAGTACGATCATAGTGCCCCTTGGTCGGTGCTTTATAAGAGAAGATGGAGACTCAAATAAAAATAAAAATTGCATAAAGTAAATAGAAAGACCCTTCGCAGAGGGAAGTAGGGATTTGTAGAGGTGCTAGAGCTCAAAGCGGAAAAATAGAGATAAAACATTTTGGGTGTCATGCTTTTCCTGACAACGAAAACGATCGAGTAGTTCCCAATACTTTCCATGCTAGATATATCATAGGTGGTTCTCAAACAGAAAATAAACTTTATTCCTTTTTCCACCATACTTTCACATTCCACGGCTAGCCATATCCACGGGTACCGTCCATACCAACACTTTCCAAGGAATTTATTATTTGACAACATAAAGTAAATTCATTTTTTATTTCTGGATTGGGCATCCCTAATACCTTTCTCGTGCTCTCATGCAATGAAAAGTAAATAAACACTTATCTTGAGAATAACACATCTAGCATGGAAAAATATCAGCCACCCACTACCGTTTCATGAGCGGTACTAGCACACAAAAGGGAAATTATTTTGAAAATTAGAGATGGCACATACAAATTTGCTTAGAACGGCACGGGAATACCGCATATAGGTAGGTATGGTGGACTCATATGGCAAAACTGGGTTTAAGGATTTTGGATGCACAAGTAGTATTCCTACTTAGTACAAGTGAAGGCTAGCAAAAGATTGAGAAGCAACCAACCTAGAAACGAAAAATCACATAAGCGAGCATTAAGCATAACTAACACCGAATAATGCACCACAAGTGTCGGTGCAACAAACCCCTGGGGTCCGTTGCCTAGACTGTGCACATGCCCAAGGACAAGATTATGACACCCAAGATCAGATTGAGCACAAGAGATCAGTCCTTTGAAGGACCAAAGTGCAGATCAAGAAAACCAAGACTAGCCAGAGAAGCAAGACATCACTAAGTGAAGAACCTCCCTTGCCGGGCAGGCGAGCCAGGAAAGGTTGGGTTTACTCCGGAAGCAAGCCTCCAGGTCGTCCCGGCAAGCCTGTCGGGGCTTGCGGAGATAAACCACTCCACCGCACTGAAGGAAATATGCCCTAGAGGCAATAATAAAGTTGTTATTTATACCTCATATCATGATAAATGTTTATTATTCATGCTAGAATTGTATTAACCGGAAACTTAGTACATGTGTGAATACATAGACAAACCGAGTGTCCCTAGTATGCCTCTACTTGACTAGCTCGTTAATCAAAGATGGTTATAAGTTTCCTGACCATAGACATGTGTTGTCATTTGATGAACGGGATCACATCATTAGAGAATGATGTGATGGACAAGACCCATCCGTTAGCTTAGCATTATGATCATCTAGTTTTATTGCTATTGCTTTCTTCATGACTTATACATATTCCTTCGACTATGAGATTATGCAACTCCCGAATACCGGAGGACCACCTTGGGTGCTATCAAACGTCACAATGTAACTGGGTGATTGTAAAGATGCTCTACAGGTGTCTCCGGAGGTGTTTGTTGAGTTGGCATAGATCGAGATTAGGATTTGTCACTCCGTGTATCAGAGAGGTATCTCTAGGCCCTCTCGGTAATGCACATCACTATAAGCCTTGCAAGCAATGTGACTAATGAGTTAGTTACGGGATGATGCATTACAGGACGAGTAAAGAGACTTGCCGGTAACGAGATTGAACTAGGTATGATGATACTGATGATCGAATCTCGGGCAAGTAACATACCGATGACAAAGGGAATAACGTATGTTGTTATGTAGTTTGACCGATAAAGATCTTCGTAGAATATGTAGGAGCCAATATGAGCATCTAGGCCCCCCATTGGTTATTGACTGGAGATGTGTCTCGGTCATGTCTACATAGTTCTCGAACCCATAGGGTCCAGATGCTTAACGTTCGATGACGATTTGTATTATGACTTATGTGTTTTGGTGACCGAAGTTTGTTTGGAGTCCCGGATGAGACCACGGACATGACGACTAGTATTGAAATGGTCGAGAGGTAAAGATTGATATATTGGATGAAGGTATTCGGACACCGGGAAGGTTTCGGGACGTTTCTGATATTTATCAGGGAACCGAGGGGTTACCGGAACCCCCCGGGGAAGTTATGGGCCCTAATGGGCCATAAGGGAGTAGGAGAGGGAAGGCCACAAGGTGCCCCCCCAAGGCAGTCCGAATTGGACTAGGGGGAGGGGCACGGCCCCCTCTTTCCTTTCCCTCTCCCTCTCCTTCCCTCCTTCCCCCTCTTGGAATAGGAAAGGGAATCCAACCAGGATTGGGAATCCTAGTTGGACTCCCCCCTTAGCGTGCCCTCGTTGGCCGCCGGCCTCCACCTCCCCCTCCTTTATATACGGGGGTAGGGGGCACCCCAAAAGCACATCAATTGTTCCTCAGCCGTGTGTGGTGCCCCCCTCCATAGTTTACCACCTCGGTCATATTGTCGTAGTGCTTAGGCGAAGCCCTGCGCGGATCACATCACCAACACCGTCGCCACGCCGTCATGCTGACGAAACTCTCCCTTGACTCTCTACTGGATCAAGAGATCGAGGGACATCATTTTGCTGAACGTGAGTGAACACGGAGGTGCCGTACATTCGGTACTTGGATCAGTTGGATCGTGAAGACGTTCGACTACATCAACCGCATTACTAAACGCTTCCGCTTTCGGTCTACGAGGGTATGTGGACACACTCTCCCGTCTCGTTGCTATGCATCTCCTAGATAGATCTTGCGTGATCATAGGAATTTTTTTGAATTACTATGTTCCCCAAAGTGGCATCCGAGCCAGGTCTATTCGTAGATGATATATGCACGAGTAGAACACGAAAGAGTTGTGGGCAATAATAGTCATACTGCTTACCACCAACTTCTTACTTTGATTCGGCGGTATTATTGGATGAAGCGGCCCGGACCACATTACATGACCGCGTTCATGAGACTGGTTCTACCGACGTGCTTCGCACACAGGTGGCTGGCGGGTGTCGGTTTCTCCAACTTTAGTTGAATCGAGTTTGACTATGGCTGCTCCTTGTTGAATGTTAAAATAGCACATTTGACAAAAAATAGTTGTGGTTTTGATGCGTAGGTAAGAGTGGTTCTTGGTAGAAGCCCACAGCAGCCACGTAAAACTTGCAACAACAAAGTAGAGGACGTCTAACTTGTTTTTGTAGGGCATGCTATGATATGGTCAAGACGTGATGAGATATAAATTGTTGTATGAGATGATCTTGTAAAAGTTATCGGAAACTGGCAGGAGCCTTATGGTTGTCGCTTTATTGTATGAAATGCAACTGCCATGTAATTGCTTTACTTTATCACTAAGCGGTAGCGATAGTCGTAGAAGCAATAGTTGGCGAGATGACAACGCTGCTACAATGGAGATCAAGGTGTCAAGCCGGTGACGATGGAGATCATGGAGGTGCTTTGGAGATGGAGATCGAAGGCACAAGATGATGATGGCCATATCATGTCACATATTTTGATTGCATGTGATGTTTATCTTTTATGCATCTTATTTTGCTTAGTACGACGGCAACATTATAAGATGATCCCTCACTAAATTTCAAGGTATAAGTGTTCTCCCTGAGTATGCACCGTTGCTACAGTTGGTCGTGCCGAGACACCACGTGATGATCAGGTGTGATAAGCTCTACGTTCACATACAATGGGTGCAAGCCAGTTTTGCACATGCAGAATACTCGGGTTAAACCTGACGAGCCTAGCATATGCAGATATGGCCTCGGAACACTGAGACTGAAAGGTCGAACGTAAATCATATAGTAGATATGATCAACATAGTGACGTTCACCATTGAAAACTACTCCATCTCAGTGATGATCAGACATGGTTTAGTTGATATGGATCACATTATCATTTAGATGACTAGAGGGATGTCTATCTAAGGGGAGTTCTTAAGTAATATGATTAATTGAACTTTAATTTATCATGAATTTAGTACCTGATAGTTTTTGCATGTCTATGTTGTTGTAGATCAATGGCCCGTGCTACCGTTCCTCTGAATTTTAATGCGTTCCTAGAGAAAGCTAAGTTGAAAGATGATGGTAGCAACTACACGGACTGGGTCCATTACTCGAGGATTATCCTCATTGCTGCACAGAAGAATTACGTCCTGGAAGCACCGCTAGGTGCAAGACCCGCTGCAGGAGCAACTCCGGACATTATGAATGTCTGGTAGAGCAAAGCTGATGACTACTCGATAATTCAGTGTGCCATGCTTTACGGCTTAGAATCGGGACTTCAAAGACGTTTTGAACGTCATGGAGCATATGACATGTTCCAGGAGTTGAAGTTAGTATTTCAAGCAAATGCTTGAGTTGAGAGATATGAATTCTCCAACAAGTTCTATAGCTGCAAAATGGAGGAGAATAGTTCTGTTAGTGAACACATATTCAGAATGTCTGGGTACCACAACCACTTGACTCAGCTAGGAGTTAATCTTCCTGACGATAGTGTCATTGACAAAGTTCTTCAATCACTACCACCAAGCTATAAAGGCTTCGTGATGAACTATAATATGCAAGGGATGGAAAAGACAATTCCCGAGCTCTTCGCAATGCTAAAGGCTGCGGTGGTAGAAATCAAGAAGGAGCATCAAGTGTTGATGGTGAACAAGACCACTAGTTTCAAGAAAAAGGGCAAAGGGAATAAGGGGAACTTCAAGAAGAACAGTAAGCCAGTTGCTGCTCAAGGGAAGAAGCCCAAGTCTGGACCTAAGCCCGAGACTGAGTGCTTCTACTGCAAAGGGACTAGTCACTGGAAGCGGAACTGCCCCAAGTATTTGGCGGATAAGAAGGATGGCAAAGTGAAAGGTATATTTGATATACATGTTATTGATGTGTACCTTACTAATGCTCGTAGTAGCGCTTGGGTATTTGATACTGGTTCTGTTGCTCATATTTGCAACTCGAAACAGGGGCTACGTATTAAGCGAAGATTGTCTAAGGACAATGTGACGATGTGCATGGGAAATGGTTCCAAAGTCGATGTGATCGCCGCCGGCACGCTACCTCTACATCTACCATCGGGATTAGTTTTAGACCTAAATAATTATTATTTGGTTCCAGCGTTGAGTATGAACATTATATCTGAATCTTGTTTAATGTGAGACGGTTATTCATTTAAATCAGTGAATAATGGTTGTTCTATTTATTTGAGTAATATCTTTTATGGTCATGCACCCTTGATGAGTGGTATATTTTTGTTGAATCTTGATTGTAGTGATACACATATTCATAATATTAAATCCAAAAGATGCAAAGTTAATAATGATATTGCAACTTATTTGTGGCACTACCGTTTAGGTCATATTGGTGTAAAGCGCATGAAGAAACTCCATGCTGATGAGCTTTTGGAATCACTTGATTATGAATCACTTGATGCTTGCAAACCATGCCTCATGGGCAATATGACTAAGACTCCGTTCTTCGGAACAATGGAGCGAGCAACTGACTTATTGGAAATAATACATACTGATGTATGCGGTCCGATGAGTGTTGAGGCTCGCGGCGAGTATCGTTATTTTCTAACCTTCACAGATGATTTAAGCAGATATGGGTATATCTACTTAATGAAACATAAGTCTGAAACATTTGAAAAGTTCAAAGAATTTCAGAGTGAAGTGGAAAATCATCGTAACAAGAAAATAAACTTTATACGATCTGATCGTGGAGGTGAATATTTGAGTTATGAGTTTGGTCTTCATTTGAAACAATGTGGAATAGTTTCGCAACTCACGCCACCTGGAACACCACAACGTAATGGTGTGTCCGAACGTCGTAACCGTACTTTATTAGATATGGTGCGATCTATGATGTCTCTTACCGATTTACCGCTATCATTTTGGGGTTATGCTTTAGAGACGGCTGCATTCACGTTAAATAGGGCACCATCTAAATCCGTTGAGATGACACCATATGAACTGTGGTTTAGCAAGAAACCTAAGCTGTCATTTCTTAAAGTTTGGGGTTGTGATGCTTATGTGAAAAAACTTCAACCTGATAAGCTTGAACCGAAATCGGAGAAATGTGTCTTCATAGGATACCCAAAGGAGATTGTTTGGTATACCTTCTATCACAGATCTGGAGGCAAGATATTCGTTGCTAAGAATGGATCCTTTCTAGAGAAGGAGTTTCTCTCAAAAGAAGTGAGTGGGAGGAAAGTAGAACTTGATGAGGTAATTGTACCGTCTCCCGAATTGGAAAGTAGTTCATCACCTAAATCAGTTCCAGTGATTCCTACACCAATTAGTGAGGAAGCTAATGATGATGATCATGAAACTTCAGATCAAGTTGCTACCGAACCTCGTAGGTCAACCAGAGTACGATCATGACAAACCTATGAACTATGAGGAAGCGATGATGAGCCCAGATTCTGCGAAATGGCTTGAGGCCATGAAATCTGAGATGGGATCCATGTATGAGAACAAAGTGTGGAGTTTGGTTGACTTGCCCGATGATCGGCAAGCCATGGAGAATAAATGGATCTTCAATAAGAAGACTGACACTGACGGTAATGTTACTTTCTACAAAGCTCGACTTGTTGCGAAAGGTTTTCGACAAGTTCAAGGAGTTGATTACGATGAGACCTTCTCACCCGTAGCGATGCTTAAGTCTGTCTGAATCATGTTAGAAACTGCCGCATTTTATAATTATGAAATTTGGCAAATGGATGTCAAAACTGCATTCCTTAATGGATATCTTAAAGAAGAGTTGTATATGATGCAACCAGAAGGTTTTGTCGATCCTAAAGGTGCTAACAAAGTGTGCAAGCTCCAGCGATCCATTTATGGATTGGTGCAAGCCTCTCGGAGTTGGAATATACGCTTTGATAGTGTGATCAAAGCATATGGTTTTATACAAACTTTTGGAGAAGCCTGTATTTACAAGAAAGTGAGCGGGAGCTCTGTAGCATTTCTAATATTATATGTGGATGACATATAGTTGATTGAAAACAATACAGAATTTCTGGATAGCATAAAAGGATACTTGAATAAGAATTTTTCAATGAAAGACCTCGGTGAAGCTGCTTATATATTGGGCATCAAGATCTATAGAGATAGATCAAGATGCTTAATTGGACTTTCACAAACCACATACCTTGATAAAGTTTTGAAGAAGTTCAAAATGGATCAGTTAAAGAAAGGGTTCTTGCCTATGTTACAAGGTGTGAAGTTGAGTCAGACTCAATGCCCGACCTGAAGGAAATATGCCCTAGAGGCAATAATAAAGCTATTATTTATTTCCTTATATCATGATAAATGTTTATTATTCATGCTAGAATTGTATTAACCGGAAACATAATACATGTGTGAATACATAGACAAACAGAGTGTCACTAGTATGCCTCTACTTGACTAGCTCGTTGATCAAAGATGGTTATGTTTCCTAACCATAGACATGAGTTGTCATTTGATTAACGGGATCACATCATTAGGAGAATGATGTGATTGACTTGACCCATTCCGTTAGCATAGCACTTGATCGTTTAGTTTGTTGCTATTGCTTTCTTCATGACTTATACATGTTCCTATGACTATGAGATTATGCAACTCCCGTTTACCGGAGGAACACTTTGTGTACCACCAAACGTCACAACGTAACTGGGTGATTATAAAGGTGCTCTACAGGTGTCTCCGAAGGTACTTGTTGGGTTGCCGTATTTCGAGATTAGGATTTGTCACTCCGATTGTCAGAGAGGTATCTTTGGGCCCTCTCGGTAATGCACATCACTTAAGCCTTGCAAGCATTGCAACTAATGAGTTAGTTGCAGGATGATGTATTACGGAACGAGTAAAGAGACTTGCCGGTAACGAGATTGAACTAGGTATTGAGATACCGACGATCGAATCTCGGGCAAATAACATACCGATGACAAAGGGAACAACGTATGTTGTTATGCGGTCTGACCGATAAAGATCTTCGTAGAATATGTGGGAGCCAATATGAGCATCCAGGTTCCGCTATTGGTTATTGACCGGAGACGTGTCTCGGTCATGTCTACATTGTTCTCGAACCCATAGGGTCCGCACGCTTAAGGTTTCGATGACAATTATATTATGAGTTTATGAGTTTTGATGTACCGGAGGAGTTCGGAGTCCCGGATGAGATCGGGGAGATGACGAGGAGTCTCGAAATGGTCGAGACGTAAAGATCGATATATTGGACGACTATATTCAGACGTCGGAAAGGTTCCGAGTGATTTGGGTATTTTTCGGAGTACTGGAGAGTTACGGGAATACGTATTGGGCCTTATTGGGCCATACGGGAAAGAAGGAAAAGGGCCTCAAGGGTGGCCGCACCCCTCCCCTTGGTCTGGTTCGAATTGGACTAGGGAAGGGGGGCGCCCCCTTCCTTCCTTCTCCTTTTCCCTTCCTCTTTTCCTATTCCATATGAGAGGTGGAATCCTACTAGGACTAGGGAGTCCTAGTAGGACTCCACACTTGGCGCGCCCCCTCCTAGGGCCGGCCTCCTCCTCCCTTGCTCCTTTATATACGGGTGCAGGGTGGCACCCCAAAGACACACAAGTTGATCTTCGTGATCGTTCTCTTAGCCGTGTGCGGTGCCCCCCTCCACCATAATCCTCGATAATATTGTAGCGGTGCTTAGGCGAAGCCCTACGACGGTAGAACATC
The DNA here is from genome assembly GCF_056163025.1 of Triticum urartu. Lineage (NCBI taxonomy): Eukaryota > Viridiplantae > Streptophyta > Magnoliopsida > Poales > Poaceae > Triticum > Triticum urartu. The sequence goes on along the minus strand of NC_141875.1, from coordinate 103,679,032 downwards.
AAGATCGTCACCACGCCGCCGTGCTGACGGAACTCTTCCCCGACACTTTGCTGGATCGGAGTACGGGGATCGTCATCGAGCTGAACGTGTGCTAGAACTCGGAGGTACCGTAGTTTCGGTGCTTGATCGGTCGGGCCGTGAGGACGTACGACTACATCAATCGCGTTGTGCTAACGCTTCCGCTTCCGGTCTACGAGGGTACGTAGACAACACTCTCCCCTCTCGTTTCTATGCATCACCATGATCTTGCATGTGCATAGGATTTTTTTTGAAATTACTACGTTTCCCAATAGTGGCATCTGAGCCTAGGTTTTATGCGTTGATGTTATGCACGAGTAGAACACAAGTGAGTTGTGGGCGATATAAGTCATAGTGCTTACCAGCATGTCATACTTTGGTTCGGCGGTATTGTTGGATGAAGCGGCCCGGAACGACATTACGCGTACGCTTACGCGAGACTGGTTCTACCGACGTGCTTTGCACACAGGTGGCTGGCGGGTGTCAGTTTCTCCAACTTTAGTTGAACCAAGTGTGGCTACTCCCGGTCCTTACGAAGGTTAAAACAACACCAACTTGACAAACTATCGTTGTGGTTTTGATGCGTAGGTAAGAACGTTCTTGCTAAGCCCGTAGCAGCCACGTAAAACTTGCAACAACAAAGTAGAGGACGTCTAACTTGTTTTTGTAGGGCATGTTGTGATGTGATATGGTCAAGACATCATGCTAAATTTTATTGTTTGAGATGATCATGTTTTGTAACCGAGTTATCGGCAACTGGCAGGAGCCATATGGTTGTCGCTTTATTGTATGCAATGCAATTGCGCTGTAATGCTTTACTTTATCACTAAGCGGTAGCGATAGTCGTGGAAGCATAAGATTGGCGAGACGACAACGATGCTACAATGGTGATCAAGGTGTCGCACCGGTGACGATGGTGATCATGACGGTGCTTCGAAGATGGAGATCACAAGCACAAGATGATGATGGCCATATCATATCACTTATATTGATTGCATGTGATGTTTATCTTTTATGCATCTTATCTTGCTTTGGTTGACGGTAGCATTATAAGATGATCCCTCACTAAATTATCAAAGTATAAGTGTTCTCCCTGAGTATGCACCGTTGTGAAAGTTCTTCGTGCTGAGACACCACGTGATGATTGGGTGTGATAGGCTCTACGTTCAAATACAACAGGTGCAAAATAGTTGCACACGTGGAATACTCAGGTTTAACTTGACGAGCCTAGCATATAACAGATATGGCCTCGGAACACGGAGACCGAAAGGTCGAGCGTGAATCATATAGTAGATATGATCAACATAGTGATGTTCACCATTGAAACTACTCCATCTCACGTGATGATCAGACATGGTTTAGTTGATTTGGATCACGTGATCACTTAGAGGATTAGAGGGATGTCTATCTAAGTGGGAGTTCTTAAGTAATATGATTAATTGAACTTTAATTCATCATGAACTTAGTCCTGGTAGTATTAGCATGTCTATGTTGTAGATCAATATCTCACGTTTAGCTCCCCTGTTTTATTTTTGATATGTTCCTAGAGAAAACTAAGTTGAAAGATGTTAGTAGCAATGATGCGGATTGGATCCGTGATCTGAGGTTTATCCTCATTGCTGCACAGAAGAATTATGTCTTTGATGCACCGCTAGGTGACAAACCTATTGCAGGAGCAGATGCAGATGTTATGAACATTTGGCTAGCTCAATATGATGACTACTTGATAGTTTAGTGCACCATGCTTAAACGTCTTAGAATCGGGACTTCAAAGATGTTTTGAACGTCATGGACCATATGAGATGTTCCAGGAGTTGAAGTTAATATTTCAAGCAAATACCCAAGTTGAGAGATATGAAGTCTCCAACAAGTTCTATAGCTAAAAGATGGAGGAGAAAGCTCAAGCAGTGAGCATGTGCTCAGATTGTCTGGGTACTACAATCGGTTGAATCAAGTGGGAGTTAATCTTCCAGATAAAATAGTGACTGACAGAATTCTCTAGTCACCATCACCAAGTTAGTAGATCTTCGTGATGAACTATGATATGCAAGGGATAACGGAAACGATTCCCAAGCTCTTCGTAATACTGAAATCGACGAAGGTAGAAATCAAGAAAAATATCAAGTGTTGATGGTAGACAAGACCACTAGTTTCAAGAAAAGGGCAAAGGGAAGAAGGGGAACTTCAAGAAGAACGACAAGCAAGTTGCTGCTCAAGTGAAGAAGCCCAAGTCTAGTCCTAAGCCTGAGACTAAGTGCTTCTACTGCAAAAGGACTGGTCACTGGAAGCGGAACTGCCCCAAGTATTTGGCGGATAAGAAGGATGGCAAAGTGAACAAAGGTATATTTGATATACCGATTATTGATGTGTATTTTACTAGTGTTCGTAGCAACCCCTCGGTATTTGATACTGGTTCAGTTGCTAAGAGTAGTAACTCGAAACGGGAGTTGCAGAATGAACATAGACTAGTTAAGGGTGAAGTGACGATGTGTGTTGGAAGTGGTTCCAAGATTGATATGATCATCATCGCACAATCCCTATACTTTTGGGATTAGTGTTGAACCTAAATAAGTGTTATTTGGTGTTTGCGTTGAGCATGAATATGATTTGATCATGTTTATTGCAATACGGTTATTCATTTAAGTAAGAGAATAAATTGTTGTTCTGTTTACATGAATAAAAACCTTATATGGTCATACACCCAATGAAAATGGTTTGTTGGATCTCGATCGTAGTGATACACATATTCATTGAAGCCAAAAGATGCAAAGTTAATAATGATAGTGCAACTTATTTGTGGCACTGCCGTTTAGGTCATATTGGTGTAAAGAGAATGAAGAAAATCCATGTTGATGGGTTTTTGGAATCACTTGATTATGAATCAGTTGATGCTTGCGAACCGTGCCTCATGGGAAAGATGACTAAGACTCCGTTCTCCGGAACAATGGAGCGAGCAACAGATTTGTTGGAAATCATACATACTGATGTATGTGGTCCGATGAATATTGAGGCTCGTGGCAGGTATCATTATTTTCTGATCTTCATAGATGATTTGAGCAGATATGAGTATATCTACTTGATGAAACACAAGTCTGAAACATTTGAAAAGTTCAAAGAATTTCAAAGTGAAGTGGAGAATCATCGTAACAAAAATGAAAGTTTCTATGATATGATCGCAGAAGTAAAATATTTGGGTTACGAGTTTGGCCTTCAGTTAAAAACAATGTGAAATAGTTTCACTACTCACGCCACCTGGAACACCACAGCATAATGGTGTGTCCGAACGTCATAATCGTACTTTATTAGATATGGTGCGATCTATGATGTCTCTTACTGATCTACCACTATCTTTTTGGGGTTATGCATTAGAGACAGCTGCATTCATGTTAAATAGGGCACCATCTAAATCTGTTGAGATGACACCGTATGAACTATGGTTTGGCAAGAAACCTAAGCTGTCGTTTCTTAAAGTTTGAGGTTGCAATGCTTATGTGAAAAAGTTTCAACCTGATAAGCTCTAATCCAAATCGGAGAAGTGCGTCTTCATAGGATACCCAAAAGAAAATGTTGGGTACACCTTCTATCACAGATCCGAAGGCAATATATTCGTTGCTTTGAATGGATCCTTTCTAGAAAAGGAGTTTCTCTCGAAAGAAGTGAGTGGGAGGAAAGTAGAACTTGATGAGGTAACTGTACCTTCTCCCTTATTGGAAGGTAGTTCATCACAGAAATCTATTCCTGTGACTACTACACCGATTAGTGAGGAAGCTAATGATGATGATCATGTAACTTCAGATCAAGTTACTACCGAACCTCGTAGGTAAACCAGAGTGAGATCCGCAGTAGAGTGGTACGGTAATCCTGTTCTGGAGGTCATGTTACTTGACCATGACGAGCCTACAAACTATGAGGAAGCGATGATGAGCCCAGATTCCGTGAAATGGCTTGAGGCCATGAAATCTGAGATGAGATCCATGTATGAGAACAAAGTATGGACTTTGATTGACTTGCCCAATGATCGACGGGCCATTGAGATTAAATGGATCTTCAAGAGGAAGACGAACGCTGATAGTAGTGTTACTATCTACAAAGCTAGAATTGTCGCAAAAAGGTTTTCGACAAGTTCAAGGTGTTGACTACGATGAGAGTTTCTCACTCGTATCTATGCTTAAGTCTGTCCGAATCATGTTAGCAATTGCTGCATTTTATGAAATCTGGCAAATGGATAAACAAAACTGCATTCCTTAATGGATTTATTAAAGAAGAGTTGTATATGATGCAACCAGAAGGTTTTGTCAATCCTAAAGGTACTAACAAAATATGCAAGCTCCAGCGATCCATCTATGGACTGGTGCAAGCATCTCGGAGTTGGAATATACGCTTTGATAAGTTGATCAAAGCATATAGTTTTATACAGACTTGCAGTGAAGCCTGTATTTACAAGAAAGTGAGTGGGAGCACTACAACATTTCCGATAAGTATATGTGAAAGACATATTGTTGATCAGAGATAATGTAGAATTATTCTGCAAAGCATAAAGGAATGATTGAAAGGAGTTTTTCAAAGAAATACCTCGGTGAAGCTGCTTACATATTGAGCATCAAGATCTATAGAGATAGATCAAGATGCTTGATAAGTTTTTCAATGAGTACATACCTTGACAAGATTTTGAAGTAGTTCAAAATGGAACAGTCAAAGAAGAAGTTCTTGCCTGTGTTACAAGGTGTGAAGTTGAGTAAGACTCAAAACCCGACCACGATAGAAGATAGAGAGAGAATGAAAGTCATTCCCTATGCCTTAGCCATAGGTTCTATAAAGTATGCCATGCTGTGTACCAGACCTATTGTATACCCTGCCCTGAGTTTGGCAAGGGAGTACAATAGTGATCTAGGAGTAGATCACTGGACATTGGTCAAAATTATCCTTAGTGGAATAAGGATATGTTTCTCGATTATGGAGGTTACAAAAGGTTCGTCGTAAAGGGTTACGTCGATGCAAGTTTTGACACTGGTCCAAATGACTCTAAGTCTCAATCTGGATACATATTGAAAGTGGGAGCAATTAGCTAGAATAGCTCCATGCAGAGCATTGTTGACATAGAAATTTGCAAAATACTTACGGATCTGAATGTGGCAGACCCGTTGACTAAACTTCTCTCACAAGCAAAACATGATCACACCTCAGTACTCTTTGGGTGTTAATCACATAGCGATGTGAACTAGATTATTGACTCTAGTAAACCCTTTGGATGTTGGTCACATGTCGATGTGAACTATGGGTGTTAATCACATGGTGATATGAACTATTGATGTTAAATCACATGGCGATGTGAACTAGATTATTGACTCTAGTGCAAGTGGGAGACTGAAGGAAATATGCCCTAGAGGCAATAATGTGACGCCCCCGATTTAATCGTACACTAATCATACACCAAACGTGTACAATCAAGATAAGGGACTCACGGGAAGATATCACAACACAACTCTACAAATAAAATAAGTCATACAAGCATCATATTACAAGCCAGGGGCCTCGAGGGCTCGAATACAAGAGCTCGATCATAGACGAGTCAGCGGAAGCAACAATATCTGAGTACAGACATAAGTTAAACAAGTTTGCCTTAAGAAGGCTAGCACAAACTGGGATACAGATCGAAAGAGGCGCATGCCTCCTCTGCTTGGGATCCTCCTAAACTACTCCTGGTCGCCGTCAGCGGGCTGCACGTAGTAGTAGGCACCTCCCGAGTAGTAGTAGTCGTCGTCGATAGTGGCATCTGGCTCCTGGACTCCAACGTCTGGTCGCGACAATCGGATATAGGAAAGGGGGAAAGGGGGAGAAAAGCAACCATGAGTACTCATCCAAAGTACTCGCAAGCAAGGAGCTACACTACATATGTATGCATTGGTATCAACTAGAATAAGGCTATCATATGTGGACTGAACTGTAGAAAGCCGGAATAAGAGGGGGATAGCTAGTCCTATCGAAGACTACGCTTCTGGCCACCTCCATCTTGCAGCAGGAGACGAGAGTAGATGGTAAGTTCACCAAGTAGCATCGCATAGCATAATCCTAACCGATGATCCTGCCTCCGTCGCCCTGTGAGAGAGCGACCACCGGTTGTATCTAGCACTTGGAAGGGTGTGTCTTATTAAGTATCCGGTTCTAGTTGTCATAAGGTCAAGGTACAACTCCGGGTCGTCCTTTTACCGAGGGACATGGCTATTCGAATAGATCAACTTCCCTGCAGGGGTGCACCACATAACCCAACACGCTCGATCCCATTTGGCCGGACACACTTTCCTGGGTCATGCCCGGCCTCGGAATATCAACACGTCGTAACCCTACCCAGGCACAACAGAGAGGTCAGCACGCCGGTCTAAATCCTATGGCGCAGGGGTCTGGGCCCATCGCCCTTTGCACACCTGCACGTTGCGAACGCGGCCGGAAGCAGACCTAGCCTAGCAGGCGTTCCAGTCTAATCCGGCGCGCGCCGCTCAGTCGCTGACGTCACGAAGGCTTCGGCTGATACCACGATGTCGAGTGCCCATAACTATCCCCGCGTAGATGGTTAGTGCGTATAGGCCAGTGGCCAGACTCAGATCAAATACCAAGATCTCGTTAAATGTGTTATCTTGAAATAACCGCGAACGCCGACCAGGGCCAGGCCCACCTCTCTCCTAGGTGGTCTCAACCTGCCCTGTCGCTTCGCCACAAAGATCCACACAGAGGGCCGTCGGGAAAGTATGTCCTTCCAGCCCCCAATTCGTGAATCAACCGCGGGTACTCCTCGAGCCAACCCGACTTTAGTCATCACATGTATCATGTATAAAGTATATAGTATATACCCGTGATCACCTCCCGAGTGATCATGGCCCGATAGTATAGCATGACAGACGGACAAGAATGTAGGCCACTGATGATAAACTAGCATCCTATACTAAGCATTAGGATTGCAGGTAAAGGTAACAACAATAGTACTAAGGACAGGCTATGCATCAGGATAGGATTAACGAAAAGCAGTAACATGCTACACTACTGTAATGCAAGCAGTATAGAGAAGAATAGGCGATATCTGGTGATCAAGGGGGGGGGGGGCTTGCCTGGAAGCTCAGCCGAGAAGGTGGGGTCATCAACACCGTAGTCGAACTGGGGGTCGCCGGCAGTCTCGGGGTCTACCGGAAAGAAGTAACGGAGGGGAACACAATAAATAATAGAGCAATCAAAGCAACACAAGGCATAACATGGCAATACACGGTGCTAGGTGTGCCCTAACGCAGTACTAGGTGATACCGGCGAAGGGGGAAAAGATCCGGGAAAGTATCCCCGGTGTTTCGTGTTTTTGGACTGGTGAACCGGAGGGGGAAAGTTGCGTGTTCGCTATGCTAGGGATGCATGGCGGACGAACGGGATGCATATCCGGATTCGTCTCGTCGTTTTGAGCAACTTTCATGTATAAAACTTTTTCATCCGAGTTACGATTTATTTTATATGGATTTTCAAAGTTTATTCAATTTTCTGAAATTTCTGCATTTATTTAATTAAATTTTCCAAGTCAACTTGACTGGTCAAAAGGGGAGATGGTGGCCCACATGTCATAAGCTATACCTAAACAAATAACTAAAACTAGCTTAAATAAATGCGGGGTCCACATGTAATAGGCTTAGACTAATTAATTAACCAACTATTCTAAACTAAATTAGTTTAGACCTAATTAAACTAGACTGGCCACACACGGCTGTGGCACAGCCCGCGCGCACACAACGCGCACACACAATGCTAGGGAGTAACTCTATTCCTTTTAACACAAGATAGCATTTTGTGATTTTTGTAGGATTTAATCCATGCATTATCTGAAGCAGGTCCAATGAAATAAAATGAGGCTTGTTACGTCTACTTTTCGTTCATATAATTTTTACCCATGTTAAGACTTGTCTTATCGCTGTTTAGTGGCAGTTTAGAAGGCTAGTCATTGTAGAAATACAAAAGCTAGCTACTGCTACAATAACTGAATGTTACTGTAGCCGTGTAGCATAGCAGCAGCAGCAGACAGCGGTACAGGCAGGCGCTGCCAGCAGGCGCTTGAGCGGGCGGCTCGGGGCACTGCCAAGGGCGAGGCAAGGCGGCGTGCAGAGCAGCATACAGCTACAGCGGCAAGAGCAGTGGGCAGCAGCGCAGCGCAAGCAACGGCGGGAGCAGTGGCGGCGGCTACGATGTATGGTGGGCAGCAGCGCAGGTCCATTAGCGACGGCCTACGGCTCGGGTATGAGCAAGGAAAGGGCTAGTCCGCAACTAGTACAGCTCCCGGAGCCCGAACGCGTCATCAGAAGAAGCTAGGGAGCACAGCGAGCAATTAAACACGGGGAGAGACGGCGAAGCTCACCCAGAGGCAAACAGATGCGAGGGAGAGGTCGGGGATGCTCTGGAGGTAGCGGATCGAAGGGCGGCGGCTGGCAGATTCCGGTGAGGGGAACGGCCACAACGGCATCGCAGGTGTTCCTTGGCATTGATCCCGGGGAGAGGAAGATGATGGCGACCGAGCTCCTGGACACCAAGGTGCAGCGTGGGGGAGGCTCCGTCCTACGGCATCTGCAATGACGCGGCGTCGGCAGCATCGGCTATGTGCGCGTGTGCGAAGAGCGGCGTGAAAGGGAGGGAATGGATGTTAGGGTTCGACCTGGGTGTCGTGGGGGTACTTATCCATCACGGGGAGGGAGTGGATGCTTGACACGGCGACGATCGGTGGCGTGGACGACGTGCGCGCACTGCCAGCGCCATGGATGAACAGGAGAGGGAGACTAAGGCGCTGGTGGGCTGGGCAGATCGGGTGGCCGAGGCCCAGGTGGGGGTTGGGGCCTTTTGTTTTCTTTTGTTGTTTGGGCTTTTCTCTTCTTCTTATTTTAATTTATTTCTTTTCTGTTTCTTTTAGTTGCTGCTTATTCTAGCATTAAAAATATACCTAAATGGCACCTAAATTGATGTTACCAATTATGCCACTGCCACATTAATTTTCTACTCAAATTAACATAGTTTTGTAATTATTTATTATTCAAAAGTATTTAAATACTAGTTTTTGCTACTGTTTTATTCATCTTAGAGTATTTAAAAATTCTATAAAAGTGTGGTTTCTCCACCATGATTACCTATCCATTATTTGGCACAATCCGAACATATTATTTTTAATGTTTGAAAACTTTTGATGTTTGCCTTTAATTCAAATGTGAATCTGAATTGGTTTCGAACTAACGCGAGATCAACAACAGTAATCGTGGTGATGTGGCATCATTAACAGGGAATTGTTGTAGCTTAATTATCCGAGCGTCACAAATAATAAAGCTATTATTTATTTCCTTATATCATGATAAATGTTTATTATTCATGCTAGATTTGTATTAACCGGAAACATAATACATGTGTGAATACATAGACAAACAGAGTGTCACTAGTATGCCTCTACTTGACTAGCTCGTTGATCAAAGATGGTTATGTTTCCTAACCATAGACATGAGTTGTCATTTGATTAACTGGATCACATCATTAGGAGAATGATGTGATTGACTTGACCCATTCCGTTAGCTTAGCACTTGATCGTTTAGTTTGTTGCTATTGCTTTATTCATGACTTATACATGTTCCTATGACTATGAGATTATGCAACTCCCGTTTACCGGAGGAACACTTTGTGTGCCACCAAACGTCACAACGTAACTGGGTGATTATAAAGGTGCTCTATAGGTGTCTCCAAAGGTACTTGTTAGGTTGGCGTATTTCAAGATTAGGATTTGTCACTCCGATTGTCGGAGAGGTATCTCTGGGCCCACTTGGTAATACACATCACTCAAGCCTTGCAAGAATTGTAACTAATGAGTTAGTTGCGGGATGATGTATTACGGAACGAGTAAAGAGACTTGCCGATAACGAGATTGAACTAGGTATTGAGATACCGACGATCGAATCTCGGGCAAATAACATACCGATGACAAAGGGAATAACGTATGTTGTTATGCGGTCTGACCGATAAAGATCTTCGTAGAATATGTGGGAGCCAATATGAGCATCCAGGTTCCGCTATTGGTTATTGACCGGAGACGTGTCTCGGTCATGTCTACATTGTTCTCGAACCCGTAGGGTCTGCACGCTTAAGGTTTCGATGATAGTTATATTATGAGTTTATGAGTTTTGATGTACCGAAGGAGTTCGGAGTCCCGGATGAGATCGGGGAGATGACGAGGAGTCTCGAAATGGTCGAGACATAAAGATCGATATATTGGACGACTATATTCGGACATCGGAAAGGTTCCAAGTGATTCGGGTATTTTTCGGAGTACCAGAGAGTTACGGGAATACGTATTGTGCCTTATTGGGCCATACGGGAAAGAAGGAAAAGGGCCTCAAGGGTGGCCGCACCCCTCCCCTTGGTCTAATCCGAATTGGACTAGGGAAGGGGGTTGCCCCCTTCCTTCCTTCTCCTTTTCCCTTCCTCTTTTCCTATTCCATATGGGAGGTGGAATCCTACTAGGACTAGGGAGTCCTAGTAGGACTCCACACTTGGCGCGCCCCCTCCTAGGGCCGGCCTCCTCCTCCCTTGCTCCTTTATATACGGGTGCAGGGTGGCACCCCAAAGACACACAAGTTGATCTTCGTGATCGCTCTCTTAGCCGTGTGCGGTGCCCCCCTCCACCATAACCCTCGATAATATTGTAGCGGTGCTTAGGCGAAGCCCTGCGACGGTACAACATCAAGATCGTCACCACGCCGTCGTGCTGACGGAACTCTTCCCTGACACTTTGCTGGGTCGGAGTCCGGGGATCGTCATCGAGCTGAACGTGTGCTATAACTCGGAGGTGCCGTAGTTTCGGTGCTTGATCGGTCGGGCCATGAGGACGTACGACTACATCAACCGCGTTGTGCTAACGCTTCCACTTCCGGTCTACGAGGGTACGTAGACAACACTCTCCCCTCTCGTTGCTATGCACCACCATGATCTTGCGTGTGCGTAGGAAATTTTTTGAAATTACTACGTTCCCCAACACGACCACTGCAGGAGATAGAGAGAAAATGAAGGTCATTCCCTATGCCTCAGCCATAGGTTCTATCATGTATGCAATGCTGTGTACCAGACCTGATGTGTGCCTTGCTATAAGTTTAGCAGGGAGGTACCAAAGTAATCCAGGAGTGGATCACTAGACAGCGGTCAAGAACATCCTGAAATACCCGGACTAAGGATATGTTTCTCGTTTATGGAGGTGACAAAGAGCTCGTCGTAAATGGTTATGTCGATGCAACCTTTGACACTGATCTGGATGACTCTAAGTCACAAACCGGATACATATTTGTATTGAATGGTGGAGTTGTAAGTTGGTGTAGTTCCAAGCAGAGCGTCCTAGCGGGATCTACGTGTGAAGCGTAGTACATAGCTACTTCGGAAGCAGCAAATGAAGGAGACTGGATGAAGGAGTTCATATCCGATCTAGGTGTAATACCTAGTGCATCGGGTCCAATGAAAATCTTTTGTGACAATACTGGAGCAATTGTCTTGGCGAAGGAATCTAGATTTCACAAGAGAACCAAACACATCAAGAGATGCTTCAATTCCATCCACGATCAAGTCAAGGAGGGAGACATAGAGATTTGCAAGATACATACGAATCTAAATGTTGCAGATCCGTTGACTAAGCCTCTCTCACGAGCAAAACATGATCAACACCAAGACTCCATGGGTGTTAGAATCATTACTATGTAATCTAGATCATTGACTCTACTGCAAATGGGAGACTGAAGGAAATATGCCCTAGAGGCAATAATAAAGTTGTTATTTATATTTCCTTATATCATGATAAATGTTTATTATTCACTCTAGAATTGTATTAACCGGAAACTTAGTACATGCGTGAATACATAACAAACAGAGTGTCCCTAGTATGCCTCTACTTGACTAGCTCGTTAATCAAAGATGGTTAAGTTTCCCAACCATAGACATGTGTTATCATTTGATGAACGGGATCACATCATTAGAGAAGTATGTAATGGACAAGACCCACCTGTTAGCTTAGCATATTGATCATTCAATTTTATTTCTATCGCTCTCTTCATGTCAAATACATATTCCTTCGACTATGAGATTATGCAACTCCCGGATACTGGAGGAACACCTTGTGTGCTATCAAACGTCACAACATAACCGGGTGATTATAAAGATGCTCTACAGGCGTCTCCGAAGGTGTTTTTTGAGTTGGCATAGATCGAGATTAGGATTTGTCACTCCGTGTATCGGAGAGGTATCTCTGGGCCCTCTCGGTAATGCACATCACTATAAGCCTTGCAAGCAATGTGACTAATGAGTTAGTTGCGGGATGATGCATTACGGAACGAGTAAAGAGACTTGCCGCTAACGAGATTGAACTAGGTATGATGATACCGACGATCGAATCTCGGGCAAGTAACATACCGATGACAAAGGGAATAACGTATGTTGTTATGCGGTTTGACCGATAAAGATCTTCATAGAATATGTAGGAGCCAATATGAGCATCCAGGTTCCGCCATTGGTTATTGACCAGAGATGTGTCTCGGTCATGTCTACATAGTTCTCAAACCCGTAGGGTCCGCATGCTTAACATTCGATGACAATTTGTATTATGAGTTATGTGTTTTGGTGACCGAAGTTTGTTAGGAGTCCCGGATGAGATCACGGACATGATGACGAGTCTCGAAATGGTTGGGAGGTGAAGATTGATATATTGGACGAAGGTATTCGGACACCAGAAAGGTTTTAGAATGCTTCAAATATTTATCGGGGAACCGAGGGGTTACAGGAACCCCCAAGGGAAGTTATGGGCCCTAATGGGCCATAAGGGAGTAGGAGAGGGAAGGACACAAGGTGGCGCCCCCAAGGCAGTCCGAATTGGACTAGGGGGAGGGGCGCGGCCCCCTCTTTCCTTTCCCTCTCCCTCTCCTTCCCTCCTTCCCCCTCTTGGAATAGGAAAGGGAATCCTAGTTGGACTCCCCCCTTGGCACGCCCTCCTTGGCCGCCGGCCTCCTCCTTCCCCTCCTTTATATACGGGGGCAGGGGGCACCCCGAAAGCACATCAATTGTTCCTCAGCCATGTGCGGTGCCCCCTCCATAGTTTACCACCTCGGTCATATTGTCGTAGTGCTTAGGCGAAGCCCTGCGCGAATCAAATTACCAACACCGTCGCCACGCCGTCGTGCTGACGGAACTCTCCCTCGACCCTCTATTGGATCAAGAGTTCGAGGGATGTCATCATGCTGAACGTGTGCTGAACACGGAGGTGTCATACGTTCGGTACTTGGATTGGTTGGATCGTGAAGACGTTCGAGTACATCAACCGCGTTACTAAATGCTTCTGCTTTCGGTCTACGAGGGTACGTGGACACACTCTCCCGTCTCGTTGCTATGCATCTCCTAGATAGATCTTGCGTGATCGTAGGAATTTTTTTGAATTACTACGTTCCCGAACACGCACCACCTCACAGCAACACAAGTCATCGATCAGTGCGGTGTCAAGCCCCTAAGTGACTAAGTGGCTGCTTCCTGCCACATGGCAGCCACTTTGTACATGAAATACCTCCAAATGACACCCGTCCTAAGATGTATCAAGCAAACAGGCATGAAGCTAGCAAAATAGCCTGGCAAGGCTTGTTGGGCGCACTATGATGTGACATTGAGTAACACATTTAAGGCTTGTTGAGCGCACTATTATTTGAGCGACGCATTTGCTATCTAATCAGCATGTAATGACTGATTTGCTAGTGTGGTGACCACTTCATCTATAAAAGGAGGCCCATGGCAACCGTAGAAAGGATTTGGACCCTCACACATTCATACGCGTGTAGCCACTCTCATCCCGAGGCAACATTGCCGGGCAAGAGTGCCACGTTCTCCACCATTATCCACCATCAATCCACCAAAGCAGGAGTAGGGTTTTACGCCTCACGACAGCCCGAACCTGGGTAAAAATGCCCGTGTGGTCTCTGTTGTGCTGTGTTGCGTGCCCACCCCCCCGCTGAACCAAAAGGGGCTCATGGCCCCATAGGTGGCCGTGGTTTCCCACGACAACAAGTAGGATATAATTTCATTGCATAACTATTGACTTTCGTGCTTGCATAGGGAATCACAAACCTTAACACCAATATTCTTACTAAAGCATAATTACTCACCGACATGACTCACATATCACTATCATATCTCAAAACTGTTACAAATAATCATGTTTATTTTGTCCAATGATCTTCATGAAAGTTTTTATTATATCCCTCTTGAATATCTATCACTTTGGGACTAATTTCATATGTTGCTTTTAATAAGCTCAACCAAATCTAAGTGAAGAACATGAGCATAAAAAATTTCTGCTCTCAAAATAATATAAGTGAAGCATGGGAGAATTTCTTAAAAAAATTTACTAACTCTCAAATAAATCTAAGTGAAGCATGAGAGCATTTCTTAACAAATATTAAAGCATGCCATGCTCAAAAAGATGTAAGTGAAGCACTAGAGCAATTCCATAGCTCAAAAAATTTAAGTGAAGCATATAGAGCAATTCTAACAAACCATAGCATAATTTTGTCTCTCTCAAATAGGTGTGTCCAGCAAGGATAGATGACACAAACTAAAAAGATAAACAAGCAAAGACTCATATAGTACAAGATGCTCCAAGCAAAACTCATGATATGTGACGAATAAAAATATAGCTCCAAGTAAAATACCAATGGTCGTTAGAAGAAAGAGGGGATGCCACTCGGGGCATCCCCAAGCTTAGTTGCTTGTTCCTCTTTGGATAATAACTTGGGGTGCCATGGGGCATCCCCAAGCTTAGGCTCTTCTTACTCCTTATTCCTTCATCCATCGTGATTGAGGGAGTCCTGGATTAGGGGGTGTTCGGGTAGCCGGACTATACCTTCAGCCGGACTCCTGGACTATGAAGATACAAGATAGAAGACTCCGTCCCGTGTCCGGAAGGGACTTTCCTTGGCGTGGAAGGCAAGCTTGGCGATACGGATATGAAGATCTCCTACCATTGTAACCGACGTTGTGTAACCCTAACCCTCTCCGGTGTCTATATAAACCGGAGGGTTTTAATCTGTAGGACAACGTACAACATCAACAACCATACCATAGGCTAGCTTCTAGGGTTTAGTCTCCTCGATCTCGTGGTAGATCTACTCTTGTACTACCCATATCATCAATATTAATCAAGCAGGACGTAGGGTTTTACCTCCATCGAGAGGGCCCGAACCTGGGTAAAACTTCGTGTCCATTGTCTCCTGTTACCATCCGGCCTAGACGCATAGTTCGGGACCCCCTACCCGAGATCCGCCGGTTTTGACACCGACATTGGTGCTTCCATTGAGAGTTCCTCTATGTCGTCGCCGTCAGGCTCGATGGCTCCTACGATCATCAATAGTGATGCAGTCCAGGGTGAGACCTTCCTCCCCGGACAGATCTTCGTCTTCGGCAGCTTCGCATTGCGGGCCAATTCGCTTGGCCGTCTGGAGCAGATCGAAAGCTACGCCCTTGGCCGTCAGGTCAGATTTGGAAGTTTAAACTACACGGCTGACATCCGCGGAGACTTGATCTCCGACGGATTCGAGCCACTGCCGAGCGCGCCGCTCTGTCACGATGAGCATGATTTAGCTCTGCCGCCGAACAGTGCCCTGGAGGCCGCACCCGCGTCAGCTCCGACCCTTAATTCGGAGCCAACTGCGCCGATCGAGGATGGGCGGTTGGACGCCACCTTGGGGGCTGCGATCTTAACGGCGATTGAGCCGAACACCAGCCCCGCACTCCGCGAAACTCATGATTCCAAGGAGCCGGACTCCTCTCCGGACTCCGAAACATTCGCGCCTCTGCCGATCGAATCCGATTTGGCGCCGATCATGGAGTTTACTGCCGCGGACATCTTTCAGCACCCGCCCTTCGGCGATATTATGAAATCACTAAAGTCTCTCTCTTTATCAGGAGAGCCCTGGCCGGACTACGGTCAGCGAGATTGGGATACAGACGATGAAGAAATTCAAAGACCACCCACCACCCACTTTGTAGCCACCGTCGACGGTTTAACCGACATGCTCGACCTCGACTCCGAAGACATCGACGGTATGGACGCCGATGAAGGAGACGATGAAGAACCAGCACCTATTGGGCCCTGGAACGCCACCTTGTCATATGACGTATACATGGTGGACGCACCAAAAGATGACGACGAGGAGCGGAAGGACGCACCGAAGGCTTGTTCCCTCGAAAAGCAGTCAAAGCGGCGACGCAAGCGCCGCCCCAAATCCTGCCCCGACAGAAATAACGATCACACAGCCCCAGCGCTGGAGCAGGGAGAACCGCTGCCGGACAATGGCAATCCGGATAATCAAACCGAACAAAGAAATCTTATCAAGGATCATGGTCCGGACGACATAACGCCGGACAGGCACCCGGAGCAGTAGACTGCCCGTAAAAGACTTGTTGCCACCACGAGTAGTCTGAGAAAGCAGAAGCAAAGGCTCAAGGCCGCGCAAGACACACTCCAAATCAGATGGAGTAAAATACTCAACACAACAACAAGGTACGGCGACAATCACCCCTACAAGAGCTACCCAAAGCGGAAGCTTCTACCCGAATTCGATGAGGAGGCCTCAGACCCCCCACAACCAAATATCAAAGCAGCCACCTGGTCGGATGGACGACCCCTCTACCAACACAGGGCGGCATACAATGCCGCTCACCATACAACACGCAACCAATGCGAGGGCTCGCACCCAAAGAACGGTGCAACAAGATCCATCTATGGACCACGCAAGCGCGCCCCAGCATACAATGCAACACAACAAACATCCGAACAACGTGGTACACCCAGCTACAGGGGTGCCGCACACCCCCTATGTTTCACCGATGAGGTGCTGGACCACGAATTTCCAGAGGGATTCAAGCCCGTAAACATAGAGGCATATGACGGAACAACAGACCCTGGGGTCTGGATTGAGGACTACATCCTTCATATCCATATGGCTCGAGGAGATGATGTCCACGCCATCAAGTACCTACCCCTCAAGCTCAAAGGGCCAGCTTGTCACTGGCTCAAAGGCCTCCCCGAAAGCTCCATTGGAAGTTGGGAAGAGCTCGAAGACGCCTTTCGGGCAAATTTTCAAGGGACCTATGTCCGACCTCCGGATGCGGACGATTTGAGTCATATAACTCAACAGCCCGGAGAGTTAGCCCGAAAGCTTTGGAACAGGTTTCTTACTAAAAAGAACCAGATTGCCGACTGTCCGGATGCCGAAGCCTTAGCGGCTTTCAAGCATAGCGTCCATGACGAATGGCTCGCCAGACACCTCGACCAAAATAAGCCGAGAACGATGGCCGCATTAACAAACCTCATGACCCGCTTTTGCGCGAGAGAGGACAGCTGGCTAGCCAGATGTAGCACCAACGACCCCAGTACATCTGAAGTTAGAGATGGAAACGGGAAATCACGGCGCAATAGCAATAACAAACGCCGGAATAAAGAAGACAGCACGAAGGGCACGGCAGTAAATGCTGGATTCAAAAGCTCTCGGCCAGGACAAAAGCCGCCCCCTAAAGGCACCAGGGATGAATTGTCCAGCCTCAACAAAATTCTGGACCAAGTATGTCAGATTCATAGTACCCCTGGTAAACCTGCTAATCATACCCACAGAGAATGTTGGGTCTTCAAGCAGTCCGGCAAGCTCAACGCCGTACACAAGGGGGAGGATACACCAAGTGAAGACGAGGACGAGCCCGCCAAGCAAGACACGGGGGAACAAAAGCAATTTCCACCAGAAGTCAAAACAGTAAACGCGTTACACGTAATCAAGGGAAAAAACAAGACGGCACTCCCAGGAAAGTATACCCAAGTGCCTGTCACCACGAAGTCCTGCCACTGGTCATCTCAACCAATCACTTTCGACCATCGCGATTACTCAGCAAGTATCTGACACGCAGGACGGGATGCCCTGGTATTAGACCCAGTAATTGGCGGATATCACTTCACAAGGGTCTTGATGGATGGCGGCAGTAGCCTAAACCTAATATATCAGGGTACAATCCGCGGGATGGGGTTAGACCCAAAACAAATTTGCCATAGCAATACTACCTTTAAAGGAGTAACGCCAGGCCCAAGGGCTCGTTGTACGGGCTCCCTCCTACTACAAGTTACATTCGGCTCCCCCGATAACTTTCGCCATGAGCATTTAACTTTCCACATCGCTCCGTTTCAAAGTGGCTATCAAGCACTACTCGGACGCGAAGCTTTCGCTCGCTTTAACACAATACCACACTACGCCTCCCTCACACTCAAGATGCCCGGTCCACGTAGCATCATTATAGTGCACGGAAATATCAAGCGATCTCTACGCGCCGAAGAGAGTGAGGCTGCCCTGGCCGCCGCACACTAAAGGCGCCCGGACAAGCGAAAGCATCCAATAGGTCGTCAAGAACTCAGATACAACTAATCAAGTCTGGCGCCACTATTTATATGGAAATAAGTGGTCACACCCCTATTTGTCAATACAAGGGGCTCAACGCGCGCAGACAAGTGGCAATTTCTTATCATCTTGAATTATACATGGTTTCTTTAAAAACTATCCTTTTGCACGACAACTTTTTCACTTAACTTCCTCTCTTTCACAGACGATCATCGTGCTACACCCGTCCAGGATACGGCACAACGGAGACACAGGCGCAGACGTGCAGCAGGGACCCACTCCAAGGATTCTTTTTAGATTAAGACCCTGCGTAAACCTTTTTTACTGTCTCTTGTTGATACATATCCACCGTTGAGAAGGATGCTGACGTCTTGGCATGTGGCCACGCCAGAACAATGCACGTACCTGGACACACGGGGCTTCTTACAAAGGCCACTATTTAGGCCCGGTTTATACCACAAAGACCGAATACCTTAGGGAGTGTTCGGCGTCGCGAGTTTGGCCCTATATGCATCAGCTCCAAATCATTGTCTTTGGTCAAATGTTGGGTTTGCCCAGCTCCTGTGTTTTGGTGCCTTACGTTCCGCCTTGCCGGCTAAGGTAGCACCAGGAGAACTACTGTGATTGTGCCCTGGTTCATCCGGACGAGCACCTCAGTAGAGAAAGTCGAAAACTGACTGTCATGATATAGCGTGAGACTGGTCAACCACTCGATGACCTGTGGGAATGTTAGAATTCCTCCGCCTTAACGAAGGGCCGTTTCCCGGCCAGGCATGTACGCACCCCGAGATCGGGAGAGAGCGGAGCCACCAGGGGCTATCTAGTAGCCCCACTGTCAAACTCCTATGGCTAAGTGAAAGTGCTAAAGCATCATAGTCCGGTTGCCTCGCTCGCTCCGCTATCACCTCCTTAATAGGACCAAGACGTTGGGTTAAGTGTGAATGCGTGTTTTTGCGAGCACCTCCGCATTATATGCGTGAGGTTTGAAGCCGACGGCTGCAATCTTTCAGGTTATACACATGTATACATAAACGTCCGCCCAGGAGGCATCATATTACTTTCAGGCAAAAGTATAAAAATAGCCTTACAAAAATTTATAAAAGCATTTCGCTTACAATGAGATTGCATATCATTCAAACATAATATTTTTTGAGCACTGGGTCTCTATCAAACGGGCACCCTCAAGAACTTCTCCAAAGTAGTGCTCGGCAGCCTTTCGACCTATAGCCGAATCCCGCGCTGCAACATTGGTAGCATCCATCTCCGCCCAATATGCCTTAACACGGGCAAAAGCCATTCGTGCGCCCTCTATGCACGCTGACCTCCTCATCGCATCAATACGCGGCACCACGTCAAGGACCTGCTGCACCAAGCTGAAATAGCTGTTCGGTTTTGGCCTTCCCGGCCATAGCTGATCCACAACAGACCTCATAGAGAGTCCGGATAACCTATTTAGTTCGGCCCACTCGGCTAATTGGTCAGTCAATGAAAGTGGACGCTCGGGAGAATGGAATTGCCTCCAAAACAGCTGTTCTACTCCACGGTCCGTCTGACCCTGGAAGTACTTGGCCGCATCGGCAGCGCTCGCCGCCAAATCCATATACACATCCTCCGAACTCCACAGCCGATCCAGAGGGGCATACCGTGGATCTCCAAATTTCCTCCGCAACATAAAGGATTTCCCAGCTACAATATCCCCGGCTTCCCGCAGCTCCTCCTTGTTTGCCCTCACAGCAGAGCGGAGATCCTTTTTCGTCGCAGCAGCCTTCTCAAGGTCCGATGCCTTCGCTTGGTTTTCCTTTTCAAGAACCCGGCAACGGTCGGCGGCGGCTTTTAATTCTATAGCCATCTTGGCCATCTTGTCTCGGGTCTCGCCATGCATGGCCCTCTCGGCTTGCAACTCTTCGGCTGCCTTCACAGCAGCCGCATTACCTAACCTCGCTTGTTCCTTGGCTCGGGCAAGTTCTGCCCGCAAGGCTTCAACAGTGGTAGCTCCATCTGCAATCACAACATATTTAAGATACTGGCATCATGCTGCTCTTCCTATGTGGCATTTACCAGATATTAACACTTACCCTGTGCCTCGTCAAGCCTTTTGTTAACAAGCTCGATGTCGGCGTCTGCCGCATCCAACTGCCGTTCCAAATGGGCAAACTCGCTAGTCCGACTAGCCACCGGAGCTTCCATCACCTGCACATAAAGGCAGTATGGTTATTTCCTGGGAATATGGTCCTCTATTGGTCATCCTTTCCGACAACAACCAGAGTCTCAGGGGCTACTATCTATACAGGGCACACCTAGCATGTACAAGATTATCACACATTCTTTTACATACCTCAAAGCCTGTCAGTAGACTCATAAAAGCTTCATGCAATCCGCTTTCGGCGGACGATATTCTCTCCATCACCATATTCATCATCACATGGTGTTCATCTGAGATGGCCACTCGCCCCACCAACTCCCTCAGAACATCCGATCGCACGCTAGACGGGGCTGGACTCTTTTGTTTGCTCCCTTCGGGAGCCGAACACTGGGAGCTTCGGGGGTCAATGGGATTATCTTCTGGCCTCACCGGACTCGGAGAGGCCCTCCGTGACGACACTTCAGGGTTGCCCGCTTCTGGAGCGGAGGAGTCCGAAGGAGGCGTTTCACTCTCCATCATCTCTGGAAGAAGATCCCCCGAAGATGAGCTCATTTGAGAGGGGCTAAGGCCCGAACTGCAAAATATATGTGGTGGTTATTTTCGCAGAAGAAAAAGATGGCATATCTGTACTGTTAAAGGTATTTCGGGTCACTTACGACTCGTGGGAGAATTGATCCCCCCGCGGACTTTGTGCGGCAACAGCGCCCCCCAAGGTGGGACCCTCTGTGGGAGACTTCTTCTCCCGTTTGGAAGCTTCGGCTTCCGAATCCCCGGGCACAGTCCTTTTCCTCTTCTGGTCGCCTTCCCTCATGGAGATGCTCGCTCCCTCGGCTAGAATGGGCAGCGTTGGGGGCCCGCGTCCACCCGCATTATCCTCCACAGTATCTTCCTTCAAGGGCTCCGGGCAAGGTGCGGTCTGGAGCATCTTTTCCTCCGGATTTTCCAAACCCTCAGGGAGGGGGGCTGAACACCGAATCAACTTCGCCTTTGTTAGCCAGTCCTGGTCAAAAAGCGAACTCTCAGAAATAACTTCGTAACAAAGTAGAGATAGTATGTTCGGCCGGAAGATGCCTTACCTGTTCGGCGGCGCGGTTACTACTCAGACCCACGTCCTCGGTGATTTCCGGACACTCCATCTGAGGTCCGAAGAATGACTTGTACATCTCCTCGTGCGTCAGGCCGAGAAAATTTTGAATAGCACGCGGTCCCTCGGGATTAAACTCCCACAGGCGAAGAGGCCGGCGTTTGCAAGGCTGGACTTGACGAACCAGCATAACCTGTATCACCGCAACCAAACCGAAATCTCCATTGAAGAG
This sequence comes from Triticum urartu, assembly GCF_056163025.1. NCBI lineage: Eukaryota > Viridiplantae > Streptophyta > Magnoliopsida > Poales > Poaceae > Triticum > Triticum urartu. The sequence continues at coordinate 103,657,103 of NC_141875.1, read as the reverse complement.
ATCTTGAATGAGGCCTTGCAGTATAGGCACGTCCTTGACTGGACCCCAGCTTAGACCTCTGCTGATCCACGACATCAGCTGTGGTGGGGGGCCCGAGCGGAACACAGGGGGGCCCGCCCACTTGGCACTTCTAGGAGCCGTGATGTAGAACCACTCCTGTTGCCACAATTCAGACACCTCTGGGATGGAACCTTTGGGCCACGGAGCTCCCGTCATCTTGCGTATTGAGGCACCTCCACATGCTGCATGTTGCCCCTCGACCAGCTTCGGCTTCACTTCAAAGGTCTTGAGCCATAGGCCAAAGTGGGGGGTAAACCGGAGGAAGGCCTCGCACACGACAATAAATGTCGTGATATGAAGAAAGGAGTCCGGAGCTAGATCATGAAAATCTAGCCCGTAGTAAAACATCAAACCCCTGACGAAAGGATCTAGGGCAAGGCCTAGACCTCGGAGGAAGTGGGAAACGAACACGATGTTCTCGTTGGGTTCGGGGGTGGGGACGGTCTGCCCTCGGGGAGGCAGCCGATGCAAAAATCTCGGCGGTCAGATATCTGGCCTCCCTCAACTTCTTGATGTCTTCTTCCGTGACGGAGGAAGGCATCCATCGGCCTTGAAGGCTAGATCCAGACATGACTGAAGGTTCAGGGTGCCTGACCTGAACTTCGGGCGTTTGAGCTTGAGGTGGGGGAATGATTCGATTGAGCACGGGAGGGAAAAATAAAAGCCTTGTCCCCTTTATAAAGAGGGTAAATATCAAGCGTCCTCTCCGTGTCCGTTTGGACTTGCCTATAATCTAGGAGTCCTAGAAGCGGTTGGGTTACCCACGCCCGTATTGATGAGAATCCCGGGATAAGGGGACACGATCTCTGCTTTAACAAGACGTGCCAAGGAAACCGCCTCGCATGCTGCGCTGAGGTGGGATAATGAAACGACTCGGATAAAGGCTTGGCCGTGGTGTGACACGCTACGGAATACGTCAGCAGATTAGATTTGTGTAAATATTATTCTCTCTATGGCAATATGTGGAAACTTATTTTGCAGAGCCGGACACTATCTTCGTGTTCAAAATCTTCTATGAAGTACTTGGAGGAGAACCCGCCTTGCAATGCCGAAGACAATCTGCGCGCCGGACTCGTCATCATTGAAGCCTGGTTCAAGGGCTACTGAGGGAGTCCTGGATTAGGGGGTGTTCGGGTAGCCGGACTATACCTTCAGCCGGACTCCTGGACTATGAAGATACAAGATTGAAGACTCCGTCCCGTGTCCGGAAGGGACTTTCCTTGGCGTGGAAGGCAAGCTTGGCGATACGGATATGAAGATCTCCTACCATTGTAACCGACTTTGTGTAACCCTAACCGTCTCCGGTGTCTATATAAACCGGAGGGTTTTAATCCATAGGACAACGTACAACATCAACAACCATACCATAGGCTAGCTTCTAGGGTTTAGCCTCCTCGATCTCGTGGTAGATCTACTCTTGTACTACCCATATCATCAATATTAATCAAGCAGGACATAGGGTTTTACCTCCATCGAGAGGGCCCGAACCTGGGTAGAACTTCGTGTCCCTTGTCTCCTGTTACCATCCGGCCTAGACGCACAGTTCGGGACCCCCTACCCGAGACACGCCGGTTTTGACACCGATAGTGATCTCACCCAAAACTTGAAAACTTCAATCACATAAAACTCAACAAAACCTTCGTTAGATCTGTCAGTATAACAAAGCAAATCACTACGCTAAGTACTGTTGCAAACCCATTCATATTTTATTTTTGCATTATGTCTACTGTATTCCAACTTTTCCATGGCTTATACCCCCAGATAAAGTCCATAGATTCATCAAAATAAGCACACAACGCAAAGAAATCAGAATATGTCAAAAATAGAATAGTCTATAGCAATCTGAAAACTTCGAATACTTATGTAACTCCAATTTTTTTTTAAAAATTCGGACAAGGTTGGAAATTTGTATATCAATCTTGTGTACAAAAATCAGGATTTTATTGTGCTTCTATAACTAGTGCACAAAGTTTCTATTTTTCAACAAGATCAAATCAACTATCACTCAACATGATCCCAAAGGCTTTGCTTGGCACAAAAACTAATTAAAACATAAAAAACACAATCATAACAGTAGCATAATTTTGCAAACACTCAAGAACAGAAAGAAAAAGACAAAAATACAATTTATTCATTGGGTTGCCTCCGAACAAGCGCTATCTTTTTATGCCCCTAGCTAGGCATAAAGCATAGATCTAAGTATTGTCATCTTTGGTTCTAGATCCATAGAATGCCCTCATGATTGATTCATATGGTGGATTAATTCTTGTTATAGGGAAGTGTTCCATCCCCTTTCTTAGTGGAAATTGAAATTTAATATTGCCTTCTTTCATATTAGTCACGACACCTATAGTGTGTAAGAACGGTCTACCAAGTATAATTGGACAAGACATATTGCAATCAATATCAAGAACAATAAAATCAATGTGCACATAATTCCTATTTGCAAGAATAAGAACATCAAGAACAATAAAATTGATCTAGTCGGCCTAACTAAACCAAAGATTCGAAGAAGAAATACGAGGCTATAAGTAAGGATGCATATAAGAGATCAAAACTCAAATAACTTTCATGGATAAAAGGATAAAATAGATCTGATCATAAACTCAAAGTTCATCGGATCCCAACAAACACACCGCAAAAAGAGTTACATCAAATAGATCTCCAAGAGACCATTGTATTGAGAGTCAAAAAGAGAGAAGAAGCCATCTAGCTACTGCCTACGGACCCGTAGGTCTACAATGAACTACTCACGCATCATCGGAGAGGCACCAATGAGGATGATGAACCCCTTCATGATGGTGTCTAGATTGGATCTTGTGGTTCTGGAACTTGCGATGACTGGAATTGTGTTTCGTCGACTCCCCTAGGGTTTTTGGATTTTCAGGGTATTTATAGAGCAAAGAGGCGGTGCGGGAGGCGGCCAAGGTGGGCACTGATGTCTACTATGCAACTTTATTCTTGTAGACTCATGTTGGGCCTCCAAGTGCAGAGTTCTGTAGGACAGTAGCAATTTTCCCTCAAGTGGATGACCTGAGGTTTATCAATCCGTGGGAGGTGTAGGATGAAGATGGTCTCTCTCAAACAACCCTGCAACCAAATACAAGAAATCTCTTGTGTCCCCAACACACCCAATACAATGGCAAATTGTATAGGTGCACTAGTTCGACGAAGAGATGGTGATAAAAGTGTAATATTGATGGTAGAAATATATTTTTATAATCTGAATAAATAAAAACAACAAGGTAGCAAATAGTAAATGGGCACAAAAACGGTATTGCAATGCTTAAAAATGAGGCCTAGGGTCCTTACTTTTCACTAGTGCAACCTCTCAATAATGCTAATATAATTGGATCATATAACCGTCCCTCAACGTGCAAGAAAGAATCAATCTAAAGTTCCTATCTAGCAGAGAACATAAGACGGAATTGTTTGTAGGGTACGAAACCACCTCAAAGCTATTCTTTCCGATCAATCTATCCTAGAGTTCGTACTAAAATAACACGAAGCTATTCTTTTCGATCGATCTAACCAAGAGGTCGTACTAAAATAACACCAGAGCAAATTTAGATTCATAATATTCAATCCAACACAAAGAACTTCAAAGACTGCCCCAAGATTTCTATCGGAGAAACAAAGACAAGAACGTGCATCAACCCCTATGCATAGATTACCCCAATGTCACCTCGGGAATCCGCGAGTTGAGTGCCAAAACATATATCAAGTGAATCAATACAATACCCCATTGTCACCACGAGTATTCAATTGCAAGACATATATCAAGTGTTCTCAGATCCATAAAAGTATTCAATCCGATAACAACGAAATCTCACAGGGAAAAACTCAATTCATCACAACATGATAGAGAGGGGAAAACACCATATGATCCGACTATATTAACAAAGCCCGCGATACATCAAGATCGTGACATCTGAAGAACATGAGAGAGAGAGAGATTAAACACATAGCTACTGGTACAAACCCTCAGCCCCGAGGGTGGACTACTCCCTCCTCATCATGGTGGCCGCCGGGATGATGAAGATGGCCATCGGAGATGATTTACCCCTCCGGCAGGGTGCCGGAACGGGGTCTAGATTGGTTTTCAATGGCTACAGAGCCTTGCAGCGGTGGAACTTCTGATGTAGGTTAACCCCGAGGGTTTTCGGAATATTTTTAATTTATAGGATAAAGAGGGGGTGCGGAAGGCCACCGAGGTGGGCACAACCCACCTGGGCGCGCCTGGGCCCCCAGGGCACGCCCTGGTGGGTTATGCCCCCATTGGGGTACCCCCCAGGTGCTGCTCTGGCCCATCCTGGGTGTTCTGGTCCATAAAAAATCTCCAAAAAGTTTCGCGGTGTTTGGACTCCGTTTGATATTGTTATCCCGCGATGTAAAAAACAAGCAAAAACAGCAACTGACACTGGGCACTAGGTCAATAGGTTAGTCCAAAAAATGATATAAAGTTGCTATAAAATGATTGTAAAACACCCAAGAATGATAATATAACAGCAAGAATACTTCATAAATTATAGATACGTTGGAGACGTATCAGCATCCCCAAGCTTAATTCCTACTCGTCCTTGAGTAGGTAAATGATAAAAGAAATAATTTATGAAGTGTGAATGCTAGCAAAGTGCATAAGTTTGATCAATGATAATTTCAATCACTTTTCCTAGCATCATAACATCAATTATTTCTTATAAAACTTCTCATGTTAAAGTAGCAACCAATTCACATGTTAAGGTTCAAACAATGAACTCTCTTGAAACTCAACAACCTATGTTCTCAGTCACCAAGCAATTGCAATTCAACTTATTCAACAGAGTTTAAGTAAGAGCTCCACACACTCAACCATCATATAGTCTTCTATGATTGCTAACACTCACCGCATACACATGAGCAAAACGTTTCAACTGGACACATAGAACGATAGGGCTTATAATTTTGCATCCCAACATATTCACCTCAAGGGTGATGTCAACAATAATAACTCATGCTACCCACATCCAACTGGATATATGTGCCTATATCTTTCCTCACCACATGATGCTTGCCAAAAGAGAAAAATAAAAAGGAATAGAGAGAAAAACTTTGACTCTTTTCATAAAAATAAATACATAAAAGTAAAAGATAGGCCCTTTGTAGAGGGAAGAAGAGGTTGCCATGCACTTATTTGTTTGTATGCTCAACCCCTTAGTGCAAAATAACGTCACGTTGTATTGCCCCTTGTGATGGAAACCTTTATTATGCAGTCTGTCGCTTTTATTCTTCACCATCACAAGTTCGTACACCACCATCACCACCACACCATCGCGCTGGTTGTGATCCCATCTACTTCTCCACCTTCTCTTGCTAGATCAAGGAGGAGGAAACATCACCGGGCCGCACGTGTGCTAAACTCGGAGGTGTCGTTCGTTCGACACTAGATCGGTTGGATCGTGATTGGATCACAAAGAGTACGACTACATCAACCGCGTTATATACGCTTCCGCTTTTGGTCTACAATAGTACATAGACACACTCTCCCCTCTCGTTGCTATCATTCTCCTAGATATATCTTGGGTGTTCGTAGGATTTTCTTATTTTCATGCTTCATTCCCCATTAGTGGCATCATGAGCTAGGTCTATGCGTAGATGCATATGCACGAGTAGAACATAAAGAGTTGTGGACGTTGATGCTCAAATTGCTTACCTCTCTTGTCTTATTTGGATTCGATGGTATTGTGGGATGAAGCAGCCCGGACCAACCTTACTTGTCCATGCACAAGAGACCGGTTCCACCAACAGACATGCAACTTGTTTTGCATAAGGTGGCTAGCGGGTGTCTGTCTCTCCTACTTTAGTTGAATCTAATTTGACGAAGGCGGTCCCTATAGAAGGTTAAAAGGTAACTTTATTATCACCATTGTGGCTTTACTAGGTAAGAACGGTTCTTTCTAGTTTCCCATAGCAGCCACGTAAAATTTGCAACAACAAAGTAGAGGCATCTAACTTGTTTTTGTAGGGCATGTTGTGATGTGGTATGGCCAAAACGTGATGTGATATATGTTGATGTATGAGATGATCATGTTTTTCAATAGGTTCACGACTTGCATTTCGATGAGTACGACAACGGTAGGAGCCATAGGGTTGTATTTAATTTATTATTCGTCATGTAATTGCTTTACTTTATCGCTATGCATTAGCAATAGTTGTAGAAGCAACAGTTGGCGAGACAACCATGTGACGACACGATGATGGAGATCATGGTGTTATGCTGCTGATGATGGAGATCATGCCGGTGCTTTGGAGATGGAGATCAAAGGCACGAGATGATAATGGCGATATCATGTCACATATTGATTGCATGTGATGTTTATCTCTTTATGCATCTTATCTTGCTTTGATTGACGGTAGCATTATAAGATGATCTCTTCACTTAATTTCAAGAAACTGTGTTCTCCCTAAGCATGCACCATTGCAAAAGTTTGTCATTTCGAAGAACCTCATGATGATCGGGTGTGATAGACTCTACGTTCACATGCAATGGGTGTAAGCCAGTTTTACACATGCAGAATACTTGGGTTAAACTTGATAAGCATAGCATGTACAGACATGGCCTCGGAACACAGGAGACTGAAAGGTCGAACATGAGTCATATAGTAGATATGATCAACATGGAGATGTTCACCATTGATGACTATCCCATCTCACGTGATGATCGGACATGGGTTAGTTGATTTGGATCATGTATCACTTAGACAACTTGAGGGATGTTGATTTAAGGGAGTTCATTAGTAATTTTATTAACTTAACTAATTATCATGAACTTAGTCTTAATTGTCTTTGCAAAATTTGAGTTATAGATCAATGGCCCGCGCTGTAGTTCCCTGAATTTTAATGCGTTCCTAGAGAAAGCTAAGTTGAAAGATGGGTTTTATACAAACTTACAGAGAAGCTTGTATTTACAAGAAAGTGAGTGGGAGCTGTGTAGCCTTTATAATACTATATGTGGATGACATATTATTGATTGGAAATGATATAGAATTTCTGGAAAGCGTAAAGGCTTATTTGAACAAGAGTTTTTCAATGAAAGACCTCGGTGAAGATGCTTATATATTGGGCGTCAAAATCTATAGAGATAGATCAAGATGCTTAATAGGACTTTCACAAATCACACACCTTGATAAAGTTTTGAAGAAGATCAAAATGGACCAGTCAAAGAAAGGGTTCTTGCATGTATTGCAAGGGGTGAAGTTGAGTAAGACTCAAAGCCTGACTGATACGTCTCCATCGTATCTACTTCTCCAAACACTTTTGCCCTTGTTTTGTACTCTAACTTGCATGATTTGAATGGAACTAACCCGGACTGACGTTGTTTTCAGCAGAATTGCCATAGTGTTATTTTTGTGCAGAAATAAAAGTTCTCGGATTGTCCTGAAAATTTACGAAGAATATTTTTGGAATATATAAAAATGTCGGTGCAAGAATCAACCAGAGGGGGCCACCCAGAGGCCACAAGCCCCGGGGGCGCGCCCTGCAGGCTTGTGGGCCCCCTGGAGCTCCTCCGACCCTAATTCCAACTCTATAAGTATCTATTCGCGGAGAAAAAAATCAGAGAGAAGGATTCATCATGTTTTACGATACGAACCCGCCGCCGCCTCCTGTTCTTCATCGGGAGGGCTGATCTGGAGTCCGTTCGGGGCTCCACGTCGCCATCATCATCACCAACCTTCCTCCATCACCAATTTCATGATGTTCACCGCCATGCGTGAGTAATTCCATTGTAGGCTTGCTGGACAGTGATGGGTTGGATGAGATTTATCATGTAACCGAGTTAGTTTTGTTAGGGTTTGATCCCTAGTATCCACTATGTTCTGAGATTGATGTTGCTATGACTTTGCTATGCTTAATGCTTGTCACTAGGGCCCGAGTGCCATGATTTCAGATCTGAACCTATTATGTTCATGAATATATTTGTGTTCTTGATCCTATCTTGCAAGCTATAGACACCTATTACGAGTTATGATCCGCATACCCCAAGGTGAAAATAATTGGGATTCTTTTCGGTGATTACCGTAGTTTGAGTAGTTCATGTATTCATTAAGTGCTAATGCTTTGGTCCGGTTATCTATTAAAAGGAGGCCTTAATATCCCTTAGTTTCCATTAGGACCCCGCTACCATGGGAGGGTAGGACAAAAGATGTCATGCAAGTTCTTTTCCATAAGCACATATGACTATATACGGAATACATGCCTACATTATATTGATGAACTGGAGCTAGTTTTGTGTCACCCTAGGTTATAACTATTGCATGATGAATGCCATCCGACATAGTTATCCATCACTGATCCATTGCCTAAGAGATTTTCATATATTCATCTTTGCTAAGTTGCTTTACCGTTGCTACTGTTACGATCGCTACAAAACTATACTGTCACTTTCATCACTGTTACCGTTACTTCCATACTACTTTGCTACTAAATACTTTGCTGAAGATATTAAGTCTTTCAGGTGTGGTTGAATTGGCAACTCAGCTGCTAATACTTGAGAATATTCTTTGGCTCGCTTTGTGTCGAATCAATAAATTTGGGTTGAATACTCTACCCTTGAAAACTGGTGTGATCCCCTATACTTGTGGGTTATCAAGACTTTTTTCTGGCGCCGTTGCCGGGGACCATAGCTTTATTCTTTGAGTCACTTGGGATTTATATCTGTTGATCACTATGAGGAATTTGAATGATACGAGAACCAAGATTTTTCCCTCTACTACGAGGGGAGGTAAGGAACTGCCATCTAGCTCTGCACTTATTCACCTTCTGTTTTGAGTAAGCTTGCGACACCTACACCTGCTATTGATTCTGATATGCCGCATGTTATTGATGATGCTACTTCTGCTATGCATGATGCTTATGATGATACTACTCCTTTCCTTGATAAGATTGTGCCACTAGGTGAATTTCTTGATGAACAAATTGCTAGAGTTAATGATTTTGAGAATGCCGAAGATGATGATATTTCTGAAACTGATGAAATTATTGAAACTGGAAACTTTGAAACACCTGATAAGAATAGCTCTCCTAGATATGAACTTCCTGTTCTACCTGAGGGTTATGTTATGGATGGAGAGGTAGCTAGGGACTTTCTTGCTTGTAAGGATAGAGAGGACCTTAAGAAACTGCTTGCCAAGTTGAAAGAAAAATATTTGAATGCTATAATGCAATATGATCCTAAGTTTGCTACTTCACCTATCTTTCTTAATGATAAGGATTATGAATTCTCTATCAATCTTGAGTTAATTACTTTGGTTGAATCTGATCCTTTCCATGGTTATGAATCTGAAACTATTGTGGCACATCTTACTAAATTGAATGATATAGCCACTCTTGTATTATGTGATTTGGGAGCTGATGTTAGTGTTATGCCCTTCTCTTTCTATCGTATACTTGATTTGAATAAGTTGACACCTACTGAAATCTCTTTGCAAATGGCTGATAAATCAACTGTTATACCCATCGGTATTTGTGAGGATGTGCCTGTTGTGGTTGCAAATGTTACTATTTTAACGAACTTTGTTATTCTTGGTATACCTAAGGATGACAGTATGTCAATCATTATTGGTAGACCCTTTTTGAATACTACTGGGGCTATTATCGATTGCAACAAGGGCAATGCCACTTTTCATGTTAATGGTAGTGAGCATACGGTACACTTTCCGAAGAAACAACCTCAAGTGAATAGTATCAATTCTATTGGAAAATTTTCAACGATTGCTATTGGAGGTTTTGAATTCCCTATTCCTACTGTCAAAAAGAAATATGATATTCTGATTGTAGGGGACATGCATATCCCGTCGAGGTAACCTAGTGTTATACGAAAATTCTCAAGTTTCATGTCATTCGGAAGAAGTTTGTTAATAAGACTTGATCAACCTTGTTAATGGATTCCTTTTGATGGGCATGAGATGGATGAATTTAGTAAGCACAACTTTCTGTACCCACTTTTTACTTTCTATTATTTAGAATAAATAAAGCAAAAATACTATTATTTGTCTGTTTCCTGAATTATCCATGCAATAAAAAATATCCTGAAAATAAAAGTTCTCCAAATGCTCTGAAAATTTAGTATGATTTTTTGTGGAATATTTAAGAATTTTTGGCACTAAGCACACACCAGGGGGTAGCACCAGTGGGCCACAAGCCCATAGGGCGTGTGTAGGTGGCTTATGGGTCCCACGTGGGTCCCCTCCACATATTCCAGCACCCATCCACTTCGTCTTCCTCCAGAAAAAATCCCACCATAGCTCAAACCCGTGTTCTAGCTTATCTTGTTGCCATTTACGATCTCCTAGCTCAAAGCTCCATTTGCAAAACTGTTTTGGGGGATTGTTCTTTGGTATGTGACTCCTCCAATGGTCCAATTAGTTTTTATTCTAGTGCTTTATATATTGCAAATTTTTGTTGTTGTAGTGACCTTGTTCTTGGGCTTGCATGTCAAATTTATATGGTCCAGATTAGTTTTGTTGCATGATATAGCCTCTAGACACTTGTGGGAGTTGTTGCTATTGAGGGAAATATGCCCTAGAGGCAATAATAAAGTTGTTATTTAATATTTCCTTATATCATGATAAAGGTTTATTATTCATGCTAGAGTTGTATTAACCGGAAACTTGATACATGTGTGGATACATAGACAAAACACAGTGTCCCTAGCAAGCCTGTACTGGACTAGCTCGTTAATCAAAGATGGTTAAGTTTCCTAACCATAGACATGTGTTGTCATTTGATGAATAGGATCACATCATTAGGAGAATGATGTGATGGACAAGACCCACCCGTTAGCTTAGCATATTGATCATTCAATTTTATTTCTATCGCTCTCTTCATGTCAAATACATATTCCTTCGATTATGAGGTTATGCAACTCCCGGATAACGGAGGAATGCCTTGTGTGCTATCAAACGTCACAACATAACTGGGTGATTATAAAGATGCTCTACAGGTATCTCCGAAGGTGTTTGTTGGGTTGGCATAGATCGAGATTAGGATTCGTCACTCTGAGTATCGGAGAGGTATCTCTCGGCCCTCTCGGTAATGCACATCATAAGAAGCCTTGCAAGCAAAGTGACTAATGAGTAATTACAAGATGATGTATTAAGGAATGAGTAAAGAGACTTGCCGGTAATGAGATTGAATTAGGTATGAAGATACCGACGATCGAATCTCGGGCAAGTAATATACCGATGACAAAGGGAATAATGTATGTTGTCATAATGGTTCGACCGATAAAGATCTTCATGCAATATGTAGGAGCCAATATGAGCATCCAGGTTCAGCTATTGGTTATTGACCAGAGAGGTGTCTCGGTCATGTCTACACAGTTCGCGAACCCGTAGTCCGCACGCTTAACGTTCGATGACGATTCAGTATTATATGAGTTATGTGATTTGGTGACCGAACATTGTTCGAAGTTCCGGATGAGATCACGGACATGAAGAGGAGTCTCAAAATGGTCGAGAGGTAAATATTGATATATAGGATGATGGTATTCGGACACCGGAAATGTTCCGAAGGGTATCGGGTACTTATCAGGTCAACGGAAGGTGTTTCAGGTACCCCGGCAATCCTATGGGCCATATGGGCCTTGTGAAGGAACACACCAGCCCACAAGGGGCTGGTTCACCCTATAAGGCTATAGGAGGAGGAGGAAAGGGGGAAAGGGAAAAGAAAGTGTGAATTAGGATTCCCACTTCCTTCCCTCACCCCTCTTTCCTCCCCCTTCATGCAAATATGGTAGGGGGAGGCCAAATTGGGAGGACCCCAAGTAGGATTCCTCCTACTTGGGATGCCCCCTTGGCTTCCTCTCCTCCCCTCCAACCTATATATATATGTGGGGCACCGCTAGAACACACACCAATGATTGTTAGCCGTGTGTGGCGCCCCCCTCCACAGTTTACGCCTCCGGTCATATCTTCGTAGTGCTTAGGCGAAGCCCATGCGCGGATCACTTCACCATCACCGTCACCACGGCGTCGTGCTGATGAAACTCATCTTCTTCCTCGACACCTTTGCTAGATAAAGTGGACAAGGGACGTCATCAAGCTAAACGTGTGCAGAACTCGGAGGTGCCGTACGTTCGGTGCTTGATCGGTCGGAGCTAGAAGAAGTTCGACTACATCAACCGTGTTGTCAAACTCTTCCGCTTTCGGTCTACGAGGGTACGTGGACACACTCTCCCCTTCTCGTTGCTATGCATCTCCTAGATAGATCTTGCATGAGCGTAGGATTTTTTTGAAATTGCATGCTACATTTCCCAACAGTGGCATCCGAGCCAGGTCTATGCATAGATGATATGCACGAGTAGAACACAAAGAGTTGTGGGCGGTGATCGTCATATTGCTTACCACCAATGTCTTATTTTGATTCGGCGGTATTGTTGGATGAAGCGGCCCAGACCAACCTTACATGACCACGTTCATGAGACCGGTTTCACCGACAGACATGCAACTAGTTTTGCATAAAGGTGGCTGGCGGGTGTCTATTTCTCCAACTTTAGTTGAATCGAATTTGACTGCGGCTGGTCCTTGTTGAAGGTTAAAACAACAAACTTGATAAATCACCGTTGTGGTTTTTGATGTGTAGGTAATGTCGGTGTTCTGGGAACGGGGGTCCCCAGACTTGGGTGCCTACGGCCCGCAGTGTGGCTCCACCAGCGGCCCTGTACGACCCACCTTCACCAGCAAACATTCAAGACCCTTGCGAGGGGCCAAGCCTCGCGAGGTGGACGACGCAAGACCTCCTCAGGGGCGGCCTCAACAGGCTGGCTCGCGAGGGGTGGAGAGATCAAGGCAAGGGGCGCCTCACGAGGTTTCTGTGACGCAAGCCATGATGACTGGAGCCAGGCGGGCGCCAACACGCAGTGTCCATATTTCCTCTTTGGTGCTAAAGGGGCAAGCGTAGACGAGGAGTCCCGAGGCATCAGGATAAGGTTTCCATATCGGCGCAACAAGACCAAGACTAGCAGGACGACATGATGGAGGTCACCGTGGAGCCGAAGACGGTGTCACCACCAGAGCCTTTGGCAGGCGAAGACTACTTTTGTTAGGATAGCTTGTACTAGTTGTCTCCCTTCGAATTTGGCCGTTGTGGGATCCCTTCCCGCTCAATATTTGGGAAGAGGACCAGGGCCTCTATAAATAGGACTAGACACCACCATAGGGAGGCATCTGATTCGGACCTAGATCGAATCCATAGCACCCCAACCACTCAAGTTCACCAAGCACAAGAACACCTCTCCTCGCGAGGCTATTCTTCCCTTGTAACTGTTCATCCTCACCCAAGAAAGCAATCCACCACACCACACTGGAGAAGGGTATTACACCACAACGGTGGCCCGAACAGTATAAATCTTGTGTCTCATGTTCTTTGGGTTCGTCGAGCTAGGCCGTGAGATCGTAGAGTGGGCGAGCTAGAGAGGGGGAGAGATCTTTGTGCGCACCCTAGTGTTCGAACCTCAAGGGTTTTGCCGAAACCTGAAATACAACATTTGGTGCGCCAGGTAGGGGGCGTCTGTAACGCCCCAAGACCGGAGCTTCAGATGCCTTCCAGGGTTTCCAGGTTTTGTCGTGTGATTTGTTTGGTTCTTTGCATTCATCATTGCATCATGTGCATTGCATCATGTCATCATGCCATCATGTCATTTCTTTTCTTAACTCAACTAAATAAATGGCATGGACCTTTGATCCATTTAAACCGAGGGAATTCACCTCGTGACTTCTCTTTATAACATACCCTCCCGATAGTAGGGAGCTATATTAAATATTCCATTTGTTGGAATTCACCGGAACACACTTGCAAATATAACCCCATGCCTTCTCTACTTCGAGTTGATCTCCAAACCTTTCCCAATATTTCTTTTCCCTTTTACCGGGGCTCCTCCAAAAATCCGAACATTTTTGGACCTTCCTTTTACCAAGTCCCAGTTCAAACCCATTTGAATTAAATTCAAATGAGTTTGAATTTATATCTTTCAATCTTGTCGTTTCTATTTTTCTTGGGTCAAACTCATTTTTGTGAGTACGGGAAATTTATCCGCGAGTCCAACTTCGTTACCTAACCCCCCCTCTTTCTTTCTTTTTCTTCTCTTGTTTTCTGATAAAGAAAATAAGATGAGAGAGAGGGAGAGAGCCCAGCTGGGCCCCTTAGCAGCCATCCGTGACCTTCAAAGGCCCAGCCGGCGCCCTCCACACTGGGCCTCCAAGGCCCACTCCTTGCTAATCCTAGCCGTAGGTAAGGCCTCTGCTCAATCCCATCGGCTCCTCCTCGTTTCCCTTCCGCCGCCACCAACCACGCACACGCTCGCAGCCCTCTCCTCGACCTCCCTCTCGATCTCCCTCCAGCGCACGCCCCATGCCCAATCCCTCCTGCCTCGATGCGCCACTAGAGAGGAAGAGATAGCAGCGCCGCTCCTCCCTCTTCTTCCCCTGCTCCGGTCAACACCGGACCCCGTCCTCGGCTACCCCGTTCTCGCGCCGCTGCAGCCCCATCTTTCTCCCTCCTGCCGCGAGCTCCACCTCCCATGGCTGCCGCCGCCGTCCTGCCTACCCCACTGGAGCGCCCCGCCACCTCGGGTCTCCTCCGCCCGGTTCCTCTCACGTCGCCACCCGCAGGTTCCAGCCCTGCCTCGAGCGCCCCCGCGCCCCTACATCGAGCCGCCAGGGCCGTGGGTCTCCGGATGCCGCCTCCTTTGCTTCGAGCTGCCTCCTGCGCCTCGATCTCCTTCAAGACTGGCCGGGTCCATCTTCCTGCACCCGTTACTCGTCTCCGGCGCCGCGCTAGACCTCCCTCACGCCTCGCTAGCTACTGCTGCGCCGCCGTGTTCCTGCTTCAAGTAGGCAGAGGGTCGATCCACCACCAGCGCTCGCCTCTGCCATGGACCTCCCCAGTGAGGCCCATCTGCGTCATCCGCCCCGGCCTCCTGCACTCGTGCCAGACCATGACGCACCGCTGTCATCATGCACCTCCAATTGTCGTTGCTTTTGACGCCAAGTCCAACGACCACTGAACAGGGAACAACGCCAAGTACCACGACAGACCGCCAAGTACCCCTTCGAATCCTTCAAGACCATCAAGTGAACGACTACCATCGCTCCAAGATCCGAACGGCTACGACGACATGAACATCTACGGAACGTTTACGACTACACGATGAACCACCAAGGCCGGCTACAACCCTTGTACCACTACTATCGCCAAGTACCACGACGACCAAAGTATAGTACCTCTACGTTTGCCATGTACATCGACCGTCACGGAAGACCCGTGCAGCACTAACGCCAAGTTCCCCTATCGTCCCCTCGGAAACATTGAATGCGTCAAGTCCTTCTCCGAGACGTGTACCACTACTTCCACTACCGTCGCGAGAACGCCTACTTCCGCTACGAACTTGAACTGTCCCGCTTGCACACTTCAAAGGTATAACCTCAAGACGACGTCCGTGAATGAGTGCTTGCGATGTTTGAGATGCTCGTGTCTGCACCGTGTCCTTTGTCACTCGTTTCCTTGCCGCCAACTCGTGGGACACCCGGTATCTGGGAGTGCCCCACCATCTTTTACACGCATCCGCACACTTCTCCTTTGCATCGGTATCTAAATCGAGTTACCGGAACCGGAACGCTGCCGTGGCACCGTTTTCGTTATCGTTGCCGTGGCACCCCTTTTCCTTTCCACCATGGTGACAAATGCTTCATAATGCTCTTGTCAAGTTTTAATAAAAATTGCATAAACTTGTTCATGTCATCCGCATCATGATAACAACAATTAAAATGTTTAAATTGTTGTTGCACCAACTTGATAAATGCATATGGGGATTTACCGGATTCGTTATTTGTTATGTCCGACCCCATTTAAATTGTTTAGATGGTGTAGTTCTGTTATGTTTCACCCCTTACCATGTTTAACAACATTTAATATTGTTCGGTACATAAACGAGATCGAACTAAATAATTGATGTGGTGTTCCGTCAATATGCAACTCGTTGCATATTGAGCTCCACTTAATCTGTAGGATTGTTTGTGCACTTTGCCATGCCTTGCATATTTAAACCGGACATGCATCATACTTGATTGTGCATCATGACATGTTTATGTGATGGTTGTTTACTATGTTGTTTGCTCTTTTCCGGTGTTGTTTCTTCGGGTTGGTTCCGGTAACGTTGCGTGTGTGAGGATCCGTTGGCTACGTCCGTTTGTCTTCTTCCTGGACTCGTTCTTCTTCCTTGCGGGATCTGAGGCAAGATGACCATACCCTCGAAATCACTTCTATCTTTGCTTGCTAGTTGCTCGCTCTTTTGCTATGCCTATGCTGCGATACCTACCACTTGCTTATCATGCCTCCCATATTGTTGAACCAAGCCTCTAACCCACCTTGTCCTAGCAAACGTTGTTTGGCTATGTTACCGCTTTGCTCAACCCCTCTTATAGCGTTGTTAGTTGTAGGTGAAGATTGAAGCTTGTTCCATGTTTGGAACATGGATATTCTTGTTGGGATGTCACAATATCTCTTATTTAATTAATGCATCTATATACTTGGTAAAGGGTGGAAGGCTCGGCCTTATGCCTGGTGTTTTGTTCCACTCTCGCCGCCCTAGTTTCCGTCATATCGGTGTTATGTTCCCGGATTTTGCGTTCCTTACGCGGTTGGGTTATAATGGGAACCCCTTGACAGTTCGCCTTGAATAAAACTCCTCCAGCAAGGCCCAACATTGGTTTTACTATTCGCCACCTAGCCTCTTTTTCCCTTGAGTTCTGCAGACTCAAGGGTCATCTTTATTTTAAACCCCCGGGCCAGTGCTCCTCTGAGTGTTGGTCCGAAACGGGCAGCCTGCGGGGCCACCTCGGGGAAACTCGAGGGTTGGTTTTACTCGTAGCTTGACCTATCCGGTGTGCCCTGAGAACGAGATATGTGCAGCTCCTATCGGGATTTGTCAGTGCATCGGGCGGCTTTGCTGGTCTTGTTTTACCATTGTCAAAATGTCTTGTAACCGGTATTCCGAGTCTGATCGGGTCTTCCCGCTAGAAGGAATATCCTTCGTTGACCGTGAGAGCTTGTGATGGGCTAAGTTGGGACACCCCTGCAGGGATTGAACTTTCGAAAGTCATGCCCGCGGTTATGGGCAGAAGGGAATTTGTTAATGTCCGGTTGTAGAAAACCTGAAGTTGACCTTAATTAAAATACATCAACCGCGTGTGTAACCGTGATGGTCTCTTTCCGGCAGAGTCTGGGAAGTGAACACGGTGTTGGAGTTATGCTTGACGTAGGTTGTTCTAGGATCACTTCTTGATCATAGTTTCTCGACCGTGCTTTTGCCTTCTCTTCTCGCCCTCATTTGCATATGTTAGCCACCATATATGCTAGTCGCTTGCTGCAGCTCCACCTCATACCTTTTACCCTTCCTATAAGCTTAAATAGTCTTGATCGCGAGGGTGCGAGATTGCTGAGTCCCCGTGACTCACAGATACTTCCAAAACCAGCTTGCAGGTGCCGTTGAACCGTGCAGATGACGCAACCAAGCTCAAGGAGGAGCTCGATGAAGATCTTGTCCTTCATGTTGTTTCGTTATAGTTGATCAGTAGCGGAGCCCAGTCGGGACGATCGGGGATCTGTGTAGCTTTTGGGGCAGTCTTCTTTTATTTTGGGTTCCATAGTCGGACCTTGATTTTATCTGGTTGATGTAATGCTTTATTCATGTAATTGTGTGATGTGGCGATTGTGAGCCAACTATGTATTCGTTTCCCTTATTGTATTACATGGGTTTTTTTGCGAAGATTACCTCACTTGCGACATTGCTTTCAATGCGGTTATGCCTCTAAGTCGTGCTTCGACACGTGGGAGATATAGCCGCATCGAGGGTGTTACAAGTTCATAATCAGAGCCTTCCCCGACCTTAGGAGCCCCCTGCTTGATCGAATAGCTGGCGTTGTTGAGTCTAGAAAAATGTTTTGAGTCATTTAGGAATTATATATCGGAGAGTTTAGGAATTCTTTTTACTCCCCAGTCCCTTCATCGCTCTGGTGAGGCATCCTGACGTAGAGTTTTGACTCTTCTCTTCTCAAATTTCACAATTTTTTTAGGATCACGCGGGTATCTTGGAATCGTTCCGATGGTTTTGTGACGAGAACATTGTTCTTGGTGCCTCCTGACATTTAGGGGTTGTGGCAGTGTCCCGGGGAGTTGAGCTCCGAGGTGTTGTCGTCACAATTTTATCGTTGCAGTTCTGGAATACCCGAGTTTAGATTCGCCGATATCGAAAATCTCTTTTATGCAGTTGTTGGTGAGATAACCTCGACGCCACCCAGTACTGGGGCGGGAGTTCGGGAGTATTGCCATAACTCGTATAACGGATGCTTTTCGAAGGTTGAGGTAGACGATTTCCAAAGGTTTCTTGGTTATGTGTTGAAGGATGGATACATCTGGATGTAGGATTTGCTAGTTTTGGGTGAGATTTTATGCTTCCCCTGTATCCCCAACACCTGATTGCATAACCGGGAAAATTTTGGGAGTTCATAAGTGGGAATTCAAGTAGCTCCTAGGATATCTTTCCAACAGATGTATGATATGAAATTGGGGTTCGACGTCTAGTGGTCCGCCTATTCACGGTTGGTTTTACAGTGGTCTCGTTGTGTCTTAAAGAGTCCTTGGCTATGCCGACTCAGGGACGCTTCGTATGTCATGTGCACTGCCTTGTACATGATGGTGCTGTACGATCGAGCCCGTGTAGGCCCCACCACGAAAACTTCGGTCGAAATCTCTATCATATGTTTGTTCCGGCTTATTTTGCAAGCCAATCCTTTGTTTTGTTTTGGATGGTGGTATTCGAGTTGCTTCGAAGTCAAATGTTGATTCCATACCTTTTCCTAAACGGTGTTCTCATACTCCGATGTGAATACCAATCCTTCTTGATAATTGAGATTGTCTTGTCAATCCTTCTCAATCGGTGTGTCTCTCGTCAAGTGGATCCGATCATTTCAATATTAGCAAGATCAATTATCAGTTCTTCTCAACGGTGTTTGTTCCATTCGTCCCAAGCTGCCTTTGCTTTTCCCGCCCTCCCACCCTTTTTCTTCAAGGAATCCGATGTATTAATCAAGTATCTTTTTATTCTTGTGTAGTCTCTCCATCCTTTTCCGTCAATATTCTTATCTGGTGATTCTCAAGAAGATTTTAACGAAGCCTCAAGTTCATCATTCATCATTCTTTTCTTCTCCGGTGGATTCAAATCAAGCTTTGGTTTGATCATATCCTTTTTCATCGTTTCAAATACCTTCTCATGCCGGTGCACCTCATATTCATTCACTTCTCGCTATTTAATTGTTCCGGAGTGCTCAAGATATCTTGAAGATTCGTGTTTTCCACTCTGCATTCATTCAAGATCTTTCAAGGTTGTTATCTCATTCAAGTAATTTAATTCAACCGGTGCAATCTCTCTTTTAATTTCAACGGTGTTCTTTTGAGTGGGCCCTAACCCACAAGTCTTTTTCCAGGATCTTACCTGACTCTTCTTCTTTTCCTGGAGCTATCCTAAATTCTTTTTGAAGTTTGACGTAAGAATGATTCATCATCTATCATATGTTTTTCTCCAAGATCTTTCATTTTTTTTTCATCTTTGGTTCAACCTCTCCTCTTTTCTTCATTCCGGAGTGTCTAAATAATTCATGGTGGTGTTTCTCATCGTAATTCTCAGATTTTGAAGACCAACGAAGAATTTTCTCTCAATCTTGCTCCATTCTCTTCAAGATTCGTGGTTCTAGTTCAAGGCCATCCTCTCATAATTGTTTTTTTCGATTGTCAAAATTCTTTTTACCTATCCAGAGCAATTCAAGATTCTGTTCAGTTTGTTTATCCGGACCCATCACCTAAGAATTTTTTTCAATCCAGCCTTCAGCTCTCATACTCTAAATCATACCGGTGCTTAAATCAAGGATTCTCTAATCAGCTCGTAATCTTTTCGTTCTCATGGATCTAAATTCTCTCAAGCATCTTCGTTTATTTGCTGATCCTTCCCGGTGTTTTCTCATGTTTTATTCGTTCCTTTTAAATTCTTACAATGGTTCGTTCAAGATCTCTCTTCCATGGTTATCATACTAATTCATTCGTTGTTTCATCCTACCGGTGGTTCGTTGAAGACCTTCTCAAGTTTGCGCTATATCTCTCTTAATCCTTTCTACGAGAATAAATAGTGTGCTAAATCCATTGTTGGTCATCAATTTAATTGGTGAAGGATAAGCATAATGTAATTCTTATTCTTGTTTCATCCAAGTGATCTAATTTCTTCTTTCCAGAGTGGTTCATCATATCACATTCTCGATTCGAGATGCTTTATCTTTTCTTCCGGAGATCCATGTTTTTCCACTTTATCTCATCGCAAGCTTCATCTAGTCATTGCAAGGCTTCAACCTTATTCTTTTCATCCTTCATTTTGTTTGATCATTCTTTTATTACCGGAGTTCTTCATGGAGGCTCTACTTGATGGTTCATCGAGGATTTAATTCCTTCTCGAAGTTTTTCATCGAGATTCTTTTCAGAGGACCTCAAGCATTCTTCATCTTGCAATCCGGAGTGCAATTCTTTCTTCCGTACCATTTAAGGTGGTGCTATGTCATTCTTGATATTTTGAGTTCATGTTTCATGACTCACAAGTTATCAAGAATGAGGTATTTTAAACCCATCGATCTCTTCATTGGAGTTATCTTGGGTTATATTTCACCTAAAGCCTTCCCTAAGGATTGTTACTATTATGGTGCTTATAAATGACCCAAGTTCTTCATTTATCCTTCCGGTGAAATTAGTTTCTCGTCTTCTTGTTGATATCAATCCAATCTATTGTTTCTGTTAGTGGCAGAATTTCACCTCAGTTTTGAGATGTTTTCCTTAAGCCCACATCAAGCTTACTCTTTTCGTTGTTGGTTTTCCAAAACTCCATTCGACTCTTCTCCTAAAGATGCTTTTCAAGCTCATTTGAGGTAGAAGATGTTGTTTTCTCCTCCGTTCTTTTGATTCCATTATTACTTTTGTTCCAGAGGCATTGTGATGTTGCTCTATTCAACCCATCATTTTGTTTGTGAAGATCATGTTCTTTTCATGCTTGTCCATTTTTAATTGGAGTGCCATGTCCTTCATTCAAGTTCTCTCATCTTATCAAGTTTTGCCTCACTTTTCAACCGGAGTGCTGTCTAAAATCTTTTTACCCATTGTACCATTCTTTCAATAGTTCCGGAGGCAGTGTGTTGTTGATCTCATCAAGTATCTTCTCATATTTTCAAGCTCTTCTTCAATTCATTCCATTTACAGTGAGAGTGCTGTCCAAATATATCATTCTTTTCCCTTCTCTATCTTTTTTTAACCGGAGTGTTATCGTAATTGATCCTTATCGTCCCTTGTACATCTCGTTTCAACCGGAGTACTTGCATGTACTTCTTGTTCATTGCAACCTTTTTTCTAATTTCTTTCAACCTACAAGGTTCTCCTGATGTTCCTTGTTCCTCTTTTCTAACGGAGAGTTATCAACTTCGTTCATCTCAGTTGTATTCTTTTCTCGAAATGGCTTATCCTTTTCAAGGTTCTTTGGTTTCACTCGTTTGTCAAAGAAGCAACTTAGTTTTACCTGTTCTCTTTGTCTTCCGTTTTCCCCTCCGGGGTCATTCTAGATCTCGGGACGAGATCCTCTCGTAGTGGTGGAGTGTTGTAACGCCCCAAGACCGGAGCTTCAGATGCCTTCCAGGGTTTCCGGGTTTTGTCGTGCGATTTGTTTGGTTCTTTGCATTCATCATTGCATCATGTGCATTGCATCATGTCATCATGCCATCATGTCATTTCTTTTCTTAACTCAACTAAATAAATGGCATGGACCTTTGATCCATTTAAACCGAGGGAATTCACCGGGTGACTTCTCTTTATAACATACCCTCCCGATAGTAGGGAGCTATATTAAATATTCCATTTGTTGGAATTCACCGGAACACACTTGAAAATATAACCCCATGCCTTCTCTGCTTCGAGTTGATCTCTAAACCTTGCCCAATATTTCTTTTCCCTTTTACCGAGGCTCCTCCAAAAATCCGAACATTTTTGGACCTTCCTTTTACCAAGTCTGAGTTCAAACCCATTTGAATTAAATTCAAATGAGTTTGAATTTATATCTTTCAATCTTGTCGTTTCTATTTTTCTTGGGCCAAGCTCATTTTTGTGAGTCCGGGAAATTTATCCGCGAGTCCAACTTCGTTACATAACCCTCCCTCTTTCTTTCTTTTTCTTCTCTTGTTTTCTGATAAAGAAAATAAGATGAGAGAGAGGGAGAGAGCCCAGCTGGGCCCCTCAGCAGCCATCCATGACCTTCTAAGGCCCAGCTGGCCCCTCCACACTGGGCCTCCAAGGCCTACTCTTTGCTAACCCTAGCCGCAGGTAAGGCCTCTGCTCGATCCCATCGGCTCCTCCTCGTTTCCCTTCCGCCGCCACCAACCACGCACGCGCTCGTAGCCCTCTCCTCGACCTCCCTCTCGATCTCCCTCTAGCGCACGCCCCGTGCTCAATCCCTCCTGCCTCAATGCGCCGCTAGAGAGGAAGAGATAGCAGCGCCGCTCCTCCCTCTTCTTCCCCTGCTCTGGTCAACACCGGACCCCGTCCTCGGCTACCCCATTCTCGCGCCGCTATAGCCCCATCTTGCTCCCTCCTGCCGCGAGCTCCACCTCCCATGGCTTCCGCCGCCGTCCTGCCTACCCCACTGGAGCGCCCCGCCGCCTCGGGTCTCCTCCGCCCGGTTCCTCTCACGTCGCCACCCGCAGGTTCCAGCCCTGCCTCGAGCGCCCCCGCACCCCTACATTGAGCCGCCAGGGCCGTGGGAACGAGCAACAGGCGTCCTCGCAACATCCTTCGGTGCGGCAAGACGGCCGCACCGCTACCCCATCACTCACCCCTGCCGGTTCTTCGTCTCACGCGCACCGCGCTCCCATGGAGGCACGGGCTGTGCTTATCACGGCGAACGAGCTCCTGCGTTATCGCCCCGTCGACGACCTCTATGAGGAGTGGCTTGACCGCGTCGCCGAGCTCGCCCATGCCGCAGGGGGCTCTCCGGCGCCGTCCCACTCTCTGCCTCCCCTTCAACCAGCCGTGGGCGACGGGGCTCATGGCGTGCCTCCACCGCCTCAACCCCAAGACGGTGCCTTGGCACCAAGGCGCGCGCCTCCGCGGCGTGATCCACCGCGCCCGGCGCCCGCGCGTGAAGACAGGAGCTGCCAAGAAATTCCACGGCCGCGAGAAGCTGCACCGGCGCTGCCTGCGCCACCTGGTCGAGACCACGTGCCGCCTGAAGTGGCGCAGCGCGGACCTCGCCAAGACCAAGCTCCGCCTCTGAAGCGGGCCCCAACGACCACGGCGGGCTGCTGTGCCTTCACCCCCGAACTACGTAGCATCGCCTGGCCAGGCAAGTTCAAGCCAGATCTACCTCCTCGATATGACAACACCGCTGACCCCGCGGAGTTCCTGCAGCTCTATGAGTTAAGCATCGAAGCAGCCAACGGCGACGAAAAAGTCATGGCGAACTGGTTTCCCATGGCTCTCAAGGATGGGGCTCGCTCCTGGCTCCTGAACCTGCAGCATGGCTCGATCTCCTCCTGGAACGAGATGCGCGACCGCTTCGTCGCCAACTTCCAGGGCACTCGTGACCGCCCACCGGCCGCGGGCGATCTACGCCGCATCAAGCAACAGCCAAGAGTGACCCTCCAAAAGTACATACAGCGCTTTAACAACACCCGCCTCAAGATCCCCAAGGTCACGGACGAAGCCATCATCTCTGCGTTCTCAGACGGCGTCCGTGATGTCAAGATGAAGGAAGAGCTAGCTATCCATGAGGAGCTTTGCACATCTCAGGAGCTGCTCAACCTGGCGAACAAGTGCGC
Source organism: Triticum urartu (assembly GCF_056163025.1). Classification (NCBI taxonomy): domain Eukaryota; kingdom Viridiplantae; phylum Streptophyta; class Magnoliopsida; order Poales; family Poaceae; genus Triticum; species Triticum urartu. Next base: position 103,633,113 of record NC_141875.1, on the reverse strand, counting down.
AAGAGCTGAGGAGGGGCGTCTCTCTCTCCTTGAGCTGCCAGCTGCAGGAGTGGAGGAAAAGAAGGCCAAGGCCAAGGACGTGAAGCGCAAAGAGGTAGTAGTGCTCGTAGCGGAGCCCGACACCAAGCGAGGCAGAGATCAGCCCGAGTCATCCAAGAACGGCCGTCCGTTCTGCGCCTTCCACAACTTGAACACCCACAACACCAGCGACTGTCAAGAGCTCAGAGCCATATGGGAAGGATGCTTCGGTCGACGCCCCGAGCGCAACGACCGGGGCTACAGCCGCAGAGGCGGACGCGGAGGCGGACGCTGGGACGACTGTGGCCCGCGCCATGAGTGGCGCGACTGGCCTCGTGAGGACCGCTGGCAGGACCAACCTCGCGTGGGCGCCTGGAGGGACCCGCCTCGTGAGGATCGCCCCCAGGGCAACGCCGGTCTTCCCCCGTTGCCACCACCAAGAAGGAACGACGACCACCACCAGGATGAGGGGGCTGGGGGCTTCCAGGAGCCGCGTGTGATCGCTTGCATCTTGGGCGGTGCTCAGGCCCCAGCCTCTCAGGGCATCTTCAAACAGTTCGCTCGCGAGGTGAACGCAGCGCTCCCCAAGCTCGAGGCCACGCGCCCGCTCAGATGGTCCCAATGCGCCATCACCTTCGACTCGGCTGACCAGCTCAAGTGCGCAGCCACCGCTGGCACACTCCCTATGTTGTGCTCCCTAGTCGTCAGCAATGTGCAAGTCACCAAGACTCTCATCGACGGCGGCGCAGGGCTCAACGTCCTATCCGTCGACACGTTCAACAACCTCCAAGTGCCCTATGAGCAGCTCCAGCCAACCAAACCCTTCTCAGGAGTGACTGACGGTTCCACCACACCGATAGGGCAAGTCCGCCTGCCTGTCACCTTTGGGGAGCGCAAGAACTACCGCACCGAGCTCATCGACTTCGACGTCGCGCACATCCGTCTGCCATACAATGCCATCCTCGGGTATCCAGCCCTGGCCAAGTTCATGGCATTAACTCATCACGGCTACAACGTTCTCAAGATGCCAGGAAGTGGGGGAATCATCACGGTCCCATGTGAAGAAAGGGATGCGGTGTGCTCCCTTGAGCACGCCTTCCAAGCCGCAACAATCGACAACCCTGACAGCAGAAGTGAAGGCCCTCCGGAGACCATCCCCAAGAAGAATCAGCCGCACCGCACAGGACCCCAAACATGGCGTCGCGTCAGGAACCTCGTCAGGGTCAGCGCCCGCTCCAGGGCGCCTCCCTCCACCGCATAGGAAAGCACGCCCGACGCCCTCCTCGGGCAGGGCTCGGGGGCTCTCTTCCGGAGAGCCTCAGACCTTGCCAACCTCATGAGGGAGGCACTTGGGCACCACTTGGAAGCGTACTTCACGACACACTTTCCTCAGGAGAGCACAGGGCGAGGAGTGCCCACCACCAAGGAGTTCATCACCAAGACCACCTAAGAGCTACAAGATGCGAGAGCCATGCGTGGCGACAACCGCTCACCGAGCACGGCTCACCATCCAGGCGAGGGTGCTGAACTGCGCGTCTGCATCAACATCCCAGGGCTCAATAGGGCCGCATCTCAGGAACACTTCTGGCCATCACGTGTGGGCCGCTAGGAGGGTCCACCACACAGCTATGTTCGCATGCCCTTTGGCTTGCCGAGCGTGGCGTTGGCCTATCAGCGCAACGTGCGACAAGTCCTAGCGGCTCAGGAGGCCAGGTTCCACACTGTTCTGGAAGAGATGGCGACTGAGGGAGTCCTGGATTAGGGGGTGTCCGGATGGCTGGACTATACCTTTGGCCGGACTCCTGGACTATGAAGATACAAGATTGAAGACTTCGTCCCGTGTCTGGAAGGGACTTTCCTTGGCGTGGAAGGCAAGCTTGGCGATACGGATATGTAGATCTCCTACCATTGTAACCGACTCTATGTAACCCTAACCCTATCCGGTGTCTATATAAACCGGAGGGTTTTAGTCCGTAGGACAACACATTCATACACAACAATCATACCATAGGCTAGCTTCTAGGGTTTAGCCTCTCTGATCTCGTGGTAGATCTACTCTTGTACTACCCATATCATCAATATTAATCAAGCAGGACGTAGGGTTTTACCTCCATCGAGAGGGCCCGAACCTGGGTAAAACCTTATGTCCCTTGCCTCCTGTTACCATCCGGCCTAGACGCACAGTTCGGGACCCCCTACCCGAGATCCACCGGTTTTGACACCGACATTGGTGCTTTCATTGAGAGTTCCTCTGTGTCGTCGCCATCAGGAAGGATGCCTCGCCCCGTCTTTAAAGACGTCACCTTTGCTAAGGGAGCTTTGGCTGTCGGTCAAACCCTCCGGCTAGGTGGTTTTCTTATGACCGCCTGTTCGGCTTCTGCGCCGACGATGACCTCTCGAGCCATCAAAAACAATCTTCATGTCAGCTCGGAACTCGCCGAGTAGTTAGATCCAATGGAGGTCTCCTCCATAAACGAGCTCTTGGATCGCATCGCCGCCCTGGGAGTCGCTACGGATTACGACCATATTGGGCCCAAGCCCGATCTGAGAGAGATTAACTCCCCCCAAGTCACCCATCACGTTGCCGTGGTAGAAGGACAGTGCGACGACCCCTCATCTATCTTAAGGACTAGCTACATCCGGATTCCCGATCCCTCCAAGCCGGATACCCGCGGAGGGGAGGATATCACTCAAGACCTGAACTTAGAGTCAAGCGACGGACTGGATTCATTGGACAACATCTAGAAATCCAAATTTTCGAGTTCAGAAATTCCCCGGCCTCTGAGCCTCAGATGGGGTGAGGCTTCGGATTTAATTCCACCCACCCACCCGAACATTAGCGATCTATCCCAAATAGGCAAGAGCCTGAAGAAACAGTACATCATTACTGGGCCAGATTCCTCTTGGTTATGAACAGGATAAGGGACTGCCGCGAGGAAGATGTGATTTCATTCTTCTGCAATAATTGCACGGACAAGGGAATCCTCAACGCCTTTACCGCCTCCTTCGGCGCACCGAACACTTCGAATGGACGGATGCAGCCATGGCCGGACTCGATGAAATAAAAGCCATACTGGCAACAAACCCAGTCCTGGCCGCGCCAAACATTGGCGAACCAATGCTATTATACATTGCAACAACACATCAGGTTGTAAGCGCAGTGCTCGTCGTCGAACGAGAAACGGACGGACACAAATTCCCCCTTCAAAAGCCGGTCTATTGTGTGTCCACTGTCCTCACTCCCTGCAAATCACGGTACCCGCATTATCAAAAGATTGCGTACACGGTATTCATGGCATCCCGGAAGCTACGACACTACTTTCAAGAGTGTTCAATAACAGTAGCCTCGGAAGTACCACTTAACGATATTATAAACAACCGTGACGCAACGGGCCGGATTGCAAAATGGGCCATTGAGCTCCTCCCGTTCGACATAACTTATAAGCCACGACGAGCCATCAAGTCGCAAGTCTTGGCCGACTTCGTCGCAGAATGGGCGGAGGCCGAACTCCCTAAAGAGTACAACACATATTCAAATTGGATCATGCATTTCGACGGCTCCAAGATGTTGGCCAGACTGGGGGCTGGCGTCGTTTTGACGTCCCCCATAGGAGACACAGTTCAATACGTACTCCAGATTATGTACACGGGCTTCAACAATGCAGCCGAATATGAGGCCCTTCTACATGGTCTCCGGATGGCGGTATCCATGGGCATTCAACGCCTAGAGGTGCGCGGGGACTCGAACCTCGCAATATCCCAAATAAATGGAGACTTCGGTGCCAAGGATCCAAAAATGGCAGCTTACCACAACGCCGTCCTAAAAATGTCAGCTCGGTTCGAAGGGCTTGAATTCCACCATGTAGCCCGGGAAAATAATCAGGCGGCAGATGTCCTGGCACGCATCGGCGTGAAACGCGATGTAGTCCCCCCCCCCCAACATCTTGTTGGAAAGGCTGTTCAAGCCATCCGTAGTATGGGAAGGGGAGCCGAACAATAACAGCCCGGACCCAACCGCACTGCCCGACACCGAATATTCCGACACAATCGGAGGCTCTGCCAACGAAATAACACCTTCAGCCCACGTAATAATGGCCGTTATCGCCCCGTGGATGGAACCATTCCTCGCCTACCTTACTAGGCAGGAACTCCCCGAGGACCAAAATGAGGCACGCTGCATAGTGCGGCGATCCAAAGCCTACAAAGTCCACGAGGGAGAGCTTTATAAGAAAAGCACTACCGGAGTCCTTCAAAGGTGCATCTCCGAAGAGGAAGGGCGGAACCTCCTGGCTGAAATTCATGCCGGACTCGGCGGTCATCACACGGCAGCTCGGTCCCTTGTAAGCCAGGCCTTCCGTACAGGCTTTTATTGGCCGACGGCCCAGGCAGACGCCCAGGACTTAGTCCAACGATGCACCGCTGCCAGCTCTTTGCAAACCAAAGCCATATGCCACCCACTGCCCTCCAAACTATCTCCATCACTTGGCCCTTCGCGGTCTGGGGGCTTGACATGGTTGGACCCCTTAAAGAACCCACAAGCAAAAATACTTACTGGTCATGGTGGATAAGTTCACCAAATGGATAGAAGCCAAGCCTGTTAAGACGACCGAATCCGGACCAGTGATAGACTTTATATCCGGGGTTGTACACCGTTACGGCGTCCCCCACAACATCATCACGGATAACGGCATGAACTTTACGGCCGACGAGGTAAAACTCTGGTGCAAAAACATGGGCACCAAGCTCGATTATGCTTCCGTCTATCACCCACAAACTAACGGCCAGGTCGAACGTGCGAATGATCTCATCATGAGCGGCATCAAACCCAGATTAGCGTGGTCCCTCAAGGAATCTAACACGCACTGGGTACAGGAGCTTGACTTTGTACTCTGGGGGCTGCGGACCACGCCGAATCACACCACCGGATACACACCATTCTTTATGGTGTACGGCGCAGAGGCAACTTTACCTTGTGACATAATTCATGACTCACCTCGAGTGCGCGATTGGCAGGACAGCTTGGACGCATTGGAGGAGGAGCGTGACGTGGCAAAAGCCCGTTCCGCATTCTATCAACAGCAGGCTCGAAGATACCAAAGCAGAGAAGTACGGGCCAAAAGTTACAATGTTGGCGAATTAGTTCTGCGACTACCGGACAAGAAAATGGACAAACTCAAGCCCAAGTGGGAAGGTCCCTTCATAATTGACCAAGTCCTGACTGGTGGAGTGTACCGCCTATGAGATGCATCAGATAACCGACTTGAGCCGAACCCATGGAACGCAGCCCGTCTCCGAAGATTCTATGCCTAGCGCCGGACTCTGTGTTCGTCTCCTTCCTCTGTCCATTTTTTATACTTTCTGTCTTACATTCCTCTTCTTCTCTCCCTCTCTCTTATAGCCTGTACAGGCTCATAAAGTGATGCGCTATCCGCGCTCATTAAACCTGGGGGCTTCTTTAAACAGAAGCTTATTTATATGGGCTTCATGCCCAACACATGTCTCACACTTCCGCATGTACCTTTTATTCACCATTATATGCATCTATATGACTTAAATTTTGGCCAAGCTGGGTTGCCTGGCTCCTGTGCTTACCCCTACGTTCCCGATTGTTCGGCTAGGTGGTAAAGGGAGCACCTCTGCGATTGTTACTGCCGGGTCAGCCGGACGTGTACCTCAGACTGGGTGAAGCCGAAAGCTAGCGTTCTTAAGGGAATATTTGGTCGGTGAACTAAAGATGATTTTTTATTTTATTTATCTATACGCCCCTAGATGTTTTTCCCGCGTTTCTTTTCGCAGCATGGACATGCACTTTAGGGCATGCCTCCCAGGGAAAGGAACCCCTAACGGAACTATTCTCCCCGGAAGATGTTTCTTACTAACCATGTAATATAACATAACTAGTCGGGCACTTGTCTGTGCATGCACTAATGACCCCTACGCCTGGTCTCCATGCATTCCCCGGTTCCTATATAACTGCATGGGAATTCGGACACACTCTGGACCATCAGGTCCCGAGGCTGAAGCGAAAAGGTCGGCCATGACAAATGATCTACAATCCGGCTAGAAGGCATTATAAATGTCAATTAAATTACATAGTCATTTTGACTGATTGTATTCCTCTTCAATACCATCTAACATGCTGTCTAATTTACAATCCTGCTGGGAATACTTTGCGGCCAACTCTACTTGGCCGTATACTAAGCTTACAGGGATCTCCTTCCCATCGGGCCCTACAGGACCGGCCTCGGCCATGTGGTTGGAGTCAGCCTTTGTGTACCGCGTCTTCACCATGGCCCAGTCCTCCCTAGCGCCTTGACGGCAGGCCGATATCTTCCACAATCGGAAGCGCCGCCGTGCTCCCTTTAGATTCTCCACAAGCTCTCCAAGACCTTCGGGCATGGAGATGGATGGCCACAGGGCCTGGGCGACGTCTTGCATCGCCTGCCGAACTCGATCGAGCAGTTGCGAGAGTTCGGGAAGAAGGTCACCCGTAGAACCGGGCATCTCCTCTGCAGGACGACCTGTTAGCACACCGACAGACATTGCTCTGTTAGTCGACTTCCCCGCCGAACTTTCTTTCAAAGGTTCGTTCAAGCACTTACTAAATATGCCGCGCCGAAGCCGCTGATTCTCCTTAATGGAGTCTGACAGCTGGGCACGAACATCTTTCAGCTCGACGCCCAGCTTGGTGTTGGCATCTTGGAGATCGTTCTTCTCCCGCCTCACGTTCGTCAGCACCTTCTCACCAGCCTTTAGCTGGCGTAGGAGGTGTTGCCTTTCCGGATTCAATCCGGCGCCATCTGCAATTTCATTTGTCAGATTCGCACCCATGCCGTGCTTCGCAAAATACTTATCTTTTGAAGTATATATTACCAAAGGGGGTCTCCTTGGGCTCCCCTGCCGCGGCTAGTGCGGCCTCAAGTTGGGCTTTGCACTCTTCCAGCTCCTTGGACAGTAGGGAATTCTTTTTTGTAAGAACCTGCATAACAAATGATCCTTAAATCAGTTATTCTAACTGTTTCAAGTCTCAGGGGCTACTGGTATCTATATATAATTACCAAAATTTTCTTACCCGTATGTCTTTTACATATTGCTCCGTGGCTCTGGCTAGACCATTTTGAGCGGCACGGAGGTACGCATCTCCCTATTTGAAGGCATCTAACGCCTCTTGGGAGAAACAAGTGTCGCGAAGAATTGTCCGGCGACGCCTGTGGTTCATGGCACTCTCCACCTCAGAGTTGGTGGCAGACAACCTGTCCACATCCTCCGTCGGAGGAGCGCCCGGTGCGCGCCTTGTGTTCGCCTCCACCTCCGGACCAGGCTTTGGAGCCTGGCTGGTGGAGGCGCGATTGGCAGCCTCTTTGAATCTAGTCCGGCGAGGTCTCTTTGTCCTAAAGAGAGCACGAGTGTTAATGTACCTTGAAGGTGTAACACCTGGGATAAGGGGGCGCGCCATACCTTTGCGCTGACGTCTCGGTCCGGACTGCACCTCTTTTCTGCCCACGGGGCCCTGCGGCCCCTCGTTGGATTGTCGCCGCAGGTTCGGCCTCCCGTTTCTGGGAGGCCAGGATTAGCCCTGGGTAATCAGCTGTAATGGCCACCAAGGCGTTGTCCTTGCTCAATTGATGGAACACTCCATCAATCAGCTCCACCGAAAAGTCCGGATCCTCTTGAGAATCCGGGTCAAGGGACCGTCCTGGGTCCTTGGGTTGTGGAGGAGGGCTGTTTATTTCTTTAACAGCCTGGCGCAGTTCCTGCTTTGAAGCCGCTAGACTGAATATTTAACAATGGAAATATAAAACGGATGGGCAAGATGCGACCACTTACCCAGCTTGGAGGATTGTACATAGAAAATCCACCCTTGGGGTCGACGCGGAGAAAATGCTCCTCTTCTCCCTTGTACAAAGTGGACAAGGTCTTTATTAGAGCCGCAACCGAATCCGGCCCCTTACGGCCGTAGCGGGTGGTGTCGTCCTCCCCGTTGAAGTCCCACATGGGGTGGCCTCTATACTGTAGCGGCTGCACCCCTCGCATGATGCATGCGGCCATGACTCCGATCATGGTCAGTCCGGAATGAGCTAACAATCTTATCAGGCCCATCAGGTAAAAAACATCCTTGTCTCTTTCCCTCTAAGGGCTCCGTGGATGCCAACTTAGGTGCTTCTTTAGTGGGGCACTGTCAAACTCAGGGAGGCCGATCCGGACAGGATCCGGCAGTGGGACGTCTTCTATGTAAAACCATTCCGAAGGCCAGTCCTCGGACACCTTCTTTGGGGTTCCGGATAGGTATCCGGTCCCGGCGATGTGCCACACTTCGGCTCCGCCCACTTGATACATTGACCCCTTCTTAGAATGGGGCACGAGGCAGAACAACTCTTTCCACAGCCCGAAATGAGCCTCAACACCCAAAAACAGCTCGCAGAGGGCTACGAAGCCCGCGATATGCAATACGGAGGCGGGCGTAAGATTGTGTAGCTGGAGGCCATAGTACTCCAGTAGCCCCCAGAGAAACAGATGGATTGGAAATCCGAGCCCTCTTATTAGATAAGGGACGAGGCATACCCGCTACCCTTTGGAGGGATTGGGGGCACTCTTCGCTTGCTCTCCACCATTATAAACAGCAAGACCGGCTCGAACCAGGACCATATAGGCCGGGGGAGAAATCCCTTGGTCTGGAGCGTCACTAGCTCGCTATGCGGGATGGAGCATCTCTCCCAATATCCAGGCTTAGGTCTGGAAGGGCGAAGGGAGGAGTTGCAACTGCTGGCCATGGTGGAATGGACCTTTGTCGGATGCGCTCTGATGAACACTCGCGAAGGGGAGAAGGTGTGGTTTGGATCTAAATCCTCGTCCCCTTAAATAGGCGGCTCATTTACGCGGCTAGGGGTGTGGATGTAAAAACACTCAGACTTTTCATATTCGTTTGACACATGGGAGACGACCATTATTGGGCGTAGAAGCCAAGGAGCGCAACATTTACAAGAAACCGGACTTTATTCAATAGGTACCTGGAATTTGGAGGAGAACCCGCCTTGCAATGCCGAAGACAATCTGCGCGCCGGACTCATCGTCATTGAAGCCTGGTTCGGGGGCTACTGAGGGGGTCCTGGATTAGGGGGTGTCCGGATGGCCGGACTATACCTTCGGCCGGACTCCTGGACAATGAAGATACAAGATTGAAGACTTCGTCCCGTGTCCGGAAGGGACTTTCCTTGGCGTGGAAGGCAAGCTTGGCGATACGGATATGTAGATCTCCTACCATTGTAACCGACTCTATGTAACCCTAACCCTATCCGGTGTCTATATAAACGGGAGGGTTTTAGTCCGTAGGACAACACATTCATACACAACAATCATACCATAGGCTAGCTTCTAGGGTTTAGCCTCTCTGATCTCGTGGTAGATCTACTCTTGTACTACCCATGTCATCAATATTAATCAAGCAGGACGTAGGGTTTTACCTCCATCGAGAGGGCCTGAACCTGGGTAAAACTTCGTGTCCCTTACGTCCTGTTACCATCCGGCCTAGACGCACAGTTCGGGACCCCCTACCGAAGATCCTCCGGTTTTGACACCGACAGTGACGGTCTTCAGGGAACCTCCGGAGCCCCCAGAGCCTCCCGAGGCTCAGGGTCCCGGTGGCTCATGAGGAGCTATTCCTTCAACGCGTGGCTTCAGCTGCACCAACTCTACTTCGTCTATAGAACCAGGTGACATCTTCCAAGTTCATTTAAGCTGGGAGCGTCCCTCGGGCTGCACTATTCCCAGGCCACGTGGGTCCATCCCTGTGGCATACCTTGTTGGGGGCGTCCCTCGGGCTGCATCATCCCACGCTAGTAGGGCCAGACCCAGTGGCATGTATCTTCCTGCATGTATCCAAGTCAATTTGCTCTTAATGCTTAAACTACCAACTGCTATCACCTGCTCGATCACCTCCCACCACGGGTCTGTTCGCTCTATGCAATTTGCTTGCACGTTAAAAGGGGGGCTCATGAGCATCACAACTCAGGAGCTCTTACTGGCTCTCCAGCCCTCACCCCTGGCCTTGACCACGGCATCGTGACCTGGCATACCAGCGGCAGCTGAGCTCGCTCGAGGGCCGGGACTTGAGGATGTAGAGTGCTTGCATCTAACTGCCTTGCAGGGACATACAATCACCAAGACTCAATACCAGGCGCCACCCGCCTTGAGGTAGGGCCTCGTGAGTCCCGCGCTGGCTCACGAGTGCCCAGATACACCTCGCAGCCCTGCCGTGCAAGCCACGTGTCAGGGTGGGGCTGTACACGCCCCGGGGGCTCCTCCCGGAGGGCCCCCCCATCCCACGCCCAAGTGGAAGCTCCATGCTCCGCGCTGGCAGTCGACACTACCGAGGAGCGGCTATGCCCGTGCACAAGCAGAAGCACTATGCTCCGCGCTGGTGATAAACAACTGAGGGTGACCCCACGGTCGTACCAACCTCGGGGAGCCCAGAGCTCAGTGCCCAGCCTCACCACGACGCCTCCCCTCGGTAGAGTCGCGCGAGGGGGCTAGGCACGGGGGCTGCGCTCGGGTCACGCCCAAGCACACGCCACCCAACCAGGTCCCCCGGACCTGGGCGTCGCACGCCCCTCCCGAGGCCTCGGCGAGGGCAGGTGTCGGTGTCAAAACCGGCGGATCTCGGGTAGGGGGTCCCGAACTGTGCGTCTAAGGTGGATGGTAATAGGAGGCAAGGGACACGATGTTTTACCCAGGTTCGGGCCCTCTTGATGGAGGTAAAACCCTACATCCTGCTTGATTTATTCTTGATGATATGAGTATTACAAGAGTTGATCTACCTTGAGATCGGAGAGGCTAAACCCTAGAAGCTAGCCTATGGTATGATTGTATATTGTCCTACGGACTAAAACCCTCCGGTTTATATAGACACCGGAGGGGGCTAGGGTTACACAAGGTCGGTTACAAAGGAGGAGATATACATATCCGTATTGCCTAGCTTGCCTTCCACGCCAAGTAGAGTCCTATCCGGACACGGGACAAAGTCTTCAATCATGTATCTTCATAGTCCAACAGTCCAGCCAAAGGATATAGTCCGGCTGTCCGGAGACCCCCTAATCCAGGACTCCCTTAGTAGCCCTTGAACCAGGCTTCAATGACGATGAGTCTGGCACACAGTGTTGTCTTCGGCATTGCAAGGCGGGTTCCTCCTCAGAATACACCATGGAAGAATTTGAATACAAGGATAGTGTCTGACCCTGCAAAATGAGTTCCACATACTGCTACTTCTTGAGCTTGCGTTGGATTTCCCCAAAGAGGAAAGGATGATGCAGCAGAGTAGCATAAGTATTTCCCTCAGTTTTTGAGAACCAAGGTATCAATCCAGCAGGAGGCTACGCTCAAGTCCCTCGTACCTGCACAAAACGATAGCTACTCGCAACCAATGCGATTAGGGGTTGTCAATCCCTTCACGGTCACTTACGAGAGTGAGATCTGATAGATATAATATTTTTGGGTATTTTTGGTATAGAGATGCAAAGTGAAAAGTAAAAGGCAAAGTAAAAAGCAAAGCAAGATTAAAGTGATGAGAATAATATGATGAGAATAGACCCGGGGGCCATAGGTTTCACTAGTGGCTTCTCTCAAGAGCATAAGTATTCTACGGTGGGTGAACAAATTACTGTTGAGCAATTGACAGAATTGAGCATAGTTATGAGAATATCTAGGCATGATCATGTATATAGGCATCACATCCGTGCAAGTAGACTGAAATGATTCTGCATCTACTACTATTACTCCACTCATCGACCGCTATCCAGCATGCATCTAGAGTATTAAGTTAAAAACAGAGTAACGCTTTAAGCAAGATGACATGATGTAGAGAGATAAATTCATGCAATATGAAATAAACCCCATCTTGTTATCCTCGATGGCAACGATGCAATACGTGCCTTGCTGCCCCTTCTGTCACTGGGAAAGGACACCGCAAGATCGAACCCAAAGCTAAGCACTTCTCCCATGGCAAGAACTACCAATCTAATTGGCCAAACCAAGTGGATAATTCGAAGAGACTTGCAAAGATAACCAATCATACATAAAAGAATTCAGAGAAGATTCAAATATTATTCATAGATAGACTTGATCATAAACCCACAATTCATCGGTCTCAACAAACACACCGCAAAAACAAGAAGATTACATCGAATAGATCTCCACAAGAGAGGGGGAGAACTTTGTATTGAGATCCAAAAAGAGAGAAGAAGCCATCTAGCTCCTAACTATGGACCCGAAGGTTTGAGGTAAACTACTCACGCTTCATCGGAGAGGCTATGATGATGTAGAAGCCCTCCGTGATGACGGCCCTCTCCGGCGGAGCTCCGGAACAGGCCCTAAGATGGGATCTCGTGGATACAGAAAGTTGCGGCGGTGGAATTAGGTTTTGGCTCCTCATCTGATCGTTTCGGGGTACGTAGGTATATATAGGAGGAAGGAGTACGTCGGTGGAGCACCGAGGGGCCCATGAGGCAGGGGGGTGCGCCCTAGAGGGGTGGGTGCGCCCCCACCCTTATGACCGCCTCTTTGACTCCTTGGAGTAGGGTCCAAGTCTCCTGGATCACGTTCGGTGAGAAAATCACGTCCTCGAAGGTTTTATTCCGTTTGGACTCCGTTTGATATTCTGTTTCTCCGAAATACTGAAATAGGCAAAAAACAGCAATTCTGGGCTGGGCCTCCGGTTAATAGGTTAGTCCCAAAAATAACATAAAAGTGGAAAATAAAGCCCAATATAGTCCAAAATAGTAGATAATATAGCATGGAGCAATCAAAAATTATAGATACGTTGGAGACGTATCACATACCACCGTAGAGAGAATAATATTTCCACAAATCTAATCTGCTGACACGTTTTGGCAACATGACATCATGCCATGGCTCGGTGATTATCCGAACCGTTTTTCTTTAACCAGCCCGCACATAACGCGAGGCAGTTTCTTAACACATCTTGTCAAAGAAGAGATCGTGCCCCCCTTATTACGGGATTCTAATCAATACGGGCGTGGGTAACCCAACCGCGCCATCGATTACGTTTCTTGGGGGATAAGCGAGTTTTACCAGGTTAGTGGGGGCACATTGTTTCGGCCGCCCTTATAAAGGGACAAGGTTTAACCTTTTTCTACCCACGCCTTCTTCCTCCTTGCTCGTCCATTCTTGCGCACTCGAGCTCCAACGCCCAAGTCCACATCCTTCCTCTCAACCTTCTCCCAGCATGTCCGGAGCAGGAGGCAAATGGATGGCTTCCTCCGTTACGGAGGGACACACCAAGAAGCTGCGCGGAGCCGGATACTTAGCCGCGAATATCGCGCATCGGCTGCCCGCTACGGGGCAGATCGTTCCTACCCCTGAACCTCACGAGAGGGTAGTTTTCCTCCACCACTTCCTCCACGGACTGGGGTTTCCCCTCCATCCATTCGTCCATGGTCTCATGTTCTACTATGGGTTGGACTTCCATGATGTGGCCCCGAACTTCATCCTCAACATTTCAGCGTTCATCGTTGTGTGTGGCTTTCTTCTGCATCCGGCCCCACTTCGGCCTGTGGTTAAAGATCTTAAATATCAAGCCGAAGGTGGCGGGAGGCCAACAAGCTGAATGCGGCGGAGCCAGGGTGGGCAAGATGCCCAATGTTATATGGCTTGAAGGCTCCTTCGTGGAGACCATAAAGGGGTGGCAATCGGCGTGGTTCTACATCACCGAGCCGTGCGACACCAACTGGGTGACTGCCCCCGAGTTTCGATCCAGAATCCCCACACGGCTCACCTCCTGGAAAGAGAAGGGCCTGTCCTGGGGTTCATCAGTGGAGCTGGACGAACTCCAGAAATGTATCCGGAATATGAGAGGCAAGAAGCTCAAGCTTGTCAACATAGTCCAGGTCATGCTCATCCGCCGGATCCTCCCGTGTCAACAACGGGATTTCAACTTGTGGGGGTCCACCCAGCCCAGCACCAGACTCTGAGCGAGATCTTCGACACGACGCACAAGGACATCTGGAGGGTGTTGTTCAAGGGCGCCGAGGTCCCTCCCTCTCTCACCGAGGACCGTGGGCGAAGCGCGAAGCGCCCAACGCATTCGGTGAGTTCTATACATCCGGTAGGATATTTTATTTCCCCTAGCTTAATCATGTGCGGGGTCTGAGCTCCATGCCTTTGACAGGACTGGGTGGAGACGTCGGGGCAGATTAACTGTCCGTCCCCTCTTCCCGAAGACACTGCGGATGCTCTCCTGACGGAGATGCTAACTCCGGATCCTTACAAGGTGCCGGAGAAGACCAAGAAGGCCAAGGGAACCCGAAAGAGTTCCCGACGCCAGGTGTTATCAGACTCATCATCCGATAACTCTGCGACGCACTCCTCCCCCGAAGACGAGGAGGAAGATGAATATGCTCCCCCTCCTGTCGGGGGAGACAAGAAAAGGAAGGCCGCCCCAACCGTGGGGGGGGGGGCTAAGGGTCCAAGAAGGGAAGGACTCTCCTTCCGGACTACTCCACCACCGCCGCCGAAGGCGAAGACGAGTGGCTGCTCAGGGCCAAGCCCTTGGCGAAGTCGTAAGTATTCAGATGTCAGAGTAACTCATAGCATACCTTTGTTGCACTGCTTCTCCTAACGCCGAATTATGATTATGCAGACCGCCACGAGCCCGTATCGACGTATCTTCGTCAGACGGCTCCCTGGGCTTGTCGGATATGGATAGCGATCCACTTCCGGCTGCCACCCCCCTTGCCCTACAGACAACGCCGAGGTGTTGTGTCAAGAGGCACCGGGTCGAGGGGATACAGTCCCGGAGGCGCCTCAAGGCGACCTTACGGATTCCGGGAGCAGAGGGAGCAAGGCTCCCTAGGGCTCCAAGTTCGGCCCTCAGCCGAACACCGTGCCGGAACTTCCAGTGGTTCCGGACTCAGGCAGGCGGCCTCCTTCCAAAAGGGGCAAGACCCCTGTGCCGGTGACCTCTGTCCATCCAGAGGCACTGGACAGTCC
Organism: Triticum urartu; assembly: GCF_056163025.1. Taxonomy (NCBI): domain Eukaryota; kingdom Viridiplantae; phylum Streptophyta; class Magnoliopsida; order Poales; family Poaceae; genus Triticum; species Triticum urartu. Next base: position 103,618,095 of record NC_141875.1, on the reverse strand, counting down.
GCTGGGAGCGCTTCGCATCGCTTCCATCGACGAAGAGCACCACACTATTATGAGTGTGGTGATCCAGAAGGTTCAGTCCGCCAAGAGTGGTCTGACTGAAGCCTGTGCCAACCTTCTAATAGGCTTTGAGGTAAGTATTTGAAATATAGGAAAAATATTACCGCATAGAGAGTAGCCCCTGATGCTCTGTTCGGTGTTCACAAAGAAAAGCCGAACAGAGGATCAAACAATATCGCAGGAGTCTAATATAAGTATGTCTATATGCGTATGCAGGCTTCGCTACTGGCCTCTGCCGCACTGACTGCGGAGGTCGCCGAACTGAAGCAGGACCTCAACGGGTCCAAGGAAGAGCTCGGCCTTGCCAAGAGGCAGCTCGAGGAGAACAAAGGTAAGTACTACCTAGTCTATGGATATATATAAAAAGAATGTGATTGCAAAATGACAGGATCATCGTAAATTTGCCAGGGGCCACGACCGAGGTGGCGACCCTGAAGCAAGCGCTATCCGAGGCCGAAAACAAAGCGGCCAAGGAGCGCACCAAGCGGGAAAGGCAGGAGGCTCAGGTGGGCGAGGTGCAGAAAGAGCTCCATGCTCTCGTGACGAAGCACGAGGCGTTGGAGCTTGATTTGAAGATGCGAGAGTCCGAGCTTGCCGCGGCCCTCGAGAGCGCAAAGAATGCCAAGGCCAAGGCCCAAAAGGCCCTCTAGGAGATTGATGCGATGAAGAAGATAGCGGCGGGTAAGGCATTCTATATGCAAAGCAAGCATGTGAAAGTAAATTACTTGTTACTTACCCGAATCCGGAGTTCTCCAGGAGCATTCGCAGATTTGCCCCGCAGCGTGTCGGATGCCGCACAGTTTTACCAGGACAAAGAGGGAAGCTCAACGGAGAAGCTGTTCTGGTCTCAGTATACTGGGACCGAACACCTGATGCCTTTGAGCGACCAGCTGAAGCAACTGGTCGAGCTACACAAGGTGGCCGAATAGGCCATGAAGGGCTTTATAGTACGGATGTGGCCTGGCGACGCCCTTCCCAACAGCTACTTCAGCCTGGTGAGGCGGCTTGTGGCTGGCTGCCCACGGCTGGAAGTCATCAAGCGGTCCGTCTGCATCGAAGGTGCACGCCGGGCTTTCGCCCGTGTGAAGGTGCAATGGGCCAAGATGGATGCCGTGAAGCTGGTGAAGGAAGGGCCGCCGCAGGGCAAGGAGCATCGCCACCCCGAGAAGTACTATGAGGGTGTCCTGAAGGGTGCCCGTCTCGTAGCAGACGAGTGCATGAAAGATGTAATATTTGAGTAAACTTGCTCGTGTGATCCTGTATTATGAAAACTTGTTCATATGCGCTATGCAACGCTTGTCTGAATTTAAAATATTACCTTCTGTTCGGCTGTTTATCAAATCAGAGAGATGGCTAGTCGTCGGCTTCTGCCCCCACGCCACAAGTGCTGGGGTGTTCAGGATAAATTGAGCACTCTTGTTCCCATTGTTTGGTCCTTCGAGGGAGGTGCTCAGCACAACGAACAAGGCAATCGGACCATAATGCGTTATCACTCTCACTTAGCCATAGAATTCTATAATTTTAAATTTCGGCAAAGCCCCTAGTATTCGGAAGGCCAAATTCGGGGCGCGATACACGCCTTAAGCTGGACAGGGCCGACCCTTCGCTCTAAGCGGCATAAGTCTTTAGGGACTTGAAAACCTCTCGAACAGCGACCAATCTCTCGCCTTATCATGCCATCAGTTTTAGCTTTCTCTACTGAGGTGCTTAGCCCAGCAGAACTGGGGCACAATCGCAGTAGTTCTCCCAGAGCTACCTTAGCCGATATAGCGGAACGTAAGGTACCAAAACATGGGAGCCGGGCAAACCCAACTATTGACCCAAGACATGATTCGGAGCTGATGCATATAATGCTATAAGTTCGGGGTTCCGCACTGTCGAAAGTGTTCGAACTTCTCACGCCGTATTATGGGGTATGCTTAAGCCCCTAGCGTATTGGCCGTACCAGAGTGTACGGGTGCTAGATGTCGTGAATGAACATATATATAAAAGGAGGAATGCAATAATAGTCTTAATGCTATGCATTGTTTATTCAAAAAGGTGTGTTAAAGCAGAATGATACAAGTAGTGCGATAAGCAAAAAGTAGGACTGTTTGACATGTCCCTTCCAAGGGCAAGCTGAGGAATAGTATTAAAGCAAATATTTCACTTGTTATCGTAATCCACCTGGGAGTTCCATGGTGTGACATAGCTTTCTGCCTCCTTGGTTGCTGCATCATGTGTTTCGCAATCATGCTGCCGGATAGGGTTTCCAGAGATTTAAGTCCTGAAAGAGAAAAATAACAAAGCGAGAAGCCCCTAGTGCGGTTGAAGCCGCATATTGGGGCGTGCCATAGTTGTGCCCCCTCCCCGCCTGTGCCCATGGTATTTTTAATGCGTAATTATGTACGCGTGGCATGAATTTCACCGTTTGGCTGGGACCGGGGTGGGGGCCGCATTGCTATGCGAGCTCGGAACATGCCAGGCGGTCCAGTTGCCGATTACTCCCGGTGCACTTGAAGTTGTTCGGGTCCTTAATCGCCGAACTAGTGGATTGCCTTAAGAGGCTGCTTTGTGCTTCTACTGCGAGGGCCGCAGTGTGCTCCTCCGTGCGGAGAGAGCGCTCTGTGTTTCCATTGACTGTGATGACCCCCTGAGGTCCTGGCATCTTGAGCTTGAGATATGCATAATGCGGTACCGCATTGAATCTTGCAAATGCGGTTCGCCCGAGCAGTGCATGGTATCCACTGCGGAACGGGACTATGTCGAAGATTAACTCTTTGCTTCGGAAGTTATCCGGGGATCCGAAGACCACTTCCAGTGTGACTGAGCCTGTGCAATGGGCGTCTACACCTGGTATGACACCTTTAAAGGTCGTTTTTGTGGGTTTGATCCTTGAGGGGTCTATTACCCATTTTGCGCACTGTGTCCTGATAAAGCAGGTTCAGGCTGCTGCTGCCATCCATAAGGACTTGAGTGAGGTGAAATCCGTCGATGATTGGGTCTAGGACCAGTGCGGTGAATCCGCCATGACGGATACTAGTGGGGTGGTCCCTACGATCGAAGGTGATCGGACCGGAGGACCATGGGTTGAACTTTGGGGCGACTGGCTCCAACGCATATACGTCCCTGAGCGCATGCTTCCGCTCCGTCTTGGGGATGTGGGTTGCGTATATCATGTTCACCGTCCGCACTTGTGGGGGAACCTCTTCTGTCCTCCAGTGTTCGGCTGCCGGGGCTCCTCCTCGTCATCGCTATGTGACCCCTTATCTTTGTTTTCGGCATTTAACTTATCGGCCTGCTTGAACACCCAACAATCCCTGTTGGTGTGGTTGGCTGGCTTGTCCGGGGTGCCGTGTATTTGGCATGAGCGATCGAGTATACGGTGCAAACTGGACGGGCCCGGAGTGCTTCTTTTGAATGGCTTTTTCCGCTGACCGGGTTTAGAGCCTTTGAATCCAGCATTGACTGCCGTATCCTCAGTATTGTCGCTGTTAATGCGGCACTTATGTTTGTTGCGACGTGACCTGCCATTGCCGTCCTTGGTATCCGAAGTACCATGGTTCTTTGATATGTTATTACTGCGAGCCAGCCAGCTGTCTTCTCCCGCGCAAAAGCGGGTCGTGAGTGTCGTGAGGGCTGCCATAGATTTTGGCTTTTCCTGACCAAGGTGCCGGGCTAGCCACTCGTCGCGGATGTTGTGCTTGAAAGCTGCTAGGGCCTCTGCATCCGGACAGTCGATGATTTGATTTTTCTTTGTTAGGAACTGTGTCCAGAATTGCCTGGCCGATTCCTCTGGCTGCTGAATTATGTGGCTCAAGTCATCGGCATCTGGTGGTCGTACATAAGTGCCCTGAAAGTTGTCGAGGAATGCGGCTTCCAGATCTTCCCAACAGCCAATGGACTCTGCTGGCAAGCTGTTGTGCCAATGCCGAGCTGGTCCTTTGAGCTTTAGTGGGAGGTATTTAATGACGTGTAGGTCATCACCGCGGGCCATGTGGATGTGCAGGAGGAAATCCTCGATCCATACCGCAGGATCTGTTGTGCCGTCATATGATTCAATATTTACGGGTTTGAAACCCTCTGGGATTTGATGATCTATTACTTCTTCTGTGAAGCATAGGGGGTGTGCGGCGCCTCTGTACTGGGCTATGTCCCGACGCAGCTCAAATGAGTCTTGCCCGCTGTGTTTGGCCCGGCCGGACTTACTTTTACTGTATCTGGCGTGACGATTATCGTCTCGCATAGTGGCGCGCCCTCGTGATCCGTAGATAGATCTTGCATGTTTTGCTTTGTCCTCCAATACGTCTCGCAGGTCTGGCGTATTTCCCCATGCCTTTTTATTTGAATGGCGTTGGGGGGTGCGCCCTACGGGGGTGGGCGCGCCCCCCACCCTCATGACCGCCTCTTTGACTCCTTGGAGTAGGGTCCAAGTCTCCTGGATCACGTTCGGTGAGAAAATCATGTTCCCGAAGGTTTTATTCCGTTTGGACTCCGTTTGATATTCTGTTTCTCCGAAATACTGAAATAGGCAAAAAATAGCAATTCTGGGCTGGGCCTCCGGTTAATAGGTTAGTCCCAAAAATAACATAAAAGTGGAAAATAAAGCCCAATATAGTCCAAAACACTAGATAATATAGCATGGAGCAATCAAAAATTATAGATATGTTGGAGACGTATCACATACCACCGTAGAGAGAATAATATTTCCACAAATCTAATCTGCTGACACGTTTTGGCAACATGACATCATGCCATGGCTCGGTGATTATTCGAACCGTTTTTCTTTAACCAGCCCGCACATAACGGGAGGCAGTTTCTTAACACATCTTGTCAAAGCAGAAATCGTGCCCCCCTTATTACGGGATTCTCATCAATACGGGCGTGGGTAACCCAACCGCTCCATTGATTACGTTGCTTGGGGGATAAGCGAGTTTTACCAGGTTAGTGGGGGCACATTGTTTCGGCCGCCCTTATAAAGGGACAAGGTTTAACCTTTTTCTACCCACGCCTTCTTCCTCCTTGCTCGTCCATTCTTTTGCACTCGAGCTCCAACGCCCAAGTCCACATCCTTCCTCTCAACCTTCTCCCAGCATGTCCGGAGTGGGAGGCAAATGGATGGCTTCCTCCGTTACGGAGGGAAACATCAAGAAGCTGTGCGGAGCCGGATACTTAGCCGCGAATATCGCGCATCGGCTGCCCGCTACGGGGCAAATCGTTCCTACCCCTGAACCTCACGAGAGGGTAGTTTTCCTCCACCACTTCCTCCGCGGACTGGGGTTTCCCCTCCATCCGTTCGTCCGTGGTCTCATGTTCTACTATGGGTTGGACTTCCATGATCTGGCCCCGAACTTCATCCTCAACATTTTGGCATTCATCGTCGTGTGTGAGGCTTTCCTCTGCATCCGGCCCCACTTCAGCCTGTGGTTAAAGACCTTCAATATCAAGCCGAAGGTGGCGGGAGGCCAACAAGCTGAATGCGGCGGAGCCATGGTGGGCAAGATGCCCAATGTTATATGGCTTGAAGGCTCCTTCGTGGAGACCATAAAGGGGTGGCAATCGGCGTGGTTCTACATCACCGAGCCGTGCGACACCAACTGGGTGACTGCCCCCGAGTTTCGATCCGGAATCCCCACACGGCTCACCTCCTGGAAAGAGAAGGGCCTGTCCTGGGGTTTATCAGTGGAGCTGGACGAACTCCAGAAATGTATCCGGAATATGAGAGGCAAGAAGCTCAAGCTTGTCAACATAGTCCAGGTCATGCTCATCCGCCGGATCCTCCCGTGTCAACAACGGGATTTCAACTTGTGGGGGTCCACCCAGCCCAGCACCAGACTCTGAGCGAGATCTTCGACACGACGCACAAGGACATCTGGAGGGTGTTGTTCAAGGGCGCCGAGGTCCCTCCCTCTCTCACCGAGGACCGTGGGCGAAGCGCGAAGCGCCCAACGCATTCGGTGAGTTCTATACATCTGGTAGGATATTTTATTTCCCCTAGCTTAATCATGTGCGGGGTCTGAGCTCCATGCCTTTGACAGGACTGGGTGGAGACGTCGGGGCAGATTAACTGTCCGTCCCCTCTGCCCGAAGACACTGCGGATGCTCTCCTGACGGAGATGCTAACTCCGGATCCTTACAAGGTGCCGGAGAAGACCAAGAAGGCCAAGGGAACCCGAAAGAGTTCCCGACGCTAGGTGTTATCGGACTCATCATCCGATAACTCCGTGACGCACTCCTCCCCCGAAGATGAGGAGGAAGATGAATATGCTCCCCCTCCTGTCGGGGGAGACAAGAAAAGGAAGGCCGCTCCAACCGGGGGGGGGGGGGGGGCGAAGGGTCCAAGAAGGGAAGGACTCTCCTTCCGGACTACTCCACCACCGCCGTCGAAGGCGAAGACGAGTGGCTGCTCAGGGCCAAGCCCCTGGCGAAGTCGTAAGTATTCAGATGTCAGAGTAACTCATAGCATACCTTTGTCGCACTGCTTCTCCTAACGCTGAATTATGATTATGTAGACCGCCACGAGCCCGTATCGACGTATCTTCGTCAGACGGCTCCCTGGGCTTGTCGGATATGGATAGCGATCCACTTCCGGCCGCCACCCCCCTTGCCCTACAGACAGTGCCGAGGTGTTGTCTCAAGAGGCACCGGGTTGAGGGGATACAGTCCTGGAGGAACCTCAAGGCGACCTTCCGGATTCCGGGAGCAGAGGGATCAAGGCCCTCGAGGGCTCCGAGTTCGGCCCTCAACCGAACACCGCGCCGGAACTTGCAGTGGTTCCTGACTCAGGCAGGCGGCCTCCTTCCAAAAGGGGCAAGACGCCTGTGCCGGTGACCTCTGTCCTTCCAGAGGCACTGGACAGTCTGCTGGGAGCGCTTCGCATCGCTTCCATCGACGAAGAGCACCGCACTATTATGAGTGCGGTGATCCGGAAGGTTCAGTCCGCCAAGAGCGGTTTGTCTGAAGCCTGTGCCAGCCTTCTAACAGGCTTTGAGGTAAGTATTTGAAATATAGGAAAAATATTACCGCATAGATAGTAGCCTCTAATGCTCTGTTCGGTGTTCACAAAGAAAAGCCGAACAGAGGATCAAACAATATCGCAGGAGTCTAATATAAGTATGTCTATATGCGTATGCAGGCTTCGCTGCTGGCCTCTGCCGCACTGACTGCGGAGGTCGCCGCACTGAAGCAGGACCTCAACGGGTCAAAGGAAGAGCTTGGCCTTGCCAAGAGGCAGCTCGAGGAGAACAAAGGTAAGTAGTACCTAGTCTATGGATATATATAAAAAGAATGCGATTGCAAAATGACAGGATCATCGTAAATTTGCCAGGGGCCACGACCGAGGTGGCGACCCTGAAGCAAGCGCTATCCGAGGCTGAAAGCAAAGCGGCCAAGGAGCACACCGAGCGGGAAAGGCAGGAGGCTCAGGTGGGCGAGGTGCAGAAAGAGCTCCACGCTCTCATGACGAAGGACGAGGCATTGGAGCTTGATTTGAAGATGCGAGAGTCCGAGCTTGCCGCGGCCCTCGAGAGCGCAAAGAATGCCAAGGCCGAGGCCCAAAAGGCCCTCTAGGAGATTGATGCAATGAAGAAGATAGCGACGGGTAAGGCATTCTATATGCAAAGCAAGCATGTGAAAGTAAAATACTTGTTACTTACCCGAATCCGGAGTTCTCCAGGAGCATTCGCAGATTTGCCCCGCAGCGTGTCGGATGCCGCACAGTTTTACCAGGCCAAAGAGGGAAGCTTAACGGAGAAGCTGTTCTGGTCTCAGTATACTGGGACCAAACACCCGATGCCTCTGAGCGACCAGCTAAAGCAACTGGTCGAGCTACACAAGGTGGCCGAACAGGCCATGAAGGGCTTGATAGTCCGGATGTGGCCTGGCGACGCCCTTCCCAACAGCTACTTCGGCCTGGTGAGGCAGCTTGTGGCTGCCTGCCCATGGTTGGAAGTCATCAAGCGGTCCGTCTGCATCGAAGGTGCACGCCGGGCTTTCGCCCGTGTGAAGGTGCAATGGGCCAAGATGGATGCCATGAAGCTGGTAAAGGAAGGGCCGCCGCAGGGAAAGGAGCATCGCCACCCCGAGATGTACTATGAGGGTGTCCTGAAGGGTGCCCGTCTCGTAGCAGACGAGTGTACGAAAGATGTAATATTTGAGTAAACTTGCTCGTGTGATCCTGTATTATGAAAACTTGTTCATATGCGCTATGCAACGCTTGTCTGAATTTAAAATATTACCTTCTGTTCGGCTGTTTATCAGATCAGAGAGATGGCTAGTCGTCGGCTTCTGCCCCCATGCCACAAGTGCTGGGGTGTTCGGGATAAATTGAGCACTCTTGTTCCCATTGTTGGGTCCTTCGAGGGAGGTGCTCAGCACAACGAACAAGGCAATCGGACCATAATGCGTTATCACTCTCACTTAGCCATAGAATTCTATAATTTTAAATTTCGGCGAAGCCCCTAGTATTCAGAAGGCCAAATTCGGGGCGCGATACACGCCTTAAGCTGGACAAGGCCGACTCTTCGCTCTAAGTGGCATAAGTCTTTAGGGACTTGAAAACCTCTCGAACAGCGACCAATCTCTCGCCTTATCATGACCGTCAGTTTTAGCTTTCTCTACTGAGGTGCTTAGCCCAGCAGAACCGGGGCACAATCGCAGTAGTTCTCCCAGTGCTACCTTAGCCGATATAGCGGAACGTAAGGTACCAAAACATGGGAGCCGGGCAAACCCAACTATTGACCCAAGACATGATTGGGAGCTGATGCATATAATGCTATAAGTTCGGGGTGCCGCGCTGTCGAAAGTGTTCGAACTTCTCATGCCGTATTATGGGGTATTACTGGGCTATGTCCCGAGGCAGCTCAAATGAGTCTTGCCCGCTGTGTTCGGCCCGACCGGACTTACTTTTACTGTATCCGGCGTGACGATTATCGTCTCGCATAGTGGCGTGCCCTCGTGATCCGTAGATCGATCTTGCATGTTTTGCTTTGTCCTCCAATACATCTCGCAGGTCTGGCGTATTTCCCCATGCCTTTTTATTTGAATGGCGTTGGGGTGCGGGCTGAGCTTTTGGCTGGAATGCCTCTCTGTCGCGGCCACGAGGTGGCCGATCAGCCGCATCATACACCGGGGATGTTAGTTTTGGTGCTTCCTCCTCCAGTCGGGGTAGCAACCTGCACTTTGGGTAACTCTTGGAGGGGTGTTCGAGTTTATATTCCTCGGTCGCCAAGACTTTAGTCCATCTGTCAGCTAGCAAATCTTGATCAGCTTGAAGCTGCTGCTGCTTTTTCTTGAGGCTATTTGTCGTGGCTACAAGCCGGCACTTGAAGCGCTCTTGTTCGACGGGATCCTCTGGCACGATGAATCCGTCCTCGTCGAGGCTTGCCTCGTCTTCGGAGGGAGGCATGTAATTATCATCCTCCGCCTCTCCATCTGCCGCTCTCTCAGGCGGGCTGGCTCCTTCATCCTCCTGCTCTAAGCCTTGCTGGAGGGGATTGTTGTTGTCTTCGGCACTGTCCGGAGTGCTATTATCTCCGGTGCCGGTATCACCACTTTTTCCTTGGCGGGACTTCGAGCGGCGCTGCTGACGCCGACGCTTGGGTTGCTTTTTGGAGGGGTCATCCTCTGTTGTCTCATCGCCATTGCCTTCTTTGGGTGTATCCACCATATACATATATATATCGTATGATGAGGTGGCTGTCCAGTGCCCTGTGGGCAGTGGTTCCTCTTCGTCTCCCGCATCGCCGTCCATGACGTCGATGTCTTCGGAGTCGAAGTCGAGCATGTCGGTTAAGTCGTCGACAGTGGCTACTAAGTGGGTGGTGGGTGGGCGGTGAATTTCTTCGTCATACGCATCCCAATCCTGCCAGACATAGTTCAGCCAGGCCTCTCCTGACAAGGAGAGAGACCTTAATGAGTTCAGTATGTCGCCAAAGGGCGAGTGTTGAAAAATATCCACGGAGGTAAACTCCATGATCGGCGCCCAATCGGATTCGACAGGAACGGGTGCAGGCGGTTCAGAGTCCGTGGCCGGAGAAGGATCCGGCAGTTTGGCAACACGGCTCTCGTGAAGGGTAAGGTCGATATTCGGCTCGATCGCCGCTAAGGATACGACCTCCGTGGCAGGGTCCATCCACCCATCCATGGATGGCGCAACTGGTTCCGAATTGAGGCTCGGAGCGGCTGCCGGTGCGATCTCCTGAATACGGTCCGATGGTAGAGCTAAATCGTACTCATCGTGACCGTGCAGCGCACAAGGAAGGGGCTCGAATCCGTCGAAGATCAAGTCTCCGTGGATATCGGCCGTGTAGTTTAAGCTTCCAAACCTGACTTGGTGGCCAGGGGCGTAACTTTCGATCTGCTCTAGATGGCCAAGCGAGTTGGCCCGCAGTGCGAAGCCGCCGAACACAAAGATCTGTCCGGGGAGAAAAGTCTCACCCTAGACTGCATCGCTATCGATGATCGTAGGAGCCATCAAGACTAATGGTGACGACATAGAGGAACTCTCAATGAAAGCACTAATGTCGGTGTCAAAACCGGTGGATCTCGGGTAGGGGGTCCCGAACTGTGCGTCTAAGGCGGATGGTAACAGGAGGCAGGGGACACGATGTTTTACCCAGGTTCGGGCCCTCTTGATGGAGGTAAAACCCTACGTCCTGCTTGATTTATTTTTGATGATATGAGTATTACAAGAGTTGATCTACCACGAGATCGGAGAGGCTAAACCCTAGAAGTTAGCCTATGGTATGATTGTATATTTTCCTACGGACTAAAACCCTCTGGTTTATGTAGACACCGGAGGGGGATAGGGTTACACAAGGTTGATTACAAAGGAGGAGATATACATATCCTTATTGCCTAGCTTTCCTTCCACGCCAAGTAGAGTCATATCCGGACACGAGACGAAGTCTTCAATCATGTATCTTCATAGTCCAACAGTCCGGCCAAAGGATATAGTCCGGCTGTCCGGAGACCCCCTAATCTAGGACTCCCTCAGCAGGTATGGAAATTGTTCGAACGTCAAGGGGGACTCCTGAGCATCGCGACTCAGGAGCCTAACTGGTTACCTAGCCCCTCACTCCTTGGTCCGTCCTGGTCTCCGGTCGGCCCAATGGCGGTTGTGGTATGCGCGGGGCCGGGCTCTGCCGACGTAGAACATTAATCTATCCTCACGAACTCTCCCTATATGCTGTTCGCACATCAAGGGGGACTCCTGAGCATCGCGACTCAGGAGCCTAACTGGTCACGTAGCCCCTCACTCCTTGGACCGTCCTGGTCTCCGGTCGGCCCAATGGCGGTTGAGGTATGCGCAGGGCCAGGCTCTGTGATACGTCCATTTGCATCATGCTTTTATATCGATATTTATTGCATTATGGGCTGTTATTACACATTATGTCACAATACTTATGCCTATTCTCTCTTATTTTACAAGGTTTACATAAAGAGGGAGAATGCCGGCAGCTGGGATTCTGGGCTGGAAAAGGAGCAAATATTAGAGACCTATTCTGCACAGCTCCAAAAGTCTTGAAACTTCACGGAAGACATTTTCCAAATATATAAAAAATACTGAGAGCAAGAACTTCACCAGGGGGGCCACACCCTGCCCACGAGGGTGGGAGGCGTGCCCCCTACCTTGTGGGCCCCCTGGTGGCCCTCCGGTGGCCATCTTCTGCTATATGGAGTCTTTTGATGGGAAAAAAATCATAAGCCATCTTCTCGGACGAAACTCTGCCGCCACGAGGCGGAACCTTGGCGGAACCAATCTAGGGCTCTAGCGGAGCTGTTCTGCCGGGGAAACTTCCCTCCCGGAGGGGGAAATCATCGCCATCATCATCACCAACGCTCCTCTCATCGGGAGAGGGAAATCTCCATCAACATCTTCATCAGCACCATCTCCTCTCAAAACCCTAGTTCATCTCTTGTATCCAATTCTTGTCTCCAAGTCCGGGATTGGTGCTAGTAGGTTGCTAGTAGTGTTAATTACTCCTTGTAGTTGGTGCTAGTTGGTTTAATTGGTGGAAGATCATATGTTCAGATCCTATATTAATACCCCTCTGATTATGAACATGTTTATGCTTTGTGAGTAGTTACATTTGTTCTTGAGGACATGGGAGAAGTCTTTCTATTGGTAGTCATGTGAATTTGGTATTCGTTCGATATTTTGATGAGATGTATGTTGTCTCTCCTCTAGTGGTGTTATGTATGTTGTCTCTCCTCTAGTGGTGTTGGGCCTAGAGGAAGGCATTGGGAAGTAAAAAGTAGATGATGGGTTGCTAGAGTGACAGAAGCTTAAACCCTAGTTTATGCATTGCTTCGTAAGGGGCTGATTTGGATCCATATGTTTTATGCTATGGTTAGGTTTACCTTAATACTTTTGTTATAGTTGCGGATGCTTGCAATAGAGGTTAATCATAAGTGGGATGCTTGCCCAAGTAAGGGCAGCACCCAAGCACCGGTCCACCCACATACCAAATTATCAAAGTACCGAACGCGAATCATATGAATGTGATGAAAACTAGCTTGACGATATTCCCATGTGTACAGGCTTATCCTTTGCTACAAAAAGGATTGGGCCACCTTGCTGCACTTTATTTACTTTTGTTACTTGTTGCTCGTTACAAATTATCCTATCACAAAACTATCTGTTACTACTTATTTCAGTACTTGCAGAGAATACCTTGCTGGAAACCGCTTATCATTTCCTGCTGCTCCTCGTTGGGTTCAACACTCTTACTTATGGAAAGGACTATGATAGATCCCCTATACTTGTGGGTCATCAAGACTATTTTCTGGCGCCGTTGCCGGGGAGTGAAGCGTTGATACGTCTCCGTCGTATCTACTTTTCCAAACACTTTTGCCCTTGTTTTGGACTCTAACTTGCATGGTTTGAATGGAACTAACCCGGACTGATGCTGTTTTCAGCAGAATTACCATGGTGTTATTTATGTGCAGAAGCAAACGTTCTCGGAATGATCTGAAACTTCACGGAGCAAATTTTCTGAAAATATGAAAAATACCTGCAAAAGATGAAGGCCAGGTTCCCACCATCTGTCCACGAGGGTGGGGGGCGCGCCTGCCCCCTAGGGCGCCCCCCTACCTCATGGGCCCCTTGTTGCCTCCCCGACTCCAACTCCATATATTGTGTTTCAGGGAGAAAAAAACCAGAGAGAAGAAATCATCGCGTTTTACGATACGGAGCCGCCGCCAAGCCCTAAAACCTCTCGGGAGGGCTGATCTGGAGTCCGTTCGGGGCTCCGGAGAGGGGAATCCGTCGCCATCGTCATCATCAACCATCCTCCATCACCAATTTCATGATGCTCACCGCCGTGCGTGAGTAATTTCATCGTAGGCTTGCTGGACGGTGATGGGTTGGATGGGATCTATCATGTAATCGAGTTAGTTTTGTTAGGGTTTGATCCCTAGTATCCACTATGTTCTGAGATTGATGTTGCTATGACTTTGCTATGCTTAATGCTTGTCACTAGGGCCCGAGTGCCATGATTTCAGATCTGAACCTATTATGTTTTCATCAATATATGAGTGTTCTTGATCCTATCCTGCAAGTCTATAGTCACCTACTATGTGTTATGATCCGTTAACCCCGAAGTGACAATAATCGGGACACTTACCAGTGATGACCGTAGTTTGAGGAGTTCATGTATTCACTATGTGTTAATGCTTTGTTCCGGTACTCTATTAAAAGGAGGCCTTAATATCCCTTAGTTTCCGTAAGGACCCCGCTGCCACGGGAGGGTAGGACAAAAGATGTTATTCAAGTTCTTTTCCATAAGCGCGTATGACTATATTCGGAATACATGCCTACATTACATTGATGAACTGGAGCTAGCTAGTTCTGTGTCACCCTAGGTCATGACTGTTACATGATGAGCCGCATCCGGCATAATTCTCCATCACCGATCCATTGCCTATGAGCTTTCCATATATTGTTCTTCGCTTATTTACTTTCCCGTTGCTATTGCTATCATCACTACAAAATACCAAAAAACATTGCTTTTACTACCGTTACCTTTTGCCGTTACCACTACTATCATATTATTTTGCTACTAAATACTTTGCTGCAGATACTAAGTTTCCAGGTGTGGTTGAATTGACAACTCAGCTGCTAATACTTGAGAGTATTCTTTGGCTCCCCTTGTGTCGAATCAATAAATTTGGGTTGAATACTTTACCCTCGAAAACTGTTGCGATCCCCTATACTTGTGGTTTATCAAGACTATTTTCTAGCGCCGTTGCCGGGGAGCATAGCTCTATTCTTTGAGTCACTTGGGATTTATATCTGCTTATCATTATGAAGAACTTGAAATATCCAAGAACCAAGATTTATCCGTCAACTACGAGGGGAGGTAAGGAACTGCCATCTAGCTCTGCACTTGATTCACCTTCTTTTTTGAGTAAGCTTGCGACACCTACACCTGCTTCTGCTATTCGTTCTGATATGTCGCATGTTATTGATGATGCCACTTCTGCTATGCATGATGCTTATGATGAAACTACTTCTATGCTTGATACTACTGTGCCACTTGGTAAATTTCTTGATGAACAACTTTCTAGAGCTAGAGAAATTGAAAATATTGAATCTGATGATACTGATGAAAGTGATGATGAGGAATCACTTGTTATTCCTAAGGGTTATGTTTTTGATCAAGAAGCTTCTTTAGCTATTTTAGTTTGCAAAAATAGAAATAAACTCAAAAGTTTATTAGCTAAATGGAGTAAGCAATCTCTAAATGCTAGAATGAAACCTGACCCTGCTTTTGCTACTTCACCTATCTTTGTTACTGATAAGGATTATGAATTCTTTGTTGATCCTGGTATAATTACTTTGGTTGAATCTGATCCTTTTCATGGTTATGAATCTGAAACTGTTGTGGCACATCTTACTAAATTGAATGATATAGCCACCCTATTCACTAAAGATGAGAGAACTCGTTACTTTTACATCCTTAAAATATTTCCGTTCTCATTAAAGGGTGATGCTAAGATATGGTTTAATTCTCTTGATCCTGGTTGTGTGCGTAGTCCCCAGGATATGATCTATTACTTCTCTGCTAAATATTTCCCTGCTCATAAGAAACAAGCTGCTTTAAGGGATATATATATATATATATAATTTTGTGCAAATTGAAGAAGAGAGTCTCCCACAAGCTTGGGGGAGGCTTCTCCAATTACTTAATGCTTTGCCTGATCACCCTCTTAAGAAAAATGAAATACTTGATATCTTTTATAATGGACTAACCGATGCCTCCAGAGATTACCTGGATAGTTGTGTTGGTTCAGTTTTTAGGGAAAGAACACCGGTTGAAGCTGAAATTCTATTGAATAATATGTTGACAAATGAAAATAATTGGACACCTCCAGAGCTAATTCCCGAGCCTATTCCTAAACCAACTCCGAAGAAGAGGGGTATTCTATTTCTCAGTCCTGAAGATATGCAAGAGGCAAAGAAATCTATGAAAGAAAAAGGTATTAAAGCTGAAGATGTTAAGAATTTACCTCCTATTGAAGAAATACATGGTCTTAATTTACCGCCTGTTGAAGAAACATATAATCTTAATCCATTACCTATTGAAGAAACTCATGGTCTTGATAACCCGACACAGGTAGTAAAGGTAAATTCTCTCTACAGATATGATAAAGCTGAAATCCCATTTACTAAATTTGTTAACCCATGCTTACATGAGTTTGATAAATTTATGGCTAAGCAAGAAGACTTTAATGGTTATTTTGGTAGACAATTGAAATACAATTCAAATATGCTTGAACACTTGGGTGATTATATGACTAATGTCAAAGGCGAACTTAAACTTATTAGTAAACATGCTTCTATGGTTACCACTCAAGTAGAACAAGTACTTAAAGCTCAAAATGATTTGCTCAATGAATTAAATAACAAGAATAATGATAATGCTGTTAGAGTTATGACTAGAGGTGGTAAAATGACTCAGGAACCTTTGTATCCTGAAGGCCACCCTAAGAGAATTGAGCAAGATTCTCAGAGAAATAATATAGATGCACCTAGTCCTTCTAAAAGGAAGAAAAAGAAAAATGATAGGACTTTGCATGCTTCTAGTGAACCTGTTACTGAAACACCTGAGAATCCAAATGATATTTCTATTTCTGATGCTGAAACTCAATCTGGTAATGAACCTGAAACTAGTGATAATGTTAATGATAATGTTCATGATGATGCCAACCTAGTAATGATAATGATATAGAAATTGAACCTGCTGTTGATCTTGATAACCCATAATCAAAGAATCAATGTTATGATAAGAAAGACTTTGTTGCTAGGAAACATGGTAAATAAAGAGAGCCTTGGGTTCAGAAACCCATGCCTTTTCCTCCCAAACCATCCAAGAAAAAGGATGATGAGGATTTTGAGCGCTTTGCTGAAATGATTAGACCTATCTTTTTGCGTATGCGATTAACTGATATACTCAAAACCAATCCTTATGCTAAGTACATGAAAGATATTATTACAAATAAAAGAAAGATACCGGAAGCTGAAATTTCCAGCATGCTTGCTATTTATACCTTTAAGGGTGGAATACCCAAGAAACTTGGAGATCCAGGAGTACCAACTATACCATGCTCCATTAAAAGAAACTATGTTAAAACTGCTTTATGTGATCTTGGAGCCGGTGTTAGTGTTATGCCTCTCTCTTTATATCGTAGACTTGATTTGAATAAGTTGACACCTACTGAAATATCATTGCAAATGGCTGATAAATCAACTGCTATACCTATCGGTATTTGTGAGGATGTGCCTGTTGTAGTTGCAAACGTTACTATTTTAACAAACTTTGTTATTATTGATATTCCCGAGGATGATAGTATGTCTATTATTCTTGGAAGACCCTTTTTGAATACTGCAGGGGCTGTTATTGATTGCACTAAAGGCAATGTCACTTTTCATGTTAATGGTAATGAGCATCCGGTACACTTTCCGAGGAAACAACCTCAAGTTCATAGTATCAACTCTATAGGAAAAATTCCATCGATTATATTTGGAGGTTTTGAATTTCCTCTTCCTGCTGTCAAGAAGAAATATGATATTCTTATTATTGGGGATGTGCATATCCCCGTTGAGGTAACATAGTGTTATTCGAAATTTCACCGGTTCCATGTTATTCGGAATGAGTTCGTTAACAAGAATTGATCAACCTTGTTAGTGGATTCCTTTTGATGACCATGAGATGGATGAAACTAGAAGGCACAACCTTCTGTACCCCACTTTTACTTTCTGTTATTTATATTAAATGAAATAAAAATAAATATTTTTCTGTCTGTTATCTGATTATCCGTGCAATATAAAAATACCTCAAAAATAAAAGTTCTCCAAATGCCCTGAAATTTAAATATGATTTTTTTCTAGAATATTTGAGAATATTTGGCAGTGAGAACACAACAGGGGGTCAACCACCTGCCCACGAGGGTCAGGGGTGCGCCCTACCCCCTGGGCGCGCCCCCTATCTCGTGGGCCCACGGTGGCCCTCCTCCACTTATCCTTTCACCAATACACTTCTTCTTCCTCCCACAAACACGAATAACCAGCTCAAACCCGAGTCCAAGCTCATTTTGCTGCCATTTTCGATCTCCTTGCTCAAAGCACCTCTCACAAAACTGCTTGGGGAGATTGTTCCTTGGTATGTGGCTCCTCCATTGGTCCAATTAGTTTTTGTTCTAGTGCTTTATTCATTGCAAATTTTTGCTTCTTAGGTGACCCTTTTCTTGAGCTTGCATGTCAAATTTATATGGTTCCAAGTAGTTTTGATGCACGATATAGACTCTAGGCACTTGTAGGAGTAGTTGCTATCAATATTATTGAGTTTGGTTTACTTTTATTTCGAAGTTACTAAAAATTTCAGATTTTTTGAGAAAATGATGAGGATACTTTTGAGGGGCCCATCGAGCCAAAGCTCGAAGGAAAAGGCACCGAAGCCTAAGTATAATCTGCCGCGCACCGCGGAGGTTAGGGCGTGTGAATGGCCTTCCGAGGATTTCTTGAGAGCAGCCGGGATTTATGAAGACTTTTATGAATTGGCTAAGAATGCAGGCCTCACCGCTTTCCTCCATGACCAATGCGATCAGTATCTCTTACTCACAAATATCTTTGTGCAAAACTTTCATTTCCATTCTAGGAGCTCACCACCTACGGTGGAGTTTTATTTATATGATGAGCATAAGGAGATGTCAATTTATGATTTTTGTTGGGTTTGTTTAGTCCCTTTTGAGGGCAAGATAGAAGAACCACATCGCAATGATGTGGAGGGGTTTATTGATACTATCACTGTAGGGGAAACAAGGAAGGTTTCCGATGCACAAATCACTAGCATACATTTTCCATTTTACGTTATTTTTGCATTATTTGCTAGTCGTTGCTTAATTGGTCGCGGAAACTGTGGAAACCTTAGTATCCCTGATATTATTATTTTGCTCCATGGTTTATATGGTGACAACTCTGTTAGTATGGGCGGCATTATTGCCAAACGGTTAAGTCTGAACCGTACAAAGGGCCCCATCTTTGGAGGCATCTATGCTTCATGCCTAGCTGCACATTTTAACATACCTATTAGGCATTATGAGAAGGAAGAAAAAGTGCTGCCTCGTGTTTATCTAGATTATAAAAGTATGGTGGCACATGATTTTATTGTTAAGAATAGGGAAGGAGAGCTTAAATATCAATTGTTCTTTAATAAACATCATCCTGAGACTATCACCCTGCCTGCTCCTTCTTTGTTTGATTTATCTGTAGGCCAGTACCTTGTTCCGTTGAAGGCTATTCATGCCTACCGGAACCCTGCACCAGCCATGGAGCCAGAGCCGGAACCACAGGTTGATCCTTCACGACAGTCTAATTACCAGTGGGATCCGGAAATGATTGTCAGCCAGTGGCAATTGGAGTCTTCCTCTTCTTCTTCTCAATATGACCCCAGCTACTATTATGGATATCCGCCAGGCCAGCCGTGGCCATAGACCAACTTAGGCCAAAAGCCTAAGCTTGGGGGAGTACGTATTTCCCACCGACATTACATTTATGTTCACACACTCATTGCTAGATGTCGGTGCTCATACTTTTTCATTGTATCATCCATGGTAGGTTATTTTCCTTTTTATGATTTCTTCTTGTGTGTTTAATAAACCTTAAGAAAAAACCAAAAAAAAATAGTTGTAGCTTTTAATTAGTTTACTTTCTAATGCTTGTAGTAATAATTAAAAAGAAAACCCAAAAATATTTCCTGTTCTTCTTTTGCTTGTTGGGAGATTTCCCGTGTAAATAGTTTTATTTCTTTTCTTTTCTTTGGGGGTTGATAGGAGAAGACCATAATTAAATTGTTGAAGTGGCTCTTATATACATTATTGTTTATATGACAAAAGAGCCCATATTGCCTTGTCTTCTCCTGTTTATTGAATGCCTGCAGATTCCAGCTTAGTCCAATACACGTGCACTATTATTATTATTCACATCATTCGATCGTGCAAGCGAAAGGCAATTATGATGTTATATGATGGACTGGCTGAGATGAGAAAAGCTGGTATGAACTCGGCCTCTTTTGTTTTTGTAAATATATGATTAGTTCATCGTTCCTGATTCAGCCTTTTATGAATAAACATGTTTGCAATGACAACTGGAGATCATAGTTTCTTGTGCCATGCTTGATTAGCTATGAGTTATAATGGTTTACCTTGCGTGCCAACATGCTATTGAGATGGTTATGATGTGGTATGATAGGGTGGTATCCTCCTCTGAATGATTTAAGTGACTTGACTTGGCGCATGTTCACGCATGTAGTTGAAACAAAATCAACATAGCCTTCACGATATTTATGTTCATGGTGGATTATATCCTACTCATGCTTGCATTCGGTGTTGATTAATTTTAATGCATGTTCATGACTGTTGTCGCTCTCTAGCTGGTCGCTTCCCAGTCTTTTGCTAGCCTTCACCTGTACTAAGCGGGAATATTACTTGTGCATCCAATCCCTTAAACCCCAAAGTTATTCCGTATGAGTCCACCATACCTACCTATATACGGTATCTACCTGCCATTCCAAGTAAATTTGTATGTGCCAAACTCTAAACCTTCAAATAAATATCCTGTTTTGTATGCTCTAATAGCTCATATATCAACTAGGGCCGTTTGTATCTTCCATGTTAGGCGGGTTATTCTCAAGAGGAGTGAACTCCGCTCCTCACTCACAAGATAAATGGCTGGTCACCGGGATGCCCAGTCCCATGCTTTATGCATACTAAATCAAAATAATTGCAAATAAAACTCCCCTGGGACTCTTGTTAGTTGGAGGCACTCGTTGTTTCGAGCAAGCCATGGATTGATGCTTGGGTGGAAGGGGGAGTATAAACTTTACCATTCTATTTGGGAACCGCCTATAATGTGTGTAGCATGGAAGATATCGCCATCTCTTGGTTGTTATGTTGACAATGAAAGTATACTGCTCAAAATATTATTCACCTCTGTTTCAAAACCGAGCTCTGGCACGTCTACCAATCCCTGCTTCCCTCTGCGAAGGGCCTATCTATTTACTTTTATGCTGAGTCATCATCCTCTTATTAAAAAGTACCAGTTGGAGAGCACCGCTGTCATTTGCATTCATTATTGTTAATTTACATTGAGTATGACTTGACTGGATCTCTTTTACCATGAATTACAATGTCTAGTTAGTCCTTGATCTTTAAAGGTGCTCTGCATTTATGTTTTGCGGTCCCAGAAAGGGCTAGCGAGATACCATCTTGTTATATCATATTATGATTGTTTTGAGAAAGTGTTGTCATCCGAGATTTGTTATTATGGCTCGCTAGTTGATTATGCTATTGATATGAGTAAACTTGAGACCTATGCGTTATTGCGAATGTGGTTAGTTATAATCTTTGCTGAAAACTTGAATGTTGGCTTTACATATTTACATCAACAAGAGCAAACAGAGTTTGTAAAAGTTTTTCTTTATCACTTTCAGTTTATCAACTGAATTGCTTGAGGACAAGCAAAGGTTTAAGCTTGGGGGAGTTGATACGTCTCTGTCGTATCTACTTTTCCAAACACTTTTGCCCTTGTTTTGGACTCTAACTTGCATGATTTGAATGGAACTAACCCGGACTGACGCAGTTTTCAGCAGAATTAACATGGTGTTATTTATGTGCAGAAACAAACGTTCTCAGAATGACCTGAAACTTCATGGAGCAACTTTTCAGAAAATATGAAAAATACATGCAAAAGATGAAGGCCAGGGGGCCCACCACCTGTCCACGAGGGCGGGGGCAGGCCGGCCCCCCTAGGGTGCGCCCCTACCTCATGGGCCCCTGTTGCCTCTTCGACTCGAACTCCAACTCCATATATTGTGTTTCGGGGAGAAAAAAATCAGAGAGAAGAAATCATCGCGTTTTACGATACGGAGCCGCCGCCAAGCCCTAAAACCTCTCAGGAGGGATGATCTGGAGGCTGTTCGGGGCTCCGGAGAGGGGAATCCGTCGCCATCGTCATCATCAACCATCCTCCATCACCAATTTCATGATGCTCACCACCGTGCATGAGTAATTCCATCGTAGGCTTGCTGGACGGTGATGGGTTGGATGGGATCTATCATGTAATCGAGTTAGTTTTGTTAGGGTTTGATCCCTGGTATCCACTATGTTCTGAGATTGATGTTGCTATGACTTTGCTATGCTTAATGCTTGTCACTAGGGCTCGAGTGCCATGATTTCAGATCCGAACCTATTATGTTTTCATCAATATATGAGTGTTCTTGATCCTATCTTGCAAGTCTATAGTCACCTATTATGTGTTATGATCCGTTAACCCCGAAGTGACAATAATCGGGATACTTACAGGTGATGACCGTAGTTTGAGGAGTTCATGTATTCCCTATGTGTTAATGCTTTGTTCCGGTACTCTATTAAAAGGAGGCCTTAATATCCCTTGGTTTCCGTAAGGACCCCGCTACCATGGGAGGGTAGGACAAAAGATGTTATGCAAGTTCTTTTCCATAAGCACGTATGCCTATATTCGGCATACATGCCTACATTACATTGACGAACTGGAGCTAGTTCTATGTCACCCTAGGTTATGAATGTTACATGATGAACCGCATCCGGCATAATTCTCCATCACCGATCCATTGCCTACGAGCTTTCCATATATTGTTCTTCGCTTATTTACTTTCTCGTTGCTATTGCTATCATCACTACAAAATACCAAAAACATTGCTTTTACTACCTTTACCTTTTTTTACCGTTACCACTACTATCATATTATTTTGCTACTAAATACTTTGCTGCAGATACTAAGTTTCCAGGTGTGGTTGAATTAACAACTCAGCTGCTAATACTTGAGAGTATTCTTTGGCTCCCCTTGTGTCGAATCAATAAATTTGGGTTGAATACTTTACCCTCGAAAACTGTTGCGATCCCCTATACTTGTGGGTTATCAAGTGCCTTTGGTAGGTGGAATTTGATAAGGAAAAATTTATATAGTGTGCTGAAATTTACTGTCAGTTGTTACTATGGAAAGTAATCCTCTGAGGGGCTTGTTCGGGGTATCTTCACCCCGACTAGTAGAGCAAAGAGTTGCTCCTCAACCTACTCAACCTACTGAAAATGAAAATGAAAATGCTTGCGTTGAAATTCCTTCGGGTATGATAGAAAAACTGCTAGCTAATCCTTTTTTAGGAGATGGAACAAAACATCCTGATGAGCATCTAATATATGTGGATGAAGTTTGCGGTTTATTTGAGCCTGCAGGTGTACCCGGAGATGTTGTTAAGAAGAAGGTTTTTCCCTTTATCTTTGAAGGGATATGGATCGACATGGTATAGGCTATGTGATGATATGGGGTCTTGGAATTACAAATGATTGAAATTGGAATTTCATCAGAAGTTTTATCCTCTGCATCTTGTTCATCGTGATCGCAATTACATATATAATTTTTGGCCTCGCGAAGGAGAAAGCATCGCTCAAGCTTGGGGGAGGCTTAAGTCAATGTTATATTCAGGCCCCAATCATGAGCTCTCAAGAGAAATGATTATTCAAAATTTTTATGCTCGGCTTTCTGGTAACAATCGCACCATGCTTGATACTTCTTGTGCTGGCTCTTTTATGATGAACTATTGAATTCAAATGGGATTTATTGGAAAGAATTAAACACAACTCTGAAGATTGGGACCTCGACAATGGTAAGGAGTCAGGTATGACACCTAGTTTTGACTGTGTTAAATCTTTTATGGATACCGATGTTTTCCGTAAATTTAGCACTAAATATGGACTTGACTCTGAGATAGTAGCTTCTTTCTGTGAATCTTTTGCTACTTATGTTGATCTCCCCAAGGAGAAGTGGTTTAAATATCATCCTCCCATAGAAGTAAAAGTAGCTGCACCTATTAAAGTTGAAGAAAAGATTGTCACTTATAATGATCCTATTGTTCCTACTTCTTATGTTGAGAAACCACCTTTTCCTGTTAGGATAAAGGATCATGCTAAAGCTTCAATTGTGGTTCATAAAAGCAATATTAAAACATATACACCTCCTGAGCAAATTAAAGTTGAACCTAATATTGCTATTGTTAAAGATCTCTTGTCTGATAATATTGATGGGCATGTTATTTATTTCTATGATGAAACTGCTAGAATTGCTAAACCCTGTGCTGAAGATAAACCTAGACCTGTGGTAGGCATGCCTGTTATTTTGGTTAAAATAGGAGATCATTGTTATCATGGCTTATGTCATATGGGTGCTAGTGCTAGTGCAATACCTATTAGCCTTTATAGAGAAATCATGCATGATATTGCACCTGTTGAGTTAGAAGATATTGATGTCACAATTAAACTTGCCAATAGAGATACTATTTCACCAATGGGAATTGTTAGAGATGTTGAAGTCTTGTGTGGGAAAACTAAATATCCTGCTGATTTTCTTGTTCTTGGTTCCCCACAAGATAGCTTTTGTCCCATTATTTTTGGTAGACCCTTCTTAAATACTGTTAATGCTACCATAGATTGCAAAAGGGATGTTGTTACTATCGGTTTAGATGATATGACTCATGAATTTAATTTCTCTAAATTTACTAGACAACACCGTGAAGAAGAATTACCTAGTAAGGATGAAATTATTGGTCTTGCTTCTATTGCCGTACCTCCTAGTGATCCTTTAGAACAATACTTGATAGACCATGAAAATGACATGTTTATGAATGAAAGAAGGGAATTAGATGAAGTATTCTTTAAACAGGAACCTATTCTGAAAAACAATTTACTTGTTGAAATCCTAGGGGATCCTCCTCCACCCAAGGGTGATCCCGTGTTTGAGCTTAAACCATTACCTGATACTCTTAAATATGCTTATCTTGATGAGAAAAAGATATATCCTATTATTATTAGTGCTAACCTTTCAGAGCATGAGGAAGAGAGATTATTGAAAACTCTAAAGAAGATGTCGGATTTTGGGTTCCAGCAGACCCTTGAGGTTCGAACACTGGGGTGCGCGCGCAGATTTCGCCTCGTACCTACCTGCACCCCTCCGCCTCGCTAAGATCTAAGCTATGGAAAGAACAACACGAGAGACACAGGGTTTATACTAGTTCCGGCCACCGTTGTGGTGTAATACCCTACTCTAGTGTGTGGCGTGGTGGATTGCCTCTTGGGCTGATGATGATGAACAATACAAGGAAGAACAGCCTCACGAGGGTCTGCTCTTGGCTGGGGTGATGAACTGCTGGGAGGAGTTCAGTCACCCTTCTCTCTCTCTCCCTGATTCTCGATTTGATTCTTGATGCCCTAATTTTTCATCTCCCTCTCCTCTGGGGGTGGCTAGTCCTATTTATAGAGGCCCTGGTCCTCTTCCCAAATATCGAGCGAGAAGGGAGCCAACAATGGCGGGCTAATTTGAAGGGGGACAGATAGTACTAGCTATCCTGACAAAAGTAGTCTTCGCCTGCACAAAGCTCTGGTGGTGACGCCGTCTTGGGCTCCATGATGACCTCCGTCTTGCAGTCCTCCTGGTCTTGGTCTTGTTGCACCGAAATGGCAACCTTTGCCTGATGCCTCGGTACTCCGCGGCTATGCTTGCCCCCTTTGCACCAAAGAGGAAAGGAGGACACGCGCGGGCTGGCACCCGCCTGGCGCCTTTGGTCGTCATGGCTTGCATCATGGGCACCTCGTGAGGTACCCCGCCTTGATCTCTCCGCCTCCTCGCGAGCCAGCCTGGTGAGGCCGTGCCTGAGGAAGCTCCGTGTCGTCCGCCCCGCGAGGCTTGGCCCCTCGCGAGGGTCTTGGGTCTGTGTTGATGAAGATGGGCCGTGCAGGGCCCCCCTTTGAGCCACGCCGCAGGCCGCAGGCAGGCAAGTCTGGGGATCCCCGTTCCCAGAATGCCGACAGTAGCCCCTGGGGCCAAGGCGCGCCCGGACTTGGCCGTGCAGGGAGGCGGAAGGGCAAGGGCGAAGCGCCGCGGGCCCTAACAGCCTGTGGCCTTGGGCGCCATGTGGCGGTTGATTGGACGTGGGCGTCTCCACTTCCCCATGGCGCCTCGGCAACTGCACTGATTGGAAAAGTCCCTGCACGCAAAGCGGGTCATGATTACCTGCGATCGTGGAGGTTGGCGGTTGGCCTTCGCCGGCTATAAGTACGGAGCGGTGCGCGCCCTTACAGTCCATCCCTTCTTGCTTCTCCTTCTCCCCGATCCTTGCTCCGTCTTGCTGCGATGGCCCTGATCCGCCGGTTCTCGACGGTAGAGAAGGAAAAGGCTCCCCGAGAGGAACCAGTCCCGCTCCCGCCGAAGAAACGGCTCGTCCTCCATGGCCCGGACAAGGGGGCTCATCAGGTGGTGTCGAGGCCCTGGTGCGAGCGGGCACCGCCGGGGTTCCCGCTTCCCTTGTACGCCCACAACGAGGGCCCTGAAGGAGCTGATGCTGATCGCCACGGGCGGCACCGCCGTCGGTGCCGACGGGTCACGAAGGTGTGGGTGGTCCCCCTGGGGTCCACACCGAGGGCTCCTCCCGAGAGTTCGTGTTCCACGCTGCCATGCCTCCTTAGTCTTGGATTCGCCTTCCTTCCTTCTTCGCCTCCATCATCCTACAGGGAGAGCCCCTGGAGCTTTGGCTGCAGCACGCCGGCAGCAGCACCCTCGCGACCGAGGCACAGGTCGCGGTCGTTGCCCCGGGCGAGGTCTTCATGACTCGAGGCTAGAGCGAAATCGCTCGGGTTTGCAGGACAAGAGGCGCCTTCGCGATCCACTTGGAGTACGACGGTGCTTCGGTGATGTTCTTCAAGGTCTTCGATGCGAACGGGCGCCGGCTGGAGTGCTGCCCCGGGAGAGGTGGCTGGGACCCTGCTGCGGCGAGGACTGGGCCTGCCGACCGCTCCCTTGGCGGCTCCTCAGGCGGTGGAGGCGTCGGCCAGCGACTCCAGCGAGCTCTTCGCGA
Organism: Triticum urartu; assembly: GCF_056163025.1. NCBI lineage: Eukaryota > Viridiplantae > Streptophyta > Magnoliopsida > Poales > Poaceae > Triticum > Triticum urartu. The sequence goes on along the minus strand of NC_141875.1, from coordinate 103,591,615 downwards.
CTCCGGAGACGAGCGACGACAGCTACGAGCCCCCGAGCCGGCGCCGCTCCTGGAGCAGGGCGGGCTCGTCAGGCCGCCGCCGACTCTGATCTGGATGGGGTTGGTGCCGGTGCTTGATGGCCCACTGTTGATGATGGCATCTTCTACAGGGGCGCGCGTAGTTAGTGTCCCTTTAGGATCTGTTCCCTGCGAGGAATCAAAGACGCGTCCTGTGGGGGCTTGTAAGGTGCCTGTGATCCTATTTTGTTAATATAACCCTTGTCGTAGAATTGTGCGAGTTGCTTATTCTGTCTTAGCTCAGTTCTCCCTTTCGAACCTCACGAGGGCTTGGTGCTCTGCGCCGACAGGTCCCAGTCCCATGGCAGCTTCAGCCGTCGCTGGTATGCAAGGTCGCGATGCCATGGTCAAGGCCAGGAGGTGAGCGACCCAGAGTCCGGTAAGAGCACCTGAGTCGCGATGCTCAGGAGGTCCCCTTTGGCGCTCAAGCAGCTGTCGTTCGGTGAGAAAGGAGAGCGGCGTCGCTAACACGGAATTGCATTAGGTGCGGGGGTGGTGCCACGGTAGCTGGCGCTTCCGGGTGGTGACTTATCTCGAGAATCAGGGGCCGCTCTCTGGTGTGTCGCCGGGTCCGTGCATCGGCAGGCGCGAGGTTGCTCGGCGAGGTCCTCGCGTGTCCCTCCCCTCTCGCCTTTGCTCCCCTTTCTGGTCTACGTCCTCGGGTCCTGGCCCTTGAGCGAGTCTCAGCCGTCGCTGGTATGCCAGGTCGCGATGCCATGGACAAGGCCAGAGGGTGAGGGCTGGAGAGCCAGTAGGAGCCCTGAGTCGCGATGCTCAGGCACCCCCCTTTAACGTGCAAGCGGTTCGCGTGGATGAGAGTGAAGGAGACACCGCAAGGGCCTCACCTAATTCAGCTCCTTTAAGAGATCCTGTAGACCCATCAGAGAAAGAACGAGGGGTTGCCACGACAATTGACAGTCAGCCGTTGGTTGCTTCTGAGGGGTAACGAGGCACTGAAGGCTTGACGAGGTGGCGCCATGCGGGGCTGCCGCGGCCAGAGCTCAGCCATTCAGGTTTGTCAGCGTTGCAGGGATGGACCCATGCGCAAGCGTCGTGCCGTTTGAGAGCAATTTCGTCAGTTGGCGTCAGTTGAGCGGGCAGCTGGGTCAAACACATTAGCCGTGAAGGAGTGGATTCATCCAAATAGATGCTGGGAAGGCGGACATCACTGGGTCAGGCCCGAGCGACTTGGGGATCATGCAGCCCGAGGGGCGCCCCCAACAAGGTAAGCTAACAACATGAAATAAAAGGGATACATGCCGCAGGGACGGACCCACGTGGCCTGGGAATACTGCAGCCCTGGGGGGCGCTCCCAGCTGGAAGTGAAAACTTGAAAGATGTCACCTGATGACGTTGAGGACGAAGGGGTGTTGGTGTAGCAGACTCGGTGGGTTGCGGAAGCCGATCCTCACGAGCCCCCCAGGCCCGGGGGCCTCGGGAGGCTCCGGAGGTGCTGGCGGCTCCCCGCGGACCATCTCCATCTCCGCTAGGGCTGCGGAACGCCTGGCCTCTTGTGCCTCCATGATGCCCCTCATGAGGCGCTGGTACGTGGCAGCCGCGTTCGGCAAACCGTAAGGCATGCGAACATAGCTGTGGGGTGGACCTCCGCAGCGCCCCACTCGCGAGGGTCAGAGGCGCTCCAGAGAGGCAACTCGGTTGAGCCCTGGTATGTCGATGCAGACGCGCAGCCCACCATCCTCGCCTGGATTGGGAGCCACCGCTGGTAGACGGCGGCCGCCTTTCATGACCCTTGACTCCTCTAGCTCCTGAATGGCCTTGCTGATGAACTCCTGAGGGTTTGGCTCTCCTTGCCTTACTCCTTCTTGAGAGAAACGTGCTTCGAAACACGCCTCCATGTGGTGCCCAAGCGCCTCCCTCGTGACCCTAGCCAGGTCGGTGGCCCTCCAGGGGAGAGCCCCCGAGCCCTGCCTGAGGAGGGCGCCGAGCGCGCTTTCCTATGCGATGGAAGGAGGTTCCCCCTGGGTAGGCACGGGCCCAGAGGGGCCTGCCTCCTGAGGGGCCGGGCCGGACAATGTCTTCTTCTTCTTGGGGGCGGTCTCGGGAAGCCTTCTGCTTCCGCGATCCGGGTCTTCCAGTGACGCAGCCTGAAAGGCTCGTTCCAGGGAACACACCGCGTCCTTCTCTTCACAGGGCACCATGATGACTCCGCCACTTCCTGGCATCTTGAGGACGTTGTAGCCGTGGTGAGTTACGGCCATGAACTTGGCCAGCGCTGGGTACCCAAGGATGGCGTTGTACGGCAGGCGAATGTGAGCGACGTCGAAGTCGATGAGCTCGGTGCGGTAGTTGTCGCATGCCCCGAAGGTGACAGGGAGGCGGACCTGCCCAATCGGGACCGTGGAGCCGTCGGTGACTCCGGAGAAAGGCTTGGTTGGCTGAAGCTGGTTGTAGGGCACTTGGAGATTGTTGAATGTTTCCACGGACAGGACGTTGAGCCCTGCCCCGCCATCGATGAGGGTCCTGGTGACCACCACGTTGCTGATGATTGGGGAACAAAGCATTGCGACGACTCCGGCTATAGCCGCACACTTGAGCTGATCTGCTGAGCTGAACGTGATGGCGCACGCCGATCACCTGAGAGGGCGCGTGGCTTCAAGCCTGGGGAGGACTGCATTCACTTCGTGGGCGAACTTCTTTAAGATGCGTTGAGAGGCTGGGGCCTGAGCCCCGCCCAGGATGCAGGCGATCGCGCGCGGCTCCTGGAAGCCCCCAGCCCCCTCGTCTTGGTGGCGGTCCTCGTTTCTCCTTGGCAGTGGCAGCAGCGGAGAGAGGCCTGCGTTGCCTTGTGGGTGATCCTCGTGAGGCTGATCCCTCCAGTCTCCCTCGCGAGGCGGGTCTTGCCAGCGATCCTCGCGAGGTTGATCGCGCCACCCTTGGCGCGGGCCACGGTCTTCCCAGCGTCCTACGTTCCTTCCTCCTCCTCGACCGTAGCCCCGGTCACTGCGGTCGGGGCGACGGCCGATCCTTCCTTCCCGTACGGCTCGGAGCTCTTGACATTCGTTGGTGTTGTGGGTGTGGAGGTCGTGGTACACACAGTACCGGCTGCCCTTGGAAGGTTCGGGCTGATCTCTGCCCCGCTTGGTGTCTGGCTCTGCCGCGAGCACGGCAGCCCCCTTGCGCTACACATCCTTGGCCTTGGGCTTCTTCTCTTCTGGGTCTGCGGCAGGCAGCTCGAGGAGGGAGAGACGCCCTTCCTCAGCCCTGGCGCACTTGGTTGCCAAGTTGAACAGCTCCATGGAAGTGCACAGGTCTTCATGCATCGCCAGCTCCTCCTTCATCTTGACATCGCGCACGCCGTCGGAGAAGGCTGAGATGATGGCCTCCTCAGTCACCTTGGGAATCTTGAGGCATGCATTGTTGAAGCGCTGGATGTACTTCTACAGGGTCTCTGTCGGTGTCAAAACCGGCAGATCTCGGGTAGGGGGTCCCGAACTGTGCGTCTAGGCCGGATGGTAACAGGAGGCAGGGAACACGATGTTTTACCCAGGTTTGGGCCCTCTTGATGGAGGTAAAACCCTACGTCCTGCTTGATTAATATTGATGATATGGGTAGTACAAGAGTAGATCTACCACGAGATCAAGGAGGCTAAACCCTAGAAGCTAGACTACAGTATGATTGTTGTATATGGAGTTGATTGCCTACGGACTACAACCCTCTAGTTATATAGACACCGGATAGGGTTAGGGTTACATAGAGTCGGTTACAATGGTAGGAGATCTTGAATATCCGCATCGCCAAACTTGCCCTCCACGCCAAGGAAAGTCCCATCCAGACATGGGACGAAGTCTTCAATCTTGTATCTTCATAGTCCTGGAGTCCGGCTGAAGGTATAGTCCAGCTACCCGAACACCCCCTAATCCAGGAGTCCCTCAGTAGCCCCCGAACCAGGCTTCAATGACGATGAGTCCGGCGCGCAGATTGTTCGGCATTGCAAGGCGGGTTCTTCTCCAAATCTTGTGTACCTGCAGGAATAATGTCCGATTTTTGTAATGTAGTGCTCCTCGGCTTCCACGCCCAATAATGGTCGTCTTCCACGTGTCAAACGAATGTGAAAAGCCGGGGCGTTTTTACATCCACACCCCTAGCCGTATAAACGAGCCGCCTATTTAACGGGATGGGGATTTAGGTCCAAACCACATCTTCTCCTTTCCGCGAGTTATCATCAGAGCGCTTCCAGCAAAGGTCCATTCCAAAATGACCAGCCGTCGCAGCTCCTCCCCTCGCCCCTCCGGTCCCAAACCCGGGGACTGGGAGAGTTGCACCATCCTGCATAGCGAGTTAGTGTCGCTTCAGGCCAAGGGATTTCTCCCTCAGGCATACATGGTCCCGGTCCGAGCCGGTCTCGCCACCTACAATGGCGGAAAACAAGAGGAGAGCACCCCCAATCCTTCTAAAGGAGAGCGGGTGTGCCTCGTCCCCTATCTAATAAGGGGACTGGGATTGCCAATTCATCCATTTCTCCGTGGGCTTCTGGAGTTCTACGGCCTCCAGCTGCACAATCTCACGCCCGCCTCCGTATTGCATATTGCGGGTTTCGTCGCCCTTTGCGAGCTATTTTTAGGCGTTGAGGCTCATTTCGCGCTGTGGAAGAGGTTATTCTGCCTGGTGCCCCGTTCTCAAGAGGGGTCTATATACCAAGTGGGTGGAGCCGAAGTATGGCGCATCGCCGGGACCGGATACCTATCCGGAACCCCAAAGAAGGCGTCCGAGGACTGGCCTTTGAAATGGTTTTATATAGATGACGTCCCACTACCGGATCCTATCCGGGTTGGTCTCCCTGAGTTCAACAGTGCTCCATTGAAGAAACGCTTGAGCTGGCGTCCGCGGAGCTCTCAGAGAGAAAGCGACAGAGACGTCCTTTACCTGATGGGCCGGATAAGACTGTTGGCTCATTCCAGACTAACCATGATTGGAGTCATGGCCGCATGCATTATGCGGGGGGTGCAGCCGCTTCAATATAGAGGCCACCCCATGTGGGATTTCAACGGGGAGGATGACGCCACACGTTACGGTCGTAAGGGGCCGGCCTCAACCGCCGCCTTAGTAAAGATCTTATCCTCTTTGTACAAGGGAGAAAAGGAGGAATTCCTCCGCGTCAACCCGCGGGCCGGATTCAGTATGTACGATCCTCCAAGTTGGGTAAGTGAACAATTGCGCTTGCCCTTTTGTTTTATACTCCCACGGTTAGATAGGTAGTCTAATGACTTTAATGCAGGAACTGCGACAGGAGGTAAAGGATATAAGCAGCCGCCCTCCACAGCCCGAGGACCCAGAACTGTCCCTCAATCCGGACTCCGAAGAGGATACAGACATATCGGTGGATCTTATCGACGGGTGTTCCATCAGCTAAACAAGGACAATACCTTGGTAGCCATTACGGCGGATTACCCAGGGTTAATCCCGGCCTCCCAGGTGACAAAACCGGGGTCTTATTCCCTTGAAAGAGATTCCACCCTCACGTAGCCCGGTGTTTCTGACGACAGCCATGTTTTGCAGGGGAGATTTCCGAGGCAGGAGGCCGAACCTGTGGCGGCTAGCCAACGAGGGGCCGCAGGGCCCCATGGGGCAAAAAGGAATGAAGTCCGGACTGAGATGCCGGCGCAAATGTATAGTGCACCCTCTGTTTCCCTAGAGTTATTCTGTCAGGGCATATTAACGTTCGTGCTATCTTCAGAACGAAGAGACCTCGCCGGACTACATCCGGAGAGGTTGCCAATCGCGCCTCCACCAGCCAGGCTCCAATGTCTGGCCAGGAAGCGGAGGCGAGCACAAGGCGCGCACCGGACACTCCTCCGACATAGGATGCGGACAGGCTGTCTGCCACAAATTCTGAAGTGGAGAGTGCCATGAACCACAGGCGTCGCTGGACAATTCTACGCGATGCTTGTTTCTCCCAAGAGGCTTTAGAAGCCTTTAATTCGGGAGATGCATACCTCCGTGCCGCTCAAAATAGTTTAGCCAGAGCCACGGAGCAGTATGTAAAAGACATATGGGTAAGAAAATTTTGGTTATATATATATATATATGCCAGTAGCCCCCGAGACTTGAAGCAGTTAGAGCAACTGATTTAAGGATCATTTAATATGCAGCTTCTTATAGAGAAGAATACCGTACTGTCCCAGGAGCTGGAAAAGTGCAAGGCCCAACTAGAGGCCGCACTAGCCGCAGCAGGGGAGCCCAAAGAGACCCCCTCAGGTAAGATACACTTTGAAAGATTAGTATTGTGCGGTGTGGGTGCAAATCTGACAAATCATGTTGCAGATGGCGCCGGACTCGATCCGGACAAGCAACAACTCTTACGCCGGCTAAAGGCCGGTGAGAGTACGTTGACAAAGGTGAGGTGAGAGAAGAATGATCTTCAGGATGCCAACACCAAGCTGGACGTCGAACTTAAAGATGTTCGTGGCCAGCTGTCGGACTCCACGAAGGAGAATCAGCGGCTTCGACGCGGCATTTTTAGTAAGTGCTTGAACGAACTTTGAAAAAAGAGTTCGGCGAGGAAGTCGACTAACAGAGTAATGTCTGTAGGTATGCTCACAGGTCGTCCTGCAAAGGAGATGCCCGGTTCTACGGGTGACCTTCTTCCCGAACTCTTACAACTGCACGAGCGAATTTGGCAGGCGATGCGGGATATTGCCCAAGCCTTATGGCCTGCCCACTCCGTGCCCGAGGACCTTGGAGAGCTTGCGGAGAAGCTGAAGGGAGCTCGGCGGCGCTTCCGGTTGTGGAAGATATCGGCCTACCGACAAGGCGCTAGGGAGGCCTGGGCCATGGTGAATACCCGTTTTACGAAGTCTGACCCAAACCACATGGCCGAGGTCGGACCAGTGGGGCCTGACGGGAAGGAGATCCCTGTAAGCTTAGTATACGGCCAAGTAGAGTTGGCCGCGAAGTATTCCCAGCAGGACTGTAAATTAGACAGCCTGTTAGATGGTATAGAAGAGGAATACAATCAGTCAGAATGACTGTGTAATTTTGAATTGACATGTGTAATGCCTTCTAGCCGGATTGTAGATCGTTTGTCATTGCCGACCTTTTCGCTTCAACCTCGGGATCTGACGGTCCGGAGTGTGTCCGAATACCCTAGCGGTTATATAAGAACCGGGGTATGCGTGGAGACCAGGCGTAGGGGTCATCAGTGCTTTATCAGACAAGTGCCCAACTAGTTATGTTATATTACATGGTTAGTAAGAAACATCTTCCAGAGAGAATAGTTCCGTTAAGGGTTCCTTTTGCTGGGAGGCATGCCCTAAGGTGCATGTCCGGACTGCGTGAAGAGATGCAGAAAAAAAAGGCATCTAGGGGCGCATAAAATGAGTAAAAAGATCATCTTTTATTTCACCGACCGAATATTCCCTTAAGAACGCTAGCTTTCGGCTTCACCCAGTCTGAGGTACACATCCGGCTGACCCGGCAGCAACAATCACAGAGGTGCTCCCTTTACCGCCTAGCCGAACAATCGGGAACGTAAGGGTAAGCACAGGAGCCAGGCAACCCAGCTTGGCCAAAACTTAAGTCATATAGATGCATATAATGGTGAAGAAAAAAGGTACATGCGGAAGTTTGACGCATGTGTTGGGCGTGAAGCCCGTGTAAATAAGCTTCTGTTAAAGAAGCCCCCAGGTTTAATGAGCGCGAGTGGCGCGTCACTAGATGAGCCTTTAAGGGCTCTGAAAGAAAAAAATGGGAAGGAGAGAAATGTAAGACAGAAAAATACAAAAAGGGATGGACAGAGGAAGGAGACGAACACAGAGTCCGGCGCTAGGCATAGAATCTTCGGAGATGGGTGGCATTCCACGGGTTCGGTTCGAGTCGGTTGTTCGACGCATCTCGCAGGCGGTACGCCCCACCAGTCAGGACTTGATCGATTATGAATGGACCTTCCCACTTGGGCTTGAGTTTGTCCTTTTCTTATCCGGCAGGCGTAGAACTAGTTCGCCAACATTGTAATTTTTGGCCCGTACTTCTCTGCTTTGATATCTTCGGGCCTGCTGTTGATAAAATGCGGAACGGGCTTTTGCCACATCGCGCTCCTCCTCCAAGGCGTCCAAGTTGTCCTGCCGATCGAGCTCGGCTTCTCTTTCTTCATACATGTGCACTCTAGGTGAGTCATGAATTATGTCGCAGGGCAGAACTGCTTCTGCGCCGTACACCATAAAAAATGGTGTGTACCCGGTGGTGCGATTTGGCGTGGTCCGCAGCCCCCATAGCATGGAGTCGAGCTCCTCTACCCAGTGCGTGTTAGATTCCTTGAGGGACCGCACCAGTCTGGGTTTGATGCCACTCATGATAAGACCATTTGCATGTTTGACCTGGCCGTTGGTTTGTGGGTGATAGACGGAAGCATAATCGAGCTTGATGCCCATGTTTTTGCACCAGAGTTTTACCTCGTCGGCGGTAAAATTTGTACCGTTGTCGGTTATGATGCTGTGGGGGACGCCATAACGGTGTACAACCCCGGATATGAAGTCTATCACAGGTCCGGATTCGGCCGTTTTAACAGGCTTGGCTTCTATCCATTTGGTGAACTTATCCACCATGACCAGTAAGTATTTTTTCCTATGGGTTCCACCTTTAAGGGGTCTGACCATGTCAAGCCCCCAGACCGCAAAAGGCCAGGTGATGGCTATAGTTTGGAGTGCGGTAGGTGGCATATGGCTTTGGTTGGCAAAAAGTTGGCAACCAGCGCATCGTTGGACTAGGTCTTGAGCGTCTGCTCGGGCCATCGTCCAGTACAAGCCTGTATGGAAAGCCTTGCTAACGAGGGACCGAGCAGCGACGTGGTGACCACCGAGTCTGGCATGAATTTCAGCCAGGAGGTTCCGCCCTTCCTCTTCGGAGATGCATTTTTGAAGGACTTCGGTAGTGCTTTTCTTATAAAGTTCTCCCTCATGGACTCTGTAGGCCTTAGATCGCCGCACTATGCAGCGGGCCTCATTTTGGTCCTCCGGGAGTTCTTGCCTAGTAAGGTAGGCTAGGAATGGTTCTGTCCACAGGGCGATAACCGCCATTATTACATGGGCTGAAGGTGTAATTTCGTTGGCAGAGCCTCCAATTGTGTCAGATTGTTCGGCGTCGGGTGGTGCGGCTGGGTTCGGGCTGTTATTTGCGGGTTCCCCCTCCCATACTATGGATGGCTTGAACAATCTTTCCAAAAAGATGTTGGGGGGGCTGCATCGCGTTTTGCTCCGATGCGTGCTAGGACGTCCGCCGCTTGATTGTTTTCTCGGGCTATATGGTAAACTCCAGCCCTTCGAACCGAGCTGACATTTTTAGGACGGCGCCGTGGTAAGCTGCCATTTTTGGGTCCTTGGCGTTGAAGTCTCCATTTATTTGGGATATTGTGAGGTTTGAATCCCCGCGGGCACTGGATACCCATGGATACTGCTATCTGAAGGCCATGTAGGAGGGCCTCATATTCGTCTGCATTGTTGGAATTCGTGTACATGATTTGGAGCACATATTGGACTGTATCTCCTGTGGGGGACGTCAGGACGACACCGGCCCCCAGTCCGGCCAACATTTTGGAGCCGTCGAAATGCATAATCCAATTTGAATATGTGCCGTACTCTTTAGGGAGCTCGGCCTCCGTCCATTCTGCGACGAAGTCGGCCAAAACTTGCGATTTAATAGCTCGCCGTGGCTTATAGGTTATATCGAACGGGAGAAGCTCGATGGCCCATTTTGCAATCCGGCCCGTTGCATCGCGGTTGTTGATAATATCGTTTAGTGGCACTTCCGAGGCTACTGTTATGGAACACTCTTGAAAGTAGTGTCGTAGCTTCTGGGATGCCATGAATACCGCGTATGCAATCTTTTGATAATGCGGGTACCGTGATTTGCATGGAGCGAGGACAGTGGACACATAGTAGACTGGCCTTTGAAGGGGGAATTTGTGTCCGTCCGTTTCCCGCTCGACAACGAGCACTGCGCTGACAACTTGGTGTGTTGCTGCAATGTACAATAACATTGGTTCGCCGGTGATTGGCGCGGCCAGGACTGGGTTTGTTGCCAATATGGCTTTTATTTCATCAAGTCCGGCCGTGGCGGCATCCGTCCACTCGAAGTGTTCGGTGCGCCGAAGGAGGCGATAAAGGGGTAGTGCCTTTTCTCCCAAACGGGAGATGAAGCGGCTTAAAGCCGCCATGCACCCGGTTAATTTTTGTATTTGTTTAAGGTCCTTTGGGACATCCAATTGTGACAAAGCTCGGATCTTGGCTGGGTTTGCTTCAATTCCTCTACCGGATACAATGAAGCCCAAGAGCTTTCCGGCTGGAACGCCGAAGACGCATTTTTCTGGGTTGAGCTTGATGTCATATTGTCGGAGGTTATCGAATGTAAGCCTCAAATCGTTTACTAGGGATTCGACATGTCTTGATTTGATGACCACATCATCCACGTACGCCTCCACTGTTTTGCCGATCTGGTTTGCCAGACATGTCTGGATCATGCGCTGATATGTTGCGCCGGCGTTTTTCAGCCCGAAGGGCATTGTGTTGAAGTAGAATGGGCCGTATGGTGTGATGAATGCTGTTGCAGCTTGGTCTGATTCTGCCATTTTGATTTGATGGTAACCGGAGTATGCGTCGAGGAAACACAACAAATCCTGTCCTGCGGTGGCATCGATAATTTGATCGATGCGGGGGAGGGGGAAGGGATCCTTTGGGCAAGCCTTGTTAAGGTCTTTAAAATCGACACACAGGCGCCAGGATTTGTCCTTCTTTGGTACCATCACCAGGTTTGCTAGCCACTCCGGATGTTTTATGTCTCTGATGAATCCGGCCTCCAATAGCTTGGCTAGCTCCTCTCCCATAGCCTGTCTCTTGGGTTCGGAAAAACGCCGAAGTGACAGGTTTAAATCCTTTTTGGATATTTAAGCTGTGTTCGTCCAGCCTGCGTGGGATCCCTGGCATGTCTGAAGGGTGCCAGGCGAAGATGTCCCAGTTCTCTCGTAGGAACTCTCGCAGTGCGGCGTCTGCATCAGGGTTCAGTCGTGCCCCGATTGAAGCTGTTTTATTGGGGTCCGTTGGATGGACCTGGAATTTGACTATTTCGTCGGCTGGCTTGAAGGATGTGGATTTGGATCTCTTATCGAGTATCACATCATCCCTGTTAAACATGGAGCGCAGCGCAGTCAGTTCCTCGGCCGCTAAGGCTTCGGATAGCGCCTCAAGGGCTAATGCGGCCGTCTTGTCTTCGGCGCGGAGTGCTATGTCCGGATCACTAGCTAGGGTGATAATTCCATTCTGCCCGGGCATCTTAAGCTTCATATACCCGTAATGGGGTATTGCTTGGAAGATTGTGAATGCTTCCCGCCCTAGTAAAGCGTGATATCCGCTCTTAAACGGGGCCACCGGAAACGTGACTTCTTCGGACCTGTAATTATCCGGCATGCCGAACACCACATCTAGTGTGATTTTTCCTGTGCAGCGCGCTTCCCGACTGGGGATTATTCCTCTAAAGGTTGTGTTGCTTTGCTCAACGTGGTTCCAGTCTATTTCCATTTTTTGAAGGGTTTCCTCATGAATGAGGTTCAGTCCGCTGCCTCCATCCATGAGCACCTTGGTGAGGCGAAAGCCGTCCACTATGGGACTGAGGACCAATGCGGCTGGTGCTTGGGCTGTTCGGAATCTAGGTTCATCACTTGCGTTGAAGGTAATGGCAGTGTCGCTCCATGGATTTATTGTTGCAACTTGATAGACTTCGGCGAGGCTGTGGAGTGTTCTTTTTCGCACATTGTTTGATGCGAAAGTCTCGAAGACTGTGAGAACGATACTGGTGTCCTTGGGCTGGCTTTCTGCGGCCTCTGGAGTCCTCGCCGATTTTGGCCACCTGCCGGAGTATCCAACATGCTCTAAGGCTGTGAGTTGGTGTGGCGTCCTCTGTACTGTGAATTCTACAGGGTCCATCAAGCCATCTTTCCAGTATGGTTCCATGCCCTGTAGAGGGTTTTGGCTTTTTGGTGTTTATCCCGGGTGTCCTGTGATGATGCACCCTCTTAGTTCGGACGGGATTACTATTCAAGGCCGGATTATCCCAAAAATTTATTTCGGTTTTCCAGGCGCTTTCCATTGCACAATATTTTTGTACTATGGACGCCAAGTTAGCGAAGCGTGTGATATCACGACGACTTACGGAGTTAAGGATTCCCTTGTCCGTGCAATTACCGCAAAAAATTGAGATTGCGTCTTCCTCGCGGCAATCCTTTATCCTGTTCATAACCAGGAGGAATCTGGCCCTGTAATGATGTACTCTTTCCTCGGGCCTCTGCCTGATTTGGGAGAGATCGCTTATGATTGGGTGGGCGGGTGTCGTTGAATCTGAAACCTCACCCAATCCAAGATTCGGAGGCCGAAGAGTTTCCGAACTCTGAAGTTCGGATTCTTGGATGTTGTCCAGTGAATCTGGCCCGTTGCCTGATCCTAAGCTCAGGTCTTGAGTTATATCTCCCCCTCCACGGGTATCTGGCTTGGAGGGGTTGGGAATTCGGACGTAGCTAGTCCTTAAAATAGATGAAGGGTCGCCGCACAGCGTCTCTACCACGGCAATGTGGTGGGTGACTTGGGGAGAGTTAATTTCTCTTAGATCAGGTTTAAGCCCAACCTGGTCGTAATCCTTAGCGACCCCCAGGGCGGTGATGCGATCCAAGAGCTCGTTTACGGAAGAGAGCTCCATTGGATCTAGCTGCTCGACGAGCTCCGAGCTGACATGTAGGTTGCTTTTGATGACCTGAGAGGTCACCGTCGGCGCAACAGCCGAACAGGCGGTCATGAGGAAACCACCTAGCCGGAGGGTTTGGCCGACAGCCAAGGCTCCCGTAGCAACGGCGCCATCTTTAAAGACGGGAGGAGGCATCCTTCCTGATTGTGACGGCACAGAGGAACTCTCAATGAAAGCACCAATGCCGGTGTCAAAACCGGTAGATCTCGGGTAGGGGGTCCCGAACTGTGCGTCTAGGCCGGATGGTAACAGGAGGCAGGGAACACGATGTTTTACCCTGGTTCGGGCCCTCTTGATGGAGGTAAAACCCTACGTCCTGCTTGATTAATATTGATGATATGGGTAGTACAAGAGTAGATCTACCACGAGATCAAGGAGGCTAAACCCTAGAAGCTAGCCTACGGTATGATTGTTGTATATGGAGTTGATTGCCTACGGATTACAACCCTCCTGTTTATATAGACACTGGATAGGGTTAGGGTTACATAGAGTCGGTTACAATGGTAGGAGATCTTGAATATCCGCATTGCCAAACTTGCCCTCCATGCCAAGGAAAGTCCCATCCGGACACGGGACGAAGTCTTGAATCTTGTATCTTCATAGTCCTGGAGTCCGGCTGAAGGTATAGTCCGGCTACCTGAACACCCCCTAATCCAGGACTCCCTCAGTCTCCCCGGGTTGTTGCTTGATGCGGCGCATATCGCTCAGGGCGGGTGGCCGGTCGCGAGTACCTTGGAAGTTGGCGATGAAGCGGGTGCGCATCTCGTCCCAGGAGGAGATCGTGCCTGGAGCCAGGTTCAGGAGCCAGGTGCGGGCCCCGTCCTTGAGTGCCATGGGAAACTAGTTCGCCATGACCTTCTCATCTCCGTTGGCAGCTTTGATGCCCAGGTCATAGAGCTGGAGGAACTCTGCAGGGTCAGCTGTGCCGTCGTAATGAGGAGGCATGTCTGGCTTGAACTTGCCAGGCCATGCGACGCTGCGTAGCTCGGTGGTGAAGGCACGGCAGCCTGCTGTGGCCACGGGAGGCCTTGGGTGACGGAGAGCTTGGTCTTGCATGTCCCCACGCGCTGCAGCTGGGTCTTGACGTGCGGGAGCAGGAGCAGGGTCGTGACGTGCTGGAGCAGGGAGCAACCGGGCAGCTTCTTGCGTGCGAGGGACTTCCTGGCAGCTCTACTCTTGCTGCGCTGGCACCTGACAGAGCGGGTTCCGCCCAGGGGCCACGCGCCTTGGAGCCATGGTGCCTTCTTGAGGAGGACGCGGCCGGGGCGCCGCCGGAGCTTCGTCGCTCGCGCGGGGCGGGGTGCGGTGCAGCGGAACGGACGACGCAGGAGAGCCCCCTGCGGCGTGGACGAGCTTGGCAACGCGGTCGAGCCATTCCTCGTAGACGTCGTCGATGGGACGGTAGCGCAGGAGTTTGTTTGCCGCGATGAGCGCATCTCGAGCCTCCATGGGTGCGCGGAGTGCGCGGGACGAAGAACCAACTGGGGTGAGCGAGGGAGTAGCGGTGCGGCCGTCTTGCCGCACGGACGGATGCTGAGACGATGCTTGCTGCTCGTCCCCCGCCGGGCCGGTGGCGGCGTTGACGGCAGGTGACGAGGAACGGCAAGGACGCCCGCCGACAGGAGCCGTCTGGGCGACGCGGGAAGCGAGAGCGGCCCGGCGCTCGGCGCGGGCCCGACGAGCGTCAGACATGGGCGCGATGGTCGGAGGAGAACGGGGTGGTGGAAGATGAATTCCGGTGCACCCCTACCTGGCGCGCCAAATGTCAGATTTCGGGTTCCGGCAGACCCTTGAGGTTCGAACACTGGGGTGCGCGCAGAGATTTCGCCTCCTACCTACCTGCACCCCTCCGCCTCGCTAAGATCTAAGCTATGGAAAGAACAACACGAGAGACACAGGGTTTATACTGGTTCGGGCCACCGTTGTGGTGTAATACCCTACTCCAGTGTGTGGCGTAGTGGATTGCCTCTTGGGCTGATGATGATGAACAATACAAGGAAGAACAACCTCGCGAGGGTCTGCTCTTGGCTGGGGCGATGAACTGCTGGGAGGAGTTCAGTCACCCTTCTCTCTCTCTCCCTGATTCTCGATTTGATTCTTGATGCCCTAATTCTTCATCTCCCTCTCCTCTGGGGGTGGCTAGTCCTATTTATAGAGGCCCTGGTCCTCTTCCCAAATATCGAGCGAGAAGGGAGCCAACAATGGCGGGCTAATTTGAAGGGGGACAGATAGTACTAGCTATCCTGACAAAAGTAGTCTTCGCCTGCACAAAGCTCTGGTGGTGATGCCGTCTTGGGCTCCATGATGACCTCCATCTTGCAGTCCTCCTAGTCTTGGTCTTGTTGCACCGAAATGGCAAACTTTGCTTGATGCCTCGGTACTCTGCGGCTGTGCTTGCCCCCTTTGCACCAAAGAGGAAAGGAGGACACTGCGCGGGTTGGCACCCGCCTGGCGCCTTTGGTCGTCATGGCTTGCGTCACGGGCACCTCGTGAGGTACCCCGCCTTGATCTCTCCGCCTCCTCGCGAGCCAGCCTGGTGAGGCCGTGCCTGAGGAAGCTCCGTGTCGTCCGCCCCGCAAGGCTTGGCCCCTCACGAGGGTCTTGGGTCTATGTTGATGAAGATGGGCCGTGCTAGGCCCCCCTTTGAGCCACGCCGCAGGCAGGCAAGTCTGGGGACCCCCGTTCCCAGAACGCCGACAGAAGCACCGTGCTGCTATTGGGTATACTCTTGATGATCTTAAGGGCATTAGTCCCACTCTATTTCAACATAAAATTAATTTGGAATAAGATGCTAAACCAGTTCGTGATCATCAACGCCGGCTGAATCCTAAAATGAAAGAAGTGGTAAGAAAGGAAATACTAAAGCTCCTTGAGGCAGGTATAATCTATCCCATTGCTGATAGTCAGTGGGTAAGCCCTCTCCATTGTGTCCCTAAGAAGGGAGGTATTACTGTTGTTCCTAATGATAAAGATGAATTGATCCCTGAAAGAATTATTACAAGTTATAGATGGTAATTGATTTCCGCAAATTAAATAAGGCTACTAAAAAGGATCATTACCCATTACCTTTTATCGATCAAATGCTAGAAAGATTATCCAAACATACACATTTTTGCTTTCTAGATGGTTATTCTGGTTTCTCTCAAATACCTATGTCAGCCAAAGATCAATCAAAGACTACTTTTACATGCCCTTTTGGTACTTTTGCTTATAGACCTATGCCTTTTGGTTTATGTAATGCAACTGCTACCTTTCAAAGATGCATGATGGCCATATTCTCTAACTTTTGTGAAAAGATTTATGAGGTTTTCATGGACGACTTTTCCGTCTATGGATCTTCTTTTGATGATTGCTTGAGAAACCTTGATCGAGTTTTGCAGAGATGTGAAGAAACTAATCTTGTCTTGAATTGGGAAAAGTGCCACTTTATGGTAAATGAAGGTATTGTCTTGGGGCATAAAGTTTCTGAAAGAGGTATTGAAGTTGATAAAGCCAAGGTTGATGCTATTGAAAAGATGCCATGTCCCAAGGACATCAAAGGTATAAGAAGTTTCCTTGGCCTTGCTGGTTTTTATAGGAGGTTCATTACGGACTTCTCAAAAATCTCTCGGCCTCTGACTAATTTATTACAAAAAGATATACCATTTGTCTTTGATGATGATTGCGTAGAAGCATTTGAAATACTTAAGAAAGCATTGATCTCTTCACCTATTGTTCAGCCACCTGATTGGAATTTATCGTTTGAAATTATGTGTGATGCTAGTGATTATGCTTTAGGTGTTGTTCTAGGGCAAAGAGTTGATAATAAACTAAATGTTATTCAATATGCTAGTAAAACCCTAGACAATGCTCAAAGAAATTATGCTACTACTAAAAAGGAATTCTTAGCATTTGTATTTGCTTGTGATAAGTTCAGACCTTATATTGTTGATTCTAAAGTAACTATTCGCACTGATCATGCTGCTATTAAATATCTTATGGAAAAGAAAGATGCTAAACCTAGACTTATTAGATGGGTTCTCTTGCTACAAGAATTTGACTTACATATTGTTGATAGAAAGGGAGCTGAGAACCCGTTGCAGACAACTTGTCTAGGTTAGAAAATGTGTTTGATGACCCACTACCTATTGATGATAGCTTTCCCGATGAGCAATTAAATGTCATAAATTCTTCTCATACTGCTCCATGGTATGCTGATTATGCTAATTACATTGTTGCTAAGTTTATACCACCTAGTTTCACATACTAGCAAAAGAAAAAGTTCTTCTATGATTTGAGGCTTTACTTTTGGGATGACCCACATCTTTATAAAGAAGGAGTAGATGGTGTTATTAGACGTTGTGTACCTTAGCATCAACAGGAACAGATCCTACGCAAGTGTCACACCGAAGCTTATGGAGGACACCATGCTGGAGATAGGACTGCACATAAGGTATTGCAATCTGGTTTTTATTGGCCTACTATCTTCAAGGATGCCCGTAAGTTTGTCTTATCTTGTGATGAATGTCAAAGAATTGGTAATATTAGTAGACGTCAAGAAATGCCTATGAATGTCAAAGAATTGGTAATATTAGTAGACGTCAAGAAATTCCTATGAATTATTCACTTGTTATTGAACCATTTGATGTTTGGGGCTTTGACTATATGGGACCCTTTCCTTCCTTTAATGGATATACACATATTTTAGTTGCTGTTGATTACGTTACTAAGTGGGTAGAAGCTATTCCAACTAGTAGTGTTGATCATAACACTTCTATTGACTGATGGTGGTTCACACTTTATTCATGGTGCTTTCCGTAAAATGCCTGCTAAATATGATGTCAATCATAGAATTGCATCCCTTATCACCCTCAGTCTAGTGGTCAAGTAGAATTGAGTAATAGAGAGCTCAAATTAATTTTGCAAAAGACTGTCAATAGGTCTAGAAAGAATTGGGCTAAGAAACTTGATGATGCATTGTGGGCCTATAGAACTGCATATAAAAACCCTATGGGTATGTCTCCGTATAAAATGGTCTATGGAAAAGCATGTCACTTACCTCTCGAACTAGAACACAAGGCTTATTGGGTTATTAAAGAAATAAATTATGATTTTAAACTTGCTGGTGAGAAGAGGTTATTTGATATTAGCTCACTTGATGAATGGAGAACCCAAGCCTACGAAAATGCCAAGCTGTTTAAAGTAAAAGTTAAAAGATGGCATGATAAAAGGATACAAAAGCGTGAGTTTAATGTAGGTGATTATGTATTGCTATACAACTCTCGTTTAAGATTTTTTGCAGGAAAACTTCTCTCTAAATGGGAAGGACCTTACGTTATCGAGGAGGTCTATCATTCCGGTACCATAAAAATCAACAACTTCGAAGGCACAAATCCGAAGGTGGTGAACGGTCAAATAATTAAACATTATATCTCAGGTAATCCCATAAATGTTGAAACCAATGTTATTGAAACCGTAACCCCGGAGCAATAAGTAAACCGACTCCAAAACAGTTTTAAGGCAATATTTCTCCGTTTTGGAATATTTAGAAAAATAGAAAAATAAGAAGCATTCCGGGAAGGACACGAGGGCTCCACGAGGGTGGAGGGCGCGCCCTACCCTACTGGCGTGCCCCCTACCTCGTGGGTACCTCGTGTGCTCTCCGGACTCCGTTTTCTTACACAATATGTATTTTGGTCAGTAAAAATTCATTATATAATCTCCTGGGGGTTTTGACTCCCGTATCACCAAATATCTCCTGTCTTTGTTTCGAGCTGTCCTGCTGCAGATTTGAGCAACATGTCGTCCCAGGATTCGGAAGGAGAGAGCTATGTGGCTGATTACCTTGCAAACCCTAAAGTCTATGGGTATTTGGAGCATTATGGTTGGACTACGGAAGAAGAAGAGGACTATGAACCTAAGGGAAAGGAGGAGACGAGCTTAGAAGAAGACGAAGTCCCACTACCTCAACCTGGGGACATGCATGTGGAGTTAAAAAAGTCAAGCCTCCCGGATAGAGTAAAGAAACCTAAGATTGATTTTATCCCTTTTTGCCTCTTGCAGGAAAACAAGCAGGAACTCTGCAAAAAGATACTGATCCTGGAGCAGAAGATCGATGACCTAAGGGACCAAAATTCTGTCCTCAAACGCAAATTAAGAAAGAAGCCTACTCCATCAACAAAACCACCACCTTCTTCATCAACAAAGGAGACATAATCACATGGGTATGGGCACTCCCCTTGGCAACTGCCAAGCTTGGGGGAGTGCCCCGGTATCGTATCACCATCACTTTTATCTTTAACGTTTTTCTTAGTTCGATCCTTTTGGTAATATCTTGATCTAGTAGAATAAAAGTTCTTAGTATGATCTAGTCATGAGTTTTGCTTTATTATCCTTCTATGTAATCGAGTCCGTGAGCTATATAATAAAGATTAGTGTTGAGTCAAGGGCTTGATTATTTTTCCATGATCCTATGGGAATGAAAGAAAAGAGAAAGAAATAAAAAGAAACAAAGAGATCATGTGAGTCTTATGGAGAGTAATGAGCTCACCTAGAAAAAGTATGATGAATAAAAGTTGTTGAGGGTTAACAAACATAGTTTTGGTCATCGTTGCAATTAATAGGAAGTAATAAAGAAAGAGAAGTCTTCACATATAGATACACTATCTTGGACATCTTTTATGATTGTGAGCACTCATTAAAATATGACATGCTAAAGAGTTGACCTTGGACAAGGAAGACAACGTAATGGGTTATGTTTTCTTACATCTGAGATAAATTATATTGTCTTGGATCCACCAACATGTTGAGCTTGCCTTTCTCCCTCATGCTAGCCAAATTCATTGCACCAAGTAGAGATACTACTTGTGCTTCCAAATACCCTTAAACCAGTTTTGCCATAAGAGTCCACCATACCTACCTATGGATTGAGTAAGATCCTCTAAGTAAGTTGTCATCGGTGCAAGCAATAAAAAAATTGCTCTCTAAATATGTATGACTTATTAGTGTGGGAGAAAATAAGCTTTATAAGATCGTGTGATATGGAAGAAATAAAAGCGATAGACTGCATAATAAAGGTCCATATCACAAATGGAAATATAAAGTGACGTTCTTTCGCATTAAGATTTTGTGCATCCAACCATAAAAGCGCATGACAACCTCTGCTTCCCTCTGCGAAGGGCCTATCTTTTACTTTTATCTCCTACATTGCATAAGAGTCATGGTGATCCTCACCCTTCCTTTTTACATTTTATCCTTTGGAAAGCGCGGTATGTTGGAAAGATCCCGGTATATATGGCTAATTGGATGTGAGTTTTCATGAACTATTACTGTTGACATTACCCTTGAGGTAAAACGTTGGGAGGCAAAATTATAAGCCCCTATCTTTCTCTGTGTCCGATTAAAACTCCATACCCATAAGTATTGCGTGAGTGTCAGCAATTGTGAAAGACTATATGATAGTTGAGTATGTGGACTTGCTGAAAAGCTCTTATACATTGACTCTTTCCTATGTTATGATAAATTGCAATTGCTCCAATGACTGAGATTATAGTTTGTTAGTTTTCAGTGAAGTTTACTATTCATACTTGAGATTGTGATTGAATTATTACTCTAGCATAAGAAATCATATGGCAAGAATTATATAAGTTGCTGTTCTAAGAATGATCATGATGCCCTCATGTCCGTATTTTATTTTTATCGACACCTCTATCTCTAAACATGTGGACATATTTTTTGATTTCAGCTTTTCGCTTGAGGACAAGCGAGGTCTAAGCTTGGGGGAGTTGATACGTCCATTTTGCATCATGCTTTTATATCAATATTTATTGCATTATGGGCTGTTATTACACATTATGTCACAATACTTATGCCTATTCTCTCTTATTTTACAAGGTTTACATAAAGAGGGAGAATGCCGGCAGCTGGGATTCTGGGCTGGAAAAGGAGAAAATATTAGAGACCTATTCTGCACAGCTCCAAAAGTCCTGAAACTTCACAGAAGACGTTTTCCAAATATATAAAAAATACTGAGAGCAAGAACTTCACCAGGGGGGCCACACCCTGCCCACGAGGGTGGGGGGTGCGCCCTACCCCCCTGGGCGTGCCCCCTACCTCGTGGGCCCCCTGGTGGCCCTCAAGTGGCCATCTTCTGCTATATGGAGTCTTTCGATGGAAAAAAAATCATAAGCCATCTTCTCGGACGAAACTCCACCGCCACGAGGAGGAACCTTGGCGGAACCAATCTAAGGCTCTGGCGGAGCTGTTCTGCCGGGGAAACTTCCCTCCCGGAGGGGGAAATCATTGCCATCATCATCACCAACGCTCCTCTCATCGGGAGAGGGAAATCTCCATCAACATCTTCATCAGCACCATCTCCTCTCAAAACCCTAGTTCATCTCCTGTATCCAATTCTTGTCTCCAAGTCCGGGATTGGTGCTAGTAGGTTGCTAGTAGTGTTAATTACTCCTTGTAGTTGATGCTAGTTGGTTTAATTGGTGGAAGATCATATGTTCAGATCCTATATTAATACCCCTCTGATTATGAACATGTTTATGCTTTGTGAGTAGTTACGTTTCTTCCTGAGGACATGGGAGAAGTCTTGCTATTGGTAGTCATGTGAATTTGGTATTCGCTCAATATTTTGATGAGATGTATGTTGTCTCTCCTCTAGTGGTGTTATGTGAACGTCGACTACATGACACTTCACCATTATTTGGGCCTAGAGGAAGGCATTGGGAAGTAATAAGTAGATGATGGGTTGATAGAGTGACAGAAGCTTAAACCCCAGTTTATGTGTTGCTTCGTAAGCGGCCGATTTGGATCCATATGTTTTATGCTACGGTTAGGTTTACCTTAATACTTTTGTTGTAGTTGCGGATGCTTGCAATAGAGGTTAGTCATAATTGGGATGCTTGTCCAAGTAAGGGCGGCACCCAAGCACCGGTCCACCCACATAACAAATTATCAAAGTATAGAACGCGAATCATATGAAAACTAGCTTGACGATATTCCCATGTGTCCTCGGGAGCGCTTTTCTCTATATAAGAGTTTGTCCAGGCTTATCCTTTGCTACAAAAAGGATTGGGCCACCTTTCTGCACTTTATTTACTTTTTTAACTTGTTGCTCGTTACAAATTATCCTATCACAAAACTATATGTTACTACTTATTTCAGTACTTGCAGAGAATACCTTGCTGGAAACCGCTTATCATTTCCTTCTGCTCCTCCTTGGGTTCGACACTCTTACTTATCGAAAGGACTACGATAGATCCCCTATACTTGTGGGTCATCACTCTGCCAACGCAGAACAAAGCAAATAGGAAGGAAATGCGAAATCTCGAAGCAAATATTACAAGCATATTGTTCTCACAATAACAAATGAAAAGTCTAAACGCTTCCACGAGGCCTGATGTATGTCGCAGGAATGAAATGAGAAGAATAGGTCACCCCTGGATGTCGCCATCGCATGCGGAAGGTGCTCCCCTCAGGCTCCGTCTCGTCGGAGGCAAGCCGGAGCTCTGTCTTCCCCCACTCGTTGCTCTCTCCCACCGTCAACAGGCACACGGAGGCAAGGCTCTTCTCCATGACAGTGGGCGCCTCAAGAGTGGGCTCGTACCAAGGCGGGGCCGAGGAAGTCTTGACCTTGCGCGACGCCATGGGCGGCAGATGCAGAGCAAGGCCAGAGCAGATCTGTTGGTAGCGGCGGCGAAGAGCAAGAAAGGGGATCTGGAGCGAGGCAAGGAAGGAGCAACGAAGCCAAGGGTCAAGTTCGGAGCACCGCGGGCCCCAAAAGCATGGGCCCTCGGTTGACACGTAGCGGTTGATAGGTCGTGGGCGTCTTCGCTTCCCCACGTTGCCTCGTCAACTGCTTGACCTCACAAAAGGCTGGCGCCCGTGCGCACCTTGGGCCCGGGGGCTACTGTTGGCGTTCTGGGAACGGGGGTCCCCAGACTTTCCTGCCTGTGGCCTGCGGCGTGGCGGAGCCAGCAGGCCGTATGACCCATCTTCACCAACAAAGCATCCAAGACCCTCGCGAGGGTCCAAGCCTCGTGAGGCGGACGACGCAAGACCTCCTCCCGAGCGGCCTCGTCAGGCAGGTTCGCGAGGGGCGGAGATATCAAGGCGAGGCAAACCTCACGAGGCTCTCATGACGTGAGCCATGACGATCGACACCAGGCAGGCGCCAGGCGGGCTCCAGCGCGCGCAGCGTCCTTGTTTCCTCTTTGGTGCAAAGGGGGGAGGCGCAGCCGCAGAGTACCGAGGCATCAGGCAAAGGTTGCCATTTCAGTGCAACAAGACCAAGGCCATGGACTGCAAGACGGAGGTCATCGTGGAGCCCAAGACAGCGTCACCACTAGAGCTTTGTGCAGGCGAAGACTACTTTTGTCAGGATGGCTCGTACTAGCTGTCCCCCTTCAAATTAGCCCACCATTGTTGGCTCCCTTCCAGCTCATTATTTGGGAAGAGGACCAGGGCCTCTATAAATAGGACTAGCCACCACAGTGCATGGAGGATCGATCTTAGATTGAGAGAACCTACACACCACAAGTTCATACGCACAAGAACACCTCAACCTCAGGAGGCTATTCTTCCCTTGTATTGTTCATCGTCAGCCCAAGAGGCAATCCACCACCACCACCACACTAGATTAGGGTTTACACCACAACGGTGGCTCGAACCAGTATAAACCCTGTGTCTTTCTGTGTTGTGAGTTCGTCGAGTTCGTCCGCAAGATCTTAGCGAGCTTGAGCGTAGATCGGTAGGAGGGAAAGACTTCGCACGCACCCCAGTGTTCGAACCTCAAGGGTTTGTTGGAACCCCACATCCGACAGTCGCGGCTCTCCTCGATGGCTCACAGGCGCCGCCCTCGGATCGTCACGCGAAGCCGTTTTTTCGCCAGATCAGTGCCTTCTGCACGCGGCAGGGGGCTCCCCCGGGTTGGGCGGCGCCCAAGGCCGACCTGATCTTCAACTTCGGGGATCACCTAGTCACCACCGTCGGCTCGGCCGTGCTTCCGATGCTTTGCACGCCCACCATCTATGGCGTAGCCGTTACCAAGACCCTCATCGATGGCGGTGCCGGCCTCAACGTGCTCTTCGTGGAGGCTTTCAGCCTCCTTCACATACCACTTGAGCGGCTCCGCCTCAGCAAGCCTTTTTCCGGGGTCGGCGGCGGCTCCTCCAACCCCCTGGGGCAGATCCGTCTCCCCGTAACTTTCGGCACACGCGACAAATATCGCATCGAGCTGATCGACTTCGAAATCGCCCGCATCGTCTTGCCGTACAACGCTGTCCTTGAGTACCCGGCGCTGGCCCTGTTCATGGCAGCCACTCGTCCTGCCTACAACCTCATGAAGATGCCAGGAAGCAAGGTCGTCCTCACCGTGGTCGGAGACACCAAGGAACCGTGACGGCCCTTAAGCTCGCCTTTAGGGCCACGGCGGCAGCTTGCCCGACCGACAAGGCAGTGTCAAGAACCAAGGGGGCTGCGCCGACCAAGAAGAAGCAACTGTTCACTCAGGGTCAAGCCAAGACGAAGCAGATACCAGTCGACAAGGACGGGGCCTTTGGCACCACCTTTACCATTGGTGCTGACCTCGCCCTAGATCAAGAAAAAGAGTTGGTGGACTTCTTGCGGGCGAACAAGGAAGTATTCACCTGGGAACCCAAGCAGCTGGCTGGGGTCCCGAGAAGAGTGATTGAGCATCATTTGAGGGTATGCCCCAACGTGCGCCCTGTGAAGCAGAGGGCAAGGCGGCAATCCACGGAGAAGCAGTCCTTCATTGTTTAGGAAACCCGCAAGCTGGAGGCAGCAGGTGTCATTCGCGAAGTCCGGTACCCAGAGTGGCTGGCAAATCCGGTCGTCGTGTCGAAGAAAGGAGGGAAGGAGCGCATGTGCGTCTACTTCACCAACCTCAACAAGGCTTGCCCTCAAGACCCGTTCCTGCTGCCGTGCATTGACCAAATTGTCGACTCCACCGTCGAGTGCGATCTGCTATGTTTGCTGGATGCGTTCTCAGGCTACCACCAGATCAAGATGGCGGTGGAAGATGAGGAGAAAACAGCTTTCCTGACCCCATGCGGGGTGTACTGCAACACTTGCATGCCATTCGGACTGCGCAACGCAGGAGTGACCTTCCAGCGACTGATGCACATCGCCTTGGGGCAGCAGCTCGGAAGAAACACTAAGGCCTACGTCGACGACATTGTAGTGAAGTCTCATGTAACACCCCGGTAGTTAAGCTACAGTAACCACACACTAATGGTGCCAGGTCATCATATTTTAAAATTTGCTAAACCTTAATTGCTTCAAACTAAGTTTAAATTCAAATTCAAATAACAAGTCAAATTATAATTTATTAAAACAGTAAATTAAAAATGTTCCAACAGCTGTAAATATTCACTAACTCATTAAAAATCATCAACCAACATTATTGGGAATGCTTATATGCCTCTACGATAATTAAGCAGAAGCAAACAACATTTAAATTAACATTTTCAAGATAACCAAATACTTATCCTTTTCAAAATGATTTGAAACTTTGTGTGCAGCTCCATTATATGAACCAATATTTATGTGCCAACTTTTGTATTCAACAAAATTCATTTGATATTTGGAACTTAATACAAAACAAAAGGGAAAATAAATAAAAAGAAAGAGAACCAAAAAAAAGGAGAACGGAAATGCCCCGTGGCCAACTGGGCCAGACGACCCACCTGGCCCAACCCCTTCCCCATAACCCCCAATCCCCCCCGAAACCCTAGCCCACTACCCCACCACTCGCACCCCACCCCCACGATATCCTTCCCCCCATCCCGAATGGGATCGAGATCGGGCAACGCCTGGTCGTCGTCGCCCAAGTCATGCCACCGCCCGCCGCTTGACCCCGTCGCCCTCTGTAAGTGCATCTAGTGCCCCTTAGTTATTTTGGTGTATTGAAGATAGGTTAAGGGACTAATGCGTGTGTGAGTGTACACAGGTCTATAAGTCTATGAGGAGTTTGATATTTACTGGAAAAGTCGACCCCTAAAAATGAACATCTTCTACTAAAGTTTTTGGTATTTATGAAGACTTTCATGAAGACTTTGAAAGTGAAGAAATTGGTGTGTCCATGAAGACTTGATATTCATGCGAGGAATATGAAGCTTGAAGACTTTCGTTTTCATAGTTTTGTTTTTCTCTTTCTTGAGTCATAGGAAACACCGTACTGTTAAAGGGGGTCGAGGAAATACTAAGGAAAAATTTCCATGTGATGCTCAACTCAAAATCGTACACCTACCAATCCCTTCGAGTGAAGCCATTGGAAATCTCATACAGTTCAGTCAATTTCTTCAGTGACAGAGACGAAGTTCTTCTGGTCTCTAAGGAATTTGTCCTGACTGAGGAGTTAGGAATTCGCCAGTGCGGATTGCCTACACAGTGAGGAACATGATAGCCCTGAGGATTTTGCTACTCAAAATTCCGACCGTTGCTGTGCTATGCGCCAGCTGTCCCAAAATATCTATCCACCGAACGGTCATATCATTGAAGGGCATTTATGTCTTATCATGTCGGGCTGCTCCCTAGGCTATAAATAGCCGGCCCCTACAACCACTAGCTGGTTGGCTGCTCCGAGAGAAACTGACACTTGTCATTTGAGAGCAACCCATCCTCCGAGGACTTTGAGCGAAAATCATCAAGTGAGGAAAAACCAAAAACCCAAAACCCAAACACCTACAAACCCCAAGTGATTGAGCATCACTGAAGAGATTGATCCTGAGTGGATCCGACGCTTGTTACCTTTGAAGACTGTGCTTCTTCCAGACGGTTAGGCGTCATGGTCTAGAGCATCCAAGAGGAATTGTGGATCGCCGGGTGACCAAGTTTGTGTAGGTTTGGAAGTCACCTGAAGACTTACCACGAGTGATTGGACGAGGTCTGTGTGACCTTAGTTCAAGGAGAATACGGTGAGGAATGGGTGTCTTGGACTAAGTGTCCTTGACTGGGTGTCCGGGACTGTGTGTCCTCGAGTTTAAATACTCAGCCGCTCCAACCAGACGTACAACTGAGACAACAGTTGGAACTAATCTACCAAATCATTGTCTTCACCAAGCTTACTGGTTCTATTTCCTCAACTCTTTCATTTCCTCATAATTGTGCTGTGTGTTTGTTCATATCTGTGTTTGAAGGCTTTGACTGAAGACTTTCTCAATTTCCTTAGTTCAATTTCTCCAGTCTGTTTGTCTTCATCCTGTGTTATCCTGTGATTACGCTTCCTGTACTCTGTGCCTGTCTTCATTTCATCATGATGACTATGCTTGTATTCTGTTATGTTTACTTTTGAGTACTTATTCCGCTGCTATTAGTTCTTCGCTAAGGAATTTCCTCACCGGCAAATTCCTTAGTGAAGAATTTCATAAAAATCGCCTATTCACCCCCCTCTAGTCGATATAACGCACTTTCAATTGGTATCAGAGCAAGGTACTCCCTTGTTCTGTGTGATTTTGGTTTAACCGCCTGGAGTTTTAGTTATGTCGACCGCAGGTATGATCAAGGTCTCTGCTGGGTGTCCTACCTTCGATGGGACGGACTACCTATCGGTGTCAAAATTGGCAGATCTCGGGTAGGGGGTCCCGAACTGTGTGTCTAGGCCGGATGGTAACATGAGACAAGGGACACGAAGTTTTACCCAGGTTCGGGCCCTCTCGATGGAGGTAAAACCCTACGTCCTGCTTGATTAATATTGATGATATGGGTAGTACAAGAGTAGATCTACCACGAGATCGAGGAGGCTAAACCTAGAAGCTAGCCTATGGTATGATTGTTGATGTGTACGTTGTCCTACGGACTAAAACCCTCCGGTTTATATAGGCACCAGATAGGGTTAGGGTTACATAGAGTCGGTTACAATGGTAGGAGATCTACATATCCGTATCGCCAAGCTTGCCTTCCACGCCAAGGAAAGTCCCTTCCGGACACGGGACGAAGTCTTCAATCTTGTGTCTTCATAGTCTAGGAGTCCGGCTGAAGGTATAGTCCGGCCATCCGAACACCCCCTAATCCAGGACTCCCTCAGTAGCCCCTGAACTAGGCTTCAATGACGACGAGTCCGACGCGCATATTGCCTTCGGCATTGCAAGGCGGGTTCATCCTTCAAGTACTTCATAGAAGATTTTGAACACAAAGATAGTGTCTGGCTCTGCAAAATAAGTTTCCACATATTGCCATAGAGAGAATAATATTTACAGAAATCTAATCTGCTGACGTATTCCGTAGTGTGACATCACACCATGGCCAAGCTTTTATTCGAACCGTTTTACTATCCCATCTCAGCGCGTTATGCAAGGCGGTTTCCTTGGCACATCTTGTTAAAGCAGAGATCGTGTCCCCTTATTCCGGGATTCTCATCAATACGGGCGTGGGTAACCCAACCACACCATTGATTAAGGCGCTTGGGAGATAAGAGAGTCTTACCAGGCTAGTGGGGACGCGTAGTCGCATCCACCCATATAAGGGGATAAGGATCCATCTTTTCACCTACCCCTTCTTCTTCCTTCACCTATCCATTCTTGCGCACTCGAGCTCCTGCGCCCAAGTCCGCATTCCCCATCTCAACCTTCTCCAGCTATGTCCGTAGCGGGAGGCAAGTGGATGGCCTCCTCCGTTACGGAGGGGCACATCAAAAAACTAAGGAAGGCCGGATACCTGTCTAACGACATTGCGCACCGGCTTCCCGAAGAGGGGCAGCTCATCCCCACCCCTGGGCCCCATGAGAGGGTGGTGTTCCTCCCCCATTTCCTCCGCGGACTGGGTTTCCCTCTCCATCCATTTGTCCGGGGGCTCATGTTCTACTATGGCCTAGATTTCCACGATCTGGCCCCGAATTTTGTCCTCAACATCTCGGCGTTCATCATCGTGTGCGAGGCTTTCCTCCGCATCCGCCCCCATTTCGGCCTATGGCTCAAGACTTTCAACATCAAGCCGAAGGTGGTGCGCGGCAACCAGGCAGAGTGCGGAGGTGCCATGGTGGGCAAGATGCCCAACGTCTTATGGCTCGAGGGCTCCTTTGTGGAGACCCTGAAGGGGTGGCAATCGGGGTGGTTTTACATCACCGAGCCGCGCGACCCTAAGTGGGTCGCAACCCCCGAGTTCCGGTCCAGACCCCCAACGCGGCTCACATCCTGGAAAGAGACGGGCCTGTCGTGGGGCAGCAAAAAGGAGGTGACCGAAATGCAAACATGCATCCAATCCCTGGTGAACAAGCAGCTCAGGCTCGTCAACGTAGTCCAGGTTATGCTCATCCGCCTGAGCCTCCCATGTCAACAACGGGCCTTCAATCTGTGGGAGTTCAATCCGGCACAGCACCGAACTCTGAGCAGGCTCTTCGACACGACGTACGAAGATGACTGGACGGTGCTTTTCAAGGGCGCCGAGGCTCCCGCATCTGCTACCGAGGATCGCGGATTCAGCGCGCAACGTCACGCTAGTGCGGTAAGTTTTTTGTACCTTTTACATGGCACTAGTTTTTCATAGTTTAATTCTGTGCGGGATTTAAGCTCCCTTACCTTTGACAGGATTGGCAGGCGAAGTCCGGACAGATCGATTGTCCGGCACCTTTGCCCGAAGACCCAGCCGATGCCCACTTGGCGAAGCTGCTGGTTCCGGCACCCTATGTGGTGCCGGAGAAGAAGGTCAAGAAGAAGGCCACGGGGACTCGAAAGAGTGCCCGACGCCCGGAGGTGTCGGATTCATCATCTGATGAATCCAAGACGCACTCCTCCCGCGAAGACGAGGAGGAGGAAGAAGAGACCCCTCCCCCTCCAGCGGGGGAAGGGAAGAAAAGGAAGGCCGCCCCAACTGGGGAGGCCGAAGGGTCCAAGAAGGGGAAGACCCTTCCTCCGGACTATTCCACCGACACCGACGACGGCGGAGAGGAGTGGGCGCCCAGGGCCAAGCCCCTGGCCAAATCGTAAGTATCCGGATACCAGAGTAATTCATAGTATTTGTTTACTGCACAGCTTTCCCTTACGTCGAATATGTTTATGCAGCCCACCCAGAGACCGGCTCGACGCGTCGTCGAGCGGCTCACTGGACTTGTTGGATGTGAACTCGCTTCCGACGGCTTCCTCCCCCCGCCCTACGGACGACACTGAAGTGTTGTCCCAACATGTTCCAAACCGGGAGGAGGTGGTCCTGGAGGCGCCGCAAGGCGACCTCCCGGACTCCAAGATTAAAGGGGATGTAACCCCCCAGGGCTCCAAGTCCGGCTCTAGGCCGGACACTGCTCCGGAACCTTCAAAGGTTCTAGAGTCCGGCGGGCGACCTCCTTCCAAGAGGAGCTAGCCCACTATGCCGGTGACCCCCGTCCAACCGGAGGCGCCGGACAATCTGTTGGAGGCGCTCCAAGGCGCCTTCATCGACAAGGGGCACCACACTATTATGAGTGCGGTGATCCAGAAGGTTCAGTCCGCCAAGGGCGGACTGACTGAAGCTTGTACTAGCCTTTTAACAGGCTTTGAGGTAAGTAAAGAATGTGTAAATAATATTACCGCATAGATAGTAGCCCCTGATGCTCTGTTTGGCGTTCGGGAAGAAAAGTCAAATAGAGGATCAAATAAAATTCGCAGGAGTCTAACAAAAAGGAGTCAATATGCGTATGCAGGCTTCTCTGCATGCATCCGCCGCACTGACTGCGGAAGTGGACACGCTAAAGCAGAACCTCGAGCGGTCCGAGCAAGAGCTCGGGCGTGCTAAGAAGCAGCTCGAGGACAATGAAGGTAAGAAATACCTTGCTTAAGATATAAAAAGGTGCAATTGCAAAAAATGACAGGATTTTCGTGGGTATTATAGGGGCCACGTCTGAAGTGGCGACCCTTAAGCAAGCGCTGGTCGAGGCCGAGATGAGGGCGTCCTCGGAGCGCACCGAGCGGGAGAAGTATGAGGCCGAGGTTGGCAAGGTGCGGCAAGAGCTCCAGGCTCTCATGGAAAAACATGATAGTTTGGAGCTTGACTCAAAGACGCAAGCGTCCGAGCTCGCGGTGGCTATTGAAAATGCCAATTCTGCCAAGGCCGAATCCCAGAAGACCCTCCAGGAGTTGGATGAGGTGAAGAAGATAGCGGCGGGTAAGGCATTCTTTATGCAGAGCAAACACATAAACGTGAGTTACTTGTTACTTACCCGAATCCGGAGTTCTCCAGGAGCGTTCGCAGATCTTCCCCGGAGTGTGTCCAATGCCGCCGCATTCTATCGAGCCGAGGAGGGCAGCTCGACGGAGAAGGTGTTCTGGGCTTAGTACGCTGAGGCCGGACACCCCGTGCCTCTGAGCGACCAGCTGAAGCAACTGATCAAGTTCCACAAGGCGGCCGAACAGGCCATGAAGGGCCTCATTGTTCGGCTGTGGCCTGGAGGGGCTCTGCCTGGGAGCTATTTCAGGCTGGTGCGGCGGCTGGTGGAGGCCTGTCCAAGGCTCGAAGTCATCAAGCGCTCCGTCTGCATTGAGGGTGCCCGTAGGGCCCTTGCCCGTGCTAAGGTGCACTGGGGCAAGCTGGATGCTGAGAAGCTTGTGAAGGACGGGCCACCGCCGGGGAAAGAGCATCGCAAGCCCGAGAATTACTATAAGGATGTTCTGAAGGGTGCCTGCCTTGTGGCGGATGAATGTTCTAGGGATGTAATTTTTGAGTGAAACTTGCTCGTTTTGTCCTGTGTGCTAAAAACTTGTTTATATGCGCTAAGCAATGCTGTTGGAATTTAAAATATTACCTTCTGTGCGGCTGTTTATCAATTCTGAGAGATGGCGAGTCGTCGACTTCTGCCCCCGTGCCGCTAGTGCTGGGGTGTTCGGGGATAAACCTGAGCGCTCTTTTTCCCATGTTTGGGTCCTTCGAGGGAGGCGCTCAGCCCAACGAACAAGGCAATCGGATTATAATGCGTGAACACTCACTTAGCCATAGAATTCTATAATTTTAAATTTCGGCGAAGCCCCTGGTATTCGGAAGACCGAGTTCGGGGCGCTATCCACGCCTTGGCCGGACAGAGCCGGCTCCTCACCCTAAGCGGCATAAGTCTTTAGGGACTCAAAAAAACCTCTCAAACAGCGACCAGCTCTCGCTTCATCATGACAGTCAGTTTTAGCTTTCTCCACTGAGGTGCTCAACCTAGCTCAACTGGGGCACAATCGCAGTGGTTCTCCTAGTGCTACCTTAGCCTATATAGCGGAACGTAAGGCACCAAAACATAGGAGCCGGGCAAACCCAACTATTGACCCAAGACATGATTCGGAGCCGATGCATATAATGCTATAAGTTCTGGGTGCCGCACTTGTTAAAGTGTTCAGACTTCTCACACCATATTGAGGGGTACTAAAGCCCCTGGCATATTTCGGCCGTACCAACGTGTACGGGTGCAACATGTCATTAAGGAACATATATAAAGAAAAAAGGTAATGCAAAAATAGATGAAACCTATGCATTGTTTATTGAAAATGGCTGCGATCAAAGCAGAACGATACAAATAATGCGATAAGTGGAAGGTTGGACTAGTTAACATGTCCGTTCCAGGGGTAAGTTGTGGAATAGTATGCGGAACAGGTATACTGCTCGTAATAGAGACCACCTGGGAGTTCCGTACTGTGGCATGGATTGTCTGCTTCCCTGGTTCTTGCATCGTTTGTGTGGCAATTGAACTGCGGAACAGGCCTTCCGAAGGATTGAGTCCTGAAAGTAAGAGAAAATTTTAAAAAAAATCGGCAGCCCCTGGTACGGTTTAAGCCGTATTTTTGGGCGTGCCGTGATGGTGCCCCTCCCCCTGTACCCATGGTATCTCTAGAACGTAGTTATGTATGCGAAGTACTGGCGTCGCCTTTTTGCGAGGGTTGGGGTTGGGGCCACATTGCTACGCCTGCTCGGATCGTGCCAGGCGGTCTTGTTGTAGGTTATTCCGGGTGCGCTTGACGGTGTCCGGTCGTTTAGTGGCCGGACTGGAGAACTGCCTGGAGAGGCTGCTTTGTACTTCCGCTGCAAGGGCCGCCGTGTGCTCCTCCGTTCGGAGGGAGCGTTCGGTGTTTCCATTAACCGTAATTACTCCTCGAGGGCCTGGCATCTTGAGCTTAAGGTATGCGTAATGCGGTAGCGCATTGAACTTAGCGAATGCGGTTCGCCCGAGCAGTGCGTGATAACCACTGCGAAACGGGACTATGTCGAAGATTAACTCCTCGCTTCGGAAATTATCCGGAGATCTGAAGACCACTTCAAGTGTGACTGAGCCTGTACAGTTGGCCTCTACACCTGGTATTACGCCTTTAAAGGTCGTTTTGGTGGGCTTAATCCTCGAGGGATCTATGCCCATTTTCCGCACTGTATCCTGGTAAAGCAGGTTCAGGCTGCTGCCGCCATCCATAAGGACTCTAGTGAGATGAAATCCGTCAATAATTGGGTCTAGAGCCAATGCGGCGAATCTTCCATGACGGATGCTAGTGGGATGGTCCCTTCGATCAAAGGTGATCGGGAAGGAGGACCATGGGTTGAACTTTGGGGCGACTGGCTCTACCGCGTATACGTCCCTTAACGCGCGCTTCCGCTCCCTTTTGGGGACGTGGGTTGCGTATATCATGTTCACCGTCCGCACTTGTGGGGGAAAACCCTTCTGTCCACTGTTGTTCGGCGGCTGGGGCTCCTCGTCGTCATCGCTATGCAGCCCCTTTTCTTCATTTTCGGCGTTTAACTTGCCTGCCTGCTTGAACACCCAACAATCTCTGTTGGTGTGATTGGCCGGCTTTTTGGGGGTGCCATGTATCTGGCACAAGCGGTCGAGTATTCGGTCCAAACTGGACGGGCCCCTAGGATTCCTTTTGAATGGCTTTTTCCGCTGACCGGAATTAGAGCCTCTGAATCCAACATTAACTGCCGTATCCTCAGCATTGTCACCGTTAATGCGGCGCTTCTGCTTGTTGCGACACGTCCTGCCACTACTGTCCCTGGTGTCTGAATTACCAGGGTTCTTGGTCATATTGTTGCTACGAGCAAGCCAGCTGTCTTCTCCCGCGCAAAAGCGGGTCATGAGTGTCGTGAGTGCTGCCATAGATTTCGGCTTTTCCTGACCAAGGTGCCGTGCCAGCCACTCGTCACGGATATTGTGCTTGAAGGCTACTAGGGCCTCAGTGTCCGGACAGTTGACTATTTGATTTTTCTTTGTTAGGAACCGTGTCCAGAATTGCCTGGCCGATTCTGCTGGCTGCTGAATTACGTGACTTAGGTCATCGGCGTCTGGGGGTCGCACATAAGTGCCCTGGAAATTGTTGAGGAATGCGGCTTCCAGGTCCTCCCAACAACTAATTGATCCTGTTGGCAAGCTGTTAAGCCAATGCCGAGATGGTCCTTTAAGCTTGAGTGGGAGGTATTTGATGGCGTGGAAATCATCGCCGCGGGCCATGTGGATATGAAGGAGATAATCCTCGATCCATACCGCAGGATCTGTTGTGCCATCATATGATTCGATGTTTACGGGTTTGAAACCCTCGGGGATTTGATGATCCATTATTTCGTCTGTAAAGCAGAGTGGGTGTGCGGCGCCTCTGTACTGGGCTATATCATGACGTAGCTCCAGTGAGCCTTGTCTACTGTGTTCGGCCCTGCTAAATTTGTGGCCGGCGTGACGGTTGCCGTCTCAAGCCGTGGGGCACCCACGCGATCCGTAGATCGATCTTGTTCGCCTTGCCTTGTGCTCCAACATGTCTCGTAAGTCTGGCGCACATTCCCGTGCCTTGGTATGGGGTGCGGCTTGAGTGGAGGGCCGAGAGGCCTCTCTGTCGCGGCCACGAGGTGGTCGGTCGGCCGCATCAAGTGCTTCCACCTCTAATCGGGGTAGCAACCTGCGCTTTGGGTAGCTCTTGGAGGGGCATTCGAGTTTATGCTCTTCGGCCGCAGGGACTTCAGTCCATCTGTCGACTAGCAAATCTTGATCATCTCTAAGCTGTTGCTGGTTTTTCTTGAGGCTTCTTGCCGTGGCCATAAGCCTGCGTTGAAAACGCTCTTGCTCGACGGGATCCTCTGGCACGATGAATTCGTCGTCGTCGAGGCTTGCCTCGTCTTCGGTGGGAGGCATATAATTATCGTCCTCGACCTCTCTGCCTGTCGCTCTCTCATGAGGGCTGGTTTCTCCATCCTCCTGTGCTAAATCTTGCTGGAGGGGGTTTTCTTCGGTGCTTTCCGGAGTATTATTATCTCCCGTGCTGGAATCACCGTATTTGTTTTGGCGGGATTTTGAGCGGCGCCGCTGACACCGGCGCTTAGGCTGTTTCTTGGAGGGGTCATCCTCCGCTGTTCCATCGCCATCTCCCTCTTTTGGGGTGTCCACCATGTATATGTCATATGACGAGGTGGCTTTCCAGGGCCTAGTAGGCGCTGGTTCTTCATCATCTCCTTCATCGGTGTCCATACCGTCGATGTCTTCGGAGTCGAAGTCGAGCATGTCGGTTAAGTCGTCGACAGTGGCTACAAAGTGGGTGGTGGGTGGGCTTTGAATTTCTTCATCATCCGTACCCCAACCTTGCTGACCGTAGTCTGGCCAGGGCTCTCCTGATAAAGAGAGAGACTTCAGTGACTTCAGGATATCGCCCAAAGGCGAGTGCTGAAATATGTCCGCGGTAGTGAACTCCATGATCGGCGCCCAATCGGATTCGATCGGCAGGGGCACGGAGGGTTCGGAGTCCGGAGAGGAGTCCGGCTCCTTGGAGTCACGAGTCTCGCATAGTACGGGGCTGGTGTTCGGCTCAATCGCCGTTAGGGTCGCAGCCCCCGAGGTGGCGTCCAACCGCCCATCCTCGATCGGCGCAGTTGGCTCCGAATTAGGGATCGGAGCTGACGCGGGTGCGGCCTCCAGGGCACTATTCGGCGGCAGAGCTAAATCATGCTCGTCGTGACAGAGCGGCGCGCTCGGCAGTGGCTCGAATCCATCGAAGATCAAGTCTCCATGGATGTCAGCCATGTAGTTTAAACTTCCAAATCTGACTTGACGGCCAGGGGCGTAGCTTTCGATCTGCTCCAGACGGCCAAGCGAATTGGCCCGCAGTGCGAAGCCGCCGAAGATGAAGATCTGTCCGGGGAGGAAGGTCTCACCCTGGACTGCATCGCTTTTGATGATCGTAGGAGCCATCGAGCCTGATGGTGACGACACTGAGGAACTCTCAATGAAAGCAGCAATGTCAGTGTCAAAACCGGCGGATCTCGGGTAGGGGGTCCCGAACTGTGTATCTAGGCCGGATGGTAATAGAAGACAAGGGACACGAAGTTTTACCCAGGTTTGGGCCCTCTCGATGGAGTTAAAACCCTACGTCCTGCTTGATTAATATTGATGATATGGGTAGTACAAGAGTAGATCTACCACGAGATCGAGGAGGCTAAACCCTAGAAGCTAGCCTATGCTATGATTGTTGATGTTTACGTTGTCCTACGGACTAAAACCCTCCGGTTTATATAGGCACCGGATAGGGTTAGGGTTACATAGAGTCGGTTACAATGGTAGGAGATCTACATATCTGTATCACTAAGCTTGCCTTCCACGCCAAGGAAAGTCCCTTCCGAACACGGGACGAAGTCTTCAATCTTGTGTCTTCATAGTCCAGGAGTCCGGCTGAAGGTATAGTCCGGCCATCCGGACACCCCCTAATCCAGGACTCCCACACTATCCCTACTGGAAGAATAAGATGCGAATGCATCTTGAAGCAATTGATAACGATCTCTGGTATGTTGTGGAAAATGGTGTTCCCTCAGTCACACCTTCTCTGAATGCTGTCGATGTGAAGAGATTCAAGCAACTCGACTCTCAAGCGAAGAATATCATATGTGGCCATCTGAGCAAAGGACAGTATGGCAGAGTGAGTGCTTTGGAAACCGCGAAGCTTATCTGGGACAGGTTGTCCAAAGTGAATGAAGGAGTCTCAACTCAGCGTGACTCTCGAGTTGATGTTCTTCGCAATCTCTTCAACCGCTTCAAAAGACTCGACAATGAAAATGTTCAACAAACCTTCGATCGCCTCATTGACATCTCAAATGAGCTTCAAGCACTTGGTGCCACTGACATCACCGACCATGAGGTGGTGAAGAAATTGCTGAGATCGCTTGTTTCCTCATTTGACACTCTGGCATTGATGATACAAGAACATGCTGATTACAAGTCACTTGATCCCGCTGATATTCTCGAGAGGCTAAATACTCATGAGTTCCAACTTGCTGAAAAGAGAGATCTCTATGGTTCAAGCTATGGCAGAACACGTGCACTGAAGGCCAAGGCAGTATCTGAGTCCGAATATGAAGACTCTGGTAGCATCCTTGGTGATCCTAACAAACTGAACCATGATCTGGCTCTGCTCGTGAAGAAGTTCCAAAAGTTCTCAAGACGTGGTCGCCTTGGAAGATCCTCAAGGAGCAATGATTCCTCATCCAGTGACTATAAGAAGAGGCTCTATCACAAATACAAGAAACCTGGACATTTCATTCAAGATTGTCCTCAGTGGGAAAAGGAATCAAAGAAGAAGAAATACAAGGATTACAGTTCTGATGATGCGAATAAAAAGAAGAAATCCACAAAATCCTCATCATTAAAATTCTCAAAGCCTTCATATCACAAGAAGAGCATCTCCAAGAAGGCCAGGGCATTCATTGGCAAGGAAATGGACTCTGAGGCTGAATCTGAAGAAAATGAGGAAGAGGAGTCATCTGAGGAGTTCGAATCCGGAGTGGCGAGCCTTGCTCTCGCTACTGCATTCGTCAGCAAGTCTATCTTCAACACTGAAGAGAATGACCTCACCAACAAGGCTGATGAAGGGGATGATGACTACGCTCCCACCTATTGCTTCATGGCAAAGGGTGCCAAGGTACTCAAATATACCTCCTCTGAATCAAGTGAGAATGAATCTGATGAAAACCTTAAGCCCAACTATTCTAAACTTGCTAAGATTGCTATAAAACACAAAGGGCTTTAGAAAAGGTTCAAAACATGCTAAATAAAAGTGATGATATGTTGGGTGAAGAAATGGATCGCAATGAAACTTTGACTGAAAATCTTCAAAGACTTCAGTCCAAGCTTGACAAACTTCAAAGTCATCATAAAACTCTCTTATAGGATCATGAGAAGCTTTCTTATGAATTTCTTCAAAGAAAGCAAGACCTTGAGAAGCTAAGAGTGAGTTATGAAGATCTTCAAAAGGAGCGCGATTCATTACTTGCTCAACAAATCAGCGCATCTCAGGAAGAATTTGTTCCTCCATGCTTGAAGTGCATTGAACGTGAATCTGCTAATTCTTCACCTGAATGTTCAAATGCTGATAATGTTTCAAATTATTCACATGCCTCTGCTATCACTAATTCCTCATCTAAGGACATTGCTAGTATCACTGACGATGCAGGCTGAAGGAATTGTACACGACAGGCATGCACAAAAGCCTCAAAGGGCATCAGGCTCTTTGTGATGTGCTTAAAAAGCAGATCCTCAACAGGAGCCCTAGGAAAGAGGGTATCGCCTTTGAGAGGAAACTCAATGCTGATGGTACATATTGGAAGCCTAAGCAGTACCCCAAAACTACATGGGTTGCTGCAAAGGGACCTCCAGTCGATCCATCTAACTTATCTGGATTTGCATGTGAAACTCCTCATTCTGATGATGAGTCAATTGACTCCAACTATAAACTGTTCAAAAATCAGAATGGTGAAGTATTTGCTAGATATGTTGGCACTAACTGCAGGAACGACTCCCCTATGAAGAAAATCCGGGTTCCCAAAAGATGCCTTGAAAATCTTCAGGTGAATGTCATCATGACGCCACCTGTGAAGAATAGGAACCCCAGATCAAATTCTTCATATGGATTTAAGTCCTCATACGGACCAAATTCCTTATATGGATCAAAGTCCTCATATGAACATCATCGTGCTAACCCGTCTATTTCGCAGGGAAGATCTAAGGATTATGGATATGTGCATTATTCTTCAAATCATTATGTCCATAAGTCCTTGAAGAATTTCTCTGCTTACTCTTATGCTTACTCTAACCCCTCTTATGTGAAACGAAATCGGCTGGCTTCTATGCCATCCTTCTCGTATGGAGATTGCAGAATGATGAACTCTTTGCCACCCCTTCAGATGTGGGTGGTGAAGAAAAAGAACTAATCTCTTCTGCAGGATCAGGTCTCCAGACGCACATAATCGTCTGAAGAATTTGCTGGAGACCTGAGCATGCCTGATAGGACGCAGGCTAATCATGAAGAAATGAACTTTCATTTCTCATGTCCTCATATTGCTTTATCAGTTCTTTTACTTGATGAAATTGATCTGATGAATTGATGTCATATTCTTCACTGATGAAGTATATGATTTTGTAAGCTGCACTAATTCATCTGCAAGATGATCAACCCAAAGCCACTGAGTGGGTCCTCGATAGTGGATGTACAAACCACATGACTGGTGACAAGAATCTATTGATGGATGCTCCATTATCACCGTCACATCTGAAGCATATCATCTTGGATGACAAAGGAAAAAGTCGGGTATTGGGTCTAGGTAAGGTTGCGATTACAAAGGATCGACACATGGACAAAGTCATGCTTGTTGAGTCCTTAGGATACAACCTTATGTCTGTCTCAATGCTTTGTGATCTTGATATGGTTGTTGTCTTTGGCAAGTACTGTTGTGTTGTGGTTATGGAAGCTGACAATTCCAAAGTCTTCGAAGGCTTTAGGAGAGGAGACCTGTATATTGTTGATTTCTCTACAGGACCACAACCAGCCGTGTGCTTACTTGCAAAAGCTTCAGAAGGATGGCTCTGGCATCGACGACTTGGTCATGCAGGCATGAGGAATATTCACTGAGATGGCTCAAGAAGCATGTCATTACTCGTGAGCTAATATTCACTGAGCCGCGCCCATGTGCAGTTCGGACGGCCT
This sequence comes from Triticum urartu, assembly GCF_056163025.1. Taxonomy (NCBI): domain Eukaryota; kingdom Viridiplantae; phylum Streptophyta; class Magnoliopsida; order Poales; family Poaceae; genus Triticum; species Triticum urartu. The sequence goes on along the minus strand of NC_141875.1, from coordinate 103,551,928 downwards.
CCCCCGCTCGTGCCCGCTCGTGATCGCACCGGCTTCGGCCACTGCTACCGCGGCTGCCTCCGCCGCCCGTCGACGCCGTCGCTACTCCGGCGCTCGCCTCCCACACCCGTTCTGTGCCAGCGCTCGCTCTCTACCGCCCGCATCCGCCCCCCATGGCCGCTCGACGCAGCTGAGCGCGCCCGCGAGCATGCATCCATGCTTGGGCGTGCCACGGCTCGTCGGTGCGCGCCCACGCCTCACCAATACTCTGTCGTTACCGCGACGCCGTCCCCCTGTTTCTGGTGCGCCACCGCACCCCGGCTCCCCTGCAGCTGCTCCTCTGCCGCTCGCGGGTGTCGGTGTCAAAATCGGCAGATCTCGGGTAGGGGGTCCTGAACTGTGCGTCTAAGGTCGATGGTAACAGGAGACAAGGGACACGATGTTTTACCCAGGTTCGGGCCCTCTCTATGGAGGTAATACCCTATGTCCTGCTTGATTGATATTGATGAATACGGGTATTACAAGAGTTGATCTACCTCGAGATCGTAATGGCTAGACCCTAGTGGTCTAGCTTGTATGGCTATGATGATTCTCCTCCTTCTGGACTAAGTCCTCTGGTTTATATAACACCAGGAGGATCTAGGGTTACACAAGGTCGGTTTCAAAGAAAGGAATCTACATATTCGGTTGCCAAGCTTGCCTTCCATGCCAAGGAGAGTCCCATCCGGACACGGGTGCAGTCTTCGGTCTTCTGTTCTTCATAGCCCATCAGTTCGGCCCATGGTTAACAGGCCGGACGCCCGAGGACCCCTTAGTCCAGGACTCCCTTAGTAGCCCCTGAACCAGTCTTCAATGACAAGGTGTTCGTTGCATAGATTATCTTCGGAATTGCAAGACGGGTTCCTCCACCGATGACTTCCGGGTAGTGTGTACGGCCCTCCATTTAATGTTGTACTCCTTGGCTTCTGTGTATCAACGACTTTAGTTTCCACACGTCGAGCGAATGCGAGAGGTCAGGGTATTTTTGAATATACCACCCCGACTGTACCACAAAGGTGCCTATTTAAAGAAAATAGATCTCAGATCCATCCCACGCCCCGCGAAAAATCCTCAGAGCTTGCTAAGAACCATCCCAACATGGCTAACGCTCCCAACTCTTCATCTCGTCCCCACGGCTACAAAAAGGGCAATTGGGGAGATGTTCCGTCCGCCACAGTCAGCTGACGAAGCTGCAAACACAGGGCTTTCTGCCCCCCCCCCCCCCCCCGCGGACATGGTTCCTATTCGAGCAGGATTGGCATCCTTCAACAGTAAAACTCAGGCAGAGGATTTCCCCAATCCGTCTGCAGGAGAACGAGTGTGCTTAGTCCCTTTCTTATTAAGAGGTGTCGGATTTCCAATCCATCCCTTCCTTCGAGGTCTGCTGGAGTATTATGGCCTCCAACTGCATAGTCTCACTCCCGCCTCTATCCTTCATATTGCGGGTTACATCACTCTATGCGAGCTATTCCTGGGCTGTGAGGCCCATTTCGATTTATGGAGAAGACTGTTCTGCCTCGTCCCTCGTAATCAAGGTGGGTCAATTTTTGAAGTGGGAGGCACCGAAGTGTGGCGCATCGCTGGGTCCGGATACCTATCCGTCACGCCGAAGAAAGCTTCCGAAGAGTGGCCTTCTGAATGGTTCTACATCGACGACGTCGCTCTACCCGACCCCGTCCGTATGGGCCTCCCCGAATTTTCAAGTGCTCCACTGAAGAAACGCCATAGTTGGCGTCCTTGGAGCCTCGAGGAAGAGGACAGTGCATAGATCAGCCTGCTGCTGGGCAAGATTAAGACGCTTGCCCAGTCCGGATTGTCAATAGTCGAGGTAATGGCGACGTCTAGCGCGGGGGATCCAGCCACTCCAATACAGAGGGCTGCCCATGTGGCATTATAACAGGGAAGATGACGCCTCACGCTATAGTCGGAAGGGCCCGAAGACCCCCGCTGCGCTGACCAAAATACTGGCCGAGCTGTATAAAGGGGAGAAGGAGGAGTTCACCCGTCTCCAATATCGAGATGGATTTTCCATGTATAATCCTCCCAGCTGGGTGATGTCTACTACACAACCTTCTTCTTGTAGACGTCGTTGGGCCTCCAAGTGCAGAGGTTTGTAGGACAGTAGCAAATTTCCCTCAAGTGGATGACCTAAGGTTTATCAATCCATGGGAGGCGTAGGATGAAGATGGTCTCTCTCAAGCAACCCTGCAACCAAATAACAAAGAGTCTCTTGTTTCCCCAACACACCCAATACAATGGTAAATTGTATAGGTGCACTAGTTCGGCGAAGACATGGTGATACAAGTGCAATATGGAAGTAGATAATGGTTTTTGTAATATGAAAATATAAAAACAGCAAGGTAACAAGTAATAAAAGTGAGTGTAAACGGTGTTGCAATGCTAGGAAACAAGGCCTAGGGTTCATACTTTCACTAGTGCAACTTCTCTCAACAATAATAACATAATTGGATCATATAAATATCCCTCAACATGCAACAAAGAGTCACTCCAAAGTCACTAATAGCGGAGAACAAACGAAGAGATTATTGTAGGGTACAAAACCACCTCAAAGTTATCCTTTCTGATCGATCTATTCAAGAGTCCGTAGTAAAATAACACAAAGCTATTCTTTCCGTTCAATCTATCATAGAGTTCATACTAGAATAACACCTTAAGACACAAATCAACCAAAACCCTAATGTCACCAAGATACTCCAATGTCACCTCAAGTATCTGTGGGTATGATTATACGATATGCATCACACAATCTCAGATTCATCTATTCAACCAACAAAAAGAACTTCAAAGAGTGCCCCAAAGTTTATACCGAAGAGTCAAGACGAAAACGTGTGCCAACCCCTATGCATAAGTGCACGAGGTCACGGAACTCGCAAGTTGATCACCAAAACATACATCAAGTGGATCACGTGATATCCCATTGTCACCACAGATAAGCACATGCAAGAGATACATCAAGTGTTCTCAAATCCTTAAAGACTCAATCCGATAAGATAACTTCAAAGGGAAAACTCAACTCATCACAAGAGAGTAGAGGGGGAGAAAACATCATAAGATCCAACTATAATAGCAAAGCTCGTGATACATCAAGATCGTACCACCTCAAGAACACGAGGGAGAGAGATCAAACACATAGCTACTGGTGCATACCCTTAGCCCCGAGGGTGAACTACTCCCTCCTCGTCATGGAGAGCGCCAGGATGATGAAGATGGCTATCGGAGAGGGATTCCCCCCTCCGGCAGGGTGCCGAAACGGGTCTAGATTGGTTTTCGGTGGCTACAGAGGCTTCTGGCGGTGGAAGTCCTAATCTATTCTCTTCTCCGATGTTTTTAGGGTATATGGACATATATAGGCGAAAGAAGTCGGCCAGGGGAGCCATGAGGGGCCCACGAGGGTGGGGCGCACGCCCAGGGGGGTAGGGCGTGCCTCCCTACCTCATGGCCACCTCGAAGCTTCCCTGATGTCTACTCCAATTCTCCTGGATTGCTTCCATTCCAAAAATAACTCTCCCAAAGGTTTCATTCCGTTTGGACTCCGTTTGATATTCCTTTTCTTCGAAACACTGACATAGGCAAGAAAACAGCAATTTGGGCTGGGCCTCCGGTTAATTGGTTAGTCCCAAAAATAATATAAAAGTGTATAATAAAACCCATAAACATCCAAAATAGATAATATAATAGCATGGAACAATCAAAAATTATAGATACGTTGGAGACGTATTACTGGGTAAGCTTCTGCTCCACTATTTTACTCCTGTTCCTGAATCATTCTTGACATGCAGTATCTTATCTGCTTATAACAGGAATGGCAAAAGGCTGTCAAGGGGATGCATGACCCTGCTCCTAGCTGGAGAATCGCAACCGGGATCTTGACCCCGGATATGAAGAGGATCCGGACATATTTGTGGAGCTTGAGGATGGAATATTCTATCAGATGAGCTATGACGGTAGAGATGTGCCCATCATCGCCGATTACCCCAGTCTCCTTCCTGCTTCCCTTGTAAGTAATTCGAAGATACCTTGTCCAATAGAGTTTTCTCATTCCTCCTCATTCCTCCTCCCGTGCTCAAAAGGGGAGGTGCGGGGGCATCTCCGAAGAGAGCGCCCCCCACATTAGGCAAGCCCTCGAAGAGGAAGGCAAACAAAGATACGACCGAGCCTTCATTAAAGAGGTATGATTTGCAAATATACACCTTGGCAGTCACATCCAACTGTGACCTTTCCGTTTACCCTACATCAGGAAAAAGGTGTGTCGGACTATATCCGGGGGTCCGGCTGGCCATACTTCCCGCAACCAGGATCCAGATCCTGCCGTGAAGACAGGGGCTGATGCGGGGGCGACGCCAGACTGTCCTCGAGCCGAGGATTCGGATGACGTATCCATCACCAACTCAGAAGTGGAGAGCGCCATGAATCGTTGGTGCCACAGGGCCGTTTTATAAGACCCTGGCTTTTCAGAAGAGACGTTTAATGCCTTCAGCTCGGCTCATGCATACATCCGAGCTGCTCGAGATGGGCTTAACAGAGCTACAAAGCAGCATTTGTCCGAATATGATAACCATATGCCAGTAGCCCCCGAGACTTGAAGCAGTTGGTACAACTGATTTAAGTATCATCGTATAACCAGGTTCTTATGGAGATGAACGACATACTAGCCCAGGAGTTGGGAAAAGTGTCGGACGCAGTGACCGCCGAACTGGAAAAATCCAAAGCGGCGTCTTTCGGTAATATTTCCCTCCATCGTGAAACAATTATTGCATAGTGATCGCGTTAGCACTGCGGCTTTATCTCATAACAGGATCGTTAGGTCCATTGGAAGAAAAAGAGTCAAAAAGACTTCATGCCGTGGGCGAGCGGGTTTTAACCTGTGTCATACAGGAGAAAAACAAACTCCAAGATGCAAACACCCAGCTGGGCGAAGAGCTGAAGGATGTGCGGGCCCAGCTAGCCAACTCCGTGAAGGAGAACAAAAAACTACGAGGCGGCATATTCAGCATGTGGCCGTATTTACCTTATAACAGTTTGGAAATAAAAGTAGCTAATATAGATGTGATTGCAGGTATATTAATGGGCCGTCCCGAAGAGGAGGTGTCCGAATCATCAAGTGATCTTCTGCAAGGGTGTCGGAGTTGCACGAGCAAGCTCGGCAGGCAATGCGGAGTGTAGCCAAGGCCTTATGGCCATCCAACTCCCCTCCAGGGTGTATGGAGAAGCTTGCAGAGCTGTTCAAGGGAGCGCGGCGGCGTATCCGGCTGCGGAAGATATCGGCCTGCCGAGAGTGTGCGCGAGAGGCCTGGGCCATGTAAAAACGCGGTATACCAAGCTGGATCCGAATCACATGGCCCGGGTCGGACTGCTAGGGTCAAACGGGGAGGAAAATCCCGTTAGTTTAGTATATGACCAAGTGAAGATGGCTGCTAGGTACACCCAACCGGATTGTAAATTAGACCGCCTGTTGGACGGTATAGAGGAGGAAGTCTTTAAGTCCTAAGTGACTATGTACTTTCCTTCTAGCTAGATAATAAAAACAATTGTCATGGCTGACCTTTTCGCTTCAACCTCTATACCCGAAGGTGTGGAGTGTTTCCGAATACCCTAACGGTAGAATATACCAGGGTATGCATGGGAACCAGGCGTAGGGGTCATAGTTGCTTGAACAGACAATGTGTATCCGGCTAGTTATGTTATATTACATTATGTAAGAAATCTTCCAGAGAGAATAGTTCCGTTAAGGGTTCCTTTCCCTGGGTGTGCATGCGTTTAATGTGCATGTCCGAACTGTGATTGAAAAATCATAGAGTGAGTATCTTCTGGGGTTTCACAATGGAGTGAATGCGGAAACGTCTTTAATTCGCCGACCGAATATTCCCTTAAGAATGCTAGCTTTTGGCTTCACCTAGTCTGAGGTACACATCCAGATGACCCGGCAGTAACACTCAGAGAGGTGCTCCCTTTATGCCCTAGCCGAACTAACAAGAACGTAGGGCATAAGCACAGGAGCCAGGCAACCCAGCTTGGCCAAAACTTAAGTCATATCGATGCATATAATGGTGAAGAAAAGATACATATGGAAAAACGCATATATGGTGAGCTTGATGCTCAAAGAATAATAGCAAGCTTCTGTACGAGAAGCCCCCAGGTATAATGAATGTACATATTTGGAGATGTACGCATCATGGCAGCATGATTTAGCCGTACTAAAGCCGTAGGGCTAAAGAGAAAAACGATAGAAGATAAAAAACGAAAAGAGAGAAAAAAATCACGTTAATAACATGAGGAAGGAGACGAACAGAGAGTTCAGCGCTAGCCATAGAATCGTCGGAGTCTGGCCGCATTCCAAGGGTTTGGCTCCAAGTGATTGTCTGACGCATCACGCAAGCGGTATGCTCCTCCGGTGAGAACTTCGTCAATGATGAAGGGACCCTCCCACTTGGGCTTGAGTTTGTCCTTTTTCTTCTCCGGCAGGCGTAGAACGAGTTCACCAACATTATAAGTCTTGGCCCGCACTTCTCTGCTTTGATACCTACGAGCCTGTTGTTGATAAAATGCGGAACGGGCTTTTGCGACGTCGCGCTCCTCCTCCAGGGCATCTAAGCTATCCTACCGATCAAGCTTGGCCTCTCTCTCTTTGTCCATGCGCACTCGAGGTGAGTCATGAATAATGTCGCAAGGTAACACTGCTTCCGCACCGTACACCATGAAGAAAGGTGTGTATCCAGTAGTGCAGTTGGGCGTGGTCCGCAGCCCCCGGAGTACGGAGTCAAGTTCCTCCACCCAGTGCTTGTCTGATTCTTTCAAAGACTGCACTAGTCTAGGTTTGATGCCGCTCATAATAAGACCATTAGCCCATTTGACTTGACCGTTTGTCTGTGGGTGATAGACGGAGGCGTAATTGAGCTTAATGCCCAGATTAGCACACCAGGTTTTCACTTCATCGGCTATGAATTAGAGCCATTATCGGTGATTATGCTGTGTGGGACGCCATAATGGTGTGCCACGCCTGATATAAAATCTATTACCGTCCCTGCTTCGGACGTTTTGACAGGTTTGTCCTCTATCCACTTAGTGAACTTATCCACCATGACCAGCAAATACTTTATCTTATGGCTTCCTCCTTTAAGGGGTCCGACCATATCGAGTCCCCAGACCGCAAAAGGCCAAGTGATGGGGATTGTTTGTAAGGCAGTGTGGGGCATGTGGCTTTGGTTGGCGAAGAGTAGGCATCCGATGCAACGTTGGACAAGGTCCTGTGCATTTGCTTGGGCCGGCGGCCAATAAAACCATGTACGGAAGGCCTTGCTAACAAGGGCCTGAGTTGCGGCGTGGTGACAGCCGAGTCCGGCGTGAATTTCAGCCAAGAGCTGCCGCCCCTCTTCCCCGGAGATACATCTTTGAAGAACTCCAGTAGCGCTTTTCTTATAGAGCTCTCCGTCATGAACCTTGTAGGCCTTCGAACGCCGGACAATGCAGCGGGCCTCATTCTGGTCCTGAGGAAGCTCCTTCCTGTTAAGGTAGGCCAGGAAGGGTTCGGTCCATGGGGCAATGACTGCCATGATGAGATGCGCCGATGGTGTTATTTCGATGGCTGAGCCTTCGATGATGTCGGTGCTTTCGAAGTCTGGGGTTATGTTCGGATCCGGACTAGTGTTGTCATTGTCCCCCTGCCACACCACGGATGGCTTAAAAAGCCTTTCCAGAAAAATATTAGGTGGAACGGGGTCGCGCTTAGCACCGATACGAGCAAGAATGTCCGCTGCCTGATTACTTTCTCGAGCCACATGGTGGAACTCGAGCCCCTCGAACCAGGCCGACATTTTATGACAACATTATGATAAGCTGCCATCTTCGGATATTTGGCGTTGAAGTCTCCATGTATTTGAGATATTGCAAGGTTTGAGTCCCCGCGCACTTCTAGGCGTTGTATGCCCATGGAGACATCCATCTGGAAACCATGCAATAAGGCATCGTATTCGGCTGCATTGTTGGAGTATGTGTATAGTATTTGGAGTATGTACTGAACGACGTCTCCAGTTGGTGACGTTAAGACGACGCCTGCCCCTAGTCCTGCCAGCATTTTGGAGCCATCGAAATACATAACCCAATTGGAATATGCGCCGTACTCTTTAGGGAGTTCGGCCTCTGTCCATTCGGCGACGAAGTCAGACAGTACTTGGGATTTAATAGCTCGACGTGGTTTGTATGTAATATCAAATGGAAGGAGCTCAATGGCCCATTTAGCCATCTGGCCCGTGGCATCGCGGTTGTTTATAATGTCATTGAGTGGCACTTCGGAAGCCACCATGATCGAACACTCCTGGAAATAGTGATGGAGCTTTCAGGATGCCATGAAGACCGCGTATGCTATCTTTTGATAATGGGGGTACCGGGATTTGCATGGTGTAAGGACAGTGGATACGTAGTATACTGGCTTCTGAAGCGGGAATTTGTGTCCGTCCTGTTCTCGTTCAACTACGAGCATAGCGCTCACCACCTGATGTGTTGCCGATATGTATAATAACATCGGTTCACCGACGTTTGGCGTGGCCAGTATTGGGTTGCTCGCAAGAAGGGTTTTTATTTCCTCTAGTCCAGCTGTTGCCGCGTCCGTCCACTCGAAGTGATCGATTCATCGTAGAAGGCGATAGAGTGGCAGTGCCTTTACTCCGAATCTGGAGATAAAGCGGCTTAGAGCTGCCACGCAACCCGCGAGCTTTTGGACTTGTTTAAGGTCTGTTGGCGTAGCCAATTGTGACAAAGCACGGATTTTTGCTGGATTTGCTTCAATTCCTCTATTGGAAACGATGAAGCCCTGCAGTTTTCCAGCAGGGACGCCGAAAACACACTTTTCAGGATTGAGCTTAATGTCATACGCGCGGAGGTTATCGAATGTAAGACGTAAATCGTCTATTAATGTTTCGACGCGCCTAGTTTTGATGACGATGTCGTCCACATAAGCTTCAACTGTCTTGCCGATCTGTTTGTCCAGGCATGTTTGAATCATGTGTTGGTATGTGGCGCCGGTGTTATTGAGCCTGAATGGCATGGTGTTGAAGCAGAATGGCCCATATGGGGTAATGAATGCTGTTGCAGCTTGATCAGACTCCTTCATTTTGATTTGATGGTATCCGGAATATGCGTCAAGGAAACACAGCGAGTCGTGTCCTGCGGTAGCATCAATGATTTAATCAATGCGTGGGAGGGGGAAGGGATCCTTAGGGCAAGCCTTATTGAGGTCTTTATAATCGACGCACAACCGCCAAGATTTGTCCTTCTTTGGTACCATCACCAGGTTTGCCAGCCAGTCCGGATGTTTTATTTCTCTGATGAATCCAACCTCAATTAGCTTGGCTAGCTCCTCCCCCATAGCTTGATGTTTGGGTTCAGAAAAGCGCCGCAATGTTTGCTTGACCGGTTTATATCCTTTTAATATATTGAGGCTGTGTTCGGCTAACTCGCATGGGTTTCCTAGCATATCAGAAGGGTGCCAGGCGAATATATCCCAATTCTCACGCAGGAACTCTCGTAGTGCGGCGTCAACCGTTGGGTCTAGTTGTGCTCCGATGGATGCTGTCTTCTTGGGGTCCGTTGGATGGACTTGGAATTTGACTATTTCTTCTGCTGGTTTGAAGGAGGTGGATTTGGGTAGGACCACATCATCCCTGTCTATCATGGAGCGTAGCGTAGTTAATTCTTCGGCCACGAGGGCTTCAGATAATGCCTCGAGGGCTAAGGATGTGATTTTGTTCTCGGCGCGGAGTGCTATGTCCGGATCACTAGCTAGAGTGATTATACCGTTGGGCCAAGGCATCTTAAGCTTCATGTATCCATAATAGGGTACCGCTTGGAAGCGCGTAAATGCATCTCGCCCTAAGAGGGCGTGATATCCACTATTGAAGGGGGCACTTGGAAGGTTATTTCTTCGGACCGATAATTCTCCGGCATGCCGAATACCACGTCGAGTGTTATTTTTCCCACACACCGCGCCTCCCGACTGGGGATAATTCCTTAGAAGGTCGTGCTGCTTTGCTCAATGCGGCTCATGTCTATTTCCATTTTGTGGAGTGTATCTTCATAGATGAGGTTTAGTCCGCTGCCGCCATCCATGAGGACCTTGGTAAGACAAAATCCATCCACAATTGGACTGAGGACCAAGGCGGCTAGTGCTCAGACTGTCCTGTATTTTGGTTCGTCGCTGGCAATAAAAGTTATAGCCATGTCGTTCCAAGGGTTTATTGCTGCTATTTGACAGACTTCGGCGAGTCCGCGTAGTGCTCTTTTGCGCCTATTGTTTGACGCGAATGTCTCGAAGACCGTCAGTACCTTGGGGTCGTTGTCCTGTGGGGGGTGTTGTCCTGGGTTATTCTTGGTGAGGATATCCTCGCCGCTCTTGGCCACTTGCCGGAGTATCCAACATGCTCTAAGGCTGTGTGTTGGTATGTTATCGGGTGTTGCGTGTATTTTGCATGGCCCATCGAGACATCCTTCCAGAACGGTTCCGCGCCCCATACTGGACTTGTATTTCTTTATTATTGAACCAGGCGTGTTGCAAGGGTGCGCCCTTTTCGCCTAAATGAAGGGTTGAGTGGGGACCGAAGATTCCCAGCAGGCTGCTTGAGTTTTCCAGGTGCTTTCCATTGCGATGTACTTCTGTACGATAGTTGCCAAGTCAGCGAAGTATAGGATGCGACGGCGGTTGATGGCGTTGAGGATTCCTTCGTCCCTGCAATTGTTGCGGAACACTGAGATCGCTTCCTCATTGCGGCAATCTTTAATCTTGTTTTTGACAAGAAGGAATCTAGCCCAGAAGTGATGGACCATTTCCTGAGACTGCTATTGTATGCTCATGAGAGCGTTTGTATTTGGGTGGGTGGGTGGATTTAAATCTGAACCCTGCCCCAGTTTTGGATCTGGAGTCTGAAGGTCTTCCAAACTTAGCAGATCGTGCTCTGGGATGTCCACTAATTTCTTAGGCTCGTCGTCCGATTCTATGTTTGGATGGGACTCTCCTTGTGGGTAGGTGTCCGGTTCTTTGAGACCGGAGATCTGGACATAGTCCGTCCTTTGCATGGAGGAAGAGTTGTCGACTCGCTCCTCGACTACCGCTATATGGTGGGTGATCGGTGGAGATTTGATTTCTCTCTGATCGGGTTTAATCCCAATCCGATCGTAGTCTGTAGAGACCCCCCAGGGCGGTGATGCGATCTAGGAGCTCGTTCAAGGACGAAAGCTCCGTCGGATCCATCGGCTTGGAGTGTTCGTAGTCAATACGAAGGGGGGTTTTTGATGGCCCGGGAGGTCATCGTCGTCTTAATGGCCGAAGGGCCGGTCATGGTGAAGCCGCCTAGCCGGAGGATTTGGCCTGGAGCCAGCGTTCCTCCGGTGGTGATATTATCCTTGAGAACAAGGCGGGACATCGATCATGTCGTTGATGGCACATCGGAACTCTCAGTGAAAGCACCAATGTCAGTGTCAAAACCGGCGGATCTTAGGTAGGGGGTCCCGAAATGTGCATCTAAGGTCGATGGTAACAAGAGACAAGGGACACGATGTTTTACCCAGGTTCGGGCCCTCTCTATGGAGGTAATACCCTACGTCGTGCTTGATTGATATTGATGAATACAGGTATTACAAGAGTTGATCTACCTCGAGATCGTAATGGCTAAACCCTAGAGGTCTAGCTTGTATGGCTATGATGATCCTCCTCCCTCCGGACTAAGTCCTCTGGTTTATATAACACCAGGAGGATCTAGGGTTACACAGGGTCGGTTACAAAGAAAGGAATCTACATATTCGGTTGCCAAGCTTGCCTTCCACGCCAAGGAGAGTCCCATCCGGACAAGGATGCAGTCTTCGGTCTTCGTGTTCTTCACAACCCATCAGGCCGGCCCATGGCTAACAGGCCGGACGCCCGAGGATCCCTTAGTCCAAGACTCCCTCAGCGGGCCCACTCGTCGCCGGACCCGCACTCCGCCTCTCCCACACCGGCCGACCACCGCGGCTGCCCTAGACATTGACCTCGCCCCGCCGCAATCCCTGCGGGCGAGCGCCCGTCGCCCTCCTGCCCACTAACCAGCAAGGCCCCTCTGGGCCACAGACACATGGGGCCCACGGCCCCAGAACATTTAAAAAAGAACTAAAAGAAACAATAAATAAAGAAACAATTGATTAACTTAATTAATCTTGATTAGTTTAGCCTAATTAATTAATTAACCTGACTAATCTTTTATTTAAACTAATTAAATTGGTTAATTAGTTAATAGAGTATGACAGTGGGACCCACACGTCAGTTTGACCGGTCAACGGTCACAGTTGACTGCTGACGTCATGCTGACGTCAGCAAACACTATTCTGGATAATGTTGATTTAAAATAATTAAATAAATCCTAAAAATGATTTAAATCTTTTAAAATTAATATAAAATAAGTCGTAGCTCACATGAAAATGTTTTCTACATGAAAGTTGCTCAGAACGACGAGACGAATCCGATTATGCAGCCCGTTCATCCGCCACACATCCCTAGCATAGCGAACACACAACTTTCCCCTTCCAGTTCATCTGTCTGAAAATGCGAAACACCGGGAATACTTTCCCGGTTGTTTTCCCCCTTCGCCGGTATCACTTCCTACTGCGTTAGGGCACACCTAGCACCGTTACTTGTCATGTCATGCATCGATATGCATTTGTTTGCATTGTATTCATTGTTTCTTCCCCCTCTTCTCTCCTATAGACTACGAGACTGACGCCGCTGCTGGTGCCCCGATCGACTACGTTGTTGACGACCCCTACTTGTCAGAGAAACCAGGCAAGCCCCCCCTTGATCACTAGATATCGACTATTCTTCTCTCTACTTCTTGCATTAGAGTAGTGTAGCATGTTACTACTTTCCGTTAATCCTATTCTGTTGCTTAGCCTATCCTTGCTACTACTGTTGTGACCTTTACCTGCAATCCTAAATGCTTAGTATAGGATGCTAGTTTATCATCAGTGGCCCTACATTCTTGTCAGTCTTCCATCCTATACTATCGGGCAGTGATCACGTCGGGTGTTGATCACGGGAATATACTATACATATTACACATGATACATGTTGTGACTAAAGTCGGGTCGGATCCTTGAGTACCCGCGGTTGATTCACGAATTAGGGGTTGAAAGGACATACTTTCCTGGCGGCCCTCTGTGTGGATCTTTGTGGCGGAGCGACATGGTAGGTTGAGACCACCAAGGAGAGAGGTGGGCCTGGCCCTGGTCAGTGTCCGCGGTTACTTAAAAATAACACGCTTAACGAGATCTTGGTATTTGATCTGAGTCTGGCCACTGGCCTATACACACTAACCAACTACGCGGGAACAATTATGGGCACTGGACGTCATGGTATTAGCAGAAGCCTTCTTGACGTCAGTGACTGAGCGGCGCGCGCCGGGTTGGACCGCGTAACACAACTTCCTTTGTAATGGAGGTTGCTAGGTCTGCTCACCGGCCGCCCTCGCAACGTGTAGGTGTGCAATGGGCGATGGGCCCAGACCCCTGAGCGCATAGGATTTCAACCGGCGTGCTGACCTCTCTGTTGTGCTTAGGTAGGGATGCGACGTGTTGATCTTCCGAGGCCGGGCATGACCCAGGAAAGTGTGTCTGACAAAGGGGATCGAGCATGTTGGGAAATGTGGTGCACCCCTGCAGGGAAGTTTATCTATTTGAACAGCCGTGTCCATCGGTAAAAGGATGACCCGGAGTTGTACCTTGACCTTATGACAACTAGAACCGGATACTTAATAGAACACACCCTTTAAAGTGCCGGATACACAGTTCTATAGGATCGAAACCTGACTCTCCTGTACACCCCCTGTTCCCAAAGTTATTCCTCGCGCGTGGTCTCGTATGTAATTCACGAGCCACCTTCTGATGAGATCATCAATTCTGGTATCATACGCAATACTTATTCTCGTTGCCCTGAAGCCCTTTCACCTTTTGTTTAGGCATTGAACGATTGCCTACCCGCTCAAAACTTCCCATGATTCCTCCTTACTTTGGTCTTGATATTTTCTTAAGTTTCAATTCGAGAGTTACTTTCCGCCACCTTCCCCATGGATATCGACCAGATAGTCAACCTTGCAGAGGTCCGTACTCCCGGAATACCCCCTTATCCTTTTCGTAAGAACGATAGAATTCCCGAAGAAAGGATGACGACTTCATCATGATGCATTGATGCAGAGGAATAAAGACATCAACGCTGTGGATCAACTTCTTCGAGAAGAGCAACCAAGACCGAGAACTCTCGCTATAAATTCATAACAAGAACCTTCCCCCTTTACTCCACCTCTTAAATCTCGGGACGAGGTTTCTTGTAGTGGAGGAGATTTGTAACACCACGGTAGTTAAGCTACAGTAGCCACACACTAATGGTGCCAGGTCATCATATTTTAAAATTTGCTAAACCTTAATTGCTTCAAACTAAGTTTAAATTCAAATCCAAATAACAGGTTAAATTATAATTTATTAAAACAGTAAATTAAAAATGTTCCAATAGTTGTAAATATTCACTAACTGATTAAAAATCATCAACCAACATTATTGGGAATGTTTATATGCCTCTATGATACTTAAGCAGGAGCAAACAACATTTCAATTAACCTTTTCAAGATAAACAAATACTTATCCTTTCTAAAATGATTTGAATCTTTGTGTGCAGCTCCATTATATGAATCAATATTTATGTGCCAACTTTTGTATTCAACAAAATTCATTTGATATCTGGAACTAAATACAAAACAAAAGGAAAATAAATAAAAAGAAAGAGAACCAAAAAAGGAGAAAGGAAATGCCCCGTGGCCAACTGGGCCAGACGACCCACCTGGCCCAACCCCTTCCCCATAACCCCCCCCCCCCCCCCCCCGAAACCCTCGCCCACTACCCCACCACTCGCACCCCAACCCCCACGATCCCCTTCCCCCCATCCCGAACGGGACCGAGATCAGGCCCACGCCCGGTCGCCGTCGCCCAAGTCATGCCGACGCTCGCCGCTTGACCCCGTCTCCCTCGACCACTGTGTCAGGACCGCCTCGACCTCCTCTTCCTCCCGACGAGTCACCTGAGAAGGAGCACCTCTGCATCGAGCTCCTCGACGTCTTCTTCAACCTTCAGACACCCACGCGCCGTCGCCGATTTCGTCGCCGTCGAGCCTTCCTCGAGCCCGCTTTGCACCCCTACATGCTCGATGTGAGCCCCGCTTCCTCCCCTCTCCCTCGGGTGAAGCCCCGCCATAGCCGCTCCCGCTCGCGCTCGTGCACTTGCCGGCCATGCCCCGCCGTGGTCCTGCTCGCTCCATCATCGCAGCCCACCCCGGCCTCCACTGCCATGCGCACGCGCGCCCACCGTGGCCACGCGTGGTTCAGATGGCCTCCCCCGCTCGTGCCTGCTCGTGATCGCACCGGCTTCGCCCACTGCTACCGTGGCTGCCTCCGCCGCCCGTCGACGCCGTCGCCGCTCCGACGCTTGCCTCCCGCACCCGTTCCATGCCAGCGCTCGCTCGCTATCGCCCGCATCCGTCCCCATGGCCACTCGACGCAGCTCAGCACGCCCATGAGCGTGTGTCTGTGCTTGGTCGCGCCATGGCTCGCCGGCGCGCGCCCATGCTGTCGGTGTCAAAACCGGCGGATCTTGGGTAGGGGGTCCCGAACTGTGCGTCTAAGGCGGATGGTAAGAGGAGGCGGGGGACACAATGTTTACATGGGTTCGGGCCCTCTCGATGGAGGTAATACCCTACTACCTGCTTGATTGATCTTGATGATACGAGTATTAAAGAGTTGATCTACCACGAGATCATAGAGGCTAAACCCTAGAAGCTAGCCTATGATTATGATTGTTCTTGTCCTACAGACTAAACCCTCCGGTGTATATAGACACCGGAGGGGGCTAGGGTTACACAGAGTCGGTTACAAGGGAGGAGATCTACATATACGAATTGCCAAGCTTGCCTTCCACGCAAAGGAGAGTCCCACCCGGACACGGGACAAAGTCTTCAATCTTGTATCTTCATAGTCCAACAGTTCGGCCAAAGTATATAGTTCGGCAGTCCGAGGACCCCCTAATCCAGGACTCCCTCAGTAGCCCCTGAACCAGGCTTCAATGTCGATGAGTCCGGCGTGCAGATTGTCTTCGGCATTGCAAGGCGGGTTCCTCCTCTGAATACACCATAGAAGATTTCGAATACAAGGATAGTGTCCGGCTCTGCAAAACAAATTCCACATACCACCATAGAGAGTATAATATTTCGACAAATCCAATCTGCTGACAACTTTTCATAACATGACATCATGCCATGGCCCGGTCATTATTCGAACCGTTTTTCTCAACCAGCTACTGCACATATTGCGAGGAGGTTTTCTTGGCACATCTTGTAGAAGCAGAGATCGTGTCCCCTTATCACGGGATTCTCATCAATACAAGTGTGGGTAACCCAACCGCACCATCAATCACGACGCTTGGGGAATAAGCGAGTTTACCAGGCAGGTGGGGAGGCGCATAGTGTCTTCTTCCCTTATAAAGGGACAAGGACTCCTCCTTTTCACCCACGCCTTCTTCTTCCCTACCCATCCATTCTCGCGCACTCGAGCTCCAGCGCCCAAGTTCGCATTTTCTCCGCAAAACCACTCCAAACATGTCCGGAGCGGGAGGTAAGTGGATGGTCTCCTCTGTTACGGGGGAGAACATTATGAAGCTCCGGGAAGCCGGATACCTGGCCATAGATATCGCGCACCGGCTCCTAGACGTGGGGCAGATCGTCCCTACCCTCGAACCCCATGAAAGGGTTATATTCCTTACCCATTTCGTCTGCGGGCTGGGATTTCCCCTCCACCCATTTTTCCGCAGGCTCATGTTCTACTACGGGCTGGACTTCCACGATCTGGCCCCCAATTTCATCCTTAATATCTCAGCGTTTATCGTCATGTGCGAGGCGTTCCTTCGCATCAAGCCCCACTTCGGCCTGTGGCTGAAGACCTTCAACGTTAAACCAAAGGTGGTGGTCAGCCAACAAGCGGAGTGCGGAGGTGCCATGGTGGGAAAAATGCCCAACGTCACCTGGCTCAAAGGCACCTATGTGGAGACTGTGATGGGGTGGCAATCGGGGTGGTTCTACATCACCGAGCTGCATGACACCAACTGGGTGGCGGCCCCCGAATTTCGATCTGGCATCCCCATGCGGCTCACCTCCTGGAAAGAGAAGGGCCTATCCTGGGGTTCATCGATGGAGCCGACCGGACTCCAGAACTGTGTTAAAAACATGACAAACAAGAAAATCAAGCTTGTCAACGTGGTCCAGGTCATGCTCTTCCGCTGGATCCTCCTGTGTCAAAGACGGGCATTCAATATGTGGGAGTTCGACCCGGCTAAGCACCAGACGCTACGAGAGCTCTTCGACACGACGCACCAGGACATCTGGAAGGTGCTGTTCAAGTCTACCGAGGTACCTCCTCCCCTTACCGAGGATCGCAGACTCAGCGCAAAGCGCCCTGCCAATCCGGTGAGCTCCTTATATCTCGTAAGATGTTTATTTCCCCAGTATAACCATGTGGGAGATCTAAGCCTCCACGCCATTTAACAGGACTGGGTCGCGACAGCGAAGCAGATCGATTTTCCGACCCCACTGCCCGAATATCCAGCAAGGGCTCTCTTAACGGAGATGCTGGTTCCGGCGCCCTATGAGGCACCGGAGAAGAAGGCCAAGAAGAAGGCCACGGGGACCCGGAAAGGTCTCCGGTGCAAGGTTGTATCGGACTCATGTCCGATAACACCGAGGTGCCCTCCTCCCACGAAAACGAGGAGGAGGAAGAGGAAAGTTCTCCCCCCAGCCTGGGGAGACAAGAAAAGGAAGGTCGCCCCATCAGGGGAGACTGAAGGGTCCAAGAAGGGAAGGACGCTCTCCTTCCGGACTGCTCCACGGCGACCGCTTTTAGTGACGAGGAGTGGTTACCCAGGGACAAGCCCCTAGCGAAGTCGCAAGTATCCGGGTACCATAATAGTTCTTGGTATGTTTTATTTTATTGCTTCTTATCATGCCGAACATGATCATGCAGCCCATCCAAAGCCCATATCGACGTATCCTCTTCGGATGAGTCTTTGGGCCCGTCGGGGATGAACAGCGATTCACTCCCGACTGCCTCCCCCCCGCCCTACGGACGACGTCAAGGTGTTGTCTCAAAGGGTACTGAACGAAGGGGAGACAATAACGGAGGCGCCCCAAGGTGACATTCTGGACGCTGGGCGCACAAGGGGCAAGACTCCCATGGGCTCTAATGCCGGGGGCAGGAAGTCTAGCCCCCAGCCGAATACTACACCGGAACTTCCAGTGGTTTCGGATTCTGTCAGGTGACCCCTTCCCAAGGGGGGCAAGCCGTCTGGCTGATGGCCTCTGTCTATCCAGAGGCATCAGACAATTTGCTGGAAGCGCTTCGCGGCGCTTCCATTGACGAAGAGCACCGCACTATCATGAGTGCGGTGGTCAAGAAGGTTCGGTCCGCCAAAAGTGGACTGACTGAAGCCTGTGCCAGCCTCCTAACAAGCTTTGAGGTAAGTAATCAAATTATGAGAAAATGTTACAACATAGAAATTAGCCCATGATGTTCTGTTTGGTGCTCGCGAAGAAAGTCCGAACAGGGGATCAAATAATAATCACATGAGTCTAATCAGAATATGTCTATGTGAATAAGCAGGCTTCACTGCTGGCCACTGCCGCTCGCACAGCGGAGGTCTCCGCACTGAAGTGGGACCTTGAGCGGTTCGAGGAAGATCTCGGCCTTACCAAGAGGCAGCTCGAAGAGAACAAAGGTAAGTAATAGCTCGTCTATTTATTGATAAACAAAAAGGAAAGTGGTTGTTAGATCACATGATCGTCATGAATTTTGCTAGGGGCCACGACCGAAGTGGCGGCCCTGAAGAAGGCGTTGTCCATGGCCGAAGGAAAAGCGGCCAAGGAGCGCGCCGAGCACGAGAAGCAAGAGGCCCGGGTCAGCGAGGTTTAGCAAGAGCTCCAGGAGTTTGTCAAGAAGTACGAGTCCTTGGAGCGTGACTCTAAGACGCAAGGGTCCGAGCTTGCGAAGGCCCTCGAGAACGCACAAAATGCCAAGGCTGAAGCCCAAAAGGCCCTCTAGGAAATTGAGGCGGTCAAGAAGATAGAGACGGGTAAGGCATTCATTATGCAAAGCAAGCATGTGAAGGAAACTTTCCTTTTACTTACCCGAATTCAGAGCTCTCCAAGAGCGTTAGCAGATCTACCCAGCAGTGTGTCGGATGCCACGGAGTTCTACCGGGCCGAGGAAGGGAGCTCGATGGAGAAGTTGTTCTGGTCTCAGTATACTGGGACCGAACATCCGATGCCCTTGAGCGACCAGTTGAAGCAACTGGTCGAGCTTCATAAGGTAGCCGAACTGGCCATGAAGGGCCTCATAGTCCGGATGTGGCCCGGGGAGCCCCTGCCTGGTAGCTATTTTGGCCTGGTAAGGCGGCTTGTGAACACCTGCCCACGGTTTGAAGTCATAAAGCAGTCTGTCTGCATTGAGGGTGCGCGCAGGGCTTTTGCCCAGGCGAAAGTGCACTGGGAGAAGATGGACGCCGAAAAGCTGGTGAAGGAGGGGCCGCCGGAGGGAAAGGAGCATCGCCACCCCGAAAAGTATTATGACAGTGTGCTGAAGGGTGCTCGCCTTGTGGCAGAGGAATGTACTAAGGATGTAATATTTGAATGAATGTACTCATGTGATCCTGTAATGTGGAACGAGTTCATGTGCGCTATGTAACGCTTGTTAATTTAAAATATTACCTTCTGTGCGGCTATTTATAAAATTTGAGAGTTGGCCAGTCGTCGGCTTCTGCCCCCATGTAACTAGTACTGAGGTGTTCCGGATAAACATGACCACTCTTTATCCCAGTTTGGGGTCCTTCGAAGGAGGTGTTCAGCACAATGAACCAGGCAATCGGACTATAAAGCTTTATCACTCTCACTTAGACATAGAAGTCTACAATTTTAAATTTCGGCGAAGCCCCTAGTATTCGGAAGGCCGAACTTGGGGTGCTATGTACGCCTAAATTGGACAAGGCCGACTCCTCGCCCAAAGCGGAAAAAATCTTTAAGGATTTGAGACCTATCGAACAGGGACCAGTCTCGCCGCATCATGACAGTCAGTTTTCGGCTTTCTCTACTGAGGTGCTCGTCCAAAAGAACCGAGACACAATTGCAGTAGTTCTCCCAGTGCTACCTTAGTCGATATAGCGGAACATAAGGTACCAAAACATGGGAGCCGGGCAAACCCAACTATTGACCCAAGACCTGATTCGGAGCTGATGCATATAATGCTATAAGTTCGGGGTGCCGCACTGTCGAAAGTGTTCGGACTTTTCATGCCGTGTTATAGGGTACACTGAAGCCCCTGGTGCACTGGTCGTATCAGAATGTACGGGTGCGATTTGTCGTAAATAAGCAGACAGGGAAAAAAGATAAAGGAATGCAATAATGAGCTAATGTTGTACATTGTTATTTAGATGATACGTCAAAGCGTATGCATACATGTAGTGCAATAAGTAAAAGATAGGGCTATTTGTCATGTCCTATCCAAGGTCAAGCTGCGTATGGGTATGCAAAACAGGTATATCAATCGTTATCAGAGATCACCTAAGGATTCCCTTGTACGTCAAAGCTTCTTGCTTCCTTGGTGTTTCCTTCCCGTGACGGGTCCGATAATCATACGATCGGGGAGGGCCTTCAGAGAATAGGGGCCTGAAAGGAAGAAAATGTTAAAGGTATATGGGTCCTGAAGTGGTTGAGCCGCATTGTGGGCCGTGCCATGGTCGTGCCTCCGCCTATGCCCATTGTATCTTGAGTGCGTAATTATGTATGCGCGGCGCAAATTTCGCCGCTTGACTGGGACTAGGACAGAGGCCGAATTGCTAGGCGAGCTCTAAACGTGCCTGACGATCCTCTTGCAGGGTACTCCGAACTCGCTTGAAGGTGTTTGTGGTCTTTTTCGCTGAATTGGTGGTGTGCCTCATAAGGCTGCTTTGCGCTTCTGCTGCGAGGGCCGCACTGTGCTCCTCCATGCGGAGCGAGCGTTCTGTGTTTCCATTAACTGTTATAACCCCGCGAGGTCCTGGCATTTTGTGCTTGAGGTATGCATAATGCGGTACCGCATTGAATCTGGCAAATGCGGTTCGTCCGAGCGGTGCGTGATAGCCACTGAGGAAGGGGACGATATTGAAGATTAACTCCTCGCTTCGGAAGTTGTCCGGAGATCCAAAGACCACTTCCAGTGTGATTGAGCCCGTGCAACAAGCCTCTACACCTGGGATGACACCTTTAAAGGTGGTTTTGGTGGGTTTGATCCTCGAGGGGTCTATACCCATTTTGCACACTATATCCTGATAGAGCAGGTTCAGGCTGCTTCCACCGTCCATAAGGACTCGAGTGAGGTGAAATACGTCAATGATGGGGTCAAGGACCAATGCGGCAGAACCGCCATGACGGATACTGGTGGGGTGGTCCCTGCGATCGAAGGTGATCGGACAAGAAGACCATGGGTTGAACTTTGGGCCGACTGGCTCCATCACATAGACGTCCCTCAGTGCATGATTCCGTTCCCACTTGGGAATATGGGTTGCGTATATCATGTTTACCATTTTCACTTGGGGAGGAAATTTCTTCTGTCCTCCTATGTTTGGCGGACAGGGCTCCTCCTTGTCGTCGCTATGCAGCCCCATTTCCTTGTTTTCAGCATTCAACTTGCCGGCCTGCTTGAACACCCAGCATTCTATGTTGGTGTGGTTGGCTAGTTTATCGGGGGGTGCCGTGAATTTGACACGAACGATCGAGTATGCGGTCCAAGCTGGACGGGCCTGGGTTGCTTCTTTTGAACGGCTTTTTTCCGCTGACCGGATTTAGAGCCACTGAATCCGGCATTAACTGCCGTGTCTTCGGCGTTGTTGCCGTTGTTGCGGCGCTTGTGTCTGTTGCGACGTGGCCTGCTGTTGCTATCTTTGGCATCTGAATTGCCAGGGTTTCTTGATGTGTTGTTGCTGCGAGCCAGCCAGCTATCCTCGCCCACACAAAAGCGGGTCATGAGTGTCGTGAGGGCTGCCATGGATTTCGGCTTTTCTTGGCCGAGGTGTCGGGTGTGCCACTCATCGCGGATGTTATGCTTAAATGCCGCTAAGGCCTCGGCATCCGGACAGTCGACAATTTGGTTCTTTTTAGTTAGGAACCGAGTCCAGAATTTCCTGGCTGATTCCCCTGGCTGTTGGGTTATGTGACTCAGTTCATCGGCATCCGGTGGTCGCACATAAGTGCCCTGGAAGTTTTCAAGGAATGCGTCCTCCAAATTGTCCCAACTGCCAATGGAGTTTGCCGGCAGGATATTGAGCCAATGCCGAGCAGGTCCTTTGAGTTTTAATGGGATGTACTTGATGGCATGTAGATCGTCACCGCGGGCCATGTGGATGTGGAGGAGGAAATCTTCGACCCATACCACGGGGTCTGTTGTACCATCATATGATTCAATGTTCACGGGTTTAAAACCTTCTGGGAATTCGTGATCCATTACTTAATCAGTGAAGCATAGGGGGTGTGTGATGCCTCTATGCCGGGATATATCATGACGCAGTTCATACGAGTCTTGTCTGCTGTATTCGGCCCGGCCGGATTTTCTTTTAGTATATCCGGCATGACGGTCATCGTCACGCGTTGGGGTGCGCCCCCGTTATCCGTAGATCGATCTTGCATGTCCTGCCTTGTTTTCCAATACGTCTCGCAGGTCCTGCGTGTTACCCCGGGCCTTGGTATTTTTGTTTAACTGGCGACAGGGTGCGGGCTGGACTTCGGCCTGACATGCCGCTTTGTCTCGGCCACAAGGTAGCCGATCAGCCGCATCATATGCTGGAAGTGTAGGCTTTAATGCTTCTTCCTCGAGTTGGGGTAGCAACCTGCGCTTTGGGTAACTTTTGGTTGGGCGCTCGAGTTCGTATTCCTTAGCTGCCAGGACCTCAGTCCATCTATCCGCTAGCAGATCTTGGTCAGCTTGAAGCTATTGTTGCTTTCTCTTCAGGCTTTTTGCTATGGCCATAAGCCGGCGCTTGAAGCGCTCCTGTTCGGCGGGATCCTCAGGAACGATAAATTCTTCATCGCCGAGGCTCACCTCGCCTTCGGAGAGAGGCATGTAATTGTCATCCTCTGATTCTCCATCTGCTATCTGTTCCTTAGGGCTAGCTTGCCCATCCTCTCGCTCGAGGCCTGGCTGGAGGGGATTGTCTTCGTCTTCGGCGCTATCCGCAGCGTTATTGTCTCTTGTGCCGGTATCGCCGTTTTTGCTATGGCGGGGCTTAGAGCGGCGCCATTGACGCCGATGCTTAGATTGCTTCTCGAGGGGATTATCCTCTGTTGCCTTATTTCCATCGCTTTCTTTGGGGGTGTCCACCATGTATATATCATATGATGAGGTGGCAGTCCAGCACCCTGTGGGTGGTGGTTCCTGTTCTTCTCCTACATCGTTGTCCATACCATCGATGTCTTCGAAGCCGAAATCAAGCATGTCGGTTAAGTCATCGACAGTGGGTATTAAGTGGGTGGTGGGTGGGGAACGAATTTCTTCATCATCTGCTTCCCACTCGAGCCGGACATAGTTCGGCCAAGGGCCTTCTGACAAGGAGAGAGACCTTAATGAATTCAGCACGTCGCCCAGGGGCGAGTGCTGAAAGATATCCGCGGAGGAAAACTCCATAATAGGCGCCCAATCAGATTCGATAGGCACGGACGCAAGTGGTTCGGAGCACGTGGCCGGGGACGAATCCAAGGGTCCGGTAACACAGGTCTCGTAGGATGTGAAGTTAGTATTCAGCTCTATCGCCACTGAGTATGCAGCCTCCGTGGCGGGATCCATCCACCCGTCCTCGGACGGCGCAATCTGCTCCGGATCGAGGCCCAGAGTTGCCACATGGATGATCTCCCGAACACTGTCCGGCGGCAGAGCTAAGTCATGCTCGTCGTGACTACGCGGCGCACCTGACACGGGCTCGAATTCGTCGAAGACCAAGTCTCTGCGGATGTCGGAAGTATAGCTTAAGTTTCCAAACCTGACCTGGCGGCCTGGGGCGTAGCTCACGATCTGCTCCAGATGGCCAAGCGAGTTGGCCCACAGTGCGAAGCCACCGAATACAAAGATCTGTCCGTGGGTAAAAACCTCACCCTGGATCAAATCATTGCCGATGATCGAAGGAGCCATCAAGCCTTATGGTGAAGGCACAGTGGAACTCTCAATGAAGGCACCAATGTCGGTGTCAAAACCGGCGGATCTCAGGTAGGGGGTCCCGAACTGTGCGTCTAAGGCAGATGGTAACAGGAGGCGGGGGACACAATGTTTACCTAGGTTAGGGCCCTCTCGATGGAGGTAATACCCTACTTCCTGCTTGATTGATCTTGCTGATATGAGTATTACAAGAGATGATCTACCACGAGATCATAGAGGCTAAACCCTAGAAGCTACCCTATGATTATGATTGTTCTTGTCCTATGGACTAAACCCTCCGGTTTATATAGACATCGGAGGGGGCTAGGGTTACACAGAGTCGGTTACAAGGGAGGAGATCTACATATCCGAATTGCCAAGCTTGCCTTCCACGCAAAGGAGAGTCCCACCCGGACACGGGACGAAGTCTTTAATCTTGTATCTTCATAGTCCAACAGTCCGGCCAAAGTATATAGTTCGGCAGTCCGAGGACCACCTTATCCAGGACCCCTCACACGCCTCACCGCTGCTCTGCCGTTACCGTGGCGCCGTCCCCCTGCTGCTGGTGCGCCGTCGCGCCCCGGCTCCCCTATGGCTGCTCCTCTGCCGCCCGCGGGCCCGCTCGTCGCCGGACCCGCACTCCGCCTCTCCCATGCTGGCCGACCACCGTGGCTGCCCTGGACATTGGCCTCGCCCCACCACAATCCCTGCGGTCGAGCGCCCATCGACCGTCGCCCTCTCGCCCACTAACTGGCAAGGCCCCTCTGGGCCACAAACACATGGGGCCCACGGCCCCAGAACGTTTTTTTAAAAAGAAATAAAATAATAATAATAAATAAATAATTAATTAACTTAATTAATCCTGATTAGTTTAGCCTAATTAATTAATTAACCTGACTATCTATTATTTAAATTAATTAAATTGGTTAATTAGTTAACAGAGTATGACAGTGGGACCCACACGACAGATTGACCGGTCAACGGTCACAGTTGACTGCTGACGTCATGCTGACATCATGATCACATCAACAAACACTATTCCAGATAATGTTGATTTAAAATAATTAAATAAATCCTAAAAATGATTTAAATCTTTTAAAATTAATATAAAATAAACCGTAGCTCAGATGAAAATGTTTTCTACATGGAAGTTGCTCAAAACGACGAGACAAATCTGATTACGCAGCCCGTTCGTCCGCCACACACTCCTAGAATAGCGAACACGCAACTTTCCCCTTCTAGTTCGTCTGTCCGAAAACGTGGAACACCAGGAATACTTTCCCGATTGTTTTCCCCCTTCGCCGATATCACCTCCTACTGCGTTAGGGCACACCTAGCACCGTTACTTGTCATGTCATGCATCGATATGCATCTGTTTGCATTGTATTCATTGTTTCTTCCCCCTCTTCTCTCCGTAGACTACGAGACTGACGCCACTGCTGGTGCCCCGGTCGACTACGTTGTTGACGACCCCTACTTGCTAGAGCAACTAGGCAAGCCCCGCCCCTTGATCACCAGATATCGCCTATTCTTCTCTCTACTTCTTGCATTAGAGTAGTGTAGCATGTTACTGCTTTCTGTTAATCCTATTATGTTGCATAGCCTATCCTTGCTACTACTGTTGTTACCTTTACCTGCAATCCTAAATGCTTAGTATAGGATGCTAGTTTATCATCAGTGGCCCTACATTCTTGTCGGTCTGCCATGTTATACTATCGGGTCGTGATCACGTTGGGTGTTGATCGCAGGTATATACTATACACATTACACATGATACATGTTGTGACTAAAGTCGGGTTGGCTCGTTGAGTACCCGTGGTTGATTCACGAATTGGGGGATGAAAGGACATGCTTTCTTGACAGCCCTCTGTGTGGATCTTTGTGGCGGAGCGACAGGGTAGGTTGAGACCACCCAGGAGAGAGGTGGGTCTGGCCCTGATCGGCGTCCGCGGTTACTTCAAAATAACACGCTTAACGAGATCTTGGTATCTGATCTGAGTCTGGCCACTGGCCTATATGCACTAACCAACTACGCGGGAACAGTTATGGGCACTCGACGTCGTGGTATCAGCCGAAGCCTTCTTGACGTCAGCGAGTGAGCGGCGCACGCCGGGTTGGACCGCGTAACACAACTTCCTTTGTAATGGAGGTTGCTAGGTCTGCTCACTAGCCGCCCTCGCAACGTGCAGGTTTGCAATGGGTGATGGGCCCAGACCCCTGCGCGCATAGAATTTAGACCGCCGTGCTGACCTCTCTGTTGTGCTTAGGTATGGCTGCGACGTGTCGATCTTCTGAGGCTGGGCATGACCCAGGAAAGTGTGTCCGGACAAAGGGGATTGAGCGTGTTGGGAAATGTGGTGCACGCCTGCAGGGAAGTTTATCTATTCGAATAGCCATGTCCCTCGGTAAAAGGACGACCCGGAGTTGTACCTTGACCTTATGACAACTAGAACCAGATACTTAATAAAACACACCCTTTCAAGTACCAGATACAACCCGGTGATCGCTCTCTAACAGGGCGACGAGGAGAGGATCACCGGGTAGGTTTATGCTATGCGATGTTACTTGGTTTACTTACCATCTACTCTCTTCTACTTCTTCAAGATGGAGGCTTCTAGAAGCATAGTCTTCGATAGGACTAGCTATTCCCCTCTTATTCCGGCATTCTGCAGTTCAGTCCACATATACTACCCCTTTCGTTGATACCAATGCATATGTAGTGTAGCTCCTTGCTTGCGAGTACTTTGGATGAGTACTCATGGTTGCTTTGCACCCCCTTTTTCCCCTTTCTATACCCAGTTGTTGCGACCAGACGTTGGAGTCCAGGAGCCAGACGCCACCGTCAACAACGACTCCTACTACTCTGGAGGTGCCTACTACTATGTGCAAGCCGCTGACAATGACCAGGAGTAGTTTAGGAGGATCCCAGGCAGGTGGCATGCGCCTCTTTCGATATGTATCCCAGTTTGTGCTATCCATCTTATGGCAACTTGTTTACTTATGTCTGTACTCACATATTGTTGCTTCCGCTAACTCGTCTATGATCGAGCTCTTGTATTCGAGCCCTCGAGGCCCCTGGCTTGTAATATGATGCTTGTATGACTTATTTTATTTGTAGAGTTGTGTTGTGATATCTTCCCGTGAGTCCCTGATCTTAATCGTACACGTTTGCGTGTATGATTAGTGTACGATTGAATCGGGGAGTCACATCTCGGGAGACCTTCGCGAGCCTACGCCAGGTAGACCTGCGGCTCAACCCGGAGAAGTGCGTGTTTGGTGTCCCTTCGGGCAAGCTGTTGGGCTTCCTCGTGTCTCACAGGGGGATCGAGGCCAACCCGGAGAAGGACAAGGCAATCAAAGACATGAACCCACCACAAAACCTCAAGGAGATGCAGAAGCTTGCAGGTTGGGTGACTTCGTTGGGGCGCTTCATCTCCAAATTAGGGGAGTGCGCATTGCTGTTCTTCAAGCTGATGAAGAAGAAGGGTCCATTCGAATGAACCCCCGAGGCTGACCTGGCATTTCAAGACCTCAAGAGATACTTGACCAGCACGTCGGTGATGGTGGCGCCTCATCCTTGCGAGCCCTTGGTACTCTACCTGTCTGCCACACCCCACTCCACCAGCGGGACGCTGGTGGCCCTCAGGGAGGGGCCCGAGGTCAAGGACCCGCCAAGTGGAGTCGCCAAGCCGGATGAGGTAGCTCAGCACCAAGGCGATGCTCCTGAGACAGCGGCTACCCCAACAGGTCATCAAGCCCCAGGAGCTGGAAACCCGCAGGAAACACCTCAGTCCCCGGGAGCCCAAAACTCCGTCAGCTCTCCCACCCTTGTCGAGTACCCAGTGTACTTCGTCAGCATGGTCCTGTGAGATGCGAGGGCACGATACCCCATGCCTCAGAAGCTCTTGCTCATGCTCCTGGTGGCCTCACGCAAGCTGCGCCTCTACTTCCAAGGTCACCCCATCAAGGTCATTTCAGCTTACCCATTGGAGAGAGTGCTTAGAAGCCCCAATGCCGCGGGAAGGGTCGCCGAATGGAACATCGAGCTGCAAGCATTCGACCTGGAGTTCAGCACAACCAGAGTCATCAAGGGGGCTGCACTCGCCGACTTTGTGGCAGAATGGACCGACACCCCGGAGCTCAAAGTAGGTGAGAACCGATCCCTCTCGCTAGGAAGTGAAGTGCCAGATGGTTGGGCCATGTACTTCGATGGCGCGTTCGCATGGCAGGGTGCGGGGGCTGGCGCCGTGCTCATCTCGCCCACTCAGGACAAGCTTTACTACGCCGTGCAGCTCTGCTACCAGTGGGGCGAGAAGGTCTCCAACAACATCGCAGAGTACGCGGGTCTCATCGCCGGCCTCAAGGCGGTGGTGGCCCTGTGGGTGAAGCGCCTCACCGTTAATGGAGACTCGCAGCTCCTCGTCAACTTCTCCAACAAGGTGTACGAGCCAAAGGATGAGCACATGGAGGGATACCTCGCGGAGGTGCGCAAAATGGAGAAGCAGTTCCTGGCCCTGGAACTACAGCATGTGCCTCGTGGCACCAACAAAGAGGCCGATGACATCACCAGAAGAGCATCTAGCGGCTGCCCCAAGAGCCTGGCGTCTTCGAGGAGCGACTCTTCAAGCCTTTGGCAGCACCTCCGCCTGCGGAGCTGGTGCCATCTCAGGAGGAACTCCCCCAGCCTCCAGCCTCAGGAGCCCCCGCCTGCGGCCCGACCTCAGGAGCGCGCCTCCTCTTAGCGCTCGAGCCTCAGGAGGGGTCCTGGACCGAGGAGTTCAAGGCGTACCTGACGCATGGCATGTTGCCGGAGAAGGAGGAAGACGCGGAGCGTGTGGCCCGACAGGCTATGGCATACTGCATTTAGGACGATGAGCTATACAGGAAGCGGCCAAATGATGTTTCTTTATGATGCATTTCCAGGGAACATGGGAATGAGCTGCTGGCCGACATACATGGCGGAGACTGCGGACACCACTCATCGTCGCGCACCCTGGTCGGCAAGGCTTTCTGCAGCGGGTTCTACTGGCCCCGGCACTCAACAACGCGACCGAGCTGGTAAAATCCACAAGGCCTGCCAGTTCCATGCCAAGCAGATCCACCAGCCTGCTCAAGACCTCCAGACTATCCCGCTCTCATGACCGTTCGTGGTCTGGGGGCTGGATATCCTGGGCCCATTCCCTCAAGCGCCTGGAGGCTACCGCTACCTCTACGTCGCCATTGACAAATTCACCAAATGGGCGGAAGTGGAAGCTGTCCGCACCATCCCAGCTGGGTCAGCAGTCAAGTTCATCAAGGGCCTCGTAAGCCGATTTGGGGTCCCTAATCGCATCATCACCGACAATGGCTCGCAGTTCACTAGCAATCTCTTCAAAACATATTGTGCTAACCTTGGAACACAGATCTGCTACGCCTCCGTGGCGCACCCCAGGAGCAACGGCCAGGCCGAACGCGCCAACGCGGACGTCCTGAGGGGTCTCAAGACAAGGACCTTCAATAAGAAGCTCGAGGCCTGCGGCAGGGGCTGGCACGATGAGCTCCAGTTTGTGCTATGGTCCATCCGCACCACCGCCACCAGGCCGACAGGTGAGACCCCGTTCTTCCTCATCTACGGAGCAGAAGTGGTTCTCCCACATGAGGTCAGGCATCGCTCCGCTCGGGTCCTGGCGTTTGATGAAATGCAGCAGGACGCCATGCGGTGGATGGATCTCGTGCTGGGGGAGGAACGCCACCGAGAAGCCTCGCTCCGATCTGCAAGGTACCAGGAGGCGCTGCGGCGGTACCACTGCCGCAGTGTCCGCTCTAGGACACTCGAGGTGGGTGATCTTGTCTGAGGTGGGTGCTCTCTAGGGAAGGGTTGCACAAGCTCTCACCCATGTGGGAGGGCCCGTTTCGGTCGCCCATGTCTCCAGGCCTGGCGCCGCGCGCCTGGAGATACAGGACGGGATCCCCATCCAGAACGCCTGGAACATCCAGCACCTCCGGAAGTTCTACCCATGAAGCAAGGCCCGGTGCCTGTGAAGAATCTCTGCTCATGACACTCTCACATAATAATGAGTGGGGCTGTACATGCCCCGGAGTCTCAGGAGTGCCGCCCTCGGGCCTCCGGGGCTCCCTACCACGCCTAGTGGTAGCACTTAGCTCCGCGCTGGTGAGAAGACAAGAAGACTAGACTAGGTGCCGGACGCGGCTTTTCATTTGCTTTCCGCAGTTGGTTGCCCCCTCTTTTAAGTGAGAATTTGCTTTCTGGTGTTCCTTGCTGGCCTGGTTCCAATGTCCTTGTTGCCTCCTTTTCTACCCTCGGTTCCTCGTTTTTGACTCGTCCTCTCCCTCGCGTGCCTCGCGAGGGGGCTGGACAGGCGCCCTCGTGAGCGTTTTTGTTTTCTTGTCTTTCGAAAGGCACCCTCGCTCGAGCTCGCAAGCTAGTGCTCCAATCTCAATCTGTGCCCCCAGGGTACCGCGATGCAAAGCACTGGGTTACGGCCGGCAGTGCCTACGACCAGGGTCCGAAAGAAGAAGGATTCCCTAACGAATTTTTGCAGTTCTCAGGCGCCTTCCGAGCGCAGGAGGCCTCGTCAGGCACTGGGGAACGCGCGTCTCGCGAGGCGAAATATACTTCAGGCGCATCGAGCTAAGTCATTCTATGCGCATACATAAAACATGACGCTGCAACACAACACAGGAATGATAAACATAGCACAACCACTTAGAAATCATAATTGTTGCATGCCCTAGCAGGGCCTCATAATTGTCTCTGTCTAATGCAGGAAAGAAAGGAAGAACGAAACAAAAGCAGGACGTGCTTCCGCGGCAGGGCGCGAGGATGGGCCCGTGGCACTCTCCTGTGTTTACCCAGACCCCTCCTCGCGCTTCACCGGAGCGCGGCGACGGGATGACCCGCTGCCACCTTCGAAGCGGGCGCGGCAGCGTGGCGGCTGGTCGTAGCCGCCACTGCTGGAGCTCCTGTCGAAAGAGGAGCCGCCGTAGCTAGATGAGCCATGGCCAGCGCCGGGGACGAAGCCGCCCTCCTCCTCGTCACGACCATCGCCAAGGCCGAGCACCTCATCGCCATCATTGTCCTCGGGGTAGCACCCGATGTGGTGACCATCTTCCCCAAATACCTTGATGAAGAGGGTCGCATCGCTATCGTACTTGAAGTGGAGGGCGCACCGCCTGCCTAGTCCGCGCGCGCGGGCGAACGTCTGCCAGCCGCGAGCTAGGACCGCATTGCCTGCAGCAGAGACCTCGACCGTGACCCAGGAAGCCTTCCTGCAACAGCCGTCCGCCTGCAGCCAAAGACTGCCTACACCAGTGGCAGGCAGCTCACCGACAAAGAAGCACGGGAGATGAATCGAAGTGCTGGCCGGGTTCTCCGACCACACGATGAACTCCGACATCACCTCCGCCGAATGGAAGCGCGACTCAGGGGGCCGCGGAACCACGGCACGCCTCACCTCATCAATAGGACTGCCACGACCTGAGCGGCTGCCGCCACAAGAAGAGGCGTCGACGTGGCCGCAAGGGGCCGCGGCGGGGGTTGCAGTGTGTTTGCGGGGACGGCCGCGCCCCCTCTTGGGCGGCGGAGAGCCAGGCCCCTCCTGGCGAGCCTTCCTCTTCTCTACAACCGAGAGCCTCTTCACAGGCGCCATGGGTGTCGCTGCCGGTAGTAGAGCAAGGAAGAAGAAGAAGCGGGAGAAGCAAGGAAGGGACGGGTGATGGGGGCTCCGCCCCCAACTTCCCATTTATAGCCAACGGGAGGCCAACCGCCGGCCTCCATGACCTAAGGTAAAAATGATCTTTTTTCTGCATGCAGCAAGGACCCGTCAAGTCGGGCAGTTGCCGAGGCAGCATGGGGAAGTGGAGACGCCCACGTCCAATTAGTCGCCACGCGCCAACCGTGGCCGCAGGCTGATGAGGCCCGCGGCGGTCTGCGCTTGCCCTTTGGCTTTGCCTCGAAGCCAAGCTCGAGCGCGCCTTGGGCCCAGGGGCTACTGTCAGTGTTCTGGGAACAGGGGTCCCCAGACTTGCCTGTCTGCGGCCCGCAGCGTGGCTCCACTAGCGGCCCTGTATGGCCCACCTTCTCCAGCAAACATTCAATACCCTCGTGAGGGGCCAAGCCTCACGAGGTAGACGATGCAAGACCTCCTCAGGGGTGGCCTCACCAGGCTGGCTCGCGAGGGGCGGAGAGATCAAGGAAAGGGGCGCCTCACGAGGTTTCTGTGACGCAAGCCGTGACGACTAGAGCCGGGCGGGCACCAACACACGCACTGTCCTTGTTTCCTCTTTGGTGCTAAAGGGGCAAGCGCAGACGAGGAGTCCCGAGGCATCAGGGAATGGTTTCCATATAGGTGCAACAAGACCAAGACTAGTAGGACGGCAGGATGGAGGTCATCGTGGAGCCCAAGACGGCGTCACCACCAGAGCCATTGGCAAGCGAAGACTACTTTTGTCAGCATAGCTTGTACTAGTTGTTTCCCTTCAAATTTGGCCGTTGTGGGATCCCTTCCCGCTCAATATTTGGGAAGAGGATCAGGGCCTCTATAAATAGGACTAGCCACCACGATAGGGAGGTATCTGATTCGGACCTAGATCGAATCCATAGCACCCCAACCACTCAAGTTCACCAAGCACAAGAACACCTCTCCTTGCGAGGTTGTTCTTCCCTTGTAACTGTTCATCCTCAGCCTAGGAGGCAATCCACCACACCACACTGGAGTAGGGTATTACACCACAACGGTGGCCCAAACCAGTATAAATCTTGTGTCTCATGTTCTTTGGGTTCGTCGAGCTAGGCCGTGAGATCATAGAGTGGTCCAGCTAGAGAGGGGGAGAGATCTTTGTGCGCACCCCAGTGTTCGAACCTCAATGGTTTTGCCGGAACCCGAAATCCGACGTGTAAGAACGGTTCTTGCTAGAAGCCCGTAGCAGCCACGTAAAACTTGCAACAACAAAGTAGAGAACATCTAACTTGTTTTTGCAGGGCATGTTGTGATGTGATATGGTCAAGACATGATGCGATATAAGTTATTGTATGAGATGATCATATTTTGTAAAAGTTACTGACAACTGGCAGGAGCCTTATGGTTGTCTCTTTATTGTATGAAATGCAAACGTCATGCAATTGCTTTACTTTATCACTATGCGTTAGTGATAATTGTAGAAGCAATAGTTGGCGAGATGACCACGACGCTACGATGGAGATCATGCTGATGCTTTGGAGATGGAGTTCAAAAGCACAAGATGATGATGTCCATATCATGTCACATATTTTGATTACATGTGATGTTTATCTTTTATGCCTCTTATTTTGCTTGGTACGGCGGTAGCATTATAAGATGACCCCTTAACAAAATTTCAAGGTATAAGTGTTCTCCCCAAGTATGCACCGTTGCGACAGTTCGTCGTGTTGAGACACCACGTGATGATCGGGTGTGATAGACTCTACGTTCACATACAATGGGTGCAAGAAAGTTTTGCACATGCGGAATACTTGGGGTAAACTTGACGAGCCTGGTATGTACAGACAGGGCCTTGGAACACTAGAGACCGAAAGGTCGAACGTGAATCATATAGTAGATATGATCAACATAGAGATGTTCACCATTGATGACTACTCCATCTCATGTGATGATCGGACATGGTTTAGTTTATTTGGATCACGTATCACTTAGATGACTTGAGGGATGTCTATCTAAGTGGGAGTTCTTAAGTAATTTTATTAACTGAACTTAATTTGTCATGAACTTAGTCCTGATAGTATTTGCATATCTATGTTTTAGATCAATAGCTCGCATTGTAGCTCCCCTATGTTTTTGATATGTTCCTAGAGAAAACTAAGTTGAAAGATGATAGTAGCAATGACGCGGACTGGGTCCGTGTTATGAGAATTATCCTCATTGCTACACAGAAGAAATATGTCCTTGATGCACCGCTAGGTGACAGACCTATTGCAGGAGCATATGCAGATGTTATGAACGTTTGACAAGCTCGGTGTTATGACTACTTGATAGTTTAGTGCGCCATGCTTTTACGACTTAGAACCAGGACTTCAAAAACATTTTGAATGCCATGGAGCATATAAGATGTTCCAACAGTTGAAATTGGTATTTCAGACTCATGCCCATGCCGAGTGGTATGAGACCTCTGACAAGTACTTTGCCTACAAGATGGAGGAGAATGGCTCAGCCAGCGAGCATGTACTCAGAATGTCTGGGTAGTACAATTGCTTGAATCAAGTGGGAGTTAATCTTCCAGATAATATAGTGATTGATAGAGTTCTCTAGTCACTATCAACAAGCTGCTAGAACTTCGTGCTGAACTATAATATGCAAGGGATGACAAAAACGATTCCCGAGGTCTTCGCAATGCTGAAATTGGTGAAGGTAGAAATCAAGAAAAAGCATCAAGTGTTGATGGTTGACAAGACCACTAGTTTCAAGAAAAAGGGCAAAGGAAAAGAAAGGGAACTTCAAGAAGAATGACAAGCAAGTTGCCACTCCCGTGAACAAGCCCAAAGCTAGAACTAAGCCTGAAACTGAGTGCTTCTACTGCAAAGGGAATGGTCACTGGAAGCAGAACTACCCCAAATACTTGGCGAATAAGAAGGATGGCAAAGTTAACAAAGGTATATTTGATATACATGTTATTGATGTGTACTTTACTAGTGTTCATAGTAACCCAGGGTATTTGATACCGGTTCAATTGCTAAGATTAGTAACTCAAAACAGGAGTTGCAAAATGAACAAAGACTAGTTAAGGGCGAGGTGACGATGTGTGTTGGAAGTGATTCCAAGGTTGATAAGATCACCATCGTACACTCCCTCTACCTTCGGGATTAGTGTTGGACCTAAATAAATGTTATTTGGTGTTTGCGTTGAGCATGAACATGATTGGATCATGTTTATTGCGATACTCACACAAGTGTCTAGGGGCTATGTCATGCAACAAAACTACTCTGGACCATATAAATTTGACATGCAAGATCAAGAACAAGGTCACCACAGTAGCAAAAATTTGTAATATATAAAGCACTAGAACAAAAACTAATTGGACCATTGGAGGAGTCACATACCAAAGAACAATCCCCCAAAACAGTTTTGCGAATGGAGCTTTGAGCTAGGTGATCGAAAATGGCAGCAAGATGAGCTAGAACACGGATTTGAGCTATGGTGGGATTTTTTCTGGAGGAAGATGAAGTGGATGGGTGCTGGAATATGTGGAGGGGACCCACGTGGGACCCATAAGCCACCTAGGCGCACCCTATGGGCTTGTGGCCCACTGGTGCTGCCCCCTGGTGTGTTCTCAGTGCCAAAAATTCTTAAATATTTCACAAAAAAATCATACTAAATTTTCAGGGCATTTGGAGAACTTTTATTTTTGGGACATTTTTTATTGCACGGATAATTCAAGAAACTAACAAATAATAGTATTTTTCTTTATTTATTCTAAATAACAGAAAGTAAAAAGTGGGTATAGAAAGTTGTGTTTACTAAATTCATCCATCTCATGCCCATCGAAAAGAATCCATTAACAAGGTTGATCAAGTCTTATTAACAAACTTCTTCCGATTGACATGAAATCGGAGAATTTTCGTATAACACTATGTTACCTCAACGGGGATATGCATGTCCCCTACAATCAGAATATCATATTTCTTTTTGACAGTAGGAATAGGGAATTCAAAACCTCCAATAGCAATCGTTAAATTTTTTTCCAATAGAATTGATACTATTCACTTGAGGTTCACTGGTGCACGTCGGTCCTAAACAAACGGTTTTTAACCCCTTTCCGCGATGGCATTTGGAACCGTCGCCAAGTGAGTATGGGAGATAGGGGGGTCTTTCCCACACGACCCAGAAACTGTCGGGGATATGCCCTCCTGGCACACACGCTCGGCAAAATGAGGTCGTGTGCGACCGGCGAGCGCTCAAATCATTTCTGGTCGCAAGTACATCCCTCATAGTCAGTCCACGCTAAACGTTTCCGTTCGTATGTACATCCCACATAGTCACTACAAGGAAAACGTTTGCGCAAGGTGGCGTAACGCAAACAGTTTTGAAGAGAATGTCGTGTGTGATTGTTCATTGATCCAACATGGTTTATTCCTAGAAACTATGTGCGTTGCTTGAGGTCATCGCCCATGGTGTTTTCTCATTAACCGTTTGCAATAAGGAAAACCAATTAGCAAGCTAATTGGCCAATTAGCGGGCTAATTGTCCTATTATTAATAATCCATTTACTAATCTAATTGACATTCATATTAAGCACATAATATATTCCATTTCCATGTTAAGGAAGCAAGATTTCATAATTGAAATACATCGTAGTACAACGTGATATAGCTTTAGCACTCAGCCACCCCATTACACAACTACACCAACAGCAGGTTTCACATGCAACATCTAGAACCTTTTGAAATTAGCATCATAGACGGTACATAGAGAGATGCATCTCATCTGGAAAACTGCTGAAGCGGAAGGCGAATATTGAGCCTTGATTCATGTTGAAGGTCTTTGCAACTTTAGGCCAGTGCCTGTGGATGATTGACCGTCCATCCTTTGACCTCTTCAGGAACACTTCAATATTGAACCATGGGTCTTGTATGAAAACTTTCCTCGCCTCCTGACCACAGAGGTGGTTTGAGAGGTAATCATCAGTGAACCCTGAAAACAAGGATGTGCATAAATATCTTCTCCATATTGGAAATGGGGAAAAGGAATAAAAAGGCAAGGTATAATAGTTAGTACCATCTTGTAAACCTGATTGCTTCCCATCGTTTCCCTGCAACACATATAAGGTAGTTAGTCATCAGGTTAAGTAAGGGTTCGCATGCTATCAGTAAAATATGTTGATGAAAAATAAGCACATTGCAGATTCATCAGATTACTTTAAGCCACATGGAAAACCCATTTATCCAAACCAAGCATGATTAAGAACTAGGAAATATAGCACTTGTATATGTTTCTCATGTATTAAGTGCAGCCAAATTCGATTTATTCCTCACATGGTATACAATAACAGAATGCAACCACAACAATTGAACATCACATTGCAGAATTGAACCAAGCAGTTAACTAAACACCACAAAAAAATGAACCAAACGTTAACTGAGCACCACATTGCACAATATAACATACTCCTAATAGAAGATCAGACAGTTAACCAAACAAAGCATGCTTAACAACTTGGAAATGTAGCAATTGTATTTGTTTCTCATGTATTTAGTTCAGCCAAGTTCGATTTATTCCTCACATGGTATACAATAACAGAATGCAGCCACAGCAATTGAACATCGCATTGCAGAATTGAACCAAGCAGTTAACTAAACACCACAACAAATGAACCAAACGTTAACTGAGCACCACATTGCACAATATAACATACATCTAATGGAAGATCAGACAGTTAACCAAACCAAGCATGCTTAACAACTTGGAAATATAGCAATCGTATTTGTTTCTCATGTATTTTGTACAGCCAAATTCGATTAATTCCTCACATGGTATACAATAACAGAATGCAGCCACAACAATTGAACATCACATTGCATAATTGAACCAAGCAGGTAACTAAACACCAAAACAAGTGAACCAAGCCACAACAAATGAACCAAGCAGTTAACTAAACACCAATTGAACAATATAACATACTCCTAATATAAGATCAGACAGTTAACCAGACCAATCATGCTTAACAACTTGGAAATATTGCACCCTGAAGAATTGAACATCACATTTGCATAATTGAACCAAGGAGTTAATTGAACACCACATTGCATGACATATAGAACATATACATTATAGCAGTAGATTGCATGGTAAAAGTAGATAGCATAATTCACTAAAATTTGTTAAGCAAACTGAACATCGGTCCTTATAGTGAGCTAATAAGACAAGCTACTCCTCATTGTCGGAGATATCGATGATGATTGGCTCCTTGGACATGGAAGAGGGCGAGGCCTCCGCATCGTGGGTGCTCTCGTTGTAGTGGTGAGTTGCCTGAGCCACTCCAGGCACCAACCTGCTGGCTCTCGAGATGAGGTAAGCACATGCACGCTAAGAAAACACCTCATAGTCTTCGTCGAAGGCACCGACGGTGGCCTCAAGAAAACGCCACGAACTGTCATTTAAAGCAGCCAACCGCGTCGTGGTATCGGCGCGCGAGGTGCTCCTCCAAGATCTGGGGGTCGACACGAATGGCAGCCATCGCAACCTCATCCGCGCATGCGGCCGCGATTTGCGTCTCCGCTGCCAAATGCTCCTTGAGGTCCTGGCTGTACTACACGCACCATGGCTTAGGCTGGCGCTTATTTGGTGGAGGGGTCGGTGATTTGGGTGGAAGGTGTCGCACTCG
Source organism: Triticum urartu (assembly GCF_056163025.1). NCBI lineage: Eukaryota > Viridiplantae > Streptophyta > Magnoliopsida > Poales > Poaceae > Triticum > Triticum urartu. The sequence goes on along the minus strand of NC_141875.1, from coordinate 103,513,283 downwards.
CACCGCCGGTCGGGGCATGTGGGATGTGGAAGGAGGAGGAGGATGGGAGTCGGATGTGGATTACCTGCCTCGATAGGCGCGGCCGAGCAGCATGAAGGAGGGTTGCCGGCGAGGAGGCAGCAGCGCTGCAAGCAAGGAGTGAAGGTTTAAACTTGGAATGGAAGGCGGAAATAGGGGGAATTGTGGGTTTTGGTAAGGGGGAGGGGGCGGGGAGGTAGATATTTTCGTGGAAGCCGAAAATTTGGAATCACTTCAGCCAAAAAGCTGGCGCGCAAAGTGTCATCAGACACGGTCCCTTATTTAGACATGGTCCGAAGATATTTTGTGTTGCATCTCACACGGTTGGTTATAATAAACTATGTGGGATCTACTTGATTTTTCGTCTTGATTTGAATTACATAATGGGGTCACAGCGGCCATGGACGGTGTTTGAATTGCTAGACATTTATCTGCAATGATCATGCAACTATATGTGTGTCATAAAAGAATTGGAATTATTCAAGGTTCGTTTGGACATTTTTATGCATTAAGTGAGTTTTCAATGCATTTATGTGCATAATTTAAATTTGAACTACATGCACATGCTCCAGTGCATATAAATTGGTTGAAAAATTAAATCTTTGTCCTTGGGTGCATGCTTAGGTCCCATGCAAGAAATGGGAATGAATTTCAAACACCAGGGCACCGTTGATTGCCGACAATACATTGAGATGCCTGGTTTTTAAATTCTAGTAAATCCAAAACTCGTCTGAAATTCATGAAACTTGGCATGCTATCATGGAGCGGCATCAACATGTCGTGGTAATTTTTTTGTCCCATTTGGGGCAGGTTTGGGTATATGCTTCTCACAAACCAGAGCTTCTCATAACAAGCATGATGGTTTCGGTAGGGAATGCCCCACCTTTCGGGACGAAACGATATCCATTGCCTCTTATTGCTTCCAAATTTTTTCTCGTGTCAACATAGAATAACAGGAGTGTTGAGTTTTTTTGTGATTTTTCGGGGTTCGTTTGGACATTATATGCATTAACTGAGTTTTCAATGCATTTATGTGCATAATTCAAATTTGAACTACATGCACATGCTCTAGTGCATATAAATTGGTTGAAAATTCAAATCTGTGTCCCTGGGTGCATGCTTAGGTCCCATGCAAGAAATGTGAATGAATTTCAAACACCAGTGCACCGTTGATTGTCGGCAAAACATTGAGATGCCTGGTTTTTAAATTCTAGTAAATCCAAAACTCGTCCGAAACTCATGAAACTTGGCATGCTATCAGGAAGCGGCATCAACATGTCATGGTAAAATTTTTGTCCCATTTGGGGCAGGTTTGGTTATATACTTCTCACAACAAGCATGATGGTTTCGGTAGGGAACGTCCCACCTTTGGGGACAACACGATATCCATTGCCTCTTATTGCTTCCAAATTTTTTCTCGTGTCAACATAGAACAACAGGAGTGTTGTGTCAATTTTTGTGATTTTTCGGGGTTCGTTTGGACATTTTTATGCATTAACTGAGTTTTCAATGCATTTATGTGCATAATTCAAATTTGAACTACATGCACATGCTCCAGTGCATATAAGTTGGTTAAAAAAATCAAATATGTGTCCTTGGGTGCATGCTTAGGTCCCATGCAAGAAATGGGAATGAATTTCAAACACCAGGGCACCGTTGATTGCCGGCAAGATGTTGAGATGCCTGGTTTTTAAATTCTAGTAAATCCAAAACTCGTCTGGTGCGCAGGTTCACTGGGAAGCGTGTGAGATGTTCAAAGTAGGATTTGTGCATCTCTTCAATGCAAATGGTTCAGTGAAGCAGTAAAGCGGCAGAAAATAAACCAAAAAATATACATGCTGCCACACGCCCCGTGTGCCGTGCGAGCAGGCGTGAGTTGACGGGACGCATGCGAGCAGTCTGCCGCGCAGGAAGATGGGGAGGTGTGCGTACAGGTGTGTGAATTGATGGGGAGGCATGCGAGTAGCTCTGTGAAATGTTGGTAGGAATGGCAGACGTCTGCCGTGCAGGTTCACCGGGAGGCAAGACAACTTTTGACCGTAGCCTACCTCGCTCCCACTGGTCCATATTAATTGCGTTCCCAAGCCTCCGGCCATAATAGGCGGCCACACCCTCGGTCCATAGTGGTCACCGACTTCTGGACTCCGGAGTGTATGACGATGCCGCCGAAGCGCACCATCGGAGGGAGTGGCAATGCTGGGGCTGGTGAAGCACCTGCACAACATGTGAAGCTGGCCACAGAGGTTTCCGACGCCGCTGACAAGGTCTTGCGCGGGCAGCAGCACGACCTTGAATTCGTCGGCGCCGTCGTGCCCCCCCAGCCGGAGCCGGAGGTCAATAGCAACTCCGGCAACAACTGCGACTCCGACGGAAAACCAGTTAGTTATGACCCACAAGTATAGGGGATCTATCGTAGTCCTTTTGATAAGTAAGAGTGCCGAACCCAACAAGGAGCAGAATGAAATGACAAGCAGTTTTCAGTAAGATATTCCCTGCAAGCACTAAAATTATCGGTAACACATAGTTTTGTGATAAGGTAATTTTTAATGGGTAACAAGTAATAAAAGTAAATAAAGTGCAACAAGATGGCCAAATCCTTTTTTAGCAAAGGACAAGCCTCGACAGACTCTTATATAAAGGAAAGCGCTCCCGAGGACACATGGGAATTATCGTCAAGCTAGTTTTCATCACGTTCATATGATTCGCGTTCGGTACTTTGATAATTTGATATGTGGGTGGACCGGTTCTTGGGTACTGCCCTTTCTTGGACAAGCATCTCATTTATGATTAACCACTCTTGCAAGCATCCTCAACTACAAAAGAATTATTAATGTAAACCTAACCATAGCATGAAACATATGGATCCAAATCAGCCCCTTACGAAGCAACTCATAAACTAGGGTTTAAACTTCTGTCACTCTAGCAACCCATCATCTACTTATTACTTCCTAATGCTTTCCCCTAGGTCCAAACAATGGTGAAGTGTCATGTAGTCGACGTTCACATAACCCCACTAGAGGAGAGACAATATACATCTCATCAAAATATCGAACGAATACCAAATTCACATGACTACTTATAGCAAGACTTCTCGCATGTCCTCAGGAACAAATGTAACTACTCACAAATCATATTCATGTTCATAATCAGAGGGGTATTAATATGCATAAAGGATCTGAACATATGATCTTCCACCAAATAAACCAACTAGCATCAACTACAAGGAGTAATCAACACTACTAGCAACCCACAAGTACCAATCTGAGGTTTTGGGACAAAGATTGGATACACGAGATGAACTAGGGTTTGAGAGGAGATGGTGCTGGTGAAGATGTTGATGGAGATTGACCCCCTCCTGAAGAGAGGATCGATGATAATGACAATGGTGATGATTTCCCCCACCCGAAGGGATGTTTCCTCAGCAGAACAGCTCCCCCGGAGCCCTAGATTGGTTCCGCCAAGGTTCCGCCTCATGGCGGCGGAGTTTCATCCCGAAAGCTTTCTTATGATTTTTTCTCCAACCAAAGACCTCATATAGCAAAAGATGGACGGCAGAGGCCTACCAGGGGGCCCACGAGGTAGGGGGCGCGCCTAGGGGGGTAGGGCGCGCCCCCACCCTCGTGGATGGTGGGTGCCCCCCTCTGGTTCTTTGTTCGCCCAATATTTTTAATATATTCCAAAACGTGCCTCCGTGAAGTTTTAGGACTTTTGGAGTTGTCAGAATAGGTCTCTAATATTTGCTCCTTTTCCAGCCCAGAATTCCAGCTGCCGGCATTCTCCCTCTCCATGTAAACCTTGTAAAATGAGAGAGAATAGGCATAAGTATTGTGACATAATGTGTAATAACATCCCATAATGCAATAAATATTGATATAAAAGCATGATGCAAAATGGACGTATCAACTCCCCCAAGCTTAGACCTCGCTTGTCCTCAAGCGGAAACCAAAATCGAAAAATATGTCCACATGTTTAGAGATAGAGGTGTCGATAAAATAAAATACGGACATGAGGGCATCATGATCATTCTTATAACAGCAATATATATATATATATTTTTTTTTCATATGATTTCTTATGCTAAAGTAACAATTCATTCACAATTTCAAGTATGAATCAGAAACTTCATTGAAAACTAACAAACTATAATCTCAGTCATTGAATCAATTGCAATTTATCATAACATCGGAAAGAGTCAATATAAGATCTTTTCAGCAAGTCCACATAGTCAACTATCATTTAGTCTTTCACAATTGCCAATACTCACGCAATACTTATGGGTATGAAGTTTTAATCGGACACAGAGAAAGATAGGGGCTTATAGTTTTGCCTCCCAACCTTTTACCTCAAGGGTAATGTCAACAATAATAGTTCATGCTAACTTACATCCAATTGGATATATGTATCAGGATCTTGCCAACACATTGTGCTTGCCAAAGGATAATATGTAAAAAGGAAAGTTGAAGATCACCATGACTCTTGTATGAAGTATAAGACAAGAATAAAAGATAGGCCCTTCGTAGAGGGAAGCAGAGGTTGTCATGTGCTTTTATGGTTGGATGCACGCAATCTTAATGCAAAAGAACGTCACTTTATATTGCCACTTGTGATATGGACCCTTATTATGCAGTCCGTCGCTTTTATTTCTTCCACATCACAAGATCGTATAAAGCTTATTTTCTCCACACTAATAAATCATACATATTTAGAGAGCAATTTTTATTGCTTCCAACAATGACAACTTACTTGAAGGATCTTACTCAATCCATAGGTAGATATGGTGGACTCTCATGGCAAAACTGGGTTTAAGGATATTTGGAAGCACAAGTAGTATCTCTACTTGGTGCAAAGAATTTGGGCTAGCATGAGAGGGAAAGGCAAGCTCAGCATGTTGGATGATCCATGACAATATAATTTATTTTAGATGTAAGAAAACATAACCCATTACGTTGTCTTCCTTGTCCAACGTCAACTCTTTAGCATGTCATATTTTAATGAGTGCTCACAATCATAAAAGATGTCTAAGATAGTATATTTATATGTGAAAACCTCACTTTCTTTATTACTTCCTATTAATTGCAACGATGACCAAAACTATGTTTGTCAACTCTCAACAACTTTTATTCATCATACTCTTTATATGTGAAGTCATTACTCTCCATAAGATCCATATGATCTCTTTATTTCTTTTTATTATTTCTCTTCCCTTTTATTATTATTCCCTCAAGATCATAGCAAGATGGCAAAGCCCTTGACTCAACACTAATCTTTATTATATATAACTCATGGATTTGATTACATAGAAGGATCATAAAGCAAAACTCAAAACTAGATCATACTAAAACTTTATTCTACTAGATCAAGATATTACCAAAAGGATCGAACTAAGAAAAACGGTAAAGATAAAGGTGTGATGGTGATATGATATCGGGGCACTCCCCCAAGCTTGGCAGTTTTCAAGGGGTGTGCCCATACCCATGTGTTTATGTCTCCTTCCTCGGAGGTGGTGATGATGGAGTTGTTGATGATGTAGGCTCGTCGTCCATCTTCCAAGGCATAGGCTCACCATCATAGAAAGATGATCGAGTCTCCGGGATCCTCGAATCTACAGCCAAACTCATCTTATTGAATCTATATTCATACTCACAGTTTTGGTTTTGCAGGTCATAGATCTGGGCTTGGAGATGCTCGATTTTCTCGTGAAGCTTGAAGATGGTCTCCCCGATGTTCCTGCCATCTAGCTTAGTGTTGTTGGTGAACTCCGTGATCATTATGTGGTTGGCGCCGAGTCCACGTTCCACCATCTCCTGGCACTTGAAAACTTGTTGCTCCATTGCATCGAGTCTTGTATCCACGCTTCCGGTCCTCCTTGGTCCCTCAACATCGCGGATGTGCAGCAACCCATCACGCATCTCAATGGTTTGAGGATGTTGCAGCACTTTCGCGCGGTAGGAGTTGATGACCTTCTCGAAGAACTTGTCCTTGGGGGCACTTGGAGACGTCATGGTGATCTAGATCTGTCAGAAAAACAGCTCGAAACAAAAACAGAGGATATTTGCGTGGTACGGTGGTCAAAACCTTTGGGAGATTATATAATGAATTTTTACCAACCAAAAGAAGTATCGTGCAAGAAAACGGAGTCCGGAGGGCACACGAGGTGCCCACGAGGCAGGGGGCGCGCCCTCCACCCTCGTGGACGCCTCGTGTCCTTCCCGGACTACTTCTTATTTTTCCTATTTTCATAAATATTCCAAAACGGAGAAAAATTGCTATTAGAACTATTTTGGAGTTGGTTTACTTACCGTACCTCATACCTATTCCTTTTCAGTGTCTGAAACATTCTGGAAAGTGTCCTTTATGTATTCCTCCGGGGTTACAGTTTCAATAACATTAGTTTCAACATTTATAGGATTACCTGAGATATAATGTTTGATTCTTTGACCGTTCACCACCCTCGGAATTGTGCCTTCGAAGTTGTTGATTTTGTGGCACTGGAACGATATACCTCCTCGATAATGTAAGGGCCTTCCCATTTAGAGAGGAGTTTTCTTGCAAAAAATCATAAACGAGAGTTGTATAGCAAAACATAATCACCTACATTAAACTCACGCTTTTGTATCCTTTTGTCATGAAATCTTTTAACTTTTTCCTTAAACAGTTTGGCATTTTCATAAGCTTGGGTTCTCCATTCATCAAGTGAGCTAATGTCAAAAAGCCTCTTCTCACCGGCAAGTTTGAAATCATAGTTGATCTCTTTAATGGCGCAATATGCCTTATGTTCTAGTTCGAGAGGTAAGTGACATGCTTTTCCATAAACCATTTTATACGGAGACATACCCATAGGATTTTTATATGCAGTTCTATAAGCCCATAATGCATCATCAGGTTTCTTGGATCAATTCTTTCTAGATCTATTAACAGTCTTTTGCAAAATTAACTTAAGCTCCCTGTTACTCAATTCTACTTTACCACTATAGTGGGTGGTATGTTAACATCATACTTAGCAAGCATTTTACGAAAAGCACCATGAATAAAAAATGTGAACCACCATCAGTCATTAAGTATCTAGGGACTCCAAACCTCAGAAAAATAACTTCTTTAAGCATCTTAATAGAGGTGTTATGATCAACACTACTAGTTGGAATAGCTTCTACCCACTTAGTAACATAATCAACAGCAACTAAAATATGTGTATACCCTTTAGAGGAAGTTAACGGTCCCATATAATCAAAACCCCAAACATCAAATGGTTCGATAACAAGTGAATAATTCATAGGCATTTCTTGATGTCTACTTATATTACCAATTCTTTGACATTCATCACAAGACAAGACAAACTTACGGGCATCCTTGAAGAGAGTAGGCCAATAAAACCGGATTGCAATACCTTATGTGCAGTTCTATCTCCAGCATGGTGTCCTCCGTAAGCCTCGGAGTGACACTTGCGTAGGATCTGTTCCTGTTCATGCTCAGGTACACAATGTATAATAACACCATCTACTCCTTATTTATAAAGGTGTGGGTCATCCCAGAAGTAATGTCTTAAATCATAGAAAAACTTTTTCTTTTGTTGGCATGTGAAACTAGGTGGTATAAATTTAGTAACAATGTAATTAGCATAATCAGCATACCATGGAGCAGTACAAGAAGCATTTACGACAACTAATTGTTCATCAGGAAAGATATCATCAATGGGTAGTGGGTCATCAAGAACATTTTCTAACCTAGTCAAGTTGTCTGCAACAGGGTTCTCGGCTCCCTTTCTATCGATAATATGCAAATCAAATTCTTGTAGTAAGAGAACCCATCTAATAAGTCTAGGTTTAGCATCTTTCTTTTTCATAATATATTTAATAGTAGCATGATTAGTGTGAATAGTTACTTTAGAATCAACAATATAAGGTCTGAACTTATCACAAGCAAATATAACTGCTAAGAATTCTTTTTCAGTAGTAGCATAATTTCTTTGAGCATTGTCTAGAGTTTTACTAGCATATTGGATAACATTTAGTTTCTTATCAACTCTTTGTCCTAGAACACAACCTACAGCATAATCACTAGCATCACATATAATTTCGTAGGGTAAATTCCAATCAGGTGGCTGAACAATAGGTGCAGAAATCAATGCTTTCTTAAGTATTTCAAATGCTTCTACACAATCATCATCAAAGACAAATGGTATATATCTTTTTGTAATAAATTAGTCAGAGGCTGAGAAATTTTTGAGAAGTCCTTAATGAACCTCCTATAAAAACCAGCATGACCAAGGAAACTTCTTATACCTTTGATGTCCTTGGGACATGGCATCTTTTCAATAGCATCAACCTTGGCGTTATGAACTTCAATACCCTTTTCAGAAACTTTATGCCCCAAGACAATACCTTCATTAACCATAAATTGGCACTTTTCCCAATTCAAGACAAGATTAGTTTCTTCACATCTCTGCAAAACTCGATCAAGGTTGCTCAAGCAATCATCAAAAGGAGATCCATAGACGAAAAAGTCGTCCATGAAAACCTCACAAATCTTTTCACAAAAGTCAGATAATATAGCAGTCATACATCTTTGAAAGGTAGAAGGTGCATTGCATAAATCAAAAGGCATAGGTATATAAGGCAAGGTACCAAAGGGCAAGTAAAAGTGGTCCTTTCCTGATCCTCTTTTGACACGGGTATTTGAGAGAAACCAGAATAACCATCTAGAAAGCAAAAGTGTGTATGTTTAGATAATCTTTCTAGCATTTGATCAATAAAAGGTAAAGGGCAATGATCCTTTTTAGTAGCTTTATTTAATTTGCGGATGTCAATTACCATTCTATAGCCTGTAACAATTCTTTATGGGATCAATTCATCTTTATCATTAGGAACAACAGTAATGCTTCCCTTCTTAGGGACACAATGGACAGGACTTACCGACTAACTAGCAGCAACAAAATAAGTTATACCTGCCTCCAGGAGCTTTAGTATTTATTTTCTTACCACTTCTTTCATATTAGGATTTAACCGTCGTTGGTGATCAACAACCGGTTTCACATCTTTCTCCAATTTTATCCTGTGCTAGCATAGAGTGGGACTAATGCCCTTAAGATCATCAAGAGTATACCCAATAGCAGCACGGTGCTTCTTCAAAGTTTTCAATAATTTCTTTTCTTCATGCTCTGAAAGGTTAGCACTAATAATAACAGGGTATATCTTTTTTTCATCAAGATAAGCATATTTAAGAGTATCAGGCAATGGTTTAATCTCCAACATGGGATCACCCTTGGGTGGAGGAGGATACCCTAGGATTTGAACAGGCAAGTTGTGTTTAAAAATAGGTCCCATGTTTAAAGAATACTTCATCTATTTCCCTTCTTTCATTCATAAACATATCATTTTCATGGTTTAGCAAATATTGTTCTAAAGGATCATTAGGAGGCACGACAATATAAGCAAGACCAATAATTTCATCCTTACTAGGCAATTCTTTATCATGGGGTTGTGTAACACCCCGGATGTAACTTTCCCAATTTGTACTCCACTCTTGCCGTTTCCGGCGTTAAGTTAATTTATTTTCTCGGGTTCGGGTTTTTGTCTCCGTGTGCTGTTGTCGTTGTCATGCATCTCATATCATGTCATCATGTGCATTGCATTTGCATACGTGTTCGTCTCATGCATTCGAGCATTTTCCCCGTTGTCCGTTTTGCATTCCGGCGCTTCGTTCTCCTCCGGTGGTCAATTCTACCTTTCTTTCGTGTATGGGGATTAAACGTTTCCAGATTGGACCGAGACTTGCCAAGCGGCCTTGGTTTACTATCGGTAGACCGCCTGTCAAGTTTCGTATCATTTGGACTTCGTTTGATACTCCAACGGTTAACCGAGGGACCGAAAAGGCCTCGTGTGTGTTGCAGCCCAACACCCCTCCAATTTGGCCCAAAACCCACCTAACTCTACTCCATCACCTAGAGCGTTCGATCACGATCGCGTGGCCGAAAACCGCACCTCATTTGGACTCTCCTAGCTCCTCCTATGCCTATTTAAAGCCCCGTCCCGAAATTCACGGATCTCCTCCCTCTCAAACCCTAGAAATCGCCCCCGTGCCGGCCGGACACGTCCGAATCCGGCCGGACGCGTCCCTCGTCACCGCCGCCAACCGCTTCCCGCCACGTGGCGCCGCCGCACCGCCCCGCCGCCGGCCCGGGCAGCCCGCTTCAGGCCCCCGTGGCCCAAAGGCCTCCACCGCCCGCGCCCGATCTCCGCCGCCCCCGCCCGTCTCCGCCCTGGCGACCGGACCCTGTCGGCCGCCGCGCGCCGCCGCCTCGCCACCCGCAGCCTCCTCCGAGCAGCCGCCGCCCCGCTCGGGATCGACGCCGGCCGACCCGAGCCGCCGGAGCTCGCCGGCGTCGCCCCCAAGCTCCAGCCCGGCCCCTCCCTCTTCTCCGGCGAGGGACCCGGCCGACCTCGTTTTGCGTGCAGATCTGAGATCCGTGAACAGTAACCCTAGAGGTTGTTTATTTCGTCTAAGTCCCGAAAATTCCAGATCCATGTTGCCATGTTCATAGCTCCGTAACTTTGCATCCGTTGCTCCGATTCATGCATATAGCATATCAAAATGTTCATCTCAGAGAGTACATCATTTCATTCCACTGCATCATTTTCATTTGAGCTCATCTTGATGCCCGAAATGCTGTTAGAAGGAGGCTACTTGAGTTAATTGTCAGATCTGCTACTCCATTTAGGTTTTTGTCATTTTTGCCATGATTAATGTGTGCATGATATGCCCTGATGCTCTACATGTGTTTTGTTAAGGGTTTTGTCATCTTTCCAGAGGTGCAACCCATGTATTTTTGTGATGTGTGTGGTGACTAGTGCAAGCTTGCAAAGTGGTGTACTTGCTAATTCTGTTTTCAGGGACTTAGCAGTAATCCGTACCTCTTTTGAGGATGATCTGTTTAGCTCATGTTGCCATATGTTCATGTTGTTTCCTAGTGATCCGTACCTCTTTTGAGGATGATCAGTAAGGATGTTTTGTTAATATTGTAGTGCTCTATCCATCCATGTCTTTGTTTGCAATTATGGAGCACCCTAGCTTGAGTCAATCGAGCTCTACTTTTGCTACTTTGTGAATATGGGCAGATTGTCAACTTGTTTGCAATTTTGCCGATGATGTTGTAGTTGATCCGTGCATGCTATGTTATTGTTCTTGGCATGTCTAGCTTGCATTTTGTGCCTTCTTGATGGATGTATGCTTGTCTTGCCATGACTTTCACCGTAGTGAGTGCATCGAGCTCGTAAACATGCCTACTTGAGTTATATTTCAGCATGTGTCAGTTTTCACCAAGTCTGAAAACTGATTATGTTTTTGCTATGTTCACATGCTTGCAATTGTATTTTCTGATCCCTTTTGGCTCAAGGTCACTAAGGGACTTTTGTTAAGCTCTTTGAGTAGCTCCATGCCATGCTTTACTTTGCCATGTTCAGATCCTGTAGCATATAGTTTTGTTGCTCCAAAGAGGGCTACCTGATCTGAAATTCCAGACAAGTGTTAATTTCACTAAGTCTGAGATCTGTTTTCCATATGCATTTTTGCCATGCTTGTTTGAACCTGTTAATGGATGAATTGGCCGTAGCTCAGTGCTAGACTTTTGTTAAGCATCATGAATGCATCCCTGCCATGTATTTTGTTGTCATGTTTGGGCGCTGTAGCAAGTTCATCTCATTGCATTTAGATGGCTACTTGCTGTAAATCGCATACCGGAGTCATTTTTGTATCGCTTGCCATTTCCAAACCGTAACTCTGATTCCGGTGTTCTTTATATCGTTTTCAAGCGATTTCATCTCATCTTTCCAGTGGCCCACTTGTATTTCCAAGTTGAGGCCAGGTTCATGCATTTCCTGTCATATCTTGCATTTCGCATCCCGCATAGCATACCATCTTTGCATTGCGTTGTTTGAGTTTGCACGTGGTTAATTGTATCCTTGTTGCTTGTTTGTCTTGTTTGGGTAGAGCCGGGAGACGAGTTCGCTAATGAGGAGCCCATTGAGTTTGCTTTCGAGGATCCAGTCAACTCTGACAACTGTGCAGGCAAGATGATCATACCCTCGAAATCACTACTATCTTTGCTATGCTAGTTTGCTCGCTCTTTTGCTATGCCATTGCTACGATGCCTACCACTTGTTTTCAAGCCTCCCATATTTCCATGTCAAACCTCTAACCCACCTTGTCCTAGCAAACCGTTGATTGGCTATGTTACCACTTTGCTCAGCCCCTCTTATAGCGTTGCTAGTTGCAGGTGAAGATTGGAGGCCGTTCCTCGTTGGAACATTTATTTACTTGTTGGGATATCATTATATTATCTTGTTATCTTAATGCATCTATATACTTGGTAAAGGGTGGAAGGCTTGGCCTCTCGCCTAGTGTTTTGTTCCACTCTTGCCGCCCTAGTTTCTGTCATATCGGTGTTATGTTCCCGGATTTTGCGTTCCTTACGCGGTTGGGTTATAATGGGAACCCCTTGATAGTTCGCCTTGATTAAAGCTTTTCCAGCAATGCCCAACCTTGGTTTTACCATTCGCCACCTAGCCTTTTCTTTCCCTTGGGTTCTGCAGACTCAAGGGTCATCTTTATTTTAACCCCCCGGGCCAGTGCTCCTCTGAGTGTTGGTCTAACCGAGCGATGTCCGGGGCTACCAGGGGCAACTCTGGGCTGGCCTACCCGACGTCTTTCTCATCTGAGTGTGCCCTGAGAACGAGATATGTGCAGCTCCTATCGGGATTTGTCGGCACATTCGGGCGGTGTTGCTGGTCTTGTTTTAACCTGTCGAAGTGTCTTCAAGAACCGAGATACCGAGTCTGATCGGAACGTCTTGGGAGGAGGTCTATTCCTTCGTTGACCGTGAGAGCTTGTCATGGGCTAAGTTGGGACTCCCCTGCAGGGATTTGAACTTTCGAAAGCCGTGCCCGTGGTTATGGGCAGATGGGAATTTGTTAATGTACGGTTGTAGATAACTTGAACCTTAACTTAATTAAAATGAATCAACTGAGTGTGTTACCGTGATGGCCTCTTCTCGGCGGAGTCCGGGAAGTGGACACGGTGTTGGAGTAATGCTTGCACAGGCTGTTCTCTAGTTTCTCGCTCACGCTTTGCCTCCTCTTCTCGCTCTCTTTTGCGAATAAGTTAGCCACCATACTTGCTAGTCGCTTGCTGCAGCTCCACTTATATTTACCTTGCCATACCTATAAGCTTAAATAGTCTTGATCGCGAGGGTGCGAGATTGCTGAGTCCCTGTGGCTCACAGATTACTATTACACCAGATGCAGGGCCTGATGATTCCGCTCCAGGAGACGCGTTTGAGCTCAAGTGGGAGTTCGACGAAGACTCTCAACGTTACTATGTTTCCTTTCCCGATGATCAGTAGTGGTGCCCAGTTGGGGGTGATTGGTACCATGTCGGTTGTTGGGTTATCTTTTATTTTGGCGCCGTAGTCGGGCCATGAGTGTTTGGATGATGTAATGTTATTTATGTACTTGATTGATGTGGCGAGTGTAAGCCAACTATGTTATCTCCCCTTTCATTATTATATTACATGGGATGTTGTGAAGATTGCCTAACTTGCGACATATGCCTTCAATGCGATTATGCCTCTAAGTCGTGCCTCGACACGTGGGAGATATAGTCGCATCGAGGGTGTTACAGGTTGTCTACGAAATTTAGCAAAATTAAACTCATGAGACATATCCCCCAAACCAATAGTAACAACATCCTTTTTGAAATCTATCCTAGCATTAACGGTATTCAAGAAGGGTCTACCAAATATAATGGGACAAAAGTTATCTTGTGGGGAACCAAGAACAAGAAAATCAGCAGGATATTTGACTTTCCCACACAAGACTTCAACATCTCTAACAATCCCAACTGGTGAAATAGTGTCTCTATTTGCCAGCTTAATTATAACATCAATTTCCACTATCTCAACAGGTGCAATATCATGCATAATTTCTTTGTATAAGGAATGAGGTATTGCACTTGCACTAGCACCCATATCACATAAGCCATGATAGCAATGATCTCCTATTTTAACAGAAATAACAGGCATGCCTACAACAGGTCTATGTTTATTTTTAGTATTAGGTCTAGCAATTCTAGCAGCTTCATCACAGAAGTAAATAACATGCCCATCAATATTATCGGCCAAGAGATCTTTAACCATAGCAATACTAGGTTCAACTTTAATTTGCTCAGAGGGTGTAGGTGTTCTAGTATTACTCTTATGAACCACAATTGAAGTTTTAGCATGATCCTTTATTCTAGTAGGGAAAGGTGGTTTCTCAATATAAGCAGTAGGAACAATAGGATCAACATTATAAGTGATAGTCTTTTCTTTAACTTTAATAGGTGCAACTACTTTTACTTCAATGGGAGGATTATATTTAAACCACGTCTCCTTAGGGAGATCGACTTGAGTAGCAAAGGATTCACATAAAGAAGCTACTATCTCAGAGTCAATTCCATATTTAGTGCTAAATTCACGAAAAGCATCGGTATCCATAAAAGATTTAACACAATCAAACTTAGGTGTTATACCTGACTCCTTACCTTCAGATCCCAATCTTCAGAGTTGTGTTTAATTCTTTCCAATAAATCCCACTTGAATTCTATAGTCTTCATCATAAAAGAACCAGTACAAGAAGTATCGAGCCTGGAATGATTATTGAGAGAAAGCCGAGCATAAATATTTTGAATAATAATTTCTCTTTGGAGCTCATGATTTGGGCATGAATATAACATTGAATTAAGCCTCCCCCAAGCTTGAGCGATGCTTTCTCCTTCGCGAGGCCAAAAATTATATATATAATTACGATCACGATGAACAAGATGCATAGGATAAAACTTCTGATGAAATTCCAATTTCAATCGGTTCTAGTTCCATGATCCCATATCATCAAATAGCCTAAACCACGTCAATGCCTTTCCCTTCAAAGATAAAGGGAAGACCTTCTTCTTGATAACATCTTCGGACATACCTGCAAGCTTAAATAATCCACAAACTTCACCCACATAGATTAGGTGCAAATCGGGATGTAATGTTCCATCACCTGTGAAAGGATTAGCTAGCAGTTTCTCTATCATACCGAAAGGAATTTCAAAGTAAACTTTTTCAGTAGGTTCAGTAGGTCGAGGAGAAACTCTTTGCTCTGCTGGCCGGGGTGAAGATACCCCGAACAAGCCCCTCAAAGGATTATGTTCCATAGTAACAAGTGACAGTAAATTTCAGCACACTATGTAAAATTTTCCTTACCAAATTCCACCTACCAAAGGCGCTTCACTCCCCGGCAACGGCGCCAGAAAAGAGTCTTGATGACCCACAAGGATAGGGGATCTATCGTAGTCCTTTTGATAAGTAAGAGTGTCGAACCCAACAAGGAGCAGAATGAAATGACAAGCAATTTTCAGTAAGGTATTCTCTGCAAGCACTGAAATTATCGGTAACAGATAGTTTTGTGATAAGGTAATTTGTAACGGGTAACAAGTAATAAAAGTAAATAAGGTGCAACAAGATGGCCCAATCCTTTTTTTAGCAAAGGACAAGCCTCGACAAACTCTTATATAAAGGAAGGCGCCCCCGAGGAAACATGGGAATTATCGTCAAGCTAGTTTTCATCACGTTCATATGATTCGCGTTCGGTACTTTGATAATTTGATATGTGGGTGGACCGGTGCTTGGGTACTGCCCTTTCTTGGACAAGCATCCCATTTATGATTAACCCCTCTTGCAAGCATCCGCAACTACAAAAGAAGTATTAAGGTAAATCTAACCATAGCATGAAACATATGGATCCAAATCAGCCCCTTACGAAGCAACTCATAAACTAGGGTTTAAGCTTCTGTCACTCTAGCAACCCATCATCTACTTATTACTTCCTAATGCCTTCCCCTAGGCCCAAACAATGGTTAAGTGTCATGTAGTCTACGTTCACATGACACCACTAGAGGAGAGAAAACATACATCTCATCAAAATATCGAACGAATACCAAATTCACATGACTACTTATAGCAAGACTTCTCCCATGTCCTCAGGAACAAAAGTAACTACTCACAAATCATATTCATGTTCATAATCAGAGGGGCATTAATATGCATAAAGGATCTGAACATATGATCTTCCACCAAATAAACCAACTAGCATCAACTAGAAGGAGTAATCAACACTATTAGCAACCCACAGGTACCAATATGAGGTTTTGGGACAAAGATTGGATACAAGAGATGAACTAGGGTTTGAGAGGAGATGGTGCTGGTGAAGATGTTGATGGAGATTGACCCCCTCCCGATGAGAGGATCGATGATGATGACGATGGTGATGATTTCCCCCTCCCGGAGGGATGTTTCCTCGGCAGAACAGCTCCGCCGGAGTCCTAGATTGGTTCTGCCAAGGTTCTGCCTCGTGGCGGCGGAGTTTCGTCCCGAAAGCTTACTTATGATTTTTTTTCTCCGATGAAAGACCTCATATAGCAGAAGATGGGCACCGAAGGCCTGCCAGGGGGCCCACGAGGCAGGGGGCGCGCCTAGGGGGTAGGGCGCGCCCCCCAACCTCATGGATGGTGGGTGGCCCCCCTCTGGTTCTTTCTTCGCCCAATATTTTTAATATATTCCAAAACATGCCTCTGTGAAGTTTCAGGACTTTTGGAGTTGTTCATAATAGGTCTCTAATATTTGCTCCTTTTCCAACCCAGAATTCCAGCTACCGGCATTCTCCCTCTTCATGTAAACCTTGTAAAATGAGAGAGAATAGGCATAAGTATTGTGACATAATGTGTAATAACAGCCCATAATGCAATACATATTGATATAAAAGCATGATGCAAAGTGAACGTATTAGTTAGTCATCTATATACCCATTTGTGCGGCAAACATATCAAGTGTTTTCTCTGGTTAATCCCCCCACCCCACCCCTCTATAATTTTTCTGGAATACAAATCATATGGTTATGTTCTCTCAGTCCATGAAATCAGAGTAATTAAGATCCTTTAGATGCACGTAGTGTATTGATTGTTTGAATGTTATCCATATAGAGTTAGTGATTAATTGTTTGTTCTGTACAAATGATTTTTGCTAATAATCTGACTAGGGTCAGCTTGCGTGCTAATAATTCATGGACAGATCTTGAGAATTGATTTTGAATGTCCTACATATATGTTTGTGCCTGTTTTCTTCCTGATCTTGAGAATTGATTTTGAATGTCCTACATGTTATGCCATTTTTTCAGATTGGTATGTACACAGATGAGGCTCCGACCAGCGCCGCCGCCGGATGTAGATTTTGGACCCGGCTGTGCGGCCAGAAGCGCCCCCTGGACCTGAGGAACCAGTAGAATCTTCGGCGGACCGCATCAGGGATCTCCCAGACAGAATCCTTGGGGAGATCATCTCCCTTCTCCCCACCAAGCATGGCTACCGCACACAAGTCCTCGCATATCGATGGCACACTCTATGGCGCACCGCGCCTCTTAATCTCAACTGTCATCAGCTATGTGTCGATGATGATTCTGAACTCCCCGGAGCCATCATCTCCTCCCACGGGGGATCCGTTCAATGCATCTACATCCTGGCATGCTACCTGCTGGACATACCCTGCACGGTAGCTGCCTAGATGACATCCCGTCAATTCGATAAACTCCGGCAACTTGAGTTCTACCATGACTATGTATGTAACATACCACGAATTGATGTATATGTGCCCTCACCACCGATGTCCATCACATGGTTTTCCTCCTCTCTCCACACTGCCACCTTTTCCCGGTGCCATCTAGCAGACAATCTGGTACAAATGCTTCGACTCCCACTGCTAAAAAACTTGTGCTTGTGGTGGTTGATCTATCGGAGGCCGCACTGCACAGCATCATCCACTCTAGCTCCCCTGCCCTGGAGCGCTTGCTGCTTGTTTTTGCAATGGAAATTCATATCTGTTGTCTCAAAATAAAGTCGCCCCACCTTGTAAGCATGGGAATTTGTTTTTTTGGACATGATCTCATCATCGAAGATGCCCCTTCACTTCAAAGGTTACTCCTTGATTCTTGTATAGTACCTTCGCAAATAACTATAGTCTCTGCGCCTAAACTGGAGACCTTGGGGGCAATTCGTGATCCTTTTAGATGGTTCAAAGTGGTGTTTGGCTCCACACCTATTGAGGTACTGTATATTATTCACTAAACTCTTGTAATCTGCCTTTTTCATTTGTGCGCATAAGTTAAGTATCATCTTGGAGTACACTTTTGGTACTAATATTATGTTCTATGCTCAATGAAGAGCTTGTCCATCCTATCAGTGGTGGTGGATTCTGTCAAGACCTTACATATCAGTATGTGGTGTTTCGATCTGAGCACGATTATTGCCTTGCTGCAATGCTTTCCATGTCTAGAGAATTTGTATATAAAGGTGATGATTTCACGCACATTGAAAGCCCATATATAATGTACTATAATTAGTTGTTGAGCTATCACTCTTTCAACATAATCTTTTTAGACATTAACTGTTTTCAATCTTCATCTCTATTTAGGCACTAACACATGGAGAAAAAGGTATAACCAATTGATGGTTCAAGAAGCACCGAGATTTTCTCAGATCTCATGACATTCGTGTGAAGACAGTAACACTGGAAGGATATGCATCCAACAATGCAAACACTAGCTTTGGCACATTCTTCATGTTGAATGCGAGGGCACTATTGTCCGTGAGGATTAAGTTTTTCGACAAGAAATTTCTTACGGCTACAAGTGTTGAACAATGATGTCTACTACACAACCTTTTTCTTGTAGACGTTGTTGGGCTTCCAAGTGCAGAGGTTTGTAGGACAGTAGCAAATTTCCCTCAAGTGGATGACCTAAGGTTTATCAATCCGTGGGAGGCGTAGGATGAAGATGGTCTCTCTCAAGCAACCCTGCAACCAAATAACAAAGAGTCTCTTGTGTCCCCAACACACCCAATACAATGGTAAATTGTATAGGTGCACTAGTTCGGTGAAGAGATGGTGATACAAGTGGTATATGGATGGTAGATAAAGGTTTTTGTAATCTGAAAATATAAAAAAGCAAGGTAACTAATGATAAAAGTGAGCACAAACGATATTGCAATTTTAGGAAACAAGGCCTAGGGTTCATACTTTCACTAGTGCAAGTCCTCTCAACAATAATAACATAATTGGATCATATAACTATCCCACAACATGCAACAAAGGGTCACTCCAAAGTCACTAATAGCGGAGAACAAACGAAGAGATTATGGTAGGGTATGAAACCACCTCAAAGTTATCCTTTCTGATCGATCTATTCAAGAGTCTGTAGAAAAATAACATGAAGCTATTCTTTCCGTTCGATCTATCATAGAGTTCGTACTAGAATAACACCTTAAGACACAAATCAACCAAAACCATAATGTCACCTCAAGCATCTGTGGGTATGATTATACGATATGCATCACACAATCTCATATTCATCTATTCAAACCAACACAAAATACTTCAAAGAGTTCCCCAAAGTTTCTACCGGAGAGTCAAGACGAAAACGTGTGCCAACCCCTATGCATAGGTTCATGGGCGGAACCCGCAAGTTGATCACCAAAACATACATCAAGTGGATCGATAGAATATCCCATTGTCACCACGGGTATCCCACGTAATACATACATCAAGTGTTCTCAAATCGTTAAAGACTCTATCCGATAAGATAACTTCAAAGGGAAAACTCAATCCATTACAAGAGAGTAGAGGGGGAGAAACATCATAAGATCCAACTATAATAGCAAAGCTCGCGATACATCAAGATCGTATCACCTCAAGAACATGAGTGAGAGAGAGATCAAACACATAGCTACTGGTACATACCCTCAGCCCCGAGGGAGAACTACCCCCTCCTCGTCATGGAGAGCACCGGGATGATGAAGATGGCCACCGGAGAGGGATACCCCCTCCGGTAGGGTGCCAGAACGGGTCTAGATTGGTTTTTGGTGGCTACGGAGGCTTCTGGAAGCGGAACTTCCGATCTATTGTGCTCCCCAAAGTTTTTAGGGTATATGGATATATATAGGAGGAAGAAGTACGTCGGTGGATCTCCGGGCTGTCCACGAGGCAGGGGGCGCGCCCAGGGGGGTGGGCGCGCCCCCCACCCTCGTGGGCAGCCCGGGACTCCTGGTCCATCTCCGATACTCCATGGGCTTCTTCTGGTCCAAAAATAAGTTCCGTGAAGTTTCAGGTCAATTGGACTCCGTTTGATTTTCCTTTTCTGCGATACTCTAAAACAAGGAAAAACAGAAACTTGCACTGGGCTCTGGGTTAATAGGTTAGTCCCAAAAATAATATAAAAGTGTATAATAAAGCCCATACACATCCAAAACAGATAATATAATAGCATGGAAAAATGAAAAATTATAGATATGTTGGAGACGTATCAGCTTCCCCAAGCTTAATTCCTGCTCGTCCTCGAGTAGGTAAATGATAAAAATAGAATTTTTGATGTGGAATGCTACCTAACATATTTATCCATGTAATTCTCTTTATTGTGGCAAGAATATTCAGATCCATAAGATTCAAGACAAAAGTTTAATATTGACATAAAAATAATAATACTTCAAGCATACTAACTAATCAATTATGTCTCTTCAAAATAACATGGCCAAAGAAAGTTATCCCTACAAAATCATATAGTCTGGCTATGCTCCATTTTCACCACACAACGTGTTTAAATCATGCACAACCCCGATGACAAGCCAAGCAATTGTTTCATACTTTTGATATTCTCAAACTTTTTCAATCTTCATGCAATACATGAGCGTGAGCCATGGATATAGCACTATAGTTGCAATAGAATGGTGGTTGTGGAGAAGAGAAAAAGGAGAAGATAGTCTCGCATCAACTAGGCGTATCAACGGGCTATGGAGATGCCCATTAATAGATATCAATGTGAGTGAGTAGGGATTGCCATGCAACAGATGCACTAGAGCTATAAATGTATGAAATCTCAACAAAAGAAACTAAGTGGGTGTGCATCCAACTTGCTTGCTCATGAAGACCTAGGGCACTTGAGGAGGCCCATTGTTGGAATATACAAGCCAAGTTCTATAATGAAAATTTCCCACTAGCATATGAAAGTGAAAAAACAAGATACTCTCTATCATGAAGATCATGGTGCTACTTTGAAGCACAAGTGTGGATTTGGGCCTTCCTTTTTTGGCCTTTTTGGGACAATACTCTATGAATGATGACCATCACACTTCTATTTATTTACAACTCAATGATTACAACTCAATACTTAGAAAAAAATATGACTCTATGTGAATACCTCCGGCGGTGTACCGGGATGTGCAATGAATCAAGAGTGACATGTATGGAAGAATTATGAACGGTGGCTTTGCCACAAATACGATGTCAACTACATGATCATGCAAAGCAATATGACAATGATGGAGCGTGTCATAATAAATGGAACGGTGGTAAGTTGCATGTCAATATATCTCGGAATGGCTATTGAAATGCCATAATAGTTAGGTATGGTGGCTGTTTTGAGGAAGACATATGGTGGGTTTATGGTACCAGCGAAAGTTGTGTGGTACTAGAGAGGCTAGCAATGGTGGAAGGGTGAGAGTGTGTATAATCCATGGACTCAACATTAGTCATAAAGAACTCACATACTTATTGCAAAAATCTATTAGTTATCGAAACAAAGTATTACGCGCATGCTCCTAGGGGGATAGATTGGTAGGAAAAGACCATCGCTCGTCCCCGACCGCCACTCATAAGGAAGACAATCAATAAGTAAATCATGCTCCGACTTCGTCACATAACGGTTCACCATACGTGCATGCTACAGGAATCACAAACTTCAACACAAGTATTTCTCAAATTCACAACTACTCAACTAGCACAACTTTAATATCACTATCTCCATATCTCAAAACAATTATCAAGTATCAAACTTCTCTTAGTATTCAATGCACTTTATATGATAGTTTTTATTATATCCCTCTTGGATGCCCATCATATTAGGACTAAATTCATAACCAAAGAAAATTACCATGCTGTTTACGACTCTGAAAATAATATAAGTGACGCATGAGAGTTCATCTATTTCTATAAAATAAAACAACCACCATGCTCTAAAAAGATAAGTGAAGCACTAGAGCAAATGACAAACTACTCCAAAAGATATAAGTGAAGATCAATGAGTAGTTGAATAATTATGTAACTATGTGAAGACTATCTAACATTTAAGAAATTCAGATCTTAGTATTTTATTCAAACAGCAAGCAAAACTAAATAAAATAAAATGACGCTCCAAGAAAAACACATATCATGTGGCGAATAAAAATATAGCTCCATGTAAAGTTACCGATGAACGAAGACGAAAGAGGGGATGCCTTCCGGGGCATCCCCAAGCTTAGGCTCTTGTTTGTCCTTGAATATTACCTTATGGTGCCTTGGGAATCCCCAAGCTTAGGCTCTTGCCACTCCTTATTCCATAGTCCATCGAATCTTTACCCGAAACTTGAAAACTTCACAACACAAAACTTAACAGAAAACTCATAAGCTCCGTTAGCGAAAGAAAAAAAAACACCACTTCAAGGTACTGTAATGAACTCATTCTTTATTTATATTGGTGTTAAACCTACTCTATTCCAACTTCTCTATGGTTTATAAACTCTTTTACTAGCCATAGATTCATCAAAATAAGTAAACAACACATGAAAAACAGAATCTGTCAAAAACAGAACAATCTGTAGTAATATGGATCAAATGTATACTTCTGGAACCCCAAAAATTCTAAAATAAATTGCTGGACGAGAGGAATTTATCATCTGGAAAAATAATTAACTAAATAGCACTCTCCAATAAAAAATGGCAGCAATTCTCGTGAGCGCTAAAGTTTCTGTTTTTTACAGCAAGATCAATAAGACTTTCCCCAAGTCTTCCCAACGGTTCGAATTGGCACAAACACTAATTAAAACATAAAAACTCAATAATAACAGAGGATAGATAAATTATTTATTGCTAAACAGGAGCAAAAAGCAAGGAACTAAAATAAAATTGGGTTGCCTCCCAACAAGCGCTATCGTTTAACGCCCCTAGCTAGGCATGATGATTTCAATGATGCTCACATAAAAGATAAGAATTGTAAAATAAAGAGAGCATCATGAAGAATATGACTAGCACATTTAAGCCTAACCCACTTCCTATGCATAGGGATTTTGTGAGCAAACAACTTATGGGAACAATAATCAACTAGCATAGGAGGGCAAAACAAGCATAACTTCAAAACTTTAAGCACATAGAGAGGAAACTTGATATTATTGCAATTCCTACAAGCATATGTTCCTCCATCATAATAATTTTCAGTAGCATCATGAATGAATTGAACAATATAACTATCACATAAAGCACTCTTTTCATGATTTACAAGCATAGAAAATTTACTACTCTCTACATAAGCAAAATTCTTATCAATCGGAATAGTGGGAGTATCATAAGAGACTCGAATACTATAAATTGTTTCCACATTAAAAGAGTAATGTTCAGAAAAAGGGTAATCATAATCATGACAAGTTTTATAAATATAATCATCACTACTTTTTATAGCATATGTATCATCACAATAATTATCATAAGTAGCAACTTTGTTCTCATCATAATCGATTGAAACCTCTTCCAAGATGGTGGAATCATCACTAAATAAAGTCATGACCTCTCCAAATCCACTTTCATAATTATCATAATAATATTCAACATCCTCCAAAATAGTGGGATCATTACTTCCTAAAGTTGACACTGTTCCATACTCACTTTCATCAATATAATCATCATAAGTAGGAGGCATGCTATCATCATAACAAATTTGCATATCAAAACTTGGGAGGCTAAAAATATCATATTCATTAAACATAGCATCCCCAAGCTTGGGACAAACATTAATTACAGCAAATATATTCTCAAAAATGTCATTCTCATCAAACATAGCATCCCCAAGCTTAGGCCTTCCATATCATAAGCATAATCACTCTCATCATTAATAGTATGGATAGCACCAATAGTATAGCAATTATCATCATCACAATGAGTAATAGGAGCAACATTATTTGGGAGAGATACCTTTCTAACTTTGCTACTCCGTCTTTTATTTTTCTTCTTCATATCATGTGTATGTTCAACCCTCTTTTAGGAGCTCCTTATTAATGAGATTGGTTGAATAGAAGGCTCCTCCTCGTTACCTGATTCATCATAATAAATAATAGGAGGATGTGGGGAAGTCTCTTACCTTTCATTAGTATTCTCTTCGTCTTCTATTTGTTTTATTTTCTTTATGTAATTGGAAATATAAGGATTTTCAATACAATTCACCGCACAATACATATAAATTTCCTCTAGATCAAAATCAAGAAGTTTATCACGGGCAAATGCTGGAAGATAGTTAGTTATACGTTTCATTTCTTCATAACCCATAAGCAAACTAAGTTCATTATGACGTGCAAGGGAAATCAAGTCATCACAATTTTTGGAATCGATTAGATCATGAAACAATTTGCATCGGATGGTTAAATGACCATGTTCATTGCAAAGTTCACAAGTATGGCTAAGAAATTTTTAATTTTCAGCAGTAACATTTAGCCTTTCTGGAAACCATTTAGTTTATAAATGCTTATGCCTCTTGCAATATATATCTTCCCTATTTGGTGTGTTCTTGCAAACCCAATGCACTCCAGAAAAATTTTTATGTTTATAGGAGGCATTTTCATCATAACTAGTGTAATCATCATTAATACTATGGATATTCAAGGATTTCATACTAACAACATTGCAATCATGCTCATCATTCAAAGATTTAGTGCCAAACATTTTAATGCATTCTTCTTCTAACACTTTGGCACAATTTTCCTTTCCATCATACTCACGAAAGATATTAAAAAGATGAAGCGTATGAGGCAAACTCAATTCCATATTCTTTTTGTAGTTTTCTTTTATAAACTAAACTAGTGCTAAAACAAGAAACAAAAAGATTCGATTGCAAGATCTAAAGATATACCTTCAAGCGCTAACCTCCCCGGCAACGGCGCCAGAAAAGAGCTTGATGTCTACTACACAACCTTTTTCTTGTAGACGTTGTTGGGCCTCCAAGTGCAGAGGTTTGTAGGATAGTAGCAAATTTCCCTCAAGTGGATGACCTAAGGTTTATCAATCCGTGGGAGGCGTAGTATGAAGATGGTCTCTCTCAAGCAACCCTGCAACCAAATAACAAAGAGTCTCCTGTGTCCCCAACACACCCAATACAATGGTAAATTGTATAGGTGCACTAGTTCAGCGAAGAGATGGTGATACAAGTGGTATATGGATGGTAGATAAAGGTTTTTGTAATCTGAAAATATAAAAACAGCAAGGTAACTAATGATAAAAGTGAGCACAAACGGTGTTGCAATGTTAGGAAACAAGGCCGAGGGTTCATACTTTCACTAGTGCAAGTCCTCTCAACAATAATAACATAATTGGATCATATAACTATCCCTCAACACGCAACAAAGAGTCACTCCAAAGTCACTAATAGCGGAGAACAAACGAAGAGATTATGGTACGGTACGAAACCACCTCAAAGTTATACTTTATGATCGATCTATTCAAGAGTCCATAGTAAAATAACATGAAGCTATTCTTTCCGTTCGATCTATCATAGAGTTCGTACTAGAATAACACCTTAAGACACAAATCAACCAAAACCGTAATGTCACCTAGATACTCCAATGTCACCTCAAGTATCTGTGGGTATGATTATACGATATGCATCACACAATCTCATATTCATCTATTCAAACCAACACAAAGTACTTCAAAGAGTGCCCCAAAGTTTCTACCGGAGAGTCAAGACAAAAACGTGTGCCAACCCCTATGCATAGGTTCATGGGAGGAGCCCGCAAGTTGATCACCAAAACATACATCAAGTGGATCAATAGAATACCGCATTGTCACCACGGGTATCCCACGCAAGACATACATCAAGTGTTCTCAAATCCTTAAAGACTCAATCCGATAAGATAACTTCAAAGGGAAAACTCAATCCATTACAAGATAGTAGAGGGGGAGAAACATCATAAGATCCAACTATAATAGCAAAGCTCGTGATACATCAAGATCGTATCACCTCAAGAACACGAGAGAGAGAGAGAGATCAAACACATAGCTACTGGTACAAACCCTCAGCCCCGAGGGAGAACTACTCCCTCCTCGTCATGCAGAGCACCGGGATGATGAATATTGCCACTGGAGGGGGATTCCCCCTCCGGCAGGGTGCCGGAACGGGTCTAGATTGGTTTTTGGTGGCTACGGAGGCTTCTGGCGGCGGAACTCCCGATCTATTGTGCTCCTCGAAGTTTTTAGGGTATATGGATATATATATAGGAGGAAGAAGTACGTCGGCGGATCTCCCGGCTGTCCACGAGGCAGGGGGGCGCGCCCAGTAGGGGTGGGCGTGCCCCCCACCCTCGTGGGAAGCCCGGGACTCTCCTGGTCCATCTCCGATACTATGTGGGCTTCTTCTGGTCCAAAAATAAATTCCGTGAAGTTTCAGGTCAATTGGACTCCGTTTGATTTTCCTTTTTTGTGATACTCTAAAACCAGGAAAAAACAAAAACTGGCAATGGGCTCTGGATTAATAGGTTAGTCCCAAAAATAATATAAAAGTGTGTAATAAAGCCCATAAACATCCAAAATAGATAATATAATAGCATGGAACAATCAAAAAATATAGATACGCTGGAGACGTATCAAACAACATAAAAAGAAGTTTCAGGTGGACCTAAGGGCTTCTGATCATGCTCAGCTTCTATTTACAACAGCTTGTCATCATGTACCAGT
The DNA here is from genome assembly GCF_056163025.1 of Triticum urartu. Taxonomy (NCBI): domain Eukaryota; kingdom Viridiplantae; phylum Streptophyta; class Magnoliopsida; order Poales; family Poaceae; genus Triticum; species Triticum urartu. The sequence goes on along the minus strand of NC_141875.1, from coordinate 103,486,405 downwards.
AGAATTTCTGGCCGGGGAACTTGATTTTATGGATCAGATCGATCCATTTGATTGTGACTGCCGAAAACTTTGGTTGAGCTAGATGTCATTGTCCTGTTCAATCTGGATTTTTCTAAACTTGATGAGCAATTAATCCTCGTGCTTTTGTATTATTTATAAGCTAGAGTTAGATATTGTTTCCCTTTTCAACTCGGTTTTGACCCATATTTTCTTTCATACTGGGCCAATGGCTTGCCATTTCTTTCATTAAGACATAAATATTATAAGCATTCACAACATAGGGAAAGAACAACACTCTCGCGGGATCCTCGAGATCTTTGTTCATTACAGAACCCGCAAATTCTTAGCGCCCACTAGCACCCACAAACTTATTTTCAACTAGCACACCAAATAGGCTGTAATTCTTAATAAGAAAAGTGGCATGGTAGTGACAGATTTGGATTTGTCATTTGGGACCCATGAGGAAAAAGCCTATCCAAGGAGGTGCCGACTCGACAGCAAACATTGTGAAACCTGGTTTTAAAATTACTATAAATCCAAAACTCGCCTCAAAATCATGAAACTTGGCATGGTGTTATGACATAGAAACAACATGTTGTGGTAAAAAATTAGTCCAATTTGGGACAAGTTTGGTACAAACTTCTTACAAACCGGAGCTTCTCTCAAAAAGGCTCATGGTTCCAAGAGGAACCTTGTCACCTATATATGTGTGCGAAACGACATACGCTGTCTCTTCCCGCCTTGATTTATTTTACAAAGGCAACATGCAACTATATATATTAGTGTCGTCCTAAAAATATGAAATTATTCACGGTTCATTTTGCCTTTTTATACATTATTTGAGTTTCCTAGGCATTTTGGAACGTACTTTCGTGTGTGCAAAGGTCATGTGTGTACTAGCCACATATGTAATTCGATGTTCAATCTGTTTATGGAATCAAGTCCTTATAAGTTATAAGTACATATGTTGTTGTTCTGTGTGCAATGACATCGCACACGGACCCTATCGGGGAACCCATCGGTGATGATTTCATCAATCGCTGACAATTGTATACCACCAAGCTTTTGCCCACAACACACGCGGCTTATTAGCAGCAATCGTCTGTGTTATTATCGATCTTCACACATGTTTCTGATTACAGACCTGTTTGTCGCGTATCACACACATCTTGTTATATTGAATCGTTTATGTTCGCTTGGCTCAAAGCAAATAGTTCATCCAAGTGAACCGCATGCCGTATATCGCACACACCTTCAACTGGCTGACCGATTCTTTTGTGTTCCCTAATCACAAATAGTTCATCCGAGTGAACCATATGCTATATATCGCACACACCTTCATCTGGCTGCCCGTTTCTTTTGTTCCTCATCATCACAAACAGTTCATAGAATTGAACCGTATGCCCTGCATCGCACACGCAACTGAAATCTGAACCGTGTTTGATGCATCCTCCATCGCAAATGTTTTGCACCTTTTTGATGGTTTTTTTACATCCCCGTTTGCGACTAGTGCATCGCACATAGTTTCGTGAAAGGGTCTCTGATCGTAGTGTCGCGTTAGCAGCATCCTGCAGTAGTGGTTGTTTCTTCGGAAAGTGTATTGCATGTTCGTTACCATTAACATGAAAAGTGACATTGCCCTTGTTGCTATCGATAACAACCCCTGCAGTATTGTAAAAGGGTCTACCAAGTATGATTGGCATACTGTCGTCCTCGGGTATATCAAGAATAACAAAGTCCATTAAAATAGTAACATTTGCAACCACAACAGGCACATCCTCATAAATACCGATGGGTATAGAAGTTGATTTATCAGCCATTTGCAAAGAGATTTCAGTAGGTGTCAACTTATTCAAATCAAGTCTGCGATATAAAGAGAAAGGCATAACACTAACACCAGCTCCCAAATCACATAAAGCAGTGTCGATCTTATATGACTCTTGTCGTGGGTTTGTCACGGCAGATGTCCTCGTGAAAGGACTTAGTCATGGAGCCATCGCAACGGGTTAGCTTAAAGGGGTTAAACCGGACAAGGGGACGCGGGAGTTTATACTAGTTCGGCCCCTTCGATGAAGGTAAAAGCCTACGTCTAGTTGTGATTGGTATTGCTAGGGTTTCGAAGGCCAGGGAGAGAATCCGCTTTGTCTGGCTCTCGAGTTGTTGTTGTCTGTCCCTAAACCACGGCTGGGTCGTCCCTTTATATACATAGGTTGACGCCCGCCGGGCTACAGAGTCCTGAAGCCGGATCATAAACGTATCCGGTTCAGCCTCTCTCTTTCTATCTTACTATACAAGTTACATGACTAGGCCGGTTTTCATTTACACACTGTAACCCGCCTTTGGGCCCTCCGTAAAGCGCCATCATCTTTACATCTTCATGGGCTTCTAATCTTCAAAGAGTCAACCCGGCTACATAAGGCCGGTTTACCTCCAGTAGTAATATCCCCAACATTAGGCCCCAGATTGGTTTGAACTTGTTCATGTCAATCTTCCACACTTAGAAAAAATCTTCTCTCTTATCTTCATTTTTGATCTTGTAAACCGCCGTGATGTCATACTTAAACATTACAATAAACCACCCTCATGTCATCCATCCGTTGATGTCGGAGATTTCCTTCATTTAATATATATCCAGTCATCGAGGCGACACCTTTATTAACTTATCCATTTTTTGGGCTCCTCGATTCCCGTACATGCCATTTTATCACTTCGCCTTATAAATAGGACCGAGGGGTCATTTTCACCATTTCCCCCCGTGCCTCTTCGCGTCGTCTTCCTCGCGCCGCTCAGCCTCTGAAGCTCCGCCGCCACCGTCGACCGTCGCCTCTGCTCCGACCTTGGCCACTGCATCACCCTGAACGCACCAGAATACTACGGCGCCCTTCCGCTTCCTCACCAGCTCCGGTAAGTTCTCTGCTTTTTTCACCATAGATCTGTTCTAGGGTTTCAACATTCTTCGCAGTTCTTCCAAAGTTCATCAGTGCTATTCTTCCCTTTTCTTCCTTTAATAGATGGACACTTTATGCTTGATGCATCTCTTGCCATAGCTTACCTACCATGGTCATCACAAATCCTTATGCGTAAAAAATTGATCTAGTCTGTCAAAAATTGCTTCAGTTCTGCACCCCTTCAAGATCCAATTACTTTTGCTTTTCTGTCTTATCTTTAGATCCGAATGTTTTATACATCACTGTGAGATCTGTTTCTATGTTCCTGTGAGATCCGTTTCTCCTCGCACCAATATAAGCGGTTTAACATTTGTATAAATAGTCTATGCCATTAGCCCTCTGATAAACCAGAAAAGCATGTTACCTTCATAATTATGCTCCGGTTTAACAATGTCTGATCAATCCTGCGCTAGCATTACCTTTCTCTCTCATTATACTAGTCTCCGGGTTGTGCCATTTATCATATCAGTATGTTTCTTACTCCCTTGTCTCTTGTGTATAATCATGCGCAATTTATAAACCGGCCTTTCATTTTCAGTTTGTTCGCTTTGCAATGGCCAAACAATTCACTGCCTGCAACTGGGCTCGTTCCCGGGTTACTGAGGCTCAATTGAATGAGATGGTTAGCATCGGCTCTCTGCGTAAGAAAACTGAGATCAAATGGCGAGTTCCAGGAACTGAGAATCCTCCAACCCCAAGACAAGGCGAGGTGGTAATCTTTGTTGACCATATAGGCCGTGGTTTCAAACCGCCAGGGTTAAAATTTTATTGAGATGTGCTTGCCAGCTTCCAACTGCATCCACAAGATATTGGTCCCAACTCAGTCTCCAACTTATGCAATTTCCAAGTCTTTTGTGAAGTCTATTTACAAGAAGAACCAACTGCAGAACTGTTCCGGGATTTCTTTCACTTAAACCGGCGCACGGAGTTTGTGAATGGCCCAAACACAGAGCTTGGTGGTGTCTCAATTCAAAAGCGGAAAGAAGTGGAATTTCCTCATGCCAAACATCATAGCCACCCAAAGGAATGGAACCAAACATGGTTTTATTGCAGAGACACTTCGCCTGAGGATGAAAATCCCCTCCCCGGCTTCCGTGATCATAGATTATCCAATACTCACCCAATGCCACAACGCCTGTGCTCTTCAGAAAGGGCAAAATACGCTCCTCAAATTGCCAAGCTCCGGGCCTTTATGGCTAACGGTTTAACAGGTGTGGATTTTGTGCGCTGTTGGATATCCTGGAGTATCTTGCCGCTAAGCCGGCATCCCGGTTTAATGTGCGAATATACCGGTGAAGTTGATGATCCTCAACGCCACTACAACATCCAATTATCTGAGGAAGAAGTTACTGAAGGTGTAAAGAAGATTCTGAATGAATCGGAACTCATCTGTAGTCAAACCGGTCTGAGTCCCTTCTATACCATGAACAAACCGCCTGCTGTAAGCATTACACTTCCTCTTCATCTCTAATATCTTTAACTTATACAAGCTGTAACCCTTCTTCTTTATATATATAGGGTGATGAACCCTTTTGGAAACGGAAATCCATAGAGAAAGCGGCAAAGCCAACTGGAGACAAAGTGGTCAAACCAACCCACCCGAAGACCAAAGCCGTAAAACGGTCGTCAAAGCGGAAAACGGTTGACCGGATTAATATGGAACTTGATGATGATACTGATGACCCAGAAGTTGAGGTAGAACTTGACTCACTTGGCTCTCTTTTTATGCATCTTGTTAACAATGATCTTCCTGAGGAGGAGGTAGAAGCTAGTCAGGCTAATGACGTAGAGGTAATTACCCTTTCCTCCGGTTCAGACTCTATGCCAACACAAAAACTCGCCAAGCAATCCGGAAAGTAAGCTTTTCTCATCCTCTTGATCACTTGGATCCAACATTTATTTTGAAGACTCAACATCATGAAGCTTGCTGGACAACCCGGCACAGTGGCCAACAGGTCACCTCTGCCGGTTTACCTGATACTCCGGTTCGGAAGCGCCGGTCTAAGGTCTCTCCTACTTCTGACCATTCTTACCCCAAGGCTAGTTATTTCAGACAGCTCTCTTAATTCGTCCGATTCAAATTATCAGGTGACACCTCCTTCCTCTTCTGGTGAATCAACAGCAACTCAACTCCCCCCTTTGAAAACTATGGCCGGGTGAGTTATGAAAAACCTTTCCTTTCAATGCGCCCTACATCTTTTGAACGGGATATTAATCCTTTTTATTCTGTTTGCAGGGCCAAATCCAGACCCAGCAAGAAAGGTCGGGTCACCAATCCGCCAGAAGACCCTGTTGCCGAAGAAGAAGAACCAAGAGGTGAACCGGATCAAACTGGTGAACCGGAAGGCCTCCATCCTGAAACAACTTTTGATTATCCACCCCTTGACGGCCAACATACTGACGAACCAACAGAAGCTGAGCCTGCCTCCCCTGATACTGAACCGGCAGAACCAAACAAGGCTAATCCAATGAAAGACACTGAAATTCCATCACCATCCACCAAAAATCCTGAAGGCCAAGGTGATGACGTTATTATTACTGGAATAAGCCACAGCTCTCCTGGTCATCCCGTCATTTTGGCTCATCATAGTGCCAAAGAAGAGCAAATTGCCAAGGATAAAGTTAAATGGAGCAGCGACTTATCAAACTATGCTCATCTTAACGCTGATGAGCTTCATTCCGGCTTCTTAAACCGTCTGCACTCAAACTAGGATTATGAAGCCGGTTTGGTGAATTTGATGAAAGAACAATATGAGGTAAATGCTTCTCGCTTGTAAATTGATTTATAGCTGAAATACTATTCCAAGTAGCCTCCAAGAACCATTTTATGATTCTTAATCATAAAACGGGTCTTTGTAACACTTCAAGCATCCCATCATTGATCCTTGCAAAGGCGTGTCCTCAATCATAGATAAGACTCATGTTTGAAAAAATTAGATAATGTTCTGCAGCATAGCCCCCAAAGGCCGGTTTAACTTGGCAAGTTAATTCGGTTTTTAATCCACACCGCCGGTTTAGAACAAACGTGCATTAGCCCCCAAGTGTCAAGGATAATGCTTGCATTGCTCTGGAGACTTGTATAGAGGGTAGTATTTGAAAGCAAAGAGGCATTAGCCCCCAAGTATGAAGTGGATAACTTGTTATATGCTTTATACTTAGTGCATAAATATGTTGTTTTGTTGAATATACCTTCAATGTTGCAGGCTGAACTGAGAAACAAAGATGCCCAAAAATCTGACTTGCAAGAAAATGTGAAGTCTCAACAAGCCGAAGCTGCAAAAGCCAAAGAGGAGTTGACGCAGGCCCTGGCCGAAATGGAAAAGCTGAAAGAATCCTTCAACCAAGATCGTGCTGAATGGGAAACCGAAAAAGCCGATTTAACCAAAAGAGTTGTAGATGCCGAGGGAGCCCTGAAACCGGTGGTTGAAGAACTAGCCGGTTTGAAGCGCCAAATCAATGCTATGACCTCTGCTATCTTTGGTAAGTGTCTATTTATGTATGTTGCACCAGTCAATGAATCTTAAAACTAACCAAAATGTTGATAAAATCTTTGGCAGGAACTCGGATCACTCATCTTGGTGCAGATATGCGGATGAAGCTCAAAGCGGCATATACATTGGTTGAGCAGCTATACTCTGGGTCTCAGCGAGCCATTAGTACAGCGGATTATAACAAACTGGCGCCAACGTTGATTAAGGAGACCCTTGAGAAGCTGGTCATGTTACCGGTGCGTATTGCCGAGTTGAAAAGAGCCGCTGCGAGAGTAGGAGCATTAACCGCCCTTATTCGAGCCAAGGCCTGGATTCCAGACCTTGAAGTGGAGGATATCATTAAAGGATATCCAGGCGTTAAAGAAGACGGTTCAAACTTTGCCAATGATGATCTTCGGCGGCTGTCCAAACAGATGGGGCCAGCGGCCAGCAAATTGGCTGAGGACACCGATTTGTCCCATTTTCAACCGTTTTATGATGCAGAAGGGAAAACACAGCCGGCCGAGATCCATGAAGTTGAAGAACTTGTGCCTCCGATTCGTAAGCACACTTATGCCCCTGATATTAACCCTTCTGATCTTATCCACGAGGAAGCAGTGTTCCAAGATTTAACCGGAATCGATTGGTCAACGGCTGATTTCCAGCGGCTGGGGAGGGATGAAGAAGTGCCTACACCAACTGATCCGCAACCGTCAAACCGCCGTGATGAAGAGTCCTGATCTGGTCGCCGGTTTATATGGCTACTGTGAAAAACAATGGCACTGTTTGAGCCGCTTTGAAGCTTCATGTAATAGGATAGCTGAAACTTTGTTTATCTGCCATGCCATCGAGCTTGTTTCATAACGCTTTGTAACAATATGTGCCGCCCTTCAGGATATATTTTATGCATAGCCTATGATGACTTGCCTTCCTGGGTCCAAAAAAAACTTAAAAGTGTCTAGCGTTTTACCGCTAAACATGTCATAATATCCAAGAAGTATATAGTACTTTAGCTGAATAATCAAGTGTTTGTACAAAAAATAATGTACAGAACATACCTCATTGATTGACCAAACATGTATACAGCAAAGGTGTTTAACACCAACCCGATACGTTTGATAATTTCATCTTCATAATGCTGGTCTATGTATTAAACCGGACCGGTATAACTACCGGATTTTCTTTATAACACTGGTGATTTAGTCAAACCAGACCGGGTCAATGACCACCGGTTTATAATTGATCGTGTGCCAACAACTGGTGGTTGGAAAGCAAGCCGGGTCAAAGACGTTGGTTTATCAAAAATACTTATGATTGTCAACAAACAAAATTCAAATAGGAAAATATGCGAGGCTTTTTACGAGCTGCCAGGCTCCAAATCGAGGCTTTTCATGGGCTGCCAGGCCTCTGAGTTAAACCATTTAACAAAGCCTTTTAAGATGGGCCTCCAATTAACCAACCATTGTTTTAACTGTGACAAGTTCAGGGTCTGTGAAAGATTGACTTGTCACACGTTCAATGGGTCATGCCAGGATTACCTGGATAGGAGTGGCTTACTTGATGAAGGCAGGTTAACCCGGGGTTTTAGGTGAATACACCAGGCTTCCAAGCCATGGCTTGATAGCCAATTACGAGGGTCCTTTCAAACTCTTTGTTGCTTTGCAAAAAAGAGCCCCCAAGTAACTTTGTGAGCGATGCTCAGCATGTGCCTATGTTTGAGTTTGTACTGTGTACAATACTCTCTTTGGCTCGACAAATTTTTCCTTGTGTGGCTGAAAGGCCTATCAAGAGGTGTAGCTATGGTTCAAACATGACCAAGCCCCCTAGTGATTTTATTTATCTTTACGTAGTTGCTAAAGCCGGTTTAACAAAGACTGCACTTTGACCGTTAACTTGTAAAAGCACACATATGATATAAGAAAGAACAGATACCCCACTTATAACGGAGGCTTCGGTTTATTATATGGTATATACACTGTCATAAATATGTACAGGTGAAGAGCCTGTGGCCTCAAGTATAGTAAGGCCGAAGGAGAGCTATGTTCCATGGCCGCTTTGTCTCCTCCTCCGATTGACGTGAGTCTTCATGCTCTCGAACCTCAATGAGGTAGTAGGATCCGTTGTGCAGATTTTTGCTGACCACAAAGGGTCCTTCCCAAGGGGGGGATAACTTGTGCATATCAGTCTGATCCTGGATGAGCGGGAGCACCAAATCACCTTATTGAAAGGTTCTAGTTTTAACCTGGCGGCTGTGATAACATCGAACATCTTGTTGATAAATCGTTGAACGTGCTGCTGCAAGATCCCGCTCTTCATCCAACAAGTCCAGAGAATCCTGATGTGCCTTCTCATTATCAGCTTCAACATAAGCTGCCACACGGGGCGAATCATGACGGATGTCACTAGGAAGAACCGCCTCCGCTCCATAAACCATGAAGAAAGGCGTGTAACCCGTCGACCTATTGGGTGTGGTGTTGATGCTCCATAACACAGAAGGTAGCTCCTCGATCCAACAACCCGGCGTCCGCTTTAAGGGTAGAGGAGCCTTGGTTTGATACCCCGTAGAATTTCTTGATTTGCCCTTTCCGCTTGACCATTAGATTGGGGGTGAGCCACTGATGCTAGATCAAGACGGATGTGCTCACGTTGACAGAATTCTTCCATCTCTCCTTTTGATAAGTTAGTACCATTATCTGTTAGAATGCTATGTGGAAAGCCAAACCAGAATATCACCTTTTTGATGAATTGAACCGCCATGGCTGCATCACACTCGCTGACTGGCTCTGCCTCTACCCATTTAGTGAATTTATCAACTGCTACTAACAGGTGGGTCTTCTTGTCCTTGGAGCGCTTGAAGGGTCCAACCATATCCAGCCCCCAAGTTGCAAACGGCCACGTAATTGGAATCATCCGCAACTCTTGAGCCGGAACGTGCGCACGACGGGCAAACTTTTGACATCCATCACATCTTTTGACTAAATCATCCGCATCAGCATGCGCCGTCAACCAGTAAAAACCGTGGCGAAAAGCTTTAGCAACCAACGACTTTGAACCGGCATGGTGACCGCAATCCCCTTCATGAATTTCTCACAAAATCTCACAACCTTCTTGAGGAGAAACACATCGCTGAATTGCTCCTGAAACACTGTAACGATGTAACTCCCCGTTGAGTATGGTCATGGACTGGGAACGCCGGATTATCTGTCGAGCCAACGTTTCCTCAGCTGGTAACTCGCCCCAGTTCATGTAATCCAGATATGGGATCGTCCAATCTGGTATGGCATGCAGAGCTGCCACCAACTGAGCCTACGGATCAGGAATAGCTAAATCTTCTTCGGTTGGTATTTTGACTATCGGATTGTGCAATACATCAAGAAAGACATTGGGCGGAACCGGTTTACATTGGGAACCAAGACGACTTAAAGCATCCGCCGCTTCATTCTTCCGCCGGTCTATATGGTCCACCTGATAACCTTTAAAGTGACCAGCCACTGCATCCACCTCTCGCTGATATGCAGCCATGAGTGGGTCCTTAGAATCCCAAGTGCCAGACACTTGCTGAGCCACTAGATCTGAATCGCCGAAGCACTTAACCCGGCTCAAATTCATCTCTTTAGCCATCCGAAGACCGTGGAGTAAAGCCTCATATTCAGCTGCATTGTTAGTACAAGGGAACATTAAACGGAGGACATAACAAAACTTGTCACCTCATGGGGAAGTTAATACGACTCCAGCCCCCCGAACCCTCTAACTGTTTGGACCCATCAAAATGAATAGTCCAATATGTATTATCTGGTTTCCCCTCAGGTGCCTGTAACCCCGTCCAATCGTTGATGAAATCCACGAGTGCCTGGGACTTGATCGCCGTGCGGGGTATATATTTGAGCCCGTGAGGTCCAAGCTCAATGGCCCACTTGGCAATCCGGCCAGTTGCCTCTCTGTTTTGAATGATGTCGCTCAGAGGAGCTGAACTGGCCACTGTGATAGGATGGCCCTGAAAATAGTGTTTGAGCTTCCGGCTTGCCATAAACACCCCATACACTAGTTGCTGCCAATGTGGATACCTCTGCTTTGACTCAATGAGCACCTCACTGATATAATAAACCGGCCATTGAACCGGATACTCTTTGCCAGGCTCCTTGTGCTCTACCACAATGGCTACGCTGACAACCCGGGCATTAGCAGCCACATATAATAATAATGGCTCTTTATCGATCGGTGCTGCTAGCACGGGCGGTTCCACTAGCTGCCTCTTCAGATCTTCAAACGCCTTATCAACTGCCTCACTCCAGACAAAGTTATCTATTTTCTTGAGCATCTGATATAAGGGGATGGCCTTCTCTCCAAGGCGGCTGATAAACCGTCTCAAGGCTGTAATCCGGCCGGCCAGACGTTGAACATCATTAATACACGCCAGTTTAGCCAAGGATGTAATTGCTGCAATCTTTTCCGGATTAGCCTCAATGCCTCTATTTGAAACCAGAAAGCCTAAGAGCTTTCCTGCTGGGACACCGAAAACACACTTCTCTGGATTGAGCATCATCTTGTAAACCCGGAGATTGTCAAAGGTTTCCCGTAGATCATCTATCAATGTCCCCTCCTTTCTGGATTTGACCACAATATCATCCACATACGCATGACCATTGCGCCCAATTTGCTTATGAAGGCAATTCTGAACACATCGCTGGTAAGTTGCCTGGGCACTCTTGAGTCCAAAGGGCATGGAAACATAGCAGAAGGCTCCAAAGGGAGTTATAAAGGTTGTCTTCTCCTGGTCCTTAACTGCCATTTTGATCTGATGATAACCAGAGTAAGCATCCAAAAAACACAAACGGTCACAACCCGCCGTAGCATCAATTATCTGATCAATGCGAGGGAGAGCAAAGGGGTCTGCAGGGCAAGCCTTGTTTAGATCTGTGTAGTCCACACACATGCGCCAAGTGCTGTTTTTCTTAAGAACCAGCACTGGATTGGCTAACCGCTCTGGATGAAAAACTTCGACAATAAACCCAGCAGCCAACAGACGGGCTACCTCTTCACCTATAGCCTTGCGTCTTCCCTCGTTGAAACGGCGGAGGAACTGTCGGACCGGTTTGAACTTAGGATCAATGTTGAGTGTGTGCTCAGCGAGTTCTCTCGGTACACCTGGAATGTCAGAAGGTTTCCATGCAAAGATGTCCCGATTCTCACGGATGAACTCGATGAGCGCGCTTTCCTATTTGGGATCCAGGTTAGCGCTGATGCTGAACTGATTGGATGAATCGCCAGGGACAAGGTCAACCATCTTAGTGTCTGTAGCTGATTTGAACTTTAATGCTGGATCATGTTCCGTAGTTGGCTTTTTTAAGGAGGTCATGTCTGCCGAATCAACTTGCTCCTTATAGAATTTTAACTCCTCCGTGGCACAAACCGACTCAGCATAAGTCGCATCACCTTCTTCACACTCCAAAGCAATCTTTCTACTTCCATGTACTGTGATAGTCCCCTTATGACCTGGCATTTTAAGCTGTAGGTAAACATAACATAGCCTTGCCATAAAATTAGCATAAACCGGCCGCCCAAACAAGGCGTGGTACGTACTTTTGATCTTCACCACCTCAAATGTCAATGTTTCTGACCTTGAATCGTAGTCATCTCCAAAAGCTACCTCCAAAGCTATCTTACCAACAGGATATGCAGACTTGCTAGGCACCACACCATGAAATACCATATTCGACGGTTTAAGATCCTTATCTGTCAACCCCATACGGCGGAATGTATCATAATACAAAATATTGATACTACTTCCCCCATCCATGAGCACTTTAGTGAACTTGTATCCCCCAACTTGAGGGGCTACCACCAAGGCCAAATGACCTGGATTATCAACCCGGGGCGGGTGATCCTCTCTAATCCACAAAATAGGTTGCTCCGACCAGCATAAATACTGAGGTACTGCCGGCTCAACGGAGTTGACTGCCCTTTTGTGAAGCTTCTGATCACGTTTGCACAAACTAGTAGTGAAGACATGATATTGCCTGTTGTTCAGCTGTTTGGGATTGTTCTGATAACCCGACTGTTGCTGCTGCTGTTGACTCCCCTGATGGTTGTAACCTCCCTGGTTGCCTTGGTGTCCTTGATTGACGTGTCCGGTTTGATTGCCTGGAAACCCTGAACCGGAACCACCACCTCCATAACCCGGCCCGTGGAAACCTCCTCTTGAACCGCCGGGCGGGCTGCTGTCATATTGGAACATATTGGAATTCTTGAAATCCCGCATGATATAACAATATTTCTAGAGATGTGATGCCAGTTTCTCCTTCGATCCATGCTTTGGACAGGGATGATTTAACAAACGCTCCAAATTATTGCCTGGACCTCCAACCCTCTGGGGCTGCTTTCCTTTACGGCGCTGGCCATTCTCCTACGCGTTGGTATTTGCGACAAAGTCCAAACTACTATCGGCCTTGCTCTTACCAGTATTTCCATGGCCTGCCGGATTATGTTGTTGGCCTTTGGCATTGCCGTTCCTCTTAACATTCTCCAGTTTGTCCTCCTCTGAATCCGGATCCTTGGTATTATCTGAATCCGCATATTTAACCAAAGCGGCCATGAGTGTTGACATGTCGTTGCAATGACGTTTGAGCCTTCCCAACTTCTGTTTCAACGGTTTGAAACGGCAATTGCCCTCTAACGTTAACACTGCGGTGTCCGCATTGATACGATCTGATGAATGCAAAATCACCGAGACCCGTTTGACCCAATGGTTCGTGGACTCCCCTTCTTCTTGGACACAAGCGGCCAGATCTACAATTGACATTGGCTGCTTACACGTATCCTTGAAGTTCTGGATAAACCGGTGCTTCAGTTCGGCCCATGATCCAACAGAATTGGTTGGCAAGCTCTTCAACCAAGTGCGAGCTGTTCCTTCCAACATCATGGTGAAATATTTAGCACATACCGCCTCATCCACATCTAACATCTCCATTGCCATCTCATAGCTTTCCACCCACGCCTCTGGCTGCAAATCGGCGGTGTAATTTGGTACCTTACGAGGTCCCTTGAAATCCTTGGGTAGTCGCACATTACGCAAAGCGGGAGTTAAACATGGTACCCCTAAGGAACTGAACATCGCCCCTGGCTCCATGGAGGCGGTGGGGTGAACCGAAGTATGTTGTCGTGCTCCGTGTCGAGCTGTCAACTCGGCCTCTCGACGTGCGCGGCCATGGTCCAAAACATCTTGCGCATTAGCACCTCCCCCAGCCGGGTTGTTCCCTCGTGGCGAATTTCAGCGACGTGCACTACTGGACACGGCCGGCTCGTCCTCCACATGTCTACTATAACTCCGGCTTGGACAGGGAGTGGAATGAATCCTCTCACGGCTGTGTGAATATGCTTGCTGTTGATTTAGTGTTGTCTGAAGGAGATCCCTGGCCCGATGCGCTTCCACTGCAACCGGTGACTCACCGTCGGTTGGGACGGCCGCCAGGCGTGAAGCGGCGGCCACAATGTTGTCCAAAGGGTTGGAATAATGCCCGGGCAGCGTTTGTGGTACAACGTTGTTCTGGCGAGGCAGGTCCGTTGTGCGCGGCTGAACCGGCGCTCCTGCTCCTGGCGCCCCCGCCCGGTTTAGCGTGGGTTGGTTACCAGCTCCTACACCTGGCGTGTTGAAAAGATTCTGCGGCTCATAAACCGACGGGAGAGGTGATCGGTACCTTCTTCTCATGACTTCCTCTGAAGCATTCTGACCTAGTCTAATCCGGTAAGCCTATGCTTCCAACTCAGCCCGCTCCATAGCCATCCTGGCATTCTCTGCTGCCAGGTCCGCTTTAGCCTGGGTTATCTGATCTTTCACTTTTACAATCTCCGCATCGTGCTGATCCCTGGCTGCTGCGTCCACCTCCGCGGACATCAATGTTGCCAGAGCATCAAACAAATCAGACAAGACTTGGGCCGAAGGTGGCGCCGAGCTTCCTGCCCCTGCTGGTGTGGCCGTCGTTGAACCGGAGAGCATTGCTGCGGCGGTAGATGAATGAGGCGCTGATTGTGTGCCGGCCATGAAGATGGCGGCCCGGTTTGGCGGACCGGGGGAATCCGGAATACTGTTTCCCTCGGATCCTCCCTCAATCCGGCCGTCCTGCAACTGGTAAAGCAATTCGGTTTCTCCAGAAGACTCGTCATCAGAGCAAACTACGGTTTCTCCATCGGACACCGATCTGTCCTCGTACCCCGATCCATGGACGACACCTATGAAAACATGCCTTGCCTCGGGCTGAACCGGCGAAGAACTTGCACGCCGAGCCGTTTCGATGATGTCGGTGCAGATGTCCGGCTCGGGTGCCGGTTCGCCGATCTTGCCGGTGAAGACGTGAATCCCACCAAAGGGGACCCGGTACCCGTATTCGATTGAATCGGCCTCAGGACCCCATCCTGTGTTGTCGATGTAGAGCTTGCCGCGGCGACTCTTCGTCATCCGGCCCACAACATATCCCTTGAGTCCATCGAAGCTTCCCTTCAAGAACTCAAAACCATCGTGCGATAGCCCCATGGTGGGCGCCAACTGTCGTGGGTTTGTCATGGCAGATGTCCTCGTGAAAGGACTTAGTCGTGGAGCCATCGCAACGGGTTAGCTTAAAGTGGTTAAACCGGACAAGGGGACGCAGGAGTTTATACTAGTTCGGCCCCTTTGATGAAGGTAAAAGCCTACGTCTAGTTGTGATTGGTATTGCTAGGGTTTCGAAGGCCAGGGAGCGAATCCGCTTTGTCTGGCTCTCGAGTTGTTGTTGTCTATCCCTAAACCGCGGCCGGGTCGTCCCTTTATATACATAGGTTGACGCCCGCCGGGCCACAGAGTCCCGAAGCCGGATCATAAACGTATCCGGTTCGGCCTCTCTCTTTCTATCTTACTATACAAGTTACATGACTAGGCCGGTTTTCATTTACAGACTATAACCCGCCTTTGGGCCCTCCGTAAAGCGTCATCATCTTTACAACTTCATGGGCTTCTAATCTTCAAAGAGTCAACCCGGCTACATAAGGCCGGTTTACCTCCAGTAGTAATATCCCCAACAACTCTACTGTTGCCGATATGTCATTTATTTTCTTTTGTCATTTTGTTAGTATTTGGCTGTGTGCATCTTAGTCATGCAGAGGTCAGGTATTTCTCATCATGCTTTTGTATCTTATTGATGCTACATTTTAAGTTAATAAATATGCCCTTTGTCTAAAAATGTACAAGGGCCATGTGTTCGCAAGGGGCGAGTGTGCGCGAGTTCGGCGGTTGCTAATTAGCAACCATCATTTTTTGAAAGGTTGCTAACTGAGATTTTATTCTTATTGAGAATTCAATAGCATTACATTAGGATTTAAATAACTCCTAACAGTTTTGGAAGGTTATTGCGAGAAAACTTATGTTGGTTTTTTTAGGAAGGCGATCTCACATATATGTTTTGCGAGGTTGAAAGAAGGTAAGGTGATTGTAATGTGCTTTTTGAATCCTTAATTACCAAACAATTAAATTAACACCTGCCAAAGAAAGCACACAAAAAAACCAAGTGGGATATTACAAGGAATTAATTCAGTTTTTGCTGGAAGGGTGATAAACCCAGCATGGAGGGTTGGTGGTTGGATATGGAGGGGAAAATAAATCGTGGAGGCAAAAAATAAACTATGCGCACCGGACAATCAACTCCCATTTTAGCATTAGGAGTAGAGATTTGGTAAGATATGAAAATATATGTGATTTGATAAGATACGAAAAAAGATATGTTGTTTTTGTTATATTATGAAAGACTTGATTGCCATTTAATAGTAGAGATAATGATAACAGTAAATGGCAGCACATTGAAGAATATCTTATTTTGGTTTGGAAGGTTATCGAAAAAAAATCTTATGTAGGTCTGTTAGGTAGGTGATCTCCCATATATGGTGTGATCTCTAAATTCTTAATTACCTATTATTTACGTTATTGAATTGAATCAGCACTATCATAGCAAGCACGAAACAAGATCCCCCTTAATGGGATTTGGTCTTTTAATGGGAGGGAGAAAATAAACCAATGAGAGGGGTGGTGGGAGGTGAGGTAAAAAAACCTGGACAAAACCAGTGAGGAGAATCTACCAACTCGCCCTTTAGGAGTAGAGTGATTTCTGAATTCTGAATTACCTATTATTTACGTGATTGAATTGAATCAGCACATGCCATAGCAAGCATGAGACAAGATCTCCCTTAACGGGATTTGGTCTTTTAACGAGACAGAGAAAATAAACCAGTGAGAGGGAGTGATGGAGGTGAGGCGAAAAAATACCAGACAAAAATAAACCGGTGAGGAGAAGCTACCAACTCCCCCTTTAGGAGTAGAGATAAGGTGTATTTTTTTCTGGCACGGTGACCAAGGCATGAAATTATAGATAATTTAGGACAGAATTACCATTAATTAATTCATTGGTTAGCTGCAAGTAAATCAATTGTGCAAGGAAAAGAAGAGATACAAGCAATCGAGAGAGAGAAAGTTTTTTCAATAGGGGAGATACATGTAATCGGAAAAGGGATACTTTTGTTTTTGTGGAGGACTACAAAGGAATTATGATAAATTAGAAGAGATGCACTTTTTTATCATGGTAAACACACAGATGCTCATATACATGCACATACACTCAACCCTATGAAAGGGGAGACTAGCATAGGTAAGGTGAGATCAATGAGATCAATGTAACGCCCTCAATGCGGCTATATCTCCTACGTGTCAAAGCATGACTTAGAGGCATAACCGCATTGAAGGCAATGTCGCAAGTAAGGTAATATTCACAACATCCCATGTAATATAGATAATAAAAGGGGAAAGTACATAGTTGGCTTACACTCGCCACGTCAAACAAAGTACATAAATAGCATTACATCATCCAATCACTCATGGCCCGACTACGGTGCCAAAATAAAAGATCAACCCAACATGCGACACAGTCCCGATCGCCCCAACTGGGCACCACTACTGATCATCAGGGAAAGACACATAGTAACGACGTGAGTCCTCGTCGAACTCCCACTTGAGCTCAAGCGCGTCATCTGGAACGAAGTCATCAGGCCCTGCATCTGGTTTGGAAGTAATCTGTGAGCCACAGGGACTCAGCAATCTCGCACCCTCGCGATCAAGACTATTTAAGCTTATAGGTAAGGCAAGGTAATATGTGGAGCTGCAGCAAGCGACTAGCATATATGGTGGCTAACCTGTTCGCAAAAGAGAGCGAGAAGAGAAGGCAAAGCGCGAACGAATAACTAGGGAACAACCTGCGGCAAGCATTACTCCAACACCGTGTTCACTTCCCGGACTCCACCGAGAAGAGACCATCACGATAACTCACACAGTCGATTCATTTTAATTAAGTTAAGGTTCAAGTTATCTACAACCGGACATTAACAAATTCCCATCTACCCATAACCGCGGGCACGGCTTTCGAAAGTTCAAATCCCTGCAGGGGGGTCCCAACTTAGCCCATGACAAGCTCTCACGGTCAAAGAAGGATATTCCTTCTAGCGGGAAGACCTGATCAGACTCGGAATCCCGGTTACAAGACATTTCGACAAGGTAAAACTAAACCAGCAACACCGCCCGAATGTGCTGACAAATCCCGATAGGAGCTGCACATATCTCGTTCTCAGGGCACACTCAGATAGGTCAAGCTACGAGTAAAACCAACCCTCGAGTTTCCCCGAGGTGGCCCCGCAGGCTGCCCGGTTCGGACCAACACTCAAAGGAGCACTGGCCCGGGGCGGTTTAAATAAGATGACCCTCGGGCTCCGGAAACCCAAGGGAAAAAGAGGCTAGGTGGAAAATGGTAAAACCAAGGTTGGGCATTGCTGGAAGAGCTTTATTCAAGGCGAACTGTCAAGGGGTTCTGTTGGGGATATTACTACTGGACGTAAACCGACCTATCTGGGCCGGGTTAACCTCGTCAGTAGTTAAGTATGTTAAAACCCAAGAAGACAGAGGAGGGCTCAAGGCCCATGGTCGGTTCAAGGCCTGTAGCCGTAAACCGGCGCTAGTAGTTAACCTACATTGTAAGTTAGGAATAAGTAGAGACCAAACCGGACACATCTATGAGCCGGTATTGGGACTCCGTAAGCCGACGGGAGTCACCCGTGTATATAAGGGGACGACCCGGCGGCGGTTCAAGGACAACAGACAATAGCTCGAGACATAGGCGAAGCTTGTTTGCTCCCTAGTCATCAAAACACCATCAATTCTGTCACACCCTAGCTAGTTCAAGCATTAGAGTGTGCATCATGTTTAATTTCCTTTTAAGTTTGCAATGGGGAAGGCAGAAACCCCCAACACACACCCCTGGAAACAACTAGGGTTTACTAAAATTATTTTCACCTGAAATGCCCTTCTAAAAAGTTCACCCTCTTTGTCTTGGGTTAGAACCTCTGGCAAAATTGGTGCACAATTTTCTAGGTCAACAGAAGGTCATTGAATTAAATCATAAGTATTTGAATTTGGGCATTTAAATGCTATAAAATAATTTAAATGCTCAAACAATTCTGGAAATAAATGTTTGCTGTTGGAAATATTCTAAACAGAGCCCACAATTATTTTCAGGATTTTTGGAAACGTTTTAGTATTTTTAATAAAGCCCAACAGTTGCAGTTTAATAGAAAAAGAAAACAATCAGAAAAAAAGAGAGAGGGAAGCCCGCCTGGGCCTTACCTGTGCTGGCCCAGCCCACCTGGCTCGGCCTAGCTGACTGGCCTTGCCAGTCATCGTCCTCCTCCTGCCAGAAGGACGAGGAGCGCGTGGCCGGCGCCCGCGACCACACACCGGCCACCTCCTGCTTCTGCCGACGCCCTGGAGACGTCCAGGGATGCCACGCCGACCCCCACGCCCCCCTCTCATCCTCCCTCACTCTCCCCCTCATCTCCCTCACCCTCTCCCGCGATGGCCGAGCGCGATCCTCGCCGCTGTTCGCCGTAGACGTCACCAGAGCCACCCCCTCGCCCCTCTGACAAGCCCAATAGCTCCGCCTCGTCACCCTGGACCTCTCCGCTGACCCACGCGACTCCAAACGCCGTCGAACGCCATCTTCTCCCTCGTCTTCAACCTCGGGCACCCGAGCCGTCTCCGGTCGATTCGGCGCCGCTAGGACCTCCCCGAGCTCGCTGACCCCCTCTCCGACCCCGCTGTGAGCTCCTCTTCCTCTCCCCCTAGCTCCCGTGCTCATTTGGCCTCTGTAGTCGCCACTTCCACCGCACCCGAAAGCTCCCCACTGCCGGCCATGGCGCCGTCGTGGCTAGAGCCATAGTGGCTCGAAGCCAAGCTCACCGATGTGCTCAGCGCAGCACCAGGAGCCCGTAGCCACCACCAGCCCCTTCTCCCGTGCACCGTAGCGTCGAACCCAACCCCGTCCGAACTCCGGCCGCCACTGTCGAGCTCGTCGGTGTCGTTTCCGGCGTCCCCGTGTCCAACCACTTGCACCACTGGATGCGGCAGCTCCCCAGCTACGCGTAGCACATCTCCGCCATCGTTTTGGTTGCCGGAGCACAAAACCCGCAGCACTCCGCCGCGTCTGGCCTTGCCGGTGGCTAAACGCCGGCAGGCTTTGACCCGTTGACCGGTGGGTTTGACCGCTGACGTGGACTGGGTGGGCCCAGGTTGACTCCCCTGAGTCAATGACAAGTGGGCCCCCCTCTGCTAACTAAATCAAATTAGTTTTAACTAAAAATAATTAGTTTAATTAACTACTGACACGCGGGACCCACCAGTCAGGTTTGACCTGGACGTCCCCGTTGACCACTGACGCCACCCTGACGTAATGCTGATGCAGTAATTAAATTACTGGAATTATTCTTATACAGGAAATTCCAGAAAATAGTCAAAACTTCTAAAAATCATAGAAAATCAACCATAGCTCCAAATGTAAAGAGTTATATATGAAAAATGATCAGAAAAATTCAATCTATCCATCTGTAATGGTTTCATGCATGACAAAACAAGTTAACCTTGCTGTTTAAGAAGAATAAGGTAATGCACTAATGTGGCTATGTTAAATGAACTAACCTTTGAACCTTTGGTTCAAATAAGCACATTCCTTTCTGTTATAGCTTGCATTAGGCCAAGACACATTCATATTGCCATGTCATAGCATGCATCATATTGTTGCATATCATCATGTGTTGATTGTGTTCCGATGTGTTCTTCGTGGTAGGTTCTGCCTCCGAGGATATTCACGAGTATCCAACTGAAGGGCAGTATCCCACTACCACTCCATCAGGCAAGCAACCCATTGATCATTCCGATACAAACCCATGTTCTCTCCTCTGCTCTTGTTTACTGCATTAAGACAACACGATTCAAACTGCTTTGTGCTACGGTAGCTGAACCCTTATCCTCTGCATGACCTGTCATTGCCACAGTAACTAGATGAAACCCACTAGCATGTGTAGGAGTTGATTGAGCCATGTATGTGATTCCTACCCTGCTATGCCTGCTATGCTTAGAGTTGTGTCAGGTCTGGTTCATCTGGGTGATGGGCTAGAGTGAAATTCTTATGCGGGTAATGTGAGGGATGTGTTGAACATGTTTTGGTAAAGGTATCGATGAGAAGCCATGTAGGAGTACATGGTGGGTTGTTTCATTGAGGCCGTCCATAAGAACTGAGATATGTATGTGTGATTCAAGGTGCAGTTACTACCGTACATTGGGCCCGAAACCAATGGACCCTCTTGGCTTCTTAATCACCCTAGTACTCTGTCCAGGAGTTGCAAATAGTTTCTGGTGTTTGTAGGTTATGTGTTGGCGGCCGTGCGTAGCGCTGACCCTAGGGGTGGGCTATGTTGCGGTAGATACACCGTGGCACGGTGTACCGAGTCACCCGTTTGGTGTCTCGGGAACCCTGTTCACATCGTTCGGGGCCGTAAGTGGAAACCTCGGCCGGACACCCTACGGATGGAACCTGGATAGGCGATAAACCTGGACTAGAGACTTAAGTGCTTAGGTAGGCCGTGGCCGACACCCTCGCTGGGCTTCCGCTTGAAGGTTGCCGAGTACATGTCGTGTAAACGGCGGTAAGTGGTGAAAGCGTGTATGAAGAAGTACACCCCTGCAGGGTATAAAACTATTCGAATAGCCGCGTCCGTGGTAAAGGACTACTTGGTTGCCTATGCAGTTCATAGACAAGTTAATGGATACTACTAAAAGACTCAAGATAAGTGTGAGTACAGAGGATGGCCCTCTCGTAGGATGACGAGGGAGGATCCCCGGTGGAGTATTGTGTTGGTGAGTAGTGGACTCGTGTGCGAAAACTATTTTACTAGTGGAGTTCCGTAGGATAGCTTAGCCAAGAGTCAAAGCTGGCTTGCTGCAATAACCCCATCACCTTCTTGAGAATAAGCATGTATAGTAGGTTCTGATGTAAGACTTGCTGATTACCCTTGTACTCATGTTTGCTTAATTACTGTTTTCAGACGACAACACCGCACCCTCCGATGGGTTCTACGTAGACCTTGACGTCGACGAGTGACTAGCCACCCAGGTGGTTATCCTGGCCATGGAGGGCCTATGTAGATAGACAGGCTTCGAGAAGCCTTCTTTCTTTCTAGAGTCTGTACTAAGACTAGTTGCTTCCGCATGTGCTTGTATGATTGTATGACTTGAGTGTCGGGTCATGTGACCCCTATCTATATGAACTTGTTATGTATGGCTCCTTGGAGCCTTTAAATAAAGTACTTGAGTTGTAGAGTTTTGTTGTGATGCCATGTTGTATGTACTCATATCGGGCATATTGTGTGTATGATTGAAATGCTTGGTATGAGTGGGATCCGACAATCTAGTTGTTTATCCTTGGCAGCCTTTCTTATGAGGAAATGTAGTCTAGTGTTCATCGAGCCATAGTAGTCCGCTACAGCCCGGTTCACCGGAGTCCTGCTAGCCCAGCACTACTGTTCAGGACACTTGACTGGCCGGCATGTGTTTCACTTCGTTCCTATGTCTGTCCCTTCGGGGAAATGTCACGCGGTGACTTCCGGAGTCCTGCCTAGCCTGCTATAGCCCGGGTTCCCCGGAGTCCTGTTAGCCTAGTGCTATAGCCCGGAATCACTCGCTGATGACCGACATGCTCGATGTGATTCATGTATGCCTGTCTCCATAGGTCTGTGCCACCTTGGGTTCACGACTAGCCATGTCGGCCCGGGTTCTCTGTCATATGGATGCTAGCGACACTAACATATACGTGAGCCAAAAGGCACAAGCGGTCCCGGGCCATGGTAAGGCGACACCCATGGGATACCGTGCGTGAGGCCGCAAAGTGATATGAGGTGTTACCGGCTAGATCGATGTGGCTTGGAATCGGGGTCCTGACAGTGTTGGTATCAGAGCCGGACTGCCTGTAGGTTCATTGAGCCAAACTGGTCGATGTCGAGTCTAGAAATGCTTTAGTTATATGTAGGGGAATTGATTGTGGGAGGGAACGTAAGGCTCTTTTACTCCTTTACCCTATGCCTCTGATCTGATTCATTCTCTTCTCATTCAATGTGGGTTAAGGACTAGGCTCTCTTCTTCTATCAGGTTCACGTGTTACTAATCCGTAGTAGCTTATAGGATTGTTGTTACAAGCCCCAGTTCAGTTTCTACTATTTTAGTATGTTGCTAATTGGATCAGAACCTTGATATGATGTTATTGAGTGGTATTGCGAACTGTTGTGGATGTCTCAAATCTTTTTTTGACCATTTACAGCTATTATGCTGTCCAATTTTCCCTAGAAATTCTGATGTCTTGCATTGTGGTTGTGCTTTCAGATGGCCAACCGTGTTCAAAACCAAGTGGTTCGCCTGACCCGGTGCCTCGACATGCCCGGTCATACTGCTATGTTAGTCCAGGTAATGATCGAGACGGGTTACCGTTGGTATCCCGAATACACCGTCGAAGAGCAATTCTGAGACTTTAATCAATGCCAATATTTCTGCACCGTCAGGATATTTCCTTCTTATCCTGGATCTACCGAGCCCCTTCACTGTTCCTATGGACTTGGGGTTACTGTTGAGATGGCTGTGCAGGATGCTGCCTATTCCATGATGACCATCATGCGAGTCCGGACTGGCCTACTTCGGAACACCGACTTCCGTTACATGCCAGGTTCACTTCCGGGAGCGCAAGGGTATCTTCAGGCTATCTATGCTGACTCCACTCAGGAGGACTCATTAACTTGTACCACTGCCGAGATGATCGAAGATAAGGACTGAGAGAATCGGGCCTTGAGGCTGGAGCTTTTCAATACCCGTGCTGATCATTGGGCTACATTGACTCGGTTTGCACCTACGGTGCAAGCTGGATGTATGGATACAAGGGATCTGTATCCTGTGAGATCTGCTTTGCCAGACATGGTGGATTGGCGTGATGTGGGAGGCATCACCCCACCCCGTGGTCCCCACAGGCCACCGTTTGTTGGTCCAAGACCTCATCCTAGCCCCTATGGTCCACAGGCTCCTCAGGACCGTCTGTTCCTGGATGGTCACGTTGTACTTCCAGGCTATGGAGGTGACTTCTATGAGGACTACTACGGAGCTGTCTGAGTTAGTAGTAGTACCACTAGTATTGTAATAGTTGTATCTTCAGTGTCCTGCGTGACTTGTGGACTACGACTTGGTGTGTAATCAGTTCCGGAGGTGTAGTCAAATAATGTATAGGAGCTTGGAATGCCTCCGATGAGATGTAACGTCTTCCATCATAGTTGTACTGTAGCTTGGGCTTGTACTAAACTATGTATGATGTGTATGACCATTGGTATATATATGGCAGTCTAATATTACCATGACATACGGATGAACATCTCTGCATTCCGTGTTATCCATTACATTCTGCACTTCCTTGCTAAGTTTGAGCCATCATTGTCTAAACCGTTGTCTTGTTTTCTCCTAGGATGGTCAACACCCGCAGCAACCCTGCTGCCTTGGAGCAGGGGGAAGCCAGTGTAGCTAGGTGTGAAAATCTGCCTCACCCGCCTTCTCTGGCCGCAGTGATGCTAGAGGCGCAAAGAAATAAGCGTGAGACTAACCGCCTGCTAGAGCGGATTGAGCAGAACACTTCACGCCACCCGCAAAATGACTTGGTGTCAATCAATGACTTTATCAAGCTGTACCCACCAAAGTTTAACCATTCTGTCGAGCCCCTCGACGCGGATGACTAGCTTCGCAGCATCACCCACAAGCTACGTTCTGCCAACGTAGCCGAAGCCGACAAGGTTACTTACGCTGCCTACCATCTCTAAGGCCCTGCTAGCCTCTGGTGGGAGAATTTTGAAGCTATGCGCCCGGTCGGCCAGGTCACTACTTGGGCTGAATTCAGTGAGGCTTTCCGTGAGCATCACATTCCGGAAGGTCTCATGGATCGCAAGAGGGAGGAGTTCTGCAACTTCACCCAAGGAAGACTGACTGTGGATGCTTATAGTCGTGAATTTGGGAATCTGGCATGTTATGCCCCTGAAAAGGTATCTACTGACGCTAAGAAGCAAGCAAGGTTCTACAAGGGACTTAGCCCTGAGCTTCGCCGCGATCTTTGTCTGCACGAGTACACCTCCTTTCAGAAGTTGGTCAATAAAGCCATCAGTGCTGAGATAGGACAGACTGATTATGACGCTTCACGCAAGCACTCCCATGATTTTGGCTCTTCATCTGGCTCTGGAGCTCAGAAGCGCCGGGTGTGGATTCCAAGCACGGCACTGCCACCCAAGTTCATCCCGAGGCCATCTGTCGGTGTCAAAACCGGTGGATCTCGGGTAGGGGGTCCCGAACTGTGCGTCTAGGCCGGATGGTAACAGGAGACTGGGGACACTTTGTTTTACCCAGGTTCGGGCCCTCTCGATGGAGGTAAAACCCTACTCCTGCTTGATTAATATTGAAGATATGGGTAGTACAAGAGTAGATCTACCACGAGATCAAGGAGGCTAAACCCTAGAAGCTAGCCTATGGTATGATTGTGTATGGAATTGACCCTCTACGGGCTACAACCCTCCGGTTTATATAGACACCAGATAGGGTTAGGGTTACACAGAGTCGGTTACAATGGTAGGAGATCTTGAATATCGCATCGCCAAGCTTTCCTTCCACGCCAAGGAAAGTCCCATCCGGACACGGGACGAAGTCTTCAATCTTATATCTTCATAGTCCAGGAGTCCGGTTGAAGGTATAGTCCAGCTATCCGAACACCCCCTAATCCAGGACTCCCTCAGTAGCCCCTGAACCAGGCTTCAATGACGACGAGTCCGGCGCGCAAATTGTCTTCGGCATTGCAAGGCGGGTTCCTCCTCCAAGTCCTTCATAGAAGATTGTAATCACCAAGAGTAGTGTCCGTCTCTGTAAAATAAGTTTCCACATATTGCCATAGAGAGAATAATATTAACACAAAACAAATCTGCTGACGTATTCTGCAGTGCGCCATCACACTACAGCCAAGTCCTTTACTCGAATCGTTTTTACTTTTCCACCTCATCATGTTTTGCGAGGTGGTTTCCTTGGCACGTCTTGTCAAAGCAGAGATGGTGTACCCTTTTTACAGGATTCTCATTAATACGGATGTGGGTAACCCAACCGCGCCATTTATCATGGCGCTCGGGAGGCAAGCGAGTTTTATTAGGCAAGTGGGGACGCATAACCGCATCCGCCTATATAAGGGGATAAGGATCCACCCTATTTACCTACGCCTTCTTCCTCCCTTGCCTACCCATCTCTCGCGCACCTGAGCTCCAGCGCCCAAGCCCGCACTTCCCACCTCAACCTTCTCCAGCAATGTCCGGAGCGGGAGGCAAATGGATGGTATCCACCGTTATGGAGGAAAAAATCAAGAAGCTAAGGAAGGCCGGGTATCTGTTCAAGGACATCGCCCACCGGCTTCCCGAGAAGGGACAGCTTATCCCCACCCCAAGGCCCCATGAGAGGGTGGTATTTCTCCTCCACTTCTTCCGCGGACTGGGTTTTCCACTCCACCCATTTGTCCGGGGGCTCATGTTCTACTACGGCCTGGATTTCCACGACTGGCTCCGAACTTCATCCTCAACATCTCGGCGTTTATCGTCGTGTGCGAGGCCTTTCTCCGCGTTCGCCCCCATTTCGGCCTCTGGCTCAAGACTTTCAACGTCAAGCCCAAGGTGGTGAGCGGCAGCCAGGCGGAGTGCGGAGGCGCCATGGCGGGCAAGATGGCCAGCGCCCTATGGTTCGAGGGCTCTTTCGTGGAGACCCTAAAGGGATGGCAATCCGGGTGGTTTTATATCACCGAGCCACGCGATCCGGAATGGACCGCGGTCCCTGAGTTCCAATCCAGACCCCCCACGCGGCTTGCGTCCTAGAAAGAGACGGGCCTGTCGTGGGGCAACGAGAAAGAGGTGACCGGATTGCAAACATGCATCCGGTCCCTAGTGAACAAGCCAATCCGGCTTGTCAACATAATCCAGGTTATGATCGTCCGCCGGATCCTCCCGTGCCAACATCGGGATTTCAATCTGTGGGAGTTCGACTCGGCACAGCATCAAACCCTCAGCAGGCTCCTCGACACAACGTACGAAGATGCCTGGAAGATGCTATTCAAGGGCGCCGAGGCTCCCGCATCCGCTTCCGAGGACCGCAGATACAGCTCACAGCGTCACGCTAGCAAGGTATGCTATCTACACCTGTTACAGGATGTTCAAGCTTTTTTCATAGTTTGACTCTATGCGGGATCTAAACTCCCTTGCCTTTGACAGGCTTGGCAGGCGATGGCCAAACCGATTAACTGTCCGGCTCCGCTGCCCGAAGACCCAGCCCCAGCTCTACTGGTGAAGCTGCTGACTCCGGCGCCTTATGTGGTGCCGGAGAAGAAGGCTAAGAAGAAGAAGACCACGGGGACTCGAAAGAGTACCCGTAATGTGGTGTTGTCGGCCTCGTCATCCGGCGAGTCCGAGACGCCCTCCTCCCATGAAAACGAGGAGGAGGAAGAAGAAACCTCTCCCCCTCCAGCGGGGGGAGGAAAGAAGAGGGAGGCCGCCCCAACTGGGGAGGCCGAGGGGTCCAGGAAGAGGAAGACCCCTCCGCCGGACTATTCCCCCGACGCCGAAGAAGACGAAGAGGAGAGGCCGGACAGGGCCAAGCGTCCGGCGAAATCATAAGTTCGGATATCAGAGTAACTCGTGATGTTCCTTTGTTGCACAGCTTTGCCTAACGTCGACGATACTTATACAGCCCGCCCCGGGCCGAACTCAACGAGTCGTCGAGCGGCTCCCTGGATTCATCGAACGTGAACTCCGTTCCGCCCGCTGTCTTCCCCCGCACTGCGGACGACGCCGAAGTGGCGTCACAACAAGCTCCGGGGCAGGAGGAGGTGGTCTTGGATGAGCCGCAAGGCAACTTCCTGGACTCCAGGAGTAAAGGGGACAAGACCCCCCAGGGCTCCAAGTCCGGCCTTAAGCCGGACACTGTGCCGGAATCTTCAACGATTCCGGATCGCGGTAGGTGAGCTCCTTCCAAGAGGAGCAAGTCTTCTGAGCCGGCAACCTCCGTCCAACTAGAGGTGCCGGACAATCTGCTGGAGGTGCTTGAAGGCGCCTCCATCGATGAGGAGCACCGTACTATTATGAGTACGGTGATCCAGAAGGTCCAGTCCGCCAAGAGCGGGCTGAGTGAAGCTTGCGCTAGCCTCCTAACAGGCTTCGAGGTAAGTAAAAATATGTAAAAATATTACCGCATAGACAGTAGCCCCTGATGCTCTATTTGGCGTTCGGAAAGAAAAGCCGAATAGAGGATCTATTAAATTTCACATGAGTCTAACAATAAAGAGTCAATATGCGTATGCAGGCTTCGCTGCTCTCCACCGCCGCACTGACTGCGGAGGTGGGTGTCCTGAAACAGGGACTCGAGCGGTCCGAGCAAGAGCTCGGCCTTGCCAAGCGGCAACTCGAGGAGAAAGAAGGTAAGAAATACCTTACAGAAATAAGTGCCTATAGAGAGGCGTGATTGCAAAAAATAACAGGATTGTACTGCTTATTGTAGGGGCCACGACTGAGGTGGCGACCCTCAAGCAGGCGCTGTCTGAGGCCGAAAAGAAAACGGCCGCGGAGCGCACCGAGCGAGAAAAACTTGGGGCTCAGGTCGGCGAGGTGCAGCAAGAGCTTCAGGCTCTCATGAGAAAACATGAGAGTTTGGAGCTTGAGTCAGAGACCCGAGCGTCCGAGCTCGCGGCGGCCCTTGAGACTGCCGAGTCTGCCAAGGCCGAAGCCCAAAAGGCCCTCCGAGAGTTGGAGGATATGAAGAAGATAGCAGCGGGTAAGGCATTCTTTATGCAAAGCAGAAATATAAAAGTAAACTACTTGTTACTTACCCGAATCCGGAGTTCTCCAGGGGCATTCGCAGATCTTCCCCGCAGCGTATCCGATGCCGCCGCATTCTACCGAGCTGAAGAGGGCAGCTCGACGGAGAAGGTGTTCTGGTCTCAGTGTGCTGAGGCTAGACACCCTGTGCCCTTGAGCGACCAGCTGAAACAGCTGGTCGAACTCCACAAGGCGGCCGAACAGGCCACGAAGGGCTTCATAGTTCGGCTGTGGCCCGGAGAGGCCCTGCCTGGGAGCTACATCGGGCTGGTACGGCGGCTGTTGGAGGCCTGTCCAAGCCTCGAGGTCCTCAAGCGCTCTGTCTGCATCGAAGGTGCCCGTAGGGCCCTTGCCCGTGTAAAGGTGCACTGGGGTAAGCTAGACGGTGAGAAGCTTGTGAAGGACGGGTCGCCGCCGGGGAAGGAGCACCGCAAGCCCGAGAACTATTACAAGGATGTTCTTGCGGGTGCTTGCCTTGTGGCAGATGAATGTACCAAGGATGTAATTTTTGAATAAACTCGCTCGTTTTTATCCTGTGCGCTGAAAACTTGTTCATAGGCGCTTAAGCAATGCTTGTTGAATTTAAAATATTATTTTCTGTGCGGCCGTTTATCAAAAAATTGAGAGATGGCCAGTCGTCGGCTTCTGCCCCCATGCCACTAGTGCTGGGGTGTTCGGGGATAAACCTGAGCACTCTTTTTCCCATAGTTGGGTCCTTCGAGGGAGGCGCTCAGCACGGCGAACCAGGCAATCGGACTATAATGCTTGAACACTCTCACTTAGCCATAGAACTTTATAATTTTAAATTTCGACGAAGCCCCTAGTTCAGAAGACTGAGTTCGGGGCGCTATCCACGCCTTGGCTGGGGTTATCCAGCTCCTCGCTCGAAGCGGCATAGGCCTTTAGGGACCCGAAAAACCTCTCGAACAGTCAGTTTTAGCTTTCTCCACTGAGGTGCTTAGCCCAGCTCAATCGGGGCACAATCGCAGTGGTTCTCCTAGTGCTACCTTAGCCGATATAGCGGAATGTAAGGCACCAAAACATAGGAGCCGGGCAAACCCAACTATTGACCCAAATCATGATTCGGAGCCGATGCATATAGTGCTATAAGTTCGGGGTGCCGCACTTGTGAAAGTGTACGGACTTCTCACACCATATTAAAGGGTACTGAAGCCCCTGGCGTACTTGTCATACCATAGTGTACGGGGGCAACATGTCATTAATGAACATATATAAAATAGAGTAATGCAAAAAATAGACGAGAAGCTAAGCATTGTTTATAGAGAGGCTATTTATCAAAGCCGAACGATACAAATAGTGCGATAAGCAAAAGATATTGGACTATTCAGTATGTCCTGACCAGGGGCAGGCCGCGGAATTGTATTTAAAACAGGTATACCGCTCGTAACAGAGACCACCTGGGAGCTCCGTAATGCGGCATGGTTTGTCTGCCTCCCTGGATCTTGCATCGTTTGTGCGGCAGTCGAGTTGCCGAACAGGTCGTCCGAAGTATGGAGTCCTGAAAGTAAGAAAAAATTAAAAAAAAGAATCCGGCAGCCCCTAGTACGTTTTAAGCCGTATGTTGCGCGTGCCGTTTATTGTGCCCCTTCCCCTGTGCCCATGGTATTTCAAGGGCGTAGTTGTGTACGCGAGGTACTGGTTTCGCTAGGTCGCGAAAGCTGGGGTTGGGGCCGCATTGCTACGCTTGCTCAGAGTGTGCCAGGCGGTCCTGCTGTAGGTTACTCCAGGCGCGCTTGGCGGTGTCTGGCTTTTTAATGGCCGGACTGGGGAATTGCCTACGGAGGGAGCGTTCGGTGTTTCCCTTGACCGTGATTACTCCTCGAGGGCCTGGCATCTTGAGTTTGAGATATGCGTAATGCAGCACCGCATTGAATTTTGCGAACGCAGTTCGTCCAAGCAGAGCGTGATAGCCACTGCGAAACGGGACTATATCAAAGATTAACTCTTCACTTCAGAAATTATCCGGGGATCCGAAGACCACGTCAAGTGTTACTGAGCCTGTACAGTTGGCTTCTACACCTGGTATAACGCCTTTAAAGGTCGTTCTTGTGGGTTTGATCCTTGAGGGATCTATGCCCATTTTCCGCACTGTGTCCTGATAAAGCAGGTTCAGGCTACTGCCGTCGTCCATGAGGACTCCTGTGCGGTGAAATCCGTCGATGATTGGGTCGAGAACCAATGCGGCGAAGCCGCCATGACGGATGCTAGTGGGATGATCCCTTCGATCAAAGGTGATCGGGCAGGAGGACCATGGGTTGAACTTTGGGGTGACTGGCTCCATCGCGTATATGTCCTGCAGCGCACGCTTCCGCTCCCTCTTGGGAATGTGGGTTGCGTATATCATGTTCACCGTCCGCACTTGTGGGGGAAAGCCCTTCTGTCCATTGTTGTTCGGCGGCTTGGGCTCTTCGTCGTCGCTGTGCAGCCCCTTGTCTCTGTTTTCGGCTCTTAACTTGCCTGCCTGCTTGAACACCCAACAATCCCTATTAGTGTGATTGGCTGGCTTTTCGGGGGTGCCATGTATCTGGCACAACCGATCGAGTATTCGGTCCAAACTGGACGGGCCCTGAGTATTCTTTTTGAATGGCTTTTTCCGCTGACCGGATTTATAGCCTCTGAATCCGGCATTGACTGCCGTCTCTTCATTGATGTCGCTGTTAACACGGTGTTTTTGCTTATTCCGACGTGTCCTGCCACTTTTGTCCTTGGTATCTGAATTACCAGGGTTCTTTGATAAGTTGTTACTGCAAGCCAGCCAGCTGTCTTCTCCTGCGCAAAAGCAGGTCATGAGTGTCGTGAGTGCTGCCATGGATTTTGGCTTTTCCTGTCCCAGGTGCCGGGCAAGCCACTCGTCGCGGATGTTATGCTTGAAGGCTGCTAGGGCCTCTGTGTCCGGACAGTCGACTATCTAGTTTTTCTTTGTTAGGAACCATGTCCAGAATTGTCTGGCTGATTCTTCTGGCTGCTGAATTATGTGGCTTAAGTCGTCGGCATCCGGCGGTCATACATAAGTGCCCTAGAAGTTATCGAGGAATGTGGCTTCCAGGTCCTCCCAAGAACCGATTGAGTCTTCTGGCAAGCTGTTAAGCCAATGCCGGGCCGGTCCTTTAAGTTTGAGCGGGAGGTACTTGATGGCATGTAGATCATCGCCGCGTGCCATGTGGATGTGAAGGAGATAGTCCTCGATCCATACCACCGGGTCTGTGGTGCCATCGTATGATTCGATGTTTACGGGTTTGAAGCCCTCTGGGATTTTATGATCCATTACTTCATTCGTGAAGCATAGCGGGTGTGCGACGCCTCTATACTGGGCTATATCACGATGCAGCTTGGAAGAGCTATGTCTGTTGTGTTCGGCCCGGCCGGATTTGTTGTATCCGGAGTGAAGATCATTGTCGCATGCCGTAGGGCGCCTGCGCGATCCGTAGATCGATCTTGTTTGTCTTGCTTTTCCTCCAGTATGTCTCGTAGGTCGGGCGCATTTTCCCGTGCCTTAGTTGTGCGGCGTCGGGGCATGGCTTGGGTGGAGGGCTGAGCGGCCTCTCTGTCACGGCCACGGGGTGGCCGGTCTGCCATGTCATGCGCTGGTGATGTAGGTGCTTCCTCCTCTGATCGGGGTAGCGGCCTGTGCTTTGGGTAACTCTTGGAGGGGCGTTCGAGTTCATACTCTTCGGCCGCAAGGACTTCAGTCCATCTGTCAGCTAGCAAATCTTGGGCAGCTCTAAGTTGTTGCTGATTTTTCTTCAGGCTGCTTGCCGTGGCTAAAAGCCTGCGTTTAAAATGCTCTTGTTCGGCGGGGTCTGATGGTATGACGAATTCGTTGTCATCGAGGCTTGCCTCGTCTTCGGAGGGAGGCGTATAGTTATCATCCTCGACCTCTTGGTCTGCCGCTCTCTCGTGAGGGCTGGCTTCTCCATCTTCCTGTGCCGAATCTTGCTGAGGTGGGTGTTCTTTGGCGCTCTCCGGGGTAGTATTATCTCCCGTGCCGGAATCACCATTTTTGCTTTGGCGGGATTTAGAGCGGCGCCGCTGACGCCGGCGCTTGGGCTGTTTCTTGGGGGCGTTATCCCCCATTGTTCCATCGCCATCTCCACCTTTTGGAGTATCCACCATGTATATGTCGTATGACGAGGTGGCTTTCCAGCGCCCTACAGGTGTTGGTTCCTGTTCGTCTCCTATATCGTCGTCCATGCCGTCGATGTCTTCGGAGCCGAAGTCAAGTATGTTGGTTAAGTCGTCGACAGTGGCTACAAAGTGGGTGGTGGGTGGGTTTTGAATTTCCTCACCGTCCGTATCCCACCCTTGCTGATCGTAGTCCGGCCAGGGCTCTCCTGATAAAGAGAGAGACTTAAGAGAATTCAGGATGTTGCCAAAAGGCGAATGCTGAAAGATGTCCGCTGCGGTGAACTCCATTACCGGCGCCCACTCGGATTCGATTGGCAGGGGCGCAGGGGGCTCGGAGTTCGGAGAGGGATCCGGCTCCTCGGGGTCACGGGCCATGCGGAGTGCGGGGCTGGAGTTCGGCTCGATCGCCTCTGAGATCGCAGCCCCTGAGGCAGCGTCCAACCGCTGATCCTCGATCGGCGCAGTAGGTTCCGAATCAATGGTCGAAACCGATGCGTGTGCGGCCTCCAAGGCGCTGTTCGGCGGCAGAGCTATATCGTGCCCATCGAGACAGTGCGGCACGCTTGGCTGTGGCTCGAATCCGTCGAAGATCAAGTCTCCGCGGATGTCAGCCGTGTAGTTTAGGCTTCCAAACCTGACCTGATGGCCAGGGGCGTAGCTTCCGATCTGCTCAAGGTGGCCAAGCGAATTGGCCCGCAGTGCAAAGCCGCCGAAGACGAAGATCTGTCCGGGGAGGAAAGTCTCACCCCGGACCGCATCGTTGTTGAAGATCGAAGGAGCCATCGGGCCTAAAGGCGACGACACAGAGGAACTCTCAATGAAAGCACCAATGTCGGTGTCAAAACCGGCGGATCTCGGGTAGGGGGTCCCGAACTGTGCGTCTAGGCCGGATGGTAACAGGAGACTGGGGACACTTTGTTTTACCCAGGTTCGGGCCCTCTCGATGGAGGTAAAACCCTACTCCTGCTTGATTAATATTGAAGATATGGGTAGTACAAGAGTAGATCTACCACGAGATCAAGGAGGCTAAACCCTAGAAGCTAGCCTATGGTATGATTGTGTATGGAGTTGACCCTCTACGGGCTACAACCCTCCGGTTTATATAGACACCGGATAGGGTTAGGGTTACACAGAGTTGGTTACAATGGTAGGAGATCTTGAATATCGCATCGCCAAGCTTGCCTTCCACGCCAAGGAAAGTCCCATCCGGACACAGGACGAAGTCTTCAATCTTATATCTTCATAGTCTAGGAGTCCGGCTGAAGGTATAGTCCGGCTATCCGAACACCCCCTAATCTAGGACTCCCTCACCATCCTTTGAGGCGCCTCGTCCCAACCAGCAATTTGCACCGCCCA
The DNA here is from genome assembly GCF_056163025.1 of Triticum urartu. Classification (NCBI taxonomy): domain Eukaryota; kingdom Viridiplantae; phylum Streptophyta; class Magnoliopsida; order Poales; family Poaceae; genus Triticum; species Triticum urartu. The sequence continues at coordinate 103,452,183 of NC_141875.1, read as the reverse complement.
AGCCCTATGGTGGCCCCGCTGCTAATGCTGCTCCACGCCCCAATGTGGTGACATGCTTTAAGTGTGGAGAGCCGGGTCACTATAGCCGAGAGTGTCCCCAGAACAACAACCCCATTCAAACCGGAAAGTCCGTTGGTCGTGGTAAGCCTGCGGGAAAGACATTCTATGCCAAGCTGGTCACCACTGCCCGTGGCCATGTCAACTATGTTTCAGCCGAGGAGGCTCATGAGGATCCCAACGTCGTCCTTGGTACGGTCCTTGTTAACTGCCATCCGACATCTGTTCTTTTCGATACTGGAGCATCTCATTCATTCATATCCGAGAACTATGCTCGATTGCATAACACGACATTCTGTGACATGCCCACTTCCATGGTAATTCAAACTCCGGGTTCCAAATGGCAAACTTCTAGAGTAAGCCATGGGAACGAAATTCTTGTCGATAGACTTGTCTTCCTTGCATCCTTAATAGCTCTCAAGTCCACGGACATAAACATCATCTTGGGTATGGACTGGATGTCAGCTCATTATGCTAAGATTGATAGTGCCACTAGAACCGTTCAACTTACTCACCCATCGGGCAAGACAGTCAATGTCTTAACTTGAGTGGCCAAGCGCCATCTTTACTCCCTAAATGCCAACCCCCTTCCAGACCTTGAGGATGTTCCGATAGTCCGAGAATTTCCGGATGTCTTTCTAGAAGAACTGCCAGGTGTTCCACCTGACTAGGATGTCGAGTTTGTGATAGACCTTGTTCCAGGAACCGTTCCAATTTCTAGAAGACCCTACAAGATGGCACCCTTAGAACTAGCCGAGCTTAAAAACCAACTCGATGAGTCCTTGAAAAAGGGTTTCATCCGTCCCAGTTCCTCTCCTTGGGCTTGCCCCGTCCTCTTCGTCAAGAAGAAGGATGGAACGGATCGAATGGTTGTAGATTATCGACCTGTCAACTTGGTCACCATCAAGAACAAGTATCTGCTTCCCAGGATCAACGATCTGTATGATCAGCTCGCTGTATCCTCAGTCTTCTCCAAGATGGATTTGAGGTTGGGCTACCATCAAATCAAAATCAGAAACGGGGACATTCCCAAAACGGCCTTTGTTACTCGTTATGGCCAATACGAGTACACCGTTATGTCCTTCGGTTTAACCAATGCCCCAGCCACCTTCTCCCGGTTAATGAACTCGGTTTTCATGGAGTACTTGGATAAATTCGTCGTAGTATACCTCGATGACATACTCATCTACTCCAAGAATGAAGAGGAACATGCCGAACATCTAAGGCTGGTATTGATGAAACTTCGAGAGCATCGCCTTTATGCCAAATTCTCCAAGTGTGAATTTTGGTTGCCAGAAGTGACCTATCTAGGCCATGTAATCTCTGGCAAGGGTATTGCTGTCAATCCCAAGCGAGTTCAAGCCGTCCTTGATTGGACTCCACCTGAGACGGTCAAGCAAGTTCGGAGCTTCCTTGGCTTAGCGAGCTATTGCCGCCGCTTCGTCAAGAATTTCTCCAAGGTTGCTAAACCTCTAACTGAACTCCTCAAGAAAGATAAAAAGTTCGAGTGGACTCCACAGTGCGAGTTCAGCTTTCAGGAACTGGAAAGACGCCTGACATCTGCTCCCGTACTGGTACCACGAGATTTCTCCAAGGACTTTATTATCTATTGCGATGCCTCGCGACAAGGACTAGGTTGCATACTCATGCAAGATCGTCAGGTAATTTCCTATGCTTCACGGCAATTACACCCACATGAGGAAAATTATCCCACACATGATCTAGAGCTTGCAGTTGTAGTCCATGCACTTAAAACTTGGCGACATTACCTCCTCTGTAATCGTTGCGAGATCTTCACCGATCACCAAAGTTTGAAATATATCTTCACCCAACCAGACTTGAATCTCAGGCAAAGACGTTGGGTCAAGTTGATCTCGGATTATGACTTAGGAATAACTTACACCCCAGGCAAAGCCAATGTCAGGGCTGATGCGCTAAGCCGTAAGTCCTATTGTAACAACCTGATGTTACAACAAAGTCAACCACTTCTCCATGAGGAATTTCGTAAGCTAAATCTTCACATTGTTCCTCGAGGATTCCTATCCACCCTGGTGGCGAAACCTACCCTTACGGATCAGATCATCAAGGCATAGAAGGTAGATCCGGGAATCTCCCGTATTAAGAGAAACATTAAGAAAGGAGTTGCGAATTGTTTCTCCATTGATGATCAAGGTGTCGTATACTTTGGAAATCGCCTAGTGGTTCCAAAGGCACGAAACCTGAGGCAGCTGATCCTTAAGGAAGCTCATGAATCCCCTCTCACCATTCATCCCCATAGTACCAAAATGTATCAAGACCTACGCCAAAGGTTTTGGTGGACTAGGATGAAGAGAGAAATCGCTCAATACATTGCTAATTGCGACGTTTGTCGTCGTGTTAAAGCAGAGCATCAACGGCCTGCTGGCACCCTTCAACCTTTGGCTATTCCTGAATGGAAATGGGATAAAATCAGTATGGATTTCATCACTGGGTTTCCCAGAACCAAGAGAGGGAATAATGCCATCTTCGTCGTGATCGACCGACTTTCCAAAGTAGCCCATTTCCTACCTGTTCGTGAGAGTTTCACCGCTAGCCAGCTAGCCGATTTATACATCTCCCGAATAGTGTCTCTTCATGGTGTCCCATTGGAAATTAACTCAGACCGTGGGAGTCTCTTCACCTCTCGATTTTGGGAAAGTTTCCAAAATGCTATGGGAACTCGTCTCTCTTTTAGTACCGCCTTCCATCCTCAATCAAGTGGTCAAGTAGAGCGAGTCAATCAAATTCTGGAAGATATGCTCCGAGCTTCTGTCATCTCGTTCGGAATGAGTTGGGAGAATTGCCTCCCATTCGCGGAGTTTGCTTATAACAATAGTTATCAAGCCAGCTTGGGCAAGGCTCCTTTCGAAGTTCTCTATGGACGAAAATGTCGAACGCCTTTTAACTGGTCAGAAACCGGGGAAAGACAACTCTTTGGCCCGGATATGATTCAGGAAGCAGAAGAGCAGGTTCACGTTATTCGTGAGAAATTGAAAACAGCCCAATCTCGTCAAAGAGTCAATATGATCGTAAACATAAGCTTATGACTTATGAAGTCGACGAGAAGGCTTACCTTCGGGTTACCCTGTTAAAGGGAACCCATCGTTTCGGTATCAAAGGCAAATTGGCTCCTCGTTACATTGGATCCTTTCGCATTCTTGCCAAACGAGGAGAAGTTGCCTACCAGTTGGAACTACCTTTGCATCTTTCCAGAGTTCACGATGTCTTCCATGTTTCTCAACTCAGGCGTTGCTTCGCGGATCCTATCCGTGGAGTGGACCACAAAACGCTTGATCTACAAGATAACCTCTCCTATCGAGAATATCCTGTTCGTATCCTTGATCAAGCCGAGCGTACCACTCGACGTCATAATATCAAGTTTCTCAAGGTTCAATGGTCACAACATTCCGAGAAAGAAGCCACTTGGGAAAGGGAGGATCGTCTTCAACTCGAGTACCCCACCTTCTTTCCGGAGGATCCTAAATCTCGGGACGAGATTCTTTTGAGTGGGGGTGAGTTGTCACACCCTAGCTAGTTCAAGCATTAGAGTGTGCATCATGTTTAATTTCCTTTTAAGTTTGAAATGGGGAAGGCAGAAACCCCCAACACCCCCCCCCCCGGAAACAACTAGGGTTTACTAAAATTATTTTCAATGAACCTGAAATGCCCTTCTAAAAAGTTCACCCTCTTTGTCTTGGTTTAGAACCTCTGGCAAAATTGGTGCACAATTTTCTAGGTCAACAGAAGGTCATTGAATTAAATCATAAGTATTTAAATTTGGGCATTTAAATGCTATAAAATAATTTAAATGCTCAAATAATTCTGGAAATAAATGTTTGCTGTTGGAAATATTCTAAACAGAGCCCACAATTATTTTCAGGATTTTTGGAAACGTTTTAGTATTTTTAATAAAGCCCAACAGTTGCAGTTTAATAGAAAAAGAAAACAATCAGAAAAAAAGAGAGAGAGGGAAGCCCACCTGGGCCTTACCTGTGCTGGCCCAGCCGACTGGCCTTGCCAGTCGTCGTCCTCCTCCTGCCAGAAGGACGAGGAGCGTGTGGCCGGCGCCCGCGGCCACACGCCGGCCACCTCCTGCTTCGGCCGACACCCTGGAGACGTCCAGGGATGCCACGCCGACCCCCACGTCCCCCTCTCATCCTCCCTCACTCTCGCCCTCGTCTCCCTCACCCTCTCCCGCGATGGCCGAGCGCGATCCTCGCCGCCGTTCGTCGTAGATGTCACCAGAGCCACCCCCTCGCCCCTCCGACAAGCCCAATAGCTCCGCCTCGTCGCCCTGGACCTCTCCGCTGACCCACGCGACTCCAAATGCCGCCGAACGCCGTCTTAACCCTCGTCTTCAACCTCGGGCACCCGAGCCGTCTCCGGTCGATTCGGCGCCGCCAGAACCTCCCCGAGCTCACTGACCCCCTCTCCGACCCCGCTGTGAGCTCCTCTTCCTCTCCCCCTAGCTCCCGTGCTCATTTGGCCTCTGTAGTCGCCACTTGCACCGCACCTGAAAGCTCCCCGCCGCCGGCGATGGCGTCGTCGTGGCTAGAGCCACAGTGGCTCGAAGCCAAGCTCACCATTGTGCTCAGCGCAGCACCAGGAGCCCGTTGCCACCACCAGCTCCTTCTCCCGTGCACCATAGCGTCGAACCCAACCCCGTCTGAACTCCGGCCGCCGCTGTCGAGCTCGCCGGCGTCGTTTCCGGTGTCCCCGTGTCCAACCACTTGCACCACTGGATGCGGCAGCTCCCCAGCTACGCGTAGCACGTCTCCGCCGTCGTTTTGGTTGCCGGAGCATGAAAGCCGCAGCCCTCCGCCGCGTCTGGCCTCGCCGGCGGCTAAACGCCGGCAGGCTTTGACCCGTTGATCGGTGGGTTTGACCGCTGACGTGGACTGGGTGGGCCCAGGTTGACTCCCCTAAGTCAATGACAAGTGGGCCCCCCTCTGCTAACTAAATCAAATTAGTTTTAACTAAAAATAATTAGTTTAATTAACTACTGACACGCGGGACCCACCAGTCAGGTTTGACCTGGACGTCCCCGTTGACCACTGACGTCACCCTGACGTAATGCTGACGCAGTAATTAAATTACTGGAATTATTCTTATACAGGAAATTCCATAAAATAGTCAAAACTTCTAAAAATCATAGAAAATCAACCATAGCTCCAAATGTAAAGAGTTATATATGAGAAATGATCAGAAAAATTCAATCTATCAATCCGTAATGGTTTCATGCATGACAAAACAAGTTAACCTTGCTGTTTAAGCAGAATATGGTAATGCACTAATGTGGCTATGTTAAATGAACTAACCTTTGAACCTTTGGTTCAAATAAGCACATTCCTTTCTGTTATAGCTTGCATTAGGCCAAGACACATTCATATTGCCATGTCATAGCATGCATCATACTGTTGCATATCGTCATGTGTTGATTGTGTTCCGATGTGTTCTTCGTGGTAGGTTCTGCCTTCGAGGATATTCATGAGTATCCAACTGAAGGGCAGTATCCCACTACCACTCCATCAGGCAAGCAACCCATTGATCATTCCGATACAAACCCATGTTCTCGCTTTTGCTCTTGTTTACTGCATTAAGACAACGCGATTCAAACTGCTGTGTGCTACGGTAGCTGAACCCTTATCCTCTGCATGACCTGTCATTGCCACAGTAACTAGATGAAACCCACTAGCATGTGTAGGAGTTGATTGAGCCATGTATGTAATTCCTACCTTGCTATGCCTGCTATGCTTAGAGTTGTGTCAGGTCTGGTTCATCTGGGTGATGGGCTATGAAATGCTTATGCCGGTAATGTGAGGGATGTGTTGAACATGTTTTCGTAAAGGTATCGATGAGAGGCCATGTAGGAGTACATGGTGGGTTGTTTCATTGAGACCGTCCATAAGAACTGAGATCTGTATGTGTGATTTAAGATGTAGTTACTATCGTACATTGGGCCCGAAACCAATGGACCCTCTCGGCTCCTTAATCACCCCAGTACTCTGTCCAGGAGTTGCAAATAGTTTCTGGTGTTTGTAGGTTATGTGTTGGCGGCCGTGCGTAGCGCTGACCCTAGGGGTGGGCTATGCTGCGGTAGATACACCATGGCACGGTGTACCGAGTCACCCGTTTGGTGTCTCGGGAACCCTGTTCACATCGTTCGGGGCCGTAAGTTGAAACCTCGGCCGGACTCCCTGCGGATGGAACCTGGATAGGTGATAAGCCTGGACTAGAGACTTAGGTGTTTAGGTAGGCCGTGGCCGACACCCTCGCTGGGCTTCCGCTTGAAGGTTGCCGAGTACATGTCGTGTAAGCGGTAAGTGGTGAAAGCATGTATGAAGAAGTACACCCCTGCAGGGTATAAAACTATTCGAATAGCCGCGTTCGCGGTAAAGGACTACTTGGTTGCCTATGCAGTTCATAGACAAGTTAATGGATACTACTAAAAGACTCAAGATAAGTGTGAGTACCGAGGATGGCCCTCTCATAGGATGACGAGGGAGGATCCCCGGTGGAGTATTGTGTTGGTGAGTAGTGGACTCGTGTGCGAAAACTATTTTACTGGTGGAGTTCCGTAGGATAGCTTAGCCAAGAGTCAAAGCTGGCTTGCTGCAATAACCCCATCACCTTCTTGAGAATAAGCATGTATAGTAGGTTCTGATGTAAGACTTGCTGAGTACCCTTGTACTCATGTTTGCTTAATTACTGTTTTCAGACGACAACACCGCCACCTCCGATGGGTTCTATGTAGACCTTGACGTCGACGAGTGACTAGCCACCCAGGTGGTGATCCTGGCCATGGAGGGCCTATGCAGATAGACAGGCTTCGAGAAGCCTTCTTTCTTTCTAGAGTCTGTACTCAGACTAGTTGCTTCCGCATGTGCTTGTATGATTGTATGACTTGAGTGTCGGGTCATGTGACCCCTATCTGTATGAACTTGTTATGTATGGCTCCCTGGAGCCTTTAAATAAAGTACTTGAGTTGTAGAGTTTTGTTGTGATGCCATGTTGTATGTACTCATATCGGGCATATTGTGTGTATGATTGAAATGCTTGGTATGAGTGGAATCCGACAATCTAGTTGTTTATCCTTGGCAGCCTTTCTTATGGGGAAATGTAGTCTAGTATTCCTCGAGCCATAGTAGTCCGCTACAGCCCGGTTCACCGGAGTCCTGCTAGCCCAGCACTACTGTTCAGGACACTTGACTGGCCGGCATGTGTTTCACTTCGTTCCTATGTCTGTCCCATCGGGGAAATGTCACGCGGTGACTTCCGGAGTCCTGCCTAGCCTGCTACAGCCCGGGTTCCCCGGAGTCCTGTTAGCCCAGTGCTACAGCCCAGAATCACTCGCTGATGACCGACATGCTCGATGTGATTCATGTATGCCTGTCTCCATAGGTCTGTGCCACCTTGGGTTCACGACTAGCCATGTCGCCCCGGGTTCTTTGTCATATGGATGCTAGCGACACTAACATATACGTGAGCCAAAAGGCGCAAGTGGTCCCGGGCCATGGTAAGGCGACACCCGTGGGATACCGTGTGTGAGGCCGCAAAGTGATATGAGGTGTTACCAGCTAGATCAATGTGGCTTGGAATCGGGGTCCTGACAAATTCCATCACAACTAGACGTAGGCTTTTACCTTCATCGAAGGGGCCAAACTAGTATAAACTCTCTTGCGTCCTTGTGTTTGCTTTAACCCCTTCAAGTTAACCCGTCGCGATGGCTCCACGACTAATTCCTTTCTCTAGGACATCTACCGTGACAAAACCACGACAGTTGGCGCCCACCATGGGGCTATCGCACGATGGTTTCCGGTTCTTGGAGGGCCACTTTGAAGGACTCGAGGGCTACGCTGTAGGCCGGATGACTAAGAGTCGTCGCGGCAAGCTCTACATCGACGACGCAGTCTGGGGCTCCGAGGCCAGCTCAATTGAGTACGGGTACTGGGTCCCCTTTGGTAGCATTCACGTTTTCATTGGCACGATCGGCGAACCGGGCCCTGAGCCGAACATCTGCACCGACCTCGTCGAGACGGCTCAGCATGCGCGATCCGCCCGGGTTAAACCGGCCATGAAGCGTGCCTTCGTGGGAGTCATCCATGGAGGGAGTTATGAGGATGGATCGGAATTTCGCGGTGCGTCCGTCGTTTGTTCTGGTGACGAATCTTCGACCGGAGAAACCGAATCTCTTTATCAGCTACAAGATGGCCGGATTGGGAGCTGTTCCGATGGCGGCAGTATTCCGGACCCCTCTGATCTGCCCAACCGGGTTGGAATATTCATGGCCGGAACACAAGCAGCACTTCATTCTTCGACAGCTGCGGGAACGATCTCCGGTTCAGCAGCGGCGATGGCTGCCGGGGCAGGAGGCCCTGTGCGCCCGCCGGCTCAGGTTCTATCAGAACTATTTGATGCGTTGGTTGTGCTTATGGCGGAAGTTAATCCGCCGGATCAGGACGTTCACAACGCGGAGATTGCAAAGGTAAAGGAACAAATCACCCAGGCCAAGGTGGATCTGGCGGCTGAGGACACCAGGATGGCCACAGAGCGGGCCGCTTTAGACGCACAGGCCTACAGGCTTATGTTGGACCAGAGCGCGTCGCATGAAGTCATGAGGAGGAAGCACCGATCCCACTTACCCCCGGTTTTCGAGGCCAGAGACCTTTTCAACACTCCAGGACCAAGAGCCGGAAATCTGCTGGAGGGAAACTGGGCAGAAGCCCCTGGGACCGGTGCACCGGTTCAGCCTCGTCAGATGGACCCGCCTCGTCAGATGGACCGTTATACCTCAGGCTTCTTTAACACCTCCGGGTCACTACTCCAACCCAATGGACAATCTTGTTGCCGCTGCTGTACGGCTGGAGGCCATTCCAATTGAAGGTGACTAGCCGCAGGCAGTAGAGACGCGACGGGTCAAGGAACTTCTAAGGACAGCTTTGGCCCAACAGGAAGCATACTCGTACAGCCGCGACCGGATCCACTCGACCCCCCGTCCAAGCCGGAGCTATAGCAGACATATGGATGAACCAGCAGTGCCGAGTAATGAACGACGTGGGGCACCCCGTGACAACAACCCGGCGGGTGGTGCTGATAATGCTCAAGAAGTGGTGGACCGGGCCCGCGCGTGCAGGGAGGCCGAGTTAGCCACACAGCATCAGGCTCGGCAGCTCACGCCGGTTCGTCCAACCACCTTGACTGAACCTGGTGTTACTCCTAGTTCTTTGGGGGTGCCTTGCCTTATCCACGCTTTACGCAACGTGCGCTTGCCCAAGGATTTCAAAGGCCCGCGCAAGGTACCGAATTACACGGCGGATCAACCTCCAGAGACATGGGTGGAGAGCTATGAGATGGCCATGGAGATGCTTGATGTGGATGACGCGGCGTGTGCAAAATACTTCACCATGATGCTTGAAGGAACGGCCCATACTTGGTTAAAAAGCTTGCCGGCTAATTCTATCAGTTCATGGGCCCAATTACGAGACCGGTTTATCAGCAATTTCAAGGATACCTGTAAACAGCCTATGTCGATAGTGGACTTAGCTGCATGCGTCCAGGAGGAAGGAGAATCAACGACTCATTGGGTGCGTCGGGTTTCACAAGTGTTGCACTCCTCAGACCGCATCAACGCTGACACCGCAGTATTAACCCTAGAAGGCAACTGCCGGTTTGGGCCCCTGAAGCTGAAGTTGGGACGGATGAAGCGTCATTGCACCGACATGGGGACCCTCATGGCTGCTTTGGTGAAATATGCTGATTCTGATAGTACCAAGGATCCCGAATCTAATGATGACAAGACAGGGAAAGGGAAGAAGAACAGCAGCTCCAAAGGTCAGCAGCATCACTGGGCAGGCAATGGTGGTGGAGGCAAGCGCAAAGCGGATGGTAACCTGGACTTTGTGGCTAATACCAACGCACAGGACAATGGCCAGCGACGCAAGGGTAGACCGAAAAATCGTAATGGAGCGCCCAACCCTAACCCAAACCGCCTAAACTATCTGCTAAGCCAGCCCTGTCCAAGACATGGGACGAAGGAGGCGCCAGCAAACCACCTTTGGAAAGATTGCTTTATTATGCAGGAGTTCAAGAATTCTAACAATTTCCGGTATGATCACGAATCTGGCGGTGGCTCAGGATCCGGGCCGGGTTACGGTGGAGGAAGTTCCGGTTCAGGATTCAATGGTAATCCGGGCAGACATAATGGTCAAAATAGTCAGAACAACCAGGGTGGTTACAACCAACAGCAACAACAGTCAGGTTACCAGAGCAAGCCAAAGCAGTTGAGTAATGGGCAGTACCATGTCTTCACCACTAGCTTGGACAAGCGAGACCGGAAAGTTCAGAGGCGGGTGGTCAACTCTGTTGAACCAGCCATACCCTGTTATCTACGTTGGTCTGAACAACCAATCATGTGGAGCAGAGAAGATCACCCTCCCCAGGTCGATAATCCGGGATAGTTGGCTCTAGTGGTGGCGCCTCAGGTGGGAGGTTACAAGTTCACCAAGGTGCTCATGGATGGAGGGAGCAGCATTAACATCCTGTACTATGAGACCTTCCATCGTATGGGACTAGCAGATAAGAATCTCAAACCGTCTAATACAGTATTCCACGGTGTAGTGCCTGGCAGATCAGCAGATCCCGTTGGTAAGATAGCTCTGGAAGTGGCCTTTGGGGATGATCATGATTCCAGGTCAGAGACATTGACGTTTGAAGTGGTGAAAATCCAAAGTCCATATCATGCCTTGTTTGGGCGACCGGCCTACGCCAAGTTTATGGCTCGGCCCTATTATGTGTATTTGCAGCTCAAGATGCCAGGTCACAAGGGGACAATAACGGTTCACGAAAGCCGCAAAATCTCTTTGGAATGCGAGGAAGGAGATGCGGCTTATGCAGAGTCGGTTTGTGCCACCGAGGAGTTGAAGTACTATAAAGACAATGTTGATCCGGCGGACATGACTCCATTGAAGAAGCCAACTACGGAGCATGATCCGGCCCTGAAATTCAAATCGGCAGCAAAAACTAAGCTTGTTGACTTCGTACCTGGTGATTCGTCCAAACAGTTCAGCATCAGTGCCAACTTGGATCCGAAATAGGAAAGCGCGCTCATCGAGTTCATCCGTGAGAATCGGGACATTTTTGCATGGAAGCCCTCTGACATGCCAGGTGTACCGAGGCAACTCGCTGAGCACACACTTAATGTGGATCCTAAATATAAACCGGTGAAACAATTCCTCCGCCGGTTTAACGAAGAAAGACGCAAGGCAATTGGAGAAGAGGTAGCCAGGCTCTTAGCAGCTGGCTTTATTGTTGAAGTTTTTCACCCTGAGTGGCTTGCCAATCCGGTGCTGGTCCTCAAGAAAAACGGCACCTGGCGCATGTGTGTGGATTACACAGATCTTAATAAGTCTTGTCCAGCAGACCCTTTTTCCCTCCCCCGTATTGATCAAATTATTGATGCTACGGCGGGTTGTGAGTGTTTAAGTTTTTTGGATGCGTATTCTGGCTATCATCAGAACAAAATGGCAGTTAAGGACCAGGAGAAGACGGCATTTATAACTCCCTTTGGAGCCTTCTGCTATGTGTCTATGCCCTTCGGGCTCAAGAGTGCTCAAGCAACTTACCAACGGTGTGTACAAAATTGTCTTCACAAGCAGATTGGCCGTAATGTACATGCTTACGTGGATGATATCGTGGTTAAGTCCAGGGAGAAGGAGACTCTGATTGATGATTTGAAGGAAACCTTTGATAACATGAGAACATACAAGATGATGCTTAATCCGGACAAGTGTGTCTTTGGTGTACCGGCGGGCAAGTTATTAGGCTTCTTAGTGTCCAATAGGGGAATTGAGGCTAATCCGGAGAAGATCACAGCCATCACCTCCCTCGCTAAACCAAAGTGTATCAATGATGTTCAGCGCCTGGCAGGCCAGATTGCTGCGTTAAGCCGGTTTATCAGTCGCCTCGGTGAGAAGGCAATCCCTTTGTATCAGATGTTGAAGAAGACGGATCAGTTTGTCTGGAGTTCTGCTGCTGATGAAGCATTTGAGGACTTAAAATGACAATTGGCCAATCCACCGGTGCTCGCCGCTCCCATTGACAAGGAGCCGTTGCTGCTATATGTTGCTGCCAATGCTCGAGCGGTCAGCGTGGCTATTGTGGTGGAGCGAAAGGAGACAGGCAAGGAGCATCCGGTTCAACGACCGGTCTATTATATCAGCGAGGTGCTAATCGAGTCCAAGCAAAGGTATCCGCATTGGCAGAAGCTGGTGTATGGAGTTTTTATGGCAAGCCGGAAGCTTAAACAATATTTCCAAGGGCACCCAATTACGGTGGTCAGTTCTGCTCCTTTGGGAGATATCATCCAGAACCGGGAAGCAACTGGCCGGATTGCAAAGTGGGCCATAGAGCTGGGGCCGTATGGTTTGAAGTATGTGCCTCGGACAGCGGTTAAGTCTCAAGCACTTGTTGATTTCATCAATGATTGGATGAAAATGCAAGCACCTGAAGAAAAGCCGGATCACACGTATTGGACCATCCATTTTGACGGATCCAGGCAGTTGGAAGGCTCGGGGGCTGGAGTCGTATTAACTTCCCCACGAGGTGATAAGTTTTGTTATGTTCTCCGCTTAATGTTCGCTTGTACTAACAATGCAGCTGAGTATGAAGCCTTGCTCCATTGTCTCCGGATGGCTAAGGAGATGAATCTAAGTCGAGTTAAGTGCTTCGGTGATTCGGACCTTGTGGCTCAGCAAGTGTCTGGCACTTGGGACTCCAAGGACCCACTCATGGCAGCATATCGACGGGAGGTGGATACTGTTGCAGGTTCTTTCAAAGGATATCAGGTGGACCACGTGGACCGGCGGAAAAATGAAGCGGTGGACGCTTTAAGCCAGCTGGGCTCTCAGCGTAAACCGGTCCAGCCCAATGTTTTTCTGGATGTGCTGCACAACCCGTCGGTCAAGATCCCTGGTGAAGAGGATTTGGCTATTCCTGATCCGAAGGCTCAATTGGTGGCCGCTCTTCATGTTATTCCAGATTGGACGCTTCCTTATCTGGCGTACAAGAACCGGGGCAAGTTGCCAGAGGATGAGATTCTGGCCCGGCAAATAATTCAGAGATCCAAGTCCATGGCTATCATCAACGGCAAGTTGCATCATTGCAGTGTATCAGGAGCTTTTCAACGCTGCGTGTCTCCTGAAGAAGGCCGTGAAATTTTGCGTGAGATCCACGAAGGAGATTGTGCTCACCATGCCGGTTCAAAGTCTCTGGTGGCTAAAGCGTTTCGCCATGGCTTCTATTGGTTAACTGCTCATGCTGATGCGGAGGATCTGGTTAGGCGATGTGATGGTTGCCGAAGGTTTTCAAGACGTGCTCATGTACCGGCTCAAGAATTGAGAATGATTCCAATTACTTGGCCGTTTGCGACTTGGGGGCTGGATATGGTTGGGCCTTTCAAAAGGTCCAAAGATAAGAAGACCCACCTCCTGGTGGCGGTTGACAAGTTTACAAAGTGGGTGGAGGCAAAACCTGTTAGCAAGTGTGATGCGGCCACGACGGTTCAGTTCATCAAAAAGGTGATTTTCCGGTTTGGCTTTCCGCACAGTATTATCACAGATAATGGTAACAATTTGTCCAAAGGTGCTATGAAGGAGTTCTACGAACGGGAGCACATCCGGCTCGACGTTTCATTAGTGGCACATCCACAGTCCAATGGTCAAGCAGAAAGAGCTAATAAAGAGATCTTGAGAGGCATAAAGCCCCGGCTCATGGTTCCTTTGCAGAGAACGCCGGGTTGTTGGGTAGAAGAATTACCATTTGTGTTATGGAGCATCAATACAACACCCAAAAGATCAACAGGATATACACCGTTCTTCATGGTTTATGGAGCAGAGGCGGTTCTCCCCAGTGATATCCGTCATGATTCACCTCGTGTGACGGCTTACATTGAAGCGGACAACGAGACAGCATGGCAAGATGCTTTGGACCGGTTGGATGAAGAGCGTGACATCGCAGCCTCCCGATCGGCGATTTACCAGCAGGATCTTCGTCGTTATCACAGTCGCCGAGTCAGAACCAGAACCTTTCAGGAAGGACATTTGGTGCTTCGGCTCATCCAAGATCAGACTGATATGCATAAGCTATCCCCACCTTGGGAGGGGCCTTTCATGGTCAGCAAGAATCTGCACAACGGGTCATACTATCTGATTGATATTCGAGAGCATAAAGACTCGCGCACATCAGAGGAGGAGACCAACAGGCCATGGAACATAGCTCATCTTCGGCCTTATTATACCTGAGCCATTGGCTATACTTGTGTACATATTATGACAATGTATATAGTATGATTAAATATAATAAACCGGAACCTCAGCTAAAGCGGGGTATCTGTTCTTTTATATCATGCGAGGTTACACGGAGTTTCTCTAAAGCGGCCTCTGGTTTACCCCTTGAGTTCGCTTTTTAAAAGCATCATATCACTTGGGGGTTTGGTCGTGCCCGAACCAATACCATGCCTCTTGATAGGCGAGAGCCACCAGATCACTTGGGGACTTGGTCATGTCTGAACCAGTCATGCCTCTTGATCGGCCTAAGGCCACAGAATCACTTGGGGGCTTGGTCGAACCCAAACCATGACCATGCCACTTGATCGGCATAAATTCCACGGTTTCATTTGGGGACCTGGCTGACTAGAACCATAGTTACACCTAACGGGAGCTTGGTCGTGTTCGGCCATGGTAACACCATCTGATCAGCTCAAATAAAACCCTTTTTTTGCAACGGTTTTGTCATTGCACTTGATTTACACTTTTCTTTGAAGGGGGGTTTTGTTTTTTATGCGTTTTTTTAAACCGACAAAGTTTTTTAACCAATCAATTGACGGAACACAGTTCACGTCAATCCAGAGACTATTTGCCCGATTTGATCCTTGTGGTTAACATCCTCTTATGGAGTAACACGGTGTTTATTATAACCCGACACGATTTACCTGGTAAACCAGTGTCATATATGTACAGGAGCTGTTATCTCCTCCAACAGTGTGGGTTTGCAAAACTCCGCTTCAAGATTAGCCAAGCCAACTTCATGTTCAACGAGGACAGACATCATATTCCGCTAGACGATACAACCGCGGTGGCACTTGAAGAGTTTTTTTATTGCAGAACGTGCTTTGGAAAGTTCATCACCACAGGAAGAACAAATTATGCACGAAGGCATATCAACATCAAAAGTATCAGCTACCCTATTACAAGGAAACATGGTGCCCATAATAATATAATTGTTTTTCGCAAAGGAGAGGCAGTTTTAAAACCGGCTTCAGGTTCAAGCTTGGTCACCAGCCCGGCCTGATGGTTGTGGGTCATCCTATGCCGCTTCAGCCTCCGTTTCTCTACCCGGTGGCTGGAAATCCACAGTTGTCCAGTCGATTCCCATTAATGCTTGAAAAACAGCTTCATCATGGATTAGCAATGACGGGTCAATATCGGGAGCGTAAGTATGCTTACGGATTGGAGGGATCAAATTTTCCAATTCATGGATTGGTGCGGCTATTCGCTTGTTCTGACTGTCATATTGGGCTTGATAATGAGACAAGTCTGCTTCTTCAGCCAGTTGACAGGCTAGCGGACGTACCTCCCGGTTTATTGCTCGCAGATCCACTTCACCAAATTCTGACCCGTCTTCCTTCATGCTGGGATAGCCCTGAGCCGCTTCAATAGGATCAAAATCCGGCACCCAGGCTTTTGCTCGGATTAAGGCATTGATTGCACCGGTTCGAGCAGTAGATTTCTTCAGCTCTTCAACCCGGGCAGGAAGCACCGATAGTTTCATCAGAGTATCTTGAATCAAAGTGGGCGCCGGTTTGTTATGAGATGCGGTACAGATGATCCGCTGGGCATCGGTATACAATTGTTCAACCAATGTATAGGCGGCTTTCAATTTCTTCCGCACATCTGACCCCAAGTGACCAATGCGTGTCCCTGAAATACCATAAAGGGTTAATAAACCAGCGACTCTGTAAGAAGGCAGAGCCAATTCAGAAGGCAAGCTGGCTTACCAAAGATAGCAGTAGTCATGGCATGCACGTGCCGCTTTATGCTGGTCAGTTCATCCGCTACTGGTTTAAGTGCAGCCTCGGCATCCTCTGCTTGTTTGGCCAAAGCGGACTTTTCAGTGGCCCAATCCGCCCGCTTCTTCTTGAAGCTCTCCTTAAGCTGTTCCATGGCGCTTAAAGCGCTGGCCAATTCCTCTTTTGCTTTGGAGGTTTCAGCCTGTTGGGTTTTCAGGTTTTCTTGGAGATCGGTGACTTGGTTTTCTTTCTTCTTCAGCTCCGCCTGCATGCATACAGATATATGTTCAACAAATCGGTATAAGGATTCAAGTACCAATCACATAACAAGTTATGCACTTAGTACTTGGGGGCTAATGCATATTCGATCTTCATCTTTCAAGTGTTTACAAAGTCCCAAGATCAATACAAGTATTCAACTTGGCACTTGGGGGCTAATGGCTATTTGCTTATATATATTCTGATGCGGCAGTTTCAATTACTTAAAGTACCGGTTTAACTACGCTAAGTTGAACCGGCCCTTGGGGGCTACATCACCGAATTTCAAAGCATCACGATTTATAAAGTCCCGGTTTGAAAGAATATTGCAAACCGGCCCTTGGGGGCTAGGAGAGTCAGCAAGAATGGAAGCATACAAGTAGGAAGGAGCATATGGAAGTTGCCTCATATTTATCTTTCATCATATTAACCAGACCGGCTTCATAGTCGCGACTGGTATACAGCCGGTTCAGATAGCCGGAATGGATATCTTGGGCGTTCAGAGCAGCGTAAGTCGTCAGATCAGCGTTCCACTTGCCTTTGCCAAAGGCAGCAACTTCCTCCTTGGCAGAATGTTTGGATAAAGCGACAGGATTGCTTGGCTCAGTATGGCCAGTGCCAGTAATGACAACCTCATCATCCTTGGTACCGCCGGGTTGCACTGGAGCTGTTGGCTTGTCAGTAGGTTTTGCTGGAACCGGTGGAGCTTTCAATCCGGATCGAACCTGTGGGCTGATTGACAGGACATGAGGTATTAGTAGGTCTCTCTTCAGCAATAGGATCATCATCTTGCTGCGGTGGATTGTTGGGAATATCCTCAGGAATAGCCGCTTCAACATTGGGTGTCTTGCCCGCTTCAAGAACGACATTTTCTTCAGCCGTTTTGTCCAGACGGGCCTTCTTGCTTGGCCTAGGTTTGGCCCTGAGAAGAATAATAAAATCAAATACAGCATATGTTTTAAGGCAATGTACTGCAAACATCACAAGAAATATAGCTTACCCAAGCACCGTTTTAAGCGGTGGGAGCTGAGTAGCCGATGACTCGCCAGAAGATGAGTGGGAAGTAACCTGGTAATCGGAGTCAGACGGATTAACAGGTTGACGAAAGCAGCCCGCTTTAGGACAAGCACTGACAAGCAAATTAGAGACCTCTGAATGGCGTTTCCGAACTGGACTATTCGGTAAACCAGCGGAGGTAACTACCTGGCCGCTGTGCCGGGTTGTGCGACGAGCTTCGTGTTGTTGGGTCTTCATAAGAAATTTAGGATCCAAATAAGCAAGAGGATGAGAAAATTTAACTTTCCGGTTTGCCTGGCGGATTTTTTGTGAAGGCAAAGTTTCTGAATCGGAAGAGAGAATAATTACCTCTGCAACATCCGCGTGGCTGGCTTCGGCATCATCCTGACAAATATCATCATCAATAAGACGCATGAAAAATAAACCAAGTGAGTCAAGCTCTACCTCAAATTTTGGATTATCCACATCATCATCAGGAGCCGGATTAGAAGATGCAGTGGTTCTTTTTCTGTGGGCAGTCTTCTTCACAGCTTTAGTCTTTTGCCGAGTTGCTCTTTCCGGTTTGTCTGGTTTTTTTGGTTTCTCCTACGGCAGTTTTTTGCTCCAAAACGGATCATTGCCCTGATTACGCATACACTGATATTAAACAATGACCAGACATATCAATAACAGATTCAGCAAAGAGAAAAGTTAAAGTCTTACAGCTGGCGGTTTGTTGGTGGCGCAGAAGGGACGCGGGCCGGTTCTAGCGCAGACGTGTTCCGGTTCATTGAGCATCTTATTCATAGCCTCTGTGATTTCTTCATCAGAGAGCTGGATTTTTGAATGTCGCAGTGGGTCATCCACACTGTCAGTATACTCGCACATCAAACCGGAGCGCCGACTAAGGGGCAGTATGCTCCATGATATCCAGTA
Organism: Triticum urartu; assembly: GCF_056163025.1. NCBI lineage: Eukaryota > Viridiplantae > Streptophyta > Magnoliopsida > Poales > Poaceae > Triticum > Triticum urartu. Next base: position 103,433,855 of record NC_141875.1, on the reverse strand, counting down.
GTGAGCGAGATCAACCCCTGTTAAGCCGTTGGCCATAAAGGCTCTGAGCTTTGACAGTTGGGGAGCATATTTGCTTCTCTCCTGAGCAGTCAATCTCTGAGGAAAAGGGTGTGTATTGCTGAGCCGCTCCGGACGAAAGCCAGGCAAGGGATTCTCACCAGCAGGGGAGGTGTCTTTGCAGTAGAACCATGTCTGATTCCACTCCTTGGGATGACTGTGCAGCTTGGCATGAGGGTATGTGACCTCTTTCCTTTTCTGAATCGCCATGCCACCCAACTCCGTATTAGAGCCATTAGTAAACTCGGTACGGCGGTTTAGATGGAAAAGTCTCTGAACAATTCCACTATGAGCTCCTCTTGAAAGAACACCTCAGAGAGCACTTGGAAGTGACACATATTTGTAACAGAGTTAGGGCCAGTGTCTTGCGGATGGAGTTGGAAATCGGCTAAGACATCCCGGTAAAATTTAGAACCGGGCGGTTTAAAGCCCCGGGCTAAGTGATCTACGAAAACAACAACCTCTCCTTCTCGAGGTGTGGGAGGGCATTCTTTGCCAGGAGCCCTCCAATGGATGGTATCTTTACTACCCAAAGCGCCAATCAGGACTAAATCGTCCAGTTGATCCTCTGTGATGTGAGAAGGAACCCAATTGCACTCATATACTTGCTTGGCCATGATGGAATCTACAAGGTAGAAGATCCCGGTTCAAAAATGCATTTGATCAAGGTACGTTGGTATATGCACTGGTAAACCGGAGACAGAACTATCTGAACCGGAGTTTCATGAAGTAACCAACATCTGGCGGTTCAACAAGGGGACTAATGGCATATACCGGTTTAGAAAATTTTCTATAAGGTTAAACCGCCTAATCTAAGCATTAAAAAGCTGAGATTGCGGATGGACAGGTACACAAAAACAGGTTTCACAAGAGTTCTTTACAGCATTGGATCTGAAGCAAGTTCAAAAAAAAAGATAAATACTTAGAGGTTCAAGGGAGCAGTACCGAACCAATGAGCAAAACGTTCATATAGATCTATGGTTTGAGATGCATAAGTGAAGGCGAAAGGTCAAACAACTATCATTGCATAGAGTAAAGACTTGCGGATTCATCCAAAGATCTATCGTGTGAGCAAGAGGCAGACGATGAACACTAAAGAACTACGAAACCCTAGGCCAGATCTGCGGGGGAAAGGATAGAAGATTTACCGGAGCTGAGGAAGATGCGGAAGGTTGCCGCGGTGTTCTGGTGCGCTCAGGCTGATGCAGCGACCAAGGATGAGGCAGAGGTCGACGGCGGCGGTGGAGCTCCGAGGCTGGCGACGCGAGGAAGACGAAGAAGGCACGAAAGGAGAAAAGAAATGACCCTTCGGTCCTATTTATAAGGCGAAAGAATATAAGTCAGGCACGAAAATCAAGGGGCCACAAAACGGAGTTGTCGCCTCGATTTCCGCTGATCTATTAAACAAAGAAACATAATGGATAGCTTCGTTATGATAGGTGACATCACTCTGGCTTACAGTAATCAGAGAAGATGACATCATGGCGGTTTACCAATTTATAAGAAGATGTTGAAGGTGAAGTTTTTATAAAAGGATTGACATGAACCCGTTCAAATCAATCTGGGGCCTAATGTTGGGGATATTACTACTGGACGTAAACCGGCCTATCTGGGCCGGGTTAACCTCGTCAGTAGTTAAGTATGTTAAAGCCCAAGAAGACAGAGGAGGGCTCAAGGCCCATGGTCGGTTCAAGGCCTGTAGCCGTAAACCGGCATTAGTAGTTAACCTACATTGTAAGTTAGGAATAAGTAGAGACCAAACCGGACACGTCTATGAGCCGGTATTGGGACTCCGTAAGCCTACGGGAGTCACCCGTGTATATAAGGGGACGACCCGGTGGCGGTTCAAGGACAACAGACAACAGCTCGAGACATAGGTGAAGCTTGTTTGCTCCCTAGTCATCGAAACCCCATCAATTCCATCACAACTAGACGTAGGCTTTTACCTTCATCGAAGGGGCCGAACTAGTATAAAATCTCTTGCGTCCTTGTGTTCGCTTTAACCCCTTCAAGCTAACCCGTCGCGATGGCTCCACGACTAAGTCCTTTCTCTAGGACATCTGCCGTGACAAAACCACGATAGGTTCCCATTATCACCCAACCGCGTAAGGAACGCAAAAATCCGGGAACATAACACCGATATGACGGAAACTAGGGTGGCAAGTGTGGAACAAAACACTAGGCGAGAGGCCGAGCCTTCCACCCTTTACCAAGTATATAGATGCATTAAGATAACAAGATAATATAATGATATCCCAATAAGAAAATAATGTTCCAACAAGCAACGGGCTCCAATCTTCACCTGCAACTAGCAACGCTATAAGAGGGGCTGAGCAAAGTGGTAACATAGCCAATCAACGGTTTGCTAGGGCATGGTGGGTTAGAGGTTTGACATGGCAATTTGGGAGGCATGATAAGCAAGTGGTAGGCATCGTAGCATAGTCATAGCAAAAGAGCGAGCATCTAGCAAAGCAAAGATAGAAGTGATTTCGAGGGTATGATCATCTTGCCTGCAAAGTTGTCAGAGTTGACTGGATCCTCGAAAGCAAACTCAACGGGCTCCTCATTAGTGAACTCGTCTTCCGGCTCTACCCAAACAAGACAAACAAGCAAACGGAACACAATCAACCACGTGCAAAGCTCAAACAACATGATGCAAACATGGTATGCTATGCGGGATGCGATATGTGATGCATATGCAAGATTTGACAAGAGATGAATGAACCTGGCCTCAACATGGAAAACCAAGTGTGCCACTGGAAAGGTGAGATGATTTCTCTTGAAAACGATATAAAGAACGCCGGAATCGGAGACACGGTTTGGAAATGGCAAGCAATTCAAATATGGCCCCGGTCTGCGATAAACAGCAAGTAGCCATCTAAATGCAACAAGATGAACATGCTACAGCACTCAAACATGGAAAAAAATACATGGCAGGGATCCACTCATAAATATTAACAAAAGATGAACACTGAGCTACGGCCAATTCATCCATTAACAGGTTCGAACAAGCATGGCAAAAGTGCAATTGGTAAACAGGTTTCAGACTTAGTGAAATTAACACTTGTCTGGAATTTCAGATGAGGTAGCACACTTTGGAGCAAGAAAACTATATGCTACAGGAACATAACATGACAAAGCAAGGCATGGCATGGAGCTACTCAAAGAGCTCAACAAAAGTCCCTTAGTGACCTTGAGCCAAAAGGGAACAGAAAATACAATTGCAAGCATGTGAACATGGCAAAAACATAAACAGATCACAGACTTGGTGAAAAACTGGAGCATGCAAATCAGATATCAAGTAGGCATGTTTACGAGCTCGATGCACTCACTACAGAGCATGTCATGACAATCTAAGCATACACCCATCAAGAAGACACATTATACAAGCTAGACATGGCAAGAACAATAACATAGCATGCACGGATCAACTACAACATCCTCGGCAAAATCGCTAACAAGTAGACAATCTGCCCAGATTCACGAAATAGCAAAAGTAGAGTCCGATTGACTCAAGCTAGGGTGCTCCATAATTGCAAACAAAGACATGGATGGATAGAGCGCTACAAGATTAACAAATCATCCTTTTGATATGCTATATGCCCAAAACGGATCTACAGATGCAAAGTTACGGCACGATGAACATGGCAATTTAAACTGCAGACTTAGGAAAAAAAAGGGTCAACCCTAGGGTTTCCCGATCTGGATCTGGGTCGCCGGCACGGTTTTCGAAGCAGCTCGCCGGAGCTCTTGCGCGGGGTCGCCGGAGTAGAGGTTCCCGGGCCGGATCTCACCGGATCCGGCCAGAGCTAGCCGCGGGGCGGTGGAGGAGGGCGCGGCCGAGTGGCAGAGCCGGACTTGAGGCGAGGGGCGGCGAGGAGGTCCGGCCGCCGGAGCTCGGGCGGCGACCTGCGCGCGGCGGCGGGGCGCACCGGCGTTGAGGAAGGCGGCGGCGGGGCGAAGGCGCGGGGCGGCGCCGCAGATATGGGCCGCGGGGGCCTCGCCTGGGCCCGGGCGAGCTTCGGCGGGAGGAGGCCGGCGATGTGGGCGCACTGCCCACGTGGCAAGCCCTGGTTGGACCGGGCGGAGCGGACACTGTCCAGCGCGGGCCGAACACATCCGGTTCGCGGCGGATCTGGTCTCTAGGGTTTCGGGGGGAAGAAGAAATGTGGATTTCGGAGGGGGGTGGTATTTATAGGCATAGGACGAGCTAGGAGAGTCCAAAAGAGGTGCGGTTTTCAGCCACGCGATCATGATCGAATGCTCTAGATGATGGAGAGGGTTTTGGTGGGTTTTGGGCCAAATTGGAAGGGTGTTGGGCTGCAACACACATGAGGCCTTTTCGGTCCCTCGGTTAACCGTTGGAGCATCAAACGAAGTCCAAATAGTACGAAACTTGACAGGCGGTCTACCGGTAGTAAACCAAGGCCGCTTGGCAAGTCTTGGTCCAATCCAGAAATTTTTAATCCCCACACACGAAAGAAAGGTAGAAATGACCACCGGAGGAGAACGGAACGCCGTAATGCAAAACGGACAACGGGGAAAATGCTCGGATGCATGAGACGAACACGTATGCAAATGCAATGCATACGATGAAATGATATGAGATGCATGACAATAACAACAACAACAACACACGGAGACAAAAACCCGAACCCGAGAAAATAAAATAACTTAACGCCGGAAACGGCAAGAGTTGGATTACATATTAGGTAAATCATATCCGGGGTGTTACAATCAACTACAAAAAATCATATTTAGACATTCCAAAAAATCTGAAATTATTTGACAACATACCTGTGGGGTGTGTCTACAACTCAGAAAAAAATCAGCTCAAAACTCTATCTACAATTAGAGATTTAAAAAAGGCAACTTCAAATGTGAATAGTGGCAGCTTTATGTGAATAGTATGTTAATACTATTCACATCCGATTTTGTTTTTTTTCTATTAGTGTAAGTCGAATTAACAGCTAAAACTTTTCGAGATTATACATCTAAGATCAAACATTGATGTGTGTCTACAATTTTTTAAGACGGTTTGAACATGTTTTTTTAAAATAATCTCATTGACGAGATCCTATACTAGTCTCCCCCACCCTATGAACGCACGCGCACACCCTACCCATAGTCCCATATGAACGCACATGCGATTTTTCTCGTTTTCTTTATTTCTTTTTTTGCACAAGTTTTTCTATGGTTTTCTTTTTTGTTTTCTCTTTCTCTTCGGCTTTCTTGGTTTCTTTCTTTGGTTTTCTTTGTTTTTTATTTTTTATTTTTTATTTATCTTTTTCTTTTTTAACACATTTCAATGTTTTTCTTGCACATTATACATGTTTCGTATATATCAAAACATTTTCTTAATACATGTTTAAAATTTTTCAAATATATGAATAATTTTTATTAAACATATGTTTTGATGTCTGTTGTTTTCAAATATATTGTTTTCACACACATGTAAAACATTTTTTTACATGCATCTAAAACGTTTTTTATACAAATTAACTTTTTTTCAAATATATATTGTGATGTCTTTTTTGGTACACATTGTGCATTTTCGTATACATATAAGTTTTCATGTATATTGTTTTCATACAAATGGTACAGTTTTGGTATATATCTAAAACATTTTAAATACATGTTTAGCATTTTTTTTAAATATATATTTTGATGTCTACTTTTTCACGTGCATCATACATTTTCTTATACACCCAGAATATTTTTTATATATGTTTAACACTTTTTGTGAATTACACGGACATTTTTGTACATTGTACAATTTTTTAGAAACACGTGAACATTTTTTAAATGTCACAGACATTTTTTTATAAACTATCAATGTTTCCCTCCTTTTCCCGCTAGGATCAAAAATCCTGTATTTTCGGAAAACTTGCGGTTCTCCCCGTCAACCCTCCAGGACCTAAAAAGGAAGATGGAAAATTTTGGGATAATGTAACAAAAAATTTAAACTATGTTAAGAATTTTCAAATTCTCGATCTTATTTTTTGGAACTAAATATGATATTTCAGTTAAAAATATAAATAGAGGTTATAAAAAAGAAGAAAAAAGAAGGACGAACGACTGAATGCAGCGAAGAAGTAAATGGGCCGACCCACTACTACCTCTCTTCGGGAGATCGTGAACTAAATGGGACAAGTCATCAATTTTTTCGGTAAAGGTTGTAAAGAGAGTATTAGAGAGGTGGCAAAACTTTGTCTTAATGTGCATAATGTATCTTTCAATGAAAAATACTTGTGAATGCCTTTTGATGTTGGAAGATCAAAGAATGATACATTCAAGTACTTAAAAGATAGAGTGTGGGATGAGATGGCTCTCCTCTCCTCTCCTCCCCCCCCTCTCACCTGCCCTCACCACACACCATCCAACCATGGAGAATGTTGACCTAGCCGATCATGGAAGGCCTTATGCATTGGGATTTCTCTCTCGGCCTTGCGGTCACGGCTCAGGTGCGTCATCGTTTTGGATCTACCATTCACTTCTCCCCCTCTAGTTCGAACAAAGAGTTCTTCTTGGTGGTGCATTTCTCTTCGGCAAGTTTCCCTCTTAATGAAGATTCGGTTGCCATTGCCCTTCAATGTTGCATTGGGGGTCTACCATCTGGTCTTACTGTGACACATATCTCTGGACGAAGATTTCGTTTTTCAGTGGCATCCAATAAAGTTGGTCACTTCATCTATGGTCTCAAGGATCGAGTTTGGCCAGATTTTGTTTGCCACTTGAGTCTATTCCGCCAGAGCTATAGTGGTGTATTATCTACGGATTCATCTTGGCACCTTGATTCTCATATTCCTGAGGTGGCTGCACGTTCTCCCGTTGCTATCAAGTCAAAATACAATTTCTCAAGGCAACATGACAACGATTTGAGCCCATCCCAACAGGTTTTATCAAAGTTTGGTTTCTCTTATTCGGGGGGAAGGGTGTCCGACCATGATCAGTCACCGGAAGGCTCATCGCCGGCAATTCAGTTGCCCGAACTGGTAGTGTCGGGCCCGACAACCAGTCATCCTATAATTGTGGGCCTTAATCCACCTTCCATGTCCTCTGGCATCATCTTTGGAAGTTTCCAACCATCCATTATTACGGGGATTAATGCTATTAATTACAGATTTGAAGGCTGTCGGTTTAAGGAGAATGCTTGGAGAAACATTCCGAATTTTATGTTGTTTCATATTCTGGATCAACATCACTTTGGTTATTCTGATACACGTATTGCATCTATCTGGTCTCTGACATCGGTCCCTCCATCGGATTACATTTATGGGAGGCTCAATTTGTGTTCTAATTGCAAATCGCTTGGCCACCTGGTTTCTGTTTGCCCTGGCAAAATTTGCTCGACCTGTCTTAATGACATTTGCTGCTGTCCCCCGCCTGTTAGTCAGGTGAATAATGGTCAACCCACTAAGGTGTTGGGCCCTGGGCCGCATATGAGTCCACGAGTCTGTACTACTTGTGGCTCTCCTGCTCATCTGTTTTTCCATTGCCTGACCTATCTCAAATGTAACTCTTGCTTCTTTCTGGGCCACACGAAGCGCACCTGCCTTGATACTAAAGCTAAGCATTATTTTTGGAAGCCCAAGCCTGCTCAAGAAGCGGTTCTTCCTATTTATGAGGTAATAAATCATATCAATCATTCTTTGAAAGGCAAGAATCCTATTTATCCTAATTTAGATATGGAATCTTTATCCTGATTACCATCTACTAGTAGCTCTGCCATGGCCAACTTGGGAAACAGGAGGCTAATTGATTTTGGTCTAGTCAAATCAGGGTCTACACGGATTCTTTCCTCTCGCACGCATTTACCGCAGTCACCTACTTTGTGCCCCACCATTTAACCCAAGCAATCCTTGACCGTCCATTGCAATCTTTGTGGTTGGCTGGGACATGTGGCATCATCCTGTAGCCAGGGGCGACGCTCCTACAATGAAATTTGGCTCCCCAAGCCATCCATACCCCCTGCCGATACGCATTCCACCTCGCCTGGCATGCCCCCTTCTGCGCATGATGTGCTTCGCTCTCCTCCACCAACAATGGCGAACTTCCCCGTCAACGTCGTCCCCTACCTCCCGCAGGGCATGACAGTGGAGCTTGGCCCGACCGATCGAAAGGTGCGATCTGATATGGTGGTCAGCGTGGTGCCTCCTCTGCGGCATGATTTCTTGGCCATTGCTGAGGACAACGGGTTCATCCCGCAGCATCAGAAAGAAGCCCTCAGATATACAATCCAAGGTTTGCTCCATGAGTCCCATTACTTCCCTACTAAAGTTGAGGATCACCCTTTAGGGATTGGTATTTTTGGACTTGATGATTCCCTAGTTAGAGACTCTGTTGTGGGGACTACTTTTGAACTAGATGAGCTGCAAGCTGATGAACATACGGTTATCTCTTTTGTACCTCATGATGCTGCACTCAATACGAGGCTCACCTCTTTCGGCCCGGAGATTTGGATTATGTATGTTGGTTTCCCTTACGACTATCAAACGCAGCATTATATTCATAAGTCAATGGATAGTTTTGGTACTCTGGTTGAATGGCATAACCCAAGGGGTGATAGGCGATTTGTTCTATTGAAGGCCAGGGTCATTCATCTTCGCTTAGTACCTAAGAGTATTGTTATGAGGCAGATTTGTGGTGCTCGTCTGTTGGGGATATAGCTATCAGCTATGACCCGCCCAGGAGGGGCTAGGTCAGCCCCAATGGCGGGTCACAAAGGAAGCCCAGTAAACATTCAAGGCGATAGTTTATTAAAGCTTATAGAAGGCCTAAGCCCAGAGGCGGCTTGAAGCCCAATATTGTAAACCGCCATATGTAAGGAAAGACTTGTAAGGAAAGGCATATAAAATAAGTCACCGAGCCGGACACGCTTTATGAGCCGGCCGGGACTCTGTAGGCCGCCAGGCGTCAACCCGTGTATATAAGGGGACGACCCGGTGGTGGTTTAGGGCAAGAAACAAGAGATCGATAACCAAGCCGGTGAACTAGGCTCTTGGTGATCGAAACCCCAGCAATATCAACACAACTAGATGTAGGCTTTTACCTTCATCGTAAGGGGCCGAACTAGTATAAAATCTCTCGTGTCCTTTGTCCTAATTAACCCCTTTAAGCTTCCTAGTTGCGATGGCCCTACGACTAAGTCCTTTTGCTACGACATCTGCCGTGACAATTCCACGACAGTTGGCGCCCACCGTGGGGCCCGCCCATGGTGGATTTAAGTTCTTGAAGGGCAACTTCGAAGGGCTCAAGGGATACGTTGTGGGCCGTATGACCAAGAGTCGTCGCGGCAAGCTCTATATCGACGACGAAGGCTGGGGCCCCGAGGCCGGCTCAATAGAGTACGGGTACCGGGTCCCCTTCGGCGGGATTCATGTCTTCATTGGCCGGATCGGTGAATCAGGCCCTGAGCCGGACATTCGCACCAACATCATCGAGACGGCTTGGCTCGCGAGGCCCGCTCGGGCTCAACTCGCCGTAAAGCGTGCCTTTGACGGTTGCATCCATGGAGGTGAATACTCAGAAGAATCAGTGGATGGCGGTGAGACGGACATTTGTTCTGATGCTACGTCATCAACAAGCAAGACGGATTCTTTGTACCAGCTACAGGATGGCATGCTTGGGGGCTGTTCCGATGGCAGCAGTATTCCGGACCCCTTTGAGCCGCCGAATCGAGCCGGAGTCTTCATGACAAACACTCAGCCCGGGCAAAACTCCACGGCTGCAGCAGCAACAACCACCGGGTCGGCAGCGGCCGGGTCAGGAGACCCTGCGCGCCCCCCGGCTCAGATACTAATGGACCTCACGGATAAGCTGACAGCTCTAGTGACTAAAGTGGTGGAGCCGGCGGATAAAGTTCAGCATGACGCGGAGGTGGCACGAGTACGCGAAGAGATGGTGCAAGCCAAGGACAATTTAGCAGCAGAAGAGGTCAAGATGGCCGCGGAACGGCGGCTTTGGACGCTCGTGCTCAGTAGCTTCAAGCGGAGACTTTCCGGCTTTCGGTGGATCTGAACGCGTCAAACAAGGTCATCAGGAGAAGGCATCAGAAAACTCAGTCATGTCTACCTCTGACGCTCGATCCTAGGAAACTTTTTCATACACCCGGGGCCGGGCCAAGTAACCCGCGGGAGGCAAATCGGATCACGACGCCCGGGGCACCGATTGAGCCGTGGGCCATGGAGCCACCTGGCATGTATACCGCTCCGGCTTATTATACGCCAACATCACCGGGTCACTTCTCCAATCCTTTGGAAAACCTCATTGCGGCGTCGGCTCGTTTGGCGGCTCTCCCGATGGAAGGTGACTCTCCGACAGCAATCAAAACACGAAGTGTGAGAGAACTTCTTCAGGCGGCTCTGGCACAGCAGGATGCGTACTCGTACAGTCGAGACAGAATCCATTCAACCCCTCGCCCGAGCCGGAGCCCTAGCTACAGCAGGCATATGGACTCAGCTGATATGTCAAGCAACGCTCAACGCCACAACCAACCGCGCAGGCATGAGCCGGTACAGGCTAGAGTCCTTAACTTAGCAGATCAGGAGAGGATTCGGCAAGAAGCTGAGCGGGCGGTTCAATTGGCAGCTGAGCAGGCGGCTCATGAAACTTTTCCGGCTTATGTTGAAGCTAATAACGAACAAGCCAGACGGGATGCGCTTAACTTATTAGATGAGGAAAGAGACTTAGCAGCAGCTCGATCAGCAATTTATCAACAGGACTTGCGCCGCTATCATAGCCGCCGGGTTAAGTCCAGGACTTTTCAAGAAGGTGACCTGGTGCTCCGGCTCATCCAGGATCTGTCAGATGCACACAAGCTATCCCCACCTTGGGAAGGACCCTTTGTACTCAGCAAGAACTTAAACAACGGGTCATATTACCTCATTGACGTTCGAGAGAACAAAGACTCACGTAAGTCGGAGGAGGAGACCCGTCGGCCATGGAACATTGCTCAACTTCGGCCATACTACACCTAAGCCACCGGCTCTCATCATGTACATACTTTGCCGTTGTATATACTATGATAAGTAATAAAGCAGGACCTCTGTCCTTTTCCTTTTCAAAGATTACATATCTTTACTCTTTTTCACTATTTAAAATGACTATTAAGGAGTCGATCATATCTGAATCAAGTCTAACCTTTTTTGGTCCGGCTTATGATTGTATTCGAATCTAGCTATAAACCTCATGGTCACTTGGGGGCTTCTTGTTCAAACATAGGTCGTATTCGAACCAAAGAGAACACAGCTATCGTAACCCTCTTGATCGGCTCAAAGCCAAACTCACCAGGGGGCTTCTTGATTGTATCTGAATCATAGCTTAACCCCTTTTGGGTCCGACTTGGATCGTATTCAAATCAGGGTCATTAAAAACCTCTCAATATCATTTGGGGGATTTCTGTTCAAACATAGGTCGTATTCGAACCAAAGAGAACATAGTTGTCGGTACCCTCTTGATCGGCACAACGCCAAAGCCACTGGGGGCTATATGATCGTATTCGAATCTTAGCTTAACCCCTTTGGTCCGGTTTACTGATCGTATTCGAATCAGAAACCCCCAACCTTTAGTTACAAGGTTATTTATATTGTTTGCCACCTGTTATTTGTTTTATTGGTCTTTTATTATCTCAATTTTAACAATCAGCATGGTCTTTTCGCCGGCTTGACTATTTGACAATAAGCCACCAAGGCATGATAGTCATCAGGCATTCAGAAGCATTTGACTTCTCAAAAAGGACTGGATCATGAACCTCATCACCCGGGTCATACAAACCGGCGGTCCAGAGGTAAAAAATACAGGAATGACTGTTATTTATGAACAGTTTTTCTCTGCATTAATCAAAGGTTGTTTCAACCTTGTTTATTTCCGCATCTATTTCTGTTTCATCTACTATGGTAAACCATTGGTTATATACCGGCTGTTCTGACCCGTTCGGTGCTACAACCGCCAAGCCAGTTTTTTCTTTTTCTACAGGAACAAAGCTGAAATATTACAGAAATAACCATAAATATGATGCATATATTGACATCAAGAAGCAAAGAGTCACACACGGCATCTTATGCACGATGGAATAGGCAAAGTATGCGGTTGTTTTAAACTATATCTATTACAAGGCTCTAAAGAGCCCATGAAGATGATCCTCACTCTTCCCTCGCTGGTTCACCTCTTTCTGCTAATTGGAAGCTGGGTTTTGACCAGTCAAAACCGTTCACGGCAATAAATTCTACTTCTTCGTCAATCAAGCCAGCCAGATCAACTTCTGGAGCAAATGTATGTTCACGAACCGGTGGGATTAAATCTGTCACCTTGTACGAGGGAGTTGCCATCTTCTTATTTTCCAAATCAAAACCCGGCTGATATTTGTCAATACTGGTTTCATCGCCAAGAATCGTAGCTTGAGGTCGAACTCCTCTCACACAGGCAATGAAATCATCCTGCTCAAATGGAGACCTGTCTTCCTTCACGGTAGGGTACCCCCTGGCTACATCCGCCGGGTCTAGATCTGGCACCCAGGCTTTGGAGCGGCTCAGGGCAGTCAAAGCTCCGGCTCTGGCACAGGATCGTTTGACTTCTTAGAACCTGGCGGGTAAGATTAACATCTTTTTCAAGACATCACTGAGCCGGTTGGGTCCTTTATTGGCAGGAAAGATAGCGGCAAGTGCCCGTTGTGCGCCAATGTACAACTGCTCCACTAAGGTATAGACCGCCTTCAGTTTAGTCACGTTGTCTTGGCTCAGATTCTTGCTTCGCAGGCCTGCACATATTTTGTAAACAAAGGGTCAGCTGGCGGTTTGTATTCCAGGTCAAAAGAAGGTACAAAATATCAGTACAGATGGCGTACCAAAGATGGCGGAAACCATCTGAGACACCCGGTTCTTTAAGCCGGTCAGCTCCGTAGTAACCTCCTCAAGAGCTGCTTCAGCTTTTTCGGCGCGTTGTGTCAGCAGCGTCTTCTCTTCAGCCTAGGTTCTCTTCTTGGCAGTCAAGCTGGTTCTCAATTTTTCCGTCTCAGACAGACTTAATTGAAGTTTAGAATCAGCATACTTGATTTCTGCCTCCTGATCTGCCAGCCGGGTCTTGGCGTCAGTTAATTGCGAACCCAATTCAGATAGGGCATTCTACAAAACATAGACAGGTGTGTTAAGGTTTAAATTAATATTCAAGAGTCAAGATTCAAGTCTCAAGTACTTTGCACTGCAAAACCACTTGACACTTGGGGGCTAATGTATGCCAAAACAATTTCTTATGACTCTAATATATTTCAAGTCCCAAGTACCTTACCAAGTAACAGCACTTGGAACTTGGGGGCTAATGCATGATATGCAGAAAATCTCTCAATATTAAGCCGGATTACATTATTCGTTAGGTTCGGTACCAGACAGTTATGAAATTAAAAGTACTGGCTCATTTATGATCAAGTGAACCGGTCCTTGGGGACTACATGTGAAGTTTATTCTACTTTATTGGACTTCAGAAATATCTAAAGGTAAAGCTTTCGCCTATATCATAAGTCTACAGATCATTCAGTTTTATCATAATCTACAGACTTGGGGGTTGGCAGAATATAAGTAAGCCGGAAGAACATACCTCATACTTCAGCTACAACTACTTGACCATTTCAATTTCTGAGTCACGGCTGGAGTGCACATGGCTGAGATAGACGGATAATATATCATTGGCGTTCAGATGGCTATAATGAGAAATATCAAATCACACTTTCTGTCTTTCCAGGGCCTCTTGTTTAGCGGTGTGCCGAGCCAACACGATCGGATTCCCCGGCTCAACAAAACGGCTTCTAGTGATTAGAACGTCTTGGGCAGACGGTGATGGCGGGTTGGCCGAGTTGGATGGTCCGGTAGCATAAGGGTTAACGATGGTATCGTCAGCTGACGGCTTGGGAGGATCTACTTCAGCATTGGCAGCCGAGTCTTTTGGTGCTTCAGTTTGAGGAGGAGAAGGTGGCATGGCCGATTCAGGTGCAAGGACTGGCGGGTCTTCCGCCAGCCTAGTCACCTTGGCCTTCTTGGACTTGGCTTGGACACTAAGAAAGATATTATGAAACAGTTAGTATAAAGAAGCAATTTGAAAGACACGGAGGAAAGATGATTTCTTCCTTACCCAGGGGCAGTCTTAAAGGCTGGGAATTGAGTTTGAGATGAGTCTCCAGAAGAGCGAGACACCTCCTGCAAAGATAAAATAAAGTTAGTAATGCAAGGGAGAAGATCCATTAATGGAAAGTAAAAGGCGAAGAAATAAACCTCATTCTGGCATTTTTGAGGAGTTTGTTGAAGAACAGCAGGCGGTTCATCGTCGTTCCAGGCCTGATGGCGGCTCTCATGTTGCTACTTTTTCAAAAGAAAATGAGGGTCCAGATAAGCCAAAGGGTGTGAAAACCTTACTTTCCGGGTTACGACTCGAAGTTTCTGTCTTGGCAAATGGGCCGAGTCGGAGGAAATAGTTACCTCTTCTTCCACAGCCTGACTGGCCCCTGTGTCGTCCTAGCAATGATCAGTGTTAATAAGTTTATTAAAAAGCTAGCCAAGGGAGTCAAGGGCTACCTCCGACTCAGAAGTATCATCGTCAACCTTCAGCAGGTCTTCAGCGGTGCTCTTCTTCTTCTTCTTAGATCTCCGGGTCATCTTCTTGGCGGTTATGGCGGCGGCTCTAGCTTTCTTGGCGGCTTCGTGGTCATATTTGGCTTTCCAGAAATCTTATTTGGCCTATAAACAAATAAACAAGATGAAAGGTCATGCAGGTATTTAAAACGGTTGAGAAAAATACAAAAGAGAAAGAGATCAGAGGTTCTTTACCTCTGGCGTCGGTTAAGTTTGCAGAAGGGGTTTAACCCGACTTTACTGCAGTCTTCATATTTGCCGTTTACCAGAAGGGTTGACATTGAAACAATATCTTCTTCGGTTAATTGAATGGAGCTGTGACGAAGAGAGTCGTCTGGGCCTCCACCATATTCATACATCAATTTTGAGCGGCGGCTTAGAGGGATGACCCACCACGCAACCCAGCAACGGGTCAAGTCAACTCCGGTTAAGCCGTTCCCCAATGAAGCGTTAATTCTTTTAATGGATGGAATCAGTTTCTTGTGTTCGGTGGCAGTGAGTTTGTCAGGGAGTGCAAACTTGGAGTCAAGACACTCTGCGCGATAACCCGGCAGGGGCTTCTCATTTGTTGGTGAAGTGTCTTGACAATAGAACCAAGTCTGATTCCAGTCCTTGGGATGACTTGGCAAGACTATTAGGGGGAAGACGGCGCCTTGTCGACGCTGAATTGAGATGCCTCCAAGTTCCAAGCTAGGACCATTGGTGCACTCGTTCTGCCGGTTCAAATAAAAATACTCTCTAAAGAGTTCCACAGTCGGTTCTTCTTGAAGGTATACCTCACAGAGCACTTGGAAGTTGCAGATATTGGATATGGAATTGGGCCCGATATCTTGAGGGTGGAGTTTGAAAAAATGGAGGACATCTCTGAAGAACTTTGAGCCGGATGGGGAAAAACCACGGTTCATGTGGTCAGAAAAGACAATAACTTCACCATCTTTTGGATTGGGCCGTTCCTCGTCCGGCTCAGGTGCACGGTAAGACATAACATTCTTCCCTGGCAAAAAACCTATGGCAAAGAACTCCTTCAGATTGCCCTCAGTTACTGTCGAAGGGACCCAATTACAGACAGTCGGTGCTTTGGATGGCATGATGTTCAAAAAATGAACTGAAAGGAAAGCAACATGCCGGTTCAATTCAATGATAATGGTGAAATTAAGTGATAATGGTACAGGGGAGTAATGGCGGCTTAAGTAAGGGCTAATGTCATATACGGAAAAGTAAGCCGGCGCAATAAGCCGCCATGACTATAAATATTTGAGAAAGCAGATTCGGCTAAGTGTTGAGACAAACAAGATTCCTAATTGCTTGATATTATTCCAGATCAAATGGCTATTCAAAATGGAAAAATTCTAGACCTAAAAGTTTAGCGTAGATGAGTTTGTGAGTCCTAATGAGGTCTTTATACTGGGAAAAGGGATCTACTAGTGTCAAGAGTAGGCACCAAACAGCTACCGCACAAGCATATATCTCTTTTTGGATCAAGAAGAGGCTGCAGTGGAAGAACTACGAAGAAACTGCGATGAACTACGAAGAACATGCGGAAAACCTAGAAAGTCCTAATGCAGATCTGAGAAGCAAGAAGGGAAATGCTTACAGCCACAGATCTTCCATGGAAAGTCGCTGCCGTTCTCTGGACTGATTCCGGTCGATGCAGCGGCCAAAGTCAACGGAGGTGAGGTGCTTTCTGATGGCGGCGGAGCTCGAACAGCAGCAGGGGTTGCGAGAGGAAGAAGATGAAGAAGAGAGAAGAATGAGAAAGACCGGGGCGTGCCTATTTATAAGGGGATAAGCGAACAAGCGGGCGCGAAAATCGAGGAAGACCCAAATAATGGTTATCCAACTAAACGGACGCCTCGATTCTCGGAAGGCATTAAAGATGAAGATCCATTAAGAGATGACGTCATAAAAGTTTTTCGTGTTTTCAAGAGATGACGTCATGGCGGGTTACAAAAACTTCTACGAGGATAGGAAGATGGATTTTTGTTTAAGTGTTGAAGATTGACAAAGAACAAAGTTCAAAGTCAACCTAGGGCCTAATGTTGGGGATATAGCTATCAGCTATGACCCGCCTAGGAGGGGTCGGGTCAGCCCCAATGGCGGGTCACAAAGGAAGCCCAGTAAACATTCAAGGCGATAGTTTATTAAAGCTTATAGAAGGCCTAAGCCCAGAGGCGGCTTGAAGCCTAATATTGTAAACTGCCATATGTAAGGAAAGACTTGTAAGGAAAGGCATATAAAAGGAGTCACCGAGCCGAACACGCTTTATGAGCCGGCCGGGACTCTGTAGGCCGCCAGGCGTCAACCGTGTATATAAGGGGACGACTCGGTGGCGGTTTAGGGCAAGAAACAAGAGATCGATAACCAAGCCGGCGAACTAGCCTCTTGGTGGTCGAAACCCCAGCAATATCAACACAACTAGACGTAGGCTTTTACCTTCATCGTAAGGGGCCGAACTAGTATAAAATCTCTCGTGTCCTTTGTCCCGATTAACCCCTTTAAGCTTCCTAGTTGCGATGGCCCTACGACTAAGTCCTTTTGCTAGGACATCTACCGTGACAATTCCACGACATCACCGTTGTTGTACTATTGTTGTAACTATGTTGCGCAGTAGTGACTGGAATGCACATTTACCTGAGGTTCCACCTGCTGGTGAGGATCCTCCTCCTGATGATGGTGTCCCTTACCCCCTCTTTGGTGAGGGCCTGACTGCTAAACAGATCTATCGAGCCCAACTTCACAACTGGATGGCTCAGAATGTGGCAGCTGATCATGCTATGCATGAGGCAAATCAGGCTAATGACGATGTGGTAGTTGATCAGCAAGTTCAGTTTCAGGCTGGTTGGGGTGCCTGGCCAGCCCCTCCTCCTCCTGCTGTGTATAATTTTCAAACCTGGTTGGCTGCTGAGGTTTTATAGGTTGCTGATGGGATTGTGCCTGAAAATAATCTTCTTGACAGCCTTGCAATGGCATGGAATGACTCCATCTCTTGGAATAGCAGTTCTGATTCTTCTATTAGTTCTGATGGACTGGTTTTCGTGCCTCTCAACATTCTCAATCATCTTTGGAGGAATAACTTCGATAGTGTAAGTGCATCTAGTGCCACCCCTATTTGGTTTTGGACTATTGACGACAAACCTAGTTGAGGGACTAATGTGTTTGTGAGAATTGCAGGACAACACAGGTAGAAGTCCCTCATTGATTCGGTTTTCCTACCAGAGATGACCCCTAAAAAGGTATGAAGACATTGAAGTCAAAGGTGGTATATGAAGATATTCACATTGAAGACTATGACAAGAGAAGACACCACATGAAGCCTATGGAGCTCGAAGACTTAGATCTTTCGTAGTTCTCTTTCTTCTGTGTTGAGTCATAGGAACCACCGTACTGTTAACTGGGGTCCAAGAGAACCAGTCAGAATGACTGAAGTGATGCTTAAACAAAACCTATGTCTTCGAGTGAAGACTTTGAGAGCGAATCTTGTCCAGAGTCGGGCAAGTCAGCTTTGCTTGAAGCCCAAGTAAAGTTGCCGTGTGAGTTTGAAATCTGACCGTTGGAACACGTGTCAGTTCCTTAGTGACCCAGGGTCATTTCGGACAAATCAGGTCGGGTTGCCAAGTGGCTATAAATAGCCCACCCCCTACAACCATAAACGGTTGGCTGCTCAGATTCAGAGTACGGCTTTTGTCGTTTGAGAGCAACCCACCTCGAAGCCTTTGAGAGAGAATTCCTTGCGAGGATAAAGCCCTAACCACCCAGAGCCAAAGAGAATTAGGCATCACTTAAGTCTTCTTGTCTGTGTGATCTGTAGACTTATTACACTTGACGACTGTGCATCCTCCAGCCGGTTAGGCGTCGCGTTCTGAGCATCCAAGAGACATTATGGATTGCCGGTGAATGAAGTCTGTGAAGGTTTGGGATTCTATCTTGAAGACTTACCAGAGTGATTGGGCGAGGTCTGTGTGACCTTAGCTCAAGGGGAATACGGTGAGGACTGGGTGTCCTGAGCTGTGTGTCCAGGACTGGGTGTCCGGGACTGTGTGTCCTAAGGTTTAAATACCTAGCCGCCCTAACCAGACATACAGTTGTCACAGCAACTGGAACTGGTCCAACAAATCATTGTCTTCAGCGAGTCACTGGTTTCATCTTCCCTTCCCTTTACTTACTGTTACTCCTTGTGAAGTCATTGTATGTTCGCACTATCTTTTGTCTTCACTGAGTGACTGCGTGTTCTGTGTGGCTTCACAATATCTTCCTACCTAATCCTTACTACATTGCTTCTATTAGTCATTGTGCTTTCACTCTATTGAATACTTGACTACGGCTTGCCTAGTGTAGTCTACCTTTCGCTGCAGGGTAATAGGTTTATTTCTATCGTTTGTCTTCATAACTTCCACGTTTTGAAGACTTCCATAAAAATCGCCTATTCACCCCCCCCCCCTCTAGTCGATATAATGCACTTTCAGTTGGTATCAGAGCAAGGTGCTCCCTTGTTCTGTGTGATTCGGTTTAACCACCTGTAGTTTTAGCTATGTCGACTGTAGGGATAATTAAAGCCTCTGCTGTGTGCCCCGTCTTCGATGGAACTGAATATCCCTACTGGAAGAATAAGATGCGCATGCATCTTGAAGCCATTAACGTCGACCTATGGTATGTCGTCAAGAACGGCGTTCCCAAGGCTGGAGAAGGTGTCACTGCTGCTGATGTCAAGAAGTTCGTTCAACTGGACTCTACTGCCAAGAATATCATCTGTGGTCATCTGACCAAAGGACAGTATGGCCGTGTGAGTGCTTTGGAAACATCTAAGCTGGTCTGGGACTGGCTCTCCAAGGTCAATGAAGGCATCTCAACCCAGAAAGATCAGAGAATCAGTGTCCTTCGCAACCTCTTCAACCGCTTCAAGCGAAATGACAATGAGAATGTCCAGCTCACATTTTACCGACTCACTAACATCACAAATGAGCTTCAATCCCTCAGCACTACTGAGATCACCAAACATGAAGTCGTCAAGACACTACTGAGATCACGTGATAGTTCGTTTGACACCCTAGCCCTGATGATTCAAGAACGTCCTGATTTCAAGACACTCGATCCGTCTGATATACTTGAGAGGCTCAACACACATGAGTTTCAGCTTTCTGAGAAAAGAGATATCTACGGTCCAAACTATGGGCGAACTCGTGCCTTGAAGGCAAAAGCTGTCTCCTCATCTGAAGAAGAATCTGACAGCAGTTCGGATGATCCTGAAGACATTGGAAGGGAACTTGCTATGCTTGTGAAGAAGTTCCAAAAATTCACCAAGAAGAAAGGTTTCAGTAAGTCTTCCCGATCAAGCTCAAGGAATGATGAAGCTTCTGCTCATGACTACAAGAAGAAAACATGCCACAAGTGCAAGAAACCTGGCCACTTCATCTCTGAGTGTCCACAGTGGGACAATGAGAACAAAAAGAAGAAGAAGAAGAGCAAGGAATATGACTCCGACGACAAGAAGAAGAAGAAATACTCAAAGTCTTCTTCCAATTCTTCCTCAAAGTCTTCATCACACAAGAAGAGCTCATCTGGCAAGGCACGTGCGTTTGTTGGCAAGGAAATGGATTCAGAGGAGGAGTCCGCTTCTGAGGAGGTGGAGGTGGAGTCTGAGGAGGAGTCCGATTCAAGCGTCGCAAGTCTGGCTACAGCATACGTTGCCAAGTCCATCTTCAACACTGAAGACAATGACTTCATCACCGACACCGATGCAAATGACAAGGACTACTCCGCTTCTACCTACTGCTTCATGGCACGCGGTGCCAAGGTAAACACACGCACTACTCACTATCAAACATCTAGTGACGATGACTCTAATTATGGTTCAAAACCCAGCTACAAAACACTTGCTAAAATTGCAACTGAACAACAGAAAGCTATGGAACATATTCAAAAACTGTTAGACAGAAGCGATGATCTGTTAGGTGCTGAAATGACTCGATCTGAATCCTTAATTGAAGACATAAAAAATCTTCACGTTAAGTATGAGGAACTTGAAAGTCGTCATGAAACTCTCTCAACAACTCATGAAAAGCTTTCCTATGATTATCTTCAAAGGAAGCAAGATCTTGAGAAATTGAGAAGCGGCTCATGAAGATCTTCAAAAGGAAAACGAGTCACTTCGCGCCAAACAGACCAGTTCCGCTCAGGAAGGATTTGAACCACCATGTCTTAAATGCATTGAGCATGATAATGCTACTTCTGTTGTTGAATGTTCTACTGCTACTACTGTTGCAATATCTTCAACTGTTGATGTGGTAACTAACCTCTCTGCTGAGGATACCACTGCTATTGCTGATGAGAATGCTAGGTTGAAGACATTGCTTGAAACAGGGATGTACAAAAGTCTTAAAGGGCATCAGACACTATGTGATGTCCTCAAAAAGCAGATTCTGAACCGAAACCCGAGGAAAGAGGGTGTTGGGTTCGTAAGGAAAATGAATGCTGATAGCTCTTACTGGAAACCTGAGCAGTACCCCAAAACCACGTGGGTTGCTGCAAAGGAACCTTCAGCAGATCCATCCAATCTATCTGGCTTCACTTGTGCTAACCCCATTATCATTGATGAATCCCTTGATGCAAACTATAAACTGTTTAAGAATCAGAATGGTGAAGTGTTTGCCAGGTACATTGGTACTAACTGCAGGAATGGACTGCCTATGAAGAAGATCTGGGTTCCGAAAGGGTGTCTGGAGAATCTTCCTATGAATGTCATCATGACACCTCACGTGAAGAAGACAAACCTCAGACCAAAGGCTTCATACGGTCCAAAGGCTTCATACAGACAGAGGACTCACCTGAGTCGCACTAACGCAAATGTTTTGCAGGGAAACCATACTCAGGCATATGAATATGAGAGCGGTTCATCAAACCGCCATGTTCATAAGACCAAGAACTATTCTGCTTATTCTTATGAGTACTATTGTCCGCCTGCAAGACTGTTTGCTAGGGCTCCAAAGCCAAAGTTCTTAGATGCTGCACTTAGACTTATTGCTTCTAAGCCACCCTTGAAGATGTGGGTGGCTAAGAAAGCTTAACTCTCTTTTGCAGGGAAAGGTCTCCAGCAGAAAACCAAAATCGTCTGACGCTATTGCTGGGGACCTTAAACATCTTGTAGGGCGCAAGATCAAATGCCCGAATGGTCTTGCTATGTACTTCGTTCCTGAATCGCTTGCTACTCTCCCTATTAGTCCTAATCTGGATCTAAGCTTTCATAACCCACTGGTTCGTCAAATGTTTTTGCTTCACAATGCTCTTCGTGAAGCCTATCCCCCTAACTACACTGTAGGGTACGACACCAGCGTCTTCAGAATGGATTATTGATAGTGGGTGTACAAATCACATGACTGGCAAAAGAAGCCTTCTTATGGACTCAACCTTACGTCCATCCGACAAGAGCCACATCACATTTGCTGACACTGGTAAAAGTAAGGTATTGGGTCTAGGTAGAGTTGCAATCTCAAGGGATCAACACATGGATAAAGTCATGCTTGTTGAATCCCTTGGCTTCAACTTAATGTCTGTCTCAATGCTTTGCGATTTAAACATGATCGTAATATTTGGAAAATATTGTTGCCTTGTTCTAATGGAATCTGACAAGTCTCTAGTATTTGAAGGGTATCGAAAAGATGATTTGTATGTGGTAGATTTCTCAGCAGGACCACATCTTGCCGTATGTCTTCTAGCAAAAGCTTCAGAATGCTGGCTCTAGCATCGGAGGCTTGGGCATGCTGGCATGAGGAACCTCCACACCCTGGCAAAGAAGAAGCATGTCATAGGCATCGAGGGCGTCAAGTTCAAGAAAGATCACTTATGCGGTGCCTGTGAGGCAGGAAAGATGATGAGGGCCAAACATCCCTCAAAGACAATCATGACCACTACTCGACCCTTCGAACTGCTTCACATGGATCTTTTCGGTCCCACTCATTACTCAACTCTTACTACTACTGCTTGTCTCTATGGCTTTGTCATTGTTGATGATTATTCTAGATATACTTGGGTGCACATAATCCTTTACAAGACTGAAGTGCAGGATGTCTTCAGACGCTTCGCCAATCGAGCAATGAACAACTATGGCGCCAAGATAAAGCATATCAGAAGTGACAATGGCACTGAATTCAAGAACACTGGCCTTGATAAATATCTTGATACCTTGGGCATCACACATGAATTCTCAGCCCCGTACACGCCACAGCAGAATGGGGTCGTCGAACGCAAGAACAGAACACTCATTGAGATGGCCAGAACGATGCTAGATGAATACAAGACTCCAAGAAAATTCTGGCCTGAAGCCATTGATACTGCATGCCATACAATCAATCGTGTTTATCTTCACAAGCTTCTGAACAAGACATCTTATGAGCTCCTTACTGGCAAGAAGCCAAATGTCAGTTACTTCAGAGTATTTGGCGCCAGGTGCTGGATCAAGGACCCACATCACACCTCAAAGTTTGCACCAAAAGCACATGAGGGTTTTATGCTTGGATATGGAAAGGATTCGCACTCCTACAGAGTCTTCAATCTCTTTCATTACAAAGTGGTTGAAACAGTGGATGTGCGGTTCGATGAGACCAACGGTTCACAAAGAGAGCAACTGCCAAATGTGCTAGATGAAGTTCCATCCAGTGAATCAATCAAGCTAATGGGAACTGGATAAATTATACCTTCTAAAGCTCATCCTGAAGAAGAACTTATCATCTCAGCACCCGATCAACATGAAGACAATGCTCAGCCTGAAGACATTCCTCTAACAACGACAATGATCAGCAAGAGCAAAATCTTCGCCCTGTACATCCTCGCGTTGCCAATGAAGTGCAGATTGAAAGAATAATTGATAGCATCAATGCACCCGGTCCACTTACTCGTTCAAGGGCAACTCAGCTAGCAAATTTCTATGGGCACTTCACATTCGTCTCAATAACAGAACCCAAGAAATTTGAAGAAGCCTTCATGGAACCTGAATGGATTCAAGCTATGCAAGACGAGCTTCAACAGTTTGAGCTGAATAAGGTATGGGAACTGATCAAGCGTCCCAATCCTCGGAAGCACAACATAATAGGCACTAAATGGATATACCGCAACAAGCAAGATGAGCATGGTCAAGTTGTCAAAAACAAAGCTCGTCTCGTTGCTCAAGGATATACTCAAGTGGAAGGCATTGACTTCGATGAAACATTTGCTCCTGTGGCTAGACTTGAAGCCATACGCATACTGCTGGCCTATGCAAATCATCACAACATACTTCTTTATCAAATGGATGTGAAGAGCGCCTTCCTCAATGGCAAGATTGAAGAAGAAGTGTATGTTGCACAACCTCCTGGCTTTGAAGATCCAAAACATCCTGACATGGTATACAAGCTCAACAAGGCACTGTATGGCCTCAAACAAGCCCCTCGGGCCTGGTATGACACACTCAAATACTTCCTAAAGAGCAAAGGCTTCATACCTGGTTCTCTCGACCCCACTCTCTTCACAAAGACATATGATGGTGAACTGTTTGTGTGCCAAATATATGTGGATGACATTATCTTCGGCTGCACCAATCAGAAGTACAGTGAAGAGTTTGGATATATGATGCAAGAGAAATATCAAATGTCTATGATGGGAGAGCTGAAGTTCTTTCTCGGTCTTCAAATACGACAGCAACGCAACGGCATCTTTATATCTCAAGAGAAGTATCTCAAAGATTGCCTGAAGAAGTTCGGTATGCAAGACTACAAAGGCTTCACGATGCCAATGCCAGCCAAGCATCATCTGGGTCCTGACGACAATGGTAAAGAGTTCGATCAAAAGGTATACCGCTCCATGATTGGTTCTTTACTTTATCTATGTGCATCTAGGCCAGATATTATGCTTAGTGTTTGCATGTGTGCTCGATTTCAAGCGGCACCAAAGGAGTCGCATCACTTAGCTGTGAAGCGAATTCTTCGATATTTGGCTCACACCCCAACTCTAGGATTATGGTATCCAAAGGGCTCAGAGTTTGATCTGGTTGGATTCTCGGATGCTGATTATGCTAGTGACAAAGTTGATCGCAAGTCTACATCAGGCACATGTCACTTTCTGGGACGATCACTTGTATGTTGGTCTTCAAAGAAGCAGAACTGTGTATCTCTCTCCACTGCTGAATCTGAATACATTGCTGCTGGATCTTGCTGCGCTCAGCTTCTGTGGATGAAGCAAACGCTCAAAGACTATGGCATTCATCTGAAGCAAGTGCCACTCTACTGCGACAACGAAAGCGCCATCAAGATTGCCAACAACCCAGTTCAGCACTCGAAGACAAAGCACATTGAAATTCGTCATCACTTTCTCAGAGATCATGTTGTGAAGGAAGATATTGATATCATACACGTCAACACTGAAGAGCAATTGGCAGATATCTTCACCAAGCACTTGGATGAGAAGAGATTTTGCAAGTTACGGTGTGAGCTAAATATCCTGGAATCCTCAAATGTCCTGTGATCAGGCACACATCCTAACCCTTATGCATACTGATGACTTAGATGTGCAACACACGAAGTAAAGTATATCTTCAATCAATGAAGACATACATTCTAAGTGTGAATACATTAATGTGGAATTTGACTTCGGAGCGCCACGATAATTGTGCGCCATGTCTGGGTCTAATAGTTCCTATACGGTGGGTAACGCCACCACCAAATGTTCTATTTTGAAGTGTTTCACTCATGGCGTTACCTTGCTATGTCTTCACATTTGGTTTGGCTTCAATCTCAACATGTCTTCATGATTATCTTCACTATGTTGATTATATATATATACTAGTGTTCTGTCCTCTACAGCATTCACTTATAGCTATGTCTTCTTGTTGAATCTTTTGAACTAAGTGAATGTGATCGGACCCTAACCTCTCTATGCTATCTATCTCAAACTCTATCTCTCCAAATCATATGCATTCTATTGAAACTGTCGAATGTCTTATCTGCGTCCTTGTCAGCAGAAGATACAAAGACAAACCTTAAGTCCACCTTCAATGCTCATTCCTCCACATGAAACCCGGAGAAGTAGGAACGACCACCCGACAATCCAGGCGTGCGTGGGACGTGGAACAAACCCCAAAATTCTACATGATGGCCACGTGTTCCTCAGATGCGAATCGCCAGGGGCACCTGTGTAATAACGCAGTGCCGCCCCTGTACCTATAAATACACACTTCACGGCGGTCATTATCTCTTCTTCCACTCTCGCACGAACCCTAGCGCCACCGCTAGCCCTCGACGACGCTGGCGACGAAGCGCTTCGCTGCCGCAACCTCTCCGACGCCGTCTTCACGCCGACCGCAGACACCGTCCTCTCCGCCATCACCGTAGGTGTCCTCCGTCGCCAAGTTAGGGCACGGAAGATCGAACTGCTCGGCCTCATCTTCCACTCCATCTAGCAGTTCTTAGTGTGGTAAATAAAACTTCCTTTTTACGGCACCGTTGATCCTATGGCTTTGTCACTTTCTACCACAAGCAGTTTCTATTCACACAAGTTAGATCTCTCTCATACTGCATCTCATAACATGCCTAGTATATTCACTTATGCTTCACAAAGTAGTTAGATTCCTCACTTGTACTGATCTCTGGATTCGTACAAATCTGGAACCAACTCCTTATCTATGAGTGAATGTCTTCGCATGATGAGGTTAATGTCTTCTAAACTGATTTATATTCAAAATCTTCTGAGAATGCATATGACCTCTTCCCCTTCCCTCGCACCTTAATGCTGTCACAGGTACATGTCCGTGGGAGAATCCCTTGGTTCTCATAGTCTGCATTCATTTGCAGAATTCTTATAGCATCATATAAATTCTCCTGAAGCAAGTTCCTGTTTGTCCAGCAAGCGAAAATCTTTGAAGCCTTTGAACGTGTTGAAGCCTTTCAGTTTAAAGTTCATGGCTTCAGAGAAATCAGCAAGGAAGGGTGGCAGAAAGCGTCATGGAGAAACATCTAGAGATCTGCCAGATGACCTCTCAGAACTATACAAGACAGATCGTGAAGAGGATTACAATCAGCGCAAGACCCGAATCCAATGGATTCGAAGATATTGGGCAGAACAATGGTTCAAATACCGATTTGTAACCCAGGAATATGCTGAGAGAAATGCCATCAAGAGAACGTGGGGAGACATCCTATACAAGAATCTTCAACCCAGGTCCAGAGATGAAGGCATTGAACAAGGCTTCTATCCCTGCATGGTCCGTGGGCCATAGCCTGTTGATGCACACCCATTATCACTACTATGGTGTCGTGATGACATTCTGTTCAAGCTCAACTTCCAGTTTGCCCAGAACTCAGCGAAGCAAAATAAGAAGACATTGGGACTAGACTTCAACCCTGGTCCCTCAGCTCCAAGGGCTGATGGCACACGAGATGCAGAACCCAATGTCGTCGGTCCTTTCTACAACCTTGAAGGCCTCATCACCCATATCTTGTTCAAGGGACTGCAGTGAATGAGCCTGCAGCTGACGCTGAATTAGATGAAGCGCCTGCAGCGCTGAAGCCAAAGAAGTTGAAGAAGCCTAAAGCTTCAAAGCCTGCCCCTTCACCAAAAATCTCACGGGCGAAGCCACTGGCAACTGCACCTCTTGAAGACAGTGTGCAGTCCGAAGATTTATCATGCATCTCCAAGCCCCAGAAGGTCAAGATGCCTCTGCCACACACCAGCCAAGAGCTAACAGCTGCTGCCATTCTGCGCAATGATGCCATTGATCTGTCAAGTGATGAAGATCTTGCAGATGACGCTCTTGAGCAACTCATCAAGAGCAAAGAAGAAGCAGAAATCTTCAATGATTTGCCTCTCTTTGATGTAACAATCATCCACAACTTCATTGATGAATGGTTTGACACGCCAAACATTAGCTTCAAAGATCTGCAACTACCCATTGGCCTCAGTGTCGCCTTCCATGGCGACATTGCTTCAGAGTTAGCTATCGCCCAGCGCATTATTGAACTGAAGCAAAAGATTGACTATGAAAAGGCTCAGTTCAAGAAGCATATGGCCAAGCTCAGCGTGCAAGAGGTGAAGAACTTCAAGATTATGCTGCACGAGCTCAAGGAAGCCTTTCTCAAGAAACGTGCAGAAGCTCAAGGTTCTCGTGAGTGCATGAAGGTTCTGGCTGACAAATGTGTGCAGGCCTACAATGAGGCTGAGAAGCGCAAGGCCCTTGGGCGTCCTGGCATAGACCCCAGGATGGCAGCAAAGAAGATGAAGAAGCCCGCTACGGCTGAACCTGACGCACCAAGGCAAGAAGCAGATCCCATTGTCTTCCCAACTAGAATGACTGGCTCGAAGCCAAAAAGCCGGTCAACCGCTTCAGAGCTCAAGAAGACAAGGATTGCTGAGGCTAAAGCCAGGAAGAGGAAACATCCTGAAGCCTCTCCTATTGCCCCCTCCAAGAAGAAGAGGAAGACCAAGAAAGATCGGGCTGCTCCCACAGAGCCTTTGATAGTTGAACCCATTTCCATGGTTCGTACTGACGTTGAACGCCAACTGACAATCCATGAGCCTGCTTTCACAGAGGCTCATGAAGCTGAAGACTTTCCAGCAGCTGATCCCATCGCTGCTGAAGACATTGGTCAACATGACCATGTAGAAGATGGTGCAGTCCTTCCTCAGCTCAAGAACAGCGAACTCATCAGCATTGGTGGTCCTCTGACGCCAATCGCTCAGGATGCTTCATGGGCTGATCGCCCACAAGAGGAAGAAGACTTTGAGGCCCAGCCAACTCCAACTACACAGGCGTCGCCTGCGTTGCGCAGGCTTCACAAAGGACCTAGGCCTCCAGTCTCTGCGTCTGAAGCTGAAACTGCTGAAGACATTCCGGCTGCATCAGCCGATGAAGAAGAAGTCCCACAAGCTGCTACTCCCCTGTCCCACCAAGAAGCGGTTCTCGAGGAGAACGTGATTGTGACCGACCCTCCAGCTCGTCAAGTGGAGGTTGAAAATCTTGAGGCTGCCACCACCACCACCAATGAAGCCACTGATGCTGTCATGGCTGAAGCTAATGTGGAGCCCTCCCCAACAAAAGCATCAGAAGTCAGCGAAGCCACTAATCCCACTGCTTCTGTTCCTGCACCTGCTGTCGGTCCCCAGTTCGACTATCATGTTGAGCACAGGCCTCAGGTACAGAAGCCAATCCCAAGATTGCCTAGGTTCCCAGGTCCTGCATCAGCACCTGGATCCTTCAATATCAATGGCTTCAGAGCAGACAACACATTCTTCAATAGCTCTAGGAACCCCTACTCAAGGGAAAGGATATCATCTGATCGGTTCTGGAGCTATCCGCAGCGAAACTATTACTCCTGCATTCTATACAATCAAGGTCGCATCTTCCCCCACAAGCGTCTTGACATTGAAGCTATAGCTGGTCTGCCCTGTCTGGAAGAAGCTCTGTATTGCTTCAAAGAAGTTGGATTGCTGCCATTCGTCACTGACCAAGAGCATTGGAATGAAGAGTTGCTGCTCCAATTCTATGCCACACTTCACATCCGCGGGTATAACAGAGATCCGAAGACTTGGGTCCTGGAGTGGATGACAGGAAACGTTCATCACGAAGCCAAAGCCTTTGACATCATTGAGCTCACTGGTCTGCCCACTCCCGGAGATCTCTAAGAATCTGGCTGTCATCTTCATAGTGAAGCTGTGGAGAGCATCTTTCAGAAGCCTGAACCTAACATGAGTCAGATGCTCAGTATGATGAAGCCATTACCCCAAGATGCTACATATCCCAAAGAGTTCTTTCTTGAAGACCTAGAGTATCTGCCAAGGACTATTTATCACATCATAAGGCGAACTCTCTGGCCCATCAAAGGGCACTCTCCACATGCCAAGCTTGAAGGTGCAATGAAGACTTTGGTCTTCTATATTCTGTTGGAAATATGCCCTAGAGGCAATAATAAAAGCATTATTATTATATTTCCTTGTTCATGATAATTGTCTTTATTCATGCTATAATTGTGTTATCCGGAAATCGTAATACATGTGTGAATAACAGACACCAACATGTCCCTAGTAAGCCTCTAGTTGACTAGCTCGTTGATCAACAGATAGTCATGGTTTCCTGACTATGGACATTGGATGTCATTGATAACGAGATCACATCATTAGGAGAATGATGTGATGGACAAGACCCAATCCTAAACATAGCACAAGATCGTATAGTTCGTTTGCTAGAGTTTTCCAATGTCAAAGTATCTTTTCCTTAGACCATGAGATCGTGTAACTCCCGGATACCGTAGGAGTGCTTTGGGTATGCCAAACGTCACAACGTAACTGGGTGACTATAAAGGTATACTACGGGTATCTCCGAAAGTGTCTGTTGGGTTGACATGGATCAAGACTGGGATTTGTCACTCCGTATGACGAAGAGGTATCACTGGGCCCACTCGGTAATGCATCGTCATAATGAGCTCAAAGTGACCAAGTGTCTGGTCACGGGATCATGCATTACGGTACGAGTAAAGTGACTTGCCGGTAACGAGATTGAACGAGGTATTGGGATACCGACGATCGAATCTCGGGCAAGTAACATATCGATTGACAAAGGGAATTGCATACGGGGTTGATTGAATCCTCGACATCGTGGTTCATCCGATGAGATCATCGTGGAGCATGTGGGAGCCAACATGGGTATCCAGATCCCGCTGTTGGTTATTGACCGGAGAGTCGTCTCGGTCATGTCTGCTTGTCTCCCGAACCCGTAGGGTCTACACACTTAAGGTTCGGTGACGCTAGGGTTGAGAAGATATGTATATGCAGTAACCTGAATGTTGTTCGGAGTCCCGGATGAGATCCCGGACGTCACGAGGAGTTCCGGAATGTCCGGAGGTAAAGAATTATATATAGGAAGTGCTGTTTCGGCCATCGGGACAAGTTTCGGGGTTATCGGTATTGTACCGGGACCACCGGAGGGGTCCCGGGGGCCCACATGGGCTGTAGGGGGTGCGCCTTGGCCTAGATGGGCCAAGGGCACCAGCCCCACTAGGCCCATGCGCCTAGGGTTTCCACCAAGGAAGAGTCCAAGTGGTGGAAGGCACCCCTAGGTGCCTTGGGGGGGAGGGAAACCTCCCCTTGGCCGCCGGCCATAGGAGATTGGATCTCCTAGGCTGCGCACCACCCCCCTTGGCACCCCTATATATAGTGGGGGAGAGGAGGGACTTCACACACCAGCCCCTGGCGCCTCCCTCTCTCCCCGTTACGTCTCCTTTTCGTAGTATAGGCGAAGCCCTGCTACTGTGACGCCCTGCATCCACCACCACGCCATCGTGCTGCTGGATCTTCATCAACCTCTCCTTCTCCCTTGCTGGATCAAGAAGGAGGAGACGTCTCCCATCCCGTACGTGTGTTGAACGCGGAGGTGCCGTCCGTTCGGCGCTGGTCATCGGTGATTTGGATCACGTCGAGTACGCCTTCCTCATCCCCATTCTTTGAACGCTTCCGCGCGTGATCTACAAAGGTATGTAGATGCAATCCGATCACTCATTGCTAGATGAACTCCTAGATGATCTTGGTGAAACGAGTAGGAAAATTTTTGTTTTCTGCAACGTTCCCCAACAGTGGCATCATGAGCTAGGTCTATGCGTAGTTCTTCTTGCGCGAGTAGAACACAATTTGTTGTGGGCGTAGATTTGTCAACTTGATTGCCGTTACTAGTCTTTTCTTGCTTCAGCAGTATTGTGGGATGAAGCGGCCCGGACCAACCTTACACGTACGCTTACGTGAGACCGGTTCCACCGACTAACATGCACTAGTTGCATAAGGTGGCTGGCGGGTGTCTGTCTCTCCCACTTTAGTTGGAGCGGATTCGATGAACAGGGTCCTTATGAAGGGTAAATAGAAGTTGACAAATCACGTTGTGGCTTTAACATAGGTAAGAAGTCGTTCTTGCTAGAACCCTAATTCAGCCACGTAAAAACTTGCAACAACAATTAGAGGACGTCTAACTTGTTTTTGCAGCAAGTGGTTTGTGATATGATATGGCCAAAGTTGTGATGGATGATGAATGATCTATATGTGATGTATGAGATGTTCATGCTATTGTAATAGGAATCACGACTTGCATGTCGATGAGTATGACAACCGGCAGGAGCCATAGGAGTTGTCTTTATTCTTTTATATGACCTGCGTGTCATTGAGAAACGCCATGTAAATTACTTTACTTTATTGCTAAACGCGTTAGCCATAGTAGTAGAAGTAATAGTTGGCGAGCAACTTCATGGAGACACGATGATGGAGATCATGATGATGGAGATCATGGTGTCAAGCCGGTGACAAGATGATCATGGAGCCCCAAGATGGAGATCAATGGAGCTATGTGATATTGGCCATATCATGTCACGTTTATTATTTGGTTTCGTGTGATGTTTATCATGTTTTGCATCTTGTTTACTTAGAACGACGGTAGTAAATAAGATGATCCCTCATAATAATTTCAAGAAGTGTTCCCCCTAACTGTGCACCGTTGCGACAGTTCGCTGTTTCAAAACACCACGTGATGATCGGGTGTTTTATTCAGACGTTCACATACAACGGGTGTAAGACAGATTTACACATGCAAACACTTAGGTTGACTTGACGAGCCTAGCATGTACAGACATGGCCTCGGAACACAGAAGACCGAAAGGTCGAGCATGAGTCGTATAGAAGATACGATCAACATGAAGATGTTCACCGACGTTGACTAGTCCGTCTCACGTGATGATCGGACATGGTCTAGTCAACTCGGATCATGTAATACTTAGATAACTAGAGGGATGTCTAATCTAAGTGGGAGTTCATTAATAATTTGATTAGATGAACTTAATTATCATGAACTTAGTCTAAAATCTTTGCAATATGTCTTGTAGATCAAATGGCCAACGTAGTCCTCAACTTCAACGCGTTCCTAGAGAAAACCAAGCTGAAAGACGATGGCAGCAACTATACGGACTGGGTCCGGAACCTGAGGATCATCCTCATAGCTGCCAAGAAAGATTATGTCCTACAAGCAACGCTAGGTGATCCTCCCGTCCCACAGAACCAAGACGTTATGAATGCTTGGCAGACACGTGTTGACGACTACTCCCTCGTTCAGTGCGGCATGCTTTACAGCTTAGAGCCAGGGCTCCAAAAACGTTTTGAGAGACATGGAGCATACGAGATGTTCGAAGAGCTGAAAATGGTTTTTCAAGCTCATGCCCGGATCGAGAGATATGAAGTCTCCGATAAGTTCTTCAGCTGTAAGATGGAGGAAAATAGTTCTGTCAGTGAGCACATACTCACTATGTCTGGGTTGCATAACCGCTTGTCTCAGCTGGGAGTTAATCTCCCGGATGATGCGGTCATTGACAGAATCCTCCAGTCGCTTCCACCAAGCTACAAGAGCTTCGTGATGAACTTCAACATGCAGGGGATGCAAAAGACCATCCCTGAGTTGTTCTCAATGCTGAAATCAGCGGAGGTAGAAGTCAAGAAGGAACATCAAGTGTTGATGGTCAATAAAACCACTAAGTTC
The DNA here is from genome assembly GCF_056163025.1 of Triticum urartu. Classification (NCBI taxonomy): domain Eukaryota; kingdom Viridiplantae; phylum Streptophyta; class Magnoliopsida; order Poales; family Poaceae; genus Triticum; species Triticum urartu. The sequence goes on along the minus strand of NC_141875.1, from coordinate 103,400,660 downwards.
AAGAAAGGCAAGGGTAAAAAGAACTTCAAGAAGGACGGCAAGGAGGTTGCCGCGCCTGGCAAGCAAGCTGCCGGGAAGAAGCCAAAGAATGGACCCAAGCCCGAGACTGAGTGCTTTTATTGCAAGGGAAGCGGTCACTGGAAGCGGAGCTGCCCTAAGTACTTAGCAGACAAGAAGGCCGGCAAAACAAAAGGTATATGTGATATACATGTAATTGATGTGTACCTTACTAGTGTCCGTAGTAGCTCCTGGGTATTTGATACCGGTGCAGTTGCTCACATTTGTAACTCAAAGCAGGGGCTGCGGAATAAGCGGAAACTGGCAAAGGACGAGGTGACGATGCGCGTCGGGAATGGTTCCAAGGTCAATGTGATCGCCGTCGGCACGCTGCCTCTGCATCTCCCTTCGGGATTAGTTTTAAACCTTAATAATTGTTATTTAGTGCCAGCTTTGAGCATGAACATTGTATCGGGATCTCGTTTAATTCGAGATGGCTACTCATTTAAATCTGAGAATAATGGTTGTTCCATTTTTATGAGAGATATGTTTTATGGTCATGCTCCTATGGTAAATGGTTTATTCTTTATGAATCTCGAACGTGATGCTACACATGTTCATAATGTGAGTACCAAAAGAAGTAAGGTTGATAATGATAGTCCCACATACTTGTGGCACTGCCGGCTTGGTCACATAGGTGTCAAACGCATGAAGAAGCTCCATGCAGATGGACTTTTAGAGTCTCTTGATTATGAATCATTTGACACGTGCGAACCATGCCTTATGGGTAAAATGACCAAGACTCCGTTCTCAGGAACAATGGAGCGAGCAACCGACTTATTGGAAATCATACATACTGATGTGTGTGGTCCAATGAGTGTTGAGGCTCGCGGTGGCTATCGTTATGTTCTCACCCTCACTGATGATTTAAGTAGGTATGGGTATATCTACTTAATGAAACACAAGTATGAAACCTTTGAAAAGTTCAAGGAATTTCAGAGTGAGGTTGAAAATCAACGTGATAGGAAAATCAAGTTTCTACGATCAGATCGTGGAGGAGAATACTTGAGTCATGAGTTTGGCACACACTTAAGAAAATGTGGAATAGTTTCACAACTCACGCTGCCTGGAACACCTCAGCGTAACGGTGTGTCCGAACGTCGTAATCGCACTCTATTAGATATGGTGCGATCTATGATGTCTCTTACCGATTTACCGCTATCTTTTTGGGGCTATGCTTTAGAGACTGCCGCATTCACTTTAAATAGGGCTCCGTCGAAATCCGTTGAGACGACACCGTATGAATTATGGTTTGGGAAGAAACCTAAGCTGTCGTTTCTAAAAGTTTGGGGATGCGATGCTTATGTCAAGAAACTTCAACCTGAGAAGCTCGAACCCAAGTCGGAAAAATGCGTCTTTATAGGGTACCCAAAAGAAACTATTGGGTACACCTTCTACCTCAGATCCGAAGGCAAGATCTTTGTTGCCAAGAATGGGTCCTTTCTAGAGAAAGAGTTTCTCTCGAAAGAAGTAAGTGGGAGGAAAGTAGAGCTTGATGAAGTATTACCTCTTGAACCGGAAAATGGCGCAACTCAAGAAAATGTTCCTGAGGTGCCTGCACCGACTAGAGAGGAAATAAATGATAATGATCAAGATACTTCTGATCAAGCTCCTACTGAAATTCGAAGGTCCACAAGGACACGTTCCGCACCAGAGTGGTACGGCAACCCTGTCTTGGAAATCATGTTGTTAGACAACGGTGAACCTTCGAACTATGAAGAAGCGATGGCGGGCCCGGATTCCGACAAATGGCTAGAAGCCATGAAATCCGAGATAGGATCCATGTATGAAAACGAAGTATGGACTTTGACTGACTTGCCCGTTGAGCGGCGAGCCATAGAAAATAAATGGATCTTTAAGAAGAAGACAGACGCGGATGGTAATGTGACCATCTATAAAGCTCGACTTGTCGCTAAGGGTTATCGACAAGTTCAAGGGGTTGACTACGATGAGACTTTCTCACCGGTAGCGAAGCTAAAGTCCGTCCGAATCATGTTAGCAATTGCCGCATTCTACGATTATGAAATATGGCAAATGGACGTCAAAACGGCATTCCTTAATGGTTTCCTTAAGGAAGAATTGTATATGATGCAGCCGGAAGGTTTTGTCGATCCTAAGAATGCTGACAAGGTGTGCAAGCTCCAACACTCGATTTATGGGCTGGTGCAAGCATCTCGGAGTTGGAACATTCGCTTTGATGAGATGATCAAAGCGTTTGGGTTCACGCAGACTTATGGAGAAGCCTGCGTTTACAAGAAAGTGAGTGGGAGCTCTGTAGCATTTCTCATATTATATGTAGATGACATACTATTGATGGGAAATGATATAGAACTCTTGGACAGCATCAAGGCCTACTTGAATAAGAGTTTTTCAATGAAGGACCTTGGAGAAGCTGCTTATATATTAGGCATCAAAATCTATAGAGATATATCGAGACGCCTCATAGGTCTTTCACAAAGTACATACCTTGATAAGATATTGAAGAAGTTCAATATGGATCATTCTAAGAAGGGGTTCTTACCTGTGTTACAAGGTGTGAAATTGAGCTCAGCTCAATGTCCGACCACGGCAGAAGAAATAGAAGAGATGAGTGTCATCCCCTATGCCTCGGCCATAGGGTCTATTATGTATGCCATGCTGTGTACCAGACCTGATGTAAACCTTGCCGTAAGTTTGGTAGGAAGGTACCAAAGTAATCCCGGCAAGGAACACTGGACAGCGGTCAAGAATATCCTGAAGTACCTGAAAAGGACTAAGGAAATGTTTCTCGTTTATGGAGGTGACGAAGAGCTCGTCGTAAAGGGTTACGTCGACGCTAGCTTCGACACAGATCTGGATGACTCTAAGTCACAAACCGGATACGTGTATATTTTGAATGGTGGGGCAGTAAGCTGGTGCAGTTGCAAGCAAAGCGTCGTGGCGGGATCTACATGTGAAGCGGAGTACATGGCAGCCTCGGAGGCAGCACATGAAGCAATATGGGTGAAGGAGTTCATCACCGACCTAGGAGTCATACCCAATGCGTCGGAGCCGATCAAGCTCTTCTGTGACAACTCTGGAGCCATTGCTCTTGCCAAGGAGCCCAGGTTTCACAAGAAGACAAGGCACATCAAGCGTCGCTTCAACTCCATCCGTGAAAATGTTCAAGATGGAGACATAGAGATTTGTAAAGTACATACGGACCTGAATGTAGCAGATCCGTTGACTAAACCTCTCCCTAGAGCAAAACATGATCAACACCAGAATTCCATGGGTGTTCGATTCATCACAATGTAACTAGATTATTGACTCTAGTGCAAGTGGGAGACTGTTGGAAATATGCCCTAGAGGCAATAATAAAAGCATTATTATTATATTTCCTTGTTCATGATAATTGTCTTTATTCATGCTATAATTATGTTATCCGGAAATCGTAATACATGTGTGAATAACAGACACCAACATGTCCCTAGTAAGCCTCTAGTTGACTAGCTCGTTGATCAACAGATAGTCATGGTTTCCTGACTATGGACATTGGATGTCATTGATAACGAGATCACATCATTAGGAGAATGATGTGATGGACAAGACCCAATCCTAAACATAGCACAAGATCGTATAGTTCGTTTGCTAGAGTTTTCCAATGTCAAAGTATCTTTTCCTTAGACCATGAGATCGTGTAACTCCCGGATACCGTAGGAGTGCTTTGGGTATGCCAAATGTCACAACGTAACTGGGTGACTATAAAGGTATACTACGGGTATCTCCGAAAGTGTCTGTTGGGTTGACATGGATCAAGACTGGGATTTGTCACTCCGTATGACGGAGAGGTATCACTGGGCCCACTCGGTAATGCATCATCATAATGAGCTCAAAGTGACCAAGTGTCTGGTCACGGGATCATGCATTACGGTACGAGTAAAGTGACTTGCCGGTAACGAGATTGAACGAGGTATTGGGATACCGACGATCGAATCTCGGGCAAGTAACATATCGATTGACAAAGGGAATTGCATACGGGGTTGATTGAATCCTCGACATCGTGGTTCATCCGATGAGATCATCGTGGAGCATGTGGGAGCCAACATGGGTATCCAGATCCCGCTGTTGGTTATTGACCGGAGAGTCGTCTCGGTCATGTCTGCTTGTCTCCCGAACCCGTAGGGTCTACACACTTAAGGTTCGGTGACGCTAGGGTTGAGAAGATATGTATATGCAGTAACCTGAATGTTGTTCGGAGTCCCGGATGAGATCCCGGACGTCACGAGGAGTTCCGGAATGTCCGGAGGTAAAGAATTATATATAGGAAGTGCTGTTTCGGCCATCGGGACAAGTTTCGGGGTTATCGATATTGTACCGGGACCACCGGAGGGGTCCCGGGACCACCGGAGGGGTCCCGGGGGCCCACCGGGTGGGGCCACCTGTCCCGGGGGGCCACATGGGTTGTAGGGGGTGTGCTTTGGCCTAGATGGGCCAAGGGCACCAGCCCCACTAGGCCCATGCGCCTAGGGTTTCCACCAAGGAAGAGTCCAAGTGGTGGAAGGCACCCCTAGGTGCCTTGGGGGGGAGGGAAACCTCCCCTTGGCCGCCGGCCATAGGAGATTGGATCTCCTAGGCTGCGCACCACCCCCCTTGGCACCCCTATATATAGTGGGGGAGAGGAGGGACTTCACACACCAGCCCCTGGCGCCTCCCTCTCTCCCCGTTACGTCTCCTTTTCGTAGTATAGGCGAAGCCCTGCTACTGTGACGCCCTGCATCCACCACCACGCCGTCGTGCTACTGGATCTTCATCAACCTCTCCTTCTCCCTTGCTGGATCAAGAAGGAGGAGACGTCTCCCGTCCCGTACGTGTGTTGAACGCGGAGGTGCCGTCTGTTCGGCGCTGGTCATCGGTGATTTGGATCACGTCGAGTACGCCTTCCTCATCCCCGTTCTTTGAACGCTTCCGCGCGTGATCTACAAAGGTATGTAGATGCAATCCGATCACTCGTTGCTAGATGAACTCCTAGATGATCTTGGTGAAACAAGTAGGAAATTTTTTGTTTTCTGCAACGTTCCCCAACATATTCTTCATGGAAAATGCTTCAATGCACAGGACTTCTTCATTCGCCAACTTGCTGCATCAGGATCTGATCTGTTTGGCTTGAAGTTCTACGCCCCATGGGTCATGCAGCTGATCAAACTTCACTCCACTATCTCATATCAGCCATCTGCTCGCAATCATCGGATTTTTCTGCCTGATGTGGATATGTCGATTGAAGCCATCTATCCTGAGCCTGCCAAGGAACCTCTCAGTCTTCAGAATGCAGAGCATCAAAGTTTCACTCAGAATGTTGAAGGCGTGGAAGCCATAACTCGTGTGTATCCTTTGGCTGGCACTATACGTGCATCGCATCCTGCTCTCACTGAAGCCACTGACAATACAACTGCTCCACGACCCAAGAAGCGCACTCGTGTTCTCAACGACCGAGAGCTTCTTGTGGCTCTTCATCAGAAACATGATAGGCATCATGACTGGCTGAAGCGTCAGATGCAAAGCCTCTTGGTGGATGTTAATCGCATTCGCAATCTTGCCACCAAGAATGCTTTTGTTGCCCATGAAACCTCTCGCCGCACATGGAAAGGGCTAACGCTGATGTGTTCTGAAGATGATCTTCAAGAGGATGGCTTCACTGAGTGATTCAAGTTTGACTCCACACCTCCTCGAAGGGCAGTGCTGCGACGAACTCCATCCCTTGAAGACTCTGAGTTCTCTTCCTCTGCTGCAACTGTGAATGCCAGAGTGATCGAGGATGAAGACGATGCTACTTCACCGCCACCTCCTTCAGCATGCTTCGACTCTACTCCAAGCTCTTCAGCACCGCCAAACACCACCAACGACCCTACTGCTTCACCTACTCCTCATGGGATCGAGTAGATGCTCTATGTCTTCAAACCTTTTTGGTCCTTACTGACAAAAGGGGGAGAAGCATATGAGGTTGATAGTCTTCAAGCGGGTCCATATGGGCGGGTGCTTTATATTTTGCTTCGTGCTTACAACTCTCGTTTTGCTACATTTGGTTCTTTGAGTTGTAACACTTAAACTCGATGGTCGTCTGCTACTTATCTGCCACCTTGTGTTGCAACGATAAATTCCGCACTTAGATCATTCTGCAGATGTCCATTTTCCATTATGCATGTCATTATCTTCATATACTTTCACATGCATAGTGGATTGTCATCATAAGTTGAAGTGGATCTCCACAAGTACAACCTGCCATGTGCATTTGCATTCCAAAAGAAAATTACTTATATGCACATCTTCAGGGGGAGCCCTTGCAACTTATGAAGACAATTCCTTATCCTTTACAATTTCACAGATTATATTCCCCGTTGAAAACTTCAACTAGTTTGTCATCAATCACCAAAAAGGGGAAGATTGTAAGTGCATCTAGTGCCACCCCTAGTTGGTTTTGGAGTATTGACGACAAACCTAGTTGAGGGACTAATGTGTTTGTGAGAATTGCAGGATAACACAGGTAGAAGTCCCTCATTGAGTCGGTTTTCCTACCAGAGATGACCCCTAAAAATGTATGAATACATTGAAGTCAAAGGTGGTATATGAAGATATTCACATTGAAGAATATGACAAGAGAAGACACCACATGAAGCCTATGGAGCTCGAAGACTTAGATCTTTCGTAGTTCTCTTTCTTCTGTGTTGAGTCATAGGAACCACCGTACTGTTAAGTGGGGTCCAAGAGAACCAGTCAGAATGACTGAAGTGATGCTTAAACAAAACCTATGTCTTCGAGTGAAGACTTTGAGAGCGAATCTTGTCCAGAGTCGGGCAAGTCAGCTTTGCTTGAAGCCCAAGTAAAGTTGTCGTGTGAGTTGGAAATCTGACCGTTGGAACACGTGTCAGTTCCTTAGTGACCCAGGGTCATTTCAGACAAATCAGGTCGGGTTGCCAAGTGGCTGTAAATAGCCCACCCCCTACAACCATAAACGGTTGGCTGCTTAGATTTAGAGTACGGCTTTTGTCGTTTGAGAGCAACCCACCTCGAAGCCTTTGAGAGAGAATTCCTTGCGAGGATAAAGCCCTAACCACCCAGAGCCAAAGAGTATTAGGCATCACTTAAGTCTTCTTGTCTGTGTGATCTGAAGACTTATTACACTTGAGGACTGTGCATCCTCCAGCCGGTTAGGCGTCGCGTTCTGAGCATCCAAGAGACATTATGGATTGCCGGTGAACAAAGTCTGTGAAGGTTTGGGAGTCTACCTTAAAGACTTACTAGAGTGATTGGGCGAGGTCTGTGTGACCTTAGCTCAAGGGGAATACGGTGAGGACTGGGTGTCCTAAGCTGCGTGTTCAGGACTGGGTGTCCGGGACTGTGTGTCCTAAGGTTTAAATACCTAGCCGCCCTAACCAGACGTACAGTTGTCACAACAACTGGAACTGGTCCAACAAATCATTGTCTTCAGCGAGTCACTGGTTTCATCTTCCCTTCCCTTTACTTATTGTTACTCCTTGTGAAGTCATTGTATGTTCGCACTATCTTTTGTCTTCACTGAGTGACTGCGTGTTCTGTGTGGCTTCACAATATCTTCCTACCTGATCCTTACTACATTGCTGCTATTAGTCATTGTGCTTTCACTCTATTGAATACTTGACTATGGCTTGCCTAGTGTAGTCTACCTTCCACTGCAGGGTAATAGGTTTATTTCTATCGTTTGTCTTCATAACTTCCACGTTTTGAAGACTTTCATAAAAATCGCCTATTCACCCCCCCCCCCTCTAGTCGATATAACGCACTTTCAGATAGCTCTGCTATCACCTCCATGGTTCCTCTGCCGCAGCAGAGCGACTCTCTCAGCATTGATCTTTCTCTGAATAACTCTGGTCTGCATCTGTCCATGACGGACCATGGAAATCTGGTGGCCACAATGCTCTTTCACTGCTCCAGGCCGGCAAGGCAAATCAATGACTTTCTCCTTCAGGCTATCAAACCGATTATGGCCATGTTTGGCCCTTGGAGCACGGGGTTGGGTTTCAGGGATTGTCTGAAGGTGCATGCTGAGGTTCATCGCAGCAATGATTCACTCGTGATTTCTGCTGGGCATCAGATCACTAGGAACAATGAGGAATGCCTCTCTATGGTTCATTCATGGTCTATCCCTGCTGAAGATTCGGCTCTGCTTCCGGCCAACTCCAGCTCTCTGGCTCTACCTCCTTCTGATGGTCTTCTGACTGAGGTCAGCGCCCCCTCACATCATGGAAAAGTGCAGGTGCCTGAATGTGAGATCACTCTTCGTCGCAGTGCTAGATCGAATAAATATGATGGTTTTCGGGTTCATGCACTATCTGATACAAAGAAGAAACTGTCCAAGGTCAAGCCGCGCCACACGCCTGCTGCTGCTTCCTCGGTGATCATCACGGAGCTAGACAATGATGATGCTCAGGAGATACCTCCTACCACACCCATTCAGGTAATCCAACAGGTGGGCGTCCTCAAATGTGACATCCCGGCTGAAGAACTCATTGAAGCTGCACTCTTGGAGTCCAAGGAGGCGGGTCCTTCGTCCTCGTCTTAATCTTCGGGTTTACTAGCTTAAATGGGTCTTTTGGTTAATTGGAATGTGCTTTGTTGGAACATTCGTCGGTTAAACTCTGGTGATAAACAATTAGCTCTCTCTAATGCTATCAATGCTAGTGGATGTTCTGTTTTATGTTTGCAAGAAACTAAGAAGCCTATGATCGACCACGCTTTTATCAAATCTTGTTGTCCCCGTCGTTTTGACCAATTTGCATTTGTTCCTTCGCATGGGGCTTTGGGTGGAATTGTTACTATCTGGAACAGTTCGGTATTCACTGGTTCGGTCATTGCTTCTGAAGACTTTGCTCTTGTGATTAAATTTCAGTCCACACAATCATCACAATCTTGGACACTTGTGAATATTTATGGCCCATGTCAAGGAGAATCGCGCATTAATTACACTAATTGGCTTTTCTCATTAAACATCCTAGCCAACGAAGATTGGCTTCTTCTCGGCGGCTTCAACTATATCCGCAGCCCCGACAATCGTAACAAGCCGGGCGGGAGCATTAATGACATGGTCACGTTCAACGATTTCATAAGAACACAATGTCTTGTTGAACTACCAATAAAAGGCCGCACTTTTACCTGGAGCAATATGCAACATGATCCACTTTTGGAGCAACTAGATTGGTTTTTCACCTCTTGTAATTGGACTAATTCTTACCCTAACACCATTGTTAAACCCTTGGGTAAGCCAGTGTCTGATCACATCCCATGTGTGGTCACAATTGAAACCTCTATTCCAAGGAGTAAACTCTTTCGTTTTGAACCTTTTTAGATACAACACCCTGGTTTTATGGACATTGTGCAGTCTGCTTGGGATAAGCCAATACGATCAACCAATAGTGCAACCATTCTTTGTAGAAAATTCAAGCACTTATGGTACTGTCTGAAGAATTGGAGTAAGAACATTTCCCACCTCTCTATAGCCATTGATAACTCCAACAAAGCTCTAGCAGAATTGGACACGATTGAGAATAGAAGGCACCTGACCATTCCTGAGGCAAACTTTAGGACCATACTCAAGGCCCACATTCTACGATTACTATCATATCAGCAACAATATTGGAAGAAACGATGCACAATCCGGTGGGTTCGATTTGGAGATGAGAATTCCAAAAAAATTTCAAGCTATGGCTTCCGAACGATACAGAAGAAACAATATTGCCTCTTTAACTTTGCAGGATGGAACCATAATTGATGATCATGCAAGCAAAGAATCTGTCATTTATCACTCTTTCAAAGAAAGACTAGGGACCTCTTCTAAACATCAGATGAAATTTAATCTTCCCTCCATCATCAAGCGAATTGAGGGGCTGGACGACCTAACGGTGCCTTTTACTAGACAAGAGATTGATCTAGTCATCAAAGAAATGACAGCGAAGAGGGCACCGGGTCCTGATGGGTTCAATGGTGCTTTCCTCAAATCTTGTTGGCATATTAAGGAAGATTTTTATGCTCTCTATGATCAGTTTTTTGATGGTGGCCTAAACCTGGAGAGCATTAATGATGGATTCATCACCCTCATTCCCAAAGTTGCCGCCCCTCAAGGACTTAATGACTTTCGACCGATTACACTGTTAAATTGTTGTCTCAAAGTCATCACAAAACTCTTAGCTAATCGGCTTCAAAAAATCATTCTGAAGATCATACACTGTAACCAGTATGGTTTCTTGAAAAAGAGGTCTATCCAGGATTGCCTTGCATGGGCGTTTGAATACATACATCAGTGCCAAGCTTCTAAAAATCCCATAGTTATTCTCAAATTGGATTTTGCAAAAGCGTTTGATACCATTGATCATGAGGCTATGTTGGATATCATGAAGCACATGGGCTTCAATGATAAATGGTTGGGGTGGATCAAAACCATTTTTTCCTCTACCAAATCTTCGGTGCTACTTAATGGCGTCCTGGGCAGACAGTTTAATTGCATCTGTGGGGTACGACAAGGTGATCCGCTGTCCCCTTTAATCTTTGTCTTGGCGGCAGATTTATTGCAGGCTGCGATTAATGGCTCCTTTCGGAGAAATGAACTTTACCTGCCCTTCCACCGTCCCAACCAATTTGATTACCCGGTGATCCAATACTCTAACGACACTATCATTTTGTTACCGGCGTGTCCAGACCAAGCTACTCTTGTCAAAAATATCCTCACCGATTATGCAACTTCTATTGGGCTAAAGATCAATTTCCACAAGTCAACTCTTGTGCCCATGAATTGTGATGCTGCAACCGCTCAACATATTGCTCAAATCTTTGGCTGTGTGATGGGCAAGCTACCTTTTACCTATCTTGGGTTACCAATGGGCACTACAAAATCTTCGGTGCAGGATCTCATGCCTTTAATCTGTGGAGTTCAACGAAGACTATCCTCAACGTTGTCAATGATCTCCTATGGAGGGAAACTGTCACTTCTCAACTCAGTCATCACATCCCTTATCATCTTTGCGCTCTGCACCCTCAGACTGCCACAGAAGATTATTGATCTACTGGATAAAATCAGAAGGCAATGCCTTTGGACTAAGAAGACTGGTGATGGGGACAAGTGCAACTCTTTAGCTTCATGGCAAATGGTTTGCAGACCCAAGGAGTGTGGACGTCTCGGGGTGCTTGATTTACAAACTCAAAGTGATGCTTTGCTCATGAAATACCTACACAAGTTCTATAACCATTGGGATCTACCGTGGGTTGATTTGATTTGGTCCACATATTACACCGAAAAAATCCCACATGCCTCAGTCCCATGCGGTTCGTTCTGGTGGAAAGATGTGCTCAAACTTACTCCGATCTATAGAGGCATCTCGCATGTGATCGTTCGCAGAGGAGATACTGCGCTTATGTGGAAAGATCTCTGGTTGGCTGATGTTCTTGCATATTCACATCCCCGTGCGTTTTCTTATGCTAAACTTGAAGATATTTCGGTCCTGGATTTCCTTGGCTGCACCAACCTCAATGAAACCTTTCACCTTCCCCTCTCCATGCAAGCCCACAATGAGTTGCGCGATATCCAGGAGATCACAGCACACGTTGGCAATGATGCGGGAGAGGACATGGACTCTTGGGTATATGAGTGGGGCTCTGAGATCTACACTGCAAAAAGATATTACAAATTCTATTTTCGGGAGGTCACTGCACACAATAGTTACAAATGGCTCTAGAAATCTTCGGCCACAATGAAAATCAAGGTTTTTGGTTGGCTACTACTCTCAGATCGTCCGAATACAAACATGCTTAAGAGAAGGCACTATAACATTGGTGACAATCATGGTTGCATCCTGTGTGGCAGCACCGAGGCACATGATCTTTACTTGTCATTTCAGTGTGACTTGTTGGGATACCTTGAACATCCACTGGACAACTAATGGATATTGTCTCAATTGGATCAAGGAAGCAAAGACAGTATGGAACAACCCAATGTTTATGGAGATCTTTTTATATGCCTCCCGAAGTCTGTGGAAAGAAAGAAATAACAAGCACTTCCGAAGGATAGACCCCACTGTTGGCTCATGGGCAAGAAGATTCAAAGAGGACTTCTCTCTACTCATACATAGAGCCAAAGAGAAACACAGACAATTTATCTCCTCTTTTGCCCAATCCTTTGTTTTACCCTAGTCCAGTACTTACCTTGGTTTCCTAATTCTACTTTATATTTACAATGGCCATGGATGTAAGGTTATGACTTTGTAAGAACTTTTTTGATACTTTAATTTAATACATACAGTAGGAGCCTCTCCTACTGTTTCAGGTGTCAAAAAAAATGTGGAATAAAATTCAAGGATGGCTTGAGAAGCTTTTGTCTATGGGAGGGGAGGAAGTATTGATTAAATCAGTCATGCAGGCTATTCCAATATATTTTGTGGGATGTCTCAAACTCCCATTTGGGCTATGTGAATGCTTAAATTCGTTAATCGGGAAATTCTGGTGGGGAGTAAAACATGGAAGAAGGAAGGTAGCTTGGGTCTTATGGGATATTATGATGAGACCTAAATATTTGGGTGACATGGGCTTTCGAGATCTGGAGATTTTAAATTTGGCCCTCCCGGCCAGGAAAGCATGGAGGATACTACAAGAGCCTAATTCTTTGAGTGCATGAATTCTCAAATCAGTTTATTTTCCCGAAACCTCTATTTTGAATGCAACTTTGGGCTCTCATCCTTCACAGATTTGGAGACTAATTATTGAAGGAAGGGATGTTCTAGTCCAAGGTCTTATTAGGCGGATTGGTGATATGGAACCAGCACGAGAATTTGGAATCATAACTAGTTACCAAGGGAAAATTTTCTACGAGGCCTATAATAATGTCTTTATTGTTTTGAACCTCATTGATGAGACTATGGCCACATGGTGGGAAGAACGGGTGAGAAATACATTTTTACCATGGATGCCACTTTGATTTTGGGAATTCCTATTGTGGAATATACCAGATTTTTGGTTGTGGGCTTTTGAGAAAAAAATGGATGTTTTCTTGTTCATTCCGTATATTGTACATGTTGATAAATATGAAAATCGCAAGGGAGGGTTGGCTAGAAGGCAGTGCGGTTTCTTCAGACCATGTGTCAGCTTCGAAATAATGGTCTGATTTGTGGGGAGCCTCAGTTCCTGCAAAACTTAAAGTGTTCTTGTGGCATCTAGCACAACACTCAATTCATACCTTGGACGTTCTGAATCACAGGAACATAGCTAACACTCCGTACTATCCTTTATGTGGCATGTGTAATTCATGGAAGCATGCGCTAGTCGAATGTTCTATGGACATGTCAGTTTGGGCCCTAGCAAGGATGATATGGTGGAACATATGATAGTGACAAGGCTTACAAATGCAAAACTATGGCTAGCCACTATGCATGATTCGTTGCAGTAGGAGGATTTCAAAGAGACGATAGTAACCTTATGGGCAGTGTGGTGTGCATGTAGGAAAGCTATATATGAGTAGGGATTTGCTGATTTTAGACAAAGCAGTGGGGAGATATGGAGATAGAGGAGCAGCAATTGCGATTTGTCGGGATCATCTCGGTAACTGCTTGGGCTCTTCATCAATTACTTTTATGGGCATGACAGATGTATCAACTTAAGAAGCACTGGTTTACCGCGAGGGTTTGGCATTATCACTTGATTTGATATCACTCGGGTTATTATTTCTTCGGACAACGCCATGGTGGTCAAGGAGATTGAAGCAGTTGTTATTCAAGAAATTCGAGCTATTTCTGGAGAGTTTTTGGAGTGTAAATTTATACATGAGAGAAGGTCTAGAAACTTTGAGGCCGATAGTATAGGCTTTGGCAGGCATGTATGGTTCTTTCAACCATATGGTATTGTAACGATTCTGTTGATTTTGCTTGGTCAAGGAGATTGAAGCAAACCAAGGTGGGAAACATGCAGCTATTATTCAAGAAATTCGAGCTACTTCTGAAGAGTTTTTGGAGTATAAATTTATACATGAGAGAAGGTCAAGAAACTTTGAGGCCGATAGTATAGGCTTTGGCAGGTATGTATGGTTCTTTCAACCATATGGTATTGTAACGATTTCGTTGAATTTGCTTGAATAAAGAGTCGTTATACCCCTAAAAATTTACAGCCGTATCCGCTGGAGGCTGACTCTCCCAAAAATCAATTCGTTTGCTCGAGAGTCGTGGGGCATCTTGTAAACGATGCCAGCTTTAGAAGGTTCAACACTTTTCCCCTCAAAGAAAAAGAAGAAGGTTCAAACACTTCAACTGGCGGTCATAATCCATGGAACTAATTTCAACGGTCACTGACCAAAGGAATACAAAGAAGGGGGCCAGAAGATAATCCATGGAACTAATTTCAGCGGTCAGTGACCAAAGGAATACAACGAAGGGGGGCAGAAGATAAATACAAAGAAGGGGGTCAGAAGATAATCCATGGAACTAATTTCAGCGGTCAGTGACCAAAGAAGGGGGGCAGAAGATAAAAATTACGCCGTTGCCCGGGTCACCCGCGTGACAGGCGGGAATACTTACCACTATACTACAACGACTATGTTCTCCGAAAATAGAATTTACTGTATATTACCTGAAACATTAGGTAGCAAACACAGTTGTAGAATGTACTCCAGTTTATATCAATAGACTTTGCTCTGTGGCATGATGATTCCTGCAACCATACTTCCAACAGCCAACAGTTCTACGCAAGAGCCAAAGTTCACCATTGCAAAGCTACATAAAACCGATAGCTTGGATATGCAGGGGGAAAAACCAGCTACTTTTGAGTTTAGGAAGTATTATTTGCCCTATAATGCTAGATGAGTATTCTTACAGTAGATATGATCATATAAGAGTCCACACACGTTATAAATGTTCAAGCCAAAAACATGTTAGGCCCAAAATTATCCATGTACCCGAAAAGTTGCTGGATTGCAAAGATGCAGACAAGTGTGATTATGCATGCAGGCATTGTCTGACAGAACAAGATGAGGTCAGAATCATTTTTCATAACTTTATAAGAGTAGCCAATCCAATACCTATGTACTTACTACATTCCTGACAAGAGTAAAGATTATCTGCGGGCATTGCACAGTTTGCTGAATCATTTTCCACTTACAACACCAATGCCTGTATTAAACAACGAAAATGCTAAGAGACATCCCTAAGGGCAATGCACGAAAACAAAAAAAAATCTAGCACGCATGGCAGCTCTTCCTGCAAGTGCCATAGTAGTCTGAACTGCCAATCATAAACACAGGATTCTTGTCGCATTCGCCGGCAGCGGCCCAACTGACACAGTTACCATCTTCATCGGTGCAATCATCATCCTCGGATGCCGGCGAAGGTTTTGATTTATCGATCTTGCTTGCATACATATGTTTTATGGCAAGCCATTTCTCCCCTTCGACGACAGGACAGAACTCGTACTGACTGTCCTTGTCGGCGACTCCGCCAGGCCTTGAATTGAACAGCAGAACTGTGTTGCCCTTGACAGGTTTCACTGCATAACCAGCACATTCAGAAGGTGTCCCTTCCTTGGCTTGAGTATCCTTCAGCTGCGCACATATATTATATACAGATTATTATCTCCTTTTCACTTTTCAGTCAAGGAAACTACATAACAATGTCAGTGTGACTAGTCATTCTGATAAGGACTTTTTTTTTTATGATAAGGACTTCTTTTCACAAGCAAGACTGTGTGATAATGTAATTACCTCAGATCTGGGGAAAACAGTTTCACCACCTTGCTTGATATCAGAAAGATACATCAAAATGGTCACAAGCCTATTGGCACCACTGCTCGATTGAGTTTCTTCCTTGTTAGGGTCACTTTGGTTTGCTCCATACTTCAAAATCTGCATGCTCTCCCCATGCTCTGAGACCACTAAGAATGTCAACAGCCAGACACCTAGCAAGCAAGATTACACAGAATTACAGAAGAGTAATTGCAAGGAACAAGCGATACCTTTTGGAATAAAACTCCATAATGATATCCTATCTTCAATCTTCGAAACAACTATGTCCTTCAAAAGGAGTACAAAACATCAATTTTTAGAAGTAGAACAGTCCAGGGCTTAGTAGTAGTAGACCCTAATTTGATATACCTCAATTTATAAAAGTTTGACATCTACTACTATATATCCAAAAGAATGCGCACTTTCTTCACAGATTGCAATATCAAGAAAAACAATAACTCTGACCTCATTTAGTTACATGTCTGTTTATTCACAGGTAACACACAGCTAAGCATTAACTTACAGATGATATGGTAGAAGATTGTTAAATAGAGGGATTCAAGGTTTGTTTAATTTTATTTTTCTCTGTCTACATTTTCTGCATGGTTAGCAAAGAGCCAGTCATGAAAATATCATGAAAGCAGTATGTATGCTCACTTTGCTATCAGCCAGGCGAAATATGAGGCCTGCATCAATATTGTTCTGGGAAATATTTGTAGCACCATCATTAACAAGTACAGATGACCCTATCTTACCATGTGCCTGCAAGAATGAAAACATGACCTTCAATAACATGATGCAAGTTGTTTTTTTATAAATAACCTGAATACAAGGACTGAGCTGTGATACGGTTGATGGGAAAATTACCATAGATACTAAGTGGTCACACTCCATGTGAGAGAGAAAACCTTCATACAAGAAGACCCTAAATTAAGGAAAGAAACTTGGGATTTGTCCACATAAAAAGAAGTGAGCATCTGAGTACATACACAACTATAAGAGTATAAGTAGTTAATTACAGAAGATCTTTCATGCGCCACACAATTTTTTTTTATAGAAAATGCACCACAAACTCATGGTAACAAATGCTTAACTGCCAGTACAGAAGAAAATCAAATGAGATGTTGTTTATGGTCCAGCAATAAAGGTACACATCATAATGAGGTGACGAGACAAACCTTGGATGCCACGAGAGTCGCTTTGATTTTGAAGGGTCAAAATCAACATGTGAGCTTGGAGTAAATGAACCATTTGTGGCGTTCAGTAATTTTGGTTGCGCAATATCCAGACCAAACCTGAAAAGGGTAATGATTGGATTGCACATTAATATCTTCCATGAGGGAACATCATATAATTGTAATTTACTTTCGGGAACTGGGCGTCGACCAATTGGCTAGAAGCACGTGTGCGGGTGCACGCCCAGCCTACCACCCGCGTTCGAGCCCTGTGCTCCGCAGGGGGTGCCTCATGGTTATTTCTAATTTAAAAAGCCACAAACATTTGGTGCACATTCGAGTAAAAAAGGTAATTTACTTTCTCACTAGAATTGACTTGGCTCTTTCTGTAGCTGATGCTAAATTTGCATTCTACTTCAGTGGCAATTGATAAGACTAAATCGGCAAGCTAAACTGTGTGATCATCAAAGTATTTCACTCAAGCTTCAAGCCAACAAGTAACCTAATGTCAGTTCGATAGAAGCACATGTGCGCGGGTGCACAGCCAGCCCACCACCAGCGTTCGAGCGCTGTGCTTCATAGGGGGTGCCTCATGGCTGTCTCTCAACTGAAAAAAAGGCACAGATATTTGGCGCGAAAGAGGCCACAGGCATTTGCCGCGTGTCCGAGAAAAGTTTGTAATACTTCCTCATTAGAATTGACTTGCCCCTTTCTGTAGCTGATGTTAAACTGGCATCCTACTTGAGTGGTACTCCCTCCGTTCGGAATTACTTGTCTCGGATATGGATGTATCTTCTAGATACATCCATATCCGAGACAAGTAATTCCGAACGGAGGGAGTAATTGATAAGACTAAAGTTGATGGTGTATACTGTATCTCCATCCAAGAATTTCACTCAAACTTCAAGCCAACAAACAAACCTAAGTGTCAGTTGACCATCTCACCCATTAACACAACATGGTGAGGACTCTGCTATTGCAGAGGCAAGACTGTGACCAAGACTACAAATCAATAGGCAGGGTTGGGGGACTTGACTTCATGGGTTGTTGGCCCTGCATTTACTATTGCAGAAACAAAGCTACCCACATCAACTACTGAACAAATCGAACCATAACTCAACAAAGATCCAATCCTAGAAACTGAATCAAAGCGGGCAGACACAGTTGATCCCGAAATAGAAAGACATCCTGGCCTTGTGGGGCCTGGTTACCCAAATCCAACCAGAGATCCTCACAGGCACATCAGATGGATGAAGAGGAAGAGGAGCTTACTTGCGAGAAGAAGCCAGAGCGCAGGGCGGGGCAAGCGCTAGACATGCTGCCACAAGCGCCAGCAGGGCTCCTGCTCCAGATCCCATGCTTCTTCCCCGTCAGCTATGGAGGACCGCAACTCTGCCCCTGGGATCCAGCCCCCTGCAAATGAACAGATCCGCATATCTCTCTCTGTAGTCTGTACTGTAAGCCATTGAGCGAGAAACAGGGGCCCAATGGGCCGTAAAAGCCCACCGAGAGCACAAACAGATGGCGACTCTTAGACACATGGCGACATGCTCTGATAGACTGTAATATGGCTATAGTAATTGCTTGCAACATCCCTGACGCTAGGCTTTGGCTCATGGTGATGATGGACTCATTGAAGGAAGATGACTTCGTTTTGCTGCTGGTGACTTTATGGTCAATATGGTGGGCTAGGAGGAAGGCCATACGTGAGCAAGAATTTCATTCGCCGCTGTCGACTTTCAGCTTCATTCAGAAATTCCTTGCAGACCTTGCCTTAATTCCTTGCCGGCCTGCCGGGACGGCGACCTCCACTGTAGTACAACAACCTACAGGGACAGAAGGAAAACCTGGACTCTGCCTCTGGAGCCTGGAGGGACACTTTAAGCTGATGGTTGATGCTGCTATCTCAAAAAATAATTACAGAGGATGCATTGCTGTCATCTGCCGCGATGAACTGGATCACTATCAAGGCTCATCTGCGGTTGTGCTTCAGGATTTGGTTCAGGCCGAGACGCTGGATGCTATGGCATTTAGCGAAGCTTTTGCGCTAGCATCAGATATACTCCCTCCGTTTCAAAATAGATGATCCAACTTTATACTAACTTTAGTAAAGTTAGTATAAAGTTGGGTCATCTATTTTGGAACAGAGGAAGTATATATCAACAAGGTGCAGGTTGTTACTGATTGCTTATCTACTATCAACCATCTGAGGGGCCTTTACCTTGGACAAAGTGCAGAGA
The DNA here is from genome assembly GCF_056163025.1 of Triticum urartu. NCBI lineage: Eukaryota > Viridiplantae > Streptophyta > Magnoliopsida > Poales > Poaceae > Triticum > Triticum urartu. The sequence continues at coordinate 103,381,449 of NC_141875.1, read as the reverse complement.
TTATATCAGATATAAAGAAGAAGGCGGAGGAGTTTGCTGCAGTAAAGTTCAGGCATGAAAGAAGAGAGAAATTAAAACTGGGAGACACATGAACTCGCGAAGGCCGCTGTTAATCTTGATTTGGGGCGCCATTTGCGGCTCTTAGCTAGACCCGACGTCTTATGTATGACACTGCAGGTGCTGATTGAATAGTATTCTTTCCACACTGATAAAAAAAGATGATGATATAATACAACGACATTGGTTTATTCATACGAATTACAGTACATAGGATTTGCATGCACTACAACAGTTGGAATTACACAACGCAGATAAATACCACCATGCTACTAAACAAAAAAGATAAATACCACCATGGTAAATTTATTCACTTTCAGACAAGATCAACCCGTCCCCTTTTTGTTTTGTTGCTATGTATCAGCAATGTCAATCATCTACTATATGGGTATGCGACCATGGTGGGTGGACGGCTGATCGATCGGTCTCACTCCTCCTGCTCCTTCTGCTCCGGCCAGTCGCCGTAGATGCCGCCGATCTTCCGTTGGCTCATGAGCATCAGCCTGTTGGGCTTTTTGCCACCGTTCTCCTCGGTCATCTGGGCAAGACGATCACGCGTGGCCGGGGTTATCACCGGCGGGTACGGGTACGCCCTGGCGGTGCCCGGGGCGGCGTAGCGCGGCCCTGGGGATGTCAGCACCTTCTGGTCCCCGGTGAGGCGAATCGCGTGACCTGACAAGAAAATCGAGGGCATGTTTCGTGAGATCCGGACCCCATCGGCCATGCACACGTGCGCGATCTAGGTGGGTAGCTTAGGGAGCGGGGCGTACCTGATGGTGCCGCGTGGGGGAAGGCGCACCTGTCCCCGAAATGGCAGGTGCCCGTGTCCCTGAAGTTGAAGCACACCTTGCCGCCGCCGTTGACAACCCTGCCGCCGCCGGCGACGGCGAAGCCGCCGACAGGGGGGACCGGCGGGCGAAGCTCGGCGCGGCCGTGCGCGTAGGTGCAACTGTCCTCGTACATGCAGCGGCCGGTGTCCTCGTACTTGTCGCAGAGCCTGGTCTTGAAGTACAGCTTCTCCGGCGGCGCCTCCATCTCCATGTGCGGCCCCTGCCCCTGCCCCTCCCCCTCCGCGTCCACCAGCACCACCGCCTCCACCGACCGCGGCGGCCTCGCCGTCGCCGAGGACAGGACGATGACGTCCTCCCCCGAGCGGCGGGTCGGGGCGCCGTTGAAGGCGTTGGCGGCGGCGTGGCTCTCCCCCTCCATCGCTAGCTACTGGCTGGCGGACTAAACCCTAGGTTAGCGCAGCCGAGTAGAAAGATTTGTCTAGAGGAGTGAGGAGGAGCAGGTGTGGAGAGGGACTGCGAGATGACATGAATTTATAGCGACGGAGGGGCTCGGTTTCTGGGGGTGCGCCGGCCTCCGCCCTCGGGATCGGGTTGGGAGCAATTAATCGCTTCCAATCTGTGCTTAGCCTGGCCGCTGCTGGCTGTGCGCTGAGGATTTTGTGCGAAATTAATCGGGAATTTCAGTTTCGGTTTGCATTCAGCATCCGAGATCGGGCGCGCGGTGCAGTCGTCCGCTGCTTCGGGGTGTCCCGTGGAGAGTGTGCATGCGTCCGGAAGGTGATGGTGGTGGTGCTCCTGCGTCGACGAGTTGGGCCTAAACGCAGAGCGAAGAAGGCTGCTACTATGTGTGAGTGTGAATTTCGATGGCATTGGGCCCGTGTTGAATGGTCCTCAGATCGGTAGCTCCACTGCCCAAAGTTCACAAGGCCCTGTGGTGTTTCACATTGCTTTGCAAAGCACAGCAGAGTGCAAGTTTCGCTAAAAAAAAAGTTTCGCTAAAAAAAAAGAAACAAGGAACAAACCAAGCACGCTGTGGAATCTCATTTGTGGCAAATCCAGTGAGATTTTTTTTACCAGAGCTAGTGACACGGTAGGGTGTTTCACCACCACCTTGGGGTAGAAAGGAAAAAGGTTAAAGAGAGTGCTAAAGAAAAAATATACTACCATGGTGTAGTTGTCAAGGTATTGCAGCACACCCCAAACCGTAGATGTAGAAGATTTGCCTTGGTCCCAGCCATCGATGCTATTTGGTTGGTTGAACAACTTAAAATAGATGATTATCTCTCTTTCAAAATATATCGATGCTATTTGGTTGGTCGAACAACATAAAATAGATGATTATCTCTCTTTCGAAATATTTCAGGCGGCTATAGTAAGGATATCAAAGAAGAGTTTCCCATGGTAGCCAGCTTTAGCGGAGATACCGAATCAATCCGGTTCCGATTCGGAGACCAGCTGATGCTAAGACATGTCAAACAAGTAATTCTAAAAGGACAATAATAGATAATTCCATGTGACTAAATGAAGCATTTCAAAGAAGAGCTCCCAACGATAGCCAACTTTAACAAGAGATACCAAATCGATCTGATTCCGAGTCCGACTCAGAGACCAGTCATGTTGAGACCCCATCGGCCATGCACACGTGCGCGATCTAGGTGGGTAGCTTAGGGAGCGGGCGTACCTGATGGCGCGGTGTGGGGGAAGGCGCACCTGTCCGCGAAATGGCAGGTGCCCATGTCCCTGAAGTTGAAGCACACCTTGCCGCCGCCGTTGACAACCCTACCGCCGCCGACAGGGGGGACCGGCGGGCGAAGCTCGGCGCGGCGGTGCTCGAAGGTACAACCGTCCTCGTACATGCAGCGGCCGGTGGCCTCATACTTTTCGCAGAGCCTGGTCTTGAAGTAGAGCTTCTCCGACGGTGCCTCCAACTCCATGTGCAGCCCCTGCCCCTCCCCCTCTGCGTCCACCAGCACCACCGCCTCCACCGACCGCGGTGGCCTTGCCGTCGCCGAGGACAGGACGATGACGTCCTCCCCCGAGCGGCATGTCGGGGCGCTGTTGAAGGCGTTGGCGGCGCCGTGGATCTCCCCCTCCATCGCTAGCTAGCTGCTGGCCGCTGGACTAAACCCTAGGTTAGTGCAGCCGAGTAGAAAGATTTGACTGGGGAGTGAGGAGGAAAAGGTATGGAAGAGGGACGCGAGATGGACAGGTATTTATAGCGAAGGAGGGGTTGGGTTTCTGGGGGTGCGACGGCCTTCGCCGTCGGGATCGGGTTGGAAGCAATTAATCGCTTCCAATCTGTCCTTAGCCTAGCCCCATGTTTAAAATTTGGTCAAAATTTCCCGAAATTTCGACAATTTTTAGGGTGATCGAAAGTTTTGCCTTTCATTCAAAAAAATTCGTATGGTTTGAATTTCTATGTAAAAAACAACATGGATCAGTTTTTATTAACGTGGGTTTCATTGGTGTACTGGTAGGACATTTTTCTTCACATTGTTTGGACCAGAGTTCAAATCATGTTGCTGAAACATTTTGTTTATTTTTGCACCGAATATACATTTTTAGCAAAAAAAATATACGGACCAACCATCAGGTTAGACATGCAACTTAGTTAACTATGTGCTACATACTCTTTTATTTACATGTTTAAATTTAAAATTATTTGAATTCAAACAAAATTTCGGTGATTTGTCCGAAACCATTTTTAAAATTTACAAAAGTCCCGAAATTTCGTCCATTTCAAGGGTGAGTGAAAATTTTGCCACTTCGAAATCGTAAACGCGGGCCTCGCCGCGTGCTGGCTGTGTGTTGAGGATTTTGCGAAATTAATTGCGAATTTCAGTTTCTGTTCGCATTCGGCATCCGAGGATCGGGCATGCGGTGCAGTCCGCTGCTTCGGGGTGTCCCATGAAGAGCGTGTTTGCATATGGAAGGTGGTGGTGGTGGACCGGTGGTGCTGCGGTGTTTTTCCCGGAGCGCATCGAGGGCGTTGGCGAGTTGGGCCTAAACCTAAATGCGGGGCACGTGAAAGGGCGAGGGGTACTACGTGAGTGTGAGTGAACTGCGATGGCCTTGGGCCAACAGTCTGATTACCCCAAGTTCACAAGGTCCCGTGGTCTGTCACATTGCTTTGCAAAGTTTTGCTAAAAAAAGAAACAAAGAACAAACGAAGCAGGGAGCAGGAATCTCATTTCTGGCAAAACCACTGAGCTTTTTTTACCTGAGCTAGTGTCATGGTAGGGTGTTTCACCACCACCTCGGGGTAGAAAGAAAAAGGTTGTAGAGAGTCTTCTAAAGGAAAAAATACACTACCATGGAGTAGTTGTTAAGGTATTGCAGCACCACAGACCATAGAATTAGAAGATTTGCATTGGTCCTAGCCATCGATGCTATTTGGTTGGTTGAACACCTTAAAATAGATGATTATCTCTCTTTCCAAATATTTCAGGCCGCTATAGTAAGGATATCAAGGAAGAGTTCCCCATGGTAGCCAGCTTTAGCGGAGATACCGAATCAATCCGGTTCCGATTCGGAGACCAGCCGATGCTAAGACATGCCAAAAAAGTAGTGCTAAAAGGACAGTAATCGATAATTCCATGTGACTAAATGAAGCATTTCAAAGAAGAGCTTCCAACAATAGCCAACTTTAACAAGAGATACCAAATCTATCTGATTCCGATTCCGACTCGGAGACCAGTCATGTTGGGACATGTCCAATAAGTAATGCTAGTAGAAGATAATTCCATGCAACTATAGTAAAGATTTCAAAGAAGAGCTTCCTATGATAGCCAGCTTTAACAACAGATGACAAATCAATCGGACTCCGATTCGGAGAACAAGTGATGCATGTGTCCAACAAGTAATGCTAAAAAGATGGTAAAATATAATTTCATGCGACTATTTGTATCATTTCAAATAAGAGCTTCCCATGGTAGCCAACTTTAACAAGAGATGCCAAATCAATCTGATTCCGATTCCGACTCGAAGACCTATGATGTTGAGAAATGTCTAATAAGTAAGTAATGCTAAAATGACAGTAGAAGATAATTCCAGGCAACTATATATTAAATATTCGAAAGAAGAGCTTCCCATGGTAGCCTGCTTTAACAAGAGATGCCAAATAAATCTGATTCCGATTTTGACTCGGAGACCACCGATGTTGAGATGTGTCCAATAAGTAGCGTTAAAATGGCCGTAGAAAAATAATTTCAAGAAACTATAGTACATATTTCAAAGAAGAGCTTCCCATGGCAGCCAGCTTTAGGCCCTGTTTGGTTTGGCTGTGAATTTCTAAAAGCAGCTGTGAAAAATCTGCTGTGGAAAAATAGCTGTGGAAAATCTGATTTAAAAAAGATGTAGGTCATTTGGCAAACCAGCTGATACAGCTTTTTCAGATTTTGGCCCGCAGCGGAATCAGATTTTAGAAAGCACGTCCTGGGCTGCTTCCGCTTTTGGTTCAGATTTTGGCAGCGGATTTCTGAAATCGGATTCTGCTGGGTTCTCCCTTTGGTTCAGATTCTGCTGCGCGGCAGCGGGGTCCGTCGATAAAAGCTGAACCAAACAGGGCCTTAGAAAGAGATGCCAAATCAATCCGATTTCGATTAGGAGGACAAGTGATGCTGAGACGTGTCCAACAAGTAATGCTAAAAATGGTAAAACATAATTCCATGTGACTATATGAAGCATTTCAAAGAAGAGCTTCCCATGGTAGCAAGCTTTAACAAGACATGCCAAATCAATCTTATTATGTTTCCGACTCTGAGCCCAGTGATGTTGAGACGTGTCTAATAAGTAAGTAATTCTAAAATGGAAGTAGAGTTAATTCTAGGGAACTATAGTAAATATTTCAAAGAAGAGCTTCCCAAAGTAGCCAACTTAAAAAGAGATGCCAAATCAATTTGATCGACTTCGACTCGGAGACCAGTGATGTTGAGATGTGTCGAATAAGTACTGCTAAAATGACAATAGAAGATAACTCCAGACAACTATATTAAATATTTCAAAGATGGGATTCCCATGATAGTCAGCTTTAATTAGAGATGCCAAATCAACCCGACTCCGATTTGGAAAACAAGTGATGCGGAGACATGTCCAACAAGTAATGCTAAAAGTACGGTAAAAGATAATTCTATGCAACTATATGAAGCATTTCAATGAAGGGCTTCTCATGGTAGCCACCTTTAACAAGACAGGTCAATTCAATCTAATTCTGATTCTGACTAGGAGACAAGTGATGTTGAGATGTGTCTAATAAGTAAGTAGCGGTAAAATGACAGTAGAGGATAATTCCAGGCAACTATAGTAAATATTTCAAAGAGCTTCCCACTGTAGCCAACTTTAACAAGAGATAAAAAATCAATATGATTCTGATTCAAACTCAGAGACAAATGATGTTGAGACGTGTCCAACAAGTAATGCCAAAATGATAGTAGAAAATGATTCTAGGCAACTATAGTTAATATTTCAAAGAAGATATACACACGGTAGCCAGCTTTAACAAATAGATGTCGAGTCAATCTAACTCTGATTAGGAGAACAAGTGATCTTGGGATGTGTCCAACAAGTAATGCTAAAAGGACGATAAAAGATAATTCAATGCAACTATATGAAGCATTTCAAAGAAGAGCTTCCCATGGTAGCTAGCTTTAACATGACAGAAGATGACATGTTGCGCCGGTGCAAAGACCAATTGCAGCCAAGAAGCCGAGCAACCTATGAACAACATGCTTTATGAATGATCCACAAAGGAGAAAAACTAAATGCAATGAGAAGTTAGGTGAACTGCTTGAAGGATGTTTGAAAGTGCAACTATCCTTGGGTGGTTTTGGTAATTCCTAACAACATATAACTCATTGAGCTAATGCTACTTAAAGATAAACATTTCAGGAAAGCTCAATGATTGGCATGGCATGGATGAGAAAAGTGGATCCCTCAAAATTCTAAGGACAAAGATTGGCTCAAGCTCAAAGCTCAGGACTCTACATCATTTTCATTTTAAATGGTCCAAGATCACATTGAGTCCATAGGAAAAGCCAACACTATTAAGAGGGGATGAGGTGTTGCCTAATGGCTTTCTTGCTCAAAGTGCTTAGTGATATGCTCCAAAGTTCTCAACTACTTTCTCACATCCACATATGTCCCAAACCAAAAGTCAAACTCGGCCCCACCGAAACTTTCTATCCGGCGCCACCGAGTTCAGTTGACATAGCGACTGCCAGAAACCCTAGTCTTTTCGGTCTCACCGAGATGGGATTGTAATCTCTCTGTTTTCGTTTGTAACGTTTCGGTCAAACCGAGATGAGCGATTGGTCCCACCGAGATTGCAATGTAAACTCTCTGTTTCCCTTCCGTAACATTTCGGTCCAACCGAGATGAGCGAATCGGTCCCACCGAGTTTGCCTGACCAACTCTCTGTTAGTCCATTACCAAAATCGGTCTCACCGAGTTTGTGTAATCGGTCTCACCGAGATTACGTTATGCCCTAACCCTAACAAAATCGGTCCCACTGAGTTGACATGTCGGTCCCATCGAAAATCCTAACGTTCACATTTTGAACTAAATTGGTCTGACCGAGTTTCAGGATTCGGTCCCACCGAGTTTGGTGATTTGTGTGTAACGGTTAGATTTTGTGTGGAGGCTATTTATACCCCTCCACCCACTCTTCATTCGAAGAGAGAGCCATCAGAACATGCCTACACTTCCAACATACATTTTCTGAGAGAGAACCACCTACACTTGTGTTGAGGTCAAGATATTCCACTCCAACCACATAAATCTTGATCTCTAGCCTTCCCCAAGTTGCTTTCCACTCAAATCATCTTTCCACCAAATCCAAATCCTGTGAGAGAGAGTTGAGTGTTGGGGAGACTATCATTTGAAGCATAAGAGCAAGGAGTTCATCATCAACACACCATTTGTTACCTCTTGGAGAGTGGTGTCTCCTTGATTGGCTAGGTGTCACTTGGTAGCCTCCGTCAAGATTGTGGAGTTGAACCAAGGAGTTTTCAAGGGCAAGGAGATCGCCTACTTCGTGAATATCTACCCGAGTGAGACAAGTCCTTGATGGGCGACGGCCATGGTGAGATAGACAAGGTTGCTTCTTCATGGACCCTTCGTGGGTGGAGCCCTCCGTGGACTCGCGCAACCGTTGCCTTTCGTGGGTTGAAGTCTCCATCAACATGGATGTACGATAGCACCACCTATCGGAACCACGCCAAAAATCTCCATGTCTCCAATTGTGTTTGCACACTCCAAACTCCTCCCTTTACCTTCATATGCAATTGTTTTACTTTCCGCTGCTATACTCTTAGAATTGCATGTGTAGGTTGATTGCTTGACTTGTTCTAAGTTGCTAAAATCTGCCTAGACCTAAAATTGGGAAAAGGCTAGATTTTTATTTGGTCAAGTAGTCTAGTCACCTCCCTCTAGACATACTTTCGATCCTACAAGTGGTATCAGAGCTTTGGTCTCCATTTGCTTTGATTTCCATAGCTTTTGGTGGTCATAGCCTTGGTTTCACAACCTAGGAGAGCATGGCATCTAGCGAGGGAAATTACCACCGTAGAGGTCCTTACTTTGATGGTATAAATTTTGCTAGTTGGAAGCATAAGATGAAAATGCATATTCTTGGACATAACCCCGCCGTTTGGGCTATTGTGTGTATTGGCTTGCAAGGTGAATTCTTCGATGAGAGAGAACCAAACCGTGAAGCTACCGTGGAAGAGTTGAAGATGCTACAATACAATGCTCAAGCTTGTGATATTATCTTCAATGGATTACGCCCCGTAGAATTCAACAAAATCAGCCGTCTTGAGAATGCAAAGGAAATTTGGGATACTTTGATTGATATGCACGAAGGTACCGAATCTGTCAAGGAATCCAAATTGGATGTGCTTCAAAGTTAGCTTGACAAGTTCAAAATGAAGGATGGTGAAGGCATCACTGAAATGTACTCTAGGCTTGCTGTCATCACAAATGAGATTTCCAGCTTAGGAAGTGAAGAGATGACCGATAGATTCATCATCAAGAAGATCCTAAGAGGCTTGGATGGAAAATATGATACCGTGTGCACATTGATCCAAATGATGCCCAATTACAAAGATCTCAAGCCAACGGAAGTTATTGGAAGAATTGTTGCTCATGAGATGTCACTCAAGGATAAGGAAGAGCTTCACAACAAGTCAAGTGGTGCTTACAAAGCCTCGTGTGATGCTCCCATATCATCAAGTGAGAAGCAAACCTTCAATGAGTCTAATGGTGAAGAACTTCAACAAGTTCTACAAGAGTAGAAGCAAGGAAAGAAGTTCCAAGTCAAGGTCCTACAATGACAAAAGATCTTCTAGTCGTGAGCGTAATTTCTGCAATTGTGGAAGACCCTGACACTACTCCAATGAATGTACGCCCCCCTACAAAAGAAGAGAAGATTCTCCCAAAAGAAGGAGTAGAATAGAAGAATCACCATCAAGAGAGAGAAGGACTAGAGATGATCGTTATGAACGAATACCCTCTCGGAGAAGCAAGGACTCGGAAAGGAAGGACAAGTCATCAAGGAGCTACACAAAAAGAAGACATCAAGCTCATGTTGTTAAATGTGTATCCGGTTCCGACTCTGACAATCACTCCGAAAGAAGTTATCACTCTGACTTCGAATATACTCATTATGAAGGTGTTGCCGGACTAGCACTTGTGACAACCAACTCCTACGACATATTTGACTCACAAAATGAAGGAATTGGGAGATGCTTCATGGCTAAAGGTCCAAAGGTGACACACCCCGAGTATGTTGATTTCAATAGTGATGAAGATGATTTGCTAGGAGATGATGATTTACTTGTTGACAACTCTAGTTATGAAAACTATGATGAGCTTGCTATTAATGATGATAATCAAGATAAAACGAATGACGATGATAAGAAGGATATTGAGCATCTAACTAAAGAACTAAACACTCTTAAGTTAGCTCATGAAACTACCTTGGAAGATCATCGAGAACTTTTAAAGACTCATGACAAGCTACGCTTTGAAAAGCTCAACCTTGAGCAAGAACATGAGTTTTTAAAGGCAATCAATGATGATCTTCGCAAGAAAAGTTCTTCTTACATTTCCAAGTGTTTACTCTTGTCTACTTACATGCCACAAGTTAAATCTAGCAACAAGAACAAGAAAGATTCTTCATCTAGTAGTAACAACAATCATGCTAAATCCAATGTTGTTGCTTCTAGTAGCTCTCTTGATTCCACTAATGATTCTCTTATCCAAGTTACACTTGAGCAAGAAAATAGCTTATTGAAGGGAATTATAGAGAAAGGTGTTTACAAGAGCCTTGCCGGAAGTAAGCAATTTGAGGAAATTGTACGCAAGCAAGGAAGACACCGGAAGAATCAAGGTGTTGGTTTTGAACAAAAGTACAATGCCAATGGAGTTGAGTGGGAAGAAGATCAATACCCCAAGACAGAGTTTGTTCCTCAACAAGAGAAGATCCTACTTCTTTCAAAGGAACACAAGCTCAAGATGATCTTCCACCACAAGACCACAAGCAAAAAGGCAAGGACAAGCTTCAAGAGGAGATTGATGCATTCGAGGAAGCACCCAAGGCCTTGGTCAAATGGATTCCCAAGACTACATCAAGTTCTACTTCAAGTACGACTACAACCCCAAGGATTCCCATCAAGATGGTGTGGATCCCGAAGAACAAGAACTAGAGAGTTCTTGAGGGTGACTCTGCCAACCTACGTCACTCTTATCATTTTGGCAAGGACAAGTGCAAACAACTTTCATATCTTGCACTAGTTCAAGGAGTCACACAAACCCTCTTGTTGGTAAGAAAAGGGACAAGGTAACCTAATGCTTCCATGGACATCATCTTGTGTACACATCACTCTATGTCTATGGATATCCTTGTTTCTTCCTTGTGGTACTAACCCATGTAGGTATTGAAAGTGCAACTCACTCCAAAGGATTGCTCCGGATGATCTACATCAACATTGAGCATCCACATCTTCAACACCTACATGAAGTCATCATCGACAAAACCCAAGGTTAGTTGATCCCTCTTAGGGGGGATATCACATCTAGGGGGAGCTTTACTCTAATCAATTGAGTTAAAGCAACTCTAATGGTGTGAGTACAACAATGCTCTATGTAAAAGTGGTAACCCCACTTGTGCTTAAACGATGAGTATGACCTATGATCAAATGTTCTCATTTGACTCCTAAGTCAATATACTCATATATAGATGACCTAGTCATCGCCAATTGCTTGATAGATGCTAGAGTGTCTGTGCATGCTTCGTCACATATTTCATTTGCCATTTTAATTGTGTGAGCATGTTGAATGCATATTTTTCTCATTCGAGGACATCCATTTGTTGCTTTGATTGTTTGGTTTTTTCTCTTTTGCCAAATGGATGGACAAGAATGCCTAAGAACTCCCTCTAGCTATCTATGCTTTTCTCGTCTCAAACTCTATTCATGCTACATCACAAAGTTTGATCAAGTCAGATTCCAACCACTCTGTGTGAGGAGCACTCGGAGTTCCTGATTCATCATAGACTTAAACTTCCAAAACCTCTTTGTGCATTTTGGTCTGACCGATTCATCCTTTTCGGTCCTATCGAGATCACTTAGTTGATCTAGGTTTTCAATCTCGGTGCAACCGATTAGAACCTTTCGGTCACACCGAATTGCACTAACTGCCTGCAGTTTTGCATCTCGGTGCCACCGAGTTGTTCCACTTGGTCACACCGACAGGGTCAGGTTATATATACTGACGGGCCAAATTTTGGAAATTTTTCCGAAACCCTTCGCCCGCGCATAACCTATGTCGGTGTCAAAACCGGCAGATCTCGGGTAGGGGGTCCTGAACTATGCGTCCAGGAGACAGGGGACACAATGTTTACCCAGGTTCGGGCCCTCTCTATGGAGGTAATACCCTACGTCCTGCTTGATTGATATTGATGAATATGGGTGTTACAAGATTTGATCTACCACGAGTTCGTGATGGCTAAACCCTAGAAGCCTAGCCTATATGACTATGGTAATGAATGTTTCCTTTCTGGACTATCCCCTCCGGTTTATATTGACACCGAGGGGATCTAGGGTTTACATAGAGTCGGTTACATAAGAAGGAATCTTCATAGTCGGTCGCCAAGCTTGCCTTCCATGCCAAGGAGAGTCCAATCCGGCCTCAGGTATAGTCTTCGGCCTTCATGTCTTCACAGCCCATCAGTCCGACCCAATAGATAACAGGCCGGACGCCCGAGGACCCCTTAGTCCAGGAATCCCTCGGTAGCCCCCGAACCAGTCTTCAATAGCGAGGTGTTCGGCACACAAAATGTCTTCAGCATTGCAAGGCGGGTTCCTCCTTTAATTATCTCCAAGTGATGTATCCAGCCATTGGTTCCCTGTCACTCCCCTCGGCTTCTGTGCGTCAAATAACTTCGCCTCCCACGCGTCAAGCGAAGGCGGAAGGGCAGGGTAATTTTGCAAATAACACCCCGTCTATGCAAGGGGAGCGCCTATTAAAGAGATCGGATCCTAGATCCGTTCAGCACCATATAGAGGAAACCCTTGGAAACTTCTTGGGAGAAACCATTCCAGCATGGCTAGTGTCCCCAGCTCCTCCACCCGTTCCGGCCCAGAGAAAGGCCAGCGGGAGAGGTGTTCAGTGTCCCACAGTCAATTGACGGAGCTGCAAACGCAGGGATTTCTTCCCCCTGCAGATCTGGTTCCCGTTCGAGCGGGGCTAGATTCCTTCAACAAAGAGATACAGGCATAGGACTTCCCCAATCCATCCGGGGGAAAACGAGTATGTTTCGTCCCCTACCTAATGAGGGGGGTTGGATTTCCCATTCATCCGTTCCTCCGAGGGCTTCTAGAATATTATGGCCTCCAGTTGCACAACTTCACCCCTGCCTCTGTTCTACACATCGCGGGTTACGTCGCTTTATGTGAATTATTCCTGGGTATCGAGGCTCACTTCGAGCTATGCAGGAAGTTGTTCTGCCTTGTCCCGCGTAATCATGAGGGATCCATATTTGAAGTGGGCGGAGCCAAACTATGGCGCATTGCTGATACCGGATATCTGTCCGTCACACCAAGGAAGGCATCCGAAGAATGGCCTTACGAATGGTTCTATATTGAGGACGTCGCGCTTCCCGACCCAGTTCGAAAGGGTCTTCCTGAATTTGCAAGCGTTCCGCTGAAGAAACACCACAGTTGGCGTCCTTAGAGTCTGGAAGAGGAGGACAGCGCAGAAGTTCGCCAGCTCATGAGCAAGATAAAGATGCTCCCAGTCCGGACTTACAATAATCGAGGTAATGGCGATCTCCATAGTGTGTGGGGTTCAGCCGCTACAATACAGAGGGCAGCCCATGTGGCACTATAATGGAGAGGATGACACTTCCCGTTATGGCCGGAAGGGTCCGGATACCCCCGCCGCTCTGGCCAAAATATTGGTTGAGCTTTTTAAAGGGGAAGAAGAGGAGTTTCTTCGCATTGAGCACAGAGATGGATATTCTATGTATAATCCTCCCAGTTCGGTAAGCTTCTGTCCTTCGATTCTACTCATTCCCTTCCCGGATTACTTTTGATAAATTTCAAGTCGGTTTTTATGGCAGCACTGGCGGAAGTTCACCGAAGGACTTCATAGTCCTGCCCCACAGCCGGAGACCCACAAACGGGAACTAGATCCCGGGTTTGAAGAGGATCCGGATATATTCGTGGTGCTCGCGGGGGGAGTGTTCTTCCAGACAAGCTATGACGGCACAGAAGTGGCCATCACCGCCGACTACCCTGGCCTCCTTCCTGCTTCTCATGTAAATAATCAAGAAATACCCTCTCTGAAAGAGTGCTCTTATTCCGTCTCACCCATCACACCGTGTCGTGCTTCACAGGGGAGACATTCGGCGATTTCGAAGATATCGGCTCCCGCGCCGGACAATCCTTCCAAGAGGAAAGCAGATGAAGCTATGGCCATGCCTTCATCGAAGAGGTATGAATTCGCCAACCTGCCCCTGAGCAGTCACGTCCAACCGTGACCTTCCCGTTTTCCATTTGCCAGGAGGAAGATGCGTCGGACTATATCCGGGGGTTCGAGCGGCCGTACTGAAAGTGCAACTATCCCTAGGTGGTTTTGGTAATTCATAACAACATATAGCTCATTGAGCTAATGCTATTCCAAGGTGATTATTCCAGGAAAGCTCAATGATTGGCATGGCATGGATGTGAAAGTGGAACCCTCAAAATGCTAAGGACAAAGGATTGGCTCAAGCTCAAAAGCTCAAGACTCTTCATTTTATATTTTAGTGATCCAAGATCACATTGAGTCCATAGGAAAAGCCAATACTATCAAGGAGGGATGAGGTGTTGCTTAATGAGCCTCTTGCTTCATGTGCTTAATGATATGCTCCAAAACCCTCAACTACTTTCCCATATCCACATATGACCTAAACTCTAAGCCAAACTCGGTCCTACCGATTCTTCCTATCCGGCGCCACCGAGTTTCACTTGTCATTAGCCACTGCCAAACCCTAGCAATTCGGTTCTACCGATAAGGATCTCGGTCCCACCGAGATGGGGTTGCAAACTCTCTGTTTCCCTTTCGTAACTTTTCGGTCCCACCGAAAGAGCGAATCGGTCCCACCGAGATTGCAATGTAAACTCAGTGTTTCCCCTTTGTAACTTTTCGGTCTCACCGAGTTCCACTCGGTCTCACCGAAAGAGCAAATCGGTCCCACCGAGTTTGCCTGACCAACTCTCTGGTTAGCTAATTACCAAATTCGGTCTCACCGAGTTTGTGTAATCGGTCTCGCTGAGATTACATTATGCCCAAACCCTAACCGAATCGGTCCTACCGAGTTGCATGTCAGTCCCACCGAAATTCCTAACGGTCACTAGGTTTACTACTTCGGTCAGACCGAGTTTTCTGCTTCGGTCCCACCGAGATTGGTAAATTGTGTGTAACGGTTGGATTTTGTGTGGAGGCTATATATACCCCTCCACCTCCTTCTCATTCGAAGAGAGAGCCATCAGAACACACACACCATTCCTACTCATATGTTCTGAGAGAAAACCACCTACTCATGTGTTGAGATCAAGACATTCCATTCCTACCATATGAATCTTGATCTCTAGCCTTCCCAAGTTGCTTTCCACTCAAATCTTCTTTCCACCAAATCCAAATCCTATGAGAGAGAGAGTTGAGTGTTGGGGAGACTATCATTTGAAGCACAAGAGCAAGGAGTTCATTACCTACACACCATTTGTTACTTCTTGGAGAGTGGTGTCTCCTAGATTGGCTAGGTGTCACTTGGGAGCCTCCGACAAGATTGTGGAGTTGAACCAAGGAGTTTGTAAGGGCAAGGAGATCGCCTACTTCGTGAAGATCTACCGCTAGTGAGGCAAGTCCTTCGTGGGCGATGGCCATGGTGGGATAGACAAGGTTGCTTCTTCGTGGACCCTTTGTGGGTGGTTGCTTCTTCGTGGACCCTTCGTGGGTGGAGCCCTTCGTGGACTCGCGCAACCGTTGCCCTTGGGTGGAGCCCTGTGTGGACTCGCGCAACCGTTACCCTTCGTGGGTTGAAGTCTCCATCAACGTGGATGTAGGATAGCACCACCTATCCGAACCACGGGAAAAACATCCGTGTCTCCAATAGCGTTTGAATTCTCCAAACCCTTCCCTTTATATTCTTGCAAGTTGCATGCTTTACTTTCCGCTGCCAATATACTCTTTGCATGCTTGCTTGAATTGTGTGATGATTGCTTGACTTGTCCTAAATTAGCTAAAATCTGCCAAGAACTAAAATTGGGAAAAGGTTAAGTTTTTATTTGGTCAAGTAGTCTAATCACCCCCCCTCTAGACATACTTTCGATCCTACAAGTGGTATCAGAGCTTTGGTCTCCATTTGCTTGATCTCCATAGCTTTGGTGGTCATAGCCTTGGTTTCACAACCTAGGAGAGTATGGCGTCTAGCGAGGGAAATTATCACCGTAGAGGTCCTTACTTTGATGGTACTAATTTTGCTAGTTGGTAGCATAAAATGAAAATGCATATTCTTGGACATAACCCCGCTGTTTGGGCTATTGTGTGTGTTGGTTTGCAAGGTGACTTCTTTGATGGGAAAGAACCAAACCGTGAAGCTACCGCGGATGAGTTGAAGATGTTGCAATACAATGCTCAAGCTTGTGATATTCTCTTCAACGGATTGTGCCCCGAAGAATTCAAAAAAATCAGCCGCCTTGAGAATGCAAAGGAAATTTGGGACACTTTGATTGATATGCACGAAGGTACCGACTCCGTCAAGGAATCCAAGTTGGATGTGCTTCAAAGCCAACTTGACAAGTTCAAGATGAAGGATGGTGAAGGTGTCGCTGAAATGTACTCTAGGCTTGCTCTCATCACAAATGAGATTGCCGGCTTAGGAAGTGAAGAGATGACCGATAGATTCATCATCAAGAAGATCCTAAGAGCCTTGGATGGAAAATATGATACCGTGTGCACATTGATCCAAATGATGCCCAATTACAAATATCTCAAGACAACGGAGGTGATTGGAGGAATTGTTGCTCATGAGATGTCACTTAAGGATAAAGAGGAACTTCACAACAAATCAAGTGTTGCCTATAAAGCCTCATGTGAAGCCCTTACATCATCAAGTGAGAAACAAGACTTCAATGAAGAATTGAGCTTAATGGTGAAGAACTTCAACAAGTTCTACAAGAGTAGAAGCAAAGATAGAAGCTCCAAGTCAAGGTCCTACAATGACAAAAGATCTTCTAGTCGAGAGCAAAACTGTTACAACTGTGGAAGACCCGGACACTATTCCAATGAGTGTACGGCTCCCTACAAGAGAAGAGAAGATTCTCCAAAAAGAAGAAGCAAAGGATCACCACCAAGAGAGAGAAGGAGTAGAGATGATCGTTATGAACGAAGATACTCATGGAGAAGCAAGGATTCGGAAAGGAAGGAAAAATCATCAAGGAGCTATACAAGACGAAGACATCAAGCTCATGTTGGTGAATGGGTATCCGACTCCGACTCCGACAGCCACTCCGAGAGAAGTTATCACTCCGACTCCGAAGATACTCAAGATGAAGGTGTTGCCGGTCTAGCACTTGTGTCAACCAACTCCTACGACATATTTGACTCACCAAATGAAGGAATTGGAAGATGCTTCATGGCCAAAGGTCCTAAGGTAACACACCCCGAGTATGTTGATTTCAATAGTGATGAAGATGACTTGTTAGGTGATGATTTTCTTGGTGACAACTCTAGTGATGAATACTATGATAAAAGACCAATTAATCATGCTAATCAAGATAAAATGAGTGACAATGATAAGGAGAAGATTCAGGCTCTAACTAAAGAACTAAAAACTCTTAAGTTAGCTCATGACACTATCTTCGAAGATCACCGAGAACTTTTAAGAGCTCATGAGAAACTACGCTTTGAAAAGCTCAATCTTGAGCAAGAGCATGAGTTCTTAAAGGCAATCAATGATGATCTCCGCAAGAAAAGTTCTTCTTACATTGCCAAGCGTTTACTCTTATCCACTTACATGCCTCAAGTCAAATCTAACAAGAAAGATTCTTCCTCTAGTAGTAACAATGATCATGGTAAATCCAATATTGTTGCTTCTAGTAGTTCTCTTGATTCCACTAATGATTCTCTTAGCCAAGTTACACTTGAGCAAGAAAATAGCTTATTGAAGGGAATTATAGATAAAGGAGTGTACAAGAGCCTTGCCGGGAGTAAGCAATTCGAGGAAATTGTGCGCAAGCAAGGAATGCACCAGAAGAATCAAGGTGTTGGTTTTGAACGAAAGTTCAATGCCAATGGAGTTGAATGGGAAGAAGATCAATACCCCAAGACGAAGTTTGTCCCTCAACAAGAGAAGTATACTTCTTTCAAGGGGACACAAGCTCAAGATGATCTTCCACCACAAGACTACGAGCAAAAAGGCAAGGACAAGCTTCAAGAGGAAATTGATGCATTTGAAGAAGCTCCAAAGACCTTAGTCAAGTGGATTCCCAAGACTACTTCAAGTTCCACTTCATCAAGTACGACTACAACTCCAAGGATTCCCATCAAGATGATGTGGATCCAAAAGAAGAAGAACTAGAGAGTTCTTGAGGGTGACTCCGCCAACATACTTCACTCTTATCATTTTGGCAAGAACAAGTGCAATCAACTTCCACATCTTGCACTAGTTCAAGGAGTCACAAACCCTCTTGTTGGTAAGACAAGGGACAAGGTAACCTAAAAGTTTTCATGGACATCATCTTTTGTGTGCATCACTCTATGTCTATGGATATCCTTGTTTGTTCCTTGTGGGACTAACCCATGTGGGTATTGAAAGTGCAATTCACTCAAATGGATAGCTCCAAGAGATCTACATCAACATTGAGCATCCACATCTTCAATATCTACATGAAGTCATCATCGACAAAACCCAAGGTTAGTTCATCCCTCTTAGGGGGGATATCACATCTAGGGGGAGCTTTACTCTAAGACTTGAGCTAAAGCAACTCTAAAGATGTGAACAAAACAATGCTTTATGTAAAAGTGGTAACCCCACTTGAGTTTAAACGATGAGTATGACCTACGATCAAGTGTTCTCACTTGACTCCTAAGTCAATATACTCATATATAGATGACCTAGTCATCGCAAATTGCTTGATAGATGCTAGAATTGGTTGTGCATGCTTTGCCACATATTTCATTTGCTATCTTATTGTGTGAGCATGCTGATTGCATATTTTACTCATTCGAGGACATCCACTTGTTGTTTTGATTGTTTGGCTTTATCCTCTTTTGCCAAGTGGATGGACAAGAATGCCTAAGAACCTCCTCTAGCTATCTATGCTTTTCTCGTCTCAAACTCTATTCATGCTGCATCACAAAATTTGATCAAGTCAGATTCGAACCACTCTGTGTGAGGAGCGCTCGGAGTCCCCGATTCGTCATAGACTTAAACTTCCAAAACCTCTTTATGATTCTCGGTCTGACCGATACTCCACTTTCGGTCCTACCGAGATCATTAAGTTGATCTAGGTTTTCGATCTCGGTGCAACCGATTTGAACCTTTCGGTCACACCGAGTTTCAGTAACTGCACGCAGTTATGAATCTCGGTGCCACCGAGTTGTTCCACTCGGTCACACCGACAGGGTCGGGCTATATATAGTCACGGACAAAATTTGGAAATTTCTCCGAACCCCTTCGCCCGCGCGATAGCCTGCTCTGCCCTCGAGGTCTCCGGATCGTCTTCTCGCCGCCAGCAGCCTCCTGTCGCTGGTCTCCGCCGCCGTCAACGGAATTTCTGCCCCGCCGTTGCCGCCGTAGCAAGTCCTCGCCGAACTAGGGTATGGACTTGATTTTTGTGCTATTCCTCGATCTGATTCCTAGCACATTGCGATCATACTGTTTCTAGCCACGTTTGATAAACTTCTATCCAGTCAAAACACTCATAGATTAGGTTTGATTCGAAAATTCTAGGTTTAGGTTTCCGCAGAAACCATCTCGGACCCACCGAGTTGAAAAACTCGGTCCCACCAATTTGGCTTATGCCATTGCACAAGTGAGACTCAGTCTGACCGAGAATTACTTATCGGTGTGACCGATTTTGGAACTCTGTGAAACCCTAGCAGTCTCGGTGCCACCGAACTGTGACTCGGTCCTACCGAGTTCACTAGTTTAGGTTCCAAAACTGCTTCGGTATCACCGAGTTTGAAAATCGGTAGATCCGAGATGATTTCAGTGGGAAACTAAAACTAAGTTTTTGGATCATTCTTTTTGCAAAAATCTCTGTATTTTGTGATGCTCATCCACTCTATCTCCTCTATAATCTATTCACAGGGTCAGCAGTCAGTTTGCAACATGTCAGACCAGAGTGACAGCCAAAACTTGTCAGAGCAGCAAGTGCAGTTGAGTGAGGGCACTAGCCCCTCAAGTTCCTCAGATGATGGCAGCAGGAGCACACCCAGCAACCTGCCTAAAGCTGCCACGAGACAAAGGAAGAAGAGAACCTCAGATTCTGAAGATGAGGACTATGTGGCAGAGGAAGAGGCCACTTCCAAGAGAGTTGAGCCAGCTCAAGGCTCAAAGCCAGGCCTGAAAATCAAAAGGCCAGCAGGCAGGCAGCCCATGTCAAAGGCTAGAGCCTCAACTGAGAAGCCCACTTCCCAAGAGCCAGCTGCAGCTGAGGGCAAGAAAAGGAAAGAAAGAGTGAAGAAGGCTGTGGCTAGAGTGCTTGGGAAGGCCTCCATCATGGTAGAAGAGGATGAGGAAGAAGAGGCAGCTGCACCAGCGCCCAAGGCAGCCAAACTTATGGGAGATGCCATAAGGTCAGGGGGAGCTGCATCCAAGCCCAAGGAAGCACCTAAGGCTGCATCTAAGCCTAAGAGTGCACCAAAGAGAAACACAAGAAGCATACCAGCCACTGAGAAGAACAAGGCCCCAGTGCCTGAGACTGTTGCTGAGGATGAGGAAGAGAATGTCCTTCGGAAGCTCAAGCCCAAGATCCCAGACCACAACGATGCTCATCCTGTGGCTAAGGATATGAAGCTCAGGAGAGACTCAGGGCTCAGGAAATGGAGAGAAGCAGATCCATACGCTTCTAGGAGAAGGACTGCAGTGGACTACAGGTTTCATACCAAGGAGCAGCAGGATTTCTATGAGACTGTGCTGCTAGATAAGAAGCCCATTGTCTGTGATATGCGATGGGTTGACTGGACATATATCAAGGAGAATGAGGAGCACTATCCTGGAGTGCAAGATAGCTTCATAGCTTGTGGAGTAGCTGACTTTGTTGGGCAGAAGCTCACAAAGTGGAACGAGGAACTTATCATGCAGTTCTACTCCACAGCTCATTTTTATCCGGATGGCAGGATCACATGGATGTCTGAGGGTACAAGGTACCAATCCACAGTGGCTGAGTGGGCACAGATCATTAATGCCCCAGAGGAGCAAGATGATGACTTGGATATCTATGCCAAGAAGAAGATGGACCACAACTCAATGTCAAATATGTACAAGGAGATCCCAAATGAAGCACTTGATACCTTCAAGTTTGGCTCAGTACATTACCTTCTGTCAGGGCTCCCGACGATCAACTGGATCCTTAGGCACACCTTACTGCCCAAGTCTGGAGATCACAAGATGATCAGAGGCCATGCTATCAACTTGCTACATGTGTTTGATGTGCCTCAGAAGTTTAAGGTGATGAGCCTCATAGTGGAAACGATCAAAAGGACTACGGCAGATCAGAAGAGGAGCTGTGGATATGCCCCTCAGATTCAGGAGCTCATCAACTCCAAGATGGGCACGGGCGTATATTTGTTGGATAAGGAACACCTGCCCATCCGTCCAGATTTTGAGAACAATGAAGTTGTGATGATAGAGAATGAGCCATCGTCTGCACAAGCATATGCAAAGAAGGAGAAGGCGAGGAAGGAGAAAGCTGCCAGGATGCCTACTCAAGCAGAGGCATCTGATTACTTCTTGAAGACCAAACAAGAGCAGCTTGGTTACTTGATTGCATCCACGCTGAGAATTGAGCAAAGTCTGGCCAACCTCACTAAGAATCGGCAGAGCCTAGAGAGGATCATGGAACAGAAGTTCTATGACTTGGATGTCAAAGTAACAGAAGTTCAGTCTGCAGTGGAGCAGCTCCAGGAGGACATGAATGAGAGGAGAGGCAGGACCACGACTCATGCTTTTTCTAGAGTGCCACGAGGCCCGAGGTCGTCTGCCGTGCCAGTTGCTGACACCAGAGCCACTACTTCAGCACCAGCTATAGCCTCAGCTCCAGCGTCTACTTCAGCTCAAACTCCAGTGACTACTTCAACATCTACAGAAGCCTTCGTCCTTGGAGTGATCCAGACTCCACCACCACCTGAAGATCAAGCCTGAGCGTCGATCTAGTGCTATGCATTTTCTAGGAACTTTTTGGTAACTTGTTGCCAAAGGGGGAGAATATGTATAGATCATAGGCTTCGAGAGAGAGAGTGTTGCTTTTCTCTCTTGCTTTATTTGGTGGTTTTTCGAACCTTTTCTGCTTTTGAGTGCTTGATACTACGTCATTATTTGTGAGACATCGATGATCATGTGTTTGATCATAAGCTACACTTAATGTTTGCTTAATGCTTGCTTAAATATTATCATTCTATCTATCGTTTGTGATCATTCACTATTCTTGGTGATGAGTGCATGTATTTCATTCTTATCATTTTGAGCGCTCCACCAAGATGTATGTGACATGGAAGAGTAACCCATGACTCTAACTCTTTGTGCATTTGCAGTCCAAAGCAAATTTTAAATATGCACAAATTTAGGGGGAGCTCTTACTTATCACATACTTCTCAAAGCGACGATATACTTCATGCTTATTATCATTTGTCGAAGCTTTGATCTATATGTTGTCATCAATTACCAAAAAGGGGGAGATTGAAAGTGCAACTATCCCTAGGTGGTTTTGGTAATTCATAACAACATATAGCTCATTGAGCTAATGCTATTCCAAGGTGATTATTCCAGGAAAGCTCAATGATTGGCATGGCATGGATGTGAAAGTGGAACCCTCAAAATGCTAAGGATAAAGGATTGGCTCAAGCTCAAAAGCTCAAGACTCTTCATTTTATATTTTAGTGATCCAAGATCACATTGAGTCCATAGGAAAAGCCAATACTATCAAGGAGGGATGAGGTGTTGCTTAATGAGCCTCTTGCTTCATGTGCTTAATGATATGCTCCAAAACCCTCAACTACTTTCCCATATCCACATATGACCTAAACTCTAAGCCAAACTCGGTCCTACCGATTCTTCCTATCCGGCGCCACCGAGTTTCACTTGTCATTAGCCACTGCCAAACCCTAGCAATTCGGTTCTACCGATAAGGATCTCGGTCCCACTGAGATGGGGTTGCAAACTCTTTGTTTCCCTTTCGTAACTTTTCGGTCCCACCAAAAGAGCGAATCGGTCCCACCGAGATTGCAATGTAAACTCAGTGTTTCCCCTTTGTAACTTTTCGGTCTCATCGAGTTCCACTCGGTCTCACTGAAAGAGCAAATCGGTCCCACCGAGTTTGCCTGACCAACTCTCTGGTTAGCTAATTACCAAATTCGGTCTCACCGAGTTTGTGTAATCGGTCTCACCGAGATTACGTTATGCCAAAACCCTAACCGAATCGGTCCTACCGAGTTGCATGTCAGTCCCACCGAAATTCCTAACGGTCACTAGGTTTACTACTTCAGTCAGACCGAGTTTTCTGCTTCGGTCCCACCGAGATTGGTAAATTGTGTGTAACGGTTGGATTTTGTGTGGAGGCTATATATACCCCTCCACCTCCTTCTCATTCGAAGAGAGAGCCATCAGAACACACACACCATTCCTACTCATATGTTCTGAGAGAAAACCACCTACTCATGTGTTGAGATCAAGACATTCCATTCCTACCATATGAATCTTGATCTCTAGCCTTCCCAAGTTGCTTTCCACTCAAATCTTCTTTCCACCAAATCCAAATCCTATGAGAGAGAGAGTTGACTGTTGGGGAGACTATCATTTGAAGCACAAGAGCAAGGAGTTCATTACCTACACACCATTTGTTACTTCTTGGAGAGTGGTGTCTCCTAGATTGGCTAGGTGTCACTTGGGAGCCTCCGACAAGATTGTGGAGTTGAACCAAGGAGTTTGTAAGGGCAAGGAGATCGCCTACTTCGTGAAGATCTACCGCTAGTGAGGCAAGTCCTTCGTGGGCGATGGCCATGGTGGGATAGACAAGGTTGCTTCTTCGTGGACCCTTTGTGGGTGGTTGATTCTTCATGGACCCTTCGTGGGTGGAGCCCTTCGTGGACTCGCACAACCGTTGCCCTTGGGTGGAGCCCTGTGTGGACTCGCGCAACCGTTACCCTTCGTGGGTTGAAGTCTCCATCAACGTGGATGTAGGATAGCACCACCTATCCGAACCACGGGAAAAACATCCGTGTCTCCAATAGCGTTTGAATTCTCCAAACCCTTCCCTTTATATTCTTGCAAGTTGCATGCTTTACTTTTCGCTGCCAATATACTCTTTGCATGCTTGCTTGAATTGTGTGATGATTGCTTGACTTGTCCTAAATTAGCTAAAATCTGCCAAGAACTAAAATTGGGAAAAGGTTAAGTTTTTATTTGGTCAAGTAGTCTAATCACCCCCCCTCTATACATACTTTCAATCCTACACGTACTTACCGCAGCCAGGATTCAAATCCTGCCATGAATGCGGGGGCTGATGCAGGGGCGACACTGGACTATCCTACAGCCGAGGACTCGGGCGATGTATCCGTCACCAACTCGGAAGTGGAGTGTGCTATGAATCATCGGCATCGCCGGGCCATTTTACAAGATCCTGGCTTTTCGGAAGGGTCGTTTAACGCCTTCAACGCAGCTGACGCATACATCCGGGCTGCTCGAGATGGGATTAGCAGGGCTGCAAAGCAACATCTGAAAGATGTGCAGGTAAATTCGCTTTGTTTGACTATGATAACCATATGCCAGTAGTCCTTGAGACTTAAAGGAGTTGGAACAACTGATTTAAGGATCAATGTACAACCAGGTACTTACGGAGAAGAATACCCAGCTGGCTCAGGAACTAGAAAAGTGTCAGCGCCAGCTGCTTGTTGCTAACGCTGAATTGGAGAAATACAAGGCATCTCCAGGTAATGTTTTCCTCCATCGAAAATTCATAAGGCTACACAGATAGTGTCGGATTTCGGGTTCCGGCAGACCCTTGAGGTTCGAACACTGGGGTGCGCGCAAAGATTTCGCCTCCTACCTACCTGCACCCCTCCGCCACGCTAGGATCAAAGCTATCGAAAGGACAACACAAGAGACACAGGGTTTATACTGGTTCGGGCCACCGTTGTGGTGTAATACCCTACTCCAGTGTGTGGTGTGTGGATTGCCTCTTGGGCTGATGATGATGAACGGTACAAGGAAGAACAGCCTCGCGAGGGTTTGTTCTTGGCTGGGGCGATGTACTGCTGGGAGGAGTTCAGCCACCTTTCTCTCTCTCTCTCTCTCTCTCTCTCTCTGCTTCTAACCTCTCTAACGAGCCTCTTTCTTCCTACCGCCCAACCCTTGCTCTGTGGGTGGCTGGTCCTATTTATAGAGGCCCTGGTCCTCTTCCCAAATATTGAGCGGGAAGGGAGCCAACAATGGCGGGCTAATTTGAAGGGGGACAGCAAGTATCAGCTATCCTAACAAAAGTAGTCTTCGCCTGCGCAAAGCTCTAGTGATGACGCCATCTTGGGCTCCATGGTGACCTCCATCTCGTAGTCCTCCTGGTCTTGGTCTCGTTGCATCGAAATGGCAACCTTTGCCTGATGCCTCGGTACTCCGTGGCTGCGCTTGCCCCCTTTGCACCAAAGAGGAAAGGAGGATGCTGCACGGGCTGGCACCCGCCTGGCGCCCTGAGTCGTCATGGCTTGCGTCACGGGCACCTCGCGAGGTACCCCGCCTTGATCTCTCCGCCTCCTTGCGAGCCAGCCTGACGAGGCCGTGCCTGAGGAGGCTCCGCGTCGTCCGCCCCGCGAGGCTTGGCCCCTCGCGAGGGTCTTGAGTTTGAGTTGGTGAAGATGGGCCGTGCTGGGCCCCCCTTTGAGCCACGCCGCAGGCCGCAGGCAGGAAAGTCTGGGGACCCCCATTCCCAGAATGCCGACAGTAGCCCCCGGGCCCAAGGCGCGTCCAGACTTGGCCGTGCAGGGAGGCGGAAGGCCAAGAGAGAAGCGCCGCGGGTCCTAACAGCCTGCGGCCTTGGGCGCCGCGTGGAGGTTGACTGGACGTGGGCGCCTCCGCTTCCCCACGGCGCCTCGGCAACTGCACGGATTGGACAAGTCCCTGCATGCAAACGGGTCATGATTACCTACGATCATGGAGGTCGGCGGTTGGCCTCCGCCGGCTATAAGTACGGAATCATCGCGCGCCCTTCCAGTCCATCCCTCCTTGTTTCTCCTTCTTCCCAATTCTTGCTCCGTCTTGCTGCGATGGCTCCGATCCGCCGGTTCTCGATCGACAACAGAGAAGGGAAAGGCTCCCCGAGAGGGACCAGACCCACTTCCGTCGAAGAAACGGCATGTCCACCGTGGCCCGGACGAGGGGGCCCTTCAGGTGGTGTCGAGGCCTTGGGGCGAGCGCGCGCCGCCGGGGTTCCCGCTTCCGTTGTACGCCCACGTCGAGGGCCCCGAAGGAGCTAATGCCGACCGCCACGGGCGGCGCCGCCGTCGGCGCCGCCGGGTCACGAAGGTGTGGGTCGTCCCCCCTGGGGCCCACACCGAGGGCTCCTCCCAAGAGTTCGTGCTCCACGTCGCCATTCCTCTTCAGTCTTGGATTCGCCTTCCTCCCTTCTTTGCCTCTGTCATCCCGCAAGGGGAGCCCCTGGAGCTCTGGCTACAGCATGCCGGCTGCAGCACTCTCACGACCGAGGCAGAGGTCGCGGTTGTCGCCCCGAGCGAGGTCTACATGACCCGGGGCTGGAGAGAGATTGCCCGGGTTTGCAGGACAAGGGGCGTCTTCGCGGTCCACTTGGACTACGACGGTGCTTCGGTGATGCTCCTCAAGGTCTTTGACGCGAACGGGCGCCGGGTGGAGTGCTGCCCCGGTGAAGGCGGCCAGGGCCCTGCTGCGACGAGGACTGGGCTCGCCAATCGTTCCCTTGGCGGCTCCTCAGGCGGTGGGGACGTCGGAGGCTCTAGCGACTCCGGCGAGCCCTTCGCGACTCCGGAGACGAGCGACGACAGCTATGAGCCCCCGAGCCGGCGCCGCTCCCAGAGCAGGGCAGGCTCGTCAGGCCGCCGCCGACTCTGATCTGGATGGGGTTGGCGTCGGTGCTTGACGGCCCACTGTTGATGATGGCGTCTTTTGTAGCGATGCACGCAGTTTGCGTCTCTTTAGGGTCTGTTCCCTGCGAGGAACCAAAAACGCGCCCCGTGGGGGCTTGTAAGGTGCCTGTGATCCTGTTTTGTTAGTATAACTCTTGTCGTAGATTTGTGGGAGTTGCTCATCCCGTCTTAGCTCGGTCCTCCCTTTCGAACCTCACGAGGGCTTGGTGCTCTACGCCGACAGGTCCCAGTCCCAAGGCGGCTTTAGCCGTCGCTGGTATGCCAGGTCGCGATGCCGTGGTCAAGGCCAGGAGGTGAGCGACCCGGAGTCCGGTAAGAGCCCCTGAGTCGCGATGCTTAGGAGGTCCCCTTTGGCACCCAAGCAGCCGTTGTTCGGTGAGAAAGGGGAGCGACGTCGCTAACATGGGATAGCATTAGGTGCAGGGATGGTGCCATGGTAGCTGGCGCTTCCGGGCGATAACTTATCTCGAGGATCAGGGGCCGCTCTCTGGTGTGTGGCCGGGTCCGTGCATCGACAGGCGCGAGGTTGCTCGGCGAGGTCCTCGTGTGTCTCTCCCCTCTCGCCTTTGCTCCCCTTTCTGCTCTACGTCCTCGGGTCCCGGCCCTCGAGCGAGTCTCAGCCGTCGCTGGTATGCCAGGTCGCGATGCCGTGGTCGAGGCCAGAGGGTGAGGGCTGGAGAGCCAGTAGGAGCCCTGAGTCGTGATGCTCAGGCACCCCCCTTTAACGTGCAAGCAGTTTGCGCGGACGAGAGCGAAGGAGGCACAGCAAGAGCCTCTCCTAACGCAGCTCCTTCAGGAGGTCCTGCAGGTCCATCATAGAAAAAGCAAGGGGTTGCCATAACAATTGACGGTCAGCCGTTGGTTGCTTCTGAAGGGTAGTGAGGCACTGAAGGCTTGACGAGGTGACGCTGTGCGGGGCTGCTGCGGCTAGAGGTCAGCCATCCAGGTTTGTCGGTGTTGCAGGGACGGACCCATGCGCAAGCGTCGTGCCGTTTGGGAGCAGCTCCGTTAGTTGGCGTCAGCTGAGCAGGCAACTAGGTAAAGCACATTAGCCGCGGAGGAGTGGATTCGTTCAAATAGATGCTGGGAATGCGGAGATCACTGGGTCAGGCCCGAGCGACTTGGGGGTCATGCTGCCCGAGGGGCGCCCCCAACAAGGTAAGCTAACAACATGGAATGTAAAGGGATGCACGCCGCAAGGACGGACCCACGCGGCCTAGGAATAATGCAGCCCTGGGGGCACTCCCAGCTTGAAGTGAAACTTGAAAGATGTCACCTGATGATGCTGAGGACGAAAGGAGTGTTGGTGTAGCCGGCTCGGTGGGGTGCGGAAGCCGATCCTCATGAGCCCCCAGGCCTAGGGGCCTCGAGAGGCTCCAGTGGCGCTGGCGGTTCCTCGCGGGCCATCTTCATCTCCGCCAGGGCTGCGGAGCGCCTGGCCTCTTGTGCCTCCGTGATGCCCCTCATGAGGCGCTGGTGCATGTCAGCCGCGCTCGGCAAGCCGCGAGGCATGCGAACGTAGCTGTGGGGTGGACCTCCGCAGCGCCCCACTCGCGAGGGCCAGAGGCGCTCCAGGGAGGTGACTTGGTTGAGCCCTGGTACGTCGACGCAGACGCGCAACTCGCCATCCTCGCCTGGATGGGGAGCCACTGCTGGTAGGCGGCAGGCGCCTCTCATGACTCTTGACTCCTGTAACTCCTGAATGGCCTTGCTGACGAACTCCTGTGGGTCTGGATCTCCTTGCCTTGCTCCTTCTTGAGGGAAACGTGCTTCGAAACACGCCTCCATGTGGTGCCCAAGCGCCTCCCTCGTGACCCTAGCTAGGTCGGTGGCCCTCCAGGGGGGAGCCCCCGAGCCCTGCCTGAGGAGGGCGCCGGGCGCGCTTTCCTATGCGATGGAAGGAGGTTCCCCCTGGGCAGGCACGGGCCCAGAGGGGCCTGCCTCCTGAGGGGCCTGCCTCCTGAGGGGCCAGGCCGGACAATGTCTTCTTCTTCTTAGGGGCGGCCTCGAGATGCCTCCTGCTTCCACGATCCGGGTCTTCCAGTGACGCGGCCTGAAAGGCTCGCTCCAGGGAACACACCGCGTCCTTCTCTTCACAGGGCACCGTGATGACTCCGCCGCTTCCTGGCATCTTGAGGACGTTGTAGCCGTGGTGAGTCACGACCATGAACTTGGCCAGCGCTGGGTACCCAAGGATGGCGTTGTACGGCAGGCGGATGTGAGCGACGTCAAAGTCGATGAGCTCGGTGCGGTAGTTGTCGCGTGCCCCGAAGGTGACAGGGAGGCGGACCTGCCCGATCGGGACCGTGGAGCCGTCGGTGATGCCGGAGAAAGGCTTGGTTGGCTGGAGTTGGCTGTAGGGCACTTGGAGGTTGTTGAATGTCTCTACGGACAGGACGTTGAGCCTTGCCCCGCCATCGATGAGGGTCTTGGTGACCACCACGTTGCTGATGATTGGGGAACAAAGCATCAGGTGGACTCCGGCTGTAGCTGCGCACTTGAGTTGGTCCGCTGAGCTGAACGTGATGGTGCATGCCTACCACCTGAGAGGGCGCGTGGCTTCGAGCCTGGGGAGGGCTGCATTCACTTCGCGGGCGAACTGGTTGAAGATGCGTTGAGAGGCTGGGGCTTGAGCTCCGCCCAGGATGCAGGCGATCGCGCGCGGCTCCTGGGAGCCCCCAGCCTCCTCGTCCTGGTGGCGGTCCTCGTTTCTCCTTGGCCGCAGCGGCAGCGGCGGGAGGCCTGCGTTGCCCTACGGGCGATCCTCGCGAGGCTGATCCCTCCAGCCTCCCTCGCGAGGTGGGTCTTGCCAGCGATCCTCGCGAGGTTGGTCGCGCCACCCCTGGCGCGGGCCACGGTCTTCCCAGCGCCCTGCATTCCTTCCTCCTCCTCGGCCGTAGCCCCGGTCACCGCGGTCAGGGCGACCGCCGATCCTTCCTTCTCGCACGGCTCGGAGTTCTTGGCATTCGCTGGTGTTGTGGGTGTGGAGGTCGTGGTACACGCAGTACCGGCTACCCTTGGGAGGTTCGGGCTGATCTCTGCCCCGCTTGGTGTCCGGTTCTGTCGCGAGCACGACAGCCCCCTTGTGCTTCACTTCCTTGGCCTTGAGCTTCTTCTCTTCTGGGTCTGCGGCAGGCAGCTCAAGGAGGGAGAGACGCCCTTCCTCAGCCCTGGCGCACTTGTTCGCCAAGTTGAACATCTCTAAGGAAATGCACAGGTCTTCATGCATCGCCAGCTCCTCCTTCATCTTGACGTCGCGCACGCCGTCGGAGAAGGCCGAGATGATGGCCTCTTCAGTCACCTTGGGAATCTTGAGGCGCGCGTTGTTGAAGCGCTGGATATACTTCTGCAGGGCCTCCCTGGGTTGTTGCTTGATGCGGCGCATGTCGCTGACGGCGGGTGGCCGGTCGCGAGTACCTTGGAAGTTGGCGATGAAGCGGGTGCGCATCACTTCCCAGGAGGAGATTGTGCCTGGAGCTAGGTTCAGGAGCCAGGTGCGGGCCCCGTCCTTGAGCGCCATGGGAAACCAGTTCGCCATGACCTTCTCGTCTCCGTTGGCAGCTTCGATGCCCAGCTCGTAGAGCTGGAGGAACTCCGCAGGGTCGGCCGTGCCATCGTAGCGAGGAGGTAGGTCCGGCTTGAACTTGCCTGGCCACGCGACGCTGCACAGTTCGGTGGTCTAGGCTGTCACAGCCCTAGAATTTGATTGCAACTAGTTTCATAAGCATCCATGCATCATGTCTATATTTGTTTGAAATTTGAAATGGGGATGACAAGCCCTAGCACTAAATGAAATGCAATTAGGATCAAAATAAAAATCTTTTCAATGATCCTGAAATGCCCCTCTAAAATGTTCATCATCTTTGCCTTGGTCCATAACATCTGCCAAAAATGGTGCTCACTTTTCTAGGACACTTTGGATCTTTGAGTTAAATCTTAATTATTTGCATTTGGACATTTAAATGCTATAAATATTTTTAAATGTCCAAATAATCTTGGAAGTATTTTTGGGCTGTTGGAATTAATTTCAGAGGTGCCCATAAATATTTTCAGCATTTTATAAAATGGTTTAGTATTATACTAAATCAAAACAAAACAGAATAAATGGAAAACAGAAATGGAAAAGAGAGAGAGAGGAAACCTTACCTGTGCAGCCCACCTGGAGCCCAAGTGGCCGGCCCAGCCCACCTGGCGACTTGCCAGTCATCTTCAACCTCTGCCAGTAGGCAGAGGGAGAGACTTCGCACGCGGCCGAGCGCGCCACCTCCTGCTTCGCGCTGGCTAACCTTCCCCGAGTCCACCTGCACGCCCAGGAGATGAGGGTGGCCCCCTCTCACTTTCCCCTCCTTCCTCTGCTTCGCCCCCTTCCTCTGGCCTCTCCTCCTCGCGCCGCCGAGCACACCCGAGACCACCGACGCCGTTCGCCGCGCTCATCGCCACCCCCTCACCTCTTCGATGCGGCCCAGAGCTCCGCCGTGCCTCCCTCATCCTCCACTTTGTCTCACGCGACCGGAAGAGCCCCTACGCGTCGCCATCGTCGTCATCATCACCGACGGCCACCGGAGATCGCCACCGCCGATTCGACACCTCCGAGTGTCCCCGAGCCCGCTAACCATCCCGACGGCACCGATGTGAGCTCCTCCACCGTTTTCCCCTTACCCCGTGATCTGTCTCTCGCCGTAGCCGTCGCCCCCTTGCAGACCGTAGCAACCCGAACTCCGGCGGCCGCAACCGAGCTCGCCGCCGTTGACCCCGGCCACCCTAGGCCCAACCACGGCCACCAACAGACGCGACGTTGCGCCAGCTACCCATAGAGCCCAACCCCGCCACCTCTCGTCGCCGGAATCGCCGGAACGAGCGACGCCGCCGCGTCTGTGTGTCACCGGCGGTTAGCCGCCGACGTGGCCACTTAGTTAAA
The DNA here is from genome assembly GCF_056163025.1 of Triticum urartu. NCBI lineage: Eukaryota > Viridiplantae > Streptophyta > Magnoliopsida > Poales > Poaceae > Triticum > Triticum urartu. The sequence goes on along the minus strand of NC_141875.1, from coordinate 103,349,811 downwards.
GGCTAATCACCCGCTAATTAACCTCCCAAGGCACTGACAACGGGCCCCGTCCCTTAATTAACCACAAGACATAGATTTAACTTAATCTCGGTGGCCCCAACGTGTCATCTTTGACCGTGCTGACATGGCCGTTGACTGGGTCCACACGTCAGCGACCCTAACCGGCACTCTAACACTGACCAGTGGAACCCACTGGTCAGGTTTGACCTGGACCACCGAGTTGACCTGATGACGTCATAGTGACATCATGCTGACACAGTAATATGTTTTCTAGATTTTAAATAAATCAGAAATGATTTATTTAATTCAGAAAATATCCAAAACTTCTAAAATTCATAGAAATTCAACCATAGCTCCAAATGAAACAAGTTATATATGAAAAATTATCAGAAAAATCCAAGGAATTTGTATATGGCATTTTCATGCATGTTTGAACAAGTTAACCTCACTGAATAGGACAAATGATGATTAGGGCAATTTATGAAATAACATTTGGAGTTGGAATTTGATCTTGTTTGAGTTCCACTTCGATTAACTTGGCTAGATATTGCATTAGGTGAATTCAGTACCTTAACATGACATGTCATTCATGTGAATGTGCATTGCATTGATTGTGTTCCTTCTTTGCTAGTCGGTGGTTGTTCCCCCTCAGTAGACGTATGTTCCGACGATGAGTTTGATGACACCGATGAAGAGCTACTATCTTCAGAAGTGCCAGGCAAGCAAAAACCCCTTGTTCATTCCGATAAAATCCCACTCTCTCGCTCCTGCACTCTTTTACTGCATTAGGACAACACCGTTTCAATTGTTACATGCTGCGGTAGCTGAACCCCTTTCCTCTGCATGACCTGTCATTGCCACCGTAAATAGATGAAACCCACTAGCATGAGTTGGAGTTGTTTGAGCCCTGATGTGCCTACTCATTCATGTTGTTTGTCATGCCTGCTACTGCTTAGAGTTGAGTCAGGTCTGATTCATCGGGGATGAATTGGAATGGTGTTGAACATGTCCTACTGTGTGTGAGCTAAGTGTGTGAACACGATTTGGTAAAGGTAGCGGTGAGAGGCCATGTAGGAGTACATGGTGGGTTGTCTCATTGCAGCCGTCCTTAGGAACTGAGTTCTGTGTTTGTGATCCATGAACAGTTACTACCACACATTGGGTTCCGGTAACTCGGCCCCTCTCGGCTTATTAATCAACTCGATCTCTATCCAGGAGTTGCAACTAGTTTCTGGTGTTTGTAGGTAGTGTTAGTAGTCTACCAAGTGGCACCCGGTACAGGTGGGCTTGGGACAGACTAGGCACAGTGGCATGGTGTACCAAGTGGCACCCGGATGGTGGGCTTGGGAACCCTGCACACATCGTTTGGGGCCGTGAGCGACACCCCGGCCGGATCTCCTTGCGGATGGAACCCGAATAGGCGATAAACCTGGACTAGAGACTTGTTGGTTAGTCAGGTCGTGGCCGACTCCCTCGCCCAGTTTCCGCTTGAAGGTTGCCGAGGTACATGACGTGTACAGGGCGATAAGTGGTGAGAGCGTGTGTGAAGAAGTACACCCCTGCAGGGTTATCATTATCTATTCGAATAGCGGATTCCTCGGATATGGAAACTTGGACCCCTTGCATAGTTCATAGACAAGTGAAAGTGGATACTCTAAAATGCGCAAGATAAGCGTGAGTGCTATGGATGGCGTTCTCGTAGGGATACGGGAGCGGATCCATAGTGGAGTATTGATATGGTGAATATGTGGACTCGTGTGCGCCACCTCAAAAGAGTTACTTGCAGTTGTAGTTTAGGTTAGCCATTGAGTCAAAGCTGGCTTGCTGCAGTCAAACTCCACCACCTCTTTGTTGATACTGATGCATATGTAGCTAGTTCTGATGTAAGTCTTGCTGGGTACATTTGTACTCACATTTGCCTATTTTATGTTTTGCAGAGAGACGCCAGTCTCGCTAGTAGTTCCGTGTGGACTTCGACGTTTAGCTTGATACCTCAGCTACGATCTTGTGCCCTCGGCAGGATCTGGTAGATAGTCAGGCTTCTCAGCCTTTTTCATTTGTAGATGTCTGTACTCAGACATGTTAAGCTTCCGCATGTGCTTTGACTTGTATGCTCTAAATGTGGGGTCATGAGACCCATGTTTGTAATATCTCGCTCCTCGGAGCCTAATGAATAATTACTTGAGTCGTAAATTTATGTTGTGATGCCATGTTGTATTTACACATGTCGAGCATATTGTGTGTATGACTGAAATGCTTGGTATGTGTGGGATCTGACAACCTACTTGTTTATCCTTGGTAGCCTCTCCTATGGGGAAATGTAGTCTTGTGCTTCCATGAGCCATAGTAGTCCGTTACAACCCGGTTCACCGGAGTCCTGCTAGCCCAGCACTACTGCTCAGGACACTTGACTGGCCGACATGTGTTTCACTTCGTTCCTGTGTCTGTCCCTTCGGGGAAATGTCACGCGGTGACATCCGGAGTCCTGCCTAGCCTGCTACAGCCCGGGTTCCCCGAGTCCTGTTAGCCCAGTGCTACAGCCCGGATTCACGCGCTGCTGACCGACATGCTCGATGTGATTCATGTATGCCTGTCCCCATAGGTTGGTGCCGCTTTGGGTTCATGACTAGTCATGTCAGCCCGGGTTCTCTGTCATATGGATGCTAGCGACACTATCATATACGTGAGCCAAAAGGCGCAAACGGTCCCAGGCCATGGTAAGGCGACACCCGTGGGAATACCGTGCGTGAGGACGCAAAGTGATATGAGGTGTTACAGGCTAGATCGGTGTGACTTAGAATCGGGGTCCTGACAGCTTTGGTATTAGAGCCTGACTGCCTGTAGGATTACCAAGCCAAACTAGTCGAAGTCGAGTCTAGAAATGCTTTAGTTATGTAAGGGAATTGATTGTGGAAGGGAACGTAAGGCTTTGTTTACTCCTTTACCCTATGCCTTCTGATCTGAGTCAACCTCTTCTTTTCTACGGGGATTAAGAACTAGGCCTTCTCATCTATCTATCAGGATGACGTGTTACTAATCCATAGACTTATAGAATTGATAGTTTCAAGCCTCAGTTCCGTTCCTACTACTTCCGTATGTTGATAGTTGATCTTGGAACCTTTATATTGTGATATTGAGTGGTTATGCCACCATTTTGCAGGATGTCTCAAATCTTTTTGAGCATTTATAGCCGTTATGCTGTCCGAGTCATCCCAGGTTTCTAGATAATCTGATGCATTTGCAAATCCTTCCTTCGTTCCCGATGTACTTCTGGCCAGATTAAGCACACTAACGATCTGTTGAGGTACTCTACTACCTCGACATATATGTTGGAGCTATTATTATGACCCTAGGTGTTTTAGGGAGTCACCTAGTAATCTAGCCATGTCTTGTGTTCCCAGTGTGATGATTCTGGCCATCGTTCTCGAAAGCATCCTGTGATGCCATTTAGTTAGTAGGTATTCTACTCCTGGGTTCTTGAACCCGAGATTCACCCTACTTACTTCATGCTGATAGTGTTTGTTAGTTCCTTTAGAATATTAGTAACCTTTGCGATAGTCCTCGAGGTCCGTGGTATTTCCTTCTTCCAAATACCATGAACTGCTTATGGCAGAAGTTCTTTTGAACCAAAAGATCAAAACCAAAGTGCCCTTGAGGAGTTCTCCATTCATAATTGTGACTCTGCCAGTCCTACCTCTCAGCATGGGTTATCCGGAAGAAATATGTTGAACTCCTTCAACATACTATTCTATGTGTTCACAACTCAGAAAGTTATATGTTCCTTTGAGTTGTCCCCCTTCCATTATATTCCGACCTTCATCTATCAGTTGATAGTCAAGATTATGTGAGCATTCGTTCATCGGTGCTTATCGTTCTTGTGGTCCGTCAGGCCATTCTAGTTCAGAATGACTAGGAGAACCAAACTCTGGTACCTTATCCATTTTTTTGGATTGGGTCAAAGCAGTTGTATTCCGCAGATCAAATGCCAACCCAGCTTTTGATTATGTTCTACCCTGAAGAATTACCGTCTTATGTCAAGAATGTCATGAGAATTGCACCACCTCTTATGAATTCTTGATTTAGTGATACTTCCTGCCATCATTGTTCATTCCTCGGTTCCGTGTTGTTGTAATCGGAATGCCGACAAGTGAATTGTGATGTGTGAAATCAATACCCCGAGCAACTCGTTGCTTGGTAGTTAATGGACAATAATCTCATTCCTAGCGTGTTGGTTGTTGAATCATCACCCTAAGATTGATCGTGCTACCTAGTCCTTGTTCCTGGTGCACCCTTCGATTGATGAGTTAGGATTTTGTCAAATCCTCGCTCATTTGATCATATCGTCTTGCCCTAAAAAGCAAGATTGTTCTCGATCTTATTAACATATCGGTGGTTCGTGATTTTCCGGTTATCTTCACAGAAGTATCACTAGGTCATCCCCTGCCCGGTATGTGGAGTTCGTGATCAAGTTGGGTTCTTGTAAACTAGCCATTCTCCAAGAATTTGGGTTGGATACCCCGAGCTAGTTGGTTAATCTAAACAACAACTTGGAGAGTTGAAAGATAACAGCTTGTCCGACTCAGTTCATTCCAAAGGGATATCCTTGTGTGTTGTGTGTGTGTTGAAGAAAGATGATATCTTCATCGATTGGTCCTCATGATCAGTTGTTGGATATCTGTCTTGTCAAAACTTTGACTTGAGTATGGGCTATCCTCAAGTCAAATCAGAACCAACGATTTTCGTAATGTTGTCTTACTCGTGGTCCATCCCTCGAGCATACACTATTACATCTTTTGGTCTGACCAATGCTATCACCGTGTTCACATGATGGTGGAAGTCCAGTGATATGGAAATTCTGATGAGTTGCTATTGGGACCATCAGCAGCATCTTGTCTCCCCCATGATTCGTGTTAAACATTAAGCTAGTGTTGGAAACTTTGTGAACAATGCCTTCATGTTCCGTTCATGAAGCATATGTTTGGATGAAAGAAGTGACTTCCTCTCATTCATGTGCATTCGATGCAAGTTGCCGCCGTGAATTTGAGAGAGTTAGTTTTGCTTCCTTTGGAATCGTCCCAAGTTAGTCATGCATGTGCAAAGTATACTATGGTTTGGTAGATTAATTACCTCCACTCCATATGAATTCCATAGCCCACCAAGCCACTGATTGACTTGTTCTAGGTAAAGAAATCTAATTTAAGTGCACAAGACTTCGATATCCTCGATGATGGTTCCCCACCTGAACTCGGTAGTATTTTATTATAAGACTACTATGTGGTCATGCTTGTTTGGGACAGCGTGTTCACATGTGTTTTTAGCAGAACCAGCTCATGTTTTGGAGCATGCTACCGTAGTCTATTTCCCGAGAATCCTGCAACGTCATCTCATCGACTTGTGTTGCAAACTTTCATTTTTTTCTCTCTGGACTTGATGAGTCTGGAATATCCTGACACCAACCAGATCTGAATCTCAGGCAGATATGATGGTTGGACCTTTTCCTAGGAATTATAATGTTGGTCTTTCTAAACCGGTAAGGTGGATGTCATGGCCAACACACCCAGCTAGAAGACCTATCATTGTAGTATCTTGATTGAGGAAGTTGGCCACCTCCCCATAAGGATTTCATAGGATTTACTCTAGTAGTTATTCCTTATGGATTCTTGTGCTCCCGAAGTCCGACCTTTTACTTGATGTTCTAGCTACCAAACCATATCTATAAATGGTTTACGCTACCACATCAAGGAGAACATTAGAAGCAGAGTGCTAAATGTCTCTCGGTCGAACATCCAGATTTCGTTTTCTTGGCATCGCTAAGGTGAAATCTGAGAAAGTGTTGTCCTCCTTTGTATCTGCATTGACCATCACTATTCACTATGGCAGTAGGATGTGTTGCCAGGATCCTCGGCACGGATGTTGGTAGAACCTTGATGAATATGGAAATGCTCAAGTTCTTGAGAGCACGAACAAGCAAAATCATCCCTTGTGTTGTCTTCAACAAGGTAGTCCACATCATCCATGCTAGTCGGAGTATGCCATTCTTTCGAACCCCTTCCAACGATCGATTGTGATTACCTCAGGCTGGTATAAAGAGTTTCAATGATCTTTGTATCAAAAGTAACTCTTTTTGCCACTTAAGGGAAATGCTCTACGAGACACCTTTCCCTAAGGTGTCCCGTTATGGAATCATGGCAATTACTTCCTCGCTATTTTGAAACCATGCACCATCCTACTCCAGCGTGGAATTGTTGCCTACCAATTTGAACACCTGTCATCTATTACCTCCCATCTCTCTCGATGTGTGTTTTGTGTCTCAGCCCAAGAGATGTTTTAACATCTCACTCGATGAGTTGATCTTGAGTTGCTCGATCTTTGAGAAGATCGTTTCCTGTAGAGTTTCCTTCCGCCGTCATCGTGTTGGATGAAGAGCTCAGACGCAAAGACGTCAAGATCAATTGGAGAAATGAATCAACATCTTCGAGGAGGGAAATCGGATCATGAAGATGGTGTTAGCTTTGTGTCCCCTCTGTCTTCTTACCTCACGTCTTGAATCTCGGGGCGAGATTCTTGTTTAGTGGGGGTGAGTTGTCACAGCCCTAGAATTTGATTGCAACTAGTTTCATAAGCATCCATGCATCATGTCTATATTTGTTTGAAATTTGAAATGGGGATGACAAGCCCTAGCACTAAATGAAATGCAATTAGGATCAAAATAAAAATCTTTTCAATGATCCTGAAATTCCCTTCTAAAATGTTCATCATCTTTGCCTTGGTCCATAACCTCTGCCAAAAATGGTGCTCACTATTCTAGGACACTTTGGATCTTTGAGTTAAATCTTAAAGTATTTGCATTTGGACATTTAAATGCTATAAATATTTTGAAATGCCCAAATAATCTTGGAAATATTTTTGGGCTGTTGGAATTAATTTCAGAGGTGCCCATAAATATTATCAGCATTTTATAAAATGGTTTAGTATTTTACTAAATCAAAACAAAACAGAATAAATAGAAAACAGAAATGGAAAAGAGAGAGAGAGGAAACCTTACCTGTGCAGCCCACCTGGAGCCCAAATGGCCGGCCCAGCCCACCTGGCGACTTGCCAATCATCTTCAACCTCTGCCAGTAGGCAGAGGGAGAGACTTCGCACACGGCCGAGCGCGCCACCTCCTGCTTCGCGCTGGCTAGCCTTCCCCGAGTCCACATGCATGCCCAGGAGATGAGGGTGGCCCCCTCTCACTTTCCCCTCCTTCCTCTGCTTCGCCCCCTTCCTCTGGCCTCTCCTCCTCGCGCCGCCGAGCACACCCGAGACCACCGACGCCGTTCGCTGCGCTCACCGCCACCCCCTCACCTCTCCGACACGGCCCCGAGCTCCACTGTGCCTCCCTCGTCCTCCACTTCGTCTCACGCGACCGAAAGAGCCCCTACACGTCGCCATCGTCGTCATCATCACCGACAGCCACCGGAGATCGCCACCACCAATTCGACACCTTTGAGCGTCCCCGAGCCCGCTAACCATCCCTATGGCACCGATGTGAGCTCCACCACCGTTTTCCCCTTACCCCATGGTCTGTCTCTCGCCGTAGCCGTCGCCCCCTTGCAGACCGTAGCACGCCGCCGCCTGAGCTCGCCGTCAACGCAGCTCCGGTGACCATTTGGTCACCCCGGCACTCCAACGCGTTTGCGGCATCCTGTAGAGCGTTACTAGCGCAAGCAACCGCCCGTTTGCAGGCTGCAGCAGCTAACCCGTGGCCACCCGAACTTCGGCGGCCGCAACCGAGCTCGCCGCCGTCGACCCCGGCCACCCCAGGCCCAACCACGGCCACCAACGGACGCGGCGTTGCGCCAGCTACCCGTAGAGCCCAACCCCGCCTCCTCTCATCGCCGGAATCGCCAGAACGAGCGACGCCGCCACGTCTGTGTGTCACCGGCGGTTAGCCGCCGACGTGGCCACTTAGTTAAAGGCTAATCACCCGCTAATTAACCTCCCAAGGCACTAACAGCGGGCCCCGTCCCTTAATTAACCATAGGACTTAGATTTAACTTAATCTCGGTGGCCCCACGTGTCATCTTTGACCGTGCTGACATGGCCATTGACTGGGTCCACACGTCAGCGACCCTAACTAGCACTCTAACACTGACCAGTGGGACCCACTGGTCAGGTTTGACCTGGACCACCGAGTTAACCTAATGATGTCATAGTGACATCATGCTGACACAGTAATATGTTTTCTGGATTTTAAATAAATCAGAAATGATTTATTTAATTCAGAAAATATCCAAAACTTCTAAAATTCATAGAAATTCAACCGTAGCTCCAAATGAAACAAGTTATATATGAAAAATTATCAGAAAAATCCAAGGAATCTGTATATGGCATTTTCATGCATGTTTGAACAAGTTAACCTCACTGAATAGGAAAAATGATGATTAGGGCAATTTATGAAATAACATTTGGAGTTGGAATTTGATCTTGTTTGAGTTCCACTTCGATTAACTTGGCTAGATATTGCATTAGGTGAATTCATTATCTTAACATGACATGTCATTCATGTGAATGTGCATTGCATTGATTGTGTTCCTTCTTTGCTAGTCGGTGGTTGTTCCCCCTCAGTAGACGTATGTTCCAACGATGAGTTTGATGACACCGATGAAGAGCTACTATCTTCAGAAGTGCCAGGCAAGCAAAAACCCCTTGTTCATTCCGATACAATCCCACTCTCTCGCTCCTGCTCTCTCTTTTACTGCATTAGGACAACACCGTAGCTGAACCCCTTTCCTCTACATGACCTGTCATTGCCATAGTAAATAGATGAAACCCACTAGCATGAGTAGGAGTTGTTTGAGCCCTGATGTGCCTACTCATTCATGTTGTTTGTCATGCCTGCTACAGCTTAGAGTTGAGTCAGGTCTGATTCATCGGGGATGAATTGGATTGGTGTTGAACATGTCCTACTGTGTGTGAGCTAAGTATGTGAACACGATTTGGTAAAGGTAGCGGTGAGATGCCATGTAGGAGTACATGGTGGGTTGTCTCATTGCAGCCGTCCTCAGGAATTGAGTTCTGTGTTTGTGATCCATGAACAGTTACTACCACACATTGGGTTCCGGTAACTCGGCCCCTCTCGGCTTATTAATCAACTCGAGCTCTATCCAGGAGTTGCAACTAGTTTCTGGTGTTTGTAGGTAGTGTTAGTAGTCTACCAAGTGGCACCCGGTACAGGTGGGCTTGGGACAGACTAGGCACAGTGGCACGGTGTACCAAGTGGCACCCGGATGGTGGGCTTGGGAACCCTGCACACATCGTTTGGGGCCGTGAGCGACACCCCGGCCAGATCTCCTTGCGGATGGAACCCGAATAGGCAATAAACCTGGACTAGAGACTTGTTGGTTAGTCAGGTCGTGGCCGACTCCCTCGCCCGGTTTCCGCTTGAAGGTTGCCGAGGTACATGACGTGTACAGGGCGATAAGTGGTGAGAGCATGTGTGAAGAAGTACACCCCTGCAGGGTTATCATTATCTATTCGAATAGCTGGATTCCTCAGATATGGAAACTTGGACCCCTTGCATAGTTCATAGACAAGTGAAAGTGGATACTCTAAAATGCGCAAGATAAGCGTGAGTGCTATGGATGGCGTTATCGTAGGGAGACGGGAGCGGATCCATAGTGGAGTATTGATATGGTGAATATGTGGACTTGTGTGCGCCACCTCAATAGAGTTACTTGCAGTTGTAGTTCAGGTTAGCCATTGAGTCAAAGCTGGCTTGCTGCAGTCAAACTCCACCACCTCTTTGTTGATACTAATGCATATGTAGCTAGTTCTGATGTAAGTCTTGCTGGGTACATTTGTACTCACATTTGCCTATTTTATGTTTTGCAGAGAGACGTCAGTCTTGCTAGTAGTTCCGTGTGGACTTCGACGTTTAGCTTGATACCTCAGCTACGATCTTGTGCCCTCGGCAGGATCTGGTAGATAGTCAGGCTTCTTAGCCTTTTTCATTTGTAGATGTCTGTACTCAGACATGTTAAGCTTCCACATGTGCTTTGACTTATATTCTCTGAATGTGGGGTCATGAGACCCATGTTTGTAATATCTCGCTCCTCGGATCCTAATGAATAAATACTTGAGTCGTAAAGTTATGTTGTGATGCCATGTTGCATTTACACATGTCGAGCATATTGTGTGTATGACTGAAATTCTTGGTATGTGTGGGATCCGACAACCTAGTTGTTTATCCTTGGTAGCCTCTCTTATGGGGAAATGTAGTCTTGTGCTTCCATGAGCCATAGTAGTCCGCTACAGCCCGGTTCACCGGAGTCCTGCTAGCCCAGCACTACTGCTCAGGACACTTGACTGGCCGACATGTGTTTCACTTCGTTCCTGTGTCTGTCCCTTCGGGGAAATGTCACGCGGTGACATCCGGAGTCCTGCCTAGCCTGCTACAGCCCGGGTTCCCGGAGTCTTGTTAGCCCAGTGCTACAGCCCGGATTCATGCGCTGCTGACCGACATGCTCGATGTGATTCATGTATGCCTGTCCCCATAGGTTGGTGCTGCTTTGGGTTCACGACTAGTCATGTCGGCCCGGGTTCTCTGTCATATGGATGCTAGCGACACTATCATATACGTGAGCCAAAAGGCGCAAACGGTCCCGAGCCATGGTAAGGCGACACCCGTGGGAATACCGTGCGTGAGGACGCAAAGTGATATGAGGTGTTACAGGCTAGATCGGTGTGACTTAGAATCAGGGTCCTGACATAGGCGCGGCAGCCTGCTGTGGCCACGGGAGGCCTTGGGTGATGGAGAGCCTGGTCTTGCATGTCCCCACGCGCTAGAGCAGGAGGATGGTCGCGACGTGCTGGCGCAGGGAGCGCCCGGGCAGCTTCTGGCGGGCGAGGGACTTCTTGGCAGCTCTATTCTTGTCGCGTTGGCACCTGACGGAGCGGGTTCCGCCCAGAGGCCACGCGCCTTGGAGCCATGGCGTCTTCTTGAGGAGGAGGCGGCCGGGGCGCCGCCGGAGCCTCTTCGCCCGCGCGGGATGGAGTACGGTGTAGCGGAACGGATGGCGCGGAAGAGCCCCCTGCGGCGCGGACGAGCTCGGTGACACGGTCGAGCCATTCTTCGTAGACGTCGTCGACGGGACAGTAGCGCAGGAGCTCGTTTGCCGCGATGAGTGCAGCCCGAGCCTCCATGGGCGCGCGGAGCGCGCGGGACGAAGATCCAGCTGGCGCGAGCGAGGGAGTTGCGGTGCGGCCGTCTTGCCGCACAGACGGATGCTGAGACGATGCTTGCTGCTCGTCCCCCGCTGGGCCGGTAACGGCGTTGACGGCAGGTGACGGGGAACGGCGAGGACGCCCGCCGACAGGGGCCGTCTGGGCGACGCAGGAAGCGAGGGCGGCCCGGCGCTCTGCGTGGGCCCGACGAGCGTCAGACATGAGCGCGATGGTCGGAGGAGAACGGGGCGCTGGAAGACGAATTCCGGTGCACCCCTACCTGGCGCGCCAAATGTCAGATTTCGGGTTCCGGCAGACCCTTGAGGTTTGAACACTGGGGTGCGCATGGAGATTTCGCCTCCTACCTACCTGCACCCCTCCGCCACGCTAGGATCAAAGCTATCGAAAGGACAACACAAGAGACACAGGGTTTATACTGGTTCGGGCCACCGTTGTGGTGTAATACCCTACTCCAGTGTGTGGTGTGTGGATTGCCTCTTGGGCTGATGATGATGAACGGTACAAGGAAGAACAGCCTCGCGAGGGTCTGTTCTTGGCTGGGGCGATGAACTGCTGGGAGGAGTTCAGCCACCTTTCTCTCTCTCTCTCTGCTTCTAACCTCTCTAACGAGCCTCTTTCTTCCTACCGCCCAACCCTTGCTCTGTGGGTGGCTGGTCCTATTTATAGAGGCCCTAGTCCTCTTCCCAAATATTGAGCGGGAAGGGAGCCAACAATGGCGGGCTAATTTGAAGGGGGACAGCAAGTATCAGCTATCCTGACAAAAGTAGTCTTCGCCTGCGCAAAGCTCTGGTGATGACACCGTCTTGGGCTCCATGGTGACCTCCGTCTCGTAGTCCTCCTGGTCTTGGTCTCGTTGCACCGAAATGGCAACCTTTGCCTGATGCCTCGGTACTCCGCGGCTGCGCTTGCCCCCTTTGCACCAAAGAGGAAAGGAGGACGCTGCGCGGGCTGGCACCCGCCTGGCGCCCTGAGTCGTCATGGCTTGCGTCACGGGCACCTCGCGAGGTACCCCGCCTTGATCTCTCCGCCTCCTCACGAGCCAGCCTGACGAGGCCGTGCCTGAGGAGGCTCCGCGTCGTCCACCCCGCGAGGCTTGGCCCCTCGCGAGGGTCTTGAGTTTGAGTTGGTGAAGATGGGCCGTGCTGGGCCCCCCTTTGAGCCACGCCGCAGGCCGCAGGCAAGCAAGTCTGGGGACCCCCATTCCTAGAACATCGACAAATAGTGTGAATCCTGGTTCTAATCTTTGTGTTGGGTCGTTTAGACCAAGTTCGAGAGCAGCTTGACGCCGCTCGAGGCAAAGAACACGGAGCCAAAAAGCTACTGGTAGCGGGCGAGCGTGTATTGACAAAGGTTGTTGAAGAGAAAAAGAGACTCCAGGATTCAAACATCAACCTACGCGAAGGACTGAAAGATGTGCAAGTGCAACTAGCTGACTTTGTGAAGGAGAACAAGAAGCTCTGAGGCGACATTTTCAGTATGTGGCCGCTTTTGTCTTATAACGGTTTGGATGTGGCGGTAGCTAATATAGCTGTAATTGCGGGTATGTTGATGAACCGCCCCGAAGAGGAAGTGTCTGGATCACCAAATGATCTTCTGCAGGAGCTGTCACAGTTGCATGAGCAAGCTTGGCAGGCTACGTGGAGTGTAGCCAAGGCTTTATGGCCATCCGACTCCCCTCCAGGAAGTATGGAAAAGCTGGTAGAGCTGTTCAAGGGAGCGCCGAGGCGTATTCGGTTGTGTAAGATATCTGCCTGCCGAGAGGGTGCACGAGAGGCCTGGGCCATGGTAAGGACGCACTATTCCAAGCTGGATCCTAATCACATGGCTCGTGTCGGGCCGGTAGGGCCGAATGGGGAAGAAATTCCCGTTGGTATAGTATATGGCCAAGTAGAGGTGGCCGCCAAATATTCCCAACAGGATTGTAAGTTAGACTGCCTGTTGGAAGGTGTAGAGGAAGAGGTGTTCAAGTTCAAATGACTATGTACTTTCCTCATCTAGATGAATTGTATATCATTTGCCATGGCAGACCTTTTCTCTTCAACCTCCGGATTCTAAGGTGCGGAGTGTTTCCGAATATCGTCGCGACCGAATAGGCCGGTGTATGCTTGGAAAACTAGGCGTAGGGGTCATAGTTGCTTGAACAGACAAGTTGTATCCGGCTAGCTATGTTATATTACATTAATGTCATAAGAAACATCTTCTAGAGAGAATAGTTCCATTAAGGGTTCCTTTCCCTAGGTGTGCATGCATTTAATGTACATGTCCGAATTGTGATGCGAGCACCACAGTTTGTATAACTTCTAGGGGTGCACAATGGAGTGAGTTTAGAAAACATCTTTAATTCACCGACCAAATATTCCCTTAAGAATGCTAGCTTTCGGCTTCACCCAGTCTGAGGTACACCTCCGGATGACCCGGCAGTAACACTCGCAGATGTGCTCCCTTTATGCCCTAGCCGAACTAACGGGAATGTAGGACATAAACACAGGAGCCAGGCAACCCAACTTGGCCAAAACTTAAGTCATATCGATGCATATAGTGGCGAAGAAAAGGTACATATGGAAAAACTCATATGCAAGGAGCTTAATGCTCAAGAAATGACAAGAACTTCTATCTGAGAAGCCCCCAGGTACAAGTAACATACATGTTTAAAGATGTATGTGTCGATGTTGTGCGGTCTGGCCGTACCGAAGCTTTACAGCTAGAAAGAAGAAAATAATCGACAAAGAGAGAGAGAAAAATAATGGAAGCTACAGGGGAGGAGGAGACGAACACGGGGTTTGGCTCTAGGCATAGAATCTTTGGAGTCTGGCCACGTTCCAGGGGTTCGGCTCGAGGCGATTGTCTGATGCATCGCGTAGACGGTACGCCCCTCTGGTGAGGACTTCGTCAATTATGAAGGGACCCTCCCATTTGGGCTTGAGTTTGTCTTTTTTCTTCTCCGGCAGGCATAGAATGAGTTCGCCAACGTTGTAAGTCTTGGCCCATACTTCTCTGCTTTGATATCTTCGAGCCTGCTATTGGTAAAATGCTGAACGGGCTTTTGCGACATCGCGTTCCTCCTCCAGGGCATCTAAGCCATCCTGCCAATCAAGCTCGGCTTCTCTCGCTTCGTACATACGCACTCGGGGTGAGTCATGAATAATATCGCAGGGCAATACAACCTCTGCGCCATACACCATGAAGAAAGGTGTATATCTGGTAGTGCGGTTGGGCATGGTCCGCAGCCCCCCAGAGTACGGAGTTGAGCTCCTCAACCTAGTGCTTGTCTGATTCTTTCGAGGACCGCACTAGTCTGGGCTTGATGCCGCTCATAATGAGACTGTTGGCCCGTTCGACTTGACCGTTGGTTTGTGGGTGGTAGATGGAGGTGTAATTGAGTTTAATACCCAGATTAGTACACCAAGTTTTTACCTCGTCGGCTGTGAAATTAGAGCCGTTGTCAGTGATGATGCTGTGTGGAACACCATAACGGTGCACAACACCGGATATGAAGTCTATCACCGGGCCGGATTCGGCCGTTTTGACCGGTTTAGCCTCTATCCACTTAGTGAATTTGTCCACCATAACCAGTAGATATTTTTTCTTATGGCTTCCCCCTTTAAGGGGTCCGACCATATCAAGTCCCTAGACTGCAAAAGGCCAAGTAATGGGGATTGTTTGTAGGGCGGTGGGGGCATATGGCTCTGATTGGCAAAGAGTTGGCATCCGATGCAATGTTGGACAAGGTCCTGTGCATCTGCTCGGGCTATCGGCCAATAAAATCATGTACGGAAGGCCTTGCTAACAAGGGCCCGACCTACGGCGTGGTGACCGCCGATTTCGGCATGGATTTCAGCCAAGAGTTGTCGCCCCTCTTCCTCGGATATACATCGTTGTAGGACTCCAGTGGCGCTTTTCTTGTAGAGCTCTCCATCATGAACCTTGTAGGCTTTTGAACCCCGGACAATGTAGCGGGCCTCATTCTGGTCCTCGGGAAGCTCTTTCCTATTGAGGTAGGCCAGGAAGGGTTCGGTCCATGGGGCAATGACTGCCATGATGAGATGCGCCGATGGTGTTATTTCGATGGCTGAGCCCCCGACGACGACGTCGGTGTTTCCGGGATCTTGGATTATGTTTGATTCCGGACTTGTATTGCTGTTTTCCCCCTGCCACACCACGGATGGCTTAAAGAGCCTTTCCAGGAAAATATTAGGTGGGACGGGTTCGCGCTTAGCGCCGATACGAGCAAGAACGTCCGCCGCTTGATTACTTTCTCAGGCCACATGATGGAACTCGAGTCCTTCAAACCGGTCCAACATTTTGATGATTGCGTTACGATACGCTGCCATCTTTGGATCTTTAGCGTCAAAATCTCCGTTTATTTGAGATATTGCGAGGTTCGAGTCCCCGCGTACCTCTAGGCGTTGTATGCCCATGGAGACAGCCATCCGGAGACCATGTAATAAGGCCTCGTATTCGGCTGCATTATTGGAGTCTATGTATAGTATTTGGAGAACATACTAGACGATGTCTCCCGTAGGGGACGTTAAGACGACCCCTGCTCCTAATCCCGCTAGCATTTTTGAGCCGTCGACGTACATGACCCAATTGAAGTATGTGTCGTACTCTTTAGGGAGTTCGGCCTCTGTCCATTCGACGACGAAGTCGGCCAGTACTTGGGACTTGATGGCTCGACGTGGTTTATATGTAATATCGAATGGGAGGAGTTCGATGACCCATTTGGCAATCCGGCCTGTAGCATCACGGTTGTTTATGATGTCATTGAGGGGTACTTCGGAGGCCATCGTGATCGAAAACTCCTGGAAGTAGTGATAGAGCTTTCAGGATGCCATGAAGATCGCATATGCTATTTTTTGATAATGAGGGTACCGGGATTTGCATGGTGTCGGGTGGTTGGTGCGACATATGCCAACGGGTGGCTTATCATTGTGGGAGCCAGTAAGACATCGCCGGTGCCTGGAAACGGGATAAGGCGAAGACATGCACGCCGGCGGATCTTACCCAGCTTCGGGGCTCTCTGTGGAGATAACACCCCTACTGCTGCTCTGCGGGGTCTCCGCATGATCACTAGATGGACAAGTAGCTACACAATGCTCCTTGAGCTGTTTGGTGGGAGGAGGAAGAAGGGCACGGCTAGCCTGCTTCTTCTCCTTGTGTGGTGTCTAGGACTAGTAGGGGGTCGAACCCTTTGCATGGGTGCCCCGGGGGGTTTATATAGGCCTACCCCCCGGGGGTACAATGGTAATCTGACTGGGCTCGGGGCCCAGCCGTCTGTGACTGCGCTCGCCGGCTCCTGCCCGGCTGCTGGGACCCGCCGACTGGTGGGTCCCGCCGGCTGCCGGCCCCTTGGTCGACAGGCAGGCCCCACTGTCCAGGGCCTGGTCGGCGGCTGGTTACCGTGGCTCCATCTTGGTGACGTGGGCTTCGTCGTGGTAGGCGCAGCTACAGTGCCACCGCCCGTCGGGCGATCGCTGTAGCCTCACCGCGTCTTGTCTCCTTAATGGGGCATCTCCTTCGAGGGAGGCGGCAAGCCGGATGCGGGGAGCCGGCTCTGTCTTAGGCCGACTGGTTGGAGGCGTGGCCGCCTTCGGGCGTCTCTCTGCCCGAAGGGGCCCACCATCTGTGGGCCACGCTGGCGGCCCGTCGTGGGTGACATCAAGGTCAACATGGCAACAGTGCCGCACCGGACAGGTCATGCCTACTCCGTACGGCGCACTGTGCCAGGCGTGCTCCGGGATTCGGGGGTGGCAGGCTTCACTGTAGCCACGCCCCGTCGCACCGCCGTTAGGTGGGTGCAAACTTTGAGGGTACGGTCTCGACCGCTTTATGGGAGCCGGCTTCTTGGAGTCGGCCTTCTCATGGCCGGCTTCCCGAAGTCGGCCCTCCCGTGGCTTTCTTCATGAGGGCTAAAGTCAGGCCACCTTCCGAAAGCCGGCCTGGATGGCAGCCAGCAAGGGGAAGGCGGCTCCATGTCTTGGATTCTTGAGAGCCGGACGGGCTCGTAATTTTTTCAGAAGGGCCAGGGGAAGCCGGCTAGGCTACCCATGGCTATTTACTCCGACAGTAGTCCCCGAAGCTGATCGAGCTCCGAGGCGGACAAAGGGACGAGAAGCTTGGTCAGCTTCCCATCCTGAAGAGCCGGCTTTGCGGGTGTATGCCGACTTCAGAGAGTTCCGCGTCTTGCAGGCGGAAAAGGGGCCGACCTGCGTGCTGACCGCGGGCCCTCCCGCGGCCACGTGGCAGCGAGATCCTGCCAGCACACGCGCGCGACGGGACACCGCCGCAGGCCCGGGCCCGCCACTCGCAGGCCTTGGTCCGAGCGCGGATCTTCCGTGGCCCACATGGACCGCTCGCCTTCCCGCGGCGGTTTTATTTCGCCGTTAAGGCACAATAAGCGCGGGACGTGGGGGAATGGGCACGATCGATCCCCATGTTTCCCCATGCCGCGCCTCCTCGGCTCCGCCACGCGAGCCTATAAGTAGGGGGATGAGGGGGAGCGACCGAGGTTCGCACGCTCTCTCTCTCGCTCCGCCCCTTCTTGTCCTCGTTTCTTCCTCTCGTTGCCGCCGCAGCCTCCCGTCTTAGCGCCGCCGCGCCTCCACATCGTCTCGCTCCCATGGCGCTGTCAAGCTCGTGGGACGGCTCCAACGTCCATGAAGACCACGTCGAGTTCCTCCGCCAGACTCGGCGCCTGCCCGACGCCAACCTTGTGCGGGTCCGCCTGGCGCCGGAGACGGAGATTTCGCCGGCGCCGGAGGAGGGCGAGCGGGTCGTCTTCCGCTCGCACTTCCGGCGCAGCTTCGGCCTTCCGGCGAGCGGATTTCTGCGCTCCTTCCTCGAGTTCTACAACCTTCAGCCGCATCACCTCACGCCCAATGCGGTAATGCTACTGTCGGCCTTCGTCTCCCTCTGCGAAGGTTTCTTGGGGCTGCTCCCCACGCTGGAGCTCTGGGGAGAGTTCTTCCAGAGCAAACTCGGTACCGTCGTCGCAGGCGTGCCCGCCCCTTGCGGGGCCTTCATCGCCATGAGGAGGGCGGGCGAGAACAACCCGTTCCCGCCTATCCCCCTGATCCAGTCGGTGAAGATCTGGCAGAAGTCATACTTCTATGTGAAGAACGTCGCCGAGCAAGGAGACCACGTGAACCTGCTGGCTTATGTAGCCGGCGCGCCGGCTGGGAGGCAGCCTTCATGAAGTTTCTGGTCCCGGTCACTGTCTCAGGCCGGGAACGCCGCCGTCTCCCGGCTTCGGGTGATGATCCAGTCGGAAGGCCTGAGCGGGGCCGACTTGGTGGCTGCCTTCATGGAGCGCCGGATATCTCCTCTCCAAAGCCGGCCCCACATGATGTGCCAGATGAGCGGCCGCTTCGACCCAAGCCGGCTCAGCACCAGGGAGATGCCTCATGCGGAGGTATCGTATATGGTAAACTATATCTCCAACTGCAAGCTCGCCGAGGACTGGTGATACGGCAAGGCGCCGTATTCTCGCGCCAACCCTCTGCCCGTGGTAAGCTTTCCTTCTTTCTTCTTTTTGTTGGTTGTCGGCTTTATGATGGCCGGCTTCTGATCAGTCGGTTCTTCTTAGCAGAACCCCCTTCTCCCGCCGACGACCGGAGCAGCGGGGATAGAACGCCAGTATGCCCCCGACCGCACGGCAGACGACGTCGACGACCCGGACTTGGGGGCGGCCGCCATGGAAGATGCCGTCGTGGGGGACGATGCCGAGCCCGGGGGCTCAAGGCTCACCGCGAGCTTCGAGGACTGGCCGGACGATGCTGAAGCCGAAGTCACCCCACGTCGCCAGCCGGCGGCCGACCATCAGGGTGCGGGCTCGTCCATCGCGCCAGCTGCCGGTGGTGGCGCACAGAAGCGCCGGGCCGCTTCAGGCCTCTTCGGCAGTCGGCCGAAGAAGTCCAAAGCCTCCACCGCGGCGACCAAGCGAGACGAGGCGGCTGCGAAAGCGGCCCGCTTCCGCAAGGCGGTGAAGCAGCCTCAGGCGGTCTCAGCGTAAGTCGTCAATTGCCTTGTCGCATGCTCTTCATCATTCTCTTCTTGTTCGAGCATTCTTCTTAATTTCTTCCGTTTGCTGGACAGGGCGCCGCTTTCCCTTGAGCGTGGTCCGGGTGGCTCCGTAGTTGGGCCGACTGGAGGTTCTTCAAGCTCCCGCCGCGTGGACCCCCGCGCCGACCTCAGGGAGGCCACAGAGCGGAACGCCCGTGAAGCGCGGGAGGAGCACGAGGCGGCGGAGAAAGCGGCCGCCCAGGCGGCGAGGAAGCAGGCCGACGTGGCAGCCAAGGCCCAGACGGAGGCGGCGACCGCGGAGACGGAGGCGGAGGGTTCGCGCAACCAGCCTCCGCTGCTCGCCATTCCCTTCCGAGCCGTGGCCCCCGACACCCCATTGCCCTTGGCGGAGGAGATCGTCCAAGACCCGCTGTTGATGGGGAGGGGGGAGGACCCCGTGGCCTTTGCGAGGAGAGCGCCGCTAGCAGCGCCAACCGGAGCGGGCCAAGGTGGCCAATCGTCAGCGGCGCCAGAGGGGCCGACCGGGGGTGAGCCGGAGGACAGAGCCGGCCTTGAGGTGCAGCCGGTGATGGGCCGGCGCGCAAGGGGAGTCGCTGCTCCGCCGGAGTTGCGCCGAGTCGCGGGCACAGGCCAGTCGGCGGAAGATCTGGAGGCGGCCAGCACTGCCACGTCCGAGTGGACTCCCAGCGGAGGGACTGGCGAGCTGAATGTGGCGGCTCAAGGGGTCCGGAGCCGGCTGCAAGCTCAAGCCGCCCTGCTGCAACAGTTCACCCAGGAGTTCCTGTCGACGCGAGCCGCCATCCGGGTGAGTCCTTCGTTCTTGGCCGCTTTTGATTTCTTGATTTCTTCCGTGGGGGCGCGTCAGCGCACCCACTGGGTGTAGTCCCCGATATTCGGGCCGACTGCTGCGCAGTCGGGTCGGATCTTTCTCGACGGCTACCTTACTTTGCTTCTTGTCTGAACTTTCAGGAATATCACAACTCCCGTGCTGCTGCCTTCAACTTCCAGGCTCGGGAGTTGAGCCGGAGGACCGACGACCTGGCCGACAGCCGAAGTAAGTACTCGATCTTGTCTGTCTCCTGTGGGGGCGCGTCAGCGCACCCACTGGGTGTAGTCCCCGAGATTCGGGCCGACTGCTGAGCAGTCGGGTCGGATCTTTCTTGACGACTCTTTCCTTATTGGTTTTTCTTTTTCTCTGTCTCCAGGGGCCAACGCCGACTTGAGGAAGGAGCTCGGTGAAGCGAAGGCCGCCCTTCATACCAAGGACGCCGAGTACGCTGCCTTGGTCCAGGAACATGATCGCCTGGCCAAGAAACTGGCCGACCAAGAGAAAAGCCACAAGGTGGTCCTGCAGGAGGCGCAGGATAGCGAGGCCGCCTTGAAGGCAGAGTATGAGACCGAGGCGGCGAGCTGGGCTGAGACCCGGCGGGCACTAGATGAAGGCTTCGGCCGGATCAAGGACTTGATCGATGGTAAGCCGCCTTCCTCGCCCCTCTCCTGCCCCTTGCCGCCTGGGTTTTGGCTTAACTTGTGCTGCTGCTTATTATTTGGTGCAGACTACTTCCCCGGCTACTCCGCCTTCGCCGCCCAAAGCATTGAGGCCCATCGTGAGGCGCGCCGTCAGGCAGGGGCCAACATCGCGCCGGATGCAAACCGGACGCTTGAGGAGCAGCTCTTGGCTGTCCAGGCGCGGTTGCAGCCGGGTCATCGGATGCTTCGCCGGCTCCAACGTGCCGGGGCGCAAGTGTTGGCCGCCCTCTGGCCCGGCAAGACGATCCCCCGCACCCCAAGCCGGACTACCAACTGGATGGAGGTCGCAGTCGGTCGCTTTGAGGCTTGGAAGGCGTCGGCGGTCCGCCTCGGAGCCGGGCGGGCGTTGGAGTTCGTTCGGGCTTGGTACCCAGGGCTGAGCCTGGACCAGCTGCGCACTTGGCGGATGGAGGCCGACGCGGAGCTGGAGGAGGTGAGGCCGGCTATCGCCCAGCGGGCTTCGACAATCGCCGAGTGCACCGACATCAGTGTTTTTCCACCCGAAATCGATGATGACGGTGTTGCTCAGCCGGAGGAGTGGTTCGGGCTGAACCCGGCGGTGGGCGAGGACTCGGCGGAGGAGATTGCCTCCAGCGACGAGGGCGAGGATGACGAAGAGGAGGACGGCGAAGACGTCGAGCCGGCTGGTGGAACAACCGTCCGACCTCAGGCCGACCGTGCCTCCAGCAACGAGGCACGTGGAAGCGCACCCTCTGCGAGAGGTGGTGACCAAGACGAAGTTCACCAGCCGGCCGCTCCTTCAGCTGGCACGACCGTCTCCGCCAACCAGCCCGGCTCGTCGGTCGCTCCGCCAGCTTGACCTGCCGTCTTTATCTTTCCTGCTTGTTTTCTTTTGAACAATCTTCATTAGTTTTCGCAGTTCCACCCACTGGGGGTGTATCCAAACTATGTTGAATGCTGGCCTCTCGGAGGTCTTTTATGTAAATATTGTTATGTGCATGTTTGGTTTCCATTCGCGTATGCTTTTTATCCTTAGGCCTTTTCCTTTGCCGCCTTCCCTCTTTGGGGAGGCAAGTACTTGAGCTTTCTTGGATTGAAGTGAAGTGAATGGAAACCGGCCAGCCGGCTACTCTGGTAGCCAGTCGGCGGTGGGATAAAAACCGGCTTTTGTTATATTAGTCCGTTAGTCCCTAGCCGTTTTTCGTGTGGGCGCCCGTTCCTGCCTTTAACTCTTGCCCGCCGGACAGCCGGTTCTTCGAACTGCGACTTTTGCAAAGAGAAGGCTTGGGAGCTGGCACACTACTTGTCTGACTGCGGGTAGGACTTCTAATATAACTCCAGTCGGCCAGTCCCCGAGCCGACTAGTCGAACCCGGTGCCGGACGGAACAAGTAAATGAAGTGATAAGGTCATAAGCATGATACTTTTCATTCATAAATAAGGGATGGCAGTCCCCGAGCCCTCCTCGGGGGGCCTATTGTCTTGTACTTAATACAAAAGTTAGCGTGATACATACTGCATTTCAACTGTAAAATCTTCGAAGGAGGTTGGCGTTCCATGGTCGTTTCGACTCCTTGCCGGAGTCGTCTCTCTTGCGTGCCTTCGGCTTCTGTGCGTCGATCAGGTAGTAGGAGTCGTTGCCTAGAGCTCTGTTGATGACGAAGGGGCCTTCCCAAGGGGCTGAGAGCTTGTGCTGGCTGGCTGTTCGCTGGATCAGCCGGAGCACAAGATCGCCCTCTTGGAAAGATCTTGGCCTGACCTTCCGGCTGTGGTAGCGGCGCAAACCCTGCTGGTAGATGGTAGACCGGCTGAGGGCTAACAGCCGGCTTTCTTCCAGCAGGTCGACGCCGTCCTCTCGTGCTTCCTTGGCCTCCACTTCCGTGTACATGGTTACTCGAGGCGAGTCGAACTCGATGTCAGTTGGGATGACCGCCTCGGCACCATACACAAGGAAGAAAGGGGTGAAGCCGGTTGACTTGTTTGGTGTAGTGCGCAGACTCCAAAGGACAGCCGGCAGCTCATTGAGCCAACAGCCGGCTGAGCGCTCCAGAGGTACGACTAGTCGGGGCTTGATGCCGGAGAGGATGAGGCCGTTGGCTCGCTCGACCTGGCCGTTTGACTGCGGGTGGGCGACGGATGCTAAGTCCAGCCGGATACCTTGGGCTGCGCAGAAATGTGCCAAGGCTCCTTTGGCAAAATTCGTGCCATTGTCGGTGATGATGCTGTGTGGCACGCCGTACCGAGTTGTTATGTCTGCGATGAACGTCACAGCAGTCGGCCCATTCAGCTTCTTGATCGGCTTTGCCTCAATCCACTTGGTGAATTTGTCCACGGCGACGAGCAAATGCGTCATGCCGCCGCGCGCCGTCTTGAATGGGCCCACCATGTCTATTCCCCAAACGGCGAAGGGCCAAGTGAGGGGAATGGTCTTGAGTGCCGAAGCCGGCATGTGTTGCTTGGAGTTGAGGAGTTGACACCCCTTGCAATGTTTAACTAATTCTTTGGCGTCATCCAAAGCAGTCGGCCAGAAGAAACCATGGCGGAAGGCTTTGGCGACAAGTGATCTTGAGGCCGCAGGGTGGACGCATTCTCCTTGGTGAATGTCTCTGAGGATTGCAATGCCCTTCTCTTGCTCGACGCACCGTTGGAAGATTCCAGTGACACTGCGCTTGACTAGTTCTCTGTTGACGATTGTGTATGCTCCGGCTCGACGTTGGACTTGTCTTGCTGCTGTTTCGTCAGCCGGCAGATCTTGGTTTACTAGGAAGTTGACGATAGACTGAGCCCATGACGGAGCCGCAACTTCTTCTACTGCCAAAGTGGCTACTGCCACCAGGGTGGGCGGGCTGGGTGGTGAGATGCTGGAGTCGGTCACCGGCTGTTGTGCTGGTGCAGTCCTCGGGCCGGCTACCGCAGTCCCTGAGCCGGGTGTGGCAGTCCCCGAGCCGGTTGCCGAAGTCCCCGGGCCGGCCGCGGGAGTCTCGGGGTCGCCTGCTTGGTTCTTTGAGCCGGACCCGGCCACATCGGGGTCAGGCGGCACGAAGATGGAGTCGGACTCTGGAGACGGCTTGATAGATGGCTTGAGGAGGCATTGTAGAGCGACGCCGGTTGGTATTGCTTGCCGAGTAGAGCCTATTCGAGCCAGGGCATCGGCTGGCTCGTTGTCGGCTCGCGGTATGTGGAGGAACTCGCATCCTTGAAAGTATCCGCTGAGTTGTTGGACCGGGAAGCGGTAGCTCGCCATATTTGCGTCCTTGGCATCCCAGTTGCCGGATGATTGCTAGACCACTAGGTCCGAGTCGCCATAACATAGGATCCGGCGAATGCCAAGTTCTTTGGCAAGCCGGAGCCCGTGTATGAGCGCCTCGTACTCAGGCACGTTGTTGGAGGTGGCAAAGTGGATCTGTAGCGTGTATCTGAGCTTGTCGCCTTTGGGAGAGGTAAGGACGACACCGGCTCCCAAGCCGGTGCGCATCTTGGACCCGTCGAAGTGCATGCGCCAATGGGTGGAGTCGGGAGCCGGCGGCAGGTACTGGGTCTCGGCCCAGTCGACGAGGAAGTCGGCCAGTGCTTGGGACTTGATGGTGGTGCGGGGCTGGTAGAAGATCGTGTAGGGGGCCAGCTCGATGGCCCATTTCGCCACCCGGCCGGATGCGTCCCGGCTGCCTATGATCTCGGCCAGCGGGGCGGTGCATATGACCATGATGGGATGCTCTTGAAAGTAGGGCTTCAGCTTCTTGGCGGTGAAGTACACGCCGTAACACATCTTCTGGTAGTGCGGGTAGTTCTGCTTTGAGGCAGACAGCACCTCACTCAAATAATACACCGGCCTCTGGACCGGCTAGGCTCGGCCTTCTTCTGGGCATTGGACTACGATGACGGTGCTGACCACCCGGCTGGTTGCGGTGATGTAGAGGAGCATGGGCTCTTTCTCAGTCGGCGACGTGGCCAGCATCTTCTTCAGCTCGTGAAAAGCTTGGTCGGCCTGGTCGTTCCACTCGAAGTGAGTGCTCTTCTTCATGAGGCGGTAGAGGGGGAGAGCTTTCTCTCCGAGCCGGCTAATGAAGCGGTTCAAGGAGGCCAAGCACCGAGTGAACTTTTGAATGTCTCGAAGCTTGGTGGGGATCGCCATTCTCTCGATGGCCTTGATCTTCACCGGGTTGCATTCGATGCCGCGTTCGGAGACCAGGAAGCCTAGGAGCTGGCCGGCTGGCACTCCGAACACGCATTTCTCGAGGTTGAGCTTCATTTGGAACCGGCGCAGGTTCTCAAACGTTTCCTTGAGGTCTCCCAGCAAGGTGCCGTGCTTCTCCGTCTTCACCACGATGTCGTCCACGTAAACATGAGCGTTTCTGCCGAGCTGCTTGAGGAGGCACTTCTGCATGCAACGCTGAAAAGTGGCACCGGCATTTCTCAAGCCGAATGTCGTAGTCAGGTAGCAGAAGGCTCCAAATGGCGTGATGAAGGCGGTCTTCAGGCGGTCGTCCGGATCCAGCTTTATCTGGTGATATCCTGAGTAAGCATCCAAGAAGCTCAACAGCTCGCATCCGGCTGTGGAGTCTATCACTTGGTCAATCCTTGGCAGGGCAAAGGGATCTTTGGGGCAGGCCTTGTTGAGGCTTGTGTAGTCTATGCACATGCGCCACTTGTTGTTCTTCTTTAGCATGAGGACCGGGTTGGTGAGCCACTCTGGAAAGAAAACTTCCATAATAAAGCCGGCCGCCAGAAGCCGGGCTATCTCCTCCCCTACAATCCTGCGTTTCTCCTCCGACAGTCGGCGAAGGGGTTGTTTGACTGGCTTTGCGTCTTCTCGAACGTGTAGTTTGTGCTCGGCGAATTTCCTCGGAACACCCGGCATGTCCTTGGGGGACCATGCAAAGATGTCCCGATTCTCACGGAGGAAATCGGTGAGCTCGCCTTCCTATTTGCTGTTCAGGTTCGCCCCAATGACAGCAAACCTCTCTGGATGCTCGGGGTCAAGAGGTATCTTCTTCGTCTCCTTGGCCGGCTGGAAAGATCCTTGAGCATCATGCTCCTTGGGGTCGGGGGACACGGCCGACTGCTTGCCGGCTATGGCCACGACTCGGTCCAGCATCTTCTTTTCTTGGGCAATCACAAGGGACTCGGCCAGCCGGCTGCTGGCTGCTGCGCACTCAGAGGACTTCTTGTAATCGCCGGCTACGGTGATGACGCCTTTCGTGCTTGGTATTTTCATCTTGAGGTATGCATAGTGGGGAACTGCCATAAATTTGGCCAAGGCAGGTCGGCCAAGCAATGCATGGTAAGGGCTCTCCAGGTCCACCACTTCAAACCAGATCGCTTCCCGGCGGAAATGCTCCTTGTCCCCGAAAAGTACATCAATCTTGATCTTGCCAATGGGGGCGCAGGACAGGCCGGGTACGATGCCATGAAACACTGTCCGAGTAGGCATGAGCTACTTCGTCTTGACATTTACCTTCTCCAGGGTGTCATGGTATAGGATGTTGATGCTGCTCCCACCGTCTATCAACACACGGGAGAAGCGGGCGGCGCGTCTGTCTGTTGCAAGGGTGGCTTCTAGGACCAAGGCATAAGAGCCTGGAGATGGCATCACCTCTGGATGGTCGGCCCGGCTCCAGCTGATGGGCTTTTCTGACCAATGCATGTGTCCGACGGGGTTGGCAGCGACCACGCTGACTTCCTGGTGCTCTCGGCGTCTACTGCGCCGGTCTTCGGACTGGCTTGTAAAGACGATGTAGGTTGCTTGCTCGTCGGGGAACTCGTCGTGCACGGCTCCGACTGCGGGCCGAGTGGCCGGAGGCGGCGGGCCGGCAGGCAGTGGCGGCACGAGCCCCTCGCCTTTAGAGATTCGGGTGAGCCAATGGCACTTCTGGGTTGTGTGGTTAGACGGCTTCGCGCCGCTGTGGAACTTGCATGGGGCGTCGAGAGTTTGCTCGTAGGAGAAGGCCGGCTGCCAAGCCGGCCTGCCGCCCTTGGGCTTCTTGGGCATGGGTCGCCCTTCAGGCGGCGCGTCTTCAACTGTGGCCACCTGCCGACTGGCGGGAGGCGGCGCGGGGCCCTTGCGCTTGTGGTCATTCATGTGTGGGCGTCGGCCGAAATCCCCAGCTGGCGTCTTGGGCGCCGGGTTAAGTACTTTCCCGGACGCGTCTACCCGAAGCTCGGTCTTCATCGAGGAGTCGGCGGTGGCGTACTTGTCCGCTATGTCCAGAAGCTCGTCGAGGGTAGTCGGCTCGTCGCAGAGGAGCTTGTGCTTGAGGAGGGTGCCTTCTCGGCATCCGGCAGTGAAGTATTATATGGCTTGCACCTCGTGCACCCCTTCGCAAGAGTTGTGGAGCTCGGCCCAATGCGTGAGGTAGTCGCGAGTGGACTCGGCAGGGCCTTGTACGCACAAGGAGAGCTGTCTGGGCTTGGGAGCCCACTTGTAGGTGCTGGTGAAGTTGCGGATGAAGGCTTCTGTGAAGTCCAGCCAGCTGTTGATGCTACGCGGCTTGAGGCTGTTGAGCCAGGTCCACGCCGTGCCTTGCAGCATGACGGGCACGTACTTCACGGCAACGCGCCGGTTGCCGTTGGCTATGCTAACCGCCGTGGAGTAGTCGATCAACCAATCTTCCGGCTTCACGGAGCCGTTGTACTTGGGCGTGTCTCTTGGGAGCGAGAACCCTTTGGGGAAGGGCTCGTCGCGGATGCGGGGGCCGAAACAAGGCGGGCCGACATCATCTTCTTCTTCCAATGCCAGGGATCGCGCCAGGCGGTCGATCCGATGGCGGGCGTCGTTCTCGCCGACTCCTTCGCGGCGGCCTAGCTGGCCGCTGAGAGTCGGGTGCGCTACTGGCGGCGGGGCGGGATATCTCTCTCCACGGGGTGGAGGCGGAGGCGGGTTGCCCCGCCATTCCATGGCTCGGGGATGGTCGTCCGCGTCCCGCTCGATGGAGATTCGGGTCCGGCTGCGGCTGGCAACCGGCTCTTTCTCGCGCCGCGCGCAGGTGTTGCTCGTAGTCGGTGTCCGGGACGTCGCGCCGTGATCTCGGCGCGGGGGAGGGCTTTCCGCGTGGGCGTCGGCTTCATGTCGCTGCGCGGCTGCGTCAATCAGTTGCTGGATGCGCCGGGTCATGTGGGGGAGGTCTTCGGCCTCCAAGCCGTCCAACTCGTCTACGGCCGCCTGGGCGGCACGCAAGTTCTCGAGCGGAGTGGCATAGACCGGGCGGTCGACTCCCAGCGTGTCAGCGATGATGGCGCTGCGTTGCTTGACAAGGCCGGCCTGGCTTGGCCCGCCCGGGGCCGGCGTGCCGAAGGCGGCGCGGTCGGCTTCGTGCTGGTAGGCCTCAGTGAGGCGTCTTACGGAAGCCAGCCTCCGGCCCTCTGCGAGGAGGGCGAGGCGGCGTGCCTCCAGTGCTTCGTCGTCGGCATTAGCCGGGAGGGGGGTGAACAAGTCGTGGGCCGCCGCGTTCGGGGCGTCGTGGGCGCTCTCGTCGGCCGGGCCGCCGTGGCCGACAACCATCACTTCGGTGGTGACAGCGTCGCAGCCACCGGCTCGGGGAAGCGGGTCGTTGTATATCATGACGTTGGTGGGTAAGGTGTCGAACGAGGCCGTGTCGGAGTCGACAGGCATCGGGTCGGTGGAGCCAACCGACTCCAGGTCCACAGCGGGCTCGCTAGAGACATGGAGCTGGCCGAGAAGGTTGGCGAGGTGGTCGGTGCCCGCATCGGAGGCGAGCTCGTCGGAGATGAGGGTTTCGTCGAGGAGATCGGCGAGGCTGCTCGCCGCGCAGACGCTGGTGACGCCTTGCAGCGCGTCGTGGCAAGCGCCATCGGGCGTGCCGGGCTGGCTACGCTCGCGGGGGAGGAAGAAAGTTCCCGTCCAGAACAGGTTTCCGGACGACGGTGCACCTGGCCCCACGGTGGGCGCCAAATGTCGGGTGGTTGGTGCGACATATGCCAACGGGTGGCTTATCATTGTGGGAGCCAGTAAGACATCGCCGGTGCCTGGAAACGGGATAAGGCGAAGACATGCACGCCGGCGGATCTTACCCAGCTTCGGGGCTCTCTGTGGAGATAACACCCCTACTGCTGCTCTGCGGGGTCTCCGCATGATCACTAGATGGACAAGTAGCTACACAATGCTCCTTGAGCTGTTTGGTGGGAGGAGGAAGAAGGGCACGGCTAGCCTGCTTCTTCTCCTTGTGTGGTGTCTAGGACTAGCAGGGGGTCGAACCCTTTGCATGGGTGCCCCGGGGGGTTTATATAGGCCTACCCCCCGGGGTACAATGGTAATCCGACTGGGCGCGGGGCCCAGCCGTCTGTGACTGTGCTCGCCGGCTCCTGCGCCGGCTGCTGGGGCCCGCCGACTGGTGGGTCCCGCCGACTGCCGGCCCCTTGGTCGACAGGCAGGCCCCACTGTCCAGGGCCTGGTCGGCGGCTGGTTACTGTGGCTCCATCTTGGTGACGTGGGCTTCGTCGTGGTAGGCGCAGCTACAGTGCCACCGCCCATCGGGCGATCGCTGTAGCCTCACCGCGTCTTGTCTCCTTAATGGGGCGTCTCCTTCGAGGGAGGCGGCAAGCCGGCTGCGGGGAGCCGGCTCTGTCTTAGGCCGACTGGTTGGAGGCGTGGCCGCCTTCGGGCGTCTCTCTGCCCGAAGGGGCCCACCATCTGTGGGCCACGCTGGCAGCTCGTCGTGGGTGACACCAAGGTCAACATGGCAACAGTGTCGTGCCGGACGGGTCATGCCTACTCCGTACGGCGCACTGTGCCAGGCGTGCTCCGGGATTCGGGGGTGGCAGGCTTCACTGTAGCCACGCCCCGTCGCACTACCGTTAGGTGGGTACAAACTTTGAGGGTACGGTCTCGACCGCTTTATGGGAGCCGGCTTCTTGGAGTCGGCCTTCTCATGGCCGGCTTCCCGAAGTCGGCCCTCCCGTTGCTTTCTTCATGAGGGCTAAAGTCGGGCCGCCTTCCGAAAGCCGGCCTGGATGGCAGCCAGCAAGGGGAAGGCGGCTCCATGTCTTGGATTCTTGAGAGCCGGACGGGCTCGTAATTTTTTCAGAAGGGCCAGGGGAAGCCGGCTAGGCTACCCATGGCTATTTACTCCGACACATGGTGTAAGGACAGTGGACACGTAGTATACTGGCTTCTGAAGTGGGAATTTATGTCCGTCCTGTTCTCGTTCGACGACGAGTACGGTGCTCACTACCTGGTGTGTTGCCGATATGTATAATAACATCGGTTCGCCGGCATTTGTTGCAGCCAGTATTGGATTGCTCGCAAGAAGGGTTTTTATTTCCTCCAATCCGGCTGTTGCGGCGTCCGTCCACTCGAAGTGGTCGGTTTGCCGTAGAAGGCGATAGAGTGGCAGTGCCTTTTCCCCCAATTTGGAGATAAAGCGGCTTAGAGCTGCTACGCAGCCCGCAAGCTTTTGAACTTGCTTAAGATCTGTTGGCCTAGCCAGTTGTGACAGAGCTCAGATTTTGGCTGGGTTTGCTTCAATTCCTCTATTGGAGACGATGACGCCCAGTAGTTTTCCAGCGGGGACACCGAAGACACACTTTTCCAGGTTGAGTTTAATGTCATATGACTGGAGGTTGTCGAATGTAAGACATAAGTTGTCTATTAGTGTCTCGACGTGCCTGGTTTTGACGACGACGTCATCGACGTAAGCTTCTACTGTTTTGCCGATCTGTTTTTCCAGGCATGTTTGAATCATGCGTTGGTACATGGCGCCTGCATTCTTGAGCCCAAAGGGCATGGTGTTGAAGCAGAATGGGCCATATGGGGTGATAAATGTTGTTGCGGCTTGATTGGACTCCTTCATTTTGATTTGTTGGTATCCTATGCATCGAGGAAACACAATGAGTCATGTCCTGCAGCAGCGCCAATGATTTAACCAATGCAGGGGAGGGGGAAAGGATCCTTAGGGCAAGCCTTATTGAGCTCTTTGAAATCGACGCATAAGCGCCAGGATTTGTCCTTCTTTGGTACCATCACCAGGTTTGCCAACCAGTCCGGGTGTTTGATTTCTCTAATGAATTCGGCCTCGATGAGTTTGGCCAGCTCTTCCCCCATTGCTTGTCGTTTAGGTTCGGAAAAGCGCCGCAATGATTGATTGATCGGTTTGAACCCCTTTAATATATTGAGGCTATGTTCGGCCAGCTCGCGTGGGATCCCTGGCATGTCTGAAGGGTGCCAGGCGAATATGTCCCAGTTTTCACGCAGGAATTCTCGTAGTGCGGTGTCAACTGTTGGGTTCAGTTGAGTTCCGATAGATGCTGGCTTCTTGGGGTCCGTTGGGTGGACCTGGAATTTGACTATTTCTTCTGCTGGTTTAAACGATGTGGATTTAGGGCGTTTGTCGAGGATTACATCGTCCCTGTCACCGTGGAGCATAGTGCAGTTAATTCGTCGGCTTCGAGGGCTTCAGATAGCTCCTCCAGGGCCAAGGATGCGGTTTTGTTTTCGGCACGGAGTGCTATGTCTGGATCACTGACGAGTGTGATTATACCGTTTGGTCCGGGCATATTGAGCTTCATATACCCGTAATGGGGTATGGCCTGAAAGCAGGTGAAAGCATCCCACCCCAACAGGGCGTGATATCCACTCCTGAAAGGGGCCACTTGGAAAGTTATTTCTTCGGATCGGTAGTTCTCCGGCGTGCCGAATACTACGTCAAGTGTGATTTTGCCCGCACACCGCGCCTCCCGACTAGGAATAATTCCTTGGAAGGTTGTGTTGCTTTGCATGATGCCGCTCCTATCTATTTCCATTTTATGGAGTCCTCGTAAATGAGGACCTTGGTAAGTTGAAACCCGTCCACGATGGGACTGAGAACTAACGCAGCTGGCGCTTGCACTATTCTGTACTTTGGTTCATCGCTGGCGTTGAATGTTATAGCTGTGTCATTCCAGGGGTTTATCATAGCAATTTGGCATACTTCGGCAAGCTCGCGGAGCGCCCTTTTGTGCTTGTTGTTTGAAGCGAACGTCTCAAAGACCGTCAATACTCTTGAGTTGTCGTCCACTGGGGGATGTCGTTCTGAGTCGTCCTTGATAAGGATATCCTCGCCGCTTTTGGCTACCTGTCGTAGTATCCAACATGCTCTAAGGTTGTGGGTTGCCATGGTATCTGGTGTTGTATGTATTTTGCATGGGCCATCGAGCCACCCAGTTAGAACGGTGTCGTGTTGCATGGCGGTTTTGTGTTTCTTGACTATTGGACTGGGCGTGCCGCGAGGGTGCGCCCTTTTCGCTGTAGGGGGAGTTGAGTTGGGACTGGCAGTTCCCAGTGAGCTGCTCGAGTTTTCCAGGTGCTCTCCATCGCACTGTATTTTTGTATGATGGTTGCTAAATCAGCGAATTTCAGTATGCGGCGGCGATTGATGGCGTTGAGGATTCCTTCGTTCGCGCAATTGTTGCAGAACGCTGAAATTGCGTCTTTGTCACGACAATCTTTTACCTTGTCCTTGAAAAGGAGGAATCTGGCCCAGAAGTGGTGGACTGTTTCCTGAGACTGCTTTTTTATGCTTACAAGAGTGTCTAAATTCGGGTGGGTGGGTGGAATTAAATCTGAACCCCGACCCGACCGATTATCCGGAGTCTGA
Organism: Triticum urartu; assembly: GCF_056163025.1. Classification (NCBI taxonomy): domain Eukaryota; kingdom Viridiplantae; phylum Streptophyta; class Magnoliopsida; order Poales; family Poaceae; genus Triticum; species Triticum urartu. Next base: position 103,317,482 of record NC_141875.1, on the reverse strand, counting down.
TGATCTTCCGGGCTTGACAGTCCGGGTTCCGGAATACCTTCTGATTATTTAGGACCGTCTTCCGATGCTATTTTTTGGAGGCTGGTCGCATCCTTTCACGGGTGGGTATCCGGCCTTTCTTTGTCGGCGATCCGGACATAGTCTGCCTTTAGTATAGGAGAAAACTCGTTTTCCTGCTCCACAACTACCGCAATCTGGTGGGTGACCGGTAGGGTCTCGATTTCTCCTTGGTCGGTTTTAAGCCTGATCCGGTCATAGTCTGTGGCTATTCCCAAAGCGGCGATGCGATCTAGGAGTTCGTTCAAAGACGAAAGCTCTGCCATATCCATCTTCTTGGAGTGCTCGGAGTTGATGCAAAGGGGGTTTTCGATGGCCTGAGAGGTCATCGTCGGCTCAACGGCCTAACGGGCGATCATAGTAAAGCCGCCTAACCGGAGGGTTTGGCCCGAGGCCAGAGCTCCTCCAGGGGTGATGTTGTCTTTAAGGACAAGGCGAGCCATCGAGCCTTTTGTCGATGGCATAGTGGAACTCTCAATGAAAGCACCAATGTCGGTGTCAAAACGGTAGATCTCGGGTAGGGGGTCCCGAACTGTGCGTCTAGGATCGATCGTAACAAGAGACAGGGGACACAATGTTTACCCAGGTTTGGGCCCTCTCTATGGAGGTAATACCCTACGTCCTGCTTGATTGATATTGATGAATATGGGTGTTACAAGAGTTGATCTACCACGAGATCGTGATGGCTAAACCCTAGAAGCCTAGCCTATAGACTATGGTAATGAATGTGTCCTTTCCGGACTATCCCCTCCGGTTTATATAGACACCAAGGGGATCTAGGGTTTACATAGAGTCAGTTACATAAGAAGGAAGCTTCATAGTCGGTCGCCAAGCTTGCCTTCCACGCCAAGGACAGTGCAATCTGGACTCAGGTATAGTCTTCGGCCTTCATGTCTTCACAACCCATCAGTCCGGCCCAATAGATAACAGGCCGGACGCCCGAGGACCCCTTAGTCCAGGACTCCCTCAACCTACTCTGCCTCTTCGGGTCTCCGGATCGTCTTCTCGCCGCCATTGACCTTTGCTACGTCTTGAGCTTGCGTTGGTTTTCCCCGAAGAGGAAGGGATGATGCAGCAGAGTAGGGTAGTATTTCCCTTAGTTTTTGAGAACCAAGGTATCAATCCAGTATGAGGCCACGCTCAAGTCCCTCGTACCTGCACAAAACGATAGCTACTCACAACCAACGTGATTAGGGATTGTCAATCCCTTCACGAACACTTACGAGAGTGAGATCTGATAGATATAATATTTTTGGTATTTTTGGTATAAAGATGCAAAGTAAAAAGTAAAAGCAAAGCAAGATTAAAGTAATGGAGATTGATATGATGAGAATAGACCCGGGGGCCATAGGTTTCACTAGTGGCTTCTCTCAAAAGCATAAGTATTCTACGGTGGGTGAACAAATTACTGTTGAGCAATTCACAGAATTGAGCATAGTTATGAGAATATCTAGGCATGATCATGTATATAGGCATCACGTCCGTGACAAGTAGATCGAAACGATTCTTCATCTACTACTATTACTCCACTCATCGACCGCTATCCAGGATGCATCTAGAGTATTAAGTTAAAAACAAAGTAACGCCTTAAGCAAGATGACATGATGTAGAGAGATAAATTCATGCAATATGAAATAAACCCCATCTTGTTATCCTCGATGGCAACGATACAATACGTCCCTTGCTGCCCCTTCTGTCACTGGGTATGGACACCGCAAGATCGAACCCAAAGCTAAGCACTTCTCCCATGGCAAGAACTACCAATCTAGTTGGCCAAACCAAACGGATAATTCGAAGAGACTTGCAAAGATAACCAATCATACATAAAATAATTCAGAGAAGATTCAAATATTATTCATAGATAGACTTGATCATAAACCCACAATTCATCGGTCTCAACAAACACATCGCAAAAAGAAGATTACATCGAATATATCTCCACGAGAGAGGGGGATAACTTTGTATTGAGATTCAAAGAGAGAGAAGAAGCCATCTAGCTACTAACTATGGACCCGAAGGTCTGAGGTAAACTACTCACACTTCATCGGCGAGGCTATGATGATGTAGAAGCCCTCTGTGATGACGACCCTCTTCGGCGGAGCTCCGGAACCGGCCCCAAGATGGGATCTCGTGGATACAGAAAGTTGCGGCGGTGGAATTAGGTTTTTGGCTCCTGTTCTGATCGTTTGGGGGTATGTGTGTATATATAGGAGGAAAAAGTATGCCGGAGGAGCAATGAGGGGCCCTCGAGGCAGGGGGAGCACCCTAGGGGGGGCGCCCTCACCCTCGTGACCGCCTCTTTTGTTCCTTGGAGCAGGGTCCAAGTCTCCTGGATCACGTTCGGTGAGAAAATCACGTTCCTGAAGATTTTATTCCGTTTGGACTCCATTTGATATTCTGTTTATCCGAAACACTAAAATAGGCAAAAAAACAGCAATTCTGGGCTGGGCCTCCGGTTAATAGGTTAGTCCCAAAAATTATATAAAAGTGGAAAATAAAGCCCAATATAGTCCAAAACAGTAGATAATATAGCATGGAGCAATAAAAAATTATAGATACGTTGGAGACGTATCAGGCATCCCCAAGCTTAATTCCTACTCGTCCTCGAGTAGGTAAATGATAAAAAGAGAATTTTTGATGCGGAGTGCTACTTGGCATAATTTCAATGCAAATCTTCTTAATTGTGGTATGAATATTCAAATTAGAAAGATTCTAGACAAAAGTTTATATTGACATAAAAATAATAATACTTCAAGCATACTAACAAAGCAATTATGTCTTCTCAAAATAACATGGCCAAAGAAAGTTATCCCTACAAAATCATATAGTCTGGCTATGCTCCATCTTCACCACACAAAGTATTTAAATCATGCACAACCCCGATGACAAGCCAAGCAATTGTTTCATACTCTAACTTTTTCAAAACTTTTTCAATCTTCACGCAATACATGAGCGTGAGCCATGGATATAGCACTATAGGTGGAACAGAATGGTGGTTGTGGAGAAGAAAAAAGGAGGGGAAGATAGTCTCACATCAACTAGGCGTATCAACGGGCTCTGGAGATGCCCATCAATAGATATCAACGTGAGTGAGTAGGGATTGCCATGCAACGGATGCACTAGAGCTATAAATGTATGAAAGCTCAACAAAAGAAACTAGTGGGTGTGCATCCAACTTGCTTGCTCACGAAGAACTAGGGCAATTTGAGGAAGCCCATCATTGGAATATACAAGCCAAGTTCTATAATGTAAAATTCCCACTAGTATATGAAAGTGACAACATATGAGACTCTCTATATGAAGAACATGGTGCTACTTTGAAGCACAATATATGAGCCTCGCTATATCATGGTGCTACTTTGAAGCACAAGTGCGGAATAAAGGATAGTAGCATTGCCCCCTTTTTTATTTATTTTCTTTTTTTTGGGCCTTATTTTTTTTCTTTGGCCTTTATCTTTTTTTATTGGGACAATGCTCTATTGAATGATGATCATCACACTTCTATTTATTTACAACTCAATGATTACAACTCAATTCTAAAACAAAGTATGACTCTATATGGACGCCTCCGGCGGTGTACCGGGATATGCAATGAATCAAGAGTGACAAGTATGAAGAAATTATGAACGGTGGCTTTGCCACAAATACTATGTCAACTGCATGATCATGCTAAGCAATATGACAATGATGAATGTGTCATGATGAACTAGATGGTGGAAAGTTGCATGGCAATATATCTCGTAATGGCTATGGAAATGCCATAATAGGTAGGTATGGTGGCTGTTTTGAGGAAGGTATATAGTAGGTGTATGATACTGGCGAAAGGTGCGCGGTATTAGAGAGGCTAGCAAAGGTGGAAGGGTGAGAGTGCGTATAATCCATGGACTCAACATTAGTCATAAATAACTCATATACTTATTGCAAAAATCTATAAGTTATCAAAGCAAAGTATTACGTGCATGCTCCTAGGGGGATAGATTGTTAGGAAAAGACCATCGCTCGTCCCCGACCGCCACTCATAAGGAAGACAATCAATAAATAAATTATGCTCTGACTTCTTCACATAATGGTTCACCATACGTGCATGCTACGGGAATCACAAACTTTAACACAAGTATTCTTTAAATTCACAACTACTCAACTAACATGACTTTAATATTATCACCTCCATATTTCAAAACAATTATCATGCTTCAATATTTTCCTAGTATTCAACACACTCAAAAGAAAGTTTCACAAATCTTTAATACCAAGCATATTATTATTAAGCAAATTACCATGCTATTACGAGACTCTCAAAATAGTTTAAGTGAAGCATGAGAGATCAATAGTTTCTTTAAAACAAATCCACCACCGTGCTCTAAAAGATCTAAGTGAAGCACATAGAGCAAAATTATAACGCTCAAAAGATATAAGTGAAGCACATAGAGCAAAATTATCTCGCTCAAAAGATATAAGTGAAGCACATAGAGCAAAACTACTTAGCTCAAAAGATATAAGTGAAGCACATAGAGTATTCTATCAAATTTTAATTCATGTATGGCTCTCTCAAAAGGTGTGTACAGCAAGGATGATTGTGGCATACTAAGACACAAAGACACAAATAATACAAGACGCTCCAAGCAAAACACATATCATGTTGGTGAATAAAAATATAGCTCCAAGTAAATTACCGATGGAAGTGGACGAAAGAGGGGATGCCTTCCGGGGCATCCCCAAGCTTTGACTTTTTGGTGTCCTTGGATTATATTGGGGGTGCCATGGGCATCCCAAATCTTAGGCTCTTGCCACTCCTTGTTCCATGATCCATCAAAAGAATTCACCCAAAACTTGAAAACTTCACAACACAAAACTCAAAATAGAAAACTCGTGAGCTCCGTTAGCGAAAGAAAACAAAAGACCACTTCAAGGTACTGTAATGAACTCATTCTTTATTTATATTGGTGTTAAACCTACTGTATTCCAACTTCTCTATGGATTATAAACTATTTTACTAGCCATAAATTTATCAAAATAAGCAAACAACACACGAAAAACAGAATCTGTCAAAAACAGAACAGTATGTAGTAATCTGTAGCTAGCGCAAGATCTGGAGCCCCAAAAATTCTAAAATAAATTGCTGGACGTGAGGAATTTATCTATTATTCATCTTCAAAAAGAATGAACTAAATATCACTCTTCACATAAAAATGACAGCAGTTCTCGTGAGCGCTAAAGTTTCTGTTTTTTACAACAAGTTCAAGAAGACTTTACCCAAGTCTTCCCAACGGTTCTACTTGGCACAAACACTAATTAAACACAAAAAACACAACCAAAACAGAGATTAAATAATTTATTTATTACTAATAAGGAGCAAAAAGCAAGGAATAAAAATAAAATTGGGTTGCCTCCCAACAAGCGCTATCGTTTAACGCCCCTAGCTAGGCATAACAAGCAAGAATAGATCTAGGTATTGCCATCTTTGGTAGGCAATCCATAAGTGGCTCTCGTGATAGTTTCATATGGTAATTTTATTTTATTTCTTGGAAAGTGTTCCATGCCCTTTTTTAATGGAAATTGAAATCTAATATTCCCTTCCTTCATATCAATAATCGCACCAACCGTTCTAAGGAAAGGCCTACCAAGAATAATAGGGCAAGAAGGATTGCAATCTATATCAAGAACAATGAAATCTACAGGCACATAATTCCTATTTGCAACAATAAGAACATCATTAATTCTTCCCATAGGTTTCTTAATAGTGGAATCCTCAAGATGCAAGTTTAGAGAGCAATCATCAAAATTATGGAAATCTAGTAAATCACACAAAGTCTTGGGAATAGTAGAGACACTAGCACCCAAATCACATAAAGCATAAAACTAATGATATTTAATTTTAATTTTAATAGTTGGTTCCCCCTCATCATAGAGTTTTCTAGGGATAGAAACTTTCAACTCAAGTTTTTCTTCATAAGATTGCATCAAGGCATCAACAATATGTTCGGTGAAGGCTTTATTTTGACTATGAGCATGTGGAGAATTTAGCACGGATTGCAACAAGGAAATACAATAAATTAAAGAGCAACTTTCATAATTAAATTCCTTGAAATCCAATATAGTGGGTTTAGCAACATCTAGATTTTTATTTCTTTCAATCCCACTTTCATCAATTTCATCATTAAGATCTAAATACTCCGAATTTTTAGAATGCCTTCTAGGTAAAGGAAGATCATATTCAGTTTCATCAAGATTCATATTGCAAAATAAAGATTTAATAGGGGACACATCAATAACTTTTAGATCTTCATCTTGATTTTCATAGGTATTGGAAGAACACGCTTTAATAAAGGCATCTTTGGAAGCACGCATCCTAGCGGTTCTTTCCTTGCACTCATCAATGGAAATTCTCATGGCTTTGAGAGACTCATTGATATCATGCTTAGGAGGAATAGATCTAAGCTTTAAAGAATCAACCTCAAGAGAAATTCTATCAACGTTTCTAGCCAAATCATCAACTTTAAGCAATTTCACCTCAAGCAAAGCATTAAAATTCTTTTGTGAATTCATAAACTCTTTAACACTGTTCTCAAATTCAGAGGGCATCTTATTATAATTTCCATAAGAGTTGTTGTAGGAATTACCATAATTATTAGAAGGATTACTAGGATATGGCCTAGGATTAAAATTCCCTCTATAAGCGTTGTTACCAAAAATATTCCTACCAACAAAATTCACACCCATAGATTCATTGTTATTCTCAATCAAAGTAGACAAAGTCATATCATTAGGATCGGAAGAAACACTCTTAGTAGCAAATAATTTCATAAGTTCATCCATCTTTCCACTCAAAACGTTGATTTCTTCTATCGCATGCACTTTTTTATTAGAAGATCTTTCAGTGTGCCATTGAGAATAATTAACCATAATATTATCTAGGAGTTTAGTAGCATCTCCTAAAGTGATTTCCATAAAAGTGCCTCCCGCGGCCGAATCTAAAAGATTTCTAGAAGCAAAATACAATCCGGCATAAAAATTTTGTATGATCATCCACAAATTCAAACCATGAGTAGGGCAATTACGTATCATTAATTTCATTCTCTCCCAAGCTTGTGCAACATGTTCATGATCAAGTTGTTTAAAGTTCATAATATCGTTTCTAAGAGAGATGATCTTAGCGGGAGGAAAATACTTAGAGATAAAAGCATCTTTGCACTTATTCCATGAATCAATACTATTCTTAGGCAAAGACGAAAACCAAGCTTTAGCACGATCTCTAAGCGAAAAAGGAAATAGCTTCAATTTAACGACATCATTATTGACATCTTTTTTCTTTCGCATATCACATAAATCAACGAAGCTATTTAGATGAGTAGCGGCATCTTCACTAGGAAGGCCGGCGAATTGATCTTTCATAACAAGATTCAACAAAGCAGCATTAATTTCACAAGATTCAGCATCGGTAAGAGGAGCAATCGGAGTGCTAAGGAAATCATTATTATTAGTATTGGTGAAGTCACATAATTTGGTAGTATCTTGAGCCATCGCGACAAACAAGCAATCTAACACACGAGCAAACAAAAAGGCAAGCGAGCAAAAAGAGGCAAATAGAGAGGGAGGACAGAGAGAGAGAGGGCGAATAAAACGGCAAGGGTGAATTGGGGGGAGAGGAAAATGAGAGGCAAATGGCAAATAATGTAATGCGAGAGATAGGGATTGTGATGGGTACTTGGTATGTTGACTTTTTGCGTAGACTCCCGGGCAACGGCGCCAGAAATCCTCCTTGCTACGTCTTGAGCTTGCGTTGGTTTTCCCCGAAGAGGAAGGCATGATGCAGCAGAGCAGCGTAAGTATTTCCCTTAGTTTTTGAGAACCAAGGTATCAATCCAGTAGGAGGCCATGCTCAAGTCCCTCGTACCTGCACAAAATGATAGCTACTCACAACCAACACGATTAGGGGTTGTCAATCCCTTCACGGTCACTTACGAGAGTGAGATCTGATAGATATAATATTTTTGGTATAAAGATGCAAAGTAAAAAGTAAAAGCAAAGCAAGATTAAAGTAATGGAGATTGATATGATGAGAATAGACCCGGGGGCCATAGGTTTCACTAGTGGCTTCTCTCAAGAGCATTAGTATTCTACGGTGGGTGAACAAATTACTATTGAGCAATTGACAGAATTGAGCATAGTTATGAGAATATCTAGGCATGATCATGTATATAGGCATCACGTCCGTGACAAGTAGATCGAAACGATTCTGCATCTACTACTATTACTCCACTCATCGACCGCTATCCAGCATGCATCTAGAGTATTAAGTTAAAAACAGAGTAACGCCTTAAGCAAGATGACATGATGTAGAGAGATAAATTCAAGCAATATGAAATAAACCCCATCTTGTTATCCTCGATGGCAACGATACAGTACATGCCTTGTTGCCCCTTCTGTCACTGGGTAAGGACACCGCAAGATCGAACCCAAAGCTAAGCACTTCTCCCATGGCAAGAACTACCAATCTAGTTGGCCAAACTAAACGGCTAATTCGAAGAGACTTGCAAAGATAACCAATCATACATAAAATAATTCAGAGAAGATTCAAATATTATTCATAGATAGACTTGATCATAAACCCACAATTCATCGGTCTCAATAAACACACTGCAAAAAGAAGATTACATCGAATAGATCTCCACGAGAGAGGGGAGAACTTTGTATTGAGATTCAAAGAGAGAGAAGAAGCCATCTAGCTACTAACTATGGACCCGAAGGTCTGAGGTAAACTACTCACACTTCATCGGAGAGGCTATGATGATGTAGAAGCCCTCCATGATGATGGCCCTCTTCCGGCGGAGCTCCGGAACAGGCTCCAAGATGGGATCTCGTGGATACAGAAAGTTGCGGCGGTGGAATTAGGTTTTTGGTTCCTGTTCTGATTGTTTGGGGGTACGTGTGTATATATAGGAGGAAGAAGTACGCCGGAGGAGCAATGAGGGGCCCACGAGGCAGGGGGCGCGCCCTAGGGGGGGCACCCTCGTGACCGCCTCTTTTGTTCCTTGGAGCAGGGTCCAAGTCTCCTGGATCATGTTCGGTGAGAAAATCACGTTCCCAAAGATTTTATTCCGTTTGGACTCCGTTTGATATTCTGTTTATCCGAAACACTCAAATAGGCAAAAAACAGGAATTCTGGTCTGGGCCTCTGGTTAATAGGTTAGTCCCAAAAATAATATAAAAGTGGAAAATAAAGCCCAATATAGTCCAAAACAGTAGATAATATAGCATGGAGCAATCAAAAATTATAGATACATTAGATACGTATCAACCTCCCGCCGCTGGTCTCCGCCGCCGTCAACGGAAATCTGCTCCGCCGTTGCCGCCGTAGCGAACACTCACCGCATAAGGGTAAGTGTTCGATCCCTTGTGCTATCTTTTTCACTCCGATTCATAGCACAAGGACAATGCCATATTTCTTGCCACGATTGAGATTCATCCATCCAGCTAAAACTTCCTTAGGTCTAGATTGATTCGAAAATTTTAGGGTTTGCTCTCCGCAGAACTCATCTCGGGACCGACCGAACTGTAGAAATCGGTCTCACTGATTCAGCCTTGGCCATTGCACATGCGCTCTTCAGTCTGACCGAAACGCGCGAATCGGTGTGACCGAGTTCAAGATTCTGTGAAACCCTAGCAATCTCGGTGCCACCGAACTGTGACTCGGCCCTACCAAGTTCACTAGTTTAGGTTCCAAGTGTTGCTTCGGTATCACCGAGTTTGTCAATTCGGTAGCTCCGAGATCACTTCTGTAGAGAACTAAAACTAAACTTTTTGACTCAATTGGTTTGCAAAACTCCTGTACTTTGTGATGCTCATCTTCTCTACCTCATCTATAATCTATTCACAGGGTCTGCTGACAGTTTGCCTGCAAGATGTCTGATCAAAGTGACAGCCAGAACAAATCTGAAGAACATGTCCAGATGAGTAAGGGCACTAGTCCCTCCAGCTCTTCTGATGATGGCAGCAGGAGCACACCAAGTAACTTGCCAAAGGCAGCTACCAGGACAAGGAAGAAGAAAACTTCTGATTCAGAGGATGAAGATTATGTGGCTGTTGAGGATGAGGCCACTTCAAGGAAAAAGGTGCTGAAAAAGGAGTATGGCTTAGCTGCCACAGTTAAGCCAGGGATGCATCAGAAGGCACCAGCAAAGAGAGTTCCTATGTCTAAGGCCAGAGCATCCACTATTGAAACCTCCAAGCCAACTGAAGAGGCAGTTGGAGAAGGGAAGAAAAGGAAGGAAAGGGTCAAGAAGACCACTGCCAGAGTGCTTGGCAGATCACCAATAATGAGAGGCTCAGATGAAGAGGAAGAGAATGCTGCACTAGCACCCAAAGCACAAAAGCTCATGGGAGATGCAATTAGATTAGGGGCTACTCCATCTAAGCCCAAAGCTGCTCCCAAGGCTACTGCTCCAGCTCAGAATCCTAAACCCAAGAGAAGCACTAGAAACATTCTTGCTGAGGAGAAAAACAAGGCCCCGGTGCCTAAAGCTGCTGAAGAACAAGATGATGACTCAGTTGTGTTGAGGAAGCTGAAGCCCAAGATCCCTGATCACAATGATACACACACTGTGGCAGAAAACATGAAAATCAAGAAGGATGCAGGACTGAGGTTATGGAGACAGTCTGATCCATATGCTGTCAGGAGGAGGACTGCTGTGGACTACAGGTTTCACACCAAGGAACAACAAGACTTTTATGAGACAATCCTGCTTGACAAGAAGCCCATAGTGTGCCATGAAATGGGTGGACTGGGAGTTCATCCGGGAGAATGAAGATCACTATCCAGGTGTATATGACAGCTTTAAGGCATGTGGAGTTGATGAATTCGTTGGACAAAAGCTCACCAAGTGGAATGATGAGTTGATCATGCAGTTTATTCCACTGCCCACTTCTATCTAGATGGGAGGATAGTTTGGATGTCTGAGGGTACCAGGTACTAGTCCATAGTTGATGAATGGGCTAAGATGATCAATGCCCCTGCAGAGAATGAGGATGACTTGGATGTTTATGTTGACAAGAAGAAATACCACAACACAATGGCCAGCATGTACAAAGAGATCCTAGATGCTGCTTTGGATACTCACAAGTTTGGATCTGTCCACTTCTTGTTGTCTAGTTTGCCTATATAAATTGGATCCCCAGACACACATTGTTACCCAAGTCAGGTGATCACAAGATGATCAGAGGACATGCCATCAACTTGCTACATGTGTTTGATGTGCCTCAAAAATTCAAAGTCATGAGTCTGATTGTGGAGACAATCAAAAGGACAGCAACTGATCAGAAGAGGAGTTGTGGGTATGCCCCACAAATTTAGGAGCTCATCCACTCAAAGATGGGCACATGCAAATATCTTTTGGATAAGGAGCACCTGCCCATCTACCCTGAATTTGAAGACAACATTGTTGTCATGGATGAAAATGAACCATCTTCAGCTCAAGCACATGAGAAGAGAGAGAAAGCAAGGGCAGAGAAAGCTGCAAAGATGCCAAGTGTTCAGGAGGCATCTCAGGTTTTCCTGAAGAGCAAGCAAGATCAGTTTGATATCTGATCCAATCCACCTTGACGATTGAGAAGGGCTTGGCCACCCTGACTCAAAACCAGGAGAGCTTGGAGAGGATCGTTGAGCAGAAATTCTATGATCTTGATGTCAAAGTAACTGAGATCCAATCTACAGTTGAGCAACTTCAGGAGGAAGTGGAGGAGAAGAAGGGAAAGTCAACTACAGATGCTTTCAAGCGTGTGCCACGAGGTCCAAGGTCTACTGTAGTGCCAGTCTCAGATGCTAGAGCTTCAGTGTCAGCACCAACAGCTACAGCTCTAGTGCCACCTCCAGCACCCACTCCATCAGCTCCAACTACTTCATCGGAAGCCTTCGTCCTTGGAGTTCTATCCACACCACCTCCCGAAGACCAAGCCTGAGAGACGTATAGCACTATGCATTTTCAAACTTTTTGGTAACTTGTTGCCAAAGGGGGAGAAAAATGTATAGATCATAGGCTTCGAGAGAGAGTGTTGTTCTTTTTATCTCTCTTTCCATTTTTGTTGAACCTATTTATTGAGTTCTTGTGTGAGATACTTTATTATGTCCTTGTGAGATACTTGTTGATCATGTGTTTGATCATATGCTACCCATAATGCTTGTTGGATGATATCATCTCTTATATCCTTATATGATCATTCACTTGCTTGGTGATGAGTGCATGCTTTTAATCTCTATCATTTTGAGCGCTCCACAAAGATGAATGTGACATGGAAGAGTAACCCATGATCCTAATTGATTGTGCATTTGCATTCAAAAGCAAATTTTAAATAATGCACAAATTTAGGGGGAGCTTTTGCTTATCACATACTTCTCAAAGCAATGAAGTTTTTTCAATCTTATTTATCATTTGTCAAAGCTTTGATCTATATGTTGTCATCAATTACCAAAAGGGGGGAGATTGAAAGTGCAACTACCCCTGGGTGGTTTTGGTAATTCCTAACAACATATAACTCATTGAGCTAATGCTACTTAAAGATAAACATTTCAGGAAAGCTCGGTGATTGGCATGGCATGGATGAGAAAAGTGGATTCCTCAAAATTCTAAGGACAAAGAATTGGCTCAAGCTCAAAGCTCAGGACTCTACATCTTTTTCATTTTAAGTGATCCAAGATCACATTGAGTCCATAGGAAAAGCCAATACTATTAAGAGTGGATGAGGTGTTGCCTAATGGCTTTCTTGCTCAAAGTGCTTAGTGATATGCTCCAAAGTCCTCAACTAGTTTCTCACATCCACATATGTCCCAAACCAAAAGTAAAACTCGGCCCCACCAAAACTTTCTATCCGGCGCCACCGAGTTCAGTTGACATAGCCATTGCCAGAAACCCTAGTATTTTCCGTCTCACCAATAGGGATCTCGGTCTCACCGAGATGGGATTGTAATCTCTCTGTTTCCATTCGTAACGTTTTGGCCAAACCGAGATGAGCGATCGGTCCCACTGAGATTGCAATGCAAACTCTCCGTTTCCCTTTCGTAATGTTTCGGTCCAACCGAGATGAGCGAATCGGTCCCACCGAGTTTTCCTGACCAACTCTCTGTTAGTCCATTACCAAAATCGGTCTCACCGAGTTTGTGTAATCGGTCTCATCAAGATTATATTATGCCCTAACCCTAACAAAATCGGTCCCACCGAGTTGACATGTTGGTCCCACCGAAAATCCTGACGTTCACATTTTGAACTAAATCGGTCTGACTGAGTTTCATGATTCGGTCCCACCGAGTTTGGTGATTTGTGTGTAATGGTTAGATTTTGTGTGGAGGCTATTTATACCCCTCCACCCACTCTTCATTCGAAGAGAGATCCATCAAGACATGCCTACACTTCCAACATACATTTTCTGAGAGAGAACAACCTACACTTGTGTTGAGGTCAAGATATTCCACTCCAACCACATAAATCTTGATCTCTAGCCTTCGCCAAGTTGCATTCCACTCAAATCAACTTTCCACCAAATCCAAATCCTGTGAGAGAGAGTTGAGTTTTGGGGAGACTATCATTTGAAGCACAAGAGCAAGGAGTTCATCATCAACACACCATTTGTTACCTCTTGGAGAGTGGTGTCTCCTAGATTTGCTAGGTGTCACTTAGGAGCCTCCGTCAAGATTGTGGAGTTGAACCAAGGAGTTTGTAAGGGCAAGGAGATCGCCTACTTCGTGAAGATCTACCCGAGTGAGGCAAGTCCTTCGTGGGTGACGGCCATGGTGGGATAGACAAGGTTGCTTCTTCGTGGACCCTTCGTGGGTGGAGCCCTCCATGGACTCGTTCAACCGTTACCCTTCATGGGTTGAAGTCTCCATCAACGTGGATGTACGATAGCACCACCTATCGGAACCACGCCAAAAATCTCCGTGTCTCCAATTGCGTTTGCACACTCCAAACTCCTCCCATTACCTTCATATGCAATTGTTTTACTTTCCGCTGCTATACTCTTAGAATTGCATGTGTAGGTTGATTGCTTGACTTGTGCTAAGTTGCTAAAATCTGCCTAGAACTAAAATTGGGAAAAGGCTAGATTTTTATTTGGTCAAGTAGTCTAATCACCCCCCTCTAGACATACTTTCGATCATACAATGTTTTTCATGAATTGTCTGCAAATGATTATTTTCATATTGTGTTTGTATTTGCGTTGTATTTACTAATGATAGATAACGGTGATCATTGCCTATGGATTTCCTTGGCAGTACATGGGCCATTTGCTTGAGCGGGTGAACTGATTCTAAAATTGTACATCATGGGTGTAGTACGTTTATTTTTCATGCTCTGGCCTTTCTTCATTTCGAAGCCATGAAAGTAAATGTGATTTTAAATGGGGCTGTTACCGAATGCAAAAAAACAAACAACACAACACTGAACAAACAGACAGTCGCAAAGAGGACAGGGCAGAGCAACCCAGCAGTAGGGTTGATATAAATCCTAATCAGGCCCCTGACAAATGACCTCAACCATCAAAATCACCTATGCAGCACGAAGGCACACATGCATCTAACAAAACAACACACATGTAGACTCCATCGAACAGGCAACCTCGACAACATACAACAGTAGTGTGGACTACCCTGGCTTTACCGTGGGGGGCCCTTTGGTTTTCTCCAATAGAGCATCTAACTCCTAGATGTGGTAGGAAAGTCCTACCTGGTAACTTAAGAAGGTGTGCTAAGTACACCGACGGGTTTGATAGATAAGTCTCGTTTGGTAGACTGGCTTGCCTTGAGGACAAATTATGTTCGAGTCGGCCGTTCCCAACACACAATCCAACACATTTTAGACCAACGGCCAAATAAGCCATAGAGCCTGCTACTCGAGGGGACTGAGGGCACGCCCGAGGCCACCTCATCTGTCACCCGTTGTCCTTGTCACGTGCTGCGCCACCTATTGCGTTGGTGGTGTTCGGGTACGCATGGTTGGGTGGACTGTCTGTCCTCGTTGTTCTTGTCTATTGTATCAAGGTTTGCTCATTTGATTTATTTGTGGATGCTTTCCTACCTTTTGCCCGTGCATCCACCAGCGCGAAGCATGGGAAGATCAGATAGCATGAAGGGTACTCACGAGTGAGGATATACCCCCTTATGTCGGGTACTCCAACATTTTGTATTGTGCGTTGGTCAGAGTGGCCGTCAAAGAATAATTCAGCTATTGGCTTGTGCCGGCTCAGATTATTTTGGGCACATCTTGTGGGATGTTGCTCGGTCAGTGGACGCTCATTGATTTTGGGGTCCATTTTTTGGTCCGAGTGGCTTGGTAGAGGCGTCTGGTATGTATGGTCATGGACACGCCCACTCATTACTATGTACTTATTACTTCCTTTGGTGATCCGGGAATGGAGCAGAAATGATTCTCGCCTTTTTCCTTAGAGGTGACCCTGAGTTATCGAACCCATGAGAGGAAGGTGCCCTTTAAGCTAGGGTCTCAAACAAGCTTTTGCTAGAGAACTAAATTCCATCTTTTGACCGGATCGTAAATCAAGCTGACACTGAAAACACTTATAATAAAAATAGGCATGGGTAGTACCGGTTATCCGGAGTCACCGGGGAACAACCGGTCCACGGCTGCCCAAACACCGCCTCATTACAGAAGGGCATCACCCCCATAGCGGTGGTAGGGGCGGTGCAACTGCCCTGTCTGGGGCGGTACAACCGCCCCTCGGCACCGATAGTACCGGTTCATAAAACCATTCCGGAACTACAGGGCCACCACCGCTCAACAACCATCCCACTACATAAATGAATCCGGTAGTTTGGGCGGTGCTAGGCCAGAACAACCGTCGAACACCTGTTACACGGAACAACTAAGCACCAGGCGGTACAACCGCTTGATAGTATACTAGAGGTGCAAGCCCTAGGGTATCATCCCTAGGTCAATACAATGATCTAAATTGCTCCAAAGTAGGCATTCAATATGTTCAACGTGTAATTAATATCATACCAAATATCAATATTAGCATTAATCATACAATTAATGCACGGATAATATCCTACGTAATATTTGCATGCATTAAATATATTACATAATATCATCTATATCTATACCAATATAAATAGATCCAAATGGGCAGATTAAACTAATCCTGGCCATCAAACTAGGTCAATCCAACAACCTAGATTGCTTCAATGGTGAGCACTTAACATATTTAACGTGTATTGATATTATACCAAATATCAATATTAACACTAATCATATAATTAATACGCAAATATCCTACCTAATATATGCATGCATTTAATATATTGCATAATTAATGCAAAAATTAATATCCTACCTAATATATGCATGCTTTTACTAGTATATCAGAATGAAGGGTTGTTTTCGATGATATCTCCATGGCATGTGTACTACTCCCTCCGTTCCTTTATGTAGTACAAGTTGCTACTTCTTGCGCTTGTGTTGATTTTTCCCTTGAAGAGGAAATGATGATGCAGCAAAGTAGAGATAAAGTATTTCCCTCAGTTAAGAATCAAGGTATCAATCGAGTAGGAGGTACAAGCAAGTCCGCAATAGATCCACCTACACAAACTAACAAACACTTGCACGCAACGCGAAAAAGGGGTTGTCAATCCCTTCACGGTCACTAGCAAGAGTGAGATCTAATAGAGATAGGCATAAAAGATAAGTAAAAGGAAAAATAAAGTAAATATAAATAAATTGCAACAAGGTATTTTGGGTTTTTGGTTTTAGAGATCTGAAAATATATGATGAGAAATAGACCCGGGGGCCATAGGTTTCACTAGAGACCTCTCTTGAAGAAACCATACGTGGGTGAACAAATTACTGTTGAGCAATTGATAGAAAATCGCATAGTTATGACGATATCTAAGGCAATGATCATGAATATAGACATCACATCCATGATAAGTAGACCGACTCCTGCCTGCGTCTACTACTATTACTCCACATATCGACCGCTATCCAGCATGCATCTAGTGTATTAAGTTAACAAGAACGGAGTAACACCTTAAGCAAGATGACATGATGTAGAGGGATAGATCCAATCAATATGGTAAAACCCCCATATTTTTATCCTTAATGGCAACAATACAATACGTGCCTCGTTGCCCCTACTATCACTGGGTGAGGACACTGCAAGATTGAACCCATCACAAATCACCTCTCTCCTTCAAAGAAAAACCAATCTAGTTGGCCAAACCAAATCGATAGATCGAAGAGAAATACAAAGCTATCTTAATCATGCATAAAAGAGTTCAGAGAAGACTCAAATAATATTCACAGATAATCTAATCATAAATCCACAATTCATCGGATCTCAACAAACGCCCCGCAAAAGATTACATCGAATAGATCTCCAAGAACATCAAGGAGAACATTCTACTGAAGATCAAAAACAGAGAAGAAAGCCATCTAGCTACTAGCTATGGACCCTTAGGTCTGTGCTAAACTACTCACACATCATTGGAAGGGCAGCAAGGTTGGTTTAGAGGCCCTCTATGATCGAATCCCCCTCTGGCGGAGCGCCGAAAAAGGCCCCAAGATGGGATCTCATGAGAACAAAAGAATGCGGCGGCGGAAAAGTATTTTTGGTGTGCCCTCTGACGTAAGGGAATTATTTGGGTATTTATAGAGCTGGGATTAGGGTTAGGAGGTCCGTGAAGGGGCCCACAAGCCTAGGGGCGCCCCTGGGGCGTGCCCTGAGGGCTTGTGACTCCCTCGTGGGTCTTCTGGCCTCTTCCCGAAGTTTCGTGGCTGTCTTCTGGTCCAAGAAAAATCCTCAAAAAGTTTCGTTCCATTTGGACTCCGTTTGGTATTGATTTTCTGTAAAAGACAAAAATAACGAAAAAGCAGCAACTGGCACTGGGCACTAGGTTAATAGGTTAGTCCTAAAAAATGATATAAAATAGCATATTAATGCATATAAAACATCCAAGATAGATAATATAATAGCATGGAACAATAAAAAATTATAGATACGTGGAGATGTATCATAAGCCTATAAGGTGTATTTTTTGGAATGGTGACCAAGGCACAAACTTTAGATAATTTAGAATGAAATTACCATTAATTAATTCATTAGTTAGCTGCAAGGAAAGGAAGAGATACAAGCAAGAGAGAGAGAGAGAGACTTTTTTTCAAGAGGTAAGATGCATGCAATCGGAAAAGAGATACTTTTGTTTTTGTTGAGGACTACAAAGGAATTACGAGAAATTAGAAGAAATGCACTTTTTTAAACACAACAAAAACGCAGATGCCACATATATGCACATACACTCAACTTTATGAAGGGGGCGACTAGTATAGGTAAGGTGAGATCAATTAGATCAACCACAAAAAAAAAATCATATTTAGACATTCCGAAAAATTATGAAATTATTTGACAAAATACATGCAGGGTGTGTCTAGAATTTAGAAAAAAAATCAGCTTAAAACTCTATGTACAGTTAGAGATTAAAAAACACAAATTCAAATGTTAATAGCGACAACTTAGGGTGAATAGTATTTTGACACTATTCACATCCGATTTTGTATTTTTTCCCTATTAGTGTAAGTCGAATTAAGAGCTGAAACTTTTTGAGATTGTACATCAAAGATCAAACATTGATGTGTGTCTACAATTTTTTTAAGAATTTTTGGACATGTTTTTTTTAAATGATCTCATTGATGAGATCCTATACTAGTCTCCCCACCCCGTGAACGCACATGCACACCGTACCCATAGTCCCATATGAACGCACATGCGTTTTTTCTCGTTTTCTTTGTTTCTTTTTTTTTTTGCACAATTTTGTCTTTGACTTTCTTTTTTTTTCCATTTCTCTTTGGTTTTCTTTGTTTTTTATTTTTCTATTTTTACTTTTTATTTTTAACACATTTCTACATTTTTCTTACACATTATACATGTTTTGCATATGTCAAAACACTTTCTTAATACATGTATAACATTTTTCAAATATATGATTAAAATTTTAGTAAATATATGTTTTGATGTCTACTGTTTCCAAATATATTTTTTCACACACAATGTACATTATTTACATACATCTAGAACAATTTTTTATACAGTTTTAAAAAAATTCATGTAGTACACGATTAAGATTTTTTGAAATATATGTTGTGATGTCTATTTTTTGTACACATTATACATTTTTCTATACATACAAATATATTTTATACATGTTTTAACATTTTTAAAATATATTATTAACATTTTTTCATATATGTTTTGATGTCTATTGTTTCCGTGCAAATTGTACGGTTTTGGTATATATCTAAACAATTTAAATACATGTTTAGCAGTTTTTAAAATATATGTTTTGATGTCTACTTTTTCCGCGCACATCATACATTTCGTTCTAAACCTGTGAGATTTTTTAATATATGTTTAATTTTTTTTGTGAATTACACAGACATTTTTGTACATTGTATACTTTTTTTAGAAACGCGTGAACATTTTTGAAATGTCACAGATATTTTTGTAAAAGCTATCATTGTTTCCCTCCTTTTCCCGCTAGGATCATAAATCCTGTATTTTAGGAAAACTTGCGGTTGTCCCCGTCAACCCTCGAGGACCTAACAGGAAGATGGGACATTTTGGGATAATGTAACAAACAATAACTATATTAAGATTTTTCAAATTCTCGGTTTTAAATGTTTTGAACTAAATATGATATTTTTCAGTTCAAAAATATAAATAGAAGTTATAAAAAATAAAAAGAAGAAGGGCGAACGACTTAATGCAACAAAGAACTAAATGGGCCGGCCCACTACTACCTCTCTTCAGGCGATCACGAACTAAATGTGACAAGTCATCTTTTTTCGGTAACCGCTCAAATAAAATCTTTTTTCGGTAAAGGTTGTCTAGAGAGTACTAGAGAGGTGGTAAAACTTTGTCTAAATGTGCATAATGTATCTTTGAATGAAAAATACTTGTGAATGCCTTATGATGTTGGAAGATCAAAGAATGAGACATTCAAATACTTAAAAGATAGAGTGTGGAATAAAATTCAGGAATGGCTTGAGAAGCTTTTGTCTATGGGATGGGAGGAAGTATTGATTAAATCAGTCGTGCATGCTATTCCAATATATTTTGTGGGATGTTTCAAACTCCCGTGTGGGCTATGGGCTATGTGAACGCTTAAATTCGCTAATCAGGAAATTCTGGTGGGGAGTAAAGAATGGAAGAAGGAAGGTAGCTTGCATCCCATGCGATATTATGATGAGACCTAAATATCTGGGTGACATGGGCTTTAGAGATCTAGAGATTTTTAATTTGTCCTTCCTGGCCACGAAAGCATGGAGGATACTACAAGAGCCTAATTCTTTGAGTGCACGAATTCTCAAATCAGTTTATTTTCCCGACACATCTATTTTGAATGTAACTTTGGGCTCTCACCCTTCATAGATTTGGAGATCAATTATTGAAGGAAGGGATGTTCTAGTCCAAGGTCTTATTAGGCGGATTGGTGATGGAACCAACACAGAAATTTGGAATCATAACTTGTTACCAAGGGAAGATTCTATGAGGCCTATAACAACGCCCAATAATAATGACTTTATTGTTTGGACCTCATTGATGAGACTATAGCCACATGGAGGGAAGAACGGGTGAGAAATACATTTTTTGCTGATGGATTTTTGGCCGTGGGTTTTTGATAAAAATGGAAGTTTTCTAGTTTGTTCCGCTTATGTTGATAAATATGAAAATCTCAAGATATGGTTGGCTAGAAGGCAGTGGGGGTTCTTCACACCATGTGCCAGCTTCGAAAGAATGGTCTGATACGTGGGAGCCTCGATTCCTGCAAAACATAAAGCGTTCTTGTGGCGTCTAGCACAACACTCAATTCATACCTTGGATGTTTTGAATCACAGGAGCATAGCTGACGCCCTATTGTCCTTTATCTTCCATGTGTAATTCATGGAAGAATGCGCTAGTCGAATGTTCTATGTCCAAGCCAGTTTGGGCCCTAGCAAGGATGATATGGTGGAATATATGATAATGACAAGAATTACAAATGCAAAACTATGGCTAGCCACTATGCATGATTCGTTGCAGTGGGAGAATTTCAAAGAGATGATAGTAACCTTATGGGCACTGTGGTATGCATGTAGGAAAGCTATATGTGAGTAGGAATTTCAATCACCAAGTTCCACTCATATTGTTGTGGTGGGCGCACGGCAGATGCCAAGGGATGGCTAAAGAGAGGAGGAGGCTTGAGGGCGCTGGTGGACTCCATAGGCGAGGCTGGCATGAGCGGGCGCGGGACGCCGGACATACCCAGGTTCGGGGCTCTCCTGAGAGATAATACCCCTAGTCCTGCCGAGTGTTGTTGTATGATTGATAGTACAATGTTGCTCCTGGAGCTGTATGGAGGAGGAAAGAAGCTGGCCAAGGCTTAGGCAGTTCCCTCTCCTCGGGTGTTGCTAACTTGGTGTGTGTGATGGAATGAGTTCTCTTCCCTCTGTCCCCATGCATGAGGGCTCCTGGGGGTTTTATAGGTCAACCCCCAGGGGTACATTGGTAATGTTACAAGTCGGTGGGTCCGTATTGTCGGTGTCCGGGAACCCGGGCTGGGTCCCGCTGAGGGCTTGTGGTTCGCCGGGTTCCCCTAGGTGTGGGCCCCGCACACCTAGGAGGACTATGCGTCGTCTTGTCGATCGTCAGGGCATGGCCGAGTCCAGTCATGTACAGTGCTCTCCGTCAGGTTGCCGCTTGCTGTCGTCAGCGGTGAAGGCGGGGGCACTGTAGCCACGCCAGCCCTGGTCAGCAGGTAGGTGAGGGGCACTGTTGCCACGTTCCTGCTGACCAGAGGCATGGGCGGGGCACTGTTACCTCGGTCATCGTTGATTGAGGTCTCGTCCCATCGTACGGCCTGGATGGGACGGGAGTTGACCCGCGGCTGGATTGCGTAGCACGCCACGGGTGGCACTGGCTTGTTGAGGAGACTTCACTCATGCCGGGATTGGCTGTCTTGCGCTAGTTGTTGGGGCCAAGTCGACGTGTCTTGCCGGGTCGGCTAGTCTGGCCGGCTTGCGGGGCTTGGCCGGGTCGAGCGACCTGGCCAAGCGCATGCCGGTATTGAGGGGTAGTGCCAACCCCGTTATTTTTGAAGAGGATCCGGGTTCCATTGCCTGCCCGGGGTCCATCCCCCCGACAGTAGTCCCCGAAGCTGTGAAGGTCCGTTGTCTTCGGATGAGAGGGCCTTCGCAGTTTCCCCCTTAAGCAAGGTGGATTCTGCGAGCGCCGGGTCCGGCAACACCCACTGTGTGCTAGTTTTCTCGGAAACCGGATCGTGGCATCCCGACCGTGGCGGGGACCGAGAAGTCCGGCGAATCTTGGGGCAGTCCCTTGGGCTTCGCGCGGGCGCCGCATGGTGCCCGAAAGTCGGAAGGGCCTGACAGGCCACGCACGTGAAGGGACCGGGCGGCAGGCTGGGGCCCACCGCCGCGCTCCCTTGGCCCAAGCGCGCGGATTTATTGTGGCGTCCGGGGGCCGGTTGCTCTTCCTCGGGCAGTTACTACGCATGTACGTGCGCACTTATTGTTGCGGGGTAGTGGAACGGGCGCGTGTAGACGATCCCACTTCCCCACTTCCCCACGTTTGAACCGAGGGTTATAAATTGGGGGCAGGGGCGGCGGACATTATTCTCGCTCGCACCCTCCTGTCCCTTTGCTCTTGCTCCGCTGTTCGCAACCTGACGCACTACGGTGCCCGCTGCTCCGAGCAGAACTCCCTCTCTCCATCTTCCTTCCTTCTTCTTCTTCTTCTTCTTCTTCTTCTTCTTCTTCTGATCATGTCGCTGCCATCGGGCTCCTGGATGGGCTCGAGCGTCACCTCCGAGGATATCGCCCAACTCTAGGCGTCGCGACGCCTGCCGCGGGAGACGGACGTCAGCGCCCACCTGCCGCGGGGCGAGCAGAGGCCTCGTCCCGAGGGGCAGGAGCGCGTGGTCTTCCTGACGCACTTCGAGCGCGGATTCGGGCTGCCGGTGAGCACCTTCTTCCATGCGTTCTTGGAGTTCTTCGGGCTCCAGCCGTATCATCTTGGCGACGGCACCATCGTCCAGCTCTCCGGCTTCGTCACCCTCAGCAAGGGGTACCTGGGGGTCATGCCCACGATCGACCTCTGGGCCCGCTTCTTCTCCTTGAAGCAGCAGGGCCCGTTGGCCGGGGAGTTCGCCGATTGCGGCGCCGCTGTCATCTCGAAGCGGTCGGGGGCGGATTTCCCCAAGATCCCGTTGGAGGATTCTACCAAGAAGTGGCAGAACTCCTTCTTCTACGTCCGCAACCTTGGCGCGGATCGCATTAACCTTCCGGCCTTCGCCATCACGCCGCCGCGGGCGAAGATGAACTGGGGCTACTTGCCCAGGCGCCCGTCGCAGGAGAATATCAATCTCTGCGAGCGGGTGACGGTGATGAGGACGCAAGAGGGGCTCACCGGCACCGACCTTCTTGCCGCGTTCATCAAGTGCCGGGTCGTTCCGCTTCAGGGGCGCTCCTGCCTCATCGGCGAGATGGCCGGCCTTCAAGACCCCAACCGCATGGGGTCGATGCGGCTGTCCGCGGCGCAGGTCGCGCGCAGCGTGAATGACATCTCCAAGGCCAACCTTGGGGAGGACTGGGAGATCGGTAAGGCGCCATACAGCGGGTCGAACCCGGCGCCGCAGGTGAGTGTCTGGTCTTCTTACTTTGCCGCCGTGCACCTTCTCATCCATCCTGACGCGACGCGAGTGGTACTTCTGAACGCAATTCGGCATCCTTACGCCTGGGCCTCGTTGCAGGTGGCGTCGGTGGCGCCAGAGAAGCCCGCGGCTCGTGGCGGGGAGGAGGAGGCCGAGTCCGACGCCGGCGCTGGGCGTCGCGCGGGTAAGTCTTATGTTTTTCCTCATGTGTCTTGAGCTGCTGACCGCGACACATAATGGTCGGTGCTGACGCCAATTGTTCGTGTAGCGGCATTGGGCGGGGAAGGCGGTGACGCGGGCGAAGCCGTGTCCTCGCATTGGGCGGCACCGAGCCGCCCGCATGGGAAAGATAGCGTCGCGCCGCGACCTCAGGCCCCGAAGCGCATGGCGGACCCGGCCGGGGCCGGGAGGCCGGCCAAGAGGAAGCGCGGTGGCGGGCACGGGGGGCCAACCCCGGTCCCGGTCTTGGCGTGGTAAGCTTCATTTCTTGCTCGCGCTTCGATTTTTTCCTTGAGCTAGTCTTGTTTCTTTTCTGCTTATTCCGTCTTCTTCTTCAGGTCGCCAATTGCGCTGGCGAGGGCGGCGGCAGAAGCCGCGGCTGCCGAAGGGGCCGAGTTCCGCAGGAGCCAGTCCGACCTCGCCGACCAGGCCGAGGTGGAGGAACAGGCCGACTCGGACCTCGGCCTGGATCCGAACGACGCCGAAGCCGTGGCCTGGCGGGACATGAACTGGGCCGAGGCGGAGCTGAAGGCGGCATCGGTCCGAGCTTGGACCGACGCGGCGGCGGCATGGGCGCGAGGCGACACGGAGCCAGCCTTGCGCGAGATGCCGGAGGGCACGGTGGTGACGACGACGGTCTTCGAGCCGTCGCTGGCGAGGGAATGCAGCTGTGGAGGCCGAGCTACAGTGGTGATCCCCGACCGGGCGGTCGTGGAGTTGGCGGATGACTCCCCGCCGAGGGCCAACGTGGTCAGGCGAGCGGGGGCTGATGGTGGTGGAGGCGGCGCCGTCTTGGAAGAGACGTTGCGGGCGGCGGCATCGGAGGCGCCACCGGTTTTGGAGGAGGCACCGCGGGCGGCGGTGCCGGAGGCCGCCCCGGCAGCTGGGCCTGAGACGGCGACGCAGGGCGTCCCGGCGTTCGGGTCGTCATCGGCGTCGGAGGGGGTGCTGGCCGCGTCGCGAGCGGCCAGCAAGGAGTACGCCTTGGTGCCCCGGCAGGGAGGGCGCCGAGCTGCCGTGCCGTAGCCGGCGGGGAGCGGGAGCACCGTTGTCTTCGGGCCTCATACCCTGGAGGAGGCGGCGCTAGAAGCCATCAGTCGCCGCCTGCGAGGCCGGACGGAACGGCTCAAGGCCTTCACCCAGGCCGAGGTGGAGCGGACGCGCGACCTGGAGCGCGCCGTTCTGGTAAGTTTTCTTGTAATTTTTCTTTGTGGGGGTGCGCCAGCACACCCACTGGGTGTAGCCCCCGAGGTTCGGGCCAACCACGTAGTAGTTGGGTCGAATCTTTTTTAGAGTGTTAGCCTTGTTCTGATTTCTGCTTTCTTCAGCATCTTGACACCTTCCGGGTTGCTGCCTACAATCGTCTCCTGGGCAAGCGCCGGGAGCTCATGGAGCGGCTTGCCGCCAAGGAGGGGGAGCTCCGCGTTGCCGCAGGTATTCTTGTCCTCTTTTCTAGTGGGGGCGCGGTAACGCACCCACTGGGTGTAGCCCCCGAGATTCAGGCCAACTGTGTAACAGTTGGGCCAAATCTTAAGTCTTGGTTTTTTCTTTTCTTCTGCTGAGTCCTTCTTCTTCGCAGCTGAGGTGCTGTCCTGGCGGACTCGTCTGCTCCGGGCCGGTCATCACTACGACCGGCTCGTTGCCGACACCGGCCGTCTTAGCGTCGAGGCGGCGTAGGCGAGGGCAGAGGCGGCCGCGGCTCGGCGGTCTCTTGACGAGGTCAACCAGCTGCATGAGCAGCTGGCGGGTCATAAGAGCCGCCTCGAGGGCGAGGTGGAGCACCTTAAGGCGGAAGCCGCTAAGGTGGCGGAGGCGCAGCAGGCCCTGGTGGAGGCGGACCAGCAGTGCGGCCAGCTGGCCGACGACAAGGGTCGACTCCAGGCCGAGGTGGATCGCGTACGGGAGCAAGTCACCACGGCTGAAGGGGCCCGTCAGGACGAGGCCCGTCGCCGCGAGGCGGCCGAGAAGGCGGCCGAAGACAAGGACGCCGAGCTGAAGGCGGCCCTTGCCAAGGCGCTGACGGTGTCCTGGACTAGGGGGTTCTCACCACGTCATCTTCCGATCTGTTAGATTGGGCCGAGGATCCTCATGGCCGTATACTCATGGGCCAGTTCGGACAGCTGCCGCATACAAGGAAGATTCCACAAGACTTGGCGATCAAGACAAGGACTCCTCCCCACCGGCGTATTCGGCTAGGACTCTTGTTATCCTAGGCCTCTGGTGCATTATATAAACCGAGGCCAGGCTAGTCGATAGACAACATACAATCATACCATAGGCTAGCTTCGGGTTTAGCCTCTCTGATCTCGTGGTAGATCTACTCTTGTACTACCCATATCATCAATATTAATCAAGCAGGACGTAGGGTTTTACCTCCATCAAGAGGGCCTGAACCTGGGTAAAACATCGTTTCCCCTGCCTCCTGTTACCATCCGCCTTAGACGCACAGTTCGGGACCCCCTATCTGAGATCCGCCGGTTTTGACACCGACATTGGTGCTTTTATTGAGAGTTCCGATGTGTGTTCGGCAAAAGGTTGATGGCTCGCCTGCAGATCAACTGCGACTTCGGCATCTTCGTCACCAGCTCGACTGGACACCTTGGTTTGACCAAGGACTGCGCCCTACCTTCGATCGTCATGTCCGGATGAGGGCCTTTATAAACATCAACTCCGATCTCTATCTAGATCTTGGAGGAATCATCCAGGGAGCCCGGGGGCTCAACGTCAACATTGCCCTCGGGCGACCGTGCTGTTTTTCTGGACAGCAAACTTGTGTCCACTGCCACCACCTCCTCAAGTGTCTTTTTAATGATTGCTTCGGTGGAATTGTGCGGAATTGAGTCTACAACAAGCCTGGAAAATTTCATCGAGTTCCGATGGAGGAATCTCTGGCAATCCACGGTATACCGAAGCCCTGTCAAATCTGGACGGGAATCTAGACAAGTTTAGGGCGTGGTGTCCAGCTTCTATCTCGGACGTCCTTTGGAAGATCCAACCGTTGATCGGCTGCGGAATTCCTATATCTACCACCTCTCAAAATTTCAGCTCGATCCGACCGTCCAAACTCCGGAAACCTTCCGATTAGTGCATCACTTTTCGGATCTGTTTTCTGCGCGAAAACGAATCCGACCTGAGTTCGTCTTTTTTATGAACAGGATTTCGGACATCCTTTTGAAGGAAGTTTTGTATGGGGTATTGTGTTTTGTTCCCAAACACATCCCACTAACTTTAATATCTTTTGAACATGATCTTCAACATCATGCTGGTGTCAAACCAGTCCGGCAATATTGCTCCATGGCTGCCGACCTGTGCTAGACACGTCATCACTTTGTTGAGCCAAGCTCAACTTTTTCGGATCATCATCTCGGCAAGCCAAACAAGATTTCGACATCGCGAAAGATAAATCATCACCAACATCGCCGCCCCACGGATTATACGGAGCGGGCATACCGGCATCGCCGCACGGTCGCTTCATCAAGCCGGCATCGACCACGTCACGACCCGCATCGGCAGGGCCGCACTATTGCTTCTTCAAGCTGGTGTCCATCACGCCGACCTACTTCGACTCATCGGCTGACATCGAGGCTTCGACATCTCAGCTGAACCGGGGGCTTCGCCATCTCTTCATCAACCTACTCCGGACACTTCGGCGTCACTAGCCGACCAGCTCCGTCACAATAGCTGGACCGAGGGCTTTGCCTCGGCAAGCCAACCTTTGCCAGCATTGCCATGCCGTCGTTTTATCGCCCATCAGGCAATGGGTGTGCGGATCGAGTCCCAATTTTGGGAATCACCTTCCTTCGGATTGCTACAACAAATAAACCAGGTGCTATTAATCCCAATATTTTTTGCTTGTTTGGGTTGATTTTTCCCAAGGAATTATTACTCTAGCTTGTCCATCATATGTACACAGGTCTATCAAATGGTGGCCGCATTAACGACGGTCGCATGGTGGTTCGGTCAGTCTCCGTACATAGTCCGGCGAATGCCGCATCCGGAACTCGGACCGACCTGTGAATTCAGGCTTTGCCACACCTTTACCGCATCACACCGACGCCCTGCATTGACATTGACTTCGGCGCCAGGCCATATTTCTTTTATTACTCACTTTGCATAAATTATTTATTATGCAACGACTTTTTTATCTCCGGTTTGCATCACTTTTTTGTGCACAGGAAAATGATTCGGGTTGGGCAGTATCGTCAACTCGGCGTATTGACATACCATGCCACCTTGGCTAGACGGGGGGCTTCGTCAACACTTCATTACCCCATGCCGGGGGCTTCGGCATCACTCTGTCGGCCTACATTGACTGTGCTATGTCACCACTTCGGCATGTCGAGCTCTCCGCTCCACCACCTCGGGACCGGCTTGGTGGATGGACCTTGTCCCGCATCAAGCTCGGACTGCGTCATCAATGCCGAACACATTAACCAGCTAAGTCGCTTTTATGCTCAAAGTTTTAATTTTTAACTTATGTTTAGTTCGACCAAGCATTATACTTTTTTGGAAAAAAGTTGCTTGTAAAAAATGTCCTTGTCAAAACTTTGTTTGTCACACACAAATTCAAATACTCCGTTTATTTGGGGGCTCCCTTGATGGAGCTTTTCCTCTTGCATATGATTATACTTGTACGGCTTCGTTCCTTGTTCACGTATTACGCCACAATATGCACCATCTTGACTTAAGCGGTTTGCAAGCTGGGTTGCCTCGCTCCTGTGTTTATCCCTACGTTCCCGATTGTTCGGCTAGGGAGTAAATGGAGCACCTCTGCGATTGTCACGATCGGGTCATCCGAGTCGGACCTCAGACTGGGTGAAGCCGAAAGCTAGCGCTCTTATAGTTTTCAATGATGGTCGGCACACAACGGAACTCATGAGTACAAAAAATCTATTGCACAAGTCTCATAATAACAATGAGCACCGAAGAAAGGTATTGGTGGGGGTACTATTTTGTTCGAAGATGCTTCTTACACTTCGCAGTAATATAGCATAAGTTCCCTGAGTGCTCTTTATCTATTACAGCCTTATGGCCTGGTTGCCTGGTTATTGGAAACACCGTCGATATTCTCGACAGATGGAGTACATAACACTTTTCGGTCCTTGACCGAAGAGGGAGAAGCCGACGGTTGGTTAAGACGCATTTAAAGTTCGGTTGAACATAGATATGATATAAGTACTTTGGTACATGCAATCATTCTTTTACCCAAGTCACTTGGGGGCTCTTAAGTTTATTTGAGCCGTTTTATAATAAGTGTTCTTCTTAGTCATTGCAAAGTTTTATTATTTATCACTCCTTTTTTCGACACGAGTGTGTGGTCACTAGCCGGGGAGCCTAATTTCTCTCTCAAAGCCGCTAGAGTTTAGTTTGCTAAGATGGCCTAACGAGAAGTACTCCGCCTTCGGGATAGGAGGTTGAAGCCGTAGGCTGACCCGCTTGAAGTCTTGAGATAGGATGTGTCATGTTAAAGCACGACAGAAGCACCTTTTTTCCAAGGCCAATTTTCGGATTGGCACCGAACACTTGATCTTGTTCGGACGTCAAGTTTTTACTGAAGTTTTTTGGTTTTCCAAGCTTGTGGCACTTTTAAACTATTTGTGTGTTTTCAGCACATGTCTCGTAGTGCAACGCCGGACACCTTTAGGGATTCGGCAAAAACATTCTCAGATATTGCTATATATGCATCGGTTTCGAATTGTGTCTTCGGTCAATAGTTGGGTTGCCCGGCTCCTGTGCTTTCCTCCTACGTTCCGCTTTGTTCGGCTAGGTGTGCAAAGGGAGAAACACTTCGATTGTGCTTCCAGCTCGCATGGTCAAGCACCTCAGTGGAGAAAGCCGAAAACTGACTGTCACAATAGGCGTAAACTGGTCAGCGATCCGATGACTATGTTAAATCACAGGCCGTTCATAACATTGGCCGAGGTGTTTACGGCTTGACCTCGACTGTCGCCGAACACTACCGGGGGCTAGTAACTGGCCTCCCAAACAAAATCCTCAATATTTAGCTCTTATATTAGAGCTGAGGTTTCATGATCATGCTTAGCATGACAACCCAAAGAAAGGAACCGATGGCGGGACTATTTTCTTTGGAAGACATTTCTTATGTTAAACAAGTAATATAACACATCTCTCCGCGTACCTTTGTTTATAAAACCGTATGGCCAGATTGCCTTGTTTTTCGTAAATCTTTGCCCTCATAAAGGCTTTATAAAGTAAGACAAACACTCCTCGGCTACTGGCCAAGGAGGTGGAAGCTGATGGTCGGTCAACAAAGTTTTGTACAATGCGGATCTGAGCATTAAATGACGTAAAGTATTTGGATACATAGAGTCATTACACATAATTTGTGATTTTACTATGGATATCAATCCTTAATTCGGCCACCTGTGCCCGCATTAAGGCTCGGGGCTACTGGGATTCGGGCTTATTATTTACAAATATTACAGGGGCACATCGATCCCCTGATCTGGTGTTGCCACCCGACCAGTGTCTCGGGGGCTACTGCATTGGCAATCCAGTGCAGAAAATTTAAGTGTAATACAGTTTCTAAGGAGATTTTGATCCTCAGGTTGGTCGGACGCACACAACCTGAGTCTCGAGGACTGAGCACGCCGCATTTTGTGTTCCGAAGTACTCTGCCGAGCTAGGACTTGATCCTCAGACTGATTTTGCAAATCAACCTGAGTCTCAGCGGCTACTGGGATCAGCGGTCTTATGTCATCCTTCATGTGCATCTTGGGTTTTAGACTGATACCCACCTTGAGGCTACTGGCTATATATCTCGGCAGAGAATAAATTGCACCAATAAAAAATATTGATAAAAATTGGCCCACATTCGGGGTGGTGCACCACCTCGGAAGCAGTCCGGCATAAAGCTCGGGAGCTAGTGGCTGGCTCCATAGAGGGCATTTCCAGCATTAAGCTCAGCTAAACTCCTTCAAACTTCTTTGAACCAAGGTGATTTACGACACCTCGGATACAGTCCGGCGTTGGAGCTCGGACACATAGTCTGGCGTTGGAGCTCGGATACATTCCGGCATTAGAGCTCGGATACATTCTGGCGTTAGAGCTCGGAAGCAGTCCGGCGTTGGTGCTCGGTTGCAAAAGATACCTCGAATGTAGTCCGGCATTGGAGCTCGGATGCAAGAGGACGTTGCCGCCCGGGAACAATTTCAAACCCGAGGTGTGGCATAAAAATAACAAGGCATTGATAAAGGCCGGAAACTTAAAGGGGCTCCTCGAATACCCGACGTGTAAACTCATCGAATGCATTTCGGCGATCCTAAAGATCGAAGATGAGAAGATTTGTTGAAACAGTTTTCAAGACCGACGACCAAAGATGAAGAACAGTTCGGAAGAATCAAGGAGCGTCCCTAACTTGAAGACCGGTTCAGGGGGCTACTGACGGTGTCCTGGACTAGGGGGTACTCACCACGTCATCTCCCGATCTGTTAGATTGGGCCGAGGACCCCCATGGCCGTATACTCATGGGCCAGTTCGGACAGCTGCCGCATACAAGGAAGATTCCACAAGACTTGGCGACCAAGACAAGGACTCCTCCCCACCGGCGTATTCGGCTAGGACTCTTGTTATCCTAGGCCTCTGGTGCATTATATAAACCGAGGCCAGGCTAGTCGATAGACAACATACAATCATACCATAGGCTAGCTTCGGGTTTAGCCTCTCTGATCTCGTGGTAGATCTACTCTTGTACTACCCATATCATCAATATTAATCAAGCAGGACGTAGGGTTTTACCTCCATCAAGAGGGCCCGAACCTGGGTAAAACATCGTGTCCCCTGCCTCCTATTACCAATCGCCTTAGACGCACAGTTCGGGACCCCCTACCCGAGATCCGCCGGTTTTGACACCGACAGCGGCCGATCTGGAGATGGCGCTCAAGGAGCGCGATCGCGCCATCGAACAGGAGCGGCGTGGTACGTTGCTCGAAGCGCAGCACCTGGAAGAGTCCTTCTCCAGTAAGTGCTTTTTCTTGTCGTTTGCCGGGTCGGGATCCGTCCTTTCTTCATTGTCGTTCTTCTTCTAACTTGCTTCTTCCTTTGCGGCAGGGGCCTTCCCGGAGACGCAGCGGCTGGCTGAGGAAGCCGTCCGCCATCAACGCGACCCGACCGGTGTCGTTGGGCCCGGGATGGATCAACGGGTGGCATGGACCTTCCCGGAGATCGTTGCCGCCGCTGAGGCTCGCCTGCAGGTCCTGGGAACGCAGCTGGGACGGCTGTCCCAGCCCGGCACCGCAATGATGGCGGCCCTATGGCCGGGCTCCGTCCAACCGAGCAGCTTCTCACGCCTGGCGCGTTGGTTGGAGACGGGGCCGGACCGGCTTGGCGAGTGGAGCGTCTCCGCCGCTCGTGCCGGTGCCGAGATGGCGCTCCGGTTTGCGTTGTCCTGGCATCCGAACCTGCAGCTGGACGCATTGATGGGCCAGCGAGCCGGTTCGGAGCAGCATTTGCAGGAGCAAGCTGGCCGGATCGCCTCCCGGGCCAGCTACATCGCCGAGTTCGCCTTCCACGACGAGTTCCATCCGGAGCGGACGGAAGACGGCAGGGCCGTGGATGATGAAGACTACGGCTTGCTCCTCCATGATCCGGAGGGGAGCTCGGAGGAGACGGGCGTCTACTGTGAAGCGGGTGCTGAGGAGGACACCGGCACCTCGTCGGATCCAGAGGCCGCCAGGGGAGAGCCGTCAACATCGCGACGCGGCGCTGGAGATGCCTGAGACGCTTCGTGTAATAATTTGTTTAAATAGCAGGTCCACCCACCCACTGGGGGTTTTAGGGTGTAACGAACTCGGGCCGTGGGCCTTTATTTAAATACTTGTGTAAATGTCGTGAGTGCTTTGCTTTTTTTCCTTCCATTTTTTGGACCGATTTCATGCATTTTTCCTTTCTCAAACCTCCCCCCCCCCCCGCGAGTCAGACGACCGAGGCTCCGGTCCATGACAAGGAGTTCGGTTCTTTGAGAGGAGTACGCAGTACTTAGGTCCCTTGAAACCTTGAGCGCGAGCGAAACACCCACTGGGCCGGCTGGCGGTAATCCGGTGAAGCCGGTTGGCGAGCAGCCGGTCGTGCGGCTGTTCATCTAATGAATGGTTAGCCGGGTTGATCGACACGGCAGCCTTTGACTTAGTGTATGAAGCATAAAGGAGCTTTGGCCCATTGTGCTTGCCAGCCGACAGCCAAAGCTGGATCTATGGCTTTAGGGCGAAGTGGGGGACCACGACATCCTAACTTTATCAGGAATCACCAAGTAAGGCGGCGGGGTGGCGACCGAGCCGGCCAGCCCCCGAGCCCCCGGGTCGAGCGAGTCAGACCGGTGGCCGGGTTCAGTGGTATAGTGATGCGAGAAAATAGGACACAATAAATTGGTCGACAAAAGGCAGCCCCCGAGTCTTGTTCGAGGACCCCGTTGTTTCATGCGTTTACAAAAGGCGACGATACATACGCTCGTGCGGCTAACTGTAAAACGAGCGGAGGAGCTCCGTGTTCCACGGCCGGGTCGTTTCTTCACCGGCGGTGTCCTTCTTGCGCTTCCGTGATTTGTGGGCGTCGGTGAGGTAGTAGGCGTTGCGATCGCGCAAGGCCTTGCTCACGATGAATGGGCCCTCCCATGGAGGGGACAACTTGTGCCGGCCTGCCTGCTCTTGGACGAGTCGGAGGACGAGGTCTCCCTCGCGCTTGATCTTCTTGCTATGGTAGTACCTCATGCCTTGTTGGTAGATGGCCGAGCGACTGAGCGCCAGGAGGCGTGCTTCTTCAAGCAGGTCGACGCCATCTTCGCGGGTTTCTCTAGCTTCGGCTTCGGTGTACATCGCGACGCGCGGCAAATCAAACTCGATGTCGGTCGGGATGACGGCTTAGGCTCTGTAGACGAGGAAGAACGGGGTGAACCCGGTCGACTGATTCGGCATTGTGCATAGACTCCAGAGAACGGCTGGCAACTCGTCAAGCCAGCTGCCGGGTGAGCGGATGAGTGGCTCGACGAGTCGCGGCTTGACGCCGGATAGGATGAGTCCATTGGCCCGCTCGACCTGCCCGTTGGACTGCGGATGCACAACGGAGGCCAAGTTAAGGCGGATGCCGGAGACGGAGCAGTATTGTTCGAGCGCGCCCTTGGCGAAGTTGGTGCCGTTGTCGGTGATGATGCTGTTTGGCATGCCGTAGCGCACCGCTATGTCCTTGATGAACCGGACGGCTGTTGGCCCATCCAGTTTCTTGATTGGTCTTGCCTCGATCCACTTGGTGAATTTGTCCACTACCACCAGCAAGTGCGTCATGCCGCCTCGAGCGGTTTTGAAGGGTCCCACCATGTCGAGTCCCCAGACCGCGAAGGGCCAGGCGATCGGTATGGTCTGGAGTGCTGACGCCAGCTGGTGGCTGCGTTTGCTGAAGCGCTGGCATCCCTCACACTTGAGGACGAGCGACTTGGCATCTTCGAGGGCCGTGGGCCAATAGAAACCGTGGCGGAACGCCTTGGCCACCAGGGATCGTGATGCGGCGTGGTGCCCGCACTCGCCTTGATGTATGTCGCGGAGGATGTTAATGCCCCGTTCCAGCTCGACGCAGCGCTGGAACATGCCGGTGGAGCTGCGCTTGACGAGCTCATTGTTGATGATGCTGTAGGCGGACGCCCGGCGTTGCACTTGCCGGGCTTCGGTCTCGTCCATAGGGAGAACCCTGTTCTCCAAAAATTCTGATATCAGGAGGGCCCAAGATGGAGCCGTAACCACGGCAAAGACGGCCACCAGGGTGGGTTCCGAGTCGGCAGCCCCCCGAGCCGGGTTGAGCAGCCCCCGGGTCGGGTGTGGCGACGGCTGGGTCTAGGACGATGGTGGCCGGGTCGAGCGGAGCAGCCCCCGGGCAGGGTTCAGCAGTCCCCGGGCCGGGTTTGGCAGTCCTCGGGCCGGGTTGAGGTGCGGCTGGGTCGTCTAGGACGTGGATGGACTCGGAGTCCAGCGATGGCTTGACGGACAGCTTGCGCAGGTGCTTGAGGGAGACGCCGGACGGGATGGCTTGTCGTGACGAGGCGATCTTGGTGAGCATGTCAGCTGCTTCGTTCTCCGCGCACGGGACATGGAGGAACTTGCAGCCCACGAAGGATCCGGACAGCTTCTGGACGAGGAAGCGGTAGCTTGCCATGTTGGAGTCGCGGGCATCCCATTCGCCGGAGCACTGTTGCACCACTAGGTCCGAGTCGCCGTAGCACAGGATGCGCCCGATGCCGAGTTCCTTGGCAAGCCAGAGGCCGTGCATAAGGGCTTCGTACTCGGCGACATTGTTGGAGGTGATGAAGTGGATCTAGAGCGCGTAGCGGAGTCGGTCGCCCTTTGGGGACGATAGTACGATGCCGGCCCCCAAGCCGAGTCGCATCTTGGACCCGTCGAAGTGCATGCGCCAATGCGTCGAGTCGGGAGGTGGCGGCAAGTACTAGGTCTCGGTCCAGTCGGCGAGGAAATCGGCCAGGGCTTGAGACTTGATCGTGGTGCGGGGCTCGTAGAGGATGGTGTGGCCGGCTAGCTGGATCGCCCACTTGGCAACCCGGCCAGAGGCATACCGGCACACGATGATTTCTTTGATAGGCGCCGTGCTAACCACGGTGACAACGTGCTCTTGGAAATACCGCTTTAGCTTCTTGGCGGTGAGGTACACGCCGTAGCACATCTTTTGGTAGTGCGGGTAGTTCTGCTTGGAGGCGGAGAGCACCTCACTCAGGTAGTAGACTAGGCGCTGGACGGCTTGGATCTTGCCCTTCTCTGGTCGCTCGACTACCAGCACCGTGGTGACCGCTCGTGAGGTTGCGGCTATGTAGAGCAGCAGCGGCTCCTTGTCGGTCGGCGCGACCAGGACTGGTGCGGTGGAGAGCATGCACTTGAGGTCTTGGAAGGCCTCGTCTGCCTTGCCGTTCCATTCAAACGGGCTCGTCTTCTTCATCAGCTGGTACAGGGGTAGTGCCCTCTCGCCCAGCCGGCTTAGAAACCGGCTGACCGAGGCCAAGCATCCGGTGAACTTCTGGACATCACGCAGCCAAGCCGGCTTGCGCATGCGCTCGATGGCCTTGATCTTCTCCGGGTTCGCCTCAATGCTGCGTTCCGAGACGAGGAAGCCGAGTAGCTTTCCGGTCGGGACGCCGAAGACGCATTTTTCCGGGTTAATCTTGACCTTGTATTCGCGGAGGTTGGCGAATGTTTCCTTCAAATCGTCGAGGAGCGTGAGGTGCTGCTTGGTCTTCACCACGATGTCGTCCATGTACACGTGGATGTTGCGGCCGAGTTGCGACAGCAGGCATTTCTGCATGTAGCGCTGGAAGGTGGCGCCGGCGTTCTTCAAGCCAAACGACATGGTGACGTAGCAATACACCCCAAAGGGCGTGATGAAGGATGTGTTCAGGGTGTCGGCTAGGTCCAGCTTGATCTGGTGGTAGTCGGAGTAAGCGTCTAGGAAGGACACGAGCTCGCACCCGGCGATCGAGTAGATGACTTGGTCGATCCGCGGGAGGGCGAACGGATCCTTGGGATAGGCCTTGTTGAGGCTGGTGTAGTCGATACACATGCGCCAGGTCTTGTTCTTCTTTAGGACAAGGACTGGATTGGCCAGCCACTCGGGGTGAAACGCCTCCATTATGAAGCCGGCCGCCAAAAGCTTGGCGACCTCTTCATCAATGGTCCTTCTCTTTTCTTCGGAAAATCGCCGTAGGGGTTGACGGATGGGCTTGGCGTCCTTGCGGACGTGAAGTTTGTGCTCGGCGTACTTCCTCGGGATACCCGGCATGTCCTTGGGGGTCCATGCGAAGATATCCCGATTCTTACGGAGGAAGTCGACGAGCTCGCCTTCCTATTTGCTGTCGAGGCGGGCGCCTACGACGACGTACTTGCTGTAGCTAGGGTCTTCTGGGTTGAGCTTCACTTTCTTGATCTCCTTGGAGGGCTTGAAGGCAGCCTCATCGGCCGGGTCCGAGGTCGGGATCAACGCGGTAGAGGCCTCGCCTGCCAGGGTGATGATCCAATCGAGCTGGCGCCGCTCCTCGGCAATGAACAGCGAATCGGCCAACTTGGCACCATCTCGGGCGCACTCCAGGGACTTGCGGTAATCGCAGGTGATGGTTATGAGGCCCTTGGGACCCGGCATCTTCATCTTCAGGTACGCGTAGTGGGGAACTTCCATGAACTTGGCGAGCGCGGGCTGGCCTAGCAACGCGTGATACGTGCTGGACAGGTCCACCACTTCGAACCAGATCGGTTCGCGCCGGAAGTGGCTGCTGTCACTCGGCCAATGGGGGAGCAGGAGAGGCCGGGCACGATGCCGTGGAAGATCGTCCGAGTCGGCCCCAGGTCCTCGGCCTTGAGGCCGAGCTTGGTCATCATGTCGCGGTAGAGGATGTTGATGCTGCTGCCACCGTCGATGAGGACTCGGGAGAACTTGCATGTGCGTCGCGCGATGATGGTGCAATTGAGGACGAGGGTGTAACCACCCGGACTCGGCATGACTGCCGGGTGATCCTCCCGGGTCCAGGTGATTGGGCGATCCGACCAATGCATGAACTCCGGCTTGGCCGGTACGACGGTGTTCACCTCCTGCCGAAGGAGGTGCTCGCTGCGCTTGTCGTCGCCGAGGCTAGTGAAGACAATGTAGGCCGCGTTCTGGTCCGGGTAGGCGTCGTTGCGCATCGCGCTGCCAGCTGGAGGCGGCGGTGGAGGCGGAGGCGGCTGTCCCGCGCCTGGAGCCGGAGTCGGAGGGGGCGGGACGTCGCCCCTCATGATGTGCTTGGTGATGGCGCACTGCCGGAGCGTGTGCGTGGAGGGTTTTGCGCCGATGTGGTGCTTGCAGGGGGCGTCGAGCATCTGCTCGAAGCTCATGGCGGGTTGCCATGCCGTCTTGCCGGTTTGCCGGCACTTTGCTGCCTGGTCCGCCGCGGGCTCGATGGCCGCGACGAGCCGGTTGTCGCGACGCGGCGCAGGCTGGTCGGCCTTGCGCTTGTTGTTCTGGTGATGCTGCTGCCAGCTGCTTTCGCCGGCCGGCTTCGGAGGGGGAACCGTCTTTGTCTTGCCGGCTTCTTGCAGCGCCACCTGGATCTTCATGGCAGAGTCGGCGTTGGCGTACTTGTCCGCCGTCGCCATGAGCGCGTCCATGGTGGCCGGCTC
The DNA here is from genome assembly GCF_056163025.1 of Triticum urartu. Lineage (NCBI taxonomy): Eukaryota > Viridiplantae > Streptophyta > Magnoliopsida > Poales > Poaceae > Triticum > Triticum urartu. The sequence continues at coordinate 103,279,349 of NC_141875.1, read as the reverse complement.
GGAGCATAAGAGCTTGTGCTTGAGGAGGGTGCCGTCTCGGCACCCGTTGATGAAGTACTAGATCGCCTGGACTTCATGGAAGCCCTCGCAGCTGTTCCGGAGCTAGGTCCAGCATGCGAGGTCCTCGCGACTGGTCTCCGCGGGCCCCTGCACGCACATGGCGAGCTGGCTAGGGCGGCCGGGTCGCTTGAAGGTCCCCGTGAAGTTACGGATGAAGGTTTCCTCGAAGTCCACCCACGTGTTGATGCTGCCCATCGGCAGGCTGTTCAACCACGTGCGGGCCGACCCTTGGAGCATGAGCGGTGCGTAGCGCATGGCGAGACGGCGATTGGCACCGGTGATGCCGATGGCCATGGTGTAGTGTTGGGGAACGTAGCAGAATTTTAAAATTTTCTACGCATCACCAAGATCAATCTATGGAGTCATCTAGCAACGAGGGAGAGGAGACTGCATCTACATACCCTTGTAGATCGCGAGCGGAAGCGTTCAAGAGAACGGGGTTGATGGAGTCGTACTCGTCGTGATCCAAATCACCGATGACCTAGCGCCGAACGGATGGCACCTCCGCGTTAAACACACGTACGGTTGGGAAGACGTCTCCTCCAACTTGATCCAGCAAGGGGGAAGGAGAGGTTGATGAAGATCCAGCAGCACGACGGCGTGGTGGTGGAAGCAACGGTGATCTCGGCAGGGCTTCGCCAAGCTCAAGGAGAGGGAGGAGTGTCACGGGAGGGAGAGGGAGGCGCCAGGGGCTAGTGTGCGGCTGCCCTCCCTCCCCCCACTATATATAGGACCCCTAGGGGGCGCCGGCCCTAGGAGATTGAATCTCCAAGGGGGGGCGGTGGCCAAGGGGGGTGGAGTGCCCCCCAAGCCAAGTGGGGCGCCCCCCACCCCTAGGGTTTCCAACCCTAGGCGCAGGGGGAGGCCCATGGGGGTGCACCAGCCCACTAGGGGCTGGTTCCCCTCCCACTTCAGCCCATGGGGCCCTCCGGGATAGGTGGCCCCACCCGGTGGACCCCCGGGACCCTTCCGGTGGTCCCGGTACAATAGCGATTACCCCCGAAACTTTCCCGATGGCCGAAACTTGACTTCCTATATATATATATATATATATATATATCTTCACCTCCAAACCATTCCGGAACTCCTCGTGATGTCCGGGATCTCATCCAGGACTCCGAACAACTTTCGGGTTACCGTATACTAATATCTCAATAATCCTAGCATCACCGAACCTTAAGTGTGTAGACCCTACGGGTTCGGGAGATACGCAGACATGACCGAGACGACTCTCCGGTCAATAACCAACAGCGGGATCTGGATACCCATGTTGGCTCCCACATGCTCCTCGATGATCTCAACGGATGAACCACGATGTTGAGGATTCAATCAATCCGTATACAATTCCCTTTGTCAATCGGTACATTACTTGCCCGAGACTCGATCGTCGGTATCCCAATACCTTGTTCAATTTCGTTACCAGCAAGTCACTTTACTCGTACCGTAATGCATGATCCCGTGATCAACCACTTGATCACATTGAGCTCATTATGATGATGCATTACTGAGTAGGCCCAGAGATACCTCTCCGTCATACAGAGTGACAAATCCCAGTCTCGATTCGTGCCAACCCAACAGACACTTTCGGAGATACCCGTAGTGTACCTTTATAGTCACCCAGTTACGTTTTGACGTTTGGCACACCCAAAGCACTCCTACGGTATCCGGGAGTTGCACAATCTCATGGTCTAAGGAAATGATACTTGACATTCGGAAAAGCTATAGCAAACGAACTACACGATCTTTGAGCTATGCTTAGGATTGGGTCTTGTCCATCACATCATTCTCCTAATGATGTGATCACGTTATCAATGACATCCAATGTCCATAGTCAGGAAACCATGACTATCTTTTGATCAACGAGCTAGTCAACTAGAGGCTCACCAGGGACATGTTGTGGTCTATGTATTCACACATGTATTACGATTTCCGGATAACACAATTATAGCATGAATAATAGACAATTATCATGAACAAAGAAATATAATAATAACCATTTTATTATTGCCTCTAGGGCATATTTCCAACATGTAGTTGGTGAGCCAGTCTTCTGGCTTCACCGTCCCGTTGTACTTGGGGGTGTCGCGGGGGAGCATGAATCCTTTGGGGAAGGGCTCCTCCCGGATGCGGGGGCCGAAGCACGCCAGCCCGATAGCGCCGCTCTCCTCCATCTCTAGGGAGTGAGCGAGCCGATCTAGGCGGTGGCGAGCGTCGGCGTCGTCGATGGCGGGCGGGCCGAGTCGACTTGCGGCCAGGCCACGGGGGGCTGGGTCGGTTGGAGCCGGACACCGGCCATGCTGGCCGGGTCTGCGCTGGATCTCTAGGACGGGCTCGTCGCCCAATCCATCGGTGGCTGTAGCGGCCGGGTCGCGCCGAGTCTGGGCTCGGCCGGAGTGCGCCTCGCCGGTTGGCGAGGAAGTGGCGTGCAGAAGTTCGCTGGACCCGCCAAGGCGGGCGGAGCCGGATCCCGCTGGCTTGGCGAGCTGGTTGATGCGGTCCTGTTGGGTGTTGGCGGCGTGGAGGAGTTCGTGCATCCGCCCGATGCGCTCTTTCAGCTCCTCACCTGCGAGCTGGTCCAGGCCGGCTGCGGCTACTTGGGCAGCACGCATGTTCTTCGCTGGGGTTTCGTAGACGGTTGGGACGGCGCCGAGGGCCCGGCCGATCGCTCCTCCCCGGGCGCGCACATCAGCGACCCGGCTTGGGCCGGCCGCGGCGGGCGTGAATCCGTAGGCGGCATCGCGCTCCAGCCGAGCGGCGTCCAGGCGACGCTGAGTGGCGGCGAGCGTCTCGGACAGGTCCAGCATTTGCTGGCACCTTTCCTTGAGCTGGGTTCGGGCCTTAGCGATGTTGGTGGCGTCGATGTCGGTGCCGATGGGGATGCGGAGGCTCTGCATCACGGCGCGCAACAGATCGGACGGCTCGGTCCGTTCCGCTGCGGTCCTGGCTTCGGCAGCCTTCCTCGTCTTGCTCGACGAGGAGGAGGCACCATCGCCGGTGACGAAGACCTCCACGTGGAAGTCCATTACCCCGGCGGAAATGCCGTCGCCGAAGGAGAGGGGAGAGTCGGAGTAGCTGACCACCTCACTGGGGTACTCGTCGGCCGCGAACGCATCGGAGATGCGCAGCGCGGTGAAGGAGGCGACAAGTGTGCCGACGACGTTGTCCGCCAGCGCGACGGACTCGTCGGTGTAGGAGAAGGGCCCCGTCTGAAGCATGTTCCCGGCCAGCTCCTCGAGCTGCCCCACGGTGGGCGCCAACTGTCGTGGTGGGCGCACGGCAGATGCCAAGGGATGGCTAAAGAGAGGAGGAGGCTCGAGGGTGCTGGTGGACTCCAGAGGCGAGGTTGGCATGAGCGGGCGTGGGACGCCGGACATACCCAGGTTTGGGGCTCTCCGGAGAGATAATACCCCTAGTCCTGCCGAGTGTTGTTGTATGATTGATAATACAATGTTCCTCCTAGAGCTGTATGGAGGAGGAAAGAAGCTGGCCAAGGCTTAGGCAGTTCCCTCTCCTCGGGTGTTGCTAACTTGGTGTGTGTGATGGAATGAGTTCCCTTCCCTCTGTCCCCATGCATGAGGGCTCCTGGGTGGTTTTATAGGTCAACCCCCCAGGGGTACGATGGTAATGTTACAAGTCGGTGGGTCCGTATTGTCGGTGTCCGAAAACCCGGGCTGGGTCCCGCTGAGGGCTTGTGGTTCGCCGGGTTCCCCTAGGTGCGGGCCCCACACGCCTTAGGGGGACTGTGCGCCGTCTTGTCGATCGTCAAGGTGTCGCCGAGTCAAGTTGTGTACAGTGCTCTCCGTCAGGTTGCCGCTTGCTGTCGTCAGCGGTGAAGGCGGGGGCACTGTAGCCACGCCAGCCCTGTTCAGCGGGTAGGTGAGGGGCACTGTTGCCATGTTCCTGCTGACCAGAGGCATGGGCGGGGCACTGTTACCTCGGTCATCGTTGATTGAGGTCTTGTCCCATCATACGGCCTGGATGGGACGGGAGTTGGCCCGCGGCTGGATTGCGTAGCACGCCACGAGTGGCACTGGCTTGTTGAGGAGGCTTCAGTCGTGCCGGGTTCGGCTGTCTTGCGCTAGTTGTTGGGGCCGAGTCGACGTGTCTTGTCGGGTCGGCTAGTCTGGCCGGCTTGCGGGGCTTGGCCGGGTCGAGCGACCCGGCCAACCACATGCCGGTATTGAGGGGCAGTGCCAACCCCGTTATTTTTGAAGAGGATCCGAGTTCCGTTGCCTGCTCGGGGTCCATCCCCCGACACATATGTTTATAAACACTCCTACATGCAAAAAGTTGGTCCATGGCCAGCTCGAGCTATGAGAACAGTGGATTAGACCACCAGTTGGAACAATGAAAGTTAATGCAGAAATCACTGTGGGGAGATATGGAGATAGAGAGGAGCAGCGGCTGCGACTTGTCAGGATCATCTCGGTAACTACTTGGGCTCTTCATCAATTACTTTTATGGGTGTGACAGATGTATCAACTTTAGAAGACTGGCTTGCTACGAGCCTCTGGCATTAGCACCTGATTTGAATATCACTCGGGTGATTATTTCTTCAGACAACGCCACGGTGGTCAAGGAGATTGAAGCAAACCAAGATGGGAAACATGCAACTATTATTCAAGAAATTCGAGCTACTTCTGGAGAGGTTTTGGAGTGTAAATTTATACATGAGAGAAGGTCTAGAAACTTTGAGGCCGATAGTATAGGCTTTGGCAGGCATGTGTGGTTCTTTCAACCATATGGTATTGTAATGATTTCGTTGAATTTGCTTGAATAAATAGTCATCATACACCTAAAAATTTATAGCGTATCCGCTGGGGCCGACTCTCCCAGCGATGGATTCATTTGCTCAAGAGTCGTGGGGCATCTTGTAAACGATGCCAGCTTTAGCAGGTTCAATAGTTTTCCCCTCAAAGAAAAAAAAGAAGGCTCAACACTTCATGACCAAAGGAATACAAAGAAGGGGGTTAGAAAATAATCCATGGAAGTAATTTCAGCGGTCAGTGACCAAAGGAATACAAAGAAGTGGTCGGAAAATAAATCTTGTAAACGATGCCACACTACTAGGGAAAAGCTTAGTAGTAGCGCGAGTTTAATGCCCACTAGTAGCGCGGGGCACCGCGCTACTAGTAAGGTGCTACAACTATTCCTTAGCAGCAGCGCGTGTAACGCACGCTACTGCTAAGACATATAGTCGTAGCGTGTGTTGTTTCCAGCGCTACTGCTAATATAACTAGTAGTAGCGTGTTTCCTGTCCAGCACTACTAGTATTCTGTTTTTATTTTTTATTTTTAGTGTATTTATATGTCGTTATATAAATTTTGATACAGTATCAATTAAGAGGTTGTTATATCTTTATGTCCATGATGAATTAATATATCATTGTGAGGAAGAAACATGGATTAGATTCATTTGGATGAATCAAAAGTTGAATTAGAACTGGAGGCATCTGCACATCGACCCAAATGTCTCTATTACCTTCAATATCATCTTCCAGACGAATATCAATGGTGATAACCATATTAGGCTCAAATGCATAAGCCTTGCATAGTGCTTGCCAAGTTTTGCATTCAAAATAGGTGTAGGTGTCTGCATTGTATAATTTTGCGTCGAAAGTATAACCATGCTCGGTCTTCAAGTAAACTATCTTTACCTCCATAGTTTTTATAGGACTGAAACCTATCTTATCCAAGACAAAAACTCTTGCATGGCAGGGGATACGCTAGTAGAATAGTAAAAAAAATTAAATTATAAGTTGAAACAAATGAAGCAGAAATCATTCTTAATTACGAAAAAAGACTTGCCGTTGTGACTTACTGTATCCACTTCGAAGTTCTCGTCCAGCTTGATGCTGAAGCGCCTATCATCAAGTAGGAAGATTCTGTCGCACAGGCTGCGCTCGTCTTCACAGTATTCACAAATACTGAAATCCTTTTCGTTGTCAGACATTTCCCATGTTCATAGTTGAAACATTAATTGAAAATCGATCTAAGGCAACTACCAGGAAACTCAACACACAAATCCGGGGCACTCGATATTTCCTACATATTCTATCACAAGTCATGCTTAAATTCATGAAAAAAAAATCCGGCATGACCTTTGCTAAAATAGGACATATCGAGCGCCTGAAATTTGCCGGAATGGAAATGAATCAACACTCTGGCAAAACATAGGTCACTTGGATTTTCCCAGCAATACAAAGATGTTCATACACATACAATGATGCATGCTTAAACTTGCAATTCCATCCGGATCAATTATCATAAGCATTCGCACATGAGCTCACCAACTAAATACCCTAGTTCTACTCTATTCAACACACCGAGGAGTGGATAAAGAGGAGGTGGACTTTTAGCTCACCAACTCGGGTGTAGAGAAAGTAGAGGTAGCTCAGATGACGATCACTCCAAGGAGACACGACTGCACAAAGCCTGCATATTCCACCGAGTAAAATTTTAATTAGATCATCAAATCTCATATAGCATTCTTTGATGACGAAGTGATAATGAGATAGATTCAACTAGTTCTATTAGTTCAACTAGTTCAACTAAGAACTTACTAAAAATAAACTAGTTCTATTAATTTTCTTACTAAAAATAAACTAGTTCTATAGTAAAAATTTAATTAGATCATCATATACCTAAATTTTCTTACTAAAAATAAAATAGTTTAGGGTTTAGGAGAGATGGAGGGAGGAGGGAGGAGGAGGAGGGAGTAGAGAGGAGGAGAAGGGAGGAGGGGGCGACCGGAGGAGGAGTGGAGGGGGGAGGAGGAGGAGGGAGGAGGGGGAGGCCAGAGGAGGAGGGAGGGGGAGGAGGGGCGGCCGGAGGAGGAGGGGGCGGCCGTAGGTGGAGGGAGGGGCGTGCTAGGAAGGAGGAATTACCTCAGTAGAGGAGGAGCAGGAGTGTCGGCGGCGGCGGGCGACGACGGTTGTCGGGGAACGGTGGCAGCGGCGGACGACGGGGGATGCGGGGGAGTGAGAGTGGAGAGGGAGAGTGGCCGGAGGCGGCCGGTTGGGGAAGGTAAAATTGAACTTAATGATATGTCTCGAACGTATCTATAATTTTTGATTGTTCCATACTATTATATTATCTGTTTTGAATGTTTATGGGCTTTATTATGCACTTTTATATTATTTTTGGGACTAACCTATTAACCGAAAGCCCAGTGCAAATTGCTGTTTTTCTTTTGCTTATTTCAATGTTTCACAGAAAAGGAATATCAGACGGAATCCAAACAGAATGAAACCTTCGCGAGGATATTTTTTTGGAACAAACGCAATCCAGGAGATTTGGCGTGGACAACAAGGAAGCAGCGAGGCAACCACGAGGTAGGGCGGCACGCCCAGGGGGGCCAGGCGCGCCCCCACCCTCGTGGGCCCCTCGTAGCACCACCGACCTACTTCTTTCGCCTATATATAATCTTATACCCTGAAAACATACAGGGGAGCCACGAAACCACCTTTCCACCGCCGCAACCTTCTGTACCCGTGAGATCCCATCTAGGGACCTTTTCCGGCGATCTACCGGAGGGGGATTCGATCACGGAGGGCTTCTACATCAACACCATAGCCTCTCCGATGATGTGTGAGTAGTTTACCACAGACCTTCGGGTCCATAGTTATTAGCTAGATGGCTTCTTCTATCTCTTTGGATCTCAATACAAAGTTCTCCTCGATGTTCTTGGAGATCTATTCGATGTAATTCTTTTTGCGGTGTGTTTGCCAAGATCCGATGAATTGTGGGTTTATGATTAAAGATTATCTATGAACAATATTTGATTCTTCTTTGAATTCTTATATGCATGATTTGATATATTTGCAAGTCTCTTCAAATTATCAGTTTGGTTTGGCCTACTAGATTGTTCTTTCTTGCAATGGGATAAGTGCTTAGCTTTGGGTTCAATCTTGCGGTGTCCTTTCCCAGTGACAGCAGGGGCGGCAAGGCACGTATTGTATTGTTGCCATTGATACGTCTCCAACGTATCTATAATGTTTGATTGTTCCATGCTATTATATTATCAATCTTGGATGTTTTATATGCCTTTATATGCTATTTATATGATTTTTGGGACTAACCTATTAACCTAGAGCCCAGTGGCAGTTTCTGTTTTTTCCTTGTTTTTCAGTTTTACACAAAAGGAATACCAAATGCTGTCCAATTGACATGCCAATTTTTGATGATTTTTCATGGACCAAAAGAAGCCCCATGGAGTAAAAGAGTTGGGCCAGAAGAGTCCCGGGCCGTCCACGAGGGTGGGGGGCCCGCCCTACCCCTCGGGCACGCCACCTTATATTGTGGACGACTCGGGTACCTCCCTGACTTGTTCCCGACGCCAAAAATTCCAATAAATACTGAAACCTCCAGAAAATAACCTAGATTAGGAGTTTCACTGCCGCAAGCCTCTGCAGCCACCGAAAACCAATCTAGACCCGTTCTGGCACCCTGCCGGAGGGGGGAATCCCTCTCTGGTGGCCATCTTCATCATCCCAGCGCTCTCCATGACGAGGAGGGAGTAGTTCACCCTCGTGGCTGAGGGTATGTACCAGTAGCTATGTGTTTGATCTCTCTCTCTCTCTCTCTCTCTCTCTCGTGTTCTTAATTCGACACGATCTTGATGTATCGCGAGCTTTGCTATTATAGTTGGATCTTATGATTTTTCTCCCCCTCTACTCTCATGTAATGGATTGAGTTTTCCCTTTGAAGTTATCTTATCAGATTGAGTCTTTAAGGATTTTAGAACACTTGATGTATATCTTGCATGTGCTTATCTGTGGTGACAATGGGATATTCACGTGATCCACTTGATGTATGTTTTGGTGATCAACTTGCGAGTTCTGTGACCTCGTGAACTTATGCATAGGGTTTGGCACATGTTTTCGTCTTGACTCTCCGGTAGAAACTTTGGGGCACTCTTTGAAGTTATATGTGTTGGTTGAATAGATGAATCCGAGATTGTGTGATGCATATCATATAATCATACCCACGGATACTTGAGGTGACATTGGAGTATCTAGGTGACATTAGGGTTTTTGTTGATTTGTATCTTAAGGTGTTATTCTAGTATGAACTCTAGGATAGATCGAACGGAAAGAATAGCTTCGTGGTATTTTACTACGGACTCTTGAATAGATCGATCAGAAAGAATAACTTTGAGGTGGTTTCGTACCCTACAATAATCTCTTCGTTTGTTCTCCGCTATTAGTGATTTTGGAGTGACTCTTTGTTGCATGTTGAGGGATAGTTATATGATCCAATTATGTTATTATTGTTGAGAGAACTTGCACTAGTGAAAGTATGAACCCTAGGCCTTGTTTCCTAGCATTGCAATACCGTTTACGCTCACTTTTATCATTAGTTACCTTGCTGTTTTTATATTTTCAGATTACAAAAACCTATATCTACCATCCATATTGCACTTGTATCACCATCTCTTCGCCGAACTAGTGCACCTATACAATTTACCATTGTATTGGGTGTGTTGGGGACACGGGAGACTCTTTGTTATTTGCTTGCGGGGTTGTTTGAGAGAGACTGAGGGAGTCCTGGATTAGGGGGTCTCCGGACAGCCGGACTATCTCCATTGGCCGGACTGTTAGACTATGAAGATACAAGATTGAAGACTTCGTCTCGTGTCCGGATGGGACTCTACTTGGCGTGGAAGGCAAGCTAGGCAATACGGATATGGATATCTCCTCTTTTGTAACCAACCTTGTGTAACCCTAACCCTCTCCGGTGTCTATATAAACTGAAGGGTTTTAGTCCGTAGGACAACAACCATAACATACAATCATACCATAGGCTAGCTTCTAGGGTTTAGCCTCTCTGATCTCGTGGTAGATCTACTCTTGTACTACCCATATCATCAATATTAATCAAGCATGACGTAGGGTTTTACCTCCATCAAGAGGGCCCGAACCTGGGTAAAACATCGTGTCCCCTGCCTCCTGTTACCATCCGGCCTAGACGCACAGTTCGGGACCCCCTACTCGAGATCCGCCAGTTTTGACACCGACATTCGTGCTTTCATTGAGAGTTCCTCCGTGTCATCGCCGTTAGGCTTGATGGCTCCCACTATCATCGATAGCGATGCGGTCCAGGGTGAGACTTTTCTCCCCGGACAGATCTTTGTATTCGGCGGCTTTGCACTGCGGGCTAATTCGCTTGGCCATCTGGAGCAGATTGAAAGCTACGCCCGTGGCCGTCAGGTCAGATTTGGAACTTTGAACTACACGGCCGACATCCGCAGAGACTTGATCTTCGACGGATTCGAGCCATAGCCGGGCGCGCCGCACTGTCGCGATGGGCATGACCTAGCTCTGCTGCCGAACAGTACCCCAGAGGCCGCGCCCGCATCAGCTCCGACCCTTAGCTCGGAGCCAACTGCGCCAATCGAGGATGGGTGGTTAGACACTGCCTCAGGGGCTGCAGTCTCAATGGCGATCGAGCCAAACACCAGCATAATCCTCTGCGCAGCTCGTGACTCCAAGGTGCCGGACTCTTTTCCGGACTCCGAACCATGTGCGCCCCTGCCAATCGAATCCGATTGGGCGCCGATCATGGAATTCACCGCCGCGGATACCTTTCAGCACTCGCCCTTCGGTGACATTCTGAATACACTAAGGTCTCTCTCTTTGTCAGGAGAGCCCTGGCCGGATTATGGCAACAGGATTGGGATGCGGACGACGAAGAAATTCGACGCCCACCCACCACCCACTTCGTAGCCACTGTCGATTATTTAACCGACATGCTCGACTTCGACTCCGAAGACATCGACGGTATGGACGGCGATGTAGGAGACAAACATGAACCAGCACCTATAGGGCACTGGAAAGCCACCTCATCATATGACATATACATGGTGGATACACCCAAAGAAGGCAATGGCGACGGGATAGCGGAGGATGACCCCTCCAAGAAGCAACCCAAACGCCAACGTCAGCGGCGCCACTCTAAGTCCCGCCAAAGCAAAAGTGGTGATACCGGCACAGGAGATAATAACACTCCGGATAGTGCCAAAGAAAACAACAAACTCCTCCAGCAAGATTTAGAGCAGGAGAATGAAGGAGCCAGCTCTCCTGAGAGAGCGACAGACGGAGAAGAGGAGGATGACAATTACATCCCCCCTCCGAAGACGAGGCAAGCCTCGGTGACGATGAATTCGCCGTCCCAGAGGATGCCGTCGAACAAGAGAGCTTTAAGCGCCGGCTTATGGCCACGGCAAATAGCCTAAAGAAAAAGCACCAGCAGCTTCAAGCTAATCAAAATCTGCTAGCTGACAAATGGACTGAAGTCCTCGCGACCGAGGAATATAAACTCGAGCGCCCCTCCAAGAGTTACCCAAGGCGCAGGTTACTACGCCGACTGGAGGAAGAAGCGTATGATACGGCTGATCGGCCACCTCGTGGCCGCGATAGAGAGGCATTCCAGCCAAAAGCTCAGCCTCCACCCCAACGCCATTCAAATAAAAAGACATGGGGAGATACGCCAGACCTGCGAGACATATTGGAGGACAAGGCAAATCATTCAAGATCGATCTACGGATCACGAGGGCGCACCACTCTGCGAGACGACAAACGTCACGCCGGATACAGTAAAAGCAAATCTGGCCGGGCCGAACACAGCGGGCAAGACCCATTCGAGCTGCGTCGAGATATAGCCCAATACAGAGGCGCCGCACACCCCTTATGCTTCACAGACGAAGTAATGGAACATCAATTCCCAGAAGGTTTCAAACCTGTAAATATTGAATCATACGACGGCACAACAGATCCCGCAGTATGGATTGAGGAATTCCTCCTCCAAATCCACATGGCCCGCGGCGATGACTTACACGCCATCAAATACCTCCCACTAAAGCTCAAAGGACCAGCGTGACATTGGCTTAACAGCTTGCCAGCGGACTCCATTAGCTGTTGGGAAGATCTGGAAGCCGCATTCCTCAACAACTTTCAGGGAACTTATGTGCGACCACCAGACGCCGATGATTTGAGCCACATAATTTAGCACCTAGAAGAGTCGGCCAGGCAATTCTGGACTCGGTTCCTTACAAAGAAAAATCAAATCGTCGACTGTCTGGATGCGGAGGCCTTAGCGGCTTTCAAGCACAACATCCGAGACGAGTGGCTAGCCCGGCACCTTGGTCAGGAAAAGCCGAAATCTTTGGCAGATCTCACGACGCTCATGACCTGCTTTTGCGCGGGAGAAGACAGCTGGCTGGCTCGCAGTAATAACATATCAAAGAACCATGGTACCTCAGATACCAAGGACGGCAATAGCAGGTCACATCGCAACAAGCATAAGCGCCGCATTAACCGCGAAAATACTGAGGATACGGCAGTCAATGCCGGATTCAAAGGCTCTAAACCTGGTCAACGGAAAAAGCCATTCAAACAAAGTACGCTGGGTCCGTCCAGCTTGGACTATATACTCGATCGCTCGTGTCAAATACATGGCACCCTAGACAAGCCAGCCAATCACACCAACAGGGATTGTTGGGTGTTCAAGCAGGCCGGCAAGTTAATTGCCGAAAACAAGGACAAGGGGCCGCATAGCGATGACGAGGAGGAGCCTCGGCAGCCGCACACTAGAGGACAGAAGAGGTTTCCCCCGCAAGTGCAGACGGTGAACATGATATACGCAACCCACATCCCCAAGAGGGAGCGGAAGCGTGCGCTTAGGGACGTATATGCGTTGGAGCCAGTCGCCCCAAAGTTCAACCCTTGTCCTCCTGTCCAATCACCTTCAATCGCAGGGACCACCCCACTAGTATCCATCATGGCGGATTCGCCGCACTGGTCCTAGACCCAATCATCGACGGATTTCACCTCACTCGAGTCCATATGGACGGCGGCAACAGCCTGAACCTGCTTTATCAGGACACAGTGCGCAAAATGGGTATAGACCCCTCAAGGATCAAACCCACAAAAACGACCTTTAAGGGCGTCATTCCAGGTGTAGAGGCCCATTGCACAGGCTCAATTACACTGGAAGTGGTCTTTGGATCCCTGGATAACTTCCGAAGCGAAGAGTTAATCTTCGATATAGTCCTGTTCCGCAGTGGTTATCACGCGCTGCTCGGGCGAACCGCATTTGCTAGATTCAATGCGGTACCGCATTATGCATACCTCAAGCTCAAGATGCCAGGACCTCGCGGAGTTATTACAGTCAATGGAAACACAGAGCTCTCTCTCCGAACAGAGGAGCACACCGTGGCCCTCGTAGCAGAAGCGCAAAGCAGCCTCTCAAGGCAATCAACCAGTTCGGCGCTTCAAAGCCTGGACACCTTCAAGCGCGCTCGGGGCAATCGGCAAATAGACCGCCTGGCGCGATCTAAGCTCGCGTAGCAATACGGCGGCCACCCCAATCCCAGCCCAGCGGTGAAACTCGTGTCGCGCCTACATAATTACGCATTAAAAATACCATGGGCACAGGTGGGGAGGGGGGCACAACTGCGACACACCCCAAGACGCGGCCTAAACCGCACTAGGGGCTTCCCGTTTGGTTATTTTTCTTTTTCTTTCAGGACCTTAATCTATGGAAACACTGTCCGGCAACACTATTGCCGAACACATGATGTAGCAACCAAGGAGGCAGATAGCTACGTCATACCACGGAATTCCCAGGTTGATTACAGTAACGAGTGAAATATTCAATTTAACATCATTCCTCAGCTTGCCCTTGGAAGGGACATAGTCCTACTCTTTGCTTATCGCACTATCTTTATCACTCTGCTTTAACACAATTTTTTAATAAACAATGCATGACATTATGACTATTATTTCATTCTTGTTATATATATATATATATGTGTTCATTAACGACGCCTTGAAACCGTACACTTTGGTACGGCCAATACACCAGGGGCTCACGTACCCCACAATATGGTGTGAAAAGTCCGAACACTTTCACAAGTGCGGCACCTCGAACTTATAGCATTATATGCATTAGCTCCGAATAATGTCTTTGGTCAAATGTTGGGTTTGCCCGGCTCCTATGTTTTGGTACCTTACGTTCCGCTCTATCGGCTAAGGTAGCGCTAGGAGAACTACTGCGATTGTGCCCCGGTTCTGCTGGGTTTAGCACCTCAGTAGAGAAAGCTAAAACTGACTGTCCTGATAAGGCGAGAGACTGGTCACTGTTCGGCGAGATTTTTCGAGTCCCTAAAGACTTATGCCGCTTAGGGCGAGGGACCGTCCCTGTCCAGCTTACAGGCGTGTATCGCGCCCCGAATTCGGCCTTCCGAATACCAGGGGCTTCGCCGAAATTTAAAATTATAGAATTCTATGGCTAAGTGAGAGTGATAAAGCATTATTAGTCCGGTTGCCTTGTTCGTTGTGCTGAGCACCTCCCTCGAAGGACCCAAATATGGGAACAAGAGTGCTCAGGTTTATCCCGAACACCCCAGCACTCGTGGCATGGGGGCAGAAGCCGAGGACTAGCCATCTCTCAGATTGGATAAACGGCCAAATAGAAGGTAATATTTTAAATTCACACAAGCGTTGCATAGCGCATATGAAACATGTTTTCATCATACAGGATCACATGAGCAAGTCTCATTCAAATATTACATCTTTTGAGCACTCATCCGCGATGAGACGGGCACCCGGCAGAACACCCTCGTAGTACATCTCGGGGTGGCGGTGCTCCTTGCCCTCTGGCGGCCCATCCTTGATTAGCTTCACGGCGTCTAGCTTGACCCACTGCAATTTCACACGGGCGAAAGCCCGGCGTGCACCTTCAATGCAGACAGATCGCTTGATGACCTCCAGCCGTGGGCAGGCATCTACAAGCCGCCTCACCAGGCCGAAGAAGTTGTTCGGAAGGGCGTCGCCAGGCCACAGCTGGACTATAAAGCCCTTCATGGCCTGATCGGCCGCCTTATGTAGCTCGACCATATGCTTCAGTTGGTCGCTCCTCGGCACCGGATGTTCGGCCTCAGCATACTGAGACCAGAACAGCTTCTCCGTCAAGCTTCCGTCCTCGGCCTGGTAAAATTGTGCGGCATCGGACACACTGCGGGGCAAATCTGCGAATGCTCCTGAAGAGCTCCAGATCCAGGTAAGTAATCGGTAATTTACTTTTACATGCTTGCTTTGCATATAGAAAGCCTTACCCGCCGCTATCTTCTTCATCGCGTCGATCTCTTGGAGGGCCTTTTGGGCTTTAGCCTTGGCACTTTTTACACTCTCGAGGGCCGCGGCAAGCTCAGACTCCCGCGTCTTTGAGTCAAGCTCCAACGCCTCGTGCCTCGCCACGAGAGCCTGGAGCTCTTGCTGCACCTCGCCCACCCGAGCCTCGTGCTTCTCTCGCTCGGTGCGCTCCTTGGCCGCTTTATCTTCGGCCTTGGTTAGCGCTTGCTTCAGGGTCGCCACCTCGTTCGTGGCCCCTGGCAAACATACAATGATCCCATCATTTTGCAATCGTGTCCTTTTATATATATATATATATATATATATATATATATATACATTTCTATAGACAGGGTATTACTTACACTTGTTCTCCTCGAGCTGCCTCTTGACAAGGCCGAGCTCTTTCCTAGACCCCTCGAGGTCCTGCTTCAGTACGGCGACCTCCGTAGTCAGTGCGGCGGACGCCAGCAGTGAAGCCTGCATACGCATATTGACATACTTATATTAGACTCCTGCGATATTATTTGATCCTCTGTTTGGCTTTTCTTTGTGAACACCGAACAGAGCATCAGGGGCTACTGTCTATGCGGTAATATTTCTACTACATTTTAAAACACTTACCTCGAAGACTGTTAGAAGGCTGGCACAGGCTTCAGTCAATCCGCTATTGGCGGACTGAACCTTCTGGATCACCGCACTCATGATAGTGCGGTGCTCCTCGTCGATGGAAGCGCTGCAAAGCGCTTCCAGCAGATTGTCCGGCGCCTCTGGGTGTACAGAGGTCAACGGCATAGGCGTCTTGCCCCTCTTAGAACGAGGCCGCCTGCCCGAGCCCGGAACCGCTGGAGGGTCCGGCGCGGTGTTCGGCTGAGGGCCGAACTCGGAGCTCTCGGGGGCCTCGTCCCCTCAACTCCCGGAGTCCGGAAGGTCGCCTTGAGGCACCTCCGGGACTGTCTCCCCTTGATCCGGTGCCTCTTGAGACAACACCTCGGCGTCGTCGGCAGGATGAGGGGAGGTGGCAGTCAGGACTGGATCGCTATCCATGTCCGACAAGCCCAAGGAGCCGTCCGATGATACATCGATACTGGCTCGTGGCGGCCTGCATAATTGCGTTTGGCGTTAGGGAAAGCAGTGCGACAAAGGAATCCTATGAGTTACTCTAGTACCCGAATACTTACGATCTCCCCGGGGGCTTGACCCTGGGCAACCACTCGTCTTCACCTTCGTCGACGGCGGTGGAACTGTCCGGAAGGAGAGTCCTTCCCTTCTTGGACCCTCCGGCCTCCCCAGTTGGGGCGGCCTTCCTTTTCCCGTCTCCCTCAGTCGGTGGGGGAGCATCTTCTTCTTCTTCTTCCTCGTCTTCGGGGGAAGAGTGCGCCGCAGAGTCATCGGATGGTGAGTCCGACGACGCCTGGCGTCGGGAACTCTTTCGAGTTCCCTTGGCCTTTTGGTCTTCTTCGGCACTGTATAAGGGGTCGGAGTCAACATCTTCGCCAGGAGAGCGTCTACGGGGCCTTCGGGCAAAGGAGCCGGACAGTCGATCTGTCCGGCCATCTTCTGCCAGTCCTGTCAAAGGTACGGGAGTTTAGATCCCGCATAGAGTCAATCTATATTAAAAAATAAGTATCCTGTGAAAGGTAGAGCAGCTTACCGCACTGGCTTGGCGCTTCACGCTGAATCTGTGATCCTCCGTAGTAGGGAGGGGGACCTCGGCACTTTTGAACAGCACCCTCCAGGCGTCTTCATGAGTCGTGTCGAAGAGCCTGTTCAGATTTCGGTGCTGCGCCGGATTGAACTCCCACAAGTTGAACTCCCGTTGTTGGCACGGGAGTATCCAGTGGATGAGCATAACTTGGACTATGTTGACAAGCTTGGCTTCTTGTCCACCATGTTTTGAATACATGTTTGGAGTCCGGTCAGCTCTTTCGAACTACCCCAGGACAGGCCCTTCTCTTTCCAGGAGGTGAGCCGCATGGGGATGCTAGATCGGAACTCGGGGGGCCGCTGCCCATGCGGGGTCGCGCGGCTCGGTGATA
The DNA here is from genome assembly GCF_056163025.1 of Triticum urartu. Classification (NCBI taxonomy): domain Eukaryota; kingdom Viridiplantae; phylum Streptophyta; class Magnoliopsida; order Poales; family Poaceae; genus Triticum; species Triticum urartu. Next base: position 103,262,117 of record NC_141875.1, on the reverse strand, counting down.
TAGAACCACCCCGATTGCCACCCCTTTATGGTTTCCACAAAGGGGCCCTCCAGCCATGTTATGTTGGGCATCTTGCCCACCATGGCGCCCCCGCACTCCGCCTGGCGGCCGCCCACCACCTTCGGCTTGACATTGAAGGTCTTCAGCCATAAGCCGAAGTGGGGCTTGATGCGGAGGAAGGCCTCACACACGACGATAAACGCCGAGATGTTGAGGACGAAGTTCGGGGCCAGATCATGGAAATCCAGGCCGTAATAGAACATGAGTCCCCGGACAAATGGATGGAGAGGGAATCCCAGTCCACGGAGGAAATGGGTGAGGAATACTACCCTCTCATGGGGCCTGGGGGTGGGCATGAGCTGCCCCTCATCTGGGAGCCGGTGCGCGATGTCGTCGGGCAGGTATCTGGCTCTCCTCAGTTTCTTGATGTCTCCCTCCGTGACGGAGGAGACCATCCACTTGCCTCCCGCTCCAGACATGGTTGGAGAAGGTTGAGGTGGAAGTGTGGACTTGGGCGCTAGAGCTCGAGTGTGCGAAAACGGATGAGCAAAGGAGGAAGAAGGCGTGGATAGAAAGGTGAATCCTTATCCCTTTATATGGGCGGACGAAACTAAGCATCCCCACTTGCCTGGTAAAACTCGCTTATCCCCCAAGCGCCGCAATTGATGGCGCGGTTGGGTTACCCACGCCCGTATTGATGAGAATCCCGTAATAAGGGGACACGATCTCTGCTTTGACAAGACGTGTCGAAAAACTGCCTCGCGTTATGTGCGGGGCTGGTTAAAGGAAATGGTTCGAATAATCACCGGGCCATGACATAACGTCATGCTGCCAAAACAAGCCAGCAAATTAGATCTACGGAAATATTATTCTCTCTACGGTGGAATGTGCAACTTATTCTGTAGGGTCGGACACTATCCTCGTATTCAAATTCTTCTATGATGTATTCAGAGAAGGAACCCGCCTTGCAATGCCGAAGACAATACTACACGCCGGACTCATCGTCACTGAAGCCTGGTTCAGGGGCTACTGAGGGAGTCCTGGATTGGGGGTCTCCGGACAGCCGGACTATCTCCATTGGCCGGCTGTTAGACTATGAAGATACAAGATTGAAGACTTCATCTCGTGTCCGGATGGGACTCTACTTGCCATGGAAGGCAAGCTAGGCAATACGGATATGGATATCTCCTCCTTTGTAACCGACCTTGTGTAACCCTAACCCTCTCCGGTGTCTATATAAACCGAAGGATTTCAGTCCGTAGGACAACAACCATAACATACAATCATACCATAGGCTAGATTCTAGGGTTTAGCCTCTCTGATATCGTGGTAGATCTACTCTTGTACTACCCATATCATCAATATTAATCAAGCAGGACGTAGGGTTTTACCTCCATCAAGAGGGCCCGAACCTGGGTAAAACATCATGTCCCCTGCCTCCTATTACCATCCGGCCTAGACACACAATTCGGGACCCCCTACCCGAGATCCGCCGGTTTTGACACCGACAGAGACCATCTTCATCCTACGCCTCACAAGGATTGATAAACCTTAGGTCATCCACTTGAGGGAAATTTGCGACTGTCCCACAAACCTCTGCATTTCGAGGCCCAACAACGTCTACAAGAAGAAGGTTGTGTAGTAGACATCAAGCTCTTTTCTGGCACCGTTGCCGGGGAGGTTAGCGCTTGAAGGTATATCTTTAGATCTTGCACTCGAATCTTTTAGTTTCTTGTTTTATCACTATTTTAGTCTATAAAAGAAAACTACAAAAAAATGGAATTGAGGGTGCCTCATATGCTACATCTTTTTAATATCTTTCGTGAAAATGATGGAAAGGAAAATTGTGCCAAAGTGTTAGAAGAAGAATGCATTAAAATGTTTGGCACTAAATCTTTGGATGATGAGCATGATTGCAATGTTTTTAGTATGAATTATTTGAATATCCATGATGCTAATGATATGCAAAGCCACAAGCTTGGGGATGCTATGTTTTATGAAGATGATATTTTTTGTCCCCCATGTTTTGATGAGCAAATTTATTTTGATGATAGCATGCCTCCTATTTATGATGATTACATTGATGAAAGTGGGTTTGGAAGAGTGTCAACTTTAGGAAGTAATGATCCCACTATTTTGAAGCTTGTTGAATCTTATCGTGATAATTATGAAAGTGGGTTTGGAGAGGTCATGACTTTAGTTAATGTTAATCCCACTATTTTGGAAGAGTGTCAGCTTTGCATACATGTGGATCGTGTTAAGAATATGTTTTTTGATAGATATATTGTTGAATTTTCTTATGATCCTACATGTAATTATTATGAGGGAGGAACATATGCTTGTAGGAATTGCAATAATATCAAGTTTCCTCTCTATGTGTTGAAAATCTTGAAGATTTGTTGTTTTACCTTCCTATGCAAGTTGATTCTTCTTCCCACAAGTTGTTTGCTCACAAAATCCCTATGCATAGGAAGTGGGTTAGGCTTAAATGTGTTAGTCATATTCTTCATGATGCTCTCTTTATGTTTCAATTCTTATCTTTTATGTGAGCATCATTGAAATCATCATGCCTAGCTAGGGGCGTTAGATGATAGCGCTTGTAGGGAGGCAACCCAATTTTATTTTTGTTCCTTGCTTTTTGTTCCTGTTTAGTAATAAATAAATCATCTATTCTCTGTTATGATTGTGTTTTTAGTTTTAATTAGTGTTTGTGCCAAGTAAAGCCTTTAGGATCTTCTTGGGTGATTATTGTTTGATCTTGCTAATAAAAACAGAAAGTATGCGCTCACGAAAATAATTTTCAGTTTTTACCAGAGAGCGATAAAATACCAATTCCAACTGCAGTAGATCAATATACAAATTTCCTAGGACTTCCTAATTTCGCATGATTTTCGGAGTTACAGAAGTGTTCGAAATCTCCAGATTACTACAGACTGTTCTGTTTTTGACAGATTCTGTTTTCATTGTGTGGTTTGCTTATTTTGATGAATCCATGAGTAGTATCAGAGGGTATGAACCATAGAGAAGTTGTTATACAGTAGATATTACACCAATATGAATTTAGAATGAGTTCATAACAGTACCTAAGTGGTGATTTATTTTCTTATACTAACGGAGCTTACGAGTTTTCTGTTAAGTTTTGTGTTGTGAAGTTTTCAAGTTTTGGGTAAAGATTCGATGGACTATGGAATAAGGAGTGGCAAGAGCCTAAGATTGGGGATGCCCCGGACGGCATCCCCTCTTTCGTCTTCGTTCATCGGTAACTTTACTTGGAGCTATATTTGTATTCACCACATGATATGTGTTTTGCTTGGAGCGTCATTTTATTTTATTTTGTTTTGCTTGCTGTTTGAATAATAACCCAAGATCTGAAATTCTTAAATATTAGAGAGTCTTCACATAGTTGCATAATTATTCAACTACTCATTGATCTTCACTTATATCTTTCGGAGTAGTTTGTCGTTTGCTCTAGTGCTTCACTTATATCTTTTAGAGAACGACAGTGGTTTTATTTTGAAGAAATTGTTGAAGTCTCATGCTTCACTTATATTATTTTGAGAGTCTTAAACAACATGGTAATTTGCTTTGGTTATGAAACTAGTCCTAATATGATGGGCATCCAAGATGGGTATAATAAAAACTTTCATATAGAGTGCATTGAATACTATGAGAAGTTTGATACTTGATAATTGTTTTGAGATATAAAGATGGTGATATTAGAGTCGTTCTAGTTGAGTAGTTGTGAATTTGAGAAATATTTGTGTTAGAGTTTGCAAGTCCCATAGCATGCACGTATGGTAAACGTCGTGTGACAAATTTGAAGCATGAGGTGTTACTTTGATTGTCCTCCTTATGAGTGGCGGTCGGGGACGAGCGATGGTCTTTTCCTACCAATCAACCACCCTAGGAGGATGCGCGTAATTCTTGGTTTTTGATGACTTGTAGATTTTTGCAATAAGTATGTGAGTTCTTTATGACTAATGTTGAGTCCATGGATTATACGCACTCTCACCTTCCCATCATTGCTAGCGTCTTTGGTACCGTGCATTGCCCTTTCTCACCTTGAGAGTTGGTGCAAACTTCGCCGGTGCATCCAACCCCCGTGATATGATATGCTCTATCACACATAAATCTCCTTATATCTTCCTAAAAACAGCCACCATACCTACCTATTATGGCATTTCCATAGCCATTCCGAGATATATTGCCATGCAATATTCCACCGTTACGTTTATTATGACACGCTTCATCATTGTCATATTGCCTTGCATGATCATGTAGTTGACATCGTATTTGTGGAAAAGCCACCATGCATAATTTCATACATGTTACTCTTGATTCATTGTCCATCCCGGTACACCGCCGGAGGCATTCATATAGAGGCATACTTTGTTCTAGTATCGAGTTGTAATTTTTGAGTTTTAAATAAATAGAAGTGTGATGATCATCATTAATAGAGCATTGTCCCAAAAAGAAAAAAAGGGGAAGGCGAAATGAAAAAAAGAAAGGCCAAATGAATAAAGAAAGAAAGAAAATAAAAGGGACAATGCTACTATCCTTTTTCCACACTTGTACTTCAAAGTAGCACCATGATCTTCATGATAGAGAGTCTCTTATATTGTCACTTTCATATACTAGTGGGAGTTTTTCATTATAGAACTTGGCTTGTATATTCCAACAATGGGGTTCCTCAAATGCCCTAGGTCTTCGTGAGCAAGCAAGTTGGATGCACATCCACTTAGTTTCTTTTGTTGATCTTTCATACATTTATAGCTCTAGTACATCCGTTGCATGGCAATCCCTACTCCTCGCATTGACATCAATTGATGGGCATCTCCATAGCCCGTTGATTAGCCGCGTCAATGTGAGACTTCCTCCTTTTTTGTCTTCTCCACACAACCTCCACCATCATACTCTATTCCATCCACAGTGCTATGTTCATGGCTCGCGCTCATGTATTGCGTGAAAGTTGAAAAAGTTTGAGAATACTAAAGTATGAAACAATTTCTTGGCTTGTCATCGGGGTTGTGCATGATGGGAGCATTTTGTGTGACGAAAATGAAGCATGGCCAAACTATATGATTTTGTAGGGATGAGCTTTCTTTGGCTATGTTATTTTGAGAGGACATAATTGCTTGGTTAGTATGCTTGAAGTATTATTGTTTTTATGTCAATATTAAACTTTTGTCTTGGATCTTTCGGATCTGAATATTCATGCCACAATAAAGAAAATTACATTGAAAAATATGTTAGGTAGCATTCCACATCAAAAATTCTGTTTTTATCATTTACCTACTCGAGGACGAGCAGGAATTAAGCTTGGGGATGCTTGGTACGTCTCCAACGTATCTATAATTTTTGATTGTTCCATGCTATTGTATTATCAATCTTGGATGTTTTATATGCCTTTATATACCATTTTATATGATTTTTAGGACTAACCTATTAACCTAGAGCCCAGTGCCAGTTTCTGTTTTTTCCTTGTTTTTGAGTTTTACAGAGAAGGGATACCAAACGGAGTCCAATTGACGTGCCAATTCTTGATGATTTTTTATGGACCAAAAGAAGGCCCCGGAGTAAAAGAGTTGGGTCAGAAGAGTCCCGGGCCGTCCACGAGGGTGGGGGCGCGCCCTACGCCCCCCTCCCCCCCCCCCCGCCGCCCCCGGGCACGCCGCCCTATCTCGTGGATGACTTGGGCACCTCCCTGACTTGTTCCCGGCGCCAAAAATTCCTATAAATACTGAAACCTCCAGAAAATAACCTAGATTAGGAGTTCTACCGCCGCAAGCCTCTGTAGCCACCGAAAACCAATCTAGACCCGTTTCGGCACCCTGCCGGAGGGGGAATCCCTCTCCGGTGGCCATCTTCATCATCCAGGCGCTCTCCATGACGAGGAGGGAGTAGTTCACCCTCGGGGCTGAGGGTATGTACCAGTAGCTATGTGTTTGATCTCTCTCTCTCTCTCTCGTGTTCTTGATTCGGCACGATCTTGATGTATCGCGAGCTTTGCTATTATAGTTGGATCTTATGATGTTTTCCCCCCTCTACTCTCTTGTAATGGATTGAGCTTTCCCCTTGAAGTTATCTTTTCGGATTGAGTCTTTAAGGATTTGAGAACACTTGATGTATGTCTTGCATGTGCTTATCTATGGTGACAATGGGATATTCACGTGATCCACTTGACGTATGTTTGGTTGATCAACTTGCGAGTTCCGTGACCTTGTGAACTTATGCATAGGGGTTGGCACACGTTTTCGTCTTGACTCTCCGGTAGAAACTTTGGGGCACTCTTTCAAGTTCTTTGTGTTGGTTGAATAGATGAATCTGATATTGAGTGATGCATATCGTATAATCATACCCACGGATACTTGAGGTGACATTGAAGTATCTAGGTGACATTAGGGTTTTGGTTGATTTGTGTCTTAAGGTGTTATTCTAATACGAACTCTAGGATAGATCAAACGGAAAGAATAGCTTCATGTTATTTTACTACGGACTCTTGAATAGATCGATCAGAAAGAATAACTTTGAGGTGGTTTCGTACCCTACAATAATCTCTTCATTTATTCTCCGCTATTAGTGACTTTGGAGTGACTCTTTGTTGCATGTTGAGGAATAGTTATATGATCCAATTGTGTTATTATTGTTGAGAGAATTTGCACTAGTGAAAGTATGAACCCTACGACTTGTTTCCTAGCATTGCAATACCATTTACGCTCACTTTTATCATTAGTTATCTTGCTGTTTTTATATTTTCAGATTACAAAAACCTATATCTACCATCCATATTGCACTTGTATCACCATCTCTTCGCCGAACTAGTGCACCAATACAATTTACCATTGTATTGCGTGTGTTGGGGACACAAGAGACTCTTTGTTATTTGATTGCAGGGTTGTTTGAGAGAGACCATCTTCATCCTACGCCTCCCACGGATTGATAAACCTTAGGTCATCCACTTGAGAGAAATTTGCTACTGTCCTACAAACCTCTGCACTTGGAGGACCAACAACGTCTACAAAAAGAAGGTTGTGTAGTAGACATCAGCCATCGAGGATAAAAAAATGGGGTTTATATCATATTGCTTGAGTTTATCCCTCTACATCATGTCTTCTTGCCTAATGCGTTAATCTGTTCCTTTGAACTTAATACTCTAGATGCATGCTGGATAGCGGTCGATGTGTGGAGTAATAGTAGTAGACGCAGAATCGTTTTGGTCTACTTGACATGGACGTGATGCCTATGTTCAGGATCATGCCTAGATATCATCATAACTATGCGCTTTTTTATCAATTGCACGGCAGTAATTTGTTCACCCACCGTAATATATGCTATCTTGAGAGAAGCCACTAGTGAAACCTATGGTCCCCGGGTCTACTTTGCATCATATAAGTTTCGGATCTACAATTCTACTTTACTATTTATTTTGCAATCTTTACTTTTCAATCTATACAACAAAAATACCAAAAATATTTATCTTATTATCTTTATCAGATCTCACTTTCGTAAGTGACCGTGAAGGGATTGACAACCTCTTTATCCGTTGGTTGTGAGGTTCTTATTTGTTTGTGCAGGTACTAGGTGACTTGTGTGTAGTCTCCTACTGGATTGATACCTTGTTTCTCAAAAACTGAGAGAAATACTTACGCTACTTTGCTGCATCACACTTTCCTCTTCAAGGGAAAACCAACGCTGCTCAAGAGGTAGCACTTAGCAGTAGCGCTGGATAGGATAACACACTACTGCTAAAATCCATAGCAGTAGCGCCTTCTGCAAACGCGCTACTGCTAAGACTAAGCATGTAAAAAAAATCAAAAATACATTAGTCATCAATGATCTTTTTGTATAGAATCTAAATTGTCAATAGGAATCTTCCCCGATTTTTAAGAACCGGCAAAGACTCCTATTGCGGCCACAGATCCTACATATGGAGTTCAATGAAGCTCAAGTGCTTGTGATGGTTTGAGAAGTAATGTATTTAAGGTGATAAACACCCTGTTCACTTAGCAGTATGGGACTAAACTTATAGGCGCGAGGGGGGATGAGACTTTAGCAATAGCGAGCGTTGGCGCAAAGCACTACTGCTAAGTACGTTAGCAGTAGCGCGTCTATTGGAAGGGCGCTACTACAATACATGGTTGGGGGGCAACGCCCTGGCAATTGTAGCAGTAGCGCTCTTTTCACCTAGCGCGCTACTGCTACCTGTGTATTAGTAGTGTGCTCTATTGAAGCGCGCTACTACTAAGTAGCAGTAGCATCTGTTTTTATACCGCGCAGCTGGGTAAGATTTCGTGTACAAGGTTTTTCCTAGTAGTGCCAGCTTTAGAAAGTTCAACACTTTTCCCCTCAAAGAAAAAGAAGGTTCAACACTTCATGACCAAAGGAATACAAAGAAGGGGGTCAGAAAATAATTCATGGAAGTAATTTCAGCCGTCAGTGATCAAAGGAATACAAAGAAGGGGGTCAGAAAATAAAAATCATGCCGTTGCCGGGGATCGAACCCGGGTCACTCGCGGGAATACTTACCACTATACTACAACGACTTTATCATCCAAGAACGGAATTTATTATATATTACCTGAAAAATAAGGTAGACAATACAATAGTAGATTGTACTCCAGTTTATATCAATAGACTTTGCTGTGTAGCATGATGATTCCTGCAACCATGCTTCCAACAACCAACTGTTCTACGCAAGAGCCAAAGTTCACCATTGCAAAACTAAATAAAACCAATAGCTTGGATATGCAGTGGAAAAACCAGCTACTTTTGAGTATTATTTCCCCTATAATGTTAGATGAGTATTCTTACGATATATATGATCATATAAGAGTCCACACACGTTAGAAATGTTCAAGCCAAAAACATCTTAGGCCCAAAATTATCCATGTACCTAGAAAGTTGCTGGAATGCAAAGATGCAGACAAGTGTGATTATGCATGCAGGCATTGTCTGACGGAACAACCTGAGGTCAGAATTAATTTTCATAACTTTATAAGAGCAGCCAATCCAATACATGTGTACTACATTTCCTGAAAACAGTAAAGGTTATCTGTCGACAGTGCACAATTTGCTGAATCATTTTCCACTTACAGCACCAATGTCTGTATTAAACAACGAAAATGCTAAGAGACATCCCTAAGGGCAATGCACGAAAACAAAAAAACAGCTCTTCCTGCAAGTGCCATAGTAGTCTGGACTTCCAATCATAAACACTGGATTCTTGTCGCATTCGCCGGCAGCAGCCCAACTGACACAGTTATCATCTTCATCGGTGCAACCATCATCCTGAGAAGGTTCTGATTTATCAATCTTGCTGGCATGCATATGTTTTATCTTTTGTGGCGAGCCATTTCTCCCCTTACTGGCAAAACATGCCTCATACTGGCTGTCCTTGTTGGCGATTCCGTCAGGCCTTGAATTGAACAGCAGAATCACGTTGCCCTTGACAGGTTTCACTGTGTAACCAGCACAATCGGAAGGTGTCCCTTCCTTGGCTTGAGTATCCTTCAGCTGCGCACATATATTATATACAGATTATTATCTCCTTTCCACTTTTCAGTCAAGGAAACTACATATCAATGTCAGTGTGACTAGTCATTCTGATAAGGACTTTTTTTAAATGATAAGGACTTCTTCTCACAATTAAGACTGTGTGATAATGTCATTACCTCGGATCCCGGGAAAACAGTTTCACCACCTTGCTTGATATCAGAAAGGTACATGAAAAATGTCACAAGCCTATTGGCACCACTGCTCGATTGAGTTTCTTCCTTGTTAGGGTCACTTTTGTTTGCTCCAAACTTCAAAATCTGCATGCTCTCCCCATGCTCTGAGACCACTAAGAATGTCAACAGCCATACATCTACTCCCTCCGTTCCTAAATATTTGTCTTTTTAGAGATTTCAAATGGACTACCACATACGGATGTATATAGACATATTTTAGAGTATAGATTCACTCATTTTGCTCCGTATGTAGTCCCTTGTTGAAATCTCTAGAAAGACAAACATTTAGAAACGGAGGGAGTAGCTAGCAAGGTTACACAGAATTACAAAAGAGTAATTGCAAGGAACAAGCAATATCTTTTGGAATAAAACTCCATAATGATATCCTATCTTCAATCTTCGAAACAACTATGTCCTTTGAAGGGAGTACAAAACATCAATTTTTAGAAGTAGAACAATCCAGGGCTTAGTAGTAGTAGACCCTAATTTGATATACCTCAATTTATAAAAGTTTAACATCTACTACTATATATCCAAAAGAATGCGCACTTTCTTCACAGATTGCAATATCAAGAAAAACAATAACTCTGACCTCATTTAGTTACATGTCTGTTTATTCACACAGGTAACACACAACTAAGCATTAACCTACAGATGATATGGTAGAGGATTGTTAAATAGAGGGATTCAAGGTCTGTTTAATTTTATTTTTCTCTGTCTACATTTTCTTCATGGTTAGAAAAGAGCCAGTCATGAAAATATCATGAAAGGAGTATGTATGCTCACCTTGCTATCAGCCAGGCGAAACAGGAGGCCTGCGTCAATATTTTTCTGGGAAATATTTGTAGCACCATCATTAACAAGTAAAGATGACCCTATCTTACTATGTGCCTGCAAGAATGAAAACATGGCCTTCAATAACATGATGCAAGTTGTTTTTTTAATAAATAACCTGAATGCAAGGACTGAGCTGTGATACGGATGATGGGATAAATTACCATAGATACTAAGTGGCCACACTCCATGCGAGAGAGAAAACCTTCATACGAGAAGACCGTAAATTAAGGTAAGAAACTTGGGATTTGTCCACATAAAAAGAAATGAGCATCTGAGTACATATGCAACTATAAGTACAGAAGATCTTTCATGCACCACACAATTTTTTTATTATAGAAAATGCACAAGAAATTCATGGTAACAAATGCTTAACTGCTAGTACAGAGGAAAATCAAATGAGATGTTGTTTAAGGGTACACATCATAATGAGATGACGAGACAAACCTGGGATGCCACGAGAGTCACTTTGATTTTGAAGGGTCAAAATCAACATGTGAGCTTGGAGTAAATGAATCATTTCTGGAGCTCAGCAATTTTGGTTGCACAATGTCCAGACCAAACCTGAAAAGGGTAATAATTGGATTGCACATTAATATCTTCCATGAAGGGAATATCATATAATTGTAATTTACTTTCGGGAACTGGGTGTCGACCGGTTGGCTAGAAGCATGTGTGCAGGTGCACGCCCAGTCTATTACCCGCGTTCGAGCCGTGTACTCCGCAGGGCACGCCTCATGGTTACTTCTAATTTTAAAAGCCACAAACATTTGGCGCGCCTTCAAGGAAAAAAGGTAATGTACTTTCTCACTATAATTGACTTAGCTCTTTCTGTAGCTGATGCTAAATTTCCATTCTACTCTCCTAAAAAAAAGCATTCTACTTCAGTGGCAATTGACAAGACTAAATTGACAATGTAAACCGTGTGATCATCAAAGTATTTCACTCAAGCTTCCAGCCAACAAGTAACCTGATGTCAGTTCGATAGAGGCACACGTGCGCGGTTGCACAGCCAGCCCAACACAAGCGTTCGACGTTCGACCTAATGTCAGTTTCTCAACTGAAAAGGCAGACATTTGGCGCGAAAGAAGCCACAGGTATTTTGCGTGTGTCCGAGAAAAGTTTGTAATACTTTCTCATTATACTTGGACTTGCCCTTTTCTGTACCTGATGTTAAACTGGCATTCTACTATGATGTTAAACTGGCATTCTACTATGTTATACTTGGACTGGCATTCTACTATACTTTCTCATCTTTCACTCAAGCTTCAGGCCAACAACCAACCTAATGTCAGTTGACCATCTCACCCATCAACACAACCAGTCTCTGCTATTGCTGAGGCAAGACTGTGATCAAGACTTCATGGGTTGTTGACCCTGCATTTACTATTGCAGAAACAAAGCTACCCACATCAACTACTGAAAAAATCAAAGCATAACTCAACAAAGATCCAATCCTAGAAACTGAATCAAAGCGGGCAGACACAGTTGATCCCGAAATAGAAAGACATCCTGGCCTTGTGGGGCCTGGTTACCCAAATCCAACCAGAGATCCTCACATGCACATCAGATGGATGAAGAGGAAGAGGAGCTTACTTGTGAGAAGAAGCCAGAGCGCAGGGCGGGGCAATCGCTAGACCTGCTGCCACAAGCACCAGCACGGCTCGTGATCCAGATCCCATGCCTCTTCTTCCCCGTCAGCTATCCAGGCCCCTGCAAATGAACAGATCCACATCTCTCTCGTCTTACTCTGGCTGCTACACAGCCTTCCCCGTCAGCTATCGAGGACTTCAATAGCCCACCGAGAACACAGACAGATGGCAACAACAGTGATAAAAAAGATGATATAATATGGGGGATAGGTAAACAAACAACGACGCTGGTTTATTCAGACGAATTACAGTACATAGGATTTGCATGCAGTACAACAGATGGAATTACACAACAGACAACACACATAAATACCATCATGGTAAAGTTATTCACTTTCAGACAAGATCAACCCGTCCCCTTTTTGTTTTGTTGCTATGTATCAGCAATGTCAACCATCTACTATATGGGTATGCGACCATGGTGGGTGGACGGCTGATCGATCGGTCTCACTCCTCCTCCTCCCCCGGCAGCAAGTCACCGTAGATCCCGCTGATCTTCCGTTGGCTCATGAGCATCAGCCTGTTGGGCTTTTTGCCCCCGTTCTCCTCGGTCATCTGGGCAAGACGATCACGCGCGGCCGGGGGAATCACCGGCGGGTACGGGTACACCCTGGCGGTGCCCGGGGCGGCGTAGCGCGGCCCTGGGGATGTCAGCACCTTCTGGTCCCCGGTGAGGCGAATCGCATGACCTGACAAGAAAATCGAGGGCATGTTTCGTGAGATCCGGACCCCATCGGCCATGCACACGTGCGCGATCTAGGTGGGTAGCTTAGGGAGCGGGCGTACCTGATGGTGCAGCATGGGGGAAGGCGCACCTGTCCCCGAAATGGCAGGTGCCCGTGTCCCTGAAGTTGAAGCACACCTTGCCGCCGCCGTTGACAACCCTGCCGCCGCCGGCGACGGCGAAGCCGCCGACAGGGGGGACCGGCTGGCGAAGCTCGGCGAGGCCGTGCGCGAAGGTGCAAACGTCCTCGTACATGCAGCGGCCGATGTCCTCGTACTTGTCGCAGAGCCTTGTCTTGAAGTACAGCTTCTCCGGCGGCGACTCCATCTCCATGCGCGGCCCCTGCCCCTGCCCCTCCCCCTCCGCGTCCACCAGCACGACCGCCTCCACTGACCGCGGCGGCCTCGCCGTCGCCGAGGACAGGACGATGACGTCCTCCCCCGAGCGGCGGGTCGGGGCGCCGTTGAAGGCGTTGGCGGCGGCGTGGCTCTCCCCCTCCATCGCTAGCTACTGGCTGGCGGACTAAACCCTAGGTTAGCGCAGCCGATTAGAAAGATTTGACTAGAGGAGTGAGGAGGAGCAGGTGTGGAGAGGGGCTGCGAGATGACATGAATTTATAGCGACGGAGGGGCTCGGTTTCTGGGGGTTGGAAGCAATTAATCGCTTCCAATCTGTCCGAGGCCTGGCGGGGGATTTTCCCAAATTAATTACGAATTTCAGTCAGTTCCTCTTTGCATTTCGCATCCGAGGATCGGGCGCGCTGTGCAGTCCGCTGCTTGGGGTGTCCCGTGGAGCATGCATGCGTGCGTGGTGGTGGTGCTCCTGCGTCGACGAGTTGGGCCTAAACGCAGAGCGAGGCTGCTAGTACTATGTGTGAGTGGATTTCGATGGCATTGGGCCCGTGTTCACAAGGCCATGTGGTGTGTCACATTGCTTTGCAAAGCACATCAGAGTGCAAGTTTCGCTAAAAAAAAGAAACAAGGAACAAACCAAGCACGGTGTGGAATCTCATTTCTGGCAAATCCAGTGAGTTTTTTTTTTACCAGAGCTAGTGACACGGTAGGGTGTTTCACCACCACCTTGGGGTACAAAGGAAAAAGGTTGCAGAGAGTGCTAAAGAAAAAATATACTACCATGGTGTAGTTGTCAAGGTATTGCAGCACACCCCAAACCGTAGAGGTAGAAGATTTGCCTTGGTCCTAGCCATCGATGCTATTTGGTTGGTTGAACAACTTAAAATAGATGATTATCTCTCTTTAAAAATATATAGATGCTACTTGGTTGGTCGAACAACATAAAATAGATGATTATCACTCTTTCGAAATATTTCAGGCGGCTATAGTAAGGATATCAAAGAAGAGTTTCCAATGGTAGCCAGCTTTAGCGGAGATACCGAATCAACCCGGTTCCGATTCGGAGACCAGCTGATGCTAAGACATGCCAAACAAGTATAATGCTAAAAGGACAGTAATAGATAATTCCATGTGACTAAATGAATCAGTTCAAAGAAGAGCTCCCAACGATAGCCAACTTTAACAAGAGATACCAAATCGACCTGATTCTGAGTCCGACTCGGAGATCGGTCATGTTGAGACCCCATCGGCCATGCACACATGCGCGATCTAGGTGGGTAGCTTTGGGAGTGGGCGTACCTGATGGTGCAGCGTGGGGGAAGGCGCACCTGTCCGCGAAATGGCAGGTGCCCGTGTCCCTGAAGTTGAAGCACACCTTGCCGCCGCCGGCGACGGTGAAGCCACCGACAGGGGGCCCGGCGGGCGAAGCTTGGCGCGGCCGTGCGCGAAGGTGCAACCATCCTCGTACATGCAGCGGTCAGTGGCCTCATACTTATCGCAGAGCCTGGTCTTGAAGTAGAGCTTCTCCGGCGGTGCATCCATCTCCATGTGCGCCCCTGCCCCTCCCCCTCTGCGTCCACCAGCACCACCGCCTCCACCGACTGCAGCGGCCTTGCCGTCGCCGAGGACAGGACGATGACGTCCTCTCCCGAGCGACGTGTCGGGGCGTCGTTGAAGGCGTTGGCGGCGCCGTGGCTCTCCCCCTCTATCGCTAGCTAGCTGTTGGCGCTGGGCTAAACCCTAGGTTAGTGCAACTGAGTAGAAAGATTTGACTGGGGAGTGAGGAGGAGCAGGTGTGGAGAGGGACGCGAGATGGACATGTATTTATAGCGAAGGAGGGGTTGGGTTTCTGGGGGTGCGCCGGCGTCCGCCGCCGGGATCGGGTTGGAAGCAATTAATCGCTTCCAGTTTGTCCTTAGCCTGGCCCCATGTTTAAAATTTGGTCGAAATCTCCCGAAATTTCGACAATTTTGAGGGCGATCGAAATTTTTGCCTTTCGTTCAAAAAAATTCGGATGGTTTGAATTTCTATGTAAAAAACAACATGGATCCGTTTTTATTAATGTGGGTTTCATTGGTGTACTGGTAGGACATATTTCTTCACATTGTTAGGACCAGAGTTCAAATCATGTTGCTAAAACATTTTGTTTATTTTTGCACCGAATATACATTTTTAGCAAAAAATATATACGGACCAACCATCAGGTTAGACATGCAACTTAGTTAACTTTTTTGCTGCCAGGGCACGGATGGAGACCGCCGAAGGGAGAATGCATCAAGATTAACACTGATGCGGGAGTCGCTATGCTCGAGCATAGAGGAGGTATTGGGGGTGTGGCCCGATCATCTTCGGCTTTTATCACAGCTTGGTGCAAACTGTGCCCAGGCATCACAGATCCTCTCGTGGCAGAGGCTACTGCGGTGCGTGAGGGTGTGGTGGTGGCAATGCTCCGTGGTTTGCGCGGGTCGAAATTGAAACGGACTGTTTGGAAGTGGTTAACCTCTGGAAAACGCGCCGGAATTCGCGCTCTGTTATAGCGCCGATACTCTTAGATATTGAGGAGCTTGTTGCTTAGTTTCTTTATTTTGACATTCATCATGTAAAGAGACATGCCAATGTCCCTGCCCACCTTTGTGCAAAACATGCATGCACAATGGAGGTGACAGAGTGTTGGATGGACTCTCCCCCGGGGTTCCTGGTCACCAGTCTTATGGCTGATGTGGCTGGTGGATCATCGTATGAATAAAAAGCTCCCAATTCCCCACAAAAAAACTATGTGCTACATACTCTTTTATTTACATGTTTAAATTTAAAATTATTTGAATTCAAACAAAATTTCAGTGATTTTTCCGAAACCATTTTCAAAATTTACAAAATTCCCGAAATCTCATCCATTTCGATGGTGAGCGAAATTTGTGCAACTTCGAAATCATAAACGCAGGCCTTGCCGCGTGATGGCTGTGCGCCGAGGATTTTGCGCAATTCATTGCAAATTTCAGTTTCAGTTCGCATTCGGCATCCGAGGATCGGGCATGTGGTGCAGTCCGCTGCTTTGGGGTGTCCCATGGAGAGCATGTGTGCACCCGGAAGGTGGTGGTGGTGGACCGGTGGTGCTGTGGTGTTTTGCCCGGAGCGCATCGAGGGCGTCGGCGAGTTGGGCCTAAACCTAAACGCGGGGCACGTGAAAGGGCGAGGGCTACTACAGGAGTGTGAGTGAACTGCGATGGCCCTGTGGTCTGTCACATTGCTTTGCAAAGCAGAGCAGAGTGCAAAGTTTTGCTAAAAAATGAAACAAGGAACAAACGAAGCAGGGTGCAGGAATCTCATTTTTGGCAAATCCACTTAGCTTTTTTTTCACCTGAGCTAGTGACATGGTAGGGTGTTTCACCACCACCTCGGGGTAGAAGGAAAAAGGTTGCAGAGAGTCTGCTAAAGGAAAAAAAAATACACTACCATGGAGTAGCTATTAAGGTATTGTAGCACCCCAGACCGTAGAGTTAGAAGATTTGCCTTGCTCCTAGCCATCGATGCTATTTGGTTGGTTGAACACCTTAAAATAGATGATTATCTTCTTTTCCAAATATTTCAGGCGGCTATAGTAAGGATATCAAAGAAGAGTTCCTCATGGCGGAAATCCAACTCGGTGGCCAGGGTCATTTGCTCCCGCTCAGAAAAAAATCAAAACAAATACAAGAAAAAAGTAAACAAAAATCCAATTTTTGTGTGATAGATAATTTGATGCGTGAGGTCCGCTTCAAATTTCAACACATTTGGACATCTGAGCAGCTCTTGGCAAAAAAGACAAATCGGGTCAGAAGTGTGTGAACAGTAAACTTTTTTACAGACCCTGAATTTGTCTTTTTTACCGAGAGCTGCTAAGATGTCCAAATGAGTTGAAATTTGGAGCCGACCTCAAACATCAAATTATCTACCACACAATTTTTTTTGGATATTTTTGAATTTTTCTAGTATTTGTTTTGATTTTATTTCTGAGCGCGGGTGCAAATGAGCCCGGGAGCAGAAACTCTGCACCCCCCATGGTAGCCAGCTTTAGCGGAGATACCGAATCAATACGGTTCCGATTCGGAGACCAGTTGATGCTAAGACATGCCAAAAAAGTAATGCTAAAAGGACAGTAATAGATAATTCCATGTGACTAAATGGAGCATTTTAAAGAAGAGCTTCCAACGATAGCCAAGTTTAACAACAGATACCAAATCTATCTGATTCCTATTCCGACTCGGAGACCAGTCATTTTGGGACATGTCCAATAAATAATGCTAAAATGATAGTAGAAGATAATTCCATGCAACTATAGTAAAGGTTTCAAAGAAGAGCTTCCCACGATAGCCAACATTAACAAGAGATGACAAATCAATCAGACTCCGATTCAGAGAACAAGTGATGCACGTGTCCAACAAGTAATGTTAAAAAGACGGTAAAATATAATCTCATGCGAATATTTGTAGCATTTGAAAGAAGTGCTTCCCATGGTAGCCAACTTTAACAAGAGATGGCAAATCAATCTAATTACAATTCCGACTCGAAGACCTATGATGTTGAGACATGTCTAATAAGTAAGTAATGCTAAAATGATAGTAGAAGATAATTTCAGGAAACTATATAGTAAATATTTCAAAGAAGAGCTTCCCATGATAGTCTGCTTTAACAAGAGATGCCAAATCAATATGATTCCGATTTCGACTCGGAGACCACTAATGTGGAGACGTGTCCAATAAGTAGCATTGAAATGGTAGTTGAAAATAATTCCAAGAAACTATAGTACATATTTCAAAGAAGAGCTTCCCACGGTAGCCAACTTTAAAAAGAGATGACAAATCAATCTGACTTATATTCGGAGAACAAGTGATGTTGAGACGTGTCCAACAGGTAATGCTAAAAGAACGGTAAAACATAATTCCATGTGACTATACGAAGGATTTCAAAGAAGAGATTCCCATGGTAGCAAGCTTTAACGAGACATATATACCAAATCAATCTAATTCCGTTTCCGACTCAGAACCAGTGATGTTGAGACATGTCTAATAAGTAAGTAATGCTAAAATGGAAGTAGAAGATTATCCCAGGGAACTATATATAGTAAATATTTCAAAGAAGAGCTTCCCAAAGTAGCCAACTTAAAAAGAGATGCCAAATCAATTTGATCCCGACTTCGACTTAGAGACCAGTGATGTTAAGATGTGTCGAATAAGTAAAGCTAAAATGACAATAGAAGATAACTCCAGAAAACTATATTAAATATTTCAAAGATGGGCTTCCCATGATAGCCAGCTTTAATAAGAGATGCCAAATCAATCCGGCTCCGATTCGAAAAACAAGTGTTGTAGAGACATGTCCAACAAGTAATGCTAAAAGTACGGTAAAAGATAATTCTATGCAACTATATGAAGCATTTCAAAGAAGGGCTTCTCATGGTAGCCAACTTTAACAAGACATGTCAAATCAATCTAATTCTTATTCCGACTCGTAGACCAATGATGTTGAGACGTGTCTAATAAGTAAGTAGTTCTAAAATGACAGTAGAGGATAATTCCAGGCAATCATAGTAAATATCTAAAAGAGCTTCCCATGGTAGCCAAGTTTAACAAGAGATGGAAAATCAATATGGTTCTGATTCCAACTCGGAGACAAATGATGTTGAGATGTGTCCAACAAGTAATGCCAAAATGACAGTAGAAAATAATTCCAAGTGACTATATATAGTAAATAATTCAAAGAAGAGCTACACAAGGTAGACAGCTTTAACAATGAGATGTCATGTCAATCTGACTCCGATTAGGAGAACAACTAATGTTGAGACGTGTCCAATAAGTAATGCTAAAAATACAATAAAATATAATTCCATGTGACTATATGAAGCATTTCCAAGAAGAGCTTCCCATGGTAGCTAGCTTTAACATGACACTAGATGACCTATTGCGCCCTATGCACGAAGACCAAGGGCGCGAAGACCAATTGAAGCCAAGAAGCCGAGCAACCTATGAAAACATGATTTATGAATGATCCACAAAGGAGAAAAAACCCAAATGCAATAAGAAGTTATGTGAACTGCTTGGAGGATGTTTTTCTTGAATTGCGTGGAAATGATTATTTTCATATTGCGTTTGTATTTGCCTTGTATTTACTAATGATAGATAATTGTGATCATTGCCTATGGATCTCCTTGGTGATATGAGCTATTTGGTTGAGCAGGTGAACTAATTCTAAAATTGTACATCGTCATTTGTTAGATAAGGGTGTAGTACATTCATTTTTCAAATTTGGCCTTTCTTCATTTCGATGCCATGAGAATAACCATGCTTTCAGATGGGGCTATTGTAGGAGATATGACCTAGAGACAGTAATAACAGTTATTTTGTATCTCCAAGTTTGTAGTGAATGTTTATGTTCCATGCTATAACTGCTATGATTCCCGAGTCTGCAATAACACGAGGCTCAGAGGGAAACTCATATGCATGTGTGGTATAATAAACGGTAAAATGTATTCCTAGTCTTGCCTCTAAACCTGGCTCAAGTATTGCATGATGATCCTGTTTTCCTGATCATGGGCATGTCTATGCTAGAAATTTTGAGGGCACAATGTTAGTAGAACACTTGTGTTGGATTGACCCAAATTGATGTTATGCTATGAGATACATTCATCACAAGTTAATGGTTAATAACACAAAGAAGTTAATGTTTGCATAATTCCTTAGACCATGAGATTATCGAATTCCTTCGTGCTTGCTTCGTGAACTTTGGGGTGTGTTAAACGTCATCTGTAAATGGGTGGCTATTTACGGCGGCTTACAGGTTCACAGAGAAGTATGACTAGAAACCAGATAGCTCAAGATTGGGAATTGCTACTCCAGCGATGGAGAGATATTCTTGGGCCCTCTCGATGTCACAGTATCCATCATCGTCTGGCCAGACACAATGTGATTTGATCACAGGGATGCCGGAACACGAAAACGAGAAAAGAGAACAAAACCGATAACGAGGTAACTTGCATAATGGACAAGTTGTTGATCCATGGGGATGCAGATAAATATCACCTCGGGTATTTGTAACATATCGTGAAGCAACGGGAATAGCACACGACAACTGGAGGTTCACTTGAATATTTCTTCGTGTGGGTATAGGGATCAATATGGGTGTCCACGACTCCGGTGTTGATCATTGATCGGAAGGTGTTCTGGTCATGTCTATACTTCACCGAACCTATAGGGTCACACGCTTAAGGGTCGTCTATCTTCTAGCTAAACCCGCGGCAGAGGCCCCGGAAGATGTACAAAATGTCTGGGCCACTAAGGATGATGATCACAACTTAGTTAAGTGCATCATGCTAGCTTGCATGAGTCCAGATCTTCAAAAATGTTTTGAATTCCATAAACCCCTTGGTATGATCCGGGAATTGGATGCTCTATACAAGGAAACCGCAAAGTCTGAATGATTTGATATCATGAAGGCTTTGATGGAATGGAAGATGGTTGAGGGTAGTTCAGTTGGTGAACACGTGGTCAAAATGATTGGCTATGCTGAAAGGCTTAAAGTCTTGGAATTTCCACTTCCACCTGGCCATATGATGGACATGTTGCTTTCTTCACCCCCCATCTTATGATGGTTTTATCTTGAACTAAAACATGACTGGGATGGAGAAGACACCGGAAGAGGTGCTCGCCATGTTGAAAGCTACAGAAGGAGGACTGCGGAAAAATCGCAAGCAAGTGTTGCTTGTGAATAAAACCGCCAGTTTCAAAAAGAAGAAAGGCAAGCCAAAGAAGGGCAAGGGCACCGGTAAGACCGGCTCCCAAAGCAACTCTATGGGCAGAGCCAAGAATGAAACTGAGTGCTTCTACTGCAAGGGCACAGGGCACTGGAAGAGAAACTGCAAGAAGTATCTCGAAGATAAGAAGTCTGGGAAAACCGGAAAAGGTATAATTATTATACAAGTTAATGTCATTGACGTTTTGCTTGCTAGCGAAAATTCTAAGTCTTGGGTATTTGATACCGGATCGGTTTCTCACATTTGCAACTCGATACAGGGACTTCAGAAGGTGCGCTGGCTAGCAAAGAATGAGGTTGTGATGCGGGTCGGGAATGGCGCTGGGATCGCCGCTCAAGCCGTCGGCAATATGCCTCTACGTCTCCCTTTGGGATTTATTTTGGAACTTAGTAACTGTTATCTTGTTCCGGCATTGTGTAGAAACATTATCTCTGGATCATGTTTAGTGCATGATGGGTATTCGTACAAGTCTGAGAACAATGGTTGTTCACTTTATTGTAAGGATATGTTTTATGGATTTGCACCCATTGTTGGGGGCCTTTTCATACTAAATCTTGAATGTGGAAATGATGTCTTTAACGTGAATGCTAAACACCTTAAGAAGGCTGATACCACCACCACTTACTTGTGGCACTGTCGACTTGGCCACATCGGAAAGAAACGCATGCAAAAACTCCAGTCAAATGGAGTTTTTCTGTCCTTTGATTTTGAATCATTTGACACATCTGAAGCTTGTCTGATGGGGAAAATGACCAAGACGGTGTTCACGAGTCATCCTGAACGGGCGGGTGAATTATTGGAAATAATACATAGTGATGTATGTGGTCCAATGAACACGGCCGCACGGAGTGGGTATTTTTACTTCGTGACTTTTACTGATGATTTAAGTCGATATGGCTATATCTACTTAATGAAGCATAAGTCAGAAACCTTTGAAAAGTTCAAAGAATTTTAGAATGAGGTAGAAAATCATCGTGACAAAAAGATTAAGTTTCTGCGGCCTGATCGCGGAGGCGAATATCTTAGTCATGTGTTTGGCCAACATTTGAGTGACCGTGGAATCGTTTCATAGCTTACGCCTCCCGGAACTCCACAGAGAAATGGAGTAATGGAATGATGTAACCGAACCTTGTTGGACATGGTAAGGTTGATGATGTCTCTTACGGATCTTCCGATATCTTTTTGGGGTCACGCACTAGAAACTGCCGCTCACACATTAAACAGAGCACCGTCTAAATCTGTTGAGACGACACCATACGAGTTATGGCATGGGAAGAAACCCAATTTGTCGCATCTCAAAGTTTGGGGTTGTGAAGCTTATGTAAAACGTTTACAACCAAGAAAACTCGATTCCAGATCAGACAAATGTAACTTTGTAGGTTATCCCAAGGAAACCGTTGGGTATTTCTTCTACCAACCCTCCGAGTGCAAAGTGTTTGTCACTAAAAACAGAGTCTTTCGCGAGAAAGAGTTTCTTGCAAAATAATTAAGTGGGAGGACAGTACAACTTAATGAGATTACTGAATCTTCGGCAACTATTGATATGGCTAAGGAACCGGAAGAAATTCTGCTAATTGTCCCTACAACCGAGACGAAAGTTGTCGCATGTGATGTGGAAACTTCAGACAATGTTGTAACTGAACCGCGCAGATCAGGAAGGGCTATCCAGCCACTTGAGTGGTTTCATAATGAAATCTTCATTCTTGAAGACGATGAACCAGCACACTACAAGGAAGCGATGGCAGGGCCCAGCTCAAGGGAATGTCACAAGGCCATGAAATCCGAGATGGAATCCATGTATGAAAACCAAGTTTGGAACTTGGAAGAACTTCCAGAAGGCGTAAAACCCATTGGTTGTAAATGGATTTTCAAAAGAAAGACGTACGCAGATGGTAACATTACTATCCACAAAGCTAGACTTGTCGCGAAAGGGTTCACGCAAGTTCCAGGAGTGGACTACGACGAGACTTTCTCGCCCGTAGCTATGCTTAGGTCTGTTCGGATATTACTAGAAATTGCTTCTTATTTCGACTATGAAATATGGCAGATGGATGTCAAAACGGCTTTCTTAAACGGAAACCTCAAATAGGATGTATACATGATACAACCAAAAGGTTTTGTCATTCATAAGGTTGCTGGAAAGGTATGCAAACTTCAGAAAGCCATTTATGGACTGAAGCAAGTGTCAAGGAGCTGGAACGTTCGTTTTGATGAAGTGGTCAAAGAGTTTGGCTTCGTCAGGAATGACAAAGAATCTTGTGTTTACAAGAAGTTTAGTGGGAGCGCAAAAGCATTTCTAATCTTGTATGTGGATGACATATTGTTGATTGGAAATGACGTGAATTTTCTTAGCAAAATAAAAGACTCATTGAAGAAGAGTTTTTCAATGAAAGACTTAGGCCAAGCGGCATATGTATTGGGCATCAGAATCTATAGAGATAGATCAAAATGCCTGATAGCGCTTAGTCAAAGCACGTACATTGACAAGGTGTTGAAAAGGTTCAACATGGAGAACTCCAAGAAGGGCCTTCTCCCCATGTCACCTGGCACAGTGCTTCGCAAGAATCAGTGTCCTCGGACTCTCGATGAGCGAGTACAAATGAATGATGTTTCATATGCCTTGGCAGTTGGTTCTATTATGTATGCCATGCTATGTACAAGACCGGATGTTTCCTATGCGCTAAGTGTTAGTAGCCGGACCAAAGTGATCCAGGATTGGAACACTGGGCCGCAGTCAAGGGTATTCTTAAGTACCTCAGAAGGACCAAGGATTTACTCCTTGTGTACGGAGGTGATGAAGAGCTCATTGTAAGTGGTTACACTGATGCAGGATTCATGACTGACCTAGATGACTTCAAATCTCAATCAGGCTATGTTTTCATATTGAACGGCGGCGCAGTAGATTGGAAAAGTTCCAAACAAAGGACTATGGCGGATTCTACGACAGAGGAGGTATATGTTGCTGCTTCAAAAGCCTCCAAGGAGGCGGTATGGAACAAGCAATTTCTTGAAGACCTTGGTGCGGTTTCTAGTGCCCAAGACCCGGTGGAGATCTATTGTGATAATAGTGGCGCTGTGGCCTAGGCAAGGGAGCCAAGTTCGCACCATAAGAAAAGACATATTCAATGCAAATATGAACTCATTCGACATCATGTCGAAGAGGGTTTAGTGAAAGTACGCAAAGTTCACATGGATCTGAATGTGTCAGACCCGCTGACAAAGCCTCTGCCACGAGCAAAGCATGAGCAGCACCGGATAGCCATTGGTGTAAGGGAAGCCATGTAACTGGATTATGACTCTAGTGTAAGTGGGAGTCTGTCGAAGATATGCCCTAGAGGTAGTAATAACAGTTATTTTGTATCTCCAAGTTTGTAGTGAATGTTTATGTTCCATGCTATAACTGCTATGATTCCCGAGTCTTCAATAACATGAGGCTCGGAGGGAAACTCATATGCACGTGTGGTATAATAAACGGTAAAATGTACTCCTAGTCTTGCCTCTAAGACTGGCTGAAGTATTGCATGATGATCATGTTTTCCTGATCATGGGCATGTCTATGCTGGCAATTTTGAGGGCACGATGTTCGTAGAATATTTGTGTTGGATCGACCCAAATTGATGTTATGCTATGAGATACATTCGTCACAAGTTAATGGTTAATAACACAGAGAAGTTAATGTTCGCATAATTCCTTAGACCATGAGAGTATCGAGTTCCTTCATGCTTTCTTCGTGAAATTTGGGGTTTGTTAGCGTCATCCATAAATGGGTGGCTATTACGGTGGCTTACGAGTTCACGGAAAAGTATGACTAGAAACCAGATAGCTCAAGATTGGGAATTTCTACTCCGGCGATGGAGAGATATTCTCGGGCCCTCTCGATGTCACGGTATCCATCATCGTCTGGCCAGACACAATGTGATTTGATCACAGGGATGCCGGAACACGAAAACGAGAAAAGAGAACAAAACCGGTAATGAGGTAACTTGCATAGTGGACAAGTTGTTGATCCACGGGGATCCAGATAAATATCACCTCGGGTATTTGTAACATATCATGAAGCAACGGGAATAGCACATGCTAACTGGAGGTTCACTTGAATATTTCTTCGTGTGGGTATAGGGATCAATATGGGTGTCCATGGCTCCGATGTTGATCATTGATCGGAAGGTGTTCCGGTCATGTCTAAACTTCACCGAACCTATAGGGTCACACGCTTAAGGGTCATCTATCTGCTGAATACTAGACAGGGAGTCTGAGAGAAATTCACTAATCCGGAATTGTTTCAGAATGAATCCAAAATCATTTTAGTGGGTACTGGAATTATTCTAAGACCCACATAATTTTTTTTGGAATTTATGATCGCTGAAAAATGTCGTCATGAATAGTGAAAACACATTCTTGTTTGCTTTTCGCAGATGAAAATAACTAATCTGGAATTGTTGCAGAACGCATCAAAAATTATTTTAAGTGGGTACTGGAAATGTTTTAGTCCCACATAAATATTTTCGGTTTGAACGGACACTGAAAAATGTCGTCATGAATAGTGAAAGTGCTTTTTGGGTGGCTTCTTGGAGAAGCCACCTTGAGGGCCTTTTTGGTATTTGCCCCCTTGGCTTCTTGGAGAAGCCACCCTTGGGCTTGGCATATAAAGAGGTGTGGAGGGGGCTGCCTAAAGGATCATCCCTTGCTCTTATACACATGCCATAACTTGTCTGGCTTCTCTCCCTCCCAGCGAAATAGCTTCGTAGAGCCGAAAGGCTATCTGGGTTCCGGCAGGAACTAGTTCTGGACGGTGAAGCCCTGCCGGATAGCTAACACCGTATGTGTGCAACCCCATAGAGAGATTGTAGTTTCGATCTTTTGCCCGAGGGGCTGTTCGAGTGTCCTCCTGAAGGGCTGTCCGAGTTACCGACCGATTTTCGAGGGTCCTCCTGAAGGGCTGTCCGCGACATCGTTCGGGGGACTGTCCGACCGCCTCCCGAAGGGCTGTCCGGAGAGGGAGTACATCCTCGC
Source organism: Triticum urartu (assembly GCF_056163025.1). NCBI lineage: Eukaryota > Viridiplantae > Streptophyta > Magnoliopsida > Poales > Poaceae > Triticum > Triticum urartu. The sequence continues at coordinate 103,236,027 of NC_141875.1, read as the reverse complement.
TGTTGGGAGGTTGTAAATCCTAGCTGCGGGGATCTGCACCGATGATCTCCACCGACTCTTCTTTCGCTGTGCTACGAGTCGGTACGGATGAGATTAAACCTTGTATGTAGTCTCCATAGTGGTCCTGGGTGTGCTCGCTATACCGAAATTTTTGTTTTCTGTTGCGTTCCCCTTCAGCTATTACCAAGTGCAAAAAAACACAACACTGAATAGACAGACAACCACAAAGAGGACAGGGTAGGGCAACCCAGCAACAGGGTTGATAGAAATCCTAGCTAATGACCTCAACCATTGGAATCACCCATGGAACATGGAGGCACAAATGTGTCTAATAAAACAACACACATGCAAACTCCATTGAATAGGCAGCCTCGACAGCATACAACAACTGTGTGAACTGACCTGGCTTTACCATGGGGGCCCTTTGGTTTCTCCAATAGAGCATCTAACTCCTAGATGTAGTTGGAAAGTCCTACCCGGTAACTTATGTAGGTGTGCTGAGTACACCCAAGTGGGTTTGATAGATAAGTCTCGTTTGGTAGACTAGCTTGCCTTGCAGATGACTTACGTCCGAGTCAGTCATTCCCAACACACAACCCAACACATTTTCGGACCAACGGGAAAATAAGCTATAGGGCCCGCTACTCGAGGGAGGTGGTCTACAATGCATGGACCAAGGGTGCGCCCGAGGCCACCTCATCTGCTGCTCGTTTCTCTTGTCTCGTGTTGCGCCACCAATTGCGTTGGTGGTGTCCGAGTACGCATGGTTGGGTGGATTGTCTGTCCTATTCGTTCGTGTCTATTGTATCGAGGTTTGCTCATTTGATTTAATTGTGGACACTTTCCTCCTTTTACCCGTGCATCCACCGACGCGAAGCATGGGAAGATCAGATAGCACTAAGGGTACTCATGAGCGAGGATACCCCCTTATGTCGGGTACTCCAACATCTGCCTTGTGCATTGGTTGGAGTGGCCGTCGCAAATACTAACTCGGCTATTGGCATGTGCCAGGCCGGATTATACTCGGTCGGTGAACGCTCGTTGCTTGGGGTCCAGTTTGGTTTGAGTGGCTTGGTAGAGGCATCTGGTTTGTATGGTCATGGACACGCCCACTCATTACTGTGTATTGATTACTTTTGGTGATCCGAAAATGGAGCAGAAAGGATTCTTGCATTTTTCCCTAAAGGTGACCCTAAGTTATCGAATCAACGAGAGGAAGGTGCCCTTTAAGCTAGGGTATAAAACAAGCTTTTGCTACAGAATTGAATTCCGTCTTTCGACCGGATCATAAATCAAGCTGACACTGAAAAAACTATTAATAAAAATAGGCATGGGTATGAGGAGTTATGCTTACAACCATATATTCGTGCTAGGACCATCATGATCTTAATTTGTGCTCTGGAAGTCATCTATCAAGATGTGCTTGCTACGTATCGAAGGGGGGATGTGTCCAAATTACATCTTGATCGGCACACGTCTGGCATGAAGAGTTAGTTTCCCAACCAAATGCCCTATCTATTGCACGGGGTTACCCCGGTAATTAAGATTGCAATAATCAGACAAAAGCATTGAGCGTTTGATGACTACACCTATTGGATCCCCAAGGATAGGATTTGTATTACCGTACTAAACCTTTTTGTCACCAGTGTTCAGAATAACACTTCACGGTCTCCCTACCCTTAGCCTATCCGTGACCTACTCTCCCTGATCCTGGGTACCTGCAGGGATGAAGAGCACAAACGAGACAAGAGACAACTACATAACAACTTTATTCTACACATATGAGATGTTAATTCGAAGTACTTTCCATTGATCCCTCCAATGAATACACCGGGTTGCAAGGCCCTTGCCTCAACCCATGACCTTACCAAACGACTCACACATGGAGATAAGTTCACACGACAAACCCATCGAAGAACACATCATGGAGATTGATTGATAATATGTTATACAACAGATGTCGTGTGTGATACATAATTACAACTATGGCTAGATTTCTGAGAACTATGGTGGTGGTGAAGGTTGTGGCTATGGAGATGGGAAGTGGTGGCTAGGGCTGATGGAGATGGCTATGGTGAATATGATGATGATTGGCTTGTTCTGCAATGTTCCGTTGCTCATTTAGTGTCGCTCCCTTTATAAAGGTTGTTTAGGTGGATCAGACGCCTCGTTTGCCATGCCATACGACCACCACTACTGCAAGATGGTACAAATGCGACAGATGAACCAGAGACCCTTCGACCAAACTGTGTGCGATGAATTAATCGCAAACGGTGTTGTAATAAGACGGTCATCAATAATACGAACCATTTTCGATCTCGGAGACATCAAACACGAGTCAGATTAGAGTTGCGTGTGCGATATGTGGCATATAGTTGATCCATACGAACTGTTTGCGATGACCAGAACAACAGAAACAGTCAGCTAGATCAAGGTGTGTGTGTGATATACATCATACAATTCACTCAGATGAACTATTTTCGCTTAGGTAACACAACAGATGTGTGTGATAGACGGCATACAGTTTAGTCAGATGAACTGTTTGCGAGGTGTGAAAACAATAGAAACGATTCAACTTAATAAGATGTGTGTGATCCGCAGCAAACAGGTTCCTAATTAGAAATGTGTGGGAAGACTAATAATAACACAGACAATTGCTTCTAATAAGTTGTGTGTGTTGTGGGCAAACACTTGCTGGTATACAATTGTATGTGATTGATGAAATCATCACCGACGGATTCCCTAGTTCACTCTATGTGCAATGTGATTTGGTCTGTCTACAGAAGAACAACATATATAACCAAAATAAACACCAATTACATAAGTGCCTATACAAAAATTTTGCACACACCTCAATAAGCAATCACATGAATTCTAAACTAGGAGAAACGATCATATAATAATCTACTTCTTGTGATGCTATTGCCACTGCTCCGTGGCTCGATCCCTCGTCTGGGGTAGGACGAAGGCACTTCCTTATGTCAACAATCCATCTGTACATTTCATAGCTTGTGTAAGCGTCCTTGGCTGTGTATTTGGCGTGTTCTTCATCCAGTCTCTACTCCCAGGCACTATGTCAGGCGATCCTGTCCTTGCTCTCATCCTTCATCTTCATGTAGAGAGTAGTACACATGCCATGGAGATATCATCCAAAACAATCCTTCATTTTGATATACCAGTAAAAGCATGCATATATTAGCTAGGATATTAATTTTGCATTAGTTATGCAATATATTACTCCCTCTGTTTCCAAATATAAGCTTTTCTAGAGATTCCAATATGGACTACATATAGAGCAAAATGAGTGAATCTACACTCTAAAATGCGTCTATATACATCTGTATGCAGTCCATATTGAAATATCTAAAAAGACTTATATTTAGAAATGGAGGGAGTAAATCCATGCATATATTTGGTAGGATACTATTTATGCATTAATTACATGATTAGTGCTGATACAGATATTTGGTATAATATTGATAACACACTAAGCATGTTAAGTGCTCACCATTGGAGCAATCTAGGTCGTTGGATTGACCTACTTTGATGGTCGGGATTAGTTGGATCTGCGCGTATGGCCTTTTTTATATTGGTATATATATCGAGGATATTATGCAATATATATATATATATATTCAATGCATGCAGATATTATGTAGGATATTAGTTGTGCATTAACTATGTGATTAATGCTAATATTGATATTTGGTATGATATTAATTACACGCTAAACATATTGAGCGCTCACTATTGGAGCAATATAGATCAATGGATTGATCTTGTTTGATGACCGAGTTAGTTGTATATGCCCTTTTGGATCTTTTTATATTGGCTTATAGATATAGATAGGGAAAAATAAATAGTTTTGAGAGGTTGCGGGTGTGTTGTAAATGTAGTGGCACGGATTTAAACATTAAACTCAGCCAAAGGTTAAGGCGGTAATATGTACTTATCTATTTCTGGTTCCATTGTTCCAAATGCCAACGGTGTGTTTGTATTTGTATGTTGTATGGGTTGTATGGTATCTACACATGCCACACTAAGGAAATAGAGAGAAACAAAAATAGAAAACATATGCACCATAGTATCTCATATCATTACTGCAGGATGGTCCAAACGCGACACTAAAATCAGAGACCATTTGAGAAACTGTGTGTTGCATTAATCGCAAACGATGTTGTAAGAAAACCATCAAAAATGATACGAATTGTTTGTGATGGCGAAGACATCAAACACAATTCAGATTAGAGTTGCGTGTGCGATACATGGCATACAGTTCACTTGAATAAACTATTTGTGATTAGGAAACACAATAGAAACTGTCAGCCAGATGAAGGTGTGTGTGATATATGACATACAGTTCACTCGGATGAACTGTTTGTGATTAGACAGCATAACCGAAACAGTCAGCCAGATCAAGGTGTGTGCGATATACGACATATAGTTCACTCAGTTGAACTGTTTGCGATGAGCCAAGACAACATAAATGGATCAACTTAACAAGATGTGTGTGATACACGACAAACAGGTCAGTAATCAGAAATGTGTGCGGAGACTGATAATAGCACATAGGATTGCTGCTAATAAGCCATGTGTGTTGTGGGCAAACGCTTGCTGGTATACAATTATCAGCGATTGATGAAATCATCACCGACGGGTTTCCTAGTTTACTCTGTGTGCGATGTGATTTGCTCTTTCTACAGAAGAACAACATATATAAACAAAATAAACATCCAATTACATAGCACACACCTCAATAAACAATTACATGCATTCTAAACTAGGAAATGATCATCTACTTCTTGTGATGCTGCCACCACTGCTCTGTGGCTCGATCCCTCATTTGGGGCAGGAAGAAGGCACTTCCTCATGTCAACAATCTGCCTGTACATCTCACAGCTTGTGTACGCGTCCTTGGTCGCTTACTTGCACTACAAAAAAATACACTTCTGTGATGATACGTGTTTGTCACGGTAGGTCACGTTTTTTTTCATGCATGTACATCCATGACGATTTTATGACAGAATCAGGATAGTCATACATGTGCTGTCGTAGAAGTGTTCCATGACATTACCAAAATTATGATCATGGAAGTGTCCACTTCCATGACGATAAATCGCGCGTCACAGAAGTGCTTTCGTCAAGGGTGACCGACACGTGGCATCCACCGTAACGGAATGCCGTTAAGCTATCGGGTCCGGTTTTGGATCCGATAACCCATTAACAGCCCCGACCAATGGAGATTTTCCACATGTAAAATCATCATTCGCTGGAGGAAACACGTGTCGGCTCACCGTTCGGACAGATGTCATCCAGTCATTGGACCCAAGGCGCCTGTGATACATCGACACGTGGCATGACCCAAGAGAGGCCCATTCTTGTGAAAAGGCCGGCCTGTTTGACTTGGTCAAAAGGTGGTGGGCCGGCCCACGGAAAGCATGTTAACGGTCTGCTCACATATAGCCCATTTACAGCCCGCTAACCTAGGGCCTGTTACGACCTCTTCGAATTAGGCCTAGTACCGTCATCTGGGCCGTTCAATATGATTCCAGCCCTTTTTAACTTCCGGCCCATGTATGGCACATGACGTCTTTTGGCCCATATGAGGCCCTTTGTAACTCTTGGCCCATTAACGGCCCGTGGTGAAACTGGCCCGTAATGAACAGTGTATCACTTCATACCCATTAACGGCCCATTATTCCATTGGGCCATTTCCAGCCGAGGTTATCTTTCGACCTTCTTAGGGCACATTTATTCTTGGGCTCATTTCCAGCATTTGGTTACTTACGGCCCGTTACTGTCATTTTGTGCTTGTGGGCCAAATTCAGCCCGTGGTTACAGTCGGCCCGTTTGTGGCCTGTCAATATGTTGGGTCGTTTTCACGTAAAAAAACCCGTTGGGCTGTTTTCATAGAGTTATCAAATACGGCCTATTAACGGCCCGTTATGGTCCACGAATAGTATGGCCCATGATTGGCAAAATGATGATACGCCCCGTAGAAGGCCCATGGATCCTACGGCCCGTAGAAGGCCCATGGATCATACGGCCCGTAGAAGGCCCATGGATCCTACGGCCCGTAGAAGCCCCATGGATCCTACAGCCCGTATAGAAGGCCAATGGATCCTACGGCCCGTAGAAGGCCCATGGATCATACGGCCCGCAGGAGGCCCATGGTTACAACAGTCCGTGAGTTGCCATGATTATTTTGGCCTAGATTCCAAAAATAGGTTATTGTGGCCACTAGAAAAACACAGAAAAAGAACTGCAGTGACTACAAGCAAACAACTAAACAAGACAATAAGGAAATAAATAAGCAAGCAATTAACACTAGCCTATTACCGCTATTACACATATTACATCCACTAGGCATCAAAGTTCGCCACCTATGCAAATATAGGGAACAAAGCAGCATATTACATACACTGGCCATCAAAATTGCCAACCAGTGCAAATAAACGCGGCAGCAAAACAAGAGCATAACTGAAACAACTTCAGAAGAGCTCAAGAAACATTATCCTGGGCATCCACCATGCTGGAAATAAGCTCCAACGCTTGCTATTGCACCAGAAAGTATGCATATGAATGCTCCAGGGACTTCCGCAGTCCTTCCGCTTCTTGTCGCAGCACAACTGACCGATGTCTTTCAGCTTGTAGTTGAGACTCAAGAAACCGAACTCATTCAGACAGTGAGTTTGAATAGCTTGTGCAAGCGGTAGTGGCCAGTAACTCGAACACTAAACCAAGACAGGACTTTGGGGTTGTCTCACTGTCTTCGAGATAGTCTTCCTTAGCTGTTTTATCAGCTTTGTTGGAGACCAACAAGGATGTGTCACTATCCTGAACCTTATCTGCATTACTTCCTTTACCATTGCTTAATAAGGCACTCTTCCCCAATATTCTGTCAGCATTCTAAAAGAAGAAACAAGCAGACACATAACAGGTTTAGCATGTACTAGTATATGAAACTCATTCCGGTGAACCAGTTCATTAGTAAGGTGGACAGGATTAAACTACCAAGTCTTCTTTTGACAAGTACTAGTACATAATAAAAGCATCAAACAACATATATCTATGTCCTATGTTCACTTCATTGTCTTGCCAAATCAAAATAGAGACACGGTTCAAATCATATCAGTTCAAGACAAAGCAGCAGTGAAAGAATACAAAGTGTGGGAAACTACATGGCACAACAAGATTTCAGATGGGTACCATGGGTCTACATGTACAACAACACTATTGGCTCTGTTGTGATGCTAGTAATGTGCATGATATGAAAGTCAACTGTATACACAATTGAAATTGAAATCAACAGAGTATTGATAAGAGCAAACCTGTTAAAGAAACATGCGTGAACATACCTGCTGTGCCATTGGAGTTTCGATTGGATCCTTCAATTTAAAAATAAGTTTGTATGAGTAAATACGGTGATACAAGAGCAAAGCAATCATAGTTAAAAAAGGCATGCTTAAGCGAGCGCTTAAGCGCGCCTAGGCTCTAGGCGTTGGCAAAACGCATTGCGCATAATTACGCATAATCTGTGCATAACTGCGCATAAGCATGCGCTTTGGTTAGTAAAGCGCAAGGCGGTGACAAAATGCACAATTAACGCCTAGCGCTTTTTTGAACTATGATAGCAATGGAATCTTAAATTAGAACAGATGTTCTTCATTTTTAGGCACTTGTTCTACATGAACAGAGTACAGTAAGACGCAAGAATATAGTACTTAAAAATAGAAAATGAGCTCATAGACCTTACCAAATTCTTGGTTCGGGACCAGTACAGAACAAGGCATTCCCAGTCATCGTCCAGTAAATGTGTCTCAGGAGAACGTAAGGGAATTTGATGAGTTTCTTTGCCGGTGAAGTACGTTTTCTTCAGGTAATTCCGATACTGCCACCAAGCATTCTTGAAGATAGCAGAGGTATTAGCACATGTTACCTCATCCTGAGTTTCCAAATCAGTCCTTCTCTATAGAGAAAAATGGGAAAATTTTCTGTATTATAACCATCATGGAATTAGGATGTATGGGACAAAGCAAAGTAATTGCCATGAATAACATTACTTACACATAACTCCTGGACAAACACCTGCAACTGGCATTTTCCTTCATCTTCAGTATAATATTTTCCAAGATGGAAAGATACGCACATACGATTTAACAACATCAAATGCGATAAATGCTAAACTACGACTAGCTGGTTGTGCTTCGTCCATAGGAATAGGCGTACTAACGGGTGGAGTTGGGGTTCGCCGTGGTAATACTAGCCCTTTGGGCATTGGAGCTGCCTTACTAACTGCTCTTGTTTGGGAGCTCTGTGGTGGAGATGGTGCTATGTTAACAGGAACTGGGATACTATCTGCTGGGGCTGGGGTTAGATTGGGTGAAGTTGGTTCTCTCTCCATTGCAGTAGGGGTACAATCTGCGAGACTTTGGGTTATGTGTGGTAGGGCTAGTTCTTGTGCATGTACAACTGGGGTGCTATCTCCACCAAGAGGTAGCACTATTTTATTTGAAGACCCTATTTTTAGTCCGCTAGATACTGGCATCCCCCGCTCCAATTCAAATGGCTGATAAATAGGAAACATAGTTGAATCTACAGACATTGTATGAGAGATAGATGCAATAGATAGAGTGGAAAAAAGAGGGCATGAAATAGTTGACATGTATATTGTTTAACTAAAATGGATAGCATGACATAATTTCACATATAGGATGTATATCTAAACTAGATAGCATAGCATAACATAATTCAAAGAAATGATGAATAACTAAACAGGATCGCATGACATAATTCACCTACATGTTATCTAAGTAATAAGGATCGCATCATTTAATTCACATATGTGATTTATATGCTAAACAGAGGGCATTCGATATGATGTCTGGACTAAGAACATGGTGTTGAATATTGTGTATACAATGTCTAAACTATTCAATGCAAGACACCATATGCATGATATGAGCAGTATAGCCGTGCCAAGTTAGAGCATACACCTCAGTGGGGGAATAGGACTGCTCATCTGTCTCCGAATCCATCTCTGAGGAGCTATCGGGACCCAACAAGAGATCTTCTTAGACAGTTAGCACTGTCTGCTCTGAAGGCCTTGTTTTCACTCTAGATTTTTCAATCTCCCACCCAAATGGCTGATTCACAGGAAGAGTAGTTTAATGTAGAAACATTGTCGACAAATGGAAATGTAATGAAGAAAAGGATGGGCAAGATATCATTCAAATATATGATGCCTGGTTAAACAGGATGGCATTGCACATTTCACATATATTATGGCTGGCTAAAAGACATGAGACTACATAATTCCCATATATGATATAGAAACTAAATAGGTGGCATTAAAAAACATGTCTAAACTAAGCAGATGACATATAAGATGTCAAAAGTAGGCACTACAAGGCAACATATGCATGATATGACTAACATCATCATGCCAAGGTAGAGCAAACACCTTGGGGGGTAAATAGGAGTGGTCAGCGGCGTCTTAATCCGCCTCAGAATAGATATCTTCCTCTGGATTACAATCTGGGGAGGGGTGTGGAGGATTTGCCATTGAACCCACCATGGACCGATGTCTGCATGACATTGTATTGCTGCGCAAAACTCTTCTCTTTTTCTCTACATGTTCAGCATGACTGTGTACAATATCTGACATGCATACGAAAAAAATATGGTGAGATTATGTAAGGAGAGCATGCAGAAATTTAGAGTGATGGTAACAACTAGTGGATGGATCGAAAAATAATGATAGCAGGCTGATGATTGCTTTAATTTAACAAAAAGACAGATGATGATTGCTTTACTATTTATTTCCCACCCAAGATGAACAACATAGGCATACCCTAGATGAACCAGATAGTAGACAGAGATACTATTCATTGCTTCCTCGATATGTGCCCCACAACTAATTTGGAACTCAAGTTTGAACATTAATTTGGACCTGACTTGGAGTCCAAGAGGTGAACAGGACGTCAAGGCTGAAGCAGCACAAGACAGACATCGTTAGTCTCAAGTGGGATTCTAATAGCATCTCCAATAGATGATGTAAAATAGATGTAAAATTTACATCACCAAAAACCACCTAACTACAAAAGATGAGGTAAAAACTATTGACTCTGAACTTAACTGTCGAAACTGAAATTTACTGTGGAATCTGAATGTTACTGTCGAAACTGAACACAATGGTAGCAGAGAGGCACTTGACATAGTTTAGGGAGGGCCTGCAGTTCATCTTCGACCTGCACCCCCCCTGAGCCACCAGCCACCACCGGCCGAACCGCCGGCCCCAGCGCCGCCTCGCCGCCTCAAACAACTCCCCACCGCCGGTCCGCCGCCGCCCCGGCCAGCCCTCTAGGCCCCCCGCCCCCATCCTGAACCCTAAGATAGATAGTGGGGTACCTCTCCGGCGAGCCCTCGTCCCCGCTGCGGGTGGTTCTTACTTAACTCCGGCGAGGCCCCCCACCCCCTGAAAATCGACTGACCCAAAAGTCGACTCAGTCGACTGAAGTGTAGCTAAATCAGAGCAAAGCAGTAGCACGAGCGAGGGGGAGAGCAGCAGCGGAAGCGCGAGCAAGCGAGAGCCGAAGTAGCAACAGCGCGAGTGAGTGAGCGAGAGCCGGAGCAGCAGCAGCAGATCCGGCTGGTACGGCCGCCGCCGCCGAAGGGGCCTCGCACTGGGGGAGAGCCGCTGTGGAGATGTCGCCCGCGGCGCCGGCTTCAAGGTAGCCTCTCCATGGGGGTGCGGGATGGAGCACCGTCGGCGCCGGGAGGTCGAGTTAAGGAGAAGGTGCGATGCGATGAGTGTACAACCTCTTTGGTGGTGCCGAGTAGGCCTCGGCTTCGTCCGAGGAGTCGGTGAGGATGTTGCACTTCCGGTGGAGCAAGTTAAGGTGGTGCTATGGGGATGGAGCAGCCGCGATAGACGAGGCGATCGTCGGAGCAGCTCCTTGGAGGTGGAGGACGCGGCGGCTGAACCGGCAGGACGACAAGATAGACGATGGATCCTCATCTGGGGAGGTGGACGAGGGACGTCGAGCTGTTGCGGTGGTCGACATCATCGAGAAAGAGGCTCCGGCTGGGCAGCGGTGAGGTGGCGGACGGAGGAGGGTGGGGTTTCGCGGCTGGAGCAGAGAGGTTATGGCGGCCTGGGATTTCGAATGGCAAAAAGGAGGCGATAGGAGGGGGTGAACCATGACTTAGGGATGCGCTTGTCCAAAATGTAGGGTGTGTTACAAAAGTACCCCCCACCGATTTGAACTAGCGACCCTTTCGGCTCAGGGTTAGAAGGGGGATTTCGCGTGTCGGGATTTGGTAGCTGGAGGGAGTTTTCGCGCGCGTTCTAATTTCGGGATAGCAAGGCGCGGGTTGTGAAGGCGCCAGTTTTGGGAGCACGATATCTGAATTTTCGGGATATAACAAGGCGCGGGTTGAATTTTAGGGACAAGACTAACGTGTAATACTGTACTTGTACGTACCAAATCAATTCGCACTTCCCTCAACCAAAAAGAAAACGAAAAAAATAAAACTATTCACACCACACAAAGAGAGAGTCTTGCCCTGTTTTACTATAAAAATGCTATTCAAAGCTACTCCCTCCTTCCATCTATATAGGGCCTAATGCGTTTTTCGATGCTAACTTTGACCAAATATTAGAGCAATAATATATGACATGCAACTTACACAAAGCACACCATTAAATTTTCCTGTGAAAGGTTCTTTCAATGATATAATTTTCGCATTGTGCATGTCATGTACTATTAATCTTGTCAATAGTCAAAGGCGGTCTTAAAAACGCATTACACCCTATATAGATGGAAGAAGGAGGGAGTATGAATCCATGTTATGTCCAATTAATTTTTTCCGCTTGCTGTATGATGCATGTAACCTACTCATACCAACATTTTAGTGCATTCCAAATGTCTATACTACCGCTGCATTTCCAACTGAATTTGAATTCGTTTCTCTATTTCAATAAGAATCTACAATCATGATTGTTGCCAACTTCAACCATCATTCATGTATTACTTTAATAACACACCACATGATTACTATAGAGATAGATATGAACTATGTGTACTACATGAACTCGAATTCTATTTTTTGAATACACTTGATGTTGATTCCAAATAATAGTACATTTGATGTACTAACTATATATTCATAATCTAAGCCATGTTCCATACATACACCATGTTTATGACACATAGTACAGTGCCCCGCCCCCTACATTATGACAAGTATTTAGACCTGAGCTGCAAAATCCACACATTAGCCCAAATTATGATCAATGTTCTATATATTATACGTAGTACTAGCAAGGTGCCCATGCGTTCCACAGAACATCAACATTATCAAGGGGAGGCCTAATTTGCAAATATGGAGAGGGGTGTGGGTATCTTTTTTCAAAATTGCCATAGTTTCCTTCCTATCCGTCAGATATAAATCGGACGGCCTATATTGCAGGATGGCAGGCACACCATCATCAAGAACTCCGTTTTTTATAAGAGTAGAGATAAAATATATTATATGCAGTATAACATGTTCATAACCACACCATGTGTATCACCGTTATATATATTCACACATGCGTCGGTTTAAAACACTATGACAAATTCTTCAAATATCCAAATTCTCTTTTTATAATGAAGTATGATCTCTGTTCGTCTTTTACACCCACACAATCCTCTTATCTTTGTAGCTAGCGCTAACTTTCTCTCGTGCATGCACAAGCCCGCACCCTCTCACCCTCCCTCAACATTCTCTAGATCCATCACGCAAATTCGTCTTTTCACTTTAGTTTGTTCACCCACGGTGTGTGGAGGCACATCTCCTTCTTTACGGCACACATCGATCGATATGCCTCTCTAGCCAGGTGTGCCTAGCACAAACACAAGCTTCCCCTCTTCTATTATCACCGTCCATGCCTCACTCCCACCACTCTTTTCATCGATCTCGTACTCGCACACTCCTTCCCCCTCGATATAGTATGACTCACGCACCACCTCCTAGATGCATCCCTCTCTCTCTATCCTTCTCTCCATGCCTCATTTGCTTCCAACACACACATGCATGTATACTGATCGATCTCCCAACATATACCTAGGTCGACTTTAACTATTCCCCTCATCGATCGACGTACCTCACAAGTTATGTCTCTCCTTTCCCTGACAAAGGACGATTGATCTTCCTATGTACTTACGTCTGCTTACCACAGCCACATCGTCCCCCTCACATTCGTGCATGCATCCTGACCCGTCTCTCAAACGCACGTGCACAGACAGGTAGCCATCCCCTCTCTTATTGATATTGCAGGCGTGCCCTCCGGCTGTCTAGCAAGCATATCCCAGCATTTGTTAGAAGCAACTCCACTACCACCCCCTCCAACACTCTAGCTCTGTCTCTCTCCCAACCTTATTCCTCTCCTACACATATGCATGGATGCCGATCGATCTCCCTTAATACATGAGGTAGATCGATCTCCCTTAATGCATGAGGTAGGCCTCTCTCCTCCTCCACACATATACCAGCCATTGTACCTCTGTAGTTAATTAGGCCTCCCTCCCCCCCACCACACACCGATAGTAGAGCGCTGTAGGTAGGTATCCATTCCACAGAGACAAACTGCACATGTCCCCTCTCACGGTCCAATAGGCCATCCACTATATATCTCTGATGTGGGCAAACACAAATTCAATGGCACTCTTTATCGATCGCACGCGCGCGCACACACACACATCATCCCTCTCTTCGATTCTATGGACACCTCAAGCCAATGATACCTCCACTCTCTTCTCGTGGATCGCCCCCTCTATATATATGATATATCCGGGACTATATTTCACACACATTGCATATGTTACATTTTTTGATAGACCCCCCCCAAAACTCTCATGAACCCACACACTATATCTCTCTACATTTGTATCTCTCTCACACAACCCCACTGTCGTGGGTTTGTCACGGCAGATGTCCTCGTGAAAGGACTTAGTCGTGGAGCCATCGCTACGGGTTAGCTTAAAGGGGTTAAATCGGACAAGGGACACGAGGGTTTTTATACTAGTTCGGCCCCTTCGATGAAGGTAAAAGCCTACGTCTAGTTTTGTCGGGTATTGCTGGGGTTTCGATGACCAAGGAGTGAATCCGCTTTGCCTGGCTCTCGAGTTGTTGTCTGTTGTCCCTAAACCGTTGTTGGGTCGTCCCTTTATATACACAGGTTGATGCCCGACGGTTTACAGAGTCCCGAGGCCGGATCATAAACGTGTCCGGCTCGGTCTCTATCCTTCCTATCTTACAATGCAAGTTACATGAGAAAGTCGGTTTACATCTATAGGCCTTAACTCGCCTTTGGGCCTTGGGCCTTCGTAAAGCGCCACCATCCTTACGTCTTCATGGGCTTCTCATCTTCTTGGAGTTAATCCGGCTACTCCTGGCCGGTTTACGTCCAGTAGTAATGTCCCCAACACCCACGTAGGTGGTTGATGTCTACTACACAACCTTCTTCTTGTAGACGTTGTTGGGCCTCCAGCTGCAGAGGTTTGTAGGACAGTAGCAAATTTCCATCAAGTGGATGACCTAAGGTTTATCAATCTATAGGAGGCATAGGATGAAGATGGTCTCTCTCAAGCAACCCTGCAACCAAATAACAAAGAGTCTCTTGTGTCCCCAACACACCCAATACAATGGTAAATTGTATAGGTGCACTAGTTCGGCGAAGATATGGTGATACACGTGGTATATGGATGGTAGATAAAGGTTTTTGTAATCTGAAAATATAAAAACAGCAAGGTAACTAATGATAAAGGTGAGCACAAACGGTATTGCAATGTATGGAAACAAGGCCTAGGGTTCATACTTTCACTAGTGCAAGTTCTCTCAACAATAATAACATAATTGGATCACATAACTATCCCTCAACATGCAACAAAGAGTCACTCCAAAGTCACTAATAGTGGAGAACAAACGAAGAGATTATGGTAGGGTACGAAACCACCTCAAAGTTATTCTTTCCAATCAATCCGTTGGGCTAATCCTATAAGTGTCACAAACAGCCCTAGAGTTTGTACTAGAATAACACCTTAAGACACAAATCAACCAAACCCTAATGTCACCTAGATACTCCAATGTCACCTCAAGTATCCGTGGGTATGATTATACGATATGCATCACACAATCTCAGAGTGCCCCAAAGTTTCTACCGGAGAGTCAAGACGAAAACGTGTGCCAACCCCTATGCATAGGTTCATGGGCGGAACCCGCAAGTTGATCACCAAAACATACATCAAGTGGATCAATAGAATACCCCATTGTCACCACGGGTATCCCAAGCAAGACTACATCAAGTGTTCTCAAATCCTTAAAGACTCAATTTGATAAGATAACTTCAAAGGGAAAACTCAATCCATTACAAGAGAGTGGAGGGGGGAGAAACATCATAAGATCCAGCTATAGTAGCAAAGCTCGCGATACATCAAGATCATATCACCTCAAGAACACGAGAGAGAGAGAGAGATCAAACACATAGCTACTGGTACATACCGTCAGCCCCGAGGGAGAACTACTCCCTCCTCATCATGGAGAGCGCCGGGATGATGAAGATGGCCACCGGAGAGGGATTGCCCCCTCCGGCAGGGTGCCGGAATGGGTCTAGATTGGTTTTCGGTGGCTACAGAGGCTTCTGGCAGTGGAACTCCCGATCTATTGTGCTCCTCGAAGTTTTTAGGGTATATGGGTATATATGGGAGGAAGAAGTACGTCGGTGGACCTCCGGGCTGTCCACGAGGCAGGGGGGCGCGCCCGGGGGGTGGGTGTAACGCCTCGGACACACCCTCCGATGGTCGTTACTCCTGGCGGGATCTAGACTGGCCCCACAGATCAATACTAGTCTTTTCTGCGCACTTTGTCCTCACTCGTGCGCACCCGGGAGCAACTTCCCGGTCAGTCATCCATCCTGACACTACTCCAAGCTGAGCACGCTTAACTTTGGAGTTCTGTCCGAATGGGCTCCTGGAAAAGAATGAATTCCTTATTGATATGAGTAGTCTATCATCCCTAATAAGCCAGGCCATCACATACACCCCCACTCAGAGGAACCGACATCCTCGTCGGGCCACAGGAACGTTCCCTCTTGGCACATACATCTGTGCATCCAGTCCGGTACATGTACCATGTCGTGTGCCATGACGGGTCACAAATGTCATGAACAACATGACCGCGCACCTGTCCGCAAACATCTGTGTAACTGCGAGGGTCGGCTCTGATACCAACTTGTAACGCCCCGGACACACCCGCCAGTGCTTGTTACTCCTGGCGGGATCTAGACTGGCCCCATAGATCAATACTAGTCTTTTCTGCGCACTTTGTCCTCACTCGTACGCACCTGGGAGCAACTTCCCGGTCGGTCACCCATCCTGACACTACTCCAAGCTGAGCACGCTTAACTTTGGAGTTCTGTCCGAATGGGCTCCCGAAAAAAAAGGAATTCCTTATTGATATAAGTAGTCTATCATCCCTAATAAGCCAGGCCATCACATAAACCTGGCTCTGATACCAACTTGTAACGCCCCGGACACACCCGCCGGTGGTCGTTACTCCTGGCGGGATCTAGACTGGCCCCATAGATCAATACTAGTCTTTTCTGCGCACTTTTTCCTCACTCGTGCGCACCCGGGAGCAACTTCCCGGTCGGTCACCCATCCTGACACTACTCCAAGCTGAGCACGCTTAACTTTGGAGTTCTGTCCGAATGGGCTCCCGGAAAAGAAGGAATTCCTTATTGATATGGGCAGCCCGGGACTCTCCTGGTCCATATCCGATACTCCATGGGCTTCTTCTGGTCCAAAAATAAGTTCCGTGAAGTTTCAGGCCAATTGGACTCCGTTTGATTTTCCTTTTCTTCGATACTCTAAAATGAGGAAAAAAAACAGAAACTGGCACTGGGCTCTAGGTTAATAGGTTAGTCCCAAAAATCATATAAAATAGCATATAAATGCATATAAAACATCGAAGGTTGATAATATAATAGCATGGAACAATAAAAAATTATAGATACATTGGAGACGTATCAACATCCCAAGCTTAATTCCTGTTCGTCCTTGAGTAGGTAAATGATAAAAACAGAATTTTTGATGTGGAATGCTACCTACCATATTTATCCATGTAATCTTCTTTATTGTGGCAAGAATATTCAGATCCATAAGGTTCAAGACAAAAGTTTAATATTGACATAAAAATAATAATACTTCGAGCATACTAACAAAGCAATCATGTCTTCTCAAAATAACGTGGCGAAAGAAAGTTATCCCTACAAAATCATATAGTCTGGCTAAGCTCCATCTTGACCACACAAAATATTTAAATCATGCACAACCCCGATGACAAGCCAAGAAATTGTTTCATACTTTTGATGTTCTCAAACTTTTTCAATCTTCACGCAATACATGAGCGTGAGCCATGGACATAGCACTATAGGTGGAATAGAATGGTGGTTGTGGAGAAGACAAAAAGGAGAAGATAGTCTCACATCAACTAGGCGTATCAACAGGCTATGGAGATGCCCATCAATAGATATCAATGTGAGTGAGTAGGGATTGCCATGCAACGGATGCACTAGAGCTATAAGTATATGAAAGCTCAACAAAAGGAACTAAGTGGGTGTGCATCCAACTTGCTTGCTCACGAAGACCTAGGGCATTTTGAGGAAGCCCATCATTGGAATATACAAGCCAAGTTCTACAATGAATGATTCCCACTAGTATATGAAATTGACAGCATAGGAGACTCTCTATCATGAAGATCATGGTGCTACTTTGAAGCACAAGTATGGTAAAAGGATAGTAGCATTGCCCCTTCTCTCTTTTTCTCTCATTTTTTTATTTAGGCCTTTTCTCCCTTTTTATGGCCTTCTTTTATTTGGGCCTTTTCTCTTCTTTTTTTATGGCCTCTTTTTTTATTTAGTCTGGAGTCTCATCCCGACTTGTAGGGGAATCATAGTCTCCATCATCCTTTCCTCACTGGGACAATGCTCTAATAATGATGATCATCACACTTTTATTTACTTACAACTCAAAAATTACAAATCGATACTTAGAACAAGATATGACTCTATATGGATGCCTCCGGTGGTGTACCGGGATGTGCAATGATGCATGATTGACATGTATGAAAGAATTATGAACAGTGGCTTTGCCACAAATACGATGTCAACTACATGATCATGCAAAGCAATATGACAATGATGGAGCGTGTCATAATAAACGGAACGGTGGTAAGTTGCATGGAAATATATCTCGGAATGGCTATGGAAATGCCATGATAGGTAGGTATGGTGGCTGTTTTGATGAAGGTATATGGTGGGTTTATGGTACCGGCAAAAGTCGTGCGATACTAGAGAGGCTAGCAATGGTGGAAGGGTGAGAGTGCGTATAATCCATGGACTCAACATTAGTCATAAAGAACTCACATACTTATTGCAAAAATCTATTAGTTATCGAAACAAAGTACTACACACATGCTCCTAGGGGGATAGATTGGTAGGAAAAGACCATCGTTCGTCCCCGACCGCCACTCATAAGGAAGACAATCAATAAATAAATCATGTTCCGACTTCATCACATAACGGTTCACCATACATGCATGCTACAGGAATCACAAACTTCAACACAAGTATTTCTCAAATTCACAAGCACTCAACCAGCATGACTCTAATATCACCATCTTCATATCTCAAAACAATCATCAACTATCAAACTTCTCATAGTATTCAATGCACTTTATATGAAAGTTTTTACTATATCCCTCTTGGATGCCCATCATATTAGGACTAGTTTCATAGCCAAAGAAAACTACCATGCTGTTCTAAATACTCTCAAAATAATATAAGTGAAGCACGAGAGTTCATCTAATTCTTCAAAATAAAACCACCACCGTGCTCTAAAAATATATAAGTGAAGCACTAGAGCAAACGACAAACTACTCTGAAAGATATAAGTGAAGATCAATGAGTAGACAAATAATTATGCAACTATGTGAATACTCTCCCATTTAATAATTTCAGATCTTGATATTTTATTCAAACAGCAAGCAAAACAAAGTAAAATAAAATGATGCTCCAAGCAAAACACATATCATGTGGTAAATAAAAACATAGCTCCAAGTAAAGTTACCGATGAACGAAGACGAAAGAGGAGATGCCTTCCGGGGCATCCCCAAGCTTAGGCCCTTGGTTGTCCTTTAATATTACCATGGGGTGCCTTGGGAATCCCCAAGCTTAGGCTCTTTCCACTCCTTATTCCATAGTCCATCGAATCTTCACCCAAAACTTGAAAACTTCACAACACAAAACTTAACAGAAAACTCGTAAGCTCCGTTAGTATAAGAAAATAAATCACCACTTCAAGTTACTGTAATGAACTCATTGTTTATTTATGTTGGTGTTAAACCTACTGTATTCCAACTTCTCTATGGTTTATAAACTCTTTTACTAGCCATAGATTCATCAAAATAAGCAAATAACACACGAAAATCAGAATCTATCAAAAACAGAATAGTCTGTAGTATTCTGGATCAAACGTATACTTATGGAACTCAAAAAATTCTCAAATAAACTTCTGGACCTGAGGAATTTATCTATTAATCATTTGCGAAAAGAATTAACTAAATAGAACTCTCCAGTAAAAACTGGCAGCAATTCTCGTGAGCGCTAAAGTTTCTGTTTTTTACAGCTAGATCAACAAGACTTTCCCCAAGTCTTCCCAACGGTTCTACTTGGCACAAACACTAATTAAAACATAAAAAATCAATACTAATATAGGCTGGATAAATTATTTATTTCTAAACAGGAGAAAAAAGCAAGGAACAAAAATAAAATTGGGTTGCCTCCCAACAAGCGCTATCATTTAACGCCCCTAGCTAGGCATGATGATTTCAATGATGCTCACATAAAGGATAAGAATTGAGACATAAAGAGAGCATCATGAAGAATATGACTAGCACATTTAAGTCTAACCCTCTTCCTATGGATAGGGATTTTGTGAGCAAACAACTTATGGGAACAATAATCAACTTGCATAGGAAGGTAAAACAAGCATAGCCTCAAGATTTTCAACACATAGAGAGGAAACTTGATATTATTGCAACTCCTATAAGCATATATTCCTCCCTCATAATAATTTTCATTAGCATAATGAATGAATTCAACAATATAAACATCACATAAAGCATTCTTTTCATGATCTACAAGCATAGAAATTTTATTACTCTCCACATAATGAAAATTCTTCTCACGAATAGTAGCGGGAGCAAAATCAACAAAATAACTATCATGTGAGGCATAATCCAATTGAAAACTAAAATCATGATGACAAGATTCATGGTTATCATTATTCTTTATAGCATACAAGTAATCACAATAATCATCATAGATAGCAACTTTGTTCTCATAATCAATTGGAACCTCTTCCGAAATAGTTGATTCATCACAAAATAAAGTCATGACCTCTCCAATTCGACTTTCATCAATATAATCATCATAAATAGGAGGCATGCTTTCATCATAATAAATTTTCTCATCAAAGCTTGGGGAACAAAAAATATCATCTTCATCAAACATAGCTTACCCAAGCTTGTGGGTTTGCATATCATTAGCATCTTGGATATTCAAGGAATTCATACTAACAATATTGCAATCATGCTCATCATACAAAGATTTAGTGCCAAACATTTTAATGCATTGTTCTTCTAACACTTTGGCACAATTTGCCTTTCCATCATACTCACGAAAGATATTAAAAAGATGAATCATATGACACAAACTCAATTCCATATTTTTGTAGTTTTCTTTTATAAACTAAACTAGTGCTAAAACAACAAAAAAAAGATTCGATTGCAAGATCTAAAGATATACCTTCAAGCGCTAACCTCCCCGGTAACGACGCCAGAAAAGAGCTTGATGTCTACTACACAACCTTCTTCTTGTAGACTTTGTTGGGCCTCCAAGTGCAGAGGTTTGTAGGACAGTAGCAAATTTCACTCAAGTGGATGACCTAAGGTTTATCAATCCGTAGGAGGCGTAGGATGAAGATGGTCTCTCTCAAGGAACCCTGCAACCAAATAACAAAGAGTCTCTTGTGTCCCCAACACACCCAATACAATGGTAAATTGTATAGGTGCACTAGTTCAGCGAAGAGATGGTGATACAAGTGGTATATGGATGGTAGACAAAGGTTTTTGTAATCTGAAAATATAAGAACAGCAAGGTAACTAATGATAAAAGTGAGCACAAACGGTATTGCAATGTGTGGAAACAAGCCTAGGGTTCATACTTTCAATAGTGCAAGTTCTCTCAACAATAATAACAAAATTGGGTCACATAACTATCCCTCAACATGCAACAAAGAGTCACTCCAAAGTCACTAATAGCGGAGAACAAACGAAGAGATTATGGTAGGGTACGAAACCACCTCAAAGTTATTCTTTCCAATCAATCCGTTGGGCTATTCCTATAAGTGTCACAAACATCCCTAGAGTTTGTACTAGAATAACACCTTAAGACACAAATCAACCAAACCCTAATGTCACCTAGATACTCCAATGTCACCTCAAGTATCCGTGGGTATGATTATACGATATGCATCACACAATCTCAGAGTGCCCCAAAGTTTCTACCGGAGAGTCAAGACGAAAACGTGTGCCAACCCCTATGCATAGGTTCATGGGCGGAACCCGCAAGTTGATCACCAAAACATACATCAAGTGGATCAATAGAATACCCCATTGTCACCACGGGTATCCCAAGCAAGACATACATCAAGTGTTCTCAAATCCTTAAAGACTCAATTTGATAAGATAACTTCAAAGGGAAAACTCAATCCATTACAAGAGAGTGGAGGGGGGAGAAACATCATAAGATCCAGCTATAGTAGCAAAGCTCGCGATACATCAAGATCATATCACCTCAAGAACACGAGAGAGAGAGAGAGATCAAACACATAGCTACTGGTACATACCGTCAGCCCCGAGGGAGAACTACTCCCTCCTCATCATGGAGAGCGCCGGGATGATGAAGATGGCCACCGGAGAGGGATTGCCCCCTCCGGCAGGGTGCCGGAATGGGTCTAGATTGGTTTTCGGTGGCTACAGAGGCTTCTGGCAGTGGAACTCCCGATCTATTGTGCTCCTCGAAGTTTTTAGGGTATATGGGTATATATGGGAGGAAGAAGTACGTCGGTGGACCTCCGGGCTGTCCACGAGGCAGGGGGGCGCGCCCGGGGGGTGGGTGTAACGCCTCGGACACACCCTCCGATGGTCGTTACTCCTGGCGGGATCTAGACTGGCCCCACAGATATGCATCCCACAATCTCAGATTCATCCATTCAACCAACACAAAGAACTTCAAAGAGTGCCCCAAAGTTTCAACCGGAGAGTCAAGACGAAAATGTGTGCCAACCCCTATGCATAGGTTCATGGGCGGAACCCACAAGTTGATCACCAAAACATACATCAAGTGATCAATAGAATACCCCATTGTCACCACGGGTATCCTGCTACCTCTTGAGCACCGCGTTGGATTTCCTTGAAGAGGAAAGGATGATGCAGCAAAGTAGGGTAAGTATTTCCCTTAGTTTTTGAGAACCAAGGTATCAATCCAGTAGGAGGCTACGCGCGAGTCCCTCGTACCTGCACAAAACAAATAACTCCCCGCAACCAACGTGATAAGGGGTTGTCAATCCCTTCACGGTCACTTACAAGAGTGAGATCTGATAGATATGATATTTTTGGTATTTTTGTGATAAAGATGCAAAGTAAAATAAAAGCAAAGTAAAAAGCAAAGGAAATAACTAAGTATTGGAAGATTAATATGATGAAGATAGACCCGGGGGCCATAGGTTTCACTAGTGGCTTCTCTCAAGAGCATAATTTTTTTACGGTGGGTGAACGAATTACTATTGAGCAATTGACATAATTGAGCATAGTTATGAGAATATCTAGGTATGATCATGTATATAGGCATCACGTCCGAGACAAGTAGACTGACTCCTGCCTGCATCTACTACTATTACTCCACTCATGGACCGCTATCCAGCATGCATCTAGAGTATTAAGTTCATGAAAACAGAGTAACACCTTAAGCAAGATGACATGATGTAGAGCGATAAATTCATGCAATATGATAAAAAAAACCCATCTTGTTATCCTCGATGGCAACAATACAATACATGCCTTGCTGCCCTACTGTCACTGGGAAAGGACACCGCAAGATTGAACCCAAAGCTAAGAACTTCTCCCATTGCAAGAAAGATCAATCTAGTAGGCCAAACCAAACTGATAATTCAAAGAGACTTGCAAATATAACCAATCATACATAAAGGAATTTAGAGAAGATTCAAATATTGTTCATAGATAATCTTGATCATAAACCCACAATTAATAGGTCTCAACAAACACACCGCAAAAGAAGATTACATCGAATAGAGCTCCACAAGAGAGGGGGAGAACATTGTATTGAGATCCAAAAAGAGAGAAGAAGCCATCTAGCTAATAACTATGGACCCGAAGGTCTGAGGTAAACTACTCACACTTCATCTGAGAGGCTATGGTGTTGATGTAGAAGCCCTCCGTGATGGATGCCCCCTCCGGAGGAGCTCAGTAACAGGCCCCAAGATGGGATCTCGTGGATACAGAAAGTTGCGGTGGTGGAATTAGGTTTTTGGCTCCGTATCTGATTGTTTGGGGGTACGTAGGTATATATATGAGGAAGGAGTACGTCGGTGGAGTAACAGGGGGGGCCACAAGGGTGGAGGGCGCGCCTGGGGGGGGGGGGGTAGGCGCGCGCCCCTACCTCGTGGCCTCCTCTTTTATTTCTTGACGTAGGGTCCAAGTCTCCTGGACCATGTTCGGTGAGAACATCACGTTCCCGAAGGTTTCATTCCGTTTGGACTCCGTTTGATATTCCTTTTCTTCGAAACTCTAAAATAGGCAAAAAAACAGCAATTCTGGGCTGGGCCTCCGGTTAATAGGTTAGTCCCAAAAATAATATAAAAGTGGATAATAAAGCCCAATAATGTCCAAAACACTAGATAATATAGCATGGAGCAATCAAAAATTATAAATGCGTTGGAGACGTATCAAGCATCCCCAAGCTTAATTCCTGCTCGTCCTCGAGTAGGTAAATGATAAAAAAGATAATTTTTGATGTGAAGTGCTACTTGGCATAATTTTAATGTAATTCTTCTTAATTGTGGTATGAATATTCAGATCCGAAAGATTCAAGATAAAAGTTTAATATTGACATAAAAATAATAATACTTCAAGCATACTAACAAAGCAATCATGTCTTCTCAAAATAACATGGCGAAAGAAAGTTATCCCTACAAAATCATATAGTCTGGCTATGCTCTATCTTCACCACACAAAATATTTAAATCATGCACAACCCCGATGACAAGCCAAGCAATTGTTTCATACTTTTGACATTCTCAAACTTTTTCAATCTTCACGCAATACATGAGCGTGAGCCATGGATATTGCACTATATGTGGAATAGAATGGTGGTTATGGAGAAGACAAAAAGGGAGAAGATAGTCTCACATCAACTAGGCGTATTAACGGGCTATGGAGATGCCCATCAATAGATATCAATGTGAGTGAGTAGGGATTGCCATGCAATGGATGCACTAGAGCTATAAGTATATGAAAGCTCAACAAAAGAAACTAAGTGGGTGTGCATCCAACTTGCTTGCTCATGAAGACCTAGGGCATTTTGAGGAAGCCCATCATTGGAATATACAAGCCAAGTTCTATAATGAAAAATTCCCACTAGTATATGAAAGTGACGAAATGAGAGACTCTCTATCATGAATATCATGGTGCTACATTGAAGCACAAGTTTGGTAAAATGATAGTAACATTGTCCCTTCTCTCTTTTTCTCTCAGTTCTTTTATTTGGGCATGTTCTCTTTTTGTTTATGGCCTCTTTTCTCCTTTTTTATTTTTCGTCCGGAGTCTCATCCCGACTTGTGGGGGAATCATAGTCTCCATCATCCTTTCCTCACTGGGACAATGCTCTAATAATGATGATCATCACACTTTTATTTTCTTACAACTCAACAATTATAACTCGATACTTAGAACAAAATATGACTCTATATGAATGCCTCCGGCGGTATACCGGGATATGAAATGAATCAAGAGTGACATGTATGAAAGAATTATGAATGGTGGCTTTGCCACAAATAAGATGTCAACTACATGATCATGCTAAGCAATATGACAATGATGGAGTGTGTCATAATAAATGGAATGGTGGAAAGATGCATGGCAATATATCTCGGAATGGCTATGGAAATGCCATAATAGGTAGGTATGGTGGCTGTTTTGAGGAAGGTATATGGTGGGTGTATGATACCGGCGAAAGGTGCGCGGTATTAGAGAGGCTAGCAATGGTGGGAGGAAGAAAAGTGTGTATAATCCATGGACTCAACATTAGTCATGAAGAACTCACATACTTATTGCAAAAATATACAAGTTCTCATAGCAAAGTATTACGCGCATGCTCCTAGGGGGGTAGATTGGTAGGAAAAGACCATCACTCGTCCCCGACCGCCACTCATAAGGAAGACAATCAAAAAATAAATCATGCTCCGACTTCATCACATAACGGTTCACCATACGTGCATGCTACGGGAATCACAAACTTTAACACAAGTATTTCTCAAATTCACAACTACTCAACTATCATAACTTTAATATCACCATCTTCATATCTCAAAACAATTATCAAGCATCAAACTTCTCATAGCATTCAACACACTCATAAGAAAGTTTTTACTATTCTTAAATACCAAGCATATTAGGATTATTTAGGAAAATTACCATGCTATTTGAGACTCTCAAAATAATATAAGTGAAGAATGAGAGATCAATAGTTTCTATAAAACAAATCCACCACCATGCTCTAAAAGATATAAGTGAAGTACTAGAGCAAAACTATATAACTCAAATGATATAAGCGAAGCACATAGAGTATTCTAACAAATTCCAAATCATGTATGGCTCTCTCAAAAGGTGTGTACAGAAAGGATGATTGTGGTAAACTAAAAAGCAAAGACTCAAATAATACAAGACTCTCCAAGCAAAACACATATCATGTGGTGAATAAAAATATAGCTCCAAGTAAAGTTACCGATAGAAGTAGACGAAAGAGGGGATGCCTTCCAGGGCATCCCCAAGCTTTGGCTTTTAGGTGTCCTTATATTATATTGGGGGTGACATGGGGATCCCCAAGCTTAGGCTCTTGCCACTCCTTGTTCCATAATCCATCAAATCTTTACCCAAAACTTGAAAACTTCACAACACAAAACTTAAAGCAGAAAATCTCGTGAGCTCCGTTAGCGAAAGAAAACAAAAGACCACTTCAAGGTACTGTAATGAACTCATTATTTATATATATTTGTGTTAAAAATACTGTATTCCAACTTCTCTATGGTTTATAAACTATTTTACTAGCCATATATTCATCAAAATAAGCAAACAACACACGAAAAACAGAAGCTGTCAAAAACAGAAGAGTCTGTAGTAATCTGTAGCTAGCGCAAGATCTGGAACCCCAAAAATTCCAAAATAAATTTCTGGACGTGAGGAATGTATCTATTAATCATCTGCAAAAATAATTAACTAAATATCACTTTCCAAATAAAAATGGCAGCAGTTCTCGTGAGCGCTAAAGTTTCTGTTTTTTACAGCAAGACTAACAAGACTTTCCCCAAGTCTTCCCAATGGTTCTACTTGGCAAAAACACTAATTAAACACAAAAACACAACCAAAAAAGAGGCTATGTAAATTATTTATTACTAAACAGGAGCAAAAAGCAAGGAATAAAAATAAAATTGGGTTGCCTCCCAACAAGCGCTATCGTTTAACGCCCCTAGCTAGGCATAAAAGGCAAGAATAGATCTAGGTATTGCCATCTTTGGTAGGCAATCCATAAGTGGCTCTCATAATAGATTCATAAGGTAATTTAATTTTCTTTCTAGGAAAGTATTACATGCCTTTCCTTAACGGAAATTGGAGTCTAATATTTCCTTCCTTCATATCAATAATTGCACCAATCGTTCTAAGGAAAGGTCTACCAAGAATAATAGGACATAAAGGATTGTAATCTATGTCAAGAACGATAAAATCTACAGGCACATAATTCCTATTTGAAACAATAAGAACATAATTAATTCTTCCCATAGGTTTCTTAATAGTGAAATCCGCAAGGTGCAAGTTTAGAGAGCAATCATCAAAATCACGGAAACCTAACAAATCACACAAAGTCTTTGGAATCGTCGAAACACTAGCACCCAAATCACACAAAGCATAGAATTCATGATCTTTAATTTTAATTTTAATAGTTGGTTCCCACTCATCATAAAGTTTTCTAGGGATAGAAACTTCCAACTCAAGTTTTTCTTCATAAGATTGCATCAAGGCATCAACGATATGTTTAGTAAATGCTTTATTTTGTCTATAAGCATGAGGACAATTTAGCACGGATTGCAACAAGAAAATACAATCAATCAAAGAGAAATTTTCATAATTAAATTCCCTGAAATACAAAATAGTGGGTTTAGCAACATCTAGGGTTTTAATTTCTTCAATCCCACTTTTATTAAATTTAGCATCAAGATCTAAAAACTCCAAATTTTTGGAACGCCTTCTAGGTAAAGGTGGATCATATTCAGTCCCATCATTATCAATATTCATATTGCAAAAAAATATTTAATAGGGGAGACATCAATAACTTTTAGATCTTCATCTTTATTTTCATAGGAACTAGAAGAACACGCTCTTATAAAGGCATCTTTCTTAGCATGCATCCTAGCGGTTCTTTATTTGCACTCATCAATGGAAATTCTCATAGCCTTGAGAGACTCATTGATATCATGCTTAGGAGGAATAGATCTAAGTTTCATAGAATCAACATCAAGAGAAATGCTATCAACATTCCTAGCCAACTCATCAATCTTAAGCAATTTTTCTTCAATCAAAGCATTGAAATTCTTTTGTGATGTAATAAATTCTTTAATATTAGATTCAAAATCAGAGGGAATATTATTATAAATTCCATAAGAATTTTTGTAGGAATTACCATAATTATTAGAGGGATTACTAGGGTACAACCTAGGATTAAAATTTCCTCTATACACGTTGTTACCAAAATTGTTCCTACCAACAAAATTCACATCCATAGATTCATTATTATTCTCAATCAAAGTAGACAAGGGCATATCATTAGGATCAGAAGAAACACTCTTACTAGCAAATAATTTCATAAGTTCATCCATCTTTCCACTCAAAACATTAATTTCTTCTATCGCATACACCTTTTTATTAGTAGATCTTTCAGTATGCCATTGAGAATAATTAACCATAATATTTTCTAGGAGTTTAGTAGCTTCTCCTAAAGTGATTTCCATAAAAGTGCCTCCCGCGGCCGAATCTAAAAGATTTCTAGAAGAAAAACTCAATCCGGCATAATTTTTTTGTATAATCATCCACAAATTCAAACCATGATTAGGGCAATTACGTATCATTAATTTCATCCCCTCCCAAGCTTGTGCAACATATTCATGATCAAGTTTCTTAAAATTCATAATATCGTTTCTAAGGGAGATGATCTTAGCGGGAGGAAAATACTTAGAGATAAAAGCATCTTTGCACTTGTTCCAAGAATCAATACTATTTTTAGGCAAAGATGAAAACCAAGCTTTAGCACGATCTCTAAGAGAAAAAGGAAATAGCTTCAATTTAACAATATCATTATCCACATCTTTCTTATTTTGCATATCACACAATTCAATAAAGCTATTTAGATGGGTAGCGGCATCTTCACTAGGAAGGCCGGAAAACAAATCTTTCATGACAAGATTCAGCAAAGTGGCATTAATTTCACAAGATTCAGCATCGGTAAGAGGAGCAATCGGAGTGCTAATAAAATCATTGTTGTTGGTATTGGTAAAGTCACACAATTTAGTGTTATCCTGAGCCATCGTAACAAGCAAGCAACCCGACACACAAGCAAACAAGAAACGGGCAAAAAGAGGCAAATAGAGAAAGAGAGGGAGGATAGAGAGAGAGAGGGCGAATAAAACGGCAAGGGTGAAGTGGGGGAGAGGAAAACGAGAGGCAAATGGCAAATAATGTAATGCGGGAGATAAGGGTATGTGATGGGTACTTGGTATGTTGACTTTTGTGTAGACTCCCCGGCAACGGCGCCAGAAATGGCTCGTTGTCGGGAGTCAAATCTTGACTTGCGCGAACTTCCCCAGCAACGGCGCCAGAAATCCTTCTTGCTACCTCTTGAGCACTGCGTCGGATTTCCTTGAAGAGGAAAGGATGATGCAGCAAAGTAGCGTAAGTATTTCCCTCAGTTTTTGAGAACCAAGGTATCAATCCAGTAGGAGGCTACGCGCGAGTCCCTCGTACCTGCACAAAACAAATAACTCCTCGCAACCAACGAGATAAGGGGTTGTCAATCCCTTCACGGTCACTTATGAGAGTGAGATCTGATAGATATTATAGAATAATATTTTTGGTATTTTTGTGATAAAGATGCAAAGTAAAATAAAAGCAAAGTAAAAAGCAAAGGAAATAACTAAGTATTGGAAGATTAATATGATGAAGATAGACCCAGGGGGCATAGGTTTCACTAGTGGCTTCTCTCAAGAGCATAAGTTTTTTACGGTGGGTGAACGAATTACTGTTGAGCAATTGACAGAATTGAGCATAGTTATGTGAATATCTAGGTATGATCATGTATATAGGCATCATGTCCGAGACAAGTAGACCGACTCCTGCCTGCATCTACTACTATTACTCCACTCATCGACCGCTATCCAGCATGCATCTAGAGTATTAAGTTCATGAAAACAGAGTAACGCCTTAAGCAAGATGACATGATGTAGAGGGATAAATTCATGCAATATGGTAAAAATCCCATCTTGTTATCCTTGATGGCAACAATATAATATGTGCCTTGCTGCCCCTACTGTCACTGGGAAAGGACACCGCAAGATAGAACCCAAGGCTAAGCACTTCTCCCATTGCAAGAAAGATCAATCTAGTTGGCCAAACCAAACTGGTAATTCGAAGAGTCTTGCAAAGATAACCAATCATACATAAAAGAATTCAGAGAAGATTCAAATATTGTTCACAGATAATCTTGATCATAAACCCACAATTCATCGATCTCAACAAACACACTGCAAAAAGAAGATTACATCGAATAGATCTCCACAAGAGAGGGGGAGAACATTGTATTGAGATCCAAAAAGAGAGAAGAAGATCCAAAAAGAGAGAAGAAGCCATCTAGCTAATAACTATGGACCCGAAGGTCTGAGGTAAATTACTCACACTTCATCGGAGAGCCTATGGTGTTGATGTAGAAGCCCTCTGTGATGGATGCCCCCTCCGGCAGAGCTCCGGAATAGGCCCCAAGATGGGATCTCATGGATACAGAAAGTTGCGGCGGTGGAATTAGGTTTTTGGCTCCGTATCTGATCATTTGGGGTACGTAGGTATATATAGGAGGAATGAGTACGTCGGTGGAGCAACAGGGGGCCCACGAGGGTGGAGGGCACGCGGGGGGGGGGGGGGGTAGGCGCGCCCCCCTACCTCTTGGCCTCCTCTATTTCTTGATGTAGGGTCCAAGTCTCCTGGATCATGTTCGGTGAGAAAATCACGTTCCTGAAGGTTTCATTCCGTTTGGACTCCGTTTGATATCCCCTTTCTTCGAAACCCTAAAATAGGCAAAAAAACAGCAATTCTGGGCTGGGCCTCCGGTTAATAGGTTAGTCCCAAAAATAATATAAAAGTGGATAATAAAGCTCGATAATGTCCAAAACAGTAGATAATATAGCATGGAGCAATCAAAAATTATAGATACATTGGAGACGTATCATATCCCACGCAAGACATACATCAAGTGTTCTCAAATCCTTAAAGACTCAATCTGATAAGATAACTTCAAAGGGAAAACTCAATCCATTACAAGAGAGTAGAGGGGGGAGAAACATCATAAGATCCAAGTATAATAGCAAAGCTCGCGATACATCAAGATCATATCTCCTCAAGAACATGAGAGAGAGAGATCAAACACATAGCTACTGGTACATACCATCAACCCCGAGGGAGAACTACTCCCTCCTCGTCATGGAGAGCGCCGGGATGATGAAGATGGCCACCGGAGAGGGATTGCCCGCTCCGGCAGGGTGCCGGAACGGGTCTAGATTGGTTTTTGGTGGCTATGGAGGCTTCTGGCGATGGAACTCCCGATCTATTGTGTTCCCCGAAGTTTTTAGGGTATATGGGTATATATGGCAGGAAGAAGTACGTCGGTGGACCTACGGGCTGTCCACGAGGCAGGGGGCGCGCCCAGGGGGGTGGGCATGCCCCCCACCCTCGTGGGCAGCCCGGGACTCTCCTGGTCCATCTCCGATACTTCGTGGGTGAGGGAGTCCTGGATTAGGGGGTGTTCGGGTAGCCGGACTATACCTTCAGCCAGACTCCTGGACTATGAAGATACAAGATTGAGGACTTCGTCCCGTGTCCGGATGGGACTTTCCTTGGCTTGGAAGGCAAGCTTGGCGATGCGGATATTCAAGATCTCCTACCATTGTAACCGACTTTATGTAACCCTAACCCTATCCGGTGTCTATATAAACCGGAGGGTTGTAGTCCGTAGGCAATCAACTCCATACACAACAATCATACCATAGGCTAGCTTCTAGGGTTTAGTCTCCTTGATCTCGTGGTAGATCTACTCTTGTACTACCCATATCATCAATATTAATCAAGCAGGATTAGGGTATTACCTCCATCGAGAGGGCCCGAACCTGGGTAAAAAACATCTTGTCCCTTGTCTCCTGTTACCATCCAGCCTTGACGCACAGTGCGGGACCCCCTACCCGAGATCCGCCGGTTTTGACACCGACATTGGTGCTTTCATTGAGAGTTCCTCTGTGTCGTCGCCTTTAGGCCCAATGGCTCCTTTGATCATCAACAACGATACGGTCCAGGATGAAACTTTTCTCCCCGGACAGATCTTCGTCTTCGGCAGCTTCGCTCTGCAGGCCAATTCACTCGGCCACCTGGAGCAGATCGAAAGCTACGCCCCTGGCCATCAGGTCAGGTTTGGAAGCCTAAACTACACGGCTGACATCCACGGGGACTTGATCTTCGACGGATTCGAGCCACAGCCAAGCGCGCCGCAATGTCTCGATGGGCATGATATAGCTCTGCCGCCGAACAGTGCCTTGGAGGCCGCATACGCATCGGTTTCGACCATTGATTCGGAGAATACTACGCTGATCGAGGATCAGCGGTTAGACCCTGCCTCAGGGGCTGCGATCTCAGAGGCGATCGAGCCGAACTCCAGCCCCGCACTCCGCATGGCCCGTGACTCCGAGGATCCGGACTCCTACCCGGACTCCGAACCCCCCGCGCCTCTGCCAATCGAATCCGATTGGGCGCCGATAAAGGAGTTCACCGCCGCAGACATCTTTCAGCATTCGCCTTTTGGCGACATCCTGAACTCTCTTAAGTCTGTCTCTTTACCAGGAGAGCCCTGGCTGGACTACGGTCAGCGAGGGTGGGATACGGACAATAAGGAAATTCAAAGCCCACCCACCACCCACTTTTAGCCACTATCGACGATCTAACCGACATGCTTGACTTCAGCTCCGAAGACATCGACGGCATGGACGACGATGTAGGAGACGAACAGGAACCAGCACCTGTAGGGCACTGGAAGGCCACCTCGTCATATGACATATATATGGTGGATACTCCAAAAGATGGTGATGGCGATGGAACAGTGGGGGATGACGCCCCCAAGAAACAGCCAAAGCGCCGGCGTCAGTGGCGCCGCTCTAAATCCCGCCAAAGCAAAAAATGGTGATTCCGGCACGGGAGATAATACTACCCCGGATAACGCCGAAGAACACCCACCTCAGCAAGATTCGACACAGGAAGATGGAGAAGCCAGCCCTCATGAGAGAGCGGCAGACCGAGAGGTCGAGGATGATAACTATACGCCTCCCTCCGAAGACGAGGCAAGCCTCGATGACGATGAATTCGTCATACCATCAGACCCCGCCGAACAAGAGCGTTTTAAACGCAAGCTTTTAGCCACGGCAAGCAGCCTCAAGAAAAAGCAGGAACAGCTTAAAGCTGCCCAAGATTTGCTAGCTGACAGATGGACTAAAGTCCTTACGGCCGAAGAGTATGAACTCGAACGCCCCTCCAAGAGTTAGCCGAAGCGCAGGCCGCTACCCCGATCAGAGGAGGAAGCACCTACATCACCAGCGCATGACATGGCAGACCGGCCACCTCGCGGCCGCGACAGAGAGGCCCCTCGGCACTCCACCCAAGCCATGCCCCGATGCCGCTCAACTAAGGCACGGGAAAATGCGCCCGACCTGCGAGACATACTGGAGGATAAGGCAAGACAAACAAGATCGATCTACGGATCGCGCAGGCGCCCTACGGCATGTGACAATGATCTTCACTCCAGATACAACAAATCCGGCCAGGCCGAACACAACAGACATAGCGCTTCCGAGCTATGTCGTGATATAGCCCAGTACAGAGGCGCCGCACACCCGCTATGCTTCACGAATGAAGTAATGGATCATAAAATCCCAGAGGGTTTCAAACCCG
Organism: Triticum urartu; assembly: GCF_056163025.1. Classification (NCBI taxonomy): domain Eukaryota; kingdom Viridiplantae; phylum Streptophyta; class Magnoliopsida; order Poales; family Poaceae; genus Triticum; species Triticum urartu. The sequence goes on along the minus strand of NC_141875.1, from coordinate 103,202,319 downwards.
TAAACATCGAATCATACGATGGCACAACAGACCCGGCGGTATGGATCGATGATTATCTCCTTCACATCCACATGGCACGCGGCGATGATCTACACGCCATCAAATACCTCCCGCTCAAACTTAAAGGACCGGCCCAGCATTGGCTTAACAGCTTGCCAGCAGACTCAATCGGTTCTTGGGAGGACCTGGAAGCCGCATTCCTCGACAACTTCCAGGGCACTTACGTGCGACTGCCGGATGCCGACGACTTAAGCCACATAATTCAGCAGCCAGAGGAATCGGCCAGACAATTCTGGACACGGTTCCTCACAAAGAAAAACCAAATAGTCGATTGTCCGGACGCAGAGGCCCTAGCAGCCTTCAAGCATAACATACGGGACGAGTGGCTTGCCCAGCACCTGGGACAGGAAAAGCCGAAATCCATGGCAGCCCTCACGACACTCATGACCCGCTTTTGCGCGGGAGAAGACAGCTGGCTAGCTCGCAGTAACAAGTTATCAAAGAACCCTGGTAATTCAGATACCAAGGACAAAAGTGGCAGGACACATCGGAATAAGCAAAAATGCCGCGTTAACAGTGACAGCAATGAAGACACGGCAGTCAATGCCGAATTCAAAGGCTATAAGTCCGGTCAGCGGAAAAAGCCATTCAAAAAGAATAGTCAGGGCCCGTCCAGTTTGGACCGAATACTCGATCGCTTGTGCTAGATACATGGCACCCCCGAAAGGCGAGCCAATCACACTAACAGTTATTGTTGGGTGTTCAAGCAGGCAGGCAAGTTAAGGGCCGAAAACAGAGACAGGGGGCTGCACAGCGACGATGAGGAGCCCAAGCCGCTGAACAACAATGGACAGAAGGGCTTTCCCCCACAAGTGTGGACGGTGAACATGATATACGCAACCCACATTCCCAAGCGGGAGCGGAAGCGTGCGCTACGGGACGTATACGCGATAGAGCCAGTCGCCCCAAAGTTCAACCCATGGTCCTCCTGCCCAATCACTTTTGATCGAAGGGACCATCCCACTAGCATCCGTCATGGTGGCTTCGCCACATTGGTTCTCGACCCAATCATCGGCGGATTTCATCTCACAAGAGTCCTCATGGACGATGGAAGTAGCCTGAACCTGCTTTATCAGGATACAGTGCGGAAAATGGGCATAGATCCCTCAAGGATTAAGCCCACAAGAACGACCTTTAAAGGCGTTATACCAGGTGTAGAAGCCAACTGTACAGGCTCAGTAACACTTGACGTGGTCTTCGGATCCCCGGACAATTTCCGAAGCGAAGAGTTAATCTTCGATATAGTCTCGTTTCGCAGTGGCTATCACGCCCTGCTCGGACGAACCGCATTTGCAAAGTTCAATGCGGTGCCGCACTACGCATATCTCAAGCTCAAGATGCCAGGCCCTCGAGGAGTAATTACGGTCAACGGAAACACCGAACGCTCCCTCCGTACGGAGGAGCATACGGCGGCTCTCGTAGCGGAGGTACGAAGTAGCCTTCTCAGGCAATTCTCCAGTCCGGCCATTAAAAAACCAGACACTGCCAAGCGCGCCCGGAGTAACCCACAGCAGGACCGCCTGGCACACTCTGAGCAAGCGTAGCAATGCGGCCCCAACCCCAGCTATCGCGACATAGCGAAACCAGTACCTCGCGTACATAACTACGCCCTTGAAATACCATGGGCACAGGGGAAGGGGCACAATAACGGCGCGCCGAGAATACGGCTTAAAACGTACTAGGGGCTGCCGGATTCTCTTTTTAATTTTTTCTTACCTTCAGGACTCCATACTTCGGACGACCTATTCGGCAATTTGACTGCCGCACAAACGACGCAAGATCCAGGGAGGCAGACAAGCCATGCCGCACTATGGAACTCCCAGGTGGTCTCTGTTACGAGCGGTATACCTGTTTTAAATACAATTCCGCGGCCTGCCCCCGGTCAGGACATACTGAATAGTCCAATATCTTTTGCTTACCGCACTATTTGTATCGTTCGGCTTTGATACATAGCCTTTATATAAACAATGCATAGCTTTTGTCTATTTTCTACATTACTCTCTTTTATATATGTTCATTAATGACATGTTGCACCAGTACACTGTGGTACGGCAAGTACGCCAGGGGCTTCAGTACCCTTTAATATGGTGTGAGAAGTCCGTACACATTCACAAGTGCGGCACCCCGAACTTATAGCACTGTATGCATTGGCTCCGAATCATGATTTGGGTCAATAGTTGGGTTTGCCTAGCTCCTATGTTTTGGTGCCTTACGTTCCGCTATATCGGCTAAGGTAGCACTAGGAGAACCACTGCGATTGTGCCCCGGTTGAGCTGGGTTAAGCACCTCAGTGGAGAAAGCTAAAACTGACTGTCATGATGAGGCGAGAGACCGGTCGCTGTTCAAGAGGTTTTTTCGAGTCCCTAAAGACTTATGCCGCTTCCAGCAAGGAGCCGGATTTGTCCGGCCAAGGCGTGGATAGCGCCCCGAACTCGGTCTTCCGAACTAGGGGATTCGCTGAAATTTAAAATTATAAAGTTCTATGGCTAAGTGAGAGTGTTCAAGCATTATAGTCTGATTGCCCGGTTCGTTGTGCTGAGCGCCTCCCTCGAAGGACCCAACTATGGGAAAAAGAGCGCTCAGGTTTATCCCGAACACCCCAGCACTAGTGGCATGGCGGCAGAAGCTGACGACTGGCCATCTCTCAATTTTTTGATAAACGACCGCATAGAAAATAATATTTTAAATTCAACAAGCATTGCTTAAGCACCTATGAACAAGTTTTCAGCACACAGGATAAAAACGAGCGAGTTTATTCAAAAATTACATCCTTGGTACATTCATCCGCCACAAGGCGAGCACCCGCAAGAACATCCTTGTAATAGTTCTCGGGCTTGCGATGCTCCTTCCCCGGCGGGCACCTTCGATGCAGATGGAGCGCTTGATGACCTCGAGCCTTGGACAAGCCTCCACCAGCCGCCGCACCAGCCCGAAGTAGCTCCCAGGCAGGGCCTCTCCGGGCCACAGCCGAACTATGAAGCCCTTCATGGCCTGTTCGGCCGCCTTGCGGAGCTCGACCAGCTGTTTCAGCTGGTCGCTCAAGGGCACAGGGTGTCCGGCCTCAGCATACTGAGACCAGAACACCTTCTCCGTCGAGCTGCCCTCTTCAGCTCGGTAGAATGCGGCGGCGTCGGATACGCTGCGGGGAAGATCTACGAATGCCCCTGGAGAACTCCGGATTCGGGTAAGTAACAAGTAGTTTACTTTTATATTTCTGCTTTGCATAAAGAATGCCTTACCCGCTGCTATCTTCTTAATCTCCTCCAACTCTTGGAGGGCCTTTTGGGCTTCGGCCTTGGCAGACCTGGCAGTCTCAAGGGCCGCCGCGAGCTCGGACGCTTGGGTCTTTGACTCAAGCTTCAAACTCTCATGTTTTTCCATGAGAGCCTGAAGCTCTTGCTGCACCTCGCCGACCTGAGCCCCAAGTTTCTCTCGCTCGGTGCGCTCCGCGGCCGTTTTCTTTTCGGCCTCGGATAGCGCCTGCTTGAGGGTCGCCACCTCAGTCGTGGCCCCTATAATAAGCAGTGCAATCCTGTTATTTTTTGCAATCACGCCTCTCTATAGGCACTTTTTCTGTAAGGTATTTCCTACCTTCTTTTTCCTCGAGCTGCCGCTTGGCAAGGCCGAGCTCTTGCTCGGTCCGCTTGAGGTCCTGTTTCAGGACACCCACCTCCGCAGTCAGTGCGGCGGTGGATAGCAGCGAAGCCTGCACACGCATATTGACTCTTTATTTTTAGACTCCTGCGAAATTTACTAGATCCTCTATTCGGCTTTTCTTTCCGAATGCCAAATAGAGCATCAGGGGCTACTGTCTATGCGGTTATATTTTTACATATTTTTACTTACCTCGAAGCCCGTTAGGAGGCTAGCGCAAGCTTCACTCAGTCCGCTCTTGGCGGACTGAACCTTCTGGATCATCGTACTCATAATAGTACGGTGCTCCTCGTCGATGGAGGCGCCGTCAAGCACCTCGAGCTGATTGTCCGGCACCTCCGGTTGGACGGAGGCCGCCGGCTCAGAAGGCTTGCTCCTCTTGGAAGGAGTTCACCTACTGCAGTCCAGAACTATTAAAGATTCCGGCGCGGTGTCCGGCACAAAGCCGGATTTGGAGCCCTGGGGGGTCTTGTCCCCTTTACTCCTGGGGTCCGGGAGGTCGCCCTGCGGCTCCTCCAGGACCACCTCCTCCTGCACCGGAGCTCGTTGCGACGCCACTTCGGCATCGTCCGCAGTGCGGGGGGAGACAGCGGGCGGAACTGAGTTCACGTCCGATGAATCCAGGGAGCCGCTCGACGACTCATTGAGATCGGCCCGGGGCGGGCTGCATAATTATGTTCGACATTAGGGAAAGCTGTGCAACAAAGGAACATCATGAGTTATTCTGATATCCGAACTTACGATTTCGCCGGACGCTTGGCCCTGTTTGGCCACTCCTCTTTGCCCTCTTCGGCATTGGGGGCGTAGTCCGGCGGAGGGGTCTTCCTTTTCCAAGACCCCTCGGCCTCCCCCGTTGGGGCGGCCTTCCTCTTCTCTCCTCCCCCCGCTGGGGGAGGGAGAGGTTTCTTCTTCCTCCTCCTTGTCTTCACGGGGGGAGTGCGTCTCGGACTCGTCGGACGACGAGTCCGACACCACCATATGCCGGGAACTCTTTCGAGTCCCCATGGCCTTCTTCTTCTTGGCCTTCTTCTCCAGCACCACATAAGGTGCCGGAACCAGCAGCTTCGCTAGTAGAGCGGGGGCTGGGTCTTCGGGCAAGGGAGCTGGACAGTTAATCGATCCGGACTTCGCCCGCCAAGCCTGTCAAAGGTAAGGGAGCTTAGATCCCGCATAGACTCAAACTATGAAAAAACTTAACATCCTGTAAAAGGTGAAAATAGCTTACCTCGCTAGCGTGACGCTGCGAGCTGTATCCGCGGTCCTCAGAAGCGGACGTGGGAGCCTCGGCGCCTTTGGTTAGAACCTTCCAAACGTCTTCATACGTCATGTCGAAGAGCCTGTTAAGGGTTTGGTGCTGCGCCGGGTTGAACTCCCATAGATTAAAGCCCCGTTGTTGACACGGGAGGATCCGGCGGACGAGCATAACCTGGACTACATTGACGAGCTTGATCGGCTTGCTCACTAGGGACTGGATGCATGTCTGCAGTCCGGTCACCTCTTTTTCGTCGCCCCATGACAGGCCCGTCTCTTTCCAGGACATAAGCCGCGTGGGGGGTCCGGATCGGAACTCGGGGGTTGCAATCCATTTCGGATCGCGCGGCTCGGTGATGTAAAACCACCACAATTGCCACCCCTTCAGGGTCTCCACGAAGGAGCCCTCGAGCCATAGGACGTTGGCCATCTTGCCCGCCATGGCGCCTCCGCATTCCACCTGGCGGCCGCACACCACCTTGGGCTTGACGTTGAAGGTCTTGAGCCAGAGGCCGAAATGGGGGCAGATGCGGAGGAAGGCCTCGCACACGACGATAAACGCCGAGATGTTGAGGACGAAGTTTGGGGCCAGATCGTGGAAATCCAGGCCATAGTAAAACATGAGCCCCCGGACAAATGGGTGGAGTGGAAAACCCAGTCCGCGGAGGAAGTGGGGAAGGAATACTACCCTCTCATGGGGCCTTGGGGTGGGGAGAAGCTGCCCCTCCTCGGGAAGCCGGTGCGCGATGTCTTTGGACAAGTATCCGGCCTTCCTTAGCTTTTTGACATGGCCCTCCGTGACGGAGGATACCATCCACTTGCCTCCTGCTCCGGACATTGCTGGAGAAGGTTGAGGTGGGAAGTGCGGGCTTGGGCGCTGGAGCTCGAGTGCGCAGGAGATGGATAGGCAAAAGAGGAAGAGGGCGTAGGTAAAAGGGTGGATCCTTATCCCCTTATATGGGCGGATGCGGTTGTGCGTCCCCACCAGCCTAGTAAAACTCGCTTGCCTCCCAAGCGCCGTGATAAATTGCGCGGTTGGGTTACCCACGTCTGTATTGATGAGAATCCCGTAAAGGGGGTACACGATCTCTACTTTGACAAGACATGCCAAGGAAACCGCCTCGCAAAACATGCTGAGGTGGAAAAGTAAAAACGATTCGAGTAAAGGACTTGGCCATAGTGTGATGACGCACTGCGGAATACGTCGGCAGATTTGATTTGTGTCAATATTATTCTCTCTATAGCAATATGTGGAAACTTATTTTGCAGAGCCCGACAATACTCTTGGTGTTTACAATATTCTATGAAGGACTTGGAGGAGGAACCCGCCTTGCAATGCCAAAGACAATTTGCGCACCGGACTCGTCGTCATTGAAGCCTGGTTCAGGGGCTACTGAGGGAGTCCTGGATTAGGGGGTGTTTGGGTAGTCGGACTATACCTTCAGCCGGACTCCTGGACTATGAAGATACAAGATTGAGGACTTCGTCCCGTGTCCGGATGGGACTTTCCTTGGTGTGGAAGGCAAGCTTGGCGATGCGGATATTCAAGATCTCCTACCATTGTAACCGACTTTATGTAACCCTAACCCTATCCGGTGTCTATATAAACCGGAGGGTTGTAGTCCGTAGGCAATCAACTCCATACACAACAATCATACCATAGGCTAGCTTCTAGGGTTTAGCCTCCTTGATATCGTGGTAGATCTACTCTTGTACTACCCATATCATCAATATTAATCAAGCAGGAGTAGGGTATTACCTCCATCGAGAGGGCCCGAACCTGGGTAAAAAACATCTTGTCCCTTGTCTCCTGTTACCATCTGGCCTTGACGCACAGTCCGGGACCCCCTACCCAAGATCCGCCAGTTTTGACACCGACAGTGGGCTTCTTCTGGTCCAAAAATAAGTTCCGTGAAGTTTCAGGTCAATTGGACTCCGTTTGATTTTCCTTTCTGCGATACTCTAAAACAAGGAAAAAACAAAAACTGGCACTGGGCTCTAGGTTAATAGGTTAGTCCCAAAAATCATATAAAATAGCATATAAATGCATATAAAACATCCAAGGTTGATAATATAATAGCATGGAACAATCAAAAATTATAGATACATTGGAGACGTATTAGTGGTGTACGTATACAAGAAGAGAATAGGTGCACCGTGCACGTACTCACGCTTCGTGCCTAGCCACACACGCATGGGTACACGGTGGAGCTCATTTCTGTACGAAATGGCAGCCCATGTGCTAATTTGAACGCGTGTAGTGGTTGTTTACCTAAAGAGGTCATGTACCACACGTGCACAAAACAAAGTTTGACTTGATGCATTGGCGCGTTATTTTTAAATAAAGTTATATCACTCAATGACACATACACAGAATATAAAACGATTTTTATGGAGGAAAAGGTAGTCTGCTCCACTATAGACAATGGAGCCTGCCTGCCTGGTTTGTCTCTCTTCAGAGTATCTCACAGCAGGCTGCGGTGGCCTCTCTCTCTCACTGTTGGTCACGGATCCGGCCCCATCCCGTCCGCCGGCGGAAAGGGAGGACGTGCATCGTTTCTCCATTCGACGACGCCGAGGCAGCGCGTCCCGATCTGCGGTACACGCAGTTCTCTCTGACCAAGCTCCGGCGCGGTAGGGGCCTACGCCACCTGCTCGCTGCCGCAGTATGGGCAGATTCCGTCAGCCGTCGCTCACCTAGTTACATCTCGATGACATCCAGGTATCCCCTCCGGCCTTGCTCCACTGCCCGTCTTCCCACGTTGCTGCATGTGGATCTTCCATACTTCTTTGCCCAAAACGTAGCTCGTTCGGCGTACTTTCCATATTGCAATCTCGTCCTCACACCATTTTAGAAAAACACAACCGTGTTGTTATCTTCCCTTAGGACAAGGAATATGCTTATTTTTTGTCGCCGCATGTGTCATCAACTGTTATTGGCCAGTAATTGTTTCATTTCTACCTCTTTTATGCAAATAGGGCTATCCATTTCACCTCGTTGCTACGCGACCTTTTCGTGAACTGCACAAATCACTTTTTTCTTAAGAGTGTTTTGTGTAGTTGTACTAAAATGTCACACGGGCAATGTCTCTACATTTCAGTGCGACTGCATAAAGGGAGATTGGTTTTGCTCTATCCTCCTCATTCAACTCCAAGCCTAATCTTCTCCAACTAGCTAGTCTTAAGAGAGAATGCAAAGGTGACCGACTTCTATTTGTGTGTTTATTGTTTCATCAGTAGTCCTCTATTATCGTAATCACACTTAATATCTTCGGAACAGGGACGCGCAGCTCTATTTTAATGGAACTGCACAAAATGATCAGAATGTTGCATGCTCCAGACAACTACTTTTTTCCCAACATGCCTTGTTGATTTAGACAGAGCTGGGGGGACGTTGCTGCCAATGAAAGCATGGATCAATTTTAATTTAACACCTTCTCACAACTTTGTCTTCAGTTGTGATGTAAATATTAGCTCTGATCTGCTAATAATTGAGATGCATTAGCAAGGAAGTTAGTTTTTTAATGTTTCTGAAAGAGCATCGATGGCAAGACACACGAAACAAAATCTGAAAGCTCACAGCATTGTACAATTTCATGTCGCTGGAAAATTATTTGTATACGACGTCAATTATGTAAACAAATGCTGGAAGCTTGATAGCACTGCCAGAAGCCTCTTCGGCATCCGGGTCCATGTGCCATGCACAAAATTATACTCCTTCGTTAATATTTATCTTTTTACAAATTTCAAATGGGCATATTTTAGAGTGTAGATTCACTCATTTTGCTTCGTATGTGTACTCCCTCCATTCCTAAATATTTCTCTTTCTAGAGATTTCAGCAAGTGACTACATACGGAGCAAAATGAGTGAATCTACACTCTAAAATATGTATATATACATCCGTCTATAGTAGTCCATTTGAATCTCTAAAAAGACAAATATTTGAGTAGTCACTCGTTGAAATCTCTAGAAAGACAAATACTCCAGAGTATATTTAAGAACCGAGGGGGTAGTGCACAGCCGCATGGGAGACTCAGCTCGATCGTTGCGCCGCATTAATAGTGAGTAATGAGCAGTCAAATCATAAGCCCCACCTTTCCCACTGTAAGTTGCTCGGAAGAAGCAACCATCAATACGCTCTTCTTTGAATTCGGTCATACTACTCCATCTGTCACTGTTTATAGAGCGCGCTTCAGAAAGAGAAAAAAAAAATCTCTGGGACCAAGGCGACTAGCGATCAGCGTGAAAAATAGCATTGGTAGTTATAGCACGGCGTCTATTACTATAGGAAATAATGCGTACACACATGCATGCAGTGCTTCCACCCCGGGTACACACATGCATGCACTTACTCCACTCCGTAGTACATCGAAAGAAAATTGTGGACTTGATTGTGGTTACCGCGCCCTAATTAATTGAGCATTAAACCAAATGCGTCTAAAGTCTCTCTGGTGGCGGAAATGCATTGAGAGAAATGCATCATAATGAAGCGCGCCCTGTAAACTGTGACGGAGGGAGGAGTAGTATGAAGGTGCAAAACCAAGTACGCGTATGGCCAGTCGGTCAATGCACCTCCTCTTGGCATATCACTGACATGTGGGACCAGAGTGTGAGCAAACCGATCTCAATTGATGGCAAAATGGCCAACCCGCCGTTCCTTGAGAGAGACGAGGAGCGAGAACACACAGACGGGCTCGCACGGAGGCCAAGATATATTCGAGCATGGTTGATCGATATCATCATTACATGTTGGGCTACTGTTTTCTGCCCTTCTCCGGAATAAATGTGTACTTTATCAGAGATTAAAAAAATAATAGTACAGACGCTCCACCATGCGGTTCTAGCAGTAGTACTACTCGTACTACTAAACCTTGCGCTTGGCTCTTCGCCTCTTCGTGAAGTCGAACAATGATGGTACGCCGCATGTTCGGTACTACAGTGTATGCCTCTAGCAATCTAACACCGAATGAACTGATGCATGTCCATCGCCTGGGCGAGGGTAGATTTCATTAGTCACAAGGCGTAAGCGAGCTTCACCTTGTCCTGCAAGCTTCTCCTTGTTCTGTGAGTTGACGGGACACACCAAAAAGTAGTGCTAGTCCATACTCCCTCCTTTCCGGTTAATATGGCTTAATCTTTTTGCGGGTAAATGAGAGAGCTTTATTCATATATAAGCATTCTTAGGACGATCAGCCAAGACACTGGTCACTAGGAAGCGAGGTACCCCGCAAAAAAGAAGTAGGAAGCGAGGTGTTTCATCAAGCCAGCTCTCGGCCACATTCAAAGTGTAGCAAGCACGGTTCGCACAAAGATGCGCCGCAAGGTTTGCTGACCTATTTACATGCTGAATAACAAAAAAGAGGAAATATTACCGGGCGCTCCTATTTTTAACAGGATATGAGCTAGAATTAAGCGAGAATAGTGGCAAGTGTTCCATGCAATCAACTTCCATTATCACATGCGAGAACCCTCGAAGAGAACCAAATGTGTTGAAGATTGCTTTATCACATTTTAAAAATACAATAAGAGTGCAGACGCTCCTCCATCCGGTTCCTAGTACTAGTATAGTACATACCTCTATAGACTATAGTAGTAGTACTAGTACTAGTAAACTTTGCGCTTGGCTGTTCGCCTCTTCGGGAAGTCGAACAATAATAGTACTAGTATATTGTATGCTTCTAGCAATCTGACACTGAATTAATTGTTGCACGTCCACTTCCTGAGCGAGGGAGAGCTTGCATTAGTCAAAAGTCTCTTCTTGTCCCGCGAGCCACCGCGTGCAAGCTTCTCCCGTCCTGCAAGCTTCTCCTCGTTCGGCAAGTTGACGGGACACAACAAAGTAATGCTAGTCCATACCGTCTCCTCTCCGGTTAATATGGCTTAATTTCAAATGAGATAAATACACTATCTGTCACTGTATATTTGTAAAAATACGGTTAGTGGACTTCATAATACGCTCATCATGCTCAATATATACATTTTCCGGTGTTTATACGGTCACTAGCTCACCCTGGCTGAGTATGTGTGTGCATGCACGTGTAGGTTGAGCACTTGAGCGTGACCGTGCGTGTTCCGTCGTGTTCTCGGACATGCATGCATTACGGTGTCGCGCGCGTTTTTTTGTCCATGTGTACATGTGACTGTTGCATACACATAGCGGGAGTACGTGTAGGGGCCACTAAAGGAGCAGTCAAATCACATAGTAAGTTAGTCGGAATAAGCAACCATCATTTCACTCTTCAATGACACGTACGCAATATAAAATGGTTGATATGGAGAGAAAAAGAAAACCACTATATATACATTAGCAGGAGCCTAAGCTACAAGCCTGCTTGCTTGGGTTGCTCTCTTCACAAGCATAGAATGACGGTGGCCACACCGCTGGTCACATATCCGGCCTGATCCCGCAGCTGGGGGAAGGGAACAATGTTCTGTGTAGATGTGGTCGACATCGGCGAGGGAGTAAATCCATAGTCGATGCGTCCCAATCGGGGGTCACCGCGGTATAGGCCGATGCCGCGTCCCAACCGCCCTTCTAGCTACAGCCCGACGTCCTAGGTAGTCCATCTTCCTTTTGGAGCCGGCTTGCTCCACTGCCGCAGCTCCCCACTTAGCTCCATCTCCATGTCGATCTTTCTCCACTTCTACCGGCTTCTACTTGTGATGAGTTTATGTCTCATGAACTACTGCCAGTACTATTATTCCAATCACACTTCTTCAATATCTTTGCCATCAGGGATGCTTAGCTCGATTTTAGTGGAACTGCACAAAAGCATCATATGATCCGAGGGTGCCAGCCATCTTTCCTTCGACAGGTTGTACCTGGCCAGGAAATTAAATCATGTTTAGGGTTTAAGTCGTAGTGACCCCATTAGTAGTTTTTCTTTCGTACACGCTCTCACAACTTTTGTCTTTAGTTGTGAAGTAAATATTGGCTATGATCTATGAATCATTGAGATGCATCAGCATGCATGTTAGTTTTCCTTTGTATTTGATGGAATGTTGTAACGGGGCAGCCTTGGAGTAGGAATGAAAATGGAGTGGAAAGTTTCCGTTTTTCCGGAGAAAAATGGAAATGGAGAGAAACCAACATTTCGTTTCGTTGGATCACGCCATCGAGCAAAACCAACGTTTAGATCACGAAAATTCTAAACTCACGCACTTTTACAGGGCTCTTTAAATCACGTCTGTCGCGTTCGTGTCTCACCCTCCTCCACGGCTCGACCCCACACAGTCGCTTGACATGCCACTCACCGCAAACCGAGTATATGATAACCTTACCGCCTGCTTGTCGATGGACCGCGCTATTGAGTACTAGTACTACTGGAAGAGATTGACGAGTTGGGGGAGGACAGCTAGCTGTAGCACGGACTCCGAAGAACTTTTTACATGCATGTTGTGGCTGGCTATTGCGACCTTTGAACACGGAGCAGTCGCGTGCACCATGAAGGGGCGCGGGCGACGCTCTCTCAGTCGGCGTGCCGCTTCAATGCCGGTGCCAGTGAGAGGTCGCGTCCGCTCTGGCCGGGCATGAATGCGGCACTGACCGTTTCGGACGGGAAGCATGCGCGGGTGATGAAGAGGGTTCGGGTTGGTCAGGAGCGGCCGTGCCAGCGGTCCGGACGCCCGCAAACAAGAGATGTTGTACGTTAATATTGCCGCGTATATAATTAACAACATAAATAATGTGCCAATTGGACAAATATGATTGGAGATGGAGATGGAAATGGAATTTTACGTAAACACGGATATGCATGTCTATGTCTATGTGTGTGTGCACGACGACTCTCGCGACCTGGAAGCGGGGGTGTGTTTTTGATCGAGTTTTCTTTCTTGGTACGTTAAAAAAATTGTTCGCCAGTTCTTGTTTCTTTTTTCCGGGAACGAGCATATTCTATTTAAAACCATTGCTGTGGAGATATTTGTTTACTCCATTATAGCCTCTTGTTTGATAGAGTTTCTCGCGCCTCGCTCTCTCACCCTCTCCATATCAAAACAAGATGACAGTGTCCACACTATCTCTCTCCTCATAGGTGGTCACTGATCTAGCTGAATCCCGTCAACTGCAGGAGATGAGGAGGTGCAGCATTGACGTTGTCGCCGTCGGCGATGGAGGAAGCCGATGCGCACCGTCCTCTCAGAGCCAGCGCTGGCGCAGACGAAGGTCCTCCGCACCCTTTTTCGCTGCCGTCATGTGGGCAGATCCCGCCCACCCACCTAAGCGACATCTCGCCCACCTGAGGTATAACTTCTTGTACTGGTCCAGCTCCCCAGGTCGCTGCATGCGGGTTTTCTTCTATGTGACTACTCCCCAGTTCCCCATGTATAGTAGCTAGGGTTCGTCGGCTGGTCCAACATCACCTACTATTATAGAGGAAATTCCACTCAAAAAGTTGTCCTGATTTATGCCTCGGTGGAGGTATACATGTTGTTTCGACAAAAAGTACATGGTTGTTGTGCGGTCATTGTCCATATGCTCCTATTGCTGCTGCTAATCTAATACTATCACTGGTTAAATGAATAAATGTTTTTTTCTCGGGTATCCTGGTTTAGTTCCCATCAAGATAATCATGATGCTTCTGTTTGTTGGTGTACTTTTCATAATTCTTATTGACAATTGAGATGTTGTTGTTAATCTTGTAAAAAAAAGTAACAACACTATATCCCTTTTTTATATTTTTGGAAACGGCGATGCGTATCTCCATACTCGGGCATGTCTTCCTTAATTTTAGTGGAACTGCACAAAATTGGATGGCCATTGTTTTTCCGCCTCACTGTCCTCTGTCACATGGTTCCTCCTTCTTCGAGCTTGATTACTGAGAAGAAACAGACCACAGTGAGGATTTGTCTAACTTCATAGGTGCCTCACCCAAACTTGATGCCAAATGGATGATGCATCACCACGATGACCTATCGATGCTCATGGTTGCGCCTCATGGTTGCATCGGCTAGTGAAGCTGGTCGATTTTCAATGAAAAACAAGTTGTCTTCCATCAGTGCTCTTTGCTTGTTAACCACAAAGATGATATCCTTCGTCAATTCACCTTGGTTACATTGGATACAGAGGGAGTCCTGGATCAGGGGGTCTCCAGACAGCAGGACTATATCCTTTGGTCGGACTGTTGGACTATGAAGATACAAGATTGAAGACTTCGTCCCGTGTCCGGATGGGACTCTCCTTAGCGTGGAAGGCAAGCTTGGCAATACGGATATGTAGATCTCCTCCCTTGTAACCGACTCTGTGTAATGCTAGCCCCCTCCGGTGTCTATATAAACCGAAGGGTTTAGTCCGTAGGATAACAACAATCATACCATAGGCTAGCTTCTAGGGTTTAGCCTCTACGATCTCGTGGTAGATCAACTCTTGTAATACTCATATCATCAAGATCAATCAAGCAGGAAGTAGGGTATTACCTCCATCGAGAGGGCCCGAACCTGGATAAACATTGTGTCCCCCGCCTCCTGTTACCATCCGCCTTAGACGCACAATTCGGGACCCCCTACCCGAGATCTGTCGGTTTTGACACCGACATTGGTGCTTTCATTGAGAGTTCCACTGTGCTTTCACCGTAAGGCTTGATGGCTCCTTCGATCATCGGTAACGATGCGGTCCAGGGTGAGGTTTTCCTCCCCGGACAGATCTTTGTATTCGGCGGCTTCGCACTGCGGGCCAGCTCGCTTGGCCATGTGGAGCAGATCGAGAGCTACGCCCCTGGCCATCAGGTCAGGTTCGGAAACTTAAGCTACACTGCCGACATCCGCGGAGACTTGATCTTCGACGGATTTGAGCCCATGTCAGGTGTGCCGCACAATCACGATGAGCATGACGTAACTCTGCCGTCGGACAGTGTTTGGGAGATCACACCTGCAACTACTCCGGCCTCAATCTGGAGCAAATTGTGCCATCCGAGGACGGGGGGATAGACCCCACCATGGAAGCCGCACTCTCAGTGGCGATGGAGCCAGATACCGACTTCACCCCTTACAAGAGCCGTGTTGCCGAACCACTGGATTCATCTCCGGCCACGGACTCCGAGCCACCTGTATCCGTGCCTATCGAATCCGATTGGGCACCGATCATGGAGTTCACCTCTGCGGATATCTTTCAGCACTCACCTTTCGGCTACGTGCTAAATTCATTAAGGTCTCTCTCCTTATCAGGAGATCCTTGGCCTAACTATGTCCGGCTAGAATGGGATGCGGACGACGAAGAAATTCGCTGCCCACCCACCACCCACTTAGTAGCCTCTGTCGACGATTTAACCGACATGCTTGATTTCGACTCTG
The DNA here is from genome assembly GCF_056163025.1 of Triticum urartu. Lineage (NCBI taxonomy): Eukaryota > Viridiplantae > Streptophyta > Magnoliopsida > Poales > Poaceae > Triticum > Triticum urartu. The sequence goes on along the minus strand of NC_141875.1, from coordinate 103,187,066 downwards.
AAGACATCGACGGCATGGACGACGATGCAGGAGAGGAACAGGAACCAGTGCCCACAGGGCGCTGGACAACCACTACACCACATGACATATACATGGTGGATACACCCAAAGAAAACAACGACGAAGAATGGCAGGATGCAGCGAAGAATAGCTCCCTCGAGAAGCAAGCAAAGCGTCGGCATAGGCGCCGCTCAAAATCCCGCCTCGGCAAAAACAGCGATAACAGCGCAAGAGAAAATGACACTCCAGTCGACTCCAGAGGAAACGACGACCACATTGACCCAGCGGCAGAGCACGATGAAACTACAAATGGCGAACATTGTACGAATCCGATGTCCGAACACGGCGACACCGAGGATAAACCTCATCAACCCCCCTCTGGGGAGGAAAACAGTCCGGACGAAGATGCACACATCATCCCGGAAACACACTTGGAACAAGAGAACCTCCGCAGAAGGCTTATTGCCACAGCGAGGAGTCTGAAGAAGCAGAAGCAGAGGCTTAAGGCCGCACAAAATACGCTCAACAGCAGGTAGAACAAAGTGCTTGACAACAAAGAAAAGTATGGTGGAAGTTACCACACAAAGAGCTATCCAAAGCGCAAGCTATTACCTGTATTCGACGATGAGGCCTTAGAGCCCACAGAGCCGAAAAATAAAATGGCCAACCGGCCGGATCCACCACCTTGTGACCGCGATAGAGCGGCTAAAAAGGCCGCACATAAGTCAACACACGATCCACGTGAGGACTTGCGCCAAAAATCTAGTATGACCAGATCCATCTATAGATCTAGGAAGCGCGCTCCGGCACAAAATCAAAACTGAATACTACAACCGTCCGAACGCCATGATACATCCAAATACATGGGTGCCGCACACCCCCTATGTTTCACCGATGAGATGCTGGACCACAAATTTCCAGAAGGATTCAAACCAGTGAAGATAGAGGCGTACGACGGGACCACAGACGCTGGGGTCTGGATGGAGGACTTTATCCTCCATATCCATATGGCTCGCGGAGACGATCTCCACGCCATCAAGTACTTGCCCCTCAAGCCTAAAGGACCAGCTCGGCATTGGCTGAAAAGCCTCCCCGAAAACTCAATTGGAAGTTGGAAGGAGCTCGAGGATGCTTTTCGGGCTAACTTTCAAGGGACCTATGTCACTACAAAAAAAGACACATCTGTGACATTTTGGGCCAAACAATTTTTTTTCTGTCATACATATGACACTTCTATGTAGATAATTGTGACAAAACCCGGTATCATCATAGATGTGGTGGGCTCCTAGTTCTATGACAAAAAATCATGACAGAAAATGGGCTTTTCGTCCTGGGCGGGCCGGAGACGCAACTGCATGACATTCTTTGGGCCGTCCATGATGGAAAAAACCGTGGTAGAAGCAAGGGGGAATAAAATTTCGGGGAGTTCCCGGTTACGGTGGGAGGTTGGGGGCCGAGCGATGTGCGTTTCTCTCGTACACGTACGCGTGTGTGTGCGAGGCGTTGGGCTCTAACTGAACCCGAGCGATTGCACTGTAGGCTACGCGCTACTGAACCTGAGCGATCGATCAATGGCTGTTAACTGAACCCGATCGAGCGATTCCTTCGCTACTGCTGCTAACTGAAGCCGATCGATGCTGCCTCTGGATGAACAGTGAGCGTTGCAGGGGGGTTGGAAGAACAGTTCCCGGTGGGGGTGGATGAACAGGACCCCGTGGTGTTGCCTCTGGATGAACAGGACCCCGATCGATTGAGCCGGTTGGGGCTGGATGAACAGGACCCCATGGAGGGCTGGATGAACAGGACCACCCCGTGGAGGGCAGGATGAATAGTAGACGGTGGAGGGCAGGATGAACAGTAGCCCGTGGAGGGGTGGTTGAACAGGAGCCCGTGCAGAGGGCTGGTTGAACAGTAGCCAGTGGAGTAGCGCGCAGTGGAGGCTGGATGAACAGGAGCCCGTGGATGAACAGTCGCAGGTGGAGGTTGGAGGAGGTCGATGGTGGATGAACAGTAGCTCGTGGAGGCTGGAGGGGGTCGACGGTGGAGATAAACAGTATCCCGTGGAGTCCTGTTTTGCGGTATGCCACACCCCTCCCGATGAACAGGACCCCCGTTTCGACCATAGCGCTCCAACACAAGTCCGTTTCATCCGTTTTGCGGTACGCCACACCCCTCCTGATCAACAGGACCCCCATTTCGGCCGTAGGAGGTCCGTTTCCTCCGTTTTGCGGTACGCCAGACCCCTCCCAATGAACAGGATCCCGTTTCGAACGTGGCCGGTCGAACACAAGGCCGTTTCCTCCGTTCTGCGGTATGCCATGCCTCGTTTCCATCGCCTGTTCTGTCCAAGCCCTCCTGATGAACACGACGCATTCCGTTGCCTCCCCATGAACACGATGCATTCCGTTGCCTCCCCATGAACACGACGACAACGCTGTTTCTCCGTTCCGACCCGCCATGTACACGAGCCCGGGCCGTACGTATGCGCGAGTAGGCATTCGAGACCCCGCCCGTATGTACACATACGTTGCCGTATTTTCTTTCTTGCACCCTAGCCGTTGTACGTATGTGTAAATGCTATGTCCATGCCTCTACTACGACATGTGCGCGCCTCTACTACGACACGTGCGTGCCTCTACATCGACCAGTATGTACGTACACGTTCGCAACCAGAATGACAACGCTACGTACGCTTCGACCTGGTGGGTCCCGACTGTCAGGCACTTCCTTGCCTCCGAAGATGTAGCTGGTCGGTCCCAGCAGTCAGGGAGCGAATCGTTTTTTTCCCAGACGCACTTCCTTGCGTGCGAAGATGTAGCTGGTGGGTCCCAGCAGTCAGGGGGAAACATTTTTTTCGCGAAATATGGTGGCCCTTCCTGTGGGTCCCGCTGTCAGGTGGAGGAATAATTATTTTGCACGTAATAAGGAGGCACTTCCTTGCTGCGGCCGTGGACCCAGCTGTCAGCCTCTCCACGTACAGTCCACGTCTGATGGAAGCCGTTCCTTGACCATGTTGACCACGCCGCGCCGAGAGCACCAGGGCGGTGGATGACGGTGAGGCCTAGGAAGGGGACGACGCGGAGCCGGGGAAGACGCGGAAGTGGATGCCCACGCGTAGAGGAGTACAAGGGTTCACTGGTTCGCTGCGGTATGAGGCTGCCATCGCCGCAGAATAACAGGGGGTGTGGGTGAGTAGAGGGATGGCCTGGCCAGCGGTTGGAGTAGTAGGGGGCGGTGAGGCCTCCACCGCATCGCAGTCGGCCACGGGAGGCAGGAGCACAAGGCACGACCGGTGTTGGTTTGGGCGGCTGGAGCAAGAAGACCAGAGGTTGAAGAAGCACTACGGCTGTTGGATGGACATCGTACGGTCACTGGAGCTAGAATCGTGCATATTGACTAAGTTAACAAAGCCCTCCATCCCCGTCAACTTATTAGGCCCACAAGTCAGCCTCCCACCAAGGTGGGTCCCAGCTAGCAGGGGGTATTCATTTTTTAGCGTAATAAGGAGGCACTTCCTTGCGTGCGAAGATATAGCTGGTGCGTCCGAGCTGTCAGCGGCGGTAACATTTCTTTCATGAAATACAGAGGCCCTTTCGGTGGGTCCCTGATGTCAGGTGGAGGAATCATTATTTTGCGCGTAATAAGGAGGCATTTCCTTGCGTGCGGCCGTGGACCCAGTTGTCGGCCTCTCCACGTATAGTCCACTTCAGATGCATGTCGGTCGTTGACCACGTTGACCAGGCCGCGCCGAGAGCACCAGGGCGGTGGACGACGGCAAGGCCTAGGAAGGGAACAACACAAAGGCAGGGAAGACTCGGCAGTTGTTTCCCACACGGAGGGAAGTACGACTATACGAGGGTTTACTGGTTCGTCTGCCGTCGCCGGAGAATAAAAACAGGTGTGGGTGAGTAGAGGGATGGCTAGGCCAGCGATGGGAGTACGGTGGGGCAGTGAGGCCTACGCGGCAGCAGAGCCAGTCGCAGGGAGGAGGGAGCAGGCAGTCCCGCCGGCGCCTGTTTGAGCAGCTGGATCAGGAAGAGCAGAGATTTAAGAAGCACGGGGGCCGTTGGATGGCCATCCAACAGTCATTGCTTGTGCGTCAACCTTTTTTTAGGAAAGCCTCAAATCTGTGGAAAACAGCATACAACCCATCTGCCATTATTTCTAATAATTTATAGCCCATTTGCTAATTATTAAGGTTTTTTTGGAGCCCATATTCTTTTTGTTAGCATTATAGCCCATATTGTGGCCACGGTTAAAAAATTATATGAAATTTTGCATACTTCGGTGCGGTCTGAACTGTTTTTAATCCCGAAATTTCGACTCACATTCAAACTGATTTTAAAAATAAATGTATATCAATATAAAATCCAACAAATTCTCCATGCATAGAAATTAATGTAATTTCAAATCTCGAAATAAAGAAAAGATATTTGAAACTAATTGTCGGTTTGATGTGTTTTAAAAATGCACAACCCATTTCCCATTACTGATGGGCCATTTTCTCGGCCAGTCGAATGAAAGCTCTCCTCGTCTTGAAAGATTTGCAGCCCAACAGGCCTGACAAAGCGACTTACTTGGCAAATCACAAAAAAACTAGGCTGTGGCCGTGGACCCAGCTGTCAGCCTCTCCACGTACAGTACTCTTCCGATGGAATGTCGTTGACCTCGTTGACCACGCCGCGCCAAGAGCACCAAGGCGATGGTGGACGGCGAGGCCTAGGAAGGGGACGACGCGGAGCCGGGGAAGACGCGGCAGTGGATGCCCACGCGGAGAGGAGTACGAGGGTTCACTGGTTCGGCTGCGGTGTGAGGCTGCCGTCGCCGCAGGGTCTGGCTAGCGGTGGGAGTAGTAGGGGGCGATGAGGCCTCACCGACAGCACAGCAGGCCACTGGAGGCAGGAGCAGGCGGTCTCCCCGGTGCTGGTTTGGGCGGCTGGTGCAAGAAGAGCAGCGATTGAAGAAGCAGTAGGACCGTTCAATTCAAATCCAACGGTTACTGCTGCTAGAATCGTTTGTTGACTAAGTTGACAAGCCCTGCGTACGCTTCAACTTAGTAGGCCCATAGGTCAGCCTCCCAACCGGTGCGCCCCAGATGTCAGTGGGAGGAATCATTTTTTTCGTGTAATAAGGAGTCAGTTGATTGCGTGCGGCCAGGCCAGCGGAGGGAGTAGGGTGGGCCGGGGAAGCCTGCGCGGCATCACAGCGGGCCACAAGAGGAGGGAGCAGGCAGTCCCGCCGGCGCTAGTTTAGGCGGCTGGAGCAGGAAGATCAGAGATTGAAGAAGCACGTCGGCCGTTGGATGGACATCCAACACTAACTGCTGCTAGAATCGTGTGTTCACTCACAAAGCCTTGCGTAAACAAGTCAGCATCGAAATATGTGGCGTGTACAGCCCATTTACTATTATTTTTGTAATTTTTACTCATTTTCTAATTCATATGGAATTTATTGCAGCCCGTTTTCCATTTTTAGAATTGCTGGCCATTTTCTGGTCAGTACCAGGGTCAAAAAATTAACTAAATATGTGGGAAATTTTGAAAATTCGCAAATTTTTGTTGGGGAACGAAAAATTATTAATCCAAAATTAATAGCCATACTAAAACAAATTTAAAAATAAATTAGTACTATGTCATGTTAAATCCAATGAAATGCGTATAAGATATCAGTGAAGAACAAAAACAAAAAAAGAAACTTATACCCCATCTGCTATAATTTTTTTGGAATTTTCAACCCCTTTTGATATTACTTTTAACAGACATTGACCATACTCTTAAGCCAGGCCGGAATGCATCCCTCCTCATCTTGAAAGATTTGCAGCCCAGCAATTCGGAGAAAACAAATAGGCCTAGCTTGGGTATTCTTCAAAAAGAAATAGTGGGCTACCTATTTTCCCAAAGAACTGGTGCATGAGCATTTAGCTTTATTTATTTATTTGTTTACTTATTTATGTGTAGGGGACCATGAGCATGTACTTGGGCCGGATTCATGTGAGAGCCTCCCTTCCAGTTAATTATGGGCTTCTCTATTGGGCCTTCATCAGTGGGCTGCATGTTATCAACAAGTGGAAAATGTGTTCCGAGTTTCAAAAAAAATGTGTTTCGTACGATAAATAGTATGCACTACGTACGGTACGGGGCACCAAAGGATCGAACCATGCAACGACTTCCAAAACATTGTGTTTGTTGTTCTAACAACACATTTATTCAACCAACAGACGAAATATACTACTGATTGTACATTGAAAACAGCAGCAGCAACCAGGGCTGGGGGTGCAACAGAAGCAGTAAGCAGGCAAGAAAAGTAAAGATGCAGCTCTCTCTTCCAAACCAAACATCAGCCATCATTACAAAAGGGCTACCAAAAAAGAACAAGTGTATGCATCAAACTAAATAAAGATCCTACTACACCAAGTGTACGCATCTAACTAACTGGCTCAGTTAGACGTTACTAATTTTTTTTCAAAACGGAGGCAAAAGAATTGCCTCGTCGATTAATTAAGAAGAAGAGAATTGCCTGGTTAATCTACGGAAAATTGGGCTAAAACCGAAGAAGTTACTATTTATTTAGCTGCAGTGGAGTCGCAGATGGAGAGGAATGGGAAACTTCACTGGTTCGGGTGCGCGGCAGCACAGCCGCGGTTGTTAGAAGGGAAAACATAAATTGGACACGGCATTACTTTTATAAGAGACCTGCGTTTTATACCCCACAGTAGGCATACTAACAAGTTCACAGACGAATACAACAGAAAAGGTAAACATTCATATCAAACTCAGGTTCACAGGACACGTTCATATCCATAGCCAACATTCACAATCAACAACTCAAAAGATTCATATATACACAAGCTCAGCATATCTATGCATCCAAATGATTGATAGATCACACGACAATATTCATACATAATTTACAAAAAAGATTCAGATATACGCATGTTCAGTATGTTTATGGATCCAAATGATTGAGATCACATCCAATATGATCCATGGACAAACTTTAATTGCCTAGGGTACAAACTGGTAAATGGTGTTCAATCGGAGGTACTTCTTGCTAAAATTAGTTCTTGTATGAGTAAACTTTCGAGTACATAAGAGGCAGCACAGACAATCTGAACTTTGCTTGTAGGTTTATCCTCAAATACTGGCCTCGTGCCCTGGGAGGTTTGAGCAACTTCACCACTACTTTCATCCAACCAGTTTACTAGGTTATCTTGGTCCTGTATCTCGCCAAAATTATACATTGAAGACGAGAAAGGAGGAGGTTGAGAAAATGAACCACCCAAATTTTTTGTGTAGTTCAACTAAAATGGAGCATCCTTGGCGTGCAGACTGATTAAGTGCCAGATGAATATACGCGTCAACCAACTTGTCTGGAATCTTTAGACTCCATGCCATATAGTTCGCTACCATATGTGCCGATAACCAAAAGGCAAAAGTTGGGACCAAAGACTGGACTGCGTTTTTCTGGGCTATGCACCAAGCAATATTTTTGGTGTTCACTCTCCTAACACTGTGAGTTTGACAATTGGTTGATGCCGGTTGATACTCGAATGAATATAGGCACTTCTTGTCAACATCGATGCTTGTCTGAGTGAACTTTGGAGTACATAGCAGCAACATAAGTACCTGTCCATCTGATCATTTTGTGCAGTTCTACTGAAATCACCCGATGTAATGATTTTCCTGCGAGTTCAGGCTCCAAATTACTCCTTTATGAAATCGGCAAACAGTAGCACAATACCAAATTACCAATACATATGACAGGCACAATAATCAGGATAAAGACCAGTACCAACCTGTGTGAGGTAGCATATCAATTACTATTTCCTTTGACTGGAAGCCGAGATAAGCCAAGCGACTAACAGCAAAGGAAGAAAGCATGCAGAGTTTAGCAACTGACAGGAAAGGACGGAAGCTATCGAGGCAATGAAGCACCCAAAGTTTTTGTGCAGTTCCACCAAAATCGAGCATCCCTGTTGGCACATATATTGAGAGAGTGAGATTACTGTAATAGTGGGACTAGTTTATGAAACATACACTAACAAATAGAAGCACCCTCATTATCTTAATGGGTAAAGTTAGCAACATAGTAGTCTTGCTTAAAGAGAGGTATTAGTTTATTTAATCAGTGCCAATTAGCTCAAATCGATACTCAAAGCATTGCCATTTATCATAGGTTGCAAAACTTTAACGTGCAAAGATAAAGGAGTTTCTCATGACAGTAGCACGATACAAATAGAGATGACAGCAAACTAATATGGATGAAGGCCTTAGGCCCGTACCAACCTGAGAAAAAAAGCTTATTCATGTAGTCCCATAAGAGATGATAAAGCACTCACTGGAATCACACAATAGTATATATTTTTGTGCACTTCAAATGTATGGTTGAAATCACTCTTGTTTACTAGTGCTGAGATTATATCAAAAGATTATCAAGAACTTCCAACAGAGTTAAAGCACTGGCTGGGATACAGTTCATTGTATTGTCTTGTGTAGTTCCATTTAATGTATGATTGGCACAACATGATCCCTGTTTGCACAAGTAGGAACAAGGTGAAACCTTCATTATCTTAGTGAGAAAGGATAGGAAGACATTAGCATATTACTCAACCAGTAGCATCAAATTCATGATGGACAATACGCAAAACATTGCCTCATTGAACCAATGGCAATAAATTCACATGCAAAACAATAGCACTATTATGTCATGACACTAATAATATTCCCTCCCTGCTCCACCACATGATTCACCTCCATAGACAAACATACACACGCACATGATTCAGCATAGGGTCCTACTAAAGATTTGCTTAACTCCAACAGGAAAATTAGGCAGTAATAAATTAGTGGTACTTAAGTACTCCTAATTAATTAAGTGAGACAGTAGAAGTGGAAGGGCTCCCTGGAGGATCGTCTCACATGTAAGGTAGTCGTTGCCGGAGCCCTTGAATGGCCTCGACTGAGGCCTCTGGCTTCAGCAAGATCGCCTTGGCACTGTTTATTCTTCTTCTTCTTCTTCTTCTTCTTCCTCTTCATGCTCTGTTTCTCTTTCTCCTCACCAGTTGGTGAAACCAAGTACATGATTGGCCTTCTAATTTAGAATTGGTTTTGTCAGTGAGGGAGTACAAGTGTACTAGTAAAAAACAGCATTATTTTCTCATGGCAGTCAGAAAATAGAGATGCACAAGCATTAAATATCATTCTTACCTAAAGGAAGGTTATGGCGCCAATATGGATGATGAGGATTGGACCACAGATCTCCCTTTGTGCAGTTCCACCAAAATGAACCAACTGTTCCATTCTGACATTCCAGTTAAACAGCACAAAAGTCACTTCTTTTAAGAAGAGTTTTGTGCAGTGCACCAAAAGGTCACAACAGCAACCAGGTGAATTGGATATCCCTGTTTGCACAAAAAGGCACAGAGGAAACAGTCAGAGTCTCAAACAATTATAGGCAAAAACATTTGGCTAAACTTGTCATGGCTTATAACAGTGGGTGCACCAGCAGTCCAGCACCATGTACGTAAATAGGGGCATAAAGTGGTGATTCATAGTTTGTTGCCCCGAGAAACAAGCATCCAAGAAACATATCTAGGTTGGTCCCATTTCTGTTCACTCTAGCCACCTACTCCTATGTGTGGATAAAAAATCTAGTCATGGTCATACCACTTTGTATAGCGTTACCCCTATATTTCCCTTTTCGACCAAGAGACCGGTTGGATGACCAGTCTGTACTACTTTCACCCCCTTTCCTTCCTGTTTGTACCAAGTCCGGTGTACACACAAGCGGAGCTATGTGTATGGCTGAGGAGGCTGTGGCCCCCCAAACCTGGTAGCTTTTGTGAAGATTTTTTTTAAGATGGCATAGATTGAGAAAAATAGGGACTTTTACCCCTTCATAAAGCCATATTTTGCCATTGCCCCTCCCAATGATCATGTGCCAGCTCCGCCACTGTATGTACATACTAAATTCCCCCACCCCCACTTTATTTCTTGTTTGAACCAAGTACTCCCTCCGTCCGGAATTACTTTTCATCAAAATGGATGTGTCTAGAACTAAAATACATCTAGATACATCCATTTCAATGACAAGTATTTTCGGACGGAGGGAGTACAAGATTCGACTCCATGAAGTAGCTTTACCTCTAACAATAGAAGAAAAAAATGTGACGTTGGACCATCCGATCGAGAGGGGCTGAGATGTAGAAAATGATGCACATGCAGCGACGTAGCGAGCTGGGGAAGTAGAGCTAAGGCGGTTTCGAACGAAGATATACCTGAAGGTCATCAGGATGTGGATAGGTGGGCGGCGGGAGGCCGGATCCACCCACAGGCAACGACGAAGGGATCGGAGGACCTCCCGCACTGGCGCTCGGCCAGAGATAACAGTGCGGCCGGCAGTGGGTCTCCTCCCTCGCTGTCGACGATGGCCTAAATGCTGCCCCTCCTCCCCTTCACCAGCGGAGGGGGATACGTCCGGATCTGTAACCAGCGGTGAGGATAGAAAGCCGGTGTTTTTTGAAGGGAGAAAGATGGTGTTACTACCCCTATCATGTTCAAATCTGGAGAGGATGAGAGTGTGTGAATAGAGAAACCCTAGCAAGCAAGCACGGAGACTCCGGCCTATATATACGTAGTGAGCAACCCTAGCAAGCAAGCAACCCCTATCTTCGTCAACTCGTACAAGAACGAGAAATTTCATTACTACAACGCCCTCTCCCTCGCGGACTGAGCTCCGGTGCCTTAACTGCACCTGCCTTTGGCTGCATGACAGGAGGGCCAACCACCTATTGGGCCCACCTGTCATGGATGCAAAGGCAGGAGCAGTAAGTTGAAGCTTTCGCTATCCCTCCCGCACGAGGTGGACGGACATGCAGCAGTGCATTCGATACTGTAGAAGTAGGAGTAATCATTATTGTTCGTCTTCTGGAAGAGGCGAAGAGCCAAGCACAACCGAAATGTGGCAGTTGCGAACGCTCGCGTGGTGCGGTTCCTTGGAGTACTAGTCAGGCTCTTGCATGAGAAAAAATTGCTATTGTTTAACAATTAAACTCCATTATCCATTGGTTGATACTCATTCTGCATAGGTCCATGCGCTTAGCACCATTTCCTCCTGGGGTCACCAATGTTTATTTGCTAATTAATAGCACTGCACGCAATGAACTAGCCATTGAAAGTCATTAAAAGCATGCACACCTCTCATCTCTTATTGGTTGATATGTCAAGAAACAAGAAACAAGGTAGAAGTTAATGCACCGCGCCTAAGTGTTTGGGGACTATTTGGTTTTCGTAAGGCTGGTCATAGTGGGGAGTAACTTAGCCTAGTGTCATGCATATGACACTAGCCTAAATTACTACCTTCATAATGCAAAGTAACATAATAGTAGTATTTTAGATGGCTTCATTTATTAGCTTGTAGACTCATCTTATCTTGAAAAGCACTATGTTACAGTAACATATTATGTTACCACCTCTCATTAATTACTTGACACATAAGCAAAAAATTCTTGGAGTGCGCTATGTTACTAGCTAAGTTACTCCGACTATGGCTAGCCTAAGATGACTTAAACACCTATACGGAGGGAGTAGTATAGCCATGTAAACCGGAAAGGAGTATTTTCCTTTCTAGAGATTTCAACAAGTGACTAGACTACACCGTGTGCAGTACTCCCTCCCTTCCGGTTTATAGGGCTCAAATCTCAAATCTAATGAACCAAGGCATTTTGCGATTGGAGGAATGTATCTCGTACTTTACAAAACTACCCTAATTAAACTCATGCATTAATTAAGTAGTTCTCTCATTTTCCTCTCCGCCTTGGTCGCGGTGCACAATATTGAGCACTCCTATATGACTAGTCGCTCTATCTACATGCGAGACATTTCAAAGCATCCGGGCCCACGTGCCATCCACCAAATCACAGCGAGGTGCTACAGTCGAGACTCACTTGTAACCCCGGTGTGGCGGTCATGACCCGTCATATCACAAAACCCACACCTTTACCAGCAGTGGTAAGGTGGCCTCCAAGTTGGACTGGATGAAGCAACCATCATTCAATGGAACGCTCGTTCAAGTCCTTTCTTCCCTTTCTTGAAGAAAACCTCACTCCAGGCTACTCACTTCTGCCATTTTTCTTCTGTACCGATGAAGGAAAGGTGGGCGAATCAGTTATGCTGCTATATTTTCATTCAAAGAATCCTATTTTTGTGAAGCACCGACCGATTCTCACATACTATTCTTTTCCCGTTTTCATTGCGATTGTGGTTTCCTTTCGATTGCTTTTTGTTTGTCAGTTCATTGATGGATCTTGGAGCAGTAGGCAAAGAGTTGCCGGCGGACAACCCACTGGAGATAGCGATCTCCAGGAAGCGAGCACCGACCAACGAGTTGACCATGTTGGCGGGCCAACCCATGGAGACGAAGAACTCCAAGAAACAAGCATTGGCCAAAGAGTTGAGGACGTTGGTGGACGAACTCCTCAAAGGAAGTTGGAAGAACGGCAAGGGCCCCACCGTGCCTACCCCAGGAACTCTGATTGCCACCTATGTGAGGCTCAAGACCGAGTTTGAGGAGATAGTCTCTGTTGAGAAGCAGTATTCCCCTGGCAAGGTGATGGCCCCCATCGAGGACGAGGAGATGGCCCCCGGAGGGATGAGATCCCCCGGTGAGCTGCATAAGGTAAAAAATAATGGCTTATTACCATAGTTGTGGTTTTTGATTATTTGCAATGTGCTTGCTAATATGTTAGGGTTGTGCAGGTGCCGGTGGACATCCTTGATGATTCCGGTGTCATGGCCCGTCCTGTTGGCATCGCCCCGGAGATCGATTCTGATGCCGCTGTCCATCCTGTGGACATCGCCCCAGAGATCGATTCTGATGTCGCGGTCAGTCCTGTGTTCATCGCCCCAGAAATTGATTCCCATGCCACTGTCCGTGCTGTGGTCATTGCCAGAGAGATCGATGAAAAGAAATAGTTGGTCGGGCTAATCCTTCAGGGTAGTTTGCATTGCCCTGTGTTTAATTACCAGAATGATGCGTGTTATCAAACCATCTTAGGGCTAGTGCACTGTCTTGTGTGGGCGGATCTTGCTACTTTTGTTTGATAGTGAATCATGCGATGAATCATGCGAACCCTCTCCGAGTTATGGAAACAGATGTATCCTCACCAGCTTTTGATGTAATATATGGCATGATTAGATGTAAGTTTGAACTGTTTATCATATCAGTAGGGCTTGTTTGATGATTCTTGGTGTTAGTAGGCTAGCTACTGTGCGAGCTATAGTACTTGCAAAACACTCACCGAAGAGAAACGTTGGGGCTGATGAGCTCGTGGTACGCTTATACTTATCCCTCGTCGATCGACCTATAGCCCTAGCTCCTAAAATTGTAGGCTTAGCGATCAATGACCTAGGCGGCCTAGTTTGGCCTAGTGGGTTTCAGTGATATGATGTGCAACACAAAATCATAGCAGTGCAGAGACGTACTCCCTCCGTTCCAAAATAGATGACCTAGGCGGGCTAGTTTTCCCTAGTGGGTTTCAGTGATATGACGTGGTACAGTGCCGTCTAGTCTTCGCGTGTGGTAGCAGTATTGCGGGTACAGTAAGTTTTCTTGAAGAAGCGGAATTCAACGAAGTCATGATGGTTCCTTCATCCGAACAACTTACAGTGGGAAAGGTTGGGCCGGCGATACGACCGGGGTAGACCAGGATAATTTTGTGCATGGCAGGTGGACTAGGATGGTCGATGTCTCACATGTCGGCGAATGAAAGTATTCTTTCCGATATAGTGGACGAACAATGAGTATTCATTGTTTATTTTTGATGAAAGCTATTGTCTCCACTGTTACGACAGAGGAGTTTGAAACACGGCAGCCCAGTGAACTTGGCATGTGCACCACACCCTCCTTCCTCATGTAATGCCCAGGTTACAGCTTTTTCTCACTTTCTCTCTATCTATTTACTATCAAATGTTTTTTACCTTTCTTTTTTTAAGACACAATTGTTTTTTATGCCTTTTTTTAGAATTATTTTTTTATACCTAGGAGCACGTGTAGAGACAGGCTCTTGCAGAGCCCACTCCTTGACTTTGGCAATGCCTCTCTCTCCTCCACATAAGGAGTACTACTTGCTATGCATGCATGCGGCGAGCAGCTGGCGTCTTGAGGGGCCAGGGCGGTGAGAGCGGGCTCCGGAAGCGGTCCGGACTCTAGCATAATTTTGGTTTTTACAGTATTTCTTTCTCCATTGACAGGTAGGCCCGCGCAGATAGATAAAGAACACGAGCTGATGAGGCGCATGCGGACTGTTTGAGTGGTCAACCAGACAAATACGGAGTTATACGCTAAGCCAGTGACCATATAATCACCATATCTCGTATACAATGATCAAAGTGAGCTATCAAGACAAGTTCGATGACCGCCAATGCATTTTACTCGGTAATAAATGACCAGGATTGAAGGGGAATCCAAATTTGCTTCGTCTTCTGTCCTTGAGATCTTGACAAACTAATGCACTATACGGTTGTCCGGCCACTCCACCCCAGAGCTCTCACCAAGCGTCGTTCGTGCCACCGCGCTGCACACTAACCGGTAAGGCAGCGATGGCATCCCGCCGCGCCGAGTTCCTCGCTGCCCATGACCGCACACAAAATGGTAGGGAAGCGATGGCATCCCGCTGTGCCGAGTTCATCACCGCTCGTGAACTCACAACTATGTGGGAGGAATTTGAAGATGCCAAGGCCGAATGGGCGGTAGAGCAAGAGGCGGCCAAAGCCGCACAGAGGGAGCGGAAAAGTCAGAAAGCACTCAAGAAAAGAGAGGCCCGCCACCGAAAGAAAGAAAAGGACGCACGCGCTGCTGCAGAGAGGTCGGCGGAGATCCAAGCACGGTGGGGTGTCGCCGACAAAGCCGGGACAGAGAACGACGACGTCTGGCCAGCATGTGAGAAGTAGTAGTACTAGTAGTTAGTGTGTGTGTGTGTGTGTCTGAGTACGAGCATGTACCAGTACTACTAGTTACTACTGTAGTTTTTAGAGCAAATTAGCAGTACATTGGCCTAGACTAAATGGAAAAATTCCTATCCTAAGCATCAAATGGCATCTCTTTCTCTATAGGAATTGAGATGCATGTCATCTCACTTCCTATGATTTTCATATTCCTATCCTATGAACGAAAGGAGGCCTCTGTTAGAGTAACTACTGTAGCTAGCAGTACTGCTGGTACAGTAGTTTTCTTCAAGAAGCGGAATTCAACGAAGTCATGATGGTTCCTTCGTCCAAGCAACTTCAAAGTGGGAAGTGGGCCTATGATTTGACGGCTCATTAGTCATTATTACTGTCGCGCGACAACCTGGGTGACTCCCTTGGAGTTCTGCGTGCATGGCAAGTGGACCAGGATGGTCGACGTCCCACATGTTGGCGAACGGAAGTATTCTTTCCGATATTGAGGAGCAAGAAAACCGCGTGGTATAGTATCACTGCTGATTGGTTCGCAAAAAATAGTATCAGTGCCGATTTATAATTATTTTTTATTTCTGATGAATGCTAGCGTTTTAACTCTTACAACGAAGGGTGCCAAACACGGCACGTGCTAGATGTCCCACACGTCAGCGAAAGGAGTGGGACATGAACATCGTGGTAGATCCCAGCATAAAAAAACAGCGTGGTAGAGCGTCTCCACTTCTGGGTCGGATACCACACGTAGTAGTACTTAGGTATGAACGATACAAAGTGCGACCTGGAGACAAAGATACGTCTAGTTGGAAGGTCTCGGGGCATACACGTAAACAAATATAAAAGTTAATATGTGCCTGCAACTAATATAGTAGTAGTAGTAGAGTACTTAGGCACATACTCCATAACATCACCGTGCATTGCGCGTACAACATTTAGTGGTAGTACGTAGTAAGGGACAAATGTCGCCCAAGAGTTCCCTTCTCAACCTACTTTTGGGTGTTTGGTAGAGTGTATGGAGGATGCATGAGTCCACACTAGTTTAGCACAAATACACTAGAAGCATGCATGAAGAGGGGTGTTGAGTTGAGCATGCATGAAGAGGGAACAACTATGCTGAGATGAGAACGCAACCAAACACACCCTATATGCCACGCATGTTCATACCCTTTGTGCCTTTCTACTTCACTTACTGCGCTACATTACTCAGGTTTGTACGTCCACTCCTGGGTACATGTTCGTCTCGTAGTTCCAGTCCCATGTGTTCTTCATATAGATGGAACTATCCTTGCATAACACGTTCACCTTGATGCTAGATGTCTCGCGTGTTGGCAAAAGGATGAACAAAGCTCACGTAAAAAAATAGAGTGGAAGAACATAGATTCCGGACGACCGAGAAGGAGCAAGGAACCTCGTGGTGGAGCGTCTGCACTCATAATATTTAATATTATTCAGCGATATAAGATTAACCAATCATCTCCACAGTGGACTGGAAGAGTACGAAACACGGCAACCCAGTGTAGTATCATACTAGTACATGGCTAACCCATGCTATCACCATATTTCTTGGCTTCCGTGCGACACCTATCTCTAGTAATCCAGCAGCCTGTATCGCTTCTCCCTCCTCATCTCTATCAAAGTGCAGCGGGCTGGTGTTTCTGCCATCTATTGAGGTCGGTTAACTATCACATGTTAGCGACATGCCAAGAGCATTCTAAAAAAATCCTTTCACATTCCGTTTTCAAAAAGAACAAAATCCTTTCACGTACGAATTTTCCTGTATGCTTTGAGAAACTTGCATGTCCTATACTACTCCTTTTGATACTCTAACTTAGCTAGAGGTTAGACTAACTCATGACTAACCCTAAACTAACTGTAGCCAAAGAGGTGTTTGGGTGACAGGATTAGATTGACAATAAATGCACTTCATGGAGAGAGAAAAGTGATTTTTCAGTGGTCCCAATGAGAACTATCTCCAGTTAGCACCTCTTGGGTGGGATATTTCTTTTTGGTGGGTTCGGTGCAACTTGCTACAATTTAAACCCTCATCCTTGGATAGTTTAGGGCTATTTGAGCCCCAACTAGCTCAAACTAACTCTAACCCATGGATCCAAACAGGGCCTATGGCCAGTCTCGACGTGGAGCAGTCGCATGCACCGAGAAGCGGCGCTCTCTCGGCCGTCGCGCCACTTCAAAGCCGGCACCGGTGAGAGGTCGGCTCCGCTCTGGCCGGGCATTAATGCGGCACTGACGCTCCAGGAGGACGCTGACCGTTTCACGCGAGAAGCGCACGCTGGCAAGGGAGTATAGGTTTTGAACCGTTTCAGATGTAGTACTGGTAGTTTGCAAAACTACTCAATTATTGCACTTAGTTTCCTAAGAAATTGTGGTAAAAAAAGTCACTCCACATCCCGCTTCCCTTCTCCTTCCTCTTCCACCACCCGCGCACGTCCGCGGGAAGCGACCGGTCAACCCTTATACTCCCTCCGGTCCTTTTTACTCTGCATGTTAGAATTCTCTGAAGTCAAACTTCACAAAGTTTGACCATATTTATATGAAAAAATATCAATATCTGTCATGCTAAAGTTATACAATATGAAACTTTAAGTCATCACACATCTATTGGTATTGATTTCAGATTGTGAATGTTGATACTTTTTTCTATAAAGTTGGTCAAACTTTACGAGGCTTGACTTCAGTCAAATCTTATATGCGAACTAAAAAGGACCGGAGGGAGTATAGGAGTGCTAGCACAAAAAGATGCATGCATGACCACTAAAATTTCCATATTAAATCGCCGCTCTGGCGGGAGTATGGCGTCTGTTGTTACCTTCGGCCGGCCCATGGCTACCGGGCGACGGCGACCAGAGAAGAGGCGGCGGGAGGGGAATGAATGCAGCTACTGTTTGGGTTCGCCTTCCGGCTTAAATAAATGCACAGCATCACGTGTACCCACGGGTGCACAAATTGTAACATACGTGTCTGCTTAAGTGGGCGTCATGTAACTAGTGTGTGTGTGAGAGAGATTCTGAGAGACAGAGTGCGTGTGTGCGACTCTACTCTTCGGACATGTACTCAACCTTTTGCATCGGGATATAAGTATAATGGTATTTACTTTAGCTAGTGATTTACGTGGCCATGTTAACATGGTTGTGTCAAAAAAATGTCACTTCCTACTCGTGATTTGCGTTATATAATTACAAGCAAGATTCTCGTGCATTGCACAGAACATGAATATGCATTTTTTTTACAGAACACCTGTTGTGATTGACCCATGCAGGAGTAATCCCATGTGTAAAAACTAGTGATATCTCAAGAATTTTATCGAAAAACTGGTATCTCCAGAATGTCATCGAAAAAAAAGAGAGATGAGAGATAAGGCAAGGAGGAGTGGAGCATGGTGGTGACTGGTGGTCGGAATGGGTGGAGGCATGGGGATGGACGGCGCCGGCAGGCGGCAGCGGCCACCATGCATGCTAGATTGTTCCAGAGACTTATTCCTTTTTTAATTGATGAGCAATGAGGTTGCGAGAGATAATGATGTGGAGAGAGGTGCCGGTATCTTTTGTAAAATCATCATAGTTTGCTTTCTATCCTCAGATATAGATCATACGGTCTGTATTACAAGATGGCAGGCACATCATCACCACCAACTCATTTTTTTATAAGGGTACAGATGATAAGTTTGCTGGCTACTAAAGTAAAGTGGAATTTGTCCATGTTATGCAAGTAAATAAAGGTGATTGTTTATCATACGGGTAAGGTTGGGTGAAGGGTGGTAGGAACAAACGCTCCGCATAGAGCATGTGTGTGTGAGATGGAGTCTTAGTTTGTGTGTGTGTGTGAGAGAGAGAGAGAGGAGAGAGAGATGGAGTCTTAGTTTGTGTGTGTGTGAGAGAGAGGGAGAGAGATGGAGTCTTAGTGTGTGGGGGGCGTGCGTGCTTGCGTGTGTGTGTGTGTTTGTGTGTGTGTGAGAGAGAGAGATGGAGTCTTAGTGTGTGTGTGTTGGGGTGTGCGTGTGTGTGTGTGTGTGTGTGTCGTGGGGTCCTCTGTGGCGGATATAATTTAAGTGTGCATGGATTTCATCATAGAGAGGTGATGTGTATGGCAGAGGCCACCAACGATGGGGTGCGAGAGAGAAAATGCCGTAGAGAGGGGAGAGAAGGTGTGTGCGCATGAGAGGAGTCGACTTCGAGCGAACGTGTTTGTTCGAGAGACACCGAGGAAGACTACTATATATCGATGGTGCATGTAGGAGGGAATTAAACTAAGGGATGGTCTTATTGGTTTCGGGGATATAGGGGAAGAGTGAGAGGTGGGGGGGGTAGCTAGAAGGAGATTGTTAAGTGTGAGTGTGTGTTTTACCCATCCAGGCGGAAGTTATGTGCACAAAAGAGGAGAACGATTCGATGTGGCGTTAGGATTGAGGGTAATTAACTACGTATGGAGACATAGAGACCTTGAACATGCATGTGTGAGAGGTATACATGTATACGTGGGATGTGTGTGTGTGTGCGCGCGCGCGCATGATCAAGATAAAAGAAAGAAGACATAAGTCATAAGATCAACGACATGAGAGAGACGGATTGGTATGACAATATGCATGCATGTGAGAATGCATGGAAGAAATCCCGGCAATTGAGCATGTGTTTTTGTCTTTAAGAGATAGTGGCGTGGGCTGGAGCATGCATCTATGGCGAGTAGAGGGAGTGAGGCGCAACGATTGTGCAAAAAAGACCAACCTTTAAATGCATATGTATGGAGAGACATATATAGTGTGGGTGATAGGAAGCAAGACTCCGTGCGAGAAAGAAATGTTGACGGAGAAACTACAGATAGATACAGAGATTGAGATGCTAGCTAGAGGGACATCCGCTAGTTTGGGTGTTGGAGATGACCGTCGGGTGGTTCAAAGGGTGAAGTTATATATGTGTGTGAGAGGGCACTTGACTGCATGTAGAGAGAAACATATGTAGTGTGCGTGATAGGAATCAAGAGTGAGGGCGAGAAAGAAGGTTGATCGAGAAACAGATAAATAGAAAGATAAAGATGCTAGCTAGTGTGCGTTAGAGATAGGAGTCGAGTGGATCATAAGGTTGGGTTATGTGTGTGGGTGTGAGAGAGATATAGAGAGGGTGCGTGTGAGTCACATACAAACAGATATCAGAGAGAAATGAGATCTAGAGAGACGGAGTTTTGTGTCTGCGAGAGAGAAAGATATTTCACAACGAGAGTGATAGCTAGAGAGACATACGAGGGAACGCAAGATATCTCTAGGGAGAGAGGGTCTGTGTGAGCGACATACAAGAGAACAATGGAGAAATATGACCCTGGGAGACAGAGTTTGTGTTTGTGTGTGAGAAAGAGATATTGATGAGGAAGAGTCGTAGGTTCTCATATCTAAGGAGCGAAAGACATCTCTGTATGAGGGGTGTGCGAGTGGCACACATGGGAATAGTAGAGAGAAATGAGACCCTGGGAGACAAAGTTTTGTGTTTGTGTGAGAGAAAGAGATTTCACATGGAGAATCATAGTTAGAGACACATAGCAGGGAGCGAGATATACTTAGAGAGAGATAGAGTGATGAAGGTCGAGGGAGAGAGTACCGTCAGTGTGTTACGAAGATAAAAGATCATTGTCGACATACAGGTAGCACGAGAGATACCTGAGAGACGATGAACGCGTATAGGTCCAGAGAGATAGTCCTATATAAGCATGAGTGATAGCTATATGAGACGAATATCTGGATTAAAGGGGATTCAAATATTTAAACTGGAGATCACGACATCGATAATATCATAACGCAAATTGGTGTATCAAACATGCATATTCCTTTGAATTTGGGCACATGTGTAATGTTATATAGTTTATCAATATTGGTGATCCATAGATTCTTCAATTACAAACAATGCATGGTTTGTATGCAATTAATGTCTAAACGGGATTACACTATATGTTGCGTGTGTGAAACACATTATACATGTTTGAGAAGTAAAAAAACCGCATGAAACACACATTAATTGGAGACAGTTAGCGAGGAATGCATACATTGGATTTCAACATAAAGTGGTTTCAAATATTTGAAAATCCAAATTGATGGATACAACCTTATGAATCTGAGATCATGCCATTTGTAAACCATATTTATGTATAAATGGTGTTGTGCTTTTGAAAGTATATATAAAAAATGATGTATATAGAATGTAATTCCAATTGAAAATGGATCCCGCCCGAAAAAAATAGAATACAAACGGGATTTGAATTGAGTTGGCACGGTAAACATGCACTCTGCAAAATTTGAATGAAGCGGGGAAAGTCGCAGTAACCGCCCAGAACCAAAATCTGTGAGATGGAAATCACTGCTGCCTATCCCTGCCACGCAAAGCCTATATGCTGGATTTCTATAGGTTTCGATAGGGGTAGGTTTGTAATTTCACCCAAACGTGACGTAACCGCCTCTCACACGGATTCATACATGGTGGGCGCCTAAACACAGTGTGTCCTCGGCTGAAATCGACTCCCTCCCCGATTCATATTCATACACGGTGGGCGCCGAAAACAAACTCTCGTCGGCAAATATTTGGTGTATGCGAGATTACCGTCCTATCCCCGACCGACTAGTGTTGCTGTGATGTAGTAGAAATTTGAAACGGGGGCTAAGTTTGTAAATTTCCTCGCATTTGAGACAAGCGCGCCCTGAATACATGGTTCCCCCCTTCCTCTCTACCTCCCTTTTCCCCCATTCATACTCCGTGAGCGCCAAAACACCCTCTCCACCCCACCCTCCTCCGTCCGCCGCCGTCCGCCCCCCATCCACCACCGTCTTCCTCCACCATGCCGGAGCTGATACCCCGACGCCGCCGTCCATTACAAGAGATCGACCTCTCTCATCCACGGCTTTGAACCGGGATCCTTGCATCCCGTCCTCTCGCTTCATCCCCGCCGTCGTCCACCTTGCCGGCGCCGCTCCTGCGACCGTCTGGTCCACCGCGCCCCGCCGCCACCGTCTAGCCTCCTAGATCTGCTTCCACGCCGCCGACAGCCATCGCTACCGTAGCACCATCAAATTCTCAGGAGATGCCTACATGGCACTGGACCAGAGGCGGTACTCTTTCGTATCTGCTCAACTTATTTATCGCAGCAAGAAAATAGATCGCCACTGCTTTACTCTGATTTCTTGTCTTGGTTGCGAAGTTGCCTTTGTCCGTTTTGCACCTTCAGATCCGCCATGGCACGCTCAACACCATACTCGCAATGCTTATGGTTTTCTCCTTTTATATTCCACACTACTTAAATCATAGTAGACTAAATTTCAAAATTGGGTTAGTCGATTTTTCAGAGCTCGTCGGAGTTCGCCGGTGCGATCGAAGGGGCTCGGGTGGTTGTGGGGCCTCGCCGAACGAAGAAAACTCGACGCGGGTGGGGGTGGGGTGGCGGAGGAACACAGGCGGTGGGGGCCGGTGGTCCGGCTGGCGGCCCGTGCGTTGTTCTGTATGGGAAGAATCAGAGACGAGGAAGAAGAAGGGTTAGGAGACGTAGGATCTTCATCCAACCGCCTGAAATGGTCGAGAGACAGCTAGGAGTTGCATTCTTAATGCGCTCTAGTTCATCATGTGTGGGCACTGCGCAACCAACATTTTATTATCCAAAATCTGCTTGCTCTTGTTTACCATGTTCCTCTTCCGTTCTTCTTTAATATGTACTCTCTCCGTTCCTAAATACAAGTCTTTGTATAGATTCCACCATGGACTACATATGGAGCAAAATGAGTGAATCTACACTCTAAAATGTACCTGGATACATCTGTATGTGATCCATAGTGGAAATCTCCACCAAGACTTATATTTTGGAACGGAGGGAGTATGATAGTAGTATGATACGTCTCCGTCATATCTATAATTTTGATTGTTCCATGCCAATATTATTCAACTTTCATATACTTTTTGGCAACTTTTTATATTATTTTTGGGACTAGCATATTGATCCGGTGCCCAGTGCCAGTTCCTGTCTGTTGCATGTTTTTGGTTTTGCAGAATATCCATATCAAACGGAGTCCAAACGGGATAAAAATGGACGGAGCTTATTTTTGGAAAATATGGAAAATTTGGAAGGAAAATCAATGCGAACCAGTGCCCGAGGTGGTCACGAGGCAGGGGGCGCCCCCCCTAGGGCGCGCCCCCTACCCTCGTGAGCCCACCGTAAGGCGGTTGACGCTCTTCTTTTGCCGCAAGAAAGCTAATATTCAGAAAAAATCACGGCGAAGGTTTTAGGCCAATCGAAGTTACGGATCTCCATATATATACGAAATGGTGAAACAGAGCCAGAAGAGAACGCAGAACCAGAGAGAGACGGAGAGACAGATCCAATCTCGGAGGGGCTCTCGCCCCTCCCACGCCATGGGAGCCAAGCACCAGAGGGGAAACCCTTCTCCAATCTAGGGAGGAGGTCAAGGAAGAAGAAGAAGAAGGGGGGCCCTCTCCCCCTTGCTTCCGGTGGCGCCGGAGCGCTGCCGGGGCCATCATCATCACCGCCATCTTCACCAACAACTTCACCGCCATCATCACCAACTCTTCCCCCTCTATGCAGCGGTGTAACCTCTCTACCTGCTGTAATCTCTACTTAAACATGGTGCTCAATGCTATATATTATTTCCCAATTATGTATGGCTATCCTATGATGTTTGAGTAGATCTGTTTTGTCCTAATGGCTATTTGAAGATCGTGATTGGTTTGAGTTGTATGTTTTATTATTGGTGCTGTCCTATGGTGCTCTCCGTGTCGCGCAAGCGTGAGGGATTCCCGCTACTGGGTTTGCAGTATGCTTATGATTTGCTTATGGTGGGTGGCGTGAGTGACAGAAGCACAGACCCGAGTAAGTAGGTTGTTTGCGTATGGGATAAAGGGGACTTGATACTTTAATGCTATGGTTGGGTTTTACCTTAATGAATCTTTAGTAGTTTCGGATGCTTGCTAGAGTTCCAATCATAAGTGCATATGATCCAAGTAGAGAAAGTATGTTAGCTTATGCCTCTCCCTCAAATAAAATTGCAATAATGATTACCGGTCTAGTTATCGATTGCCTAGGGACAAATAACCTTCTTGTTGACAAAAGCTCTCTACTATAACTAATTTAGTTGTGTCTTTATCTAAACAGCCCCTAGCTTTTATTTTCATGTTCTTTACTTTCTGGCAAGCTTACCCAAAAACACTTACAAAGTACTTCTAGTTTCATACTTGTTCTAGGTAAAGCGAACGTCAAGCGTGTGTAGAGTTGTATCGGTGGTCGATAGAACTTGAGGGAATATTTGTTCTACCTTTAGCTCCTCGTTGGGTTCGACACTCTTACTTATCGAAAGAGGCTACAATTGATCCCCTATACTTGTGGGTTATCAAGACCTTTTTCTGGCGTCATTGCCGGGGAGCAATAGCGTGGGGTGAATATTCTCGTGTGTGCTTGTTTGCTTTATCACTAAGTAATTTTTATTTGTTGTTCTTAGTTGTTCTTTATCTTTAGTTATGGATATGGAACACGAAATACCAAAAAAATTAGGTGTACTTGCTACTCATGGAGATGGGGAACCTCCTAAAACCCTCGATGCTGGTTATGTGAAAGATATTATGTACTACCTTAATAATCCTGAGAAAACCCCATTCAATTATGTAATGGGAGTAATGTTGGATCAACGTGAATACTTTAGGGATTAGCGCTTGACACAAAAAGGGAAACTATTATGGGATCAAATTCATATATTGAAGTGGTATGCTAGTCAACTATGCTTGAGATATGATTATACTTGTTGCTCTAAGGTGAAGGCTCCACACCTTCCTTTTTCATGTGAATTTAATGATAATGAAACCTTAGCTTCTTATGCTAATGGTATATATGATCACTATGATGTGGAACAAATATAAGAATTTGTTGCTTTTAAGGGTGCTTATGAAATTGAATCTATGTTTAAAGAGTTTGAAGATTTTGATGATGCTGTTTATAGACCTGAAAATTTAGCTATCCTCAAATATTGTTCTGAGAATTATGAATATAATTGAAATTAATGTGCTTATTAAGAAAGTCTCCACTGTCCAAGAAGAGACTAATATTTTGCAGGAATCTATGGAAGAAGAAGTTGATGAAACTGTGAGCTCATTGGATGAAAAAGATGAGGAGGAGAGCGAAGAACAAAAGGAGGAAGAGCGGATTAGCTACCCGTGCCCACCTTCTAATGAGAGTAACTCTTCAACTCATACATTGTTTAATTTCCCTTTGTGCTTACCGAAGGATGATTGCTATGGTGATTGTTATGATCCCGTTAATTCTCTTGAAATATCCCTTTTTGATGATGCTTGTGGCCAAGATGCCAATATGAATTATGCTTATGGACATGAACTTGCTATAGTTCCTTATGTTAAACATGAAACTGTTGCTATTGCACCCACACATGATAGTCCTATTATCTTTTTGAATTCTCCCAATTACACTATATCGAAGAAGTTTGCACTTATTAAGGATTATATTGATGGGTTGCCTTTTACCGTTGCACATGATTATTTTGATAGATATAATATGCATGTGCTTGCTGCTCCTACTTGCAATTATTATGAGAGAGGAACTATATCTCCACCTCTCTATGTTTCCAACACGAAAAAATTACAAGAAATTGTTTATACTATGCATTGGCCTTTACTATGTGTGCATGAATTGTTCTTTTATGACATGCCGATGCATAGGAAGAGAGTTAGACTTCGTCATTGCTTGATATATGTTACTTTGTGCTCTCTACTAAATTACAAATCATTGTTGATTCAAATTGGCTTTGATATACCTTGGGATCCGGGTGGATTCACTACTTGAGCACTATATGCCTAGCTTAATGGCTTTAAAGAAAGCGCTGCCAGGGAGACAACCCGGAAGTTTTAGAGAGTCATTTATTTCTGTTGAGTGCTTTCATATAGTTTTAAAACAACAAAAATAAAGAGGGGAACCCAAAACTTTTTCTAAAAGAAAAGTGAAAGTGAGAGAGACGAGCATTGTGAAAGTGGGGGACGTCCTTGAACTTTGTTCATGCCCATGGGAACTTTGTGAATCTTAACTACAGAAACCTTTCAACAAAAATAATTATCCCCTTGTACAGTTCCATTTTATTATAAAAATAATGTGCCAAGGTTTGCCTTTAGGATGTTTACATTTGCTTGATGGTTTGTACGGTACAGGACAGAAACTTTGGCTGTAGTGCACGATTTTACATTTTTAGCTGATTATTTTTGCATTTTCTTTCTGTACAAATTTTTTATTTTTGCTAATTTTGGTAGAATTTGTCAAGAATCATAAGTATGGTGAATGTTCAGATTATTACAGACTGTTCTATTTTAGACAGATTCTGTTTTTGATGCATAGTTTGCTTGTTTTGATGAAACTATCAATTTATATTAGTGGATTAAGCCACAAAAAAATTATATTACAGTAGACATAATGCAAAAACAAAATATGAATTGGTTTGGAACAGTACTTAGAGTAGTGATTTGCTTTATTATACTAACAGATCTTACCGAGTTTTCTGTTGAAGTTTTGTGGGGATGAAGTGTTCGGTGATTGAGAAGGTTTCGATGTGAGAAGAAGGAAGAGAGGCAAGAGCTCAAGCTTGGGGATGCCCGAGGCACCCCAAGTAAATATTCAAGGAGACTCAAGCGTCTAATCTTGGGGATGCTGGGGAGGCATCCCCTCTTTCTTCAACAAGTATCGATATGTTTTCGGATTCATTTCGTTCATGCGATATGTGCAAGTCTTGGAGCGTCTTTTGCATTTAGGTTTTTTTGCACCATGCTGGTATGAGATGGTCCTTGGTTGATTTATAGAATGCTCTTTACACTTCACTTATATCTTTTGAGTATGGCTTTATAGAATGCTTCATGTGCTTCACTTATATCATTTGAAGTTTGGATTGCCTGTTTCTCTTTACATAGACAACCGCCATTTGTAGAATGCTCTTTTGCTTCACTTATATTTGCTAGAGCACGGGCATATCTTTTGTATAAAGAATTAAACTCTCGTGCTTCACTTATATCTATTTAGAGAGATGACAGGAACTGGTCATTCACATGGTTAGTCATAAAATCCTACATAAACTTGTAGATCGCTGAATATGATATGTTTGATTCCTTGCAATAGTTTTGCGATATAAAGATGGTGATATTAGAGTCATGCTAGTGGGTAGTTGTGTATTGTAGAAATACTTGTGTTGAAGTTTGTGATTCTCGTAGCATGCACGTATGGTGAACCATTATGTGATGAAGTCGGAGCATGATTTATTTATTGATTGTCTTCCTTATGAGTGGCGGTCGGGGACGAGTGATGATCTTTTCCTACCAATCTATCCCCCTAGGAGCATGCGCGTAGTACTTTGTTTTGATGACTAATAAATTTTTGCAATAAGTATGTGAGTTCTTTATGACTAATGTTGAGTCCATGGATTATACACACTCCCACCCTTCCACCATTGCTAGCCTCTATAGTACCGCGCAACTTTCGCCGGTACCATAAACCCACCATATACCTTCCTCAAAACAGCCACCATACCTACCTATCATGGCATTTCCATAGCCATTCCGAGATATATTGCCATGCAACTTTCATCATCATCATATACATGACTTGAGCATTCATTGTCATATTGCTTTGCATGATCGTAAGATAGCTAGCATGATGTTTTCATGGCTTGTCCGTTTTTTGATGTCATTGCTACGCTAGATCATTGCACATCCTGGTACACCGCCGGAGGCACTCATATAGAGTCATATCTTTATTCTAGTATCGAGTTGTAATATTGAGTTGTAAGTAAATAAAAGTTTGATGATCATCATTATTAGAGCATTGCCCAAAAAAAGAGAGAGGCTAAAGAAGCCTAAATAAAAAAAGGGGGGGCCAAAGAAGCCCGCAAAAAAGAAAAAAAAGAAAAAGGGGCAATGTTACTATCCTTTTACCACACTTGTGCTTCAAAGTAGCACCATGTTCTTCATATAGAGAGTCTCTTGAGTTATCACTTTCATATACTAGTGGGAATTTTCATTATAGAACTTGGCTTGTATATTCCAACGATGGGCTTCCTCAAATGCCCTAGGTCTTCATGAGCAAGCAAGTTGGATGCACACCCACTTAGTTTTAGTTTGAGCTTTCATACAATTATAGCTCTAGTGCATCCGTTGCATGGAAATCCCTACTCACTCACATTGATATCTATTGATGGGCATCTCCATAGCCCGTTGATACGCCTAGTTGATGTGAGACTATCTTCTCCTTTTTGTCTTCTCAACCATCATATTCTATTCCACCTATAGTGCTATGTCCATGGCTCACGCTCATGTATTGCGTGAAAGTTGAAAAGGTTTGAGAACGTCAAAAGTATGAAACAATTGCTTGGCTTGTCATCGGGGTTGTGCATGATGTGAATATTTTGTGTGGTGAAGATGGAGCATAGCCAGACTATATGATTTTGTAGGGATGAGCTTTCTTTGTCTATGTTATTTCAATAAGACATAATTGCTTGGTTGGTATGCTTGAAGTATTATTATTTTTATGTCAAAGGATAGACTATTGCTTTGAATCACTCATTTCATAATATTCATGCCATGATTAGACATATGATCAAGATTATGCTAGGTAGCATTCCACATCAAAAATTATCTTTTTTATCATTTACCTACTCGAGGACGAGCAGGAATTAAGCTTGGGG
This sequence comes from Triticum urartu, assembly GCF_056163025.1. Lineage (NCBI taxonomy): Eukaryota > Viridiplantae > Streptophyta > Magnoliopsida > Poales > Poaceae > Triticum > Triticum urartu. Next base: position 103,158,395 of record NC_141875.1, on the reverse strand, counting down.
ATGCTGATATGTCTCCGTCATATCTATAATTTTTGATTGTTCCATGCCAATATTATTAAACTTTCATATACTTTTTGGCAACTTTTTATATTATTTTTGGGACTAACATATTGATCCAGTGCCCAGTGTCAGTTCCTCCCTGTTGCATGTTTTTGGTTTCGCAGAATATCCATATCAAACGGAGTCCAAACGGGATAAAAACGGACGGAGCTTATTTTTGGAAAATATGGAAAATTTGGAAGGAAAATCAACGCGAAGCAGTGCGCGAGGTGGTCACGAGGTAGGGGGCGCCCCCCCCTAGGGCGTGAGCCCACCGTAAGGCGGTTGACGCTCTTCTTTTGCCGCAAGAAAGCTAATATTCGGAAAAAAAATCACGGCGAAGGTTTCAGGCCAATCGGAGTTACGGATCTCCATATATATACGAAGCGGTGAAACAGAGCTAGAAGAGAACGCAGAACCAGAGAGACAGATCCAATCTCGGAGGGGCTCTTGCCCCTCCCACGCCATGGGAGCCAAGGACCAGAAGGGAAACCCTTCTCCCATCTAGGGAGGAGGTCAAGGAAGAAGAAGAAGAAGAAGGGGGCCCTCTCCCCCTTGCTTCTGGTGGCGCCGGAGCGCTGCCGGGGCCATCATCATCACCGCCATCTTCACCAACAACTTCACCGCCATCATCACCAACTCTTGCCCCCTCTATGCAGCGGTGTAACCTCTCTCTTACCTGCTGTAATCTCTACTTAAACATGGTTCTCAATGCTATATATTATTTCCCAATGATGTATGGCTATCCTATGATGTTTGAGTAGATCTGTTTTGTCCTAATGGCTATTTGATGATCGTGATTGGTTTGAGTTGTATGTTTTATTATTGGTGTTGTCCTATGGTGCTCTCCGTGTCGCGCAACCGTGAGGGATTCCCGCTGTAGGGTTTGCAATATGCTTATGATTTGCTTATGGTGGGTGGCGTGAGTCACAGAAGCATAGACCCGAGTAAGTAGGTTGTTTGCGTATGGGATAAAGGGGACTTCATACTTTAATGCTATGGGTGGGTTTTACCTTAATGAATCTTTAGTAGTTGCGGATGCTTGCTAGAGTTCCAATCATAAGTGCATATGATCCAAGTAGAGAAAGTATGTTAGCTTATGCCTCTCCCTCAAATAAAATTGCAATAATGATTACCGGTCTAGTTATCGATTGCCTAGGGACAAATAACCTTCTTGTTGACAAAAGCTCTCTACTAAAACTAATTTAGTTGTGTCTTTATCTAAACAGCCCCTAGCTTTTATTTTCGTGTTCTTTACTTTCTGGCAAGCTTACCCAAAAACACCTACAAAGTACTTCTAGTTTCATACTTGTTCTAGGTAAAGCGAACGTCAAGCGTGCGTAGAGTTGTATCGGTGGTCGATAGAACCACACCTTCACTTGAAGAGAGCTTGTATCCGAAGCCTTTCTAGCCGTATCGGCAATACTAGCACATATATTCCAGCAAGTTCCACTTTGCTGATTTTACTCTGATGCTTAAGGTTTTCCCGTTATATCTACACTATGATCTGTGTAGCTGCTTTGTGTCGCACTAGCAGCAGTCCACTCTTGGAGCTAAACAATGCAATGACTTACAAAACTGGCACCAAGGCATTGAGTGCCATTCTGGATGCAAAGAAACTCATACGCTCCCCACCTGTTGATTCTTGTTCAGAATATCATCCTAATGACTATTCTAACCTCGAGGAGTCAAAGGAAGATGGCCTGTCATGTTCACCCATCAAGGTGCCTGTTCTAATTTGGCAATGTTTTATTGATTGCGGGTATCTTGCATATGTTGTCTTGCATTTCTTCTACTTTGTTGCACCGCCATCTGCTTAGTTTACTCATCATATATGTCGAGATGCCATGCCCATCCATTATCAATACATATTCCATCTGTCATCATACCATGTTTTTCCACTCAAATGTTGTTCTTGTGCATCAGACATCAAAAAGGAAGAGGGTGATTGCCGAACCTGAAGGAGCACCAGCAAAGTCCTTGAAAAACGTGGTGGTGCTGGAGAAATCAGACAGCACCCCACTTATATTGGCTGTACAACCAGTGACACAAAACATAGGACCGACTCCAGCAGACTGTACCCATACTTCACTGCCCACACCACTAGCCCCACCACACAGGACCTGCACTCCAGCAAAAGGTATACCGATTTCATTTGCCATAGCACCAGCTGTACCACAGAAAAATACCACTCCAGCAAAAAGTACAGCAAGTCCACGGGCCGAAGACCTATCCCAACTGCAGAGATGGCCAATTCCTGCAGATTGGAACCCCATTCCATTTATTCCCAGTTTAGAAGACAATGCTTTCAATGTTGTTAGGGACTACATGCATATATTCCCATCATGGGAAGATTATTGTGAAGACAAACACCATTTTCACATCTTCCTGTCCAACTACGTGTAAGTGCTATTATTCATGGCTATTATTTTCCTGTTTTCTGCTGATTGAACACATCAATGATTTACATTACATTGTTGTAACTAGGCGAGGGTCAATCTGGATAGTCATGACGAGAAAAGCTTGCTTGTGCTTTTCAAGGAAGCATTGCAGCAGTATCGGTGTTACCTGAGGAAATCACACTTTGATGACAAGTCTATAAACGAATTTCTGGTGAAGTCTCCTGTGCTAAATTTAGAAGACATTGAATGGAAAAACCTTGTTATGCACTGGTCTCGTTCCCAGGATGAGGTACTGTCTATGAAATCACATGACAATTTGAACTTCTACTTTTCCGCATGTGCCTTACGGATATTTTTTGCAGGAAATCTGCTCGAAGAAGAATTCCGGTTTGACAAGAACGACAGGATATCTCAAATATGCTGCCCGCTACTTTGCTCTTGTTAGTACCTGTTGTCATGTATCACCATACTTGCATATATACCTAGTTCATTATGTGACAGCAGTATGCATGATAGCTTTCTTATCAATTGTTCGCTCCAAATTATCTGATCTGTATGAATGGTTACATTAGTGTAGAATAGATCCAATGCCAATGTTTTTTAGCTCTGCATTGTTCTTGTAAGTACATGATGTCCTTTATCAGTGTACTTATAATGACAGGTAGTTGTTCATGTACCATCACTCTGCAGCTTATTTTCCTTTGCCCTCCATTTTCTACACATCAGATCTATATTTACTCTTACCATAAGGTTGGTACTGAAGAAGTTTAGTTGTGCATTGCTCTTGGCTGTACCTTTTTCCTGTATCGCTGCACTTACATTTATAGCTACTTGGTTATGTAGCATCACTCTTCATCTTATCTTAAATATTCTCCATTTTTTCGTATATTATCACATCTATATTTACTCTTAACAAAATGTAGAATAAAGGCAATGCTTTTGAAGAAGATTCTGTGGTAAACTTCTTGAATTGCCCCCCCCCATCAGCATGGACAAGGCCTTTATAGAGCCTGTCTTCACTAATAATGTAAGTTTGTCCATCTCAAGCCTTCAAACTTTGTTGTATATATTTGCTTAGGCATGACTGCAACAGCTGTTTATTTTTGGTGTTTGCATCAAATGACATGTTTAAAGTTTATTATATCTAGTTCATAAACAAAAGTTCGTCCTTTCTCAATTTAAGTTTTCAGTTGTACAACCAAGTTCCTTCTTCATACCATGTAAATTAAACTATACAGAGCAAGTGATCTTCTTTTGCACTGCATGTATGCTTCTGTTCTTCATCTGTAATCCAGTGGTGTGGTGAACCTACCCACTACAGCACAATGTCATATTCTGCAATGTCTTAACTATGAAAAATGTCATATCATTCTACTATTATTTAAACCGTCTCTTTATTTGCCAATCTGAAATGGTATAAATTGACAGCACACTAAACATTGATACTTATGAGTTCTTGATCTGTAATCCAGTGGTGTCGTGAAGCTGCCAACTCCTTCACAATGTCATTTCCTGCCATGTCTTGACCTGAACAATACCATATTGTGTTAATGCAAATTTAAACTGTGTCACTTTATTCGTCAGTAAGAAATGTGATGAATTGTCAACACTGATACTTTTATGTGCAAAACCTGTCATTTGTCTGCTTGTTTATCTTTCAGAGTGAGGAAGATATAAGTGTTGAACAAGCGCAGTCTCATCATCTTGCTCAGCTACTTGCGTTGCAGTTCCCAGCAGGGCTAACCTTTCTTGAACTCTATTGAAGTGCTGCCAGTTTTGTATATTATTTTGTCAGCGTGTTTATTTGCACTGGTGGCGATCTTTGATGCCCAGTGTATGTAATCTGCTGTCTGCTTGTGCTTTATTATCATAGTGGCGAACTTTGATGCCCAGTGGATGTAATATGATGTAATTTCTTTATTGTATAGTATAGGTTTTTTCTTATTCACGATGCTGCAGTTATTTTACTGTATATATATCCTGTCTTCGTAGTAAACCGGCCAAACCATAAAATTACGGTACATAATCGGGCCATCATGCAATCACGATGTAGGTTGGGCCTGAAACATGCCGATCAGCTCACGGGCCGGCATCAGCCCGAAATGAACCCCGGCCCATGATTGTGCGAATCAAATCATGGGCTTTTAACAGGCCAAAATTGTCTGGGTCCTTGCTTGGCCCAATCAGATATCGACTGCGAGCAGGCCGGATGCAATCCGGGCTGTAGTTAGGCCCAACTATATGATGGGCTTTTAACAGGCCGAAATTAATATAGGGCCGAAATGTTAAACGGGCCCTTAACAGGCCAAAACTAAGATCAGGCTGAATTACTAAGTGGGCCTTTAGCAAGTGGGACCAAAAGCATAGTGTCCAGTTGACGGACCGAATCTGATTTGGGCCATAACTGAGCCCAAAGCCTCTTAAAGGGCCAGACCTGATCTGGGCCGTAATTTGGCCCAGAACGTGGTAGGCTTTTAACGGGCCGGATCTCATATGGGCCACTATTAGGCCCGGAGCATGGTAGGCCATTAATGGACCGGATCAAATATGGGCCGGCATTTGGCCCAAAACATGGCAGCCAGTTAATGGGCTGGCCTACTAGGGTCCTTAAAATCTTGTGGGCCTACAGCTGGGCTGGCCCATTAATGTCGGCGAAATCTCATGGGCCTTTAGCTGGGCCAGCCCATTATGACCCGCAAGAATCTTGTGGGCCTTTACATGGGCCGGCCCATTATGGCATAAAAAATCTTGTGGGCCTTTACCTGGGTCGGCCCATTATGGCCCGCAAAATCTTGTGGGCCTTTAGCTTGGCCAGCCCATTATGGTTTGCAAAATTTTCGTGGGCCTTTAGCTGGGCCGGCCCATTATGGTCCCCAAAATCTTGTGAGCCTCTAGTTGGGCCGGCCCATTTAAATTTGTTGGGCCGTGCCACATGTTGACGTATCATAGGCGCCTTCTGTCCAGTGAGTGGATGACATCTGTCCCGACGATGAGCCGACACGTGTTTCCTCTAGCCAATGATGATTTTACACGTGGAAATTCCCCATTGGTCGGGGATGTTAACGGGTTATCGGATCCAAAACCCGACCCGATAGCTTAACGGCGTTACGTTAAAGTGGATGCCATGTGTTAGTCACCCTTGACGAAAGCACTTCTGTGACGCGTGATTTATCGTCATGGAAGTGGACACTTCCGTGATGATAATTTTGGTAATGTCAAGGAACACTTCTACGACAGCACAGGTATGACTATCTTGATTCTGTCATAAATTTGTCATGGATGTACATGCATGACAAAAAAGCGACCTACTGTGACAAACCCGTATCATCACGGAAGTGTATTTTTTTTGTAGTGTGTCCGACCTCCGGATGCAGACGATTTAAGTCATATAATTCAACAGCCCGGAGAGTCAGCCCGAAAGCTTTGGAACAGGTTTCTCACTAAGAAGAACCAAATCGTTGACTTCTCGGACGCCAAAGCCTTAGCAGCTTTCAAGCACAGCGTCCGATACGAATGGCTCGCCAGACACCTCGGCCAAGAAAAACTAAGAACAATGGCAGCCCTGACAAGCCTCATGACCCGCTTTTGCGCGGGTGAAGATAGCTGGTTATCCCGCAGTAGCACCAGCAACCCAAGCACATCCGAAGTCTGGGATGGTAATGGAAAACCACGACGCAGTAAAAGCAAGCATCGAAATAAAGAAGACAGCCCAGATAATACGGCGGTAAACGCCGGATTCAGGGCCTCTCGACTAGGTCAGCGGAAAAAGCCTTTCAAAGGCAGTAGAGATGGACCGTCTAGCCTAAACAAGATTCTAGACAAACTATATCTGATTCATGGCACCCCCGATAAACCTGCAAATCACACCCACAGAGAATGCTGGGTCTTCAAGCAGGCCAGTAAGATAAACGCCAAACACAAGGGGAGGGAGACACCAAGCGAAGACGAGGTTGAACCTCGCCAGCAAAGCACTGGAGGACAGAAAAAATTCCCACCAGAGGTTAAGACAGTAAACATGATCCACGTGACGAAGAGGAGAAGCAAACATGCACTCCGAGACATATGCGCCGTAGAGCCCGTCACCCCTAAGTTCAATCCTTGGTTGGCCTGCCCGATCACTTTTGATCGCAGGGATCACCCGACAAGCATCCGGCATGAAGGATTGGCTCCCTTGGTGTTAGACCCAATAATAAACGGATACCATCTCAAACGAGTCCTTATGGACGGCGGCAGTGGTCTAAATCTAATATATCAGGACACAGTCCGCAAAATGGGGATAGACCCGACAAAAATCAACCACAGTAATACTACCTTCAAGGGAGTAATATCAGGCCCAGAGGCCTGCTCCACGGGCTCTCTAATACTAGAGGTTGTATTCGGTTCACCCGACAACTACCGAAGTGAGAAGTTAGACTCCAACATTGCTCCATTCCGAAGCGGCTATCAAGCACTACTCAGAAGAACAGCTTTCGCTCGTTTTAATGCAGTGCCACATTATGCTTCTCTTAAGCTTAAGATGCCTGGTCCACGTGGCACCATCGTAGTTAGTGGAAATATTGAGTGTTCTCTACGCGCGGAAGAACATGCGGCGGCTGTAACATCCGAGCACTAGACGACCTCACCAACCAGAATAAATGACAGGTCGTCAAGACCACGGACACGGTTAGACGAGTCCGGCGTTTCACTAGATATACCTGAGATTGGTTTGATGGTTAAACCCTCATAGACGGTACCAGGGGCTTCCCGCGTGTAATCAGGGCTAGTTCGGCTCAACTTGACTTATCTCGAATTTTAATGGTTTATCGAGAATAACCAATTTTTGGCACGACAACTTTCACCTAAGTTCTTCTCTTTTACAGATGACAATCATGCTGCACCCGTCCAGGACACGGCATAACAGAGACACAGGCGCAGACGTGCAGCAGGGACCCGCTCAAAGGTTTCTTTTCAGATTAAGACCCTGCGTAAACCTTTTTCACTGTCTCGTGTTGTTCACATCCTTCGGATACTCAATACAACCGAGAAGGATGCTGACGTTATTGGTATTTCGTCACGTCAGAATATTGCACGTACCTGGATACTCGGGGTTTATTATTAAGGGCATTGTTCAGCCCGGCATATGTTATAAAGACCGAATACCTTAGGGAGTGTTTGGTGTCGCGAGTTTGGCCTTATATGCATCAGCTCCGAATCATGTCTTTGGTCAAATGTTGGGTTTGCCTGGCTCCCATGTTTTGCTACCTTACGTTCCGCTCTATTGGCTAAGGCGACACCGGGAGAACTACTACGATTGTGCCCTGGTTCATCCGGTTGATCACCTCAGTAGAGAAAGCCAAAAACTGACTGTCATGATAAAGCGCGAGACTGGTCAACCACTCGATGACTTAGCGGAATCTTCAGGATTCCTCCACATTAACGAAGGGCCATTTCCCGGTCATGTATGTACGCGCACCTTATTTGGACGAGCGCGGAGGTACCAGGGGCTATATAGTAGTCCCGCCGTCAAACTCCTATGGCTAAGTGAAAGTGTTAAAGCAACATAGTCCGATTGCCTCGTTCGCTGTGCTACCACCTCCTTAATGGACCAAGACGTTGGATCAAGTGTGAATACGTGTTTTTTGCGAACACCCCCGCATTATATGCATGGGGGCTAAAGACGACGACTGCAAACTTTCAGGTTATATACATATATACATAAACTGCCGCACAGGAGGCATCATAATACTTTCAGGCAAAAGTATAAACACAGCCTTTTATAATTCAATAAAACATTGTTTTTACAACGGGAATACATGTCACTAGAACACAATATTCTTCGAGCACAGAGCCTCTATTGAACGAGCGCCTTCAAGGACTTCTTCAAAGTAGTGCTCGGCAGATACTCGGCCTACGGCCGAACTCTGGGTTACAATAGCGGTGGCCTCCATCTCTTCCCAGTATGTCTTGACACGGGCAAGTGCCATACGCGCACCCTCTATGCACGCCGACCTCTTCATAGCGTCGATGTGTGGCACAACACCAAGGAACTGTTCTACTAAACTAAAATAACTATTCGGCCTTGGCCCTTCCAGCGACAGATGATCCACAACAGGCCTCATGGCAAGCCCGCACAACCTATGGAGCTCGGCCCACTCAGTCGTTCGCTCATTCAACAGCAGCAGACGCACTGGAACATGGAACTGTGACCAAAATAGCCTTTCCACTTCACGATATTTTTGATCCTTGAAGTACTCAGCCACATCAGTAGCACTGGCCACCAAATCCACATATGCGTCTGCAGAACTCCATAGTTGATCAAGAGGGGCATACTTCGGATCTCCGATCTTCGTCCGCAACAAAAAGGGCTTCCCAGCTGCGATATCTCCAGCTTGACGCAGCTCCTCCTTCGCCGCTCTGATTTTAGAGTGGGCTTCCTTGGCTGCTACCATGGCCTTCTCGAGGTCCGTCACCTTCGCTCGGCTTTCTTTTTCAAGAAGCTGGTAAAGGTCGGCGGCATCTTTCAACAAAACGGCCATCTTGGCTATTTTTTCCTTGCTTTGGCAATGCGCAGCCTGTTCGGCCCTCAGCTCTTCGAGCGCCTTTAGAGAGGCCGCATCACTATTCCTGGCTTGTTCCTTGGCTCGGGCAAGTTCCGCCCGAAGGGTCTCCATGGTGGCAGCTCCATCTGTAGTCACTACATATTAAAGATACTAGCATCGTGCTCGTCTTACTATGTGTTGATCACCGGAGAAATCACATACCCTGTGCCTCGTTGAGCCGCTTGTTGACAAGCACAATGTCGGCATCTGCCACATCAAGTTGCCGCTTCAGCTCGGCAAACTCACCAGTCCGGCTAGCCATCGGACCTTCAGCCACCTGCACATGAAGGCGGCTTGATTATTACCTGGGACTATGATCCTCTGTTTGCCGCCGTTCTCGACGACAACCAGAGTCTCAGGGGCTACTATCTGCATAGGGCACACCTAACGTGTGCGGTACTGTCAAAAACATACACTATTTCATGTACCTCAAAGCCTTTCAGCAGACTCATAAAAGCTTCATGCAACCCACCTTCGGCGGATGAAATCCTCTCAATCACCGTACCCATTAGCGTATGATGCGCTTCTGAGATGGCCTCCTGCTCCAGAAGATCATTCAGTGCGTCCGATCGCACACCGGACGGTTTCGGACTCTTTCTATTGCTCTCTTTAGGAGCCGAATACTGAGGACTTTGGGTGGCCGAAGGTTTACCCTCTGGCCTTGGCAGATCAAGAGAAACCCTCCGCGACGACACTTCAGGGTCGCCCGCCTCATGAGGCGGGGTGGCATGGGGAGGTGTTTCTCTCTCCATCATCTCCGGAAGAAGATCCCCCGAAGACAAACTCTGTCGAGAAGGGCTACGATCCGAACTACAAGATATATGTTTCGGTTATTGTCTTCAGAAGTAATGTAGGATATTTTTACTATCAAGTACTTTTTGTTTACTTACAGCTCGGTAGAGGGCTGAACCCCTTAAGGGCACTGTGCGGCAAGAGTACCCTCCAAGGCAGGACCCTCTGGCGAAGATTTCTTCCCCCGTTTGGAAACCTTTGTTTCCGGGTCTTCAGAGGTGGTCCTCTTCCTTCCTTGGGGAGAGGGAATTTCATATTCTTCTCCCTGGTTGTCCTCCTTTGCGGAGGCGCTAATTCCCCCAGTTTGGATGAAAAATGAGTGAGGCCTGCTTTCAGCCTCTTTATTCCCCCCTTTATCTTCCCCTGAGGGCGCCTGATAAGGCGTCGGCTCGAGCATTCTGGCTAGTACTGGATCGGCCGAGCCTTCGGGAAAGGGGGCCGAACACCTGATCATCTTCGCCTTTGTTATCCAGTCCTGGTCAAAGAGCGACTTTTCAGAATGATGTTGTGATAAATAAAAAGATGGCGTGTTCGGCCACGGGATTACTTACTTGGGTATCTGGGCGATTACAGCTCACACTCGCATCCTCGGTGGTGTCCGGACACTTTATTTGTGGTCTGAAGAACAATTTGTACATCTCTTCGAGCGTCATGCCGAGGAAGTGCTGAGTGGTTTGCCGTCCTTCCGGGTTGAATTCCCACATACGGAGGGGTCGACGTTTGCAAGGCGGGACTCGACGAATTAGCATGACTTGCATTACCGTGACCAGGCTGACATCTCTCTCAAGGACATCTCGGATGCGACTCTACAATATTGGCACATCATTTACTGGCCCCCAGTCTAGCCCCTTGTTGATCCATGACGTCAGTTGTGGTGGGGGCCCGAGCGAAAGGCAGGGGCAGCCACCCACTTAGTACCCCGGGGAGATGTGATATAAAACCACTCCCGTTGCCACAAATTGGACACCTCTAGGAAGGAACCCTCTGGCCATGGAACATCATCGCTTTTGCTTATTATGGCACCTCCGCACTCTGCGTGTCGTCCCTCGATCATCTTCGGCTTCACATTGAAAGTTTTGAGCCACAGGCCGAAGTGTTGGGTAATGCGGAGGAAGGCCTCACACACGACGATGAACGACGAGATGTGAAGGAGGGAATCCGGGGCCAGGTCATGGAAATCCATCCCATAATAGAACATGAGCCCCCTAACAAAGGGATCCAGAGCGAGGCCTAGCCCTCGGAGGAAGTGAGAGATGAATACAACGCTCTCGCCGGGTTCGGGTGTGGGAATGACCTGCCCTCTAGCAGGCAGCCTGTGCGAGATTTTGAAGGTCAAATATCTGGCCTCTCTTAGCTTCTTGATGTCTTCCTCTATGACAGAGGAAGGCATCCACCGACCTTGAAGGTTGGATCCGGACATGGTTGAAGATCCAAAGCGCCTGACCTGAGCCTTGGATGTTGGAACTCGAGGCGGGGGAAGGATTCGATTGAGTACGAGAGGAAAAAAAGGACAGGCCTTGGCCTCTTTATAAAGAGGGTGAATATCAAGCGTCCTCCTCGTGGCCGTTTGGGACATGCCTAAAATCAAGGGGTCATACCAATGGGTAGGATTGGGTTACCCACGTCCGTATTGATGATAATCCCGTAATAAGGGGGACACGATCTCTGCTTCGACAAGACGTGTTAAGAAGACCGCCTCAAGATATGTGCAGTGCTGATTGAGAAAAACAGTTCGAATAATGACCGGGCCGTGGTTTGATTTCATGCTGTCAAACGTGTCAGCAGATTAGATTTGTGGAAATATTATTCTCTCTACGGTGGTATGCGGAACTTGTTTTGCGGAGCCGGACACTATCATTGTGTTCAAAATCTTCTATGGAGTATTCGGGGGAAGAACCTGCCTTGCAATGCCGAAGACAAATCTGCGCGCCGGACTCATCATCATTGAAGCCTGGTTCAGGGGCTACTGAGGGAGTCCTGGATTAGGGGGTCTCCGGACAGCCGGACTATATCCTTTGGCCGGACTGTTGGACTATGAAGATACAAGATTGAAGACTTCGTCCCATGTCCGGATAGGACTCTCCTTGGCGTGGAAGGCAAGCTTGGCAATACGGATATGTAGATCTCCTCCCTTGTAACCGACTCTGTGTAACCCTAGCCCCCACCGGTGTCTATATAAACCGGAGGGTTTAGTCCGTAGGACAACAATAATCATACCATAGGCTAGCTTCTAGGGTTTAGCCTCTACGATCTCGTGGTAGATCAACTCTTGTAATACTCATATCATCAAGATCAATCAAGCAGGAAGTAGGGTATTACCTCCATCGAGAGGGCCCGAACCTGGGTAAACATCGTGTCCCCCGCCTCTTGTTACCATCTGCCTTAGACGCATAGTTCGGGACCCCCTACCGAGATCCGCCGGTTTTGACACCAACAGAGACGCATTCATCTTTCACGTTGGTGCAATTTTATCACACAATTGGCTATGAACCAAATGTTTCCTCGATTAAGGATCGATGTTGGTACTAAGAGCATAAGTTTTGTATTGATTTCTAAGCCTTCTCACAACTTTGTCACCAGCTCCCCTGTAATTTTATTTGTCCAGCTATTAACTTTGATTAAAAAATGGTGTGGACTAAAAACCCGGATGGACGTAGTAGCCCTCCATTTTTATTTACTTCGCATATTAGATTTGACTGAAGTCAAACTTTGTAAAGTTTGACCAAGTTTAGGCCGAACACAACAAACCATAATTATTAGAGGGCAAACTGTACATACTCCCAAACCTTTCCGATAATTGAAATTAAAATTCTTTATTTGTACACACTCTCACATGTTTCCGATAATTTGGCGCTTGTGTGGTTGTTCACTTAAGGGAGTGCAGTGTACCGCATACGAAGGACATGAAGTGCGACCAGGACGCGTGGATCGTTAGTTCATCTGAAGTAGTAGTTTTCTTCACTGGTACGTTAAATAAAGAGTTTCGTTTCATACTTACATAATTTAAAACGATTGTTATGGAGAGAATAAGAAAACCACTCCACTATATATTAGTCGTATACACAAGTACTATATGGATGCAGCATCATTGACTTTAGTGCGCCTGCCTTTGGGTTTATGACAGGTGGGCCCAAAATGTGGCTGGCCCACCTATCATACAGCCAAAAGCAGGTGCAGTTAAGGCACCAGAGCTCAGTCCGTACTACAGTATATATATAAGCTGGAGGCTCAGCACTTGTTCGCTAGGGTTTGCAATCTCCACACTCTCGCCGCACTACACACACACACACACACACACACACACACATATATATATATATATACAGACACGCTGGAGGCTCAGCGTTCCTTTGCTAGGGTTTGCTATATTCACAGTCTATCACCCTCTTCACCAGATCTAAACAAGACTGTGTTGTGGCCTCTATCTCTCTCACCCCCCTCACAGTTGGCGAAGGAGGCGTCCGGATCCCGTCACACCGGGAAGGGGAGGAGGTGCAGCGTTCACTCTATCGCCTTCAGCGAGGGAGCCAATCCACTGCCGGCTGCGCTTTTCTCTTTCACCCAGCGCCTGTGCGGGAGGGCCACCGACCCCTTCTTCCTCACTACCGTACGTAGTGTGGGCATATCCGACCTCCCGCCGCACACCTTGCCACATCCCGACAACCCTAAGGTATAATTTTGTTTGAAACTGTCATTGGTCTAGCTGCATGCGGATCTTTTTTGATTCTGTAGTCGAATCTAGGTCTTGGTTCAAAGAGGAAAGATGGGTGCGGTGAGGTGGAGCATGAATCTAGGACGTGGTTCAATGAGGAAAGGGGGGAGGGGAAGTAGTATAGACTAGCTATCCAGCCGCTTTGTTGGTCGAAAAGGGAAAAAGGGGTGACCCAGTACACACATCTGTAAGGAACTGAACTCTTTGTTGAAAAGGGAAAGAAACTGGGGGGGTCGGGTAGTTTGTGCAGGACTAGATTTGCTGCCCTCACATAGGAAAAAGTTTCAAAGAGAACAAATATGGGACCAACGCAGATATGCTGCTTGGCTACATACTCTGCATCACCCATTTATACGTGTGGATGCACATGGTGCTGGCATGTCCCATGTCCCATCCACATGATCGTGCAGTGTGTTTTGAGATGTTCTGCTACTTTTATTGGTACTGTTTTAAATAAATGTTGAATTGAAGCTATTGTATTGCTCTCTTTTCCCATTAAGTAGTGAATAAAAATGGTACCAACCCAGACATGATGCTTGTTGATTTGTTACAACAAACTCTACATCACCCCCTTTATAAGTAGATGGAAGCACATGGTGTTAGGGATCGGCGGGAGTACCATTTCTGTTAGGGATCGGCCGGAGTACATGTTTAAGAAATGTATTGTTCAGATAATGTCTCTGTTATTATATATAAGTTACAGTGTTTTACAAATGGTACTATCCTGCTTTGTAGTTCTTTCTACATGGTTAACCAAGGTATTGTTAAGATAATGTCTTTGTTAAAATGAATCAGTCGCATTGTTTTAGGAATGATACTTTTCTGCTTTGTCGTTCTTTATACATGTTGAAACAAGGCATTGTTAAGATAATGTCTCAGTTAATATGAATGAATCACACTGATTAAGAATTGCTACTCTCTTGCTTTGTTTCCCATTAAGATAAGGTAGATCAGTAGATGTTTTTCTTCTAGGAGTACAAGTCATCAACCGTTATTTATCAGTAATTATTTCCCTTATACCTATTGTTTCTTACAGGGATATCAAAATTAAAGCTTGGTTTTATTCCGACTTTGATTTTAGTTGAACTGCACAAAAGGAGCCAATGTGTCTAAGTCAAACTGCTGCATTAGTGGGTCCAGTTGGTCTTACCACTTTGCAGAAAGAAGAAGTCACTGTTTGCGCTACATTACACAAGGAATGATCGAGAAGCTTTACAGAGTATTAGTAGACGCTGGTGACATGACTAGTCTGCATAGAGCATAAGAAACTCTACAACACGTGGAGTGCACTGGGCATAAAGTGCCCAAACAAGTATAGGAAGCTAGGACAGGACTCCAAATCTATCAATGTCATTCTAAGCAACAATGATGGGGCATCTAGGTATGGTAATCTATTTACCATACTTTCAGATTGTTAGTCCACCGATTTGTGGGTTGACACCGGGGCCAATATTCATGTGTATGATGTTGTGTCTTTGTTTTCTTGCAGCATATAAATACGATATCCACAGGGATGCTCAGCTTAATTTTAGTGGAACTGCACAAAATGTCCGGATGGTTTGTGTCCTCCATAATACTTCATCATGCACAATACATCGAATGGTTCTCTAATCATTCGTTGTCACCTTGAGCCACCAGACTATATGTTTTGAATGGTGTTGCCAGCGTCGGCCATTAAGAAGGGTAAGAAGAAAGACAAAAAGAGAGATGGCTGCTTTACTTGTGGTTCGGAGGAACACTGGGCAAACAAGTGCCCAAGCAATTACCAAGAAGCCAGGACAGGACTCCAAGTCTGTCAATTTCACTCTAATCAACAATGATGGGGCATCTGGGTATGCTAATCTGTTTATCTTACTTTCAGTTTGTTAGTCCACCGATTGGTGGGTTGACACTAGGGCCAATATTCATGTGTGTGCTGATGTGTCTTTGTTTTCTGGTAGCATATAAATACGAAATCCACAGGGATGCTCAGCTTGATTTTAGTGGAACTGCACAAAATGTTCAGATGGTTCGTTTCCTCCATAATACTTCATCATGCACAATACATCGAATGGTTCTCTAATCATTCATCATCACCTTGAGCCACCGGACTATCAGATAACAAATTGATGACAAACCCTGCCCGTTCCACAATCATAGGCATTACATGTTTTGAATGGGAAAAGCTTGTCAAAGTTGACATTAGTTTAATATATTGGAATAGGAAAACCTTGTCAATTTTTGCTCATTGATGTTAGCCAGAAGACATGCATTTGATATTTTTGAGTGGGATGCCCTTTGCTGTGAGCAACGTCAATCGTTTTTTCCTATTCCTGTCTTCAGTTTAGAAGTAAATATTTACTCTGCTGAGATGCATAGTCACATGAATGTTGACTTATGTAAGATATTTTAAGAGTTTGTTCTGAATATTGTCTATGTAATGCCAGGCCTTGTGCTTGATTGCAAAGTTGAGCTTGGAATGTTGTGGCATGCGGCATCACGAGCTGTTCACCGTGCCTCCTGAGAATAATGCTTCGTATTGTTTTGCATGTCAATCTAATGCCAGTGATTTGCTTGTTAAGAAGATCATACTCTTATGTTGTTTCCATGCTTAAGAAGTTCATCGTCTTATGTTTAATTCATAGCCTATACGACAAGTCGGGTAGGTTAGACGTGAAACCATATGATCTTCCGACCAACTCATCATCTTAGGCCGTGATTGGATCGTCGTTTTTCAACCAAAACCGCTTGTAAATAAAAGCAGATGGTCTCGGGCGAAGCGCTTGGTTGGTCGATTTCGACTAGTAAAATATACACTGGTCTCTCAAATTACACAAATAACCCACCGGTTTTATTTACACATCTCGGGCCCTTGGTTTCATTATGCCTGTATTTTACGCGTTGTTTCCGATGACGAGTAAATTACACTTGTATCTTAATACGGGTGTGAAATAAACCTGAGCTCCCAAGCGCGGCCTTACCGTTTCATGCCGTCCCAGTCTCTCGAAGGTGCTCATAGGTGTCCGGTGATCCTGGCTTCCTGAATGAGCAGCGGGCGCTGTATCCGACCATCCGTAGGGCCCGCGAGGCCCTCTCCGTCGTCCTTCGAGTTGTTGCGCTCGCCGTGGCGCCGAGCATTGTTTACATGGTCAATGAACATGAGGATTCAGGAGATGACTTTATTTTGACTGGATGACAGTAGGGACCCACTAGGGCCATAGTCGTATGTACACAAGTGCCACCTTATTATGTACAACCATATTTTTTTGCTTCCTCCTAGTTTCCTGACATCACGGTCCCACACCATTGTCAACCTATGTAGTCAATACAAACGAGAAAATTGCACAAGGTGCGGCCAATAGGTGGGACCAAGCAGCTCGAGAAGTATTTGTGTTTTTGAGGCGTGAGCAGTGCAGAGTTTTTCTTGGCGATGTTTTCGTTGTTGTTCAGAGGAGAGCAGGGTATTAACTGGGCGGGTTGTGACCTGTCTAGCATAGGACAGATATCCAGCCCAGATATTAATTTTTTTCAAGATGAAAATTCCTAGCCCAGCTATACGTTTTTTTGAGGAATACCCAGGCAAGGTCAACTTGTTATTCTCCACCCTGCTAGGCTGCAAATCTTTCCTAGGAGGGATGCATTAGGCTTAACAGGAAAATGGGCTTTAAAAAATAATAAATGGGATGTAATTATAAAAACTGGGTAGTAACTATAAAAAAATGCACCAAACACAAAATGAGTTTATAAATTATTATTTATGGATTTTGAAAATCTTAATTTTTAATTGTTGCGCGCACAATGTTTCGTTGGATTTTTAATACAAATTTATATTTAATCTGACTAGAAATTTCGGGATAAAAATATTTCGGATCCCATCAAAATGTGGGAATTTTTTTAATTCTGTCTTGAACGGTTGGTTTTTTTTCTGAATAAATCTTGAACGGTTGGTTGAAATTATTAATCATTGTCCTAGCTAGAAAATGAGATGTACTTTTAACAAACTGTAAATGGGCTATAGTAAATTCCATCAGAATTCAAAAATGGGCTGTAGTAAATTCCATTAGAATTCAAAAATGGGCTGTACATTCTTACAAATCGCAAATGGGCTATAAGTTCTCTGCCACATACTTGTGGGCCTACTAAGTTGACGCGTCCCCTAAAAAAGAAGTTGACGCGTATGCAAGGCTTTGTCAACTTATTATAGTCAACACACGGTTCTAGCAGTAGTGGTCGTTGGATGTCTATCCAGCGGATGTCGTGCTTCTTCTTCAATCTCAGATATTCTAGCTTCGGCCGCCCAAAAAATGATTCCTCCCCCTCACATCTGGGGCACACTGTTTCAAAGGCTGACCTGTGGGCCTACTAAGTTCACGCGTACCAAGGGCTTTGTCAACTTAGTCAATATAAACGATTCTAGCTACAGTGACCGTACGATGTCCATCCAATGGCTGTAGTGCTTCTTCAACCTCCGGGCATCTTGCTCCAGCCACCCAAAGCAGCGTCGGTCGTGCCGCCTGCTCCTGCCCCCCGTGGCCGGCTGTGCTTCCGCGGAGGCCTCACCGCCCCCAACTACTCCCACCGCTAGCCAGGCCATCCCTCTACTCACCCACACTCCCTGTTATTCTGCGGCGACGGCAGCCTCACACTATAGTGAACCAGTGAACCCTCATACTCCTCTATGTGTGGGCATCCACTGCCGCGTCTTCCCCGGCTCCACGTCGTCCCCTTCCTAAGCCTCGCCGTCCTCCACCGCCCTGGTGCTCTCGGCGCGGCGTGGTCAACGTGGTCAAGGAATGAATTCTATCGGAAGAGTATTATACGTGGAGAGGCTGACAGCTGGGTCCACGGCGGCCGCAAGGAAGTGCCTCCATATTACGCACAAAATAATTATTCCTCCACCTGACAGAAGGGACCCACCGGATGGGCCACCGTATTTCACAAATAAATGTTTCCCCCCTGACTGCTGGGACCCACCAGCTACATCTTCGCACGCAAGGAAGTGCCTCCTTATTACGCACAAAAAAATGAATACTCCCCCTGCTAGCTGGGACCCAGTATAGTGGGAGGCTCACTTGTGGGCCTAGTAAGTTGACGGGGATGGAGGGCTTTGTCAACTTAGTCAATATGCATGATTCTAGCTCCAGTGACCGTACGATGTCCATCCAACGGCCGTAGTGCTTCTTCAACCTCTGGTCTTCTTGCTCCAGCCGCCCAAACCAGCATTGGTCATGCCTCGTGCTCCTGCCTCTCGTGGCTGGCTGCGATGCCGCGGAGGCCTCACCGCCCCCTACTACTCCCACCGCTGGCCAGACCATCCCTCTACTCACCCACACCCCTTGTTATTCTGCGGTGACGGCAGCCTCACACAGCAGCGAACCAGTGAACCCTCATACTCCTCTACGCGTGGGCATCCACTGCCGCATCTTCCCCGGCTCCACGTCGTCCCCTTCCTAGGCCTCACTGTCGTCCACCACCCTGGTGCTCTCGGCGCATCGTGGTCAACGTGGTCAAGAAACGGCTTCCATCGGACATGGACTGTACGTGGAGAGGCTGACAGCTGGGTCCACGGCCGCACCAAGGAAGTGCCTCCTTATTATGCGGATAATAATTATTCCTGCACCTGAGAGCGGGGACCCACCGGACGGGCCACCGTATTTCGTGAAAAAAATGTTTCCCCCTGACTGCTGGGACCCACCAGCTACATCTTCGCACGCAAGGAAGTGCGTCCAGGAAAAAACGATTCGCCCCTGACTACTGGGACCCACCAGCTATATCTTCGCACGCAAGGAAGTGCCTGACAGTCAGGACCCACCTGGTCAAAGCGTACGTAGCGTTGTCATTCTGGTCGCGAACGTGTACGTACATAGTGGTCGATGTAGAGGCGCGCACGTTGATGTCTACTACACAACCTTCTTCTTGTAGACGTTGTTGGGCCTCCAAGTCCAGAGGTTTGTAGGATGGTAGCAAATTTCCCTCAAGTGGATGACCTAAAGTTTGTCAATCCGTAGGAGGCGTAGGATGAAGATGGTCTCTCTCAAGCAACCCTGCAACCAAATAACAAAGAGTCTCTTGTGTCCCCAACACACCCAATACAATGGTAAATTGTATAGGAGCACTAGTTCGGCGAAGAGATGGTGATACAAGTGGTATATGGATGGTAGATAAAGGTTTTTGTACTCTGAAAATATAAAAACAACAAGGTAACTAATGATAAAAGTGAGCACAAACGGTATTGCAATGCGTTCAAACAAGGCCTAGGGTTCATACTTTCACTAGTGCAAGTTCTCTCAACAATAATAACATAATTGGATCACATAACTATCCCTCAACATGCAACAAAGAGTCACTCCAAAGTCACTAATAGCGGAGAACAAACGAAGAGATTATGGTAGGGTACGAAACCACCTCAAAGTTATTCTTTCCAATCTATCCGTTGGGCTATTCCTATAAGTGTCACAAACAGCCCTAGAGTTCGTACTATAATAACACCTTAAGACACAAATCAACCAAAACCCTAATGTCACATCAAGTATCCGTGGGTATGATTATACGATAAGCATCACACAATCTCAGATTCATCTATTCAAACCAACACAAAGTACTTCAAAGAGTGCCCTAGAGTTTGTACCGAAGAGTCAAGATGAAAACGTGTGCCAACCCCTATGCATAGGTTCATGGGCGGAACCTGCAAGTTGATCACCAAAACATACATCAAGTGTATCATGAGATATCCCATTGTCACCACAGATAAGCACGATAAGACATACATCAAGTGTTCTCAAATCCTTAAAGACTCAATCCGATAAGATAACTTCAAAGGGAAAACTCAATTCGTTACAAGAGAGTAGAGTGGGAGAAACATCATAAGATCCAACTATAATAGCAAAGCTCGTGATACATCAAGATCGTACCACCTCAAGAACACGAGAGAGAGAGAGAGAGATCAAACACATAGCTATTGGTACATACCCTCAGCCCCAAGGGAGAACTACTCCCTCCTCGGCATGGAGAGCACTAGGATGATGAAGTGGCCACCGGTGAGGGATTGCCCCCTCCGGCAGGGTGCCGGAACGGGTCTAGATTGGTTTTCGGTGGCTACGGAGGCTTCTGGCGGCAGAACTCCCGATCTATTGTGATCCCCGAAGTTTTTAGGGTATATGGGTATATATGGGAGGAAGAAGTACGTCGGTGGACCTCTGGGCTGTCCACGAGGCAGGGGGCACGCCCCCACCCTCGTGGGCAGCCCGGGACTCTACTGGTCCAACTCCGATACTCCGTGGGCTTCTTCTGATCCAAAAATAGGTCCCTTGAAGTTTCAGGTCAATTGGACTCCGTTTGATTTTTCTTTTCTGCGATGCTCTAAAACAAGGAAAAAACAGAAACTGGCACTGGGCTCTAGGTTAATAGGTTAGTCCCAAAAATCATATAAAATAGTATATAAATGCATATAAAACATCCAAGGTTGATAATATAATATCATGGAACAATCAAAAATTATAGATACGTTGGAGACGTATCACACGTGTCATAGTAGAGGCGTGCACGTAGCATGTACACATACGTACAACGGCCATTGTGAAAGAAAGAAAATACGGCCACATACGTACATACGGGTGGGGTCTCGAACGCCTACTCGCGCATACGTACGGCCAAGGCTCGTGTACATGGCTAGGTCAGAACGGAGAAACAACGTCGTCGTCGTGTTCATGGGGAGCCAACCAGCTGGGTCGGAACGGAATGCATCGTCATGTTCAACGGGAGGGCTTGGACGGAATAGCCGATGGAAACGAGGCCTGGCGTACCGCAGAACGGAGGAAACGGCCTTGTGTTTGACCGGCCATGGTCGAAACGGGATCCTGTTCATCGGGAGGGGTCTGGTGTACCGCAAAACGGAGGAAACAGACCTCCTACGGTCGAAACGGAGGTCCTGTTCATCGGGAGGGGTGTGGCGTACCACAAAACGGAGGAAACAGACTTGTGTTGGAGCGCTACGGTCGAAACGGGGGTCCTGTTCATCGGGAGGGGTGTGGCGTACTGCAAAACGGGACTCCACGGGATACTGTTCATCTCCACCTTCGACCCCTCCAGCCTCCACGGGCTACTATTCATCCACCATCGACCTCCTCCAACCTTCACCTGCGACTGTTCATCCACGGGCTCCTGTTCATCCAGCCTCCACCGTGCGCTACTCCACCGGCTACTGTTCAATCAGCCCTCTCCATGGGCTCCTGTTCAACCACCCCTCCACGGGCTACTGTTCATCCAGCCCTCCACCGTCTACTGTTCATCCAACCCTCCACGGGGTGGTCTTGTTCATCCATCCCTCCACGGGGTCCTATTCATGCAGCCCCAACCGGCTCGATCGATCGGGGTCCTATTCATCTAGAGGAAACACCACAGGATCCTGTTCATCCACCCCCAGCGGGAACTGTTCATCCAAACCCCCCAGCAACGCTCACTGTTCATCCAGAGGCAGCATCGATTGGCTTCAGTTAGCAGTAGTAGCGAACGAATCACTCGATCGGGTTCAGTTAACAGCCATCGATTGATCGCTCGGGTTCAGTAACGCGTAGCCTGCAGTGCAATCGCTCGGGTTCAGTAGGCGAACGCCTCACTCGGGTTCTGTCGGGGATATACCCTGCGATATGACCCGGCCGGAGTTGTAAACCGGCTGGGTCGTGGTAAACCGGTGGATGTTAAACCGGCAGGCAATTAAGACAGATGGCTATGACAGACGGTAAACAGGCAGGTGGTAAACCGGCAGGAGTTAAGTCAGACCATGATAAACCGGCAGACAATGTTAAACCGGCAGACAATGTTAAACCGACGGACAATGTTAAACCGGCAGACAATGTTAAACCGGCAAATAGTGATAACTGGGTTGCCAGGGGTTATGAAGCCCAAGACGTTATGAAGCCCAAGATGTTAAGAAGCCCATGAAGATAAGTTAGAATAGTTAAGTCTTAAGTCCGAGTTGGACTCTACATGTAACCCGCCTCTTCAACATATATAAGGAGGGGTAGGGCTCCCCAAAGAGGGACAAGCTACAAGCAAGAAGAAACAATCTTAGGGATAGACACAGAGAGGAGAGCCGGTTTACGGCGACTCCCTCGTGATGATAATGAGACCTAGCCTCAAATAGCATGTAGAGTTGTTACCGGATGATGTTTCCCGGGGCTCAAAGCTGTCTAAATCCCTGTCTTGTGTTGCGTCTCTCGATTCCGCTCAACCCCTCTCAAGCTACCACATAGGTGTTGGCCTCATGACTAAGTCCTCACCCTAGGACATCTGTCGTGACAACTCCACGACAGTTGGCGCCCACCGTGGGGCCCGCGCACGGTGGTGTTGAGTTCTTAGAGTGATCTTTCGTAGGGATCGAGAGGTCACAATTTTCCGGACGAACAAAAGCCGGTTTGAAAGAATCTACGTCAGCTTCAAGTTGATCGGACCAGATTTGTGATCGGAGAGGTTTAAAGGTTAAGCAAAAATTTAGGGCTACGCAACAAACTGCCGCCTTTGTGAACTGGATCAGAGAAGAGATTAAATTCTATTGCTGCTGCCACACATCGCCAAGACCAACAGGCATTAACCAGTCGATCTATGCGCCAGATCGATCTTGGGGTAAAACGCCAGGAACAAGGGCTAAAACAAAAGTTTATTCTGATACGTCGCCGGAACACCCGAAGTGTCAAACAAGGAATTTTTAAGTGTACAGGGTGCAAGCAGAAGACCAACACGGACCGGACGTGGATTGCCGAAAGCCATTGCAATCTGGAGGAGGTTTTTGGTCTTCAAACAACCGAAACTCGCCGACTCCGAGTCAACCCTTACATCTTCATCAGAGAGACGCCGTCCGCCTCGGACCGCGGCACGGACCACATCCTCAAACCGGCTACGCCTCGTCTTCACCGTTGACCCACCTGGCGGTTTACGCGTCTGCAGCCTCGTCTTGCTGAACCGCCTTGCCAAGGCACCTCCACCGCTGCGGACCTGTCAAGCGCGTCAAGCTGCCGCTTTGGGCCGCCCGAGCCGTCACACTTATTCTGGCTGGGGATGAGCTGCCGCGCCTGAGCCATGCCTTGCCCCTACGTCCGGTTCACCACATGCAACTGATGAATCCATGCTCTGCTCAGCCGGATCACGCTTCTGAGTCCCCTGTTGATCCGTTTTGCACCCCAAGCAGCGGCAACGGGGATTCGACTCTGCTGTGCTCGCCGTGCCCCGCCCGCCTGGCTGAATCGGCACCGTGGAGTCACCATCTCCCTCGCATGCGGCGGCACGGAGCCACCACGACCCGCATGTGCTCCATCTTACTGGGGGACTCCCTGAGCCGCCTCACCTTGCGCCTTGCTGAGCCGTCGTTACCACGTTTTGAACCGCTGCCCCGCCGGATTATTCTGCCCGCTTCAGCTGCTGCCCCGCTGGATCACATTTGTTCATGGTTGACACCGGTTCTTCCCTGCCCGAGCTGCCGCCGGTTGCCTCCGAAGTCGCCATGGCCGTGCGCCGTTTCGAGCCATAGGCCGCCTCCACCCGAGGGCCGGGCCGCCGGAACGAAGCAGCTGAATCGCTTCTGCTGACCTCCTTCTAGGCCGATTTGACCGGCGCAGCCTTGAACCGGATTCTGCCTCACCGGGTCACCCACGCAGCGCCGTGCACCGCGCGTGACCCGTCGTCTCCATGGTGCTACATCAACCCGCCGTCCTGGCCCGAGCTACCCCCGCTGGCGCAGCCTTGAGCCGCCTTCAGGGCCGCCCTGCCGCTATAAACCGCCGCTGCGACTTCTGCAGCCATGACCTACGGCCGCGCCGTTCCTCTATTGTCGCGGGCTGCCTCCGCCCGTTGGCTCCGTCACGCCGGTCACCTGTCTCGCTGGCCTCCGCTCCGCCTCTACAGTCGTAGGCTCCCCCGAGCTTGCCACCTCCAAATTGCCATGGCCGCGTGCTGTTCCGAGCCACGAGTCGCCTCCACCTGAGGGCCGGCCCGCCGGTTCAGTCGCGCTTCACCTCCTCTGGGTCGCCATCACCAGCCCGGAGCCGCGCCTCCCCAACCCGACACCAGATCCAATCGCGCCTCGCCTCCGCCATCTTAACCTCGGATGGACTCCATTTGAACAGGCGTTTCCGCAACCTTGTTCCTCCTCAACTGTTGCTGCGGTCTGCTTTGGCCTCGCACCGCCGAGCCGCCTCTGCTCCTGCTGGCTTGCCTCCCGTGTGACCCGTCCGCACCTACGGATAAATATCTCAGAGCTAGTGAGCTATCTGTGCTGCCTCCGAGCCGCTGCGGAACGACCTCGACTCACCTCTCCTGCAAGTTGCTTGTGAAGGCTGACATTCAGACACTTGTGGATTGCAACAGTTTTCAGTTTCAGTTACTGCAGTGTCAATGTTTTCAAGGGGTACAAGGCCTGAAAGTTTGTATGAAGATGAAAGGAATCCCAGCGGGCAAGTACCGCTGCTAGATTTACTGCAGATCAAACTGCTGGATTACATTTCAAAGACCAGAAGCAAAACACTACTAGATCTACGTCAAGGCTGATTTGGTTGTTATTACTACTACTGGACGTGGAGACCTCAATCATCCTACACATTTGAAAGAGGACCAGTATTACTACTCCTCTCAACATGGCACGATTTTTAAGATCAAATCTTTTGTCAAAAGCCAAAGCAGCGCTGGCAGTAATGACAATTCGGCGGCCCGGTCGTTTTACCCCGTAAGATTACAAGAGCTCGAGCTTGTTATAGATGGTGTAATCAGCCAAACATTGGAGATCTTTGTACAAAGGGTCATTATAGAAGAGATACTGAATTAAGATTAGATGAAGCAAAAATGGGACGACAGTACTACCAGCTGTCGAAAATTGTTACGCACAGCAAGGGACCTGCTACATCCATCCGAGTTAGAAGAGATCAAGTGCTACTGGTGGATCATCAGAGCAATTTTAAAAAAAATGCTGCTTAGTTCAAAGGCAGACTACAAACGCTATTTGTATAGTACTATCAGTACTGCTTCTTACGTCAGGATCCAGAAATCATCATCAACCTTGGGGCTGAGTATCAGGTGCTATTTACCCTATTTATTTTTCAGTATATCTTAATTCATCCAAGCAAAACTACTTTGCCATGCTATATTTCATATACAAGAGAATATTCATTATAATGTGGCATTATACCACGGAGATGGAGGCATGCCGACATCATTTCAGCACAGCTGGTTGTCGGTACTCAACGGATTCCCGCACCGGTTTATAACGCCGTGGCCGTCTCTCACGACCGCGCCGGTTTACAACGCTGTGGCCGTCTGCCGCGGCCGATCTGCCCGTGAGCAATTTCAACGTCACCTAGTGATCATCAATTTCATGGCAGATTATTTCTGGCCTGGCACATCAGGTGATATCCATCTACAATATATTTTATTGGCACATATTATTTTTTGTCAAAGAACAGTTTATCTTTGCTTTGGTCTGCAATATTGTATGCAGGGCAATTATTCACTGCGATAATAAGGATCATGGAGATATGGCTCATGCCACTATTATGATGCGCTATCATCTGGTCCAAGACCTACATATGTGCATGCCGCCGCTTCTTCAGCCCAATTTATATCAAAAACGACGTGGTTGACTCGCCCGTCCACGCCGTCTTACAACACCACGGTCGATTCATCTGTCTGTGCCGCCTCTGATGCTGCGGTCGTATTTGCCGCCCGTTTCTCGCGACTTGGTCTACATCAACACACTGGGTCGCACCTGTCTGCATGAGCTGTTTATTGAGAATGAGCAAGTCGCAGCTTGGGTAGCCCGGTTTTTCTTCCAATACATTTGGAGGCAAATTATCATTCAGCCGCCGTCTACAATGCATGGATCAATAGACATACACACAAATCGCTGCCACTACAGTTTGGTCAACTTCAAAACAGCCAGTTGGAAGGAACCATTGGCCGAGTTGCTGACACGGTTCATATGGGATCATTTATAACCCGCCGGAGTCACCTCAACCTTCTGTGGATTTACATCGCGTTATTAACACCGATGATATATAACTTCTTCTATGGTTAAATACGGAGAATCTCAAGACAACTCCTTAAGTCATCTTAAGACTCGGGGGCTACGATGATATGACGCAACAAGTTTTGCCAGTTTCAGCAAATTCATGTGCCCCAGAATGTTGAAGGGAAACCCGATCCCGGAGGCTACGGTTATATTGCTGCAAATTTAAAGGCCGTCAGAAAATTTCCGGCTTAAAAAGAAGGATTCCGGTTTGAAATCCTGTTCAAGGGAAATTTATCTCCCAAGATTTGAAGCTCTCAAATCCGGTTTAAGAATTTCCGGTTCAAAAAGGAATTAACTTCTCGCAAGTTCGAGTTTAAAGGCCGTCAGAAAATTTCTGGCTGAAAATGAGGATTTCGGTTTAAAATCTCGTTCAAGGGAAAGATGTCTCCCATAAAGCTTTGAAGCTCTCAATGTCCGGTTTGAAATCCCGGTTCAATAAGAATTTATCTCTTGCAAAAAGTTAAAAGTTGCCGAAGAGGACTTGTTGCCATGATGTACGGTTCAAACATGGGTATCCCGCCTTATTGGCTTATCATATTATTGATCACATGGGGGCTTCAGCTGACAAAGCGGAAGTTCTGTCCATTAATCCAGCTATCACGCCACAACAAAGCTCGGGAGCTTCACACCCAAGGGGCCAAAGAGAGTATTGTTGCTATGCACAGCTCAAACATAGGCACCCATTGAGCACAGCTCACAAAGTTACTTGGGGGCTCTTTGTGTAAAGTAACAAAGAGCTTGAAAGGACCCTTGTAATTGGGTATCGACCCACGGCTTGGAAGCCTATTGTATTCACCTAAAACCCCGGGTTAACCTGCCTTCATCAAGTAAGCCACTCCTATCCACGTAATCCTGGCATGACCCGCCAAACGTTTGACAGTTACTCTCATTGAGACCCTGAACTTGTCAAAGTTAAAACGACGATTGGTTAGTTGGAGGCCCATCTTAAAAAGCTTTGTCAAATGGTTTAACTCAGCGGCTGGCAGCCCATGAAAAGCCTCGAATTTGGGCCTGGCAGCCCTTGAAAAGCCTCGACTACACGGTTTTATTTGCCTTTGTCAAAGATTTTTCTCCTTTGATAAATTTTATGTTGAACCGGTGTCTATTGTCCCGGCATGACTATCAGTCATCAAATTAACCCGGTGTTCGTTAACCCGACTCGACTTTCAACTACAAGTTTTCAGTACATAATCACTTATAACTCGGTGTTTATTGACTCGGCCTGGCTTTGGACTATAAGTCGTCAGTATATATTTGGATTGCGCCATTGCAATTATGCGCTCACTACAAGGAAATCGGTCTATTGCAACAGAAATATTGCCACAAAATAATTTTTGTTGCAAAAATCTCATTCTATCACCACATTTTCATTTTTGTGGTGACTAGCACGTCATAATGCAACATTATTTTATTGTTGCAATAAGTGCCATGATCATTGCAAAAAGGCTAGCCTTATCGCGACGAACAAAAAATCGTTGCAAAAATCTAGGCTTATGGCAACAAAAAAAATAACGTTGCATTAAGTATTGCTATTACCACAATTTATATATCGTGGCAATATTTTTACTTCCCCCACTCCACACCGGTTGCCTTTGGACTTTGGCGGTAAAGAGACTTCTCGTTTCCCACCAAAATTTTTAGCCGGTTGCTTTATTTCCCACGAAGAGACCTTCTCGTTCCCAGCAAAAATTACTTTTCCCGCACGGATACGGTGAGGTGCTCCACGAACTCCTTATAACTGCTTTCAATCTGGATTAAACAGGACTATAATCTGATTTCACCCTATTAGGAAATCAGGTTTACTTCTCTCCGTCATGGCAGCTTCACGGCGTTCGTAGACGAGATCGGCGACTTCGCGGCGTTGGTCGACGAGAAGATTCTTATGCGTACATCGGTAATTCCTTTCTCTACCTCTCTCTTGTTCCCGTGATGGGGTGCCCCACTTGACCTTCTCCCTGCTAGTCGCCGTCGTCGCCTAATCTTCATCCCATCTACCTAGGGGCCATGACCCTCTCACCTGCACAAAGGGGAATTTTCACTGCTTCCAATTAAGATGGGGAGGGAGGGCCGCGCGCCGCAGGGACTGTGAGTAGCGCCGCTGCCTCTTGCGCATGTCGGAGGGAATAGGTTGATGGCCGCTGCACCACATCTAGCTCAGGGAAAACGGTTGCCTCGGCGCTGGGGCTTGCCGTGCGGCTCCGACAGGAGCAGCTTCCGGGCTGACGGTCGGTGGCACGCTGGAGGTCGCCTCCGGACCGGGGCTTGCCGCGCGGCACCGACCAGATCAACTTCAGGACCGGTAGGCACCAACGCACTGGGGTTCGCCATGTCGCGTCGCCTAATGGCCGTGACCTGTCGGAAGGGTGGGATTGCCGCCGCTCCCATGGACAGCCCATGGCGTGCTTTCCAGATCTACAAGTATTTCGGTCTCATCTGCTCTGTTTTCCTCTCTTCTACTGTATGCCTCTGTTTCGTCAGGTATTTTTTTTTCTTTTATTCGAAACTTGCGGCTACATCGTACAGCACAATCAGGCATCAACCTTTGAATGCACATATCAATTGTACGATGATAAGCCACATGGTTGGACGAACTACAAAAATATATGCATGCCCATGGCATGTAGTTTTAAACATTCAGCCGTCAATCCCGCTTTAACCTGAATCAGCTCTGCCTTTCAACACTTTTTCCCAAGTACATCAAATGCAGGGACCATGTCATCATATAGTGCCTTGTGGCCTGCAGCAAGAATAGCTAGTTGGCCATCTTTATCTGGCTTCTTGTTCCCTCAAACCGGAGCTTCAGCAAAAGCTCCACCCTTTTGTTTAACTGCCTCTTCTCTCGCTTGTCCCCTCATCCCTGACAGAGGCAAACGCACTCACACCTGCCGCTAGCGATACACACTTTTGCTCCTCTGGTGGGCAGCCGCAGGCTTCAGGTAAAATTGTTGATAGCCTGCTAGAGTGAAAGGTAAACAGGAATATGGATTTAACCCCCAAAAATAGTCTTCAAAGCTTTGATCAGGAAGTGGCACTGGATATGATCTAATTCCGATTGAGACCTTCACCCTATGCTCCCTAGTTAAATTTTCTCTTTCAGTTATAGTAAATGTAGTTATCAAACAATTGTTTGATGCCATGTACCTATGCATTTAGTATTTTTTCTGTCTAGTTTTTAGTTATGAGGCTTCGTTCCATTGTGTTCTTTGCATACCCAGCCTTGCTTTGGATTTCATAACATGATTCCCATACCAAAATTTATTGAGTTATCTCGTCAGATTTGTGCTCACATAAAAGCTGATACATAATTCTTGTATGCAGCAAATGGTATTACATTGTATTATGGTTCACCTTTTACTCATCCTTAGAAAAATTGTATGCAGGAAAGGTCGAAGTCAGGATAAGGAAGAAGCCAGTTCTTTGTTGCGTCAAGGACGACCTGTGAGAAGGTTTGTTTCTGTTATGTCAATATTCTCAAATTTTCATTTTTTTTATTCAGTATGAATGAAATAAGTTACTTTCAGTACACATATTTTCTCGTTTTGCTAATACCTATATGCATAGCATTTAATGTTAAATTTGATAAGGTTTGTTTGGGTTATGTCAACATTCTCAAATTTTCATCTTTTTCTCAATCTGAATGAAATAAGTTACATTGAGTACTGTGTTCTCTTGTTTTGCTAATACCTAATATGCATATGTTGTAATCCTATTCTATAAACAAATATAACTACTATGCCAAATTTCGTGTAGTACGAGTATCTATGAGGCTCAAAAGTTATATGTATTATTTTGAGAAAAATAGCTCATGTCCTAAATAGACTACTATTCTGTTCTATTATACTACATACTATTTCCATATTTCAGATTCACTTTCCTGACAAGT
This sequence comes from Triticum urartu, assembly GCF_056163025.1. Lineage (NCBI taxonomy): Eukaryota > Viridiplantae > Streptophyta > Magnoliopsida > Poales > Poaceae > Triticum > Triticum urartu. The sequence goes on along the minus strand of NC_141875.1, from coordinate 103,127,959 downwards.
GTGTAAATCCTTTATCTAATTTTCTAGTTTAAAATCAGCTAGATGGCTCGAGATAGGAGTTGGATGGATATGAATAGGGATTCTGCGGAGTGGCAGAGTGGCATTAAGGAATTTTTAGATTTGGCTTTTTACGGTAGTCCTGGAAGATCAACCGCTTTATGCCCATGTAGAAGATGTCTCAATGCTATTTACAAGGAAAGGGACAAAGTACACCTTGACCTGCTCATGAATGGGATGGATCCCAGTTATACTTGCTGGAAATACCATGGAGAGGATTCAGATGACGAAAGTACAGCTGAAGGATCTGAAGGTGAAGGGGTGAGAGGTGATGACTTTGCTGTTCGTGATTTGCTCAACACTCTCATACGTAGCACCGAGCCAGAAAGTAGCAAAACCACAGGTGAAGGTACTAGTGAAGAGATGTTGCATGATGATGGTAATATCCCAGAAGGGTCTGCAGAAGGTAGAAGTAATGAAGAGGCAGGTGGATGCCAAGGCTTTCTTTGCTTTGTTGAAGGATGCTGAAAAGGAGTTGTACCCTGGTTGCAAGGAGCTCACAAAGCTTTCTTTCATTGTGAGACTCTACCAGATAAAGTGCTTGTTTGGGTTGAGCAAAAGGGCATGTGAGGCAGTACTTCAATTGTTCACAGAAGCGCTTCCAAAAGGTCATTGTATTCCAAATTCTCGAGAAAGTTCAGAAGATAATCCAGGATCTTGGGCTTGACTACCAAAAGATACATGCTTGCATTAATGATTGTGTGCTATTCCGGAAAGAGTATGCTGACATGGATTACTGTCCGACCTGTAAGGAATGTAGATGGAAAGCTGCTGCCGCTGATGAATTAGATGTCGAGAGGACAAACCATAAAGGGAAGAAGCAAGTGGCCCGTAAAGTTCTAAGATATTTCCCACTCACTCCACGGCTACAACGTCTATTTATGACCGAGGCTACATCATCATATATGAGATGGCATAAGGACGACCGTGTGGATGATGGTATAATGCGGCACCCTGCAGATTCTTTGGCATGGAAGCATTTTGATAACATTTATTCTAAAGGATTCTCTTCAGATGCACGGAATGTAAGGCTTGGGCTTGCATCTGATGGGTTCAACCCATATGGGATAATGAATGTGTCATACTCTTGTTGGCCAGTGATTCTAATTCCATATAACTTGCCTCCTTGGTTGTGTTTGAAACAACCATATTGGTTAATGTCGATGATAATTCCTGGAAAAAAGTCACCAGGAAATAACATCGATGTATATCTACAGCCTTTGATAGATGAACTCAAAGATCTATGGTATGTTGGTGCTGACACATATGATGCCACAACGAAGAAGAAATTTCAGATGCATGCAGCCCTCATGTGGACAATTAATGATTTCCCAGCTTATGCAATGCTATCTGGTTGGAGCACAAAAGGAAAACTAGCATGCCCATATTGCCACTTGCACACAGACCATTTATGGTTGAAATATGGGTGCAAGTACTGTTACATGGGTCATCGTCGTTTTCTAAGTCGTGACGCTTATGCAATGCTATCTGGTTGGAGCACAAAAGGAAAACTAGCATGCCCATATTGCCACTTGCACACAGACCATTTATGGTTGAAATATGGGCGCAAGTACTGTTACATGGGTCATCGCCGTTTTCTAAGTCGTGACCACAAGTGGCGTAGAAACAAGAGTTGCTTCAATAACGAGACAGAAAATAGAGATGCTCCGGTGCCACTCTCGGGCAATGACGTGGTACAACAACATGCAAGTTTTGAGCAGGAAACCTTTGGGAAAACTAGAAAGAGGAAGCGTGATGATGATAATAAGTGGCATAATTGGAGGAAGAAGAGTATATTTTTTGATCTCCCTTATTGGAAGAACTTGCTTATTAGGCATAATTTGGATGTAATGCACATTGAGAAGAACATCTGTGACAGCTTTTTAGGGACACTGCTTGATATGGATGGTAAATCAAAGGATACTCTGAAGGCCCATCTTGATTTGCAGCACTTAAAGATAAGGAAGGATCTCCATCCAAATGTCAGTAATGGAAAGTATACTTTAAATCTAGCTTGCTATAATTTGACCAAGGATGAGAAGAAAATGCTATGCAAGTTTTTGCATGGTGTAAGGATGCCCGATGGTTATGCATCAAACCTAAAAAGATGTGTGGACCTCGAAGGTTGTAAGGTGTCTGGGCTCAAAACTCATGACTGCCATGTCCTCTTTCAGAAACTTCTTCCCATTTGGGTACGCAATATACTGCCCAAGAAATTTGTTGTCCCATTTGAGCTAAGCCTATTCTTTGCTGCGATTTATTCCAAGGAATTAAATCCTGAAGAGCTAGCAAAGTTGAGTCGTACAATTCCAGAAACTCTCTGTCGACTTGAGATGATCCTTCCACCCCAGTTTTTTGATATCATGATGCACCTTCCTATTCACCTTGCTGAAGAAGCTCGATTAGGTGGACTTGTTGCTTACCGATGCATGTATCACGTGGAAAGATATTTGCACACACTTAAAGGATATGTGTGGAACAAAGCTCACCCAGAAGGTTCAATTGCCGAGGGTTACATAGCTGTAGAGTGTCTAACATTTTATAGCCGTTTTTTGGTAACATTGATACCAAGCTTAACCGGCCAGAGCATCATGAAGCTGCAGCTAGAGATGAAGGACCAGCTGGACTTAGTGTATTGGGCACAATTGATCACTCAAAGAAAGGTTTCACATTTGAAACACTTTCTAAGGCAGAGATGAAGCAAATTAGGCACTACATAATAACAAACTGCGAGGAATCCAACTCATGGACAGAGTAAGGATGTTTTTATTTTTTATTTTTTTTCTTCATGGTACATGTGCACTGTTCTGAACCTACTCAACACTTTTGTTATAGTGAGCATCTGGATGAGCTTACAAGGGCTGGTGCTCGCGGTGTCCAGAAATGGCACAGAGACGAGTTTGTAGATTGGTTCGAGAGGCGTGTAAGAACATAGTACATAGTAATTACTTATGCTCGTGTTAATAAAAATAGTTGTGGCCTTTTCTAATAATTTGCACGTGTTAATACACATCCAGGCACTTCACAAAGAAGGGAAAGTCAATGATCTTTTGTATGCCCTATCTAGAGGACCTGACCCTCGAGCTCGTGTTTATAATCACACCTTCATCAATGGGTTTTTCTTTAGAAATGATAGTGTAGAAACAGATTTGAATACCCAAAACAACGGTGTTGTTGTTAGGGGTGATGCTCGATCTGGCAACCTTGATTGGTTTGGTGTGATCAAGAAAATTATTTGTGTAGATTTTCCCTCGGAAAGGAGGTGGTGCTATTTCAATGTGACTGGTTTGATGTGCCCTCTGCCAATAAAAATCAAAGCACGGGCTACAAGGATGATTATGGCTATATCGATGTAGATACTACCCAACTTTGATATAGGGATGATCCCTACATACTAGGCATTCAAGCAGAACAAGTGTTCTATGTGAGAGATGTCAAGAAGATAAATTGGGCTTCTATTGTTAGATTGAAGCCGCGAGACCTATATGCCATGCCATCCGTAGGAAATGATGACGATGGAACCGGAGCTGATGCTGACTTATTTGATATTGTAGTTGGAGATACAAATGTGCCAGACATAGAAGGGGATGTCGAAAGTTGGTCTGGATCTGGCATGGAAGGTGCGAGTGGTGATGCTTCAGATATTCCGAAGATACCCAAAGTTGATCTCCGAGATGATGAGCTTGAATCTGATAGTGATAGCTATGATGATGATGAGACATATATAAATGATGGCCATGTTCCTCATTTAGTACTCGACGAATCTGATGATGATGAGTTTTTTGTGTATAACATTAGGATTAAGTTTTCTATAATATAGAGAGAAACAGATCTGTCCCTGTTGCTTGGTGTTATATTATGTTAATGTGATGAGAAATTTCAATATCATAACTCTGTTTTTACATATTGCATTGTTTAGACATGTTGCTATTTTTACTACCATCTTTTTCTTAATTGATTATCCCCTTCCTACCTTTTGTCATGCATTTGTTTAGTATATGCAATGGCATCAAGAGAAGATACCATCTTGGCACACCAGAATCGACAAACTACTCAGCAAGAATCTGGTAATCTGAACTATGTACATTTACTTTAGCAATTGCAAACAACTAATATTGTAAGCCCCTGGCAATATGTACTTTTCCTTAAATGATGTCCTCTCAACCCTCAATTTCTTGATTATTGTCTCATGATCAAAAATACTATGTCCATCCCCACTACATCTTGCATTTGGTTCCCAGGAGCAAACATAATAAATTTGTAAGAACTACAAAAGTAAGTACGAGTTAAGAACTACATAATAAATTTTCCATCACACTTTGTGAAAATGCATGCAGGAATTGATACATCATATTATCTGAATGGGGCTCCAACTTTATCCTCAGGGCGAGACAACACCCAAACACGAAGGGGTATGTACTAGCTTGAAATATTCTCGTAATTCATAGTTCTACAATCATGTTTGAGTATGCCATTATTGTAACTTTGAAATATCTTTTCTAGCTCTTGTGACCAAAACCTTCTCATAGGAGCGTACTAAAAATAATACAAATACCCAGCCACTACATTTGTAGCTAGCATGGGTACAGTATTGTTGAGAAGTATATATATTTTTTGATATAGTGACAAGAGGCTCTGTATCATCGTCAAGGGACGATACCATCATTGCGTACAAGAATCAACAAAGCATACAACCAACATCAGGTACATGTTATACATAGTTCTTATCCACAGCCTAACCTCAAATATATACTACTAGTTCAATTAATTGTACAATGGCTTGAATCCAGCAAATGACATGACAAATACTGTACAACAAAGTAACGCTACGGAAAGCCCCACAGACCAGTCCAATTGGCCGTCGCACGCACGCCGACGTCGTACAGAAGCGGATATAGGTAAAATTTCCAGCATTACTATTGACTTTGCTCCTTATGACTGCATGGCAATTTAAAAACAAAGTTGCTTTTCTGGGATTTTAATCGACAGAAAGTGGTGGTCAAAAGAAGAAGGGGCGAGGTGTCCTCAAAGGAATCAAGGTCGCCAAGAAGCGATTCGCCAATGGTTCCTCAAAGCTTCACATTGAATTTTCCAAAACATTGGGAGGTTCTATTGGAGAGAACTATCGAATGTTTGTGGATGACGTGGTGGTTTACATGAAAAGGAAGGCACCACTCATTGGTGTGAACAAGTGGTCTGCCATTGATTCTTCTGTGAAGGATTCAATCGTTGCTGATGTCATTGTAAGTATAAGTTTGTACTTCAGCATTTTTCATAGCCTCTCCAATATCTATTTATAAATAACATACTCCTGTCATCATTCCTTTTTAGGCTAAGTGGGATTTGGAGGACACATATTCTACGAAGGGAAAAATACTAACAATTGCTAGAGATCGCTATAGAGGATGGCAGTCAACTTTGCATTCAACATACAAAGCATACAGTACTGATGCTCAAAGAAGGGCCAATAAACCCGAGGATGTAACTCCAGAGGAGTGGGATTATATGATCAATTATTTTGGCATTGGTTTAAAATTCCAGGTTACTTCTGTGTACATTACTAGGTGTAGTAAGTAAATTGTATTAGTTACAACATGCCTCTTAGGTGTAGTAAGTAAACTGTATTAGTTACAACATGCCTCTCATTATATTGTGTGTGGCAGGAGCTTAACCGAAAAAATACGGAAAATCGCCAGAAGCAAAAGGTGAGGCATATAGCTGGTTCAAAATCGTACTCGCAGATTAGCTATGAGAAGGTACTCAAAAGAGTAGATGTAATGCACCTTTGTACGGTCAAATTTCAAGGTTCTCTATTTGACATATCTCTATACTTGTAGAGGGACGAGGAGACTGGGAAGGAACCAACTATTCTACAACTTTGGCAGATCACTCATACACGAAATGGATCATGGTCTAATAAAGAATCACAGACTGTTTATGTGAGAAACATTTTCAAACAAAGAAATCTAGCTTGTTACATTACTTATGTTGTGCAATATCATATTAACATTCTTAACAACTTAAGTATGCTATCTTTATGTGGTGTAGGACAATGCACGCAGCCAGATTAGGGAGAAAGAAGGAGAGATTGGTGGTCCAATTTCAAGTGAAGAGCAAAACAATATTTTCCAAAATAGCTATAGATCTACTATGGAAAGTACATCATTGAAGCCTCGTGGCCGAGGATACATGGCTAAGACGCCTAGTGGTTCTGAAAGACTACATTCTGAAATCCAGAGGCAAAATGCTGAGCTAACCCTCGAGGTTCATGACTTAAGGAGGCAAATTGTTGAACAACAGGCAGAGAGGCAAAGAGAATGAGAAGAAGAGCGAGTTGCCAGGGAAAAACAGCTTGAGGAGGAACGCGTAGCAAGGTAGAGAGAACTTGAGGAGGCTAAGCAAGCAATGATGCATGATATTATGAATGAGGTTAGGCAATCAATGAGGTCGGATGTTGAGCAGATATTGGGAACTCAACAGGAAGACGCACATCAAGTAATACAAAAGCTTTCAATTTAGTACAGTTATGTTCTATGGAGAAAAGTAAATCTTGTGAGTTATCTATTCAATGCAGTTTTCCCAAGCAAGGGACGCTCCAAGAAACGGAACTGGAAATCGGTCAAGTTCTCTATTTAAAAATTCGAGCATGATTACTCAACAACAGCTTATGCAAGCAGCTAAACACCATCGTCGTCCTCCAAGTGATAAGGTATTTCACAAAATTATGAGATCTAGTTTCCATTGAAGCATGTACATGCCGAACTATACCATCTGAAACTGAACACAACACAAAAGACAAGGCAAAAAAGAATCTGTACCTCGAAGGCAACCACCACACTAGTGCAGCCCCAGTAAACAACTTCTAAACTTATACTAGGCCGGAGAAAATAGATTTCAGCAACATGCTACATTTCTGGGTAAACTCATATCAAGTGATAAATCACTGATAGGATAACTTTTAGACTTTTACTACATGATCAGTCATGAAGAGGAGAAGAAAATAGTTGATTCAGGAAAATGCAAGTAAAACAAAGAAAAACTTGTGCCTTGGTTTGCATGTGTTTCTACCACACATGCTAATTATTAAGTGAAATACTAAGTTGAGAAACATAATAAGCATGCCAACCTTTTCTTCTATACGTGCAATAGCCTATACGTGGAACAACCAGCAGACTACATGCCAAGTATAAACTGGTGGAACTCATGTTATCCATGCATTGGTGTACGGATGACCCTTTCTGCTTTTCATTAGTATGTTTACATAGAAAAAAGGCATGATTACTTTCTCAAGTAGCATGATCAACCCTTTAGTTCTCTGCCTACTTTGAGATATTAATGTTTATGTGCCACAAATAAAAAGAGGCAAATTTATTCTTTCATGAATGCCCTCAACGAGGAAACCTGATGTATTTCATTGAAATTCGGTCATTCATGTTAGAATAGAAACTTTGTATTCGCTGCTCGCTAATCATCTATTTATAGACCTTGTATCTGTGTAAACAACACCTATCTTTTCTTGCTAAATGACTATACAGAAGTAGCCATAGTAATATGTCAGAAGTACTAATGAATAAATATTACAGTACATTCTTGATATGGATTATAAATATGGAATCCATCCCATGTAGAATCATCAACCCTTATTTATAATCATTTTTATTGTGTATTGTCTTTACTGTCTTAACTAACTATAAGCTTCAAATTTTGTTTTTGCCTTATAGGATGGTTTTCTATAAATGAAGAAGAAAGATCCCAACAAGATTTATTACCAGTTTAGGAGGCGCCTTGTAGGACGGTTTTTCTACGTAAGTGAAGAAAAGTGATGTCTTGAAAAATGCTTGCTGACTAGATGAAGTCATATGTATCTTGTTTGTTTGAATATTTAGATTTCCTTTCAGACTTTGTAGAACATGTATCTGACTTGGATGTTTTATTCTTGAACTTGTTAATGAATGAATGAATGCTTTGGACATGTACTCATGATTTTCTTCTACAATTATCAACATGTGAGCATTGTTCTGTACTTGTAAATGGTGCTTGGATCATTATTAGTGTAATATATAATACCTGCAATAGGTTATCACCGTGGAATTACACCCGCCGCAAAAATATATTGCCACGAAACCTGCCTGTTGCGATAATGTATCACCACAAAATTTGCATGTTGCAATAAGTTTTTGCTACAAATCCTTGGTCGTTGCAACAAGTGTGTTGCCACAAAATTATCTCGTTGCGGGAGGGTCTTGCCACGAAATCTCATTCGTTGCGCTAGGTTATTGCCACAAAGAATATTTTGTGGCCATATGTGTGTGCCGCAACGGCGGGGCTCGTGGCAATATAATTCAAATGCCGCGAGAAAAATCGTTGCGATACCATTCCATGTTGCCACGATACCAAAAAATGTTGCATTATCCTATTGCCACGGATTTTATTGCGACGCTTGGCAACAATTTCTACTTTGTTGTGATAGATACATATTGCAACAGTTTGTTACTTATTGCAACAAAAAAATTCATTGCAATAGACCGTTTTCCCTGTAGTGGCTTATAAATCATTGGGTATATTATTCAAATAGCCAACATGGCTGGATTTTAATTATCATTATCAATAACCAGTATTATGATTAAGGTTTCCCAAGTCGCTTTTGCGCAATGGCTATCATATTATCAATAGATATGATTTATTCTACAATTGAAGGAATAGTCCCGAGTTGCTGCAGGCTTACAACCCGGCACTTGGGGCTACATTATTTCAGTTGAAATTACATCAAATACACAAGTCTCATGTCGCTGCAAGCATGCACCATGACACTTGGGGGCTAATGCAAAGTCATTTTTTGCTCACCTCATTGAAGACCCGACTCATCACATCATAATGAGCCGGCCCTTGGAGGCTACCAATTGCTCTTGTCAACAATTCAAGGTACACAAATTTTCATTTATCATCGAAGGGTCCACTGCTCAGTTGGTAAAGCACAAGGCTCTTAACCTTGTGTACATGGATTCAAGCCCCATGATGGGGGTTACATCATATGATGTTATTTTCATTGAAGTATATATCAAACTCCCAGCTCAATATTATCTTACTGAGCCGGTCCTTGGGGGCTACACATTGCTGTTATATTCTACATGATCATATTTTCAAAGTCCCTCCTCATTATTTGCATAATGACCCGACCCTTGGGGGCTACATTGGCTGAAGTTTTTTATGAGCATCAGGAAATTACAAGTCCCAGGTTGCTGCAAGCATGACAACCCGGCACTTGGGGGCTACATATGTGGAATAATCAGTTCTGACTAGTGATTGAGATGAACAACCTGGTTTTCTTCAAGCTTGTGACATTCATATTAAAGCAAGTCTTAAGTAGTTACTACGCTCCCTTCTTAAGACTTGGGGGCTACAAGTGATATGCATAGAAAGGAGGTATATTTTCAAGCTTGATGTTAACAAATAGTTATGATCTGGTGCCATCAATATTTGTAAACCGGCAAAGTTCTACATTCTTAAACTGGCTAAAGATCAGATGAGTATTTCAAAGACTAATATTTTTGTTAAGCATTGGGAGCTGAGTCAAAGAAGTTATTCTTCACAATATTTCTCTGTGACAAACCAATGTCAGCAAATTGATTATGAAGCTGGCCTATTGACCCGGATTTTCTGGAAGGAAATGACAAGGGTTTAAAGAGGATCGGGATCAGTTTAACATGGATAAATCCAAATTAAACTGGGGGCTAATGTCGGGGATATACCCCGCGATATGACTCGGCCGGAGTTGTAAACCGGCTGGGACTTGGTAAACCGGCAGATGTTAAACTGGCGGGCAGTTAAGACAGATGGCTATGACAGACGGTAAACCGACAGGTGGTAAACCGGCAGGAGTTAAGTCAGACCATGTTAAACCGGCAGACAATGTTAAACCGGGAGACAATGTTAAACCGGTAAACAGTGATAACTGGGTTGCCAGGGGTTATGAAGCCCAAGATGTTATGAAGCCCAAGATGTTAAGAATCCCATGAAGATAAGTTAGAATAGTTAAGTCTTAAGTCCGAGTTGGACTCTACATGTAACCCGCCTCTTCAACATATATAAGGAGGGGTAGGGCTCCCCAAAGAGGGACAAGCTACAAGCAAGAAGAAACAATCTTAGGGCTAGACACAAAGAGGAGAGCCGGTTTACGGTGACTCCCTCGTGATGATAATGAGACCTAGCCTCAAACAGCATGTAGGGTTGTTACAGGATGATGTTTCCCGGGGCCCGAAGCTGTCTAAATCCCTGTCTTGTGTTGCGTCTCTCGATTCCGCTCAACCCCTCTCAAGCTAACACATAGGTGCATTGGCCTCACGACTAAGTCCTCACCCTAGGACATCTGCCGTGACAACTCCACGACCAGTTAGAGCCCAACGTCTAGCACACACGCGTGTGCGTGTACGAGAGAAATGCACATCGCTCGGCCCCGACCACCCACCGTAACGGGGAACACCCCGATATTTTCCTCGCCCTCGCTTCTACCACAGTTTTTTCCGTCATGGACAGCCCAAAGAATGTCATGCAGCTGTGTCTCTGGCCCGCCCAGGAAGTAAAGCCCATTTCCTGTCATGATTATTTGTCATAGAAGTAGGAGCCCACCACATCTATGATGATACCGGGTTTTGTCACAATTATCGTCATAGAAGTGTCATAAGTATGATAGAATTTTTTTTCGTTCAACCCAAAATGTCACGGATGTGTCTTTTTTGTAGTGTTGACGTGTTCTCATCCAGTCTCTGCTCCCAGACACTTTGCCTGGCGATCTTGTCCTTCTTGCTCTCATCCACAACTTAATAAATATTCAAGTTGAAAACCATGGCTATTGCAAATCCATCATGAAAGTGGCTGTTGTGGCTTCCCTGGGGTTGAAGAATACTCCGGGAAGAAGTGCGGTGAAGTCATGGAACGATTTGCCAGAACGCTTCTCTCTCGGAGGGGGCTAGATAAGGGCAAGGGAATAAAGGTCATTTTGTAGTGGGACCACCTAGTGAAAATGATACGAAAAAATAGAGCTCGACAATATGAAGAAGTAGGCATTGGATTCACCTCAAACAGAGTTACGGCCGCGGAGACACGAGTGTTGGAAGATCAGGGACTTATCTGCAAAAAAACTCCTCAAACAGGTCCCTGGCGGCTGAAAATAGAAAGCACTTTAGGAAGAATACGTTTATGGACAGAGAAAACATATTTTGAGCAGAAGCAGAAACAGAACACTAGGGCTGGAAAAAAAGCTCGAAGCTCGTGAGCTAAACGAATAGCTCGTGACTCGGCTCGAATTGACTCGAACTCGAAGAATAACGAGTCGAGCCAAGCTTTAGTATACGATCGTTTATAGACCAAGTTAAACGATCCAATCTCATGAGTACTCGTGTAACTCGTTAGGCTCGGTACAAAAGATCAGCCACTCAGCACCCTATGTCCTAGGCGCACAACACAAGGCCTTGCCGTTGAAGGCCCAACCGTCTAGGAGACTCATGCGTTACAGGGATTTTACTATTGTTAGTGATATATGTGTTTAATATATACATAATCATTTTTATAATATTTGAGGGTTTTATGCTCATATCTTTAACGAGCTTAACAAGCTAAACGAGTCAGCTCGCGAGTTATACGAGTCGAGCCAATCTTGAATTTAAGCTCGTTACAATAACGAGTCGAGTCAAGCTAACTCGTTAACGAAACGAGCTCTAGCGAGTCGGGGCTCGACTCGGCTCGAATTCCAGCCCTACAGAACACGCTTTCCAGAGTTGAAACATATTTTTGGAAACTCGTTTCCACTTACTTGCTAACTGGATAAGGTATTGAGAGAATGACGAGTCGGGTCCAGGGTGACGCGGGGCCCACCTGGCCCTGTCTTCTTCCTCCTCCAGTCTCTCCCGATAGGAAGCAGAGGAGGGGCAGGGAGGCGCGGCCGGCGTCGGCCCTCACGGCTCCGGCCACCTCCGGCCAAGGGGGAGCAACGACGAGGCCAGGGCGAGGCGCCGCACAAACCTAGACCGGTTGGGGATGCCGAGGAGGGACTGAGAGGCGATGGCCGAAGACAGGGCGGACGACAGCTCTGGTCAGCGTCCAGCACAGCCCCACGGGTGCTCCGGCGACAAGCTGCGGTGAGGGAGAGGTTCGCCGGGGTGTGATGCTTCTGTTGGAGAGGTCAGGGAGGAGTGGAGGGGATCGGTGCGCCGGATTGGAGACGAGCTCCGGCGATGGCCGCGGCGGTGGAGGAGGAAACAGCGAGCTCCGGTGGGTGTGGGAGGAAGGGGAGGGAGCGGCAAGCTGCGGAGGAGATAGGGCACTCCTTATATAGCTGTGGGGAGGCTCTGGAGCGCTCGAGCGTCGCAAAAATGGAGGTGGGGGCGATGGTCAGGTAACGGGCACGGCTGCTGGCGCTCGACAATGGCGAAATAGGAGAGGGACCGGGCACAGTACGATGCAGGCGGTCATGGGGAAGATCCAGGACAAGGAGAGGCGTCGAGACGAGGAGGAAGAGCGCGGCTACAACGCACGTGGGCGGCTAGAGCGCGTGATTTGGCTCGTCCGCCCCGTGGTCACCGCGTGCACACAGTGCTAGCCCGTGCTCTGATCATCCAGACCTTGTCTGGGAGGTAGAACATTCTACCCTTAGTTCAAATGAAGAAAGAATGAGTCCAGGGGCAAAGAAGAGATTTGCATGTGGATCCAACTCAGATGAACAGCAAGGTGTTTGTACTGCGGGGAGACAAATCCAGGAGGAGGTAGACACGGAGCTTTGGCATGGTTTGATCACATGCCACGGTGACTGTGTTGGCAAAATTTTATATTAATAGGAGGTGTTTAGCTAGCACTTGCTGTAGAAAATGACCCATTGGTCAGAAATGCAAAATAAGAAGGGGCACCCACATGACCAATGATATTGAACTTAATTTTTGTGGAGATGAGTTATTTGATAATATGAAGCTACTGAATTTTTTTATACAATTTGGATATACCAAAATGGTACTTGCTTCACAATGTAGCTCCCTGGACAAAATCTAAGAAAAATTATAGAGGGAAAATGGATAGGTGAAATGATCCAAAATTTTGTGGAGTGGGTTTATATGGATATGAGCATGTCCTTGTAAATTTTCAGCAATAAGGAAGCAATATAAAATATGGTTGCTTCACAACCTGAAAATCTGACCAGAAACCAAGATTTGATGCTGAGCTCACATAGAGTGATGACATGAGCCCAAATTTGCAGGAGAGTGATGATTTGATCATATGAAGGATCTTGAAAATTTTCGACTCATTGGGTTACCCTAGTTAGTACTTCCTTCACAAAGGATTCCCTCAGACAGGAACTTTGGAAATTTGCTGAGGAAGGTTCACTAGGCAACTTGTGTTGAATTTTGTCATGGGCAATGATATGGACAAGAGAAGGTGTCCAAAAAGTTTGGGGTCAATCAAGCAAAGATAAATTGCACTTCCTACTCAAAAAGCCACTTAAGGCAGAATGAGAAAAGGAATATTTGTGAATTATCTTTGATGATGCCAAGAAAGGGTTTTTACATATATGTGGAAGATATGACCCAAACAATTTATGAGAATTATTGGGGAATTTTGGGATTGATAGAAATAAAGGTTGTTTCACAACCTAGGGTTAAAAGGATTATTCCTTCAATAGAAAAAGGAATATCCCCAATAAAAATAATATTTGGATTGGGCTAAGATGAAAATGATAGGGTCTTGAGATGGTTTTGAGGATGACAAGCCACTTGGGAGAGGAATCAAAGGTGATCTCTCCTCAGGTTTCAAGTCCACGGAGCCACGGGAAAAAGAAATCTTAAGCAAAATCCTTAGAAAATCAAAATAAAAAGAAAGGGCCGAAATCTAGGGTGTCACAAACCTCCCCCCTTAAAGAAATATTGTCCTCGAGATTTGGTTGCTTAGGGAACAAATATGACTGACTTAAGGAAACCGTTTCCAACTCGGGTATCCTTTTTCTTATATGATTGTTCCTACTGAAATTTATATGACTTGACTGCCCGCCTCTAGGGTGGTTTGCTTCACCGTATCCGATATTCTCACAGATCTTTCCTCATATGTTCATGCTTATACTGGCTCCAATTTTCTTTCATATCTGCTGACTTAACTGGGTTGCGATGGATTTTCGTGACTGAGATATACGCCCTTTTCACAAGTCCGTGAGTGGTTTCCGATGAATGTATCATACAGTACTGACGACACTACAAAAAAAATACACTTCGGTGATGATACGTGTTTGTCACAGTAGGTCACGTTTCTGTCATGCATGTACATCCATGACGATTTTATGACAGAATCAAGATAGTCATACCTGTGCTGTCGTAGAAGTGTTCCATGACATTGCAAATATTATCATCACAGAAGTGTCCGCTTCCATGACGATAAATCACATGTCATAGAAGTGCTTTCGTCAAGGGTAACCGACACGTGGCATCCACCGTAACGGGTCGTCGTTAAGCTATCGGGTTTCGGTTTGGATCTGATAACCCGTTAACAACGCAGACCAATAGGGATTTTCCACATGTAAAATTCTCATTCGCCAGCAGATCCACGTGTCTGCCCGGCGTTTGGACAGTTGTCATCCAGCGAATGGACGGAACACGCCAATGATATGTCGACACATTTCTCGTCCCAACAGTGGCCCATTTAGGTTAAAAGGTTGGGCTTGTCAAAATAAGCGGGTCGGCCCATTAGCGACCTACTTGAGTGAGGCCCATTCACAAGCACGACCCATACAAGTTGCACAGAATTGGCCCACAAAGGCCCATTCTAGATTTGACAATTTTCAGCCCATCGTCAGTTTCAGCCCGTTAACGACCCGCTACAACTTTGGCCCAATTATAGCCCGAGCTTATTTCGGCCTATTAGCCGCCCGTCGTCAGTTCCATCCCGTTAACGGCCCGGAACGTCTTTCAGCCTTTTCTCGACCCATTCTGCAGTTGGGCCAACTCTAGCCTGTTGTGACTTTAGGCCTATCCTCGTCCCATTCGGTAAATGGGCCAATTCCTAGCCATTTTGTCTTTCGGCATGTTAACGGCTAGCACACCAGCTGGGCCTTTGACTTTGGGTCCATTAGGGGCCCACGTTCCACAGGGAAAAATTTCAGCCTGATGCGACTTTTGGCCTGTTAAAATCCTAGTTTGCAAATATGAACTGCTATGGCCCGTAACACTTTCGGCCTCTTATTGGCCCGTAAAGTAAAAGGACCGAGACAAAATTGACATTTATTTTGGCCTGCTAGAGGCTCGTGGGCCATTTCCATTTATACGGCCCTATCGATCTTTTGGCCTATTAACGACAAGCTAAGAGCCGTTGTTACAGTGGGCCACATCATTTGGGATCCACTAAATATTTTTTTGACTAGCCCAATTAAGGCCCGCTTTGACTACACATGTTTGTTCGTTTTGTATGGCGTCCAAGAAATGTTTGGGCGTGTTGGCCCCCGTTTCAATGATATGGCATATTCAACAATTATCCTACCCTATACTATCGTCTCTAAAAACATACACTATACAATAAAAAGACTAAGGCATATAAACGTAGAATAATCCTACACTATACAATAAAGAAATTACATCCGAATATACCCACTGGGCATTATAGTTAGGCACCAGTGATAATAAAGCATACACAAACAACAAATTACATAGACTGGACAAATAAAGCTCATACATCATGGACACGCATCAACACAACTTACCATTTGAACTATAATCTCTTTAGAAAATAGGATTTGCTGGATTCAAATAGCAGAAATTTCAGTCTGCAAAAGCTCCAATTCCTTCGTGGTTACCTCAGTGTCTCGTTTCATTTCTTTACTCCTGCATCTAATACCTGCAAGTCTAGTCTCAACTTGTTGATTGTACGTTGCGAATGATGTACACATTGTCTTGCCACCTCTAGTTGATGCTCGAGAACATCAACACATTCCAATTCCAATCCATAATTATTTGGTAACGGCCATGCCGCACTGTTCGCAGATCTTTGTGTTGATGTCACTTCATCCTGAAATGTTTCTGTAAGTACACATGACTAGGGAAAAATATAGTTACAACAGTGAAGTGAGCAAGACAGACTATTTTGTACATGGCGAAATAGGACTAACAATAATGTTACACATCATGAAGTATAAGCATATGATATTTTAAAAATTACCAAAAAGGTAGTCTATGCAGCACGCATATAGAAATCTCTCTTAGCTCACCAGAGGACCATGATGTTGGGGCCAAATCCAAAACACAGACAAGTTACAAATTTAGACAGCATGTTGCGTATAAGTAAGCTAGCAGTTGGCCATTCTGTAGCTCAATTAAAGTGTTAGGGAGCATAATGAACAACAGAGGGATTCATACAAATATACTATAGCTAGCAAAACTATCCAATCATTAGCCTAGTATAAACTAGATTGTGAGTCTCATGTAGTAATAGTTGGTTAATAGACTTCAAAGCATCAGGCACACTTCACCAGAGTAATTAAATGGTAAGGCCTTTCATTATGTCAACTAATAGTTATACAAGTTCCCAACATCAGGCATATTTGTTTGGGCATCTCATTAACTAAGGACAAATAAAGCAATTGAAAAGAGCAAATTAACTATGCCTGAAACAACCAAGCAATTGAACTATTGAGTTGGATACAGTGACTTACCTTAACTGGTTGAACAGGCTCAGCGCTGCTCCTCCTTCTCTTGCAAGGCTCCTTCCTAACATCTTGTACATGGAAATCCTCAATCTTATCTTCATTGCACCCCCTCTGCAAGGTGACACAGACTAGTTACTCGTCTCCTTGGAAGATAAATATGCATACTTTCCAGTCTGTGAACAACACAAAAGGATGAGATTATAACAAAACAACACCACATAATGAAACATGAACTAGTACGCATCAGTGCTACACAAACGGTTTTTAACCCTTTCCGCGACGGCATTTGGAACAGTCGCCAAGTGAGTGTGGGTGCTAAGGGGGTCCTTCCCACACAACCTAGAAATCGTCGGGGATAGGCCCTCCTGCGACACCAAATGAGCTCGTGTGCGATCGGGTGAGGCATCGAAACCCAATCATTTCCGTATGTATGTACATCCCACACGGTGAATCCCAGAAAAACGTTTGCGTAGGTATGTACATCCCACACGGTGAATCCCAGAAAAACATTTCCGTAGGTATGTACATCCCACACGGTGAATCCCAGAAAAACATTTCCGTAGGTATGTATATCACACACAGTCAATCCAAGGAATACGTTTCCGTTCTTATGTACATCCCACATAGTCAATCCAGGGAAAACATTTTCGTTCGTATGTATATCACACACAGTCAATCCAAGGAATACGTTTCTGTTCTTATGTACATCCCACACAGTCAATCTAGGGAAAACATTTCCGTTCGTATGTACATCCCACACAGTTTTATGTGTAGGCTCATGTGTGAAAGGTGTAACTATCCCATACGCTCGGCCTTGGTTAACTGTTTGCTTTCATCAACTACATCACACATGATTTGATGAAGAAAACTTTGTGGCATTGGGCTATCCATCACAAGCGCTTTTACTGCTAGAACCATTTGCAAAGTTCCATGACATATTTAGCAGGTTTATTAGTTTACAATTAATAATTCCAGTATTACGCAAATTCACATTTCATATTGAACAGTTGTTTGCCAATTTCATATCAGGCACATAAATATATTATAACATCACAGTGCGATAGCTACATGAAAACAACACAGTACAACACATAGTTAGTTCAACTTCATAAGAACAATATTAGAACGATATATTCAATTCCCTAATCGAGATCATCCATGCTCTTCTTATCCACCTCGGCTTTCAATTCAGTAAGAACCTGTTTTGCACTGGCCAACTGGGAAAGTGCCTCCTCCTTCGCCAACACCATCTTAGCCAAGTCTGATTTAAAAAATATGAGCTCATTCTCCACCTCCTCTTTTTATCCCGCATCTTCAAACATTCTTCAGTGTTGAGAACACTTTCTCTAAGCCTACGTTTGTTCTCTTCCTCATACATGCTCTAGAGCTTCGCTAGCCACATCTTCAAAGACTGTGGCCACTCTTGATCAACCCACTCCAATTAAGAACACTTCCATTCATCCTATAATATTTAAACTAGATCAGCAACAATTGTAGGGGAAATGGGTTTTTAGCAACATAGAAAATCACCAATGCTTATTTTGAAAAACTGAAGAAACATGTTAATTATGACATATCTTCTCAAAAAGATCAATGTGCAAATGAATTAATTGCTACTGAGACAACAACCAAATTCTAGAACATCAGAAGCTATAATTAACTACAACAACACTACAAGTTCTACTCATGTACAATAAATAAAAAATTGAACATTTTATGAGGAAGGTAAATATAACTGCAACAGCATAGCAACAGTCTTTGGATGATAGCAAATTGATACTAACATGTGTGTACATGCACAAATTTAGTAACATAGAACTAATAGCACTAAGGCCGTCCACTATGTATGCCAAAACTAGGGTAAAGACAACTGTTGCTACATCTCGCACCGGTGCCCTACACTGGCCAGCCGATGCAGCGGGAAAAAATCAGGGACCCGGACTCTGGAGCACGTAGTTGCTCCGACGCCCAGTTCCTTCGTGCCATAAAGGTTGTAGTACTCGTAGTAGTGGCTGCGCCAGAGCTTGCGTTAGTACTCCACCGCCAATTCCTCGACGGACAGACTCTTCTCTACCTCGACCTCGGCCACGCGCACTCCTCCTCCCGACGCTCCTCGATCTCCGTCGCCTCCTGCATCTCCAGCTCCCGCTCGACGACCTCATGAGGAAGCAGGTGCTCCATGGCCACCGCCGCCTTTTCGGACGTGGGTTGCATGCTGGACTCTGAGGTGGCCTGGAATATCTTGGTGTTTGCATCCTCGATCTTGGCGTGGATTGCCTCGACCTGGGCTAGGGCGACATCGGCGGTATGGACGGCAGCTCGAGCGCTCTTGGCGTTTGCAGCCGCCGTCGCAGCAGCAGCTACAGCCACGATCGCAGTAGCAACTGCAGCTGTCTCGGCTGCTGCAGCTACCCTATCGGCTGCTAGAGACGCCCTCTCAGTGCAAGTGGATGCACTCAATGCGGATGCGGGGACACTCTCGGCGTAGGAGGTCGCGCTCTCGGCGTAGGCAGCACCGCTCGGGGGGGGGGGGGGCATCCTACGGGCCTTCACGAAGCGTTTCCATGGCGTCATTATTGCAAGAAGGGGTGCAGGAATGGGGATCGAGATTCATGGATTCGGGGGTTGCCGACACTGGAGCAGACGAGCCGACGAAGCTTAAGGAGGGAGATTAAATAGACCTAGATATTTTCATCGCAAATGGTTCCTAGCAAACAACTATGTGTGATGTTGTAGATATTTTTTATTAGCTGTGAAAGACGAAGTTGGAGTAAAGTGACAACGGATGGTGTTTTAACAGTACGAGAAATTTTGTAGTACTAATACAACTGTCATGTCAAATTTTGGAAAATTTCAGGGGTCATTTGACCTTTTAAGACATTTAAGTGATTTTCTAGCCATTTTAATAACCGTGATTGAAATTTGAACTACATGTACATGCAACAGCTAACCATAACGGTTTGAAAACTCATATTTTGTGTACTTGTGTGCGATTTAATTCCATGTGCAGTAAATTGGAAGGAATTTTCAAACATATTGGTCTAATGGCTATGACACAATTAAGCATGGAGTGACATGGCATTTTAATTCCAAGTTTTTTAAAAAATATCAAAAACACATGAAACATTGGTTGATGTAATTTCATGCCACCAAGATAATGTGGTAAAAAAATTGGCATGTTTGACGAAAGTTTGGACACACACCCCTCACAAACCAGAGCAACTCACTAGAAGGCTCGAGGTTCTGAGAGGGAACAATGCATGTTTGATGATGAACGGGAGATAGCTTCCTCTTACGGCCTTCAATTTTTTTCTATGTTTAACGTGCACTACTACAACTATAATGTGAAATTTTGGAAAATTTAGGGGTCATTTGACCTTTTAAAGACATTTAAGTGATTTTCTAGCCATTTAATGACCGTAATTCAAATTTGAACTACATCTACATGCAACGGCTAACCATAACGGTTTGAAAAATCATATTAGTGTACTTGTGTGCGAGTTAATTCCATGTGCAGTAAATTTGAAGGAATTTTCAAACATATTTGTCTCACAACATGGACACATGCATATGTAGGCATGGAGCGACATGACATTTTAATTCCAAAAAAAATCAGAAACACATTAAACCTTGCTTGATGTAATGTCATGCCACCAAGAAGATGTGGTAAAAAATTGGCATGTTTGACGAAAGTTTGGACACACACCCCTCACAAACCGGAGCAACTCACTAGAAGGCTTGTGGTTCCGAGAGGGAACAATGCATGTTTGATGACGAATGGGAGATAGCTTCCTCTTACGGCCTTCAATTTTTTTCTACGTTTAACGTGCACTACTACAACTGTAATGTGGAATTTTGGAAAAATTCTAGGGGTCATTTGACCTTTTAAAGACATTTAAGTGATTTTTTAGCCATTTAATGACCGTAATTCAAATTTGAACTACATCTTTGTGCAACGGCTAACCGTAATAGTTTAAATCATATTAGTGTACTTGTGTGCGAGTTAATTCCATCTGCAGTAAATTAGAAGGAATTTTCAAACATATTTGTCTCATGACATGGACACATGCATATGTATGCATGGAGTGACATGGCATTTTAATTCCAAAAAATTAAAAAAATATCACAAACACATGAAACCTTGGTTGATGTAATGTCATGCCACCAGGATGATGTGATAAAAATATGGGCATGTTTGAAGAAATTTTGGACACACCCCTCACAAACCAGAGCAACTCACTAGAAGGCTCGTTGTTCCGAGAGGGAACAATGCATGTCTGATGACGAAAGGGAGATAGCTTTCTCTTATGGCCTTCAATTTTTTTCTACGTCTAACATGCACTACTACAACTGTAATGTGAAATTTTGGAAAATTCTAGGGGTCAATTGACCTTTTAAAGACAATTAAGTGATTTTCTAGCCATTTAATGACGGTAATTCAAATTTGAATTACATCTACATGCAACGCCTGACTATAACGGTTTGAAAAATTATATTTGTGTACTTGTGTGCGAGTTAATTCCATGTGCAGTAAATTAGAAGGAATTTTTCAAACATATTGGTCTCACGACATGGACACATGTATATATATGCATGTAGTGACATGGCATTTTAATTCCAAAAAATTAAAAAATATCATAAACACATGAAACATTGCTTGATGTAATGTCATGCCACCAAGATGACGTGGTAAAAAATTGGCATGTTCGACGAAAGTTTGGACACACATCCCTCACAAACCGGAGCAACTCACTAGAAGGATCATGGTTCTGAGAGGGAACAATGCATGTTTGATGACGAACGGGAGATAGCTTCCTCTTACGGCCTTAAATTTTTTTCAATGTCTAACGTGCACTACTACAACTGTAATGTGAAATTTTGGAAAATTCTAGGGGTCATTTGACCTTTTAAAGACATTTAAGTGGTTTTCTAGCCATTTAATGACCGTAATTCAAATTTGAACTACATCTACATGCAATGCCTAACCATAACGGTTTGAAAGATCATATTGGCATACTTGTGTGCGAGTAAATTCCATGTGCAGTAAATTAGAAAGAATTTTCAAACATATTGGTCTCACGACATGGACACATGCATACGTATGCATGGAGTGCTATGGCATTTTAATTCCAAAAGATTAAAAAATGATCAAAAAAACATGAAACCTTGCTTGATGTAATGTCATGCCACCAAGATGACGTGGTAAAAAAATTGCATGTGTGACAAAATTTTGGACACAGACCCCTCACAAACCGGAGTAACTCACTAGAAGGCTCGTGGTTCCGAGAGGGAATAATGCATGTTTGATGAAGAACAAAACATAGCTTCCTCTTACAGCCTTCAAAATTTATTCCACGTTTAACGTGCACTACTACAACTCTACTATGAAAATTTGGAAAATTCTAGCAGTCATTTGACCTTTTAAAGACATTTAAGTGATTTTCTAGCCATTTAACGACCGTAATTCAAATTTGAACTACATCTACATGCAACTCCTAACCATAACGGTTTGAAAAATCATATTTGTGTACTTGTGTGCGAGTTAATTCCATGTGCAGTAAATTAGAAGGAATTTTAAAACATATTGGTCTCACGGCATGTGCACATGCATGGAGTTCCATGGCATTTTAATTCCAAAAAATTAAAAAATTATCAGAAAAAACATGAAACCTTGCTTGATTTAATGTCATGCCACCAAGATGATATGGTAAAAAAATTGGCCTGTTTGACGAAAGTTTGGACACACACACCTCACAAACCAGAGCAACTCACTAGAAGGTTCATGGTTCCTAGAGGGAACAATGCATGTTTGATGACGAATGGGAGGTAGCTTCCTCTTATGGCCTTCAAATTGTTTTCTACGTTTAACGTGCACTAATACAACTGTCATGTGAAATTTGGTAAATTTCAGGGGTCATTTGACTTTTTAAAGACATTTAAGTGATTTTCTAGCCATTTAATGACCGTAATTCAAATTTGAACTACATCTACATGCAACGCCTAACCATAACGGTTTGAAAAAATCATATTTTTGTGTACTTGTGTGCGAGTTAAAAAAATCATCAGACGATGTAAATATCTGGTGTTCAAAAAAGAAAATGTAAAGATCTGACAAGACAACCGGCCCTACAAGATTGGCACTCTATCTCGCGGCTCGAGGTTTGGTAGGTGAGTGTCAGGGTTCATTAATAAAACATGGTTCTATATTGGAAACCGTCAGCTATTATGTTCACACACGGATTTTGCTGCGGGAATCTTATGTAATTCAAACTATAGTACTCATAAATTCTGGCGACCGGAGTGTGTACTCTCCACGTGATCTAGATTCCGGCTGCCAATAAATACTACCTTGCTCACGTTGTCCCGCCTGCATTCTCATCTACATCCTCCCCTCACTCGCCCTCTCTCTCTCTCTCAAATCTCTGCCATGGCGCCGCTGGTCTTCCCACGCGCCGACGAGGAGTCGCTGCCCGCCGAGGACGCTCACTCGAATAGCAGCGACGAGGACCCCTATGCACTTCCGGATGAGGTTGCGTCAGACCCCCCAACTTTGGATTGGTTTTGGGGCCAATACAATCTTTGTTTGTGGAAGTCGCTGTCACCGGCGAAGAAAGCCAAGCAAGTGGCGTTCAAGAAGGAGATGGCGGAGGAGGAAGCCAGGTACCAGGCGGCCTATGAAGCCCATGATGCCGCCTGGAAAAAGGAGGCGACGGAGATTTGGGGGCGGGCGTGTCGTCGTGCCGAGGAGGTGTACGAAGACAGGTACTTTGCGAGGAAGGTCATAGGCGATGGGCAACTCGTTGCTGTGTGGAGGTGGGTGGTACGTCTCCAACGTATCTATAATTTTTGATTGTTCCATGCTATTATATTATATGTTTTGGATGTTTAATGGGCTTTAATATGCTCTTTTATATTATTTTCGGGACTAACCTATTAACCGGAGGCCCGGTGCCAGTTTCTGTTTTTTTGCCTATTTTAGAGTTTCACAGAAAAGGAATGCCAAATGGAATCCAAATGGAATGAAACCTTCGCAATGATCTTTCTTGGACCGAAAGCAAACCAGGAGACTTGGAGTGGAAGTCCAGAACTCCGTGAGGCGGCCACGAGGCAGGAGGGCGCGCCAAGGGGGGTAGGCGTGCCCCCACCCTCATGGGCCCCACATAGCTCCACCGACGTACTTCTTTCGCCTATATATACTCTTATACCCTAGAAACATCAGGGAGAGCCATGAAACCACTTTTCCACCGCCGCAACCTTCTATACCCGTGAGATCCCATCTTGGGGCCTTTTCCGACGATCTGCCAGAGGGGGAATCGATCACGGAGGGCTTCTACATCAACACCATAGCCTCTTCGATGAAGCGTGAGTAGTTTACCACAGACCTTCGGGTCCATAGTTATTAGCTAGATTGCTTCTTCTCTCTCTTTGATCTTCAAAACAAAGTTCTCCTCGATTTTCTTCGAGATCTACTCGATGTAATACTCTTTTGTGATGTGCTTGCCGAGATCCGATGAATTGTGGATTTATGAACTTGATTATCTATGAATATTATTTGGTTGTTCTCTAAATTCTTATATGCTTGCTTTTATATCTTTGCAAGTCTCTTCGAATTATCGATTTAGTTTGGCCTACTAGATTGATCTTTCTTGCAATGCGAGAAGTGCTTGGCTTTGGGTTCAATCTTGTGGTGTCCTTTTCTAGTGACAGTAGGGGCAACAAGGCACGTATTGTATTGTTGACATCGAGGATAAAAAGATGGGGTTTATATCATATTGCTTGAGTTTATCCCTCTACATAATGTCATCTTGCTTAAAGCGTTACTCTGTTCTTATGAACTTAATACTCTAGATGCATGCTGGATAGCGGTCGATGTGTGGAGTAATAGTAGTAGATGAAGAATCCTTTCGGTCTACTTGACACAGACGTGATGCCTATATTCATGATCATTGCCTTAGATATCTTCATAACTATGCGCTTTTCTATCAATTGCTCGGCAGCAGTTTGTTCACCCACCGTAATACATGCTATCTTGAGACAAGCCACTAGTGAAACATATGGCCCTCGGGTCTCTTTCTTATTATATTGCATCTCTTTTATTTACATCGCATCTTGTTTACTATTTTGCAATCTTTACATTCCAATCTATACAACCAAAATACCAAAAATATTTACTTTACTATCTTTATTAGATCTCACTTTTGCGAGTGACCGTGAAGGGATTAACAACCCCTTTATCGCGTTGGTTGCAAGGTTCTTGATTGTTTGTGTAGGTACTAGGTGACTTGTGTGTTTTCTCCTACTGGATTGATACCTTAGTTCTAAAAAACTGAGGGAAATACTTATGCTACTTTGTTGCATCACCCTTTCCTCTTCAAGGGAAAACCAATGCATGCTCAGGAGGTAGCAGTAGGCGCCCAATGAAATGACAAGATCGTTCGCACGCGTCCACCAGCAAGAGGCAGATCGGTACATCAAGCGCTGCGAGGCGGAGGAGGCGGAGTACTACCTCTGCACTGGGAAGACGCCGCGCACCAGGGAGCTACTGGCGAGGGGTTGCCGGAATATTGGCCCCAGGAGGGGTTATTAGTTTTAGTATTGTTCGTTTTCAATTTTATGCATTGTACCTAGTAATTAAGTATCGTCATGTATATGTGATGATATTATATATATATATATATATATATTCTATGATGATCTAATGAACAATTAATATATATATATTATGAATTCCATTTTCAATCTGTTTTTCTATACCTACTAATAAAGCAAGGTGATATTCTTGGTTTCGCCCCACTTAGGTGGTTTTTGTCTATCTAAGGTGGTACTAAAATTTCGTCCGTCCTAAAACATCGTTCATTTGATGAGCGTTTCTACCTGGGTCGTAACTCCTTTTTTTCGTTCATCCTGGGCCGAGCTGGGCTGCTCTAGTGAAAGATTACAATAAAATAAAAAGAAAATGTACATTAGTACTAGGATTTGAACTCACAGTCCTTCCCTGAAAAAGGATTTGAACTCCTACTTCCTTTAACAAGAAGTAGGATCCACTCAAAATATAGTATCAGGGAAATAAAACATGAGGACAGGGGTTCGAACACACGATCTTCACTTCTATCCCATTGGCTGTAACCATCTAAGGCAACATGTGTGTGTGATAAAAATATGATTCGTTTAGCAAATAGTACCACCTCGCTCCTTTGAACCCAATCAGCCCAATTATACCATGTGAGTTTGTAGGAGAATCAACCAGCCTCCTAAATAATTAAGGTCGATAAATTGTGTCTACGGACCCGCATGTGGAGAGAAGAAGGAGCGAGACCCAAAATTAAAGGAGGAGATATGATATTATTAACATCACCCACTATCGACAAGGGTGAGAAAGAGTATAAGTAGTGACATGGGTGAGATGCCATGTTAAAATAGATGACTTAGATCAGCACAACACCTTGGGCCATGCTTATTATCTACATTAGAAACATATTGAAGCATTTCTCCCGTTGCAACGCACGAGCATATATGCTAGTGTATACTAATTTGAATCTAGCTGTTATCATCCACATATACAGAATGGAAAGCGTATATACACACATTGAAACAGAACATATAAGAACGGAGAATAGAGTACACACATTGAAACACAGGAATAAACAGAGCAATACTATGATTGTTGTGAATACACAGCTATCCACGTCGAAACGAGTCAACAAAATAAAACGCGTCCATGAGACCATGACCAGCAGCCCTTTCCTATGGTAGCTCTTGGCTCTGCCTGAACTCAAGCAGGCGTTCATCCAAGTGGTCGACACGCTTGTCGGTGTCAAAACCGGCGGATCTCGGGTAGGGGGTCCCGAACTGTGCGTCTAGGATCGATGGTAACAGGAGGCGGGGGACACGATGTTTACCCAGGTTCGGGCCCTCTCGATGGAGGTAATACCCTACTTCCTTCTTGATTGATCTTGATGATATGAGTATTATAAGAGTAGATCTACCACGAGATTAGAGAGGCTAAACCCTAGAAGCTAGCCTATGGTATGATTGTTGTATATATCTATCGACTAGCCTGGCCTCGGTTTATATAATGCACCAGAGGCCTAGGATAACAAGAGTCCCAGCCGAATACGCCGGTGGGGAGAAGTCCTTGTCTTGATCGCCAAGTCTTGTGGAATCTTCCGTGTATGCGGCAGCTGTCCGAACTGGCCCATGAGTATACGGCCATGGGGGTCCTCGGCCCAATCTAACAGATCGGGAGATGACGTGGTGAGTACCCCCTAGTCCAGGACACCGTCAGTAGCCCCCTGAACCGGTCTTCAACTTAGGGACGCTCCTTGATTCTTCCAAACTGCTCTTCATCTTCGGTCGTCGGTCTTGAAAACTGGTTCAACAAATCTTCCCATCTTCTATCTTGAGGATTGCCGAGCTAAATCTGAAGATCTCACACGTCGGGTATCTGAGGAGCCCTTTAAGTCTTCGGCCTTTATCAATGCCTTGTTATTTTTATGCCACACCTCGGTTTTGAAGTTGTTCCCGGGCGGCAGTGTCCTCTTGTGTCCGAGCTCCAATGCTGGACTGCATTCGAGGTATCTTTTGCAGCCGAGCACCAACGCCGGACCGCTTTCCGAGCTCCAACGCCGGAATGTATCCGAGCTCCAACGCCGGACTATGTCCAAACTCCAACGCCGGACTGTATCCGGGCTCCAACGACGGACTATATCCGAGGTGTCATATCACCACCTTGGTTAAAAAAGTCGAAGGAGTTTAGCCGAGCTTAATGCCGGAAATGCCCTCTATGGAGCCAGCCACTCACGCCTGAGCTTTATGCCGGACTGCTTCCGAGGTTGTGCACCACCCCGACTGTGGGTCGATTTTTTGTCAATATTTTTTATTGGTGCAATTTATTCTTTGCCGAGATATATAGCCAGTAGCCCTTAAGGTGTGTATCGGTCTAAAACCCGAGATGCACCTGAAGGATGACGTAAGACTGCTGATCCCAGTAGCCGCTGAGACTCGGGTTGATTTGCAAAATCGTCCTGAGGATCAAGTCCTAGCTCGGCAGAATACTTCGGGACACAAAAAGCGGCATGCTCAGTCCTCGAGACTCGGGTTGGGTGCAGCCGACCAACCTGAGGATCATAATCTCCTCGAAAACTATATCATGCTTAAATTTTCTGCACTAGATTGCCAATGCAGTAGCCCCCGAGACACTGGTCGGGTGGCAACACCAGATCAGGGGATCGATGTGCCCCTTTAGTATTTGTAAATAATAAGCCCGAAGGCTAGTAGCCCCCGAGCCTTAATGCGGGCACGAGTGGCCGAATTAAGGATCGATATCCATAGTAAAATCACAAATTATGTGTAATGAGTATCCAAGTACTTTACGTCATTAATGCTCGGAACCGCATTGTACAAAACTTTGTTGACCGACCATCGGCTTCCACCTCCTCGGCCAGTAGCCGAGGAGTGTTTGTCCTACTTTATAAAGCCTTTATGAGGGCAAAGATTTACGACAAACAAGGCATTCTGGTCATACGGTTTTATAAACAAAGGTACGTAGAGAGATATGTTATATTACTCTTTAACATAAGTAATGTCTTCCAAAGAAAATAGTCCCGCTATCGGTTCCTTTCTTTGGGTTGTTATGCTAAGCATGATCATGAAACCTCAACTCAAATGTAAGAGCAAAATATTGAGGATTTAGTTTGGGAGGCCAGTTACTAGCCCCCGGTAGTGTTCGGCGACAGTCGAGGTCAAGCCGTAAACACTTCGGCCAATGTTATGAATGGCCCATCATTTAACACAGTCATCGGATCGCTGACCAGTTTACGCTTATTTGTGACAGTCAGTTTTTGGCTTTCTCCACTGAGGTGCTTAACCATGTGAGCTGGAAGCACAATCGCAGTGGTTCTCCCTTTGCACACCTAGCCGAACAAAGCAGAACGTAGGAGGCAAGCGCGGGAGTTGGGCAACCCAACTATTAACCGAAGACACAATTTGAAACTGATGCATATATAGGAATATCCGAGAATGTTTTTGCCGAATCTCTAAAGGTGTCCGGCGTTGCACTGCGAGACTTGTGCTGGAAACACAAAAATAGTTTAAAAGTGCCAAAAGCTTGGAAAACCGAAAAACGTCTATAAAAACAGGACGTCCGAACAAGATCAAGTGTTCGGCGCCAATCCAAAAATTGGAAGAGAAAAAAATTGCGCTTCTGTCGTGTTTTGACAATGACCAAGAAGAAAACACATTTACAGCTCATATATAAATTTTAAGAGCCCCCAAGTGACTTGGGTAAAAGAATTTATATAATGATTGTATGTACCAAAGTACTTATATCATATCTGTGTTCACCCGAACTTTAAACGCGTCTTAACCGACCGTCGGCTTCTCCCTCTTCAGCCAAGGGCTGAAAAGTGTCATGTACTTCGCCTATCGAGAGTATCGATGGTGTTTCCGATGACCAGGCAATCAAGCCATAAGGCTGTAATAGACAAAGCACGCTCAGGGAACTTATGCTATATTACTAACGAAGTGTAAGAAGCATCTTCGAAGAAAATAGTACCCCCACCGATACCTTTCTTCGGTGCTCATTATTACTATGAGACTTGTGCAATAGATTTTTGTACTCATGAGTTCCGTTGTGTGTCGACCATGATTGAAAACAATAAGATGCTAGCTTTCGGCTTCACCCAGTCTGAGGTCAGAGCTCGGATGACCCGGTCATGACAATCGCAGAGGTGCTCCCTTTAGTCCCTAGCCGAACAATTGGGAACGTAGGGGTAAACACAGGAGCGAGGCAACCCAGCTTGCAAATCGCTTAGGTCAATATGCTGCATATTGTGGCGTAATACACGAACAAGGAACGAAGCCATACAAGTATAATCATATGCAAGAGGAAAAGCTCCATCAAGGGAGCCCCCAAATAAACGGGGTATTTGAATATGCGAGTCACAAACAAAGTTATGACAAGGAACTTTGTCCCAAACAACTTTGTGCTGAAAATTATAATGCTTGGTCGAACCGAACAAAATTTAAAACTGAAAGTTTTTGAGCATGAAAGCGACTTAGCTGGTTAATATGCTCGATGTTGATGACACAGGCCGAGATTGTGGCGGGACGAGATCCCAGCCCCCAAGCCGGTCCCGAGATGTCCGAGTAAAGAACTCGGCTTGATGAAGTGGTGACATAGCATAGTCGATGGGCGAGGTGAAAACCCCTGTCCGACCGCGGCGACGGAGCAGGCTGGCAGTATGACACTGAAGCCCCCACGTGTGTTAATGAAGTGATGACGAAGCCCCCGGCCAGTCGAGGTGACGTGGTACATCGGTACGCCGCGGTGACAGCGACAGCGCTGCCGGATTATCTACCTATGCACAGAAAATAGTGCAAGCCGGAGATAATAGGAATAATAATAAAATGTTGCATAATCAATAATTTATGCAAAGTGAGTAATAAAATAAATATGGCCTGTGCATCAAACACTCTATGAGGTAGATCTCTCTCGGCGATGCCAAAGTCCCCGGGGCAACCGAACACGTCGGTATGGCAACACGACCAACAAGGTGATCACGCGAGCCGATTTACGCCGATTAGGACGACGGCGTCGGCTTGCCGAAGAGATCACGTGACACAGTCGAAGTCGATCACCTACACACATAAAATAGTGTGGTCCAAAAAGGATAATTGCTTTTCGCAAAAATATTTTATTGAAAGAGGTGTAGCTTGGCGCCGAAGTCATGTCGATGCAGGGCGTCGACGTGACGTGGTGAAGGCGTGGTCAAGCCTGAATATGCAGGGTGGTCCGGGCTCCGGATGCGGCATTTGCCGAACTATGTACGGAAACTAGCCGAACCACCACGCGACCGTTTTTAATGTGGCCGCCATTTGATAGACCTGTGTACAGATGATGGAACAAACCAGAGTAATAATTCCTTAAAAAAATATACCCAACAAGCAAAAATTGTTAGGATTAATAGCACCTGGTTTATTTGTTGTAGCATTCCGAAGAAAAGCGACTCCCAAAATTGGGAATCGATCTGCACACCCATTGCCTGATGGGCGATAAAGTGATGGCCTGGAGATGCTGGCAAAGGTTGGCTTGCCGAGGCGAAGCCCTCGATCCAACTAACGTGACGAAGCTTGTCGGCTGGTGACGACGAAGTCACCGGAGTATGTTGATCAAGAAATAGCCAACTCCCCGGTCTAGCCGAGGTGACGGAGCAGGCCAGTTTGTAGCTGCCACGTCAGCCGAGGTGTTGAGGTAGTTCGGCGTGATGGACATTGGCTCGAAGAAGCAACAGTGCGGCCATGCCGACCCAGGTCGTAACTTGTGACGCGACCAATGCTGGTTTGATGAAGTGACCATGCGGCGATGCCGGTGTGCCTACTCCATGTAATCCGTGGGGCGGCGATGTTGGTGATGATTTATCCTTGGCGATTCTGAACTCTTATTCGGCTCACCGAGGTGAGGATCCAAAGAAGTTGAGCTCGGCTTAAAAAGCGACGACATGTCTAGCACAGGTCGGTAGTCGTGGAGCTATGCCGGACTGGTTTCACACTAGCGTGATTGTAGCGACCCGACCACAGACGGTCAAGTCTCTGTGTTTAAGTGTCATCCCTGGATCGGTATGCTGACACACACAGTACTCGAGGATTTATAACAGAGGTAAATCACATGTAAAAAGTAATGTAAATACTATTACCTCAATCTAAATAGCAGAAGTAACAAGGTTGTGGATTCCCATCAACACCAACGGCAAAGTTGAGTGTAGAAATAGTAACCCTAACATATCACTTACTCGTCGTAAGATTCCGGCAACATGAGACGTTGCAGCCACAAAGGGTCAGTACATTGAATGTACTGGCAAATTCACACCATAGAGAATGATGAATAAAGGCTATCACTACATGCATATTTGGCTGGTGGAAAAGCTCTATGGTTATAAGGTTTTTGCAAAAAGCCAATTTTTCCCTACTACAAAGGAATAAATTTTATTTAACTATCATGGTGGTTGTTAATCATTGAGAATGGTTGACAGCATTCTCAATCCCAATTAAGTAACATCATTAAACCCAACAAAAAATTTTAATGTCACATGATGAGATTCACATGATAATCCAAGTACTAGATACTCAAAACGTCCATAACCAGGGACACAGCTAATCATGATTAGTTTATACACTCTGGAGAGGTTTACGCACTTTTCCCCACAAGACTCGATCTCCTCCGTTGGATTTCTCGCACTACATGGTGTTTGAGAAACGGATGACCGAGACATAGTCTTTCAGAAGCGTTTGCACCTTACGATGGGTAGACCGTACCACCTACAAACGATAGATCTGCTAGTCTACCACTTTAAGAGTTCACACGACTTAATCAACTATGCTAGAGCCCATAATAGTTTGTGGCTGCACACAGAAGTTTCTAGTATGAATAATCTCATGATCCCTTTGAGCCTGGGTGGCGGTCCATAAAAAAACAGGCAATCCTAGAATACCCAGGTGCCTAGACAGGCAATCGCTGGAATACCCAGGTGCCTCAATCCACCCAGATGTGTGTTAAAGTTGCCACCTTAAGTAAACCATTAATTAACAATCTCACATCTGTCATGAAATACTCTCAAACCCAATCCACCTCTACGAGCATAGCATGGCAATATAAGCATAACGTAATAGTAACTCCCAAGGTTTGAATGCAGGGTAATAGGTTCCTACCTCATCAACTACTTCCCAATACCCACATGTTATCAATCCTACTCATGCAATGTTTGAGGGTGAAAGTAATGCATAAAAACTGGATATGAAAGGGATATGATCAAAGTGTGAACTTGCCTGCAATGTTGATGAAGATGATTCGCACTCATAACTCTTGATAGTTCTACTTGTCACACTCCGGTCAATCTATCGTAAGCAAGCAATAGTAACCACACATAAGCAATCACTCAAAAGGTCAGAGAGAAAGAAGAAAACAATTCGGAAAGCTTCAAAACCCAGCAAATAACTCTTGCAACATAAAACAATTTCTAACAGTACCAAAATTATGTAAATTTGGCCTTATCAGAAAGTTCAGGTTAAGAGCTTTAATTTGCAAAAAGAATCAACTAAATCGGAGTTATAAAACTCAAGTTATGATCAAACAAAGTTTGAATACAAATCTGGTCTTCAAATTTTAAAATTTCAAAAACATGTTTGGGTTGGATTACTGGATAGACGGGGTCATAACGAAGAAGTGGGCGTTGGTTTCATTGGATTTGGAAAAACGAGTAAAAAGTTATGGCTATTTGAAAAATTAGGGCCAAGCTGTTTTACGGAAGAAAAAATAGCTACGTGCTAAAGTCTAATGTATAAATACGTAAACTAATTGATAATCTAATTATTTTATCGTATTACTCTAAAAATAATAAACTATGGAAGTATAAGAAGAAAAAAAACAAAGAAAGATACCTTTATAAGGCAGAGAAAAGATGACTTTGGAGAGAAGAGAAAATTTCTAGAAGTCGCACCGGAGAGGAGAAATATATTTTTCTTAAATGAATCTAGTCAAATCAAAATATTGATTTAACCCGAATCGGATGATTTTTTGAAGGCTCTATGGGTCTATATTTATTGATGGAAAAGAGGCTTAGAGGTCAAAGGCTAGGCAATACGGGACTAAACATAGACGAAAATATACGAAACAGAGATGAAAAGAGGTGAGCGGCTCGCATGGGCCTAAAGGCCTTCGGCCGGCCGCGTGCACGCTGCGGCTGCAGTTTTTTTTTACAAAATTTGGCCTAAGAGAAAAAATGAAAAGGCTGGCTGGGCCTGGCCTATTTAAGAGAGAAAAAAACAATGGGGCGCCAGAAGCTACTATACTGCGCATGTAGGCGATAAATAAATATAGCCGCATGTATAGTTTTTTTTAAAAGAAACAGAAGGAAAACCGAATAACAAAAAAAATAAAATTTTTATATAGGCATATTATATATCAAAATTTTCAGAAAAAGATTTTCTACGACATGAACATTTTTCTAGCATTAAATAAAATACGCACAAATTCTAATAGTTCCAACAGTGCTCCTGCTCTAATAAGATCCAACAAAATCATTTTAAAAATACCAAAATGAAATCAAATTTATTTCTCTCCAATTTTCTGTTGTAGGGAATCATGTTACCCTATTTTCCATGTATTTTGTTTTTGGAGAAAAATGATTTGAATAAAATCCAAATAACTCCAAATTGAAAAATAATTCCAAAAGACTTTGAATTTAATCCTTTGAAACTCCCAACTCATATTTCATATAATTTGAAGAAGTCATTTTATCTTCTCTCGTGAAAATCATTGAGTTGCATAAAGTTTCAGAATTAGAAATATTTTCCAAATGAAATTCAAATATTTTCAACACCCCTTGTCATTTAAATAAATGGAAGAAGTCATGTCATCTTCTCTCGAGGGTTTCGTTGCAAAATGAAAGTTTGGGAAAGTCCTTTTATTCCCTCTCATTTAACTTTGAAAAAGGTTTTGAATTTCACTCAATTTCACACAATCAATCAAACAATCAATCAAATCTATCTATTTATTATAACATTCCAAAATCTAGAATTTTGGGATGTTACAAACCTACCACCCTTAAAAAGAATCTCGTCCTCGAGATTCGGAGAGGCTAGAAAGAAATAGGTTAGGTTCGGTGTCTCTTCAAAATTTCATCAATCGTCTCCGGGGTCTGGGGTGCTACCACCCTTAGAAGCATGGTTACGGTTCCATCAAAACTCATATACTTCATCCATATTTATAACAGTGTCGGTCTTCTCAGATCTTCAGGATAATTCCTTATCTCGGCTCTTTCGGTAGTGGCATAACCTTTTCCTCAATTCTTCTGTCTTTCATCTTGGTAAGGTTCTTCTGTGACTGGGTCTTCTTAGCTGACGGGTCTGGCGCCAAAACTAAATAACTACCGATATCTCATGGTGGTCAACAATTTATGGTTCCTTCTGCAGGAAATGGGTCTGGTTGATCCTCACCATATAACCTACGGTTGGCAAAAGCTGCCTTGTACAAGGGAAAATTTTCTTATACCATTCTAAGGTTTAAACAGGGTTTTGATCGTCGTCTCTCTACTATAGGTAAGTCACTCAGATTTACCATTCCATATATCAAGGCGAATAATAAGAGTAAGTCGGTATGGTGATCAATCCATCCTACACCCAAATCATTACCTTGTACATGGTTTAGTGAATCTCGCATTCTAACACTCGGTCATCCTCACAAGCATTGCAGAATTTCTCTTGTCGATGAAACAAGTTCGGATGAATCCATTGATTCTGCAAGCCAAACAAACATCTATTGTTTCTTCACAACTCTCAGGTTTTCCTTAAACTCCTATAAGATCGTCTGTCGTTAAACGTAACTTCTTCTTCCAGGGTTTTTCCTTCAGCAAGAATGTGCTTGCTTCTTGGCAGGTCCTGGGGCCTGTGGGTTATGGCCCATCTCATCACTTGTAACCTTGAACTCATCCTCGGGGCAACTGATCGTTATTCCAACTTCCAACTTCCTAGTATTCTGAAATCCATCCAATTGTACTGTCTTCTTCCTTCTATTGGCACCAAACTAGGTCATGATTACTCAGACTCATCATGGAGTTTCCATTGATCCATATTTCCGACATCATACCTCCTTTATATCCAATAGTAATTTATCTATTCATCCTCGTGGGATATCCCACATACCGAGATAAAAACTTATACTTATGGAGTCCATATTCCACTTCGTGGAACATCATTATCCTTTCCATGGTCAAGCGTCCTTACAGGGGAATATTGGCCATCTCTGCATGGCACTTCTTCAACCGGCAAACCTGAAACACATTTTGAACTCCTGACAGTCCTTCGGGTGACTCCAACTTGTTGGCCACTTCTCCCATACGCTCCAAAACTCAGTATGGTCCTACAAATCTCCGGGCTAACTTTCCCTTAACTACAAATCGTTTAACTCCTCGCAGAGGGGTCACACGAAGACATGCTCTGTCTCCAATTTCATAGACTACCTCCTTGAGTTTTTGAGTCTGCATATCTCCTCTGCCTGGACTGAGCTACCTTCAGTCTATCTCGAATCAACTTAACATTCTCTTCTGACTCCTTGATCACATTTGGTCCAAACAACTGACGGTCTCCAACTTCATCCCACATACTCTTGGGGTTTCACAGGCATCGAGACAAAAATCGTATTCATTATATCTGAAATCCACTCAGTGGAGTATCCTTATCTTTTCCAGGGGTCAAGGGTTCTTACAGGGTACTACCACCCTTAAAATGCACAAATCTTCCATAGACCATATTTCTCATATCCTCAAAAATGTTCAAAATTCTTCTTCATAGGGTAACAACTCATAAAATCCATATTAGTACCAACGATGCTAACTTTATTCATTCTCAAGTGATTACAATCTCTCGCTTCTCCATTACATGTCTCAACTCAACACCTCAATATAAAAGAAAATGTTCTCACTTCTACTACTCCATTTCTTTTGTTGCAAACTCAACTATCTAGCAAAAGTCTCCTTCTCCTTGGGGCATCCTCTGGCAAAGTGCCCTGCTCTATTACAACGAAAACAAATTACTTCTGACAAGTCTCGAGGTTTCCTTTTTGGGCAACTATTGAGGTAGTGCCCTAACTCCTTGCACCTGTAACAGGTGATATGACTCAGGTCCCTCGTGGGCTCCAATCGGTTTCTCTTCCTGGACTTTTCCATTCCAATCAGGGCTTCTATTTCCTATGGGTCATATTCTACTTCCTCTGTCAGGAATTCTACTAGATCCCCATTCAAACAATTTTGGGAGATGTGTCCTTCTTCTCCACATGAATAGCAAGACTTAGTGCAGGGTGTACTCGGACCTTCTTTAGGTGTGTCCTCCATCGCTTCCTTCATCACAGCTTCTTCTAAAATTTCCATGAGGGCTCCTTTCATTACTTCTTTCTTCTGCTGGATGGTTCGTTGTACCATGGGGTAAATGTGACACCGAGCATGATAGTGGGTAGTCCCTTCACATAAGAAACAAGTAATCTGCCTAGTTGGGCATTCTTCAACTGGGTGACTTCCTTCACAATTAGGGCATTCATCCTTGTGTTCTTTATGGGTGTGTCCTATTTATCCACAAATCTTGCATGCACGAGGTTTCTTCATATCCTTTCCATAAGGTTTCAACTTCTGGGACACAAGCTGAGACTTTGGCAGAGTCAACTTAAATTATTTCCAAGTGGTTACTCCTTGCCATCCATTGATTTTTTGGTACATCCTCCACCAAGTAGCAACACCTCTTCCAAAGCACTGAAGAGCATGCTGGGTCATATCCTTTCCGACTATAGGGTTATTCTTGATGTGACCCTCCATGTTCTGAATCCATCGGTCCGTCTCCAATGGACTTATCGGTCCAGGAAACATGAGTTTATCTCCATTCGTCCTCTATTGGGTCCATGGGTTTGGGGTGAGATGAGGGAGACAAAGGGGGATGCACACAACACAAACAAAAGTTTTGAAAAGACAGATTTTATTTGTGGCCGTCGGGAAAAACATCAAACAAATGACAGCTCACAAATGTCGCATCTAACGTAGGTATATAACAGGGGTTTGGTCTTCTAAAGGTCAATAAATCTTCAACGTCTCCAAACTCTTCAAGCCTTGTTCATGCCTCCAATGGCTTCTTCCGATCATGCTTGTCTTTCTCAAGTTCTTTTGCCAGATCAACTCTGTTGATGCGAAGTCTATCATGACGTCCTTTAATATTCTGGAGTTGCGTTCCAAACTTCTGGTTTCAACATCCTTCACATGAACCATGGTCATACTGTCCTTCAGTTCCTGACAAATCTCCGGTATCTCGAGGTTGTAGCTCCTCCAGCTTGGCTACTTTCAGCTTTTGGTTCCTGAGTTCTTCACGAAATGCTTCCTTGTCTAATATGGCTTCATGGAGCTCCACCTTAAACTTCTTGATGTACTACTCCAGATCCTGGTGATACACCAGCTAAGGTTAAAAATTCATCTTACTAATAGGTGCTCCATCAGCCTTCTTCCATCAAATCAATTCTGAAGAAATGCATCCTTAACTCAGCACGGTGATAGTAGTATCAGCGGGCGATGACATCACGGATAACCGTGTTTCTGCTCTTGTCATTCCCATGAGCTATCATTCCATAGTTGATATCTCCTGCCTTAGGGTTTTCTTTGACAAAACTTCGAGTTCTCATGCTCCTTGTTTCAGTCTTTCTCCGATACACCTTGATCTCGGGTATTGACAACTTCCATAGTCTACCAAGTTCCATAAGGGTAGCCTTCCTAGGTCATACAAATTTGGGAATTCTTCAGAGCCTTCAAATTCTACTTGTCTTCGGTCTTCAATCGTTGTAGTTTCCATTATTCAGATGCACGGAAAATACTCTTCATTTTGAATGGTCTCAGTTGTCCAATATCTTGTACTTCTTGGAGTGGCCTCATTAGTCGAGTGGTCAAAAGAGGAAAAGGGTATAGTCTCACTAAAAAGGAATTTTTGAATAAGCTCAGAAGAGAAGAGAAGTAAAAGATCTTTTGAAAATGAAGTTGTAGAGAAAATCTTTCCTATGGGCTTGCCAATTTCTAGGGTCACGTCCTACAGTCAACATGTGCTCTGATACCATCTTGTAGCGACCCGACCTCAGACGGTCAAGTCTCTGTGCTTAAGTGTCATCCCTGGATCGGTATGCTGACACGCACAGTACTCGAGGATTTATAACAAAGGTATATCACATGTAAAAAGTAATGTAAATACTATTACCTCAATCCAAATAGCGGAAGTAACAAGGTTGTGGATTCCCATCAACACCAACAGCAAAGTTGAGTGTAGAAATAGTAACCCTAACGAATCACTTACTCGTCGTAAGATTCCTGCAACATGAGACGTTGCAGCCACAAAGGGTCAGTACATTGAATGTACTGGCAAATTCACACCATAGAGAATGATGAATAAAGGCTATCACTACATGCATATTTGGCTGGTGGAAAAGCTCTATGGTTATAAGGTTTTTGCGAAAAGCCAATTTTTCCCTACTACAAAGGAATAAATTTTATTTAACTATCATGGTGGTTGTTAATCATTGAGAATGGTTGACAGCATTCTCAATCCCAATTAAGTAACATCATTAAACCCAACAAAATTATTTAATGTCACATGATGAGATTCACATGCTAGTCCAAGTACTAGATACTCAAAACGTCCATAACCGGGGACATGGCTAATCATGATTAGTTTATACACTCTGCAGAGGTTTGCGCACTTTTCCTCACAAGACTCGATCTCCTTCGTTGGATTTCTCACACTACATGGTGTTTGAAAAAAGGATGACCGAGACATAGTCTTCCGGAAGCGTTTGAACCTTATGATGGGTAGACCGTACCACCTACAACCCCTACATCCGCTAGTCTACCACTGTAAGAGTTCACACGACTTAATCAACTATGCTAGAGCCCATAATAGCTTGTGGCTGCACACGGAAGTTTCTAGTATGAATAATCTCATGATCCCTTTGAGCCTGGGTGGCGGTCCATAAAAAAAAGGCAATCCTGGAATACCCAGGTGCCTAGACAGGCAATCGCTGTAATACCCAGGTGCCTCAATCCACCCAGATGTGTGTCAAAGTTGCCACCTTAAGTAAACCATTAATTAACAATCTCACATTTGTTATGAAATACTCTCAAACCCAATCCACCTCTACGAGCATAGCATGGCAATATAAGCATAACGTAATAGTAACTCCCAAGGTTTGAATGCAGGGCAATAGGTTCCTACCTCATCAACTACTTCCCAATACCCACATGTTATCAATCCTACTCATGCAATGTTTGAGGGTGAAACTAATGCATAAAAATTGGGTATGAAAGGGATATGATCAAAGTGTAAACTTGCCTGCAATGTTGATGAAGATGATTCGCACTCATAACTCTTGATAGTTCTACTCGTCACACTCTGGTCAATCTATCGTAAGCAAGCAATAGTAACCACACATAAGCAATCACTCAAAAGGTCGGAGAGAAAGAAGAAAACAATTCGGAAAGCTTCAAAACCCAGCAAATAACTCTTGCAACATAAAACAATTTCTAACAGTAACAAAATTATGTGAATTTGGCCTTATCAGAAAGTTTAGGTCAAGAGCTTTAATTTGCAAAAAGAATCAACTAAATCGGAGTTATAAAACTCAAGTTGTGATCAAACGAAGTTTGAATAAAAATCTGGTCTAATTCAAATTTTAAAATTTCAAAAACATGTTTGGGTTGGATTACTGGATAGAGGGGATCATAACGAAGAAGTGGTCGTTGGTTTCGTTGGATTTGAACAAACAAGTAAAAAGTTATGGCTATTTGAAAAATCAAGGCCAAGCTGTTTTACGGAAGAAAAAATAGCTACGGGCTAGGGTCTAATGTATAAATACGTAGACTAATTGATAATCTAATTATTTTATCGTATTAGTCTAAAAATAATAAACTACGGAAGTATGAGAAAAAGGAAAAAACAAAGAAAGATACCTTTAGGAGAAATATATTTTTCTTAAATGAATCTACTCAAATCGAAATATTGATTTAATCCGAATGAGATGATTTTTGGAGGCTCTATGGGTCTATATTTATTGGTAGAAAAGAGGCTTAGAGGTAAAGGCTAGGCAATGTGGGACTAAACGTAGACGAAAATATACGAACCAGAGATGAAAAGAGGTGAGCGGCTCGCATGGGCCTAAAGGCCTTCGGCCGGCCGCGTGCACGCTGCGGCTGCAGTTTGTTTTACAAAATTCGGCCTAAGAAAAAAAATGAAAAGGCTGGTTGGGCCTGGCCTATTTAAGAGAGAAAAAAACAATGGAGCGCCAGAAACTACTATACTGCGCATGTAGGCGATAAATAAATATGGGCCGCACGTACAGATTTTTTAAAAAAAAAGAGAAACAGAAGGAAAACCGAATAACAAAATAAAATAAAATTTTTATATAGGCATATTATATATCAAAATTTTCAAAAAAAGATTTTCTAAGACATGAACATTTTTCTAGCACTAAATAAAATACGCACAAATTCTAATAATTCCAACAGTCCTCCTGCTCTAATAAGATCCAACAAAATCATTTTAAAAATACCAAAATGAAATCAAATTTATTTCTCTCCAATTTTCTGTTGTAGGGAGTCATGTTACCCTATTTTCCATGTATTTTATTTTTGGAGAAAAATGATTTGAATAAAATCCAAATAACTCCAAATTGAAAAATAATTCCGAAAGACTTTGAATTTGATCCTTTGAAACTCCCAACTCATATTTCATATAATTTGAAGAGTCATTTTATCTCCTCTCATGAAAATCATTGAGTTGCATAAAGTTTCAGAATTGGAAATATTTTCCAAATGAAATTCAAATATTTTCAATAACCATTGTCATTTAAATAAATGGAAGAAGTCATGTCATCTTCTCTCCAGGGTTTCGTGGTGAAAAGAATTTTAATTCACGGAGATCACGAATGCAAAATGAAAGTTTGGGAAAGTCCTTTTATTCCCTCTCATTTAACTTTCAAAAAGGTTTTGAATTTCACTCAATTTCACACAATCAATCAAACAATCAATCAAATTTATCTATTTATTATAACATTCCAAAATTTAGAATTTTGGGATGTTACAGTGATGGCGAATATTACCTCAGAGGAGCATTAAGATTTTATGGGCGCGTGTTAAAAACAACGCACAATACCATAGAAGAAAATTCCTTTTAAAAAGGTTGTCAAATATCACGTTCATAAAGAAACATGAATTCGGGTCGGATCCGTATTCGCGCAGGAAACAGATCTGAAAAGTGATGCACTAATCGGAAGGTTCCCGGAGTTTGGACGGTCGGATTGAGCTGAAATTTTGAGGGGTGGTAGATATGGGAATTCCGCAGCAGATGAACGGTTGGATCTTCCAGAGGACTGCCGAGCTGGGCTCTAGAGACCACGCCCTAAACTTGTCCAGATTTGACAGGGCTCCGGTATATCATAGATTGACGGAGATTGCTCCATAGGAACTCAACGAAATTTTGCATGGTTGTTGTAGACTCAATTCTGCACAATTCCACCAAAGGGATCGTCAAAGCGATGCTCTAAGAGATGGTGGCAGCGGATACAAGTTCGCTGTTCGGAAAAACAGCACGGTCGCCCGAGGGCAATGTTGACGTTGAGCCCCCGGGCTCCATGGACGATTCCTCCATGATCTTGATAGAGATCGGAGTTGGTGTTGATAAAGGACCTCGTCCGAACATGACGACCGGAGGTAGGGCACAGTCCTCGGTCAAGCCAAGGTGACCAGTCGAGCCGGTGACGAAGATGTTGACGTCGCGGTTAATCTGCAGACGAGCCATTGATCCTTTTACCGATCGCACAGCGAAACTCTCAATGAAAACACCAATGTCGGTGTCAAAACCGACGGATCTCGGGTAGGGGGTCCCGAACTGTGCGTCTAGGATCGATGGTAACAGGAGGCGGGGGACACGATGTTTACCCAGGTTCGGGCCCTCTCGATGGAGGTAATACCCTACTTCCCGCTTGATTGATCTTGATGATATGAGTATTACAAGAGTAGATCTACCACGAGATCAGAGAGGATAAACCCTAGAAGCTAGCCTATGGTATGATTGTTGTATATATCTATCGACTAGCCTGGCCTCGGTTTATATAATGCACCAGAGGCCTAGGATAACAAGAGTCCTAGCCGAATATGCCGGTGGGGAGAAGTCCTTGTCTTGATCGCCAAGTCTTGTGGAATCTTGTATGCGGCAGCTGTCCGAACTAGCCCATGAGTATACGGCCATGGGGGTCCTCGGCCCAATCTAACAGATCGGGAGATGACGTGGTGAGTACCCCCTAGTCCAGGACACCGTCAACACTTGCGGTACATCTGGAGAGCGATCTCGAGCTCCAAGTTGGATATTTCATCGGAGATCCCCAGCTCGAGGATGCAATGGACATGTTCCTCTACTGCTCCCAGGTGGACACCTGGGCCAAGGAGGCGGTCGAGCCTACGGACCAGCGCGTTGGCATCTAGCGGGCCGCGGACAAGGCAAACGGCGCCACCCATGCGAACGGCGCGGCAGGCCTCTCGTGGCCTCTGCCCACTCCTGGGATGCATAGCAACAAGAGGGGAGAGTGTGTCTA
The DNA here is from genome assembly GCF_056163025.1 of Triticum urartu. NCBI lineage: Eukaryota > Viridiplantae > Streptophyta > Magnoliopsida > Poales > Poaceae > Triticum > Triticum urartu. The sequence goes on along the minus strand of NC_141875.1, from coordinate 103,085,078 downwards.
CGTACCCTCGTAGACCGAAAGCGGAAGCCTTAAGTAATGGGTTGATGTAGTTGAACGTCTTCGCGATTCAACCGATCAAGTACCGAGAGCACGCCACCTCCGCGATCTGCACATGTTTAGCTCGGTGATGTCCCTCCAACTCTAGATCCAGCTGAGGCCGAGGGAGAGTTTCGTCAGCACGATGACATGCTGACGGTGATGATGAAGTTACCGACGCAGGGCTTCGCCTAAGCACTACGACAAATATGACTGAGGTGGAAATCTGTGGAAGGGGGTGATATGTCTCCAACGTATCTATAATTTTTGATTGTTCCATGATATTATATTATCTGTTTTGGATGTTAATGGGCTTATTTATACACTTTTATATTATTTTTGGGACTAACCTACTAACCCAAGACCCAGTGCAAATTGCTGTTTTTGCCTATTTCAGTGTTTCACAGAAAAGGAATATCAAACGGAATGAAACCTTCGGGAGAGTTATTTTTGGAACAAACATGATCCAGGGGACTTGGAGTAGACGTCAAGAAATCAACGAGGAGGCCAAGAGGCAGGGAGGCGCGGCTGCCCCCCTGGGCGCGCCCCCACCCTCGTGGGCCCCTCGTAGCTCCACCGACCTACTTCTTCCTCCTATATATGTCCATATACCCCCAAAACATCCAGGAGCACCACGAAACCCTATTTCCACCGCCACAACCTTATGTACCCAAGAGATCCCATCTTGGGGCCTTTTCTGGAGCTCCGCCGGAGGGGGAATCTATCATGGAGGGCTTCTACATCAACACCATAGCCTCTCCGATGATGTGTGAGTAGTTTACCATAGACCTTTGGGTCCATAGTTATTATCTAGATGGCTTCTTCTATCTCTTTGGATCTCATTACAATGTTCTCCTCGATCTTCTTGGAGATCTATTTGATGTAACTCTTTTTGCAGTGTGTTTGCCGAGATCCGATGAATTGTGGGTTTATGATCAAGTTTATCAATGAACAATATTTGATTCTTCTTTGAAATCCCTTATGTATGATTTGTTATCTTTGCAAGTCTCTTCGAATTATCAGTTTGGTTTGGCCTACTAGATAGATCTTTCTTGCAATGGGAGAAGTGCTTAGCTTTGGGTTCAATCTTGCGGTGTCCTTTCCCAATGCTAGCAGGGCCAGCAAGGCACGTATTGTATTGTTACCATCGAGGATAAAAAGATGGGGTTTATATCATATTGCTTGAGTTTATCCCTCTACATCATGTCATCTTGCCTAATGCATTATCTGTTCTTATGAACTTAATACTCTAGATGCATGCAGGATAGCGGTCAATGTGTGGAGTAATAGTAGTAGATGCAGAATCGTTTCGGTCTACTTCTCGCAGACGTGATGCCTATATACATGACCATGCCTAGATATTCTCATAATTATTCCCTTTTCTGTCAATTGCTCGACAACAATTTGTTCACCCACTGTAATACTTATGCTATCTTAAGAGAAGCCACTAGTGAAACCTATGGCCCCCGGGTCTATCTTTTTGTTGGGGAACGTAGTAATTTCAAAAAAATCGTACGCACACGCGAGATCATGGTGATGCATAGCAACGAGAGGGGAGAGTGTCGTCCACATACCCTCGTAGACCATAAGAGGAAGCGTTATGAGAACGCAGTTGATGTAGTCGTACATCTTCACGATCTGACCGATCCAAGTACCGAACGTATGTCATCTCTAAGTTCAGCACACATTTAGCTCGGTGATGTCCCACGAACTCCGATCCAGCAGATCTTCGAGGGAGAGTTCCATCAGCACGATGGCGTGATGACGGTGATGATGATGCTACCGACACAGGGCTTCGCCTAAGCGCTGCTATGATATGACCGAGGTGGATTATGGTGGAGAGGGGCACCGCACACGGCTAAAAGATAAACTGATCAACTTTTGTCGATCATGGGGTGCCCCCTCCCCTGTATATAAAGGAGTGGAGGAGGGGGAGGGTCGGCCCTCTACTATGGCGCGCCCTGGGGAGTCCTACTCTCATCGGGAGTAGGATTCCCCCCTTCCATGTAGTAGGAGTAGGAGAGAAGGAAAGGGAAAAGAGAAGAGAAAGAAGGACGGGGCGCCACCTTCCCCCTAGTCCAATTCGGAATAGGCCTTGGGGGGTGCGCAGCCTCCCCTCTCTCTTTCCCATAAAGACCAATAAGGCCCATATACACCCTGACGAATTCCCGTAACTCTCCGGTACTCCGATAAATACCCAAAACAATCAGAACCTTTTCGATGTCCGAATATAGCCTTCCAATATATCAATCTTTACGTCTCGAACATTTCGAGACTCCTCGTCATGTCTCTGATCTCACCCGGGACTCCGAACAACCTTCGGTACATCAAAACACATAAACTCATAATACCGATCGTCACCGGACGTTAAGCGTGCGGACCCTACGGGTTCGAGAACTATCTAGACATGACCGAGACTCATCTCTGGTCAATAACCAATAGCGGAACCTGGATGCTCATATTGGCTCCTACATATTCTACGAAGATCTTTATCGGTCAAACCGCATAACGGTATATGTTGTTCCTTTTGTCATCGGTATGTTACTTGCCCGAGATTCGATCATCAGTATCTCAATACCTAGTTCAATCTCGTAACCGGCAAGTCTATTTACTCGGTCCGTAATGCATCATCCCGCAACTAACTCATTAGTCACATTGCTTGCAAGGCTTATAGTGATGTGCATTACCGAGAGGGCCCAGAGATACCTCTCCAACAATCGGAGTGACAAATCCTAATCTCGATCTATGCCAACTCGACAAGTACCATCGGAGACACCTGTAGAGCACCTTTATAATCACCCAGTTATATTGTGACGTTTGGTAGTTCACAAAGTGTTCTTCGGTATTCAAGAGTTGCATAATCTCATAGTCAGAGGAACATGTATAAGTCATGAAGAAAGCAGTAGCAACAAATAAACGATCATCGTGCTAATCTAACAGAATGGGTCAAGTCAATCAGATCATTCTCTAATGATGTGACCCCGTTAATCAAATGACAACTCATGTCTATGGCTAGGAAACTTAACAATCTTTGATTCAACGAGATAGTCAAGTAGAGGCATACTAGTGACACTCTGTTTGTCTATGTATTCACACATGTACTAAGTTTCCGGTTAATACAATTCTAGCAAGAACAATAAACATTTATCATGATATAAGGAAATAAATAATAACTTTATTATTGCCTCTAGGGTATATTTCCTTCAGTCTCCCACTTGCACTAGAGTCAATAATCTAGTTCACATCTTTATGTGATTAGTTCACATCTCCATGTGAATAATACCCAAAGGGTTTACTAGAGTCAATAATCTAGTTCACATCGCTATGTGATTAACACCCAAAGAGTGATCATGTTTTGCTTGTGAGAGAAGTTTAGCCTATGGGACTGCAACATTCAGATATGTATGTATTTCGCAAATTTCTATGTCTACAATGATCTACACGGAGCTACTCTAGCTAATTGCTCCCACTTTCAATATGTATCCAGATCGAGACTTAGAGTAATCTAGATCGATGTAAAAAGCTTGCATCAATGTAACGCTTTACGATGAACTCTTTTATCACCTTCATAACCGAGAAATATTTCCTTAGTCCTCTAAGGATAATTTTGACCGGTGTCCAGTGATCTACTCCTAGATCACTAGTGTACTCCCTTGCCAGAATGATGGTAAGGTATACAATAGGACTGGTAAACAGCATATCATACTTTATAGAACCTATGACTGAGGCATAGGGAATGACTTTTCATTCTCTTACTATTTTCTGCTGTGGTCGGGTTTTGAGTCTTTACTCAACTTCACACCTTGCAACAAAGGCAAGAAATCCTTCTTTGACTGTTCCATTTTGAACTACTTCAAAATCTTGTCAAGGTATGTACTCATTGAAAAAACTTATCAAGCGTCTTGATCTATCTCTATAGATCTTGATGCTCAATGTGTAAGTAGCTTCATCGAGGTCTTTCTTTGAAAAACTCTTTTCAAACACTCCTCTATGCTTTCCAGAAAATTCTACATTATTTCCGATCAACAATATGTCATTCACATATACTTATCAGAAATGTTGTACTGCTCATACTCACTTTCTTGTAAATACAGGCTTCACCGCAAGTCTGTACAAAACCATATGCTTTGATCACTTTATCAAAGCATATATTCCAACTCCGAGTGCTTGCACCAGTCCATAGATGGATCGCTGGAGCTTGCTCACTTTGTTAGCACCTTTAGGATTGACAAAACCTTCTGGTTGCATCATATACAACTCTTCTTTAAGAAATCCATCAAGGAATACAGTTTTGACATCCATTTGCCAGATTTCATAAAATACAGCAACTGCTAACATGATTCGGAGAGACTTTTAAGCATCAATACGAGTGAGAAAATCTCATCGTAGTCAACACCTTGAACTTGTCCAAAACATTTTGCGACAATTCAAGCTTTGAAGATAGTAACACTACTATCAGCGTCCATCTTCCTCTTGAAGATCCATTTATTCTTAATGACTCACCGATCATCGGACAAGTCAATCAAATTACATACTTTGTTCTCATACATGGATCCCATCTCAGATTTCATGGCCTCAAGCCATTTCATGGAATCTAGGCTCATCATCGCTTCCTCATAGTTCGTAGGTTCGTCATGGTCAAGTAACATGACATCCAGAACAGGATTACCGTACCACTCTGGTGCGGATCTCACTCTGGTTGACCTACGAGGTTTGGTAGTAACTTGATCTGAAGCTACATGATCATCATCATTAGCTTCCTCACTAATTGGTGTAGGAGTTATAGGAACAGATTTCCGTGATGAACTACTTTCCAATAATGCAGCAGGTACAGTTACCTCATCAAGTTCTACTTTCCTCCCACTCACTTCTTTCGAGAGAAACTCCTTCTCTAGAAAGGATCCATTCTTAGCAACAAATGTTTTGCCTTCGGATTTGTGATAGAAGGTGTACCCAACTGTCCCTTTGGGTATCCTATGAAGACACATTTCTACCATTTGGGTTTGAGCTTATTAGGATGAAACTTTTTCACGTAAGCATCCCAACCCCAAACTTTAAGAAACGACAACTTTGGTTTCTTGCCAAACCACAGTTCATATGGCGTCGTCTCAACGGATTTAGATGGTGCCCACTTTAACATGAGTGCAGCTGTCTCTAATGCATAACCCCAAAACGATAGTGGTAAATCGGTAAGAGACATCATAAATTGCACCATATCTAATCAAGTACGGTTACGATGTTCGGATACACCATTACGTTGTGGTGTTCCAGGTGGCGTGAGTTGCAAAACTATTCCGCATTGTTTCAAATGAAGACCAAACTCGTAATTCAAATATTCTCCTCCACGATCATATCATAGAAACTTTATTTTCTTGTTACGATGATTTTCCACTTCACTCTGAAATTATTTGAACTTTTCAAATGTTTCAGATTTATGTTTCATCAAGAAGATATACCCATATATTACTCAAATCATCTGTGAAGGTCAGAAAATAACGATATCTTCCGCGAGCCTCAACACTCATCGCACTGCATACATCAGTATGTATTATTTCCAACAAGTCTCTTGCTCGCTCCATTTTTCCGGAGAATGGAGTCTTAGTCATCTTGCCCATGAGGCATGGTTCACAAGCATCAACTGATTCATAATCAAGTGATTCCAAAAGCCCATCAGAATGGAGTTTCTTCATGCGCTTTACATCAATATGACCTAAACGACAGTGCCACAAATAAGTTGCACTATCATTATCAACTCTGCATCTTTTAGCTTCAATATTATGAATATGTGTATCACTACTATCGAGATTCATCAAAAATAGACCACTCTTCAAGGGTGCATGACCATAAAAGATATTACTCATATAAATAGAACAACCATTATTCTCATATTTAAATGAATAACCGTCTCGCATCAAACAAGATCCAGATATAATGTTCATGCTCAACGCTGGCACCAAATAACAACTATTCAGGTCTAAAATTAATCCTGAAGGTAGATGTAGAGGTAGCATGCTGACCGCGCTCACATCGAATTGGAACCATTTCCCACGCGCATCATCACCTCGTCCTTAGCCAATCTTCGCTTAATCCGTAGCCCCTGTTTCGAGTTGCAAATATTAGCAACAGAACCAGTTTCAAATACCCAGGTCCTACTGCGATCATCAGTAAGGTACACATGAATAACATGTATATGACATATACCTTTTTTCACCTTGCCATCATTCTTATCCGCCAAATATTTGGGCAGTTCCGCTTCCAGTGACCAGTCCCTTTGTAGTAGAAGCACTCAGTTTCAGGCTTAGGTCCAGACTTGGGTTTCTTCACTTGAGCAGCAACTTGCTTGCCGTTCTTCTTGAAGTTCCCCTTCTTTCCTTTACCATTTTTCTTAAAACTGGTGGTTTTGTTGACCATCAACACTTGATTCTCTTTCTTGATTTCTACCTTCACAGCCTTTAGCATTGCGAAGAGCTCGGGAATCGTCTTATCCATCCCTTACATATTATAGTTCATCACGAAGTTCCAGTAACTTGGTGATAGTGACTAGAGAACTCTGTCAATCACTATCTTATCTGGAAGATTAACTCCCACTTGATTCAAGTGATTGTAGTACTCAGACATTCTGAGCACATGCTCACTACCTGAGATATTCTCCTCCATCTTGTAGGAAAAGTTCTTGTCAAAGGTCTCATACCTTTCGACATGGGAATGAGTCTGAAATAGTAATTTCAACTATTTAAACATCTCATATGCTCTGTGGCGTTCAAAACGTCTTTGAAGACCCGATTCTAAGCCGTAAAGCATGGTGCACTAAACTATCAAGTAGTCATCATGTCGAGCTCGCCAAATGTTCATAGCGTCTGCATCTGCTCCTGCAATCAGTCTGTCACCTAGGGGTGCATCAAGGACATAATTCTTCTGTGCAACAATGAGGATAATCCTTAGATCACGGATCCAATCCGCATCATTGCTACTAACATCTTTCAACTTAGTTTTTCTCTAGGAACATATCAAAAATAAATGGGGAGCAACATCGCGAGCTATTGATCTACAACATAGTTATGCAAATACTTTCAGGACTAAGTTCATGATAAATTAAAGTTCAATTAATTATATTACTTAAGAACTCCCACTTAGACAGACATCCCTCTAATCATTAATGTGATCATGTGATCCATATCAACTAAACCATGTCTGATCATCACGTGAGATGGAGTAGTTTTCAATGGTGAACATCACTATGTTGATCATATCTACTATATGATTCACGCTCGACCTTTCAGTCTCAATGTTCCGAGGCCATATCTACATATGCTAGGCTCGTCAAGTTTAACCTGAGTATTCTGCGTGTGCAAAACTGGCTTGCACCCGTTGTATGTGAACGTAGAGCTTATCACACCTGATCATCACGTGGTGTCTCGGCACGACGAACTTTTGCAATGGTGCATACTCAGGGAGAACACTTATACCTTGAAATTTAGTGATAGATCATCTTATAATGCTACCGTCGATCTAAGCAAAATAAGATGCATAAAAGATAAACATCACATGCAATCAATATAAGTGATATGATATTCCCATCATCATCTTGTGTCTGTGATCACCATCTCCAAAGCACTGTCATGATCACCATTGTCACTGGCTTGACACCTTGATCTCCATTGAAGCATCGTTGTCGTCATGCCAACTATTGCCTCCATGACTATCGCTACCGCTTAGTGATAAAGTAAAGCAATTACATGGCGATTGCATTTCATACAATAAAGCGACAACCATATGGCTCCTGCCAGTTGTCGGATTTCGGGTTCCGGCAGACCCTTGAGGTTCGAACACTGGGGTGCGCACAAAGATCTCTCCCCTACCGATCTACGTCCAATCTCCTCGCGTGATCTAAGCTGGAAACAACGAACAACACAAGGGACACGAGATTTATACTGGTTCGGGCCACCGTTGTGGTGTAATACCCTACTCCAGTGTGTGGTGTGGTGGATTGCCTCAGGGGCTGATGACGAGCAGTACAAGGGAAGAACAGCCTCGCGAGAGGTGTTCTTGAGCTGGTGCGATGAACTGCTTGGGCGAGTTCAGTCGCCTCTCTCTCTCTCTCTCTCTCTCTCTTTTTCGGTCCCTCCTTGTCTGCCCCTTTCTACTCTGTGGTGGCTAGCTCTATTTATAGAGGCCCTGGGCCTCTCTCGTTAAGCATGCTGCGGCGATCGCCGAGTACACCGACACAAGCATCTTCATCCCTGAGCGGTCTGAAGACGGAGAGGAGGTACCGCCGGAGTGGTTTGGGATGAACCCAGACTACGGCGAAGACTCGGCAGAGGTGATTGGCTCCAGCGTCGAGGAGGAGGACGAGGCGGAGGATGAGGGCGAGGCAGAGGCACCAGAAGACCGAGCAGACGGCCAGCCTCAGCCCGACCGCGCCTCCAGCAACGAGCCTATAAGTGCATCTAGTGCCACCCCTAGTTGGTTTTGGAGTATTGACGACAAACCTAGTTGAGGGACTAATGTGTTTGTGAGAATTGTAGGATAACACAGGTAGAAGTCCCTCATTGATTCGGTTTTACTACCAGAGATGACCCCTAAAAATGTATGAAGACATTGAAGACAAAGGTGGTATATGAAGATATTCACATTGAAGACTATGACAAAAGAAGACACGTTATGAAGCCTATGGAGCTCGAAGACTTAGATCTTTCGTAGTTCTTTTTCTTTTATGTTGAGTCATAGGAACCACCGTACTGTTAAGTGGGGTCCAGGAGAACCAGTCAGAATGACTGAAGTGATGCCTACACCAAAACCTATGTCTTCGAGTGAAGACAATGAGAGCGAATCTTGTCCAGAGCCGGACAAGTCAGCTTTGCTTGTAGCCGAAGCAAAGTTGCCATGAGAGTTTGAAATCTGATAGTTGAGACACGTGTTAGTTCCTTATTGACCCAGGGTCATTTCGGACAAATCAGGTCGGGTTGCCAAGTGGCTATAAATAGCCCACCCCCACAACCATAAACGGTTGGCTGCTCAGATTTAAGTGCACGGCTTTTGTCGTTTGAGAGCAACTCACCTCAAAGCCTTTGAGAGAAAATTCCTAGCGAGGAGAAAAGCCCTAACCACCCAGAGCCAGAGTAAATTGGGCATCACTTAAGTCTTCTTGTCTGTGTGATCTGAAGACTTATTACACTTGAGGACTATGAATCCTCCAGACGGTTAGGCGTCGCGTTCAGAGCATCCAAGAGACATTGTGGATTGCCAGTGAACGAAGTTTGTGAAGGTTTGGGAGTCTACCTTGAAGACTTACCAGAGTGATTGGGCGAGGACTAAGTGACCTTAGCTCAAGGAGAATACGGTGAGGACTTGGTGTCCTGAACTGTGTGTTCAGGACTGGGTGTCCGGGACTGTGTGTCCTAAGGTTTAAATACCTAGCCGCTCCAACCAGACGTACAGTTGTCACAGCAACTGGAACTGGTCCAACATATCATTGTCTTCAACGAGTCACTGGTTTCATCTTCACTTCCTTTTCTTACTGTTACTCATTGTGAAGACATTGCATGCTTGCTTTATCTTTTGTCTTCACAACATGAATGTATGATCTGTTTGGCTTCATAACTTCTTCCTACCTGATCCTTATTACACTGCAGCTGTTTGTCATTGTGCTTTCACTCTATTGAATACTTGACCATGGCTGGCCTAGTGTAATGTAACTTCCGCTGCATAGTAATAGGCATAATCTTCGCTGTTTGTCTTCATAACTCCCACGTTTTGAAGACTTTCATAAAAATCGCCTATTCACCCCCCCTCTAGTCGATATAATGCACTTTCAATTGGTATCAGAGCAAGGTGCTCCCTTGTTCTGTGTGATTCGGTTTAACCACCTAGAGTTTTAGCTATGTCGACTGCAGGGATAATCAAAGTCTCCGCTGCGTGCCCTGTCTTTGATGGAACTGAATATCCCTATTGGAAGAATAAGATGCGCATGCATCTTGAAGCCATTGACGTCGACCTATGGTATGTCGTCGAGAATGGCGTTCCCAAGGCTGGAGAAGGTGTCACTGCTGCTGATGTCAAAAAGTTCACTCAACTGGACTCTACTGCCAAAAATATCATCTGTGGTCATCTGACAAAAGGACAGTATGGCCGTGTGAGTGCCTTGAAGACATCCAAGCTGGTCTGGGACTGGCTCTCCAAAGTCAATGAAGGCGTCTCAACCCAGAGAGATCAGAGAATCAGTGTTCTTCGCAACCTCTTCAACCGCTTCAAGCGAAATGACAATGAGAATGTCCAGCACACATTTGACCGACTCAGTGGCATCACAAATGAGCTTCAAGCCCTCGGCGCCACTGAGATCACCAAACATGAAATCGTCAAGACGCTGCTGAGATCACTTGATAGTTCGTTTGACATCCTAGCCCTGATGATTCAAGAACGTCCTGATTTCAAGACACTCGATCCATCTAACATACTTGAGAGGCTCAACACACATGAGTTTCAGCTTTCTGAGAAAAGAGATATCTACGGTCCAAACTATGGGCGAACTCATGCCTTGAAGGCAAAAGCTGTTTCCTCATCTGAAGAAGAATCTGACAGCAGTTCTGATGATCCTGAAGACATTGGAAGAGAACTTGCAATGTTAGTGAAGAAGTTCCAAAAATTCACCAAGAAGAAAGGCTTCAGAAAATCTTCACGATCAAGCTCAAGGAATGATGAAGCTTCTGCTCATGACTACAAGAAGAAAACATGTCACAAGTGCAAGAAAACTAGACACTTCATCTCTGAGTGTCCACAGTGGGACAATGAGAACAGAAGGAAGAAGAAGAGCAAGGAATATGATTCTGACGACAAGAAGAAGAAGAAATACTCAAAGTCTTCTTCCAAGTCTTCCTCAAAGTCTTCATCACACAAGAAGAGCTCATCTGGCAAGGCACGTGCGTTTGTTGGCAAGGAAATGGATTCAGAGGAGGAGTCTGCTTCTGAGGAGGCAGAGGTGGAGTCTGAGGAGGAGTCTGATTCTGGCATTGCGAGTCTGGCTACAGCATACGTCGCCAAGTCCATCTTCAACACCGAAGACAATGACTTCATCACCGACACCGATGCAAATAACAAGAACGACTCCATTCCTACCTACTGCTTCATGGCACGTGGTGCCAAGGTAAACACATGCACTACTCGCTATCAAACATCTAGTGACGATGACTCTGACTGTGATTCAAAACCCAGCTACAAAACACTTGCTAAAATTGCAACTGAACAACAGAAAGCTATGGAACATATTCAAAAACTGTTAGACAGAAGCGATGATCTGTTGGGTGCTGAAATGACTCGATCTAAATCCTTAATTGAAGACATAAAAAATCTTCATGTTAAGTATTAGGAACTTGAAGATCGTCTTGATACTCTCTCAACAACTCATGAGAAGCTTTCCTATGATTATCTTCAAAGGAAGCAAGAACTTGAGAAATTGAGAGCGGCTCATGAAGATCTTCAAAAGGAAAACGAGTCACTTCGCGCCGAACAGATCAGTTCCGCTCAGGAAGGATTTGAACCACCATGTCTTAAATGCATTGAGCGTGATAATGCTACTTCTGTTGCTGAATGTTCCACTGCTACTGCTGTTTCAATATCTTCAACTGTTGATGTGGTAACTAACCCCTCTGCTGAGGATACCACTGCTATTGCTGATGAGAATGCTAGGTTGAAGACATTGCTTGAAACAGGGATGTACAAAAGCCTTAAAGGACATCAGACATTATGTGATGTCCTCAAGAAGCAGATTCTGAACCGAAACCCTAGGAAAGAGGGTGTTGGGTTCGTAAGGAAAATAAATGCAGATGGCTCTTACTGGAAACCTGAGCAGTACCCCAAAACCACATGGGTTGCTGCAAAGGAACTTTCAGCAGATCCATCCAATTTATCTGGCTTCACTTATGCTAACCCCATTATCATTGATGAATCCTTTGATGCAAACTATAAACTGTTTAAGAATCAGAATGGTGAAGTGTTTGCCAGGTACATTGGTACTAACTGCAGGAATGGACCGCCTATGAAGAAGATCTGGGTTCCGAAAAAGTGTCCGGAAAATCTTCCTGTGAATGTCTTCACGACACCTCACTTGAAGAAGACAAACATCAGACCAAAGGCTTCATACGGTCCAAAGGCTTCATACAAACAGAGGACTCACCTGAGTCACACTAAAGCAAATGTTTTGCAGGGAAACCATACTCAGGCATATGAATATGAGAGTGGCTTGTCGAACCGTCATGTTCATATGACCAAAAATTATTCAGCTTATTCTTATGAGTATTATTGTCCACCTGCCAGACTGTTTGCTAAGGCTTCAAAGCCAAAATTCTCATATGCTGCACTTAGACTTATTGCTTCTAAGCCACCCTTGAAGATGTGGGTGGTTAAGAAAGCTTAACTCTCTTTTGTAGGGAAAGGTCTCCAGCAGAAAAACAAAATCTTCTGACGCTATTGCTGGGGACCTTAAAAATCTTGTAGGGCGCAAGATAAAATGCCCGAATGGCATCATTATGTACTTCGTTCCTGAATCGTATGCTACTCTCCCTATTAGTCCTAATCTGGATCTAAGTTTTCATAACCCATTGGTTCGTCAAATGTTTTTGCTTCACAATTCTCTTCGTGAAGCCTACCCCCCTAATTGCACTATAGGGTACGACACCAGCGTCTTCAAAGTCTTCAGAATGGATTATTGACAGTGGGTGTACAAATCACATGACTGGCAAAAGAAGCCTTCTTATGGACTCAACCTTACGTCCATCCGACAAGAGCCACATCACATTTGCTGACACTGGTAAAAGTAAGGTATTGGGTCTAGGTAGAGTTGCAATCTCAAAGGATCAACACATGGATAAAGTCATGCTTGTTGAATCCCTTGGCTTCAACTTAATGTCTGTCTCAATGCTTTGCGATTTGAACATGATCGTAATGTTTGGAAAATATTGTTGCCTAGTACTAATGGAATCTGACAAGTCTCTAGTGTTTGAAGGGTATCGAAAAGATGATCTGTACGTGGTAGATTTCTTAGCAGGGCCACAACTTGTAGTATGTCTTCTTGCAAAAGCTTCAGAATGTTGGCTTTGGCATCGGAGGCTTGGGCATGCTGGCATGAGGAACCTCTACACCCTTGCGAAGAAGAAGCATGTCATAGGCATCGAGGGTGTCAAGTTCAAAAAAGATCACTTATGCGGTGCCTGTGAAGCAGGGAAGATGACAAGGGCAAAACATCCTTCGAAGACAATCATGACTACTACTCAACCCTTCGAACTGCTCCACATGGATCTTTTCGGCCCCACTCACTACTCAACTTTTACTACTACTGCTTGCCTCTATGGCTTCGTCATTGTTGATGATTACTCTAGATATACTTGGGTGCACATAATCCTTTACAAGACTGAAGTGCAGGATGTCTTCAGACGCTTCGCCAATCAAGCTATGAACAATTTTGGCGCCAAGATAAAGCACATCAGAAGTGACAATGGCACTGAATTCAAGAACACTGGCCTTGATACATATCTTGATACCTTGGGCATCACACATGAATTCTCAGATCCGTACACGCCACAGCAGAATGGCGTCGTCGAACGCAAGAACAGAACACTCATTGAGATGGCCAGAACTATGCTAGATGAATACAAGACTCCAAGAAAATTCTGGACTGAAGCCATTGACACTGCATGCCATACAATCAATCGTGTTTATCTTCACAAGCTTCTGAACAAGACATCTTATGAGCTCCTAACTGGCAAGAAGCCAAATGCCAGTTACTTCAGAGTATTTGACGCAAGGCGCTGGATCAAGGACCCACACCACACCTCAAAGTTTGCACCAAAAGCACATGAGGGCTTTATGCTTGGATATGGAAAGGATTCGCACTCCTACAGAGTCTTCAATCTCTTTCATTACAAAGTGGTTGAAACAATGGATGTGCGGTTCGATGAGACAAATGGTTCACAAAGAGAGCAACTGCCAAATGTGCTAGATGAAATTCCAGCTAGTGAATCAATCAAGCTAATGGGAACTGGAGAGATTATACCTTCTGAAGCTCATCCTGAAGAAGAACTTATCATCTCAGCACCTGATCAACAGTGAAGAGTTTGGATATATGATGCAAGAGCAATATCAGATGTCCATGATGGGGGAGCTGAAGTTCTTCCTTGGTCTTCAAATACGACAACAACGCAATGGCATCTTCATATCTCAATAAAAGTATCTCAAAGATTGCCTGAAGAAGTTCGGTATGCAAGACTGCAAAGGATTCACAACACCAATGCCAGCCAAACATCATCTAGGTCCTGACGACAATGGTAAAGAGTTCGATCAAAAGGTATACCGCTCCATGATTGGTTCTTTGCTTTATTTATGTGCATCTAGGCCAGATATTATGCTTAGTGTTTGCATGTGTGCTCGATTTCAAGCGGCACCAAAGGAGTCGCATCACTTAGCTGTGAAGCGAATTCTTCGATATTTGGCTCACACACCAACTCTAGGATTATGGCATCCAAAGGGCTCAGAGTTTGATTTGGTTGGATTTTCGGATGCTGATTATGCTGGTGACAAAGTTGATCGCAAGTCTACATCAGGCACATGTCACTTTCTGGGACGATCACTTGTATGTTGGTCTTCAAAGAAGCAGAACTGTGTATCTCTCCACTACTGAATCTGAATACATTGCTGCTGGATCTTGCTGCGCTCAACTTCTGTGGATGAAGCAAACATCAAGGACTATGGAATTCATCTGAAGCAAGTGCCACTTTACTGCGACAACGAAAGCGCCATCAAGATTGCCAACAACCCAGTTCAGCACTCGAAGACAAAGCACATTGAAATTCGTCATCACTTTCTCAGAGATCATGTTGTGAAGGAAGACATTGATATCATACACGTCAACACTGAAGAGCAATTGGTAGATATCTTCACCAAGCCCTTGGATGAGAAGAGGTTTTGCAAGTTACGGTGTGAGCTAAATATCTTGGAATCCTCAAATGTCCTGTGATCAGGCACACATCCTAACACTTATGCATATTGATGACTTAGATGTGCAACACACAAAGTAAAGTATATCTTCAATCAATGAAGACATACATTCTAAGTGTGAATACATTAATGTGGAATTTGACTTCGGAGCGCCACGATAATTGTGCGCCGCGTCTGGGTCTAATACTTCCTATACGGTGGGTAACGCCACCACCAAACGTTCCATTTTGAAGTGTTTCACTCATGGCGTTACCTTGCAATATCTTCACATTGGGTTTGGCTTCGAACTCAACATGTCTTCATGATTATCTTCACTACGTTGATTATATGGCTATATATACATACTAGTGTTCTGTCCTCCACAGCATTCACTTATAGCTATGTCTTCTTGGTTGAATCTTTTGAACTAAGTGAATGTGATCGGACCCTAATCTCTCTATGCTTTCTATCTCGAATTCTATCTCTCCAAGTCATATGCATTCTATTGAAACTGTCGAATGTCTTCACTGCGTTCTAGTCAGCAAAAGATACAGAGACAACCATAAAGTCTGTTTTTAATGCTCATTCCTCCACATAAAATCCGGAGTAGCAGGAACGACCGCCCGACAATCCAGGCGTGCGTGGGACATGGAACAAACCCCAAACTTCCGCAAACCGCGTTCCTCAGATGCGAACCGCCAGGGGCACCTGTGTAATAGCACAGTGCCGCCCCTGAACCTATAAATTCACACTTACCGTGGTCATTATCTCCTTCTTCCACCCTCGCACAAACCCTAGCGCCACCGCTAGCACTCGACGACGCCGGCGACGAAGCGCTTCGCTGCCGCGACTTCTCCGACGCCGTCTTCACGCCGATCGCGGACATCATCCCCTCCGCAGTCGCCGTAGGTGTTTTCCGTCGCCAAGTTAGGGCACGGAGGACTGAACTGCTCGGCATCATCTCCCACTTCCGTCTAGCAGTTCCAGTGTGGTAAATAAAACTTCTTTTTACAGCCCCTTTGATCTTATGGTTCTGTCACTTTCTACCATAAGAAGTTTCTCTTCACACAAGTTAGATCTCTCGCTGCATCTCATAACATGCCTAGTATATTCACTTGTGCTTCATAAAGTAGTTAGATTCCTCACTTGTACTGATCTGTGTGTTTGTACAAATCTGGAACCAACTTCTTATCTATGAGTGAATATCTTCACACGATGAGGTCAATGTCTTCTAAACTGATTAATCTTCAAAACCTTCTGAGAATGCATATGACCTCTTCCCCTTCCCTCGCACCTTAATGCTGTCACAGGTACATGTCCGTGGGAGAATCCTTCGGTTCTCATAGTCTGCATTCATTTGCAGAATTCCTACAGCATCACATAAACTCTCCTGAAGCCAGCTCCTGTTGGTCAAGCAAAAGAAAGCCTTTGAAGCCTTTCAAGTTAAAATTTATGGCTTTAGAAGCAGCAGCAAGAAAGGGGGGCAGACAGAGACGTGAAGGGACTTCCAAAGATCTGCCTGAAGACTTGGCAGAAATGTATAAAACAGATCCTGAGGAGAGCTATGGGCAGCGCAAGACCCGAATCCAATGGATTCGACGCTATTGGGCAGAACAATGGTTCAAATACCGCTTCGTCACCCAGGAGTATGCTGAAAAGAGTGCCATCAAGAGACCGTGGGGGGATATCTTATACAAGAACCTTGTACCCAGGACCAGAGATGAAGCCATTGCTCAAGGCTTCTACCCATGTATGGTCCGAGGACCACAGCCTAATGATGCACATCCGTTGTCACTTCTCTGGTGTCGTGACGACAATCTATTCAAGCGCAACTACTAGTTTGCCCAACAGTCAGCGAAGCAGGACAAGAAGAAATATGGGTTAGACTTCAACCCTGGCCCCTCCGCACCAAGGGCAGATGGCACACGCTACGCAGAACCCAATATCATCGGTCCGTTTGCCAACCTTGAGGGCCTCATCACCCACATCTTCGTCCAAAGGGCTGCCGTGAATGACCCTCTAGCTGACTCAGAGTCTGATGAAGCTCCTGCAGTACCGAAGCAAAAGCAGTCAAAGAAGCCAAAAGCTTCAAAGCCGGCCCTTCGTCAAAAGTCTCAAGGGCGAAGCCATTGGCAACTGCACCTCCTGAAGCCAGTGTGCAGTCTGAAGACGTATCCCGCGTCTCCAAGCCCCAGAAGGACAAAGTGCCTCAGCCACACACCGGCAAAGAGCTCACAGCTGCTGCTATTCTGCGCAGCGAAGCCATAGATCTATCAAGTGATGAAGATCTTGGAGATGACGCTCTAGAGCAGCTCATCAAAAGCAAAGAAGAAGCTGAAATCTTCAACAATTTGCCTCTCTTTGATGTTGCCATCATCCACAGCTTCATCGACGAATGGTTTGACACACCAGACATAAGCTTCAATGATCTGCAGCTGCCTGTTGGCCTCAGCGTCGCCTTTCAAGGCGCAATCGCTTCAGAACTTGCCATTGCTCAGCACATTGTTGAGCTGAAGCAGAAAATTGATCATGAAAAAGCTCAGTTCAAGAAGAACATGGCCAAGCTCAGTGTGCAAGAAGTGAAGAGATTCAAGACCAGGCTGCATGAGCTTAAAGAAAATTTTCTGAAGAAGTGTGCAGAAGCTCAGGGCTCACGTGAGCGGATGAAGTCTTTGGCAGAAAGATGTGTACAAGCCTACAACGAGGCTGAAAAGCGCAAGGCACTTGGGCGTCCAGGCATTGACCCCAAGATGGCCGCGAAGAAGAAGAAGAAGCCTGCTATGGCTGAACCAGAGGCACCTAGGCAAGAAGCGGTTCAAATTGTCTTCCCCACTGCAATGACTGGCTCGAAGCCAAAGAGCCGGTCAACAGCTTCAGAGCTTAAGAAGACAAGAACTGCAGAGGCTGAAGCCAGGAAAAGGAAGAGCTCTGAAGCCTCTCCTACTGCCCCCAGCAAGAAGAAGCGCAAGGTCAAGAAATCTCGGGCTGCTCCCACAGAGCCCTTGATGGTTGAACCAATCTCTATGGTTCACCCCAATGCAGAACGCCAATTGACAATTCATGAGCCTGCTTCCACGGAGGCTCCTGAAGCTGAAGCCATATCAGCAGCCGACCCAATTGCTGCTGAAGACATTGGTCATCAGGACAATGTACAAGATGATGCAGCCCTTCCTCAGCTTGAAACAAGCGAACTCATCAGCATTGGTCGTCCTCTGACGCCAATTGCACAAGATGCATCCTGGGCGGATCGCCCTCACGAGGAAGAGGACTTTGAGGCCCAGCCCGCTCCAACACCGCAGGCATCGTCTGCGTTCCGCAGGCTTCACAAAGGTCCTAGGCCTCAAGTCCATGCTGAAGACATTCCGGCTGCATCAGTCGAAGCAAATGAAGAAGTACCACAAGCTCCTACTTCCCCGCTACACCAAGAAGCAGTTCTCCAGGAGAACGTGCTTGTGACTGACCCTCCTGCTAGTCAAGCGGAGGCTGAAAATGTTGAGGCTGCCACAACACACATTGAAGCCAATGTGGAGCCCTCCCCACCAAAAGCTTCAGCAGACAGCGAAGCTACTGAACCAGACACTTCTGTTCCTGAGTGTCCTGCTGGCCCTCAATTTGATTACCATGTTGAGCACAGGCCTCATGTTCAGAAGCCAGTTCCAAGGCTGCCAAGGTTCCCAGGTCCTGCATCAGCACCTGGTTCCTTTGATATCAACAGCTTCAAGGCAGGCAATACATTTTTCAATAGCTCCAAGAACCCCTATTCAAGGGAAAGGATTGTATCAGATAGGTTCTGGAGCTATTCTCAGCGCAGCTATTATTCATGCATCCTATACAACCAATGTCGCATCTTCCCGCACAAGCGCCTTGAGGTTGAAGCCATTGCTGGTCTGCCCTGCTTAGAGGAAGCACTGGATTGTTTTAGGCAAGTGGGTCTGCTGCCATTTATAACTGATGAAGAGCACTGGAATGAAGAGCTTATGCTTCAGTTCTATGCCACCCTCCATATTAAAGGATACAACAGAGATCTAAAGACTTGGGTCCTGGAGTGGATGACTGGCAATGTCCATCATAAAGCCAATGCATTTGATATCATTGAGCTCACCGGCCTGCCCACTCCTGGCGAATTTTTCGAGGAAGGCTGTCAACTCCATGCTGAAGCTATTGAGAGCATATTCCAGAGGCCTGAACCTAATATGAGTCAGATGCTCTCAATGATGAAGCCACTGCCCCAAGATGCTCCTTATCCAACAGAGTTCTTCGTTGAAGACTTTGAGTACCTGCCCAGGACCATATATCACATCATCCGGCGGATTCTCTGGCCCGTTAAGGGACACTCTCCAAATGCCAAGATTGAGGGAGCAATGAAGACTATGATATTCTGCATCCTACATGGCAAGTGCTTCAACGCACAGGATTTCTTCATACGCCAACTTGCAGCGTCAGGCTCAGATTTTTTTGGTTTGAAGTTCTATGCTCCTTTGGTGATGAAGCTGATCAAACTGCACTCTGCAATCTCGTATCAGCCCTCAGCCCGAAACCATCAGATTTTCTTGCCAGATGTGGATACCTCAAATGAAGCTATATATCCTGAGCCTGCCAAGCAACCGTTGAGTCTTCAGAATGCAGAACACGAGAGCTTCACTCAGAATGATGAAGGTGTTGAAGCCATCTCCAGGGTGTATCCTTTGGCTGGCACTACACGTGCGCCACACCCTGCTTCAACTGAAGCCACAGATAGTGCAACTGCTTCAAGACCCAAGAAGCGCACTCGTGTCCTCACTGACCGAGAGCTTCTTGTGGCCCTTCACCAAAAGCAAGATAGGCATCACGATTGGCTAAAGCGTCAGATGAAAAGCCTCTTGGTGGATGTTAATCGTCTTCGAAATCTTGCCACCAAGAATGCCTTCGTCACTCATGAAACCTGTCGTCGTACTTGGAAAGGGCTCTCAATGATATGTACTGAAGCTGAACTTGAAGAGGATGGCTTCACAGAGCGCTTCAAGTTTGACACCACACCTCCCAGAAGGGCTATGATGCGCAACACACCATCACTTGAAGACTCTGAGTTTTCTTCATCTGCTGCCACAGTCACTGCCAGAATCATTGATGAAGAAAACGATGCTACATCGCCGCCACCTGCTTCAGCACCTCCAAGCTCTTCTGCACCGCCAAACACCTCCAACGACCCTGCTGCTCCTGGAAATGAGTAGACACTCTATGTCTTCAAACCTTTTTGGACCTTGCTGACAAAAGGGGAGAAGCATATGAGTTGATAGTCTTCAAGCGGGTCCATATCGGCGGGTGCTTTATGTTTTGCTATATTTTGCTTCGTGTTTACAACTCACGTTTTTTGCTTCATTTGGTTCTTTGAGTTGTAACACTAAAACTCGATGGTCATCTGCTACTCGTTTGCCACCCTGTATGCAAAGATAAATTCCGCATGTGTGACGATAAATTCCGCACTTATCTCATTCTGCAGACGTCCATTTTCCATTATGCATGTCATTCTCTTCATATACTTTCACATGCATAGTGGATTGTCATCATAAGCTGAAGTGGATCTCCACAAGTACAACCTGCCATGTGCATTTGCATTCCAAAAGCAAATTAACTTATATGCACATCTTCAGGGGGAGCCCTTGAAGCTTATGAAGACAATTCCTTATCCTTTACACTTTCACAGACTATATTCCTCGTTGAAAACTTCAACTAGTTTGTCATCAATCACCAAAAAGGGGGAGATTGTAAGTGCATCTATTGCCACCCCTAGTTGGTTTTGGAGTATTGACGACAAACCTAGTTGAGGGACTAATGTGTTTGTGAGAATTGCAGGATAACACAGGTAGAAGTCCCTCATTGATTCGGTTTTACTACCAGAGATGACCCCTAAAAATGTATGAAGACATTGAAGACAAAGGTGGTATATGAAGATATTCACATTGAAGACTATGACAAAAGAAGACACGTTATGAAGCCTATGGAGCTCGAAGACTTAGATCTTTCGTAGTTCTTTTTCTTTTATGTTGAGTCATAGGAACCACCGTACTGTTAAGTGGGGTCCAGGAGAACCAGTCAGAATGACTGAAGTGATGCCTAAACCAAAACCTATGTCTTCGAGTGAAGACAATGAGAGCGAATCTTGTCCAGAGCCGGACAAGTCAGCTTTGCTTGTAGCCCAAGCAAAGTTGCCATGAGAGTTTGAAATCTGACCGTTGAGACACGTGTCAGTTCCTTAGTGACCCAGGGTCATTTCGGACAAATCAGGTTGGGTTGCCAAGTGGCTATAAATAGCCCACCCCCACAACCATAAACGGTTGGCTGCTCAGATTTCAGTGCATGGCTTTTGTCGTTTGAGAGCAACCCACCTCGAAGCCTTTGAGAGAAAATTCCTAGCGAGGAGAAAAGCCCTAACCACCCAGAGCCAGAGTAAATTGGGCATCACTTAAGTCTTCTTGTCTGTGTGATCTGAAGACTTATTACACTTGAGGACTGTGAATCCTCCAGACGGTTAGGCGTCGCGTTCAGAGCATCCAAGAGACATTGTGGATTGCCAGTGAACGAAGTTTGTGAAGGTTTGCGAGTCTACCTTGAAGACTTACCAGAGTGATTGGGCGAGGACTAAGTGACCTTAGCTCAAGGAGAATACGGTGAGGACTTGGTGTCCTGAACTGTGTGTTCAGGACTGGGTGTCCGGGACTGTGTGTCCTAAGGTTTAAATACCTAGCCGCTCCAACCAGACGTACAGTTGTCACAGGAACTGGCACTGGTCCAACATATCATTGTCTTCAACGAGTCACTGGTTTCATCTTCACTTCCTCTTCTTACTGTTACTCATTGTGAATACATTGCATGCTTGCTTTATCTTTTGTCTTCACAACATGAATGTATGATCTGTTTGGCTTCATAACTTCTTCCTACCTGATCCTTATTACACTTCAGCTGTTTGTCATTGTGCTTTCACTCTATTGAATACTTGACCATGGCTGGCCTAGTGTAATCTAACTTCCACTGCATAGTAATAGGCATAATCTTCGCTGTTTGTCTTCATAACTCCCATGTTTTGAAGACTTTCATAAAAATCGCCTATTCACCCCCGCTCTAGTCGATATAACGCACTTTCAGAGCCGCATGAGACTGACCCGATTGCTTCCGGAGGCGATCAAGCCGAGACTAGCCGGCCGACCGCCCCGACGCCTGACGCTTGCGCCTCCTCCGACCCCCCGAATCCGTCTGCCGCCTCCTAAGCTGCCGCTGTGTCTTTTGTTTTATCTTCTTCAGTAGTCTTTTGAAGAACTTGTTAATTCGCACAATTCCACCCGCGGGGTGTATTTTGAACCTCTAATCGACAATTCGGCCAAGGGCCTATGTTATATATATATATGTCTATCTTTTCTTGCTGATTGTTCTTTTGGCTGTTTTCCTTTGCCGCTTTCTCTTAGTTGCCTGCCTTGCCAATCGGACAGCCGCTTTGCGGACTGTCACTGGGTCAAGTGCTAGGCTACTTTGGGAAAGCAAGTACTTAGCCAATTTCAATATTGTTTGAGCAAGTTGGATAGAAAACGACAATCCGACTGTCCGAGAGTCGGTTTGCGAGAAAGGCTGGAAGCCGTCTTGAGCTATGTTTTACGCTTTGAGTCCTTAGCCATTTTTCGTGCGAGCACCCATCCTACCTTACCTCTGCCCACCGTACAGTCGCTCTGTGAGCTGTGGCTTCTGATAGAAGACGGCTTAGGTGTTACACACTACTTGTCCGGCTACAGGAAGCATTTCATAGTGCAAGGCGGCAAGTCCCCGGGCCGACTTGTCGAGCCCGGTGCCAAGCGGCATGACAAAGAGTAACATACTTGTAGGCATAATTTTTATCATACAGACAAAAGAGGGCAGTCCCCGAGCTCATCTCGGGGGGCCCGAAGTCTTGGTACTTTATTACAAAAGGTAGCGTGGTACATACTGCATCAACTATAAAATCTTCGGAGAAGATTTGCATTCCATGGCTGCTCTGTCTCCTTGCCGGAATCGTCCCTCTTGCGTGCTCGGGGCTTCTGAGCGCCGATCAGGTAGTAGGAATCGTTGCCTAGTACTTTGCTGATGATGAAAGGGCCTTCCCAAGGCGGCGGCAGCTTGTGCTGGCCGGCTATTCGCTGGATCAGCCGGAGCACAAGGTCGCCTTCTTGGAAAGATCTTGGCCTGACCTTCCTGTTGTGGTATCGGCGCAAGCTCTGTTGGTAGATGCTGGACCGGCTAAGTGCCAACAGCCGGCCCTCTTCTAGCAAAGCGACGCCGTCTTGTCATGCTTCTTCTGCTTCCTCCTTGGTGTACATGGTGACTCGTGGGGAGTCGAACTCTATGTCTATTGGGATGACGGCTTCGGCACCGTAGACGAGGAAGAAGGGCGTGAAGCCGGTTGACTTGTTTGGAGTTGTGCGCAGACTCTAGAGGACGGCTGGCAGCTCGTCGAGCTAGCAGCCAGCCGAGCGCTCCAGAGGCTCAATCAATCGAGGCTTGATGCCGGACAGGATGAGTCCGTTTGCTCGCTCCACTTGGCCGTTTGACTGCGGGTGGGCGACGGATGCTAGGTCCAGTCGGATGCCCTGTGTTGCGCAGAAACGGGCCAAGGCGCCTTTGGAAAAATTTGTGTCGTTGTCGATGATGATGGTGTGTGGTATGCCGTACCGAATTGTGATATCGGTGATGAAGGTCATGGCAGTTGGACCGTTCAGTTTCTTAATTGGCTTCACTTCTACCCACTTGGTGAAGTTGTCCACTGCGACAAGTAGGTGAGTTAGACCACCTCGTGCTGTCTTGAATGGTCCCACCATGTCTAGACCCCAAACTGCGAAAGGCCAAGTAATGGGGATGGTCTTGAGCGGGAAAGCCGGCTGGTGCGGCTTGGAGCTGAACTTCTGGCACCCTTTGCATTTTTGGACCAACTCCTTGGCCTCTTCCAAGGCAGTCGGCCAAAAGAAACCGTGCCGACAAGCTTTGGCGACGAGTGCTCTTGAAGCCGCATGGTGTCCGCATTCGCCTTGATGGATGTCTTTGAGGATCGCCTGGCCTTGCTTTGGCTCTACGCAGCACTGGTAGACACCAGTGACGCTGCGCCTGACCAGCTCTCTGTTGATTATGGTATAGGCTGCCACCCGGCGTTGTACTTGCCGAGCTGAGGTCTCATCAGTTGGTAGCTGTTTGTTCACCAGGAATTTGAGGATGGGCTGGGCCCATGAGGGTGCTGCTATTTCTTTGACTACCAGAACTGCGACTTGGACGAGGGTGACTGGGCTGGGAGGCGGCGTGCTGGAGTCAACAGCCGCTTGCTGGGCTGATGAAGTCCCCAGGCCGACTGGCGCGGTCCTTGGGCCGAGTTCTGGAATCTTCGAGTCCGTCACCGCAGTCCCCGGGCCGGGCTCGACTGTGGCAGCTTTGGAGTCGCCCGCCAAAGTCCCTGTTCCGACTACCGGAGCTCTGGAGTCGGATCCGCCGTCTTCGGGAGGAGCTGGCACAAAAATGGAGTCTGATTCTGGTGAAGGCTTGACAGACGGCTTGAGGAGGCGTTGAAGGGCGACGCCAGATGGTATTGCTTGGCGGGTAGAGCCGATTCGTGCCAAGGCGTCTGCTTGGTCGTTGTCGTTTCTTGGCACATGGAGGAACTCGCACCCTTCGAAATACCCGTTGAGTTGCTGCACGAGGAAACAGTAGCTCGCCATGTTTGCGTCTTTCGCGTCCCAGTCGCCAGATGACTGCTGGACCACTAAGTCCGAGTCGCCATAACACAAGATCTGGCGGATGCCAAGTTCTTTGGCAAGCCGGAGCCCGTGAACGAGTGCCTCGTACTCGGCCACATTGTTGGAGGCGGCAAAATGGATTTGCAGTGCATATTTGAGCTTGTCGCCTTTGGGAGAGGTGAGGAGGACGCCGGCTCCCAAGCCGGTGCGCATCTTGGAGCCATCGAAGTGCATCCGCCAATGGGTGGAGTCAGACGCTGGAGGCAGGTACTAGGTCTCGGCCCAGTCGACGAGGAAGTCGGCTAGTGCTTTTGATTTGATAGTGGTGCAGGGCTGGTAGTAGATGGTGTAAGGAGCCAGCTCTATGGCCCACTTGGCCACTCGACTAGAGGCATCTTGGCTACCGATGATCTTGGCAAGTGGAGCCGTGCAGACCACTATGATTGGATGCTCTTGAAAGTAAGGCTTCAATTTCTTGGCAGCAAAGTGCACGCCATAGCACATCTTCTGGTAGTGGGGGTAGTTCTGCTTGGAGGTCGACAGTACCTCGCTCAGGTAATATACTGGTCTCTGGACAGGTAGCACCTTGCCTTCGTCCTTGCGCTCTACTATAATGACTGTGCTGACTACTCGGCTGGTGGCGGCAGTGTACAGGAGCATAGGTTCCTTAGGAGTCGGAGCCGCCAGGACAGGTGGAGTAGTCAGCATCTTCTTCAACTGGTGGAAAGCTTCGTCCGCCTTATGGTTCCACTCTAAAAAAGTGGTCTTCTTCATGAGTTGGTATAAGGGGAGAGCTTTCTCGCACAGCTGACTGATGAATCGGCTGATGGACGCCAAGCAGCCGTTGAACTTCTGCACATCCAGCAGTCGGCTAGGTACCTCCATTCTCTCGATGGCCTTGATTTTTACTGGGTTGCATTCTATGCCGCGTTCAGAGACCAGGAAACCTAGCAGCTGGCCGGCTGATACTCCGAAGACACACTTCTTGGGGTTGAGCTTGATCTGGAACCGGCGCAGGTTCTCAAAGGTCTCCTTGAGGTCTTCCAGCAGTGTTCCTTGCTTTTCCGTCTTCACCACCACATCGTCCACGTAAACATGGGCATTCCTACCGAGCTGCTTGAGGAGGCACTTCTGCATGCAACACTGAAAGGTGGCGCCAGCATTCCTTAAGCCGAACATCATGGTGAGGTAGCAGAACGCTCCAAACGGCGTGATAAAGGCGGTCTTCAATCTGTCACCTAGATTCATCTTGATCTGGTGATATCCTGAGTATGCATCCAAGAAGCTCAACAACTCGCATCCGGCTGTGGAGTCTATCACTTGGTCAATTCTTGGTAGAGCAAATGGGTCCTTGGGGCAGGCCTTGTTGAGGCTCGTGTAGTCAATACACATTCGCCATTGCTTGTTCTTCTTTAGCACCAGGACCGGATTTGCCAGCCACTCCGGGAAGAAAACTTCCATAATGAAGCCGGCTGCTAGGAGTCGGGCTATCTCTTCTCCGAGAACTCTTCTCTTCTCTTCTCTTCTGATAAGCGCCGCAGGGGCTGCCTGACCGGCTTTGCATCAGATCGGACGTGTAACTTGTGCTCGGCGAAATCCCTCGGTACACCTGGCATGTCCTTGGGAGACCATGCGAAGATGTCCCGATTCTCACGGAGGAAATCGGCGAGCTCGCCTTCCTATTTTCTGTCGAGGTTTGCACCTACGACGGCGTACCTCTCTGGGCGCTCCGGATACAAGGGTATCCTCTTTGTCTCTTTGGCCGGCTTGAACAAACCTTCGGCTTCCGACTCCTTCGGGTCAGGCGATATCTCCGGCTGCTTGCCGGCCATCGCCACAACTCGCTCAAGGAGTCGCTTCTCGGCTGCAATCACCAGGGACTTGGCCAGCCGACTGCTCTCGGCCGCGCAAGCGGACGACTTCCGCTAGTCGCCGGCCACAGTCAGAATTCCCCTGGAACTGGGCATCTTCATCTTGAGGTAGGCGTAGTGGGGGACCGCCATGAACTTGGCCAAGGCGGGCCGGCCAAGTAGCACATGGTATGGGCTCTCAAGGTCCACTACCTCAAACCAAATAGACTCTCTTCGGAAGTGATCTTTGTCCCCAAAGAGGACGTCAATCAGGATCTTGCCGATTGGTGAGCAGGAAAGCCCAGGAACAATGCCGTGGAACACAGTCCGGCTGTTCTGAAGCTGTCTCTGCTTGATTCCTAACTTCTCCATGCTGTCCTTGTACAGGATATTGATGTTGCTGCCCCTATCTATCAGAACTCGCGAGAAACGCATGGCCCGTTTGTCCGTGGCAAAGGTGGCGTCCAGGACCAAGGCGTAGGATCCTGGACTCGGCATCACTTCTGGGTGGTCAGCCCTGCTCCAGCTGATGGGCCTCTCAGACCAGTGCATGAACTCTAGCGTCTCTGAGGCTACTGCGTTCACCTCTTGTCGCTGCAGCCGCCTGCTGCGTCGATCATCAGCCACACTGGTGAACACCACATAGGCTCCATGCTCTTCAGGGTATTCGTCTTGTACTGCGCCGACTGGCCTGACTGCCGGCTGCTGGGGCGGGGGCAGAGGCGGCTTCCCAGCAGGCGAGGGTGGCAGGAGGCCGTCTCCCTTGGCGATCCTGGCGAGCCAGTGGCACTTCCGGGTGGTGTGATTCGACGGCTTCGCGCCGCTGTGGAACTTGCAAGGTCCATCCAAGGTCTGCTCGTAGGAGAAGGCCAGCAACCAGTTCGGCTTGCCGCCTTTCGGTCGCTTGGGCGGAGGCTGCTCTTCTGGCTGCTGGGCTTTAATAGTCATGACCTCCCGGCTGCTGGAAGCCGGCTGTGGGGCCTTGCGCTTGTTGTCGCCCTGCTGTTGTCGCCGGCCGGCGTCTACCGCCGGAGTTCTTGGAGCCTGAGGAGCTACTTTGCCAGTCGTGCTGATTTGAATTTCCGTCTTCATGGAGGAGTCGGCCGTAGCGTACTTGTCCGCTATGATCAGTAGCTCGTCGAGGGTTTCTGGCTCGTCGCAGAGGAGCTTGTGCTTGAGGAGGGTGCCTTCTCGGCACCCGGCTGTGAAGTACTCGATGGCCTGCACCTCGTGCACGCCCTCGCAGGAGTTCCGGAGCTCAGCCCAACGCGTGAGGTAGTCGCGAGTTGACTCGTCAGGACCTTGCACGCACAAGAGAGCTGACGAGGCTTGGGAGGACGCTTTCACGTGCTGGTGAAATTGTGGACGAACACTTCGGTGAAGTCGACCTAGCTGTTGATGTTGCAGGGCTTTAGGCTGTTCAGCCATGTCCGGGCCGTGCCCTGGAGCATGAGCGGAACGTACTTTACGGCGACACGCTTGTTGCCGTTTGCTATGCTGACAATCGTGGAGTAGTCGACTAGCCAGTATTCCGGCTTCACGGAGCCGGTGTACTTGGGCGTGTCTCTTGGGAGCGTGAACCCTCTAGGAAAGGGCTCGTCCCGAATGCGGGGCCTGAAACAAGGCGGACCCAGCTCGTCTTCTTCATCCAGCGCCAGGGACCGGTGAAGTCGGTCGATCCGGTGGCGGGCGTCATTCTCTCCAACTCCCTCTCGGCGGCCAAGGCGGTCACCGAGAGTCGGATGGTCAACAGGCGGCGGGGAGACTCGCCTCTCCTTGTGGGGAGGGGGAGGTGGACAGTCGTCCCGTCGTTCCACTGCTCTCGGGCGGCCATCTCGGTCGCGCTCTATGTTAATCCGAATCTGACTGTGGCTGAAAGCCGGCTCCTTGTCCTTTCTTCCTCGGGCACCGCCAGTCGGCGTTCAAGACGTCGTGCCTTGATCTCGGTGCGGGTCGTCATTTGGCCGCTGCGGCGCCTCCGTGCGACAGCCGGCCTCGTTCTGCGCGGCGGCCGCGTCGAGGAGCCGCTGGACTCACTCCATCATGAGGCGGCGCTCTTCGCCCTCGTAATTGTCCAGCTCATCCGCCGCTGCCTGGGCGGCTCAGATGTTCTTCGCTGGCGTGGCATACATGGGGCGGCTAGCCCCAAACAGGCTAGCGATGGCTATGCCGCGCTGCTGAACCGCGCCAAGGCGGCTGGGCCCTGCCGGGGCCGGCGAGCCGCCAACAGCGCGATCCATCTCCCGCTGGTAAGCTTCTGACAAGCGTCTCATGCTGGCCAGCTTCTTCGCGCCTTCAAAAAGCTGAAGGCGGCGCGCTTCTAACGTCTCTGCGTCAGCATCTTCCTGAATGGGCGCAGCTAGGTCTTGCAGCGCGCGCCGAGTGAGTCGGGCGCCCCTCTGCCAGGGAACTCGTCATGATTGATGACCAGCACCTCAGTGACGGTGCTTCCGTCGCTCTCCGCGTGGGGGAGAGGTTCGTCGTAGACCACCACGTTGGTGCGGAACGCATCGACCGACGCGGTGTCGGAGTCGACCAGCATCGGGTCGGTGGAGCCTACGGACTCGAAGTCTACGGCAGGCTCGCCGGAAATGTGGAGTTAGTCAAGGAGGCCCGCGAGGAGGTTTTTGGGGCCGCCTGCGCCTGCGTCGGACGCAGGTTCGTCGGAGAGGCGGACCTCGCCGACAAGTTCGGCCAAGGAGCTGGCTGCGCAGGCGATCTCAACGCCGCGCAGCGCGTCGACGCAAACTTCGTCTGGCATGCCTGGCTGGCTGCGCTCGCCAGGGAGGAAAAGGGTTCCCGTCCAGAACAGATCTCCGAACGGCGGTGCACCAAGCCCCACGGTGGGCGCCAAATGTCGGTGGTTTGGTGCGACAAATGCCAACGGATGGCTTATCATGGTGGGGGCGAGTAGAACGTCACCAGTGCCTGGAAACGGGATGAGGCGAAGACATGCACGCCGGCGAATCTTACCCAGCTTCGGGGCTCTCCGGGGAGATAATACCCCTACTACTGCTCTACGGGGTCTCCGCATGATCACTAGGGTCAAGTGTTTACACTGTTGCTCCTTGAGCTGTGTCTGGTGGTAGGAGAGGGCAAGGCTAGCTCTCTCCTTCTATCTGGTATGGTATAGAACTACTGGGATCCAACCCTTTGCATGGGTGCCCTGGGGGGTTTATATAGGCCTACCCCCCAGGGGTACAATGGTAATTCGACTGGGCGCGGGCCCAGCCGTCAGTGCCTCCGACCTCCGACTTCTCCGCCGACTGCTGGGGCCCGCCGACTGGTGGGCCCCGTCGACTGGTCTGGTACGGAGCCGACAGGCCGCGTCCGCCGCGGGTGGGTCTTGCCGGCTGCTGATTACTGTAGTCGTGCTCCTGATGATGCAAGCTTGGTCATGGGGTCGTGGCAACAGCCCCGCCGCCTGGCGGGCGATCACTGTGGCTACTCCCCATCTCTTCTTGATTAATGGCCCCGGGGGAGGGCTCGGCCGACTCCCCCGGGCCGACTCCCGACGGGTCCGACTGGCGGTTCTCCCGCCGTCTCCCGAGGTCTCGCTGACTGGTGGGCCCCGCTGCCTCCAGGCCGTACAGACAAGCCGTCGTGGGCGCAGGACCCGGTACAGTGGTACTGATGTCAGGGCCGGCCGGGCAACAGTGCCACGCCGCAGGGAGATCTTCACAAGTACGGCGTGTTGTAGCCATGCCTGCCCTTGGTAAGGGACGGGGAGTGGGCTTCATTGTAGCCACGCCCCTGCCCCGTCCCCTTCGATGAGGTCACGGTTTGTTGGAGTCGCCGGCCGACTCCCCAAAGCCGGCTTCTCTGGAAGTCGCCCCTGGGACTCGGCCGTGAGCGGGCAGTCGGCCGCCTTGCCGTAGACTCCCCAGGAGGCGGCTCTTCGCCCTGTGGTCTTGAGGGGCGCAGCCTGCCCCGATGTCTTGAAAGGTTATGGGGCTCGGGTTGGCCTACCCGTGGCCCATTACTCCGACATTTCCTGAGGGAAACGTGCCTAGAAGCACCCCTGCAAGTAGTGCCCGAGCACCTCCCTTGCGACCTTGGCAAAGTCGGTGGCTCTCCAAGAAAGAGCCCCCGAGCCCTGCCTGAGGAGGGCGCCGGGCGCGCTGAGGGAGTCCTGGATTAGGGGGTCTCCGGACAGCCGGACTATATCCTTTGGCCGGACTGTTGGACTATGAAGATACAAGATTGAAGACTTCGTCTCATGTCCGGATGGGACTCTACTTGGCGTGGAAGGCAAGCTAGGCAATATGGATATGGATATCTCCTCCTTTGTAACCGACCTTGTGTAACCCTAACCCTCTCCGGTGTCTATATAAACCGAAGGGTTTTAGTCCGTAGGACAACAATCACAACATACAATCATACTATAGGCTAGCTTCTAGGGTTTAGCCTCTCTGATCTCGTGGTAGATCTACTGTTGTACTACCCATATCATCAATATTAATCAAGCAGGACGCAAGGTTTTACCTCCATCAAGAGGGCCCGAACCTGGGTAAAACATCGTGTCCCCTGCCTCCTGTTACCGTCTAGCCTAGACGCACAGTCCGGGACCCCCTACCCGAGATCCGCCATTTTTGACACCGACATTGGTGCTTTCATTGAGAGTTCCTCTGTGTCGTCGTTGTTAGGCTTGATGGCTCCTAGTATCATCGATAGTGATGCGGTCCAGGGTGAGACTTTTCTCCCCGGACAGATCTTCGTATTCGGCAGCTTTGCACTATGGGCTAATTAGCTTGGCCATCTGGAGCAGATTGAAAGCTATGCCCCTGGCCGCAGGTCAGATTTGGAAGTTTGAACTACACGGCCGACATCCACGGAGTCTTGATCTTCGACGGATTCGAGCCGCAGCCGGACACGACGCACTATCATGATGGGTATGACCAAGCTCTGTCACCGAGCAGTACCCCAGAGGCTGCGCCCTCATCAGCTCCGACCCTTAGCTCGGAGCCAACTGCGCCAATCGAGGATGGGTGGGTAGACACCGCCTCATGGGCTGCAGTCTCAAAAGCGATCGAGCCGAACACCAGCCTAACTCTCTGCACAACCCGTGACTCCAAGGTGTCAGACTCTTTTCCAGACTCCGAACCATCCGCGCCCCTGCCAATCGAATCTGATTGGGCGCCGATCATGGAATTCACCGTCGCGGATATCTTTCAGCACTCGCCCTTGGGCGACATTCTGAATTCACTAAGGTCTCTCTCTTTGTCAGGAGAGCCCTGGCCGGACTATGGTCAACAGGATTGGGATGCGGACGACGAAGAAATTCGACGCCCACCCACCACCCATTTCGTAGCCACTGTCGATGATTTAACCGACATGCTCGACTTCGACTCCGAAGACATCGACGGTATGGACGACGATGTAGGAGACGAACATGAACCAGCGCCTATAGGGCACTGGAAAGCCACCTCGTCATATGACATATACATGGTGGATACACCCAACGAAGGCAATGGCGACGAGATAGCGTAGGATGACCCCTCCAAGAAGCAACCCAAGCGCCGACGTCAGCGGCGCCGCTCAGAGTCCCGCCAAAGCAAAAGTGCTGATACCGGCACAGGATATAATAACACTCCAGATAGTGCCGAAGACAACAACATTCCCCTCCAGCAAGATTTAGAGTAGGAGGATGAAGGAGCCAGCTCTCCTGAGAGAGCGGTAGATGGAGAGGAGGAGGATGACAATTACATGCCCCCCTCTGAAGACGAGGCAAGCCTCGGTGACGGTGAATTCGCCGTACCAGAGGATCCCGTCGAACAAGAGCGCTTCAAGCGCCGGCTTATGGCCACGGCAAATAGCCTGAAGAAAAAGCAGCAGCAGCTTCAAGCTGATCAAGATCTACTAGCTGACAGATGGACTGAAGTCCTCACGGCCGAGGAATATAAACTCGAGCGCCCCTCCAAGAATTACCCAAAGTACAGGTTACTACCCCGATTGGAAGAAGAACCGTATGATACGGCTGATCGGCCACCTCGTGGCCGCGATAGAGAGGCATTCCAGCCAAAAGCTCAAAGGACCAGTGTGGCATTGGCTTAACAGCTTGCCAGCAGACTCCATTAGCTGTTGGGAAGATCTGGAAGCCGCAATCCTCGACAACTTTCAGGGCACTTATGTGCGACCACCAGACGCCGATGACTTGAGCCACATAATTCAGCAGCCAGAAGAGTCGGCCAGGAAATTCTAGACATGGTTCCTTACAAAGAAAAATCAAATCATCGACTGTCCGGATGCGGAGGCCTTAGCGGCTTTCAAACACAACATCCGAGACGAGTGGCTAGTCCGGCACCTTGGTCAGGAAAAGCCGAAATCTATGGCAGCTCTCACGACGCTGATGACCTGCTTTTGTGCGGGAGAAGACAGCTGGCTGGCTCGCAGTAATAACATATCAAAGAACCATGGTACTTCAGATACCAAGGACGGCAATGGCAGGTCACGTCGCAACAAACATAAGCGCCGCATTAACAGCGAAAATACTGAGGATACGGTAGTCAATGCCGGATTCAAAGACTCTAAACCCGGTCAGCAGAAAAAGCCATTCAAACAAAGTACGCCGGGTTCGTCCAGCTTGGACTGTATACTTGATCGCTCGTGTCAAATACACGGCACCCCAGACAAGCCATCCAATCACACCAACAGGGATTGTTGGGTGTTCAAGCAGGCCGGCATGTTAATTGCCGAAAACAAGGACAAGGGGCCGCATAGCGATGACGAGGAGGAGCCCCGGCAGCCGCACACCGGAGGGCAGAAGAGGTTTCCCCCGCAAGTGTGGACGGTGAACATGATATACGCGACCCACATCCCCAAGAGGGAGCGGAAGCGTGCGCTCAGGGATGTATATGCGTTGGAGCCAGTCGCCCCAAAATTCAACCCTTGGTCCTCCTGTCCGATCACCTTTGATCGCAGGGACCATCCCACTAGTATCCGTCATGGCGGATTTGCCGCACTATTCCTAGACCCAATTATTCACGGATTCCACCTCACTCGAGTCCTTATGGATGGCGGCAGCAGCCTGAACCGGCTTTATCAGGACACAGTGCACAAAATGGGTATAGACCCCTCAAGGATCAAACCCACAAAAACGACCTTTAAAGGCATCATTCCAGGTGTGGAGGCCCATTGCACAGGCTCAGTTACACGGGAAGTGGTCTTCGGATCCCCGGATAATTCCCGAAGCGAAGAGTTACTCTTCGATATAGTCCCGTTCCACAGTGGTTATCACGCGCTGCTCGGGTGAACCGCATTCGCTAGATTCAATGCGGTACTGCATTATGCATACCTCAAGCTCAAGATGCCAGGACCTCACGGAGTTATTACCATCAATGGAAACATAGAGCGCTCTCTCCGAACAGAGGAGCACACTGCGGCCCTCGCAGCAGAAGCGCAAAGCAGCCTCTCAAGGCAATAAACCAGTTCGGCGCTTCAAAGCCCGGACACCTTCAAGCGCGCTCGGGGAAATCAGCAAATAGACCACCTGGCGCGATCTGAGCTCGCGTAGCAATACGGCGGCCACCCCAATCCCAGCCCAACGGCGAAACTCGTGCCGCGCGTACATAATTACGCATTAAAAATACCATGGGCACAGGTGGGGAGGGGGGCACAACTGCGGTACGCCCCAAGACGTGGCTTAAACCGCACTAGGGGCTTCCCATTTGGTTATTTTTCTTTTTTTTCAGGACCTTAATCTCTGGAAACACTGTCCGGCAGCACTATTGCCGAACAAATGATGCAGCAACCAAGGAGGCAGACAGCTAGATCATACCACAGAATTCCCAGGTTGATTAGAGTAACGAGCGAAATATTCGATTTAATATCATTCCTCAGCTCGCCCTTGGAGGGACATAGTCCTACTCTTTGCTTATCGCACTATCTGTATCACTCTACTTTAACACAATTTTCTAATAAACAATGCATGACATTACGACTATTATTGCATTCTTGTTATATATATATATATATCTATGTGTTAATTAATGATGCCTTGCAAACGTACACCTTGGTACGGCTAATACACCAGGGGCTTACGTACCTCACAATACGGTGTGAAAAGTCCGAACACTTTCACTAGTGCGGGACCTCTAACTTATAGCATTATGCATCAGCTCCGAATCATGTCTTTGGTCAAATGTTGGGTTTGCCCGGCTCCTATGTTTTGGTACCTTACGTTCCGCTCTATCGGCTAAGGTAGCACTAGGAGAACTACTACGATTGTGCCCTAGTTCTGCTGGGTTTAGCACCTCAGTAGAGAAAGCTAAAACTGACTGTCATGATAAGGCAAGAGACTGGTCGCTGTTCGGCGAGGTTTTCGAGTCCCTAAAGACTTATGCCGCTTAGAGCGAGGGGCCGGCCCTGTCCGGCTTAAAGGCGTGTATCGCGCCCCAAATTCGGCCTTCCGAATACCAGGGGCTTCGCTGAAATTCAAAATTATAGAATTCTATGGCTAAGTGAGAGTGATAAAGCATTATTAGTCCGGTTGCCTTGTTCGCTGTGCTGAGCACCTCCCTCGAAGGACCCAAACATGGGAACAAGAGTGCTCAGGTTTATCCCGAACACCCCAGCACTCGCGGCATGGGGGCAGAAGCCGAGGACTAGCCATCTCTCAGATTGGATAAACAGCCAAACAGAAGGTAATATTTTAAATTGAAACAAGCGTTGCATAGCGCATACGAAACAAGTTTTCATAAATACAGGATAAAACGAGCAAGTCTCATTCAAATATTACATCTTTTGAACACTCATCTGCGATGAGACGGGCACCTGGCAGAACACCCTCGTAGTACATGTCGGGGTGGCAGTGCTCCTTGCCCTCCAGCGGCCCCTCCTTGATCAGCTTCACGGCGTCTAGCTTGACCCACTGCAATTTCACACGGGCGAAAGCCCGGCGTGCACCTTCAATGCAGACAGATCGCTTGACGACCTCCAGCCACGGGCAGGCATCTACAAGCCGCCTCACCAGGCCGAAGAAGCTATTCGGAAGGGCGTCGCCAGGCCACAGCCGGACTATAAAACGTTTCATGGCCCGATCGGCCGCCTTATCTAGCTCGACCATCTACTTCAGCTGGTCGCTCATTGGCACCGGGTGTTCGGCCTCAGCATACTGAGACCAGAACAACTTCTCCGTTGAGCTTCCATCCTCGGCCTGGTAAAATTGTGCGGCATCGGACACACTGCGGGGCAAATCTGCGAATGCTCCTGGAGAGCTCCGGATTCGGGTAAGTAATCGATAATTTACTTTTACATGCTTGATTTGCATATAGAAAGCCTTACCCGCTGCTATCTTCTTCATTGCGTCGATCTCCTGGAGGGCCTTTTGGTCTTCGGCCTTGGCACTTCTTGCGCTCTCGAGGGCCGCAGCAAGCTCAGACTCCCGCGTCTTTGAGTCAAGCTCCAACGCCTCGTGCTTTGCCACGAGAGCCTGGAGCTCTTCCTTCACCTCACCCACCCGAGCCTCGAGCTTCTCTCGCTCGGTGCGCTCCTTGACCGCTATATCCTCGGCCTTGGTTAGCGCTTGCTTCAGAGTCGCCACCTCGGTCGTGGCCCCTGGCAAATATACGTTCATCCTGTCATTTTGCAATCGCGTCTTCTTTTATATATACATATCTATAGACAGGGCATTACTTACCCTTGTTCTCCTCGAGCTGCCTCTTGGCAAGGCCGAGCTCTTTCCTGGACCCCTCGAGCTGCCTCTTGGCAAGGCCGAGCTCTTTCCGGCACAGGCTTCCGTCAATCCGCTCTTGGCGGACTGAACCTTTTGGATCACCACACTCATGATAGTGCGGTGCTCCTCGTCGATGGAAGTGCTGCGAAGCGCTTCTAGTAGATTGTCCGGTGCTTCTGGATGGACAGAGGTCACCGGCACAGGCGTCTTGCCCATCTTAGAAGGAGGCCGCCTGCCCGAGCCCGGAACCACTGGAGGGTCCGGCGCGGTGTTCGGCTGAGGGCCAAACTCGGAGCTCTCAGGGGCCCCGTCCCCTCAGCTCCCGGAGTCCGGAAGGTCGCCTTGAGGCGCCTCCAGGACTGTCTCCCCTCGACCCGGTGCCTCTTGAGACAGCACCTCGGCGTTGTCAGCAGGATGAGGGGAGGTGGCGGTCTGGACTGGATCGCTATCCATGTCCGACAAGCCCAGGGAGCCGTCCGATGATACATCGATGCTGGTTTGCGGCGGCCTGCATAATCATGTTCGGCGTTAGGGAAAGCAGTGCGACAAAGGAATTCTACGAGTCACTCTGATATCCGAATACTTACGATCTCCCAGGGGCTTGGCCCTGGGCAACCACTCGTCTTCGTCTTCGTCGGCGGCGGTGGAGCTGTCCGGAAGGAGAGTCCTTCCCTTCTTGGACCCTTCGGCCCCCGAGTTAGGGCGACCTTCCTTTTCTTATCTCCCCTTGCAGGAGGGGGAGCATCTTCTTCTTCTTCCTCGTATTCGGGGGAGGAGTGCGCCATAGAGTCATCGGACGGTGAGTCCGACGACGCCTGGCGTCGGGAACTCTTTCGGGTTCCCTTGGCCTTCTTGGTCTTCTCCGGAACCATATAAGGAGCCGGAGTCAGCATCTTCGCCAAAAGAGCGTCTGCTGGGCCCTCGGGCAAAGGAGCCGAACAATCGATCTGTCCGGCCGTCTCCTGCCAGTCCTGTCAAAGGTACGGGAGTTCAGATCCCGCATGGAGTCAACCTATAAAAAATAAGTATCCTGCGAGAGGTAGAGAAGCTTACCTCTTTGGCTTGGCGCTTTGTGCTGAATCCACGATCCTCAGTAATGGGAGGGGGGACCTCGGCGCTTTTGAATAGCACCCTCCAGGCATCTTCGTGAGTTGTGTCGAAAAGCCTGTTCAGAGTTCGGTGCTGCGCCCGGTCGAACTCCCACAAGTTGAACTCTCGTTGTTGGCACGGGAGAATCCGGTGGTGGAGCATGACCTGGACCACGTTGACAAGTTTGAGCTTCTTGTTCACCATGTTTTGAATACATGTTTGGAGTCCGGTTAGCTCTTCTGAACTACCCCAGGATAGGCCTTTCTCTTTCCAGGAGGTGAGCCGCGTGGGGATGCCAGATCGGAACTCGGGGGCCGCTGCCCATACAGGGTTGCGCGGCTCGGTGATGTAGACCCACCCCGATTGCCACCCCTTTATGGTTTCCACAAAGGAGCCCTTGAGTCATGTTACGTTGGGCATCTTGCCCACCATGGCGCCTCCGCACTCCGCCTGGCAGCTGCCCACCACCTTCTGCTTGACGTTGAAGGTCTTCAACCATAAGCCGAAGTGGGGCTTGATGCGGAGGAAGGCCTCGCACACGACGATAAACGCCGAGATGTTGAGAATGAAGTTTGGGGCCAGATCGTGGAAATCCAGGCCGTAATAGAACATGAGCCCCCGGACGAATGGATGGAGAGGGAATCCCAGTCCGCAGAGGAAATGGGTGAGGAATACTACCCTCTCATGGGGCCTGGGGGTGGGGATGAGCTGCCCCTCATCTGGGAGCCGGTGCGTGATGTCGTCGGGCAGGTATCCGGCTCTCCTTAGTTTCTTGATGTCTCCCTCCATAATGGAGGAGACCATCCACCTGCCTCCCGCTCCGGACATGGTCGGAGAAGGTTGAGGTGGGAAGTGTGGACTTGGGCGCTAGAGCTCGAATGTGCGAAAACGGATGAGCATTGGAGGAAGAAGGCGTGTATAGGAAGGTGAATCCTTATCCCTTTATATGGGCGGACGAAACTGAGCGTTCCCACTTGCCTGGTAAAACTCGCTTATCCCCCAAGCGCCGTAATTGGTGGCGCGGTTGGGTTACCCACGTCCGTATTGATGAGAATCCCGTAATAAGGGGACACGATCTCTGCTTTGACAAGACGTGTCGAAAAACTGCCTCGCGTTGTGCGTGGGGCTGGTTAAAGGGAACGGTTCAAATAATCACCGGGCCATGACATAACGTCATGCTGCCAAAACAAGCCAGCAAATTAGATCTGCGAAAATATTATTCTCTCTACGGTGGAATGTGGAACTTATTTTGCAGGATCGGACACTATCCTCGTATTCAAATTCTTCTGTGATGTATTCGGATAAGGAACCCGCCTTGCAATGCCGAAGAGAATACTGCGCGCCGGACTCATCGTCATTGAAGCCTGGTTCAGGGGCTACTGAGGGAGTCCTGGATTAGGGGGTCTTTGGACAGCCGGACTATATCCTTTGGCCGGACTATTGGACTATGAACATACAAGATTGAAGACTTCGTCTCGTGTCCGGATGGGACTGTACTTGGCGTGGAAGGCAAGCTAGGCAATACAGATATTGATATCTCCTCCTTTTTAACTGACCTTGTGTAACCCTAACCCTCTCCGGTGTCTATATAAACCGAAGGGTTTTAGTCCATAGGACAACAATCACAACATACAATAATACCATAGGCTAGCTTCTAGGGTTTAGCCTCTCTGATCTGGTGGTAGATCTACTCTTGTACTACCCATATCATCAATATTAATCAAGCAGGACGTAGGGTTTTACCTCCATCAAGAGGGCCCGAAACTGGGTAAAACATCGTGTCCCCTGCCTCCCGTTACCATCCGACCTAGATGCACAGTCCGGAACCCCCTACCCAAGATCCGCCGGTTTTGACACCGACACGCGCCTTACTATGCGAGAGAGGCTGGCGCTCCCTGGTTGGGCGCAGATCCTGATGCAACACCTCCGGAGGCGCCTGTCTCCTGATGGCTTGGGCCAGGTGAAACCTTCTTCTTCTTGGGGGTTCCCTCAGGAAGTCTTCCGTTCCTGTGGTCCAGGTCTTTGATTGCTGCGGCTTGGAACACTACATCCCTTTCTTCACAGGGGTACGGTGATGATTCCACCGCTTCCTGGCATCTTTAGAACATTGTATCCATGGTGAGTCACTGCCATGAACTTGGCCAGGGCTGGGTACCCGAGGATGGCGTTGTATGGCAGACGGATGTGGGCGATGTCGAAGTTGATGAGCTCAGTGCGGTAGTTGTTGCGCTGCCCGAAGGTGACTGGAAGGCGAACCTGCCCTATTGGAACAGTGGAACCATCAGTGACTCCTGAGAATGGCTTGGTTTGTTGAAGCTGATCGTACGGCACTTGGAGGTTGTCGAACATCTCGACGGACAGGACGTTGAGTCCTGCTCCGCCGTCAATGAGGGTCCTGGTGACCTGCAGGTTGCTGATGACTGGGGAGCAAAGCATAGGGAGGACTCCGGCCGTTGCAGCGCACTTGAGCTGATCCGCTGAGCTGAACGTGATAGCGCATGTAGACCACCTGAGAGGGCGCGTGGCCTCAAGCTTGGGGAGGACTGCATTCACCTCGCAAGCAAACTGCTTGAGGATGCGCTCTGAGGCTGGGGCCTGCGTGCCACCCAAGATGCAAGCGATTGCGCGCGGCTCCTGGAAGCCCCCAGCCCCCTCGTCTTGATGTTGGTCTTCGTTCCTCCTTGGCGGTGGCGGCAGAGGAGGAAGGCCTGCGTTGTCGTGCGGGCGATCCTCACGAGGCTGATCTCTCCAGCCTCCCTCGCGAGGATGGTCCTACCAGTGATCCTCGCGAGGTCGGTCACGCCACCCTTGGCGAGGGCCACGGTCTTCCCATCGTCCGCCACCTCTTCCTCCTCCTCGGCCATAGCCCTTGTCGTTGCACTCGGGGCGTCGGCCGACACGCCCATCCCTCACGGCCTTGAGCTCTTGACATTAGTTGGTGTTGTGGGTGTGGAGGTCGTGGTACACGCAGTACGATCTGCCCTTGGATGACTCAGGCTGATCCCTGCCTCGCTTGGTGTCTGGCTCCGCTGCAAGCACGGCAGCCCCCTTGCGCTTCACGTCCTTGGCCTTGGGCTTCTTCTCTTCTGGGTCGGCAGCCAGGAGTTCGAGGAGGGAAAGGCGCCCTTCCTCAGCCCTGGCACACTTGGTCGCCAAGTTGAACAGCTCCAGGGATGTGCACAGGTCTTCATGGATTGCTAGATCCT
The DNA here is from genome assembly GCF_056163025.1 of Triticum urartu. Taxonomy (NCBI): domain Eukaryota; kingdom Viridiplantae; phylum Streptophyta; class Magnoliopsida; order Poales; family Poaceae; genus Triticum; species Triticum urartu. The sequence continues at coordinate 103,044,538 of NC_141875.1, read as the reverse complement.
CCTTCATCTTGACGTTGCGTACGCCGTCGGAGAAGGCCGAGATGATTGCTTCTTCAGTCAACTTGGGGATCTTGAGGCGAGCGTTGTTGAAGCGCTGGATGTATTTTTTGCAAGGTTTCCCCTTGCTATTGCTTGATGTGGCGCAGATCGCTCACGGCCGGGGGCCGGTCGTGAGTGCCCTGGAAGTTGGCGATGAAGCGAGTGCGCATCTCGCCTCAGGAGGAGATAGTGCCAGGAGCCAGGTTCAGGAGCCAGGTGCGGGCCCCGTCCTTGAGCACCATGGGGAACCAGATCGCCATGATCCTTTCGTCTCCGTTGGCGGCTTCGATGCATAGCTCATAGAGCTACAGGAACTCCGCTGGGTCCGCCGTGCCATCGTAGCGAGGGGGCAGGTCAGGCTTGAACTTGCCTGGCCATGCGACGCCGCGTAGCTCGGGGGTGAGGGCGCGGTAGCCTGCCGTGGCCACCGGTGCCTTTTGCTGGTGCTGGGCTTGTTCCTGGGGATTACCGCGCGCCGCTGCTTGGAGCAGCGCGGGGTCTTGGCGTGGAGGTGCAGGGACGCGATCTTGGCGCGCTGGCGCTGGGAGCACGCGAGCACCTTCTTGGGGACGAGGGATCTCTTGGCAGCTCCTTCCTTGCTGCGTAGGCGCCGGACGCGGAGGGTCCTGCCCTGGGGCTGCACGCCTTGGAGCCAGGGTGCCTTCTTGGGGAGGAGGTGGTGGAGGCGCCTCCTGATCCCCGCCTCCTATGCAGAATGGAGGGCGAGGCAGCAAGAGGGACGGCAAGGGGGAGCCCCCTGCGGTGTTGACGAGCTTGGTGATGCGGGCGAGCTAGTCCTCGTAGAGGTCGTCGACGGGGCGGTAGTGTAAGAGCTCTCTTGCCAGGAGCAGCGCGGTGTGCGCGTCCGTGGGGGCGCGATGGGCGTGGAACGACGAAGCGGCTGGAGTCAGCGACAGTGTGGCGGTGCGGCCCTCCTGCCGTACCGAAGGATGCTCGGATGAGGCCTGCTGCTCGTTCCCAGCCGGGCCGGTGGCGGCGTTGGCGGCAGGCGACGGGGAACGACGAGGGCGTCCGCCGAAGGGCGCCGTCTGGGTGACGCGGGTGGCGAGAGCAGCCCGGCGCTCGGCGCGAGCCTGATGAGCGCCAGCCATGGACACAACGGAAGATCACACGCGAACAACGGAAGAAAGATTCCGGCGCACCCCTACCTGGCGCGCAAAATGTCGGATTTCGGGTTCCGGCAGACCCTTGAGGTTCGAACACAGGGGTGCGTGCGGAGATCTCTCCCCTACCGATCTACGTCCAATTTCCTCGCGTGATCTAAGCTGGAAACAAGGAACAACACAAGGGACACGAGATTTATACTGGTTCGGGCCACCGTTGTGGTGTAATACCCTACTCCAGTGTGTGGTGTGGTGGATTGCCTCAGGGGCTGATGATGAGCAGTACAAGGGAAGAACAGCCTTGCGAGAGGTGTTCTTGAGCTGGTGCGATGAACTACTTGGGCGAGTTCAGTTGCCTCTCTCTCTTTTTCGGTCCCTCCTTGTCTGCCCCTTTCTACTCTGTGCTGGCTAGCTCTATTTATAGAGGCCCTGGGCCTCTCCCCAAATAATGAGCGGGAAGGGCGCCAACAATTGGCCATTTTGAAGGGGAACATCTAGTACAAGTTATCCTGACCAAAGGTGGTCTTCGGCTGCCAAAAGCACTAGTGATGACGTCGTCTTGGGCTCCACGGTGACCTCCATCCTGCCGCTCTGTTGGTCGTGGTCTTGTTGCACCGGAATGGTAACCTTTGCCCGATGCCTTGGCCTGTGCTTGCCCCCTTTGCACCAAAGGGGAAAGAAGGACACTACACAGGCCGGCGCCCGCCCGGCGCCCGCCTGGTCGCGATCGTCATGGCTTGCGTCACGGGCTCCTCGCGAGGTATCCCCACCTTGATCTCTCCGCCTCCTCGCGAGCCTACCTGATGTGGCTGCCTCTGGGGAAGCTTCCGGTCATCCGCCCTGTGAGGCTTGGCCCCTCGCGAGGGTCTTGAGCTTGAGCTGATGAAGATGGGCCGCGCTGGGCCCCCACTTGAGCCACGCCGCAGGCCGCAGGCAGGCAAGTCTGGGGACCCCCGATCCAAGAACGCTGACACCAGTTGCTGATAACCGTGTTACAAAAGATGATCATCTCATAGAATAAAATTTAGCATCATGTCTTTACCATATCACATCATAACATGCCCTGCAAAAACAAGTTAGACGTCCTCTACTTTGTTGTTGCAAGTTTTACGTGGCTGCTACGGGCTGAGCAAGAACCGTTCTTACCTACGCATCAAAAACCACAACGCAGTATAGAGATTGATTTATGATCTTTAGAAAGAACCCTGTTCATTGAATCCGATTCAACTAAAGCTGGAGAAATAGACACCCACTAGCCACCTGTGCGCGAAGCACATTGGTAGAACTAGTCTCGCATAAGCATACGCGTAATGTCGGTGTGGGCCGCTTCATCCAACAATGCTGCTGAATCAAGAATAACCTAGAGATGGCAATCAATATGTATATACCCACGCCCACAACTCCTTTGTGTTCTACTCGTGCATATAACATCTACGCATAAACCTGGCTCGGATGCCACTGTCGGGGAACGTAGTAATTTCAAAAAATTTCCTACGCACACGCAAGATCATGGTGATGCATAGCAACGAGAGGGGAGAGTGTCGTCCATGTACCCTCATAGTCCGTAAGCAGAAGCGTTATGAGAACGCGGTTGATGTAGTCGTACGTCTTCACGATCCAACCGATCCAAGTACCGAACGTACGACACCTCCGAGTTCAGCACACGTTTTGCTCGGTGACATCCCACAAACTCTGATCCAGCAGAGCTTCGAGGGAGAGTTCCATCAGCACGACGGTGTGATGACGGTGATGATGATGCTACCGACGCAGGGCTTCGCCTAAGCACTGATATGATATGACCGAGGTGGATTATGGTGGAGGGGGACACCGCACACAGCTAAAAGATCAACTAATCAACTTCTATCGATCATGGGGTGCCCCCTCCCCGTATATAAAAGAGTGGAGGAGGGGGAGGGCCAGCCCTCTACTATGGCGCGGCCTGGGGAGTCCTACTCCCACTGAGAGTAGGATTCCCCCCTTCCATGTAGTAGGAGTAGGAGAGAAGGAAAGGGAAATGAGAAGAGAAGGAAAGGGAAATGAGAAGAGAAGGAAAGGGAAATGAGAAGAGAAGGAAGGAGGGGGCGCCACCCCTCCCCCTAGTCCAATTCGGACTAGGCCTTGGGGGCGTGCAGCCTCCCCTCTCTCTTTCCCCTAAAGCCCAATAAGGCCCATATACTCCCGGCGAATTCCCGTAACTCTCCGGTACTCCGATAAATACCCGAACCACTCAGAACCTTTCCGATGTCCGAATATAGCCTTCCAATATATTGATCTTTATGTCTCGAACATTTTGAGACTCCTCCTCATGTCCCTGATCTCATCCGGGACTCCGAACAACCTTCGGTACATCAAAACACATAAACTCATAATACCGATCGTCACCGAACGTTAAGCGTGCGGACCCTACGGGTTCGAGAACTATGTAGACATGACCGAGACTCATCTCCGGTCAATAACCAATAGCGGAACCTGGATGCTCATATTGGGTCCTACATATTCTATGAAGATCTTCATCGGTCAAACCACATAACGGTATACGTTGTTCCCTTTGCCATCGATATGTTACTTCCCCGAGATTCGATCGTCGGTATCTCAATACCTAGTTCAATCTAGTTACCGGCAAGTCGCTTTACTCGTTCCGTAATGCATCATCCCGCAAATAACTCATTAGTCACATTGCTCGCAAGGCTTATAGTGATGTGCACTACCGAGAGGGCCCAGAGATAGCTCTCCGACAATCGGAGTGACAAATCCTAATCTCGATCTATGCCAACTCAACAAGTACCATCGGAGACACCTGTAGAGCACCTTTATAATCACCCAGTTACGTTGTGACGTTTGGTAGCACACAAAGTGTTCCTCTGGTATTCGGGAGTTGCATAATCTCATAGTCATAGGAACATGTATAAGTCATGAAGAAAGCAGTAGCAACAAATAAACGATCATCGTGCTAATCTAATGGAATGGGTCAAGTCAAACACATCATTCTCTAATGATGTGATCATGTTAATCAAATGACAACTCATGTCTATGGCTAGGAAACTTAACCATCTTTGATTCAACGAGCTAGTCAAGTAGAGGCATACTAGTGACACTCTGTTTCTCTATGTATTCACACATGTACTAAGTTTCCGGTTAATTCAATTCTAGCAAGAATAATAAACATTTATCATGATATAACGAAATAAATAATAACTTTATTATTGCCTCTAGGGCATATTTCCTTCAATCTCCCACTTGCACTAGAGTCAATAATCTTGTTCACATCTTTATGTGATTAGTTCACATCTCCATGTGAGTAATACCCAAAGGGTTTACTAGAGTCAATAATCTAGTTCACATCGCTATGTGATTAACTCCCAAAGAGTGATCATGTTTTTCTTGTGAGAGAAGTTTAGCCTACGGGTCTACAACATTCAGATCCGTATGTATTTCACAAATTTCTATGTCTACAATGCTCTGCACGGAGCTACTCTAGCTAATTGCTCCCACTTTCAATATGTATCCAGATTGAGACTTAGAGTCATCTAGATCGATGTAAAAATCTTGCATCGGCGTAACTCTTTACGACGAACTCTTTTATCACCTCCATAACCGAGAAATATTTCCTTAGTCCTCTAAGGATAATTTTGACCGATGGCTAGTGATCTACTCCTATATCACTATTGCACTCCCTTGCCAGAATTATGCTAAGGTATACAATAGGACTGGTAAAGAGCATATCATAATTTATAGAACCTATAACTGAGGCATAGGGAATGACTTTTCATTCTCTTACTATTTTCTGCTATGGTCGGGTTTTGAGTCTTTACTCAACTTTACACCTTGCAACACAGGCAAGAACTCCTTATTTGACAGTTCCATTTTGAACTACCTCAAAATCTTGTCAAGGTATGTACTCATTGAAAAAACTTATCAAGCATCTTGATCTATCTCTATAGATCTTGATGCTCAATGTGTAAGTACCTTCATCAAGGTCTTTCTTTGAAAAACTCTTTTCAAACACTCCTCTATGCTTTCCATAAAATTCTACATTATTTCCGATCAACAATATGTCATTCACATATACTTATCAGAAGTGCTACACTGCTCCCACTCACTTTCTTGTAAATACAGGCTTCACCGCAAGTCTGTATAAAACCATATGCTTTGATCACTTTATCAATGCATATAATCAAACTCCGAGATGCTTGCACCAGTCCATAGATGGATCGCTAAAGCTTGCTCACTTTGTTAGCACCTTTAGGGTCGACAAAACCTTCTGGTTGCATCATATACAACTCTTCTTTAAGAAATCCATCAAGGAATACAATTTTGACATCCATTTGCTAGATTTCATAAAATGCGGCAACTGCTAACATGATTTGGACAAACTTTTAAGCATCAATACGATTGAGAAAATCTCATCGTAGTCAACACCTTGAACTTGTCAAAAACATTTGGCGACAATTCGAGCTTTGAAGATAGTAACACTACTATCAGCGTCCGTCTTCCTCTTGAAGATCCATTTATTCTTAATGACTCACCGATCATCGGGCAAGTCAATCAAAGTCCATACTTTGTTCTCATACATGGATCCCATCTCAGATTTCATGGACTCAAGCCATTTCGCGGAATCTAGGCTCATCATCGCTTCCTCATAGTTCGTAGGTTCATCATGGTCAAGTAACATGACATCCAGAACAGGATTACCGTACCACTCTGGTGCGGATCTCACTCTGGTTGACCTACGAGGTTCGGTAGTAACTTGATCTGAAGTTACATGATCATCATCATAAGCTTCCTCACTAATTGGTGGAGTCATAGGAACAGATTTCTGTGATGAACTACTTTCCAATAATGGAGCAGGTACAGTTACCTCATCAAGTTCTACTTTCCTCCCACTCACTTCTTTCAAGAGAAACTCCTTCTCTAGAAAGGATCCATTCTTAGCAACGAATGTCTTGCCTTCAGATCTGTGATAGAAGGTGTACCCAACTGTCTCCTTTGGGTATCCTATGAAGACACATTTCTCCGATTTGGGTTTGAGCTTATCAGGATGAAACTTTTTCACGTAAGCGTCGCAACCCCAAACTTTATGAAACGATAACTTTGGTTTCTTGCCAAACCATAGTTCATATGGCGTCGTCTCAACGGATTTAGATGGTGCCCTATTTAACACGAGTGCAGCTGTCTCTAATGCATAACCCCAAAACGATAGAGGTAAATCGGTAAGAGACATCATAGATTGCACCATATCTAATAAAGTACGGTTACTATGTTCGGATACACCATTACGCTATGGTGTTCCAGGTGGCGCGAGTTGCGAAACTATTCCGCATTGTTTCAAATGAAGACCAAACTCGTAACTCAAATATTCTCCTCCACGATCAGATCATAGAAACTTTATTTTCTTGTTACGATGATTTTCCACTTCACTCTGAAATTATTTGAACTTTTCAAATGTTTCAGATTTATGTTTCATCAAGAAGATATACCCATATCTTACTCAAATCATCTGTGAAGGTCAAAAAATAATGATACCTTCCGTGAGCCTCAACACTCTTCGCACTACATACATCAGTATGTATTATTTCCAACAAGTCTGTTGCTCGCTCCATTGTTCCGAATAACGGAGTCTTAGTCATCTTGCCCATGATGCATGGTTCGCAAGCATCAACTGATTCATAATCAAGTTATTCCAAAAGCCCATCAGAATGGAGTTTCTTCATGTGCTTTACACCAATATGACCTAAACGGTAGTGCCACTAATAAGTTGCACTATCATTATCAACTCTGCATCTTTTAGCTTCAATGTTATGAATATGTGTATCACTACTATCGAGATTCATCGAAAATAGACCACTCTTCAAGGGTGCATGACCATAAAATATATTACTCATATAAATAGAACAACCATTATTCTCAGATTTAAATGAATAAAAGTCTCGCATCAAACAAGATCTAGATATAATGTTCATGCTCAACGCTGGCACCAAATAACAATTATTTAGGTCTAAAATTAATCCTGAAGGTAGATGTAGAGGTAGCGTGCCGACCGCGGTCACATCGACTTTGGAACCATTTCCCATGCGCATCATCACCTCGTCCTTAGCCAATCTTCGCTTAATCTGTAGCCCCTGTTTCGAGTTGCAAATATTAGCAACAAAACCAATATCAAATACCCAGTTGCTACTGCGAGCATTAGTAAGGTACACATCAATAACATGTATATGACATATACCTTTGTTCACCTTGCCATCCTTCTTAGCCGCCAAATACTTGGGGCAGTTCCGCTTCAAGTGACCAGTCCCTTTGTAGTAGAAGCACTCATTTTCAGGCTTAGGTCCAGACTTGGGTTTCTTCACTTGAGCAGTAACTTGCTTGCCATTCTTCTTGAAGTTCCCCTTCTTTCCTTTACCTTTTTTCTTAAAACTGGTGGTTTTGTTGACCATCAACACTTGATGCTCTTTCCTGATTTCTACCTTCGCAGCCTTTAGCATTGCGAAGAGCTCGCGAATCGTCTTATCCATCCCTTGCATATTATAGTTCATCACGAAGTTCCAGTAACTTGGTTATAGTGACTAGAGAACTCTGTTAATCACTATCTTATCTGGAAGATTAACTCCCACTTGCTTCAAGTGATTGTAGTACTCAGACATTCTGAGCACATGCTCACTAGCTGAGCTATTCTCCTCCATCTTGTAGGCAAAGTTCTTGTGAAAGGTCTCATACCTTTCGACATGGGCATGAGTCTGAAATACTAATTTCAACTATTTGAATGTCTCATATGCTCCGTGGCATTCAAAATGTCTTTGAAGCCACGATTCTAAGCCGTAAAGCATGGTGCACTAAACTATCAAGTAGTCATCATGTCGTGCTCGCCAAACGTTCATAACGTCTGCATCTGCTCCTGCAATCAGTCTCTCACCTAGCGGTGCATCAAGGATATAATTCTTCTGTGTAGCAATGAGGATAATCCTCAGATCACGGATCCAATCCGCATCATTGCTACTAACATCTTTCAACTTAGTTTTTCTCTAGGAACATATCAAAAATAAACGGGGAGCAACATCGCGAGCTATTGATCTACAACATAGTTATGCAAATACTATCAGGACTAAGTTCATGATAAATTAAAGTTCAATTAATCATATTACTTAAGAACTCCCACTTAGACAGACATCCCTCTAATCATCTAAGTGATCACGTGATCCATATCAACTAAACCATGTCCGATCATCATGTGAGATGGAGTAGTTTTCAATGGTGAACATCACTATGTTGATCATATCTACTATATGATTCACGCTCGACCTTTCGGTCTCAGTGTTCCGAGGCCATATCTACATATGCTAGGCTCGTCAAGTTTAACCCGAGTATTCTGCGTGTGCAAAACTGGCTTGCACCCGTTGTATGTGAATGTAGAGCTTATCACACCCGATCATCACGTGGTGTCTCAGCACGACGAACTTTCGCAATGGTGCATACTCAGGGAGAACACTTATACCTTGAAACTTAGTGACAGATCGTCTTATAATGGTATCGTCGATCTAAGCAAAATAAGATCCATAAAAGATAAACATCACATGCAATCAATATAAGTGATATGATATGGCCATCATCATCTTGTGCCTGTGATCACCATCTCCAAAGCACCGTCATGATCACCATTGTCACCGGCTTGACACCTTGATCTCCATCGAAGCATCGTTGTCATCATGCCAACTATTACCTCCACGACTATCGCTACTGCTTAGTGAAAAAGTAAAGCAATTACATGGGGATTGCATTTCATACAATAAAGCGACAACCATATGGCTCCTGCCAGTTGCTGATAATTATGTTAAAAACATGATCATATCATACAATAAAATTTAGTATCATGTCTTGACCATATCACATCATAACATGCCCTGCAAAAACAAGTTAGACGTCCTCTACTTTGTTGTTGCAAGTTTTACATGGCTGTTACGGGCTGAGCAAGAATCATTCTTACCTACACATCAAAAACCACAACGTGGTATAGTGATTGCCTTTTGATCTTTAGAAAGAACTCTGTTCATTGAATTCGGTTCAAGTAAAGCTGGGGAAACAGACACCCACTAGCCACCTATGCGCGAGGCACGTCGGTAGAACCAGTCTCGCGTAAGCATATGCGTAATGTCGGTCTGGGCCGCTTCATCCAACAATGCCGCTGAATCAAGAATAACCTAGGGACGGCAAGCAATATGTATATACTCACGCCCACAACTCCTTTGTGTTCTACTCGTGCATATAACATCTACGCATAAACCTGGCTCGGATGCCACTGTCAGGGAACGTAGTAATTTCAAAAAAATCATATGCACACGCAAAATCATGGTGATGCATAGCAACGAGAGGGGAGAGTGTCATCCACGTACCCTCGTAGACCGTAAGAGGAAGCGTTACGAGAACACGGTTGATGTAGTCATACGTCTTCACGATCCGACCGATCCAAGTACCGAACGTATGGCACCTCCGAGTTCAGCACACGTTCTGCTCGGTGACATCCCACGAACTCCGATCCAGCAGAGCTTCGAAGCAGGGCTTCGCCTAAGCACTGATAAGATATGACGGTGATGATGACGATGATGATGATGCTACCGAAGCAGGGCTTCACCTAAGCACTGATACGATATGACCGAGGTGGATTATGGTGGAGGGGGGCACCGCACACTTCTAAAAGATCAACTGATCAACTTCTGTCGATCGTGGGGTTCCCCCTCCCCTGTATATAAAGGAGTGGAGGAGGGGGAGGGCCGGCTCTCTACTATGGCGCGCCCTACTCCCACGGGGAGTGGGATTCCCCCTTCCATGTAGTAGGAGTAGGAGAGAAGGAAAGGGAAATGAGAAGAGAAGGAAGGAGGGGGCGCCCCCCCCTAGTCCAATTCAGACTAGGCCTTGGGGGCGTGCAACATCCCCTCTCTCTTTCCCCTAAAGCCAGTAAGGCCCATATACTCCCCGGTGAATTCCCGTAACTCTCCGGTACTCCGATAAATACCCGAACCACTCAGAACCTTTCCGATGTCCGAATATAGCCTTCCAATATATCGATCTTTACGTCTCAAACATTTCGAGACTCCTCGCCATGCCCTTGATCTCATCCGGGACTCCGAACAAACTTTGGTACATCAAAATACATAAACACATAACCAACGGAGACACAGGTGCGGACGTGCAGCAGGGACCCGTTCCAAGGATTTTTTTAGATTAAGACCCTGCATAAACCTTTTCTACTGTCTCTTGTTGATACACATCCACCGAATTCTCAGCACAATTGGGAAGGATGCTGACGTCTTGGCATGTGGCCACGTCAGAATAATGCACGTACCTGGACATAAGGGGCTTCTTACAAAGGGCACTATTTAGGCCCAGTTTATACCATAAAGAACGAATACCTTTGGGAGTGTTCGACGTCGCGAGTTTGGCCTTATATGCATCAGCTCCGAATCATTGTCTTTGGTCAAATGTTGGGTTTGCCCGGCTCCTGTGTTTTGGTGCCTTACGTTCCGCTTTATCGGCTAAGGCAGCACCAGGAGAACTACTGCGATTGTGCCCTGGTTCATCCAGACGAGCACCTCAGTAGAGAAAGCCAAAAACTGACTGTCATGATATAGCGTGAGACTAGTCAACCACTCGATGACCTATCGGAATGTTAGAATTCCTCCGCCTTAACGAAGGGCCATTTTCCCGTCAGGCATGTACGCGCCCCGAGATCGGGAGAGTGCGGAGCCACTAGGGGCTATCTAGTAGCCCCACTGTCAAACTCCTATGGCTAAGTGAAAGCGTTAAAACATTATAGTCCGGTTGCCTCGTTCGCTACGCTATCACCTCCTTAATAGGACCAAGACATTGGGTTAAGTGTGAACATGCATTTTTCGCGAGCACCTCCACATTATATGCGTGGGGGTTGAAGCCGACGGCTGCAATCTTTCAGGTTATACACATGTATACATAAACGGCCGCACAGGAGGCATCATACTACTTTCAGGCAAAAGTATAAACATAGCCTTATAAAATTTCATAAAAGCATTGTTTTTACAATGAGAATACATATCACTCAAACATAATATTCTTTGAGCATTGGGCCTCTATCAAACGAGCACCCTCGAGAACCTCCTCGAAATAGTGCTCGACAGCCACTCGGCCTATGGCCTAACCCTGTGCCGCAACAGTGGTAGCGTCCATCTCCGCCCAGTATGCTTTAACACGGGCAAGGGCCATCCGCGAGCCTTCTATGCACGCCGACCTCTTCATCGCATTAATGCGCGGCACCGCACCAAGGAACCGCTACACTAAACTAAAATAGTTGTTCGGCTTTGGCTTTTCCGGCCATAGCTGATCCACGACAGACCTTATGGCGAGTACGGACAACCTATTTAGTTCGGCCCATTCGGCTAGCCGATCAGTCAATGGAAACGGACACTCTGGAATGTTGAATCTCGACCAGAACAGCTTGTCCACTTCACGATCCATTTGACCTTGGAAGTATTTGGCCGCATCGTCAGCACTCGCCGCCAAGTCCATATACGCATCTGCTGAACTCCACAGCCGATCTAGAGGGGCATACCGTGGATCTCCGAACTTCCTCCTTAGCATGAAGGGCTTCCCAGCCACAATATCCCCGACTTCCCGCAGCTCCTCCTTCTTCGCTCTCATAGCAGAGCGGGTGTCTTTGTCCGCCATCGTGGCCTTCTCAAGGTCCGTTGCCTTCGCTCGGTTTTCTTTTTCAAGGAGCCGGCAACGGTCGGCAGTGTCTTTTAATTCTACGGCCATCTTGGCCATCTTCTCTTGACTCTCGCAATGTGCGGCCTTCTCGGCTTTCAACTCTTCGGCCGCCTTCAAAGCAGCCACATTACTAATCCTCGCTTGTTCCTTGGCTCGGGCAAGTTCTTCCTGCAAGGTTTCCACGATGGCAGCTCCATCTGCAGTCACAACATATTAAAGATACTGGCATCACGCTGCTCTTACTATGTGGCGTTCACCAGATAATAACACTTACCCTGTGCCTCATCAAGACTCTTGTTAACAAGCTCAATGTCGGCGTCCACCGCATCCAGTTGCCGTTTTAATTTGGCAAACTCACTAGTCCGGCCAGCCACCGGAGCTTCCACCACCTGCACATAAGGGCAGTCTGGTTATTGCCTGGGACTATGATCCTCTGTTCGCCGCCGTTCTCGATGACAACCAGAGTCTCAGGGGCTACTATCTACACATGGCACAACTAACATGTGCGGTACTATCACATATTATCTCACGTACCTCAAAGCCTGTCAGTAGACTTATAAAGGCTTCATGTAATCCGCTTTCGGCGGACGAAATTCTCCCCATCACAGTAACCATCAGTGTACAGTGTTCTTCTGAGATGGGCGCTCACCCCACCAGCTCCCTCAAAACGTCCGACCGCATACCAGACAGTGTCGGACTCTTTTGTTTGCTCTCTTCGGGAGCCAGACGCTGGGGACTTCGGGGGTCTATGGGATTATCTTTTGGCCTCACCATATCCGGAGAGGCCCTCCGTGACGACACTTCGGGGTCGCCTGCTTCTTGGGCGGAGGAGTCCGGGGGAGGCGTTTCGCTCTCCATCATCTCTGGAAGAAGATCCCCCAAAGACGAGCTCAGCTGAGAGGGGCTAAGGCCCGAACTGCAAGATATATGCGGTGGTTATTTTCTCAGAAGAAAGATAGTATACCTTCACTATTAAAGTATTTTTTGGATCACTTATGACTCGTTGGAGGGTTGATCCCCCGTGGACTTTGTGCGGAAAAAGCACCCCCCGAGGCGGGACCCTCTGTGGGAGACTTCTTCTCCCGTTTGGAGGCCTCGGCTTCCGGAAGCAGTCCTTTTCCTCCCTCGGTTATCCTCCTTCATGGAGACGCTCATTCCCTCAGTGGGAACTGGCAGCAATGGGGGCCCGCATCGGCCCGTATTATCCCCCCCGTATCTTCCTTCAAGGGCTCCGGGCAAGGTGCGAGCTCGAGCATCTTTTCCAATACCGGATTTTCCAAACCCTCAGGGAGGGGGGCCAAACACCGAATCATCTTCGCCTTTGTTAGCCAGTCCTGGTCAAAGAGCGAACTCTCAGAAGTAACTTCATGATGAATAAAGGACAGTGTGTTCGGCTAGAGGATTTCTTACTTGTTCGGCGGCGCGGTTACTTCTCAGGCCCATGTCCTCAGTAGCATCCGGACACTCTATTTGAGGTCCGAAGAATGACTTGTACATCTCCTCGTGCGTCAGGCCGAGGAAACTTTGAATGGCACGCGGTCCTTCTGGGTTGAACTCCCACAAGCGAAGGGGCCAACGTTTGCAAGGCTGGACTTGACGAACCAGCATAACTTGTATTACCATGACCAAATTAAAATCTCCCTCGAAGAGATCTCGAATGCGGCTTTGCAGTATAGGCACGTCCTTGGCTGGACCCCAGCTCAGACCTCTGCTAATCCATGACATTAGTCGTGGTGGGGGGCCCGAGCGGAAAGCAGGGGCAGCCGCCCACTTGGCATTTCGGGGAGCTGTGACGTAAAACCACTCCCGTTGCCATAATTCGGACACCTCTGGAAAGGAACCTTTCGGCCATGGAGCTCCTGCCATCTTGCCTATTGATGCACCTCCGCACGCTGCATGTTTACCCTCGATCATCTTCGGCTACACTTCAAAGGTCTTGAGCCACAGGCCGAAGTGAGGGGTAATGCGGAGGAAGGCCTCACACACGACAATAAAAGTCGAGATGTGGAGAAAGGAGTCCGGAGCTAGATCGTGGAAATCTAGCCCGTAATAGAACATCAAACCCCTGACGAAGGGATCCAGAGTGAGGCCTAGGCCTTGAAGGAAGTGGGAGACGAACACGATGTTCTCGTTTGGTTCGGGAGTAGGGACGACCTGCCCTCGAGTAGGAAGCCGATGCAAAACCTCGGTGGTCAGGTATCTGGCCTCCCTCAACTTCTTGATGTCCTCTTCCGTCACGGAGGAGGGCATCCATCAGGCTTGAAGGCTGGATCCAGACATGATTGAAGATCCGGAGCACCTAACCTGGGCTTTGGGTGTTGGAACTCGAGGCGGGGAAGGGTTCGATTGAGCACGAGAGGGAAAAAGCGAAAACCTTGTCCCTTTATAAAGACGGTGAATATCAAGCGTCCTCTCCGTAGCCGTTTAGGACTTTCCTATAATCTAGGAGTCCTAGACACGGTTGGGTTACCCACGACCGCATTAATGAGAATCCCGTAATTGGGGTAACACGATCTCTGCTTTGACAAGACGTGTCAAGAAACTGCCTCGCATTATATGTGGAGCTGGTTGAAGAAAAATGGTTCGAATAATCATCGGGCCATGACATAACGCCATGCGGCCAAAACAAGTCAGCAAATTGGATTTGCGAAAATATTATTCTCTCTACGGCAGTATGTGGATCTTATTTTGCAGGGTCGGACACTATCCTCGTATTCAAATTCTTCTATGATGTATTCGGAGAAGGAACCCGCCTTGCAATGCCGAAGACAATACTGCGTGCCCGACTCATCATCATTGAAGCCTGGTTCAGGGGCTACTGAGGGAGTCCTAGATTAGGGGGTCTCCAGACAGCCGGACTATCTCCATTGGCCAGACTGTTAGACTATGAAGATACAAGATTGAAGACTTCGTCTCGTGTCCGGATGGCACTCTACTTAGCGTGGAAGGCAAGCTAGGCAATACGGATATGGATATCTCCTCCTTTGTAACCGACCTTGTGTAACCCTAACCCTCTCCGGTGTCTATATAAACTGAAGGGTTTTAGTCCGTAGGACAACAATCACAACATACAATCACACCATAGGCTAGCTTCTAGGGTTTAGCCTCTCTGATCTCGTGGTAGATCTACTCTTGTACTACCCATATCATCAATATCAATCAAGCAGGACGTAGGGTTTTACCTCCATCAAGAGGGCCCGAACCTGGGTAAAACATTGTGTCCCCTGCCTCCTGTTACCATCCGGCCTAGACGCACAGTTCGGGACCCCCTACCCGAGATCCGCCGGTTTTGACACTAACGCCGATCGTCACCGAACATTAAGCGTGCGGACCCTATGGGTTCGAGAACTATGTAGACATGAATGAGACTCATCTCCGGTCAATAACCAATAGCGGAACCTGTATGCTCATATTGGCTCCTACATATTCTACGAAGATCTTTATTAGTCAAACCGCATAACGGTATACATTGTTCCCTTTGTCATCGGTATGTTACTTGCCCGAGATTCAATCGTCGGTATATCAATACCTAGTTCAATCTCGTTACAGGCAAGTCTCTTTACTCGTTCCGTAATGCATCATCCCGCAACTAACTCATTAGTCATATTGCTTGCAAGGCTTATAGTAATGTGCATTACCGAGAGGGCCCAGAGATACCTCTCCGACAATCGGAGTGACAAATCCTAATCTCGATCTATGCCAACTCAACAAGTACCATCAGAGACACCTGTAGAGCACCTTTATAATCACCGAGTTATGTTCTGAAGTTTGGTAGCACACAAAGTGTTCCTCCGTTATTCAGGAGTTGCATAATCCCATAGTGAGAGGAACATGTATAAGTCACGAATAAAGCAGTAGCAGCAAACTAAACGATCATCTTGCTAATCTAACAGAATGGGTCAAGTCAAGTTAATCAAATGAGAACTCATGTCTATGGCTAGGAAACTTAACCATCTTTGATTCAATGAGCTTGTTAAGTAGAGGCATACTAGTGACACTCTGTTTGTCTATGTATTCACACATGTACTAAGTTTCCAGTTAATACAATTCTAGTAAGAATAATAAACATTTATCATGATATAAGGAAATAAATAATAACTTTATTGTTGCCTCTAGGGCATATTTCCTTCACTTTTATCATATAAGTTTCCAATGTATTTTATTTTGCAATCTTTATTTTCCAATCTATATCATTAAAATACAAAAAATATTTATCTTATTATCTCTATCAGATCTCACTCTCGTAAGTGCCTGTGAAGGGATTGACAACTCCTTTATCGCATTGGTTGCGAGGTTCTTATTTGTTTGTGTAGGTACGAGGGACTTGCGTGTAGTCTCCTACTGGAGTGATACCTTGGTTCTGAAAAACTGTGGGAAATACTTAAGCTACTTTGCTGCATCACCCTTTCCTCTTTAAGGGAAAACCAATGCAGTTCTCAAGAGGTAGCAAGAAGGATTTCTGGCGCTGTTGCCGGGGAGATCTACCACAAGTCAAGACATACCAAGTACCCATCACAAACTCTTATCCCTCGCATTACATTGTTTGCCATTTGCCTCTCGTTTTCCTCTACCCCACTTCACCTTTGCCTTTGTTTTTTCTTCGCCTTCTTCCCGTATGTCTTTTTGTTTGTGTTTCCACGTGCCTTTTATTTGCTTGCATCTTTTCTCACTAAAAATATATTGATATGGATCCACTTAAAGTGTTCTACTTGGATCATCTTCGGTCCTTATGCGCTCGTGCTGAAACCCCAACTAGCCTAGTTGATGGGAAATCTTTAGATGAGTATGCTCATTTTGTGCGTCACTATTTGTCTGAAAAAGGGAAACTCTTATGGGATCAAATAAACAGATTGCTGTGTTATTCTTGGTATCTTTGTGAAATTTGTGATTTTACTTGTTGCTCTAAGAACCCTAAAAAACACCTTCCCTACCTATGTGAGTTTAATGAAAATGAAATCTTATCTTCTTATGCAAAGGGAGTTTATAGTTACTATGATATCAAACAAATTGAAGAATTTGTCGTTTTTAAGGGTTCTCATGAAGTTGCTTCTTTGATTGAAAAGTATGATATTACTCTCTACAAATCTGAAAATTCTGACATACTTAAATATTCCTATGAGAACTATGTTCACAATGCCTATGTTAAGGAATTTATTGAGAGAATGACCGTTGCTTTGGAAGAAAATAATGATATGCACGAATCTATAGATAATTATGATTCCGATGATTTGATTCAAATATCCCTTGATGAATATGATGCTTGCTATTCCTATAGTCATGATGCCAATATTTATGGAGATGAATTTGCTATAGTTCCTTATGTTAAACACGAGATTATTGCTATTGCACCCATACTTGATAGTTCCTTGAATCAAAAGAAAAATTGCAATGATTTTACTATAAATTCTATTGATGTCAATTGTGCTAATAATATGCAAAACCCTAAGCTTGGGGATGCTAGTTTTGCTATGTCTACTACTTGTTGCGATGATCATGATTGAGGTGATTCTTCTTTTGATCTTGAAAATTTATTTAAGCCCCATGATGAATATGAGATTGATAATAGTGTTTGTAATATTATTCAAAGTGGGTTTGGAAGAGTGTCAAATTTAGATCCCACATATTTGGAGAATGTTCAATCTTATGAATTTTTTTTATAAAAGTGGGTTTGGAGAGGTCATGACTTCAGTTAATGTTAATCCCACTATTTTGGAAGATTGTCAACTTTGCATGCATGAGGATTGTGTTGAAAATATTTTATGTCCTAGCTATTTTTTTGAATTTCCTTATGATCCTACATGTAATTATTATGAGAGAGGAAAATATGGTTGTATAAATTTTCATGTTACTAAGTTACCTCTCGTTATGTTGAGATTGCTATTGTTTCTTTCCACTTCCTTGCATATGCTAGTTTTTGCTTGCCTTCATAATTTGTTTGCCTATAAGATGCCTATGCATAGGAAGTATGTTAGACTTATATGTGTTTGTCACGTGTTTCAAGATGCTCTCTTAGTGCTTCAATTCTTGTCTTTCATGTGAGCATCATTGAAATTATCAATGCCTAGCTAGGGGCGTTAAACAATAGCGCTTGTTGGGAGGCAACCCAATTTTATTTTTGTTTCTTGCTTTTTGGTTATGTTTAGTAATAAATAATTCATCTAGACTCTGTATGTGGTTTTATGCTTTTAATTAGTGTTTGTTCCAAGTAGAAACTTTGGGAAGACTTGGGGGAAGTTTTAGTAATCTTGCTGTAAAAAAACAGAAACTTTAGTGCTCACGAGATTTGCTGCCATTTTTTACTGGAGAGTGCGATTAGGTTTATTATTTTTGCAGACGATTAATATAAAAATTCCTCACGTCCACCAATTTATTTCAGAATTTTTGGGGTTACATAAGTATTCGAAACCTACAGATTACTACAGACTGTTCTGTTTTTGACAGATTCTGTTTTTTGTGTGCTATTTGCTTATTTTGATGAATCTATGGCTAGTATCGGAAGGTATGAACCATAGAGAAGTTGGAATACAGTAGGTTTAACACCAATATAAACAAAGAATGAGTGAATTACAGTACCTTAAGTGGTGGTTTGTTTTCTTATACTAACGGAACTCATGAGATTTTCTGTTGTGTTTTGTGTTGTGAAGTTTTCAAGTTTTGGGTAAAGATTTGATGGATTATGGAATAAAGAGTGGCAAGAGCATAAGCATGGGTATGCCCAAGGCACCCCAAGGTAAAATTCAAGGAAAACCAAAATCCTAAGCTTGGGGATGCCCCGGAAGGCATCCCCTCTTTCGTCTTCTTCCATCGGTAACTTTACTTGAGGCTATATTTTTATTCACCACATGAGATGTGTTTTGCTTTGAGCGTCTTGTATGATTTGACTATTTGATTTTTAGTTTACCACAATCATCCTTGCTGTACACACCTTTTGGGAGAGACACACATGAATTGGAATTTATTAGAATACTCTATGTGCTTCACTTATATCTTTTGAGCTAGATAATTTTGCTCTAGTACTTCACTTATATCTTTTAGAGCTCGGTGGTGGTTTTATTTTATAGAAATTGTTGATCTCGCATGCTTCACTTATATTATTTCGAGAGTCCTTTATAACAGTATGGTAATTTGATTTGGTTATAAAATTGGTCCTAATATGATAGGCATCCAAGATGGGTATAATAAAAACTATCATAAAAAGTGCATTGAATACTATGAGAAGTTTGATACTTGATGATTGTTTTGAGATATGAAGATGGTGATATTAGAGTCATGCTAGTTGAGTCGTTGTGAATTTGAGAAATACGTGTTCTAAAGTTTTTGATTCCCGTAGCATGCACGTATGGTGAACCGTTATGTGATGAAGTCGAAGCATGATTTATTTATTGATTGTCTTCCTTATGAGTGGTGGTCGGGGACGAGCGATGGTCTTTTCCTACCAATCTATCCCCCTGGGAGAATGCGCGTATTACTTTGTTTCAATAACTCATAGATTTTTGCAATAATTATATGAGTTCTTTATTACTAACGTTGAGTCCATGGATTATACGCACTCTCACCTTCCACCATTGCTAGCCTCTCTAGTACCGCGCAACTTTCGCCGGTACCATAAACCCACCATATACCTTCCTAAAAACAGCCACCATACCTACCTATTATGGCATTTCCATAGCCATTCCGAGATATATTGCCATGCAACTTACCACCTTTCAGTTCGTGATGACACGTTACATCATTGTCATATTGCTTTGCCTGATCATGTAGTTGACATCGTATTTGTGGCAAAGCCACCGTTCATAATTCTTTCATACATGTCACTCATGAGTTATTGCACATCCCGGTACACCGCCGGAGGCATTCATATAGAGTCATATTTTGTTCTAAGTATCAAGTTGTAATTCTTGAGTTGTAAGTAATAAAAGTGTGATAATCATCATTATTAGAGCATTATCCCAAGTGAGGAAAGGATGATGGAGACTATGATTCCCCCACAAGTCGGGATGAGACTCCGGATGAAAAAGAAAAAAAGGAGAAAGGCCATAAAAAAGAGAAGTCCCCAAAAAAATGAAAATGGGAGAAAAGGAGAGAAGGGACAATGCTACTATCGTTTTACCACACTTGTGGTTCAAAGTAGCACCATGATCTTCATGATAGAGAGTATACTATGTTGTCACTTTCATATACTAGTGGGAATTTTACATTATAGAACTTGGCTTGTATATTCGAATGATGGGCTTCCTCAAAATGCCCTAGGTCTTCGTGAGCAAGCAAGTTGGATGCACACCCACTCAATTTCTTTTGAGCTTTCATACACTTATAGCTCTAGTGCATCCGTCGGTCACTCCTGAGAAAGCTTTGGTAGGCTGGAGCTGCTCATATGACACTTGGAGGTTGTCGAAGGTGTCGACGGACAGGACGTTTAGCCCTGCACCGCCGTCGATGAGAGTATTGGTAACCTGCACATTGCTGATGACTAGGGAACACAACATCGGGAGGACGCCGGCGGTGTCCGTGCAGTTGAGCTGATCTACCGAGTCAAAAATGATGCCTCACTAGGACCACTTGAGCGGGCGTGCGGCCTCAAGCTTGGGGAGCGCCGCGTTCACCTTGAGAGCGAACCATTTTAAGATGCGCTGAGAGGCTGGGGCCTAGGCGCCGCCCAAGATGTAGGCGATTGCACGCTGCTCCTGGAAGCCCCCAGCCCCTTCTCCTGATGATGGTCGTCGTTCCTTCTTGGCGACAGTGGAGGAAGACCGGCGTTGCCTTGGGGGAGATCCTCACGAGGCTGGTCCCTCCAAGGCCCCTCACGAGGATGGTCCTGCCAGCGGTCCTCACGAGGCCTGTCGCGCCATTCCTGGCGCGGGCCATGGTCGTCCCAGTGTCCGCCTCCTCGTCCTCCTCCACGGCCGTAGCCCCAGTCGCTGCGCTCGGGGCGTCGTCTGTAGCGTCCCTCGCATAGGGCTCGGAGCTCTTGGCAGTCGCTGGTGTTGTGGGTGTTCAGGTTGTGGAAGGCGCAGAACGGTCGGCTATTCTTGGATGACTCGGGTTGATTTCTGCCCCGTTTGGTGTCGAGCTCCGCAGCTAGTACTACTGCTTCCTTGCGCTTCACGTCCTTGGCCTTGGCTTTCTTCTCCTCTGTGCCTGCGGCTGGCAGCTCAAGGAGGGAAAGGAGCCCCTCCTCAGCTCTCGCGCACTTGGTCGTCAGGTTGAACAGCTCCTGAGACGTGCAGAGCTCCTCGTGGATGGCAAGCTCTTCCTTCATCTTGATGTCACGGACGCCGTCGGAGAATGCGGAGATGATGGCCTCATCCGTGACCTTGGGGATCTTGAGGCGGGTGATGTTGAAGCGCTAGATGTACTTCTGGAGGGTCACCCCTGGTTTTTGCATGATACGGCGTAGGTCGGTCGCGGCCGACGGGCAGTCGTGAGTGCCCTAGAAGTTGGCGACGAAGCGGTCGCGCATCTCGTCCCAGGAGGAGATCAAGCCGTGCTGCAGGTTCAGGAGCCAGGTGCGGGCCCCGTTGAGAGCCATGGGAAACCCGTTCGCCATGTCTTTCTCATCGCCGTTGGCTGCTACGATGCTCAGCTCGTAGAGCTGCAAGAACTCTGTGGGGTCGGTGGTGCCATCGTAGCGAGGAGATAGATCCGGCTTGAACTTGCCTGGTCAGGCGACGCTGCGCAGCTCGGGGGTGAAGGCGCGGCAGCCGGCCGTGGTTACTGGGGCCCGCCTTGGAGGTGGAGCTTGGTCTTGTTGAGGTCCGCGCGGCGCCGCCGGAAGGGCGCACGGTCTTGACGAGGCGGCGCGGGAAGTGCGGGTGTAGCTTCTTGCAGCCTTGGGATTTCTTGGCAGCTTCTCTCTTTGCACGCGGGCACCAGTCATGGCGGATTGCACCGCAGGGCCGCACGCCTTGGTGCCAAGGCGCCGTCTTTGGGATGGGGTGGTGGAGGCGCGCCTCGGGCCTCGTCGCCCGTGGCTGGCTGAGGGTGAGGCCGAGAGAGGGATGGCGCCGTGGAGCCCCCTGCGGCGCGGACGAGCTCAGCGACGCGGTCAAGCCAATCCTCGTAGAGGTCGTCGACCGGGTGGTAGCGCAGGAGCTCGTTTGCGGCGATGAGTGCGGCCCACGCCTCTATGGGAGCGCAGTGTGCATGAGACGAAGAGCCGGCTGGGGCCAGCGATGGAGTGGCGGTGCGGTCGTCCTGTCGCACCGAAGGATGCAGCGAAGATGCTTGCTGCTCGTTCCCCACCAGGCCGGTGGCAGCGTTGGCAGCGGGAGATGGAGAACGACGTGGTGGCCCGCCGATGGGAGCCGTCTGAGCGACGCGGGCGGTGAGGGCAGCCCGACGCCCAGCTCGAGCACGGCGAGCGTCCTCCATGGAAACGATGGAGCGACGGAGTGACGAACTGATGGAAGGAAAGCTACGGCACACCCCTACCTGGCGCGCCAAATGTCGAATGTGGGGTTTCGGCAAACCCTTAAGGTTCGAACACATGGGTGCGTGCGAAGTCTTCTCCTCCCACCGATCTACACCCTAACTCGCTAAGATCTCGCGGACGAACTCGACGAACTCGCAACACGGAAAGACACAAGATTTATACTGGTTCGGGCCACCGTTGTGGTGTAATACCCTACTCCAGTGTGGTGGTGGTGGATTGCCTCTTGGGCTCATGATGAACAATACAATGGGAAGAACAGCCTCTTGAGGTTGAGGTGTTCTTGTGCTTGGCTAACTTGTGTAGGTGAGAGTGATCTAAGATCTCGTTCCCTTGCCTATGGTGGTGGCTAGTCCTACTTATAGAGGCCCTGGTCCTCTTCCCAAATCTTGAGCGGGAAGGGAGCCAACAATGGCGGGCAAATTTGAAGGGGGACAGCGTGTACAAGCTATCCTGACAAAAGTGGTCTTCGCCTGCCAAAGGCTCTGGTCGTGACGCCGTCTTGGGCTCCATGATGACCTCCGTCTTGCCGTCCTTCTGGTCTTGGTCTTGTTGCACCAAAATGGCAACCTTTGTCTGATGCCTCGGTACTCCTCGCCTGCGCTGGTTTCCTTAGCACCAAAGAGCAAACAAGGACGTTGTGCGCGCTGGCGCCCGCCTGGTGTCGATCGTCAAGGCTCACGTGACGAGAGCCTCGTGAGGTTCGCCTCGCCTCAATATCTCCGCTCCTCGTGAGCCTGCCTGACTAGGCCGCTCCAGAGGAGGTATTGTGTCGTCCGCCTCGCGAGGCTTGGCCCCTCGCGAGGGTCTTGGATGCCTTGTTGATGAAGGTGGGCCGTACGGCCTACTAGCTTAGCCACGCTGTGGGCCGTAGGCAGGCAAGCCTGGGGACCTCCATTCCCAGGACGCCAGCACCGCCGTAGGGGGAATCGATCATGGAGGGCTTCTACATCAACACCATAGCCTCTCCGATGATGTTTGAGTAGTTTACCACAGACCTTCGGTTCCATAGTTATTAGCAAGATGGCTTCTTCTTTCTCTTTGGATCTCAATACAATGTTCTCCTCGATCTTCTTGGAGATCTATTCGATGTAACTCTTTTTGCGGTGTGTTTGTCGAGATCCGATGAATTGTGGGTTTATGATCAAGTTTATCTATGAACAATACTTGATTCTTCTCTGAAATCTTTTATGTATGATTGGTTATCTTTGCAAGTCTCTTTGAATTATCAGTTTGGTTTGGCCTACTAGATTGATCTTTCTTGCAATGGGAGAAGTGCTTAGCTTTGGGTTCAATCTTGTGGTGTCCTTTCCCAGTGACAGCAGGGGCAGCAAGGCACGTATTGTATTGTTGCCATCGAGGATAAAAAGATGGGGTTTATATCATATTGCTTGAGTTTATCCCTCTACATCATGTCATCTTGCCTAATGCATTACTCTGTTCTTATGAATTTAATACTCTAGATGCATGCTGGATAGCGGTCGATGTGTGGAGTAATAGTAGTAGATGCAGAATCATTTTGGTCTACTTGTCGCGGACGTGATGCCTATATACATGATCATGCCTAGATATTCTCATAAT
Organism: Triticum urartu; assembly: GCF_056163025.1. Taxonomy (NCBI): domain Eukaryota; kingdom Viridiplantae; phylum Streptophyta; class Magnoliopsida; order Poales; family Poaceae; genus Triticum; species Triticum urartu. Next base: position 103,020,634 of record NC_141875.1, on the reverse strand, counting down.
TATTCACTTTTCTATCAATTGCTCGACAGTAATTTGTTCACCCACTGTAATACTTATGCTATCTTGAGAGAAGCCACTAGTGAAACCTATGGCCCCCGGGTCTATGTTTTATCGTATAAGTTTCCAATCTATTTTATTTGCAATCTTTATTTTCCAATCTATATAATAAAAATATCAAAAATATTTATCTTATTATCTCTATCAGATCTCACTGTCGTAAGTGACCGTGAAGGGATTGACAACAGCTTTATTGCGTTGGTTGCGAGGTTCTTATTTGTTTGTGTAGGTACAAGGGACTTGCGTGTAGTCTCCTACTGGATTGACACCTTGGTTCTCAAAAACTGAGGGAAATACTTACGCTACTTTGCTGCATCACCCTTTCCACTTCAAGGGAAAACCAACGAAGTGCTCATGAGGTAGCAGGGAGCACCGCACGCGGCTAAGAGATCAACTTGTTAGTCTATGGGGTGCCCCCCTACCCCGTATATAATGGAGGGGAGGAGGAGGATGGCCGGCCTCAAGGGGCGCGCCCAAAGTGGGGATTCCTACTCCTAGTAGGAGTAGGTTTCCCCCCTTCCCTAGTTGGAGTAGGAGAAGAAGGAAGAGGGAGAGGGAAAGAAGGAAAGGGGGGTCACCCCCTTCCCAATTCGGATTGGGCTTGGGGGCTCGCGCCTCCCACTTGGCCACCTCCTTCTCTCTCCCACCATGGCCAATTAAGGCCCATTAACTCCCCGGGGGGTTCCGATAACCCCTCGGTACTCCGGAAAATGCCCGAACCTATCCGAAACCTTTCTGGTGTCCAAACATAGCTTTCCAATATATCAATCTTTATGTCTCGACCATTTCGAGACTCCTCGTCATGTCCGTGATCACATCTGGGACTCCGAACAATCTTCGGTACATCAAATCGCATAACTCATAATACATATCATCATCGAACGTTAAGTGTGCGGACCCTACGGGTTCGAGAACTATGTAGACATGACCAAGAATCATCTCCGGTGAATAACCAATAGCGGAACCTGGATGCTCATATTGGTTCCTACATATTCTACGAAGATCTTTATCGGTCAAACCGCATAACAACATACGTTTGTTCCCTTTGTCATCGGTATGTTACTTGCCCAAGATTCAATCATCGGTATCATCATACCTAGTTCAATCTCGTTACCGGCAAGTCTCTTTACTCGTTCCGTAATGCAACATCCCGTAACTAACTCATTAGTCACATTTCTTGCAAGGCTTATAGTGATGTGCATTACCGAGAGGGCCAGAGATACCTCTCCGACAATCAGAGTGACAAATCCTAATCTCGATCTACGCCAACTCAACAAACAATATCGGAGACACCTGTAGAGCATCTTTATAATCACACAGTTACGTTCTGACGTTCGATAGCACACTAAGTGTTCCTCCGTCATTCGGGAGTTGCATAATCTCATAGTCATAGGAACATGTATAAGTTATGGAGAAAGCAATAAACTAAACTAAACGATCATAGTGCTAAGCTAACGGATGGGTCAAGTCAATCACATCATTCTCTAATGATGTGATCTCGTTTATCAAATGACAACTCATGTCTATGGTTAGGAAACTTAACCATCCTTGATTAACGAGCTAGTCAAGTAAAGGCATACTAGTGACACTCTGTTTGTCTATGTATCACACATGTACCAAGTTTCCGGTTAATACAAATTCTAGCACGAATAATAAACATTTATCACGATATAAGGAAATATAAATAACAACTTTATTATTGCCTCTAGGGCATATTTCCTTCAGCGTCCCACTTGCACTAGAGTCAATAATCTAGTTCACATCGCCATGTGATTTAACACCAATAGTTCGCATCGCCATGTGACCAACACTCAAAAGGTTTACTAGAGTCAATAATCTAGTTCACATCACTATGTGATTAACACCCAAGAGTAATAAGGTATGATCATGTTTTGCCTGTGAGAGAAACTTTTAGTCTACGGGTCTGCAATATTCAGATCCGTATGTATTTTGAAAATATCTATGTCTACAATACTCTGCATGGAGCTACTCTAGCTAATTGCTCCCACTTCCAATATGTATCTAGATTGCGACTTAGAGTCATCCAGATCGGTGTCAAAGCTTGCATCAATGTAACTCTTTACGACGAACACTTTTTCACCTCCATAACCGAGAAACATTTCCTTATTCCACTAAGGATAGTTTTTACCGCTGTTCAGTGATCCACTCCTGGATCACAATTGTAACCTCTTACCAAACTCATGGTACGGTACACAATAGGCCTGGTACACAGCATAGCATACTTTATACAACCTATGACTGAGGCATAGTGTCATGGAATTGTCACGGCAGATGTCCTTAGTGTCAGGACTTAGTCGCGAGGCCAACGCATCTATGTGGTAGCTTGAGAGGGGTTGAGTGGGACGAGAGACGCGATGTTTTACCCAGGTTCGGCCCCTCACGGTGGAGGTAAAAGCCTACATCCTGCTTCATTGATATTGATGATGATGATCACGGTTACAAGAGTGCTCTATCTCGAGAGCTATTGTCTAAACCTAACTTGTGCAACTTGTGGAACTTGTTGATCTTGTTGATCTTGTCCCCTTTGGGGAGCCCTGCCCCTCCTTATATATGTTGGAGGGGCGGGTTACATGTAGAGTCCTATTAGGATTAGGACTAGTCTATCTCTAATACAAACCGGATATAAGTCCAGGTCTTAACTCCTTGTAGGACAAATATTCTTCATGCCTTTCCTCTTAAACCGGCCCACCGTTAAACGTGAACCGGCCTTCTAGGCCTTGGGCCTTGTCATCCGTTTGTCCCGCACGCCGGATCACCAGTGAGTCATAATGACCAGGTGGGTTGCTTGTAAACCGCCAGGTCAGGGCGGGTCGTTAGTAACTCGCCAAGTGTCAGCGGGGTCTTCAGATAAACCGCCAAGTCCGGCCGGGTTAACTTCCGGCCGGTTTACACCGCGGGGTATATCCCCGACATTAGCCCCCAAGTTTAGCTTGGATTTATTCATGGTAAACTTATGCTACAAAATAAACACAAGAACAAATTTGATAGGTTATGCTCCGGGTTAAGAATTTTTGTAAACCGGTACCTGATCATCCTTAAGTCCTTGTTATTTCCTCCTTCTGGGAAATCCGGGTCAACAGACCAGCTTCATAATCAATTTGCCGACATTGGCTTATCACCAAGAAATATTGTGAAGAATAACTCCTTTGACTCAGCTCTGCCGGTTCAAGAAATATGGGTCTGAAAATACTTATCTGATATTCAGCCAGTTTGAAGATGTAAAACTTGCCGGTTTAATATTACGAAAATGTCTGGTTTATAAATATTGATGGCGCCGGGTCATAATTGTTGTCGACACCGGGTCATGTAATTGATCTTCCTGATTTGCTCAAAACAGATGAAGATGTTCCTCCTTTATATGCATAATACCTGTAGCCCCCAAGTCTTAAGAGGAGAACATAGTGATAACTTAAGACTTGCTCCAATAAGTGTTTCAACCTTGAAGAAATCCGATTAGTTCATCTCAATCATATAAACTGAATACTCCATATATGTAGCCCCCAAGTGCCGGGTTGTCATGCTTGCAGCAACCTGGGACTTGTAATTCCCTGATGCTCATAAAAAACTTCAACCAGTGTAGCCCCCAAGGGCTGGGTCATTATGTAAATAATGAGCAGGGACTTTGAAAATATGATCATGTAGACTTTAACAGCAACGTGTAGCCCCCAAGGGCCGGCTCAGTAAGATAATATTGAGCTGGGACTTTATATATACTTCATTGAGAATAACATTATATTATGTAACTCCCATCATGGGGCTTGAACCCATATCCACAAGGTTGAGAGTTTTGTGCTTTACCAACTGAGCAGTGGATCCTTCAATAATAGATGAAAACGTGTGTACCTTGAATTGTTGACAGGAGCAATTGGTAGCCCCCAAGGGCCGGCTCATTATAATATGATGACTCGGGTCTTCAATAAGACTAGTAAAAATGACTTTACATTAGCTGCCAAGTGTTATGATGCAAGCTTGCAGCGACATGAGACTTGCATGTAATCTTGATTTGAATAATGTAGCCCCCAAGTGCCGGGTTGTAAGCCTGCAGCGACTCAGGACTATTCCTTCCATTGTAGAATATATCCTTTGATAAAATAATAGCCATTGCGCTAAAGCGACTTTGAAAACCTCAATAATACCGGTTATTAATAACCATAATAAAATCCAGCCATGTTGGCTATTCAAAATAATATAATCCAGTATGAAAACCTTATTCATTCAATATCATAATGAATATTCAGCCAAGTTTGGCTATTTGAATAATATAACCCAATGATTTATAAGCGCATGATTCAAATGATGCAATCCAAATATATACTGGCGACTTATAGTCCAAGGCCAGGCCGGTTCAATAAACACCGGTGATTTGTAATTATGCTTTATTCAACCTATTTCTGCATACAACAAGTTTAAAGTGTCCTGGCGGTTTACCGCCGGACGAGTCATAACACCCAACATATAACCCGGGTTTATAACCAAGGCTGCACTTAAGAATAATCAAATATGAAATATATCATACCTGTGACATTGAAACACATTGTTGGTTTTACCAACTTTTTGTAGTAAGGGTGATAACCCAAATCTTGAGTACTGATAACTCCTTTCATATTGTGCCGGTTTATGATAAAACCGTGCCGGGCTGTGATAAACACTGGATTAACCATATATAATACTGGTGACTTGTAGTAAAACCAGACCGGGCTGATAGACTCCGGATTATAACTTGATCGTGTAGTGACAACTTGTAGTTGAAAGCCGAGCCGGTTTGATAAACACCGGTTTACTCCATAATAGGATGGTAACAGAAAATCAAACCGGGCAGATAGTCTCCGGATTAAGATTTGACCGTGTCCCGTCCATTTGTAATTGACAGTCGAACCGGTTTAAGAAATGTCGGTTTAAAAACGCAACAAAAAGAAAGAAATATCTATCAAAGAAAATTGTGAAGCAAAGGCAATGATAAAACCGTTTGCAAAAAGAAGCTTATTTGAGCTGTTCAGATGGCGTTACCATGGTCGGACACGACCAAGCTCCCGATAGGTGTAGCTATGGTTCAAGTCAGCCAGGTCCCCAAATGAAACCGTGGCATTTATGCCGATCAAGTGGCATGGCAATGGTTCGGGTTCGACCAAGCCCCCAAGTGATGCTGTGGCCTTAGGCCGATCAAGAGGCATGACTGGTTCAGACGTGACCAAGTCCCCAAGTGATCTGGTGGCTCTCGCCTATCAAGGGGTATTACATTGGTTCGGACATGACCAAGCCCCCAAGTGATATAACATGATGCTTTTGAAAAGCTAACTCAAGGGATAAACCGGAGGCCACTTTAGAACAACTCCGTGTAACCACACATGATGTAAAGAACAGAGACCCCGCTTTATGAAGAAGAAACCCCCATGTGATCAATAATATGTCAGGCCAGTAAGGCGCGATACCCATGTTCGAACCGCGCATCGTGGCAGCAGGTCCTCTTCGGCAATTTTTAACTTTTTGCAAGAGATAAATTCTTCTTGAACCGGGATCTTGAACCGGATATTGAGATCTTCAAAGCTTTGTGGGAGACCTCTTTCCCTTGAACCGGATTTTAAACCAGAATCTTCATTTTTAGCCAGAAATTTTCTGACGGCCTTTAAACTCAAACTTGCAAGAAGTTAATTCCTTTTTGAACCGGACATTGTTAAACCGGATCTGAGCGCTTAAGAGCTTTGTGGGAGAATGGATTTCTCTTGAACCGGATTGTGAACCGGATATTTGAGAGCTTCAGTGAGACTGACTTCCCTTGAGCCGGATTTTAAACCGGAATCCTTTCTGATGACCCGGATCTTATTCATTGAGCTGGGATTTTGTAACTGTCATATACTTTCTAAGCCGGAAATTTTCTGACGGCCTTTAAACTTTCATCAATATAACAGTAGCCTCCGGGACCGGGTTATCCTTCCCTCCATCGTCCTGGGGTTCTTCAATTTGCTGAAACTAGCAATATTCGCTGAGTCATGTCATCTAGCCCCCGAGTCTCAAAGGTGACTCGAGGAGTCAGCTTGAGACTCTCCATATTTGACCGTGATATAAACTTGCATAACTTGTATATCATTGGCGTTGATAGCACGATGTGAATCCATAGAAGGTTGAGGTGACTGCGGCAATTTGCAAATGATCCCATATGAGCCGTATCAGCAACTCAGCCAATGGTTTCTTCCAACTGGCGATTTGAAGTTAATCAAAACTGTAGTGGCGGTGACTTGTGCGCCTGCCCATTGAACCATCCAGTGAAAATGGCGGTTTGATGATAATTTTTCTCCAATTTGAAAGAAAAACGGGCTACCCAAGCTGTGACTTGCTCATACCCAATAAACAGCTCATGCAGACGGGTGCGTCTCGGTATGTTGATGTAGACCAGGCCGTGAGACACGGACGACAAAAGCGACCGCGACATCAGAGGTAGCTCGGATAGATGAATCGGCCACGGCATTTTAAACCGGTGTGGACGGGGAAGATCGGCACCGGTGTCGTAAACTAGCACGGACGGGTGAGTCAATCGCAGGCGTGGTCCCGGCAAGCTGATGTAAACCCACGGTATAGACCCCATTTACAATGAATAATTATCCTGTATATCAAAAAATACAGCCCAAAGTAATTGTTCTTTTGACAAAAAACAATACGTTTCATAAATGGATTTAGATAGATGTCACCTGATACGTTAGGCCGGAATTTATCCGCCGCTGTGAAGCTAAAATCAACCACGGATAAGTCACCCGCAGGAGCAAACGGATGAACCGGCCGTGGCGTTGTAAGCCGGTGCGAAAGGGCGAGTTGGTCATGGCGTGGTAAGCCGGTGCGGACAGACGAGCTGGCCCCGACGCTGATGAAGCGGGGGACGACGACTTGCCCATGTAGCCATCCAGCAGCATGGCACGGACCAACCCTAGTGCAATAATCTTAGTGCGCCCCTTTGCGACACCTTTGTAACAAATAACGGTTCTGCCCAAAAATAGCAAAGACCAGAGTAATTGTTCTTGGAGAAACATTATTTATGCAAATAAAATATGTAGGAAGGATAGCACCTCATAATATTATGCAGTACCGGTAGGCTGGCTTGTCGCGGGCACCACGAGGCACACAGTATGCCGTGCTCCCGTCAGTCTCCATGATTTGATTGATCTGACTCCGAATCACTGATCCGCCTTGCAGCAGCGCACTGCTCCTGGACTGCGGCGGCACCCACAGGTCGATGATAGTGGGGTCAATGGAAGCAGAGGCGACCCAGCATGCGCCGGTTCAATGCACAGTAGCGGCGATAGTAGGAACCTGGCCGGCTTACAGCGAAGGTGAGACCGCTCACGACGAGGGCGATTTGACGCAGCGGACGGACTTTGATAGTGGTGTCTCTCTAAACAGTAGTGGTGGATATGCATGGTACTCTCGAGCCGTTGCTGAGCTTGCTTCGTCTGTATACACAAGAAAAAAATGCGGCCGCTGAGGTGGCCAATCTGGCTCCCTTGACAGCTCTTGCTTTCCATATTTCTATTAGTGGAAGTACTTTTAGAGTTGATTTGTCCTCCACGCTCAAAATAGCAGGAGCAACAGTTGATTCCCTCGGGACTTGTAGCTTGAGATCTACGTGGAGCAGCAATATTCCGGCCGGTTGGACTGCTTCTTGTATAGTAGCAATCGGACCCGGCCACTGATCCTGCAGCGGAAACTGCTAATAGCTTCGGTTGACTGCAGTAGTATTTTGGCTTCGGCGGAAAAAATCTCCTCTCGATCTCGGCGAGTTATGGTAGTTGCACTGATGCAACCCTAATTTCCTCTGGGTCTTAAATATTGAACACGCCGTTTTGACCAATTGACAGGTCTTGACGAATTAGTACTGCTGCCTCCGATTAGACCATAAGTCGTATGTACAGATATGATCTGCGGTGGAAAAACTCCTTCGCCTCAGGAACGTGCTCCAAAATTTGATCTGGCGTGGGATCGTCGGATCACAAGCACATGCCGTGCCGCGCCATGCAACCCTAACTTTTGATGTAAATCTTTTCCAAACCGGCTCTTCTTCATCGAAAAAATTGCGAACTTCTCGATCCATGAGAAAGATCCCTCCAAGAACTCAACATCACCGTGTGCAGGCCCCACGGTGGGCGCCAACTGTCATGGAATTGTCACGGCAGATGTGCTTAGTGTCAGGACTTAGTCGCGAGGCCAACGCATCTATGTGGTAGCTTGAGAGGGGTTGAGTGGGACGAGAGACGCGATGTTTTACCCAGTTTCGGCCCCTCACGGTGGAGGTAAAAGCCTACATCCTGCTTCATTGATATTGATGATGATGATCACGGTTACAAGAATGCTCTATCTCGAGAGCTATTGTCTAAACCTAACTTGTCCGACTTGTGGAACTTGTTGATCTTGTCCCCTTTGGGGAGCCCTGCCCCTCCTTATATATGTTGGAGGGGTGGGTTACATGTAGAGTCCTATTAGGATTAGGACTAGTCTATCTCTAATACAAACCGGATATAAGTCCAGGTCTTAACTCCTTGTAGGACAAATATTCTTCATGCCTTTCCTCTTAAACTGGCCCACCGTTAAACATAAACTGGCCTTCTAGGCCTTGGGCCTTGTAATCCGTCTGTCCCGCACGCCGGATCACCAGTGAGTCATAATGACCAGGTGGGTTGCTTGTAAACCGCCAGATCAGGGCGGGTCGTTAGTAACTCGCCAAGTGTCAGTGGGGTCTTCAGATAAACCGCCAAGTCCGGCCGGGTTAACTTCCGGCCGGTTTACACCGTGGGGTATATCCCCGACACATAGGGAATGACTTTTCATTCTCTTTCTATTTTCTGCCGTGGTCAGTTTTTGAGTCTTTACTCAACTTCACACCTTGCAACACAGGAAAGAACTCCTTCTTTGACTGTTCCATTTTTAACTACTTCAAAAACTTGCCAAGGTATGTACTCATTGAAAAAAATTATCAAGCGTCTTGATCTATCTCTATAGATCTTGATGCTCAATATGTGAGCAGCTTCACCAAGGTCTTTCTTTGAAAAACTCGTTTCAAACACTCCTTTATGCTTTCCAGAAAATTCTACATTATTTCCGATCAACAATATGTCATTCACATATACTTATCAGAAATGTTGTAGTGCTCCCACTCACTTTCTTGTAAATACAGGCTTCACCGCAAGTTTGTATAAAACTATATGCTTTGATCAACTCATCAAAGCGTATATTCCAACTCCGAGATGTTTGCACCAGTCCATAGATGGATCGCTGGAGCTTGCACACTTTGTTAGTACCTTTAGGATTGACAAAACCTTCTTGTTGTATCATATACAACTCTTCTTTAAGAAATCCATTGAGGAATGCAGTTTTGACATCCATTTGCCAGATTTCATAAAATGTGGCAATTGCTAACATGATTTAGACAGACTTAAGCATCGCTATGAGTGAGAAAATCTCATCGTAGTCAACACCTTGAACTTGTCGAAAACTTTTTTCGACAAAATTCGAGCTTTGTAGATAGTAACACTACTATCAGTGTCCGTCTTCCTCTTGAAGATCCATTTATTCTCAATGGCTTCCTGATCAATGGGTAAGTCCACCAAAGTCCACACTTTGTTCTCATACATGGATTCTATCTCAGATTTCATGGCCGCAAGGCATTTTGCGGAATCTGGGCTCATCATCACTTCCTCATAGTTCGTAGGTTCGTCATGGTCAAGTAATATGACCTCCAGAACAGGATTACCATACCACTCTAGTTCGGATCTTACTCTAGTTGACCTACAAGGTTCGGTAGTAACTTGATCACAAGTTTTCATGATCATCATCATTAGCTTCCTCACTAATTGGGGTAGGAATCACTGGAAATGATTTCTGTGATGAACTACTTTCCAATAAGGGAGTCACTACAGGAATCAGCTACTTTGCCGTCTGCCACGGCGGACGGCAAAGGCCTGAACGGCTGATGGCAAAGGCCTTTGCCGTCAGCCACGGACGGCAAAAGGGTCCGGCAAAGTAGGCTCCGGTAAACAGCTACTTTTCCGTCTGCTACTGACGGCAAAGTCTTTGCCGTCCGCGGCGGACGGCAAAGAGAGCGCGGCGGACGGCAAAGAGAGCGGACGGCAATAATTGCGCTGTCAGTCCGTTAAGTGGCTAACGGAAGGCCTTTGCCGTCCGCCGCTGACGGCAAAATTTCTAGGGTGTTTGCCGTCCGCCGTGTGATGTCATCTACACGTCACTACATGGCAGGTTCTTTGCCGTCCGCCACTGACGGCAAAGTCTTTGCCGTCTGCCACTGTAGGCAAACTGACCAAATGGGTCAGCTCCCAGGAAGCACAGCTGGATGCCACGTGGCTTCTTTGCCATCCGCGGCAGACGGCAAAGAGCCGGTTGCCGTCAGTGGCAGACGGCAAAGAGCCTACATTGCCTCTGTTTTTTCATGTACCCAACCATTTTCACAGCAAATAGATGATACATATATATTTTTCACATGGCAAGTTCACAGCAAACATATGAGATATCCAACACATATAATTTCATCATACATGCATAGTTCCATCAACCATACATGCATCCAACCATACATATTACAATAGTGTCATCCTACCATACATGCATAGTTCATAGATACAAAGGAAACATAGTTCATCCAAACAAGCACTCCATCTATGCAAGCTTCCGTGAAGTGAATGAATTCTGCAAAATGGGAAATAAGAAAGTTAGAAGAAGAAGATTAGAAGAAGAAGAAGAAGATTAGAAGAAGAAGAAGAAGAAGAAGAAGAAGAAAATGAAGAAGAAGAAGAAGAATATATGACATTTATGAGCTAATTTAGGTGAAATTGATCATTTGTGAGCTAACTTAGGTGAAATGGATCGTTTATGAGCTAACCTAGGTGCAATGGATCGCTTATGAGCAAACTTAGGTAAAATGCATCATTTTAGAGGTAACCTAGGTAAGATGGATCATTTTGGAGCTAACCTAGGTAAAATGGGTCATTTTAGAGCTAACTTGGGTAGAATGGATCATTTATGAGCAAAGTAAGGTTAAATGGGTCATTTTAGAGCTAACGTATATAAAATGGATCGTTTATGAGCTAAGTAAGGTAAAATGGATCATTTTAGAACTAACTTAGGTAAAATGGATCGTTTATGAGCTAACTAAGCTAATTATGCCATTTTTGACATAAGTAAGCTAAGTACATGTCATTATTGAGCAAACCTAGTTAACTAAGCATATTAGAGCTAACTTTGGTCATTTTGGACGAAACAAAGCTAAGTACAGATCGTTTTAGAGCTAACTTAGGTAAAATGGATGGTTTTGGAGGTCAGTAAGCTTATTAAGTCATTTTGGAGGTGAAGAAGCTAAGTCTAGGTCATTATGGTAAGCATTGGAGGAAATAAAGCTAAGTCTAGGTCTTTATGCATGTGTTAAGCAAAACACTAGATAAACTTACCAAGATGTAGGAGGTGTAGGAGCGGGGTGGCTCGTGTCGGTAGCTGGAGAAGGATCGTGCGATGCTTGTCTGGAGTTACGCTGCACCAAAGATCATTTCCAATGTCTTGTTAGCATGATGACACTCAAATTTTAAGACTAGCAAGTAATGTCCATTCAATAAAACTCACCGTGGTCCCAGGAGCAATCACTGGCATCGGCGGAGCGGTCTGACCTGTCTTCTCGCACACAGACTGCACATTTGGTTTTGATGACTCAGTCATACTAGTTAGTAATGAGACAAACACTACATGAATGTTTTGGCTAATCTGCAGAAGAAACTTACCACAAGGAGCTCGTACATGGCCCTTGCCTGCATGTCATTCCGTGCCCTCTCCTCCTCCATCATCTTTGTCGTCCTCTCCTCTAACTCCCGCTGCCTCTCCGCCGCCTCCGCCAGAAGTTTCTCCGTTCTATCTCTCTCACTCTGTATAGCAGCCTGCAACACCAGTCACATGACCATTTGTAATCATTCATGGAAGCGCACAGAATGTAATGGAGAAAGATAACTGAGTACGTATCACTAACCTTGATGGCGAGTTGCACTGGCCGTTCACGAGGCCTTATCTCAGGAGCGGAGCTCGACTGGCGCGCCTTGATCTCTGGGAGAGTGCTAGGACAACGGATAAGTCCATCTCCAATGGCTATGGAGCCATGGGACCTCCCGCCACCAGATATCATCAACAGCTCTGGATCAATGGGACCCTGGCTCGGGTTAAAGTCCTCCCCTTTCCTCGCCTTCCCCTCATCTCTATATCTCACGAGCTTGTTGTGGGAGGAGATGTTGGTGAAGTTGTTTGCATCATCGAGGTCAGACTGAGAGAAAGCCTTGACTTTCTTGAAAGAGGCAGTGTGGGCCATGGCATACAGGTCGTACACCTCTGGCACCTTATCCGCCTTATTGTAGCGTGCCTGAAAGAAAGAAACAATGAAAATTAGTAATTAAAGGGCTCAAGCTAGCATGATGAATGAATTGCATGAATCATGAAGCAAACCACATACCCAGTTGTGCCTGAACTGATATAAGTTGGAGCTGCCTTGATGGTGTGGCACACCTTCCATTTGGGCACATTTGTCCTTGGCCTCGTTGTGGAGGGCTAGCCATTGTGGAGAGCACCACTCATCGACCAACACCTCCCAACAATCCATCCGATCCGCACACCATCTCGGAGGCGCCTAAGTTAGCAAATAGAAACTTGAGCGCTATGGCTAAGAATTACTAAATGAAGGAACTTAAGTAGAGAAGGCCTTAAGAATTACCTTCATGTACTGCTCCTTACTCAGGAACTTATCGCGGCACGCCGGCTTGGTCTTCTTGATACCACGCAAGGCGTAGTAGTCTCGAACAGCCTGCACCCGAGCCTCGTGCCGTAAGTTCTGGAGTAGGCGCTTGCAGACGTTCTCGATAACATGTGCCGCGTCCTCCTCGTATCCCTCCTCACACCTGTAGAATGTCTGCAATCAAATGAGACAATATTGATTAGTACAATTAATAACTAGCTAGTTGAAGATTTTTAAATGTGTAAAGGAGAAATTACCCAAAACTTTCTGATCACCATGTCTGCCCTCGTGTCGCACACGACACCGTCGATAATCTCATCCGGTGGGGCCGGGGCAGCCACGTAGTGCTCCCAGCTCAATCCAAGCTCTGGAAGCCGACCCTCACCAGGCAACGTGACAAACCCCGGGAAGTTTTGCCGGCAAAGAACTCCAAGGACGGAGTTGGGCCGGCGGACACTATGATGGTGGTCCCAACCCCTGCAGCATGACAAGGCCAACGCATTAGTTATTTGAAAAAACGTGAATGCACAAGGTACAAAAATATTAAATGCACTTACGTACCTCTCCCCATCAGGGAAAATCAACCACCTCTGCTCGCGGGTCACCGGCACGGACGGGAGCCGTGTAGCACCACGCTGGTAGACGGTGCCCCCCACCTCCTCAAGATTAGTCGGCTCCCCACCATCATCAGCATGGCCACTCGGCTCCTCGGGCTGATCCGGCCAGGTACCCCATCCGAACGTGTGCTCCTCCGGGGTCACGTGGGCCGAACTCTCGTGGGCCGAAGGCCAGTCGACCCGAGGCTCGTGGGCCCAAGACCCGTGGACCGGAGGCTCGTGGACCGGAGTCCGTGTAGCCTCCTCCTCGGACGAGTCCACCCTAGCAGTCACGTGCTCGGGTGAAACAGCCGGGGGTGGCGGCGAGGAAGGCGCCGTAGCCCTACCTCCTCTCCCACGACCACGTGCCCCACCTCCTCTCTTCCTACCTCGAGCTCGTCCCCTGCTGGGCACCGCGGTCGACGAAGAAGGGCCCGGCGGTGTGGCCATACTGTCCAGCAACGCTCGGCGGAGAGGTGCATCTGGAATGGAAGACCTCAGACCACGCTCCCGACCAGCGCCCACCATCTTTCAACACCTGCCATGACAAACAGTAAACGAAATTAGTACAACATAAAAAAAGACCGACATGAATAATAATATGTGTATCACTTAAGTGTATCATCATCAAGTACAACATAAAAAAATGTAATACCTGACACTACTAATAATCTCTATCAGTATCATCAATAAATGCATAATCATCATCATCACTATAATCAATGACGGGCTCATAGGGTTCATTGGCATCAACATGTGCAAGGCCACCTTGACGTAATCGGTCAAGCATTGACAGGTCATCCGCAGCAGTAACCTCTTCTTGTTCCGGCTCTTCTTGTTCCTCCTCTGGGGTGATGTCGGATTCATTGTCGCTGTCTACTTCAATGTTTTGGGGTGAAGTATAGCGGTTCTTGAAACGCTTTTTGGAAAGACGTGTCTCTTGGAAGAATTCTCCTTCATATGTGTCTGGGTTAATGTGAGGTTCATAATCCTCTTCCTTTGGGGGAGAAAGTCTAGCACGTGGCGGCACTTCATAAACGACATCCCAACCTTTCAGATTTGGATTAGTTTGGCAGGCCCACGGTAGATAGAATACTTGGGTCGCCTGTTGAGCCATAATATAGACATCAGGAACATCTAAATGAGTGCTTTGGTTGATTTCAACTAGCCCTACATGTTCATGAGTCCTTCTAGTTTCCTTCGGCTGCAACCAATAACATTTGAAGACTACGACATTCGGTGGATTTTCACCATAGAACAGAAGTTCATAAATTGCTTCAACTCTCCCATAATACTCGGTACCTCCTTCGCTGATAGCAGATACACAACAATTTGTTGACTTTCGGTCGGCCATAGATAGCTCTTTGCCATAGGTACGAAAGCGATACCCGTTGATGTCGTACTTGTCAAATGAACGGACCTTATAGTCAAAACCATTAGCGACTTGTCTCAATTCGGCGTCCATAGACTCTGAATTATCCTACAAGTTTAATATGAAAGTATTGTTGCATTATGCACAAATTAGCGAATTATATGAAATTGTCTAATAGAAATTACCGTTTGTTTGAACCAAGAGATGAAACCGGGATAGCCACCTCCTTGCTTTGCGAGAAGCTCATACTCTTCGACGGAATCCTTTTGGATCTCCGCTCCATACGAGAATATGGTGACGTATCGACTGTATGACATATCCAGGAATAAGAGTAGTTCAAAGGAAATAGAAGTTGCGAAACAATGTACCGAGAACTTACTCGATGTACGGCCGCACTTCTATCAGGTTGTTGAAGATATACAACGAAATGGTCCGCCATTCTTCGTTATCGAAAAATACTGGATGTGAAACACTAACTGGTGCAAGATTCCCTTTGAATAGGCTGAGGTTGGATCCACCCTTTTTAGGCTCGTCAGCATTGTACCGAGGCTTCGGATTATGCAAATGACGATTTTTGGCTTCGTAGTGCGCTGTTACGAAGTTTGCCGCCTCTGTGATGAATGCCTCAGCCATCGATGCTTCAATTCTACGTTTATTTTTACATTTTTCTCGAAGCGTCTTCTACATCCTCTCAGTTGGGTAGCACCAACGATTTTGCACGGGCCCCCCCAATCTTGCCTCGGTCGGGAGATGCAAAATCAAATGCTGCATTGGATTAAAGAAGCCCGGTGGAAAGATCTTCTCTAACTTGCAGATCAACTCCGGCGCCAACTCTTCCATTTCTTCTAGCACGCCAGGCGATAGTTCTTTCGCACAAAGAACACGGAAGAAATAGCTGAGTTCTGCCAGTACTAGCCATTCATCCTCAGGGATGAAGCCATGCAACATCACCGGCATTACCCGCTCAATCCATATGTGCCAATCATGACTCTTGAGACGAAATATCTTCAGTTTATCAAGATTCGCTCCCCTCTTTAGATTCGCTGCATACCTATCGGGGAACATCAACTGCTGTTGCACCCACAAGAGAATTTCCCTCATAGCTGGCCTTCCAAGATTGAACCATGCCTTTGGCTTCGTCCAGTTCTGCTTTCCTTTCGGTTCTTTCATGTTTTGTAACGGCCTATCACATAGCGCCTCCAGATCGACTCTAGCCTTAGTATTATCCTTTGACTTCCCATCTATGCCGAACAATGTACCAAAAAGTGCCTCGGCGATATTCTTCTCAGTGTGCATCACGTCGATGTTGTGTGGGCAAAGGAGGTCTTTGAAGTAAGGCAGATCCCATAAGCATGTTTTGTGAGTCCACGCATGCTTAGTATTATACCCCTTGAAGTACCCTGGACGTTGTGGATCTGGCTCGAGAGCGTTTAACTGATCCAGGGTCTGTTGGCCTGTCAATGCAGGTGGTGCAGAGTTTTTGACAACTCTACCCCTGATGAAGTTCTTCTTGTCTTTCCTGAACTTATGGCGAGGATCCAGGAACTGTCTATGCATGTCGAAGCAAGAAAACTTGCGACCGGCCTGAAGCCAACGAAACTCAAGAGCTCCCTTGCATGTGGGGCACGGGAACCTTCCATGCACACACCAGCCAACGAATAGCGCATACGCCGGCAAGTCATGCGTCGAGTACATGTACCAGACACGCATTATGAAGTTCCGTTTGCTAAAGGCGTCGTATGTCTTGAACCCATTATCCCAGGCTTCTTGCAATTCGTCCTTAAGCGGCTGCATGTACACATTCATATTTTTGCCCGGATAGTTGGGTCCTGGAATTATCAACGTCAGGAAAATGTTCTTTCTTTGCATAATCTGTCCGGGGGGGGGGAGATTGAGTGGAAAGACAAATACGGGCCAACAACTGTATTGGGCTGCCGTCATACCAAACACACTGAACCCATCCGTGCTGATGCCGACTCGAGGATGCCTCGGATTTGCCGCTTTGTCAGCATGTAATTCATCAAACTTTTTCCACCCAACACCATCCGATGTGTGTACCATCATCAGATTCCCATCTGCATCTAGTTCGGTTCTTTTGCCTGTTTTTTGCCATGTCATCTGTCTGGCCGTCTCTTCGACCATGAAAAGACGTTGAAGTCTTGGTACGATTGGCATATACCGAAGAACAGTAACGGGGATTTTGGTCTGTGTCTTCTCACCCATACCGTTGTCTACCACAATATACCTGGAAGACTTGCAAATGGGACAATAGTTCAAGTCCGCATAGTCAAGCCTAAATAAGGCACATCCTTTCTCACAGGCATGTATCTTCTCATAGGGCATCTTCAGTGCACGGAGGATTTTGTCTGACTGGTACAGGTTTGCAGGCATTACATGGCCTTTGGGTAGAAAGCGTCCAAATACTGTCATAATTGCGTCATAGCATTCTCTGCCCAAGTTGAACTGAGCCTTCAGAGCCATTACTTGTGAGATGGCATCCAACTAACAAAGCTCAGTGTGCTCGTGGAGCGGACGTTTCGAAGACTCCAACATTTCATTGAAGGCCTTTGCAGATTCCTCCATCTCCTCGTCCGAATCCCGAGCATCATCATAGCCTTGCACCATGTTTTCCATCCCGGTACCATGCTCGTCGGTGCGACGACGATCCACCTCAGCTCGGTCACGTTGGGCAGACTCACCATGAAATGTCCACACCGTATAATCGGGCGTAAAACCACTCTTCTGCAGGTGTTTGCCCATTTCAGCCTCTGTCTTCTTTTCCCAATTGCCGCACCGGAAACAGGGGCACCAGGTTTTCTTTTGGCCATTTGCAAATGCGGCTTGCACAAACCCCTTAGTTTTTGTGAACCATTCAGCGCTCGATTTGTTCTGACCAGTGTGACCGGTATACATCCAAGCACGGTCACTCATCTTGACTTTCAGAGCTACTGGACACACAACAATTATATATGTAATTCACCATGTATATATTCATCAGTTGATCTACTTTGTCAATTTTATTACGTCCATGCAACCTACACTCTAATAGGTAATGATAGGTCCTAATCCCACCCGTGTATGTGTAGATTGGGTTTATTTTCCCATGCTATGCTTCGGATCCGACGCAAAATTTCGGCAGCACCTCCCCGCTGTTCTCCTGATACACGTCTCTGCAATAAACAGAGAGGATGTGTACCCGGAGAACAACAGGGGAGGCACTGACGAAATATATGCGTCGGATCCGGAGCAAAGCATATGGGAAAACGAACCCAATCTACACATACTCGGGCTGTCCATGGATAGCGTTGGACAATTCGAAAGAATCAAGGTTATATATATGCAAATGCATGCATATTTATAACTATGATGCTTTCGAACGGGAGACACATATTGGTTACGCATACTGATGATTCAAGACACATACATAGCTAGCTATCAAGTTTCATCGGAATAGATCAAATAATTAATGGGGGAGGAGGACTTGTCATTTGTGCTCACCCATGAATGAAGGGGCAGATCTCGTCAAACGCACGGCGAGGTCGTCGAACACCAAACCTCGCAGCGATGAAACAACTGCACATTTAAAACTACACGATCAACACAATTATATATGATGTTTTTCATAACAAAATCGAAAAATATATGACCTAACTAATAATTCACAAATATATGACGCCGTCGGCCTCTGGAAGGCCAAAGAACACCTTTACGGGAGGTGTCGGTGGTTGGGGTGTCCTGTCGGTGTCGGGGTGCCGTGTCGGGGTCGGGGTGCTGTTTCGGGGTCGGGGGGTCGGGGTGTCGTGTCAATGTCGGGGTAGTGCCGTGTCGGTGTCGGGGTGTTGTTTCGGGGTCGGGGTGTGGTGTTGGGGTCAGGGTGTCGGGTCAGGCTCGGGGTCGGGGTGTCGGGTCAGGCTCGGGGGGTCGGGGTGTCGGGGTCGGGGTGTCGGGTCAGGCTTGGGGTGTCGGGGTCAGGGTCGGGGTGTCGGGGTCGGGGTCGGGGTCGGGGTCGGGGTCGGGGTCGGGGTGTCGGGGTCGGGGTCTCGGGGTCGGGGTCGGGGTCTCGGGGTCGGGGTGTCGTGTCGGGGTGCCGGGTCGGGGTCTGGGTACCGTGTCGGGTCTGGGTCGGGGTGTCGGGGTCGGGGTCGGGGTGTCGGGTCAGGCTTGGAGTGTCGGGGTGTCGGGGTCGGGGTCTTCTTCTTCTTCTTCCTCCTTTCCTTTTTCCTCTTCTTCTTCTCCTCCTCTCCTCTTTTTTCTTCTTCTTCTTCCTCCTTTCCTTTTTCCTCTTCTTCTTCTCCTCCTCTCCTCTTTTTTCTTCTTCTTCTTCCTCCTTTCCTTTTTCCTCTTCTTCTTCTCCTCCTCTCCTCTTTTTTCTTCTTCTTCTTCCTCTTCTTCTTTTTTCTTCTCCTCCTCCTCTTCTTCTTCTTCTCCTGATCTCCTCTTTTTCTCTTTTTCTTCTTTCCTAAAACTAAACTAAACCTAAAACTAAAACTAAAAAAACAGAAAAAGAAAAAAACTAAATCTAAACCTAAAACTAAACTAAAACTAAACCTATAAACCTAAAACTAATCCTAAAACTAAAACTAAATCTAAGGAAGAAGAAGGCCTCACCTGCAGGGTGGACGAGGGGGGCGGTGCGGCCTGGGGAGACGGAGGAGTGGGGCGGGGCGGCCTGGGGCGGCGGCGGGGGGCGCTGGGGTGGGGGGGGCGCCGGGGCGGCGGCGGGAGGCGCTGGGGCGGGGGGGGCGCCGGGGCGGCGGCGGGGGGCGCTGGGGCGGCGGTGGGGCGGGGGGGCGCTGGGGCGGCGGCGGGGCGTGGTGCGACGGGGCGGTGGAGGGTGTGGGGCGCGGCCCCGTTAACGTTACGTGGGGCCTCCCTCTTTGCCGTCCGCCAACCTTTGCCGTCCGCCTCCTTGCTCTTTGCCGTCCGCTAGCGTTCGGCAAAGAGGGGGGCCCGTCAGTTTTTTTTTGCAGTTCGTCAGTGGGGCCCCTCCCTCTTTGCCGTCCGCTAGCCGACGGCAAAGAATCTTTGCCGTCCGCTAGCAGACGGCAAAGAACTGGCTGATGGCAAACTTTGTCTTTGCCATCAGCCAGTTCTTTGCCGTCTGCTTTTTGGAAGCTGATGGCAAAGAACTGGCAGATGGCAAACTAGCTGATTCCAGTAGTGAGTAGGTACAATTTCCTCATCAAGTTCTACTTTCCTCCCACTCACTTCTTTTGAGAGAAACTCCTTCTCTAGAAAGGATCCACTCTTAGCAACAAAGATCTTGCCTTCGGATCTGTGATAGAAGGTGTACCCAACAGTTTCTTTTGGGTATCCTATGAAGACGCACTTCTCTGATTTGGGTTTGAGCTTATCAGGTTGAAACTTTTTCACATAAGCATCGCAACCCCAAACTTTAAGAAATGACAGCGTTGGTTTCTTGCTAAACCACAGTTCATATGGTGTCGTCTCAACAGATTTTTAGACGGTGCCCTATTTAACGTGAATGAAGCGGTCTCTAATGCATAACCCCAAAGTGATAGTGGTACTTCGGTAAGAGACATCATAGATTGCACCATATCTAATACAGTATGGTTATGACGTTTAGGTACACCATTACGCTGGGGTGTTCCAGGTGGCATGAGTTGCGAAACTATTCCACGTGGTTTCAAATGAAGACCAAACTCGTAACTCAAATATTTGTTTCTACGATCAGATCATAGAAACTTTGTTTTCTTGTTACGATGATTTTCCACTTCACTCTGAAATTCTTTGAACCTTTAAAATGTTTCAGACTTATGTTTCATCAAGTAGATATACCCATGTCTGCTCAAAACATCTGTGAAGGTCAGAAAATAATGATACCCGCCACGAGCCTCAACAGTCATTGGACCGCACACATCAGTATGTATTATTTCCAACAAGTTTATTGCTCTCTCCATTGTTCCAAAGAACGGAGTCTTAGTCATCTTGCCCATGAGGCATGGTTCGCAAGCATCAAGTGATTCATAATCAAGTGATTCCAAAAACCCATCAGTATGGCGTTTCTTCATACACTTTACACCAATATGACCTAAACGGTAGTGCCACAAATAGGTTGCACTATCATTATTAACTTTGCATCTTTTGGCATCAATATTATGTGTATCACTATGATCGAGATTTAGTAAACCATTTACATTGGATGTAAGACCATAGAAGGTTTTATTCATGTAAACAGAACAACAATTATTCTCTCATTTAAATGAATAACCGTATCGCAAGAAACATGATCTAATCATATTTATGCTCAACACGAACACCAAATAACATTTATTTAGTTCCAATACTAATCCCGAAGGAAAAGTGCGATGGTGATCTTATCAACCTTGGAATCACTTCCAACACACATCATCGCCTCGCCCTTAATTAGTCTCTCTTTATTTTGCAACTCCCGTTTCGAGTTACTACTCTTAGCAACTGAGCCTAGTATCAAATATCGAGGGGTTTCTATAAACACTAGTAAAGTACACATCAATAACATGTATATCAAATATACCTTTGTTCAGTTTGCCATCCTTCTTATCCGCCAAGTATCTAGGGCAGTTTCACTTCCAGTGACCATTTCCTTTGTAGTAGAAGCACTCAGTTTTAGGCTTGGGTCTAGCTTTGGGCTTCTTCATGGGAGTGGTGATACGTATCCAACGTATCTATAATTTTTGATTGCTCCATGCTATATTATCTTCTGTTTTGGGTGTTTATGGGCTTTATTATACATTTTTATATTATTTTTGGGACTAGCCTATTAACCCAGAGCCCAGTGCCAGTTTCTGTTTTTTTTGCCTATTTTAGGGTTTTGAAGAAAAGGAAAATCAAATGGAGTCCAATTGACCTGAAACTTCACGACACTCATTTTTGGAAGGAAAGCATCCCGGGAGACTTGGAGGCTACGTCAAGGAAGCTTCGAAGAGGCCACGAGGTAGGGGGCGTGCCCACCCCCTCTGGGCACGCCCTCCATCCTCGTGGGCCCCTCGTGGCCCCCCCTGACGTACTTCTTCCGCCTATATATCTCCATATACCCTAAAACATCCGGGAGCACAATAGATCGGGAGTTCCGCCGCTAGAAGCCTCCGTAGCCACCGAAAACCAATCTAGACCCGTTCTGGCACCCTGCCGGAGGGGGCAATCCCTCTCCGGTGTCCATCTTCATCATCCCGGTGCTCTCCATGACGAGGAGGGAGTTGTTCTCCCTCGGGGCTGAGGGTATGTACCAGTAGCTATGTGTTTGATCTCTCTCTCTCTCTCGTGTTCTTGAGGTGATACGATCTTGATGTATCGCGAGCTTTGCTATAATATTTGGATCCTATGATGTTTCTTCCCTCCTCTACTCTCTTGTAATGGATTGAGTTTCCCCTTTGAAGTTATCTTATCGGATTGAGTCTTTAAAGATTTGAGAACACTTGATGTATGCCTTGCCGTGCATATCTTTGGTGACAATGGGATATCACGTGATTCACTTGATGTATGTTTTGGTGATCAACTTGCGGGTTCCGCCCATGAACCTATGCATAGGGGTTGGCACAAGTTTTCGTCATGATTCTCCGGTAGGAACTTTGGGGCACTCTTTGAGGTCCTTTGTGTTGGCTGAATAGATGAATCTGAGATTGTGTGATGCATATCGTATAATCATACCCACGGATACTTGAGGTGACACTGGAGTATCTAGGTGACATTAGGGTTTTGGTTGATTTGTGTCTTAAGGTGTTATTCTAGTATGAACTCTAGGGCTGTTTGTGACACTTATAGGAATAGCCCAACGGATTAATTGGAAAGAATAACTTTGAGGTGGTTTCGTACCCTACCATAATCTCTTCGTTCATTCTCCGCTATTACTGACTTTGGAGTGACTCTTTGTTGCATGTTGAGGGATAATTATGTGATCCAGTTATGCTACCGTTGTTGAGGGAACTTGCACTAGTGAAAGTATGAACCCTAGGCCTTGTTTCCTAGCATTGCAATACCGTTTGTGCTCACTTTTATCATTAGTTACCTTTCTGTTTTTATATTTTCAGATTACAAATACCCATATCTATCATCCATATACGACTTGTATCACCATCTGTTCGCCGAACTAGTGCACCTATACAATTTACCATTGTATTGGGTGTGTTGGGGACACAAGAGACTCTTTGTTATTTGGTTGCAGGGTTGCTTGAGAGAGACCATCTTCATCCTATGCCTCCTACGGATTGATAAACCTTAGGTCATCCACTTGAGGGAAATTTGCTACGGTCCTACAAACCTCTGCACTTGGAGGCCCAACAACGTCTACAAGAAGAAGGTTCTGTAGTAGACATCAAGCTCTTTTCTGGCGCCGTTGTCGGGGAGGTGAGTGCTTGAAGGTATATCCTTCGATCTTGCAATCAAATCTTTTAGTTTCTTGTTTTAGCACTAGTTTAGTTTATAAAAGAAAATTAAAAGAAAATGGAATTAAATTTTCCTCATACGCTTTACCTTTTTAATATCTATCGTGAGAATAAGGATTCCGTTAATTGTGCTCAAGTGCTAGAAGAAGAATGCATTAGAATGTTTGGCACTAAATATTTGAATGATGAGCATGATTGCAATGTTGTTAGTATGAATTCTTTGAAAATCCATGATGCTAATGATATGCAAAGCTACAAGCTTGGGGAAGCTATGTTTGATGAAGATGATATTTTTCCCCCAAGCTTTGATGATCAAATTTATTATGATGATAGCATGCCTCCTATTTATGATGATTATATTGATGAAAGTGGATTTGGAGAGGTCATGACTTTATTTGGTAATGATTCCACTATTTCGAAGAGGTTCCAATTGATTATGAGAGCAAAGTTGCCATCTATGATAATTATTGTGATGACTTGTATGCTGTAAAGAATAATGATATCCATGAAAATTGTCATCATGATTTTAGTTTTCAATTGGATTATGCCTCACATGATAATTATTTTGTTGTGTTTGCTCCCACTATTATTCATGAGAAGAATTTTGCCTATGTGGAGAGTAATAAAATTTCTATGCTTGTAGATCATGAAAAGAATGATTTAGGTGCTGGTTATATTGTTGAATTCATTCATGATGCTACTGAAAATTATTATGAGGGAGGAACATATGCTTGTAGGAATTGCAATAATATCAAGTTTCCCCTCTATGTGCTTAAAATTTTGAAGTTATGCTTGTTTTGCCTTCCTATGCTAGTTGGTTCTTGTTCCCATAAGTTGTTTGCTCACAAAATCCCTATCATAGGAAGTGGGTTAGACTTAAATGTGCTAGTCATATTCTTCATGATGCTCTCTTTATGTTACAATTCTTATCTACTATATGAGCATCATAGAAATCATCATGCCTAGCTAGGGGCGTTAAAATGACAGCGCTTGTTGGGAGGCAACCCAACTTTATTTTTGTTCCTTGCTTTTTGTTCCTGTTTAGTAATAAATAATTCATCTATCCTCTGTTTATATGTGGTTTTATGCTTTTAATTAGTGTTTGTGCCAAGTAGAACCTTTGGGAAGACTTGGGGAACGTCTTGTTGATCATGCTGTAAAAAACAGAAACTTTAGCACTCACAAGAATTGCTGCCATTTTTATTTGGAAAGTGTTATTTATTTAATTCTTCTTTAAAATGATTAATATATAAATTACTCAGGTCCGGCAATTTATTTGAGAATTTTATGAGTTGCAGAAGTATACGTTTGATCCAGATTACTACAGACTGTTCTGTTTATGACAGATTCTGTTTTTCATGTGTTGTTTACTTATTTTGATGAATCTATGGCTAGTAAAATAGTTTATAAACCATAGAGAAGTTGGAATACAGTAGGTTTAACACCAATATAAAAAAATAATGAGTTCATTACAGTACCTTTAAGTGGTGATTTATTTTCTTATACTAACGGAGCTTACGAGTTTTCTGTTAAGTTTTGTGTTGTGAAGTTTTCAAGTTTTGGGTAAGGATTCGATGGACTATGGAATAAGGAGTAGCAAGAGCCTAATCTTGGGGATTCCCAAGGCACACCAAGTTAATATTCAAGGATATCCAAGAGCCTAATCTTGGGGATGCCCCGGAAGGCATCCCCTCTTTCGCCTTTGTTCATCGGTAACTTTACTTGGAGCTATATTTTTATTCGCCACATGATATGTGTTTTGCTTGGAGAGGTAAATTTATTTTGTTAGTATTTTCTTGCTGTTATTTAGAAAAAAATTGGCATCTTTTATTTCAATAAAAGTGGCATTGATAGCCTTTACTATGCCTATTTTAGAAGTGCACATGTTGCTGTTTGAAAACAGAAAGTTTACCGATGTTGCAATAATTCCCTATAAAAGTCAGAATGTGATAAAATTTTGAAACCTTTTTCATATTAAGCTATTATAAATTTACTACAGTGGTAATTTTCTTTCATAATTTTTGGAGCTAGGGAAGTATGGATCTTGCTGCACTCTTTACAGACCGTCCTGTTTAGGCAGATTGCTGTTATGTTTGCATTGTTTGAATATGTTTGCTTCTTTAATGATTCTATTTGAGGATAGGACTATTAAATATGCATAGGCATTTAGTATGCAATGTTGAATAATAATTTTAGTGATTTCCTACAGTAGAGTATGATAAGGTTTTTGCATTGGTTTATACTAACTTATCTCACGAGTCCTTGTTGAGTTTTGTGTGGATGAAGCTTTTGAGATTTAGGGAGACCGTGATATGAGAGGAATTAAGGAGACACAAAAGCTCAAGCTTGGGGATGACCAAGGCACCCCAAGATAATATTTCAAGAAGTCTCAAGCGTCTAAGCTTGGGGATGCCCCGGTTGGCATCCCGCCTTTCTTCTTCAACAACTATCGGTTAGTATTGGTTGATCCTAAGTTTTTGCTTCTTCACATGATGTTTGCTATTCTTAGATGTCATTTTATTTTGTTTTTATTTATGTTTGAATAAAGTATCAAGATCTTAAATCCTTAAATGTTAGAGAGTCTTCACATAGTTGCATAATTATTCGACTACTCATTGATCTTCACTTATATCTTTCGGAGTAGTTTGTCATTTGCTCTAGTGCTTCACTTATATCTTTTTAGAGCACGATGGTGGTTTTGTTTTATAGAAACTATTGATCTCTCATGCTTCACTTAGATTATTTTTAGAGTCTTAAATAGCATGGTAATTTTCTTAAACAATCCTAATATGCTAGGTATTCAAGATTAGTAAAAACTTTCATATGAAGTGCATTGAATACTAAGAGAAGTTTGATGCTTGATGATTGTTTTGAGATATGGAGGTAATAATATCAAAGTCGTGCTAGTTGAGTAGTTGTGAAATTGAGAAATGCTTGTGTTGAATTTTGCAAGTCCCGTAGCATGCACTTGGTAAACGTTATGTAACAAATTTGAAACATGAGGTGTTATTTGATTGTCTTCCTTATGAGTGACGGTCGGGGACGAGCGATGGTCTTTTCCTACCAATCTACCCCCCTAGGAGCATGCACGTAGTGCCGAGATTTTTGATGACTTGTAGATTTTTGCAATAAGTATGTGAGTTCATTATGACTAATGTTGAGTCCATGGATTATACGCAGTCTCACCCTTCCATCCTTGCTAGCCTCTTCGGTACCGTGCATTGCCCTTTCTCACATTGAGAGTTGGCGCAAACTTCGCCGGTGCATCCAAACCCCATGATATGATACGCTCTTTCACACATAAACCTCCTTATATCTTCCTCAAAACAGCCACCATACCTACCTATTATGGCATTTCCATAGCCATTCCGAGATATATTGCCATGCAACTTTCCACCATTCCGTTTATTATGACACGCTTCATCATTGTCATATTGCTTTGCATGGTCATGTAGTTGACATCGTATTTGTGGAAAAGCCACCGTTCATAATTCTTTCATACATGTCACTCTTGATTCATTGCATATCCCAGTACACCGCCGGAGGCATTCATATAGAGTCATCTTTGTTCTAGTATCGAGTTGTAATCATTGAGTTGTAAATAAATAGAAGTGTGATGATCATCATTTTCTAGAGCACTGTCCCAAGTGAGGAATAAAAAAAGGAGAAAGGCCATAAAAAAAGAGAAGGCCCAAAAAAATAGAAGAAAAAAATAAAAAGGTCATTAAAAAGAGAAGGCCCAAAAAATGAGAGAAAAAGAGAGAAGGGACAATGCTACTATCCTTTGCCACACTTGTGCTTCAAAGTAGCACCATAATATTCATGATAGAGAGTCTCTTTTTTTGTCACTTTCATATACTAGTGGGAATTTTTCATTATAGAACTTGGCTTGTATATTCCAACAATGGGCCTCCTCAAGTGCGCTAGGTCTTCGTGAGCAAGCAAGTTGGATGCACACCCACTTAGTTTCTTTTGTTGAGCTTTCATACATTTATAGCTCTAGTGCATCCGTTGCATGGCAATCCCTACTCCTTGCATTAACATCAATCGATGGGCATCTCCATAGCCCGTCGATTAGCCTCGTTGATGTGAGACTTTCTCCTTTTTGTCTTCTCCACATAACCCCCTCATTATTCTATTCCACCCATAGTGCTATATCCATGGCTCGCGCTCATGTATTGCGTGAAAGTTTATAGGTTTGAGATTACTAAAGTATGAAACAATTGCTTGGCTTGTCATCGGGGTTGTGCATGATGAGAGCATTCTTGTGTGACGAAAATGGAGCATGACCAAACTATATGATTTTGTAGGGATGAACTTTCTTTGGCCATGTTATTTTGAGAAGACATAATTGCTTAGTTAGTATGCTTGAAGTATTATTATTTTTATGTAAATATGAACTTTTATCATGAATCTTTCGAATCTGAATATTCATGCCACAATTAATAAGAATTACATTGAAATTATGCCAAGTAGAACTCCGCATCAAAAAATCTGTTTTTATCATTTACCTACTTGAGGACGAGCAGGAATTAAGCTTGGGGATGCTGATACGTCTCCAACGTATCTATAATTTTTGATTGCTCGATGCTATATTATCTTCTGTTTTGGATGTTTATGGGCTTTATCATACACTTTTATATTATTTTTGGGACTAACCTATTAACCCAGAGCCCAGTGCCAGTTTCTGTTTTTTGCCTATTTTAGGGTTTCAAAGAAAAGGAAAATCAAACGGAGTCCAATTGACCTGAAACTTCACGACACTCATTTTTGGAAGGAAAGCATCCCGGGAGACTTGGAGGCTACGTCAAGGAGCTTCGAGGAGGCCACGAGGTAGGGGGCGCGCCCATACCCTCTGGGCACGCCCACTACTTGGGAAGACCTTATACACAGAATCTTAGCATTAGCGTGGCATAAAAAGAGGCGCTGCTGCTAATTAGTAGCAGCGCGGTTATGGAAAGCGCATTACTGGTGCAAATTTAGCAGTAGCACGTGATGTTTAAACGGCGCTGCTACAAAAATCCATCGACAGTACACAACGACCTAAGTTTACCAGTAGCGTGGCATCAGGAAGCGCGCTGCTGCTAATGCCATAGTAGTAGCGCTCTTTTTAGTCACATCGCTGCTGCTAATTTTGAAATTGTCCACACGGTTGGCCCGTTTAGCAGTAGCGCGTGATAGGAAAGCGCGCTGCTGCTACGGTCTTAGCAGCGGCGCACTTTTGCTCCCGCGCTACTGCTAAGACGTAGCACCCACCACCTTTTCCACCTCCCCCTCCCTATCTCCTCTCCTCCCTTTCCCCTACCTCCCACATCCTCCCTCTCTCACTCTTCTTCTTCCTCAATACTTCTCCCCCCATTACTCTCCCTCCTCTACCTACCTTTCTCTCTCTTCATTACTCCTAGCTATAACTACACCACCTCCATTAATGCATCTCCTTTCTCTTTTTCCTTCCCCCTCCACTAGTTGAAGTTGTCTCCTCCCAAATTAGGTAGCTATGTAGATGTAGCATTTAGTTAAGTGACCTATTTGCCCCTAACTAGATCTATCTTCGTCAAGAAGAGATTTGTGCACTTTTGATCTCCCTACAACATCATCTCCACCGTGTGCTCGATCTCGAGATAGAGGTGATTAAAATTTCATGCTTTTGCAAAATGGAAATATGTTTATGTGTGTGTGATATGTTTATGGAAATTTTGTGTGTGGAATGAGTTGATGCCAAATTGTGCTTTGAGTTGCCTATGTTTTGCCGAAATGTCGATTTATTTCCGTTTCGGCGAATTCCGGGCAAACTCTAGATCTATATATGTCCTATTTTTAAGTAAGGTCATGCCGAATTTTTGTATGACTTTGATGAATGCACACATTTTTATAATCAATTTGTTTATTATTACCGTGCAGAGTTGACGATGGTCAGTGGAACGATGGTGGACAGGTTGTTGCGGTCGGCGGTGCAGGACATGAAGGAAAATAACCTGACAGAGGTTTGGCTTGACCCCCATGATGATGGTCATGTCGAAGCGCACCTGCTCATTACTGGTTTCATGGATGGCTATACTCGGTGGATAATTGAAGATGAGGATGATGATGTTGAGGATGTCGACGGGGCATGCAATGATGACACGGGGCAAGACGAAGAGATGATCGATAATGGCGGCGGGGAAGAGGCCGGACATGGCGGCGGAGAAGGGGCCTGACATGGCGGCGGAGAGAACGACATGGACTCCACGCAGCAGAGTTCGTCGGTACTAAGTTCAATCGTGTGGGACCCACATGTTCAAGCATTGCTTCAGAAGGAGACGAGTACTGAGAGAGCCGCTTCTAGAGAGGAGGCTTAGCTGGAGCAACTGGTCGTAGACTCGAACACTCCATTGTATGATGGTTTCAATCCTGAGGTGACCCGCTTGAGTTTCACGCTCCAACTCCTGAAGACGAAGGCTTAAAACAAATGGACCGACACTAGCCTCGATGAGCATCTCAAGTACCTAAAGGATGTTCTTCCCGCGGGTAATCTATGTCCTAGTAGTGTTGATGAGGCCAAGAAGATCGTGTGCCCTCTTGATCTGCCACACGTTAGATACCATGCATGCATCAATGATTGCATAATTTATCGGAAGGAGCATGCGGAAAAAACAAGCTGTCCGGTGTGCAATGCTTCTCGATACAAGAAGGCTGGGAAGAAATGTCCCCAGAAAGTGGTATGGTACTTACCGATCACTCCCCGTCTCCAGAGGTATTTTGTAGATCCCAAGGAAGCAAAGCTAATGTGCTGGCACGCGAAGAGGAAGAAGCCCGACGATGGAGATGATCCGAAGCTGAGACACGTCAAGGATGGAAGCCAGTGGAGAGCGTTGAACAGCTTCTATCGGTATTTTGGATGTGATGTAAGGAACATCGTGCTCGGCGCATTTACCGATGGCATGAATCCGTTTGGCAATCAGAACACCAACCATAGCACATGGCCCATGTTTGTATGGATGTACAACCTCCCCCCAGGTTGTGCATGAAATCGAAGTACATTCACATGAGCATGCTTATTCAAGGGCCGAAACAACTAGGAAATAATATTAATTTGTATCTGGGGCTACTTCAAGAGGAGTTAGACACGTTATGGAAACACCGGCCAAGACATGGGATGCCAGCAAAGGCGAGTATTTCAACATGAGAGCCGCGCTGATCACGACAGTGCAGGACTATCTCGGTTATGGATATGTGGCAGGCCAGGTGTGCCATGGATATTGCGGATGCACGTGGTGCATGGATGATACGACGTCTTAGGAGCTAATGTCAAGGAAAGATGGCGGGTCTGGGAAAATCATGTACATGGGGCATCGAAGATGGCTCGAACAGGACGACCCGTGGAGAAACCATGGAGATCTATTCAATGGTCACGCTAAGCATCGAGGACCTCCACGTAAGCGGAGCGGTGCCGAAATCGATGAGCTGTTGAAAAACTGGAAGGAGTGCCCTGCATCGGGAAAGACGATGAGAAAGGCGCTGGAGCCGCTGCTGAAGGTATGGAAGATGAGGTCTGTGTTTTGGGACTTGGAGTACTGGCACAAACTCGATACACCTCATTGCCTTGATCAAATGCATATCTGTAAGAATGTCCTTGAGAGCTTGCTCGCAACACTGATGAACATGCCGGATAAGACCAAGGATGGGCTGAAGGCAAGAAAAGACTTGCAAGATTTGAAAATCAGGGAAGATCTGCACATGCTGCCCCGTAAAATGTCAGACGAGACAGAGACGGAGACAGAGGCACGGGAGAAGAAGGGAAAGAAAATAAAGAAAGAGGATTATTACCCCCCTTCTTGCTTCACCTTAAGTCAGGCTGAGATCCATCAATTCTTTAAGAGCCTTCCGGAGTCAATGTTAGTTCCAGTTACTGTGGCAAGCTAAGCAGATATCTAGACACAGACAAGAAAAGGTTCAGCAGGATGAAGTCCCATGACTGTCATGTGATGATGACGCAGATACTACCTGTTGCCCTTAGAGGGATAATGGACAAGCACGTCCGTGACACGCTTATTGGTCTCTGCAACTTTTTCGACATCATCTCTCGAAAGTCGATCAGTGTGAAGCAGCTCCGAAGGCTATAGGAAGAGATCATTGTGATACTGAATGAGCTTGAGATATACTTCCCGCCCGCGTTCTTTGACGTCATGGTGCATCTGTGTGTCCATATTGTGGATGACATAATAGACCTAGGGCCATCATTCCTACACAACGTGATGCCGTTTGAGAGGATGAATGGGATCATCAAAGGATTCGTTCGTAACATGTCCCGTCCGGATGGAAGCATCGTCCAGGGCTATTTGACACAAGAGTGCATCTCTTTCTGTGAGAATTTTCTATATGGCGCAGACCAGCCGCCTAGTGTTACTGTTGGTTTGCCCGTTAACAAGCACGATGGGAGGCTCGAAGGAGAAGGTCACTGCAATGGTCACAGGGAATTGCACGTGGCATACTCAGAACGATGCAACGACTTTGACAGAGCAAACTTGGTAGTGCTACAACATCTAGACGAGGTAGATCCTTTCGTGGCACTGCACAAAGAAATTATCGCAAAGAAGTATCGTGACCGGGGGGTATGCAAGACAGACGCCGAAGTTACTAGAGAGCACAACTCCACTTTCCTGCATTGGTTCAAAGAGCATATTATTGCTAATCCCCCGGAGGAGGGCTCTAAGGATGGATTGCTCATATACGCCTTAGCACATGGCCCCTCGCCCAACCTCGTAACCTATCAGGCATATGATATCAACGGATACACGTTCTACACGGAGGCCAAAGATATGGACAGTGATGATCAGAACTCAGGGGTGACGATGGAATGCATGACCGGCAGCGACAACGACGCAACTGAACGATTTTATGGAAGGGCCGAGGAGATCTGGGAGCTTGACTACTCTGGACTGCACAACACGACGATGTTCCGTGTCAGATGGGCTAAGAATGTCGAAAGAGAAAACCGGATTTTCACTACCATGACTATACCCGACGCCAAGAGCGCTACCGTGAACGCTATCGCAAAAAACGAGCCATGGGTACATGCTAAGCACGTGACACAATGCTTCTTCATAACCGACCCATGCAATCCTAGTCGTGTTGTCGTGAGGAGAGGAAAAAGGAACATCATTGGAATGGATGGAGTTGCCAACGAGGAAGACTATGATCAGTACGGCAACCCAATGAGGGAAGATGACGATGATGATGAAGTATACGTCAAAAGAAGAATCAATACTACATTACCTAAGAAAATCATACTCCATGGAAAAAGCAAAGTCACAATGAGGGGCTCAATTATTCTTCGACGAACAAGAAGGGAAAGAAGCTGACTCAAAAACGAAAACGTTAGCGCTGAGGAATTGGTCAAATGATGTAATATATATATATGTTCCTATTTTGTATACACACTTAGCCATTATTATGCATGGGTCCAATGATGTAATATATATGTTCCTATTTTGCATACATATTTAACCGTCAAATGATGCAATATATATCGCCTTCCCTTCATTCACTGCTCTCGGGAAAAAAAGAAAAGTGAGAAAAATAAAGAAAAAGAAAAAGGGAAACTGGTTATAGCAGTAGCGCTTTACTGAAAAAGAGCTACATCTAGTCAAGGTAGCAGTAGCAGTTTCTGTATAAAACCGCTATAGCTGCCTTTAATAGTAGTAGCGCGTTTTGTCTAAACGCGCTACTGCTACGTCCACTTAACCCAAAATTCTCACTCTCCCTGCTTCATCCCGCCTCTTTTCCCCCAAATCCCCACTCTCTTCCCCCCGTCGCACCGCCGCGCCCGACCCGGCCCCGGCGCTCGCCCCCGGCGCCGGCGCTCGCCCCCGGCGCCGGCGCTCGCCCCTGACCCAGACGCTCGCCCCCGGCGCCGACGCTAGCCCCCGGCGCCGACGCTCGCCCCCGACCCCGGCGCGCTCGCCCTCGACTCATCGGCCCTCGCCTCCCTCCTCTGCTTCCTCCCCTCCCAACCTCGACCGTTGTCGGGCATGCCTCCTCGCCCCTGCACCCTTTGTAAACCACCCCCCTCTCTCTCTGCTAGCTAGGGTTCTTCGGTTAATTTACTTAGGTTTTAGTTATGTTAATTAGGTTATCTATTTAGTTATGAATTTAGATAGGTTTCAAAATTAGCTGACTTTATATGCAAATTTGAACTGGACATGTGATATGTGGATATGTCATGTTTTGGTAAATGATCCGAGTGGCCTATGTTACGCCGGAATGTTGATTCATTTCCGTTCCGGTGAATTTCAGGCGCTCGATATGTCCATTTTTTAGCAAAGGTCATGCAGAAATTTCCCGTGAATAAAGGCATGATTTGTGCTACATAGTTGGCATATCGAGTGCTGGCACATAGATTTATTTTTTATGTCATTTCTCATTTATTCATACTTTTAGAAATAAATGAGGACACTTAATCATAGGAAACATGTCGAACAACGAAGAAACTGGGCCATCTGACCAAGATGCATACGAGATGGATTATCTGGGTGAACAAGACTACCTCGACTTTTTGACTGCTAAGCAAGGTTTGCAGGTCCGCCTCGATGATGGTACTGACGCCAACATCGACACCGACGGCGCCGGCACCGATGGTGGTGCCGAGACCGGTGGGGAAGGTACCGGCGGGGAAGATACCGGCGGGGAAGGTACCAGCACCGATGCCGCTACCGAAAAGAGGAAGCATAAGAAGCAAAGGATACGAAAACCTAACAAACTAGGGATTGGACGACTTGTGATCACAAAGATGGAACCTGGCAAGTTTGAGTCGTTAGAGCCGGAAGAACCTCGCAAGTGCTATGGGAACCATGTAGGATGCATCCTACGGGACTACGCGAGCATCAACGATGATGACTTAAGGAGTAAAGAACATTTGACGCAGTTGCTCCTAATGAAGTTGCACAAGAGATTCAAGTTCCCCGACCGGGATGATAACATAGAACAACCGTGGGATGATCCGAAGCTGAAAAAGATTAACAATAACGCCATGTGCATGTTCAGCAATGATTTGGCCTCCTGGAAAGGGAGGGTGAAACGAGCTATTGAGGCTGAGGAACCCCTGTCCAAGATTCTGGAGGAAAATCCGACACTTACAGAAGAGGAGTTCGAAAAGTTCAAGGACACTTGCACTACCGAGGACGCCAAGGCTAAGGCTGCGAAATTCAAGAGCCTTCAGCAAAGGAACACGGGGAAGCATCGCCTCGGAACCGTGGCTGCCTCGGTAAAAGGCCCATATGGGATAAGGAGGACGCGGAACGTGAAGCCGCGGGTCTCCCAGACCCCTTCGCGAAGTTCACCAACCCCTTGGAGCGTGACTTCATCAGGGCCCGCTACAAGTGGGACAAGGAGAAAAAGGTTTTTTACATGGACCAGATCACGAGGAAATTGATTAGACTACTGGAGAAAGCCCTACTTCTCCGATGAGGCCCAAGTGGGACACCCCTCTCAACCGGGCCTTAAACGAACTTAAGGGACTCCCTTTGGGCCAGCGGCCGCAATATGGTCGTGTGCACGGCGCTGGAGATGGCACCACGTGGAAGGTGTTTTACAACGAGGGCCCGGAGGCCAAGAAGAAGAAAAAGAAGTTTAGTCAGGTGGACATCGACGCAAAGGTGAAGCTTGCGGTCGAGAAAAAAGCAGATGAGGACGCGAAAAAGCAGCCGAGGACAAATATGAGTTGCTACAGCAGGCAGTCAATGCAGCTGTAACTGCCTGCAGAAATGATTTCTCTACTAACTTGGTTCCAGTTATCATCAACTGGACGAAGGAAAATCCAGACAAGACGGTACATGATTTCCCGTTGCCCAGTTTCATCGGGAGCAACTCCATGAACAACAACACCATCGCACCATCACTTGCCCACGCAAACGGGCCTCCTCTCGCAGCCGCTACCGCTCATAGCAGCCCGTCCTCAGTCTCTGGCGCGCTCGGTGGGCCTTCGTCTTTGGTGAGCTCGACGCCATCATAGTAATTACATGTCACACCAACATATATATATATATAGGGTCGCGCTATTAGTCACTACAGGAATCAGCTACTTTGCCGTCTGCCATGGCGGACGGCAAAGGCCTGAACGGCGGATGGCAAAGGCCTTTGCCGTCAGCCACGGACGGCAAAAGGCTCCGGCAAAGTAGGCTTCGGTAAACAGCTACTTTGCCGTCTGCTACTGACGGCAAAGTCTTTGCCGTCTGCGGCGGACGGCAAAGAGAGCGCGGCGGACGGCAAAGAGAGCGGACGGCAATAATTGCGCTGTCAGTCCGTTAAGTGGCTAACGGAAGGCCTTTGCCGTCCGCCGCTGACGGCAAAATTTCTAGGGTCTTTGCCGTCTGCCGTGTGATGTCATCTACACGTCACTATATGGCAGGTTCTTCGCCGTCCGCCACTGATGGCAAAGTCTTTGCCGTCTGCCACTGTAGGCAAACTGACCAAATGGGTCAGCTCCCAGGAAGCACAGCTGGATGCCACGTGGCTTCTTGGCCGTCCGCGGCAGACGGCAAAGAGCCGGTTGCCGTCAGTGGCAGACGGCAAAGAGCCTACATTGCCTCTGTTTTTTCATGTACCCAACCATTTTCACAGCAAATAGATGATACATATATATTTTTCACATGGCAAGTTCATAGCAAACATATGAGATATCCAACACATATAATTTCATCATACATGCATAGTTCCATCAACCATACATAGCAAGTTCAACATACATGCATCCAACCATACATATTACAATAGTGTCATCCTACCATACATGCATAGTTCATAGATACAAAGGAAACATAGTTCATCCAAACAAGCACTCCATCTATGCAAGCTTCCGTGAAGTGAATGAATTCTGCAAAATGGGAAATAAGAAAGTTAGAAGAAGAAGATTAGAAGAAGAAGAAGAAGATTAGAAGAAGAAGAAGAAGAAGATTAGAAGAAGAAGAAGAAGAAGAAAATGAAGAAGAAGAAGAATATATGACATTTATGAGCTAATTTAGGTGAAATTGATCATTTGTGAGCTAACTTAGCTGAAATGGATCGTTTATGAGCTAACCTAGGTGCAATGGATCGCTTATGAGAAAACTTAGGTAAAATGCATCATTTTAGAGGTAACCTAGGTAAGATGGATCATTTTGGAGCTAACCTAGGTAAAATGGGTCATTTTAGAGCTAACTTGGGTAGAATGGATCATTTATGAGCTAAGTAAGGTTAAATGGGTCATTTTAGAGCTAACGTAGGTAAAATGGATCGTTTATGAGCTAAGTAAGGTAAAATGGATCATTTTAGAACTAACTTAGGTAAAATGGATCGTTTATGAGCTAACTAAGCTAATTATGCCATTTTTGACATAAGTAAGCTAAGTACATGTCATTATTGAGCAAACCTAGTTAACTAAGCATATTAGAGCTAACTTTGGTCATTTTGGAGGAAACAAAGCTAAGTACAGATCGTTTTAGAGCTAACTTAGGTAAAATGGATGGTTTTGGAGGTCAGTAAGCTTATTAAGTCATTTTGGAGGTGAAGAAGCTAAGTCTAGGTCATTATGGTAAGCATTGGAGAAAATAAAGCTAAGTCTAGGTCTTTATGCATGTGTTAAGCAAAACACTAGATAAACTTACCAAGATGTAGGAGGTGTAGGAGCGGGGTGGCTCGTGTCGGTAGCTGGAGAAGGATCGTGCGATGCTTGTCTGGAGTTACGCTGCACCAAAGATCATTTCCAATGTCTTGTTAGCATGATGACACTCAAATGTTAAGACTAGCAAGTAATGTCCATTCAATAAAACTCATCGTGGTCCCAGGAGCAATCACTGGCATCGGCGGAGCGGTCTGACCTGTCTTCTCGCACACAGACTGCACATTTGGTTTTGACGACTCAGTCATACTAGTTAGTAATGAGACAAACACTACATGAATGTTTTGGCTAATCTGCAGAAGAAACTTACCACAAGGAGCTCGTACATGGCCCTTGCCTGCATGTCATTCCGTGCCCTCTCCTCCTCCATCATCTTTGTCGTCCTCTCCTCCAACTCCCGCTGCCTCTCCGCCGCCTCCGCCAGAAGTTTCTCCGTTCTATCTCTCTCACTCTGTATAGCAGCCTGCAACACCACTCACATGACCAATTGTAATCATTGATGGAAGCGCACAGAATGTAATGGAGAAAGATAACTGAGTACGTATCACTAACCTTGATGGCGAGTTGCACTGGCCGTTCACGAGGCCTTATCTCAGGAGCGGAGCTCGACTGGCGCGCCTTGATCTCTGGGAGAGTGCTAGGACAACGGATAAGTCCATCTCCAATGGCTATGGAGCCATGGGACCTCCCGCCACCAGATATCATCAACAGCTCTGGATCAATGGGACCCTAGCTCGGGTTAAAGTCCTCCCCTTTCCTCGCCTTCCCCTCATCTCTATATCTCACGAGCTTGTTGTGGGAGGAGATGTTGGTGAAGTTGTTTGCATCATCGAGGTCAGACTGAGAGAAAGCCTTGACTTTCTTGAAAGAGGCAGTGTGGGCCATGGCATACAGGTCGTACACCTCTGGCACCTTATCCGCCTTATTGTAGTGTGCCTGAAAGAAAGAAACAATGAAAATTAGTAATTAAAGGGCTCAAGCTAGCATGATGAATGAATTGCATGAATCATGAAGCAAACCACATACCCAGTTGCGCCCGAACTGATATAAGTTGGAGCTGCCTTGATGGTGTGGCACACCTTCCATTTGGGCACGTTTGTCCTTGGCCTCGTTGTGGAGGGCTAGCCATTGTGGAGAGCACCACTCATCGACCAACACCTCCCAACAATCCATCCGATCCGCACACCATCTCGGAGGCGCCTAAGTTAGCAAATAGAAACTTGAGCGCTATGGCTAAGAATTACTAAATGAAGGAACTTAAGTAGAGAAGGCCTTAAGAATTACCTTCATGTACTGCTCCTTACTCAGGAACTTATCGCGGCACGCCGGCTTGGTCTTCTTGATACCACGCAAGGCGTAGTAGTCTCGAACAGCCTGCACCCGAGCCTCGTGCCGTAAGTTCTGGAGTAGGCGCTTGCAGACGTTCTCGATAACATGTGCCGCGTCCTCCTCGTATCCCTCCTCACACCTGTAGAATGTCTGCAATCAAATGAGACAATATTGATTAGTACAATTAATAACTAGCTAGTTGAAGATTTTTAAATGTGTAAAGGAGAAATTACCCAAAACTTTCTGATCACCATGTCTGCCCTCGTGTCGCACACGACACCGTCGATAATCTCATCCGGCAGGGCCGGGGCAGCCACGTAGTGCTCCCAGCTCAATCCAAGCTCTGGAAGCCGACCCTCACCAGGCAACGTGACAAACCCCGGGAAGTTTTGCCGGCAAAGAACTCCAAGGACGGAGTTGGGCCGGCGGACACTATGATGGTGGTCCCAACCCCTGCAGCATGACAAGGCCAACGCATTAGTTATTTGAAAAAACGTGAATGCACAAGGTACAAAAATATTAAATGCACTTACGTACCTCTCCCCATCAGGGAAAATCAACCACCTCTGCTCGCGGGTCACCGGCACGGACGGGAGCCGTGTAGCACCACGCTGGTAGACGGTGCCCCCCACCTCCTCAAGATTAGTCGGCTCCCCACCATCATCAGCATGGCCACTCGGCTCCTCGGGCTGATCCGGCCAGGTACCCCATCCGAACGTGTGCTCCTCCGGGGTCACGTGGGCCGAACTCTCGTGGGCCGAAGGCCAGTCGACCCGAGGCTCGTGGGCCCAAGACCCGTGGACCGGAGGCTCGTGGACCGGAGTCCGTGTAGCCTCCTCCTCGGACGAGTCCACCCTAGCAGTCACGTGCTCGGGTGAAACAGCCGGGGGTGGCGGCGAGGAAGGCGCCGTAGCCCTACCTCCTCTCCCACGACCACGTGCCCCACCTCCTCTCTTCCTACCTCGAGCTCGTCCCCTGCTGGGCACCGCGGTCGACGAAGAAGGGCCCGGCGGTGTGGCCATACTGTCCAGCAACGCTCGGCGGAGAGATGCGTCTGGAATGGAAGACCTCAGACCACGCTCCCGACCAGCGCCCACCATCTTTCAACACCTGCCATGACAAACAGTAAACGAAATTAGTACAACATAAAAAAAGACCGACATGAATAATAATATGTGTATCACTTAAGTGTATCATCATCAAGTACAACATAAAAAAATGTAATACCTGACACTACTAATAATCTCGATCAGTATCATCAATAAATGCATAATCATCATCATCACTATAATCAATGACGGGCTCATAGGGTTCATTGGCATCAACATGTGCAAGGCCACCTTGACGTAATCGGTCAAGCATTGACAGGTCATCCGCAGCAGTAACCGCTTCTTGTTCCGGCTCTTCTTGTTCCTCCTCTGGGTGATGTCGGATTCATTGTCGCTGTCTACTTCAATGTTTTGGGGTGAAGTATAGCGGTTCTTGAAACGCTTTTTGGAAAGACATGTCTCTTGGAAGAATTCTCCTTCATATGTGTCTGGGTTAATGTGAGGTTCATAATCCTCTTCCTTTGGGGGAGAAAGTCTAGCATGTGGCGGCACTTCATAAACGACATCCCAACCTTTCAGATTTGGATTAGTTTGGCAGGCCCACGGTAGATAGAATACTTGGGTCGCCTGTTGAGCCATAATATAGACATCAGGAACATCTAAATGAGTGTTTTGGTTGATTTCAACTAGCCCTACATGTTCATGAGTCCTTCTAGTCTCCTTCGGCTGAAACCAATAACATTTGAAGACTACGACATTCGGTGGATTTTCACCATAGAACAGAAGTTCATAAATTGCTTCAACTCTCCCATAATACTCGGTACCTCCTTCGCCGATAGCAGATACACAACAATTTGTTGACTTTCGGTCGGCCATAGATAGCTCTTTGCCATAGGTACGAAAGCGATACCCGTTGATGTCGTACTTGTCAAATGAACGGACCTTATAGTCAAAACCATTAGCGACTTGTCTCAATTCGGCGTCCATAGACTCTGAATTAGCCTACAAGTTTAATATGAAAGGATTGTTGCATTATGCACAAATTAGCCAATGATATAAAATTGTCTAATAGAAATTACCGTTTG
Organism: Triticum urartu; assembly: GCF_056163025.1. Taxonomy (NCBI): domain Eukaryota; kingdom Viridiplantae; phylum Streptophyta; class Magnoliopsida; order Poales; family Poaceae; genus Triticum; species Triticum urartu. The sequence continues at coordinate 102,980,348 of NC_141875.1, read as the reverse complement.
TTTGAACCAAGAGATGAAACCGGGATAGCCACCTCCTTGCTTTGCGAGAAGCTCATACTCTTCGACGGAATCCTTTTGGATCTCCGCTCCATACGAGAATATGGTGACGTATCGACTGCATGACATATCCAGGAATAAGAGTAGTTCAAAGGAAATAGAAGTTGCGAAACAATGTACCGAGAACTTACTCGATGTACGGCCGCACTTCTATCAGGTTGTTGAAGATATACAACGAAATTGTCCGCCATTCTTCGTTATCCAAAGATACTGGATGTGAAACACTAGCTGGTGCGAGATTCCCTTTGAATAGGCTGAGGTTGGATCCACCCTTTTTAGGCTCGTCAGCATTGTACCGAGGCTTCGGATTATGCAAATGACGATTTTTGGCTTCGTAGTGCGCTGTTACGAAGTTTGCCGCCTCCTCTGTGATGAATGCCTCAGCCATCGATGCTTCAATTCTACGTTTATTTTTACATTTTTCTCGAAGCGTCTTCTGCATCCTCTCAGTTGGGTAGCACCAACGATTTTGCACGGGCCCCCCCAATCTTGCCTCGGTCGGGAGATGCAAAATCAAATGCTGCATTGGATTAAAGAAGCCCGGTGGAAAGATCTTCTCTAACTTGCAGATCAACTCCGGCGCCAACTCTTCCATTTCTTCTAGCACGCCAGGCGATAGTTCTTTCGCACAAAGAACACAGAAGAAATAGCTGAGTTCTGCCAGTACTAGCCATTCATCCTCAGGGATGAAGCCACGCAATATCACCGGCATTACCCGCTCAATCCATATGTGCCAATCATGACTCTTGAGACCAAATATCTTCAGTTTATCAAGATTCGCTCCCCTCTTTAGATTCACTGCATACCCATCGGGGAACATCAACTGCTGTTGCACCCACAAGAGAATTTCCCTCATAGCTGGCCTTCCAAGATTGAACCATGCCTTTGGCTTCGTCCAGTTCTGCTTTCCTTTCGGTTCTTTCATGTTTTGTAATGGCCTATCACATAGCGCCTCTAGATTGACTCTAGCCTTAGTATTATCCTTTGACTTCCCATCTATGCCGAAAAATGTACCAAAACGTGCCTCGGCGATATTCTTCTCAGTGTGCATCACGTCGATGTTGTGTGGGCAAAGGAGGTCTTTGAAGTAAGGCAGATCCCATAAGCATGTTTTGTGAGTCCACGCATGCTTAGTATTATACCCCTTGAAGTACCCTGGACGTTGTGGATCTGGCTCGAGAGCGTTTAACTGATCCAGGGTCTGTTGCCCTGTCAATGCAGGTGGTGCAGAGTTTTTGACAACTCTACCCCTGATGAAGTTCTTCTTGTCTTTCCTGAACTTATGGCGAGGATCTAGGAACTGTCTATGCATGTCGAAGCAAGAAAACTTGCGACCGGCCTGAACCCAACGAAACTCAAGAGCTCCCTTGCATGTGGGGCACGGGAACCTTCCATGCACACACCAGCCAACGAATAGCGCATACGCCGGCAAGTCATGCGTCGAGTACATGTACCAGACACGCATTATGAAGTTCCGTTTGCTAAAGGCGTCGTATGTCTTGAACCCATTATCCCAGGCTTCTTGCAATTCGTCCTTAAGCGGCTGCATGTACACATTCATATTTTTGCCCGGATAGTTGGGTCCTGGAATTATCAACGTCAGGAAAATGTTCTTTCTTTGCATAATCTGTCCGGGGGGGGAGATTGAGTGGAAAGACAAATACGGGCCAACAACTGTATTGGGCTGCCGTCATACCAAACACACTGAACCCATCCGTGCTGATGCCGACTCGAGGATGCCTCGGATCTGCCGCTTTGTCAGCATGTAATTCATCAAACTTTTTCCACGCAACACCATCTGATGTGTGTACCATCATCAGATTCCCATCTGCATCTAGTTCGGTTCTTTTGCCTGTTTTGTGCCATGTCATCTGTCTGGCCGTCTCTTCGACCATGAAAAGACGTTGAAGTCTTGGTACGATTGGCATATACCGAAGAACAGTAACGGGGATTTTGGTCTGTGTCTTCTCACCCATACCGTTGTCTACCACAATATACCTGGAAGACTTGCAAATGGGACAATAGTTCAAGTCCGCATAGTCAAGCCTAAATAAGGCACATCCTTTCTCACAGGCATGTATCTTCTCATAGGGCATCTTTAGTGCACGGAGGATTTTGTCCGACTGGTACAGGTTTGCAGGCATTACATGGCCTTTGGGTAGAAAGCGTCCAAATACTGTCATAATTGCGTCATAGCATTCTCTGCCCAAGTTGAACTGAGCCTTCAGAGCCATTACTTGTGAGATGGCATCCAACTGACAAAGCTCAGTGTGCTCGTGGAGCGGACATTTCGAAGACTCCAACATTTCTTTGAAGGCCTTTGCAGATTCCTCCATCTCCTCGTCCGAATCCCGAGCATCATCATAGCCTTGCACCATGTTTTCCATCCCGGTACCATGCTCGTCGGTGCGACGACGATCCACCTCAGCTCGGTCACGTTGGGCAGACTCACCATGAAATGTCCACACCGTATAATCGGGCGTAAAACCACTCTTCTGCAGGTGTTTGCCCATTTCAGCCTCTGTCTTCTTATCCCAATTGCCGCACCGGAAACAGGGGCACCAGGTTTTCTTTTGGCCATTTGCAAATGCGGCTTGCACAAACCCCTTAGTTTTTGTGAACCATTCAGCGCTCCATTTGTTCTGACCAGTGTGACCGGTATACATCCAAGCACGGTCACTCATCTTGACTTTCAGAGCTACTGGACACACAACAATTATATATGTAATTCACCATGTATATATTCATCAGTTGATCTGCTTTGTCAATTTTATTACGTCCATGCAACCTACACTCTAATAGGTAATGATAGGTCCTAATCCCACCCGTGTATGTGTAGATTGGGTTTATTTTCCCATGCTATGCTCCGGATCCGACGCAAAATTTCGGCAGCACCTCCCCGCTGTTCTCCTGATACACGTCTCTGCAATAAACAGAGAGGATGTGTACCCGGAGAACAACAGGGGAGGCACTGACGAAATATATGCGTCAGATCCGGAGCAAAGCATATGGGAAAACGAACCCAATCTACACATACTCGGGCTGTCCATGGATAGCGTTGGACAATTCGAAAGAATCAAGGTTATATATATGCAAATGCATGCATATTTATAACTATGATGCTTTCGAACGGGAGACACATATTGGTTACGCATACTGATGATTCAAGACACATACATAGCTAGCTATCAAGTTTCATCGGAATAGATCAAATAATTAATGGGGGAGGAGGACTTGTCATTTGTGCTCACCCACGAACGAAGGGACAGAGCTCGTCAAACGCACGGCGAGGTCGTCGAACACCAAACCTCGCAGCGATGAAACAACTGCACATTTAAAACTACACCATCAACACAATTATATATGATGTTTTTCATAACAAAATCGAAAAATATATGACCTAACTAATAATTCACAAATATATGACCCCGTCGGCCTCTGGAAGGCCAAAGAACACCTTTACGGGAGGTGTCGGTGGTCGGGGTGTCCAGTCGGTGTCGGGGTGCCGTGTCGGGGTCGGGGTGCTGTTTCGGGGTCGGGGGGTCGGGGTGTCGTGTCGATGTCGGGGTAGTGCCGTGTCGGTGTCGGGGTGTTGTTTCAGGGTCGGGGTGTGGTGTCGGGGTCAGGGTGTCGGGTCAGGCTCGGGGTCGGGGTGTCGGGTCAGGCTCGGGGGGTCGGGGTGTCGGGGTCGGGGTGTCGGGTCAGGCTTGGGGTGTCGGGGTCAGGGTCGGGGTGTCGGGGTTGGGGTCGGGGTCGGGGTGTCGGGGTCGGGGTCTCGGGGTCGGGGTGTCGTGTCGGGGTGCCGGGTCGGGGTCTGGGTACCGTGTCGGGTCGGGGTCGGGGTGTCGGGGTCGGGGTCGGGGTGTCGGCTCAGGCTTGGGGGGTCGGGGTGTCGGGGTCTTCTTCTTCTTCCTCCTTTCCTTTTTCCTCTTCTTCTTCTCCTCCTCTCCTCTTTTTTTTTCTTCTTCTTCCTCCTTTCCTTTTTCCTCTTCTTCTTCTCCTCCTCTCCTCTTTTTTCTTCTTCTTCTTCCTCCTTTCCTTTTTCCTCTTCTTCTTCTCCTCCTCTCCTCTTTTTTCTTCTTCTTCTTCCTCTTCTTCTTTTTTCTTCTCCTCCTCCTCTTCTTCTTCTTCTCCTGATCTCCTCTTTTTCTCTTTTTCTTCTTTCCTAAAACTAAACTAAACCTAAAACTAAAACTAAAAAAACAGAAAAAGAAAAAAACTAAATCTAAACCTAAAACTAAACTAAAACTAAACCTATAAACCTAAAACTAATCCTAAAACTAAAACTAAATCTAAACTAAACATAAACCTAAAACTAACAAAACAGAAAAAAGGAAAAAGGAAAAAGAAAAAAAGGAAGAAGAAGGCCTCACCTGCAGGGTGGAGGAGGGGGGCGGTGCAGCCTGGGGCGACGGGGGAGCGGGGCGGGGCGGCCTGGGGCGGCGGCGGGGGGCGCTGGGGCGGCGGCGGGGGGCGCTGGGGCGGGGGGGGGGCGCCTGGGCGGCGGCGGGGGGCGCTGGGGCGGGGGGGCGCCGGGGCGGCGGCGGGGGGCGCTGGGGCGGCGGCGGGGCGAGGGGGGGGGGCGCCGGGGCGGCGGCGGGGGGCGCTGGGGCGGCGGCGGGGGGCGCTGGGGCGGCGGCGGGGCGTGGTGCGACGGGGCGGTGGAGGTGGGAGAGAGAGAGGAGGGTGTGGGGCGCGGCCCCGTTAACGTTACGTGGGGCCTCCCTCTTTGCCATCCGCCAACCTTTGCCGTCCGCCTCCTTGCTCTTTGCCGTCCGCTAGCGGACGGCAAAGAGGGGGGCTCGTCAGGTTTTTTTTTTGCAGCTCGTCAGTGGGGCCCCTCCCTCTTTGCCGTCCGCTAGCCGACGGCAAAGAATCTTTGCCGTCCGCTAGCAGACGACAAAGAACTGGCTGATGGCAAACTTTGTCTTTACCATCAGCCAGTTCTTTGCCGTCCGCTTTTTGGAAGCTGATGGCAAAGAGCTTCTTTGCCGTCCGCTAGCGGACGGCAAAGAACTGGCAGATGGCAAACTAGCTGATTCCAGTAGTGAGTCACCCTAGGTCAGGAATAGTTATTCTTCACCCCCCTCTATTTTACCATCAATGCACCGTAATTTTACATTCCATAAGTTTTATCTTATTTCCAATGTAAAATATATAATCGTCGTAAAAAAATATTTTATGTTATGTAAAATTACAAACGTAAAAACATAGTGTAAAATACACATACACTGCAATTTTTTTTGACTCATGACCTAATTTTTATTTTCTTATGCCAAATTTTTCATAATGAATCAATAGGAATGTAACTATTTGAATTCCAAACGTAATTTAATTATGAAATCATCGTAAGATTACCTCGGATGAAGAATAACTTATTCTGCACCCTGGGTGATGAATAGTGTCACTATATATATAGTATTCCATTTTTGTTGCCTTTCGGATGTTTTACGCCACAGACATATGTGTTTGCAGGCGAAAGAAACCCCATGCACCATACTCTACTTGATCAAAGGCCAGAAGGTGGACGTGGGAAAGGGGATGATAATGGACCCCTTGCAACCCACGTTCCACAACCAGCCGATCCTCGCTGGGCACTTCAGGGTTAGCTTGTCCAGTGTGAAATCGGGGCACGAGGATTTGCCTCCTCCAGTACAGCATGTGGGAGCAGACGACGAGACCCCGCCGCGGATTGGAAGCTGCAAGGGTTGGGTGCTGCTATGGCCGAAGAATCTTATTCGTCTGGAGCCGGCCGAGAGCACACAAATAACCACACATCAACAAGCATGTGCGGAGACCACCACCCCGCCTACGCAATTACCAGCTCCTGTAGGGCCGGGTGAGAGCGGCGGACGACATGATGAAGGGGGTGCAATAGTACTGGCTGATGTAATTTGTCCTGTAGAACAGAGAATGGATGATGAGACGGAGGTCGACCCTATGGATTTCCTCAATACAAACGCGTGTGACGGTGACATAGAATTGATGAGTCAACCATATGACGAATCGGGCAATCAGCTTTCTAATGAGGATATGGATGATATGCCCGGGCAGGAAGGTCGTAGCAGGGATTGCAAAAAGTCTCTCTTCATGAAATCCTCACAGGACACGCCTGAAGATGCCTCCTCAACACAGGCTCAACTAGCCGGGCGCGAGGATCATACAGTACTTAGCCCAGGAACACTGGGGCAGTGTCGGTTTACAAAAAGAGGGGTGCACTTTTTGTACCCCTATAACTGTGCACGGGCAGTCAGAGCCGCGGGCACCACCACACCAAGCAAGGCAAGGGAGGTGAGCCAGGGTAAGACCGAAACTCAAGGGAACTAGGACGACGCCAAGGCCCAAACCACGAAGAACAAAGGAGATGAAGCAGACTCCCCCGGCAAGTTCCTTGCCGGGAGACAGTTTTAGCAACCCCGGCAAGACCCTTGCCGCGGCAACTCGCCCCACGCCTACGGAGCAAATCACCCTTGAGTCCACTGCCCCCATGGGGCAAGGATTCGGGAGACATCCCTATGGTGGCATGCAGATCTTTGTGAAGACATTCAATATCAGATACGTACAATAGAAGATGACGACCCTTGGAGGGATCCCAGCCGAGGAAGACCACAAGGCCCCTGGCAAGCGCCTTGCCGGGGATGACAGTAGGCGCCCCGGCAAGACACTTGCCGGGGCCCGACAAGGCCCTTGCAAGAACATCCGCAGGGCCACCCTCAGGCCCATACCGACTAAACCTCCACCACCGTACGCATGCGGCTGCCGACCCAACCAGCTGTGCAGGCACCTACGTGGCGGCATGCAGATCTTCGTGAAGACCCTCCACTGCGCCACCTCAGATGCCTGCCTACCTACATGGCATCACAGGCATCGCTGGCCAGGGCGCATGTCGACACAAGAAGGAGCGGCGATGGACGAGACAGGTTTCTCCCCCGTCCCCGATAAAGCAAGGACACCTAAGCAAGACGCATTAAATGCGCCTTGTCATGTAATGCGTGGGATAACCTCGCATCATTGTACCCTTTCCACCTCCTGTGTGCCACTATGGCAACCCCTTTTTCTATAAAAGGAGGCCCGAGGCGACCATGAGGAGGATTCGGCTTTTTGGAGCTCCTAATGCCCCAGAGCTAGCTCAAGAACAGGAATATACATCCACCAAAGCAGGAGTAGGGTTTTACGCATCCTCACGGCCCGAACCTGGATAAAAAATTGTGTACTATCTGTTTGATCCGCTCTTCTCATGACCCCACGCCTCGCTAACCGTAGTAGGGATTCTTGTGATCCCATAGGTGTCGTTCCCACTGACATCTTTGGCGCGCCAGGTAGGGGGCGCAGTTGTGAGAATCGACTTTAGCAGTTAGTTCGACGCTTCCTCATCATCATGGCGCCCAAGAAGAAGACGACGGTGGCGGTTGGCCAGTCGGAAGCCGGACAGCCCATCCCATGCGGGCGAGCAGCGGACCGGTCGCAAAAAGGACCCAGGGCGCTGCTCGCGAACACCAACGCCATCCCAGCAGCCAGAGTTTGGGAGGCAGCGATGTTTGTGCGCTTGGTAACGAGCCACACATCGCCAAATCCAAAGGCGGAGTCAGGCCCTGCGCGGGTGGAGCGGGGCCTTCCAAGGTCATCGCCACCCCACCCGAAGGCGATGCAAGGGCCTCCAAGAATCCCACGCCGGTGCCAACAGCGCGCTCCTCCTAGGCAGCGCGCGACGAATGACGTAATCATGCCGAAGATCCCAGGCATCACCGCGGGAAGAGCCCCGAGCGCCAATCCTGGGACTTAGAAGACCTGCCCGCTCACTGAAGCGTTGGTGAAAATGGCATGCGACCGCGGGGTCGTGATAGAGCTCCTTCTGACGTGGTCAGAAGTCGAAGCTCGTCGCGATCCGTGCAGGTTCCGCTGCCACCGACACCAGCAGAGGCCCTGGCGCGCGCGCAGTTGCTCCTCGACTTTCCTCCCACTATGGGGAAACTCGACGAATGGAGAGGCACTATCCGAAGCCTTGTTGCGGTGGCCAACAAAGACGAACCAAGTCCGGTGGGGCCCCCGGGTCGACGCTCCGATGGAGTCCCACGCACCAGTGGCGGAAAAGCCGACGGCGCCGTGACCACGGTGCATTCACCTCTTCCCCATCTGTACCGCGGACGCCGGCTTGTCGCGACATCACGGGCGACGACATCTCCATAGCGTTGTCTGACCCACAGACCCACTGTGACCAGCGCCATGTTTTTCAGGAACGAGCCCATGAAGACGCTCGAACCACTATCGAGCGCCGGCGCGGAGCGCGCCACCAGTCAGACAGGCGAGCAGGGCCTGCTGTGAATCACCCGGCCCCGGAGAGCCCTGGAGGCCTACCTACGAGGTAGGCTGTCCGGCTTTTACCCGTGAGCTGCGGCAGTTCCAGTGGCCCACTCACCGCACCTTCAAACCTGACGTTGGCGAAAAGTACAACGGCAAGACCCACCCGTCTGAGTTCCTCAGCATATACACCATCGCGATGCAAGCTGCCGAAGCCCGCGACGATAAGGTGCTTGCGAATTACTTTCCATTGGCTCTTAAACCCAACGCCATGTCATGGTTGATGCACTTGCCGGTAGACTCTATTTCCTCCTGCTCGGATTTGTGCCATGAGTTTGTTGGCGCCTTTACTGGAGGCCACCAAGCCCATGGCCAAGCAAGTGACCTGCACGTCATTCCCCAGAAGGGAGGCGAGAGTCTGCGCAAGTATATACAGAGGTTCAGCCGGGTACAGTTCAATATCCCTGATGTTCACCCTGCCGCCATCATCAGCACGTTCCATCAGAACGTGCGTAACCGCAAGATGCGCGAAGAGCTGGCAATGAACAAGGTGAAAGACATGGCAGAACTCTATGTTCTTGCTGACAGATGTGCCCAGGATGGAGAGGGAAGGAAGTACCCCAGCGAAGATGCCGGTGTGGAAACCGACTCCTCAGATGATGATACTGCCGCCCCGGCAAAGAAAGGCCGGCGCTGCAACAGGAAGCGCAAAGGTAAAGCCGTGCTTGCCGTTGAGGGATCTGACAACGCCGGCTCCGCCAAGAAAACCAAGGCAGATGACCCCGGCAAGGAAATTGCCAGATGTGTCACCTGCCGGGCCTTGGCGGCTGCCGAGAAGCCAGGAAACTCCGACAAGCAATACTGCAAGATCCATCGCACCAAAGGCCATGATCTCCAGAACTGCCGACAGGTTGAGCTCCTTGCTGAGAAGCAGAGGGCTGAATATGAGAGGCGGGACAAGGAGAAAGGCCAGGACAGTGCTGAAGGGTCCGGCAAGAAGCGTGACGGCCAGGGGGCCGTCACGGCAAAGATAAACAGCAGGAGAGGACCGCCCAGGGCCGTGACAAAAAGCCAGAAGATGATGATCACGAAGAGGACGATGAGTCTGGTGACCAAGAATTTCAGAAAGCTACAGAGGCCATGTGCGTCGATGGCGGCGCCTCGCTGCATACCTCTCACCGCGAGCTTAAACAGTGGGCGCGTGAGATTACAGCGGCAGAGCCGTCGTTTGATGCCCAAAGGCCGCTGAAGTGGTCCGGCACACCTATCATTTTTGACACTGAGGATCATCCTGATCGCACTACTGCAGTCGGGTGCTTGCCATTGTTGGTTTCACCAACAATACGCAACCTCAAGGTGACAAAGATGCTAGTCGATGGCGGGGCCGGTCTGAACTTAATCTTGCCTGCCGTGATCGAGAAACTGCACATTCCTGATGAAGACCTCGAAGAGACGGGCATGTTTCAGGGCGTCAACCCGGGAAGAAGTCAACCAAAGGGAAAGGTCATGTTGCTCGTGACTTTTGGGAGTGATCTGAAATACAGGACAGAAAGGATTGTGTTCGACGTTGCCAAGATCCCCTTGCCTTACAACGGGATCCTTGGCCGCCCAGCGCTGGCCAAGTTCATGGCGGCGTCACATTACGCCTACAACACCCTGAGGATGCCAGGGCCTGTGACGATCATCACCGTCCCATCAGACAAGAAGGATGCGCTAATTTGCGCTGACCAACTCTACCAACAAGCAGTTGTAGCAGCCGCCACTTCTAAGGAGCTTGCTCCTGCTGCTGGAGCCCCGGGAAAAAAAAGAAGAAGACCGGTGAGACCTCAGGCACCCACTCCGGCAAGCGCACCTCTTCGGAGTGTAGCGCTCCCGTCGAGGACGTGCCAGAGAGCTCCACCGACAGAAACAAGAAGTCCAGGGCCACACCGCCGGGAACCAAGAAGGTTTCTGTCAAGGAGGACGGCACGGGAGGGGCTTTTACCATAAGCTCCGCCCTTGACGACAAATAGGAAGACGCGCTCGTCACCTTCCAGCGGGCGAATGTCGATGCGTTTGCATGGCAAGCATCCGACATCCCCGACGTTCTCAGGGAGGTGATTGAGCACCACCTTGCTGTCTGTCCTCATGCGCGGCCCATCAAGCAGAAGGTCAGAAAGCAAGCCTTGGAATGAGAAGAGTTCATCACAGAGGATATCCGGAGACTGGAAGCAGTGGGTTTGGTAAGAGGAGTGCTCCATCCAACGTGGTTGGCCAATCCAGTGGTAGTGCGCAAGGCAAATGGGAAGTGGAGGCTGTGTATTGATTACACAGATATCAATAAGGCTTGTCCCAAAGACCCCTTCCCGTTGCCGCGCATCGACCAGATTGTTGACTCCACGGCTAGGTGTGATCTGTTGTCATTCCTCGATGCCTACTCTGGCTACCACCAGATATTCATGACAAGAGAAGACGAAGAGAAAACGACATTCATCACCCCATGTGGCACGTATTGTTTCATATGGATGCCTTTCGGGTTGAAGAGTGCTGGTTCAACGTTTGCAAGGGCGGTCCAGATTGGTTTTGAACCCCAGCTCCATAGAAATATGGAAGCTTATATGGATGATATAGTGGTCAAAACCAAGAATAGGGCAACTCTCATACCGGATTTACAAGAAACATTTGCAAACCTACGCAAGATCAATCTCAAGCTGAACCCTGACAAGTGCCTCTTCGGCATCCCGTCCGGCAAGCTTCTCGGGTTCTTTGTGTCGCAGCGCGGGATAGAGGCCAATCCGGACAAGATCAAAGCTATAGAGCAGATTGAAGCACCCAAGCGAGTCAAGGATGTGCGTCGGCTTGCTGGTTGTGTTGCCGCCATGAGCAGGTTCATTTCCAAGTCTGCCGAGCGCGCCCTTCCCTTTTTCAAGATTTTGAAAAAGGCGGGCCCGATGGAGTGGACACCAGAAGCCGAAGCAGCATTGCAAGATTTGAAGAGGTACCTCTCCTCCGCGCCAATACTAGTTGCGCCTAGGCCACGGGAACCGTTGCTGCTATACTTGGAGGCAACGAACCAGGTGGTCAGCGCCACACTAGTGGTGCAGAGAGAAATTGATGACGAGGTAATGGCAGCGACAGAACCCGATGCCACCAATGCAGAGACAACATAGCCAGTTGGAGTGTCGCCGAAGAAGAAAATGATGCAGCACCCGGTCTACTTTGTTAGTTCCCTCCTGCAGGGGGCTAGATCAAGGTACTCCGGTGTGCAGAAACTGCTCTTTGGCCTTCTTATGGCCTCGAGGAAGCTGCGTCACTACTTCTAGGCGCACGAAATCACTGTCGTCACTCGCCTCCCTCTGCAACGGATATTGCACAATCCAGACGCAACGGGAAGAATCGTAGAGTGGGCACTGGAACTGTCCAACTTTGGCCTCAAGTTTGAGAGTACCTCGACGATTCAAAGCCGAGTCCTGGCGGAGTTCATTGCAGAATGGACCGCGACGCCTGGTGAAGAAGCCCAAGAGACTGCTCTCCCCGGCAAGGAGGCAAGTTGCGACTGGATCATGTATTTTGATGGAGCTTTCTCCATATAGGGCGCCGGGGCTGGCGTACTGCTTGTCGCGCCCACCGAAGAGCACCTCAAGTACGTGATCCAGATGCACTTCCCCTGGGAGGTGTCAACAAACAATAAGGCTGAGTACGAAGGGCTGCTTGCTGGTCTTAGGATCGTGGCGGACCTCGGAATCAAGAAACTCGTCGTCAGGGGCGACTCGCAACTTGTCGTCAAGCAAGTCAACAAGGATTACCAGAGCCCGTTGATGAAGGCCTACGTCGATGAAGTGAGAAAGCTGGAAGAGCGTTTTGACGGTATACAGGCAGAACACATTCCCCGAGCAGAGAATGACATTGCCGATTACCTGTCAAAACACGCTGCCCTCAAGCTACCTGTGGAACCAGGTACCTTTGTGCTTCGGCTAACTCAGCCATCCGTTGATCCATCAACAGAGCAGAACAAGAGGAGAAAATCAGGGCCCGGCAAGTACTTTCCCGCCGAGCTCCCCGAAGCCACCGGCAAGGATGTTGCCGGAGACACTGAGCCTGCCACAGGACGGCTAGCTCCGACAGAGCATCAAGCTCTTGCCGTGGAGACAGCCGCTCCTATAGCGGAGGAAATGCCTTTAGTCCTCGCCGTCGAGCCCCAGGCTCCAGCGTGGGCACAGCATACCGTCTGATTCCTCCAAACAGGGGAACTTCCTGAGGAGCAGGAGGAAGCGGAAAAAGTAGCCCGTCGCTCTACTATGTACCAGTTCGTCGATGACGTCCTGTACAGAAAGAGGCCGAACGGTGTGAAATTGAAGTGTATCCCTCGAGAGGAAGGACTAGGGCTGTTGGCGGAGATACATGGAGGCGTATGTGGATCCCACATAGGGTCGAGGGCCCTTGCCGGCAAGGCGTTTTGGCAAGGCTTCTTCTGGCCCACCGCCCTCCAGGATGCGACGACACTAGTCACCAGGTGTGAAGCGTGTCAGTTCCATTCAAAGAAGCTTCATCAGCCAGCTCAAGCCCTTCAAACCATTCCTCTCTCCTGGCCTTTCTCGGTCTGGGGGCTCGACATACTGGGCCCTTTACCCCGCGCTGTCGGGGGCTTTGAGTACTTGTACGTTGCAATCGACAAGTTCACAAAGTGGCCAAAAGTGGAAGCAGTGAGGAAGGTCACAGCACAGTCAGCCGTCAAGTTCTTCAAACGACTGGTGTGCCATTTTGGTGTACCCAATAGGGTCATCACCGACAACGGCACACAGTTCACAAGCCGCACCTTCATGCAATATATTCAAGACCTCGGCAGCAAGGTCTGTTTCGCTTCCGTTGCTCACCCACGAAGCAATGGTCAAGCTGAGAGGGCAAATGCTGAAGTACTGCGAGGCCTGAGGACAAAGACCTTTGACAGACTGCACAAGAGTGGAAAGCGCTGGATTGATGAATTGCCGGCGGTTCTTTGGTCAATCAGAACGACACCAAATCGAGCCACCAGCCAGACACCCTTTGCCCTGGTATACGGGGCAGAAGCAGTTCTCCCCACGAAACTCATATACGGGTCACCTCGAGTACTCGCTTATGACGAGCTTGAGCAAGAGCAATTGCGGCAAGATGACGCAACGCTCCTTGAGGAAGATCGTCCTCGGGCAGCTGTGAGAGCAACGCGCTACCAGCAAGCCTTGCGCCGCTACCATAGCCACAAGGTTCATGCCCGAAGCTTTGAGGAAGGCGACCTTGTTCTTCCGCGCGTTCAATTGGCTAAGAATTCCAACAAGTTGACGCCAAAGTGGGAAGGCCCTTATCGGGTAATACGAGTCACCAGGCCCGGCGCAGTCTGCCTGGAGACCGAAGATGCCATTCAGGTGAGTAACTCCTGGAACATTGAGCATCTTCGCAAGTTTTACCCATGAGGCGCGGCTTGCCGGGCCCCCTGGCAAGCCACCTTTTGTATGAGCCTTGCCAATGACGCATGTAACCCTTTGTACAAAGCCAGGCGCAGACCCTGAGCATAAATAAATGAAGCGCTGGCGCCCTAAGTTATAGCATGCATGCTAGGTCGAGTCTCGTCCTTGGTTAGGGTTGATAGTGCTTAGCGGCGACTAACCCCTAGCTTAGAGGTCGAGTGTGCGTCTCTTTGTCTTTCTTTTGTCTTCTTTGGTTCACAGGACACACAGATATCCTTGCCAAACCACTTGGGGAGAAAAAAGGAACAGACCAGCATCTAGGCCCCGGCAAGCCAGTATTGTCGGGGGCTGCAAGAGCAAAGATTCACCCACGGCAAACCAGGGTTGCCGGGGGCTGCAGCTTCAGATAAGTTCTTCATCCCTTATCATGCATTCCATTATGGACTGAGGTATGTGAAACCTCATTTTTCCTTAAGCTACCGTGCTCCCCTAACTCTAGGCCCTAGGGCTCGTTCCTGGGACCAAGTTTGGTCGTAGTCGCGGCAGCGAAAGGATGAAACAAGGAGCCTGAACCCGCCTCATCCCTGCCTCCGCCAAAGGCGTGAGAAAGGTCGAGCGAAGTGGGGAGACGGCAAGGCCTGTTGCCGGGCAAGAAAGTTTTTATCTTAGAGATATCAAGGATTTACTCCTTGTCATGGGTTCCACCCGCAAACAAATGACCCGGCAAGCATCCCTTTTTCATTAAAAACATTACACTCAGGTATAGTCCGTAGGGAATGAAAAACATGAATGAAGGGATTACATGTTTTAAATTCAACAAAGGCCCGAAGGCTTACAAACTAAAAAGAGATAAGGTGCCCGTAATCCCTTTCTTGTCCCTCCCCTCAGGAGGCAGGTCAAGGAGGCGAGAAGGGCAAAAGGAGCACCTAGGCGAGCTACGTTTGGCAGAAGACGCAGGGAGAACATCTTGGTGGCCGTCCAAAGGCTGGATGGTGATGGCGGCGCCGGAAGCAGAGCTCGAAGACGAGGCGGCAGAACGTCAGCACGCGTCGAAGGCATCGGTGCCCACGTACTCCGACTTGACGGCCTTGCCGCCCGCCCTCTTCCTCTTCCGCAGCCTCCCAACGCCAGCCGCCCAAAGAGACGACCCCGAGAAGTTCAAGGAGCCGGCGACACGGATGATGGGGTCGCCGGTGCCGCATGGAGCGGCACCCGACACCTAGTCGGACCCATCATCCTGCCGCCTACCGCCCTCGTCATCGCTGCTGCTATCCTCCTCGTCACTCCCGCCCGAGGAGGAGTCTTCGCTATCAGAAGAGCTCTCCACGCAGCACCTTGTACGAGTCCCAAAGTGCCCGAAGACCTTAACAGAGAGAAGGCCACCCTCCATTAGCTTAAAATGGAGAGTGAGCCCCTCCGTCAAGCTGTGGATATGAGAAAACGTCTTCCATCCCTAACGAAGATACATCACGTGAGGAGCGGGGAAGTCGACGTGGACCCGCGTGCCACTGATCCCGCAGCCCCTCATGTGCAGCCGCAATGACTCCGGCGGATCCAGCTCCATCTCCCACGCAAATGGAGTTGGGAGACGAAGGCGACGGCGCGGCGGCCGGCGCAGCCTGACGAAGAACTCACAAGGGTCATCCCCAACATGGCCCTCCATTGGAGGGGGAGCTGCTGGCGGAGGCGAGGCCGGCGCGCCACCCCGTCCTCCTCTTCCCCGAGCGCCCCAGCCTTGCCCACGGCCTCGCCCCTCCCCCTTCCCCTCGCGGCTGGCTCTTCCACTGCAGGCGCAGGAGAAGGAGGGACGCGTTGTCGAGCAGCGACCCTCGCCGCCACCATTGAAGGACCGGGATTCCCTCTCTCCATGACGGATGGAAGGGAGGAGCAGAAGCTGAAGGAAGAAGAAGATGAAAGAATGCGGGACGCCCCCTCCCGCTCTTTATGAAGGAGCGGGGTTGGGGCTCGGCTGCCCCGCTCGGCCAATCGAGATACGGAAGGCGCAGGGAGCCAGGACTGACCCGCCGCCCCAACCAGCGACGGCCCGGTTTCCCGCCTCCACCGTTTGCCACCCCAAGCGCATGGGAGACACATGGCGGACGTGCAGAACCGAGGGGACGGGTGAGGCGACCTCTCCCCACCCCGTGATCGTGGGGAGTGGACACCTTGAATACCGCGCCTCAGCCCCATTCAGTAAATGGGCCGCGCCTCCACGCCTCCCTCCGTTTATGGGGAAGGCGCGAACCGCCCCTTTACTACGACGTGACGCATGCGTGCAGAGACCAAACCCACGCATGCCGCCCACGTCACGCCCACCTCCCCACGTTGCGCCACGCGCGCGAGTCGTGGGAAGCGTAGCGCGCGAAGAATCTTACCGCGGTAAAAACCGCCCGCCTACCCGCGCACCGTTTCTGGGCCTGACCCAACAACGCGTTGCACTTATGTGTGGCCCAGGCCCGGGGCTCCTGTCGGTGTACAAAAAGAGGGGTGCACTTTTTGTACCCCTATAACTGTGCACAGGCAGTCAGAGCCACGGGCACCACCACACCAAGCAAGGCAAGGGAGGTGAGCCAGGATAAGACCGAAACTCAAGGGAACTAGGACGACGCCAAGGCCAAAACCACGAAGAACAAAGGAGATGAAGCGGACTCCCCCGGCAAGATCCTTGCCGGGAGACAGTTTTAGCAACCCCGACAAGACCCTTTCCGCGGCAACTCGCCCCACGCCTACGGAGCAAATCACCCTTGAGTCCACTGCCCCCATGGGGCAAGGATTCGGGAGACATCCCCGTGGTGGCATGCAGATCTTTGTGAAGACATTCAAGATCAGATACGTACAATAGAAGATGATGACCCTTGGCGGGATCCCAGCCGAGGAAGACCACAAGGCCCCCGGCAAGCGCCTTGCCGGGGATGACAGCAGGCGCCAAAGCAAGACCCTTGCCGGGGCCCCGACAAAGCCCTTGCCAAGAACATCCGCAGGGCCACCATCAGGCCCACGCCGACTAAACCTCCACCACCATACGCATGCGGCTGCTGACCCAACCAGCTGGGCAGGCACCTACGTGGCGGCATGCAGATATTCGTGAAGACCCTCCACTGCACCACCTCAGCTGCCTGCCTACCTACATGGCATCACAGGCATCGTTGGCCAAGGCGCGTGTCGGCACAAGAAGGAGCGGCGACGGACGAGAGAGCTTTCTCCCCGTCCCCGATAAAGCAAGGACACCTAAGCAAGACGCATTAAATGCGCCTTGTGATGTAATGCGAGGGATAACCTCGCATCATTGTACCCTTTCCACCTCCTGCGTGCCACTGTGGCAACCCCTTTTTCTATAAAAGGAGGCCCGAGGCGACAAGGAGGAGGATTCGGCTTTTTGGAGCTCCTAATGCCCCAGAGCTAGCTCAAGAATAGGAATATACATCCACCAAAGCAGGATTAGGGTTTTACGCATCCTCGCGTCCCGAACCTGGATAAACAAACTGTGTACTATCTGTTTGATCCGAGCTTCTCACGACCCCACGCCCCGCTAACCGTAGTAGGGATTCTTGTGGTCCCATAGGAGTCGTTCGCACCGACCGGCAGAGATTAAGGAAGGGTCTAGAAGGTGTGCCCAAGAAAAAGGAGAGAAAGAGATCGGGGAAGATAGCTGCCTCCAAACAAGCCAGAGCACATAGCAGCCAGACGATGCATTTTGAAGAGCGTGTACCCGTGAAAGGTGCGCCATGTTCCATCTCACGGGCGAGCCGATGCTACCGCCGAAACCGCTGGAGGCATTATCGGGGGATCTCAGGAGACTACACGACCATGTGCTGTCGACTAAGAAAAGCCTACTAGCCTCAAAGGATCCAGGATATCTGACATACACGGCTCGTGTGCCTGAGGGGAAGTGCTACGTCAAGACACGGCCCGCGGAGGTGTTCTTCTCGCGGTTTGACCATATCTTTGAGATGTTTCTAACAAGGCAGCTCGATTTTACAATCGTCTGCCTTTTTGCGCTACATATGAGCTCCGTCATGAAGAGTGAAGAAGTCTTGCAAATCTGTATGGCAGATCCGTACTACATGCACGAGTCTTTCTTGAGTCTCGGCGACTTTGAGCGTGAAACTGCTAGGTAGTACCTCCAAAACTTCATGGTACAGAATAAGGACCGGGAAATTGTCCTCGTGCCTTATCATCCAAAGTAAGTCAGTTCCGGGCAACCCTTTCATACATTTCAATCATTCCTTCTCTCTCATATGGGGAATAATTTGAGGTGTCTTTTCCTTGCAGCAACGGGCGTGCCATCCTTACTATTCTTTACCTGCAAGTCTCCCATGCCGTGTATTTTGACCCTTCTAGAGACTACGAGAGAAAATACTACACCCACATAATGAATATTCTAGATGATGCTCTCCAAGGCTTCAGCATTAGAGGTGGCCACATGCAGATCAGGAAACAAAGGAACAAGAAGATGGGTTTCGCGCATAAAACTAACTTCTCCTGCATCCATGTCCCAAAACCAAGCAAGAAGGATGGATTCTACATCGTCCATCTCATGATTCAGTTCAACACGGATCACCAAAAGCTTCGCATGAAAAGTAGAAATGATGATCATATCCACAAGTGGCTAGAATCTCATGGAGAAGCGAATTATAAACTTGGAGATGACTTCTTTCGCATCCAAAGCGACATTGCGATGATCATCATGAAAGAAGTCGTCGATGAGAAGGGGATGTTCCACCACGGCCCTATATCGCGAGCTGATGTCCGAACTCGCATAGGCATGCAACGTCTAGACCTCATGCCGTTCAAGAAGCTAGGGTCCATCCTCAATGATATGGAAGGATGGAACTTCTAGTGATTTATGATGCCGATGATGATGATATGTGTCGGTTGAACTTGTATACTTTTCGTAGCGATGAAACTTTGTGATGTCCACGGTCCCTGCCGAACTTGCGTAATGCTACTTTCTTAGTTTGCGTACGATGACCTGCATACCTCTAGTTAACTAATTTCCGTACTGTATGTTGCATCTAGTTGCTAACCCTTTCTTTTTCGGTGTTGCTCTAGTATATTTTGTTGCATATATATGATTGTACATCCTCTTCATGAACATGCATCTCTAACAAGTACCTAGTTTCTTGATGGCGAGATGGAAGTGCTATGTCGTGTACAAAGGGAAGGTTCCGAGGGTGTACAACGAGTGGCATGAGTGTCAGGCGCAAGTGAATGGGTTCTCAGGCGCCAACCATAAAGGCTTCAAAAGCAGACAAGAAGGAGAAGCTAGTTACTTGAGGTTCACGCTAGCGCGAGAGAGGACTCGTAACCGCCACCTCATGTACTGCATAGTTCCGCTCTCACTCATAGTGATAGCTCTTCTCGCGTATACCTTTGTTTAGATGGATGACGTTGTAGTTGCAAGTATTCGAGACTTGCATGTATCTCTATTTTCGAGATGATGACAAGATACCACTTTGTGTTGGATGATGATTATGATGAGAATATTTGTATGTATATGCTATGATTACATTTGTGGTCTCGCAGGCATTTGTATGTGTATCATGATGAAATTTGTATGTGCTAAATATTCTTCTATAAAGCCTGTTCAAATGCAAAACAAATATGCCCAAAAAAACAAAAAACTACTAAAATTAGCAGTAGCGAGTGGAGAAAAGTTAGCAGCAGCACGGTAGTAGCAGTAGCACGCACAGGAGAAGCACGCTGCTACTACACTTGTGTAGCAGTAGCGCTGGTGAGCACGCTCTACTGCTACGTGTTAGCTGTAGCGCCTTATTAGTAGCGTCAGTCCCCGCGCTACTGATACACCTAAAACCCGCGCTTCTGCTAGCCTTTTCCCTAGTAGTGGCACCCTCCACCCTCATGGGCTCCTCGTGGCCCCCTGACGTACTTCTTCTGCCTATATATCTCCATATACCCTAAAAACATCCGGGAGCACAATAGATTGGGAGTTTCGCTGCTAGAAGCCTCCGTAGCCAGGGAAAACCAATCTAGACCCGTTCTGGCACACTGCCGGAGGGGGAAATCCCTCTCCGTTGTCCATCTCATCATCCCGGTGCTCTCCGTGACGAGGAGGGAG
The DNA here is from genome assembly GCF_056163025.1 of Triticum urartu. Classification (NCBI taxonomy): domain Eukaryota; kingdom Viridiplantae; phylum Streptophyta; class Magnoliopsida; order Poales; family Poaceae; genus Triticum; species Triticum urartu. The sequence continues at coordinate 102,960,494 of NC_141875.1, read as the reverse complement.
TAGTTCTCCCTCGGGGCTAAGGGTATGTACCAGTAGCTATGTGTTTGATCTCTCTCTCTCTCTCTCTCTCTCTCTCGTGTTCTTGAGGTGATACGATCTTGATGTATCGCGAGCTTGGCTATCATTTTTGGATCCTATGATGTTTCTTCCCCCCTCTACTCTCTTGTAATGGATTGAGTTTCCCCTCTGAAGTTATCTTATCGGATTGAGTCTTTAAAGATTTGACAACACTTGATGTATGTCTTGCCGTGCATATCTATGGTGACAATGGGATATCACGTGATTCACTTGATGTATTCTTTGGTGATCAACTTGCGGGTTCCGCCCATGAACCTATGCATAGGGGTTGGCACACATTTTCGTCGTGATTCTCCGGTAGGAACTTTGGGGCACTCTTTGAGGTCCTTTGTTTTGGTTGAATAGATGAATCTGAGATTGTTTGATGCATATCGTATAATCATACCCACGGATACTTGAGGTGACATTGGAGTATCTAGGTGACATTAGGGTTTTGGTTGATTTGTGTCTTAAGGTGTTATTCTAGTATGAACTCTAGGGCTGTTTGTGACACTTATAGGAATATCCCAATAGATTGATTGGAAAGAATAACTTTGAGGTGGTTTCGTACCCTACCATAATCTCTTTGTTCGTTCTCGGCTATTAGTGACTTTGGAGTGACTCTTTGTTGCATGTTGAGGGATAGTTATGTCATCCAATTATGCTATTATTGTTGAGCGAACTTGCACTAGTGAAAGTATGAACCCTAGGCCTTGTTTCCTAGCATTGCAGTACCGTTTGTGCTGACTTTTATCATTAGTTACCTTGCTGTTTTTATATTTTCAGATTACAAATACCCATATCTATCATCCATATACCACTTGTATCACCATCTGTTTGCTGAAGTAGTGCACCTATACAATTTACCATTGTATTGGGTATGTTGGGGACACAAGAGACTCTTTGTTATTTGGTTACAGGGTTGCTTGAGAGAGACCATCTCCATCCTATGCCTCCTACGGATTGATAAACCTTAGGTCATCCACTTGAGGGAAATTTGCTACTGTCCTACAAACCTCTGCACTTGGAGGCCCAACAACGTCTACAAGAAGAAGGTTGTGTAGTAGACATCAAGTGGTAACTTGCTTGCCATTCTTCTTGAAGTTCCCTTTATTTCCCTTGCCCTTTTACTTGAAACTAGTGGTCTTGTCAACCATCAACACTTGATGCTTTTCTTGGTTTCTACCTTCGGCGATTTCAGCATCACGAAGAGCTCGGGGAATCATTTTCATCACCCCTTGCATATTATAGTTCATCACCAAGTTCCAGTAACTTGGTGATAGTGACTAGAGAACTCTGTCAATCACTATCTTATCTGGAAGATTAACTCCCACTTGATTCAAGCGATTGTAGTACTTAGACATTCTGAGCACATGCTCACTGGTTGAGCTATTCACCTCCATCTTGTAGGAAAAAAATACTTGTCAGAGGTCTCACACCTCCCGACTCGGGCATGAGTCTGAAATACAAATTTCATCTCTTGGAACATCTTATATGCACCATGGCGTTCAAAACGTTTTTGAAGTCCTAGTTCTAAGCCGTAAAGCATGGTGCACTAAACTATCAAGTAGTCATCATACCGAGCTTTTCCAAACGTTCATAATGTCTGCATCTGCTCCTGCAATAGGTCCGTCACGTAGCGGTGCATCAAGGACATAATTCTTCTGTGCAGCAATGAGGATAATCCTCATATCACGGACCTAGTCCGTATCATTGCTACTATCATCTTTCAACATATTTTTCTCTAGGAACATATCAAAAAAATAAACGGGGAGCTACATCGCGAGCTCTTGATCTACAACATAGATATGCTAATACTATCGGGACTAAGTTCACGATAAATTAAAGTTCAATTAATCATATTACTAAAGAACTCCCACTTAGATAGACATCCCTCTAGTCATCTAAATGATCAAGTGATCCATATCAACTAAACCATGTCCGATCATCGCGTGAGATGGAGTAGCTTTCAGTGGTTAACATCACTATGTTGATCATATCTACTATATGATTCATGTTCGACCTTTCGGTCTCAGTGTTCCAAGGCCATACCTGCATATGCTAGGCTCGTCAAGTTTAACCCGAGTATTCTGCATGTGCAAAACTGGCTTGCACCCGTTGTATGTGAACGTAGAGCTTTTCACACCCGATCATCATGTGGTGTCTCAGCATGAAGAACTATGATAACCCACAAGTATAGGGGATTGCAACAGTTTTCGAGGGTAGAGTATTCAACCCAAATTTATTGATTCAACACAAGGGGAGCCAAATAATATTCTCAAGTATTAGCAGATGAGTTGTCAATTGAAGCACACTTGGAAACTTAATATCTGCAGCAAGGTATTTAGTAGTAAAGTAATATGATAGTAGTGCCAACGATAGCAAAACTAACGGTAGCAAAAGTAATATTTTTGGGTTTTATAGTGATGGTAAGGATAACCCACAAGTATAGGGTATCACAACAGTTTTCGAGGGTAGAGTATTCAACCCAAATTTATTGATTCGACACAAGGGGAGCCAAAGAATATTCTCAAGTATTAGCAGCTGAGTTGTCAATTCAACCACACCTCGAAACTTCATATATGTAGAAAAGTGTTTAGAAGCAAAGTAATATGATAGTGGTGATAACGGTAGCAAAAGGTAACGGTAGTAAGAGTAATGTTTTGGGTATTTTGTAGTGATGATAGCAATAGAAACGGAAAAGTAAATAAGCGGAGAACAATATATGGAAAGCTCGTAGGCAATGGATCGGTGATGGAGAATTATGCCAGATGCGGTTCATCATGTAACAGTCATAACCTAGGGTGACACAGAACTAGCTCCAGTTCGTTGATATAATGTAGGCATGTATTCCGAATATAGTCATACGTGCTTATGGAAAAGAACTTGCATGACATGTTTTGTCCTACCCTCCCGTGGCAGCGGGGTCCTTACGAAAACTAAGGGATATTAAGGCCTCCTTTTAATACAGAACCGGAACAAAGCATTAACACATGGTGAATACATGAACTCCTCAAACTACGGTCATCACCGGTAATTATCCCGATTATTGTCACTTCGGGGTTAACGGATCATAACAAATAATAGGTGACTATAGACTTGCAAGATAGGATCAAGAACACTCATATATTGATGAAAACATAATAGGTTCAGATCTGAAATCATGGCACTCGGGCCCTAGTGACAAGAATTAAGCATAGCAAAGTCATAGAAACATCAATCTCAGAACATAGTGGACACTAGGGATCAAACCCTAACAAAACTAACTCGATTACATGATAGATCCCATCCAATCCATCACCGTCCAGCAAGCCTACGATGGAATTACTCACGCACGGCGGTGAGCATCATGAAATTGGTGATGGAGGATGCTTGGTGATGACGATGGCGACGGATTCCCCTCTCCGGAGCCCCAAACGGACTCCAGATCAGCCCTCCCAAGAGGTTTTAGGGCTTGGCGGCGGCTCCATATCATAAAATGCGACGATTTCTTCTCTCTGATTTTTTCTCCCCGAAACTCAATATATGGAGGTGGAGTTGGAGTCAGAGAGGCAACAGGGGGCCCACGAGGTAGGGGGCGCGCCCTAGGGGGGCAGGCGCGCCCCCACCCTCGTGGCAAGGTGGTGGGCCGCTAGCCTTCGTCTTTGGCAGGTATTTTTCTTATTTTCTGAAAAGTGTCTCCATGAAGTTTCAGGTCATTCCGAGAACGTTTGCTCCTGCACATAAATAACACCATGGTAATTCTGTTAAAAACAGCGTCAGTACGGGTTAGTTCCATTCAAATCATGAAAGTTAGAGTCCAAAACAAGGGCAAAAGTGTTTGGAAAAGTAGATACGTTGGAGACTTATCAACTCCCCCAAGCTTAAATCTTTGCTTGTCCTCAAGCAATTCAGTTGACAAACTAAAATTGATAAAGAAAAACTTTTACAAACTCCATTTGCTCTTGTTGTTGTAAATATGTAAAGCCAGCATTCAAGTTTTCACCAAAAAGAGTATAACTAACCACATTTGCAATAACGCATAGGTCTCAAGTTTACTCATATCAATAGCATAATCAACTAGCAAGCCATAATAATAAAACTCGGATGACAACACTTTCTCAAAACAATCATAATATGATATAACAAGATGGTATCTCGCTAGCCCTTTCCGAGACCGCAAAACATAAATGTAGAGCACCTTTAGAGATCAAGGACTGACTAGACATTGTAATTCATGGTAAAAGAGAGCCAGTCAAGTCATACTCAATGTAAACTAACAGTAATGAATGCAAATGACAGCGGTGCTCTCCAACTGGTGCTTTTTAATAAGAGGATGATGACTCAGCATAAAAGTAAATAGATAGGCCGTTCGCAGAGGGAAGCAGGGATTTGTAGAGGTGCCAGAGCTCGGTTTTGGAACAGAGGTGAATAATATTTTGAGTGGTATACTTTCATTGTCAACATAACAACCACGAGATGGCGATATCTTCCATGCTACACACATTATAGGCGGTTCCCAAATAGAATGGTAAAGTTTATGCTCCCCCTTCCACCACAAGCATCAATCCATGGCTTGCTCGAAACAATGAGTGCCTCCAACTAACAAGGGTCCCAGGGGGAGTTTTGTTTGCAATTATTTTGATTTAGTTTGCGTAAAGCATGGGACTGGGCATCCCGGTGACCAGCCATTTATCTCGTGAGTGAGGAGCGGAGTCCACTCCTCTTGAGAATAACCCGCCTAACATGGAAGATACAGACAGCCCTAGTTGATACATGAGCTATTCGAGCATGCAAAACATGATATTTATTTGAAGGTTTAGAGTTTGGCACAAACAAATGTACTTGGAACGGCAGGTATATACCGTACATAGGTGGGTATAGTGGACTCATGTGGAATAACTTTGAGGTTTAAGGAGTTTGGATGCACAAGCAGTATTCCCGCTTAGTACAGGTGAAGGCTAGCAAAAGACTGGGAAGCGACTAGCTAAAGAGCAACAACAGTCATGAACATGCATTAAAATTAATCAACATCGAATGCAAGCATGAGTAGGATATAATCCACCATGAACATAAATATCATGAAGGCTATGTTGATTTTGTTTCAACTACATGCGTGAACATGTGCCAAGTCAAGTCGCTTAAATCATTCAGAGGATGATACCACCCTATCATACCACATCATAACCATTTTAATAGCATGTTGGCATGCAAGGTAAACCATTATAACTCATAGCTAATCAAGCATGGCACAAGAAACTATAATCTCTAATTGTCATTGCAAACCTGTTTATTCATAATAGGCTGAATCAGGAACGATGAACTAATCATATTTACAAAAACAAAAGAGGTCGAGTTCATACTAGCTTTTCTCATCTCAGCCAGTCCATCATATATCATCATAATTGCCCTTCACTTGCACGACCGAATGATGTGAATAATAATAATAGTGCACGTGAATTGGACTAAGCTGGAATCTGCAAGCATTCAATAAACCGGAGAAGACAAGGCAATATGGGCTCTCTTGTCAGATCAACAATAAAGCATATAAGAGCCTCCTCAACAATTTAATTATGGTCTTCTCCTATCGACCCCAAAGAAAAGAAAATAAATAAAACTATTTACACGGGAAAGCTCCCAACAAGAAAAAGAAGAACAGGAAATCTTTTTGGGTTTTCTTTTTAATTACTACTACAAGCATGGAAAGTAAACTAATTAAAAGCTACAACTAATTTTTTTGGTTTTTCCTAAGGTTTATTAAACACACAAGAAGAAAGCATAAAAAGGAAATTAAACTAGCATGGATGATAGAATGAAAAAGTATGAGCACCGACATTTAGCAATGAGTGTGTGAACATGAATATAATGCCGGTGGGAAATACGTACTCCCCCAAGCTTAGGCTTTTGGCCTAAGTTGGTATATGGCCACGGCTGGCCTAGTGGATATCCATAATAATAGTTGTTGGGGTCGTACTGTGATGCAGCAGCTATTGCCTGCTGAGCTGCAGCGTGGCGACGAGCAGCCTCCTCTCTCCTCTCGTACTCATCTGCCTCCTCTCTGGTAATAGTATATCCTCCTCTTGCCTGATAATCAAAGAAAGCAGGAGCAGGCAGAGTAATACAGACAGCACGACATCTGTCAAAGATTAGTCGGTACTGGAGAGGTGATTCGTTCCTCTCGACAAAATGGTGGTGAACCATAACATTAAAATCTAGATAGGCAGGAGGTAATTCAATATCATCTTCACGTACATCTATACCAAGAAAATTAGCTATGCGGGTTGCATAAATTCCAGCAAAGAAATCTCCATTAAGTTTATTAAGATGCAACCTACGTGCAACAATGGCTCTCAAATTATAAGATTTGTCTCCCAACACAACACTCCTAAGAATACTGAGGTCAGGGACACACACGTGACATGCCTCATCTTTACCATTTATGCATCTACCTATGAAGAGAGCAAAATAATGTATAGCAGGAAAGTGAATGCTCCCTATGGTAGCTTGTGTAATATCTCTAGATTCTCCCACAGTTATATTAGCAAGAAAATCTCTAAATTCAGATTTGCGAGGATCCCTTATACTACCCCATTGTGGAAGTTTGCAAGCAGTGGTAAAATCTTCTAAGTCCATGGTATAAGATTTATCATAAAGATCAAACAGGACAGTTGGAGAATTACGTGAAGTGGAAAATTCAAACCTCCTCACAAAGGAACTAGTGAGATTATGGTACTGGATGCACTTCTCTTCCTCGAAGCTCACAAGATCAGTGTTACGCAAATATGCGTTGAATTCTTCTTTTATTCCCGCTCGATCCATAAAATTTTTAGAAGGCCACCCACAGGACGCATTGGAGCGTCTCTTGGTGGCTCTTCGTCAGCATCACGCATTGCAAGCCTAGGTCCTTGCTTCTTTGAAGAACCACCTTGGAACATTTTCCTAAGCATTTTTCTTCCTCTGAAAAATTCTGAAATTTTTTAGTAACTTCAAAATAAAAGTAACCAGACTCAATAATATTGATAGCAACTACTCCTACAAGTGCCTAGGGCCTATATCATGCATCAAAACTACTTTTGACCATATAAATTTGACATGCAAGCTCAAGAATAGGGTCACCTAAGCAACACAAATTTGCAATGAATAAAGCACTAGAACAAAAACTAATTGGACCAATGGAGGAGTCACATACCAAGTAACAATCTTCCCAAGCTTGGACTCGGGTTTGAGCTGGTTTTTCGTATTTGGGGGAGGAAGAAGGAGTGTATGGGTGCAAGAATAAGTGGAGGAGGGCCACCATGGGCCCACGAGGCAGGGTGGCGTGCCCTAAGGGGGTGGGCGCGCCCTCCACCCTTGTCGGCAGGTGGTTGACCCCCCTGGTGTGTTCTCAGTTCCATAAATCCTCAAATATTCTAGAAAAAATCATATTTAATTTTCAGGGCATTTGGAGAACTTTTATTTTTGAGGTATTTTTATATTGCACGGATAATCAGATAACATACAGAAAAATATTTATTATTATTTTAGTTGATATAACTAACAGAAAGTAAAAGTGGGGTACAGAAGGTTGTGCCTTCTAGTTTCATCCATCTCATGATCATCAAAAGGAATCCACTAACAAGGTTGATCAAATCTTGTTAATGAACTCATTCCGAATAACATGGAACCGGAGAAATTTGAATAACACTATGTTACCTCAAAGGGGATATGCACTTCTCCAATAATAAGAATATCATATTTCTTCTTGAAAGTAGGAAGGGGAAATTCAAAACCTCCAAATATAATCGATGGAATTTTTCCAATAGAGTTGATACTATGAACTTGAGGTTGTTTCCTCGGAAAGTGTACCGTTAACATGAAAGGTGACATTGCCTTTAGTGCAATCAATAACAGCCCCTGCATTATTCAAAAAGGGTCTTCCAAGAATAATAGACATACTATCGTCCTTGGGAATATCAAGAATAACAAAGTCCATTAAAATAGTAACGTTTGCAACTACAACAGGCACATCCTCACAAATACCGACAGGTATAGCAGTTGATTTATCAGCCATTTGCAAAGATATTTCAGTAGGTGTCAACTTATTCAAATCAAGTCTACGATATAAAGAGAGAGGCATAACACTAACACCGGCTCCAAGATCACATAAAGCAGTTTTAACATAGTTTCTTTTAATGGATCATGGTATAGTGGGTACTCCTGGATCTCCAAGTTTCTTTGGTATTCCACCCTTAAAAGTATAATTAGCAAGCATGGTGGAAATTTCAGCTTCCGGTATCTTTCTCTTATTTGTAATAATATCTTTCATATACTTAGCATAAGGATTGGTTTTGAGCATATCAGTTAATCGCATACGTAAAAAGATAGGTCTAATCATTTCAGCAAAGCGCTCAAAATCCTCATCATCCTTTTTCATGGATGGTTTAGGAGGAAAGGGCATGGGTTTCTGAACCCATGGCTCTCTTTCTTTACCGTGTTTCCTAGCAACAAAATCTTTCTTACCATAATGTTGATTCTTTGATTATGGGTTATCAAGATCAACAACAGGTTCAATTTCTACATCATTATCATTACTAGGTTGAGCATCATCATGAACATTATCATTAACATTACCACTAGTTTCAGGTTCATTACCAGATGTTTTTCAGCATCAGAAATAGAAATATCATTTGGATTCTCAGGTGTTTCAACAATAGTATCACTAGAAGCATGCAAAGTCCTATCATTTTTCTTTTTCTTCTTTTTAGAAGAGCTAGGTGCATCTATATTATTTCTCTGAGAATCTTGCTCAATTCTTTTAGGATGGCCTTCAGGATACAAAGGTTCCTGAGTCATTCTACCACCTCTAGTCATAACTCTAACAGCATTATCATTATTCTTACTGTTCAATTCATTGAGCAAATCACACTACTAGAAAAAGGGCTATAGATGGGACTGACACTAATGGCGCACCAGACAAGCGGTGCGCCATTAGTACATACTAGTGGTGCACCACCTTCTGATACGCCATTAGAGTTGAAACTACTAATGGCGCACCTGGCCCAGGGTGCGCCATTAGTATCAAAAAAATTTTAACTAGTGCGCCTGTCCAAACATACTAATCGCGCATCCAGACACAGTGCGCCATTACTAGTTGTAACTAGTAATGGTGCACCCGCCGGAAAGTGCGCCACTAATGTTGTTTTTTATTATATTTTTATTCCCTTTTTTGCAATACTACTAATGGCGCACTGTTCCACCATGCGTCATTACTAGTTTAAACTAGTAATGGCGCACTTTGGGAAAGTGCGCCATTAGTATGTTTTTTTTGCAAAACTACTAATGGCGCACCACCAAAAGGTGCGCCATTAGTAACCTGGATTACTAATGGCGCATTTAGAGTTGGTGCGCCATTAGTAAGTGGGCAGCAACAAGATATTTTGGACAGCCTCTCCTACCCACACTCACTTTCTCCCCACTTCATTCTCTCCACCTCCTCCTTGTCTCGGGTGCCTCCTCTTTTTCACCTCATTTCCACCATAGATTCATTCAATTTAAGTGGTTAAATTACCTTGTTTTGATAGGTAAGTAAGGGGGGAAGCTATATTTATGTTGTTCTCCCTACAACAATGTGCACATGCACTTTTTATGGCCTAGCTAGATCTATGTAAGTTCGTGGTGTTGCATATGTTTGTGGTGTTGCATATGTGTTTGTGTTTGGAGGTGTACCGGTATTTGAAATGCGATAGTTGCCAATATTTTGCCAGAATGTTGATTCATTTCCGTTTTGGCGAGAATTTTGGCATTAAGCATTCTTTTTGGTCCTATTTTTAGGGAAAGTCATGCCAAATTTTTTCTTGGTTCTAAAATATCGTTTTGCTCTACCCCGCAGGTGACCATGGTCCGCATGATGACCGAAGGCATCGTGAATAGGTTTTTGAGGTCCGCGAAGGCCGAGATGCTTCAAAAGAACGAGATGGAGATAAGATGTCCGTGTCGAAGATGCAAGCTGAAGAGCCTTATTGCGGACCCGGAATCTGGGCAGGTGCGGGACCACCTGCTCTTGCGTGGTTTCATGGATGGCTATCGGTGGTAAGGTGATGAAGATGACTATGAAGTCGTCCATGGGGGTCGGGCAAGAAATGAGGAAGGGCAGCAAGACAACCACCGCGGCTCGGGCGGGCGAGAAGACGAAGAATCCCCAGGAGATGATCACGACGGTGATGCTGTACACAGTCATCATGTAGAAGATGCAGGACATGATGATGAGGAAGATGCCGGAGCAGACGATGGGCATGATCATGAAGATGATGATGCCGGTGGAGCAGACGACGCTGGACCATCGATGGGCTGGGTGCAGGACCCTCATATTCAAGAGCTGCTTCTCAAGCAGACGGATAACGCAAGAGCTGCCGCCCGAGATAAAGCCAAGATGGATCAACTTGAGTTAGACGCGGTTACTCCATTGTATGAAGGATGCAGGCCCGAGGATACCCGCCTGAAAGTAACGCTCATGGCTCTGGAGATGAAGGTAAAACACAAAATGACCGACGCATGCTTCGACGAGAACATGTCATTCTGGCACGAACGTCTTCCCGAGGGGAACAAGTGCCCGACCAGTTTGGAGGAGGCGAAGAAAATCGTGTGTCCTCTGGATTTACCGCACGTGAAATACCATGTGTGCATGAACAATTGCATCATTTATCGGGACGAGCACACGGAGTCTACCATATGTCCGGTGTGCGGCGTCACTCGATACATGAAGAGGAAGAAAGCTCCTCGAAAAGTGGTGTGGTACTTTCCGATCACTCCTCATCTGCAGCGGTATTTCGCGGACCCTAAGGTAGCAAAGCTCCTGCGTTGGCACGCGGATAGGGAGGAGAAGAAGGGAGAAGATGACGCAAATGATTCGAAGATAGATAAAAAGACAAGATGCTGAGTCACCCTAAGGATGCGAGCCAGTGGCAAGCGTTGAACTTCGAAGACCCAGAATTTGGGAACGATCCAAGGAACATCGTGCTGGGTGCGAGCACCGATGGAGTCAATCCGTTTGGCAGCTAGAGAAGCACACATAGCACCTGGCCTGTGTTTGTGTGGATGTACAACCTTCCCCCCTGGTTGTGCATGAAGAGGAAGTACATTCACATGAGTATGCTAATGGAAGGACCGAAACAACCAGGGAACGACATCAATCTGTATCTGGGGCTGCTGAAAGAGGAGCTTGACACGCTGTGGAAAACGCCAGCCAATACGTGGGACGCTGCAGAGAAAGAATATTTCCCTATAAGAGCTGCGCTGCTCACGACGGTGCACGACTATCTCGGTTACGGATATGTCGCGGGGCAGGTGGTCCACGGATTTTCTGGATGCGTCAGGTGCATGAATGACACAACGTATCGCCAGCTAGATTGAGATCCCGGGTCTTCGAAAACCGTGTTCATGGGACATCGAAGGTGGCTTCGCGATGATGACCCGTGGAGAAAACGCAAGGATCTGTTAGATGGTGAAACCAAACCCCGAGGACGCCCGCGTACGAGGAGCGGCGAGGAAATAGACGAGCTGTTGAAAAATTGGAAAGACTGCCCACTGCCGGGAAAGAAGCAAAAGGCGCCAGAGCCGGGAAAGAAGCGAAAGGCGCCAGAGCCGCTGCTGAAGGTATGGAAAATGAGGTCTGTTTTCTGGGACTTGCCGTACTGGAAGATCCACCGTGTGCCTCACAGCCTTGATGTCATGCATATCACGAAGAACGTGTGCGAGAGTCTGGTTGGTACCCTGCTCAACATGCCAGAGAGGACCAAAGATGCGCCGAAAGCAAGGGAAGACTTGAAATCAATGGGCATCAGGCAGGAGCTTCACGCTATATATGATGATCATGATGATGATGATGATGAGGCGAAGCAGGACACGGAAAGTCGTCGCAAAGGCAAGAAGGCCAAGAAGACCGGAAATGACTACCCTCCCGCGTGCTTCACTCTAATTCAGGAGGAGATCGAGCAGTTTTTCACCTGCCTCGTAGGAGTAAAACTTCCTTACGGTTACGCGGGGAAGATAAGCAGATACCTAGACCCAGCGAAGCTGAAGTTCAGCGGGATGAAGTCTCACGACTGTCACGTGCTGATGACGCAGATACTTCCAGTTGCAATCCGTGGGATCATGGACGCGCACGTCCGTGAAACCCTATTTGGCCTATGCAACTTTTTCGACGTCATCTCTCGGAAGTCTGTTGGCGTGAGGCAACTCAGAAGGCTACTGGAAGAGATCATGGTGATACTATGCGAGCTTGAGATGTACTTCCCGCCCGCATTCTTCGACGTTATGGTGCATCTGCTGGTCCATATCGTGGATGATATCATCCAACTCGGGCCGACATTCCTGCACAGCATGATGCCGTTCGAAAGGATGAATGGTGTCATCAAAGGATACGTTTGCAACATGTCATGTCCAGAGGGAAGCATAGCCAGGGGCTTTCTGACCGAAGAGTGCATCTCCTACTGCACGAATTATCTAGGCATCGAGAACCCCGTTGGTCTGCCCGTCAACAGGCACCTCGGCAGGCTCGCTGGATGGGGTCACCGTGAGGGTCGTCGCGAAATGCATGTCGACTTCGAGGGTCGACTCGCCGACTTTGAAAGAGCAAACCTAGTCGCGCTACAACACATAGACGTGGTCGATCCTTGGGTGGTACAGCACAAAACCTTTATTAAGAAGAGGTACAATGACTGAGGCCAACAGAGGACGGACGGAGATATACTCAAAGAGCACAACTCATGTTTCACGCGTTGGTTCAAGCAGAAGCTTCTGTCATACCCTTTACATGAGGATTCTTCCGCGGAAGAACAACTCATATTCGCCTTGTCACAGGGCGCCGAGCACAACCTGATGACCTATGAGGCGTACGATATCAACGGCTACACATTCTACACCGAGGACAAGGACATGAAGAGCGATGGTTATCAGAACTCCAGGGTAACGATGGAATCCTACACCGGTAACGACAAGGACAGATACTACGGAAGGATCGAGGAGATCTGGGAGCTGAGCTACGCTGGAGAGAAGGTCCCGATGTTCCGTGTCAGATGGGCCAAGAGCGTCCTAAAAGAAGACCGGTATTTCACCACCATGGTTATACCCGAAGCCAAATCCAAGACCGCGGGCGCAAACGTCACCGCGAAAAATGAGCCATGAGTACTGGCTTCCCAAGTGGACCAATGCTTCTTCATTACCGACCCGCCAAAGCCCAGTCGTGTTGTCGTGATGAGAGGCAAAAGGAAGATCATCGAAATGGATGGAGTAGCCAATGAGCAAGACTTCGACAAGTACGGCGACCCGAGGATCGAACATGACGACGATGATGAAGTAGCAGCATACACCACAAGAAGAAGCAGGACCACCCTACCTAAAGGACATCCGTTCCACAGAAGAACTCCATTTGCGAAAAAGAAGGGCAAGAAGATTGTGAACAGATAGCTAGCTAAGATCGATTGTATTTAAATTGTAGCCTTCATTTCTCGATTGTACTTCATGGGCACTTTTTGAACTATCATGAATATTTTTAAATTTCATGGACACTCGATCTCGATCCCCCTCCATCTAGATCGCTATCCCACCTCGCCAGATCCGGTCCCCCTCGCCGCCGAGCACCCCCGGGTCCACCGGCCGCCGCCGCCGACCCCCCGCACCCTCGATTCCCCTACTCAACCGCCGCCGCCGACCCCCCGCACCCCTCCCCTACTCAACCGCCGCCGCCGACCCCCCACACCCCGCGCACCCTCCCCCGCTCCACCGGCATTACTGTTTGATGATATTTTTAAAAAAAATTATTACTGTCTTGTAAAAAAATATTACTGTTACTGTCTTATAAAAAAATATTACTGTTATGATTTAAACAAGTTTAAAAAATTATTACTGTCTTATAAAAAAATACTAATGGCGCACCACGGTGAGGTGCGCCATTAGTATGGATGTACTTATGGCGCACCGAGGGGTGGTGCGCCATTAGTATTGTGCCCGATCCCCCCTTTCCTCTCCCCCTTTGCCCGATCCCCCCTTCCCTCTCCCCCTAGCCAGTTCCCTCTCCCTCCCTCCACCGCGCCCCCGCCGCCTCCCTCTCCCCTTCCTCCCCCTCGTCACCGGCGGCCTGGACGCCGCCCCATCCACCTCGTCGGGCTCCTCCTCCCGCTCCGCAGTCCCCACGCCCCCACAGTCGTCTCCTTTGCCACCCCACTCGTCCCTCCCACAGCGGCTAGGGTTCGAGCCTTCGAGGGAGGATCCGCGCCGCCGCCAGGGCGATCCTGCCTCGCCGGCCCGGTCAGCATCGCCGGCCCCTTCCTCTCAGCATCGCCAGCGCTAGGCCCTGCCTGGCCGCCTCCTGCCGGCCCTCCCCCCCGTCATTGCTGCTCTGCTTCGACAAGCCCCCGGCCCTCCCATCGCCCCTGCTTCGACCAGCCGCCCACATCTCCTTCGAGAACAGGTGCCTCTCATCTCCCTGTTCCCCACCCCTCTGTTTGTTAGCTGGATGGGTGGATGTTGCTGTTGCATATTGAATAGATGCACGAATGGATTTATTTTGCTACTGTGATTGATAGCTCGTGTTAGTACGTCTCAGATTTTTGCTGCTGTGAACTGTCAATGGTACTAAATGAGTGCCCTTTTGCTGCTTGCTGCTTGCTGCTTAGTGCTAGTTGATAATTTGGTAATGCTACCGATTCTTAGAAATTGATGGATGTACTTTTTCCAGTTTGATACTGCTACTAATTTGATGCTTGCTATTTTAGGCCGCTGCTTGGTATGTGCTCTGTATGCAAGTCATGCTTTTATTCAGTTTTTTCTTCAGTTTTGGCCACTATTGATCTTTCGTTCAATCGAACTGAGAGTGGTTTCGTGAGTGGAAAGTGGAATTGAACAATCTAGACCTGAAACTGAGGCAGTTTTACACGAGTTTGTTTGCTGGTCTTTTAACCCTATCATTTCTCTTATAGCCAGCATGTGTGTGCGCTTAAACTTGTTTAGCTAGTAATTTCCCCCAATTTGGCCAATACATGTGTAACTTAACTTAGCTTTTCAGAGCATGCTTCCTCGCGAAGAAGGGGGTCATGCTGAAAATTGAAAAATGTTGTGAGACATTGGTTGGACTTTGAATTGGTATACAGAGAAGGGAGTGCCTGCTTGTATATATTTTACTGTTGCTACCATGCCAGACTAACAAACTGCCCAATATTGTGCCCTTCTGTACTGTTATTGAGAATAGTTCATGGTTACTAACGTAATTCATTGTTTCGCTGCAGTGGGCATACAAGTTGTTATAAAGCCAGAATATTGGATAACCCCTCCTGTAAGTTATATGATTTATTATACAATCACTACTTTCCTGTTGTCTTATGCAAGAGCTGTCAATCTACTTTGCTACCAAAAAAGTTGTATTAATGAGTAATGACTGAGTTCAGTTTTCATTCTCCAGTGTTAAGAGTGTTGCTCCAAAAAAATGCTGTTTCAAAGTTAAATGGGTGCCTTTAACTTCTGTGCATTGGCTGGACATCAACATACTACCATAAGTGTTTTGTTTTCTGTTGCCAGTTATTCTCCTTGGAATTCTGAGAAATAGTACTCCTTGGAGTAGTGAATAAATTGTGATGCATTCAAGCAAGACATTTTAGCTAATAACTAATTGTTCTAAATGTCTGTTTCTGTCCTCATTTAGTGCTTGGTATGTCTCCTGTTCTGGGTCATGGACTTTGTGCCATGCCCACATTGGTTTTCTGTTTGGCCTCAATTTGGCCTGACAAATGATGGTCTACTAGCTGGTCTACTAGCTGGCAAGATGCTTGGTATATATATGTTGTGTTCAGTTTTGGCAGGAGTTCAGAACTGTTAGGCAAAGGTCATGTCTCCGACCATCGTGCCGTGATGATTTTGCAGGTACCCCAGGAGGCCCTTCAGTTTGCTGGAATGTCAATTAACTTCCATTCCGGCAAATTCGGGTACTCCATATGTCCTATTTTCAGCAAAGGTCATGCTGAAATTTTCCGTGAATTTTAGCATGACTTTGCTAAAAATAGGACATATGGGGTACTTGTGACTAATGCATGGGCCGGGGTATCCTAGTAGTTAATTAAGTAGGATCAAGTGCCCCGGCATACTTGTGACTAATGCATGGCTTTTAGGGTGCCTCGGTGTCGATAAAAACCGAAATGATGAAAGCTTAGGCTTTTAGGGTGCCTCGGCGTCGAAAAACCCTCAATGATAAAAGCTTAGCTTTTAGGATGCCTCGGTGTCGACAAACCGTAAATGATGATACCATGATCTTGTTCCTTGACAATAACCAACTTTTTGACCAAACTGTGTTCCTATTTATAGAGAAACATGGCCAACAACGATGAGGCCGGCGGTTCGGGCGGCAAGAAATTCTGGGAGCTGTCCCAGGAGATGGAGGAACAACCTCACTTGTATGAGGACGCCGCCTTCCCCACCGATCCTGAGACCACTGATGGTACCGCCGAGGATGACCCCACTGATGCCACCACTGATGGCGCCGCCGAGGATGCCACCACTGATGATGGCGGCGCACGCACAGATGGCAGCCAACCGAAGAGGTAACAGAAGGACCGGCGCCTGACCATGCTCCGCACCCTCAAGGAGGAAGTTACTGAAGTGGACTCCAACGGGAATCCAACGGCGCCTGAACGAATAGTCAAGGGGTACTCGCTTCAGCTCGGGTGCATTCTCCGGAGCACCGTCTCGATCAACACCGAGAACCTCAGGCATCCTGACCGAGGGAATTTGCGCAACCTCCTCAAAGAATGATCGAGAAAGGTGAGAGTTATGAGAAGATCAAGGAGAAAAATCCTTCGATCTGCGAAGATGACTACAACAACTTCAAGATCAATTGCTCGAGCACCGCCAGCTCCGAATCAAGTAAGTGGGGGAAAGAAATGTGGGAGCTGAACTTAGGGGAACACACACTCGGTCCCGGCGGTTACAGAGTGGCGGAGCCTATATGGGACAAGGAGGAGGCGGACTGTGCCGAGCAAGGCCTACCGCCCCTCTTCGATAAATACGGTGACAAGCAGACCAGGAACTTTGTCAGGGCCTGGTACAAGAAGGACCCGAAAACAAAGGAGCTTACCACGGATCCCAAGACCAGGGCGCTTGAGCTTGTTCTGGTAAGGAATACACCCCCGCATAATTAGCTCCATATGGTTGCATTCTAATTAATGAAGCCAAATTTCTAAATGGTTCACATTCCTTCCGCAGGTGACTGAAAGCAGTAGCGCGGGGTCGACTAAGAGAAACCCTTGGGACACCACTCTAAATAGGGCGTTGAATGTAATGAAGAACAAGGATAAGCTCAGTAAGCCGACGTCAGCTGGTCGTGTGGCCGGCAAAGTCTTGTCGACAAAATGGTCATCATACTATAACACTGGTGGGCGAAAGGAGAAAAAGACCAGCTCGGAAAGCTAGGCGCGCGAGGTTCAAGAACTCAGGGCACAGGTGGCGCGGATTCCGGAGATTGTCTAAGAGCAAGTGCAACAACAACTCGGAGCGACGATCACCGCCATTGTGCCTACCTTGATCCAGGGGATTAGTGCGTGGATTGCGGGCGGCCAACAGGGGCCGCCCCCGATTCCTAGCTTCACGGCCAGCAACTCGCAGAACGCGATGGCGGGGCCATTGGTGTCTCCGGCGGAGGCGGCATTGGTGTCTCCGACGCCGGCATGGGAGCTTAATGCACCCGGGTGTACGTCGGCCGGCACCTCTGCAGCAAGCGGCCCCTCCGTCAACTGCACGCCCGCCGTTGGCGGTGCCTCGACATTGGCCGAGCTCGACGCCATCATCACGGTAACTAATTAAGCCTCTCTCGGCCGAGGACTTCATCTCCTTGCCTTTGACTGGGCATCCCTGACGCCCTAAATGTTTTCGCAGGGCGCCGCCGACGTTCCGTGCACTCTCCTGCACTTTGTGAACAATGAGTTGGTCGATGTCGCCAAGGGTAAAATCGTTCAACTGGGCAACCCCTTATTCCACGGTACCCAGATGCCACCCAACTTGTTTAGGGTTCAACTGGTTCGGGTGCTGCCAGGCTGCGACGAGTTGTTACCTCCGATTCGACCCGTCGGGGCCGACGATGATGACGTGATGACCCTCAGCGCCTGCCTGAGCTGGCCCCTGCTTTGGCCGAAGAGCCAGATTCGTTTGGGGGCGGGGGACACCACCCCAAAGACAACACCGCCAGTCGTGCCGGCGCCAAGTCGGCCCCATGGCAAGACCGCCGCAACGGTGCCGGACATCCCTATGCCACTGGATCCAAACATGCATATGGCACAGGATCAGAACGATGACGACGACGATACATTTGCCAACGTCGATCAGTACTTTGCCGATCATGGGTACGGTGGCGACTTCATGGGGCCTCCTTCTCAAGAACCCAACCCAACAAAAGACGTGCACGATCTAGCTGGTACCGCGGAGAAGCCAAGTTGCAACAGGCGTCATCTGCAGTTCAGCTCTCAGGAGACGCCTCCAACTGCCGACTTCACCGAGCCTCAGATAGGCGAGGTGCGAAATATGATCAGCCCCAACACACTCAAGAAGGCGGTCTGTGAGCAGAACTCGGTCCCATTACAGGAGAAGAAGAAGGCATGCAAAAGAAAGACTAACAAGGGTGCGGGCCAGCCGGCACCGAGTACGATCCGTGCTCAGGACGGGCCACCTTCACCTGAGGATATCTCGAGGAGGGTGCATGTGGCGGGTAGGCCGATGCTACCGAGAAATATGCTCGATGCTGCAATCGGTGCTATGCGGAGTCTGCATGACAGTGTTCTTTCTTTGGAGAAGCGGCGTCTCGGAGAGAAGGATGTGGCATACCCGGTTTTCGCGGCCAAGGTGCCAGAGGGCAAGGGCTCTATGGATAACTCCATCGGGGGTACAATCGTCCTGCGGTTTGATGACATCCACGCTATGTTGAACCTTCATCCGCTGCACTACACCTTCGTTCGGCTATTTTCGCTGAGTATGGAGATGCGGATCATTCGCGACAAGACCCCGGACATCGTGATAGTCGACCCCTTCTACATGCGTGCCAAGATCTTGGGCAGCGCTGGGGACCGGCAAGTCGCGAGTTCTTACCTCGAAGGCGTCATTCTGGCAAACCAAGATAAGGATAACTTCCTCGTGCCTTACTTTCCCAAGTAAGTCCTCCCCTCAACCGCCCTGTAACATATGAATTCTTAGATTTCGATCGTTTTTCTTTTAACATTCCGTGTTTTCTGCAGTGACACACGTTGCACGCTCATCCTCCTAAGCCCCAAATATTCCATGGCCACGTATTTTGACCCGGACCGTCAGTCGAACGTAGACTACACAAATGTCAAGAAGGTTCTTGATGATGTTCTCCCTGGCTACGTCAAATCTGGAGGCACCTTCACCAGGCCTATTCGTAAGTACGGCAAGCACGTGTTCTCCCACAATACGACATTCTGCTGCGTCAAGCAACCGCCTGGCGGTCAGAAGGGTGCCTACTACGCCATCCATCACATGCGGGCGATCGTACGGGACCATCATCAACTTCTGCTACCGAGTAGACTCAAAGATTGGGCCGCGAGTGTGTCGGCAATCCAGGACGCGGACATCAGACAATAATTCTTTCGCATCCAGTCGGAGTTTGCAGAAATCATCCATCAAGATGTCCTTCGTACCGCGGGACAGTTCTACCTCAGAAATCAACCGTCCAATAGTGACATCGACACAATCCTACAAATGCAGGCTGACAACGCCCGTTGTTTCATGACTCCCACGATAGACGGCGGCTTCATCCACGCTCCGATCCCTTGAGTCGAGTCGAAAGCAGTGATGCTGTGTCTAGTTCTGAAACATCGATTGGCTAATATTGTAATTAAACTTTAATGAACTTGTAGTATGTATCTTTGGTTTCGAGAGTCGTTCAACTTAGATGTAATCGATGCTATTAATGTCTTGCTTTTCTCTTCCAATCGTTCTGTTGCATACTTATATATTGCTTATGTATTGTCTGTGAATTGGTACTAACATTTCGTTTGGCTACTGCATAGCGATGCCGTGGTATGTCGTGTACAAGGGTAAGGTTCCCGGAGTCTACGACGACTGGGAGGAGTGTCGGAGACAGGTTCACCGATTCAGTGGTAACAGTTACAAAGGGTACGCCACTAGGGCCGAGGCCGAATCTAGATACGCCCGCTATCTAGCGGGAGAGGGGAGGGAGCGTTGGAGGAACCGGATGAAGACGAGTTTCATCGTGATGACCGCAACTCTCTTCTATGTGATGGTAGTTTAGATGATCGATATCGACTTGTAATGTGAAGACAAACTCACGGTCTCGAGACTTGTAATATAATGTTCTATCTTTGTTCGGTCTTTTCAATTCGGAGACTAATATGATGAATTGTATTCGGAGACTAAAATGATGAATTGTATTCAGAGACTAATCTTCTATTGTATTCGATGAATCTGTTGTTGATGTGTGCTGTCTATATTTTGTCCAATTATACATTTTGTAACCTGTGCAAAAAACAGAAAATAAAAAAAACCTAATATTCATACTAATGGCGCATCACATCATAGTGCGCCATTAGTATGCCAAAGGATACTAATGGCGCATCATTAAACAGTGCGCCATTAGTATGCCGAAGTTACTAATGGCGCATCCTGTTGTCATGCGCCATTAGTATGCCAAGCACCTGGGTATACATGGCCCCCTAGGAGGCATACTAATGGCGCACTATTGTATATACTAATGGCGCATCTGAGGTGCGCCATTAGTATACCAGATACTAATGGCACACTAGTGGTGCGCCATTAGTAAAATATACTAATGGCGTGCTACTAATGGCGCACCACTAATGCGCCATTAATGGCCAAATTAGGTGCGCCATTAGTAGGCCTTTTTCTAGTAGTGTCATTATGAGCTTTAAGTACTTGTTCTACTTGAGTGGTAACCATAGAAGCATGTTTACTAATAAGTTTAAGTTCACCTTTAACATTAGCCATATAATCACCCAAGTGTCCAAGCATATTTGAACTATATTACAATTGTCTACCAAAATAAGCATTAAAATCTTCTTGCTTAGCCATAAATTCATCAAACTCACCTAAGCATGGGCTAGAAATTTTAGTAAATGGGATTACAGCTTTATCATATCTATAGAGAGAATTTACATTTACTACCTGTGTCGAGTTATCTAGACCATGAGTTTCTTCAATAGGTAAAGGATTTGGATTATATACTTCTTCAACATGCGGTAAATTAAGACCATGCATTTCTTCAATAGGAGGTAAATTCTTAACATCTTCAGCTTCAATACCCTTTTCTTTCATAGATTTCTTTGCCTCTTGCATATCTTCAGGACTGAGAAATAGAATACCACTCTTCTTTGGAGTTGGTTTAGGACTAGGCTCAGGAATTGGCTCCGGAGGTGTCCAATTATTTTCATTTGTCAACATATTATTCAATAGAATTTCAGCTTCATGCGGTGTTCTTTCTCTGAAAATAGAACCAGCACAACTATCCAGGTAATCTCTGGAGGCATCGGTTAGTCCATTATAAAAGATATCAATTATTTCATTTTTCTTAAGAGGATGATCATGCAAAGCATTAAGTAATTGGAGAAGCCTCCCCCAAGCTTGTGGGAGACTTTCTTCTTCAATTTGCACAAAATTATATATATCCCTTAAAGCAGCTTGTTTCTTATGAGCAGGGAAATATTTAGTAGGGAAGTAATAAATCATATCCTGGGGATTACGCACACAACCACGATCAAGAGAATTAAACCATATCTTAGCATCACCCTTTAATGAGAACGGAAATATTTTAAGGATGTAAAAGTAGCGAGTTCTCTCATCTTTAGTAAACAGGGTAGCTATATCATTCAATTTAGTAAGATGTGCCACAACAGTTTCAGATTCATAACCATGAAAAAGATCAGATTCAACCAAAGTAATTATATCAGGATCAACAAAGAATTCATAATCCTTATCAGTAACAAAGATAGGTGAAGTAGCAAAAGCAGAGTCAGGTTTCATTCTAGCATTTAGAGATTTCTTACTCCATTTAGCTAATAATCTTTTAATTTCAGTTCTATTTCTGCAAACTAAAATAGCTAAGGAAGCATCTTGATCAAAAACATAACCCTTATGAATAGCAAGTGGTTCTTCATCATCAGTATCATCAGATTCAATATTTTCAATTTCTCTAGCCCTAGCAAGTTGTTCATCAAGAAAATCACTAAGTGGCATAGTAGTATCAGGCATAGAGGTAGTTTCATCATAAGTATCGTGCATAGCAGAAGTGGCATCATCAATAACATGCGACATATCAGAACGAATAGCTGAAGCAGGTGTAGGTGTCACAAACTTACTCATAACAGAAGGTGAATCAAGTGCAGAGCTAGATGGCAGTTCCTTACATCCCCTCGTAGTTGAGGGATAGATCTTGGTTTTTGGATCTCTCAAGTTCTTCATAATGATAAGCAGATATATATCCCAAGTGACTCAAACAATAGAGCTATGCTCCCCGGCAATGGCGCCAGAAAATGGTCTTGATAACCCACAAGTATGGGGATCGCAATAGTTTTCGAGGGTAGAGTATTCAACCCAAATTTATTGATTCGACACCAGGGGAGCCAAAGAATATTCTCAAGTATCAGCAGCTGAGTTGTCAATTCAACCACACCTGGAAACTTAATATTTGTAGCAAAGTGTTTAGTAGCAAAGTAATATGGTAGTTGTGATAACGGTAGCAAAAGGAAACAGTAGTAAGAGTAATGTTTTTGGTATTTGTAGTGATGATAGCAATAGCAACGGAAAAGTAAATAAGCGGAGAACAATATATGGAAAGCTCATAGGCAATGGATCGATGATGGAGAATTATGCTAGATGGAGTTCATCATGTAACAGTCATAAGCTAGGGTGACATAGAACTAGCTCCAGTTCGTTGATATAATGTAGGCATGTATTCCGAATATAGTCATACGTGCTTATGGAAAAGAACTTGCATGACAACTTTTGTCCTACCCTCCCGTGGTAGCAGGGTCCTTACGGAAACTAAGGGATATTAAGGCCTCCTTTTAATAGAGAACCGGAACAAAGAATTAACACATGGTGAATACATGAACTCCTCAAACTACGGTCATCACCGGTAAGTATCCCGATTATTGTCACTTCGGGGTTAACGGATCATAACACATAATAGGTGACTATAGACTTGCAAGATAGGATCAAGAACACTCATATATTGATGAAAACATAATAGGTTCAGATCTGAAATCATGACACTCGGTCCCTAGTGACAAGCATTAAGCATAGCAAAGTCATAGCAACATCAATCTCAGAACATAGTGGACACTAGGGATCAAACCCTAACAAAACTAACTCGATTACATGATAGATCCCATCCAACCCATCACCGTCCAGCAAGCCTATGATGGAATTACTCACGCACGGCGGTGAGCATCATGAAATTGGTGATGAAGGATGGTTGGTGATGACGATGGCGACGGATTCCCCTCTCTGGAGCGCCGAACGGACTCCGGATCAGCCCTCCCGAGAGGTTTTAGGGCTTGGCGGTGGCTCCGTATCGTAAAACGTGATGATTTCTTCTCTATGATTTTTTTTCTCCCCGAAACTCAATATATGGAGGTGGAGTTGGAGTCGGAGAGGAAACAGGGGGCCCACGAGATAGGGGGGCGTGCTCTAGGGGGGCAGGCGCGCCCCCAGCCTCGTGGCAAGGTGGTGGGCCCCTGGCATTCACCTTTGGCAGGTATTTTTCTTATTTTCTGAAAAGTGTCTCCGTGAAGTTTCATGTCATTCTGAGAATGTTTTCTCCTACACATAAATAACACCATGGTAATTCTGCTGAAAACAACGTCAGTCCGGGTTAGTTCCATTCAAATCATGCAAGTCAGAGTCCAAACACAAGGGCAAAAGTGTTTGTTAAAGTAGATACGTTGGAGACGTATCAGGTAACAGTAGCAGCGGAAAAGTAAATGAGCGAAGAACAATATATGAAAAGCTTGTAGGCATTGGATTGGTGATGGAGAATTATGCCGGATGCGATTATTCATGCAATAGTTATAACATAGGATGACACAGAACTAGCTCCAATTCATCAATGTAATGTAGGCATGTATTCCGAATATAGTCATACGTGCTTATGGAAAGAACTTGCATGACATCTTTTGTCCTACCCTCCCGTGGCAGCGGGGTCCTAATGGAAACTAAGGGATATTAAGGCCTCCTTTTAATAGAGTACCGGACCAAAGCATGAACACATAGTGAATACATGAACTCCTCAAACTACGGTCATCACCGGTAAGTATCCCGATTATTGTCACTTCGGGGTTAACGGATCATAACACATAATAGGTGACTATAGACTTGCAAGATAGGATAAAGAACTCTCATATATTGATGAAAACATAATAGGATCAGATCTGAAATCATGGCACTCGAACCCTAGTGACAAGCATTAAGCATAGCAAAGTCATAGCAACATCAATCTCAGAACATAGTGGATACTAGCGATCAAACCCTAACAAAACTAACTCGATTACATGATAAATCTCATCCAACCCATCACTGTCCAGCAAGCCTACGATGGAATTACTCATGCACGGCGGTGAGCATCATGAAATTGGTGATGGAGGAAGGTTGATGATGACGATGGCAACGGAATCCCCTCTCCGGAGCCCCGAACTGACTCCAGATCAGCCCTCCTAAGAGAGTTTAGGGCCTGGCGGCGGCTCTGTATCATGAAACGCGATGAATCCTTCTCTTTGCTTTTTTCTCCCCGGAAGTGAATATATGGAGTCAAGGTTGAGGTCGGTGGAGCGTTAGGTGGCCCACGAGGCAGGGGGGCGCGCCCTCACCCTCGTGGACAGGTGCAGGCCCCCCCTGACGTGGACTCTTCTTCAAGTATTTTTTATATATTCCAAAATAATTCTCCGTTGATTTTCAGGTTATTCCGAGAACTTTTATTTCTGCAAAAAAAATAACACCATGGCAATTCTGCTGAAAACAGTGTCAGTCCGGGTTAGTTCCATTCAAATCATGCAAGTTAGTGTCCAAAACAAGGGCAAAAGTGTTTGGAAAAGTAGATACGACGGAGACGTATCAAACTGTCGCAATGGTGCATTCTCTGGGAGAATAGTTATACCTTAAAATTTTAGTAAGGGATCATCTCATAATTCTACCGTCGTACTAAGCAAAATAAGATGCATAAAGGATAAACATCACATGCAATCAATATAAGTGATATGATATGGCCATCATCATCTTGTGCCTTCAGTCTCCATCTCCAAAGCACCGTCATGAGCACCATCGTCACCGGCTTCACACCTTGATCTCCATCGTAGCATCGTTGTCGTCTTGCCAACTATTGCTTCTACGACTATCGCTACCGCTCAGTGATAAAGTAAAGCAATTACATGGCGATTGCATTTCATACAGTAAGGCGACAAATGTATGGCTCCTGCCAGTTGCCGATAACTGTGTTACAAAACATGATCATCTCATACAACAATTTATATAATCACGTGTTGACCATATCACATCACAATATGCCCTCCAAAAACAAGTTAGACGTCCTCTACTTTGTTGTTGCAAGTTTTACGTGGCTGCTACGGGCTTAGGAAGAATCGTTCTTACCTATGCATCAAAAACCACAATGAGGTATAGTGATTGCTTTTTGATCTTCAGAAAGAACCCTGTTCATTGAATCTAATTCAACTAAAGTTGGAGAAACTGACACCTGCCAGCCACCTGTGCGCAAAGCACGTCGGTAGAAGAAGTCTCATGAATGCGGTCATGTAATATCGGTCCGGGCCGCTTCATCCAAAAATACCGCCGAATCAAGAAACAACTAGTAGCGGCAAGCAATATGTATATACCCACACCCACAACTACTTTGTGTTCTACTCGTGCATATAACATCTATGCATAGACCTGGCTTGGATGCCACTGTTGGGGAACACAGTATTTCAAAAAAATTCCTACGATCACGCAAGATCTATCTAGGGATGCATAGCAACGAGAGGGGAGAGTGTCTCTATGTACCCTCGTAGACCGAAAGCGGAAGCGTTAAGTAACATGGTTGATGTACTCAAACGTATTCGCGATTAAACCGATCAAGTACCAAACACGCGGCACCTCCGTGATCTGCACACGTTCAGCTCGGTGGTGTCCCTCGAACTCTAGATCTAGCTGAGGCTGAGGGAGAGTTTCTTCAACACAACGGCGTGTTGACGGTGATGATGAAGTTACCAACGCAGGGCTTCGCCTAAGCACTATGACAATATGACCGAGGTGAAAATCCGTGGAAATCTGCTAAGAGATCAACTTGTCTGTCTATGGGGTGCCCCCTCCCCCGTATATAAAGGAGGAGAGGAGGAGGGCCCGCCTCAAGGGGCGCGCCCAAAAGGGGGGATTCCTACTCCTAGTAGGAGTAGGTTTCCTCCCTTCCCTAGTTGGAGTAGGAGAAGAAGGAAGAGGGAGAGGGAAAGAAAGAAAGGGGGGCCGGGCCCCCTCCCAATTTGGATTGGGCTTGGGGGCGCGCGCCTCCCACTTGGCCGCCTCCTTCTCTCTCCCACCATGGCCCATTAAGGCCCATTAACTCTCCAGGGAGTTTCGGTAACCCCCTGGTACTCCGAAAAATGCCCGAACCTATCCGAAACGTTTCCGGTGTCCAAACATAGCCTTCCAATATATCAATCTTTACGTCTCGACCATTTCGAGACTCCTTGTCATGTTTGTGATAACATCCGGGACTCCGAACTATCTTCGGTACATAAAATCACATAACTCATAATACATATCATCATCTAACGTTAAGCGCGCGGACTCTACGGGTTCGAGAACTATGTAGACATGACCAAGACTCATCTCCGGCCAATAACCAATAGAGGAACCTGGATGCTCATATTGGTTCCTACATATATTCTACGAAGATCTTTATCGGTCAAACCGCATAACAACATACATTTGTTCCCTTTGTCATCGGTATGTTACTTGCCCGAGATTCGATCGTCGGTATCATCATACCTAGTTCAATCTCGTTACCGGCAAGTCTCTTTACTCGTTCCATAATGCAACATCCCGTAACTAACTCATTAGTCTCATTTCTTGCAAGGCTTATAGTGATGTGCATTACTGAGAGGGCCCAGAGATACCTCTCCGACAATCAGAGTGACAAATCCTAATCTCGATCTATGTCAACTCAACAAACACCATCAGAGACACCTGTAGAGCATCTTTATAATCACCCAGTTATGTTGTGACGTTTGATAGCACACTAAGTGTTCCTCCGATATTCAGGAGTTGCATAATCTCATAGTCATAGGAACATGTATAAGTTATGGAGAAAGCAATAGCAATAAGCTAAATGATCATAGTGCTCATGTCTATGGTTAGGAAACTTAACCATCTTTGTTTAACGAGCTGGTCAAGTAGAGGCATACTAGTGACACTCTGTTTGTCTATGTATTCACACATGTACTAAGTTTCTGGTTAATACAATTCTAGCATGAATAATAAACATTTATCATGATATAAGGAAATATAAATAACAACTTTATTATTGCCTCCAGGGCATATTTCCTTCACATGGTGTGCGGCGAGCCACAGCCTGTCGGCACTGACATGCCTATCTTGATCCGCGACGCTCAAGCGCCATGCGCCAAAGGTCTGCTCAACCCTATCGATGATGTGCATCATGGTGTCATCCATCGTGTTGCCGGGGAGCGCCTCGGCCTTGACGGGCCGTGGCGCCTGCTCGTTTTCCTCGTCGATGAGGTTGATGGCAGAGGCGGCGCTTTGGTGGGTCGGCATGCTTGGAAAAGGTGGATGTCCTATAGGCTGCGCTTGTCGCCTCCGTGCGTCGCGCGCCGCCTAGGTTTACGCGCAATATCGCTGGGTGGCGGGAAACAGGTGAGGAAATGGCGGGAAACGGTGGTGTGTTCATAAAACGCCATCAATTAATGGAAACTTAGCATAGAAGGAACATCGAGCTAGCACAAGAAGTAGATGATGATCAGATGAACACGGACCACACTAGGGAACCCGTCGGTGATGCATTCATCAATCGCAAATGATTGAATACTAGCAAGTGTTTGCCCACAACACACACGGCTTATTCCATCACAAACAAGTCGGATGGATCAATTGTATGCCAGATATTGTACATTGTCAAAAAGTAATGCGGTAGACCTTCTTTAACATGTGTTAAAAACTAAAAAACAAGGACCTCGAGGTTAAATTAACTCATGGGATGGGTCGTATCCGTCATTTAATTTGACAAATACGACCCATCCTATCAGTTAATTTAACATCAACACAACTTCCCATCTAGTCACCCATCTGATGGCTGCTCCAGCCTGGACACACTTAACTTGAGAGTTCTCTTACATGAGCTACTGGTCGAACAGCTAGTCCTTGCTGATATTGGATGCCTCTTCGCATCCTGATGGCGTATCCGGATGACCGCCCGTCCCCCAATGGCCAATAGACGTTCTGTAGACAGAGCATATCACATACGTCTTATTAGAAGCAATCGCCTGCGTTATTATCGGTCTTTGCACACATTTCTGATTACAGACCTGTTTGCCGTGTATTACACACATCTTGTTATATTGAACTGTTTATGTTCTCTTGTCTCAACGGGAACAGTTCATCCGACTGAACCACATGTCGTATATCGCACACACCTTGATCTGGCTGACTGTTTCTTTTGTGTTGCCTAATCACAAATAGTTCATCCGAGTGAACCATATGCTGTATATCGCATACACCTTCATTTGGATGCCTGTTTCTTTTGTTCCTCCTCATCGCAAACAGTTAATTGAACTGAATCATATGCCCTGCGTCGCACATGCAACTAAAATCTGAACCGTGTTTGATGCATCCTCCATCGCAAACGTTTTGCACCTTTTTTTGACAGGTTTTTTACACCACCGTTTGTGATTATTGCATCACGCACAGTTTCGTCGAGGGTCTCTGATCGTAGTGTCGCGTTAGCAGCATCCTGCAGTAGTGATGCCACATCTCTTGCACTTGCACACAATGAAATGAGAATTTACTATGTGTGCACTATGTAAAAACAAGGCATACCTTCGAACTGGATGTCTAGGGTACTATTGGAGAGCCTACTTTAGTGTACAACCAAACCTTTATGTCAGCTATGAGTTAGACAAGCCCCGACTACAACAGCCCTTAGTGTTTAAATCGTTGGCAAGCTCTGTTAGAGTGTTAGGTCAAGAACATCAAGTAATCAAAGCACACAGTCCTAGTATGTCTGGTTGATACAAACAAGCAATTGAACAGATGTGTGAGCAAATCTTACATATCAATAAAAAGAAGCAAAGAAGGAGGCTTAAAGACCATAACTTGACTGGCCAGATTTAAGGGGCATTTAAACATCATGTGCAACATATGAACTAACATAAACATTGCATATACCAGATTCTACAATAGAATGCACATGTATTAGGTTATGCCATGTATGATAATGCCTAAATGTACACTATAACAGGCAGGAGTGATTCATCATTGCACGCACAATTGAATTGCAGGTTAAGGGCTAGTTCTATTCCGCCTTTTCAGAGCTTATTATCAAAATAAGCCATAAAAGATGTAAATAAGTCATTTTTGAGTTATGGGCTTGGGCTTAACTTATTTCCGAGGGGGGTGTTTCGGGAGAAGCTCGCTAAAAATTGAAGGGAAGGGGAATAGTGAAATGACTCTGTTGTCTTCCTATATTACACTCAAAATGCCACTGCTCACGCCTGCGTCACACCTGACCCTCAACTAAAAACAAACACGCAAGAGTTCATTGCCCTGCCACTTGCATATCCTCTCCCCTTTCCCTCTACCTCGATCCCCTGCCTGCAGCGCTAGGGTTCCTCCTGCGAGCCGTCGCCACTGGTCCCATCTGTCCTGGTCTCGGACGATCCTCTCTCCAGCTAGGCCACATGGCCGGCGGGTGGGGCCAAATCTCCCCGACTGCTCCTCCCTCTAGCGCCGCCCCTCATTCTCATGGTCTCCAGCACCTGTTCCACTGTGGTCCGTCCAACGTACTACTCCGGCGGGCGCCGCACAACTACGGCCGATGCCACACTACGGCAGAAGGCACCTGATGTCTACTATTCAACTTTATTCTTGTAGACACATGTTGGGCCTCCAAGCTCAGAGTTGTGTACGATAGTAGCAATTTTCCCTCAATTGGATGACCTAAGGTTTATCAATCCATGGGAGACATAGGATGAAGATGGTCTCTCTCAAACAACCCTGCAATCAAATACAAGAAATCTCTTGTGTCCCCGACACACCTAATACAATGGAAAATTGTATAGGTGCACTAGTTAGGTGAAGAGATGGTGGTAAAAGTGTAATATGGATGATAGAAATATATTTTTATAATCTGAATAAATAAAAACAGCAAGGTAGCAAATAGTAAACAAGCAGAAAAACGGCATTGCGATGCTTGAAAACAAGGCCTAGGGTTCGTACTTTCACTAGTGCAACCTCTCAACAATGCTACATAATTGGATCATATAAGCGCCCCTCAACGTGAAACGAAGAATCACTCCAAAGTTCCTATCTAGCGGAGAACATAAGACGGAATTGTTTGTAGGGTATGAAACCACCTCAAAGATATTATTTCCGATCAACCTATCCTAGAGTTCGTACTAAAATAACACGAAGCTATTATTTCCGATCAATCTAACCAAGAGTTCATACTAAAATAACACCAAAGCAAATTCAGATTCATAATATTCAATCCAACACAAAGAACTTCAAAGAGTGCCCCAAGATTTCTACCGGAGAAACAAAGACAAGAATGTGCATCAACCCCTATGCACAGATTACCCCAATGTCACCTCGAGAATCCGCGAGTTGAGTGCCAAAACATATATCAAGTGAATCAATACGATACCCCATTGTCACCACGAGTATTCAATTGCAAGACATATATCAAGTGTTCTCAAATCCATAAAAGTATTCAATCCGATAACAACGAAATCTCAAAGGTAAAAACTCAATTCATCACAATAAGATAGAGAGGGGAAACACCATATGATCCGAATATTAACAAAGCCCGCAATACATCAAGATCGTCACATCTCAAGAACACGAGAGAGAGAGAGAGAGATTAAACACATAGCTACTGGTACAAACCCTCAGCCCCGAGGGTGGACTACTCCCTCCTCATCGTGGTGGCCGCCGGGATGATGAAGATGGCCACCGGAGATGATTCCCCCCTCCAGCAGGGTGCCGGAAAGGGTCTAGATTTGTTTTTGGTGGCTACAGAGCCTTGCCATGGCGGAACTTCTGATCTAGGTTAACCCTGAGGATTTTTGGAATATTTGTGAATTTATAGGGTAAAGAGGGGGTGCGGGAGGCCACCAAGGTGGGCACAACCCACCTGGGTGCGCATGGGCCCCCAGGCGCGCTCTGGTGGGTTGTGCCCCCCTCGGGGCACCCCCAGGTGCTACTCTGGCCCATCCTGGGTATTCTGGTCCATAAAAAATATCCAAAAAGTTTCACGGTGTTTGGACTTCGTTTGATATTGATTTCCTACGATGTAAAAAACAAGCAAAAAACAGCAACTGACACTGGGCACTGGGTCAATAGGTTAGTCCCAGAAATGATATAAACTTGCTATAAAATGATTGTAAAACATCCAAGAATGATAAAATAATAGCATGAATAATTTATAAATTATCGATACATTGGAGACGTGTCAGCATCCCCAAGCTTAATTCCTACTCGTCCTCGAGTAGGTAAATGATAAAAGAAATAATTTATGAAGTGTGAATGCTAGCAAAGTGCACAAGTTTGATCAAGGACAATTTCAATCACTTTTCCTAGCATCATAACAGCAATTCTTTCTCACAAAATTTCTCATGTTAAAGTAGCAACCAATTCACATGTTAAAGTTCAAACAATGAACTCTCTTGAAACTCAACAACCTATGTTCTCAGTCACCAAGCAATTGCAATTCAACTTATTCAACAAATTTTAAGTAAGAGCTCCACATACTCAACCATCATATAGTCTTCTATGATTGATAACACTCACCGCATACACATGAGCAAAATGTTTCAACCAGACACATAGAAAGATATGGGCTTATTGTTTTGCCTCCCAACGTATTCACCTCAAGGGTGGTGTCAACAATAATAACTCATGCTACCCATATCCAACTGGATATATGTGCCTAGATCTTTCCTCACCACATGATGCTTGCCAAAAGAGAAAAATAAAAAGGAATAGAGAGAATAACTTTTGACTCTTTGCATAAAAGTAAATACTGAAAAGTAAAAGATAGGCCCTTCGCAGAGGGAAGCAAAGTTTTCCATGCGCTTATTTGTTTGTATGCTCAACCCCTTAGTGCAAAAAGAACGTCACATTATATTGCCCCTTATGATAGCAACCTTTATTATGCAGTCTGTCGCTTTTATTCTTTGCCATCACAAGTTCGTACAAAGCTCAATTTTCTCTTACACTAAATGATCTCAAACTTTTAGAAGCAATTTTTATTGCCTTATTGCACCGATGACAACTTACTTGAAGGATCTTGCTCAATCCTTAGGTAGGTATGGTGGACTCTTGAAAATAAGATTTGGGTTTAAGGGTTTTTGGATGCACAAGTAGTATCTCTACATGGTGTGGAATTTTTGG
Source organism: Triticum urartu (assembly GCF_056163025.1). NCBI lineage: Eukaryota > Viridiplantae > Streptophyta > Magnoliopsida > Poales > Poaceae > Triticum > Triticum urartu. The sequence continues at coordinate 102,927,782 of NC_141875.1, read as the reverse complement.
CTAGCAAGGATGGGGAGAAAGCACCACATGTTGAAGGATCTAGGACAATATAAATTCTTTGTGAATATGAACAAACATAAACCATTACGTTGTCTTCCTTGTCCAATGTCAACAATTTTGGCATATAATATTTTGATGGGGGCTCACAATCACAAAAGATTTCCATGATAGTGTATTTGCGTGTGAATGTTCTCTTCCTTATACTAATTATTCGTGAATTGCTTGTATGACCAATATTGTGATTGTCAAGCCTCAAAAGGTTTCACTTTCTGAACCCAATGTGAAGCTACCATTAGGCATGATATGATTTCAACTTCATGACATTCAATTTATTCAACAATTTACTCATAGGATATAAGTGAAGCACAAGAGTAAATGAAAAGCTACTCCAAAACGATATAAATGAAGATCATGAGAATAATATTTATTTTTCTAAAATTAATTTAAGTGAAGCAAGAGATAATTTCTTCAAATACTAAAGCACACCATGCTCAAAAAGATATACGTGAAGCACTAGAGCAATTCCATAGAAAAGAGCTTCGTTGACGGGATGTGAATGCCGCTTACCTAGCCTCCCTGGCAACTATTTGAGGACTCTATTTTATTTAAAAACTTTCACATCTAAGTATTTTATTAAAACATCAAGCAAAACAAAATAAAATGACATTCCAAGTAGAGCACACATCATGTGAAGAAGCAAAAATATTAGTCTCAAGCGATACTAACCGATAATTGTTGATGAAGAAAGGTGGGATGCCTACCGGGGCATCCCCAAGCTTAGATGATTGAGACTTCTTGAATATTATCTTGGGATGCCTTGGGAATACCCAAGCTTGAGCTTTTGTGTCTCCTTAATTCTTCTCATATCACGGTTTTCCTAAATCTCAAAAGCTTCATCCGCACAAAACTCAACAAAAACTCGTGAGATAAGTTAGTATAAACCAATGCAAAAACCTTATCATTCTCTACTGTAGAAAATGAATAAAATTATTATTCAACATTGCGTACTAAATGCCTCTTCATATTTAATACTCCTATCCTCAATTAGGATCATTAAACAAGCAAACATATGCAAACAATGCAAACATAACAGCAATCTGCCAAAACAGTACAGTCTGTAAAGAATGCAAGAGTATCAATACTTCCCTAACTCCAAAAGTTATGAAAATTTGCCACACTGTAGAAAATTTATCATAGCTCATTTTTCAAAAAGTTTCAACATTTTATCACATTCTTACTTTTCTAGGGAATTTTTCCAACATCGGTAAACTTTCTATTTTGAAACAGCAACATGTATACTTGCAAGATAAGCATGGAAGAGGCTATAATTGACGTTTTTATTGAAATAAAAGATGCAAAAAATTACTAAATAACAGCAAGAAAATTCTAACAAAATAAAATGACGGTCCAAGTAAAATTCATATCATGTGACGAATGAAAACATAGCTCCAAGTGAGTTTACCGATAATGTTGGAGACGAAAGAGGGGATGCCTTCCGGGGCATCCCCAAACTTAGTTGCTTAGATATTCCTTGAATATTACCTCAGGGTGCCTTAGGAATCCCCAATATTAGGGTATTGTCACTCTTTATTCCATCGACATCTCACCCAAAACTTGAAAAGTTCAATCACACAAAACTTAACGGAACTTTGTGAGATAGGTTAGTATGATAAAGAGCAAACCATTTCACTTTGGTATTGTCAAAGAAAAGATTCATAATTGTTCTCAAACAATACCTACTGTAGCATATCATTTCCACAATTTATATTGAGGAAGATAAGCCATGGAAACTGGAAAACAAGCAAACTATGCATTGAAAACAGAATCTATCAACAACAGAACAGTCTGTAGTAATCTGTACTCCATCCACACTTCTGCTACTCCAAAAATTCTGAACAATTAGGACAACATGGGAAATTTGTCTACTAATCTTCTGCAAAAAGAATCAGAATTTTATCACGCTTCTTTTAAAAATGAGAATTGTTTCCCTGAGCGCAAAAGTTTCTGTTTTTCAGCAAGATCAAATCACCGTAAGCCATCCCAAAGGTCTTACTTGGAACTTTATTGAAACGAAAGCAATAAAACATGATTACTACAGTAGCATAATCATGTGAACACACAAAAACAGTAGGTAAAAGTGTTGGGTTGTCTCCCAAAAAGTGCGTTTCTTTAATGCCTTTTAGCTAGGCATGATAATTTCAATGATGCTCGCATAAAAGATAAGAATTGAAACATAACGGGAGCATCATGAATCACATGGCAAGCACATTTAAGTCTAACCCACTTCCTATGCATAGGGGTTTTGTGAGAAAATAATTTATGAGAGCAAGAATCAACTAGCATAGGAAGGCAAAACAAACATAACTTCAAGATTTTCAACAGATAGAGAGGAAACTTGATATTATTGCAATTCCTACAATCTTAAGTTCCTCCCTCATAATAGTTTTCAGTAGCATCATGAAGAAATTCAACAATATAACCATCACATAAAGTATTATTTTCATGATCTACAATCATAGAAAATTTATTACTCTCCATATAAGCAAAATTATTCTCATGAATAGTAGTGGGAGCAAACTCAACAAAATAACTATCATGTGATTGAAAATTAAAATCATGATGAAAAGTTTCATGGTTATCATTATTCTTTATAGCATACATGTCATCACCATAATCATCATATATAGGAACTTTGTTATCATAATCAATTATAACCTCCTCCAAAATAGTGGATTCATCATTAAATAAAGTCACGACCTATCCAAATCCACTTTCATCAATATAATCATCATAAATAGGAGGCATGCAATCATCATAATAAATTTTCTCATCAAAACATGAGGGATTAAAAATATCATCTTCATCAAATATAGCATCCCCAAGCGTATGGCTTTGCATATCATTAGCATCATGGATATTCAAAGAATTCATACTAACAACATTGCAAGCATGCTCATCATTCAAATATTTTGTGCCAAACATTTTATTGACTTCTTCTTCTAACAATAGAGCACAATTTTCTGAACCATCATTTTCAAGAAAGATATTATAAAGATGATCAATAATATGATGCAACCTCAATTCTATTTTTTTGTAGTTTTCCTTTATAAGACAAACTAGTGATAAAACAAGAAACTAAAAGATTCAATTGCAAGATCTAAAGAAATACCTTCAAGCACTCACCTCCCCGGCAACGGCGCCAGAAAATATCTTGATGTCTACTACGCAACTTTATTCTTGTAGACATGTGTTGGGCCTCCAAGCGTAGAGTTTTGTAGGACAGTAGCAATTTTCCCTCAAGTGGCTGACCTAAGGTTTATCAATCCGTGGGAGGCATAGGATGAAGATGGTCTCTCTCAAACAACGCTGCAATCAAATACAAGAAATCTCTTGTGTCCCCAACACACCCAATACAATGGCAAATTGTATAGGTGCACTAGTTCGGCGAACAGATAGTGATAAAAGTGTAATATGGATGGCAGAAATATTTTTTTATAATCTGAATAAATAAAAACAGCAAGGTAGCAAATATTAAACGGGCACAAAAACGGTATTGCAATGCTTGAAAACAAGGCCTAGGGTCCGTACTTTCACTAGTGCAACCTCTCAACAATACTAATATAATTGGATCATATAACCGTCCCTCAACGTGCGACGAAGAATCACTGCAAAGTTCCTATCTAGCAGAGAACATAAGACGGAATTGTTTGTAGGGTACGAAACCACCTCAAAGCTATTCCTTCTAATCAATCTATCCTAGAGTTCATACTAAAATAACACGAAGCTATTCTTTCCGATCGACCGAACCAAGAGTTTGTACTAAAATAACACCAAAGCAAATTGAGATTCATAATATTCAATCCAACACAAAGAACTTCAAAGAATGCCCCAAGATTTCTACCGGAGAAACAAAGACAAGAACGTGCATCAACCCCTATGCATAGATTACCCTAAAGTCACCTCGGGAATCCGCGAGTTGAGTGCCAAAACATATATCAAGTGAATCAATACGATACCCCATTGTCACCACTAGTATTCAATTGCAAGACATATATCAAGTGCTCTCAAATCCATAAAAGTATTCAATCCGATAACAACGAAATCTCAAAGGTAATAACTCAATTCATTACAACAAGATAGAGAGGGGAAAACACCATATGATGAATTTCTATGAGCTACTGCTGCTATATGATGAATTGCTATGAGCTGTTGTGTAGCACCCATGATGCGGCTACATCTCCCACATGTCGGGGCACGACCTAGAGGCATGCATAGCCACATAGTAGTTTTGTCGCAAGAGGGGTAATCTTCACACAATCCCATGTACTGAATAAGAAAGGGATAAAGAGTTGGCTTACAATCGCCGCTTCACACAATACATAAGTAATCCATACATCATCCAAAGTACAATCAAAGGTCCGACTATGGAACCAAAATAAAAGAAGACAACCCCAAATGCTAGAACCCCGATCATCCCAACTGGGCTCCACTACTGATCAAAAGGAAACGAAACAAAACAATGACCAAGATCTTCATCGAGCTCCCACTTGAGCTGGGTTGCGTCACCTGGACTGGTATCATCGGCACCTGTAACTGTTTGGAAGTACCTGTGAGTGACGAGGACTCCGCAATCTCACACCCGCGAGATCAAGACTATTTAAGCTTATGTGTAGGATGAGGTAATGAGGTGGAGCTGCAGCAAGCACTAAGCAAATATGGTTGCTAACACAACGGTCGATAAGCTAGAAATGATCAAGAAGTGATCCTAAAACTACTTACGCACAACCATAACACAAGAACTGTGTTCACTTCCCCGACTCCGCCGAAAAGAGACAATCACGGCTACACACGCGGTTGATGCATTTTAATTAAGTCAAGGGTTAAGTTCTCTACAGCCGTACATTAACAAATTCCCATCTGCCACATAACCGCGGGCATGGCTCTCGAAAATTTATACCCTGTAGGGGTTTCCCAACTTAGCCCATCACAAGCTCTCACGGTCAACGAAGGATATTCCTTCTCCTGGAAAGACCCGATCAGTCATGGAATCCCGGTTACAAGACATTTCGACAATGGCAAAACAAGACCAGCAAGACCGCCCGATTGTGCCGACAAATCCCGATAGGAGCTGCACATATCTCGTTCTCAGGGCACACCGGATGAACACTACGTACAGCTAAAACCAGCCCTCAAGTTTCCCCGAGGTGGCGCTGCAAATGGCTCTAGGTTGGACCAACACTCGGAGGAGCACTGGCTCGGGGGGGGGGGGGGGGGGGGTAAAATAAGATGACCCTCGGGCTCTTGAAACCCAAGGGAAAAGGCTTAGGTTATTAGGAAAATGTAAAACCAAGGTTGGGCCTTGCTGGAGGAGTTTTATTCAAAGCAAACTGTGAAGGGGTTCCCATAACACCCAACCGCGTAAGGAACGCAAGATCAAAGAACATAACACCGGTATGACGGAAACTAGGGCGGCTAGAGTGGAACAAAACACTAGGCATAAGGCCGAGCCTTCCACCCTTTACCAAGTATATAGATGCATTAATTAAATAAGAGATATTGTGATATCCCAATATATCCATGTTCCAACATGGAACAAACTTTAGCTTCACCTGCAACTAACAACGCTATAAGAGGGGCTGAGCAAAATCGGTAAAATAGCCAAACAACAGTTTGCTAGGAAGGTGGGTTAGAGGCTTGACATGGCAATATGGGAGGCATGATATAACAAGTGGTAGGTAGCACGACATAGCGATAGAGGGGACAACTAGCAAGCAAAGATAAAAGTCATTTCGAGGGTATGGTCATCTTGCCTAAGATCCCGCAAGGAAGAAGAACGAGTCCAAGAAGTAGACGGCCCAACATAGTCGAACGAATCCTCACAACTCCGGAACGAAACCGAAGCTAACGAGAGAAGCAACCTGGAAAGAATCAAGCAACATAGTAGACAACCATCACATAAACATGGCATGATGCACACCCAAGTATGATGCATGTCCGGTTTAATGAGGCATGGCATGGCAAAGTGCAACAAACAGTACTATAAATTAAGTGGAGCTCAATATGCAACGAGTTGCATATTGACGAAACACCACATTTGATTATTTAGTTCTCTCTCGGTTATGTACCAAACAATATCAAATGTTGTTAAACATGGCAAGAGGTGAAGCATAAGTAAACTACACATTTTAGGAAATTTTAAATGAGGCCGGAAACAACGAACAACAATTCTGGAAAGTCATCATGTGCATTAGCAATTTAATGCAACAACAATTTAAACATTCTTGATGTTGTTATCGTGAAGCGGATGACATATGCAAGTTTTATGCAAGTTTTATCAAAATGTTGGTATAATATGATACGAGGCATTTGTCCCCATGGTGGAACGAATGGTTGCCATGTCAACATATCGGTTCTGGTAGCTCGATTGAGATACCGATGCAAAAGAGAAGTGTGTGGAGCGTGCAAAAGATGGTGGGGTGCTCCCGGATACTGAGTTCCCACTGGTGGACGGCATGGCAACGACGAGGAACATGCAAGGGAATATTTCGGACATGGCGCAAATGCGGGGTTCATCTCATACATACCACATGTATTCGGTCCATGGGCATCGTTCCGGCGGTTATACCTTCGAAGCATGCAAACGGGATGGTTTGGGTCCGGTGCAATGTAGAGGAAGTAGACGTTCTCGTGGCGACAGTAGTGGAAGTAGTGGTACTATCGGTCCTCGGTGATGGTAGTCGTTCACGTTCTTAGTCGCACAAGTTTCCGTAGATGTTTGGGGTCACAGCGAGATACTTGACGTCCATGGAGTCTTCGAGGGTCGACGGTAGTTGTTCTCGTATCGTCGTGTACTTGGCGATTTCGGAGACGGCAGAAGACGAACTTGGCAGTCCTCGTTGACCTAGTACTTGGCGTTATTTCCGGTTTGGTGGTCATTTTAGGCATCGGGCGTCAAGGTACTTGGCAGACCCATGGTGCTCGCGGTCGTGGTCACACCAGAAGGAACTTGGCAAAACCATTTAGGGAGGAAGCAATGGAGTGGTGCTAGCAGCTGGTGGAACTCCACGGTCAACAACACACGGGTGTACAGAGGCAAACCTTGTGGCGTTGCACCTATTCGGTTGCCAAAGGGAAAGATGCCGGGTCGAGGCAGAAGACCGGCGACGCAGCTGCGGGCAACGGGAGGCGTGGCTCCGACGGGCAGGCCGGGGACGAGGTGAGGAAGGGTAGCGAGGTACTCGGTGACGGGGACGGTCGGAACTGCTACGGGTGGCACTCGGGGCCATGGGACTTCGAGTCGAGGTCGAAGGCGAGGCATAGGGAAGGTCTGGGCGCAGCATCGGCGAGAGGGTGGAGCAACTGCTCCTACTGCTGGCGGCGAGGTACTTGCTGGCGACGAGAAGAAACAGGAGGAGAAGTGCGCGGGAGAAGAGGTGCTTCGGCGGGACTGCTTGTTGACGACGGCCGGAGACAGAGGCAGGGCCCTCGGACTTGAGCAGTGGTGGGGCGCGTCGGCCAGCGCAGAGGCGGAGAGCTTGGGGCGCCGGTGGCGGCCTCTGGAAGGAGAAGGGGGGCTTGGCGCGGAGGAGGAGGAAGGAGGCAGAGGGGATCGGGGAGGAGGAGGAGCTGCTTCTCTCTCCCTGGTGTGATGTGTGTGGCGGCAGAGGGAGACAAGGGAGAGGGAAAACGAGAGGAGAGCGAGGGACCGAGCAGGCTAGGGTTAGGAGGGGTGCGGGTTGGGCTGTGGGAAACGGAAGATGGTTTGGGTTGGCCTGGTGAGAGGCCCAAGTGGCCAGCGGTGCAGGCCTGGCCAGCGGTGCAGGCCGCCTCTCTCTCTCTCTATTTTTTTTAACATGAAAGCAGTAGAGAGAAGGAAAAGGAAGAAGGGGTTAGGGAAAGGAATTTGGGCAAGATGTTAATTTTTCCGGACTCGCAAAAATGCGCTGGTTCCAAGAAAATAGAAATGGCCAAGATTGAAAGATTAAATTTAAACTCATTTGATTTAAATTCAAATGATTTGAACAGGAAGTGAGGTTTGGGAAGGTCCAAAAATGTTCGGATTTTTGGTGGAGCTCCGGAATATGATGAAAGAATATATGGCAAGGTTGGAGACCAAGAATTAAGATAACAAAGGTATTGGGATAATTTGCATGTGTGTTATGGTGAATTCCAAATTAAAGGAATATTTAATATAGCTACCTAATATCGGGAGGATATGTTATAAAGAGAAGTCACCCTTTCCTTGATTTAAATAGAACAACCATCTATGCAATTTATTTGTTGAGTTGAGATGCAAAGATTAATGACATGATGGCATGATGACATGATGCAATGCACAAAAATAAAAGAGCAACAACAAATGGAACACATGGTGATCACAAAAATATGGAAGTCTTATGAAGCGTCAGTCTCGGGGCGTTACAACACTCCACCACTACAAGAGGATCTCGTCCCGAGATCTAGGATGGCACCGGGGAGAAACGGAATAGGAAGAGGTAAAACAAAGTTGCTTCTTTGACAAATGAGTGAAACCAAAAAACCTTGCGAGGTTGAACAAATGAAAGAAGAATACAATGGAGATGAACGAGATTGCGAACACTCCGTTAGATACGAGAAACATGGGACGTGATGAGAACCAAGAAGTTGAGTGACAGATAGATATTGAAACCACTCTAGTTAAAACAAGATACAGAAGGAATACGCTTTATATAATTTCGGCAGCACTCCGACTGAAAGGAGAAGGAAAACTTGATAAGCTGCAAAGAACTTGAAAGGAGGGCACGGCACTCTGGTTGAATGGATAAGCAAGGGAAAGAACATGATCTTTGACAAAAATGGGATGATGGGTCGAAGAGTGCAACATCACAATGCATCCGGGACGAAGGAATAGAAGTTGGACCGTTTGAAAGAAAACAATTGAGAAGAATCTTCTACCACAATTGAATTTGAAAAGCATCCTTATAACGAAGGATTGAACAGAGTTGTTGGGATAACCAACAACGAAAAGAATGAGCTTGTTGTGGGCTTATGGAAAACTTCTCAAAATTATGAGGTGAAATTCTGCCACCGAAAACAATGATTGATAGAGGACAATGAAGAGATGATGAACTTCTTCACCAAGATGGGAAGGAGAAGATTGGATCATTGATAAGCACCACAATCGTAACCATCCTTAGGATAGGCTTTAGGTGAAAAATAACTCAAGAAGACTCCAATGAAGATATTGATGGATTTAAAATACCTCATTCTTGACCACATGTGAATCATGAAACAAGAATGGAAATTGTCAAGAAATGATATAGCACCACCTCAAAAGATAAGGTAGAAAGAATCACACTTTGGAATGCATGATGAAGAATACTTGAAGATATTGATGGATTTAAAATACCTCATTCTTGACCACATGTGAATCATGAAACAAGAATGGAAATTGTCAAGAAATGATATAGCACCACCTCAAAAGATTAGGTAGAAAGAATCACACTTTGGAATGCATGATGAAGAATATTTGAACTCCTCAAAACAAACATGTGTTGAGCACCTTGTTTAATTTTTTGAGTATAGCTTGGCGGACCATAACTTTGAGAGAAATCTTGGGGAACAATTGAAGAATGAAAAGAATCCTTGACAAACCACCATGTTGAGCCTCCATGAAGAACTCCGGTAATAAAAGAATGATAAAAAAGAAGTGAAGGATGAAAAGAATAAGATTGAAGCCTTGCAATGATTTAGATGAATCTTTGTGATGATATGGTTGAGAGATCTTGGAACTCCAGGAAAAGAAAAGATGAAGCATCTCGAACCGAGAATTTGGTGAACTTCCGGAATAAGGAATTGAATTCACTCGATGAAACAAGAATAAGAATTACATTATGCTTATCCTTCATCAATTAATTGACGACACACAATGGATTTGTCATACTACTCATTCTCATTGGAAAGGATTAAGGAGAGATATAGCGTAAACTTAAGAAAAGTCTTCAACGATCCACCGGTAGGATTGGAACAATGAATGAATTGATATGATGACCAAGGAAGAGAACTCTTGAACGAATCACCGTAAGAATTGAAAGCGAATGAAGATACTTGAGAGAATTTAGATACATGAGAACAAAGAGATGAGAAGATGATAAGAGAATACTTGAATGATGCACCAGTAAGATTTGGAGAACGATAGCTGCACGCTAAGAATGAAGAAATGTGAAATGATGGCCTTCGGGGTAAACAAATGGAAACAACTGGTGAAATGCTCTGGATGGTTGAAAATAATTCACACAATTGAAAACAATTATGACAAGATGGCATAAGGCTAGAACCATGAATCTTCAAGAGAATGGACCAAGATTTAAGAGAAACTCTTCTTCGGTCTTCAAGATTCGGGAATGACGAGAGAAACACCACCATGAATTGTTGAGACACTCCGCAATAATGAAGAATATAAAGGTTGAATCAACAATGAAAAGAATTTGTAAGATCTTGAAGAAAGACATATGGCTGATGATAATTCATTCTTACGTCAACTTTGAAAGAATTTGAGAAGCTCCGGGAAAATTAGAAGAGTCAGGTAAGATCCTGGGAAAAAGACCTGTGGGTGAGGGCCCAGTCAAAAGATACACCGTTGAACGATTTAAAAGAGCGATTGCGTTGGTTGAATTAAATGACTTGAATGAGATAACAACCTTGAAATAGGTTGAACGGATCATGAAAGAAAAGACGAGCCTTCTGAGATATCTTCAGCACTCCAGAACAAAGGAATAGCGAGAAGTGAATGATTAAGAGGTGTGCCGGCATGAGAAAGCATTTGAACCGAGGGAAAGATATGATCGACAAAGCTTTTATTTAATCCAGCGGAGAAGAAAAGAGAACAAAGAATAATAAACTTGAAGCTCCGTTAGTATCTTCCTGAGAATCACCGGATAAGAACGTTGACGAAAAGAATGGAGAGACTTCCCACCAATAAAAGGATACTTGAATAAGAAATCCGATTCCTTGAAGGAAAAGGGTGGGAGGGCGGGAAAACGAAGACAACTTGGGATGGATGAAACAAACACCGTTGAGAAAACTTATAATTGATCTTGCGAATGTAGAAATGATCGGATCCACTTGAAGAGAAACACGCGGTTGAAAAGGATTGCCATGAGAATCTCGATTATCATGAAGGATTAGTATTCACATAGAAATATGAGAACACCTCTTAGGAAAGGTGTGGAATCAACACTTGACATTGAAGCAACTCGAAAACCACAACTTAAAACAAAACAAAGGATTGGCTTGTAGAATAAGCTGAAACAACATATGATAGACCCCATATCGTATCATGTGTCTGTTGGAAAGATATCATACGAGATACTTGAATTCCCACATATAAACTCCCAAAACTTTCTGGTTATGCAATTAGGTGTTGGGGATACAGGGGAAGCATAATATCTCACCCAAACTAACAATCCCTATATCCAGTTGTATCCATCCTTCAACACATAACCAAGAAACCTTCATAAATCATGTACCTCAACCTTTGAAAAGCATCTGTTATACGAGTTACGGCAATACTCCCTAACTCCCGCTGCAGTACTGGGTTGTGTCAAGGTTATCTCACCAACAACTGCATAAAAGAGATTTTCGATGTCGGCGAACTCAGGTATTCCAGAACTGCAACGATAAAATTGTGACGACAACACCTCAGAGCTCAACTCCCCGGGACACTGCCACAACCCCTAAATGTCAGGAGGCACCAAGAACAATGTTCTCGTCAAAAGACTATCGGAACAACACCAAGATACCCGCGTGATCCTAAAAAAATTCGTGAAATTTGAGGAGAGAAAAGTCAAAACTTCTACGCCAGGAGGCCTCACCAGAGCGACGAAGGGACTGGGAGTAAAAAGAATCCTACTCTCCGATATATATAATCGTAAGACTCAAAACATTTTGGTCTAGACTCGACAACATCAACGATTCCATCAAGCAGGGGGCTCCTAAGTTGGGGATGGCTCTGATACCAACTTGTAACACCCACAATGCGGCTATATCTCCCACATGTCGGGGCATGACTTAGAGGCATAGCCGCATGGTAGTTTTGTCGCAAGAGGGGTAATCTCACACAATCCCATGTAGTGAATAAGAAAGGGATAAAGAGTTGTCTTACAATCTCCACTTCACACAATATATAAATAATCTATACATCATCCAAAGTACAATCAAAGGTCCGACTACGAAACCAAAATAAAGGAAGACAACCCCAAATGCTAGAACCCCGATTGTCCCAACTGGGCTCCACTACTGATCAAAAGGAAACGAAACAAAACAACGACCAAGATCTTCATCGAGCTCCCACTTGAGCTGGGTTGCGTCACCTGCACTGGTATCATTGGCACCTGCAACTGTTTGGAAGTATCTGTGAGTCACGAGGACTCAACAATCTCACACCTGCGAGCTCAAGACTATTTAAGCTTATGGGTAGGATGAGGTAATGAGGTGGAGCTGCAGCAAGCACTAAGCAAATATGGTGGCTAACATACGCAAATAAGAGCGAGAAGAGAAGGCAACACAATGGTCGTGAAGCTAGAAGTGATCCTGAAACTACTTACGCACAACCATAACACAAGAACCGTGTTCACTTCCCGGACTCCGCCGAAAAGAGACCATCGCGGCTACACACGCGGTTGATGCATTTTAATTAAGTCAAGGGTCAAGTTCTCGACAACCAAACATTAACAAATTCCCATCTGTTACATAACCGCGGGCATGGTTCTCGAAAGTTTATACCCTGCAGGGGTGTCCCAACATAGCCCATCACAAGCTCTCACGGTCAACGAAGGATATTCCTTCTCCCGGAAAGACCCGATCAGTCTCGGAATCCCGGTTACAAGACATTTCAGCAATGGTAAAACAAGACCAGCAAGACCGCCCGAATGTGCCGACAAATCCCGATAGGAGCTGCACATACACTACAAAAAATACACTTCCGTAATGACATGTGTTTGTCATAGTAGGTCGCGTTTTCTGTCATGCATGTACATCCATGACAAATTTATGACACAATCAAGATAGTCATACCTGTGCTGTCGTAGAAGTGTTCCATGACATTGCCAAAATTATCATCACGGAAGTGTCCACTTCCATGATGATAAATCGCGCGTCACAGAAGTGCTTTCTCAAGGGTGACCGACACGTGGCATCCACCGTAACGGAACGCCGTTAAGCTATCGGGTCGGGTTTTGGATCCGATAACGCATTAACAGCCCCGACCAATGGGGATTTCCACGTGTAAAATCATCATTGGCTGAAGGAAACACGTGTCGGCTCACCGTTGGGACAGATGTCATCCACTCATTGGACCGAAGGCGCCTATGATACGGCGACACGTGGCACGGCCCAACAGAGGCCCATTCCTGTGAAAAGGCCGCCCCGTTTGACTTGGTCAAAAGGTGGCGGGCCGGCCCACGGAAAGCCTGTTAACGGCCTGTTCGCATATAACCCATTTACAGCCCGCTAACCCACTGCCCGTTACGCCCTATCCGAATTAGGCCCAGTAGCGTCATCTGGGCCGTCCAATATGATTCAGTCCGTTTTAACTTCTGGCCCATGTGTGGCCCATGGCTTCTTTCGGCCCATATGAGGACCTCTATAACTCTTGGCCCATTAATGGCCCGTGGTGAAACTGGCCCGTAATGAAGAGTGTATCACTTTATACCCATTAACTGCCCGTTATTCCATTGGGCCGTTTCCAGCCCAAATTATCTTTCGGCCTTCTCAGGGCCCATTGATTCTTGGGCTCATTTGCAGCATTCGGTTACATATGGCCCGTTACTGTCATTTTCTGCTTGTGGGCCAAATTCAGCCCGTCGTTACAGTCGGCCCGTTTGCGGACCGTTAATACGTTGGGCCGTTTTCATGTAAAAAACCCGTTGGGCTGTTTTCATAGAGTTATCAAATACGGCCTATTAACGGCCCGTTATGGTCCACGAATAGTACGGCCCATGATTGGCAAAATGATGATACACCCCGTAGAAGGCCCATGGATCCTACGACCCGTATGAGGCCCATGGATAGTATGGCCCGTAGAAGGCCCATGGATCGTACGGCCGGTAGAAGGCCCATGGACCTTATGGCCCGTAGAAGGCCCATGGACCCTAAGGCCCGTATAGAAGGCCGATGGATCCTACGGCCGGACAAAGGCCCATGGACCATACGGCCTGCAGGAGGCCCATGGTTACAACAGTCCATGTGTTGCCATGATTATTTTGGCCTAGTTACCAAAAATAGGCTATTGTGGCCACTAGAAAAAAAAAACAGAAAAAGAACTGCAGTGACTACAACCAAACAACTGAACAATACAATAAGGAAATAAATAAGCAAGCAATTAACGCTAGCCTATTACCGCTATTACACATATTACATCCACTGGGCATCAAAGTTCGCCACCAGTGCAAATATAGGGAACAAAGCAGCACATTACATACACTGGCCGTCAAAATTGGCCACCAGTGCAAATAAACGCGGCAACAAAACAAGAGCATAACTGAAACAACTTCATAAGAGCTCAAGAAACGTTATCCTGGGTATCCACCATGCTGGCAATAAGCTTAGCAAGCTGATTAGCTTTGTCCTGTTTGGCGCTAAAATCCTCCAACGCTTGATGTTGCACCAGAAAGTATGCATCTGAATGCTCCAGGGACTTCCGGAGTCCTTCCTCTTCTTGTCGCAGCACAGCTGATCGATGTCTTTTAGCTTGTAGTTGAGACTCAAGAAACCGAACTGATTCAGACAGTGAGTTTGAATAGCTTATGCAAGCAGTAGTGGCGAGTAACTTGAAGACTAAACCAAGACAGGACTTTGGGGTTGCCTCGCTGTCTTCAAGATAGTCTTCCTTAGCTGTTTTATCAGCTTTGTTGGAGACCAACAAGGATGTGTCACTATCCTGAACCTTATCTGCATTACTTCCTTTACCATTGCTTAATAAGGCACTCTTCCCCAATATTCTGTCAGCATTCTAAAAGAAGAAACAAGCAGGCACATAACAAGTTTAGCATGTACTAGTATATGAAACTCATTTCGGTGAACCAGTTCATTAGTAAGGTGGACAGGATTAAACTACCAAGTCTTCTATTGCCATGTACTAGTACATAATAAAAGCATCAAACAAACATATATCTATGTCCTATGGTCACTTCATTGTCTTGCCAAATCAAAATAGAGACACCGTTCAAATCATATCAGTTCAAGACAAAGCAGCAGTGAAAGAATACAAAGCGTGGGAAACTACACGGCATAACAAGATTTCAGATGGGTACCATGGGTCTACATGTACAACAACACTATTGGCTCTGTTGAGATGCTAGTAATGTGCATGATATGAAAGTCAACTGTATACACAATTGAAATTGAAATCAACAGAGCTATTGATAAGAGCAAACCTGTTAAAGAAACATGCGTGAACATACCTGCTGTGCCATTGGAGTTTCGATTGGATCCTTCAATTTAAAAATAAGTTTGTATGAGTAAGTACAGTGATACAAGAGCAAAGCAATCATAGTTAAAAAAGGCGCGCCTAAATGAGCGCTTAAGCGCGTCTAGGCTCTAGGCGTTGGCAAAACACATTGCGCATAATTACGCATAATCTGTGCATAATTGCGCATAAGCATGCGCTTTGGTCAGTAAAGCGCAAGGCGGTGGCAAAATGCACAATTAACACCTAGCGCTTTTTTGAACTATGATAGCAATGGAATCTTAAATTAGAACAATTGTTCTTCAGGCTTAGGCACTTGTTCTACATGAACAGAGTAAAGTAAGACGCAAGAATATAATACTTATAAAATAGAAAATGAGCTCATAGACCTTACCACATTTTTGGTTTGGGACCAGTACAGAACAAGGCGTTCCCAGTCATCATCCAGTAAATGTGTCTCAGGAGAACCTAAGGGAATTTGATGAGTTTCTTTGCCGATGAAGTACGTTTTCTTTAGGTAATTCCAATACTGCCACCAAGCATTCTTGAAGATAGCAGAGGTATTAGCACAGGTTACCTCATCCTGAGTTTCCAAATCGGTCCTTCTCTATAGAGAAAAATGGGAAAATTTGATGTATTATAACCATCATGGAGGTAGGATGTATGGGACGAAGCAAAGTAATTGCCATGAATAACATTACTTACACATAACTACTGGACAAACACCTGCAACTGGCATTTTCCTTCATCTTCAGTATAATATTTCCAAGATGGGAATATACGCACATATGATTTAACAACATCAAATGCGATAGATGCTAAACTACGACTAGCTGGTTGTGCTTCCTCCATAGGAATAGGCGTACTAACTGGTGGACTTGGGGTTCGCCATGATAGTACTGGCCCTTGGGCACTGGAGCTGCCTTACTAACTGCTCTTGTTTGGGAGCTCTGTGGTGGAGATGGTGTTGTGTCAACAGGAACTGGGTTACTATCGGCTGGGGTTGGGGTTAGATTGGGTGAAGCTGGTTCTTTGTCCATCGCAGTAGGGTTACAATCTGCGAGAGTTTGGGTTATGTGTGGTAGGGCTGGTTCTTGTGCATATACAACCGGGGTGCTATCTCCACCAAGAGGTAGCACTGTTTTATTTGAAGACCATGTTTTTAGTCCGCTAGATACTGGCATCACCCGCTCCAATTCAAATGGCTGATAAACATGAAACATAGTTGAATGTACAGACATTGTATGAGAGACAGATGCAATAGATAGTGTGGAAAAAAGAGGGCATGAAATAGTTGACATGTATATTGTTTAACTAAAACGGATAACATGACATAATTTCACATATATGATGTGTATCTAAACTGGATAGCATAGCATAACATAATTCAAAGATATGATGAATAACTAAACAGGATCGCATGACATAATTCACCTACATGTTATCTAAGTAATCAGGATGGCATCATTTAATTCACATATGTGATTTATATGCTAAACAGAGGGCATTTGACATGATGCCTGAACTAAGAACATGGTGTTGAATATTGTGTATATGATGTCTAAACTATGCAATGCAAGACACCGTGTGCATGATATGAGTAGTATAACCATGCCAAGTTAGAGCATACACCTCAGTGGGGGAATAGGACTGCTCATCTGTCTCTGAATCCATCTCTAAGGAGCTATCGGGACCCAACAAGAGATCTGCTTTGACAGGTAGCACTGTCTGCTCTCAAGGCCTTGTTTTCACTCCAGATTTTTCCATCTCCCACCCAAATGGCTGATTCACAGGAAGAGTAGTTTAATGTACAAACATTGTCAACAAATGGAAATGTAATGAAGAAAAGGATGGGCAAGATATCATTCAAATATATGATGCCTGGTTAAACAGGATGGCATTGCACATTTCACATATATTATGGCTGGCTAAAAGACATGAGACTGCATAATTCCCATATATGATATAGAAACTAAACAGGTGGCATTACAGAACATGTCTAAACTAAGCAGATGACATATATGATGTCAAAAGTAGGCATGGCAAGGCAACATATGCATGATATGACTAACATCATCATGCCAAGGTAGAGCAAACACCTTGGGGGTAAATAGGAGTGGTCAGCGGCGTCTGAATCCGCCTCAGAACAGATATCTTCCTCTGGATTACAATCTGGAGAGGGGTGGGGAGGGTTTGCCATTGAACCCACCATGGAGCGATGTCTCCATGACATTGTATTGCCGCGCAAAACTCTTCTCTTTTTCTCTACATGTTCAGCATGACCGTGTACAATATCTGACATGCATACGAAAAAAATATGGTGAGATTATGTAAGGAGAGCATGCAGAAATTTAGAGTGATGGTAACAACCAGTGGATCCACGTTTTTCCGTTGAATTAAAATAGCCCTAATGGATCAACGTGAATGTATAGTAATAAGTGATGCAACAAGTGTACAACCTCTTTGCCATAGCCGTGTCGACCTCAGCATCATTGGGTTGGTCGCTGAAGGAGTTGAGGCAGAGGTGGCTGTCGGAGGTGTGGAGGAAGATCTGAGGAATCTGTAGACGGCGTCCAGGGCACTGCTCTGTTGTGGTAGATCGTTCTGTCATTGGAGCAGCTCCGGTGAGCTGTAAGACGTCAAGGCTGAAGCAGCACAAGAAAAACATCGTCAATCTCAAGTGGGATTCTAATAGCATCTCCAATAGATGATGTAAAATGGACGTAAAATTAACATCACCAAAAACCACCTAACTACAACAGATGAGGTAAAACTGTTGACTCTGAACTTAACTGTCGAAACTGAAATTTACTGTGGAATCTGAATGCTACTGTCGAAAATGAATGCAATGGTAGCAGAGAGGCACTTGACATGTAGTTTAGGGAGGGCATGCAGTTCATCTTCAACCTGCACCCCCCTGAGCCGCCAGCCAACACCGGCCGAACCGCCGGCCCCAGCGCCGCCTCGCCGCCCCGAAACAACTCGCCACCGCCGCCCCGGCCAGCCCTCTAGGCCCCCCGCCCCCACCCTAAACCCTAAGATAGATAGTGGGGTACCTCTCCGGCGAGCCCCCGTCCCCGCTGCGGGTGGTTCTTCCTTAACTCCGGCGAGCCCCCCCCCCAACCCCTAAAAATCGACTGACCCAAAAGTCGATTCAGTCAACTGAAGTGTGGCTTAATCGGAGCAGAGCAGCAACACGAGCGAGGGGGAGAGCAGCAGCAGCAGCTGGCCGAGTGAGCGATCGAGCGAGAGCCGGAGCAGCAGCAGCACGAGCGAGCGAGAGTCGGAGCAGCAGCAGCAGCAGATCCGGCTGGTATGGACGCCTCCACCGAAGGGGCCTCGCACTGGGGGAGAGCCGCCATGGAGATGTCGCCCGCGGCGCCGGCTTCAAGGTAGCCGCTCCATGGGGGTGCGGGATGAAGCACTGTCGGCGCTGGGAGCTCGAGTTAAGGAGAAGGTGCGATGCGATGAGTGTACTACCTCTTTGGTGGCGCCGAGTAGGCCTCGGCTTCGTCCGAGGAGTCGGTGAGGGTGTTGCGGTCCCGGTGGAGCAGGTTAAGGCGGCGCTATGGGGATGGAGCAGCCGCGATAGAAGAGGCGATCGTCGGAGCAGCTCCTTGGAGGTGGAGGATAGGGCGGCTGAATCGGCGGGATGGTGAGATGGACGACAGATCCTCATCCGGGGAGGTGGACGAGGGATGTCGAGCTGTTGCGGTGGACGATGTCATCGGGGAAGAGGCTCCGGCTGGGCAGTGGTGACATGGTGGACGGAGGAGGGTGGGTGAGGGAGTCCTGGATTAGGGGGTGTCCGGATAGCCGGACTATACCTTCGGACGGACTCCTGGACTATGAGGATACAAGATTGAAGACTTCGTCCCGTGTCTGGAAGGGACTTTCCTTGGCCTAGAAGGCAAGCTTGGCGATACGGATATGTAGATCTCCTACCATTGTAACCGACTCTGTGTAACCCTAGCCCTCTCCGGTGTCTATATAAACTGGAGGGTTTTAGTCCATAGGACGAACGATAATCATACAATAGGCTAGCTTCTAGGGTTTATCTCTCTGATCTCGCGGTAGATCTACTCTTGTACTACCCATATCATCAATATTAATCAAGCAGGACGTAGGGTTTTACCTCCATCAAGAGGGCCCGAACCTGGGTAAAACATCGTGTCCCCTGCCTCGTGTTACCATCCGCCTAGACACACAGTTCGGGACCCCCTACCCGAGATCCGCTGGTTTTGACACTGACATTGGTGCTTTCATTGAGAGTTCCTCTGTGTCGTCACTTTTAGGCCCGATGGCTTCTCCGATCATTAACAGCGATGCGATCCAGGGTGAGACCTTTCTCCCTGGACAGATCTTCCTATTTGGCGGCTTTGCACTGCAGGCCAATTCGCTTGGCCATCTGGAGCAGATCGAAAGCTATGCCCCTGGCCATCAGGTCAGATTTGGAGGTTTAAACTACACAGTGGACCTCCACGGAGACTTGATCTTCGACGGATTCGTGCCGCAGCCGAGCGCGCCGCACTGTCATGATGGGCATGATCTAGCTCTGCTGCCGAACAGTGCCCTAGAGGCCACACCCGCATCAGCTCCGACCCTTAATTCGGAGCCAACTGCGCCAATCGAGGATGGGTGGTTGGACACCGCCTCGGGGGCTGCAATCTCTATGGCGATCGAGCCGAACACCAGCCCTATTCTCTGTGAAGCCCGTGACTCCAAGGAGCCGGACTCCTCTCCAGACTCCGAGCCCTCCGCGCCCCTACCGATCGAACCCGATTGGGCACCGATCATGGAATTCACCGTCGCGGACATCTTTCAGCACTCGCCCTTCAGCGATATTCTGAATTCACTAAAGTCTCTCTCTTTATCAGGAGAGCCCTGGCCGGACTATGTTCAGCAAGGTTGGGATGCGGATGATGAAGAAATTCAAAGCCCACCCACCACCCACTTCGTAGCCACTGTCGATGATTTAACCGACATGCTCGACTTCGACTCCGAAGACATCGACGGTATGGACGCCGATGTAGGAGACGATCAAGAACCAGCGCTAATAGGGCACTGGAAAGCCACCTCGTCGTATGATATATACATGGTGGACACCCCAAAACAAGGCAATGGCGATGGAACAGCGGAGGATGACCCCTCCAAGAAGCAGCCTAAGCGCCGGCGTCAGCGGCGCCGCTCTAAATCCCGCCAAAGCAAAAACGATGATTCCGGCACGGGAGATAATAACACCCCGGACAGTGCCGAAGACAACCACCTCCAGCAAGATTCAGCATAGGAGGATGGAGAGTGGCAGACAGAGAGGTCGAGGACGATAATTATATGCCTCCCTCCGAAGACGAGGCAAGCCTCGACGACGACAAATTTGTCGTGCTGGAGGATCCCGTCGAACAAGAGCGTTTCAAACGCAGGCTTATGGCCACGACGAGCAGCCTCAAGAAAAAACAGCAACAGCTTAGAGCTGATCAAGATTTGCTAGCCGACAGATGGACTGAGGTCCTTGCGGCCGAAGAGTATGAACTTGAATGCCCCTCCAAGAGCTACCCAAAGTGCAGGCTGCTACCCCGATTAGAGGAGGAAGCACCTAAACCTACATCACCAGCGCATGATGCGGCCGACCGGCCACCCCGTGGCCGCGACAGAGAGGCCTCTTGGCCCTCCACTCAAGCCGCACCCCGGCGCCGCTCAAACAATACCAAGGCACGGGAAAATGCGCCAGACCTGTGAGATATATCAGAGGACAAGGCAAGGCAAACAAGATCGATCTACGGATCGCGTGGGCGCCCCACGGCACGAGACGGTAATCGTCACTCCAAATACAGTCAATCCGGCCGGGCCGAACACAGTAGACAAAGCTCGTTTGAGCTGCGTCGTGATATAGCCCAATATAGAGGCGCCGCACACCCACTATGCTTCACAGATGAAGTAATGGATCATCAAATCCCTGAGGGTTTCAAACCCATGAACATCGAATCATATGATGGCACAACAGATACTGTGGTATGGATCGAGGACTATCTCCTTCATTTCCACATGGCCCGCGGTGATGACCTCCACGCCATCAAATACATCCCACTCAAGCTTAAAGGACCAGCTCGGCATTGGCTTAATAGCTTTCCAGCAGAATCAATCGGTTGTTGGGAGGACATGGAAGCCGCATTCCTCGACAATTTCCAGGGCACTTATGTGCGACCACCAGACGCCGATGACCTTAGCCACATAATTCAGCAGCCAGAGGAATCGGCCAGACAATTCTGGACACGGTTCCTAACCAAGAAAAATCAAATCGTCGACTGTCCGGACGCAGAGGCCCTAGCAGCCTTCAAGCATAACATCCACGATGAGTGGCTTGCACGACACCTAGGACAGGAAAAGCCAAAATCCATGGCAGCCCTCACGACACTTATGACCCGCTTTTGCGCGGGAGAAGACAGCTGGCTAGCTCGCAACAAGAACATGACCAAGAGCTCTGGTAATATGGATACCAAGGACAGCAGTGGCAGGTCGCGTCGCAACAAGCAAAAGCGCCGCATTAATGGCGACAATGCTGAGGATACGGCAGTTAATGCCGGATTCAGAGGCTCTAAACCCGGTCAGCGGAAAAAGCCATTCAAAAGAAATACTCCGGGCCCGTCCAGTTTGGACCGAATACTCGACCGCTCATGCCAGATACATGGCACCCCCGAAAAACCAGCCAATCACACCAACAGGGATTGTTGGGTGTTCAAGCAGGCAGGCAAGTTAAATGCCGAAAGCAGAGACAAGGGACTGCATAGGATGACGAGGAGGAGCCCCGGCCGCCGAACAACAGTGGACAGAAAGGTTTTCCCCCACAAGTGCGGACGGTGAACATGATATACGCAACCCACGTCCCCAAGAGGGAGCGGAAGCGTGCGCTAAGGGACGTATATGCGATGGAGCCAGTCGCCCCAAAGTTCAACCCATGGTCTTCCTGCCCGATCACTTTTGATCGAAGGGACCACCCCACTAGCATCCGTCATGGCGGATTCGCCGCATTGGTTCTAGAGCCAATTATTGACGGATTTCACCTCACTAGAGTCCTTATGGACGGCAGCAGCAGCCTGAACCTACTTTACCAGGATATAGTGCGGAAAATGGGCATCGATCCCTCGAGGATTAAACCCACTAAAACGACCTTTAAAGGCGTCATACCAGGTGTAGAGGCTAACTGTATAGGCTGAGTTACACTTGAAGTGGTCTTCGGATCTCCGGATAATTTCCGAACCGAGGAGTTAATCTTCGACATAGTCCCGTTCCACAGTGGCTATCACGCACTGCTCGGGCGAACCGCATTTGCCAAGTTCAATGTGGTGCCGCACTATGCATACCTCAAGCTCAAGATGCCAGGCCCTCGAGGAGTCATCACGGTTAATGGAAACACCGACCGCTCTCTCCGAACAAAGGAGCATACGGCGGCTATCGCAGCGGAAGTACAAAGCAGCCTCTCAAGGAAATTCTCCAGGCCAGCCATTAAATGTCTGGACACCGTCAAGCGTGTCCGGAGTAACCTACAACAAGACCGTCTGGCACGATCCGAGCAAGCGTAGCAATGCGGCCCCAACCCCAACCCTCGCGAACTTGCAAAACCAGTGTTGCGCGTACATAACTATGCTCTGGAAATACCATGGGCACAGGGGGAGGGGCACCATCACGGCACGCCTGACACACGGCTTAAACCGCACTAGGGGCTGCCGATTTCTTAATTTTCTCTTATTTTCAGGACTCCATTCTTCGGAAGGCCTGTCCGGCAGTACAATTGCCGCACAAACGATACAACCAGGGAAGCAGAAAGCTACGCCGCACTATGGAACTCTAAGGCGGTCTCTATAACGAGCAGTATACCTGTTTCACATAACATTCCGCAGCTCGCCCCTGGAAAGGACAGGTTAAATAGTCCCATCTTTTGCTTATTGCACTATTTGTATCGTTCTGGTTTGATCGCAACCTTTTTAAATAAACAATGCATAGCTTCCGTCTATTATTGCATTACTCTTTTTTACGAATATATGTTCATTAATGACATGCTGCACCCGTACACTTTGGTACGGCCAATACGCCAGGGGCTTAAGTACCCCACAATACGGTGTGAGAAGTTCGAACACTTTCACAAGTGCGGCACCCCGAACTTATAGCATTATATGCATCGGCTCCGAATCATGTCTTGGGTCAATAGTTGGGTTTGCCTGGCTCCTATGTTTTGGTACCTTACTTTTCATTATATCGGCTAAGGTAGCACTAGGAGAACTACTGCGATTGTGCCCCAGTTGAGCTGGGCTAAGCACCTCAGTAGAGAAAGCTAAAACTGACTGTCATGATGAGGCGAGAGCTGGTCGCTGTTCGAGAGGTTTTTGAGTCCCTAAAGACTTATGCCGCTTAGAGCGAGGAGTCGGCTTTGTCCGGCCTAGGCGTGGATAGCGCCCCGAACTCGGTCTTCCGAACACTAGGGGCTTCGCCGAAATTTAAAATTATAGAATTGTATGGCTAAGTGAGAGTGTTCAAGCATTATAGTCCGATTGCCTTGTTCGTTGTGTTGAGCGCCTCCCTCGAAGGACCCAAGAATGGGAAAAAGAGCGCTCATGTTTATCCCGAACACCCCAGCACTCGTGGCACGGGGGAAGAAGCCGACGACTCGCCATCTCTCAAATTTGATAAACGGCCGCACAGAAGGTAATATTTTAAATTCAAAAGTGTTGTTTAGCGCATATGAACCAGTTTTCAGCGTACAAGATCACAAATGCGAGTTTACTCAAAAATTACATCTTTGGGGCATTCATCCGCTATAAGGCGGGCACCCTTCAGGACACCCTCATAATACGCTTCCGAGACGCGATGCTCCTTGCCCAGCGGCGGCCCGTCCTTCACCAGCTTCTCTGCATCCATCTTGCCCCAGTGCACTTTAGCACGGGCAAGCGCCCTACGGGCACCTTCGATGCAGAGGGAGCGCTTGATTACTTCAAGCCGTGGATAGGCATCCACCAGCTGCCTCACCAGCCCGAAGTAGCTCCCAGGCAGAGCCTCTCTAGGCCAAAGCCGAACTATGAGGCCCTTTATGGCCTGTTCGGCCACCTTGTGGAGCTCGACCATTTGCTTCAGTTGGTCGCTCAAAGGCTCCAGGTGTCCGGCCTCAGCATACTGAGACCAGAACACCTTCTCCGTTGAGCTCCCCTCCTCGGCTCGGTAGTAGGCGGCGGCATCAGACGCACTACAGGGCAAATCTGCGAATGCTCCTGGAGAGCTCCGGACTCGGGTAAGTAACAAGTAATTCACTTTCATGTGCTTGCTTTGCATAATGAATGCCTTACCCGCCGCCATCTTCTTCATATCTCCAATTTCTTGGAGGGCTTTCTGGGCTTCGGCCTTGGCAGACTTCGCGCTTTCGAGGGCTGCCGCAAGCTCGGATGCTTGCGTCTTCGGGTCAAGCTCCAAACTCTCGTGTTTTTTCACGAGAGCCTGGAGCTCTTTCTACACCTCCGCCACCCGCGCCTCCTGCTTCCCTCTCTCTGTACACTCCGCGGCCGCTCTGTTTTCGACCTCGGACAGCGCTTTCTTAAGGGTTCCCACCTCGGTCGTGGCCCCTATAATAGCACGTTGATCCTGTCATTTTTTGCAACCACATCTTCTCTATATAGTTGCGCAAGGTATTACTTACCTTCCTTCTCCTCGAGTTGCCTCTTGGCATGGCCGAGCTCGTTCTCGGACCGCGCGAGGTTTTGCTTCAGCGTATCCACCTCCGCAGTCAGTGCGGTGGAGGCCAGCAGCGAAGCCTGCATACGCATATTGACTTGATTATGTTAGACTCCTACGAATGTTATTAGATCCTCTATTTGGCTTTTCTTTCCGAACGCCGAACAGAGCATCAGGGGCTACTATCTATGCGGTAATATTTTTACATATTCTTTACTTACCTCAAAGCGTGTTAGAAGGCTGGCACATGCTTCAGTCAGTCCGCTCTTGGCGGACTGAACCTTTTGGATCACCGCACTCATAATAGTGCGGTGCTCCTCGTCGATGGAGGCACCGTTAAGCATCTCCAGCAAATTGTCCGGTGCCTCCGGTTGGACGGAGGTCGTCGGCTCGGTAGGCTTGCTCCTCTTGGAAGGAGGCTGCCTACCGGAGTCTGGAACCGTTGAAGGTTCCGGCGCGGTGTCCGGCTCAAGGCCAGACTTGGAGCCCTTGGGGGTTCTATCCCCTTTACGCCTGGAGTCCGAGAGGTCGCCTTGCGACGCCTCCAGGACCACCTCCTCCTGGCTTGGAACCTGTTGGGACGCCACCGCGGCGTCGTCCGTAGGATGGGGGAGGTAGCCGTCGGAAGCGAATTCACGTCCGACGAATCCAGGGAACCGCTCGACGACACTTCGAGCCGGTCTTTGGGTGGACTCCATAAACGTGTTCGACGTAAGGAAAAGCTGTGCAATGGGGGAATACTATGAATCACTCTGGTATCCGGATACTTACGATCTCGCTAGGGGCTTGGCCCTGTGCGGCCACTCCTCTTCGCCGTCGTCGGCGTTGGTGGAGTAGTCCAGAGGAGGGGTCTTCCCCTTCTTGGACCCTTCGGCCTCCCCAGTTGGGGCGGCCTTCCTTTTCTGCCCTCCCCCCGCTAGAGGAGGAGAGGTCTCTTCTTCCTCCTCCTCGTCTTCATGGGAGGAGTGCGCCTTGGAGTCGTCGGATGATGAATCTGAAACCTCCTGGCGCCGGGCACTCTTTCGAGTCCCCGTGGCCTTCTTCTTGGCCTTCTTCTCCGGCACCACATAGGATGCCGGAACCAGCAGCTTCACCAAGCGAGCGTCCGCTGGGCCTTCGAGCAAAGGAGCCGGACAGTTGATCTGTCCGGACGTCTCCTGCCAATCCTGTCAAAGGTAAGGGAGCTTAGATCCCGCATGGAGTGAAACTATGAAAAACTAATACCCTGTAAAAGGTAAAAACAGCTTACCGCACGAGCGTGACGCTGCGTGCTGAATCCGCGATCCTCGGTAGCGGATGCGGGGGCCTCGGCGCCCTTGAAAAGCACCTTCCAGGCATCTTCGTACACCGTGTCAAAGAACTTGCTAAGAGTTCGGTGCCGCGCCGGGTCGAACTCCCACAGGTTGAAAGCCCGTTGTTGACACGGGAGGATCCGGCGGATGAGCATAACCTGGACTACGTTGACAAGTTTGAGCTTCTTGTCCACCAGGGTTTGGATGCATGTTTGGAGTCCGGTCAGCTCTCCTTTTTTACCCCACGACAGGCCCGTCTCTTTCCAGGAGGCGAGCCACGTAGGGGGTCCGGATCGGAACTCGGGGGTTGCGACCCATTCAGGGTCGCGCGGCTCGGTGATGTAAAACCACCCCGACTGCCACCCCTTTAGGGACTCCATGAAGGAGCCCTCGAGCCATAGGACGTTGGGCATCTTGCCCACCATGGCGCCTCCGCACTCCGCCTGGGTGCCGTGCACCACCTTCGTCTTGACATTGAAAGTCTTGAGACATAGGCCAAAATGGGGGTGGATGCGGAAGAAAGCCTCACAGACAACGATAAACGCCGAGATGTTGAGGACAAAGTTCGGGGCCAGATCATGGAAATCCAGGCCATAGTAGAACATGAGCCCCCGGACAAATGGGTGGAGAGGGAAGCCCAGTCCGCGGAGGAAATGGGGGAGGAACACCACCCTCTCATGGGGCCTAGGGGTGGGGATGAGCTGCCCCTCTTCGGGAAGCCGGTGCGCAATGTCGTTAGACAAGTATCCGGCCTTCCTCAGTTTTTTGATGTGTCCCTCCGTGAGGAGGAGACCATCCACTTGCCTCCTGCTCCGGACATGGCAGGAGAAGGTTGAGGTGGGGTGTGCAGACTTGGGTGCTGGAGCTCGAGTGTGCAGAAATGGATAGGCAAAGGAGGAAGAAGGCGTGGATGAAAAGGTGGATCCTTATCCCCTTATATGGGCGGACGCGACTATGCGTCCCCACCCGCCTGGTAAAACTCGCTTATCTCCCAAGCGCCGTAATCAATGGCGCAGTTGGGTTACCCACACCCGTATTGATAAGAATCCCGGAATAAGGGGACACGATCTCTGGTTTGACAAGACGTGCCAAGGAAACCGCCTCGCTAAACGCACTGAGGTGGAACAGTAAAATGATTCGAATAAAGACTTGGCCGTGGTGTGATGTCACGCTACGGAATACGTCAGCAGATAAGATTTGTGTAAATATTATTCTCTCTATGGCAATATGTGGAAACTTATTTTGCAGAGTCGGACACTACCTTTGTGTTCAAAATCTTCTATGAAGTACTTGGAGGAGGAACCCGCCTTGCAATGCCGAAGACAATCTGCGTGTCGGACTCGTCATCATTGAAGGATTAGGGGGCCCATGGATTAGGGGGTGTCCGGATAGCCGGACTATCCCTTCGGCCGGACTCCTGGACTATGAAGATACAAGATTGAAGACTTCGTCCCGTGTTCGGAAGGAACTTTCCTTGGCGTGGAAGGCAAGCTTGGCGATACGGATATGTAGATCTCCTACCATTGTAACTGACTCTGTGTAACCCTAGCCCTCTCCGGTGTCTATATAAACCGGAGGGTTTTAATCCATAGGACGAACGACAATCATACCATAGGCTAGCTTCTAGGGTTTAGCCTCTCTGATCTCGCAGTAGATCTACTCTTGTACTACCCATATCATCAATATTAATCAAGCAGGACGTAGGGTTTTACCTCCATCAAGAGGGCCCGAACCTGGGTAAAACATCATGTCCCCTGCCTCCTATTACCATCCGCCTAGACGCACAGTTCAGGACCCCCTACCCGAAATCCGCCGGTTTTGACACCGACAGTGGGGTTTCGTGGCTGGAGCGGAGAGGTTATGGCGGCCTGGGATTTTGAATGGCAAAAAGGGGGCGATTGGAGGGGGTGAAGCATGACTTAGTGGCCCTTTCGGCTCAGGGTTAGAAGGGGGATTTCGCGTGTCAGGATTTGGCAGCTGGAGGGAGTTTTCGCGCGCGTTGTAATTTCGGGATAGCAAGGCGCGGGTTGTGAAGGCGCCAGTTTTGGGAGCACGATATCTGAATTTTCGGGATATAACAAGATGCGGGTTGAATATTAGGGACAAGCCTAACGTGTAGTAATATTGTACTTGTACGTACCAAATCAATTCGCACTTCCCTCAACCAAAAACAAAACGAAAAAAATAAAACTATTCACACCACACAAAGAGAGAGTCTTGCCCTGTTTTACTATACAAATGCTATTCAAAGCTACTCCCTCCTTCCATCTATATAGGGCCTAATGCGTGTTTCGATGCTAACTTTGACCAAATATTAGAGCAATGATATATGACATGCAACTTACACAAAGCACACCATTAAATTCGTCTGTGAAAAGTTCTTTCAATGATATAATTTTCACATTGTGCATGTCATGTACTATTAATCTTGTCAATAGTCAAAGGCGGTCTTAAAAATCTCATTACGCCCTATATAGATGGAAGGAGGGAGTATGAATCCATGTTATGTCTGATTAAATTTTTTCGCTTGCTGTATAATGCATGTAACCTACTCATACCAACATTTTAGTGCATTCCAAATGTCTATACTACCGCTGCAACTTGAACTAAATTTGAATTCGTTTCTCTATTTCAATAAGAATCTACAATCATGATTGTTGCCAACTTCAACCATCATAGTTTCCTTGCTATCCGCCAGATATAAATCGGACGACCTATAATGCAGGATGGCAGGCACACCATCATCAACAACTCAGTTTTTTATAAGAGTAGAGATAAAATATATTAAATGTAGTACAACATGTTCATAACCACACCATGTGTATCACCGTTATATATATATTCACACATGCGTCGGTTTGAAACACTATGATAAATTCTTCAAATATCTGAATCCGCTTTTTATAATGAAGTATATATGATCTCTATTCGTCTTTTACACCCACACAACCCTCTTATCTTTGTAGCTAGCGCTAACTTCCTCTTGTGCATGCACACGCCCGCATCCCTCTCACCCTCCCTCAGCATTATCTAGCTCCATCACGGAAATTCGCCTTTTCACTTTAGGTCGTTCACCCACGGTGTGTGTAGGCCCCCCAGCTCCTTCTTTACGGCACACATAGATCGATATGCCTCTCTAGCCAGGTGTGCCTAGCACAAACACAAGCTTACCCTCTTCTCTTGTCACCGTCCATGCCTCATTCCCACCACTCTTTTCATCGTTCTCGTACTCGCACACTCCTCCCCCTCGATATAGTATGCCTCTCGTACCACCTCCTACATGCATCCCTCTCTCTCTATCCTTCTCCTCGTGCCTCATTTGCTTCTAACACACACATGCATGTATATCGATCGATTTCCCAACATATACCTAGATCGACTTTAACTACCCCCCCATCGATCGACGTACCTCACAAGTTATGTCTCTCCTTTCTCTAACAAAGGGCAATTGATCTTCCTATGTAGTTACGTCTGCTTAACACAACCACATCGCCCCCCTCATCATTCGTGCATGCCTCCTGACCCGTCTCTCACACGCACGTGCACAGAAAACAAGCAACCATCTCCTCTCTTATTGATATTGAGGGCGTGCCCTCCATTTGTCTGGAAAGCCTATCCCACCATTTGTTAGAAGCAACTCCACAACCACCCCCTCCAACACTCTAGCTCTATCTTTCTCCCAACCTTATTCCTCTCCTGCACATATGCATGGATGCCGATAGATCTCCCTTAATACATGAGGCAGATCGATCTCCTTAATACATGAGGTAGGCCTCTCTCCTCCACACATATACCAGCCATTGTACCTCTATAGTTAATTGGGCCTCCCTCTTCCCCCACCACACACTGATAGTCGAGCGCTGCAGGTAGGTATCCATGCCACAGAGACAAACTGCACATGTCCCATCTCACATTCCCGTAGGCCAGCCACTCTATATCTTTGACGTGGGCACACACAAATTTGATGGCACTCTTTATCGATCGCACGTGCGCACACACACACACATCATCCCTCTCTTCGATTCTATGGACACCTCAAGCCGATGATACCTCCACTCTCTTCTCGTGGATCGCCCCCTCTATATATATGTTATATCCATGACTCTATTTCACACACATTGCATATGTTACATTTTTTGATTGACCCCCCCCCCCAAAAAAACTCTCAAGAACCCACACACAATATCTCTCTAGGTTTTTATCTCTCTCACACAACCCCACGTAGGTGGTGTACGTATACAAGAAGAGAATAGGTGCACCATGCACGTACTCACGCTTCGTGCCCAGCCACACCCGCGCGGGTACATAGTGGAGCTCATTTCTTTACGAAGTGGCAGCCCACGTGCTAATTTGAATGTCTATAGCGGTTTTTTACCTAGGGAGGTCGTGTACCATGCGTGCATGAAACAAAGTTCGACTTGACACGCTGCCTTGTTATTTTTAAATAAATTATAGCGCTCAATGGCACATACATAGAATATAAAATGATTTTTATGCAGAAAAAGATAGTCCGCTCACTATATACAATGGAGCCTGCCTGCCTGGTTTGTCGCTCTTAAGAGTATCTCACACAAGGCTGCGGTGGCCTCTCTCTCTCTCTCACCGTTGGTCACTGATCCGGCCGCATCCCGTCCGCCGGGGGAAAGGGAGTGCGGTGGCCTCTCTCTCACCGTTGGTCACTGATTCGGCTGCATCCCGTCCGCCGGGGGAAAGGGAGGAGGTGCACCGTTTCTCCGTTCGACAATGCCGAGGCAGCATGTCCCGATCTGCGGTACACGCCGATCTCTCTGACCAAGCTCCGGCGTGGCAGGGCCTACGCCACCTGCTCGCAGATTCCGCCCGCCGCCGCTCACCTAGTTACATCCCGACGACCTCCAGGTATCCCCTCCGGCCTTGCTCCACTGCCCGTCTTCCCACGTCACTGCATGTGGATCTTCCATAGTTCTTTGCCCAAAACGTAGCTCGTTCGGCGTACTTTCCATATTGCATTCTCGTCCTCACACCGTTTTAGACAAACACAACTGTGTTGTTATCTTCCCTAACAAGGAATATGCTTCTTTTTGTCGTCGCATGTGTCATCAACTGTTATTGGCCAGTAATTGTTTCCTTTCTACCTCTTTTTTGCAAACATGGCTATCCATTTCACCTCGTTGCTATTGCGACCTTTTGGTGAACTGCAAAAATCCCTTTTTTCTTAAGAGTGTTTTGTGCGGTTGCACTAAAATGTCACACGGGCAACGTCTCTACATTTCAGTGTAACTGCATAAAGGGAGATTGGTTTTGCTCTATCCTCCTCATCCAACTCTGAGCCTAATCTGCTCCAACAGTTAGTCTTAAGAGAGACTGCAAAGGTGACCGACTTCTATTTGTGTGTTTATTGTTTCATCAGCAGTCCTCTATTATCGTAATCACACTTAATATCTTTGGAACAGGGATGCTCAGCTCTATTTTAGTGGAACTGCACAAAATGATCGGAATGTTGCATGCTCCAGACAGCTACTTTTTTTCCCAACATGCCTTGTTGATTTAGACAGAGCTGGGGGGACGTTGCTTCCAATGAAAGCATGGATCAATTTTAATTTAACACCTTCTCACAACTCTGTCTTCAGTTGTGATCTAATTATTAGCTCTGATTTGCTAATAATTGACATGCATTAGCAAGGAAGTTAGTTTTTTATTGTTTCCGAAAGAGCATCGATGGCAAGACAGGCTAAACAAAAGCTGAAAGCTCACACCATTATACAATTTCATGTCGCTGGAAAATTATTTGTATAGTATGTCAATTATGTAAACAAATGATGGAAGCTTGATAGCATTGTCAGAAGCCTCTTCATCATATGGGTCCATGTGTCATGCACAAAATTATACTCCTCCGTTCCTAAATATTTGTCTTTTTACAAATTTCAAACGGGCATATTTTAGAGTGTAGATTCACTATTTTGCATCATATGTGTACTCCCTCTGTTCCTAAATATTCTATTCGTCTTTCTAGAGATTTCAACAAGTGACTGCATACGGAGCAAAATGAGTGAATCTACACTCTAAAATATGTCTATATACATCTGTATGTGCCAGTCCATTTGAAATCTCTAAAAAGACAAATATTTGAGTAGTCACTCGTTGAAATATCTAGAAATACAAATACTCCGGAGTATATTTAAGAACCGAGGGGGTAGTGCACAACCGCATGGGAGACTCAGCCCGGTCGTTGCGCCACATTAATAGTGAGTAATGAGCAGTCAAATCATAAGCCCCACCTTTCCCACTGTAAGTTGCTCTGAAGAAGCAACCATCAATACGCTCTTCTTTGAATCCGCTCATACTACTCCAGCCATCACTGTTTATACAACGCGCTTCAGAAAAAAATATGTGGGACCAAGGCGACTAGCTATCGGCCTGAAAAATAGCATTGGTAGTTATAGCATGGCGTCTATTACTAGAGGGAATAATGCGTACACACATGCATGCAGTGCTTCCACCCCGGGTACACACATGCATGCACTTACTCCACTCCGTAGTAGTACAGTATATGGAGAGAAAATTGTGGACTTGATTGCGGTTACCACGCCCTAATTAATTGAGCATTAAACCAAACGCGTCTAAAGTCTCTCTGGTGGTGGAAATGCATTGAGAGAAATGCATCATAATGAAGCACACCCTGTAAACTGTGACAGAGGGAGGAGTAGTATGAAGGTGCAAAACCAAGTACGCGTATGGCCAGTCGGTCAACACACATCCTTTTGGCATATCACAGACATGTGGGACAGGAGTGTGAACAAACTGATCTCAATTGACGACAAAGAGCCAACCCGCCGTTCCTTGAGAGAGACGAGGAGTGAGAACACACAGACGGGCTCGCACGGAGGCCAAGATATATTCGAGCATGGTTGGTTGATCAATATCATTCATTACATGTTGGGCTGCCATTTTCCGCCCTTCTCCGGAATAAACGTGTACTTTATCGGAGATAAAAAATAAGAGTACAAACGCTCCACCATGAGGTTCTGGTAGTAGTACTACTCGTACTACTGCGCTTGTCTCTTCGCCTCTTCGTGAAGTCGAACAATGATGGTACTCCACATGTTGGGTACTACAGTGTATGCCTCTGACAATCTGACACCGAATGGACTGATGCATGTCCACCGAGGGTAGGTTGCATTAGTCAAACGGCGTAAGCGAGCTTCACCTTGTCCTGCAAGCTTCTCCTCGTTCTGCGAGTTGACGGGACACACCAAAAAGTAATGCTAGTCCATACTCCCTCCTTTCCGATTAATATGGCTTATTCTTTTTTGCGGGTAAATGAGAGAGCTTTATTCATATATAAGCATTCTTAGGACGATCAGCCAAGACACTGGTCACTAGGAAGCGAGGTACCCTGCAAAAAAGAAGTAGGAAGCGAGGTGTTTCATCAAGCCAGCTCTCGGCCACATTCCAAGTGCAGCAAGCACGGTTCGCACGAAGATGCGCCGCAAGGTTTGCTGACCTATTTACATGCTCAATAACAAAAAAAGAGGAAATATTATCGAGCGCTACTATTTGTAACGGGATATGAGCCAAAATTAAGCGAGAATTGAGGGCGAGTGTTCCATGCAATCAACTTCCATTATCACATGCGAGAACCCTCGAAGAGAACCAAATGTGTTGAAGATTGCTTTATCACATTTTAAAATTATAATAAGAGTGCAGACCCTCCTCCATCCGGTTCCTAGTACTAGTATAGTACATACCTTTATAGACTATAGTAGTAGTACTAGTAAACTTTGCGCTTGGTTGTTCGCCTATTCGGGAAGTCGAACAATAATAGCACTAGCAGTAGTATAGTGTATGCTTCTAGCAATCTGACACCGAATTAACTGTTGCACGTCCACCGCCTGAGCGAGGGAGAGCTTGCATTAGTCAAAAGTTTCTCCTTGTCCTGCGAGCCATCGCGCGCAAGCTTCTCCCGTCCTGCAACCTTCTCCTCGTTCGGCAAGTTGACGGGACATAGCAAAGTAATGCTAGTCCATACTACCTCCTCTCCGGTTAATATGGTTTAATTTCAAACGAAATAAATACACTGTCTGTCACTGTATATTTGTAAAAATATGGTCAGTGGACTTCATAATACGCTCATTGCGCTCAATATATATATATATATTCCGGTGTTTATACGGTCACTAGCTCACCCTGACTGAGTATGTGTGTGCATGCACGTGTAGGTTGAGCACCTGAGCGTGACCGTGTGTGTTCCGTCGTGTGCTCGGACATGCATGCATTAGGGCATCGCACGCGTTTTTGCGTCCATGTGTATGTGTGACTGTTGCATACACGTAGGGGGAGTGCGTGTAGGGGCCACTAAGGAGCAGTCAAATCACACAGTAAGTTAGTCGGAAGAAGCAACCATCATTTCACTCTTGAATGACACGTACGCAATATAAAATGGTTGATATGGAGATAAAAAGAAAACTACTATATATACACTAGCAGGAGCCTAAGCTACAAGCCTGCTTGCTTAGGTTGCTCTCTTCACAAGCATATAACGACGGGCCTGATCCCGCAGCTGGGGGAAGGGAACAATGTTCTGCGTAGACGCGGTCGACATCGGCGAGGGAGAAAACCCATAGTCGGTGTGTCCCAATTGGGGGTCACCACGGTATGGTGTCCCAGGTAGTCCATCTTCCTTTTGGAGCCGGCTTGCTCCACTGCCATAGCTCCATCTCCATGTCGATCTTTCATCAGGAGGGGTGTGGCGTACCGCAAAACGGGACTCCACGGGATACTGTTCATCTCCACCGTCGACCTCCTCCAGCCTCCACGGGCTCCTGTTCATCCAGCCTCCACCGCGCGCTACTCCACCGGCTACTGTTCAACCACCCCTCCACCGTCTACTGTTCATCCAGCCCTCCACACCATGGGGTCCTATTCAACCACCCCTCCACGGGCACCCCTCCAACGTCTACTGTTCATCCAGCCCTCCACCACACCACGGGGTCCTATTCATCCAGAGGCAACGCCACCGCTCACTGTTCATCCAACCCCCCCCCCCCCCCCGCGTGCGCAACGCTCACTGTTCATCCCAGAGGCAGCATCGATCGGCTTCAGTTAGCAGCAGTAGCGAAGGAATCGCTCGATCGGGTTGAGTTAACAGCCATCGATCAATCGCTCGGGTTCAGTAACGTGTAGCCTGCAGTGCAATCGCTCGGGTTCAGTTAGAGCCCAATGCCTCGCTCGGATTCAGTTAGAGCCAACGCCTCGCACACACGCGCGTACGTGTACGACAGAAACGCGCATCGCTCGGCCCCCGGCCTCCCACCGTCACCGGGAACTCCCCGAAATTTTCCTCGCCCTCGCTTCTACCACAGTTTTTTCCGTCATGGACGGCCTAAATAATGTCATGTAGCTGCGTCTCCGGCCCGCCCAGGACGAAAAGCCCATTTTTTGTCATAGAAGTAGGATCCCACCACATCTGTGATGATACCGGGTTTTGTCACAATTATCGTCATAGAAGTTTCATATGTATGACAGAAAATTTTTTTGTTCGGCCCAAAATGTCACGGATGTGTCCTTTTTTGTAGTGATATCTCATTCTCAGTGCACACCGGATGAACACTACGTACAGGTAAAACTAGCCCTCAAGTTTCTCGAGGTGGCGCTACAAGTAGCTCTAGGTTGGACCAACACTCGGAGGAGCACTGGCCCGGGGGGTAAAATAAGATGACCCTCGGGCTCCGGAAACCCAAGAGAAAAGGCTTAGGTTGTTCGGCAAATGTAAAACCAAGGTTGGGCCTTGCTGGAGGAGTTTTATTCAAAGCGAACTGTTAAGGGGTTCCCATAACACCCAACCACGTAAGGAATGCAAAATCAAGGAATATAACACCGGTATGACGGAAACTAGGGCGGCAAGAGTGGAACAAAACACCAGGCATAAGGCCGAGCCATCCACCCTTTACCAAGTATATAGATGCATTAACTAAATAAGAGATATTGTGATATCCTAACATATCCATGTTCCAACATGGAACAAACTTCAGCTTCACCTGAAACTAACAACGCTATAAGAGGGGCTGAGCAAAAGCGGCAACATAGCCAAACAATGGTTTACTAGGAAGGAGGGTTAGAGGCTTGACATGGCAATATGGGAGACATGATATAACAAGTGGTAGGTAGCCCGACATAGCGATAGAGAAAACAACTAGCAAGCAAAGATATAAGTGATTTTGAGGGTATGGTCATCTTGCCTGAGATCCCGCAAGGAAGAAGAACGATTCCAAGAAGTAGACGACCCAGCGTAGTCGAACGAATCCTCACAACTCCGGAACGAAACCGAAGCTAACAAGAGAAGCAACCCGGAAATAAGCAAGCAACATAGTAAACAACCATCACATAAACATGGCATGCTGCACACCCAAGTATGATGCATGTCCGGTTTAACGAGGCATGGCATGGCAAAGTGCAACAAACTATACTACAAATTAAGTGGACCTCAATATGCAACAAGTTACATATTGACAAAACACCACATTTGATTATTTAGTTCTCTCTCGGTTATCTACCCAACAATATTAAATGTTGTTAAACATGGCAAGAGGTGAAGCATAAGTAAACTACACATTTTAGGCAATTTTAAATGAGGCCGGAAACAACAAACAACAATTCTGGAAAATCCTCATGTGCATTAGCAATTTAATGCAACAACAATTTAAACATTCTTGATGTTGTTATCATGATGGAGATGACATATGCAAGTTTTATCAAAATGTTGGTATAATATGATACTAGGCATTTGTCCCCATGGCGGAACGAATGGGTGCCATGTCAAGATATCTGTTCCGGTAGCTCAATTGAGATACTGATGCAAAAGATAAGTGTGCGGAGTGTACAAAAGATGGTGGGGTGCTCCCGGATACTGGGTTCCCACGGGTGGACGGCATGGCAACAACGAGGAACATGCAAGGGACAATTTCGGACACGGTGCAAATGCGGGGTTCATATCATACAACCCACATGTATTTGGTCCACGGGAGTCATTCCAGCGGTTATACCTTCGAAGTGTGCAAACGGGACGGTTCGGGTTCGGTGCAATGTAGAGGAAGTAGACGTTCTCGTGGCGACGGAAGTGGAAGTAGTGGTACTGTCGGTCCTCGGCGATGGTAGTGGTACTAGTGATCTTGGCAACAATAGTCGTTCACGTTCTTAGTCGCACAAGTTTCCGTAGATGTTCGGGGTCACGGCGAGAAACTTGATGTCCATGGAGTCTTCGAGGGTCGATGGTAGTTGTTCTTGTATCGTCGTGGTACTTGGCGATTTCGGAGATGGCGGAAGACGAACTTGGCGGTCCTCATTGACCTAGTACTTGGCGTTATTTCCGGTTCGGTGGTCGTTTTAGGCATTGGGCGTCGAGGTACTTGGCGGACCCGTGGTGCTCGCGGTTTTGGTCATACCGAAAGGCACTTGGCGAAACCATTCAGGGAGGAAGCAATGGAGTGGAGCTAGCATCTGGTGGAACTCCATGGTCAACAACACACGGGTGTACAGAGGCAACACTTGTGGCGCTGCACCTATTCGGTTGCCAAAGGGAAAGATGTCGGGTCGAGGCAGAAGACCGGCGACGCAGCTGCGGGCAACGGGAGGCGTGTCTTCGACGGGCACGACCAGGGACGAGGTGAGGAAGGGCGGCGAGGAACTCGGCGACGGGGACGGCCAGAACTGCTGCTGGTGGCGCTCGGGGCCAGGGGACGCGAAGCCGAGGTCGAAGGCGAGGCACGGGAAAGGTCCGGGCGCGGTGTCAGCGAGAGGGTGGAGCAGCTGCTGCTCCTGCCGGCGGCTAGGTACTTGGTGGCAATGAGAAGAAACAGGAGGAGAAGCATGCGGGAGAAGAGGTGCGCTGGCGGGACTGCTTGCTGACGATGGCCGGAGATAGAGGCAGGGCCCTCGGACTCGAGTAGTGGCGGGGCGTGTCAGCCAGCGTGGAGGCGGAGAGCTTAGGGCGCCGATGGCTGCCTCAGGAAGGAGAAGGGGGGCTTGGCGCGACGGAGGAGGAAGGAGGCAGAGGGGATCAGGGACGAGGAGCAGCTGCTGCTCTCTCCTTGGTGCGATGCGTGTGGCGGCGGAGGGAGACGAGGGAGAGGGAAAACGAGAGGAGAGCGAGGGATCGAGTGGGCATGCACTTATGATTGGAACTCTGGCAAGCATCTGCAACTACTAAAGATAATTAAGGTAAAACCCAACCATAGTATTATAAGGCATCAAGTCCTCTTCATTCCCATACGCAAACAACCTAGTTACTCGGGTCTGTGTTTCTATCACTCACGCCACCCACCATAAGCAAATCATGAACATATTGCAAACCCTACAGCGGGAATCCCTCACTCTTGCGCGACACAAAGAGCACCATATGCTAGCACCAATAATAAAACATGCAACTCAAACCAATCACGATCATGAATTAACCCATAGGACAAAATGGATCTACTCAAACATCATAGGATAGCCATACATCATTGGGAAATGATATATAGCGTTGAGCTCCATGTTTAAGTAGAGATTACAATGGGTAAAAGAGGGGTTACACCGCTGCATAGAGGGGGGAAGAGTTGGTGTTGATGGCGGTGAAGTTGTTGGTGTAGATTGCGGTGATGATGATGGCCCCGGCGGCGTTCCGGCGCCACCGGGAGAGAGCCCCCCTTCTTCTTCTTCCTTAACCTTCTCCCTAGATGGGAAAAGGGTTTCCCCTCTGGTCCATGGCTTCCATGGCATGGGAGGGGCGAGAGCCCCTCGAGATTGGATCTGTCTCTCTCTGTTTCTGCGTTTCAGATTCTACCCTTTCACCGTTTCTTAAATTCCCGGAGATCCGTAACTCCGATTGGGCTGAATTATGGACACGGTTTTTATCTAGATATTGGATTTCTTGCGGAGAAAGAAGGGCACCAACCTCCTTACGGGGTGTCCACGAGGGCCCAGGGAGCGCCCCCTACCTCATGGCCCCCTCGGGCATCGTCTCGCGTTGATTCTTCTTCCCAGAAATCACATATATTCCAAAAAAAATCTCCGTCAGTTTTTATCCCGTTTGGAATCCCTTTGATACGGATTTTCTGTGAAACAAAAAACATGCAACAAACAGGAACTGGCACTGGGCACTGGATCAATATGTTATTCCCAAAAATAGTATAAAAAGTTCCCAAAAGTATAAGAAAGTTGTAGAATATTGGCATGGAACAATCAAAAATTATAGATACGACGGAGACGTATCAGCATCCCCAAGCTTAATTCCTGCTCGTCCTCGAGAAGGTAAATGATAAAAAAGATAATTTTTGATGTGGAATGCTACCTAGCATAATA
This sequence comes from Triticum urartu, assembly GCF_056163025.1. NCBI lineage: Eukaryota > Viridiplantae > Streptophyta > Magnoliopsida > Poales > Poaceae > Triticum > Triticum urartu. The sequence goes on along the minus strand of NC_141875.1, from coordinate 102,888,014 downwards.
TTAATCATGTAATCTAATCATGGCATGAATATTAAGACACGAGTGATTCAAAGCAATAGTCTATCATTTAACATTAAGACAATAATACTTCAAGCATACTAATAAAGCAATCATGTTTTTTCAAAATAACATGGCCAAAGAAAGTTATCCCTACAAAATCATATAGTCTGGCTATGCTCCATCTTCACCACACAAAATATTAAAATCATGCACAACCCCGATGACAAGCCAAGCAATTGTTTCATACTTTTGATGTTCTCAAACCTTTTCAACTTTCACGCAATACATGAGCGTGAGCCATGGACATAGCACTATAGGTGGAATAGAATTGACGGTGGAGGTTGTGTGGAGAAGAAAAAAAAGGAGAAGGTCCCACATCGACACGGCTAATCAAGGGGCTATGGAGATGCCCATCAATTGATGTCAATGCGAGGAGTAGGGATTGCCATGCAATGGATGCACTAAGAGCTACAAGTTTATGAAAGCTCAAAATGAAACTAAGTGGGTGTGCCTCCAACTTTCTTGCTCATGAAGACCTAGGGCATTTGAGGAAGCCCATCGTTGGAATATACAATCCAAGTTCTATAATAAAAATTCCCACTAGTATATGAAAGTGATAACTCAAGAGGATCTCTATATGAAGAACATGGTGCTCCTCTGAAGCACAAGTGTGGTAAAAGGATAGTAACATTGTCCCTTCTATCTTTTTTTTCTTTTTTTCCTTCCTTTTTTTATTTGACCTTTCTTTTTTATTTGGCCTTTCTCTTTTTCTTTGGGACAATGCTCTAATAATGATGATCATCACACTTCTATTTACTTACAACTCGATACTAGAACAAAGATATGACTCTATATGAATGCCTTCGACGGTGTACCAGGATGTGCAATGATCTAGCATAGCAATGACATCAAAAAATGGTCAAGCCATGAAAACATCATGCTAGCTATCTTACGATCATGCAAAGCAATATAACAATGAATGCTCAAGTCATGTATATGATGATGATGGAAGTTGCATGGCAATATATCTCGGAATGGCTATGGAAATGCCATAATAGGTAGGTATGGTGGCTGTTTTGAGGAAGATATAAGGAGGCTTATGTGTGATAGAGCGTATCGTATCACGGGGTTTGGATGCACTGGCGAAGTTTGCACCAACTCTCGAGGTGAGAAAGGGCAATGCACGGTACCGAAGAGGCTAGCAATGATGGAAGTGTGAGAGTGCGTATAATCCATGGACTCAACATTAGTCATAAAGAACTCACATACTTATTGCAAAAATCTATTAGTCATCGAAACAAATTACTACGCGCATTCTCCTAGGGGGATACATTGGTAGGAAAAGACCATCGCTCGTCCCCGACCGCCGCTCATAAGGAAGACAATCAATAAATACCTCATGCTCCAACTTCGTTACATAACGGTTCACCATACGTGCATGCTACGGGAATCACAGACCTCAACACAAGTATTTCTACAATCCACAACTACCCACTAGCATGACTCTAATATCACCAACTTTATATCGCAAAACTATTGCAAGGAATCAAACATATCATATTCAGGGATCTACAAGTTTTATGTAGGCTTTTATGACTAACCATGTGAATGACCAGTTCCTGTCATCTCTCTAAACAGATATAAGTGAAGCAAGAGAGTTTAATCCTTTCTAAAAAAATATAGGCCCACGCTCTAACAAATATAAGTGAAGCACATGAAGCATTCTATAAAGCCATACTCAAAAGATATAAGTGAAGTGCAATGAGAATTCTATAAATAAACCAAGGACTGTCTCATACCAGCATGGTGCATCAAATAAAAATGAAAAATGAATGCAAAAGACGCTCCAAGATTTACGCATATCATGTGACGAATAAAAATATAGCTCCAAGTGAAATTACCGATGATCATTAGAAGAAAGAGGGGATGCCTTCCACGACATCCCCAAGCTTGGTTGCTTGGGAGTCCGTGAACATTTCCTTGGGGTGCCTCGGGCATCCCCAAGCTTAGGCCCTTGCCATTCCTTATTCCTTCATCCATCGTGATCTCTCCCAAAACTTGAAAACTTCAATCACACTAAACTTAACGGAAAGTTCGTTAAGATCCTTTAGTATAATAAAGCAAATCACTACTCTAAGTACTGTTGAAAACCAATTCATATTTTGTTTTTGCATTGTATATACTTTAATATAACTTTTATGGCTTAATCCACTGATAGAAATCGATAGTTTCATCAAAACAAGCAAACTATGCATCAAAAACAGAATCTGTCTTAAACAGGAGAGTCTGTAATAATCTGAACATTCACCATACCTCTGGTACTCCAAAAATTCTGAAATAATTAGGAAAAATAAACAATTTGTATATAAATATAGTGCAAAAAGTTTCCTAACCGTTTGACGTTCCAGTAAAAAATGTAAAATCTTGCACTACAGCCAATGTTTCTGTTCTGCATCGCACAAACCAACAATCAATGTAAACAACCTAAAGGCAAATCTTGGCACATTATTTTTATAATACAGTGGAATTTTACAAGGGGATAATTATTTTTGTTGAAAAGTTTCTGTAATCAAGATTCACAAAGTTTCCGTGAGCATGAATAAAGTTCAAGGAGCTTCCCCACTTCAACAATGCTTGTCTCTCTCACTTTCACTTTCCTTTTTGAAAAGTTTTGGGTTCCCCTCTTTATTTTTTTGTTTTTAAACTATATAAAATCACTCAACAGAAATAAATGACTCTCTAAAACTTCCGGGTTGTCTCCCTGACAGCGCTTTCTTTAAAGCCATTAAGCTAGGCATAAGTTGCTCAAGTAATGGATCCACCCGGATCCCAAGGTATATCAAAGCCGATTTTAATTAACAATGATTTATAATTTAGTAGTGAGCACAAAGTAACATATATCATGCAACAAGGAAGTCTAAATCTCTTCCTATGCATCGGTATGTCATAAAAGAACAATTCATGCACACATAGTAAAGGCCAATGCATGGTATAAACAGTTTCTTGCAATTTTATCATATTGGAAACATGGAGAGGCGGAGATGTAGTTCCTCTCTCATAATAATTGCAAGTGGGAGCAGCAAACACATGCATATTATATCTATAAAAATCATCATGTGTAGTAGTGAAACGCAACCCATCAATATAATCCTTAATAAGGGAAAACTTCTCCGATATAGTGTAGTCGGGAGAATTCAAATAGATAATAGGACTATCATGCGTGGGTGCAATAGCAACAATTTCATGTTTAACATAAGGAGAAATAGCAAGTTAATCTCCATAAGAATAATTCATATTGGCATCTTGGCCACAAGCATAGCAAGCATCATGAAAAAGGGATATTTCAAAAGAATCAACGGGATCATAACAATCATCATAGCAATCATCCTTCGGTAAGCATGAAGGGAAATTAAACAATGTATGAGTTGAAGAGTTACTCTCATTAGAAGGTGGGCACGGGTAGCTAATCCGCTCTTCCTCCTTTTGTTCCTCGCTCTCCTCATCATCTTTTTCATCCAATGAGTTCACAGTTTCATCAATTTCTTCTTCCATAAACTCCTGCAAAATATTAGTCTCTTCTCGGACAGCGGAGACTTTCTCAATAAATTCATCAATATCATAATTGTATTTATAATTCTCATAGCAATATTTAAGGATAGCTAAATTTTCAGGTCTATAAACCAAATCATCAAACTCTTTAAACAAAGATTCAATTTCATAAGCACCCATAAAAGCAACGAATTCTTCTATTTGTTCCACATCATAATAATCATATATACCATTAGCATAAGAAGCCAAGGTTTCATCATCATTAAATTCACATAAAAAGGGAAGGTGTGGAGCCTTCATCCTAGAGCAACAAGTATAATCATATCTCAAGCATAGTTGCCGAGCATACCAATGCAACATACAAATTTGATCCCATAATAGTTTCCCTTTTTGAGTCAAGCAATAATCCCTAAAGTATTCACGTTCATGCAACGTTACTCCCATTATAAAGTTGAATGGGGTTTTCTCGGGATTATCAAAGTAGTACATAATATCTTTCACATAATGAGCAGCGAGGGTTTTAGGAGGTTCCCCATCTCCATGAGTAGCAAGTAAACCTAATTTTTTTGGTATTCCGTGTTCCATATCCATAACTAAAGATAGAGAACAACTTAGAACAGCAAATAAAAATTACTTAGTGATAAAGCAAACAAGCACACACGAGAGTACTCACCCCACTCTATAACTCCCCGGCAACGGCGCCAGAAAAAGGTCTTGATAACCCACAAGTATAGGGGATCAATTGTAGCCTCTTTTGATAAGTAAGAGTGTCGAACCCAATGAGGAGCTAAAGGTAGAGCAAATATTCCCTCAAGTTCTATCGACCACCGATACAACTCTATGCACGCTTAACATTTGCATTACCTAGAACAAGTATGAAACTAGAAGTACTTTGTCGGTGTTTTTGGATAGGTTTGCGAGATAATAAAGAGCGCGTAAATAAAAAGTAGGGGCTGTTTAGATAAAGACAAAACTAAGTTAGTTTTAGTAGAGAGCTTGTTGTCACACAAGAAAGTTATTTGTCCCTAGGCAATCGATAACTAGACCGGTAATCACTATTGCAATCTTATTTGAGGGAGAGGCATCAACTAATATACTTTCTCTTCTTGGATCATATGCACTTATGATTGGAACTCTAGCAAGCATCCGCAAATACTAAAGAACATTAAGGTAAAACCCAACCATAGCATTATAAGGAATCAAGTCCTCTTTATTCCATACGCAAACAACCTACTTACTCGGGTCTGTGTTTCTATCACTCACGCCACACACCATAAGCAAGTCATGAACATATTGCAAACCCTACAGCGGGGATCCCTCACGCTTGCGCGACATGGAGAGCACCATAGGATAGCACCAATAATAAAACATGCAACTCAAACCAATCACGATCATCAATTAACCCATAGGACAAAACGGATCTACTCAAACACCACATGATAGCCATACATCATTGGGAAATAATATATAGCGTTGAGCACCATGTTTAAGTAGAGATTACAGCAGGTAAAATAGGGGTTACACCGCTCCATAGAGGGGGGAAGAGTTGGTGATGATGGCGGTGAAGTTGTTGGTGTAGATTGCGGTGATGATGATGGCCCCGGCGGCGTTCTAGCGCAACCGGGAGAGAGGGGGAGAGAGCCCCCCTTCTTATTCTTCTTCCTTGACCTTCTCCCTAGATGGGTGAAGGGTTTCCCCTCTGGCCCATGGCCTCCATGCCATGGGAGGGCCGAGAGCCCCTCCGAGATTGGATCTGCCTCTCTGTCTCTCTCTGTTTATGCGTTCCAGATTATGCCCTTTCACCATTTCTTAAATTCCTGGAGATCCGTAACTCCGTTTGGGCTGAATTTTGGACACATTTTTATCCGGATATTGGCTTTCTTGTGGCGAGAGAAGGGCACCAACCGCCTTATGGGGTGGCCACGAGGGCCCAGGGCACGACTGACCCCCTGGGGCGCGCCCCCTGCCTCGTGGCCCCCTCGGGCACTTTCTCGCATTGATTCTTCATCCCAAAAATCGCATATATTCCAAAAAAATCTCCATCAGTTTTTATCCCGTTTGGACTCTGTTTGATAAGGATTTTCTGCGAAACAAAAAACATGCAACAAACAGGAACTGGCACTGGGCACTGGATCAATGTGTTAGTCCCAAAAATATTATAAAAATTTGCCAAAAGTATATGAAAGTTGTAGAATATTGGCATGGAACAATAAAAAATTATAGATACGATGGAGACGTATCACTTGTCGCGAAAGGTTTTCGACAAGTTCGAGGAGTTGACTATGATGAGACTTTCTCACCTGTAGGGATGCTTAAGTCTGTCTGAATCATGTTAGCAATTGCCGCATTTTATGATTATATTATCTGTCAAATGCATGTCAAAAATGCATTCCTTAATGGATTTCTTAAAGAAGAGTTGTATATGATGCAACCAGAAGGTTTTTTCGATCCTAAAGGTGCTAACAAAGTGTGCAAGCTCTAGCGATCCATCTATGGACTGGTGCAAGCATCTCAGAGTTGGAATATATGCTTTGGTGAGGTGATCAAGCATATGGTTTTATACAGACTTTTGGAGAAGCCTGTATTTACAAGAAAGTGAATGGGAGCTCTGTAGCATTTCTAATATTATATGTGGATGACATATTGTTGATTGGAAATGATGTAGAATTTCTGGATAGCTTAAAAGGATAGTTGGATAAGAGTTTTTCAATGACAGTGCACAAAATGGGCATTCATCCATCACGGATCAAACCCACAAAGACTACCTTCAAAGGAGTCATACCAGGTGTAGAGGCCCGATGTACGGGTTCAATCACGCTTGAGGTTGTCTTCAGATCTCCAGACAATTTCCGAAGCGAGGAGTTAATCTTCGACATAGTCCCCTTTCGCAGCGGCTATCACGCACTACTCGGACGGACCGCATTTGCCCGATTCAACGCAATGCCACACTATGCTTATCTCAAGCTCAAGATGCCCGGTCCATGTGGCGTCATAACAGTCAAGAAATACGGAACGCTCCCTCCGTATAGAAGAGCACACAGCTGCCTTAGCAGCAGAAGTACAGAGCAGCCTTCTCAAGCAGAACCTTTATTCGGCTGCCGAGCCCACGGACACCGTCAAGAGGATCCGAACTACCCTGCAGCAGGATAGCTCGGCTCATCAGGAGCTTGATTAACAATCTGGCCTCCGTCTTAGTCCCGATCAAGTGGTGGCATTCATACCACGCGTACATAACTACACACTCAAAATGCCATGGGCATCGACAAAGGCATAGCTAGCTTGTGATCCACAGTATGGCTTAACCGACACCGGATACACACATACTTTCACTTTTATTTGTTTCCTTTTCAGGTTTCTATCCCGTAGGCCCCATCTGATGGCCTGATCATCGGTACTCTTGAAGGACAAACACACTAAGGCGGCAAGAAGCATAGGCATATGGGGGACTTCTCTAGGTGGTTTCGTTAACAATCACTGTACCTGTTTTTCAGGACCCACATGCAGCTCTCCCTTGGTTAAGGCATAGTAACTACCCTCCTACTTATTGCATTACTTGTATAAACACGCTTTAACGCACCAATGAAATTATAATAAGAGCAGTTTGTGGCTCAAATTTTACGGCCCTAGCTTATCACTTGTTCTTCTTTTTCTTCCTGTTTTGTCTTTTCTTTTCTAGTAACTTTATCAGGTAGCACCCGTACACTTTGATACGTTTGATGTTTGCCAGGGGCTTCATAGCACCCCCACACTACGGCAACAAAAGTCCAAACACTTTTTATAAGTATATAGTTCGGCACCCCGAATTTAGCATTATATGCATTGGCTCTGAATCATGTCTTTGGTCAATAGTTGGATTGCCGGGTTCCTGTGCTTGCTACCTTATGTTCTGCTATATCGGCTAAGGTAGTAAAGGGAGAACTAATGTGATTGTGCCTTGGTTTATCCAAAGGAGCACCTCAGTAGAGAAAGCCGAAAACTGACTGTCATGATGTGGCGAGAGCCGGTCAGCTGTTTGGAGGTTGCAAATCGTTGGAGAATTCTTCCGCATTACGCGAAGGATCGGTACGTCCCGATCAGACGCTTATAACACCCTAGTTCGGATACTAGGGGCTGCGCCCATGTTTTTATTATCAAACTCCTATGGTTAAGTGAGGGCGTTAAAGCCGCATAGTCTGGTTGCCTGGTTCGTTGCGCTAAACAACTCGTTCAAGGACCATATAATTGGATCAAGATTGTTAAGATTCCATCCCGAACACCTCCGTACTACCTACGTGGGGGCAAAAGTCGATGACTGGTTAACCCTCAGATTTCATATAACACGGCCGCACGGGAGGTAAAATTTAAAAACATAATAAGAATTATATTACAAACCCACTTTGTTTAATCATACAAGGTAGAAGGAACTTGAATACATTCATTCAGAGGTCGTGTCTTTTGCACGCTGATCCGCAACAATGCGGGACCCCTCCAAGACATCACCAAAGTATCACTTGGGTGTGCAGTGCTCCTTGCCTCAGGCGGCCCCTCGGTCGCCAACTTGACGGCGTCCATCTTCGCCCACCAGACCTTGACATAGGAGAAGGCCAGACGCGCGCCTTCGATGCAGAAGGACCGCTTGATGATGTCTAGCCGAGGACAGGCATCCACCAGCCTCTTCATGAGGCCGAAGTAACTGCTGGGTATAGCTTAGGCTGGCCACAGCCAGATTATTAAATCCTTCATGGCCAGTTCGGCCAACCTGTGCAGCTCGACCAGCTGTTTTAGCTGATCGCTGAAGGGCACCGGATGTTCTGGCGTAAGATATTGCGACTAGAACAGCTTCTCCATGGAGCTCCCTTCTTCGGCTCAGAGGAACTCCGCGGCGTCGGTCACACTGCGTGGCACATCAAAAAAAGCCCCTAGAGAACTCTGAATCTGGGTCAGTAAAAGATAGTTCATCTTCACATTCTTGCTTTGCATATTGAATGCCATACCCGCCGCGATCTTCTTGGCCTCCTTGATCTCTTGGAGGGCGCCCTGGGCTTCACTTCGGGCCGTCTCCGCACTCTTACGAGCCTTGGCGAGTTCGGCCTATTAGGCCGACGCATTGTGCTCCAAGGTCTCACACTTCCTCACCGCGTCTTGGAGCTCTTGTTGGACTTCGTTGACCCGGGCCTTGAGCTTCTTACGGGCGGCCTGCTCCTTGACAGCCTTCCACTCGACTCCGACCAGGGCCTTTCTCAGGGCCTCGACCTCGGTCGTCGCTTCTGTACATATCATTACACTTTAGTCAAATGCATATCATTTTACCTTTTTCGAATACATAACGGGTTATGACATACCTTATTTTTCTTGGAGCTGCCTCCTCACCTGGCCGAGCTCCTCCTCGGCCTGCTCCAGTCTCCGCTTCAGTTCGGAGACCTCGGCAATATGTGAGGCGGTGGCCAACAGCGACGCTTGCGTATTCATTTCAGACAATTTAGTTAGTTTCCTGCAATAAAGAATTGATCCTCTGTCCGGCATTTCTTTCTGAACACCGGACAGTGTCACATGGGCTACTGTCTATATTGGGATTTTCTCTTTTTGCGTCGCTTACCTCAAAACCTGTCAGCAAGTTGCTTGTGACGCCTTGAGACTGATGCGCCAGGTGTCTTCCAGTTATTCGCCGCCATTGCCATGTCATTCGCTTGTGTGTTGCATCTTGGCATGTCATCATGTGCATTGCATCATCATGTTTTCAAAACTTGCATCCGTCCCGGCCTCCCCGTTCTTTCCGTTGTCCGTTCTGAGCCCAGACACACTTGCACGCGCCCGTGGCATGTCCGAAATATTATTTTATAAGTGGCCGGAAGATTTTCTCGGAATGGGATGAGAGTTGGTGTGTGGTCTTGTTATGTTGTCAGTAGGCCGCCTGCCAAGTTTCATCGCATTCGGAGTTCGTTTGATGCCCCAACGAATAACTATAGCGGTATTATAGTCGGTCAAACGTCGGACATTTTCGGTCTTCGGAAACCGTTGTCGGGTTGCCTTCTCTTCTCTCCTCTCAGCCCATCGCACTCTCCACAGCCCACCTACAACCCACTAGACCCACCTAACCCCTCCTTGCACAGTGCATCAACCACCCTCGAGTGCGCGTCCGAAAGTTGTCCCGAACCCAACCCGGACAGTCGGCTCCGTTGGGTCCGGATCATCCCCAAACATCCACAAAATATCATCGTTTTATTTATTGGACTCCCTAGCATTTTTTTCTCGTCCGTTGGATTTCGATCAGATGATCCAGAACCCCTCCCTTTTCCATATATATAGTCCACCTACATACCAAATATGGCTAAACCAAACCCTAGCCTAGCTCCCTCCAATCCCGAGTGCGCCGCCACCCTCCTCGGATCCAGCACTGCACCAACTACCCTCCTTCCTCGTTTTCAGATCCACCCAACCTCCAGATCCATCCATCTGGACCCTTGGATGGAGATCCAACATCCAGAAGGCGCCCCCTGCAGCTTCCGCAAGCCTCCTCCTTCCTCGATCCAACCAGCCGCAGCATCGGAGCAGGAGCCCTTGCGCCCGAGCCCCGCCGACCCTGCAGGTCGCGCCCTCCGGCGACCCCGCCACCGGCGGCCAGAACTAGGACCGGCCTCGTCCCACTCCTTTCCTCCTCCTGATTTTTCCCCCTCTCTCTCTCACAGTGGCCCTCTCTCTCTCCTTCCCAGGAACGAGCAGGAGCTCGCCCAAGCTCCACGGCATCGCCGCCGTCGTCCTGCTGCGTCCGGTTACCTCCAGCAAGTGCCACCCGCCGAAACAATTCCTCTTGATGCCCTGCAGCCTGGCGCTCCCTGTCGCCGATGTCTTCTCCGGTTCCGACGAGGAGGGTGTCCCTCTGTTCATCTCGAGCTCAAGCGTCGCCGTTGTTGCCCTTGCTTCGTCTGAACCTCCGTCCCGTGTCGCCATGCCTCTCTTCTCTCTCTCTCTCTCTGACTTGTGTCGTGCCGCCGCCATTTTGCAGAGGCCAGCGCCGCCGCCTGGGACTTCTTCGCCGATGGAGACCTTTGCCTCGTCCGCATCACCGACGCGTCTCCGCGGCCGAACCTCCCCAGCTTGCCGCCACTCTACTCCCCGCCGCCCTGAGCCAAGCTGGAGCGTCACCGCGTCGCTGTCCTGTGTGCCGCGCCCCTGTTCGTCTGTAGCGAGCGTGCCCCTGCATGTTGACCAGCCGCCGCTGCTTCCCGATCGAGTACCTGGGCCGGCCTCGCCTTGTGCCTCATCGCAGCCCAGCAAGGCGCTGAGGCCCAGCCACTCCACCAGCCTGCATCTTCCACCAACCGGGCCAAGCCCAATGTGAGCAGCCCCCTCCAGCCCCTGTGCATAGTTGGGCTTGTCCTAGATTCGGCCCAGTGTTTTTTTTCCTTTCAGCGATTTTCCCTAATTTTCCAGAGACTGCCAGTTTTACAGTATAGCCCCTAAACATCATGCATATCATAACTCGTCAACCGTGCATCGGATCTAAATAAATTATATATGTAACTTGACTAGAATTTCATCTAGTTTCACAATATCCAACTTTCATGCATGTTTGACATGTTTAAATTGCTGTTTGCTTTAATTTTCTCATATGACATGTTAAAATGCCTTATTTCATAACTAAATAACCATAGCTCCAAACTTAATAATCTTTATATGGAAATGGGGTAGAAAATGCCTAGTTTAACATGGTGTACTTGCGTTGCATGTTTAACAACACTAAAATTGTGTTTAGGGCAGAACAGTACCAAATCCATAATATGCATATGGGGATTTACCGCAATTGTTGTTCGTTGTTTCCGGCCTCATTTAAACTTGCCTAGATAGATAGTTTTCTTATGCTTCACCTCTTTCCATGCTAACCAACATTTAATATTGTTGAGTACATAAATGGGAGAGAACTAAATAAGTCATGTGGTGTTCCTTCAATATGCAGCTCGTTGCATATTGAGCTCCACTTAATTTGTAGTTTTGTTTGTGCACTTTGCTATGCCATGCTTCATTAAACCGGGCATGCATCATACTTGGTTGTGCATCATTCCATGTTGATGTGATGGTTGTCTACTATGTTGTTTGCTTCTTTTCGGTGTTTTTTCTTCGGGTTAGTTCCGATAATGTCGCGTTTGTGAGGATTCGTTTGACTTCGTCCGTTTGTATTCTTCATGGACTCGTTCTTCTTCCGTGCGGGATCTTAGGCAAGATGACCATACTCTCGAAATCAATTCTATATCTACTTGCTAGTTGTTCTTTCTATTGCTATGCCGCGCTACCTACCACTTGCTATATCATGCCTCCCATATTGTCATGTCAAGCCTCTAACCCACCTTCCTAGCAAACCGTTGTTTGGCTATGTTACCGCTTTTGCTCAGCCCCTCTTATAGTGTTGTTAGTTGTAGGTGAAGCTCAAGTTTGTTCCATGTCGGAACATGGATATGTTGGGATATCACAATATCTCTTATTTAATTTAATGCATCTATATACTTGGTAAAGGGTGGAAGGCTCAGCCTTATGCCTGGTGTTTTGTTCCACTCTTGCCGCCCTAGTTTCCATCATACCGGTGTTATGTTCCTTGATTTTGCATTCCTTACACAGTTGGGTGTTATGGGGCCCCTTGACAGTTCGCTTTGAATAAAACTCCTCCAGCAAGGCCCAACTTTGGTTTTACCATGTGCCTTACCACCACCTACTTTTCCCTTGGGAGTCGCGCTCCCGAGGGTCATCTTTATTTTAACCCCCCCTGGGGGGGCCAGTGCTTGTCTAAGTGTTGGTCCGAACCGAGCTGCCTGCGGGGCCACCTCGGGGAAACTTGACGTTTGGTTTTACTCGTAGCTAGACTCATCCGGTGTTGCCTTGAGAACGAGATACGTGCGACTCCTATCGGGATTGCAGGCACATCGGGTGGCTTTGCTGGTCTTGTTTTACCATTGTCGAAATGTCCTGTAACCGGGATTCTGAGTCTGATCGGGTCTTCCTAGGAGAAGGAATATCCTTCGTTGACCGTGAGAGCTTGTGATGGGCTAAGTTGGGACACCCCTGCAGGGTTTTGAACTTTCGAAAGTCGTGCCCGCGGTTATGGGCAGATGGGAATTTGTTAATATCTGGTTGTAGAGAACTTGACACTTAACTTAATTAAAATGAATCTACCGCGTGTGTAGCTGTGATGGTCTCTTTCCGGCGGAGTCCGAGAAGAGAACATGGTCTCGTGTTATGCTTGAACGTAAGTGGCTTCAGGATCACTTCTTGATCACTATTAGCTTCTCGATCATGCTTTGCTTGTCTTCTCGCTCTCATTTGCGTAAGTTAGCCACCATATATGCTAGTGCTTGCTGCAGCTCCACCTCACTACCCTTTTCTACCCATAAGCTTAAATAGTCTTGATCTCGCGGGTGTGAGATTGCTGAGTCCTCGTGGCTCACAGATACTTCCAAACAGTTGCAGGTGTCGATGATACCAGTGTAGGTGACGCAACCGAGCTCAAGGAGGAGCTCGATGAAGACCTTGGTCGCTATTTTGTTTTGTTCCCTTTTGATCAGTAGAGGAGCCCAGTTGGGACGATCGGGGATCTAGCAATTAGGGTTGTCTTCTTTTATTTTGGTTTTGTAGTCGGACCTTGATTGCATTCGGGATGATGTATGTTTAACTTCTATTTGTGTGAAGTGGCGATTGTAAGCCAATGCTTTATCCCTTTCTATCCAATACATGGGATGTGTAAAGATTACCCCTGTTGCGACATGCCTACCATGCGGCTATGCCTCTAAGTCATGCCCCGACATGTGGGAGATATAGCCGCATTGTGGGTGTTACACTGCTGCAGGCTTCGGTTAGTCTGCTCTTGGCGGACTGAACCCTCTCAATTACCGTGCACATACGAACATGGTGCTCGTCCACAATGGAAGCACCTCATAGTGCTTCCAGCAGATTATCCGGTGCTCCTGGATGGACAGGGGTCACCGGCAGAACAGGCATACCCCCTTCTTTCGAAGGAGGTTGCATGCCGGATTCTGGAGCCGTACCAGTCTCTGGAATCGAGTCTGGCTGAGGGTCGGACTAAATACGGCCCTCCTCACCACTAGTCTCCATGGGGATCGGCTCCCCCTGGTGTCCGGCGATGGAGGCATCGCCTTCTGGCGCATCCTGAGCCTCTCCCTAGCCTGGGAAAGTCCTTCGGGACAGCACCTCCACATCGTCCTTGGCCTTTGGGGAATAAGTAGCCGATGGTGACTCGCTGGCCATCGCCTTTGAATCCAAGGAACCTCCTAACGAGGATCGCTGGGGGCGGTCGTTGGCCGGACTGTAATAACGTAACCAATCGTGTCAATACAACGAGGAGGAGAGACTTGGTTTATGGGCAGATATGAGTCTTAGCACTTACAATGCAGCCTGAGGCTTAGTGCGAGGGCGTTGCTCCGGACTGCTTTCGACGCCCCATGCAGAGTTGTCCACGAGCAGGCCTTTCGCCTTCTTGGGCACCTCCGCCTCCAGAATTGTGGAGGCAGCCCTCTACTTCCTCCCCCCATCAGGGGGAGAATCGCTTTCCTCCTCCTCCTCATCGTCATCGTCTTCGGCGGTGGAGGAGCGGGTCTTGTCTTCGGACGTCGCATCCGAAGCGCCCTTGCGACGGGGGCCACTCCGGACCCCCTTGGCCTTCCCCTGGGCCTTCTTCTCCGGCGCCTTATAGGGAGCCGGTTCCAGCATCTTCGCTAAATGCGGGATGACTGGTTCTTCAGGCAGCGGAGCCGGACACCGAATCTACTTCGCCTTCTTCATCCAGTTTTGATAATAATTTCTTAGATATCATCCTCGAAACAAGCAAGTAGGAGATGTGTTAAAGATAACATACCTCATTGGGGAGGTGGTTAATGTCGTGACCGCGGTCCGAATCTATGGCCGGCGGTATCTTGTTGCCCTTGAAGAGCAACTTCCAGGAATCTTCGTGAGTTGTTTCGAAGAGCCTCTCCAGGGTATGGTGCTTCTTCGGATTGAAGTCCCATAGAGGGCGGCTTCGACTCTAGCAGGGGAGGATCCGGTGCACCAGCATCACTTGGATTATGTCGGTGAGCTTGATGTCTTTGTCCACCATGCTTTGGATGCGTGTTTGCAGCGCTATCATCTCGTCTGACGAACACCAGTTCAGGCTCTTCTCGACCCAGGAGGTGAGTCGCATGGGAGCGCCGGAGTTGAATTCGGTAGCCACGCTCCAGGTGGCATCGCGGGGTTCTGTGATGTAGAACCATTGTTTCTGCCATTCCTTGACGGTCTCCACGAAAGTTCCTTTCGGCCAGGAGACATTGGTCAGCTTTCTCACCATGGCGCCTCCGCACTCCGCGTGCTGGCCATCCACTACCTTCGGCTTCACATTGAAGATTTTGAGCCACAACCCGAAGTGGGGTTGTATGTGGAGGAAGGCCTCACACACGACGATGAACGCCAAAATATTGAGGAAGGAGTTCGGGGATAGATCGTGGAAGTCTATCCGTAGTAGAACATCAGCCCGCGGGCGAAAGGGTGGAGTGGAAACCCTAGCACGCAGAGGAAATGGGGGATGAATACTACCCTCTCGCTGGGCTTCGGTGTGGGGACGAGTTGTCCCTTGGCTGGAAGGTGGTGGGTGATTTCCTTCGCCAGGTACCCGGCCGCCCGAAGCTCGGCAATGTCCTTCTCCCTGGCGGAGGAGGCCATCCACTTGCCTTGACCTTCGGATTCGGACATGGTTGAGTGCTTGCTCGAGTGGGAAAAAGATGAGAACTTGGGAGCTGGAGCTCAAGAGTGGAAGGGCAGAGGAAGAGAGAAGGCGTGGGAGAAGAAAGGGGATTCTTATCTCCCTATAAGGGCAGTGAATATTGAATGCCTCCCCACTCGCCTTAAAATTCGCCTACTCCCAAGGGCTGTGTAAACGGCACGGTTGGGGAACCCACGCCCGTATTGATGAGAATCCCGCAATGAGGGGACACGATCTCTGCTTCAACAAGATGTGCCAATGGCAACCGCATCTCGAAACGTGGAGCTGCGGACGAAAAACGGTTCGAAATTATGACCGGGCAGACGTAATGTCATGTTGTAAAAAGTTGTCAGTAGATTGGACTCGTGGATTATTATATTATCTCTATGGTTGTGTGTGGGGTGTGTGTTACAGGTCTGGACACATTCAATACGTCCGAAGACTATCTTGGAGTTCGTAAGGAGGAACCCGCCTTGCAATGTTGAAGACAGATCTACGCGCCGGATACCTTGTCATTGAAGCTAGGTTCAGGGGCTACTGAGGGAGTCCTGGACTAAGGGGTCCTCGGGCGTCCGACCTGTTAGTCATGGGCCGGACTGATGGTCTATGAAGAACACGAAGACCGAAGACTGCACCCTGTCCGGATGGGACTCTCCTTGGCGTGGAAGGCAATCTTGGTGACCAAATATGCAGACTCCTTTCTTTGTAACCGACCTTGTGTAACCCTAGATCCTCCCGGTGTCTATATAAACCGAAGGACTTAGTCCGGAGGGAGATAGATTCATTATCATAGCCATACAAGCTAGACCTCTAGGGTTTAGCCATTACGATCTCGTGGTAGATCAACTCTTGTAATACTCATATTCATTAATATCAATCAAGCAGGACGTAGGGTATTACCTCCATAGAGAGGGCCCGAACCTGGGTAAACATCGTGTCCCCTGTCTCCTGTTACCATCGACCTAAGACGCACAGTTCGGGACCCCCTACCCGAGATCTGCCGGTTTTGACACCGACATTGGGGACACAAGAGACTCTTTGTTATTTGGTTGTAGGATTATTTGAGAGAGACCATCTTCATCCTACGCCTCTCACAGATTGATAAACCTTAGGTCATCCACTTGAGGGAAATTTGCTACTGTCCTACAAAACTCTGCGCTTGGAGGCCCAACACGAGTCTACAAGAGTGCTTGCGTAGTAGACATCAATCATACTTGTGCATTGGATGTAGCTAATATTCAAGTGTGTTTCATGAATGGATCAATGATTGAGCATTTTGGGCTAGGGATAATTTTATTTGGTGTTGATATTTTGAAAGACATGGTTGCTTGTTGATATGCTTGAGTATTGATGTCCTCATATCAAATTCTAGACTATTTCTTTGAATTATTCAAGTCCAAATGTCCATGCCACAAAACAAAAGAGTATATGATGAATATGATAGGTAGCATTCCACATCAAAAACTCCGTTTTCAATTGCTACTTTATCATGATGAGTTTTAAGAGAAAGAGTTGTTGTTATGATGCTAGGAAAAGTGATTGAAATTATCACTGATCAAACTTCTGCACTATGCTAGTATTCACACTTTATAAATTATTTCTTTTATCATTTACCTACTCAAGGATGAGTAGGAATTATGCTTGGGGATGCTTATACGTCTCCAACGTATCCATAATTTCTGAAGTGTTCATGCCATGTTTACAATAATTTTTTATGGTTTTGGTATTGATTTGAATGGAATTAACCCGGACTGACGCTGTTTTCAGCAGAACTACCGTGTGTTGACACCAGATTTTGGCACAACCAAGAACTTAATTAAGATGGCCTCAAATGGAGAAGTGTTCAAAGTGGGAAAGTTCCGTATCGTCAAAAGGAGAAGCTTTGATATTTGGGCCATAGCCATCCGGTCTCATTTCTAAGGCCGAAGTTGTGTTCGAACTACTCAGATTTTGTATTCAGAATACTCTTCAGCTGATTACGCCCCCAAGATGGCCTCATATGAGAAACATTTCTACACGGATTGTCTTCGTCTCGTCGAGGCGATCGATTTTGATATAAAAAACGTCTAAATCGGAGTTCGTATGCAAAAGTTAGAGGCAAAACAGTGTGCTGCAAAATTTTAGCCCGGAAGTTCCGGGCAAAAGTTCCGGGGAGGTTTCGGGCTAAACCGAAAGATTGCACGCGGTGCGCCCGGAAAACTGGAATTTTAATATTATTTGCAGATTTGCGGGGCCAATTTCGACATTAAGATGATCTCGGATGAAAAGGTGATCAACTGAAGAGTTTTTCTACATTGCAAGATCTACAACTTTCTTTTTGGACCATCGCAATCCGAGGCCATGTGCGACCTGCAGGAGCTGTACAAGAGGGCTACTTGATGTAATTTTAGCCCGGAAGTTCTGGGCTGATCGGAAGTTCCGGCCCTCGTATTCCGAATTAAATTAAGTTTTGAAGTTTTGGACGGGATTTGAGTCCTTTTCTTGTACGGAAAGTCCAGCCGCCTCATATATATGTAAGGGGTGACGGCCGATTGAATAACAACACACAGTTGAACAATCAATCTACTTTTTACCCTAGTTTTACATCTCTCCCTTGTTCTTTCTCTCTCGTTCTTCGTTCATTCCTCGTTGAAGGGCAGCGATCCTCGAGGCTCTAGGGGCAGGCGAACCAACCTAGGGTAGGCCATAGCCGCCGCGCGTCCAGACGGGGTCCCTCCCGGGCGCATGGGGTTTCAGGTCGTCAAAAGCACCCGCCGGATTGCTTGCGTACCGCGCTTCCAGATGGGTCTCCTTCGGCGTGAGCTGCGGTGCATCACCCTCGGCGTTGGAGGTACACGATGATGTGTTCGTGTGCGAACACACTTTTTGGCGACTCCGTTGGGGACAAAAGATCAAGAATCATCATCAACCATGTCTAATCTCCCCAAGCCCTCAGAAGTTGACGCCGATAACATCATTAAGCCCGGTCTTGATGAAGTATCGGATGAACATCGCCAGGCCTATGAAGCGGGCAAGAAGCAGCGTGAAGAGGCTTTTGAGGCGCTCAAGAAGAAGTGCGAGGAGGAGGATTTGGAAGCGTTTCTTTCAAGTTTCAAGAAGGACCGTCAAGGCAACATCACTCCGGTTGGAAATGTCAATTTTCCTCCCCTCATCGATGAACAAGATGTAATCACTGTGACTAAAGTTTTTTCTGCAGAGGAAGTGGCTATGATTGAAAGTCTTGTTAGTAAGGGTAATGTGATGGCATACAATTCTTTTAAGGCTAGTGCTAATGCTCAGAAAAATATGCCTCCTTCATCTAGTGGTACTGTTGGTATATCTGAAAACCCTAGTCCAACTTTACCTATTTCATCGGCACCTCCTATACAACAACAATATAGTATGACGTTGAATTTTTGCCCTAGTCAAACCAACCAGCTTGTGGCTACACCTACATACCCTAATCCTATTATGAGTGTGCCCAATTCGGCGTCAACGCCGAATCACTTTGTCACACCACTGAATTATGGTTCGATGCCCATGAGTTGCACCAATAGCTAGTACTCAGGTTGCTCCTATGTCATTGCCACAAACATCTTCAGCTACTTTGGATCCAATTTTAGCTAAATTAAGGGAGGATTTGCATAAGATGTTTCTAGAAACTTACGGAAACGAGCCGAAAGTAAAGAGTCGTGTGTACCAAAAGCCTTATCCTGAACACTTCGATGCAATTTCTTACCCTCAAGGTTATAAGGTTCCTGATTTTGTTAAATTTAGTGGTGAGGGTACGAAAACAACTTGGGAGCATGTGAGTCAGTATCTAGCACAGTTGGGTGAAGTAGGTTCCATAGAAGAATTGAAAGTGCGTTTATTTCCATTATCTTTAACTAGTACCGCATTTTCATGGTTTGCTGCTTTACCACATGGCTCAATTCTCTTATGGTCGCAATTAGAGCAAAAGTTTCATGATCACTTTTATAGAGGCGATAATGAACTAAAGTTGTCACATCTTACATCGGTTAGGTAGAAACATGATGAATCAGTCACCGATTATGTCAAGAGATATAAAAAACCGATGTTATAGCTTAGTGATAACCAAGAGAGACTTGGCAGATCTTGTTCTTAATGGTTTGAAAACTCACATTAAAGAGAGGCTAGAAAGTTATGAGTTTTTGAGCATTAATCAAGTCTTACAAAAAGCTTTGGCCCAAGCGACTCGAAGTAAATCGGTCCATAGGTCTACAACCGATCGTCCTAGAATGCATATGGTTGAACACAATGATGATAATTCGGATGATGGGGTTGATGTCTATACTACTGAATTTGTTTGGTCCTCAAAGGCCAAACCCTATATGTGTAATGCTCTTAAGCCGATTCGCAAGAATCGTGATGAGGAGATGAGGTTTACTTTTGATATATCAAAGTGTGATAAAATATTTGATGCTCTCTTGCAAGATAAGATGATTAGAATATCACACACCATACCGTCGTTTGAGGAGCTGAAACAGCGTGCTTATTGCAAGTACCATAATTCATTTTCTCATGCTACTAACAATTGCAATGTTTTCCGATGACAGATACAATCAGCCATTAATGACGGACGATTGAATTTTGCTGAGATGCAAGTTGATAAATAGCCCTTCCCGATAAACACCATGGACTTGGAGGGGAAGAAAATGTTGATTCGGCCTAGCATAGCCGAATCTTCTAATAAACATAATGTTGTTATTGGTGAACCCAGGAAAGGCAAGGAGGGCGACAAAGTCTTGGGACGAGAGGTTGTGCTTGATAAGCAACTCGATGGCAAAGAAGTATTGAAGATCACCATAAAAAAATCCTTCGCTCGGGGGGCAACCACAAGTACAAGACAATACTCATGTTAAATTTATCAAGCCCAAGAATTCAGAAGTTGGCAAGTGGGAAAAGAGCGAAGCTAAGCGCAAGCGAATCAGGCCAACTTTTGATATGTTGCTATCCAAATATGCAAGTCAAGCGGCCGGTTCTAGCTCTAATCGGCCATCACATTCAAAGCGTTCAAGCTTGCCTCCGGAGCAAGAGTTTCGACGATATGCACCGACACCATGGATGTCACAACCCTCCTATGCGCCATATTACATGAGAGGCTTCAGTGGAGGATGGGGCAGCCCCCAATGGCTCCTTATGCTTTCCATATGGGGTGGGCAGCACCCAGAAGGCCTGCTCGCGAGAGGCTTTATTATCACACACAAGGCTGTTCATGTCACAGCCCCAGTTCAGCCCTTGCTTGACTTTGCTTGTTCATCATGCCATCATGTTTAAATTCCAAAGAAACTTGAAATGGGGATTGCCTAAACCCCTAGCATCAAAGGAAGTCACTAGGTTCAACTAAAATATTTTCAATAAATCCAAATGGCTTTAAAAAATGTTCATCATTTATGGAAAATGCTGTAAACAGTAACCAGAGGTGATGCACATTTTTCCATGACATATTTGGGCTCTGAATTAAATCATACTCTATTTGCATTTGGGCATTTAAAAGCTATAAAATATTTTAAATGCTCAAATAATCATAAACTAAAATGTTTACTGTTGGTTATATTATAAACAGTAGCCATGATTAGTTTCATGATTTTTGGAAATGTCTTAGAATTTTAATTAAGTCAAAACAATTGCAGAAAAAAAATAGAAAACAGAAACATAAATAAAAAACAGAAAGCAGAGAGAGAGAGAAAGAAAACCTGGCGGCCCAGCTATGGCCCAGCACTGTTGGCCTAGCCCACGACCTTCCCTTGTCTTCTTCCAGCTGCTGCCAGGAGGACGCCGGGCGTGTGCTCGCCACGCGCGAGCCACCTCCACCCTGCTCTGGCCACCTCCTGCTTCCCCGACCCCTTCTAGCGACGCCACGGAGATGCCCCGAAGCCCCTGTCCCCTTTCCCTCACTCGCCGCTCTCTCTCCCCTCCCCTGGCTCTCTCCCTTTAGCTCACCCGAGCGAAGCCGTCGCCGCCGACCAGCGCTCGCGCGGCCACAGCCACCCCCTTGCTCCCCTGACGTGTCCGAGAGCTCTGCCACATCGTCCTCATCTTCTTCACCGAGTCACAGGAGCTGGGTCGCCCTGTGATGCCGCCAACATCATCTTCTTCCTCGCCAGTCGCCGGAGATCCCCCTCGCCGCCCCGACTGCTCCGGACCGTCTCCGAGCTCGCTGACCTCCTCGTCCGACTTGCCGTGAGCCTCTGACCCTGCCCATCCCTCTCTTCTTCCCCGTAGGCCTCCGTAGCCACCGGACCGCCTACGCCCGAACCCGCCGCCGCCTGCGCTCGCCGCCGACGCAACTCCGGCGACCAAATGGTCCGCCCGACGCGTCCAACCCACTCACCGCATCACGTAGGCCCCCGCTAGCGCCTCAGCTCGCTAGCTCGTGCACTGCAGCACTGCCCGCGCTCACGCCGAGCTTCGGCCACCGCACTTGTCGCCGTTGCCATTGCTACGGGCCGCCCTAGCCACTGCTGCTTGCACTGCTCGATACGGGCGAGCACGAGCAACGCGTAGATGCCCTCCGCCGTGCTTCAGGCCGCCGGAGGAGGAATTCCGGTGAGCCTCCGCCGTGCGTGCTGTCGCCGCTGGCTAAACTCCGGCCTAACCACAAGTTAATTAGGCTAATGACCCTGCTAATCTAATCCTGGGTCATTGACATGTGGGCCCCGGCCCCACTGACATTTTAGTTAGGTTTAATTTAAGGCTAATTAACTATATTAATTAGTTGAGTGGATGACATATGGGTCCCACTGTCAGGTTTGACTTTGGTTAGGCGTTGTTGACCAGCTGACGTCACAATGACGTAGTGCTGACGCATTAATGCCCTTTTCTGGATTTATTCTTATACAGGAAATTCCAGAAAATAGCTAAAACTTCTAAAAATCACAAAAAATAATCTATAGCTCAGATTGAAAAGATTTATATATGAAAAATGATCAGAAAAATCCAATCTATCCATCTGTACTAGTTTCATGCATGTTAGAGAAACTTAACATTGCTGTTTAGATAAATCTAGATAATTCACTTATATGAGTTCATATTTTGAGTTTGCATTTGAATCTTTAATTCAAATGAACTCAAAACACCCTGTTTATAGCTGCATTAGCCAAAACACACTCATCATGCCATGTCACATTATGCATCATATTGTTGCATTGCATTGATGGTGTTTCCTCTCTGTTGTCGGTGTTGTTCCCCCTCGGTAGATGTTGTTCCGATGTTGTGATCGTTGACACTGATGAAGACTCAGTGCTATCTTCAGAAGTGTCAGGCAAGCAAAACCCCTTGTTCATTCCGATACAATCCCACTCTCTCGCTCCTGCTCTCTTTTACTCCATTAGGACAACAACGATTCACCTGTTACTTGCTGCGGTAGTTGAACCCCCTTATCCTCTGCATGACCTGTCATTGCCACAGTAAATAGATGAAACCCACTAGCATGAGTAGGAGTTGTTTGAGCCCTGATGTGCCTACTCATTCATGCTTGTTTGTCATGCCTGCTACTGCTTAGAGTTGAGTCAGGTCTGATTCATCGGGGACGAATTGGAACAATGATGAACATGTCCTACTGTGTGTGAGCTAAGTGTGTGAACACGATTTGGTAAAGGTAGCGGTGAGAGGCCATGTAGGAGTACATGGTGGGTTGTCTCATTGAAACCGCTCTTAGGAACTGAGTTCTGTGTTTGTGATCCATGACCAGCTACTACCACGCATTGGGCCCAAAACCAATGGACCCTCTCGACTTATTAACTTCCCTTGTCCTCTGTCCAGGAGTTGCAACTAGTTTTTGGTGTTTGTAGGACATGTGTTGGCGGCCATGCGTAGCGCTGACCCTAGGGGTGGGCTATGATGCGGTAGATACACCGTGGCACGGTGTACCGGGCGCCCGTTTGGTGTCTCGGGAACCCTGCACACATCCTTTGGGGTTGTGAGCGAAACTCCGGCCGGATCTCCTCGCGGATGGAACCCGAATAGGCGATAAACCTGGACTAGAGACTTGTGTGGTTAGTCAGGTCGTGGCCGACTCCCTCGCCAGGCTTCCACTTGAAGGTTGCCGAGATACATGACGTGTACATGGTGGTAAGTGGCGAGAGCGTGTGTGAAGAAGTACACCCCTGCAGGGTTATAAATGATCTATTCGAATAGCCGTGTCTGCGGTAAAGGACTTCTGGGTTGCCTATAACAATTCATAGACAAGTGAAAGTGGATACTCTAAAACTCGCAAGATAAGTGTGAGTGCTATGGATGGCCTTCTCGTAGGGAGACGGGAGCGGATCCATAGTGGTGTATTGAATGGTGAATATGTGGACTCGTGTGCGCCACTTCAAAAGAGTTGCTTGCAGTCGTAGTTCAGGTTAGCCACTGAGTCAAAGCTGGCTTGCTGCAGTTAAACTCCACCACCCCCTTTATTGATACCGATGCATATGTAGATAGTTCTGATGTAAGTCTTGTTGGGTACATTTGTACTCACGTTTGCCTATTTTATGTTTTGCAGAGAGACATCAGTCTCGCTAGTAGTTCCGTGTGGACTTCGACGTTTAGCTTGATACCTCAGCTACGATCTTGTGCCCTCGGCAGGATCTGGTAGATAGTCAGGCTTCTTAGCCTTTTTCATTTATAGATGTCTGTACTCAGACATGTTAAGCTTCCGCATGTGTTTTGATTTGTATGCTATGATTGTTGGGTCATGAGACCCATGTTTGTAATATCTCGCCCCTCAGAGCCTAATGAATTAATACTTGAGTCGTAGAGTTATGTTGTGATGCCATGTTGTATTTACACATATCGAGCATATTGTGTGTATGATTGAAATGCTTGGTATGTGTGGGATCCGACAATCTAGTTGTTTATCCTTGGCAGCCTCTCTTATGGGGAAATGTAGTCTAGTGCTTCCATGAGCCATAGTAGTACACTACAGCCCGGTTCACTGGAGTCCTGCTAGCCCAGCACTACTACTCAGGACACTTGACTGGCCGGCATGTGTTTCACTTCGTTCCTGTGTCTGTCCCTTCGGGGAAATGTCATGCGGTGACATCCGGAGTCCTGCCTAGGCTGCTACAGCCCGGGTTCCCGGAGTCCTGTTAGCCCAGTGCTACAGCCTGGATTCACACACTGCTGACCGACATGCTCGATGTGAATCATGTATGCCTGTCCCCATAGGTTGGTGCCGCTTTTGGTTCACGACTAGCCATGCCGGCCCGGGTTCTCTGTCATATGGATGCTAGCGACACTATCATATACGTGAGCCAAAAGGCGCAAACGGTCCCGGGCCATGGTAAGGCGACACCCGTGGGAATACCGTGCGTGAGGCCGCAAAGTGATATGAGGTGTTACCGGCTAGATCGATGTGACTTGGAATCAGGGTCCTGACAGTTCGAGCTATGGTGCTAATCGTCCAACAAAAATTTCTCCAAGTAAGGCCAATAAAAAAGTGTGGCGTGTTAACTCATCTAATGTGGAAATTTCAGAATGCGACAAGCAAAAGGAGATCGAAAAGCCGGTTGTTGGTAATCTGGCTACTTCTAATGGTGATATTGTTATTGTTCAACAGGGTTCCATGGTTAGTGATCATGAGGCGAGCACAAGCAAGTCCAAACCAAGGGATCCCAAATATACTCAACCTAAGTGGTGTCCTCCTGGTTTAACCAAGACCATGAAAAGGAGATTACAACGCATGAGGAACCACGAGAAGGTAGAGCACAAAGAGGAGAGGCAAAGGGACAAATTGTTAAGTGAAATTCGACCCATGGCACTCACAAAACAAGTGTGGAGGCCTAAACAAAAAGAAAACACAGATGCTTCTACATTAGCTACAGCAACACATTCACCACCAAAAGAGGATGATGCAACCCCTATTACATCGTCCACACCACCTGAAACATCCCCTTTAATTGAGGAGATTTTAAGCCCAATATACACATTGGGAGATGAAGATGAGATGGTGGATTACGAATCTACACCGGTTCGGGAAGGTATGGATATTAATATGGTGTATTACTTACCTGCCGAGTTTCATGCTATAGGTGAAGAAGGGGAGGTAGCCCAACTAGATTTTGGTCCTAACAACGCTGTCTTCGAGAAACTAAAAGAACCGGTGAAACACTTGAAGCCGTTGTACCTCAAAGGTCATATTAACGGATCGCTGATTGCTAGGATGCTCGTTGATGGTGGTGTTGTGGTAAATCTTATGCCCTACTCGGTCTTCAAGAAGTTGGGGTTAGATGATGATGCATTGATGAAGACCAATATGTTACTTAATGGGTTTGATGGTAAAGAAAAGACAAAGGCCAAAGGTGTGATGTGCATGGAACTCACCGTGGGAAGCAAAACTTTGGCTACCACATTCTTCATCGCCGAGGTGCAAGGTAACTATAATGTTATATTAGGTCGCGATTGGGTTCATGCTAACCAATGTGTGCCATCTACCATGCATCAATTCTTAATACAATGGGTCGATGATGAGGTAGAAGTCATTCATGCGGATGATTTGGCTTGTTTTGCTTTGGCCGATGCATCGGTGGATTGGAATCATCCCGATGTTACTTGCCAAACAGGGCGTGACCTCTCGGAGTTTGATTTCCTTAGTGCTATGAGGAACAGGTTCATTCCCTTCTCTTTAAAGCCGATTGGTGATAATCGGTTCCAAGCTATGATGTGAACGAGAAGTTAAAATCAATGGCTAGTATAGAAATTATCGCCCTAAGCACAAAAAATGGCCGATGGAGTGTTGACATCGTCCTTAGGAAAAGCATCATGCAAGTTATTTTTCGGCACACAAGTTTGCCGAAAAACAGGGGGCATGTGTTGACACCAGATTTTGGCACAACCAAGAACTTAATTAAGATGGCCTCAAATGGAGAAGTGTTCAAAGTGAGAAAGTTCTGTATCGTCAAAAGGAGAAACTTTGATATTTGGGCCATAGCCATCCGGTCTCATTTCTAAGGCCAAAGTTGTGTTCAAAGTACTCAGATTTTGTATTCAGAACACTATTCGGCTGATTACGCCCCCAAGATGGCCTCATATGAGAAAAGTTTCTACACGGATTGTCTTCGGCTCCCGTATTACGAATTAGGTTAACTTTTGATGTATTGGACGGGATTTGAGTCCTTTTCTTGTAAGGAAAGTCCAGCCGCCTCATATATATGTAAGGGGTGACGGCCGATTGAATAACAACACACAATCGAACAATCAATCTACTTTTTACCCTAGTTTTACATCTCTCCCTTGTTATTTCTCTCTCGTTCTTCGTTCGTTCTTCGTTGAAGGGCAGCGATCCTAGAGACTCGAGGGGCGGGCGAACCGACCTAGGGCATCCCATAGCCGCCGCGCATCCAGACGGGGTCCCTCCCGGGCGCGTGGGGTTTCGGGTCCTCAAAAGCACCCACCAGATTGCTTGCGTACCGCACTTCCGGATGGGTCTCCTTCGACGTGAGCTGCGGTGCATCACCCTCGGCGTTGGAGGTACACGGTGACGTGTTCGTGTGCGAACACCGTGGTGTTGTTTTTGTGCAGAAATAAAAGTTCTCGGAATTGGACAAAACTTTTTGATGATTTTTTGGGAAGAAAAGACAAAATACTGAAGCAAAGAACCACTAGAGGGGGGCCCAGCTACCCACAAGGCACCAGGGCGCGCCACCCCCCCCCCCCCCCTGGCGTGCCCTGGTGGGTAGTTGGCCCCTGAGGCCCATCTTTGCGTGAAACCGACGCCAAAAAATCCTATATATTCATAAACCTCCGGAAGTTAACCTAGATCAGAAGTTCCGCCGCTGCAAGCCTCTATAGCCACGAAAAACCAATCTGGACCCTGTTCTGGAACCCTGCCAGAGGGGAAAATCATCATCAGAGGGCATCTTCATCATCCCAGCGGCCACCATGATGAGGAGGGAGTTGTCCACCCTCGGGGCTGAGGGTTTGTACTAGTAGCTATGTGTTTGACCTCTCTCTCTCTCTCTATCTCTCTCTCGTGTTCTTGATTTGGTACGATCTTGATGTATCACAAGCTTTGCTAATATAGTTGGATCATATGGTATTTTCCCCTCTCTATCTTGTTGTGATGAATTGAGTTCTACCTTTGAGATTTCACTTTTATCGGATTGAATACTTTGTTGGATTTGAGAGCACTTGATGTATGTCTTGGCACTCAAATCGCGGATTCCCTAGGTGACATTGGGGTAATCTATGCATAGGGGTTGATGCATGTTTTCGTCCTTCTTTCTCTGGTAGACATCTTGGGGCACTCTTTGAGGTTCTTTGTGTTGGATTGAGTATTATGAATCTGAAATTGTTTGATGAATAACGTATAATCAACTCACGGATACCCGTGGTGACATTGGGGTTTCTAGGTGACATTAGAGTTGGTTAATGTGTATCATATGGTGTTATTTTAGTATGAACTCTTGGGATGCTTGTGACACTTATAGGGATAGCTCGATATATCGATCGGAAACGATAACTTTGAGGTGGTTTTGTACCCTACAAACAATTTCTATCTTATGTTCTCCGCTCATAGGAACTTTGGAGTGATTCTTCATCGCACGTTGAGGGATGGTTATATGATCCAATTATATTATCATTGTTGAGAGATTGCACTAGTGAAAGTATGAACCCTAGGCCTCATTTTCAAGCACTGCAATACCGTTTGTGCTCACTTTTGTTACTTTCTACCTTGTTGTTTTTTATTGTTCCTATTACAAAAATCAATATCGACTATCATCACTACACTTGTATCACCATCTCTTCACCAAACTAGTGCACCTATACAATTTACCATTGTATTTGGTGTGTTGGGGACACAAGAGACTCTTTGTTATTTGGTTTCAGGGTTGCTTGAGAGAGACAATCTTCATCCTACGCCTCCCACGGATTGATAAACCTTAGGTCATCCACTTGAGAGAAATTTGCTACTTTCCTACAAAACTCTGCGCTTGGAGGCCCTACACAAGTCTGCATGAACAAGTTGTGTAGTGGACATCACTTGCTTTGGGGTCAGGTAGGCACAGCTGCTCCCTTAGCACCAAAGGGGAAACTTTCCTAGCCACACAGACTGGCGACTGCTTTATCGATGTCACCCATGTGACGGGTGGCACCCGCCCTGCATGGCTCCTCGGGAGGCCTCCAGAGAGGGCACCTCGCGAGGGAGGCCTCGCGGGGCAGCTCACTGTGATGGTAGTTTCGGTGAAGCCCTTCGAAGAAGCAAACCCCTTGTGGGGTAAAGCCCTCATGAGGTTGTTGGCTCGTGGCTCCCATTGGTGGGAAGCCTCATGAGTTGGGCCACGGCGCCCTTCCTGGCCCATAGGCAAGTGGCCAATGGTACCCTGGTTTCCATTGGGCAAACACGGGCGATCTTATGCCGTCCTGTTAGCTGACGTACCACCAGATCTAGTGACGTTGGCACGCATAGAATACTCACCTAGCACCACACCATGGTGCAAAGGATCTCGAATCTGTCATGGCGCTGTTACATAATAAGAGATAAAGATGTTCCAGTTCCTGGGCGTCTCGCCATCCTTCTTCATCAGGGTCGTCAACGGTAGCATAGGCAGTGTTGGCGGTGCCAGAACCCTAGAGTTTGGTTCGCCAGGGTAGATCAAGGAGAATGCGAGGGGGGCATGGGGTAATGGTTCTACGACCGATGGCTTCGGTAGATGGGTCTTAGCACTGAATAAAAATCGATAGGGTGGGGCTTTACGATCTAATGAAAATCGATGGAAGGATAGGATCGAGTAAAAATAGCTCAGAAGGTGGGTTCAAGGGGATCGGTGAAAGGAGGGATTGATGGGAATACTAACAAAATGATGTATGGGTTTGTGACGCCCTTGATTCAATCGTACACTAATCATACACGCAAACATGTACGATCAAGATCAGGGACTCACGGGAAGATATCACAACACAACTCTACAAATAAAATAAGTCATACAAGCATCATATTACAAGCCACGGGCCTCGAAGGCTCGAATACAAGAGCTCGATCATAGACGAGTCAGCGGAAGCAACAATATCTAAGTACAGACATAAGTTAAACAAGTTTGCCTTAAGAAGGCTAGCACAAACTGGGATACATATCGAAAGAGGCACAGGCCTCCTGCCTGGGATCCTCCTAAACTACTCCTGGTCATCGTCAGCGGGCTGCACGTAGTAGTAGGCACCTCCCGAGTAGTAGTAGTTGTCATCGACAGTGGCGTCTGGCTCCTGGGCTCCATCGTCTGGTCGCAGCAATCGGGTAGAAAGAGGGAGCAAAGCAACCGTGAGTACTCATCCAAAGTACTCGCAAGCAAGGAGCTACACTACATATGTATGCATTGGTATCCAATGTAAAAGGGGTAACATATGTGGACTGAACTGCAGAATGCCAAAAAAGAAGGCGGATAGCTAGTCCTATCGAAGACTACGCTTCTGGTAACCTCCATCTTGCAGCAGAGGAAGAGAGTGGATGGTAAGTTCACCAAGTAACAACGCATAGCATAATCCTAACCGATGATCCTCCCCTCGTCGCCCTGTTAGAGAGCGATCACCGGTTGTATCTGGCACTTGGAAGGGTGTGTTTTATTAAGTAACCGGTCCTAGTTGTCATAAGGTCAAGGTACAACTCCAAGTCGTCCTGTTACCGAAGATCATGGCTATTCGAATAGATTAACTTCCCTGTAGGGGTGCACCACATTTCCCAACACGCTCGATCCCCTTTGTCTAGACACACTTTTCTGGGTCATGCCCGGCCTCGGAAGATCAACACGTCGCAGCCCTACCTAGGCACAATAGAGAGGTTAGCATGCCGGTCTAAATCCTATGGAGAAGGGGTCTAGGCCCATCTCCCATTGCACACCTCCATGTTGCAAGGGCGGCCAGAAGCAGACCTAGCCCCCTTAATACAAGAGCATGCTTACGGTCCAATCCGGCGCGCGCCGCTCAGTCGCTGACGTCACGAAGGCTTCGGCTAATACCACGACGTCGAGTGCGCATAACTGTTCCCACGTAGTTGGTTAGTGCGTATAGGCCAGTAGCCAGACTCAGATAAAATACCAAGATCTCGTTAAGCGTGTGATCTTGAAGTAACCGTGAACGCCGACCAGGGCCAGGCCCACCTCTCACCTAGGTGGTTTCCACCTACCATGTCGCTCCGCCACAAATATCCACACAGAGGGCCGTCGGGAAAGTATGTCCTTCCAGCCCCCAATTCGTGAATCAACCGCGGGTACTCGACGAGCCGACCCGACTTTTGTCACAACATATATCAGGTGTAATAGGTATAGTATATACCCATGATCAACACCCTACATGATCACGGCCCAATAGTATAGCATGGCAGACAGACAAGAATGTAGGGCCACTGATGATAAACTAGCATCCTATACTAAGCATTTAGGATTGCAGGTAAGGTATCAACAGCTGTAGCAACAATGACAGGCTATGCATCAGAATAGGATAAATGGAAAGCAGTAACATGCTACACTACTCTAATGCAAGAAGTAGAGAGGAGAATAGGCGATATCTGGTGATCAAAGGGGCGGCTTGCCTGGTTGCTCTGGCAAGAGAGAGGGGTCGTCAACACCGTAGTCATACTGGGTAGCAGCGGCGTCGGTCTCGGTGTCTAGCGAGAGAAGAGGGGGAAGAAACAATAAATATGAAACAAACAAATGCATAGCGATGCATGACATGACAAAGCGTGATGCTAGGTGTGCCCTAACGCAGTATGAGGTGGTACCAGTGAAGGGGGGGACATCCGGGAAAATATCCCCGGTGTTTCGCGTTTTTGGACAAATGACACGGAGAGGGAAAGTTGCATGTTTGCTATGCTAGGGATGCGTGGCGGACGAACGGGCTGCGTAACCAGATTCGTCTCGTCGTTCTGAGCAACTTTCATGTACAAAGTTTTCCATCCGAGCTACGGTTTATTTTATATTAATTTTAAAAGGATTTAATCATTTTTAGGATTAATAGAATTAATTAATTTAGAAAATACAATTATGACGTCAGCATGATGTCAGCATGCTCTGACCGTTGACCGGTCAAACTGACACGTGGGTCCCACTCGTCATAGACTTAGGTTAACTAAACCGGGTTAATTAGGCTAACTAAGTGATTAGGCTAATTTATTTTAATTAGATTAGTTAAACATGATTGATTAACTTAATTGACTTGTTGATTTATTAATTAATAATTTATTTATTCTAACATATTATTATTATTATCTGTTTTGTTCTAATCCGGGGCTGGCCCCACTAGTCAGGGACCCAGCCCAACCGAGGCGGGCGAACGGGAAACGGGCGCAGGGCGCGGGCGTACCCGGCCGGGCGCCGGAGTAGGGAGGGGGAATGGCGGACGCGACGAAGAAATGGCGGTCGCGGCGGAAGCCGAGCGCGCGTGTGCGCGGGCAGAACGCGGCGGACGGAGGCGGGCGCGCAGGGTGGCGATGCGGCACCCGCTGCAGGGGCGAGCGGGAGGTAGGCTGCGGGTGCATGCGGCAGGAGCGGCGAAGGCGGGGCGGCGCGGCCGGAGCGGGACGGGAGCCACAGCGGGCATAGCCGGGCGCGGCCAGAGGCGCTGGCGACGGCGAGCGAGCGGCACAAGTGCCCGGTGAGCAGGGGGAAGAGAGGTGGGGCTCACTGGGCAAAGTAGGGCACGAGCAGCGGGGCACGGGGAGGAGGACGAGGAAGGGACGGCGTCCAGATCGCAGGCGACGAGTGCGGCGGGGCGGCGGGGTCGAGGGCGCGGCGCAGGAATGACGGCCTCAGCACGGGACGAGGAGGGGTCCGAGGCACGCGGGGCGATGGCGGCGTCGGCGGAGACCTCAGGCAGCGGTGGTTGGCGACGGGGGCTTGGGCGGCGGCAGGATCGGGCGGTGACCGCTAGGGCACTCCCGATCCAGATCGCGTGGGAGGAGGGGTGGGGATTGTGGGGAGGGGGGAATGGGTTGTTGGAAATATGCCCTAGAGGCAATAATAAAATGGTTATTATTATATTTCTTTGTTCATGATAATTGTCTTTGTTCATGCTATAATTGTGTTATCCAGAAATCGTAATACATGTGTGAATACATAGACCACAACACGTCCCTAGTGAGCCTCTAGTTGACTAGCTCGTTGATCAATAGATGGTTACGGTTTCCTGACCATGGACATTGGATGTCATTGATAACGGGATCACATCATTAGGAGAATGATGTGATGGACAAGACCCAATCCTAAGCCTAGCACAAGATCATGTAGTTCGTATGCTAAAGCTTTTCTAATGTCAAGTATCATTTCCTTAGACCATGAGATTGTGCAACTCCCGGATACCGTAGGAGTGCTTTGGGTGTGCCAAACGTCACAACGTAACTGGGTGACTATAAAGGTACATTACAGGTATCTCCGAAAGTGTCTGTTGGGTAGGCACGAATCGAGACTGGGATTTGTCACTCCATATGACGGAGAGGTATCTCTGGGCCCACTCGGTAATGCATCATCATAATGAGCTCAATGTGACCAAGTGGTTGATCACGGGATCATGCATTACGGTACAAGTAAAGTGACTTGCCGGTAACGAGATTGAACATGGTATTGGGATACCGACGATCGAGTCTCGGGCAAGTAACATACCGATTGACAAAGGGAATTGTATATGGATTGATTGAATCCTCGACATCGTGGTTCATCCGATGAGATCATCAAGGAGCATGTGGGAGCCAACATGGGTATCCAGATCCCGCTGTTGGTTATTGACCGGAGAGTCGTCTCGGTCATGTCTGGGTTTCTCCCGAACCCGTAGGGTCTACACACTTAAGGTTCGGTGACACTAGGGTTGTTGAGATATTAGTATAAGGTAACCCGAAAGTTGTTCGGAGTCCCGGATGAGATCCCGAACGTCACGAGGAGTTCCAGAATGGTCCGGAGGTGAAGATTTATATATAGGAAGTCAAGTTTCGGCCATCGGGAAAGTTTCGGGGGTACTCGGTATTGTACCGGGACCACCGAAAGGGTCCCGGGGGTCCACCGGGTGAGGCCACCTATCCCGGAGGGCCCCATGGGCTGAAGTGGGAGGGGAACCAGCCCCTAGTGGGCTGGTGCGCCCCCCTTGGGCCTCCACCTGCGCCTAGGGTTGGAAACCCTAGGGGTGGGGGGCGCCCCACTTGGCTTGGGGGGCAAGCCACCCCCTTGGCCGCCGCCCCCCCTTGGAGATTGGTTCTCCTAGGGCCGGCGCCCCCCCTAGGGACCCTATATATAGTGGGGGGAGGGAGGGCAGCCGCACCCTAGCCCCTGGCCTCTCCCTCTCCCTCCCGTGACACTCCTCCCTCTCCCTGTGCTTGGCGAAGCCCTGCCGAGATCACCGTTGCTTCCACCACCATGCCGTAGTGCTGCTGGATCTTCATCAACCTCTCCTTCCCCCTTGCTGGATCAAGTTGGAGGAGACGTCTTCCCAACCGTACGTGTGTTGAACGCGGAGGTGCCGTCCGTTCGGCGCTAGGTCATCGGTGATTTGGATCACGACGAGTACGACTCCATCAACCCTGTTCTCTTGAACGCTTCCGCGCGCGATCTACAAGGGTATGTAGATGCACTCCCCTCTCCCTCGTTGCTAGATGACTCCATAGATTGATCTTGGTGATGCGTAGAAAATTTTAAAATTCTGCTACGTTCCCCAACAGTGGCATCATGAGCTAGGTCTATACGTAGTTTCTATGCACGAGTAGAACACAAATCAGTTGTGGGCATCGATATTGTCAATTTGCTTGCCGTTACTAGTCTTATCTTGATTCGTCGGCATCGTGGGATGAAGTGGCCCGGACCGACCTTACACGTACGCTTACGTGAGACTGGTTCCACCGATTGACATGCACTAGTTGCATAAGGTGGCTGGCGGGTGTCTGTCTCTCCCACTTTAGTCGGATCGGATTCGATGAAAAGGGTCCTTATGAAGGGTAAATAGAAATTGGCATATCACGTTGTGGTTTTGGCGTAGGTAAGAAACGTTCTTGCTAGAAACCTATAGCAGCCACGTAAAAACTTGCAACAACAATTAGAGGATGTCTAACTTGTTTTTGCAGCATGTGCCATGTGATGTGATATGGCCAAAAGGATGTGATGAATGATATATGTGATGTATGAGATTGATCATGTTCTTGTAATAGGAATCACCACTTGCATGTCGATGAGTATGACAACCGGCAGGAGCCATAGGAGTTGTCTTTATTTATTTATGACCTGCGTGTCAACATAAACGTCATGTAATTACTTTACTTTATTGCTAAAGTGTTAGCCATAGTAGTAGAAGTAATAGATGACGAGACAACTTCAAGAAGACACGATGATGGAGATCATGGTGTCATGCCGGTGACAACGATGATCATGGAGCCCCGAAGATGGAGATCAAAAGGAGCAAATGATATTGGCCATATCATGTCACTATTTGATTGCATGTGATGTTTATCATGTTTTACATCTTATTTGCTTAGAACGACGGTAGCTTAAATAAGATGATCCCTCATAATAATTTCAAGAAAGTGTTCCCCCTAACTGTGCACCGTTGCGAAGGTTCGTTGTTTCGAAGAACCACGTGATGATCGGGTGTGATAAATTCTAACGTTCGAATACAACGGGTGTAAGCCAGATTTACACACGCAATACACTTAGGTTGACTTGACGAGCCTAGCATGTATAGACATGGCCTCGGAACACGGAAGACCGAAAGGTCGAGCATGAGTCATATAGAAGATACGATCAACATGAAGATGTTCACCGATGTTGGCTAGTCCGTCTCACGTGATGATCAGACACGGCCTAGTTAACTCGGATCATGTTCCACTTAGATAACTAGAGGGATGTCTATCTGAGTGGAAGTTCATTGAATAATTTGATTAGATGAACTTAATTATCATGAACTTAGTCTAAAATCTTTACACTATGTCTTGTAGATCAAATGGCCCACGCTAATGTTGCCCTCAACTTCAACGCGTTCCTAGAGAAAACCAAGCTGAAAGACGATGGCAGCCACTATACGGACTGGGTCCGGAACCTCAGGATTATCCTCATAGCTGCCAAGAAAGATTATGTCCTAGAAGCACCGCTAGGTGACGCACCCATCCCAGAGAACCAAGACGTTATGAACGCTTGGCAGTCACGTGCTGATGATTACTCCCTCGTTTAGTGCGGCATGCTTTACAGCTTAGAACCGGGGCTCCAAAAGCGTTTTGAGAGACACGGAGCATATGAGATGTTCGAAGAGCTGAAAATGGTTTTCCAAGCTCATGCCCGAGTCGACAGATATGAAGTCTCCGACAAGTTCTTCAGCTGTAAGATGGAGGAAAATAGTTCTGTCAGTGAGCACATACTCAAAATGTCTGGGTTGCATAACCGCTTGACACAGCTGGGAGTTAATCTCCCGGATGACGCGGTCATTGACAGAATCTTTCAGTCGCTTCCACCGAGCTACAAGAGCTTTGTGATGAACTTCAATATGCAGGGGATGGAAAAGACCATTCCTGAGGTATATTCAATGCTGAAATCAGCGGAGGTGGAAATCAAAAAGGAACATCAAGTGTTGATGGTGAATAAAACCACTAAGTTCAAGAAAGGCAAGGGTAAGAAGAACTTCAAGAAGGACAGCAACGAAGTTGCCGCACCCGGTAAGCAAGCTGCCGGGAAGAAGCCAAAGAATGGACCCAAGCCCGATATTGAGTGTTTTATTGCAAGGGAAGTGGTCACTGGAAGCGGAACTACCCCAAATACTTAGCGGACAAGAAGGCCGGCAACACTAAAGGTATATGTGATATACATGTAATTGATGTGTACCTTACCAGTACTCGTAGTAGCTCCTGGGTATTTGATACCGGTGCAGTTTCTCACATTTGTAACTCAAAGCAGGAGCTGCGGAATAAGCGAAGACTGGCGAAGGACGAGGTGACGATGCGCGTCAGGAATGGTTCCAAGGTCGATGTGATCGCCGTCGGCACGCTGCCTCTACATTTACCTACGGGATTAGTTTTAAACCTCAATAATTGTTATTTAGTGCCAGCTTTGAGCATGAACATTGTATCAGGATCTCGTTTAATTCAAGATGGCTACTCATTTAAATCCGAGAATAATGGTTGTTCTATTTATATGAGAGATATGTTTTATGGTCATGCTCCGCTGGTGAATGGTTTATTCTTAATGAATCTCGAGCGTAATGTTACACATATTCATGGTGTGAATACCAAAAGATGTAAGGTTGATAATGATAGTCCCACATACTTGTGGCACTGCCGCCTTGGTCACATAGGTGTCAAACGCATGAAGAAGCTGCATGCTGATGGACTTTTGGAGTCTGTTGATTACGAATCATTTGACACGTGCGAACCATGCCTCATGGGTAAAATGACCAAGACTCCGTTCTCAGGAACAATGGAGCGAGCAACCAACTTATTGGAAATCATACATACTGATGTGTGCGGTCCAATGAGTGTTGAGGCTCGCGGTGGCTATTGTTATGTTCTCACCCTCACTAATGACTTGAGTAGATATGGGTATGTCTACTTAATGAAACACAAGTCTGAGACCTTTGAAAAGTTCAAGGAATTTCAGAGTGAGGTTGAGAATCAACGTGACAGGAAAATCAAGTTCTTGCGATCATATCGTGGGGGAGAATACTTGAGTCACGAATTTGGCACACACTTAAGAAAATGTGGAATAGTTTCACAACTCACGCCGCCTGGAACACCTCAGCGTAATGGTGTGTCCGAACATCGTAATCGCACTCTATTGGATATGGTGCGATCTATGATGTCTCTTACCGATCTACCGTTGTCATTTTGGGGCTATGCTTTAGAGACTGCCGCATTCACTTTAAATAGGGCTCCGTCGAAATCCGTTGAGACGACACCGTTTGAATTATGGTTTGGGAAGAAACCTAAGCTGTCGTTTCTAAAAGTTTGGGGATGCGATGCTTATGTCAAGAAACTTCAACCTGAAAAGCTCGAACCCAAATCGGAAAAATGCATCTTCATAGGATACCCTAAAGAAACTATTGGGTATACCTTCTACCTCAGATCCGAAGGCAAGATCTTTGTTGCCAAGAATGGG
Organism: Triticum urartu; assembly: GCF_056163025.1. Classification (NCBI taxonomy): domain Eukaryota; kingdom Viridiplantae; phylum Streptophyta; class Magnoliopsida; order Poales; family Poaceae; genus Triticum; species Triticum urartu. The sequence continues at coordinate 102,850,721 of NC_141875.1, read as the reverse complement.
TCCTTTCTAGAGAAAGAGTTTCTCTCGAAAGAAATAAGTGGGTGGAAAGTAGAACTTGATGAAGTATTACCTCTTGAACCGGTAAGTGGCGCAGCTCAAGAAAATGTTCCTGAGGTGCCTGCACCGACTAGAGAGGAAGTTAATGATGATGATCATGAAACTTCAGATCAAGTTGCTACTGAACTTTGTAGGTCCACGAGGACACGTTCCGCACTAGAGTGGTATGGCAACCCTTTCTTGGAAATCATGTTGTTAGACAATGGTGAACCTTCGAACTATGAAGAAGCGATGGCGGGCCCGGATTCCGACAAATGGCTGGAAGCCATGAAATCCGAGATAGGATCCATGTATGAAAATGAAGTATGGACTTTGACTGACTTGCCCGATGATCGGCGAGCCATAGAAAATAAATGGATCTTTAAGAAGAAGACAGACGCGGATGGTAATGTAACCATCTATAAAGCTCGGCTTATTGCTAAGGGTTATCGACAAGTTCAAGGGGTTTACTACGATGAGACTTTCTCACCCGTAGCGAAGCTGAAGTCCGTCCGAATCATGTTAGCAATTGCCGCATTCTATGATTATGAGATATGGAAAATGGACGTCAAAACGGCATTCCTTAATGGTTTCCTTAAGGAAGAATTGTATATGATGCAGCCGGAAGGTTTTGTCGATCCTAAGAATGCTGACAAGGTGTGCAAGCACCAACGCTCGATTTATGGGCTGGTGCAAGCATCTCGGAGTTGGAACATTCGTTTTGATGAGATGATCAAAGCGTTTGGGTTTACGCAGACTTATGGAGAAGCCTGCATTTACAAGAAAGTGAGTGGGAGCTCTGTAGCATTTCTCATATTGTATGTGGATGACATAATGTTGATGGCAAATGATATAGAATTCTTGGAAAGCATAAAGGCCTACTTGAACAAGTGTTTTTCAATGAAGGATCTTGGAGAAGCTGCTTATATATTAGGCATCAAGATCTATAGAGATAGATCGAGACGCCTCATTGGTCTTTCACAGAGTACGTACCTTGACAAGATATTGAAGAAGTTCAAAATGGATCAGTCAAAGAAGGGGTTCTTGCCTGTATTGCAAGGTATGAGATTGAGCACGGCTCAATGCCCGACCACGGCAGAAGATAGAGAAAAGATGAGTGTCGTCCCCTATGCCTCGGCCATAGGGTCTATCATGTATGCTATGCTGTGTACCAGACCTGATGTAAACCTTACCGTAAGTTTGGTAGGAAGGTACCAAAGTAATCCCGGCATGGAACACTGGACAGCGGTCAAGAATATCCTGAAGTACTTGAAGAGGACTAAGGATATGTTTCTCGTTTATGGAGGTGACGAAGAGCTCGTCGTAAAGGGTTACGTCGATGCTAGCTTCGACACAGATCTAGATGACTCTAAGTCACAAACCGAATACGTGTATATTTTGAATGGTGGGGCAGTAAGCTGGTGCAGTTGCAAGCAAAGCGTTGTGGCGGGATCTACATGTGAAGCGGAGTACATGGCAGCCTCGGAGGCAGCACAAGAGGCAATCTGGGTGAAGGAGTTCATTACCGACCTAGGAGTCATACCCAATGCGTCGGGCCCGATGACTCTCTTCTGTGACAACACTGGATCTATTGCCCTTGCCAAGGAGCCCAGGTTTCATAGGAAGACTAGGCATATCAAGCGTCGCTTCAACTCCATTCGTGGAAGTGTTCAAAATGGAGACATAGATATTTGTAAAGTACATACGGACCTGAATGTGGCAGATCCGTTGACTAAACCTCTCCCTAGAGCAAAACATGATCAACACCAGAACTGCATGGGTGTTCGATTCATCACAATGTAACTAGACTATTGACTCTAGTGCAAGTGGGAGACTGTTGGAAATATGCTCTAAAGGCAATAATAAAATGGTTATTATCATATTTCTTTGTTCATGATAATTGTCTGTTGTTCATGCTATAATTGTGTTATCCGGAAATCGTAATACATGTGTGAATACATAGACCACAACACGTCCCTAGTGAGCCTCTAGTTGACTAGATCGTTGATCAAAAGATAGTCATGGTTTCCTGACTATGGACATTGGATGTCATTGATAACGGGATCACATCATTAGGAGAATGATGTGATGGACAAGACCCAATCCTAAGCATAGCTCAAAGATCGTGTAGTTCGTTTGCTATAGCTTTTCCGAATGTCAAGTATCATTTCCTTAGACCATGAGATTGTGCAACTCCCGGATACCGTAGGAGTGCTTTGGGTGTGCCAAACGTCACAACATAACAGGGTGACTATAAAGGTACACTACAGGTATCTCCGAAAGTGTCTGTTGGGTTGGCACGAATCGAGACTGGGATTTGTCACTCCGTATGACGGAGAGGTATCTCTGGGCCCACTTGGTAATGCATCATCATAGTGAGCTCAATGTGACCAAGTGGTTGATCACGGGATCATGCATTACGGTAGGAGTAAAGTGACTTGCCGGTAACGAGATTGAACGAGGTATTGGGATACCGACGATCGAGTCTCGGGCAAGTAACATACCGATTGACAAAGGGAATTGTATACGGATTGATTGAATCCTCGACATCGTGGTTCATCCGATGAGATCAGCGAGGAGCATGTGGGAGCCAACATGGGTATCCAGATCGCGCTGTTGGTTATTGACCGGAGAGTCGTCTCGGTCATGTCTGCGTGTCTCCAGAACCCGTAGGGTCTACACACTTAAGGTTCGTTGATGCTAGGGTTGTTGAGATATTAGTATACGGTAACCCGAAAGTTGTTCGGAGTCCTGGATGAGATCCCAGACGTCACGAGGAGTTCCGGAATGGTCCGGAGGTGAAGATTTATATATAGGAAGTCAAGTTTCGGCCATCGGGAAAGTTTCGGGGGTACTCGGTATTGTACCGGGACCACCGGAAGCGTCCCGGGGGTCCACCGGGTGGGACCACCTATCCCGGAGGGCCCCATGGGCTGAAATGGGAGGGGAACCAGCCCCTAGTGGGCTGGTGCACCCCCCTTGGGCCTCCCCCTGCGCCTAGGGTTGGAAACCCTAGGATGGGGCGCGCCCCACTTGGCTTGGGGGGCAAGCCACCCGCTTGGCCGCCGCCCCCCCTTGGAGATTGGATCTCCTAGGGCTAGCGCCCCCCCTAGGGACTCTATATATATTGGGGGGAGGGAGGGCAGCCGCACCCTAGCCCCTGGCCTCTCCCTCTCCCTCCCGTGACACTCCTTCCTCTCCCTGTGCTTGGCGAAGCCCTGCCGAGATCACCGTTGCTTCCACCACCACGCCGTCGTGCTGCTGGATCTTCATCAACCTCTCCTTCCCCCTTGCTAGATCAAGTTGGAGGAGACGTCTTCCCAACCGTACGTGTGTTGAACGCGGAGGTGCCGTCCGTTTGGCGCTAGGTCATCGCTGATTTGAATCACGACGAGTACGACTCCATCAACCCTGTTCTCTTGAACGCTTCCGCGCGCGATCTACAAGGGAATGTAGATGCACTCCCCTCTCCCTCGCGGATAGATGACTCCATAGGTTGATCTTGGTGATGCGTAGAAAATTTTAAAATTCTGCTACGTTCCCCAACATGGGTGAGTGGGGGTGGGCTAGGGTTTCTATGTGGACCGGTGGGGTGTAAGTAGGGGTGGCCTGGGCCGGCCTAGAGGTCCAATGGCTTGCTGGGCCGAGGCCCATTTGGGGGTCTTTCTCCTCTTTTCCTTTTTTGTTAATTTTCTTTTTATTTATTTCTTTTCTCTTTTCACTTATCTTTTAAGTTTATCTCTACTCCTATAAAAATGGAAGTTGGTGGTGATGGTGTGCCTGCCTTCGGATCATGTGTACCGTTCGATCTTAAATCTAAGGTTGAGATTGAGACTGACATACGTAGTGCCAAGCCAACCACCAAAATAGGGGGATACTCTGGAGGTTTCTCCTTCTCTGGCGAAACGGAATCTCTAGCGCTGCCGCCCACCCTATCTCTGCCCACCGGAGCCCATCCTCTCCCCCGCCGGTGGAATGCTCCCACTGCCCCAGCCATCCCCCACCCTGTATCTCCACACCAGCAGAGAACACGGTCCCAACCCAAAGGAGCACACAGATGTGAGAGGCCGGATCGAGCCCATCCCCGCCTCCACGGTCGTCGGCCCGCCGCCCACGATGGCACTAACGCTGCCCCAATCCTATAACCGATGAATTCATAACTTGCACCACTCTCGTTTGTTGCCTTCCCCATGCCAGCGCGCGTGAGGCGTCGCTATTGGATCGATGGAGCGTGTGCTATATGTGTGCGCGCGTGCGCCTGAACGCTAGGGTGGCGTGCAGGAGCTCCTCCTTCTCCTCCCTTTTCCTCTCTCCCGGTACTCGAGGTGGAGCTTGAGCTGGGCGGGACGCTGAGCATGAGTTCTTGGGGGCAGAGGAGGAAAACGGTCAGGTAGCAGGCGTGGACATTGTGGAGCGGTTGTGTGCGGAGGAGAGCGTGAACGCTGGGATGGCTATTGTTAATTTTGCTGCTCTGCCCTGATATACTGCTATTGCATATATAAAGAGATCGTGGAGGAAAGCAGCAGCCTACTGCTGCAATTATTTCCATGCTTCTACCGGTTTTGTTCATGCTATTACTTGCTTACTGATTACAACTGCTAATATTAGGTACTGCTCATGATTTGTAGATATGTATGCTGCTAAGTACTCGTGAGCATGGTGACAAGGGATCGGTGTTGCAGCCATAGCGTCTGGTGGCCATAAAGTGGCAGCCACTACTTAGTTACGTAATCTAGCTGGCAATGGTGAGAAGACTTTGATCATGATATATTAGATGTAAGCCCCATACACCATGGGCGGTCCTCCTTTTGGTGATATGAGCCGGTGAGCTTTCTCCATCTCCACCCTCTAATACAGATTGGTTCTGCATTATGCATTTGTGGCTTAGATAAGAAAGGAATGTTTCTATCTAAATATTATCCAGTTAATCTTTCTTTGTCTAAATCGATTTAGGAGAAGAGATAGAGAGAAGAACAAGTTACTGGTGTGGTTCATTTGGGAAATTTAGTACTTTGTTTATACTGCTTTGTTTTAGGGGATGAAATAAAGAGAAGAAGAAATTCCTGTGATGGATCTCTATGAAAGTTGTTACATGAAGTATTTTATCTAGAACGTCTACTTTGAATATCCCTGGTGTTGGGTTTGGTCTTCATTCAGTCTCCAAATTATATGGTTTGGTAAGATTTTCCTTCTTTGCAAATTTGATTGCTTAATGGTGTGTACGCCAACACCCGTCTCCCACTGGTTGTGTCCCTTGCGTGCTCATGGACATCACTAGCGTCTATGGGAGATGAGGAGTATCCCACATTTACTCTGACGAGCATTACAAGCTCTGAACTTTACATATTACCATGAGAGTCTGCCATGTCTCAGTTCTCGGCTTCCAGGGATAAGTGCTGCCATGGTGGCGCAGTCACACTGGCACAACACCCCGCGTCGTCCGCGCCGATGCTGATGTGTTCTACCTCCATGCTTCGCCCTGCGATTCCATCCGCTGGGAGGTGTGCGCACATATGTTTCATCCCCAATACTGCTTATGTGATTTACTCATATACCTACATGAACCGGCATAATTGTTGGAAATGTTTTTAAAGAAGTATATCTTAATTAGTTTAGCTCCCTGGCGGAGAAAATCTTATCTGACTCTCATTTTGCAGATAGTAGCCCAAACACACCATGTCGTGGGCTGGCATACCATGGTCGGAGACTAGACCAAGTGCTCGGCATGGAGCCACATTATATAGTCTATTGGCAGATTTAGATTCCCCTCAAAAACTAATACCATTGTGTTAATGTTGAATACTATTTCGAGTTTGCGAGACAACAACCGCTACAATAAAATTTGCAACTTAGCATGTTTAGTGCATTCTGGTTGTGAGTAGATGTATTTTAGTTTAAGGAATATGTGTCCTTGTGGCCACTTGCAGTTTAACATTTTGTCATTTTTTGCAAAGATGTTCTCCTGTAGTTATTTGATTACTATTTGACCCACGTCATTTGCAAATATTTATGTTTGCCGATTGTCCATTGTTTTGTAGGTTTGATGAGAATTTGGTGTATGATCTAAATATTTGGTTTATAAGAAGCGTTTTATCGGATGGTAACCGTATGTTTGATTGTGCTAGATGTGTACCTATCAACTATATGACATCAATTTGATAAATGTACATTCTTGTGTTGGTCCTCATCTTTTGTCATTCCGTACCGTAGCACGGGCATCTTACTAGCTTAGTTTTATTAATTAGTGCATTAGATCATAAATTGGTAGTTCTAATTATACCTCAACCGCATTAAATTGGGAACTTTAAATAAAGTAGTTTTCATTTGTTTTTAATATTTTCAAAGCGTTTAAAGAATTGTTTTGTTGCTGTTTTGTTCATCTTAGAGTTTTAAACATTTTATAAAAGTGTGATTTCTCCACCATAAATACCTATGCATTATTCAGCACAACCCAAACATTTTAGTTTTAATGTTTGAAAACTTTGACGTTTGACTTGATTTTGAATTTGAATCGGTTTTGAACTAACGCAAGATTAGGAACAGTAACCACGGTGACGTGGCATCATTAACAGAGGTTTACTGTAGCTTAATTATCCGGACATCACAATTCTCCTCCACTACAAGAAATCTCGTCCCGAGATTTAAGAAGTGGTGTAAGGGGGAAATTTGTAGTTATGAAATTCTAACGGATCTACTCGGTCTTGGTTGCTCTTCTCGAAGAGGTCGATCCATTACATTGATGTCTTCATTCCTATGTTTCAGGCCATCATGATGAAGTCGTCATATTTTCTTCGGAAGTTCCCTTGTACTTACGAAAAGGTTAAGGGGTATCTTGGGAAGAACTGAGCACTACAAGGTTGCTTATCGGGTAGATAACATCAGGGAAGGTGGCGGAAAGTAACTCTCGAATTGAAACTTAAGAAATTGTCGAGAGCAAAGTAAGGAGATACCATGAGAAGTTTCGAGCGGGTAGGCAATGGTTCGATGCCTAAACAATCTCCTATAAAAATGGAAGTTGGTGGTGATGGTGTGCCTGCCTTCGGATCATGTGTACCGTTCGATCTTAAATCTAAGGTTGAGATTGAGACTGACATACGTAGTGCCAAGCCAACCACCAAAATAGGGGGATACTCTGGAGGTTTCTCCTTCTCTGGCGAAACGGAATCTCTAGCGCTGCCGCCCACCCTATCTCTGCCCATCGGAGCCCATCCTCTCCCCCGCTGGTGGAATGCTCCCACTGCCCCAGCCATCCCCCACCCTGCATCTCCACACCAGCAGAGAACACGGTCCCAACCCAAAGGAGCACACAGATGTGAGAGGCCGGATCGAGCCCATCCCCGCCTCCACGGTGGTCGGCCCGCCGCCCATGATGGCACTAACGCCGCCCCAATCCTATAACCGATGAATTCATAACTTGCACCACTCTCGTTTGTTGCCTTCTCCATGCCAGCGCGCGTGAGGCGTCGCTATTGGATCGATGGAGCGTGTGCTATATGTGTGCGCGCGTGCGCCTGAACGCTAGGGTGGCGTGCAGGAGCTCCTCCTTCTCCTCCCTTTTCCTCTCTCCCGGTACTCGAGGTGGAGCTTGAGCTGGGCGGGACGCTGAGCATGAGTTCTTGGGGGCAGAGGAGGAAAACAGTCAGGTAGCAGGCGTGGACATTGTGGAGAGGTTGCGTGCGGAGGAGGGCGTGAACGCTGGGATGGCTGTTGTTAATTTTGCTGCTCTACCCTGATATACTGCTATTGCATATATAAAGAGATCATGGAGGAAAGCAGCAGCCTACTGCTGCAATTATTTCCATGCTTCTACCGGTTTTGTTCATGCTATTACTTGCTTACTGATTACAACTGCTGATATTAGGTACTGCTCATGATTTGTAGATATGTATGCTGCTAGGTACTCGTGAGCATGGTGACAAGGGATCGGTGTTGCAGCCATAGCGTCTGGTGGCCATACAGTGGCAGCCACTACTTAGTTACGTAATCTAGCTGGCAATGGTGAGAAGACTTTGATCATGATATATTAGATGTAAGCCCCATACACCATGGGCGGTCCTCCTTTTGGTGATATGAGCTGGTGAGCTTTCTCCATCTCCACCCTCTAATACAGATTGGTTCTGCATTATGCATTTGTGGCTTAGATAAGAAAGGAATGTTTCTATCTAAATATTATCCAGTTATTCTTTCTTTGTCTAAATCGATTTAGGAGAAGAGATAGAGAGAAGAACAAGTTACTGGTGTGGTTCGTTTGGGAAATTTAGTACTTTGTTTATACTGCTTTGTTTTAGGGGATGAAATAAAGAGAAGAAGAAATTCCTGTGATGGATCTCTATGAAAGTTGTTACATGAAGTATTTTATCTAGAACGTCTACTTTGAATATCCCTGGTGTTGGGTTTGGTCTTCATTCAGTCTCCAAATTATATGGTTTGGTAAGATTTTCCTTCTTTGCAAATTTGATTGCTTAATGGTGTGTACGCCAACACCCGTCTCCCACTGGTTGTGTCCCTTGCGTGCTCATGGACATCACCAGCGTCTATGGGATATGAGGAGTATCCCACATTTACTCTGACGAGCATTACAAGCTCTGAACTTTACATATTACCATGACGAGTCTGCCATGTCTCAGTTCTCGGCTTCCAGGGATAAGTGCTGCCATGGTGGCGCAGTCACACTGGCACAACACCCCGCGTCGTTCGCGCCGATGCTGATGTGTTCTACCTCCATGCTTCGCCCTGCGATTCCATCCGCTGGGAGGTGTGCGCACATATGTTTCATCCCCAATACTACTTATGTGATTTACTCATATACCTACATGAACCGGCATAATTGTTGGAAATGTTTTTAAAGAAGTATATCTTAATTAGTTTAGCTCCCTGGCGGAGAAAATCTTATCTGACTCTCATTTTGCAGATAGTCGCCCAAACACACCATGTCGTGGGCTGGCATACCATGGTCGGAGACTAGACCAAGTGCTCGGCATGGAGCCACATTATATAGTCTATTGGCAGATTTAGATTCCCCTCAAAAAATAATACCATTGTGTTAATGTTGAATACTATTTCGAGTTTGCGAGACAACAACCGCTACAATAAAATTTGCAACTTAGCATGTTTAGTGCATTCTGGTTGTGAGTAGATGTATTTTAGTTTAAGGAATATGTGTCCTTGTGGCCACTTGTAGTTTAACATTTTGTCATTTTTTGCAAAGATGTTCTCCTGTAGTTATTTGATTACTATTTGACCCACGTCATTTGCAAATATTTATGTTTGCCGATTGTCCATTGTTTTGTAGGTTTGATGAGAATTTGGTGTATGATCTAAATATTTTGTTCATAAGAAGCGTTTTATCGGATGGTAACCGTATGTTTGATTGTGCTAGATGTGTACCTATCAACTATATGACATCAATTTGATAAATGTACATTCTTGTGTTGGTCCTCATCTTTTGTCATTCCGTACCGTAGCACGGGCATCTTACTAGCTTAGTTTTATTAATTAGTGCATTAGATCATAAATTGGTAGTTCTAATTATACCTCAACTGCATTAAATTGGGAACTTTAAATAAAGTAGTTTTCATTTGTTTTTAATATTTTCAAAGCGTTTAAAGAATTGTTTTGTTGCTGTTTTGTTCATCTTAGAGTTTTAAACATTTTATGAAAGTGTGATTTCTCCACCATAAATACCTATGCATTATTCAGCACAACCCAAACATTTTAGTTTTAATGTTTGAAAACTTTGACGTTTGACTTGATTTTGAATTTGAATCGGTTTTGAACTAACGCAAGATTAGGAACAGTAACCACGGTGACGTGGCATCATTAACAGAGGTTTACTGTAGCTTAATTATCCGGACGTCACAATTCTCCTCCACTACAAGAAATCTCGTCCCGAGATTTAAGAAGTGGTGTAAGGGGGAAATTTGTAGTTATGAAATTCTAACGGATCTACTCGGTCTTGGTTGCTCTTCTCGAAGAGGTCGATCCATTACGTTGATGTCTTCATTCCTATGTTTCAGGCCATCATGATGAAGTCGTCATATTTTCTTCGGAAGTTCCCTCGTACTTACGAAAAGGTTAAGGGGTATCTTGGGAAGAACTGAGCGCTACAAGGTTGCTTATCGGGTAGATAACATCAGGGAAGGTGGCGGAAAGTAACTCTCGAATTGAAACTTAAGAAATTGTCGAGAGCAAAGTAAGGAGATACCATGAGAAGTTTCGAGCGGGTAGGCAATGGTTCGATGCCTAAAGAAAGTGTGAAAGGGGGCCTAGAGCAACGAGAATAAGTATTGCGTCTGATACCGGAATTAATGGTCTCATCGGAAGGTGGCTCGTGAATTACATATGAGGCCACGCACGAGGAATAGCTTTGGGAACAGGGGGTGTACAGGAGAGTCAGGTTTCGATCCTGTGGAACTATGGGTTATGGGCCCACCATGTGGGTTAAAAGTAGGAAGGGGCTAACATTTTGCATGGTCATGATAGCAATGGCATGTCAGAGGCTAGCATGTCGATTATGTCGGCAACAACGTCGGTACCAAGGGCGAGGGTCAAAGAGAACCATTTTCCTGCTCGTTGAACGAGGCAGACCAGTAGGCAAAGTTCTCATCATTGGTGGTTACCGAAATGTCATCAACAAAAGTAACAGGGTCTTTCTGACAGAAGTGTAGAACAAGGTGTTTACAAAAGCAGGAGAATAGTATTGCTTAGATCTTATAGATCAAAAGCAACGTTAAACCAACCAATGGAAAAGAAAATATGATTATCAGATTAAACAGAACAATGGGAAGGAAAATGTGTTTAAACACATATTTCAAGGGTATATCCTTCCCAAGGACAAGCAGAGCATGATATCCATGACAGGATATAATGTAGATAACTCTTTAGGTAAGGGGGAAAGAAATTTCATGACATTACACATGCAATGGTGTTTGGATAATTGATGAATAAAATTTAGTATTGTGCTTCAAATGTTCTTATTGAAAAATCGGAGTACCACAGACAAGCTTCGAGATAGCATTGACATGGTCACTGGGTAAAGATCAGACTTTGGATACGCAAAGGATCCATTAGGAACAACTTAAAGAATAAGCCTTACAATTGTCGGAGAGGTATCTCTGGGCCCTCTCGGTAATGCACATCACTCAAGCCTTGCAAGCATTGCAACTAATAAGTTAGTTGCAGGATGATGTATTACGGAACGAGTAAAGAGACTTGCCGGTAACGAGATTGAACTAGGTATTGAGATACCGACGATCGAATCTCGGGCAAGTAACATACCGATGACAAAGGGAACAACGTATGTTGTTATGCGGTCTGACCGATAAAGATCTTCGTAGAATATGTAGGAGCCAATATGAGCATCTAGGTTCCGCTATTGGTTATTGACCGGAGACGTGTCTTGGTCATGTCTACATAGTTCTCGAACCCGTAGGGTCCGCACGCTTAAAGTTCGGTGACGATCGTAATTAGGGTTTTTGTGTTTTGATGTACCGAAGGTTGTTCGGAGTCCCGGATGTGATCACGGACATGACTAGGAGTCTCGAAATGGTCAAGACATAAAGATTGATATATTGGAAGCCTATATTTGGATATCGGAAACGTTCCGGGTGAAATCGGGATTTTACCGGAGTACCGGGGGGTTACCGGAACACCTCCGGGGGTTATTGGGCCTACATGGGCCATAAGGGAGAAGAGGAGGGCCGGCCAGGGCAGGCCACGCGCCCCCTCCCCCCTAGTCCGAATAGGGCAAGGAAGGGGGGGCGGTGCCCCCCTTTCCTCTTTCTCCCTTCCTCCTTCTTTTTCCAATAAGGCAAGAGGGGGGAGTCCTACTCCCGGTTGGAGTAGGACTCCTCCAGGCGCATCCATAGAGCCGGCCGCACCTCCCCCTCTCCCTCCTTTATATACTGAGGCAAGGGGCACCCCATGACACACAAGTTGATCCTCGTGATCGTTCCTTAGCCGTGTGCGGTGCCCCCTTCCACCATATTCCACCTCGGTCATATCGTAGCGGTGCTTAGGCGAAGCACTGCATCGGTAGAACATCATCACCATCATCATGCCATCGTGCTGACGAAACTCTCCCTCAACGTTTTGCTGGATCGGAACTCGAGGGACGTCACCGAGTTGAACGTGTGCAGAACTCGGAGGTGCCGTACGTTCGGTACTTGGATCGGTCGGATCGGGAAGACGTACGACTACTTCCTCTACGTTGTGTCAACACTTCCATTGCCGGTCTACGAGGGTATGTAGACAACACTCTCCCCTCTCGTTGCTATGCATCACCATGATCTTGCGTGTGCGTAGGAATTTTTTTGAAATTACTACGTTCCCCAACATTCATCAATTAACCAAGGAGAGGACGAGGAGATGGCTGATGAACTCAGCGACAATTCATTGAGATTTTCAAAAGATGGATTTCCACACTTATGTGAACAAGGAGATAACATTTGTTAGATCAAATGGTATAATGATGTATGCTCGAGGAAAACATACACAATTAGACATTGGTTGAAAGGTGCACCCATAATATGGGCTTAGGTGTAAGATCAATGTTTAGAATGGTGATTCAATAACCAATACCCAAAGAATGAAACTATCATTCATTAACTTACAAGCAATAGGGTTGCTAGAGGTTTTGAATTTTATACCTCACAGTCCATTTGTTGATATTCTGGTTATAAACAATATGGGGAACAAGAAGGAATGGTGATGGTGAGAAGTATCACTTGTATCAAGAATTCTCAAGAGGTGGTGAAATTCTCACGATAGTCTTGACATAAAAGGTGGCAATATTCCAAGGTAAATAAGAACATATGCATTGGTAGCAAGGAACTCAAGGTATAACACAAAACACGAACAAGTTTGTGTTGGAGGGAAGGCAATAAAGTAGTCGATGATAACACAACTCATCGAGGTCAAGGATGGCATTTCTCATCATTAATCCGATTGATATCATGGAAGGAATCAAAATGTTGATAATGATCACGACACATTTGTTGCGAGCTTTTATGAAGATGTACTTGGTCAGCGATGACATCAAGTCATAGGAATGATGAAGCCGAAGGTTATTGGAATCAAGGGTACGACGCCAACACGGAGTTAAGCTTGCCCTTCGAGGTGAAATCATAAGACCAGGAAGATCGACGTAAGGTTAGCTCATCGTCCAAAATTGTGCTCCGTAAAGAAGGACCAGGTAGCACAATAATGATATAGCCAAACAGGCAAGGAATGACTTGAAGGATTATTAAACTCGTAAGCAATGAAAATTATTTAAGAGTTATTGAATCGGAGTGCGGAATCGATTCACTATCGGTTTCCCTGAGTGTCTAACAACTCGAAACCCAGGGAAAAATTGGAATAGGTGAGAAATAATAGTTGATGAAGAACCCATAAGAAGTTATGCAGTTCCAAGACAATATCAAGATATCATAGTGTAATACTCGACGGTAGATCAAAGTAAAGGTTGGACAGGTGCAATGATCTACACAAGACAAGTACTTCAACTTGTCCGATAAATGGTAATAATGAGAAAATATGGTCGGAACCATGATTGCAAGGGACCGAACATAGATACTGGACGAACTTATAACAAGGGGATTATTATCATTTACAAGAAGCTTGGATGATAAGTTTCACATCGGGTCCATGGGCATGAACGCAAAGGCTCAAGGCCGACTCCCACTTCTTCCATGCATAACCTTTCATTTTACTTCTCGCTTTTGGTGAAGCTATAGTGTAGAAATTTTATCTAGCAAAATACCAGAAGAGTATGACTCGTGAAAACTTTCGAGTTCACACTTAATAAGGAAGGCATAGGTTCAACCCGTCAGGGTATCATGGAAACATATACCACAAGCTTCAATAGTAAATACCACCAGCTCGAAAACAGAGCATGGTTGAGAAAGCATAGGATACAATTTACCAAAGGCTTTATATCCGTGGAAAGGCTCACAAGGTTACTTGAATATGAAGGACAATGTCGGATAATAATCCAACAAGAGGTCCGGTGGTCTACAACGGAGCTAATGTGAGTATCGGTACTCTATGAAAGGAAGAAGGAATGCATGTGCATCGGATTAAAGAAACATCTGATTGATTAAAAGCTCAAAAATCAAAGGAATTATGATTTCCAAATCAAGGGATCAGAAGCAAACGCTCTGATTAAGAAAGGATAAGATGAGTAAGCTTAGGGGTACAATCGACGACAATTTGATTGGTCGAGAACCAGCTCATGTTCAAAAATGACGTCTGAGTCAGAAGGATGAACTCTAATTGCGACTGATGATTGTGTGCATTCACACACATGTTGAATCAAAAGGATCAGAATGACAATCACAAAGGTTTTTAAAGTAATTTGCTAGACCAATGGAATTAACCAGAATGCAAGTATGCAATAATTCCAAGAACAACAGGCTGTTGAGGATTTTCGAAAGATCAAACAGTTTTTCGAAGTCTTTTGCGGAACACAAGAACAAATGGGAATGAGTGGATACTCGATAATTCCGAGGAATTATTCGTAGGGGTATTTCTGCGGCAAGGAACTGTAAGGCAGTAAGCTCAAAGGATTTTCGGAACAACGGAGAGCAGTTCAGGGCATCTTGTAATAACAAGAGCAACTGAGGATGAATGTATGAACGACAAATGTAGGTAGTTATCCATAAGGGTATATCGGTGGTAGGGAATTGTAATGTCGGTGGGCACAAGGGTCTCGGGAGAACATCGTAGAGTAACCCTTAAATCTTCTGGTGTAGCAAACGATCATCGGTAATAAGGTGCTATTCGGATGAAAGTTATCACGAGATCCTAAAGTTAGGTTTAGCAAAATTCATTTAACCCGAATAGAAAAGAGATTAGAGTCCCAGAGTATAGACGAGGAATAAAAGATCCAAATACCACCCAATGGCGACGTGGGCCCGTAAGGCACACAGCCATGTTAGTAAAAGTTTTGTAATGTCTAGACTCGACTTCGGCCAAGGAGTGTGGAAGGGGGATTCCTACAGGCAGTCAGCTCTGATACCAACTTGTGACGCCCCCGATTCAATCGTACACTAATCATACACGCAAACGTGTACGATCAAGATCAGGGACTCACGGGAAGATATCACAACACAACTCTACAAATAAAATAAGTCATACAAGCATCATATTACAAGCCAGGGGCCTCGAAGGCTCGAATACAAGAGCTCGATCATAGAAGAGTCAGCGGAAGCAACAATATCTGAGCACAGACATAAGTTAAACAAGTTTTCCTTAAGAAGGCTAGCACAAACTGGGATACGGATCGAAAGAGGCGCAGGCCTCCTGTCTAGGATCCTCCTAAACTAATCCTGGTCATCGTCAGCGGGCTGCACGTAGTAGTAGGCACCTCCCGAGTAGTAGTAGTCGTCATCAACAGTGGCCTCTGGCTCCTGGGCTCCATCGCACGGTCGCAGCAATCGGGTAGAAAGAGGGAAAAGAGGGAGCAAAGAAATCATGAGTACTCACACAAAGTACTCGCAAGCAAGGAGCTACACCACATATGTATGCATTGGTATCAAATGGAAAAGGGGTAACATATGTGGACTGAACTGCAGAATGCCAGAAAAGAAGGGGGATAGCTAGTCCTATCGAAGACTACGCTTCTGGTAACCTCCATCTTGCAGCAGAGGAAGAGAGTAGATGGTAAGTTCACCAAGTAACATCGCATAGCATAATCCTAACCGATGATCCTCCCCTCGTCGCCCTGTTCGAGAGCGATCGCCGGTTGTATCTTGCACTTGGAAGGGTGTGTTTTATTAAGTAACCGGTTCTGGTTGTCATAAGGTCAAGGTACAACTCCAAGTCGTCTTGTTACCGAAGATCACGGCTATTCGAATAGATTAACTTCACTGCAGGGGTGCACCACATTTCCCAACAAGCTCGATCCCCTTTGTCCGGACACACTTTTCTGGGTCATGCCCGGCCTCGGAAGATCAACACGTCGCAGCCCTACCTAGGCACAATAGAGAGGTCAACACGCCGGTCTAAATCCTATGGCGTAGGGGTCTGGGCCCATCGCACATTGCACACCTGCACGTTGCGAGGGCGGCCGGAAGCAGACCTAGCCCCCGTAATACAAGAGCAGGATTACGGTCCAATCTGGCGCGCCCCGCTCAATCACTGACGTCACGAAGGCTTCGGCTGATACCACGACATCGAGTGCCCATAACTGTTCCCACGTAGTTGGTTAGTGCGTCTAGGCCAGTAGCCAAACTCAGATCAAATACCAAGATCTCGTTAAGCATGTTATCTTGAAGTAACCGCGAACGCCGACCAGGGCCAGGCCCACCTCTCACCTAGGTGGTCTCCACCTACCTTGTCGCTCCGCCACAAAGATCCACACAGAGGGCCGTCGCGAAAGTATGTCCTTCCAGCTCCCAATTCGTGAATCAACCGCGGGTACTCAACGAGCCGACCCGACTTTAGTCATAACATATATCAGGTGTAATAGGTATAGTATATACCCGTGATCAACACCCGACGTGATCACGGCCTGATAGTATAGCATGGCAGACAGACAAGAATGTAGGTCCACTGATGATAAACTAGCATCCTATACTAAGCATTTAGGATTGCAGGTAAGGTATCAACAGCTGCAGCAACAATGACAGGCTATGCATCAGAATAGGATAAACGGAAAGCAGTAACATGCTACACTACTCTAATGCAAGCAGTAGAGAGAAGAATAGGCGATATCTGGTGATCAAAGCCTGGGGCTTGCCTGGTTGCTCTGGCAAGAGAGAGGGGCCATCAACACCATAGTCGTACTGGATAGCAGCGGCGTCGGTCTCGGTGTCTAGCGAGAGAAGAGGGGGAAGAAACAATAAATATTAAGCAAACAGATGCATAGCGATGCATGACATGACAAAGCGTGATGCTAGGTGTGCCCTAACGCGGTATGAGGTGGTACCGGTGAAGGGGGAGAACATCCGGGAAAATATCCCTGGTGTTTCGCGTTTTCGGACAAATGACTCGGAGGGGGAAAGTTGCGTGTTCACTATGCTAGGGATGCGTGGCAGACGAACGGGCTGCGTAACCAGATTCGACTCGTCGTTCTAAGCAACTTTCATGTACAAAGTTTTTCCATCCGAGCTACGGTTTATTTTATATTAACTTTAAAAGGATTTAATCATTTTTAGGATTAACAGAATTAATTAATTTAGAAAATAAAATTATGACGCCAGCGGTCAACTCTGACCATTGACCGGTCAAACTGACACGTGGGTCCCACTCGTCATAGACTTAGGTTAACTAAATCGGGTTAATTAGGCTAACTAAGTGATTAGGCTAATTTATTTTAATTAGATTAGTTAAACATGATTGATTAACTTAATTAACCTGTTAATTAATTAATTATTAATTTATTTATTCTAACATATTTTTATTTTTATTATTTTTTATAATCCATTTCGTTCTAATCCGGGGCTGGCCCCACTGGTCAGGGACCAAGCCCAACCGGGGCGGGCGAACGGGAAACGGGCGCAGGGCGCGGGGGTACCCGGCTGGGCGCCGGAGCAGGGCAGGCCGGTGGACGCGGCGTCGGCCAGGTGGCGGAGCGACGTCTGGAGGCAGGCGAGGCCAGGTGGAGGCGGACGCTGGCGGCGAGGCACGCGCTAGGCGCGAGCAGCGTCGGTAGGTGGAGGTGTGGCTGAGCCAGACTTGGCGGCGGGGCGTGCGCGCATGTCGGACATGGCCGAGGTGCGGGGCAGCAACTTGCGGGGAGGGGGAATGGCGGACGCGACGAAGCAACGACGGCCGCGGCGGAAGCCAAGCGCGCGTGCGCGCGGGTAGAACGCGGCGGACGGAGGCGGGCGCGCAGGGCGGCGATGCGGCACCCGCAGCAGGGGCGAGCGGGAGGTAGGCAGCGGGTGCGTGCGGCAGGAGCGGCGGAGGTGGGGCGGCACGGCCGGAGCGGGACGGGAGCCACAGCGGGCGTAGACGAGCACGGCCAGAGGCGCTGGCGACGGCGAGCGAGCGGCGCAAGTGCGCAGTGAGCAAGGGGAAGAGAGGCGGGGCTCACTGGGGAAAGTAGGGCACGGGCAGCGGGGCACGGGGAGGAGGACGAGGAAGGGACGACGTCCGGATCGCGGGCGACGAGTGCGGCGGGACGACGGGGTCGAGGGCGTGGCGCAGGAACGACGGCCTCGGCACGGGACGAGGAGGGGGCCGAGGCACGCGGGGCGATGGCGGCATCGGCGGAGACCTCAAGCAGTGGTGGTTGGCGACGGGGGCTTCAGCGGCGGCAGGATCAGGCGATGAGCGCTAGGGCGCTTGTAACGCCCCGGACACACCCACCGGTGGTCGTTACTCCTGGCGGGATCTAGACTGGCCCCACAGATCAATACTAGTCTTTTCTGCGCACTTTGTCCTCACTCGTGCGCACCCGGGAGCAACTTCCTGGTTGGTCACCCATCCTGACACTACTCCAAGCTGAGCACGCTTAACTTTGGAGTTCTGTCCGAATGGGCTCCCGGAAAAAAAGGAATTCCTTATTGATATGAGTAGTCTATCATCCTTAATAAGCCAGGCCATCACATACACCCCCACTCAGAGGAACCGACGTCCTCGTTGGGCCACAGGAACGTTCCCTCTTGGCACAAACGTCTGTTCTTCCAGTCCGGTACATGTGCCATGCCGGGTGCCACGACGGGTCACAAACGTCATGAACATGACCACGCACCTGTCCGCAACCATCCGTGTAACCGCGAGGGTCGGCTCTGATACCAACTTGTAACGCCCCGGACACACCCGCCGGTGGTCGTTACTCCTGGCGGGATCTAGACTGGTCCCACAGATCAATACTAGTCTTTTCTGCGCACTTTGTCCTCACTCATGCGCACCCGGGAGCAACTTCCCGGTTGGTCACCCATCCTGACACTACTCCAAGCTAAGCACGCTTAACTTTGGAGTTTTGTCCGAATGGGCTCCCGAAAAAGAAGGAATTCCTTATTGATATGAGTAGTCTATCATCCCTAATAAGCCAGGCCATCACAGCGCTCCCGATCCAGATCGCGCGGGAGGAGGGGGAGTGGGGATCGTGGGGAGGGGGGAATGGGTGAGTGGGGGTGGGCTAGGGTTTCTCTGTGGACCGGTGGGGTGTAAGTAGGGGTGGCCTGGGCCGGCCTGGAGGTCCGATGGCTTGCTGGGCCGAGGCCCATTTGGGGGTCTTTCTCCTCTTTTACTTTTCTGATAATTTTCTTTTTATTTATTTCTTTTCTGTTTTCACTTATCTCTTAAGTTTATTTAGTTTTATTAATTAATGCATTAGATCATAAATTGGTAGTTCTAATTATACCTTAACCGCATTAAATTGGGAACTTTAAATAAAGTAGTTTTCATTTGGTTTTAATATTTTCAAAGCGTTTAAATAATTGTTTTGTTGTTGTTTTGTTCATCTTAGAGTTCTAAACATTTTATAAAAGTGTGATTTCTCCATCATAAATACCTATGCATTATTCGGCACAACCCAAACATTTTAGTTTTAATGTTTGAAAACTTTTACGTTTGACTTGATTTTGAATTTGAA
The DNA here is from genome assembly GCF_056163025.1 of Triticum urartu. Taxonomy (NCBI): domain Eukaryota; kingdom Viridiplantae; phylum Streptophyta; class Magnoliopsida; order Poales; family Poaceae; genus Triticum; species Triticum urartu. The sequence goes on along the minus strand of NC_141875.1, from coordinate 102,831,142 downwards.
TCGGTTTCGAACTAACGCGAGATTAGGAACAGTAACCGCGATGACGTGGCATCATTAACAGAGCTTTACTGTAGCTTAATTATCCGGACGTCACAGGGTTCTCCTTTTAGGAGTAGAGATGCCGAGTGTAAAATAATAGATTGGTCATAAAAAAATGAAACATACGAAAAATAACACACGCGCACGCGTCAAATGGGTCGGCCAACTTTGATAAGATTTGATTTGATTTGAATGAGTTAGTGCGCGACGTTGTTTTGGGAACTGTCAATTTAACTGAGTTAATGCATCCACTAAATGGGCAAGCCAACTTTGGTAAGATTTGATTTGATTTGAATGAGTTAATGCATGGCGTTGCTTTGGGAAAGTATCGATTTGATTAAGTTAATGCACGCGTCAAATGGGTCACCAACTTTGGCAAGACTTGATTTGATTTGAATGAGTTATAATGTGCAATCTTGTTTTGGAAAAGTGCCGATTTGATTGAGTTAATGCACACTTCAAATGGGTCAACCAATTTTGGTAAGATTTAATTTGATTTTAATAAGTTAATGTGCGACGTTGTTTTGAAAAAGTGCATATTTGATTGAGTTAATGCACGCGTCAAATGGGCCATCCCAAATTGGATGGGCTTGAGCGAAAAGTCTATAAGACACTTGCATGCGTATGTTGCGGAGGAGTTGGTGAGAGGTGAGACGAGACTACCAACTCCCCCTTTAGGAGCAGAGATTGGGTTCCCGAGCTGATCGCTATAATCGCATGGTATTTATGGTGGAATAGACGGAAGCTAGTCGATGAGGGAAAGTCTCAAGAGGTGTCCCAAACCTCGATTCAGATTCGGTGTATAACGAAAAATTATGTAAATACCCACTCACGTAAGGCAAAGAGGGAGAATGGAGGATGGAGCAGACCTCCTATGGGGTTTGTTAAATTGAATGTAGATGCTTCTTTCAATCATGATCAACTAAGGGGCGTAGCAGGTGTTGTTAGCAGGGATGACAAAGGAAACATCATTATAGGTGGAAATTGGAAGATTGAGTTGTGCAAATGCCTTGACAGCGGAAGCGTTAGCACTTAGGTTTGGCTTATTGTTGGCACGAAAGGCGGGCTACAATCGTCTCATTATCAATTCTGACAACGCGGGAGTCATTGACACAATGAAGAATGGAGGACATTCTGCAGGAGCGACGGCCGCAATCTTTGAGGGTTCTTTTTTAATGGCTTGTGATTTTCCTCTTACTAGTTTTGAACATTGTAATAGAGAAGCGAACAAAGTAGATCATGAGCTTGCTAGACTAGCAAAATGTTTCATGATTAGGGATTGGATCTAGGAGCCCATGGAAAATATTGTATCTTTTCTTATAGACGATGTAACAATTATTTCTAATTAATAAATGTTTAAAAAAGATCACTAGTTCGGGACCCTTTACCCGAGGTCCGTCGGATTCAACCCTTGACACAATGTACATGGATGTTCGACACATGGTGAATCCAAGGTGATCGAGAATATTCGCAAGCGAAATTTGTTGGAGTTATGTCGAAATTGTGTACAGGTTAAGTTACAATTGAACTCTAAGTCATACAGTGTGTAGGTAGGGTATGATGTAGTGCTCACACAATGTAACTTATGCAACATGATAGCACACGCACGCGCCGGCATGTGCCGGAGCCCGGGTGTTCAAGGTGTGGTATTGTAACGGTACCATGAGCGGCCATAGTCAGATCATGAAATGTAGCCATATTTGTGAACCTCGTTAGCAAATTATGGTATCATGCCTCGTGTGATTGCTTGGACCTTTGGATGATCGACAACATGACTCCGATTAATCATAAGAATTGGAATTATACGGTACAGGTAAATACCACCATGGTAAAATTGTTCACTCTCACAGAAAAATGAATCCCCCTTTTCTTTTGTATCAGCACTGCCAATTATATATGGGTATGCGACCATGGTGACGGCTGATCAATCGGTTTCAGAACTGCTCCGGCCAGTCGCCGTAGATGCCGCTGGTCTTCCGGAGGCTCATGAGCATCAGCCTGTTGGACTTCTTGCCACCGTCCTCCACGGGTATCTGGCCAAGACGATCACGCGCGGCCGGGGCAGGCACCGGCGCAAACGCCCTGGCCGGGCCCGGAGCAGTGTAGCGCGGCGCTGGGGATGGCATCGCGGGCGGCGTGGCGCTCCTCCGCTCGTCCGCCAGCAGCTTCTGGTCCCCGGTGATGCGAATCGCGTGACCTGGACAGGAGGGGGGAGTCAACAAATCGAGGGCATTGTTTCGCGAGATCCCGACGCGATCGGCCATGGACACTTGCGCGCGAGCGCGATCTAGATAGAGTAGCATAGGCAGCGGGCGTACCAGGTGGTGCCGGCGCGGCGGCGTGGGGGAAGGCGAGCTTGTCCCCGAAATGGCCCCTGTCCCTGAAGTTGTGCCACGCCTTGCCGCCGCCGTAGACGATCCTGCCGCCGTGCTCCTGGTCGGGCGGCCTGCGCCAAACGGCGTGGGCGTGGGGAGGGACCGGCGGGCGCAGCTCGGCGCGGCCGTGCGCGAAGGTGCAGCCGTCCTCGTACACGCAGCGGCCGGTGGCCTCGTACTTGTCGCAGAGCCTGGTCTTGTAGTAGAGCTTCTCCGGCGGCGCATCCGTGCGCTGGTGCTGCCCCTGCCCCGCCACCACCGCCGCCTCCTCCGACCGCGGCGGCCTCCCCGAGGACAGCACGATCACGTTCTCCGCCCAGCGGCGCGTCGGGGCGGCGGCGCTCTCCCCCTCCATGGCTGCTGGCCGCCTGACTAAACCCTAGGTTAGCGCAGCCGGGTAGACAGATTTGACTAGATGAGGACCAGGGGAAGCGAGAGAGACTGCGATGCGTAGATGGATTTATACCGAAAGGAGGGGGCTTGGATTTCGGGGGATTTCCGGCCTCCGCGGTCGGGATCGGGTTGGAATCGCTTCGGTTTGCTGGCTGTGCTGAGGATTGCGAAACTGATTGGGGTTTCTGTTTCGATTGGCATTCGACATCGGAGGATCGGGCGCCGCGGTGCTATCCGCTCCGGGCGGGGTGTCCCGTGGAACGTGCGTACCTGCGGAAGGTGGTGGTGTTTTATTTTACATTAATTAATGTTAAATTAAAAATGTTGGATTTTTAAACATGGTAAATTGGACATTTTTTTATGTCATATAAATTATCTCTACTCCTAATGTAGGAGTTGGTAGTCTGGTTCGGGTTTTTTTGTCTGATTTTATTTCGTCTCACCTCTCACCAACTTGGTTTTTCTCTCTCCCTTAAAAAACTAAATCTCTAAGGGGATCTTGTTTCGTGCTTGCTTTGACAGATGCTGATTTAATTTAATTACGTAAATAACAGGTAATTAAGAATTCAGAAATCGCATCATATATGTGAGATCACCTTCCCAAAAGACAGACATAAGATTTTCTTGATATAACCTTTCAATGCAAAATCATATATTCCCGCATAATAAATCACTATTCCCGCGCGCTATGCCATTTATTATTATCATTATCTCTACTATTAATTGGCAAGTTTCCTAATACAACAAAAATAGCATATCTTTTTTCTTATGAGCGCATCCGCGTGTACACCATGTAAGACGCCGATGCGATTCTCAAGAATACCAGGGTCTAGATCACAATGTCGAGGATGGTTGTGGCGAAAGGCGGGTCGTCGGGCCACCACATACAGGCTTATGTGAATGTTGTCAAATTATATTTCTTATAAGTCATACAAAGAGCCAGACATGCTAAATTCTCAAATCAAGTGTGATCATTTAAATGTCCAAAAAATCGTTAGGGAATTGTATCCAGCAATACTCGGTAGTTGTCATCGTCATTCGTAGCAGCCATTCACGCAAAAATATTATGAAAATTGAGCACGGAATCAATTTGGAAATCAAACCATTAATGCAATCTCTACTCCTAATGTAGGAGTTGGTAGCCTGGTACGGTCATTTTTCGTCCGGTTTTATTTCATCTCACCTCTCACCACCCCTTGCGCTGGTTTTTCTCTCCCTTAAAAAACCAAATCCCATTAAGGGGGGTCTTGTTTCGTGTTTGCTTTGACAGATGCTGATTCAATTCAATTACGTAAATAACAGGTAATTAAGAATTCATAAATCGCATCATATATGTGAGATCACCTTCCTAAAAGACAGACATAAGATTTCCTTGATAACCTTCCAATACAAAATCATATATTCCCGCATAACAAATCACTATTCCCGCGCGCTATGCCATTTATTATTATCATTATCTCTATTATTAATTGGCAATCACAAGTTTCCTAATATAACAAAAATAACATATCTTTTTTCTTATGAGCGCATCCGCGCGTACACTATGTAAGACGCCGGCACGATTCTCAAGAATGCCAGGGTCTGGATCACTGTGTCGAGGATGGCTGTGGCGAAAGGCGGGTAGTCAGGCCACCACATACAAACTTATGTGAATGTTGTCAAATTGTATTTCTTATAAGTCATACAAAGAGCTAGACATGCTAAATTCTCAAATCAAGTGTGACCATTTAAATGTCAAGAAAAATCATTAGGGAAATGCATCCAACAATACTCGGTAGTTGTCCTCGTCATTCGTAGCAGCCATTCACGCGAAAAAATTATGGAAATTGAGCACAGAATCAATTTGGAAATCAAACCATTAATGCAATCTCTACTCCTAATAGAGTATTTGGTAGCCTGGTACGGTCTTTTTTCGTTTGGTTTTATTTCGTCTCACCTCTCACCACCCCTTCCGCTGGTTTTTCTCCCTCCCATTAAAAAACCAAATCCCATTAAGGGGGGTCTTGTTTCGTGCTTTCTTTGGCAGATTCTGATTCAATTCAATTATGTAAATAACAGGTAATTAAGAATTAAGAAATCACATCATATATGTGAGATCAGCTTCCTAAAAGGCAAACATAAGATTTTCCTGATAACCTTCCAATACAAAATCATATATTCCCGCATAAAAAATCACTACTCTCGCATGCTATGCCATTTATTATTATCATTATCTCTGCTATTAATCTGCAATCACAAGTTTCCTAATACAACAAAAATAACATATCTTTTTTCTTATGAGTGCATCCACGCGTACACCATGTAAAACGCCGGCGCGATTCTCGAGAATGCCAGGGTGTGGATGGCTGTGGCGAAAGGCGGGTTGTCGGGCCACCACATACAGGCTTATGTGAATGTTGTCAAATTAAATTTCTTATAAGTCATACAGAGAGACAGACATGCTAAATTCTCAAATCAAGTGTGATCATTTGAATGTCAAAAATATCGTTAGGGAAATGCACCCAACAATACTCGGTAGTTGTCCTCGTCATTCATAGCAGCCATTCACGCGAAAATATTATGGAAATTGAGCACATAATCAATTTGAAAATCAAACCATTAATGCAATTAATTAGCTAGAGAGTTAATTACGCATGCAATTAATTAGGTCTATTTAAATAGGATTTTTTGCACTGAATCAATTTGGAAATCGAGTCATTAATGCAATTAATTAATTAATTAGGTAGACAATTTATTATGCCTAGAGATAATTAGAAGTAGCGATTTTTTCAATTAGGCAGATAATTAATTTATTTGGTTAACAATTAATTAGGCATGCAGGTATTAGGTAGGCCGTTAATTATTTGTGTACTTATAATTAACTAAGAAAGAAGTTAATCACGCCGAATCATTTTGTAAGCGCTCGTGGGCAACAGCGATCAACAATCTCTCAGCGACATTGCCGAGCACTGCTTGCCAACATGGGCAACGACCACAATGAGCTCGTGACATGGATGATCTAGCGTTCACCATGATGGATGACGACTATGCCCTACAGGATGTACACATGCTTACGGTTGTCAAAACATTCGCGGGTGAGGACAACATGACACAACATTGGTCAGGTGATTCATGCTATTGTAGAAAAAAGGGGTGTTCCAAGCATAAAGAGGAAAAAAGAACTAAAGCCACCAAGTGGTCTACGGTGTTGGAGGAAGAAAGAGTGTTCCAGCAAATAAAAAATAAAGAAAGAATATTCTAGAAAACAATTAGGAATGAGAGCTAAAGCTGGCAAGGAATGAGAAGAAGAAGAAGGGGTGTTGATGATGAAAACACTAATGTTGACATGCTGCTGATTCGCGTCAATGAAAATGGTTGGCGAAGAGGCTAGAATCAGAAGATGTAGGGAAGGACGAGAAAGAGAAGAATGAAAAATATCCCTTGTAGCAATGAATGGTACGTGGGCTAGAGGTGGAGCATATTGATGACTAGGAATACGTTCACAGTTCCACTCACCTTCGACGTCAGTGTGCATTTACAAAGTTGAATGGACCTTTGAGAATGATTTCTATAGTTACTTGTTGTTTTGTGTCAATGCTATGTGTTAGGTTTGAAGGAAATATGCCCTAGAGGCAATAATAAAGTTCTTATTTTATATTTCCTTATATCATGATAAATGTTTATTATTCATGCTAGAATTGTATTAACAGGAAACTTGATACATGTGTGGATACATAGACAAAACACCATGTCCCTAGTAAGCCTCTACTAGACTAGCTCGTTAATCAAAGATGGTTAAGTTTCCTAACCATAGACATGTGTTGTCATTTGATGAACGGGATCACGTCATTAGGAGAATGATGTGATGGACAAGACCCATCCGTTAGCTTAGCATATTGATCATTCAGTTTTATTGCTATTGATTTCTTCATGTCAAATACATATTCATTCGACTATGAGATTATGCAACTCCCGGATACCGGAGGAATACCTTGTGTGCTATCAAATGCCACAACGTAACTGGGTGGTTATAAAGATGCTCTACAGGTATCTCCGAAGGTGTTTGTTGGGTTGGCATAGATGGTTAAGTTTCCTAACCATAGACATGTGTTGTCATTTGATGAACGAGATCACATCATTAGGAGAATGATGTGATGGACAAGACCCATCCATTAGCTTAGCATATTGATAGTTTAGTTTTATTGCTATTGCTTTCTTCATGTCAAATACATATTCCTTCGACTATGAGATTATGCAACTCCCGGATACCGGAGGAATACCTTGTGTGCTATCAAACGTCACAACATAACTGGATGATTATAAAGATGCTCTATAGGTATCTCCGAAGGTGTTTGTTGGGTTGGCATAGATCGAGATTTAGGATTTTTCGCTCCGAGTATCAGAGAGGTGTCTCTGGGCCCTCTCGGTAATACACATCATAAGAAGCCTTGCAAGCAAAGTGACTAATGAGTTAGTTACGGGATGATGTATTACAGAACAAGTAAAGAGACTTGCCAGTAACAATATGGAACTAGGTATGAAGATACCGACGATCGAATCTCGGGCAAGTAACGCACCGATGGACAAAGGGAATAACGTATGTTGTCATTACGGTTCGACCGATAAAGATCTTCGTAGAATATGTAGGAACCAATATGAGCATCCAGGTTCCGCTATTGGTTATTGACCAGAGAGGTGTCTCGGTCATGTCTACATAGTTCTCGAACCCGTAGGTCCACACGCTTAATGTTTGATGACGATTTTATATTATATGAGTTATGTGATTTGTTGACCGAATGTTGTTCGGAGTCTTGAATGAGATCACGGACATGACGAGGAGTCTCTAAATGGTCGAGAGGTAAAGATTCATTCATATATAGGACGATCGTATTCATACACTGGAAGTGTTCTGGGGGTACCGGGTACATATCTGGTCACTAGAAAGGGGTTCCGAGCACCCCGGCAAAGATATGGGCCTAATAGGCCAACAGGGGAAACGCAGCAGTCAGCATGGGCTGCTATGCCCCATATAGGCTGAACTAGAAGGGGAAGGAAATAGGAGAAGAGAGAAGGAAGGGGAGGGATTCGACCTCCCCCTTCCTTCCCTCCTCCCTCCTCCTTCCTTCCCCTCCAGAATATGGTAAGGGGGTCGAATTGGACAAGGCCCCCAAGTAGGATTCCTCCTACTTGGGGCGCCCCCTTGGCTGCTCCCTCTCCCTCCCACCTATATCAACCGCGTTATCTAACGCTTCTACTTTTGGTCTACGAGGGTACGTGGACACACTCTCCCCCTCTCGTTGTTATGCATCTCCTAGATAGATCTTGCGTGAGCGTAGGAATTTTTTGAAATTGCATGCTATGTTTCCCAATAGTGGCATCCGATCCAGGTCTATGCGTAGATGATATGCACAAGTAGAACACAAAGAGTTGTGGGCGGTGATCGTCATACTGCTTACCACCAATGTCTTATTTTGATTCGGCGGTATTGTTGGATGAACTAGCCCGGACCAACCTTACATGACCACGTTCATGAGACCGGTTCCACCGACAGACATGCAACTAGTTTTGCATAAAGGTGGCTGGCGGGTGTCTGTCTCTCCAACTTTAGTTGAATCTAATTTGACTGCGACCGGTCCTTGTTGAAGGTTAAAACAGCAAACTTGATAAATCACCGTTATGCTTTTGATGCGTAGGTAAGAACGGTTCTTGCTAGAAGCCTGTAGCAGCCACGTAAAACTTGCAACAACAAAGTAGAGGACGTCTAACTTGTTTTTGCAGGGCATGTTGTGATGTGATTTGGTCAAGCCATGATGTGATATACATTATTGTATGAGATGATCATGTTTTGTAAAAGTTACTGGCAACCGGTAGGAGCCTCATGGTTGTCTCTTTATTGTATGAAATGCAAAGGCCATGTAATTGCTTTACTTTATCACTATGCCTTAGCGATAGTTGTAGAAGCAATAGTTGGTGAGACGACCACGACGCTACGATGGAGATCAAGGTGTCAAGCCTGTGACGATGGAGATCATGACGATGCTTTGGAGATGGAGATCAAAGGCACAAGATGATGATGGCCATATCATATCACATATTTTGATTGCATGTGATGTTTATCTTTTATGCATCTTTATTTTGCTTAGTACGGCGGTAGCATTATAAGATGATCCCTTCACTAAAATTTCAAGGTATACGTGTTCTGCTTGAGTATGCACCATTGCGACAATTCGTCATGCTAAGACACCATGTAATGATCGGGTGTGATAGGCTCTACGTTCACATACAACGGGTGCAAGACAGTTTTGCACATGCGTAATACTCGGGTTAAACTTGACGAGCCTAGCATATGCAGATATGCCCTCAAAACACTGGAGACCGAAAGGTCGAGCGTGAATCATATAGTAGATATGATCGACATAGTGATGTTCACCATTGAAAACAACTCCATCTCACATGATGATCGGACATGGTTTACTTGATTTGGATCATGTGATTATTTAGATGACTCGAGGGATGTCCATATAAGTGGGGGTTCTTAAGTAATATGATTAATTGAACTTAATTTATTATGAAATTAGTCCTGATAGTATTTGCATATCTATGTTGTAGATCAACAGCTCGCGTATAGCTCCCCTGTTTTATTTTTGATATGTTCCTAGAGAAAACTAAGTCGAAAGATAAAAGTAGCAATGATGCGGATTGGGTCTGTGATCTGAGGATTATCCTCATTGCTGGACAGAAGAATTATGTCCTTGATGCACCACTAGGTGACGAACCTGTTACAGGAGCAGATGTAGACGTTATGAATGTTTTTCAAGCTCGGTATGATGACTACTTGATAGTTTAGTGCACCATGCTTTACGGGTTAGAACCGGGACTTCAAAAATGTTTTGAACGCCATGGAGCATATGAGATGTTCCAAGAAGCTGAAAATGATATTTCAGACTCATGCCCATGTTAAGAGGTATGAGACCTCTGACAAGTACTTTGCCTACAAGATGGAGGAGAATAGCTCAGCTAGTGAGCATGTGCTCAGAATGTCTGGGTACTACAATTGCTTGAATCAAGTGGGAGTTAATCTTCCAGATAAGTTAGTGATTGATAGAGTTCTCTAGTCACTATCACCAAGTTACTAGAACTTCATGATGAACTATAATATGCAAGGGATGACGAAAACGATTCCCAAGCTCTTCGCGATGCTGAAATCAGCGAAGGTAAAAATCAAGAAATAACATCAAGTGTTGATGGTTAACAAGACCACTAGTTTCAAGAAAAAGGGCAAGGGAAAGAAAGGTAAACTTCAAAAATAATAGCAAGAAAGTTGCCACTCCCATGAAGAAGCCCAAAGCTAGACCCAAGCTTGAAACTGAGTGCTTCTACTGCAAAGGAAATGGTCACTGAAAGTGGAACTGTCCTAGATACTTGGCGGATAAGAAGGATGGCAAAGTGAACAAAGGTATATTTGATATACATGTTATTGATGTGTACTTTACTAGTGTTTATAGCAACCCCTCGGTATTTGATACTGGTTCAGTTGCTGAGAGTAGTAACTCAAAACAGGAGTTGCAAAATAAACAGAGACTAGTTAAGGACGAGGTGACGATGTGTGTTGGAAGTAATTCCAAGGTTTATACGATCACCATCGCACACTCCCTCTACCTTCAGGATTATAATTGAACCTAAATAAATGTTATTTAGTGTTTGCATTGAGCATTAATATGATTACATCATGTTTATTGCAATACGGTTATTCATTTAAGTCGGACAATAATTATTGTTCTGTTTATATGAATAAAACCTTCTATGGTCATACACCCAATATGAATGGTTTATTGAATCTCGATTGTAGTGATACACATATTCATAATATTGATGCCAAAAGATGCATAGTTGATAATGATAGTGCAACATATGCGTGGCACTTCCGTTTAGGTCATATTGGTATAAAACGCATGAAGAAACTCCATGCAGATGGGCTTTTGGAATCATTTGATACTTGCGAACCATGCCTCATGGGCAAGATGACTAAACCTCCATTCTCCAGAACAATGGAGCGAGCTAATGACTTACTAGAAATAATACATACCGATGTATGCGGTCCGATGAGTGTTGAAGCTCGTGGAGGGTATCGTTATTTTCTGACCTTCGCAGATGATTTGAGCAGATATGGGTATATCTACTTAATGAAACACAAGTCTGAAACATTTGAAAAGTTCAAAGAATTTCAGGGTGAAGTGGAGAATCATCGTAACAAGAAAATAAAGTTTCTACAATCTGGTCGCGGAGGCGAATATTTGAGTTACGAGTTTGGCCTTCATTTAAAACAATGTGGAATATTTTCACAACTCATGCCACCTTTAACACCACAGCGTAATGGTGTGTCCGAACGTTGTAACCGTACTTTATTAGATATGGTGCGATCTATGATGTCTCTTACCGATTTACCACTATCGTTTTGGGAGTATGCATTAGAGACAGTTGCATTCATGTTAAATAGGGCACCATCTTAATCCGTTGAGACGACACGTATGAACTGTGGTTTGGCAAGAAACCAAAGCCGTCATTTCTTAAAGTTTGGGGTTGCGATGCTTATGTGAAAAAGCTTCAAACTGATAAGCTCGAACCCAAATCGGAGAAGTGTGTCTTCATAAGATACGCAAAAGAAACTGTTGGGTACACCTTCTACCACAGATCCGAAGGCAAGATCTTTATTGCTAAGAATGGATCCTTTCTAGAGAAGGAGTTTCTCTCGAAAGAAGTGAGTGGGAGGAAAGTAGAACTTGATGAGGTAATTGTACCTTCTCTCGAATTGGAAAGTAGCACATCAGTGAAATCCGTTCTCGTGATGCCTACACCAACTAGAGAGGAAGCTAATCATGATGATCATGAAACTTCAGATCAAGTTACTACTGGATCTCGTAGGTCAAACAGAGCACATTCTGCACCAGAGTGGTACGGTAATCTTGTCATGGAAGTCATGTTATTTGACCATGGCGAACGTACGAACTGTGAAGAAGCTATGATGAGCCCAGATTGTGACAGATGGCTTGAGGCCATGAAATCTTAGATAGAATCCATGTATGAGAACAAAGTGTGGACTTTGGTGGACTTGCCCAATGATCGGGAAGCCATTGAGAATAAATGGATCTTCAAGAGGAAGACAGACACTGATGGTAGTGTTACTATCTACAAAGCTCGACTTGTCACAAATGGTTTTTGACAAGTTCAAGGAGTTGACTACGATGAGACTTTATCACCTGTAGCGATGCTTAAGTCTGTCCAAATCATGTTAGCAATTGCCACATTTTATAATTATGAAATCTGGAAAATGGATGTCAAAACTGCATTCCTTAATGGATATCTTAAAAACGAGTCGTATATGATGCAACCAGAAGGTTTTGTGGATCCTAAAGATGCTAACAAAGTGTGCAAACTCCAGCAATTCGTCTATGGACTGGTGCAAGCATCTCGGAGTCGGAATATCTGCTTTGATGAGGTGATCAAAGCATATGGTTTTATACAAACTTATGGTGAAGCCTATATTTACAAAAAAAAAGTGAGTGGGAGCTCTGTAGCATTTCTGATATTATATGTGGATGACATATTATTGATCGGGAATGATATATTCTGGATAGCATAAAAGGATACTTGAATAAGATTTTTTTCAATAAAAGACCTCGGTGAAGCTGCTTATATATTGAGCATCAAGATCTATAGAGATAGATCAAGACGCTTGATAGGACTTTCACAAAGCACATACCTTGACAAGATTTTGAAGGAGTTCAAAATGGATTAGTCAAATAAAGGGTTCTTGCCTATGTTACAAGGTGTGAAGTTGAGTAAGACTTAAAACCCGACCACGGTAGAATATATAGAGAGAATGAAAGTCATTCCCTATGCCTCAGGCATAGGTTCTATAAAGTATGCCATGATGTGTACCAAAACTATTGTGTACCTTGCCATAAGTCTGGCAGGGAGGTACCAATAGTGATCTAGGAGTAGATCACTAGACAGTGGTCAAAATTATCTAGAGAGGACTAAGAAAAATTTCTCGATTATGGAGGTGATAAAGAGTTCGTCGTAAAGATTTATGTCGATGCAAGCTTTTACACTGATCCAGATGACTCTGAGTCTCAATTTGGATACGTATTGGAAGTGGGAGCAATTATCTAGATTAGCACCATGCAGAGCATTGTAGACATAGAAATTTGCAAAATACATACGGATCTGAATGTGGCAGACCCGTTGACTAAACTTCTCTCACAAGCAAAACATAATCACACCTTAGTACTCTTTGGGTATTAATCACATAGCGATGTGAACTAGATTACTGACTCTAGTAAACCCTTTGGGTGTTGGTCACATGGCAATGTGAACTATGGGTGTTAATCACATAAAGATGTGAACTATTGGTGTTAAATCACATGGCCATGTGAACTAGATTATTGACTCTAGTGCAAGTGGGAGACTGAAGCAAATATGCCCTAGAGGCAATAATGAAGTTGTTATTTTATATTTCCTTATATCATGATAAATGTTTATTAGTCATGCTAGAATTGTATTAACCGGAAACTTGAAACGTGTGTGGATACATAGACAAAACACCGTGTCCCTAGTAAGCCTCTACTAGACTAGCTCGTTAATCAAAGATGGTTAAGTTTCCTAAACATAGACATGTGTTGTCATTTGATGAATGGGATCACATCATTAGGAGAATGATGTGATGGACAAGACCCATCCGTTAGCTTAGCATATTGATAGTTTAGTTTTATTGCTATTGCTTTCTTCATGTCAAATACATATTCCTTCGACTATGAGATTATGCAACTCCCGGATACCGGAGGAATACCTTGTGTGCTATCAAACGTCACAACATAACTGGATGATTATAAAGATGCTCTATAGGTATCTCCGAAGGTGTTTGTTGGGTTGGCATAGATCGAGATTTAGGATTTTTCGCTCCGAGTATCAGAGAGGTGTCTCTAGGCCCTCTCGGTAATACACATCATAAGAAGCCTTGCAAGCAAAGTGACTAATGAGTTAGTTAGGGGATGATGTATTACAAAACGAGTAAAGAGACTTGCCAGTAACAATATGGAACTAGGTATGAAGATACCGACGATCGAATCTCGGGCAAGTAACGCACCGATGGACAAAGGGAATAACGTATGTTGTCATTATGGTTCGACCGATAAAGATCTTCGTAGAATATGTAGGAACCAATATGAGCATCCAGGTTCCGCTATTGGTTATTGACCAGAGAGGTGTCTCGGTCATGTCTACATAGTTCTCGAACCCGCAGGGTCCGCACGCTTAACGTTCGATGACGATTTTGTATTATATGAGTTATGTGATTTGGTGACTGAATGTTGTTCGAAGTTCTGGATGAGATCACGGACATGACGAGGAGTCTTGAAATGGTCGAGAGGTAAATATTGATATATATATATATAGGATGATAGTATTCGGACACCAGAAGTGTTCCGGGGGTACCGGGTACATATCGGATCACCGGAAAGGGGTTTAGGGCACCCCCGTCAAAGATATGGGCCTAATGGGACAAGTGGGGAAACGCGGCAGCCATCATGGGCTGCTGCGCCCCCGATATAGGCCGAAACAGAAGGGGAAGGAAAGAGGAGAAGAGAGGGGTAGGGTTTTTATCTTTGGACTACTTGCTCTCGTATCTGGCGACTTCTCCTCGACATTGTGAATATCGTCCATGAACCTATTGATGAAAGTATGGGTATATACAGAAGACTGGAATTCATTATCGTATGTTGCATGCCTGACATCCTTTAGAAGCCAGGGTGGGGCTACTCAATGAACACATCAATTTACACCCTACGGTATACCAATCATCATTACAACCTCCCGTGTGCTCTTTGTTCCCCATCCAATCAATACAAAAGGAGCGTGAGTAGGGCTTCACCTCTGACACGAAGGCCTGAACTTAGGTAATCTTGCTTCATATTTCCCCTCTGGACTTTTTGACTAGTCACGGTATCGTATTGAAGGGTCTGCTGGAATCTATACCGACTGTCGGGGGTTGGGTGCGACATATGCCAAAGGATGGCTTATCATGGTGGGGGCGAGTAGAACGTCGCCGGTGCCTGGAAACGGGATAAGGCGAAGGCATGCACGCCGGCGAATCTTACCCAGCTTTGGGGATCTCCGGGGAGATAATACCCCTACTACTGCTCTACGGGGTCTCCGCATGATCACTATGGCAAAGTGTTTACACAGTTGCTCCTTGAGCTGTTTCCTGGAGGTAGGAGAAGGCAAGGCTAGCTCTCTCCTTCCTATATGACCCGGTCTAGTGCTAATGGATTCCAACCCTTGCATGGATGCCCTGGGGGTTTATATAGGCCAACCCCCCCAGGGGTACAATGGTAATCCGGCTGGGCGCGGGCCCAGCCGTCAGTCTCTCTGGCCGTCGTCCTATCCGCCGACTCCTGGGGCCCGCCGACTGGTGGGCCCCGCTGACAGGCTCGGTACGGAGCCGACAGGCCGCGTCCGCCGCGGGCGGGTCTTGCCGGCTGTAGATTACTATAGCCGTGCCTCTAATGACGCGGGCTAGGTCATGAGGTCTTGGCGACAGCTCCGCCGTCTGGCGGGTGATCACTGTGGCCACTCCCTATCGCGTTTGATTAATGGCGCGTGGGGCCCGTGGGAGGGGCCGGCCGACTCCTGGGGGCCGACTCCCATCCGGGCCGACTGGTGGCGCTCTCGCCGTCTTTCGTACGCCCGCCGACTGGTGGGACCCATCATCCCTGGGTCGTACCGGCAGGCCGTCGTGGGCACAGGACTCCGCCCTCTGGGGCTGACGTCGGGGCCGGCATGGCAATAGTGTCGCGCCGCGCGGAGATCTCTGCGGGTACGGCGTACTGTAGCCACGCCTGCCCTTGGAAAAGGGGTGGGAGTGGACCTTACTATGGCCACTCCCCGTCCCGTCCCTCTTTATGAGGGCATGGGGGTTGTTGGCGTCGCGGGCCGACTCCCCACGGCCGGTTTCTCTGGAAGTCGCCAGTCAGGAGTCGGCTTATCCTGAAGTCGTCCCTGGGACTCGGCCGTGAGTGGACAGTCGGCCGCCTCGCCGCCAACTCTCAGAAGGCGGCTCTTCGTCCTGGGGTCTCGAGGGGCGCAGTCTGCCTCAATGTCTTGAAAGGTTCTGGGCCGGGGTTAGCCTACCCAGGGCCCATTACTCCGACGGTAGTCCCCGAAGCTGGTGAGGCACCGAGGGCGACATGTCGAGGAGCCTCAACAGTTTCTTCTTTCCGGTGGTTGGATTATGGGCCTCGCTAGCCGTCTTCTGTCAAGCCGACTAGTTGGAGTCGGACTTGCTCAAGGCCGACTTGCCCCTAAAAAAGTTTGAACGTTGTGGCGGAGTCCAGGCGGCGTGCCTGATAAGCTTCCGGGTTGCCGTCCGTGGTGGACCCGTCGCGAGGCGCCATGTGGCTGAGCTAGTCTGCTCACCCACGTGCGCGACGGGACAAGCCTACAGGCGGGGCCCGCCACTACAACGCCTCAGTATGTGAACGGATCCGTTGTGGCCGTGCGGACGGTTGGGGTTCCCGCGTGGTTATTGCACATGGTAACTTCGTGTGGTAAATCGTGGGGGTCGTGGGGTCTCGGGCGCAGTTAATCCCACGACCGCCCCCTCGGCTTCTCAGCCCACAAGCCTACAAGTAGGCGGGGGGAGGGGGGCGGCGAAGCACGCGCGCCCATTCTCCCCACTCCCTTTCGCTCCTTCTTGCTTATTCTTCCTCTCGCCGCTGCTGCTCCAAACCACGCCGCACCCGCAGCGATGAGCTCTTCCTCCGCCGCCGTGCCTCCTGCTATACGCTCCGGAGTGTGGGATGGCTCCGAGGTTGATGACGACGACATCGAGATCCTCCGCCAGACACGGAGGCTGCCCGGCAGGGGCTTAGTGCGGGTCCGCCTCGCGCCGGAGGGGGAAATATCGCCGGCGCCGGAGGAGGGCGAGGAGGTCATATTCCGCTCGCACCTTATACGCGGCCTGGGGCTGCCGGCGAGCGGCTTCTTCCGCCCCTTCTTGGAGTTCCACGGGCTCCAGCCGCACCACCTTACTCCGAACACGGTGGTTCTGCTGGCTGCCTTCGCCACCCTGTGCGAAGGCTTCCTCGGTGTTCTCCCCACCATCAAGCTCTAGGGTGAGTTCTTCCAGTCCAAGCTCGGCACACACGTCGCCGGTGTGCCGGCCCAGTGCGGTGCATTTATCGCGATGCAAAGATCAGTGGTCGGCAATCCGTTTCCCACCATCGCACTGATTAAGTCGGTGAAGATGTGGCAGCGGTCCTATTTTTATGTGAAGAACGTCGCCCCAAAAGGCGACTGGGTCATCCTGCCGGCTTACGAAGCCGGCGCGCCGGCTGGAAGGCTCCCCAGCTGGTCACACCGAGGCAAGATGTTGTCTCCTACTGGTGTCGCCGCTGTTGCGCGACTCCAAGTGCTGACGCAGTCGGAGGGCTTGACCGGGGCCGACTTGCTGGCCGCCTTCGTGGCGCGCCGAGTCCTCCCACTCCAAGGCCGACCTCACCTGATCTGCCAGATGAGCGGTCATCGGGACCCGAGTTGGATGTGGTCCAAGGACATGCCTCACGCGGAGGTGGCGAACACGGTGAACTACATCGCGAACTGCGGTCTCTCGATGGACTGGCGGTTCGGCAAGGAGCCATATTCGCGCGCCAACCCTCCGCCTATTGTAAGTCGTCTTCCTTCTTCTTATGTTTCTTTTGTTGCCGAGTCCGACTTGTCAAGTCTGACCATTTTTGTTTTGAATCAGAACCCTCTCGTCCCTCCTTCGGCCAGCACCGCGGGGCCGGCTCGTCAGTTTGTCACCGATCGGGCGGAGAGCGACGTCGACGATCCTGACTTGGGGGCGGCGGCCATGGAGGCCGATGCCGAGGGTGGAGGAGGAGAAGCAGGCGGCTCCAGGCCTTCGGCCACTTTCGCCGACTGGCCTGACGACGAGGCCGAGGGAGAAGTCGCCCCGCGCCACCAGCCAAAGGCTGGCCAGCCAAGCGCGAGTTCCTCCGCCGACCTGGACGCTCAAGGCGGCGCGAAGAAGCGCCGGGCCGGGCCGAGTACGCTTGGTGGCCGCGTGAATAAGTTCAAGGGAGCGGCCGCCGCGACCAAGCGGGAAGAGGCGGCCGCGAAAGCCAACCGCTTCTGCAAGGAAGTGAAGAAGCCGCCACTGGTGTCTGCGTAAGCGCCTCCGTACCTTATCATTATTTCCACTTTGTTGATCTTGTCTGAGTCTTTCATATGCTTCCCTCGCTTCAGGGCTCCCCTCACTCTTGAGAGGGTTGCCGCCGCCTCTGTTATGGGGTCGGCGGAGACGTCTACCACTACTCGGCGGATTGACCCCGCCGCCGACCTTCGGGAGGCGATGGAGCGGAACGCGCAGGAGAAGCGCGAGGAGGAAGAGGCCGCCCGCTGGGAGAAAGCGGGGGCCGAGAAGGCGGAGGCCTTCCCCTGAAGAAGCTGGAGGCGGCCGAGGCCGCCGCTGCGGCAAAGCGGCCGGCTAAGGAAGTCGCGCCCCGGCGGTCGGCGGTGTTCGTCACCCCTCTGAACTCTGCGCCGCCCCCCCGGAGTTCACAGGGCAGTCAGGGGAAGCCGGCGGCGAGTTCCCGATCGTGGAGAGAGGCGGCGGGGACGCCTCCATGCCGGACACGGTCGTGCCGCCACTGCCGCCCCCGCCGCCGTCTAGGAGCGCGCAAGGCAAACACCCGACGGATCCGCCCTTGCTGCCGACTGAAGACGAGGCCGTGGCAAGGCTACTCCTTCAAGTCGGCTCACCAACACGCCGCCGTCTTGAGAAGGCGACTTCGGCGCCATGCCCCTTGGAGACCGGCACCGCCATCTCGATGATTCCAGACGCCGAAGCGACGAGCGCCGCGCCCATTGGGTGGGTGCGAGGAGGTGGCACGGGCCCGCTGAACCAGGCGCTTCTGGATGTCCAGACGAAGTTGCGAGCTGAGAGCGACGCCATCCAAAACTGCACCAAGGCGCACCTGGCGTCGCGGGCAGCCATCCGGGTATGCTTTCTCCTTTGTCCCCATTTTCTTGTTTCTCTCTGTGGGGGCGCGCCAGCGCACCCACTGGGTGTAGTCCCCGAGTTTCGGGCCGGCTGCTGAGCAGGCGGCCCGGAACTCCAATTGGTGAGTTCCAGGTACTAACTTTTGTCTGAAATACTTGTTGCAGGACTATCACAACCTCCGTGTCACAGCCTTCAACCGCAACGTTGAAGAGTTGGGCAAGCGGACCGCTGACTTGTCGGAGAGCCGGAGTGAGTCCTTTTTCTTCTTCGCGGGGGCGCACTGGCGCACCCGCGGGCTGTAGTCCCCGAGATTCAGGCCGACTGCTGAGCAGTCGGGCTGGATCTCCCCGACGACCTTCTTTGTTGATGACTTAACGCCTTCTTTCTTCTTTCTCTTCAGAGGCCAACGCCACTCTTCAACAGCAGCTGAGCGAAGCCAACTCTGCGTTGCGCGCCAAGGGGGAGGAGTGCAGCAAGCTCGCCGTAGAGCGCGATATGCTGGCCGCACAATTGGCAGAGCAAAAGGAGATGCTTAAGAAGACGCAGAAGGAGGCGGAAGAGGCAGAGGCCGCCCCCCTGGCCGAGTTCGCGAGCGAGCGCTCCTCCTAGACTGACAAGGAGGCAATGCTGGCCTCCGGCTTCCACGAGATCCAGGACCTTGTCGACGGTAAGCTTCTTTGCTTTCCTTCTTTGAGCCGCCGACTATAGTTCGAGCTGACTCCTGGTTTTTGACTTGTTCTTCATTCTTTCCGTCTTGGCAGACCTCTTCCCCGGCCACTCGCAGGCCGCCATTCAAGCTATTGAGGCTGACCGCGAGTAGCGGAGGGCGGATGGCGCGGAGATCGCCGCTGATGCCCCTCGGACCCTTGACGAGCATATTCTGAGCATTGGGGCTCGCCTGCAGCCGGCCCACCAGATGCTGCGCTGGCTTCAACGTGTCGGCGCCTAAGTGATCACCGCCCTGTGGCCAGACGTGCAGGCTCCGCGCACCCCCAGTCGGACTGCCGACTGGCTAGAGGTCGCGGCTGGCCGTCTTGAGGCCTGGAAGGGTTCCTCGGCCCGGGCCGGAGCACGCCGAGCCTTGGAATTCGTCAAGGCGTGGTATCCGGGGCTGGACCTAGACCGGCTGGCCACACTCCGGTCAGAGGCCCAGCCGGAGCTGGCAGCTGCGGAAGACGCCCTTGTCAAGCGTGCGGCGGCAATCGCCGAGTACACCGACACCAGCATCTTTGTCCCCGAGCGGGCTGAAGACGGCGGGGAGGTACCGCCGGAGTGGTTTGTGCTCAACCCCGACTACGACGAGGACTCGGCAGAGGTGATCGGCTCCAGCGTCGAGGAGGAAGACGAGGTGGAGGACGGAAGCGAGACGGAGGCACCGGAAGACGGAGCGGACGGCCAGCCTTAGCTCGACCGCGCCTCCAGCAACGAGCCATGCCCGCCCGAGCCGACTGCCGCCAGAGGTGATCAAACCGAGACCGCCCAGCCGGCCGCCCCAACATCCAACACCGCCATCTCCTCCGATCCTCCAAACCCGTCTGCTGCCCCCTAGGCTGCCACCTTGTCTTTGTTTTATCTATTCTAATAGTCTTTGAAGAACTTGTTAATTCGCACAATTCCACCCACGGGGTGTATTTTGAAATTCTGCTCGAAGATTCGGCCAAGGGCCTTTGTTATGTAAATATTCATCCGACTTCTATCTTTTCTTGCTCATTGCTCCTTTGGCTTTTTCCTTTGCCGCCTTCCCTTAGTTGCCGTCTTGCCAGTCGGACAGCCGCTCTGCAGACTGCCGCTGGATCAAATGCTTGGCTACTTTTGGGAAGACAAGTACTTAGCCGTTTTAGAGTTTTTTAGCAAGTTGAATAGAAGGTGGCGAGCTGACTGCTCAATAGTCGGTTTGCGAAAAAAGGCTGGAAGCCGGCTTAAGCTATGTTTTATGCTTTGAGTCCTTAGCCATTTTTCGTGTGAACGCCCATTCTACCTTACTCATGCCCACCGAACAGTCGCTCTACGAGCTGCAGCTTCTGACAGGAGATGGCTTAGGCGCCACACACTACTTGTCCGACTGCAGGAAGCATTTCATAGTGCAAGGTGGCAAGTCCCCAGGCCGACTAGTCGAACCCGGTGCCAAGCGGCATAACAAAGAGTAACATACTCGTAGGCATAATTCTTATCATATAGATAAAAGAGGGCAGTCCCCGAGCTCGTCTCGGGGGCCCGAAGTCTTGGTACTTTTAATACAAAAGGTAGCGTGGTACATACTGCGTTTAACTGTAAAATTTTCGGAGGAGATTTGCGTTCCATGGCCGCTCTGTCTCTTTGCCGGAGTCATCCCTCTTGCGTGCTCGGGGCTTCTGAGCGTCGATCAGGTAGTAGGAGTCGTTGCCCAGCACTTTGCTAATGATGAAGGGGCCTTCCCAAGGCGCCGACAGCTTGTGCTGGCCGGCTGTTCGCTGGATTAGTCGAAGCACGAGGTCGCCCTCTTGGAAAGATCTTGGCCTGACCTTCCTGTTGTAGTATCTGCGCAGGCTCTGCTGGTAGATGCTGGACCGGCTGAGTGCCAACAGCCGGCCCTCTTCCAGCAGATCGACGCTGTCTTGTCGTGCTTCTTCTGCTTCTTCCTTGGTGTACATGGTGACTCGCGGGGAATCAAACTCTATGTTCGTTGGGATGACGGCTTCAGCACCGTAGTTGAGGAAGAAAGGCATGAAGCTGGTTGACTTGTTTGGAGTCATGCGCAGACTCCAGAGGATGGCTGGCAACTCGTCGAGCCAGCAGCCAGCCGAGCGCTCCAGAGGCTCGACCAGTCGGGGTTTGATGCCGGACAGGATGAGGCCGTTTGCTCGCTCCACCTGGCCGTTTGACTGTGGAT
This sequence comes from Triticum urartu, assembly GCF_056163025.1. NCBI lineage: Eukaryota > Viridiplantae > Streptophyta > Magnoliopsida > Poales > Poaceae > Triticum > Triticum urartu. The sequence goes on along the minus strand of NC_141875.1, from coordinate 102,809,427 downwards.
GGGCGACGGACGCTAGGTCTAGTCGGATGCCCTGTGTTGCACAGAAACGGGCCAAGGCGCCTTTGGCAAAATTTGTGCCGTTGTCGGTGATGATGCTGTGTGGTACGCCGTACCGAATTGTGATGTCGGAGATGAAAGTCACGGCAGTCGGACCATTTAGTTTCTTGATTGGCTTCGCTTCTATCCACTTGGTGAACTTGTCCATCGCGACAAGTAAGTGAGTTAAGCCACCTCGTGCCATCTTGAATGGTCCCACCATGTCTAGGCCCCAAACTACGAAGGGCCAGGCAATGGGGATGGTCTTGAGTGCAGAAGCCGGCTGATGTGGCTCGGAGCGGAACTTCTGGCACCCTTTGCATTTTTGGACCAATTCCTTGGCCTCTTCTAAGGCCGTTGGCCAAAAGAAACCATGTCGGAAGGCTTTGGCAACGAGTGCTCTTGAAGCCGCATGGTGGCCGCACTCGCCTTGATGTATGTCTTTGAGAATTGCTTGGCCTTGCTCTGGCTCTACGCAGCGCTGGTAGACACCAGTGACGCTGCGCCTGACCAGCTCTCTGTTGACTATGGTGTAGGCGGCCGCTCGGCATTGTACTTGCCGAGCTCAGGTCTCATCAGTCGGCAGCTCTTTGCTCACCAGGTATTTGAGGATGGGATGGGCCCATGAGGGTGCTGCTATTTCTTCAACTGCCAGAACTGCGACCTGGACGAGGGCGGCTGGGCTGGGAGGCGGCGAGCCAGAGTCAGCAATCGCTTGCTGGATTAATGAAGTCCCCGGGCCGACTGGTGCAGCCCTCGGGCCGAGTTCTGGAGTCTTCGGGCTGGCCGCCGCAGTCCCCGGGCCGGTTCTGCAGTCCCTGGGTCGGCTTCGACTGTGGCGGCTTTGGAGCCATCTGCCAAAATCCTCGTACCGTCTGCCGGGGCTCTAGAGTCCGATCCGACTTCTTCGGGAGGAGCCGGCACAAATATGGAGTCTGATTCTGGTGAAGGCTTGACAAATGGCTTGAGGAGGCGTTGAAGGGCGACGCTGGATGGTATTGCTTAGCGGGTAGATCCAATTCGTGCCAGGGTGTCTGCTTGGTCGTTGTCATTTCTTGGCACGTGGAGGAACTCGCACCCCTCGAAATATCCACTGAGTTGCTGCACGAGGAAACGGTAACTCGCCATGTTTGCATCTTTGGCGTCCCAGTCGCCAGACGACTGCTGGACCACTAAGTCCGAGTCGCCATAACACAGGATCCGGCGAATGCCAAGCTCTTTGGCAAGCCAGAGCCCGTGAATGAGCGCCTCTTACTCGGCGACGTTGTTGGTGGCGGCAAAGTGGATTTGCAGTGCGTATTTGAGCTTGCCGCCTTTAGTAGAAGTGAGGACAACGCCGGCTCCCAAGTCGGTGCGCATCTTGGAGCCGTCGAAATGCATCCACCAATGGGTGGAGTCGGGCGCTGGAGGTAGGTACTGGGTCTCAGCCCAGTCGACGAGGAAGTCGGCCAGTGCTTGTGACTTGATGGCGGTGCGGGGCTGGTAGTGGATGGTGTAGGGAGCCAGCTCTATGGCCCATTTGGCCACTCAGCCAGAAGCATCTCGGCTTCCGATGATCTCGACAAGTGGGGCCGTGCAGACCATAGTGATTGGATGCTCCTGAAAGTAAGGCTTCAATTTCTTGGCGGCAAAGTGCACGCCATAGCACATCTTCTGGTAGTGGGGGTAGTTCTGCTTGGAGGTCGACAGCACTTCGCTCAGGTAATATATCGGTCTCTGGACAGGTAGTGCCTTGCCTTCCTCCTTGCCTTCCACTACAATGACTATGCTGACTACCCGGCTGGTGGCGGCGATGTACAGGAGCATAGGCTCCTTAGGAGTCGGAGCCGCCAGAACGGGTGGAGTAGTCAAAATCTTCTTCAACTGGAGAAAAGCTTCGTCCGCCTTGTGGTTCCACTCGAAAAAAGTGGTCTTCTTCATGAGCTGGTATAAGGGGAGAGCTTTCTCGCCCACCCGACTAATGAATCGGCTGATGGACGCCAAGCATTCAGTGAACTTTTGCACATCCAGCAGTTGGCTGGGTACCTCCATCCTCTCAATGGACTTGATCTTTACAGGGTTGCACTCTATGCCGCGTTCAGAGACCAGGAAGCCAGGTAGTTGGTTGGCTGGTACTCCGAAGACGCACTTCTCAGGGTTGAGCTTGAACTGGAATCGGCGCAGGCTCTCAAAGGTCTCCTTGAGGTCTTCCAGCAGTGTTCCACGCTTCTCTGTCTTCACCACCACATCGTCCACGTAGATGTGGGCGTTTCTGCCGAGTTGCTTGAGGAGGCACTTCTGCATGCAACGTTGAAAGGTGGCGCCGGCATTCCTCAAGCCGAACATCATGGTGAGGTAGCAGAAGGCTCCAAACGGTGTGATGAAGGCGGTCTTCAGTCTGTCAGCCGGGTTCAGCTTGATCTGGTGATATCCTGAATATGCATCCAAAAAGCTCAACAGCTCGCATCCGGCTGTGGAGTCTATCACCTGATCAATTCTTGGCAAAGCAAACGGGTCCTTGGGGCAAGCCTTGTTGAGGCTTGTGTAGTCAATACACATTCGCCACTGCTTGTTCTTCTCCAGTACCAGGACCGGATTGGCTAGCCACTCTGGAAAGAACACTTCCATAATGAAGCCGGCTGCTAGGAGTCGGGCTATCTCTTCTCCGACAACCCTTCTCTTTTCTTCTGATAAGCGGCGCAAGGGCTGCCTGACCGGCTTTGTATCAGATCGGACATGTAACTTGTGCTCGGCAAATTCCGTCGGTACACCTGGCGTCTTTGGGGGACCATGCGAAGATGTCCCGATTCTCACGGAGGAAATCGACGAGCTCACCTTCCTATTTGCTGTCGAGATTTGCGCCTACGACATCGTACCTCTCTGGGTGCTCCGGATCCAAGGGTATCTTATTTGTCTCTTTGGCCAGCTTGAACGAACCCTCAACCTCCGACTCCTTGGGGTTAGGCGACACCTCTAGCTGCTTGCCAGCCATCGCCACAACCCGGTCAAGGAGCCGCTTCTCGGCCGTGATCACCAGGGACTCGGCCAGCCGACTACTCTCAGCCGCATAGGCAGACGACTTCCGGTAGTCGCCGGCTACGGTTAGAATCCCCTTGGAACTGGGCATCTTCATTTTGAGGTAGGCGTACTGGGGGGCCGCCATGAACTTGCCCAGGGCGGGTCGGCCAAGTAATGCATGGTATGGACTCTCGAGATCCACCACCTCAAACCAAACTGACTCTCGGCGGAAGTGATCTTTGTCTCCAAAGAGGACGTCCATCAGGATCTTGCCGATTGGTGAGCAGGAAAGACCATGAACAATGTCGTGGAACACAGTCCGGCTGTTCTAAAGCTGTCTTTGCTTGATTCCTAACTTCTCCATGGTGTCCTTGTACAGGATGTTGATGCTGCTGCCTCCGTCTATCAGAACTCACGAGAAACGAGCAGCTCGTCTATCCGTGGCAAAGGTGGCACCCAAGACCAAGGCATAAGAGCCCGGACTCGGCATCACCTCTGGGTGATCAGCTCTGCTCCAGCTGATAGGCTTCTCGGACCAGTGCATGAACTCTGGTGTCTCTGATGCTACTGCATTCACCTCTTGCTGCTGCTGCCGCCTGCTGCGTCGATCATCAGCCACGCTGGTAAATATCACATAGGCTCAGTGCTCTTCGGGGTACTCGTCTTGTACTGCGCCGACTGGCCTGACAGCCGGCTGCTGGGGCGGAGGCAGAGGCTGCTGCCAAATAGGCGGGGGAGGTAGGAGGCCGTCTCCTTTGGCGATCTTGGTAAGCAAGTGGCACTTCTGGGTGGTGTGACTCGACGGCTTCGTGCCGCTATGGAATTTGCAAGGACCATCCAGAGTCTGCTCATATGAGAAAGCCGGCAACCAGTTGGGCTTGCCGCCTTTCTGTCGCTTGGGTGGAGGCTGCCCTTCCGGCTACTGGTCTTCAACTGTCGCCACCTGCCGGCTGCTGGAAGCCGGCTGCGGGGCCTTGCACTTGTGGTCGTTCTGCTGTTGCCACCGACTGGCGTCTCCAGCCGGAGTTCTAGGAGCCTGAGGGGCCACTTTGCAAGTCGCACTAACTTGAATCTCCGCCTTCATGGAGGAGTCGGTCGTGGCATACTTGTTTGCTATGATCAGCAGCTCGTCGAGGGTTTCTGGCTCGTCGCAGAGGAGCTTGTGCTTGAGGAGGGTGCCTTCTCTGCACCCGGCGGTGAAGTACTCGATAGCCTGCACCTCGTGCACGCCCTCGCAGGAGTTCCGAAGCTCGGCCCAACGCGTGAGGTAGTCGCGAGTCGACTCATTGGGGCCTTGCACGCACAAGGAAAGCTGACGAGGCTTGGGAGGACGCTTGTACGTTCTTGTGAAGTTGCGGACGAATGCATCGGTGAAGTCGACCCAGCTGTTGATGCTGCGGGGCTTCAGGCTGTTCAGCCATGTCCGGGCCGTGCCCTGGAGCATGAGCGGAACGTATTTTACGGCGACACGCTTGTTGCCGTTCGCTATGTCGACGGCCGTGGAGTAGTCAACCAGCCAGTCCTCCGGCTTCACGGAGCCGGTGTACTTGGGCGTGTCTCTTGGGAGCGTGAACCCTTTGGGAAAGGGCTCGTCTCAAATACGGGGCCCGAAACAAGGCGGACCCAACTCGTCTTCTTCTTCCAGCGCCAGGGATCGGTGAAGTCGGTCGATCCGGTGGCGGGCGTGGTTTTCTCCGACTCCCTCTCGGCGGCCGAGGCGGTCGCCGAGAGTCGGTTGGTCAACAGGCGGCGGGGAGACTCGCCTTTCCTTGCGAGGAGGAGGCGGACAGTTGTCCGTCGTTCCACTGCTCTCGGGCGGCCGTCTTGGTCGCGCTCTATGGTAACGCGAGTCCGACTACAGCTGACAGCTGGATCCTTGTCTTTCCTTCCTCGGGCACCGCCAGTCGGCGTCCGAGACGTCGTGCCTTGGTCTCGGCGTGGAGGCGGGTTGTCGTTTTGCCGCCGCGGCGCCTCTGTGCGGCAGCCGGCCTCGTTCTGTGCGGCAGCCGCGTCGAGGAGCTGCTGGACTCGCTCCGTCATCAGGCGGCGCTCTTCGCCCTCGAAGTTGTCTAGCTCGTCCGTCGCCGCCTGGGCGGCTCGAATGTTCTCCGCAGGTGTGGCGTACATAGGGTGATTTGCCCCGAACAGGTTGGCGATGGCCACGCCGCGCTGCTGGACCACGCTTAGGCGGCTGGGCCCAGCTGGGGCTGGCGAGCCACCCACAGCACGATCCATCTCACGCTGGTAGGCTTCTGACAAGCGTCTCATGCTAGCCAGCTTCTTCGCGCCTTGGACGAGCTGAAGGCGGTGCGCCTCCAACGTCTCCGCGTCAGCGTCTTCCGGAATGGGTGCAGTCAGGTCTTGCAGTGCCGCGCCAAGTGGGTCATGCGCTCCTCCGTCGGGAGGCTCGTCATGACCGATGACGAGCACCTCAGTGACGGTGCTTCCGTCGCTCTCCGCGCGAGGGAGCGGCGCATCGTAGACCACCACGTTGGTGGGGAACGCGTCGAGCGACGCGGTGTCGGAGTCGACCAGCATCGGGTCGGTGGAGCCTACAGACTCCAAGTCCACGGCAGGCTCGCCGGCGACGTGGAGTTGGCCGAGGAGGCCCGCGAGGAGGCTCTCGGGGCTGCCCGTGCCTGCGTCGGATGCAGGCTCGTCGGAGAGGCGAACCTCGCCGACAAGATCGGCGAGGCAGCTAGCAACACAGGCGATCTCAGCGTCGTGCAGCGCGTCAGTGCAAACTCCGTCTGGCGTGCCGGGCTGGCTGCGCTCGCCAGGGAGGAAATGGGTTCCCGTCCAGAGCAGGTCTCCGGACGACGGTGCACCAGGCCCCACGGTGGGCGCCAAATGTCGGGGGTTGGGTGCGACATATGCCAAAGGATGGCTTATCATGGTGGGGGCAAGTAGAACGTCGCTGGTGCCTGGAAACGGGATAAGGCGAAGGCATGCACGCTGGCGAATCTTACCCAGCTTCGGGGCTCTCCGGGGAGATAATACCCCTACTGCTGCTCTGCGGGGTCTCCGCATGATCACTATGGCAAAGTGTTTACACGGTTGCTCCTTGAGCTGTTTCCTGGAGGTAGGAGAAGGCAAGGCTAGCTCTCTCCTTCCTATATGACCTGGTCTAGTGCTAATGGATTCCAACCCCTTGCATGGATGCCCTGGGGGGTTTATATAGGCCTACCCCCCAGGGGTACAATAGTAATCCGGCTGGGCGCGGGCCCAACCATCAGTCTCTCTGGCCGCCGTCCTATCTGCCGACTCCTGGGGCCCGCCGACTGGTGGGCCCCGCTGACAGGCTCGGTACGGAGCCGACAGGCCGCGTCCGCCGCGGGCGGGTCTTGCCGGCTGTAGATTACTGTAGCCGTGCCTCTAATGACGCGGGCTCGGTCATGAGGTCGTGGCGACAGCTCCGCCGTCTGGCGGGCGATCACTGTGGCCACTCCCTGTCGCATCTGATTAATGGCGCGTGGGGCCCGTGGGAGGGGCCGGCCGACTCCTGGGGGCCGACTCCCATCCGGGCCGACTGGTGGCGCTCTCGCTGTCTTTCGTACGCCCGCCGACTGGTGGGACCCATCATCCCTGGGTCGTACCGACCGGCCATCATGGGCACAGGACTCCACCCTCTAGGGCTGACGTTAGGCCGGCATGGCAATAGTGTCGCGTCGCGCGGAGATCTCTGCGGGTACGGCGTACTGTAGCCACGCCTGCCCTTGGAAAAGGGGTGGGAGTGGACCTTACTATGGCCACTCCCCGTCCCGTCCCTCTTTATGAGGGCATGGGGGTTGTTGGCGTCGCGGGCCGACTCCCCAAGGCCGGTTTCTCTGGAAGTCGCCAGTCAGGAGTCAGCTTATCCTGAAGTCGTCCCTGGGACTCGGCCGCGAGTGGGCAGTCGGCCGCCTCGCCGCCGACTCTCAGAAGGCGGCTCTTCGTCCTGGGGTCTCGAGGGGCGCAGTCTGCCTCAATGTCTTGAAAGGTTCTGGGCCGGGGTTAGCCTACCCATGGCCCATTACTCCGACACCGACCGTGGCGCACCAGACATGGGTCATGCTTGCTATATTTGAAGTGTTTCAAGGTGAATACGGATTATCCTTCGCAACTTGCAACAAGGCATTGGATGATAATAATGGATACCTATTAGGAGATATTATTTTTGAGGAGGAGTAGAAAATTATCAATGACCATTTGAAGCATTTGTGGCGGTCGGTGACACTTTGGTAGAACCGGGATATTATGTGGCATTAAGTTCATGATTTAACAAATATCAAGTCACTACGGCTACAATGTGTGTTAAAGTGATGGACTAGAGAAGCATGTAGTGGAAATATAATGGACAACCAGTGAGAAAAATAATTGAAAATCAAAATATGGATGCCATGCTTCGCTAAAAAATTTGTGTCTCACAAATTTCTCAACTTAGCACATCAAACACAAACTTTCCAGAATGCATATAAGACAACACTCTTGACATCCTTGGTAAGCAAACTGAAGCCAAAATTGGTGCATCTACAAGCACCTATGAGTATCCATGTACAATTCACACAAACGGTATTCCATAAATTGCCTGTTCACTAATGCATGCCTAAAAATATTGGAGTTCCAAACAAAATTTTCAAAACAGAAATTAATCTATCTCAAAAAAGAGTACAAGGCTAAGAAAAAGAAACAAAAACAAAGCTACATTGTTGTTTAGGGAAGAGATAGGTAATGAGGGTGCAAATGCATATATAAGTAGCACATATTCTAGTGGCCCATTGCTAAATAAAAATTGTATTCCAGTACTGTCATCCACTTCATCATTTCTCGGGCCCTCAAATCCTAATTTTTTTTCAACATGCAAGAGGTTCTAGAAGTGAAAAATCATGGCAGTACACAAGCACACACAAGTTGCAAATGATAGAGTTTCTAGGGGAAATAGGCAGCTTCACTCAACTGACGACGGTAATCTGGCTCATACAGTTAGCTTAAAATCTAGCGATTATGATTTTATTTAAAGGACCAATCACAGATGATATTCTACTGGGTTGTGGTGGGATCATGTGCTCTAACTTGAATTAAGGTGTAAACAAGTATAATTTTGGCATTTTTTTCATTCAATGTAGTTCAGCTATGGAAACTAGTTGCCCTTTGGTTCTACTCAAGTTCAGTTATGGGAAATAGTTGCCATTCAATTGAGTTGTGCGGAACATTTGCTATTCAGTTCAATTTGTAATTTTGCATGTGCACAAGATGTTAGTTCTACACATCGACAAGTGGCATACTAGAATCATTCGGTCATAACATTAAGTTAAGCAACTGGAGCATTTTTCCATTTAGATCTATTTTATTATATTGCACATCTTCAAGTAGCAGTTGGAATGCTCCATCTCTTGTACCATACTAAATTCAGTATCAATTCTACACATGTGCATGACTCAACCAGAATGATAAATTAAGTTATCAACGACTAGGTTAAGTTTGTTTAGTTGCATGTAGCTGATATATGCCCTAGGGATGCAAATAGACATGTTTTTTTAGCCTAAGCTACATTGATTTTTTTGCTCCTGTTAACACTGGGTCTGGCTAAGGAGGAACAGCTTAATCTGTTGCTTTCCTAGAGCCGAGCTCCAACAGGTGCTTCGTGGCACGCATTGCATGCCTTGGAAAGCATGGGAGACGTGACGTATCCTCTTTAGGTCCCCACGCCACTCCCCTCACTGCCAAAATCACCATTGTTCTCCCCAACGCTTTGTTGCCATCAATGGTCGACCAAGCTCCAACACCGCACCACCCGAATCTATGCCCCCCTTGAGTAGGTCTCTATCTAGTTAGTTGGAGAGGAAGTTGAGGTACCCATCCCCCATCTACATGTATTGAGTGGCCATCGGTGGCGCAATCGATGGCAGTGACCTCAGTCGATGTCGATGGGAGTTCCGTTGTGAAGGAGACCTCCACGACAGCGGGCGGTACTTCCCAAGCTATGGGGGTGGGGATTGCCAGGGCATCACGGTTCCTACAAAAAAAGAGTGTCTTCTTTGGCTCTGGTGGCACCCACTCTACTCGAGGCGACAAACAATGTTTTCCGTCTGCAACTGCTTCCTAGATGTAGATTATGGGATGGGGGTGGAGGTTGCATAGGAGGTGAGGGTTTTTAGGAGGTGATAGGGGCAAACCCATTGAATGAGTTCACGCCCGAGGGTGGACCGATCTTTAGGTCGTAGGATCAAATTGGGAGGGATAATTAGCTTTATACCTTCCAAGGTTGGATGTGACTCGTACCTTGGGGATGGCTAACTGAAGCTGCAAGAACTCCAAACCATGGTCCAAAAATCGCATAACCACAAACCAGTACTAACGCACACAAAAAAGCTAGAACTGTAGATCAAGAATTAGGGGGAACCAGAGGCTCCTTCTCGAGAATTCGAATGAACTCATAAGAGAAAAGGTAGTAAGGATCCCTTGGATCTCTAGCAGTCTTGTTGCATAAGCTTGTAGCTGAATGGTTTGACAAAAGGTTTCTAAAAGGATGGGGAGATGGGGTTTTATAGCAAGGACAATCCCCCTTAGCTAGGTGTGAAAAGGTTTCAAAAGTAACTAGCTTTGCATGGCTTCCTCGGGGGAATAAGCAGTCCACATTGGGAGTTGTTGGAGAGCTCCTCAGAAATTCGCAAATCCTTGACAGCCTAGACACCTTCCACGAGAATGAATAGAACTTTTATCTCACAATTCCAGCTGATAAAAGATGCACCATTTTTGGGTTGGAAAGTAAATTTGATGTAGCTTCTGTTGATGTACCCTATGGCATCGTCTCTCCTTCAAATGAGTGAGACATCAAAGATCGGATTTAAAAACTGAGAGCATGAACTTCACTCGAAACTTGTTTTTACCAACTTTGTTTCTTCAAGAGATCATAGGTTGTTGGATCTCTTCCATGTGATACCTAAATTCAACCAAAAACAATGGGGATGAAAGCATATTGTGTCATAAAGGTTACAAGATAAACTTAAGTTAGTGTTCACCTGGTGGCTTCTTAGTTTGGCCATATTTCTTGTGATTGGACCTATAATTGTTGGAGACTTGTTGATAGTTGTGGTATCTTCGTCCCTAGAGTTCATGGCAGTTTCTTCTCCACCTCTAGCGGCAAGAATTGGGTATGAGGTTATGGTATTTTAGATACGTAGCTTAGATTGATTCGCAGATTAGATTACATTGTACATCCGAAGCTTAGATTTATGGTATTCATGGATTAATGTCAACCCAAAGTCAAATTTGTAATTACCAAATGCTAGGTTGTTCACTGCCTCGTATTAGTTCATAGCAATGTGCTCTAATTCGTGTAAGATAATAGCAATGTGCACTGCCTTATGCTACATCACAACAATGTGCACTACTTTGTGTTGGATCATACAAATGTGCATGGTGCATTGCACACTATCTTGTGTATGATCAAAGCAGTGTGCACTACTTTGTATTGGATAATACAATTGTGCATGATGCATTGTGCACTGCCTTGTGTATGATCATAGCAATGTGCACTGCTTTGTCTTATGCTTATGCATCAATTGTTCACTGGCTAACTCGTTCATGCATTCATGCCAATGTGCAGTGGTAATGCTAATGCATTGGTTGTTCACCATCTAAGCCTTTCATGTCCATGATTGTACAAATTCCTTGATATACTTACCAATAGTCTTGTGCGCATCATGCACTGTCGTGTGTAAACTCACCTACGTATGCTTAACTAACAAGGCAATAAACACTGAATGGGGCGTCGTGTGTGTGTGTGTGTTGGGGGTGGCTGACATCTAGGTGGCTTAGAGGATGTGCTCACGTTCGACCGGTGGGCACGGAAGCCCGATGTGCCAGTGGCGAAGGAGGTGGGGATGATGCCTCTGCCCAAGCATGGAGGACGACCCATGATAGGTATATGTCCAGATGGACAAGAATGACGTTGTCATGCTTGTCATCCCAAAGGCGTCCGAGAAGCCCCTTAGGGATTGTCTTAACAGCCCCTTCCTCATTCCATTCTGGTGGCCGCCTGTTGGTAGTGTGCGCAATGGATGCAGTTCTCAAAGTTTGGCGGTCGAGTGGTGTTGGGGCGAAACTGGAGTGAGTTATGGCAAAAGCATCAAGTGGCGCCTGGCGACATCATTGTCTTCAAGCTGACGACCTGCGGCTTCAACGGCAACAACTCTATTATTAAGCAATACCACTGGGTTAAGCATGGCTAGGTGGTGGAAGGCCTTGTGACCTAAGTAGCAGTTATGTTACTACTGTGTTTGCTGAAAAATGTATATATTTTGACCGAGAGAGTTCACCCCTGATGTTGTGCATAGGCATGGGATCATGCACCTGTTGTCTTAAAACTTAGTGTTGATGTTAGTATTATTTGATCGGAGGTTTAAATCACCGATGTTAATTAGTGTGAGGGCATGGATGCCCCTATTGGTCTTAATATGTTGTGTCTGATCTTGTCTTCAAATTATGTTCTTTAGGGGTGATGCTTGTTAGTGTGATGTGTAGGGTAATAGGATCAACATATTTGGAGGGGTGAGTAGAATACACCTTTACACACAACCAAACACCCGTGGTTTGCATCTACTCACCCTTACACCGCATGTGCATGCAATCAAACAATAGCACAAAAAGACCAGTAACGCGATGTGGCCTACCAAACGCAGTGCACAACATTTCCTTAAACCATGCTTCAACCAGCCAGGCTCCAATAGGCCACTCATGAAGGAGGCCCAAAATCAATGCAACTAACCAAATACACCCTAGGCCTCAAGTGTCACGGCCTACACGACGTGCTGCAACCAGTTGACCATGACCGAGGAGTTGGGCGCGGCTGTGGTCTTTGACGTTTGCGCGGTGCAACCAAGCGATTAAGATGACCGAGTATCATCAGTTCCCCTGCCAATTGCTTTCTCATGCTCTCCGTCCCTCTCCTCGGTGCCTACCATTTCTTCCTCGTCGGTCCCTCCCCTCTCCGCATGTCTCTTGTTGGCGACGAGTGGGGCAAGGGACCCATTTCCCCTCTAATTTAGCCTACTTTAGTAGTTCCTCAGTTCTTTATGGCGATTTGGAGATGTGTATCACTAGCTTGAAGAATCTAACATGTCCCGTGCCTCTCCTGGTTCATAGTGGTGGCTAACATCGTCGTCGGCAAAGTTCTTCCTTCGACCAGGCCTGCATCTCTCTTTCCTTTTAATAACCTCCCAATCCTGAAGTATACTGGATATGATTTCGTTTTCTTCCCTTTGTCTTGTTACTAGGGTGGGGAGAAGAAATCTATGTCGGTCATTCTTCTTGTATCCTATAGGTCTAGCTGTATTAATGAAAATAAACGTGCCTCTTGTTGGACCCTTCTCAACTGGTGTTGTTCCCTCTTATCTTCAGTATACAGTTGTTCTTGCTTTGTGCTTTCAATCTAGTTTCAGATCAGGTCATCTACAAGTTGAAGAAAGCTGATTTGGAGGGGCCACACGTATTCATGCCTAGTTTCTGCCCCCTACCTTGACCTGGTGATGCATTACTCTATTTTCTTCTGCACCCGGGAGAGGTCATCCTATGGTGATAATTGTAATGGGGTCCTCTCAAACTCCTCTTCAACCTCCATCAAAGGGCCCCTTCAAGGGTTTCTGGACCTACAATAATTCTCCCATTCTCTAACCCAGAGATCCAATTTCCATTTGACAACCTCGACTTTATCTTGGAGCGCTTCCTTGATGATTGGCGATGGTGTTCATCCAAGGTGTTCGGTGCCAAGCTCGCCTTCTCGCTCCAAGTACTATGCGAAATAATTTGCTGGAGGGCTATGTCTCTTCGTCTTTGCTTGTGGCGGCCTCGGCCTTCTATTCGCCTGCAACGGCGTAACATCCCAAATTTTCAATTTGGAATGCTATGCATTAGATAATCATTGCATATCATATTTTATTGCATTTTGGTGTGATCCTAGAAATTCTACGCAACTCAAGGACCTACGGAGAGAGCTGGGGATTTCATTATTTTCATATTCGAGTTTTCTCGAATTTTAAAAAGAGGATCGTTTGATTTTAATTATTTTCTCTTCGAATATTTCTTTTATAAAAATAAAAGAGAGAGGATAAAATGACTTCCTCAAAATAGAGAAATATCGAAGATTTAATATTAAAATCAAATAATATTTTTATTCGGAGTTTTATTGTTACTAGCAAAGATGCCCGTGCGTTGCAACGGGAGAAAAAAAGCGTATGTCACTAACCCAATAAGCATTGCTTAAGACCCGACACAAACTCATGTCTTCTATTTTAACATGACGCCACAGTCGTCTTGCTGTTTATACTCTTTTGTCATTTCTTTCCTCGTCAACAGTGGTGATAATGTTCATCACATGACAATGCGTTTGAATGTGGTGAATTTCAAAGCAACGACGTCGGTCACCGCATAGCCCACATGTCACTGAACCGTACCAAGGTGCTTGTCACGCACCTAGTTCATATAATGTCACTCATACTTCTTGTGAATTGTATAGTTATGATTCTTACAAAAAAATTGTATTGTTGTGTGCTTATGTCATGCATGAATGAAGGACATGTCCCGCATTTCTATGTATCAAGTTTTAGAAATGGAAAGATGAAAATTGCCAAGGGTGAGGATCTATGAAAGGACTCGAGCTTCCAGCATAATATATATTTCTTAAATAAATTTAAGAAAAAGGACCACCAGGGGTTATTTTGTTATACTCCAACTTTCTGGGGGAGCTCTTGTTCAATTGTCATGCAGCACACATGTTCTTCTGGGGTCTTTGATTGCACTGGTACGTGGCTCTCTCCCTCACCAAATGGATGTGCCCAGGCTCCTTCAGCGGCCATATCAGCCACCAGCGTCCCGCGGAAACCAGCCTCGCTCGCACACCTGCCCGCGCTGCACGCATCCAGGCGCCCGCAGCCGCCTTCGTCCGTGCGACCAAAGGAGCAGGAGAGCTCCCACAGCCGCACAAGCCACCCCATCGCTGGTCTCCTCCGTCTCCTCTTTTCCTCGCTCTCTCCTTCCCTTTTCCCCTCATGTCTCTCTCTCTCGTTTTCTCCAGCCCTTGTCGGCCACCACCGGCTTCCTCCGTCTCCTCTTTACCTCGCTCTCTCCTTCCCTTTTCTCCTCCCGTCTCTCTCTCGTTTTCTCCAGCCCTCGTCGGTGACCTGCCGGACCAGTAGGTCCTTGCCACGCCTCCCTCCGCCGCCACTGGGCATCCATGTTGCTTTTTTTAATATTTTCCATGCCTCGTCTCTTTGACTGCTCGTGAGCTTCACTCTGGGCAATTGATTTGTGATGCATGACGTCTATCTTCGTGTCTTTTGTTGGCTTGTTGATTCTGGCAACTCCAAACATATATAAACTGCTAGGATATGATGTAAAGGGGCAGGGTGGGACTAAATCTGAAATTGTAGCATAGGCTTTGCTGCAGCCGTAAGGAGAGGAGGGCAGGTCGTGAAGTTGAACCTTTTTACCGGCCCATAGCAAGTTTTCTGGCCCATCGAAGCTGAAAAATACGTACGAAGCAGCCGTAAGGAGAGGAGGGCAGGTCGTGAAGTTGAACCTTTTTACCGGCCCATAGCAAGTTTTTTGGCCCATCGAAGCTGAAAAATATGTACGAAGCGGAGCAAAATTATGAGAGCCAGGTGGACGGACGAAAAAAGAAGGACAGACGAATTAGTACCACCTCGTTTATATTACGATTTCATCTAAACAAATTGTAAAAGCGTATTATGATATGAGAGGAAAGCGTATTGTGACGGTGAACCCGAAGACTCAATCCGTGCTTTATTATTAAGGAGAGATTTTATATGAATTAGGAAAAAATGTGTTTTTCATAATTGCATTTTAGGCCCAAATAAATGTTCACCTTGTCCGACTTATTTTTAGAGGACGGAGAAAATTTATTTCAGAATTTTTGAAGTCCGTTTAGTATTTATTTTCTTTCTTTTCCTGCGCGTCGGAATTATTTAAAAAAAATCAAACCGACTTGGGCCGCCGTGGGAAACCCGGATTCCGCCCGCCCAGCCTTTATAAGCCGCCACCCCACCGCAGCCCACCCCAGCCCGCGCCACCAAAACCCTAGCCGCCTCGAGCCTGCCGCCGCCGTCGCCGCCCCGCCGCCGCGCCGCCTCGCCGGAGTTCACCGGAGTTGCCGCGTATTTTTTTCGTTTGGTTTTTTAAGGTAAACCATAGATCTGTTTTTTTATTAGATCCGGTTTGGTTTATTTTCGGTTTAGTTATTTAGCGAACGCTCGTTTTTACGTTCGTTTTAACGAACGGGTTTCACCGTTTAGCCGCAGACAGCGAACGTTTGTTCATTAGCCTGTTCGTTAGTTTTTCTTTTTCTCGGATTTTCTGCGATTATTTTCGATCGTGATTTATGATCCAATTTTCGTTTTAGTATAACTTTTCGCTCGTTTATCGGAATCAGGCGATTCAAGCGCCTATAGTTTCGTCTCAAAACCCTCTTTCCGTTTAATCAACTTAAACAAGTTTTTGCTACTGTAAAATTTGACTTTAGTCCAGATTAGTAAACGAAGCTTGTTTCTTTCGTAGTTTGAGTTTCGTTGCTCCGTTTGATTTGATTCTTTTTGCAAACCGGAGTTCTTAAGTTAAACTTTCTGGTTAGACTTCTTATTTGAGTTTTACCCATGCCTTTTCTTGATTGTTTATTGAATGCTTGTTTGATTGCGATAGAGTACCCGGAGTGCGAAGCGTGCTACATCGAGTCTCTAGGTTTCATGGATCATCAGCAAGGCAAGTAACACTTTGATCATACCTCTTTACTACCCAGTTTTATTGCATTAGATCAACCCTAAAACAATTGCATGGTTAGGATCTGAATAAATTGTGGGTTGGGAAGTAGATGAGGTAGTACCTATTCACCTATTTCATTATCAAACCTTGGGAGTTACTTCTACGTTATGCTTATATTGCCATGCTATGCTCATAGACGTGGATTGGGTTTGAGTGTATTCCATGACAGATTGTGAGATTGTTTACTTAATGGTTCAACTTAAGGTGGCAACTTTAATACACATCTGGGTGGATTGAGGCACCTGGGGAACCCAGTGATTGCCTGTATTTTTGGAAATCCCGGGGTACCGTGTGATTTTCCTATGGACCGCCACCCAGGCTCAAAGGGATCATAAGATTATTCATGCTGGAAACTTCCGTGTGCAGCCACATGCCATTATGGGCTCTGGCATAGTTGATTAAGTCGTGTGAACTCTTACAGTGGTAGACTAGCTTATGTAGGGGATGTAGGTGTACCGGTCTACCCATCGTAAGGTGCTAACGCTTCTGAAAGACTGTGTCTCGGCCATCTGTTTCTAAAACACCTTGTGCGAGAAATCCGACGGAGGAGATCGAGTCTTGTGGGGAAAAGTGCACAAACCTCTGCAGAGTGTACAAACTAATCATGGTTAGCCGTGTCCCCGGTTATGGACATCTTGAGTATCTAGTTCTTGGATTATCATGTGGATATCATCACTCTAAATTAATTTTGTTGGGTTATTAATTACCTTATAATTGGGATTGAGATGGGGTTTACCATTCTCAATGTTTTCAACCAACTTTGTAGCTAAATAAAATATTTTCCTTTGTGGTAGGGAAAATTGGCTTTTCGCAAAACCTACTAACCATACAGCCTCCACCAGCCATATGTGCATGTAGTGTTAGCTTTACATTGTTCATTACTCTCTTGTGTTACAATTGCCAGCATATTCCATGTGCTGACCTGTTTCGGGCTGCAACATATCATGTTGCAGACTTTTCAGACGACGAGTAAGGAGCCTTAGGTTGTGGTCTTTCACTCAGTGACGCCATTGGAGTTGATGGACTGACTTTATCTTCCAAGCCTTCCGAAGTTATCGTATTAGATGACCTTAAGCCATATTTATTGTAATAAGTTCTCTTTTGAGACATTCGATGTAATAAGTGTGTGATTGCTACTCTTTTATAAATCCTCAAGTACTGTGCGTGTCAGCATTACCGATCCAGGAATGACACTGATGCACAGAGATTAGACTATTTGAGGTCTGGTTGCTACAAGATGGTATCAGAGCACACGCTGACTGTAGGACACGACCACTAAGCTAAAGCCCTAGATCACTACTCTCTTCTCATTTCTGACTCTCCATTTTCTACTCTTTAGGATGACGGACGCAAGGAACAAGTTTGCCCAACCGGATGAAGAAACACCCTTTGGACGACACTTGAAGGAAGTCACTAGGTACCTGAACATCGGAATACCAAGCTTCACCGGGACTTACAAGGCCACTTTACCAGAAGAGGAGCGCTCGATGATTCAAGTTCAAGTTCCTGGAAGGACATTTACGCCAGTCACTGAGCCCATAGAGTTTTCCTTTGATGCACCAACCCGGAGTCTAGAAAAGAGTATAGCAGCTCACATCACCATGGGACGCATTGGAGAAGTTTACCACAAGGATTTCAAGGATACTATCTACCAGATTTGTGGGCGCCGAGATGAGCAATGGGATATGATTAGCACCAGGAAGGATAGATCAATTGCAGCTTTCATTCAGGAGTTAAACCAGCATATTCGCCGCCATGAGAACTAGATGTGCGCAGGCATGATAGATCTGAAGAAGGTGATGACAAGGATCACAGAGCTTGAGGAAGAACTCAAGGCAACTCGCGAAGATTATGAGGAGGAAATCGTCGTACTAGTGAAGAAGAATGACGATCTGGAAAGGAAGCTAGGAGTATTCATGGGAGACCCCGCGCCAGGAGGAGAAGACGATGAACCCAAGGAGATTCGTTCTGAGGACTACATCATCATCGACGACACCGACTCGGACCACGACGATAGTGATGATGATTATGAAGACGAAGCTGGAGCAGATATCATGGAGTCTTCGACCGATCAATATTTCTAGTTGACCACCAAAACAGTAGTAGTAGTCTACCATGTATATAGTATAGTCTGAGCACTTTGTAACGATACGTTCTAGACCGATTGTATGCCCTTGCTTGATTGATTGAGTGATATGATTGTGTCTGTCTCATGTGCATATGGGTAGTGTTTTCTCACTAGACCTCATTCTATTCTATTATCTTCCCTCTAAACCCTTAGATGCCTCCAAGACGTGACCCCGGATTTACCTTTCCACCGGAGCTCACTCAGTTGATCCAGCAGCAGAATACCCTGATGCGGTTGTTAGTTCAGAACCAAGGCAACAATAACAACAACCCACCACCACCACCACCAGTTGACAACTTAGCCCGTTTTCTGAGGTTGCAGCCGCCGGTGTTTTCCAGTAGCACCGAGCCGATAGTGGCAGATGATTGGCTCCGCGGGATTGGAAGGGAGTTGACCACTACAGGATGCACAGATGCTGAGAGGGTGCGTTTTGCCGCGCACCAATTGGATGGACCAGCAGCCTCATGGTGGGAGAATTACACTGTCACCTATCCTATAGCCACCGTTACATGGGACCAGTTCCAGCAGGCTTTTCGCACCGCCCATGTATCAGCAGGAGCTATGGCCATAAAGAAGCGTGAGTTTCGCAACTTATGCCAAGGAGGACGCACAGTTAGCCAATATGTGGATGACTTTAGCAAGCTAGCCCGTTATGCCCCAGATGATGTTGCTACGGATGCGGCTAAGCAGGATAAGTTTTTGGAGGGATTGAATGATGAGTTGAGCATGCAGTTGATGGTAGCAACCTTTAATAACTACCAACATTTGGTAGATAGAGCTCTCATGATTGAAGGGAAGCAGCAGCAGATTGTTAACTGCAAGAGGAAGTATGGACAAGGGAAGCATAATTCAGGAGCTCAGCAGAGACCCCGTTTCACCCCGAACTCGGGAGGACTTGTGCATAAACATGGAGGCCACACTCACAATGGAGGAAGTTCTCACAACCATATTGGCTCCAAGAATGGTAATGGAGGAAGCAACAGACAGAACTGTTCCAACCCATCAACGCCCGCCAAGAAAGATCTAAGCCACGTTACTTGCTACAAGTGCCAGAAGACCGGACATTACGCCAATGAATGTCCTGAAGTTAAGAACGGAAACGGCGATGGAAACTCTGGGAAGAAGCCCAACCCTTTCAATAGGGGACAAGTGAACCACGTTAACGTGGAGGAGATTGAAGTCCAGCCAGATGCAGTAATAGGTAAGTTTTTGGTTAAGTCTTTTACTGTAGTCGTACTTTTCAATACTGGTGCATCGCATTCATACATATCAAGGGGATTTGTGGATAAGTATAAACTGCCCACCAAAGTTCTTAGTACACCTATGTTAGTGAGCTCGCCAGGAGCAGAGTATATGGCAAGCCAAGGATGTTTTCAGATATCGTTGGCCATAGGTAGGCACGTTTTCCCCTCAGACCTAATAATTCTTGAGTCACAAGGTTTGGATGTGATTCTGGGTATGGATTGGCTATCGATGTATGGAGGAAACATCGATTGCGCTAGTCAGTCAATTTTGCTCACCACCCCAGAAGGAAGAAGGATCAAGTATGTATCCCGGCATTTGCCGATTAGGACTCAAGTAAATTCCTTAACAGGAGTTGTACAGGAGGAAGTACCAGTGGTAAAGGATTTTCGGTATGTATTTCCAGAAGAGTTGCCAGGCATGCCACCGGATAGAGACATAGAGTTTTTAATAGAGCTTTTGCCAGGCACAGGGCCAATATCTAAGAGACCATATAGGATGCCCGCCCAGGATTTAGAGGAAATTAAGAAACAGATTAAGGAGTTATTGGATAAAGGATATATTCGCCCAAGTTCGTCACCTTAGGGATCACCAGTACTTCTAGTGGAGAAGAAGGATGGATCGTTAAGGATAGTTGTTGATTATCGTGGATTGAATGAAGTAACAATCAAGAACAAGTACCCACTGCCGATGAGCAATGATTTGTTTGATCAGCTGCAAGGAGCTAAGGTGTTTTCCAAGATCGATCTGCGATCAGGTTACCACCAGTTGAAGATTCGAGAGCAGGATATACCTAAGACAGCTTTTACCACAAGGTACGGGCTATATGAGTATACCATTATGTCATTTGGCTTGACTAACGCACCTGCTTATTTTATGAACATGATGAACAAGGTGTTTATGGAGTTTTTTGATAAGTTCGTCGTAGTGTTCATAGATGACATTCTGGTCTACTCGAAAAATGAAGAGGAGCATAAGGAGCACTTGCGTTTGGTACTTGGGAAGCTCAGAGAACATCAGCTATACACCAAGTTTAGCAAGTGTGAGTTTTGTTTGAAGGAAGTTGGATTCCTTGGACATGTTATATCCGGAGAAGGAATAGCAGTAGACCCCAACAAAGTCGTCACTGTGACAAATTGGGAGGCACCCACATCCATTGGGGAGATCCGGAGTTTTCTTGGACTCGCAGGATACTACCGGAGGTTCATTGAAAATTTCTCGAAGATTGCAAAGCCTATGACGGAGTTGTTAAAGAAGGACACCAAATCCAAATGGACTGAGGAATGTGAGGCCAGTTTTCAGGATTTGAAGAAACGTTTGGTTACATCACCAGTGTTGATTCTGCCAGATCAACGCAAGGATTATGAAGTGTATTGCGACGCCTCTCGTCGAGGACTTGGAGCAGTGCTTATGCAGGAAGGAAGAGTTGTTTCATATGCCTCATGACAGCTTAAAACCCATGAGTTAAATTATGCTACGCATGATTTGGAGTTAGCAGCCGTAGTGCATGCGTTGAAGACTTGGAGACATTTTCTCATCGGAAACCATTGTGAGGTATACACGGATCACAAGAGTTTGAAGTATATCTTCACACAGAAGGAGTTGAATCTCAGGCAGAGGAGGTGGTTGGAACTCATTAAGGATTATGACATGAAGTTGCACTATCATCCCGGAAAGTCTAACGTAGTAGCCGATGCGTTGAGCCACAAGAGTCATGTCAATACACTCATGACTGGAGAGTTACCCAAGGAGTTAGAAGAAGACCTTCGTGAGCTATGTTTGGAGATAGTTCCGAGAGGTTATGTAGCAGCTTTGGAGATTCAGTCTACCTTGATGGATAAGATCAGAGAAGCGCAGAAGACGGACAAGGAGATCGCCGAGATAAAGGAAAGGATGAGCAAAGGAAAGGCTAAAGGATTTCGTGAGGATGAGCACGATACCTTATGGTTTGAGGACCGCGTATATGTACCAAATGATCAGGAGATCAGGAAGCTGATTTTGCAGGAGGCCCATGACTCACCATATTCGATTCACCCAGGAAATACCAAGATGTACCTAGATCTGAAAGATAGATTCTGGTAGACCGGAATGAAGAAGGATATTGCGGAGTATGTAGCAGTTTGTGATGTATGTCAGAGAGTGAAGGCAGAGCATCAGAAGCCAGCAGGATTGTTGCAACCATTGTCGATACCCGAATGGAAGTGGGATAAGCTAGGCATGGATTTTATCATGGGATTACCCAGGACTCGTTCAAGCTATGACTCGATATGGGTTGTAGTTGATCTCTTGACCAAAGTAGCTCATTTCATCCCAGTGAAGACCACTTACACCAGTGCTAAGTTGGCAAAGATATACATGACCAGGATCGTAAGTTTGCACGGAGTTCCGAGAACAATTGTGTCAGATAGAGGAACCCAGTTTACCTCAAAGTTTTGGAATCAGTTGCATGAAACTTTGGGAACCAGGCTAGAGTTCAGTACAGCTTTTCACCCACAGACAGATGGACAGACTGAAAGAGTCAATCAGATTTTGGAGGACATGCTGAGAGCTTGTGCACTAGATTATGGATCTAGTTGGGATGACAACTTTCCCTACGCAGAGTTCTCATACAACAACAGTTACCAAGCCAGTTTGAAGATGGCCCCTTTCGAAGCATTGTACGGAAGGAGGTGCAGAACACCGTTGTTATAGGATGAAGTTGGAGACCGACAGTTGTTTAGACCAGATTTGATTAAAGAATCAGAAGAGAAAGTTAAGCTGATTCGTGATGGACTTAAGGTAGCCCAGTCCAGGCAGAAGAGCTATGCGGATTCTAAACGCAAGGAGACAGCTTACGAAGTTGGAGATAGAGTGTATCTTCGGGTATCACCACTCCGAGGAGTTAAGCGCTTTGGAGTTAAGGGAAAGTTAGCACCACGATTTGTGGGACCATACAAAGTTTTGGAACGTATGAGAGAAGTTGCTTACAAGTTGGAATTGCCCGAAGGATTGACAGGAGTTCACGATGTATTCCACATTTCCCAGTTGAAGAAGTGCCACGCGGAGATGGCCGATATTCCTCTGCGAGATACAGTGCCACTGGAAGCGATACAGTTGGGTAGCGACTTGACTTATGAGGAGAAGCCTGTCAAGATTCTCGAGTTTGCCAGCAGAGTTACACGCAGCAAAGTTATCAAGTTCTGTAAAGTTCAGTGGAGCCACCATACCGAGGATGAACTACCTGGGAACGAGAAGAAGACCTACGCAAGGACCATCCACATCTTTTTCTAGCCAACCCGAATCTCGAGGGCGAGATTCATCTTAAGGGGGTAGGTTTGTAACATCCCAAATTTTTAATTTGTAATGTTATGCACTAGATCATCATTGCATATCATATTTTATTGCATTTTGGCGTGATCCTAGAAACTCTACGCAACTCAAGGACCTACGGAGAGAGTTGGGGATTTCATTATTTTCATATTCGAGTTTTCTCGAATTTTGAAAAGAGGATCGTTTGATTTTAATTATTTTCTCTTCTAAAATTTATTTTATAAAAATAAAAGAGAGAGGATAAAATGACTTCCAAAAATAAAGAAATATCGAAGATTTAATATTAAAATCAAATAAGATTTTTATTCGGAGTTTTATTATTTTATTTGAATTAGGAAAAATGCGTTTTTCAAAATTGCATTTTAGGCCCAAATAAATGTTCACCTTGTCCCGCTTATTTTTAGAGGATAGGGAAAATTTATTTCGGAATTTTTGGAGTCCGCTTAGTATTTCTTTTATTTCTTTTTCTGCACGTCGGAATTATTTAAAAAAAAAGTCAAACCGACTTGGGCCGCCGTGGGCAACCCGGACTCCGCCCCGCCCAGCCTTTATAAGCCGCCACCCGACCGCAGCCCACCCCAGCCCGCGCCATTGAAACCCTAGCCTCCTCGAGCCCGCCGCCGCCGCCGTTGCCGCCGCGCTGTTCCGCCGCTGCCGCAGCGCCGCCTCGCCGGAGTTCGCCGGAGTTGCCGTGTATTTTTTTTCGTTCGGTTTTTAGGTAAACCCTAGATCTATTTTTTTATTAGATCTGGTTCGGTTTATTTTCGGTTTAGTTATTTAGCGAACACCCGTTTTTACGTTAGTTTTAACGAACGGTTTTCACCGTTTAGCCGCAGACAGCGAACGTTCGTTCATTAGCCTGTTTGTCAGTTTTTCTTTTTCTCGGATTTTCCGCGATTATTTTCGATCGCGATTTCTGATCCGATTTTCGTTTTAGTATAACTTTTTGCGCGTTTATCGGAATCAGGCGATTCAAGCGCCTAGAGTTTCGTCTCGAAACCCTCTTTCCGTTTAATCAACTTAAACTAGTTTTTGCTACTGTAAAATTTGACTTTAGTCCAGATTAGTAAACGAAGCTTGTTTCTTTCGTAGTTTGAGTTTCGTTGCTCCATTTGATTTGATTCTTTTTGCAAACCGGAGTTCTTAAGTTGAACTTTCTGTTTAGACTTCTTATTTGAGTTTTACCCGTGCCTTTACTTGATTGCTTATTGAATGCTTATTTGATTGCGATAGAGTACCCGGAGTGTGAAGCGTGCTACATCGAGTCTCTAGGTTTCACGGATCATCAGTAAGGCAAGTAACACTTTGATCATACCTCTTTACTACCCAGTTTTATTGCATTAGATCAACCCTAAAACAATTGCATGGTTAGGATCTGAATAAATTGTGGGTTGGAAAGTAGAAGAGGTAGTACCTATTCACCTATTTCATTATCAAACCCTGGGAGTTACTTCTACGTTATGCTTATGTTGCCATGCTATGCTCGTAGATGTGGATTGGGTTTGAGTGTATTCCATGACAGATTGTGAGATTGTTTACTTAATGGTTCAACTTAAGGTGGCAACTTTAATACACATCTGGGTGGATTGAGGCACTTGGGGAACCCAGTGATTGCCTGTATTTTTGGAAATCCCGGGGTACCGTGTGATTTTCCTATGGACCGCCACCCAGGCTCAAAGGGATCATAAGATTATTCATGCTGGAAACTTCCGTGTGCAGCCACATGCCATTATGGGCTCTGGCATAGTTGATTAAGTCGTGTGAACTCTTACAGTGGTAGACTAGCAGATGTAGGGGATGTAGGTGTACCGGTCTACCCATCGTAAGGTGCTAACGCTTCTGAAAGACTGTGTCTCGGTCATCCATTTCTCAAACATCTTGTATGCGAGAAATCCAACGGAGGAGATCGAGTCTTGTGGGGAAAAGTGCACAAACCTCTGCAGAGTGTACAAACTAATCATGGTTAGCCGTGTCCCCGGTTATGGACATCTTGAGTATCTAGTTCTTGGACTATCATGTGGATCTCATCACTCTAAATTAATTTTGTTGGGTTATTAATTACCTTATAATTGGGATTGAGATGGGGTTTACCATTCTCAATGTTTTCAACCAACTTTGTAGCTAAATAAAATATATTCCTTTGCGATAGGGAAAATTTGGCTTTTCACAAAACCTATTAACCATACAGCCTCCACCAGCCATATATGCATGTAGTGTTTGCTTTACATTGTTCATTATTCTCTTGTGTTACAATTGCCAGCATATTCCATGTGCTGACCCGTTTCGGGCTGCAACATATCATGTTGCAGACTTTCCAGACGACGAGTAAGGATCCTTAGGTCGTGTTATTTCACTCAGTGATGCCGTTGGAGTTGATGGACTCACTTTATCTTCCAAGCCTTCCGCTGTTATCGTATTACATGGCCTTAAGCCATATTTATTGTAATAAGTTTTTTTTGAGACATTCGATGTAATAAGTGTGTGATTGCTACTCTATTATAAATCCTCAAGTCCTGTGCATGTCAGTATTAACGATCCAGGGATGACACTGATGCACAGAGATCAGACTTTTTGAGGTCTGGTCGCTACAGTCGGTGGTCAAAGCCTTGGTCGGTGGACGACCAGGCTAGCAGCACGTGTTTGCCTTCGTGGCGGATTGGAGGTTGACGTGTCACTTTCTTTGCTCTAGTTGTTGACGTGCCTCTTGCCGGCAAAGCTATAATTCCTATTTTTTTCTTTACCTATACTATGCTGCAAAGGCTATATCTCGCTTATGGGGAGTCTTCCTTTGGTCTCGTATGTACAGTTGCGGGCCAGCCCATTCGTGCTAACAGAAATATAGGGTCAAATGAAATTCGATCTTGAATAGTAGGCCACAATCCTAGCTACAGTGTTGCACTGCTAGGCACTGGGCCACAATCCGGTTTGTGTTTAAATAGTAGGCCACGACCTTGTTAAAGTTATAGAGTCGGGTTTCCACTAATTTTCTAGTTTTTCTTGTGTTTTTTCTTGATTTTTCGCCGGGTTTTCTTGGTTTTTTCATCTGTTTTTATAGTTTTTTTTATTTTATATGGCTTCCTATGTTTCTTTTTCGTTTTTCTCTAGCTGTTTTTCTTTTCTTTCTATTTTCTTCATTTTTCTTCGGCTTTGTTTTCCTTTTTTCTCTTTTGTCATTGGTTTTCTTTTGTTTTCTCTCGGGTTTTCATTGTTATTATATACACTTTATATATATATATATATATATATATATATATATATATATATAGTGTTACTATTCATCACCCAGGGTGCAGAATAAATTATTCTTCACACGAGGTAATCTTACGATCGCTTCCTAAATAAATTACGTTTACAATATAAATAGTTACATGCATATGATTAAATATGTAAAATTTGGTATAAAAAATTAAAAAAATAGTTTGTACGACCAGAAAAATCACATTTTTTATGTACGTTTTACACTATGTTCTTACATTCGTAATTTTATGTAACATAAAATATTTTTTAGGGTGAGTACATATTTTCTTACGCTCTCTTTTTATGTACGGAATAAGACAAAATTTAAGAAACATAAAAATACGTTGCATTGATGTCAAATTAGAGAGGGGGTGAAGAATAACTATTGCTCACCCAGGGTGACGAATAGCGCGACCCTAATACATGTTTAATTTTTTCAAATACAAGATTAACATTTATTCAATACATGGTCAACATTTTTTAGATACACATTTAACATTTTTCAAAAACTAGATTGAATTTTTTAATACATGGTCAACATGTTTTCTATACATATTTAACATTTTGTTTTTCAAATGTTTAATAACATCTTTCAAATACAAGTTCACATTTTTTTTCAATACATGCTCAATTTTTGCTAGACACATTTAGAAAAATTATGTACAAGTTTAACATTTTTTTAATACATGCTCAACATTTTTATACATATTTAACATTTTTAATTACAACTTTAACATTTTTTAAATTCATGATCAAAAAATTTCTATACACATTTAAAATTATCTAAATGCTTGATTAAAAAATTTCAAATACTTGCTTAACATTATTTTCAAATGCTTAGTTAACATTGTTTTTAAATACATGAGCAACATTTATTCAAAAAATTATGTGAAGTGATTTTTATAATATATATGTTTAGAATATTTCGAAATATATACAAAACTTGAGCAGGAAAGCAAAAAACAAAAAGAATGTAAAAAACGGAATCTATCTCAGCAGTATGATCTTCGAAAACAAAATTACATCGTTACCAATTTGGAAGCGCATAGTCTAGCCAAGCACTCTCTTATTAGGTCTGTGGTGTCATGTCTAGTTTGGCCAACCCCACGACCCAATTTGAATCCCACGTCATGTCGGTTTTGATGAATAAAGCTTGGTTTAACCCTAAAAAAAATCTATACAGCTCTGCAAGTGCCGGTTCGTGGAAGTAGCGCTCACTCAGCCACAAAATTAGGCCGGCCCGTGGGCCACTCACTCGGCACTTCCTTCTAAAAGTGTTGTAGACTTGTCAAGGTTGACCGGTCTACAGTTGACCAATCAATCATTGACTTTTGAAAAAAAACATGAATGCGAAAAATTCACAAGCTTAAAAAAAGTTCATCGAATTTTTAAAAAATATGACAAAAAGTTCATCAAATTTGAAAAAAGTTTATCGAGTTCGAAAAAAATCATTAATTTTGAAAAAAAATCATAAATTTGGGAAAAAAGATCATAACAATTGAAGAAATGTTCATCAATTTTGAAAAAAAGTTAATCAACTTTGAAAAGTGCACACATATTTTGAAAAAGTTCGTCGTTTTGAAAAAAAATCACAAAAATTTGTAGGTGTTCATCGATTTAGAAAAAAACACAAATTGTGAAAAGGTTAATCAATTTTGAAAAAAGGATCATTGATTTTGGAAAAAAAATCAGAAAATACTAAAAAAATCATCAATTTTGGAAAAAATCATCAATTTTGAAGAAAATTTCAAAAATGTTTATTGATTTTGAAAAAAGGTCATGCATTTGGAAAAATTAGGAAAAAAGGAAAACATAAAACATAAAAGGAAAAGGGGAAATATAAAGACACTAACTGAGGAAAGAAACAGAAGAAAATAAAAAAAGAATTGTTTCACAATCGGGTGGGATAGCCTACAGGTTGTGCGTTGCCTTTCAGACGCTGAGGTTTGGTGTTCGAAGCTGGTCGCGTGCATACTTTTTCGGAGTCTACAAATATTAAAATGGGTATGGGCCGACCCAGGTAAGAGCGTCTTCAGCGTCACTTAACAAAATGCACATTAGCGAGCGCCGAAGGCGTCAAATAGGAAATGCCATAAGGTGGCACAGACGCGTCCGTAATATGCAGTGTTGATCTTGTAATCTTCTAAGTCTTGGCCCAATTTGCAGTTTAACATGAGTGCGGTGGCCTTCCATGTAGGGCACAAGTTTGCCTGAAAAAAAGAAGTATCATCGGTACTACCCTGGGCCTGGTTTATAAGTTCCTTTTGCGTTTTGTGCCACATTTTGATTATAGATTTAACTAAAAAAATATTAATGCATGTCACAAAAACTACATTGTTGAATTTGTATTTGAACATAGTTTCTAATTATATTATATTTTGTGACATGCATTAACGTTTTGTTAGTTAAATTTAAGATCAAACTTTGGCATAAAATACAAAGGGACGAGTAAACTAAAACCAGGAGGGATGTAGTACATCACACTGACATGCCGCTCATGATGCACATGCAGGCCGCACAACTCCGGTGTCCGGCCGGTGCGAGGACGTGTGGTTGCACAGGGACGGTCACGCAGGCCAGGCTAGCTCGGCGGCAGCTGGTCGAGCGTACATGCAAATGGATGGATGCACGATCAGCGAGCGGACCGAGGAGAGGAGCTGCGGTGCGAAGAAATGGGTCTGGGCATGCATGTGTGGGTGAACAGTGCCGCCATGATGTCGCGATATCGGCGAGCAGATCCGGCAATCATGCAGGCCGGCCAAGGTCTCCTCTTCCGGGGCGGAGCGGACGGCGATTGGCGCGGGGCAAAGCCTGCATCGATCTATCGATCGGCGAGGGGAGGCGAGCGACGGAGCGACTGTGCGTGTGTGTGTCAGGGTGAGGGTGAGGGTGAGTCCGTGAGTGCGCGCGATGGAAGCTGGTGGGTGGGGCGCCAGTGCCGCGCACGGGTAACCGGGACAAAACGCGCGTGCGCGCGGACGCCATGAGAGCCGGCACCACCACCCCGCAGGAAGGCGGGCAGGCAGGGCCCCGCCATTGCACTCTCTGTAGCACTGAACTTTGCACTGCACCGAGAGGAGCAGTTTGTTCACTAAAATATGTGCTTGATCTGGTAGCGGCGATAACCGTGGGCAAATAGGCACGGCAGAAATCGTGGAAGGGGAGGGAGCATGGACAGTGCTGATCACTATTCGTTCTTGAAATATGAACCCATTGTACTAGAGTTGACCTAACATGACTTCTCAGCTAGCATCATCCTAGGAGGTTGCCGGCCACGGGACGAGGGATAAAGAGCATCCTTGCAATTTTTCAGCTAGCTGGTTTTCAATTCGACGTCATTCTGTTCAATCCGCTTAACAGAAAAATCATTCGAGTCTGTTATAGCTCTGTTCTCGTCCACGCCGTCGACCAACCCCCGTCTCGTACCCCGCACCGGCAACCTTGTTCCTGTCAGCGAGAAATGAACCCGAGCCGAACCCAGTCCCTCGTGGGCTCCGGCCGAAGCGAAAAAACGTGTAGGCCCGCTCTGTCGGCGACAGATAGGCCTATTCTCGCCACCCCCCTTCTCTTCATTTTCTCATTGCTTTCTCCTTCTGTCCCGCCGCTCCCACCATTCTTCTCCTGCTCTCGGCCATCCCGCCGCCATACCGCCGAAGAAGTATTCGGCCCCTCGCCCCGCTGCCGCTGCCGTTTCCATCCAACCGAAGCAGAGGAAGCCGAGGGTGCCGGTGGCAAGACCACCGGGCGTGTCCAACGCCGAGTGGAGGGTGGAGGTTCAGCGCTGGGGGACTGTCACCACCGACCGGCGGAACAGGCTCATCGCCAAGAAAGCCAAGGACGCGATGGCGGCGGAGCAGGCAGAGACGTCTCACGCGGGGATGATGAATCCGCCCGGCCACTGCCCGCAAACTACGTAGGGGAGCCAACAGAGCGTCGCGTCGCCGGCCAACTTCTCGCCGCCGCCACCGCCCTGGGGGTACGCACCCTGGCTACTCCGACGGCGACGCGCACGGTGGTTTCAACACCAACATCACCTTCCCGCATGGCGTGGCGCCACGTGCCTCTGCCTCCGGCCTGAACCCTGACCAGCGCGCCCCCTCCCCCGCGTTCGCCGGCATCCATACCCAGTAAACTACTCGCCGCCGGCGTACTCAGCCTCGCCTACGCCACCTCTGCGCTGGGGCGCCCTACTCTTCGCACACGCCTCGGCGCCGCCATAGATCGGCAACCCCAACGCGACCGACGCCAACATGGACGAGATCATCACGAGTGGCTCGGTCGCCGCCGCCTCCTACCCCGGGTTCCACGCGCAGGACGAAACAATGGACACCGTCGTCAACATGGACGAAGAGCTCGACGACGCTGAGGAGGGGGAGGAGGAAGAAGAGGCTGAGGAGGAGATGGAGCCGGCGCCGGCGACGAAAGGGAGAAAGAAGAGGCGGGTGGCCAGTGCCAGGCCGGGCGAGCCGCGCGTTAAGTGGACGTCCAAGGAAGACGAGTGCCTTGCCGAAGCATGGAAGACCATCAGCATCGGCCCGATCACCGGCTTGAATCAGAATGTCGACACGTACTGGAGACGGATCAAGTCGGCGCTTGATGAGCGCAAGGTGGTCGACCCCTACTTCGCCACCATTCACATGGAACGCGGCGACAAGGCCATGCTGAACCATTGGGTGATCATCCGGGCGGCCTGCAACAAATGGTATGGGATTGTCGAGAAGACCGTGGCTCATCCGGAAAGCGGCGCCAATGTCGAGGGTCAGATATGTCCAGCCGCCGGCTCACTTCTTTCGCTATGTACGTCGTCGACATTTGTTCTTCGGCTGCGCAGATGGTTCAGATGTTCAACATGTATCGCCAGGACAACAGCGACCAAGAGTTCAAATTCCTTCACGTGTTCTCCCAGATCGAGTCGTGCGAGAAGTGGAGGGCGGTCCGGCTCACCCTCGTAAGGCCAAGGAGACGTACAAGCCGGACGCGCCCCGCCCCGAGGGCGGCGGATGGGCGCTGTGATGGCAACAAAAGAGCCAAGACGGCGAGGGACGCGGCACCTGCTGCCGAACGGCTTCAATCGTCGATCGAGCAGTGCATCGCCGATGCCAAGAACAACGCCGCAAAGAGGGAGGAGAAATCCGACGCAGGTGGTCGGCGTTGATGACGAAGTAGGACATGAAGCTCAACCTTCTCAGGACCAACGTCGCCGTGAAGAAGAGGAACACCGACCTGGCGTTCTTGATGGCGGTAGACATGTCGATGATGGACGAGCAGGTCAAGGCGTGGTACCTGGCGGAGCGCGGCCTCATCTTGAATCAGATGCCCGGGCCAACACCACGCCGATAACAACGTTGACGCCCAGCCTGAGCGACGAAGCGGTGCCGACGCCGACCGCCAGCCCGAGCACAGAAGCCACGCCGACGCCAAGCATGCCTGCATCCACGCCGACCCCGGCCAATTCCACGCCGTTCCTGACCAGTCCCACGCTAGAGGAGCCCATCGTTTGATGCGTTTCTTTGTCTACGCGTCTTTCCTTTTGATCGCCGAACTTTCGTGTTTGTTTGATAGCCGAACTGTAGCATGATAATCGCCGAACTGTTGCATGATGATCGCTGAACTTGTGGAATTTTTTTGACAACAAAAAAGACAAGTTTGAATTTATGAGCGTTTGGGGGCCGAAACCTGAAGGCGCGGCTGGGAAAAAAAAACCCACCGGCGCAAACACGAAAACGCATTCGGCCGGGTGTGCTGGGGGCCGATGCTCTAATATTTCGTTATGCAATCACTACCAACTTTATGTACACCGCTTAATCCCGTCTGCCCGTCTAGTCTAGAATACAAGGTGTCAACTCAAAAGTAGTCGAAATGGTCCTCATGTTGTTGCTTGTACGGCTCCTGCCGCTCCTTCCTGCTCATCGTCTTCGCCTTGCTCCTTGCCACCGGCACGGGCACCTCCGGCGGTCGGACGGACCTGACGAGCGCCCAGTTCACACCGCGGAAGAACGCGTGCCGCTTCACCTCGCCCGACCCCGTGCAGCTCCCCAGTCGCTTCCCGGGGCACTTCGCCAGGAGCCGGGCCATGAGGTCCTGCGCCCGGAGCAGCTCCTCCCGCTCGCCGCAGCTCGCCGACGACGGGACCCGCGGGAAGGCCACGGGCCGCTTGCCGACGATGTTGGCGAGCGTCTCCTCGTTGGTCGCCCCCTTGAACGGCGTCTGACCGTACACCATCTCGTACATGAACACTCCCAGCGTCCACCAGTCCACCGCGCTGCCGTGGCCCTGCCCGGAGATCACCTCCGGCGCCAGGTACTCGTGCGTGCCCACGAAAGACCTAGACCGGGCCGCCACAGGCTCCACCACCACCTCTGCAGGGTCAGACTCAGACGTCTGTTCGGGCTCGGAATGCTCGGCGGCGTCGGCGTCCACGGCCGCCGCGCCGGGCATCGGCAGCAGGCGCTTGCGTGTTACACCGTTGAATAGGCATGACAGCACCGGCTGGATCGGCGGGACGCACGACGAGGAGTGATCATTGGTCGAGCTCGGGCCGGCGCCGGCGCCGTCCCCTCTCGGTTGGCGGAGGAGCTTGGGGACGACGTCGTCGCACTTGAGGGAGAGGTCGAAGTCGGAGAGCATGATGTGGCCGTCGGCGCGCACCAGGACGTTCTCCGGCTTGAGGTCCCGGTACACCACCCCCATCATGTGCAGGTACTCCAGCGCCAGCACCGTCTCCGCCGCGTAGAATCTGCCGTTCATTATTCGGCGATCGATCTCTATCAGCTCAGCCAGCGCCACACAAAGATACAGTAGATAATATGCATGTCGCCATGCATGCATGCGCGCGCAGCTCAAATCATTAGCCCAAGTGGGTTCTTTCTCAAAAGATCTGCTTAGATAGGCATGCACGGCGAGACAAAAAGTGTCTATGAAATACTCTGAAATAAAGCACCAATGCAAATGCATATGCACATTGCACATGGAAAGAAGATTACTACACTACACTAGCTCAAAGTGGTGCCATGCTTTAAAAAAGGAGTGACACGAAGACAAAGCTTGACCCTGAAACAGAGAGAATCTCAGCTTTTCATCCCACGCGTAACCTTCAGGCCATGGGATATTCGGATCAATGTGAATGTGTGGCACAGTGCATGCATGGAAGTTGAACGGTGGGATTGATAATGATATTGATACCTCGCGGAGGCGACGCTGAACCGGCGGCCGGGCTGCCGCTGCCGGGCGACGTGGAGGTCGCCGCCGGGGCAGAACTCCATGACGAGGCAGGCGTAGTGCGACGCCTCGAAGTCGGCGTACAGCGTGGGCAGGAAGGGGTGGTCGAGGGCGCGGAGGATCTCCCGCTCCACCTCCGCGCGCCGGAGCTTCTTGCGGAACGCCAGCGCGTCCTTGTCCACCACCTTCATGGCGTAGTAGAGGCGCCCGGACGACGACGGCCGGTGCGGCGGCTCACGGAGCTCGCACAGGTAGACGTTTCCGAGGTCGCCGCTGCCGAGGCGCCGCACGAGGCGGAAGTGGTCCAGCCCGACGCTGCCGCCGGCGGCGGCTGCGCGGACGCGCGCGATGGCCTCCCACTCGGCATGGTTGGCCTTGTGGGGCTTGCTGTGGCGGCAGGGGGTCTCGCCGCCGCCAGAGACCGAGCTGGAGCTGCCAATGTCGCTGATCCAGCTCCGGCGGGAGCCCAGCGCCGTGAGCGACGACGGACGGCTACTGTCGTAGTCCGATTCATCTCTAACGGCAGCCATGGAAGAAGCTAGCTTGCCTCTGCCTTCCAGCACCAGCTCCCTATGTCTATATAGGCAGGCAAGCAGCGGTGTCTGTCATGTGTGGCCAGTTGAAAATTGATTACAAAATCCACAAAAGCGCTTTCAAGGATTGGAGGGTATCTAAGCCTCCGAGAGTTGATAATACCTTAGGAGTAGCCTTTTCCATTTCGCTCCACACGGATATATAGATGCATAATTAATATCTAGTGAATTTTTTAGACATGGCAAATAAAATATTTTTCATGGCAAATTATGTTTGACTAGAATGACAAGTTTAGTTCCCCCGCAAAAAAAAAAGAATAACAAGTTTAGTTGGTGAGCATAGTAAATCCGTCTTGGTTTATTTCTTGTTAGAAAATCGACGTGCTTACAAACTAAATTTAACATACTCGCGTCAACATAAATTGCCATGAAAAAAGTTCGTTTTGCGATACCTAAAAATCTGACGTCAATTTTTAGCATTTCCGTAATTATATGCATCAATCATCCTAAAAAAATGTATGCAACAATCGTCACATCAGTGGATTAAGGATAGCCAGTTGTCTTTGAAAAAAAGGCTAGCCGGTTGGAAACTAAGCTCCCTTGCCACTTTTACATTTCCCCCTCCCACTACGGCGACGCACCCCGCATGCGCCATGGAAGGGTTTCTGCCGCCGCCGCTGGAAGGTGCAACCATGCGAAGCCAGTGTGTAGCTGGCGGTTAGATGCAAAGAGAAAGGAAATAGGTGCAACTTTAAAGCGTAGTCTTTTATATGTGTCATAGCACATAATTCTGTGAAAGTGTGCAAGTGCATACTGGCGTCCTTGGATGCAGAACCTCCAAAATCGTTATGTTGAACCATCGTGACAAGGTGAGCTTTGATCTCAAACTGCTCGGCTGCGACATCAGTTAAAGTGGTAGGTGCAAGCACAAAGTCTTCATTAGGAGTTGCAAACTCCCCAAGTTTCTTAGCCATGATATTTTTTTAGGGGGGGGGGGGGTGGGGGGGGGGTCAAAAAAAGAAACTAAAGACAAAAATGAAACTAAAACTGAAAAAAGGCTAAAACAACGCCTCTTATCACCTCGCTAGGGGTACCAAAGATGCTTCCCCGACAACGGCGCCGAAAAAAGTTTGATTGTCTTTGATCCGGTTTTGGATGCAGATAGTCCTAACTTTTTTCCCCGAGGGTGACCTTGGGTATCAAACCCATTGGAAGTAATGCTAATAGACATGGATTCAAACAAGTTGTTGTTGACGTTAGAAGCTCCAATTTCCAGGACCGAATATCGCAAATTGTACTTGAGAGAAAACAATGATATGAAATAGGCTAAAGCATGAGGACTTTACTTACAACCTTATACCTACACTTAGGATCTTATCTTCATTTCCAATTTGGTCTTGGTAGACACCGTTATGATGTGTTCTCAACGCTAGAGTGGGGGGTGCTCCCAAATAAGGCTAGGACCAATCAGCAACCTGCATCGTGCGTCTATTGTCCAACCAATGCTCTTAACGTCGCGTGGGGTTATCTCGGTTATTAAGGATTTCTCGAGACCAGTGCATTGGGCGTTTAATGACTGCAACTCATGGTCCCCAAGGAGTTGTTTTCGACTGCAGTATAGCCTTTAATATATCATACTAATCCTTACTTTCATCGGCGTCCGCTATAACCTTCCGTGTGTCCTTGCACTTTACCTCCTCCTTGATCGATTTACGGGATCCCAGATAACTATGGGGCCGTAGAACGAGAAAGAGACAAGAGATAAATCTATTGCGATAACTCATACAAGTAACTTTTAATTAAGCAATGTCAATACCAATGATCATGTGCACAAGTACATATGGTCACCTCCCGAACCTTCTATGGTCTCTTATGTTCCATAAAAAATCGTCAAAATGTTTTGTCGTGTTTGGACCTTTGTAGTTATCGATTTTCCACAAAACCAAAAACAAGCAAAAAACAACAACTCGCACTCGACACTAGATTAGTCTATTAGTCCAGAACAATAGTATAAAATGATGGCCAAAGTATGTAAGAATGATAATATGATAGAATTTAACAATAAA
Organism: Triticum urartu; assembly: GCF_056163025.1. Classification (NCBI taxonomy): domain Eukaryota; kingdom Viridiplantae; phylum Streptophyta; class Magnoliopsida; order Poales; family Poaceae; genus Triticum; species Triticum urartu. The sequence continues at coordinate 102,773,848 of NC_141875.1, read as the reverse complement.
AAAATTATAGATACGATTGAGACATATCACTCCTCGGGCCCTGCCCTCGGTTTATGTAGAAACCAGGGGGCCTCGGGTTATATTGTCCTAGCCGGCTACATATGAGGAAATCGAGTCTACGATGAATCTGGCGTCTTGGAGTACACGACAAGTTTTCAAAAGCCTTCCATTGATATGCCATGGGTCGTCTAACATGGCCCACTCCCGAACCAACATGGGGGGTCCTTGGCCCGGCTCACCTGGCTAGGCGATGACGTGGTGAGAGACCCCCTAGCTAGGACACCATCAGATGCCGGGTTGCTCTAGCCGACGAAAGAAGGATATGGGCATCTGTCATTGGTAAGTATACATGGTAGATACAAACACAATACAAACATAATCACTTGCAAACCATATATGAGAAACGTATTCGTGTCAATTGCTCGTCGGAGTCCTCCGTGTACATTTGCCATCGTCACCTATAACCTGTAGGCTATCTATATGATATTTACTTTAACATGGCAATCTCATGGCTCAAGCCATCATGCCATGACGTGCATGCCACTTAATATTACAACATATAATCATCTCATACATAAACTCATTATCACGATGAGTCTATACCACATCGTATGCATACCTTGCAAAACCAAGTTAGACGTCCTCTAATCGGTTTTAGCAAAATTTTGGTTATGTGGTTAAACAGTTTAGCCAAATAATACTAGCTGTCTATGTGCAAAAAACAAGCAATGATTCTTGATGCTAGATTATGTTTTGGGGTGTGTGAAAGAAGAGACTTAATTAAAAATCTCGCCCCACACTAAACTTCGTCAAATACGCATGACACCTAGAAGATCGTCCATCTTCATCACCCTCTTGTGTACGCGACGGTTCACTGTTATCAACTATGGCGGAGCCCGAGGAACTGTTAGCAGATCGTCAACGGTCAAAGCCGAGCGATTGTCAAAACCTTGTGAAAAGCGACACCATGCCGTCGATGAATTGAACCAAAACAACACTCGAGGGAAGCATAGCAAGAACAACAACCCTCACAATCACATGTGATCTAGATCGCAACCTGCAACTACTCATATAACCTTGGTCATGATGCCACTATTGGGAAACATAGTAGAAAACAAAAATTTCAGGCCTACGCACAATCAAGATCAATATGAAGATGCATAACCGGTTGGGATCACGATCGTTACCGCACCGAGTAGCAGCAGCAGAAAAACATGTTGGTGTAGATCGTACTTGGAGTCCCTCGAACCGTCGATGAACAATCCCGTGAACTGTCCACGAACAATCCCTCGAACTAAAGATCAAAAGCACGACCTCTCTACTTGGTTGCAAGCGTGCGGGCTTCACGATCTGGGAGCGCTTCACCGTCCAGAGCTAATCGTCGCCAGAGAATTAGAGGGACAAGATTAGAACCACATAGTGCTTCTAGTTATGAGGACAAGAGGATTATCCTAGCTCTAATTAGTCAACTAGGACCAACTAGAACTAGAAACAGAAGAACTAGAGGAGGCTCCAAAACTTGTATGTACAAAAGAGCACAAATCCTCAAGTATATATAAATGAGAGGGGAGAGGGAGGGCTACCACCAAGGAGGGAAAGCCTCCTTGGGGCGCCGGCCAAGGGGGGGTGCAGTTGGACTCCTCCCTCACTCCTATTCGGCCTCCTTCCTTAGGGTAGGGGCGCCTCCCCCACTTGGGCCCTTGTGGCCCAAGTTGCCTTCCACCTCTTGGCTTTTTAGGCATGTTGATATTAAATTAAATCTAATATTGTTTCAAATACTTTCAGACCATTTTATATAATTTAACATCATCGGAAACATTTTTCACCTATATATATATTTTTCGGTAATACCCGATATAAACCGAAACCCTTCCGGTGACCCCGAAACACTTTGAGATCTTCTCAGAACTATGCCGAATATTAATGAAACAATTCCACAAATATATTCTCATCAACCCCATCCTACTAACACTCAACAGATCATGATTTCCTTAAGCTTGTGACCCCGTAGGTTCGCTAACTCATAGACATGAACGAAATCATTCGTTCAATGACCGACAGCGGAACCGTCGACGTCCTTATAGATCCCTATGAGCACACTAATGATATTTGAGTGAACCTTTGGTTATTATATGATGTTCCCTTTGCTTTGCGATACTTTACAAAACCCGGGATGCATTGGTATCCCCCTAAGTCATCACATGCTTACTATACCGAAATCCTCGTTACCGGTTTTGTTCTTCTTTCTTGTTATTGTGTTCCGGCATCCCCGTGACGTAGTCACCTGTGTCTAGTCAGACGAAGATGGATGTCATCACACCAAGAGGGCCCTAAGAACATCTCTCCATGTTCAGAGGAGCAAGTCCTACTCTCGAGCTATCTAGTCCCTTGTCAAACTTTCCGATGAGCCTGTAAGTTATCATTATGATCACCGTGTTACAAGTGACGTTTGAGCAACCCAAAGTCCACCGTACAGTAAGGAGTGACTACGATACTCTCATGGTCCAAGGAGCAAAATCACATGCTAACACTCCATGTTATTACAATTGATTACAGACGATATTATCTCAATTCATAACAAACAAGTTTGGGTTGATTCAGTATGATTATTCTTCCAACGTCATAATCTCAATGTTATTTTAGGACTGTCATTACACTTAATGATATCCTAGGATTCGAAAATGTGATTATCAACAACACTTGAGCTAGTCTTAGAGGTGAGACTAGGAACTTTTATTTTATCCATTTACCATTTCACACGTGCATATGAGTTTTCCACTGAATCACATATTCCAGGATCATAGCAGTTATAGCATGAAATATAAACACTTAATATGAATATGAAAATATAATAATACAATATTATTGCCTCTAGGGTATATTTCTAATAGACTCCCACTTGTACTAGAGTCAATAATTTAGTTAGCACTTTTAACTTTTACACCAATGGCAATCGGGTGTTAGTCCATGCTTTGCTTGTGGTATAGACTTTGTCCTATCGAATATGACAATCTTCAGATCTGTTTGTATCATTTGAATTTCAATGCATTGATGACCCACAAGTATAGGGGATCAATTGTAGTCCTTTCTATAAGTAAGATTTTCGAACCAAACGAGGAGTAGAAGGAAATGACAACTGATTTTCAGCAAGGTAATTTTCTGCAAGCACTGAAATTGTCGGTAACAGATAATTTGATAACAAGATGTTTTGTAACGAGCAAGTAAAGGTAATAGTAAATAAAGTGCAGCAAGGTAGCCCAATCATTTTGTGGCAAAGGACAGGCCAAAACGGTTTCTTATAGTAGGCAAAGCGTTCTTGAGGGTACACGTGAATTTCATCTAGTCACTTTCCTCATGTTGGTTTGATTAGTGTTCGCTACTTTGATAATTTGATATGTGGGTGGACCGGTGCTTAGGTGTTGTTCTTACTTGAACAAGCCTCCTACTTATGATTAACCCCCTCGCAAGCATTCACAACTACGAGAAAAGTATTAAGATAAAATCTAACCATAACATTAAACTTTTGGATCCAAATCGGTCTCTTACAAAGTAGCACATAAATGAGGGTTTAAGCTTCTGTCACTCTAGCAACCCATCATCTAATTACTACTCCACAATGCATTCCCTAGGCCCAAATATGGTGAAGTGCCATGTAGTCAACGTTCACATGACACCACTAAGGGAATCACAACATACATATCATCAAAATATCGAACACATATCAAGTCCACATGATTACTTGCAACAAGATTTCTCCCGTGACCTGAAGAACAAAAGTAACTACTCACAAATGATAATCATTCTCAAGATCAGAGGGATATTAAATAGCATAATGGATCTAAACATATAATCTTCCACCAAATAAACTATATAGTAATCAACTACAAGATGTAATCAACACTACTAGTCACCCACATGCACCAATCCGAGGTTCCGGTACAAAGATTGAACACAAGAGATGAACTAGGGGTTGAGAGGAGATGGTGTTGTTGAAGTTGTTGATGGAGATTGCCCTCCCAAAGATGAGAGGGTTGTTGGTGATGACGATGACTTCCCCCTCCGGGAGGGAAGTTCCCCAGGCGGAATCGCTCCGTCGGAGGGCAAAAGTTCTCCTGCCCAAGTTCCGCCTCCAGACGGTGGTGCTCCATCCCAAAAGTCCTCTCCTTATTTCTTATAGGTCAAAATGACTTATATACCAAAAGAGGGGCACCGGAGATGGGTCGAGGAGGGCACAACCCACCAAGGCACACCTGGGCTCCCAATTGCACCTAGGTGGGTTGTGCCCACCTGGTGGGCCCCCTCTAGTAGTAATTTGCTCCAATATTCTTCATATATTCCAAAAAATTCTTCGTAAATTTCAGCTCATTTGGAGATGTGCAGAATAGGTAACTCTGACGTACCTTTTTCAGGTCCAGAATTCCAGCTGCCGGTATTCTCCCTCGTTGTGTAAACCTTGCATATTATGAGAGAAAAGGCATTAGAATTACTCTGAAAAGCATTATTATGCATAAAAACATAGTAAATAACAATAGGTAAACATGATGCAAAATGGACGTATCAACTCCGCCAAGCTTAGACCTCACTTGTCCTCAACTGAAAAACCGATATCGAAAAACATGTTCACAATCTTAGAGAGAGAGAGAGGTGTAGATAAAAATAAAATACGGACATAGAAGCATCATGCATATTATTATAACAGCAACAAACTTTATCATAGATTTACCACATAACTTTTATCATAAACTTCTCATGAACAAGTAACAATTCATCACAGCATCAAAGTATAAAGCATAAAATCTATTGAAAACCAACAAACTATGTTCTCAGTCAACTTTGCAACTACAATTCATCATCTTTTCAGGAAGGGTCACGTATCGGAGCTTCTTGGCAAGTCCACATACTCAACCATCATATAGTCTTCTATGATTGATAACACTCACCGCATACCCATGAGCAAAAAGTTTCAACCAAACACATAGGAAGATAGGGGCTTATGGTTTCACCTCCCAACGTATTCACCTCAATGGTGATGTCAACAATAATAACTCATGCCCACCCATATTCAACTGGATATATGTGCCTAGATCTTTCCTCACCACATGATGCTTGCAAAAGAGAAAATAAAAAGGAATAGGGAAGAATAATTTGACTCTTGCATAAAAGTAAATACATAAAAGTAAAAGAGGCCCTTCGCAGAGGGAAGCAGAGGTTGTCATGCGCTTTTTGGTTTGTATGCTCAATCTCCTAGTGCAAAAGAATGTCACATTATGTTGCCCCTTGTGATAGCAACCTTTATTATGCAGTCTGTCGCCTTTATTATTTTGCCATCACAAGTTTGTACAACGCTCATTTTTCTCTTACACTAAATGATCCAACACTTTTAGGAGCAATATTTATTGCCTTATTGCACCAATAACAACTCACTTGAAGGATCTTACTCAATACATAGGTAGGTATGGTGGACTCTCAAAACAAGACTTGGATTTAAGGGTTTTTGGATGCACAAGTAGTATCTCTACTTAGTGCGCAACTTTTTGGCTAGCAAAGATAGGGGCAAGCACCACATGTTAAAGGCTCTATGACTATATAACTTCTATGTGAATATGAACAAGCATAAATCATTACGTTGTCTTCCTTGTCCAACGTCAACAAGTTTGGCATAAAATATTTTGATGTGGGCTCACAATCATAAAAGATGGCCAAGATAGTATATTTGCATGTGAATCTTCTCTTCCCTTATCAATTCTTTCATGAATTGCATCATTGACCAATGCTATGTTTGTCAATATCCAATAAATTTTACTACTTATACTTTTCCTTATGTGATGTCATACTTACCATACGATTAACATATGATCTTTTTCATTATTCATTTTCATTTTTATTTTGATTAAAACAAAAAGGTAAAGAAAGCAAAACTCAAACTAAACTTTATTATATATCTCGCACACAATTACAAAGATAGATTGATCACTAAGCAAAACACTCGAAAAAGATCGAACTAAACTTTTATTCAACTAATTCAAAAGATAACTAAAGATTGAACTAAGATAAATAAGGGCAAAAGAGGTGGTGTGATACGATACCGGGGCACCTTCCCCAAGCTTGGCACAAGCCAAGGGGAGTGCCCATACCCGACAGTCAAGTCTCCTTTCGTGGTGAAGAAGGTGATGGTGGTGGTGGTGATGAGGTAGTAGCTTCACAATTCCTCCTCAGCTTACGCTTAGGGATGGAATTTTCCTCCCATAAGTCATTAATCTCCTGCTCCAGTGTCAATATCATTTTGCATAATTCTTGCTTGTTTTCACTACTGCAGGATGCTGCTAATGCAACACTACGATCAAAGACCCTTGCACAAAACTGTGTGCGATGCAGTAACCGGAAACAGTGATGTAATAAAACCATAAAAAAAGATGCAAAACGTTTGCGATGCTGGATACATCAAACATGGTTTAGATTTTAGTTGCGTTTGCGATGGTGGATACATCAAACACGGTTCAGTTCAATGAACTGTTTGCGATGAGGCAGAAGAACAGAAATAGGCAGCCAGATGAAAGTGTGTGCTATATACGGCATACGGTTCACTCGGATGAACTGTTTGTGATTAGGCAACATAAAAGAAATGGTCAAACATGTGAAGGTGTGTGCGATATACGGCATACAATTCACTCGGATGAACTGTTTGTGATTAGGCAACACAAAAGAAATGGTCAGCCAGGTGAAGGTGTGTGCGATATAAGGAAAATTAAGCATAACCAAATTAAGCATACAATTACATAAGTGACTACAAACATAACATTTCCACACACCAAAGTAAGCAATTACATGCATACTAAACTAGGAGAAACGAGCATCTAATCATCTACATCTTGTTGCGACGACGCTTGCTATTGCTCTGCTTCCGGCTGGATCCCTGGTCATGAATGGTTAATACAATCTAAGTCTATTGCATATTAAGGTCAAAATAGTACTACCAATATACGAGTCTCATACGATGCCATTTCAACGATTGTACCACAAAAGCATGAAATATTACAAGGTTCAAATTCAAGAGTTACATGGCTCAAATTCGAACACTACAAGGTTCAAACTGCTATTAGAAATGAAATTCAGCTCATTCAGCTGCAAACGCCCATGCTGATCAGCTGAACATATATTTAAGAGAGATTTAAACTAAAAATACCAATAGTAAGGCTGGTTTCGAAACCTCGTCATTTCTACAAAGGGATCAGACGCTAACAAGTCATGTATGGGGTTGACACAATGACTTCCGATTACTCTGTCATATGCAGCTCCAATACGAAATTTAACTTTTTTGGAGCCTTTTCCATTCTGTAGTAGCTGCCGGCACTGATCAACAAACCAGTCATTTTTTTGATATAAATGCATGCCCAACCTCATTACCTTCAGCACCCTTGCTCTGACAACAAAGAACCTGGCAAATATAATCTCCGGTAAGGTCCCTCAGTAGGAGTTCAAAGTAATTTTTGCAAGATGCAGATCTAGGCATTCGATGTGATTGTCATTATATTGTATCACATTATCCACCCCCAGGCCTATTATTATCTGCAAAAGAAGAGAACATGTTAGTGCCTACATGCAGTTTTGAACACTACTACAGGCCTAGTTGGTTTGCAGGATTTGTAAAATGACCAACGTGCCATCTTCGATCTGACATAATTAACATGGGCATTTGATTACAATCTAGAAAAATGTAGCCTTCTTTGCAAGAGGTTGGAGTGGATGAAAAATTCCCTAAGAAAACTAGTACAAATGAATGCAAAGCATAAATGCTTATGGATTGTAACCATATGAATCAAGCAACCAATATGGGGTGGGGGTGCATGTCTTGAAATCCTCCAAAATTCCTTCAGAAATCGTATTACATTGTCATTGTAAACTTCTAGGTCAACCTTTTCTGGATGACAGACAAACATACATCTTCAAAATTAGAAATAATGTTGATATCAAGAAGGAGAGGTAGAAGGCGACTGTTGTACCTGAACGGGTGTGGATCCAATAACAAGTTCGGAGTATTTGATAGACGAGTAGCCCACCACTATCAATTTCGGCATAGAAATGACATTGATTCTTGTTGGACCTTGTTGATAAACTACAAGTAATCTCTCAAGTGAAGGTGTGTCCTCAATGACCATATTGTGGTCCACCTTTTGTGATCTCTTGTTGCAGCACTTGCAACACACATAAATAGTTCGGAGACTCATGGAGGTGATATGGAAGCTACCCGACCAATTCATCGCCTGAAGACGAAGGAACTTGAGTGTAGTACAATCGCGGAGTAGTCGCTCCATGTCATCCTTTTGGATGCAGATGGCGATGAGCTCGAGGTTCATCAGTCGTGGTAGAAAAAGAGCGGATGCGTCATTAAGGGGGGATGGCAGTTCATGAACTTGGCGAGGCGCAGCATGGGCGTGAAGCGGCGTGCGGATATTGGCAGCGAGCACATATGCCCATCATTAAAACTGAGCTCCTTGAGGTGATCTAGGGCGGGGGATCAGAACCACTCGTCAAGCTTGGCTCAGTCCTTGCCATTGGAATGAAACTTGCCCATGATAAGGCCTTTGATTGGGCCATGGTGACTGCCAAGGATCTGGGAGAACGCATCCAAGCTTTTGCGATAGCCATGGCAGAGCTCGTGGGCGTCGAGGAGGTCGAGAGGGGTGGAGAGCCATAGGGGGGCCACTGCCGGGAAAGGACGGTTGTCCTCGCCCCATATTTGATTGGGAGGAGGGATATGATGACTGTCAACATATCATCGGGGAGGCTGCTGATGGAGTGTAGGCCTGCTAGAGTCGCTTGCGGTTCTTTCTCGGTCTTCCTCCACTTGTTGGCAGCCTTGTTCTCCACCTCGTCAGCAGCGATGGCAACCTTTGTCTCCATATTCACGCCATGCTCTGGTGCCTCAGTAGCCCCGGCGTCACCACTCCCTTCGATGGGGCGCTTCGGCGACATCCTCATACACAAACGGCTTTGACGACTGAGATCGGTGTCGAGGATGCGGGCGGAGAGAGAGTAGTGTGTGTGTGTGTGGAGAGAGGATAGGGGTGCGGCTGCTCGGGCGCTCCATTAATATGGACTAGTGGGAGTGAGGCGGGCGGTAGTCAAAGGCTATCTCGCCTCCCAGTGAGCTTGCGCGGCAGACTTCTGGCATTCCTATACAATAATTTCACACAGCTACTCGCATGCCTCCTGGTGACACTACGCAGCGAAAACGCCTCCCGTCAATTCACACACTTGCACGCATGCCTCCCGGTCTACCTGCGCGGCGGACTGCTCGCATGCGTTCCGTCAACTCACGCCTGCTCACACGCCACACGGGGAACGTGGCGGCACGTATATTTCTTTTTGATGTTTCATTCTCCCGCTTTACTGCTTAACCGAAGCATGGCACGATGTAATGCTGTAGGATCGAAAGTATGTCTAGAGGGGGGGTGATTAGACTACTTGACCAAATAAAAATCTATCCTTTTCCCAATTTTAAGTCTTTGCAGATTTTAGCAACTTAGCACTAGTCAAGAAATCAACCTACACATGAAAGTCTAAGAGTATAGCAGTGGAATGTAAAACATTGCACATGAAGGTAAAGGGAGGAGTTTGGAGGGAGAAAACGCAATGTAGACACAGAGATTTTTGGCGTGGTTCCGATAGGTGGTGCTATTGTACATCCATGTTGGTGGAGACTTCAAACCACGAAGGGTAACGGTTGCGCGAGTCCACAGAGGGCTCCACCCATGAAGGTTCCACGAAGAAGCAACCTTGTCTATCCCACCTTGGCCATCGCCCACGAAGGACTTGCCTCACTAGGGTAGATCTTCACGAAGTAGGCGATCTCCTTGCCTATACAAACTCCTTGGTTCAACTCCACAATCTTGACGGAGGCTCCCAAGTGACACCTAACCAATCTAGGAGACACCACTCTCCAAAAGGTAATAGACGATGTGTTCATGATAAACTCATCGCTCTTGTGCTTCAAATGATAGTCTCCCCAACACTCAACTCTCTCTCACTGATTTGGATTTGGTGGACAGATGATTTGAGTGGAAAGCAACTTGGAGAAGGCTAGAGATCAAGATTCATATGGTTGGAATGGAATGTCTTGGTCTCAACATATGAGTAGGTTCTCTCTCAGAAAATGAATGTTGGAAGTGTAGGCATGTTCTGATGGCTCTCTCCACGAATGAAGAGTGGGTGGAGGGGTAATATAGCCTCCACACAAAATCTTACCGTTACACAAAAATCACCAAACTCTGTGGGACCGAATAATGAAACTCGGTCATACCGATTTAGTTCAAAATGTGAACGTTAGGATTTTCAGTGGGACCGACATGTCAACTCGGTGGGACCGATTTCATTAGGGTTAGGGCATAACGTAATCTCGGTGAGACCGATTACACAAACTCGGTGGGACCAATTTTGGTAATAAGCTAACCAGAGAGTTGGTCAGGCAAACTCGGTGGGGCTGATCCGCTCATATCGGTGAGACCAAAACGGTATGAAGGGGAAACAGAGAGTTTGTATTGCGAACTCGGTGGGACTGATCGCTCATCTCGGTTGGACCGAAACGTTGCAAAGGGAAACAGAGAGTTTGCAATCCCATCTCGGTGAGACCGAGATCCCTATCGGTGAGACCGAAGTGACTAGGGTTTGTGGCAGTGGCTATGTCAAGAAAACTCGGTGGCGCCGGATGGAATGTTTCGGTGGGGCAGAGTTTGACTTTTGGTTTGGGACATATGTGGATATGAGAAAGTGGTTGAGGGTTTTTGGAGCATATCACTAAGCATTTTGAGCAAGCAACCCATTAAGAAACACCTCATCCCCTTTTAATAGTATTGGGTTTTCCTATGGACTCAATGTGACCTTGGATCACTAAAAGTAAAATGTAGAGTCTTGAGCTTTAGATCTTGAGCCAATCGTTTGTACTTAGCATTTTGAGGGGTCTACATTTCTAATCCATGCCATGCTAATCATTGAGCTTTCATGAAATATTTATCTTGAAATAGCATTAGCTCAATGAGCTATATGTTGTTAATAATTACCAAAACCACCCAGGGATAGTTGCACTTTCAATCTCCCCCTTTTTGGTAATTGATGACAACATATAGATCAAAGCTTCGACAAATTACCATAAGATTGAAATACATCGTCGCTTTGAGAAGTATGTGATAAGCAAGAGCTCCCCCTAAATTTGTGCATTATTTAAAAATTGCTTTTACATGCAAATTCACAATCGATTAGGATCATGGGTTACTTTTCCATGTCACATACATCCTGGTGGAGCGCTCAAGATGATAGAAATTAAAAGCATGCACTCATCACCAAGCCAAGTGAATGATCATACACGGGATATAAGAGATAATATCACCCAAGCAAGCATTAAAGTAGCATATGATCAAACACATGATCAACCAAGTATCTCACACAAACATAAAGTATCAACCAAGCACACAATAACGTTCAACGAAAAGCAAGAGACAAAGAAGCAAAACACTCTCTCTTGAAGCCTATGATCTATAAATTTCTCCCCCTTTGGCAACAAGTTACCAAAAAGATTGAAAATGCATAGTGCTATGCGTCTCTCAGGCTCGGTCTTCGGGAGGTGGTGTAGAGAGAACTCCAAGGACTAAGGCATCTGTTGATGTAGTTGGAGCTGGTGGAGTGGGTGCTGGAGGTGGCACTGAAGCTGTAGCTGTTGGTGTTGACGATGTAGCTCTAGAATCTTTTACTGGCACTGTAGTAGACCTCTGACCTCGTGGCACACGCTGAGAAGCATCCGTAGTTGCCTTTCCTCTCCTCTCCTTAGCTTCCTCCAGGAGCTGCTCAATAGCTGTCTGTATATCAATAACCTTCAGATCAAGATCATAGAATTTTATCTCAACAATCCTCTCCAAGCTCTCCTGATTCTGAGTCAGGGTGGCCAAGCCCTTCTCAATCCTCAAAGTAGACTGGATCAGATATGCTAGCTGATCTTGCTTACTCTTCAAGAACACCTGAGATGCTTCCTCTACACTTGGCATCCTTGCAGCTTTCTCTGCCTTAGCCTTAGCTCTCTTCTCCTGTGCTTGAGCTGATGAAGGTTCATTCTCATTCATCACAACCGTGTTGTCTTCAAATTCAGGGTACAGAGGTAAGTGCTCCTTGTCCAACAGGTAGGTGCATTTGCCCATCTTTGAGTTGATGAGCTCTTGAATGTGTGGAGCATACCCACAAGATCTTTTCTGATCTGCTGTTGTCCTCTTGACTGTCTCTACAATTAGAATAATGACCTTGAATTTTTGAGGTAGATCAAATATTTGCAGCAAGTTGATGGAATGTCCTTTAATCATATTGTGATCTCCAGACTTGGGTAGCAAAGTATGCCTTAAGATGGTGTTAATGGTAGGCAGTGTACAGATCCAAGCTTGTGTGTCTCCAAAGTTTTACCAGGGATCTCTTTGTAAATGTTTGCCATAGAGTTGTGCTCTTTCTTCTTCTTGGCATACACATCCAAGTCATCCTCATGTTCTTCTGGGCATTAATCAGCTTGGCCCATTCTTCAACAGTAGATTGGTACCTTGTACCTTTAGACATCCATACTATCTTTCCATCTGGATAGAAGTGAGCAGTGGAGCAAAATTGCATGACTAGCTCATCATTCCATTTGGTCAACTTTTGACCCACAAACTCATCGACTCCACAAGCTTTGAAGCTATCTTGTACACCTGGGAAGTGATCTTCATTCTCTTTGATGTATTCCCAATCAACCCATCTCATGTCACAGACGATTGGCTTCTTGTCAAGCAGAATAGTCTCATAGAAGTCTTGTTATTCTTTGGTATGAAACATGTAATCTACTACAGTCCTCCTCCTCACAACATAGGGATCAGACTGTCTCCACAATCTTAGTCCTGCATCTTTCCTGATATGCATGTCCTCAGCCACAGGATGAGCATCATTGTGGTCTGGAATCTTGGGTTTTAGTTTCCTCAATACAAGGGATCCATCATCCTCTTCTTCAGCTTCAGGTACTGGGGCCTTGTTCTTCTCTTTGGCTGGGATATTTCTGGTGCTTCTCTTGGACTTAGAAGGCTTCTGAGCTTGAGCTGTTGATTTGGGAGCAGTTTTGGGCTTTCATGTGGCAGCCCCTAACTTGATTGCATCTCCCATAAGATTTTGGGACTTTGGTGCTGGTGCAGCATCCTCTTCCTCTTCCTCTTCTTCTGCTGGATCTTTAAACATGGATGATATCCGAAGGACTCTGGCAGTGGTCTTCTTGACCCTCTCCTTCCTCTTCTTGCCATCTCCAGCTTCTTTGGGTTCAAGAGTGAACTCCATAGTTTCTTGAGTGGAGGCTCTGGCCTTAGACATAGGAATCATTTTTGCTGGTGCCTTCTTGTTTAAGCCTGGCTTTGTTGTTGCAGCTGTGCCATACTCCTTCTTCAAGACTTTCTTCTTTGAGCTGACTTCTTCTTCTACAGCCACATAATCCTCATCCTCAGAATCTGAGGTTCTCTTCTTCCTTGACCTGGTGACTGCCTTGGGCAAGTTACTAGGTGTGCTCCTGCTTCCCTCATCATAGCTGCTTGAGGGATCAGAACCCTCACTCAATTGCACTTGTTCTTCAGATCTGTTCTGACTGGCACTCTGGTCAGACATCTTGGCAATTTCACTGACAGCAAACCCTGTGAATAGATATAGATGAGGTAGAATATATGAGCATCCCAAAGTGCAGAGTTTTTGCAAAACAGATGACTCAAAAAACTTAGTTTTAGTTCTCCACATAAAGCGTTTCGGAGCTACTAATTTGTTAGACTCGGTGATACTGAAGCAATTTTGGAACCTAAACTAGTGAACTCGGTTAGACCGAGTCACAGTTTGGTGGCACCGAGACTGCTAGGGTTTCACAGAGAATCAATCTCGGTGACACCGATTTGCAATTTTCGGTCAGACCGAAAACGCATGTGCAATGGCCTAAGCCAAATCGGTGCGACCAGTTTCTACAACTCGGTCGGTCCGAGATGTGTTCGGCGGAAACCTAACCCTAAATTTTCGAATCAAATCTAACCTAAAGGATGTTTTCTTTGGATAGAGTGTTCACATACGTGGTAAAGATCATGGCAAAGCAATGTGCTATGAATCGGAGTAAGGAAATAGCACAAAGAGTCGAACACATACCCTAGTTCGGCGGGAGTTTGCTACGGCGACAATGGCGGAGCAGATTTCCGTTGATGGTGATGGAAACCAGCAGAGGGAGGTCGCTGGCGGCGAGGAGATGATCCGAAGACCCGAGGAGGCAGAGCAGGACACGCGCGGGCTGAGAGGTTTTGAAGAAATTTCCAAAATCTCACCCATGGGTTTATATATCCCGACCCTATTGGTTTGACCGAGTGGAACAACTCGGTGGCACTGAGATTTAGAATCGCAAGCGATTACTGCAACTCGGCGTGACCGAAAAGTTCAAATTGGTTGCACCGAGATTGAAAACCTAGATCAACTTAGTGATATCGGTGTGACCGAACTGGATGAATCAGTCATACCGAAATGCACAAAGATGTTTTGGAAGTTTAAGTCTATGACGAATCGGGGACTCCGAGTACTCCTCACACAGAGTGGTTCGAATCTGACTTGATCAAACTTTGTGATGTAGCATGAATAGAGTTTGAGACGAGAAAAGCATAGATAGATAGAGGAGGTTCTTAGGCATTCTTTTCCATCCACTTGGCAAAGGAGAAAATGCCAAATAATAAAAAACAACAAGTGGATGTCCTTGAATGAGTAAAATATGCAATCAACATGCTCACACAATAAAATGGCAAATTGAAATATGTGACAAAGCATGCACAAACACTCTAGCATCTATCAAGCAATTGGCGATGACTAGGTAATGTATATATGAGTATATTGACTGAGGAGTCAAATGAAAACATTTGATCATAGGTCATACTCATCGTTTAAGCACAAGTGGGGTTACCACTTTTACATAATTCATTGTTGTGTTCACACCATTAGAGTTGCTTTAGCTCAATTGGTTAGAGTAAAGCTCCCCCTAGATGTGATATCCCCCATAAGATGGATGAACTAACCTTGGGTTATGTCGATGATGACTTCATGTAGGTGTTGAAGATGTAGATGCTCAATGTTGATGTAGATCATTCAGAGCAATCCATTGGAGTGAGTTGCACTTTCAATACCTACACGGGTTAGTCCCACAAGGAACAAACAAGGATATCCATAGACATAGAGTGATGTTCACACAAGATGATGTCCATGAAAGCATTAGGTTACCTTGTCCCTTGTCTTATCAACAAGAGGGTTTGTGACTCCTAGAACTAGTGAAAGATGTGGAAGTTGTTTGCACATGTCCTTGCCAAAAGATATGAGTGAAGTTTGTTGGCGGAGTCACCCTCAAGAACTCTCTAGTTCTTCTTCTTTGGGATCCACATCATCTTGATGGGAATCCTTGGAGTTGTAGTCATACTTGATGTAGTAGAACTTGATGTAGTCTTGGGAACCCACTTGACCAAGGCCTTGGGAGCTTCTTCAAATGCATCAATCTCCTCTTGAAGCTTGTCCTTGCCTTTTAGCTTGTGGTCTTGTGGAGGAAGATCATCTTAAGCTTGTGTCCCTTGAAAAGAAGTAGGATCATACTTGTCTTGTTGAGGAACAAACTTCATCTTCGGGTATTGATCTTCTTCCCACTCAACTCCATTGGCATTGAACTTCCGTTCAAAACCAACACCTTGATTCTTCCGGTGTATTCCTTGCTTGCGTACAATTTCCTCAAATTGCTTACTTCCGGCAAGGCTCTTGTAAACACCTTTCTCTATAATTCCCTTCAATAAGCTATTTTCTTGCTCAAGTGTAACTTGGTTAAGAGAATCATTAGTGGAATCAAGAGAACTACTAGAAGCAACAACATTGGATTTAGCATGATTATTTTTACTACTAGATGAAGAATCTTTCTTACTTTTGTTGCTAGATTTAACTTGTGGCATGTAAGTAGACAAGAGTAAACGCTTGGCAATGTAAGAAGAACTTTTCTTGCGAAGATCATCATTGATTGCCTTTAAGAACCCATGCTCTTGCTCAAGGTTGAGCTTTTCAAAGCCTAACTTTTCATGAGTCTTTAAAAGCTCTCGATGATTTTCCAAGGTAGTTTCATGAGCTAACTTAAGAGTGTTTAGTTCTTTAGTTAGACGCTCAATCTCCTTCTTATCATCATCATTCGTTTTATCTTGATTAGCATGATTAATAGCAAGTTCATCATAGTTTTCATCATTAGAATTGTCAACAAGTAAATCATCATCACCTAGCAAATCATCTTCATCACTATTGAAATCAAAATACTCGGGGTGTGATACCTTTGGGCCTTTAGCCATGAAGCATCTTCCAATTCCTTCATTTGGTGACTCAAATATGTCGTAGGAGTTGGTTGACACAAGTGCTAGACCGGCAACACCTTCATCTTGAGTATATTCGGAGTCGGAGTGATAACTTCTCTCGGAGTAATTGTCGGAGTCAGAGCCGGATACCCATTCACCAACATGAGCTTGATGTCTTCGTTTTGTGTAGCTCCTTGATGATTTGTCCTTCCTGTCCGAATACCTGCTTCTCCGTGATGTTCTTCTTTCATAACGGTCATCTCTACTCCTTCTCTCTCTTCATGGTGATTCTTCTCTTCTACTTCTCCTTTTGGGTGAATCTTCTCTTCTTTTGTAGGCAGCCGTACACTCATTGGAGTAGTGTCCGGGTCTCCCACAATTGTAGCAATTACGTTCACGACTCGAAGATCTTTTGTCATTGTAGGACCTTGACTTGGAACTTCTCTCCTTGCTTCTACCCTTGTAGAACTTGTTGAAGTTCTTCACCATTAGGCTCAATTCTTCATTGAAGGCTTGTTTCTCACTTGATGATGTAGGGGCATCACATGAGGCTTTGTAAGCACCACTTGACTTGTTGTGAAGCTCTTCCTTATCCTTGAGTGACATCTCATGAGCAACAATTCTTCCAATGACTTCTATTGGCTTGAGATCTTTGTAATTGGGCATCATTTGGATCAGTGTGCACATGATATCATATTTTCCATCCAAGGCCCTTAGGATCTTCTTGATGATGAATCTATCGGTCATCTCTTCACTTCCTAAGCCGGCAATCTCATTTGTGATGAGAGCAAGCCTAGAGTACATTTCAGTGATACCTTCACCATCCTTCATTTTGAACTTGTCAAGTTGACTTTGAAGCACATCCAATTTGGATTCCTTGATAGAGTCGGTACCCTCGTGCATATCAATCAAAGTATCCCAAATTTCCTTTGCATTCTCAAGACGGCTGATTTTGTTGAATTCTTCGGGGCACAATCCGTTGAAGAGGATATCACAAGCTTGAGCGTTGTATTGCAGCATCTTCAACTCTTCTGCGGTAGCTTCATGGTTTGGTTCTCTCCCATCAAAGAATTCACCTTGCAAGCCAATACACACAATAGCCCAAATGGCGGGGTTATGTCCAAGAATATGCATTTTCATCTTATGCTTCCAACTAGCAAAATTAGTACCATCAAAGTAAGGATCTCTACGATGGTAATTTCCCTCGCTAGACGCCATACTCTCCTAGGTTGTGAAACCAAGGCTATGATCACCAAAGCTATGGAAATAAAGGCAAATGGAGACCAAAGCTCTGATACCACTGGTAGGATCGAAAGTATGTCTAGAGGGGGCGGGGGTGATTAGACTACTTGACCAAATAAAAATCTAGCCTTTTCCCAATTTTAAGTCTTGGCAGATTTTAGCAACTTAGCACTAGTCAATTAATCAACCTACACATGCAAGTCTAAGAGTATAGCAGCGGAATGTAAAACATTGCACATGAAGGTAAAGGGAGGAGTTTGGAGGGAGCAAATGCAATGTAGACACGGAGATTTTTGGCGTGGTTCCGATAGGTGGTGTTATCGTACATCCACGTTGGTGGAGACTTAAACCCACGAAGGGTAACGGTTGCGCGAGTCCATGGAGGGCTCCACCCACGAAGGGTCCACGAAGAAGCAACCTTGTCTATCCTACCATGGCCATCGCCCACGAAGGACTTGCCTCACTAGGGTAGATCTTCATGAAGTAGGCGATCTCATTGCCCGTACAAACTCATTGGTTCAACTCCACAATCTTGACGGAGGCTCCCAAGTGACACCTAACCAATCTAGGAGACACCACTCTCCAAAAGGTAATAGACGGTGTGTTGATGATGAACTCCTTGCTCTTGTGCTTCAAATGATAGTCTCCCCAACACTCAACTCTCTCTCACTGATTTGGATTTGGTGGAAAGATGATTTGAGTGGAAAGAAACTTGGAGATGGCTAGAGATCAAGATTCATATGGTTGGAATGGAGTATCATGGTCTCAACACATGAGTAGGTGGTTCTCTCTCAGAAAATGAATGTTGGAAGTGTAGGCATGTTCTGATGACTCTCTCCATGAATGAAGAGTGGGTGTATGGGTATATATAGCCTCCACACAAAATCTAACCATTACACACAAATCACCAAACTCGGTGGGACCGAATAATGAAACTCGGTCAAACTGATTTAGTTCAAAGTGTGAACGTTAGGATTTTCGGTGGGACCGACATGTCAACTCGGTGGGACCGATTTAATTAGGGTTAGGGAAGAACGTAATCTCAGTGAGAGAGATTACACAAACTCGGTGGGACCGATTTTGGTAATAAGCTAACCAGAGAGTTGGTCAGGCAAACTCGGTGGGACCGATCCGCTCATCTCGGTGAGACTGAAACGTGATGAAGGGGAAACACAGAGTTTGCATTGCGAACTCGGTGGGACCGATCACTCATCTCGGTTGGACCGAAACATTACGAAGGGAAACAGAGAGTTTGCAATCCAATCTCGGTGAGGCCGAGATCCCTATCGGTGAGACCGAAGTGACTAGGGTTTGTGGCAGTGGCTATGTCAAGAAAACTCGGTGGTGCCGGATGGAATGTTTCGGTGGGGCCGAGTTTGACTTTTGGTTTGGGACATATTTGGATATGAGAAAGTGGTTGAGGGTTTTTGGAGCATATCACTAAGCATTTTGAGCAAGTAACCCATTAAGCAACACCTCATCGCATTTTAATAGTATTGGGTTTTCCTATGGACTCAATGTGATCTTGGATCACTAGAAGTAAAATGTAGAGTCTTGAGCTTTAGAGCTTGAGCCAATATTTTGTCCTTAGCATTTTGAGGGGTCCACATTTCTAATCCATGCAATGCCAATCATTGAGCTTTCCTGAAATATTTATCTTGAAATAGCATTAGCTCAATGATCTATATGTTGTTAATAATTACCAAAACCACCCAGGGATAGTTGCACTTTCAAATGCACACGGTCCGAATAAATATTCCGTATGACACATTGGTTGCCAGTTATTAACAATCTCCCGTTTGTAAGTAGATTATATCAAAACTTGTCTCAAATTTGACGAAAAATACAATATCACAATCTACTGGTGTCCATATATGACACCATGATAAGTTTCATGAATTGCAACTAAGTTTTGGATTTACTAAAATTAAAAAAAAATCAATATTCTCAATGTTTTGAAATTTCTTTCACAGGGAAACATGCACCCGGGGACATACATATGATTGGTGCACATGTAGCTCAAATTTGATTTTTGCACATTAAATCCCTAGGAAATCAATCAATGTATAAAACGGGTCGAATGATCTCTGTTTTTTGCAATGTTGGGGATATCGCTTATCGGGAACTTATCGGTCGACCCATGATAAGGGGTAAATCGGCCAGTTTATCGGCATATCGACTAATTTATCACCATATCGGCTGATGTATCGGTCGATTTATCTTATCGATCAGACAATGGTAAGTGATAAATCGGCCGATTTATCGGAATATCGGAAGAAATCTTGAACAGTGGTTTTTTGTCAAACTTTAACACGACACTCCTTTGGTCACATGTTCACTGCAGAAAAAGTTTGACATGCCTCAGAATGGAGGTGGTGGTGTGGGATGTGTGTCTCCGTGTGTGTGTGTGGGGGGGGATCCATCAGTACACTACTAGTCGCGAGCCTCCGTGACGTGGGATTATTGATCATTTTGTGAGTCATGTATATATGCCACATCAAAGTTATGAATTGGTTATTTAAAGCATTACACAACCCTTTCATACATACACGTTCGGGCCACATGCATGCATTGGTGGTCTTCTCAGACACTCCCTCGTGCGGTTAGCAGCGACGTGCCCATTCGTTAGCCCGCAAAGGTTTTCAGTTTCCACCGACAATGAGAGGCATTGGACCGAAGGTGGATTCATCTTCGCATGTGTGTTACGGTGTGGATCATGGCGAGATTCCACATCAAAGTTCGGGCATGTGCGTACACATGAGTCCCTCCCACCAGCTCGAAGTGATGGGGCTACGCATCGTGATCCTCTGTGTAGTGCGTTTCCGGTTTGCGAAGCATGTGCCATGTAAAAGTTGTGCATTGGGTATTCAAACACCACACAACACACGACAACATGCACGCGGTGGTTGTCCTATAACACTCGCTCACGTGTGACTCTCTGTGGGCCTGCGAGGTCTTCGTCGATTAATTGAACGTACAACGAGAGAGAGGTTAATTTGACCAACAAGGATGGTTCTCTTTTTGTTTATGTTACGTATATGCACGGTAGGAGTATGTAGTACATGTCAAAGAGGGGGCAATATGTATAATACATGTGTGTCATAACCTCGCTCCATGTGGGACTTTCTGGTTCTTGAGGCAGGTGCCACATCAAAGTTGTGCATTGGTATTCAAACATCACGCAATACCATGCAGGTGGTGGTTGCCCTATAGGAACTCACTCGCGTGCGGCGCTTCCATCTGTGGGCCCGTGAGGTCGTCCTCCATCACTTTGACCCAACGAGAGAGAGGCACATTTGATGAACAAGGAGGATTAATTCTTTTAGGGCTGTGTTAGGGTAGGTGTGTATATATAGTACGTGTCGAAGGGGGATGGGACCAACATATACTAGGTGTCGCACATGAACCTCACTCTCTGTGGGGACTTTGCAGTTTTTGAGGCAAATGCCACATCAAAGGTTGTGCATTAGGTATTCAAAACATCACAACCAAACACCTCTCCATATATATTTTTGGCACACATGCAAGCGATGGTGGTTGTCCTGTGGCACTCACTCACGTGGTTACCGGCGATGCTTCCATCTGTCAACCCGCTTCTTTCATCGACAAAGAGAGATGTTAGTTATTTTGAATTGGGTGGGGATTAATTTTTTTGTTTGTCTCGCGATATAGGTCATGATGTGAGATTGCATATATAATAGTGCATGTGTACACATGAATCCATCCCGCTGGATCGAAGGGGGGGGGGTGAGCACAGGTCACGTCATGAACCTCTTGCTCTGTGTGGGGACCTGTATGATTTTGAACGCATGCACCACATCAATGTTGTACATTAGGTACTCAACACATATGCATGCATCACGCACCCCCATAAATATGTTTGCGACACATGCATGCAATGGTTGTCTTTGGACACTCTCGCTCGCTTGGTTATGGGCGGCAAGCCTATATATATTTGTGGGCCCGCGTGGACGTCCATCATTTCGATCGACGACGAGAAAGGTTACCAGGGTGGACTCTTATTTGGTTCATGTTACCATATAGTAGATTGGTCATGTCGGCGTTCTGGGAACGGGGGTCCCCAGACTTGCCTGCCTGCGGCCTGCGGCGTGGCTCAAAGGGGGGCCCAGCACGGCCCATCTTCATCAACACAGACTCAAGACCCTCGCGAGGGGCCAAGCCTCGCGGGGCGGACGACATGGAGCTTCCTCAGGCACGGCCTCATCAGGCTGGCTCGCGAGGAGGCGGAGAGATCAAGGCGGGGTACCTCGCGAGGTGCCCGTGATGCAAGCCATGACGACAAAAGGCGCCAGGCGGGCGCCAGCCACGCAGTGTCCTCCTTTCCCCTTTGGTGCAAAGGGGGCAAGCACAGCCGCGGAGTACCGAGGCATCAGGCAAAGGTTGCCATTTCGGTGCAACAAGACCAAGACCAGGAGGACTGCAAGACGGAGATCATCGTGGAGCCCAAGACGGCGTCACCACCAGAACTTTGTGCAGGCGCAGACTAATTTTGTCAGGATAGCGGGTACTAGCTGTCCCCCTTCAAATTAGCCCGCCATTGTTGGCTCCCTTCCCGCTCGATATTTGGGAAGAGGACCAGGGCCTCTATAAATAGGACCAGCCACCCACATGGTAGAAAGGAGGTTCAAGGGAGAGATCGAATCAGAGAAGGAGAGAGAGAGAGAGAGAGAGAGAGAGAGAAGGGTGATTGAACTCCTCCCAGCAGTTCATCGCCCCAGCCAAGAACAAACCCTCGCGAGGCTGTTCTTCCTTGTATTGCTCATCATCATCAGCCCAAGAGGCAATCCACCACACCACACACTGGAGTAGGGTATTACACCACAACGGTGGCCCGGACCAGTATAAACCGTGTTTCTCTTGTGTTGTTCTTTCCATAGCTTAGATCTTAGCAAGGCGGAGGGGTGCAGGTAGGTAGGAGGCGAAATCTCCGCGCGCACCCCAGTGTTCTAACCTCAAGGGTCTGCCGGAACCCGAAATCCGACATTTGGCGCGCCAGGTAGGGGTGCGCCGGAATCCACCTTCTACCGCTTCATGCCCCATCGCGTCGTCATCACCATGTCCGGCGACCAGGCGGGCAACCCAGATCCATGGGCGGCGTGGCCCGCCCGCGTAGAGCTGCTCGCCTCGGGCGACCCCGTGCCCCAGGCAGCTCGCGGTCCGCAGGGTGCTGCGGGCCGCGGGCGATGCGGACAGGCTTCGACAGCTCTCACGCCGCGGTAGGCGCGGTCGGCGGCGAGGGCCACCAATCACACCGTGACCACGACACCGTACACCCGCCGGGAGCAGGCGAACTCGAGGGCCGCGCTCACAGTGGCCCGAGAACTGCTGCAGTGCAGGCTGCTGGAGGGCGGCCGTGATGTGATGCTGGAGCGGGTGGCAGAGCTCCTAGGCTTCGCCGCCTTGGGGGCTCACCCCTTCTGCACCCAGCTCTCATCTCAAGCCCAGGGCGGCCGGCGCGGGGGCTCCGCGCGCGCCCGTGGGCTCCAAGGCTACTCCAACGCAGGCGAAGCTGTTGGCACCGGACCGGCGGCGGCGCTGCCCCCGCTCCCGGTCCGCAAAGAAGAAGGACTCGACGCGACCCATGGCCCCAGTGGACAGCCGCGCTACCACCCCATGGTGGGCGCGTCAAGCAGAGCTGCGTGGCACGCGGAGCACTATGGCTTGGCCTTCAGGATGATGGCGCCAGAAGAATACGTGCCCCTCATGATGGACCAAGGACACCCTCACGAGGGCGAACAAGGCTCGCTCCTCAGCCCAAGCTGGGGGGACGAGGCGCCAGAAGCTGAGCCCTTGCAGGAGTCCCGAGACGGTCCCACTGGCCACGCTGGAGGCAACGATTATCGGGTACCGCTAATTCCTCAGGAGCAGGCATACGCTAATCATGGATCGCAGGAGGTGCAGGTCGCCATAGTGAGCAGCTGCCCCGCTCCCACAGTCTCCTACCCCTCGAGAGGAGGGCGCAGGGGGCTGCAGGAGAGGGGCTGAGATCCGACATCACCACCGCGGCGTTCGGAGCAAGGTGTTCTCAGGAGGTAGGCCCTCTGCTGGGGAGGTGCCTTAGGGCCTGCCCCTGGCGGAGGACCCGTGGTCGTCGGGGGAACCGCTGGCGACCGCTCTACCCCATTGGCGGCGTCCTGGTTTCCGGTCGTCATTGATGGCACTAGAGTGTGGCGCAAGGCGGGCCCTCATCTGGCGATATGAAGCAAGGCCGGTACTTGTGAAGAAGGCCCAGTGCCTGTGAAGCTCGCCGCCCCGTGACACTCTCACGTAATAATGAGTGGGGCTGTACACGCCCCGGAGTCTCAGGGGTGCTGGCCTCAGGCCCTGGGGCTCCCTCCCACGCCCAGTGGCAGCACTTAGCTCCGCGCTGGTGAGAAGACGTCCAAGACTAGATTAGGTGCCGGACGCGGCCTTTTGTCTGCTTTCGTTGCTTTCCCCTTTTGGTTGTTGCTTTCCCCCGCTGGATTCAAGTTGGATTCAAATTTGAGATTTGCGTGTGTTCGGGGAAGGGGTGCTTAGTCTCGTTCGAGCAATTTCTCGCGTTTTGGTTACCACTTTGCCTCAGCTGCCTCCCCTCGTGAGCCCCTCGCGAGCCGGGTCAGGCCTAGCTTGCGCGCAGCCCAGACTGCCGCCGCCGCGTCCTCTCAGGAGGGTGTTTTACTGCAGGTCCTACGGATTCAGTCAGGGAACACTCGAGACACCACAGCCTCCCACAGGCTACCTTAGGGCCAGCACGGGACAAAGGTAAACTAGCCGACCAGCGCGTCACTTAAGCCAACCACTTGGCGCGTGCACATGGGCAATGTAGCGCCTACTAATACGATGAACGCAAGTTTTTACATGAGGGGCTCCCCCTCCCAAAATGCTCTCACAGCCATCAGGCCAAAACCTGAGTTCTATTCATGTAGGGTAAGGAAGCAGGAACAACGCACAATCAGTCGGATAAATCCCCCAATGCGTCCTCAGGAGCACCACCCGAACCGTTGCTGGCGTCGCTGAACTCGCCATCGTTGTCCGCGTCGCCGCCAGCGGCGTCAGGGCCGTTCACCACACCACCCTCGTCGGCAGCCACGATCACATCGTCGTTGTCTAAAGCGAAGGCCCTGACAAGAGCATCCACATTGTCTTCCACCCAGTGCGCCAGGTCATTTCGGACGGCCTGGGGGACTGGGGCGATGGCAGCGTCGAAATCGAAGTGGGGATCCATGTTCCGGAGATGGCTGAAGACGCGAGAAAAGGCGCGCCCGAGCAGGGCGCGGCTCCTCTCCTCCACCAACCTGTCAGCCCTGACCGACCGCGCCTCCAGTTGTGTCACCACGTCGGTGAAGAACTGAAGGTTGCCAGCGTAGTTGACTGCGTGCGGCTCGCCAACAGCCGCCTCGCAGATATTGCCCAAGGCTGTGTTGGCTCTCTCCCAGAGTGTGGTAAGCATGGGGCCGTGCTCATGCTCCAGGATCCGCCGCTGACGTATCTTGTCCGCATTCTGGCGCGCAACGACCTCAGCCTCTTCCACCCGCTGGCGAAGAAGGAGCACCTCGGCCTGGGAGGTGGTTGACTCCCCTTGCGCTACCTCAAGGGCGGCCCGAAAAGCGTTGGCCCGCCGCGTCGCTTCCTCCAGCTTGGCCCTCAAGGCGGCAGTCCTACCTTCAGCCTCGGCCCGGATCAACTCCAGCCTCTCCTCGAACTCGTGCTCGAGGTTCAAGCGCGCCATCGCTACCCGACTTCCGACCTCCTCCAGGACACAGGCTTCCCGTGCAGCGACATCGTCCTCCGCTTGTGTCACCAAGCGCTCCATCGTCTCCAGACGCTCGTACTCGCAGGTACATTCGGCGGCTTCCAGCGTCAGCGCCTCCTCATGCTTCCGGAGCTCTGCTGAGTCGCCAGCGGCCACCTTCATCGACGCGAGGGCTGCCTCACGCAGCTCCACCTGCTCCTCCAGTGAGTGGCACCAGGCCAGGAGCTCCCGAGCCCGCTCCTCCACCGCCTTTCGCCGCCGGTCAGCTTCCCGGGCCTCCTCAGCGGCCCAAGATCGGGCCTCCCGAGAGGCCACCAGCGACGCCTTAGCCTCTGCGTCGTCAAGATCGTGCTGACGGCGCGCAAGGGCGATGGTGCCCTCCAGCTCATGCCTCTCTGCAGCCAGGCGCAGGCCCTTGGCCTCAAGGCGCGCGTCTTCATCAGCAAGCTCCTCACCAAGCAGGCTCACCGCGTCAGCCGCCCTTCGAAGGAACCCTTGGCGAAGAGCGCAACGCTCCCGGGCGCGCTCGAGCACGTCTTCCACACCATCATCTTCCCCGAGCAAGCGCCGGGGGCCACACATCAGCACTCCCCCTCCGGGCAGGGGGCTGGGGGGTGGCACCGTCGCGACGGCCGGGCATGCCCTGCCAGAAGCCCGGCCTGGAGCCAGCCCGTCCCCAGATGAAGAGCGCAGGGAGCGCCTCAGCCAATCACAGTCCACGACTAGGCGAGAAGCCCACGGCAGGCTGGCTATGCCACGGGAAGGCCCGCGAAGAAGGATTGCGAGGTGCGCAGGGCCACGGTGCGCCTCAGGACGGTTCGCCTCTCCGATTGCCCTCACCACAAGGGCTCTGCTGCTCGGAGCGCTTGAGGACGGTGGAGGGGGCGAAGCCAAGGGGGACGGCACCTCAGCCGTCTCCATGAGCTCGGCTGGAAGGGGCCTGCGGAGCAAGGATCAGTAAAAGCAATAGAAGGATCGGGAGCTGGGAAAGGAGAAGGCTTACTCATCAGTGGCGAAGTACTTCCTACGATTCAGCAAGCGACAAGGGTAATCATCGCCCAGGGCCTCCCTTCTCTTTCGGAGGGCCTCAAAGTCCACGCGGAAGCGGCCCAAGAGTTGAGCGCAGGGATCAACCTGCGACGAAGATGGAGCGTCAAGGCGATCTGCGTCAGGGGCGCCTGCCTGATGCGCGCTGCCAATCGCCTCGCCAAGAGAAGTGGCTGGAGCCTCAGGGGCCTCAGTCGCAGGCACTGAGGGCAGCTGCTTGTCACCCTCAGCCTCGGCGGCACGGGCCCCAAGAGCTGCTCCCTCATGAACATCGCCCGGCGCTGTCATCCCGCCGGGAGCCCCCTCGGCCTCTGGCGCCTCATGCCTCCCTGCTCCGCTACTTGAGGAAGAGTCGCCTTGGCCGACTGGAAGGGCAGTCACCATCACTGGGTTCTCGCGAGGCCCCTGGAGGCCGGCGGGGCGCGGCCCCCACTCATCAAAGATAGGCATCTGATTCACAAAATCGCCCCTGCTCTGGCAGAGGTACAACAAGGCCCCTCCCTGCTGGATGCTGCCAGGGTTGGGATCCCCAGTCAGGGTCAAGAGCGCTGTCCTCAGCACTTCAGGCGTCAGGTCCTCTTCCTGGAGCCTCATACGATCATCGCGCCCGCTGAAGGCCCACATCCGGCGGGAGTGGCGTTGGAGAGGAGCAACGCGGCGTAGCAGGAACTCCTTCACCACCTTGGGCGCTGTCACGCCAAGCGACCTCAAGAACGCGAAGCGGTGCCAGATGAAGACGAGCCGGGGGCTCTCAAGCGTCTCCTGGCCCCAGCCCGAATTGGGGACAGCAGGCGAAGTTGGCTTCGATAGCAGGGGGCTGGGCACCCCTGCATCCACATACAGCCACCGCTCGCGGAACCCAGCCGTGGGCAGAGGGAGCCTGAAGTCAATCCCAGAGGCCGCTGTCTCAGACGCGGCAACGAAGCTCACGCACGCCCATCATTGGGTAGGGTCGACAAGGCGCAGCGAGAAGAAGTGGCGCAGCAAGGAAACCGAAGGAAGAATGCCCATCATAGCCTCGCAAACAAAGGCGAAGACCGAAAGGAGGGTGATGGATTCAGGACCCAGATGCATCATGTGGATCTGATAGTGGGAAAGCACGGCGTTGAAGAAATCAGAAAAGGAAGGAACCAGACCCGCCCATAGGGCGTCGGCAAAATACGGGACCTCGGTGACTATCCTGTTGATGGAGAAGTGGGACGCGGGCCAGGCTGTCATCCTCCCGCATTCTTTGAAGATAGTGGCCAGAGCCGAGCTGACCTTGCCCAAACCCTTGGCGGGGGCCGCCAACGGCAGCGGGCAAGGCGGAGGCACAGGTCTCTTCCCTCTTCCCTTCTTCGTCGGAGCCATGGTGATAGGAAGGGGGGGGAAGGTTCGAGATTGGGTTGAAAATAGAAGCTGGAGTTCGAGCGGAGGAAGGACAGAGGGCGCTCGAGCAACAGAAAGGGGAGCGGCTGTGTACGACTACGAGTCCTCCTAGCATGGCGCAAAATAAGGGGGGCGTGGGGGAACAGTGCCGCCCACGTCCAACCAACCAGCACGCGGCGCCCAAGGCCGCAGGATGTTAGGGCCCGCGGCACTTCGCTCTTGCCCTTCCGCCTCCCTGCACGGTCAAGTCCGGGCGCGCCTTGGGCCCGGGGGCTACCGTCGGTGTTCTGGGAACTGGGGTCCCCAGACTTGCCTGCCTGCGGCCTGCGGCGTGGCCCAAAGGGGGGCCCAGCACGGCCCATCTTAATCAACACAGACTCAAGACCCTCGCGAGGGGCCAAGCCTCGCGGGGCGGACGACACGGAGCTTCCTCAGGCACGGCCTCATCAGGCTGCTCGCAAGGAGGCGGAGAGATCAAGGCGGGGTACCTCGCGAGGTACCCGTGACTCAAGCCATGACGACCAAAGGCGCCAGGCGGGCGCCAGCCGCGCAGTGTCCTCCTTTCCCCTTTGGTGCAAAGGGGGCAAGCACAGCCGCGGAGTACCGAGGCATCAGGCAAAGGTTGCCATTTCGGTGCAACAAGACCAAGACCAAGAGGACTGCAAGACGGAGGTCATCGTGGAGCCCAAGACGGCGTCACCACCAGAGCTTTGTGTAGGCGTAGACTACTTTTGTCAGGATAGCGGGTACTAGCTGTCCCCCTTCAAATTAGCCTGCCATTGTTGGCTCCCTTCTCGCTCGATATTTGGGAAGAGGACCAGGGCCTCTATAAATAGGACCAGCCACCCACATGGTAGAAAGGAGGTTCGAGGGAGAGATCGAATCAGAGAAGGAGAGAGAGAGAGAAGGGTGATTGAACTCCTCCCAGCAGTTCATCGCCCTAGCCAAGAACAGACCCTCGCGAGGCTGTTCTTCCTTTTATTGCTCATCACCATCAGCCCAAGAGGCAATCCACCACACCACACACTGGAGTAGTGTATTACACCACAACAGTGGCCCGAACCAGTATAAACCCTGTTTCTCTTGTGTTGTTCTTTCCATAGCATAGATCTTAGCAAGGCGGAGGGGTGCAGGTAGGTAGGAGGCGAAATCTCCGCACGCACCCCAGTGTTCGAACCTCAAGGGTCTGCCGGAACCCGAAATCCGACAGATCATTCTAGGCCTAATTAAGTTTGAGTGCGGACACGGGTGTAGTCTTCGGTCTTCGTATCTTCACAGCCCATCAGTCCAGCCCATGGCTAACAGGCCGGACGCCCGAGGACCCCTTTGTCCAGGACTCCCTCATCCAATGAATGGAGCATAGGAGGGAGTGGCTATAGGGGACGTTGTGGCCGCCGAATGGAGCGCATGAGTAGCCCATGAAGCAGTAGATGGTGCTCCTCCCTAGTCTCTACTCTTATCTTTATCTCTACTACTCTTCTTTGTTTTTTATGATATACTAGTTGTAGCTGTCAAATCGAATAGTACTGCGCCGTCTGCTGCACGCTCGGCTGAACACACCTCATCGTCTCCATCAAACCCCTCCATTAAACCCACATGCAAACCGAGAAACCTACTCTAGCCCGCAGAAGGAAATTTATCGGTTGCCGTTGGATAATAATATAGTCACGTCCAATCCATTTCAGTTAATTGCATGTATGATTCTCCCTCTATAAAAATTTAATCCATCCTTAATCTTGTATTCTAAGTACTCCGTGGGTTCCACTGTCAGTACAATGTACATGACTTGCAGGCTGGCTACAGATTCGTACAGAAAGTTAAAATGAAACAAATCCATCCTTAATCTTGTATTCTAAGTACTCTGTGGGTTCCACTGCTAGTACAGTAGCAAAAGAAGTATATATTAAAAAATATATAAAAAGCTAAAGTTTAGGGCAGAATTCGAACTCAGGTCATCGCGCTGCGAGCATTCGGCCCAGACCAATACATTAGGTGTTCGCTGCGGACAATGCAAGACATAAACCTTTATAACAATAAGCCCGTCCGTAGCAACGGATCCAAAGTAGAATAAAACATAATCACAAATTTGAAAGAAAATAGTTTAGTTTTGATATACATATCACTAAAAATATCTTATATTTCACTCCAAATATATTCTTTGGGCTGTTTTGATGAAGTAAGGGAGGAATGTGGTTGGTTTCAAGATACTAAGGGGTTTTGTGTAAACTGGAGCAGAGAAGTGGGAATTGTTGCAAAAGGCCACAACTTACATCACAACCATTAGATGCAGATCTAATGGTCAGAAATGGCGGATGGCAGACACACCGTCATCACCAACTGAGTCTTTTATAGGAATAGGAGTAGAGAAAAAACCGAGTTGGTGATGATGGTGTGCCTGCCATCTTATAATATAGACTGTCCGATCTATATCCGACGGATAGAAAGCAAACAATGACAATTTTACAAAAGATACTCGCACCTCTCTCCACATTTACAGATAAGGCCTTGCCTCATTCATCCTTATCTCCCACAACCTCATTGCTGAGCAATAAAAAAAGGAAGTCTCTGGAACAATCTGGCATGGTGGCCGCTGCCGGCGTCGTCCATCCCCTTGCCTCCGCCCAGTCCGACCACCAGTCACCAGCATGCCCCACTCCTCCTCACCTTATCTATCATATTTCTTGAGATATCATTATGTCGATGAAATGGTCAACATACCATTTTCTGATAAAATTCTCAAGATATCATTAGTTTTTACACATGGGATTACTCCTGCATGGGTAAATCACAACAGGTGTTTTGTAAAAAAATGCATCTTGATGTTCCGTGCAATGCACATGCATCTTGCTAATTTTACTGCATATAATTCCAAACACCACGTAGACATGGTCTTTGACCATTTTACAACTATGTTAGTATCATTGTTAGTGGTCAGCCAGTGCAAGTTATAGCCCCGAGTGTTTTAACCTTTTTTTAGTAATGATATCTGGCGATTGTTCGCCACGAGCTCAATCCTGGCAAATACCACGTAACCGTCAGATTTCCATCCGATGGTGGCATGTTTTTAAGCCATAGTATTTGTCAAAACTGCCACCCTTACACATGTACTATAACTGCGTCACGGTTCGTAGTCGTTCCATGCTTGGGCATTGAACTTTGTAACTATTTTACATTAGAATATACTACTCCTCCAGTCCTACTCCACTACTACTCTACTCAAGCAAGTTAGGGCATAGTAATAGGTACTGTAGGGAGTACCGGTACTGTGATTACTCAAGCAAGTTGGCTGGCATCGATATGACCCTAGGCTGCTGGTATGTGTCTCTTAAGTCAAGCGGCGTGCTGTAGTCATCATCACCTGCCCACTTCCCACAGCACATGTTCGCTTCTCCATCTTTGTCCGCACATAATCTCATCCAATCTTCCATCCCCGCTAAGGCGCCTCCCCCCTCATCCGAATCCCAAGGACTAACAATGGCAGAACCGAGCAGCGTCCGCCGAAAGAGTGGCTAGAATTCGCTCCCCACAGAGGTAATCAAGCTCATAGTTTCGCGTGTGGAAAATCAGTACCATGCCGCTCGCCGCGTGCACGTCGGGATTGTGCCGTTTACTCAAAGCCCTCAGGTCGGAGCTTTTTAAGCCAGCTCCTTGCTTGTTGATGTCGCCTGATCTTTATAATGGCGTATCATGTAGCATAACGATTGTAGGGTGGCGACCATCAACCCCCTTGACTGTGATCCGATCCCTGTCACGCTCAACTACATTAACGGTATGTATTGGGTCGGCATGAACACGTCTTGGATGGTGCTCCTCGACGATCGTGGGAGCTGGATTATCGTGGAGGTCTACACCTGGCGATTGATCCCCCTCCCTTTGATTAACACTACACTGCTTTGGCACCGCGGCCCAGAATACTCGGAATCTTACAGTAGCCAACATGATACCAAGTATGATTTTCTCAAGGTTGTAATCTGCCAAGTGCCCACAAGATCTGCGAATTATAAAGACTTCAGGCTAATTGTGTTCTTCAACCGCGGTCTCGCCTATCTGACAGGTCACTGCGGTAAGTGGAGAAATCTGCACGTCCATCGGTGGATCATACATCCTCCATGGTTCTCTGATGCCATTGAACACAAGGGCTTCATTTATGCTGTCCACTCCTTATATGGCTGGATGTATTGCTGGCCTACTCCAGTCATCGCTACAAACGGCTGTTACAGCAGTATGTTACTTTCCTATGATATCATGATGGCTTGCTTATATTACTGTCAACATTTACTGAAAAAATATTCATGCTCATAACATGCTGTTCTTAAGATTGACTACATTAAGAGCCCTTTTTTATTTGACTCCAACTTGATATGATGTTGTAGGCCGCCTGGTGTCCATACCCTTCCTAATCCCATAACCTTTCAAAGAAAAGCGGCATGGTAGTTGCAGGTGGTTCCTGGCTCGATCAGACGACAACGAACGATTGATGATCGTTCGCACATACCGGACGTGTTGTTTCGCGGAATACAATCACAGTCACTATAAGGTCTTTGAGCAGGATCCCAGCTTCTCTGGGCCTTCAGGAATTTTTGACTGGAGTCTGGTAAGTGGCCTTGGTACACGCTCTCTGTTTCTTGGACTGAATTATCCGATTAACCATGAGATAACCGATGGCAAGGATCATGATGGCAGCACGGTTTCGTTCATCAGGCAAAACTGTGTGTACACAGCATACCGTGCGTCTCTGCATGCACCATAGCCTGATGTGTGCCGCCACGCTCTGCAGCCCAAAGTAGGAGAGAGGGTCGCAAGTATCAGACTTCGACCTGCTGGCTGGAGTTTCCCCCGTCAGGCACCCATATGGTTCAAGCTGTCAGCCAATCTCCACAGCTTAATAAATAGTAACGTCTAACTGAGCCAGTTAGTTAGATGTGCACACTTGGTGTAGTAGGATCTTTATTTAGTTTGATGCATACACTTGTTCTTTTTTGGTAGCCCTTTTGTAATGATGGCTAATGTTTGGTTTGGAAGAGAGAGCTGCGTCTTTACTCTTCTGGCCTACTTATTGCTTCTGTTGCACCCCCAGTCTTGGTTTCTGCTGCTGCTATTTTCAGTGTACAATCAATAGTATATTTCTTATGTTGGTTGAATAAATGTGTTGTTAGAATGACAAACACAATGTTTTGGAAGTCGTTGCACGGTCCTATCCTTTAGTGCCCCGTACCGTACGTAGCGCATACTATTTTTGGTATGGAACACATTTTCCACTTGTTGATAACATGCATCCCATTGATGAAGGCCCAATAGAGGAGCCCATAATTAACTGGAAGGGAGGCTCTCACATGAATCCGGCCCAGGTACATGCTCATGTTCCCCTAAACATAAATAAATAAATAAATAAATAAAGCTAAATGCTCATGCACCAGTTCTTTAAATTCATGATTTAACAGGAGGATATTATTTCCTATGATAGTGTCGTTACATTCAGTCGATATTATTCTTAGGCAAAGATAGCGACCAGTCTTCTTTCTCCCACCATTTTCTTCTTGCAACCAGTGGACCCATGCAAATCATAGGCAACGTCGTAAATAGTTCCGGTCCATTTTTATTTTTCAATAAGAATGTCCAATCCAGCCCAGCACATTGGCGACATCACTTTATCCTCCGCCTTGGTGCGCTCGCCGCGGCGTTGCTGTCCGGCCCTGTCAATGTAGTGAATCGGGAGAGGACTGTACTTGTGAGTATGATAGTACGGACCCACCAGGTCCACTCCCGAACACAAGGAAGCGCCTCTTTTACTACTTAGATGCACCACTCGTTTTTTACTCTAATCCACCCTGCTGATATCTGGGACCCACATCATTTTTGTATAGTCAATTAATGACAGAATTGCACAACTGTTTTTGAGTAGTAATTCGGAGGAGCAGGCTATAAACTGGGTTGTGCGGTCTTTGCAGACCGTCTAACAACATGACTAGCCCAATAGTTTTTTCTTTTGGGAAAATAGGTAGCCCAATATTTCTTTTTGAAGAATACCCAACCTAGGCCTATTTGTTTTCTCCAACTTACTGGGCTGCAAATCTTTCAAGATGAGGAGGGATGCATTCCGGCCTAGCCAAAGAGTATGGTCAGTGTCAAAAGTAATATCAAAGGGGTTGAAAATTCCAAAAAAATTATAGCAAATGGGAAATTAGTTTCTTTTTTTGTTTTTGTTCTTCACTGATATTTTATATTTCATTGGATTTAACATGACATAGTACTAATTTATTTTTAAATTTGTTTTAGTATGTCTACTAATTTTTGGATTAAGAATATTTTGTTACCCAGCAAAAATTTGCGAATTTTCAAAATTTTGCACATATTTAGTTCAATTTTTTAACCCTGGAACTGACCAGAAAATGGGTAGCAATTCTAAAAATGGAAAATGGGCTGCAATAAATTCCATATGAATTAGAGAATGAGTAAAAATTATAAAAATAATAGAAAATGGGTTGTACACGTCATAGATTTTGAGGCTGACTTGTTTACGCAAGGCTTTGTCAGTCAACACATGATTCTAGCAGCAGTGACAGTTGGATGTTCATCCAACGGCCGACGTGCTTCTCCAATCTTTGATCTTCCTGCTCCAACCGCCTAAAATAGCGCCGACGGGACTGCCTGCTCCCACCTCTTGTGGCCCGCTATGATGCCGTGCAGGCTTCGCCGGCCCACCCTACTCCCTCAGCTGGCCTGGCAGCATGCAATCAACTGCCTCCTTATTACACGAAAAAATGATTCCTCCCACTAACATCTGGGGCGCACCAGTTGGGAGGCTGACCTGTGGGCCTACTAAGTTGACGCGTATATAGGGCTTGTCAACTTAGTCAACAAACAATTCTAGCAGGAGTGACCGTTGGATTTGAATCGAACGGTCCTACTGCTTCTTCAATCGCTTCTCTTCTTGCACCAGCTCCCCAAACCAGTGCCGGCGAGACCATCTGCTCCTGCCTCCCGTGGCCTGCTGTGCTGCCGCGGAAGCCTCACCGCCCCTACTACTCCCACCGCTGACCAGGCCCTGCGGCGACGGCAACCTCACACCGCAGCCGAACCAGTGAACCCTTGTACTGAAGGAAATATGCCCTAGAGGCAATAATAATGTTATTATTTTATTTCCTTATATCATGATAAATGTTTATTATTCATGCTAGAATTGTATTATCCGGAAACATAATACTTGTGTGAATACATAGACAAACCAAACGTCACTAGTATGCCTCTACTTGACTAGCTCATTAATCAAAGATGGTTATGTTTCCTAACCATAGACATGTGTTGTCATTTGATTAACAGGATCACATTATTAGGTGAATGATGTGATTGACATGACCCATTCCATTAGCTTAGCACCCGATCGTTTAGTATGTTGCTATTGCTTTCTTCATGACTTATACATGTTCCTATGACTATGAGATTATGCAACTCCCATTTGCCAGAGGAACACTTTTTGTGCTACCAAACGTCACAACATAACTGGGTGATTATAAAGGAGCTCTACAGGTGTCTGCAAAGGTAAATGTTGGGTTGGCGTATTTCGAGATTAGGATTTGTCACTCCGATTGTCGGAGAGGTATCTCTGGGCCCTCTCGGTAATGCACATCACATAAGCCTTGCAAGCATTGGAACTAATGAGTTAGTTGCGAGATGATGTATTACGAAATGAGTAAAGAGACTTGCCGGTAACGAGATTGAACTAGGTATTGAGATACCGACGATCGAATCTCGGGCAAGTAACATACCGATGACAAAGGGAACAACGTATGTTGTTATGCGGTCTGACCGATAAAGATCTTCGTAGAATATGTAGGAGCCAATATTAGCATCTAGGTTCTGCTATTGGTTATTGACCGGAGACATGTCTCGGTCATGTCTACATTGTTCTCGAACCCGTAGGGTCCGCATGCTTAAGGTTTCGATGACAGTTATATTATGAGTTTATGAGTTTTGATGTACCAAAGTTAGTTTGGAGTCCTAGATGTGATCACGGACATAACGAGGAGTCTCGAAATGGTCGAGACATAAAGATTGATATATTGGACGGCTATATTCGGACACCGGAAGTGTTCCGTGTGATTTCGGAGAAAACCAGAGTACCGGAGGGTTACCGGAACCCCCCCGGGAGAAGTAATGGGCCATATGGGCCTTAGTGGAGAAAGAGAAGGGCAGCCAGGGTGGGCCGCGCGCCTCCTCCCCCTGGTCCGAATTGGACTAGGAGAGGGGGGCGGCGCCCCCCTTTCCTTCTCCTTCCCCACTTCCTTCCCCCTCCTAGTAGGAGTCCTACTCCTACTAGGAGGAGGACTTCTCCTTGGCGCGCCTATAGGGCCGGCCGGCCTCCTCCCCTTGCTCCTTTATATACGGGGGCAGGGTGCACCCCTAGACACACACGTTGATCCACGTGATCGTTTTCTTAGCCGTGTGCGGTGCCCCCTTCCACCATAATCCTCGATAATATTGTAGCGGTGCTTAGGCGAAGCCCTGCGACGGTAGAACATCAAGATCGTCACCACGCCGTCGTGCTGACGGAACTCTTCCCCGACACTTTGCTGGATCGGAGTCCAGGGATCGTCATCGAGCTGAACGTGTGCTAAAACTCGGAGGTGCCGTAGTTTCGGTGCTTGATCGGTCGGGCCGTGAAGACATACGACTACATCAACCGCGTTGTGCTAATGCTTCCGCTGTCGGTCTACAAGGGTACGTAGATCACACTCTCCCCTCTCGTTGCTATGCATCACCATGATCTTGCGTGCGCGTAGGAATTTTTTTGAAATTACTACGTTACCCAACAGTGGTATCAGAGCCTAGGTTTTATGTGCTGAGACACCACGTGATGATCGGGTGTGATAGGCTCTACGTTCAAATACAACGGGTGCAAAACAGTTGCACACGTGGTATACTCAGGTTATACTTGATGAGCCAAGCATATACAGATATGGCCTCGGAACACGGAGACTGAAAGGTCGAGCGTGAATTATATAGTAGATATGATCAACATAGTGATGTTCACCAATGAAACTACTCCATCTCACGTGATGATCAGACATGGTTTAGTTGATTTGGATCACGTAATCACTTAGAGGATTAGAGGGATGTCTATCTAAGTGGGACTTCTTTAGTAATATGATTAATTGAACCTAAATTTATCATGAACTTAGTACCTGATAGTATCTTGCTTGTTTATGTTTGATTGTAGATAGATGGCCCGTGCTATTGTTCCGTTGAATTTTAATGCGTTCCTTGAGAAAGCAAAGTTGAAAGATGATTGTAGCAATTACACGGACTGGGTCCGTAACTTGAGGATTATCCTCATTGCTGCACAGAAGAATTATGTCCTGGAAGCACCGCTGGGTGTCAGGCCTGCTGCTGGAGCAACACCAGATGTTATGAACGTCTGGCAGAGCAAAGCTGATGATTACTCGATAGTTCAGTGTGCCATGCTTTACGGCTTAGAATCAGGACTTCAACGACGTTTTGAACGTCATGGAGCATATGAGATGTTCCAGGAGTTGAAGTTAATATTTCAAGCAAATGCCCGGATTGAGAGATATGAAGTCTCCAATAAGTTCTATAGCTGCAAGATGGAGGAGAACAGTTTTGTCAGTCAGCATATACTCAAAATGTCTAGGTATAATAATCACTTGATTCAATTGGGAGTTAATCTTCCAGATGATTGCATCATTGACAGAATTCTCCAATCACTGCCACCAAGCTACAAG
Source organism: Triticum urartu (assembly GCF_056163025.1). Lineage (NCBI taxonomy): Eukaryota > Viridiplantae > Streptophyta > Magnoliopsida > Poales > Poaceae > Triticum > Triticum urartu. The sequence goes on along the minus strand of NC_141875.1, from coordinate 102,736,316 downwards.
AGCTTCGTGATGAACTATAATATGCAAGGGATGAATAAGACTATTCCCGAGCTCTTTGCAATGCTGAAAGCTGCGGAGGTAGAAATCAAGAAGGAGCATCAAGTGTTGATGGTTAGCAAGACCACTAGTTTCAAGAAAAAGGGCAAAGGGAAAAAGAAGGGGAACTTCAAGAAGAACGGCAAGCAAGTTGCTGCTCAGGAGAAGAAACCCAAGTCTGGACCTAAGCCTGAAACTGATTGCTTCTACTGCAAGCAGACTGGTCACTGGAAGCGGAACTGCCCCAAGTATTTGGCGGATAAGAAGGATGGCAAGGTGAACAAAGGTATATGTGATATACATGTTATTGATGTGTACCTTACTAATGCTCGCAGTAGCACCTGGGTATTTGATACTGGTTCTATTGCTAACATTTGCAACTCGAAACAGGGACTACGGATTAAGTGAAGATTGGCTAAAGACAAGGTGACGATGCGCGTGGGAAATGGTTCCAAAGTCGATGTGATCGCGGTCGGCACTCTACCTCTACATCTACCTTCGGGATTAGTTTTAGACCTAAATAATTGTTATTTGGTGCCAGCGTTAAGCATGAACATTATATCTGGATCTTGTTTGATGCGAGACGGTTATTCATTTAAATCAGAGAATAATGGTTGTTCTATTTATATGAGTAATATCTTTTATGGTCATGCACCCTTAAAGAGTGGTCTATTCTTATTAAATCTTGATAGTAGTGACACACATATTCATAATGTTGAAGCCAAAAGATGCAGAGTTGATAATGATAGTGCAACTTATTTGTGGCACTGCCGTTTGGGTCATATCAGTGTAAAGCGCATGAAGAAACTCCATACTGATGGGCTTTTGGAACCACTTGATTATGAATCACTTGGTACTTGCGAACCATGCCTTATGGGTAAGATGACAAAAACACCGTTCTCCGGTACTATGGAGAGAGCAACAGATTTGTTGGAAATCATACATACAGATGTATGTGGTCCGATGAATGTTGAGGCTCGTGGCGGATATTGTTATTTTCTCACCTTCACAGATGACTTAAGCAGATATGGGTATATCTACTTAATGAAACATAAGTCTGAAACATTTGAAAAGTTCAAAGAATTTCAGAGTGAAGTTGAAAATCATCATAACAAGAAAATAAAATTCCTACGATCTGATCGTGGAGGAGAATATTTGAGTTATGAGTTTGGTGTACATTTGAAACAATGCGGAATAGTTTCGCAACTCACGCCACCCAGAACACCACAGCGTAATGGTGTGTCCGAACGTCGTAATCGTACTTTACTAGATATGGTGCGATCTTTGATGTCTCTTACTGATTTACCGCTATCGTTTTGGGGATATGCTCTAGAGACAGCCGCATTCACGTTAAATAGGGCACCATCAAAATCCGTTGAGACGACACCTTATGAACTGTGGTTTAGCAAGAAACCAAAGTTGTCGTTTCTGAAAGTTTGGGGCTGCGATGCTTATATGAAAAAGCTTCAACCTGATAAGCTCAAACCCAAATCGGAGAAATGTGTCTTCAAAGGATATCCAAAGGAAACTATTGGATACACCTTCTATCACAGATTCGAAGGCAAGACTTTTGTTGCTAAATTCGGAAACTTTCTAGAGAAGGAGTTTCTCTCGAAAGAAGTGAGTGGGAGGAAAGTAGAACTTGACGAGGTAACTGTACCTGGTCCCTTATTGGAAAGTAGTACATCACAGAAACCAGTTTCTGTGACACCTACACCAATTAGTGAGGAACCTAATGATGATGATCATGAAATTTCAGAACAAGATACTACTGAACCTCGTAGATCAACCAGAGTAAGATCCGCACCAGAGTGGTACGGTAATCCTGTTCTGGAAGTCATGCTACTAGATCATGATGAACCTACGAACTATGAAGAAGCGATGGTGAGCCCAGATTCCGCAAAATGGCTTGAAGCCATGAAATCTGAGATGAGATCCATGTATGAGAACAAAGTATGGACTTTGGTTGACTTTCCCAATGATCGGCAAGCAATTGAGAATAAATGGATCTTCAAGAAGAAGACTGACGCTGACGGTAATATTACTGTCTACAAAGCTCGACTTGTCACAAAAGGTTTTCGACAAGTTCAAGGGATTGACTACGATGAGACCTTCTCACCCATAGCGATGCTTAAGTCTGTATGAAATTTGGCAGATGGATGTGAAAACTGCATTCCTGAATGGATTTCTGGAAGAAGAGTTGTATATGATGCAACCAGAAGGTTTTGTCAATCCAAAGGGAGCTAACAAAGTATGCAAGCTCCAGCGATCCATTTATGTACTGGTGCAAGATTCTCGGAGTTGGAATAAACACTTTGATAGTGTGATCAAAGCATTTGGTTTTGTACAGACTTTTGGAGAAGCCTGTATTTACAAGAAAGTGAGTGGGAGCTCTGTAGCATTTCTGATATTATATGTAGATGACATATTACTAATCGGAAATGATATAGAATTTTTGAATAGCATAAAGGGATACTTGAATAAGAGTTTTTCAATGAAAGACCTCGGTGAAGCTGCTTACATATTGGGCATTAAGATCTATAGAGATAGATCAAGACGCTTAATTGGACTTTCACAAAGCACATACCTTGACAAAATTTTGAAGAAGTTCAAAATGGATCAAGCAAAGAAAGGATTCTTGCCTATGTTACAAGGTGTGAAATTGAGTAAGACTTAATGCCCGACCAATGCAGAAGATAGAGAAAAAATGAAAGATGTTCCCTATGCTTCAGCCATAGGCTCTATCATGTATGCAATGCTGTGTACCAGACCTAATGTGTGTCTTGCTATAAGTCTAGCAGGGAGGTACCAAAGTAATCCAGGAGTGGATCACTGGACAGCGGTCAAGAACATCCTGAAATACCTGAAAAGGACTAAGGATATGTTTCTCATATATGGAGGTGACAAAGAGCTCATAGTAAATGGTTACGTTAATGCAAGCTTTGACACTGATCCGGACGATTCTAAATCGCAAACCGGATATGTGTTTACATTAAACGGTGGGGCTGTCAGTTGGTGCAGTTCCAAACAGAGCGTTGTGGCGGGATCTACATGTGAAGCGGAGTACATAGCTGCTTCGGAAGCAGCAAACGAAGGAGTCTGGATGAAGGAGTTCATATCCGATCTAGGTGTCATACCTAGTGCATCGGGTCCAAAGAAAATCTTTTGTGACAATACTGGTGCAATTGCCCTGGCAAAGGAATCCAAATTTCACAAGAGAACCAAGCACATCAAGAGACGCTTCAATTCCATCCAGTCTCTAGTCCAGGTGGGAGACATAGAGATTTGCAAGATACATACGGATCTGAATGTTGTAGACCCGTTGACTAAGCCTCTTCCACGAGCAAAACATGATCAGCACCAAAGCTCCATGGGTGTTAGAATCATTACTGTGTAATCTAGATTATTGACTCTAGTGCAAGTGGGAGACTGAAGGAAATATGCCCTACAGGCAATAGTAATGTTATTATTTTATTTCCTTATATCATGATAAATGTTTATTATTCATGCTAGAATTGTATTATCCGGAAACATAATACTTGTGTGAATACATAGACAAACCAAACGTCACTAGTATGCCTCTACTTGACTAGCTCATTAATCAAAGATGGTTATGTTTCCTAACCATAGACTTGTGTTGTCACTTGATTAACGGGATCACATTATTAGGAGAATGATGTGATTGACATGACCCATTCCATTAGCTTAGCACCCGATCGTTTAGTATGTTGCTATTGCTTTCTTCATGACTTATACATGTTCCTATGACTATGAGATTATGCAACTCCCATTTGCCAGAGGAACACTTTGTGTGCTACCAAATGTCACAACGTAACTAGGTGATTATAAAGGAGCTCAATAGGTGTCTCCAAAGGTAAATGTTGGGTTGGCGTATTTCGAGACTAGGATTTGTCACTCCGATTGTCGGAGAGGTATCTCTAGGCCTTCTCGGTAATGCACATCACATAAGCCTTGCAAGCATTGCAACTAATGAGTTAGTTGTGAGATGATGTATTATGAAATGAGTAAAGAGACTTGCCGGTAACGAGATTGAACTAGGTATTGAGATATCGACGATCGAATCTCGGGCAAGTAACATACCGATGACAAAGGGAACAACGTATGTTGTTATGCGGTCTGACCGATAAACATCTTCGTAGAATATGTGGGAGCCAATATGAGCATCCAGGTTCCGCTATTGGTTATTGACCGGAGACATGTCTCGGTCATGTCTACATTGTCCTCGAACCCGTAGGGTCCGCACGCTTAAGGTTTCAATGATAATTATATTATGAGTTTATGAGTTTTGATGTACCGAAGTTAGTTCGGAGTCCCGGATGTGATCATGGACATAACGAGGAGTCTCGAAATGGTCGAGACATTAAGATTGATATGTTGGATGGCTATATTCGGACACCGGAAGTGTTTCGGGTGATTTCGGAGAAAACCGGAGTACCGGAGGGTTACCGGAACCCCCCCGGGAGAAGTAATGGGCCATATGGGCCTTAGTGGAGAAAGAGAAGGGCAGCCAGGGTGGGCCACGCGCCTCCTCCCCCTCTGGTCCGAATTGGACTAGGAGAGGGGGGCGGCGCCCCCCTTTCCTTCTCCTTCCCCACTTCCTTCCCCCTCCTAGTAGGAGTCCTACTCCTACTAGGAGGAGGACTCCTCCTTGGCGCGCCTATAGGGCCGCCGGCCTCCTCCCCTTGCTCCTTTATATACGGGGGCAGGGGGCACCCCTAGACACACAAGTTGATCCACGTGATCGTTTTCTTAGCCGTGTGCGGTGCCCCCTTCCACCATAGTCCTCGATAATATTGTAGTGGTGCTTAGGCGAAGCCCTGCGACAGTAGAACATCAAGATCGTCACCATGCCGTCGTGCTGACAGAACTCTTCCCTGACACTTTGCTGGATCGGAGTCCGGGGATTGTCATCGAGCTGAACATGTGCTAAAACTCGAAGGTGCCGTAGTTTCGGTGCTTGATCGGTCGGGCCGTGAAGACGTACGACTACATCAACCGCGTTGTGCTAATGCTTCCGCTGTCGATCTACAAGGGTACGTAGATCATCCAGCGGCAACGACCTCTACTACCACGGGTTCCTGTTCATCCAACCCCACCAGGAACTCTTCATCCAAACCCCCAACAACGCTCATTGTTCATCCAGAGGCAGCATCGATCGGCTTTAGTTAGCAGCAGCAGCGAAGGAATCGCTCGATCAGGTTCAGTTAACAGCCATCGATCGATCGCTCGGGTTCAGTAACGCGTAGCCTGGAGTGCAATCACCCGGGTTCAGTTAGAGCCCAATGCCTCGCTCGGGTTTAGTTAGAGCCCAATGCCTTGCACACACATGCGTACGTACGAGAGAAACACGCATCGCTCGGCCCCCGACCACCCACCATAATAGGGAACTCCTTGATATTTTCCTCGCCCTCGCTTCTACCACGGTTTTTTCCGTCATGGACGACCCAAAGAATGTCATGCAGCTGCATCTCCGGCCCGCCTAGGACAAAAAGCCCATTTTCTGTCATGATTTTTTGTCATAGAAGTAGGACCCCACCACATCTATGATGATACCGGGTTTTGTCACAATTATCGTCATAGACGTGTCATAAGTATGACATAATTTTTTTTTTCGTTCGGCCCAAAATGTCACGGACGTGTCTTTTTTTTGTAGTGTAGTTTTGCTATGTCCACGACTTGTTGCGATGATCATGATTGGGGTCATTCTTCTTATAATCTTGAAAATTTATTTAAGCTCCGTGATGAATATGAGATTGATAATAATGTTTGTAATAATATTGAAAGTGGGTTTGTAAGAGTGTCAACTATAGATCCCACATATTTGGATAATGTTCAATCTTATGAAGTTTTTGATAAAAGTGGGGTTGGAGAGGTCATGACTTTAGTTATTGATATTCCCACTATTTTGGAAGAGTGTCAACTTTGCATGCATGTGGATCATGTAGAGGACTTGATACTTTAATGCTATGGTTGAGTTTTACCTTAATGATCTTTAGTAGTTACAGATGTTTGCTAGAGTTCCAATCATAAGTGCATATAATTCAAGAAGAGGAAGTATGTTAGCTTATGCCTCTCCCTCATATAAAATTGCAATAATGATTACCGGTCTAGTTATCGATTGCCTAGGGACAAATAACTTTCTCGTGACAAAAAGCTCTCTACTAAAATTAACTTAGTTGTGTCTTTATCTAAACAACCCCTAGATTTTATTTACGTGCTCTTTATTACCTTGCAAACCTATTATACAACACCTACAAAGTACTTCTACTTTCATACTTGTTCTTGGTAAAGCGGACGTAAAGAGCGCATAGAGTTGTATCGGTGGTCGATAGAACTTGAGGGAATATTTGTTCTACCTTTAGCTCCTCGTTGGGTTCGACACTCTTACTTATCGAAAGAGTCTACAATTGATCCCCTATACTTGTGGGTTATCAGTTGCCGAGATTATGGATCAGGAGACCCACACCCGCCGGTGTCTCGGTAGCTTCCACACTTCCGAGCTCGCGGCCATGGAGTACGATCGCTGGCAGGTCCACTACCACGGCGCGGCGGCTAGGCTCAATTTCCCCTTCGGCAGACGTCCGGTCGACCTTGTTTCATTGGAGTTAGGGGTGGTGAGCTCGGCTATGGCGCGGTAGGACCACGAGGTGTGGGAGCGCCTCGAGGCCAAGGCCACCGATGAGGCCTACATGCAAGACCTCCGTCGGCAGCACCCGGAGCTTGTGGAGGAAGAGTGGGTGATCTTTCCCAACATGGAGGGCGGTGAGGTTATCATGCTCTCCTCCGATGATGAGGTCAAAGGCGTCGAGGACGGCGGCCCGAAGGGAATCAAGGTGGGCGGCAAGGACGAGGAGATTGATGTTGATGAGTGGAGGAGTGTTGAGGGAGTCCTGGATTAGGGGGTGTTCGGGTAGCCGGACTATACCTTCAGCCGGACTCCTGGACTATGAAGATACAAGATTGAAGACTTCGTCCCGTGTCCGGATGGGACTTTCCTTGGCATGGAAGGCAAGCTTGGCGATGCGGATATTCAAGATCTCCTACCATTGTAACCGACTTTATGTAACCCTAACCCTATCCGGTGTCTATATAAACCGGAGGGTTGTAGTCCGTAGGCATTCAACTCCATACACAACAATCATACCATAGGCTAGCTTCTAGGGTTTAGCCTCCTTGATCTAATGGTAGATCTACTCTTGTACTACCCATATCATCAATATTAATCAAGCAGGAGTAGGGTATTACCTCCATCGAGAGGGCCCGAACCTGGGTAAAAAACATTGTGTCCCTTGTCTCCTGTTACCATCCGGCCTTGACGCACAGTTCGGGACCCCCTACCCGAGATCCGCCGGTTTTGACACCGACATTGGTGCTTTCATTGAGAGTTCCTCTGTGTCGTCGCCTTTAGGCCCGATGGCTCCTTTGATCATCAATGACGATATGGTCCAGGGTGAAACTTTTCTCCCCGGACAGATCTTCGTCTTCGGCGGCTTCGCTCTGCGGGCCAATTCACTCGGCCACCTGGAGCAGATCGAAAGCTACGCCCCTGGCCATCAAGTCAGGTTTGGAAGCTTAAACTACACGGCTGACATCCACGGGGACTTGATCTTCGACGGATTCAAGCCACAGCCAAGCGCGCCGCACTGTCTCGATGGGCATGATATAACTCTGCCGCCGAACAACGCCTTGGAGGCCGTATACGTGTCGGTTTCGACCATTGATTCGGAGCATACTGCGCCGATCGAGGATCAGCCGTTAGACGCTACCCCAGGGGCTGCGATCTCAGAGGCGATCGAGCCGAACTCCAGCCCCACACTCTGCATGGCCCATGACTCCAAGGATCCGGACTCCTCCCCGGACTCTGAACCCCCCACGCCCTTGCCAATCGAATCCGATTGGGCGCCGATAATGGAGTTCACCGCCGCAGACATCTTTCAGCATTCGCCTTTTGGCGACATCCTGAACTCTCTTAAGTCTCTCTCTTTATCAGGAGAGCCCTGGCCGGACTACGGTCAGCAAGGGTGGGATACGGACGATAAGGAAATTCAAAGACCACCCACCACCCACTTTGTAGCCACTGTCGATGATCTAACCGACATGCTTGACTTCAGCTCCGAAGATATCGACGGCATGGACGACGATGTAGGAGACGAACAGGAACCAACACCTGTAGGGCGATGGAAGGCCACCTCGTCATATGCCATATATATGGTGGATACTCCAAAAGATGGAGATGGCGATGGAACAGTGGGGGATGACGCCCCCAAGAAATAGCCAAAGCGCCGGCGTCAACGGCGTCGCTCTAAATCCCGCCAAAGCAAAAATGGTGATTCTGGCACGGGAGATAATACTACCCCAGATAATGCTGAAGAACACCCACCTCAGCAAGATTCAGCACAGGAAGATGGAGAAGCCAGCCCTCATGAGAGAGCGGCAGACCGAGAGGTCGAGGATGATAACTATACGCCTCCCTCCGAAGACGAGTCAAGCCTCGATGACGACGAATTCGTCATACCATCAGACCTCGCCGAACAAGAGGGTTTTAAACACAGGCTTTTAGCCACGACAAGCAGCCTCAAGAAAAAGCAACAACAGCTTAAAGCTGCCCAAGATTTGCTAGCTGACAGATGGACTGAAGTCCTTATGGCCGAAGAGTATGAACTCGAACGCCCCTCCAAGAGTTACCCGAAGCGCAGGCCGCTACCCCGATCAGAGGAGGAAGCACCTACATCACTAGCGCATGACATGGCAGACCGGCCACCTCACGGCCGTGACAGGGAGGCCCCTCGGCCCTCCACCCAAGCCATGCCCCGACGCCGCTCAACTAAGGCATGTGAAAATGCGCCCGACCTGCGAGACATACTGGAGGATAAGGCAAGACAAACAAGATCGATCTACGGATCGCGCAGGTGCCCTACGGCATGTGACAATGATCTTCACTCCGGATACAACAAATCCGGCCGGGCCGAACACAACAGACATAGCACTTCCGAGCTACGTCGTGATATAGCCCAGTACAGAGGCGCCACACACCCGCTATGCTTCACGAATGAAGTAATGGATCATAAAATCCCAGAGGGTTTCAAACCCGTAAACATCGAATCATACGATGGCACAACAGACCCAGCGGTATGGATCGAGGATTATCTCCTTCACATCCACATGGCACGCGGCGATGATCTACATGCCATCAAATACCTCCCGCTCAAACTTAAAGGACCGGCCCGGCATTGGCTTAACAGCTTGCTAGCAGACTCAATCGGTTCATGGGAGGACCTGGAAGCCGCATTCCTCGACAACTTCTAGGGCACTTACGTGCGACCGCCGGATGCCGACGAATTAAGCCACATAATTCAGCAGCCAGAGGAATCGGCCAGACAATTCTGGACACGGTTCCTAACAAAGAAAAACCAAATAGTCGACTGTCCGGACGCAGAGGCCCTAGCAGCCTTCAAGCATAACATCCGCGACGAGTGGCTTGCCCGGCACCTGGGACAGGAAAAGCCGAAATCCATGGCAGCCCTCACGACACTTGACCCGCTTTTGCGCGGGATAAGACAGCTGGCTAGCTCGTAGTAACAACTTATCAAAGATCCCTGGTAATTTGGATACCAAGGACAAAAGTGGCAGGACACGTAGGAATAAGCAAAAACACTGCGTTAACAGCGACAGCAATGAAGACACGGCAGTCAATGCCGGATTCAAAGGCTATAAATCCGGTCAGCGGAAAAAGCCATTCAAAAAGAATACTCAGGGCCCGTCCAGTTTGGACCGAATACTCGACCGCTTGTGCTAGATACATGGCACCCCCGAAAGGCCAGCCAATCACACTAACAGGGATTGTTGGGTGTTCAAGCAGGCAGGCAAGTTAAGGGCCGAAAACAGAGACAAGGGGCTGCACAGCGACGACAAGGAGCCCAAGCCGCCGAACAACAATGGACAGAAGGGCTTTCCCCCACAAGTGCGGACGGTGAACATGATATACGCAACCCACATTCCCAAGCGGGAGCAGAAGCGTGCGCTACGGAACGTATACGCGATAGAGCCAGTCGCCCCATAGTTCAACCCATGGTCCTCCTGCCCGATCACTTTTGATCAAAGGGACCATTCCACCAGGATCCGTCATGGCGGCTTCGCCGCATTGGTTCTCGACCCAATCATCGATGAATTTCATCTCACAAGAGTCCTCATGGACGGAGGCAGTAGCCTGAACCTGCTTTATCAGGATACAGTGCGGAAAATGGGCATAGATCCCTCAAGGATTAAGCCCACAAGAACGACCTTTAAAGGCGTTATACCAGGTGTAGAAGCCAACTGTACAGTCTCAGTAACACTCGACGTGGTCTTCGGATCCCCGGACAATTTCCGAAGCGAAGAGTTAATCTTCGATATAGTCCCGTTTCGCAGTGGCTATCACGCCCTGCTTGGACGAACCGCATTTGCAAAGTTCAATGCGGTGCCGCACTACGCATATCTCAAGCTCAAGATGCCAGGCCCTCGAGGAGTAATTATGGTCAACGGAAACACCGAACGCTCCCTCCGTAAGGAGGAGCATACGGCGGCTCTCGCAGCGGAGGTACGAAGTAGCCTTCTCAGGCAATTCTCCAGTCCGGCCATTAAAAAGCCAGACACTGCCAAGCGCGCCCGGAGTAACCCGCAGCAGGACCGCCTGGCACACTCTGATCAAGCGTAGCAATGTGGCCCCAACCCCAGCTAACGCGACATAGAGAAACCAGTACCTCGCGTACATAACTACGCCCTTGAAATACCATGGGCACAGGGGAAGGGGCACAATAACGGCACGCCCAGAATACGGCTTAAAACGTACTAGGGGCTGCCGGATTCTCTTTTCTATTTTTTCTTACCTTCAGGACTCCATACTTCGGATGACCTGTTCGGCAATTCGACTGCCGCACAAACGATGCAAGATCTAGGGAGGCAGACAAGCCATGCCGCACTATGGAACTCCCAGGTGGTCTCTGTTACGAGCGGTATACCTGTTTTAAATACAATTCCGCGGCCCGGTCAGGACATACTGAATAGTCCAATATCTTTTGCTTACCGCACTATTTGTATCGTTCGGCTTTGATAAATAGCCTTTATATAAACAATGCATAGCTTTTGTCTATTTTCTGCATTACTCTCTTTTATATATGTTCATTAATGACATGTTGCACCCGTACACTGTGGTACGGCAAGTACGCCAGGGGCTTCAGTACCCTTTAATATGGTGTGAGAAGTCCGTACACTTTCACAAGTGCGGCACCCCGAACTTATAGCACTATATGCATCGGCTCCGAATCATGATTTGGGTCAATAGTTGGGTTTGCCCGGCTCCTATGTTTTGGTGCCTTACGTTCCGCTATATCGGCTAAGGTACCACTAGGAGAACCACTGCGATTGTGCCCCGGTTGAGCTGGGTTAAGAACCTCAGTGGAGAAAGCTAAAACTGACTGTCATGATGAGGCGAGAGACCGGTCGCTGTTCGAGAGGTTTTTTCGAGTCCCTAAAGACTTATGCCGCTTCGAGCGAGGAGCTAGATTTGTCCGGCCAAGGCGTGGATAGCGCCCCGAACTCGGTCTTCCGAACTAGGGGCTTCGCCGAAATTTAAAATTATAAAGTTCTATGGCTAAGTGAGAGTGTTCAAGCATTATAGTCCGATTGCCTGGTTCGTTGTGCTGAGCGCCTCCCTCGAAGGACCCAACTATGGGAAAAAGAGCGCTCAGGTTTATCCCGAGCACCCCAGCACTAGTGGCATGGGGGCAGAAGCCGACGACTGGCCATCTCTCAATTTTTTGATAAACGGCCACACAGAAAATAATATTTTAAATTCAACAAGCATTGCTTAAGTGCCTATGAACAAGTTTTCAGCACACAGGATAAAAACGAGCGAGTTTATTCAAAAATTACATCCTTGGTACATTCATCCGCCACAAGGCGGGCACCCGCAAGAACATCCTTGTAATAGTTCTCGGGCTTGCGATGCTCCTTCCCCGGCGGCGGCCCGTCCTTCACAAGCTTGTCACCATCCAGCTTACCCCAGTGCACCTTTGCACGGGCAAGGGCCCGACGGGCACCTTTGATGCAGACGGAGCGCTTGATGACCTCGAGCCTTGGACAGGCCTCCACCAGCCGCCGCACCAGCCCGAAGTAGCTCTCAGGCAGGGCCTCTCCGGGCCACAGCCGAACTATGAAGCCCTTCATGGCCTGTTCGGCCGCCTTGTGGAGCTCGACCAGCTGTTTCAGCTGGTCGCTCAAGGGCACAGGGTGTCCGGCCTCAGCATACTGAGACCAGAACACCTTCTCCGTCGAGCTGCCCTCTTCAGCTCGGTAGAATGCAGCGGCATCGGATACGCTGCGGGGAAGATCTGCGAACGCCCCTGGAGAACTTCGGATTCGGGTAAGTAACAAGTAGTTTACTTTTATATTTCTGCTTTGCATAAAGAATGCCTTACTCGCTGCTATCTTCTTAATCTCCTCCAACTCTTGGAGGGCCTTTTGGGCTTCGGCCTTGGTAGACTTGGCAGTCTCAAGGGCCGCCGCGAGCTCAGACGCTTGGGTCTTTGACTCAAGCTCCAAACTCTCATGTTTTTCATGAGAGCCTGAAGCTCTTGCTGCACCTCGCCAACCTGAGCCCCAAGTTTCTCTCGCTCAGTGCGCTCCGCGGCCGTTTTCTTTTCGGCCTCGGACAACGCCTGCTTGAGGGTCGCCACCTCAGTCGTGGCCCCTATAATAAGCAGTGCAATCCTGTTATTTTTTGCAATCACGCCTCTCTATAGGCACTTTTTCTGTAAGGCATTTCCTACCTTCTTTTTCCTCGAGCTGCCGTTGGCAAGGCCGAGCTCTTGCTCAGTCCGCTTGAGGTCCTGTTTCAGAACACCCACCTCCGAAGTCAGTGCAGCGGTGGATAGCAGCGAAGCCTGCACATGCATATTGACTCTTTATTGTTAGACTCCTGCGAAATTTACTAGATCCTCTATTCAGCTTTTCTTTCCGAACGCCAAACAGAGCATCAGGGGCTACTGTCTATGCGGTTATATTTTTACATATTTTTACTTACCTCGAAGCTCGTTAGGAGGCTAGCGCAAGCTTCACTCAGTCCGCTCTTGGCGGACTGAACCTTCTGGATCACCGCACTCATAATAGTACGGTGCTCCTTGTCGATGGAGGTGCCGTCAAGCACCTCGAGCAGATTGTCTGGCACCTCCGGTTGGACGGAGGCCGCTGGCTCATAAGGCTTGCTCCTCTTGGAAGGAGTTCGCCTACCGCGGTCCGGAACTGTTGAATATTCCGGCGCGGTGTCCGGCACAAAGCCGGACTTGGAGCCCTGGGGGGTCTTGTCCCCTTTACTCCTGGGGTCCGGGAGGTCACCCTGCGGCTCCTCCAGGACCACCTCCTCCTGCCCCGGAGCTCGTTGCGACGCCACTTCGGCATCGTCCGCAGTGCGGGGGGAGACAGCGGGCGGAACTGAGTTCACGTCCGATGAATCCAGGGAGCCGCTCGACGACTCGTTGAGTTCGGCCCGGGGCGGTCTGCATAATTATGTTCGATATTAGGGAAAGCTGTGCAACAAAGGAACATCATGAGTTATTCTGATATCCGAACTTACGATTTCGCCGGACGCTTGGCCCTGTTTGGCCACTCCTCTTTGCCCTCTTCGGTGTTGGGGCGTAGTCCGGCTGAGGGGTCTTCCTTTTTCTAGACCCCTCGGCCTCCCCCGTTGGGGCGGCCTTCCTCTTCTCTCCTCCCCCCGCTGGGGGGGGGAGAGGTTTCTTCTTCCTCCTCCTCGTCTTCACGGGGGGAGTGCGTCTCGGACTCGTCGGACGACGAGTCTGACACCACCATATGCCGGGAACTCTTTCGAGTCCCCGTGGCCTTCTTATTCTTGGCCTTCTTCTCCGGCACCACATAAGGTGCCGGAACCAGCAGCTTTGCTAGTAGAGCGGGGGTTGGGTCTTCGGGCAAGGGAGCCGGACAGTTAATCGATCCGGACTTTGCCCGCCTAGCCTGTCAAAGGTAACGGAGCTTAGATCCCGCATAGAGTCAAATTATGAAAAACTTAACATCCTGTAAAAGGTGAAAATAGCTTACCTCGCTAGCGTGACGCTGCGAGCTGTATCCGTGGTCCTCGAAAGCGGATGTGGGAGCCTCGGCGCCTTTGGTTAGCACCTTCCAGACGTCTTCATACGTCGTGTTGAAGAGCCTGTTAAGGGTTTGGTGCTGCGCCGGGTTGAACTCCCACAGATTAAAGCCCCGTTGTTGACACGGGAGGATCCGGCGGACGAGCATAACCTGGACTACATTGGCGAGCTTGATCGGCTTGCTCACCAGGGACTAGATGCATGTCTGCAGTCCGGTCACCTCTTTTTCGTCGCCCCACGACAGGCCCGTCTCTTTCCAGAACATAAGCCGCGTGGGGGGTCCGGATCGGAACTCGGGGGTTGCGATCGATTTCGGATCGCACGGCTCGGTGATGTAAAACCACCACGATTGCCACCCCTTCAGGGTCTCCACGAAGGAGCCCTCGAGCCATAGGACGTTGGCCATCTTGCCCGCCATGGCGCCTCCGCATTCCGCCTGGCGGCCGTGCACCACCTTGGGCTTGACGTTGAAGGTCTTGAGCCAGAGGCCGAAATGGGGGCGGATGCAGAGGAAGGCCTCGCACACGACGATAAATGCCAAGATGTTGAGGACGAAGTTCGGGGCCAGATCGTGGAAATCCAGGCCATAGTAAAACATGAGCCCCCGGACAAATGGTTGGAGTGGAAAACCCAGTCCGCGGAGGAAGTGGGGAAGGAATACTACCCTCTCATGGGGCCTTGGGGTGGGGAGAAGCCGCCCCTCCTCGGGAAGCCGGTGCGCGATGTCTTTGGACAAGTATCCGGCCTTCCTTAGCTTTTTGACATGGCCCTCCGTGATGGAGGAGACCATCCACTTGCCTCCCACTCCGGACATTGCTAGAGAAGGTTGAGGTGGGAAGTGCGGGCTTGGGCGCTGGAGCTCGAGTGCGCAGGAGATGGATAGGCAAAAGAGGAAGAAGGCGTAGGTAAAAGGGTGGATCCTTATACCCTTATATGGGCGAATGCGGTTGTGCGTCCCCACCAGCCTAGTAAAACTCGCTTGCCTCCCAAGCACCGTGATAAATGGCGCGGTTGGGTTACCCACGTCCGTATTGATGAGAATCCCGTAAAGGGGGTACATGATATCTGCTTTGACAAGACGTGCCAAGGAAACCACCTCGCAAAACATGCTGAGGTGGAAAAGTATAAACGATTCGAGTAAAGGATTTGGCCGTAGTGTGATGACGCACTGCGGAATACGTCGGCAGATTTGATTTGTGTCAATATTATTCTCTCTATGGCAATATGTGGAAACTTATTTTGCAGAGCCGGACACTACTCTTGGTGTTTACAATCTTCTACGTAGGACTTGGAGGAGGAAACCGCCTTGCAATTCCAAAGACAATTTGTGCGCCGGACTCGTCGTCATTGAAGCCTGGTTCAGGGGCTACTGAGGGAGTCCTGGATTAGGGGGTGTTCGGTTAGCCGGACTATACCTTCAGCCGGACTCCTGGACTATGAAGATACAAGATTGAAGACTTCGTCCCGTGTCCGGATGGGACTTTCCTTGGCGTGGAAGGCAAGCTTGGCAATGCGGATATTCAAGATCTCCTACCATTGTAACCGACTTTATGTAACCCTAACCCTATTCGATGTCTATATAAACCGGAGGGTTGTAGTCCGTAGGCATTCAACTCCATACACAACAATCATACCATAGGCTAGCTTCTAGGGTTTAGCCTCCTTGATCTCATGGTAGATCTACTCTTGTACTACCCATATCATCAATATTAATCAAGGAGGAGTAGGGTATTACCTCCATCGAGAGGGCCCGAACCTGGGTAAAAAACATCGTGTCCCTTGTCTCCTGTTACCATCCGGCCTTGACGCACAGTTCGGGACCCCCTACCCGAGATCCGCCGGTTTTGACACCGACAAGTGTCTTCCCCAACGACCCCGACGATGACATTGGCCCGAACCTGGCTCGCGGCACACCGTACCTGATGAGGAAGGATTGGCTCGACCTGCACTTCGATCGAAATTAGTTTAGTTTAGTTCAAATTTATCTTTTATGTTCGTTTATGCAAAACTATCTATGTTTCTGTTTGAACGCATGCTACTTTCGGTTGAACCTGCTTTGAACTTGATCAAATTAAAGTTTACAACGTTAAGTTCGGGGGATCGACTAGAAACGGCCAAAAATTACTGGAGTATATAAATGTCCCATGCTACATAGCAACAAGGACGAGTGTTACCTTAATGTTCTGATTATGTCTAGATATACATGTAATAAGAACTTATATAATGGGATGGAGGGAGTGTTGTACTACGTCATTTTGCAATTGTTGTTTAGCTTCTAATATTAACTTGGTGCTCTTAGGTACATATGTCATTGCCAAAGATCCACACTTCGACCCTTTCTGCATATGGGGCAATGAGATATTCCTGAACCAACATCAAGTGAGGAAACTGATAAAGAATGTTATTAAAATGGGTCAAAAGACGTCAATCGAACTATTTGTTTACACTTTATGCAAGACAACAGTGAACTGCAGGATGGTAAGTAAGAACTCTATAGCCTTCTTTTTACTGCCCGTAATGAGTTGTGTTAGATGACAATGTCTGAATCTTTTTCCTTTGCAGTGGATCCTGAAGCAGTTTACTCAAGATTACCTCTCAAACTACATGATTGGTGACCGGCCATCACAAGGGGTTGGACTAGAGTCGTGCATGCCTTCTGCATCGAGGAGAGCACAATAGGGCCGTTCCGCTTCACCTTGTTCATCAACCAAAATGTGTGTCGCCTCTTTCTTTACCATCTGTAATGGTACAAGTATACAACCCTGGTTCATCATTCTTTATTTGGTGCTTATGTAATTCTTGAACATATGTACCTGTGAATCGAATAATGCATTGGCTGTTTGAACCTGATGGATATGAATAAAGCTATAGCCTACTTTCAAATTCAAATTAGGTACAATTTTAAATAGTAGCAATTAAATTAGGGTGAAATTACGGTCTGCAGGTCATTATGGCACACACGGTCTCTAAAGCACAATGTGTGTGATATACATCATAATTCGGCACAGTTCACGGAGAGGAAACGTGTGTAACCATGCACACAGTTGCCATTTGCAAAGCGTGTGTGATGTCAGACAATATCACAAACGGTGTGGGAAAACTAAATGTGTGTGATTGCCGACCTACCGTACACGGATTACAATCATGAACTGTTTGTGATGTGATAGGCATCGTAAACGTAGAGCTAGTTTGGTACGTGTCTGGAATGTGCCTGGACTATGCCTGGTTTTAGGTAAAACCATAGAACTCCGACTATGATGGCAATACGAGCACAAACTAGTAGCAACGGTGAAGCATTTGGGATATTCGAGATATCAGAAATAGTTTTATAGGGACAATTGCATGCATGAAGGCTCCCTATCCCCAACGGTTTCTGCGTTGTGTGGGAAGGACCCCCCTATCGCAGTCTGTTGGCGTTCTGGGACCGGGGGTGCCCAGACTTGCCTGCCCGCGGGCCTGTGCGTGGCTCCACCAATGGCTTGGTACGGCGCATATTCAGCATCAACCACTCAAGACCCTCGCGAGGGGCCAAGCCTCGCGAGGCGGACGACACCGAGACCTCCCCAGGAGCAGCCTCACTAAGCTGGCTCCCGAGGAGCGGAGATCTCTATGCAAGGGGCACCTCGCGAGGTTCACGTGATGTGAGCCATGACGACCAAGGCCAGGCGGGCGCCAGCAGGTGTAGTGTAACATTTTCCTCTTTCGTGCTAAAGAGGCAGGCGCGGGCGAGGAGTACCGAGGCATCAGGCAAAGGTTTCCATATCGGTGCAACAAGACCAAGACCAGCAGGATGGCAGGACGGAGGTCACGTCGGAGCCCATAACGGCGTCACCACCACAGCCTTTGGTAGGCGAAGACCACGTTTTGTCCGTACAGCTTGTACTAGTTGTCTCCCTTCAAACTTGGCCGTTGTGGGATCCCTTCCCGCCTAACATTTGGGAAGAGGACCAGGGCCTCTATAAATAGGACTAGCCACCACCGTAGGGAGGGATCAACTCATCTTGGATCGGATCCATTTCATCCTCACATCCACCAGCGAGCCAAGCTCAAGAACACCTCTTCTCCTGAGGTGGTTCACCCATTGTACTAGTTCATCCTTAGCTCGTGAGGCAATCCACCAACACCACACTGGAGTAGGGTATTACACTTCAAGGTGGCCCGAACAAGTATAAACCCTTGTGCCTCTTGTTCCTTGGGTTCGTTGAGCTAGGCCGTGAGATCGTTGAGCGAGCGAGCTAGGGAGAGAGAGAGTGTTCTTCGTGTGCATCCCAGAGTTCGAACCTCAAGGATTAGCTGGAACCCGCAATCCGACATTTGGTGTGCCAGGTAGGGGTGCGCCGAAGCTTCGCCTCTCCGTCTGCATTGTCCTGCTCCAATGGCAGGCGCCACTCCTCCGATTGGGTCGGCGGGCGCCCGTGGAGGCGCCGCGGGCATCTGGGCGTTCACCCCCGGCTTGCAGCAAGTGCAGTGGCTGCACAAGTTCAAGCCAGAGAAGCCACCTCGCTATGACGGCGCGGCGGATCCAGTGGCATTCCTGCTGGCGTACGAGGAGGTCGTTCTCGAAGCTGGAGGCGACGACCAAGTCATGGCCAACTGGTTCCCCATGGCCCTCGTCGGCGTGCCGCGCGCCTGGTTTCTCAACCTGCCACACTCCTCTGCGGCCTCCTGGGAGGAGCTACGCAGCCTCTTCATCACGCGCTTCACTCGACAAGCGCCCCAACCGAAGCAGCCCTCCTTGGTGGTTCGTGGGCGCCACCCTCGGATCGCCATGTTAAGCAGTTCTTCCGCCAGATGGGTGTTGCCCGCGTGCAGCAGGGGGCTCCCCCAGGATGGGCAGCGCCCCAGGCCGACCTCACCTTCAGCTCGGAGGACCACCCAGCAATCACCGCGGGCTCGGGCACACTCCCGATGCTCTGCACGCCCACTATCTGCAATGTAGCAGTCACCAAGACCCTCATCGACGGAGGATTCAGCCTCAATGTGCTCTTCACGGAAGCCTTCAACTTGCTCCATGTGCCGCTTGGACGGCTCCACCACACCAGGCCTTTCTCCGGAGTCGGTGGTGGTTCCATCAGCCCCCTGGGGCAGATCCGCGTCCCCGCCACCTTCGGCACCCATGACAACTACCACACCGAGCTTATCGACTTCGACGTCGCTCGTATCGGCCTCCCGTACAACACCATCCTCGGGTACCCTGCCCTGGCTCAGTTTAGGGCAGCGACTCACCCTGCATACAACCTCATGAAGATGCCAGGGAGCAAGGGCGTCCTCACCATGGCTGGAGACACCAAGGAGGCCCTGACGATGCTCAAGCTCGTCTTTAGGGCCGCGGCGGTGGTGCGCCCAGCTGGCGAAGTAGCCCCCGAGACCCAAGGGGCTGCGCTGGCAAAGAATAAGTAGTTATTCTCGCAAGATCGGCGGAAGTGGGTCAGGACCCTCTCGGGGGGCCTTTCCCTTCTCTTCTACATAAAACCGGTGGATTGGTGCCATTGGCGTAGGGAGGAGCAAGAACAAGGAAGAAGAAGGAAAGGAGCAGCAGGAAGGGATGGACTGAAGGGGGCTCGCGCAGCCCCGTACTTATAACCGGAGGAGGCCAACCACCGAGCACCACGATCGCAGGTAATCATGACCGGTTTCTCTGCATCCAGGGACTTGTCAAGTTGTGCGGTCACCGAGGCGTCGTGGGGAGGCACAGACGCCCATGTCCAATCAATCACCACGCGGCGCCCAAGGCCGCAGGCTGTTGGGGCCCGCGTCGCTTCGCGCTCGCCCTTTCGCTTCCCTACTAGGCCAAGCCCGGGCGCGCCTTGGGCCCGGGGGCTACTGTTGGCGTTCTGGGAACGGGGGTCCCCAGACTTGCCTACCTGCGACCTGTGGTGTGGCTCAAGTGGGGGCCCAGCGCGGCCCATATTCATCAGCTCAAGCACAACACCCTCGCGAGGGGCCAAGCATCACGGGGCGGACGACAGAAAGCTTCCTCAGAGGCAGCCTCATCAGGCCGGCTCGCGAGGAGGCGGAGAAATCAAGGCAAGGGTACCTCGCAAGGAGCCCGTGACGCAAGCCATGATGATCAAGACCAGGCGGGCGCTGGCCTGCGCAGTGTCCTTGTTTCCACTTTGGTGCAAAGGGGGCAAGCACAGGCCAAGGCATCGGGCAAAGGTTACCATTCTGGTGCAACAAGACCAAGACCAACAGAGCGACAGGATGGAGGTCACCGTGGAGCCCAAGACGGCATCACCACCAGTGCTTTTGGCAGCCGAAGACCACCTTTGGTCAGGATAACTTGTACTAGATGTTCCCCTTCAAAATGGCCAATTGTTGGCGCCCTTCCCACTCATTATTTGGGGAGAGGCCCAGGGCCTCTATAAATAGAGCTAGCCACCACAGAGTAGAAAAACATCTAGAGATCGAAGAGAGAGAGAGAGAGAGAGAGAGAGGGAGGAAAGATGACATCTAGAGAGCAGAGAGAGAGAGAGGCGATTGAACTCACCCAATCAGTTCATCGCACCAGCTCAAGAACACCTCTCGCGAGGCTATTCTTCCCTTGTACTGTTCATCATCAGCCCCTGAGGCAATCCACCACACCACACACTGGAGTAGGGTATTACACCACAACGGTGGCCCGAACCAGTATAAACCCCGTGTCCCTTGTGTTGTTCATTGTTTCTAGCTTAGATCACGCAAGGAGATTGTACATAGATCGGTAGGGGAGAGATCTCCGCGCGCACCCCAGTGTTCGAACCTCAAGGGTCTGCCGGAACCCGAAATCCGACACTTTGTATCACCTGTAATTTTCCCGATGCTTCACATGACATCGAAAGCCATTGAATTAAGCGTCGAGTAGACATGACATCTAATTGGGCCCCATAGTACTGTTCATGAATCCATTTATCCACCAGGCAAGCCACTACCCTGACGTTCGCACGCCCCACTCAGCATTTTTACAAATACCGCTGGTAGTTCGAAAACTCAAAGGATGAGTGGGTCGCTGGGCTAGATGTTGAGTACACCATAGTCCTGCAAAGGGAGAAGACTCTAAAGGAGGCAGAGAAGAAGAAGCCCGTCGTGATCTAGGTTTGCGTGCATGACTTATGCTTGGTCTACCACATATGCCATGCTGACGTTGAGTGCCAGGATTTTAAGAACTTCCTCAAAGACGGCCGAGTCAAATTCGTTACTATAGACTTTAGGAACGTCAGGGAGGTCCTGCATCGGATAGGCCTCATTGTAGGCAACCCCTTCGACCTCCAAAAGAAAGGGCTGGTGCCCTC
Source organism: Triticum urartu (assembly GCF_056163025.1). Taxonomy (NCBI): domain Eukaryota; kingdom Viridiplantae; phylum Streptophyta; class Magnoliopsida; order Poales; family Poaceae; genus Triticum; species Triticum urartu. The sequence continues at coordinate 102,714,847 of NC_141875.1, read as the reverse complement.
CCGTGATCAGCCTTCGTTGCTGACCCTGGCAGGAGCCATGGTTCATCCTTCGTATGGTACACTAAAGAAACCTCCGTTCAAGTTTCATCATGCATGGGAGTGCAATGTACTAGATATAGACCACATCCACTATGCTGCAATGGATGGCTACCTTTGTTTCAATATCTACAAGGGTTGGATGAAGAGTAAGAGCCAAGTGTGTGGTTCAAGCAAAGAAGTATCGGCCAAGAGGAAGAGGGACGAGGACGAAGTCGAGCACGTGGATGAGGAGTCCGAGTAAGGTGGCAGTGTCATTGCTCATGGTGGTTCTAATGCAGTGTCTACTGGATTAGTTGCTTAGTTTAATTTTAGGTGTGCTTAGTTTTATTTGAGGGGTGTGTTGTGCTGAGCCCCCAGCAGAACTATGTTATGTTCTTTCTTGTTACTTTAACTCTTCAGTACGTACATACTAGTATTTCTTACAGTTCATCTTTTAGTTGGTATAGTACTACCACTCGTTTCTTCACATTATATACATACAATATATAGGGCCAACATCATATAGCCAGCAGTTTAGTTGTCAAAGAATTTCAGGGTGCTTAGTTTTATTGAGGGGTGTGTTGTGCTGGATACCATTATTGTGACTCAAATCTCTTTGGCCATGTTATAATGACATAAATACCGATGGACCAACATGCCAGCTCTCCCTCTATCTCACTACAGTAAAATAAAGTGTGGGGTCTAGTTGATCCCAACAGCGTTCTTATTTTCCTGTAAAATTATTCGCTTGGTTAGTCCTGACAAGCGGGGCCACACTTATCATTGTGAGAATCGGCTTATTTTTGTCATATAACATGGTCAACGGGTTTAACATGAAAATAACAATGTCTAATGGCATTTTTGAGAAAACATCTAACTTAACGATGGCATTTTTGAGATATCTAATTGCATTTGAGCAGGCATCTCACGGATCGATGGCATTTTTGAGTAGTTGTAACTTCTAATGGCAAAACTGAGTAGTGATACACAACTAGTGGCATACATAATAAGAACCCAAGAATTAAATAGGTATGCTAATTTCTTTAATATAATTTAGCACCCCATTTAAGCATGTACTAGCTTTTTTAATAGTACAATATGCATAATTTGGCGACAATTGCTCTCTATATGTACCACCTTTTTTCTTTAATTTCATCTTGTTAGTTTTGCTCCATGGCGCAATCCATCGATACTACTACTGTACAAAAGTATCCATTTTTTAAAAGGCTAGAGGGCGGGGCAGTCTAGCTTGGTCGGTTTCAAGAGAGGCAAGGGCCTTTGTGATTTGATGGCTCATTACTGCTGGAAGGCGGGGCCTTGTGATTTGACTGCTCGTATAAATGTGCCGACGACCCGAGGAGGAGCAAAGAACCGTGCGGTATACTCAAGTTTTCCACTGGAGTAGTACGACGGAGGAGCATGAAACACGGCAGTCCAGTGCCATAAGGTGATAAAAATGATCTAATTTTCTAGTCATCTCATTGTTAGCATTGTTCTATTCATGCCTCGCAGAGAACATGACACATGCGGCGAAACACCCGAAGCAAAAGAAGAAACACAGGAGCAAAAGAAGAAGGAAGATTATCACCACCAAAAAAGAAGGAAGACACACACACAAGTCTGGGGTTCTGCTCTCCACTACATGAAGGGTTGCTGGCCGCGGAGTCATAACTCCTTCTTCATCGCCTCCATGACCTCCATCTCCTTGCACGTCTCCTCCGCCATCTTCTTCATTCTGTCCATGACGCGGGATATCTCGACGCGAGCCTTCATCATCTGTTCCACGGCCGCATTACGTACCTTGACAGCAGTCGGGTGCTCGATGCGGAGCTTCGCCAACTCCTCCATCTATTCCATGACGAGGGCCTGCAACATCTTGATCGAGGAACTACTATTCTCATGCAGCTTCTTCTAGGCTGCATTCTCCTGCTTCAGCGGGTCGAGCTCATGGCAGAGCTTCGCCTTGTCCTCCTGAAGTTGTAGGATTTCGCCGGTCACCTTCTTCTCCAAGGCAATGCTCTTCTTCATTAGCATCACCAAGCCGACGGTCAACTCCCCCTGCTCATTGAGCTCAGCGGGCATGTCATCGAGGCTCTCCTTCAGTAGCTCCACCAAGCCGTGGATGAACTCCTTATGCTTATTGAGGTGCTTATTGAGATGATCGGGCATGGTGTCGAGGGATAATGACTCCAGCGCCGCTAGCTCGACATGTTCTCCTCCGCGGCTAGGGCGCTCCTGGGAGCGATCGCCTGCCCGTGAGAGATCTTTCGAGGTCTCTGCGTGGTGGCGAGCCCTCTTTTTTTTCGCAGCCTTGGTTTCCGCTCCCTTGTTACGAGTAGTTCTCGACCTAGAGCTCTGCACACCGGCCATGCCAAGGACGGACGAAGAAGAAGGACTTATGAGGAGGAAGCTAGAGTAATTTTCGGTTAGGTAGTTCCCTTTTTGTAACCTAAGTACTACAAGCACTAGTACTAAAACTTGCATATAATGGGAACATATTCAGGTTTGGTACGTACTAGTAGGTGTGAGCAGGCTTGCACTTAATTGTAGCACTAGTACTTTGGAATGTGATGGGAATAAGGTAAAGATTAATTGATGGTTTTGGTTCCGAGGCCCGAAACGGCCCCCGATGAGTTCAGTGGAACATAAATTTCAAGTACTCCCTCCATCTCAGTTTACAAGGCTTGCACGTGTACCTAGGTCGTCAATGTAACTTATATAAAATAAATTGTTTAATATAAAAAATATATCATTAAAAAAAATAATATTTGAAGTTTGTAATGATAAATTTTACATAATGTATTCCTCTTATTAAGTTGGTCAAATTAACAACCTAGGTACACGTGCAAGACTTGTAAACTGAGATAGAGGGAGTACTAAACTACTCAAATGCGGTCGCACAAGTCAGTGATGTAACTGGTCGTACATGTCAGACCAAGCCTATGAGTGTCCCTTCGGTGAGACGCGGGTCCGACCGACAGTCTGTTGGTGCGACCGGCCGTAAAGTATTACACGATGGAGACTTTTGGTTGTGGCTTCGGTTGATTGTCACGATCAAGCATTCTAAAACTAGTGATAAATCAATTACCATCTTTTTCCAAACGACCAAGTATTTTCACTGGAATACGATGGAGTGATTTTCAAGGTTGCAAACCGACATGGCATTGCAAGTTTACTGCAGTAGCAACCGACTAGGTCACTACATCACTGGCGGGGAAGGAGGGCAGCTCACCTCGCCTACGATGCATGCCCAGCAGCGCCGCCGCAACTGGTCCTGAGATTTGGCTTCTCCTACCGCCCATTTGAACAGTTGCACCGGCTGCTCATGCCATTGCGCAGGCATGCACGTTCTTTCTTCCGCAGTCGACTCAGTGAATATGATCTCTGCCATTAGCCCTAGCTCGAAATCAACGTGACGCTGCCAGATGCTGACATCCCTCAGCATCTCTCCCCTGAGATTGACTTGCGCCTCTTCCTTGTGCTGCGCCAGGCACATCTCCTTGGAACTTCTCTCCAATCAACGCGATGCTTCCTCGATCCGATTTGCCCTTGATGCCCACCACCTGAAACGCAGCCCTGGCATGTCCTCCTGTGCCACCAATCTGTGATTCTAGAGCAATGGATCGCCTCTAAAACACATGTGGGTTTTGCTCAAAGGCGGCAGTGCTGCGGGCCACAGTGAGAGGACAGCCCGCGGGATCCTGGGATCTAAGGGATAATCCATTGCGGGATCCGGTAGGCGAGGCGGCGAGGCGAGGCTAGGCGCTGGGAGATCCCTACGAGGCTAAGATAAAGATAGTACTACTCCACACCGTCCATATTTAAATACAAAGGCCACCAATAGTAGCCCTGGCAAAAATTGATCATGCTGCCTGCGTCCTGGTTTATTGGCCCCCTTTTTTGTGCCACTTTTTATGACATGCATAAATATTATGTTACTTACAAATATGGTAAAAAATTGTCACAAAATATGAAGGAGACCAATGGAAGTACTAGCAACCCATGATTTAACTACTCGCATGCGCGCAGTGGAGCAGTAATGTCTTTCTTCCGCCCTCACGCCCACTCAATTTGCATGCGCTGTATTAATTGACCATCAATGAAGTGAAGGAATTTACCCATGTCAAATTATCACATGGGGTCGATCTTCGTACAAAAATGCGCCCCCCGTGTACCCGCGTGCGCGTGCGAGGGAATGAGTGCGTGTGTGGCGTGCGTGCACATCTTCACTTCGTGCTTGTACCGCCACGTCCGCCAGTGTGGCTCAGAGAGGACGACTACATTCTTCTGGAACAAGCAGCATGTCACTGTGATCAATCCACACAAGGAGGTCACGACAACGCCTCCACATGTGCCACGTGGCTTCATGAACTATAAGAGAGACATTGTGTAGCGTGCCATTGGAATTCTAATTTACGTGTTTTGCACATACTCGAAGTACTAGTAAGGTACACGTGCATTGCACACATCAGATTTGGCAACCAAATTATGAATAAATACCACACTATAGCATGTAAGCTCTGAGTCATATATGCCTGATGTAGACCTTCGTTTAATTCTTATAGTTCATCTCATTCAAAATAAATTAGTTTTTATAAAAAAGCTAGGGCCCCTTTGATTCGTAGGATTTCCAAAATGCAGGAATAGGGAAAGCATGGGATTTTAGAGTGGAATGTCGTCTTGAATCCTACAGGATTGTACGAGTGTTTGATTGTGCATAGAAAAAATGCAGGATTCTTTCAAAGAGGTTTGAGTGGATGGGATGTTTCCTATGAAATCTAGTGCAAATGAATCCTATGGAAAAATTCCTATGGTTTACAATCCAACGAATCAAACAACCAAGATAGGAAAAATTCCTAAGGATTAGAATCCTCCAAAATTCCTTTGAGAATCCTTTGAATCAAATAAGCCCTCAATCTACTTTATGATTCATGGAATTGTGCGTTGTAAAGAATAAAGTAAAAACAAATAATGGCAATTCAACTAGAAAAAAAGTTTGGGCAGTTATGATACGGAAGATTGTAGAACAAAGGAGAAGCACTTGTGTTTTGAGGTTTGTTCTTATGCTTAAGTTCAACCATGGAGTCTACTATATTGTACATGTGGCAAAATCCAGTGGGGGGCTAGTAGATGGTGCGACGGGCCAGGTGGAGGGAGACTATGAAGGAGTGCACAACTGCGAGATTGATATTTAAAGAGAGGGGGGGGGGAGAACATGCGCTGTTGCGCGCAGTGGCGGAGCCCTGAAAAATAAATGAGCTAGGGGGCCAAGCATTGCTAATCCTTTACGAGGAGGGCCAATTCATCAACTTAAACCATTTTCCAGCAATTGTCTAATGATCACATTCATATTAGCCTCGATATATAGTGATGTTAGGGGGGGGGCAGTGTCCTTGCTGCCCCCTGTCTTCGCCACCGTGCGCGCATCTGAGAGATGAAGGGGAAGGCATGGATGATGAGAGGGGGACGTTGCATATATAATTATTGTGTGTGTATTAGCTATGTAATCCTATATAAAGAGGTATAGATTGATCGATGTGGATGTGGGAAAGAGGGTGAGACCTCACTAGATATATAGATTGATTAGTTTGTGTGGGAAACTGTGAAAGACCTAGCTATATATACACACACATAGAGGAACATCGATCGTTGTGCATGCACGTGAGAGATAAAGAATGTCTGATATGATGGAGAGGGGGAGGTATGTGTGTGTGTGCATGCATGGGAGACCGACCTGAAGAAAAAGATTGTATGTGTGCAATGGATAATGCCGACTGGTACTGTGTGTGCATGCATGCACGGGAGAAAGTTAGTGGTACAATTATAAAAGAGAAGACGACTGTGTGGGTGTAAATGACTAGGTGAGGTCATAATCAATGTAAAGTTGAATTCAAATATTTGAATAAGAGATCATGATGTTTGAAACCCATGCATGCATGAATATAACTGAGATATGCGCGGTGTGATTTGGAAATGAGGATGTTGTACTGTATACACATTGAACAAGGTCAGACTGATTTGAATTTGAGATATCGATGGCAGACATCGTTTGGCCACATTGCATCCGTGCATGGACAGACTATTCTAATTGGAGATGATGGGTGGCTTTCGCATCACATATCTATATCTATACCCCTATATATATTATATATATTATATTTTTATGTAGTGTCCGGACAAATTTAACTTTGAAAGATGGTCATTGGATTAGGCCAATCCGATGGTGCAGAGATGACAAATTTGAGCACTATTGGTTGTTGGATATCATCTAGATTCCACCTAATTTTTCCACATGTACAATCTAGAAGACTCCATGGTTGAACTTAAGCATAATGCACAAACCTCAAAACACAAGCACTTCTTTGTTCTAGAATCTTCCGTATTAGAATTGCCCAAATGTTTTTCTACATGATTTGCCATTATTTGTTTTTACTTTATGCCTTACAACGCACAATTCCATGAATCTTAAAATAGATTAGCTTTCTTATAAAAACTAGATGATTTTGAATGAAATGAATTATAAGAATTAAACGAACATCTACATCATGCATATATAACTCAAAGCTTACATGCTATAATATGGTATTTATTCATGATTTGGTTGCCAAATCTCATGCATGCAATGCACGTGTACCTTACTAGTCTAAATGGTGTTTGTGTGTGTTGTGCTTGTTAAACACATTGTACGTAGTATATCATACATGGTTTAGATTCCGGACATCTAGCTAGAGCATATGTGTACTATGATTTGAATTCAACATAAAATGGATACATATATTTGAATTTGAGATCGTATGTACATGTAGTTCGTATTTATATAGGAATTTACTTCTCCTATATTCATGTCATGTGTTGTGAAGATAATATTTAGATAGTTGTATAACTAACCCGAGTACAATCCCATTCAAACAGGGAAAATGTACTCAAATTCAGTCCATATGCTAGACAACACACATTCTTTTTTTATTGTTGAGGGAAGTGCAAATTGTTTTGGTACTATACACGTTATGTTTGTTGTCCCGATTTTTTTTAGTTTTTTTGTTGTATTTGAATGCATTTCTAGTAATATAGTAAAACGGGACATGGCTCTCTCTAGTGATGAGGTGCGAATTGTCTTTTTTTGGGTACATGTTAAGCTTGTTCTCCCGAAATTTCAAGCCACGCCTTGTTATGCCGAAATTTCAAGCTAGCGTCGCTGTCTATCGTGCTGCGAAACTCCCGCCTCTTCAACCCGCGCCTTGTTACCCTGAAATATTTAAGATATATCTTTGTCTCGTTGTGCTCCGACAACTCCCTCCATCTCAACCTGCGCCTTGCTATTCCAAAATTACAATGCACGCGAAAACTCCCACCTCCTGTGAAATCTCGACAGGCGAAATGCCCGTGATACCCCTGAACCGAAAGAACCGCCTAGCTCAAATCGGTGGGGGTACTTTCGTAACTTACCCCACATTTCAGACAAGCGCGTCCCTAAGCCATGGTTCCCCACTCCCATCCCATCCTCCCACCCATTCGTACACCGAGGCCGGGAAAACCCGCGAAGCCCCAAACCCTCCTCCGCTCGCCACCCAGCCGGAGCCTCTTCCCTGACGACGTCGTCCACAGCAACACCTCGACGTCCCTCATCCACCGTACCAGATGGGGATTTGTCGTCGATCTCGTCGTCCCACCGATTCATCCACCCCGTCCTCCACCTCCAAGGAGTTGCCCCGATGTTACCCTCGTCTTTCGCACCACCTCCATTCCCACACCGCCGTCTTCACCTACACCACCGGAAGAGCATCATCATCACCGTTTCCTCGGATGAAGCTAAGGCCTAATCGGCACCACCAAAGAGGTTGTACACTAATCACCGCATTTTCTTCTTGCTTCGATCTCACGGTGCTGCCGGCGCTCGATACCGAGCCGACACAGCGCGGCTCCATCCATGGCGGCGTCGCTCCCTCGACGGCGACGTCCACATCAGTAGGAGCTGCTGCTGCTTTAGCTCTTGCTCTCAGTCCCCTACTTGGTCTGCTCTTGCTATTGCTCTTGCTCTTGCTGCTGCTCTCACTCTTGCTATTGCTTGTGATGCTGCTCCGATTTAGCTACACTTCAGTTGATTGAATCGACTTTTGGGTCAGACGATTTTCAGGGGGGGGGGGCTTGCCGGAGTTAAGGAAGAACCAGCCGCAGTGGGGAGGGGGGGGGTTCACTCGATAGGTAACCCACTATCTATCTTAGCATTCAGGGTGGGGGCGGTGGTCGCCGGCGGTGGTGGGGCGGTGGTGTGGGGATCGCTGGAGAAAAAGCTCGGCATGGGGGCCTCGAGGGATGGCCGGGGCGGTGGCGGACCAGCGGTGGGGAGTGGTTTCAGGGCGGGCGTGGCGGCGGACCGGCGACCGCGGGCGGCGGGGGGCGGCTATTTGGCCGGTGGTGGCTGGCGGTTCAGAGTAGCCTCACATGATGCTGCTACACGACTAGGTGCCCCGGCTCTCACATGCGCTGCTACTGTTGCTACTGCTTTTCTGCTACTGGTGCGTTCAGTTTCGACAGTTAAGTTCAGTTTCGACAGTTAAATTCATTTTCGACAGTTAAGTTCCGAGATGAGCGGCTGACGTATTTTACATCTAGCACTTTGTGGTTATGTATTTTACGTCATCTATTGGAGATGCTATTAGAATTCCAGTCAGGTTAACGTTGTCTCTCTTGTCGTGCTTCAGCCTCGGCGCCATACAACTCACCGGAGCTGCTCCAATGACGAAACCCTCCATCACAGCAGAGTAGTACCCTGGGCTCCATGTCCAGACGCGTAAGATCTTCTTCCCCTCCTCCGACAGCCAAGTCAGCTGGAGCATCCTCACCGACCAACCCAATCACGCCGAGATCGACATGGCTTCGCCAAAGAGGTTGTACACTTGTTGCATCTCTTTTTTACTCTACATGTTATATATATTGTCCATTGAGCACACGTAGTAACGTGAAATACGATTATTTTATCCTACTATATGACAAGCAATGAGGTACCAAGCAACTTAGCTATCCGTGATGGACTCTCTTGAATGCCATCATTATTTATCTCTGTGCGTTTGAGCTGTGCATTTGTCGATGGGCCTGGGAGTTGAGCTTGTAGGCTAGTGGCCTGAGTCCAAAGTAATAGAAGTAGCACAAAAACATTTTTTGAGTGTAGGCTTTTCCTAGCTCAAGCCTGCCTACTAGAATCGCCAGTGCTTGAAAGGAAAAGTGAAGGAAAAACATAGGAATTGGAAAGTTTCCTATGGTACTACTATTCAGGAATTTGGTTCAAAGGAATGGAGCAAAGGAAAACTGTAGGATTTGTTCCTTTAGTGTCTCCTTGAAAGAAAAACCATAGGAATTTTAATTTACACTTGTCCTCCTTTTCAAATTCCTATTCATGAAGCACAAGACTAAGAGGTAGTAGCATAATAGCATTATAACCGTAAATTTTCTTGTGGTTTGACTTAATCTCACCATGCTTTTTTGCATCCTGTGATCTTCCAATTGTTGTGAATCAAACACCCAGATTGGCAGAAATCCTGTGTTTTTAAATTCTCTATTTTGCACGTGCATTCCTATCATATTCCTATCTATTTCCTATGCCTGCATTGTTAGAATCCTCAAATTCAAACAAGCCCTTACTCAATTACTTTTGTTACATATATGTGTCAAAGAAAACCTTGTGTGGTTTGTCCTGCTCCTGCGGCGCTATGTTCCACCCCAGCTCAGCTGCTCCAACGATGGAAGGGTTCACCACAACAGGGATCCGCTCTCTAGACTGTCTTTCGCCGCCTCAGATCTTCTTCCCCGCTGCCGGCAGCCACGGCAACTGCATTACCATCATCAACTGAGCATATGACCTTGAGGACTACACGGGTCCGCAAGAGAGGTCGCACTCTTCCGTGTCTGCTTATGTTATGCGTCGCTTAATATGATGACATGCTACATTATCATCGTGTTCACCTATTAGACTCCGAGTCAGGTCCAAACTAATGCTGAAACTTGAGTTTTTAAATGGTTGTGGGGTACATATTGGGGCAGCAATCAGTACTATCTGTCTACTATCTGGTTAATCTCCAATGTCTACTATGAGTTTCATGTTGGGTGCAAACAAACATTAAAGGAGCCATTATCTGTATTTTTTAACTAAAGCTATTATCTGCCTGCTATCATTGGTTTTGGGTCTATCCATAGTTTTCTACCATCACTCTGGATTTGTGCATGCACTCCTTACATAATCTCACTATGTTTTATTCCTATGCATGCCAGTTATTGTACACAATGGAACTGATCATGTAGAGAAAAAGAGACGAGCCTTGCATGGCAATAAAATTTCATGCAGACGTTGTTCCATGGTGGGCGCAAAGGCAACCCCCTCCACCCATTTCGGATCGTAATCAAGAGGAAGATAACTGTTCTGAGGGGGATTCAGAAGGAGAAGACCACTCCTATTTACCCCATGAGGTCTTCGCTCTAACTTGGCATGCTGATGTTGGTAATATCATGCATATGGTGCCTTGCATTGCTTACTGTATACATTAAAGATGCCATCTGCTTAGTTTAGACATGCTTTGTGTCAATGCCATATGTTTAGTTTCTTTATCGTATATGTGAATCATGCAATGCCATCTTGTCTAGCCAGGCATCATATATGTGAATTTTGCAATGCCACCCTGGTTAGCCAACCATCTTAAATTTGAATTATACTATGCCATCATTTTTAATTTCCACTTCTTGTGAATCAAACCTTGTGTGGTTTGTTCTGCTCCCGTTGCGCTGTGTTCCACCCCAGCTCAGCTGCTCCAACGACGGAAGGGTTCACCACAGCAGGGATCCACTCTCCAGACTGTCTTTCGCCGCCTCAGATCTTCTTCCCCACCGCTGGCAGCCACGACAACTGCATTACCATCATCAACTAAGCAGATGGCCTTGAGGACTACACGGGTCCGCAAGAGAGGTCACACTCTTTCGTGTCTGCTTATGTTATGCATAGCTTAATATGGTGACATGCTACTTTATCGTTGTGTCCACCTATTAGACTCCGAGTCAGGTGCAAACTAATGCTGAAACTTGAGTTTTTCAATGGTTGTGGGGTACATATTGGGGCAGCAATCAGTACTATATGTCTACTATCTGGTTAATCTCGGGTGTCTACTATGAGTTTCATGTTGGGTGCAAACAAACATTAAAGGAGCCATTATCTGTATTTTTTAACTAAAGCTATTATCTGCGTGCTATCATTGGTTTTGGGTCTATCCATAGTTTGCTGCCATCACTCTGGATTTGTGCATGCACTCCTTACATAATCTCACTATGTTTTATTCCTATGCATGTCAGTTATTGTACAAAATGGAACTAAACATGTAGAGAAAAAGAGACAAGCCTTGCGTGGCAATAAAATTTCATGCAGACGTCACTCCATGGTGGGCGCAAAGGCAGCGCCCCCTCCACCAATTTCGGATCGTAATTAAGAGGAAGATAACTATTATGTGGGGGATTCAGAAGGAGAAGACCACTCCTATTTACCCCCTGAGGTCTTCGCTCTAACTTGGCATGCTGATGTTGGTAATATCATGCATATGGTGCCTTGCATTGCTTACTGTATACATAAAATATGTCATCTGCTTAGTTTAAACATGCTTTGTGTCAATGCCATCTGTTTAGTTTCTTTATCGTATATATGAATCATGCAATGACATCTGGTTTAGCTAGGCATCATATATGTGAATTTTTTAATGCCACCCTCGTTAGCTAGTCATCTTATATGTGAATTATATCATGCCATTATTTTTTATTACATGTTAAATTTGTCAACAATTTTAGTACATTCAATTACTCTTCCTGTGCATCAGCCATTCGGCACAGTCATGAAAAAAATCTGAAGTGGAAACAAGGTCTTCAAAGAAGACAATGCTATCTGACGAAGTGCATGTCTTGCTGGTTATGGATAGCTCCTCAGAGGAGGATTCAGAGACAGATGACCAGTCCTATCCCCCCCCCGAGGTGCACACTCTAACTTGGTACGGTTATGTTGCTCATATCGTGCGTATGGTATCTTGCATTGCTATGCCATTTGCTTAGTTTTGGCATGCTTTGTGTGAATGCCACTTGTTTAGTGTCTAATTACCATATATGTGAATTATGTGATGCTATCTTGTTGCAAGACATTATATATGTGAATTATGCAATGCTATCTTGTTGCAAGGCATTATATATGTGAATTATGCAATGCCATGCTGTTTAGCCAAGTGTCATATATGTGAATTATATCATGCCGTCCTTTTTTTGTATTTCTCATTGCATTTGTCGGCAATGTTTGTATATTCAACTGCTCTTCCTGTGCATCAGCCACTTGAATTGGTGATGGAGCAATCTGGAGTGAAAACAAGGTCTTCAGAGCAGACAATGCTACCTGCTGAAGCAGATATCTTGCTGGTTACAGATAGCTCTTCAGAGGAGGATTCAGAGGCAGATGACCAGTCTTATTATCCCCCTGAGGTGTATGCTCAAACTTGGCAGGGTTATATTACTCATATCATGCATATGTTGTATTGCAATGCTTAGTTTTTACATCATATACACAATATTGAATGCCATCTCCTTAGTTGACACACCATATATGCGATTGCCCTCTGCTCACTTGCTTAGTATATAAATTATATATTTGAATTATACCATGCCAAGATGTTTACATAGATAACATGTATCTGAATTATGGCATGCCAACCCATTTTCTAAAGACATAATATAGTTATATCATCTCATCATGTTTTCATAGTCATCGTATTTTGAATTATGTCATTCTATCCGTAAATTATATCATGCCATCATGTTTCCGTCGACGGCATGTTTGTGATTTATGGCATGCCAACCAATTTAATAGCCACATCGTATAGTTATATCTTGTCATCCTGTTTACATAGTCATCATATTTTGAAGTATATCATTCTATCATGTTTAGTTAGCCATCATACATGTGAAACTGTGTCATGCTATCCTGTTTAATTAGCCATCATATATGTGAAATTATGTCCTGCTATTCTATTTGTTCAGACAACATAAATGTGAATTACTTTATGTCCTGTTTTCTTCCCTACTATCCATTACGCCTGTCTATCTTACAATGTCTGTACATTCAGTTACTTTTCTTGTTTATCAGCCATTTCAATTGGAGGGGGTGATGGCAGTATCTGTGGGAGTAAAAACACAGTCTCCAGAAAAGATCATGCTACCTGTCGATGTAGATAGAACCACAGTTTTACTTTCCCAAGAACCAACCCCACCACACATAACCAAGACTCACGCAGATTGCACCCCTACCTAGTTGGACAGAGAACCAGCTACACCCCTTCTAACCCCAACCCCAGCACATAGTAACCCAGTTCCAGTTGACATAGCACCGTCTCCACCACAGAGCACCCGACACGAGCAGTTAGTAAGGCAACTGCAGTGCCCAAAGCACGAGGACCACCACTCCGAACCCCAAGTCAACGCTTAAAGCAGAAGAAGAATTGTTCTTAGGTCAGGTTCCGTAGCCATGGTTCATACTACTTTGCTCTTGCATCACTGTATTTACTCATACCAACTAATTCCAAATTTTAAGGATGCAATTGAAACTCCAATGGGGCAACAGGTATGTTTTGAACATGTTTCTTTAACGTGTTTGCTGTTGTAACTTGCTCTATGTTGATTTCAGTTTCAATTGAATAAACAGTTATGTTCTCATGCCATGCACATTACAAGTGTTGTTATTGCTGTGTAGTTTCCCACATATATATTCTGACTATGCTGCTTTGTCTTAAATAGACATGATTCGAACTGTATCTATCTTGATTTGGCAACATAAACTAGAATGATATAGACCATACAGTGACCATACTACATAGATATATGTTTGTTTCATGCTGTTATCATGTCCACCTTACTACTGAACTGGTTTACAAAAATGAGTTTCATATACTACATTGTAAACCTATGATGTGTTTGTTTGTTTTTTTAGAACATGGATAAAATATTGGAGAAGAGTACCCCATTATGCAATGGTAAAGGAAATAATGCAGATAAGGTTCAAGATAGTGAGACATCCCTGTTGGTCTCCATGAAAGCTGATAAAAACTATATTGAAGACACTGAGACAACCCCAAAGTCCTATCTTGATCCAGTGTTCGAGTTTATGGCTACTACTGCTGGCACCAGCTCTTCAAACTCGCTGCCTGAATTAGTTCAGCTTCTTGAGTCTAAACTTCATTGAAAGACATCGATCAGATGTTATGCGACAGGAAGCTAAAGGACCGAGGAAGTCCATGCAGAATTCAGATGCATACTTTCTGGTGCAATAGCAAGTGCTGGAGGATTTAAGCGCCAAACAAGAGAAAGTTAATAAGCTTGCTAAGCATCTTGCCAGCATTATGGGTACCCAGGATATTGTTTGTTGAGCTCTTCTGATGTGGTTTCAGTTTTGGACTTGTTTTGCTGCGGCGTTTATTTGCACTGGTCGCCAACTTTGACAACCATTGTATATGATATGCTGCTTTGTTTCCTATATTTGCACTGTTGGCAAACTTTGATGCCTAGTGGATGTAATATGTGTAACAGCCATGATAGCCTAGCGTAAGTTGTTTGCTTATTTATTTCCTTATTGTCTTGTTTATTTGTTTGCTTGTAGTCAGTGAAGTTCTTTTTTCGCGGTTTGCTAGTGGCCGCAATAACCTATTTTTTAAAACTAGGCCACAATAGCCATGGGCTACATATTTACTGTAGTTACCATGGCCCTCCTACGGGCCGTAGAAACAATGGGCCTTCTAAGGGCCGTAAAAACTATGGGCCTTTTACGGGCCGTAGAAACAATGGGCCTTCTACGGGCCGTAGCATCAATGGGCATTCTACGTGCTGTATGATCGATAGGCCAACATGGGCCAATAACAAACCGCATTATGGGCCGTAAACGGGCTAGATTTGGAATTCTTCGTTCATGGGCCGACAATAACGGGCCGTTGTTACCCAGCCGTATTTGATGACACTATGAAAACGGCCCAACGGATTAACGGGCCGCTTGTAACCGTGGGCTGGATTTGGCCCACAAGCAGAAAAGGCCAATAACGGGCCGTAAGTAACCGAATGCTGGAATGAGCCCAAGAATAAATGGGTCCTGAGAGGGCCGAAAGATAACATGGGTTGGAAACAACCCAATGGAATAATTGGCCATTGTCGGTGTCAAAACCGGCGGATCTCGGGGAGGGGGTCCCGAACTGTGCGTCTAAGGCGGATGGTAACAGGAGGCAGGGAACACGATGTTTTACCCAGGTTCGGGCCCTCTTAATGGAGGTAAAACCCTACGTCCTTCTTGATTAATATTGATGATATGGATAGTACAAGAGTAGATCTACCACGAGATCGAAGAGGCTAAACCCTAGAAGCTAGCCTATGGTATGATTGTATGTTATTGTGTCCTACGGACTAAAACCCTCCGGTTTATATAGACACCGGAGAGCGTTAAGGTTACACAAGGTCGGTTACAAAGGAGGAGATATACATATCCGTATTGCCTAGCTTGCCTTCCACGCCAAGTAGAGTCCCATCCGGACACGAGACGAAGTCTTCAATCTTGTATCTTCATAGTCCAACAGTCCGGCCAAAGGATATAATTCGGCTGTCCGGAGACCCCTAATCCCAGACTCCCTCAGTAGCCCTTGAACCAGGCTTCAATGACGATGAGTCCGGCACGCAGTGTTGTCTTCGGCATTGCAAGGCGGGTTCCTCCTCCAAACATATCACAGAAGAGTTTGAATACAAGGATAGTGTCCGACCCTGCAAAATAAGTTCCACATACCTCCGTAGAGAGAATAATATTTCCACAAATCTTAATCTGCTGACACGTTTTGGTAACATGACATCATGACATGGCTCGGTGATTACTCGAACCATTTTTCTTTAACTAGCTCCACACATAACGCGAGGCGGTTTCTTGACACGTCTTGTCAAAGCAGAGATCGTGTTCCCCTAATAACGGGATTCTCATCAATACGGTCGTGGGTAACCCAACCGTGTCTAGGACTCCTAGATTATAGGAAAGTCCCAAACGGCTACGGAGAGGATGCTTGATATTCACCCTCTTTATAAAGGGACAAGGCTTTTACTTTTTTCCCTCCCGTGCTCAATCGAATCTTCCCCCTGCCTCGAGTTCTAACACCCAAAGCCCAGGTCAGGTGCTTCGGACCTTCAATCATGTCCGGATCTAGCCTTCAAGGCCAGTGGATGCCCTCCTCCGTTACGGAAGAGGATATCAGGAAGTTGTGGGAGGCCAGATACCTGACCGCCAAAATTTCGTATAGGCTGCCCACCCGAGGGCAGGTCATCCCTACTCCCGAACCCGACGAGAGCGTCGTGTTCGTCTCCCACTTCCTCCGAGGTCTAGGCCTCACTCTGGATCCCTTCGTTAGGGGTTTGATGTTCTATTATGGGCTAGATTTCCACGATCTAGCCCTGGACTCCTTTCTCCACATCTCGGCATTTATTGTCGTATGTGAGGCCTTCCTCCGCATTACCCCTCACTTCGGCCTGTGGCTCAAGACCTTCGACGTGAAGCCGAAGATGGTCGAGGGGCAGCACACAGCGTGCGGAGGCGCATTAATAAGCAAGATCGCTGGAGCTTCATGGCCAAAGGGTTCCTTTCCAGAGGTGTCCGGATTATGGCAACGAGAGTGGTTTTACATCACAGCTCCCAGAAGTGCCAAGTGGGTGGCTGCCCCTGCTTTCCGCTCGGGCCCTCCACCACAACTGATGTCATGGACTAGCAGAGGGCTGAGCTGGGGTCCAGCCAAGGATGTGCCTATACTGCAGAGCCGCATTCAAGATCTCTTCGAAGGAGATTTTAGTCTGGTTACGGTGGTGCAAGTCATGCTGGTTCGTCGAGTCCAGCCTTGCAAACGCCGCCCCCTCCGCATGTGGGAGTTCAACCCAGAAGGGCCGCCCACTATTCAGAATTTCCTCGGCTTGACGCACGAGGAGATGTACAAATCATTCTTCGGACCCCAAATAGAGTGTCCGGATACTAATGAGGACGTGGGCCTGAGCAGCAACCGTACTGCCGACCAAGTAAGTAATCCTCTAACCGAACACACCGTCTTTCATTTATCATGATGACATTCTGAGAAATCGCTCTTTGACCAGGACTGGCTAACAAGGGCGAAGATGATTCGGTGTTCGGCCCCCCTTCCTGAGGGTTTGGAGAATCCGATACTGGAAAAGATGCTCGAGCTAGCACCTTGCCCGGAGCCCTCAAAGGAAGATAAAGGGGGGAATAATGAGGTCGAAAGCGGGGCCCCATCGCTACCAATTCCAACCGAGGGAATGAGCGCCTCCGTGAAGGAGGATAACCAAGGGGAAGAGTCCGACCTTCTCTCTCTTCGGGGAAGGAAGAGGACTGCCTCTGAAGATCTAGAAACCAAGGCTTCCAAACGGGAGAAGAAATCTACACCAGAGGGCCCTGCCTTGGAGGGTGCTCTTGCCGCACAAAGTCCGCGCGAGGATCAGCCCTCCAACGAGCTATAAGTCATCAAAAAGTACTTTAATAGTGGAGATATACTACCTTACCTTTGAGGAAAATAACCGAAGCATTTATCTTGCAGTTCGGATCTTAGCCCTTCTCAGCAGAGCTCGTCTTCGGGGGATCTTCTTCCGGAGATGATGGAGAGCGAAACGCCTCCCCCGGACTCCCCCGCTCAAGAAGCGGGCGACCTTGAAGTGTCATCACGGAGGGCCTCTCCGGATCCGGTGAGGCCAGAAGATAATCCTATAGTCACCCGAAGTCCCCAGCGTCCGGCTCTTGAAGAGAGCAAACAAAAGAGTCCGACACCGTCTGGTATGCGGTCGGACGTACTGAGGGAGCTGTTGGAGCGAGTGGCCATCTCAGAAGAACACCGTACGTTGATGGGTACAGTGATGGAAAGAATTTTGTCCGCCGAAAGCGGATTGCATGAAGCCTTTGCGAGTCTACTAACGGGCTTTGAGGTACGTGAAATGATATCCTTTTTGATAGTACCGCACATTTTTAGGTGTGCCCTGTGTAGATAGTAGCCCCTGAGACTCTGGTTGTCGTCGAGAACGGCGGTGAACAGAGGATCGTAGTACTAGGTAATAACCATACCGCTTTATGTGCAGGTGATGGGAGCTATGGTGGCTGGCCGGACTAATGAGTTTGCCGAACTAAAGCGGCAACTGGATGCGGCAGATGCCAACATCGAGCTTGTTAACAAGCGGCTTGACGAGGCACATGGTAAGTGATATTTTCTGGTGAATGTCACATAGGAAGAGCAGCGTAACGCCAGTATCTTTAACATGTTGTGACTGCAGATGGAGCTGCCACCGTGGAGACCCTTCGGACAGAACTTGCCCGAGCCAAGGAACAAGCAAGAATTAGTAATGCGGCCGCTTTAAAGGCGGCCGAAGAGTTAAGAGCCGAAAAGGCTGCACATTGCGTGAGCAAAGATAAAATGGCCAAGATGGCTGTAAAGTTAAGAGACACTGCCGACCGTTGCCAGTTCCTTGAAGAAGAGAACCGAGCGAAGGCAACGGACCTCGAAAAGGCCACGATGGCGGCCAAAGACACCCGCTCTGCCATGAGGGCAAAGAAGGAAGAGATGCGTGAAGCTGGTGATATTGTGGCTTGATGTCTACTACACAACCTTCTTCTTGTAGACGTTGTTGGGCCTCCAAGTGCAGAGGTTTGTAGGACAGTAGCAAATTTCCCTCAAGTGGATGACCTAAGGTTTATCAATCCGTAGGAGGCGTAGGATGAAGATGGTCTCTCTCAAGCAACCCTGCAACCAGATAACAAAGAGTCTCTTGTGTCCCCAAAACACCCAATACAATGGTAAATTGTATAGGTGCACTAGTTCGGCGAAGAGATGGTGATACAAGTGGTATATGGATAGTAGCTAATAGTTTTTGTAATCTGAAATAATAAAAACAGCAAGGTAGCAAGTGATAAAAGTGAGCGTAAACAGTATTGCAATGTGTTGAAACAAGGCCTAGGGTTCATACTTTCGCTAGTGTAAGTTACCTCAACAATACTAACATAATTGGATCATAAAACTATCCCTCAACATGCAACAAAGAGTCACTCCAAAGTCACTAATAGCAGAGAACAAACAAAGAGATTATGGTAGGGTACGAAACCACCTCAAAGTTATTCTTTCCAATCAATCCGTTGGGCTATTCCTATAATTGTCACAAACAGCCCTAGAGTTCGTACTAGAATAACACCTTAAGATACAAATCAACCAAAACCATAATGTCACCTAGATACTCCAATGTCACCTGAAGTATCCGTGGGTATGATTATACGATATGCATCACACAATCTCAGATTCATCTATTCAACTAACACATAGATCCTCAAAGAGTGCCCCAAAGTTCTACCGGAGAATCATGATGAAAACGTGTGCCAACCCCTATGCATAGGCTCATGAACCCGCAAGTTGGTCACCTTAACATACATCAAGTGGCACGCGGTATCCCATTGTCACCACAGATATCCACGACAAGACATACATCAAGTGTTCTCAAATCTTTAAAGACTCAATCCGATAAGATTACTTCGAAGGGGAAACTCAATTCATTACAAGAGAGAAGAGGGGGAGGAGAAACATAAGATCCAATTATAGTAGCAAAGCTCGCAATACATCAAGATCGTATCATCTCAAGAACACGAGAGAGAGAGAGAGATCAAACACACAGCTACTGGTACATACCCTTAGCCCCGAGGGAGAACTACTCCCTCCTCGTCATGGAGAGCACCGGGATGATGAAGATGGCCACCGGTGAGGGTTCCCCCCTCCGGTAGGGTGCCGGAACAGGGTCCCGATTGGTTGTTGGTGGCTACGGAGGCTTCTGGCGGCGGAACTCCCGATCTATGTTGTGTTCTGGAAGCTTTAGGTGATGTAGGTATATATGGGTGCAGGAGGTATGTCAGGGGAGCCAGGAGGGCCCCATAAGATAGGGGGCACGCCCTAGGGGGGGCGCCCCCACCCTCGTGAGCACCTCGTTCCTTCCTTGACGTGGGGTCCAAGTCCATCAGGTGTGTTTCCTTCCAAAAATAACTTCTCCAGTTGATTTCGTTCCGTTTCGACTCCGTCTGATATTCCTTTTCTTCAAAACACTGAAATAGGCATAAAACAGCAAATCTGGGCAGGGCCTCCGGTTAATAGGTTAGTCCCAAAAATAATATAAAAGTGGATAATAAAGCCCAATATTGCCCAAAACAGTAGATAATATAGCATGGAGCAATCAAAAATTATAGATACGCTGGAGACGTATCAAGCATCCCCAAGCTTATTTCCTGCTCGTCCTCGAGTAGGTAAATGATAAAAAGATAATTTTTGATGAGGAATGCTAGTTGGCATACTTTCAATGTAATTCTTCTTACTTGTGGCATGAATATGCAGATCCATAAGATTCAAGACAAAAGTTCATATTGACATAAAATGATAATACTTCAAGCATACTAACTAAGCAATTATGTCTTCTCAAAATAACATGGCCAAAGAAAGCTATCCCTACAAAATCATATAGTCTGGCTATGCTCTATCTTCACCACACAAAATATTTAAATCATGCACAACCCCGATGACAAGCGAAGCACTTGTTTCATACTTTTAATGTTCTCAAACCTTTTCAATCTTCACGCAATACATGAGCGTGAGCCATGGACATAGCACTATAGGTGGAATAGAATGGTGGTTGTGGAGAAGACAAAAAGGGAGAAGATAGTCTCACATCGACTTGGCGTATCAACGGGCTATGGAGATGCCCATCAATAGATATCTATGTGAGTGAGTAGGGATTGTCATGCAACGGATGCACTAGAGCTATAAATGTATGAAAGCTCAACAAAAGAAACTAGTGGATGTGCTTCCAACTCGCTTGCTCACGAAGACCTAGGGAATTTTGAGGAAGCCCATCATTGGAATATACAAGCCAAGTTCTATAATGTAAAATTCCCACTTGTATATGAAAGTGACAACATATGAGACGCTCTATATGAAGAACATGGTGCTACTTTGAAGCACAATATATGAGACTCGCTATATCATGGTGCTACTTTGAAGCACAAGTGTGGAAAAAGGGTAGTAGCATTGCCCCTTTTTTATCTATATTTTTTGGGCCCCCTTTTTTTTCTTTGGCCTTTCTTTTCTTTATTTTTTATTTGGCCTTTCTATTTTTTATTTGTCCTTTCTCTTTTTTTTGGGACAATGCTCTATTGAATGATGATCATCACACTTCTATTTACTTACAACTCAAGAATTACAACTCGATACTTAGAACAAGATATGACTCTATATGAATGCCTCCGGCGGTGTACCGGGATGTGCAATGACTCATGAGTGACATGTATAAAAGAATCATGAATGGTGGCTTTGCCACAAATACGATGCCTGAAAGTGCGTTATATCGACTAGAGGGGGGGTGAATAGGCGATTTTTATGAAAGTCTTCAAAACGTGAGAGTTATGAAGACAAACAGTGAAGATTATGCCTATTACTATGCAGCGGAAGTTAGATTACACTAGGCCAGCCATGGTCATGTATTCAATAGAGTGAAAGCGCAATCACAACCAGCTTCAGTGTAATAAGGATCAGGTAGGAAGAAGTTATGAAGCCAAACAGATCATACATTCATGTTGTGAAGACAAAAGATAAAGCAAGCATGCAATGGCTTCACAATGAATAACTGTAAGTAAAAAGGAAGTGAAGATGAAACCAGTGACACGTTGAAGACAATGATTTGTTGGACCAGTTCCAGTTGCTGTGACAACTGTACGTCTGGTTGGAGCGGCTAGGTATTTAAACCAAAAGACACACAGTCCCGGACACCCAGTCAAGGACACTTAGTCCAAGACACCCAGTCCTCACCGTTTTCTCCTTGAGCTAAGGTCACACAGACCTCGCCCAATCACTCTGGTAATTCTTCAAGGTAGACTCCCAAACCTTCACAGACTTCGTTCACCGGCAATCCACAATTTCTCTTGGATGCTCAGAACGCGACGCCTAACCGTCTGGAGGATGCATAGTCCTCAAGTGTAATAAGTCTTCAGATCTCACAGACACGAAGACTTAAGTGATGCCCAATTTACTCTGGCTCTGGGTGGTTAGGGCTTTTCTCCTCACTGGGAATTTTTCTTTCAAAGGCTTCGAGGTGGGTTGCTCTCAAACGACAAAAGCCGTGCACTGAAATCTGAGCAGCCAACCGTTTATGGTTGTGGGTGGGTGGACTATTTATAGCCACTTGGCAACCCGACCTGATCTGTCCGAAATGACCCTGGGTCACTAAGGAACTGACACGTGTACCAACGGTCGAATTTTGAACTCACACGGCAACTTTACTTGGGCTACAAGTAAAGCTGACTTGTCTGACTCTGGACAAGATTTTCTCTCAAAGGCTTCGCTCGAAGACATAGGATTTGAATTAGGCATCACTTCAGTCATTCTGACTGGTTCTCTTCGACCCCACTTAACAGTACGTTGGTTCCTATGACACAACATGAATGAAATAAAACTACGAAGGATCTAGGTCTTCGAGTTCCAAAAGCTTCATAGGGAGTCTTCTCATGTCATTGTCTTCAATATGAATATCTTCATAAACCACCATTGTCTTCAATGTCTTCGTACATTTTTAGGGGTCATCTCTGGTAGTAAAGCCGAATCAACGAGGGACTTCTACCTGTGTTTTCCTGCAATTCTCACAAACACATTAGTCCCTCAGCTAGGTTTGTCGTCAATACTCCAAAACCAACTAGGGGTGGCACTAGATGCACTTACAATCTCCCCCTTTTTGGTGATTGATGACAAACTAGTTGAAGTTTTCAACGGGAAACATAATTTGTGAAATTGTAAAAGATTTGTCTTCATAAGTTGCAAGGGCTCCCCCTGAAGATGTGCATATAAGTAATTTGCTTCTTGAATGCAAATGCACATGGCAGGTTGTACTTGTGGAGATCCACTTCAACTTATGACAATCCACTATGCATGTGAAAGTATATGAAGATAATGACATGCATAATGGAAAATGGACGTCTGCAGAATGAGATGAGTGCGGAATTTATCGTCGCACATGCGGAATAACAAACAGGTAGCAGACGACCATCAAGGCTAAGTGTTACAACTCAATGAAGCAAATGTAGCAAAAAAACAGGAGTTGTAAGCACGAAGCAAAATGTAGCAAAATATGAAGGCACCCGCCCATAGTGACCCGCTTCAAGACTATGACCATCATATGCTTCTCCCCCTTTTGTCAGTGATGACCAAAAAGGTTTGAAGACATAGAGGTTTCTATGCGTTCCCAGGCGCAGCAGGGTCGGTGGAGTTGTTTGGCGGCGGTGCAGACGAGCTTGGTGCAGATTCGACGCGCGTTGAAGCAGGTGGAGATGATGTTGCGTCGTCTTCTTCTTCAATAATCCGGGCAGACACGGTGGCAGCAGCAGAAGAGAACTCTGACTCTTCAAGTGATGGTGTGCTGCGCATCACCGCTCTTCTTGGAGGCGTGGAGTCAAATTTGAAATGCTCTGTGAAGCCATCCTCATGCAGTTCAGCTTCAGGGCACATCATGGTGAGGCCCTTCCAAGTGCGGCGACAGGTCTCGTGTGTGACAAATGCATTCTTGGTTGCCAGATTTCTGATGCGATTGACTTCTTGCATGATGCTTCTCATCTGCCTCTTGAGCCAGTCGTGATGCCTATCTTGCTTTTGGTGAAGAGCCACAAGAAGCTCTCTGTCATTGAGTGCACGAGCGCGCTTCTTGGGTCTCTTTGCAGCTGTGCTGTTGGTGGCTTCAGTTGATGCAGGGGCACGTGTGGTGCCAGCCATTGGATACACTCGGGAGAGAGCTTCAACACCTTCAATATTTTGAGTGAAGCTCTGGTGTTCTGCATTCTGAAGACTTAGTGGTTGCTTGGCCGGCTCTGGATATACTGCTTCAGCAGATGTGTCCACATCTGGCAAAAATATCCTATGATTGCGGGCTGAGGGTTGATAGGAGATTGCAGAGTGAAGCTTGATCAGCCTCATAACCCAAGGAGCATAAAACTTTAATCCAAACAGTTCTGAAGCAGACGCTGCAAATTGACGGATGAAGAGATCCTGTGCATTGAAGCATTTGCCATGAAGAATGCAGAAGATGAGAGTCTTCATTGCACCATCAATTGTCGCATATCGAGAGTGTCCCTTGACAGGCCATAGAGTCCGCCTTATGATATGATATATTGTTCTGGGCAAGTACTCTAAGTCTTCAATGAAGAACCTAGTTGGATAGGGTGCATTCGGAGGCAGTGGCTTCATCATTGAGAGCATCTGACTCATATCTGGCTCAGGACGCTGAAATATGCTCTCAATTGCTTCAGCATGGAGTTGGCACCCTTCTTCAAAGAATTCGCCAGGAGTGGGAAGGCCGGTAAGCTCAATTAGGTCGAAAGCATTGGCTTCATGATGGATATTGCCTGTCATCCACTCCAGGATCCATGTCTTCGGATCTCTATTATAGCCTTTGATATGCAAAGTGGCATAGAACTGGAGCAAAAGCTCTTCGTTCCAGTGCTCTTCGTCAGTGATAAATGGCAGCAAACCCACTTGCTTGAAGCAATCCAGTGCTTCTTCCAGACCAGGCAGACCAGCAACAGCTTCAACCTCAAGGCGCTTGTGAGGAAAGATGCGGCCTTGGTTGTAAAGGATGCATGAATAATAGCTGCACTGTTGATGGCTCCAGAACCTATCTGATACAATCCGTTCCCTTGAATAAGGGTTCTTGGAGCGGTCGAAAAACGTGTTATCTGCCCTGAATCCGTTGATGTTGAAGGAACCAGGAGCTAATGTAGGACCTGGGAACCTTGGTAGTCGTGGGATCGGCTTCTGGACCTGGGGCCTGTGCGCAATATGATAGTTGAATTGTGGTCCGGCAGCAGACTCAGGAACAGAATGTTCAGGAGCAGTAGCTTCGGTGTCTTCTGAAGCTGTTGTTGGGGAGGGCTCCACATTTGCTTCGGCGTTGTTTGTGGCAGCCTCAACATTTTCAGCTTCAGGCACGTTCTCCTTGAGAACTGCTTCTTGTTGGTGCTGGGGAGTTGGAGCTTGTGGTATTTCTGCTTGCTCTTCGGCTGATGCAGCCGGAATGTCTTCAGTAGCCTGAGCCCTTGGCCCTTTGCGAAGCCTATGGAGTGTAGGCGCTGGTGGAGTTGCAGTGGGTTGGGGCTCATCTTCCTCCTGTGGGCGATCTGCCCACGACGCATTTTGTGTGATTGGCGTCAATGGACGACCAATACTGATCTGTTCGCTTGTCTCAAGCTGAGGAAGGGCTGCATCACCTTGCACATTGTCTTGGGGACCAATGTCTTCAGCAGCATTGGGGTTGGCTGCTGGAATGTCTTCAGCGTGCGGAGCCTCTATGTAAGCAGGTTCATGCACTGTCAACTGACGGTCTGCGTCAGGATAGCGGACGCAGAGTGGTTCAACTATCAGGGGCTCTGTGGGAGCAGCCCGAGATTTCTTGGTCTTGCGCTTCTTGATGATGGGTTCAGAAGGAGAGGCTTCAGAATGTTTTCTCTTCTTAGCTTTAGCCTCTGCAGTCCGTGTCTTCTTGTGCTGTGAGGTGGTTGATCGACTCTTTGGCTTCGAGCCAGTCGTTGCAGCGGGGAAGACAATCGGAGCATCAGGTTCTGACCTTGGCGCTTCAGGTTCGGGCATAGCCGCCTTCTTTTTCTTCTTTGCGGCCATCCTGGGGTCAATGCCGGGACGCCCAAGTGCCTTGCGCTTTTCTGCCTCATTGTAGGCTTGCACGCAGCGATCAGCCAAAGTCTTCATGCGTTCTCGCGAGCCTTGAGCTTCGGCACGCGTCTTCAGGAAGTTCTCTTTCAGCTCGTGCAACATGATCTTGAAGTTTTTCACTTCTTGCACACTGAGCTTGGCCACGTGCTTCTTGAACTGAGCCTTTTCATGATCAATTTTCTGCTTCAGTTCTACAATTCGCTGGGCTATTGCAAGTTCTGAAGCGATTGCACCTTGAAAGGCAACGCTGAGGCCTATGGGTAGCTGTAGAACATTGAAGCTTATGTCTGGTGTGTCAAACCATTCATCGATGAAGTTGTGGATGATGGCGACATCAAACAGAGGCAGATTGTTGAAGATTTCAGCCTCCTCCTTGCTCTTGATGAGCTGCTCAAGAGCATCATCTCCAAGATCTTCATCGCTTGAGAGATCAATGGCTTCGCAGCACAGAATGTCAGCAGCTGTGAGCTCTTTGCCTGAGTGTGGCTGAGGCTTCTTGGCTTCTTGAGGCTTGGACACTCGTGATAAGCCTTCTGACTGCACACTGGCTTCAGGAGGTGCAGTTGCTAAAGGCTTCACTCTTGCGATCTTGGGAGAAGCGGCTGGCTTTGAAGCTTTTGGAGCTTTTGGCTTCTTCTGCTTTGGCTTCGGAGCAGCAGGGGCGTTATCTGACTCAGTATCTGCTGGAGGGTCATTCACAGCAGTCCCTTGGACTAGGATGCGAGTGATGAGGCCTGCAAGATTGGCATATGGCCCGATGATATTTGGATCAGCATTGCGTGTGCCATCTGCCCTTAGTGAGGAGGGACCAGGGTTGAAGTCAAGCCCAAATTTCTTCTTGTTTATCTTCGCTGACTGTTGTGCAAACTGAAAGTTGCGCTTGAAGAGATTATCATCGCGACACCAGAGAAGTGATGACGGATGTGCCTCAGCTGGCTGTGGTCCTCTCACCATGCATGGATAGAAGCCTTGAGCAATGGCTTCGTCTCTGGACCTGGGTACGAGATTTTTGTATAATACATCTCCCCACGGTCTCTTGATGGCGCACTTCTCCGCATATTCCTGAGTGACGAAGCGGTAGTGGAACCATTGCTCTGCCCAATATCTTCGAATCCATTGGATTCGTGTCTTGCGCTGACCATAGCTTTCTTCGGGATCAGTTTTGTACATCTCTGCCAATTCATCAGGCAGATCTTTGGACGTTTCACCACGTCGCTGTCTGCCTCCCTTCCTTGCTGCTGTTTCTGAAGCCATGAATAACTTGGAAGGCTTCAAGATGTTCAAAGGCTTCAAAGGCTTCCTTTTGCAAGAACTGGCTTCAGGCGAGTTGATGTGATGCTGCAAGTACTCTGCAAATGAATGCAGACTATGAGAACCAAAGGATTCTCCCACGGACATGTACCTGTGACAGCATTAAGGTGCGAGGGAAGGGGAAGAGGTCATATGCATTCTCAGAAGATTTTGAAGATAAATCGGTTTAGAAGACATTGACCTCATTATGCGAAGACATTCACTTGTAGATAAAAAGTTGGTTCCAGATTTGTACGAACCCATAGATCAGTACAAGTGAGGAATCTAACTACTTTATGAAGCACAAGTGAATATACTAGGCATGTTATGAGATGCAGCGAGAGATTTAACTGGTGTGAAGAGAAACTTCTTATGGCAGAAAGTGACTGAACTGTAGGATCAAAAGAAGCTGTAAAAAGAGGTTTTATTTACCACACTTGGAACTGCTAGACGAAGTGAGAGTTGAGGTCGAGCAGTTCAATCCTCCGTGCCCTAACTTGGCAACAGAAGACACCTACGGCGACGGCGGAGAGAGCGATGCCCGCTGTCGGCGTGAAAACGGCGTCGGAGAGGTTGCGGCAGTGAAGCGCTTCGTCGCCGGCGTCGTCGAGTGCTAGCGGTGGCGCTAGGGTTCGTGCGAGGGTGGAAGAAGAAGATAATGACCGCAGTGAATCGTGTATTTATAGGGATAGAGGCGGCACTGCGCTATTACGCAGGTACCCCTGGCGGTTCGCATTTGAGGCACGCGTGGCTAGTTAGAGGAAGATTGGGATTTGTTCCATGTCCCAGGCACGCCTAAATTGTCGGGCGGTCGATCCTTCTTCTCCGGATCTTATGTGGAGGAATGAGCATTAAAAACGGAATTTTATGGTTGTCACTATGTCTTCAGCTGAAGGACACATTGAAGACATTTGACAGTTTCAACAGAATGCATATGACTTGGAGAGATAGAGTTTGAGATAGAAAGCATAGAGAGGTTAGGGTCCGATCACATTCACTTAGTTCAAAAGATTCAACCAAGAAGACATAGCTATAAGTGAATGCTGTAGAGGACAGAACATCAGTACATATATATCCATATAATCAACGCAGTGAAGATAATCATGAAGACATATTGAGAATGAAACCAAACCAATTGTGAAGACATTGAGAGGTAACGCCATGAGAGAAACACTTCAAAATGGAACGTTTGGTGGTGGCGTTACCCACCGTATAGGAAGTATTAGACCCAGACACGGTGCACAATTATCGTGGCGCTCCGAAGTCAAATTCCACATTAATGTATTCACATTTAGAATGTATGTCTTCATTGTTTGAAGATATACACTACTTCGTGTGTTGCACATCTAAGTCATCAATATGCTTAAGTGTTAGGATGTGTGCCTGATCACAGGACATTTGAGGATTCCAAGATATTTAGCTCACACCGTAACTTGCAAAATCTCTTCTCATCCAAGGGCTTTGTGAAGATATCTGCCAATTGCTCTTCAGTGTTGACGTGTATGATATCAATGTCTTCCTTCACAACATGATCTCTGAGAAAGTGATGACGAATTTCAATGTGCTTTGTCTTCGAGTGCTGAACTGGGTTGTTGGCAATCTTGATGGCGCTTTCGTTGTCGCAGTAAAGTGGCACTTGCTTCAGATGAATGCCATAATCCTTGAGTGTTTGCTTCATCCACAGAAGCTGAGCGCAGCAAGATCCAGCAGCAATGTATTCAGATTCAGCAGTGGAGAGTGATACACAGTTCTGCTTCTTTGAAGACCAACATACAAGTGATCGTCCCAGAAAGTGACATGTGCCTGATGTAGACTTGCGATCAACTTTGTCACCAGCATAATCAGCATCCGAAAATCCAACTAAATCAAACTCTGAGCCCTTTGGATACCATAATCCTAGAGTTGGGGTGTGAGCCAAATATCGAAGAATTCGCTTCACAGCTAAGTGATGCGACTCCTTTGGTGTCGCTTGAAATCGAGCACACATGCAAACACTAAGCATGATATCTGGCCTAGATGCACATAAATAAAGCAAAGACCCAATCATGGAGCGGTATACCTTTTGATCGAACTCTTTACCATTGTCGTCGGGACCCAGATGATGCTTGGCTGGCATTGGTGTTGTGAAGCCTTTGCAGTCTTGCATACCGAACTTCTTCAAGCACTCTTTAAGATATTTCTCTTGTGATATGAAGATGCCATTGCGTTGTTGCCGTATTTGAAGACCGAGAAAGAACTTCAGCTCCCCCATCATGGACATCTGATATTGCTCTTGCATCATGTATCCAAACTCTTCACTATACTTCTGATTGGTGCAGCCGAAGATAATGTCATCCACATATATTTGGCACACAAACAGTTCACCATCATATGTCTTCGTGAAAAGAGTGGGATCCAGGGAACCGGGTATGAAGCCTTTGCTTTTCAGAAAGTACTTGAGTGTATCATACCAGGCCCTAGGGGCTTGTTTGAGGCCATACAGTGCCTTGTTGAGCTTGTATACCATATCAGGATGTTTTGGATTTTCAAAGCCAGGTGGTTGCGCAACATACACTTCTTCTTCAATCTTGCCATTGAGAAAGGCACTTTTCACATCCATCTGATAGAGAAGTATGTTATGATGATTTGCATAGGCTAGCAGTATGCGTATGGCTTCAAGCCTAGCCACAGGAGCAAATGTTTCATCGAAGTCAATGCCCTCCACTTGAGTATATCCTTGAGCAACTAGACGAGCTTTGTTTCTGACAACTTGACCATGCTCATCTTGCTTGTTGCGGTATATCCATTTGGTGCCTATTATGTTGTGCTTCCGTGGATCAGGACGCTTAACCAGTTCCCATACATTATTCAGCTCAAACTGTTGAAGCTCTTCTTGCATAGCTTGAATCCATTCAGGTTCCATGAAGGCTTCTTCAACTTTCTTGGGTTCTGATATTGAGACGAATGCGTAATGCCCACAGAAGTTTGTTAGCTGAGTTGCCCTTGAACGAGTGAGTGGACCAGGTGCATTGATGCTGTCCAGTATTTTGTCAATTTGTACTTCATTTGCAACACAAGGGTGTGTGGGGCGAAGACTTTGCTCTTGCTGATCTATGTGGTCATTTGAAGGTATATCTTCAGGCTGAGCATTGTCTTCATGTGGATCAGGTGCTGAGATGATAAGTTCTTCTTCAGGTTGAGCTTCAGAAGGTACAATTTCTCCAGTTCCCATAAGCTTGATTGATTCATTTGCTGGAACTTCATCTAGCACATTTGGCAATTGCTCTCTTTGTGATCCATTGGTTTCATCAAATCGCACATCCACTGTTTCAATCACTTTGTAGTGGAAGAGATTGAAGACTCTGTAGGAGTGCGAATCCTTTCCATATCCAAGCATGAAGCCTTCATGTGCTTTTGGTGCAAACTTTGAGGTGTGGTGTGGGTCCTTGATCCAGCATTTTGCGCCAAATACTCTGAAATAACTGACATTTGGCTTCTTGCCAGTTAGGAGTTCATAGGATGTCTTGTTCAGAAGCTTGTGAAGATAAACACGATTGATTGTATGGCATGCAGTATCAATGGCTTCAGTCCAGAATTTTCTTGGAGTCTTGTATTCATCTAGCATTGTTCTGGCCATCTCAATGAGTGTTCTGTTCTTGCGTTCGACGACGCCATTCTGCTGTGGCGTGTATGGAGCTGAGAATTCATGTGTGATGCCCAAGGTATCCAGATATGTATCAAGGCCAGTATTCTTGAATTCAGTGCCATTGTCACTTCTGATGTGCTTTATCTTGGCGCCAAAATTGTTCACAGCTCGATTTGCGAAGCGTCTGAAGACATCCTACACTTCAGTCTTGTAAAGGATTATGTGCACCCAAGTATATCTAGAATAATCATCAACAATTACGAAGCCATAGAGGCATGCAGAAGTAGTAAAAGTTGAGTAGTGAGTGGGACCGAAAAGATCCATGTGAAGCAGTTCGAAGGGTTGAGTAGTGGTCATGATTGTCTTCGAAGGATGTTTTGCCCTTGTCATCTTCCCTGCTTCACAGGCACCGCATAAGTGATCTTTCTTGAACTTGACGCCTTCGATGCCTATGACGTGCTTTTTCTTCGCAAGGGTGTGGAGGTTCCTCATGCCAGCATGCCCAAGCCTTCGATGCCAAAGCCAGCATTCTGAAGCTTTTACAAGAAGACATACTGCAAGTTGTGGTCCTGCTGAGAAATCTACCACATACAAATCACCTTTCCTATACCCTTCAAACACTAGAGATTTGTCAGATTCCATTAGCACCAGGCAGCGATATTTGTACACCCACTGTCAATAATCCATTCTGAAGACTTTGAAGTCGCTGGTATCGTACCCTACAGTGCAGTTAGGGGGATAGGCTTCACGAAGAGTGTTGTGAAGCATAAACATTTGACGAACCAGTGGATTATGAAAACTTAGATCCAGATTAGGACTAATGGGGAGAGTAGCATGCGATTCAGGAACGAAGTACATAATTATGCCATTTGGGCAGTTTATCTTGCGCCCCACAAGATTTTTATGGTCCCCAACAATAGCATTAGAAGATTTTGTTTTTGTGCTAGAGACCTTTCCCTGAAAAAAAAGTTAAGCTTTCTTAACCACCCACATCTTCAAGGGTGGCTTAGAAGCTATGAGTCTAAGAGCAGCATCTGAGAATTTTGGCTTTGAAGCCTTAGCAAACAGTCTAGCAGGGGGACAATAATACTCATAGGCATAAGCAGAATAATTTTTGGTCATATGAATATGACGGTTCGATGAACCGCTCTCATATTCATATGCCTGAGTATGGTTTCCCTGCAAAACATTTGCATTAGTGTGACTCAGGTGAGTCCTCTGTCTGTATGAAGCCTTTGGACCGAGGTTTGCCTTCTTCAAGTGAGGTGTCATGAAGACATTCATAGGTAGATTTTCCAGACATGTTTTTGGAACCCAGATCTTCTTCATAGCCGGTCCATTCCTGCAGTTAGTACCAATGTACCTGGCAAACACTTCACCATTCTGATTCTTAAACAGTTTATAGTTTGCATCAAAGGATTCATCAATGATAATTGGGTTAGTACAAGTGAAGCCAGATAAATTGGATGGATCTGCTGAAAGTTCCTTTGCAGCAACCCATGTAGTTTTGGGGTACTGCTCAGGTTTCCAGTAAGAGCCATCTGCATTGATTTTCCTCACGAACCCAACACCCTCTTTCCTAGGGTTTCGGTTCAGAATCTGCTTCTTAAGGACATCACATAATGTTTGATGCCCTTTCAGACTTTTGTACATCCCTGTTTCAAGCAATGTCTTCAACCTAGCATTCTCATCAGCAATAGCAGTGGTATCCTCAGCAGAGGGGTTAGTTGCCACATCAAAAGTTGAAGATATTGGAACAATAGTAGCAGTGGAACATTCAGCAACAGAATTAGCATTATTACGCTCAATGCATTTAAGACATGGTGGTTCAAATCCTTCCTGAGCGGGACTGATCTGTTCGGCGCGAAGTGACTCGTTTTCCTTTTGAAGATCTTCATGAGCCACCCTCAATTTCTCGAGTTCTTGCTTCCTTTGAAGATAGTCATAGGAAAGCTTTTCATGAGTTGTTGAGAGAGTATCATGACGATCTTCAAGTTCCTGATACTTAACATGAAGGTTTTTTATGTCTTCAATTAAGGATTCGGATCGAGTCATTTCAGCACCCAACAGATCATCGCTTCTGTCTAACAGTTTTTGAATATGTTCCATAGCTTTCTGTTGTTCAGTTGCAATTTTAGCAAGTGTTTTGTAGCTAGGTTTTGAATCACATTCAGAGTCATCGTCACTGGATGTTTCATAGCGAGTGGTGCGTGTGTTTACCTTGGCACCGCGTGCCATGAAGCAGTAGGTAGGAGTGGAGTCGTTCTTGTCATTTGCGTCGGTGTCGGTGATGCAATTATTGACTTCAGTGTTGAAGATGGACTTGGCGACGTATGCTGTAGCCAGACTCGCAGTGCCAGAATCAGACTCCTCCTCAGATTCCACCTCTGCCTCCTCAGATGCGGATTAATCCTCTGAATCCATCTCCTTGCCTACAAACGCACGCGCCTTGCCAGATGAGCTCTTCTTGTGTGATGAAGACTTTGATGAAGACTTGGAAGAAGACTTTGAGTGTTTCTTCTTCTTCTTGTCGTCAGAATCATATTCCTTGATCTTCTTCTTCCTTCTGTTCTCATTGCCCCACTGTGGACACTCAGAGATGAAGTGCCCAGTTTTCTTGCACTTGTGACATGTTTTCTTCTAGTAGTCATGAGCAGAAGCTTCATCATTCCTTGAGCTTGATCATGAAGATTTTCTGAAGCCTTTCTTCTTGGTGAATTTTTGAAACTTCTTCACTAGCATTGCAAGTTCTCTTCCAATGTCTTCAGGATCATCAGAACTGCAGTCAGATTCTTCTTCAGATGAGGAGACAGCTTTTGCCTTCAAGGCACAAGTTCGCCCATAGTTTGGACTGTAGATATCTCTTTTCTCAGAAAGCTGAAACTCATGTGTGTTGAGCCTCTCAAGTATGTCAGACGGATCGAGTGTCTTGAAATCAGGACGTTCTTGAATCATCAGGGCCAGAATGTCAAACGAACTATGAAGTGATCTCAGCAGCATCTTGACGATTTCATGTTTGGTGATCTCAGTAGCGCCGAGGGCTTGAAGCTCATTTGTGATGTCAGTGAGCCGATCAAAGGTGTGCTGGACATTCTCATTGTCATTTCGTTTGAAGCGGTTGAAGAGATTGCGAAGGACACTGATTCTTTGATCTCTCTGGGTTGATATGCCTTCATTAACTTTGGAGAGCCAATCCCAGACCAGTTTGGATGTCTTCAAGGCACTCACACGGCCATACTGTCCTTTGGTCAGATGACCACAGATGATATTCTTGGCAGTAGAGTCCAGTTGAACGAACTTCTTGACATCAACAGCAGTGACACCTTCTCCAGCCTTGGGAACGCCGTTTTCGACGACATACCATAGGTCGACGTCAATGGCTTCAAGATGCATGCGCATCTTATTCTTCCAGTAGGGATATTCAGTTCCATCGAAGACGGGGCAAGCAGCGGAGACTTTGATTATCCCTGCAGTCGACATAACTAAAACTCCAGGTGGTTAAACCGAATCACACAGAACAAGGGAGAACCTTGCTCTGATACCAATTGAAAGTGCGTTATATCGACTAGAGGTGGGGTGAATAGGCGATTTTTATGAAAGTCTTCAAAACGTGAGAGTTATGAAGACAAACAGTGAAGATTATGCCTATTACTATGCAGCGGAAGTTAGATTACACTAGGCCAGCCATGGTCATGTATTCAATAGAGTGAAAGCGCAATCACAACCAGCTTCAGTGTAATAAGGATCAGGTAGGAAGAAGTTATGAAGCCAAACAGATCATACATTCATGTTGTGAAGACAAAAGATAAAGCAAGCATGCAATGGCTTCACAATGAATAACTGTAAGTAAAAAGGAAGTGAAGATGAAACCAGTGACACGTTGAAGACAATGATTTGTTGGACCAGTTCCAGTTGCTGTGACAACTGTACGTCTGGTTGGAGCGGCTAGGTATTTAAACCAAAAGACACACAGTCCCGGACACCCAGTCAAGGACACTTAGTCCAAGACACCCAGTCCTCACCGTTTTCTCCTTGAGCTAAGGTCACACAGACCTCGCCTAATCACTCTGGTAAGTCTTCAAGGTAGACTCCCAAACCTTCACAAACTTCGTTCACCGGCAATCCACAATTTCTCTTGGATGCTCAGAACGCGACGCCTAACCGTCTGGAGGATGCACAGTCCTCAAGTGTAATAAGTCTTCAGATCTCACAGACACGAAGACTTAAGTGATGCCCAATTTACTCTGGCTCTGGGTGGTTAGGGCTTTTCTCCTCACTGGGAATTTTTCTTTCAAAGGCTTCGAGGTGGGTTGCTCTCAAACGACAAAAGCCGTGCACTGAAATCTGAGCAGCCAACCGTTTATGGTTGTGGGGGGGGTGGACTATTTATAGCCACTTGGCAACCCGACCTGATCTGTCCGAAATGACCCTGGGTCACTAAGGAACTGACACGTGTACCAACGGTCGAATTTTGAACTCACACGGCAACTTTACTTGGGTTACAAGTAAAGCTGACTTGTCTGACTCTGGACAAGATTTTCTCTCAAAGGCTTCGCTCGAAGACATAGGATTTGAATTAGGCATCACTTCAGTCATTCTGACTGGTTCTCTTCGACCCCACTTAACAGTACGGTGGTTCCTATGACACAACATGAATGAAATAAAACTACGAAGGATCTAGGTCTTCGAGTTCCAAAAGCTTCATAGGGAGTCTTCTCATGTCATTGTCTTCAATATGAATATCTTCATAAACCACCATTGTCTTCAATGTCTTCGTACATTTTTAGGGGTCATCTCTGGTAGTAAAACCGAATCAACGAGGGACTTCTACCTGTGTTTTCCTGCAATTCTCACAAACACATTAGTCCCTCAGCTAGGTTTGTCGTCAATACTCCAAAACCAACTAGGGGTGGCACTAGATGCACTTACAATGCCAACTACATGATCATGCTAAGCAATATGACAATGATGGATGTGTCATGATGAACTAGATGGTGGAAAGTTGCATGGCAATATATCTCGGAATGGCTATGGAAATGCCATAATAGGTAGGTATGGTGGCTGTTTTGAGGAAGGTATATGGTAGGTGTATGATACCGGCGAAAGGTGCGTGGTATTAGAGAGGCTAGCAAGGGTGGAAGGGTGAGAGTGCATATAATCCATGGACTAAATATTAGTCATAAAGAACTCACATACTTATTGCAAAAATCTATTAGTTATCGAAACAAAGTACTCCGCGCATGCTCCTAGGGGGATAGATTGGTAGGAAAAGACCATCGCTCGTCCCCGACCGCCACTCATAAGGAAGACAATCAATAAATAAATCATGCTCCGACTTCATCACATAACGGTTCACCATACATGCATGCTACGGGAATCACAAACTTCAACACAAGTATCTCTCAAATTCACAACTACTCAACTAGCATGACTCTAATATCACCATCTCCATATCTCAAAACAATTATCAAGTATCAAACTTCTCATAGTATTCAACACACTCATAAGAGAATTTTATTATTCTTGAATACCTAGCATATTAGGATTTTAAGCAAATTACCATGTTATTTAAGACTCTCAAAATAATATAAGTGAATCATGAGATTTCATCTATTTCTTCAAAATAAAACTACCACCATGCTCTAAAAGATATAAGTGAAGCACTAGAGCAAATGACAAACTACTCCGAAAGATATAAGTGAAGATCAATGAGTAGTCGAATAATTATGCAACTATGTGAAGACTCTCTAGCATTTAATAATTTCAGATCTTGGTACTCTATTCAAACAGCAAGCAAAGCAAAATAAAATGACATCTAAGAATAGCAAACATCATGTGAAGAAGCAAAAACTTAGGATCAACCGATACTAACCGATAGTTGTTGAAGAAGAAAGGTGGGATGCCAACCGGGGCATCCCCAAGATTAGATGCTTGAGACTTCTTGAAATATTATCTTGTGGTGCCTTGGGCATCCCCAAGCTTGATCTTTTGTGTCTCCTTAATTCCTCTCATATCACGGTCTCCCTAAATCTCAAAAGCTTCATCCACACAAAACTCAACAAGGACTCGTGAGATAAGTTAGTATAAACAATTGCCAAAACCTTATCATACTCTAATGTAGCAAATCACTAAAATTATTATTCAGCATTGCATACTAAATGCCTCTGCATATTTAATAGTCCTATAGAATCATTAAAGAAGCAAACATATGCAAACATAACAGCAATCTGCCTAAACAGGATAGTCTGTAAAGAATGCTGCAACATCCATACTTCCCTAACTCCAAAAATTATGAAAGAAAATACCCAATGTAGTAAATTTATCAAAGCTTAATATGCAAAAGGTTTCAACATTTTATCACATTCTGACTTTTCTAGGGAATTATTGCAACAGCGGTAAACTTTCTGTTTTCAAACAGCAACATGTATACTTGTAACATAGGCATAGTAAAGGCTATTAATGCCACTTTTATTGAAATAAAAGATGCAAAGCATTGTTCTAAATAACAGAAAGCAAATCCTAACAAAATAAATTGATGCTCCAAGCAAAACACATAACATGTGGCGAATAAAAATATAGCTCCAAGTAAAGTTACCGATGAACAAAGACGAAAGAGGGGATGCCACCCGGGGCATCCCCAAGCTTAGACGCTTGGTTATCCTTGAATATTACCTTGGGGTGCCTTGGGCATCCCCAATATTAGACTCTTGCCAGTCCTTATTCCATAGTCCATCGAATCCTTACCCAAAACTTGAAAACTTCACAACACAAAACTTAATAGAAAACTCGTAAGCTCCGTTAGTATAAGAAAATAAATCACTACTTCAACGTACTGTAATTAACTCATTATTTATTTATATTGGTGTTAAACCTACTGTATTCCAACTTCTCTATGGTTTATAAACTATTTTACTAGCCATAGATTCATCCAAATAAGTAAACAACACATGAAAAACAGAATCTGTCAAAAACAGAACAGTCTGTAGTAATCTGAATCAAACGTATACTTCTGGAACTCATAAAATTCTCAAATACATTTCTGGACCTGAGGAATTTATCTATTAATCACCTGCAAAAAGAATTAACTAAATAGCACTCTTCAAATAAAAATGGTAGCAGTTCTCGTGAGCGCTAAAGTTTCTGTTTTTGACAGCATGATCAACAAGACTTTCCCCAAGTCTTCCCAAAGGTTCTACTTGGCACAAACACTACTTAAACACATAAAAAAACATCTAGATAGAGGCTATATGTCGGGACCCCGATCCCAAGTCACATCGATCTAGCCGGTAACCCCTCATATCACTTTGCGGCCTCACACACGGTATTCCCACGGGTGTCGCCATACCCTGGCCCGGGACCGTTTGCGCCTTTTGGCTCACATATATGATTGTGTCGCTAGCATCCATATGACAGAGAACCCGGGCCGACATGGCTAGTCGTGAACCCAAAGTGGCACTAACCTATGGGGACAGGCATACATGATTCACATCGAGCATGTCGGTCAGCAGCGTGTGAATCCGGGCTGTAGCACTGGGCTAACAGGACTCCGGAGGTCACCGCGTGACATTTCCCCGAAGGGACAGACACAGGAACGAAATGAAACACATGCCGTCCAGTCAAGTGTCCTGAGCAGTAGTGCTAGGCTAGCAGGACTCCGGTGAACCGGGCTGTAGCGGACTACTATGGCTCAAAGAAGCACTAGACTACATTTCCCCATAAGAGAGGCTGCCAAGGATAAACAACTAGATTGTCGGATCCCACACATAGCAATACACGTCACACGTACGCATAACATGCAAGTATGTGCTGTACAACATGGCATCACAACATAACGCAATTCATATAGCTAAGGCCCAGAAGAGCCACATAGCATTAATACAATCAGGGGTCACATGACCCATCATTCAGAGCATACAAGCAACGGAAGCATTACATGTCTGAGTACAGACAACTACAAAAGGAAAAGGCTAAGAAGCCTGACTATCTACAAGTCCCTCCCAAGGGTACAAGATCATAGCTGAGGTAACAAGCTACTCGTCGAAGTCCAAGCGGTACTACTAGTGAGACAGATGTCTCACCTGCAAAACATAAATAAAGCAAACGTGAGTACAAAGGTACTCAGCAAGACTTACATCAGATCCTATCATACATGCATTTGTATCAAGAAGGTAATGTGGGGTTTAGTTGCAGCAAGCCAGCTTTGACTCAGTGGCTATCCTGTTCTACGATAACGAGAAACTTCTTTGAGGTGAGGCAGCGCACACGAGTCCACTAAATACCACATCAAATACACTACTATGGATTCATCCTCGTCTCCTTACGAGAAGGCCATCCATAGCACTCATACTTGTCTTGAGCATTTTAGGGTATCCACTTTAAGTTGTCTATGTACCACGTAAGCATCCAAGAAGTCCATAACCGAGGACACGGCTATTCGAATAGATCATGATAACCCTGCAGGGGTGTACTTCTTCATACATG
Source organism: Triticum urartu (assembly GCF_056163025.1). Taxonomy (NCBI): domain Eukaryota; kingdom Viridiplantae; phylum Streptophyta; class Magnoliopsida; order Poales; family Poaceae; genus Triticum; species Triticum urartu. The sequence continues at coordinate 102,675,625 of NC_141875.1, read as the reverse complement.
CTCTCACCACTTATCACCATGTACACGTCATGTATCTCGGCAACCTTCAAGATAAAGCCTGGCGAGGGTGTCGGCCACGACATGACTAACCACACAAGACTCTAGTCCAGGTTAATCGCCTATTTGGGTCCATTCGCAAGGAGATCCGGCCGGGGTGTCGCTCACGGCCCCAAACGATATGTGCAGGGTTCCCAAGCCAACCTCGCCGGATGGATCTACGCTTGGTACACCATGCCACTTGTGCCTAGTCTGTCCCAAGCCCACCTGGCCGGGTGCCACTTGGTAGACTACTAACACTACCTACAAACACCAGAAACTATTTGCGACTCCTGGACAGAGATCAAGTTGGCTAATAAGTCGAGAGGGGCACTTAAGCATTCCAATGTGTGGAAGTAGCTAGTCATTGGACAACATACACAGGACACAGTGCTTAAGGACGGTTCCAATGAGACAACCCACCATGTACTCCTACATGGCCTCTCATCGCTACCTTTACCAAATCGTGTTCACACGCTTAACTCTCAGCACCAGAACATATCGTACCACTCCAATTCATTCCCGATGAATCAGACCTGACACAACTCTAAGCAATAGCAGGCATGGCATGGCAAGAACACGACATGGCTCAAGCAACTCCTACACATGCTAGTGGGTTTTAACTATTTACTGTGGCAATGACAGGTCATGCAGAGGAATGGGTTCAACTACCGCAACATAAAGTAGCAGTTGAATCGTTGTTGTCCTAATGCAATAAATGAGAGCAGGAGCGAGAGAGTAGGATCGTATCAGAATGAACAAGGGGGTTTGCTTGCCTGGTAGATCAACAAGGAGGGCACTGCTCCCCAGACAAGTACTCTGGAAGGGTCTCCGGAGCAGGACCTATCGAGAAGGAACGGTATCGATAATCAAACACAAGCATATGCAACAATATGATGCATGATCATGGCATGAGTATGTGATGTGCTTTGAGCTAATGCATTTCGCATTCTATTTGGAAGAGGTCCATTTGAACCAAAGGTTCAAATGCAACTCTAAATTAAATCTTTATAAATGCCATTTATATGTTTTCACCTATAGAGCAAGTATAAGTTGGTTAGATATGCATGAAACAGGTACAGATGGATAGATTGAATTTTTCTGATAATTTTTCATATATAAATTATTTCAATCTGAGCTACGATTGAATTTATATGAATTTTTGAAGTTTATATCAATTTCTGGAATTCTCTGAATTATTTAAAATCCAGAAAAAATCATTATTGCGTCAGCATGACGTCACAGAGGCGTCAGCAGGGCTAACCAGGTCAAACCTGACGTGTGGGGGCCACACGTCAGTGACACCGGGGCTAAACCCGAGTCAAACCCAGCTGACCAAGGTTTGACCGAGCCCTGGGGCCCATAGTCAGTGGCTTAGGGGGTGGATTAAGTGGCAGGGTTAGCAGCTAATCACGCGCCACGTCAGCCGTAGGAAGTTCGCCGGAACGAGCTGGAGGCCATGGTTTGGCACACGGAGGTCATCGGCGGGTAGCCTGTGCACGGGCGCATCCAGCCGTGCTCAGGGGAGGCTGCGGGAACGGCGGAGCTCGCTGGAGCAGAGCTCGCGGCGGCGGCCGGAGTCGGGTGCGTGCGGGTTAGGTGCTGCGGGGCACTAGGGGGCCTGCGGTTGGGTGCAAACGACACGTGGGAGGGCACTGAGAACGGCGGTGAGCTCGGTTGCGAGCTGTGGCAGCTGTAGCCATGGCGGCGACATGAACGGCGGAGCCGAGCTCTCGGCCAAGGTGGTCGACAGGGCTAGGGGGGCGCTCAAGCTACGGGGCTAGGGGAAGGAGGAAGGGGAGCTCACATCAAACTCGAAGGCGTCGTCGGTGAGCTCGGGGAGGACCAGTCCGCGACGAATTTAGCGGCGGCGATCCGCGGCTCCGATGAAGGGGATGACGGCGGTGGCGACGCTGCAGTGCTCCTGGTATCGTCCAGCTTGACGAGGAGGCGTAGTCGAGGGCAGCAGTGCTCCTGGACAGCAGCAAGGGACGGGGCGGTGGCGATGGTCGTGGTGGCTCACGGCGACGTGCTGCGGTGGCGTTCGGGCACAGGAGAGAAGACGAGCAGAGGAGAGGAGAGAGCTCAGGAGAGAGTGAGGAGAGGCCAGGGGGCTCGGTGGAGCTCTCTGGGGTGGACAGCGCCGAGGGGAAGGGGGGGCAGGCAGGCAGGAGCGTGGCTTGCATGCGCGCGCTCGCCGTGCCCTCCTTCGCCTCCTCCTGGCAAGGAGGAGGATGACTGGCTTGGCCAGTTGGGCTGGGCCAGGCCGCACAGTGCTGGGCCAGCACAGGAGCTGGCCGCAGGTAAGGTCCAGGTAGGTTTTTCCATTTCTTTTCTTTTCTATTGTCTGAAATTTGTTTTGATTTAATGAAAATACTAAATCAATTTATTTTCTTCTGAAATTTATTGTAGGAGCTAGTTGAAGTATTCCAGAGCCCCTCACATAAAAATCAGAATTGTTGGACATATATAAATAAATATAGCATATATATATCCAATGCAAATAATTATTGCATTAATTCCAAATGGCCAAAATAAATACTTATGAGCTCCTGAAAATATTTGTTTCAATTTTACCTCTACCCAATATTTTCAGAGAAGTACATGAACATTTTCTTGGACCTTTTTGGAGCAATTTTTATCTGGGTTATTTCCAGAAATGATTCTGAGGGTTTCACAAATCCCCATTTCAAATTTAAATGGAATTTGAACATGATGCACAATTGACTAGCTGGTCTAGGTCATACCAGAACTAGGGATGTGACAACTCGCCCCCACTCGAAAAAATCTTGTCCCGCGATTCAGGAGTTGGTGGAAAGAAAGCGGGGCACTCAAGTCGAAGATGATCTTCACGCTCCCAGGTAGCTTCTCTCTCGGAATGATGAGACCACTGAACCTTGAGAAACTTGATGTTATGATGTTGAGTGACACGCTCTGCTTGATCCAGAATGCGGACAAGGTACTCTCGATATGTGAGGTTATCTTGGAGATCAAGCGTTTCGTGGTCCACTCCGCGGATGGGATCCGAGAAGTAACGCCTGAGTTGAGAGATGTGGAAGACATCATGAACTCGGGAAACATGTGGGGGTAGTTCCAACTAGTAGGCAACCTCTCCTCGTTTAGCGAGAATGAGAAAAGGACCAATGTAACGAGGAGCCAACTTGCCCTTGATACCGAAACGATGGGTACCCTTCAAAGGGGTAACCCGAAGGTAAGCCTTGTCGCCAACTTCATAAGCCACTTCCTTATGACAACGGTCATACTGGCTATTTTAACGAGATTGGGCTGTTTTCAAATTCTCACGAATGATGCAAACTTGCTCTTCTGCCTCCTGGATCATATCCAGTCCAAAGAATTGTCTTTCACCGGTTTCTGACAAGTTCAAAGGTGTTCGACATCTTCGTCCATACAGAATCTCAAAAGGAGCTTTCTTGAGACTGGATTGGTAGCTATTGTTATAAGCAAACTCGGCGAAAGGAAGGCACTTCTCCCAATCCATACCGAATGAGATAACGCACGCTCTAAGCATGTCTTCGAGGATTTGGTTGACCCTTTCCACCTGACCACTTGATTGAGGGTGGAAAGCGGTACTGAAGGAAATATGGGTGCCCATGGCAGTTTGGAAACTCTCCCAGAAATGAGAAGTGAAAAGACTACCACGGTCTGAATTGATCTCTAGTTGAACACCATGAAGTGACACTATTCGAGAAATATATAAGTCAGCGAGCTGACTAGCAGTGATACTCTCTCGAACAGGTAGGAAGTGAGCCACTTTGGAAAGACGATCAATGACTACGAAGATAGCATTATTCCCTCTCTTGGTCCTGGGAAAGCCGGTGATGAAGTCCATACCAACTTTATCCCATTTCCATTCAGGAATAGCTAAAGGCTGAAGGGTGCAAGCAGGTCTTTGATGCTCTGCCTTAACGTGATGACAAATGTCGCAGTTAGCAATAAACTGAGCAATTTCTCTCTTCATCCTAGTCCACCAAAACCTCTGGCGCAGGTCCTGATACATCTTAGTACAACCGGGATGAATTGTGAAAGGATATTCATGGGCCTCCTTAAGAATCAGTTGTCGCAGATGTTGATTCTTGGGAACCACCAAGCGATTCTCAAAGAAAACAACACCTCGATCATCCATAGAGAAACATCCACCAACTCCCTTCCTAATGTTTCTCTTGATGCGGATAAAACCCCTATCAAACTTCTGATCAGTAATGATCTGATCCTCAAGGGTAGGTTTCGCCACCAAGGTAGAAAGGAATCCGTGAGGAGCAATGTGAAGGTTAAGCTTACATAATTCCTCATGGAGAAGTGGCTGGCCCTGTTGCAACATGAGATTGTTGCAATAGGACTTACGACTTAGCGCATCAGCCATGACATTCCCCTTGCCTGGGGTGTAGGTAATTCCTAAGTAGTAATCTGAGATCAACTCCAACCAACGTCTTTGCCTAAGGTTCAAATCTGGTTGGGTGAAGATATACTTGAGACTCTGGTGGTCGGTGTATATCTCGCAACGTTTACCGAGAAGGTAATGTCGCCATGTCTTAAGTGCATAGACTACGACTGCAAGCTCTAGATCATGTGTAGGATAATTCTCCTCATGTGGATGCAACTGTCGAGATGCATAGGTAATCACATGACGATCTTGCATAAGAATGCAACCTAGTCCCTGTCATGAGGCATCACAATAGATAACAAAGTCCTTAGTGAAATCCGGTGGCACATGTATGGGAGCAGAAGTCAGGCGTCTTTTCAGTTCCTGAAAGCTGTACTCGCACTGTGGGGACCACTCAAACTTTTTATCTTTCTTTAGAAGTTCCGTGAGAGGTTTGGCCACTTTGGAGAAGTTCTCAACGAAGCGGCGACAATAACTAGCTAGGCCAAGGAAACTCCTAACTTGCTTAACCGTTTCAGGTGGATTCCAATCAAGAACGGCTTGAACTCTCTCGGGATTGACAGCAATGCCCTTACCAGAGATTACGTGGCCGAGATAGGTCACTTCTGGCAACCAAAATTTGCACTTGGAGAACTTGGCATAAAGGCGGTGTTCTCTGAGTTTCTCTACCACAAGCCTAAGATGTTCGGCATGCTCTTCCTCGTTCTTCGAGTAAATAAGAATATCATCGAGGTAAACCACGACGAACTTATCTAAGTACTCCATGAAGATCGAGTTCATCAAGCGAGAGAATGTAGCTGGAGCATTGGTTAGACCAAAGGACATGACGGTGTACTCGTACTGACCATAACGAGTGACAAAAGCCGTTTTAGGAATTTCCCCGTTCTGATCTTGATTTGGTGGTAGCCTAACCTCAAATCCATCTTGGAGAAGACTGAGGATCCAGCGAGCTGATCATATAGATCGTTGATCCTGGGGAGCGGATACTTGTTCTTTATCATGACCAAATTAACGGGGCAATAATCTACAACCATCCGGTCCGTACCATCCTTCTTCTTGACAAAGAGGACGGGGCAAGCCCAGGGAGAAGAAATAGGATGGATAAAACCCTTTTGCAAGGACTCATCAAGTTGTTTCTTAAGCTCGGCTAGCTCTAAGGGTGCCATCTTGTAAGGTCTCCTAGAAATTGGGGCGGTTCCGGGGATAAGATCTATGACAAACTCTACATCTCTGCCAGGTGGAATACCTGGCAGTTCCTCTGGAAAGACATCCGGAAAGTCGCGGACTACCGGGATATCTTCAAGGTCAGGAAGAGGGCTAGCATTTAGAGAATAGAGTTGACGCTTTGCAATTTTGGTGGAGACAGTGACTATCTTGCCAGAGGGGCGTGTGAGCTGAACAGACCTCGTGTAACAGTCAATCTTGGCATAATGAGCTTTCATCCAGTCCATACCCAAGATGATGTTAATATCTGAAGACTTAAGGGATATCAAGGAAGCTAGGAATACAAGTCTGTCAACATGTATTTCATTGCCATAACTTATCCTAGAAGTTTGCCACTTGGATCCAGGAGTTTGAATGAGTAGTGGGGAGGGCATACCACAAAATGACATGTCATGCAAGCGGGCATAACTTTCGGAAATGAAGGAGTGAGATGCTCCAGTATCGAATAGAACCGAAGCTGGATGACAGTTGACAAGGAGTGTGCCAGGAACGACATCTGGATCATCATGAGCATCTTTAGCTGAGACGTGTTGCACACGTCCAAGTTCAGTGGGAGCTGACTTGGCACTGATCATCTTGCGTGATGGCTTACTACCACGGCCGACAGACTTCTCGAGCTGGGGTGGAGCAACACGGGTCTGAGTGCAATTATGGGCAATGTGGCCTGGCTCTCCGCACTTGTAACAAATCTTGGAGGTAGGACAAGGACCCGCATTGACAAGTGGTCTACCAATAGGCATGGGTGTAGCATACGGTTGAGCTGGGTGAGGTGCCACACAAGAAGGCCTTGGTGTATAACGGGTGGAAGAGCGGAGTTCGGAACCCAAATCCGGCGCTTCTGAGAACTAGAACCGGAGCAAGAACCCAAATCACGGGTGTGCTTACGAGACTCCTCGTAAGTGAGTTGAGCTGTCTCTGCATTAATGGCCTTATTCACAAGAGTCTGGAATGTATTGCAATGGTGCAAGTGGAGATCACGACGCAACTTGGGGTTGAGACCCTTCCGGAACCTAGCCTGCTTCTTGGCGTCTGTGGACACCTCTTCTGTAGCATAGCGGGCAAGGTTCTCAAATTCCCTACTGTAAGCATCAACATCCATCTTACTCTGGGTGAAACTACATAACTCTTCTCTCTTGCGGTCAATGAGAGCCTGAGGAATGATGCTCGTGAAAGGCCTCAGTGAAATCTCTCCAAGTGGTTATCTGGCCAGCTGGAAGCATAGCCTCATAGTTCTGCCACCAAAGACTAGCAGGACCTTCAAGGTGATATGTAGCATAGGTGACCTTGTCACTTTCAGCTACGTTCACAGAATGTAGCTTGTGAGTGATACTACGAAGCCAGTCATCTGCATCGAGTGGTTCGATGGAATGATGGAAGGTAGGTGGTTTCAGACCAATGAAATCATAAATGGTCGCTGACTCCTTGCACTGGGGTGCGGTGTTCTCCTCGATACGTGCTAACAAGCGGTTGGTCTCACGCTTGTTCATCTCAACTTCTAACATGAACTTTGCCAACGAAGATTGATCGGGAGGATCCTCATCCCTACCATCTTCGTGGTTCCGGCTACGAGCAACAGAATTTCAGTTAACCGACAACATCCTGAAGAACGAAACCAAGGAAACAAGGATGGATTCAGCATCATCATAAGGATGTAGAATATAGTACAAGGAAAATACTATCTCTTGAACTCCTAGGACAATTTCGGCAGCATAACGGCAGTAGAATGCTCAAAATGAAACATTCTGCAAGGACGGGGTAGCACCAAACTCAACATCATCACTCGAGGTTCTGAGATATTACTAAGAAGACTACACCAGAAGTACTTGAAAACTGGAATATGACTCTGATCAACCAATCATATGGGACTACGGAGTAGTAACACGTGATCCTGATAGACAGAAGAGGAAGCCTAGTTCCTTAACCCCGTAGGAAAGATAGGACGACTCAGATCAGAAGGCCAAGAGGTGAAAGGAGTAAAAAGAGCCTTACGTTCCCTTCCACAATCAATTCCCTTAAATAACTAAAGAGTTTCTAGACTCAACTTCGACCATGTTGGCTTGGAAATCCTACAGGCAGTCAGGCTCTGATACCAAAAGCTGTCGGGACCCCGATCCCAAGTCACATCGATCTAGCCGGTAACACCTCATATCACTTTGCGGCCTCACGCACGGTATTCCCACGGGTGTCGCCTTACCCTGGCCCGGGACCGTTTGCGCCTTTTGGCTCACGTATATGATTGTGTCGCTACTCCTGGCGGGATCTATGACAGAGAACCCGGGCCGATGTAACGCCCCGGACACACCCGCCGGTGGTCGTTACTCCTGGCGGGATCTAGACTGGCCCCAAAGATCAATACTAGTCTTTTCTGCGCACTTTGTCCTCACTCGTGCGCACCCAGGAGAAACTTCCCGGTCGGTCACCCATCCTGACACTACTCCAAGCTAAGCACGCTTAACTTTGGAGTTCTGTCCGAATGGGCTCCCGGAAAAGAAGGAATTCCCTATTGATATGAGTAGTCTATCATCCCTAATAATCCAGGCCATCATAGCCGATATGGCTAGTCATGAACCCAAAGCGGCACTAACCTATGGGGACAGGCATACAAGATTCACATCGAGCATGTCGGTCAGTAGCGTGTGAATCCGGGTTGTAGCACTGGGCTAACAAGACTCCGGAGGTCATCGCGTGACATTTCCCCGAAGGGACAGACACATGAACGAAATGAAACACATGCCGGCCAGTCAAGTGTCCTGAGCAGTAGTGCTGGGCTAGCAGGACTCCGCTGAACCGGGCTATAGCGGACTACTATGGCTCAAAGAAGCACTAGACTACATTTCCCCATAAGAGAGGCTGCCAAGGATAAACAACTAGAATGTCGGATCCCACACATAGCAATACACGTCACACGCACGCATACCATGCAAGTATGTGCTGTACAACATGGCATCACAACATAACGCAACTCATATAGCTAAGGCCCAGAAGAGCCACATAGCATTAATACAAACAGGGGTCACATGACCTATCATTCAGAGCATACAAGCAACAGAAGCATTACATGTCTGAGTACAGACAACTACAAATGGAAAAGGCTAAAAAGCCTGACTATCTACAAGTCCCTCCCAAGGGTACAAGATCGTAGCTGAGGTAACAAGATACTCATCGAAGTCCAAGCGGTACTACTAGTGAGACAGATGTCTCACCTGCAAAACATAAATAAAGCAAACGTGAGTACAAAGGTACTCAGCAAGACTTACATCAGATCCTATCATACATGCATTTGTATCAAGAAGGTAATGTGGGGTTTAGTTGCAGCAAGCCAGCTTTGACTCAGTGGCTATCCTGTTCTACGACAACGAGAAACTTCTTTGAGGTGAGGCAGCGCACACGAGCCCACTAAATACCACATCAAATACACTACTATGGATTCATCCTCGTCTCCTTACGAGAAGGCCATCCATAGCACTCACACTTGTCTTGAGCATTTTAGGGTATCCACTTTAAGTTGTCTATGTACCACGTAAGCATCCAAGAAGTCCATAACCGAGGACACGGCTATTCGAATAGATCATGATAACCCTACAGGGGTGTACTTCTTCATACACGCTCTCACCCCTTATCACCATGTACACGTCATATATCTTGGCAACCTTCAAGAGAAAGCCTGGCGAGGGTGTCGGCCACGACATGACTAACCACACAAGACTCTAGTCCAGGTTTATCACCTATTTGGGTCCATCCGCAAGAAGATCCGGCCGGGGTGTCGCTCACGGCCCCAAACGATATGTGCAGGGTTCCCAAGCCCACCTCGCTGGATGGATCTACGCTTGGTACACCGTGCCACTTGTGCCTAGTCTGTCCCAAGCCCACCTGGCCGGGTGCCACTTGGTAGACTACTAACACTACCTACAAACACCAGAAACTATTTGCGACTCCTGGACAGAGATCAAGTTGGCTAATAAGTCGAGAGGGGCAATTAAGCATTCCAATGTGTGGTAGTAGCTAGTCATTGGACAACATACACGGAACTCAGTGCTTAAGGACGGTTCCAATGAGACAACTCACCATGTACTCCTACATGGCCTCTCATCGCTACCTTTACCAAATCGTGTTCACACGCTTAACTCTCAGCACCAGAACATATCGTACCACTCCAATTCATTCCCGATGAATCAGACCTGACACAACTCTAAGCAATAGCAGGCATGGCATGACAAGAACACGACATGGCTCAAGCAACTCCTACACATGCTAGTGGGTTTTAACTATTTACTGTGGCAATGACAGGTCATGCAGAGGAATGGGTTCAACTACCGCAACATAAAGTAGCAGTTGAATCGTTGTTGTCCTAATGCAATAAATGAGAGCAGGAGCGAGAGAGTAGGATCGTATCAGAATGAACAAGGGGGTTTGCTTGCCTGGTAGATCAACAAGGAGGGCACTGCTCCCCAGACAAGTACTCTGGAAGGGTCTCCGAAGTAGGACCTATCGAGAAGGAACGGTATCGATAATCAAACACAAGCATATGCAACAATATGATGCATGATCATGGCATGAGTATGTGATGTGCTTTGAGCTAATGCATTTAGCATTCTATTTGGAAGAGGTCCATTTGAACCAAAGGTTCAAATGCAACTCTAAATTAAATCTTTATAAATGCCATTTATATGTTTTCACCTATACAGCAAGTATAAGTTGGTTAGATATGCATGAAATAGGTATAGATGGATAGATTGAATTTTTCTGATAATTTTACATATATAAATTATTTCAATCTGAGCTATGGTTGAATTTATATGAATTTTTGAAGTTTATATCAATTTCTGGAATTCTCTAAATTATTTAAAATCCAGAAAAAAATCATTATTGCGTCAGCATGACGTCACAGAGGCGTCAACAGGGCTGACCAGGTTAAACCTGACGTGTGGGCGCCACACGTCAGTGACACCGGGGCTAAACCCGAGTCAAACCAAGCTGACCAGGGTTTGACCGAGCCCTGGGGCCCATAGTCAGTGGCTTAAGGGGTGGATTAAGTGGCAGGGTTAGCAGCTAATCACGCGCCACGCCAGCCGTCGGAGTTTCGCCGGCGATGACCTCGAGCCACGGCGGAAGTTCGCCGGAACGAGCTGGAGGCCATGGTTTGGCACACGGAGGCCACCGGCGGGTAGTCCGTGCACGGGCGCATCCAGCCGCGCTCAGGGGAGGCCGCGGGAACGACGGAGCTCGCCGGAGCAGAGCTCGCGGCGGCGGCCGGAGTCGGGTGCGTGCGGGTTAGGTGCTACGGGGCACTAGGGGGCTGCGGTTGGGTGCAAACGACGCGCGGGAGGGCACTGAGAACGGCGGTGAGCTCGGTTGCGAGCTGTGGCAGCTGTGGCCACGACGGTGACATGAACGGCGGAGCCGAGCTCTCGGCCAAGGTGGCCGACAGGGCTAGGGGGGCGCTCGAGCTACGGGGCTAGGGGGAGGAGGAAGGGGAGCTCACAACGAACTCGAAGGCGTCGTCGGTGAGCTCGGGGAGGACCAGTCGGCGAAGAATTTAGCAGCGGCGATCCGCGGCTCCGACGAAGGGGATGACGGCGGTGGTGACGCTGCAGTGCTCCTGGCGTCGTCCAGCACGACGAGGAGGTGTAGTCGAGGGCGGCGGTGCTCCTGGACAGCAGCAAGGGACAGGGCGGTGGCGATGGTCGCGGTGGCTCACGGCGACGTGCTGTGGTGGCGTTCGGGCGCGGGAGAGAAGACGAGCAGAGGAGAGGAGAGAGCTCGGGAGAGAGTGAGGAGAGGCCAGGGGGCTCGGTGGAGCTCTCTGGGGTGGACAGCGCCGAGGGGAAGGGGGGCAGGCAGGCAGGAGCGTGACGTGCATGCGCGCGCTCGCCGTGCCCTCCTTCGCCTCCTCCTGGCAAGGAGGAGGATGACTGGCTTGGCCAGTTGGGCCGGGCCAGGCCGCACAGTGCTGGGCTAGCACAGGAGCTGGCCGCAGGTAAGGTCCAGGTAGGTTTTTCCATTTCTTTTCTTTTCTATTGTCTGACATTTGTTTTGATTTAATAAAAATACTAAATCAATTTATTTTCTTCTGAAATTTATTCTAGGAGCTAGTTGAAGTATTCCAGAGCCCCTCAAATAAAAATCAGAATTGTTGGACATATATAAATAAATATAGCATATATATATCCAATGCAAATAATTATTGCATTAGTTCCAAATGGCCAAAATAAATACTTATGAGCTCCTGAAAATATTTGTTTCAATTTTACCTCTAACCAATATTTTCAGAGAGCTACATGGACATTTTCTTGGACCTTTTTGGAGCAATTTTTATCTGGGTTATTTCCAGAAATGATTCTGAGGGTTTCACAAATCCCCATTTCAAATTTAAATGGAATTTGAACATGATGCACAATTGACTAGCTGGTCTAGGTCATACCAGAACTAGGGATGTGACACTATATGAATTATTTATTACTAAACAGGAACAAATAGCAAGGAATAAGAATAAAGTTGGGTTGCCTCCCAACAGGCGCTATCGTTTAACGCCCCTAGCTAGGCATGATGATTTCAATGATGCTCGCATAAAGGATAAGAATTGAAACATAAAGAGAGCATCATGAAGAATATGACTAGCACATTTAATTCTAACATGCTTCCTATGCATAGGGATTTTGTGAGCAAACAACTTGTGGGAACAATAATCAACTAGCATAGGAGGGCAAAGCAAGCATAACTTCAAAACTTTAAGCACATAGAGAGGAAACTTGATATTATTGCAATTCGTAAAAGCATATGTTCCTCCCTCATAATTATTTTCAGTAGCATCATGAATGAATTCAACAATATAACCAGCACCTAAAGCATTCTTTTCATGATCTACAAGCATAGAAAATTTACTACTCTCCACATATGCAAATTTCTTCTCATGAATAGTAGTGGGAGCAAGCTCAACAAAATAATTATCATGTGAGCCATAATCCAATTGAAAACTAAAATCATGATGACAAGTTTCATGGATATCATTATTCTTTATAGCATACAAGTCATCACAATAATCATCATAGATAGCAACTTTGTTCTCATAATCAATTGGAACCTCTTCCGGAATAGTGGATTCATCACAAAATAAAGTCATGACCTCTCCAAATCTACTTTCATCAATATAATCATCATAAATAGGAGGCATGCTTTCATCATAATAAATTTGCTCATCAAAACTTGGGGGACGAAAAATATCATCTTCATCAAACATAGCTTCCCCAAGCTTGTGGCTTTGCATATCATTAGCATCATGGATATTCAAGGAATTCATACTAACAATATTGCAATCATGCTTATCATTCAAATATTTAGTGCCAAACATTTTACAGATTTCTTCTTCTACCACTTGAGCACAATTATCCTTTCCATCATACTCACGAAAGATATTAAAAAGGTGAAGCGTATGAGACAAACTCAATTCCATTTTTTATAGTTTTCTTTTATAAACTAAACTAGTGATAAAACGAGAAACTAGAAGACTCGATTGCAAGATCTAAAGATATACCTTCAAGCACTCACCTCCCCGGCAACGGCGCCAGAAAAGAGCTTGATGTCTACTACACAACCTTCTTCTTGTAGATGTTGTTGGGCCTCCAAGTGCAGAGGTTTGTAGGACAGTAGCAAATTTCCCTCAAGTGGATGACCTAAGGTTTATCAATCCGTAGGAGGCGTAGGATGAAGATGGTCTCTCTCAAGCAACCCTGCAACCAAATAACAAAGAGTCTCTTGTGTCCCCAACACACCCAATACAATGGTAAATTGTATAGGTGCACTAGTTCGGCGAAGAGATGGTGATACAAGTGGTATATGGATTGTAGATAATAGTTTTTGTAATCTGAAATAATAAAAACAGCAAGGTAGCAAGTGATAAAAGTGAGCGTAAACGGTATTGCAATGTGTTGAAACAAGGCCTAGGGTTGATACTTTCGCTAGTGTAAGTTCCCTCAACAATACTAACATAATTGGATCATAAAACTATCCCTCAACATGCAACAAATAGTCACTCCAAAGTCACTAATAGCGGAGAACAAACGAAGAGATTATGGTAGGGTACGAAACCACCTCAAAGTTATTCTTTCCAATCAATCCGTTGGGCTATTCCTATAATTGTCACAAACAGCCCTAGAGTTCGTACTAGAATAACACCTTAAGATACAAATCAACCAAAACCCTAATGTCACCTAGATACTCCAATGTCACCTCAAGTATCCGTGGGTAAGATTATACAATATGCATCACACAATCTCAGATTCATCTATTCAACCAACACATAGATCCTCAAAGAGTGCCCCAAAGTTCTACTGGAGAATCACGACGAAAACGTGTGCCAAACCCTATGCATAGGTTCATGAACCCGCAAGTTGGTCACCTTAACATACATCAAGTGGCACGTGGTATCCCATTGTCACCACAGATATCCACGGCAAGACATACATCAAGTGTTCTCAAATCTTTAAAGACTCAATCCGATAAGATTACTTCGAAGGGGAAACTCAATTCATTACAAGAGAGAAGAGGGGGAGGAGAAACATAAGATCCAATTATAATAGCAAAGCTCGCGATACATCAAGATCGTATCATCTCAAGAACATGAGAGAGAGAGAGAGATCAAATACATAGCTATTGGTACATACCCTCAGCCCCGAGGGAGAACTACTCCCTCCTCGTCATGGAGAGCGCCGGGATGATGAAGATGGCCACCGGTGAGGGTTCCCTCCTCCGGCAGGGTGCCGGAACAGGGTCCCGATTGGTTTTTGGTGGCTACGGAGGCTTCTGGAGGCGGAACTCCCGATGTATGTTGTGTTCTGGAAGTTTTAGTTCACGTAGGTATATATGGGTGCAGGAGGTACGTCAGGGGAGCCACGAGGGCCCCAAGAGACAGGGGGCGCGCCCTAGGAGGGGGCGCCCCGACCCTCGTGAGCACCTCGTTCCTTCCTTGACGTGGGGTCCAAGTCCATCAGGTGTGTTTCCTTCCAAAAATAACTTCTCCAGTTGATTTTGTTCCGTTTCGACTCCGTCTGATATTCCTTTTCTTCAAAACACCGAAATAGGCATAAAACAACAAATCTGGGCTGGGCCTCCGGTTAATAGGCTAGTCCCCAAAATAATATAAAAGTGGATAATAAAGCCCAATATTTCCCAAAACAGTAGATAGTATAGCATGGAGCAATCAAAATTATAGATACTTTGGAGACGTATCATGGCTAGGAATCCCTTTTTGCTGCGGAGGAAGTTTGGAGATCCGCGGTATGCCCCTCTGGATCGGCTGTGGAGTTCGGCAAACGCATATCTGGATTTGACGGCGAGTGCTGTCGATGCGGCCGAATACTTCCGAGATCAAACAGATCGTGAAGTGGACAAGCTATTCTGGTCGCAGTTTAACATTCCAGAGCGTCCGCTTCCACTAACTGATTGGCTTGCCGAATGGGCCGAACTCAATAGATTGTCCAGACTTGCCATGAGGTCCGTCGTAGATCATCTGTGGCCGGAAAAGCCGAAGCCGAAAAGCTATTTCAGCTTAGTGCAGCAGTTCCTTGGTGCGGTGCCGTGCATCAATGCGATGAAGAGGTCGGTGTGCATAGAAGGCTCGCGGATGGCCCTTGCCCGTGTCAAAGCATACTGGGCGGAGATGGATGCTACCACTGTTGCGGTGCAGGGTTCGGCCATAGGCCGAGTGGCTGCCGAGCACTATTTTGAAGAAGTTCTTGAGGGTGCTCGTTTGATAGAGGCCCAGTGCTCGAAGAATATTATGTTTGAGTGACATGTATTCCCATTGTAAAAACAATGTTTTTATGAAATTTATCAAGGCTATATTTATACTTTTGCCCGAAAGTAATATGGTGCCTCCTGTGCGGCCGTTTATGTATACATGTGTATAACCTGAAAGATAGCAGTCGTCGGCTTCATCCCCACGCATATAATGCGGGGGTGTTCGCAGAAGACGCGTATTCAGACTTAATCCAACGTCTTGGTCCTAATGTGGAGGTGATGGCGCAGCGAACTAGGCAACTGGACTATAATGCTTTAACACTTTCACTTAGCCATAGGAGTTTGACAGTGGGGCTACTATATAGCCCCTGGTGGCTCCGCACTCATCCGAATTCGGGGTGCGTACGTGCCTGGCCGGGAAACGGCCCTTCGTTAAGGCAGAGGAATTCTAACACTCTGATAGGTCATCGAGTGGTTGACCAGTCTCACGCTATATCATGACAGTCAGTTTTCGGCTTTGTCTACTGAGGTGCTCATCCGGATGAACCAGGGCACAATCGCAGTAGTTCTCCTGGTGCCGCCTTAGCCGATAGAGCGGAACGTAAGGCAGCTAAACACAGGAGCCGGGCAAACCCAACATTTGACCAAAGACATGATTCAGAGCTGATGCATATAAGGCCAAACTCGCGACACCGAACACTCCCTAAGGTATTCGGTCTTTTATGGTATAAACCAGGCCTAAACAGTGCCCTTTCTAAGAAGCCCCTGGTGTCCGGGTACGTGCATTATTCTGACGTGGCCACATGCCAAGACGTCAACATTCTTCTCAATAGTACTGAGAATCCGAGGGATGTGTATCAACAAGAGACAGTAAGAAAGGTTTACGCAGGGTCTTAATCTAAAAAGAATCCTTGGAACGGGTCCCTGCTGCACGTCTGCGCCTGTGTCTCCATTGTGCCATATCCTGGATGGGTGTAGCACGATGGTCATCTGTAAAAGAGAGAAACTTAGGTGAAAAGTTGTCGTGCAAAAAGGTAGGTTTAAAGAAACCATGTACAATTCAAGATGAGTAAAAATTGACACTTGTCTGTGTGCATTGAGCCCCTTGTATTTGTAATAGGGGTGTGGCCCTCAAACTTGTATGAATTACATATAGCTGCATCGGACTTGTCTAACCGTGTCCGTAGTCTTGACGACCTGTCAAATGCTTTAGTTGGTGAGGCCGTTTTAGTGCGCGGCTGCCGAGGCAACCGCACTCTCTTCGGCGCGTAGGGATCGCTCAATATTTCCATTTACTATAATGATGCCACGTGGACCGGGCGTCTTAAGCGTCAGGGAAGCGTAATGCGGTATTGCATTAAAGCAAGCGAAAGCTTCGCGTCCAAGTAGTGCTTGATAGCCACTTTAGAACGGAGCAATGTGGAAGGTTAAATTTTCGCTATGGAAGTTATCGGGGAAGCCGAATATAACCTCTAGTAGCATGGAGCCCTTGCAATGAGCCCCTGGGCCTGGCGTTACTCCTTTAAAGGTAGTATTGCTGTGGCAAATTTTCATTGGGTCTATCCCCATTTTGCGGATTGTGTCCTGATATATCAGGTTTAGACTGCTGCCACCGTCCATCAGGACTCGTGTGAAATGGTATCCGTCAATTATTGGGTCTAATACCAAGGCAGCCCATCCTGCATGCCGGATACATGCTGAGTAATCCCGATGGTCGAAAGTGATCGGTTGAGACGACCAGTGGCCGGACTCCATGGTGATAGGCCCTTGGGCATATTTCTCTGGGAGTCCCACTTTGTTTCTCCCCTTGATCACGTGTAACACGTTCACTGTTTTGACTTCTGGTGGAAATTTCTTTTGTTCCCTAGTGTTTTGCTTGAGAGGCTCATCCTCGTCTTCGCTTGGTGTATCCTCCCCCTTGTGTACGGCGTTGAGCTTGCCGGACTGCTTGAAGACCCAACATTCTCTGTGGGTATGATTTGCAGGTATATCGGGGGTGCTATGGATCTGACATATTTGGTCCAGAATTTTGTTTAGGCTGGACAGTTCATCTCTGGCGCCTTTAGAGGGCGGCTTTTGCTGACCTGGCCGAGAGCTTCTGAATCCGGCATTTACCGCCGTGCTCTTCGGGTTGTCTTCTTTATTCTGGCGCTTATTATTTTTGCTGCGTCATGATTTCCCATTTCCATCTCTAACTTCGAATGTACTTGGGTCGCTGGTGCTGCATTTGGCTAGCCAGCTGTCCTCACCCGCACAAAAGCGGGCCATGAGGCTTGTTAATGCTGCCATTGTTCTCGGCTTTTCTTGGCCGAGGTGTCTGGAAAGCCATTCGTCGCAGACGCTGTGCTTAAAAGCTGCCAAGGCTTCGGTGTCCGGACAGTCGACTATTTGGTTCTTTTTAGTAAGAAACCTGTTCCAAAGCTTTTGGGCTGACTCTCCGGGCTGTTGAGTTATATGACTCAAATTGTTCGCATCCGGAGGTCAGACATAAGTCCCTTGAAAATTTGCCCGAAAAGCACTTCAAGCTCTTCCCAGCTTCCAATGGAGCTTTCGGGTAGACTTTTAAGCCAGTGCCGAGCTGGCCCTTTGAGTTTGAGGGGTAAATACTCAATGGCGTGGAGATCATCTCCTCAAGTCATATGGATATGGAGGATATAGTCCTCAATCCAGACCCGAGGGTCTGTTGTTCCGTCGTATGCCTCTATGTTTACGGGTTTGAATCCCTCTGGAAATTCGTGGTCCAGCACCTCATCGGTGAAACATAGGGGGTGTGCGGCACCCCTATATTTGGGTGTACCGCATTGTTTCGATGTTTGTTGTGTTGTGTTGCATGCTGGAGCGCGCTTGCGTGGTCCGTAGATGGATCTGGTTGTGTCATCCTTTTGATGCGAGCCCTCGCCTGGATCGCGTACTAGCTTGTGTGCGGCATCGGTTACCGCATTATGTTGGCTGTGAGGTCGTCTATCCGGCTAGATGGCCGTTTTAATTTTTGGTTGCGGGGGATCTAAGGCCTCCTCATCGAATTAAGGTAGCAACTTCCGCTTCGGGTAGCTCTTGGTGGGGCGATTACCGCCGTACTTTGCTGCTGTGTTGAGTACTTTACTCCATCTGCTTCAGAGTGTGTCTTGTGCAGCCTTGAGCCTTTGCTTCTGCTTTTTTAGACTCCTCGCGGTGGCAACGAGCCTTTGGTGGGCATTCTGTTGCTCTGGGTGTCTGTCCGTTGCGATGTCGTCCGGACTATTATCTTTGACAGAGTCGGGTTGTTCGGTTTGATTCTCCGTGTTGCCATGGTCCGGCGATGATTCACCCTGCTCTAACGCTGGGTCTATATGATCGTTGTTTCTGCCGAGGCGGGATTTGGAGCGGCGCTTACGCCGCCGCTTTGACTGCTTCTCGAGGGGACAACCCTTTGTTGCGTCCTTCCGTTCCTCGTTGTCGTCTTCTTTTGGTGTGTCCACCATGTATACGTCATGTGATGAAGTGGGCGTCCAGTGCCCTATGGGCAGTGGTTCCTGTTCGTCTCCTACATCGTCGTCCATACCGTGGATGTCTTCGGAGTCGGAGTCGAGCATGTCAGTTAAGTCATCGACAGTGGCTACTAAGTGGGTGGTGGGTGGGTGGCGAATTTCTTCATCATCCGCATCCCAATCCTGCCGGGCATTGTTCGGCCAGGACTCTCCTGACAAGGAGAGAGACTTTAATGAATTTAGTATGTCGCCGAAGGGCGAGTGCTGAAAGATATCCGCGGAGGTAAACTCCATGATTGGCGCCCAACCGGATTTGATAGGAACGGGCGCAGGCGGTTCAGAGTCTGTGGCCGGAGAAGTATCTGGCAGTTTAACAACACGGCTCTCGTGAAGGGTAAGGTCGATATTCGGCTCGATCGCCGTTGGGGATGCGGCCTCTGTGGCGGGGTCTATCCACCCATCCAGGGGAGGCACACCTAGCTCCGAATTAAGGGTCGGAGCGGCTGCCGATGTGATTTCTTGAACACTGTCCGATGGCAGAGCTAAATCGTACTCATCGTGACCACGTGACGCACAAGGCAGAGGCTCGAATTCGTCGAAGATCAAGTCTCCACGGATATCGGCCGTGTAGTTTAAGCTTCCAAACCTGACCTGGTGGCCAGGGGCGTAACTTTCGATCTGCTCCAGATGGCCAAGCAAGTTGGCCCACAGTGCGAAGCCGCCGAACACAAAGATTTATCCGGGGAGAAAAGCTCACCCTGGACTGCATCGCTATCGATGATAGTAGGAGCCATCAAGCCTAACGGCAACGACACAGAGGAACTCTCAATGAAAGCACCAATGTCGGTGTCAAAACCGGCGGATCTCGGGTAGGGGGTCCCAAACTATGCGTCTAAGGCGGATGGTAACAGGAGGCAGGGAACACGATGTTTTACCCAGGTTCGGGCCCTCTTGATGGAGGTAAAACCCTACGTCCTACTTGACTAATATTGATGATATGGATAGTACAAGAGTAGATCTACCACGAGATCAGAGAGGCTAAACCCTAGAAGCTAGCCTATGGTATGATTGTATGTTATTGTGTCCTACGGACTAAAACCCTCCGGTTTATATAGACACTGGAGAGGGTTAGGGTTACACAAGGTCAGTTACAAAGGAGGAGATATACATATCCATATTTCCTAGCTTGCCTTCCACGCCAAGTAGAGTCCCATCCGGACACGAGACAAAGTCTTCAATCTTGTATCTTGACAGTCCAACAGTCCGGCCAAAGGATATAATCCGGCTGTCCGGAGACCCCTAGTCCGAGACTCCCTCAGCCGTTAATGGGTATAAAGGGGTACACTGTTCATTGCGGGCCAGATTCACCACGGGCCGTTAATGGGCCAAGAGTTTCAAATGGCCTCGTATGGGCCGAAAGACATAATGGGCCATACATGGGCCGGAAGTTACAATGGGCTGGAATCATATTGGACAGCCCAGATGAAGCTACTAGGCTTAATTCTGATTGGCCGTAACGGGTTGTGAGTTAGTGGGCCGTAAATGGGCTATATACGAAAATGCCGTTAACCGGCTTTCCGTGGGCCGGCCCTTTACCTTTTGACCAAGTCAAACGGGCCGGCCTTTTCACCGGAATGGGCCTCTATTGGGTCATGCCACATGTCGACGTACCATAGGTGCCTCCTGTCCAGTGAATGGATGACATCTGTCCCAACAGTGAGCCAACACGTGTTTCCTCTGGCCAATGAGAATTTTACACGTGGAAAATCCTCATTGGTCTGGGCTGTTAGCGGGTTATCGGATCCAAAACCGGACCCGATAGCTTAATGGCCACCCGTTACGGTGGATGCCACATGTCGGTCACCCTTGACGAAAGCACTTTCATGACGCGCGATTTATCATCATGGAAGTGGACACTTTCGTGATGATAATTTTGGTAATGTCATGGAACACTTCCACGACAGCACATGTATGACTATCTTCATTCTGTCATAAAATCGTCATGGATGTACATGCATGACAGAAAACGTGACCTACTATGACAAACACGTATCATCACGGAAGTGTCTTTTTTTGTAGTGACTTAGCTCCGTGCTGGTGAGAAGACTAGACTAGGTGTCGGACACGGCTATTCATTTGCTTTCTGTGGTTGGTTTGCAGCTTTTTAATGAAATTTGAAGTTCTGGCGTTTCTCGATTGCTCGGTTGAATCCTTTCTTTTCTCTACTTCTTTGCTCGGTTCTTTGTTTCGCGCTAGGGAGGACGACTGTTTCGCGCAAGGGAGGGTTTCGCGTTTCTCTCCCTCGCGTGCCTCGCGTGGGGGCTGGGTAGGTGTGTGTGCGTGCGCTGGGTTAGCCTAAGCCACAGACACACCTCACCAAAGCCCTGTCAGTCCAGAGCTATAGCTCCCCTGACCTTCGTGAGGCACCCTCGACTGAGCTCATAGTTGGCGCACCCCTCTAGCTAAGTCCATGCCCCACGGGTACCGCGTCGTGGTGCGTGCTACCTCTTGAGCACTGCGTTGGTTTTCCCCGAAGAGGAAGGGATGATGCAGCAAAGTAGCGTAAGTATTTCCCTCAGTTTTTGAGAACCAAGGTATCAATCCAGTAGGAGGCTACGCGCGAGTCCCTCGTACCTGCACAAAACAAATAAATCCTTGCAACCAACGCGATAAGGGGTTGTCAATCCCTACACGGCCACTTATGAGAGTGAGATCTAATAGATATGATAAGATAATATTTTTGGTATTTTTATGATAAAGATGCAAAGTAAAATAAAAGTCAATGAAATTAACTAAGTATTGGAAGATTAATATGATGAAGATAGACCCCCAGGCCATAGGTTTCACTAGTGGCTTCTCTCAAGAGCATAGGTGTTCTACGGTGGGTGAACGAATTACTGTTGAGCAATTGACAGAATTGAGCATAGTTATGAGAATATCTAGGTATGATCATGTATATAGGCATCATGTCCGAGACAAGTAGACCGACTCCTGCCTGCATCTACTACTATTACTCCACTCATCGACCGCTATCCTGCATGCATCTAGAGTATTAATGTCAAGACCGATTCTAAGTCACACCGATCTAGCCTGTAACACCTCATATCACTTTGCGGCCTCACGCACGGTATTCCCATGGGCTCGCCTTGCCATGGTGATACGTCTCCATCGTATCTATAATTTTTGATTGTTCCATGCCAATATTATTCAACTTTCATATACCTTTGGCAACTTTTTATATTATTTTTGGGACTAACATATTGATCCAGTGCCCAGTGCCAGTTCCTGTCTGTTGCATGTTTTTGGTTTCGCAGAATATCCATATCAAACAGAGTCCAAACGTGATAAAACCGGATGGAGCTTATTTTTGGAAAATATGGAAAATTCGGAAGGAAAATCAACAAGAACCAGTGCCCGAGGTGGTCATGAGACAGGGGGCGCCCCCCCCCCAGGGCGCGCCCCTACCCTCATGAGCCCACCGTAAGGTGGTTGACACTCTTCTTTTGCCGCAAGAGAGCTAATATTCAAAAAAAAATCACGGTGAAGGTTTCAGGCCAATCGGAGTTACGGATCCCCATATATATATGAAACGGTGAAACAGAGCCAGAAGAGAACGCAGAAACAGAGAGAGACAGAGAGATAGATCCAATCTCAGAGGGGCTCTCACCCCTCCCGTGCCATGGAGGCCTTGAACCAGAGGGGAAACCCTTCTCCCATCTAGGGAGGAGGTCAAGAAAGAAGAAGAAGGAGGGGGGCTCTCTCCCCCACGCTTTCGGTGGCATCGGAGTGCCACCGGGGGCCATCATCATCACCGCGATCTACACAAACACCTCCGCCATCTTCACCAACGTCTCCATCACCTTCCCCCCTCTATCTACAGCGGTCCACTCTCCCGCAACCCGCTGTACCCTCTACTTGAACATGGTGCTTTATGCTTCATATTATTATCCAATGATGTGTTGCCATCCTATGATGTCTGAGTAGATTTTCATTGTCCTATCGGTGGTTGATGAATTGCTATGATTGATTTAATATTGCTTGTGGTTATGTTGCCGTCCTTCGGTGCCCATCATACGATTGCGTGTGTGGATCACACCCTAGGGTTAGTTGTATGTTGATTGGACTATGTATTGGAGGGCAAGAGTGACAGAAGCTTCAACCTAGCATAGAAATTGATGCGTACGGGATTGAAGGGGGACCAATATATCTTAATGCTATGGTTGGGTTTTACCTTAATGAACATTAGTAGTTGCAGATGCTTGCTAATAGTTCCAATCATAAGTGCATAGAATTCCAAGTCAGGGATGACATGCTAGTAGTGGCCTCTCCCACATAATACTTGCTATCGGTCTAGTAAAGTAGTCAATTGCTTAAGGGACAATTTCGCAACTCCTACCACCACTTTTACACACTTGCTATATTTACTTTATTGTTTCTTTATCTAAACAGCCCCTACTTTTATTAACGTACTCTTTATTATCTTGCAAACCTATCCAACAACACCTACAAAGTACTTCTAGTTTCATACTTGTTCTAGGTAAAGCAAACGTCAAGCGTGCGTAGAGTTGTATCGGTGGTTGATAGAACTTGAGGGAATATTTGTTCTACCTTTAGCTCCTTGTTGGTTTCGACACTCTTACTTATCGAAATCTGTTGCGATCCCCTATACTTGTGGGTTATCAAGACCTTTTTCTGGCGCCATTGCCGGGGAGCAATAGCGTGGGATGAATATTCTCGTGTGTGCTTGTTTGCTTTATCACTAAGTAATTTTTATTTGCTGTTCTTAGTTGTTCTCTATCTTTAGTTATGGATATGGAACACGAAATACCAAAAAAATTAGGCGTACTTTCTGCTCATGGAGATGGGGAACCTCCTAAAACCCTCGATGCTGGTTATGTGAAAGATATTATGTACTACTTTAATAATCCTGAGAAAACCCCATTCAATTATGTAATGGGAGTAACGTTGGATCAACGTGAATACTTTAGGGATTACCGCTTCACACAAAAAGGGAAACTATTATGGGATCAAATTTATATATTGAAGTGGTATGCTAGACAACTATGCTCGGAATATGATTATACTTGTTGCTCTAGGATGAATTCTCCACACCTCCCCTTTTCATGCAAATTTAATGATAATGAAACCTTGGCTTCTTATGCTAGAGGTATATATGATTACTATGATGTGGAACAAATAGAAGAATTTGTTGCTTTTATGGGTGCTTATGAAATTGAATCTATGTTTAAAGAGTTTGATGATATTGATGATGCTTGTTATAGATCTGAAAATTTTGCTATCCTCAAATATTGGTATGAGAATTATGAATACAATTGTCGGTGTCAAAACCGGCGGATCTCGGGTAGGGGGTCCCGAACTGTGCGTCTTGGCCGGATGGTAACAGGAGGCAGGGGACACAATGTTTTACCCAGGTTCGGGCCCTCTTGATGGAGGTAAAACCCTACGTCCTGCTTGATTAATATTGATGATAAGGGTAGTACAAGAGTAGATCTACCACGAGATCGGAGAGGCTAAAACCTAGAAGCTAGCCTATGGTATGATTGTATGTTGTAGTTGTGTCCTACGGACTAAAACCCTCCGGTTTATATAGACACCGGAGAGGGTTAGGGCTACACCAGGTCGGTTACAAAGGAGGAGATATCCATATCCGTACTGGCTAGCTTGCCTTCCACGCGAAGTAGAGTCCCATCCGGACACGAGACGAAGTCTTCAATCTTGTATCTTCATAGTCCAACAGTCCGGCCAAAGGATATAGTCCGGCTGTCCGGAGACCCCCTAATCGAGGATTCCCTCAGTAGCCCCTGAACCAGGCTTCAATGACAATGAGTCCGGCGCGCAGTATTGTCTTCGGCATTGCAAGGCGGATGGGCAAGATGCCCAACGCTATATGGCTCAAGGGCTCCTTTGTGGAAACCATAAAGGGGTGGCAATCGGGGTGGTTCTACATCATAGAGACGCGTGACCCTGCATGGGCAGCGGCCCCCGAGTTCCGATCTGGCATCCCCACGCGGCTCACCTCCTAGAAAGAGAAGGGCCTGTCCTGGGGTAGTTCGGGAGAGCTGACCGGACTCCAAACATGTATTCAAAACATGGTGAACAAGAAGGTCAAACTCGTCAATGTGGTCCAGGTCATGCTCCACCGCCGAATCCTCCCAAGCCAACTACGGGACTTCAACTTGTGGGAGTTCGACCCGGCGCAGCACCGAACTCTGAACAGGCTCTTCGACACAACTCATGAAGATGCCTGGAGGGTGCTGTTCAAAAGCGTTGAGGTCCCCCCTCCCATTACTGAGGATCGCGGATTCAGCTCGAAGCGCCAAGCCAGTGCGGTAAGCTGCTTTACCTTTCACAGGATACTTATTTTTTATAGATTGACTCCATGCGGGATCTAAACTCCCGTACCTTTGACAGGACTGGCAGGAGACGGTCGGATAGATCGACTGTCCGGTTCCTTTACCCGAAGGCCCAGCGGACGCTCTTCTGGAGAAGATGTTGACTCCGACTCCTTATACGGTGCCGGAGAAGACCAAGAAGGCCAAGGGAACCCGAAAGAGTTCCCGACGCCAGGCGTCGTCGGACTCACCGTCCGATGACTCTGCGGCACACACCTCCCCCGTAGACGAGGAAGAAGAAGAAGATGCCCCCCTCCAGATGGGGGAGATAAGAAAAGGAAGGCCGCCCCAACTGGGGGGGGCCGAATGGTCCAAGAAGGGAAGGACTCTCCTTCCGGACAGTTCCACTGCCGCCGACGAAGGCGAAGACGAGTGGTTGCCTAGGGACAAGCCCCTGGGGAGATCGTAAGTATTCGGATACCAGAGAAACTCATAGCATTCCTTTTTCGCACTGCTTTCCCTAACACCGAACATAATTATGCAGGCCGCCACGAGCCAATATCGATGTATCCTCGAACGGCTCCATGGGCTCGTCGGACATGGATAGCGATCCAGTCCCGACCGCCACCTCCCCTCATCCTGCAGACGACGCCGAGGTGCTGTCTCAAGAGGCACCGAGTCGAGGGGAGACAGTCCCGGAGGCGCCTCAAGGCGACCTTCCGGACTCCGGGAGCCGAGGGGACGGGGCCCCTAAGAGCCCCGAGTTCGGCCCTCAGCCGAACACCGCGCCGGAACCTCATGTGGTTCCGGGCTCGGGCAGGCGGCCTCCTTCTAAGAGGGGCAAGATGCCTGTGCCGGTGACCTCTGTCCATCCAGAGGCGCCTGACAATCTGCTGGAAGCGCTTCGCAGCGCTTCCATCGACGAGGAGCACCATACTATTATGAGTGCGGTGGTCCAGAAGGTCCAGTCCGCCAAGAGCGGATTGACTAAAGCCTGTGCTAGCCTTCTAACAGGCTTTGAGGTAAGTGTTTTAAAATATAGGAAAAATATTACCGCATAGACAGTAGCCCCTGATGCTTTGTTCGGTGTTCACAAAGAAAAGCCGAACAGAGGATCAAATAACATCGCAGGAGTCTAATATAAGTATGTCAATATGCGTATGCAGGCCTCGTTGCTGGCGTCTGCCGCACTGACTGCGGAGGTCGCCGTACTGAAGCAGGACCTCGAGGGGTCCAAGAAAGAGCTCGGTCTTGCCAAGAGGCAGCTCGAGGAGAACAAGGGTAAATAATACCCTGTCTGTAGATATCTATATATAAAAGAAGGTGCGATTGCAAAATGACAGGATCATCGTATATTTGCCAGGGGCCATGACCGGGGTGGCGACCCTGAAGCAAGCGCTAACCAAGGACGAAGATAAAGCGGCCAAGGAGCGCACCGAGCGGGAAAAACAAGAGGCTCGTGTGGGTGAGGTGCAGCAAGAGCTCCAGGCTCTCGTGACAAAGCACGAGGCGTTGGAGCTTGACTCGAAGACGCGAGAGTCTGAGCTTGCCGCGGCCCTCGAGAGCGCAAAGAGTGCCAAGGCCAAGGCCCAAAAGGCCCTCCAGGAGATTGACGCGATGAAGAAAATAGCGGCGGGTAAGGCATTCTATATGCAAAGCAAGCATGTGAAAGTAAATTACCGATTACTTACCCGAATTCGGAGCTCTCCAGGAGCATTCGCAGATTTGCCCCGCAACGGGTCGGATGCCGCACAATTTTAACAGGCCGAGGAGGGAAGCTCAACGGAGAAGCTGTTCTGGTCTCAGTATACTGAGACCGAACACCCGATGCCTCTGAGCGACCAGCTAAAGCAGCTGGTCGAGCTGCACCAGGCGGCCGAACAGGCCATGAAGGTCCTTATAGTCCGGCTGTGGCCTGGCGACACCCTTCCGAACAGCTACTTCGGCCTGGTGAGGCGGCTTGTGGATGCCTGCCCACGGCTGGAGGTCGTCAAGCAGTCTGTCTGCATCGAAGGTGCATGCTGGGCTTTCGCCCGTGTGAAGGTGAAGTGGGCCAATCTAGACGCTGTGAAGCTGATCAAGGAAGGGCCGCCGCAGGGCAAGGAGCATCGCACCCCTGAGATTTATTATGAGGGTGTCCTGAAGGGTGCCCGTCTTGTAGCGGACGGATGTTCAAAGGATGTGATATTTGAGTAAACTTGCTCGTGTGATCCTGTATGATGAAAACTTGTTTCATATGCGCTATGCAACGCTTGTGTGAATTTAAACTATTACCTTCTATTTGGCCGTTTATCAATCCGAGAGATGGCTAGTCCTCGGCTTCTGCCCCCATGCCATGAGTGTTGGGGTGTTCGGGATAAACCTGAGCACTCTTGTTCCCATATTTGGGTCCTTCGAGGGAGGTGCTTAGCACAACGAACAAGGCAACCGGACTAATAATGCTTTATCACTCTCACTTAGCCATAGAATTCTATAATTTTCAATTTCGGCGAAGCCCCTGGTATACGGAAGGCCGATTTCGGGGCGCGATACACGCCTTTAAGCCGGACAGGGCCGACCCCTCGCCCTAAGCGGCATAAGTCTTTAGGGACTCGAAAACCTTGCCGAACAGCGACCAGTCTCTCGCCTTATCATGACAGTCAGTTTTAGCTTTCTCTACTGAGGTGCTCAGCCCGGCAGAACCGGGGCACAATTGCAGTAGTTCTCCTAGCGCTACCTTAGCCGATAGAGCGGAACGTAAGATACCAAAACATAGAAGCCGGGAAAACCCAACATTTGACCAAAGACATGATTCGGAGCTGATGCATATAATGCTATAAGTGCGGGGTGCCGCACTTGTGAAAGTGTTCGGACTTTTCACACCATATTGTGGGGTACGTAAGCCCCTGGTGTATTGGCCGTACCAAAGTGTACGGTTGCAAGGCGTCGTTAATGAACACACACACACACACACATATATATATATATAACAAGAATGCAATAATAGTCGTGATGTTATGCATTGTTTATTCAAAAAGGTGCGTTAAAGCAGAATGATACAGATAGTGCGATAAGCAAAGAGTGGGACTATGTCCTTTCCAAGGGCAAGCTGAGGAATAGTATTAAATCAAATATTTCGCTCGTTATTGTAATCCACCTGGGAATTCCATGGTGTGACGTAGCTTTCTGCCTCCTTGGTTGCTGCATCATGTGTTCGGCAATAGTGCTGCCGGACAGGGTTTCCAGAGATTAAGGTCCTGAAAAAGAGAAAAATAACCAAACGGGAAGCCCCTAGTGTGGTTTAAGCCGCGTCTTGGGGCGTGCCGCAGTGTGCCCCCTCCCCACCTATGCCCATGGTATTTTAATGCATAATTATGTACGCATGGTATGAGCTTCGCCGTTTGGCTGGGACTAGGGTGGGGGCCGCATTGCTACGCGAGCTCAGATCGCGCCAGGCGGTCTATTTGCCGATTGCTCCGAGCACGCTTGAAGGTGTCCGGGTTTTGAAACGCCGAACTGGTGGATTGCCTTGAGAGGCTGTTTTGCGCTTCTTCTGCGAGGGTCGCAGTGTGCTCCTCTGTTCAGAGAGAGCACTTTGTGTTTCCATTGACTGTAATAACCCCGCGAGGTCCTGGCATCTTGAGCTTGAGGTATGCATAATGCGGTACCGCATTGAATCTCGCAAATGCGGTTCGCCCGAGCAGTGCATGATAACCACTTTGGAACGGGACTATATCGAAGATTAACTCTTCGCTTCGGAAGTTATCCAGGGATCCGAAGACCACTTCCAGTGTAATTGAGCCTGTGCAATGGGCCTCTACGCCTGGAATGACGCCCTTAAAGGTCGTTTTCGTGGTTTTGATCCTTGAGGGGTCTATACCCATTTTGCGCACTGTGTCCTGATAAAGAAAGTTCAGGCTGTTGCCGCCATCCATAAGGACTCGAGTGAGGTGAAATCCGTCAATGATTGGGTCCAGAACCAGTGCGGAGAATCCTCCATGATGGATACTAGTGGGATGGTCCCTGCGATCGAAAGTGATTGGGTAGGAGGACCACGGGTTGAACTTTGGGGCGACTGGCTCCAACGCATATACATCCTTGAGCGCACGCTTCTGCTCCCTCTTGGGGATGTGGGTTGCGTATATCATGTTCACCGCCCGCACTTGTGGGGGAAACCTCTTCTGTCCTCCGGTGTGTGGCTGTCGGGGCTCCTCCTCGTCATCGCTATGTGGCCCCTTGTCCTTGTTTTCAGCAATTAACTTGTCGGCCTGCTTGAACACCCAACAATCCCTGTTGGTGTGATTGGCTGGCTTTTCTGGGGTGTCATGTATTTGATATGAGCGATCGAGTATACGGTCCAAGCTGTACGGTCCCGGCGTACTTTGTTTGAATGGCTTTTTCCGCTGACCGGGTTTAGAGCCTTTGAATCCGGCATTGACTGCTGTATCCTCGTTATTATCGCTGTTAATGCGGCGCTTATGTTTGTTGCGACGTGACCTGCTATTACCGTCCTTGGTATCCGAAGTACCATGGTTCTTTGATATGTTATCGATTTTGGCTTTTCCTGACCATGGTGCCGGGCTAGCCATTCGTCGCAGATGTTGTGTTTGAAAGCCGCTAGGGCCTCTGCATCCGGACACTCGACAATTTGATTTTTCTTTGTTAGGAGCCGAGTCCAGAATTGCCTGGCCGATTCTTCTGGCTGCTGAATTATGTGGCTCAAGTCATCGGCATCTGGTGGCCGCACATAAGTGCCCTGAAAGTTGTCGAGGAATGCGGCTTCCAGATCTTCCAAACAGTTGATGGACTCGGCTGGCAAGCTGTTAAGCCAATGCCGCGCTGGTCCCTTGAGCTTTAGTGGGAGGTATTTGACGGCGTGTAAGTCATCACCGCAGGCCATGTGGATGTGGAGGAGGAAATCCTCGATCCATACTACGGGATCTGTTGTGCCGTCGTATGATTCAATTTTTACAGGTTTGAAACCTTCTGGGATTTGATGATCTATTACTTTGTCTGTGAAGCATAAGGGTGTGTGGCGCCTCTGTATTGGGTTATATCACGACGCAGCTCGAATGGGTCTTGCCTGCTGTGTTCGGCCCGGCCGGATTTGCTTTTGTTGTATCCGACGTGATGTTTATCGTCTCGCAGAGTGGCGTGCCCTCGTGATCCGTAGATCGATCTTGCATGCTTTGCTTTATCCTCCAATATGTCTCGCAGGTCTGGCATATCTCCCCGTGCCTTTTTATTTGAATGGCATCGAGGTGGAGGCTGAGTTTTTGGCTGGAATGCCTCTCTATCGCGGCCATGAGGTGGCCGATCAGGCGTATCATACACTTCTTCCTCCAGTCGAAGTAGCAACTTGCACTTTGGGTAACTATTGGAGGGGCGCTCGAGTTTATATTCCTCGGCCGCGAAGACTTCAGTCCATCTGTCAGCTAGCAGATCTTGATCACCTTGAAGCTGCTGCTGCTTTTTCTTAAGGCTATTTGCCGTGGCTATAAGCTGGCGTTTGAAGCGCTCTTTTTCGATGGGATCCTCTGGCACAACGAATTCGTCGTCGCCGAGGCTTGCCTCGTCTTCGGAGGGGGGCATGTAATTATCATCCTCCTCTTCTCCATCTGCCGCTCTCTCAGGAGGGCTGGCTTCTCCATTGTCTTGATCTAAATCTTGCTGGAGGGGATTGTTGTTGTCTTTGGCACTATCCGGAGTATTATTATCTCCTGTGCCGGTATCACCATTTTGCTTGGCGGGACTTAGAGCGGCGCCGCTGACGTCGACGCTTGGGTTGCTTCTTGGAGGGGTCATCCTCCGCTATCTCGTCGCCATTGCCTTCTTTGGGTGTATCCAACATGTATATATCGTATGATGAGGTGGCTGTCCAGTGCCCTATAGGCGCTGGTTCATGTTCATCTCCTACATCATCGTCCAAACCGTCGATGTCTTATTTAAGCTACCGTCGTTCTAAGCAAATAAGATGTAAAACATGATAAACATCACATGCAATCAAATAGTGGCATGATATGGCCAATATCATTTGCTCCTTTGATCTCCATCTTCGGGGCTCCATGATCATCATTGTCACCGGCATGACACCATGATCTCCATCATCATGATCTCCATCATCGTGTCTTCTTGAAGTTGTCTCATCATCTATTACATCTACTACTATGGCTAACGCTTTAGCAATAAAGTAAAGTAATTACATGACGTTTATGTTGACACGCAGGTCATAAATAAATAAAGAAAACTCCTATGGCTCCTGCCGGTTGTCATACTCATCGACATGCAAGTCGTGATTCCTATTACAAGAACATGATCATCTCATACATCACATATATCATTCATCACATCCTTTGGCCATATCACATCACAAAACACTTGCTGCAAAAACAAGTTAGACATCCTCTAATTGTTGTTGCAAGTTTTTACGTGGCTGCTATAGGTTTCTAGCAAAAACGTTTCTTACCTACGCCAAAACCACAACGTGAATTGCCAATTTCTATTTACCCTTCATAAGGACCCTGTTCATCGAATCCGATCCGATTGAAGTGGGAGAGACAGACACCCGCCAGCCACCTTATGCAACTAGTGCATGTCAGTCGGTGGAACTGGTCTCACGTAAGCGTACGTGCAAGGTTGGTCCGGGCCGCTTCATCCCATGATGCCGCTGAATCAAGATAATACTAGTAACGGCAAGCAAATTGACAATATCGACGCCCACAACTACTTTGTGTTCTACTCGTGCATAGTAACTACGCATAGACCTAGCTCATGATGCCACTGTTGGGGAACGTAGCAGAATTTTAAAATTTTCTACTCATCACCAAGATCAATCTATGGAGTCATCTAGCAACTAGGGAGAGAGGAGTGCATCTACATACCCTTGTAGATCACGAGCGGAAGCTTTCAAGAGAACGGGGTTGATGGAGTCGTACTCGACGTGATCCAAATCACCGAAGATCCTAGCGCCGAATGGACGGCACCTCCACGTTCAACACACGTACGGAGCGAGGACGTCTCCCGCACCTTGATCCAGCAAGGAGGAGGGAGAGGTTGAGGAAGAGGGCTCCAACAGCAGCACGACGGCATGGTGGTGATGAAGCTGCAATACTCTGGCAGGGCTTCGCCAAGCTCTTATGGAGGAGGAGAGGTGTTGGGGAGGGGAGGGGCTGCGCCTTGGATGTCGTATGCAGCCCTCCCCTCACCTCTCTATTTATAGGGGAAGGGGGAAGGGGGCCGGCCCCCTCTAGATGAGAACTAGAGGGGGGGCGGCGGCCAAGGGGAGGGGGGCTTGCCCCCCAAGCAAGGGGGCGCCCCCCTTTAGGGTTTCCCCCAACCCTAGGCGCATGGGCCCTAGGGGGGTGTGGCACCCTAGCCCACTTGGGCTGGTTCCCTTCTCCATACAGCCCATAAGGCCCTCCGGAAGAGGTGGCCCCTCCCGGTTGACCCCCGGAACCCCTCCGGTGGCCCCGGTACAATACCGATATGCCCCCGAACCTTTCCGGCGACCGTATGACAACTTCCCATATATAAATCTTTACCTCCGGACCATTCCGGAACTCCTCGTGACGTCCGGGATCTCATCCGGGACTCCGAACAACATTTGGTAATCACATACAAGTCTTCCTAACAACCCTAGCGTCACCGAACCTTAAGTGTGTAGACCCTACGGGTTCTTGAGACATGCAGACATGACCGAGATGACTCTCTGGTCAATAACCAACAGCGGGATCTGGATACACATGTTGGCTCCCACATGCTCCACGATGATCTCATCGGATGAACCACGATGTCGAGGATTCAATCAATCCGTATACAATTCTCTTTGTCAATTGGTACGTTACTTGCCCGAGACTCGATCGTCGGTATCCCAATACCTTGTTTAGTCTCGTTACCGGCAAGTCACTTTACTCGTACCGTAATGCATGATCCCGTGATCAACCACTTGATCACATTGAGCTCATTATGATGATGCATTACCGAGTGGGCCCAGAGATACCTCTCCATCATACGGAGTGACACTTTCGGAGATACCTGTAATGTACCTTTATAGTCACCCAGTTACGTTGTGACGTTTGGCACACCCAAGGCACTCCTACGGTATCCGAGAGTTGCACAATCTCATGGTCTAAGGAAATGATACTTGACGTTCAGAAAAGCTACAGCCAACAAACTACACGATCTTTGAGCTAAGCTTAGGATTGGGTCTTGTCCATCACATCATTCTCCTAATGATGTGATCCCGTTATCAATGACATCTAATGTCCATAGTCAGGAAACCATGACTATCTTTTGATCAACAAGCTAGTCAACTAGAGGCTCACTAGGGACGTATTGTGGTCTATGTATTCACACATGTATTACGATTTCCGGATAACACAATTATAGCATGAACAATAGACAATTATCATGAACAAAGAAATATAATAATAACCATTTTATTATTGCCTCTAGGAATATTTCCAACATAGATCTACCACGAGATCAGAGAGGCTAAACCCTAGAAGCTAGCCTATGGTATGATTGTATGTTGTAGTTGTGTCCTACGGACTAAAACCCTCCGGTTTATATAGACACCGGAGAGGGTTAGGGTTACACAAGGTCGGTTACAAAGGAGGAGATATCCATATCCGTACTAGCTAGCTTGCCTTCCACGCCAAGTAGAGTCCCATTTGGACACGAGACGAAGTCTTCAATCTTGTATCTTCATAGTCCAACAGTCGGGCCAAAGGATATAGTCCGGCTGTCCGGAGACCCCCTAATCCAAGATTCCCTCAACAATTATGAAATTAATGCACTTATTAAAAAAGTCTCCGCTGTCCAAGAAGAGACTAATATTTTGCAGGAATCTATGGAAGAAGAAGTTGATGACACTGTGAGCTCATTGGATGAAAAAGATGAGGAGGAGAGCGAAGAACAAAAGGAGGAAGAGCGGATTGATCACCCGTGCCCACCTTCTAGTGAGAGTAACTCTTCAACTCATACATTGTTTAATTCCCCTTCGTGCTTACCGAAGGATGATTGCTATGATGACTGTTATGATCCCTATGATTCTTTTGAAATATCCCTTTTTGATGATGCTTGCTATGCTTATGGCCAAGATGCCAATATGAATTATGCTTATGGAGATGAACTTGCTATAGTTCCTTATGTTAAACATGAAATTGTTGCTATTGCACCCACACATGATAGTCCTATTATGTTTTTGAATTCTCCCAATTATACTATATCGGAGAAGTTTGCACTTATTAAGGATTATATTGATGGGTTGCCTTTTACCGTTGCACATGATGATTTCGATAAATATAATATGCATGTGCTTTGTGCTCCTACTTGCAATTATTATGAGAGAGGAACTATATCTCCACCTCTCTATGTTTCCAACATGATAAAATTGCAAGAAACTGTTTATACTATGCATTGGCCTTTACTAGGTGTGCATGAATTGTTCTTTTATGACATGACAATGCATAGGAAGAGAGTTAGACTTCGTCATTGCTTGATATATGTTGCTTTGTGCTCACTACTAAATTACAAATCATTGTTAATTAAAATTGGCTTTGATATACCTTGGGATCCGGGTGGATTCACTACTTGACCACTATATGCCTAGCTTAATGGCTTTAAAGAAAGAGCTGCCAGGGAGACAACCCGGAAGTTTTAGAGAGTCATTTATTTCTGTTGAGTGCTTTCATATAGTTTAAAAACAACAAAAATAAAGAGGGGAACCCAAAACTTTTCAAAAAGGAAAGTGAAAGTGAGAAAGACAAGCACTGTTGAAGTGGGAGAGCTCCTTGAACTTTGTTCATGCTCACGGCAACTTTGTGAATCTTGATTACAGAAACTTCTCAACAAAAATACAATTCCATTGTATTATAAAAATAATGTGCCAAGGTTTGCCTTTAGGATGTTTACATTTGCTTGATGGTTTGTACGGTGCAGGACAGAAACTTTGGCTGTAGTGCGCGATTTTACATTTTTAGCTGGAATGTCGAATGGTTCTGATTCTTTTTGCAATGTCTTCCTATACAAATTTTTTATTTTCCTAATTTTGGTAGAATTTTTCAAGTATCAGAAGTATGGTGAATGTTCAGATTGCTACAGACTGTTCTGTTTTAGACAGATTCTGTTTTCGATGCATAGTTTGCTTGTTTTGATGAAACTATCGATTCATATCAGTGGATTAAGCCATGAAAAAGTTATATTACAGTAGACACAATGCAAAAACAAAATATGAATTGGTTTGCAACAGTACTTAGAGTGCTGATTTGCTTTATTATACTAACGGATCTTACCGAGTTTTCTGTTGAAGTTTTGTGTGGATGAAGTGTTCGATGATCGAGAAGGCCTTGATGTGAGAAGAAGGAAGAGAGGCAAGAGATCAAGCTTGGGTATTCCTGAGGCACCCCAAGTAAATATTCAAGGAGACTCAAGCGTCTAAGCTTCGGGATGCTGGGGAGGCATCCCCTCTTTCTTCAACAAGTATCGGTATGTTTTTGGATTCGTTTCGTTCATGCGATATGTGCAATCTTGGAGCGTCTTTGCTTTAGTTTTCATGTTTCTTTTTTGCACCATGCTGGTATGAGATAGTCCTTGGTTGATTTATAGAATGCTCATTGCACTTCACTTATATCTTTTGAGTTTGGCTTTATAGAATGCTTCATGTGCTTCACTTATATCATTTGAAGTTTGGATTGCCTGTTTCTCTTCACTTAGACAACTGCCATTTGTAGAATGCTCTTTTGCTTCACTTATACCTGTTAGAGCGTGGACATATCTTTTGTAGAAAGAATTAAACTCTCTTGCTTCACTTATATCTATTTAGAGAGAGGACAGGAACTGGTCATTCACATGGTTAGTCATAAAATCCTACATAAACTTGTAGATCGCTGAATATGATATGTTTGATTCCTTGCAATAGTTCTGCGATATAAAGATGGTGATATTAGAGTCATGCTAGTGGGTAGTTGTGGATTGTAGAAATACTTGTGTTGAGGTTTGTGATTCCCGTAGCATGCACGTATGGTGAACCGTTATGTAAAGAAGTCGGAGCATGATTTATTTATTGATTGTCTTCCTTATGAGTGGCGGTCGGGGACGAGCGATGGTCTTTTCCTACCAATCTATCCCCCTAGGAGCATGCGCGTAGTACTTTGTTTCGATGACTAATAGATTTTTGCAATAAGTATCTGAGTTGTTTATGACTAATGTTGAGTCCATGGATTATACGCACTCTCACCCTTCCACCATTGCCAGCCTCTCTAGTACTGCACAACTTTCGCCGGTACCATAAACCCACCATATACCTTCCTCAAAACAGCCACCATACCTACCTATCATGGCATTTCCATAGCCATTCCGAGATATATTGCCATGCAACTTTCATCATCATCATCATATACATGACTTGAGCATTCATTGTCATATTGCTTTGCATGATCGTAAGATAGCTAGCACGATGTTTTCATGGCTTGTCCGTTTTTTGATGTCATTGCTACGCTAGATCATTGCACATCCCGGTACACCGCCGGAGGCATTCATATAGAGTCATATCTTTGTTCTAGATATCGAGTTGTAATATCGAGTTGTAAGTAAATAAAAGGGTGATGATCATCATTATTAGAGCATTGCCCCAGTGAGGAAAGGACGATGGAGACTATGATTCCCCCACAAGTCGGGATGAGACTCCGGACGAAAAAAAAGGGAAAGGCCAAAAAAAGGGAGAAGGTCCAGAAAAAGAGAAAAAAAGAAAACAAAAAATGAGAGAAAAAGAGAGAAGGGGCAATGCTACTATCCTTTTTCCACACTTGTGCTTCAAAGTAGCACCATGTTCTTCATATAGAGAGTCTCTTGAGTTATCACTTTCATACTAGTGGGAATTTTCATTATAGAACTTGGCTTGTATATTCCGATGATGGGCTTCCTCAAATGCCCGAGGTCTTCATGAGCAAGGAAGTTGGATGCACACCCACTTTGTTTCGGCGATGAGTGGCGGCGATGAGCTCCGCTCGGTGGTCCTCGGGAGAGAGGGGCAGACGAGGGAGAGACATGGGAGAGAGGGGGGGAGTGACCAGGGGTTGCGTGGCATGTTCAGGGCGTCGAGGGAGTGAAGCAGGCAGGGTGGAGGTGGCCTGCGCGTGGCCAGCAGGCGGCGAGCACGCGCCCCTGTCCTTCTGTCCAAGGAGGAAGACGACAGGGGGTAGCGGTGGTGGGATGGGCCGCCAGCTACAGTACTGGGCCTGTTGGTGGGCGCAAGGTAAGCTTCTGCCAGGTAAGTCCTTCTCTCTCTCTCTCTCTCTCTCTCTCTCTCTCTTTTATGTGCTTTAATTTCCTATTTCTTCTGTAGCTTTAGGGCTTTAATTAAAATACTAGAACAAGCCCAAAAATCAAGAAACTGCACATGGCTACTGTTTAGAATATATCCAACAGTAAACATTTTAGTTTATGATTATTTGAGCATTTAAAATATTTAATAGCATTTAAATGCCCAAATGCAAATAAATACTATTTAATTCAGTGACCAAATATGTCATGGAAAAATGTGCAACACCTCTGGTTATGGTTTTTAGCATTTTCCAGAAATGATGGACATTTTTAAAAGCCATTTGGATTCACCGAGAATATTTTAGTTAAACCTAGTGAATTCCTTTGATGCTAGGGTTTAGGCAATCCCCATTTCGATTTTCTGTGAAAAGTAAACATGATGCATCACCCAATGCTAGCACTAGGTGTTGCCAGAAGCTACGGAAGTGACAATTAAATTAATGAAAATAGAGTAACGCCTTAAGCAAGAGGACATGATGCAGAGGGATAAACTCATGCAATATGATGAAAACCCCATCTTGTTATCCTTGATGGCAACAATACAATACGTGCCTTGCTGCCCCTACTGTCACTTGGAAAGGACACCGCAAGATTGAACCCAAAGCTAAGAAGTTCTCCCATTGCAAGAAAGATCAATCTAGTAGGCCAAACCAAACTGATAATTTGAAGAGACTTGCAAAGATAAACAATCATACATAAAAGAATTCAGAGAAGATTCAAATATTGTTCATAGATAGACTTGATCATAAACCCACAATTCATCGGTCTCAACAAACAGACCACAAAAAGAAGATTACATCGAATAGATCTCCACAAGAGAGGGGGAGAACATGGTATTGAGATCCAAAAATAGAGAAGAAGCCATCTAGCTAATAACTATGGACCCATAGGTCTGAGGTAAACTACTCACACTTCATCGGAGGGGATATGGTGATGATGTAGAAGCCCTCCGTGATGGATGCCCCCTCCGGCGGAGCTCCGGAACAGGCCCCAAGATGGGATCTCATGGATACAGAAAGTTACGGTGGTGGAATTAGGGTTTTGGCTCCATATCTGATCGTTTGGGGGTACTTAGGTATACATAGGAGGAAGGAGTACGTCGGTGGAGCAATAGGGGGCCCATGAGGGTGGAGGGCGCGCCTGGGGTGGGGGTAGGCCCGCCCCCCTACCTCGTGGCCTCCTCCTTTGTTTCTTGACGTAGGGTCCAAGTCTCCTGGGTCTTGTTCGTTGAGAAAATCATGTTCCCAAAGGTTTCATTCTGTTTGGATTCCATTTGATATTCCTTTTCTTCGAAACCCTAAAATAGGTAAAAACAGCAATTCTGGGCTGGGCCTCCGGTTAATAGGTTAGACCCAAATATAATATAGAAGTGGATAAGAAAGCCCAATAATGTCCGAAACAGTAGATAATATAGCATGGAGCAATCAAAAATTATAGATACGTTGAAGACGTATCAAGCATCCCCAAGCTTAATTCCTGCTCGTCCTCGAGTAGGTAAATGATAAAAATAGAATTTTTGATGCGGAGTGCTACTTGGGATAATTTTAATGTAATTCTTCTTAATTGTGGTATGAATATTCAGATCCGAAAGATTCAAGACAAAATTTCATATTGATATAAAAATAATAATACTTCAAGCATACTAACAACGCAATTATGTCTTCTCAAAATAACATGGCCAAAGAAAGTTCATCCCTACAAAATCATATAGTTTAGTCATGCTCCATTTTTGTCACACAAGAATGCTCTCGTCATGCACAACCCCGATGACAAGCCAAGCAATTTTTTCATACCTTAGCAATCTCAAACCTATAAAATTTCACGCAATATATGAGCGCGAGCCATGGACATAGCACTATGGTGGAATAGAATATGATGATGGGGGTTATGTGGAGAAGACAAAAAAGGAGAAAGTCTCACATCAATGAGACTAATCAATGGGCTATGGAGATGCCCACAGATTGATGTTAATGCAAGGAGTCGGGATTTCCATGCAACGGATGCACTAGAGCTATAAATGTATGAAATGTCAACAAAAGAAACTAAGTGGGTGTGCATCCAACTTGCTTGCTCATGAAGACCTAGGGCACTTTAGGAGGCCCATTGTTGGAATATACAAGCCAAGTTCTATAATGAAAATTCCCACTAGTATATGAAAGTGACAAAACAAAAGACTCTCTATCATGAAGGTTATGGTGCTACTTTGAAGCACAAGTGTGGCAAAGGATAGTAACATTGTCCCTTCTCTCTTTATTTCTCATTTTTTTATTTGGCCTTTCTCTTTTTTTATATGGCCTTTCTCTTCTTTTTTTATTATTATTTCCTCACTTGGGACAATGCTCTAGAAAATTATGATCATCACACTTCTATTTATTTACAACTCAATGATTACAACTCGATGCTAGAACAAAATATGACTCTATATGAATGCCTCTGGCGGTGTACCGGGATATGCAATGAATCAAGAGTGACATGTATGAAAGAATTATGAACGGTGGCTTTGCCACAAATACTATGTCAACTACATGATCATGCTAAGCAATATGACAATGATGAATGTGTGATGATAAATGGAATGGTGGAAAGTTGCATGGCAATATATCTCGGAATGGCTATGGAAATGACATAATAGGTAGGTATGGTGGCTGTTTTGAGGAAGATATAAGGAGGTTTATGTGTTAAAGAGCGTATCATATCACGGGGTTTGGATGCATCGGCGAAGTTTGCACCAACTCTCAATGTGAGAAAGGGCAATGCACGGTACCGAAGAGGCTAGCAATGATGGAAGGGTGAGAGTGCATATAATCCATGGACTCAACATTAGTCATAAAGAACTCACATACTTATTGCAAAAATCTACAAGTCATCAAAAACCAAAGCACTACGCGCATGCTCCTAGGGGGATAGATTGGTAGGAAAAGACCATCGCTCGTCCCCGACCGCCACTCATAAGGAAGACAATCAAAGAACACCCCATGTTTCAAATTTGTTACATAACGTTTACCATATGTGCATGCTACGGGACTTGCAAACTTCAACACAATCACTTCTCAAATTCACAACTACTCAACTAGCACGACTTTGATATTATTACCTCCATATCTCAAAACAATCATCAAGCATCAAACTTCTCTTAGTATTCAAAACACTCAGACGATTTTTTTTACTAATCTTGAATACCTAGCACATTAGGATTATTTAAGCAAATTACCATGCTATTTAAGACTCTCAAAATAATCTAAGTGAAGAATGAGAGATCAATAGTTTCTATAAAACAAATCCACACCGTGCTCTAAAAGATATAAGTGAAGTACTAGAGCAAAACTATATAACTCAAAAGATATAAGTGAAGCACATAGAATATTCTAACAAATTCCAAATCATGTATGGCTCTCTCAAAAGATGTGTACAGCAAGGATGATTGTGGTAAACTAAAAAGAAAAGACTCAAATCATACAAGACGCTCCAAGCAAAACACATATCATGTGGTGAATAAAAATATAGCTCCAAGTAAAGTTACTTATAGAAGTAGACGAAAAGAGGGGATGCCTTCCAGGGCATCCCCAAGCTTTGGATTTTAGGTGTCCTTAGATTATCTTGGGGGTGCCATGTGCATCCGCATGCTTAGGCTCTTGCCACTCCTTGTTCCATAGTCCATCAAATCTTTACCCAAAACTTGAAAACTTCATAACACAAAACTCAAAGTAGAAAATCTCGTGAGCTCCATTAGCGAAAGAAAACAAAAGACCACTTCAAGGTACTGTAATGAACTCATTATTTATTTATGTTGGTGTTAAACCTACTGTACTCCAACTTCTCTATGGTTTATAAACTATTTTTCTAGCCATAGATTCATGAAAATAAGCAAACAACACACGAAAAACAGAATCTGTCAGAAACAGAACAGTCTGTAGTAATCTGTAGCTAGCGCAAGATCTGAGACCCCAAAAATTCTAAAATAAATTTATGGACGTGAGGAATTTATCTATTAATCATATTCAAAAATAATTAACTAAATATCACTATCCAACTAAAAATGGCAGCAGTTCTCGTGAGTGCTAAAGTTTCTGTTTTTTACAGCAAGAAATCAAGACTTTTCCCAAGCCTTCCCAACGGTTCTACTTGGAACAAACACTAATTAAACACAAAAAAACAACCTAAACAGAGGCTAAATAAATTATTTATTACTAAATAGTATAAAAAACAAGGAATAAAAATAAAATTGGGTTGCTTCCCAACAAGCGCTATCGTTTAACGCCCCTAGCTAGGCATAAAAAGCAAGGATAGATCTAGGTATTGCCATCTTTGGTAGACAATCCATAAGTGGCTCTCATGATAGATTCATAATGTAATTTAATTTTCTTTCTAGGAAAGTGTTCCATGCCTTTCCTTAATGGAAATTTTAATCTAATATTTCCTTCCTTCATATCAATAATTGCACCAATCGTTCTAAGGAAAGGTCTACCAAGAATAATAGGACATGAAGCATTACAATCTATGTCAAGAACAATAAAATATACGGGTAAATAATTCCTATTTGCAACAATAAGAACATCATTAATTCTTCCCATAGGTCTCTTAATAGTGGAAT
Organism: Triticum urartu; assembly: GCF_056163025.1. Classification (NCBI taxonomy): domain Eukaryota; kingdom Viridiplantae; phylum Streptophyta; class Magnoliopsida; order Poales; family Poaceae; genus Triticum; species Triticum urartu. The sequence goes on along the minus strand of NC_141875.1, from coordinate 102,633,514 downwards.
CCGCAAGGTGCAAGTTTAGAGCAATCATCAAAATCACAGAAACCTAACAAATCACACAAAGTCTTTGGAATCGTGGAAACACTAGCACCCAAATCACGCAAAGCATAGCATTCATGATCTTTAATTTTAATTTTAATGGTTGGTTCCCACTCATCATAAATTTTTCTAGGGATAGAAACTTCTAACTCAAGTTTTTCTTCATAAGATTGCATCAAGGCATCAATGATATGTTTAGTAAACGCTTTATTTTGACTATAAGCATGAGGAGAATTTAGCACGGATTGCAACAAGGAAATACAATCAATCAAAGAGCAATTGTAACATCCCAAATTTGCAATTTGGAATGTTATACATTAGATCATCATGCATATCATATTTTTCTTGCATTTTGGTCGATCCTAGAAATTTCACGCAACTCAAGGACATATGAAGAGAGTTGGAGATTTCGTTATTTTCATATTTGAGAGTTTTCTCAAATTTGAAAGGAGGATCATTTGATTTATTTATTTCATCTTCAATTATTTTTCTAATATCAAAAATATGAGAGAGGGAATAATATGACTTTCCCAAATTTAGGAAAAATGAAGATTTAATGCATAAATCAAATTTTGGTTTTTCCGGAGTTTTATTTGCATTTTATTTGGATAGGGAAAAATGCGCATTTTCAAAAATTGCATTTTAGGCCCGGAGAAAAGTTCATTTTGTTCGACTCATTTTAGGAGTCGGGGAAAATTTACTTTAGGATTTTGGAGTTCGTTTAGGTTTTCTTTCTTTTGTTTTCTGCGCACGTAACCAATTTAAAAAAAAGGGACGCAGGCCCAGCCGCCTGGGCCAAGGCCGGCCCAGCCGCGCGCGCCAGCCGCCAGCCCCGCCGCCAGGCCGAGTCCCAGCGGGACTCCAAGCCGCCGCCGCCTCCCCTTGCCCCTTCCGCAAGCAAGAGACCCCCCCTCCTATATAAATACCAACACCCCCCCTCTCTCCACCCCAAGCCGCCGCCTATAGCCGCCGCCGCCGCCCGGAGCCCGCCTCCCGAGGTAGCCCCGCGCCGCGCCTCTTTTTCTTTTCCTCGGTTCGGTTTTTCTTAAAGGAACCGTTCCGTTTCTTTTCCGTTTTCTTTCCGGTTTTTCTTTTCGGTTTCTTTTCCGAAAACCCTAGATCGGTTTTCATTCTTCTTTCGGACCGTTCGTCTCAACGAACGTGATCACCGATTTTCCCGGTTAACGAATGTCCGTTCGTTTAACCGTTCGTCTCTTTCTTTTCGTCGGATTTATTCCGCGATCGTGATCTCAGATCCGATCTTTGTTCTAGTCTTTCTTCCCGCTCGTTTATCGGAATCAGGTGATTCAAGCGCCTGAATTTCGTCTCGAAACCGCCGTTCCATCTAATCAACTTGAACAAGCCTTTGCTACAGTAAAATTTGACCTAGTTTCAACTTTCTAGAACCGAGTTGTTTTCTTCCGCCGTTTGTTTTCCATTTCTTTGTTCAGTTCTTTCTTTCTTTGCAACCGGAGTTCTTAAGTTGAACTTTCTGGTTCGTTCTCTTGTTCGAGTTTTACCTATGCATTAAATGAGTACTTATTGTGTGCTTGTTGTTTGTCTGCGATAGATCACCCGGATTGCGCCTCTTGTTACTTCGAAACCTTAGGTCTCGCGGATCATCAGCAAGGCAAGTAACACTTTGATCATACCTTTTCTACAACCCATGTTTTATTGCATTAGATCAATCCTCTCACATTGCATGATTAGGATCTAAGTAAACTGTGGGATGGGAAGTAGATGAGGTAGTACCTATTACCTATATTATTATCAAACCTTTGGGAGTTACTTCTACGTTTTCTTATTATGCCATGCTATACTAGTAGACGTGGATTGGGTGAGTGATATCCATGACAGATGTGAGTTTGTTAATTTTAATGGTTTATCTAAGGTGGCAACTTAAACACACATCTGGGTGGATTGAGGCACCTGATGTCTATCAGGACTTGCCTGTTTTCTTTTGGACCGCCACCCAGGCTCAAAGGGATCATAAGATCATTCATGCTAGTAACTTCCGTGTGCAGCCACAAGCCATTATGGGCTCTGGCATAGTTGACTAAGTCGTGCGAACTCTTACAGGGTAGACTAGCAGATGTAGGGGATGTAGGTGGTACGGTCTACCCACATTGTAAGGTGCTAGCGCTTCTGAAAGACTGTGTCTCGGTCATCCGTTTCTCAAACACCATGTAGTGCGAGAAACCAAACGAAGGCGATCGAGTCTTGTGGGAAAAAGTGCACAAACCTCTGCAGAGTGTAACAAACTAATCATGATTAGCCGTGTCCCCGGTTATGGACAACTTGAGTATCTAGTACTTGAATATCGTGTGAATCTCATCACGTTACTTCTAATTAATGTTGTTGGGTTTTAATTACTTAATTGGGATCGGAATGCTGTCAACCATTCTCGATGTTTAACAACTACCATGATAGTTAAATAAATTTATTCCTTTGCAGTAGGGAAAAACTGGCTTTACGCAAAACTGTAACCATAGAGCTTTCCACCAGCCATATATGCATATAGTATAGTTGTTTCATTTCCATTACTCTCTATGTGTTACATTGCCAGCATATTCCATGTGCTGACCCGTTTTCGGGCTGCAACTTCTCATGTTGCAGACTTTTCAGACAACGAGTAAGGTGCTTTTAGGTCGTGGTTCTATACTCAGTGATGCCGTTGGAGTTGATGGACCCATTTATCTTCCGAGCCTTCCGCTGTTATCGTTATTATATGGCCTTAAGCCATATTTATTGTAATAAGTTCTCTTTGAGACAACGATGTAATAAGTGTGTGATTGCCACTCTGCTATAAATCCTTCGATGTACTGTGTGGTGTCAGCATTACTGATCCAGGGATGACACCGGAGCACAGTAGACTTGATCCATTCGGGTCGGGTCGCTACAGAGATGGTATCAGAGCACACGCTGACTGTAGGACACGACCACTAAGTTAAAGCCATAGATCACCATTCTCTTCTCATTTTCTAACTCCTCATCTTTTCTACTCTTTTAGGATGACGCACGCGAAGATTAAGTACGCTCAACCGGATGAAGACACACCATTTGGATTTCTCCTGAAGGAAGTCACCAAGTACCTGAACATTGGATTACCAAGCTTCACGAGAACCTTCAACGCCACTCTGCCTGAAGAGGAGCGTTGGAAGATTCAAGCTCACGTTCCGGGAAGGACATTCGCGCCAATTACGAAGCCCATAGATAGTGTTTTCAATGCACCAACCTGGAGTCTGGGAAGGAGCATGGCAGCTCATATCACCATGGGACGCATTGGAGAAGTTTATCAAGAAGACCTCAAGGATACTATCTACCAGATTTGCGGACGCCAAGACGAACAATGGGAGTTAGTCAGCACCAAAAAGGATCGATCCATTTTATCTTTCATCCAGGAGTTAAACCAGCACATTCGACGCCACGAGAACCAGATGTGCAATGATATGATAGAGTTGAAGAATGCAAAGGCAAGGATCATCGAGCTAGAAGGAGAACTGAAGTCTACACGCAAGGACTACATGGACGAGATCGTAGCTCTACCAAGACACAATGGCGATCTTAAGCAGGAGATTGAAGAACTCAAGAGGAAGTTAGCATCCAAGGAGGAAGACGAGTACGTCGCATGTCCGGACAACTACATCATCATCGACGACACCGATTCGGATCCAAGTGAACCCGACTTTGAAGACGAAGCTGGAGCAGATATCATGGAGTCTTCCACCGGTTCAAATTTCTAGATGACCACTAGATAGTAGTAGTATTCCCCCATGTAAACATCATAGTCGGGCACTTTTGCGATAGTTTTAGACCGATTGTAAGCCCTTGTTTGATTGAATGAAGTGATCATGTGTGCATTTGCTCATGTGTATTGGGGTAGTGTTTTCTCTTTAGACCTCACTCTATTCTTAATTCTCGTCTTTTCTAAACCCTCAGATGCCTCCGAGACGTGACAATGGATTTCCACCGGAGATCACTCAGTTGATCCAGCAGTAGAATCAATTGATGCAGATGTTAGTCCAGAACCAGCAGAACAACACCAACAACAACCCACCACCACGACCACCTGTTGACCACCTAGCCCATTTCCTTAGGCTGAATCCGCCGGTGTTTTCCAGTAGCACCGAGCCGATAGTAGCAGACGATTGGCACCGCAAGATAGGAAGGGAGATAACCACTGCAGGATGCACAGATGGTGAGAAAGTGAAGTTTGCCGCACATCAGCTTGACGGACCCGCGGCAGCATGGTGGGAGAATTTCACAGCCACTTACCCAGTTGACACTGTCACATGGGATCAGTTTCAGCAAGCTTTCCGCACTGCCCATGTTTCAGCAGGAGCTATGGCCATGAAGAAGCGTGAGTTTCGCAACTTACGCCAAGGAGGAAGGACAGTTGGCCAGTACGTTGACGACTTCAGCAAGTTAGCACGTTATGCCCCAGATGACGTTGCTACGGATGCAGCTAAGCAGGAGAAGTTTCTGGAAGGACTGAATGATGAACTAAGCATGAAATTGATGGTAGCAAGTTTCAACAACTACCAGGAGTTGGTAGATCGTGCCATCATGATTGAAGGAAAGCAATAGCAGATTGAGAACCGTAAGAGGAAGTATGGATAGGGGAAGTATAACTCTGGAGCCCAGCAGAAGCCCCGTTTTACCCCTAAACCGGGATTTCAGTTTCAGCATACCCATGGAGGAGGTAGTTCGCACAACCATAATGGCCACAAGAATGGTAATGGGAATGGAGGAAGCAACGGCCAGAACCGTACCACCCCATCGACCCCAACCAAGAGAGACCTGAGTCAAGTCACCTGTTTCAAGTGTTCCAAGACTGGACATTATGCCAATGAATGTCCTGAAGGCCAGAATGGAAATGGCAATGGAAGCTCTGGGAAGAAGCCGAACCCTTTCAATAGAGGACAGGTGAACCACATTAATGTGGAGGAGGTTGAAGATCAGCCTGATGCAGTAATCGGTAAGTTTTTGGTTAAGTCATTTACTGCACTCGTTCTTTTTGATACTGGTGCATCGCATTCATACATATCAAGGGGATTTGTGGATAAATATAGCCTGCCAACCCAAGCCCTTATATCAGCCATGTTAGTAAGCTCACCAGGAGCGGAGTTTATGGCTAGACGATGGTGTGATCGGTTACCATTAAGGATTGGTAACTATGTGTTTCCCTCAGACCTAATAGTATTGGAATCTCAAGGATTGGATGTGATATTAGGCATGGATTGGTTATCGAAGTATGAAGGGAACATTGAATGTGCCAGTAAGTCAATTTTGCTTACCACACCAGAAGGAAGAAGGATTAAGTATGTATCCCGGCATGTGCCAAACAGGACACAAGTAAACTGCCTAACAGGAGTTGTGCAGGAAGAAGTACCAGTGGTGAAGGATTTTCCTGATGTATTTCCTGAGGAATTACCAGGCATGCCACCGGATAGAGACATTGAGTTTTTGATTGAGTTATTGCCAGGTACAGGCCCAATATCGAAGCATACATACTGGATGCCAGCAAAGGATTTGGTGGAAATTAAGAATCAGATTAAGGAGTTATTGGATAAAGGTTACATTCGCCCAAGTTCTTCGCCTTGGGGATCACCCGTACTTCTAGTGGAAAAGAAGGATGGATCATTAAGGATGGTTGTTGATTACCGTGGATTGAATGAAGTAACCATCAAGAACAAGTACCCACTACCAATGATCAACGATCTGTTTGATCGTTTGCAAGGAGCTAAAGTGTTTTCCAAGATCGATTTGCGATCAGGGGACCATCAATTGAAGATTCAAGAGCAGGATATACCTAAGACCGCATTCACCACAAGATATGGACTGTATGAGTATACCGTTATGTCATTTGGATTGACTAATGCACCTGCCTATTTTATGAACCTGGTGAACAAAGTGTTTATGAAGTTTTTGGATAAGTTCGTGTAGTGTTCATTGATGACATCCTGGTTTATTCAAAGAATGAAGAGGAGCATAAGGAACATTTGCGATTGGTTTTGGAGAAACTAAGGGAACATCAGTTATACGCCAAATTCAGAAAATGTGAGTTTTGGTTGAAGGAAGTTGGATTTCTTGGACATGTTATATCCGGAGAAGGTATAGCAGTTGACCCCACAAAGGTTGAGACTGTAACCGAATGGGAAGCACCAACGACAGTTGGAGAGATCCGGAGTTTTCTTGGACTCGCAGGATACTACCGGAGGTTCATTGAGAACTTTTCAAAGATTGCAAAGCCTATGACTAAATTGTTGGAGAAGGATACTAAGTTCATTTGGACTGAGGAATGTGAGGCTAGTTTCCAGGAATTGAAGAAACGCTTGGTTACCTCACCAGTATTGATTTTGCCAGATCAGACCAAGGATTATGAGGTGTATTGCGACGCTTCACGTCAAGGACTTGGAGTAGTGCTTATGCAGGAAGGGAGAGTTGTTTCATATGCTTCACGACAACTGAAGCCTCATGAGTTGAATTATGCCACACATGATTTGGAGTTAGCAGCCGTAGTGCATGCATTGAAAACATGGAGACATTTCCTCATTGGAAATCATTGTGAGGTGTACACGGATCACAAGAGTTTGAAGTACATTTTCACGCAGAAGGAGTTGAACCTCAGACAAAGGAGATGGTTGGAGCTCATCAAGGATTATGACATGAGATTGCATTATCATCCCGGAAAAGCTAATGTGGTAGCTGACGCATTGAGCCGTAAGAGCCATGTCAACACCCTAGTGACGGGAGAAGTACCAAAGGAGTTAGCAGAAAACTTTCGTGAGCTATGTTTGGAAATAGTTCCGAGAGGCTATGTAGCAGCATTGGAGATTTAGTCAACATTGATGGATAAAATCAGAGAAGCTCAGAAGACTGACAAGGAGATTGCTTCTATAAAAGAGAGAATGAGAAAAGGAAAAGCAAAGGGATTTCGTGAGGATGAGCACGATACCCTATGGTGTGAGGACCGTGTCTATGTGCCAAATGACCCAGAGATCAGGAAGCTGATTTTGCACGAGGCACATGATTCACCATATTCGATTCACCCAGGGAATACCAAGATGTATTTGGATTAGAAGGAAACATTCTGGTGGACCGGAATGAAGAAGGATATTGCAGCATGTGTAGCAGTTTGTGACGTTTGTCAGAGAGTAAAGGCAGAACATCAGAAGCCAGCCGGATTGTTACAACCATTGCCGTTACCCGAATGGAAGTGGGATAAGATAGGCATGGATTTTATCACAGGACTACCCAGGACGAAGGCAGGTTATGACTCGATATGGGTAGTAGTTGATCGTTTGACGAAGGTAGCACATTTCATTCCAGTTAAGACCACTTACACCAGTGCTAAGTTGGCAAAGATCTACATGACTAGAATCATTTGTTTGCATGGAGTTCCCAGGAGTATCGTATCAGATAGAGGAACCCAATTTACCTCAAAGTTTTGGAATCAGTTGCATGAAACTTTGGGAACCAGACTAGAGTTCAGCACAGCTTTTCATCCGCAGACAGATGGACAGACTGAGAGAGTCAATCAGATTTTGGAAGATATGTTGAGAGCTTGTGCACTAGATTATGGATCAAGTTGGGACGATAACTTGCCGTATGCGGAGTTTTCTTATAACAACAGTTACCAAACCAGTTTGAAGATGGCACCTTTCAAAGCTTTATACGGAAGGAGGTGCAGGACACCGTTGTCATGGGACGAAGTTGGAGACCGTCAATTCTTTGGTCCAGATTTGATTAAGGAGTCTGAACGGAAGGTTAAGTTGATTCGCGATAGGCTCAAGGTAGCCCAGTCCAGGCAGAAGAGCTACGCAGATTCTAAACGCAAGGAGACAATTTACGAAACCGGAGACAGGGTTTATCTTCGAGTATCCTCACTTCGAGGAGTTAAGCGCTTTGGAGTTAAGGGAAAGTTAGCACCGCGTTTCGTTGGACCGTATAAGATCTTGCAACGTATGGGAGAAGTCGCTTATAAGTTGGAATTACCAGAGGGACTGTCAGGAGTTCATGATGTATTCCATGTTTCTCAGCTGAAGAAATGTCACGCCGAGATGGCAGAGATACCGCTAAGAGACACAGTGCCGCTTGAAGCGATTCAGTTCAAGGATGACTTAACATATGAGGAGAAACCAGTCAAGATTCTCGATTATGCCAGCAGAGTCACCCGCAGCAAGGTCATCAAGTTTTGCAAAGTTCAGTGGAACCACCACTCAGAGGATGAAGCCACCTGGGAAAGAGAAGAAGATTTGCTCAAGGACCACCCTCACCTATTTTCTAGCCAACCCGAATCTCGAGGGCGAGATTCATCTTAAGGGGGGGTAGGTTTGTAACATCCCAAATTTGCAATTTGGAATGTTATACATTAGATCATCATGCATATCATATTTTCCATGCATTTTGGTCGATCCTAGAAATTTCACGCAACTCAAGGACCTACGGAGAGAGTTGGAGATTTCGTTATTTTCATATTTGAGAGTTTTCTCAAATTTGAAAGGAGGATCATTTGATTTATTTATTTCATCTTCAATTATTTTTCCAATATCAAAAATATGAGAGAGGGAATAATATGACTTTCCCAAATTTAGGAAAAATGAAGATTTAATGCATAAATCAAATTTTGGTTTTTCCGGAGTTTTATTTGCATTTTATTTGGATAGGGAAAAATGCGCGTTTTCAAAAATTGCATTTTAGGCCCGGAGAAAAGTTCATTTTGTTCGACTTATTTTAGGAGTCGGGGAAAATTTACTTTAGGATTTTGGAGTTCGTTTAGGTTTTCTTTCTTTTGTTTTCTGCGCGCGTAACCGATTTAAAAAAAAGGGACGCAGGCCCAGCCGCCTGGGCCAAGGCCGGCCCAGCCGCGCGCGCCAGCCGCCAGCCCCGCCGCCAGGCCGAGTCCCAACGGGACTCCAAGCCGCCGCCACCTCCCCTTGCCCCTTCCCCAAGCAAGAGACCCCCCTCCTATATAAATACCAACACCCCCGCCCTCTCTCCACCCCAAGCCGCCGCCTATAGCCGCCGCCGCGTATAGCCGCCGCCGCCGCCCGGAGCCATCCTCCCGAGGTAGCCCCGCGCCGCGCCTCTTTTTCTTTTCCTCGGTTCGGTTTTTCTTAAAAGAACCGTTCCGTTTCTTTTCCGTTTTCTTTCCGGTTTTTCTTTTTGGTTTCTTTTCCGAGAACCCTAGATCGGTTTTCATTCTTCTTTCGGACCGTTCGTCTCAACGAACGTGATCACCGATTTTCCCGGTTAACGAATGTCCGTTCGTTTAACCGTTCGTCTCTTTCTTTTCGTCGGATTTATTCCGCGATCGTGATCTCAGATCCGATCTTCGTTCTAGTCTTTCTTCCCGCTCGTTTATCGGAATCAGGTGATTCAAGCGCCTGGAGTTTTGTCTCGAAACCGCCGTTCCGTCTAATCAACTTGAACAAGCCTTTGCTATAGTAAAATTTGACCTAGTTTCAACTTGCTAGAACCGAGTTGTTTTCTTCCGCCGTTTGTTTTCCGTTTCTTTGTTCAGTTCTTTCTTTCTTTGCAACCGGAGTTCTTAAGTTGAACTTTCTGGTTCGTTCTCTTGTTCGAGTTTTACCTTTGCATTAGACGAGTACTTATTGTGTGCTTGTTGTTTGTCTGTGATAGATCAGCCGGATTGCGCCGCTTGTTACTTCGAAACCCTAGGTCTCGTGGATCATCAGCAAGGCAAGTAACACTTTGATCATACCTTTTCTACAACCCATGTTTTATTGCATTAGATCAAGCCTCTCACATTGCATGATTAGGATCTAAGTAAATTGTGGGATGGGAAGTAGATGAGGTAGTACCTATTACCTGTATTATTATCAAACCTTTGGGAGTTACTTCTACGTTTGCTTATTATGCCATGCTATGCTAGTAGACGTGGATTGGGTGAGTGATATCCATGACAGATGTGAGTTTGTTAATTTTAATGGTTTATCTAAGGTGGCAACTTAAACACACATCTGGGTGGATTGAGGCACCTGATGTCTATCAGGACTTGCCTGTTTTCTTTTGGACCGCCACCCAGGCTCAAAGGGATCATAAGATCATTCATGCTAGTAACTTCCGTGTGTAGCCACAAGCCATTATGGGCTCTGGCATAGTTGACTAAGTCGTGCGAACTCTTACAGGGTAGACTAGCAGATGTAGGGGATGTAGGTGGTACGGTCTACCCACATTGTAAGGTGCTAGCGCTTCTGAAAGACTGTGTCTCGGTCATCCGTTTCTCAAACACCATGTAGTGCAAGAAACCAAACGGAGGCGATCGAGTCTTGTGGGGAAAAGTGCGCATACCTCTGCAGAGTGTAACAAACTAATCATGATTAGCTGTGTCCCCGGTTATGGACAACTTGAGTATCTAGTACTTGAATATCGTGTGAATCTCATCACGTTACTTCTAATTAATGTTGTTGGGTTTTAATTACTTAATTGGGATCGGAATGCTGTCAACCATTCTCGATGTTTAACAACTACCATGATAGTTAAATAAATTTATTCCTTTGCAGTAGGGAAAAACTGGCTTTACGCAAAACTGTAACCATAGAGCTTTCCACCAGCCATATATGCATATAGTATAGCTGTTTCATTTCCATTACTCTCTATGTGTTACATTGCCAGCATATTCCATGTGCTGACCCGTTTTCGGGCTGCAACTTCTCATGTTGCAGACTTTTCAGACAATGAGTAAGGTGCTTTTAGGTCGTGGTTCTATACTCAGTGATGCCGTTGGAGTTGATGGACCCATTTATCTTCCGAGCCTTCCGCTGTTATCGTTATTATATGGCCTTAAGCCATATTTATTGTAATAAGTTCTCTTTGGGACAACGATGTAATAAGTGTGTGATTGCCACTCTGCTATAAATCCTTCGATGTACTGTGTGGTGTTAGCATTACTGATCCAGGGATGACACCGGAGCACAGTAGACTTGATCCATTTGGGTCGGGTCGCTACAGAAATTTTCACAATTAAATTCCTTGAAATCCAAAATAGTGGATTTAGCAACATCTAAGGTTTTAATTTCTTCGATCCCACTTTCATCAATTTTAGCATCAAGATCTAAAAACTCCAAATTCTTGGAACGTCTTCTAGGTAAAGGTGCATCATATTCAGTCCCATCATCATTAAGATTCATATTGCAAAACAAAGATTTAATAGGGGACACATCAATAACTTTTAGATCTTCATCTTTATTTTCATAGGAACTAGAAGAACACGCTCTTATAAAGGCATCTTTCTTAGCACGCATCCTAGCGGTTCTTCCTTTGCACTCATCAATGGAAATTCTCATGGATTTGAGAGACTCATTGATATCATGCTTAGGTGGAATAGATCTAAGTGTCAAAGAATCAACATCAAGAGAAATTCTATCAACGTTCCAACCAAATCATCAATCTTAAGCAATTTTTCTTCAATCAAAGTATTGAAATTATTTTGCGAAGTAATAAATTCTTTAATATTAGATTCAAAATCAGAGGGCATATTATTATAATTTCCATAAGAATTGTTGTAGGAATTACCATAATTATTAGAGGGATTACTAGGATAAGGCCTAGGATTGAAATTTCCTCTATACGCGTTGTTACCAAAATTGTTCCTACCAACAAAATTCACATCCATAGATTCATTATTATTCTCAATCAAAGTAGACAAGGGCATATCATTAGGATCAGAAGAAACACTCTTATTGGCAAATAATGTCATAAGTTCATCCATCTTTCCACTCAAAACATTAATTTCTTCTATCGCATGCACCTTTTTATTGGTAGATCTTTCAGTATGCCATTGAGAATAATTAACCATAATATTATCTAGGAGTTTAGTAGCTTCTCCTAAAGTGATTTCCATAAAAGTGCATCCCACGGCCGAATCTAAAAGATTTCTAGAAGCAAAATTCAATCCGGCATAAATTTTTTGTATAATCATCCACAAATTCAAACCATGAGTAGGGCAATTACGTATCATTAATTTCATCCTCTCCCAAGCTTGTGCAAGATGTTCATGATCAAGTTGCTTAAAATTCATAATATCGTTTCTATGGGAGATGATCTTAGCGGGAGGAAAATACTTAGAGATAAAAGCATCTTTGCACTTATTCCATGAATCAATACTATTTTTAGGCAAAGACAAAAACCAAGCTTTAGCACGATCTCTAAGCGAAAAAGGAAATAGCTTCAATTTAACATTATCGTTATCCACATCTTTCTTATTTTGCATATCGCATAAATCAACGAAGCTATTTAGATGGGTAGCGGCATCTTCACTAGGAAGGCCGGAAAATAGATCTTTCATGACAAGATTTAGCAAAGCAGTATTAATTTCACAAGATTCAGCATCGGTAATAGAAGCAATCAGAGTGCTAATAAAATCATTGTTGTTGGTATTGGTAAAGTCACACAATTTAGTGTTATCTTGAGCCATCGTGACAAGAAAGAAATCCAACACACAAGCAAACAAAAGAAAGCGTGCAAAAAGAAGCAAATAGAGAAGGAGAGGGAGGATAGGGAGAGAGAGAGGGCGAATAAAACGACAAGGGTGAAGTGGGGGAGAGGAAAACGAGAGGAAAATGGCAAATAATGTAATGCAGGAGATAAGGATTGTGATGGGTACTTGGTATATTGACTTTTGCGTATACTCCCCGGCAATAGCGCCAGAAATCCTTCTTGCTACCTCTTGAGCACTGTGTTGGTTTTCCCCGAGGAGGAAGGGGTGATGCAACAAAGTAGTGTAAGTATTTCCCTTAGTTTTTGAGAACCAAGGTATCAATCCAGTAGGAGGCTATGCGCGAGTCCCTCGTACCTGCACAAAACAAATAAATCCTCGCAACCAACGCGATAAGGGGTTGTCAATCCCTACACGGCCACTTACGAGAGTGAGATCTGGTAGATATGATAAGATAATTTTTTTGGTATTTTTATGATAAAGATGCATAGTAAAATAAAAGGCAATGAAAATAACTAAGTATTGGAAGATTAATATGATGAAGATAGACCCGGGGGCCATAGGTTTCACTAGTGGCTTCTCTCAAGAGCATAGGTATTCTACGGTGCACTACTAGGGAAAAGCCTAGCAGCAGCGCGGGTTTTGGGCCTATTAGTAGTGCGGGGACCAGCGCTACTAATAAGGCGCTACAGCTAACGTATAGCAGTAGCGCCTGTTGTCCCACGCTACTGCTATACAAGAATAGTTGTAGCGCTCTTTAGAAAAGGGCGCTGCTGATATTATCTGCAGCGCTGTTTACTGGGAAGTGCTACTGGTAAGGCGTCACTACTGCTAAATTTCCCCCCTCGCTACTACTAGTTTTATTAGTTTTTTCCCTGAATATTTGTTTTGTATTTGCATAGGCTTTATACAATAATCTTTAGCATATCATACACATACAAATGTAATCATAGCATATACATACAGTTAGTCTCATCAAATCATGTCATCATCATAATCATCATCCAACACAAAGTGGTCTCTCTTCATCATCTCAAAAAAAGTGATACAAGTCTCGATTACTTGCAAATACATCGTCATCCATCTAAACAATGATATACGTGAGAAGAGCTATCACTTTGAGTACATGAGTTCGTATCCCTCTCTCGCATTAGCGTGAACCTAAACTAACTACTGCCTGTCGCTCGGAAACTGGAAACCGGTACATCTGGGCCTGACACTCCGGCCACTTGTCATATATATACTCCTGGCGTAGCACTTCTTCGCCATCTATTATCTATGCACCTGCATTGTCACATGAGTCAATGATATGCAACATATATAGTTGAGCAATAGAAAGAGACAGACTTGGCAAAAATAGAAACAACATATCATAAGCATAAATAACAAAGTTCATCGTACCCCAAAATGCCCTAACTAGAGTGATTTTCACTAGTCGAGGAGGAGGACGGTTTAATTACATCACAAATAAAGTTTCACCGTGCATAACTCAAAGTTTTGTCATACAGAAAGTATGGACTAAACGGACACACTGTCATATATCGACAATCACTCCAACATGCCGTTCCATCCATCCAAGTCAGGGAGATAGTCCTTGAGCTTAGTGAAAGGCTTCATGTTGAGACACTGAGAGGCTATCCATGTTCGGACGTCTTCCCGCAACATTTGTACTTCTCCGTAGAACATCCCTATTTTTCCGACGACCTCCTTCATGATGATTTGGGCAAGTTCACGCTGGGTGTTATAGAACTCAGCTCGAAGTCGATGATCCTCGATATCTCCTATGTCCTATGCCCATTGCAGAATATGGGCATCGTCGGATCTAGGTGACATGTGAAGGTTCTGGTGATCCCGTCTGTACTCCAACATGTGGTGTAGGACATAGAATCCATCATTAAGAGAATCGTTCGGTTGCTCGATGCAGTAGAAGTCGGTCTTATGAACGAAGGCGGCCCTGCCGCCCCTTCTCTTCTTGTCCTTGACCTCTCCACCCCTTGCTTGGTAGTAAAACATAGCACTGTCGAGAACATCCTTGATGTGGATGTAATCCTTTTTGTGAATGTTCTTCGACAAGTCCAAGTAAAGAGCGTGGGAGAATCGGGGGTAGAGGATGATGAGGACTGCGCGCCCGCCGCTGCGCAAAATAAGTACACCTCAAATTAATTAGCCTCCACCGTGCAAATGAATGATTGAAATCGAAGGAAGGATAGCAGTGCGGATGACTTACACGGGATGATAAGGCACGAGAATCGCCTCCTTGTCCTTATTGGCGAGCATGAAATTGACGATGTAATCCCTCGCGTATTCATGGTGCTTTGTGCAGACTCCCAAGAAGCCCTCGTGCATGTAGTACGGGTCAGCGACACAGATATGAGATATCTGCTCAACCCCGATGATGTTGTTCATGTGCAAGGCATAAAGGCGGACAAACGTAAAATCCAGCTTTTTCACGTGAAACATGTCGAATATGTAATCGAATCGGAGGAAGAACTTATCTGCGGGGAAGCTGTCGACGTACGACATTTGCCACAGAATGTTAACCACGTAGACTTGGTATCCTGGATCTTTCGAGGCGATCATGCCTTTCTCTACCCGCAGCACATCGTCATGAAGTCTCCTTAGATCGCCGAATCTGGCCCGTAGCGCTGTTGAAGGTAGGATTGGTTGACCGGGGATATGCCATTTATCCGCATCGGGGATATCTATATGGTCCTAAAGCCGAGGCTACTGAGGCGGCTGGATCATAGAATCAGCTTTTTTGCCTTTCCTCGCTCTCTTCCTAGACTTCTTTACTACCGGAAGGTCGTCCATAATACGTTGAGACGACAATTCAAGCACCAACTCATGATGCTCAAACCCTGAGGAGGCGCCAGTATAGACATACTGTTCAACGCCATCGTCGTCCTCATCCTCATCCATGGCGACGTCATCAGCGACTAATGGAGCCTCCTCCTTACCTCGTCCGCTATCACCCAACCCAACACCCGATGCTAATTGGGTAGGTGGGGTGTTGATGTTCATACCTTGCTGAGGCTGCGTGCTCGTGGGTGTGCTCCCGGCCGCCTCCACACGAAGCAGACTCTTTGGCCACAACTGGACCCACCCATTGCAACAATCACCAAGCCACCACGGTGTCTCGTCATCATCCCCCGCTAGTATTGGAGGAGGCAAATTCTCGTGCCCAGTTTGACACTGGCCATGGAAACCTTGAAGACGTTCGGGGGGATTGGCCGGCTGTGGAACAATGGTTCCTTCGGCTTCATTATCGCCCCTTCCCCACGTCCACCTTCTGGTCGCCGATGGTGTACAATATGGTGCACGGGGTTTCGTCGGCTGCAAAGAAAAGTCTGCGACGTGAGACATCCGAAAGGCGACGAAAACGAAAGATTATACATTTATATTGAAGGGGGCCGGTGTGACAGATACCATGAGGGCGTCGAGCTCAGCCAAAGATGAAGCACCACCGAGCACTTCCGGTGTGGGAGTCGGTGCGGGAGCAGGTGCTGGTGCAACGCTAGTCGAGCTGCTCCCCAAGAAGTCAGCAAGGGGAAAGTCCTCTGCATTTTTTTCTGGATGTTGCCATGTCCAAGTGAAAACGCCCGTCACCAAGGAAGTAGACAAATCTGCAACCACCTGTTTTGCGGCAGCTACCGCTGTTGCGGCTGTCTGAGATGATTTCTTCTCAACCGCAATCTCAACCTTCTTGTCGATGTTTTCTTCAGTTAACCTCCGTCTTTCCTTTCTCTCCTCCGTGGTCGCACAGTAGTACTTCTTCCACGTGGTGCCGTCTCCGACACCGTGCACGCGTCCATACGACGATCGAGTATCCACCGGTTGTCGTTTCAATATGTTCAACGCCCGGTTGAATGGAGTGTCCCACTTGGGCCTCACCAATGCCTCAGACGGCGAGTCACTTTCGGCCGCAGTCCGGTGCTGCTCTCTCTGCAAAAGGCACAAGGATCGTTTACAAATATGACTAACGTGTGCAGTCGAATTGATCAGAAACTAAAATTACCAGCAGTCTCATGAACTCCGTAATGACCGGTTTTGTCTTGTAAACCTTCTTCACTGGGTCCCAACGGTGCCGGGCCCTGAGGACGTCACGCTCCTGCGGGACGGTGAAATACGCCAAGGGGTCTGGGATGCCCAGACTCGCGGCTTCCGCGTCCTCCTTGGCCCATTTGGACCTCTTTCCGCCGTAACCACGGCTTCCGAGGTGGTGGCTCCCAATGTTCCTCTTTTGAAGCCCCTTCATGTACTTAGACTTTTTTTGGCAGCTTCGGCCTCGCAAGCCTCCTTGAATATTTGAAACTGCTCTTCCGTGATTGTTGGATTATCCTTTACAATCTCGAAGTAGGGTTCGTTCTTGTCGATGATCTTTGCTTTCACTTGATTTTTCCAGGTGGCCAACGCGTTGCTAAACTTGGTCATGGCGTATTTGTTTATCTTCTTCATTGCCGGGTCCTCATCTAGATCTTTATAATCCTTCTCATTCCAGCCCGGGAACAAGAATATCTGGTGAAACTTCTTTAGGAGGGAGCTCCTCATATTTTCTATCTTCTGTAGTTTCTCATTGTTGATGGTGGCGGTTGTCCGTATGATGCAGCCTATTTGATTGTCGTAGCATCGACGCACTTCCTCGGGCGCCTTTGGCTCAAAATTGCCGTCGTCCACCTCCGTGACCACCAGTCTAGTAGTCCTGAGTTTGTTAGGAGGCCGTTGCCTCTTTGCTTTCGGTTCTACACCGGCTCCGGTCCCCAAGGCAGCACCAGTCTCGATGCCGGTCTCAGTCTCAGCGCCGATCTCGATGCCGGTCTGAGTCTCAGCGCCGGTGTCAGTCTCAGTCTCGATGCCGGTCTGAGTCTCAGCGCCGGTCTCGATGTCGGCTAGCCATGTTTCCTACGATTAAATCTAGTCAATTAATTCTAGACCTAATAAAATGAATAATGACATAAAAAAAGGCCTATTGTTTTGCAGGAACGTTGACTCCTTCCCAGTGCGGCAAATCCCAGGCACTCGATATGTCCTAGTTTGTAGCACAAGTCATGCCGAAATTCACGGAAAATTTTGGCATGACCTTTGCTAAAAAGTGCACAAATCAAGAACCTGAATTTTGCCGGAATGGAAATGAATCAACATTCTGGCAAAACATAGGCCACTCGGCTTCATTCCCTGGAAAAAACAAAAGGCCACTTGGGCACAATCGAACCACTTCAATGTCGATTATGATCAATCAGCAAACACAATTGAGGATTTTTCATATATCATGACCACTTCAAATTTCCATCTCCTAGTGTTTGACACTTCAAGAAAATGTACACAAATGTCATGCTCTCTAAAACTCAATTCAAAAACCAAATATAGATGGATGAACCCTAGAACTCAAATTATGAACCTAGAACTCAAATTATGTCCTAATAAAAAATCACTAAAAATTAAGAACCTACTAGACTTGCAACACTAATAGAAATTTATATTGTTATATTGATTTTTTCTCTAAACTAAATCCTACCACCCTAGTTAACATCTAGTTAAACCTTACTTTCCTAACATTTGTAATTAAACACTACAACCCTAACCCTACTGCCCTAGTTAAGCATATACAATTTTTTCCTACGGCGAGGGAGGCAGGGGCATCTCTGTCAAATTAACCTAAATAATTAAACTAACTAAATTCTTTTCCTAACTAAATTAACCTAACTAATTTAGAGATAGAGAGAGAGGAGGGGTGGGGGCTTACAGAGGATGGCTCCGGTGGTGGCGCGCGAGGCAGTGGTGGCAAGGGAGGCGGGGGCGTCTCCGCTGACGGCGAGGGAGGCAATTGTGGCGAGGGTGGATCTGGTGGCGTCGACTGCGGCTCCGGTGGTGTTGATGAGGCCGCACGACTCCGGTGGCGTTGGGGGCGGCTCCGGTGGTGTCGATGGCGCGCGGCTCTGGTGGCTCCGGGGGAGTCGACGTCAGCAGGAGACGGCGGCGAAGTGGGGCGACGGTGAATCGGGCAGACGGCGGCGGGGTGGGTCGAGGGATTTGGGGGAGAAGTGGTGGTCGGGGGGAAACGGTTTTTTGGTTAAGTCAAACTTAGCGGTAGCGCTTTTCGCGAAACGCGCTATAGCTAAGTTAGCTATAGTGATTTTCTCAAAATGCGCTACTGCTATAGCTATGTAATTTCCTTCATCTTTCTTATTTCCTTTTCTATTTCTACAGCGGGGTTCTAGGAAACGCGCTGCAGCTACGTTAGCTATAGTGCCTCTTACGAACAAACAATACTGTTACGTCTTTCTCCTTTTTTCTGCTTTCTCATTTATTTTTCTCTACATTTTATTTTTTCCTTTCTCCTTTTTCTATTTCTTCCTTTTTCATTTAGTTTTCCATTTGTTTTTATTTTATTTTATTTCAATTAGCAGTAGCGCTCTCCGCACGAAACGCGCTGCTACTTATGTGGTAGTGGTAGCGCGCTTTCCTCAAGACCGCTACTGCTATGCGTTGCCTATCGGTTTAGCAAAGGGGATATTAGTGGTAGCACATTTCCATGTGCATGTGCTACTGCTACTATTGTATCTGTAGCGCGGTTTACGAACACACGCTACTGCTATTTAGCACTACCTCTCTTTTTATCACGCACTACTGCTAAATTTCTGTGTATAAGGTTTTCCCTAGTAGTGGTGGGTGAACGAATTACTGTTGAGCAATTGACAGAATTGATCATAGTAATGAGAATATGTAGGTATGATCATGTATATAGGCATCACGTCCGAGACAAGTAGACCGACTCCTGCCTGCATCTTCTACTATTACTCCACTCATCGACCGCTATCCAGCATGCATCTAGAGTATTAAGTTAATGAAAACAGAGTAACGCCTTAAGCAAGATGACATGATGTAGAGGGCTAGACTCACGCAATATGATGAAAACCCCATCTTGTTATCCTCGATGGCAACAATACAATACGTGCCTTGCTGCCCCTACTGTCACTGGGATAGGACACCGCAAGATTGAACCCAAAGCTAAGCACTTCTCCCATTGCAAGAAAGATCAATCTAGTAGGCCAAACCAAACTGATAATTCGAAGAGACTTGCAAAGATAACCAATCATACATAAAAGAATTCAGATAAGATTCAAATATTGTTCATAGATAGACTTGATCATAAACCCACAATTCATCGGTCTCAACAAATACACCGCAAAAAGAAGATTACACCGAATAGATCTCCACAAGAGAGGGGGAGAACATTGTATTGAGATCCAAAAAGAGAGAAGTAGCCATCTAGCTAATAACTATGGACCCGTAGGTCTGAGGTAAACTACTCACACTTCGTCGGAGGGGCTATGGTGATGATGTAGAAGCCCTCCGTGATGGATGCCCCCTCCGGCGGAGCTCCGGAATAGGCCCCAAGATGGGATCTCGTGGATACAGAAAGTTACGGCGGTGGAATTAGGGTTTTGGCTCCGTATCTGATCGTTTGGGGGTACGTAGGTATATATAGGAGGAAGGAGTATGTCGGTGGAGCAACAGGGGGCCCACGAGGGTGGAGGGCGTGCCTGGGGGGTAGGCGCGCCCCCCTACCTCGTGGCCTCCTCCTTTGTTTCTTCATGTAGGGTCCAAGTCTCCTGGGTCTTGTTCGTTGAGAAAATCACATTCCCGAAGGTTTCATTCCATTTGGACTCCGTTTGATATTCCTTTTCTTCGAAACCCTAAAATAGGCAAAAAACAACAATTCTGGGCTGGGCCTCCGATTAATAGGTTAGTTCCAAAAATAATATAAAAGTGGATAATAAAGCCCAATAATGTCCAAAAGAGTAGATAATATAGCATGGAGCAATCAAAAATTATAGATACGTTGGAGACGTATCAGTGCGCTAGGCCATGATTATGAGGCCTCACGCAAGGAAGGATAAGGCACCCGACGGACGTCCTAACAATTTCTGTAGCTTTGTAACGCCTCCCGACGTCAACCGCTCCCGAGCCAGCAACAAGGAGGGTTCACCAGGTGCCAGAGGGCGCGCCCTCGCGAGACAGGAAACTACCCCGGGCGCATCTAGCTAAGTTATCCCTCTCTGTCTACATGAAGCACGAATGCCATAACACAACACAGGAACAAAATAAACATAACACAAGTGGCATGGAATTTACGGTTCATTACACACCCTCACAGGGGCCCATACTTGTTTCTTGGAATGCAGGAAGAAGGGAAAGGACAGGCCAAAGCAGCGCGCGCGCCCGCAGCGGCTCCCAAGGGTCGACCCCCGACGCCCCCCCGACTCAGCCAAAGTCCTCCTCGCACTTCGCCGGAGCGCGACGGCGGGATGACCCACTACCGTCCTCATAGCGAGCCTAGTGACATGGCGGCTGGTCGTAGCCACCGCTGCTGGAGCTTTCGCTGGAGGAGGAGCTGCCGCCGCTAGACGAGCCACGGCCGTCACCAAGGGCGAGCTCGCCTCCGGCATCGTCGCGGCTGTGGTCAAGGCCCGGCTCGTCGTTGCCACCACTGTCCTCGGGGCAGTACCCTGCGCGGTGGCCATCTTCCCTAAAAACACTCACGTAGAGGGTCACAACGCCGTCATACTTGAAGTGGAGGGTGCACCTCCTGCTCAGACCGCGCACACAGGCGAATATCTACCAGTCGCGGGCCAGGACCACGTTGCCCACAGCTGAGACCTCCACTGCGGCCCACGAGGCCTTGCTGCAGTAGCCGTCAGCATGCAGCCAGAAGCCGTCAAGACCTGTGGCCTACAGCTCGCCGGCAAAAGAGCGCTGGAGCTGGAGCCAAGTGTCGGCC
The DNA here is from genome assembly GCF_056163025.1 of Triticum urartu. Lineage (NCBI taxonomy): Eukaryota > Viridiplantae > Streptophyta > Magnoliopsida > Poales > Poaceae > Triticum > Triticum urartu. Next base: position 102,612,236 of record NC_141875.1, on the reverse strand, counting down.
GGTTGCTCTGACCATACGACAAACTCTGGGAGCACCTCCGCCGAATGGAAGCACGACCGAGGAGGCCGGGCGACCATGGCGCGCCTCCCCTCGACGCCAGGGCTGCTCCACCTAGAGCGGCCCCCGTCGTGGGAGGGGACACTGCTGCGGCCGCAAAGGACGACGCCGGTTCCCGAAGGAGTACGCCTGCGCCCCCGAGGGGCCACGACAGGGGTCACGGCATGCTTGCAGGGGCGGCCACGACCCCTCTTGGGCAGTGGAGAGTCGGGCCCCTCCTGGCATGCCGTCCCCTTTTCCGCAACCGTGAACCTCTTCATCGGTGCCATGGGTGTTGCAGCAAGACGGTGGAGCAAAGAGGAAGAAGAAGCAAGCGGAGTGGAGGAGAAGATGAGAAACGGGGGCTCCGCCCCTCTCCTCATTTATAGTCAAAGGGAGGCCAACCGTCGGCCTCCACGATCACAGGTAATGATTTTTTCCTCTTGCATGCAGCATGGTCTCTTCAAGTCGAACGGTTGACGAGGCAGCGTGGAGAAGCGGAGGCACCCATGTCCCATCAATCCTCATGCGTCAATCAAGGCCGCAGGCGGTTGGGGCCCGCGACGCTCCGCACTGGACTTTTGGCTTCGCCTCGTAGCCAAGCCCGAGCATGCCTTGGGACCGGGGGCTACTGTCGGCATTCTAGGACCGGGGGTGCCCACACCTGCCTGCCTACGGGCCTATGTGTGGTTCCACCAATGGCCTAGTATGCCCCATCTTTAGCAGAAACCACTCAAGGCCCTCTCAAGGGGCCAAGCCTCGCGAGGCGGACGACACCAAGACCTCCCCAGGAGCAGCCTCACTGGGCTGGCTCCTGAGGAGCGGAGATCTCTATGCAAGGGGCACCTCGCGAGGTTCACGTGATGTGAGCCATAACGACCAAGGCAAGGCAGGCACCAGCGGGCGTAGTTTACCATTTTCCTCTTTCATGCTAAAGAGGCAGGCGCAGGCGAGGAGTCCCGAGGCATCAGGCAAAGGTTTCCATATCCGTGCAACAAGACCAAGACCAACAGGACGGCAGGACAGAGGTCACCATGGAGCCCATAGCGGCGTCACCACCAGAGCCTTTGGCAGGCGAAGACCACCTTTTGTCAGGACGGCTTGTACTAGTTGTCTCCCTTCAAACTTGGCTGTTGTGGGATCCCTTCCCACCTAACATTTGGGAAGAGGACCAGGGCCTCTATAAATAGGACTAGCCACCACCGTAGGGCGGGGTCGACTCATCTTGGATCGGATCCATTCCATCCTCACATCCACCAGTGAGCCAAGCTCAAGAACACCTCTTCTCCCGAGGCGGTTCACCAATTGTACTAGTTCATCCTTAGCCCGTGAGGCAATCCACCAACACCACACTGGAGTTGGGTATTACACTACAAGGTGGCCCGAACCGGTATAAACCCTTGTGTCTCTTGTTCCTTGGGTTCGTTGATCTAGGCCGTGAGATCGTTGAGCGAGCGAGCTAGGGAGAGAGTGTACTTTGTGCGCACCCCAGAGTTCGAACCTCAAGCGTTAGCCAGAACCCGCAATCCGACACAGTCACTCACTTGGCGACGATTCAAAATACCGTCGCGGAAATGGGTTAAAAAACCATTTGTATAACACCTCGTTGTACCAGTGTTTCCTTTAGGATCATAGTCTTCTTCATCCTCCGAAGTCCAACCATAATGTTCTACATCTCCGTAAACCTTGGGGTTTGCGATATAACCAGCAACATAGCTCTCACCCTCTGAGTCTTGAGATGACATATTTTCATATCTGTCGGAAAAACAACGAGAAAGAAGGTCAGAAGATTTATCCGCGGTATGGTGGTCAATAGGTTCGGCGGGTACATAAAGAGTTTTTTATCTTGGGAAACAAGAGAAAATGGAGTCCAGAATGTACCCGAGGTGGGCACAACCCACCTGGGCGCAGCCTGTTGTCTTGTGCCCTCCTCGGTTGCCTTTTGGGTGGTTTATTACTTTCCTAATTTTTGTAATATTCCAAAACTGACAAGAAATGTTTTTGCAATTTTTTTGGAGTCTGTTTACTTACTGTATCATGTACCTCCTTTTATTCATGATTCTGGAGTGGTCCGAAAGGTTTCTTTTATGTGTTCCTCTGGTGTCATAGTTTGGATAATATTGCTTTAAACATTAATAGGCATACCTAAGATATAGTGTTTGATTCTTTGCCCATTGATAACATTTGGGTTAGTACCTTCATCATTATTTATTTTGATAGCTCCAGAATGATAGACTTCTTTGATAATATACAGTCCTTCCCATTTGGAGAGAAGTTTTCCTGCAAAGAATCTGAAACGAGAGTTGTACAAGAGAACATATTTTCCAACTTTAAATTCCCGTTTTGGGATTCTTTTATCATGCCTTCTTCTAACTTTTTCTTTAAATAGTTTGGCATTTTCATAAGCTTGGGTTCTCCATTCATCTAGTGAGCTAATGTCAAATAACCTATTTTCACCGGCAACTTTGAAATCATGGTTGAGTTCTTTAATTCCCCATATGCTTTATGTTCTAACTCAAGAGGCAAATGAAAAGCTTTTCCATAAACCATTTTATAAGGAGACATACCCATAGGATTTTTATAAGATGTTCTATAAGCCCAAAGTGCATCATCTAATTTCTTAGACCAATTCTTTCGGGACCTGTTGACAGTCTTTTGTAATATTAATTTTATTTCTCTATTGCTAAGTTCAACTTGACCACTAGATTGAGTATGATAGGGTGATGCAATTCTATGGTTAACATCATACTTAGCAAGCATTTTACAGAAAGCATCATGAATAAAGTGTGAGCCACCATCAGTCACTAAATATCAAGGGACTCCAAACCTTGGGAAAATAATGTCCTTAAGAATTTTAATAGAGGTGTTGTGATCAGCACTACTAGTTGGAATATCTTCTACCCACTTAGTAACATAATCAACAGTAACCAAAATATGAGTATACCCTTTAGAGGAAGGAAAAGGTCCTATGTAATCAAAACCCCAAACATCAAATAGTTCTAAAACAAGTGAATAATTCATAGGCATTTCCTGATGCTTACCTATATTACCAATTCTTTGGCATTCATCACAAGATAAAAAAAACTTATGGGCATCCTTGAAGAGAGTAGGCCAGTAAAAACCAGATTGTAATACCTTGTGAGCAGTTCTATCTCCCGCATGATGTCCCCCATAAGCTTCGGAGTGACATTTCTAAAGGATTTGTTCCTGCTCATGCTTAGGTACACAATGTCTAATAACACCATCTACTCCTTCTTTATAAAGGTGTGGGTCATCCCAAAAGTAATGTCTTAAATCATAGAAAAACTTTTTCTTTTGTTGGTATGTGAAGCTAGGTGGTATAAATTTAGCAACAATGTAATTAGCATAGTGAGCATACCAAGGAGTGTTGTGAGAGACATTTATTTCTGTTGGTTGTTCATCAGGAAAGCTATCATCAATAGATAGTGGGTCATCAAGAACATTTTCCAACCTAGACAACTTATCAGCTAAGGGGTTATCAGATCCTTTCTGTCAGTAATATGTAAATCAAATTCTTGTAGCAAGAGAACCCACCTACACTAGTGCAGAACCGGGCTATAAGACCGGTTCGTAAGGCTCTTTAGTACCGGTTTTGCAACCGGCACTAAAGGGTGGGGACTAAAGGTCCCCCCCTTTAGTATCGGTTCAGCATGAACTGCCGCTGAAGGGCCACCACGTGGCACGAGCCAGCGCCGGGGGCGGGGAGACCTTTAGTACCGGTTCGTAACACCAACCGTTACTAGAAGTTTTGGGGGGTTTGGGTTCATGATTTCTTTTTCCTTTAATTTTGTGTTTTCCATTTAATTGTTTTTCATTTGCTGGTATTTTATGATACTACATATTGTACACGTTATTCATATATATAAATAGAATTTCTCGTAGAACCGATCACACACACACACACACACACATATATATATATATATGTATCATCGAATGTCTCGCACCACCATTCACACATACACATGTATATATATAAAATTTGGTATATACAATTTCTCCTACATGAAGGCATTACTGCAGTAGCGGGTAATGGTATTCTCCTTTGGGATCTATGACCTGGTCGAGCAAAAATCACTCTATTTCTTCTCCAATTTCTCGTACGCGCTCCATTGGTAGGAGCTTCTCCCGCACCTTAGAGAACTTTTAAGAAGCAGATCAATATGCATGTATTAGTTGTGTGATTAGATATCGATAATGATGTAAAAATTGTGAATAGTGTTCTGGCAAACGTACCCATCACTGTCTAGCATTTCTGGTCCTTTCGGAGGCCATCATGCGAATGTTCTCGCAAACGTAGTATGCACATAAATCTGTCCCCGATGCTTGCTTCATGGCCTTTACACGAATTGAATTCTATCATATACTTATTAATCAAGCATTATAATTAATGGTATTTAAAGTACAATTAAAGAGATGGTAGCTAGCTAGTAGTACTTAAAATTACTTACCTTGGGTTGAAACCAATGTAGCTTTTATTTGAACGGGCCTCGAACGCTTTGTTGAACTTTTGCCAAGCCCTGCCTGCCGGCAAAGAAAATTAATAAAGGAGTTATTGATTAGTTAATATCAGGAAATGATGAACTAAAGAGGAGGAATATAGTTTAATAATGATTGAAATTACATGTTGACTATCCCCTTCACAATTGAGTAGTCTTTAGGTTCTTTAAGAAGTGAGTCCAGTACTTCAACTGTTCCTTCATCAATTTTAATGATTAACAAGATCCAGTGGAACCTGCATGCGCATACGTTTGCATGTATAAATTAAGCGGGCATGTGCATAACACTCATCAACTAACCCTAAACCCTCTACACTTATTAACATCTATCTAGTAAGCAAAAACATAATTTGTAGTACAAGACAGTGTGACTCAGTCGAAGTTGTAAGGAAGTAGTATATCTCAATTGGTATTGAGGCGCTTCAAGAACTCTAGCATTTTGTTCTCTACATCTTCTTTATACCATGCATATGACCATGTCTGTTGATTAATGGTATTTGGGTCAATGAACCCAATGCCATATCGTCCACCTTTTCTCATTTCGTACATCTTCATCCTGCATAATACCATAGAAAAGAATATAGTGACGATAATTACAAGTAATGATCAACTAGAGCACTACAGCTAGCTTGAGACTTAAATTACAGAAAGAAATCACTTACAGACAATAGCAGCTGACGATAGATTTGTTGAGTGCGTCTTGATTGAATAACTGAAACAGTTATATATACTCAATAGACAGAGCTGTCCCATGGAAGTAATCCTCTTCCTTGACTTTCACCATGAGGGACTCTTGATTGTGGGTCTTGCAAATATCCATGTACCATTGATTCAATTCATACATTCTCGTTGAGAGCTTCTTGACCTCCTTAGGCTTGATCATAGGTTCACCGCGGACATATTTCCGTTTTATGTCCTCCTCTCTAATCGTATCCATGGGCTTGATCTGTAGGAGTTGTCCAACAGTGATACCAAAATCTTCAGCCTACCTTCTATGCTCATTGGTTATTACCAGCTGACCGGCGCCGGTACTCTCATGTGTTGGTACAACAAGCGGGGGGGGGGGGGGGGGGGGTCGATTGCGTCGCCTGTTCTCCCAGCTGGGGAACGATTTTCCCACATTTTTGCCAGCAGCTTAGCTCGAGCTCGAGCTCGACTCCTTCTTTAGCCATGCTCGATGTGCCTTCCTAATTTGGTGCTCATAGTCTGAGTCAACATGCTTTGGAGCTGGTGCTTGAGTCATACGAATAAAGTGGTCATTCTTATCCTTAGGCAGTTTATCCCTTGGCGGAGTTGGCGGTTTCGGTCCAAAATGGGCGTCCACTTGGGCCTTCCTATGGATGCGTTTTGCTCCATGGTCATGTCATAAGGCCTCAGTGGAAGAGGCGCGAGGCTTGTACCATATTCAAATCGCTTGCCTGCGCCTGTACCTCTTGTACTACCTCGACTTGTACCGCTACGCACCATAGCCGCGGCGGCTCTCTTCCGTGATTGCAGAGGCGGCGGAGACAGCTGACGTGGCTGAGTTAGAGCAGGAGGAGTGGCCTGACGCAGTGTCAGACTTGAAGGAGGAGGAGTGGCCTGACGCTGTGCCGGACTTGAAGTGGGACGAGTGGCCTGACGATGTGCCAGACTTGAAGCAGGAGGAGTGGCTTGACGCTGTGCCGGACTTGGATGGGGAGGAGTGGCCTGGCGCATTGGTGGACTTGGAGGAGCGGGAGTCTACTGACGCATTGGTGGACTTGGAGGAGCGGGAGTCTGCTGACGCAGTGGCAGACTTCGAGGAGGAGTCGGCTCACGCGGTGTCAGTGGCCTTCGAAACATGATGCAATCCTTTCTCCATAGGATGATACAATGTATGGCCTCTCCCAGCATGTGCTCCTCGTCACCTCCAGGAATGTCAAGCTCTAGCCCCGAATATTGGTCCACCACCTCATCAACCACGAGACGAGCATAGCCGGCTGGAATCGGGTTGCAATGGAAGGTTGCTTCGGGGGAATTTGTATAAGCAACAACATCCGCCACCTTCATGGATATGTTGTTCATTTTGAAGTGTAGCTCGTAGTTAGTGTTCTCCATGTTGTCATGCACAGGGTATCTATCCAGCAGTGCGTCGCCTGAGGCGGAACCCATGCTGCTTCTCGGCATGGATGGGATAGTGCTATCCAATGCTGGATCATGCGCTAGCTGCTGCCGCTGCTGAGACACCATTTCCTGGCCAAGTGAGTCGGTCTGCTACTGCTGCCACTGGAATTTAAGTGCCAAGTCCACGTGCGTTGATTCTAGGCCTTGAAGGCATTCTACTTCCTGCTACCTCTGCTCCTCCTCCAGCTTCCTCTTCTTCTCCTCCTCCATCTTCCTTCTCGCACGACTTCTGTAGTCGGCTTTGCAATCTGAAAAGCCCTCATACCACGGAATAATGCCCTTGCCTCGTGTTCTTCCCGGGTCTTCAGGATTTCCCAGGGCGCGCGTAAGCTTATCGTTCTCTTTGTTGGGCGTGAACACCCCATTTCGAGCATCTTCTATTGCTTGAAGTAACTTATCTTTGGCTCCTTTAAGACATGCCTTCTTTGAAACCTCGCCTGTCTTCGGGTCCAACACCCCCCATGCGTATAGCACCAAGTTCTGCACCTGGGGGCCAGCTCAATGTAACTAGGGGGCCACCTAGCCCCAGCCTATGGAACTGCTCCTTTTTTGCGGCATTGGCCTTGTTTTTTCTCGACCGTTCCTTAGATAATTCCGATTCCTTGAATTTCACGAAAGCGGGCTAGTGTTCTCTGTGCTTCTCAAGTGTTCCCTTGAATTCTGGAGTCTTCTTTCCTCCTTTGACGTAGTTGGCCCATACAGTTTTCTTGTGGTTTCTGAGTACAATTGCCATCTTCCTAAGAGCAGCGTCCTTGACTTTCTGCACATCTGCATATGTGAAATGATCTGGTAGGGTGAAATGTTCCATCAGTTTTTCCCAAAGCAGAGATTTTTCTCTGTCATCAACAAAAGTAAGATCTGGACCTTTATTTGCTGGCTCTTTCCATTCTTAAAGGGAGATCGGGAGTTGGTCCTTCACAAGAACTCCGCACTGACAAACGAACTTGTTCGCAATGTTCTTAGGCACTACTGGTTCGCCATCAGTTCTGATGGCATCGATGTTGTACTTTACGCCATCCTTCAACTTTTTGCTCGGGCCTCACACTGTCCTACTGCCTGTAGAATATTTTCTCGATCCGGAGGGCTGAAAGAAGAAAGATCGATTCATTAATATATCTTCAAATAATTTAGAACATGTGATGATTACCAGATGCCTGCTTATATAAATATACCTCGCCGGTCTCTATTATTTCAAGATCAACATTTTCGGCATCATCACAATCATAGTTCATGACTTCATCAATTCGGTCGTCGCGATCGAATATCAAATCATCACCCTCCCCGGTATTGTTCAGATATTGGGAGCCGTCAGCTTCTTCATTCTGATCATCTGTCCTGCGAGGGGAGCGTATGATCTCAAACAGGACCTCTTCTCCCTCTCTGCCGGCATTGTCCGCCATAGCTTTTATTTAACTAATCCAGAATAAATATAAAACAATTTAGTATTAAAATTACATTGCATCATGCAATCAATAAGGAAAACTGAATCATAGTACATAATATGCATCGTCTCGAATAATATATAATCCCGAATACATCGTCTCGAATAATATATAGTCTCGAATACATCATCTCGAATATTATATATCGAATACATCACTAGCTAGCTAGCTAATAAAGATCGAATACTACAGAATAATCTAGGTCACTCGCGGTTCCTGAGGCGCGGGCGGTGGACACCCAAAGAGAAGGAACCATCACAGGATCATAGCTCCGATCATCTCCCCAAAGAACCTGACGTCCATAGCAGCCATGTACCGACGGACGTGCTCGTCCTCCTCCCTGACACGACAATGCACCACCTCCGATGGGGTCGGCTCCCTCTGCACCGAAAGTGGCACACGCGAACGCCACCAAAGGAGCTCGGGGTCGATGACGGGACCCGGGGCCGGGTTCCTCACCAAGCGGTGAGCCCCTGACGGTAGCACCTGCCAGTGCCAGCCCGGCGGAGCCCAATCCCGAACATAGGTCCTCTGAAGCAGGACGTCGTCATGAATGGGTCAACGGCGAGGATGCGGGCCGGGCATCGTCGAGAACAAATACTATATGCCCCAAAAGTAACATTTTTAAATGATTGGATTGTGATTTCTTATATGCAAATTCTAAATTTCTATAACTAAAATTATAAGAAACTAAAAAAACATCGATCATCGTCTAACAATTTGGAATTAATCTAATTCATCTAGCTAAAACTAACATTTCTATATAACTAATAACATTTCTATAACATGTCTAACATTTCTATATAACTAACATTTCTATAACATAAATATATCTAGAACTAAAAGTATCTAATTAATTAATTCATCTATAGCTAACACAGAAAATTGTGTAGTGTGTGTGTGGTGTATGTGCGCATGTGTGTACCTTTGGCGCCGGCGGCGTGGCGGCTTCGATTGGAGGGAGGAGATGGGGGAGAGGGGCTCACAGCACAGGCGAGGTTGAGGTGACGGCGACGGCGAGGTCCAGGCGACGATGACGGTCAGGCAAGGTCCAAGGCGACGGCGATGGCGAGGCGAGTGGATGGCGACGGGCCGAAGCGGCAACGGGGGCGGCAACGGGGACGGGGCGGCGCAGAGTCGACGGTGATGACGCGATGGGGACGGGGGCGGCGCGGAGTCGACGTGGAGGCACGACAGGGGCGGCGACATCGACGGGGAGGTGCGATTAGGGCGGCGACGTCGACGGTGACGGGATCGAAGAAGCAGAGGAGAAGAAAATGAAATTTTGGTAAGTGTTGTATATATAGGGATGACCTTTAGTACTGGTTGGAGCCACCAACCGGTACTAAAGGTCAAATTTGGCCAGGCCAAGCGCCGGGAATGGCACACCTTTAGTACCGGGTGGTGGCTCCAACCGGTACTAAAGACCCCCTTTAGTACCGGTTGGAGCCACGAGATGGTACTAAAGGTCGTGCGCTACCAGACGAGGGGCGCAGAAGTTTAGTCACACCTCGCTAGCCAAGGGGCGCCCGCACCTGCTTATAAGCCCCACCGCCGCTGCTGTCTTGAGCTCCTCTCTAAAGCAGGCCTTTTATGCCTACCTCTGCTGCGATGCCCGGTTGGGCCTACTGGGCTAGCGGGCCTGCATCCTGGCCCAACTAGAGGTTGGTTTTCTAGTCTTATGCAGGCCGTTGTGGCCCAATAGGCAGGCTTTTTTATTTGGTTTTTTTTTTCTTTTATGCTTTATTTATTTTCTGTTAATTATTTTTGAGTTGTTTTTTGCTGTATTTAGAGTTTCTTTGTGAATATTAGTTTGTTTTATCATTATATTCAATTTGGTAATACTTAGGTTATTTAAAAAATGAAATGTCTTTTTAAAAGATGAGTTTTCATCCGAAACCCAGATACTTCGAAAGAGATTGTCCATTTTGTACACGAAGTGCATCCAGTTTTTGCCGTAACCCTCTCTACTTTTTTGCACATGCTATGTGGGTGAAATTATGATACCATGTCAACTTTCAACCTTTTTAGAGTTCATTTGAAGTGTTTTTCAATTTGAGGGTCATTTAGTTGGAAAAAAAGTAAATGCATGATAGAATTTGTTTGCACATAAAATTTCTTCGCATTTCAAATGCCAAAACAGACAAGTACCCTAACTATTACAAAGATTCCCTCCGGTTTGTTCGAAGTGGGACTTTCCGGATATATAAGTCCGGAAACTCACTAGAGAAGAAAGTGATGACAGTGAAGCCGATCACATCCCAGAGTGGGATCTTTGGGTGTGAAACTTTTTCCTTGCGTATGTCCCTTTGCATCGTAACCATGGACAATCTTCATCATTTAACTGGATGCTCGGGTCAATACTCATTGTGAATGGAGCAATTTCATCAAAGTTTTCATAATCTTCTGACATGTCTGTCTTGTCATCCACTCCCACGATGTTTGTTTTCCCTGAAAGAACTATGTGGCGCTTTGGCTCATCGTATGATGCATTCGCTTCCTTATCTTTTCTTTTGCTCGGCTTGGTAGACATGTCCCTCACATAGAAAACCTACGCCACATCATTGGCTAGGATGAATGGTTCGTCTGCATATGCAAGATTGTTGAGATCCACTATTGTCATTATGTACTGCGGGTCTTTCGTTACCCCACCTCGTGTCATATTGACCCATTTGCACCGAAACAAAGGGACCTTCAAACCACGTCCATAGATAAGTATGTATGTCCTCTATGTAACCATAATATGTTTCCTTTCCCGTCTTGGTTGTTGCATCAAAGCGGACACCACTATTTTGGTTGGTGCTCTTCTTATCTTGGGCGATCGTGTAAAATGTATTCCCATTTATCTCGTACCCTTTAAAAGTCATTATATTCGAAGATGGTAACTGGCAACAAGTACAGGTCATCTTGAATAGCGGGGTCATGCATGGCACATGTCCGCAACCAATCGGCGAAATTCATCGTTTGTTCACGTGTAATCCAGTCATCAGACTGCTCCGGGTGTTTGGAGCGTTGAAAATTCTTGTGTTCCTCCATATATGGAGCCACCAAGGCGTAATTCTATAGAACTGTGTAGTGTGCTTGTGTGAGAGAATGCCCGTACAAACATATTATTTGATCCCCTCCTAGGGTGCCTTTTCCATCCAATCTGCCCTTATGCTGTGATTCAGGAACACCAATCGAGTTAAGGTCAGGAATAAACTCAATACAAAACTCAATGACCTCCTCATTTTCATGGCCCTTCGAGATGCTTCCTTCAGGCCTAGCACGGTTATGAACATATTTCTTTAAGACTCCCATGAACCTCAAAAAGGGGAACTTATTGTGTAGAAATACAAGACCCAAAACGTTAATCTCTTCGCATAGGTGAACTAGGATGTGCATCGTGATGTTGAAGAACGATGGTGGGAACAACAACTCGAAACTCACAATACATTGCACCAAATCATTCTCTAACCATGGTATGATTTCTGGATCGATTACCTTCTGAGAGATTGCATTGAGGAATGCACATAGCTTCACAATGGCTAATCGAACGTTTTTTGGTAGAATCCCCCTCAATGCAACCGGAAGCAGTTGCGTCATAATCACATGGCAGTCATGAGACTTTAGGTTCTGGAACTTTTTCTCTACCATATTTATTATTTCCTTTATATTCGACGAGAAGCCAGACGGTACCTTCATACTGAGCAGGCATTCAAAGTAGATTTCCTTCTCTTCTTTGGTAAGAGCGTAGCTGGCATGACCCTGATGTATGCCCTATTTTCCGTGCATACGTTGCTGTTCCTCCCGTGCCTCCGGTGTATCTTTTGTCTTCCCATACACGCCCACGAAGACAAGCAGGCTCACGCAAAGATTCTTCGTCATGTGCATCACGTTGATTCACTACAAAAAAATACACTTCCGTGATGATACATGTTTGTCACAGTAGGTCACGTTTTCTGTCATGCATGTACATCCATGACAAATTTATGACAGAATCAAGACAGTCATACATGTGCTGTCGTAGAAGTGTTCCATGACATTACCAAAATTATCATCACGGAAGTGTCCACTTCCATGACGATAAATCGCGCGTCATAGAAGTGCTATCGTTAAGGGTGACCGACACGTGCCATCCACCGTAACGGAACACCGTTAAGCTATCGGGTCCGGTTTTGGATCCGATAACCCGTTAACAGCCCCGACCAATGGGGATTTTCCACGTGTAAAATCATCATTGGCTGGAGGAAACACGTGTCAGCTCACCGTTGGGACAGATGTCATCCACTCATTGGACCCAAAGCGCCTATGATACGCCGACACATGGCACGGCCCAGCAGAGGCCCATTCCTGTGAAAAGGTCGGCCCGTTTGACTTGGTCAAAAGGTGGCGGGCCGGCCCACGGCAAGCCTGTTAACGACATGTTCGCATATAGCCCATTTACAACCCGCTATCCCAGGGCCCGTCTGAATTAGGCCCATTAGCGTCATCTGGGCCGTCCAATATAATTCCAGCCCATTTTAACTTCCGGCCCATGTATGGCCCATGACGTCTTTCGGCCCATATGAGGCCCTTAGTAACCCTCGGCCCCTTAACGGCCCGTGGTAAAACTGGCCCGTAATGAACAGTGTATCACTTTATACCCATTAACGGCCCATTATTCCGTTGGGCCATTTCCGGCCCATGATATCTTTCGGCCTTCTCAGGGCCCATTTATTCTTGGGCTCATTTCCAGCATTCGATTACTTGCGGCCCGTTACAGTCATTTTCTGCTTGTGGGCCAAATTCAGCCCGTGGTTACAGTCGGCCCATTTGTGGCCCGTTAATACGTTGGGCCATTTTCATGTCGAAAAAAACCCGTTGGGCTGTTTTCATAGAGTTATCAAATACGGCCAATAAACGGCCCGTTATTGTCCACGAATAGTATGGCCCATGATTGGCAAAATGACGATACGCCCCATAGAAGGCCCATGGATCCTACGGCCCGTAAAAGGCCCATGGATCGTATGGCCCGTAGAAAGCCCATGGATCCTATGGCCCGTATAGAAGGCCAATGGATCCTATGGCCCGTAGAAGGCCCATGGTTACGACAGTCCGTGTGTTGCCATGATTATTTTGGCCTAGTTTCCAAAAATAGGTTATTGTGGCCACTAGAAAAACACAAAAAAAGAACTGCAGTGACTACAAGAAAACAACTAAACAAGACAATAAGGAAATAAATAAGAAAGCAATTAATGCTAGCCTATTACCGCTATTACACATATTACATCCATTGGGCATCAAAGTTCGCCACCAGTGCTAATATAGGGAACAAAGCAACATATTACATACATTGGCCGTCAAAATTGGCCACCAGTGCAAATAAACGCGGCAGAAAAACAAGAGCATAACTGAAACAACTTCAGAAGAGCTCAAGAAACATGGTATCCACCATGCTGGCAATAAGCTTAGAAAGCTTATTATCTTTGTCCTGTTTGGCGGTAAAATCCTCCAACACTTGCTGTTGCACCAGAAAGTATGCATCTGAATGCTCCAGGGACTTTCGTAGTCCTTTCGCTTCTTGTCGCAGCACAACTGATCGATGTCTTTCAGCTTGTAGTTGAGACTCAAGAAACCGAACTGATTCAGACAGTGTGTTTGAATAGCTTGTGCAAGTGGTAGTGGCCAGTAACTCCAACACTAAACCAAGACAGGACTTTGGGGTTGTCTCGCTGTCTTCGAGATAGTCTTCCTTATCTCTTTTATCAGCTTTGTTGGAGACCAACAAGGATGTGTCACTATCCTGAACCTTATATGCATTAGTTCCTTTACCATTGCTTAATAAGGCACTCTTCCCCAATATTCTATCAGCATTCTAAAAGAAGAAACAAGCAGACACATAACAGTTTAGCATGTACTAGTATATGAAACTCATTTCGGTGAACCAGTTCATTAGTAAGGTGGACAGGATTACACTACCAAGTCTTCTATTGCCAAGTACTAGTACATAATAAAAGCGTCAAATAAACATATATCTATGTCCTATGGTCACTACATTGTCTTGCCAAATCAAAATAGAGACATGGTTCAAATCATACAAGTTCAAGACAAAGCAGCAGTGAAAGAATACAAAGCGTGGGAAACTACATGACACAACAAGATTTTAGATGGGTACCACGGGTCTACATGTACAACAACACTATTGGCCCTGTTGTGATGCTAGTAATGTGCATGATATGAGAAGTCAACTGTATACACAATTGAAATTGAAATCAACAGAGCTATTGATAAGAGCAAGCCTGTTAAAGAAACATGCGTGAACATACCTGCTGTGCCATTGAAGTTTCGATTGGATCCTTCAATTTAAAAATAAGTTTGTATGAGTAAATATAGTGATACAAAAGCAAAGGAGTATGCACGATAGCAATCATAGTTAAAAAACGCACGCCTAAGCGAGCGCTTAAGCATGCCTAGGCTCTAGGCATTGGCGAAACGCATTGCGCATAACTACGCTTAATCTGTGCATAACTGCGCATAAGCATGCACTTTGGTCAGTAAAGCGCAAGGCGGTGGCAAAACGCACAATTAACGCCTAGCGCTTTTTTGAACTATGATAGCAATGGAATCTTAAATTAGAACAGTTGTTCTTCAGGTTTAGGCACTTGTTCTACATGAACAGAGTACAGTAAGATGCAGGAATATAGTACTTAAAATAGAAAATGAGCTCATAGACCTTACCACATTCTTGGTTCGGGACCAGTACAGAACAAGGCATTCCCAGTCATCGTCCAGTAAATGTGTCTCAGGAGAACGTAAGGGAATTTGATGAGTTTCTTTGCCGGTGAAGTACGTTTTCTTCAGGTAATTCCGATACTGCCACCAAGCATTCTTGAAGATAGCAGAGGTATTAGCACAGGTTACCTCATCCTGAGTTTCCAAATTGGTCCTTCTCTATAGATAAAAATGGGAAAATTTGCTGTATTATAACCATCATGGAGGTAGGATGTATGGGACAAAGCAAAGTAATTGTCATGAATAACATTACTTACACATAAGTCCTGGAAAAACACCTGCAACTGGCATTTTCCTTCATCTTCAGTATAATATTTCCAAGATGGGAAGATACACACATACGATTTAACAACATCAAATGTGATAGATGCTAAACTACGACTAGTTGGTTGTGCTTCCTCCACAGGAATAGGCGTACTAACTGGTGGAGTTGGGGTTCGCTGTGGTAGTACTGGCCCTTTGGGCACTGGAACTGCCTTACTAACTGATCTTGTTTGGGAGCTCTGTGGTGGAGATGGTGCTGTGTCAATAGGAACTAGGTTAGTATCTGCTGGGGCGGGCGTTAGATTGGGTGAAGCTGGTTCTCTGTCCATTGCAGTAGGGGTACAATCTGCGAGAGTTTTGGTTTTGTGTGGTAGGGATGGTTCTCGTGCATGTACAACCGGGGTGCTATCTCCACCAAGAGGTAGCACTGTTTTATTTGAAGACCGTGTTTTTAGTCCGCTAGATGCTGGCATCACCCGCTCCAATTCAAATGGATGATAAACAGGAAACATAGTTGAATGTACAGACATTGTATGAGAGACAGATGCAATAGATAGTGTGGAAAAAAGAGGTCATGAAATAGTTTACCTGTATATTGTTTAACTAAAATGGATAGAATGAAATAATTTCACTTATATGATGTCTATCTAAACTGGATAGCATAGCATAACATAATTCAAAGATATGATGAATAACTAAACAGGATCGCATGACATAATTCACCTACATGTTATCTAAGTAATCAGGATCACATCATTTAATTCACATATGTGATTTATATGCTAAACAGAGGGCATTAGATATGATGTCTGAACTAAAAACATGGTGTTGAATATTGTGTATATGTTGTCTAATCTATGCAATACAAGACACCATATGCATGATATGAGCAATATAATCGTGCCAAGTTAGAGCATACACCTCGGTGGGGGAATAGGACTGGTCATCTGTCTCTGAATCCATCTCTGAGGAGCTATCGGGACCCAACAAGAGATCCTCTTCGACAGGTAGCACTGTCTGTGTTGAAGGCCTTGTTTTCACTCCAGATTTTTCAATCTCCCACCCAAATGGCTGATTCACAGGAAGAGTAGTTTAATGTACAAACATTGTTGACAAATGGAAATGTAATGAAGAAAAGGATGGGCAAGATATCATTCAAATATATGATGCCTGGTTAAACATGATGGCATTGCACATTTCACGTATATTATGGCTGACTAAAAGACATGAGACTGCACAATTGCCATATATGATATAGAAACTAAACAGGTGGCATTACATAACTTGTCTAAACTAAGAAGATGACATATATGACGTCAAAAGTAGGCACTGCAAGGCAACATATGCATGATATGACTAACATCATCATGCCAAGGTAGATCAAACACCTTGGGGGTAAATAGGAGTGGTCAGTAGCGTCTGAATCCACCTCAAAACAGATATCTTCCTCTGGATTACAATCTAGAGAGGGGTGGGGAGTGTTTGCCATTGAACCCGCCATGGAGCAATGTCTGCATGACATTGTATTGCTGCACAAAACTCTTCTCTTTTTCTCTACATGTTCAGCATGACTGTGTATAATATCTGACATGCATACGAAAAAAATATGGTGAGATTATGTAAGTAGAGCATGCAGAAATTTAGAGTGATGGTAACAACCAGTGGATGGATCAAAAAATAATGATAGCAGGCTGATGATTCCTTTAATTTAAAAAAAGACAGATGATGATTGCTTTACTATTTGTTTCCCACCCAAGATGAACAACATAGGCATACCCTAGGTGAACCAGATATTAGATAGAGATACTATTCATTGCTTCCTCGATATGTGCCCCACAACTAATTTAGAACTCAAGTTTGAACATTAATTTGGACCTGACTTGGAGTCCAAGAGGTGAACAGGACGATAAAGTAGTAGGTACTTTCAAGCAATGTATAACATAAGCAGAAACAAAAGAGTGACCTCTCTTGTGGACCCATGTACTCCTCAGGTTCATCTGCTGAGTCGATGATGGGGATGCCGTTGCGGTGGGTACCGGCGGCAGGGAAGGAGATCTGAGGAGGCGAAAGACGGCCAGGAGTCGTGATGTCTGGTTTGGGGGATGATTCTATCGATGGAGGAGCTCACTTGAGGTTGACGATGTCGCGGCAGGAGCAGGACAAACCAGACAAAGTTCCCTTTGATACCTACCTGTAACTAAAGTAATTCTGTAAGGGCCCATTTGTCTTGCATGATTCTAAAAACGCAGGGATAGGGAAAACAACAGAATAGGATAGGAATGCACATGGTAAACAGAGCATTTGTAAACACAGGATTTCTGTCAACTTGACTGTTTGGTTTACAGGAATTGGAAGAGCAGAGGAATGCAAAGAAACATGGCAAAAATAAAGTGAAACCATATGAAAGCGTGTATAGTTAGAATGTTATTCTGCCACTAATGCACTTAGTCTTGTTTTCATGCATAGGATTTTGAAAAGTAGGTCCAGGTGGATGTTTTGCTTCATTCCTTTCAACAAAATGCATGAATAATTGAATAGTAGAGTGCCATTGGAAAATTCCCTATTGCTATGTTTTTCCGTTGAACCAAAATAGCCCTAATGGATCGACATGAATGTATAGTAATAAGTGATGCAACAAGTGTACAACCTCTTTGCCGTAGCCGTGTCGACCTCAGCATCATTGGGTTGGTCGCGGAAGTAGTTGAGGCAGAGGTGGCTGTCGGAGGTGTGGAGGAAGATCTGAGGAATCTGTAGACGGCGTCCATGTCACTGCTCTGTTGTGATGGATCGTTCTGTCTTGGAGCAGCCCCGGTGAGCCGTAAGATGTCAAGGCTGAAGCAGCACAAGACAGACATCGTCAATCTCAAGTGGGATTCTAATAGCATCTCCAATAGATGATGTAAAATAGATGTAAAATTTACATCACCAAAAACCACCTGACTACAACAGATGAGGTAAAAACTGTTAACTCTGAACTTAACTGTCGAAACTAAAATTTACTGTGGAATCTGAATGTTACTATCGAAACTGAACACAATGGTAGCAGAGAGGCACTTGACATGTAGTTTAGGGAGGGCCTGCAGTTCATCTTCAACCTGCAACCCCCTGAGCCTCCAGCCACCACTGGCTGAACCGCCGGCCCCAGCGCCGCCTCGCCACCTCGAAACAACCCCCCACCGCCGGTCCGCCGCGGCCCCGGCGAGCCCTATCGGCCCCCTGCCCCACCCTAAACCCTAAGATAGATAGTGGGGTACCTCTCCGGCGAGCCCCTGTCCCTACTACGGGTGGTTCTTCCTTAACTCCGGCAAGCCCTCCACCCCCTGAAAATCGACTGACACCAAAGTCAATTCAGTCGATTGAAGTGTAGCTAAATTGGAGCAGAGTAGCAACACGAGCGAGGGGGAGAGCAACAGCAGTAGCGCGAGCGAGCGAGAGCCGGAGCAGCAGCTGGGCGAGTGAGCGATCGAGCGAGAGCCGGAGCAACAACAACAGCATGAGCGAGCGAGCGAGAGCCGGAGCAGCAGCAACAGATCCGGCTGGTATGGACGCTGCCGCCAAAGGGGCCTCGCACTGGGGGAGAGCCGCCATGGAGATGTCGGCCGCGGCACCGGCTTCAAGGTAGCCGCTCCATGGGGGTGCGGCATGGAGCACCGTCGGCGCCGGGAGGTCAAGCCATGGAGAAGGTGCAATGCAATGAGTGTACAACCTCTTTGGTGGTGCCGAGTAGGCCTCAGCTTCATCCGAGGAGTCGGCGAGGATGTTGTGGTTCCGATGGATCAGGTTAAGGCCGCGCTGTGGGGATGGAGCAGCCGCAATAGACGAGGCGATCATCGGAGCAGCTCCTTGGAGGTGGAGGACGGGGCAGATGAACCGGCGGGACGACGAGATGGACGACGGATCCGCATCCGGGGAGGTGGACAAGGGACATCGAGCTATTGCGGTGGACGACGTCATCGTGGAAGAGGCTCCGGCTGGGTAGCGGTGAGGTGGCGGACGGATGAGAGTGGGGTTTCGCGGCTGGAGCGGAGAGGTTATGACGGCCTGGGATTTCAAGTTGCAAAAGGGAAGCGATGGGAGGGGTGAACCATGACTTAGGGACGCGCTTGTCCAAAATGTAGGGTGTGTTACAAAAGTACCTGTACCAATTTGAACTAGCGGCCCTTTCGGCTCAGGGTTAGAAGGGGGATTTCGCGTGTCGGGATTTGGCAGCTGGAGGGAGTTTTCGCGCGTGTTGTAATTTCGGGATAGCAAGGCGCGGGTTGTGAAAGCGCCAGTTTTGGGAGCATGCTATCTGAATTTTTGGGATATAACAAGGCACGGGTTGAATTTTAGGGACAAGCCTAATGTGTAATATTGTACTTGTATGTACCAAATCAATTCGCACTTCCCTCAACCAAAAAGAAAACGAAAAAGTAAAACTATTCACACCACACAAAGAGAGAGTCTTGCCCCGTTTTACTATAAAAATGCTATTTAAAGCTACTCATGCCAACAATTTAGTGCAATTAAATGCTATTCGGTAGTATGAATCCATGTTATTTCCAATTAAATTTTTTCGCTTGCTGTATAATGCATGTAACCTACTCATACCAACATTTTAGTGCATTCCAAATGTCTATACTACTGCTGCAATTTGAACTGAATTTGAATTCGTTTCTCTATTTCAATAACAATCTACAATCATGATTGTTGCCAACTGCAACCATCATTCGTGTATTACCTTAATAACACACCACATGATTACAATATTGATATAGATATGAACTATGTATACTACATGAACTCGAATTCTACTTTTTGAATACACTTGATGTTGATTCCAAATAATAGTACATTTGATGTACTAACTATATATTCATAATCTAAACCATGTTCCATACGTGTACACCGTGTTTATCACACATAGTATAGTGCCCCGCCCCCTACATTATGAAAAGTATTTAGACCTGAGCTGCAAAAGCCACACATTAGCCCAAATTATGATCAATGTTCTATATGTTATATGTAGTACTAGCAAGATGCCCATGCGTTCCACAGAACATCAACATGATCAAGGGGAGGCCTAATTTGCAAATATGGAGAGGGGTGTGGGTATCTTTTTTCAAAATTGCCATAGTTTCCTTCCTATCCGTCAGATATAAACCGGACGGCCTATATTGCAGGATGGCACCATCATCAACAACTCCGTATTTTATAAGAGTAGAGATAAAATATATTATATGTAGTATAACATGTTCATAACCACATCATGTGTATCGCCGCTATATATATTCACACATGCGTCAGTTTAAAACACTATGATAAATTCTTCAAATATCCGAATTCGCTTTTTATAATGAAGTATGATCCTCTATTCGTCTTTTACACCCACACAATCCTCTTATCTTTGTAGCTAGCTAGCGCTAACTTTCTCTCGTGCATGCAGACGCCCCCATCCCTCTAACACTCCCTCAGCATTCTCTAGCTCCATCGCACAAATTTGTCTTTTCACTTTAGGTCGTTCACCCACGCTGTGTGTAGGCCCGCCAGCTCCTTCTTTACGGCACACATCAATCGATATGCCTCTCTAGCCAGGTGTGCCTAGCACAAAACACAAGCTTGCCCTCTTCTCTTATCACCATCCATGCCTCACTCCCACCACTCTTTTCATCGATCTCGTACTTGCACACTTCTCCCCCCTTGATATAGTATGACTCTCGCACCGCCTCCTAGATGCATCCCTCTCTCTCTATCCTTCTCCCCGTGCCTCATTTGCTTCTAACACACACATGCATGTATACCGATCGATCTCCCAACATATACCTAGGTCGACTATAACTATTCCACCCCCCATCGATCGGCGTACCTCAAAAGTTAGGTATCTCCTTTCTCTAACAAAGGACGATTGATCTTCCTATGTAGTTATGTCTTCTTACCACATCCATATCGCCCCCCTGCTCATCATTCGTGCATGCCTCCTGACCCGTCTCTCACACGCACGTGCACAGACAGGAAGCCATCCCCTCTCTTATTGATATTGCAGGTGTGCCCTCCGGTTGTCTAGCAAGCCTATCCCACCATTTGTTAGAAGCAACTCCACTACCACCCCCTCCAACACTCTAGCTCTATCTCTCTCCCAACCTTATTCCTCTCCTACACATATGCGTGGATGCTGATCGATCTCCCTTAATACATGAGCTAGATCAATCTCCCTTAATACATGAGGTAGGCCTCTCTCCTCCTCCACACATATACTAGCCATTGTACCTCTATAGTTAATTAGGCCTCCCACCCACCACACACCGATAGTCGAGCGCTATAGGTAGGTATCCATGCCACAGAGAAAAACTGCACCTATCCCCTCTCACGTTCCAGTAGGCCAGCCACTCTATATATTTGATGTGGGCACACACAAATTCGATGGCACTCTTTATCGATCACGCGCGCACACACACAGACATCATCCCTCTCTTCGATTCTATGGACACCTCAAGCCGATGATACCTCCACTCTCTTCTCGTGGATCGCCCCCTCCATATATATGATATATCCATGACTCTATTTCACACACATTGCATATGTTACATTTTTTGATTGACCCCCCCCCCCCAAAAAAAACTCTCACGAACCCACACACTATATCTCTCTACGTTTGTATATCTCTCACACAACCCCACGTAGGTGGTGTACGTATACTAGAAGAGAATAGGTGCACCGTGCATGTACTCATGCTTCGTGCCCAGCCACACCCGCGCGGGTACATGGTGGAGCTCATTTCTGTATGAAATGGCAGCCCACGTGCTAATTTGAACGCATGTAGCGGTTGTTTACCTACGGATGTCGTGTACCACACGTGGTTTGTCTCTCTTCATAGTATCTCACAATGGAGCCTGCCTGCCTGGTTTGTCTCTCTTTAGAGTATCTCACATGAGGTTGTGGTGGCCTGTCTCTCTCTGTCACCGTTGGTCACTGATCCGGCCGCATCCCGTCCGACGGCGGAAAGGGAGGATGTGCATCGTTTCTCCGTTCGAAGGCACCAAGGTAGCACATCCCGATCTGCGGTACACGCCATTCTCTCTGACAAAGCTCCAGCGTGGTAGGGCCTACACCACCTGCACGCTGCTATAGTATGGGCAGATTCCGCCAGCCGCCGCTCACCTAGTTACATCTCGACGACCTCCAGGTATCCCCTCTGGCCTTGCTCCACTGCCCATCTTCCCACATCGCTGCATGTGGATCTTCCGTAGTTCTTTGCCCAAAACGTAGCTCGTTCGACGTACTTTCCATATTGCAATCTCGTCCTCACGCCATTTTAGACAAACACAACCGTGTTGTTATCTTCCCTTAGGACAGGGAATATGCTTCTTTTTTGTTGTCGCATGTGTCATCAACTGTTATTGGCCAGTAATTGTTTCCTTTCTACCTCTTTTTTGCAAACAGGGCTATCCATTTCACCTCGTTGCTATTGTGACCTTTTGGTGAACTGCACAAATCACTTTTTTCTTAAGAGTGTTTTGTGCAGTTCTGCCAAAATGTCACACGGGCAACGTCTCTACATTTCATTGCGACTGCACAAAGGGAGACTGGTTTTGCTCTATCCTCCTCATCCAACTCCGAGCCTAATCTTCTCCAACTAGTTAGTCTTAAGAGAGACTGCAAGACCGGCTTCTATTTGTGTGTTTATTGTTTCATCAGCAGTCTTCTACTATCGTAATAACAGTTAATATCTTTGGAACAGGGACACTCAGCTCTATTTTAGTGGAATTGCACAAAATGATTGGAATGTTGCATGCTCCAGACAACTACTTTTTTTCCAACATGCCTTGTTGATTTAGACAAAGCTGGGGGACGTTGCTGCCAATGAAAGCATGGATCAATTTTAATTTAACACCTTCTCACAACTTTGTCTTCAGTTGTGATGTAAATATTAGCTCCGATTAGCAAGGAAGTAAGTTTTTTATTGTTTCCGAAAGAGCATCGATGGCAAGACACACGAATCAAAAGCTGAAAGCTCACACCATTGTACAATTTCATGTCGTTGGAAAATTATTTGTATAGTACCACTGGTAGAAAAAGGGCCTGTTGTCCCGGTTCGTAAGGGCCTTTTGTCCCGGTTCTGGAACCAGGACTAAAGGGTCAGTACTAATGCCCTGTCCCTTTAGTCCCGGTTCAATCCAGAACCGGGACAGATGGGCCTGCACGTGGCCTGTGCGCGGAGCCCAGGCGGGAGACCCTTTGGTCCCGGTTGGTGGCACCAACCGGGACCAATAGGCATCCACGCGTCAGCATTTCTGTGGCTAGGGTTTTTTTTGAAGGGGGGGGGGGGTTTGGGGGTTTTGGGGGGTTAATTTAGGTGTTTCATATATTGTGTTAGCTAGCTATAATTAATAGAGAGAAGTGTCCTCTCTTATGTCTGTGCTTGGTCGACGCTACGTACTATACATACGTATAGAGAGGACTAGACACGCTAGCTAGCTAGTAAGCAAACGAAGGAAACAGAAGATCGTCATGAACATATATGCATACAGAGAGAAGTGATATCGACCACCTCTCCTTCTCCGAGAGATTGGTCGAACAACGAGTTCTCGTATATCTATCCGACACTACCGGCTACATATATACAATAATTATCTCTTACAAATATAATCATACGGACTCAGAGTCCACATAGAATTCTCCGTCTTTCAGGGATCACGTGGTCAAGAAAGAATGCTGCCAATTCCTCTTGAATTGCTCGCATGCGAGCTGGTGCTAGGAGTTCATCCTGCTTCCGAAACATCTAATTTAAAGAAGGGGGTCAATACATATATATATGAATGAATGAAACTCAACACAAATGATGGTAATAAAATAAAATTGTGAATGTTGTTATTTACATACTTCATATTGTTCGTCAGTGTAGCCCCGCTCACAGGTCGTGTGGCGGATGGACTCGCAAACGTAGTATCCACAGAAATCATTCCCTTGTTCCTGCCACAACCACTTTACAAGAAATAGAGGTCAATCAAACTGATAAGCAAGAATGCCAAATGGTATTGATGAAACTAGCGCTTGAATGACTAGTAGATGCGCGGAACATGCTACTATAGTACTTACTTTGGGTGTCTAAATTGCAGCTCCTTCGGCAGTCCCGGAGCTTTTCTGGTGAATTTTCTCCAAACCCTGTCGGACAAAGAAAACAATTACTTGATATATCAGGAAATGAACAAATTTGCTGATATGGTGGATAATGATCGATTTAACTTACTTCTCGAGTATTTGAGTCATGTCTGCATAGTCCTGGGGATCTTTTCGTCTTGAGTCTAAGACGGTTACTAGTCCCTGCTCAAGCTTAATCTCTAGGAGAATATAGTGGAAACTTCACACGCATGCATAACTCATCAACTACATTACTATAACCTTGACTAATATATAAGGGAAACTGAATACGCACAAGACAGTAACACTCACTTGAAGTTGTAAGGAAAGAGTACTATATCTTTGTTTTCATTTATTACGAACGATCGTAGCAAGTTGGCCTTGGTAGCTGCGGCATGAAATTTAACCTGAGTTGCATCTATGAGATATGTGTTAATGAACCCAATATCACCGACTTGTCTTTTATTCAATTCGGTGATCTTCAATCTGCATAATATAGTGAGGATGATTATAAATACATGCAATGAAAGAGCTGAGCTATATAGAGAGACTTAATGACAGAAGTAGTACTACTTACAAACAGTAGCAGGTGACCGTTGTTTTATCGAGGGCCAATTGATTGAAAAACTGATAGAACTCCTCAAATGGAACAGGCAACAGTTCAATTCCAACGAGGTCATGCTCCTTTTTAACTTTCACATACAAAGTACTCCTCCCCCCAGAGTCTTTGCAGATTTTCAAGTACCAATCATGCAATCTTCGCATCATCGTTGATAGAGATCTTTCATCTTTGACGAGAGGCTTCCCGTACTCGTATCTTTGTATCTGCACGTCCATGGGTTCATAATGTACATCATCGGGCAGGTAATCTGCAAGATTGCTATAACCGGGCACCATCCTCGGATCATTAGCGACGTTGTGGCTAGGCACCTTGAGCGGGGGGCACGATTGCTTCGCTTGTTCGCCGAGCTAGGCAATTTGTTTCCCAGCTCGTCATTCTTTCAGCCTTTGATCACTGACAGTACTTCCCGACCGCTCCGCTTCGGCAAATTCCTTTCCAATAATGTGCTCATAGTTTCCTTTCAGCGGAGACTTTGGTGGTTTTGTCAGGGCAGCCAGAGTGCGCTTCGCTTTCACCGGATCTACCTTCTCCTCCGGAAGTGGATGTCTCTTTGCTTTCAACCCTTGAAACCAGTCATCCACTTCGGTTCGTGCGATCTCGGCGTTCTCCTCTGGGGTCCTCTCGTATGGTAACTTCTCTGGAGTGTTCAGAGAAGGACAGAATCTGTATGTCCTCCCGCCTCTGGTTGTACTGCTAGACACCGACCGAGCAGACGGAACGGTTGTATTCTTTACTTGCTTACGAGGCGGAGGAGAAGGACTACGATGCGCCGGAGCAGCCGGAGCGGCGGCAGGTCTCTTACGCCCTTGCTGACAAGGCGGAGAAGGAGGAGGCTGGCTGCTCGGGTGCATCGGTGCAGGCAGAGAAGGAGGCGGAGTGCCGCCATGTGCTAGAGAAGGAGCCGGTCGAGTGCCCTGATCGTCACTCGCCAGAGGAGGAGGCGATGGAGGAGGCGGAGTGCCCTGACTCGCCGGAGGAGGAGGCGGTGGAGGAGGCGGAGTGCCCTGACTTGCCGGAGGAGGAGGAGGAGGAGGCAGAGGCGTCCAGTTCGGAAGGTTGATGAGCTCCTTCCGCCATAGGCATGGAGTCTTCAGAGCAGACCCCAGCCTAGTCTCCCCTCCACCGGTAGGGTGGTCAAGATGGAGGTCCTCAAATCCCTCCGTTATTTCATCCACCCTCACCCTAGCATATCCTTCTGGAATCGGCCGGCAGTGAAAAGTTGCGCCGGGTTCAGTAGGATAAACAGAGCCAACAGCCGCCTTGACCTTCAAATTCATCCATTGCGTCATAAGGTGGCAATTTTGAGACTCCGTGATAGCATCCACGGGATAGCTGGCAGGTGCCGTCAAGGCATGCTCCGGCTAAAGCAGCTCGGTGGAAGCCACGCTGCTTCTGCGCTGAGATGGCGGGGTAGCTTTGGGGGAAGCTTCGGCAGTACGTTTGCTGCGATTTGCTTCTCGTTCCTCTACCGCATCTACCCTTGCTTGCAGCGCCTGCATTTGGGTCTGCTGCACTTTTTTCCTCCTCTCATGGGATTTGTAACCGCCTGCGTCCGGAAACCCAACCTTCCACGGAATGGAGCCTGGCGTGCCTCGTGTCTGTCCAGGGTGCTCAGGATTCCCGAGGGCCATTGTGAGCTCGTCATTCTCTCTGTCGGGAAAGAACGTCCCTTGCTGCGCTGCTTCGATATACTGCTTAAGCTTCCTGACCGGTATGTCCATTTGATCGTTCGTCCAAATGCACTTCCCTGTTACAGGGTCCAAGGTTCCGCGAGCCCCGAAGAACCAAGTCCGGCAACGGTCTGGCCAGTTAATTGTCTCTGGTTCGATCCCTTTATCAACCGGATCATTCTCAGTCTTGGCCCACTTAGGCCGGGCTACGAGGTAGCCACCTGACCCCGTGCGATGGTGATGCTTCTTCTTCACAGCATTTTGCTTGTTTGTCGCCGACATCTTCTTACTCTTTTCTGATGTCTTGTGGGCCAGTGATCTCTGATCTTCTCATATCTGCCCTTGAATTCTGGTGTCTCATCATTTTCGACAAACTTATTCAGCTCTTTCTTCCACCTCCTGAATAGTTCTGCCATCCTCTTAAGAGAAAAAGACTTGATTAATTGCTCTTTAACTGTGTTCTCTAGATTATCCTCTGGCGGTAGGGTGAAATTTGATTTCAGCTCAGTCCAAAGATCATTTTTCTGCATATCATTGACATAAGACACCTCAGGGTCTTCTGTAGCCGGCTTAAACCATTGCTGGATGCTGATCGGGATCTTGTCCCTAACTAGAACCCCGCACTGAGCAACAAATGCGTTCTTTGTTCGGATGGGTTCAATCGGTTGGCCGTCGGGCGCGATTGCTATGATCTCAAACCTTTTATCCGAGATCAACTTTTTCCTCGGGCCTCGTCTCTTTACCGAATTTGTGCTCGATCCAGAGGGGTAGAAAAAAGAACAAAGACTTAATTAATATGTGTACATACCAAAACAATGAATGCATTAATTAGCTAGTCAGCACAGGCTTAACTAATATATATACCTGGCAGGACTCGGTTCGGTCACCGGAGCCGTCATCACGGTCTCCTTCTTGCACTGGCATTGGGTCACCGGAGCCGTCCTCATGTTCTTCTTCTTGCACCGGCATTAGGTCACCGTAGCCAGCTTCTTCACCCTCTCCTTCCAGACCATCGGTGTCGTTGAGAAACAACGAGACGGCATCACTTCCTTCTGCGATTATGTCCCTCAACAACGCTTCTTTTGCTTTGTCTCGGGCGGTGTCCATAGTTTCTACAAATATTTACAACATGGCAATTATTATTCAAACATGATAGATGGATATATTAGTGGCAAACGTAGAACTAGTTACCTAATCATAGTAAGGAATCATATATATTAATTAGTGGCCTCGACGCTGCTTCTCTAGGGTTTGGGGTGGCCTCGACAACGCTTCAAGGGTTTGGGGGGGCCTCGAGAACGCTTCAAGGAGGGGGTAATATCGACCCCCCCCCCACGTGTTGAAGCTATCGGGAGGGGGTATATATCGACAACGACGACACTACATCTATGTCCCTCGACGACCCTCGTTCCCGATAAAAAAAAGAGGAAGAAGAAGAAAAAAAAGAGGAGAAGAAAGAATAGAGGAGAAGAACTCCTCTTTTTTTTCTTCCTCTTCTTTTTTTATCCTCTTCTTCCTCCCATGTTCGAGAGGATCGCCGAGGGGTCGGGAGGTTGCCTAGTGTCAAAGGATTCAACAAAACCATGTCTTCATCATTAGGCGAAAGTAACAGGTGCATGATGGTACGAAGCTCTCCAAAGTTATTTTGGAACAGAGTCCTAGATAGGTTAATTCGCTTTTTGGTACAAAGTTCAGCAGGAACCTTCCAAATATCGTTATTTGGAAGGCCTTTGCTGAAATTCATACAAAAAGGCAAATTATCCTATCCGGGACAGCATTCCAAAATAACTTTGGAGGACTTCGTCATGCCCTGGTTACTTCTGGCTAATGATGAAGCCATGGATTTCTTCAATACTTTAACACTAGGAAACCTCTCTCTCGACCCCTCGGCGATCCTTGACCCCTCTAACCCTCGACGACCCTAGAACCCTCGACCCCTCGGCGATCCTCTTCTTCCTCTCATGTTCGAGAGGATCGCCGAGGGGTCGAGAGGTTGCCTAGTGTCAAAGGATTCAACAAAACCATGTCTTCATCATTAGGCGAAAGTAACAGGTGCATGATGGTATGAAGCTCTCCAAAGTTATTTTGGAACGGAGTCCTAGATAGGATAATTCGCTTTTTGGTATAAAGTTCAGCAAGAACCTTCCAAATATCGTTATTTGGAAGGCCTTTGCTGAAATTCATACAAAAAGGCAAATTATCCTATCCGGGACACCATTCCAAAATAACTTTGGAGGACTTCGTCATGCCCTGGTTACTTCTGGCTAATGATGAAGCCATGGATTTCTTCAATACTTTGACACTAGGAAACCTCTCTCTCGACCCCTCGGCGATCCTCGACCCCTCGAACCCTCGACGACCCTGGAACCCTCGACCCCTCGGCGATCCTCTTCTTCCTCTCATGTTCGAGAGGATCGCCGAGGGGTCGGGAGGTTGCCTAGTGTCAAAGGATTCAACAAAACCATGTCTTCATCATTAGGCGAAAGTAACAGGTGCATGATGGTACGAAGCTCTCCAAAGTTATTTTGGAACGGAGTCCTAGATAGGATAATTCGCTTTTTGGTACAAAGTTCAGCAAGAACCTTCCAAATATCGTTTTTGGAAGGCCTTTGCTGAAATTCATACAAAAAGGCAAATTATCCTATCCGGGACACCATTCCAAAATAACTTTGGAGGACTTCGTCATGCCCTGGTTACTTCCGACTAATGATGAAGACATGGATTTCTTCAATACTTTGACACTAGGAAACCTCTCATATATATCCATCTTTAGCCACATACATATATAAATGGAAAAATGCTATGAACAAAAATACATATATATCAATGCATACATCCATGGATCATCATTGCTCATATATCCATAGTCATATATAAAAACTTTCTGCCTATGAACAAAAAACTTTCTATGAACAAAAAACTTTGTATGAACAAAAAAACCTTTTTGACATATTTAGCACATTCTAAATTTTCCTAACTCTTTTACAACCACAAAAATTACTCCAACTTCATGACAGTACCCACACTCCATTTCACCAAAAACCTTCTGATCCATAGTTTAAATTTTTTAAATTTCATTCAAATGAAATTTGAACCAGATTCAAATTCCTTGCTGAAAACCTATTCTAAACCAATCAAATTTTTTTGAAATTTTGCCATATACACAGAGAACATACATACATATATACATTTTTATAAAAATGCAAACAACAAAAAATCTAAAAAAGGACATATACATGGTCCTTCTTTTCCTTCTTCTTCCTTCTTCCTCTTTTCTTCTCCAACACAACACTTTTTTTCTTAAATGTTACATATGAACATATAAAGAGCATTATACAGCATATACAGAGCATTATATATACAGTGAACATACATACATGCATACATACATCTTAACAAAAAAAATGAAAAATAGGCCGTGGTGGTCGGCGACGGCGACGATGGTTGGCGGTGGAGCTTACGAATGGCATGCGGGGACGGCAATGAGAAGGAAAGGGGAGGAGGCAGGGGCTCACAGCGCGGGGAGAGGTCGAGGTCGCCGGCCGAAATCGGTGTGGCGGCGGACGAACGGCCTCGGGGATTAACGGGTCGCGGGAGCCGGCGTGGTGCTTCCCCGGAGCGACGGCAACAACGGGCGCGGGGAGGGGTCGTGGCCGGCCTGAGGCAGAGGCGGTGGCGCGTGGGGCAGGGACGGCATCAGGGCGACGCCGGGCAGCGGTGGCGTCAAGGCGGCGAGGTCGGGGCAGCGGTGGAGCGGGGCGGCGTCGATGTCGGGGCGGCGCGGTGAGGCGGACGGCGACGGCGCGGGGTGGCGCGCGGTGACGGGGGCGGCGACGATGGGCGCGGGCGACGACGGCGGCGGGGACGGGCACGGGCGACGGGGCAGAGGGCGGCGGGGCAGCGGGAGAATGAGGAACTGAATGAAAATTTCACAAGTGTTTTCTTATATACTAAGACCATTGGTCCCGGTTCGTGGAACCAACCGTGACCAATGGTCCCCTTTAGTCCCGGTTGGTGGCACCAACCGGGACCAAAGGTCTCTTTTCAGTAGCCCAAAGGGCGGGAAGCGGCGGCCTTTGGTCCCGGTTGGTGGCACCAACCGGGACTAAAGGGGGGCATTGGTCACGGTTGGTGCCACGAACCGTGACCAATGCCCCCTTTAGTCCCGGTTGGTGCCACTAACCAGGACCAATGGCCTTGTGCTGCCCCGCATCAAAAGTTTAGTACCACCTCGCTAGCTGAGAGAGCTCGAGAGTGGTTTATAAGTGCTGCTGCGCCCACCCTCCCGAGCTCCTCTCAACTACAGGCTTTCGGGCCTAATCTATCACTGCAATGCTTGTGGGCCTACTGGGCCTGCTGCGGGCCTGAATCCTAGCCCATGGTAGGGTTTCTAGTCGTATTCAGGCCGTGGTGGCCCAGTAGGTGGCATTTTTTTTTGTTGTTGCTTTATTTATTTTCTTTTGTTTTTTGCTTTATTTTTTAATTCTTTATGCTTTTAGTTTTACAAAAATTATAAACTTTTTGTTAATGCCATTAGTTTTCAAATTTGAAAACACTTTTTTAGTTTTTTTGTTTTCTTTGTTGCTTTGTTTATTTTATTTTGTGATTAACTTAACTATAAAAATAGTTTTTTCCTGATTTTTTTTGCATTATTTATTTTCTTTTGTTTTTTTGCTTTAATTTTTAATTCTGTTTGCTTTTAGGTTAGCTAAATTATAAACTTTCTGTTAGTGCCATTAGTTTTAGAAAAATTATAAACTTTCTGTTAGTGCCATTAGTTTTCAAATTTGAAAACACTTTTTTAGCTTTTTTGTTTTCTTTGTTGCTTTATTTATTTTATTTTGTGATTAACTTTACTATAAAAATAGTTTTTTCCTATTTTTTATTTGTTTTTTGCATTATTTATTTTCTTTTGTTTTTTTCTTTAATTTTTAATTCTGTTTGCTTTTAGGTTAGCAAAATTATAAACTTTCTGTTAGTGCCATTAGTTTTAGAAAAATTATAAACTTTCTGTTAGTGCCATTAATTTTCAAATTTGAATAGTTAAAATTTGAATTCTTTGAAAATTGTTTGAATCACAAGTTTGTGATTAACTTACTAAAAAATGAGAATAGATGCGCTTATAGAGAAAATTCAACCTAAATTCCTAGTAAATTTCTATGAATTTCAGAGAAATTCAGTATGAATTTAGGTTAAACTTTTCTCTATTAGGGCATCTATTTTCACTTCGAGAGGAGCTCAACAAGGCAGAGAGGGAAGGGCTTATAAACCAGTGTGAGCCCCCTTCGGTTGGCGAGGTGGGACTAAACTCTGCCCGCAACGAGGACCAACCCTTTAGTCCCGGTTTGTGGCACAAACCGGGACTAATGGTCATGGGCCAGGGGCCAGGAGAAAAATTATAAACTTTCTGTTAGTGCCATTAGTTTTAGAAAGTTGAAAGTTGGCATGGGCCAGGGACTAATGGTCATGGTATTACGAGGGCCGAACCATAAGACATGAAAGCATTTCAAATGAACTCTGAGAAAGTTGAAAGTTGGGATGGTATCATAATTTCACCCACATAGCATGTGCATGTACAAAACGGACAATGGTAGCATGTTTGTGTGTTACAAAGTTGGCATGGTATCATCATAATAGTTGCGGGAGAAAGTCTTCACTTTTTCTTCGCTTGTGTCATTTGCTTATTGCGCCGTAACCATGGATAATCTTCATTGTTTATCAGGATGCTTGGGTCAGCCTTGACATTGAAGGGAGGAATTTCATGAAACTTTTCATAATCTTCAGACATGTCTGTCTTGCCGTCCACTCCCAGGATGTCTCTTTTTCCTGAAACAACTATGTGGCGCTTTGGCTCATCGTATGATGTATTCGCTTCCTTATCTTTTCTTTTTCTTGGTTCGGTAGACATGTCCTTCACATAGATAACCTGTGCCACATCATTGGCTAGGACGAACGGTTCGTCAGTGTACCCAAGATTTTTCAGATCCAGTGTTGTCATTCCGTACTGTGGGTCTACCTGTACCCCGCCGCCTAACAGATTGACCCATTTGCACTTAAACAAAGGGACCTTAAAATCAGGTCCGTAGTCAAGTTCCCATATGTCCACTATGTAACCATAATATGTGTCCTTTCCGCTCTCGGTTGCTGCATCAAAGCAGACACCGTTGTTTTGGTTGGTGCTCTTTTGATCTTGGGCGGTCGTGTAAAATGTATTCCCATTTATCTCATATCCTTTGTAAGTCAATACAGTCAAAGATGGTCCCCTGGACAACAAGTACAACTCATCACAAACAGTGTTGTCACCTCTGAGACGTGTTTCCAACCAACTGCTGAAAGTCCTGATGTGTTCACATGTAATCCAGTCATCGCACTGCTCCGGGTGTTTGGAGCGCAGACTGTTCTTGTGTTCATCGACATACGGGGTCACCAAGGTAGAGTTCTGTAGAACTGTGTAGTTTTCTTGAGACCAAGGATATCCATCCCTGCATATTATTGAGTCTCTTCCAAGAGTGCCTTTTCCAGTCAGTCTCCCCTCATACCGCGATTTAGGGAGACCTATCTTCTTAAGGCCAGGAATGAAGTCAACACAAAACCCGATAACATCCTCTGTTTGATGGCCCATGGAGATGCTTCCTTCTGGCCTAGCGCGGTTACAGACATATTTCTTTAGGACTCCCATGAACCTCTCAAAGGGGAACATATTGTGTAGAAATACGGGCCCCAGGATGACAATCTCGTTGACTAGATGAACTAGGACGTGCGTCATGATATTGAAGAAGGATGGTGGGAACACCAGCTCGAAACTGACAAGACATTGCGCCACATCACTCCTTAGCCTTGGTACGATTTCTGGATCGATTACCTTCTGAGAGATTGCATTGAGGAATGCACATAGCTTCACAATGGCTAATCGCACGTTTTCCGATAGAAGCCCCCTCAATGCAACCGGAAGCAGTTGCGTCATAATCACATGGCAGTCATGAGACTTTAGGTTCTGAAACTTTTTCTCTGGCATATTTATTATTCCCTTTATATTCGACGAGAAGCCAGTCATGACCTTCATACTAAGCAGGCATTCAAAGAAGATTTCTTTCTCTTCTTTCGTAAGAGCGTAGCTGGCAGGACCTTTATACTGCTTCGGAGGCATGCCATCTTTTTCGTGCAAACGTTGCAGGTCCTCTCGTGCCTCAGGTGTATCTTTTGTCTTCCCATACACGCCCAAGAAGCCTAGCAGGTTCACGCAAAGGTTCTTCATCACGTGCATCACGTCGATTGAGGAGCGGACCTCTAGGTCTTTCAAGTAGGGTAGGTCCCAAAATATAGATTTCTTCTTCCACATGGGTGCGTGTCCCTCAGCGTCATTCGGAACAGCTAGTCCACCGGGACCCTTTCCAAAGATTACGTAGTGTAAATCATTGACCATAGCAAGCACGTGATCACCGGTGCGCATGGCGGGCTTCTTCCAGTGATCTGCCTCGCCTTTGAAATGATTGCCTTTCTTTCGACATTGATGGTTGGTCGGAAGAAATCGACGATGGACCAGGTACACATTCTTCCTGCATTTGTCCTGGTATATACTTTCAGTGTCATCTAAACAGTGCGTGCATGCGTGGTATCCTTTGTTTGTCTGTCCTGAAAGGTTCCTAAGAGCGGGCCAATCGTTGATGGTCACGAACAGCAACGCCTTAAGGTTAAATTCCTCCTGTCTGTGCTCATCCAATGTACGTACACCGTTTCCATTCCACAGCTGTAAAAGTTCTTCAACTAATAGCCTTAGGTACACATCAATTTCGTTGCCGGGTTGCTTAGGGCCTTGGATGAGAACTGGCATCATAATGAACTTCCGCTTCATGCACATCCAAGGAGGAAGGTTATACATACATAGAGTCACGGGCCAGGTGCTGTGATTGCTGCTCTGCTCCCCGAAAGGATTAATGCCATCCGCGCTTAAAGCAAACCATACATTCCTTGGGTCCTTTGCAAACTCATCCCAGTACTTTCTCTCGATTTTTCTCCACTGCGACCCGTTAGCGGGTGCTCTCAACTTCCCATCTTTCTTTCAGTTCTCACTGTGCCATCGCATCAACTTGGCATGCTCTTCGTTTCTGAACAGACGTTTCAACCGTGGTATTATAGGAGCATACCACATCACCTTCACAGGAACCCTCTTCCTGAGGGGCTCGCCGTCAACATCACCAGGGTCATCTCGTCTGATCTTATACAGCAATGCACCGCATACCGGGCATGCGTTCAGATCCTTGTATGCACCGGGTAGAGGATGCAGTCATTAGGGCATGCATGTATCTTCTCCACCTCCAATCCTAGAGGGCATACGACCTTCTTTGCTGCATATGTACTGTCGGGCAATTCGTTATCCTTTGGAAGCTTCTTCTTCAATATTTTTAGTAGCTTCTCAAATCCTTTGTCTGCCACAGCATTCTCTGCCTTCCACTGCAGCAATTCCAGTATGGTACCGAGCTTTGTGTTGCCATCTTCGCAATTGGGGTATAACCCTTTTTTGTGATCCTCTAACATGCGATCGAACTTCAGCTTCTCCTTTTGACTTTCGCATTGCGTCCTTGCATCAACAATGACCCGGCGGAGATCATCATCATCGGGCACATCGTCTGGTTCCTCCTGATCTTCAGCAGCTTCACCCATTGCAGCATTATTGGGCACATCGTCTGGTTCCTCTTGATCTTCACCAGCTCCCCCCGTTGCAGCATCACCGTATTCAGGGGGCACACAGTTGTCATCGTACTCTTCTTCTTCGCCGTCTTCCATCATAACCCCTATTTCTCTGTGCCTCGTCCAAACATTATAGTGTGGCATGAAACCCTTGTAAAGCAGGTGGGAGTGAAGGATTATTCGGTTAGAGTAAGACCTCGTGTTCCCACATTGAGTGCATGGCCAACACATAAAACCATTCTGCTTGTTTGCCTCAGCCGCAACGAGAAACTCATGCACGCCCTTAATGTACTCGCGGGTGTGTCTGTCACCGTACATCCATTGCCGGTTCATCTGCGTCCATTATATATAATTAAGTGTCCAAATTAATAGAAGTTCATCATCACATTAAAACCAAAGTGCATACATAGTTCTCATCTAACAACATATAGCTCTCCAGAGCATCTAATTAATTAAACCATACATTGAAACTATGTAAAACATTTCAATGCGAAAACAAATGCGATCATAATCGCAACCAAGGTAACAATTGATCCAACGGCATAATGATACCAAGCCTTTGTATGAATGGCATATTTTCTAATCTTTCTAATCTTCAAGCGCATTGCATCCATCTTGATCTTGTGATCATCGACGACATCCGCAACATGCAACTCCAATATCATCTCCTCCTAATTTTTTTTATTTTTTCCTTCAACAAATTGTTTTCTTCTTCAACTAAATTTAACCTCTCGACAATAGGGTTAGTTGGCATTTCCGATTCACATAAATCCTACATAAATAAAATCTATGTCACATTGGTCGGCATAATTTTCATAAACAATAAATGAACCAATTGTTATAAAGATAATATATATACCACATCCGAATCATAGACAGGACGAGGGCCGACGGGGGCGGATACCAAAACCATCACACTATATAAGATGCAATAACAAAAGTAAGAAAATAATACAAGTATCTATGTAAACATACAAGTAAGAATATTTTTCCTTTCAGGAAGAAGATAAGAACAAGAGGCTCACCACGGTTGTGCCGGCGATGAGCTCGGCGCGGGTGTTCGACGGCGGTGAAGACGGGGACGGGGCATGACGGACCGCTAAAACTAGACAAATATTATGGAAAATGGAGCTTGGAGGTCGAGCTTGGAGAGGAGAAAGCTTAAGTAGTGTGGCTCGGGCATTCCATCGAACACCTTGTGTGCATAGGAGGTGAGCTAGAGCACCACCAAGCCCTCTCCCCCTCGGCCAGAGAAAAACAGAGCACTGGGGGGCTCTACTCGCGAGCGAGGGGTATATATAGGCACCTCATTGGTCCCGGTTGGTGACATGAGACGGGACTAAAGGGGAGCCTTTGGTCCCGGTTCAAGCCACCAACTGGGACCAATGGTGGTGGGCCAGGAGCGAGGCCCATTGGTCCCGGTTCATCCCACCAACCGGGACCAAAAGGTCCTGATGAACCGGGACCAATGGCCCATGTGGCCCGGCCGCCCCCCTGGGCTCACGAACCGGGACCAATGCCCACATTGGTCCTGGTTCTGGACTGAACCGGGACTAATGGGCTGACCCGGCCTGTACCAAAGCCCTGTTTTCTACTAATGTACGTCAATTATGTAAACAAATGCTGGAAGCTTGATAGCATTGCCAGAAGCCTCTTCGGTATCCGGGTCCATGTGCCATGCACAAAATTATAATCCTTCATTCCTAAATATTTGACTTTTTACAAATTTCAAATGGGCATATTTTAGAGTGTAGATTCACTCATTTTGCTTCGTATGTGTACTCCCTCAGTTCCTAAATATTTGTCTTCCTAGATATTTCAACAAGTGACTACATCAGAGAAAAATGAGTGAATCTACACTCTAAAATATGTCTATATACTTCCGTATGTAGTAGTCCATTTGAATCTCTAAAAAGACAAATATTTGAGTAGTCACTCATTGAAATCTCTAGAAAGACAAATACTCTGGAGTATATTTAAGAACCGAGGGGGTAGTGCACAGCTGCATGGGAGACTCAGACCGGTCGTTGCGCCGCATTAATAGTGAGTAATGAGCAGTCAAATCTTAAGCCCCACCTTTCCCACTGTAAGTTGCTCGGAAGAAGCAACCATCAATACGCTCTTCTTTGAATCCGCTCATACTACTCCATCCGTCACTGTTTATAGAGCGCACTTCAGAAAAAGAGAAAATCTCTGGGATCAAGGCGACTAGCGATCGGCCTGAAAAATAGCATTGGTAGTTATAGCACGACATCTATTACTAAAGGAAATAATGCGTACACACATGCATGCATGTACTCCACTCCTTAGTACTACATTGAGAGAAAATTGCGGTTACCACGCCCTAATTAATTGAGCATTTAACCAAACGTTTCTAAAGTCTCTCTGGTGGTGGAAATGCATTGAGAGAAATGCATCATAATGAAGCGGCCCTGTAAACTGTGACGGAGGGAGGAGTAGTATGAAGGTGCAAAACCAAGTACGCATATGGCCAGTCAGTCAATGCTCTCCTCTTGGCATATCACTGACATGTGGGACCGGAGGGTGAGCAAACTGATCTCAATTGAGGGCAAAATGGCCAAACCGCCGTTCCTTGAGAGAGACGAGGAGCGAGAACACACCGACGGGCTCGCACGGAGGCCTAGATATATTCGAGCATGGTTGATCAATATCATCATTACATGATGGGCTACCGTTTTCTGCCCTTCTCCGGAATAAATGTGTAGTTTATCAGAGATTAAAAAAAAAGAGTACAGAGGCTCCACCATGCGGTTCGAGTAGTAGTACTACTCGTACTACTAAACCTTGCGCTTGGCTCTTTGCCTCTTCGTGAAGTCGAACAATGATGGTACTCCACATGTTTGGTACTACAGTGTATGCCTCTGGCAATTTGACACCAAATGAAATGATGCATGTCCATTGCCTGGGCGAGGGTACGTTGCATTAGTCAAAAGGCGTAAGAGAGCTTCTCCTCGTTCTGCGAGTTGACGGCACACACCAACAAGTAGTGCTAGTCCATACTCCCACCTTTCTGGTTAATATGGCTTAATCTTTTTTGCGGGTAAATGAGAGAGCTTTATTCATATATAAGCATTCTTAGGACGATCAGCCAAGAGAATGGTCACTAGGAAGCGAGGTACCCCGCAAAAAAAGAAGTAGGAAGCGAGGTGTTTCATCAAGCCATCTCTCGGACACATTCAAAGTGCAGTAAGCATGGTTCACACAAAGATGCGCCGCAAGGTTTTCTGACTTGTTTACATGCTGAATAAAAAAAAGAGGAAATATTACCGAGTGCTCCTATTTGTAACAGGATATGAGCCAAAATTAAGCGAGAATTGTGGCGAGTGTTCCATGCAATCAACTTCCATTATCACATGCGAGGACCCTTGAAGAGAACCAAATGTGTTGAAGATTGCTTTATCACATTTTAAAAATATAATAAGAGTGCAGA
Source organism: Triticum urartu (assembly GCF_056163025.1). Classification (NCBI taxonomy): domain Eukaryota; kingdom Viridiplantae; phylum Streptophyta; class Magnoliopsida; order Poales; family Poaceae; genus Triticum; species Triticum urartu. The sequence continues at coordinate 102,573,528 of NC_141875.1, read as the reverse complement.
CGCTCCTCCATCCGGTTCCTAGTACTACCTCTATAGACTATAGTAGTAGTACTAGTACTAGTAAACTTTGCGCTTGGCTGTTCGCCTCTTCGGGAAGTGCAACAATAATAGTACTACTAGTATAGTGTATGCTTCTGGCAATATGACACCGAATTAACTGTTGCACGTCCACCGCCTGAGCAAAGGACATCTTGCATTAGTCAAAAGTTTCTCCTTGTCCTGCGAGCCACCGCGCGCAAGCTTCTCCCGTCCTGCAAGCTTCTCCTTGTTCAGCAAGTTGATGGGACACAACAAAGTAATGCTAGTCCATAATGCCTCCTCTCCGGTTAATATGGCTTAATTTCACACGAGATAAATACACTGTCTGTCACTGTATATTTGTAAAATTACGGTCAGTGCACTTCATAATACGCTCATTGCGCTCAATATATACATTTTTCGGTGTTTATACGGTCACTAGCTCACCCTGGCTGAGTATGTGTGTGCATGCACGTGTACGTTGAGCACTTGAGCGTGACCGTGTGTGTTCCGTTGTGTGCTCGGACATGCATGCATTGTGGCGTCGCGCGCGTTTTTGCGTCATGTGTGCATGTGACTGTTGCATACACATAGGGGGAGTACGTGTAGGAGCCACTAAAGGAGCAGTCAAATCGCACAGTAAGTTAGTCGGAAGAAGCTACCATCATTTCACTCTTCAACGACACGTACGCAATATAAAAATGGTTGATATGGAGAGGAAAAGAAAACCACTATATATACACTAGCAGGAGCCGAAGCTATAAGCCTGCTTGCTTCGGTTGCTCTCTTCACAAGCATAGAACGACGGTGGCCACACCGCTGGTGACATATCCGGCCTGATCCCGCAGCTGGGGGAAGGGAACAATGTTGTGCGTAGACGCGGTCGACATCGGCGAGGGAGAAAATCCAAAGTTGATGCGTCCCAATCGGGGGTCACCGTGGTATGAGCCGATGCCGCGTCCCAACCGCCCTTCTAGCTACAGCCCGACGTCCCAGGTAGTCCATCTTCCTTTTGGAGCTGGCTTGCTCCACTGCCGCAGCTCCAGACATAGCTCCATCTCCATGTCGCTTTTTTGGTCGAAAGGGAATGAAAATGGAGTGGAAAGTTTCTGTTTTCCGGAGAAAAAATGGAAACGGAGAGACACCAACGTTTCGTTTCATTGGATCGCGGCATCGAGCAAAACAAACATTTAAATCACGTCTGTCGTGTTCATGTCTCACCCTCCTCCAGGGGTGGACCCCACACGGTCGCTCAACATGCTTCTCAACACAAACCGAGTATACGATAACTTTCCCGCCTGCTTGTCGATGGATCGCACCATGGAGTACTAGTACTCCCGGAAGAGATTGACGAGTTGGGGAGGATAGCTAGCTGTAGCACGGACTCCCAAGAACTTTTTACATGCATGTTGTGGCCGGCTATTGTGACCTTTGAACGCGGAGCAGTCACGTGCACCAGGAAGCGGCGCGGGCAACGCTCTCTCAGCCGGCACGCCGCTTCAATGCCGGTGTCAGTGAGAGGAGGCGTCCGCTCTGGCCGGGCATGAATGCGGCACTGACCATTTCGGGTGGGAAGCACGCGCAGGTGATGAAGAGGGTTCGGGTTGGTCAGGAGCGGCCGTGGCAGCGGTCCGCACGCCCACAAATAAGAGATGTTGTACATTAATATTGCCGCGTATATAATTAACAACGTAAATGTTGTGCCAGTTGGACAAATATGACTGGAGATGGAGATGGAAATGGAATTTTACATAAACACGGATATGCATGTCTATGTCTATGTGTGTGTGCGCGACGACTCTCGCGACCTGGAAGCGGGGGCGTGTGTTTGATCGAGTTTTCTTTCTTGGTACGTTAAAAAATTGTCCACCAGTTTTCGTTTCTTTTTTCCGGGAACGCGCGTATTCTATTTAAAACCACTGCTATGGAGAGATTGTTTTACTCCATTATAGCCTCTGTTTGATAGAATTTCTCGCGTCTCGCTCTCTCGCCCTCTCCATATCAAATCAAGATGACAGTGTCCACACTATCTCTCTCCTCACCGGTGGTCACAGATCCGGCCAAATCCCGTCTGCTGCGGGAGGTGAGGAGGTGCATCGTTGACGTTGTCGCTGTCGGCGATGGAGGAAGCTGATGCGCACCGTCCTCTCGGAGCCGGCGCTGGCGCGGACGAAGGTCCTCCACGCCCTTGTTCACTGCCGTTGTGTGGGCAGATCCCTCCCGTCCGCCTAAGCGACATCTCGCCCACCTGAGATGTAACTACTTGTACTGGTCTAGCTCCCCAGGTCGCTGCATGCGGGTTTTCTTCTATGCGACTACTCCCCAGCTCCCCATGTATATTAGCTAGGGTTCCTCGGCTGGTCCAGCATCACCTACTATTATAGAGGAAACGCCATGAAAAGTTGTCCTGATTCATGCCTCGGTGGAGGTATACATTTTGTTTCGATGAAAAGTAGATGGTGGTTGTGCGGTCATTGTCTAGATGCTCCTATTGCTGCTGCTAATCTAATACTATCACTGGTTAATCTAATACTATCTCGGTATTCAAGCTCGACAAATCCTCACTTTTTTTTCTCGGGTATCCTAGTTTAGTTCCCATCAAGATAATCATGATGCTTCTGTTTGTTGGTGTACTTTTCATAATTATTATTGACAATTGAGATGTTGTTGTTAATCTTGTAAAACAAAGTAACAACACTATATCCCTTTTTATATGTTTGGAAACAGTGATGCGTATCTCCATACCAGTGCATGTCTTCCTCAATTTTAGTCGAACTGCACAAAATTGGATGGCCATTGTTGTTCCGCCTCACTATCCTCTACCACGTGGTTCTTCCTTCCTCGAGCTTGAATACCGAGAAGAAACAGACCATAGTGAGGATTTGTCGAACTTCATAGGTGCCTCACCCAAACTTGATGCCAAATGGATGATGCATCACCACGATGACCTATCGATGCTCATGGTTGCGCCTCATGGTTGCGTTTGCTGGTGAAGCTGATCGATTTTCAATGAAAAACAAGATGTCTTCCATCAGTGCTCTTTGCTTGTTACCCACAAAGATGACATCCTTCGTCAGTTCACCTAGGATGCAATCCACTACTGGCTACGCTTTTCTCTTTCACCCAGCGCCTGTGCGGGAGGGCCACCGACCCCTTCTTCCTTGCTTCCGTACGTAGTGTGGGCAGATCCGACCCCCCACCGCACGCCTTGCCACATCCCGACGACCCTAAGGTGTAAGTTTCTTCGAAACCGTCATTGGTCTACCTGCATGCTGATCTTTTTCGATTCTGTAGTCGAATCTAGGTCTTGGTTCAAAGAGGAAAGAAGGGTGCGGTGGGGTGGAGCATGAATCTACGACTTGGTTCAATGGGGAAAGGAGGGAGGGAAAGTAGTATAGACTAGCTATCCAGCCGCTTTCTTGGTCGAAAAGGGAAAAGGGGGGAAACCCAGTACACACACATGTAAGGAACCCAGCTCTTTGTTGAAAAGGGAAAGAAACTAGGGTGTCGGGTAGTTTGTGCAGGACTAGATTCGCTGCCCTCACATCGGAAAAAGTTTCAAAGAGAACAAATATGGGACCAACGCAGATATGCTGCTTGGCTACATACTCTGCATCACCCATTTATACGTGTGAACGCACATGGTGCTGGCATGCCCCATGTCCCATCCACACGATCGTGCAGTGTGTTTTGAGATGTTGTGCTACTTGTATTGGTATTGTTTTAAATAAATGTTGAATTGAAGCTATTGTATTTTAAGCAATGCCACTCTCAGAATTAACTATTGAACTATTTTAAGAGAATTTCTCTGTTAATATGAATCAATGCAACCGTTTTAGAAATGCTATTGTCCTATACTTTGTTTTCCATCAAGATAAGGTAGATGCTTCCTTTTGTGGTCGCATGTTTCATTCTCCTTTATTGGCATTAATTGTTTCCTTTTTTGCCTCTGTTAAATCAGGGATATCTATTCAACTTGTTGCTATAGCAAACTTAAATGTCTCACCGGCGACTTTACTTGATTTCAGAGTAATTGCACAAAATGAGATTGGATTTCCTATTCGTGTTAGCATATTCATACGTGATCTTGTGTGCATCATGATAGGTTGGTGCTTGCCTTCATCCACATGATCGTGCAGTGTGTTTTGAGATGTTGTGCTACTTGTATTGGTACTGTTTTAAATTAATGTTGAATAGAAGCTATTGTATTGCTGTCTTTTCCCATTAAGTAGTGAACAAAAATGGGACCAACCCAGAAATTATGCTTGTTGCTTTGTTACAACAAACTCTGCATCACCCCCTTTATAAGTAGATGGAAGCACATGTTGTTGTTGCGCCCACTCTCCCCTGGAACTGTTTATGCTTTTTGTTAATCTAATGCCACTAGTAAAATTAAGCAATGCCACTCTCAGAATTAAGTACTGAATCTTATTTCAAAACTGTAACACTTGTTAGGGATTGGCGGGATTACCATTTTTGTGGTCGCGTGTTTCATCCTCCTTTATTGGCTAGTAATTGATTCCTTTTTTTCCTTTGTTAAAACAGGGATATCTATTCAACTTGTTGCTATTGCGACATTTTGCTTCGCTTAATTTTGGTGGAACTGCACAAAATGAGACTGGATTTCCATATATGTGTTGAGATCTCTTTTAGATCCACCTAAGGCGTTGTTTCAAATCTTGGTCTTGAAAGGTCAGTACCTACTTTCCTCAGAATTAACTACTAAATCTTAGTTCAAAACTCCAACACTTGTTAGGGATCGGCGGGAGTACCATTTTTGTTAGGGATCGGCTGGAGTACATGTTTAAGAAATGTATTGTTTAGATAGTGTCTCTGTTATTATATATCAGTTACAGTGTTTTACAAATGGTACTATCCTACTTTGTAGTTCTTTCTACATGTTTAACCAAGGTATTGTTAAGATAATGTCTTTGTTAAAATGAATCAGTCGCATTGTTTTAGGAACAATACTTTTCTGCTTTGTCATTCTTTATACATGTTGAAACAAGGCATTGTTAAGATAATGTCTAGTTAATATGAATGAATCACACTGATTGAGAATCGCTACTCTCCTGCTTCATTTCCCATTAAGATAAGGTAGATCAGTAGATGTTTTTCTTCTGGGAGTACAAGTCATCAACTGTTATTTCTCAGTAATTGTTTCCCTTATACCTTTTGTTGCTTAGAGGGATATCAAAATTAAAGCTTGGTTTTATTACGACTTTGATTTTAGTTGAACTGCACAAAAGGAGCCAATGTGTCTAAGGCAAACTGCTGCATTAGTGTGTCCAGTTGGTCTTAACACTTTGCAGAAAGAAGCAGTCACTGTTTGCGCTACATTACACAAGGAATGATCAAGAAGCTTTATACGACAAGTCGGGTAGGTTAGACGTGAAACCATATGATCTTCCGACCAACTCATCATCTTAGGCCGTGATTGGATCGTCGTTTTCCAACCAAAACCGCTTGTAAATAAAAGCAGATGGTCTCAGGCGAAGCGCTTGGTTGGTCGATTTTGACTAGTAAAATATACACCGGTCTCTTAAATTACACGCGTAACCCGCCGGTTTTACTTACAGACCTCGCGCCCTCGGTTTCATTACGCCTGTATTTTACGTGCTGTTTCCGATGACGAGTAAATTACATTTGTATCTTAATACAGTTGTGAAATAAACTAGAGCTCCCAAGCGCGGCCTTACCGTTTCATGCCGTCTCAGTCTCTTGAAGGTGCTCATAGGTGTCCGATGACCCTGGCTTCCTGAATCAGCAGCAGGCGCTGTATCAGACCATCCGTAGGGCCCGTGAGGCCCTCTCCATCGTCCTTCGAGTTGCTGCGCTCGCCGTGGCGCTGAGGATTGTTAACATGGTCAATGAACATGAGGATTCAGGAGATGACTTTATTTTGACTGGTTGACAGTACGGACCCACTAGGGCCATAGCCGTACGTACGCAAGTGCCTCCTTATTATGTACAAATATATATTTTTGCTTCCTCCTGGTTTCCTGACATCACGGTCCCACACCATTGTCAACCTATGTAGTCAATAAACGAGAGAATTGCACAAGGTGCGGCCGACAGCTGGGACAAGCAGCTCGAGCAGTATTTTTGTTTTTGAGGTGTGAGCACTGCAGAGTTTTTCTTGGCGATGTTTTCGTTGTTGTTCAAAGGAGAGCGGGGTATTAACTAGGCGGGACTGTGGCCCGTATAGCCCAGGACAGATATCCAGCCTAGATATTTTTTTTCAAGATATTAATTTTTTAAGGCCTAAAAAAGATATTAATTTTTTTCAAGACGAAAATGGCTAGCCGAGCTATACGTTTTTTTGAGGAATACCCAGGCAAGCTCAACTTGTTATTCTCCGCCCCGCTGGGCTGCAAATCTTTCCTAGGAGGGATGCATTAGGCTTAACAGGAAAATGGGCTTTAAAAAATAATAAATGGGATGTAATTATAAAAACTGGGCAGTAACTATAAAAAATGCACAAAGCACAGAATTAGTTTATAAAATATTATTTATGGATTTTGAAAATCTTAATTTTTAATTGTTGCGCGCATAATGTTTCATTAGATTTCTACGTAATACAAATTAATATTTAATGTGACTAGAAATTTCGGGATAAAAATATTTCGGATCCCATCAAATTGTGGGAAATTTTATTGAGTTCTTTCTTGAATGGTTGGTTGAAATTATTAATTATTTTCCTAGCTAGAAAATGGGCTGTACTTTTAACAAACTGTAAATGGGCTGTAGTAAATTCCATTAGAATTCAAAAATGGGCTGTACATTCTTACAAATTGCAAATGGGCTATAAGTTCTCTCCCACACACTTGTGGGCCTACTAAGTTGACGCGTCCCCTACAAAAAGAAGTTGACGCGTATGCAAGGCTTTGTGAATTTATTATAGTCAACACGCGGTTCTAGCAGCAGTGGCCGTTGGATGTCCATCCAACGGATGTCATGCTTCTACTTCAATCTCTGATATTCTAGGTTCACCTGCCCAAAAAATGATTCCTCCCCCTGACATCTGGGGCGCGCCGTTTCGGAAGCTGACCTGTGGGCCTACTAAGTTGACGCGTACCAAGGGCTATGTCAACTTAGTCAATATGAACGATTCTAGCTGCAGTGACCGTACGATGTCCATCCAACGACTGTAGTGCTTCTTCAACCTCTGGTCTTCTCGCTCCAGCCGCCCAAAGCAGCGCCGGTCATGCCGTGTGCTCCTGCCTCCCGTGGCCGGCTCTGATGCCGCGGAGGCGTCACTGCCCCTACTACTCCTACCGCTAGCCAGGCCATCCCTCTACTCACCCACACCCCCTGTTATTCCGCGGCGACGGCAGCCTCACACCGCAGCCGAACCAGTGAACCCTCGTACTCCTCTCCGCGCGGGCTTCCACTGCCACGTCTTCCCCGGCTCTGCGTCATCCCCTTCCTAGGCCTCGCCATCATCCACCGCCCTGGTGCTCTCGGCGCGGCGTCGTCAACATGGTCAAGGAACGACTTCCATCAGACATGGACTGTATGTGGAGAGGCTGACAGCTGGATCCACGACAGCAGCAAGGAAGTGCCTCCTTATTACACGGAAAATAATGATTCCTACACCTGACAGCAGGGACCCACCGGACGGGCCACCGTATTTCGCGAAAAAAATGTTTGCCCCCTGAATGCTGGGACACATCGGACGGGCCACCGTATTGCGCGAAAAAAACGTCCCCCCCCCCGTTGTCAGCTCGGACCCACCGGAAGTGCCTCCTTATTACGTACAAAAAAATGAATACTCCCCCTGCTGGTTGGGACCCACCTTGGTGGGAGGCTGACTTGTGGGCCTACTAAGTTGACAGGGACGGAGTGCTTTGTCAACTTAGTCAATATGAACGATTCTAGCTCTAGTGACCGTATGATGTCCATCCAACAGCCGTAGTGCTTCTTCAACCTCTAGTGTTGTTGCTCCAGCCGCCCAAAGCAGCGCCGGTCGTGCCGCATGCTGCTGCCTCCCGTGGCCGGCTATGCTACCGCGGAGGCCTCACCGCCCCCTACTATTCCCACCGCTGGCCAGGCCATCCCTATACTCACCCACACCCCCTATTATTCTGCGGCTACGACAGTCTGACACTGCAGCGAACCAGTGAACCCACGTACTCCTCTATGCGTGGGCATCAACTGCCGCGTCTTCCCTGGCTCCGCGGCGTCCCCTTCCTAGGCCTCGTCGTCGTCCACCGCCATGGGGCTCTCGGCGCGGCGTGGTCAACATGTTCAAGGAACGGCTTCCATCGGATGTGGAATGTACATGGAGAGGCTGACAGCTAGGTCCACGGCCGCAGCAAGGAAGTGCATCCTTATTACACGCAAAATAATTATTCCTCCACCTGACAGCAGGGACCCACCGGATGGGCCCCCGTATTTCTCGAAAAAATGTTTCCTCCTAACTGCTGGGACCCACCAGCTACATCTTCGCACACAAGGAAGTCCATCTAGGCAAAAAAACGATTCGCCCCCCTGACTGTTGGGAGCCACCAGCTACATCTTCGCACACAAGGAAGTGCCTGACAGTCGGGACCCACCTAGTCGAAGCGTACGTAGCATTGTCATTCTGTTCGTGAACGTGTACGTACATACTGGTCAATGTAGAGGCACGCACGTAGGATGTACACGTACATACAACGGCCAGTGTGCAAGAAAGAAAATACAACCATGTACGTACATACGGGCGGGGTCTCGAACACCTACTCGCGCGTACGTAAGGCAGGGCTCGTGTACATGGCTGGTTCAGAACGGAGAAACAACATCGTCATCTTGTTCATGGGGAGCCAACCGGCTGGTACGGAATGGAATGCGTCGTCGTGTTCATCGGGACGGCTTGGACGGAACAGCCGATGGAAAGAGGCCTGGCATACCGTAGAACGGAGGAAACAACATTGTGTTCGACCGGCCACGTTCGAAACGGGATCATGTTCATCTGGAGGGGTTGGCGTACCACAAAACAGAGGAAACGGACATCCTACAGTCGAAATGGGGGTCATGCTGATCGGGAGGGGTATGGCGTACCGCAAAACGGAGGAAACGGACTTGGGTTGGAGCGCTACGGTCAAAACAGGGGTCCTGTTCATTGGGAGGGGCATGGCGTACCGCAAAACGGACTCCATGGGATACTGTTCATCTCCACCGTCGACCTCCTCTAGCCTCCACGGGCTACTGTTCATCCACCGTCGACCTCCTCCAGCCTCCACCTGCGATTGTTCATCCACGGGCTCCTATTCATCCAGCCTCCACCGTGCGCTACTCCACCGGCTACTGTTCAACCAGTCATCTCCACGGGCTCCTGTTCAACCACCCCTCCACGGGCTACTCTTCATCCAGCCCTCCACCATCTACTGTTCATCCTGCCCTCCACGGGATGGTCCTGTTCATCCTGCCCTCCACGGGGTCCTGTTCGTCTGGCCCCAACCGGCTCGATCGATCGGGGTACTGTTTATCCAGAGGCAACACCACGGGGTCCTGTTCATCCACCCCCACCAGGAACTATTCATCCACCCCCCCCCCCGCCCGCAACGCTCACTGTTCATCCAGAGGCAGCATCGATCGGCTTCAGTTAGCAGCAGTAGCGAAGGAATCGCTCGATCGGGTTCAGTTAACAGCCATCGACCGATCACTCGGGTTTAGTAACGCGTAGCCTGCAGTGCAATCGCTCGGGTTCAGTTAGAGCCCAACGCCTCGCGCACACGTGTGTACGTATGAGAGAAACGCGCATCGCTCGGCCCTGACCACCCACCGTAACCGGGGACTCCTCGATATTTTCCGCACCCTCGCTTCTACCACGGTTTTTTCCGTCATGGACGGCCCAAAGAATGTCATGCAGTTGCGTCTCCGGCCCGCCCAGGACGAAAAGCCCATTTTCTATCATGATTTTTTGTCATAGAAGTAGGACCCCACCACATCTATGATGATACCGGGTTTTGTCACAATTATCGTCATAGAAGTGTCATAAGTATGACAGAAAAAAATTCGTTCGGCCCAAAATGTCACGGATGTGTCTTTTTTTGTAGTGATTGCGGAGCGGACCTCTAGGTCTTTCCAATAGGGCAAGTCCCAAAATATAGATTTCTTCTTCCACATGGGTGAGCGTCCGTCAGCGTCATTCCGAACAGGTTGTCCGCCAGGACCCTATCCAAATATTACCTTCAAATCCTTGACCATATCATGTACATAAGCACCAGTATTGTGGTGAGGCTTCGTCCGGTGATCCTCCTCACCTTTGAAATTCTTGCCTTTCTTTCTTACGAGATGCCTTGTCGGAAGAAATCAATGATGTCCTAGGTACATATTCTTCCTACAATTATCCAAATATATACTCTCGGTATCATCCAAACAGTGCATGCATGCGCAGTATCCCTTGTTTGTCTATCCTGAAAGGTTACTGAGAGTAGGCCAATCATTAATGGTCACGAACAGCAATGCCTTTAGGTCAAATTCTTCCTGTTTGTGCTCATCCCATGCACGTACACCTGTTCCATTCCATAGCTATAAGAGTTCTTCAACTACTGGTCTTAGGTACACATCAATTTCATTGCTAGGTTGCTTAGGGCCTTGGATGAGAACTGGCATCATAATGAACTTCCGCTTCATGCACAACCAAGGAGGAAGGTTGTACAAACATAGAGTCACAGGCCAGGTGCTATGGTTGTTGCTCTGCTCCCCAAAAGGATTAATGCCATCTGCGCTTAGACCAAACCATACGTTCCTTGTGTCACTTGCAAACTACTTCCTGTAGTTTCTCTCTATTTTTCTCCACTGCGACCCGTCAGCGGGTACTCTCAACTTTCCGTCTTTCTTATGGTCTTCTCTGTGCCATCGCATCGCCTTGGCATGCTCTTTGTTTAGGAACAAACATTTCAACCATGGTATTATAGGAGCATACCACATCACCTTGGTAGGAATCTTCTTCCTGGGGCGCTTGCCTCGACATCACCAGGGTCATCGCGGCTGATCTTATAGCGTATTGCACCGCATACCTGGCACGTGTTCGAATCCGCGTACTCACCGTGGTAGAGGATGCAGTCATTAGGGCATGCATGTATCTTCTGCACCTCTAACCCTAGAGGGAACACAGCCTTCTTTGCTTCGTACGTACTCTCGGGTAATTCGTCATCCTTTGGAAGCATCTTCTTTAACTTTACCAGCAACTTTCCAAATGCCTTGTCAGATACACCATTCTCTGCATTCCATTGCAGTAATTCCAATGTGGTGCCCAGCTTTTTATTGTCAGTTTCGCAATTCGGGTACAACAATTTATTGTGATTCTCTAACATGTGCTGCAACTTCTTCTCCTTTTCACTTGCGCAGTTTCTCTCTGCATCGGCAATGGCCCGACCTAGATCATCAGTTGGCTCATATGATGCCTCTTATTCAGCTTCTTCCCTCATTGTCGACGTGGCTTCTTCCCCCATTGTTGTATCATCGTATTTAGGTAACCCATGTCCAGGATAGCTATCGTCGTCCTCTTCTTCTTCATTTTCTTCCATCATAACCCCTCTTTCTCCGTGCTTGGTCCAAACAATATAGTGGGGCATGAAACCGGATTCAAACAGGTGGCCGTGAATGGTTCTTGGGTTAGAGTAATTGTGATCATTCTTACAGCTAGCACATGGACAAAGCATAAAACCATCCGCCCGCTAGTTTGCCTGAGCCGCAATCAGAAAAGTATGCACACCCTCAACGAACTGGGGAGAGCATCGGTCATCGTACATCCATTGCCGACTCATCTTCATTACACAACACCAAATAGACCAAATTAATACAATTTCATACATAAACACTACAAAAAAAGACACATTCATGACATTTTGGGCCGAACGAAATTTTTTCTGTCATACTTATGACACTTCTATGATGATAATTGTGACAAAACCCGGTATCATCATAGATGTGGTGGGCTCCTACTTCTATGACAAAAAATCATGACAGAAAAATGGGCTTTTCGTCCTGGGTTGGCCGGAGACGCAGCTGCATGACATTCTTTGGGCCGTCCATGACAGAAAAAAACTGTGGTAGAAGCGAGGGCGAGGAAAATATCGGGGTGTTCCCGGTTACGGTGGGTGGTCGGGGCCGAGCGATGCACAGAGGTTTGCACGTTTCTCTCGTACACGCACGCGCATGGGTGCAAGGCGTTGGGCTCTAACTGAGCCCGAGCGAGGCGTTCGCCTACTGAACCCAAGCGATTGCACTGTAGGCTATGCGTTACTGAACCCGAGCGATCAATCGATGGCTGTTAACTAAACCCGATCGAGCAATTCCTTCGCTACTTCTGCTAACTGAAGTCAATCGATGCTGCCTCTGGATGAACAGTGAGCGTTGCTGGGGGGTTTGGATGAATAGTTCCCGGTGTGGGTGGATGAACAGGACCCTGTGGTGTTGCCTCTGGATGAATAGGACCCCGATCGATCGAGCCAGTTGAGCTGGATGAACAGGACCCCGTGAAGGGCTAGATGAATAGTAGACGATGGAGGGCTGAATGAACAGTAGCCCGTGGAGAGGGCTGGTTGAACAGTAGCCGGTGGAGTAGCGCACGGTGGAGGCTGGATGAACAGGAGCCCGTGGATGAACAGTCGCAGGTGGAGGCTGGAGGAGGTCGACGGTGGATGAACAGTAGCATGTGGAGGCTGGAGGGGATCGACGGTGGAGATGAACAGTATCCCGTGGAGTCCCATTTTGCAGTACGCCACACCCCTCCCGATGAACAGGACCCCCGGTTCGATCGTAGCGCTCCAACAATAGTTTGTTTCCTCTGTTTTGCGGTACACCACACCCCTCCCGATGAACAGGACCCCCGTTTCGGCTGTAGGAGGTCCGTTTCCTCCATTTTGCAGTACGCCAGAACCCTCCTGATGAATAGGATCCCGTTTCGAACCTGGCCGGTCGAACACAAGGCCGTTTCCTCCATTATGCGGTACGCCAGGCCTCGTTTCCGTCGCCTATTCCGTCCAAGCCCTCCCGATGAACACGACAACGCGTTCCATTCCGACCCGGTCGGTTGGCTCCCCATGAACACGATGACGACGCAGTTTCTCTGTTTCGACCCAGCCATGTACACGAGCCCTGGCCGTATGTATGCGCGAGTAGGCATTCGAGACCCTGCCCGTATGTACGTACGTGACCGTATTTTCTTTCTTGCACACTGGCCGCTGTACGTACGTGTACATGTTACGTGTGCGCCTCTACTACGACACGTGCGGGCCTCTACATCGACCAGTATGTACGTACACGTTCGCGACCAGAATGACAATGCTACGTACGCTTCAACCAGGTGGGTCTGACTGTCAGGCACTTCCTTGCATGGGAAGATGTAGCTGGTGGGTCCCAGCAGTGAGGGAGCAAATCATTTTTTTTGCCTGGACGCACTTCCTTGCGTGCGAAGATGTAGCTGGTAGGTCCCAGCAGTCAGGGGGGAAACGTTTTTTTCGCAAAATATGGTTGCCCGTCCGGTGGGTCCCTGCTATCAGGTGGAGGAATCATTATTTTCCGCGTAATAAGGAGGCACTTCCTTGCTGCGGCTGTGGACCCAGCTGTCAGCCTCTCCACGTATAGTCCACGTCCGATGGAAGCCGTTCCTTGACCACATTGACCACGCCGCGTCGAGAGATACAGGGCGGTGGATGACGGCGAGGCCTAGGAAGGGGACGACATGGAGCCGGGGAAGACACAGGAGTGGATGCCCGCGCGTAGAGGAGTATGTGGGTTCACTGGTTCGCTGCGGTGTGAGGCTATTGTCGCCGCAGAATAACAGGGGATGTGGGTGGTTAGAGGGATGGCCTGGCCAGCGGTGGGAGTAGTAGGGGGTAGTGAGGCCTCCGCCGCATCGTAGCCGCCCACGAGAGGCAGGAGCAGGAGGTACGACCGGCGCTGGTTTGGGCGGCTAGAGCAAGAAGACCAGAGGTTGAAGAAGCACTACGGCCGTTGGGTGGACATCGTACGGTCACTAGAGCTAGAATCATGCATATTGACTAAGTTGACAAAGCACTATGTCCCCGTCAACTTAGTAGGCCCACAAGTCAGTGTGCCACTATACTAGGTCTCAGCTAGCAGGTGGAGTATTCATATTTTTCTGCGTAATAAGGAGGCACTTCCTTGCGTGCGAAGATGTAGCTGGTGGCTCCCAACAGTCAGGGGGGAAACGTTTTTTTTTTGCAAAATACGATGGCCCATCTGGTGGGTCCCCGCTGTCAGGTGGAGGAATAATTATTTTGCATGTAATAAGGAGGCACTTCCTTGCGGCCGCCATGGACCCAGCTGTCAGCCTCTCCACGTACAGTAATCTTCCGATGGAAGTCGTTCCTTGACCACATTGACCACTCCGCGCCGAGAGCACCAGGGCGGTGGACGACGGCGAGGCCTAGGAAGGGGATGATGCGGAGACGAGGAAGACGCGGCAACGGAATCCCATGCGGAGAGGAGTACGAGGGTTCACTGGTTCAGCTGCGGTGTGAGGCTGCCGTCGCCGCAGAATAACAGGGGGTGTGGGTGAGTGGAGGGATGGCTTGGCCAGTAGTGGGAGTAGTAGGGGCGGTGAGGCCTCTATGGCAGCACCGCCGGCTACGGGAGGCAGGAGCAGGCGGCACGACCGGCGCTGCTTTGGGCGGCTGGAGCAAGAAGACCAGAGGTTGAAGAAGCACTACGGCCATTGGATGGACATCGTATGGTCACTGCAGCTAGAATCATTTATATTGACTAAGTTGACAAAGCCCTTGGTACGCGTGAACTTAGTAGGCCCACATGTCAGCCTCCGAAATGGTGCGCCCCAGATGTCAGGGGGAGGAATCATTTTTTGGGCGGCCAAAGCTAGAATATCCGAGATTGAAGAAGAAGCACGACACCCGTTGGATAGACATCCAACGGCCACTGCTGCTAGAACCGTGTGTTGACAATAATAAGTTGACAAAGCCTTGCATACGCGTCAACTTCTTTTTTTAGGGGGCGCGTCAACTTAGTAGGCCCACAAGTGTGTGGTAGAGAACTTATTGCCCATTTGCGATTTGTAAGAATGTACATCCCATTTTTGAATTCTAATAGAATTTACTATAGCCCATTTATAGTTTGTTAAAACTACAACCCATTTTCTAGCCAGGACAACGATTAATAATTTCAACGAACCATTCAAGATTTATTCAAAAAAAACAACCATTCAAGACAGAATTCAATAAAATTTCCCACATTTTGATGGGATCCGAAAATTTTTATCCTGAAATTTCTAGTCAGATTAAATATAAATTTGTATTACGTAAAAATCAAATGAAACATTGCGCGCGCAACAATTAAAAATTAAAATTTTCAAAATCCACAAATAATATTTTATAAACTAATTTCGTGTTTGGTGCATTTTTTATAGTTAATGCCCAGTTTTTATAATTACATCCCATTTATTATTTTTAAAGCCCATTTTCTGTTAAGCCTAATGCATCCCTCCTAGGAAAGATTTGTAGCCCAGCGGGGTGGAGAATAACAAGTTCACCTTGCCTGGGTATTCCTCAAAAAAACGTATAGCTGCGCTAGCAATTTTCATCTTGAAAAAAAAATATATGGGCTGGATATCTGATACATCTCCAACGTATCTATAATTTTTGATTGCTCCATGTTATATTATCTACTATTTTGGACTATATTGGGCTTTATTTTCCACTTTTATATTATTTTTGGGACTAACCTATTAACCGGAGGCCCAGCCCAGAATTGCTGTTTTTTGCCTATTTCAGTGTTTTGAAGAAACAGAATATCAAACGGAGTCCAAACGGAATAAAATCTTCGGGAACGCGATTTTCTCACCGAACGTGATCCAGGAGACTTGGACCCTGCTCCAAGGAACAAAAGAGGCAGTCACGAGAGTGGGGGCGCGCCTCCCCCTAGGGCGTATCCCCTGCCTCGTGGGCCCCTCGTTGCTCCTCCGGCGTACTTCTTCCTCCTATATATACACATGTACCCACAAACGATCAGAACAGGAGCCAAAATCCTAATTGCACAGCCGCAACTTTCTGTATCCACGAGATCCCATCTTGGGGCCTGTTCCGGAGCTCCGCCGGAAGAGGGCCGTCATCACGGAGGGCTTCTACATCATCATAGCCTCTCCGATGAAGTGTGAGTAGTTTACCTGAGACCTTCGGGCCCATAGTTAGTAGCTAGATGGCTTCTTCTCTCTCTTTGAATCTCAACACAAAGTTCTCCCCCTCTCTTGTGGAGATCTATTCGATGTAATCTTCTTTTTGCGGTGTGTTTGTTGATACCGATGAATTGTGGGTTTATGATCAAGTCTATCTATGAATAATATTTGAATCTTCTCTGAATTCTTTTATGTATGATTGGTTATCTTTGCAAGTCTCTTCGAATTATCCGTTTGGTTTGGCCAACTAGATTGCTAGTTCTTGCCATGGGAGAAGTGCTAAGCTTTGGGTTCGATCTTGCGGTGTCCTTACCCAGTGACAGAAGGGGCAGCAAGGCACGTATTGTATCGTTGCCATCGAGGATAACAAGATGGGGTTTATTTCATATTGCATGAATTTATCTCTCTACATCATGTCATCTTGCTTAAGGCATTACTCTGTTTTTAACTTAATACTCTAGATGCATGCTGGATAGCGGTCGATGAGTGGAGTAATAGTAGTAGATGTAGAATCGTTTCAATCTACTTGTCATGGACGTGATGCCTATATACATGATCATGCCTAGATATTCTCATAACTATGCTCAATTATGTCAATTGCTCAACAGTAATTTGTTCACCTACCGTAGAATACTTATGCTCTTGAGAGAAGCCACTAGTGAAACCTATGGCCCCCGGGTCTATTCTCATCATATCAATCTCCATCACTTTAATCTTGCTTTGCTTTTTTACTTTGCCTTTACCTTTTACTTTGCATCTTTATACCAAAAATACCAAAAATATTATATCTATCAGATCTCACTCTCGTAAGTGACCGTGAAGGGACTGACAACCCCTAATCGCGTTGGTTGCGAGTAGCTATCGCTTTGTGTAGGTACGAGGGACTTGAGCGTGGGCTCCTACTGGATTGATACCTTGGTTCTCAAAAATTGAGGGAAATACTTACGCTACTCTGCTGCATCATCCCTTCCTCTTCAGGGAAAACCAACGCAATCTCAAGACATAGCAAGAAGGATTTCTGGCACCGTTGCCGGGGAATCTACGCAAAAAGTCAACATACCAAGTACCCATCACAATCCCTATCTATCACATTACATTATTTGCCATTTGCCTCTCGTTTTCCTCTAACCCAATTCACCCTTGCCGTTTTATTCGCCCTCTCTCTCTCCCTATCCTCCCTCTCTATTTTCCTTTTTTTGCCTGCTTGCCTTTTTGTTTGCTTGTGTGTTAGATTGCTTGTTTGTCGCGATGGCTCAAGATACTACTAAACTGTGTGACTTCACCAATACCAATAATAATTATTTCCTTAGCACTCCGATTGCTCCTCTTACCGATGCTAAATCTTGTGAAATTAATACTGCTTTGTTGAATCTTGTTATGAAAGATCAATTCGCCGGACTTCCTAGTGAAGATGCCGCTACTCATCTGAATAGCTTCGTTGATTTATGTGATATGCAAAAGAAAAAAGATGTCAATAATGATGTCGTTAAATTGAAGCTATTTCCTTTTTCGCTTAGAGATCGTGCTAAAGCTTGGTTTTCGTCTTTGCCTAAGAATAGTATTGATTCATGGAACAAGTGCAAATATGCTTTTATCTCTAAGTATTTTCCTCCCGCTAAGATCATCTCTCTTTGAAACGATATTATGAACTTTAAACAACTTGATCATGAACATGTTGCACAAGCTTGGGAGAGAATGAAATTAATGATACGTAATTGCCCTACTCATGGTTCGAATTTGTGGATGATCATACAAAAATTTTATGCCGGATTGAATTTTGCTTCTAGAAATCTTTTAGATTCGGCCGTGGGAGGCACTTTTATGGAAATCACTTTAGGAGATGCTACTAAACTCCTAGATAATATTATGGTTAATTATTTTCAATGGCATACTGAAAGATCTTCTAATAAAAAAGTGCATGTGATAGCATAAATTAATGTGTTGAGTGGAAAGATGGATGAACTTATGAAATTATTTGCTACTAAGAGTGTTTCTTCTGATCCTAATGATATGCCTTTGTCTACTTTGATTGAGAATAACAATGAAGCTATGGATGTGGATTTTTTTGGTAGGAATAATTTTGGTAACAACGCTTAAAGGGGGAATTTTAATTCTAGGCCTTATCCTAGTAATCCTTCTAATAATTATGGGAATTCCTACAACAACTCTTATGGAAATTATAATAAGATAACCTCTGAATTTGAGAATAGTGTTAAAGAGTTTATGAATTCAAAAAAAATTTAATGCTTTGCTTGAGGAGAAATTGCTTAAAGTTGATGATTTGGCTAGAAACGTTGATAGAATTTCTCTAGAGGTTGATTCTTTAAAGCTTAGATCTATTCCTCCTAAGCATGATATCAATGAGTCTCTCAAAGCCATGAGAATTTCCATTGATGAGTGCAAGGAAAGAACCGCTAGGATGTGTGCTTCCAAATATGCCTTTATTAAAGCGTGTTCTTCCAATACCTATGAAAATCAAGATGAAGATCTAAAAGTTATTGATGTGTCCCCTATTAAATCTTTATTTTGCAATATAAATCTTGATGAAACTGTATATGAATCAAAATTAAGGCGTTCTAAAAATTCGGAGTATTTAGATCTTAATGATGAAATTGATGAAAGTGGGATTGAAAGAAATAAAAATCTAGATGTTGCTAAACCCACTATATTAGATTTCAAAAAATTTAATTATGAAAGTTGTTCTTTAATTGATTGTATTTCCTTGTTGCAATCCGTGCTAAATTCTCCACATGCTTATAGTCAAAATAAAGCCTTCACTGAACATATTGTTGATGCCTTGATGCAATCTTATGAAGAAAAACTTGAGTTGAAAGTTTCTATCCCTAGAAAACTCTATGATGAGTGGGAACCAACTACTAAAATTAAAATTAAAGATCATGGGTTTTATGCTTTGTGTGATTTGGATGCTAGTGTCTGTACTATTCCCAAGACTTTGAGTGATTTGCTAGATTTCTGTAATTTTGATGATTGCTCTCTAAACATGCATCTTGCGGATCCCACTATTAAGAAACCTATGGGAATGAGTAATGATGTTCTTATTGTTGCAAATAGGAATTATGTGCCCATAGATTTCATTGTTCTTGATATAGATTGCAATCCTTCTTGCCCTATTATTCTTGGTAGACCTTTCCTTAGAACGGTTGGTGCGATTATTGATATGAAGGAAGGGAATATTAGATTTCAATTTCCACTAAAAAAGGGCATGGAACACTTTCCTAGAAAGAAAATAAAATTACCATATGAAACTATCGTGAGAGCCACTTATGGATTGCCTACTAGAGATGGCAATACCTAGATCTATCCTCCCTTTTATGCCTAGCTAGGGGCGTTAAACGATAGCGCTTGTTGGGAGGCAACCCAATTTTATTTTTATTCCTTGCTTTTTGCTCCTGCTTAGTAATAAATAAATTATTTAACCTCTGTTTTGGTTGTGTTTTTTGTTTTTAATTAGTGTTTGTACCAAGTAGAACCGTTGGGAAGACTTGGGGAAAGTCTTGTTGAACTTGCTGTAAAAAACAGAAACTTTAGCGCTCACGAGAACTGCTGTCATTTTTATTTGAAGAGTAATATTTAGTTAATTATTTTCGAAGATGATTAACAGATACATTCCTCACGTCCTGAAATTTATTTTAGAATTTTTGGGGTTCCAGATCTTGCGCTAGCTACAGATTACTACAGACTGTTCTGTTTTTGACAGATTCTGTTTTCCGTGTGTTGTTTGCTTATTTTGATGAATCTGTGGTTAGTAAAATAGTTTATAATCCATATAGAAGTTGGAATACAGTAGGTTTAACACCAATATAAATAAAGAATGGGTTCATTACAGTACCTTGAAGTGGTCTCTTGTTATCTTTCGCTAACGGAGCTCACGATCTTTCTATTTTGAGTTTTGTGTTGTGAAGTTTTCAAGTTTTGGGTGAATTGTTTTGATGGATCATGGAACAAGGAGTGGAAAGAGCCTAAGCTTGGGGATGCCCATGGAACCCCCAAGATAATCCAAGGACACCAAAAAGTCAAAGCTTGGGGATGCCCCGGAAGGCATCCCCTCTTTCGTCCACTTCCATCGGTAATTTACTTGGAACTATATTTTTATTCACCAACATGATATGTGTTTTGCTTGGAGCGTCTTGTATTATTTGTGTCTTTGTGTCTTAGTATGCCACAATCATCCTTGCTGTACACACCTTTTGAGAGAGCCATACATGAATTAAAATTTGATAGAATACTCTATGTGCTTCACTTATATCTTTTGAGCTAGATAGTTTTGCTCTATGTGCTTCACTTATATCATTTGAGTGTTATAATTTTGCTCTATGTGCTTCACTTAGATCTTTTAGAGCACGGTGGTGGATTTGTTTTAAAGAAACTATTGATCTCTCATGCTTCACTTAGATTATTTTGAGAGTCTCTAAATAGCATGGTAATTTTCTTAATAATAATATGCTTGGTATTCAAGATTTGTGAAACTTTCTTTTGAGTGTGTTGAATACTAAGAAAAGATTGAAGCATGATAATTGTTTTGAGATATGGAGGTGATAATATTAAAGTCATGCTAGTTGAGTAGTTGTGAATTTAAAGAATACTTGTGTTAAGGTTTGTGATTCCTGAAGCATGCACGTATGGTGAACCGTTATGTGATGAAGTCGGAGCATGATTTATTTATTGATTGTCTTCCTTATGAGTGGCGGTCGAGGACGAGCGATGGTCTTTTCCTACCAATCTATCCCCCTAGGAGCATGCGCGTAATACTTTGCTTTGATAACTTCTAAATTTTTGCAATAAGTATATGAGTTCTTTATGACTAATGTTGAGTCCATGGATTATACGCACTCTCACCCTTCCACCTTTGCTAGCCTCTCTAATACCGCGCACCTTTCGCTGGTATCATACACCTACCATATACCTTCCTCAAAACAGCCACCATACCTACCTATTATGACATTTCCATAGCCATTCCGAGATATATTGCCATGCAACTTTTCACCGTTCCGTTTATCATGACACACTCCATCATTGTCATATTGCATATCCCGGTACACCGCCGGATGCATTCACATAGAGTCATATTCTGTTCTAAGTATCGAGTTGTAATTGTTGAGTTATAAGAAAAATAAAAGTGTGATGATCATCATTATTAGAGCATTGTCCCGGTGAGGAAAGAATGATGGAGACTATGATTCCCCCATAAGTCGGGATGAGACTCCGGACGAAAAATAAAAAAAATAAAAGATGCCAAAGAAGCCCAAATAAAAAGAGGCCATAAAAAAAGAGAAAAGGCCCAAACAACAAAATATACAAAAAATGAGAGAAAAAGAGAGAAGGGACAATGTTACTATCCTTTTACCACACTTGTGCTTCAAAGTAGCACCATGATCTTCATAGTAGAGAGTCTCTCATGTTATCACTTTCATATACTAGTGGGAATTTTTCATTATAGAACTTGGCTTATATATTCCAATGATGGGCTTCCTCAAATTGCCCTAGGTCTTCATGAGCAAGCAAGTTGGATGCACACCCACTTAGTTTCTTTTTGAGCTTTCATATACTTATAGCTCTAGTGCATCTGTTGCATGGCAATCCCTACTCACTCACATTGATATCTATTGATGGGCATCTCCATAGCCCATTGATACGCCTAGTTGATGTGAGACTATCTTCCCCTCCTTTTTGTCTTCTCCACAACCACCAATCTATTCCACCTATAGTGCTATATCCATGGTTCACGCTCATGTATTGCGTGAAGATTGAAAAAGTTTTGAAAAAGTTAGGGAATGAAACAATTGCTTGGCTTGTCATCGGGGTTGTGCATGATTTAAATACTTTGTGCATGATTTAATTGCTTGGCATAGCCAGACTATATGATTTTGTAGGGATAACTTTCTTTGGCCATGTTATTTTGAGAAGACATAATTGCTTTGTTAGTATGCTTGAAGTATTATTATTTTTTATGTCAATATAAACTTTTGTCTTGAATCTTTCTAATCTGAATATTCATACCACAATTAAGAAGATTTGCATTGAAATTATGCCAAGTAGCACTCCGCATCAAAAATTCTCTTTTTATCATTTACCTACTCGAGGACGAGCAGGAATTAAGCTTGGGGATGTCTGATACGTCTCCAATGTATCTATAATTTCTGATTGCTCCATGCTATATTATCTACTGTTTTGGACTATATTGGGCTTTATTTTCCAATTTTATATTATTTTTGGGACTAACCTATTAACCGGAGGCCCAGCCCAGAATTGTTGTTTTTTGCCTATTTCAGTGTTTCGAAGAAACGGAATATCAAACGGAGTCCAAACGGAATAAAATCTTCGGGAACGTGATTTTCTCACCGAACGTGATCCAGGAGACTTGGACCCTACTCCAAGGAACAAAAGAGGCGGTCACGAGGGTGGGGGGTGCCCCCCCTAGGGCGCGCCCCCTGCATCGTGGGCCCCTCATTGCTCCTCTGGCGTACTTCTTCTTCCTCCTCTATATACACACATACCCCCAAATGATCAGAACAGGAGCCCCAACCTAATTCCATCGCCGCAACTTTCTGTATCCATGAGATCCCATCTTGGGGCCTGTTCCGGAGCTCCGCCGGAAGAGGGCCGTCATCACGGAGGGCTTCTACATCATCACAGCCTCTCCGGTGAAGTGTGAGTAGTTTACCTCAGTCCTTCGGGTCCATAGTTAGTAGCTAGATGGCTTCTTCTCTCTCTTTGAATCTCAATACAAAGTTCTCCCCCTCTCGTGTGGATATCTATTCGGTGTAATCTTCTTTTTGCGGTGTGTTTGTTGAGACCGATGAATTGTGGGTTTATGATCAAGTCTATCTATGAATAATATTTGAAACTTCTCTGAATTCTTTTATGTATGATTGGTTATCTTTGCAAGTCTCTTCGAATTATCCGTTTGGTTTGGCCAACTAGATTGGTAGTTCTTGCCATGGGAGAAGTGCTTAGCTTTGGGTTCGATCTTGCGGTGTCCTTACCTAGTGACAGAAGGGGCAGCAAGGCATGTATTGTATCGTTGCCATCAAGGATAACAAGATGGGGTTTATTTCATATTGCATGAATTTTTCTCTCTACATCATGTCATCTTGCTTAAGGCGTTACTCTGTTTTTAACTTAATACTCTAGATGCATGTTAGATAGCGGTCGATGAGTGGAGTAATAGTAGTAGATGCAGAATCGTTTCGATCTACTTGTCATGGACATGATGCCTATATACATGATCATGCCTAGATATTCTCATAACTATGCTCAATTCTGTCAATTGCTCAACAGTAATTTGTTCACCCATCATAGAATACTTATGCTCTTGAGAGAAGCCACTAGTGAAATCTATGGCCCCCGGGTCTATTCTCATCATATCAATCTCCATCACTTTAATATTGCTTTGCTTTTTTACTTTGCCTTTACTTTTTACTTTGCATCTTTATACCAAAAATACCAAAAATATTATATCTATCAGATCTCACTCTCGTAAGTGACCGTGAAGGGATTGACAACCCCTAATCACGTTGGTTGCGAGTATCTATCACTTTGTGCAGGTATGAGGGACTTGAGCGTGGGCTCCTACTGGATTGATACCTTGGTTCTCAAACACTGAGGGAAATACTTACGCTACTCTGCTGCATCATCCCTTCCTCTTCGGGAAAAACCAACGCAAGCTCAAGACGTAGCAATATATGTCCTGGTCTAGTCGGGCCACAGCCCACCCTGTTAATACCCTGCTCTCCTCTGAACAACAATGAAAACATCGCCAAGAAAAACTCTACAATGCCCACGCCTCAAAAACACAAATACTGCTCGAGCTGCTTGGTCGCAGCTGTCGGCCGCACCTTGTGCAATTCTCTCGTTTATATTGAATACATAGGTTGACAAAGGTGTGGGACTGTGATTTCAGGAAACCAGGAGGAAGCAAAAAAATATAGTTGTACATAATAAGGAGGCACTTGCGTACGTACGGCTATGGCCCTAGTGGGTCCCTACTGTCATCCAGTCAAAATAAAGTCATCTCCTGAATCCTCATGTTCATTGACCATGTTAACAATGCTCGGCACCACGGTGAGCGCAACAACTCGAAGGACAATGGAGAGGGCCTCACGGGCCCTACGAATGGTCTGATACAACGCCCGCTGCTCATTCAGGAACCCAGGATCATCAGACACCTATGAGCACCTTCGAGAGACTGAGACGACATGAAATGGTAAGGCCGCGCTTGGGAGCTCTAGTTTATTTCACACTTGTATTAAGATACAAGTGTAATTTACTTGTCATCGGAAACAACACATAAAACACAGGCATAATGAAACCGAGGGCCCAAGGTCTGTAAGTAAAACCGGTGGGTTACGCATGTAATTTGAGAGACCAGTGTATATTTTACTAGTCGAAATCGACCAACCAAGCGCTTCGCCCAAGACCGTCTTCTTTTATTTACAAGCGTCAGTTTTACAAGCGGTTTTGATTGGAAAACGACGATCCAATCACAGCCTAAGATGATGAGTAGGTCGGAAGATCATATGGTTTCACGTCTAACCTACCCGACTTGTCGTATAGGCTATGAATGAGACATAAGACGATGAACTTCTTAAGCACGGAAAAAACAGAAGAGGATGATCTTATTAACAAGCAAATCACTGGCATTAGATCGACATGCAAAACAATACAAAGGATTATTCTCAGGAGGCACGGTGAACAGCTCATGGTGCTGCATGCCACAGCATTCGAAGCTCAACTTTGCAATCAAACACAAGGCCTGGCATTACATAGATAATATTCAGAACAAACTCTTCAAATATCTTACATAAGTCAACATTCATGTGACTATGCATCTCAGCGGAGTAAATATTTACTTCTGAACTGAAGACAAGAATAGGAAAAAATGATCGACGTTGCTCACAGCAAAGGGCACCCCACTCAAAAATATCAAATGCTTGTCTTCTGGCTAACATCAATGAGCAAAAATTGACAAGGTTTTCCAATTCCAATATATTAAACTAATGTCAACTTTGACAAGCTTTTCCCATTCAAAATATGTAATGCCTATGATTGTGGAACGACAGGGTTTGTCATCAGTTTGTCATCTGATAGTCCGGTGGCTCAAGGTGATGACGAATGATTAGGGAACCATTCAATGTATTGTGCATGATGAAGTATTATGGAGGACATGAACCATCTGAACATTTTGTGCAGTTTCACTAAAATCAAGTTGAGCATCCCTATGGATTTCGTATTTATATGCTGCCAGAAAACAAAGACACATCAGCACACACATCAATATTGGCCCTAGTGTCAACCCACCAATCGGTGGACTAACAAACTGAAAGTACGGTAAATAGATTACCATACCCAGATGCCCCATCATTGTTGCTTAGAGTGACATTGACAGACTTGGAATAATGTCCTGGCTTGTTGGTACTTTGTTGGGCAACTTGTTTGCCAGTGTTCCTCTGAACCACACGTAGAGCAGCCATCTCTCTTTTTGTCTTTCTTCTTACCCTTCTTAATGGCCGACGCTAGCAACACCATTCAAACATATAGTCCGGTGGCTCAAGGTGACGATGAATGATTAGAGAACAATTCGATGTATTGTGCATGATGAAGTATTATGGAGGACAGAAACCATACAGACATTTTGTGCAGTTCCATTAAAATCAAGCTGAGCATCCCTGTGGATATCGTATTTATATGCTGCAAGAAAACAAAGACACAGCAGCACGCACATGAATATTGGCCCCAGTGTCAACCCACCAATCAGTGGACTAACAAACTGAAAGTACGGTAAATAGATTACCATACCCAGATGCCCCATCATTGTTGCTTAGAATGACATTGACAGATTTGGAGTCCTGTCCTGGCTTCCTGTACTTGTTTGGGCACTTTTTGCCCAGTGCACTCAATGTGTTGTAGAGTTTCCTATGCTCTCTGCAGACTAGTCATGTCACCAGCGTCTACTAATACTCTATAAAGCTTCTCGATCATTCCTTGTGTAATGTAGTGCAAACAATGACTGCTTCTTTTTGCAAAGTGGTAAGACCAACTGGACCCACTAATGCAGCAGTTTGCCTTAGACACATTGGCTCCTTTTGTGCAGTTCAACTAAAATCAAAGTCGGAATAAAACCGAGCTTTAATTTTGATATCCCTCTAAGCAACAATAGGTATAAGGGAAACAATTACTGAGAAATAAAGGTTGATGACTTGTACACCCAGAAGAAAAACATCTACTGATCTACCTTATCTTAATGGGAAACAAAGAAGGAGAGTAGCAATTCTCAATCAGTGTGATTCATTCATATTAACTGAGACATTATCTTAACAATGCCTTGTTTCAACATGTATAAAGAACGACAAAGCAGAAAAGTATCATTCCTAAAACAATGTGATTGATTCATTTTTTAACAGAGACATTATCTTAACAATACCTTGGTTAAACATGTAGAAAGAACTACAAAGCAGGATAGTACCATTTGTAAAACACTGTAACTGATATATAATAACAGAGACATTATCTGAACAATACATTTCTTAAACATGTACGCCGGCCGATCCCTAACAGAAATGGTACTCCTGCCGATCCCTAACACCATGTGCTTCCATCTACTTATAAAGGGGGTGATGCAGAGTTTGTTGTCACAAAGCAACAAGCATCATGTCTGGGTTGGTACCATTTTTGTTCACTACTTAATAGGAAAAGAGAGCAATACAATAGCTTCAATTCAACATTTATTCAAAACAGTACCAATACAAGTAGCACAACATCTCAAAACACACTACATGATCATGTGGATGGGACATGGGACATGCCAGCACCATGTGCGTCCACACGTATAAATGGGTGATGCAGAATATGTAGCCAAGCAGCATATCTGCGTTGGTCCCATATTTGTCCTCTTTGAAACTATTTCCTATGTGAGGGTAGCAAATCTAGTCCGGCACAAACTACTCGACCCCCAGTTTCTTTCCCTTTTCAACAATGAGTTCGGTTCCTAACAGATGTGTGTACTGGGTTACCCCCTTTTTCCCTTTTCGACCAACAAAGCGGCTGGATAGCTAGTCTATACTACTTTCCCTCCCTCCTTTCCTCATTGAACCACGTCCTAGATTCATGCTCCACCCCACCACACCCTTCTTTCCTCTTTGAACCAAGACCTAGATTCGACTACAGAATCGAAAAAGATCTGCATGCAGCTAGACCAATGACGGTTTCAAAGAAACTTATACCTTTGGGTCGTCGAGATGTGGCAAGGTGTGCGGCGGGAGGTCGGATCTGCCCACACTACATACGGAAGCGAGGAAGAAGGGGTCGGTGGCCCTCTCGCACAGGCGCTGGGTGAAAGAGAAAAGCGCAGCCGGCAGTGGATTGCCTCCCTCACTGAAGGCGATAGAGTGAACGCTGCACCTCTGATACGTCCATTTTGCATCATGCTTTTATATCGATATTTATCGCATTATGGACTGTTATTTCACTTTATGTCACAATACTTATGGCTATTTTCTCTTATTTTACAAGGTTTACATAAGGAGGGAGAATGCCGGCAGCTGGAATTCTGGTCTGGAAAAGGAGAAAATATTAGAGACATATTCTGCGCAACTCCAAAAGTCATGAAACTCCACGGAACGTCTTAAAAGAAATAAAGAAAAATCCACACCAAAGATGAAGGCCAGGGGGCCCACACCCCGCTCACGAGGGTGGGGGGCGCCCCCCCTAGGGCGCGCCCCCTACCTCGTGGGCCCCCTGGTGGCTCTCCGACGCCCATCTTCTCCTATATGAGGTCTTTCGATGAGCAAAAAATAAGAAGGAACTTTTCGGGACGAGACTCCGCCGCCACGAGGCGGAACCTTGCCGGATCCAATCTAGAGCTCCGGCAGAGCTGTTCTACCGGGGAAACTTCCCTCCGGGAGGGGGAAATCATCACCAACGCTCCTCTCATTGGGAGAGGGCAATCTCCATCAACATCTTCACCAGCACCATCTCATCTCCAAACCCTATTCCATCTCTTGTATCCAATTCTTGTCTCAAAGTCCGGGATTGGTGCTAGTAGGTTGCTAGTAGTGTTGATTACTCCTTGTAGTTGATGCTAGTTGGTTTATTTGGTGGAAGATCATATGTTCAGATCCTATATGCATATTATTACGCATCTGATTATGAACATGAATATGCTTTGTGAGTAATTACGTTCGTTCCTGAGGACAAGGGAGAAGTCTTGCTATGAGTAGTCATGTGAATTTGGTATTCGTTTGATATTTTGATAAGATGTATGTTGTCTAGCCTCTAGTGGTGTTATGTGAACATCGACTACATAACACTTCACCATTATTTGGGCCTAGAGGAAGGCATTGGGAAGTAATAAGTACATGATGGGTTGCTAGAGTGACAGAATCTTAAACCCTAGTTTATGCGTTGCTTCGTAAGGGGCTGATTTGGATCCATATGTTTCATGCTATGGTTAGGTTTACCGTAATACTTTTGTTGTAGTTGCAGATGCTTGCAATAGAGGTTAATCATAAGTGGGATGCTTGTTCAAGTAAGAACAGCACCCAAGCACCGGTCCACCCACATATCAAATTATCAAAGTATCGAACGCGAATCATATGAACGTGATGAAAACTAGCTTGACGATATTCCCATGTGTCCTCGGGAGCGCTTTTCCTATTATAAGAGTTTGTTCCGGCTTGTCCTTTGCTACAAAAGGATTGGGCCACATTGCTGCACTTTACTTACTTTTGTTACTTGTTGCTCGTTACAACCTATCTTATCACAAAACTATCTTTTACCACTTATTTCAGTACTTGCAGAGAATACCTTGCTGAAAACCGCTTATCATTTCCTTCTGCTCCTCGTTGGGTTCGACACTCTTACTTATCGAAAGTACTACGATAGATCCCCTATACTTGTGGGTCATCAACCTCCTCCCCTTCCCGATGCAACGGGATCCGGACGCCACCTTTGCCAGCTGTGAGGGGGTGAGAGAGACAGAGGCCACATCACAGTCTTGTTTAGATTTGGTGAAGAGGGTGAGAGACTGTGTATATAGCAAACCCTAGCATAGGAACGCTGAGCCTCCAGCGTGTATGTATATATGTAGTGCGGCGAGAGTGTGGAGAGTGCAAACCCTAGCGAACAAGCGTTGAGGCTCCAACTTATATATATATATATATATATATATATATATACTGTAGTACGGACTGAGCTCCGGTGCCTTATCTGCACCTACTTTTGGATGTATGACAGGTGGGCCAGCCACATTTTGGGCCGACCTGTCATAAACCCAAAGGCAGGTGCACTAAAGTCAATGAAGCTGCGGCCATGTAACATCCCAAATTTGCAATTTGGAATGTATTACACTAGATCATCATGCATATCATATTTTCTTGCATTTTGGTTGATCCTAGAAATTTCACGCAACTCAAGCTTCGGAGAGAGTTGGAGATTTCGTTATTTTCATAGTTGAGTTTTCTCAAATTTTGAAAAGAGGATCATTTGATTTATTTATTTTATCTTCAATTATTTTCCGGTGTTAAAATATATGAGAGAGGGAATAATATGACTTTCCCAAATTTAGGAAAAATGAAGATTTAATACATAGATCAATTTTGGTTTTGCCGGAGTTTTGTTTGCGTTTTATTTGGATAGGGAAAAATGCGCGTTTTCAAAAATTGCATTTTAGGTCCGAAGTAAAGTTCATTTTGTTCGGCTCATTTTTAGGAGTCCGGGAAAATTTACTTTAGGTTTTTCGGAGTTCGTTTAGTTTCTTTTTCTTTTGTTTTCTGCGCGCGAAAGCCAGTTAAAAAAAAGGAGCAGCGCCTTGGGCCAAGGCCCAGCCAGCAGGCTAGCCGGCCAGGCCCCAGCCGCGCGTGCGCCAGCGCCTGGCGCAGGAGGCAGCCGCCGCCTCTTGCCTTAGCCGAATCCTTTTAGGATTCTAGGCTAGCCCTTTCCTTTGTTCCGTTTTCTTTTTCATCTAGGATTCTTTTTTCCTACTCTATTTCTTGTCCCCTACCCCAAGTAAATCCCCCCCTCCCCAATATAAATACCACAACACCCCCCCCCCCTCTAAACCCATCAAATCAAACCCCAAACCCCAAGCCCTCCACCGCACCCCACACCCGCGCCGCGCCCCAAGTCGCCGCCGCCGCACCACCCCACACCCGCGCCGCCGCACCTTGCCCGCGCCGTCGCCCTACGCCATGCCGCCGGAGCCCTCGCCGGAGACCTCGCCGGAGGTTGCCCCGCATCTCTTTTCCTCGGATCGTTTTCTTCTAATCGTTCCGATTCTTTTCTTCTCTTCCGATTCGTTTTTCTAGATCGGTTTTCGTTTCGGTTTTCTTCTCCGAAACCCTAGATCGGATTCGTTTTCTTCTCCGATTTAGTTGCCTTCGGACCGTTCGTCCTAATGAACGTGATCACCAGATTCTTCTAGGTTAACGAACGTCCGTTCGTATAACCGTTCTTCTTTTTCTTCTCATCAGATTTATTCCGCGATCGCGATCTCAGATCCGATCTTCGTTCTAGTCTTTCTTCTCGCTCGTTTATCAGAATCAGGCGATTCAAGCGCCTGGAGTTTCATTTCGACACCGCCGTTCCGTCTAATCAACTTAAACAAGTTTTTGCCCCGGTAAAATTTGACGTAGTTTCAACTTGCTAGAACCGAGTTGTTTTCTTCCGCCGTTTGTTTTCCGTTCCTTTGTTCGGTTCTTTCTTTCTTTCCAACCGGAGTTCCTAAATTGAACTTTCTGGTTCGTTCTCTTGTTCGAGTTTTACCTGTGCATTAGATGAGTACTTATTATGTGCTTGTTGTTTGTTTGCGATAGATCACCCAGATTGCGCCGCTTGTTACTTCGATTCGCTAGGTCTCGCGGATCATCAGCAAGGCAATTAACACTTTGATCATACCTTTCTACAACCCATGTTTTATTGCATTAGATCAATCCTCACACATTGCATGACTAGGATCTAATTAAATTGTGGGATGGGAAGTAGATGAGGTAGTACCTATTACCTGTTTCTTATCAAACCTTTGGGAGTTACTTCTACGTTTGCTTATTGTGCCATGCTATGCTAGTAGACGTGGATTGGGTGAGTGATATCCATGACAGATGTGAGTTGATAATTTTAATGGTTTATCTAAGGTGGCAACTTAAACACACATCTGGGTGGATTGAGGCACCTGATGTCTATCAGGACTTGCCTGTTTTTTTGGACCGCCACCCAGGCTCAAAGGGATCATAAGATCTTTCATGCTAGAAACTTCCGTGTGCAGCCACAAGCCATTATGGGCTCTGGCATAGTTGACTAAGTTGTGCGAACTCTTACAGTGGTGTACTAGCAGATGTAGGGGATGTAGGTGTACCGGTCTACCCGATCGTAAGTTGCTAGCGCTTCTGAAAGATTATGTCTCGGTCATCCGTCTTCTCAAACACCCTGTAGTGCGAGAAACCAAACAGAGGTGATCGAGTCTTGTGGGGAAAAGTGCGCAAACTTCTGCAGAGTGTATAAACTAATCATGATTAGCCGTGTCCCCGGTTATGGACAACTTGAGTATCTAGTACTTGAATATCATGTGAATCTCAACATGTTACTCTAAATTAATTTTGTGGGATTTTAATGATGTTACTTAATTGGGATTGAGGATGTTGTCAACCATTCTCAATGTTTAACAACCACCCTGATAGTTAAATAAAACTGGCTTTACGCAAAACTGTAACCATAGAGCTTTCCACCAGCCATATATGCATATAGTATAGCTGTTTCATTCCATTACTCTCTATGTGTTACTTTGCCAGCATATTCCATGTGCTGACCCGTTTCGGGCTGCAACTTCTCATGTTGTAGACTCTTCAGACGACGAGTAAGGTGTTTTAGGTCGTGGTTCTATACTCAGTGATGCCGTTGGAGTTGATGGACCCATTTATCTTCCAAGTCTTCCGCTGTTATCGACACTAGATGGCCTTAAGCCATGTTTATTGTAATAAGTTCTGTTTTGAGACAACGATATAATAAGTGTGTGATTGCCACTCTGCTATAAATCCTTCGATGTACTGTGTGGTGTCAGCATTACTGATCCAGGGATGACACCTGAGCACAGAGCGCTTGATCCATTCGGATCGGGTCGCGACAGAGAATGGTATCAGAGCACACGCTGACTGTAGGACACGACCACTAAGTTAAAGCCATAGATCACCATTCTCTTCTCATTTTCTAACTCCTCATCTTTTCTACTCTTTTAGGATGACGCACGCGAAGATTAAGTACGCTCTACCGGATGAAGGCACACAATTTGGATTTCACCTGAAGGAAGTCACCAAGTACCTGAATATTGGATTACCAAGCTTCATGCGAACTTTCAACGCCACTCTGCCTGAAGAGGAGCGCTGGAAGATTCCAGCTCACATTTTGGGAAGGACATTCGCGCCAATCACGAAGCCCATATATAGTGTTTTCAATGCACCAACCTGCAGTCTGGGAAGGAGCATGGCAGCCCATATCACCATAGGACGCATTGGAGAAGTTTATCAAGAAGACCTCAAGGACACTATCTACCAGATTTGCGGACGCCGAGATGAACAATGGGAGTTAGTCAGCACCAAGAAGGATAGATCCATTACATCATTCATCCAGGAGTTAAACCAGCACATTCGACGCCACGAGAACCAGATGTGCAATGATATGATAGAGCTGAAGAATGCGAAGGCAAGGATCATCGAGCTAGAAGGAGAACTGAAGTCTACACGCAAGGACTACATGGACGAGATCGTAGCTCTAGCAAGACACAATGGCGATCTTAAGCAGGAGATTGAACAACTCAAGAGGAAGTTAGCATCCCAGGAAGAAGACGAGTACGTCGCATGTCCAGACAACTACATCATCATCGACGACACCGATTCGGATCCAAGTGAACCCGACTTTGAAGACGAAGCTGGAGCAGATATCATGGAGTCTTCCACCGGTTCAAATTTCTAGATGACCACCAAATAGTAGTAGTACTCCCCCATGTAAACACAATATAGTCGAGCACTTTTGCGATAGCTTTAGATCGTTTGTAAGCCCTTGTTTGATTGATTGAAGTGATTTTGTGTGCTTTTTGCTCATATGCATTGGGGTAGTGTTTTCCCTTTAGACCTCACTCAATTCTTATATCTCGTCTTTTCTAAACCCTCAGATGCCTCCGAGACGTGACAATGGATTTCCACCGGAGCTTACTCAGTTGATCCAGCAACAGAATCAATTGATGTAGATATTAGTCCAGAACCAGCAGAACAACAACAACAACAACCCACCCCCACCTGTTGACCACTTAGCCCATTTTCTTAGGCTGAATCCGCCGGT
This sequence comes from Triticum urartu, assembly GCF_056163025.1. Classification (NCBI taxonomy): domain Eukaryota; kingdom Viridiplantae; phylum Streptophyta; class Magnoliopsida; order Poales; family Poaceae; genus Triticum; species Triticum urartu. Next base: position 102,540,026 of record NC_141875.1, on the reverse strand, counting down.
GTTTTCTAGTAGCACCGAGCCGATAGTAGCAGACGATTGGCTCCGCAAGATAGGAAGGGAGTTGACCACTGCAGGATGCACGGATGGTGAGAAAGTGAAGTTTGCCGCTCACCAGCTTGACGGACCCGCGGCAGCATGGTGGGAGAATTTCACAGCCACTTACCCAGTTGACACTGTCACATGGGATCAGTTTCAGCAAGCTTTCCGCATTGCCCATGTTTCAGCAGGAGCTATGGCCATAAAGAAGCGTGAGTTTCGCAACTTACGCCAAGGAGGAAGGACAGTTGGCCAGTACGTTGACGACTTCAGCAAGTTAGCACGTTATGCCCCAGATGACGTTGCTACGGATGCAGCTAAGCAGGAGAAGTTTCTGGAAGGATTGAATGATGAGCTAAGCATGCAGTTGATGGTAGCCACTTTCAACAACTACCAGGAGTTCGTAGATCATGCCATCATGATTGAAGGAAAGCAACGGCAGATTGAGAACCGTAAGAGGAAGTATGGACAGGGGAAGTATAACTCTGGAGCCCAGCAGAAGCCCCGTTTTTCCCCTAAACCGGGATTTCAGTTTCAGCACACCCATGGAGGAGGTAGCTCGCACAACCATAATGGCCACAAGAATGGTAATGGGAATGGAGGAAGCAACGGCCAGAACCGGACCACCCCATCGACCCCAGCCAAGAAGGATTTGAGCCACGTCACTTGCTACAAGTGTTCCAAGACCGGACATTATGCCAATGAATGTCCTGAAGGCCAGAATGGAAATGGCAATGGAAGCTCTGGGAAGAAGCCGAACCCTTTCAATAGGGGACAGGTGAACCACGTTAATGTGGAGGAGGTTGAAGATCAGCCCGATGCAGTAATCGGTAAGTTTTTGGTTAAGTCATTTACCGCACTCGTTCTTTTCGATACTGGTGCATCGCATTCATACATATCAAGGGGATTTGTGGAAAAGTATAGCCTGCCCACTATGATTCTTAAAGCACCTATGCTAGTAAGCTCGCCAGGAGCAGAGTACATGGCCAGACAAGGATTTTTCCAAGTGCCATTAAGTATAGGAAGGCATGTTTTCCCAACGGATTTAATTATTCTAGAATCCCAAGGTCTGGATGTGATTCTTGGTATGGATTGGCTGTTGATGTATGGAGGAAACATCGATTGCGCCAGTAAGACAATTTTGCTTACCACACCAGAAGGAAGAAGGATCAAGTATGTATCCCGGCATGTGCCACACAAGACACAAGTAAACTGCCTAACAGGAGTTGTGCAAGAGGAAGTACCAGTGGTAAAGGATTTTCCTGATGTATTTCCTGAGGAATTACCAGGCATGCCACTGGATAGAGACATTGAGTTTTGATTGAGTTATTGCCAGGTACAGGCCCAATATCAAAGCGACCGTACCGGATGCCAGCAAAGGATTTGGTAGAAATTAATAATCAGATTAAGGAATTATTGGATAAAGGTTACATTCGCCCAAGTTCTTCGCCTTGGGGATCACCCGTACTTCTAGTGGAGAAGAAGGATGGATCATTAAGGATGGCTGTAGATTATCGGGGATTGAATGAAGTAACCATCAAGATCAAGTACCCACTGCCAATGATCAACAATCTGTTTGATCGGTTGCAAGGAGCTAAAGTGTTTTCCAAGATCGATTTGTGATCAGGGTACCACCAATTGAAGATTCGAGAGCAGGACATACCTAAGACAGCATTCACCACGAGATATGGACTGTATGAGTATACCGTTATGTCATTTGGATTGACTAACGCACCTGCCTATTTTATGAACCTGATGAACAAAGTGTTTATGGAGTTTTTGGATAAGTTCGTCGTAGTGTTCATTGATGACATTCTGGTTTATTCAAAGAATGAAGAGGAGCATAAGGAGCATTTGCGTTTGGTTTTGGAGAAACTAAGGGAACATCAGTTATATGCCAAGTTCAGCAAATGTGAGTTTTGGTTAAAGGAAGTTGGATTCCTCGGACATGTTATATCCGGAGAAGGTATAGTAGTTGACCCCATAAAGGTTGAGACCGTAACCGAATGGGAAGCACCCACAACAGTTGGAGAGATCCGGAGTTTTCTTGGACTCGCAGGATACTACCGGAGATTCATTGAGAACTTTTCAAAGATTGCAAAGCCTATGACGGAGTTGTTGAAGAAGGATACTAAGTTCAAATGGACTGAGGAGTGTGAGGCTAGTTTTCAGGAGTTGAAGAAACGTTTGGTTACCTCACCAGTATTGATTTTGCCAGATCAGACCAAGGATTATGAGGTGTACTGCGACGCTTCACGTCGAGGACTTGGAGCAGTGCTTATGCAGGAAGTAAGAGTTGTTTCGTATGCTTCACGACAACTGAAGCCTCATGAGTTGAATTATGCCACGCATGATTTGGAGTTAGCAGCCGTAGTGCATGCATTGAAGATGTGGAGACATTTCCTCATTGGAAATCATTGTGAGGTGTACACGGATCACAAGAGTTTGAAGTACATTTTCACGCAGAAGGAGTTGAACCTCAGACAGAGGAGATGGTTGGAGCTCATCAAGGATTATGACATGAGATTGCATTACCATCCCGGAAAAGCTAATGTAGTAGCTGACGCATTGAGCCGCACGAGCTATGTCAATACTCTAATGACGGGGAAAATACCAAAGGAGTTAGCAGAAAACCTTCGTGAGCTATGTTTGGAAATAGTTCCGAGAGGCTATGTAGCAGCATTGGAGATTCAGTCAACATTGATGGATAAAATCAGAGAAGCTCAGAGATTTGACAAAGAGATTGCTTCTATAAAGGAGAAACTTAGCAAAGGAAAAAGCTAAGGGATTTCGTGAGGATGAGCACGATACCTTATGGTTTGAGGACCGTGTTTATGTGCCAAATGACCCGGAGATCAGGAAGTTGATTTTGCAAGAGGCACATGATTCACCATATTCGATTCACCCAGGTAATACCAAGATGTATTTGGATTTGAAGGAAACATTCTGGTGGACCGGAATGAAGAAGGATATTGCAGCATATGTAGCAGTTTGTGACGTATGTCAGAGAGTAAAGGCAGAGCATCAGAAGCCAGCAGGATTGTTACAACCATTGTCAATACCCGAATGGAAGTGGGATAAGATAGGCATGGATTTTATCACAGGACTACCCAGGACGAAAGCAGGCTATGATTCGATATGGGTAGTAGTTGATCGTTTGACGAAGGTAGCACATTTTATTCCAGTTAAGACCACTTACACCAGTGCTAAGTTGGCAAAGATATATATGACTAGGATCATTTGTTTGCATGGAGTTCCGAGGAGTATCGTATCAGATAGAGGAACCCAATTTACCTCAAAGTTTTGGAATCAGTTGCATGGAACTTTAGGAACCAGACTAGAGTTCAGCACAGCTTTTCATCCGCAGACAGATGGACAGACCGAGAGAGTCAATCAGATTTTTGGAAGATATGCTGAGAGCTTGTGCACTAGATTATGGATCTAGTTGGGACGATAACTTGCCGTATGCGGAGTTTTCCTATAACAACAGTTACCAAACCAGTTTGAAGATGGCACCTTTCGAAGCGTTATACGGAAGGAGGTGTAGGACACCATTGTCATGGGATGAAGTTGGAGACCGTCAATTCTTTGGACCAGATTTGATTAAGGAGTCTGAACGGAAGGTTAAGTTGATTCGCGGTAGGCTCAAGGTAGCCCAGTCCAGGCAGAAGAGCTACGAAGATTCTAAACGCAAGGAGATAGTTTACGAAACCGGAGACAGAGTTTATCTTTGAGTATCCCCACTTCGAGGAGTTAAGCGCTTTGGAGTTAAGGGAAAGTTAGCACCGCGTTTCGTTGGACCGTACAAGATTTTGCAACGTATGGGAGAAGTCGCTTATAAGTTGGAATTACCAGAGGGACTGTTAGGAGTTCATGATGTATTCCATGTTTCTCAGCTGAAGAAATGTCACGCCAAGATGGCGGAGGTACCACTAAGAGATACCGTGCCGCTTGAAGCGATTCAGTTGAAGGACGACTTAACATATGAGGAGAAGCCAGTCAAGATTCTCGAATATGCCAGCAGAGTTACTCGCAGCAAGGTTATCAAGTTTTGCAAAGTTCAGTGGAACCACCACTCAGAGGATGAAGCCACCTGGGAAAGAGAGGAAGATTTGCTCAAGGACCACCCTCACCTATTTTCTAGCCAACCCGAATCTCGAGGGCGAGATTCATCTTAAGGGGGGTAGGTTTGTAACATCCCAAATTTGCAATTTGGAATGTATTACACTAGATCATCATGCATATCATATTTTCTTGCATTTTGGTTGATCCTAGAAATTTCACGCAACTCAAGGACCTTCGGAGAGAGTTGGAGATTTCGTTATTTTCATAGTTGAGTTTTCTCAAATTTTGAAAAGAGGATCATTTGATTTATTTATTTTATCTTCAATTATTTTTCCGGTGTTAAAATATATGAGAGAGGGAATAGTATGACTTTCCCAAATTTAGGAAAAATGAAGATTTAATAAATAAATCAATTTTGGTTTTGTCGGAGTTTTGTTTGCGTTTTATTTCGATAGGGAAAAATGCGCATTTTCAAAAATTGCATTTTAGGTCCGGAGTAAAGTTCATTTTGTTCGGCTCATTTTTAGGAGTCGGGGAAAATTTACTTTAGGTTTTTCGGAGTTTGTTTAGTTTCTTTTTCTTTTGTTTTCTGCGCACGAAAACCAGTTAAAAAAAAGGAGCAGCGCCTTGGGCCAAGGCCCAGCCAGCAGGCCGGCCGGCCAGGCCCCAGCCGCGTGTGCACCAGCGCCTGGCGCAGGAGGCAGCCGCCGCCTCTTGCCTTAGCCGAATCCTTTTAGGATTCTAGGCTAGCCCTTTCCTTTGTTCCGTTTTCTTTTTCATCTAGGATTCCTTTTTCCTACTCTATTTCTTGTCCCCTACCCCAAGTAAATCCCCCCTCCCCAATATAAATACCCCAACACCCCCCCCCCTCTAAACCCATCAAATCAAACCCCAAACCCCAAGCCCTCCACCGCACCCCACACCCGCGCCGCGCCCCAAGTCGCCGCCGCCGCACCACCCCACACCCGAGCCGCCGCACCTTGCCCGCGCCGTCGCCCTACGCCGCCGGAGCCCTCGCCAGAGACCTCGCTGGAGGTTGCCCCGCGTCTCTTTTCCTTGGATCGTTTTCTTCTAATCGTTCCGATTCTTTTCTTCTCTTCCGATTCGTTTTTCTAGATCGGTTTTCGTTTCGGTTTTCTTCTCCAAAACCCTAGATCGGATTCGTTTTCTTCTCCGATTTAGTTGCCTTTGGACCGTTCGCCAGACCGTTCGTCCTAACGAACGTGATCACCGGATTCTTCTAGGTTAACGAACTTCCGTTCGTATAACCGTTCTTCTTTTTCTTCTCGTCGGATTTATTCCGCGATCGCGATCTCAGATCCGATCTTCGTTCTAGTCTTTCTTATCGCTCGTTTATCGGAATCAGGCGATTCAAGCGCCTGGAGTTTCGTTTCGAAACCGCCGTTCCGTCTAATCAACTTAAACAAGTTTTTGCCCCGGTAAAATTTGACGTAGTTACAACTTGCTAGAACCGAGTTGTTTTCTTCCGCCGTTTCTTTTCCGTTCCTTTGTTTGGTTCTTTCTTTCTTTGCAACCGGAGTTCTTAAATTGAACTTTCTGGTTCATTCTCTTGTTCGAGTTTTACCTGTGCATTAGATGAGTACTTATTGTGTGCTTGTTGTTTGTCTGCGATAGATCACCCGGATTGCGCCGCTTGTTACTTCGATTCCCTAGGTCTCGCGGATCATCAGCAAGGCAAGTAACACTTTGATCATACCTTTCTACAACCCATGTTTTATTGCATTAGATCAATCCTCACACATTGCATGACTAGGATCTAATTAAATTGTGGGATGGGAAGTAGATGAGGTAGTACCTATTACCTGTTTCTTATCAAACCTTTGGGAGTTACTTCTACGTTTGCTTATTGTGCCATGCTATGCTAGTAGACGTGGATTGGGTGAGTGATATCCATGACAGATGTGAGTTGATAATTTTAATGGTTTATCTAAGGTGGCAACTTAAACACACATCTGGGTGGATTGAGGCACCTGATGTCTATCAGGACTTGCCTGTTTTTTTGGACCGCCACCCAGGCTCAAAGGGATCATAAGATCTTTCATGCTAGAAACTTCCGTGTGCAGCCACAAGCCATTATGGGCTCTGGCATAGTTGACTAAGTTGTGCGAACTCTTACAGTGGTGTACTAGCAGATGTAGGGGATGTAGGTGTACCGGTCTACCCGATCGTAAGTTGCTAGCGCTTCTGAAAGATTATGTCTCGGTCATCCGTCTTCTCAAACACCCTGTAGTGCGAGAAACCAAACAGAGGTGATCGAGTCTTGTGGGGAAAAGTGCGCAAACTTCTGCAGAGTGTATAAACTAATCATGATTAGCCGTGTCCCCGGTTATGGACAACTTGAGTATCTAGTACTTGAATATCATGTGAATCTCAACATGTTACTCTAAATTAATTTTGTGGGATTTTAATGATGTTACTTAATTGGGATTGAGGATGTTGTCAACCATTCTCAATGTTTAACAACCACCCTGATAGTTAAATAAAACTGGCTTTACGCAAAACTGTAACCATAGAGCTTTCCACCAGCCATATATGCATATAGTATAGCTGTTTCATTCCATTACTCTCTATGTGTTACTTTGCCAGCATATTCCATGTGCTGACCCGTTTCGGGCTGCAACTTCTCATGTTGTAGACTCTTCAGACGACGAGTAAGGTGTTTTAGGTCGTGGTTCTATACTCAGTGATGCCGTTGGAGTTGATGGACCCATTTATCTTCCAAGTCTTCCGCTGTTATCGACACTAGATGGCCTTAAGCCATGTTTATTGTAATAAGTTCTCTTTTGAGACAACTATGTAATAAGTGTGTGATTGCCACTCTGCTATAAATCCTTCGATGTACTGTGTGGTGTCAGCATTACTGATCTAGGGATGATACCTGAGCACAGAGCGCTTGATCCATTCGGATCGGGTCGCGACAGGCCATATAGTACTCGTGTATACGACTAATATATAGTGGAGTGGTTTTCTTATTCTCTCCATAACAATTGTTTTAAATTGTGTAAGTATGAAACGAAACTATTTATTTAACGTGCCAGTGAAGAAAACTACTACTCCCTCTATTCCTAAATATTTGTCTTTCTAGAGATTTCAACAAATGACTACATACGGAGCAAAATGAGTGAATCTACACTGTAAAAAATGTGTATATACATCCGTATGTGGTAGTACATTTCAAACCACTTGAAAGACAAATATTTAGGAACGGGGGGAGTACTTCCAATGAACTAATGATCCACGCGTACTGGTCGCACTTCCTATCCTTCACATGCGGTACACTACCTTCCCTTAAGTGAACAACCACACATGCACCAAATTATTGGAAACGTGTGAGAGTGTGTACAAATAAAGAATTTTAATTTCAATTATCGGAAAGGTTTGAGAGTATGTACAGTTTGCCCTCTCTAATAATTATGGTTTGTTGTGTTCGGCCTAAACTTGGTCAAACTTTACAAAGTTTGACTTCAGTCAAATCTAATATGCGGAGTAAATAAAAATGGAGGGCTACTACGTCCATCCGGGTTTTTAGTCCACACCAATTTTTTAAGCAAAGTTAATAGGTGGACAAATAAAATTATAGGGGAGCTGGAGACAAAGTTGTGAGAAGGCTTAGAAATCAATACAATACTTATGCTCTTAGTACCAACGTCGATCCTTCTTCGAGGAAACATTTGGTTCATAGCCAACTGTGTGACAAAATTGCACCAACGTGAAAGACGACTGTGTCTCCAACGCAACCAAGGTGAATTGATGAAGAATGTCATCTTTGTGGTTTACAAGCAAAGAGCATTGATGGAAGATAGCTTGTTTTTCATTGAAAATCGACCAGCTTCACCAGCTGACGCAACCATGAGGCGCAACCATGAGCATCAATAGGTCATTGTGGTGATGCATCTTCCATTTGGCATCAAATTTGGGTGAGGCACCTATGAAGTTCGACAAATCCTCACTGTGGTATGTTTCTTCTCAGTAATCAAGCTCGAGGAAGGAAGAACCACGTGGCAGAGGATAGTGAGGCAGAACAACAATGGCCATCCAATTTTGTGTAGTTCCACTAAAATTGAGGAAGACATGCCCGGGTATGGAGATATGCATCGCTGTTTCCAAAAATATAAAAAGTGATATAGTGTTGTTACTTTGTTTTACAAGATTAACAACAACATCTCAATTTTCAATAAGAATTATGAAAAGTACACCAACAAACAGAAGCATCATGATTATCTTGATGGGAACTAAACCAGGATACCCGAGAAAAAAACATTTCCTCATTTAACCAGTGATAGTATTAGATTAGCAGCAGCAATAGGAGCATATGGACAATGACCGCACAACCACCATGTACTTTTTGTCGAAACAACATGTATACCTCCACCGAGGCATAAATCAGGACAAATTTTCGAGTAGCATTTCCTCTATAATAGTAGGTGATGTTGGACCATCCAACGGGCCCTAGCTACTATACATGGGGAGCTGGGGAGTAGTCGCATAGAAGAAAACCCGCATGCAGCGACCTGGGGAGCTGGACCAGTACAAGAAGTTATACCTCAGGTGGGCGAGATGTCGCTTAGGCGGGCAGGCAGGATATGCCCAAACGACGGCAGCGAACAAGGGCGCGGAGGACCTTCATCCGCGCCAGCGCCGGCTCCGAGAGGACGGTGCGCATCGGCTTCCTCCATCACAGACGGTGATAGCGTCAATGCTGCACCTCCTCACCTCCCGCAGCGGACAGGATTCGTCCGGATCTGTGACCACAGGTGAGGAGAGAGATAGTGTGGACATTGTCATCTTGTTTTGATATGGAGAGGGTGAGAGAGCGAGATGCGAGAAACTCTATCAAACAAGAGGCTATAATGGAGTAAAAAAATCTCTCCATAGCAGTGGCTTTAAATAGAATACGCGCGTTCCCGAAAAAAAGAAACGAAAACTGGCGGACAATTTTTTAACGTACCAAGAAAGAAAACTTGATCAAAAACATGCCCCCGCTTCCAGGTCGTGAGAATCGTCGCGCACACACACATAGACATAGACATGCATATCCATGTTCACGTAAAATTCCATTTCCATCTCCATCTCCAATCATATTTGTCCAACTGGCACATTATTTACGTTATTAATTATATACGCGGCAATATTAACGTACAACATCTCTTGTTTGCGGGCGTCCGAACCGCTGGCACGGCCGCTCCTGACCAACCCGAACCCTCTTCATCACCCGCGCGTGCTTCCCGCCCGGAACGGCCAGTGCCGCCTTCATGCCCGGCCAGAGCGGACGCGACCTCTCACTGGCGCCGGCATTGAAGCGCCACGCCGGCTGAGAGAGCATCGCCCGCGCCGCTTCCTGGTGCACGCGACTGCTCCACGTTCAAAGGTCACAATAGCCGGCCACAACATGCATGTAAAAAGTTCTTGGGAGTCCGTGCTACAGCTAGCTGCCCTCCCCCAACTCGTCAATCTCTTCCAGTAGTACTAGTACTCCATGGCGCGATCCATCGACAAGTGGGTGGGAAAGTTATCGTATACTCGGTTTGTGGTGAGTGGCATGCCGAGCGACCGTGTGGGGTCGAGCCATGGAGGAGGGTGAGACACGAACACGACAGGCGTGATTTAAAGAGCAATGCTACATGCACAGGCAAGTTTTTACGGGATTCACGGGGTGGTTTAGCTGGCTGGTTTTCAATGGATAGAAATAAGGTAAGGGGCCCACTCCCACTTAAAATCAGGGGGAGAGAATATTAGTTGTGAATGACCCCATAAAAGATCCCTGTAAAAGCGCGTGAGTTTGGAATTTTCATGATTTAAATGTTGGTTTTGCTCAATGGCGCGATCCAACGAAACAAAACGTCGGTTTCTCTCCGTTTCCATTTTTTCTCCAGAAAAACAGAAACTTTCCACTCCAATTTCATTCCTACTCCAAGGTTGCCCCATTACAACATTCCATCAAATACAAAGGAAAACTAACACGCATGCTGATGCATCTCACTAAATCATAGATCATAGCCAATATTTACTTCCCAACTAAAGACAAAAGTTGTGAGAGCATGTACGAAAGAAAAACTACTGATGGGGTCACTATGACTAAAACCCTAAACCCTAAACAGGATTTAATTTCCTGGCCAGGTAGAACCTATCGAAGGAAAGACGGCTGGCACCCTCGGATCATACGATGCTTTTGTGCAGTTCCACTAAAATCAAGCTGAGCATCCATGATGGCAAAGATATTGAAGAAGTGTGATTATAATAATAGTACTGGCACTAGTTCACGAGACATAAACTCATCACAAGTAGAAGCCGGTAGAAGTGGAGAAAGATCGACATGGAGATGGAGCTACGTGGGGAGCTGCGGCAGTGGAGCAAGCCGGCTCCAAAAGGAAGATGGAGTACCTGGGACGTCGGGCTGTAGCTAGAAGGGCGGTTGGGACACATCATCGGCCCATACTGCGGTGACCCCCGACTAGGACGGACCGACTGTGGATTTTCTCCCTCGCTGATGTCGACCGCGTCTACGCAGAACATTGTTCCCTTCCCCCAGCTGCAGGATCAGGCTGGATATGTGACCAGCGGTGTGGCCACCGTCGTTCTATGCTTGTGAAGAGAGCAACCCAAGCAAGCAGGCTTGTAGCTTAGGCTCCTGCTAGTGTATATATAGTGGTTTTCTTTTTCTCTCCATATCAACCATTTTATATTGCGTACGTGTCATTGAAGAGTGAAATGATGGTTGCTTCTTCTGACTAACTTACTGTGTGATTTGACTGCTCCTTTAGTGGCCCCTACACGTACTCCCCCTACGTGTATGCAACAGTCACACGTACACATGGACGCAAAAACGCGCGCGACGCCCTAATGCATGCATGTCCCAGCACACGACGGAACACACACGGTCACTCTCAAGTGCTCAACCTACACGTGCATGCACACACACAAACTCATCCAGGTTGAGCTAGTGACCGTATAAACACCGGAAAATGTATATATTGAGCGCATTGAGCGTATTATGAAGTCCAATGACCGTATTTTTACAAATAAATAGTGATTGACAGTGTATTTGTCTCGTTTGAAATTAAGCCATATTAACCAGAGAGGAGGCAGTATGGACTAGCATTACTTTGTTGTGTCCCGTCAACTTGTCGAACAAGGAGAAGCTTGCAGGACGGGAGAAGCTTCCGCGCGGTGGCTCTCAGGACAAGGAGAAACTTTTGACTAATCCAAGATCTCCCTTGCTCAGGTGGTGGATGTGCAACAGTTAATTCGGTGTCAGATTGCCAGAAGCATACACTATACTAGTACTATTATTGTTCGACTTCCCGAAGAGGCAAAAAACCAAGCGCAAAGTTTACTAGTACTAGTACTACTACTATAGTCTATAGAGGTATCTACTATACTAGTACTAGGAACTGGATGGAGGAGCGTCTGCACTCTTATTATATTTTCAAAATGTGATAAAGCAATCTTCAACACATTTGGTTCTCTTTGAGGGTTCTCGCATGTGATAATGGAAGTCGATTGCATGGAACACTCGCCACAATTCTTGCTTAATTCTAGATCATATCCTGGTACAAATAGGAGCGCTCGGTAATATTTCTTCTTTTTTGTTATTCAGCATGTAAACAGGTCAGAAAACCTTGCGGTGCATCTTTGTGTGAACTGTGCTTGCTGCACTTTGAATGTGGCCGAGAGCTGGCTTGATGAAACACCTCGCTTCCTACTTCTTTTTTGCGGGGTACCTCGCTTCCTAGTGACCAGTGTCTTGGCTGATCGTCCTAAGAATGCTTATATATGAATAAAACTCTCTCATTTACCCGCAAAAAAGATTAAGCCATATTAACCAGAAAGGAGGGAGTATGGACTAGCACTACTTTTTGGTGTATCTCGTCAACTCGCAGAACGAGGAGAAGCTTGCAGGACAAGGTGAAGCTCGCTTACGCCTTTTGACTAATGCAACCTACCCTCGCCCAGGCGGTGGACATGCATCAGTTCATTCGGTGTCAGATTGCCAGAGGCATACACTGTAGTACCGAACATGCGGAGTACCATCATTGTTCGACTTCACGAAGAGGCGAAGAGCCAAGCGCAAGGTTTAGTAGTACGAGTAGTACTACAACTAGAACCGCATGGTGGAGCGTCTGTACTCGTATTTTTTTGTAATCTCTGATAAAGTACACATTTATTCCGGAGAAGGGCGGAAAACGGCAGCCCAACATGTAATGATGATATCGATCAACCATGCTCGAATATATATTGGCCTCCGTGCGAGCCCGTCTGTGTGTTCTCGCTCCTCGTCTCTCTCAAGGAACGGCGGGTTGGCCTTTTTGCCATCAATTGAGATCGGTTTGCTCACACTTCGGTCCCACATGTTAGTGATATGCCAAGAGGAGGTGCGTTGACCGACTGGCCATACGCGTACTTGGTTTCGCACCTGCATACTACTCCTCCCTCCGTCATAGTTTACAGGGCGCACTTCATTATGATGCATTTCTCTCAATGCATTTCCACCACCAGAGAGACTTTAGACGTGTTTGGTTTAATGCTCAATTAATTAGGGCGTGGTAACCGCATTCAAGTCCACAATTTTCTCTCGATGTACTACGGAGTGGAATAAGTGCACGCATGTGTGTACCTGGGTGGAAGCACTGCATGCATGTGTGTACGCATTATTTCCTCTATTAATAGATGTCGTGCTATAACTACCAATGCTATTTTTCAGGCCGATCGCTAGTCGCCTTGGTCCCAGTGATTTTTTCTTTTTCTACAGCGCGCTCTATAAACAGTGACGGATGGAGTAGTATGAGCGGATTCAAAGAAGATCATATTGATGGTTGCTTCTTCCGATCAACTTACAGTGGGAAAGGTGGGGCTTATAATTTGACTGCTCATTACTCACTATTAATGTGGCGCAACAACCGGGCTGAGTCTGCCATGCGGCTGTGCACTACCCCCTCGGTTCTTAAATATACTCCGTAGTATTTGTATTTCTAGAGATTTCAATGAGTGACTACTCAAATATTTGTCTTTTTAGAGATTCAAATGGACTACTACATACGGATGTATATAGACATATTTTAGAGTGTAGATTCACTCATTTTTGAAAGGATCGAGAAGAGGTGTCTAGAGGGGGTGATTAGACACTAGGTGCTAAAAGTTGCAGTTTTTAAATTATTTAGGATGAAGTGGATTTTTGGCACAAGTTTAACAAACACAATACATATCAAGCAAGCATGCAAAGAGTATATGAGCAGCGGAAAGTAAAGCAAGCAACTTGCAGGAATGTAAAGGGAAGGGTTTGGATGATTCAAACGCAATTGCAGACACGAATGTTTTTGTCGTGGTTCCAATAGGTGGTGCTATAGTACATCCACGTTGATGGAGACTTCAACCCACGAAGGGTAACGGTTGCGCGATTCCACAGAGGGCTCCACCCACGAAGGGTCCACGAAGAAGCAACCTTGTCTATCCCACCATGGCCATCGCCCACGAAGGACTTGCCTCACTAGCGGTAGATCTTCACGAAGTAGGAGATCCCCTTGCCCTTACAAACTCCTTGGTTTAACTCCACATTCTTGTCGGAGGCTCCCAAGTGACACCTAGCCAATCTAGGAGACACCACTCTCCAAGAAGTAACAAATGGTGTGTTGATGATGAACTCCTTGCTCTTGTGCTTCAAATGATAGTCTCCCCAACACTCAACTCTCTTTCTCACAGGATATGGATTTGGTGGAAAGAAGATTTGAGTGGAAAGCAACTTGGGAAAGGATAGAGATCAAGATTCATATGGTAGGAATGGAATATCTTGGTCTCAACACAAGTGTAGGTGGTTCTCTCTCAGAAAATATAGGTTGGAAGTGTAGGTTTGTTCTGATGGCTCTCTCCAGGAATGAAGAGGAGGTGGAGGGGTATATATAACCTCCACACAAAATCTAACTGTTACACATAACTTTCCAAACTCAGTGGGACCAAATGGTTAAACTCGGTCGGACCGATTCAGCAAAGCTAGTGACCGTTAGGGTTTTCGGTGGGACCGACATGCAACTCGGTAGGACCGATATGATTAGGGTTAGGGCATAACGTAATCTCGGTGAGACCGATTACACAAACTCGGTGAGACCGATTTTGGTAATAAGCTAACCAGAGAGTTGGTCAGGTAAACTCGATGGGACCGATTGCTCATTTCGGTGAGACCGAAATGTTACAAAAGGGAACTAGAGAGTTTACATTGCAGTTTCGGTGGGACCGATCGCAAGTTTCGGTAAGACTTAAAGTATTGCAATAGTCAACAGAGAGTTTGCAATCCCATCTCTGTGAGACCGAGATTCCTATCAGTGAGACCGATTTGCCTAGGGTTGGTGGCAGTGGCTAGGACATTTGAAACTCGATGGTGCCGAATAGGAAGAATCGGTGGGGCCGAGTTTGACTTTTGGTTTAGGTCATATGTGCATGTGAGAAAGTAGTTGAGGGTTTTGGAGCATATCACTAAGCATTTTGAGCAAGAACCTCATTAAGCAACACCTCATCCCTCCTTGATAGTATTGGCTTTTCCTATAGACTCAATGTGATCTTGGATCACTAAAATAGAAAATGTAGAGTCTTGAGCTTTGAGCTTGATACAATCCTTTGTCCTTAGTATGTTGAAGGGGTTTCACATCCTCTAGTCCATGCCACTTCACTGTTGAACTTATCTGAAACATACTAGATAAGAATGTTAGTCCAACAAGAGATATGTTGACATTAATTACCAAAAATACCTAGGGAGCACTTGTGCTTTCAATATCCCCCTTTTTGGTAATTGATGACAACATACATCAAAGCTTTAGATCAAGATATTAAGAGTAGTAAGTAAAGCTTTGGAAAGACATATAACTTGCATTGGCTCCCCCTACATGTATGCAATCATGTGATTATGGAATATAGGAGCATGTGAATGCATAAACATGACAGAGTAAGCAATGTGTTACATGTATCTTGGCTATATGCATCAGAGCAAATGATGAAAATATGAGAAATGTACCTTCATGCTCATGAGTCCTTCTTGCAAACAGTATGTACATCACCAAGAAATTCTCATTCACATAATTGTGATGCATATACTTACCTTGTGGTCTTGAGTTGGCTTAGGATGGGATGAACCTATGTAAACAAGGTTAGATAACACGGATACACCTACTGGCCAGAGCAACCAAGAGAAACCACAAGAGTACCAAGACTGGGATGACATGTAGAGTGAGTACTAAGTACCACATTGGATAAAGACATGTCCCCAAAGGCAAAGATATGCAATAAATTCAAGGATTTCCTTCCCTTAGATGTCTTGCTCCCCCCTGAATCTAGCATGGGATACTGGGAGAAGATAGGGAACAGAAAACCAGAGCAACATCAGAGCTCAAAGGAAATAAACAGAGCTAATGCAATTGAGAAAATATGAACATGTCTTTCCCCTCTTGAAGACATGTGACTTCTCTCCTCTTGAACACCAAGCATCTGGGGTCTCTTTCTTCCCTAGAGTATTCTCTCCCCCTATAGATATGATTAAGATTTGATGTGATGATCTCTCTCCCCCTTTGACATCAATTTCCAAGAAGGGTTCTTCTGGATTTTTTTGTCATGATGGGTTTGGTCCTTGAGTCACAAAACAAAGTAGTAAGTTGAGTAGGATGCTGGTCAAGGACAAGATTCATTGAGTGAAGCTGGATCCAAAAGAATTCAGAAATAAGTGGCAAGATGTTTTTCCTGCAGTGAAATCGGTAGCACCGAGTTTGGTGTTTCGGTGGCACCGAAAGGGTTCAGTTGGACCAAAGTAAACAGCCTGGTGTGACCGAGTTCATCACAGAGAAAACACTGGTGACCTCAGCTCACTAGACAAGTAAGATCTCACAAGGATTTGCAAGGAATTTAATGCAGAAGATGCAGAAAATAAAAGAGAAGAAACTAAAAAGAATCTAGATGAGGTTGAAGAGGGAAAAAATATGCATGAGACAAATGCAAGAGCACAGAAAAGAACATAAGAGAACTTCATCTAGAATTGGGTGGTGACAAAGTCACCTATGTTAGAGTATATTGACTTAGGAGTCAAGTGAGATCACTTGATCTTTGGTCATACTCATCATTTAATCTCAAAACCGGGTTACCATTTTTTGTCAAAGCATCTTGATGTATTCTCATCTTGTTGATTTGCTTTATCCCATGACTTGGATTCAAGCTTCTCTAAGATGGAATAACATTCCACAGGTGGTGGTGTTGATCATGATCATGTAGTTGAACTTGTGTGGGTTTCTCAAGGTTGATGTAGCTCATCAAGAGTTGGGAACATCACTTGAAGTTTGAGTTCATCTACCTACATGGGTTCGTTTTTGCAAGGAAGAGCACTTGTGTGTCCAAAGTGACAATCATGATAGAATTTTTCAAAGGATATGTTTGAATGGTTGCGTGCGTCCTTGTCTTCATCCACCATTGTGTAGCGACTTGGTGATATAGAAATTTCTCAAGATGTGAGTGAGTTGCAATCTCATAGATTTTGATTCATCCAAGTACCTACACGGGTTAGATAGCATGCAAGGCGCAAATATATCCAAGACATAAGATAGTCAACATAAGAGAAATATCAAGGATTAGTCAAAAGCTCATGCCTTGCATGTATTAAATGGAGTTCCTACTCCAAGTTTGAAGCATCAATGATGTTCAATTCACCTCTTAACCTGCAAAACACTTTCTCATCAAGTGGTTTGGTAAATATATCCGCCAATTGCTTATCGGTGCGAACATGCTTAAGATTAATGTCCCCTTTGGCAACATGATCTCGAATGAAATGATGACGAACTTCAATATGCTTAGTTTGAGAATGTTGTACGGGATTGTGAGCAATCTTAATTGCACTTTCATTGTCACAAAGCAATGGAACATGTTTCACATTCATCCCATAATCTTTAAGAGTTTGGGTCATCCAAAGTAATTGAGCACAACATGATCCAGCGGCAATGTATTCCGCTTCGGCGGTGGATAAGGATACTGAGTTTTGTTTCTTGGAGGACCAAGAGACAAGAGATCTACCAAGAAATTGACAAGTACCCGAAGTTGACTTTCTATCAACCTTGTCACCGGCATAGTCTGAATCGGAGTAGCCAACAAGGTCAAAGGAAGCCCTCTTTGGATAGCAAATGCCAAAATTTGGTGTATGGATTAAGTATCTCACTATCCTTTTCACGGCCTTAAGATGACATTCTATAGGAGCAGCTTGATATCGTGCACACATGCACACACTTAGCATAATATCGGGACATGAAGCACATAGATATAACAATGAACCAATCATAGAGCGATAAACCTTTTGATCAACCGATTCACCATCTTTGGTTAAATCAAGATGTCCACTAGTAGGCATGGGTGTAGTCATACCTTTGCATTCTTGCATATTGAACTTCTTGAATAAGTCCTTGGTGTACTTCGTTTAAGATACAAAGGTACCTTCCTTAGTTTGCTTGATTTGCAAACCGAGAAATAATTTGAGTTCACTCATCATCGACATCTCAAACTTCTCCGACGTTAGCTTTCCAAAATTTTCACTAAAATGAGGGTTAGCTGATCCAAATATAATATCATCGACATAAATTTGGCATACAAATAGTTCTCCATTAACCCTTTTAGTAAAAAGAGTAGAATCTATTTTTCCAATTTCAAAGCCTTTTTCAATGAGGAACTTAGTCAAGCATTTATACCATGCTCTAGGAGCTTGTTTAAGACCATCAAGAGCTTTGTGAAGTTTGTAAACATTATTAGGTTTCTTAGGATTGACAAATCCGGGAGGTTTCTTAACATAAACTTCCTCCTCAATTTCACCATTCAGAAAAGCACTTTTAATGTCCATTTGGTATAAGGTGATATCATGATGATTAGCATAGGCAAGTAAGATGCGAATGGACTCAAGTCTAGCAACGGGGGCATATGTCTCACCATAGTCCATACCTTCGACTTGAGTGTAGCCTTGGGCGACTAGGCGTGCTTTGTTGCGGACAACTTGACCATCTTCATCTTGCTTGTTGCGAAACACCCATTTGGTACCAATGATGCTGTGGTTGTTGTCGGGCATTTCAACCAATGTCCACACTTGATTTCTCTCAAAGTTGTGTAGCTCTTCATGCATAGTGTTTATCCAATCTGGATCTTCCAATGCTTCTTCAATCTTCATAGGTTTAATGTGAGAGATGAATGAGTAATGTTCACAAAAGTTAGCTAAACGAGTTTTTGAGCGAGTGATTCTCCCGGTTTTGATATCATTGTAGATTTTCTCGACGGGGTGATCTTTAGAAATTCTTGCTCGAACTCGTGAAAGGTTTTGCTTGGATCTTGGTTGAACATCTTCTTCATCTTGTTCTTCTTCTTGGCCTTCTTCATTGTTGACATTGTCATTCTCTTGTCGTGGTGGAGAAGGAGGTTGTTGGCGGTCCTCTTGATGCACTTCCTCGATTTCTTCATCTTGATGTGTCCCACTTGTGGATGCTTCTGTATCAACTCTTGGTTCACCTTGTCGTGATGTAGAAGCTTCCACTTGGACGGACGAAGTACTCTCCTTCACCTCCGTTGGACGAATCTTGCCAATAGACAAGTCTTGGATTGCTTCCGAAGGGTCTTTGTGTAACTCCCTCGATGCGGCTATATCTCCCACGTGTCGAAGCACGACTTAGAGGCATAACCGCATTGAAAGCAATGTCGCAAGTGAGGTAATCTTCGCAAACAACACATGTAATACAATAAGGGAAAAGATACATAGTTGTCTTACAATCGCCACTTCACACAAATACATGAATAAAGCATTACATCATCCAAATACAATCAGGGCCCGACTACGGAGCCAAAATAAAAGAAGACTATCCCAAATGCTACACAGATCCCTGATCGACCCCAACTGGGCTCCACTACTGATCAACTAGAACGAAACAAACACAAAGGGCAAGATCTTCATCGAGCTCCTCCTTGAGTTTGGTTGCGTCATCTGCACGGTTCAACGGCACCTGCCAGCTGGTTTTGGAAGTATCTATGAGTCGCGGGGACTCAGCAATCTCACACCCTCGCGATCAAGACTATTTAAGCTTATGGGCAAGGTAAAAGGTATGAGGTGTAGCTGCAGCAAGCGACTAGCATATATGGTGGCTAACATACGCAAATGAGAGCGAGAAGAGAAGGCAAAGCACGGTCGATAAAAGTATGATCAAGAAGTGATCCAAGAACAACTTGCGTCAAGCATAACTCCAACACCGTGTTCACTTCCCGGACTCCGCCGAGAAGAGACCATCACGGTTACACACGCGGTTGATGTATTTTAATTAAGGTCAACTTCAAGTTTTCTACAACCGGACATTAACAAATTCCCATCTGCCCATAACCGCGGGCACGTCTTTCGAAAGTTCAAAACCCTGCAGGGGTGTCCCAACTTAGCCCATCACAAGCTCTCATGGTCAACGAAGGATATTCCTTCTAGCGGGAAGACCCGATCAGGCTTGGAATCCTGGTTACAAGACATTTCGACAATGGTAAAAGAAGACCAGCAAACCACCCAGATGTGCTGACAAATCCCGATAGGAGCTGCACATATCTCGTTCTCAGGGCACACCGGATGAGCAAGACGTCGGGTGGGCCAGCCCAGAGTTGCCCCTGGTAGCTCCGGACATCGCTCAATTGGACCAACACTCAGCGGAGCACTGGCCTGGGGGGGTTAAAATAAAGATGACCCTTGAGTCTGCAGAATCCAAGGGAAAGAAAAGGCTAGGTGGCGAATGGTAAAACCAATGTTGGGCCTTGCTGGAGGAGTTTTATTCAAGGCGAACTGTCAAGGGGTTCCCATTATAACCCAACCGCGTAAGGAACGCAAAATTCGGGAATATAACACCGATATGACGGAAAACTAGGGCGGCAAGAGTGGAACAAAACACCAGGCATAAGGCCGAGCCTTCCACCCTTTACCAAGTATATAGATGCATTAATTAAATAAGAGATATTGTGATATCCCAACGAATATCCATGTTGCAACAAGGAACAAACTCCAATCTTCACCTACAACTAACAACGCTATAAGAGGGGCTGAGCAAAGCAGTAACATAGCCAAACAACGGTTTGCTAGGACAAGGTGGGTTAGAGGCTTGGTTCAACAATATAGGAGGCATGATAAGCAAGTGGTAGGTATCGCGGCATAGGCATAGCAAAAGAGCGAGCAACTAGCAAGCAAAGATAGAAGTGATTTCAAGGGTATGGTCATCTTGCCTGAGATCCCGCAAGGAAGAAGAACGAGTCCATGAAGAAGACAAACGGACGTTATCGAACGGATCCTCACAAACGCGACGTTATCGGAACTAACCTGAAGAAGCAACACCGGAAAGAAAGGAAACAACATAGTAAACAACCAACATATGAACATGGCACATGATGTACAATCAAGTATGATGCATGTCCGGTTTAATTAAGCATGGCATGGCAAAGTGCACAAACAATCCTACAAATTAAGTGGAGCTCAATATGCAACGAGTTGCATATTGACGGAACACCACATCAATTATTTAGTTCTCTCCCGGTTAGGTACTCAACAATATTAAATGTTGTTAAACATGGCAAGAGGTGAGGTATAACAAAACTACACCATCTAAACAATTTAGATGGGGCCGGATATAACAAATAACGAATCCGGTAAATCCCCATATGCCTTAGTAATTTAAAGCAACAACAATTTAAACATTTTAATTGTCATTAACATGATGCGGATGACATGTGCAAGTTTTATGCAATATTTATGAAAACGTTGACATGTTAAGATATGAGGCATTTCTCATCGTGGCGGAAACGAAAGGGGTGCCACGACACTGTCAGCGGAAAGGGTGCCACGGCAACATTCCGGTTCTGACAACTCATTGAGACATCGGTGCATAAGAAAGTGACGGGAGCATGTAATGCAAGGATGGTGGGGTGATCTCGGATACCGAGTTCCCACATGTCAGTGGCAAGGCAAAAGAGGGGCAACGTGCACCGATAGTTCAGGCTCGAGGCAAAACAAGGGTGCATCTCATACAACATGCATTCATTTGTTCACGGGCTTCGTCTCGAGGTTATACCTTCGAAGCGTGCATTATCGGAGGTGTTCGAGTTCGATGCGGTGTTGGGGAAGTAGACGTTCCTAGTAGAAGTAGTCGTTCTCGCATGCTCTAGGGTCTACGGTGGAGGTTCTCGAGATCTCGATTACGGTAGTGGTACATCTTTATCATAGCACGAGTTTCCGTAGATGTTCATGTCATCGGTGTCGTGGTACTTGGGGTCTTCGGACTTGCTGGTCCCGTTCTTGCGATGGTAGTCGTTCACGTTTGTTCGGAGAGGTACTTGATGACTCCAACTCTTCGGGGCGACGGTAGTTGTACACGGTCCATGAGACGTCGATCGTTCGGGGTCCAACTTGCGGGTCTTGCCGACATGAGTGGTACTTGGCATTTTTGTGTAGACGAACTTGGCGCATCCGAAGGGTCTCACTTGTCATCGTGGGAACTTGGTGAATCCGAGGTCTTCGAGGTCGACGGTAGTTGTACATCTCATGGAGGAACTTGACGGATCTGAGGACTCCGGGCGTCGTGGTACTTGTTGAAATCCTCGTCGGACATAATTGAACATTTTGAAACGGAACCTGGCGCGTCCAAAATTTGCGGGCGTCGGTGTCCAACAGGACAAACAAACCGGCCGCAACCGAAGGCAGCAGGGCTTATAGTTGTTGTGCTCGCGGAAGATGCCAGGGAGTCAACGCGGGGCTGGTCATGGCCTAACGCAGCAGAGGCCGCGACGAAGGGATGGCACGACCCGGTTGGCCGAGGAGGTCGACGACGGACATGCTCCAGCGGCCCCGGTTGCCAGCAGCAGGGGTGTGAGTCGAGCGGCAGCCTACTGGTGGTCGCAGCCGACGGCGTGTAGAAGAGTAGCGGCAGCAGGGCGCGGTTACCGTGGTGTGGCAGCGCAGCAGTGAGGGCATGAGGTCGAGCTCCTGGTGCTCTACAAAGACGGTGTGGAGGAAGAGGGGCCCGACAGGGAAAACAACGAAGGAGGGGACGGAGGAGCTCGCTGATGAGGCGCCGAGCAGCCGCAAGGAGGAGAAGGGAGCAGGGGCACTCCGGATGTGGAGTGGCACCTGGTCGGGGGCGCGCCATGGCGAGACGAGCAGGAGGCGGGCGCTGGCTCGCTGGAGAAGGAGGAGAGGGAGGACGCGGCGGCCAGAGGAGTAGATGGCGACGGGCGGCGGTGGAACTCCAGGGCGGCGGCGTCTGCGATGGAGGGATTGACGGGAGGAGGAAAAGGGATCGGGAGAGAGAGATCGAGTGGATCAGGCTCGCCTGCATGCGCATGCGACGCTCTCCTGGCAGCGCTTGGAAGCACGAAGGAGGAGGAGGGGGGTTCGAGGGAGATGGGCTAGGTTTAGGTGGGAGTGGGGCGCTGGGCCTTACGAGGGGGATGGGCATGGGAAAAGATGGGCCTAGTGGGAGTGGGCGCTGGGAGGCCCAGCTGGTCTGGACTGGGGCCTCAACTCTCTCTCTCAAACTTATTTCTAAAACAGAAAAAAACAAAGAAGAGAAGAGAAGAAAAATAAAGGAGGTGTTTGGGGAAGAAGTTGGACATGCAGATAAATTTCCTGGACTCACAAAAATGTGAGGAACTTAAATAAAATGGCAAGAGGGTTTTTGGAGAGCAATAGATTTGCACATGTTGAATTTAATTCAACATGTTTGAATTTTGAAACCCATTCGAAAGGACTCTAAATGGGCTTAGATTTTTAGAGGAGTCTCGATAAAAGAGATGAGATATATTGGCAGTATTTGAAGGTCAAACTCGAAGAGGAATAGACATGGAAAATATTTTGCACGTGTGTTATGGGTGATTCCGAAAATGAAATATTTAATAAAGCTCCCTAATATCGGGAGGATATGTTATAAAGAGAAGTCACTCTTCCCTCAATTTAAATGGATCGAAGATCCACACAATTTATTTAGTTGAGATGCAGAAGATTTATGAGATGATGGCATGATGACATGATGCAATGCACATGACGCAATGATGAATGCAATGAACCAAACAAATCACACGATGAAACCCAGAAACCCTGGAAGGCATCTGAAGCTCCGGTCTTGGGGTGTTACACTTTGTCTCCTACATCAATTGGCAATTGCTCTACTTGCGAGCCATTAGATTCATCAAACTTCACATCTACCGTATCTTCAACCTTTCGGGTGAAATTGTTGTAGACACGGTATGTGTGAGAGGTTGAGCCATAACCAAGTAGAAAACCTTCATGAGACTTAGGAGAAAATTTAGAACGACAATGCTTATCAAGAATGTAGCACTTTGAGCCGAATACTTGAAAGTATCCAACTTGTGGTTTGTTACCGGTGAGGAGCTCGTATGCCATCTTGCCGAGTAGCTTGTGAAGATACAAGCGATTTGTTGCATGACAAGCTGTCTCAACCGCTTCCGCCCAAAAGTGTTTTGGCATCTTGTACTCATCAAGCATCGTTCTTGCCATCTCAATAAGAGCCCGGTTCTTCCTCTCAACAACTCCATTTTGTTGAGGTGTGTATGTAGCCGAGAACTCATGTGAAATCCCTTCTTCATCAAGAAAGGTATCCACATTTGCGTTCTTGAACTCCGTTCCATTGTCGCTTCGAACCTTCTTGATCTTCACGCCAAATTGATTTTGGGCCTTCCTAGCGAAGATTTTGAAGATCTTTTGGACCTGTGATTTGTCATCAAGAAAGAACATTCACGTATGTCTTGAAAAATCATCAACTATAACTAGACCAAAAGAATTTCCACCGAGACTTTTGTAAGCGTTAGGACCAAAAAGATCCATGTGAAGTAGCTCGATTAGTCTCCTTTTGGTCATGATGTTATTCACGGGATGCCTTCCTCCAACTTGTTTACCTGCTTGACAAGCACTGCAAAGTCTATCCTTATCAAGCGTTACTCTGTTTTAACTTAATACTCTAGATGCATGCTGGATAGCGGTTGATGAGTGGAGTAATAGTAGTAGATGTAGAATCATTTAGATCTACTTGTCATGGACGTGATGCGTATATACATGATCATGCCTAGATATTCTCATAACTATGCTCAATTCTGTCAATTGCTCAACAGTAATTTGTTCATCCACCGTAGAATACTTATGCTCTTGAGAGAAGCCACTAGTGAAACCTATGGCCCCCGGGTCTATTCTCATCATATCAATCTCCATCACTTTAATCTTGCTTTGCTTTTTTACTTTGCCTTTACCTTTTTACTTTGCATCTTTATACCAAAAATACCAAAAATATTATATTTATCAGATCTCACTCTCGTAAGTGACCGTGAAGGGATTGACAACCCCTAATTGCGTTGGTTGCGAGTAGCTATCGATTTGTGCAGGTACGAGGGACTTGAGCGTGGGCTCCTACTGGATTGATACCTTGGTTCTCAAAAATTGAGGGAAATACTTACGCTACTCTGCTGCATCATCCCTTCCTCTTTGGGGAAAACTAACGCAAGCTCAAGACGTAGCAAGAAGGATTTCTGGCACCGTTGCCGGGGAATCTACGCAAAAAGTCAACATACCAAGTACCCATCACAATCCCTATCTCTCACATTACATTATTTGCCATTTGCCTCTCATTTTCCTCTCCCCCCAATTCACCCTTGCCGTTTTATTCGCCCTCTCTCTCTCCCTATCCTCCCTCTCTATTATCCTTTTTTTCCCCGCTTGCCTTTTTGTTTGCTCGTGTGTTAGATTGCTTGTTTGTCGCGATGGCTCAAGATACTACCAAACTGTGTGACTTCACCAATACCAATAATAATGATTTCCTTAGCACTCCGATTGCTCCTCTTACCGATGCTGAATCTTATGAAATTAATACTTCTTTGTTGAATCTTGTTATGAAAGATCAATTCGCCAGCCTTCCTAGTGAAGATGCCGCT
Organism: Triticum urartu; assembly: GCF_056163025.1. NCBI lineage: Eukaryota > Viridiplantae > Streptophyta > Magnoliopsida > Poales > Poaceae > Triticum > Triticum urartu. The sequence continues at coordinate 102,514,958 of NC_141875.1, read as the reverse complement.
ACTCATCTGAATAGCTTTGTTGATTTATGTGATATGCAAAAGAAAAAAGATGTCAATAATGATGTCGTTAAATTGAAGCTATTTCCTTTTTCGCTTAGAGATCATGCTAAAGCTTGGTTTTCGTCTTTGCCTAAGAATAGTATTGATTCATGGAACAAGTGCAAAGATGCTTTTATCTCTAAGTATTTTCCTCCCGCTAAGATCATCTCTCTTAGAAACGATATTATGAACTTTAAACAACTTGATCATGAACATGTTATACAAGCTTGGGAGAGAATGAAATTAATGATACGTAATTGCCCTACTCATGGTTTGAATTTGTGGATGATCATACAAATTTTTTATGCCAGATTGAATTTTGCTTCTAGAAATCCTTTAGATTCGGCCGTGGGAGGCACTTTTATGGAAATCACTTTAGGAGATGCTACTAAACTCCTAGATAATATTATGGTTAATTATTCTCAATGGCATACTGAAAGATCTTCTAATAAAAAAGTGCATGCGATAGAATAAATTAATGTGTTGAGTGGAAAGATGGATGAACTTATGAAATTATTTGGTACTAAGAGTGTTTCTTCTGATCCTAATGATATGCCTTTGTCTACTTTGATTGAGAATAACAATGAAGCTATGGATGTGAATTTTGTTGGTACGAATATTTTTGGTAACAATGCTTATAGAGGGAATTTTAATTCTAGGCCTTATCCTAGTAATCCTTCTAATAATTATGGGAATTCCTACAACAACTCTTATGGAAATTATAATAAGATGCCCTCTGAATTTGAGAATAGTGTTAAATAGTTTATGAATTAACAAAATAATTTTAATGCTTTGTTTGAGGAGAAATTGCTTAAAGTTGATGATTTGGCTAGAAACGTTGATAGAATTTCTCTTGAGGTTGATTCTTTAAAGCTTAGATCTATTCCTCCTAAGCATGATATCAATGAGTCTCTCAAAGCCATGAGAATTTCCATTGATGAGTGCAAGGAAAGAACCGCTAGGATGCGTGCTTCCAAAGATGCCTTTATTAAAGCGTGTTTTTCCAATACCTATGAAAATCAAGATGAAGATCTAAAAGTTATTGATGTGTCCCCTATTAAATCTTTATTTTGCAATATGAATCTTGATGAAACTGAATATGATCTTTCTTTACCTAGAAGGCGTTCTAAAAATTCGGAGTATTTAGATCTTAATGATGAAATTGAAGAAAGTGGGATTGAAAGAAATAAAAATCTAGATGTTGCTAAACCCACTATATTAGATTTCAAGGAATTTAATTATGAAAGTTGTTCTTTAATTGATTGTATTTCCTTGTTGCAATCCGTGCTAAATTCTCCACATGCTTATAGTCAAAATAAAGCCTTCACCGAACATATTGTAGATGCCTTGATGCAATCTTATGAAGAAAAACTTGAGTTGAAAGTTTCTATCCCTAGAAAACTCTATGATGAGTGGGAACCAACTATTAAAATTAAAATTAAAGATCATGAGTTTTATGCTTTGTGTGACTTGGGTGCTAGTGTCTGTACTATTCCCAAGACTTTGAGTGATTTGCTAGATTTCCGTAATTTTGATGATTTCTCTCTAAACTTGCATCTTGCGGATTCCACTATTAAGAAACCTATGGGAAGGATTAATGGTGTTCTTATTGTTGCAATTAGGAATTATGTGCCCATAGATTTCATTGTTCTTGATATAGATTGCAATCCTTCTTGCCCTATTATTCTTGGTAGACCTTTCCTTAGAACGGTTGGTGCGATTATTGATATGAAGGAAGGGAATATTAGATTTCAATTTCCACTAAAAAAGGGCATGGAACACTTTCCTAGAAAGAAAATAAATTTACCATATGAAACTATCATGAGAGCCACTTATGGATTGCCTACTAGAGATGGCAATACCTAGATCTATCCTCCCTTTTATGCCTAGCTAGGGGCGTTAAACGATAGCGCTTGTTGGGAGGCAACCCAATTTTATTTTTATTCCTTGCTTTTTTCTCCTGCTTAGTAATAAATAAATTATTTAGCATTTGTTTTGGTTGTGTTTTTTGTTTTTAATTAGTGTTTGTACCAAGTAGAACCGTTGGGAAGACTTGGGGAAAGTCTTGTTGAACTTGCTGTAAAAAACAAAAACTTTAGCGCTCACGAGAACTGCTGTCATTTTTATTTGAAGAGTACTATTTAGTTAATTATTTTTGAAGATGATTAATAGATACATTCCTCACGTCCAGAAATTTATTTTAGAATTTTTAGGGTTCCAGATCTTGCGCTAGCTACAGATTACTACAGACGGTTCTGTTTTTGACAGATTCTGTTTTTCGTGTGTTGTTTGCTTATTTTGATGAATCTATGGTTAGTAAAATAGTTTATAATCCATAGAGGAGTTGGAATACAGTAGGTTTAACACCAATATAAATAAATAATGGGTTCATTACAGTACCTTGAAGTGGTCTTTTGTTTTCTTTCGCTAACGGAGCTCACGAGTTTTCTATTTTGAGTTTTGTGTTGTGAAGTTTTCAAGTTTTGGCTGAATTGTTTTGATGGATCATGGAACAAGGAGTGGCAAGAGCCTAAGCTTGGGGATGCCCATGGCACCCCCAAGATAATCCAAGGACACCAAAAAGTCAAAGCTTGGGGATGCCTCGGAAGGCATCCCCTCTTTCGTCCACTTCCATCGGTAATTTACTTGGAGCTATATTTTTATTCACCAACATGATATGTGTTTTGCTTGGAGCGTCTTGTATTATTTTTGTCTTAGTGTCTTAGTATGCCACAATCATCCTTGCTGTACACACCTTTTGAGAGAGCCACACATGAATTAAAATTTGATAGAATACTCTATGTGCTTCACTTATATCTTTTGAGCTAGATAGTTTTGCTCTATGTGCTTCACTTATATCTTTTGAGTGTTATAATTTTGCTCGATGTGCTTCACTTAGATCTTTTAGAGCACGGTGGTGGATTTGTTTGAAAGAAACTATTGATCTCTCATGCTTCACTTAGATTATTTTGAGAGTCTCTAAATAGCATGGTAATTTTCTTAATAATAATATGCTTGGTATTCAAGATTTGTGAAACTTTCTTTTGAGTGTGTTGAATACTAAGAAAAGATTGAAGCATGATAATTGTTTTGAGATATGGAGGTGATAATATTAAAGTCATGCTAGTTGAGTAGTTGTGAATTTAAAGAATACTTGTGTTAAGGTTTGTGATTCCCGAAGCATGCACGTATGGTGAACCATTATGTGATGAAGTCGGAGCATGGTTTATTTATTGATTGTCTTCCTTATGAGTGGCGGTCGGGGACGAGCGATGGTCTTTTCCTACCAATCTATCCCCCTAGGAGCATGCGCGTAATACTTTGCTTTGATAACTTCTAAATTTTTGCAATAAGTATATGAGTTCTTTATGACTAATGTTGAGTCCATGGATTATACGCACTCTCACCCTTCCACCTTTGCTAGCCTCTCTAATACCGCGCACCTTTCGCCGATATCCTACACCTACCATATACCTTCCTCAAAACAGCCACCATACCTACCTATTATGACATTTCCATAGCCATTCCGAGATATATTGCCATGCAACTTTCCACCGTTCCGTTTATCATGACACACTCCATCATTGTCATATTGCATATCCCGGTACACCACCGGATGCATTCACATAGAGTCATATTCTGTTCTAAGTATCGAGTTGTAATTGTTGAGTTATAAGAAAAATAAAAGTGTGATGATCATCATTATTAGAGCATTGTCCCGGTGAGTAAAGAATGATGGAGACTATGATTCCCCCATAAGTCGGGATGAGACTCCGGACGAAAAATAAAAAAAATAAAAGATGCCAAAGAAGCCCAAATAAAAAGAGGCCATAAAAAAAGAGAAAAGGCCCAAACAACAAAATATACAAAAAATGAGAGAAAAAGAGAGAAGGGACAATGTTACTATCCTTTTACCACACTTGTGCTTCAAAGTAGCACCATGATCTTCATAGTAGAGAGTCTCTCATGTTATCACTTTCATATACTAGTGGGAATTTTTCATTATAGAACTTGGCTTGTATATTCCAATGATGGGCTTCCTCAAATTGCCCTAGGTCTTCATGAGCAAGCAAGTTGGATGCACACCCACTTAGTTTCTTTTTGAGCTTTCATATACTTATAGCTCTAGTGCATCCATTGCATGGCAATCCCTACTCACTCACATTGATATCTATTGATGGGCATCTCCATAGCCCATTGATACGCCTAGTTGATGTGAGACTATCTTCCCCTCCTTTTTGTCTTCTCCACAACCACCATTCTATTCCACCTATAGTGCTATATCCATGGCTCACGCTCATGTATTACGTGAAGATTGAAAAAGTTTTGAAAAAGTTAGGGTATGAAACAATTGCTTGGCTTGTCATCGGGGTTGTGCATGATTTAAATACTTTGTGTGGTGAAGATGGAGCATAGCCAGACTATATGATTTTGTAGGGATAACTTTCTTTGGCCATGTTATTTTGAGAAGACATAATTGCTTTGTTAGTATGCTTGAAGTATTATTATTTTTATGTCAATATAAACTTTTTTCTTGAATCTTTCTAATCTGAATATTCATACCACAATTAAGAAGATTTGCATTGAAATTATGCCAAGTAGCACTCCGCATCAAAAATTCTCTTTTTATCATTTTTGATTGGGGATGCCTGATATGTCTCCAAAGTATCTATAATTTTTGATTGCTCCATGCTATATTATCTACTGTTTTGGACTATATTGGGCTTTATTTTCCAATTTTATATTATTTTTGGGACTAACCTATTAACCGGAGGCCCAGCCCAGAATTGTTGTTTTTTGTCTATTTCAGTGTTTCGAAGAAACGGAATATCAAACGGAGTCCAAACGGAATAAAATCTTCGGGAACGTGATTTTCTCACCGGACGTGATCCAGGAGACTTGGACCCTGCTCCAAGGAACAAAAGAGGCGGTCACGAGGGTGGGGGGCGGCCCCCCCAGGGCACGCCCCCGTGCCTCGTGGGCCCCTCATTGCTCCTCCGGCGTACTTCTTTATATACACACGCAACCCCAAACAATCAGAACAGGAGCCAAAAACCTAATTCCGTCGCCACAACTTTCTGTATCCACGAGATTCCATCTTAGGGCCTGTTCCGGAGCTCCGCCAGAAGAGGGCCGTCATCACAGAGGGCTTCTACATCATCATAGCCTCTCCGATGAAGTGTGAGTAGTTTACCTCAGACCTTCGGGTCCATAGTTAGTAGCTAGATGGCTTCTTCTCTCTCTTTGAATCTCAATACAAAGTTCTCCCCCTCTCTTGTGGATATCTATTCGATGTAATCTTCTTTTTGCGGTGTGTTAGTTCAGACCGATGAATTGTGGGTTTATGATCCAGTCTATCTATGAATAATATTTGAATCTTCTCCGAATTATTTTATGTATGATAGGTTATCTTTGCAAGTCTCTTCGAATTATCCGTTTGGTTTGGCCAACTAGATTGGTAGTTCTTGCCATGGGAGAAGTGCTTAGCTTTGGGTTCGATCTTGCGGTGTCCTTACCCAGTGACAGAAGGGGCAGCAAGGCACGTATTGTATCGTTGCCATCGAGGATAACAAGATGGGGTTTATTTCATATTGCATGAATTTGTCTCTCAACATCATGTCATCTTGCTTAAGGCGTTACTCTGCTTTTAACTTAATACTCTAGATGCATGTTGGATGGCGGTCAATGAGTGGAGTAATAGTAGTAGATGCAGAATCGTTTCGATCTACTTCTCATGGACATGATGCCTATATACATGATCATGCCTAGATATTCTCATAACTATGCTCAATTCTGTCAATTGCTCAACAGTAATTTGTTCACCCACCATAGAATACTTATGCTCTTGAGAGAAGCCACTAGTGAAACCTATGGCCCCGGGGTCTATTCTCATCATATCAATCTCCATCACTTTAATCTTACTTTGCTTTTTTACTTTGCCTTTACTTTTTTACTTTGCATCTTTATACCAAAAATACCAAAAATATTATATCTATCAGATCTCACTCTCGTAAGTGACCGTGAAGGGATTGACAACCCCTAATCACGTTGGTTGCGAGTAGCTATCGCTTTGTGTAGGTACGAGGGACTTGAGCGTGGGCTCCTACTGGATTGATACCTTGGTTCTTAAAAACTGAGGGAAATACTTACGCTACTCTGCTGCATCATCCCTTCCTCTTCGGGGAAAACCAATGCAAGCTCAAGACGTAGCAATATCTGTCCTAGGCTAGTCAGGCCACAACCCGCCCTGTTAATACCCTGCTCTCCTCTGAACAACGATGAAAACATCGCCAAGAAAAACTCTACAATGCCCACGCCTCAAAAACACAAATACTGCTCGAGCTGCTTGGTCCCAAGTGTCGGCCGCACCTTGTGCAATTCTCTCGTTTATATTGAATACATAGGTTGACAATGGTGTGGGACTGTGATGTCAGGAAACCAGGAGGAAGCAAAAAATATAGTTGTACATAATAAGGAGGCACTTGCGTACGTACGGCTATGGCCCTAGTGGGTCCCTACTGTCATCCAGTCAAAATAAAGTCATCTCCTGAATCCTCATGTTCATTGACCATGTTAACAATGCTCGGCACCACGGTGAGCGCAACAACTCGAGGGACAATGGAGAGGGCCTCACGGGCCCTACGGATGGTCTGATACAGCGCCCGCTGCTCATTCAGGAACCCAGGATCATCAGACTCCTATGAGCACCTTCGAGAGACTGAGACGATATGAAACGGTAAGGCCGCGCTTCGGAGCTCTAGTTTATTTCACACTTGTATTAAAATACAAGTGTAATTTACTTGTCATCGGAAACAACGCATAAAACACAGGCATAATGAAACCGAGGGCCCAAGGTCTGTAAGTAAAACCTGCGGGTTATGCATGTAATTTGAGAGACCAGTGTATATTTTACTAGTCAAAATCGACCAAACAAGCGCTTCGCCCGAGACCATCTGCTTTTATTTACAAGTGTCAGTTTTACAAGCGGTTTTGATTGGAAAACGATGATCCAATCATGGCCTAAGATGATGAGTAGGTCGGAAGATCATATGGTTTCACGTCTAACCTACCCGACTTGTCGCATAGGCTATGAATGAGACATAAGACGATGAACTTCTTAAGCACGGAAAAAACACAAGAGGATGATTTTCTTAACAAGCAAATCACTGGCATTAGATCGACATGCAAAACAATACGAAGGATTTGTAACATCCCAAATTTTCAATTTGGAATGTTATACATTAGATCATCATTGAATATCATATTTTATATTGCATTTTGGTTGATCCTAGAAATTCTATGCAACTCAATGACCCACGGAGAGAGTTGGGGATTTCGTTATTTTCATATTTGAGTTTTCTCAAATTTTGAGAATAGGATCATTTGATTTTATTTATTTTATCATCAATTATTTCTATTACAAAAATATGAGAGATGGAATAAAATGACTTTCCCAAAATAAAGAAATATTAAGGATTTAATAATAAAATCAAATAAGATTTTATTTCGGAGTTTTTCGGTGTTTTATTTGAATTTAGAAAAAATGTGCATTTTTCAAAATTGCATTTAGGTCCCAAATAAATGTTCACCTTGTGCGGCTTGATTTTAGAAGCCCGTGAAAATTTATTTCGTAATTTTTGGAGTCCGTTTAGTATTTATTTTTATTTTTCTTCTGCGCGTAATAAAAAAAACGAACCGACCTACGGGCCATGTCCTATCCGGACTCCGACCCGACTCGCCCTTTATAAGCCAGGGGAGGCCCAGCCCCGAGGAAACCCTAGCCCCAGCCGCCCGCCGCCGCCGCCGCGCCGCCTCGCCGCCGCCTCGCCGCCATGCCGCCGCGCCGCCTCGCTGCCGCCGCCGCACGCTCGCCGAGGTTCGCCGCCGCCTCGAAATCCACGCCGTTTTTTTATTTTTTTCGAAAAACCGTTCGGTTTTTCCGTCGGTTTTTTTTAGATTCGGTTTTTTTAAATAGATCGGTTTTCCGGTTTATCTAAATAGTGAGCGTTCATCTGTTCGTCCGTTCTAACGAACGTTCGTCGTTTTTCTTTTTCTCGGATTTGCTACTGTAAAATTTGCCCTCTATCCGTTTAATCCCTATATCCGTTTAATCAACTTGAACAAGATTTTGCTACTGTAAAATTTGCCCTAGATCCAGATTAGTAGAACAAAGTTGTTTTCTTTCACCGTTTGACTTTTTTTGCTTCATTTGATTTGATTCTTTTTGCCAACCGGAGTTCTTAAGTTGAACCTTCTGGTTAGATCTCTTATTTGAGTTTTACCCGTGCATTAGTTGAGTACTTATTGTATGCTTGTTTGTTTGTCTGTGATAGAATACCCGGAGTGCGCCGCTTGTTACTTCGAATCGCTAGGTTTCCCGGATCATCAGCAAGGCAAGTAACACTTTGATCATACCTTTCCTACTACCCAGTTTTATTGCATTAGATCAATCCTCACACATTGCATGATTAGGATCTAATTAAATTGTGGGATGGGAAGTAGTTGAGGTAGTACCTATTACCTGTTTATTATCAAACCTTTGGGAGTTACTTCTACGTTTGCTTATTATGCCATGCTATGCTAGTAGACGTGGATTGGGTGAGTGATATCCATGACAGATGTGAGTTTGTTAATTAATGGTTTATCTAAGGTGGCAACATAAACACACATCTGGGTGGATTGAGGCACCTGGGTATTCCAGGACTTGCCTGTTTTCTTTTGGACCGCCACCCAGGCTCAAAGGGATCATGAGACTATTCATACTAGAAACTTCCGTGTGCAGCCACAAGCTATTATGGGCTCTAGCATAGTGGACTAAGTCGTGCAAACTCTTATAGTGGTAGACTAGCAGATGTAGGGGATGTAGGTGGTACGGTCTACCCGATCGTAAGGTGCTAGCGCTTCTGAAAGACTATGTCTCGGTCATCCGTCTTCTCAAACACCATGTAGTGCGAGAAAACAAATGGAGGCGATCGAGTCTTGTGGGGAAAAGTGCGCAAACCTCTGCAGAGTGTAATAAACTAATCATGGTTAGCCGTGTCCCCGGTTATGGACATCTTGAGTATCTAGTACCTGGATTATCATGTGAATCTCAACATGTTACTCTAAATTAATTTTGTTGGGTTATGTTTAATGATGATGCTTAATTGGGATTGAGAATGCTGTCAACCATTCTCAATGTTTAACAACTACCATGATAGTTAAATAAATTTTATTCCTTTGAAGTAGGGAAAAATTGGCTTTATGCAAAACTGTAACCATAGAGCTTTCCACCAGCCAAATATGCATATAGTATAGTTGTTTCATTCCATTACTCACTATGTGTTACCTTGCCAGCATATTCCATGTGCTGACCCGTTTTGGGCTGCAACGTTAATGTTGCAGACTTTTCAGACGACGATTAAGGAGTTTTTAGGTCGTGGTTCTATACTCAGTGATGTCGTTGGAGTTGATGGACTCACTTATCTTCCAAGCCTTCCGCTGTTATCGTTTTTAGATGGCCTTAAGCCATATTTATTGTAATAAGTTCTCTTATGAGACACTCGATGTAATAAGTGTGTGATTGCTACTCTGCTATAAATCCTCCGAGTACTGTGTGGTGTCAGCATTACTGATCCAGGGATGACACCGGAGCACAGAGATCAGACTGTTTGAGGTCTGGTCGCTACAGAGATGGTATCAAAGCACACGCTGACTGTAGGACACGACCACTAAGCTAAAGACCTAGATCACTATCCACTCTCTTCTCTTCTGACTCCTCATCTTTTCTACTCATTTAGGATGGCGGATGCAAAGAACAAGTTCACGCAACCAGATGAAGATACACCCTTTGGACGTCACTTGAAGGAAGTCACTAGATACCTGAACATAGGAGTACCAAGCTTCACCGGAACCTACAACGCCACTTTACTTGAAGAAGAGCACTGGATGATTCAAGTTCAAGTCCCAGGAAGGACGTTCATGCCAGTCATTGAGCCCATAGAGTTTTCTTTTGATGCACCAACTTGGAGTCTAGGAAAGAGCATGGCAGCTCACATCGCCATGGGACGCATTGGAGAAGTCTATCGCAAGGATCTCAAGGATACTATCTACTAGATTTGTGGGTGCCGAGATGAACACTGGGAGATGATCAGCACCAGGAAGGATAGATCAATCGCAGCTTTTATCCAGGAGTTAAACCAGCACATTCGACGACAGGAGAACCAGATGTGCACCGACATGATAGATCTGAAGAAGGCTAAGACAAGAATCAAGGAACTGGAGGAAGAACTCAAGGCTACACGTGAAGATTATGAAGAGGAAATTGAAGTATTGGTGGAGAAGAATGACGACTTGATCAAGAAGATTGGAATATTTATGGGAGGCCCTACGCCAGTAGAGGAAGACGAAGAACCCAAGGAGATTAGCCCGGAAGACTACATCATCATCGACGACACCGACTCGGATCCAGATAGTAGCGATGATGACTATGTTAATGAAGCTGGAGTAGATATCATGGAGTCTGCCACCGAAGAATATTTCTACTAGACCACCTCATCAGTAGTAGTAGTCCACCATGTAAATATAGTAGTCCGAGCACTTTCATGATAGATAGATCGATTGTATGCCCTTGTTTGATTGAATGAAGTGAATTGTTTGCTTTTGCCTCATGTGCATATGGGTAGTGTTTTCTCTTTAGACCCCCTCTATTCTTACATCTCATCTTTTCTAAACCCTCAGATGCCTCCGAGACGTGACCCCGGATTTGCCTTTCCACCGGAGCTCACCCAGTTGATCCAGCAGCAGAACACATTGATGCAGTTGCTAGTCCAGAATCAGAATCAAGGGAACAACAACAACAACCCACCACCACCACCACCAGTTGACCACTTAGCTCGTTTTCTTAGGCTGAATCCGCCGGTGTTTTCCAGTAGCACCGAGCCGATAGTAGCAGATGATTGGCTCCGCAAGACAGCTAGGGAGTTGACCACAACAGGATGTACAGATGCGGAGAAGGTGAAGTTTTCCGCACATCAGCTAGAAGGACCTGCAGCATCATGGTGGGAGAATTTCACTGCCACTTTCCCAGTCGACACTGTCACATGGGACCAGTTTCAGCAGGCTTTTCGTACTGCACATGTTTCAGCAGGAGCTATGGCCATGAAAAAGCATGAGTTTCGCAACTTGCGCCAAGGAGGACGGACAGTTGGCCTGTATGTGGAGGACTTTAGTAAGTTAGCACGTTATGCACCAGATGACGTCGCTATGGATGCAGCAAAGCAGGAGAAGTTTCTGGAAGGACTGAATGATGAGTTCAGCATGCAGTTGATGGTAGCCACCTTCAACAACTACCAGGAGTTGGTAGATCGTGCTCTTATGATTGAAGGGAAGCAGCAACAAATTGAGAATCGCAAGAGGAAGTATGGACAAGGAAAGTACAATTCAGGAGCTCAGCAGAAGCCATGTTTTACCCCTAGACCGGGAGGACATTTTCAGCATACCCCTGGAGGAGGTAGCTCGCACAATCACAATGGCACCAAGAATGGAAATGGCAATAGAGGAAGCAACGGCCAGAACCGCACCAACCCATCAACCCCAGCCAAGAAGGACCTAAGCCAAGTCACTTGCTTTAAGTGTCAGAAGACCGGACACTATGCTAATGAATGTCCTGAAGGCCAAAATGGCAATGGAAGTTCTGGGAAGAAGCCGAAACCTTTCAACAGGGGACAGGTGAACCATGTTAGCGTGGAGGAGGTTGAAGCTCAGCCCGATGCAGTAATAGGTAAGTTTTTGGTTAAGTCATTTACTGCACTCGTTCTTTTTCATACTGGTGCATCGCATTCATACATCTCAAGGGGATTTGTGGATAAGTATAACCTATCAACCCAAGCCCTTAGGTCACCCATGTTAGTAACCTCGCCTGGAGCAGAGTATGTGGCTAGTCTATGGTGTGATCGGTTACCATTAAGGATTGGTAACTATGTTTTTCCCTCAGACCTAATAGTATTGGAATCTCAAGGATTGGATGTGATATTAGGCATGGATTGGTTATCAAAGTATGAAGGGAATATAGAATGTGCTAGTAAGTCAATTTTGCTTGCCACCCCAGAAGGGAGAAGGATCAAGCATGTATCCCGGCATGTGCCAAAGAGGACCCAAGTAAATTGCCTAACAGGAGTTGTGCAGGAGGAAGTACCAGTGGTAAGGGATTTCCATGAAGTATTTCCAGAAGAGTTGCCAGGCATGCCACCAGATAGAGATATTGAGTTTTTGATTGAGCTATTGCCAGGCACAGGGCCAATATCAAAGAGACCATATAGGATGCTAGCAAAGGATTTGGTGGAAATTAAGAAGCAGATTAAGGAGTTACTGGATAAGGGATATATCCGCCCAAGTTCTTCGCCTTGGGGATCGCCAGTACTTCTGGTAGAAAAGAAGGATGGATCGTTAAGGATGGTTGTTGATTATCGAGGATTGAATGAAGTAACCATCAAGAACAAGTACCCACTACCAATGATCAACGATCTGTTTGATCGATTGCAAGGAGCTAAGGTATTTTCCAAGATCGATCTGCGATCAGGATACCACCAGTTGAAGATTCGAGAATAGGATATTCCGAAGACAGCTTTTACCACCAGGTATGGGCTGTACGAGTATATCGTTATGTCATTTGGTCTGACTAACGCACCTGCCTATTTTATGAACATGATGAACAAAGTGTTTATGGAATTCTTGGATAAGTTCGTCGTAGTGTTCATTGATTATATCCTGGTTTATTCGAAAAATGAAGAGGAGCATAAGGAGCATTTGCGTTTGGTACTTGGAAAGCTCAAGGAACATCAATTATATGCCAAGTTCAGCAAATGTGAGTTTTGGTTGAAGGAAGTAGGATTCCTCGGACACGTTATATCTGGAGAAGGTATAGCAGTTGATCCCACTAAAGTTGATACCGTGACCAAGTGGGAAGCCCCAACAACAGTTGGAGAGATCCGGAGTTTTCTTGGACTCGCAGGATACTATCGGAGATTTATTGAGAATTTCTCAAAGATTGCGAAGCCTATGACTTAGTTGTTGAAGAAAGATACCAAGTTCATATGGACGGAGGAATGTGAGGCTAGTTTCCAGGAGTTGAAGAAACGCTTGGTTACCTCACCAGTGTTGATTTTGCCAGACCGGACCAAAGATTATGAGGTGTATTGCGACGCTTCACGTCGAGGACTTGGAGCAGTGCTTATGCAGGAAGGGAGAGTTGTTTCATATGCCTCAAGACAACTGAAACCTCATGAGTTGAATTATGCCACGCATGATTTGGAGTTAGCAGCCGTAGTGCATGCTTTGAAAACATGGAGGCATTTCCTCATTGGAAACCATTGTGAGGTATACACGGATCATAAGAGTTTGAAGTACATTTTCACACAGAAGGAGTTGAATCTCAGACAAAGGAGATGGTTGGAGCTTATCAAGGATTATGATATGAAATTGCATTATCATCCCGGGAAGGCTAATGTAGTAGCTGACGCATTAAGCCGTAAGAGCCATGTCAATACGTTAATGACAGGAGAAATACCCAAGGAGTTAGTAGAAAATCTTCGTGAACTATGTGTGGAAATAGTTCCGAGAGGCTATGTAGAAGCATTGGAGATTCAGTCAACTTTGATGGATAGAATCAGGGAAGCTCAGAAAACTGACAAAGAGATTGCTGCTATAAAGGAGAAACTGAGCAAAGGAAAAGCTAAAGGATTTTGTGAGGATGAGCACGACACCCTATGGTTTGAAGACCGCGTTTATGTGCCCAATGACCCGGAGATCAGGAAGTTGATTTTGCAAGAGGCACACGATTCACCATATTCAATTCACCCAAGAAATACCAAGATGTATTTGGATTTGAAGGATATTTTCTGGTGGACCGGAATGAAGAAGGATATTGTGGAGTACGTAGTAGTTTGTGATGTATGCCAGAGAGTAAAGGCAGAGCATCAGAAGCCAGCAGGATTGTTACAACCATTGCCGATACCCGAATGGAAGTGGGATAAGCTAGGCATGGATTTTATCACGGGATTGCCCAGGACACGTTCAGGCTATGACTCAATTTGGGTTGTTGTCGATCGATTGACGAAAGTAGCTCATTTCATCCCAGTAAAGACCACTTACACCAGTGCTAAGTTGGCAAAGATATACATGACTAGGATCGTATGTCTGCATGGAGTTCCATGGAGTATCGTATCAGATGGAGGAACCCAGTTTACCTCAAAGTTCTGGAAGCAGTTGCACGAAACTTTGGGTACCAGGCTAGAATTGAGTACATCTTTTCATCCACAGACAGATGGACAGACCGAGAGAGTAAATCAGATTTTGGAGGATATGCTGAGAGTTTGTGCGCTAGATTATGGATCTAGTTGGGACTATAATTTGTCATATGCAGAGTTCTCTTACAACAACAGTTACCAAACCAGTTTAAAGATGGCCCCTTTCGAAGCCTTGTACGGAAGGAGGTGCAGGACACCGTTATCGTGGGACGAAGTTGGAGACCGCCAGTTGTTTGGACCTGACTTGATTAAAGAGTTTGAATAGAAGGTGAAGTTGATTCGCGATAGGCTCAAGGTAGCCCAGTCCAGACAGAAAAGTTATGCAGATTCTAAACGCAAAGAGACAGTTTACGACGTTGGAGATAGAGCTTATCTTCGAGTATCTCCACTTCGGGGAACAAAGCGTTTTGGAGTTAAAGGGAAGTTAGCGCCACGATTTGTAGGACCATATCGAGTTTTGGAGCGTATGGGAGAAGTGGCCTACAAGTTGGAATTACCTGAAGGATTGTCAGGAGTTCATGATGTGTTCCACATTTCTCAGTTAAAGAAATGTCACACGGAGATGGCTGACATACCGTTGAGAGACAGAGTGCCTTTGGAAACTATTTAGTTGGATAACGATTTGACGTACGAGGAGAAACCAATTAAGATTCTCGAGTTTGCCACTCGAGTCATTCGAAGCAAGGTTATCAAGTTTTGCAAAGTTCAGTGGAGCCACCACACGGAGGATGAAGCCACCTGGGAATGAGAGGAAGATTTTCTCAAGGACCACCCTCACCTATTTTCTAGCCAACCCGAATCTCGAGGGCGAGATTCATCTTAAGGGGGGTAGGTTTGTAACATCCCAAATTTTCAATTTGAATGTTATACATTAGATCATCATTGCATATCATATTTTATATTGCATTTTGGTTGATCCTAGAAATTCTACGCAACTCAATGACCCACGGAGAGAGTTGGGGATTTCGTTATTTTCATATTTGAGTTATCTCAAATTTTGAGAATAGGATCATTTGATTTTATTTATTTTATCATCAATTATTTCTATTACAAAAATATGAGAGAGGGAATAAAATGACTTTCCCGAAATAAAGAACTATTGAGGATTTAATAATAAAATCAAATAATATTTATTTCGGAGTTTTTCGGTGTTTTATTTGAATTTAGGAAAAATGTGCGTTTTTCAAAATTGCATTTAGGTCCCAAATAAATGTTCACCTTGTGCGGCTTGATTTTAGAAGCCCGTGAAAATTTATTTCGGAATTTTTGGAGTCCGTTTAGTATTTCTTTTTATTTTTCTTCTGTGCGTAATAAAAAAACGAACCGACCTACGGGCCGTGTCCTATCCGGACTCCGGCCCGACTCGCCCTTTATAAGCCGGGGGAGGCCCAGCCCCGGGGAAACCCTAGCCCCAGCCGCCTGCCGCCGCCGCCGCCGCCGCCTCGCCGCCTCGCCGCCACCGGATGCCGCCGCCGCCGCACGCTCGCCGAGGTTCACCGCCGCCTCGAAATCCGCATCGTTTTTTTATTTTTTTCAAAAAACCATTCGGTTTTTACGTCGGTTTTTTTAGATTCGGTATTTTTAAATAGATCGGTTTTCTGGTTTATTTAAATAGTGAGCGTTCGTCCATTCGTTCGTTCTAACGAACGTTCGTCGTTTTTCTTTTTCTCGAATTTAATCCGTGATTTTTTCTGATCGCGATTCCTGATCCGATTTTCGTTTTAGTTTAACTTTTCGCTCGTCTATCGGAATCAGGCGATTCAAGCGCCTAGAGTTTCATCTCGAAACCCTCTATCCGTTTAATCAACTTGAACAAGATTTTGCTACTATAAAATTTGCCCTAGATCCAAATTAGTAGAATGAAGTTGTTTTCTTTCGCCGTTTGACTTTCATTACTTCGTTCGATTTGATTCTTTTTGCCAACCGGAGTTCTTAAGTTGAACCTTCTGGTTAGATCTCTTATTTGAGTTTTACCCATGCATTAGTTGAGTACTTATTGTATGCTTGTTTGTTTGTATGCGATAGAATATCCGGAGTGCGCCGCTTGTTACTTCGAATCGCTAGGTTTCCCGGATCATCAGCAAGGGAAGTAACACTTTGATCATACCTTTCCTACTACCCAGTTTTATTGCATTAGATCAATCCTCACACATTGCATGATTAGGATCTAATTAAATTGTGGGATGGGAAGTAGTTGAGGTAGTACCTATTACCTGTTTATTATCAAACCTTTGGGAGTTACTTCTACGTTTGCTTATTATGCCATGCTATGCTAGTAGACGTGGATTGGGTGAGTGATATCCATGACAGATGTGAATTTGTTAATTAATGGTTTATCTAAGGTGGCAACTTAAACACACATCTGGGTGGATTGAGTCACCCGGGTATTCCAGGACTTGCCTGTTTTCTTTTGGACCGCCACCCAGGCTCAAAGGGATCATGAGACTATTCATACTAGAAACTTCCGTGTGCAGCCACAAGCTATTATGAGCCCTAGCATAGTGGACTAAGTCGTGCGAACTCTTACAGTGGTAGACTAGCAGATGTAGGGGATGTAGGTGGTACGGTCTACCCGATCGTAAGGTGCTAGTGCTTCTGAAAGACTATGTCTCGGTCATCCGTCTTCTCAAACACCATGTAGTGTGAGAAAACAAACGGAGGCGATCGAGTCTTGTGGGGAAAAGTGTGCAAACCTCTGCAGAGTGTAATAAACTAATCATGGTTAGCCGTGTCCCCGGTTATGGACATCTTGAGTATCTAGTACCTGGATTATCATGTGAATCTCAACATGTTACTCTAAATTAATTTTGTTGGGTTAAGTTTAATGATGATGCTTAATTGGGATTGAGAATGTTGTCAACCATTCTCAATGTTTAACAACTACCATGATAGTTAAATAAATTTTGTTCCTTTGAAGTGGGGAAAAATTGGTTTACGCAAAACTGTAACCATAGAGCTTTCCACCAGCCAAATATGCATATAGTATAGCTGTTTCATTCCATTACTCTCTATGTGTTACCTTGCCAGCATATTCCATGTGCTGACCCGTTTCGGGCTGCAACGTTAATGTTGCAGACTTTTCACACGACGATTAAGGAGTTTTTAGGTCGTGGTTCTATACTCAGTGATGCCGTTGGAGTTGGTGGACTCACTTATCTTCCAAGCCTTCCGCTGTTATCGTTTTTAGATGGCCTTAAGCCATATTTATTGTAATAAGTTCTCTTATGAGACACTCGATGTAATAAGTGTGTGATTGCTACTCTGCTATAAATCCTCCGAGTACTGTGTGGTGTCAGCATTACTGATCCAGGGATGACATTGGAGCACAGAGATCAGACTGTTTGAGGTCTGGTCACTACAGGATTATTCTCAGGAGGCACGGTGAACAGCTCATGATGCTACATGCCACAACATTCCAAGCTCAACTTTGCAATCAAACACAAGGCCTGGCATTACATAGATAATATTCAGAACAAACTCTTAAAATATCTTACATAAGTCAACATTCATGTGACTATGCATCTCAGCAGAGTAAATATTTACTTCTGAACTGAAGACAAGAATAGGAAAAAATGATCGACGTTGCTCACAGCAAAGGGCGCCCCACTCAAAAATATCAAATGCTTGTCTTCTGGCTAACATTAATGAGCAAAAATTGACAAGGTTTTCCAATTCCAATATATTAAACTAATGTCAACTTTGACACACTTTTCCCATTCAAAATATGTAATGCCTATGATTGTGGAACGACAGGGTTTGTCATCAGTTTGTCATCTGATAGTCTGGTGGCTCAAGGTGATGACGAATGATTAGAGAACCATTCGATGTATTGTGCATGATGAAGTATTATGGAGGACATGAACCATCTGAACATTTTGTGCAATTTCACTACAATCAAGTTGAGCATCCCTATGGATTTCGTATTTATATGCTGCCAGAAAACAAAGACACATCAACACACACATCAATATTGGCCCTAGTGTCAACCCACCAATTGGTGGACTAACAAACTGAAAGTACGGTAAACAGATTACCATACCCAGATGCCCCATCATTGTTGCTTAGAGTGACATTGACAGACTTGGAGTCATGTCCTGGCTTCTTGGTACTTTCTTGGGCAACTTGTTTGCCCAGTGTTCCTTCGAACCACAAGTAGAGCAGCCATCTCTCTTTTTGTCTTTCTTCTTACCCTTCTTAATGGCCGACGCTGGCAACACCATTCAAACATATAGTCCGGTGGCTCAAGGTGACGATGAATGATTAGAGAACCATTCGATGTATTGCGCATGATGAAGTATTATGGAGGACAGAAACCATCCAGACATTTTGTGCAGTTCCATTAAAATCAAGCTGAGCATCCCTGTGGATATCGTATTTATATGCTGCAAGAAAACAAAGACACAGCAGCACACACATGAATATTGGCCCTAGTGTCAACCCACCAATCGGTGGACTAACAAACTGAAAGTACGGTAAATAGATTACCATACCCAGATGCCCCATCATTGTTTCTTAGAATGACATTGACAGATTTGGAGTCTTGTCCTGGCTTCCTGTACTTGTTTGGGCACTTTTTGCCCAGTGCACTCAATGTGCTGTAGAGTTTCCTATGCTCTCTGCAGACTAGTCATGTCACCAGCGTCTACTAATACTCTGTAAAGCTTCTCGATCATTCCTTGTGTAATGTAGCGCAAACAGTGTCTGCTTCATTCTACAAAGTGGTAAGACCAACTGGACCCACTAATGCAGCAGTTTGCCTTAGACACATTGGCTCCTTTTGTGCAGTTCAACTAAAATCAAAGTCGGAATAAAACCGAGCTTTAATTTTGATATCCCTCTAAGCAAAAATAGGTATAAGGGAAACAATTACTGAGAAATAAAGGTTGATGACTTGTACTCCCATAAGAAAAACATCTACTGATCTACCTTATCTTATTGGGAAACAAAGAAGGAGAGTAGCAATTCTCAATCAGTGTGATTCATTCATATTAACTGAGACATTATCTTAACAATGCCTTGTTTCAACATGTATAAAGAACGACAAAGCAGAAAAGTATCATTCCTAAAACAATGTGATTGATTCATTTTTTAACAGAGACATTATCTTAACAATACCTTGGTTAAACATGTAGAAAGAACTACAAAGCAGGATAGTACCATTTGTAAAACACTGTAACTGATATATAATAACAGAGACATTATCTGAACAATACATTTCTTAAACATGTACGCCGGCCGATCCCTAACAGAAATGGTACTCCTGCCGATCCCTAACACCATGTGCTTCCATCTACTTATAAAGGGGGTGATGCAGAGTTTGTTGTCACAAAGCAACAAGCATCATGTCTGGGTTGGTACCATTTTTGTTCACTACTTAATGGGAAAAGAGAGCAATACAATAGCTTCAATTCAACATTTATTCAAAACAGTACCAATACAAGTACCACAATATCTCAAAACACACTACATGATCATGTGGATGGGACATGGACATGCCAGCACCATGTGCGTCCACACGTATAAATGGGTGATGCAGAATATGTAGCCAAGCAACATATCTGCGTTGGTCGCATATTTGTCCTCTTTGAAACTATTTCCTATGTGAGGGTAGCAAATCTAGTCCTGCACAAACTACCCGACCCCTAGTTTCTTTACCTTTTCAAAAATGAGTTCGGTTCCTAATAGATGTGTGTACTGGGTTACCCCCTTTTTCCCTTTTTGACCAACAAAGCGGCTGGATAGCTAGTCTATACTACTTTCCCTCCCTCCTTTCCTCATTGAACCACGTCCTAGATTCATGATCCACCCCACCGCACCCTTCTTTCCTCTTTGAACCAATACCTAGATTCGACTACAGAATCAAAAAAGGTCTGCATGCAGCTAGACCAATGACGGTTTCAAAGAAACTTATACCTTTGGGTTGTCGAGATGTGGCAAGGCGTGCGGTAGGAGGTCGGATCTGCCCACACTACATACGGAAGCAAGGAAGAAGGGGTCAGTGGCCCTCCCGCATAGGCGCTGGGTGAAAGAGAAAAGCACAGCCGGCAGTGGATTGCCTCCCTCACTGAAGGCGATAGAGTGAACGCTGCACCTCTGATATGTCCATTTTGCATCATGCTGTTATATCGATATTTATCGCATTATGGACTGTTATTTCACTTTATGTCACAATACTTATGGCTATTTTCTCTTATTTTACAAGGTTTACATAAGGAGGGAGAATGCCGGCAGCTGGAATTCTGGTCTGGAAAAGGAGAAAATATTAGAGACCTATTCTGCGCAACTCCAAAAGTCCTGAAACTCCACGGAACGTCTTAAAAGAAATAAAGAAAAATCCACACCAAAGATGAAGGCCAGGGGGCCCACACCCCGCTCACGAGGGTGGGGGGCGCCCCCCCTAGGGCGCGCCCCCTACCTCGTGGGCCCCCTGGTGGCTCTCCGACGCCCATCTTCTCCTATATGAGGTCTTTCGATGAGCAAAAAATAAGAAGGAACTTTTCGGGACGAGACTCCGCTGCCACAAGGCGGAACCTTGCCGGATCCAATCTAGAGCTCCGGCAGAGCTGTTTTGCCGGGGAAACTTCCCTCCGGGAGGGGGAAATCATCACCAACGCTCCTCTCATCGGGACAGGGCAATCTCCATCAACATCTTCACCAGCACCATCTCATCTCCAAACCCTAGTCCATCTCTTGTATCCAATTCTTGTCTCGAAGTGTAACACCCCAAAATTTTGACCTGGTTTTAATAAATTAAAATTTTTCCAGGAAATTAAAACTTTTATTTTTTGGGCTCCCTTTTTATTTTTGAACCTTTTTCTCCCTTGTTATTATTGAGGTTTTCCCCCAAAATGAAAACTTTGCAAAATATGTTATTGGACTTGTTTAACCTCTCAAGAAAAACTCTTCTTTTATTAGTAGAACCAATTACATAATTAATTTGCCTGATCTTTATTTTCTTGAAAATTGGTTTTCAAGGTTACATGACCATATTTGAACTACAACCATTTGATAAATTCACTTAAAGTTCCAACCAAAATTTGGAGATGTCATGTGATGTTTTTAAATCACTTTTATGCAGAAATATCTTTTATTCATGTAATATTTTGAGCTCTGCATCAATTTTTCTTCTCTGGTCCAGAGTGCAATTTTGCACTACAACCCATTTAAATATTTCTTTCTAGCCTCCACCAAAATTATGGGATGTTGGTAGTAGCTTATGATTCAACTTTATGCAAAAACCCAATGATGTTATTTGAAGTTTTTGAGTGAATCAACCTCATTTTAATTCTGTTCCAACAAGTCCAACCCATTTTTGAATTTTATTTCATTTATTCTATTCCCCAAAACAATTCTATCAATTATTTTAAGCCTAGGTGATTTGCAAAGCAAGTACCTAATTTCCTTTGAGTTTTGATCTCAAACCAACTCCTCTGGATAGTCCTTAGCACCCACAACCTAGAACCATCAAGATCCACTCTTCTTCTTTTCAAAATTTTCAAGTTTCAGCGTCTGCAAGTTTGGACCAGATTTGTCAAATTTGGTGAAATTCATATCTTCTCTTCTCCAAAAATTCTACCAAAATTCAGGCAGCCTCCAGGTGCAATGAGAGGCCACCCCTCCAAAATTCAGCTCAAGGAAAGTTCTCCACATGCCAAAATCATTTCATCGAACACTTGGCCGGCACTATTTCTGTAGACTTTTAGAAAAATTCAGTGTTTCAGAGTTTTACAGTGTCGTTTCTTCGTCAGAGACTTGTCATCGATCAACTGTGCGCCCTGGCGCGTTGCGCACGGCCTCTCCTCCCTGGCCAGAGCACCGCACGCCTCCTTGGACGGGCACAGGTGTCGGTGGCGGCGAGCATCGCCAGAGTTGGCAGCTTCTGCGGTGGCAAAGCCACCCGTGGTGGCCAACAGGAGACAGCGCCAGCTCGCAACGCCGTTCGGCGCCGCCCAACGCTCCCCTGTCCTCCGCGTGGCCTTAGGCACGCCAGCGCACCCCGCAGCACCGTCGCCATGGCCCGGCAGGCACAGGGCGCGCCCTCTGCCGCCGACGGGCCCGCGCCGCCCCGTTCCGTCGAATCCACCCAGGGCTCCAAATCCAAGCTCGTTTAGCGCCAAAACGGAACCGGTGGAACTCCACGTTGACGTCCAACTCCCTAAACCTCCCCGACCAAGCTCTGCGCCGCCGTAACCTTCGCCGGAGAACTCCGTTCATGGCCACCGCCTCGGATTGCCTATAAAAGGAGGCCCCCGAGCTCATACGAGCACTCAGGCGACCTCAGGCCACCCCCATGGCACCCCCACAGCCAGCAATCGTCGGGGGGAAGCCGTCTTCCTCGACTCCAACCAGTTCGGCCACCGCCGCCTCCCGGCTCCGTTCGGCACAACCAGAGCCTCCCCGGCCCTCCCAACGCAACCAAATGACTCCACCCCATCTTGCGGAGCCGCTTAGACCCCCAGCTGCGATGGAAAGCCACCGTTGCCCCAAAACTCACACTTCCCGACGGCCACCGTCCGCTGCGGAGCTCGCTGCCGGCAGCTCCGTCCATCCCAGAGACCAAAGCGACCACCGGAGTGACCACCTCGACCCCCTGAGCCTGCAGATGGCCTCGGTTTCTTGAACGGTGCCACCGTTCACCGGCGAGCATCGCCGGAGCCCCGCATCGGCTCGGACAAAGGAAGAGGAGGGAGGAGAGAGACTGGTCAAACCTGACCAGTGGGCTAGGCGGGCCCACTGTCAGTGACCCACGCACGGTCCATGCTGGACAAGTGGAGGCGCGTTTCCAGAATACGCCTTCAACGTGTACGTATATTCGAAACGTTTTTCTTTTTCTGTTTTATTTTTAAATAACAGACTTTGACCAAAACTTTGACTGAGCTTAACTTTTTAAATACAACTCCAAATGAGTTGATTCTTTTTCCTACCTCTCTCAAATTCTGTCTAGTTTATTTTAAGATTTTTTAAAAAAAATTCAGACAACCTTTTTTGTGCTGTTTTGAAAATATGTGTTAATTTAAATTTATTTAAAATAGGATTTTGGAAAGAGGAAGAAAACTTTCAAAAGTTTTGGAGAGCACCCCCACCTCTCCACACCTTGAAGGCAAGCATTCTGAACCCCGGCATAATATTTTTGGTGTGTTAGTTGACACGTTTATAACACCACCTTATTTTGGAGAACTTGTTATTTCATGTGATATGGTCATTTGCATGTATGCATATTAGTGATTTCCTTGCTGTTGGAAATGAATATACATGTGATGGTAATCATCCTCATGTGCCTTGCATGCATGCCGGAAAGGAACCCGGGAAAGCCTCTGCCTTGGGTAGGCGTGAGCTTGTCGCCGGTCTCCGTCGGGACGGTTATGTCCGGTTTGGCATAGTAAGGTATAATGGGTGGTGATTTGTTGGTTGAAATATATTTGTTATACATGTCATGCAGGGAATTTATAAACCTCCTGAGTCAACCGTAGATCGAGTCTTGTTCCGGTAACCCCCATACGTGTCCGTACTACCACTTGTCCCTGCCACAGGTAGGGTACGGTTCAGTAAGTTGTTAACCCTTGTCTTGGCACACACCGTACAGAGAGGCCATGGTGGAAGATACCAGTTGTAGCCTGTAGGCATGCCACCTGGTCCGGGGGCATGGGTGTTTCCGGTTGGGACCGAGATGGGGGCACCCCTTAGAGCGCGTGATATAAGTTTGATCCCATGCTACGCGAGGTTGTAGCCTCCCCACTTAGAGTTTTGCTTAACAAGTGTCGCGGGTGATTCCTGACACAAGTAAGGTTAAGCTGGTGTGTGCAAGTCAGGCGTGTTTTCGACTAAAATACTGTAGACGGAATTAGTTCCGATGAACTAAAGAAATCCGTTACTCGTGGGTAAAGAGTACACCCTCTGCAGAGATATTAAACCTATTCAAATAGCCGTGTCCATGGTTAAGGACTACAGTCTGGGATGGGTCAAGTGTCGGTCTTAGTGTTGGTCTTCGGAGGAGAAACTACTAAACCCGAATATTGATTATGACTTGTGATATATGATGGTTATGATTATTATCATTGTGAACTAATCGTTTGCATTGTTTGAAATAATGAATATCCCTGGGACGGTACCACCTCCTGGATATTCACTACGATTATGTTTGTTATTCACCTAAAGGAGAAGCCCTTTAGGTGGCGTCGCTCAGACGCCCGACTGTGGCATGTTTGTTATTTCATTTTCGTATAAGCCCTTTATGTGGCATCGCCTAGACGCCCGACTGTGGCAGGTTCGTTATTTCATTTACTTACAAGCCCTTTATATGGTGTCGCTCAGACGCCCGACTGTGGCATGCTTGTTATTCTATTTACTTCATAAGCCCTTTATGTGGTGTCGCTGAGACGCCCGACTGTGGCATGCTTGTTATTTATTTACCTTATAAGCCCTTTATGTGGTGTCGCTAAGACGCCCGATTGAGGCATGCTCACTTTTACTATCCTTTCGAGACGTCGCTTCAGACATCCGATTGGTGCATTTTATTACTATTCTGTCATTACATATTCCTGTTGCATATAAATAACCTGCTTGCATGCATCGGGATTTTATTTTCATGACGGACGTTATGATTATAGAATATTTTCAGAGCATGATTATCGTTTGCTATATTATACCCGTGTTCATAATGTTTGCGAGTACATTCAAAAGTACTCACTGGCTTGTCCCTGGCTATTGTCTGGGCCAGATTGCTTGCTTGGAGAGGAGCGTTGCGATGACAGCCCCGGAACCTAAGCAACGGTGATAGCAGCCTCGCGAAGATAGGAGTTATCCTAGTCAGCTGTTCCTGTGGGAAATGGAGTCCCATAGACACTGATGACTCACAAACCGCTTCCGCCATCGACCACTAGAAAACCAATTGTTGTACTCACAAGCCCGAATGGTCTTGTACTACATATTATGTATTTTTTTGCTTGGAATTTCTGTATCAAGTTGGTGCCTCATCAGCTAATAGTAATCGTGGGGCTGGGGAGCACAAGGGCCATTCTGTGGAAATTATATCCCGAAAATCCGGTCGCGACACAAAGTCCGGGATTGGTGCTAGTAGTGTTGATTACTCCTTGTAGTTGATGCTAGTTGGTTTATTTGGTGGAAGATCATATGTTCATATCCTATATGCATATTATTACCCATCTGATTATGAACATGAATATGCTTTGTGAGTAATTACGTTCGTTCCTGAGGACAAGGGAGAAGTTTTGCTATGAGTAGTCATGTGAATTTGGAATTCATTTGATATTTTGATAAGCTGTATGTTGTCTAGCCTCTAGTGGTGTTATGTGAACGTTGACTACATAACACTTCACCATTATTTGGGCCTAGAGGAAGGCATTGGGAAGTAATAAGTAGATGATGGGTTGCTAGAGTGACAGAAGCTTAAACCCTAGTTTATGCGTTGCTTCATAAGGGGCTGATTTGGATCCATATGTTTCATGCTATGGTTAGGTTTACCTTAATACTTTTGTTGTAGTTGCGGATGCTTGCAATAGAGGTTAATCATAAGTGGGATGCTTGTTCAAGTAAGAACATCACCCAAGCACCGGTCCACCCACATATCAAATTATCAAAGTATCGAACGCGAATCATATGAATGTGATGAAAACTAGCTTGACGATATTCCCATGTGTCCTCGGGAGCGTTTTTCCTATTATAAGAGTTTGTTCCGGCTTGTCCTTTGCTACAAAAGGATTGGGCCACCTTTCTGCACTTTACTTACTTTTGTTACTTGTTGCTCGTTACAACCTATCTTATCACAAAACTATCTTTTACCACTTATTTCAGTACTTGCAGAGAATACCCTGCTGAAAACCGCTTATCATTTCCTTCTGCTCCTCGTTGGGTTTGACACTCTTACTTATCGAAAGGACTATGATAGATCCCATATACTTGTGGGTCATCAACCTCCTCCCCTTCCCGATGCAACGGGATCCGGATGCCACCTTTGCCAGCTGTGAGGGGGTGAGAGAGACAGAGGCCACATCACAGTCTTGTTTAGATTTGGTGAAGAGGGTGAGAGACTGTGAATATAGAAAACCCTAGCATAGGAACGCTGAGCCTCCAGCATGTATGTATATATGTAGTGCGGCGAGAGTGTGGAGAGTGCAAACCCTAGCGAACAAGCGTTGAGGC
The DNA here is from genome assembly GCF_056163025.1 of Triticum urartu. Lineage (NCBI taxonomy): Eukaryota > Viridiplantae > Streptophyta > Magnoliopsida > Poales > Poaceae > Triticum > Triticum urartu. The sequence goes on along the minus strand of NC_141875.1, from coordinate 102,488,475 downwards.
TCCAACTTATATATATATATATATATATATATATACTGTAGTACGGACTAAGCTCCGGTGCCTTAACTGCACCTGCTTTTGGCTGTATGACAGGTGGGCCAGCCACATTTTGGGCCGACCTGTCATAAACCCAAAGGCAGGTGCACTAAAGTCAATGAAGCTGCGGCCATATAGTACTCGTGTATACGACTAATATACAGTGGAGTGGTTTTCTTATTCTCTCCATAACAATTGTTTTAAATTGTGTAAGTATGAAACGAAACTATTTATTTAACGTACCAGTGAAGAAAACTACTACTCCCTCTGTTCCTAAATATTTGTCTTTCTAGAGATTTCAACAAATGACTACATACGGAGCAAAATGAGTGAATCTACACTTTAAAAATGTGTATATACATCCGTATGTGGTAGTCCATTTCAAACCACTTGAAAGACAAATATTTAGGAATGGAGGGAGTACTTCCAATGAACTAACGATCCATGCGTACTGGTCACACTTCCTGTCCTTCACATACGGTACACTACCTTCCCTTAAGTGAACAACCACACATGCACCAAATTATTGGAAACGTGTGAGAGTGTGTACAAATAAAGAATTTTAATTTCAATTATCGGAAAGGTTTGAGAGTATGTACAGTTTGCCCTCTCTAATAATTATGGTTTGTTGTGTTCGGCCTAAACTTGTTCAAACTTTACAAAGCTTGACTTCAGTCAAATCTAATATGCGGAGTAAATAAAAATGGAGGGCTACTACGTCCATCCGGGTTTTTAGTCCACACCATTTTTAAGCAAAGTTAATAGCTGGACAAATAAAATTACAGGGGAGCTGGAGACAAAGTTGTGAGAAGGCTTAGAAATCAATACAATACTTATGCTCTTAGTACCAACGTCGATCCTTCTTCGAGGAAACATTTGGTTCATAGCGAATTGTGTGACAAAATTGCACCAACGTGAAAGACGACTGCGTCTCCAATGCAATCAAGGTGAATTGACAAAGAATGCCATCTTTGTGGGTTACAAGCAAAGAGCATTGATGGAAGACAGCTTGTTTTTCATTGAAAATCAACCAGCTTCACCAACCGATGCAACCATGAGGCACAACCATGAGCACCAATAGGTCATCGTGGTGATGCATCTTCCATTTGGCATCAAATTTGGGTGAGGCACCTATGAAGTTCGACAAATCCTCACTGTGGTATGTTTCTTCTCAATAATCAAGCTTGAGGAAGGAAGAACCACATGGCAGAGGACAGTGAGGCAGAACAACAATGGCCATCCAATTTTGTGTAGTTCCACTAAAATTGAGGAAGACATGCCCGGGTATGGAGATATGCATCGCTGTTTCCCAAAATATAAAAAGTGATATAGTGTTGTTACTTTGTTTTACAAGATTAACAACGACATCTCAATTTTCAAAAAGAATTATGAAAAGTACACCAACAAACAGAAGCATCATGATTATCTTGATGGGAACTAAACCAGGATACCCGAGAAAAAAACATTTCTTCATTTAACCAGTGATAGTATTAGATTAGCAGCAGCAATAGGAGCATATGGACAATGACCGCACAACCACCATGTACTTTTTGTTGAAACAACATGTATACCTCCACCGAGGCATAAATCAGGACAAATTTTCGAGTAGCATTTCCTCTATAATAGTAGGTGATGTTGGACCATCCAACGAACCCTAGCTACTATACATGGGGAGCTGGGGAGTAGTCGCATAGAAGAAAACCCACATGCAGTGACCTAGGGAGCTGGACCAGTACAAGAAGTTATACCTCAGGTGGGCGAGATGTCGCTTAGGCGGGCGGGCAAGATATGCCCAAATGACGGCAGCGAACAAGGGCGCGGAGGACCTTCATCCGCGCTAGTGCCGGCTCTGAGAGGACGGTGCACATCGGCTTCCTCCATCACAGACGGCGACAGCGTCAATGCTGCACCTCCTCACCTCCCGCAGCGGACGGGATTCGGCCGGATCTGTGACCACAGGTGAGGAGAGAGATAGTGTGGACATTGTCATCTTGTTTTGATATGGAGAGGGTGAGAGAGCGAGATGCGAGAAACTCTATCAAACAAGAGGCTATAATGGAGTAAAAAAATCTCTCCATAGCAGTGGCTTTAAATAGAATACGCGCGTTCCCAAAAAAAAGAATTGAAAACTAGCGGACAATTTTTTAACGTACCAAGAAAGAAAACTCGATCAAAAACACGCCCCTGCTTCCAGGTCGTGAGAATCGTCGCGCGCACACACATAGACATAGACATGCATATCCGTGTTCACGTAAAATTCCATTTCCATCTCCATCTCCAATCATATTTGTCCAACTGGCACATTATTTACGTTATTAATTATATACGCGGCAATATTAACGTACAACATCTCTTGTTTGCGGGCGTCCGGACCGCTGGCACGGCCACTCCTTACCAACCCGAACCCTCTTCATCACCCGCGCGTGCTTCCTGCCCGGAACGGCCAGTGCTGCATTCATGCCCGGCCAGAGCGGACGCGACCTCTCACTAGCGCCGGCATTGAAGCGCCACGCCGGCTGAGAGAGCATCGCCCGCGCCGCTTCCTGGTGCACGCGACTGCTCCACGTTCAAAGGTCACAATAGCCGGCCACAACATGCATGTAAAAAGTTCTTGGGAGTCCGTGCTACAGCTAGCTGCCCTCCCCCAACTCGTCAATCTCTTCCAGTAGTACTAGTACTCCATGGCGCGATCCATCGACAAGCGGGTGGGAAAGTTATCGTATACTCGGTTTGCGGTGAGTGGCATGCCGAGCGACCGTGTGGGGTCGAGCCATGGAGGAGGGTGAGACACGAACGCGGCAGGCGTGATTTAAAGAGCAATGCTACATGCACAGACAAGTTTTTACGGGATTCACGGGGTGGTTTAGCTGGCTGGTTTTCAATGGATAGAAATAAGGTAAGGGGCCCACTTCCACTTAAAATCAGGGGGGAGAGAAGATTAGTTGTGAATGACCCCATAAAAGATCCCTGTAAAAGCGCGTGAGTTTGGTATTTTCGTGATTTAAACATTGGTTTTGCTCGATGGCGCGATCCAACAAAACGAAACGTCGGTTTCTCTCCGTTTCCATTTTTTCTCCGGAAAAACGGAAACTTTCCACTCCAATTTCATTCCTACTCCAAGGTTGCCCCATTACAACATTCCATCAAATACAAAGGAAAACTAACATGCATGCTGATGCATCTCACTGAATCACAGATCATAGCCAATATTTACTTCACAACTAAAGACAAAAGTTGTGAGAGCATGTACGAAAGAAAAACTATTGATGGGGTCACTATGACTAAAACCCTAAATCCTAAACAGGATTTAATTTCCTGGCCAGGTAGAACCTGTAGAAGGAAAGGCGGCTGGCACCCCTGTTCAAGAATTCAACGGATTAACCAGTTAACTTGCCGATTAATCCCTACTCATAGGGTCACCGAGTAGCCGATAAACCAAAAATCGTCCGATTAATTGATTAAATGGCCGATTAACTTGCCGATTAGCCGATTAATCCCCTACTCGCTAGCCAACCGAGCAGCTACTAGTTAATGATTTCCTCAACAATGGCTGGCACCCTCGGATCATACGATGCTTTTGTGCAATTCCACTAAAATTGAGCTAAGCATCCATGATGGCAAAGATATTGAAGAAGTGTGATTATAATAATAGTACTGGCACTAGTTCACGAGACATAAACTCATCACAAGTAGAAGCCGGTAGAAGTGGAGAAAGATCGACATGGAGATGGAGCTACGTGGGGAGCTGCGGCAGTGGAGCAAGCCGGCTCCAAAAGGAAGATGGAGTACCTGGGATGTCGGGCTGATGTCGACCGCGTCTACGCAGAACATTGTTCCCTTCCCCCAGCTGCGGGATCAGGCTGGATATGTGACCAGCGGTGTGGCCACCGTCGTCCTATGCTTGTGAAGAGAGCAACCCAAGCAAGCAGGCTTGTAGCTTAGGCTCCTGCTAGTGTATATATAGTGGTTTTCTTTTTCTCTCCATATCAACCATTTTATATTGCGTACGTGTCATTGAAGAGTGAAATGATGGTTGCTTCTTTTGACTAACTTACTGTGTGATTTGACTGCTCCTTTAGTGGCCCCTACACGTACTCCCCCTACGTGTATGCAACAGTCACACGTACACATGGACGCAAAAACGCACACGACGCCCTAATGCATGCATGTCCGAGCACACAACGGAACACAGACAGTCATGCTCAAGTGCTCAACCTACACGTGCATGCACACACACAAACTCATCCAGGTTGAGCTAGTGACCGTATAAACACCGGAAAATGTATATATTGAGCGCATTGAGCGTATTATGAAGTCCAATGACCGTATTTTTACAAATATATAGGTATAGACAGTGTATTTGTCTCGTTTGAAATTAAGCCATATTAACCAGAGAGGAGGCAGTATGGACTAGCATTACTTTGCTATGTCCCGTCAACATGTCGAACGAGGAGAAGCTTGCAGGATGGGAGAAGCTTCCGCGTGGTGGCTCGCAGGACAAGGAGAAACTTTTGACTAATCCAAGCTCTCCCTTGCTCAGGTGGTGGATGTGCAACAGTTAATTCGGTGTCAGATTGCCAGAAGCATACACTATACTAGTACTATTATTGTTCGACTTCCCGAAGAGGCGAACAACCAAGCGCAAAGTTTACTAGTACTAGTACTACTACTATAGTCTATAGAGGTATCTACTATACTAGTACTAGGAACTGGATGGAGGAGCGTCTGCACTCTTATTATATTTTTAAAGTGTGATAAAGCAATCTTCAACACATTTGGTTCTCTTCGAGGGTTCTCGCATGTGATAATGGAAGTTGATTGCATGGAACACTCGCCACAATTCTCGCTTAATTCTGGATCATATCCTGTTACAAATAGGAGCGCTCGGTAATATTTCTTCTTTTTTGTTATTCAGCATGTAAACAGGTCAGAAAACCTTGCGGTGCATCTTTGTGTGAACTGTGCTTGCTGCACTTTGAATGTGGCCGAGAGCAGGCTTGATGAAACACCTCGCTTCCTACTTTTTTTGCGGGGTACCTCGCTTCCTAGTGACCAGTGTCTTGGCTGATCGTCCTAAGAATGCTTATATATGAATAAAGCTTTCTCATTTACCCGCAAAAAAGATTAAGCCATATTAATCGGAAAGGAGGGAGTATGGACTAGCACTACTTTTTGGTGTGTCTCGTCAACTCGCAGAACAAGGAGAAGCTTGCAGGACAAGGTGAAGCTCGCTTACGCCTTTTGACTAATGCAACCTACCCTCGCCCAGGCGGTGGACGTGCATCAGTTCATTCGGTGCCAGATTGCCAGAGGCATACACTGTAGTACCGAACATGCGGAGTACCATCATTGTTCGACTTCACGAAGAGGCAAAGAGCCAAGCGCAAGGTTTAGTAGTACGAGTAGTACTACTACTAGAACCGCATGGTGGAGAGTCTGTACTCTTATTTTTTTGTAATCTCCGATAAAGTACACATTTATTCCGGAGAAGGGCGGAAAACGGCAGCCCAACATGTAATGATGATATCGATCAACCATGCTCGAATATATATTGGCCTCCGTGCGAGCCCGTCTGTGTGTTCTCGCTCCTCGTATATACAGTGATGGATGGAGTAGTATGAGCGGATTCAAAGAAGATCATATTGATGGTTGCTTCTTCCGATCAACTTACAGTGGGAAAGGTGGGGCTTATAATTTTACTGCTCATTACTCACTATTAATGTGGCGCAACAACCGGGCTGAGTCTCCCATGCGGCTGTGCACTACCCCCTCGGTTCTTAAATATACTCCGTAGTATTTGTCTTTCTAGAGATTTCAACGAGTGACTACTCAAATATTTGTCTTTTTAGAGATTCAAATGGACTACTACATACGGATGTATATAGACATATTTTAGAGTGTAGATTCACTCATTTTTGAAAGGATCGAGAAGAGGTGTCTAGAGGGGGGTGATTAGACACTAGGTGCTAAAAGTTGTAGTTTTTAAATTATTTAGGTTGAAGTGGATTTTTGGCACAAGTTTAACAAACACAATACATATCAAGCAAGCATGCAAAGAGTATATGAGCAGCGGAAAGTAAAGCAAGCAACTTGCAAGAATGTAAAGGGAAGGGTTTGGATGATTCAAACGCAATTGGAGACACGAATGTTTTTGTGGTGGTTCCAATAGGTGGTGCTATCGTACATCCACGTTGATGGAGACTTAACCCCACGAAGGGTAACGGTTGTGCGAGTCCACGGAGGGCTCCACCCACGAAAGGTCCACGAAGAAGCAACCTTGTCTATCCCACCATGGACATCGCCCACGAAGGACTTGCCTCACTAGTGGTAGATCTTCACGAAGTAGGCGATCCCCTTGCCCTTACGAACTCCTTGGTTCAACTCCACAATCTTGTCGGAGGCTCCCAAGTGACACCTAGCCAATCTAGGAGACACCACTCTCCAAGAAGTAACAAATGGTGTGTTGATGATGAACTCCTAACTCTTGTGCTTCAGATGATAGTCTCCCCAACACTCAACTCTCTCTCTCTCACAGGATATGGATTTGGTGGAAAGAAGATTTGAGTGGAAAGCAACTTGGGGAAGGCTAGAGATCAAGATTCATATGGTAGGAATGGAATATCTTGGTCTCAACACAAGTGTAGGTGGTTCTCTCTCAGAAAATATAGGTTGGAAGTGTAGGTTTGTTCTGATGGCTCCCTCCAGGAATGAAGAGGAGGTGGAGGGGTATATATAGCCTCCACACAAAATCTAACTGTTACACATAACTTTCCAAACTCGGTGGGACCGAATGGTTAAACTCGGTCGGACCGATTCAGCAAAGCTAGTGACCGTTAGGGTTTTCGGTGGGACCGACATGCAACTCGGTAGGACCGATATGATCAGGGTTAGGGCATAACGTAATCTCGGTGAGACCGATTACACAAACTCGGTGAGACCGATTTTGGTAATAAGCTAACCAGAGAGTTGGTCAGGTAAACTCGGTGGGACCGATCGCTCATTTCGGTTAGACCGAAATGTTACAGAAGGGAACTAGAGAGTTTACATTGCAGTTTCGGTGGGACCGATCGCAAGTTTCGGTAAGACTGAAAGTATTAGAATAAGCAACAGAGAGTTTGCAATCCCATCTCGGTGAGACCGAGATCCCTATCGGTGAGACCGATTTGCCTAGGGTTTGTGGCAGTGGCTATGACATTTGAAACTCGATGGCGCCAGATAGGAAGAATCGGCGGGGCCGAGTTTGACTTTTGGTTTAGGTCATATGTGGATGTGAGAAAGTAATTGAGGGTTTTGGAGCATATCACTAAGAATTGTGATCAAGAACCTCATTAAGCAACACCTCATCCCTCCTTGATAGTATTGGCTTTTCCTATAGACTCAATGTGATCTTGGATCACTAAAATAGAAAATGTAGAGTCTTGAGCTTTGAGCTTGATACAATCCTTTGTCCTTAGCATCTTGAAGGGGTTTCACATCCTCTAGTCCATGCCACTTCACTGTTGAACTTATCTAAAACATGCTAGATAAGAATGTTAGTCCAACAAGAGATATGTTGACATTAATTAGCAAAACTACCTAGGGAGCACTTGTGCTTTCAATCTCCCCTTTTTGGTAATTGATGACAACATACATCAAAGCTTTAGATCAAGATATTAAGAGTAGTAACTAAAGCTTTGGAAAGACATGTAACTTGCATAGGCTCCCCCTACATGTATGCAATCATGTGATTATGGAATATAGGAGCATGTGAATGCATAAACATGATAGAGTAAGCAATGTGTTACATGTATCTTGGCTATATGCATCAGAGCAAATGATGAAAATATGAGAAATGTACCTTCATGCTCATGAGTCCTTCTTGCAAACAGTATGTACATCACCAAGAAATTCTCATTCACATAATTGTGATGCATATACTTACCTTGTGGTCTTGAGTTGGCTTAGGATGGGATGAACCTATGTAAACAAGGTTAGATAACACAGATACACCAACTGGCCAGAGCAACCAAGAGAAACCACGAGAGTACCAAGACTGGGATGACATGCAGAGTGAGTACTAAGTACCACATTGGATAAAGACATGTCCCCAAAGGAAAAGGTATGCAATAAATTCAAGGATTTCCTTCCCTTAGATGTCTTGCTCCCCACTGAATCTAGCATGGGATACTGGGAGAAGATAGGGAACAGAAAATTAGAGCAACATCAGAGCTCAAAGGAAATAAACAGAGCTAATGCATTTGAGCAAATATGAACATGTCTTTCCCCTCTTGAAGACATGTGACTTCTCTCCTCTTGAACACCAAGCATCTGGGGTCTCTTTCTTCCCTAGAGTATTCTCTCCCCCTATAGATATGATTAAGATTTGATGTGATGATCTCTCTCCCCCTTTGACATCAATTTCCAAGAAGGGTTCTTCTGGATTTTTTTTGTCATGATGGGTTTGGTCCTTGAGTCACAGAACAAAGCAGTAAGTTGAGTAGGATGCTGGTCGAGGACAAGATTCATTGAGTGAAGCTGGATCCAAAAGAATTCAGAAATAAGTGGCAAGATGTTTTTCCTGCAGTGAAATCGGTAGCACCGAGTTTGGTGTTTCGGTGGCACCGAAAGGGTTCAGTTGGACCGAAGTAAACAGCCAGGTGTGACCGAGTTCATCGCAGAGAAAACACTAGTCACCTCAGCTCACTAGACAAGTAAGATCTCACAAGGATTTGCAAGGAATTTAATGCAGAAGATGCAGAAAATAAAAGAGAAGAAACTAAAAAGAATCTAGATGAAGTTGAAGAGGGAAACAAATATGCATGAGACAAATGCAAGAGCATAGAAAAGAACATAAGAGAACTTCATCTAGAATTGGGTGGTGACAAAGTCACCTATGTTAGAGTATATTGACTTAGGAGTCAAGTGACATCACTTGATCTTTGGTCATACTCATCGTTTAATCTCAAAACAGGGTTACCATTTTTCGTCAAAGCATCTTGATGTATTCTCATCTTGTTGAGTTGCTTTATCCCATGACTTGGATTAAAGCTCCTCTAAGATGGAATAACATTCCACGGGTGGTGGTGTTGATCATGATCATGTAGTTGAACTTGTGTGGGTTGCTCAAGGTTGATGTAGCTCATCAAGAGTTGGGAGCATCACTTGAAGTTTGAGTTCATCTACCTACATGGGTTAGTTTTTGCAAGGAAGATCACTTGTGTGTCCAAAGTGACAATCATGATAGAATTTTTCAAAGGATATGTTTGAATGGTTGCGTGCTTCCTTGTCTTCATCCACCATTGTGTAGCGACTTGGTGATATAGAAATTGCTTAAGATGTGAGTGAGTTGCAATCTCATAGATTTCGATTCATCCAAGTACCTACACGGGTTAGATAGCATGCAAGGCGCAAATATATCCAAGATATAAGATAGTCAACATAAGAGAAATATCAAGGATTAGTCAAAAGCTCATGCCTTGCATGTATTAAATGGAGTTCCTACTCCAAGTTTGAAGCATCAATGATGTTCAATTCACCTCTTAACCTGCAAAACACTTTCTCATCAAGTGGTTTGGTAAATATTCGCCAATTGCTTATCGGTGCGAACATGCTTAAGATTAATGTCCCCTTTGGCAACATGATCTCGAATGAAATGATGACGAACTTCAATATGCTTAGTTCGAGAATGTTGTACGGGATTGTGAGCAATCTTAATTGCACTTTCATTGTCACAAAGCAATGGAACATGTTTCACATTCATCCCATAATCTTTAAAAGTTTGGGGCATCCAAAGTAATTGAGCACAACATGATCCAGCGGCAATGTATTCCTCTTCGGTGGTGGATAAGGATACTGAGTTTTGTTTCTTGGAGGACCAAGAGACAAGAGATCTACCAAAAAATTGACAAGTACCCGAAGTTGACTTTCTATCAACCTTGTCACCGGCATAGTCCGAATCGGAGTAGCCAACAAGATCAAAGGAAGCCCTCTTTGGATAGCAAATGCCAAAATTTGGTGTATGGATTAAGTATCTCACTATCCTTTTCACGGCCTTAAAATGACATTCTTTAGGAGCAGCTTGATATCGTGCACACATGCACACACTTAGCATAATATCGGGACATGAAGCACATAGATATAACAATGAACCAATCATAGAGCGATAAACCTTTTGATCAACCGATTCACCATCTTTGGTTAAATCAAGATGTCCACTAGTAGGCATGGGTGTAGTCGTACCTTTGCATTCTTGCATATTGAACTTCTTGAATAAGTCCTTGGTGTACTTTGTTTAAGATACAAAGGTGCCTTCCTTAGTTTGCTTGATTTTCAAACCGAGAAAGAATTTGAGTTCACTCATCATCGACATCTCAAACTTCTCCGACGTTAGCTTTCCAAACTTTTCACTAAAATGAGGGTTAGCTGATCCAAATATAATATCATCGACATAAATTTGGCATACAAATAGTTCTCCATTAACCCTTTTAGTAAAAAGAGTAGAATCTATTTTTCCAATTTCAAATCCTTTTTCAATGAGGAACTTGGTCAAGCATTTATACCATGCTCTAGGAGCTTGTTTAAGACCATCAAGAGCTTTGTGAAGTTTGTAAACATTATTAGGTTTCTTAGGATTGACAAATCCGGGGGGTTGCTTAACATAAACTTCCTCCTCAATTTCACCATTCAGAAAAGCAATTTTAATGTCCATTTGGTATAAGGTGATATCATGATGATTAGCATAGGCAAGTAAGATGCGAATGGACTCAAGTCTAGCAACGGGGGCATATGTCTCACCGTAGTCCATACCTTCAACTTGAGTGTAGCCTTGGGCGACTAGCCGTGCTTTGTGGCGGACAACTTGACCATCTTCATCTTTCTTGTTGCGAAACACCCATTTGGTACCAATGATGTTGTGGTTGTTGTCGGGCTTTTCAACCAATGTCCACACTTGATTTCTCTCAAAGTTGTGTAGCTCTTCATGCATAGCGTTTATCCAATCTGGATCTTCCAATGCTTCTTCAACCTTCATAGGTTTAATGTGAGAGATGAATGAGTAATGTTCACAAAAGTTAGCTAAACGAGTTTTTGAGCGAGTGATTGTCCCGGTTTGGATATCATTGTAGATCTTCTCGACGGGATAATCTTTAGAAATTCTTCCTCAAACTCGTGAAAGGTTTTGCTTGGATCTTGGTTGAACATCTTCTTCATCTTGTTCTTCTTCTTGGCCTTCTTCATTGTTGACATTGTCATTCTCTTGTCGTGGTGGAGAAGGAGGTTGTTGGCGGTCCTCTTGATGCACTTCCTCGTTTTCTTCATCTTGATGTGTCCCACTTGTGGATGCTTCCGTATCAACTCTTGGTTCACCTTGTCGTGATGTAGAAGCTTCCACTTGGACGGACGAAGTACTCTCCTTCACCTCCGTTGGACGAATCTTACCAATAGACAAGTCTTGGATTGCTTCCGAAGGGTCTTTGTCTCCTACATCAATTGGCAATTGCTCTACTTGCGAGCCATTAGATTCATCAAACTTCACATCTACCGTATCTTCAACCATTCGGGTGAAATTGTTTTAGACACGGTATGTGAGAGTTTGAGCCATAACCAAGTAGAAAACCTTCATGAGACTTAGGAGAAAATTTAGAACGATGATGCTTATCAAGAATGTAGCACTTTGAGCCGAATAGTCGAAAGTATCCAACTTGTGGTTTGTTACCGGTGAGGAGCTCGTATGCCGTCTTGCCGAGTAGCTTGTGAAGATACAAACAATTTGTTGCATGAAAAGCTATCTCAACCGCTTCTGGCCAAAAGTGTTTTGGCATCTTGTACTCATCAAGCATCATTCTTGCCATCTCAATAAGAGCCCGGTTCTTCCTCTCAACAACTCCACTTTGTTGAGGTGTGTATGCAGCCGAGAACTCATGTGAAATCCCTTCTTCGTCAAGAAAGGTATCCACATTTGCGTTCTTGAACTCCGTTCCATTGTCGCTTCGAACCTTCTTGATCTTCACGTCAAATTGATTTTGGGCCTTCCTAGCGATGTTTTTGAAGATCTTTTGGACCTGCGATTTGTCATCAAGAAAGAACATCCACGTATATCTTGAAAAATCATCAACTATAACTAGACCAAAAGAATTTCCACCGAGACTTTTGTAAGCGTTAGGACCAAAAAGATCCATGTGAAGTAGCTCGAGTGGTCTCCTTGTGGTCACGATGTTCTTCACGGGATGCCTTCGTCCAACTTGTTTACCTGCTTGACAAGCACTGCAAAGTCTATCCTTATCAAATATAACATCTTTTACTCCAAGGATATGATCACCTTTAATAAGCTTGTCAAGGTTTCTCATACCAACATGACCTAATCGTCTACGCCATAACCAAACTTTAGAGGATTTAGAAATTAAGCATGTTCTAGGTTGAGCCTTTTTAGTGAAATCAACAATGTAAAGATCACCTCTACGTATACCGGTAAAGACCATTTTACGATTGTCTCTACGAAACACTTGGCAATCTACTTCAGTGAATAGAACATTGAAACCGAAATCAGCAAGTCTAGATACTGAAAGTAAGTTGTACCCAAGAGATTCAACGAGCATGACATTTTGTATGGAGATATCATGTGAGATGGCCACCTTACCGAGGCCAACCACCTTACCCTTTGAGTTATGACCAAAGGTGACATATTTTTGAGGGCCGTTGTTTTCATCAAGCTCACGGAACATATCTTTATCTCTGGTCATATGATCAGTACATCCACTATCAAGAACCCATTCCTTTCCTCCGGCCATGTAGCCGCGAAGATTTGCCATAAGACCAAAGTGTCTCATCGCATCATCAAGGTCATAGTCACTATCATCATCATCTTCATCAGAGTATCCATGTTCAACATCATCTTGTGATTGATCAATTCCTAGAGAGGGTAATTCATTAGATAAATGATCATTTCTATAGTTATCTTTATGAATTCTGATAGCTCTGGAAATGATATTGCTAATGATTCCAACATCTCCTTTGGCACTCGTAAGATTAGTAAGCTCAAATAAGCAGTCACTAAAATTGGGATCATTGGAATTCATCTTAATCAAGGCAATAGACTTATGGAGAATTTCATTTATATCTTTCAAGGAATAATTTGGAAAGAGTTCCTTGAGAAATTTCCATATGGTGTAGGCACACTTAAGAGTAGGCAAGCATCCAATCAAGTTTCTAGGCAAGCTTCTAGTGATAAGATTAACAGTTCTAAGATTGTGAATCATGTCAATAGATTCATCAAGGGTAGGATGCAAGGGATCAACATGAAGTGCACAAGGGCTAGCAATGTACTTGTTCAAATGATATTCATTGAAAATCTCAAGCATTTCATTTTTCCACTCATGAGAATATTCTCCATCAAGAATAGGCACTCTACGTCTAAGACTCCCCAAAGTAGACTCATCCATCTTCCTCCAATGGTGTTTAAACCAAGGCAATGGATACCAAAGCTCTGATACCAATTGAAAGGATCGAGAAGAGGTGTCTAGAGGGGGGTGATTAGACACTAGGTGCTAAAAGTTGAAGTTTTTAAATTCTTTAGGTTGAAGTGGATTTTCGGCACAAGTTTAACAAACACAATACATATCAAGCAAGCATGTAAAGAGTATATGAGCAGCGGAAAGTAAAGCAAGCAACTTGCAAGAATGTAAAGGGAAGGGTTTGGATGATTCAAACGCAATTAGAGACACGGATGTTTTTGTCGTGGTTCCGATAGGTGGTGCTATCATACATCTACGTTGATGGAGACTTCAACCCATGAAGGGTAATGGTTGCGCGAGTCCACGGAGGGCTCCACCCACGAAGGGTCCACAAAGAAACAACCTTGTCTATCCCACCATGGCTATTGTCAGTGTCAAAACCGGCGGATCTCGGGTAGGGGGTCCCGAACTGTGTGTCTAAGGCGGATGGTAACAGGAGGCAGGGGACACGAGGTTTACCCAAGTTCGGGCCCTCTTGATGGAGGTAATACCCTACGTCCTACTTGATTGTTCTTGATAATATGAGTAGTACAAGAGTTGATCTACCACAAGATCAAAGAGGCTAAACCCTAGAAGCTAGCCTATGGTATGATTGTATGTTGTCCTACGGACTAAAACCATCCGGTTTATATAGACACCGCAGGGGGCTAGGGTCACACAAGGTCGGTTACAAAGGAGGAGATATACATATCCGTATTGCCTAGCTTGCCTTCCACGCCAAGTATAGTCCCATCCAGACATGGGACGAAGTCTTCAATCTCGTATCTTCATAGTCCAACAGTCTGGCCAAAGGATATAGTCCGGCTGTCTAGAGACCCCCTAATCCAGGACTCCCTCAGTAGCCCCTGAACCAGGCTTCAATGACGATGAGTCGGGCGGGCAGTGATGTCTTCGGCATTGCAAGGCGGGTTCCTCCTCCGAATACACCATGGAAGAGTTTGAATACAAGGACAGTGTCCGACCCTACCAAATAAGTTCCACATACCACTGTAGAGAGAATAATATTTCCACAAATCTAATCTGCTGACACGTTTTGACAGCATGACATCACGCCATGGCCCAGTCATTATTCGAACCATTTTTCTCAGTCAGCTCCGCACATAATGCGAGACGGTTTTCTTGACACGTCTTGTCAAAGCAGAGATCGTGTCCCGCTTATTACGGGATTCTCATCAATACAAACGTGGGTAACCCAACCGTGCTTGTTAGTATGACTCCTAGATCTTAGGAAAGTCCCAACGGCCACGAGGAGGACGCCTGATATTCACCCTCTTTATAAAGGGGACGAGGCTTTTTCTTTTTTCCCTCCCGTGCTCTTTTCTCCCTCCCGTGCTCAATCGAATCCTTCCCCCGCCTCCAGTTCTAACACCCAAAGCTCAGGTCAGGTGCTTCGGACCTTCAACTATGTCTGGATCCAACCTTTAAGGTCGGTGGATGCCTTCCTCCGTCACAGAGGAGGACATCAAGAAGTTGAGAGAGGCCAGATATCTGACCACCGAAATTTTGCATAAGCTGCCCGCCCGAGGGTAGGTCGTCCCTACTCCCGAACCCAACGAGAGTGTCGTGTTCATCTCCCACTTCCTCCGAGGACTAGGCCTCGCTCTGAATCCCTTTGTTAGGGGTCTTATGTTCTATTATGGGCTAGATTTTCACGATCTGGCCCCGGATTCCCTTCTTCACATCACGTCATTTATTGTCGTATGTGAGGCCTTCCTCCGCATTACCCCTCACTTCGACCTGTGGCTCAAGACCTTCAATGTGAAGCCGAAGATGATCGAGGGGTGGCACGCAGCGTGCGGAGGCGCTTTAATAAGCAAAATCGCTGACGGTCCATGTCCCGAGGGTTCCTTCCCAGAGGTGTCCGGATTGTGGCAGCGGAAGTGGTTTTACATCACAGCTCCCCGAAGTGCCAAGTGGGTAGCTACCCCCACCTTTCGCTCGGGCCCCCCACCACAGCAGGGTGCTGAGCTGGGGTCCAGCCAAGGACGTGCCAATACTGCAAAGCCGTATCCGAGATCTCTTTGAGAGAGATTTCAGTCTGGTTATGGTAATGCAAGTTATGCTAGTTCGTCGAGTCCAGCCTTGCAAATGTCGGCCCCTCCGCATGTGGGAATTCAACCCGGAAGGACCGCAAGCTATTCAGCATTTCCTCGGCATGACGCACGAAGAGATGTACAAATCATTCTTCGGACCCCAAATAGAGTGTCCGAACACCACCGATGACGTGGGCCTGAGCTGCAACCGCCCCGCTGCCCAAGTAAGTAATCCCATGCCGAACCTGGTGTTACTTTATTTATCATGGCATCATTCTAAAGAGCCGCTCTTTGACCAGGACTGGATAGCAAAGGCGATGATGGTCAGGTGCTCGGCCCCCCTTCCTGAGGGCTTGGACAATCCGGTACTGGACAAGATGCTCGAGCTAGCGCCTTATCCAATGCCCTCAAAGGAAGATGATGGGGGGAATAGAGAGGGAGAAAGCGGGCCTCACTCGCTACTCATTCCAACCAGGGGAATGAGCGCCTCCACGAGGGAGGACAACCAAAGGGAAGAATCTAACATTCTCGCTCCCCGGGGAAGGAAGAGGACTACCTCTGAAGATTCGGAAACTAAGGTTTCCAAACGGGAGAAGAAATCTTCATCAGAGGGTCCTGCCTCGGAGGGTATTCTTGCTGCACAATGTCCGTGCGGGGATCAGCCCTCTACCGAGCTGTAAGTAGTTGAAAAGTACTTAATAGTGGAAATATCCTACCTTACTTCCGAAGACAATAACGAGTGCTTATAAATTGTAGTCCGGATCGTAGCCTGTCTCGACAGAGTTCGTCTTCGGGGGATCTTCTTCCAGAGATGATGGAGAGCGAGATGCCTCCCCCTGACACCCCACCTCATGGAGCGGGCGACCTTGAAGTGTCGTCGGGAAGGGTATCTCCGGGTCCACTAAGGCCAGAGGATAACCCTTTGGCTACCCGGGATCCCCAGTATCCGGCTCCTAAGGAGAGCGACAGCAAGGGTCCATACAGTATGTGGTCGGACACGCTGAAGGATCTTCTGGGGCAAGCGGCCGTCTCGGAAGCACATCGTACGCTAATGGGTACGGTAATTGAAAGGATTTCATCCGCTGAAAGCGGTTTGCATGAAGCCTTTATGAGTCTGCTGAAAGGCTTCGAGGTACGTGAAATAGTGTATGTTTTTTATAGTACCGCATACGTTAGGTGTGCCCTATGCAGATAGTTGCCCCTGAGACTCTGGTTGTCGTCGAAAACGGTGGCAAACAGAGGATCATAGTCCCAGGTAATAATCAGACCGCCTTTATGTGCAGGTGGCTGAAGCTCCGGTGGCTAGCCGGACTAATGGGTTTGCCAAGCTAAAGCGGCAACTTGATGCAGTAGATGCCGATATCGTGCTTGTCAACAAGCGGCTTGACGAGGCATAGGGTGAGTGATTTCTCTGGTGATTGTCACATAATAAGAGTAGCATGATGCCAGTATCTTTAATATGTTGTGACTGCAGATGGAGCTGCCACCATGGAGACCCTTCGGGCGGAACATGCCCGAGCCAAGGAGCAAGCAAGGAGCAGCAATGCGGCCACTCTAAAGGCGGCTGAAGAGTTAAGGGCCGAACAGGCCGCGCATTGCAAGAGCAAGGAAAAAATTGCCAAGATGGATGTAGAGTTAAAACATGCCGCTGACCGTTACCAGCTTCTTGAAGAAGAAAACCGGGCGATGGCAACGGACCTGGAGAAGGCCCTGGTAGCTGCCAAGGAAGCCCTCTCCAAAATCAGAGCGACGAAGGAGGAACTGCATCAAGCTGCAGATATCGTGTCTGGGAAGCCCTTCTTGTTGCGGACTAAGTTCGGGGATCCGAAGTATGCACCTATGGACCGGCTATGGAGTTCTGCGGACGCCTACATGGATTTGGCTGCAAGTGCTTCTGATGCGGCAAAGTACTTCAAAGATCAGAAAGATCACGAAGTGGAAAAACTATTCTGGTCACAGTTTCATGCTCCAGTCCGTCCGCTGTTGTTGAATGAGCGAATTGCCAAGTGGGCCGAGCTCCATAGGTTGTTCGGACTTGCCATGAGGTCCGTTGTGGATCACCTGTGGCCGGGAGGGCCAAGGCCGAATAGCTACTTTAGTTTAGTGCAACAATTCCTGGGTGCTGTGCCACGCATCGATGCTGTAAAGAGATCAGCGTGCATAGAGGGTGCGCGGATGGCATTTGCATGTGTCAAGACATACTGGGCGGAGATGGAGGCCACCACTGTTGCGACACAGGGTTCGGCCGTAGGTCGAGTGGCTGCCGAGCACTACTTTGAAGAAGTTCTTGAAGGCGCTCGTTCGATAGAGGCTCAATGCTTGAAGAATATTATGTTCTAGTGACATGTATTCCCATTGTAAAAATAATGTTTTATTGAATTATCAAGGCTGTATTTATACTTTTGCCTGAAAGTACTATGATGCTTCCTGTGTGACTGTTTATGTATATATGTATATAACCTGAAAGTTTGCAGTCGTCGGCTTCTGCCCCCATGCATATAATCCGGGGGTGTTCGCAAAAAATGCATATCCACACTTGATCTAACGTCTTGGTCCGTTAAGGAGGTGGTAGCGCAGCGAACGAGGCAATCGGACTATATTGCTTTAACACTTTCACTTAGCCATAGGAGTTTGACGGTGGGGCTACTATATAGCCCCTGGTACTTCTGCGCTCGTTCGAATACGGGGCGCGTACGTACATGACCGGGAAACGACCCTTCGTTAATGCGGAGGAATCCCGAACATTCTGCTGAGTCATCGAGTGGTTGACCAGTCTCTCGCTATATCATGACAGTCAGTTTTCGGCTTTCTCTACTGAGGTGCTCCTCCGGATGAACCAGGGCACAATCGCAGTAGTTCTCCCAGTGCTACCTTAGCCGATATAATGGAACATAAGGTACCAAAACGTGGGAGCCGGTCAAACCCAACATTTAACCAAAGTCATGATTCGGGGCTGATGCATATAGGGCCAAACTCGCGACGCCGAACACTCCCTAAGGTGTTCGTTCCTTATAACATATACCGGGCGAAACAATGCCCTTAATAGGAAACCCCATGTGTCCAGGTACGTGCAATATCCTGACATGGACACATGCCAAGAACGTCAGCATCCTTCTCGGTTGTGTGGAGTATCCGGAGGATGTGAGCAACAAGAGACAGTAAAAAAGGTTTACGCAGGGTCTTAATCTAAAAAGAAACCTTTGGGCGGGTCCCTGCTACACGTTTGCGCCTGTGTCTCTATTGTGCCATGTCCTGGATGGGTGTAGCACAATTATCATCTGGCTGCTCCCGTGTTCATCTTAGCTTCTTGCCACCTTGGTTGTTGCTTCCGGAATGTGTCCAGCAATCATACTTCTGGAAAGGGCTTCCAGAGAGTTAGGCCTTGAAAGAGAAAAGGAATGTCAAAGGTATACAGCCCCTAGTGTGGTTAAGCTACAATGCGGGGCGTGTCCTGATCGTGCCCCCGCCTATGTCCATGGTATTTTCAATGCGTAGTTATGTACGCGTGGCATGGATTTCGTCGCTTCACTAGGACTGGGACGGGGGCCAAGCTCTGATTGTGCCAGGCGATCCTGTTGCAGCTTGTTCCGGACTCGCTTGAAGGTGTCCGGGGGCCGTGACGTCGAATGAGTGGTCTGCCTGAACAGGCTGCTTTGTGCTTCTGCTGCAAGGGCCGCAGTGTGCTCTTCCGTATGGAGCGAGCGTTCGATGTTTCCATTTACTGTTATGACCCCGCGAGGTCCTGGCATCTTGAGCTTGAGGTATGCATAATGCGGCACTGCATTGAATTTTGCAAATGTTGTCCGTCCAAGCAGTGCATGATAGCCACTGCGAAACGGGACGATGTCGAAGATTAACTCTTTGCTTCAGAAGTTATCCGGTGATCTGAAGACCACTTCCAGTGTGATTGAGCCTGTGCAATGGGCCTCTACACCTGAGATAACGCCTTTAAAGGTGGTTTTGCTGGGTTTATCCTCAAGGGACCGATACCCATTTTTCACACTGTATCCTGATAAAGAAGGTTCAGGCTGCTGTTGCCATCCATAAGGACTCGAGTGAGGTGAAATCCGTCAATGATGGGGTCTAGGACCAGTGCAGCGGATCTGCCATGACGGATGTTAGTGGGGTGGTCCCTGCGATCGAAGGTGATCGGACAAGCAGACCATGGGTTGAACTTTGGGGCGACGGGCTCCATCGCATAGACGTCCCTTAGTGCATGCTTCCGCTCCCTCTTGGGAATGTGGGTTGCGTATATCATGTTCACCGTCTTCACTTGTGGGGGAAACCCCTTCTGTCCTCCTGTGTTCGGCGGCCGGGGCTCCTCCTCGTCATTGCTATGCAACCCCTTGTCCTTGTTTTCGGCATTTAACTTGTTGGCATGCTTGAACACCCAGCATTCTCTATTGGCGTGATTGGCTTGTTTGTCGGGTGTGCCGTGGATTTGACACGAGCAATCTAGTATCCGATCTAGACTAGACGGAGCCAGAGTATTTCTTTTAAATGGCTTTTTCCGCTGACCGGATCTAGAGCCTCTGAATCCGCCATTGACTGTCGTATCTTCGGTGTTATCGCCGTTATTGCGGCCCTTTGGTCTGTTACGACGTTGCCTACCGTTAACATCTTTGGTATCCGAGGTATCCGGATTCCTCGATGTGTTGTTGCTACGAGCCAGCCAGCTGTCCTCGCCCGCGCAAAAGCGGGTCATGAGTGTCGTGAGGGCTGCCATAGAGTTCGACTTCTCCTGGCCAAGGTGGCGGGCGAGCCACTCGTCACGGATGTTATGCTTGAATGCCGCTAGGGCCTCTGCATCCGGACAGTCTACAATTTGATTTTTCTTAGTCAGGAACCGTGTCCAGAATTGTCTGGCCAATTCCCCTGGCTGTTGGGTTATGTGGCTCAAGTCATCAGCATCCGGTGGCCGCACATAAGTGCCCTGGAAGTTGTTAAGAAATGTGTCTTCCAGATCCTCCCAACTGCCGATGGAATCTGCTGGCAAGCTATTCAGCCAATGCCGAGCTCGTCCTTTGAGTTTTAGTGGGAGGTACTTGATGGCATGTAGATCATCACCGCGAGCCATGTGGATGTGAAGGAGGAAATCCTCAATCCATACGGTGGGATCTGTTGTGCCATCATATGATTCAATATTTACAGGTTTGAAACCCTCCGAGAATTCATGATTCATAACTTCATCAATGAAGCATAGGGGGTGTGCGGCGCCTCTCTGTCGGGCAATATCCCGACGTAGTTTGTATGAGTCTTGTCTGCTGTATTCGACCCGGCCGGATTTACTCTTCGTGTATCCAATGCGATGATCATCATCCCGTGTGGGCACACATGCCCGTGTCATGTATATTAACCTTGCGATTTTAGCCTTACTGTCCAATATGTCTCGCAGGTCCTCTGTGTTACCCCGGGCCTTAGTATTTTTGACTAAGTGGCGACGGGGTGCGGGCTGAACTTTAGGCTGAAACGCCTCTCTGGCTCGGCCGCGTAGTGGCCGGTCATCCGCATCGTACACTGGTGAATGAGGTTTTAATGCTTCCTCCTCGAGGTGAGGTAGCAACCTGCGTCTTGGGTAACTCTTGGACGGGCGCTCAAGTTCATGCTCCTCGGCCGCAAGGACTTCGGTCCACCTGTCTGCTAGCAAGTCTTGATCAGCTTGAAGCTGTTGCTGTTTTTTCTTCAGGCTATTTGTCGTGGCCATAAGCCGGCGCTTGAAGCGCTCTTGCTCGACGGGGTCCTCAGGCACGATAAACTCGTCGTCGCCGAGGCTCGCCTCGTCTTCGGAGAGAGGCATGTAATTGTCCTCCTCCGGTTCTCCATCTGCTGCCTGCTCTGGAGGGCTAGCTTGTTCGTCCTCTAGCTCTATATCACGCTGGAGGGGATTGTTGTTGTCTTCGGCGCTATCCGGAGTGTTATTATCTCCTGTGCCAGTATCACTGCTCTTGCTGTGGCGGGACTTAGAGTGGCCCTGCTGACGTCGGCGCTTGGGTTGCTTCTTGGAGGGGTCATCCTCTGCTGTCTCGTCGCTATTGCCTTCTTTGGGGGTGTCCACCATGTATATATCATATGATGAGGTGGTGGTCCAGCGCCCTGAGGGCGGTGGTTCAAATTCGTCTCCGGCTTCGTCATCCATACCGTCGAAGTCTTCGGAGTCGAAGTCGAGCATGTCGATTAAGTCGTCGACAGTGGCTACTAAGTGGGTGGTGGGTGGGCAGCGAATTTCTTCATCGTCCGCATCCCGTTCTAGCCGGACATAGTTCGGCCAAGGTTCTCCTGACAGGGAGAGAGACCTTAATGAATTTAACACATCTCCAAAAGGTGAGTGCTGAAAGATATCTGCGGAGGCAAAGTCCAAGATCGGCGCCCAGTCAGATTCGACGGGCACGGATGTGAGCAACTCGGAGTCCGTGGCCGGAGATGAATCTAGTGGTTCGGCGACAAGGCTCTCGTAAGGGGTGAAGTCAGTATTTGGCTCTATCGCCACTGAGAATGCGGCCTCCATGGTAGGGTCTATCCCTCCGCTCTCGGATGGCGCGATTTGCCCCGGATTAACGGCCGAAGCAGTTGAGGATGCGATCTCCCAAACACCGTCCGACGGAAGAGTTACGTCATGCTCATCGCAACTGTGCGGCGCGTCCGACATGGGCTCGAATCCATCGAAGATCAAGTCTCCGTGGATGTCGGCCGTGTAGTTCAAGTTTCGAAATTTGACCTGATGGCCAGGGGCATAGCTCTCGATCTGCTCCAGATGGCCAAGCGAATTGGCCCGCAGTTCGAAGCTGCAGAATATGAAGATCTATTCGGGGAGGAAAACCTCACCCTGGACCGCGTCATTACCGATGATCGAAGGATCCATCGAGCCTTATGGTGACGGCACAGTGGAACTCTCAATGAAAGCACCAATTTCGGTGTCAAAACCGGCGGATCTCGGGTAGGGGGTCCCGAACTGTGCGTCTAAGGCGGATGGTAACAGGAGGCAGGGGACACAATGGTTACCCAGGTTTGGGCCCTCTTGATGGAGGTAATACCCTACGTCCTGCTTGATTGTTCTTGATAATATGAGCAGTACAAGAGTTGATCTACCACGGGATCAAAGAGGATAAACCCTAGAAGCTAGCCTATGGTATGATTGTATGTTGTCCTATGGACTAAAACCCTCCGGTTTATATAGACACCGGAGGAGGCTAGGGTTACACAAGGTCGGTTACAAAGGAGGAGATATACATATCCGTATTGCCTAGCTTACCTTCCACGCCAAGTAGAGTCCCATCCGGACACGGGACGAAGTCTTCAATCTCGTATCTTCATAGTCCAACAGTCTGGCCAAAGGATATAGTCCGGCTGTCCGGACACCCCCTAATCCAGGACTCCCTCAGCCATCGATCACGAAGGACTTGCCTCACTAGCGGTTGATCTTCACGAAGTAGGTGATCCCCTTGCCCTTACAAACTCCTTGGTTCAACTCCACAATCTTGTCGGAGGCTCCCAAGTGACACCTAGACAATCTATGAGACACCACTCTCCAAGAAGTAACAAATGGTGTGATGATGATGAACTCCTTGCTCTTGTGCTTCAAATGATAGTCTCCCCAACACTCAACTCTCTCTCACAGGATATGGATTTGGTGGAAATAAGATTTGAGTGGAAAGCAACTTGGGGAAGGCTAGAGATCAAGATTCATATGGTAGGAATGGAATATCTTGGTCTCAACACAAGTGTAGGTGGTTCTCTCTCAGAAAATATAGGTTGGAAGTGTAGGTTTGTTCTGAAGGCTCCAGGAATGAAGAGGAGGTGGAGGGGTATATATAGCCTACACACAAAATCTAACCGTTACACATAACTTTCCAAACTCGGTGGGACCGAATGGTTAAACTCGGTAGGACCGATTCAGCAAAGCTAGTGACCGTTAGGGTTTTTGGTGGGACCGACATGCAACTTGGTAGGACCGATATGATTAGGGTTAGGGCATAACGTAATCTTGGTGAGACCGATTACACAAACTCGGTGAGACCGATTTTGGTAATAAGCTAACCAGAGAGTTGGTCAGGTAAACTCGGTGGGACCGATCGCTCATTTCGATGAGACCGAAATGTTACAAAAGGGAACGAGAGAGTTTACATTGCAGTTTCGGTGGGACCGATCGCAAGTTTCGGTAAGACCGAAAGTATTGCAATAGGCAACAGAGAGTTTGCAATCCCATCTCGGTGAGACCGAGATCCCTATCGGTGAGACCGATTTGCCTAGGGTTTGTGGCAGTGGCTATGACATTTGAAACTTGGTGGCGCCGGATAGGAAGAATCGGTGGGGTCGAGTTTGACTTTTGGTTTAGGTCATATGTGGATGTGAGAAAGTAGTTGAGGGTTTTGGAGCATATCACTAAGCATTTTGAGCAAGAACCTCATTAGGCAACACCTCATCCCTCCTTGATAGTATTGGCTTTTCCTATAGACTCAATGTGATCTTGGATCACTAAAATATAAAATGTAGAGTCTTGAGCTTTGAGCTTGAGCCAATCCTTTGTCCTTAGTATCTTGAAGGGGTTTCACATCCTCTAGTCCATGCCACTTCACTGTTGAACTTATCTGAAACATACTAGATAAGAATGTTAGTCCAACAAGAGATTGTTGACATTAATTACCAAAACCACCTAGGGAGCACTTGAGCTTTCGATTTTGCTCTGTATGTAGTCACTTGCTGAAATCTCTAGAAAGACAAATATTTAGGAACGGAGGGAGTACACATACGAAGCAAAATGAGTGAATCTACACTCTAAAATATGCCCATTTGAAATTTGTAAAAAGACAAATATTTAGGAATGAAGGAGTATAATTTTGTGCATGGCACATGGACCCAGATGCCGAAGAGGCTTCTGGCAATGCTGTCAAGCTTCCAGGATTTGTTTACATAATTGACGTACTATACAAATAATTTTCCAGCAACATGAAATTCAACAATGGTGTGAGCTTTCAACTTTTGTTTCGTGTGTCTTGCCATCGATGCTCTTTTGGAAACCATAAAAAACTAACTTCCTTGCTAATGCATCTCAATTATTAGCAGATCAGAACTAATATTTACATCACAACTGAAGAAAAGGTTCTGAGAAGGTGTTAAATTAAAATTGATCCATGCTTTCATTAGCAGCAACGTCCCCCAGCTCTGTCTAAATCAACAAGGCATGTTGGGAAAAAGTAGTTGTCTGGAGCATGCAACATTCCAATCATTTTGTGTAGTTCCACTAAAATAGATCTGAGTGTCCCTGTTCCAAAAATATTGAGTGTGATTACGATAATAGATGACTGTTGATGAAATAATAAACACACAAATAGAAGCTGGTCACCTTTGCAATCTCTCTTAAGACTAACTAGTTGGAGAAGATTAGGCTCGGAGTTGGATGAGGAGGATAGAGCAAAACCAATCTCCCTTTGTGCAGTCGCAAGGAAATGTAGAGACGTTGCTCGTGTGACATTTTAGTACAACTGCACAAAACACTCTTAAGAAAAAAGTGATTTGTGCAGTTCACCAAAAGGTCGCAATAGCAACGAGGTGAAATGGATAGCCCTGTTTGCAAAAAAGAGGTAGAAAGGAAACAATTATTGGCCAATAACAGTTGATGACACATGCGATGACAAAAAAGAAGCATATTCCTTGTCCTAAGGGAAGATAACGACACGATCGTGTTTGTCTAAAACGGTGTGAGGACGAGATTGCGATATGGAAAGTACGCCGGACGAGCTACGTTTTGGGCAAAGAACTATGGAAGATCCACATGCAGCGACGTGGGAAGACGGGCAGTGGAGCAAGGCCGGAGGGGATACCTGGAGGTCGTCGGGATGTAACTAGGTGAGCGGTGGCGGGCGGAATCTGCCCATACTGCGGCAGCAAGCAGGTGGCATTGGCCCTACCGCGCTGGAGCTTGGTCAGAGAGAATGACATATATCATAGATCGGGACGTGCTGCCTCGGCGCTATCGAACGGAGAAACGATGCACGTCCTCCCTTTCCACCGGTGGACGGGATGCGGCCGGATTAGTGACCAACGGTGAGAGAGAGAAAGGCCACCGCAGCCTTGTGTGAGATACTCTGAAGAGAGACAAACTAGGCAGGTAGGCTCCATTGTATATAGTGGAGCGGACTACCTTTTTCTCCATAAAAATCATTTTATTTTCTGTGTACGTGCCATTGAGCGATATAACTTTATTTAAAAATAACGCACCAATGCATCAAGTCGAACTTTGTTTCGTGCATGCGTGGTACACGACCTCCGTAGGTAAACAGCCGCTACACGCGTTCAAATTAGCACGTGGGCTGCCATTTCGTACATAAATGAGCTCCACCGTGTACCCACGTGGGTGTGGCTGGGCCTGAAGCATGAGTACGTGCATAGTGCACCTATTCTCTTCTTGTATACGTACACCACCTGTGTGGTGTTGTGTGAGAGAGATACAAACGTAGAGAGAGATAGTGTGTGGGTTCGCGAGAGTTTTTTTTGGGGGGTCAATCAAAAAATGTAACATATGCAATGTGTGTGAAATAGAGTCCTGGATATATCATATATATAGAGGGGGCGATCCATGAGAAGAGAGTGGAGGTATCATCGTCTTGAGGTGTCCATAGAATCAAAGAGAGGGATGATGTGTGTGTGTGCGCGCGCGATCGATAAAGAGTGCCATCGAATTTGTGTGTGCCCACGTCAAAGATGTAGAGTGGATGGCCTACTGGAATGTGAGAGGGGATAGGTGCAGTTTGTCTCTGTGGCATGGATACCTACCTACAGCTCTCGACTATCGGTGTGTGGTGGGGTGAGGGAGGCCTAATTAACTATAGAGGTACAATGGCTGGTATATGTGTGGAGGAGGAGAGTGGCCTACTGTAACATCCCAAATTTTCAATTTGGAATGTTATACACTAGATCATCATGCATATCATATTTTCTTGCATTTTGGTTGATCCTAGAAATTTCACGCAACTCAAGGACCTTCGGAGAGAGTTGGAGATTTTGTTATTTTCATATTTGAGAGTTTTCTCGAATTTGAAAAAAAGGATCATTTGATTTATTTATTTTATCTTCAATAATTTTTCCGATATCAAAAATATAAGAGAGGGAATAATATGACTTTCCCAAAATTGAGGAAAAATGAAGATTTAATAAATAGATCAATTTTGGTTTGCCGGAGTTTATTTGCATTTTAATTGGATAGGGAAAAATGCGCGTTTTCAAAAATTGCATTTTAGGTCCGGAGATAAGTTCATTTTGTTCGGCTCATTTTTAGGAGTCGGGGAAAATTTACTTTAGATTTTTCGGAGTTGGTTTAGATCTCTTTTTGTTTTTTTCTGCGTGAGAACCAGTTAAAAAAATCAAAGTCCAGCGCCTTGGGCCAAAGGCCCAGCCGTCCAAGGCCATCGCTAGCCGCGCGTCAGGCGCAGGCGCAGGAGGCCGCCGCTGCCTCTTGCTTCTACCGAATCCTAGTAGGTTAGCCCCTCCCCTTTCGTTATTCCGTTTTCTTTTCTTTTTTCTTCTAGGACTCTTTTCCTATTCCTAGTATAATTCTTGTCCCCTACCCCAAGTAAACCCCCCTCCCCAATATAAATACCCAAGCACCCCCCCTCTAAACATCAAATCAAAGCCCCTCTCCTCCACACCGCGCCTTGCACCGCCGCCGCGCCGCACCACCCAGCGCCCTCACCCGCGCCGCGCCGCCACCCCACACCCGCGCCGCCGCCGCCCACGCCCACGCCGCCGGAGCCCCTCGCCGGAGACCTCGCCGGAAGTAGCCCCGCGCTACATCTATTCTTTTCATCGGATCGTTTTCTTCTAATCGTTCCGATTCTTTTCTTCTCTTCCGATCTGTTTTCTTTCTGGTTCTTCGCTAAACCGTTTCGGTTTTCTAGATCGGTTTTTCGATCGGTTTTCTTCTCCGAAACCCTAGATCGGATTCGTTTTCTTTTCCGATTTAGTTGCCTCATGACCGTTCGCCGGACCGTTCGTCCTAACGAACGTGATCACCGGATTCTTCTAGGTTAACGACATCCGTTCGTTTAACCGTTCTTCTTTTTCTTCTCATCGGATTTATTCCGCGTCTTTTCCACGATCGCGATCTCAGATCGGATCTTCTTTCTAGTCTTTCTTTTCGCTCGTTTATCGGAATCAGGTGATTCAAGCACCTGGAGTTTCGTTTCGAAACCGCCGTTCCGTCTAATCAACTTAAACAAGTTTTTGCCCCGGTAAAATTTGACCTAGTTTCAACTTGCTAGAACCGAGTTGTTTTCTTTCGCCGTCTGTTTCTTTGTTCGGTTCGTTCTTTCTTTGCAACCGGAGTTCTTAAGTTGAACTATCTGGTTCGATCTCTTGTTCGAGTTTTACCTGTGCATTAGATGAGTACTTATTGTATGCTTGTTGTTTGTCTGCGATAGATTACCCGGATTGCGCCGCCTGTTACTTCGAAACCCTAGGACTCGCGGATCATCAGCAAGGCAAGTAACACTTTGATCATACCTTTTCTACAACCCATGTTTTATTGCATTAGATCAATCCTCACACATTGCATGATTAGGATCTAATTAAACTTCGGGATGGGAAGTAGATGAGGTAGTACCTATTACCTGTTTACTATGAAACCTTTGGGAGTTACTTCTACGTTTGCTTATTATGCCATGCGAGTGATATCCATGACAGATGTGAGTTGATAATTTTTAATGGTTTATCTAAGGTGGCAACTTAAACACACATCTGGATGGATTGAGGCACCTGATGTCTATTAGGACTTGCCTGTTTTTTTTTGGACCGCCACCCAGGCTCAAAGGGATCATAAGATCTTTCATGCTAGAAACTTCCGTGTGCAGCCACATGCTACTATGGGCTCTGGCATAGTTGACTAAGTTGTGCGAACTCTTACGGGGTGGACTAGCAGATGTAGGGGATGTAGGTGTACCGGTCTACCCCACATGTAAGGTGCTAGTGCTTCTGAAAGACTATGTCTCGGTCATCCGTTTCTCAAACACCATGTAGTGCGGGAAAACAAACGGAGGCGATCGAGTCATGTGGGGAAAAGTGCGCAAACCTCTGCAGAGTGTACAAACTAATCATGATTAGCCGTGTCCCCGGTTATGGACAAACTTGAGTATCTAGTACTTGAATATCGAGTGAATCTCAACATGTTACTTCTAATTAATGTTGTTGGGTTTTAATTACTTTTAATTGGGATTGAGAATGCTGTCAACCATTCTCAATGTTACACAACCACCATGATAGTTAAATAAATTTATTCCTTTGCAGTAGGGAAAAACTGGCTTTACGCAAAAACTGTAACCATAGAGCTTTCCACCAGCCATATATGCATATAGTATAGTTGTTTCATTCCATTACTCTCTATGTGTTACTTTGCCAGCATATTCCATGTGCTGACCCGTTTTCGGGCTGCAACTTCTCATGTTGCAGACTTTTCAGATGATGAGTAAAGAGCTTTTAGGTCGTGGTTCTATACTCAGTGATGCCGCTGGAGTTGATGGACCCATTTATCTTCCGAGTCTTCCGCTGTTATCGATATTAGATGGCTTTCAGCCATATTTATTGTAATAAGTTCTTTTTGAGCCACCGATGTAATAAGTGTGTGATTGCAACTCTGCTATAAAACCTCGATGTACTGTGTGGTGTCAGCATTACTGATCCAGGGATGACACCGTAGCACAGTAGACGTGATCCATTCGGGTCAGGTCGCTACAGAGATGGTATCAGAGCACACGCTGACTGTAGGACACGACCACTAAGTTAAAGCCATAGATCACCATTCTCTTCTCATTTTCTAACTCTTCATCTTTTCTACTCTATTAGGATGACGCACGTGAAGATTAAGTACGCTCAACCGGATGAAGGCACACCATTTGGATTTCACTTGAAGGAAGTCACCAAGTACCTGAACATAGGATTACCAAGCTTCACGGGAACCTTCAACGCCACTCTGCCTGAAGAGGAGCGCTGGAAGATTCAAGCTCACGTTCCGGGAAGGACATTCGTGCCAATCATGAAGCCTATAGATAGTGTTTTCAATGCACCAACCTGGAGTCTGGGAAGGAGCATGGCAGCTCATATCACCATAGGACGCATTGGAGAAGTTTACCAAGAAGACCTCAAGGACACTATCTACCAGATTTGCGGACGCCGAGATGTACAATGGGAGTTAGTCAGCACCAAGAAGGATAGATCCATTGCATCTTTCATCTAGGAGTTAAAACCAGCACATTCAACGCCACGAGAATCAGATGTGCAATGATATGATAGAGTTGAAGAATGCGAAGGCAAGGATCATCGAGCTAGAAGGAGAACTAAAGTCTACACGCAAGGACTACATGGACGAGATCGTAGCTCTAGCAAGGCACAATAACGATCTTAAGCAGGAGATTGAAGAACTCAAGGAGAAGTTAGCATCCATGGAGGAAGGCAAGTACATCGCATGTCCGGACAACTACATCATCATCGACGACACCGATTCGGATCCAAGTGAACCCGACTTTGAAGACGAAGCTGGAGAAGATATCATGGAGTCTTCCACCGGTTCAAATTTCTAGATGACCACCAGATAGTAGTAGTATTCCCCCATGTAAACATTATAGTTCGAGCACTTTTGCGATAGTTAGACCATTTGTAAGCCCTTGTTTGATTGATTGAAGTGATTTTGTGTGAATTTGCTCATGTGCATTGGGGTAGTTTTTTCCCTTTTAGACCTCACTCTATTCTCAATTCTCGTCTTTTCTAAACCCTCAGATGCCTCCGAGACGTGACAATGGATTCCCACCGGAGCTCACTCAGTTGATCCAGCAGCAGAATCAGTTGATGCAGATGTTAGTTCAGAATCAGCAGAACAACAACAACAACCCACCACCACCACCACCTGTTGACCACTTAGCCGTTTTCTTAGGCTGAATCCGCCGGTGTTTTCCAGTAGCACCGAGCCGATAGTAGCAGACGATTGGCTCCGCAAGATAGGAAGGGAGTTGACCACTGTAGGATGTACGGATGGTGAGAAAGTGAAGTTTGCCGCTCACCAGCTTGACGGACCCGCGGCAGCATGGTGGGAGAATTTCACAGCCACTTACCCAGTTGACACTGTCACATGGGATTAGTTTCAGCAAGCTTTCCGCACTGCCCATGTTTCAGCAGGAGCTATGGCCATAAAGAAGCATGAGTTTCGCAACTTACGCCAAGGAGGAAGGACAGTTGGCCAGTACGTTGACGACTTTAGCAAGTTAGCACGTTATGCCCCAGATGACGTTGCTACGGATGCAGCTAAGCAGGAGAAGTTTCTGGAAGGACTGAATGATGAACTAAGCATGAAATTGATGGTAGCGAGTTTCAACAACTACCAGGAGTTGGTAGATCGTGCCATCATGATTGAAGGGAAGCAACAGCAGATGGAGAACCGTAAGAGGAAGTATGGACAGGGGAAGTATAACTCTGGAGCCCAGCAGAAGCCCCATTTTACCCCTAAACCGGGATTTCAGTTTCAGCACACCCATGGAGGAGGTAGCTCGCACAACCATAATGGCCACAAGAATGGTAATGGGAATGGAGGAAGCAACGGCCAGAATCGGACCACCCCATCGACCCCAACCAAGATAGACCTGAGTCAAGTCACATGTTTCAAGTGTTCCAAGACCGGACATTACGCCAATGAATGTCCTGAAGGCCAGAATGGAAATGGCAATGGAAGCTCTGGAAAGAAGCCGAACCCTTTCAATAGGGGACAGGCGAACCACGTTAATGTGGAGGAGATTGAAGATCAGCCCGATGCAGTAATAGGTAAGTTTTTGGTTAAGTCATTTACTGCACTCGTTCTTTTTGATACTGGTGCATCGCATTCATACATATCAAGGGGATTTGTGGAAAAGTATAGCCTGCCCACTAGGATTCTTAAAACACCTATGCTAGTAAGCTCACCGGGAGCAGAGTACATGGCCAGACAAGGATGTTTCCAAGTACCATTGAGTATAGGAAGGCATGTATTCCCAACGGATTTAATTATTCTGGAATCCCAAGGGTTGGATGTGATTCTTGGTATGGATTGGCTGTCGATGTATGGAGGAAACATCGATTGCGCCAGTAAGACAATTTTGCTTACCACACTAGAAGGAAGAAGGATCAAGTATGTATCCCGGCATGTGCCAAACAGGACACAAGTGAATTGCCTAACAGTCGTTGTGCAGGAGGAAGTACCAGTGGTAAAGGATTTTCCTGATGTATTTCCTGAGGAATTACCAGGCATGCCACCGGATAGAGACATTGAGTTTTTGATTGAGTTATTGCCAGGTACAGGCCCAATATCGAAGCGACCATATAGGATGCCAGCAAAGGATTTGGTGGAAATTAAGAATCAGATTAAGGAGTTATTGGATAAAGGTTACATTCGCCCAAGTTCTTCGCCTTGGGGATCACCCGTACTTCTAGTGGAAAATAAGGATGGATCATTAAGGATGGTTGTAGATTATCGGGGATTGAATGAAGTAACCATCAAGAACAAGTACCCACTGCCAATGATTAATGATCTATTTGATCGTTTGCAAGGAGCTAAAGTGTTTTCCAAGATCGATTTGCGATCAGGGTACCACCAGTTGAAGATTCGAGAGCAGGATATTCCGAAGACAGCTTTTACCATGAGATATGGACTGTATGAGTATACCGTTATGTCATTTGGATTGACTAACGCACCTGCCTATTTTATGAACCTGATGAACAAAGTGTTTATGGAGTTTTTGGATAAGTTCGTTGTAGTGTTCATTGATGACATCCTGGTTTATTCAAAGAATGAAGAGGAGCATAAGGAGCATTTGCGTTTGGTTTTGGAGAAACTAAGGGAACATCAGTTATATGCCAAGTTCAGCAAATGCGAGTTTTGGTTAAAGGAAGTTGGATTCCTCGGACACGTTATATCCGGAGAAGGTATAGCAGTTGACCCCACTAAGGTTAAGACCGTAACTGAATGGGAAGCACCAACGACAGTTGGAGAAATCCGGAGTTTTCTTCGACTCGCAGGATACTACCGGAGATTTATTGAGAATTTCTCAAAGATTGCAAAGCCTATGAATGAATTGTTGAAGAAGGATACTAAGTTCAAATGGACTGAGGAGTGTGAGGCTTGTTTCCAGGAGTTGAAGAAGCGTTTGGTCACCTCACCAGTATTGATTTTGCCAGATTAGACCAAGGATTATGAGGTGTATTGCGACGCTTCACATCGAGGACTTGGAGCAGTGCTTATGCAGGAAGGAAGAGTTGTTTCGTATGCTTCACGGCAACTGAAGCCTCATGAGTTGAATTATACCACGCATGATTTGGAGTTAGCAGCCGTAGTGCATGCATTGAAGACGTGGAGACATTTCCTCATTGGAAATCATTGTGAGGTGTACACGGATCATAAGAGTTTGAAGTACATTTTCACGCAGAAGGAGTTGAACCTCCGACAAAGGAGATGGTTGGAGCTCATCAAGGATTATGACATGAGATTGCATTACCATCTCGGAAAAGCTAATGTAGTAGCTGACGCATTGAGCCGTAAGAGCCATGTCAATACCCTAGTGACGGGGAAAATACCAAAGGAATTAGCAGAAAACCTTCGTGAGCTATGTTTGGAAATAGTTCCGAGAGGCTATGTAGCAGCATTGGAGATTCAGTCAACATTGATGGATAAGATCAGAGAAGCTCAGAAATCTGACAAAGAGATTGCTGCTATAAAGGACAAACTTAGCAAAGGAAAAGCTAAGGGATTTCGTGAGGATGAGCACGATACCTTATGGTTTGAGGACCGTGTTTATGTGCCCAATGACCCGGAGATCAGGAAGTTGATTTTGCAAGAGGCACATGATTCACCATATTCGATTCACCCAGGGAATACCAAGATGTATTTGGATTTGAAGGAAACATTTTGGTGGACCGGAATGAAGAAGGATATTGCAGCATATGTAGCAGTTTGTGACGTATGTCAGAGAGTAAAGGCAGAGCATCAGAAGCCAGCAGGATTGTTACAACCATTGCCGATACCCGAATGGAAGTGGGATAAGATAGGCATGGATTTTATCACCGGACTACCCAGGACGAAAGCAGGATATTACTCGATATGGGTAGTAGTTGATCGTTTGACGAAGGTAGCACATTTCATCCTAGTCATGTATATCATGATCATTTGTTTGCATGGAGTTCCGAGGAGTATCGTATCAGATAACAGTTTCGTCCCATGACAACAGTTACGAAGTTGGAGACCGTCAATTCTTTGGACCAGATTTGATTAAGGAGTCTGAACGGAAAGTTAAGTTGATTCGCGATAGGCTCAAGGTAGCCCAGTCCAGGCAGAAGAGCTACGCAGATTCTAAACGCAAGGAGACAGTTTACGAAACCGGAGACAGAGTTTATCTTCGAGTATCCCCACTTCGAGGAGTTAAGCGCTTTGGAGTTAAGGGAAAGTTAGCACCGCGTTTCGTTGGACCGGACAAGATTTTGAAACGCATGGGAGAAGTCGCGTATAAGTTGGAATTACCAGAAGGACTGTCAGGAGTTCATGATGTATTCCATGTTTCTCAGCTGAAGAGATGTCACGCCGAGATGGCGGAGGTACCTCTAAGAGATACAGTGCCATTAGAAGAGATTCAGTTGAAGGATGACTTAACATATGAGGAGAAGCCAGTCAATATTCTCGAGTTTGCCAGCAGAGTTACTCGCAGCAAGGTTATCAAGTTTTGCAAAGTTCAGTGGAACCACCACTCAGAGGATGAAGCCACCTGGGAAAGAGAAGAAGATTTTCTCAAGGACCACCCTCACCTATTTTCTAGCCAACCCGAATCTCGAGGGCGAGATTCATCTTAAGGGGGTCGGTTTGTAACATCCCAAATTTTCAATTTGGAATGTTATAGACTAGATCATCATGCATATCATATTTTCTTGCATTTTGGTTGATCCTAGAAATTTCACGCAACTCAAGGACCTTCGGAGAGAGTTGGACATTTCGTTATTATCATATTTGAGAGTTTTCTCGAATTTGAAAAAAAAGGATCATTTGATTTATTTATTTTATCTTCAATAATTTTTCCGATATCAAAAATATAAGAGAGGGAATAATATGACTTTCCCAAAATTGAGGAAAAATGAAGATTTAATAAATAGATCAATTTTGGTTTGCCGGAGTTTATTTGCATTTTAATTGGATAGGGAAAAATGCGCATTTTCAAAAATTGCATTTTAGGTTCGGAGAAAAGTTCATTTTGTTCGGCTCATTTTTAGGAGTCGGGGAAAATTTACTTTAGATTTTTCGGAGTTCGTTTAGATCTCTTTTTGTTTTTTTTCTGCGCGAGAACCAGTTAAAAAAAATCAAAGTCTAGCGCCTTGGGCCAAAGGCCCAGCCGGCCAAGGCCATCGCTAGCCGCGCGCCAGGCGCAGGCGCAGGAGGCCGCCGCCGCCTCTTGCTTCTACCGAATCCTAGTAGGTTAGCCCCTCCCCTTTCCTTATTCCGTTTTCTTTTCTTTTTTCTTCCAGGACTCTTTTCCTATTCCTAGTCTAATTCTTGTCCCCTACCCCAAGTAAACCCCCCCTCCCCAATATAAATACCCAAGCACCCCCCCTCTAAACATCAAACCAAAGCCCCTCTCCTCCACACCGCGCCTTGCACCGCCGCCGCGCCGCACCACCCAGCGCCCTCACCCGCGCCGCGCCGCCACCCCACACCCGCGCCGCCGCCGCACCTTGCCGCCGCCGCCCACGCCCACGCCGCGGGAGCCCCTCACCAGAGACCTCGCCGGAGGTAGCCCCGCGCTACATCTATTCTTTTCATCGGATCGTTTTCTTCTAATTGTTCCGATTCTTTTCTTCTCTTCCGATTCGTTTTCTTTCCGGTTCTTCGCTAAACCGTTCCGGTTTTCTAGATCGTTTTTTCGATCGGTTTTCTTCTCTAAAACCCTAGATCGGATTCGTTTTCTTTTCCGATTTAGTTGCCTCATGACCGTTTGCTGGACCGTTCGTCCTAACGAACGTGATCACCGGATTCTTCTAGGTTAACGACATCCGTTCGTTTAACCGTTCTTCTTTTTCTTCTCATCGGATTTATTCCGCGTCTTTTCCGCGATCGCGATCTCAGATCGGATCTTCTTTCTAGTCTTTCTTTTCGCTCGTTTTATCGGAATCAGGTGATTCAAGCACCTGGAGTTTCGTTTCGAAACCGCCGTTCCGTCTAATCAACTTAAACAAGTTTTTGCCCCGGTAAAATTTGACCTAATTTCAACTTGCTAGAACCGAGTTGTTTTCTTTCGCCGTCTGTTTCTTTGTTCGGTTCGTTCTTTCTTTGCAACCGGAGTTCTTAAGTTGAACTATCTGGTTCGATCTCTTGTTCGAGTTTTACCTGTGCATTAGATGAGTACTTATTGTATGCTTGTTGTTTGTCTGCGATAGATTACCCGGATTGCGCCGCCTGTTACTTCGAAACCCTAGGACTCGCGGATCATCAGCAAGGCAAGTAACACTTTGACCATACCTTTTCTACAACCCATGTTTTATTGCATTAGATCAATCCTCACACATTGCATGATTAGGATCTAATTAAACTGCGGGATGGGAAGTAGATGAGGTAGTACCTATTACCTGTTTACTATGAAACCTTTGGGAGTTACTTCTACGTTTGCTTATTATGCCATGCTATGCTAGTAGACGTGGATTGGGTGAGTGATATCCATGACAGATGTGAGTCGATAATTTTTAATGGTTTATCTAAGGTGGCAACTTAAACACACATCTGGATGGATTGAAGCACCTGATGTCTATCAGGACTTGCCTGTTTTTTTTGGACCGCCACCCAGGCTCAAAGGGATCATAAGATCTTTCATGGTAGAAACTTCCGTGTGCAGCCACATGCTACTATGGGCTCTGGCATAGTTGACTAAGTTGTGCGAACTCTTACGGGGTGGACTAGCAGATGTAGGGGATGTAGGTGTACCGGTCTACCCCACATGTAAGGTGCTAGTGCTTCTGAAAGACTATGTCTCGGTCATCCGTTTCTCAAACACCATGTAGTGCGAGAAAACAAACGGAGGCGATCGAGTCATGTGGGGAAAAGTGCGCAAACCTCTGCAGAGTGTACAAACTAATCATGATTAGCCGTGTCCCCGGTTATGGACAAACTTGAGTATCTAGTACTTGAATATCGAGTGAATCTCAACATGTTACTTCTAATTAATGTTGTTGGGTTTTAATTACTTTTAATTGGGATTGAGAATGATGTCAACCATTCTCAATGTTACACAACCACCATGATAGTTAAATAAATTTATTCCTTTGCAGTAGGGAAAAACTAGCTTTACGCAAAAACTGTAACCATAGAGCTTTCCACCAGCCATATATGCATATAGTATAGTTGTTTCATTCCATTACTCTCTATGTGTTACTTTGCCAGCATATTCCATGTGCTGACCCGTTTTCGGGCTGCAACTTCTCATGTTGCAGACTTTTCAGACGACGAGTAAAGAGCTTTTATGTCGTGGTTCTATACTCAGTGATGCCGCTGGAGTTGATGGACCCATTTATCTTCCGAGTCTTCCGCTGTTATCGATATTAGATGGCCTTCAGCCATATTTGTTGTAATAAGTTCTTTTTGAGCCATCGATGTAATAAGTGTGTGATTGCAACTCTGCTATAAAACCTCAATGTACTGTGTGGTGTCAGCATTACTTATCCAGGGATGACACCGTAGCACAGTAGACGTGATCCATTCGGGTCAGGTCGCTACACCTACCTCACGTATTAAGGGAGATCGATCTACCTCATGTATTAAGGGAGATCGATCGGCATCCATGCATATGTGTAGGAGAGCAATAAGGTTGGGAGAGAGACAGAGCTAGAGTGTTGGAGGGGGTGGTAGTGGAGTTGCTTCTAACAAATGGTGGGATAGGCTTGCTAGACAACCGGAGGGCACACTTGCAATATCAATAAGAGAGGGGATGGCTGCCTGTCTGTGCACGTGCGTGTGTGAGATGGGTCAGGAGGCATGCACGAATGATGAGGGGGATGATATGGCTGTGGTCAGCAGATGTAACTACATAGGAAGATCAATCGTCCTTTGTAAGAGAAAGGAGAGACATAACTTGTGAGGTACGTCGATCGATGGGGGGAATAGTTAAAGTCGACCTAGGTATATGTTGGGAGATCGATCGGTGTACATGCATGTGTGTGTTAGAAGCAAATGAGGCATGGGGAGAAGGATAGAGAGAGAGGGATGGATCTAGGAGGTGGTGCGAGAGTCATACTATATTGAGGGGGAAGGAGTGTGCGAGTACGAGATCAGTGAAAAGAGTGGTGGGAGTGAGGCATGGACGGTGATAATAGAATAGGGGAAGCTTGTATTTGTGCTAGGCACACCTGGCTAGAGAGGCACATCGATCGATGTGTGCCGTAAAGAAGGAGCTGGGACTACACACACTGTGGGTGAATGACCTAAAGTGAAAAGACGAATTTGCGCGATGGAGCTAGAGAATGCTGAGGGAGGGTGAGAGGGATGCGGGTGTGTCCATGCACGAGAGAAAGTCAGTGCTAGCTACAAAGATAAGATGATTGTGTGGGTGTAAAAGACAAATAGAGATCATACTTCATTATAAAAAGAGAATTTGAATATTTGGAGAATTTATCATAGTGTTTTATACCGACACATGTGTAAATATATATAACGGTGATACACACGGTGTGGTTATGAACATGTTATACTACATATAATATATTTTATCTCTACTCTTATAAAAAACGGAGTTGTTGATGATGGTGTGCCTGCCATCCTGCAATATAGGCCGTCTGATTTATATATGACGGATAGGAAGGAAACTATGGCAATTTTGAAAAAATATACCCACACCCCTCTCCATATTTGCAAATTAGGCCTCCCCTTGATCATATTGATCTTTTGTGGAACGCATGGGCACCTTGCCGGTACTACGTATAATATATAGAACATTGATCATAATTTGGGCTAATGTGTGGCTTTTGCAGCTCGGGTCTAAATACTTGTCATAATGTAGGGGGCGGGGCACTATACTATGTGTGATAAACACGGTGTACGGATGGAACATGGTTTAGATTATGAATATATTAGTTAGTACATCAAATGTACTATTGTTTGGAATCAACATCAAGTGTATTAAAAAATAGAATTCGAGCTCATGTAGTACACATAGTTCATATCTATCTCTATAGTAATCATGTGGTGTGTTTTTAAGGTAATACACGAATGATGGTTGAAGTTAGCAACAATCATGATTGTAGATTCTTATTGAAATAGAGAAACAAATTCAAATTCAGTTCGAATTGAAGCAGTAGTATAGACATTTGGAATGCACTAAAATGTTGGTATGAGTAGGTTACATGCATCATACAGCAGGCGAAAAAATTTAATTGGACATAACATGGATTCATACTCCCTCCTTCTTCCATCTATTTAGGGCGTAATGCGTTTTTAAGACTGCCTTTGACTATTGACATGATTAATAGTACATGACATGCACAATGTGAAAATTATATCATTGAAAGAACCTTTCACACACGAATTTAACGGTGTGCTTTGTGTGAGTTGCACGTCATATATTATTGCTCTAATATTTGGTCAAAGTTAGCATCAAAAAACGCATTAGGCCCTATATAGATGGAAGGAGGGAGTAGCTTTGAATAGCATTTTTATAGTAAAACAGGGCAAGACTCTCTCTTTGTGTGATGTGAATAGTTTTATTTTTTTTGTTTTCTTTTTGGTTGAGGGAAGTGTGAATTTATTTGGTACGTACAAGTACAATATTATACGTTAGGCTTGTCCCTAAAATTCAGCCTGCGCCTTGCTATATCCCGAAAATTGAGATATCGTGCTCCCAAAACTGGCGCCTTCACAACCCGTGCCTTGCTATCCTGAAATTACAACGCGCGTGAAAACTCCCTCCAGCTGCCAAATCCTGACACGTGAAATCCCCCTTCTAACACTGAGCCGAAAGGGCCGCTAGTTCAAATCGGTGGGGGCTACTTTTGTAACACACCCTACATTTTGGACAAGCGCGTCCCTAAGTCATGGTTCACCCCCTCCCATCGCCTCCTTTTTGCCATTTGAAATCCCAGGCCGCCATAACCTCTCCGCTCCAGCCGCGAAACCCCACCCTCCTCCGTCCGCCACCTCACCGCTACCCAGCCGGAGCCTCTTCCCCGACGATGTCGTCCACCAAAACAACTCGACGTCCCTCCTCCACCTCCCCAGATGAGGATCCATCATCCATCTCGTCATCGCGCTGGTTCAGCCGCCCCGTCCTCCACCTCCAAGGAGCTGCTCCGATGATTGCCTCGTCTATCGCGGCTGCTCCATCCCCACAGCGCTGCCTTAACCTGCTCCACCGGAACCGCAGCATCCTCACCGACTCCTCGGACGAAGCCGAGGCCTACTCGGTGCCACCAAAGAGGTTGTACACTCATCGCATCGCACCTTCTCCTTAACTCGACCTCCCGGCACTGACGGTGCTCCATCCCGCACCCCCATGGTGCGGCTACCTTGAAGCCGGTACCGTGGGCGACATCTCCACGGCGGCTCTCCCCCAGTGCGAGGCCACTTCAGCGGCGGTGTCCATACCACCCGGATCTCCTGCTGTTGCTCCGGCTCTCTCTCGCTCACTCGTGTTGCTGTTGCTGCAGCAGCTCTCGCTCGATCGCTCGCTCGCTCGCCCAGCTGCTACTGCTCCGGCTCTTGCTCGCTCGCAATGCTGCTGCTGCTCTCCCCATCGCTCATGCTGCTGCTCTGCTCCGATTTGGCTACACTTCAGTCGACTAAATCGACTTTTGGGTCAGTCGATTTTTAGGGGGTGGGGGCTCGCCGGAGTTAAGGAAGAACCACCCGCAGCGGGGACGGGGGCTCGCCGGAGAGGTACCCCACTATCTATCTTAGGGTTCAGGGTGGGGGCGGGGGGCCTAGAGGGCTGGCCGGGGCGGCGGCAGACCGGCGGTGGGGAGTTGTTTCGGGGCGGCGAGGCGGCGCTGGGGCCGGCGTTCGGCCGGTGGTGGCTGGCGGCTCAGGGGGTTGCAAGTTGAAGATGAACTGTAGGCCCTCCCAAAACTATATGTCAAGTGCCTCTCTGTTACCATTGCGTTCAGTTTCGAGAGTAACATTCAGATTCCACAGTAAATTTCAGTTTCGATAGTTAAGTTCAGAGTCAACAGTTTTTACCTCATCTGTTGTAGTCGGGTGGTTTTTGGTGATGTAAATTTTACATCTATTTTACATCATCTATTAGAGATGTTATTAGAATCCCACTTGAGATCGATGATGTTTGTCTTGTGCTGCTTCAGCCTTGACGTCCTGTTCACCTCTTGGACTCCAAGTCAGGTCCAAATTAATGTTCAAACTTGAGTTCTAAATTAGTTGTGCGGCACATATCGAGGAAGCAATGAATAGTATCTCTGTCTAATATCTGGTTCACCTAGGGTATGCCTATGTTGTTCATCTTGGGTGGGAAACAAATAGTAAAAGCAATCATCATCTGTCTTTTTATTAAATTAAAGCAATCATGTGCCTACTATCATTATTTTTGGATCCATCCACTAGTTGTCACCATCACTCTAAATTTCTGCATGCTCTCCTTACATAATCTCACCATATTTTTTTGTATGCATGTCAGATATTGTACACATTCATGCTGAACATGTATAGAAAAAGAGAAGAGTTTTGCGCGGCAATACAGTCATGCAGACATCGCTGCATGGTGGGTTCAATGGCAAACCCTCCCCACCCCTCTCCAGATTGTAATCCAGAGGAAGATATCTGTTCTGAGGCGGATTCAGACGCCGCTGACCACTCCTATTTACCCCCCAAGGTGTTTGCTCTACCTTGGCATGATGATGTTAGTCATATCTGCATAAGTTACCTTGCAGTGCCTACTTTTGACATCATAGATGTCATCTTCTTAGTTTAGACATGTTCTGTAATGCCACCTGTTTAGTTTCTATATCATATATGGGAATTATGCAGTCTCATGTCTTTTAGCCAGCCATAATATATGTGAAATGTGCAATGTCATCCTGTTTAACCAGGCATCATATATTTGAATGATATCTTGACCATCCTTTTCTTCATTACATTTCCATTTGTTGACAATGTTTGTACATTAAACTACAATTCCTATGAATCAGCCATTTGGGTGGGAGATTAAAAAATCTGGAGTGAAAACAAGGCCTTCAGAGCAGATAGTGCTACCGGTCGAAGCAGATCTCTTGTTGGGTCCCGATAGCTCCTCAGAGATGGATTCAGAGACAGGTGACCAGTCCTATTCCCCCACCGACGTGTATGCTCTAACTTGGCACAGTTATACTTCTCATATCATGCATATGGTGTCTTGCATTGCATAGTTTAGACATCATATACACAATATTCAACACTATGTTCTTAGTTCAGACATCATAATGAATGCCATCTGTTTAGCATATAAATCACATATGTGAATTAAATGATGCGATCCTGATTACTTAGATAACATGTAGGTGAATTATTTCATGCGATCCTGTTTAGTTATTCATCATATCTTTGAATTATGTTATGTTATGCTATGCTATCCAGTTTAGATAGACATCATATATGTGAAATTATGTCATACTATCCGTTTTAGTTAAACAACATACATGTCAACTATTTCATGCCCTCTTTTTCCACACTATCTATTGCATCTGTCTCTCATACAATGTATGTACAGTCAACTATGTTTCCTATTTATCAGGCATTTGAATTGGAGCGGGTGATGCCAGTAACTAGCGGACTAAAAACACGGTCTTCAAATAAAAAAGTGCTACCTCTTGGTGGAGATAGCACCCCGGTTGTACATGCACGACAACTAGCCCTACCACACATAACCCAAACTCTCGCAGATTGTACCCCTACTGCGATGGACAGAGAACCAGCTTCACCCAATCTAACCCCAACCCCAGCAGATAGTAACCTAGTTCCTATTGACACAACACCATCTCAACCACAGAGCTCCCAAACAAGAGTAGTTAGTAAGGCAGCTACAGTGCCCAAAGGGCCAATACTACCACGGTGAACCCCAACTCCACCAGTTAGTACGCCTATTCCTGTGGAGGGAGCACAACCAGCTAGTCATAGTTTAGCATCTATCGCATTTGATGTTGTTAAATCGTATGTGTGTATCTTACCATCTTGGAAATATTATACTGAAGATGAAGGAAAATGCCAGTTGCAGGTGTTTGTCCAGGAGTTATGTGTAAGTAATGTTATTCATGGCAATTACTTTGCTTTGTCCCATACATCCTACCTCCATGATGGTTATAATACAGCAAATTTTCCCATTTTTCTCTATAGAGAAGGACCAATTTGGAAACTCGGGATGAGGTAACATGTCCTAATACCTCTGCTATCTTCAAGAATGCTTGGTGGCAGTATCGGAATTACCTGAAGAAAACATACTTCACCGGCAAAGAAACTCATCAAATTCCCTTACGTTCTCCTGAGACACATTTACTGGACGATGACTGGGAACGCCTTGTTCTGTACTGGTCCCGAACCAAGAATGTGGTAAGGTCTATGCGCTCATTTTCTATTTTTAAGTACTATATCCTTGCGTCTTACTGTACTCTGTTCATGTAGAACAAGTGCCTAAACATGAAGAACAATTGTTCCAATTTAAGATTCCATTGCTATCATAGTTCAGAAAAGTGCTAGGTGTTAATTGTGCGTTTTGCCACCGCCTTGCAATTTACTAACCAAAGCGCATGCTTATGCACAGTTATGCACAGATTAAGCGTAGTTATGCGCAATGCGTTTTGCCAACCTAGAGCCTCTAGGCGCGCTTAAGCGCTCGCTTAGGCGCACCTTTTTTAACTATGATTGCTATCGTGCATACTGCTTTGCTCTTGTATCACTGTATTTACTCATACAAACTTATTTTTAAATTGAAGGATCCAATCGAAACTCCAATGGCACAGCAGGTATGTTCACGCATGTTTATTTAACAGGTTTGCTCTTATCAATAGCTCTGTTGATTTCAATTTCAATTGTGTATACAATTGACTTCTCATATCATGCACATTCCTAGCATCACAACAGAGCCAATAGTGTTGTTGTACATGTAGACCCGTGGTACCCATCTGAAATCTTGTTGTGTCGTGTAGTTTCCCACGCTTTGTATTCTATCATTGTTGTTTTGTCTTGAACTAATATGATTTGAACCGTGTTTCTATTTTGATTTGGGAAGACAATGCAATGACCATAGGACATAGATATATGTTTGTTTGATGCTTTTATTATGTACTAGTACTTGGCAATAGAAGACTTGGTAGTTTAATCATGTCCACCTTACTAATGAACTAGTTCACCGAAATGAGTTTCATATACTAGTACATGCTATACCTATTATGTGTCTACTTGTTTCTTCTTTTAGAATGCTAACAACATATTGGGGAAGAGTTCCTTATTAAGCAATGGTAAAGGAAGTAATGCAGATAAGGATCAGGATAGTGACACATCCTTGTTAGTCTTCAACAAAGCTAATAAAACAGCTAAGGAAGACTATCTCCAAGACAGTGAGACAACCCCAAAGTCCTGTCTTGGTTTAGTGTTCGAGTTACTGGCCACTACCGCTTGCACAAGCTATTCAAACTCACTGTCTAAATCAGTTCGGTTTCTTGAGTCTCAACTACAAGCTGAAAGACATCGATCAGCTATGCTGCAACAAGAAGAGGAAGGACTGCGGAAGTCCCTGGAGCATTCAGATGCATACTTTCTGGTGCAACAGCAAGCGTTGGAGGATTTTAGCGCCAAACAGGACAAAGCTAATAAGCTTGCTAAGCTTATTGCCAGCATGGTGGATACCCAGGATA
Source organism: Triticum urartu (assembly GCF_056163025.1). Lineage (NCBI taxonomy): Eukaryota > Viridiplantae > Streptophyta > Magnoliopsida > Poales > Poaceae > Triticum > Triticum urartu. The sequence continues at coordinate 102,444,059 of NC_141875.1, read as the reverse complement.
ACGTTTCTTGAGCTCTTCTGAAGTTGTTTCAGTTATGCTCTTGTTTTTCTGCCGCGTTTATTTGCACTGGTGGCCAATTTTGACGGCCAGTGTATGTAATATGCTGCTTCGTTCCCTATATTTGCACTGGTGGCAAACTTTGATGCCGAGTGGATGTAATATGTGTAATAGCGGTAATAGGCTAGCATTAATTGCTTGCTAATTTATTTCCTTATTGTGTTGTTTAGTTGTTTGCTTGTAGTCACTGTAGTTCTTTTTCTGTGTTTTTCTAGTGGCCACAATAACCTATTTTTGGAAACTAGGCCAAAATAATCATGGCAACACACGGACTGTTGTAACCATGGGCCTCCTGCGGGCCATGTGATCCATGGGCCTTCTACGGGCCATAGGATCCATTGGCCTTCTGTACAGGTCATAGGATCCATGGGGCTTCTATGAGCCGTACGATCCATGGGCCTTCTACGGGTCGTACGATCCATAGGCCTTCTACGGGACGTATCATCATTTCGCCAATCATGGGCCATACTATTCATGGACCATAACAGGCCGTTAATAGGCCGTATTTGATAACTCTATGAAAACAGCCCAATGGGTTTTTTTACATGAAAACAGCCCAACGTATTAATGGGCCACAAACGGGCCGACTGTAACCATGGGTTGAATTTGGCCCACAAGCAGAAAAAGACAGTAACGGGCCGTAAGTAACCAAATGCTGGAAATGAGCCCAAGAATAAATGGGCCCTGAGAAGGCCGAAAGATAACCTGGGCTGGAAACGGCCCAATGGAATAATGCGTCATTAATGGGTATGAAGTGATACACTGTTCATTACGCGCCAGTTTCACCATGGGCCGTTAATGGGCCAAGAGTTACAAAGGGCCTCATATGGGCCGACAGACGCCATGGGCCATACATGGGCCGGAAGTTAAAACGGGCTGGAATCATATTGGATAGCCCAGATGACGGTACTGGGCCTAATTCGGAGAGGTCGTAACGGGCCCTGGGTTAGCGGGATGTAAATGGGCTATATGTGAACAGACCATTAACATGCTTTCCGTGGGCCGGCCCGCCACCTTTTGACCAAGTCAAACGGGCCGGCCTTTTCACAGGAATGGGCCTCTCTTGGCCATGCCACGTGTCAACGTATCATAGGCGCCTTGGGTCCAATGAGTGGATGACATCTGTCCCAACAGTGAGCCAACACGTGTTTCCTCCAGCCAATGATTATTTTACATGTGGAAAATCCCCATTGGTCGGGGCTGTTAACGGGTTATCGGATCCAAAACTGGACCCAATAGCTTAACGGCGTTCCGTTACGGTGGATGCCACGTGTCGGTCATCCTTGACGGAAGCACTTCTGTGATGCGCGATTTATCGTCATGGAAGTGGAAACTTCCGTGATGATAATTTTTATAATGTCATGGAACACTTCTACGACAGCACAGGTATGACTATCTTAATTCTGTCACAAAATCGTCATGGATGTACATGCATGACAAAAAACATGACCTACTGTGACAAACACGTATCATCACGGAAGTGTATTTTTTTGTAGTGAAAGTTCATAAAATACTTATTCTCATAAAGCAAACATATAAATAACTCTCTATCTAAAGAATTTAAATGCAACAACAAATGCGATCAAGATCGCAACTAAGGTAACAATTGATCCAACAGCATAATGATACCAGGCCTCACTATTAATGGCATTTTCTAATCTTTCTAATCTTCAAGCGCATTTTCTCCATCTTGATCTTGTGATCATCGACGACATCGGCAACATCCAACTCCAATTCCATCTTCTCCCCCTCAATTCTTTTCAATTTTTCTTTCAAATACTCGTTTTCTCTTTCAACTAAATTTAACCTCTCGACAATAGGTTCGGTGGAATTTCCGGTTCACATACCTCCTAGATAAAAATATCTATGTCAACTTGATAGGCATAATTCGTCATCAACATGAAATGCAACAAAATAGTTATAAAATAAAATATACCACATCTGAATCATAACCCGGACGAGGGTAGGCGGAGACGGGTATCAAAACCATGGCACTATGAATAACAAACAACATACAGGTAAGATAATTATAGAAGTAACTATATATCTAAATCACACAAACATGATTTTTTTATTTAAAAAAGATAAGAACAAGAGGCTCGCCCCATCAGGTGGTGCCGGCGACAAAACGGTGCGGACGATCGACGGTGGTTAGGACGGAGACGGGAAGACACTATGTAAACCACACCTACATATGCTAACTAAGAGTTATTTTGAGCTCAAATTGCATATAAATCAAATAAACTACCACATATAATTCCTCCCAAATTACTAAAACCCACAAATTAATGACTATATAAAGCATTGAAAAGCTAATCTAGCAATGAGAGATGAAAGGACAAAGTTTCCTACCTTTGTGATCACTTGAATGGATGGGGGCCTTCAAATCTTGACAAAATTTGGGCAAAATGTGAGATGAGCTCGAGGTAGAAGGGGAGAACATAGAGGGGAGGGGAAAGGGGAAAATAGAGAGATCTCGATCGCGGGTGGATGAAGGGTTGATATAGGACGACCTTTAGCATCGGTTCGTGCCATGAACCATTACTAAAGGTGCTGGAGGGGCCCCAGACTGAGAACATCCTGCCACCACTCTCTTTAGTACCGGATCGTGGCACGAACCGGTGCTAAAGATTCGCCACGAACCGGTACTAATGAGAGCGGCCCAGCTAGCCATTGGAACCGGCACTAATGGTCACATTAGTGCCAGCTCAATTACAAACCAGGACTAATGAGCTGAACATTTGACCCTTTTTCTACTAGTGCTAATGAGTCTAGGTTTAGCATCTTTCTTTTCCATGAGATATTTTATAGAAAAATGATCGGTGTGAACAATTACCTTAGAATCTACAATATAAGATCTAAATTTATCACAAGCAAACACAACTGCTAAAAATTCTTTTTCAATAGTAGCATAATTTCGTTGACTACTGTCTAGAGTTTTACTAGCATAATGGATAACATTTCACTTTTTATCAACTCTTTGTCCTCGAACAGCACCAACAACATAATCACTAGCATCACACATAATTTCAAAGGCAAGTTCCAATCAGGTGGTTGTACTATGGGTACAGAAGTTAAGGCTTTCTTAAGTATTTCAAAGGCTTCTACATAATCATCATCAAAAACAAATGGAACATCCTTTTGTAAAAGATTTGTAAGAGGCCTAGAAATTTTAGAGAAGTCTTCAATAAACCTCCTATAGAAACCAGCATGACCAAGGAAACTATGAATACCTTTAATATCTTTAGGACATGGAATTTTCTCAATTGCATCAACTTTAGCTTTATCCACACTAGTACAGTGAGGTGCTATACAAGCGGTTTTTAACCCCTTTCCACGACGGCATTTGGAACCGTCGCCTAGTGAGTGACGGTGATATAGGCGACGGTGATAGGGAGGTCCTTCCCACATGACCCAGAAACCGTCGGGGATATGCCCTCCTAGCACACATGCTCGGCAAAATGAGTTCGTGTGCGACCGGCGAGCGCTCAAATACGGAAATACGTATAGTAGAGCTAAAAATACAATTATACAGGCGAAATTGTTTCCGGTCGCAAGTACATCCCACATAGTCAGTCCCCGCTAAACGATTTTGTTCGTATGTACATCCCACACAGTCGCTCCAAGGAAAACATTTCCGTTCAGAGGTACATCACACACAATTTTCCCTGTTAAATCATTTGTGATAGCATTGCCATTGCACATGATATTAACAATTTTATCGTTTGCGTTATTGAGTGCATCACACACGGTGCATAGAAGAAACTGTGTGGCAAAGGTTGTCCATCACACACAGTTTTTATGTCGTAAACGTTTGCGCAAGGTGGCCTAACGCAAACAGTTTTCAAGAGAAGGTCGTGTGTGATTATTCGTTAATCCAACATGGTTTATTCCTAGAAAGTTTGTGCGTTATTGAATGCATCACACAGGGTGTTTTCTCAATAACCATTTGCAATAGAAAACCTCAATTAGCAGGTTAATTATCTAATTATTAATAATCCTTTTATTAATCTAATTGACATTTCATATTAAGCACACAAAATATTTCATTTTCATAATTGAAATACATCAGAGTACAACATCATATAGCTTCAGCACTCAGCTACCCCATTACACAACTACACCAACACCAAGTTTCACATGCAACATCTATAACCTTTCAAAATTAGCATCATAGATGGTACATAGACAGATGTATCTCATCTAGAAAACTGTTGAAGCAGAAGGCGAATATTGAGCCTTCATTGATGTTGAAGGTCTTTGTAACTTTAGGCCAGTGCCTATGGATGATTGACCGTCCATCCTTCGTCCTCTTCAGGAACACTTCAATATTGAACCATGGGTGTTGTATGAATACCTTCCTCGCCTCCTGACCATAGAGGTGGTTTGAGAGGTAATCATCAGTGAACTACTTTGGAAAGGCCTGAAAACAAGGATGTGCATAAATATCTTCTCTATATTGGAAACGGGGCAAAGGAATAAAAAAGGCAAGGTATAATAGTTAGTACCATCATGTAGTGAACTGATGTCTTCTTCATTGTGCGGACAGAGATCTTGTTGTTTTTTGTCGCTAATTTCTTTATCCTAACAATCTTTCTTAGTTTCTTGACTTGACTGATGTTCATGGACAACTCATTTTCCCATATGCAAAAAGGGTCAAACAATGGGTCAAAACCTCTGACAGCAGGACCTACATGTGCAAGACCAAATTGTTAAAAACCTAAATATTAGAATGGTTCCTGCAATTGCACAATAATGTTCTATTAGACAACGGGCCATGCATGTGCTAACCTCAATTGTAAACCTTATTGCTTCCCATTGTTTCCCTGCAACACATATAAGGTAGTTAGTCATCATGTTAAGTAAGGGTTCGCATGCTATCAGTAAAATATGTTGATGAAAAATAAGCACATTGCAAATTCATTAGATTAATTAAAGCCACATGGAAAACCCATTTATCCAAACCAAGCATGATTAAGAACTAGGAAATATAGCACTTGTATATGTTTCTCATGTATTAAGTGCTGCCAAATTCGATTTATTCCTCACATGAACCACAATAAAAAATTCTACCCACGACAATTGGACATCGCGTTGTAGAATTGAACCAAGCAGTTAACTAAACACCACAACAAATGAACCAAACATTAACTGAGCACAACATTGCACAATATAACATACTCCTAATAGAAGATCAGACAGTTAACCAAACCAAGCATGCTTAACAACTTGGAAATATAGCAATTGTATTTGTTTGTCATGTATTTACTACAGCCAAATTCAATTTATTCCTCACAGGGTATACAATAACCGATGCACCCACAACTATTGAACATCGCATTGCAGAGTTGAACCAAACGTTAACTGAGCACCATATTGCACAATGTATAACCAAAGCAAGCATGCTTGACACCTTGGAAATATAGCAATTGTATTCATTTCTCATGTATTTTGTAAAGATAAATTTGATTTATTTCTCACATGGAAGACAACACAAAATTGCAGCATGAAGAATTGAACATCACATTTGTAGAGTTGAACCAAATAGTTAACTGAAGATGACAACTAATTAACAAAACAGTTAATAAGTGAGCACCACACTACACGACATATAGAACATATACACTAGAGCAACAGATCGCATGGTAAAATTAGATACCACAATTCACTAGAATTTTTGAAGGAAAGGCAGGAGCAGCACACGCAACGGGTAAACCGAGCATGCTTAACCGGCGTAGCTAGCAAATGGCAAGGTGCTCCTCCAAGATCTAGGGGTCAGCACGAATGGAAGCCATCGTGACCTCATCCGCTCGTGTGGCGGCAATTTGGTTATCCGCTGCCAAATGCTCCTTGAGATCCTAGCTATACTGTGTGCACCATGGCTTAGGGCGGTGCTTATTTCGTGGAGGGGTTGGTGATTTGGGTGGAAGGTGTCACGCTCACGCCGGTGGTCGGGGCATGTGGGATGTTGAAGGAGGAGGAGGATGGGGGTCGGGTGTGGATTACCTGCCTGGATAGGCGAGGTCGAGCAGCGTGAAGGAGGGTCGCCGGCAAGGAGGCGGCGCTGCAAGCAAGGAGTGAAGGTTTAAACTTGGAAAGGAAGGCGGAAACAAGGGAAATGTGGCTTTTGGTAAGGGGGAGGGGCGGGGATCTAGATATTTCTGCGGAAGCCGAAAATTTGGAATCACTTCAGCGAAAAAACTGGCGCGCAAAGTGTCATCAGACACGATCCCTTATTCAGAACTGTGTACGATATGTGAACATCACAAACGATTCAGATAGCTTAACCCGTGTGTGATGAGTTTGAATGTCAAAAATTTTGGTTCGAATTTCCCTAGTTAGAGTGGTCATCCACGTCATTGCATAATTTGGGTACACAACGGAGACTACAGCACACCCACACTTCTCAATCGAGCAAGTTCAACAATTAAACAGAGCTAGCTGACCTAAACATTACTATAACAAATCAAAGACTAACGCTCTTAATTAAACAAAACAAAGAGTACTACTACGACTGGTGCTCGTCGATCTGCGCCGCTGCCTCCATGTCCAGCTCGCGCCCGACGGTCTCCTGGGGAAGGGGCTCCATGGCATCAATTGCACCATACACTGCAAGCATCTCGCCATCCGCATCCGCCATCTCTTTGGAAAAGGCCACCACGAGCTGGGTGTGGGCGGCCGTGGTCTGGGCTTTGGCAGGCTCCGTCGTGGCAAGGTATGTCCGTGATCACATCCGGGACTCCGAACTACCTTAGGTACATCAAAACACATAAACTCATAATACCGATCGTCACCGAACTTTAAGCGTGCGGACCCTATGGGTTCGAGAACTATGTAGACATGATCGAGACTCGTCTTCGTCAATAAACAATAGCGGAACCTAGATGCTCATATTGGTTCCTACATATTCTATGAAGATCTTTATCGGTCGAACCGCATAACAACATACGTTGTTCCCTTTGTCATTGGTATGTTACTTGCCCGAGATTCGATCGTCGGTATCCTCATACCTAGTTCAATCTCGTTACCGGCAAGTCTCTTTACTCGTTCCGTAACATCATCCCGCAACTAACTCATTAGTCACAATGCTTGAAAGGCTTATAGTGTTGTGCATTACCGAGAGGGCCCAGAGATTCCTCTCCAACAATCGGAGTGACAAATCCTAATCTCGATCTATACCAACTCTACAAGCACCAACGGATACACCTATAGAGCACCTTTATAATCACCCAGTTACGTTGTGACGTTTGGTAGCACACAAAGTGTTCCTCCGGTGCTCGGGAGTTGCATAATCTCATAGTTATAGGAACATGTATAAATTATGAAAAAAGCAAAAGCAACAAACTAAACGATCATCGTGCTAAGCTAACAGATGGGTCAAGTCAATCACATCATTCTCTAATGATGTGATACCATTAATCAAATGACAACTCATGTCTATGGTTAGGAAACATAACCATCATTGATTCAATGAGCTAGTCAAGTAGAGGCAAACTAGTGACACTCTGTTTGTCTATGTATTCACACATGTACTAAGTTTCCGGTTAATACAATTCTAGCATGAATAATAAACATTTATCATGATATAAGGAAATATAAATAACAACTTTATTATTGCCTCTAGGGCATATTTCCTTCAACAAGGTGCAGTGGGCGAAGATGGACGCCGTCAAGCTCGTGACCGAGGAACCCCCCCACGGGCAAGGAGCACGGCACGCCCGAGCGGTATTTTGATGGTGTCCTGAAGGGATCCCGCATTGTAGAGGACCAGTGTTGAAAAGACATTATCTTTGAATGAAGTCATTCATGTTATCCCCTCATGTATTATGAAACAAAGCCGTTATGTAATATAATGTTTGTTGTTTGCAAATTTTACCTCCTGTGCGGCCGTTTTGTTAAAAGTGAGAGATGGCCAGACGTCAGTTTCAGCCCCCACGTAGGTAGTACGGGGGTGTTTGGGATGGAATCTAAACACTCTTGATCCAAGAGTTTGGTCCTTGAAGGAGGTGTTTAGCGCAACGAACCAGGCAATCAGACTATGTGGCTTTATCACTCTCACTTAGCCATAGGAGTTTGACAATAGCGCAGCCCCTAGTTAGTATTTAATCCTGACTAGGGTGTTATAGACACCTGATCGGGTAAAGGTTGATTCGTCACATAATGCAGAAAAAATCGCAAAAGATTTGTAACCTCCGAATAGCTGACCAGCTCTCACCGTATCATGACAGTCAGTTTTCGGCTTTCTCTACTGAGGTGTTTGCTCGGATAAACCAAAAACACAATCGCATTAGTTCTCCCTTTACTACCCTAGCCGATAGGACGGAATGTAAGGTAGCAAGCATAGGAGCCGGGCAGCCCAACTATTGACCAAATACATGATTCGGAGCCGATGCATATAATGCTAAAATTCGGGGTGCTAAATTGTATTGTAAGAAGTGTTCGGACTTTGTTGCCCTAGTATGGGGCACAATGAAGCCCCTGGCGAATCAAAGCATACCAAAGTGTACGGGTGCAATAGATAAGAATAATAAAATGAAGTAGTAAGCTAGTGCCACGTAAGTTGGGCCGCAAACTGTTTCCATTATAATTTCATTGATACGTCAAAGCATATTTGTACAAATATTGCGATAAGCAACAGGGCTATTTAACATGCCAAGACCAAGGGGGAGCTGCGTGCGGGTCCTGAAAACAGGTAGAATGATCGTCAAGAAGAACATCTAGAGATTCCCCCGCACGTCTGTGATGCGTGCCGCCTTGGTATATCTATCCTTCAAAGGACCGGTGATCAGGCCGTCGGGAGGGGCCTATGAAAAAGAGACCCAAAAATGGTAAAAAGGAAAAGGAAAATTATGTGTGTGAGCTGTATGATGGACCACAATCAAGTTACGCCTCCGTCTATGCCCATGGTATTTTGAGTGCGTAGTTATGTACGCGCGGTACGTACGCCGCCATTTGGTCGGGACTAAGACGAAGGCCGAATTGCTAGTCGAGCTCTTGACGGGCTGGACTATCCTGCTGCAGAGTAGTCTGGACTCATTTGACAGTGTCCGGGAGCTTGGCCGCCGAATTAAGGTTTTGCTTGATAAGGCCGCTCTGTACTTCTACTGCCAGGGCCGTGGTGTGCTCCTCAGTACGGAGGGAGCACTCCGTGTTTCCATTGACTGTTATGACACTGTGTGGTCTAGGCATCTTAAGTTTGAGATGAGCATAGTGTGGCACCGCATTGAATCGAGCAAATGCAGTTCATCCAAGTAGTGCGTGATAGCCACTGCGGAAGGGGACGATGTCATCAATTCTTCACTTCAGAAATTGTTCGGGGATACAAAGATAACTTCCAATGTGATTGAACCCATGCAGCGGGCCTCTACACCTGGTATTACTCCTTTAAAGGTAGTTTTTATGGGCTTGATCCTTGATGGATCGATGCCCATTTTGCGGATTGTAACCTGATAGAGCAGGTTGAGGTTGCGGCTACTGTCCATGAGGACTCGCATGAGGTGGAATCCATCAATGATTGGGTCGAGGACCAATGCGGCTGAACCGCCATGACGGATACTGGTCAAATGATCCCTGCGATCGAAGGTGATCGGATTAGACGACCATGGGTTGAATTTTGGGGCGACTAGCTCTATCGGGTAGACGTCCCTGAGTGCTCCTTTCCGCTCCCTTTTCGGTATATGGGTAGTGTATATCATGCTCACTGTTTTAACCTGGGGGGAAACTTCTTCTGTCCCCCTATGTTCCGCGGACGGGGCTCCTTTTCGTCATTCTCGCTTTGCGACCACTTCTCCTTGTCTTCGCCACTTAACTTGCCGGCATGTTTAAAGACCCAACAAATCCGGTGGGTGTGATTGGCTGGTTTATCAGGGGTTCCATAGATCTAACATGGACAATCGAGTATGCAGTCCAAGCTGGAAGATCCTGGATTGTTCCTTTTATATGGCTTCTTCCGCTGACTGGACTTGGAGCCGCTGAATCTGGCGTTGACTGTCATATCATTAGTATTGTCACCATTGTTTCGATGCTTATACCTGTTGCGTCGGGGCTTGCCGTTGCTATTCTTGGCTTCGGAGGTGCCAGGTTTGCTTGCATTATGATTGCTACGGGCTAGCCAACTATCTTCGCGAGCACAAAAGCGGGTCATAAGTGCCATGAGGGCCACCATGGACTTCGGCTTTTCTTGGCCGAGGTGTCGAGCGAGCCTTTCATCGCGGATGCAGTGCTTAAAGGCCGCTAGGGCTTTGGCATCCGGGCAGTCGATGATCTGGTTCTTTTTAGTTAAGAACCTTGTCCAAAATTTCCTGGCTGACTCTCCGGGCTGTTGAACTATGTGACTTAAGTCGTCGGCATCCGGGGGTCGGACGCATGTGCCTTGGAAGTTGTCGCGGAAGGCGTCTTCCAAGTCCTCCTAGCTGCCAATGGAGTTTTCGGGCAGGCTGTTCAACCAGTCCTGAGCTGGTCCCTTCAGTTTTAGCATGAGGTATTTGATGGCATGAAGATCATCACCGTGGGCCATATGAATATGGAGAAGAAAGTCCTCAATCCATACTGCGGGATAGGTTGTTCCATCATATGATTCAATATTCACGGGTTTAAACCCTTCTAGGAATTCATGCTCCATTACTTCATCAGTGAAGCAAAGGGGGTGTGCGGCACCTCTATATCGGGCCAGGTCGCGACATAGTTCGGATGGAGTTCGTCTGCGGCTTTTGGCCCGGGCGTGATTATGCTTGTCATGTTTAGCTTGATAGCCGTCGTCGCGCGTCGAGGCACGCCCCCGTGATTCGTAGATCGACCTGGCCAGAGTTGCTTTATTCTTCAGGTCCTACCGCAGGTCATATGTGTATCCCTGAGTCGTTGTGTCTCTACCTTTACGGTGAGATAGTATGGGGCGGTGATCGGCTTGAGTTGTCGTCTTGTCCAGGCCACGTGGTGGTCAGTCAGCCACATTACGTGTTGCTGGTACGGGCTCAAGTGCCTTTTCATCGAATTGAGGTAGCAGTTTATGCTTCGAGTAACTTTTGGTGGGGCGCACGAGGCCGTATTCCTTGGCTGCCAGGACATTAGTCCATCTGTCGTTGAGTAGATCTTGATCAGCTTGAAGTTGCTATTGTTTCTTTTTCAGACTCCTTGTAGTGGCTATTAGCCATTGCTTAAAGCGCTCCTACTTGAGAGGTTCCTTGGGCACGATAAAGTCTTCGCCGCCGAGGCTCACCTCATCCTCGGAGAGTGGAAGGTAATTACTGTCCTCCGAGTCTTCGTTTGCGGCCTGTTCATGAGGGCTAACTTTCCCATCCTCCCGGTCGTCTTGTTCAGAGTTTTGCTCGGCGGGGTTTTCTTGGTCTTCGGCATCGTCCGGAGTATTATTGTCTCTCATGCCGGTATTGTTGTCTTTGCTGCGGCGTGCTTTAGAGCGGCGCCGTCGGTGTTTTGGTTGTATCTCGGGAGGTTTATCCTCTACTGGATTTTTCTCATTATCGTCGTCACCCTGCTTGGGTGTATCCACCATGTACACATCATACGAAGAGGTGGACGTCCAGCGTCTGATAAACAGCGGGTTTTTGTCCTGATCTTCTCCGGCATCGTCGTCCATACCGGCGATGTCCTCGGAGCCGTAATCGAGCATGTCAGTTAAGTCCTCGACAGTGGCGATGAAGTGGGTGGTGGGTGGGACATAAAATTCCCTGCTCCTAGCCCCTAGTCCGGGCTGGGCGTAGTTCAGACATTGCTCCTCTGTAATGACGAGGGATCGCATCAAGTCCAGAGCCTCACTTAAAGGCGAGGTTTGGACAGGGAGAAGAGAATCCGTGGAGTATGGCGGGAAGGGGGTTCCTCAGCCGAGCTCACACGATGCTGACTCCGAGAGTTCGAAGCCAGTGTCTGGGGAAGAGTCCGGCTTTGTGATGGTTGCCAGCGACACTGCTTCCTCCAGCTCTCCCGTACTGGGCTTAGTGGCCACAGATAGTTCGGCGGGTTTTGGAATCCCGTCTTTGGACCTGGCGACGCGCTCCGGCTCTAAGGCCAGAGCGGAGGTTGGGGTCGTGAATCCTTGGAATATCAAGTCTCCTCGGATGTCAGTGACATAATCCAAGTTTCCAAAACTAATCCGGTGACCTGGGGCGTAGCTGTCAATCTGCTCTAGATGGCCAATCGAGTTGGCCCGCAGTGCGAAGCCGCTGAACACAAAGATCTGACCAGGGAGGAAAACCTTCCCCAGGGCAGCGTTGTTGTAGATGATTGATGGAGCCATCAAACCTTCTAGTGACGATGCAGCGGAACACTCAATGAAAGCACCAATGTCGGTGTCAAAACCGGCAGATCTCGGGTAGGGGGTCCCGGACTGTGCGTCTAGGGTCGATGGTAACAGGAGACAGCGGACATGATGTTTACCTAGGTTCGGGCCCTCTTGATGGAGGTAATACCCTACATCCTGCTTGATTGATATTGATGAATATGAGGATTACAAGAGTTGATCTACCACGAGATCGTAGTGACTAAACCCTAGATATCTAGTATATATGATTGTGATTACCTCTATGGAATAAACCCTCCAGTTTATATAGACACCGGAGGGGCCTAGGATTGTATAGAGTCGGTTTACAAAGGAAGGAATCTACATATCTGATTGCCAAGCTTGCCATCCACGCAAAGGAGAGTCCCATCTGGACACGGGAGGAAGTCTTCTATCTTGTATCTTCATAGCCCATTAGTCCGGCCCATGTTACATAGTCCGGACGCCCGAGGACCCCTTAATCCAGGACTCCCTCAGTAGGCATTTCAAGTGCATAATGAAAATTTGAACTACATGCACATGCTCCAGTGCATATAAACTGGTTGAAAAATCAAATATGTGCCCTTGGTTCCATGCTTAGTTCCCATGCAAGAAATGGGAACGAATTTCAAACACCCTGCCATCATCACTCGGCCGCAAACATTGAGATACCTGGTTTTTAAATTGTAGTAAATCCAAAACTCATCTGAAATTCATGAAACTTGGCATGCTATCATGGAGCGGCATTAACATGTCGTGGTAAAAAATTTGTCCCATTTGGGGTGGGTTTGGGTATAAGCGTCTCACAGACCAGAGCTTCTCACAACAAGCGTGATGGTTTCGGTAGGGAACGTACCACCTTTGGGGACGAAACGATATCCGTTGCCTCTTATTGCTTTCAAAAAATTTCTAGTGTCAACATAGAATAACAGGAGTGTTGTGTTTAATTTTGGAATTTTTCGGGGTTCATTTGAACATTTTTATACGTTAACTTGGTTTTGTAGGCATTTCAGGTGCATAATTAAAATTTGAACTACATGCACATGCTCCAGTGCATATAAACTGGTTGAAAAATCGAATTTGTGTCCTTAGTTGCATGCTTAGGTCCCATGCAAGAAATGGGAATGAATTTCAAACACCCTGCGACCGTCACTCGATCGCAAACAATGAGATACTTGGTTTTTAAAATCTAGTAAATCCAAAACTCGTATGAAATTCATGAAACTTGGCATGCTATCACGGAGCGGCATCAACATGCCATGGTAAAAATTTTGTCCCATTTGGGGCAGGTTTGGGTATAAGCGTCTCACAAACCAGAGCTTCTCACAACAAGCGTCATGGTTTCGATAGGGAACGTGCCACCTTTGGGGACGAAACGATATCAGTTACCTCTTATTGCTTTCAAAAAATTTCTAGTGTCAACATAGAACAACAGGAGTGTTTTGTTTAATTTTGGAATTTTTCTGGGTTCGTTTGGACATTTTTGTACATTACCTAGGTTTCCTAGGCATTTTATGTGCATAATTAAAAATTGAACTACATGCACATGCTCTAGTGCATATAGATTGTGTGTGTTCTGTTAACCATTCACGTGACGCCACGCCTCACTCTTTTAATGGCTAGGAGGTATCGTGCAGACAGGTGCTTGAGTGCTTGACTAAACTGGAGGCATGCGAGCTGTACTACAATGTGGAGGCTCACCGGGAAGCATGCGACCTGTGCGCCACGCAGGCTCACCGGAAAGCGAGCCCTTTGACTTCCATGGCCGCCCGCTTTGCTCGCATCCTCTCCATTAATGGCGCCCAAGATGCAGTTTAATTCGGTTTTTAAATATAAAACACTCATCGCAAACATTTTAGTTAGAACACCCGTATGAAAAACCAACAACTTCCCTAGGAAGCCAATGGAAATTGTGCCTAGCAGGATTTGTGCAGCTCTTGATCGCAAACATTTTAGTTAGAACACCCGTATGCAAACCGAGAACTGCCCCAGGAAGCCAAGAGAAAATGTGTCGAGCAGGATTTCGTTTTAGATAGAACACCCGTATGCAAAGTGAGAGCTATGGTCTTCTCCCTTCAGTCGAGGGAAAATTCACAGGCAGGATTTGTGCATCCCTTCAACGCAAACGGTTGTTTTGGATGACCCGTGTGCAACCACGTACAAACAATTTCGTAAGATTTGCATCTGTCATATTGGGTATGTTTCCATTTGTCAAACTGGAAAGATTGACATTTGTTGGTCTAGTAACATTGCCATTTGTCAATCCTTGTAACATTGCGATTTGTCAAAATATGCAGCTAAAAAACACTAGCACCCTCTAATTTTTGCAACAAAAATTCAGTAATTAAGCATAGATTTCATTCATAGATTAAGCAGTGGTTCTTAATTTATACAAACAGTTCAACTCGACAGCTGAACCGACCAAACTTTTCCCCAATTGTTGCCAACCACGTACGGAAATAGCTAGTTCAACTATATATACTAGCTAATTTTAAGTACATTGTACAGTTCCACCACACACCTATAGTCAGATGAACTGAACAAAATAGCCCCTAAATACTACTACTACAGAGGGGCTTTGTGCTACTTCCGGCAGCCTCTCCTCTGCCAAGCGCGTTCAGTAAGAGGCAGAGGAGGAGGAGGAGGAGCCTACTGACGAGCTGGGCAAATGCAATACGGTGTATGCCGCTATTGCACATTCAGCGATGCTCGCCAGCTCGAACGCCCACTGCCGCTCCAGACGATCCCTCTCGAAGCGGCCGGACTGCTCATAGATCTCCTGATTCCTCGCCTCTGCGTCGGCGTGTGCTGCGGCCACGGCTGCGGTAAGGCTCTTTGGGTTCTTGATGAGGCGCTCCTCCTCCTCCCGCAGGAACTCGATGTAGCGTGCAAGGTCGCTGACGCATGTGCGGGCCTCCACCTCCGCCTCCCTCCTTCGGGCGGCGGTGGCGGAGCGGGTGATGATCCTGGCAGTTGACGGTGGGCTAGCGGCCACGGCGACCGATGATGGGGTGGTGGCCATGACCACCACCTCCCGCCTTCGGGCCGCGGTGGCGGAGCGGGTGATGGCCACAGTGGCCGGCAGTGGGGTGGCGGCCACGATGGCCACCTCCCGCCTTCGGGCCACGGCAGCGGAGCGGGGGATGGCCCTGGCTTTCAATGGTGGTGTGGTGGCAACGGCGGCCGGCAACAGCTGCCGACGAGGAGCGGCGGCGGAGCGTGTGGTGGGTGTTCCGCGCACACCCAACAGGGATGCCACGCGCACTACACTACACCGGGGACTGCGCCGCCGCCGCGGTGTAGCATCCCAGCTGGAGCTATCATCTGATGACGGCGGAGTGGCTGAGCGACGATGACGGACCAGTGCCATTGGTGATTGTGGGAGAAGCGGACGAGATAAGCTATGGGGAGGGAGGGGAAAATGCGACACATGACTCGCCGGCCGTGAGGGTTTATATAGAAGGCCGATAAGCATTGGGATTTTGGGGGATTTCACCGAGTCGAGCGGGAAGCTTGCGCGGGAACCTGCGAGGTTGCACAGGAACGGGCTCACCGATGATTCATTGGCGCCACTTTGAGCCACCGTTTGGCCAAAAGAATGCCCCCGCGCGCTGCGCAAGCTTGCGCTGTAAGCCGTCTGCGGGAGCGGGGTGACAAGACATGCGAGAGGAGGACGAATGGACACGTACACATATGGTTAATACAAAAAAACGTTTGTGATTTAATTACCTACTATACCCCCTCCTAGTTTATAAGTAGGACTTAACTAATAAAATATGAATGCATGTCGCCAAAGATTATATCGTTAGAGTTGTATTTGAATATAGTTTCCAGCTATACAATTTTTGTAACATGCATTAACACTTTTTTGGTTAAATTTAAGGTTATATACTAGCAAGCGTTTGCCTGCAACACACACGGCTTATTCCAGCACAAACAGCTCGGATGGACCAACTGTATGCCACGTATCACACACGCAACTCTAATATGATTCATGCTTGATGTCTACGACATCGCTCACACAGTTCATCTTATTTTCCACCTATCACTATGCCCGCCTCTGCTCGAGTCCCTCGGCAAGCTCTGCTCTCTGTTAGGCGCTGCAGCGCGCTGTGCTCGTCGTTAGGCACCGCGACGCACTTTGCTCGCGTCCGTTGGTGAGCTCTACTCGCGTCGGTCGGCGTGCTAGGCTTGTGGACACCTTTTCCATGCGTGTTCAACTTCTATATGCATATATATATATATATGGTTGCTCGCTGTTGAGGCGACCGCGGAGCGCTCTGCTTGCGTTCCTCCGCGCGCGCTCTGCCAGCGGTTGGGCGTGCCCACGATCACGTCGGGGCCCCATATGCATGTGGTTGTGCCACATGCATTGCCACGCGATGCAGTTACGTGCGGCATGATGGAGTTACGCGCTGCAAATTGGAACTGGCATCAGGGCCTTCCGATATTCCTGGCCGTCCAGCTTCCCCTTCAATTCCCGCGACCATTATAACCTTAGTCTCTTCAACCTTTTGATCGCGCCCCACAACACAATAAGCACACCCACGACGACACATAGAGAGGGGATGTCTAGCGGCGGTCCAATGGAGTTCGGCAAGCATAGAGTGGAGACCCACGCGAGGGAGACGGATCTCTCGGTGGTGTACACCATTGACCCGGCCGTGGTGGACGACTACATCAACAACGTTGAGCAGTTGCTTGCTCGAGACAAGTACAAGGTGGTCGACATCGACCTCTAGTACACCGCCGGTCGTCCCAGCATAGATCAAAAGGTTGTCCTCGCCTAGTTGTGCGTGTGCCATCATGTCCTCATCTACCACTACTGCATGGCCACAGAGCCTTGCGACCGTTTCAACAGGTTTGTCAACAGCACCGACTACAAGTTCGCAACGGTGGAAACCACCGATGATGTAAAAGCGCTCAGTGTTATGGGCTTGGCCTGCAAGAACCTTGTCGAAACTCGTGACCACTATAGGGTCTAGGGCAGCACGAAGGACTCCCTGGTCGAACTCGCCTCGGCCATCATCGACCCCTACTATGAAAATATGAAGTAGGATGCGCAGAGAACAGGTCCCCTATCCTGGCACAGGGCCTAGATGCAGCAACTGGATGAACCTCACCTTAGGTTCGCGGCCAAGAGCGTTTACACATGCTACGAGATGCACAGGCGGATCATTGACATGAGGAAGTACCTCGTTACCCAAATCGACGAGCCCGGATCGAGTCACAAGCAGAGCAAGCGTCACAAGAAGTAGATGGTGATCAGAGGATCGTTCATGCTAGTTAATCATGCATGTAATATATAGTTTAATTTATTGGTGTGTGGAAATGTCATGTGTGTAGTAGCCACCTATGTAATTATGCATGTAATAGTTTACTTTGTTGTGTGCAAATGCCATGGTTGTAGTAGCCACCTATGTAAGTGGATGTTTAATTTGATTATGCAACCATGTCCTTGTAAGTGTGTATATAATGTTGTTGTTCTGTACGCAACCCCCTCGCACAACACACACATCTTATTAGCAGCAACCATTTGTGTTATTATCGGTCTTCGCACACATTTCTGATTACAGACATGTTTGTCGCGTATCACACACATCTTGTTATATTGAACCGTTTTTGTTCTCTTGTCTCAACACAAACAGTTCATCCGAGTGAACCGCATGCCGTATATCGCACATACCTTGATCTAGCTGACCATTTCTTTTGTGTTGCCTAATCACATACAGTTCATCCGAGTGAACCGTATGCTGTATATCACACACACCTTCATCTGGCTGCCTGTTTCTTTTGTTCCTCCTCATCGCAAACAGTTAATTGAACTGAACCGTATGCCCTGCATCGCACACGCAACTAAAATCTGAATCGTGTTTGATGCATCCTCCATCACAAACTGTAATACCTACAATGCGGCTATATCTCCCACGTGTCAGGGCACGACTTAGAGGCATAGCCGCATGGTAGGCTTGTCGCAGAGGGGTAATCTTTCACGCATCCCATGTACTGAATAAGAAAGGGATAAAGAGTTGGCTTACAATCGCCACTTCACACAATACATGAATAATCCATACATCATCCAAAGTACAATCAAAGGTCCGACTACGGAACCAAAATAAAAGGAGACAACCCCAAATGCTAGATCCCCAATCGTCCCAACCGGGCTCCACTACTGATTAAAAGGAAACAAAACAAAACGAAACAACAACCAAGATCTTCATCGAGTCCCACTTGAGCTGGGTTGCGTCACCTGCACTGGTATCATCGGCACCTGCAACTGTTTGGAAGTACCTGTGAGTCACGAGGACTCAGCAATCTCACACCCGCGAGATCAAGACTATTTAAGCTTATGGGTAGGAAAGGGTAGTGAGGTGGAGCTGCAGCAAGCACTAGATATATGGTGGCTAACTTACGCAAATAAGAGCGAGAAGAGAAGCAACGCAACGGTCATGAACTAGAAGTGATCAAGAAGTGATCCTGAAACTACTTACGTTCAAGCATAACACAAGAACCGTGATCACTTCCCGGACTCCACCGAGAAGAGACCATCACGGCTACACACATTGTTGATTCATTTTAATTAAGTTAAGTGTCAAGTTCTCTACAATCGGATATTAACAAATTCCCATCTGCCACATAATCGCGGGCACGGCTTTCGAAAGTTCAAACCCTGCAGGGGTGTCCCAACTTAGCCCATCACAAGCTCTCACGGTCAACGAAGGATATTCCTTCTCCCGGGAAGACCCGATCAGTCTCGGAATCCCGGTTACAAGACATTTTGACAATGGTAAAACAAGACCAGCAAGACCGCCCGATGTACCGACATCCCAATAGGAGCTGCACATATCTCATTCTCAGGGCAACACCGGATGAACACTACGTACAGCTAAAACCAGCCATCAAGTTTCCCCGAGGTGGCGCTACAAGTGGCTCTAGTTCGGACCAACACTCAGAGAAGCACTGGCCCGGGGGGGTTAAAATAAAGATGACCCTCGAGAGCGCGACTCCCAAGGGAAAAGCATAGGTGGTGGTGAGGCAAATGGTAAAACCAAGGTTGGGCCTTGCTGGAGGAGTTTTATTCAAAGTGAACTGTCAAGGGCTTCCCATAACACCCAATCGCGTAAGGAACGCAAAATCAAGGAACATAACACCGATATGACGGAAACTAGGGCGGCAAGAGTGGAACAAAACACCAGGCAAAAGGCCGAGCCTTCCACCCTTTACCAAGTATATAGGTGCATTAAAGTAAATAAGATATAATAATGATATCCCACATATCCACGTTCCAACAATGAACAAACATCAACTTCACCTGCAACTAGCAACGCTATAAGAGGGGCTGAGCAAAAGTGGCAACATAGCCAAACAACGGTTTGCTAGGAAGGTAGGTTAGAGGCTTGACATGGCAATATGGGAGGCATGACATAGCAAGTGGTAGGTAGCGCGACATAGCGATAGAATGAACAACTAGCAAAGCAAAGATAGAAGTGATTTCGAGGGTATGGTCATCTTGCCTGCAATGTACTCAGAGTTGTCGAAAGCTTGATCCTCGAAAGTGTACTCAACAGGTTCCTCAGTCACGTACACGTCTCCCGTCTCTACCCAAAGCAAGAACACAATCAATGGAACAACAATCAATCATGGTGCAATGCGCAAGCAAGATGATGCAATACATGGCATGATGTGCAAGATATGATATGCAATGCATATGCGTGCTCCGGAAGGGAAAGAATGATCAAGGCATCAACTTGGCAAACCAAGTGTGCCGCTGGAAAGATGAGATGATTTCGGTTGAAATCGATATAAAGATCACCGGAAACGGATGCACGGTTTGCAAAAGGCAAGCAAAACAAGGTTGATTCTATTCTCGATTAACAGCACGATGCCACTTAGAATGCAACAAGAAACTAAGATACCGCACTCCAACATAGCAACAAAGCATATGGCAGTGATGTACAAGAGATGATTGACAAAACATGAACACTGAGTTACGGCTAAAACACAATAGAACAGGTTCAAACCAGCATGGCAAAAGTGCAAAAGATATCAGAATCACAGACTTAGTGAAAATACTAACATATCAAAAACAACATCAGGATGCAATGTTTAGAGAAAGCAAACAACATTCTACAGGAAAATATAATAGATAACCAAGGCATGACTTGATTCTACTAAATGCATAGAACAAAAGTCCCTTACTGAACATCAGCCAAAAAGGTACAGAAGATATGATGGCACCCATGTAAACATAGCAAGTTTTATTAACAGTTTCAGACTGCAGAAAAAGAGCATGGCAAAAACAGATTTATGATAGCAACTTTGCGAGCTCATGCCACTCACCACAAAGCATTGCATGACAACATAAGCATACCAATAGCAATATGACATGTTCATGAAGCTAACCATGGCAAGATAAAGTTCATAGGATGCATGGATCACTAACAACAACCATGGCAATATGGATTAACATGTTAACATTCTGCCAGGAACATTTTATAGCAAGAGTAGAGGAAGACCAAGACATGTTAGAGCACTCCATAATTGCAAACAGGGGCATGGATGGATAGAGAACAACCACATGTTCAAAACATCCTTACTGAGGCATCTCAAAATAAGCATGGATCTCACTGTAGCATCAAGTTTACATGCCATCAAAATAACAGCAGGAAAAAGACTTAGCAAAATCCTAAGTCCCTGAAAACAACAACAATGCGGAGGCTACTTTCCATGCTTGTGCTAGTCACCACATAGATCAAAAAAATACAACACAAGCACCCTTGTAAAGATGGAATGGTGTACTTCAAAACTCATGTAGACCTCATACTCATATGATGCACACATCAATTGCAACAAAAATGACAAAACCTCATGATCTGATAAGTACCAGCAGTTAACATTTTATAGCTCTCTTGCATCAATGAAAAAGACATCATAACAGGCAGTAACATGCATGGCAATACTTCTACCACGAAGAGCTCAACAAGACGAACAATTTGATATATCATATGCATCATTTGGAGAAACGAGCGCGGAGATATGACCTCATGAACATGCACAAAAAATATGAGAAAACTGGGACTTAGTGGAATTTCAACCTCCGGGAAACTGGATGACGCGGTGCGGGATGGACGGATCCGGGTGCGAGTGTTGTTTGGTTCATGGAATGGGGCCGTTTAGGGTTTTGGCCGTGCAGATCGGCGCCGGAGACGAACCTCGGGGTGCAGGGCGGCGAAGGAGGCGACGACCGGCGCGGGGACGGGCGGATCCGGCTCTGGGGCCTCGTTCCCGGCCAAATCCGGCGACGGTCGGCGGCGGGGAAGGCGAGGCCGAAGCCCCGGCGGACGGCGTTGGCCGGCGAGATGCGCGCGAGGCGGCGGAGCGGCACCGGTGGTGGTGCGCAAGCAGGGCGGCGGCGAATTCCAGCTGGCGAGGAGCGGAGCCTCCGGCGAGGTCCGGCACGACGGCGGAC
This sequence comes from Triticum urartu, assembly GCF_056163025.1. Classification (NCBI taxonomy): domain Eukaryota; kingdom Viridiplantae; phylum Streptophyta; class Magnoliopsida; order Poales; family Poaceae; genus Triticum; species Triticum urartu. Next base: position 102,422,262 of record NC_141875.1, on the reverse strand, counting down.
GAGGGCGCTCGGGGACGGAGGTTGCGGGCGAGGCGCGGGCGGATCCGGGCCCGGCTCGTTCCGGAGCGGGCTGGAGATGGGCTTGGCGGGCCCGCGCGGCGATGTGGGCGCCCCCTATGATGTGGCGGCGCGGGACTGGCTCCAGGCGGTGGCAGCGATGACGTGGCGCCTCACGATTGGCTGGGGCGATGTGGTGATGGGGACATAGACCTGGGGTAGGGTAATAGGCCTGACCTATATGTTGTAACGCCCCGAGACCGACGCGCCAGGTGTCTTCCAGTTATTCGTTGTTGTTGCCTTGTCATTTGCTTGCGTGTCGCATCTTGCCATGTCATCATGTGCATTGCATCATCATGTTTTCAAAACTTGCATACGTCCGGGTCTCCCTGTTCTTTCCGTTGTCCGTTCTGAGCCCAGACACACTTGCACGCGCCCACGGCATGTCAGAAATATTATTTTATAAGTGGCCGGAAAATGTTCTCGGATTGGGATGAAAGTTTACGTGCGGTCTTATATTAGTGTAGGTAGGCCGCCTGCCAATTTTCATCGCATTCGGAGTCCGTTTGATGCCCCAACGGATATTTATAGCGACATTATAGTCGGTGAAACGTCGAACGTTTTCGGTCTCCGGAAACAGACGTCAGGCCTCTCTCTCTCTTCTCTCCTCTCAGCCCGAGGCCTTCTGCATAGCCCACAAGCTCCAACCTACCACTCCTCGCATCCGGAGTCGTCGGATCGCGATTGGAGGCTTCGAAAACCCCCCAAACCCCCCTAACCCTAGAACCTGCCCTATATAAACCACCTCCCCTTCCATTTTTGGGTAGCCTGCCCTTCCTCCTAGCTCTACCCGCCACCCCACCTTGTTTTCAGCGCCGAGCCCCTCCCTGGCCTCCACTTGTCGCCGCCGCCTCCACTTGTCGCCACCGCCACGCCCTAGGGCCAATCCCGGACCGCCAACTCACCCCTTAGCGCCCGCTGCAGCCAATAAGGGCCGGCCACGTCGCACCCCTGTCTCCCACCTCGTGCAAGGCCCGCAGAACCCAGATCGGGGCCCTAGAAGCCCATTTGGGCCCGAACGAGCCCGCCTCACTCCCCGTCGCTCGAGCCTTCGTCCTCATCCGCCCGAGCGCCGCCATCGCCTCTCCCGCCGGCGAGCTGACGCCGACGAGCCTCCTACCGGTGACCAGCGGGCCAGCCCCGCCGCCCCGCCTCTCTACTTCCTTCTCCTCCCCCCTTCGGCCTCTCTCTCTATCGCAGGATCCCATCGCCATTACCGCCGCCACCGCCCGGAGCTTCTCGTCCTCGTCGTCGTCAGAAATGGAACCCTGGAGCCAGATCCGGCCTCCTCCACTCCGGGTCCGTCGGCTCCGCATTCGCTCCGGCCAGAGCCCGTCGTGCCGCCGTGCCGGAACGACGTCCCATCACTGATCCTTGCCGCCGCCAGCCTCTGCCTCGACGAGATGCCCCTGCCGACACACGTTGAGCCCAGCGCTCGGGTGGGCCGCGCCAGGCACGCCAGCAAGGCCGGCCCAAGCTGCTTCCCTGCCCCCAAGCCTATCCACCAAGTGGGCCTCGGCCCATGGTGCGCCACCGCTGCGCCCCCCCTTCCACTGTTGGGCCAACCAGTTTCGGCCCGTAATGGGTTTTTTTCAGATCTGCGATTTTAGCATTTATCCAGAGGTTTACCGTTTTGCAGCAAAGTCCCTAAAGTTCATGCATATCATAAGTCACCAACCATACATCATTTGTAAATAACTTATATATGTAAAATGCTTAGTTTTTCATCTAGTTTCATAATATGTCATTTTCAACCATGTTTAAAATGTTTAACTTGCTGTTTGCATTAATTTGCTCATATGTCATGTTAAAAATGCTTTAATTCATAACAAAATAACCATAGCTCCAAATTTAATAAACTTTATATGTAAATGGGGTGGAATAATGCATAGATTAACATGGTGGCATCACTTTGCATGTTTAGTAACTCTAAAATATGATTTAGGGCAGAACAGTACCAAATCCATAAATTTGCACATGAGGATTTACCGGAATTGTTGTTTGTTGTTCCGGCCTCATTTAAACTTGCCTAGACAGGTAGTTTTTGATATGCGTCACCCTCTTGCCATGTTTAACAACATTTAATATTGCTGGGTACATAAACGAGACCGAACTAAATAATTGACGTGGTGTTTCGTCAATATGCAACGGAGTTGCATATTGAGCTCCACTTAACTTGTAGTTTTGCTTGTGCACTTTGCCATGCCATGTTTCATTAAAATGGACATGCATCATACTTGTTTGTGCATCATGCCATGCTTATGTGATGGTTGTTTACTATGTTGTTTGCTTCTTTCCGGGTTGCTTCTCGCGTTAGCTTCGGTTTGGTTCCGGATTTGTGAGGATCCGTTCGACTACGTTCATTTGTCTTCTTCATGGACTCGTTCTTCTTCCTTGTGGGATCTCAGGCAAGATGACCATACCCTCGAAATCACTTCTATATTTGCTTGCTAGTTGTTCGCTCTATTGTTATGCCACGATACCTACCACTTGCTATATCATTCCTCCCATATTGCCATGCCAAGCCTCTAACCCACCTTTCCTAGCAAACCGTTGTTTGGCTATGTTACCACTTTTGCTCAGCCCCTCTTATAGTGTTTCTAGTGGAAAGTGAAGATGAAGTTTGTTCCTTGTTGGAACATGGATATTGTTGGGATATCATTATTATCTCTTATTTACTTTAATGCATCTATATACTTGGTAAAGGGTGTAAGGCTCGGCCTTATGCCTGGTGTTTTGTTCCACTCTTGCCACCCTAGTTTCCGTCATACCGGTGTTATGTTCCTTGATTTTGTGTCCCTTACACGGTTGGGTGTTATGGGAACCCGTTGATAGTTCGCTTTGAATAAGACTCCTCTAGCAAGGCCCAACCTTGGTTTTACGATTTGCCTCACCACCACATACTTTTCCCTTGGGATTCGCGCTCCCGAGGGTCATCTTTATTTTAACCCCCCCCCCCCCCGGGCTAGTGCTTGTCTAAGTGTTGGTCTGAACCGGGCAGCCTGCGGGGCCACCTCGGGGCAACTCGAGGGCTGGTTTTACTCGTAGCTTAACCTATCCGGTGTTGCCCTGAGAACGAGATATGTGGAGCTCCTATCGGGATTGTCGGCACATCGGGCGGCTTTGCTGGTCTTGTTTTACCATTGTCAAAATGTCTTGTAACCGGGATTCCGAATCTGATCGGGTCTTCCTGGGAGAAGGAATATCCTTCGTTGACCGTGAGAGCTTGTGATGGGCTAAGTTGGGACACCCCTGCAGGGTTTGAACTTTTGAAAGCCGTTCCCGCAGTTATGGGAAGATGGGAATTTGTTAATATCCGGCTGTAGAGAACTTGTCACTTAACCTAATTAAAATGCATCAACCACGTGTGTAGTCGTGATGGTCTCTTCTCGGCGGAGTCCGGGAAGTGAACACGGTTCTTGTGTTATGCTTGAACGTAGGAAGTTTCAGGATTACTTCTTGATCATTTATAGCTTCTAGACCGTGCTTTGCTTCTCTTCTCTCTCTCTCTTTCATGTAAGTTAGCCACCATATATGCTTAGTGTTTTGCTGCAGCCCCACCTCATTACCCTTTCCTACCCATAAGCTTAAATAGTCTTGATCTCGCGGGTGTGAGATTTCTGAGTCCTCGTGACTCACAGATACTTCCGAACAGTTGCAGGTGCCGATGATACCCGTGCAGATGACGCAACCCAGCTCAGGCGGGAGCTCAATGAAGTCCTTGAATGTTGTTGTGTTTTGTTTCCTGTTGATCAGCAGTGGAGCCCAGTTGGGACGATCGGGGATCTAGCATTTGGGGTTGTCTTCTTTTATTTTGGTTCCGTCGTCGGATCTTGTTTGTATTTTGGATGATGTATGATTTACTTATGTATTGTGTGAAGTGGCGATTGTAAGCCAACTCTTTATCCCTTTCTTATTCAGCACATGTGATGTGTGAAGATTGCCCCTCTTGCGACAAGCCTACCATGCGACTATGCCTCTAAGTCGTGCCCCGACACGTGGGAGATATAGCTGGATTGTGGGTGTTACAAGTTGGTATCAGAGCCATCCCCGACTTAGGAGCCCCCTGCTTGATCGAATCACTGACGTTGTTGAGTCTAGAACAAAATGTTTTGAGTCTTAGGATTATATATATATCTGAGAGTAGGATTCTTTTTACTCCTCAGTCCCTTCGTCGCTCTGGTGAGGCCTCCTGACGTAGAAGTTTTGACTTTTCTCTCCTCAAATTTCATGAAAAAAAATTAGGATCACGTGGGTATCTTGGAATCGTTCCGATGGTTTTGTGACGAGAACATTGTTCTCGGTGCCTCCTGACATTTAGGGGTTGTGGCAGTGTCCCGGGGAGTTGAGCTACGAGGTGTTGTTGTCACAATTTTATCGTCGCAGTTCTGGAATACCTGAGTTCGCCGACATCAAAAATCTCTTTTTATGCAGTTGTTGGTGAGATAACCTCGACGCCACCTAGTACTGGGGTGGGAGTTCGGGAGTATTTCCATAACTCGTATAATGGATGCTTTTTGAAGGTTGAGGTAAACAATTTCCAAAGGTTTCTTGGTTATGTGTTGAAGGATGGATACAGCTGGATGTAGGATTTTTTAGTTTTGGGTGAGATATTATGCTTCCCCTGTATCCCCAACACCTGATTGCATAACCAGAAAGTTTTAGGAGTTTATAAGTGGGAATTCAAGTATATCGTAGGATATCTTTCCAACAGACACATGATACGATACGGGATCTATCATATGTTTGTTTCCGATTTATTCTGCAAGCCAATCCTTTGTTTTGTTTTTAGTTGTGGTATTCGAGTTGCTTCAAAGTCAAATGTGGATTCCATACCCTTTCTAAGCGGTGTTCTCATATTTCTTTGGGAATACTAATCATTCTTGATCATCGAGGTTGTCATGTCAATTCTTTTCAACCAGCATGTTTCTCTTCAAGTGGATCCGATCATTTCAACATCCCCAAGATCATCTCTCGGTTTTCCCAATGTTGTTCGTTTCATCTGTTCCCAAGTTGCCTTTGTTTTCCCACCCACCCACCCCTTTTTCTTCAAGGATTCAGATTTCTTGATCGGGTATCCTTTTATTGATGGGAAGCCTCTCCATTCTTTTTCCGTTTATGTTCTTATCCGGTGATTTTCAGGAATATTCTAATGGAGCTTCAAGTTCATCATTCTTCATTATTTTTCTTCTCTGGTGGTTTAAATTCAAGCCTTGATGATCATATCATTTCCTTGTTTCAAATGTTTTCTCATGACGGTGCACCACCTTAATCATTCAACTCTCGCTTTTCATTTGTGCCGGAGTGTTGAAGATATCTCAGAAGGCTCATCTTTTCATTCAAGACCCGTTCAACCGTTTTGAGGTTGTTATCTCATTCAAGCCATTTAATTCAACCGGCGCAATATCTCCTTTAAATCGTTCAATGGTGTTTCTCTTGAGTGGGCCCTAACCCACAGGTCTTTTCCCCAGGATCTTACCTAACTCTTCTTTTTCGGGAGTTATTCTCAAATTCACTTCAAACTTTGACGTAAGAATGAATTATCATCACTCATATGTCTTTCTCCAAGATATTTCAAATTCTGTTCATCGTTGGTTCAACCTTTCTAATTTTCATCTCGGAGTATCTCAACAATTCATGGTGGTGTTACTCATCGTCATTCTCAACATTTGAAGACCGAAGAAGAGCTCCTCTTAAAATCTTATATGTTTCTCTCAAGATTCATGGTTCTTGTCGGCGTTCTGGGAACGGGGGTCCTCAGACTTGCCTGCCTGCGGCCTGCGACGTGGCTCAAAGGGGGCCTAGCACGGCCCATCTTCATCGACACAGACCCAAGACCCTCACGAGGGGCCAAACCTCGCGGGGCGGATGACACGGAGCTTCCTCAGGCACGGCCACATCAGGCTGGCTCGCGAGGAGGCAGAGAGATCAAGGCGGGGTACCTCACGAGGTGCCCGTGACGCAAGCCATGACGACTAAGGGCGCCAGGCAGGCGCCAGCCCGCGCAGTGTCCTCCTTTCCTCTTTGGTGCAAAGGGAGAAAGCGCAGGCGAGAGCATCAAGCAAAGGCACCCGTTTTGGTGCAACGAGACCAAGACCAGTCCAACGGCAGGGAGGAAGTCATTGTGGAGCCCAAGCCAGCGTCACCACCAGAGTCTTTGGCAGGTGAGGACTAACTTTAGTCAGGATAAGTGTACCAGATGTTCCCCTCCAAAATGGCCCATTGTTGGCGCCGTTCCCGCTCAATATTTGGGAAGAGGCCCAGGGCCTTTGCCTATAAATAGGACTAGCCACCCACAGGGTAAAAGGAGGGAAAATCGGATCGAGTAGCATCACAGAGAGAGAGAGAGAAGGGTGACTAAACTCCTCCTAGCAGTTCATCCCCACAGCCAAGAGCAGACCCTTGCGAGGTTGTTCTTCCTTTTATTGCTCATCATCATCAGCCCAAGAGGCAATCCACCACACCACACACTGGAGTAGGGTGTTACACCACAACGGTGGCCCGAACCAGTATAAACCCTATGTCTCTTGTGCTGTTCTTTCCATAGCTTAGATCTCAAAGAGGCGGAGGGGTGCAGGTAGGTAGAAGGCGAAATCTCCGCGCGCACCCCAGTGTTCGAACCTCAAGGGTCTGCTGGAACCCGAAATCCGACATTTGGCGCGCCAGGTAGGGGGTGCGCCAGAGTTTTCCCTTCCGCCACCGCCACGACCTGCCTCGCGATGAGAAGCGTGTTGCCCGCTCCGGCCGCCGGCGCCAGCACGGGGGCCAGGGGGCTCCGAGCCCTGGCCCCAGCCCTGCAACGGGTACGGTGGCCGGAACAGTTCAAGCCAATGATGCCGCCGCGCTACGGCGGTGCGACGGATCCGCTGGCCTTCTTGCTGGCGTACGAGGAGGCCATCCTCGAAGCTGGAGGTGACGGTAGGGTCATGGCCAACTGGCTCCCCATGGCCCTCACCGGCGCTCCGCGCGCATGGCTGCTCCACCTGCCGGCAGCCTCCGTGGCCTCTTGGGAAGAGCTCCGCGGCCTCTCCCCCGCCCACCAAGCTACACCAGCACCCCCGGTCGTCGCGGCCCTCCTGGGCGGCTCGCAGGCGCCGCCTACAAGTCACCATGTCAAGCCGTTCATCCGCCGGGTCAGCGCCGCTTCCACACGGCAGGGGGCTCTCCCGGACCGGGCGGCGCCCAAGGCCGGCCTGACCTTCAGCTTGGAGGACCACCCCTCCAACTCGGCCTGCTCGGGTGCGCTCCCCATGCTGTGCACACCCACCATCTGCCAGGTAGCCGTCACCAGAACTCTCATTGATGGCAGTGCAGGCCTCAGCGTGCTCTCGGTTGAGGCATTCAACCTCCTCTGCATACCCCTGGAACGGCTGCAACCCAGCCGGCCCTTCTCAGGCGTTGGGGGCGGATCGTCCAGCTCCTTGGGACAGATCCGGCTCCCAGTAACCTTCGGCACCTACAAAAACTTCCGCACGGAGCTGGTCGACTTCGACATCGCCCCCAACGGCCTCCCCTACAATGCCATCCTCGGCTACCCAGCGCTGGCCCAGTTCATGGCCGCGACGCACCCGGCGTACAACCTCATGAAGATGCCCGGGAGCAGCAGTGTCCTCACCGTGCACGGGGACACCGTAGACGCGCTGCGAGTGCTCAAGCTTGCCTCCAAGACGGCGGCGGCGGCACAGCCCGCTGACTCGGAGACCCCCGAGCCCAAGGGGGCTGCACCCGCCAAGAAGAAACAGTTGTTCACCCAAGACAAGGCAGAAACCAAGCAGATACCCGTCGATGAGCACGGGTCCACCAATGCCACTTTCACCATAGGCGCCAACCTCGAACCCGAGTAGGAGGAGGCCCTGGTCGGGTTCCTGCACGCAAACAAGAAGGTATTCGCTTGGGAGCCTGACCAGTTGGCGGGGATTCCTAGGAGCATAATCGAGCATCACCTCAACGTGTGCCCCAACGTGCGCCCTGTGAAGCAGAAGGCAAGGCGGCAGTCCACAGAAAAGCAGGCCTTCATCGTCCAAGAGACCCGCAAACTAGAAGTCGTTGGGGTCATTCACGAGGTCCGATACCCGGATTGGTTGGTCAACCCTATCGTTGTGCCAAAGAAGGGAGGGAAGGAGCACATGTGTGTCGACTTCACCAACCTCAACAAGGCATGCCCGCAAGATCCGTTCCCGCTCCCCCGCATCGACTAGATCGTCGATTCCACAGCGGAATGCGACCTGCTATGCTTCTTGGATGCCTTCTCTGGGTATCACCAGATCAAGATGGCGGTAGAAGACGTCGAAAAGACAGCCTTCCTAGCCCCGTGTGGAGTGTACTGCTACACATGCATGCCCTTCGGGCTGCGTAACGCAGGGGCGACCTTTCAGCGGCTGATGCACATCACCTTAGGCCCGCAGCTCGGGAAGAATGTTGAGGCTTACATTGATGACATTGTGGTGAAGTCTCGGGAGGCCACGACCCTGATACAAGACCTGGAGGAAACCTTCGTGAGACTCAACGCAGTGAACCTGCGGCTCAACCCAGAGAAGTGTGTGTTCGGAGTCACCTCGAGCAACCTCCTAGGTTTCCTCATGTCCCACCGAGGCATCGAGGCTAACCCGGAAAAGGTCAAGGCGGTCAAGGACATGAGCCCGCCAAAGACCCTCAGAGAAATGCAGAAGCTCACTGGGCGCGTGACCGCGCTAGGGCGCTTCATCTCCAAGTTGGGGGAGCGAGCGCTGCCTTTCTTCTAGCTAATGAAGAAAAAGGGGCCCTTTGAGTGGACCGAAGAGGCCGACAAGGCGTTCCAGGATCTCAAGAGATACCTGACCAGCCCTCCGGTCATGGTGGCTCCACGCCCTCAAGAGCCCCTGGTGCTTTACCTCGCCGCCACTCCCTACTCTGCCAGTGCAGCCCTGGTGGCGGTTAGAGAGGAGCGTCGAATCAAAACCACAGCAGCAGCCCGGGACAAGGCAAAACAGGAACAAGGAATGCCCACAGAAACCGCCACCGCGGCAGAGGAGAATCAGCCGCCGCAGAGGAGTGCACCGGAGGCGGAAGAGGCCCCTCTCCCGGATGGCCAGCCTCAGGAGGCCTCATCGCCTCAGGAGGCGCCATGGTCTCCAAAGGGTGCCACCAGCACTGACGCACCCAACCTCATTGAGCACCCAGTGTACTTCGTCAACACGGTGTTGCGGGACGCGAGGGCACGGTACCCCATGCCTCAGAAGCTCCTCCTCGCGCTACTGGTGGCCTCACGCAAGCTGTGACACTATTTTCAGGGTCACCCCATCAAGGTCGTCTCGTCATACCCCCTGGAGAGAGTGCTCAGGAGCCCTAACTCAGCTGGAAGGGTCGCTGAGTGGAACATAGAACTACAAGCGTTTCAGCTCGAATTCAGCACGACCAGAGTCATCAAGGGAGCAGCATTGGTGGATTTTGTGGCAGAATGGACGGAGGCACCAGGCCTCAAGGCCGACGAGGATCGGTCCCTCTCCCCGGGAAACAAGGCGCCAGAAGGCTGGGTCATGTACTTCGATGGGGCGTTCTCCAGGCATGGCACTGGGGTTGGGGCGGTGCTTATATCGCCCACTCAGCACAAGCTCTACTGCGTTGTACAGCTCTGTTTCCAGCAAGGTGAAAAGGTCTCCAACAACATAGCAGAGTATGAAGGTTTAATAGTGGGCTTGAAGGCCGCAGCTGCCCTGGGGGTGAAACGCCTCACCATCAAGGGCGATTCGCAGCTCCTTGTCAATTTCTCCAACAAGGTGTACGAGCCGAAAGATGAGCACATGGAAGCCTACCTTGCGGAGGTCCGCAGGATGGAGAAGCAGTTCTGGGGGTTGGAGTTGCAGCATGTGCCCCGTGGCACCAATCAGGAGGCCGACGACATCGCCAAATGGGCGTCCAGGCGGTTACCTCAAGAGCCTAGCGTTTTCGAGGAGCGGCTCTTCAAGCCCTCAGCCTTTCCTTCATTATCAAACACGGCTCAGCCTCGGGAGGAGCTCCCCCAGCCACCTGCCTCAGGAGCCTCGGTCTATGGCCCGGCCTCAGGAGCACGCCTGCTCCTGACAATGGAACCTCAGGAGGGGTGCTGGATCACGGAGCTCCGGAGTTACTTAACACGAGGGACCCTGCCGGAGAAGGAGGAGGAAGCGGAGCGTGTGGCACGGCAGGCCACGGCATACTGCATCAAGGATGGAGAGCTCTACCAGAAGCGACCAAATGATGTGTCCCTGCGCTGCATCTCCAGGGAGCAAGGAAAGGAACTGCTGGAAGATATACACGGCGGAGACTGTGGACATCATTCATCATCACGGACCCTCGTCGGCAAGGCGTTCCGCAGTGGGTTTTATTGGCCCACCGCACTCAATGACGCCATCGAACTAGTGAAAGCTTGTGAGGCCTGCCAGTTCCACGCCAAGCAGATCCATCAGCCGGCAGGAGGCCTACAGACTATACCCCTTTCGTGGCCATTCGCAGTCTGGGGGCTGGACATCCTGGGACCGTTTCCTCGGGCGCCAGGGGGCTACCGCTACCTCTACGTCGCCGTGGACAAGTTCACCAAGTGGGCTGAAGTAGAGGCCGTCCGCACCATCCCCGCGGGTTCCGCGGTCAAGTTTATCAGGGGCATCGTGAGCCGGTTCGGGGTGCCGAACCGCATCATCACGGACAACGGTTCGTAGTTCACCAGTAACCTCTTCAAAACATACTGTGCTAACCTTGGAACGCAGATATGCTACGCATCGGTGGCGCACCCCCGAAGCAAAGGCCAGGCTGAGCGAGCCAACGCAGAGGTCCTAAGGGGCCTCAAGACCAGGACGTTCAAGAAGAAGCTGGAGGCCTGCGGCAGAGGTTGGTACGACGAGCTTCAGTCCGTGTTGTGGTCCATCCGCACAACCGCGACCAAGCCAACTGGAGAGACCCCATTCTTCCTGGTCTACGGAGCTGAAGCGGTCCTCCCTCACGAGGTCAGACGTCGCTTCGCACGGGTCCTGGCGTTCGACGAGGCGCAGCAGGACGCCATGCGGGGGATGGACCTCGTGCTGGGGGAGGAACGTCGCTGAGAATCCGCGCTGCGAGCGGCGAGGTACCAACAAACACTGCGACGATATCACTGCCGCAACATCCGCCCCAGAACTCTCGAGGTAGGAGACCTCGTGCTCAGGCGGGTTCATTCTAGGGAGGGACTGCACAAGCTCTCTCCCATGTGGGAGGGCCCGTTCAAGGTTGTTCATGTTTCCAGGCCCGGCTCCGCGCGCTTGGAGACTCAGGAGGGGGTGCCGGTCCAGAACGCATGGAACATCCAGCACCTCCGGAGGTTCTACCCCTAAAAAGGCCCGGAGCCTGTGAAGAAGGCAAATGCCTGTGAAGCTGTCGCGTTTTGGAAAAGGCCCGGAGCCTGTGAAGAAGGCGAATGCCTGTGAAGTTGTCGCATTTTGGAAAAGGCCCGGAGCCTGTGAAGAAGGCGAATGCCTGTGAAGCTGTCGCGTTTTGGAAAAGGCCTGGAGCCTGTGAAGAAGGTGAATGCCTGTGAAGCTGTCGCATTTTGGAAAAGGCCCGGAGCCTGTGAAGAAGGTGAATGCCTATGAAGCTGTCGCGTTTTGGAAAAGGCCCGGAGCCTGTGAAGAAGGCGAATGCCTGTGAAGCTGTCACGTTTTGGAAAAGGCCCGGAGCCTGTGAAGAAGGCCAACGCCTGTGAAGCTCGCCGCCCGTGACACTCTCACATAATAATGAGTTGGGGCTGTACACGCCCCGGAGTCTCAGGAGCGCCGGCCTCAGGCCCTGGGGCTCCCTCCCACCCCCAGTGGTAGCACTTAGCTCTGCACTGGTGAGAAGACGTCAAAGACTAGATTAGGTGCCGGACGCGGCTTTTTCATTTGCTTTTCGCAGTTGGCTTGTTCATTCTCATTCGAAGTTTTATTGAAGTTGTTGCCGTCTTTGGCTTGTGGTTCTTCGACTTTTCACTCTCCTGCCTCGATTTCTCTTATGCAAGGCCTCACGAGGGGGGGCAGCCGAGCGCCCTCGCGAGAGTTCCTGTCCTAGTCGTTCAAAGGTTTCGCGACCTGGGTCCATTACAGGAGCACCCCTCCAGTCCGTGCCCCACGGGCACCGCGACACAAACACAGGGCCCGGGTCGGTCGCCCCCCCACGGCTGGGGCCGGGAACTACCCATGCGCGGGCACATAGCTGTAAGGCACGATAACGGAAGCAAAGCGACGATTAACAGCAATAACCCAAACACGCCCCCGCGGGGCTCCACACTACTGTATTTTTACGCAGGAAAAAGGAAAAGGAAGAACAAATCAGGCGCAGCTCGCCTCACACCGGCCTGGAGGGAAGACCCGAGCTGCCTCCGGTGCTCAGGAAGACTCCCTCTCGCGCTTCACCGATGCGCGACGGCGGGAAGACACGCTGCCACCTACCAAGCAGATACGACGGCGTGGAGGCTGACTGCGGCCACCGCTAGAAGAGTCGCCGCCTGAAGAAGAACTGGTGAAGCTTGGGGAACCCTGAGCGCCGCCAATCACGCGAGCGCTGTCCTCTCCATCATCGCCGGGGCTAGGTTCCCGGCCGCGGTCGTCGTCCTCAGGGCAGCACCCTGCGCGGCGACCATCTTCCCCAAACACCCTCACGTAAAGGGTGGCGTCGCCGTCAAACTTGAAGTGCAGGGTGCACCAACGGCTCAGGCCACGCGCGCGGGCGAACGTCTGCCAACCGCGGGCCAAGGCCAGGCTCCCGGCTGCGGAGACCTCCAGTGAAGCCCATGAGGCCGGGCTGCAACAGCTGTCTGCCTGGAGCTAGAGGCCGCCCTGGGCACCGGCCGGGAGCTCGCCGAGGAGGAAGCGGAAGCCGGGTGCTAGTTGGCTCCGCCGACCACACAATAAACTCCGGCAGCACCTCTGCCATGCGAAAGCGCGGCCTAGGGGGACGCGCGACCGAAACGCGTCCCCCGGCCGCAGCAGTCCACCCGTCACCATGCTGGAAATCGTCTCCGCGGCCGTGGGGAGCTGCCGTGGTGGCCACAGGATGTTTGTGAGGGCGCCCTCGACCGCGCTTGGGCGGGGGAGAGGCAGGCTCAACCTGGCGAGCCTTCTCCTTCTCTGTGGCCGAGAACCTCCTCGACAGGGCCATGAAGAAGAAGGAGAAGCAAGGGGGGATGAACTGGAAGGGCGCGCGCCGATTCGTACTTATAGCCGGCGAGGGCCAACCATCGCCCCCCCCCCCCACGATCGCGGGTAATTATGACCCGATTTTGCATGCAGGGACTTGTCCAATCCGCGCAGTTGCCGAGGCGCCGTGGGGAAGTGGAGACGCCCAAATCCAATCAACCGCCACGCGGCGCCCAAGGCCGCAGGCTGTTAGGGCCCGCGGCGCTTCGCCCTTGTCCTTTCGCCTCCCTGCACGGCCAAGTCTGGGCGCGCCTTGGGCCCGGGGGCTACTGTCGGCATTCTGGGAACGGGGTCCCCAGACATGCCTGCCTGCGGCCTGCGACGTGGCTCAAAGGGGGCCTAGCACGTCCCGTCTTCATCGACGCAGACCCAAGACCCTCGCGAGGGGCCAAGCCTCGCGGGGCGGACGACACGGAGCTTCCTCAGGCACGGCCACATCAGGCTGGCTCACGAGGAGGCGGAGAGATCAAGGCGGGGTACCTCACGAGGTGCCCGTGACGCAATCCATGACGACCAAGGGCGCCAGGCGGGCGCCAGCCCGCGTAGTGTCCTCCTTTCCTCTTTGGTGCAAAGGGAGCAAGCGCAGGCGAGAGTATCAAGCAAAGGCACCCGTTTTTGTGCAACGAGACCAAGACCAGTCCAACGGCAGGGAGGAAGTCATTGTCGAGCCCAAGCCAGCGTCACCACCAGAGTCTTTGGCAGGCGAGGACTAACTTTAGTCAGGATAAGTGTACCAGATGTTCCCCTCCAAAATGGCCAATTGTTGGCGCCCTTCCCGCTCAATATTTGGGAAGAGGCCCAGGGCCTTTGCCTATAAATAGGACTAGCCACCCACAGGGTAAAAGGAGGGAAAATCGGATCGAGTAGCATCACACACAGAGAGAGAGAGAAGGGTGACTGAACTCCTCCTAGCAGTTCATCCCCACAGCCAAGAGCAGACCCTCGCAAGGCTGTTCTTCCTTGTATTGCTCATCATCATCATCATCCCAAGAGGCAATCCACCACACCACACACTGGAGTAGGGTGTTACACCACAACGGTGGCCCGAACCAGTATAAACCCTGTGTCTCTTGTGCTGTTCTTTCCATAGCTTAGATCTCAGCGAGGCGGAGGGGTGCAGGTAGGTAGAAGGAGAAATCTCCGCGCACACCCGAGTGTTCGAACCTCAAGGGTCTGCCAGAACCCGAAATCCGACAGTTCTAGCTTCATGCCATCCTCTCATAATTGTTTTTGATTGTGAGAATTCTTTTCACCCATCCGGAGCAATTCAAGAGTCTTTTTAGTTTGATTCTCCGGAGCCCATCATCTCAGAAGTATTCATTTCAGCTTTCATCTCTCATTCTCCAAATCTTACTGGTGCATCATTCAAATACTCTCTATTCAGCTCATGATCTCTTCGTTCTCTTGTATCAAATTCCCTCAAATATCTTCATTCGTTCTCTAACTCTTCCCGGTGTTTCCTTATCTTTTCTTCGTTCCTTTTCAATTCTTACGGCGGTTCGTTCAAGATTTTTTTCCTCTTGTTATCATCAATTCATTCGTTCTTTCCAAATCCTACCGGTGGTTTGTTGAAGACCTTCCCAAGTTTACGCAATATCAATCTTAATCCTTTCTACAAGAATAAGTAGTATGCCAAATCCGTGCTTGTCATCAATCTAAATTGATGAAGGATAAGCATAATGTAATTCTTATTCTTGTTTCATCGAGTAAATTCAATTCCTTATTCCGGAGGTTCATCAAAATTCTTGATTTCATTTGTTCATCTTTTCTTCCGGAGTGCCAAGTTTTCTCGATTGTGTCATTGCAAAGCTCCATCTAATCATTACAAGGCTTCTCCCGGAGTTCTTCTCTACCTCTTTTTCTTTTATCATCCTTTTTACCGGAGTTCTTCATGGAGGCTCAACATGGTGGCTCCTCAAGGATTTCTTTCATTCTTCAACTGTTCTTCAAGTTTTCTCTCGAAGTTTTGATCCGCTAAGCTTTACTCAAAATTTAACATGGTGTTCAACACATGTCTTGTTTTGAGGAGTTCAAGCATTCTTCATCTTGCATTCCGAAGTGCAAGTCTTTCTACCTTATCTTTTGAGGTGGTGTTATGTCATTTTTGACAATTTCTGTGTGTGTCATGATGCACAAGTTCAGAAATGAGATATTTAAACCCATCATTTTCTTCCTTGGAGTTATCTTGGTATAGATTTCACCTAAAGCCTTCCATTGGGAATGTTGCTCGTTGTGATGATTACCTATGATCCAAGTTTTTCTGATCACCTCGGTGGAAGAAGATTTTATAAATTTTCTAGTTCTCAATCAAATCTTTTTCCCGTGAGTGGCAGGTTGTCACCTCATAATTTTGAGATGCTTTCCATAAGCCCACTATAAGCTTACTCTTTTTGTTGGTGGTTTTCCAACAACTTTGTTATAACCTTCTTGGAAGGATGTTTTCCAAGCTCATTTGTGGCAGAAGTTGTCATTTTCTTCTCAATTCTTTCATTTCCAACGATCCAACTTCTATTCTTTCGTTTCGAAGGCATTGTGATGTTGCTCTTTTCACTCATCATCTCGGATTGTGAAGATCATGTTCTTTCCTTTGCTTATCCATTTAACCGGAGTGTCATGCCCTCTTTTCAAGTTCTCTCATCTTATCAAGTTTTGCCTCCCTTCTCAACCGGAGTGATGTCTGACATCTTTCTTAATCCTTGTGCCATTCTGTCAATAGTTCCGGAGGCAGTGTGTTGCTGGTTTCATCAAGTATTCTCTCATCTTGTCAAGTTCATATTCTATGCCTTCCATTCCCAATTGGAGTATTGTCGTAATTGATCTTTATCGTTCCTTGTTCCTCTTTTCTAAATGAGTGTTTTCAACTTTGTTCATCTTCGTTGTATTTTTTCTTTCAATTTGTTCAACCTCGCAAGGTTCCTTGGTTTCACTCATTGGTCAAAGAAGCAACTAAGTTTTACCTCTTCTTCTTCCTCTTCCGTTTTCCTCCGGTGCCATCCTAGATCTCAGGACGAGATCCTCTCGTAGTGGTGGAGTGTTGTAACGCCCCGAGACCGATGCGCCAGGTGTCTTCCAGTTATTCCTTGTTGTTGCCTTGTCATTTGCTTGCGTGTCACATCTTTCCATGTCATCATGTGCATTGCATTGCATCCATCCGGGTCTCCCCGTTCTTTCCATTGTCCGTTCTAAGCCCAGACACACTTGCACGCGCCTGCGGCATGTCCGAAATATTATTTTATAAGTGGCTGGAAAATGTTCTCGGATTGGGATCAAAGTTGGTGTGTGGTCTTATATTCGTGTAGGTAGGCCGCCTGCCAAGTTTCATAGCATTCGGAGTCCGTTTGATGCCCCAACAGATATTTATAGCGACATTATAGTCGGTTAAACGTCGGATGTTTTCGGTCTCCGGAAACAGACGTCGGGCCTCTCTCTCTCTCTTCTCTCCTCTCATCCCGAGGCCTTCTGCACAGCCCACAAGCTCCAACCTACCCCTCCTCGCGTCCGGAGCCGTCGGATCACGATCGGAGGCTTCGAAAACCCCCAAAACCCCCCTAACCCTAGAACCTGCCCTATATAAACCACCTCCCCTTCCATTTTTGGGTAGCCTACCCTTCCTCCTAGCTCTACCCGCCACCCCACCTTGTTTTCAGCGCCGAGCCCCTCCCTGGCCTCCACTTGTCACCGCCGCCTCCACTTGTCACCGCCGCCACGCCCTAGGGCCAATCTCGGACCGCCACCTCACCCCTCAGCGCCCGCCGCAGCTAATAACGGCCGGCCATGTCGCACCCCTGTCTCTCACCTCACGCAGGGCCCATGGAACCCAGATCGGGGCCCTAGAAGCCCATCTAGGCCCGAACGAGTCCGCCTCGCTCCCCATCGCTCGAGCCTTCATCCTCGTCCGCCCGAGCGCCGCCATCGCCCCTCCCGCCGGCGAGCCGACACCGACGAGCCTCCTGCCGGTGACCAGCAGGCCAGCCCCACTGCCCCGTCTCTCTACGTCCTTCTCCTCCCCCTTCGGCCTCTCTCTCTAAGTTCTCTCTCTCTATCGCAGGATCCCATCGCCATTATCACCGCCGCCCGGAGCTTCTCGTCCTCGTCCTCGTCGGAAATGGAACCCCAGAGCCAGACCCGCCCTCCTCCACTCCAGGTCAGTCGGCTCCGCGTTCGTTCCGGCTAGAGCCCGCCGTGCCACCGTGCTGGAACACCGTCTCGTCGCCGATCCTTGCCGCCGCCAGCCTCTGCCTCGACGAGATTCCCCTGCTGATGCGCGTTGAGCCCAGCGCTCGGGTGGGCCGCGCTAGGCACGCGAGCAAGGCCGGCCCAAGCCGCTTCCCTGCCCCTAAGCCTATCCACCAAGTGGGCCTCCGCCCATGGTGAGCCACCGCTGCGCCCCCCTTCCACTGTTGGGCCAACCAGTTTTGGACCGTAATGGGTTTTTTTCAGATCTGTGATTTTAGCATTTATCCAGAGGTTTACCATTTTGCAGCAAAGTCCCTAAACTTCATGCATATCATAACTCACCAACCATACATCATTTGTAAATAACTTATATACGTAAAATGCTTAGTTTTTCATCTAGTTTCATAATATGTCATTTTCAACCATGTTCAAAATGTTTAACTTGTTGTTTGCATTAATTTGCTCATATGCCATGTTAAAAATGCTTTAATTCATAACAAAATAATCATAGCTCCAAATTTAATAAAATTTATATGTAAATGGGGTGGAATAATGCATAGATTAACATGGTGGCATCACTTTTCATGTTTAATAACTCTAAAATATGATTTAGGGCAGAACATTACCAAATCCATAAATTTGCACATGAGGATTTACCGGAATTGTTGTTTGTTGTTCCGGCCTCATTTAAACTTGCCTAGATAGGTAGTTTTTCATATGCTTCACCCTCTTGCCATGTTTAACAAAATTTAATATTGCTGGGTACATAAACGAGACCAAACTAAATAATTGACGTGGTGTTTCGTCAATATGCAACGGAGTTGCATATTGAACTCCACTTAACTTGTAGTTTTGCTTGTGCACTTTGCCATGCCATGTTTCATTAAACCGGACATGCATCATACTTGTTTGCACATCATGCCATGCTTATGTGATGGTTGTTTACTATGTTGTTTGCTTCTTTTCAGGGTTGCTTCTCGCGTTAGCTCCGGTTTCGTTCCGGAGTTGTGAGGATCCATTCGACTACGTCAGTTTGTCTTCTTCATGGACTCGTTCTTCTTCCCTGCGGGATCTCAGGCAGGATGACCATACCCTCGAAATCACTTCTATCTTTGCTTGCTAGTTGTTCGCTCTATTGATATGTTGCGATACCTACCACTTGCTATATCATGCCTCCCATATTGCCATGTCAAGCCTCTAATCCACCTTTCCTAGCAAACCGTTGTTTGGCTATGTTACCGCTTTTGCTCAGCCCCTCTTATAGTATTGCTAGTTGCAGGTGAAGATGAAGTTTTTTCCTTGTTGGAACGTGGATATTGTTGGGATATCATTATTATCTCTTATTTACTTTAATGCATCTATATACTTGGTAAAGGGTGTAAGGCTCGGCCTTATGCCTGGTGTTTTGTTCCACTCTTGCCGCCCTAGTTTCCGTCATACCGGTGTTATGTTCCTTGATTTTGTGTCCCTTGCGTGGTTGGGTGTTATGGGAACCCCTTGACAGTTTGCTTTGAATAAGACTCCTCCAGCAAGGCCCAACCTTGGTTTTATGATTTGCCTCACCACCACCTACTTTCCCTTGGGAGTCGCGCTCCCGAGGGTCATCTTTATTTTAACCCCCCCCCCCCCCCGGGGGGGCCAGTGCTTGTATAAGTGTTGGTCCGAACCGGGCAGCCTGCGGGGCCACCTCGGGGTAACTCGAGGGCTAGTTTTACTCATAGGTTGACCTATCCGGTGTTGCCCCGAGAACGAGATATGTGCAGCTCCTATCGGGATTGTCGGCACATCGGGCGGCTTTGCTGGTCTTGTTTTACCATTGTCGAAATGTCTTGTAACCGGGATTCCGAGTCTGATCGGGTCTTCCTGGGAGAAGGAATATCCTTCGTTGACCGTGAGAGCTTGTGATGGGCTAAGTTGGGACACCCCTGCAGGGTTTGAACTTTCGAAAGCCGTGCCCGCGGTTATGGGCAGATGA
Organism: Triticum urartu; assembly: GCF_056163025.1. Lineage (NCBI taxonomy): Eukaryota > Viridiplantae > Streptophyta > Magnoliopsida > Poales > Poaceae > Triticum > Triticum urartu. Next base: position 102,402,894 of record NC_141875.1, on the reverse strand, counting down.
GAATTTGTTAATATCCGGTTGTAGAGAACTCGTCACGTAACCTAATTAAAATGCGTCAACCACATGTGTAGCCGTGATGGTCTCTTCTCGGCGGAGTCCGGGAAGTGAACACGGTTTTTGTGTTATGCTTGAACGTAGGAAGTTTCAGGATCACTTCTTGATCATTTATAGCTTCTCGATCGTGCTTTGCTTCTCTTCTCGCTCTCTTTCGTGTAAGTTAGCCACCATATATGCTTAGTGCTTTGCTGCAGCTCCACCTCATTACCCTTTCCTACCCACTAGCTTAAATAGTCTTGATCTCGCGGGTGTGAGATTGCTGAGTCCTCGTGACTCACAGATACTTCCAAACAGTTGCAGGTGTTGATGATACCAATGCAAATGACGCAACCCAGCTCAGGCGGGAGCTCAATGAAGTCCTTGAACATTGTTGTTTTTTGTTTCCTGTTGATCAGTAGTGGGGCCCAATTGGGATGATCAGGGATCTAGCATTTGGGGTTGTCTTCTTTTATTTTGGTTCTGTAGTAGGACCTTGTTTGTATTTTTGATGATGTATGATTTACTTATGTATTGTGTGAAGTGGCGATTGTAAGCCAACTCTTTATCCCTTTCTTATTCAGTACATGGGATGTGTGAAGATTACCCCTCTTGCGACAAGCCTACCATGCGGCTATGCCCATAAGTCGTGCCCCGACACATGGGAGATATAGCCACATTGTGGGTGTTACATATGTCCTATCCAAGGTCACTGTCTTAGAAGCAAAGAAGCTCAAGAGACAACAGGGAGGGCCCAACAAAGGTGTCTAGTGCAATCCACTCGACCTACCTGTCACTCGGAGACTCCTCCTACTTTGGGTCACTCGACCACACGATCATTCGACCATGCAAGAATCCATTCGACATGTTTAAAGACCAAGAGTCGTCGAGAACAGCAACGGGCAAGCATCCACTCTGTAATCTTTAAGGCCATTAAGGCATTTAAGGCTAGCATTACCAGTAATGCCATCTCTTTATGTACCTTAAAATCCTTGTAACATGGGTTGCCTGGGGTCCTGGCGCACTCTATATTAGCCACCCCCCTCCACTGAGACAAGGGTTCACACCTTCTGTAAACACACACACATACGTAATCCAATTGACCGCCTCAGGGCACCGAGACGTAGGGCTGTACTTCCTCTGCGAAGGGCCTAGACTCGTAAAACTCGTGTGCACAACTTCGCCATAGCTAGGATCTTGCCTCCTCATACCTACCCCCCATTCTACTGTCAGTCTTAGATCCACGACAGTTGGCGCCCACCATGGGGCAGGTGTCTTAGCGACTTTCCGGTGGAGTTGCAATTTTTCCGATTCTCATCATCATGGCCTCCGCCGGTGGACTATTTGAGGGCCGCGAGATCCGTCTCGGCGCGCTTGTGTTCATCACCGATGACTCCGCCTGGCTCCAGGAAGCTCCGCTCGACGTCAATGCGCTCCCCGTCCGCGGGGCGACGCACTTTCGCGCGTGCATCCGTGGCGTCCTTCTCTGGCAACCGTCGACCCAGTATCGGTTGGTTCCTATGGTGTCCTCATCCCCCACCACTCGCCGGCACAAGCATTCCGGTCGGTCGCGGCTCCAACGGTGGGTGAGGCACGCGGTGGCCCGCCAGTCGGTCACCTCATATGTCGTGGCAATCGAGCCTGACGAAACTCTCTACAGCCTATTCGACCTGTTGACTGGCTCCGTCAAGACCGCATCCGAATGCGACAGCAGCGATCCCGCAGCAGAAGTCTTGATGGTCGATGGACCACCCAGTCCTCCTGGCTTCCCCCGCAACGACGGTGGCGATGGCGGCGGTGATCCGTCGCGCATTCACGAGGAGTACCGCCCTGAGCCCCTTTATTCGCAGCGGAGGGAAGAGCTTCACCGCCGCAACATGGATGCACTTCACAGTCATATCGTTGGAGAAACCCCCGATACCCGAGCCTTGGAGGAAGCGCGCCTGGCCAACTTGGTTGAGCGCACGCGACTGGAGAACCTGCAGCATGCACTCGATGAGCGTGCTCGGCAGCGGATCCCTGAATCCAGTCGACGACAGCTTTTTCCACCTCAAACTCAGGTATACCGCACTCCGATCCAAAATCTCACAGCCGCAGCCCGAATAGAAGAGACAATCTAGCCTTCCCAGTCGGAAGCAGGTAGGGGTTTGATGCAGATTCGGGCCTTGCTTCAAGCAGCTGGAGAACAAAATACAACAGTATGTCAGTCGCGGAATAGGATTCATAGCAGGTCTGTGATGGCGGACACAGTCCAGTCGGCTCACAGCTTAAGATCGCATCTGCAGCATGAGGGACGTGGACACCGGCAGGATCAGTACAGAAACCGTGAGCAGTATGATCACCGACTCGACCACGATGACCGTCATCGAGTGCCCACGCCTCCTCCGAGGAGTGGGTCATACATGCCTCGGCGACAGGATGACAGGTGCCCCCACAGCAGAGAGCAAAGCGTACCAGTCGACCCAAGGGAGCCAGGCTTTGATGCAAGATTTATTCTCGTTCAAGGTCTGGTTGACAGGAACAGAGCGCATAGAGAAGGTCATGACAGAGATTATCCGACTGGCAGAAGAGTGCACGTTTCTGGTCCCGATTGTTTCAGCAGAGCCATCAGGGCCGCAGTGATTCCTCCCAACTTCAGGTTGGCGACTGGAGTCAGCAAGTTCACTGGTGAGTCTAAGCCTGACACTTGGCTTGAATATTACCGAGTGGCTGTGCAAATTGGTGGTGGCAATGATGAAGTGGCAATGAAGCACCTCCCTCTCATGTTGGATGGCTCGGCCAGGGCGTGGCTGAACCAGTTAGCACCTGGTAGCATATACAGCTAGGAAGAACTCGTCAGAGTGTTTGTTAGAACTTTTGAGGGTACTTGCAAGCGACCGGCAGGGTTGACAGAATTGCAATGTTGTGTACATAAACCAAATGAAACCTTGAGAGACTATATCCAGAGATGGATCACGTTACACCATACAGTGGAGAATGTGTTAGATCACCAAGCAATATGTGCCTTCAAGGAAGGCGTTAAGTATCGGGAGTTGAATCTGAAATTTGGTCGGACATGAGATATGACTCTGACTCGGATGATGGAGATTGCCACCAAATACACTAACGATGAAGAGGAAGACCGACTCCGGAGTGGCAAGCACAAAACAGTCGCCCAGGACACCGGTGGAGGTACTTCCAATCGGAAACAGAAGCATAAGGCCGAGCTAGTTGCTCCTAGTGAGGCCTTAGTTGTGGCTCAAGGAAAGTTCAAGGGGAAGCCCAAAGGGCCCTGGAATCCCAAGAAAGTGAAAGATCAAGACGGAAATGATGTGTTGGATTTTCCATGTCACATTCACACTAAGAAAGATGAAGAGGGTAATTTGATTTATCCCAAGCACACCACTCGGCAGTGTCGACTCCTGATCTAGCAATTCCGAGAGAAGCAACCCAAGGAGAAGGAAAAGGAGTCGGGCAAGGATGAGGACAAGGAAGAGGATGATGACGGTTTTCCCAACGTCAACTCCACTCTAATGATTTTTGCTGATGTTGAGAGCAAAAGTCGATTGAAAGTTATCAACAGAGAAGTGAACATGGTTGCTTCGGCAACACCAAGTTATTTGAAGTGGTTCTAGACTGCCATCACATTCGACTAGTCTGACCATCCAGCACGTATAGCCACCCCTGGGAGGCAAGCGTTGGTGGTCGACCCAGTTGTTGAAGGCACTCGACTGACTAAAGTGCTGATGGATGGTGGCAGCGGCCTGAATATCTTTTATGCTGAAACCTTGAAGGGAATGGGGATTCCGATGTCCAAGCTCAGTGAATGTAATATGAGTTTTCATGGCGTTATACCCGGCAAAAAGGCAAGCCTCTCACTCGGAGGCTTAGCTGCAGTCCAGTACTCGCCTAAGTTTGAAAAATCCTACCGAGTGGTGAGCAAGCCTCTCACTTGGAGGCTTAGCTGCAGTCCAGTACTCGCCTAAGTTTGAAAAATCCTATCGAGTGGTGAGGAAGCCTCTCACTCGGAGGCTTAGCTATAGTCCAGTACTCGCCTAAGTTTGAAAAATCCTACCGAGTGGTGAGCAAGCCTCTCACTCGGAGGCTTAGCTGTAGTCCAGTACTCGCCTAAGTTTAAAAAATCCTACCGAGTGGTGAGCAAGCCTCTCAGTCGGGGGCTTAGCTGCAGTCCAGTACTCGCCTAAGTTTAAAAAAATCCTACCGAGTGGTGAGCAAACCTCACACTCGGGGGCTTAGCTGCAGTCCAGTACTCGCCTAAGTTTAAAAAATCCTACCGAGTGGTGAGAAAACCGCTCACTCGGGGACTTAGCTGCAGTCCAGTACTCGCCTAAGTTTAAAAAACCCTACCCAGTGATGAGCAAACCTCACACTCGGGAGCTTAGTTGCAGTCCAGTACTTGCCTAAGTTTAAAAAATCCTACCGAGTGACGAGCAAACCTCTCACTCGGGGGCTTAGCTGTAGTCCAGTACTCTCCTAAGTTTAAAAAATCCTACCGAGTGATGAGCAAATCTCACACTCGGGGGCTTAGCTGCAGTCCAGTACTCGCCTAAGTTTAAAAAATCCTACCGAGCGGTGAGCAAACCTCACACTCGGGGGCTTAGCTGCAGTCCAGTACTCGCCTTAAGTTTGAAAAACACCCCTATCCGCAAGGACGACGAGGTGCAGGTCGACTGCAACCCTCTCTTCAGAGCTGCGCCACAAGTACAACGTGCGCTCCATCCCTATCCGCAAGGACGACGAAGTGCAGGTCGACTGCAACCCTCTCTTCGGAGCTGCGCCACAAGTACAATGTGCGCTCCATTCCTATCCGCAAGGATGACGAGGTGCGGGTCGACTGCAACCCTCTCTTTGGAGTTGCGCCACAAGTACAACGTGCGCTCCATCCCTATCTGCTAGGACGATGAGGTGCAGGTCGACTGCAATCCTCTCCTCAGAGCTGCGCCACAAGTACAACATGTGCTCCATCCCTATCCGCAAGGATGACGAGGTGCAGGTCGACTACAATCCTCTCCTCAGAGCTACACTACAAGTACAACGTGCGCTCCATCCTATCCGCAAGGACGATGAGGTGCGGGTCGACTGCAACCTTTTCTTCGAAGCTGCATCACAAATACAAAGATTATTCCGAGTGGAGAACAAGTTCCACTCGAAGGCAAACACAAGTATATTCAGAGATAAACCAAGTTCAGATAAATCCCAAAGTTCCGAACCACGGATCCAAAGTACTTGAGCATCAATCCCGAAGAAGTTTGACGATTACACAATCACTCGGCATTCTGAGGCAAATAAAGGTGAAGCATAATGTTTTTGGTCACTTGTCAGGAGGAGGGCTGGCTGGATCGCAGAAACTGTCAAGGTCTATGCTGTGTGCAGTGCGAGTGGCGGCATCAAGGAAAGTGTCCATGAAGGATTGCAAAGTGTGCCTTTTTGTGTTAGAAACCTTGAGCTCTGCCAGCTTGTCCTCTTTGACGTCCTTGCAGTGCACTCGGACCAGGGACAGGGTGACATTAGCGCCGCAGCTAGCAGATGACTTCTTCCATTCTTGCACTCGCTCAGGTATTTGATTCAGTCGAGCCATCAGAGACTCGAGGTCTTGAGACAGTTCTTCTTGAAGCCAGAGTTCAGCATCAACCCGAGTCATCGCCGCCTTCAGACGGGCAAGATAAGCAACTACGATGTCCGTGCGAGATTCCAACCGCAGCACATTCATTGCGATGTCATCTTTGACAGGGCAATTTATGGGGTCGAGACCCGTCTCGACCCGCCTTGTTTCTGCTTCAAAGTCCTGGCAAAGCTCTACACGGTCGGACGAATGGTGAGTCGACAATATAATAAGACCTGTCAATCGACCATGACAAGTCAGTCGAACGTCAGTACCTTCAAGTTTTAAGACCAGTTGAGCAATAATCTGGCCCAGATAAGACTCCAACTCTCCCTTCTTGGCTTTGAGGCTCCCAATCTCGTCAGACAGCTTGTCCTTGTCTTTCTTCAGTCGCTCGACCGTGAGTACTGTACTGACAACTTGTCTAGTGGCTGCAATGTAAAGCAGTAAAGGCTCTTTGCTGATTGGGGCAGCGAGCACCCAGTGGGAAGAACATTTACCCAGAAGCAACAGGAACATCCATCTTGATCTTAGGCAAGGTCTTCCGGGCCTTCGAGGGATTGATCTTGGGCTGCTTGATGAATTTCTCAGCCAGCTCTGGAGTCGGAGACCGAACGTGCTTTTGAGATGGAACGCTCGAGGCCACGGTGTTACCGCGCCTGCCCACAGGATCATGGCGTTGCTTGGATCGATGTTCCGAATGAGGCGGTGAGTCGACTACTTCCTCGTCGTCTGACTCGTTGCTCTCATCTTCATCATCGTCGTTTGGTGACTCCCATTCACCGCTCTCCTCCGCGCTGTCCCCGCCCTCATGGTCCTGCTCCAGAGCTTGTTCACCATTGGGCATTGAGTACATCTCTGTGTAAATCTGCAAGACAAGAAGTCGAGTGGAAATCAGTCAGATTAACAAATAGTCGGAAAACGCATTCAAATGCAATCGCTCATATCAGCCAAATCTTGTCTGGCTGGTTGATGTTGCTGAAAGGGTCGACTCTCCTGGCACCCCTGGGATTGTCCTTGTTCCTAGTGATGCACGTCAGCCATTGAGCTACTGTTTCGGCCGGCACCTCCTCTGGATGAACCCGAGCGGTGTCACCAGCGCCGGAGTACATCCACATGGAATGGTCACGGGCCTGGAGCGGTTGGATGCGCCGACTGAGGAACACCTCCAACAAATCCATGCCGGTGATGCCTTGGTTGATCACATGGACCACCCTCTCGACCAGCATGCCTGTCTCCGCCTTCTCCGTGGCGGTCACTTTCAATGAGGAAGGGGTTTGAACACGGTCGAAAGAAAAAGGAGGGAGTCCAGTCGACTGGCCTGGAGTCACGATATCCTTGCAGTAGAACCAGGTCGACTGCCAGCCTCTGACCGACTCAAGAAGGGTCATCGGAGGAAAGGAACTCCTTTTCCTCCTCTAGATACCCAAACCCCCACACATCTGGATAATGTGGGTTTTCTCTTCCTTCGAGTTTGCTTTCTTCACTGTCTGGGATCGGATGGTGAATATGTGCTTGAAAAGACCCCAGTGCGGTCGACACCCCAAGAAATTCATGCACATGGACATGAACGCAGCAAGATACGTTATGGTGTTGGGAGTGAAATGATGGAGTTGGGACCCGAAGAAATTCAAGAAACCCCGGAAAAAAGGATGCGGAGGAAGCGATAAACCGCGGTCGACATGAGTAGCAAGCAAAACGCATTCACCCGGCCGCGGCTGTGGCTCCTTCTCCCCCTTCGGCAACCGGGCAGCCTTGTGGACGATCAGCCCTGACTCGGCCAGCTCATCCAAATCCTCTTGTCTAATCTAAGATCGGATCCAATCACCCTGGATCCAACCTAGTGGCAGCCCCGAGCGCGAGGAAGATCCCCGATTCGTCTTCTTGCCCTTCGCCGCTCCCGTCGCCTTCTTCGCGCGTTCCAGCGCCGCCGTCTTTTCCTTTCCCATGGCAGCGGAGCGGCGGCGGCAAAAGTGGAGAAGCCAGATCCGATGGTGGAGCAAGAGGAAGAAGAAGGAGAAAGGACGCGCACAGTGCAGGCGCCTCGGCCTCGCCGCTTTTAAAGGCCCACTTCCGAGTGGCTAACGCGCGGGCCCGGTGTGACAACCCAAATTTTTGACCTTGTTTTATTAATTAAAAAAATTTGCCAGGAAATTAAAACTTTTATTTTCTGGGCTACCTTTTTATTTTCGGGACAGAGGAAGAGAAGGCAGAGGACTAGTCAAACCTGACCAGTGGGCCCCCTGGACCCACTGTCAGTGACCCACCCCGCCGCCACGCGTGTTAAGTGAAAGCGTAAAACCCCAAGTACGTAACCCCTACTTAGAAAGCGTATTCGTGGCTGAAACGTTTTCTTTTGTTTTATTTTTAAAAACAGATTTTGACCAGAACTTTGGCTGGTTATATCTTTTTAAATATAACTCCAAATGAATTAATTCTTTTTCCTACATCTCTCAAATATTGTCTAGTTTATTTTAAGATTTATTTGAAAATCTTCCAAACAACTTTTTTGTACTGTTTTTGAAATATGTGTTATTTGCATATTCTTGAAAATAGGATTTTTGGGAGAGAAAGAAGCTTTCAAAAAATTTGGAGAGCACCCCCCCACCTCTCCACACCATGAAGGCAAGCATCTTGAACCCTGGCATAATATTTTTGATGTGTTGGTTGACACGATTATAACACCACCTTATTTCGGAGAACTCGTTATTTTATGATGCGATCATTTGCATGAATGCATAATAGTGATTTCCTTGCTGTTGGAAATGAATATACATGTGATGGTAATCATCCTCATGTGCCTTGCATGCATGCCAGAAAGGAACCCGGGAAAGCCTCTGCCTTGGGTAGGCGTGAGCTTGTCGCCGGTCTCCGTCGGGACGGTTATGTCCGGTATGGCATGGTAAGGTACATTGAGTGGTGATTTCTTCGATTGAAATATATTTGTTATACATGTCATGCAGGGAACTCATAAGCCTCCTGAGTCGGCCATAGATCGAGTCTTGTTCCGGTAACCCCCATACTTGTTTCGTACTGCCACTGGTCCCTACCGTAGGTGGGGTATGGTTCAGTAAGTTGTTAACCCTTGTCTTGGCACACACCATACAGAGAGGCCATGGTGGAAGATACTGGTTGTAGCCGGTAGGCATGCCACCTGGTCCGGGGGCATGGGTGTATCCGGTTGGGACCGAGAGGGGGGCACCCCTTAGAGCGCGCGATAGAAATTTGATCCCATGCTACGCGAGGTTGTAGCCTCCCCACTTAGAGTTTTGCTTAACAGGTGTCATGGGTGATTCCAGACACGAGTAAAAGCTGGTGTGTGCAAGTCAGGTGTGTTTCAATTAAAAGACCATAGACGGAATTAGTCCGATGGACTAAAGGAATCCGTTACTCGTGGGTAAAGAGTACACTCTCTGCAGAGATATTAAACCTATTCGAATAGCCGTGTCCATGGTTAAGGACTACAGTCTGGGATGGGTCAAGTGTCGGTCTTAGTGTCGGCCTTCGGAGGAGAAACTACTAACCCGAATATTGATTATCATTATGGACTAACCGTTTGCATTGTTTGAAATAATGAATATCCCTGGGACGGTACCACCCCCCTGGATATTCACTATGATTATGTTTATATATATATAAGCCCTTTATGTGGCGTCGCTCAGACGCCCGACTGTGGCAGGTTCGTTATTTCATTTACTTACAAGCCCTTTATGTGGTGTCGCTGAGACGCCCGACTGTGGCATGCTTGTTATTTATTTATCTTATAGCCCTTTATGTGGTGTCGCTAAGACGCCCGACTGAGGCATGCTCACTTTTACTATCCTTTCAAGACGTCGCTTCAGACATCCGATCGGTGCATTTTATTACTATTCTGTCATTACCTATTCCTGTTGCATATAAATAACCTACTTGCATGCATCAAGATTTTATTTATGACTGACGATGTGATCGTAGAATATTTCAGTGTATGTTGATCAATTATATTATACCTGTGTTCTTAATGTTTGCGAGTACATTCAAAGTACTCACTGGCTTGTCCCTGGCTATTGTCTTGGCCAGATTGCTTGCTTGGAGAGGAGCGTGGCGATGACAGTCTCGGGACCTAAGCAACGGTGATAGCAGCCTCGCGAAGATAGGAGTTAACCTGGTCAGTTGTTCCTGTGGGAAATGGAGTCCCATAGACTGTGGTGATCCACAAACCGCTTCCGCCCTCAACCACTAGAAACCATTTGATGTACTCATAGGCCACAATGGTCTTGTACTACACATTTTGTATTTTTGCTTGGAATTTCTGTATCAAGTTGGTGCCTCATCAGCTAACAGTAATCCTGGGGCTGGTGTGCACAACGGCCATTTTCTGGAAATTAATACCCGGAAAACCGGTCGTGACAGACTTGGTATCAGAGCCAGGCTGACCATTGGCTAATCCTATCTAGTCGGGTCTATAAAATCTAGGTAAACCAACCCACCAGGCCATAACCAAACCCCAGCCAAGCTTCCCGTGCAAGATAGCCACACAGTGACCCAACACCTTTTGGCAGTCGGTGCCCAACCCATCAACCTAACCTGTCGCTCATGCGCGAGTGACCAAATCCTAAATAGTCTTTTCACAAGCGTGCAAAGGAAGACTCCGTCCCCTTTTCTATAAAAGGGCACGCTAGCCTCAACCCACTCCAGCTAATTCCGACGGTGAGACCCGTGGAGAAGCCTCGACATCCGCAAGGCACGCCCGCTTGGATATGAACGAGGTAGACAAATTTACTCGATTAGTACCGAGCCTTAGTACGGCCACGCCCTGTAATTGTGTGTCGCCATGATTGAATGCGGTTTGCTTGAGCGCCCCAATTTTTAATTATAACCATGCTTGTGTACGTCGGTGAACGGTTGCATTTTACTCCGAGCGTACCAAAAACCAACCCCGGCCACACAAAGTTCGTGCTATGAGTAAGTTTTTTTTTGGTTCCAACTAACAGGGAAGATATTTTCAAAAAAAAAACAACCCTTATCAAATCTCGAGGACGAGATTTTTCTTAAGGGGGGTAGTGTTGTGACACCCCAAATTTTTGACCTTGTTTTATTAAATAAAAAATTTTGTCAGGAAATTAAAACTTTTATTTTCTGGGCTCCCTTTTTATTTTGAACCATTATCTCCCTTGCTATTATGGAGTTTTTCCCCAAAATGAAAACTTTTCAAATATGTTTTTGGACTTGTTTAAACCTCTCAAGAAAAACTTTTCTTTTATCAGTAGAACTAATTACATAATTAATTTACTTAATTTGTATTTTCTTGAAAAATGGTTTTCCAAGGTTATGTGGCCATATTTGAACTACAACCCCTTTAAAAATTTATTCAAAAAACCCACCAAAATTTGGAGATGTCATGTGATGTTTCTAAATCACTTTTATACAAAGATATCTTTTATTCATGTAATATTTTGAGCTCTGCATCAATTTTTCTTGTCTGGTCCAGAGTGCAATTTTGCACTACAGCCCATTTAAATATTTCTTTCTGGCCTCCACCAAAATTATGGGATGTTGGTAGTAACATATGATTCAACATTATGCAAAAACCCAGTGATGTTATTTGAAAAATTTGAGTGAATCAACCTCATTTTCATTCTGGTCCAGCCTTGTGATTTCTAATACAACCCTATTTATTTTTGCTCCAGTAACCTTGTGCCTTCTCCTACTTGTAGACAGCCCTACCAAACCCCTAAGTCCAGGAGCATGCACCCATTGGATCAATTTTGGTTCATGAAATAATGCCATTTATCTCCTGTCCAGAATTGTAGTTTTGCAAAACTTGCACTAACAAGTTTGTGCTTTTCACAAACTAACCTCACCACCCTCTTATTCATCTAAAGAGACTTCTATCTGGAGATTTTGGCCCCTCCAAGAACTGCCTAGATGCTTGTGGCATTCTATCGAGCACCCTGTAGGCATGACCAGTTTTGACATGAATCTTAGCTTGCACTGTGATCTTGCTTCCCTTGCCTAAATACCTTGTCCAATAGACTCCTCGCTACTCATAACCTAGGTCTGCTAATTTCCAGCCTCACCCGAGACCTCTAACACGCCCTGGCATTTCATCGAGCACGTCTCGTGCGTGCTCTGGGCGCAAGCAGAGCGCGCATTTTGCACGTGCTCGCGCCCGAGCCAGCACGCCCCTGGATAAGCTTCCCCGAGCTCATCCTGATCCCCTCCCTCTCGCCGCGTCACGCCAAAGGCCCCGACAGCCCCCTGGCGCCCCACAGCGCCGCCACCAGAGCTCGCTTGGCGGCATGCCCGCGGCCGCATCCGCCACCGCCATGGGCAGCACCGCCCCAACCACCACAGCGCGCCAGCTCGCCTCCATGGACAGTGGAGCGTTCGTCGGTAGCTCCTGGAGCCGACCAGCAACCGCCACGTCGCCCTGCAAGCTACAGAACGTCGGTTCGCCGGCGACCTTATCCTCGACCACGGAACCGCCATGGATGCGCTATATATAGTACCCCCGAGCTCGTCCAGGCCTCAGGCAACCTCTCTCACTCCCTCACTGACCCCCCCGTAGCAATGGATCGACCAGAGGAGTCATCTGCTTCCTCTCCGGCAACTCCTGCCGCCGCTACTGCCCCGGCCGTTTCGGCGCCACCAGGACCTCCCCCTCTCCACTCTCTTCACCAGGAACTCCCTCTCCCTCTCTTGAGTCCAAAACCCCACTCAATTTTGCTCGGGACTAGCCGCGGGCAAAAGTTCACTTTGCCCCCGAAACATCCTCCGCCGCGAAGCTCGCCGCCGGCAGCTCACCCCGTCCCCGCCGACCCTACGACCACCGGGAGGACCGCCCTGGAGTGGCGGATCCATCCCCGCCCTCGGGGCCCCGCGAGGAGCCGCCAATCGCCGGCGAAGATCGCCGGAGTTCCGCCTCCGCTCGGGACAGAGGAAGAGAAGGCAGAGGACTAGTCAAACCTGACCAGTGGGCCCCCTGGACCCACTGTCAGTGACCCACCCCGCCGCCACGCGTGTTAAGTGAAAGCGTAAAACCCCAAGTACTTAGCCCCTACTTAGAAAGCGTATTCGTGGCTGAAACGTTTTCTTTTGTTTTATTTTTAAAAACAGATTTTGACCAGAACTTTGACTGGTTATATCTTTTAAATATAACTCCAAATGAATTAATTCTTTTTCCTACATCTCTCAAATATTGTCTAGTTTATTTTAAGATTTATTTGAAAATTTTCCAAACAACTTTTTTGTACTGTTTTTGAAATATGTGTTATTTGCATATTCTTGAAAATAGGATTTTTGGGAGAGAAAGAAGCTTTCAAAAATTTTGGAGAGCACCCCCCCACCTCTCCACACCATGAAGGCAAGCATCTTGAACCCTGGCATAATATTTTTGATGTGTTGGTTGACACGATTATAACACCACCTTATTTCGGAGAACTCGTTATTTTATGATGCGATCATTTGCATGAATGCATAATAGTGATTTCCTTGCTGTTGGAAATGAATATACATGTGATGGTAATCATCCTCATGTGCCTTGCATGCATGCCGGAAAGGAACCCGGGAAAGCCTCTGCCTTGGGTAGGCGTGAGCTTGTCGCCGGTCTCCGTCGGGACGGTTATGTCCGGTATGGCATGGTAAGGTACATTGAGTGGTGATTTCTTCGGTTGAAATATATTTGTTATACATGTCATGCAGGGAACTCATAAGCCTCCTGAGTCGGCCATAGATCGAGTCTTGTTCCGGTAACCCCCATACTTGTTTCGTACTGCCACTGGTCCCTACCGTAGGTGGGGTATGGTTTAGTAAGTTGTTAACCCTTGTCTTGGCACACACCGTACAGAGAGGCCATGGTGGAAGATACCGGTTGTAGCCGGTAGGCATGCCACCTGGTCCGGGGGCATGGGTGTATCCGGTTGGGACCGAGAGGGGGGCACCCCTTAGAGCGCGCGATAGAAATTTGATCCCATGCTACGCGAGGTTGTAGCCTCCCCACTTAGAGTTTTGCTTAACAGGTGTCATGGGTGATTCCAGAAACGAGTAAAAGCTGGTGTGTGCAAGTCAGGTGTGTTTCAATTAAAAGACCATAGACGGAATTAGTCCGATGGACTAAAGGAATCCGTTACTCGTGGGTAAAGAGTACACTCTCTGCAGAGATATTAAACCTATTCGAATAGCCGTGTCCATGGTTAAGGACTACAGTCTGGGATGGGTCAAGTGTCGGTCTTAGTGTCGGCCTTCGGAGGAGAAACTACTAACCCGAATATTGATTATCATTATGGACTAACCGTTTGCATTGTTTGAAATAATGAATATCCCTGGGACGGTACCACCCCCCTGGATATTCACTATGATTATGTTTATATATATATATAAGCCCTTTATGTGGCGTCGCTCAGACGCCCGACTGTGGCAGGTTCGTTATTTCATTTACTTACAAGCCCTTTATGTGGTGTCGCTGAGACGCCCGACCGTGGCATGCTTGTTATTTATTTACCTTATAGCCCTTTATGTGGTGTCGCTAAGACGCCCGACTGAGGCATGCTCACTTTTACTATCCTTTCGAGACGTCGCTTCAGACATCCGATCGGTGCATTTTATTACTATTCTGTCATTACCTATTCCTGTTGCATATAAATAACCTACTTGCATGCATCAAGATTTTATTTATGACTGACGATGTGATCGTAGAATATTTCAGTGTATGTTGATCAATTATATTATACCTGTGTTCTTAATGTTTGCGAGTACATTCAAAGTACTCACTGGCTTGTCCCTGGCTATTGTCTTGGCCAGATTGCTTGCTTGGAGAGGAGCGTGGCGATGACAGTCTCGGGACCTAAGCAACGGTGATAGCAGCCTCGCGAAGATAGGAGTTAACCTGGTCAGCTGTTCCTGTGGGAAATGGAGTCCCATAGACCGTGGTGATCCACAAACCGCTTCCGCCCTCAACCACTAGAAACCATTTGATGTACTCATAGGCCACAATGGTCTTGTACTACACATTTTGTATTTTTGCTTGGAATTTCTGTATCAAGTTGGTGCCTCATCAGCTAACAGTAATCCTGGGGCTGGTGAGCACAACGGCCATTTTCTGGAAATTAATACCCGGAAAACCGGTCGTGACACCCGGGTGATCCTGTCAAATCCCTCAACAGTCGCACGCGAGATACGTGGCGAAAAAGGTGGCGCGGAAATCGAAACGTTCATGTTTATCCACTCCGCTTACCACGGCGCGCTTGTCACAGCCCTAGAAATCATTTTAAAAGAAGGGCAAGAACCCTTTAAATTGCATTCATTGTTTCCAAAATGACTTCATAAATGTTTGATAAATTTGGCAAGGCTTTGAGACCAAACCAAAAATAGTGAACATTTTTGAAGGAATTATTTTGGGACTTTGAAATTAAATCAATAAGTATTTGAGTTTTGGATTATATTCATTTTTATATAATATAATTCAAAAGGCCCTGGAATTATTTATGTGCCTCTGGAAAAGTCCATAATGGCAACATAAAAATATTCAGAAGGTTTTGCCCTGTTTTGAATTCATTTTGAATTTTGAATCAGTGGCAAAATGTATAAATAAAAACAAAACAAAACAGAGATAAAATTAGAAAGGGCAGAAGTCACCTGGCCTTACCTGAGAGGCCCAGCCGTAGCCAGCCCACCAGAGCCCACCACCTCCGTCGTCCTCCTGGCGCCAGTCGGCCAGGCGTGTGGCCGACGCGCGCACACGGGCAGAGCGCCACGCCACCAGCTCGCCTGCCTGCCTCCCCTGCCAGCGCGACGCTGCGTTGCCTCTCCTCGGCGCTGCCCCGACCTCCCTGGCCTATCCACTTCTCCTCTCCTCTCCTCTGCTCTCTCCCTCGCGGCCGCCCGAACGAGCTGGAGTGCGCCGACGAGCACCACCGCAGCCACCGTGCTTCCCTCATCTCCTCGTACTGTCCACGGGCTCCGCCTCCATCTCCCGTGCCTCTCTGTCAACTCACGCAATGCCGGACGGCCTGCATCACCCTCTGCACCGCCATCTTCGCCGCCTCTGCCCCGAGATCGCCGGCGACCTTCCGACGTCACCAGCCCCTCCCCGAGCTCGCCGAGGCCCCCGTTGCAATCGCTGTGAGCCCCCGGTCATTACCCCCTAACTCCGCCTCCGTTTGATTGCCATAGCCGCCGCCCCCTTGCTAATAGCAGCCACCGCCGCACGGGCTCGTCGCCGGCGAAGCCCCGGTGACCATTTGGTCACGGGCGTGCACCCGTTGTGCTTGTCGCGACCAGTAGAGCACCCCAAGTGCCTCAGCTCGCTCGTTTGTGAGCAGCAGCGCCGAACCAGACTGCACCCGAGCTCCGACCGCCGCTCACGAGCTCACCGTCGTCGGTTCCGGCAACCACAGGCCCGGCCACCACCACCGTTCGACGCGCGCCAGCGAGGGCTCTCCAACAAGCCCAAGCACACCTCGAACCGAGCCCTATGGGCGACTCCCGAGCACCTCCGCCGCGTCTGTCCATGGTCGGCGGCCTAACTCCGGCGAAAACGCCATTAGGCACTAACCCAATGACCCCCTGGGTCCATGACAGGTGGGGCCAGCCCCTGTTAAGTTTTGGATTAGTTTAAATCTAAACCTAATCAGCACAATGACATGGAATGTGGGACCCACAACTCAGGTTTGACCCCGGTCAGCTGTGTTGACCTGATGACGTCATCTTGACGTCATGCTGACGCTGTAACTATTTTCTGAAATTTGAATAAATCAGAAAAGGTTTAGAGAATTCCAGAAAATAGTTAAAACTTCTAAAAATCATAGAAATTCAACCGTAACTCCAAATAAGATAAATTATATAAGAAAAATTATCAAAAAAATTCAAGGAATCCATCTGTACCATTTTCATGCATGTTTGAACAATGTTTGTCCTCTGTTTTGGACAAAACAAATAAAGGGCATTTAAATAATCATATATGGAGTTGGAATTTTAATCTTGTATTCAAACCAACTTCATTTAAATCATAACTAGATGCATTAGCTCAAATCACAGCATATTGCCATGTCATGATCATGCATCATATTGTCGCATATGCATTGATTGTGTTCTTCTCTATTGCCGGTGTTTGTCCCCCTTCAGTAGACGACGTTCCGACGATGTGATCGATGACACCGATGAAGAACTATACTATCTTCAGAAGTGCCAGGCAAGCAAAACCCCCTTGTTCATTTCGATACAATCCCACTCTCTCGCTCCTGCTCTCTTTTACTGCATTAGGACAACAGCGATTCAACTGTTACATGCTGCGGTAGTTGAACCCTTTCCTCTGCATGACATGTCATTGCCACAGTAATTAGATGAAACCCACTAGCATGAGTAGGAGTTGTTTGAGCCCTGATGTGCCTACTCATTCATGCTTGTTGTCATGCCTGCTACTGCTTAGAGTTGGGTCAGGTCCGATTCATCGGGGATGAATTGGAATGTGGTAAACATGTCCTCCTGTTGAGAGCTAAGTGTGTGAACACGATTTGGTAAAGGTAGTGGTGAGAGGCCATGTAGAAGTACATGGTGGGTTGTCTCATTGCAGCCGTCCTCAGGAACTGAGTTCTGTGTTTGTGATCCATGAACAGTTACTACCATGCATTGGAATGCTTAAGTGCTCATCTCGACTTATTAATCAACTCGATCTCTGTCCAGGAGTTGCAACTAGTTTCTGGTGTTTGTAGGTAGTGTTACTAGTCTACCAAGTGGCACCCAGTACAGGTGGGCTTGGGACAGACTAGGCACAGTGGCACGGTGTACCAAGTGGCACCCGGATGGTGGGCTTGGGAACCCTGCACACATCATTTGGGGCCGTGAGCGACACCCCGGCCGGATCTCCTTGCGGATGGAACCCGAATAGGCGATAAACCTGGACTAGAGACTTGTTGGTTAGTCAGTTCATGGCCGACTCCCTCGCCAGGCTTCCACTTGAAGGTTGCCGAGATACACAACGTGTACATGGTGGTAAGTGGCAAGAGCGTGTGTGAAGAAGAACACCCCTGCAGGGTTATCATTATCTATTCGAATAGCCGGATTCCTCGGATATGGAAACTTGGACCCCTTGCATAGTTCATAGACAAGTGAAAGTGGATACTCTAAAATGCGCAAGATAAGTGTGAGTATGGCGTTCTCGTAGGGAGACAGGAGCGGATCCATAGTGGTGTATTGGTATGGTGAATATGTGGACTCGTGTGCGCCACCTCAAAAGAGTTACTTGTAGTCGTAGTTCAGGTTAGACACTGAGTCAAAGCTGGCTTGCTGCAGTTAAACTCCACCACCCCCTTTGTTGATACCGATGCATATGTAGTCAATTATGATGCAAGTCTTGCTGGGTACATTTGTACTCACGTTTGCTTATTTTATGTTTTGTAGAGACCTCAGTCTCGCTAGTAGTTCCGTGTGGACTTCGACGTTTAGCTTGATACCTCAGCTACGATCTTGTGCCCTCGGCAGGATCTGGTAGATAGTCAGGCTTCTTAGCCTTTTTCATTTATAGATGTCTGTACTCAGACATGTTAAGCTTCTGCATGTGCTCTGATTGTATGCTATGATTGTTGGGTCATGAGACCCATGCTTGTAATATCTCGCTCCTCGGAGCCTAATGAATAAATACTCTGAGTCGTAGAGTCTTGTTGTGATGCCATGTTGTATTGCACATATTGAGCATATTGTGTGTATGATTGAAATGCTTGGTATGTGTGGGATCCGACAACCTAGTTGTTTATCCTTGGTAGCCTCTCTTATGGGGAAATGTAGTCTTGTGCTTCCATGAGCCATAGTAGTCCGCTACAGCCCGGTTCACCGGAGTCCTGCTAGCCCAGCACTACTGCTCCGGAACACTTGACTGGCCGGCATGTGATTCACTTCGTTCCTGTGTCTGTCCCTTCGGGGAAATGTCACGCGGTGACATCCGGAGTCCTGCCTAGCCTGCTACAGCCCGGTTCACCGGAGTCCTGTTAGCCCAGTGCTACAGCCCGGATTCACACACTGCTGACCGACATGCTCGATGTTGATTCATGTATGCCTATCCCCGTAAGTTAGTGCCACTTTGGGTTCACGACTAGTCATGTCAGCCCGGCTTCTCTGTCATATGGATGCTAGCGACACTATCATATACGTGAGCCAAAAGGCGCAAACGGTCCTGGGCCATGGTAAGGCGACACCCGTGGGAATACCGTGTGTGAGGCCGCAAAGTGATATGAGGTGTTACCGACTAGATCGATGTGACTTGGAATCGGGGTCCTGACAGCGCTCCATCCGGTGCACTTCCCCCGAAATTTTGAATCCCGCGAAATCCAGGATCCGCCGCAACCAGTCACGCCAAAGATTTCCCGTCAAAGACAACACTCGACAAGCGACGTTATAAAACCAATCAGCAATTTCTGAATCGATCAAGGCGACTGAAATGAAGCCGAAATTCCAACACTGACCCCTGTTCAGAAGTGAATAGTTGGGAAACGCAAGAGTCAAGACAAGATCAACTTCAACCTTCTTTTCACTCGGACCTCAATCCAGTCGGGGGCTAATGATGAGGACATAGACCTGGGGTAGGGTAATAGGCCTGACCTATATGTCCTATCCAAGGTCACTGTCGTAGAAGCAAAGAAGGTCAAGAGACAACAGGGAGGGCCCAAGAAAGGTGTCTAGTGCAATCCACTCGACCTACCAGTCACTCGGAGACTCCTCCTACTTTGGGTCACTTGACCACACGATCATTCGACCATACAAGAATCCATTCAAACTATTTAAAGACCAAGAGTCATCGAGAACAGCAATGGGCAAGCGTCCACTCTGTAATCTTTAAGGCCATTAAGGCATTTAAGGCTAGCGTTACCAGTAACGCTATCTCTTTATGTACCTTAAACTCCTTGTAACGTGGGCTGGCTGGGGTCCTGGCACACTCTATATTAGCCACCCCCCCCCCTCCACTGAGACAAGGGTTCGCACCTTCTGTAAACACACATACACATACGTAATCCAATCGACCGCCTCAGGGCACCGAGACGTAGGGCTATTACTTCCTCCGCGAAGGGTCTGAACTCGTAAAACTCGTGTGTACAACTTCTCCATAGCTAGTATCTTGCCTCATCCTACCTACCCCCCATTCTACTGTCAGTCTTAGATCCACGACATGTGGCGACGGCGGTGGACGTGTCCGACGGCGGACGGACATATCCGGTGGCGCGGGGAGGAGTGGATCTAGGGTTTTGTCCGCGAAAATTCGGAGGGGATCACATATTTATAGGTAGAGGGAGTTTGGAGTGTCCAAATGAGGTGTAGTTTTCGCCCACACGATCGTGATCCAACAACGAAGGACATTGTGATGGTTTAGATGGGTTATTGGGACGTTTTTGAGGGGTGTTGGGCTGCAACACAAAAGAGGCTTTTGCGATTACCCGGTTAACCGTTGGAGCATCAAACAGACTCCAAATGGAACGAAATTTGACAGACGGTCTACCGGTGGTGTACCAAGGCCACTTGACAAATCCCATCCCATTCCGAGAACATTTAACACCCGCTCACGAAAAGAGACAAGAGGGGTGCGCCGGTGCATGTAGGAGTGTCGGATTGCGAAACGGACAACGGGGAAAATGCTCGGATGCATGAGATCAACCCGAATGCAAATGCGAAGCACATGATGACATGATATGAAATGCATGACATGAACAAAAGAAAAACAAAGACAAAACCCAACCACGAAGGGAATCTCATATCGCATCTCCGGAAATGGACGGAGTCGGAGTTACAAATATGGAAAGTTGTATCCGGGGCGTTACACAAACATTTTGCACCTTTTGACGGGTTTTTTACACCACCATTTGTGATTATTGCATCGCACACAATTTCGTCGAAGGGTCTCTGATCGTAGTGTCACGTTAGCAGCATCCTGCAGTAGTGCCACCTCAATACCTTGTTCAGAAATTTATGCCCCAAGACAATACCTTCATTAACCATAAAGCGGCACTTCTCACTACAAAAAAATACACTTCCGTGATGATACGTGGTTGTCACATTAGGTCACGTTTTCTGTCATGATGTACATCCATGATGATTTGATGACAGAATCAAGATAGTCATACCTGTGCTTTCGTAAAAGTGTTCCATGACATTACCAAAATTATCATCACGGAAGTGTCCACTTCTATGACGATAAATCGCGCGTCATAGAAGTGCTTTTGTCAAGGGTGACCGACATGTGGCATCCACCGTAACGGGTCACGGTTAAGCTATCGGGTTCCGGTTTGGATCCGATAACCCGTTAACAGCCCAGACCAATGGCGATTTTCCACATGTGAAATTCTCATTCACCAACGAACCACGTGTCGGCTCAGCGTTGGGACAGATGTCAACCGTCCATTTGACAAGAATCGCCAATGAAACGTTGACACGTGGGACGGCCCAATAGAGGCCCATATAGGTCTAAAAGCCGACCTAGGAACAAGCCCACAAGATTTCGCCAGATCTAATGGGCCGACCCATTAACAGCCTAACATTTTCTGGACCAAATTATAGCCCACATCAGATAAGGGCCGTTAAATGACTACAATATTCTGGGCCAGTTTACAGCCCATGTGAGATCCGCCCGTTAACAGCCTGCAATAGTTTGGGCCAAATTACGGTCAACACCTGATCCGGCGTGTTAACTGACTTTTATTTCTTGGTCCAAATTAGGGCCCATAACAGATACGGCCCTTTTAACAGCTATTGTGCCATTGGGCCCATTGGCGGCCTGATTTGCTCTTCGGCCTCTTAATGGCCCGTTTAACAGTTCAGCCCGATACTACTTTCGTCCTGTCAACGGCCCTGTCTATATATGGGCCTCTTTCGACCCGGTTTCACTTCCGGCCATTTAAAGGCCCGAGTTGCACCTGGGCCTAATTATGGTCTGTAGTTACTGTCGGCCTCTTAACGGCTCATAGTCTTCGTGGATACATTCTAGCCCAAACTGCCTATCGGCCCATTAAAGGCCCTTGAGAGTGTTGGGCCTAATTTAGGCCTATTATACATTCTGTCTGCTTCCCGCCCGTCATGTAATTGGGTCAGCCAAGGCCCAAAAACATTTCAATCTGTTAAAAGCCTATTTAATTTTAGGGCCCAATTAAGCCAAGCGGTTTACTCGGCCTTTTAAAGGCCCGAAACTAATAGCGGGCTAGATTAAGACTACACCAAACTAATGGCCCAAGATGATTGTAGGCCTATGGTTCGGCTCGTACTAGCGACTGGCGACCGGCCGGGTTTAGTACAGAAATTATAATTTTATAAACCTAACATATTGTCTCACTGCGCACTGATCGAAGATTACGACCTTTTCTCAGAGCGATGACAGCAAAAATAGCAAATAAATTACAACATCGTGACGAAGAATAAACCTAGACTATACAACAAAGAAATTACAACATATTACATCCCATGGGCATCAAAGTTTGCCGACAGTGATAATAAATGGCAACCAGACAGCAGATTACATAAAATGGGCAGGTCGCCACCAGTGGAAGTTAATAGGTGGACAAAATAATAGAGAGAACCGACAACACTTCAACACAGTTCAAGAAAGGTTAGCCCGGCCCAGGAGCTGCAGTGCAAGCAGCTTAGCAACCTGGTCAGACTACGCTTCTTTGGCGCTCATATCCACCAACTTAAGCTGCATAGCATCAATAAACATCATGTACTGACGGTTAATCTTGCATAGAGATTGGAGTTCCAGTCGGATTTGAGCAGAAGCATGTATTTCTACTTGAATTTCAGACTGAAGAAGTCGAAAAAATTCAGGCGGCGACTTCATCGAGCTTGTGTCACTAAGTAAGTTTGACACTACATCAAGATGTGACTTCGTGGATGTATCCCTACCCTCAAGATGTGTTGCCTTCTCCTCTGGAATATGTGTTAGAGGGACAAACAATGGGTTCATCTCACTATCATTGTGGCAGTTCTTCCTAGCAGTAGTGTTGTCACCCTGAAAGAGAAACAAGAAGGTAATAACTAGTTTTGCACATCAGCATTGTCAATTCATCTCATTTCTTTATCATAAATAAATAGACACTGTTTAAAATAGCATTAACATAATAGGCATTATTCATAGTTAAGACGGCAGGAAATGGCATTGTGCAGGAGCTGCCAGCTTCACAGATTACAGATCAAGAACACAAGCATAGATGTAGTTCTAAACAACGTATAAGCATGAATGGTAAGTGTACTGTCAATTTATACCATTTTAGATTGGTAAATAAAGAGACACGATTTAAATAACATTAATATAGTATGGCATTGTTCATAGTTGAGACATGGCAGGATATGACATTGTGCTGTTGTTGGTAGTCTCACCACATCATTGGATTACAGATCAAGAACACAAGCATACACACAGTGCTAAAGAAGATAACTTGCTATGTTTAGTTTAATTGACATGGTACGAAAAAGGAACTAGGTTGTACAACTAAAGACTGGAATTGAGAAGGACAAACTTATGTTTATGTACTTCTACTTTATAAACTTTGAACAAGCAATTTGATGCAGATGACAAAAATAAACAGCATTTGCACTCATAGCTATCCAAATATACACAACAAAGTTTGAAGGCTCGAGGAGGACAAACTTACTTAGTAGTGAAGACGGGCTCTATAAAGGCCTTGTCCATATTGATGGGGGGCAATTCAAGAAGTTTACCGCACACTCTTTTTCAAGAGTATTGTCTTTATTCTGTCGGCGTTCTGGGAACGGGGGTCCCCAGACTTGCCTGCCTGCGGCCTGTGGCGTGGCTCAAAGGGGGGCCCAGCACGGCCCATCTTCACCAACACAAACCCAAGACCCTCGCGAGGGGCCAAGCCTCGCGGGGCGGACGACGCGGAGCTTCCTCAGGCACGGCCTCGTCAGGGTGGCTCACGAGGAGGTGGAGAGATCAAGGCGGGGTACCTCACGAGGTGCCCATGACGCAAGCCATGACAACTCAGGGCGCCAGGCGGGAGCCAGCCCGCGCAGCGTCCTCCTTTCCTCTTTGGTGCAAAGGGGGCAAGCGCAGCCGTGGAGTACCGATGCATCAGGCAAAGGTTGCCATTTCGGTGCAACGAGACCAAGACCAGGAGGACTACGAGACGGAGGTCACTGTGGAGCCCAAGACGGCGTCATCGCCAGAGCTTTGCGCAGGCGAAGACTACTTTTGTCAGGATAGCTGATACTTGTTGTCCCCCTTCAAATTAGCCCGCCATTGTTGGCTCCCTTCCTGCTCAATATTTGGGGAGAGGACCAGGGCCTCTATAAATAGGACCAGCCACCCACACAGCAAGGGGGTCGGTCAGAGGAGAGCAGAGAGAGAGAGAGAAAGGTGACTGAACTCCTTCGAGCAGTTCATCGCCCCAGCCAAGAACAGACCCTCGCGAGGCTGTTCTTCCTTGTATTGTTCATCATCATCAGCCCAAGAGGCAATCCACACACCACACATTGGAGTAGGGTATTACACCACAACGGTGGCCCGAACCAGTATAAACCCTGTGTCTCTTGTGTTGTTCTTTCCTTAGTTTAGATCCTAGCATGGCGGAGGGGTGCAGGTAGGTAGGAGGCGAAATCTCCATGCGCACCCCAGTGTTCGAACCTCAAGGGCCTGCCGGAACCCTAAATCTGACATTTGGTGCGCCAGGTAGGGGTGCGCAGGAATTCGTCTTCCGTCACCCCGTTCTCCTCCGACCAACGCACTCATGTCTGACGCTCGTCGGGCCCGCGCGGAGCGCCGGGCCGCCCTCGTTTCCCGCGTCGCCCAGACGGCCCCTGTCGGCGGGCGTCCTCGCCATTCCCCGTCACCTGCCGTCAACGCCGCCACCGGCCCAGCGGGGGACGAGCAGCAAGCATCGCCTCATCATCCATCCGTGCGCCAAGATGGCCGCACCGCAACTTCCTCGCTCACCCCAGCAGGTTCTTCATCCCGCGCGCTCCGCGCGCCCATGGAGCCCCGCAACCTCTCCCCCGCCTATCGCACTGCACCGACACCCCCAGTCGTCACGGCCCTCTTGGGCGGCTCGCAGGCGCCGCCTACAAGTTACCACATCAAGCCATTCATCTGCCGGGTCAGCGCCGCTTCCACGCGGCAGGGGGCTCCCTTGGATCTGGCGGCGTCTGAGACCGGCCTGAGCTTCAGCTCAGAGGACCACCCCTCCAACTCGGCCTGCTCGGGCGCGCTCCCCATGCTGTGCACCCCCACCATCTGCTAGGTGGCCGTCACCAGAACTCTGATCGATGGCAGGGCAGGCCTCAGCGTGCTCTCAGTCGAGGCCTTCAACCTCCTCTGCATACCCCTGGAACGGCTGCAGCCCAGCCGGCCCTTCTCAGGCGTTGGGGGCAGGTCGTCCGGCTCCTTGGGACAGATCCGGCTCCCAGTGACCTTCGGCACCTACGACAACTTCCGCACGGAGCTGGTCGACTTTGACATCGCCCCCATCGGCCTCCCCTACAACGCCATCCTCGGCTACCCAGTCCTGGCCCAGTTCATGGCCACGACGCACCCGGCGTACAACCTCATGAAGATGCCCGGGAGCAGCGGTGTCCTCACCGTGCACAGGGACACTGGGGACGCTCTGCGGGTGCTCAAGGTCGTCTTCAAGACAGCGGCGTCGGCACAGCCCGCCGCCTTGGAGGCCCCCGAGCCCAAGGGGGCTGCGCCCGCCAAGAAGAAACAGTTGTTCACCCAAGACAAGGCAGAAACCAAGCAGATACCCGTCGACGAGGATGGATCCACCAACGCCACTTTCACCATAGGCGCCCACCTCAAACCCGAGAAGGAGGAGGCCCTGGTCGGGTTCCTGCGCGCAAACAAGAAGGTATTCGCTTGGGAGCCAGACCAGTTGGCAGGGATCCCCAGGAGTGTAATCGAGCATCACCTCAACGTGTGCCCCAACGTGCGCCCTGTGAAGCAGAAGGCCAGGCGGCAGTCCACAGAAAAGAAGGCCTTCATCGTCCAAGGGACCCGCAAATTAGAGGCCGCTGGGGTCATTCGCGAGGTTCGATACCCAGATTGGTTGGCCAACCCTGTCGTTGTGCCAAAGAAGGGAGGGAAGGAACGCATGTGTGTCGACTTCACCAACCTCAACAAAGCGTGCCTGCAAGATCCGTTCCCGCTCCCCCGCATCGACCAGATCGTCAATTCCACTGCGAAATGCGACCTGCTATGCTTCCTGGATGCCTTCTCTGGGTATCACCAGATCAAGATGGCGGTTGAAGACGTCGAGAAGACAGCCTTCCTAACCCCGTGTGGGGTGTACTGCTACACCTGCATGCCATTCGGACTGCGTAACGCAGGGGCGACCTTTCAGCGGCTGATGCATATCACCTTGGGCCCGCAGCTCGGGAGGAATGTTGAAGCTTACGTCGATGACATTGTGGTAAAATCTCGGGAGGCCAGGACCTTGATACAAGACCTGGAAGAAACCTTCGCGAGCCTCAACGCAGTGAACCCGCGGCTCAATCCAGAGAAATGTGTGTTCGGAGTCCCCTCGGGCAAGCTATTGGGTTTCCTCGTGTCTCACCGAGGCATTGAGGCTAACCCGGAGAAGGTCAAGGAAGTGGAAGACATGAGCCCGCCAAAGACCCTCAGAGAAATGCAGAAGCTCACGGGGCGCGTGACCACGCTAGGGCGCTTCATCTCCAAGTTGGGGGAGCGAGTGCTACCCTTCTTCCAGCTAATGAAGAAAAAGGGGCCCTTCGAGTGGACTGAAGAGGCCGACAAGGCATTCCAGGATCTCAAGAAATACCTGACCATCCGACTGGTCATGGTGGCTCCGCGCCCTCAAGAGCCCCTGGTGCTTTACCTCGCCGCCACTCCCTACTCCGCCAACGCAGCCCTGGTGGCAGTCAGAGAGGAGCGTCAAATCAAAACCGCGGCAGCAGCCCGAGGCAAGGCGGAACTGGTACGAGGAAGGCCCATAGAAGCCGCCACGACGGCTGATGAGGACCAGCCGCTGCAGAGGGGCGCACCAGAGGCAGAAGAGGCCCCTCTCCCAGATGGCCAGTCTCAGGAGGCCTCATTGTCCCGAGAGGCGCCATGGTCTCCAAAGGGAGCCGCCAGCACTGACGCACTCCACCTCGTTGAGCACCCAGTGTACTTCGTCAGCACAGTGTTGCGGGATGCAAGGGCACGGTACCCTATGCCCCAGAAACTCCTCCTCGCGCTACTGGTGGCCTCGCGCAAGCTGCGGCACTATTTTCAGGGTCACCCCATCAAGGTCGTCTCGTCATACCCCCTGGAGAGGGTGCTCAGGAGCCCCAATTCAGCTAGGAGAGTCGCTGAGTGGAACATAGAGCTGCAAGCATTTCAGCTCGAATTTAGCACGACAAGAGTCATCAAGGGAGCAGCGTTGCTGGATTTTGTGGCAGAATGGACGGAGGTGCCAGGCCTCAAGGCCAACGAGGATCGGTCCCTGTTCCCGGGAAGCGAGGCGCCAGAAGGCTGGGTCATGTACTTCGATGGGGCGTTCTCCAGACACGGTGCAGGGGCTGGGGCGGTGCTTATATCTCCCACCCAGGACAAACTCTATTACGCCGTGCAGCTTTGTTTCCAGCAAGGCGAAAAGGTCTCCAACAACATAGCGGAGTATGAAGGTTTAATAGCAGGCTTGAAGGCCGCAGCTGCCCTGGGGGTGAAATGCCTCACCATCAAGGGCGATTCGCAGCTCCTTGTCAATTTCTCCAACAAGGTGTACGAGCCGAAGGATGAGCACATGGAGGCCTACCTTGCAGAGGTCCGCAGGATGGAGAAGCAGTTCTGGGGGTTGGAGTTGCAGCATGTGCCCCGTGGCACCAATCAAGAGGCCGATGACATCGCCAAACGCGCGTCCAGGCGGTTACCTCAGGAGCCTGGCATTTTCGAGGAACGGCTCTTCAAGCCTTCAGCCTTGCCGTCACTATCAAACACGGCTCAGCCCCGGGAGGAGCTCCCCCAGCCACCTGCCTCCGGAGCTCCGGCCTGTGGCCCGGCCTCAGGAGCACGCCTGCTCCTGACGATGGAACCTCAGGAGGGATGTTGGATCATGGAGCTCCGGAGCTACTTGACGCAAGGGACCCTGCCGGAGAAGGAGGAGGAAGCAGAGCGAGTGGCACGCCAGGCCACGGCATACTGCATCATAGATGGAGAGCTCTATCGGAAGCGACCAAACGATGTATCCCTGTGCTGCATCTCTAGGGAGCAAGGGAAGGAAGTACTGGAAGATATACACGGCGGGGGCTGCGGACATCATTCATCGTCACGGACCCTCGTCGGCCAGGCGTTCCGCAGTGGGTTTTATTGGCCCACCGCGCTCAATGACGCCGTTGAACTAGTGAAAGCTTGCGAGGCCTGCCAGTTCTATGCCAAGCAGATCCATCAGCCGGCAGGGGGCTTGCAGACTATCCCCCTTTCGTGGCCATTCGTAGTCTGGGGGCTCGACATCTTGGGTCCGTTTCCTCGGGCGCCAGGGGGCTACCGCTACCTTTACGTTGCTGTAGACAAGTTCACCAAGTGGGCTGAAGTGGAGGTTGTCCGCACCATTCCTGCGGGTTCCGCGGTCAAGTTCATCAAGGGCATCGTGAGCCGGTTCGGGGTGCCGAATCGCATCATCACGGACAACGGTTCGCAGTTCACCGGTAACCTCTTCAAAACATACTGTGCTAACCTTGGAACGCAGATATGCTACGCTTCGGTGGCGCACCCCCGAAGCAACGGCCAGGCCGAGCGAGCCAATGCGGAGGTCCTGAGGGGCCTCAAGACCAGGACGTTCAAGAAGAAGCTGGAGGCCTGCGGCAGAGGTTGGTACGACGAGCTTCAGTCCGTGTTGTGGTCCATCCGCACAACCACGACCAAGCCGACTGGGGAGACCCCGTTCTTCCTGGTCTACGGGGCCGAAGCGGTCCTCCCTCACGAGGTCAGACGTCGCTCTGCGCGGGTCCTGGCGTTCAACGAGGCGCAACAGGACGCCATGCGGGGGATGGACCTCGTGCTGGGGGAGGCACGTCGCCGAGAAGCCGCGCTACGAGCGGCGAGGTACCAACAAGCATTGCGGCGATATCACTGCCGCAACATCCGCCCCAAGACACTCGAGGTAGGAGACCTCGTGCTCAGGTGGGTCCTCTCTAGGGAGGGGCTGCACAAGCTCTCTCCCATGTGGGAGGGCCCGTTCAAGGTTGTTCATGTTTCCAGGCTCGGCTTAGCACGCTTGGAGACTCAGGAGAAAGTGCCTGTCCAGAACGCATGGAGCATCCAGCACCTCTGGAGGTTCTACCCCTAAAAAGGCCCGGATCCTGTGAAGCAAGGCGAATGCCTGTGAAGCTATCGCTTTTTGGAAAAGGCCCGGAGCCTGTGAAGCAAGGTGAATTCCTGTGAAGCTATCGCGTTTTGGAAAAGGCCCGGAGCCTGTGAAGCAAGGCGAATGCCTGTGAAGCTATCGCGTTTTGGAAAAGGCCCGGAGCCTCTGAAGCAAGGCGAATGCCTGTGAAGCTATCGCATTTTGGAAAAGGCCCGGAGCCTGTGAAGCAAGGCGAATGCCTGTGAAGCTATCGCATTTTGGAAAAGGCCCGGAGCCTGTGAAGCAAGGCGAATGCCTATGAAGCTATCGCGTTTTGGAAAAGGCCCGGAGCCTGTGAAGCAAGGCGGACGCCTGTGAAGCTCGCCGCCCGTGACACTTTCACGTAATAATGAGTTGGGGCTGTACACGCCCCGGAGTCTCAGGAGTGCCGGCCTCAGGCCCTGGGGCTCCCTCCTACGCCCAGTGGCAGCACTTAGCTCCACGCTGGTGAGAAGACGTCGAAGACTAGACTAGGTGCCGGACGCGGCTTTTCATTTGCTTTCCGCAGTTGGCTTGTTCTTCTTCATTTGAAGTTTTATTGAAGTTGTTGCCGTCTTTGGCTTGCGGTTCTTTGGCTTTTCACGCTCCTGCCTCGATTTCTCTTGTGCAAGGCCTCGCGAGGAGGAGAGCCGAGTGCCCTCGCGAGTGTTCCTATCCTAGTCACTCAAAGGGTTCACGACCTGGGCCCCTTGCAGGAGCACCCCTCCAGTCCATGCCCCTCGGGCACCGCGACACAAACATAGGGCCTGGGTCGGTCGCCCCCACGGCTGGGGCCGGGAACCATCCACACGTGGGCACATAGTCGGAAGGGATGATGAAGAAAGCAAAACAATGATTAACAACAATAACCCATATACGCCCCCGCGGGGCACCACACTACTGTCCTTCTTTATGCAGGAAAAGGGAAGAGAAAGAACAAATCTGGTGCGGCTCGCCTCGCACCGGCCCGTAGGGAAGCCCGAGCTGCCTCCGGAGCTCAGGCGGACTCCCTCTCGCGCTTCACCAGGGCGCGATGGTGGGCGGATGCTCCACCACCCCCCAAGCAGATACGACGGCATGGGGGATGGCTGTGGACACCACTAGGAGAGTCGCCACCTGAAGAAGAACCGGAGAAGCTTGAGGAACCCTGAGCGCCGCCAGCCCCGCGAGCACCGTCCTATCCATCATCGCCGGAGCCGGGTTCCCAGCCGCGGTCGTCGCCCTCGGGGAAACACCCTGCGCGGCGACCATCTTCCCCAAACACCCTCATGTAGAGGGTGGCATCGCCGTCGAACCTGAAGTATAGGGTGCACTGACGGCCCAGGCCACGCGCGCGGGCAAACGTCTGCCAACCGCGGGCCAGGGCCAGGCTCCCGGCTGCGGAGACCTCTAGTGAAACCCATGAGGCCCGGCTGCAGCAGCCGGCAGCCTGAAGCCAGAGGCCGCCTGGGGCGCCGGCCGGGAGCTCGCCGAGGAGGAAGCGAGGAAGTGGGAGCCGGGTGCTAGTCGGCTCCGCCGACCACACGACGAACCCCGGCAGCACCTCTGCAGCGCGAAAGCGCGGCATAGGGGGACGCGCAGCCGGAGCGCACCCCCCGGCCACAGCAATCCGCCCGCCACCGCGCTGGAAAGCGTCTCCGCGGCCGCGGGGAGCTGCCATGGTGGCCACAGGATGTTTGCAGGGGCGCCCTCGGCCGCGCTTGGGCAGGGGAGAGGCATGCTCTGCCTGGCAAGCCTTCCCCTTTTCCGTGGCCGAGAACCTCCTCGACGGGGCCATGAAGAAGAAGGAGAAGCAAGGGGAGATGAACCGGAAGGACGCACGCCGTCCCGTACTTATAGCCGGCGGAGGCCAACCGCCGACCTCCACGATCGCAGGTAATCATGACCCGTTTTGCATGCAGGGACTTGTCCAGTCAGTGCAGTTGCCGAGGCACCATGGGGAAGTCGAGACACCCACGTCCAATCAACCGCCACGCGGCGCCCAAGGCCGCAGGCTGTTAGGGCCCGCGGCGCTTCGCTCTTGCCCTTCTGCCTCCCTGCACGGCCAAGCCGGGCGCGCCTTGGGCCCGGGGGCTACTGTCGGCGTTCTGGGAATGGGGGTCCCCAGACTTGCCTGCCTGCGGCCTGCGGCGTGGCTCAAAGGGGGGCCCAGCACGGCCCATCTTCACCAACACAAACCCAAGACCCTCGCGAGGGGCCAAGCCTCGCGGGGCGGACGACGCGGAGCATCCTCAGGCACGGCCTCGTCAGGCTGGCTCACGAGGAGGCGGAGAGATCAAGGCGGGGTACCTCACGAGGTGCCCATGACGCAAGCCATGACAACTCAGGGCGCTAGGCGGGTGCCAGCCCGCGCAGCGTCCTCCTTTCCTCTTTGGTGCAAAGGGGGCAAGCGCAGCCTCGGAGTACCGAGGCATCAGGCAAACGTTGCCATTTCGGTGCAACGAGACCAAGACCAGGAGGACTACGAGACGGAGGTCACCGTGGAGCCCAAGACGGCGTCATCGCCAGAGCTTTGCGCAGGCGAAGACTACTTTTGTCAGGATAGCTGATACTTGCTGTCCCCCTTCAAATTAGCCCGCCATTGTTGGCTCCCTTCCTGCTCAATATTTGGGGAGAGGACCAGGGCCTCTATAAATAGGACCAGCCACCCACACAGCAAGGGGGTCGGTCAGAGGAGAGCAGAGAGAGAGAGAAAGGTGACTGAACTCCTCCGAGCAGTTCATCGCCCCAGCCAGGAACAGACCCTCTCGAGGTTGTTCTTCCTTGTATTGTTCATCATCATCAGCCCAAGAGGAAATCCACACACCACACACTGGAGTAGGGTATTACACCACAACGGTGGCCCGAACCAGTATAAACCCTGTGTCTCTTGTGTTGTTCTTTCCTTAGTTTAGATCCTAGCATGGCGGAGGGGTGCAGGTAGGTAGGAGGCGAAATCTCCGCGCGCACCCCAGTGTTCGAACCTCAAGGGTCTGCCGGAACCCTAAATCCGACATATTCTACATTTTGTTAAGAGTAAATATAGATGTGAAAATATAGAAACAAATGGCGATTATTTAACTTAAGATGCGGAGTACAAATGTAAATACAACATACAGGCAGAAGGCACTGACAAGAGCAATGCGGAGCTAAACTTCTTCAGTAACATTAGTTTTATTCAATATTTTGGCAAGAGTAAATGTAGATCTGATGTGTAGAAAAATGTAGGACAAGGGAAAATAAGTGTAAAGTGTACATGAAGAACTAGCTAACAAATATAAGTACAGTGATGAAGGACAGCGGATACTTACAAGAACAATGCAGAACTAAATTTCTTCATAAGCATTGGGTTTATTCTACATTAATTTAAGCATTAATATAGATTTGATAATTTGGAGCAAACAGTGAATAAGCAAGCTATAATGCATAATGATGTCACATAATCCACCAGGTATGAATGTAAGGACAACGATAGGACAATAGGTACTCACAAGAGCAAAGCAGTGACCAGCATAGTTGCGATATCCTAGGTTTTGCGACGTTGGTTCTATTGCCAATATACGTCGGGTGCTATGTGATTTATCCAGTAGCACCACCTTTTTCAAGGACTTTGTTTGTACTCCTTCAGGTTCTAAAATCACCCTCTTCCTTTTGGATGTCTGAAACACAAGAACAACATTTGAATGAAAAAACATGGTATGACGACAAATGGAATAGGTGTTGATAATGGATGGGCATGGCATCTTCACATATATCATGAGTAAACTAAGTAGATGGCGGTGCAATGAAGCAAAAGAAATGCAAGACACCTTATGCAAGATATGTGCAACCAATAAAACCTTGCCAAATTAGAAAAGGCACCTTACTGGGTGAACAGGATAGGCCATCTGCCTTTGACTCCTTGAGCTCAGAATAGTCATTAGGATCATATTCTGAATACGAATCTATAGGTCGGGAGCATGTGGGTTTCATTGCATCCACAATGGACCTCAATCCCTTGATGCCAAGTTTGTTAGCCATTGAACTGTTCCGCAATATTCTTCTGATGTGCGCATTCTTACATTCATTGTGATTACGTATAATATCTGTAAAGCATGAAAACAAAAATAGTAGTGAGATTATATTTGTAATGTAGATGATATTGTAATATAATACAGGCTCCCTATAAACCATTGTGTGCTATCACTAGATTCTGATGAGAGAGCCCATGTGTGTTGTAATATGGTGAGTAGATTAATATAATCTGGCACAACTACACAAAAAATAGGCTCCCCATTGGGAGCACCAAATGTAAGGATAGTTGGCAGATGATAGGTTCATAATATACCATATAGAAAGTTTATTGCCAAACCATGATAACGAGAGAGCAGAGCCAGTAGGCAGATCGTAGTGTAGATAATAGGGATACACCATAACCACCATAAATAAATAGGGAAAGCGGAACTGGTTGGAAAACACAAGGTTTTGCCGCTACTAATATGCAGCCTATCGATCACCTACAGGCCAGCTCTATTCATCTGAAGGTGCATAGTTGTTACTATCAGTTTAGTCTATCAAAGACCGCACGGCTCCCACCATTTTCGAGGTATTATGGAAGACCAACTCGAAGTGCGAAATAATTTAGCAGAACCGGCCCAATAGAGCCATCGAATGCATATGTCCCTGCTGTCCTTCCTGACAAGGAACATACTGTGCTTACTAAAGAAGAACAGAAGAGGAACATGTTAAAGAATAGAAGGGGAAGCATATTATTGAGATTCCCCTTCTTTCTATACAATGTTGGTTGCCCACCCATCATGAATCAGAGCGCCCAAAGAAGTGCAATTCCATGATGTCTCTCTATATGTGGCCACATGCATTTGGAAACTCAATTGGGGGCATTAGCTAACCAATTAAATGTGTATC
This sequence comes from Triticum urartu, assembly GCF_056163025.1. Classification (NCBI taxonomy): domain Eukaryota; kingdom Viridiplantae; phylum Streptophyta; class Magnoliopsida; order Poales; family Poaceae; genus Triticum; species Triticum urartu. The sequence goes on along the minus strand of NC_141875.1, from coordinate 102,369,090 downwards.
TGTTAGCTAATGTCCATTAATACGTCCATTTTGCATCATGCTTTTTGTAAGTGCATCTAGTGCCACCCCTAGTTGGTTTTGGAGTATTGACAACAAACCTAGTTGAGGGACTAATGTGTTTGTGAGAATTGCAGGATAACACAGGTAGAAGTCCCTCATTGATTCGGTTTTCCTACCAGAGATGACCCCTAAAAATGTATGAAGACATTGAAGTCAAAGGTGGTATATGAAGATACTCACATTGAAGACTATGACAAGAGAAGACACCACATGAAGCCTATGGAGCTCGAAGACTTAGATCTTTCGTAGTTCTCTTTCTTCTGTGTTGAGTCATAGGAACCATCGTACTGTTAAGTGGGGTCCAAGAGAACCAGTCAGAATGACTGAAGTGATGCTTAAACAAAACCTATGTCATCGAGTGAAGACTTTGAGAGCGAATCTTGTCCAGAGTCGGGCAAGTTAGCTTTTCTTGAAGCCCAAGTAAAGTTGTCGTGTGAGTTTGAAATCTGACCGTTGGAACACGTGTCAGTTCCTTAGTGACCCAGGGTCATTTCGGACAAATCAGGTCGGGTTGCCAAGTGGCTATAAATAGCCCACCCCCTACAAGCATAAACGGTTGGCTGCTCAGATTGAGAGTACGGCTTTTGTCGTTTGAGAGCAACCCACCTCGAAGCCTTTGAGAGAGAATTCCTTGCGAGGATAAAGCCCTAACCACCCAGAGCCAAAGAGAATTAGGCATCACTTAAGTCTTCTTGTCTGTGTGATCTGAAGACTTATTACACTTGAGGACTGTGCATCCTACAGCCGGTTAGGCGTCGTGTTCTGAGCATCCAAGAGACATTATGGATTGCCGGTGAACGAAGTCTGTGAAGGTTTGGGAGTCTACCTTGAAGACTTACCAGAGTGATTGGGCGAGGTCTGTGTGACCTTAGCTCAAGGGGAATACGGTGAGGACTGGGTGTCCTGAGCTGCGTGTTCAGGACTGGGTGTCCGGGACTGTGTGTCCTAAGGTTTAAATACCTAGCCGCCCTAACCAGACGTACAGTTGTCACAGCAACTGGAACTGGTCCAACAAATCATTGTCTTCAGCGAGTCACTAGTTTCATCTTCCCTTCCCTTTACTTAATGTTACTCCTTTTGAAGTCATTGTATGTTCGCACTATCTTTTGTCTTCACTGAGTGACTGTGTGTTCTGTGTGGCTTCACAATATCTTCCTACCTGATCCTTAATACATTGCTGCTATTAGTCATTGTGCTTTCACTCTATTGAATACTTGACTATGGCTTGCCTAGTGTAGTCTACCTTTCGCTGCAGGGTAATAGGTTTATTTCTATCGTTTGTCTTCATAACTTCCACATTTTGAAGACTTACATAAAAATCACCTATTCACCCCCCCCCCCTCTCTCTAGTTGATATAACGCACTTTCAATTGGTATCAGAGCAAGGTGCTCCCTTGTTCTGTGTGATTCGGTTTAACCACCTGGAGTTTTAGCTATGTCGACTACAGGGATAATTAAAGTCTCCGCTGCGTGCCCCGTCTTCGATGGAACTGAATATCCCTACTGGAAGAATAAGATGTGCATGTATCCTGAAGCCATTGACGTCAACCTATGGTATGTCGTCAAGAACGGTGTTCCCAAGGCTGGAGAAGGTGTCACTGCTACTGATGTCAAGAAGTTTGTTCAACTGGACTCTACTGCCAAGAATATCATCTGTGGTCATCTGACCAAAGGATGGTATGGCCGTGTGAGTGCTTTGGAAACATCTAAGCTGGTCTGGGACTGGCTCTCCAAGGTCAATGAAGGCGTCTCAACCCAGAGAGATCAGAGAATCAGTGTCCTTCGCAACCTCTTCAACCGCTTCAAGCGAAATGACAATGAGAATATCCAGCTCACATTTGACCGACTCACTAACATCACAAATGAGCTTCAAGCCCTCGGCGCTACTGAGATCACCAAACATGAAGTCGTCAAGACACTATTGAGATCACTTGATAGTTCGTTTGACACCCTAGCCCTGATGATTCAAGAACGTCCTGATTTCAAGACACTCGATCCGTCTGACATACTTGAGAGGCTCAACACACATGAGTTTCAGCTTTCTGAGAAAAGAGATATCTATGGTCCAAACTATGGGCGAACTCGTGCCTTGAAGGCAAAAGTTGTCTCCTCATCTGAAGAAGAATCTGACAGCAGTTCGGATGATCCTGAAGACATTGGAAGGGAACTTGCTATGCTTGTGAAGAAGTTCCAAAAATTCACCAAGAAGAAAGGTTTCAAAAAGTCTTCCCGATCAAGCTCAAGGAATGATGAAGCTTCTTCTCATGACTACAAGAAGAAAACATGTCACAAGTGCAAGAAACCTGGCCACTTCATCTCTGAGTGTCCACAGTGGGACAATGAGAACAAAAATAAGAAGAGCAAGGAATATGACTCTGACGACAAGAAGAAGAAGAAATACTCAAAGTCTTCTTCCAAGTCTTCCTCAAAGTCTTCATCACACAAGAAGAGCTCATCTGGCAAGGCACGTGCGTTTGTTGGCAAGGAAATGGATTCAGAGGAGGAGTCCGCTTATGAGGATGCGGAGGTGGAGTCCGAGGAGGAGTCCGATTCAGGCGTCGCAAGTCTGGCTACAGCATACGTTGCCAAGTCCATCTTCAACACTGAAGACAATGACTTCGTCACCGACACCGATGCAAATGACAAGGACTACTCCGCTTCTACCTACTGCTTCATGGCACGCGGTGCCAAGGTAAACACACGCACTACTCACTATCAAACATCTAGTGACGATGACTCTGATTGTAGTTCAAAACCCAGCTACAAAACACTTGCTAAAATTGCAACTGAACAACAGAAAGCTATGGAACATATTCAAAAACTGTTAGACAGAAGCGATGATCTGTTAGGTGCTGAAATGACTCGATCTGAATCCTTAATTGAAGACATAAAAAATCTTCACGTTAAGTATGAGGAACTTGAAAGTCGTCATGAAACTCTCTCAACAACTCATGAAAAGCTTTCCTATGATTATCTTCAAAGGAAGCAAGATCTTGAGAAATTGAGAGCGGCTCATGAAGATCTTCAAAAGGAAAACGAGTCACTTCGCGCCGAACAGATCAGCTCCGCTCAGGAAGGATTTGAACCACCATGTCTTAAATGCATTGAGCGTGATAATGCTACTACTGTTTCTGAATGTTCTACTGCTGCTACTATTGCAATATCTTCAACTGTTGATGTGGGAACTAACCCCTCTGCTGAGGATTCCACTGCTATTGCTGATGAGAATGCTAGGTTGAAGACATTGCTTGAAACAGGGATGTACAAAAGTCTTAAAGGGCATCAGACACTATGTGATGTCCTCAAAAAGCAGATTTTGAACCGAAACCCGAGGAAAGAGGGTGTTGTGTTCGTAAGGAAAATGAATGCTGATGGCTCTTACTGGAAACCTGAGCAGTACCCCAAAACCACATGGGTTGCTGCAAAGGAATTTTCAGCAGATCCATCCACTCTATCTGGGTTCACTTGTGCTAACCCCATTGTCATTGATGAATCCTTTGATGCAAACTATAAAGTGTTTAAGAATCAGAATGGTGAAGTGTTTGCCAGGTACATTGGTACTAACTACAGGAATGGACCGCCTATGAAGAAGATCTGGGTTCCGAAAAGGTGTCTGGAGAATCTTCCTGTGAATGTCATCATGACACCTCACGTGAAGAAGACAAACCTCAGACCAAAGGCTTCATACGGTCCAAAGGCTTCATACAGACAGAGGACTCACCTGAGTCACACTAACGCAAATGTTTTGCAGGGAAACCATACTCAAGCATATGAATATGAGAGTGGTTCATCAAACCGCCATGTTCATAAGACCAAGAACTATTCTGCTTATTCTTATGAGTACTATTGTCCGCCTGCAAGACTGTTTGCTAGGGCTCCAAAGCCAAAGTTCTCAGATGTTGCACTTAGAATTATTGCTTCTAAGCCACCCTTGAAGATGTGGGTGGCTAAGAAAGCTTAACTCTCTTTTGCAGGGAATGGTCTCCGGCAGAAAACCAAAATCGTCTGACGCTATTGTTGGGGACCTTAAACATCTTGTAGGGCGCAAGATCAAATGCCCGAATGGTCTTACTATGTACTTCGTTCCTGAATCGCTTGCTACTCTCCCTATTAGTCCTAATCTGGATCTAAGCTTTCATAACCCACTGGTTCGTCAAATGTTTTTGCTTCACAATGCTCTTCATGAAGCCTATCCCCCTAACTGCACTGTAGGGTACGACACCAGCGTCTTCAGAATGGATTATTGATAATGGGTGTACAAATCACATGACTGGCAAAAGAAGCCTTCTTATGGACTCAACCTTACGTCCATCCGACAAGAGCCACATCACATTTGCTGACACTGGTAAAAGTAAGGTATTGGGTCTAGGTAGAGTTGCAATCTCAAGGGATCAACACATGGATAAAGTCATGCTTGTTGGATCCCTTGGCTTCAACTTAATGTCTGTCTCAATGCTTTGCGATTTAAACATGATCGTAATATTTGGAAAATATCGTTGCCTTGTTCTAATGGAATCTGACAAGTCTCTAGTATTTGAAGGGTATCGAAAAGATGATTTGTACGTGGTAGATTTCTCAGCAGGACCATAGCTTGCCGTGTGTCTTCTAGCAAAAGCTTCAGAATGCTGGCTCTGGCATCGGAGGCTTGGGCATGCTGGCATGAGGAACCTCCACACCCTGGCAAAGAAGAAACATGTCATAGGCATCGAGGGCGTCAAGTTCAAGAAAGATCACTTATGCGGTGCCTGTGAGGCAGGAAAGATGACGAGGGCCAAACAACCCTCAAAGACAATCATGACCACTACTCGACCCTTCGAACTGCTTCACATGGATCTTTTCGGTCCCACTCATTACTCAACTCTTACTACTACTGCTTGTCTCTATGGCTTTGTCATTGTTGATGATTATTCTAGATATACTTGGGTGCACATAATCCTTTACAAGACTGAAGTATAGGATGTCTTCAGACGCTTCGCCAATCGAGCAATGAACAACTATGGCGCCAAGATAAAGCATATCAGAAGTGACAATGGCACTGAATTCAAGAACACTGGCCTTGATACATATCTTGATACCTTGGGCATCACACATGAATTCTCAGCCACGTACACGCCACAGCAGAATGGGGTCGTCGAACGCAAGAACAGAACACTCATTGAGATGGCCAGAACAATGCTAGATGAATACAAGACTCCAAGAAAATTCTGGCCTGAAGCCATTGATACTGCATGCCATACAATCAATCGTGTTTATGTTCACAAGCTTCTGAACAAGACATCTTATGAGCTCCTTACTGGCAAGAAGCCAAATGTCAGTTACTTCAGAGTATTTGGCGCTAGGTGCTGGATCAAGGACCCACATCACGCCTCAAAGTTTGCACCAAAAGCACATGAGGGTTTTATGCTTGGATATGGAAAGGATTCGCACTCCTATAGAGTCTTCAATCTCTTTCATTACAAAGTGGTTGAAACAGTGGATGTGCGGTTCGATGAGACCAACGGTTCACAAAGAGAGCAACTGCCAAATGTGCTAGATGAAGTTCCATCCAGTGAATCAATCAAGCTAATGGGAACTGGAGAAATTATACCTTCTGAAGCTCATCCTGAAGAAGAACTTATCATCTCAGCACCTGATCAACATGAAGACAATGCTCAGCCTGAAGACATTCCTTCTAACAACGACAATGATCAGCAAGAGCAAAATCTTCACCCTGTACATCCTCGCATTGCCAATGAAGTGCAGATTGAAAGAATAATTGATAGCATCAATGCACCCGGTCCACTCACTCGTTCAAGGGCAACTCAGCTAGCAAATTTCTGTGGGCACTTTGCATTCGTCTCAATAACAGAACCCAAGAAAGTTGAAGAAGCCTTCATGGAACCTGAATGGATTCAAGCTATGCAAGACGAGCTTCAACAGTTTGAGCTGAATAATGTATGGGAACTGGTCAAGCGTCCCGATCCTCGGAAGCACAACATAATAGGCACCAAATGGATATACCACAACAAGCAAGATGAGCATGGTCAAGTTGTCAGAAACAAAGCTCGTCTCGTTGTTCAAGGATATACTCAAGTGGAAGGCATTGACTTCGATGAAACATTTGGTCCTGTGGCTAGACTTGAAGCCATACGCATACTGCTGGCCTATGCAAATCATCACAACATACTTCTTTATCAAATGGATGTGAAGAGCGCCTTCCTCAATGGCAAGATTGAAGAAGAAGTGTATGTTGCACAACCTCCTGGCTTTGAAGATCCAAAACATCCTGACATGGTATACAAGCTCAACAAGGCATTGTATGGCCTCAAACAAGCCCCTCGGGCCTGGTATGACACACTCAAATACTTCCTGAAGAGCAAAGGATTCATACCTGGTTCTCTCGACCCCACTCTCTTCACGAAGACATATGATGGTGAACTGTTTGTGTGCCAAATATATGTGGATGACATTATCTTTGGCTGCACCAATCAGAAGTACAGTGAAGAGTTTGGATATATGATGCAAGAGCAATATCAAATGTCTATGATGGGAGAGCTGAAGTTCTTTCTCGGTCTTCAAATACGACAGCAATGCAACGGCATCTTCATATCTCAAGAGAAGTATCTCAAAGATTGCCTGAAGAAGTTCGGTATGCAAGACTGCAAAGGCTTCACGACGCCAATGCCAGCCAAGCATCATCTGGGTCATGACGACAATGGTAAAGAGTTCGATCAAAAGGTATACCGCTCCATGATTGGTTCTTTACTTTATCTATGTGCATCTAGGACAGATATTATGCTTAGTGTTTGCATGTGTGCTCGATTCCAAGCGGCACCAAAGGAGTCGCATCACTTAGCTGTGAAGCGAATTCTTCGATATTTGGCTCACACCCCAACTCTAGGATTATGGTATCCAAAGGGCTCAGAGTTTGATCTGGTTGGATTCTCGGATGCTGATTATGCTGGTGACAAAGTTGATCGCAAGTCTACATCAGGCACATGTCACTTTCTGGGACGATCACTTGTATGTTGGTCTTCAAAGAAGCAGAACTGTCTATCTCTCTCCACTGCTGAATCTGAATACATTGCTGCTGGATCTTGCTGCGCTCAGCTTCTGTGGATGAATCAAACGCTCAAGGACTATGGCATTCATCTGAAGCAAGTGCCACTCTACTGCGACAAGGAAAGCGCCATCAAGATTGCCAACAACCCAGTTCAGCACTCGAAGACAAAGCACATTGAAATTCGTCATCACTTTCTCAGAGATCATGTTGTGAAGGAAGATATTGATATCATACACGTCAACACTGAAGAGCAATTGGCAGATATCTTCACCAAGCCCTTGGATGAGAAGAGATTTTGCAAGTTACAGTGTGAGCTAAATATCCTGGAATCCTCAAATGTCCTGTGATCAGGCACACATCCTAACCCTTATGCATATTGATGACTTAGATGTGCAATACACGAAGTAAAGTATATCTTCAATCAATGAAGACATACATTCTAAGTGTGAATACATTAATGTGGAATTTGACTTCGGAGCGCCACGATAATTGTGTGCTGTGTCTGGGTCTAATACTTCCTATACGGTGGGTAACGCCACCACCAAATGTTCTATTTTGAAGTGTTTCACTCATGGCGTTACCTTGCTATGTCTTCACATTTGGTTTGGCTTCAATCTCAACATGTCTTCATGATTATCTTCACTATGTTGATTATATATATATACTAGTGTTCTGTCCTCTACAGCATTCACTTATAGCTATGTCTTCTTGTTGAATCTTTTGAACTAAGTGAATGTGATCGGACCCTAACCTCTCTATGCTATCTATCTCAAACTCTATCTCTCCAAATCATATGCATTCTCTTGAAATTGTCGAATGTCTTCTCTGCGTCCTTGTCAGCAGAAGATACAAAGACAAACCTTAAGTCCACTTTCAATGCTCATTCCTCCACATGAAACCCGGAGAAGTAGGAACAACCACCCAACAATCCAGGCGTGCGTGGGACGTGGAACAAACCCCGAAATTCTGCATGATGGCCACATGTTCCTCAGATGCGAATCGCCAGGGGCACCTGTGTAATAACGCAGTGCCGCCCCTGTACCTATAAATACACACTTCACGGCGGTCATTATCTCTTCTTCCACTCTCGCACAAACCCTAGCGCCACCGCTAGCCCTCGACGACATCGGCGATGAAGCGCTTCGCTGCCGCAACCTCTCCGACACCGTCTTCACACCGACCGCGGACATCGTCGTCTCCGCCGTCGCCGTAGGTGTCCTCCGTTGCCAAGTTAGGGCACGGAAGATCGAACTGCTCGGCCTCATCTTCCACTCCGTCTAGCAGTTCTTAGTGTGGTAAATTAAACTTGCTTTTTACGGCACCGTTGATCCTATGGCTTTGTCACTTTCTACCACAAGCAGTTTCTATTCACACAAGTTAGATCTCTCTCATACTGCATCTCATAACATGCCTAGTATATTCACTTATGCTTCACAAAGTAGTTAGATTCCTCACTTGTACTGATCTCTGGATTCGTACAAATCTGGAACCAACTCCTTATCTATGAGTGAATGTCTTCGCACGATGAGGTCAATGTCTTCTAAACTGATTTATATTCAAAATCTTCTGAGAATGCATATGACCTCTTCCCCTTCCCTCGCACCTTAATGCTGTCACAGGTACATGTCCATGGGAGAATCCCTTGGTTCTCATAGTCTGCATTCATTTGCAGAATTCTTACAGCATCATATAAATTCTCCCGAAGCAAGTTCCTGTTTGTCCAGCAAGCAAAAATCTTTTAAGCCTTTGAACATGTTGAAGCCTTTCAGTTTAAAGTTCATGGCTTCAGATAAATCAGCAAGGAAGGGTGGCAGAAAGCATCGTGGACAAACATCTAGAGATCTGCCAGATGACCTCTCAGAACTGTACAAGACAGATCCTGAAGAGGATTACAATCAGCGCAAGACCCGAATCCAATGGATTCGAAGATATTGGGCAGAACAATGGTACAAATACCGATTTGTAACCCAGGAATATGCTGAGAAAAATGCCATCAAGAGACCGTGGGGAGACATCCTATACAAGAATCTTCAACCCAGGTCCAGAGATGAAGCCATTGAACAAGGCTTCTATCCCTGCATGGTCCGTGGGCCATAGCCTGCTGATGCACACCCATCGTCACTACTATGGTGTCGTGACGACATTCTGTTCAAGCGCAACTTCCAGTTTGCCCAGAACTCAGCAAAGCAAAACAAGAAGACATTGGGACTAGACTTCAACACTGGTCCCTCAGCTCCAAGGGCTGATGGCACACGAGATGCAGAACCCAATGTCGTCTGTCCTTTCTACAACCTTGAAGGCCTCATCACCCATATCTTGGTTCAAGAGACTGCAGTGAATGAGCCTGCAGCTGACGCTGAATCAGATGAAGCGCCTGCAGCGCCGAAGCCAAAGAAGTTGAAGAAGCCTAAAGCTTCAAAGCCTGCCCCTTCACCAAAAATCTCACGGGCGAAGCCACTGGCAACTGCACCTCCTGAAGATAGTGTGCAGTCTGAAGATTTATCACGCATCTCCAAGCCCCAGAAGGTCAAGATGCCTCTGCCACACACCGGCCAAGAGCTGACAGCTGCTGCCATTCTGCGCAATGATGCCATTGATCTGTCAAGTGATGAAGATCTTGCAGATGATGCTCTTGAGCAACTCATCAAGAGCAAAGAAGAAGCAGAAATCTTCAATGATCTGCCTCTCTTTGATGTAACAGTCATTCACAACTTCATTGATGAATGGTTTGACACGCCAAACATCAGCTTCGACGATCTCCAACTACCCATTGGCCTCAGTGTCGCCTTCCATGGCGCCATTGCTTCAGAGTTAGCTATCGCCCAGCGCATTGTCGAACTGAAGCAGAAGATTGACTTTGAGAAATCTCAGTTCAAGAAGCATATGGCCAAGCTCAGCGTGCAAGACGTGAAGAATTTCAAGATTATGCTGCACGAGCTCAAGGAAGCCTTTCTAAAGAAACGTGCAGAAGCTCAGGGTTCTCGTGAGCGCATGAAGGTCCTGGCTGATAGGTGTGTGCAAGCCTACAATGAGGCTGAGAAGCGCAAGGCCCTTGGGCGTCCTGGCATCGACCCCAGGATGGCTGCCAAGAAGCAAAAGAAGCCCGCTATGGCTGAACCTGAAGCACCAAGGCAGGAGGCAGATCCCCTTGTCTTCCCAACTAGCATGACTGGCCCGAAGCCAAAGGCCAGGTCAACCGCTTCAGAACTGAAGAAGACCAGGACTGCTGAGGCTGAAGCAAGGAAGAGAAAACATCCTGAAGCCTCTGCTACTGCCCCCGCCAAGAAGAAAAGAATGACCAAGAAGGAACGGGCTGCTCCCACAGAGCCCTTGATTGTTGAACTCATTTCCATGGTTCACCCCGACGCCGATCCACAAGAACGTCAACTGACTGTCCATGAGCCTTCTTTCACAGAGGCTCATGAAGCTGAAGACTTTCCAGTAGCTGATCCCCTCGCTGCTGAGGACATTGGTCACCATGACCATGTTGAAGATGATGCAGCCCTTCCTCAGCTAGAGCACCGACAGGTATCATCGCCTGTGCTCACGCACAGTGAACTCATCAGCATTGGTCGTCCACTGACACCAATAGCAAAGGATGCTTCGTGGGCGGATCACCCACAAGAGGAAGAAGACTCTGAGGCCCAGCCAACACAAACTCCACAGGCATCGCCCGCGTTGCGCAGGCTTCGCAAAGGTCCAAGGCCTCAAGTCTCTGTGTCTGAAGCTAAAACTGCTGAAGACATTCTGGCTGCATCAGCCGATGAAGAAGAAGTACCACACTACTCCCCTGTCCCATCAAGAAGCAGTTCTCGAGGAGAACGTGATCGTAAGCGACCCTCCAGCTCGTCAAGTGGAGGTTGAAAATCTTGCAGCTGCCACCACCAACACCACTGAAGCCACTGACGCTGTCATGGCTGAAGCAAATGTGGAGCCCTCACCAACAAAAGCACCAGAAGTCAGCGAAGCCACTGATCCTGCTGCTTCTGTTCCTGCGTCTGCTGCCGGTCCCCAATTCGACTATCATGTTGAGCACAGGCCTCAGGTACAGAAGCCAATCCCAAGATTGCCAAGGTTCCCAGGTCCTGCATCAGCACCTGGCTCCTTCAATATCAATGGCTTCAGAGCAGACAACACATTCTTCAACAGCTCCAGGAACCCCTACTCCAGGGAAAGAATATCATCTGATCGGTTCTGGAGTTATCCGCAGCGAAGCTATTAGTCATGTGTTCTTTACAACCAAGGTCGCATCTTCCCACACAAGCGCCTTGACATTGAAGCAATAGCTGGTCTGCCCTGTCTGGAAGAAGCTCTGGATTGCTTCAAAGAGGTTGGACTGCTGCCGTTCATCATTGACCAAGAGCATTGGAATGAAGAGTTGCTGCTCCAATTCTATGCCACACTTCACATCCGCGGGTATAGCAGAGATCCGAAGACTTGGGTCCTGGAGTGGATGACAGGAAACGTTCATCACGAAGCCAAGGCCTTTGACATCATTGAGCTCACTGGTTTGCCCACTCCTGGCGATCTCTACGAGCATGGCTGTCAGCTTCATAGTGAAGCTATTGAGAGCATCTTTCAGAAGACTGAACCTAATATGAGTCAGATGCTCAGTATGATGAAGCCATTGCCCCAAGATGCTGCTTATCCCATGGAGTTCTTCGTTGAAGACCTCGAGTATCTACCAAGAACCATTTATCACATCATAAGGCGAATTCTCTGGCCAATCAAAGGACATTCTCCCCATGCCAAGCTGGAAGGTGCAATGAAGACTTTGGTCTTCTACATTCTTCATGGAAAATGCTTCAATACACAGGATTTCTTCATTCGCCAACTTGCTGCATCTGGCTCTGATCTGCTTGGTTTGAAGTTCTACGCCCCTTGGGTGATGCGGCTGATCAAACTTCACTCCGCTATCTCATATCAGCCCTCGGCCCGCAACCATCGAATCTTTTTGCCTGATGTGGATATGTCTATTGAAGCCATCTATCCTGAGCCTGCCAAGGAACCTCTCAGTCTTCAGAATGCAAAGCATCAAAGTTTCACTCAGAACGTTGAAGGCGTTGAAGCCGTAACTCGTGTGTATCCTTTGGCTGGCACTACACGTGCACCGCATCCTTCTCTCACTGAAGCCACTGACAGTACAACTGCTCCATGACCCAAGAAGCGCACTCATGTTCTCAACGACCGAGAGCTTCTTGTGGCCTTCATCAGAAACAGGATAGGCATCATGACTGGCTGAAGCGTCAGATGCAAAGCCTCTTGGTGGATGTTAATCGCATTCGCAATCTTGCCACCAAGAATGCTTTTGTTGCCCATGAAACCTCTCGCCGCACATGGAAAGGGCTAACACTGATGTGTTCTGAAGATGATCTTCAAGAGGATGGCTTCACTGAGCGATTCAAGTTTGACTCCACACCTCCTCGAAGGGCAGTGCTGCGACGAACTCCATACCTTGAAGACTCTGAGTTCTCTTCCTCTGCTGCAACTGTGAATGCCAGAGTAATCGAGGATGAAGACGATGCTACTTCACCGCCACCTCCTTCAGCACGCTTCGACTCTGCTCCAAGCTCTTCAGCACCGCCAAACACAACCAACGACCCTGCTGCTTCACCTACTCCTCATGGGAACGAGTAGATGCTCTATGTCTTCAAACCTTTTTGGTCCTTACTGACAAAAGGGGGAGAAGCATATGAGGTTGATAGTCTTCAAGCAAGTCCATATGGGTGGGTGCTTTATATTTTGCTTCGTGCTTACAACTCTCGTTTTGCTACATTTGGTTCTTTCAGTTGTAACACTTAAACTCGATGGTCGTCTGCTACTTAGTTGCCACCTTGTGTTGCGATGATAAATTCCGCATGTGCGACGATAAATTCCGCACTTAGATCATTCTGCAGACGTCCATTTTCCATTATGCATGTCATTATCTTCATATACTTTCACATGCATAGTGGATTGTCATCATAAGTTGAAGTGGATCTCCACAAGTACAACCTGCCATGTGCATTTGCATTCCAAAAGCAAATTACTTATATGCACATCTTCAGGGGGAGCCCTTGCAACTTATGAAGACAATTCCTTATCCTTTACAATCTCACAGATTATATTCCCCGTTGAAACCTTCAACTAGTTTGTCATCAATCACCAAAAAGGGGGAGATTGTAAGTGCATCTAGTGCCACTCCTAGTTGGTTTTGGAGTATTGACGACAAACCTAGTTGAGGGACTAATGTGTTTGTGAGAATTGCAGGATAACACAGGTAGAAGTCCCTCATTGATTCGGTTTTCCTACCAGAGATGACCCCTAAAAATGTATGAAGACATTGAAGTCAAAGGTGGTATATGAAGATACTCACATTGAAGACTATGACAAGAGAAGACACCACATGAAGCCTATGGAGCTCGAAGACTTAGATCTTTCGTAGTTCTCTTTCTTCTGTGTTGAGTCATAGGAACCACCGTACTGTTAAGTGGGGTCCAAGAGAACCAGTCAGAATGACTAAAGTGATGCTTAAACAAAACCTATGTCTTTGAGTGAAGACTTTGAGAGCGAATCTTGTCCAGAGTCGGGCAAGTCAGCTTTGCTTGAAGCCCAAGTAAAGTTGCCGTGTGAGTTTGAAATCTGACCGTTGGAACACGTGTCAGTTCCTTAGTGACCCAGGGTCATTTCGGACAAATCAGGTCGGGTTGCCAAGTGGCTATAAATAGCCCACCCCCTACAACCATAAACGGTTGGCTGCTCAGATTGAGAGTACGGCTTTTGTCATTTGAGAGCAACCCACCTCGAAGCCTTTGAGAGAGAATTCCTTGCGAGGATAAAGCCCTAACCACCCAGAGCCAAAGATAATTAGGCATCACTTAAGTCTTCTTGTCTGTGTGATCTGAAGACTTATTACACTTGAGGACTGTGCATCCTCCAGCCGGTTAGGCGTCGTGTTCTGAGCATCCAAGAGACATTGTGGATTGCCGGTGAACAAAGTCTGTGAAGGTTTGGGAGTCTACCTTGAAGACTTACCAGAGTGATTGGGCGAGGTCTATGTGACCTTAGCTCAAGGGGAATACGGTGAGGACTGGGTGTCCTGAGCTGCGTGTTCAGGACTGGGTGTCCGGGACTGTGTGTCCTAAGGTTTAAATACCTAGCCGCCCTAACCAGACGTACAGTTGTCACAGCAACTAGAACTGGTCCAACAGATCATTGTCTTCAGCGAGTCACTGGTTTCATCTTCCCTTCCCTTTACTTACTGTTACTCCTTGTGAAGTCATTGTATGTTTGCACTATCTTTTGTCTTCACTGAGTGACTGTGTGTTCTGTGTGGCTTCACAATATCTTCCTACCTGATCCTTACTACATTGCTGCTATTAGTCATTGTGCTTTCACTCTATTGAATACTTGACTATGGCTTGCCTAGTGTAGTCTACCTTTCGCTGCAGGGTAATAGGTTTATTTCTATCGTTTGTCTTCATAACTTCCACGTTTTGAAGACTTTTATAAAAATCGCCTATTCACCCCCCCTCTAGTCGATATAACGCACTTTCACTTTTATATCGATATCCATTGCATTATGGGTTGTTATTACACATTATGTCACAATACTTATGCCTATTCTCTCTTATTTTACAAGGTTTACATGAATAGGGGGAATGCCGGCAGCTGGAATTCTATGCTAGAAAAGGAGCAAATATTAGAGACCTATTCTACACATCTCCAAAAGTCCTGAAACTTCACGGGAGCATGTTTCAGAATATATAAAAAATATTGGACGAAAGAAGTACCATAGGGGGGGCCACCCACCGTCAACGAGGGTGGGGGCCCGCCTGACCCCCCTGGGCGCGCCCCCCTGCCTTGTGGGCCCCCTGGCAGCCGTCGGATGCCCATCTTCGGCTATATGGAGTCTTTCATCGAGGAAAAAATCATAAGCAAGCTCACGGGACGAAACTCCGCCGCGATGAGGCGGAACCTTGGCAGAACCAATCTAGGGCTCCGGCGGAGCTGTTCTGCCTGGGAAACTTCTCTCCAGGAGGGGAGAATCATCACCACCGTCATAATCATCGATCCTCTCATCGGGAGGGGGCCAATCTCCATCAACATCTTCACCAGCACCATCTCATCTAAAACCCTAGTTCATATCTTGTATCCAATCTTTGTATCGAAACCTCAGATTGGTGCCTATGGGTTGCTAGGAGTGTTGATTACTCCTTGTAGTTGATGCTAGTTGGTTTACTTGGTGGAAGATCATATGTTCAGATCCATTATGCATATTAATACCCCTCTGATCATGAACATGAATATGCTTTGTGAGTAGTTCCGTTTGTTCCTGAGGACATGGGAGAAGTCTTGCTATAAGTAGTCGTGTGAATTTGGTATTCGTTCGATATTTTGATGAGATGTATGTTGTATTTCCTCTAGTGGTGTCATGTGAACGTCTACTACATGACACTTCACCATTGTTTGGGACTAGAGAAAGGCATTGGGAAGTAATAAGTAGATTATGGGTTGCTAGAGTGACAGAAGCTTAAACCCTAGTTTATGTGTTGCTTCGTAAGGGGCTGATTTGGATCCATATGTTTCATGCTATGGTTAGGTTTAACTTAATACTTCTTTTGTAGTTGTAGATGCTTGCAATAGGGGTTAATCATAAGTGGGATGCTTGTCCAAGGAAGGACGGTACCCAAGCACCGGTCCACCCACATATCAAATTATCAAAGTACAGAACATGAATCGTATGAGCGTGATGAAAACTAGCTTGACAATAATTCCCATGTGTCCTCGGGAGCGCTTTCCTTTATATAAGAGTTTGTCCAGGCTTGTCCTTTGCTACAAAAAGGATTGGGCCATCTTGCTGCACCTTATTTAATTTTATTACTTGTTACCCATTACAAATTACCTTATCACAAAACTATCTGTTGTCGATAATTTCAGTGCTTGCAGAGAATACCTTGCTGAAAATCACTTATCATTTACTTCTGATCCTCGTTGGGTTCGACACTCTTACTTATCAAAAAGGCTACGATAGATCCCCTACACTTGTGGGTCATCAAGACTCTTTTCTGGCGCCGTTGCCGGGGAGTGAAGCGTCTTTGGTAGGTGGAATTTGGTAAGGAAAAATTTATATAGTGTGCTGAAATTTACTGTCACTTGTTACTATGGAACATAATCCTTTGAGGGGCTTGTTCGGGGTATCTTCACCCCAACCAGTAGAGCAAAGAGTTTCTCCTCAACCTACTGAACCTACTGAAAATGTTTACTTTGAAATTCCTTCGGGTATGATAGAGAAACTGCTAGCTAATCGTTTCACAGGTGATGGAACATTACATCCCGATTTGCACCTAATCTATGTGGATGAAGTTTGTGGATTATTTAAGCTTGCAGGTATGCCCGAGGATGTTATCAAGAAGAAGGTCTTCCATTTATCTTTGAAGGGAGAGGCATTGACATGGTTTAGGCTATGTGATGATATGGGATCATGGAACTACAACCGATTGAAATTGGAATTTCATCAGAAGTTTTATCCTATGCATCTTGTTCATCGTGATTGTAATTATACATACAATTTTTGGCCTCGCGAAGGAGAAAGCATCGCTCAAGCTTGGGGGAGGCTTAAGTCAATGTTATATTCATGCCCCAATCATGATCTCTCAAAAGAAATGATTATTCAAAAAATTTATGCTCGGCTCTCTCTCAGTAATCGCTCCATGCTCGATACTTCTTGTACTGGTTCTTTTATGATGAAGACTATTGAATTCAAATGGGATTTATTGGAGAGAATTAAACTGTCGGTGTACAAAAAGAGGGGTACACTTTTTGTACCCCTATAACTGTGCATGGGCAGTCTGAGCCACGGGCACCACCACACCAAGCAAGGCAAGGGAGGTGAGCCAGGGTAAGACCGAAGCTCAAGAGAACTAGAACGACACCAAGGCCAAGACCACGAAGAGCAAAGGGGACGAAGCGGACTCCCCCGGCAAGATCCTTGTCGGGAGACAGTTCTAGCAGCCCCGGCGAGACCCTTGCCGCGGCGACTCGTCTGCGCCTACGGAGAAAATCACCCTTGAGTCCACTGCCCCCAAAGGGCAAGGATTCGGGAGACATCCCCGTGGCAGCATGCAGATCTTTGTGAAGACGTTCAAGATCAGATACACACTATAGAAGATGACGACCCTTGGAGGGATCCCAACCGAGGAAAACCACAAGGCCCCCAGCAAGCACCTTGCCGGGGATGACAGCAGGCGCCTCGGCAAAACCCTTGCTGGGGCCCCGGCAAGGCCCTTGCCAAGAACATCCACAGGACCACCACCAGGCCCACGCCGACTAAACCTCCACCGCCGTTCGCATGCAGCTGCTAACCCAACCAGCTGGGCAGGCACCTGCGTGGCGGCATGCAGATCTTCGTGAAGACCCACCATTGCGCCACCTCAGCTGCCTGCCTACCTACATGGCATCTCAGGCATCGCTGGCCAGGGCGCGTGTCGACACAAGAAGGAGTGGCGACGGACGAGACAGGTCTCTCCCCCGTCCTCGATAAAGCAAGGACACCTAAGCAAGACGCATTAAATGCGCCTTGTCATGCAATGCGATTGATAACCTCGCATCGCTGTACCCCTTTCCACCTCCTGTGTGCCACTGTGGCAACCCCTTTTTCTATAAAAGGAGGCCTAAGGCGACCAGAGGAGGGATTCGGCTTTTTGGAGCTCCTCACGCCCCATAGCTAGCTCAAGAACACAGATATACAATCCACCAAAGCAGGAGTAGGGTTTTACGCATCCTCGCGGCCCGAACCTGGATAAACGAACCGTGTGCTATCTGTTTGATCCGCTCTTCTCACGACCCCGCGCCCCACTAACCACAATAGGGATTCTTGTGATCCCATAGGTGTCGTTCCCACCGACATCTCTGGCACGCCAGGTAGGGGGCGCAGTTGTGAGAATCGGCTTTAGCAGTTAGCCCGGCACTCCTTCATCTTCGTGACCCTTGGAGAACAAAGTAGGCCAGAAGATCGGCACTCGAGCGATTGCAAATAGAAGCTAAGTTGCACTGAACCCTTATTTGTTCTATCCTTCTTATATGAGGTTATCCCCCCCCCCCCCGGAGATGTCACGCCTTTGTATGAGAAACCTGCACGCCAGGGGGCTCTCCCACGATCGGCAACGCCCTTGCCCTGTTTCAAGTCCGCTCAACAGCTCAAGCGGCTGCGTCGACAATGGCAGAGTAGCCTTCCGCGATCAACAACGCTCTCGATTCTGACTCGAGTCAAGCTCGACAGTTCGAGCAGCCGCATTCAGAACGGAAAGGTGGCTCGTCCGGAAACACGCATACCCAGCAGGCCCATGGGGATCCATCCCCAAAACGCCACTAGGGGCTTCCGCGCTAGCGAGCCTACCCAATCAACGTAGGGCGCGCATACAAAGAGGAATTGAATGGGGAAATAACGTGCATGAAATTAAGAGTACTGCAAAGTTATATTACATCACATCATTGTTGCAGTTCTAACTAAAGATGAAATTTGTCTTGGTCGTGAACCTGCAGCGGCGGTGAAGAACGGGATGCCTAATCCCGGCGCTGGCCTTCCACCCTCTTGATTTCGTCGATGCTGCTGATGACGGGCTTGATGCGCTCCTTGAGCACCGTGAGGTCAGTACCATCCGGCAAGCTATCCATCATGACATCAAAGTCGAGGTCGGGATTCCAGTATGCCATCTTGGTGAGGACCTTGGTCATGACCCCCCGGCAAAGTCGCCGGGCTTCCCCGGCCAACGTGGCCGCTCTACTGGAGTGAAGATAAGCCAAGGCTCCAAGGACGCCCTCGAAGAACTGGGTCAGCTTGGCGTTGACGATCCCGCTGCGCTCAGGGGCATACCTCACGTTTGGCATCCCCATGGTGGACAACTGCGAGGTGACCCTGCCGGCGATGTCCTCCAGACGGCTGATCCATCTGTTCTCGCCCGCCACATATTCCTGGTGGGAGGCGGCCTCGTTCGCCCGCAGCTGCTTCTCCTCCTCCAGGCTCCTGGTCAAGGTCTCCTCCCGAACCGTGCTCTCCGACAACATCTTCTCGAGATTCTCCAGCTTCAGCTTGAGATCTCTGATGGAGTTTTGCGCTTCAGAGAGCTCCCCAGCCCTGCTGATGACCGCTCCTTGCGCCTCTACCAAGGCATTGTTGAGCGTGCTCTTCTCGTTGGACAGCTTGAGGGCCTGCTCCTTCAGCTCGTCCCGCTCCACCTCCAACTCCCTTACTTTGTCGGCATGGGCCAGAGCCTGGGCATCGAGTGCCTCCTTGTGCCTCTGCTCCAGCTCGCGAGTCCGCCGCGTGACAAGGGCCTCAAGCTCCTCATCCTTGCCACGGAGTGCTACGGCAAGCTTCGCCTCACGCGCGGTGAGGTCCTCTTCCTGGGAATCCAGTGCGGCTTGATGCTGGTTCCGGACGGCCTCGGCCGCGGCAGCCAAGTTCGCCGCCTTTTCCTGGGCCTTCTCGATGTCAGCCATCTTCATGGTGAGCTCGACATTGCGCTTGGCCAATTCCTCCTGAAAGGCCCTCTGCTCCTCGCGAGTCTGGTGGAACTAGGTCTGCGTCTCAGCAACGCGTGCCTTGAAATCCACCTCCGCCTAGTCCACCGTTGCCGTCCTGGACTTAACCTTGTCCAGATGGACACGGTAGAGCGCTTGGAGTTTTCGGAAGTTGGCCCCCATAGCGCGGAAAAGCTGCTCTTCTCGAGAACCATCACCACCAACGCCCGTCTCATCGACAACCTCGAGCCCGGTGGCGGCAAGCACCTCGCCGTCAAAGACTTCCCCTTCGGCGGGTGCGCGGGAACTTGACGCCCCTGGGAGATGGACGAAAAGATCGTCGCCCACCTTCAGATATCTGCCGGGGCCGAGGTTGAGGAGGAGGGAGGCTGACCATCAACCACCTCTTCCTCGGCAGTGGCCTTGCCGGCTTCCCCGGCAGGCCCACCGTTGGTGCCCTCGGCAGAAGCCTCGCCGGTCGCCTTGGCGGCCCCCGCAGTGGTGTCCTCAGCAGCATCCTTGGCGGCCCCATCAGCGGCGACCTCATCAGCATCCCTGGCGGCCTCCTCGACGGCAATCCTGTCGGCCTCCGCCGCGGCCTCGTCAGCAATATTCCCAACAACAGTATCCATGTCCTCCATACCTATTGAAGGAGGGCCTGGGTAGTAATGGGAGCATTGAAGCCAAGAAAAAGAATAAGGGAAAACAGAGACGGAGGACAGGCGACTCACCAGTGCCAGGCTGTGAAGCAGAAGTCCCCTCCCCGCCAGCATTCGGCGCCGTGGCAGAGTCGCCAGCGCCCAAGTTCCCCTCTTCCTCCATGGGTGTGGGCTTCGTGCTTGATGCCCTTGCCGGGGACGCCCCTCGCGGCGGCGTAGCCAATGGGGGTGGTGTGTCGGCGGTAGCCCTCTACGGCTCCTCCTGCTGCCGCTCCCCTCCTGCAAACCTGACAAGGTCAACACCATAGCATCGAACGCCTACCACGTGTCGATAAGAGGAGGGTGACGAACTTACGCTGGGGGCTGTGCTGGGGGCTGCTGTCCGGGCTGCTCAGCACCACCAATGGCGACTTTGAAGCACTGGCCGGGGGCTGGCCGCCCGCCAAGGCCTTGGCCCTCTTCACCCTCTGGGCCAACGTCTCTGCATCCCTGCAAAAGCAAAAACGGATCAAGATAAGTGACTTAATTCAGGGGAATGGAAATGGCAGTAAGGGATGGAGTACTTACTCGTCACCCGTCTCCTCTTCCTCCGCCACTTTCCTTTTCCTCTTCGGGCTGAGAGGCCCGAGATCAAAAGCAACCTCCGCGTCAACATCCGAGTCGACATCTGCCAGAGGAGGCGAAGACGGTGGGGTTTGTGCGCGCCTAGATGAGGAAGGGGTTGTTGTCTTCTTCTTCTCAGCGGCCTTCGTCAGCCTCTTGGCTGCCGTGGCCCTCGTGTGACGCCCAGACCCCTCCAGGGTCAATTGAGGCCGCGTAGCCCTGCCAGGCTGGACCGGCTCACCGGAGCCAGCCCACCGCAGGACTCGCCCTCTTCCCCTGGTTGGCATCAAGCCCGCCGCCACGTCCCCCTCCTCCGATGACTCGTCGGCCGCGTCTTTGACAAGCGGAGCTCCAGTGTCGGCGCTGCTGACCTCCTCGATGGCCGCCGCCCACCGGGTGAGCTGCTCTTCCTCCGCAGCCGTTGCGGCCTTGCCCTCCACGCCCGCGGCACTGCCGGCCTCCATGGTGAGCTGCGCCTCCCTCGCCCTAGTGGCGATGTAGTCCAGCTCTGCCTGGGTGGTGTCCATGACAAGCCACCGCTCGGCGTCAGCATTGACATGTACCTCAATAAGGGTGTCAAAGAATTGTTGCACATCCGCGTCCTTCGGCTCCTTCCAGCTCGGGACAGGGCCGTGCGCATTACAGTCCGGCATCATGGCGATGATCTCGGACCTACGCGAATTGTTGCACAACGGGACCACTCCCGCTGGCAGCTTGAAAAACGGCCCCTTGAGGGCCTTGCCAACCTTTGCGGCAGCCCTCGCGGCCTTGCCGGTCCGTTCGACCTCGCCATCACGACCCACATCAAGCTGGAAAAGCCGCTGGCAGAAGTGGGCATGCGCCAGCACTGTGAAGTTGTGATCGAGGCCGGGGCGGAGTCGCATAATGTCAGGCGGATTCGTAAAGAGCCAAGCTGGCCTCCCCTTGTTATGCAACGGGGCGATCCGGCGACGAATGAAGTCCGCCCCGATCATCTCAAGGGTGAGTCCGGCCCGGGTGAGCTGGAGAATCCTAGTAGTGGCGACAGTGAGCCTCCCGTCGGCGGCGTCGACATCGCTCCAATCGCTGCCACGGACCGGCGGCACTCGGCGGACCTTGCAGAATTTCGGCAGGTCTTCATCCTCAATCCAGCACAACCGGCCACGCCATTCCTCCCACCTCTCCTTCACGGCACCGTTCGGGTACGCCCCCTTGGATCTTGGGATCCAGGTGACGCAACCAGAGAGGGCACCTCCCGGCTGGATCCGAGGGAAGAAATAATGGCGGAAGAGCGCCGTGTTGGGCTGCACCCCGGCAAAGCCTTCGCAAAGATGCGCGAAGAAAGCCATGCACGCCACCGCATTTGGAGTAAAATCCAAGAGGCGAAAGCCGAAGGTGTGCATAATGTCGCAGAAAGGGGGGCATAACCCGCAAGAAAGATAATCGACGAAAAAGGGATACCGATTTGGAGCAGGATCGGCGCAAGCAGCAGGAATGACGCGCGTCGCCGGGTGTCCCAAATTCTCTCCCCCCGTCTTCTCTCCCCATAGGGGCCTGAAGGAGGCCCGGAGCTCATGAACATCAACCGTCGAGGGGAAGAAAAAGGCGGACTTCGTCTGGTCCCCCGACAGCGCGCTCTCCGGCGGCTCCACAGTCCCAGCGCCCTTGGCCACCCCCTTGCCCTTGACGGATTTGGGCGCCATGGCGGCCAAGAAGTTTAGAGGGCTGAGGAAGGGGGATGGCGAAGTAACGACGGCGGGCGACAGCAGAAGCTTAGGAAGGAAGGAAGAGAGGAAACGGCGGCTCTCAGATTGGAAAAGGGACGAGGAAAGAGGAGAAAGTGAGCAGCGCGCCCGCGGTTATTCACTTTTTATGGGGGAAAACACGGGCCGCCTCCTTTCACATTAACTGTGGTGTGGCGCATGCCCGCGGGAACCAACCCCACGCATGCTGCCCACGTCACACGCGCCTCCCCACGCCGCGCCATGCGCGGGAGTCGTGGGAAGCGCAGCGCGCGAAGAACCTTACCACGGTAAAAACCGCCCCGCCTGCCCGCGCACCGTTTTTGGGCCTAGCCCAACAACGCGTTGCGCTTATGTGTGGCCCAGGCCCGGGGGCTCCTGTCGGTGTACAAAAAGAGGGGTACACTTTTTGTACCCCTATAACTGTGCACGGGCAGTCTGAGCCATGGGCACCACCACACCAAGCAAGGCAAGGGAGGTGAGCCAGGGTAAGACCGAAGCTCAAGAGAACTAGAACGACGCCAAGGCCAAGACCACGAAGAGCAAAGGGGACGAAGCGGACTCCCCCGGCAAGATCCTTGCCGGGAGACAGTTCTAGCAGCCCCGGCGAGACCCTTG
Organism: Triticum urartu; assembly: GCF_056163025.1. Taxonomy (NCBI): domain Eukaryota; kingdom Viridiplantae; phylum Streptophyta; class Magnoliopsida; order Poales; family Poaceae; genus Triticum; species Triticum urartu. The sequence goes on along the minus strand of NC_141875.1, from coordinate 102,345,886 downwards.
CCGCGGCGACTCATCCTGCGCCTACGGAGCAAATCACCCTTGAGTCCACTGCCCCCAAAGGGCAAGGATTCGAGAGACATCCCCGTGGCGGCATGCAGATCTTTGTGAAGACATTCAAGATCAGATACACACTATAGAAGATGATGACCCTTGGTGGGATCCCAACCGAGGAAAACCACAAGGCCCCCGGCAAGCACCTTTCCGGGGATGACAGCAGGCGCCTCGGCAAAACCCTTGCCGGGGCCCCGGCAAGGCCCTTGCCAAGGACATCCGCAGGACCACCACCAGGCCCACACCGACTAAACCTCCACCGCCGTTCGCATGTAGCTGCCGACCCAACCAGCTGGGCAGGCACCTGCGTGGCGGCATGCAGATCTTCGTGAAGACCCACCATTGCGCCACCTCAGCTGCCTGCCTACCTACATGGCATCTCAGGCATTGTTGGCCAGGGCGCGTGTCGACACAAGAAGGAGCGGCGACGAATGAGACAGGTCTCTCCCCATCCCCGATAAAGCAAGGACACCTAAGCAAGACGCATTAAATGTGTCTTGTCATGTAATGCGATGGATAACCTCGCATCACTGTACCCCTTTCCACCTCCTGTGTGCCACTGTGGCAACCCCTTTTTCTATAAAAGGAGGCCCGAGGTGACCAGAGGAGGGATTCGGCTTTTTGGAGCTCCTCACGCCCCATAGCTAGCTCAAGAACACAGATATACAATCCACCAAAGCAGGAGTAGGGTTTTACGCATCCTCGCGGCCCGAACCTGGATAAACGAACCGTGTGCTATCTGTTTGATCCGCTCTTCTCACGACCCCGCGCCCCGCTAACCACAGTAGGGATTCTTGTTATCCCATAGGTGTCGTTCCCACCGACATAAACGCAACTCCGAAGATTGGGATCTCGATAAAGGTAAGGAGTCAGGTATAACACCTAAGTTTGATTGTGTTAAACCTTTTATGGATATCGATGCTTTCCGTGAATTTAGCACTAAATATGGACTTGACTCTGAGATAGTAGCTTCTTTCTGTGAATCCTTTGCTACTCATGTTGATCTCCCTAAGGAGAAGTGGTTTAAATATAATCCTCCCATTGAAGTAAAAGTAGTTGCACCTATTAAAATTGAACAAAATACTATCACTTATAATGATCATGTTGTTCATACTGCTTATATTGAGAAACCACCTTTCCCTGCTAGAATAAAGGATCATGCTAAAGCTTCAATTGTGGTTCGTAAGAGTAATACTAGAACACCTACTCCCTCTGAGCAAATTAAAGTTGAACCTAGTGTTGATATGGTTAAAGATCTCTTGGCCGATAATATTGATGGGCATGTTATTTACTTATGTGATGAAGCTGCTAGAATTGCTAGACCCGATACTAAGAATAAACATAGACCTGTTGTAGGCATGCCTGTTATTTCTGTTAAAATAGGAGATCATTGCTACCATGGCTTATGTGATATGGGTGCAAGTGCAAGTGCAATACCTCATTCCTTATATAAAAAAATTATGCATGATATTACACCTGCTGAGATAGAGGAAATTGATGTTACAATTAAGCTTGCCAATAGAGACACTATTTCACCAGTGGAGATTGTTAGAGATGTTGAAGTCTTGTGTGGGAAATTTAAATATCCTGCTGATTTTCTTGTTCTTGGTTACCCACAAGATAACTTTTGTACCATTATATTTGGTAGACCCTTCTTGAATACTGTTAATGCTAAGATAGGCTGCAATAAGGATATTGTTTCTGTTGGTTTAGGGGATATGTCTTAAGGGAGTCCTGGATTAGGGGGTCTCCGGATAGCCGGACTATCTCCATTGGCCGGGCTGTTAGACTATGAAGATACAAGATTGAAGACTTCGTCTCGTGTCCGCATGGGACTCTACTTGGCGTGGAAGGCAAGCTAGGCAATACGGATATGGATATCTCCTCCTTTGTAACCGACCTTATGTAACCCTAACCCTCTCTGGTGTCTATATAAACCGAAGGGTTTTAGTCCGTAGGACAACAACCACAACATACAATCATACCATAGGCTAGCTTCTAGGGTTTAGCCTCTCTGATCTCATGGTAGATCTACTCTTGTACTACCCATATCATCAATATCAATCAAGCAGGACGTAGGGTTTTACCTTCATCAAGAGGGCCCGAACCTGGGTAAAACATCGTGTCCCCTGCCTCCTGTTACCATCCGGCCTAGACGCACAGTTCGGGACCCCCTACCTGAGATCCGCCGGTTTTGACACCGACATTGGTGCTTTCATTGAGAGTTCTTCTGTGTCATCGCCGTTAGGCTTGATGGCTCCTACTATCATCGATAACGATGCGGTCCAGGGTGAGACTTTTCTCCCCGGACAAATCTTCGTATTCGGCGGCTTTGCACTGCGGGCTAATTCGCTTGGCCATCTGGAGCAGATTGAAAGCTACGCCCCTGGCCGTCAGGTAAGATTTGGAAGTTTGAACCACATGGCCGACATCCGCGGAGACTTGATCTTCGACGGATTCGAGCCACAGCCGGGCGCGCCGCACTGTCACGATGGGTATGACCTAGCTCTGCCGCCGAACAATACCCCAGAGGCTGCGCCCGCATCAGCTCCGACCCTTAGCTCAGAGCCAACTGCGCCAATCGAGGACGGGTGGTTAGGCACCGCCTCAGGGGCTGCAGTCTCAACGGCGATCGAGCCGAACACCAGCCTAATCCTCTGCGCAGTCCGTGACCCCAAGGTGCTGGACTCTTTTTCTGACTCCGAACCGCCCGCGCCCCTGCCAATCGAATCCGATTGGGCGCCGATCATGGAATTCACCACCGTGGATATCTTTCAGCACTCGCCCTTCGGCGACATTCTGAATTCACTAAGGTCTCTCTCTTTGTCAGGAGAGCCCTGGCTGGATTATGGCCAACAGGATTGGGATGCGGACGACGAAGAAATTCGACGCCCACCCACCACCCACTTAATAGCCACTATCGATGACTCAACCAACATGCTCGACTTCGACTCCGAATACATCAAAGGTATGGACGACGATGCGGGAGGCAAAGAGGAACCACCACCCATAGGGCGCTGGACGTCCACCTCATCATATGACGTATACATGGTGGACACACCAAAAGAAGACGATGAGGAGGAACGGAAGGACGCAATGAAGGCTTGTTCCCTCGAGAAGCAGTCAAAGCGGCGGCGCAAGCGCCGCCCCAAATCCCGCCTCGGCAGAAATAACGATCATACAGACCCAGCGTTGGAGCAGGGCGAACCACCGCCGGACCACGGCAGAATCAAATCGAACAAACCAATTTTGTCAAAGATGATAGTCCGGACAACATAGCGCCAGACAAGCACCCAGAGCAGCAGAATGCCCGTCAAAGGCTTGTTGCCACCGCGAGGAGTATGAAAAAGCAGAAGCAAAGGCTCAAGGCTGCGCAGGACACACTCCAAATCAGATGGAGTAAAGTACTCAACACAGCAGCGAAGTACGGCGGCAATCGCCCCACCAAGAGCTACCCAAAGCGGAAGTTGCTACCTGAATTCGATGAGGAGGCCTCAGACCCCCCCCCCACAACCAAAAATTAAAACAGCCATCTGGCCGGATAGACGACCTCACGGCCAACATAAAGCGGCAAGCAACGCCGCACATAAGCCAATACGCGGTCTACGCGAGGGCTCGCATCAAAAGGAGGGCGAAACTAGATCCATCTATGGACCACGCAAGCGTGCTCCAGCATACGATGCAACACAAAAAACATCCGAACAATGCGGTACACCCAGATATAGGGGTGCCGCACACCCCCTATGTTTCACCGATGAGGTGCTGGACCATGAATTTCTAGAGGGATTCAAACCCGTAAACATAGAGGCATGCGATGGAACAACAGACCCTGGGGTCTGGATTGAGGACTATATCCTCCATATCCACATGGCTCGGGGAGATGATCTCCACGCCATTAAGTATTTACCCCTCAAACTCAAAGGGCCAGCTCGGCACTAGCTTAAGAGCCTCCCCGAAAGCTCCATTGGAAGTTGAGAAGAGCTCGAAGACGCCTTTCGGGCAAATTTTCAAGGGACTTATGTCCGACCTCCGGACGCGGATGATTTGAGTCAGATAACTCAACAGCCCAGAGAGTCAGCCCGAAAGCTTTGGAACAGGTTTCTTACTAAAAAGAACCAAATTGTTGACTGTCCGGACGCCGAAGCCTTGGCAGCTTTTAAGCATAGCGTCCGTGACGAATGGCTTGCCAGACACCTCGGCCAAGAAAAGCCGAGAACAATCGCAGCATTAACAAGCCTCATGACCCGCTTTTGCGTGGGTGAGGCTAGCTGGCTAGCCAGATGCAGCACCAGCGACCCCAGTACATCCGAAGTTAGAGATGGAAATGGGAAATCACGGCGCAACAGCAATAACAAACGCCGGAATAAAGAAGACGGCACGAAGAGCACGGCAGTAAATGCCGGATTCAAAAGCTCTTGGCCAGGTCAGAAAAAGCCACCCTCTAAAGGCGCCGGAGACGAACTGTCCAGCCTAAACAAAATTCTGGACCAAATATGTCAGATCCATAGCACCCCTGGTAAACCCGCTAATCATACCCACAGAGAATGCTGGGTCTTCAAGCAGTCCGGCAAGCTCAACGCCGTACACAAGGGGGAGGATACACCAAGCGAAGACGAGGATGAGCCTCTCAAGCAAGACACTGGGGAACAAAAGAAATTTCCACCAGAAGTCAAAACAGTAAACGTGTTACACGTGATCAAGGGAAGAAACAAAACGGCACTCCCAAAAAAATATGCCCAAGGGCCTATCACCGCGGAGTCCTGCCACTGGTCGTCTCAACCGATCACTTTCGACCATCATGATTACTCAGCAAGTATCCGGCGTGCAGGATGGGCTGCCCTGGTATTAGACCCAATAATTGACGGATACCACTTCAAACGAGTCTTGATGGACGGTGGCAGCAGTCTAAACCCGATATACCAGGATACAATCCGCGAAATGGGGATAGACCCAGCGAAAATTTGCCATAGCAATACTACCTTTAAAGGAGTAACACCAGGCCCAGGGGCTCATTGCACGGGCTCCCTGCTACTAAAGGTTATATTCGGCTTCCCCGATAACTTCCATAGCGAACATTTAACCTTCCACATCGTTCCAGCCCAAAGTGGCTATCAAGCACTACTTGGACGCGAAGCTTTTGCTCGCTTTAATGCAATACCACATTAAGCTTCCCTGACGCTCAAGATGCCCGGTCCACGCGGCATCATTACAGTGAACGGAAGTATTAAGCGATCTCTGCGCACCGAAGAGAGTGCGGCTGCCTTGGCAGCCGCACACTAAAAACGGCCTCCCCAACTAAAGCATTTAACAGGTCGTCAAGACCACGGACACGGTTAGACAAGTCCGGAGCTATATGTAATTCATACAGGTCACACCCCTATTACAATTACAAGGGGCTCAACGTGCGCAGACAAGTGGCAATTTTTACTCATCTTGAATTATATGTGGTTTCTTTAAAAACTATCTCTCTGCACGACAACTTTTTCACCTAAAGTCCTCTCTTTTACAGATGACCATCGTGCTACACCCATCCAGGATACGGCACAACGGAGACACAGGCGCAGACGTGCAGCAGGGACCCGTTCCAAGGATTCTTTTTAGATTAAGACCCTGCGTAAACCTTTTTTACTGTCTCTTGTTGATACACATCCACCGAATTCTCAACACAATTGAGAAGGATGCTGACGTCTTGGCATGTGGCCACATCAGAACAATGCACGTACCTGGACACAAGGGGCTTCTTACAAAGGGTACTATTTAGGCCTGGTTTATACCATAAAGACCGAATACCTTAGGGAGTGTTCGGCGTCGCGAGTTTGGCCTTATATGCATCAGCTCCGAATCATTGTCTTTGGTCAAATGTTGGGTTTGCCCAGCTCCTGTGTTTTGGTGCCTTACGTTCCGCTTTATCGGCTAAGGTAGCACCAGGAGAACTACTGCGATTGTGCCCTGGTTCATCCGGACGAGCACCTTAGTAGAGGAAGCCGAAAACTGACTGTCATGATATAGCATGAGACTGGTCAACCACTCGATGACCTATCGGAATGTTAGAATTCCTCCGCCTTAACGAAGGGCCGTTTTCCGGCCAGGCATGTACGCACCCTGAGATCGGGAGAGTGCGGAGCCACCAGGGGCTATCTAGTAGCCCCACTGTCAAACTCCTATGGCTAAGTGAAAGTGTTAAAGCATTATAGTCCGGTTGCCTCGTTCGCTACGCTATCACCTCCTTAATAGGACCAAGACGTTGGGTTAAGTGTGAACACGCATTTTTCGCGAGCACCTCCGCATTATATGCGTGGGGTTTGAAGCCGACGGCTGCAATCTTTCAGGTTATACACATGTATACATAAACGGCCGCACAGGAGGCATCATACTACTTTCAGGCAAAAGTATAAACATAGCCTTATAAAATTTCATAAAAGCATTGTGTTTACAATGAGAATACATATCACTCAAACATAATATTCTTCGAGCACTGGGCCTCTATCAAACGAGCACCCTCGAGAACCTCCTCGAAATAGTGCTCGGCAGCCACTCGGCCTATGGCCGAACCCTGCGCCGCAACAGTGGTAGCGTCCATCTCCGCCCAGTATGCTTTAACATGGGCAAGGGCCATCCGCGAGCCTTCTATGCACGCCGACCTCTTCATCGCATTAATGCGCGGCACCACACCAAGGAACTGCTGCACTAAGCTGAAATAGCTGTTCAGCTTTGGCTTTTCCGGACATAGCTGATCCACAACAGACCTCATGGCGAGTCCGGACAACCTATTCAGTTCGGCCCATTCGGCTAGCTGGTCAGTCAATGAAAGCGGATGCTCTGGAACGTTGAATTGCGACCAGAACAGCTTGTCCACTTCACAATATGTTTGACGTTGGAAGTACTTGGCCGCATCGGCAGCGCTCGCCGCCAAATCCATATACGCATCTGCCGAACTCCACAGCCGATCCAGAGGGGCATACCGTGGATCTCCGAACTTCCTCCGTAACATGAAGGGCTTCCCAGCCGCAATATCCCCGGCTTCCCGCAGCTCCTCCTTCTTCGCTTTCATAGCAGAACGGGTGTCTTTGTCCACCATCGTGGCCTTCTCAAGGTCCGTTGCCTTCGCTCGGTTTTCTTTTTCAAGGACCCGGCAACGGTCGGCAGTGTCTTTTAATTCTACGGCCATCTTGGCCATCTTCTCTTGGCTCTCGCAATGTGCGGCCTTCTTGGCTTTCAACTCTTCGGCCGCCTTCAAAGCAGCCGCGTTACTAATCCTCGCTTGTTCCTTGGCTCGGGCAAGTTTTGCCCGCAAGGTTTCCACGGTGGCAGCTCCATCTGCAGTCACAATATATTAAAGATACTGGCATCATGCTGCTCTTACTATGTGGCGTTCACCAGATAATAACACTTACCCTATGCCTCGTCAAGCCTCTTGTTAACAAGCTCGATGTCGGTGTCTACCGCATCCAGTTGCCGTTTTAATTCGGCAAACTCACTAGTCCAGCTAGCCACCGGAGCTTCCACCACCTGCACATAGGGGCAGTCTGGTTATTGCCTGGGACTATAATCCTCTGTTCGCCACCGTTCTCGACGACAACTAGAGTCTCAGGGGCTACTATCTACACAGGGCACACCTAACATGTGCAGTACTATCACATATTATCTCACATACCTCAAAGCCTGTCAGTAGACTCATAAAGGCTTCATGTAATCCGCTTTCGGCGGACGAAATTCTCTCCATCACCGTACCCATCAGCGTACGGTGTTCTCCTGAGATGGCCACTCGCCCCACCAGCTCCCTCAGAACGTCCGACCGCATACCAGACGGTGCCAAACTATTTTGTTTGCTCTCTTCGGGAGCCGGACGCTGGGGACTTCGGGGGTCTATGGGATTATCCTCTGGCCTCATCAGATCCGGAGAGGCCCTCCGTGACGACACTTCGGGGTCGCCCGCTTCTTGAGCGGAGGAGTCCGGGGTAGGCGTTTCGCTCTCCATCATCTCTAGAAGAAGATCCCCCGAAGACGAGCTCAGCTGAGAGGGGCTAAGGCCCGAACTGCAAGATATATGCGGTGGTTATTTTCTCAGAAAAAAAGATAGCATAGCTTTACTATTAAAGTATTTTGGATCACTTACGACTCGTTGGAGGGCTGATCCCCCCGCGGACTTTGTGCGGAAAAAGCACCCCCCGAGGCAGGACCCTCTATGGGAGACTTCTTCTCCCGTTTGGAGGCTTCGGCTTCTGGATCCTCGGAAGCAGTCCTTTTCCTCCCCCGGTTATCCTCCTTCATGGAGACACTCATTCCCTTGGTTGGAACTAGCAGCGATGGGGGCCCGCGTCCGCCCGTATTATCCCCCCCCCCCCCCGTATCTTCCTTCGAGGGCTCCGGGCAAGGTGCGACCTCGGGCATCTTTTCCAATACCGGATTTTCCAAACCCTCAGGGAGGGGGCCAAACACCGAATCATCTTCGCCTTTGTTAGCCAGTCCTGGTCAAAAAGTGAACTCTCAGAAATAACTTCATGATGAATAAAAGACAGTGTGTTCGGCCAGAGGATTTCTTACTTGTTCAGCAGCGCGGTTATTGCTCAGGCCCACGTCCTTGGTAATGTCCGGACACTCTACTTGAGGTCCGAAGAATGACTTGTACATCTCCTCATGCGTCAGGCCGAGGAAACTTTGAATGGCACGCGGTCCCTCTGGGTTGAACTCCCACAAGCGAAGGGGCCGGCGTTTGCAAGGCTGGACTTGACGAACCAGCATAACTTGTATTACCACAACCAAATTAAAATCTCCCTTGAAGAGATCTCGAATGCGGCTTTGCAGTATAGGCACGTCCTTGGCTGGACCCCATCTTAGACCCCTGCTAATCCATGACATCAGTTGTGGTGGGGGGCCCAAGCGGAAAGTGGGGGCAGCCGCCCACTTGGCACTTCTGGGAGCCGTGACATAAAACCACTCCCGTTGCCATAATTCTGACACCTCTAGAAAGGAACCTTTTAGCCATGGAGCTCCTGCCATCTTGCCTATTGATGCACCTCCACACGCTGCATGCTGCCCCTCGATCATCTTCGGCCTCACTTCAAAGGTCTTGAGCCACAGACCGAAGTGAGGGGTAATGCGGAGGAAGGCCTCACACACGACAATAAATGTCGAGATGTGGAGAAAGGAGTCCGGAGCTAGATCGTGGAAATCTAGCCCGTAATAGAACATCAAACCCCTGACGAAGACAAGATCAACTCAAAGAAGACCAATGAAGAAGACAAGATCTCAGTCGGGAGCACAAAGACGGACCTGGTCCACGTCGTACGAGCTGTCGAGTGGAATTACCCTCCTGGCTCCTCGGGGATTGTCCTTGTTTCCTGTGATGCTCGACAGCCACCCCTCCAGCATCTCATCAGTGACCTCCTCCGGGTGGATCCGAGTGGTGTCGTCGAGACCCGAGTACAGCCACATCAGGTGGTCACGAGCCTGGAGCGGTTGGATGCGCCTCCGGAGGAAGACCTCCAGCAAATCCATACCCGTCACGCCCTCGGGGACAAGCTCAACCACTCGACCAGCCAGCACTTTGACCTGGGCCTTTTCTTCTGGCGTCACTTTCAGAGAAGCAGGTTTTTCAGCTCGGTCGAGAGAGAAAGGGGGAAGACCAGTCGACTGTCCTGGGGTCGCCTGGTCCTTACAGTAGAACCAGGTCGCCTGCCAGCCACGGACCGACTCCGGGAAAGTGATAGATGGAAAACAACTCTTTCCCCTCGTCTGGATCGCCAGGCCACCGCATAGCTGGATCACCTGCGTCCTTTCGTCACTCGACTTGGCCTTCTTGACCGATTGAGAACGGCAGGTAAAGATGTGCTTGAAGAGACCCCAATGGGGGCGGCAACCCAAGAAACCCTCACACATTGAAATGAAAGCAGCAAGGTATACGATGGAGTTGGGAGTGAAGTGGTGAAGCCGCGCTCCGAAGAAGTTCAAGAAGCTCCGGAAAAAAGGATGGGGCGGCAGAGAAAACCCGCGGTCGACATGGGTGGCTAGGAGCACGCACTCACCGTCGCGAGGTTGAGGTTCGATCTCTCTCCCTGGGAGACGCGCAGCTTCCTGGGGAATGACTCCCCCCTCGACCATGTCGTCGAGATCTTCTTGCCGGATCACCGACGGCATCCAATCGCCTTGGATCCAGCCTCGGGGCAGAGCAGACCTTGAGGAGGATCTGCCCCGAGCGGACCTCTTCCCTTTCCCCTGCGCCGCCGCCTTCTTCGCGCGCTCCAGGGCGGATGTCTTGTCCTTCGCCATCGTCGCCGGCAAATCTTGCACGGACCTGTGGCGCTAGGGTGAGAGCGGAGGTGGCGGAGGAACTCGCGAAGGGAGAGAGGAAGAAGGAAGCGTACTGTTTGGAAACCCCGAGCCGGCAACTTATAAGGGGCCGCTTCCGAGTGGCTGACTGGTAGGCCCAGGCTATCCAGTCAAATCCCGCAGCAGACGCGCGCGCAGTACGTGGCGAAAAAGGTGACGCGAGGATCGAGGAGCTTCCACTTTATCGCTTCCGATTACTGCGGCCGCTCCCGTCCCGCGCGCTTCCCGAAATCCGAATCCCGCGACACCCGCGGGCCGCAGAACAACTTGTTAAAACAGAAGACCCCGCTCGCGCCGACACTCGGTATGTCACAAGTAAAGAAATTCACTCGATGAAAAGCCTGGAATGGATCAAGGCGACTGAAAGAGGTTGATGACGTCATCCGTGACGGTTGGCCCAAAACGAGGCGCTCATGTAGCCCAAAAAACCAGTCGGAAAGATCTCCAACTCTTTCCCCACTCTAACCTCGATCCATTCGGGGGCTAATGATGAAGCCATGTACCTAGGGTAGGGGCACGGACCTGTCCAAAGAGCCCTACCCTAGGACATCCCTAGAAGAAGTCACCTTTCAATCGACTTGAAGGTATCCCACTCGACGGGTTCAAGACACTCGACCAAGAAGCTATCACTCGACCATGAAGCCAACCACTCGACTGCCAGGAGATCTATAGTCACTCCGTAGGCAAACGGTCAGCTGTTAAGTAGTCTTTATGGTCATTATAGCACTTTATTAGGGGCGTTACCAGTAACGCCCGACCTTAAATGTACCTTAAAACCTGCATTACTGAGGGCAGGAGGGGGCCGGCGAACTCTATATAAGCCACCCCCCTCCTCAGTATGAAGGGTTCGCACCCCTGTTATTCACACGCCTATAATCCAATCGACCGCCTCCGGGCACCGAGACGTAGGGCCGTTACTTCCTCCGCGAAGGGCCTGAACTCGTACATCTTGGTGTGTTTACAACTTCCCAATAGCTAAGGTCTAGCCTCTCCATACACACCCCCCTACATCACTGTCAGAGTTAGAACCACGACAGTTGGCGCCCACCGTGGGGCTGGAATCTTAGCGCCTAATTGGAGAAGTTGCAATTCTTTCGATCCCTTTGATCATGGTTTCTTGCGGAGTTTTGGTGGAGGGCCGCGAGATCCGTCTCGGCGCGCTCACGTTCATCGCCGACGACTCCGCTTGGCTTCAGGAGGCGCCTCTCGACATCGACACGCTCCCCATCCGCGGAGCGACGCACTTCCGCGCGTATGTTCGTGGCGTCCTTCTACGGCAACCATCGACCCAGTATCGGTCGGCTCCCGTGTCATCTTCCCGCCCTGTCTCCCACCGGCGCAAGCGCTCCGGCCGGTCGAGACTTCAGAGGTGGGTGAGGCATGCCGTGGCCCGCTAGTCGGCAGCCCCACAAGTCGCGGCAATCGAGCCCGACGAATCCCTCTACGGCCTGTTCGACCTGTCGACTGGGTCCGCGGAGGCCTCATCCGAGTGCGACAGCAGCGACCCAGCGGCTGAGGTTCTGGAGGTCGATGGAACACACAGTCCTCCCAGTTTCCCTCGCGCTGATGGAGGCGCGGGTGGGGGCGACCCGTCGCATCGCCACGATGAGTATCTCCCCGAACCTCTCACGTCATTACAGCGAGAGGAGCTTCGCCGCCGGAACATGGACGCACTCCACACTCCTATCATCGGAGAGACCCCCGAGGCCCGAGCCTTGGAGGACGCGCGCTTGGCTAACTTGGCCGAGCGCACTCGACTGGAGAATCTCCAGCGAGCACTCGACGAGCAAGCGCGTCAGCGGGCTCCCGAGTCTAGTCGACGTCAGCTCTTCCTGCCGACGCAGGTATACCGAACCCCAGTCCAGAATTTGGCCACCGCGGCCCGTATAGCAGAATCGATTCAGCCCTCCCAGTCGGAGGCTGGCAGGGGCTTGTTGCAGATCAGAGCGTTGCTCCGGGCGGCGGGAAACCAGAATTCCGCTGTTTCTCAGTCGCGGAATAGGATCCACAGTTGATCCGTTGCAACAGATACAGTCCAGTCGGCTCACAGCCCGAGATCGCCCCCGAGGCGTGGGGGACGTGGTGACCGGCATGATCAGTACAGAAGGAATGAGCAGTATGATCACCGATCCGATCGTGATGATCGACGTCGAGTGCCAACCCCTCCCCCGAGGAGTGGGTAATATGCGCCTCGACATCGAGATGACAGGCGCCCTCATAGTGTTGGGCAGAGGATTCCAGTCGACCCCAGGGACCCAGGCTTTGACGCGAGATCTATCCTCGTTCAAGGTTTGGTTGACAGGAATAGAGCTCATCGGGAAGGCCACAACAGAGATGCGCCTGCCAGCAGCAGAGTGCATGTTTCGGGGCCAGAGTGTTTCAGTCGAGCCATCAGAGCCGCAGTGATTCCTCCCAACTTCAGGTTGGCGACTGGAGTCAGCAAGTTCACCGGTGAGTCTAAGCCTGACACTTGGCTCGAAGATTACCGAGTGGCTGTGCAGATTGGCGGTGGCAATGATGAGGTGGCCATGAAGCATTTGCCTCTCATGTTAGAGGGCTCAGCCAGAGCGTGGCTAAATCAATTGGCACCCAGCAACATCTACACTTGGGAGGACCTCTCCCGAGTGTTTGTCACAACCTTTGAGGGAACATGCAAGCGACCCGCAGGCCTTACAGAATTGCGTTCTTGCGTACAGAAACCGAATGAAACTCTGAGGGATTACATCCAGAGGTGGATCACGTTGCATCACACAGTTGAGAATGTGCCTGACCATCAGGCAGTTTGTGCCTTTAAAGAAGGCGTTAAATACAGAGAATTGAATCTGAAGTTCGGTCGAACTGGAGAGATGTCTCTGAACCGGATGATGGAGATTGCCACCAAATACGCTAATGGTGAAGACGAAGATCGACTCCGGAGTGGCAAGCACAAGGCAGTCGCCCAAGAAACTGGAGGAAACTCCAGTCGGAAACAGAAGCGGAAGGCCGAGCCAGCCGCCCCTGGGGAGGCCCTGGCCGCAACCCAGGGAAATTTCAAGGGAAAACCCAAAGGCCCCTGGAAGCCAAAGAAAGTCAAGGATCAAGATGGAAATGATGTTTTGGATCTGCCATGTCACATCCACACCAAGAAAGATGAAGAGGGTAATTTTATTTACCCAAAGCATACCACTCGACAGTGCCGGCTCCTGATCCAGCAGTTTCAGGGCAAACAGTCCAAAGATAAGGAAAAAGAGTCGGACAGAGTTGAGGACAAGGAAGATAGTGACGATGGATACCCCCAAATCAATTCCACCCTGATGATTTTTGCTGATGTCGAAAGCAAAAGTCGACTGAAAGTCATTAACCGTGAGGTGAATATGGTTGCTCCGGCAACACCCAGTTATCTGAAGTGGTCTCAGACTGCCATCACATTCGACCAGTCTGATCACCCTACACACATTGCCACCCCTGGGAGGCAAGCTTTGGTGGTCGACCCAGTTGTCGAAGGCACTCGACTGACCAAAGTCCTGATGGATGGTGGCAGTGGCCTGAGCATATTGTATGCTGAAACATTGAAAGGGATGGGCATTCCGATGTCCAGGCTCAGTGCCAGCAACATGAGTTTCCATGGAGTCATTCCTGGAAAGAAAGCCGAGTCACTCGGCCAGATTGCTCTCGATGTGGTTTTCGATGATTCAAGGAATTACCGCAAGGAAAAGTTGACATTTGAGGTTGTGGACTTCCAAAGTGCTTATCATGCTATTCTAGGCCGGCCAGCTTATGCACGCTTCATGGCTCGACCGTGCTATGTATATCTCAAGTTGAAGATGCCCGGCCCCAAAGGCGTGATCACCGTTACAGGCAATCGGAAGAAAGCAGAGGAGTGTTTTTAGAAAGGATCAAAGATCGTTGATGCTCAGATGTCAGTAGTCGAACTGCAAGAGTACCAGAAGACTGCTGATCCGAGTGAATTGCTGCGAGCGAAGAAGCCAGCTTCAGAATCATCTTTTTAGTCGTCCAGTGAAACTAAGCCAGTTCACATTCACCCGACCGACCCCAATGCCGCCCCGACTCACATATCAACGACGGTTGACTCCAAATAGGAAGAAGCGCTCATCCAGTTCCTCCGTGAGAACTGGGACATCTTCGCATGGAAGCCTTCTGACATGCCTGGAGTTCCCAGGGGGATGGCTGAGCACCGTCTACGAGTCGACCCGAAGTTCAAGCCTGTGAAAGAACATCTTCGACGGTCCGCCGTCCAGAAGAGGAAAGCTATTGGCGAGGAGGTGGCTCGGCTCTTAGCAGCGGAGTTCATCCGAGAGATTTACCACTTCGAGTGGCTCGCCAATGTCGTCATGGTCCCCAAGAAGGACAAATCGCTTCGCATGTGCATTGACTTTAAACATATCAATCGGGCCTACCCGAAAGATCATTTCCCTCTCCCCCGCATCGACCAGGTAGTTGACTCGACCGCGGGGTGTGAGCGTTTGTCTTTTCTAGATGCTTATTCAGGGTACCACCAGATCCGTCTGTATGGACCCGACGAGATCAAAACGGCTTTCATCACCCCATTCGGGTGCTTCTGTTATGTCACCATGCCCTTCGGCCTCAAGAATGCTGGAGCCACGTTCATGAGGAAGATTTAGAAGTGTTTGCTCACTCAGATCAGTCGGAACGTAGAAGCATACATGGATGATATTGTGGTTAAGTCACGGAAAGGTTCCGACCTACTGACTGACCTTGCCGAAACCTTTGCTAACCTCAGGAGATATGATATCAAGCTCAATCCATCAAAGTGCACATTCGGAGTTCCAGGTGGAAAGTTACTCGGTTTTCTCGTTTCCGAATGAGGAATCGACGCCAATACCGAGAAAGTTGGCACCATACTCCGGATGAAGCGCCCTGTGCGTGTACACGACGTCCAGAAGCTTACAGGTTGCCTGGCCGCTCTAAGTCGATTCATTTCTCGTCTCGGTGAAAAGGCGTTGCCCCTTTACCGACTGATGAAGAAGTCTGACAAGTTCGAGTGGACTCCAGAAGCTGATGCAGCGTTTGCAGAGCTCAAAGCTCTGCTCTCCACCCAGCCGGTGCTTGCTACCCCAATCAGTAAAGAGCCTCTGCTGCTTTACATTGCGGCCATGGGACAAGTTGTCAGTACAGTACTTATGGTCGAGCGGGAAGAAGAAGGAAAGGCCTTCAGAGTTCAGCGCCCAGTATATTATGTGTCTGAAGTTTTGACCCCTTCGAAGCAAAGATATCCCCATTACCAGAAGCTTGTATATGGGATCTACATGACCACGAAGAAGGTTGCACACTACTTCTCTGACCATTCCATTACAGTCGTCAGCGATGCTCCACTGTCAGAAATCTTGCATAACAGAGATGCAACTGGTCGAGTGGCGAAGTGGGTGATTGAACTCCTTCCCCTAGATATCAAGTTTGAAGCAAAGAAGGCTATCAAGTCCCAAGCAATTGCAGATTTCGTCGTCGAGTGGATTGAACAGCAGCTTCTGACTCAAGTTCACTCGGAGCACTGGATCATGTTCTTCGATGGATCTAAGATGCTGAATGGTTCCGGTGCTGGGGTAGTATTGGTCTCCCCCCGAGGAGATAAGCTCAGATATGTTCTCTAGATTCACTTCGATTCCTCCAATAATGAAGCAGAATATGAAGCACTCTTGTATGAGTTGCGCATGGCCATTTCACTCGGCGTCCAGCGCCTCATGGTCTATGGTGACTCAGATTTGGTGGTTAATCAGGTGATGAAGGAGTGGGACGTCAGAAGCCCAGCTATGACTGGCTACTGCAACGCAGTAAGAAAGCTAGAAAAGAAATTCGAGGGGTTAGAGCTTCATCACATCCCCCGACTGAAAAATCAAGCAGCTGATGATCTGGCAAAGATAGGCTCCAAGAGAGAAGTCATTCCCAGCAACGTGTTCCTGGAACACATTCACTCACCATCGGTCCAAGAAGATCCTTTTTCAGAAGAAGCCCCGCAGCCGAAAAGTGCCACAGATCCGACTGAAGTCGAAGTTCCTGCTGTGGTCGACCTAATCATGGAAGTCTTGGCAATCACTCCCGACTGGACGATACCGTACATCGCGTATATCCTAAGGAAAGAACTCCCGGAGGACGAGGAAGAGGCTCGATAGATCGTCCGCCGATCCAAGGCCTTCACAGTCATAAAGGGATAGTTGTATAGAGAAAGCGCGACTAGAATCGGTCAGAAGTGCATAACACTAGAAGAGGGTCAGATAATCCTTGATGATATCCACTCGGGGACCTATGGTCACCATGCATCCTCTCGGACCATTGTGGCTAAAGCATACCGAGCGGGATTTTACTGGCCAAGAGCAAATGAGATGGCAAAAGAGATAGTCGACAAGTGTGGAGGGTGCCAGTTCTACTCCAACATGTCACGCAAGCCAGCATCAGCCCTGAAGACCATTCCACTCGTCTGGCCCTTTGCTGTCTGGGGACTGGACACGGTTGGTCCACTGAGAACAGGCAGGAGCGGTTTCACTCATGTGCTTGTAGCAGTCGACAAGTTTACCAAATGGATTGAAGCTAAGCCCATCAAGAATCTTCATGCTTGCACTGCTATCAGCTTCGTCAGAGGGCTACCGTTCAGATATGGAGTCCCGCATAGCATCATCACTGACAATGGGTCAAACTTTGATTCGGACAAGTTCAGTGCTTTTTGCGCCTCTCAAGGCACGCGAGTCGACTACGCATCGGTCGCCCATCCCCAGTCGAATGGGCAAGCCGAGAGAGCAAATGGTCTGATTCTCAAAGGACTAAAGCCTCGACTGATGCGTGATCTCAAGCACGTGGCAGGCGCTTGGGTCGACGAGCTTCCGTCAGTTCTGTGGGGATTAAGGACCACCCCAAACCGGTCGACTGGAAGAACTCCATTCTTTCTGGTTTATGGAGCCGAAGCAGTTCTGCCGAGCGATCTTCTTCACAACGCACCCCGAGTCGAACTTTATACCGAAGATGAAGCAGAACAAGCCCGGCAAGACGCAGTCGACCTCCTAGAAGAAGAGAGGGAGATGGCCATGGTCAGATCGACCATTTACCAGCAAGACTTGCGTCGATTCCACGCCAGGAATGTGAAGAGTCGAGCCTTCCAAGAAGGAGATTTGGTCCTCCGAGTGGATCAACAGAAACCACACAAGCTTGCTCCTACTTGGGAAGGCCCCTTCATCGTCACAAGAGTCCTCCACAATGGAGCGTATCACCTCTACAATGTTGATCGCCAGATTGACGAGCCACGAGCTTGGAATGCGGAACTGCTCCGCCCCTTTTACACTTGAATTCTCACTCGGACGAGATGTAATAAGAAAAAAATTCTGCAGTACATTTTTATCAAAGACAAGAGTGTTCCAATAATTGCTGTCACTTTTGTTTGCATACGAAATCCCCCAGTGGGTGACTTAGCTGCGAATCTGTTTCGCCTAAGTTTGAAAAATCCTACCGAGTGGAGAGCCAGACTCCCACTCGGGGACTTAGCTGCGAATCCGTTTCTCCTAAGTCTAAAAAATCCTACCGAGTGGAGAGCCAGACTCCCACTCGGGGACTTAGCTGTGAATCCGTTTCGCCTAAGTTTGAAAAATCCTACCGAGTGGAGAGCCAGACTCCCACTCGGGGGCTTAGCTGCAACCCAGTGCTTGCCTAAGTTTGAAAAAATCCTACCGAGTGGAGAGCAAACCTCCCACTCGGGGGCTTAGCTGCAGTCCAGTACTCGCCTAAGTTCTCCCACTCGGGGGCTTAGCTGCAGTCCAGCACTCGCCTAAGTTTGAAAAATCCTACCGAGTGGAGAGCAATCCTCCCACTCGGGGGCTTAGCTGCAGTCCAGTACTCGCCTAAGTTCTCCCACTTAGAGACTTAGCTGCAGTCAGGCACTCGCCTAAGTTTGAAAAATCCTACCGAGTGGAGAGCAAACCTCCCACTTGGGGGCTTAGCTGCAGCCCAGCGCTCGCCTAAGTGTTTAAAAAATCCTACCGAGTGGAGAGCAAACCTCCCACTTGGGGGCTTAGCTGTAGTCCAGTACTCGCCTAAGTTCTCCCACTTAGAGACTTAGCTGCAGTCAGGCACTCGCCTAAGTTTGAAAAATCCTACCGAGTGGAGAGCAAACCTCCCACTTGGGGGCTTAGCTGCAGCCCAGCGCTCGCCTAAGTGTTTAAAAAATCCTACCGAGTGGAGAGCAAACCTCCCACTCGGGGGCTTAGCTGCAGCCCAGCGCTCGCCTAAGTGTTTAAAAAATCCTACCGAGTGGAGAGCAAACCTCCCACTCGGGGGCTTAGCTGCAGCCCAGCGCTCGCCTAAGTGATTAAAAATCCTACCGAGTGAGAGCAAACCTCCCACTCGGGGGCTTAGCTGCAGCCCAGTGCTCGCCTAAGTATTTAAAAATCCTACCGAGTGAGAGAAAACCTCCCACTCGGGAGCTTAGCTGCAGCCCAGTGCTTGCCTAAGTACAGGACACAACCCAATCCGCAAGGACCACGAGGCGCAAGTCGACTGCTACCTTCTCCTTCGGAGTTGCGCCGCAAATACAAGGTTATTCCGAGTGAAGATCGAATTCCACTCGACGGATCAAACCATGAAGATATTCAGAGAGAAATCAAGTTCAGATAAAACTTAAAAGGTCCCAGACCTCAGATCAAAGTACTCGAGCCCTCGGCTCGGCAGAGTTTAATGGTTACAAATCCACTCGGCATTCCGAGGTAAATTTAAAGTGAAGCATAAAAGTTTTTCATTCCTTAGGTGGAGGACTGGAAGGGGTGACGAATTCGTCCAAGTCGATCCCGTCGGCAATACGGGTGGCGGCGGCGATAAAAGTCTCCATGAAGTCTTGAAATCTGTGCTTCCTGGTATTGGCAACTTGGATGGTGGCCAGCTTTTCTTCTCGCGCCTCCTTGCAATGGACGCGGACCAGAGACAGAGCGACATCAGCACCACATCTAGCAGAAGATTTCTTCCATTCTGCCACTCGACCTGGGACTTCATTAAGTCGAGCCATCAGGGACTCGAGGTCGTTCTGAAGTGTTGTCCCAGGCCAGAGTGATGTGTCAATCC
Source organism: Triticum urartu (assembly GCF_056163025.1). Taxonomy (NCBI): domain Eukaryota; kingdom Viridiplantae; phylum Streptophyta; class Magnoliopsida; order Poales; family Poaceae; genus Triticum; species Triticum urartu. Next base: position 102,326,452 of record NC_141875.1, on the reverse strand, counting down.
GCGACATTGCAACTTTCAGCCGAGCCAGATAGTCAACGACGCTGGCAGTTCGAGACTCCAGACGGAGCACGTTCATTGCAGCCTCGTCCTTCACAAGAGAGTTAGCAGGGTCCAAGCCTGGCTCCACTCGACTGGTCTCCTCTTCGAAGTTCTGACAGAATTCTGCAAACAAGATTCAAGAATAAGACAGTGGCCCTACACGGGCTTGATAACTACGAGACAGTCAGGGTAGAGTAATTACCTTCGAGCATGACGAACAGCTTTTTGGCGAGTCCACCGAGATAAGCCTCCAGATCATTCCTCTTCCCCGCCAGCTCACCCGCCTTGTCGTGCAGAGCCACGTTGTCGTTCTTCAGTCGGCTGACCTCTTGATTGGCCACCTCGAGAGCAGCTTTCAGTCTGGAGTTCTCCTGCTCAAGAGCTCCGACCGAAGCCATTTTCTCTTCAGCAAGCCTCGTTTTGTCCAAGACTTCCTTCTGAGCTTCTGCAAGATCTTGATCCTTCTTCTTCAGAGCTTCCTCCAGTTTATCTGCGGCACGTCGAGTGAAATAAACATCAAGACTGGGCAAAAAAGAAAAGTCACTCGTCAAGAATGGAGAACCTCACCAGCCATACCTTTTGCTTCTTCTTGCGCCTTCTTCAAATTCTCCTGAGCAAGCTTCAAGTTAAGGTTGAACTGGATCTGCTGACTCTCCAACTCAGTATAGCGAGCTACGAGTTCGCAGGATTTCTGTAAAAAGAAAATCAGTCAACAGACGTCCAAGATAAGTTGCTTCCGAGTAACTAAGAGACAATGATGACGTTTCTAAGACCACGGCCGAATCAAAAACATTCGACAGTAGTCTCAGGGACTACACCCAGTGGGTGCACTCAGCGTGCCCCCACTGAAAAAAGAGAGAAAAAGAGTCAACTGCCTGCAGTCGACCGGATATAGTTCCATTCGACATGGCCCGACCAGACCGAGTGAAGAAATACAGCTACAGCAACACAATATAAAGACTACAATCGACTGCCAGCAGTCCACCGTAGTCTCGGGGACTACACCCAGTGGGTGCACTTAGCGTGCCCCCACTCGTCCAAGAATTGACAGACACACCCAATGGGTGTACAGATACAAAGATCTTCGGAAAAGAGATTCTTCAAACAGCATATCGTAATAGACCAAGTGTTGAGTCGACTAACCTGGACGTTACTCTGAAGAGCCGAACTTGAGTCATAAGCTGCTTGGCTGGCCTCCCGAGCCGCCTTCACTTGCTCCATCATGATCCCCGCCTGGCGTATAGCCTCTTTTGCAGCAGCCGCTTGGTCCTCAGGGACGGGGTACGCGGCAAAAAGCGAAGGCGGATCCGCAGTCGACGTCGAGGGCTGCACACTCATCAGAGGAATGGCGAAAGTCACAGAAGCCCGAGTGGTGTCACCACCATCCCGAGCTACGGCCTCAGACACCGGAGCAGATTGGGGGGGTCTTGTCAGCCGACGCCCTCCTGTTCCTCCTCACTGTCAGCGGTTCGTTGTCGTCGTCATCCGGGAGGTCGATAACATGAGGAGGAGCTACAAGAAGAACATTCAATCGACCAGAGTTGCAATAAATGTTCAGTCGACCCAAAGCGGAACGTTAATAATCGTACCAGGGTTGGAGGTAATGGCATCCTCCATCTCTTGGTCTTCGTCCTTGGCGGAGGTCTCAGAAGTAGCAGCGCTGCAAATTTCGAGAGTCAGTCAGTTGGCTCAATGAATCGACCAAGGATCTGTCCGCGATCGACTAAGGAAAACAAGTTTTATTATTACCCAGAAATGGTGGGGACGGCCATCTTCATCTTGGGCAGAGCCTTGGGCGGCTTGGACGGCGTCGCGCGCGGGTGCTTGGGAGCCTTTCCAGTCGGCATAGGAGAAGAGGTCCGAGGGCGTTTCAACGACTGCCCAACAGGAGCAGTCGCCTTACCACGCTCCCGCGCTGGATCGTGTGTGAGCTTGGATTGCCCCTTCGGGCAGGGGGGGTTCAACCTCCTCCTCCTCCTCTTCGCTGGAGTCGACGTCGTCGCCTCCCTCTCCTTCACCGTCGGACTCCCACTCGCCTTGATCGTCTCCGCTCTCACCTCCGCTCGCCTCCCCTTCCTTAGTCAGCTCCTGTGCCCCGTTGGGCGTCGAGTACATCTCAGTGGTCGCCTGAAAAACAACAGACAAGACAAAGGTCAATCGACCAACTCAAAGAAGACCAATGAAGGAGACAAGATCTCAGTCGGGAGCACAAAGACGGACCTGGTCCACGTCGTACGAGCTGTCGAGTGGAATTACCCTCCTGGCTCCTCGGGGATTGTCCTTGTTTCCTGTGATGCTCGACAGCCACCCCTCCAGCATCTCATCAGTGACCTCCTCCGGGTGGATCCGAGTGGTGTCGTCGAGACCCGAGTACAGCCACATCGGGTGGTCACGAGCCTGGAGCGGTTGGATGCGCCTCCGGAGGAAGACCTCCAGCAAATCCATACCCGTCACGCCCTCGCGGACAAGCTCAACCACTCGACCAGCCAGCACTTTGACCTGGGCCTTTTCTTCCGGCGTCACTTTCAGAGAAGCAGATTTTTCAGCTCGGTCGAGAGAGAAAGGGGGAAGACCAGTCGACTGTCCTGGGGTCGCCTGGTCCTTACAGTAGAACCAGGTCGCCTGCCAGCCATGGACCGACTCCGGGAAAGTGATAGATGGAAAACAACTCTTTCCCCTCGTCTGGATCGCCAGTCCCCCGCACAGCTGGATCACCTGCGTCCTTTCGTCACTCGACTTGGCCTTCTTGACCGATTGAGAACGGCAAGTAAAGATGTGCTTGAAGAGACCCCAATGGGGGCGGCAACCCAAGAAACCCACACACATTGAAATGAAAGAAGCAAGGTATACGATGGAGTTGGGAGTGAAGTGGTGAAGCTGCGCTCCGAAGAAGTTCAGGAAGCTCCGGAAAAAAGGATGGGGCGGCAGAGAAAACCCGCGGTCGACATGGGTGGCTAGGAGCACGCACTCACCGTCGCGAGGTTGAGGTTCGATCTCTCTCCCCGGGAGACGCGCAGCTTCGTGGGGAATGACTCCCCCCTCGACCATGTCGTCGAGATCTTCTTGCCGGATCACCGACGGCATCCAATCGCCTTGGATCCAGCCTCGGGGCAGAGCAGACCTTGAGGAGGATCCGCCCCGAGCGGACCTCTTCCCTTTCCCCTGCGCCGCCACCTTCTTCGCGCGCTCCAGGGCGGATGTCTTGTCCTTCGCCATCGTCGCCGGCAAATCTTGCACGGACCTGCGGCGCTAGGGTGAGAGCGGAGGTGGCGGAGGAACTCGCGAAGGGAGAGAGGAAGAAGGAAGCGCACTGTTTGGAAACCCCGAGCCGGCAACTTATAAGGGGCCGCTTCCGAGTGGCTGACTGGTAGGCCCAGGCTATCCAGTCAAATCCCGCAGCAGACGCGCGCGCAGTACGTGGCGAAAAAGGCGACGCGAGGATCGAGGAGCTTCCACTTTATCGCTTCCGATTACTGCGGCCGCTCCCGTCCCGCGCGCTTCCCGAAATCCGAATCCCGCGACACCCGCAGGCCGCAGAACAACTTGTTAAAATAGAAGACCCCGCTCGCGCCGACACTCGGTATGTCACAAGTAAAGAAATTCACTCGACGAAAAGCCTGGAATGGATCAAGGCGACTGAAAGAGGTTGATGACGTCATCCATGACGGTTGGCCAAAAACGAGGCGCTCACGTAGCCCAAAAAACCAGTCGGAAAGATCTCCAACTCTTTCCCCACTCTAACCTCGATCCATTCAGGGGCTAATGATGAAGCCATGTACCTAGGGTAGGGGCACGGACCTGTCCAAAGAGCCCTACCCTAGGACATCCCTAGAAGAAGTCACCTTTCAATCGACTTGAAGGTATCCCACTCGACGGGTTCAAGACACTCAACCTAGAAGCTATCACTCGACCATGAAGCCAACCACTCGACTGCCAGGAGACCTATAGTCACTCCGCAGGCAAACGTTCAGCTGTTAAGTAGTCTTTATGGTCATTATAGCACTTTATTAGGGGCGTTACCAGTAACGCCCGACCTTAAATGTACCTTAAACCCTGCATTACTGAGGGCAGGAGGGGGCCGGCGAACTCTATATAAGCCACCCCCCTCCTCAGTATGAAGGGTTCGCACCCCTGTTATTCACACGCCTATAATCCAATCGACCGCCTCCGGGCACCGAGACGTAGGGCCGTTACTTCCTCCGCGAAGGGCCTGAACTCGTACATCTTGGTGTGTTTACAACTTCCCAATAGCTAAGGTCTAGCCTCTCCATACACCCCCCCCTACATCACTGTCAGAGTTAGAACCACGACAGCCATGACATAACATCATGCTGCCAAAACAAGTCAGCAAATTGGATTTGCGAAAATATTATTCTCTCTATGGCGGTATGTGGAACTTATTTTGCAGGGTCGGACACTATCCTCGTATTCAAATTCTTCTGTGATGTATTCGGAGAAGGAACCCGCCTTGCAATGCCGAAGACAATACAGCGCACCGGACTCATCGTCATTGAAGCCTGGTTCAGGGGCTACTGAGGGAGTCCTGGATTAGGGGGTCTCCGGATAGCCGGACTATCTCCATTGGCCGGACTGTTAGACTATGAAGATACAAGATTGAAGACTTCGTCTCGTGTCCGCATGGGACTCTACTTGGCGTGGAAGGAAAGCTAGGCAATACGGATATGGATATCTCCTCCTTTGTAACCGACCTTATGTAACCCTAACCCTCTCTGGTGTCTATATAAACCGAAGGGTTTTAGTCCGTAGGACAACAACCACAACATACAATCATACCATAGGCTAGCTTCTAGGGTTTAGCCTCTCTGATCTCATGGTAGATCTACTCTTGTACTGCCCATATCATCAATATCAATCAAGCAGGACGTAGGGTTTTACCTCCATCAAGAGGGCCCGAACCTGGGTAAAACATCGTGTCCCCTGCCTCCTGTTACCATCCGGCCTAGACGCACAGTTCGGGACCCCCTACCCGAGATCCGCCGGTTTTGACACCGACATGTCTCATGTATTTAATTTTTCTAAATTTCATAGACAACCCCATGATAAAGAACTGCCTAGTAAAGATGATATTCTAGGTCTTGCTTCTATTGTCGTGCCTCCTAGTGATCCTTTAGAACAATATTTGCTAAACCATGAAAATGATATGTTTATGAATGAAAGAAGGGAAATAGATGAAGTATTCTTTAAACAGGGACCTATTTTGAAACACAACTTGCCTGTTGAAATCCTAGGGGATGCTCCTCCACCCAAGGGTGATCCCGTGTTTGAGCTTAAACCTTTACCTTATACTCTTAAATATGCTTTTCTTGATGAGAAAGAGATATATCCTGTTATTATTAGTGCTAACCTTTCAGAGCATGAAGAAAACAAATTATTGAAAACTCTGAAGAAGCATTGTGCTGCTATTGGATATACTCTTGATGATCTTAAGGGCATTAGTCCCACTATATGCCAGCACAAAATAAAATTGGAGAAAGACGCGAAACCGGTTGTTGATCACCAACGACGGTTAAATCCTAAGATGAAAGAAGTGGTAAGAAAAGAAATACTAAAGCTTCTGGAGGCAGGTATAATTTATCCCGTTGCTGATAGTCAGTGGGTAGGTCTTGTCCATTGTGTCCCTATGAAGGGAGGTATTACTGTTGTTCCTAATGATAAAGATGAATTGATCCCACAAAGAATTGTTACATGTTATAGAATGGTAATTGATTTCCGCAAACTAAATAAAGCTACTAAAAAGGATCATTACCCTTTACCATTTATTGATCAAATGCTAGAAAGATTAACCAAACATACACATTTTTGCTTTCTAGATGGTTACTCTTGTTTCTATCAAATACCTGTGTCAAAAGAGGATCAAGAAAAGACAACTTTTACTTGCCCTTTCGATACCTTTGCTTATAGACGTATGCCTTTTGGTTTATGCAATGCACCTGCTACCTTTCAAAGATGTATGACTGCTATATTCTCTAGCTTTTGTGAAAAGATTGTTGAGGTTTTCATGGATGATTTCTCCGTTTATGGAACTTCTTTTGATGATTGCTTAAGCAACCTTGATTGAGTTTTGCAGAGATGTGAAGAAACTAATCTTGTCTTGGATTGGGAGAAGTGCCACTTTATGGTTAATGAAGGTATTGTCTTGGGGCATAAAATTTCTTAAAGAGGTATTGAAGTTGATAAAGCTAATGGTTGATGCCATTGAAAAGATGATGTGTCCTAAGGATATTAAAGGTATAAGAAGTTTCCTTGGTCATGCCGGTTTTATAGGAGGTTCATTAAGGACTTCTCTAAAATTTCCAGGCCTCTGACTAATCTCTAACAAAAAGATGCTCCTTTTGTCTTTGATGATGATTGTGTAGAAGCATTTGAAATACTTAAGAAAGCTTTGATTTCTGCACCTATTGTTCAGCCTCCTAATTGGAATTTACCATTTGAAATTATGTGTGATGCTAGTAATTATGCTGTAGGGGCTGTTCTAGGACAACGAGTTGATAAGAAATTAAATGTTATTCAATATGCTAGTAAAACTCTAGACAGTGTTCAAAGAAATTATGCTACTACTGCAAAAGAATTTTTAGCAGTTGTGTTTGCTTGTGATAAGTTCAGACCTTATATTGTTGATTCTAAAGTAACTGTTCACACTGATCATGCTGCTATTAAATATCTTATGGGAAAAAAGATGCTAAACCTAGACTTATTAGATGGGTTCTCTTGCTACAAGAACTTGATTTGCATATTATTGATAGAAAGGGAGCTGAGAACCCCGTTGCAAACAACTTGTCTAGGTTAGAGAATGTTCTTGATGACCCACTACCTATTGATGGTAGCTTTCCTGATGAACAATTAGCTATCATAAATGCTTCTCGTACTGCTCCATGGTATGCTGATTATCCTAATTACATTGTTGCTAAATTTATACCACCTAGTTTCACATACCAACAAAAGAAAAAGGTTTTCTATGATTTAAGACATTACTTTTGGGAGGACCCACACCTTTATAAAGAAGGAGTAGATGGTATTATTAGACGTTGTGTACCTGAGCATGAACAGGAATAGATCCTACGCAAGTGTCACTTCGAGGCTTATGGGGGACACCATGCTGGAGATAGAACTGCACATAAGGTATTGCAATCCGGTTTTTATTGGCCTACTCTCTCCAAGGATGCCCGTAAGTTTGTTTTGTCTTGTGATGAATGTCAAAGAATTGGTAATATTAGTAGACGTCAAGAAATGCCTATGAATTATTCACATGTTATTGATCCATTCGATGTTTGGGGCTTTGATTATATGGGACCGTTTCCTTCCTCTAATGGGTATACACATATTTTAGTTGTTGTCGATTACGTTACTAAGTGGGTAGAAGCTATTCCAACTAGTAGTGCTCATCATAACACCTCTATTAAAATGCTTAAAGAAGTTATTTTTTGAGGTTTGGAGTCCCTAGATATTTAATGACTGATGGTGGTTCACATTTTATTCATGGTGCTTTACGTAAAATGCTTGCTAAGTATGATGTTAATCATAGAATTGCATCTCCATATCATCCACAGTCTAGTGGTCAAGTAGAATTGTGTAATAGAGAGATTAAATTAATTTTGCAAAACACTATTAATAGATCTAGAAAGAATTGGTCCAAGAAACTTGATGATGCATCATGGGCCTATAGAACTGCATATAAAAATCCTATGGGTGTGTCTGCGTATAAGATGGTTTATGGAAAAGCATGTCACTTACCTCTCAAACTAGAACATAAGACATATTAGGCCATTAAAGAGCTCAATTATGATTTCAAACTTGCCGGTGAGAAGAGGTTATTTGACATTAGCTCACTTGATGAATGGAGAACTCAGGCTTATGAGAATGCCAAACTGTTTAAAGAAAAAGTCAAAAGATGGCATGACAAAAGGATACAGAAACGTGAGTTTAATGTAGGTGATTATGTATTATTGTACAACTCTCGTTTAAGATTCTTTGCAGGAAAACTCCTCTCTAAATGGGAAGGTCCTTACGTTATCGAGGAGGTCTATCGTTTCGGTGCCATAAAAATCAACAACTTCGAAAGCACAAATCCGAGGGTGGTGAACGGTCAAAGAATCAAACATTATATCTCAGGTAATCCCATAAATATTGACACTTTCCTGAACGTTTCAGACTCCGAAAAGGAAGAGGTGTGAGATACGGTAAGTAAACCGACTCCAAAACAGTTCTAATGGCAATTTTTCTCCGTTTTTGGAATATTTAAGAAAATAGAAAAATAAGAAGCAGTCCGGAAAGGACACGATGCTCCCATGAGTGTGGAGGGCGCGTCCTACCCCCTGGGCGCGCCCCCTGCCTCGTGGGCACCTCGTGTGCTCTCCATACTCCTTTTTCTTGCATGATACTTCTTTTGGTCGGTAAAAATTCATTATATAATCTACCAAAGGTTTTGACCGCCGTACCATGAAAATATCCTCTGTTTTGGTTTCGAGTTGTTTCTGCTGCAGATATAGAGCAGGATGTCTTCTCAAGAGTCAGTCGGGGAGAGCCGGGTGTCTCATCCGACACCGGAGCCAAGAGCAAACAGCTATGCTGACCACATTGGGCCATCAACTGAGGAAGAGATGGAGGCCGACTTGAAAAGGATAGATGCCATGGAGGAGGATGAAGAAGTTACTTCTCGTTTCCGAGCTAGATTCACGATGGGGGAACTACAGAGCTCAGCTATCCAAACTCGATTATCCCTTCCAATGTTAGATTTCTATACCTACTAATAAAGCAAGGTGTGTTTCTCCTAATTTTTCATCCGTTCATCGTCGAAATTTATTTTTCTATCCAAGGTGGTACTAATTTTTTGTGCGCACGTCTATTTTTTTAGAAATCCAGAATTCTATAGTTGGCCCGCACACGCTGTGGCCCAGCAAAGCCAGCCCACTTATTTGCCTGCCCTTGTAGCCGAGAAAAGCCATTTACTCGCCCAGTGCGATAGATAGTCTGCGATCGCAGAGGGCACCCAAGACTGGGCCGGCCCGTTTTGTTTTTTCGTCCAATTTTTTTGGATTTTTACTTTATTTCGTAATTCAAAAGTTTCAAAAAAGTTCAGAACTTGAATTTTTGTCAAATTTTGGATTTATTTTTTGAGTTATAATAGTCTTCCCATTTTTAAAAATGTTTGGAACGTTAATTTGTTTTCTTGTTCCGATTTTTTGTCAAATTCATAAATATTCAGAAAAATGTTAGGGCTTTAAAAACATGTATTTACAAAATATTCGATTATTGAAATATGTAATTGTTTTAGTAAATGTTCACAGATTCAAAATAATGTCTGCGTAAGTCTATTTATTTTTAGTAATATATTTTTCAAATTTATTTTTCTATCCGAGTTCCTACTAAATTTTTGTGCGTACGTCAATTTTTTAGCAATCCATTATTTTATACTCGGCCCGCACAGGCTGTGGCCCAGCAAAGCCAGCCCATATAACCGCAAAAACCCTTTTTCTCACCCTGTGCAGTAGATAGTCGGTGATCGCACAGGGCGCCCAAGACTGGGCAGCCCCGTTTTGTTTTTCCATCCAAATTTATTTCTATTTCTACTTCATTTCAGAATTTAAAATTTTCAAAAAAGTTCAGAACATGAATTTTTGCCAAATTTCCTATTTTTTAGTTACAATATTGTCTTCCCCTTGTTAAAAATATGTGGAACACCAATATATTTTCTCGTTACGATTTTTCTCCGAATTCATAAATACTCAAAAAAATGTTTTGGCTTTAAAAAATATGTATTTTAAAAAATGTTCTATTTTTTTAATATATTATTGTTTTAGTAAAATGTTGACAGATTCAAAATAATGCCTGCGTACGTCTATTTATATTAAGTATTATATTTTTGAAATTTATTATTCTATCCGAGGTGAACTGAATTTTTATGCGTACGTCTATTTTTTTAGCAATTCAGTATTTTATACTTGGCCCGTACACGCTGTGGCCCAGCAAAGCCAGCCCACTAATTTGCCTGCCCATGTAGCCGCGAAAATCCATTTTCTCCCCCGGTGCGCCAGATAGTTGGCCATCGCGCAGGCTGCTGAAGTCTGGGCCGGCCCGTTTTAGTTTTCCTTCCAAATTTTTTTGTATTTTTACTTTATTTCTCAATTCAAAATTTTTTAAAAAGTTCAGAACTTAAATTTTTGTCAAATTTCCAATTTTTTTAGTTACAATATTGTCTTCCCCTTTTAAAAACTGTTTGGAACATTAATTCAGTTTCTCGTTCCAATTTTTTTTTCAAATTTATAAATATTCAAAATAAATGGGCTTTAAACAACATGTATTTTAAAAAATATTCGATTTTTGAAATATATTATTGTTGTACTAAAATGTTCACTGGTTCAAAATAATGTCTGCGTTTGAAAACATAATTCATAAATTTGTTTGAACATTCAAAACATGTTCCGTTTTCAAAAGTCGGTCACAAATAATAAAATGTTTGGGTTTTGATGAAAGTTTCATGTCTTCAGAAAAATATGTTTTTTTTCAACTTTTGGTCATGTTTTTTGCAGCATGTACGGAATATTATAAACATTGTTTGTAATTTAAAAAAACATGTTTTCAAGAATATTCGGGTATTCATATTTTAAAAAAGTTAAAAAATATATTTTATATCCGGCGTTGCGCTTCGATTTTTGAAATATATCATTGTTTTAGTAAAATGTGTGCGGATTCAGAATAATGTCTGCGTTTGAAAACATATTTGATAAATTTGTTTTGAATGTTTAAAACATGTTCCGTTTCCAAAAGTTGGTCACAAATATTTTAACAGGTTTTGATAAAAGGTTCATGTCTGCGGAAAATGATATTTTGGTCTTGTTTTCTGCAAAATGTACAGAATATTATAAACATTGTTTGTAATTTTAAAAAAACACGTTTCCAAGAATATTCGGTAATTCATATTTTAGAAAAGTTCAAAAAATGTTTTAAATCTGATGTTGCACTTTCTTCTTAATTATTCGCGTCGGCCATTGCTTAGGAGTAGGCGTTTGTTGTCGTGGCTAGCGCCACACGGTCGGGTAAGGTCATGTGTTCAATCGTTCAACACGTGATTTTTTGGATTATTACTCATGCCTTGCAAACACAACTTATTTCGGTGCCAGCCAGTGGGCTGGCCAAGACACGAACTGTTATGCGTCACATGCGCTATTTGACGCAACAAACATCATATAGTAGCTCCCACACAGCTGTCCTAATAAAAGAAAAACATATGCGTATAGATTTTGTTCCATCCATTCCATACGTAGTTCCTCAGTTTTTTGGATATCCCCCGGGTGGGCTAAACTGGACCCAGCACGTATTTCTTTTTCTGTTGGACGGACGAGCAGCAAAAACCAAAGGGTGCAAGGGGATTGGACTATGAAAAAAAGGTACCAGTAAGGTGGTCGCCGCCACGCTGACCAGCCCCACCACTATCAAGATCTGGCACGCTGAAGATGACCCGTGAGAAGACCGCAGCTCCTCGTTTTGTCGCCCACCGCTGTGAAGACCATTTTTTATGAACACATCAATTATCTCTCCCGCTTCTTCTTGCAAAAAAAGTAGCTCCCCGTTGCAACGCACGGGCATATGTGCTAGTCTTTCTTATGAAAATATGAAAAAGAGTGTTACTTGTTCTCCCGCAGCTATGCAACATCCTTGGGTGAAAGGAGCTTTAGCCATCATGGGCAAGCTCCGTAAGGAAATAATGGACCTCAAGCAGCAAGTCAATAAGCTCGAGGAATAGAATCGTATGCTAAGGGGCATCATCGCCAAGAATATCACATCACTGCCCCCGAAGAAGGAGACATAAACATATGGGTATGGGCACTCTCCTTTGGCAACTGCCAAGCTTGGGGGAGTGCACCTTTATCGTATCACCATCACACTTTTATCTTTACCGTTTTTCTTAATTCGATCCTTTTAGTAATATCTTGATCTAGTAGAATATAGTCTTAGTATGATCTAGTTTTTAATTTTGCTTCATGATCCTTATATGTAATCGAGTTCGTGAGCTATATATAATAAAGATTAGTGTTGAGTTAAGAGCTTGATTATCTTGCTATGATCTTGAGGGAATAAAATAAAAGAGAAAGAATAAAAAGAAATAAAGAGATCATATGGATCTTATGGAGAGTAATGACTTCACATATAAAGAATATGATGAATAAAAGATGTTGAAAGTTGACAAGCATAGTTTTGGTCATCGTTGCAATTAATAGGAAGTAATAAAGAAAGAGAGGTTTTCACATATAAATATACTATCTTGGACATCTTTTATGATTGTGAGCACTCATTAAAATATGACATGCTAAAGAGTTGATGTTGGACAAGGAAGACAACGTAATGGGTTATGCTTTCTTACATCTGAAATAAAAAATATTGTCATGGATCATCCAACATGTTGAGCTTGACTTTCCCTCTCATGCTAGCCTAATTCTTTGCACCAAGTAGAAATACTACTTGTGCTTCCGAATTCCTTAAACCCAGTTTTGCCGTCAGAGTCCACCATATCTACCCATGGATTGAGTAAGATACTTCAAGTAAGTTTTCATCGTTGCAAGTAATAAAAATTGCTCTCTAAATATGTATGATTTATTACTGTGGAGAAAATAAGCTTTATACGATCTTGTGATGTGGAAGAAATAAACGCGACGGACTGCATAATAAAGGTCCATATCACAAGTGGCAATGTAAAGTGACATTCTTTCGCATTAAGATTTTGTGCATCCAACGATAAATGCACATGAAAACCTCTGCTTCCCTCTGTGAAGGGCCTATCTATTATTCTTGTCTTATACTTCATATAAGAGTCATGATGATCTTCACCTTTCCTTTTTACATTTTATCCTTTGGCAAGCGCAATGTGTTGGAAAGATCCTGATATATATAGCTAATTGGATGTAAGTTTTCATGAAATATTATTGTTGACATTACCCTTGAGGTAAAAGGTTGGGAGGCAAAACTATAAGCCCCAATCTTTCTTTGTGTCTAATTAAAACTTCATACCCATAAATATTGCATGAGTGTTAGCAATTGTGAAAGACTAAATGATAGTTGAGTATGTGGACTTGCTGAAAAGCTCTTATATTGACTCTTTCCAATGTTATGATAAATTGCAATTGCTTCAATGACTATGATTATAGGTTGTTAGTTTTCAATGAAGTTTACGTTTCATACTTGAATATGTGAATGAATTGCTACTTTAGCATAAGAATTCATATGACAATATATATATGTGTGTGTGTTTCTGTTCTAAGAATGATCATGATGCCCTCATGTCCGTATTTTATTTTATCGACACCTCTATCTCTAAACATGTGGACATATTTTTTGATTTCGGCTTTCGCTTGAGGACAAGCGAGGTCTAAGCTTGGGGGAGTTGATACGTCCATTTTGCATCATGCTTTTATATCGATATTCATTGCATTATGGGCTGTTATTACACATTATGTCACAATACTTATGCCTATTCTCTGTTATTTTACAAGGTTTACATGAAATGGGGGAATGCCGGCAGCTGGAATTCTGGGCTGGAAAAGGAGCAAATATTAGAGACCTATTCTGCACATCTCCAAAAGTCCTGAAACTTCACGGGAGCATGTTTCAGAATATATAAAAAAATATTGGGTGAAAGAAGTACCAGAGGGGGCCACCCACCGTCCACGAGGGTGGGGGCGCGCCCCCTGCCTCGTGGGCCCCCTGGCAGCCCTCTGATGCCCATCTTTGGCTATATGGAGTCTTTCATTGAGGAAAAAATCATAAGCAAGCTCACGGGACGAAACTCTGCCGCCACGAGGCGGAACCAATCTAGGGCTCCGGCAGAGAGCTATTCTGCCAGGGAAACTTCCCTCCAGGAGGGAGAATCATCACCACCGTCAGAATCATTGATCCTCTCATTGGGAGGGGGTCAATCTCCATCAACATCTTCACCAACACCATCTCATATAAAACCCTAGTTCATCTCTTGTGTCCAATCTTTGTATCAAAACCTCATATTGGTACCTGTGGGTTGCTAGTAGTGTTGATTACTCCTTCTAGTTGGTGCTAGTTGGTTTACTTGGTGGAAGATCATATGTTCAGATCCATTATGCATATTAATACCCCTCTGATCATGAACATGAATATGCTTTGTGAGTAGTTCCGTTTGTTCCTGAGGACACGGGAGAAGTCTTGCTATAAGTAGTCATGTGAATTTGGTATTCGTTCGATATTTTGATGAGATGTATGTTGTATTTCCTCTAGTGGTGTGATGTGAACGTCAACTACATGACACTTCACCATTGTTTGAGACTAGAGGAAGGCATTGGGAAGTAATAAGTAGATGATGGGTTGCTAGAGTGACAGAAGCTTTTATGTGTTGCTTCGTAAGGGGCTGATTTGGATCCATATGTTTCATGCTACGGTTAGGTTTACCTTAATACTTCTTTTGTAGTTGCGGATGCTTGCAATAGGGGTTAATCATAAGTGGGATGCTTGTCCAAGGAAGGACAATACCCAAACACCGGTCCACCCACATATCAAATTATCAAAGTACCGAACGCGAATCATATGAGCGTGATGAAAACTAGCTTGACGATAATTCCCATGTGTCCTCAGGAGCGCTTTCCTTTATATAAGAGTTTGTCCAGGCTTGTCCTTTGCTACAAAAAGGATTGGGCCATCTTGCTGCACCTTATTTACTTTTATTACTTGTTACCCGTTACAAATTACCTTATCACAAAACTATCTATTACCGATAATTTCAGTGCTTGCAGAGAATACCTTGCTGAAAACCGCTTATCATTTCCTTCTGCTCCTCGTTGGGTTCGACACTCTTACTTATCGGAAAGGCTACGATAGATCCCCTACACTTGTCGGTCATCATCAGTATCATATCACATTCGTATTTGAAGAACCTTAGGACGTATGATTGGTGTGTTATTTAGCTTTAAAGGGTGGACAACTGCTAGTAGGACACAAAGCACCTATGTAGATCGTAGTGTAGATATAATGGGAACACCCTAAGCATCAGGAGTAAAATCAGGAAACTGGAACTTGATGGAATGTATGTGCTAGTATTTCCGGTACGGCTAGAAAGGCTTCGGATACCAGCTCTCTTCCACTGAAGATGCGGTACTGTTAATATCAGTGTAACTCTCAAAGGCGACACAGCTCCTCGCATTTCCTTGCTAATCTTATAGGATTCAAGTGGGCAGGCCACTACAATTCCTATTCCTATGTTTACAAAATCCTACAAACCAAAGAGGCCCGAAGAGTTGAAAGTGTCCATCACAACCGACCGAATAGACCTCTACACTTCAAATGTCCCCGCTCCTCTTCACTACAAGGAACATACTGTACTACTATCATACTCCCTCCATTCCAAAATATAAGTCTTTGTAGATATTTCCACTATGGATCACATACAAATGTATACATATACATTTTTAGAGTGTAGATTCGCTCATTTTGCTCCATATGTAGTCCATGGTGGAATCTATATAAAGACTTGTATTTAGGAATGTAGAGAGTACTTATTAAAGAAGAACGGAAGAGGAACATGCTAAAGAAGAGCAAGCAGATCTTGGATAATAAAATGTTTGTTGCACAGTGCCCACACATGATGAACCAGAGCGCATTAGGAATGCAACTCCCTGCTATCTCTCTGTATGTGGTGCACGTGCTTTTTGAAAGTAAGGTAGGAACATTAGCTGGCCAATTAAATGTTATCGGTTTTAGTAATATCAGCATCATATCAAATTCGTATTTGAGCAACAAGTTTGGAATTATGAGTGGCACGTTGTTTAGCTTGATGGATTCAGGAGTAGTGCTAAGCACCTACGATGATGGTACTGAATATAAAGGCATGTCTGCATGCAAGTCACGTGAGTTTTGTCATTTGGGTCAGTCGACCATTTCAGGCGGTTGGATGAAGATCCTACGTCTCCTAACCCTTCTTGATCCTCGTCTCTGATTCTTCCCATACAGAACACTACACGGGTCGTCGGCCGAACCACAGGCCCCGACCCTCCCGCCCTCCCCTGAACTGCCCCCACCGCATGTGTTCCTCCGCCACCCCCACCCCCACCTGCGTCAAGTTTTCTTCGTTCGGCGAAGCCCCACCACCGCCCCCCACAACCACCTTCCCCACCCGAGCCCCTTCCTTCGCACCGACAAACTCCGGTGAGCTCTCAAAAATCAACTAAGCCAATTTTGAAATTTAGTCTACTGTCATTTAACTAGTGTGGAATATAAAAGGGGAAAACCATAAGCATTGCAAGTGTAGTGTTGAGCATGCCATGGCGGATCTGAAGGTGCAAACCGGACAAAGGCAATTTCATAACCAATGTTTGCTTTCAACTAACATGTAAGTGATGGACAAGAAATCAGAGTAAAGCAGTGTCGATCTATTATCTTGCTATGATAAATAAATTGAGCAGATACGAAAGAGTGCCAGCTCTGGTGCGGCGCATGTATGCATCTGCTGAGAATTTGACGATGCTATGGTAGTGATGGTTGTCAGCGGTGTGGAAGCAGATCTAGGAGGATAGACAGTGGCAGCGGGGTAATATCCCAGCACGATGGACGAGACGGACGTAGGAGCGGCGCCGGCAAGGTGGACGACGGCAGGGATGAAGCAAGAGGACGGGAACCAAGGATCCCGGTCTGAAGCCGTGGATGAGAGAGGTCGATCTCTTGTAATGGACGACGGTATCAGGGTATCAGCACCGGCATGGTTGAGGAGGACGGCGGTGGATGGGGTGGCGGACGGAGGAGTCTGGGGTGGAGAGGGTGTTTTGGCGCCCACGGAGTACGAATGGGGAAATGGAGGGAGAGAGGAAGGGGAACCATGTCTTCAGGGCGTGCTTGTCTCAAATGCGAGGAAATTTTCAAACTTAGCCCCTGTTTAAAATTTCCTACAACACAGCAATATTAGTCAGTTGGGGATAGGATGGTAATCTCTCATACACCGAATATTTGCCGACGAGAATTTGTTTTGGCACCCACCGTGTATGAATCGGGGAGGGAGTCAATTTCGGCCGAGGAGACACTGTGTTTTGGCGCCCACCATGTATGAATCCGGGTGAGAGGCGGTTATGTCACGTTTGAGTGAAATTACAAACCTACCCCTATCGAAACCTATAGAAATCGAGCCGATAGGCTTTGCGTGTCAGGGATAGGTAGTAATTTCCATCTCACAGATTTTGGTTTTGGGCGGTTACTGCGACTTTCCCTGCTTCGTTCAAATTTTTGCAGAGCAAGAGTGCACGTTTACCGTGCCAACTCAATTCGAATCCAATTTTTATTCTATTTTTGTTCGGGCGGGATCCATTTTCGATTGGAATAAAATTCTATATACATCATTTTTATATATATACTATCAAAAGCACAACACCCTTTATACATAAATATGGTTTAGAAATGACATGATCTCAGATTCATAAGGTTGGATCCATCTTAATTTGGATATTCAAATATTTAAAACCACTTTATGTTGAAATCCAATGTATGCATTCCTCGCTAACTGTCTCCAATTAATGTGTGTTTCATGCGGGTTTTTTTACTTCTCAAACATGTATGATGTGTTTCACACACGCAACATATAGTGTAATCCCGTTTAGACATTAATTTCATTGTCTCTAATTAAAGAATCTATGGATCACTAATATTGATAAATTATATAACATTACATGTGTCCCCAAATTCAAATGAATATAAATGTTTGATACACCAATTTTCGTTATGATATTATCGATGTCATGATCTCTAGTTTACATATTTGAATCCCCTTTAATCCAGATATTCGTCTCATATAGCTATCACTCATGCTTATATAGGAGTATCTCTCTAGACCTATACGCGTTCATCGTCGCTCGGGTATCTCTCATGCTACCTGTATGTTGACAATGATCTTTTATCTTCATAACACACTGACGGTACTCTCTCCCTCGACCTTCATCACTCTATCTCTCTCTAAGTATATCTCGCTCCTTGCTATGTGTCTCTAACTACGATTCTCCATGTGAAATATCCTTATCTCACACAAACACAAACTTCGTCTCCCGGGGTCTCATTTGTCTCTACTATTCCCTTGTGTGCTACTCGCACACCCTCTCTCACACAGAGATGTCTTTCGCTCCTTAGGTATGAGAAGCTATGACTCTTCCTCTTAAATATCTCTTTATCACACACAAACACAAACTCTGTCTCCCAGGGTCTCATATCTCTCCACCATTCTCTTGTATGTCGCTCACACACACTCTCTCTCCCTAGAGATATCTTGCGTTCCCTGATATGTCTCTCTAGCTATCACTCTCGTTGTGAAATGTCTTTCTCTCTCGCAGACACAAAACTATGTCTCTCGGGATCTCATTTATCTTTGATATTTGTTTGTATGTGACTCAAATGCACCCTCTCTCTATCTCTCTCACACCCACACACATAACTCGGCCTTCTGATCCACTCGACTCTTATCTCTAACACACACACTAGCTAGCATATTTATCTTTCTATTTATCTGTTTCTACATCAACCTTCTTTCTCGCCCTCACTCCTGCTTCCTATCACGCACACTATATATGTTTCTCTGTACATGCAGTCATGTGCCCTGTTTTTATCTTTCTCTCACACACACATAACTTCACCCTCTAAACCACTTGGTGGTCATCTCCAACACTCAAACCAGCCGATGTCCCTCTAGCTAGCATCTCTATCTCTATATCTATCTGTAGTTTCTCTGTCAACATTTCTTTCTCGCACGCACTCTTGCTTCCTATCACGCACACTATATCTGTCTCTCCATACATGCATCTATAGGTTGATCTCTTTTGCACAATCATTGTGTCTCGCTCCCTCTGCTCGCCATAGATGCATGCTCCAGCCCATGCCACTATCTCTTAAAGACAAAAACACATGCTCAATTATTGGGCCTTCTTCCCTGCACTCTCACATGCATGCATATTGTCATACCGATCCGTCTCTCCCATGTCATTGATCTTATGACTTATGTATTCTTTCTTTTATCTCGATCATGCGCACGTGCACACACACAGACATCCCACGTATACATGTATACCTCTCGCACATGCACGTTCAAGGTCTCCTATGTCTCCATACATAGTTAATTACCCTCAGCCCTAACCCCACATCGAATCGTTCTTTTCTTGTGTGCACATAACTTTCGGCTGGATGGGTAAAACACACACTCACACTTAACAATCCCCTTCTAGCTACCCCCCCTCTCACTCTTCCCCTATATCCCTGAAACCAATAAGACCATCCCTTCGTTTAATTTCTGCCTACATGCACCATCGATATATAGTAGTCTTCCTCGGTGTCTCTCGAACAAACACGTTATCTTGATGTCGACTCCT
This sequence comes from Triticum urartu, assembly GCF_056163025.1. Classification (NCBI taxonomy): domain Eukaryota; kingdom Viridiplantae; phylum Streptophyta; class Magnoliopsida; order Poales; family Poaceae; genus Triticum; species Triticum urartu. The sequence continues at coordinate 102,307,043 of NC_141875.1, read as the reverse complement.
CTCACGCGCACATGCCTTCTGTTCCCTCTCTACGGGCCTTTTCTCTCTCGCACCCCCTCTTTGGTGGCCTCTGCCATACATATCATCTCTCTACGATGAAGCCACACACACTTAAATTACTTTCACCATCGAGGACTCCGCGTCACACTCACACGCACCCACCCACCCACACACACACACACTAAGACTCCCTCACACACACATGCTCTAGGCGGAGCATTTGTTCCTACCACCCTTCGTCCAACCTTACCCGTATGATAAACAATCACCTTAATTTACTTGTATAACATGGACAAATTCCACTTTACTTTAGTAGTTAGCAAACTTCTCATCTCTACTATTATAAAAAAACCAAGTTGGTGATGATGGTGTGCCTTCCATCTTGTAATATAGACTGTCCGATCTATATCTGACGGATAGAAAGCAAATTATGATAATTTTACAAAACATACCCGCACCTCTCTCCACAATTACAGATAAGGCCTTGCCTCGTTTGGATGAGTCTCCATCGTGGGGGGCCACACTAACTACGATGATATGGACTCCCGTGGCCCGGTTATGAATTGTTCCATCTATGAAGAACACGTGGGACTGGAACTACGAGATGGACATGTACCTAGGAGTGGACGTACGAACCTGAGTAATGTAGTGCAGTAGGAGCTCGACGAACCCAAGGGACAAGAGACACAGCAGTTTATCCTGGTTTGGGCCACCTTGCGGTGTAATACCCTACTCCAGCTTTGTGGTGGATTGCCTCAAGGGGCTGAGGATGAACTAGTACAGTGGTGGAACAGCCTCAGGAGGTGAGGTGTTCTTGAGCTCGATGAGCTGGTGGATGAGAGGATGATCTGAATGATCCGTCCCCCCTCTATGGTGGTGGCGAAGTCCTGTTTATAGTGGCATTGGTCCTCTTCCAAAATGAAGGCGGGAAGGGATCCCACAATGGCTGAATTTGAAGGGGGACAACTAATACAAGCTATCCTGACAAAAGTAGTCTTCGCCTGCAAAAGGCTCTGGTGATGACGCTGCGGTGGGCTCCGCGATGACCTCCGTCCTATCGTCCTGGCGGTCTTGGTCTTGTTGCATCATGGAATTGTTCAGCAGGCAAACTGGGAAGGGAGAGTTCTTCGCACGCACCCCAGTGTTCGAACCTCTCAAGTCTCTGCGGAACCCTAAATCTGACAGAAGATGAGGCTCCGCTAGCGGCGATGCCTGTTGTAGATCCCGCACCCGGAAACGCAGGGAGAAGCGGCGAGCCCCCCCGGATCCCAGGAACCCGTAGAACCTCGGGTGGACCGCATCAGCGATCTCCCGAATGCCATCCTTGGGGAGATCATCTCGCTTCTCCCCACCAAGGATTGCTGCCGCACCCGAGTCCTTTCAACTCGGTGGCGCCCTCTATGGCGCGCCACGCCCCTTAATCTCCACTGTCATCAACTATCTCTCTTTAATGATTTTGAACTCCCAGAGCCATCATCTCCTCCCACCAGGGATCCATTCGAAGCCTCTACATCCCGTCATGCTACCTGAGCAAGCATAGCATGCCCTGCATGATGGACACCTGGCTGAAATCCCCTAAATTCACAGAACTATAGCAGCTTGAGTTCTACTATTCCCCAGGAAATCACCTACCGGATACCGAACACCATGTACTTGTGCCCTCAGCACCGATGTCCATCTCGCAGTTTTCCTCCTCTCTCCACACCACCACCTTTGTGGTGTGCTACCTACCATACAATCTGGTACTAAACCTTAGACTCCCATTTCTTAAAGAACTTTCACTTGTGTGGGTTCATATATTGGAGGCCTCATTGCACAGCATCATCCACTCTAGTTGCCCTGCCCTGGAGTGCTTGGTGCTTGTTTTCATAGTTAGAATCGATTGTATCCAAATAGAGTAGCTTAACCTAGTAAGAATTGGAATTTCTTTTGACAGAAGGCAGCTCATCATCGAAGATGCCTCTTCACTTCAAAGGTTGATCCTTGATTCTAGTTATTCATCGTCGCAAATAACTATCGTCTCTGCGCCTAAACTGGAGACCTTGGGTGTAAGACATGATCTCTGTTCTCATTTCAAGATGGTGTTTGGCTCCACAGTTCTTCAGGTACTAAATATTATCATCTACACTTGTAATCATAAGCTACATTTTAAATTTCTACGCATAAGTTCTATATCATCTTGGAGTAAACATTTTGTACTAATATTATGTTCTATGCTCAATGAAGAGTTTCTCCATGGATAGCCTATCAATGGTGCTGGATTCTGTCAAGATCGTATATATCCAAATGAATAGTTTTGATCCGAACAAGATTATTGGCTTGGTGCAATGCTTTCCATGTCTGGAGAAGTTGTATATGAAGGTGATAATTTCACGCACATCGGAAGCCCGCATATAGTGTACTAGAATTAATCGTTCAGTTGTTGCTCCTTTGACACTCTTTTATTAAACCTTAATTGTTCTCAATCTTCATGTCTATTTAGGCAACAAGACGGGGTAAGAAAGTTATAACCAATCGGTGGATTCGTAAGTCGTAAGCACCGGTATTTTCTCACTTCTCGTGACATTCGATTGAAGACAATAACACTGGAATAATATGTAGCCAACCATGCAAACACTAGATTTGTCACATTCTTCCTGTTGAATGTGAGGTTACTATTATCCATCAGGCTTAAGTTTACCAGCAGCATGGTTTTGACGGATGGGTATGTCAAAGAGAAAAAAAAAAGGAGTTTCAGGTGGAAAAAAGGGCTTCTGAATGTGTCGGGCTTCTATTTACAACATCTTGCGGTCATAATCCAGTAAATTTTACTACCCAGGATGTTCATTCTATGGACCTGACCGATCCATTTGACTGTGACTGCCGAAAACAATGTTGGAGTTAGATGTTGTTGCCCATTTCAATCTGGGTTTTGTCTAAACCTGATGAACAATTAACCCTCATGCTTTTGTATAGTTTGTAAGATGGAGTTAGATGTTGTTGCCCTTTTCAACTCGGTTGTGACTGTCATATTTTCTTTGAAACAAGGCAAATGGCTTGTCATTTGTTTAATTAAGAGTGAAATATTGTAACAAATCCCAACCAAGGGAAATAACATCACTCTCGCCGGCTGCTTGAGCTTACTGTGCATTACAGAACCCAAGTGATTAGCCCCCACCAGCACCCACAAACTTATTTTGAACTAGCACACCAAATGGGCTGTAAATTTTCATAAGAAAGGTTGCATGACCGTGACAGATTTGGATTCTGGCATTTGGGACTCACGAGGAAAAAGCCTATCTAAGGTGGTGTCGACTTAATTACTACTCAACAAACGATTCTGCCTACCTGTCGTTGGACTGATATCCAACATCTGTCGTGTATCTTCTATCTCTTGTCCTCTTCCTCCAGCCGCCCAAACCAAACCACCCCATCGGTTCCGCCTGCTCCTGCCTCCACGGCTGGATGCGCCTCCGCCGCCCTACCATACCCTCAAACGCTAGCCAGTCCCTCCCTCTATTCCCCCACACGTCCTGTTATTCTCCGGCGATGTCAGCCCCAACATGCACCCGCACCCGAACCAGTCAACGTCTGTACTCCCTCTTCCTGTGAATAGACTGGCGCATCTTCCACGACTCCTGTTCGTTTCGTCCGAGGCCTCGTCATCGTCCTTCGCCTTGGATTGCTCACCGTGCGCGGTGTGCCGCCGTCTGGCGTTGTCAACTTCGTCAACAACCGAGGGGAACAAGGAGATGAATGTATGTGGAAAGGATGACAGTAGGGACCCACTAGGGTTAATGGCAGTATGCAAGCAAGTGCCTCATTATTGCAAGACCAAAAAATGGTTCCTCCTAATGGTTGGACATCTGGGGCCCACGCCATTGTCAACGTAATCAATAAACGAGAGAATTACACAACGAGCATCTGACACCAGGGACCCAGCAGGTCGCGCAATTGTTAATTACTTTTTTAGGAACAAATAGTTGTTATTTATACTTATTTTAGAAATGGATCAGGGAAACAACGGGGCTGTGCAGGGGTTGTGGCCCATCTAGCCAGGGTTTTATTTTATGTTTACCACATGATGAGCCCAGTTGTGTTTTTTCTTGCTGAAAATGGCTAGCCTAGTTCTACTTTTTTAAAGAAATATCCAAAGAAGGCCTACTTGCTTTCTTAGCCCTGCTGGGCTGCAAATCTTTCAAGATGAGAGCGATGTATTCGCTTGCCCAGAAAATGAAGCAGTAAGAAATGGGATGTAAATTTATAAACACAGCAAACCGGCAATTAGTTTCAAATATCGTTTTTTAAAGATTTCGACATTTCGAATTTAAATTTTTTTGCAGGGAAAATTATGTTGGATTTTAAATTGATATAAATTTATTATTTTTAAATTAGCTTGAATGTGACTCAAAATTTCAGGATTAAAAACAATTTGGACCGCACCGAAATATGCACCATGGCCACAATATTGGTTGTAATGCTAACAAAAAGAATATGGGCTCCAAAAAATCCTTAAGAATTAGCAAATGGGCTGTAAATTATTAGAAATAATGGCAGATGGGTTGTATGCTATTTTCCACAGATTTGAGGCTGACTTGCGCGCCTACTATAGGTTGACGTGTACACTTTCCTAAAAAAAGGTTGACGCGCACGCAAGGTCATGTCAACTTAGTCAACACACGAGAGCAGTGATTGTTGGATGTCCATCCAACAGCCGTCGTGCTTCTTCAATCTCTGCTCTTGCTGCTCCAGCCGCTCAAACCAGTGCTGGCGGGACTGCCTGATCCCTCCTCCTGTGGCCGGCTGTGCTGCCGCGCAGGCCGCACCGCCCCACCCTACTCCATCGCTAGCCAGGTCATTCCTCTACTCACCCACACCTCCTATTATTTTCCTACGACGGCAGTCGAACTAGTAAACCCTTGTACTCCCCACCGCGTGGGCAACCACTTCTGAGTCTTCCCTAGCTCCAGGTCGTTCCCTTCCTAGGCCTTGCCGTCGTCCACCGCCATGGTGCTCTCGGCGTGGCGTGGTTAATGTGGTCAACGAACGACATCCATCAAAAGAGGACTGTACATGGAGAGGCTGACAGCTGGGTCCATGGCCGCACGCAAGGAGGTTCCTCCTTATTACACACAAAATAATGATTCCTCCACTTGACAGTAGGGACCCACCAGAAGGGCCTCTGTATTTCGCAAAAAAGATGTTCATCCCGCTAACAGCTCGGACCCACCAGCTATATCTTTGCACGCAAGGAAGTGCCTCCTTATTACGCACAAAAAATGAATACTCCCCCTGCTATCTGGGACCCACCATAGTTGGAGGCTGACTTGTGGGCCTACTAAGTTGACGCGGATGGAGGGCTTTGTCAACTTAGTCAATATGAACGATTCTAGCTCCAGTGATCGTACAATGTCCATCCAACGGCCATAGTGCTTCTTCAACCTCTAGTCTTCTTGCTCTAGCCTCCCAAACCAGCACTGGTCGTGCCGCCTGCTCCTGCCTCCCGTGGCCGGCTCTGCTGCCGCGCAGGCCTCACCGCCCCACCCTACTCCCATCGTTGTCCAAGACATCCCTATACTCACCCAAACCTGTTGTTATTCTCCGGTGATGTCAGCCTCACACTACAGCCCAACCAGTAAACCCTCGTACGCCCCTCCACGTGGGAAACAATTGCCGAGTCTTCCCCGACTCTGGGTCATTCCCTTCCTAGGACTCACCGTCGTCCACCACCTTGGTTCTCTCGGTGTGGTGTGGTCGATGTGGTCAAGGAACGACTTACATCGGAAGAGGACTGTACGTACAGAGGCTGACAGATGGGTCGACGGCCGCAGCAAGGAAGTGCCTCCTTATTACATGCAAAATAATGATTCCTCCACCTGACAGCAGGGACCTACCAGAAGGGCCTCTATATTTTGGCTTAGCTGTATATTGTGAAAAAAACTTTACCCCTGACAGCTGGGACCCACCAGCTATATCTTCGGACGCAAGGAAAGTGCCTCCATATTAGGCATGAAAAAATGAATCCTCCCCCTAACAGCTCGGACCCACCATCAATAACTTCGCAAGCAAGGAAAGTGCATCCTTATCCTCCCTGACAGCTGAGACCCACCCAGTCGAAGCATACGTAGCGTTGTCTGTCTGGTCACAAACGTGTACGTACATACTGGTCGATCGGTCTCCCTGCAACGATGAACCATGGCCGAGTAAGCAACAGCACGTGTAGTAGTAGAGCCCCCGACGTAGCAGTTCAGGCTGTCCTTTCTAAACCGTGTACACGTACGTACAACCACATGCCAAAAAATATGGCCATGTACATACGAGCGGGGTTTCGAACGCGTACTCGCGCATACATACGGCCAGGGCTCGTGTACATGGAGAGGCAATGGACGGCAGCAACGGTGTCATGTTCATCGGGCAGCCAACCGGCTGGGTCAGAATGGAGAAACAGCATCCTGTTCATTGGGAGGCAAAAGACTGGGTCGGAATACGTCCTATTCAATGGGAGCCAACCGACTTGGACGGAACAGCCGAAACGGGGTCTGGCGTACTGTAGTACGGAGGAAACAGCCTTCTGTTCGACTGGCTATGGTCGAAATGGCATCCTGATCATCGGGAGGGGCGTGGCGTACCACGGTACAAAGGAATCGGCCTTCTGTTCGACCGGCTACGGTCGAAACGGGGGTCCTATTCATCGGGAGGGGTGTGGCGTACCACAAAACGGAGGGAGCGGACTTGTGTTGGAGCGCTACGGTCGAAACGGGGGTCCTGTTCATCGGAGGGGTGTGGCGTACCGCAAAACGAGACTCCATGGGCTACTATTCACCCACCGTTGACTTCCTTCAGCCTCCACCTGCACTGTTCATCCACCGTGTCTTCCTCCTGCCTCCACCAGCCACTGTTCATCCACGGGCTACTGTTCATCCAACCCTCCACTGGCTACTGTTCAATCAGCCCTCCACGGGGTCCTATTCATCTACCCCCAACTAGTTCGGCTGTGGTGGCCTCCTCTCGGGGTCATGTTCATCCAGCGGCAACGGCCTATATACTACCACAGGGTCCTGTTCATCCAACCCCCACCGGGAACTATTCATCCAACCCCCACTGGGAACTGTTCATCCAACCCCAACCACGTACATCTCAACTCGTTCAACCGCAACCCCCACGTTCATTGTTCATCAAGACGCAGTAGGTTTGGTCAACTTCAGTAAGTAGCAGCAACAGTGATTGATCGCTCGGATTCAGTTAATAGCCAAGGGCTCGATCGCTCCGATTCAGTTAATAGCCAAGGGCTCGATCGCTCGGGTTCAGTAACGTAGCTAGTGCAATCGCTCAGGTTTAGTAAGTGTACGCCTCACTTGGGTTTAGTTAGAGCCCAACGCCTCGCACACACGCACGTACGTTTGTACGAGAGAAACACGCAATCCATTCGTGCATCGCTCGGCCCCGACCACCCACCGTAACCGGGAACTCCCGGAAATTTTCCTCGCCCTCGCTTCTACCATGATTTTTTCTATCATGGACGGCCCAAAGAATGTCATGCAGGTGCGTCTCCGGCCCGCCCAAGACGAAAAGCCCATTTTCTGTCATGATTTTTGTCATAGAAGTAGGAGCCCACCACATCTATGATGATATCGGGTTTTGTCACAATTATCGTCATAGAAGTGTCATAAGCATGACAGAAAAAAATTCGTTCGGCCCAAAGTGTCACGGATGTGTCTTTTTTTGTAGTGATATGGATAGTAGATATGGGTTTTTGTAATCTAAAAATATAAAACAACAAGGTAGCTAGCAACAAAAGTGAGCAAAAACGATATTGCAATGCTTGAAAACAAGGCCTAGGGTTCATACTTTCACTAGTGCAAAGTCTCTCAACAATGAAACCATAATTCGATCATATAACACTCCCTCAACGTGCAACAAAGAATCACTCCAAAGTTTCTAGCAGAGAACATAGGAAGAAAATGTGCATAAACCCCTATGCATAGATTACCCCAATGTCACCTCGGAAATCCGTGAGTTGAGTGCCAAAACATACATCAAGTGAATCTGTATAATACCCCATTGTCACCAGGGTATCCATATGCAAGACATACATCAAGTGTTCTCAAATCCAATATTCAATCCAACATAACAAAACCTCAAAGAGCAAGACTCAATTCATCACAAGAAGGTAGAGAGGGAAGAACACCATAAGATCCAAATATATTAACAAAGCTCGCGTTACATCAAGATCATGCCAAATTAAGAACACGAGAGAGAGAGACAGACAGAGAGAGAGAGGGAGAGAGAGATCAAACACATAGCTACTGGTACATACCCTCAGCCCCGAGGGCGAACTACTCCCTCCTCATCATGGTGGCCACCAAGATGATGAAGATGGCCTCCGGTGATGATTTCCCCCTCCGGCAGGGTGCCGGAACGGGGCCCCGATTGGTTTTTTGTGGCTACAGAGGCTTGCAGCGGCGAAAATTCTCATTTAGGGTTCTTTTGGGGGGTTTGGGTATTTATAGGAATTTTGGGCGTAGGTTTCACGTCAAGGGGGCCCGCAAGGAAGCGACAAGCTCGCTCCAAGCACCCTAGGGGTAGGGCGCGCCTAGCGAGCTTGTCGTGCCCTTGTGGGTCTTCTAGTCCTCCCACGAAGCTTCGGGGGTCTCTTTTGGTCCACAAAGAATCACCGTAAATTTTCAACCCATTTTGAGAACTTTTATTTCTACAGAAAAAATGACACCACGGTAGTTCTGCTGAAAACAGCGTCAGTCCGGGTTAGTTATAATCAAATCATATAAAATTGTTGTAAGTATCGCAAGAATACTTCATAAATTATAGATACGTTGGAGACGTATCAGATGTTCACTTTGCTTCGTGATACTTCACAAAACCTGGGATGCATCGGTATCCTCCTGATTCATCACTATGCTCACTATACCGAAATCCTCGTTACCGGTTTTTGTTCTTCTTTCTTTTTATTTTATTCTGGCATCCCCGTGACGTAGTCACTTGTGTCTGGCTAGACGATGATGGATGCCATCACACCAAAAGGGCCCTAATAATATTTCTCCATCGTCGGAGGAGCTAATCCTACTGTTGAGCTATCCGGCCACTTGTCAAACTTTTTGATGAGCCTGTAAGTTGTCTTATGATCATCGTGTTACATGTGACGTTTGTGTCGGATTTCGGGTTCCGGCAAAACCCTTGAGGTTCGAACACTGGGGTGCACACGAAGATCTCTCCCCCTCTCTAGCTCGCACACTCTACGATCTCACGGCCTTGCTCGACAAACCCAAAGAACATGAGACGCAAGATTTATACTGGTTCGGGCCACCATTGTGGTGTAATACCCTACTCTAGTGTGGTGTGGTGGATTGCCTCTTGGGCTGAGGATGAACAGTATAAGGGAAAATAGCCTCCTGAGGAGAGGTGTCCTTGTGCTTGGTGAACTTGTGTGGTTGAGGATGATCTGGATCCATCCCAATCTGACTTCTCACTTCTCACTTCTCCCTCTCCCCCCTCTCTCCGGTGGTGGCTAGCCCTATTTATAGAGGTGTTCTTGTGCTTGGTGTGCTTGTGTGGTTGAGGATCGGAATATCTTTTCCCCTGTGGTGGTGGCTAGTCCTATTTATAGAGGCCCTGGTCCTCTTCCCAAATATTGAGCGGGAAGGGATCCCACAACGGCCAAATTCAAAGGGAGACAACTAGTACAAGCTATCGTGACAAAAGTAGTCTTCGCCTGCCAAAGGCTCTGGTGGTGACGCCGTCTTGGGCTCCACGGTGAACTCCGTCTTGCAGTCCTGCTGGTCTTGGTCTTGTTGCACCGATATGGAAACCTTTGCCTGATGCCTCGGGACTCCTCGCCTGTGCTTGCCCCTTTAGCACCAAAGAGGAAACAAGGACACTATGTGCGCTGGCGCCCGCCTGGTTCCAGTCGTCACGGCTTGCGTCACAAGAACCTCGCAAGGTGTCCCTTGCCTTGATCTCTCTGCCCCTCATGAGCCAGCCTGGTGAGGCCGCCCATGAGGAGGTCTTGCGTCGTCCGCCTCGCGAGGCTTGGCCCCTTGCGAGGGTCTTGAGCGTTTGCTGGTGAAGATGGGCCATACAGGGCTGCTGGTGGAGCCATGCTGTGGGCCGCAGGCAGGCAAGTCTGGGGACCCCCATTCCCAGAACGCCGACAGAAGCCAAAGGGCAAGGACGGAGCGCCGAGGGCCCCAATAGCCTACGGGCCTTCTTGACACATGGCGATCGATTGGAGGTGGGCGGCCCTGCTTCCCCACGCAGCCTTGATATCCGCCTGGCTAGGCGGCCATGGCGTCTCACATAGTTATTTCCCCCTTGCTGGCAACACCCCCCCCAACTCCTTCGCTTCCTCAAACCTAAGATTCCTCTCCCAATCCAACCTGAGCTCAATCCTCCCCATCATTATGGCGCCGAACCGGATGGAGAAAGGGAGGAAGCCCCTGACCTCAGTCAACCCGCCTCCTGCCGCCGAGCCCACTGTTGGCAGATTGCGGGTGCTCAACGAGGAGGCCATGGACAAGGTCCGCCTTGCGCTCGCCACCAGCTTCAACAAATGGGGTAGGATGGCCGCTTGGCCAGCGTCCCGAGCTTCTGTTGATAGAGCAGCCACCGAGGTCCAGTTCTTCGTCAACGCCCTGTGCGCCGGTCTGGTTCCCCCTTCTCCGCCTTCTTCAACGTCGTGCTCTCCCATTACCAAATTCATCTGCTGCACTTAGATCCCCAATCTGTCGCTCTTCTTGCCATCTTTGCCTTCGCCTACACGGCCATGGTGGGCATCGCCCCCTCCGTGGCCCTTCTGCGCCATTTCTTCTTGCTGCACCTGACCGGCCCCGGCAACACTCGGGGTGCTTGAGCTTCCAGGCCGTGGCGGCAACGGCCAGCTCGTGGATTGACTTCGAGCTCCCGCCGTCTGTGAGCGAGTTCCAGACGCGGTGGGTGTACGTGGATGTCAGAGTGCTCTACCCTTTGCTCTTGTCTCCGTCTGTGCCCATCGTTCCTAGCTCCGGCTGGGCTCACGAGAAGCTTACGAGCCCCCGCCTTGCCTTCGTCTAGCTCCAGATGAGGAGGCTGAAGGACCTTGGCCGATGTGGGCCTTATCCATCGGCCCAGATCGTATGATGCTCCAGGAGTCTGAGATTCCGCTTGCAGCACGAAGAACAATGCTCGAGGTCCTGGCAGGCAACCCCTCGCCAGCCGATATGCCACCAGAAGGTTGTCTCCTGTACTACTGCCTGAACAGGGTGGAGTTCATGGGGCAGATGCCCCCCTTTGACGAATGCGGGCTGCGTCCGATTGGCCTTGAGGGGTCCCGTGAGAACCCCGTCACCATGGCGCCCATCTTTTCTGCCAGCGCCGAACTTGCCCCAAGAGTGGACACAGGGGGGCAAGCATCACCGGAACTAGAGGCGCAGGTGGCGCGGTGTTGGAGCCGCCCGCAGTTCCTGAGGCGTCAACTTCGGGAGCCTGCAACTCCCGTGCTGAGGAAGTAGTTGAGGGGGTGACGCAACCCGCTGCTCCCGAGGCCAAAGCTCCCGAGGCCTCTGGAGGCCATCACGAGGCGGTACTTGATGGCTCTCCCCAGCTTGGTGCTCCTAAGGTCATCTCCTCGGGCGCTTCACCTGCCACACCCCGCACTGGTCGCCATGCCCAACGATTTAGTCGGCTCCGTGTTGACTTCGATGCGCTCCGCAAGAGGAAGGGATCCCCAGGCTGCAGCTGTGGTGCTCTCCAGCTGTTGAAACAGAGGAAGTACATCGCCATAGATGAGTAAGTACCTTGTCTCCATAATTCCTTGGGTGCTGCTTCCCTTTCTGGTAGTGGTTCTCCAGGATCCCATCTGCTGAGGCCGTGAAGCCCCTCGGGAAGCAAACTCCTCCTGCCTCAGATCTCCCGCTGACCTTGGGGGTCCCAGGATAATATGTTGCCCCTGTCACAGGGTCAGCTGGAGAGGCAGATGCGCTGGCTTGGCGCCTTGAGCCCGCGCTCCTGCTGTCTCTTCTTCGTGGCCTCGTTGGAGGTGTGACGAACGTGCCAAGGTCTCCTCCTCTGGTTATGGACAACGACTGGATAGCTTCGGTCTTGGTTCCTTCTTCAAGCAGCGAGCCTCATCCTGACCGGGCTCCTGCTGAATCCCAGTCAGTGTCCGGAGAGGCGCCAGCCCCCAACCCCCTGTAGGAAAGGGGCGAGCCGCTTCGGGTCCCGTCGACGTCCCCTGTTGTGGAGGATGGAGTCGGCTGTGCGCTCAAAGCTGCGCATGAAAGGAGCGTCGTTCGCAACGAGCTCTTCTGGGAGGCGATGGGCGCGATGAACCGGCTTGACGAGGAGCTTGCAGATGTAGACGCGCACCTTGAGGCTGAGGGTCTTCTGCTGGTGGAAGAGTGGCACAAGCTGAAGGTGGCCATCAATCTTGGGCGCCACCAACGCGAGCTTGATAATGCGAAGGCCAAGGCATCTCTTGCGACCTCGCGCGAAGCTTGCGCCCAAGCCTTGGAAGAAGCTCGGGAAGCTGATCGACGTCGCGAGACCGCAGAGAAGCGCGCATGGGAACTCCAAGCCTGGAGTGCCTCCCTGGAGCAGCAAGTGGAGGCACGCAAGGCTACCCTAGCATCGATGAAGGGGACGCCTGCCGAGGAGGTAGAGATCCTGAGGCGCGAGGAAGCGCTGGCGCTGGAAGCCGCGGCACGCAGCCTTGAGCTCGAGCGGTTGGAGACGAGGGAGCGCCAGGTTGCCCAAGCTGAGGACGCCGTCGGCACGCGCGAGGCCAAGGCCTAGAAGGAAGTCGATCACCGGGTGGCCAAGGCTCGCGCGGACCTTGTGGGCAGGTACGACTTGAAGTTGAAGCTCGTGGAAGCCGAGGCAGTGGGCAGGACCAATGCCCTCAGGTCAAGGCTGGATGAGGCTGAACGTCAAGAGAAAGCCGTTGCAGCCGCCCTGTCTTTAGTGCGAGCCGAACTGGCTTCCGCATGTGCCGAGCTGCTTTCCCTTCAACAGCGGGTTGCCGGCACCGAATCCTCCGCGCAGCAGGGCAGGGAGGAAGCGCTCCGGCGGCGGACGCTGGAGCACGAGCACGCCCCCATGCTCCAAAACCTCAGGACCAGAGCCAACGCGGCGCTGTGAGCCATCTGTGACGAAAATGAACCTCATCCCCACTCGGATGACTACGCCAGTCACCTCCTCTTCTTCACCGATGTGGTGACACGCCTGGAAAATTGGTTCGAGAGGGCTCGCGTGCTTGTCGAGGAGAGGAGCCGCGACCTGCTTAAGCGCGCGTTCTCCCGTATCTTCAGCCACCTCCAGAACATCTACCCCAACTTTGACTTCGACGCTGCCATTGCCCCCGTGCCCGAGGCCATCCGGGACGATCTGGCGTGCTGGGTGGAAGACAATGTGGATGCTCTAGTCAGAGCCTTCACCTCCGAGGATGACGCGGTGGTGGTCGCTGCGGATGAAGGCGACGTGATCGACGATGGTGCGGGCGGCGCCGGCAATGGTGACGGTGATGCTGGGGACGAGGATGGTGGCGCCAGCGATGGTGACGATGATGCCAGCGACGCGTCCGAGGGCGTCCCGGAGGACACGACGAGCGATATGTCCGATTGAGCCCGTGCTCCCTCATTGCTGAGCCTGTAAGCGAAAACTTGGGCACGGCCCTGAAAGTTGTGAGAGCATTTTGGGAGGGGGGGCCCTCATGTAAACGGATTACTGCCTCTATTCCTTAGGCAAAGCTGAAGATGTGTTTTTATGGGCCCGTGAGTCATGCCTCGAGTTTATTGTTGAAATTTACCTTGGCCAGGGTCGGCTTCCGGTCAGTTCGTGAGGTCGTGAGCTCCTGAAGGGCCTACTGATCCACCCAAGAGGGCGTCGCGAGGAGCAAGCGTCAGCCGTGGAAGGGCGTACGCGCAACGCGCGCGTGCCGCGCTCAGCCCCCGCTCTCAAGGGGCTCGTGAGGGGGGAGGCAGCAGGTACGAACTCCGAGTTGGGCAAGGAACCAGATGGCAAGAAATCAAACGAACGAGAAAAGTCACCCCCCGCGCACATAGCAATGAAAATTCAACTTCAACTTAAATCCAAAGCCAGAAACAGGGCTACAGAAAAGAGGTTAAGAGCAAATGGCCGCGTCCGGCACCTAGTCTAGTCTTCTTGTCTTCTCACCAGCGCGGAGCTAAGTGCTGCCACTAGGCGTGGGAGGGAGCCCCCGAGGCCCGAGGGAGGCGCTCCTGAGACTCTGGGGCGTGTATAGCCCCACTCATTATTACGTGAGAGTGTCACGAGCGGAGATCTTCACAGGCGTGAGCCTTACTTCATATCGCCAGATGAGGGCCCCGCGTTGCGCCGCCCTCGACCACCGTTGGTTCGACTGGAAACCAGGACGAAGCAAAGGGGCAAAGGGGACGCCAGCGGTGCCCTCGGCAACCACGGGTCCTCTGCCGGGGGAAGGCTCATCAGCTCCTCCCCGACAGAGGGCCTACCTCCGGGGGGCACCTTGCTCCATGCGATGCAGGGAGGGACCTGGCTCCCGGCCTCTCCCCTGCAGCCCCCAGTGTGCTCCTCCTGGTGGGAGGGAGGCCGTTGAGCTGGGGCCGCCATCCTCCGTTGTGACCTGATCCTCCTGCGATCCATGGTTAGCATAAGCTTTCTCCTGAGAGATTAGTGGTACCCTGTGAAGGAAATATGCCCTAGAGGCAATAATAATGTTATTTATATTTCCTTATATCATGATAAATGTTTATTATTCATGCTAGAATTGTATTAATCGGAAACTTAGTACATGTGTGAATACATAAACAAACAGAGTGTCACTAGTATGCCTCTACTTGACTAGCTCATTGATCAAAGATGGTTATGTTTCATAACCATAGACATGAGTTGTCATTTGATAAACGGGATCACACCATTAGGAGAATGATGTGATTGACTTGACCCATTCTATTAGCTTAGCACTTGATCGTTTTAGTTTACTGCTATTGCTTTCTTCATGACTTATACATGTTCCTATGATTATGAGATTATGCAACTCCCAATTACTAGAGGAACACTTTGTGTGCTACCAAACGTCACAACGTAACTGGGTGATTATAAAGGTGCTCTACCGGTGTCTCCGATGGTACTTGTTGAGTTGGCATAGATCAAGATTAGGATTTGTCACTCCGATTGTGGAGAGGTATCTCTGGGCCCTCTCGGTAATGCACATCACTATAAGCCTTGCAAGAAATGTAACTAATGAGTTAGTTGCGGGATGATGCATTATGGAACGAGTAAAGAGACTTGCCGGTAACAAGATTGAACTAGGTATTGAGACATCGATGATCGAATCTCGGGCAAGTAACATACCGATGACAAAGGGAACAACGTACGTTGTTATGCGGTTCGACCGATAAAGCTCTTCATAGAATATGTAGGAACCAATATGGGCATCCAGGTTCCGTTATTGGTTATTGACCAGAGAAGTGTGTCAGTCATGTATACATAGTTCTCGAACCCATAGGGTCCGCACGCTTAACGTTCGTTGACGATATAGTATTTATGAGTTATGTATGTTGGTAACCGAATGTTGTTCAGAGTTCCGGATAAGATCACAGACATGACGAGGAACTCTGGAATGGTCTGGAGATAAAGTTTGATATATGGGATAATAGTGTTTGGTCTCCGGAAGGGGTTCCGGATGTTTCCCTAAATGTTTGGGTACGAGAACACTTTATTTGGGCCAAAGGGGAAATCCCACAAGGTTTTTGGAAAGCGCAAAAGGAAGTTTTGCGAAGTCTAGGGGCCAGACGCCAGGGTCCCTGGCATCTGGGTCCAGACGCCGGGAACCCTGGCGTCTGGCCCTGGAGTCTGAGAAGGACTCTTGCATTTCGGGTGAAACCGACTTTGTGGAGGCTTTTACTCCAAGTTTCGACCCCAAGGCTCAACATATAAATAGAGGGGTAGGGCTAGCACCCAAGACACATCAAGAAACACCAAGCCGTGTGCCGGCAACCCCGTCCCCTCTAGTTTATCCTCCGTAATAGTTTTCGTAGTGCTTAGGTGAAGCCCTGCGGAGATTGTTCTTCACCAACACCATCACCATGTCGTCGTGCTGCCGGAACTCATCTACTACTTCGCCCCTCTTGCTGGATCAAGAAGGCGAGGACGTCAACAAGCTGAACGTGTGCTGAACGAGGAGGTGCCGTACGCTCGGTACTTGATCAGGGCGGATTGTGAAGGTGTACGACTACATCAACTGCGTTGATAAATGTTTCCGCTTTCGGTCTACGAGGGTATGCTGTCGGTGTACAATAGTAGGGGCTCTCCTTTTGCACTCCTTAACTTGTGCACGGGCAGTCAGAGCCGCGCCCACGGCCACACTAAGCAGGGCAGAGGAGAGACAAACAAAGCAACGCCAAGGCCAGAAACACCATAGAACAAAGGAGCAAGGTGGACTCCCCCAGCGAGACCCTTGCCGGGGCGACCTCCATGGCCCCGGCAAGAGCCTTGCCAGGGCAACTTGCCCAATGCCAGTAGAGCGATCCACCCTTGAGCCCAGGAGTTCCAAACACCGCCAACGACTATATTGGAACCAAGGCTCGGGAGGCACCTCCGTGGTGACATGCAGATCTTTGTCAAGATCATGAACACGCAAGATCTGATGAGGACCAGAAGACAACGACCTCCGGCGAGACCCTTGTCGGGGACGACCGCAACGCCATGGCAAGACCCTTGTCGGGGGCCCGGCAAGACCCTTGTCGAGGACACCACCAGGGCTGCAGCCAGTCCCACGTCTGCCAAAGCTCCACCGCCGTCCCCAAGTAGCTGCTAGCTCAACCAGCTGGGCAGGCACCTGCGTGGCGACAAGCGGCCTCTACACCGACCCAGCAAGCACCTGCGTGGTGGCATGCAAGTCTTCCTGAAGGCTCAACCACCACGCCAGCCCAGCAGCCGGCCAACATGGCGCCACGACGCCTCGTCAGCTCAGACGCGTGTCGAAGCCAGGCGTGGCGGCGACAGCTGGGACATGCTTCCTTGCCGTCCTCGATAAAGTGAGGGGCACGTCGGCAGCGCATTAAATGCATTTGTCCGACGGTGCCAGAGGATAGACTCATCCACTCCTGTGTGCCCCTGTGGCAACCCCTTTTTTCTTATAAAAGGAGGCCCGAGGCGACCAGGAGGAGGATTCGGATCTTTTGGGCAAAGTTGCAACCTGTAGCTAGCTCAAGAACACAAGAACATTCTCAATTCATCCACCAAAGCGGGACTAGGGTTTTACGCATCCTCGTGGCCTGAACCTGGGTAAATGATCCGTGTGCTTCCTGTAAGACCCGCTCTTTCCACAACCCCGCGCCCGCCAACCTTAGAGGGGATCCCGGTGATCCCATTGAAGGAAATATACCCTAGAGGCAATAATAAAGTTATTATTTATTTCCTTATATCATTATAAATGTTCATTATTCGTGCTAGAATTGTATCAACTGGATATATGATACATGTGTGAATACATAGACAAACAGAGTGTCACTGTATGCCTCTACTTGACTAGCTCATTGATCAAAGATGGTTATGTTTCCTAGCCATAGACAAAGAGTTGTCATTTGATTAACGGGATCACATCATTAGGAGAATGATGTGATTGACTTGACCCATTCCGTTAGCTTAGCACTTGATCATTTAGTTTGATGCTATTGCTTTCTTCATGACTTATACATGTTCCTATGACTATGAGATTATGCAACTCCCGTTTACCAAAGGAACACTTTGTGTGCTACCAAACGTCACAACGTAACTGGGTGATTATAAAGGTGCTCTACAGGTGTCTCCAAAGGTATTTGTTGGGTTGGCGTATTTCGAGATTAGGATTTGTCACTCCGATTGTCGGAGAGGTATCTCTGGGCCCACTCGGTAATACACATCACTTAAGCCTTGCAAGCATTGCAACTAATGAGTTAGTTGCGGGATGATGTGTTACGGAATGAGTAAAGAGACTTGCCGGTAATGAGATTGAACTAGGTATTGAGATACCGACGATCGAATCTCGGGCAAGTAACATACCGATGACAAAAGTAACAACGTATGTTGTTATGCGCTTTCACCGATAAAGATCTTCATAGAATATGTAGGAGCCAATATGAGCATGCAGGTTCCGCTATTGGTTATTGACCGGAGACGTGTCTCGGTCATGTCTACATAGTTCTCGAACCCGTAGGGTCCGCACGCTTAAAGTTCAATGACGGTTATATTATGAGTTTATGGTTTTTGATGTACCGAAGGTAGTTCGGAGTCTAGGATGTGATCATGGACATGACGAGGAGTCTCAAAATGTTCGAGACATAAAGATCGATATATTGGACGACTATATTTGGATACCGGAATGGTTCCGGGTGAGATCGGAATAATACCGGAGCACAGGGAGGTTATCGGAACCCCCCGGGAGGTATATGGGCCTTAATGGGCTTTAGTGGAAAGGAGGGGAAAGGAGCAAGGGATGGGGAACCCCCCACCCCCAAGCCCAATCCGAATTGGGAGGGGGGCCGGCCCCCCCTTTCCTTCCTCCCTCCTTCCTCTTCCTTCCCTCTCCCTCTCCAAATAGGAAAAGGAGGAGTCCTACTCCCGGTGGGAGTAGGACTCCCCCCTTGGGCACGCCTCCTCCCCTTGGCCGGCCCTCTCCTCCCCTCCTTTATATACGGAGGAGAGGGGCACCCCATAGACACAACAATTGATCTCTTGGATCTTTTAGCCGTGTGCGGTGCCCCTCTCCACCATAGTCCACCTCGATAATATCGTAGCGATGCTTAGGCGAAGCCCTGCGATGGTAGAACATCAACATCATCACCACGCCATCGTGCTGACAGAACTCTCCCTCAAAGCTCGGCTGGATCGGAGTTCAAGGGACGTCATCGAGTTGAACGTGTGCAGTACTCGGAGGTGCCATGCGTTCGGTACTTGATCGGTCGGATCGTGAAGACGTATGACTACATCAACTGTGTTGTGCTAACACTTCCGCTTTCGGTCTACGAGGGTACGTGGACACACTCTCCCCTATCGTTGCTATGCATCACCATGATCTTGCGTGTGCGTAGGAATTTTTTTGAAATTACTACGTTCCCCAACAGTGGCATCCGAGCCAGGTTTTATGTGTTGATGTTATATGCATGAGTAGAACACAAGTGAGTTGTGGGCGATACAAGTCATACTGCTTACCAGCATGTCATACTTTGGTTCGGCGGTATTGTTGGATGAAGCGGCCCGGACCGACATTACGCGTACGCTTACGCGAGACTGGTTCTACCGACGTGCTTTGAACATAGGTGGCTGGCGGGTGTCAGTTTCTCCAACTTTAGTTGAACCGAGTGTGGCTACGCCCGGTCCTTTGAGAAGGTTAAGACAACACTAACTTGACAAACTATCATTGTGGTTTTAATGCGTAGGTAAGAACGGTTCTTGCTCAGCCCGTAGCAGCCACGTAAAACTTGCAACAACAAAGTAGAGGACGTCTAACTTGTTTTTGCAGGGCATGTTGTGATGTGATATGGTCAAGGCATGATGCTATATTTTATTGTATGAAATGATCATGTTTTGTAACAGAGTTATCGGCAACTGGCAGGAGCCATATGGTTGTCGCTTCATTGTATGCAATGCAATCGCCCTGTAATTGCTTTACTTTATCACTAAGCGATAGCGATAGTCATAGAAGCAATAATTGGCGAGACGACAATGATGCTATGATGGAGATCAAGGTGTCGCGCCAGTGATGAAGGTGATCATGACGGTTCTTTGGAGATGGAGATCAAAGGCACAAGATGATGATGGCCATATCATATCACTTATATTGATTGCATGTGATGTTTATCCTTTATGCATATTATTTTGCTTTGATTGATGGTAGCATTATAAGATGATCTCTCACTAAATTTCAAGATAAAAGTGTTCTCCCTGAGTATGCACTTTTGCCAAAGTTCGTCGTGCCTAGACACCACGTGATGATCGGGTGTGATAAGCTCTACGTCCATCTACAACGGGTGCAAGCTAGTTTTGCACACGTAGAATACTCAGGTTAAACTTGACGAGCCTAGCATATGCAGAAATGGCCTCAGAACACTGAGACCGAAAGGTCGAGCGTGAATCATATAGTAGATATGATCAACATAATGATGTTCACCATTGAAAACTACTCCATTTCACGTGATGATCGGTTATGGTTTAGTTGATTTGGATCACGTGATCACTTAGATGATTAGAGAGATGTCTATCTAAGTGGGAGTTCTTAAGTAATATGATTAATTGAACTTAAAATTATCATGAACTTAGTACCTGATAGTATTTTGCATGTCTATGTTTGTTGTAGATAGATGGCTCGTGTTGTTGTTCCGTTGAATTTTAATGCGTTCCTTGAGAAAGCGAAGTTGAAAGATGATGGTAGCAATTACACGGACTGGGTCTGTAACTTGAGGATTATCCTCATTACTGCACAGAAGAATTACGTCCTGGAAGCACCGCTGAGTGCCAAACCTGCTGCAGGAGCAACACCAGATGTTATGAACACCTGGCAGAGCAAAGCTGATGACTACTCGATAGTTTAGTGTGCCATGCTTTACGGCTAAGAACCGGGACTTCAACGATGTTTTGAACATCATGGAGCATATGAGATGTTCCAGGAGTTGAAGTTAATATTTCAAGCAAATGCCCGGATTGAGAGATATGAAGTCTCCAATAAGTTCTATAGCTGCAAGATGGAGGAGAATAGTTCTGTCAGTGAGCATATACTCAAAATGTCTGGGTATCGTAATCACTTGACTCAACTGGGAGTTAATCTTCCTGTTGATAGTGTCATTGACAGAGTTCTTCAATCACTGCCACCAAGCTACAAAAGCTTCGTGATGAACTATAATATGCAAGGGATGAATAAGACAATTCCCGAGCTCTTCGCAATGCTAAAGGCTGCGGAGGTAGAAATCAAAAAGGAGCATCAAGTGTTGATGGTCAATAAGACCGCCAGTTTCAAGAAAAAGGGCAAAGGGAAGAAGAAGGGGAACTTCAAGAAGAACATCAAACAAGTTGATGCTCAGGAGAAGAAACCTAAGTCTGGACCTAAGCCTGAGACCGAGTGCTTCTACTGCAAACAGACTGGTCACTGGAAGTGAAACTGCCCCAAGTATTTGGCGGATAAGAAGGATGGCAAGGTGAACAAAGGTATATGTGATATACATGTTATTGATGTGTACCTTACCAGAGCTCGCAGTAGCACCTGGGTATTTGATACTGGTTCTGTTGCTAACATTTTCAACTCGAAACATGGACTACGGATTAAGCGAACACTGGCTAAGGATGAGGTGACGATGCGCGTGGGAAATGGTTCCAAAGTTGATGTGATCGCCGTCGGCACGCTACCTCTACATCTACATTCGGGATTATTTTTAGACATAAAAAATTGTTATTTGGTGCCAGCGTTGAGCATGAACATTATATCTGGATCTTGTTTAATGCGAGACGGTTATTCATTTAAATCTGAGAATAGTGGTTGTTCTATTTATATGAGTAATATCTTTTATGGTCATGCACCCTTGAAGAATGGTCTATTTTTAATGAATCTCGATAGTAGTTATACACATATTCATAATGTTGAAGCCAAAAGATGCAGAGTTGATAATGATAGTGCAACTTATTTGTGGCACTGCCGTTTGGGTCATATTGGTATAAAGCGCATGAAGAAACTCCATACTGATGGACTTTTGGAATCACTTGATTATGAATCACTTGGTACTTGCGAACCATGCCTCATGGGCAAGATGACTAAAACGCCATTCTCTGGAACTATGGAGCGAGCAACTGATTTTTTGGAGATCATACATACTGATGTATGTGGTCCAATGAATGTTGAGGCTCGCGGCGGGTATCGTTATTTTCTCACATTCACAGATGATTTAAGCAGATATGGGTATATCTACTTAATCAAACATAAGTCTGAATCATTTGAAAAGTTCAAAGAATTTCAGAGTGAAGTTGAAAATCATTGTAACAAGAAAATAAAGTTTCTACGATCTGATCGTGGAGGAGAATATTTGAGTTACGAGTTTGGTCTACATTTGAAACAATGCGGAATAGTTTCGCAACTCACGCCACCCGAAACACCACAGCGTAATGGTGTGTCCGAACGTCGTAATCGTACTTTACTAGATATGGTGCGATCTATGATGTCTCTTACTGATTTACCGCTATCATTTTGGGGTTATGCTTTAGAGACGGCCGCATTCACGTTAAATAGGGCACCATCAAAATCCGTTGAGACGACACCTTATGAACCATGGTTTGGCAAGAAACCAAAGTTGTCATTTCTTAAAGTTTGGGGCTGCGATGCTTATGTGAAAAAGCTTCAACCTGATAAGCTCGAACCCAAATCGGAGAAATGTGTCTTCATAGGATACCCAAAGGAAACTGTTGGGTACACCTTCTATCACATATCCGAGGGCAAGCCATTCGTTGCTAAGAATGGATCCTTTCTAGAGAAGGAGTTTCTCTCAAAAGAAGTGAGTGGGAGGAAAGTAGAACTTGATGAGATAACAATACCTAATCCATTATTGGAAAGTAGTTCATCACAGAGACCGGTTCCTGTGACGTCTACACCAATTAGTGAGGAAGTTAATGATGTTGATCATGAAACTTCATATCAAGTTGTTACTGAACCTCGTAGGTCAAGTAGAGTAAGATCCGCACCAGAGTGGTATGGTAATCCTGTTTTGGAGGTTATGTTGCTAGACCATGACGAACCTACGAACAATGAAGAAGCGACGATGAGCCCAGATTCCGCAAAATGGCTTGAAGCCATGAAATCTGAGATGGGATCCATGTATCAGAACAATGTGTGGACTTTGGTTGACTTGCCCGTTGATCGGCAAGCCATCAAGAATAAATGGATCTTCAAGAAGAAGACTGACATTGATGGTAATATTACTGTCTATAAAGCTCGACTTGTTGCAAAAGGTTTTCGACAAGTTCAAGGGATTGACTACAATGAGACCTTCTCACCCGTAGTGATGCTTAAGTCTGTCCGAATCATGTTAGCAATTGCCGCATTTTATGATTATGAAATTTGGCAAATGGATGTCAAAACTGCATTCCTGAATGGATTTCTGGAAGAAGAGTTGTATATGATGCAACCGGAAGGTTTTGTCGATCCAAAGGGAGCTAACAAAGTGTGCAAGCTTCAGCGGTCCATTTATGGACTGGTGCAAGCCTCTCGGAGTTGGAATAAACGTTTTGATAGTGTGATCAAAGCATATGGTTTTATACAGACTTTTGGAGAAGCCTGTATTTACAAGAAAGTGAGTGGGAGCTCTGTAGCATTTCTGATATTATATGTGGATGACATATTGTTGTTTGGAAATGATATAGAATTTCTGTATAGCATAAAAGGATATTTGAATAAGAGTTTTTCAATGAAAGACCTCGGTGAAGCTGCTTATATATTGGGCATCAAGATCTATAGAGATAGATAGAGACGCTTAATTGGACTTTCACAAAGCACATACCTTGACAAAGTTTTGAAGAAGTTCAAAATGGATCAAGCAAAGAAAGGGTTCTTGCCTGTGTTACAAGATGTGAAGTTGAGTAAGACTCAATGCCCGACAACTGCAGAAGATAGAGAGAAAATGAAAGATGTTCCCTATGCTTCAGCCATAGGCTCTATCATGTATGCAATGCTGTGTACCAGACCTGATGTGTGCCTTGCTATTAGTTTAGCAGGGAGGTACCAAAGTAATCCAAGAGTGGATCACTGGACGGTGGTCAAGAACATCCTGAAATACCTGAAAAGGACGAAGGATATGTTTCTCGTTTATGGAGGTGATAAAGAGCTCGTCGTAAATGGTTACATCGATGCAAACTTTGACACTGATCCGGACGATTCTAAATCGCAAACTGGATACGTGTTTTTATTAAACGGTGGAGCTGTCAGTTGGTGCAGTTCTAAACAAAGCGTCGTAGCAGGATCTACATGTGAAGCAGAGTACATAGCTGCTTCAGAAGTAGCAAATGAAGGAGTCTGGATGAAGGAGTTCATATCCGATCTAGGTGTCATACCTAGTGCATCGGGTCCAATGAAAATCTTTTCTGACATACTGGTGCAATTGCTTTGGCAAAGGAATCCAGATTTCACAAGAGAACCAAGCACATCAAGAGACGCTTCAACTCCATCCGGGATCAAGTCCAGGTGGGAGACATAGAGATTTGCAAGATACATACAGATCTGAATGTTGCAGACCCGTTGACTAAGCCTCTTCCACGAGCAAAACATGATCAGCACCAAGGCTCCATGGGTGTTAGAATCATTAATGTGTAATCTAGATTATTGACTCTAGTGCAAGTGGGAGACTGAAGGAAATATGCCCTAGAGGCAATAATAAAGTTATTGTTTATTTCCTTATATCATGATAAATGTTTATTATTCATGCTAGAATTGTATCAACTGGAAACATGATACATGTGTGAATACATAGACAAACAGAGTGTCACTAGTATGCCTCTACTTGACTAGCTCATAGATCAAAGATGGTTATGTTTCCAAGCCATAGACAAAGAGTTGTCATTTGATTAACGGGATCACATCATTAGGAGAATGATGTGATTGACTTGACCCATTCCGTTAGCTTAGCACTTGATCGTTTAGTTTGTTGCTATTGCTTTCTTCATGACTTATACATGTTCCTATGACTATGAGATTATGCAACTCCCGTTTACCGGAGGAACACTTTGTGTGCTACCAAACATCACAACGTAACTGGGTGATTATAAAGGTGCTCTACATGTGTCTCCGAAGGTATTTGTTGGGTTGGCGTATTTCGAGATTAGGATTTGTCACTCCGATTGTCGGAGAGGTATCTCTGGGCCCACTCGGTAATACACATCACTTAAGCCTTGCAAGCATTGCAACTAATGAGTTAGTTGCGGGATGATGTGTTACGGAATGAGTAAAGAGACTTGCCGGTAACGAGATTGAACTAGGTATTGAGATACCGACGATCGAATCTCGGGAAAGTAACATACCGATGACAAAAGGAACAACGTATGTTGTTATGCGGTTTGACCGATAAAGATCTTCGTAGAATATGTAGGAGCCAATATGAGCATCCAGGTTCCGCTATTGGTTATTGACCGGAGACGTGTCTCGGTCATGTCTACATAGTTCTCGAACCCGTAGGGTCCGCACGCTTAAAGTTCGATGATGGTTATATTATGAGTTTATTGTTTTTGATGTACCGAAGGTAGTTTGGAGTCCAGGATGTGATCGTGGACATGACGAGGAGTCTCGAAATGTTCAAGACGTAAAGATCGATATATTGGACGACTATATTTGAATACCGGAATGGTTCCGGGTGAGATCGGGATAATACCGGAGCACCGGGAGGTTATCAGAACCCCCCCCCCCCCGGGAGGTATATGGGCCTTAATGGGCTTTAGTGGAAAGGAGGGGAAATGAGCAAGGGAGGGGGCGCCCCCCAAGCCCAATCCGAATTGGGAGGGGGCCACCCCCCCCCTTTCCTTCCTCCCTCCTTCCTCTTTCTTCCCTCTCCCTCTCCAAATAGGAAAAGGAGGAGTCCTACTCCCGGTGGGAGTAGGGCTCCCTCTTCGGCGCGCCTCCTCCCCTTGGCCGGCCCTCTCCTCCCCTCCTTTATATACGAAGGAGAGGGGCACCCCATAGACACAACAATTGATCTCTTGGATCTTTTAGCCGTGTGCGGTGCCCCTCTCCACCATAGTCCACCTCGATAATATCGTAGCGGTCCTTAGGCGAAGCCCTGCGATGGTAGAACATCAACATCGTCACCATACCATTGTGCTAATGGAACTCTCCCTCAAAGCTCGGCTGGATCGGAGTTCAAGGGACGTCATCGAGTTGAACGTGTGCAAAACTCGGAGGTGCCGTGCGTTCGGTACTTGATCGGTTGGACCGTGAAGACGTACGACTACATCAACCGCGTTGTGCTAACGCTTCCAGTTTCGGTCTACGAGGGTACGTGGACACACTCTCCCCTCTTGTTGCTATGCATCACCATGATCTTGCGTGTGCGTAAGAAATTTTTTGAAATTACTACGTTCCCCAACACCCATAGGTGTCGATTTCCCCCCGACATCTTTGGCGCGCCAGGTAGGGGCAGCGCGTAGTTGTGAGAATCTGGTCTGATCGGGGCAGCGGCTTCATCGTGGCCGTCATTCCAAGGAAGAAGATGACCGAGCTTGACGACAGCATCTGCAGATGCGGTGGATGCCCGTGCAATGACAAAAAAGCTAAGTCGTGCGAAACTTTAAGCAATTTCTTTTTATATAAGATTATTGTCCTCGGAGGTCCTGTCCTATGTACGGAAAACCTGCACGCAAAGGGGCCCTCCCGCTATTGGCAACGCTCTTGCTCTGTTTTGAGTCCGCTCAATAGCTCAAGCAGCCGTGTCGAGATCGGCAGGGTAGCCTTCCGTAATCGGCAACTCTCTCGATTCTGACTCGAGTCAAGCTCGACAGTTCGAGCGGCCGCGTTGAGAGCGGTAAGGTGGTTCTCCTGGCAGCAAGCATACCCGACAGGCTATTGGGGATCCGTCCTCAAGGCGACGTGGCCTGGGTTACGCACCGTCAAGTCTACTCGACTAACGTAGGTTGGACATGCAAAGGGGGATCAAATAGGACAATAACATTCATCGTTTTCAAAAGTACTGCAGAGTTATATTACATCAATTGTTGCTACAATTCTAACTAAAGATATAAATTGTCTTGGCCATGAACCTGCAGCGGCAATGAGAAACGGGGTGCCTAATTCCGGCATAGGCCCTCCATCCTCTCGATTCCATTGATGCGGCTGATGATGGGCTTGATACGCTCCTTGAGCGTCCCGAGGTCCGCATCCTCTGGCAAGCTCTCCAGCGCGGCGTCAAAGTCGAGGTTGGGGTTCCAGTGCACCACCTTGGTGAGGACCTTGGTCATGGCACCCCGGCAAATCTTTCGGGCCTCATCGGCTAGAGAGGCCGCACTGCTGGAGTGAAGATGCTCCAGGGCTCCAAGGACACCCTCGAAGAATACGGTCAGCTTGGCGTTGGGACTCACGTTGCGCTCTGGGGTGTACCTCACGTTTGGCATCCCCATGGCAGCCAGCTTCGCGGTGATCCTGTCTGTGACGTCTTCGAGGCGGCCGATCCAGCGGTTCTCGCCTTCCACAAACTCCTTGTGGTTGGCGGCTTCGTTCTTCCGCAGCTGCCTCTCGACCACCAGATCCTTGGCCAGGGTCTCCTCTCGGGCTTTGGCCTCTGAGAGCATCCCCTCGAAACTCTCCAGCTTCAGCTTGAGGTCTTTGATGGAGTTTTTTGCCTCGGAAAGCTGCCCGGCCTTGTCGAGGACTGCACCCTGCGCCTCAACCAGGGCGCCGTTGAGCATGTCCTTCTCCTTGGACAGCTTCAGGACCTGATCCTTCAGCCCGTCCCGCTCCACCTTCAGCTCCTTCACCTGGCCGGCGTGAACCAGAGCCTGGGCATTGAGTGCGTCCCTGTGCCTCTGCTCCAGCTCCTGGGTCTGCTGCACGAAGACCTTCTCCACCTCCTCGTCCTTGCCTCGAAGCGTTGCAGCAAGCTTATCCTCCACTAGTGCAGAACCGGGCAATAGCACCAGTTTGTAAGGCCCTTTAGTGTTGGTTCGGTAATCGGCACTAAAGTGTGGGCACTAAAGGCCCCCCCTTTAGTATCGGTTCAACACGAACCGGTGCTAAAGGGCAACCACGTGGCACGAGCCAGCTCCGTGGGCGCGTAGGACATTAGTACCGGTTGGTAACACCAACCGGTACTAAATGTTTGGGTGTTTTGGTTTTATTTTTTATTTTTACTTTAGTTTTGTGTTTTCAATTTAATTTAGTGATTGTTTTACATTATAATGAGTTGTTAAATCATTAGGTGAATGTACCGCAGATTAGTTTGACTGGATGCATGTGGATCCTAGCTAAGTCATCAAGTATATGTCATATCCATATTATATATACTTGATCACCTAATTAAGTGATCGAGGTAATATGGATATGGCATATACTTGATCACTTAGCTAGAATCCATCCAGTTGAAACTAATCTGCGGTTTCTTTCATAAATGATATAATAACTCATCATCATCATATTAATATAAAAACTCTTGCATCATATATATCATCACCAACAACAGTTTTCATAGCTAGCTAAAAATCATCATATAATAGTCGTCTCATTACCACTACTTAATCATCATATAGTCATTACCGCTATCTAATCACCACCAACACTAGCTTAAAGAAGAAACATTCACTTGTACCAGAAGCAAAGATATCATTGAGTTCAACATGGTAATGATATTATAAGCGTTCATAACACCACAAAAGAAAAATCACTCTTTGAGATTAAGTTCAGGACGAAGAACACGGACATGAGAGGACAAGTACTAAGAGCATGAACTAGCTAATTAATCACTCCTGCTACTCTCTCTCAGGTAAAATAGCATAGAACATGTATAGCTTTCCTGATTCATCATATTGGAGCATGCAGATGAACATGTCTCCTAATCGTGGGTTGCGCTTCTGACTGCTGCCCCCTAGTACTTCTCTGCGATCGTTCACAATTTTGCTCCAGTCTTTTACTATTAAGCATTCCTCGCTATTAGAAATCCTGAATGCACTAAAGTGCATTGTAGGATATCTTGGCCGTAAGCAAACAATATTCATGGTACCTTTAGTCTCGATCCAATCAGGCATGACATTCATCGGGAGTCCCTGCTGAAGAACATCGTATAGTAACATACTTAGCAATGAAGTTTAGCTTAAAAAATAATGTATGCAAAAGATGCACTTAGGAGAAATAGTAGAAATCGTACCATCTTTCCTAAATATATGTGACCGTAGTTCAATACGAACACTATTGGTCGCACGTTTTGAGTACTAACATTTCTAAGTGCAGGAAAAAAAATTGTCTTGACAGCATCAAGATCCTCAAGCCATGAAACATAATGACTTGTCTCCTCGCAGTTTAGTTCAGCCCCGGGACAGTGGACAGTCCTGTCTACCAAGCGCCGGACATGTTTGCTTGATTGGAAATAAGCTGTCAATATAAATTGAGATCTATTAATTCAACTGGTTCAAATAATCTCATATTGAAAACATAAATATGGTTGAGAAACACACATAATGGTAGAATTGGAGGCGTCTGCACATCGACCCAAATGTCTCTATTACCTTCAATATCATCTTCCGGACGAATATCAAAGGTGATAACCATATCAGGCTCAAATGCATAAGCCTTGCATAGTGCTTGCCAAGTTTTGCATTCAAAATAGGTGTATGTGTCTGCATTGTATAATTTGACGTTGAAGGTATACCATGCTCAGTCTTCAAGTAAACTCTTTTTATCTCCATAGTTTCGTTAGGACTGAGACCTATCTTATCCAAGACAAAAATTCTTGCATGGCAGGGGATACGCTAGTAGAATAGTGAAGAATTAAAATTAAAAGTTGAAGCAAATGAAGCATAAGTCATGCTTAATTACGAAAAAAGACTTGTCGTTGTGACTTACTGTATCCACTTCGAAGTTCTCATCCAGCTTGATGCTGAAGCGTCTATCATCAACTAGAAAATTTCTGCCGCACACGCCGCGCTGGTCTTCGCAGTATTCGCACATAATGAAATCGTGTTCGTCGTCAGACGACATTCCTATGTTCATAGGTGAAACATTAAACACTTATTAGTTTTATTAATTCAACTAATTCTGTTAATTCAACTAGTTCAACTAATTCAACTAAGCACTTACGAAAAATATACCTAAATAAAGTAGCTCAACTAATTCAACTAACTAGTTCAACTAATTAATTCAACTAATTCAACTAAACTGGTTCTATTAATTTTCTTACTAAAAATAAGGTAGCTAGTTCTATATAATAAAATGTTAATTAGATAATCAAATCTCATATAACTAAATTAAATATATATCTAATATATAAAATATATCTAATTCATCTAACATTTGACATTAATATCTAATATATGTTCATATATAGGTGAAACATATGTTCTTACTAAAATAAAGTAGGTAGTTCTATATAGTAATATTTTGATTAGATCATCAAATCTCATATACCTAAATTTTCTTACTAAAAATAACTAGTTCTATTAATTCAACTAATTCAACTAAGAATTTACTAAAAATAAACTAGTTCTATTGATTTTCTTACTAAAATATATAAAGTAGCTATATATAGTGATATTTTAATTAGATCATCAAATCTCATATACCTAAATTTTCTTACTAAAAATAAACTAGTAATAATTCAACTAGCTAGTTCAACTAAGCATTTACTAAAAATAAACTAGTTATATTAATTCAACTAGTTCAAATAATCTCATATACCTAAATTTTCTTACTAAAAATAAACTTGTTCTATTAATTTTCATACTAAAAATAAGCTAGTTATATTAATTCAACTAGTTCCAATCTCATATATATATATACCTAATTAATATCTAGCTAATTCATCTAAAATTGACATTAATATTTAACATCTTTTCCATATAATTCATCTAACATTAACATTCTAACATTTTTATCTACGTAATTTATCTAACATTAATCTAAACAACAGAAAATAGAAAATAAGTAAAAACAATGTGTGTGTGTGTGTCTGTATGTGTGTGTGTACGAGCGGGGGGCGGCGGCGTACGGGCGGCAGCGCGAGACGACGATGCGACGGGGACGGCGCGACGACGAGCGGCGGGCCAGGGGCGACGGTGTGAACGAGATGACGACGTAGTATGGGGCGGCGGCGACGGGCAGCGGGGGCGATGGCGGTGACGGCGACGACGGGTGGCGGGGGCGATGGCGGTGACGGCGACGACGGGCGGCGGGGGCGGCGAGGGCGGCGGGGCCTGCGAGGGCGGCGCGCGATGGGCGACGGCGCGGCGACGGCGGCGATGTCGTGCGGAGAAATTGGAGAAGAAGTGGTGGTCGATGAAACTGAATTTTTAAGTGTCATACATATAGGAGGGGCCTTTAGCACCGGTTGGAGCCACAAACCGGTACTAAAGGCCAATTTTCGCCAGGCCAAGGGGCGGGAAACGGCCCCTTTAGTACCAGTTGGTGGCTCCAACCGATACTAATGATTGGGCCTTTAGTACCGATTCGTGGCACGAACCGGTACTAAAGGCCCAATCATTAGTATCGGTTGGAGCCACCAACTGGTACTAATGGTTGTGCGCTACCACCGGCGGTGCACAATGTTTAGTCCCACCTCGCCGAGCGAAGGGCAGCCGCACTGATTTATAAACCCAGCTGCGGCTGCTCCTTCGAACTTCTCTATATAGCAGGCTTCTGGGCCTAACTATGGCGCGCTGCCCTATGAGCCTGCTGGCCCTTCTGGGCCTGCAATTGCACACCCTAGGTCTGGCAGGCCCACAGGGCAGCGCCCCAACAAATTTTTTATATAGTTTTTTCTTTTCTGCATTATTTATTTTCTTCTATTTATTTTTGAGTAATTTTTTATATAGTTTTTTTCTTTTCTGCATTATTTATTTTCTTCTATTTATTTTTGAGTAATTTTTTATATAGCTTTTTCTTTTCTGCTTTATTTATTTTCTTCTATTTATTTTCTTCTATTTATTGAGGAGTTTAAATAAGTTTTAAAAACATTAAAGTGCCCGTGTAACAGATGAGTTCTCGTCCGAAACCCTGATGCTCCGAAAGAGATTGTCCAGTTTGTCCACGAAGTGCGTCTAGTTTTTGCCGTGACCCTCTCTACTCTTTCGCACATTCTATGCGGGTGAAATGATGATACCATGCCAAGTTTCAACATTTTCACAGTTCATTTTGTAGTGATTTTCAATTTCACAGTCATTTAGCTCTCTAAACAATTCGGTAAATGACTGAAAAACAATAAATGATGTCAGAACATGTTGGAAATTGATGACGTCGCTTTGAATGCTGCATACTGAACACAAAAGAAGTCCGGAGTTCAAATAAGTTTAAATAACATTGAAGTGCCCGTGTAACAGATGAGTTCTCGCCCGAAACCTTGATACTCTGAAAGAGATTGTCCAGTTTGTACATGAAGTGCGTCCAGTTTTTGCCTTGACCCTCTCTACTCTTTAGCACATGCTATGCGGGTGAAATGATGATACCATGCCAAGTTTCAACATTTTCAAAGTTCATTTTGTGGTGATTTTCAATTTCACAGTCATTTAGCTCTCTAAACAATTAGGTAAATGACTGAAAAACAACAAATGATGTCAGAACATGTTGGAAATTGACGATGTCGCTTTGAATGCTGCATACTGAACACAAAAGAAGTCCGGAGTTCAAATAAGTTTAAAAAACATTGAAGTGCCCGTGTAACAGATGAGTTCTCGTCCGAAACCCTGATACTCCGAAAGAGATTGTCCAGTTTGTACACGAAGTGCGTCCAGTTTTTGACGTGACCCTCTCTACTCTTTCGCACATGTTATGCGGGTGAAATGATGATACCATGCCAAGTTTCAACATTTTCACAGTTCATTTTGTAGTGATTTTCAATTTCACGGTCATTTAGCTCTCTAAACAATTAGGTAAATGACTGGAAAACAACAAATGATGTCAGAACATGTTGGAAATTGATGACGTCGCTTTGAATGCTGCATACTGAACACAAAAGAAGTCCGGAGTTCAAATAAGTTTAAAAAACATTGAAGTGCCCGTGTAACAGATGAGTTCTCATCCGAAACCCTGATACTCCGAAAGAGATTGTCCAGTTTGTACACGAAGTGCATCCAGTTTTTGCCGTGACCCTCTCTACTCTTTCGCACATGCTATGCGGGTGAAATGATGATCCCATGCCAAGTTTCAACATTTTCACAATTCATTTTGTAGTGATTTTCAATTTCACGATCATTTAGCTCTCTAAACAATTAGGTAAATGACTGAAAAACAACAAATGATGTCAGAACATGTTGGAAATTGATGACGTCGCTTTGAATGCTGCATACTAAACACAAAAGAAGTCCGGAGTTCAAATAAGTTTAAAAACCATTGAAGTGCCCGTGTAACAGATGAGTTCTCGTCTGAAACCCTGATACTCCGAAAGAGATTGTCCAGTTTGTACACGAAGTGCGTCCAGTTTTTGCTGTGACCCTCTCTACTCTTTAGCACATGCTATGTGGGTGAAATGATGATACCATGCCAAGTTTCAACATTTCCACAGTTCATTTTGTAGTGATTTTCAATTTCACGGGTATTTAGCTCTCTAAATAATTAGGGAAATGACTGAAAAACAACAAATGATGTCAGAACATGTTGGAAATTGATGACGTCGCTTTGAATGCTGCATACTCAACACAAAAGAAGTCCGGAGTTCAAATAAGTTTAAAAAACATTGAAGTGCCCGTGTAACAGATGAGTTCTCGTGCGAAACCCTGATACTCCAAAAGAGATTGTCCAGTTTGTACCTGAAGTGCGTCCAGTTTTTGCCGTGACCCTCTCTACTCTTCGCACATGCTATGCAGGTGAAATGATGATACCATGCCAAGTTTCAACATTTTCATAGTTCATTTTGTAGTGATTTTCAATTTCACGGTCATTTAGCTCTCTAAACAATTAGGTAAATGACTGAAAAACAACAAATGATGTCAGAACATGTTGGAAATTGATGACGTCGCTTTGAATGCTGCATACTGAACACAAAAGAAGTCCGGAGTTCAAATAAGTTTAAAAAACATTGAAGTGCCCGTGTAACAGATGAGTTCTCGTCCGAAACCCTGATACTCCGAAAGAGATTGTCCAGTTTGTACACGAAGTGCGTCCAGTTTTTGCCGTGACCCTCTCTACTCTTTAGCACATTCTATGCAGGTGAAATGATGATACCATGCCAAGTTTCAACATTTTCATAGTTCATTTTGTAGTGATTTTCAATTTCACGGTCATTTAGCTCTCTAAACAATTAGGTAAATGACTGAAAAACAACAAATGATGTCAGAACATGTTGGAAATTGATGACGTCACTTTGAATGTTGCATACTGAACACAAAAGAAGTCCGGAGTTCAAATAAGTTTAAAAAACATTGAAGTGCCCGTGTAACAGATGAGTTCTCGTCCGAAACCCTGATACTCCGAAAGAGATTGTCCAGTTTGTACACGAAGTGCATCCAGATTTTGCCGTGACCCTCTCTACTCTTTAGCACATTCTATGCGGGTGAAATGATGATACCATGCCAAGTTTCAACATTTTCACAGTTCATTTTGTAGTGATTTTCAATTTCACGGTCATTTAGCTCTCTAAACAATTAGGTAAATGACTGAAAAACAACAAATGATGTCAGAACATGTTGGAAATTGATGACGTCGCTTTGAATGTTGCATACTGAACACAAAAGAAGTCCAGAGTTCAAATAAGTTTAAAAAACATTGAAGTGCCCGTGTAACAGATGAGTTCTCGTCCGAAACCCTGATACTCCGAAAGAGATTGTCCAGTTTGTACATGAAGTGCGTCCAGTTTTTGCCGTGAATAAAAAAGAGGTGCAATGCTGGTTAATTTGCTTCAAGCCTTTCGGAATAGTGTAGACTGCAATGCACAGAGCTCAGTGCAATCTATGCTATTCCGAAAGGCTTGAAGCTAATCAACGTGTAGGTGAGCATTGCGCCTCTTCGTCATTGTCTCTGCACTCACGGCTTATAAACCGCTCATACTGCCTCTCTCTTGGCGAGGTGGGACTAAAAATCAGCTTACTAAGAAACTCTAGTACCGGTTCATGCCATGAACCGGTACTAAAGGTCTTCGTGGGGGCCCCAGCCTGACCACAGGCGCACTGGCCTCATTAGTACCGGTTCGTGGCATGAACCGGTACTAAAGGTTGCCCACGAACCGGTACTAATGATGCCCGCCCGCCTAGCCATTGGAACCGGCACTAATGGTCACATTAGTGCCGGCTCAAATTCAAACCGGCACTAATGTGCTTCACATTTGACCCTTTTTCTACTAGTGCTCACGCGCAACAAGGTCCTCCTCCTGGGAGTTTAGCGCGGCCCGGGCGGCCTCCTGCTTCGCCAGTTCCTGGGCCTTCTCCATGTCGTCCTGCTTCATGACGAGGGCCAGGTTGCGCTCAGCCAGCGTGTCCTGGGCGGCCTTCAAGTCCTTGTGGGCCTGGCGGAACCAAGCCTGCGCCTCGGCGACGCGCTCCCCAAGGTCCACCTCCGCCTTGTCCACCACCGCCATCCTGGACTTGGCCTCGTCTAGGCGGGCGCGGTGAAGTGCCTGGAGCTTCTGGAAGTTGGCGCTCATGGCCTGGAGGAGCCGCTCTTCCTAGGAACCGCCGCCACCGGCGCTCGGCTCGTCAACAACCTCAAGCCCGGCGGTGGCTGATACTTCTCCGTCGTATCTATAATTTTTGATTGTTCCATGCCAATATTATACAACTTCCATATACTTTTGGCAACCTTTTATACTATTTTTGGGGATAACATATTGATCCAGTGCCCAATGCCAGTTCCTGTTTGTTGCATGTTTTTTGTTTCGCAAAAAATCCATATCAAACGGAGTCCACACGGGATAAAAACTGACGAAGATATTTTTTGGAATATATGTGATTTTTTGGAAGAAGAATCAACGCGAGATGATGCCCGAGGGGGCCACGAGGCAGGGGGCGCTCCCCAGGGGGTCAGGCGCACCCTGGGCCCTCGTGGACACCCCGTAAGGCGGTTTGTGACCTTCTATCGCCGCAAGAAAGCTAATATCTAGATAGAGATCGTGTCCAAAATTCAGCCCAATCAGAGTTACAGATCTCCGAGGATTTAAGAAACGATGAAAGGGCAGAATCAGTCAACGCAGAAATAGAGAGAGACAAAGAGACAAATCCAATCTCGGAGGGGCTCTGGCCCCTCCCATGCCATGGAGGCCATGGACCAGAGGGGAAACCCTTCTCCCATCTAGGGAGAAGATCAAGGAAGAAGAAGAAGAAGGGGGGCTCTCTCCCCCTCTCTTTCGGTGGTCCCGGAACGCCGTCGGGGCCATCATCATCACCGCAATCTACACCAACAACTTCACCGCCATCATCACCAACTCTCCCCCCCTCTATGCAGCGGTGTAACCCCTCTTTTACCCGTTGTAATCTCTACTTAAACATGGTGCTCAATGCTATATATTATTTCCCAATTATGTATGGCTATCCTATGATGTTTGAGTAGATCTGTTTTGTCCTATGGGTTAATTGATGATTGTGATTGGTTTGAGTTGCATGTTTTATTATTGGTGCTGTCCTATGGTGCTCTCCGTGTCGCGCAAGCGTCAGGGATCCCCGTTGTAGGGTTTGCAATATGTTCATGATTTGTTTATGGTGGGTGGCGTGAGTGACAGAAGCACAGACCCGAGTAAGTAGGTTGTTGCGTATGGGATAAAGAGGACTTGATGCTTTAATGATATGGTTGGGTTTTACCTTAATGATCTTTAGTAGTTGCGGATGCTTGCTAGAGTTCCAATCATAAGTGCATATGATCCAAGAAGAGAAAGTATGTTAGCCTATGCCTCTCCCTCAAATAAAATTGCAATAGTGATTACCGGTCTAGTTATCGATTGCCTAGGGACAAATAACTTTCTCGTGACAAAAAGCTCTTTACTAAAACTAATTTAGTTGTGTCTTTATCTAAACAGCCCCTACTTTTTATTTACGCGCTCTTTATTATCTTGCAAACCTATCCAAAAACACCTACAAAGTACTTCTAGTTTCATACTTGTTCTAGGTAAAGTGAACGTTAAGCATGCGTAGAGTTGTATCGGTGGTCGATAGAACTTGAGGGAATATTTGTTCTACCTTTAGCTCCTCGTTGGGTTCGACACTCTTACTTATCGAAAGAGGCTACAATTGATCGCCTATACTTGTGGATTATCAAGACCTTTTTCTGGCGCCGTTGCCGGGGAGCAATCGTGTGGGGTGAATATTCTCGTGTGTGCTTGTTTCCTTTATCACTAAGTAATTTTTATTTGCTGGTCTTAGTTGTTTTCTATCTTTGTTATGGGTAGGAAACGCAAAATACCAAAAAAATTAGTTGTACCTACTGAACCAATGGTTGAAGAACCACTCAAAATCTATCACACTACTGAAGCTTTTTACTTGGATCATCTTCGATCCCTGTGTGCTCGTGCTGAAACCCCAACTAGCTTAGTTGAGGGCAAATCTTTAGATGAACATGCTTGTTATGTGCGACACCGCTTATCTCAAAAAGGGAAACTTTTACTGGATCAAATTCATCGTTTGCAATGCTATGCTTGGAATTTATGTGAAATATATGATGTTACTTGTTGTTCTGAAAACCCTAAGAAACACATTCCCTACCAATTTGAGTTTAGTGATAATGGAATCGTATCTTCGTATGCTAAGGGTGTTTATAATTACTATGATGCTCAACAAATTGTAGAATTTGTTGCTTTTAAGGGTGCTTATGAAATTGCTTCTTTGATTGAAAAGTATGATGCTACTCTTTACAAATCTGAAAATTTTGCCATACTTAAATATTGTTATGATAATTATGCTTCTAATGCCTATGTTAAACCATATATTGAGGACTCCTTTGTTGTCTAAGAAGAGACTAATATTTTACAGGAGTCTATGGAAGAAGAAATTGATGAAACTTTGAGCTCATTGGATGAAAAAGATGATGAGGAGAGCGAAGAACAAAAGGAGGAAGATCGGATTAGATACACGTGCCCACCTTCTAATGAGAGTAACTCTCCAACTCATACATTATTTAATTTCCCTTCGTTCTTACCAAGGATGATTGCTATGATGATTGTTATGATCCCGTTGATTCTTTTGAAATACCCCTTTTTGATGATGCTTGCTATGCTTGTGGCCATGATGCCAATATGAATGATGCTTATGGTGATGAACTTGCTACAGTTCCTTATGTTAAACATGAAATTGTTGCTATTGCACCCACACATAATAGTCCTATTATCTTTTTGAATTCTCCAAACTACACTATATCGGAGAAGTTTGCTCTTATTAAGGATTATGTTGATGGGTTGCATTTTACCGATGCACATGATGATTTGGTGAATGTCATGTGCTTGCTGCTCCTACTTGCAATAATTATGAGAGAGGAACTACATCTCCACCTCTCTATGTTTCCAACACGATAAAATTGCAAGAAACTATTTATACTATGCATTGGCCTTTACTATTTGTGCATGGATTGTTCTTTTATGACATGTCGATGCATAGGAAGAGAGTTAGACTTTGTCATTGCTTGATATATGTTGCTTTGTGCTCACTACTAAATGCCAAATCATTGCTAATTCAAATTGGCTTTGATATACCTTGGGATTCGGGTGGATCCATTACTTGAGCACTATATGCCTAGCTTAATGGCTTTAAAGGAAGTGCTGCCAGGGAGACAACTCGGAAGTTTTAGAGAGTCATTTATTTCTGTTGAGTGCTTTTATAAAGTTTAAAAACAAAAAAATAAAGAGGGGAACCTAAAACTTTTTCAAAAAGAAAAGAGAAAATGAGAAAGACGAGCATTGTTAAAATGGGAGCTAGCCTTGAACATTGTTCATGCCCATGGAAACTTTGTGACCCTTGATTACAAAAACTTTTCAACAAAAATAATTATCCCCTTGTACAATGCCTTTGTATTGTAAAAATAATGTGCCAAGATTTGCCTTTAGGATGTTTACATTGCTTGTTGGTTTGTGCGGTGCAAAACAAAAACTTTGGCTGTAGTGCGCGATTTTACATTTTTTACTGGAACATCAAACGGTTCTGAAACATTTTGCACTGTCTTTCTATACAAATTTTTTATTGTTCCTAATTTTGGCAGAATTTTTTGAGTACCAGAGGTATGGTGAATGTTCAGATTACTATAGACTGTCCTGTTTAAGACAGATTCTATTTTTGATGCATTGTTTGCTTGTTTCGATGAAACTATCGATTTCTATCAGTGGATTAAGCCATGGAAAAGTTATATTACAATAGCTACAGTGCAAAAACAAAATATGAATTGGTTTTCAACAGTATTAGAGTACTGATTTGCTTTATTATACTAACGGATCTTACCAAGTTTTCTGTTGAGTTTTGTGTGGATGAAGTATTCGAAGATCGAGGAGGTATCGATGTGAGGAGAAGGAGGAGAGGCAAGAGCTCAAGCTTGGGGGTGCCCAAGGCACCCCAAGTAAATATTCAAGGAGACTCAAGCGTCTAAGCTTGGGGATGCCCCGGAAGGCATCCCATCTTTCTCCAACAAGTATCGGTATGTTTTAGGATTCGTTTCATTCATGCGATATGTGCAGATCTTGGAGCGTCTTTTGCATTTAGTTTTCACTTTTCTTTTATGCACCATGCTGGTATGAGACAGTCTTTGGTTGATTTATAGAATGCTCATTGCACTTCACTTATATCTTTTGAGCATGGCTTTATAGAATGCTTCATGTGCTTCACTTATATCTTTTGAAGTTTGGATTGCCTGTTTCTCTTCATATAGAAAACCGCCATTTATAGAATGCTCTTTTGCTTCACTTATATTTGTTAGAGCGTGGGCATATCTTTTGTAGAAAGAATTAAACTCTCTTGCTTCACTTATATCTATTTAGAGAGATGACAGGAATTGGTCATTCACATGGTTAGTCATAAAATCCTACATAAAACTTGTAGATCACTGAATATGATATGTTTGATTCCTTGCAATAGTTTTGCGATATAAAGATGGTGATATTAGAGTCATGCTAGTGGGTAGTTGTGGATTGTAGAAATACTTGTGTTGAAGTTTGTGATTCCCGTAGCATGCACGTATGGTGAACCGTTATGTGATGAAGTCTAAGCATGGGGTATTTATTGATTGTCTTCCTTATGAGTGGCGGTCGGGGACGAGCGATGGTCTTTTCCTACCAATCTATCCCCCTAGGAGCATGCGCATAGTACTTTGTTTCGATGACTAATAGATTTTTGCAATAAGTATGTGAGTTCTTTATGACTAATGTTGAGTCCATGGATTATACGCACTCTCACCCTTCCATCATTGCTAGCCTCTTCGGTACCGTGCATTGCCCTTTCTCACTTGGAGAGTTGGTGCAAAATTCGCCAGTGCATCCAAACCCCGTGATATGATACGCTCTATCACACATAAACCTCCTTATATCTTCCTCAAAAAGCCACCATACCTACCTATTATGGCATTTCCATAGCCATTCCGAGATATATTGCCATGCAACTTCCATCATCATCATATACATGACTTGAGCACTTATTGTCATATTGATTTGCATGATCGTAAGATAGCTAGCATGATGTTTTCATGGCTTGTCTGTTTTTTGATGTCATTGCTACGCTAGAGCATTGCACATCTCAGTACACCGCCAGAGGCATTCATATAGAGTCATATCTTTGTTCTAGTATCGAGTTGTAATATTGAGTTGTAAGTAAATAAAAGTGTGATGATCATCATTATTAGAACATTGTCCCATGTGAGGTTATCAAAATAAAAGAGGCCAAAGAAGCCCAAATAAAAAAAAGAGGCCAAAGAAGCCCACCAAAAAAACAAAAAATTGAGAGAAAAAGAGAGAAGGGACAATGTTATTATCCTTTTACCACACTTGTGCTTCAAAGTAGCACCATGTTCTTCATATAGAGAGTCTCATTGAATTATCACTTTCATATACTAGTGGGAATTTTCATTATAGAACTTGGCTTGTATATTCCGGAAATGGGCTTCCTCAAATGCCCGAGGTCTTCATGAGCAAGCAAGTTGGATGCACACCCACTTAGTTTCCAGTTTGAGCTTTCATACACTTATAGCTCTTAGTGCATCCATTGCATGGCAATCCCTACTCCTCACATTGACATCAATTGATGGGCATCTCCATAGCCCGTTGATTAGCTGCATCAATGTGAGACTTTCTCCTTTTTGTCTTCTCCACACAACCTCCACCATCATATTCCATTCCACCCATAGTGCTATGTCCATGGCTCATTCTCATGTATTGAGTGAAAGTTGAAAAGGTTTGAGAACGTCAAAAGTATGAAACAATTGCTTGGCTTGTCATCGGGGTTGTGCATGATTTGAATATTTTGTGTGGTGAAGATGGAGTATAGCCAGACCATATGATTTTGTAGGGATAAATTTCTTTGGCCATGTTATTTTGAAAAGACATGATTGCTTTATTAGTATGCTTTAAGTATTATTGTCTTAATGTCAAATGATAGACTATTGCTTTGAATCACTCATGTCTTAATATTCATGCCATGATTAGATTACATGATCAAGATTACGCTAGGTACATTCCACATCAAAAATTATCTTTTTTATCATTTACCTACTCGAGGACGAGCAGGAATTAAGCTTGGGGATGCTGATACTTCTCCGTCGTATCTATAACTTTTGATTGTTCCATGCCAATATTATACAACTTCCATATACTTTTGGCAACTTTTTATACTATTTTTGGGGACTAACATATTGATCTAGTGCCCTGTGCCAGTTCCTGTTTGTTGCATGTTTTTTGTTTCGCAGAAAATCCATATCAAACGGAGTCCAAACGGGATAAAAACTGACGGAGATTTTTTGGGAATATATGTGATTTTTGGGAATAAGAATCAACACGAGACGATGCTCGAGGGGGCCACGAGGCAGGGGGGCGCCCTAGGGGCTCAGGCGCACCCTGGGCCCTCGTGGCCACCCTGTAAGGCGGTTGGTGC
Organism: Triticum urartu; assembly: GCF_056163025.1. Lineage (NCBI taxonomy): Eukaryota > Viridiplantae > Streptophyta > Magnoliopsida > Poales > Poaceae > Triticum > Triticum urartu. The sequence continues at coordinate 102,265,400 of NC_141875.1, read as the reverse complement.
CCTTCTTTCGCTGCAAGAAAGCTAATATCCGGATAGATATCATGTCCAAAATTCAGCCCAATTGGAGTTATGGATCTCTGGTAATTTAAGAAACGGTGAAAGGGCAGAATCAGCCAACACAAAAACAGAGAGAGACAAAGAGACAGATCCAATATCGGAGGGGCTCTCGCCCCTCCCATGCCATGGAGGCCATGGACCATAGGGGAAACCCTTATCCCATCTAGGGAGAAGGTCAAGGAAGAAGAATAAGAAGGGGGCTCTCTCCCCCTCTCTTCTGGTGGTGCCGGAACGCCGTCGGGGCCATCATCATCACCGCAATCTACACCAACAACTTCACCGCCATCATCACCAACTCTTCCCCCCTCTATGCAGCGGTGTAAACCCTCTTTTACCCACTGTAATCTCTACTTAAACATGGTGCTCAACGCTATATGTTATTTCCCAATGATGTATGGCTATCCTATGATGTTTGAGTAGATCTGTTTTGTCCTATGGGTTAATTGATGATTGTGATTGGTTTGAGTTGCATGTTTTATTATTGGTGATGTCCTATGGTGCTCTCCGTGTCGTGCAAGCGTGAGGGATCCCCGCTGTAGGGTTTGCAATATGTTCATGATTTGCTTATGGTGGGTGGCATGAGTGACAGAAGCACAGACCCGAGTAAGTAGGTTGTTGCGTATGGGATAAAGAGGACTTGATGCTTTAATGCTATGGTTGGGTTTTACATTAATGAGCTTTAGTAGATGCGGATGCTTGCTAGAGTTCCAATCATAATTAAGTGCATATGATCCAAGAAGAGAAAGTATGTTAGCTTATGCCTCTCCCTCAAATAAAATTGCAATAGTGATTACCGGTCTAGTTATCGATTGCCTAGGGACAAATAACTTTCTCGTGAAAAAAAGCTCTTTACTAAAACTAATTTAGTTGTGTCTTCATCTAAACAGCCCCTAATTTTATTTACGCGCTCTTTATTATCTTGCAAACCTGTCCAAAAACACCTACAAAGTCCTTCTAGTTTCATACTTGTTCTAGGTAAAGCGAATGTTAAGCGTGCGTAGAGTTGTATCGGTGGTCGATAGAACTTGAGGGAATATTTGTTCTACCTTTAGCTCCTCATTGGGTTCGACACTCTTACTTATCGAAAGAGGCTACTAATTATCACCTATACTTGTGGGTTATCAGCGGCGAGCACCTCGTTATCAAACACCTCCCCCTCGACGGGCGCCCCGGTGCTCGCCGTTCCTAGGAGGTGGACGAATAGGTCGTCGCTCACCCTCAGGTACCGGCCCGAGCCAGAGGCAGCGGAGGAGGAAGGTTGGTCGTCAACCACCTCCTCCTCGGCACCGGCCTTGCCGGCCTCCCCAGTGGGCCCCTTGCCAGCCTCCTCGGCAGCAGCCCTACCGGGTTCCCCGGCAAGCCCCTTGGTGGCATCCACAGCAGTGTCCTTGGCGGCCTCCTCGGCGGCGATCTTCTCGGCCTCTATCGCGGCGTCCTTGGCGATATCCTCGATGATGGTGTATGCGTCCTTCCGATCCGCTGAGGGAGGATTTGGATATCAAGAAGGGGATGAGGCGAAGCCAAGGCCAAGATCCAGAAAGAAGAGAAAAAGAAAAGGGACGGAAGGTGAGTGGCTTACCCGTGCCGGGCTGGGAAGAAGAGTCCCCCTCCCCGCCAGCATCTGGCGCTGAGGTGTGGCCACCAGTGCCCAAGCTTGCCTCCTCCTCCTCTGTGTGCATGGGCTCGGTGCTTGGCACCCTTGCTGGGGATGCCCCTCATGGCGGTGTGGTTGACGGAGGTGGCGTGTTGGGGGTAGCCCTTAGTGGCTCCTCCTGCTACTGTCCTCCTCCTGCGATCACGGCAAAGTCAGCGTCAAGGATCGTACCCCCGACACACGTTGACGAAGGGCCGTTGATGAGCTTACGCTGGGGGCTGTGTCGGGGGCTACTTTCCAGACTGATCAACACCACCAGCGGTGTACCAGAAGTGCCTGCCGGGGGCTGGCCGCCCGCCGAAGACCTGGCCCTCTTCACCCTCTGGGCCAGTGTCTCTGCATCCCTGCCAAGATGAAGTCAAATCAAGAAAAGAAGAACGGTCCGAAGGGACGGAGATGACAAAAGTCGAGGCACTTACTCATCCTTCACTTCTTCTTCCGCTGCCTTCCTCTTCCTCCTCGGGCTAAGGGACCCGAGGTCGAAGAAGACCTCTGTGTCGTCACCTGCGGGAGGATGGGAAGCAGGTGGAGTTGGGGAACGCTTGGACGGAGAAGGGGCAGCTGCTTTCTTCTTCGCCACCGCGGCCTTCACCGTCTTCCCCGCCGCCGCGACCCCCATCTGACGCATGGGCGCCTCCGGGGTTTGTTGCAGCTGTGCGGCCCTGCCGGACCGGACCGACTCTCCGGAGACGGCCCGCCGTTGGACACGCCCTTTCCCCGTGGCTGGGGGCTCGACAAGTTCAGCCTCCTCCTCGAACGGCTCGTCGTCGTCATCATCAATGAGAGGGGCTCCGGTGCCGGTGCTGCTGGCCTTCCCAGCAGATTCCGCCCACTGGGCGAGCTCCTTCTCCTCCGCGGCCGTCGTGGCCTCATCCTCCACGCCGCCAGCGCCACCGGCCTCCCTGACGAGCTCCGCCTCTGCCGCCCTGGCGGTGATGTAGTCCAACTCCGCCTGGGTGGTGTCCTGGACGAGCAGCGGCTCGGCGCGGACATACCCCTCCACCAAGGTGTCGAAGAACTCCTGCACCTTTTCCTCCTCCGGCTCGGCCCAATTCGGATTGAGGCCGTGCACGTTGAAGTCCGGCATCATGGCGATGATGTCGGACTGGCGAGAATTGTTGCTCAGCGGGACTACCCCCGCCGGCAACCCAAACAAGGGCCCCTTGGCGACCTTGCCGACCTTCACGGCTTTGCCGGACCTCTCGGCTCTGCTATCGCGGCTCATGTTGAGCTGAAAAAGCTGCTGGCAGAAGTGAGCATGCGCCAACACCGTGAAGTTGTGGTTCAGGCTAGGGCGGAGCCGCATGATGTCCGCCACGTTGCTGAAAAGCCAAGCCGGCCTCCCCTTGTTGTGCAGAGGGGCGATGCAGCGGCGGATGAAATCCGCCCCGATCATCTCCAGGGTGAGCCCGGCAGCGGCAAGGTGGTGGATCCTGGTGGTGGCGACCGTGAGCTTCTTATCCCGGGCATGGACGTCACTCCAGTCATCTCTGTGAGCCGGCGGCGCCTGGCGAACCTCGCAGAACTCCTGTGGGTCCTCCTCCTCAATCCAACACCACTGGCTCCGCCACTCCTCCCACCTCTCCTTCTGGGCGCCCTTTGGATACGTCCCCTTCTCCAGGGCCCTTGGGATCCAAGTGACGCAACCAGACATGGCGCCTCCCCTCTGGATCCGAGCGTAAAAGTAGTGGCGGAAGAGCGTCGTGCTGGGAAGCACTCCGGCAAAGCCCTCACAAACATGGGCAAAAAGAGCCATGCACGCCACAACATTTGGACTAAAATCTAGAAGGTGAAAGCCGTAGGTGTGCATGATGTCGTTGAAGAAATTGGAGAAAGGGGGGCAGAGGCCGCAAGAAAAGTAGTCGACGAAGAATGGGTACCGATTCGGGGCGGCCTTGGCGCAATCCGCAGGGATGACACGCGTGGCCGGGTGCCCCGTATTCTCTCCCCCCGTCTTGACCCCCCACAGCGGCTTGAAGTTGTCCCGGAGGTGGACCGCGTCGATCGTCTAGGGAAAGTAGGCGAGCTACGTCCGCCGCGCCGCCGACTCATTCTCCGGCGGCTCTGTACCTCCGACATCCTTGGCCACTCCCTTGCCCTTGCCAGTCTTGGGTGCCATGGCGGCTGCGAAAGGTGGAGGGGGAAGGGCAGCGAAAACGCAGCGGCAGCGAGCAAGAGCGGGGGCTTGAGAAGGAAGAAGGAAGGGACGGCGGTTCCAAGATTGGAGAAGACACATGGGGTAAATGAGTAGCGCGCCTGTAGTCGTTCCTTTTTATGGGGAAGGCGCGGGCCGCCTCTTTACCATGATGTGACACATGCATGCGGAAACCGCCCATGCACGACCCCCACGTCACACATGACCCTCCACGTCGCGCGTTCAACACGGGTTGTGGGGAAGCGCAGCGGACGGGAAATTACTATGGTAAAAATCCGCCCCACCTGCCCGCGCACCATTTTTGGGCCTAGCCCAACAACACGTCGCGCTTACGTGTGGCCCAGGCCCGGGGGCTCCTGTCGGTGTAAAAAAGTAGGGGATCTCCTTTTGCACCCCTTAACTTGTGCATGGGCAGTCAAAGCCGCGCCCACGGCCACACTAAGCAGGCAGAGGAGAGACAAACAAAGCAACGCCAAGGCCAGAAACACCGAAGAACAAAGGAGCAGGGTGGACTCTCCCAGCGAGACCCTTGCCGGGGCGACCTCCACGGCCCCGGCAAGAGCCTTGCTGGGGCAACTTGCCCAACTCTAGCAGAGCGAGCCACCCTTGACCGCGACGCCACGGCAAGACCCTTTCCGAGGACACCAGCAGGGCCGCAGCCAGGCCCACGTCTGCCAAAGCTCCACCGCCGTCCCCAAGCAGCTGCTAGCTCAACCAGCTGGGCAGGCACCCACGTGGCGACGAGCGGCCTCTACACCGACCCAGCAAGCACCTGCGTGGTGGCATGCAAGTCTTCCTGAAGGCTCCACCACCGCGCCAGCCCAGCAGCCGGCCAACGTGGTGCCACGACGCCTCGTCAGCTCAGACGCACGTCGAAGCCAGGCGTGGCGGCGACAGCTGGGACGTGCTTCCTTGCCATCCCCGATAAAGTGAGAGGGGCACGTTGGCAGCACATTAAATGCGTTTGTCCAACGGTGCTAGAGGATAGACTCGTCCACTATACATCTTTCCACCTCTTGTGTGCCACTGTGGCAACCCCTTTTTCTTATAAAAGGAGGCCCGAGGCGACCAGGAGGAGGATTCGGATCTTTTGGGCAAACTTGCACCCCGTAGCTAGCTCAAGAACACAAGAACACTCTCAATACATCCACCAAAGCAGGACTAGGGTTTTACGCATCCTCGCGGCCCGAACTTGGGTAAATGATCCGTGTGCTTCCTGTCAGACCCGCTCTTTCCACAACCCCGCGCCCGCGAATCGTAGAAGGGATCCCAGTGATCCCATAGGTGTCGATTTCCCCTGACATACATAGACATACTCTCCCCTATCATTTCTATGCATCACCATGATCTTGCATGTGCGTAGGAAAATTTTGAAATTACTACGTTCCCCAACAGTGGCATCCGTGCCAGGTTTATGCGTAGATGTTATATGCACGAGTAGAACACAAGTGAGTTGTGGGTGATACAAGTCATACTGCTTACTAGCATGTCATACTTTGGTTCGGCGGTATTGTTGGATGAAGCAGCCCAGACCGACATTACGCGTATGCTTACACGAGACTGGTTCTACCGACGTGCTTTGCACACAGGTGGCCGGTGGGTGTCAGTTTCTCCAACTTTAGTTGAACCGAGTGTGACTACGCCTGGTCCTTGTTGATGGTTAAAACAACACTAACTTGACGAACTATTGTTGTGGTTTTGATGCATAGGTAAGAACGGTTCTTGCTCGGCCCGTAGCAGCCACTTAAAACTTGCAACAACAAAGTAGAGGACGTCTAACTTGTTTTTGCAGGGCATGTTGTGATGTGATATGGTCAAGATGTGATGAGATATAAATTGTTGTATGAGATGATCATGTTTTGTTAAAGTTATCGGCAATTGGCAGAAGCCTTATGGTTGTATCTTTATTGCATAAGATGCAAGCGCCATACAATTGTTTTACTTTATTGCTATGCGATAGCAATAGTTGCAAGAGCAATAGTTGGTGAGACGACCATATGATGACACATTGATAAAGATTATGATGATGGAGATCATAGTGTCATGCCGGTGATGATAGAGATCATGACGGTACTTCGGAGATGGAGATCAAAGGCACAAGATGATGATGGCCATATCATATCACTTATATTGATTGCATGTGATGTTTATCCTTTATGCATCTTATTCTGATTTGATTGACGGTAGCATTATAAGATGATCTCTCGCTAAAAAAATCAAGGTACAAGTGTTCTCCCTGAGTATGCACCGTTGAAAAAGTTCTTCGTGCCGAGACACCACGTGATGATCGGGTGTGATAAGCTCAACGTTCTTATACAATGGGTGCAAGCCAGTTTTTGCACACGCAGAATACTCGGGTTAAACTTGACGAGCCTAGCATATGCAGATATGGCCTCGGAACACTGAGACCGAAAGGTCGAGCGTGAATCATGCATATAGTAGATATGATCAACATAGTGATGTTCACCATTGAAAACTACTCCATTTCACGTGATGATCGGTTATGGTTTAGTTGATTTGGATCGCGTGATCACTTAGATGATTAGAGGGATGTCTATCTAAGTGGGAGTTCTTAAGTAATACGATTAAATTGAACTTTAATTTATCATGAACTTAGTCCTGATAGTATTTGCATATCTATGTTGTAGATCAATAGGTTGCGATGTAGCTCCCCGTTTATTTTTTATATGTTCCTAGAGAAAATAAAGATGAAAGATGTTAGTAGCAATGATGCGGATTGGATCCATGATCTGAGGATTATCCTCATTGCTGCACAGAAGAATTATGTCCTTGATGCACTGCTAGGTGACAGACCTATTGCAGGAGCAGATGCACACGTTATGAACGTTTGACAAAGCTCGGTATGATGACTACTTAATAGTTTAGTGCACCATGCTTTACGGCTTAGAACAGGGACTTCAAAAACGTTTTGAACGCCACAGAACATATAAGATGTTCTAAGAGTTGAAATTGGTATTTCATACTCATGCTTGTGTCAAGAGGTATGAGACCTCTGACAGTACTTTGCCTACAAGATGGAGGAGAATAGCTCAGCTAATGAGCATGTGCTCAGAATGTCTGAGTACTACAATCACTTGAATCAAGTGGGAGTTAATCTTCTAGATAGGATAGTGATTGACAGAGTTCTCTAGTCACTATCACCAAGTTACTAGAACTTCGTGATGAACTATAATATGTAAGGGATAACGGAAACGATTCCCAAGCTCTTCGTGATGCTGAAATCGACGAAGGTAGAAATCAAGAAAAGCATCAAGTGTTGATGGTTGAAAAGACCACTAGTTTCAAGCAAAAGGGCAAGGGAAAGAAAGGGAACTTCAAGAATAATGGCAAGCAAGTTGCCACTCCCGTGAAGAAGCCCAAAGCTAGACCCAAGCCTGAAACTAAGTGCTTCTACTACAAAGGAAATGGTCACTGGAAGTGGAACTGCCCTAGATACTTGGTGGATAAGAAGGATGGCATAGTGAACAAAGGTATATTGGATATACATGTTATTGATGTGTACTTTACTAGTGTTCATAGCAACCCCTCGGCATTTGATACTGGTTCAGTTGCTAAGAGTAGTAACTCGAAACGAGAGTTGCATAATGAACAGAAACTAGTTAAGGGTGAAGTGACGATGTGTGTTGGAAGTAGTTCCAAGATTGATATGATCATCATCGCACACTCCCTATACTTTTTGGATTAGTGTTGAACCTAAATATGTGTTATTTGGTGTTTGCGTTGAGCATGAATATGATTTGATCATGTTTATTACAATACGGTTATTCATTTAAGTTAGAGAATAATTGTTGTTCTGTTTACATGAATAAAACCTTCTATGGTCATACACCCAATGAAAATGGTTTATTGGATCTCGATCTTAGTGATACACATATTCACAATATTGAAGCCAAAAGATGCAAAGTTAATAATGATAGTGCAACTTATTTGTGGCACTGCCGTTTAGGTCATATTGGTGTAAAGCGCATGAAGAAACTACATGCTGATGGGCTTTTGGAATCACTTGATTATGAATCACTTGCTTGTGAACCATGCCTCATGGGCAAGATGACTAAGAATCCGTTCTCCGGAACAATGGAGCGAGCAACTGACTTATTGGAAATAATACATACTGATGTATGCGATCCGATGAGTGTTGAGGCTCGCGGCAGGTATCATAATTTTCTAATATTCACAGATGATTTGAGAAGATATGGGTATATCTACTTGATGAAACATAAGTCTGAAACATTTGAAAAGTTCAAAGAATTTCAAAGTGAAGTGGAAAATCATCGTAACAAGAAAATAAAGTTTCTACGATCTGATCGTGGAAGAGAATATTTGAGTTACAAGTTTGGTCTTCATTTGAAACAATGCGGAATAGTTTCGCAACTCACGCCACCTGGAACACCACAGCGTAATGGTGTGTCCGAACATCGTGATCACACTTTACTAGATATGATGTGATCTATGATGCCTCTTACTAATTTACCGCTATCGTTTTGGGGTTATGCATTAGAGACAACTGCATTCACATTAAATAGGGAACCATCTAAATCCGTTGAGATGACGCCATATGAACTGTGGTTTGGCAAGAAAGCAAAGTCGTCGTTTCTTAAAGTTTGGGGTTGCGATGCTTATGTGAAAAAGTTTCATCCTGATAAGCTCAAACCCAAATTGGAGAAATATGTCTTCATAGGATACCCAAAGGAGACAGTTGGGTACACCTTCTAGCACAGATCCGAAGGCAAGACATTCGTTGCTAAGAATGGATCCTTTCTAGAGAAGAACTTTCTCTCGAAAGAAGTGAGTGGGAGGAAAGTATAACTTGATGAGGTAACTGTACCTGCTCCCTTATTGGAAAGTAGTTCATCGCAGAAATCTGTTCCTGTGACTCCTACACCAATTAGTGAGGAAGATAATGATGATGATCATGTAACTTCAGATCAAGTTACTACCAAACCTCATAGGTCAACTAGAGTAAGATCCGCACCAGAGTGGTACGGTAATCCTGTTCTGGATGTCGTGTTACTTGACCATGACGAACCTACGAACTATGAGGAAGCGATGATGAGCCCAGATTCCGCGAAATGGCTTGAGGCCATGAAATCTGAGATGGGATCCATGTATGAGAACAAATATGGACTTTGATTGACTTGGCCGATGATCGGTGAGTCATTAAGAATAAATGGATCTTCAAGAGGAAGACGGACGCTGATAGTAGTGTTACTATCTACAAAGCTCGAATTGTCGCAAAATGTTTTTGACAAGTTCAAGGTGTTGACTACGATGATATTTTCTCACTCGTATCGATGCTTAAAAGTCTGTCCGAATCATGTTAGCAGTTGCCGCATTTTATGAAATCTGGCAAATGGATGTCAAAACCGTATTCCTTCATGGATTTCTTAAAGAAGAGTTGTATATGATGCAACCAGAAGGTTTTTTCGATCCTAAAGGTGCTAACAAAGTGAGCAAGCTCCAGCGATCCATCCATGGACTAGTGAAAGCATCTCGGAGTTGGAATATATGCTTTGATAAAGTGATCAAAGCATATGGTTTTATACAGACTTGCGGTGAAGCCTGTATTTACAAGAAAGTGAGTGGGAGCACTACAACATTTCTGATAAGTATATGTGAATGTCATATTGTTGATCGGAAATAATGTAGAATTTTCTGGAAAGCATAAAGGAGTGTTTGAAAAGAGTTTTTCAAAGAAATACCTCAATGAAGCTGCTTACATATTGAGCATCAAGATCTATAGAGATAGATCAAGACACTTGATAAATTTTTTCCAATGAGTACATACCTTGACAACATTTTGAAGTAGTTCAAAATGGAACAGTCAAAGAAGGAGTTCTTGCCTGTGTTGCAAGGTGTGAAGTTGAGTAAAGACTCAAAACCCGACCACATCAGAAAATAGAAAGATAATGAAAAGTCATTCCCTATGCCTTAGTCATAGGTTCTATAAAGTATGCTATGCTGTTTACCAGTCCTATTGTATACCTTAGCATCATTCTGGCAAGGGAGTACAATAGTGATCTAGGGGTAGATCACTGGACAGCGGTCAAAATTATCCTTAGAGGACTAAGGAAGTATTTCTCGGTTATGGAGGTGATAAAAGAGTTCGTCCTAAAGAGTTACGTCGATGCAAGCCTTTTACATCGATCTAGATGACTCTAAGTCTCGATCTGGATACATATTGAAAGTGGGAGCAATTAGCTAGAGTAGCTCCGTGCAGAGCATTGTAGACATAGAAATTTGCAAATACATACGGATCTGAATGTTCAGACCCATAGACTAAACTTCTCTCACAAGCAAAACATGATCACTCTTTGGATGTTAATCACATAGCTATGCGAACTAGATTATTGACTCTAGTAAACCCTTAGTCACATGGAGATGTGAACTAATCACATAAAGATGTGAACTAGATTATTGACTCTAGTGCAAGTGGGAGACTGAAGGAAATATGCCCTAGAGGCAATAATAATGTTATTTTTATTTCCTTATATCATGATAAATGTTTATTATTCATGCTAGAATTGTATTAATCGGAAACTTAGTACATGTGTGAATACATAAACAAACAGACTGTCACTAGTATGCCTCTACTTGACTAGCTCGTTGATCAAAGATGGTTATGTTTCCTAACCATAGACATGAGTTGATCACATCATTAGGAGAAAGATGTGATTGACTTGACCCATTCCGTTAGCTTAGCACTTGATCATTTTAGTTTACTGCTATTGCTTTCTTCATGACTTATACATGTTCCTATGACTATGAGATTATGCAGCTCCCAATTACCGGAGGAACACTTTGTGTGCTACCAAATGTCACAACATAACTGGGTGATTATAAAGGTGCTCTACAGGTGTCTCCGATGGTACTTGTTGAGTTGGCATAGATCGAGATTAGGATTTGTCACTCCGATTGTTGGAGAGGTATCTCTGGGCCCTCTCGGTAATGCACATCACTATAAGCCTTGCAAGCAATGTAACTAATGAGTTAGTTGTGGGATGATGCATTACGGAACGAGTAAAGAGACTTGCCGGTAACGAGATTGAACTAGGCATTGAGATACCGACGATCGAATCTCGGGCAAGTAACATACCGATGACAAAGGGAACAACATATGTTGTTATGCGGTTCGACCGATAAAGATCTGCATAGAATATGTAGGAACCAATATGGGCATCCAGGTTCCGCTATTGGTTATTGACCAGAGAAGTGTCTCGGTCATGTCTACATAGTTCTCGAACCCGTAGGGTCCGCACGCTTAACGTTCGTTGACGATATAGTATTTATGAGTTATGTATGTTGGTAACCGAATGTTGTTCGGAGTTCCGGATAAAATCACGGACATGACGAGGAACTCCGGAATGGTCCGGAGATAAAGTTTGATATATGGGATAATAGTGTTTAGTCTCCGGAAGGGTTCCGGAATTCACCGGAAGGGGTTCCGGATGTTTCCCGAAATGTTTGGGTACGAGGACACTTTATTTGGGCCAAAGGGAAAGCCCACAAGGTTTTTGGAAAGCGCAAAAGGAAGTTTTGCGGAGTCCAGGGGCCAGACGCCAGGGTCCCTGGCGTCTAGGTCCAGACGCCCGGAACCCTGGCGTCTGGCCCTGGAGTCCGAGAAGGACTCTTGCCTTTCGGGTGAAACCGACTTTGTGGAGGCTTTTACTCCAAGTTTCGACCCCGAGGCTCAACATATAAATAGAGGGGTAGGGCTAGCACCCAAGACACATCAAGAAACACCAAGCCGTGTGCCGGCAACCCCGTCCCCTCTAGTTTAGCCTCTATAATAGTTTTCGTAGTGCTTAGGCGAAGCCCTGTGGAGATTGTTCTTCACCAACACCGTCATCATGCCGTCGTGCTGCCGGAACTCATATACTACTTCGCCCCTCTTGCTGGATCAAGAAGGCGAGGACGTCATCGAGCTGAACGTGTGCTGAACGCGGAGGTGCCGTACATTCGGTACTTGATCGGGGCGGATCGTGAAGGTGTACGACTACATCAACCGCGTTGATAAACGCTACCGCTTTCGGTCTACGAGGGTACGCAGACATACTCTCCCCTATCGTTGCTATGCATCACCATGATCTTGCGTATGCATAGGAAAATTTTGAAATTACTACGTTCCCCAACACCCTGTAGCTGTCGTCGCCGGCATGGTTGGTGAGGCTCACGGCGCGCTCGGGGGGCTCCTGGAAGGCCTCAGCTTCCAGTGCCTCATCCTCCCAGCCCCGCTCGAGGAACAAGTCGGGGTCGTCTTCCAGCGCATACTCCTGGTCTACCATGCGGGGCACGTAGGCCTCCGAGGCCGCCGCCCCGAAGACCTCGCCAAGGTGCCCCACGCTCCACGTCGCGCCGCCCTGGGGATGGTAGGGCGGCATTTCGCCGTGGCCGTGGGTGGCGACGCTCGTACCCGCGCCCATCGGAGGTGGCACGGGTGCGAGTGGGCGCCCAGCGCCTCTGGTTGCGCCGTTGTCGATGAAGCCTCCTGGCGCACCTGGGGGTGCGCGGGCGCGGCGAGGCCCGCCATGCGATCCGGTCGTGGTATGAGGCGTGAGCAAGGAGCAGAAGGGTGGCGCTCCCGAGGCCGCGGCATCCAGTAGCTCGGCGACACGCTCTAGCAAGGCGTCCCGGCCGCTCTCCATCAGTCGGCATCACAGCAGCTCCCGAGCCACCGTGAGTGCGGCCCTCGTGTTCGCTTTGTTCCCGTCGAGTGTGCGGCGTCGTGGCCACAACGTGGCTTGAGGCCCTTGCGGCCGCCCGCACTTGTCGTGGAGTGAGGGTGGACGGCATTTGACTGCGTCGCCTGGGGCGCTGGGTTGAGGTCTTCTTGGGCGGATGGCGCTGCCCGGGCCGGCCAAGCTGCCCAGCGGTCGGCGTTGGTCCTCGGGTCACCGGACATCAGACTCTCGGGACGTTGGCGGATCAACCAAGGGAAGAGAAACTCCGGCGCACCCCTACCTGGCGCTTCAAATGTCGGATTTCGGGTTCCGGCAAAACCCTTGAAGTTCGGACACTGGGGTGTGCACGAAGATCTCTCCCCCTCTCTAGCTCGCACACTCTACGATCTCACGGCCTAGCTCGACAAACCAAAGAACAACACAAGATTTATACTGGTTCGGGTCACCGTTGTGGTGTAATACCCTACTCCAGTGTGGTGTGGTGGATTGCCTCTTGGGTTGAGGATGAACAGTACAAGGGAAGAACAGCCTCGCGAGGAGAGGTGTTCTTGTGCTTGGTGTGCTTGTGTGGTTGAGGATCGAAATCTCTTTTCCCATATGGTGGTGGCTAGTCCTATTTATAGAGATCCTGGTCCTCTTCCCAAATATTGAGCGGGAAGGGATCCCACAACGGCCAAATTCGAAGGGAGACAACTAGTACAAGCTATCCTGACAAAAATAGTCTTCGCCTCCCGAAGGCTCTGGTGGTGACGCCGTCTTGGGCTCCACGGTGACCTCCGTCTTGCCGTCCTGCTGGTCTTGGTCTTGTTGCGTCGATATGGAAACCTTTGCCTGATGCCTCGGGACTCCTCGCCTGCGCTTGCCCCTTTAGCACCAAAAAGGAAACGGGGACACTGCACGCGTTGGCGCCCGCCTGGTTCCAGTCGTCACGGCTTGCGTCACAGGAATCTTGCGAGGTGTCCCTTGCCTTGATCTCTCCGCCCCTCGCGAGGCAGCCTGGTGAGGCCGCCCCTGAGGAGGTCTTAACGATATTCTAGAATCCAAAAAACGTGATCACCAACAACACTTGAGCTAGCCTTAGAGGCGATACGAGGAGCCTTTATTTTATCCATTTATCATTTCACACGTGCATATGAGTTTTTCACTGAATCACATATTCCATGATCATAGCAGTTATAGCATGAAATATAAACACTTAATTATGAATATGGAAATATAATAATACAATGTTATTGTCTCTACGGCATATTTCCAATACTAGTCAGCATCAAATTGTTTGTGGTCATACATTTCATAACTCGGTTAATCCATTTCGAAGAGAAATCCAAATCAATCAACCCATCAAGAAATATGCCGCCCCGTTATGTATCTTATGCCATAGCCAAGTCAAGCTTGTACACACAATAATTTGTACGCTCATCCCGAGACGATTGAAGAGTATACAAACATTAGAGGCAATGAGTGTATTATTAGAGGCAACAAGTGCATTATTAGTGATCATTCTTCTAAAGATGAAAGTACTTTAGGTGGGAGAGATCAAGCCATCAAGAAAATGCCGCAGTCCATTTACGGGACACTTTGAAATAATCTTATAAGATATTACAGAGGCATATTGGACAAAAAATTCTTATGCCCGACTTCATTTTTCTTCTTGGGAATAAGGACAGTCATAGTGTCACTGACTCCATTCGGCATCCTTGTAGACTCAAATGAATATTTTACTACAACAATTATATCAGTACAAAGCAATTCCCAGCTTCTTCCATAAAACCCTTACTAGAAAACACCATGATTCCAACGTTACACTTGTACTATGTAAGTGTTCATAAATGGAAGCTAGTTATGCTCTTGACCAAGTATTCTCAATTCGATTCTTCTAGTTGTTTGTTGATCGATATGACATATTTAGTTATGAAATATACACACAAAGCAAAAATATCATTTCCTCTTTTTGAACAAATTCGCGTCACCTTTGATTATATGATACATACTAAAATCAAGTTAAAATAAATTTATAAAAAATCGAATTAGATATCAATTTCGTATTTGTCGATGTATCACAACCATATTTACCTAGAAACCATATTTGTCGAACTGAATTAACTAGTGAAAACACACTAATTAAACCCACCATCACCCTTATAATTATTAGGAAGAAAACAATCATAAATTTGATGTACAAACTAGTACTCACTCCCTTCAAAAGTATAAGTTATTTTGGATATTTCAATATAAACTACATGCAAATTAAAATAAGTGAACAAATACACTAAAATATGGAACGTGGAGTATCTGCTCCCGAACTCAAATGCACCCTGGTGAACAGTAAAATCAAAAAAAATAGTAAAAGAATCTGATTTTTTGTGATAAACTTTGACAAATATTTTGTATGCTTGCAAAATTTCAGCACAAAATGAAATTCATGAAAGTCGTGGCAAAAAGAATTTTAAAAAAGGCGATGCTCAAAAAATGGTAGTTCTGAGAACATTTTGGAGTACCGGTTTTGTTTTTTTTTTCCACGACTTTCAAGAATGTTATTTCGTGCTGAAACTTGTTAAACATACAAAACATTTGTCAAAGTTTATCAAAAAATTAGATTTTTTTGGATTTTTTTAGATTTTACGGTTCATCAGGGTGCATTTAAGCTCAGGGTCAGAATAGAACTTTGGTAAAACATGTCTATATACATCTTTTTTTAAAAAAAACATGTCTATATACATCTGATTTTTTTTTAAAGAACAACATATATTTATGGACGGAGGGAAACAGTATACTTTTCTATGTCAAGCGAGATTTTATTATGTGTATAAATCGACTGAGACATAGGATAATCCGTGGAATTACGCCTTTCCAAGAAATAAAATATAGGGGGGAAAGGGGTTTATTCGCGTGGTCGCTCTGCAGTCTCTACTTCTCACACCACTCTCCCCCCTTAGATCTCGCCCACGTCGCCGCCGTCCACATCGCCGCCGCAGAAAGGTCCGCCGCGCCTCGCTGCTGTGGAGGTACAAGTTTCCTCCCCCTCCCCTACGCCTCATGTTCTTTCCTCTCCCCTACTACTCCCCGTCTCCCTTCCTCGCCCTTCTCCTACCTATCCACTCTTCTCCCTTGCGGCCACACCTCGTCGCTGGTTTAAGATCCGGCAGCCGGCCCCCTTCCGCCCGGAGGAACTTCGGCGGGAGAGCAGGTATATCCCCCGTGCCCCCCTCATCGTCCACTTTCCCCTCCTACTCCTACCGTCTCCCACTCACTCTTACACCCTGCATCTCCCTCTCCTCCCCGTCGCGGAAGCTCCTCCTCCCCTCCCCGGCTCGTGCAACCGCATCTCCCTCTCCTCCCCGTCGCGAAAGCTCCTCCTCCAACTCCTCCTCCTCCCGTCCCCTCTCGCCTGCTGCAGGCCAGGATCAATCTTGCCGGTTTGATAGAAATTGCAGTCCTGTCATGCCGGCTGTCACCCATGCCTTGGCCCCGGGTTTTATCTTTAGTCTTGGATTTAGGAATTGCCGACTAACTCTCTCGGATTTTAACTGTTATTATGGTGTTTTGTATGGTTTGATTCTATGGAACTCACACCTTTTATCCCTTGCTGGTGATACAGGGCTGCTCACTAGATGGCTGTGCTGATTTAATTTTATGTAGCTGTATAAGCATCTTGTGTTGTTATGCGTGGAATGTTAAGTATTTAAGTTCACTACAGGATGAGAAGTCAGTTCATCATATCATACTGTCTCCACTTCAACATATGCGTAGCACCTTCTGTCTAGAATGATGGTAGTTCTACTAGTACTATACTTTCATAAACATTTCTAGTGGAGCCTCCGGATCGAAGGGGATACCCGTGACCATGATGGCTAGATGGCTGACTAGCCATCAGCGAGGGGGGACGGTATCCAGTGTACGAGCAGAGGAGAGAGCAAAGAAGGGTTCCCGCTAGTGTGTTGAATTCGCCATTCTCCTTTCCTGCCCCCTCTTTTTCTCTCATTTGTAAGACTTTGTTTCCTGTTGAGAAATGAAAAGACATATATTACTTTATGGATAGCTTGCATCAATCGATGCAGCTAGGGGGCCTTATGTATGCGACTTAAGGATTTAATGCCCTCAACAGATACAACGCTGATTCGACTCAAACTCTCTTGCAGAACATGACTGCTGCAGGTTCTATTGAACCGACTTCAGTTAACAATAGAAGACCCTTCCATAATAAAAAAGAAGTCTTGATTTCTTTTTAGCCCATTCCAACTCAGGCGCAGGTGTTCTGGGTTTCCCCCTCTGCTAAGGAATTCCCCACATAGCATCTGGTGAAAACAATCTCTTTGGTCTAAACTAGAAAACAAATTTGGTCTCATCACCATATACATAAATTTGTCTGGTCAAACTCCATCGTCTGTCATTGGGTAACAAGAAATCAATATGCTTTAGGTTTAACTTCATTTCTTACCATTATGTCTGTGATGCATTATTTTGCTAATTTGTGCATGTCTTATCTGTGGTAACAAAGTTAGACATTGAGTGTAATGGTGAGAACACCAGATAACAGCCCTTCGTGCTGGATACTTCTGCAATGTTTATCAATTTGGACAGATAGAAGGGAAGTGGATTTGAGAGGCATTACTGTATTTCTTAATGTGGCACCGCCGTTCTTCAAGGGCGCGCTGAAAACTTGAGATGGAGACCCTGCTCGCGTATGTCAGCAGGCCCAAAGTTACTTGAAAACATCAAAAGGACCAAAATGTGTTGCAAGGAAGGAAACAAACTTCTCTGTATTTCAGAAAACTGAATCCTTTGGATGTGGGGGGGGGGGGGGGGGGGGTCGTACCCCTATATGCACTTGTCATTGAGAGCAATTTGATCTTTTCCTCCAGGAATATACTGGGTATATTATGTGGGCCCTGCTTGGCATACCTCTTGCTGATTCAAGGTGCGAGCTGTTGGGGCAGGAGAGGATGAGAGTGCATGGCTGGCGACGCAGTATTTAGTTGGGTTTTGGGTCTGCACGTACCCAATTAGTCCCTAAGCACTAATTAATTATCTTAAAAGAGAGGATAAATCTATTGATTTATATGGATGGACGAAAATACCCTTTTGAAACTTTTCTAGGGGTGTGTACTGAAGCACATTCAACATCTAAGTTTATCCATTTGTTTCTAAAAAGAAGTTCTCTGTAAAGGAGTCAAACAGACCATGATTCATCAGTAAAGAGCAAGTCTTCCTCTTCGGTTCTGTTGTTGTGAAGTTCGAGCTTCCCATCGACGCAGAGTTCATGTTTCCCATTGGTGTGAAGTATGGATATAAGGCTTGGAGATTTTCCGCTAAGTCTAGAAAAGCATCGGATCCGGGTAGTGTGTGGACCACTTCCCAACACTTGCTTTATTGGGACAAATTTCCATCCCTCCTATATATAGGAGCCTAACAATACTATAACTTTGTCGTATTTGTCTTTAAGACTATCACATTCCTTACTGAATCTGTTGCTAGAACATGGTAAATTTCCTGATTATTTGATCTGTTGCTCATGGAATATCTTTATTTTCCAACTTAAATGTTGGCCATAATTCAATACTGCAAGTATGCGTCTATAATATTGCCATAGAATATAGAAGTTGCAATTAAATGTGCTGCTACTTATTGGCTATCTGTCTTTGCATTGTTGCAGTTCCCTTGCACCCCAGGTTTCAGAGTTATGGCGAGATTTCCAAGAGCCCGAAACCTCCCAGCTCGTCGAGGTAGGTCATCTTCATCTGATGCGCGTTCCAGCTGTTGGAAGACAAAAGAAGCAGACGAACAGAGTGATTTGCCATTGGCCTGTGAGAAAAGAGAATGGAAAGGTGCAACTTGCCCAGTTTGCTTGGAGCATCCACATGATGCCGTCCTCCTCCTCTGTACTTCTCACCACAAGGGTTGCCGGCCTTATATGTGTGGCACCAACTACCATCACTCTAACTGTCTTGAACACTTCAAAGAAGCTTATGCGAAAGAGAAATTGGCCCTTGGTGATTCCGCCGAGTCCGCACTTAACCTTCCATTTTCTCCAAACACAGAACCAGCAAACAAGCATCCATCTACAATGGAACTTGCATGCCCTCTGTGCCGTGGGGATGTTAAAGGATGGACTGTGGTTGAACCTGCTCGTCAGTATCTCAACCGCAAGAAGAGAGCATGTGTGCATGATGCCTGCTCGTTCGTTGGTTCATATAGAGAACTTTGCAAGCATGTGAACTCCAAACACCCTTCAGCAAAACCTCGTGAGGTAGATCCTGCACTTGCAAGTGAGTGGAAAAAGTTTGAATGTGAAAGAGAGCGCCAGGATGCAATCAGTACTATCAGGGCTTCGAACCCAGGAGCTGTGATTATGGGGGATTATGTACTTGAATTGAACGGTGGCAGCAACAACAGTATGTTTGCCGATGGAGATGAATTTGACTTGGAGGAGAGACTCAACTTCTTCACTTCCATGGATCGCACCCTGAACGAGAGGATCGACTTCTATGAATCTTCAGAAGGTAGTTTGGATGAGAGCATCGACTTCCTGGCATCCTTATTTGGCCGTGGCAGGCGGATCACAAGTGGAGACTCACACAGCAGGGCTTACAGAAGGCACAGGGAGAGGCCTAGGCGTAACCACCTGGGCATATCAGTTGATTCTTCTGATATCCAGCAAGATCCAGTCAACACTCAAAGGGGGCAGCGAGTTGCTGCTGTTCGAGGGAGAGCCCCACGGCGGCACCATCCTATGGTGACTCACGTGAGGTCGACACGTGGGAGCTGAGGGTTTTAAACTGCCATGGGGCCCTGTTCATTCTATCCATGCGCGAGTTAGGCAAAAATAACGCAGCTGTGATGGGCAATGCCTGGTTCTCAGAGGTCCATCAGGTTCTTCCCTTTTCGCTTTGTTTCGTCGCTGAGACGGCACGCAGCAACAGAGGACGCAGGTTGGACTGGGATCTCTCTGTTCGGCGATGCTCATGCCTGTAGTATATGCTCTGCTGCATATGATTGGGGGCCAAAGCAGTGCTGTTTTTCCTGTGCTGCCTTGCATGGATTTTGATGTGAATGCCCCTTGCCTTTATTTTATTTTCTTGATCATTTGTAAAACTATGGACGGGTTGTTATCTGGCGATTGCTACATGTGTCGTTTGTATTGCTGCGACGAACTGGATTGTGCAGTCGATTTGATCCGCGAGCTTGTTATTCATGTGTGGAACTTCTTTATGGTTCTATTGTATTAGCTATTGCTGTGGCTTATTATCAGCCAGTTATTGGTATGTAATATTGTAGGCTGCTTTGGTACAATAGATGTGTACCTGGATTGTTGAAAGAATTCCATTACCATATGCTTCTCTGGACACTGTAATTTGACTCCCTACATCCTCAGTTGCTGAGTCCATAAATTTGGCCTGTTCTTGGCAGAAATAGGTGTTTTGGACTATGCGGGGTGGGATAGGGTGTGTGCTGGAGTTGATCTTATCGTGTGTAAATCTCTGCTATTAACTGATACTCCCTCTGTAAACTAATATAGATATTTTAGATCACTACTTAGTGATCATATATAGCTATTTGCGTATTTTAAGCCTGACATTGAGCATGGTTGATTACTGATTATATATAATCAACCATGCTCAATGTCAGGTTATACATTGTTGTCATGTCATCTAGAGTCGCTATTGGCAGTCACTCCTACTACTATTGATTGGCTATAAGATTGGATATTAGGATGGCCATATTTTCAATCGTCTTTATCCTTTTCTTCATTGCATTTACTCTGTTTGCTTTGGAGGTGTGTTCTTGTATGAGAACCTGCTCCTTTTTTTTTTCTTGTCTCTCTCCTTGACATAAGTGTCATGTAAGTAGGATATACACCTTAATTATATGTTTTTTGAGGGAGACCCTTAATTATACATGCTATCACACTGTTTCATTGAACCGGCCAAATACTCATCAAATAAATTTTCACACCTAGTCTGAAATCTGAACCCCTCACAAAAAGGGAACCTTTTGTATTGAACGTCCGAGTCCACGAGCAAAGCGTCAAACGCTAGTCAACACATCTATATAATCACATGATTGATTAGAGTATCTACAACCGGACTTAGCAAATCTGCCCCCCTATAGGTGTCCGGACGCGTCCGCGGACAGCGCCCGCCAGCCCCTCATATCTTGCGCCACACATCCACATACCTCAAATGCCGATCCTCAAATCCATGCACGTCGATCATACGATACAAATGGTCCGAATTCAATAGTTTGAAACAAAGCAAAGTAAATCATAGTTCAACAAACTGGACATGCCAAAATGAAATCAATGTTCGAGCATGACAGATGGCTTGCTTGTCGGACCAGTGGTCGGACGCCATCCATGTCGCATGCTCCGAGCCCATGCTTGCGTCCTACATGCGACGCCGCCGTCGCCGTGCTCTCTCGCTGCTGGCATCGCCGCATCTTTCGCAGCGACATTCTGCGCCTTGCAAGACGGAGCCGAGGAAGGGACACCGACAGACTAGGTGGACTGCATCTTCGTCACGGCGGCCAGGGACGGGCTGACGATATCTACGGCGGCGGATCGGGACCGGTGGTGAGGATGGGGAGCAAGGGTGGCGGACGGCGAGGGCTCGGGCACGGGAAAGGCTGGAGGGCGGCAGGAGGAGGAGGAAGGGTTTGGTGGATTTGGTGCAATTTGCGATGGGGTCGGGCTATAAGGTCCGACGTGGCGGGTGCGCTTGGCGTCCCATATCTGCCCCATATTTGGGCTGGCTTTGAGGGGTGCCAGTCAGCCTGGGCATTTGAGTCCCGTTTAAGGAGCCCGTCTAAGTCGAAATTTTGTGATCGGTCAGTGACCCGGCGGCCCGCCCGAGCGTTTGAGGCGGCTTTAGGGCGCCCGACTGTAGATGCTCTTATATAGTGCTCGATATGCTGCTTCGGTAGCCTCACCATGCTGCCCCGTGACGGGCAGCTCTATTGCCTCGTCTTCATGCTCGATCCAGGGCCTATGACCCTATCGACGACCCCATAAGGGCATCTTCAAGGGAGACCCGCAAAACTCCGGTATATATTCGACTGAACACTTTTGTTTACTTTTGCAAGCCAACGCGGTCCTGCACCAGTCCGCGAAGCTGTCCGGACGTCCGTTTTCTGGCAAAGTAGAGACAAACATGAGGAGATATACTGGAGTCTGGACATCCGCTTGATCAACCAAAAGCCTCCGCATGGTCCTCCTTTCCTTTCTCTCTCTTCACATGCATGATTCCCCCTCCTCTCTCTCCTCACAACACAACATCACACCACAAATAGCCCACCACATGCATGGTCCCCACCTACTTTTTCTCCCCCCAGCCAAATACTTTGTGATTAGCATTGGATGGCTCACTCCGACATCATGTCCATGGACCATGTCCGGACATACAGACGGACAAATACCGAAGACTTTAGCAGGTCAGCCTTGGAGATGTTGTAAGCTGCCTCGCCACCGCGTTGTAGCAACCTCACTTGGCGGCCACGTCGACGACCACCTACGCTGCCTCGCACCTGGGTTCGACTGCGCCATGTCGCTATGTCGTGGATGCTCCCATAGCATAGGAAATTATTTCAGCAGGACAATGGATTTCTCCATTAATTGAAAGTGTTTTGCATCACACAAAAAACAATATTTCCATTCATATATGAAAAAGAGTCGTGCTAGGCGCCGGCCGGATGGCCGAAATTTCCTCCGATAGCCGCGTAGCCGCTCGATTTAGGTCTCGTAAACTGTTAGATCCCTATCTATTTGCTTCACCCGTCTCATAATGCTTTGACCGTCTCATAATATGTTTTCTAGTACGGCCTAATTATGTATGTCCTAATTATCTTCCACACACACAAGTACTTTAGGATGCGTTTGGTTAGAGGCACATGCTAGGCTGGATATGGTCATCCCCATCCCGCTGGATAGGGATAGCCATTTTTTCTGTTTGGTTAGAGGGATGAGGTTAGCCCATGTTTTGTTTGGTTTGAAGGATGAATCATGGTTGGGGATAGCCATTTTTCTGTTTGGTTGGTGGGTGAGGTTAGCCATTTTTCAATATGAGACAATCAAATATGATATGTACAATAGTAATTATAAGAACATTTTTAGAAACTTGAACATCATACCCAAACAAACTCATCAATAGTACAAGCTAAACTTTAACTACAATACATATCATCGTTTAACATTTCCATATATATAACACAAGTGCATAAATCTCATAGTTCAACATTCCATAGAATACTAGATCAAATATTGAAGGAAATATGCCCTAGAGGCAATAATAAAGTTATTATTTATTTCCTTATTTCATGATAAATGTTTATTATTCATGCTAGAATTGTATTAACCGGAAACATAATACATGCGTGAATACATAGACAAACAGATTGTCACTAATATGCCTCTACTTGACTAGCTCGTTGAATCAATGATGGTTATGTTTCCTAACCATAGACATGAGTTGCCATTTGATTAACGGGATCACATCATTAGAGAATGATGTGATTGACATGACCCATTTCGTTAGCTTACCACATGATCGTTTAGTTTACTGCTATTGCTTTCTTCATGACTTATACATGTTCCTATGACTATGAGATTATGCAACTCCCGATTATCGGAGGAACACTTTGTGTGCTACCAAACGTCACAACGTAACTGGGTGATTATAAAGGTGCTCTACAGGTGTCTCCAATGGTACTTGTTGAGTTGGCATAGATTGAAACTAGGATTTGTCACTCCGATTGTCGGAGAGGTATCTCTAGGCCCTCTCGGTAATGCACATCACTATAAGCCTTGCAAGCAATGCAATTAATGAGTTAGTTGTGGGATGATACATTACAGAAGGAGTAAAGAGACTTGCCGGTAACGAGATTGATCTAGGTATTGAGATACCGACGATTGAATCTCGGGCAAGTAACATACCGATGACAAAGGGAACAACGTATATTGTGTTGGAAATATGCCCTAGAGGCAATAATAAATTAGTTATTATTATATTATATTTCATTGTTCATGATAATCGTTTATTATCCATGGTAGAATTGTATTGATAGGAAACTCAGATACATGTGTGGATACATAGACAACACCATGTCCCTAGTAAGCCTCTAGTTGACTAGCTCGTTGATCAATAGATGGTTACGGTTTCTTGACCATGGACATTGGATGTCGTTGATAACGGGATCACATCATTAGGAGAATGATGTGATGGACAAGACCCAATCCTAAGCCTAGCACAAAGATCGTGTAGTTCGTATGCTAAAGCTTTTCTAATGTCAAGTATCATTTCCTTAGACCATGAGATTGTGCAACTCCCGGATACCGTAGGAATGCTTTGGGTGTACCAAACGTCACAACGTAACTGGGTGGCTATAAAGGTTCACTACAGGTATCTCCGAAAGTGTCTGTTGGGTTGGCACGAATCGAGACTGGGATTTGTCACTCCGTGTAAACAGAGAGGTATCTCTGGGCCCACTCAGTAGGACATCATCATAATGTGCACAATGTGATCAAGGAGTTGATCACGGGATGATGTGTTACAGAACGAGTAAAGAGACTTGCCAGTAACGAGATTGAACAAGGTATCGGGGTATCGACGATCGAATCTCGGGCAAGTATCGTACCGATGGACAAAGGGAATTGTATACAGGATTGATTGAATCCTTGACATCGTGGTTCATCCGATGAGATCATCGTAGAGCATGTGGGAGCCAACATGGGTATCCAGATCCCGCTGTTGGTTATTGGCTAGAGAGTTGTCTCGGCCATGTCTGCATGACTCCCGAGCCCGTAGGGTCTACACACTTAAGGTTCGATGACGCTAGGGTTATAGGGAATAGATGTACGTGGTTACGAATGTTGTTCGGAGTCCCGGATGAGATCCCGGACGTCACGAGGAGTTCTGGAATGGTCCGGAGGTAAAGATTTATGAAAGATCGTGGATGTCGCCTAGAGGGGGGGGTGAATAGGCGTTTTAAAATAATTACGGTTTAGGCTTGAACAAATGCGGAAACCTAGCGGTTAATTTGCCAAGCACAAAGCCTAAAACAACTAGGCTCACCTATGTGCACCAACAACTTATGCTAAGAAAGATAAGCAACTATGTGATAGCAAGATATATGACAAGAAACAATATGGCTATCACAAAGTAAAGTGCATAAGTAAAGGGCTCGGGTAAGAGATAACCGAGGCACGAGGAGACGACGATGTATCCCGAAGTTCACACCCTTGCGGATGCTAATCTCCGTTTGGAGCGGTGTGGAGGCACAATGCTCCCCAAGAAGCCACTAGGGCCACCGTAATCTCCTCACGCTCTCGCACAATGCAAGATGCCGTGATTCCACTAAGGGACCCTTGAGGGCGGTCACCGAACCCGTAGGCAACCCTTGGGGGCGGTCACCGAACCCGTACACTTTGGCAACCCTTGGGGGCGGTCACCGGTACCCGTCAAATTGCTCGGGGCGATCTCCACAACATAATTGGAGACCCCGACGCTTGCCCGGAGCTTTGCACACAATGATTGAGCTCCGAACACCACCGTCTAGGGAGCCCAAGCACCCAAGAGGAACAAGCTCAAGGGTACCAAGCACCCAAGAGTAATAAGCTTCTCAACTTGTAACTTCCACGTATCACGTGGAGAACTCAAACCGATGCACCAAATGCAATGGCAAGGGCACAGGGGGTGCCCAAGTCCTTCTCTCTCAAATCCCACCGAAGCAACTAATGCTAGGGAGGAAAATGAGAGGAAGAACAAGAAAGAGAACACCAAGAACTCCAAGATCTAGATCCAAGGGGTTCCCCTCACATAGAGGAGAAAGTGATTGGTGGAAATGTGGATCTAGATCTCCTCTCTCTTTTCCCTCAAAAACTAGCAAGAATCCATGGAGGGATTGAGAGTTTAGCAAGCTCGAAGAAGGTCAACAATGGGGGAAGAACACGAGCTCAAAGGATAAGGTACAAAGGGGAAGAAGACCCCCTTATATAGGAGGGGGAAAATCCAACCGTTATCCCCCACTCAGCCCCGCAGAGAGCGGTACTACCGCGGAGGCAGGGCGGTACTACCGCTCATAAGCGGTACTACCGCTCCCCCTCAGCGGTACTGCCGCGCCAGAAGAAAAAGGGGCTGGGGCTGGGACCCAGAGCGATACTACCGTGGAGGCAGGGCGGTACTACCGCAATTAAGTGGTACTACCGCCACTACTACCGCAGCAAGTGCCGCAAAACCCGACACGAGAAAAAGCGCACTCGAGTCGAGGCGGTAGGAGCACGGAGCCGCAGCGGTACTACTGCAGAGACCATCAAGCGGTACTACCGCTGTGGCCTGCGGTACTACCGCTGCTGAGCGGTACTGCCGCTTGTGACTCCTCAGCGGTACTACCGTTGGGTACCACGGTACTACTGCTGGGACCCTGACAAAAACCACACTCAAGAAAATCAGAACTGCCATAACTTCTGCATATGAGCTCCGAATAGAGCAAACTCAAGCTTGTTGAAAACAAGACGACGAGTAGCATCAAAACAGCGACTGGTTATAGTAAGAAGAGGCGGGGGAGGAATGCCAACAAATAGAGGAGTGAAACCTCCAACCGAGAAGAACCGGCAAAACCTCCAACATCGAAAACATCATAGAAGAAGCATGCGAACTCCGTTTTCGATGAACTCAAGCTTGTCATCAAGATGACCATAAGCTCTAAGACTCACAAAGAGAACCAAACAAGAACCAAGAAAGATGATGCAAGGATGCAATGGTTTGAGCTCTCTACGAACGATACGATCAAGCTACTCATCGAGAGCCCCCCTTGATAGTACGGCAATCGATCCTATAACCCGGTCTCCCAACTACCATCATGAGACTGGTAAAATAGAAAACCTATCAAGGGCAAACCTTTGCCTTGCACATGGTCCACTTGAGCTAGATGATGACGATCTTGACTTCCTCAAGTTGGACCACCTTTCTTGATTGTGTTGGCACGATGAAGACTAGATGATTGCTCCCCCATAGACCACTATGGGTGAGCCACTCTTCGGCACATCTTCACAAGTCCATTGTCACCACAATGGCCGGCAAGCTTCAAGCACTTGATCTCTTCGCGATGATCCACTTGAACTTGCACACGGCAATCTTGATGACGATCACCACTTGATGTCATCCTCTCCATGGGTTGAGAGATATATTCCTCTTGACACAAGCCCATGAACATGTACCTAACCCCACGTAGAACTCTCACATAGACCATGGGTTAGTACACAAAGCACAATGGACAATGCTTACCAAACCATGGGATCACTTGATCCCTCTCGGTACATCTTCTATGCTTTGTGAGTTGATCAACTTGATTCACTCTTGACTTAGTCTTGATCAACCTTGAATCTTTCCACTCTCAAATGACCAATCTTTGGATAATTCCTTGAATAGCACCTTGGTCGACACAAACTTTTCTTGAAACCAACACATGTACTCCAAGAAAAGCCTATGGACAAAACCTTCAAATATAACTCAAGGCAACCATTAGTCCATAGAGATTGTCCACCGAGAGGGTCCACCTGCCCCGGAGGGCCCTATGGGCTGTATGTGGAGAGGGACCAGCCCCTTAGTGGGCTAGGCGCCTCCCCCCTAGGGCCCATGCGCCTAGGGTTTGGGGGAACCCTAAAGGGGGGGGGCGCCCCCCTTGCCTTGGGGGGCAAGGCAACCCCCCCTTGGCCGCCGCCCCCTCCTCAGATTGGATCTGAGGGGGCCGCCCCCCCTCTACCTTGCCCCTATATATATGTGGGGGTTGGGAGGGAGCCACACCCAAGTTCTGTCGCAGCCCTCCCCCTCTCCCAAGTCCTCCTCTTCTCCTACGGTGCTTGGCGAAGCCCTGCAGGATTACCACGCTCCTCCTTCACCACCATGCCATCGTGCTGCTGCTGGATGGAGTCTCCCCCAACCTCTCCTTCTCCCCTTGCTGGATCAAGGCGTAGGAGACGTCACTGGGCTGTACGTGTGTTGAACGCGGAGGTGCCGTCCGTTCGGCACTAGGATCATCGGTGATTTGGATCACGACGAGTACGACTCCATCAACCCCGTTCACTTGAACGCTTCCGCTTAGCGATCTACAAGGGTATGTAGATGCACTCCCCTTCCCCTCGTTTCTAGATTACTCCATAGATTGATCTTGGTGATGCGTAGAAAATTTTAAATTTCTGCTACGTTCCCCAACAATGGCATCATGAGCTAGGTCTATGCGTAGTTTCTATGCACAAGTAGAACACAAAGCAGTTGTGGGCGTCGATTTTCTCAATTTACTTGCCGTTACTAGTCTTATCTTGATTCGGCGGCATCATGGGATGAAGCGGCCCGGACCGACCTTACACGTACGCTTACGTGAGACTGGTTCCACCGACTGACATGCACTAGTTGCATAAGGTGGCTAGCGGGTGTCTGTCTCTCCCACTTTAGTCGGATCGGATTCGATGAAAAGGGTCCTTATGAAGGGTAAATAGAAATTGGATATCACGTTGTGGTTTTGGCGCAGGTAAGAAACGTTCTTGCTAGAAACCTATAGCAGCCACGTAAAAACTTGCAACAACAATTAGAGGACGTCTAACTTGTTTTTGCAGCATATGTCGTGTGATGTGATATGGCCAAAAGGATGTGATGAATGATATATGTGATGTATGAGATTGATCATGTTCTTGTAATAGGAATCACGACTTGCATGTCGATGAGTATGACAACCGGCAGGAGCCATAGGAGTTGTCTTAATTTTTTTATGACCTGCGTGTCAACATAAACGTCATGTAATTACTTTACTTTATTGCTAAAGCGTTAGCCATAGTAGTAGAAGTAATAGATGACGAGACAACTTCAAGAATACACGATGATGGAGATCATGATGATGGAGATCATGATGATGGAGATCATGGTGTCATGCCGGTGACAACGATGATCATGGAGCCCCGAAGATGGAGATCAAAAGGAGCAAAATGATATTGGCCATATCATGTCACTATTTGATTGCATGTGATGTTTATCATGTTTTACATCTTATTTGCTTAGAACGATGGTAGCTTAAATAAGATGATCCCTCACTAAAATTTCAAGAAAAGTGTTCCCCCTAACTGTGCACCGTTGCGAAGGTTCGTCGTTTTGAAGCACCACGTGATGATCGGGTGTGATAGATTCTAACGTTCGAATGCAACGGGTGTAAGCCAGATTTACACACGCAATACACTTAGGTTGACTTGACGAGCCTAGCATGTACAGACATGGCCTCGGAACACGGAAGACCGAAAGGTCGAGCATGAGTCGTATAGAAGATACGATCAACATGAAGATGTTCACCGATGTTGACTAGTCCATCTCATGTGATGATCGGACACGGCCTAGTTGACTCGGATCATGCTTCACTTAGATGACTAGATGGATGTCTATCTGAGTGGGAGTTCATTAAATGAACTCAATTATCATGAACATAGTCTAAATTGTCTTTGCAAATATGTTGTAGATAAATAGCTCACGTTGTAGCTCCCTGTTTCAATACGTTCCTAGAGAAAGATTAAGTTGAAAGATATTGTAAGCAATGATGCGGACTAGGTCCGTAGTCCGAGGAGTGTCCTCACTGCTACATAGAAGGCTTACATCTTTGATGCACCGCTCGATGTGCAAACCCCTACAACGTCGTCTGTGGATGTTGTGAACACCTGACAGACACATCCTGATGACTACTTGATAGTTTAGTGCACCATACTTTACGGCTTAGAATCGGGATTCAAATGACGTTTTGAATGCCATAGAACATATGAGATGTTCCAAGAGCTGAAATTGGGATTTTAGGCTCATGCCCGTGTTGAGAGGTGTGAGACCTCTGACAAGTTCTTTTGCCAACAAGATGGAGGAGAATAGCTCATCTAGTGAGCATGTGCTTAGAATGTCTGGGTGCTACAATCACTTAAATCAAGTGGGGGTTAAACTTCCAGATAAGATAGTGATTGATAGAGTTCTCTAGCCACTATCACTAAGCTACTAGATCTTCGTGATGAACTATGACATGCAAGGGATGGAATTGATCCCGGAGCTGTTCGCGGTGCTTAAGACCGCAAAAGGTAGAAATCAAGAAGGAGCATCAAGTGTTGATGGTTTAACAAGACCACTGGTTTCAAGAAGGCCAAGGGCTAGAAGGGAAACTTCATGGATGGCAAACCAGTTGCCGCTCCAGTAAAGGAACTCAAGGTTGAACCCAAACCCGAGACTAAGTGCTTCTATTGTAAGGGGAACGGTCACTGGTAGCGGAATTATCCCAAATGCATGGTAGATAAGAAGGCTGGCAACTTCAACAAAGTATATACGTGTTATTAATGTGTACCTCGCTAGTACTCCTGGTAGCACCTGGGTATTGGATACCGGTTCAGTTGCTATTACTGGTGACTTGAAGCAAAAGCTATGGACTAAACGGAGACTGGCTAAGGGCGAGGTGACGATGTGTGTTGGAAGTGTTTCCAAAGTTGATGAGATCACCATCGCACGCTCCATCTGCCTTCGGGATTAGTATTGAACCTAGATAAATGTTATCAGGTGTCTACGTTGAGCATGAATATGATTAGATCATGTTCATTGCAATACGGTCATTCATTTAAGTTAGAGAATAATGGTTATTCTGTTTACATGAATGATACCTTTCATGGTTATGCACCCTATGTGAATGGTTCATTGAATCTCGGTCGTGGTAATACACATGTTCACACCAAAAGATGTAGAGTTAATAATGATAGTACCACTTTTTTGTGGCACTGCCGCTTAGGTCATATTGGCGTAAGATGCATGAAGAAACTCCATGTCGATGGATGTTTGGAGTCACTTGATTTTGAATCACTTGACACATGCGAGCCATGCCTCATGGGCAGGATGACTAAGACCCCGCTTTCAGGTACAATGAAACAGGTAAGTGACTTGTTGGAAATCATACATGCTGATGCGTGTGATCCAATGAGAATTGAAGCATGCGGTGGATATCGCTATTTTCTCATCTTCACAGACGATTTGAGTAGATATAGGTATATTTACTTAATGAAGCACAAGTCTGAAACGTTTGAAAAGTTCAAGCGATTTTAGAGTGAAGTTAAGAATCATCATAACAAGAAGATCAAATTCCTACGATCTGATCAATGAGAATATCTGAGTTATGAGTTTGGCAAACACTTAAGACATTGTGGAATTGTTTCACAGTTGAAGCCACCTGGAACACCACCGGGTTATGGTGTGTCCGGACGTCGTAACCGAACCTTATGAGATATGGTGCGATCTATGATGTCTCTTATCAATCTACCATTTTCATTTTGAGGTTATGCGTTAGAGACAGCTGCATTCACTTTAGATAGGACACCATCTAAGTCCGTTGAGACGGCGTCGTATGAACATTGGTTTGGCAAGAAACCAAAGTTGTCGTTTCTTAATGTTTGGGGCTGCGATGCTTAAGGCTTCAGCCGGAGAAGCTCGAACCCAAAGCGGAAAAACACATCTTCATAGGATACCCAAAGGTGACAGTAGGGTATACCTTCTATCTTAGATCCAAGGGAAAATTGTTTGTCGCTAAGAACGGGTCCTTTCTCGAGGAGGAGTTTCTCTCGAAAGAATTGAGTGGGAGGAAGATAGAACTTGATGAGGTTGTCGAACCTTTACTTCAACCAGAGAGTGATGCAACACAGAAAGATGTTTTCTGTGGCGCCTATGTCAGTTGAATAGGAAGTTAATGATAGTGATCATGAAGCTTCGGATCAAGTTGCTATCGAACCTCGTAGGTCGACAAGGATATGTACTACTCCTAAGTGGTACGGTAATCCTGTCTTAGATATCATGTTGTTAGACAACAATGAACCTACGAGCTATGGAGAAGCGATGGTGGGCCCGTATTCCGACAAATGGTTAGAAGCCATGAAATCCGAGATAGGATCCATATATCAGAACAAAGTATGGACTTTGGTGGACTTGCCCGATGATCGGCAAGCCATTGAGATAAATGGATCTTTAAGAAGAAGACAGACGTGGGCGGTAATGTTACCGTCTATGAAGCTCGACTTGTGGGAAAGAGTCTTTTCACAAGTTCAAGGAGTTGACTATGATGAGAATTTCTCACCCGTAGCGATGCTTAAGTCCGTCGGAATCATGATAGCATTAGCTGTATTTTTCGATTATGAAATCTTACAGATGGATGTCAAAACAAGTTTTCTTACCAGTTTTCGTAAGAAAAGTTGTATGTGATACAATAAAAGGTTTTGTCGATCCTAAGGATGCTAAAAGGTATGCTGGCTCCAGCAATCCTTCTATGGACTAGAGCAAGCATCTCGGAATCGGAATATATGTTTTGATGGAGTGATCAAAGCTTTTAGGTTTATACAATATTTGCTAGAAACTTGTATTTACAAGAAAGTGAGTGGGAGCACTACAACATTTCTGATAAGTATATGTGGATGACATATTGTTGATCCGAAATAATGTAGAATTTCTGGAAAGCATAAACGGTTGTTTGAAGAGTGTTTTTCAAAGGAAGACCTGGATAAAGCTGCTTACATATTGGGCATCAAGATCTATAGAGATAGATCAAGACGCCTGATGGCACTTTCAAAGAACGCACACCTTGACATGTTTTTGAAGGAGTTGAAAATAGATCAGTCAAAGAAGGGGTTCTTACCTGAGTTGTAAGGTGTGAAGTTGAGTAAGACTCAAAGCTTGACCACGACATTAGAAAGAGAAAGGACGAAGGTCGTCCCCTATGCTTTTGTCATAGGCTCTATACGGTATGCCATGCTGAAGTACCGCACCTGATGTGTGCCTTGCCACATGTCTGGCAGGAGGGTACAAAGGTGATCTAGGAGTAGATCACCAGATAGCGGTCAAAATTATCCTTAGAGGAATAAGGAAATGTTTCTCGGTTATGGAGGTGATAAAGAGTTCGACATAAAGAGTTACGTCGATGCAAGCTTAACACCTATCCAGATAGCTCTGAGTAGAGATACCGGATACGTATAATGGAGCAACAATTTGGAATAGCTCCAAGTGGAACGTGGCAGCAGCATCTACGATATAAAGTTTTGCGAAATACATAGGGATCTGAATATGGCAAGACCCATTGACTACAACCTCTCTCACAAGCATAACATTATCAAACCCAGAACTCTTTGAGTGTTTATCACATAGTGATGTGAACTAGATCATTGAGTCTAGTAGACTCTTGGATGTTGGTCACATGGCGATGTGACATGTGAGTGTTAATCACATGGCGATGTGAACTAGATTATTGACTCTAGTGCAAGTGGGAGACTGTTGGAAATATGCCCTAGAGGCAATAATAAATTAGTTATTATTATATTATATTTCATTGTTCATGATAATCGTTTATTATC
Source organism: Triticum urartu (assembly GCF_056163025.1). Taxonomy (NCBI): domain Eukaryota; kingdom Viridiplantae; phylum Streptophyta; class Magnoliopsida; order Poales; family Poaceae; genus Triticum; species Triticum urartu. The sequence goes on along the minus strand of NC_141875.1, from coordinate 102,232,455 downwards.
CATGGTAGAATTGTATTGATAGGAAACTCAGATACATGTGTGGATACATAGACAACACCATGTCCCTAGTAAGCCTCTAGTTGACTAGCTCATTGATCAATAGATGGTTACGGTTTCCTGACCATGGACATTGGATGTCGTTGATAATGGGATCACATCATTAGGAGAATGATGTGATGGACAAGACCCAATCCTAAGCCTAGCACAAAGATCGTGTAGTTCGTATGCTAAAGCTTTTCTAATGTCAAGTATCATTTCCTTAGACCATGAGATTGTGCAACTCCCGGATACCGTAGGAATGCTTTGGGTGTACCAAACGTCACAACGTAACTGGGTGGCTATAAAGGTTCACTACAGGTATCTCCGAAAGTGTCTGTTGGGTTGGCACGAATCGAGACTAGGATTTGTCACTCCGTGTAAACGGAGAGGTATCTCTGGGCCCACTCGGTAGGACATCATCATAATGTGCACAATGTGATCAAGGAGTTGATCACGGGATGATGTGTTACGGAACGAGTAAAGATACTTGTCGGTAACAAGATTGAACAAGGTATCGGGGTACCGACGATCGAATCTCGGGCAAGTATCGTACCGATGGACAAAGGGAATTGTATATGGGACTGATTGAATCCTTGACATCGTGGTTCATCCGATGAGATCATCGTGGAGCATGTGGGAGCCAACATGGGTATCCAGATCCCACTGTTGGTTATTGACCGGAGAGTTGTCTCGGCCATGTCTACATGACTCCCGAGCCCGTAGGGTCTACACACTTAAGGTTCGATGACGCTAGGGTTATAGGGAATAGATGTACGTGGTTACCGAATGTTGTTCGGAGTCCCGGATGAGATCCCGGATGTCACGAGGAGTTCCGGAATGGTCCGGAGGTAAAGATTTATATATGGGAAGTCATCATACGGTCACCGGAATAATTCGGGGGTTACCGGTATTGTACCGGGACCACCGGAGGGGTTCCGGGGGTCCACCGGGAGGGTCCACCTGCTCCAGAGGGCCCTATGGGCTGTATGTGGAGAGGGACCAGCCCCTTAGTGGGCTGGGCGCCTCCCCCCTAGGGCCCATGCGCCTAGGGTTTGGGGGAACCCTAAAGGGGGGGGGGCGCCCCCTTGCCTTGGGGGGGGGCAAGGCAACCCCCCTTGGCCGCCGCCCCCTCCTCAGATTGGATCTGAGGGGGCCGGCCCCCCTCTCCCTTGCCCCTATATATATGTGGGGGTTGGGAGGGCAGCCGCACCCAAGTTCTATCGCAGCCCTCCCCCTCTCCCAAGTCCTCCTCTTCTCCTACGGTGCTTGGTGAAGCCCTGCAGGATTACCATGCTCCTCCTTCACCACCATGCCGTCGTGCTGCTGTTGGATGGAGTCTCCCCCAACCTCTCCTTCTCGCCTTGCTAGATCAAGGCGTAGGAGACGTCACCGGGCTGTACGTGTGTTGAACGCGGAGGTGCCGTCCGTTCGGCACTAGGATCATCGGTGATTTGGATCACGACGAGTACGACTCCATCAACCCCGTTCACTTGAACGCTTCCGCTTAGCGATCTACAAGGGTATGTAGATGCACTCCCCTTCCCCTCGTTGCTAGATTACACCATAGATTGATCTTGGTGATGCGTAGAAAATTTTAAATTTCTGCTGCGTTCCCCAACATATTGTTATGCGGTTTGACCGACAAAGATCTTCGTAGAATATGTAGTAACCAATATGAGCATCCAGGTTCCGCTATTGGTTATTGACCGGAGACGTGTCTCGGTCATGTCTGCATAGTTCTCGAACCCGTAGGGTCCGCACGCTTAAAGTTCTGTGACGATCGGTATTATGAGTTTTTGTGTTTTGATGAACCGAATGTAGTTCGGAGTCCCGGATATGATCACGGACATGACGAGGAGTCTCGAAATGGTCGATACGTAAAGATCGATATATTGGATGACTATGTTCGGACATCGGAAGGGTTCCGGGAGGTTTCGGACATATACCGAAGTACCGGGGGTTACCGGAACCCCCCAGAAGCTATTGCGCCTTATGGGCCTTAGTGGAGAAGAGAGAGGGAAGCTAGGAGGTGGCGCGCGGCCCCCCTTGCCCCAACCGGAATTGGACAAGGGGAAGGGCCGGCGGCCCCCCTCTCCTTCCTTCTCTCCACCTCCTCCTGTTGGAGAACGTAGTAAGCAAAAAAATTCCTACGCACACGCAAGATCATGGTGATGCATAGCAACGAGGGGGGAGAGTGTTGTCCACGTACCCTCGTAGACCGAAAGCGGAAGCGTTAGCACAACGTGGTTGATGTAGTCGTACGTCTTCACGATCCGACCGATCATGTACCGAACGTACGGCACCTCCGAGTTCAGCACATGTTCAGCCCGATGACGTCCCTCGAACTCCGATCCAGCCGAGTGTTGAGGGAGAGTTTCGTCAGCACGACAGCGTTGTGACGATGTTGATGTTCTACCGATGCAGGGCTTCTCCTAAGAACCGCTACAGTATAATCAAGGTGGACTATGGTGGAGGGGGCACCGCACATGGCTAAGAGATCAATGATCAATTGTTGTGTCCCTAGGGTGCCCCCCTGCCCCCGTATATAAAGGAGCAAGGGGGGCGCGGCCGGCCAAGGGAGAGGGCGCACCAGGAGGAGTCCTACTCCCACCGGGAGTAGGACTCCCCCCTTTTCCTAGTTGGATTAGGACTTGAGGGGGAAGGAGTGGAGGAGAAGGAAGGAAGGGGGGGGGGGCGCCACCCCCCTCTCCTTGTCCTATTCGGACTAGGGGGAGGGGCACGCGGCCAGCCCTTGCCTCCTCTCCTCTCTTCCACCTAGGCCCACTAAGGCCCATTTGATTCCCGGGGGGTTCCAGTAACCTCCCGGTACTCTGGTAAAATCCTGATTTTACCCGGAACACTTCCGATATCCAAACATAGGTGTCGGTGTCAAAACCGGCGGATCTCGGGTAGGGGGTCCCGAACTGTGCATCTAAGGCGGATGGTAACAGGAGGCAGGGGACACAATGTTTTACCCAGGTTCGGGCCCTCTTGATTGAGGTAAAACCCTATGTCCTGCTTGATTAATATTGATGATATGGGTAGCACAAGAGTAGATCTACCACGAGATCGGAGAGGCTAAACCCTAGAAGCTAGCCTATGGTCTGATTGAATGTTGTAGTTGTCGTTCTACGGACTAAAACCCTCCGGTTTATATAGACACCGGAGAGGGTTAGGGTTACACAAGGTCGGTTACAAAGGAGGAGATATCCATATCCGTATTGCCTAGCTTGCCTTCCACGCCAAGTAGAGTCCCATCCGGACACGAGACGAAGTCTTCAATCTTGTATCTTCATAGTCCAACAGTCCGGCTGTCCGGAGACCCCCTAATCCAGGACTCCCTCAGTAGCCCCCGAACCAGGCTTCAATGACGATGAGTCCGGCGCGTAGTGTTGTCTTCGGCATTGCGGGGTGGGTTCTTCTCCAACTTTCAAGTGTTCGTAAGCAGTGTCCGGATCCATAAATGTTGAACCTCTTGGATTCTATGCCCAATAAGGGCTATCTCCCACGCGTCGAATGAATACGAGGCGCCAGGGCATTTTTACGTTCGCCCCCCTAACCAGATAAATAAATTGTCTATTAAAGGGATGGGGATTCTTAGATCCAATCCATATCATCCTCCCCCAGCGAGAATTCATCAGAGCGTGCTTCGGAAAGATCCATTCCAGCATGGCCGACCTCCGCAGGTCCTCCTCCCGCCCCCGTAGCCCTAAGCCCGGTGATTGGGAGAGGTGTTCTGTAACACCCTCGATGCGACTATAGCTCCCACGTGTCGAGGCACGACTTAGAGACATAATCGCATTGAAGGCATATGTCGCAAGTTAGGCAATCTTCACAACATCCCAAGTAATATGATAATAAAAGGGGAGGTAACATAGTTGGCTTACACTCGCCACGCCAATCAAGTACATAAATAACATTACATCAACCAAACACTCATGGCCCGACTACGGCGCCAAAATAAAAGAGAACCCAACATGCGACACGGTCCCAATCACCCCCAACTGGGCACCACTACTGATCATCGGGAAAGGAAACATAGTAACGTTGAGAGTCTTCGTCGAACTCCCACTTGAGCTTGTACGCGTCTCCTGGAGCGGAATCATCAGGCCCTGCATCTGGTGTAATAGTAATCTGTGAGCCACAGGGACTCAGCAATCTCGCACCCTCGCGATCAAGACTATTTAAGCTTATAGGTAAGGCAAGGTAAAATATGAGTGGAGCTGCAGCAAGCGACTAGCAAGTATGGTGGCTAACTTATTCGCAAAAGAGAGCGAGAAGAGAAGGCAAAGCACGAGCGAGAAACTAGAGAGCAACCTGCGCAAACATTACTCCAACACCGTGTCCACTTCCCGGACTCCGCCGAGAAGAGGCCATCACGGTAACACACTCAGTTGATTCATTTTAATTAAGTTAAGGTTCAAGTTATCTACAACCGGACATTAACAAATTCCCATCTGCCCATAACCGTGGGCACGGCTTTCGAAAGTTCAATCCCTGCAGGGGAGTCCCAACTTAGCCCATGACAAGCTCTCACGGTCAACGAAGGAATAGACTTCCTCCCAAGACATTCCGATCAGACTCGGTATCTCGGTAACTCAAGACACTTCGACAGGTTGAAACAAGACCAGCAACACCGCCTGAATGTGCCGACAAATCCCGATAGGAGCTGCACATATCTCTTTCTCAGGGCACACTCAGATGAGCGCTCCATACAACTAAAACCAAACCTCGAGTTTCCCCGAGGGGGCGCTGCACAGGACTCTAGTTTGGACCAACACTCAGAGGAGCACTGGCCGGGGGGGGGGGGTTTAAAATAAGATGACCCGCGGGCTCCAGAAACCCGAGGGAAAAAGAGGCTAGGTGGCAAATGGTAAGACCAAGGTTGGGCATTGCCGGAAAAGCTTTAATCAAGGCGAACTATCAAGGGGTTCCCATTATAACCCAACCGCGTAAGGAACGCAAAATCCGGGAACATAACACCGATATGACGGAAACTAGGGCGGCAAAAGTGGAACAAAACACTAGGCGAGAGGCCGAGACTTCCACCCTTTACCAAGTATATATATGCATTAAGATAACAAGATAATATAATGATATCCTAACAAGTAAATAAATGTTCCAACAAGGAACGCCCTCCAATCTTCACCTACAACTAGCAACGCTATAAGAGGGGCTGAGCAAAGCGGTAACATAGCCAATCAACGGTTTGCTAGGACATGGTGGGTTAGAGGTTTGACATGGCAATTTGGGAGGATTGCAAGCAAGTGGTAGGCATCGTAGCAATGGCATAGCAAAAGAGCGAGCAAACTAGCATAGCAAAGATAGTAGTGATTTCGAGGGTATGATCATCTTGCCTGCACAGTTGTCAGAGTTGACTGGATCCTCGAAAGCAAACTCAACGGGCTCCTCGTTAGCGAACTCGTCTCCCGGATCTACCCAAACAAGACAAACAAGCAACAAGGATACAATCAACCACGTGCAAACTCAAACAACACAATGCAAAGATGATATGCTATGCGGGATGCGATGCGGGATGCAAAATGCAAGATATGACAGGAAATGCATGAACCTGGCCTCAACTTGGAAATCCAAGTGTTCCACTGGAAATATGAGATGAAATCGCTTGAAAACGATATAAATAACGCCGGAATCGGAGTTACGGTTTGGAAATGGCAAGCGATTTAAAAATGACACCGGTCTGCGATTTACAGCAAGTAGGCATCTAAATGCAACGAAATGAACATGCTACAGCACCCAAACATGACAACAAAATGCATGGCATGGATGCACACAAGATGCTTAACAAAAGTCTAGCACTGAGATACGGCCAAATCATCCACAACAGGTTCAAACAAGCATGGCAAAAACGCAAATGGTAAAACAGATCTCAGACTTAGTGAAATTAACACTTGTCTGGAATTTCAGATCATATAGCCCTCTTCGGAGCAACAAAACAACATGCTACAGGACCTGAACATGACAAAGAAAGAGATGGCATGGAGCTACTCAACAAGCGTAACAAAAGTCCCTTAGTGACCTTGAGCCAAAAGGGATCACAAAATATACTAACAAGCACACGAACATAGCAAAAACATAATCAGTTTTCAGACTTAGTGAAAACTGGGACATGCTGAAACATAACTCACAAAGGCATGTTTACGAGCTCGATGCACTCACCACGGTGAAAGTCATGGCAAGAAAAGCATACATCCCTTAAGAAGGCACAAAATACAAGCTAGACATGGCAAGAACAATGGCATAGCATGCACGGGTCAACTACAACATCACCGGCAAAATTGCAAACAAGTTGACAATCTGCCCAGATTCACAAAGTAGCAAAAGTAGAGCTCGATTGACTCAAGCTAGGGTGCTCCATAATTGCAAAAAAGACATGGATGTATAGATCACTACAATATTAACAAAACTCCCTTACTGATCATCCTCAAAAGAGGCACGGATCACTAGGAAACAACAAGAACATATGGCATCATTAGATAAACAGCTCCAGGACTTTGTGAAATCACTAAGTCCCTGAAAACAGAATTAGCAAGTGCACCACTTTGCAAGATTGCACAAGTCACCACACACATCCTAAAAATACATGGGTTGCACCTCTGGAGAGATGACAAAACCCTTAACAAAACATATGTAGAACTCACGGGCATAGCATGCACACAATAATCATGGCAAAAATGACAAAAGTGCTAAACGGAGTAGCAGATCTGACAATTAACTCAAGTAGCCCTCTTCTAACAGCATTTCGGGCATCACAATGAGTTCAAATGAAAATGATGCAATGGAATGAAATGATGTACTCTATGAGATGAACATTTTGATATGCTATATGCCAAAAACAGAGTTACGGATGCAAAGTTACGATGCGATGAACAGGAGCACATGGGTTAGGGTTTCGGGCAAAAAGTCAACCGTCTCAGATCCAGATCTAGATCCAGCTGGAGTTACTGTTCATGCACGGACTTCGAGGATGGCCGGAGGGGCTTGGAGCTCGCCGGAGGAGCTCGGACGAGGCCGGGGCGACGAGGAGGTGGCGAGGAGGCGGCGCCGGCGGGCACGGACGCCGAGGCGGCGGGCGCGGCGACACCGGTGGCGGTTGGTGGCGTCGGGCGGCGCCGGACCAGGGCGGCGCGGCGGGCTGCGACCAGCCGGCGGCGAGCGGCGCGCGGCGGCTCCGGTCGCCTCGGGCGGCCGGGCGCGAAGAGGAGGGCGGCGGCTTCGGGCGAGAGGAGGCGGGGCGATGCGGGCCGGGAGGGCCCCGCACGGGCCTGCGGGCCGGCGGCGGGGTCAGCGATGTGGGGCGCAGGGCGCAGTGGCGGCGGCGAACCCGAGAGCGCCACGTGGCGGCGGTGGTGGATCCGGACACATCCGGCTCGGCGCGGACGTTGTCCGGCGGCGGCGGAGATCTTTTTTTTAGGGTTAGGGGGAGAGGATCCGCGAATTTGGAATGGGGGGTGTATATATAGGCATAGGGGGAGCTAGGAGAGTCCAAATGAGGTGCGGTTTTCGGCCACGTGATCGTGATCGAACGCTCTAGATGATGGAGCAGAGTTAGGTGGGTTTTGGGCCAAATTGGAGGGGTGTTGGGCTGCAACACACACGAGGCCTTTCGGTCCCTCGGTTAACCGTTGGAGTATCAAACGAAGTCCAAATGATACGAAACTTGACAGGTGGTCTACCGGTAGTAAACCAAGGCCGCTTGGCAAGTCTCGGTCCAATCCGGGAATGTTTAATCCCCACACATGAAAGAAAGCTAGAAATGACCACCGGAGGAGAACGAAGCGCCGGAATGCAAAACGGACAACGGGGAAAATGCTCGAATGCATGAGATGAACACGTATGCAAATGCAATGCACATGATGACATGATATGAGATGCATGACAACGATAACAACACACGGTGACAAAGACCCGAACTCAAGAAAATAAATATAACTTAACGCCGGAAACGGCAAGAGTTGGAGTACAAATAGGGAAAGTTACATCCGGGGTATTACAACACTCCACCACTACGAAAGGATCTTGTCCCGAGATCTAGGACTGAAAGAACGCAGGGTACTCAGAACGGAGGTGATCCTCACTTTCCCAGGTAGCTTCACGGTTGGAATGGTGTGACCACTTGACTTTGAGAAATTTGATTGACTTGTTTCGAGTCTTGCGTTCAGTCTCTTCAAGAATAGCAACTGGGTGCTGACGATAAGAGAGATCTTCTTGGAGCTCAATGTCCTCGAAGTTGACGGTGCGGTCAGGAGTCTTGAAGCACTTTCGAAGCTGAGAGACATGGAACACGTCATGAACATTTGCAAAGTTTGAAGGAAGCTCGAGTTGATAGGCGAGGTCGCCTCTCTTGCTGACAATCTTGAAAGGTCCCACGTATCTAGGGGCAAGCTTCCCTTTGATACCAAAGCGATGAGTACCTTTCATAGGAGAGATGCGGAGGTAAACATGATCTCCGATCTCAAAAGCCAAATCACGGTGCTTACTATCATAGTAGCTCTTCTTGCGGGATTGGGCTGCTTTGAGGTTATCACGAATGACTTTGCACATTTCTTCTGCTTCTGTGATTAAGTCATTACCCAAAAGCTGACGTTCACCGGTTTCAGACCAGTTGAGAGGGGTACGGCACTTCCTGCCATACAGAATTTCAAATGAGGCCTTGCCCGAACTTGCTTGAAAACTGTTGTTGTAGGAGAATTCAGCATAAGGAAGACAATCCTCCCACTTCATGCCGAAGGAGATCACACAAGCCCTGAGCATATCTTCAAGAATCTGGTTGACACGCTCAACTTGACCGCTTGTTTGAGGATGGAAAGCAGTGCTGAAGCGGATGTTGGTGCCCATGGCCTTCTGAAAAGAATCCCGAAACTTGGAGGTAAAGATGCTGCCACGGTCTAAAGAGATCACTTGTGGAATACCGTGCAGAGAGACAATACGAGAGGTATAGAGTTCCGCCAATTGAGCTGTAGTGATCGACTCTTTGATAGGCAGAAAATGAGCCACTTTGGTGAGTTTGTCGATGACAACAAATATAGCATCATTGCCAGGCTTGGACTTTGGAAACCCAGTCACGAAGTCCATCTCAATGTGGTCAAACTTCCATTCTGGAATGGCAAGAGGTTGGAGGAGACCAGCTGGCCTTTGGTGTTCTGCCTTCACTCTTCTGCAGACATCAAATTCATTCACGAATTGAGCGATCTCGCGCTTCATTCGAGTCCACCAATAAGCTTGCTTGAGGTCCTGATACATCTTCGTGCTCCCAGGGTGGATGGAGAGGAGAGAATTATGAGCCTCGTTCATGATCACTTTACGAAGGTCACATTTGGGTACAACAATACGATCCTCGAAGAAGAGAGTGTCCTTGTCATCAAGGCGGAAGCACTTGTACTTGGACTGATTCTTGGCAATCCCAATCTTCACCTTTTTCACCATAGCATCAAGAAGCTGGGCTTGGCGAATCTGGTATTCTAAGGTAGGAGAGACTTGAAGGTTGGCGAGGAAACCTTGAGGAACAACTTGCAGATTAAGTTTGCGGAAAGCTTCACAAAGCTCGGGTTGATAAGGCTTGAGAATCAGACTGTTGCAGTAAGCTTTTCTGCTCAAAGCGTCAGCAATCACATTGGCCTTGCCTGGAGTATACTCAATACTCGGATTATACTCTTCAATCATTTCGACCCATCGAGTTTGCCTGAGGTTGAGATTAGGCTGAGTGAAGATGTACTTGAGACTTGTGATCAGTGAAAATGTCCATTTTTCTTCCCAATAGAAGATGCCTCCAAGTCAAAAGAGCATGCACAACTGCCGCCAACTCGAGATCATGAGTGGGGTAGTTCTTCTCATTAGGCTTCAACTGGCGAGATGTATAAGCAACAACTTTCTTCTCTTGCATCAATACCGCGCCAAGACCTTGGAGAGAGGCATCACAAAAGACCTCGTACGGCTTGGATTCATCAGGCGGAGTCAGAACTGGAGCAGTGATTAATTTCTCTTTCAAAGTGTTGAAAGCAATATCACACTCCGGAGACCAAACATACTTGACGTGCTTCTGAAGAAGATTAGAGAGAGGTTTCGCGATCTTAGAAAAGTTTTCAACGAATCTTCGGCAATAGCTTGCGAGACCGAGGAAGCTACGGAGTTGCTTCACGTTCTGAGGAGGTTCCCAATTCACAATTGCAGACACCTTCTCAGGATTCACGGCAATGCCCTTGGCAGAGATGATATGACCAAGATAAAGAACCTCATCAAGCCAAAATTCACACTTGGAGAACTTGGCGTAGAACTGATGTTCCTTGAGCTTATCAAGCACCAAACGCAAGTGTTTGGCATGATCTTCCTTGTTCTTCAAGAAAACCAGAATGTCGTCGAGATAGACCAAAATGAAGTCATTGGTGTAGGCATTGAAGATGAAGTTCATCATGCGAGAGAACGTCGGAGGAGCGTTGGCGAGGCCAAAAGACATGACAGTGTATTCATATGAACCAAAGCTTGTTCTGAATGCTGTCTTGGGAATATCTTCTTCACGAATGCGAATCTGATGATAGCCCATACGGAGATCAAGCTTGGAGAATACTTGGGCACCTTTGAGTTGTTCGAACAGCTCATTGATGTTGGGAGGTGGATATTTGTTCTTGATAGTCTTCTTGTTCACTGGACGGTAATCAACACAAAGTCGGTCCGTTCCATCCTTCTTCTTCACAAAAAGAACACCACAACCCCACGGAGAAGAACTAGGCCGGATGAGACCCATTTTCTCTTGAATATCGAGTTGCTTCTTTAGCTCCTTCAACTCTTCAGGTCCGAGCTTGTAAGGACGCTTGCACACAGGTTCCGTGCCAGGCTCAAGATCAATAACGAATTCAACTGGCCGGTACGGAGGCATTCCTGGAAGCTCTTCTGGAAAGACGTCTTGATATTCGCAAACGACTGGAATTTGAGAGATGGCATCCAATTCACCCCTTTCATTGAGAGAAAACAGACGGATTGTATTATCCCGAGCGGCAAAGACAATTACATCCTCAGACGAATGAGTCAATTGAATCTGCCTGGCAGCACAATCAAGATGTGCCTTGTGCTTAGAAAGCCAATCCATTCCGAGAATAAGATCAATATCCGAGTTACCAAGAACAATTGGGGAAGAAAGGGACTTGTAGTCACCCAATGTGATAGTAACCTCAGGGACACAGGTGTTAGCTGTGATCTGCTTGCCCGGTGACACAATTTGCAAGGAACTTTGCAGATACTGATAATCACACTCATACTTTGATGCAAAAGGTTTGGAAATGAAGCAATGCGATGCACCAGTGTCAAAAAGAACTTTTGCAGGAATATCATTAACAGGAAGGTTACCCATGATGACATCTGGTGAGTCCTCTGCCTGAGCTGCATTCATCAAATTGACCTTGGCGAACTTGGGGTTATGCTTGACCACAGCTATACTTGCCGATCTCACAGGAGGAGGAGGAGGAAGAAGACGCCTCTGGTTGAGACACTTGTTGGCATAGTGACCCTTCTATTGGCACTTGTTGCACGTGACCTCTGAAAGCGGATGGTGATACGGAGCACTCGATCTTGGAGCTTGAGATGAAGTCTTGTTCTGAAAGCCAGGGTTGGGTGGGTGGGAAGAACCACTGCCACCTTTGCTCTTCTGCTGATACGGCTGACGGAACGGAGGAGGAGGAAGCCAAAACTTCTGCTGCTTGGCCACTTGAGTAGAGGAAGAAGGAGTATTATCTCTGACTCGCTTCTTGGAAGCATCACACCTCAACTGAGCAGCCTCTTGCTTCAGTGCCATGTTGTAGAACTCATCGTACCTCAAGGGCTCAAAGAGAACAAGAGCGAGCTGGATATCTTCTCTGAGACCACCCCTGAACTGGTATATCATGCTCTTCTCATCAGGGACGTCCTGCTTGGCAAAGCGGGCGAGCTGCTGGAACAACTTGTTGTAGTCATAGACAGACAAAGAGCCTTGCTTCAGATTGCGGAATTCCTCACGCTTGCTTTCAACCATGCTCTGCGGAATATGATGAGCTCGGAAATCTCGACGGAAATCATCCCAAGTGATAACACGTCCACCTCTGGAATCCTTGTACTGCTGGAACCATTCTGCAGCTTGATATTTGAGTTGGAAGGAAGCGAACTTAACAAAGTCCTCAGGCCTGACGTTACTGCACTCGAAATGCTTACACAGATCCACAAGCCAATCGTCAGCATCGGTTGCCTCAACACAATTGCTGAAAGTCTTTAGCCCGTTAGCAAGGAACTGGTTGAGTGAAGCAAAGCGACTCTGATTGCTGCCTTGATTCCCTTGGTTGCCTTGATTGCGCTCTTGAAGAATTTGCATGATCAGCTGTGTGTTTGCATTGGTTGCGGCCATCACAGCTTGCCATGCCTCCGGAGGAGGTGGAGGTGGTGGCGGATCAGGATTCGGAGTCGTGCGTGTTGGAGGAGCCATCCTGAAGAGGTTGACCACCATTAGCACATTGACAGATAAATATTGAAGCTGAATCCAACGGAATGAAAATTGCAACATATAGTCTTCACATCCGAACAAAATGAACGAATGCATTCCTCTTAAAATGGTCACATATCCATAAATTGAGAAGCCACGTAGAATTAAGGTAGAGAAATAAATCAACAAGGTACGGATCAAGAACGAATAATCGGTAAGAAATCCCAATCTCAAACCAATATCCGTGGAAGAAGAACTAGAGCTACTAGAATTCCCACCTATGGAACTCCCGAACCTTTCCGGTTATGCAATCAGGTGTTGGGGATACAGGGGAAGCATAATATCTCACCCAAACTAGCAAATCCTACATCCAGCTGTATCCATCCTTCAACACATAACCAAGAAACCTTCGGAAACCATCTACCTCAACCTTCGAAAAGCATCCGTTATACAAGTTATGGCGATACTCCCGAACTCCCGCCCCAGTACTGGGTGGCGTCGAGGTTATCTCACCAACGAACTGCATAAAAGAGATTTTCGATGTCGGCGTACTAAACTCAGGTATTCCAGAACTGCAATGATAAAATTATGATGACAACACCTCAGAGCTCAACTCCCCGGGACACTTCCACTAAGCCCCTGACAGGAGGCACCAAGACAATGTTCTCATCATAAAACCATCGGAACGATTCCAAGATACCCGCGTGATCCTAAATTTTTTTTAGTGAAATTTGAGAAGAGAAAAGTCAAAACTCTATGTCAGGATGCCTTACCAGAGCGATGAGGAGACTGGGAAGTAAAAAGAATTCCTAAACTCTCCGATATGTAATTCCTAATTGACTCAAAACATTTTTCTAGACACAACTGGGCCACTAAAAACGATCAAGCAATGGGGTTCCTAAGGTCGGGGAAGGCTCTGATACCAACTTGTAACACCCTCGATGCGACTATAGCTCCCACGTGTCGAGGCACGACTTAGAGACATAATCGCATTGAAGGCATATGTCGCAAGTTAGGCAATCTTCACAACATCCCAAGTAATATGATAATAAAAGGGGAGGTAACATAGTTGGCTTACACTCGCCACGTCAATCAAGTACATAAATAACATTACATCAACCAAACACTCATGGCCCAACTACGGCGCCAAAATAAAAAAGAACCCAACATGCGACTGAAGGAAATATGCCCTAGAGGCAATAATAAAGTTATTATTTATTTCCTTATATCATGATAAATGTTTATTATTCATGCTAGAATTGTATTAACCGGAAACATAATACATGTGTGAATACATAGACAAACAGAGTGTCACTAGTATGCCTCTACTTGACTAGCTCGTTAATCAAAGATGGTTATGTTTCCTAACCATGGACAAAGAGTTGTTAATTGATTAACGGGATCACATTATTAGTTGAATGATCTGATTGACATGACCCATTCCATTAGCTTAGCACCCGATCGTTTAGTATGTTGCTATTGCTTTCTTCATGACTTATACATGTTCCTATGACTATGAGATTATGCAACTCCCGTGTGCCGGAGGAACACTTTGTGTGCTACCAAACGTCACAACGTAACTGGGTGATTATAAAGGTGCTCTACAGGTGTCTCCAAAGGTACATATTGGGTTGGCGTATTTCAAAATTGGGATTTGTCACTCCGATCGTCGGAGAGGTATCTCTGGGCCCTCTCGGTAATGCACATCACTTAAGCCTTGCAAGCATTGCAACTAATGAGTTAGTTGCGGGATGATGTATTACGGAACGAGTAAAGAGACTTGCCGGTAACGAGATTGAACTAGGTATTGGATACCGACGATCGAATCTCAGGCAAGTAACATACCGATGACAAAGGGAACAACGTATGTTGTTATGCGGTCTGACCGATAAAGATCTTCGTAGAATATGTAGGAGCCAATATGGGCATCCAGGTCCCGCTATTGGTTATTGACCGGAGACGTGTCTCGGTCATGTCTACATTGTTCTCGAACCGTAGGGTCCGCACGCTTAAGGTTTCGATGACAGTTATATTATGAGTTTATGAGTTTTGATGTACCGAAGGAGTTCGGAGTCCCGGATGAGATCGGGGACATGACGAGGAGTCTCGAAATGGTCAAGACGTAAAGATTGATATATTGGACGACTATATTCGGACATCGGAAAGGTTCCGAGTGATTCGGGTATTTTTCGAGTACCGGAGAGTTACGGGAATTCGCCGGGAGAAGTATTGGGCCTTATTGGGCCATACGGGAAAGAGAGAGGGGCTGCCTAGGGCAGGCCGCGCGCCCCCCCAAGGCCTAGTCCGAATTGGACTAGGGGGAGGGGCTGCGCCCCTTCCTTGTTTCCTACTCTTACTACATGGAAGGACTCCTAGTTGGACTAGGAAAAGGGGAATCCTACTCCCGGTGGGAGTAGGACTCCCCTAGGGCGCGCCATAGAGAGGGCCGGCCCTCCCCTCCTCCACTCCTTTATATACGGGGGCAGGGGGCACCCCATAGACACACAAGTTGATCTTCATGATCGTTCCTTAGCCGTGTGCGGTGCCCCCCTCCACCATATTCCACCTCGGTCATATTGTTGCAGTGCTTAGGCGAAGCCCTGCGACGGTAGAACATCAAGATTGTCACCACGCCGTCGTGCTGACGGAACTCCTCCCCGATGCTTTGCTGGATCGGAGCCCGGGGATCGTCATCGAGCTGAACGTGTGTCAAGAACTCGAAGGTGCCGGAGTAACGGTGCTTGGATCGGTCGGATCGGGAAGACGTACGACTACTTCCTCTATGTTGCGTCAACGCTTCCGCTTCGGTCTACGAGGGTATGTAGACAACACTCTCCCCTCTCGTTGCTATGCATCACCATGATCTTGCGTGTGCGTAGGAATTTTTTTGAAATTACTATGTTCCCCAACAGCGACACGGTCCCAATCACCCCCAACTGGGCACCACTACTGATCATCGGGAAAGGAAACATAGTAACGTTGAGAGTCTTCGTCGAACTCCCACTTGAGCTCGTACGCGTCTCCTGGAGCGGAATCATCAGGCCCTGCATCTGGTGTAATAGTAATCTATGAGCCACAGGGACTCAGCAATCTCGCACCCTCGCGATCAAGACTATTTAAGCTTATAGGTAAGGCAAGGTAAAATATGAGTGGAGCTGCAGCAAGCGACTAGCAAGTATGGTGGCTAACTTATTCGCAAAAGAGAGCGAGAAGAGAAGGCAAAGCACGAGCGAGAAACTAGAGAGCAACCTGCGCAAACATTACTCCAACACCGTGTCCACTTCCCGGACTCCGCCGAGATGAGGCCATCACGGTAACACACTCAGTTGATTCATTTTAATTAAGTTAAGGTTCAAGTTATCTACAACCGGACATTAACAAATTCCCATCTGCCCATAACCGTGGGCACGGCTTTCGAAAGTTCAATCCCTGCAGGGGAGTCCCAACTTAGCCCATGACAAGCTCTCACGGTCAACGAAGGAATAGACCTCCTCCCAAGACATTCCGATCAGACTCGGTATCTCGGTAACTCAAGACACTTCGACAGGTTAAAACAAGACCAGCAACACCGCCCGAATGTGCCGACAAATCCCGATAGGAGCTGCACATATCTCTTTCTCAGGGCACACTTAGATAAGCACTCCATACAACTAAAACCGAACCTCGAGTTTCCCCGAGGGGGCGCTGCACAGGACTCTAGTTTGGACCAACACTCAGAGGAGCACTGGCCCGGGGGGGGGGGGTTTAAAATAAGATGACCCACGGGCTCCGGAAACCCGAGGGAAAAAGAGGCTAGGTGGCAAATGGTAAGACCAAGGTTGGGCATTGCTGGAAAAGCTTTAATCAAGGCGAACTATCAAGGGGTTCCCATTATAACCCAACCGCGTAAGGAACGCAAAATCCGGGAACATAACACCGATATGACGGAAACTAGGGCGGCAAGAGTGGAACAAAACACTAGGCGAGAGGCCGAGCCTTCCACCCTTTACCAAGTATATATATGCATTAAGATAACAAGATAATATAATGATATCCTAACAAGTAAATAAATGTTCCAACAAGGAACGGCCTCCAATCTTCACCTGCAACTAGCAACGCTATAAGAGGGGCTGAGCAAAGCGGTAACATAGCCAATCAACGGTTTGCTAGGACATGGTGGGTTAGAGGTTTGACATGGAAATTTGGGAGGCTTGCAAGAAAGTGGTAGGCATCGTAGCAATGGCATAGCAAAAGAGCGAGCAAACTAGCATAGCAAAGATAGTAGTGATTTCGAGGGTATGATCATCTTGCCTGCACAGTTGTCAGAGTTGACTGGATCCTCGAAAGCAAACTCAACGGGCTCCTCGTTAGCGAACTCGTCTCCTGGATCTACCCAAACAAGACAAACAAGCAACAAGGATACAATCAACCACGTGCAAACTCAAACAACACAATGCAAAGATGATATGCTATGCGGGA
The DNA here is from genome assembly GCF_056163025.1 of Triticum urartu. Taxonomy (NCBI): domain Eukaryota; kingdom Viridiplantae; phylum Streptophyta; class Magnoliopsida; order Poales; family Poaceae; genus Triticum; species Triticum urartu. Next base: position 102,215,495 of record NC_141875.1, on the reverse strand, counting down.
TGCGATGCGGGATGCAAAATGCAAGATATGACAGGAAATGCATGAACCTGGCCTCAACTTGGAAATCCAAGTGTTCCACTGGAAATATGAGATGAAATCGCTTGAAAACGATATAAAGAACGCCGGAATCGGAGTTACGGTTTGGAAATGGCAAGCGATTTAAAAATGACACCGGTCTGCGATTTACAGCAAGTAGGCATCTAAATGCAACGAAATGAACATGCTACAGCACCCAAACATGACAACAAAATGCATGGCATGGATGCACACAAGATGCTTAACAAAAGTCTAGCACTGAGCTACGGCAAATCATCCATCAACAGGTTCAAACAAGCATGGCAAAAACGCAAATGGTAAAACAGATCTCAGACTTAGTGAAATTAACACTTGTTTGGAATTTCAGATCATATAGCCCTCTTCGGAGCAACAAAACAACATGCTACAGGACCTGAACATGACAAAGAAATACATGGCATGGAGCTACTCAACAAGCGTAACAAAAGTCCCTTAGTGACCTTGAGCCAAAAGGGATCACAAAATATACTAACAAGCACACGAACATAGCAAAAACATAATCAGTTTTCAGACTTAGTGAAAACTGGGACATGCTGAAACATAACTCACAAAGGCATGTTTACGAGCTCGATGCACTCACCACGGTGCAATTCATGGCAAGACAAGCATACATCCCTTAAGAAGGCACAAAATTCAAGCTAGACATGGCAAGAACAATGGCATAGCATGCACGGGTCAACTACAACATCACCGGCAAAATTGCAAACAAGTTGACAATCTGCCCAGATTCACAAAGTAGAAAAAGTAGAGCTCGATTGACTCAAGCTAGGGTGCTCCATAATTGCAAAAAAGACATGGATGTATAGAGCACTACAATATTAACAAAACTCCCTTACTGATCATCCTCAAAAGAGGCACGGATCACTAGGAAACAACAAGAACATATGGCATCATGAGATAAACAGCTCCAGGACTTAGTGAAATCACTAAGTCCCTGAAAACAGAATTAGCAAGTGCACCACTTTGCAAGCTTGCACAAGTCACCACACACATCCTAAAAATACATGGGTTGCACCTCTGGAGAGATGACAAAACCCTTAACAAAACATATGTAGAACTCACGGGCATAGCATGCACACAATAATCATGGCAAAAATGACAAAAGTGCTAAACGGAGTAGCAGATCTGACAATTAACTCAAGTAGCCCACTTCTAACAGCATTTCGGGCATCAAGATGAGTTCAAATGAAAATGATGCAATGGAATGAAATGATGTACTCTCTGAGATGAACATTTTGATATGCTATATGCCAAAAACAGAGTTACGGATGCAAAGTTACGATGCGATGAACAGGAGCACATGGGTTAGGGTTTCGGGCAAAAAGTCAACCGTCTCAGATCCAGATCTAGATCCAGCCGGAGTTACTGTTCATGCACGGACTTCGAGGATGGTCGGAGGGGCTTGGAGCTCGCCGGAGGAGCTCGGACGAGGCCGGGGCGACGAGGAGGTGGCGAGGAGGCGGCGCCGGCGGGCACGGACACCGAGGCGGCGGGTGCGGCGACACCGGTGGCGGTTGGTGGCGTTGGGCGGCGCCGGACCAGGGCGGCGCGGCGGGCTGCGGCCAGCCGGCGGCGAGCGGCGCGCGGCGGCTCCGGTCGCCTCGGGCGGCCGGGCGCGAAGAGGAGGGCGGCGGCTTCGGGCGAGAGGATGCGGGGCGATGCGGGCCGGGAGGGCCCCGCACGGGCCTGCGGGTCGGCGACGGGGTCGGCGATGTGGGGCACAGGGCGCGGTGGCGGCGGCGAAACCGGGAGCGCCACGTGGCGGCGGTGGCGGATCCGGACACGTCCGGCTCGGCGCGGACGTTGTCCGGCGGCGGCGGAGATCTTTTTTTTAGGGTTAGGGGGAGAGGATCCGCGAATTTGGAATGGGGGGTGTATATATAGGCATAGGGGGAGCTAGGAGAGTCCAAATGAGGTGCGGTTTTTGGCCACGCGATCGTGATCGAATGCTCTAGATGATGGAGCAGAGTTAGGTGGGTTTTGGGTCAAATTGGAGGGGTGTTGGGCTGCAACACACACGAGGCCTTTCGGTCCCTCGGTTAACCGTTGGAGTATCAAACGAAGTCCAAATGATACGAAACTTGACAGGCGGTCTACCGGTAGTAAACCAAGGCCGCTTGGCAAGTCTCGGTCCAATCCGGGAATGTTTAATCCCCACACACGAAAGAAAGCTAGAAATGACCATCAGAGGATAATGAAGCGCCGGAGTGCAAAACGGACAACGGGGAAAATGCTCGAATGCATGAGATGAACACGTATGCAAATGCAATGCACATGATGACATGATATGAGATGCATGACAACGATAACAACACACGGAGACAAAGACCCGAACCCAAGAAAATAAATATAACTTAACGCCGGAAACGGCAAGAGTTGGAGTACAAATAGGGAAAGTTACATCCGGAGTGTTACATGTTCAGTCCCGCACAGCCGATTAGTCGAGCTGCAGACTAAGGGATTTATCCCTCCGGCGTACATGGTGCCCGTTCGAGCCGGGCTGGCCACCTACAATGGCGGGGAGCAAGCGGAGAACTTTCCCTGTCCCTCCATGGGGGAACGGGTTTGCCTTGTTCCTTACTTACTAAGGGGACTCGGATTTCCAATTCATCCGTTCCTCCGCGGGCTCCTGGAGTTCTATGGCCTCCAACTACACAATCTCACCCCTGCCTCCATCCTACACATCACCGGCTATGTTGCTCTCTGCGAGTTGTTCCTGGGCTGCGAGGCTCATTTCGAGCTGTGGAAAAGGCTATTTTGCCTTGTCCCTCGCACACAGAGGGAATCACTTTATCAAGTGGGCAGAGCCGAAGTATGGCGCATCGCCAATATCGGATATTTGTCCGGTACCCCAAAGAAGTCGTCTGAAGACTGGCCTTCAGAATGGTTTTATATGGAGGACGTCCCCCTTCCGGACCCTATTCGGCGGGGTCTACCCGAGTTCAACAATTCTCCTCTGAAGAAGCACCGAAGTTGGCGCCCACGGAGCCCCCAGGTAGAAGACAACGGAGAAGTCCTCTATCTGATGAACCGGATCAAAGCACTAGCTCGATCCGGATTGACAATAGTCGAAGTTATGTCGATTTGCATAATGCGGGGAGTGCATCCACTCCAATATAGTGGGCACCCCTTGTGGTGTTATAACGGGGCGGATGACGCCACCCGCTGCGGGCGTAAGGGTCCGGACAATGCTGCCGCTCTAGCGAAGATTATGTCCGAACTGTTCAAGGGCGAGGAAGAGGAGTTCACCCGCATCAAGCCACGGGATGGATTCTCCATGTGCAATCCTCCAAGCTGGGTAAGTTATATTTCCCTGCTCCCATTTTTCCCGCATTCTTAGTCGTAAGTATTCACCTTGCCACCTTGCGGCAGGAACTGCGAAAAGCCATAAAGGAGGTCAGCAGCCTTCCTCCACAACCAGAGGACCCTGACCGGGCCATCGATTCTGGACTCGAAGAAGATCCGGTTATCTCCGTGGAACTGATAGACTGGCAGTTCTATCAGTTAAGCTGCGACAATGCCCCGGTGGCCATTACGGCCGACTATCCCGGACTGCTTCCTGCATTGCAGGTAAGAAAAATCAAAAAGTCCCAACTCCAAAACTAGGATCCCCTTTTAGGCACTTCACCCACCATATACACATGGCATCTTTTACAGGGAAGGCATTCGGGACGCCCTGCTGAACCCGTGGCAACTCGCCAACAAGAGGTGCCGAGGCCGGGTAGGCCAAAAAGGAAGGCGGTCAGGACGGAGACGCCGACGCAAAGGTATAGGAAAAACCCTGCTCCGTGGTTGTCGTCTTTTTCGAAATGTAATGACGCCCGTGTTTCTTTAATAGAAAGAACGCTCACCGGAATATGTCCGGTGATGCTGCCAATCAAGCTTCCACCAGTCGGGCGCCAGGACCGGACATAGAGGCGGAAGGCGATATGGGGCAGGCGCCGGATAATCCCCCGACAGAGGATGCAGATAGATTGTCCGCTACAAACTCAGAAGTGGAAAGCGCCATGAATCATAGGCGCCGCCGGGCCGTACTCCGCGACGCTTGTTTCTCACCAGAGGCGTTCGACGCCTTCAATTCTGGAGAGGCGTACCTCCGTGCTGCTCAAGATGGTCTAGCCAGAGCCACGGATCAGTATGTAAAGGATGTACGGGTGAGTAAATCTGACGATTTATATGTATCAGTAGCCCCTGAGACTTGAAACAGTTAGCAGAACTGATTTAAGGATCATCTATAATGTGCAGGTTCTTACAGAGAAGAATACTAGGCTGTCCCAGGAGCTGGAGGAATGCAAGACCCAACTGGGGGCCGCTCTTGCCGCATTGCAGGAATAGAAAAAGCCTCCCACTGGTAACATTTACTTTAAAGAATGGTGATTACCATATAGTGTGCGGCGTGTCTGCACATCTAACAATTGATTTTCTAGATGAGTCCGGAGAAAGTCCGGGGGACCAGCATGTTATGCGACAGCTAGAGGCTGGCAAACGCGTGCTGAGTAAGGTTATGCTGGAGAGAAACAGTCTTCAAGATGCCAATGTTAAGCTGAACGTTGAACTAAAAGACGTTTGGGGCCAGCTTGCGGACTCCGAGAAGGAGAATAAGCGGCTTCGGCGCGGCATTTTTAGTAAGTGCTTGAACGAATCCTACTAAAGGAGTTCGGCGAAGAAGTCGATTAACAGCGTTATGTCTGTAGGTATGCTGACGGGTCGTCCCGCGGAGGAAATGCCCGGGTCTGCGGGTGGTCTTCTGTCCTAGCTGTCACATCTGCACGAACAAGTTCGGCAGGTGATGCAAGGTGTTGCCCAGGCTTTGTGGCCATCTGTCTCCTTGCCAGAGGGCGTTACAGAGCTTACGGAGAAGCTCAAGGGAGCACGGCGGCACCTTTGATTATGGAAGATATCAGCCTGCCAACAGGGTGCCAGAGAGGCCTGGGCCATGGTGAAGACTCGGTATACCAAGGCAAACCCAAATCACATGGCCGAGGTCGGACCCGTGGGGCCCGACGGAAAAGAGATCCCCGTTAGCTTAGTTTATGGGCAAGTAGAATTAGCCGCAAAGTATTCCCAACAGGATTGTAAGCTAGACCGCCTGTTGGATGGTATAGAAGAGGAGTTTAGTCAGTCTGCATGACTATGTAATTGAAGTGGCATGTATAATGCCTTCTAGCCGGATTGTAGATCATTTGTCGTTGCAGACCTTTTCGCTTCAACCTCCGGGCCCGATAGTCCGGAGTGAATCCGAATACCCGCTCAGTTATATAAGAACCGAGGTATGCGTGGAAACCAGACGTAGGGGTCATTAGTGCTTTATCAGACAAGTGCCCAACTAGTTATGTTATATTGCATGGGTAGTAAGAAACATCTTCCAGAGAGAATAGTTCCGTTAAGGGTTCCTTTCCCTGGGTAAGCATGCCCTAAAGTGCATGTCCGGACTGCGGTAAGAAACGCAGAAAAAGCATCTGGGGGCAGATATGGATAATAAAAAAGTCATCTTTTGTTCACCGACCGAATATTCCCTTAAGAACGCTAGCTTTCGGCTTCACCCAGTCTGAGGTACACATCTGGCTAACCCGGCAGTAACAATCGCAGAGGTGCTCCCCTTATGCCCTAGCCGAATTAACGGGAACGTAGGGCATAAATACAAGAGCCAGGCAACCTAGCTTGGCCAAAACTTAAGTCATATCGATGCATATAATGGTGAAAAAAGGTACATGCGGAAGTATAACACATGTGTTGGGCGTGAGGCCCAGGTAAATAATTTAAGCTTCTACGAAAGAAGCCCCCAAGTATGGAGAGTGCGGCTAGCGCACCTGTAATGTACAAGTGAGGCACAAGGTGACCCTTGAAGGCCTAGAGAAATAATAAGAAAAAGAAAGAAAGGGAAACAAGATAGATGATGCATATGCATAAAATGGACAAAGGTAGGGGACTAACATAGAGTCCGGTGCTAGGCGTAGAATCTTCGGAGCCTGGCTGCGTTCCATGGGTTCGGCTCGAGTCGACTAGTCGATGCATCCCGCAGTCGGTACGCTCCACCGGTCAGAACTTGGTCGATAATGAAGGGACCTTCCCATTTGGGCTTGAGCTTGTTCTTTTTCTTATCCGGCAGGCATAGAACTAGTTCACCAACGTTATAAGTTTTGGCCCGTACTTCTCTGCTTTGGTATCCGCGAGCCTGTTGCTGGTAAAATGCGGAACGGGCTTTGGCTACGTCGCGCTCTTCCTCCAAGGTGTCCAGACTGTCCTGCCGATCGATCTCGGCTTCTCTTTCTTCGTACATGCGCACTCCAGGTGAGTCATGAATTATGTCACAGGGCAAGATTGCCTCTGCGTCGTACACCATAAAAACGGTGTATATCCGGTACTATGATTCAGCGTGGTCCGCAACCCCCAGAGTACGGAGTCGAGCTCCTCTACCCAGTGCGTGTCAGACTCCGTTAAGGAACGCACTAATCTGGGTTTAATGCCGCTCATTATAAGACCGTTTTCTCGTTTGACTTGACCGTTGGTTTGTGGGTGATAGACTAAAGCATAATTGAGCTTGATGCCCATTTTGCTGCACCAGAGTTTTACCTCGTCGGCCGTGAAGTTCGTGCCGTTATCAGTGATGATGCTGTGGGGGACGCCGTAACGGTGTACAACCTCGGATATGAAATCTATCACCGGTCCGGATTCGGCTGTTTTAACTGGTTTAGCTTCTATCCATTTGGTGAATTTATCCACCATGACCAATAAGTATTTTTTCTTGTGGGTTCCCCCTTTAAGGGGTCCAACCATATCAAGCCCCCAGACCGCAAAGGGCCATGTAATGGGGATTGTTTGGAGGGCGGTGGGTGGCATGTGGCTTTGATTTGCAAAGAGCTGGCAACCGGCGCAACGTTGGACCAAGTCCTGTGCATCTGCCCGGGCCGTTGGCCAATAGAATCCTATATGGAAGGCCTTGCTTACAAGAGCCCGGGCTGCGGCGTGATGACCGCCAAGTCCGGCGTGAATTTCTGCCAAAAAATTCCGCCCTTCCTCTTCGGAGATGCACCTTTGAAGGACTCCGGTAGTGCTTTTCTTCTACAATTCTCCCTCATGGACCTTGTAGGCCTTGGATCGCCGCACTATGCAGCGTGCCTCATTTTGGTCCTCCGGAAGTTCCTGTCTAGTTAGGTAGGCCAGGAATGGTTCTGTCCACGGGGCAATAATGGCCATTATTTCATGGGCTGAAGGTGTTATTTCGGTGGCGGAGCCTCCGATTGTGTCAGAGAGTTCAGTATCGGGTATTTTGGCCGGGTCCGGACTGTTGTTACTGGTGTCCCCTTCCCATGCTACAGATGGCTTGAAGATCCTTTCCAGAAATATGTTGGGAGGGACCGCGTCGCGTTTTGTGCCGATGCGGGCGAGGATATCCGCCGCCTGATTGTTTTCCCGAGCCACATGGTGAAATTCGAGTCCCTCGAACCGAGCTGACATTTTTAGGACGGCATTTCGATAGGCCGCCATTTTCGGATACTTGGTGTCAAAATCTCCGTTTATTTGGAATATTGCGAGGTTTGAATCCCCACGCACCTCCAGGCATTGAATGCCCATGGAGACTGCCATCCAAAGACCATGCAATAGAGCTTCGTATTCGGCTGCATTGTTGGAATCTGTATATAATATTTGCAGTATGTACCGAATGGTATCTCCGGTTGGGGACGTCAGGACGATGCCAGCCCCTAGACCGGCCAACATTTTAGAATCGTCGAAGTGCATGATCCAATTGGAGTATGCGTCGTACTCTTTAGGGAGTTCGGCCTCCGTCCATTCGGCGACGAAGTCAGCCAGTACTTGCGATGTATGTTATGTCGAATGGGAGGAGCTCAATGGTCCATTTGGCAATCCGGCCCGTAGCTTCGCGATTGTTGATAATATCATTAAGTGGCACTTCCGAGGCTACTGTAATCGAACACTCTTGAAAGTAGTGTCGCAGTTTCCGCGACGCCATGAATACCGCATATGCTATTTTTTGGTAATGCGGGTACCGTGATTTGCATGGAGTGAGGACAGTGGATACATAGTATACCGGCTTTTGAAGAGGGAAATTGTGTTCGTCCGCTTCCCGTTCGACAACGAGCACCGCGCTTACAACTGGATGAGTTGCCGCAATATACAACATCATTGGTTCGCCGATGTTTGGTGCGGCCAGGATCGGGTTGGTTGCCAGAATGGCCTTTATTTCTTCCAATCCGGCTGTGGCCGCGTCCATCCACTCAAAGTGTTCGATGCGCCGAAGGAGGCGATAAAGGGGTAAAGCCTTTTCTCCCAAGAGGGAGATAAAGCGGCTTTGAGCCGCCACACATCCAGTTAGCTTCTGGATTTGTTTGAGGTCTGTTGGGGTGGCCAACTGTGACAACGCTCGGATTTTGGCCAGATTAGCTTCAATACCTCTACTGGAGACAATGAATCCCAGGAGCTTTCCGGCTGGTACGCCGAAAACGCATTTTTCCGGATTGAGCTTGATGTCATATGTTCGGAGGTTGTCGAATGTGAGCCTCAAGTCGTCTATCAAAGAGTCGACGTGTTTGGTTTTGACGACCACATCGTCTACGTATGCCTCTACTATTTTGTCGATTTGTTTCTCCAGACATGTCTGAATCATGCGCTGATATGTTGCGCCGGCGTTTTTGAGCCCAAAAGGCATTGTGTTAAAACAGAAAGGACCGTATGGCGTGATGAATGCCATTGCGGCTTGGTCGGACTCCGCCATCTTGATTTGGTGGTAACCGGAGTATGCGTCGAGGAAACACAATGACTCATGTCCTGCGGTAGCATCAATGATTTGATCGATGCGTGGGAGGGGGAAGGGATCCTTTGGGCAAGCTTTATTGAGGTCTTTGAAGTCGACACAAAGGCGCCAGGATTTGTCCTTCTTTGGTACCATCACCAGGTTTGCTAGCCAGTCCGGGTGTTTTATTTCTTTGATGAATCCGGCCTCCAATAACTTGGCTAGTTCCTCTCCCATGGCCTGTCTCTTAGGTTCAGAGAAACACCGAAGAGCTTGCTTGACCGGCTTGAATCCCTTTAGGATATTGAGGCTATGCTTGGCCAGCCTGCGTGGGATTCCTGGCATGTCTGAGGGATGCCAGGCGAATATGTCCCAGTTCTCGCGCAGGAACTCTCGTAGTGCGGCATCCACAGCGGGGCTTAGCTGTTCCCCGATGGAGGCTGTTTTTGTATGGTCCATTGGGTGGACTTGGAATTTGACTATTTCATCCGCTGGTTTAAAAGAGGTGGACTTGGATCTCTTGTCGAGTATCATGTCGTCCCTGTCCACTGTGGAGCGTAGCGTAGCTAATTCCTCGGCCGAGAGGGCTTCGGATAATGCCTCGAGGGCCAATGCGGCTGTTTTGTTTTCGGCGCGGAGTGCTATGTCCGGATCGCTGGCGAGAGTGATGATTCCGTTGGGCCCAGGCATTTTGAGCTTCATGTACCCGTAATGTGGTACGGCTTGGAAGATTGTGAATGCCTCCCGTCCTAAAAGAGCATGATAACCACTGCTGAACGGGGCCACATGGAATGTAATTTCTTCAGACCTGTAATTATCCAGCGTGCCGAATACCACCTCTAGTGTGATTTTCCTAGCACAGCCTGCTTCCCTACTGGGGACGATTCCTCTAAAGGTTGTGCTACTTTGCTCAATGCGGCTCCAGTCTATTTCCATCTTTTGAATGGTTTCCTCGTAGATGAGGTTTAATCCGCTGTCGCCGTCCATGAGTACCTTGGTGAGTCGAAAGCCGTCCACGATTGGACCGAGGACCAGTGCGGCTAGTGCTCGGGCTGTTCGGAATTTAGGTTCGTCACTGGCATTGAAGGTAATAGCCGTGTCACTCCAAGGATTCATTGCTGCTACGTGGCAGATTTCGGCCATGCTGTGGAGTGTTCGCTTGCGTCTATTATTTGACGTGAAGGTCTCAATGACCGTTAACACCGTATTGTTGTCCACGGGATGGTGCTCTGTGGTATTTTGGAGGAGTAGATCCTCACCACTTTTGGCCACCTGCCGGAGTATCCAACATGCTCTAAGGCTGTGCGTTGGCATTGCATCCGCTGTACTATGAATTTTGCAGGGTCTGTTGAGCCATCCCTCCAGTACGGTTCCTTGCCCTGTAGAGGGCTTTTGCTTTTTGGTAGTTAACCTTGGTGTATTGTGATAATGCACCCTTTTATTTTGGACTGGGTTTGTGTTCAGGGCCGGATTATCCCAAAAGTTTGTTTCTGTTTTCCAGGCACTTTCCATCGCACAGTACTTTCGTACTATGGACGCCAAGTCAGCGAAGCGTGTTATATCACGGCGATTTATGGCGTTAAGGATTCCCTTGTCTGTGCAATTATTGAGAAAAAATAAGATTGCGTCTTCTCGCGACAGTCCTTAACCTTGTTCACCGCAAGGAGGAATCTGGCCCAGTAGTGATGTACTATTTCCTGGGGCTCTTGCCTAATGTGGGAAAGATCGCTTATGTTTGGGTGGGTGGGTGGAATTGAATCCGAACCCTCACCTGATCTGGGATCCAGGGGCCGAGGAATTTCCAATTTTGAAAGTTCCGGTTCTGGGGTGTGACCCGATAACCCTGGCCCGCTGCCTGACTCTGAGTTCAGGGATTGGGTGTTGTCCTCCCGCGAATGGGCGTCCGGCTCAGAGAGCTCGGGAATCCGGACATAGTTGGTCCTCAAGATGGAGGAAAGGTCACCGCTTTGTTCCTCCACCACTACAATATGATGGGTGACCGGCGGAGAGTTAATATCCCTTTGATCGGGTTTAAGCCCAATCCGATCATAGTCCGTAGCGACTCCCAGGGCGACGATGCGATCTAAGAGCTCATTTAAGGAGGCGAGCTATATTGGATCCATCTGTTCGGCGAGTGCCGATTTGACGTGGAGGCTGTTTTCGATGACCCGAGAAGTCATCGTCGGCGCGGCGGCCGAACAGGCGGTCATGATGAAACCGCCTAGCCGGAGAGTTTGGCCGACAGCCAAAGCTCCCTCGACAGTAGTACCGTCTTTAAAGACGAGATGAGACATCCTTCCTTCTGGCGATGGCACAGAGGAACTCTCAATGAAAGCACCAATGTCGGTGTCAAAACCGGCGGATCTTGGGTAGGGGGTCCCAAACTGTGCGTCTAAGGCGGATGGTAACAGGAGGCAGGGGACACAATGTTTTACCCAGGTTCGGGCCCTCTTGATGGAGGTAAAACCCTACGTCCTGCTTGATTAATATTGAGATATGGGTAGTACAAGAGTAGATCTACCACGAGATCGGAGAGGCTAAACCCTAGAAGCTAGCCTATGGTTTGATTGAATGTTGTAGTTGTCGTTCTACGGACTAAAACCCTCCGGTTTATATAAACACCGGAGAGAGTTAGGGTTACACAAGGTCGGTTACAAAGGAGGAGATATCCATATCCGTATTGCCTAGCTTGCCTTCCACGCCAAGTAGAGTCCCATCCGGACACGAGACGAAGTCTTCAATCTCTTATCTTCATAGTCCAACAATCCGACCAAAGGATATAGTCCGGCTGTCCGGAGACCCCCTAATCCAGGACTCCCTCAATAGGCTTCCAATATATCAATCTTCAAGTCTCGACCATTTCGAGACTCCTCGTCATGTCCGTGATCACATTTGGGACTCCGAACATCCTTCGGTACATCAAAACATATAAACTCATAATATAACTTTCATCGTAACGTTAAGCGTGCGGACCCTATGGGTTCGAGAACTATGTAGACATGACTGAGACATGTCTCCGGTCAATAACCAATAGCGGAACCTGGATGCTCATATTGGCTCCTACATATTCTACGAAGATCTTTATCGGTCAGACCGCATAACAACATACATTGTTCCCTTTGTCATCGGTATGTTACTTGCCTGAGATTCGATCGTCGGTATCTCAATACCTAGTTCAATCTCGTTACCGGCAAGTCTCTTTACTCGTTCTGTAATACATCATCCTACAACTAACTCATTAGTTGCAATGCTTGCAAGGCTTAAGTGATGTGCATTACCGAGAGGGCCCAGAGATACCTCTCCGACAATCGGAGTGACAAATCCTAATCTCGAAATACGCCAACCCAACAAGTACCTTCGGAGACACCTGTAGAGCACCTTTATAATCAACCAGTTATGTTGTGACGTTTAGTGGCACACAAAGTGTTCCTCCGGTAAACGGGAGTTGCATAATCCCATAGTCATAGGAACATGTGTAAGTCATGAAGAAAGCAATAGCTACATACTAAACGATCGTGTGCTAAGCTAACGGAATGGGTCATGTCAATCACATCATTCTCTAATGATGTGATCCCGTTAATAAAATGGCAACTCATGTCTATGGTTAGGAAACATAACCATCATTGATTCAACGAGCTAGTCATGTAGAGGCATACTAGTGACAATCTGTTTGTCTATGTATTCACACATGTATTATGTTTCCGGTTAATACAATTCTAGCATGAATAATAAACATTTATCATGAAATAAGAAAATAAATAATAACTTTATTATTGCCTACAGGGCATATTTCCTTCAGTCTCCCACTTGCACTAGAGTCAATAATCTAGATTACACAGTAATGATTCTAACACCCATGGAGCCTGGTGCTGATCATGTTTTGCTCACGAGAGAGGCTTAGCCAAAGGGTCTACAACATTCAGATCCGTATGTATCTTGCAAATGTCTATGTCTCCCACCTGGACTTGATCGCGGACGGAATTGAAGCGTCTCTTGATGTGTTTGGTTCTCTTGTGAAATCTGGATTCCTTTGCCAAGGCAATTGCACCAGTATTGTCACAAAAGATTTTCATTGGACCCGATGCACTAGGTATAACACCTAGATCGGATATGAACCCCTTCATCCAGACTCCTTCATTTGCTGCTTCCGAAGCAGCTATGTACTCCGCTTCACGCGTAGATCCCGCCACAACGCTTTGTTTAGAACTACTCCAACTGACAGCTCCACCGTTCAATATAAACACGTATCCGGTTTGAAATTTAGAAGCATCCAGATCAGTGTCAAAGCTTGCATCGACGCAACCATTTACGACAAGCTCTTTGTCACCTCCATAAACGAGAAACATATCCTTAGTCCCTTTCAGGTATTTCAGGATGTTCTTGACCGTTGTCCAGTGATCAACTCCTGGATTACTTTGGTACCCCCCTGCTAAACTAATAGCAAGGCACACATTAGGCCTGGTACACAGCATTGCATACATGATAGAGCCTATGGCTAAAGCATAGGGTACACTTTTCATTTTCTCTCTATCTTCTGCAGTGGTCGGGCATTGAGTCTTACTCAACTTCACACCTTGTAACACAGGCAAGAACCCTTTCTTAGCTTGATCCATTTTGAACTTCTTCAAAACTTTATCAAGGTATGTGCTTTGTGAAAGTCCAATTAAGCGTCTTGATCTATCTCTATAGATCTTGATGCCCAATATATAAGCAGCTTCACCGAGGTCTTTCATTGAAAAACTCTTATTCAAGTATCCTTTTATGCTATCCAGAAATTCTATATCATTTCCGATCAACAATATGTCATCCACATATAATATTAGAAATGCTACAGAGCTCCCACTCACTTTCTTGTAAATAGAGGCTTCTCCAAAAGTATGTATAAAACCATATGCTTTGATCACACTATCAAAACGTTTATTCCAACTCCAAGAGGCTTGCACCAGTCCATAAATGGATCGCTGGAGCTTGCACACTTTGTTAGTACCCTTTGGATCGATAAAACCTTCAGGTTGCATCATATACAACTCTTCTTCCAGAAATCCATTCAGGATTGTAGTCTTGACATCCATTTGCCAAATTTCATAATCATAAAATGCGGGAATTGCTAACATGATTCAGACGGACTTAAGCATCGCTACGGGTGAGAAGGTCTCATCGTAGTCAATTCCTTGAACTTGTCGGAAACCTTTCGCAAAAAGTCGAGCTTTGTAGACAGTAATGTTACCGTCAATGTTAGGCTTCTTCTTCAAGATCCATTTATTATCGATGGCTTGCCGATCATTGGGCAAGTCAACCAAAGTCCACACTTTGTTCTCATACATGGATCCCATCTCAGATTTCATGGCTTTAAGCCATTTTTCAGAATCTGGGCTCATCATCGCTTCCTCATAGTTCGTAGCCTTGTCATGGTCAACTAACATGACCTCCAAAATAGGATTACCGTACCACTCTGGTGCGGATCTTATTCTGGTTAACCTACGAGGTTCGGTAGTAACTTGATCTAAAGTTTCATGATAAACATCATTAGCTTCCTCACTAATTGGTGTAGGTGTCACAGGAACCGGTTTCTGTGACGAACTACTTTCCAATAAGGGAGCAGGTACAGTTACCTCATCAAGTTCTACTTTCCTCCCACTCACTTCTTTCGAGAGAAACTCCTTCTCTAGAAAGGATCCATTCTTAGCAACGAATGTCTTGCCTTCAGATCTGTGATAGAAGGTGTACCCAACAGTTTCCTTTGGGTATCCTATGAAGACACATTTCTCCAATTTGGGTTTGAGCTTATCAGGTTGAAGCTTTTTTCACATAAGCATCGCAGCCCCAAACTTTAAGAAACGACAACTTTGGTTTCTTTCCAAACCACAGTTCATAAGGCGTCGTCTCAATGGATTTCGATGGTGCCCTATTTAACGTGAATGCAGCTGTCTCTAAAGCATAACCCCAAAATGATAGCGATAAATCAGTAAGAGACATCATAGATCGCACCATATGTAGTAAAGTACGATTATGATGTTCGGACACACCATTACGCTGTGGTGTTCTAGGTGGAGTGAGTTGCAAAACTATTCCACATTGTTTCAAATGTAGACCAAACTCGTAACTCAAATATTCTCCTCCACGATCAGATCATAGAAACTTTATTTTCTTGTTACGATGATTTTCCACTTCACTCTGAAATTCTTTGAACTTTTCAAATGATTCAGACTTATGTTTCATTAAGTAGATATACCCATATCTGCTTAAATCATCTATGAAGGTGAGAAAATAACGATACCCGCCGCGAGCCTCAACATTCATTGGACCACATACATCAGTATGTATGATCTCCAAAAAATCAGTTGCTCGCTCCATAGTTCCAGAGAACGGCGTTTTAGTCATCTTGCCCATGAGGCATGGTTCGCAAGTACCAAGTGATTCATAATCAAGTGATTCCAAAAGTCCATCAGTATGGAGTTTCTTCATGCGCTTTATACCAATATGACCCAAACGGCAGTGCCACAAATAAGTTGCACTATCGTTATCAACTCTGCATCTTTTGGCTTCAACATTATGAATATGTGTATAACTACTATCGAGATTCATTAAAAATAGACCATTCTTCAAGGGTGCATGACCATAAAAGATATTACTCATATAAATAGAACAACCACTATTCTCAGATTTAAATGAATAACCGTCTCGCATTAAACAAGATCCAGATATAATGTTCATGCTCAACGCTGGCACCAAATAACAATTATTTAGGTCTAAAACTAATCCCGAAGGTAGATGTAGAGCTAGCGTGCCGACGACGATCACATCGACTTTGGAACCATTTCCCACCCGCATCGTCACTTTGTCCTTAGCCAGTCTTCGCTTAATCCGTAGTCCCTGTTTCAAGTTGCAAATATTAGCAACAGAACCAGTATCAAATACCCAGGTGCTACTGCGAGCTCTAGTAAGGTACACATCAATAACATGTATATCACATATACCTTTGTTCACCTTGCCATCCTTCTTATCCGCCAAATACTTGGGGCAATTCCGCTTCCAGTGACTAGTCCCTTTGTAGTAGAAGCACTCAGTCTCAGGCTTAGGTCCAGACTTGGGTTTCTTCTCTTGAGCGGCAACTTGTTTGTCGTTCTTCTTGAATTTCCCTTTCTTCTTCCCTTCACCCTTTTTCTTGAAACTGGTGGTCTTGTTGACCATCAACACTTGATGCTCCTTCTTGATTTCTACCTTTGCAGCCTTTAGCATTCTGAAGAGCTCGGGAATCGTCTTATCCATCCCTTGCATATTATAGTTCATCATGAAGCTCTTGTAGCTTGGTGGCAGTGATTGAATAACTCTGTCAATGACAGTATCATCCGGAAGATTAACTCCCAGCTAAGTCAAGTGGTTATGGTACCCATACATTCTGAGTATATGTTCACTGACAGAACTATTCTCCTCCATCTTGCAGCTGTAGAACTTATTGGAGACTTCATATCTCTCAATTCGGGCATTTGCTTGAAATATTAACTTCAACTCCTAGAACATCTCATATGCTCCATGACATTCAAAACGTCGTTGAAGTCTCGGTTCTAAGCCTAAAGCATGGCACACTGAACTATTGAGTAGTCATCAGCTTTGCTCTGCCATATGTTCATAACATCTGACGTTGCTCCTACAACGGGTTTGGCACCTATCGGTGCTTCCAGGATGTAATTCTTCTGTGCAGCAATGAGGATAATCCTCAAGTTACGGACCCAGTCCGTGTAATTGCTACCATCATCTTTCAACTTTTCTTTCTCAAGGAACACATTAAAATTCAACGGAACAACAACACGAGCCATCTATCTACAATAACATAGACAAGCAAAATACTATAAGGTACTAAGTTCATGATAAATTTAAGTTCAATTAATCATATTACTTAAGAACTCCCACTTAGATAGACATCCCTCTAATCATCTAAGTGATCACATGATCCATATCAACTAAACCATAACCGATCATCACGTGAAATGGAGTAGTTTTCAATGGTGAACATCACTATGTTGATCATATATACTATATGGTTCACACTCGACCTTTTGGTCTCAGTGTTTCGAGGCCATATCTGCATATGCTATGCTCGTCAAGTTTAACCCGAGTATTCTGCGTCTGTAAAACTCTCTTACACCCGTTGTAGATGAACGTTGAGCTTATCACACCCGATCATCATGTGGTGTCTCGGCATGACGAACTTTGGCAACAGTGCATACTCAGGGAGAACACTTTTATCTTGAAATTTAGTGAGAGATCATCTTATAATGCTACCGTCAAACAAAGAAGAATAAGATGCATAAAGGATAAACATCACATGCAATCAATATAAGTGATATGATATGGCCATCATCATCTTGTGCCTTTGATCTCCATCTCCAAAGCACCGTCATGATCACCATCATCACTAGCGCGACACCTTGATCTCCATCATAGCATCGTTGTCGTCTCGCCAATTATTGCTTCTATGACTATCGCTATCGCTTAGTGATAAAGTAAAGCAATTACAGGGCGATTGCATTGCATACAATGAAGCGACAACCATATGGCTCCTGCCAGTTGCCGATAACTCGGTTACAAAACATGATCATCTCATACAATAAAATTTAGCATCATGTCTTGACCATATCACATCACAACATGCCCTGCAAAAACAAGTTAGACGTCCTCTACTTTGTTGTTGCAAGTTTTACGTAGCTGCTACGGGCTGAGCAAGAATAGTTCTTACCTACGCATCAAAACCACAATGATAGTTTGTCAAGTTAGTGTTGTTTTAAACTTCTCAAGGACCGAGCGTAGCCACACTCATTTCAACTAAAGTTGGAGAAACTGACACCCGCCAGCCACCTGTGTGCAAAGCACATCGGTAGAACCAGTCTCGCGTAAGCGTACGCGTAATGTCGGTCCGGGCCGCTTCATCCAACAATACCGCTGAACCAAAGTATGACATGCTGGTAAGCAGTATGACTTGTATCTCCCACAACTCACTTGTGTTCTACTCGTGCATATAACATCTACGCATAAACCTGGCTCGGATGCCACTGATGGGGAATGTAGTAATTTCAAAAAAAATCCTACGCACACACAAGATCATGGTGATGCATAGCAACGAGAGGGAAGAGTGTCGTCCACGTACCCTCGTAGACCATTAAGCGGAAGCGTTATAACAACGCGGTTGATGTAGTCGTACATCTTCACGATCGACCGATCCTTGATACGTCCATTTTGCATCATGCTTTTATATCAATACTTATTGCATTATGGGCCGTTATTACACATTAAGTCACAATACTTATGCCTATTCTCTCTTATTTTAGAAGGTTTACATGAAGAGGGAGAATGCCGGCAGCTGGGATTCTCGGCTGGAAAAGGAGCAAATATTAGAGACCTATTCTGCACAGCTCCAAAAGTCCTGAAACTTCACGGAAGTTATTTCCAGAATATGTAAAAAATACTGAGCGCAAGAAGTACCAGAGGGGGCCCACCCACCAGCCATGAGGGTGGGGGGCACGCCCTACCCCTGGGCGCGCCCCTGCCTCGTGGGCCCCCTGGTGGCCCTCCGATGCCCATCTTCTGCTATATGAGGTCTTTTGTCCAGAAAAAAAATCACAAGAAAGCTTTCGGGACGAGACTCCGCGGCCACGAGGCGGAACCTTGATGTTTGTTCATGAGGACATGGGAGAAGTCTTGCTATTAGTAGTCATGTGAATTTGGTATTCGTTCGATATTTTGATGAGATGTATGTTGTCATCCCTCTAGTGGTGTCATGTGAACGTCGACTACATGACACTTCACCATTGTTTGGGCCTAGAGGGAGGCATTGGGAAGTAATAAGTAGATGATGGGTTGCTAGAGTGACAGAAGCTTAAACCCTAGTTTATGTGTTGCTTCGTAAGGGGCTGATTTGGATCCATATGTTTCATGCTATGGTTAGGTTTACCTTAATACTTCTTTTGTAGTTGTGGATGCTTGCAATAGGAGTTAATCATAAGTGGGATGTTTGTCCAAGTAAGGACATCACCCAAGCACCGGTCCACCCACATATCAAATTATCAAAGTACCGAACGCAGATCATATGAACGTGATGAAAACTAGCTTGACGATAATTCCCATGTGTCCTTGGGAGCGCTTTTCTCTATATAAGAAATTTTCCAAGCTTGTCCTTTGCTAGAAAAAGGATTGGGCCATCTTGCTTCACTTTATTTACACTTGTTACTTGTTACCAATTACCTTATCACAAAACTATCTGTTACCGATAATTTCAGTGCTTGCAGAGAATACCTTGCTGAAAACCGCTTATCATTTCCTTCTGCTCCTCATTGGGTTCGACACTCTTACTTATCGAAAGGACTATGATAGATCCCCTATACTTGTGGGTCATCAAGACTCTTTTCTGGCGCCGTTGCCGAGGAGTGAAGCGCCTTTGGTAGGTGGAATTTGGTGAGGAAAAAATTATATAGTGTGCTGAAATTTACTGTCACTTGTTACTATGGAACATAATCCTTTGAGGGGCTTGTTCGGGGTATCTTCACCTCGACCAGTAGAGCAAAGAGTTTCTCCTCAACCTACTAAACCTACTAAAAATTAAAATGTTTACTTTGAAATTCCTTCGGGTATGATAGAGAAACTGCTAGCTAATCCTTTTGTAGGAGATGGAACATTGCATCCCGACTTACACTTAATCTATGTGGATGAAGTTTGTGGATTATTTAAGCTTGCAGGTCTGCCCGATGATGTTATCATGAAGAAGGTCTTACCCTTTATCTTTGAAGGGAGATGCATTGACATGGTATAGGCTATGTGATGATATGGGATCATGGGACTATAAGCGATTGAAAATGGAATTTCACCAGAAGTTTTATCCTATGCATCTTGTCCATCGTGATCGTAATTATATATATAATTTTTGGCCTTGCGAAGGAGAAAGCATCGCTCAAGCTTGGGGGAGGCTTAAGTCAATGCTATATTCATGCCCCAATCATGAGCTCTCAAGAGAAATGACTATTCAAAACTTTTATGCTCGGCTTTCTGACAACAATCGCCCCATGCTCGATACTTCTTGTACTGGTTCCTTTATGATGAAGACTATTGCCTCAGCGTCAGTCTTCTTTTTGAAGATCCATTTATTCTCAATTGTTTGCCGATCAACGGGCAAGTCAACCAAAGTCCACACTTTGTTCTCATACATGGATCCCATCTCAGATTTCATGGCTTCAAGCCATTTTGCGGAATCTAGGCTCACCATCGCTTCTTCATAGTTCGTAGGTTCATCATGATCTAGTAGCATGACTTCCAGAACAGGATTACCGTACCACTCTTGTGCGGATCTTACTCTGGTTGATCTACGAGGATCAGTAGCAACTTGATCTAACGTTCCATGATCATCATCATTAACTTCCTCACTAATTGGTGTAGGTGTCACAGAAACCGATTTCTGTGATGTACTACTTTCCAATAAGGGAGCAGGTATAGTTACCTCATCAAGTTCTACTTTCCTCCCACTCACTTCTTTCGAGAGAAACTCCTTCTCTAGAAAGGATCCATTCTTAGCAACGAATGTCTTGCCTTCGGATCTGTGATAGAAGGTGTACCCAACAGTCTCCTTTGGGTATCCTATGAAGACACATTTCTCCGATTTGGGTTCGAGCTTATCAGGTTGAAGCTTTTTCACATAAGCATCGTAGCCCCTAACTTTTAGAAACGACAACTTTGGTTTCTTGCCAAACCATAGTTCGTAAGGTGTCGTCTCAATGGATTTCGATGGTGCCCTATTTAACGTGAATGCGGCCGTCTCTAAAGCATAACCCCAAAACAATAGCGGTAAATCTATAAGAGACACCATAGATCGCACCATATCTAGTAAAGTACGATTACGACGTTCGGACACACCATTACGCTGTGGTGTTCCGGGTGGCGTGAGTTGCGAAACTATTCCGCATTGTTTCAAATGTAGACCAAACTCGTAACTCAAATATTCTCCTCCACGATCAGATCATAGAAACTTTATTTTCTTGTTACGATGATTTTCAACTTCACTCTGAAATTCTTTGAACTTTTCAAATGTTTCAGACTTATGCTTCATCAAGTAGATATACCCATATCTGCTTAAATCATCTGTGAAGGTGAGAAAATAACGATATCCACCACGAGCCTCAACATTCATCGGACCACATACATCTGTATGTATGATTTCCAACAAATCTGTTGCTCTCCCCATTGTTCCGGAGAACGGCGTTTTAGTCATATTGCCCATGAGGCACGGTTCGCAAGTACCAAGTGATTCATAATCAAGTGGTTCCAAAAGTCCATCAGTATGGAGTTTCTTCATGCGCTTTACACTGATATGACCCAAACGGCAGTGCCAAAAATAAGTTGCACTATCATTATCAACTCTGCATCTTTTGGCTTCAACATTATGAATATGTTTATCACTACTATTGAGATTCATCAAAAATAGACCACTCTTCAAGGGTGCATGACCATAAAAGATATTATTCATATAAATAGAACAACCATTATTCTCTGGTTTAAATGAATAACCGTTTCGCATCAAACAAGATCCAGATATAATGTTCATGCTCAACGCTGGCACCAAATAACAATTATTTAGGTCTAATACTAATCCCGAAGGTAGATGTAGAGGTAGCGTACCGACCGCGATCACATCGATTTTGGAACCATTTCCCACGCGCATCGTCACCTTGTCCTTTGCCAATGTTCGCTTAATCCGTAGTCCCTGTTTCGAGTTGCAAATATTAGCAACAGAACCAGTATCAAATACCCAGGTGCTACTGCGAGCTCTAGTAAGGTACACATCAATAACATGTATATCACATATACCTTTGTTCACCTTGCCATCCTTCTTATCTGCCAAATACTTGGGGCAGTTCCGCTTCCAGTGACCAGTCTGCTTGCAGTAGAAGCACTCAGTTTCAGGCTTAGGTCCAAACTTGGGTTTCTTCTCCTGAGCAGCAACTTGCTTGCTGTTCTTCTTGAAGTTCCCCTTCTTCTTCCTTTTACCCTTTTTCTTGAAACTAGTGGTCTTGTTGACCATCAACACTTGATGCTCCTTCTTGATTTCTACCTCCGCAGCCTTTAGCATTGCGAAGAGCTCGGGAATTGTCTTATTCATCCCTTGCATATTATAGTTCATCACGAAGCTCTTGTAGCTTGGTGGCAGTGATTGAAGAACTCTATCAATGACACTATCAACCAGAAGATTAACTCCCAGCTGAGTCAAGTGATTATGGTACCCAGACATTCTGAGTATATGTTCACTGACAGAACTATTCTCCTCCATCTTGCAGCTGTAGAACTTATTGGAGACTTCATATCTCTCAATCTGAGAATTTGCTTGAAATATTAACTTCAACTCCTGGATCATCTCATATGCTCCATGACGTTCAAAACGTCGTTGAAGTCCTGGTTCTAAGCCGTAAAGCATGGCACACTGAACTATCGAGTAGTCATCAGCTTTGCTCTGCCAGACGTTCTTAGCATCGTCAGTGGCATCAGCAGCAAGCCTGGCACCCAGCGGTGCTTCCAGGACGTAATTCTTCTGTGCAGCAATGAGGATAATCCTCAAGTTACAGACCCAGTCCGTGTAATTGCTACCATCATCTTTCAACTTTGCTTTCTCAAGGAACGCATTAAAATTCAACGGAACAACAACACGGGCCATCTATCTACAATCAAACATAGACAAGCAAGATACTATCAGGTAATAAGTTCATGATAATTTTAAGTTCAATTAATCATATTACTTAAGAACTCCCACTTAGAAACACATCCCTCTAATCCTCTAAGTGATCACATGATCCAAATCAACTAAACCATAACGTGAAATGGAGTAGCTTTCAATGGTGAACATCATTATATTGATCATATCTACTATATGATTCACTCTCGACCTTTCGTTCTCAGTGTTCCGAGGCCATATCAGCATATGCTAGGCTCGTCAAGTTTAACCTGAGTATTCTGCGTGTGCAAAACTGGCTTGCACCCGTTGTAGATGGACGTAGAGCTTATCACACCCGATCATCACGTGGTGTCTGGGCATGACGAACTTTGGCAATGGTGCATACTCAGGGAGAACACTTTTATCTTGAAATTTAGTGAGAGATCATCTTATAATGCTACCGTCAATCAAAGCAAGATAAGATGCATAAAAGATAAACATCACATGCAATCAATATAAGTGATATGATATGGCCATCATCATCTTGTGCTTGTGATCTCCATCTCCGAAGCACCGTCATGATCACCATCGTCATCGGCGCGACACCTTGATCTCCATTGTAGCATCATTGTCGTCTTGCCAATCTTATGCTTCCACGACTATCGCTACCGCTTAGTGATAAAGTAAAGCATTACAGGGCAATTGCATTGCATACAATAAAGCGACAACCATATGGCTCCTGCCAGTTGCCGATAACTCGGTTACATAACATGATCATCTCATACAATAAAATTTAGCATCATGTCTTGACCATATCACATCACAACATGCCCTGCAAAAACAAGTTAGACGTCCTCTACTTTGTTGTTGCAAGTTTTACGTGGCTGCTATGGGCTTAGCAAGAACCGTTCTTACCTACGCATCAAAACCACAATGATAGTTTGTCAAGTTGGTGCTGTTTTAACCTTCGCAAGGACCGGGCGTAGCCACACTTGGTTCAACTGAAGTTGGAGAAACTGACACCCGCCAGCCACCTACGTGCAAAGCACGTCGGTAGAACCAGTCTCGCGTAAGCGTACGCGTAATGTCGGTCTGGGCCGCTTCATCCAACAATACCGCTGAACCAAAGTATGACATGCTGGTAAGCAGTATGACTTATATCGCCCACAACTCACTTGTGTTCTACTCATGCATATAACATCAACGCATAAAACCTGGCTCGGATGCCACTGTTGGAGAACGTAGTAATTTCAAAAAAATTCCTACGCACACGCAAGATCATGGTGATGCATAACACTGAGGGGGGAGAGTGTTGTCCATGTACCCTCGTAGACCGAAAGCGGAAGGGTTACCACAACGCGGTTGATGTAGTCGTACGTCTTCACGATCCGACCGATCAAGTACCGAACGTACGGCACCTCCGAGTTCAGCACACGTTCAGCCCGATTACGTCCCTCAAACTCCAATCCAGCTGAGTGTTGAGGGAGAGTTTCCTCAGCACGATGGCGTGGTGACGATGTTGATGTTCTACCGACGCAGGGTTTCGCCTAAGCACCGCTACAGTATAATCGAGGTACCGCACACGGATAAGAGATCAATGATCAATTGTTGTGTCTCTAGGGTGCCCCTGCCCCCGTATATAAAGGAGCAAGGGGGGGTGCGGCCGGCCAAGGGAGAGGGCGCGCTAGGAGGAGTCCTACTCCCACCGGGAGTAGGACTCCCCCCTTTTCCTAGTTGGATTAGGACTTGAGGGGGGAGGAGTGGAGGAGAATGAAGGAAGGGAGGGGGGCGCCGCCCCCTCTCCTTGTCCTATTCGGACTAGGGGGAGGGGCGCACGGCCAGCCCTTGCCTCCTCTCCTCTCTTCCACCTAGGCCCACTAAGGCCCATTTGATTCCCGGGGGGTTCGCATAACCTCCCGGTACTCCGGTAAAATCCCGATTTTACCCGGAACACTTCCGATATCCAAACATAGGCTTCCAATATATCAATATTCATGTCTCGACCATTTCGACACTCCTCATCATGTCCGTGATCACATCCGGGACTCCGAACAACCTTCGGTACATCAAAACATATAAACTCATAATATAAATTTCATCGTAACGTTAAGCGTGCGGACCCTACGGGTTCGAGAACTATGTAGACATGACCGAGACACGTCTCCGGTCAATAACCAATAGCAGAACCTGGATGCTCATATTGGCTCCTACATATTCTACGAAGATCTTTATCGGTCAGACCGCATAACAACATACATTGTTCCCTTTGTCATCGGTATGTTACTTGCCCGAGATTCGATCGTCGGTATCTCAATACCTAGTTCAATCTCGTTACCGGCAAGTCTCTTTACTCGTTCCGTAATACATCATCCCGCAACTAACTCATTAGTTGCAATGCTTGCAAGGCTTAAGTGATGTGCATTACTGAGAGGGCCCAGAGATACCTCTCCGACAATCGGAGTGACCAATCCTAATCTCGAAATATGCCAACCCAACAAGTACCTTTGGAGACACCTGTAGATCACCTTTATAATCACCCAGTTACGTTGTGACGTTTGGTAGCACACAAAGTGTTCCTCCAGTAAACAGGAGTTGCATAATCTCATAGTCATTGGAACATGTATAAGTCACGAAGAAAGCAATAGCATCATACTTAACGATCGTGTGCTAAGCTAACGGAATGGGTCATGTCAATCACATCATTCTCCTAATGATGTGATCCCGTTAATCAAATGACAACTCATGTCTATGGTTAGGAAACTTAACCATCTTTGATCAATGAGCTAGTCAAGTAGAGGCATACTAGTGACACTCTGTTTGTCTATGTATTCACACATGTATTATGTTTCCGGTTAATACAATTCTAGCATGAATAATAAACATTTATCATGATATAAGGAAATAAATAATAACTTTATTATTGCCTCTAGGGCATATTTCCTTCACCTCCTTCCCCCTTCTCATTCTTGGAATAGGAAGGGGGGACAAACCTACTTGGAGTAGGATTGCCCCCCTTGGGCGCGCCTCTCCCTTGGACGGCCCTCTCCTCCTCCCTCCCTTTATATACGGGGGCAGGGGGCACCCCAAAGACACAACAACGGATCGGTTGATCTCTTAGCCGTGTGCGGTGCCCCCCTCCACCATAATCCACCTCGGTTATATCGTAGCGGTGCTTAGGCGAAGCCCTGCGTCGGTAGCTTCATCAACATCGTCACCACACCGTCGTGCTGACGAAACTCTCCCTCAAGCTCTACTTGTTCGTGAGTTCGCGGGATGTCACCGAGCTGAACGTGTGCTGAACGCGGAGGTGCCGTACGTTCGGTGCTAAGGACTGATGACCCACAAATATAGGGGATCTATCATAGTCCTTTCGATAAGTAAGAGTTTCGAACCCAACGAGGAGCAGAAGGAAATGATAAGCGGTTTTCAACAAGGTATTCTCTGCAAGCACTGAAATTATCAGTGACAGATAGTTTTGTGATAAGGTAATTGGTAACGAGTAACAAGTAACAAGTGTAAACAAAGTGCAGCAAGATGGCCCAATCCTTTTTGTAGCAAAGGACAAGCCTGGACAATTTCTTATATAGAGAAAAGCGCTCCCGAGGACACATGGGAATTATCGTCAAGCTAGTTTTCATCACGTTCATATGATTCGCGTTCGGTACTTTGATAATTTGATATGTGGGTGGACCGGTGCTTGGGTGCTGTCCTTACTTGGACAAACATCCCACTTATGATTAACTCCTATTGCAAGCATCCACAACTACAAAAGAAGTATTAAGGTAAACCTAACCATAGCATGAAACATATGGATCCAAATCAGCCCCTTACGAAGCAACGCATAAACTAGGGTTTAAGCTTTTGTCACTCTAGCAACCCATCATCTACTTATTACTTCCCAATGCCTCCCTCTAGGCCCAAACAATGGTGAAGTGTCATGTAGTCGACGTTCACATGACAGCACTAGAGGGATGACAACATACATCTCATCAAAATATTGAACGAATACCAAATTCACATGACTACTAATAGCAAGACTTCTCCCATGTCCTCAGGAACAAACGTAACTACTCACAAAGCATATTCATGTTCATAATCAGAGGGGTATTAATATGCATAATGGATCTGAACATATGATCTTCCACCAAGTAAACCAACTAGCATCAACTACAAGGAGTAATCAACACTACTAGCAACCACAAGTACCAATCTGAGGTTTGGATACAAAGATTGGATACAAGGGATGAACTAGGGTTTGAGATGAGATGGTGATGGTGAAGATGTTGATGGAGATTGACCCCCTCCCAATGAGAGGATCGTTGGTGATGACGATGGTGATGATTTCCCCCTCCCGAAGGGAAGTGTCCCCGACAGAACAGCTCTGCCGGAGCCCTAGATTGGTTCCGCCTCGTGGCGGCGGAGTCTTGTCCCGAAAGATTGCTTATGACTTTTTTCCGGATGAAAGACCTCATATAGCAGAAGATGGGCATTGGAAGGCCACCAGGGGGATCACAAGGCAGGGGGAGCGCCCAGGGGGGTAGGGCACGCCCCCACCCTCGTGGCTGGTGGGTGGCCCCCCTTTGGTACTTCTTGCGCTCAGTATTTTTTACATATTCTGGAAATAACTTCAGTGAAGTTTCAGGACTTTTGGAGGTGTGCAGAATAGGTCTCTAATATTTGCTCCTTTTCCAGCCCAGAATCCCAGCTGCCGGCATTCTCCCTCTTCATGTAAACCTTGTAAAATAAGAGAGAATAGGCATAAGTATTGTGACATAATGTGTAATAACAGCCCATAATGCAATAAACATCGATATAAAAGCATGATGCAAAATGGACGTATCAACTCCCCCAAGCTTAGACCTCGCTTGTCCTCAAGCGAAAGCCGAAATCAAAAAATATGTCCACATGTTTAGAGATAGAGATGTCGATAAAAATAAAATACGGACATTAGGGCATCATGATCATTCTTAGAACATCAACATATATATACACATACACACACACACATATATATATTGGCATATGATCTCTTATGCTAAAGTAACAATTCAATCATAATTTCAAGTATGAATCATAAACTTCATTGAGAACCAACAAACTCTAATCTCAGTCATTGAGGCAATTGCAATTTATCATAAGATAGGAAAGAGTCAATATAAAAGCTTTTCAGCAAGTCCATATACTCAACTATCTTTTAGTCTTTCACAATTGCTAACACTCATGCAATATTTATGGGTATGAAGTTTTAATCGGACACAGAGAAAGATAGGGGCTTATAGTTTTGCCTCCCAACGTTTTACCTCAAGGGTAATGTCAACTATAATAGTTCATGAAGACTCACATCCAATTAGCTATATATATCAGGATCTTTCCAACACATTGTGCTTGCCAAAGGATAAAATGTAAAAGGAAAGTTGAGGATCACCATGACTCTTATATAAGGTAGAAGATAAAAGTAAAAGATAGGCCCATCGCAGAGGGAAGCAGAGGTTGTCATGCGCTTTTATAGTTGGATGCACAAAATCTTAATGCGAAAGAACATCACTTTATATTGCCACTTGTGATATGGACCTTTATTATGCAGTCCGTCGCTTTTATTTCTTCCACATCACAAGATCGTATAAAGCTCATTTGCTCCCACACTAATAAGTCATACATATTTAGAGAACAATTTGTATTGCTTGCACCGATGACAACTTACTTGAAGGATCTTACTCAATCCATAGGTAGATATGGTGGACTCTCATGGCAAAACTGGGTTTAGGGATATTTGGAAGCACAAGTAGTATCTCTACTTGGTGCAAAGAAAATGGCTAGCAAGAGAGGGAAAGGCAAGCTCAACATGTTGGATGATCCATGACAATATAATTTATCTCAGATGTAAGAAAACATAACCCATTACGTTGTCTTCTTTGTCCAACGTCAACTCTTTAGCATGTTATACTTTAATGAGTGCTCATAATCATAAAAGATGTCCAAGATAGTATATTTATATGTGAACCTCTCTTTCTTTATTACTTCCTATTAATTGCAACGATGACCAAAACTATGTTTGTCAACTCTCAACAACTTTTATTCATCATACTCTTTATATGTGAGCTCATTACTCTCCATAAGATCCATATGATCTCTTTATTTCTTTTTACTCCTTCTCTTTTATTTTTTTATTCGCTCATAATAATAGCAAGATAATCAAGCCCTTGACTCAACACTAATCTTTATTATATATAGCTCACGGACTCGATTACATAGTGGGATCATAAAGCAAAACTCACGACTAGATCATACTAAAACTTTATTCTACTAGATCAAGATATTACCAAAAGGATCGAACTAAGAAAAACAGTAAAGATAAAAGTTGTGATGGTGATACGATACCGGGGCACTCCCCCAAGCTTGGCAGTTGCCAAGGGGAGTGCCCATACCAGATACTCAGTTCTTCTTTGTTGGTGAAGAAGGTGGAGTTGTTGATGATGTAGGCTTGTTGTCCCTCTTCCAAGGCATAGGCTCACCATCATAGAAGGATGATCGAGTCTCCTGAATCCTCAAATCTGCAGCCAAACTCATCCTCTTGAATCTATATTCATACTCACAGTTTTTGATTTTGCATGTCATAGATCTGGGCTTGGAGGTGCTCGATTTTCACATGAAGCTTGAAGATGGCCTCCCCAATGTCCTTGACGTCCAGCTTGTGGTTGTTGGTGAACTCCGTGATCATAATGTGATTGGAGTCGAGTCCACGCTCCACCATCTCCTGACACTTGAAAACTTGTTGCTCCAATGCCTCGAGCCTTGCCTCCGTGCTTCGGGTCCTCCTTGGTCCCTCAACATCGCGGATGTGCAACAACCCCTCACGCTTCTGAACGGTTTGAGGGTGTTGCAGCACCTCCGCGAGGTAGGGGTTGATGACCTTCTCGAAGAACTTGTCCTTGGGGGCACTTGAAGACGACATGACGACCTAGATCTGTCAGAAAAACAGCTCGAAACAAACACAAGAGATATTTGCGTGATACGGTGGTCAAAACCTTCGGGAGATTATATAATGAATTTTTACCGGCCAAAAGAAGTATCATGCAAGAAAACGGAGTCCGGAGAGCGCACGAGGTGCCCACGAGGCAGGGGGCACGCCCAGGGGGGTAGGTCGCGCCCTCCACCCTCGTGGAAGCCCCGTGTCCTTTCCGGTCTGCTTCTTATTTTCCTATTTTCTTAAATATTCAAAAACGGAGAAAAATTGCCATTAGAACTATTTTGGAGTCAGTTTACTTACCGTACCACGCACCTATTCCTTTTCGGAGTCTGAAACGTTCCGGAAAGTGTCCCTTATGTATTCATCTGGGGTTACGGTTTCAATAATATTAGTTTCAACATTTATGGGATTACCTGCGATATAATGTTTGATTCTTTGACTGATCACCACCTTCGGATTTGTGCCTTCGAAGTTGTTGATTTTTATGGCACCGGAATGATAGACCTCCTCGATAACGTAAGGACCTTCCCATTTAGAGAGAAGTTTTCCTGCAAAAAATCTTAAACGAGAGTTGTATAGCAATACATAATCACCTACATTAAACTCACGCTTTTATATCATTTTGTCATGCCATCTTTTAACTTTTTCTTTAAACAGTTGGGCTTTCTCATAGGCCTGGGTTCTCCATTCATCAAGTGAGCTAATGTCAAATGACCTCTTCTCACCGGCAAGTTTGAAATCATAATTGAGCTCTTTAATGGCCCAATATGCCTTATGTTCTAGCTCAAGAGGTAAGTGACATGCTTTGTCATAAACCATTTTATACGGAGACATACCCATAGGATTTTTATATGCAGTTCTATAAGCCCATAATGCATCATCAAGTTTCTTGGACCAATTCTTTCTAGATCTATTAACAGTCTTTTGCAAAATTAATTTGAGCTCTCTATTACTTAATTCTACTTGACCACTAGACTGTGGGTGATATGGAGATGCAATTCTATGATTAACATCATACTTAGCAAGCATTTTACGAAAGGCACCATGAATAAAATGTGAACCACCATCAGTCATTAAATATCTAGGGACTCCAAACCTCGGGAAAATAACTTCTTTAAGCATCTTAATAGAGGTGTTATGATCATCACTACTAGTTGGAATAGCTTCTACCCACTTAGTAACGTAATCAACAGCAACTAAAATATGTGTATACCCATTAGAGGAAGGAAAAGGTCCCATATAATTAAAGCCCCAAACATCAAATGGTTCAATAACAAGTGAATAATTTATAGGCATTTCTTGACGTCTACTAATATTACCAATTCTTTGACATCCATCACACGATAAGACAAACTTACGGGCATCCTTGAAGAGAGTAGGCCAATAAAAACCGGATTGCAATACCTTATGTGCAGTTCTATCTCCAGCATGATGTCCTCCATAAGCCTTGGCGTGACACATGCGTAGGATATGTTCCTGTTCATGCTCAGGTACACAACGTCTAATAATACCATCTACTCCTTCTTTATAAAGATGTGGGTCATCCCAAAAGTAATGTCTCAAATCATAGAAGAACTTTTTCTTTTGCTGGTATGTGAAACTAGGTGGTATAAATTTAGCAACAATATAATTAGCATAATCAGCATACCATGGAGCAGTACGAGAAGCATTTATGACATTTAATTGTTCGTCAGGAAAGCTATCACCAATAGGTAGTGGGTCATCAAGAACATTCTCTAACCTAGACAAGTTGTCTGCAACGGGGTTATCAGCTCCCTTCCTATCAATAATATGCAAATTCTTGTAGCAAGAGAACCCATCTAATAAGTCTAGGTTTAGCATCTTTCTTTTCCATAAGGTATTTAATAGTAGCATGATCAGTGTGAATAGTTACTTTAGAATCAACAATATAAGGTTTGAACTTATCACAAGCAAAAACAACTGCTAAAAATTCTTTTTCAGTGGTAGCATAATTTCTCTAGGCATTGTCTAGAGTTTTACTAGCATATTGAATAACATTTAATTTCTTATCAACTCTTAGCCCTAGAACAACACCTACAGCATAATCACTAGCATCACACATAATTTCAAAGGGTAAATTCCAATCAGGTGGCTGAACAATAGGTGCAGAAATCAATGCTTTCTTAAGTATTTCAAATGCTTCTACACAATCATCATCAAAGACAAAAGGAATATCTTTTTGTAATAGATTAGTCAGAGGCCGAGAAATTTTTGAGAAGTCTTTAATGAACCTCCTATAAAAACCGGCGTGACCGAGGAAGCTTCTTATACCTTTAATTTCCTTGGGACATGGCATCTTTTCAATAGCATCAACTTTAGCTTTATCAACTTCAATGCCTCTTTCAGAAATTTTATGCCCCAAGACAATACCTTCATTAACCATAAAGTGGCATTTCTCCCAATTTAGAACAAGATTAGTTTCTTCACATCTCTGCAAAACTCGATCAAGGTTGCTCAAGCAATCATTAAAAGAGGATCCATAAACGGAGAAATCGTCCATGAAAACCTCACATATCTTTTCACAAAAGTCAGAAAATATAGCCATCATGCATCTTTGAAAGGTAGCAGGTGCATTACATAAACCAAAAGGGATACATCTATAAGCAAAAGTACCAAAAGGGCAAGTAAAAGTGGTCTTTGCTTGATCATCAGCTGACACAGGTATTTGAGAGAAGCCAGAGTAACCATCTAGAAAGCAAAAATGTGTATGTTTGGATAATCTTTCTAGCATTTGATCAATGAAAGGCAAAGGGTAATGATATTTTTAGTAGCTTTATTTAATTTGCAGAAATCAATTACCGTTCTATATCCTGTAATAATTCTTTGTGGAATCAATTCACCTTTATCATTAGGAACGACGGTAATACCTCCCTTCTTAGGGACACAGTGGACAGGACTTACCCACTGACTATCAGCAACGGGACAAATTATACCTGCCTCAAGTAGCTTTAATATTTCCTTTCTTACCACTTCTTTCATCTTAGGATTTAGCCGTCGTTGGTGATCAATAACGGGTTTGGCGTCTTTCTCCAAATTTATTTTGTGTTGACATAGAGTGGGACTAATGCCCTTAAGATCATCAAGAGTATATCCAATAGCAGCACGGTGCTTCTTCAGAGTTTTCAATAATTTTTCTTCTTCCTTCTCTGAAAGGTTAGCACTAATAATAACAGGATATATCTTGTTTTCATCAAGATAAGCATATTTAAGAGTATTAGGTAATGGTTTAAGCTCAAACACGGGATCACCCTTGGGTGGAGGAGGATACCCTAGGATTTCAACAGGCAAGTTGTGTTTCAGAATAGGTCCCTGTTTAAAGAACACTTCATCCATTTCCCTTCTTTCATTCATAAACATATCATTCTCATGGTCTAGCAAATATTGTTCTAATATTTACTAGGCAATTTCATCTTTACTCATGGAGGCACAACAATAGAAGCAAGACCAATAATTTCATCTTTACTAGGCAATTCCTCATCACGGGGTTGTCTACTAAATTTAGCAAAATTAAACTCATGAGACATATCCCCTAAACCAACAGAAACAATATCCTTATTGCAGTCTATCTTAGCATTAACAGTATACAAGAAGGGTCTACCAAATATAATGGGACAAAAGCTATCTTGTGGGGAACCAAGAACAAGAAAATCAGCAGGATATTTAACCTTCCCAAACAAGACTTCAACATCTCTAACAATCCCAATTGGTGAAATAGTATCTCTATTAGTAAGCTTAATGGTAACATCGATATCTTCTATCTCAGCTGGTGCAATATCATGCATAATTTCTTTGTATAAGGAAATATGTATTGCACTAGCACTAGCACCCATATCACACAAGCCATGATAACAATGATCTCCTATTTTAACAGAAATAACAGGCATGCTTACCACAGGTCTATGTTTATCTTTAGCACCAGGTTTAGCAATTCTAGCAGTCCCATCACAAAAGTAAATAACATGCCCATCAATATTATCAGCCAAGAGATCTCTAACCATAGCAAGATTAGGTTCAACTTTAATTTGCTTAGGGGATTTGTGTGTCCTAATATTACTCTTGTTGACTATAGTTGAAGCTTTAGCATGATCCTTTATTCTAACAGGGAAAGGTGGTTTCTCAACATAAGCAGTAGGAACAATAGGATCATTATAAGTGATAGTCTTTTCTTCAACTTTAATAGGTGCAACTACTTTTACTTCAATGGGAGGATTATATTTAAACCACTTCTCCTTAGGGAGATCAACATGAGTAGCAAAGGATTCACAGAAATAAGCTACTATCTCAGAGTCAAGTCCATATTTAGTGCTAAATTTATGGAAAACATCGGTATCCATAAAAGATTTATCCCAATCAAACTTAGGTGTTATACCTGACTCCTTACCTTTGTCTAGATCCCAATATTTAGAGTTGCATTTAATTCTCTCCAATAAATTCCATTGGAATTCAATAGTCTTCATCATAAAGGAACTAGTACAAGAAGTATCGAGCATGGGGCGATTGTTGTCAGAAAGCCGAGCATAAAAGTTTTGAATAGTCATTTCTCTTGAGAGCTCATGATTGGGGCATGAATATAGCATTGACTTAAGCCTCCCCCAAGCTTGAGCGATGCTTTCTCCTTCGCAAGGCCAAAAATTATATATATAATTACGATCACGATGGACAAGATGCATAGGATAAAACTTGTGGTGAAATTCCATTTTCAATCGCTTATAGTCCCATGATCCCATATCATCACATAGCCTATACCATGTCAATGCATATCCCTTCAAAGATAAAGGGGAAGACCTTCTTCATGATAACATCATCGGGCATACCTGCAAGCTTAAATAATCCACAAACTTCATCCACATAGATTAAGTGTAAGTCGGGATGCAATGTTCCATCTCCTACAAAAGGATTAGCTAGCAGTTTCTCTATCATACCCGAAGGAATTTCAAAGTAAACATTTTAATTTTTAGTAGGTTTAGTAGGTTGAGGAGAAACTCGTTGCTCTACTGGTCGAGGTGAAGATACCCCGAACAAGCCCCTCAAAGGATTATGTTCCATAGTAACAAGTGACAGTAAATTTCAGCACGCTATATAATTTTTTCCTCACCAAATTCCACCTACCAAAGGCGCTTCACTCCTCGGCAACGGCGCCAGAAAAGAGTCTTGATGACCCACAAGTATAGGGGATCTATCATAGTCCTTTCGATAAGTAAGAGTGTCGAACCCAATGAGGAGCAGAAGGAAATGATAAGCGGTTTTCAGCAAGGTATTCTCTGCAAGCACTGAAATTATCGGTAACAGATAGTTTTGTGATAAGGTAATTGGTAACAAGTAACAAGTGTAAATAAAGTGAAGCAAGATGGCCCAATCCTTTTTCTAGCAAAGGACAAGCCTGGAAAATTTCTTATATAGAGAAAAGCGCTCCCGAGGACACATGGGAATTATCGTCAAGCTAGTTTTCATCACGTTCATATGATCTGCGTTCGGTACTTTGATAATTTGATATGTGGGTGGACCGGTGCTTGGGTGATGTCCTTACTTGGACAAACATCCCACTTATGATTAACTCCTATTGCAAGCATCCGCAACTACAAAAGAAGTATTAAGGTAAACCTAACCATAGCATGAAACATATGGATCCAAATCAGCCCCTTACGAAGCAACACATAAACTAGGGTTTAAGCTTCTGTCACTCTAGCAACCCATCATCTACTTATTACTTCCCAATGCCTCCCTCTAGGCCCAAACAATGGTGAAGTGTCATGTAGTCGACGTTCACATGACACCACTAGAGGGATGACAACATACATCTCATCAAAATATCAAACGAATACCAAATTCACATGACTACTAATAGCAAGACTTCTCCCATGTCCTCATGAACAAACATCAAGGTTCCGCCTCGTGGCCGCGGAGTCTCATCCCGAAAGCTTGCTTGTGATTTTTTTCTGGACAAAAGACCTCATATAGCAGAAGATGGGCATCGGAGGGCCACCAGGGGGCCCACGAGGCAGGGGCGCACCCGGGGGTAGGACGTGCCCCCCACCCTCATGGCTGGTGGGTGGGCCCCCTCTGGTACTTCTTGCGCTCAGTATTTTTTACATATTCTGGAAATAACTTCCGTGAAGTTTCAGGACTTTTGGAGCTGTGCAGAATAGGTCTCTAATATTTGCTCCTTTTCCAGCCCAGAATCCCAGCTGCCGGCATTCTCCCTCTTCATGTAAACCTTCTAAAATAAGAGAGAATAGGCATAAGTATTGTGACTTAATGTGTAATAACGGCCCATAATGCAATAAATATTGATATAAAAGCATGATGCAAAATGGACGTATCAAGGATCGGTCGATCGTGAAGATGTATGACTACATCAACCGCGTTGTTATAACGCTTCCGCTTAATGGTCTATGAGGGTACGTGGACGACACTCTTCCCTCTCGTTGCTATGCATCACCATGATCTTGTGTGTGCGTAGGATTTTTTTTGAAATTACTACATTCCCCATCAGTGGCATCCGAGCCAGGTTTATGCGTAGATGTTATATGCACGAGTAGAACACAAGTGAGTTGTGGGAGATACAAGTCATACTGCTTACCAGCATGTCATACTTTGGTTCAGCGGTATTGTTGGATGAAGCGGCCCGGACCGACATTACGCGTACGCTTACGCGAGACTGGTTCTACGGATGTGCTTTGCACACAGGTGGCTGGCGGGTGTCAGTTTCTCCAACTTTAGTTGAAATGAGTATGGCTACGCTCGGTCCTTGAGAAGGTTAAAACAACACTAACTTGACAAACTATCATTGTGGTTTTGATGCGTAGGTAAGAACAATTCTTGCTCAGCCCGTAGCAGCTACGTAAAACTTGCAACAACAAAGTAGAGGACGTCTAACTTGTTTTTGCAGGGCATGTTGTGATGTGATATGGTCAAGGCATGATGCTATATTTTATTGTATGAAATGATCATGTTTTGTAACAGAGTTATCGGCAACTGGCAGGAGCCATATGGTTGTCGCTTCATTGTATGCAATGCAATCGCCCTGTAATTGCTTTACTTTATCACTAAGCGATAGCGATAGTCATAGAAGCAATAATTGGCGAGACGACAACGATGCTATGATGGAGATCAAGGTGTCGCGCCAGTGATGATGGTGATCATGACGGTGCTTTGGAGATGGAGATCAAAGGCACAAGATGATGATGGCCATATCATATCACTTATATTGATTGCATGTGATGTTTATCCTTTATGCGTCTTATTCTTCTTTGTTTGACGGTAGCATTATAAGATGATCTCTCACTAAATTTCAAGATAAAAGTGTTCTCCCTGAGTATGCACCGTTGCCAAAGTTCGTCATGGCGAGACACCACATGATGATCGGGTGTGATAAGCTCAACATTCATCTACAACGGGTGTAAGAGAGTTTTACAGACGCAGAATACTCGGGTTAAACTTGACAAGCATAGCATATGCAGATATGGCCTCGAAACACTGAGACCGAAAGGTCGAGCGTGAACCATATAGTAGATATGATCAACATAGTGATGTTCACCATTGAAAACTACTCCATTTCACGTGATGATCGGTTATGGTTTAGTTGATATGGATCATGTGATCACTTAGATGATTAGAGGGATGTCTATCTAAGTGGGAGTTCTTAAGTAATATGATTAATTGAACTTAAATTTATCATGAACTTAGTACCTTATAGTATTTTGCTTGTCTATGTTATTGTAGATAGATGGCTCGTGTTGTTGTTCCGTTGAATTTTAATGTGTTCCTTGAGAAAGAAAAGTTGAAAGATGATGGTAGCAATTACACGGACTGGGTCCGTAACTTGAGGATTATCCTCATTGCTGCACAGAAGAATTACATCCTGGAAGCACCGATAGGTGCCAAACCCGCTGCAGGAGCAACGTCAGATGTTATGAACATATGGCAGAGCAAAGCTGATGACTACTCAATAGTTCAGTGTGCCATGCTTTAGGCTTAGAACCGAGACTTCAACGACGTTTTGAACGTCATGGAGCATATGAGATGTTCTAGGAGTTGAAGTTAATATTTCAAGCAAATGCCCGGGTTGAGAGATATGAAGTCTCCAATAAGTTCTACAGCTGCAAGATGGAGGAGAATAGTTCTGTCAGTGAACATATACTCAGAATGTCTGGGTACCATAACCACTTGACTTAGCTGGGAGTTAATCTTCCGGATGATACTGTCATTGACAGAGTTATTCAATCACTGCCACCAAGCTACAAGAGCTTCATGATGAACTATAATATGCAAGGGATGGATAAGACGATCCCCGAGCTCTTCAGAATGCTAAAGGCTGCAAAGGTAGAAATCAAGAAGGAGCATCAAGTGTTGATGGTCAACAAGACCACCAGTTTCAAAAAAAAAGGGTGAAGGGAAGAAGAAAGGGAAATTCAAGAAGAACGGCAAACAAGTTGCTGCTCAAGAGAAGAAACCCAAGTCTGGACCTAAGCCTGAGACTGAGTGCTTCTACTACAAAGGGACTAGTCACTGGAAGCGGAATTGCCCCAAGTATTTGGCGGATAAGAAGGATGGCAAGGTGAACAAAGGTATATGTGATATATATGTTATTGATGTGTACCTTACTAGAGCTCGCAGTGGCACCTGGGTATTTGATACTGGTTCTGTTGCTAATATTTGCAACTTGAAACAGGGACTACGGATTAAGCGAAGACTGGCTAAGGACGAAGTGACGATGCGCGTGGGAAATGGTTCCAAAGTCGATGTGATCGTCGTCGGCACGCTAGCTCTACATCTACCTTCGGGATTAGTTTTAGACCTAAATAATTGTTATTTGGTGCCAGCGTTAAGCATGAACATTATATCTGGATCTTGTTTAATGCGAGACGGTTATTCATTTAAATCTGAGAATAGTGGTTGTTCTATTTATATGAGTAATATCTTTTATGGTCATGCACCCTTGAAGAATGGTCTATTTTTAATGAATCTCGATAGTAGTTATACACATATTCATAATGTTGAAGCCAAAAGATGCAGAGTTGATAACGATAGTGCAACTTATTTGTGGCACTGCCGTTTGGGTCATATTGGTATAAAGCGCATGAAGAAACTCCATACTGATGGACTTTTGGAATCACTTGATTATGAATCACTTGGTACTTGCGAACCATGCCTCATGGGCAAGATGACTAAAACGCCGTTCTCTGGAACTATGGAGCGAGCAACTGATTTTTTGGAGATCATACATACTGATGTATGTGGTCCAATGAATGTTGAGGCTCGCGGCGGGTATCGTTATTTTCTCACCTTCACAGATGATTTAAGCAGATATGGGTATATCTACTTAATGAAACATAAGTCTGAATCATTTGAAAAGTTCAAAGAATTTCAGAGTGAAGTGGAAAATCATCGTAACAAGAAAATAAAGTTTCTATGATCTGATCATGGAGGAGAATATTTGAGTTACGAGTTTCGTCTACATTTGAAACAATGTGGAATAGTTTCGCAACTCACTCCACCTAGAACACCACAGCGTAATGGTGTGTCCGAACATCATAATCGTACTTTACTAGATATGGTGCAATCTATGATGTCTCTTACTGATTTACCGCTATCATTTTGGGGTTATGCTTTAGAGACAGCTGCATTCACGTTAAATAGGGCACCATCGAAATACGTTGAGACGACGCCTTATGAACTGTGGTTTGGAAAGAAACCAAAGTTGTCGTTTCTTAAAGTTTGGGGCTGCGATGCTTATGTGAAAAAAGCTTCAACCTGAAAAGCTCAAACCCAAATCGGAGAAATGTGTCTTCATAGGATACCCAAAGGAAACTGTTGGGTACACGTTCTATCACAGATCTGAAGGCAAGACATTCGTTGCTAAGAATGGATCCTTTCTAGAGAAGGAGTTTCTCTCGAAAGAAGTGAGTGGGAGGAAAGTAGAACTTGATGAGGTAACTGTACCTACTCCCTTATTGGAAAGTAGTTCGTCACAGAAACCGGTTCCTGTGACACCTACACCAATTAGTGAGGAAGCTAATGATGTTGATCATGAAACTTCAGATCAAGTTACTACCGAACCTCGTAGGTCAACCAGAATAAGATCCGCACCAGAGTGGTACGGTAATCCTATTTTGGAGGTCATGTAAGTTGACCATGACGAGCCTACGAACTATGAGGAAGCGATGATGAGCCCAGATTCTGAAAAATGGCGTAAAGCCATGAAATCTGAGATGGGATCTATGTATGAGAACCAAGTGTGGACTTTGGTTGACTTGCCCAATGATCGGCAAGCCATCGATAATAAATGGATCTTAAAGAAGAAGCCTAACGTTGACGGTAACATTACTGTCTACAAAGCTCGACTTTTTGCGAAAGGTTTCCGACAAGTTCAAGGAATTGACTACGATGAGACCTTCTCACCCGTAGCGATGCTTAAGTCCGTCTGAATCATGTTAGCAATTCCCGCATTTTATGATTATGAAATTTGGCAAATGGATGTCAAGACTACATTCCTGAATGGATTTCTGGAAGAAGAGTTGTATATGATGCAACCTGAAGGTTTTATCGATCCAAAGGGTACTAACAAAGTGTGCAAGCTCCAGCGATCCATTTATGGACTGGTGCAAGCCTCTTGGAGTTGGAATAAACGTTTTGATAGTGTGATCAAAGCATATGGTTTTATACAGACTTTTGGAGAAGCCTCTATTTACAAGAAAGTGAGTGGGAGCTCTGTAGCATTTCTAATATTATATGTGGATGACATATTGTTGATCGGAAATGATATAGAATTTCTGGATAGCATAAAAGGATACTTGAATAAGAGTTTTTAATTGAAAGACCTCGGTGAAGCTACTTATATATTGGGCATCAAGATCTATAGAGATAGATCAAGACGCTTAATTGGACTTTCACAAAGCACATACCTTGATAAAGTTTTGAAGAAGTTCAAAATGGATCAAGCTAAGAAAGGGTTCTTGCCTGTGTTACAAGGTGTGAAGTTGAGTAAGACTCAATGCCCGACCACTGCAGAAGATAGAGAGAAAATGAAAAGTGTACCCTATGCTTTAGCCATAGGCTCTATCATGTATGCAATGCTGTGTACCAGGCCTAATGTGTGCCTTGCTATTAGTTTAGCAGGGGGGTACCAAAGTAATCCAGGAGTTGATCACTGGACAACGGTCAAGAACATCCTGAAATACCTGAAAGGGACTAAGGATATGTTTCTCGTTTATGGAGGTGACAAAGAGCTTGTCATAAATGGTTGCGTCGATGCAAGCTTTGACACTGATCTGGATGCTTCTAAATTTCAAACCGGATACGTGTTTATATTGAACGGTGGAGCTGTCAGTTGGAGTAGTTCTAAACAAAGCGTTGTGGCGGGATCTACGCGTGAAGCGGAGTACATAGCTGCTTCGGAAGCAGCAAATGAAGGAGTCTGGATGAAGGGGTTCATATCCGATCTAGGTGTTATACCTAGTGCATCGGGTCCAATGAAAATCTTTTGTGACAATACTGGTGCAATTGCCTTGGCAAAGGAATCCAGATTTCACAAGAGAACCAAACACATCAAGAGACGCTTCAATTCCGTCCGCGATCAAGTCCAGGTGGGAGACATAGAGATTTGCAAGATACATACGGATCTGAATGTTGTAGACCCTTTGGCTAAGCCTCTCTCGCGAGCAAAACATGATCAGCACCAGGCTCCATGGGTGTTAGAATCATTACTGTGTGATCTAGATTATTGACTCTAGTGCAAGTGGGAGACTGAAGGAAATATGCCCTGGAGGCAATAATAAAGTTATTATTTATTTTCTTATTTCATGATAAATGTTTATTATTCATGCTAGAATTGTATTAACCGGAAACATAATACATGTGTGAATACATAGACAAACAGATTGTCACTAGTATGCCTCTACATGACTAGCTCGTTGAATCAATGATGGTTATGTTTCCTAACCATAGACATGAGTTGCCATTTTATTAATGGGATCACATCATTAGAGAATGATGTGATTGACATGACCCATTCCGTTAGCTTAGCACATGATCATTTAGTTTACTGCTATTGCTTTCTTCATGACTTATACATGTTCCTATGACTATGAGATTATGCAACTCCCGATTACCGGAGGAACACTTTGTGTGCTACCACACGTCACAACGTAACTGGGTGATTATAAAGGTGCTCTACAGGTGTCTTATAACATCCCAAATTTTCAATTTGGAATGTTATACATAGATCATTCTTGCATATCATATTTTATTGCATTTCGTCTCGCGATCCTCGAAATCCTAAGCAACTCAAGGATCCTCGCAGAGAGTTGGGGATTTCCCCGGTTTTCAAATTTGATTTTTATCAAATTTTGGAACGAGGATTTTTGGTTTTAATTATTTTTCTCTCTGAAAATATTTCATATTAAAATATATGAGAGGAGATAAAATGACTTCTCCAAAATAAATGAAATATGGGAGGAAAAATATTAAAATCAAATATTTGTTCTTATTTGGATTTTATTTGAAATTTTGTTTGCATCAGAAAAATTGCACGTTTTTCAAAGCTGCATTTTAGGGCCAAGAAAATGTCCATCTCGTTCTAAATATTTTATTCAGACGGTGAAAATTTGTTTTGGCATTTTTAGATTTTTATTTTATTTTCTAGGATTTTTTTCTGTCCGGCGGAATTGTTTTAAAAAAAGATGCGTAGTAGCCAACTGGACCGAAGCCCAGCCGCCGTCCCGCCTCCCCGCATGCCGTCTCCCCAGGAGACCGAGCCGCCGCCGCCTCGGACGAGGAGTCCGGCCGGGACTCCTCCTCGCCGCTGCCTTGGCCCCTCCCCCAAGCCGCCGCCCCCCTCTCTTAAATACCCCGCCACCGCCACCCACCCCGCCGCTGTAGCCGCGCCCCGCCCCAAGCCGCCGCACAACGCCACCGCAAGCCGCCGCTTGCCCTCGTCATCGTCGCCGCCGCCGCTCGCCGGAGCCGCCGCCGCCGCCTGCCCGCGTTGCCCCGCCGCTCGCTGGAGCCGCCCGTCGTGCCGGACTTCGCGGAGGTAGAACCATTCGGTTTAAAAAAAAGGTTCAGTTTTTTAGAAACCCTAGTTTTTTTTGATAGATCGGTTCGCCGGTTTTTCCCGGTTCTTCTCTTTAGCGGACGTTCGTCCGTACGTTCATTTCAACGAACGGTTTTCGCTCATTAGTTACAGACAACGAACGCTCATTCGTTAGCCTGTTCGTCAGTTTTCTTTTATCGGATTTTTCCGTGATTATTTCTGATCGCGATTTCTGATCCGATTTTCGTTCTAGTTTATCTTTTCGCTCGTTTGTCGGAATCAGGCGATTCAAGCGCCTAGATCTTCGTCTCGAGACCCTCTTTATGTTTAACCAACTTGAACAAGCTTTTGCTACTGTAAAATTTAACCTGGGTCCAGATTAGTAAACGGGTCTTGTTTCTTTCGTCATTTGAGTTTCGTTGCTCCGTTTGATTTGATTCTTTTTTCTAACCGGAGTTCTTAAGTTAAACTTTCTGGTAGATCTTCTTATTTGAGTTTTACCCGTGTTTCTTTGCTTGATTGCTTATGTATGATATTGTTTTTTGCGATAGAATTCCCGGAGTGCGAAGCGTGTTATTTGGAGTCCCTAGGTTTGGCGGATCGTCAGCAAGGCAAGTAACACTTTGATCATATCCATTTATCACCCAGTTTTTATGCATTAGTTCCAATCCTCAAACATTGCATGGTTAGGATGTCATTAACATGTGGGTTGGGAAGTAGTTGAAGAGGTAGAACCTATTGCCCGGTCATATTCAAACCTCGGGAGTTACTTATATGAATTACTTATATTTCTATGCTATGCTCATAGACGTGGTTTGGGTGAGTGAAATCCATGACAGATGTGAGATTGTTAAATAATGGTTTAACTTAAGGTGGCAACTTGAATACACATCTGGGTGGATTGAGGCACCTGGAGTACCCAGTGTTGCCTGTATTTTTGGAGATCCCGGGGTTCCGTGTGATTTTCCTATGGACCGCCACCCAGGCTCAAAGGGAACTGAGATGATTCATGCTAGAAACTTCCGTGTGCAGCCACAAGCTATATTGGCTCTAGCATAGTTGAGTAAGTTACGTGAAGCTCTTGAAGAGGTGGATCAGCAGGTAGTGGGTTGTAGGTTTGGTATGGTCTGCCCGGAGTAGAGAGTTAATGTTTCTGAAAGACTGTGTCTCGGTCATCCATTTCTCAAACATCATGTAGTGCGAGAAATTCAATGGAGGAGATCGAGTCTTGTGGGGAAAAGTGCGCAAACCTCTGCAGAGTGTATAATCTAATCATGGTTAGCCATGTCCCCGGTTATGGACATCTTGAGTATCTAGTACGTGGAGTATCTTAAGTATTTCATCACTTTTAACTTAATATTGTTGGTTTATTAATTACTTTAATTGGGATTGAGTTGGAGGAACCTTCTCAACGATGTTTCAACTACCATGATAGTTAAATTAAAATCTATTCCTTTGTTGTAGGGAAAATTGGCTTTTCGCAAAACTGTAACCATAGAGCTTTCCCCCAGCCAAATATGCATGTAGTGATAGCATTATTCTGTTCTTGCTCTACTGTGTTACTTTGCTAGCATATTCCATTTGCTGACCCGTTATCGGGCTGCAACGTATTATGTTGCAGACTTTTCAGACGAGGAGTAAGGTACATTAGGTCATTGCCGTGCAGCTCAGCTATGTCATTGGAGTTGATGGACTCACTTTATCTTCCAAGCCTTCCGCTGTTATCATATTAGATGGCCTTAAGCCATATTTATTGTAATAAGTTCTCCTTGGAGACATTTGATGTAATAAGTGTGTGATTGCTACTCTGTTATAAATCCTCGAGTACTGTGTGTGTCAGCATTACCGATCCAGGGATGACACTGAAGCACAGAGACTTGACCGTTTGAGGTTGGGTCGCTACAAGATGGTATCAGACCACACGCTGAGTGTAGGACACAACCACTAAGCTAAAACCATAGATCACTATTATCTTCTCATTTCTGATTCCTCTCCATTTTCCACTCTTTAGGATGGCAGATGCAAGGAACAAGTTTGCACAACCGGATGAAGAAGCACCTTTTGGAAGACACTTAAAGGGAGT
Organism: Triticum urartu; assembly: GCF_056163025.1. Taxonomy (NCBI): domain Eukaryota; kingdom Viridiplantae; phylum Streptophyta; class Magnoliopsida; order Poales; family Poaceae; genus Triticum; species Triticum urartu. The sequence continues at coordinate 102,170,877 of NC_141875.1, read as the reverse complement.
CACTAGGTACCTGAACATAGGAATACCAAGCTTCACCGAGACTTACAATGCCACTTTACCAGAAGAGGAGCGATGGATGATTCAAGTTCAAGTTCCAAGAAGGACCTTCACACCAGTCACTAAACCCATAGAGTTTTCCTTTGATGCACCAACCTGGAGTCTAGGAAAGAGTATGGCAGCTCACATCACCATGTGATGCATTGGAGAAGTTTACCAAAAGGAGCTTAAGGACACTATCTATTAGATTTGTGGCCGTCGAGACGAGCAATGGGATATGATCAGCACCAAGAAGGATAGATCAATTGCAGCTTTCATCCAGGAACTAAACCAGCACATTCAACGCCAGGAAAATCAAATGTGCGCAGGCATGATAGATCTGAAGAAGGCAATGACTAGGATCACAAAACTGGAGGAAGAACTCAAGGCTACATGTGAAGATTATGAGGAAGAAATCGTCGTACTAGTGGAGAAGAATGATGACCTGATTAAGAAGATCGGAGTATTCCTGGGAGACCCCGCACCAGGAGGAGAAGACGAAGAACCTAAGGAGATTCGCCCGGAGGACTACATCATCATCGACGACACCGACTCCGACCTTAGCGATGATGACTCTGAAGACAAAGCTGGAGCAGACATCATGGAGTCTTCAAACGAGGAATATTTTTAGTAGACCACCACATCAGTAGTAGTATTCCACCATGTAAATATTGTAGTCCGAGCACTTTTTCGATAGTTCTAGACCGATTGTATGCCTTGCTTGATTGATTGCGTGAATGTTTGCGTTTGTCTCATGTGCATATGGGTAGTGCTTTCTCATTAGACCTCATTCTATTCTAATCTCTCCCCTCTAAACCCATCAGATTCCTCCGAGACGTGACCCCGGATTTACCTTCCCACCGGAGCTCACTCAGTTGATCCAGCAACAGAATACCCTGATGCAGTTGTTAGTCCAGAACCAAGGCAACAACAACAACAACAATAATCCACCACCACCAGTTGACAACTTAGCCCGTTTTCTGAGGTTGCAGCCACTAGTGTTTTCCAGTAGCACCGAGCCTATAGTAGTAGATGATTGGCTCCGCAGGATTGGAAGGGAGTTAACCACTGCAGGATGTACCGATGCTGAGAAGGTGCGTTTTGCCGCACATCAGTTGGATGGACCAGCAGCCTCATGGTGGGAGAATTACACTGTCACCTACCCTATAGCCATGATGACATGGGACCAGTTTCAGCAAGCCTTCCATACAGCCCATGTCTCAACTGGAGCTATGAGTATGAAGAAGTGGGAGTTTCGCAACTTACGCCAGGGGAACCGTACTGTGGCTCAGTACGCGGATGAGTTTAGCAAGTTATCTCGCTACGCCCGTGATGATGTGGCCAGAGATGCCGCAAAGCAGGAGAAGTTTATGGAAGGGCTAAATGATGAGATGAGCATGCAGTTGATGGTGGCAACATTCAACAACTACCAGGAGTTGGTAGATAAGGCTCTTATGATTGAAGGGAAGCAGCAGCAGATTGAGAACCATAAGAGGAAGTATGGACAAGGGAGGTATAACTCAGGAGCTCAGCAGAAGCCTCGCCTAACCCCAAACTCAGGAGGACTTGTTCATAACCATGGAGGCCACACCTATAATGGAGGAAGTAACCATAATCATACTGGCCCAAGGAATGGGAATGGAGCAAGCAATAATCAGAACCGCCCCAATCCAGCCACACCCACCAAGAGAGACCTAAGCCACGTTACTTGTTTCAAGTGCGGGAAGACTGGACACTATGCCACGGAGTGCCCTGAAGGGAAGAATGGAAACGGAAATGGGAGCGCTGGGAAGAAGCCCAATCCATTCAACAAAGGACAAGTGAACCACGTTAACGTGGAGGAGGTTGAAGAGCAGCCAGACGCGGTTATAGGTAAGTTTTTGGTTAAGTCATTTACCGCTCTTGTTCTTGTTGATACTGGTGTATCGCATTCATATATATCAAGGGAATTCGTGGATAAGTTTAAACTACCGACCCAAACCCTTAGGACCCCTCTGTTAGTAAGTTCACCTGGAGCAGACTATATGGCTAGTCGATGGTGCGACCAGATACCCTTAACCATTGGCAACCATGTTTTTCCGTCCGACCTAATTATCTTGGAGTCACAAGGATTGGATGTGATATTAGGAATGGACTGGATGTCAAAGTACGGAGGAAGCATTGACTGTTTTAGTAGGTCAATTTGTCTCACCACCCCAGAGGGAAAAAGGATCAAGTACGTATCTAGGCATGCGCCAAGAAGTAGCCAATTAAATACCCTCACGGGAGTTGTTCAGGAGGAAGTGCCTGTAGTAAAGGATTACCCGGATGTTTTCCCAGAGGAGTTACCAGGCATGCCACCGGATCGAGATATCGAGTTTTTGATAGAGCTGTTGCCAGACACTGGACCAATATCCAAGAGACCTTATCGGATGCCCGCGAATGATCTGGAGGAGATTAAGAAACAGATCAAGGAGTTATTGGAGAAATGTTACATTCGACGGAGTTCATCACCATGGGGAGCCCTAGTGCTTTTGGTTGAAAAAAGGATAAGTCCCTAAGAATGGTTGTTGATTATCGGGCCTTGAATGAAGTGATGATCAAGAACAAGTACCCATTGCCGATGATCAATGGTCTGTTTGACCAGCTGCAAGGAGCTAAGGTGTTTTTGAAGATCGATCTGCGATCAGGATACCATTAGTTGAAGATACGAGAGAAAGATATACCAAAGACAGCATTCACCACACGGTACGGGTTATACGAATATACGGTCATGTCGTTTGGACTGACTAACGCCCCTGCCTACTTCATGAGCATGATGAACAAAGTATTCATGGAATATTTGGATAAGTTTGTTGTGGTGTTCATTGATGATATAATGGTATATTCGAAGAACGAGGAGGAGCACGAAGAGCATTTGCGATTAGTTCTCGAGAAACTCAGGGAACATCAGTTGTATGCCAAGTTCAGCAAATGCGAGTTTTGGTTGAAGGAAGTCAGATTCCTTGGACATGTTATATCAGGAGAAGGTATAGCAGTAGACCCCACCAAGATTCAGTCAGTCACTGAATGGTTGGCACCCACTTCAGTTAGCGAGATCCGCAGTTTTCTTGGACTCGCAGGATACTATCGGAGATTCATTGAGAATTTTTCCAAAATTGCGAAGCCAATGACAGAATTATTGAAGAAGGATACCAAGTTTAAATGGACGGAAGATTGCGAGGCAAGTTTCCAGGAGCTGAAGAAACGTTTGACTACAGCCCCAGTGCTAACACTGCCAGATATACGTAAGGATTTCCAAGTGTATTGCGACGCCTCTCACCTAGGACTTGGAAGTGTGCTTATGCAGGACGGAAGAGTTATTTCGTATGCCTCACGACAACTAAAACCACACGAGTTGAATTACGCTACGCATGATTTGGAGCTAGCAGCCGTAGTGCATGCGTTGAAAACCTGGAGGCATTACCTTATTGGAAACCATTGTGATGTGTACACGGATCATAAGAGTTTGAAGTACATTTTCACACCGAAGGAACTGAACCTTAGGCAGAGGAGATGGTTGGAGCTCATAAAGGATTATGACATGAAGCTTCACTATCATCCAGGAAAGGCAAATGTCGTAGCAGACGCTTTGAGCCAGAAGAGTTATGCTAATACCATAGAGAGCACAGGATTGCCGAAGGAGTTAGCAGAGGATCTCCGGGAACTTCGATTGGAGATTGTTCCTAGAGGTTTTGTTGCAACAATGGAGGTTCAGTCTACATTGTTGGAAAGATTCGAGAAGCTCAGAAGGATGACAAAGAGATTGCCGAGATAAAAGAGAAAATGAGCGAAGGAAAGGCCAAAGGTTTTCGTGAGGATGAGCACGACACCTTATGGTTTGAGGACCGAGTTTATGTGCCCAATAACCCGGAGATTAGGAAGTTAATACTTCAGGAGGCTCATGACTCACCATACTCGATACACCCCGGAAACACCAATATGTATTTGGACTTGAAGGAACGTTTCTGGTGGACAGGGATGAAGAAGGATATTGCCGAGTATGTAGCCGTATGTGATGTATGTCAGAGAGTGAAGGAAGATCATCAAAAGCCAGCAGGATTGCTACAGCCTATGTCGATACCCGAATGGAAGTGGTATAAACTTGGCATGGATTTTATCACCGGATTGCCCAGGACCAAATTAGGTTATGATTCTATGTGGGTAGTAGTTGACCGCTTGACCAAAGTGGCACACTTTATCCCAATGAAAACAACTTATACCAGTGCAAAGTTGGCTAAGATATACATGACCAGGATAGTATGTCTGCATTGAGTTCCGAGGACCATTGTATCCGATAGAGGAACACGGTTTACCTCAAAGTTTTGGCATCACTTGCACCAGACTTTGGGAACGAGATTGGAGTTCAGTACAACATTTCACCTACAGACAGATGGACAGACCGAGAGAGTCAACCAGCTTCTGGAGGATATGTTGAGGGCCTGTGCGCTAGATTATGGGTCTAGTTGGGATGACAATCTGCCTTACGCAGAGTTCTCATACAAAAATAGCTACCAAGCCAGTTTGAAGATGGCACCGTTCAAGCCCTGTATGGACGAAGGTGCAGAACACCATTGATGTGGGATGAAGTTGGAGACCGACGATTGTTTGGACCAGACTTGATCAAAGAGTCTGAGGAGAAAGTTAAACTGATTCGAGATAGACTGAAGGTAGCTCAGACCAGACATAAGAGTTATGCAGATTCGAAACGCAAGGAGGTAACCTATGAAATTGGAGACAAAGCATATCTGCGAGTATCACCTTTGCGAGGAGTGAAACGTTTTGGAGTTAAGGGAAAGTTAGCCCCGAGATTTGTAGGACTGTATCGTGTTTTGGAACGGATGGGAGAAGTTGCCTACAAGTTGGAGTTACCTGAAGGACTGTCAAGAGTTCACGATGTGTTTCACGTTTCCCAGTTGAAGAAGTGACATGCTGAGATGGCCGATATACCGCTAAGAGATACCGTACCCTTGGAGGCGATTCAATTGGACAATGATTTGTCTTATGAGGAGAAGCCAGTCAAGATTTTGGAGTTTGCCAGTCGAGTCACCCGCAGCAAGGTTATCAAGTTTTGCAAAGTTCAGTGGAGCCACCATACCGAGGACGAAGCCACCTGGGAACGAGAGGATGATCTTTGCAAAGATCACGCACACCTATTTTCTAGCCAACCCGAATCTCGAGGGCGAGATTCATCTTAAGGGGGGTAGGTTTGTAACATCCCAAATTTTCAATTTGGAATGTTATACATAGATCATTCTTGCATATCATATTTTATTGCATTTCGTCTCGCGATCCTCGAAATCCTAAGCAACTCAAGGACCCTCGGAGAGAGTTGGGGATTTCCTCGGTTTTCAAATTTGATTTTTATCAAATTTTGGAACGAGGATTTTTGGTTTTAATTATTTTTCTCTCCGAAAATATTTCATATTAAAATATATGAGAGGAGATAATATGACTTCTCCCAAATAAATGAAATATGGGAGGAAAATATTAAAATCAAATATTTGTTTTTATTTGGATTTTATTTGCAATTTTGTTTGCATTAGAAAAATTGCACGTTTTTCAAAGTTGCCTTTTAGGGCCAAGAAAATGTTCATCTCGTTCTAAATATTTTATTTAGACGGTGAAAATTTGTTTTGGCATTTTTAGATTTTATTTTATTTTCTAGGATTTTTTTTCTGTTCGGCGGAATTGTTTAAAAAAAGTCGCGCAGTAGCCAACTGGGCCGAAGCCCAGCCGCCGGCCCGCCTCCCCGCGCGCCTCTCCCTAGGAGACCGAGTCGTCGCCGCCTCGGACGAGGAGTCCGGCCGGGACTCCTCCTCGCCCCTGCCTTGGCCCCTTCCCCAAGCCGCCGCCCCCCTCTCTTAAATACCCCACCACCGCCACCACCACACACACCGTCGCCGTAGCCGCGCCCCGCCGTACCCCGCCGCCTCGCTTGCCGCCCCACACCGCCGCCGCTTGCCCTCGTCGTCACCGCCGCCGCCGCCTGCCCGCGTTGCCCCGCCGCTCGCCGGAGCCGCCCGTCGCGCCGGACTTTGCCGGAGGTAGAATCGTTCGGTTTTTTTTCAAAAGAAACCCGGTTCGGTTTTTTTAGAAACCCTAGTTTTTTTTTGATAGATCGGTTTGTCGGTTTTTCCCGGTTCTTCTCTTTAGCGGACGTTCGTCCGTATGTTCGTTTTAACGAACGGTTTTTGCTCGTTAGTTACAGACAACGAATGCTCGTTCGTTAGCCCGTTCGTCAGTTTTCTTTTATCGGATTTTTCCGCGATTATTTCTGATCGTGATTTCTGATCCGATTTTCGTTCTAGTTTATCTTTTCGCTCGTTTGTCGGAATCAGGCGATTCAAGCGCCTAGATCTTCGTCTCGAGACCCTCTTTTTGTTTAACCAACTTGAACAAGCTTTTGCTATTGTAAAATTTGACCTAGGTCTAGATTAGTAAATGGATCTTGTTTCTTTCGCCGTTTGAGTTTCGTTGCTCCGTTTGATTTGATTCGTTTTGCTAACCGGAGTTCTTAAGTTGAACTTTCTGGTAGATCTTCTTATTTGAGTTTTACCCGTGTTTCTTTGCTTGATTGCTTATGTATGCTATTGTTTGTTTGCGATAGAATTCCCGGAGTGTGAAGCGTGTTATTTGGAGTCCCTAGGTTTCGTTGATCGTCAGCAAGGCAAGTAACACTTTGATCATATCCCTTTATCATCCAATTTTTATGCCTTAGTTCCAATCCTCAAACATTGCATGGTTAGGATTTCATTAACATGTGGGTTGGGAAGTAGTTGAAGAGGTAGAACCTATTTCCCTGTTATATTCAAACCTCGGGAGTTACTTATACGAAATTACTTATATTGCTATGCTATGCTCGTAGACGTGGTTTGGGTGAGTGAAATCCATGACAGATGTGAGATTGTTAAATAATGGTTTAACTTAAGGTGGCAACTTGAATACACATCTGGGTGGATTGAGGCACCTGGAGTACCCAGTGTTGCCTGTATTTTTGGAGATCCCGGGGTTCCTTGTGATTTTCCTATGGACCGCCACCCAGACTCAAAGGGAACTGAGATGATTCATGCTAGAAACTTCCGTGTGCAGCCACAAGCTATTATGGGCTCTAGCATAGTTGAGTAAGTTACGTGAAGCTCTTGAAGAGGTGGATCAGTAGGTAGTGGGTTGTAGGTTTGGTATGGTCTGCCCGGAGTAGAGAGTTAATGTTTCTGTAAGACTGTGTCTCGGTCATCCGTTTCTCAAACATCATGTACTGCGAGAAATTCAACGGAGGCAATCGAGTCTTGTGGGGAAAAGTGCGCAAACCTCTGCAGAGTGTACAATCTAATCATGGTTAGCCGTGTCCCCGGTTATGGACATCTTGAGTATCTAGTACGTGGAGTATCTTAAGTATTTCATCACTTTTAACTTAATATTGTTGGGTTATTAATTACTTTAATTGGGATTGAGTTGGAGGAACCTTCTCAATGATGTTTCAACTACCATGATAGTTAAATTAAAATCTATTCCTTTGTTGTAGGGAAAAATTGGCTTTTCGCAAAACTGTAACCATAGAGCTGTCCCCCAGCCAAATATGCATGTAGTGATTGCCAGCATATTCCATGTGCTGACCCGTTATCGGGTTGCAATGTATTATGTTGCAGACTTTTCAAACGAGGAGTAAGGTACGTTAGGTCGTTGCCGTGCAGCTCAGCTATGCCATTGGAGTTGATGGACTCACTTTATCTTCCAAGCCTTCCGCTGTTATCGTATTAGATGGCCTTAAGCCATATTTATTGTAATAAGTTATCCTTGGAGACATTCGATGTAATAAGTGTGTGATTGCTACTCTGTTATAAATCCTCGAGTATTGTGTGTGTCAGCATTACCAATCCAGGGATGACACTGAAGCACAGAGACTTGACCGTTTGAGGTCGGGTTGCTACATGTCTCCAATGGTACTTGTTGAGTTGGCATAGATCGAGACTAGGATTTGTCACTCCGATTGTCAGAGAGGAATCTCTGGGCCCTCTTGGTAATGCACATCACTATAAGCCTTGCAAGCAATGCAACTAATGAGTTAGTTGTGGGATGATACATTACAGAACGAGTAAAGAGACTTTCCAGTAACGAGATTGAGCTAGGTATTGAGATACCTATGATCGAATCTCGGGCAAGTAACATACCGATGAAAATGGAACAACGTATATTGTTATGCGGTTTGACCGATGAAGATCTTCATAGAATATGTAGGAACCAATATGAGCATCAATGTTCCGCTATTGGTTATTGATCGGAGACATGTCTCGGTCATGTCTGCATATTTCTCGAACCCGTAGGGTCCGCATGCTTAAAGTTCTGTGACGATCGGTATTATGAGTTTTTGTGTTTTGATGAACCAAAGGTAGTTCAGAGCCCCGGATATGATCACGGACATGACGAGGAGTCTTGAAATGGTCGAGATGTAAAGATCGATATATTGGATGGCTATGTTCGGACACCGGAAGGGTTCCGGGAGGTTTCGGACATATACCGGAGTACCGGGGGTTACTGGACCCCCCCTCCCCCGGGAAGCTATTGGGCCTTATGGGCCTTAGTGGAGAAGAGAGAGGGCAGCCAGGAGGTGCGCGCGGCCCCCTTGCCCCAATCCGAATTGGACAAGGGGAAGGGGCGACGGCCACCCTCTCCTTCCTTCTCTCCACCTCCTCCTTCCCCCTTCTCCTTCTTGGAATAGGAAAGGGGGGACAAACCTACTTGGAGTAGGATTGCCCCCCCTTGGGCGCGCCTCTCCCTTGGCCGGCCCTCTCCTCCTCCCCCCTTTATATACGGGGGCAGGGGCACCCCAAAGACACAACAATTGATCTGTTGATCTTTTAGCCGTGTGCGGTGCCCCCCTCCACCATAGTCCACCTCGGTTATATCGTAGCGGTGCTTAGGCGAAGCCCTGCGTCGGTAGCTTCATCAACATCGTCACCACGCCATTGTGCTGACGAAACTCTCGCTCGAGCTCTACTGGATCGTGAGTTCACAGGATGTCACCGAGCTGAACATGTGCTGAACGCGGAGGTGCCGTACGGTCGGTGCTGAGGATCGGTCGATCGTGAATACGTACGACTACATCAACCACGTTGTTATAACGCTTCCGCTTAACAGTCTATGAGGGTACATGGACGACACTCTCCGTTCTCGTTGCTATGCATCACCATGATCTTGCGTGTGCGTAGGATTTTTTTTGAAATTACTACGTTCCCATTCAAATATATAGTTATACAACCCATGCATAGTTCAATGTTTTGGTTGTAATCAAAAGAACAAGTCCATACAACCCATATCTTCATTGTTTTGGTTGTCACCAAAAGCATAAGTCAAACACTTACATAAACTCATCATGCTTCGGCTTCAGGAAAGGTACTCTTCACATACCTAGAGACCCAAATCTTTCTTTGAACATCCCCTAAGACCTTGGATGTCCTTGCAACACGAGGATTGTCAACCAAATAGGCATAGTGATGTGCAAGGGAATCCACATCAAAACCAGGGAGATCTTTCATCTCATCCCAAAGACCATCAATGGAGGGGTTGGCGCTGCTATCAAGTTTCTCTATGGCAACAACAAGCCTTTCACTTGAAGCCATTATGGTTGCATGCATCCTATCTTCTGCAGAAGGATTAGTTTTGACTTTCTTGAACTCGGGAGCAACTGACTCGTCACAAGTGGGTGATTCGGCAACCTCTTCATGCGGGGCAGCAACTTTGATGGCTTTCTGCTCTTCTAGATCAATCAACTCTATAGCTTTTTTTAGAAAAGGAGGATGACCCCCGGCCTCTGCATCTGGGCGATGCATGCGGCCACTTTATTGATTATTCTCACAAGACTAAAGCCACCGTCTAAGCAACATTTGTCGCTACACCTATCCAATTGATGAAGGACCGCTGATAGCCTAGGCCTAATACCAAACAGACATCGCAACCAAACCTAAACATCTAAGACCTAAGGTCCCAACCAGGACGCTTGCCTGGTATGGGGCTCCTACTAGTCCGGCGCACTCCTCAACCAGGACGCCTGCCGGGTATGAGGCCGCCGCAGCCACCTGCCACGAGTCCATCTTCAGAGTTGTACTGTTGCATCTACCGTGCCAGGTCTCTCTGCCATCGATGCCACCACGACGCCGGACAATGTTGTCCTCCCGCGTGAGTCCATCCTCCCACATCGAACTCCAAATCTGCACTGCGCCACGTCGTGAAGATCCGTCGCCATCAATGTATGGATGAAGCACCGCTCCACCGAAGAATCCGTCCGCTGGTCCCGCGAAGCCAAGTGCACCTCCAAGAATGCCGCCCCCAAGGGGGTTACGACACAATTGCCGCCAACATCCGATCAGCTGATCTAGGGTTTTTGCCGGAGGTATTGAGTGGAGTTGGGATCTTCACCTCGGTGATGCCTTCATGAAGGAAACGATGATAAGGGCATCGTCATCACCGGCTCCAGCCATCGACCAAAGACTAGGTTTTCACCCGGATCCATCCCAAGACATCCACCCAACAACCTGTGCACCGTCTCGACCGCCTTCAAAGCCCCAGATCCAGCCGCCTAGATCCCTGGCGCATCGGCCACTTCCTGATTGCGCCACCACTAGAGCCTAGGAGAAGGGCTCCCACCCCGCCTTGCCAAGCCGCGAGAGCCGCCGAGAAGGATCTCGCGCGCTCGTCACCATCTCTGATCCGAACCAATCCATAGCAGATCGCCGTCACAGATCCACCTTGGACAGGGACTGCACCACGCCATGCCGCCGCGGGAAGCCCTAGCTTCACTGTCCACCACCCTCTAGGGCCGCCGCCCCGGGATCCAGACAGAACATTGCCACTGCCACCGGCAAACACTACAAAAAAATACACTTCCGTGATGATACGTGTTTCTCACAGTAGGTCGCTTTTTTGTCATGCATGTACATCCATGACAAATTTATGACAGAATCAAGATAGTCATACCTGTGCTGTCGTAGAAGTGTTCCATGACATTACCAAAATTATCATCACGGAAGTGTCCACTTCCATGACAATAAATTGCGCGTCACAGAAGTGCTTTCGTCAAGGGTGACCGACACGTGGCATCCACCATAACGGAACGCTGTTAAGCTATCGGGTCGGGTTTTGGATCCGATAACCTGTTAACAGCCCCGACCAATGGGGATTTTCCACGTGTAAAATCATCATTGGCTAGAGGAAACACGTGTCGGCTCATCGTTGGGACAGATGTCATCCACTCACTGGATAGAAGGCGCCTATGATACGTTGACACATGGCACGGCCCAACAGTGGCCCATTCCTATGAAAAGGCCGGCCCATTTGACTTGGTCAAAAGCTGGCGGGCCGGCCCATGGAAAGCATGTTAATGGCATGTTCTCATATAGCCCATTTACAGCCCGCTAACCCAAGGCCCATTACGCCCTATCCGAATTAGGCCCAGTAGCGTCATCTGGGCCGTCCAATATGATTCCAGCCCGTTTTCACTTCTGGCCCATGTATAGCCCATGACGTCTTTCGGCCCATATGAGGCCCTTTGTAACTCTTGGCCCATTAGCGGCCCATGCTGAAACTGGCCCGTAATGAATAGTGTATCACTTTACACCCATTAACGGTCCATGGTGAAACTGGCCCGTAATGAACAGTGTATCACTTTATACCCATTAACGGCCCGCTATTCCGTTGGGCCGTCTGCAGCCCATGTTATCTTTCGGCCTTCTCAGAGCCCATTTATTCTTGGGCTCATTTCCAGCATTCGTTTACTTACGGCCCGTTACTGTCATTTTCTGCTTGTGGGCCAAATTCAGCCCGTGGTTACACTCGGCCCGTTTGTGTTCCGTTAATACATTGGGCCGTTTTCATAGCATCATCAAATATGACCTATTAACGATGGCCCATTATGGTCGGCCCATGAACGGACGATTCCAACTCTAGCCCGTTTACGGCCAGAATGCGGTCTGTTTGGCCCATGTTTGGCCAATCGATCATACGGCCTGTATAAGGCCCATTGATGATACGGCCCGTAGAAGGCCCATTGATGACACGGCCCGTAGAAGGCCCATTGTTTCTACGGCCCATAGAAGGCCCACTGTTTCTACGGCCCGTAGAAGGCCCACTATTTCTACGGCCCGTAGGAGGCCCAGTGTCACTATAGTAAATATTAGCCCATGGTTATTGTGGCCTAGTTTTAAAAAATAGGTTATTGCAGCCACTAGCAAACCGCAGAAAAAGAACTGCACTGACTACAAGCAAACAAATAAACAAGACACCAAGGAAATAAATAAGCAAGCAACTTACACTAGGCTATCACGGCTATTACACATATTACATCCACTGGGCATCAAAGTTCGCCACCAGTGCAAATATAGGGAACACAGCAGCATATAAACGCCGCAGCAAAACAAGTCCAGAACTGACACCACTTCAGAAGATCTCAAGAAACAATATCCTGGGTACCCATAATGCTGGCAAGATGCTTAGCAAGCTTATTAAGTTTCTCTTGTTTGGCGCTTAAGTCCTCCAGCGCTTGCTGTTGCACCAGAAAGTATGCATCTGAATTCTGCAGGGACTTCCTCAGTCCTTCGGCTTCCTGTCACATAACATCTGATCGATGTCTTTCAACTTGAAGTTGAGACTCAAGAAGCCGAACTGATTCAGGCAATGAGTTCGAAGAGCTAGTGCCAGCAGTGGTAGCCAGTAACTCGAACACTACATCAAGACAGGACTTTGGGGTTGTCTCAGTGTCTTCAATATAGTTTTATCAGCTTTCTTGGAGACCAACAGGGATGTCTCACTATCTTGAACCGTATCTGCATTACTTCCTTTACCATTGCATAACAGGGTACTCTTCTCCAATATTTTATCCGCGTTCTAAAAGAGAAACAAACAAACACATCTCAGGTTTACAATGTAGTATATGAAACTCATTTTGGTAAACCATTTCTAAGGTGGATAGGATAACAGCATGAAACAAACATATATCTATGTAGTATGATTACTGTATGGTCTATATCATTCTAGTTTATGTTGCCAAATCAAGATAGATACAGTTCGAAACATATCTATTTAAGACAACGCAGCATAGACAGAATATAAGTGTGGGAAACTACACAGCAATAACAACACTTGTAATGTGCATGGCATGAGAACATAACTGTTTATTCAATTGAAACTGAAACCAACATAGAGCAAGTTACAACAGCAAACAGCCAAACACGTTGAAGAAACGGGTTTAAAACATACCTGTTGCGCCATTGGAGTTTCAATTGCATCCTTAAAATTTGAAATTAGTTGGTATCAGTAAATACAGTGATGCAAGAGCAAAGTAGTATGAACCATAGCTACGGAACCTGACCTGAGAACAATTCTTCTTCTGCTTTAAGCGTTGACTTCTGGTTCGGAGTGGTGGTCCTCGTGATTTGGGCACTGCAGTTGCCTTACTAACTGCTCGTGTTTGGGTGCTCTGTGGTGGAGATGGTGCTGTGTCAACGGGAACTGGGTGTCTATCTGCTGGGGTTGGGGTTAGAAGGGGTGTAGCTGGTTCTCTGTCCAACTGGGTAGGGGTACAATCTGCATGAGTGTGGGTTATGTGCGGTGGGGCTGGTTCTTGGGCAAGTACAACAGTGGTTCTATCTGCATTGACAGGTAGCATGATCTTTTCTGAAGACCGTGTTTTTACTCCCACAGATACTGCCATCACTCCCTCCAATTGAAATGGCTGATAAACAAGAAAAGTAATTGAATGTACAGACATTGTAAGATAGATAGGTGCAATGGATAGTAGGGAAGAAAACAGGGCATGAAATAATTCACATTTATGTTGTCTAAGCAAACAGAATAGCAGGACATAATTTCACATATATGATGGCTAATTAAACAGGATAGCATGACACAACTTCACATGTATGATGGCTAACTAAACAGTATAGAATGACATACTTCAAAATATGATGACTATGTAAACAGGATGACATGATATAACTATACAATGTGTCTATTAAAGCGGTTGGCATGCCATAAATCACAAACATGCCGTCGATGGAAACATGATGGCATGATATAATTCACGGATAGAATGACATAATTTAATTATGATGACTATGTAAACAGGATGAGATGATATAACTATATTATGTCTTTAGAAAATGGGTTGGCATGCCATAATTCAGATACATGTTGTCTATGTAAACATCATGGCATGACATAATTAAAATATATGATTTATATACTAAGGAAGTGAGCAGAGGGCAATCGCATATATGATGTGTCAACTAAGGAGATGGCATTCAATATTGTGTATATGATGTAAAAACTAAGCATTGCAATACAACATATGCATTATATGAGTAATATAACCCTGCCAAGTTTGAGCATACACCTCAGGGGGATAATAGGACTGGTCATCTGCCTTTGAATCCTCCTCTGAAGAGCTATCTGTAGCCAGCAAGATATCTGCTTCAGCAGGTAGCATTGTCTGCTCTGAAGACCTTGTTTTCACTCCAGATTTCTCCATCACCAATTCAAATGGCTGATGCACAGGAAGAGCAATTGAATATACAAACATTGTCAACAAAAGCAATGAGAAATACAAAAAAAGGACGGCATGATATAATTCACATATATGACGCTTGCCTAAACAGCATGGCATTGCATAATTCACATACATAATGCCTTGCAACAAGATAACATTGCATAATTCACATATATAATGTCTTGCAACAAGATGGCATTGCATAATTCACATATATGGTAATTAGACACTAAACATGTGGCATTCACACAAAGCATGTCTAAACTAAGCAAATGACATACAATGCAAGATACCATACGCACGATATGAGCAACATAACCCTGCCAAGTTATCGCATGCACCTCGGGGGGGAAATATGACTGGTCATCTGTCTCTGAATCCTCCTCTGAGGAGCTATTGGTAACCAGCAAGACATGCACTTTCTCAGATAGCATTGTCTGCTCTGAAGACCTTGTTTCCACTCCAGATTTTTCCATGACCGTGCCAAATGGCTGATGCACAGGAAGAGTAATTGAATGTACTAAAATTGTTGACAAATTTAACACGTAATAAAAAATGATGGCATGATATAATTCACATATAAGATGACTGGCTAACCAGGGTGGCATTGCAAAATTCACATATATGATGCCTGGCTAGACAAGATGGCATTGCATGATTCACATATACGATAAAGAAACTAAACATATGGCATTGACACAAAGTATGTCTAAACTAAGCAGATGACATCTTTAATGTATACAGTAAGCAATGCAAGGCACCATATGCATGATATTACCAACATCAGCATGCCAAGTTAGAGCGAAGACCTCATGGGGTAAATAGGAGTGGTCTTCTCCTTCTGAATCCCCCTCATAACAGTTATCTTCCTCTTGATTACGATCCAAAATGGGTGGAGGGGGCTGCCTTTGCGCCCACCATGGAACGACGTCTGCATGAAATTTTATTGCCACGCAAGGCTCGTCTCTTTTGCTCTACATGATCAGTTCCATTGTGTACAATAACTGGCATGCATAGGAATAAAACATAGTGAGATTATGTAAGGAGTGCATGCACAAATCCAGAGTGATGGTAGCAAACTGTGGATAGACCCAAAACCAATGATAGCAGGCAGATAATAGCTTTAGTTAAAAAATACCGATAATGGCTCCTTTAATGTTTGTTTGCACACAACATGAAACTCATAGTAGACAACGGAGATTAACCAGATAGTAGACAGATAGTACTGATTGCTGCCCTAATATGTACCCCACAACCATTTAAAAACTCAAGTTTCAGCATTAGTTTGGACCTGACTCGAAGTCTAATAGGTGAACACGACGATAATGTAGCATGTCATCATATTAAGCGACGCATAACATAAGCAGACATGGAAGAGTGCGACCTCTCTTGTGGACCCATGTAGTCCTCAAGGTCATCTGCTCAGTTGATGATGGTAATGCAGTTGTCGTGGCTGCCGGCGGCGGGGAAGAAGATCTGAGGCGGCGAAAGACAGTCTGGAGAGCAGATCCCTGCTGTGGTGAACCCTTCCGTCGTTGGAGCAGCTGAGCTGGGGTGGAACACAGCGCCGCAGGAGTAGGATAAACCACACAAGGTTTTGTTTGACACATATCTGTAACAAAAGTAATTGAGTAAGGGCTTGTTTGAATTTGAGGATTCTAACAATGCAGGGATAGGAAATAGATAGGAATAGGATAGGAATGCACGTGCAAAACATAGAATTTAAAAACACGGGATTTCTGCCAATCTGGGTGTTTTATTCACAACAATTGGAAGATCACAGGATGCAAAAAAGCATGGTGAGATTAAGTCAAACCACAAGAAAATGTACGGTTATAATGCTATTATGCTACTATCTCTTAGTCTTGTGCTTAATGAATAGGAATATGAAAAGGAGGAGAAGTGGAAATTAGAATTCCTACGGTTTTTCTTTCAAGGAGACACTAAAGGAACAAATCCTATAGTTTTCCTTTGCTCCATTCCTTTGCACCAAATTCATGAAAAGTAGTACCATAGGAAACTTTCCAATTCCGATGTTTTTCATTCACTTTTCCTTTCAAGCACTGGCGATTCTAGTAGGCAGGCTTGATCAAGGAAAATCCTACACTAAAAAAATGTTTTTGTACTACTTCTATTACTTTGGACCCAGGCCACTGCCATACTAGCTCAACTCCCAGGCCCATCGACAAATGCACAGCTCAAACGCACAGAGATAAATAATGATGGTGTTCAAGAGAGTCCATCATGGATAGCTAAGTTGCCTGGTACCTCACTGCTTGTCATATAGTAGGATAAAATAATCGTATTTCCCGTTACTACGAGTCCTCAGTGGACAATATATATAACATGTAGAGTAAAAAAGAGATGCAACAAGTGTACAACCTCTTTGGCGAAGCCATGTCGATCTCAGCGTGATTGGGTTGGCCGGTGAGGATGATCCGGCTGACTTGGCTGTCGGAGGAGGGGAAGAAGATCTTAGGCGTCTGGAGATGGAGCCCGAGGTACTGCTCCGCTGTGATGGAGGGTTTCGTCTTTGGAGCAGCTCCGGTGAGTTGTACGACGCCGAGGCTGAAGCAGGACAAGAGAGACAACGAACAACGTTAACCTGGGTGGAATTCTAATAGCATCTCCAATACATGATGTAAAATACATAAACACAAGGTGCTAGATGTAAAATACATCAGCCGCTCATCTCTAAACTTAACTGTCGAAACTGAACTTAACTATTGAAACTGAACTTAACTGTCGAAACTAAACTTAACTGTCGAAACTGAATTTTGCTGTCGAAACTGAACGCACTAGCAAGGTGAGGCTACACGTCGGTCGACTGACTTTTTCATCTCTGGTCAGTCGATTTTGCAGCCGTTGGATACGAAATCAAGGGCCTGCGGTTCATCTTCAACCTCCACCCCCCTGAGCCGGCCAAACAGCAGCCCCCCGCCACCCGCGGCCGGCGGTGCGCCGCCCCGCCCGCCCCGAAAACACTCTCCACCGCCGATCCGTCACCGCCCTGGCCATCCCTCTAGGCCCCCTCGTGCCGAGCTTTTTCTCCGGCGATCCCCACGCCACCGCCCCGTCAACGCCCCGCCACCGCCGCCGACCACCGCCCCCATCCTGAACCCTAAGTAGATAGTGGGGTACCTCTCCGGCGAGCCCCCCTCCCCGCTGCGGCTGGTTCTTCCTTCACCCCGGCGGCATCGGAGTGAAGTGTAGCTAAATCGGAATAGCATCGCAAGCAAGAGCAAGAGCGAGAGCAGCAGCGTGAGCAAGAGCAATAGCAAGAGCAGACCAGGCAGGGGGCCGAGAGCAAGAGCAGAGCAGCAGCGCGAGCGAGAGCTAAAGAAGCAGCAGGTCCTACTGATGTGGACGTTGCGGCCGATGGAGCGACGTCGTGGAGGAAGTGGCCGGCGACGCCACCATGGATGGAGCCGCACCGTGTCGGCTCGGGACCGAGCGCCGGTACGACCCTGAGATCGAATCAAGAAGAAAATGCGGTGATTAGTGTACAACCTCTTTGGTGGCGCCGATTAGGCCGCAGCTTCATCCGAGGAAACGGTGATGATGATGCTCTTCCGGTGGTGCAGGTGAAGACGGCGGTGTGGGAATGGAGGTGGCGCGAAAGACGAGGGGAACGTCGGGGCAGCTCCTTGGAGGTGGAGGACGGTGTGGCTGAACCGGCGGGACGATGAGATCAACGACGGATCCTCATCCGGTACGGTGGATGAGGGACGTCGAGGTGTTGTTGTGGACGACGTCGTCGAGGAAGAGGCTCCGGCTGGGTGGCGGACGGAGCAGGGTGTGGGGTTTCGTCGCGGGTTTTCACGGCCTTGGTGTACGAATGGGTGGGCGGATGGGATGGCAGTGGGGAACCATGGCTTAGAGACGCGCTTGTCCGAAATGTGGGGTAAGTTATGAAAGTACCCCCACCGATTTGAGGCGATTCTTTCGGTTCAGGGGTACCACGGGCATTTCGCGTGTCGGGATTTCATAGGAGGTGGGAGTTTTCGCGCGCGTTGTAATTTCAGAATAGCAAGGCGTGGGTTGAGATGGAGGGAGTTATCGGAGCACAACAAGACAAAGATATATCTTAAATATTTCGGGCTAACAAGGCGCGGGTTGAAGAGGCGAGAGTTTTGCAGCACGATAGACAGAGATGCTAGCTTGAATTTTTGGCATAACAAGGCACGGCTTGAAATTTCGGAAGAACAAGCTTAACATGTACCAAAAGAAGACAATTTGCACCTCAACATGCACAACACACACACAAACACCATTTCGACTAGAGTAAGGTACACGTGCATTGCACGCATGAGATTTGGCAACCAAATTATGAATAAATACCACATTGTAGCATGCAAGATTTGAGTCATATATGCATGATGTAGATGTTCGTTTAATTCTTATAGTTCATTTCATTCAAAATCATCTAGTTTTTATAAGAAAGCTAATCTATTTTAAGATTCATGGAATTGTGTGTCGTAAGACATAAAGTAAAAACAAATAATGGCAAATCATGTAGAAAAACATTTGGGCAATTCTGATACAGAAGATTCTAGAACAAATAAGAAGTGCTTGTGTTTTGATGTTTGTGCATTATGCTTAAGTTCAACCATGGAGTCTTCTAGATTATACATGTGGCGAAATCTGGTGGAATCTAGATGATATCCAATGGCCAGTAGTGCTCAAATTTGCCATCTTTGGACCAGCGGATTCACCTCATCCAACGACCATCTTTCAAAGTTAAAGTTACCCGCACACAATATAAAAAAAAAATAATATATATAATATATATAGGGGTATAGATATAGATATGTGATGCAAAAGCCGCCCATCATCTCCAATTAGAATAGTGTGTGCATGCACGGATGTGACATGGCCAAATGATGTCTGCCATCGGTATCTCAAATTCAAATCAGTCTGACCTTGTTCAATGTGTATACATTACAACATGCTCATTTCCAAACCACACCGCGCAGATCTCCGTTATATTCATGCATGCATGGGTTTCAAACATCAGGATCTCTTATTCAAATATTTGAATTCAACTTTTACATTGATTGTGACCTCACCTATTCAGCTATTCTTTTACACCCACACAGTAGTCTTCTCTTTATAATTGTACCACTAATTTTCTCTCATGCATGCATGCACACACACTACCAGTCGGCATTATCCATCGCACGCATGCAATCTTTTTCTTCAGGTTGGTCTCCCATGAAGGCACACACCAACACACATCTCCCTCTCCATCATATCGGGCATTCTTTATCTCTCACGCGTGCATGCACAACGATCGGTGTTCCTCTATGTATGTGTGTATATCGCTAGGTCTTTCATAGTTTTCCACACAAACCGATCAATCGATATATCCAGTGAGGTCTCACCCTCTTTCCCACGTCCACATCGATCAATCTATACCTCTCTATATAGGATTAACATATATAGCTAATACACCCACATTAATTATGTATCCAACGTCCCTCTCTCATCATCCATGCCTTCCGTTTCATCTCTCAGATGCGTGCACAATGGCAAAGACAGGGGGCAGTAAGGGCCCTACCCCCTCCCCCCTAACATCACTATATATCAAGGCTAATATGAATGCGATTATTAGACAATTGCTGCTAAAAATGGTTTAAGTTCATGAATTGACCCTCCTCGTAAAGGATTAGCAATGCTTGGCCCCCTAGCTCATTTATTTTTCATGGCACCGCCACTGCGCATCAGCGCATGTGTTCGCCCTCTCTCTCTCTAAATATCGATCTCGCACTTGTGCATTCCTTCATAATCTCCCTCCACTCAGCCCCTCGCACCATCTTCTTGCCCCCCACCGGATTTTGCCACATGTACAATCTAGCAGACTCCATGGATGAACTTAAGCATAATGCACAAACCTCAAAACAGCAGTGGTTCTCTTTTGTTCTAGAATCTTCCGTATCATAACTGCCCAAACTTTTTTCTAGTTGAATTGCCATTATTTGTTTTCACTTTATGCTTTACAACGCACAATTCCATGAATCATAAAATAGATTAAGGGCTTCTTTGATTCAAAGGATTCTCAAAGGAATTTTGGAGGATTCTAATCATTAGGAATTTTTCCTATCTTGGTTGTTTCATTCGTTGGATTGTAAACCATAGGAATTTTTCCATATGATTCATTTGCACTAGATTTCATAGGAAACATCCCGTCCACTCAAACCTCTTTGAAAGAACTCTGCGTTTTTTCTATGCACAATCAAACACTCGTACAATCCTATAGGATTCAAGACGACATTCCACTATAATCCCATGTTTTTCCTATTCCCGCGTTCTTAGCTTTTTTATAAAAACTAATTGATTTTGAATGAGATGAACTATAAGAATTAAACGAAGGGCTACATCAGGCATATATGACTCAGATCTTACATGCTATAGTGTGGTATTTATTCATAATTTGGTTGCAAAATCTGATGCGTGCAATGCACGTGTACCTTACTAGTACTTCGAGTATGTGCAAAACACGTAAATTAGAATACCAATGGCACGCTACATAGTGTCTCTCTTATAGTTCATGAAGCCATGTGGCACATGTGTAGGCGTTGTCGCGACCTCCTTGCGTGGATTGATCACAGTGACGTGCTGCTGGTTCCAGAAGAATGTACTCGTCCTCCCTGAGCCATACTAGCGGTACATGCACGAAGCGAAGATGTGCACGCACGCCATGCACACACTCATTCCTCGCACGCACACGCGGGTACACGGGCGGACGCAATTTTGTACCAAGATCCACCCCATGTGATAATTTGACGCGTATAAAGTCATTCACTTCATTGATGGTCAATTAATACAGCGCATGCAAATTGAGTGGACGTGAGGGCGGAAGAAAGACATTATTACTCCACTGCGTGCATGCGAGTAGTTAAATCGTGGGTTGCTAGTAGTACTTCCATTGGTCTCCTTCGTATTTTGTGCCAATTTTTGACAGTAACATAATATATACACATTTGAGCAGTGTAGTAGTACTTGAAATTTATGTTCCGCTAAACTCATCGAGAGCCATTATGGGCCTCGAAACCAAAACCATCAATTAATCTTTACCTTGTTCCCATCACATTCGAAAGCCTGCTCACACCTACTAGTAGTACGTACCAAACCTGAACGTGTTCCCACTATGCAGGTATTAGTACTAGTGCTAGTACTTAGGTTATAAAAAGGGGAACTACCTAACCGAAAATCACTCTACCTTTCTTCCTCATAAGTGCTTCTTCTTCGTCCGTCGTTGCCATGGCCGGTGAGTAGAGCTCTAGGTCAAGAACTACTCGTAACAAGGGAGCGGCAACCAAGGCTGCGGAAAAAAAAGAGGGCTCGCCGCCACGCAGAGACCTCGAAAGATCTCTCACGGGCAGGCGATGGCTCCTAGGAGCGCCCTAGCCGCGGAGGCGAACATGCCGAGCCGGCGAAGCTGGAGTCGTTATCCCTCGACGGCATGCCCGATCAGCTCAATAAGCAGAAGGAGTTCATCCAAGGCTTGATGGAGTTACTGAAGGAGAGCCTCGACGACATGCTCGCTGAGCTCAATCAGCAGGGGGAGTTGACCGCCGGCTTGGTGATGCTGCTGAAGAAGAGCATTTCCTCGGAGAAGAAGGCGATCGGCAAAATCCTGCGACTTCGGGAGGAAAATGCGAAGCTCTGCCATGAGATCGACCTGTTGAAGGAGAAGAACGCCAGCTGGAAGAAGCTGCATGAGAATAGTAGTTCCTTGATGAAGATGATGCAGGCCCTCGCCATGGAACAGAAGGAAGAGTTGGCGAAGCTCCGCATCGAGCACCCGGCTGCTGTCAAGGTACGTAATATGGCCGTGGAACAGATGATGAAGGCTCGCGTCGAGAAATGCCGCGTCATGGACACAATGATGAAGATGGCGGAGGAGACGTGCAAGGAGATGGAGGTCGTGGAGGCGATGAAGAAGTAGTTACGACTCCGCGGCGAATTAGATCATTTGGGGTGATAATCTTCCTTCTTCTTTTGCTCCTGTGTTTCATCTTTTGCTTCGGGTGTTTCGCCGCACGTGTCATGTTCTCTGCGAGGCATGAATAGAACAATGTTTTTTGAGGGAATGAATAGAACAATGCTAACAATGAGATGACTAGCAAATTAGATCATTTTTTATCGCCATGTGGCACTGGGCTGCCGTGTTTCATGCTCCTCCGTCGCAGTACTACTCCAGTGGAAAACTTGAGTATACCGCAGGGTTCTTTGCTCCTCCTCGACCAGGTCATCGGCGCATTTATACAAGCAGTCAAATCACAAGGCCCCGCCTTCCAGCAGTAATGAGCCGTCAAATCACAAAGGCCCTCGCCTCTCGTGAAACCGACCAAGCTAGACTGCCCCGCCCTCTAGCCTTTTAAAAATGTATACTTTTGTATAGCAGTAGTATCGATGGATTGCGCCATGGAGCAAAACTTGAAATTAAAAAAAGGTGGTACATATAGAGAGTGCTCGTCGCCAAATTATGCATATAGTACTATTAAAAATGCTAGTCACAATAATGGTGTCCACCACAACCCACCCCTCAAATAAAACTAAGAGGGTGCTTGGATACGTTTTAGTCCCATGACTAAAAGTAGTGGGACTAAAACATGCTAGCCTCACCCATGCTTGGATCCAAATACTAAAAAGGCTAAAATCAAGTTAATGAGCATTTATTATCCTCCAAACCCTCCAATCCAGAACTCGCCTGTGTTAAAGGAGAGGAGTTAAATGAGTAGAGAGAGGACTAATCCACATTTTAGTAGGGGTACCCCTGACTAAATTTTTTTAGTCTCAAGACTAGTTTTAGCCCCTCTTTAGTCAGGGGTGCTTGGAACTTTAGCCTCTTAAAGAGACTATTTTTAGTCAGACTAAAATAAGTCCCTTGGATCCAAGCACCCTCTAAGCATCCTGGAATTCTTTGACAAAACTAAGCACCCTGAAATTCTTTGACAACTAAACTGTTGGCTATATGATGTTGGCCATATATATTGTACGTATATAATGTGAAGAAATGAGTGGTGCTACTATACCAACTAAAATATTAAATGTAAGAAATACTAGTATGTACGTACTGAAGAGTTAAAGTAACGACAAGAAACATAACATAGTTCTGCTGGGGGCTCAGCACAACACACCCCTCAAATTAAATTAAGCACACCTGAAATTAAACTTTGTAACTATTACGGTAGACACTGCATTAGAACCACCATGAGAAACGACACTGCCACCTTACTCAGAGTCCTTGTCCACGTCCTCGACTTCGTCCTTGTCCCTGTTCCTCTTGGCCGATACTTCTTTGCTTGAACCGCACACTTGGCTATTGCTCTTCATCCAACCCTTGTAGATATTGAAGCAAAAGTAGCCATCCATTGCAGCATAGTGGATGTGGTCTATATCTAGTAAACTCCGCTGCCATGCATGACGATGAAACGTGTAATGAGGTTTCTCCAGTTTACCATACGAAGGATGAACCATGGCTCCTACCAAGGTCAGCATTGAAGGCTGACGAGAGGACACCAGCCGATTCTTCTGGAGGTCGAAGGTGTTGCCTACAACGAGGCCTATCCGATGCAGGACTTCTTTGTCGTTACCAAAGTCTACAGTAACGAATTTGACTAGGTTGCTCTCGAGGAAGTCCTTAAAATCCTGGCACTCAACGTCGGCATGGCATATGTGGTAGACCAAGCATAAGTCATGCACGCAAACCTGGATCACGGCGGGCTTCTTCCTCTCTTCGTCCTTTAGATCCTTCTCTCGTCCCGGGACTGTGGTGTACTCAACATCTAGCCCAGCGACCCACTCATCATCTGAGTCTTCGAACATGCGTCTGAAGCGAGAAATGCATCCTTTCACCGTCGCGGAAGAACGGGTGTAGATGATGTCGAACTCATCGCCGGTGATGGTTCTAACCTTGTACTCACCGCCAATCGTGGAGATTTGGGACGCCATGGATTTGGGAGGAGGGTTAGGATTAGTGGAACTACCGTAATGTGAATGGACGGGGCGACTAGGAGCGAACCGCCGTAGTATTGAAGGACGTGCGGGGACGAGTAGGAGCGAACTACCAGCGTGTGAACGGCAGGGTAGTGGCTTTCCATTCTGCCATGATACGGGCTTCCGAGAGCCCTTGGGTCTGAGATCGAACAGTTGCATGGCGTGATTCTAGACCTATGGGTGAATATCCTATCCTGGAGGGTTATTCTGCAAATTTTCAGCAACTTAGCATGCGACCATTTGATCTCAGATCTAAGGGCTGCCAGCAGCCCGTATCATGGTCGCGCCTACCACGACCGTCGCGTCGCTCGCGCGGTCACACCCTTGGAGATTTAACACGGTGCGTTAGGCTATCTGATGTTGGCATGTCATACATAGTCATCACTTAGTCACTCATACTACAACAAGGTTGGCTATAAGTGTATTTTTTTTGCTCCTCTCTATCTCTTTCTTCGTACTCAAGGAAGAAACGGTGCTAAGCGTGTGTATTTATTGCATTTGCCAAGGAGTGACCTCTTCCAATGAAATGGTGTTGCTAAGTTTGCTTCATTTAATTAGCTATAGACTCAAAATTGTCTTTTCACCTAGGTACACGCGCTTAGCACTGTTTCTTCCTTAGGTCACCAAACTAGTCTCTCTCTTCTTGATTAACTTGCCACATCAGACTTTATGCTTATGTGGCAAGCTTAAGCACCTGTAGGAGCAAGTAAAAGTAAGTACAATAGTGCGCTTTACATGGCATTTTTGCATATGTGGAGGAAAGAGAGGCAAGGAAAAAGTGGAGAAGTGGGATCTCATGCAAGAGCCAGCCTCTACTACATGGTGGAGCATTGGGAGAGGCACCTGTATGGAGGTGGTCAGGAATCTCGGAGACTCACGCCGGTCGTAGCGCCGCAGTTAAAATGATAATGGCAAGTCAAATCACGGGGCCCCACCTGCCCAGCAGTAACTCGCTGTCAAATCACACAGCCCTACGTTTGCAGCAGCCTACTCCCTCGTCTTCTCGCATCTCTATCGAACCGACTAGGTGGAACTGCCCCGCCGCCTACCACGCAGGAAAAGCCCCGCCCTCGACTTTTAAATAGTATACAGTATATACTAATTTTGTATCCATGGATTGCGCCCGCGCCATGGAGCAAAGCGTCTAGAAATAGAGAAGAGGGAGAGGCGATACGGTGGTTTTGGAATGGAGATGATGGAGAGGAGAGGAGGTGGTTTTGCAATGGAGAAGAGGGAGAGGAGCGTGCGGCAGCGATTTAGGATTGGACGAGAGGGCCGGCGCGCTCTGACTGGATCAAAATCAAAATCAATTTGGTGACATGCATTCACATTTTGCTTGTCAAATACAGTACGTGGTCAAACTTTGACCCAAAATACGCGAAACAACAACAAAATACTTCCAAGACCAGCGCCGCTCTTCCGCTCTTCTCCTCTTAAACCACCACCGCTCCTCTCCTGTTCCAATCTAAATGCAGCGCCGCTCCTCTCCTCTTCCATTTCAAAACCACTGCCCCTCCTCTCCTGTTCCAGTCCAAAACCAGCATCGCTCCTCTCCCATTCTAATCCAAAACCAGCGCTGCTCCTCTCCTCTTCCATTCAAAAACCACCGCCGGCGAGTGAAGGTACTGTGGAGAAGTAGATCGATGGAGGTGTACAACCGATACGTGAGGATCGCAGACGGCGACCCTGTGAAGCTAGCTAGGATGTTGGAGATACAGTATTGGTTTGACAACAAGGACCAACTAGCGGCGATGGCGTCATGCATGGCCAAATATCTGCAACAGAGCGAAAAGGCGGCGATACTCCCGGAGGGAGTCGCGCCGGAGTACATAGAGCTGCTCCTTTGGGCCATGGAGCAAACAGATTCACCGAATCCGATCGTGAGGGAGCGGTGGTGGGAGTATCGATCCCAGATGGAGCATCCACCAGAGATTGAAGGATTAAGCATCTACAGGGTGCTGTTTGTGAGGGTGTCCTGCCAGAGCGAGCCGGTGGAGTCTTCGTCGACCGAACCCAACTGCAAGAGGGGAAAAGCAGTTGGCCCGACGATGCTTCCCCGCCATCGTCTCCCTCGCCGTTCACATCTCACGGGGCCGTTGTCTGCCGCCGAGGAATAGGAGGGGGCTGCCCCCCAGCCCAATAGCCGGGCAGGTTGTGAATTGTCAGGAGGAGCTTAGGGTTGTCAGTATTTGCAGGTTGTGAATTGTGTTTTGTGTTGTGTATTTTGAGAGTACTTTCAGATATGAATGTCTTTTGAATTTCAGATTTGCAGTATTGAGCATATGAAGTATTTTATGAATTCTAGATATCTATTTTTAGCTCTTAAAAATGTAGTTTCATAGGAGTATAAAAGTGCAGACAATGTGATTCTCAGAGAAGAAACTGCAAGTTTCAGTTTCAGATAAGAAACTGCAAGTTCAGTTTCAAATAAGAAACTGCAACTTTCAGAGGCAGAGCATTTATATTAACACGGCCTTTTCAAACAGGGTTAACATCATGTTGGAAGTTTTATTCATGGTCAAAAATGGAACTACCAGCCAGTTAACATCATGCTGATCAACATTCATGCATAGCACATCTTCATATGATGCACAGTCAAAATGCCCACACAATGTCGAGTGTGCGAAACACAGAGAAAATGAGGGACGAAGTTTTGGCAAGTGTTGGACGTGGTTTTGGGCTGCCCCGTCTAGGCTTTCATTTTTAACATGCGCAGCCCACGTCCTCGGATGTATCGACCAGCCTATGGACCTCCCATCCGAGGTTTTATTTTTGGCAGCCCAATTTATGTATTTTTTTGAAGAAAACGCAGAGGTCTGTTCTATTTTTTATATTAGAATAGGAACGCCAGGTCCAACTTATCCCTTCTAACTATATTATATATATTTAAATTATTTTATATGTTGACTGTTTAGTTCACATAATTGGCAAATAGATGACCGCTCTCGCGATCCCCTTCGCCCCCGCCACCACCTCCACCCTCGCCGCCGCCATAGATCTCGCCGCCACCCCCCGCCTCCTGACTCCGGGCACGCCTACCCCCTCAGCAAGTCTGCTCGCGGGCCCCATGGAGTCGCTGGCCATATCCACGGGGGAATGGCTGGAAGATAGGCAGATGTACAAGATGCATCTCCCACATGTCTACAAAGCCTTTCCACGGATGCTCCAGCCACTCGACTCTGTCGCGCCGGCGGTGCTGCGGGAGACTCGAGGGAGGAGATGGAGGGAGCGGGCGACGCGGATCCGCGACGACGCTCTCTCCTGGACCCAGTGCACGCACGAATGGAGGGAAGCAGAGGAGGAAGCTGCGAGGGAGGAAGCCAAGGAGGGACCGAATCCGTTCTCTCACTCATGCAGGTATGCTCGGATGTGCAAGGATCATGTGGATTGGGAGCTGCTGAATCTAGCCCTGCGGATCTACTTTGAAGGAGATTTCTCGGAGAAGCACATGATGCCCCACCCCAGTGAGCCGCCGATTGCGTTCGTTCGATGGGCGAAAGGAGAAGTGGATTTAGGAGATCCATGCTATGCTGCGAGATGGGAATGCTTGACTGGACTCCTGCCCACCAGCACGCCACCGGAGCCGGAGCAGGTGGATCCCCTACCTTACCTCTCCCCCAAACCTGCAGAAGATTGAAATTAGGCTTGCAATCTACTTCAATTGAGCTGTCTGGTGGTTATTTCTGCTTCCTGAGAGACAACATCTGGCTAGAGGATGATAAGGAACCAGGAACTCCGATGAATTTCCCCTATCACAATGGGGGGAGCGCCGGTTGGGCAGTGGTACGGCCCACCTCCGCCCCAAATGGGGGCACAATCTGGGCAGGCTCCTGTAATTGCCCAAGATCAATCTGCTGGTGGTTCTGACTCTCAGATCAGTGGGAAATCTCAAGGCAAGAATCAGCAAAAGAAGAGATAGGACATCCAGAAAACTGCTCCTGCCCCTGCTTCGGGCCTTATGGCATACTCTGAGGTGATCTGCTACAACTGTGGGGAACCGGGGCATCATTTGGATAAATGTGTCTGGCCCAAGAGTTGTTTTATCTGCAAAATGGTTACCCATAAAGTTGAGAATTTCCCTGTCAGAAGGAAAACTCACAGTTCTGCTAGATATGTTGGAAGTGCTGCTCCAGGATTATGTCCACCATTGACAGAATTTTCTGTGACACAGAATTAGATAGTTTCTTTCCCCTTTCTAGTTGTAGAGCTCTGCCCAGATGTGGTAGTGACCACACTCCTTTGCTCTGGGACTCTGGTCTTAACCAAACTCCAAAGAGCAATAATTTTAAATTTGAAAAGTGGTGGTTGCTTAGAGAAGATTTTACTGGGCTAGTCAGGAAAATCTGGAATGAGCCTACTGGGAGCAGCTGCCCCCTAGAAAATTGGCAGATCAAAATCAGGAGATTTAGAAGAACTACCAAAGGGTGGAACTCCAATGAGGAAGCTAATCTTAGAAGATACAAACAGCTTCTCCTCCTTGAGTTTGATTCTCTAGATATTAAGGCAGAAACCACTGACCTCTCTAAGGCTGAGACTAATAGATTAAACTTTGTCTATGGAGAGCTCAAGAAAATTTGGCTTCAAGAAGAAATAAAAGCCAAACAAAGGTCTAGAGATAGGAACATTAAGGAGGGTGATAGAAATACTG
This sequence comes from Triticum urartu, assembly GCF_056163025.1. Lineage (NCBI taxonomy): Eukaryota > Viridiplantae > Streptophyta > Magnoliopsida > Poales > Poaceae > Triticum > Triticum urartu. Next base: position 102,141,631 of record NC_141875.1, on the reverse strand, counting down.
CTTAATTCCATGCAGTAGCTAACCAGAGGAGGAAGAAAACCCTCATTCACTCCCTTGATGGCCCTAATGGCCCTGTTACTGAGGTAGATGAGATGTTGAAAGTGGCTAGTGACTTCTACAAAGACCTATTTAAGAAAGAAAATCCTTCTGGGTTCTCTCTACAAAAAAAAAATTTCTCTGCTTCTGAAAAAGTCTCTCCTGCTGAAAATGAGCTGCTAGAAGCCCCTTTTTCAGAGACAGAGGTGAAGGAAGCCATTTTTAGCTCTTATCCTGATGGGGCTCCTGGTCCTGATGGGATTCCCTTCTTGTTTTACTAGCATTTTTGGGACTTGGTGAAAAATGATCTCTTAGATCTTTTCCAAGCCTTTCATAGAGGAGAGTTGGATCCAGCAACTTACTCATGGGGGGTCTGTTGGGGTCAAGTTAAATAACTGTGAAAGTGATTTTTTTTCCTTGCTGGTAAAGGCCTTAGGCAAGGTGACCCCATCTCCCCACTTTTGTTTAATTTAGTAGTGGACGTTCTTACTAAAATGTTGAGCAAAGCTGCTAATCATAGTCTGATTGCAGGGCTCTGTCCTGAGGTCTGCCCTGGTGGCATCATCTACCTTCAATATGCAGATGATACCATCCTTTTCTTAGACAATGACTCCACACATGCTAGCAATCTGAAAACTATTCTAACCTGGTTTGAACAAGTCTCAGGCATGAGAATCAACTACTCTAAAAGTGAACTCATCCCTATCAACATGGATGATCAGGAGTTAGCTGACTTCCTCTCTATTCTAGTCTGTAATAAAGGTAACTTCCCCATTAAGTACCTAGGTATCCCTCTCCACTATGATAAACTGAGGAGAGAGGATATCCAACCCCTTCTGGATAAAATCATTAAAAGGATTGCTGGGTGGAGGGGCAAACTTCTCTCTTACAGAGGTAGATTGATCCTCATACAAGCTTGTTTGGCTAGCATTCCAGTGTATCTCCTCTCCTTCTTCAAGTTCCCTAAATGGGCAGTGAACCTCATCAATTCTCAGATGTCTCATTGCATGTGGAATGATTTTGAGGGAAATAGGAAGCTACACCTTGCTAATTGGGCCCTAGTCTCTATGAAAAAAGATTTTGGAGGCCTAGGCATACCTAACCTCCAAGAAATTAACATCTGTCTTCTAGGGTCTTGGATTAAAAGATTCTATGAGGAAGACCTGAAACCCTGGAAGCTTCTTATTGCCCATAAATACCTAGGAAATAAACCTAATATTTTTGTCCCTTCCTCCAACCCTAAGACCTCTAGATTCTGGAAAGGATTAAAATCTATTATGCATGCTGTGAAATTTGGCTACAGATGGAACATAGGGGATGGGAGCAGAACCAGGTTCTGGGAAGATACTTGGTTTGGCACATCCCCCTAGCAGTCCAATTTTGGCCTATTTACTCTGTCCGCAATGAGCTTAACAAAAGTGTCAATGAAGTTTGGGATGGTCAATGCCTAAAACTCTCTTTTAGAAGGAACTTTAGTGATAGTTTCATGGAACAATGGTTCCAGTTGGAGGAAATTGCCAAAAGCATTACCTTTACTGCCGAGCCGAATGCCCTGATTTGGCAGTTGGACAATAAGGGGAAGTATTCCTCCAGCTTCCTCTATCATGTTATCAACTTTAGAGGGGTTCAACCCGTGTTTATCCCTGCTGTCTGGAAATTGAGAGTTCCCCCTAAAATTCATGTATTTCTCTGGCTTCTCTCCAAACACAAATTGATGACTAGGGATAACCTTAGGAAGAGACACATCATCAAACCCCTTGATTGTGTTTACTGCTTGGAACAAGAGTCTTGTTCTCACCTATTTTGTGAATGTATAGTTGTTAAACATCTCTGGGCCCACATTGAGAAATATTTCTCTAGTCAGATTGGCTCATCCTTCAAATCTGTCGCCAGATTCTGGATTGCTACCAAAAAGTGCTCAGTTTTAAACACTGTTAGCTCAGCTGTCCTTTGGTGCCTCTGGAAATACAGAAATGCTATGATTTTCAGTAACACCTACTGGATTTCCATTCCGCAGGTCTTGAGGTTGATCAGGAACATGGTGAGGAACTGGGCGATTCTCTCCTCCGGATCGGACAAGGACAAGTTGATGAGCTTCGTGGAAACCCTAACAAGATCCCTCCAGAAACCGTCGGCGATCACTTGTGGCTAAACAAGGCTCGACCTACTCTGGGGCTGGACCCGTGAGCTCGTCTCAAGATCTCTGATGAAGATGATGGGCACCTGGCGCCGAAAAAGAGGGACATCCACCATACTACGCCTTCCAGCCCTGTGTCTCCACTTGCTTACTGGTCGCCCAGGCTGACACGGCCCCTCGGCTGAAGACCATGAAGGCTTTGCTGGACCCTCCTTGTGTCATTTGAGTGCTCTATCTGCTCTGCCTTTGGCACCGCCCGGGTGATTTGTGTTATTCAGAGAACTTGTTCATCCACCCCCCCCCTAGTTTGTAGCTTTTCTACCTTTCCTTTCGAACTGCTCTTTGAGCTGCTGTATCAGAATATGTTGTGGTTTCATTCTCAGCAATGGAACCGGGGAGATGCTCCCTGTTTTTCTAAAAAAAATATTTTATATGTTATTATATAAAGCTTGGTAAGACTGTAAATTTAAGGACGAATGTAATAATATCACTTATTATTTAAATATATTTATAACAAAATGCTCAGCCCCTTTTTATTTTTTGATAACATTGCTGGCCCAACCCAACATTATAATTAGAATCAGCCCAGCAAAATCGTGTATTTCGAAAAAGTGCAAATGGGCTGTAATTTTTTAGGAAATAAAATAAACGGGCCGCATGGACGCTACATTATTTGTTCACCCAGCCCGGCTAATGGCTGTAATTCAAAAAAAGATCAAATTGACTGTAAATTCTACCGCGCAAAAAAAAGACTGTAAATTCTGGAAAAAAAAATGGGTTGAATACATGCCACATTTTTGGAGGCTGAAATGTTGGCCAATAGGTCGAAGCCAATGCAAGTCGTTGTCAATTTAGTCAACAAATGATTCTAACATGTTAGCCGTTGGATTTACATCCAACGACCGGCATCCATCTTCAATCTCTCGTCTTCTTCCTCCAGCGCAGCCGGGACCACCTCCCGCCTCCTGCTGCTAGCAGCTCGGCTTAGCACGCTTCGCTATGAAGCGCTACTCCACCGTTGGCCAGGCCATCCCTCCACCCCTCCACACCTCCTGTTCTTCTCCACCGATTGCCGAACCACACCGCACTAGAACTAGTTAACCCTCGTACACCTCTCTGTCTGCGACTCTACTCCCGCGTCTTCCCATCTCCGGCTCATTGCTGTCCCGGGCCTCGCCGTCGTCCACCACCTTGGATGCGCTCGGCATGGCGTGGTCAACATGGTCAACGAACGACACCATCGGAAGTAGACTGTGCGTGGAGAGGCTGACACCTGGGTCAACGGCCGCACACAAGGAAATGCCTCCTTATTACGCGCAAAATAATGATTCCTCCACCTGACATCTGGGACCCACCAGAAGGGCCTCTGTATTTTGTGAAATAAAGTGCCCCCGCTGACATGTCGGACCCACCAGCTATCTTCACACGCAAGGAAGTGCCTCCTTATTACGCACAAAAAAATGAATATTCCCCCTGCCAGCTGGAACCCAGCATAGTGGGAGGCTGACTTGTGGGCCTACCAAGTTGACGGGGACGGAGGGCTTTGTCAACTTAGTCAATATGAACGATTCTAGCTCCTGTTACTGTACGGTATTCATCCAACGGCCGTGGTGCTTCTTCAACCTCTGGTCTTCTTGCTCCAGTCGCCCAAACCAGCGCCGGTCGTGCCACGTGCTCCTGCCTCCTGCGGCCGGCTGTGATGTCGCGGAGGCCTCACCGCCCCCTACTACTCCCACCGCTGGCCAAGCCATCCCTCTACTCACCCACACCCCCTATTATTCTGCGGCGACAGCAGCCTCACACCGCAGCCGAACCAGTGAACCCTCGTACTCCTCTTCGCGTGGGCATCCACTGCTGCGTCTTCCCCGGCTCCGAGTCGTCCCCTTCCTAGTCCTCGCCGTCGTCCACCGCCCTGGTGCTCTCGGCGCGGCGTGGTCAACATGGTCAACGACCGACTTCCATCGGAAGAGTACTGTACGTGGAGAGGCTGACAGCTGGGTCCACGGCAGCCGCAAGGAAGTGCCTCCTTATTACGCGGAAAATAATTATTCCTCCACCTGACAGCGGGGACCCACCGGACGGGCCACCAATATTTTGCGAAAAAATCGTTTCCCCCTGACTGCTGGGACCCACCGGACGGGCCACCGTATTTCGCGAAAAAAACGTTCCCCCCGCTGTCAGCTCGGACCCACCGGAAGTGCCTCCTTATTACGCACAAAAAAATGAATACTCCCTCGGCTAGCTGGGACCCACCTTGTTGGGAGGCTGACTTGTGGGCCTACTAAGTTGACAGGGACGAAGGGCTTTGTCAACTTAGTCAATATGAACGATTCTAGCTCTAGTGACCGTACGATGTCCATCCAATGGCCGTAGTGCTTCTTCAACCTCTGGTCTTCTTGCTCCAGCCGCCCAAAGCAGCGCCGGTCGTGTCGCATGCTCCTGCCTCCCGTGGCCGGCTGTGCTGCCGCAGAGGCCTCACCGCCCCCTACTATTCCCACCGCTGGCCAGGCCCTGCGGCGACGACAGCCTCACACCGTAGCCGAACCAGTGAACCCTCGTAGTCCTCTCCGTACGGGCATCCACTGCCGCGTCGTACCCTTCCTAGGCCTCGCCGTCGTCCACCGCCGTGGTGCTCTCCGTGCGGCATGGTCAACATGGTCAAGGAACGACTTCCATCGGAAGAGTACTGTACGTGGAGAGGCTGACAGCTGGGTCCACGGCCACAACCCAGTTTTTTTGTGATTTGCCAAGTAAGTCGCTTTGTCAGGCCTGTTGGGCTGCAAATCTTTCAAGACAAGGAGAGCTTTCATTCGGCTGACTGATAAAATGGCCCATCAGTAATGAGCAATGGTTTGTACATTTTTAAAACACATCAAACCGGCAATTAGTTTCAAATATCTTTTTTTCATTTCAAGATTTTAAATTACATTAATTTTTATGCGTGGAGAATTTGTAGGATTTATATTGATATACATTTATTTTTAAAATCAGTTTGAATGTGAGTCGAAATTTCGGGATTAAAAACAGTTCGGACCGCACCGAAATATGCAAAATTTCGTATAATTTTTTAACCGTTGCCACAATATGGGCTGTAATGCTAACAAAAAGAATATGGGCTCCAAAAAACCCTTAAGAATTAGCAGATGGGCTGTAAATTATTAGAAATAATGGCAGATGGGTTGTATGCTGTTTTCCACAGATTTGAGGCTTTCCTAAAAAAAGGTTGACGCACAAGCACTGACTGTTGGATGTCCATCCAACGGTCGTCGTGCTTCTTCAATCTCTGCTCTTCCTGCTCCAGCCGCTCAAACAAGCGCCGGCGAGACTGCCTGCTCCCTCCTCCTCGCGGCCGGCTGTGCTGCCGCGCAGGCCTCACCGCCCGACCATACTCCCATCGCTGGCCTAGTCATCCCTCTACTCACCCACACCTGCTGTTATTCTCCAGCGACGGCAGATGAACCAGTAAACTCTCGTATAGTCGTACTCCCCTTCGTGTGGGAAACAACTGCCGAGTCTTCCCTGCCTCCGTGTCGTCCCCTTCCTAGGCCTCGCTGTCGTCCACCGCCCTAGTGCTCTCGGCGCGGCGTGGTCAACATGGTCAAGGAACGACTTCCATCGGACGTGGACTGTACGTGGAGAGGCTGACAGCTGAGTCCACGGCCGCAGCAAGGAAGTGCCTCCTTATTACACGGAAAATAATGATTCCTCCACCTGACAGCTGGGACCCACCGTACGGGCCACTGTATTTCGCGAAAACAAACGTTTTCCCCTAACTGCTGGGACCCACCAGCTACATCTTCGCACACAAGGAAGTGCGTCCGGGGAAAAAACAAAATGATTCGCCCCTGACTGTTGGGACCGACCAGCTACATCTTCGCAGGCAAGGAAGTGCCTGACAGTCGGGACCCATCTGGTCAAAGTGTACGTCGCGTTGTCATTCTGGTTGCGAACGTGTACGTACATACTGGTCGATGTAGAGGCACGCACGTGTCGTAGTAGAGGCGTGCACGTGTCATAGTAGAGGCGCGCACATAGCATGTACATGTACGTACAGCGGACAGGGTGCAAGAAAGAAAATACGGCCACGTGTGTGTACATACGGGCGGGGTCTCGAACGCCTACTCGCGCATACGTACGGCCAGGGCTCGTGTACATGGCTGGGTCGGAACGGAGAAACAGCGTCGTCGTCGTGTTCATGGGGAGGCAACGGAATGCGTCGTGTTCATGGGGAGGCAACGGATATGCGTCGTGTTCATCGGGAGGGCTTAGACAGAACAGGCGATGGAAACGAGGCCTGACGTACTGCAGAACGGAGGAAATGGCCTTGTGTTCGACCGGCCACATTCGAAACGGGATCCTGTTCATCGGGAGGGGTCTGGCGTACCGCAAAACGGAGGAAACGGACCTCCTACGGTCGAAACGGGGGTCTTGTTGATCGGGAGGGGTGTGGCGTACCACAAAACGGAGGAAACGGACTTGTGTTGGAGCGCTACGGTCGAAACGGGGGTCTTGTTCATCGGGAGGGGTGTGGCGTACCGCAAAACGGGACTCCACGGGATACTGTTCATCTCCACCGTTGACCTCCTCCAGCCTCCACGGGCTCCTGTTCATCCAGCCTCCACCGCGCGCTACTCCATCGGCTACTATTCAACCACCCCTCCACCGTCTACTGTTCATCCAGCACTCCACACCACGGGGTCCTGTTCAACCACCCCTCCACCGTCTACTGTTCATCCAGCCCTCCACACCACGGGGGTCCTGTTCATCCACCCCTCCACGGGCACCCCTCCATCGTCTACTGTTCATCCAGCCCTCCACCACACCACGGGGTCCTGTCCATCCAGAGGCAACGCCACCGCTCACTGTTCATCCAAACCCCCCCCCCCCCCGCAATGCTCACTGTTCATCCCATCGATCGGCTTCAGTTAGCAGCAGTAGCGAAGGAATCGCTCAATCGGGTTCACTTAACTGCCATCGATCGATCACTCGGGTTCAGTAACGCGTAGCCTGCAGTGTAATCGCTCGGGTTCAGTTAGAGCCCAATGCCTCGCTCGGGTTCAGTTAGAGCCAACGCCTCGCACACATGCGCGTACGTGTGTGAGAGAAACGCGCATCGCTCGGCCCCCGACCTCCCACCGTAATCGGGAACTCCCTGAAATTTTCCTCCCCCTCGCTTCTACCATGGTTTTTTCCGTCATGGACGGCCCAAAGAATGTCATGCAGCTGCATCTCCGGCCCGCCCAAGACGAAAAGCCCATTTTCTGTCATGATTTTTTATCATAGAAGTAGGAGCCCACCACATCTATGATGATTCCGGGTTTTGTCACAATTATCGTCATAGAAGTGTCATATGTATGACAGGAAAAAAATTCGTTTGGCCCAAAATGTCATGGATGTGTCTTTTTTTGTAGTGAAAGTTCCATCGCCGCCGACCGGCCAAGCCGCCGATCACTGCGACCGCCGCCGCCATGACCATGTGAACACAGCCAGCCGGCCGACCAACTCCAACGAAGAAGAAGGCCACCACCAACAAGCCTAGGGCCGGCGCCCCAGACATCCTCGTGTTGCAGATCAATTCCAGGAGTAGTGCACCGCGGACGGTGATTGAGATCGGTAGCACAACGAATTAGCCCGACTGAGTCAAGGCCAGATCTGCCATTGCTGGTGCCATCCTCCCCAGCCGCCGCCGCACCACCTCCATGTCGCTGCCAATCTGCGCCACCCGCCGCCGATCTGGCCGGAAAGGAGCGCCGCTTCCCACCAGATTGAGATCCGGGAGAAAAACCGCCGCCGCCGCCATGCCACAAGGGCTTTACCCTGTGATGCCCTGGGCGACCATGGCGGAGGGGAGCGGAGATGGGGAGAGGTTGTGGAGGAGGGCGGGGGCTCCCCGGTTCGGGGCGGCGCCGCCGCATGGGGAAGGGACGGGGAGGGATAGCTAGGGTCAATTGAGCCTTTTGCATATTGACCCATAGCCATGCTAGCTCCAATGATAATCATCATCTCCTCATAATGTTTAATAGGCTTGTTAAGGAAGGGTTCATCTTCTTTGTGGTCCTTTATAAACAAAAGTAATCATTTCAACAAGGAATGGGGGTACAAATAAAGTTCAACAAGTTATAATGCATGAAAAAAAAATTCAGCAAGTTATAATGAATGAAAGAATAAATTTCAGCAAGTGATAATGCATGAAAAAATCATTTCAGTAAGTATTTGCACATAAGGAACCAAATTCAACAAGTACTAAAGGGCGGTAAAATAGGTACCTTAATATGGTTTGTGTAATTCTCGTGATCAAGAACAATCGTAAAGTTATCTTCATCCCAAAGTGCACCACCCAATGATTTGAGGTGCACTATCTGTTTATACTTCCTCTTCCATGTCCTTGTATGATTTGTGATGTGGGTTCCAATCGACTCTGTGCCTTGAAAATGTTCATTCGTAGCAGCGGAACAACCATTCCGGTGGACAGTCATGAAAGAGGTACCCGGTCTATGGCCACCAGCCACCAAACTACATAGGCGGGCTGGCATGTATGGTGACATGGTAGATGTCCATGAAATTTGCCTAGCAACCATATCCTACAATTCTAGTAAGTATTTAGACATTATAAAGAACCAAATCAACAAGTATTTCAACATAAAGAATTAAATGCAGCAAGTATTTGGAGAGAAAGAAGCAATTTAACAAGTATTTCAACATAAAGAATTGAATTTCAGCAAGTATTTGAAGAAAAATAAATAAATTCAGCAAGTATTTCAACATAAAGAATTAAATTGCAGCAAGTATTTGGAGATAAAAAGAGCAATTGGGCAAGTATTTCAACATAAAGAACAATACTTGTACGTCATTACAACAAATAATATGTCATTACAATGACATTCTTGCAAACACAATAATTCAAATAAAGTACAATAGTTCTCCCCATATTTAGAAATACATGTAGTCTATTATGTCGAAAGTGCTACTCGAATCCCAAATACAAATGCACTGCATGAACAGTAAATTCCAAAAAAGTGTAGAAAAATAAAAGATTTGTGGATGAACATCGACAAGTGTTCTAATATCCTATAAAATTTCGCCATGAAGAGACATCCATAGTGATCTGTGCGAAGCAAAAAAGAGTGCTCCAAGTGCGCATTTTTGAGTCCCAAATTTTGTTTTCTCGTATAGGCCTCCAAGGATGTCTTTTTAGGTGAAAATTTATAGGATGTTAGGACATTAGTTGTTGATTGTTTTTTGAGATAGCGAACCGCTCATATCAAGCAGTACAGGATGTTGGAACATATGTTGATGTTCATCGACAAAAACTAGTATTTTTTTTAATTTCTTTGCTATTTTTTGGAGTTTACCGTTCATGCAGGTGTATTTAATCTCGGGAGCAGAAAATCCATGTCCCAATCAAGTTTGCATCTTAGATTGTACACATCACTGCTCCTTATGTAGTACTTGAAGAATGCTTCTTGATATATTAAAACAAAATTTCTTCCTAATAAGTGCTTCCCTTTTTTGCGGGGACCTAATAAGTGCTTTCTAACTATACTCTCCACAGAAGTTTGAGTGCTTCGTAACTATACCCTGCACAAATGTTCGTGGCATTAATCATGACATGCTTGAACTTCTACTCCCTCTGTCTCGGTAAATTCTATATCATCAATTTAACTAGCTACATATGTATTATATGTAATAAAAACATATTTCGCATGTTGAAATGATGAAAAGGGGACACTAGTTTTTTTTCTTGTCATAGTCAAGTAGAATATTTACTGATTTTGAAAGGATATAAATAATGGATATGTGTTTGTTTTCATGTAGTTAGGAGGTGGATTCTCCATGTCTAAGGTAATATATTTTCAAATACACTATATGCTATCTCCTGGTCACACTTTTTCTTAATAAGTAGGAGATGCCCTACACTTTAGAAATGAAACCATACACATATGAAAATTCTTAACCTGCATGAAATAAATTAGTACTCTATAAAGTTAAAAATGAAAATAAAATTGCCATGCCCCGGATCTGAATACACACATCATAACTTAAAATACATGTTAAATTATCTTTGGTTGACCTTCGATACATCACAAAACACGCCTAGTTTCACATTTTCACAAGTACATTAATTAAACAACAATAACATACTTGGAATCCAACAAGGCGCCCACCCATTGCTATTTGTAAACTAAAGGTCTTTGAGGAGCTTTATTAAGCTCTCAACTGCTCACCAACTATGAAGATATATATCATTGTGTAGATCTGTGTGGAGGCTATATGGTGCAGCTGAGGTTCACATCCTTGCAGTCGGAAGCGAAACCTGTCGATGCGTAAGCACAGGACATCATACAGGTTAGACACCTAACTTCAGTGGGAAAATGACCAAAATGAAGAGCCTCATAATTCATAAAGCAATGGGTTCTGGAAGCCAAGAATTACTACTCAAATACCGCCTTTGGTTTCCTATGGGCGGGCGGAGGAGACTAACAACAGGCAGTGGAGAGGACGAATATCTACACTTTCTTAAAGTTGATTTTTGTTTAGGGGTTGCCTCGGGGTTATTTGAGCTAGGCTATAGTTTGATGAACACATGTCTTGCTTGGAACCTAATAGCGTAAGCAAGGCCATGTGCCCAACTCAAGTAGCCATTTAACACGAGCACAGTCTCTCATGCAATTTTGGGATGGAGGGTGTCGTGGTTTTGTCACGGCAGATGTCCTTGTGGAAGGACTTAGTCGTGGAGCCATCGCGATGGGTTAGCTTAAAGGGGTTAAAGCGGACAAGGGACGCAAGAGTTATACTGGTTCAGCCCCTTTTGATGAAGGTAAAAGCCTACGTCCAGTTGTGATGGAATTGCTTGGGTTTCGATGACCAGGGAGCGAATCTGCTTTGCCTGGCTCTCGAGTTATTGTGTGTTGTTCCTAAACCGCCGTCGGGTCGCCCCTTTATATACATAGGTCGACGCCCGTCGGTTTACAGAATCTCGAGGCCGGATCATAAACATGTCCGGCTCGGTCTCTATTCCTTCTATCTTACAATACAAGTTACATATCAATGTCGGTTTATGTCTTCAGGCCTTAACACGCCTTTTGGCCTTGGTCCTTCATGAAACGCCACCATCTTTTGTCTTCCTGGGCTTCAAATAAAGTAATCATCATAGGGATAACCCAGCCTCTCCTGGCCGGTTTATGTCTAGTAGTAATATCCCCAACATTAGGCCCCAGGTTGATTTGAACTTGTTCATGTCAATCTTCAACACTTAGAAAAATTCCTCCCTTTGCACTTTCGCATAGATCTTGTAAACCACCGTGACGTCATCCTCCAGATTTGTAGTAAACCGCCATGACGTCACCTGTTCATTAAAACCGAAGATACCCTTTATTAATGAGCATCCAACAATCGAGGCAACAACCTTGTTATATATCCATTTTTTGGGCTCCTCGATTCTCACGCCTGTCGCTTATCTCTTTGCCCTTATAAATAGGGCTGAGGATCCCTTTCCTTTGCCTCCCGTTGCCTCTTCATATCTTCTTCCTCCTCGCGACGCCTCTACACCCGAGCACCGCCGCCATCGTCGAGCTTCGCCTCTGCCTCACGGTCGGCCGCAACATCAACCTGATTGTACCAGAAAAACGCGGTGCACCTCCTCTGCTTCAACAACTTTGGTAAATCGTTCCCTCTTTCCTCTGTAGATCCACTTAGGGTTCACACGGGTTCATGGAATTCTTCGCTTGTTCTTCGTCAGTCCATAGACAGCAGACCTCAACCTTGATGCGTTCTGTGCGGTAGCTATAATAGTCCTTATCTCGGCTATCAAACCAAGCCTTATACGCATAAAAACCTGATCTGAATTTTTATGAACTGCTCCAGGACCAACTTTTTAGGTCTAAATCTTTTTCTTTTCTTGACTTGTGGTAGATCCAAAATGCCCATGTGATCCTGTGAAACCTGTTTTTCCTCACTTAGTCATTTTTTGCCTCAGATATGTACCCTCCTTATCTGCGTAGGCAGTTTATCCTTGTAGAAAATAATCTGTCATATGCCATTAGTCCCCTTGTAAACCGCCCGTCTCTTTACCATTTATAACTGCATGAGCCTCCGGTTTAACAATTTGTCATGCTTGAATTCCTTTTTCTTAACCTCTTGTGCTTTATGCCTTGTCAATCATGAATTGTAAACCGGCAGTAATCTTTTCCAGCTCTTCACTTGCAATGGCCAAACAATTCTATGTCTGTAACTGGGTCCCTTCCCAGGTTACTGAGGAGCAACTGGATGGATGCGTCAAAATTGGCACTTTACCGAAGCGGAGTGAAATCCAGTGGCGAGTCCCCGGTCCAGAAAACCCTCCTACCCCCAGAGATGGCGAAGTAGTAGTGTTTGTTGATCATATGAGTCGTGGCTTTAAACCGCCTGGGTCCAAGTTCTTCCGTGATGTACTTGCCAGCTTTCAGATCCACCCTCAAGACATTGGACCCAACTCTGTGTCCAATATTTGCAACTTAATGCCCAGGATGTACTTGCCAACTTTCAGATCCACACCTCCCCTGGCCATCATGTTGCATTATCAAAACATAGCGCCAAGGAGGAACGTTCTGCTCTGGAAAAAGGCAAATGGAGCACTGATTTATCAAGCTATGCCCACCTTAATGCCCAGGAACTCCACTCTGGTTTTTTAAACCGCATGTACACAAACCGTGACTACGAAGCCGGTTTAGTGAACCTGATGAAGGAGCGTTATGAGGTAATTGCATAACCATTTTTCTCCTAAGTCCAATTGTAAATACCAACTCTAATAGCCCCCAAGGGCCAATTTATGATGGTAATCAAAAATCGGGACTTTGTAATATCTCAACTTTGCATACTTATCCTCCAAGGGTCGGTTGATCCTTTAAAAATGAATCGGTACTTTAGCATTGTAATCCTGTAACTTTCGCCTGTGTAGTCCCCAAGGGCCGATTTATCTTTCCAAGGTAACCGGGACTTTAACCACCGTTAATTTGAATAGATGTACATTAGCCCCCAAGTGCCAAGAATAATGCTTGTATTACACTTGGGACTTGAATTTTTTTTTCTGAGAATGAAGCAAATAGGCATTAGCCCCCAAGTGTATAACTTGTTATGTGCTTGGGACTTCCAAATTTTACTGTTGCTTCATAATATGTCTTTCTATTATAGGCTGAGCTGAGCAAAAAGGAAGCCCAAATCGCCGACTTTCAAGAAAATATCAAAACTCAGCAAGCAGAAACCTCCAAGGCCAAAGAAGAATTGACCAGTGCTTTAACAGCCATGGAGAATCTGAAGGAAACTTTGAAGAAAGAACAGGCTGACAGAGGCACAGAGAGATCCACTTTACAAAAGAGAGCCGAAGACGCAGAGGCAACTCTTAAACCAGTGGTCGAAGAGCTGACCAGTTTAAAACGGCAGATTAATGCCATGACTTCTGCTGTTTTTGGTAAGTATCTCTCCTGAAGCTTTTTAATAAACATTATCTCATCAGCTGCCGGTTTACTGATGCCTGCAATGACACAGGAACCCGCATTGCCCACCTGGGCTCTGATATGCGAATGAAGCTGAAAGGTGCCTATACACTGATAGAGTAGTTATATTCCGGAGCTCAACGGGCCATCTGCACTGCTGCACATAGCAATCTGCCTCCAACTTTAATAAAGGAGACCATTGAGAAACTGTCAATGTTGCATGCCCGTCTGGATGAGTTAAAGAGATCAGGTGCAAGAGCCGGTGCGCTGACTGCACTAATGCGGGTGAAGGCATGGATACCGGATCTTGACTTGTCAGATATTGGCAGAGGCTATCCTAGCATAAAATAGGACGGCGTCGAGTTTAACAATGATGATCTTAGGAGGTTGACAAAAGAAATGCGGCCTATAGCGAGCAAGTTGGCCGCAGAGACAGATCTCGCCCACTACCAGCCAGTTTATGATGCTGATCACAAAAGACTGCCTGCGCCGACACATGATGTAGAAGATCTTATGCCGCTAATCCGTAAGCATACCTATGCCCCTGACATTGATCCTTCCAACCTTATAAGTGAAGAAGCTATGTTCCAAGCCTTAACTGGAATCGATTGGGCAACCATTGATTTCCAGCCACTGGGTAGGGAGGAGGAAGATGCACGAACGCAAGATGATCCCCAATCTTCAAGTCGTCCTAGTGATGAATCGTAAACCGGGGGCCGGTTTAACCTGTGGCAGCCTACCACTCTTGTTGAAACAATTATTCTGTGTGGGCATGAAAACGCCTTGTAATAGGCTAGTTCAAACACTTGTCTGCTATGCCGTCGAGCATACTTATTTTGTTTGATACTGTTAACTCGCCATGCTTTTGGGATCTATTATATGCATAATCCGTAGTGGCTGTATTTTAATTTGTTCCTGCATACAAGAGATTGAAAGTGTCCTGGCGGTTTACCGCTGGACGGGTCATGATGCCTAAATATATAGCCTAGGTGTAGAGCCAAGGCTGTATTTATAAACAAGCCAGATATAAAGTAGATGATACATGTTACCTCGTTGGTTGACCAACGATTATTATAATAAGGGTGATAACACCAATCTGGAGTATTGATGACTCCTTCCATGTTTGCTGGTTGAGGATAAAACCGTACCGGGTTATGATAAACATTGGTTTTATCCATATAATATTGGTGAATTGTAGTCAAAACTAGACTGAATCAATAAGCGCCGGATTATAGCTGATCATGTACTGACAACTTAGCGTTGTAAGCCACGCCGGGTTTTAATAAACGCTGGTTTATCAGAAAATATTTATGAATCTTTATCAATAGAGAAAAAACTTTGCAAAAACACAAGAAGAATATGCAAGGCTTTTCATGGGCTGCCAGGCCCTAAATCGAGGCTTTTCATGGGCTGCCAGGCCACTGAGTTAAACCATTTTTCAAAGCCTTTTAAGATGGACCTCAATCTTTAACCAATCATCGTTTTAACTTTGACAAGTTCAGGGTCTATGAGATTGACTTGTCAAACGTTCGACGGGTCATACCAGGTTTACCTGGACGGAGTGGCTTACTTAAAGAGGCAGGATAACCCGGGGTTTTAGGTGAATACACCTGGCTTCCAAGCGTGGCTTGATAGCCTATTGCAAGGGTGCAGACTCCTTGTTCTTTGAGAAGCAAAGAGCCCCCAAGCAACATTGGAGCTGTGCCCGGTGGGTGCCTATGTTTGAGTTGTGCTGGTGCAACACTCTCTTTGGCCCCACATAATTTCCTTTTGGCCTTAAGCCTATCAAGAGGTGTAACTATGGTGCGAATACAACCAAGCCCCCTAGTGATTTCCCTTTGGCCTTAAGCCGATCAAGAGGCGTAGCTAAGGTTCGGATATGACCAAGCCCCCTAGTGATTTCCCTTTATATGTGTGGCTTTATAAGCCGAATCAGTAGAACTTCGCTTTATGAACAGAAGCCCCCATGTAAACACACATGATGTAAAAACAACAGAGACCCCACTTTAGCTGAGGCTCCAGTTTATTATATTGATCATAATATATACATTGTCATAATTATGTACATAAAAAGAGCCTATGGCTCAAGTATAGTAAGGCCGAAGATGAGCTATATTCCATGGCCGCTGGGTCTCCTCCTCCGATTTACGTGAGTCTTTGTGCTCTCGAACATCGATAAGGTAGTATGATCCATTGTGCAATTTTTTGCTGACCACAAAAGGCCCGTCCCAAGGTGGGGATAACTTGTGCATATCAGTCTGATCCTGGATGAGCCGGAGCACCAGATCGCCTTCCTGAAAATTTTTTGTTTTAACCCGGCGGCTGTGATAATGTCGCAGATCTTGTTGATAAATCACCGAATGTGCCACCGCAAGATCACGCTCCTCATCTAACAGGTCCAGTGAGTCCTAGCGTGCTTTCTCATTATCAGCTACAACATAAGCCGCCACACGGGGCGAGTCATGACGGATGTCACTAGGGAGAACTGCCTCTACTTCGTAAACCATGAAGAAAGGCATGTAACCCGTAGATCTGTTCGGTGTGGTGTTGATACTCCATAACACGGAAGGTAACTCCTCCACCCAACAACCTGGCGTCCGCTTTAAAGGAACCATAAGCCGGGGTTTGATGCCTCTCAAAATTTCTTGATTGGCCCTCTCTACTTGACCATTAGATTGGGGGTGAGCCACTGATGACACGTCAAGCCGGATGTGCTCACGTTGACAAAATTCTTCCATAGCACCCTTGGACAGATTAGTACCATTATCAGTTATAATGCTGTGTGGAAAACCAAACCAGAATATCACCTTTTTGATGAATTGAACCGCCGTGGCCACATCACACTTACTGACTGACTCTGCCTCTTTCCACTTGGTAAACTTATCAACCGCCACCAGCGGGTGGGTTTTCTTGTCCTTGGACCTCTTAAAAGGTCCAACCATATCTAGCCCCCAAGTTGCAAACGGTTAAGTGATTGGAATCATTCTTAATTCTTGAGCCGGAACATGAGCGCGGCATGCAAACTTCTGACAACCATCACACCTCTTTACCAAATCCTCAGCATCAGCATGAGCCGTCAACCAATAGAAGCCATGACGAAAGGCCTTAGCCACCAAGGATTTTGAACCGGCGTGGTGACCACAATCTCCTTCGTGGATCTCACGCAAAATCTCACAACCTTCTTGAGGAGACACACAACGCTGAAACGCTCCTGTGATGCTACAATGATGTAGCTCCCCATTGACAATGGTCATTGACTTAGATCGCCGGATTATCTGCCGGGCCAAGGTTTCATCATCTGGTAACTCGCCTCGGTTCATGTATGCCAGGTATGGGACCGTCCAATCCAGAATAACATGAAGAGCCGCCACCAATTGAGCCTCCAGGTCAGGCACAGCCAAATCCTCCTTCGTAGGTATCTTGACTGACGGATTATGTAGCACATCTAGAAAGGTATTGGGTGGCACCGGTTTACATTGAGAGCCTAAGCGACTTAAAGCATCTGCCGCTTCATTCTTTCGCCGGTCTATATGGTCAACCTGATAACCCTTGAAATGACCAGCCACTGTATCCACCTCTCATCTATATGCCGCCATGAGTGGATCCTTGGAATCCCAAGTGCCAGGTACCTGTTGAGCCACCAGGTCCGAGTCACCAAAACACTTAACCTGGCTTAAATTCATTTCCTTAGCCATCCGAAGACCATGGAGCAAGGCCTCATACTCAGCTGCATTGTTAGTACAAGGGAACTTTAAACGGAGAACATAACAAAACTTATCACCTCATGGGGAAGTTAATATAACTCCAGCCCCCGAGCCCTCTAATTGTCTAGACCCATCAAAATGAATAGTCCAATAAGTGTTGTCTAGCTTTTCCTCTGGTGCTTGCAACTCTATCCAATCATTGATGAAGTCCACAAGTGCTTGGGATTTGATTGTTGTGCGAGGCGTATACTTTAACCCGTGAGGTCCAAGCTCAATAGCCCATTTAGCAATCCAGCCAGTTGCTTCTCTGTTTTGGATGATATCTCCCAAGAGGGCTGAACTGACCACTGTTATAGGATGACCCTGAAAATAATGCTTGAGTTTCCGGCTTGCCATGAAAACTCCATACACCAGCTTCTGCCGATGTGGGTATCTCTGTTTGGACTCAATAAGCACCTCGCTGATATAATAAACCGGCTGTTGAACCAGATACTCTTTTCCGGCCTCCTTGCGCTCCATTACAATAGCCACACTAACAACCCGGGCATTAGCAGCCACATATAGCAGTAAGGGCTCTTTATCGACCGAAGCCGCAAGTACAGGTGGCTTGGCTAACTGTCTCTTTAAGTCCTCAAACGCTTTATCAGCAGCATCACTCCAGACGAAGTCATCTGTCTTCTTTAGCATCTGATACAAAGGGATAGCCTTCTCCCCAAGGTGGATGATAAACCGGCTTAGGGCTGCAATCCGGCCCGCCAAACGCTGGACATCATTGATACACGCCGGTTTAGCCAGGGATGTGATAGTTGTGATCTTCTCCAGATTAGCTTCAATGCCCCTGTTAGACACCAGAAAACCCAAGAGCTTGCATGCCAGTACACCAAAGACACATTTGGCCGGATTAAGCATCATCTTATAAACCCGGAGGTTATCAAAAGTTTCCTTCAAGTCACTTATCAATGTTTCCTCCTTTCTGGATTTCACCACAATATCATCCACATATGCATGAACATTGCACCCAATCTGTTTATGCAGGCAATTCTGGACGCAACACTGATAAGTCGCCTGGGTGCTCTTGAGCCCGAAAGGCATAGATACATAGTAGAAGGCTCCAAAGGGAGTTATGAAAGTTGTCTTCTCCTGGTCCTTAACTGCCATTTTGATCTGATGATAACCAGAATAAGCATCCACAAAACACAAATGGTCACAACCTGTGGTAGCATCAATAATTTGACCGATACGAGGGAGAGCAAAGGGGTCAGCTGGACAGGCCTTGTTTAAGTCTGTGTAATCCACACACATACGTCAAGTGCCGTTTTTCTTGAGTACCAGCACCGGATTAGCTAACCACTCAGGGTGAAAGACCTCCACAATAAACCCTGCTGCCAAAAGTCGGGCTACCTCCTCACCAATAGCTTTACGCCTCTCTTCGTTGAAGCGGCGGAGAAACTGCCTGGCCGGTTTAAACTTAGGATCTATATTTAAGAGTGTGCTCAGCGAGTTCCCTCGGTACACCTGGCATGTCAGAAGGCTTCCATGCAAAGATGTCCTGATTCTCACGGATGAACTCGATGAGCGCGCTTTCCTATTTCAGATCCAAGTTAGCACTGATGCTGAACTGCTTGGATGAATCGCCAGGAATAAAGTCAACCAGCTTAGTCTCCTCATCCGATTTAAATTTCAGCGCCGGATCATGCTCTGTAGTTGGCTTTTTTAGAGAAGTCATATCTGTCGGATCAACATTGTCCTTATAAAAATTTAGCTCCTCTGTGGCACAAACCATTTCAGCATAATCCGCATCACCTTCCTCACATTCCAAAGCAATCTTCCGGCTCCCATGCACTATGATGGTCCCCCTATGACCCGGCATCTTAAGCTGCAGATACACATAACAAGGCCTTGCCATGAACTTAGCGTAGGTCGGCCGTCCAAACAGGGCATGATATGAACTCCTAATTTTCACCACTTCAAAATTCAACACCTCTGATCTTGAATCATGATTGTCTCCAAAAGCAACCTCCAGAGCTATCTTGCCAACCGGGTATGCCGATTTACCAGGCACCACACCATGAAACACGGTCTTTGACGGTTTAAGATTTTTATCTGTTAACCCCATGCGACGGAAGGTTTCATAGTAAAGGATATTGATACTGCTTCCTCCATCCATAAGTACCTTGGTAAACTTATACCCCCCAACCTAAGGTGCCACCACCAGGGCCAGATGACCCGGGTTGTCAACCCGGGGTGGATGATCCTCTCGACTCCACAGAATGGGTTGTTCAGACCAGCGCAGATAATGAGGTACCGCCGGTTTAACGGAGTTCACGACCCTTTTATGAAGCTTCTGATCACGCTTAGATAAGCTAGTGGTGAAGACATGGTATTGCCCACTATTCAACTGCTTCGGATTGCTCTGATAACCCGATTGCTGCTGTTGTTGATTCCCCTGATGGTTGCAACCTCCCTGATTGCCCTGACTGCCTTGATTGCCATGTCCGGTTTGGTTGCCTTGGAATCCTGAACCGGAGCTGCCACCTCCATAACCCGGCCCATGGAAACCGCCTCCTCCATAACCAGGCCCATGGAACCGGAGCTGCCACCTCCATAACCCGGCCCATGGAAGCGGTCCATGTCGTATTGAAAGAGATTTGAATTTTTGAACTCCCGCGTAATGGATCAATCCTTCCAAAGATGTGTAGTTAGCCTCTCCTTTGATCTGTGCTTTGGGCAAGGCTGATTTAACAGGCGCTCCAGATTGGGGCCTGACCCTCCACCCCGCTGGGGCAGTTTACCCTTACGCCGCTGACTGTTATCCTGGGTGTTGGTGTTAGCCACAAAGTCCAAGCTATTACCCGCCTTGCGTTTACCGTTGTTCCCATGACCTGCCGGGTTATGCTACTGCCCCTTGGTGGTGCCGCTTGATGTCTACTACACAACCTTCTTCTTGTAGACGTTGTTGGGCCTCCAAGTGCAGAGGTTTGTAGGACAGTAGCAAATTTCCCTCAAGTGGATGAGCTAAAGTTTATCAATCCGTAGGAGGCGTAGGATGAAGATGGTCTCTCTCAAGCAACCCTGCAACCAAATAACAAAGAGTCTCTTGTGTCCCCAACACACCCAATACAATGGTAAATTGTATAGGTGCACTAGTTCGGCGAAGAGATGGTGATACAAGTGGTATATGGATAGTAGATAAAGGTATTTGTAATCTGAAATTATAAAAACAGCAAGGTAACAAGTGATAAGAGTGAGCGTAAACGGTATTGCAATGCTAGGAAACAAGGCCTAGGGTTCATACTTTCACTAGTGTAAGTCCTCTCAACAATAATAACATAATTGGATCACATAACTATCCCTCAACATGCAACAAAGAGTCACTCCAAAGTCACTAATAGCGGAGAACAAACGAAGAGATTATGGTAGGGTATGAAACCACCTCAAAGTTATTCTTTCCAATCAATCCGTTAGGCTATTCCTATAAGTGTCACAAACAGCCCTAGAGATCGTACTAGAATAACACCTTAAGACACAAATCAATCAAAACCCTAATGTCACCTAGATACTCCAATTTCACCTCAAGTATCCGTGGGTATGATTGTACGATATGCATCACACAATCTTAGATTCATCTATTCAACCAACACAAAGGACCTCAAAGAGTGCCCCAAAGTTCTACCGGAGAATCATGACAAAAACGTGTGCCAACCCCTATGCATAGGTTCATGGGCGGAACCCGCAAGTTGATCACCAAAACATACATCAAGTGAATCATGTGATATCCCATTGTCACCATAGATACGCACGGCAAGACATACATCAAGTGTTCTCAAATCTTTAAAGAGTCAATCCGATAAGATTACTTCAAAGGGGAAACTCAATTCATTACAAGAGAGAAGAGGGGGAGGAGAAACATAAGATCCAACTATAATAGCAAAGCTCGCGATACATCAAGATCGTGCCAAATCAAGAACACGAGAGAGAGAGCGAGAGAGATCAAACACATAGCTACTGGTACATACCCTCAGCCCCGAGGGAGAACTACTCCCTCCTCGTCATGGAGAGCACCGGGATGATAAAGATGGCCACCGGAGAGGGATTGCCCCCTTCGGAAGGGTGCCGGAACGGGTCTAGATTGGCTTTCGGTGGCTACGGAGGCTTCTGGCGGCGGAACTCCCGATCTATTGTGCCCTCGGATGTTTTTAGGGTATATGGAGATATATAGGCGGAAGAAGTACGTCAGGGGGGCCACGAGGGTGGAGGGCGCGCCCAGGGGGTGGGCGCGCCCCCTGCCTCGTGGCCTCCTCGCAGGTCCCCCGACGTGCACTCCAAGTCTTCGCGGCTTCTTTCCTTCCAAAAATGAGTTTCGTGAAGTTTCAGGTCAATTGGACTCCGTTTGATTTTCCTTTTCTTCGAAACCCTAAAACAGGGTAAAAACAGAAACTGGCACTGGGCTCTGGGTTAATAGGTTAGTCCCAAAAATGATATAAAAGTGTATAATAAAGCCCATAAACATTCAAAATAGTAGATAATATAGCATGGAGCAATCAAAAATTATAAATACGTTGGAGACATATCAGCATCCCCAAGCTTAATTCCTGCTCGTCCTCGAGTAGGTAAATGATAAAAGAAAGAATTTTTGATGTGGAATGCTAGTTGGTACAATTTCAATGTAATTCTTCTTAATTGTGGCATGAATATTCAGATCCAAAAGATTCAAGACAAAAGTTCATATTGACATAAAAATGATAATACTTCAAGCATACCAACTAAGCAATTATGTCTTCTCAAAATAACATGGCCAAAGAAAGCTATCCCTACAAAATCATATAGTCTGGTTATGCTCTATCTTCACCACACAAAATATTTAAATCATGCACAACCCCGATGACAAGCCAAGCAATTGTTTCATACTTTTGATGTTCTCAAACTTTTTCAATCTTCACGCAATACATGAGCGTGAGCCATGGACATAGCACTATAGGTGGAATAGAATGGTGGTTGTGGAGAAGACAAAAAGGGAGAAGATAGTCTCACATCAATTTGGCGTATCAACGGGCTATGGAGATGCCCATCAATAGATATCAATGTGAGTGAGTAGGGATTGCCATGCAACGGATGCACTAGAGCAATAAATGTATGAAAGCTCAAAAAGAAACTAAGTGGGTGTGCATCCAACTTGCTTGCTCACGAAGACCTAGGGCATTTTGAGGAAGCCCATCATTGGAATATACAAGCCAAGTTCTATAATGAAAGATTCCCACTAGTATATGAAAGTGACAACATAGGAGACTCTCTATTATGAAGATCATGGTGCTACTTTGAAGCACAAGTGTGGTAAAAGGATAGTAGCATTGCCCATTCTCTATTTTTCTCTCATTTTTTTTATTTTTTTATTTGGGCCTTCTCTTTTTTATGGCCTCTTTTCTTTTTTTGGCTTCTTTGGCCTCTTTTATTTATTTATTTTCGTCCGGAGTCTCATCCCGACTTATGGGGGAATCATAGTCTCCATCATCCTTTCCTCACTGGGACAATGCTCTAATAATGATAATCATCACACTTTTATTTACTTACAACTCAAGAATTACAACTCGATACTTAGAACAAGATATGACTCTATATGAATGCCTCCGGCGGTGTACCGGGATATGCAATGACTCATGAGTGACAAGTATGAAAGAATTATGAACAGTGGCTTTGCCACAAATACTATGTCAACTACATGATCATGCTAAGCAATATGACAATGATGGAGTGTGTCATAATAAACGGAACGGTGGAAAGTTGCATGGCAATATATCTCGGAATGGCTATGGAAATGCCATAATAGGTAGGTATGGTGGCTGTTTTGAGGAAGGTATATGGTGGGTGTATGATACCAGCGAAAGGTGCATGGTACTAGAGAGGCTAGCAATGGTGGAAGGGTGAGAGTGCGTATAATCCATGGACTCAACATTAGTCATAAAGAACTCATATACTTATTGCAAAAATCTATTAGTTATTGAAACAAAGTACTACGCGCATGCTCCTAGGGGGGTAGATTGGTAGGAAAAGACCATCGCTCCTCCCCGACCGCCACTCATAAGGAGGACAATCAATAAATAAATCATGCTCCGACTTCATCACATAACGGTTCACCATACGTGCATGCTACGGGAATCACAAACTTCAACACAAGTATTTCTCAAATTCACAACTACTCAACTAGCATGACTCTAATATCACCATCTCCATATCTCAAAACAATTATCAAGTATCAAACTTCTCATAGTATTCAACACACTCATAAGAGAATTTTATTATTAATCTTGTATACCTAGCATATTAGGATTATTTAAGCAAATTACCATGCTATTTAAGACTATCAAAATAATATAAGTGAAGCATGAGAGTTCATCTATTTCTATAATACCACCACCGTGCTGTAAAAAGATATAAGTGAAGCACTAGAGCAAACGATAAACTACTCCGAAAGATATAAGTGAAGATCAATGAGTGGTCGAATAATTATGCAACTATGTGAAGACTCTCTAACATTTAATAATTTCAGATCTTGGTAATTTATTCAAACAGCAAGCAAAGCAAAATAAAATGACATCTAAGAATAGCAAACATCATGTGAAGAAGCAAAAACTTAGGATCGACCGATACTAACCGATAGTTGTTGAAGAAGAAAGGTGGGATGCCAACCGGGGCATCCCCAAGCTTAGATGCTTGAGACTTCTTGAAATATTATTTTGGGGTGCCTTGGGCATCCCCAAGCTTGAGATTTTGTGTCTCCTTAATTCCTCTCATATCATGGTCTCCCTAAATCTCAAAAGCTTCATCCACACAAAACTCAACAAGGACTCATGAGATAAGTTAGTATAAACCATTGCAAAAACCTTATCATACTCTACTGTAGCAAATCACTAAAATTATTATTCAACATTTCATACTAAATGCCTCTGCATATTTAATAGTCCTATTCTCAAATAGAATCATTAAAGAAGCAAACATATGCAAACAATGCAAACATGACAGCAATCTGCCTAAACAGGATAGTCTGTAAAGAATGCTGCAACATCCATACTTCCCTAGCTCCAAAAATTATGAAAGAAAATTCCCACTGTGGTAAATTTATCAGATCTTAATATGCAAAAGGTTTAAACATTTTATCACATTCTGACTTTTCTAGGGAATTATTGCAACAGAGGTAAACTTTCTGTTTTCAAACAGCAACATGTATACTTGTAACATAGGCATAGTAAAGGCTATCAATGCCACTTTTATTGAAATAAAAGATGAAAAACATTGTTCTAAATAACATCAAGCAAATTCAAACAAAATAAATTGACACTCCAAGCAAAACACATATCATGTGGTGAATAAAAATATAGCTCCAAGTAAAGTTACCGATGGAAGTGGACGAAAGAGGGGATGCCTTCCGGGGCATCCCCAAGCTTAGGCTCTTGGCTATCCTTGAATATTACCTTGGGGTGCCTTGGGAATCCCCAAGCTTAGGCTCTTGCCACTCCTTATTCCATAGTCCATCGAATCCTTACCCAAAACTTGAAAACTTCACAACACAAAACTTAACAGAAAACTCGTAAGCTCCGTTAGCGAAAGAAAACAAAACACCACATAAAGGTACTGTAATGAACTCATTCTTTATTTATAATGGTGTTAACCCTACTGTATTCCAACTTCTATATGGTTTATAAACTATTTTACTAGCCATAGATTCATCAAAATAAGCAAACAACACACGAAAAGCAGAATCTGTCAAAAACAGAACAGTCTGTAGTAATATGGATCAAACGTATACTTATGGAACTCATAAAATTCTAAAATAAATTTCCGGACCTGAGGAATTTATATATTAATCATCTGCAAAAAGAATTAACTAAATATCACTATCCAAATAAAAATGGCAGCAGTTCTCGTGAGCGCTAAAGTTTCTGTTTTTTACAGCATGATCAACAAGACTTTCCCCAAGTCTTCCCAAAGGTTCTAGCTACTTGGCACAAACACTAATTAAAAACATAAAACTGTTGGAAGTATGCCCTAGAGACAATAATAAATTAGTTATTATTATATCATATTTCATTGTTCAAGATAATCGTTTATTATCCATGCTAGAATTGTATTGATAGGAAACTCAGATACATGTGTGGATACATAGACAACACCATGTCCCTAGTAAGCCTCTAGTTGACTAGCTCGTTGATCCATAGATGGTTACGGTTTCCTAACCATGGACATTGGATGTCGTTGATAACGGGATCACATCATTAGGATAATCATGTGATGGACATGACCCAATCCTAAGCCTAGCACAAAGATCGTGTAGTTCGTATGCTAAAGCTTTTCTAATGTCAAGTATCATTTCCTTAGACCATGAGATTGTGCAACCCCCAGATACCGTAGGAGTGCTTTGGGTGTGCCAAACTTCACAATGTAACTGGGTGGCTATAAAGGTACACTACGGGTATCTCCGAAAGTGTCTGTTGGGTTGGCACGAATCGAGACTGGGATTTGTCACTCCGTGTAACGGAGAGGTATCTCTGGGCCCACTCGGTAGGACATCATCATAATGTACACAATGTGACCAAGGAGTTGATCACAGGATGATGTGTTACGGAACGAGTAAAGAGACTTGCCGGTAACGAGATTGAACAAGGTATCGGGATACCGACGATCGAATCTCGGGCAAGTATCGTACCGATAGACAAAGGGAATTGTATACGGGATTGATTGGATCCTTGACATCGTGGTTCATCCAATGAGATCATCGTGGAGCATGTGGGAGCCAACATGGGTATCCAGATCCCGTTGTTGGTTATTGACCGGAGAGTTGTCTCGGCCATGTCTGCATGACTCCCGAACCCGTAGGGTCTACACACTTAAGGTTCGATGACGCTAGGGTTATAGGGAAAGTATGTACGCGGTTGCCCAATGTTGTTCCGAGTGCCGGATGAGATCCCGGACGTCACGAGGAGTTCCGTAATGGTTCGGAGGTAAAGATTGATATATAGGAAGTATGGTTTTGGCCACCGGAAGTGTTCCGGGCATCACCGGTAGTGTACCGGGACCACCGGAGGGGTTCGGGGGTCCACCGGGAGGGGCCACGGGCCCCGGAGGCATACATGGGCCAAGTGTGAGAAGGGACCAGCCCCTAGGTGGGATGGGGTGCCTCCCCACCAAGGCCCATGCGCCTAGAGAGAAGAGGAGGCAAACCCTAAGGGCAGATGGGCCCTAAGGCCCATGCCTGGTGCGCCTCCCTCTCCACCCCCCCCCACTTGGCCGCCACCCCAGATGGGGATTGGGGCTGCCGCCACCCCTAGGGTGGAAACCCTAGGTGGGGACGCAGCCCTCCCTCTCCCCCTATATATAGTTGAGGCAAAGGGGCAGCCCAACACACGAAGTTCTTCCCCTGTTGGCGCAGCCCTACCCCTCTCCCTCCTCGTCTCTCGTAGTGCTTGGCGAAGCCCTGCTGGAGTCCCGCGCTCCACCACCACCACCACTCCGTCGTGCTGCTACTGGACGGAGTCTTCCCCAACCTCTCCTTCTTCCCTTGCTGGATCAAGGCGTAGGAGACGTCACCGGGCTGCACGTGTGCTGAATGCGGAGGCGCCGTTGTTCGGCGCTTAGATCGGAATCAACCGCGATCTGAGTCGCTACGAGTACGACTCCTTCATCCGCGTTCTTGCAATGCTTCCGCTTAGCGATCTACAAGGGTATGTAGATGCACTCCCCTTCCCCTCATTGCTAGATTACTCCATAGATTGATCTTGGTGATGCGTAGAAAATTTTAAATTTCTGCTATGATCCCCAACAGTGGCATCATGAGCTAGGTCTATGCGTAGTTTCTATGCACGAGTAGAACACAAGTTGTTGTGGGCGTCGATTTTGTCAATTTACTTGTCGTTACTAGTCTTATCTTGATTCGGCGGCATCGTGGGATGAAGCGGCCCGGACCGACCTTACACGTACTCTTACGTGAGACTGGTTCCACCGACTGACATGCACTAGTTGCATAAGGTGGCTAGTGGGTGTCTGTCTCTCCCACTTTAGTTGGATCGGATTCGATGAAAAGGGTCCTTATGAAGGGTAAATAGAAATTGGCATATCACATTGTGGTTTTGGCGTAGGTAAGAAACGTTCTTGCTAGAAACCTATAGCAACCACGTAAAAACTTGCAACAATAATTAGAGGACGTCTAACTTGTTTTTGCAGCATGTGCCGTGTGATGTGATATGGCCAAAAGGATGTGATGAATGATATATGTGATGTATGAGATTGATCATGTTCTTGTAATAGGAATCACGACTTGCATGTCGATGAGTATGACAACCGGCAGGAGCCATAGGAGTTGTCTTAATTTATTTATGACCTGCGTGTCAACTTAAACGTCATGTAATTACTTTACTTTATTGCTAAAGTGTTAGCCATAGTAGTAGAAGTAATAGATGACGAGACAACTTCAAGAAGACACGATGATGGAGATCATGATGATGGAGATCATGGTGTCATGCCGGTGACAACGATGATCATGGAGCCCCAAAGATGGAGATCAAAAGGAGCAAAATGATATTGGCCATATCATGTCACTATTTGATTGCATGTGATGTTTATCATGTTTTACATCTTATTTGCTTAGAATGACGGTAGCTTAAATAAGATGATCCCTCACTAAAATTTCAAGAAAAGTGTTCCCCCTAACTGTGCACCGTTGCGAAGGTTCATTGTTTCGAAGCACCACGTGATGATCGGGTGTGATAGATTCTGACGTTCAAATACAATGGGTGTTGATGAGCCTAGCATGTACAGACATGGCCTCGGGACACATGTGAAACACTTAGGTTGACTTGACGAGCCTAGCATGTACAGACATGGCCTCGGAACACGGAAGACCGAAAGGTCGAACATGAGTCATATAGAAGATACGATCAACATGAGATGTTCACCGATGTTGACTAGTCCGTCTCACGTGATGATCGGACACGGCCTAGTTTAGTCGGATCATGTTTCACTTAGATGACTAGAGGGATGTCTATCTGAGTGGGAGTTCATTGAATAATTTGATTAGATGAACTTAATTATCATGAACATAGTCTAAATTGTCTTTGCAAATATGTTGTAGATAAATAGCTCACGTTGTAGCTCCCTGTTTCAATACGTTCCTAGATAAAGACCAAGTTGAAAGATATTGTAAGCAATGATGTGGACTGGGTCCGTAGTCCGAGGAGTGTCCTCACTGCCACACAGAAGGCTTACGTCTTTGATGCACCGCTCAATGTGCAAACCCCTACAACGTCGTCTGTGGATGTTGTGAACACCTGACAGACACATCCTGATGACTACTTGATAGTTCAGTGCACCATACTTTACGGCTTAGAATCAGGATTCCAATGACGTTTTGAACGTCATAAGACATATGAGATGTTCCAAGAGCTGAAATTGGGATTTCAGGCTCATGCCCGTGTTGAGAGGTATGAGACCTCTGACAAGTTCTTTTGCCAACAAGATGGAGGAGAATAGCTCAGCTAGTGGGCATGTGCTCAGAATGTCTGGGTGCTACAATCACTTAAATAAAGTGGGAATTAAACTTCCAGATAAGATAGTGATTGATAGAGTTCTCTAGCCACTATCACTAAGCTACTAGATCTTCGTGATGAACTATGACATGCAAGGGATGGAGTTGATCCCGAAGCTGTTCGCGGTGCTTAAGACCGCAAAAGGTAGAAATCAAGAAGGAGCATCAAGTGTTGATGGTTTAACAAGACCAATGGTTTCAAGAAGGGCAAGGGCTAGAAGGGAAACTTCATGGATGGCAAACCAGTTGCCGCTCCAGTGAAGGAACCCAAGGTTGAACCTAAACCCGAGACTAAGTGCTTCTATTGTAAAGGGAACGGTCACTGGTAGCGGAATTACCCCAAATGCATGGTAGATAAGAAGGCTGGCAACTTCAACAAAGTATATACGTGTTATTAATGTGTACCTCACTAGTACTCCTGGTAGCACCTGGGTATTGGATACCAATTCAGTTGCTATTATTGGTGACTTGAAGCAAAAGCTACGGACTAAACGGAGACTGGCTAAGGGCGAGGTGACGATGTGTGTTGGAAGTGTTTCCAAAGTTGATGAGATCACCATCGCATGCTCCAACTGCCTTCGGGATTAGTATTGAACCTAGATAAATGTTATCAGGTGTCTACGTTGAGCATGAATATGATTAGTTCATGTTCATTGCAATACGGTTATTCATTTAAGTTAGAGAATAATGGTTATTCTGTTTACATGAATAATACCTTTCATGGTCATGGACCCTATGTGAATGGTTCATTTAATCTCGGTCGTGGTAATACACATGTTCACGCCAAAAGATGTAGAGTTAATAATGATAGTACCACTTTCTTGTGGCACTGCCACTTAGGTCATATTGGCGTAAGATGCATGAAGAAACTCCATATCGATGGATGTTTGGAGTCACTTGATTTTGAATCGCTTGACACATGCGAGCCATGCCTCATGGGCAGGATGACTAAGACCCCGTTTTCAGGTACAATGAAACAGGCAAGTGACTTGTTGGAAATCATGCATGCTGATGCGTGTGATCCAATGAGAATTGAAGCGTGCGGTGGATATCGCTATTTTCTCGTCTTCACTGACGATTTGGGTAGATATAGGTATATTTACTTAATGAAGCACAAGTCTGAAACGTTTGAAAAGTTCAAGCGATTTCAGAGTGAAGTTAAGAATCATCATAACAAGAAGATCATGTTCCTACGATCTGATCAAAAGGGATTTTCTGAGTTATGAGTTTCGTAATCACTTAAGACATTGTGGAATTGTTTTGCAGTTGAAGCCACCTGGAACACCACAGCGTAATGGTGTGTCCGGACGTCATAATCGAACCTTATGAGATATGGTGCGATCTATGATGTCTCTTACCGATCTACCGCTATTATTTTGAGGTTATGCATTAGAGACAGCTGCATTCACTTTAGATAGGACACCATATAAGTCCGTTGAGACGATGTCGTATGAACATTGGTTTGGCAAGAAACCAAAGTTGTCGTTTCTTAATGTTTGGGGCTGCGATGCTTAAGGCTTCAGCCGGAGAAGCACGAACCCAAAAGCGGACAAACACATCTTCATAGGCTACCCAAAGGTGACAGTTGGGTATACCTTCTATCTCAGATCCGAGGGCAAATTGTTTGTCGCTAAGAACGGGTCCTTTCTCGAGAAGGAGTTTCTCTCGAAAGAATTGAGTGGGAGGAAGATAGAACTTGATGAGGTTGTCGAACCTTTATTTTAACCTGAGAGTGATGCAACACAGAAAGATGTTCTCTGTGGCGCCTACGTTTGTTGAAGAGGAAGTTAATGATAGTGATCATGAAGCTTCCGGTCAAGTTTCTATCAAACCTCGTAGGTCGACAAGGATATGTACTACTCCTGAGTGGTACGGTAATCCTGTCTTAGATATCATGTTGTTAGACAACAATGAACCTACGAGCTATGGAGAAGCGATGGTGGGCCCGTATTCCGACAAATGGTTAGAAGCCATGAAATCCGAGATAGGATCCATGTATCAGAACAAAGTATGGACTTTGGTGGACTTGCCCGATGATCGGCAAGCCATTGAGAACAAATGGATCTTTAAGAAGAAGACGAACGCGGACAGTAATGTCACTGTCTATGAAGCTCGACTTGTGGGAAAGAGTCTTTTCACAAGTTCAAGGAGTTGACTACGATGAGAATTTCTCACCCGTAGCGATGCTTAAGTTCGTCGGAATCATGTTAGCATTAGCTGTATTTTTCGATTATGAAATCTGACAAATGGATGTTAAAACAAGTTTTCTTACCAGTTTTCGTAAGAAAAAGTTGTATGTGATACAATAAAAGGTTTTGTCGATCCTAATGATGCTAAAAGGTATGCTGGCTCTAGCGATCCTTCTATGGACTAGAGCAAGCATCTCGGAGTCAGAATATATGCTTTGATGGAGTGATCAAAGCTTTTAGGTTTATACAATGTTTGCTAGAAACTTGTATTTACAAGAAAGTGAGTGGGAGCACTACAACATTTCTGATAAGTATGTGTGGATGACATATTATTGATCCGAAATAATGTAGAATTTTTGGAAAGCATAAACGGTTGTTTGAAGAGTGTTTTTCAAAGGAAGACCTGGATAAAGCTGCTTACATATTGGGCATCAAGATCTATAGAGATAGATCAAGACGCCTGATGATACTTTCAAAGAACGCACACCTTGACATGTTTTTGAAGGAGTTCAAAATAGATCAGTCAAAGAAGGGGTTCTTACCTGAGTTGTAAGGTGTGAAGTTGAGTAAGACTCGAAGATTGACCACTGCAGAAGAAAGAGGAAGGACGAAGGTCGTCCCCTATGCTTTTGTCATAGGCTCTATACGGTATGACATGCTGAGTACCGCACCTGATGTGTGCCTTGCCACGTGTTTGGCAAGAGGGTACAAAGGTGATCTAGGAGTGGATCACCAGATAGCGGTCAAAATTATCCTTAGAGGAATAAGGAAATGTTTCTCGGTTATGGAGGTGATAAAGAGTTCGACGTAAAGAGTTACATCGATGCAAGCTTAACACCTATACGGATAGCTCTGAGTAGAGACACCGAATACGTATAATGGAGCAACAATTTGGAATAGCTCCAAGTGGAACGTGGTAGCAGCATCTACGATATGACATAAAGTTTTGCGAAATACATAGGGATCTGAATATGGCAGACCCGTTGACTACAACCTCTCTCACAAGCATAACATGATCAAACCCAGAACTCATTGAATGTTAATCACATAGTGATGTGAACTAGATTATTGAGTCTAGTAAACTCTTTGGATGTTGGTCACATGGCGATGTGACCTGTGAGTGTTAATCACATGGCGATGTGAACTACATTATTGACTCTAGTGCAAGTGGGAGACTATTGGAAATATGCCCTAGAGGCAATAATAAATTAGTTATTATTATATCATATTTCATTGTTCAAGATAATCGTTTACTATCCATGCTAGAATTGTATTGATAGGAAACTCAGATACATGTGTGGATACATAGACAACACCATGTCCCTAGTAAGCCTCTAGTTGACTAGCTCGTTGATCAATAGATGGTTACGGTTTCCTAACCATGGACATTGGATGTCGTTGATAACGGGATCACATCATTAGGAGAATGATGTGATGGACAAGACCCAATCCTAAGCCTAGCACAAAGATCGTGTAGTTCGTATGCTAAAGCTTTTCTAATGTCAAGTATCATTTCCTTAGACCATGAGATTGTGCAACTCCCGGATACCGTAGGAGTGCTTTGGGTGTGCCAAACGTCACAACGTAACTGGGTGGCTATAAAGGTACACTATGGGTATCTCTGAAAGTGTCTGTTGGGTTGGCACGAATCGAGACTGGGATTTGTCACTCCGTGTAACGGAGAGGTATCTCTGGGCCCACTCGGTAGGACATCATCATAATGTGCACAATGTGACCAAGGAGTTGATCACGGGATGATGTGTTACGGAACGAGTAAAGAGACTTGCCGGTAACGAGATTGAACAAGGTATCGGGATACCGACGATCGAATCTCGGGCAAGTATCGTACCGATAGACAAAGGGAATTGTATACGGGATTGATTGAATCCTTGACATCGTGGTTCATCCAATGAGATCATCGTGGAGCATGTGGGAGCCAACATGGGTATCCAGATCCCGTTGTTGGTTATTGACCGGAGAGTTGTCTCGGCCATGTCTGCATGACTCCCGAACCCGTAGGGTCTACACACTTAAGGTTCGATGATGCTAGGGTTATAGGGAAAGTATGTACGCGGTTACCGAATGTTGTTCGGAGTCCCGGATGAGATCCCGGACATCACGAGGAGTTCCATAATGGTCCGGAGGTAAAGATTGATATATAGGAAGTATGGTTTTGGCCACCGGAAGTGTTCCGGGCATCACCGGTAATGTACCGGGACCACCGGAGGGGTTCGGGGGTCCACCGGGAGGGGCCACGGGCCCCGGAGGCATACATGGGCCAAGTGTGAGAAGGGACCAGCCCCTAGGTGGGATGGGGCGCCTCCCCACCAAGGCCCATGCGCCTAGAGAGAAGAGGGGGCAAACCCTAAGGGCAGATGGGCCCTAAGGCCCATGCCTGGTGCGCCTCCCTCTCCCCCCCCCACTTGGCCGCCACCCCAGATGGGGATTGGGGCTGCCGCCACCCCTAGGGTGGAAACCCTAGGTGGGGGCGCAGCCCTCCCTCTCCCTCTATATATAGTGGAGGCAAAGGGGCAGCCCAACACACGAAGTTCTTCCCCTGTTGGCGCAGCCCTACCCCTCTCCCTCCTCGTCTCTCATAGTGCTTGGCGAAGCCCTGCTGGAGTCCCGCGCTCCTCCACCACCACCACGCCATCGTGCGGCTGCTGGACGGAGTCTTCCCCAACCTCTCCTTCTCCCCTTGCTGGATCAAGGCGTAGGAGACGTCACCGAGCTGCACGTGTGTTGAACGCGGAGGCGCCGTTGTTCGGCGCTTAGATCGGAATCAACCGCGATCTGAGTCGCTACGAGTATGACTCCTTCATCCGCGTTCTTTCAATGCTTCCGCTTAGCGATCTAAAAGGGTATGTAGATGCACTCCCCTTCCCCTCGTTGCTAGATTACTCCATAGATTGATCTTGGTGATGCGTAGAAAATTTTAAATTTCTGCTACGATCCCCAACAAAAACCACATCTAAGAAGAGGCTAGATGAATTATTTATTACTAAACAGGAACAGAAAGCAAGGGACAAAAATAAAATTTGGTTGCCTCCCAACAAGCGCTATCGTTTAACGCCCCTAGCTAGGCATGATGATTTCAATGATGCTCACATAAAGGATAAGAATTGAAACATAAGGGGAGCATCATGAAGAATATGACTAGCAAATTTAAGTCTAACCCACTTCCTATGCATAGGAATTTTGTAAGCAAACTACTTGGGGAACAAGAATCAACTTGCATAGGAAGGTAAAACAAGCATAACTTCAAAATTTTAAGCACATAGAGAGGAAACTTGATATTATTACAATTCCTACAAGCATATGTTCCTCCCTCATAATAATTTTCAGTAGCATCATGAATGAATTCAACAATATAACTAGCACCTAAAGCATTCTTTTCATGATCTATAAGCATAGAAATTTTATTACTCTCCACATAAGCAAAATTCTTCTCATTCGGGATAGTGGGAGTATCATAAGAGACTTGGATACTATAAATTGGTTCCACATTAAAAGAGTAATGTTCAGAGAAGGGGTAACCATAATCATGACAAGTTTTATAAATATAATCACTACTTTTTATAGCATAAGTATCATCACAATAATTATCATAAGTAGGAGGCATGTTATTATCATTATAAATTTGCATATCAAAACTTGGGATACTAAAAATATCATCTTCATTAAGCGTAGCATCCCCAAGCTTGGGACAAACATTAATTGCAGCAAATATATTCTCAAAAACATCATCTTCATCAAACATAGCATCCCCAAGCTTGGGCCTTTTCATATTATAAGCATAATCACTCTCATCATTAATAGTATGGATAGCACCAATAGTATAGCAATTATCATATTCTTCCAAGCAAGTGCCAAAAAGATTTTTAAGATCATAAGAAGTATCATTATCTTCCCAATCATAATCATCACAACAAGCAATAGGCATAACGAGATCATCATCAAGTGTATCACATTCATTTTCATGAGGCACAACAATAATAGGAGCAACCTTATTTGGGAGAGATACCTTTTTACCTCTCTTCCTTTTTCTTTTCTTCTTCTTCACCTCATGTGTGGGTTCAATCCTCTTTTTGGAGCTCCTTATTAATGAGGTTGGTTGAATAGAAGGCTCCTCCTCGTTACCTGATTCATCATAAGAAATAATAGGAGGATATTGGGAAGTCTCTTCCCTTTCGTTAGTATTCTCTTCATCCTCTATTTGTTTTGTTTTCTTTATGTAATTGGCAATATAAGGATTTTCAATGCAATTCACTGCACAATACATATGAATTTCTTCTAGATTAAAATTAAGAACTTTTTCAAGGACAAATTTTGGAATATCCTTAGTTCTATGTTTAATTTCTTCATAACCCAAGAGCAAACTAAGTTCATTATGATGTGCAAGGGAAATCAAGTCATCACAATTTTTGGACACGATACACTCATGAAACAATTTGCATAGAGTACTAAAATGATCACGTTCATTGCAAAGTTCACAAGTAGGGCTAAGAAAAGATAAATTTTCAGCACATTCATCTAGCTCTTCTTGCAACAATTTGGTTTCTAAGTACTTATGCCTCTTACAATATCTATCTTCCCTATTTGGTGTGTACTTGCAAACCCAATCTACTCCACAAAAATTGACATGTTTATAGGAGGCATTTTCATCATAACTAGTGCAATCATCATTAGCATCATGGATATTCAAAGAATTCATACTAACAACATTGCAATCATGCTCATCATTCAAAGATTGAGTGCCAAACATTTTAATGCATTCTTCTTCTAACACTTTGGCACAATTTTCCTTTCCATCATACTCACGAAAGATATTAAAAAGATGAAGCGTATGAGACAAACTCAATTCCATTTTTTGGTAGTTTTCTTTTATAGATTAACTAGTGCTAAAACAAGAAACTAAAAGACTCAATTGCAAGATCTAAAGATATACCTTCAATCACTCACCTCCCCGGCAACGGCGCCAGAAAAGAACTTGATGTCTACTACACAACCTTCTTCTTGTAGACGTTGTTGGGCTTCCAAGTGCAGAGGTTTGTAGGAAAGTAGCAAATTTCCCTCAAGTGGATGACCTAAGGTTTATCAATCCGTAGGAGGTGTAGGATGAAGATGGTCTCTCTCAAGCAACCCTGCAACCAAATAACAAAGAGTCTCTTGTGTCCCCAACACACCAAATACAATGGTAAATTGTATAGGTGCACTAGTTCGGCGAAGATATGGTGATACAAGTGGTATATGGATAGTAGATAAAGGTATTTGTAATATGAAATTATAAAAACAGCAAGGTAACAAGTGATAAAAGTGAGCGTAAACGGTATTGCAATGCTAGGAAACAAGGCCTAGGGTTCATACTTACACTAGTGTAAGTCCTCTCAACAATAATAACATAATTGGATCACATAACTATCCCTCAACATGCAACAAAGAGTCACTCCAAAGTCACTAATAGCGAAGAACAAACGAAGAGATTATGGTAGGGTACGAAACCACCTCAAAGTTATTCTTTCCAATCAATCCGTTGGGCTATTCCTATAAGTGTCACAAACAGCCCTAGAGTTCGTACTAGAATAACACCGCAAGACACAAATCAATCAAAACCCTAATGTCACCTAGATACTCCAATGTCACCTCAAGTATCCGTGGGTATGATTATACGATATGCATCACACAATCTCAGATTCATCTATTCAACCAACACAAAGGACCTCAAAGAGTGCCCCAAAGTTCTACCAGAGAATCATGACGAAAACGTGTGCCAACCCCTATGCATAGGTTCATGGGCGGAACCCGCAAGTTGATCACCAAAACATACATGAAGTGAATCACGTGATATCCCATTGTCACCACAGATACGCACGGCAAGACATACATCAAGTGTTATCAAATCTTTAAAGACTCAATCCGATAAGATTACTTCAAAGGGGAAACTCAATTCATTACAAGAGAGAAGAGGGGGAGGAGAAACATAAGATCTAACTATAATAGCAAAGCTCGCGATACATCAAGATCATGCCAAATCAAGAACACGAGAGAGAGAGAGAGAGAGATCAAACACATAGCTACTGGTACATACCCTCAGCCCCGAGGGAGAACTACTCCCTCCTCGTCATGGAGAGCACCGGGATGATAAAGATGGCCACCGGAGAGGGATTTCCCCCTCCCGTAGGGTGCCGAAATGGGTCTGGATTGGCTTTCGGTGGCTACGGAGGCTTCTGGCGGCGGAACTCCCGATCTATTGTGCCCTCGAATGTTTTTATGGTATGTGGAGATATATAGGTGGAAGAAGTACGTCAGGGGGGAGGGTGGAGGGCGCGCCTAGGGGGTGGACGCGCCCCCTGCCTCGTGGCCTCCTCGCAGGTCCCCCGACATGCACGCCAAGTCTTCTGGGCTTCTTTCCTTCCAAAAATGAGTTTCGTGAAGTTTCAGGTCAATTGGACCCCGTTTGATTTTCCTTTTCTTCGAAACCCTAAAACAGGGTAAAAACAGAAACTGGCACTGGGCTCTGGGTTAATAGGTTAGTCCCAAAAATGATATAAAAGTGTATAATAAAGCCCATAAACATTCAAAACAGTTGATAATATAGCATGGAGCAATCAAAAATTATAGATACGTTGGAGACGTATCAGCATCCCCAAGCTTAATTCCTGCTCGTCCTCGAGTAGGTAAATGATAAAATAAAGAATTTTTGATGTGGAATGCTAGTTGGCATAATTTCAACGTAATTCTTCTTAATTGTGGCAATCAAAAATTATAGATACGTTGGAGACGTATCACCGCTCTTCTTTCCCTTCCCTGTCTTGTCATCATGAGACTCGGGGTCCTTGGTACTATCGGAGTTGGCATACTTCACCAGAGCCGCCATAAGTGCTCCCATGTCATTACAATGGCGTTTGAGCCGTCCTAATTTCAGCTTCAAAGGTGCAAACCAGCAATTGCCTTCTAATGTTAAAACGGCTGTGTCAGCATTGATTCGGTCTGATGAATGCAAAATCTCCGAAACCCGGCGTACCTAGCGGGTTGTTGATTCTCCTTCCTCCTGGACACAGGCAACTAAATCCACGATTGACATGGGTTGCTTGCACGTATCCTTGAAATTCTGGATAAACCAGGCCCTTAACTCGGCCCACGACCCAATAGAGTTGGCCGGCAGATTTTTCAACCATGTGCGAGTTGTTCCCTCCAACATCATGGTAAAGTATTTGGCAGACGCCGCTTTGTCCACATCCAGCGTTTCCATTGCCATCTCATAGCTTTCCACCCATGACTCGGGGGATAAATCGGCGGTGTAATTCGGCACCTTGCGCGGGCCTTTGAAATCCTTGGGTAGTCGTACATTGCGCAATGCTGGGACGAGACATCGTACCCCCAACGAACTGGAGGTAACCCCTGGTTCCACCGACGTTGTTGGACGAACCGGAGTGAGTTGGCGGGCCTCATGCTGCGCCGCTAACTCGGCCTCTCGACGTGCCCTAGCGCGATCCACTACATCCTGAGCATTGCCACCGCCGCTCGTCGGGTTATGGCCACGGGGCGGATTACAATTCCGCGCGCTGCTTGATACAGCCGGTTCATCGATATGCCTGTTGTAGCTCCGACTCGGGCGGGGAGTACAATGAATCCTTTCGCGGCTATATGAATAAGACTGCTGCTGAGTCAAGGCCGTCTGAAGGAGCTCCCTAGCCCGTCGTGTCTCAACTGCTACCGGGGACTCGCCATCGATCGGGAGGGCCGCCAATCATGAAGCGGCAGCAACGATGTTATCCAACGGGTTAGAGTAATGACCCGGAGGCATTGAGACGTGTCGTGATGGGACATCGTTCTGACGAGGCTGAGGCGGCGGATCCATCACGCGCGGCTGAACCGGTCCCCCGGTCCTAGGTGCCTCCGCCCGGTTTACCACTGGCTGGTTGCTGGTGCCTGCTCCTCGCATGTTAAAGAGATTTCTTGCCTCAAAAACCGACGAAAGGTGCGACCGGTATCTTCTCCTCATGACATCATCTGATGCACTCTAATCCAGCATAAGCCGGTAAGCATGAGCCTCTAACTCGGCACGCTCTGTAGCCATCATGGTGTTCTCCGCCGCCAGGTCCGCTTTAGCCTGAGTTATCTGATCCTTCACCTTTGCAATCTCGGCGTTGTGCTGATCCCGGTTTGCCGCGTCCACCTCTGCTGCCAGCAACATTGCCAAAGCGTCGAACAAATCGGACAAAACCTGAACCGGAGGCGGCGCAGAGCCCCTGCTCCCGCTGGTGTTGCTGCTGTTGAACCGGAGATCATTACTGCGGCGGTAGAAGAGTGCTGCGCTGATTGTGTACCGGCCATGAAGACCGCGACCCGACTCGACGGATCAAGGGGGTCCGGAATACTGTCGCCATCGGAACCACCACTAATCCGGCCATCCTGCAGCTGATACAGTGATTCGGTCTCTCCGGCTGAAGACTCGTCATCAAAATAGACAACGGTTTCGCCACCAGATGCCGATCTATCCTCATATTCCGCTCCATGGATGACACCTACGAAGGCATGCTTTACGGCGGGCTGAACCTGGGCAGACCTTGCACGCTGAGCCGTCTCGATGATGTCGGTGCAGATGTCCGGCTCAGGGCCCGGTTCGCCGATGAAGACGTGAATTCCACCAAAGGGGACCCGGTACCCATACTCAATTGAGCTGGCCTCGGGACTCCATCCAGCATCGTCGATGTAGAGCTTGCCGCGACGACTTTTAGTCATCCGGCCCACAACGTATCCCTTGAGTCCTTCGAAGTTGCCCTTCAAGAACTCGAAACCATCGTGCGATAGCCCCATGATGGGCGCTAACTGGCGTGTTTTTGTCACGGCAGATGTCCTCGTGGAAGGGCTTAGTCGTGCAGCCATCGCGACGGGTTAGCTTAAAGGGGTTAAAGCGGACAAGGGACGCAAGAGTTATACTGGTTCGGCCCCTTTCGATGAAGGTAAAAGCCTACGTCCAGTTGTGATGGAATCGCTTGGGTTTCGATGACCAGGGAGCGAATCCGCTTTGCCTGGCTCTTGAGTTATTATGTGTTGTTCCTAAACCGCCGTCGGGTCGCCCCTTTATATACATAGGTCGACGCCCGTCGGTTTACAGAATCCCGAGGCCGGATCATAAACGTGTCCGGCTCGATCTCTATTCCTTCTATCTTACAGTACAAGTTACATATCAATGTCGGTTTATGTCTACAGGCCTTAACACGCCTTTTAGCCTTGGGCCTTCATGAAGCGCCACCATCTTTTGTCTTCTTGGGCTTCAAATAAAGTAATCATCATAGGGATGACCCGGCCTCTCCTAGCCGGTTTATGTCCAGTAGTAATATCCCCAACAGAGGGAGTATCATATTTTTTTCATTCAATCTTGCACTTATACTGTTAGAGCCTTGTGGAACACTTAACTCAAGGGAACTAGAGAAAGACACTCCAGACAGGAAAAAGAAAAAGAAATGACATGGCTTAAGGGAACGTTAGGAAAAACAAGGCAGTGGGAGTCACTTATTTAGGTATAGAATATTTTAGTCATCACACACTTTAATATTCATGCGAGATTTAGGGTGTTTATGTGAAATATGCGAGATTTGGTTGTAACTGAGATACCAGGATAAAACACTATTATTGTCTTTCTCTAGATGCATGTGGAACACATAGGAGAATAATGCTTCCCCTACCACTATACATGCCCTAATTTGTTGTGAGAGCAATTTTTTTTTAGGAAAATGGTAATATGTGATGCTAGTTGAAGAAACAATATTATCATAATGCAATGTAATGCCAAATCAGCCTAAAAATTATAGAGTTAGTATTATACATGTCTTGCCAAGCTGGATTATTTCTTTAGTAATAATGAGACCCTTGCCATGATTTCATCGATCTTCAAGCCTAACATATATTGTATTCTATAAAATTGGAGGAGTGCATATGTGTGGTGTTGTGAATTGCTTGCATACATGTTGTAACCGGTGTTTCTAGAAAAATGACACGAGGAAAGAATTCGTGGATAGACCACTTCTTGACAACTCATACAGTCGAGAACTCTCTATCTGAAAGCACCTAAGGAATACAATCGTCCCTTACATATCTCTACGAGGATAGTTACTAAACTCGTAGTCATTAGGATATATCTCTAGTTATTATAAAAGTATGCGCATATGTGCGCACACATAAAGACACACTATCGCATTTCTATTTCACCTGGTTTAATTTGTTGACAATATTGTGGTTCTGGTTTTTTCCATTTCCTTTTCTAAGAAGGGAAGTTTTGAACTTCTAAGATAAACTTGATACTAATACAACGCTCATCCCAAAAATACAACTCTACTCGCATGATTGTAAAACTTGTATTTAAATTATAGATGACAGAATTGTATGATAATATTTAACAACAAATTTGAGAGCAGTTCATAACCGGTTTTAGAAACTCAATGGTAAAGCTAAAGCAAGGTCATAGTACATGGTGTAATATGCACTTATCTTGCACAACTGTACATGACACAAAAGGAATAATAGTTTCTAGAAGAGTTTTCTTTTATTGTGAAAATTCGGACATGAAATCAATTGAATAAATATAGTAAAAAGCTCGTGAAAAATACACCAGGAGTTGGAAATCTGTGTGAGAACCAAAATAAGAAAAATACCTAAACTAAATTGGTAGCCAAGGAAAGTGTATGAAACAACTACTATGTGCTCGGAACTATCGACCAGGGGCTAGTTTGTGTGGTGTGAGATTAGACATAAAGAAGGCATGTCAAAAGGATTGAAATGACGACTAGGGTTTATAATTTTTTCACTGTGAATATCAAAAGGTGGTGGCTTAGCTATTTTTTGATTAGTACTTGGCTATTTTTACTAGTACTAGTGCACATGCAAGACACATCTTTGATTAAATATAATCAATTAAAATTTGTTGCAAGCATAAAAAATGCATATTTTTTTAAAAATACATGTAATGAAAAAATTATTGGAAGACTCTATTTACTCCATGTAGGTGTTGTCAAAGATCTTCTTCACTCCTTTCTTGGTTCTCTTTGACCCACGGTGTTTGGTTTGCGTTTAGTGATGGAGTCAAGTTTTGGTTAGGGGTTGGTCACGTTCATCGATGTATTTTTTGCATGATTGTCCCATAGTTAACCTTGCCACTGCGTGATTTTTGACCTGTTTTTTTATAAATCAGGCCAGCTATCTGTCTATAATGAAATCATAAGAGCAACCTGCCCTCTTGATGAGGTCCCATAAAATAAGCTACCAATGGATTGGGGCAATTCAACATAATTAAGTTATGCCACACATGTAGTTAACACAAATATGAACAAAAACAAGCCCACTACCCAAGTGCAAATCTAGTAGCAAAGAAACAATCCACATCTTTCTAAACCAACGACAACAACCCCTAGATCCCTAATAGTTCAAAAATAAAAAAAAAACCTAACGACTTATTGATATTATAGTAAGCATGAACCATATACTAGAGTCTACCTTTTGGATTTGTTAACTTAACTTCTAGATTTATTTTTGTCCAGGTAGATCAGATTTTTCTGGAGTATTCTTTAATTTGTCGATCACTCGAGTGCATGTGAGCTCGAGAGCAGAATTGCATATTCGAGTCTTTTGATATTCTTATCCGATCGACTGGCAGAAGAGTTGACATATGCTACCCCCACGTTGTTTCATTGAATCGACCTTGGATTTTTTTTATAAATTAACATGCACAACTAGTCAGAACCCCCACAAAAAGAATCCTATATACCTATAAATAAATATTTCACCCCCACTAACTCAATAATTTTGACATGCAATTATGCCAACTCATCATGCCACTATACATGCCCCACTAAATTTAATACTTTATTCATGCAACTATGCGAACTCATCATGCCACCATGCATGAAGAAACCCACCTAACATGCATCATGCATGCTACTTATATTAAATAAATGTTCTGCAAATGTATAATCAAATATAGTATATTATATGTACTTTAATTCCAATTCTGCTATTGCTAATCGGAATAC
Organism: Triticum urartu; assembly: GCF_056163025.1. Lineage (NCBI taxonomy): Eukaryota > Viridiplantae > Streptophyta > Magnoliopsida > Poales > Poaceae > Triticum > Triticum urartu. The sequence goes on along the minus strand of NC_141875.1, from coordinate 102,098,490 downwards.
TAAAAGTTCATACCATAAAATCTCATAAAAATAACCACATCCAATTCCAGCTGCAACTTGCGGGGCGTCATCTCTACTTATAACTACAACTTAGGCCCTCTTTGGTTCAAAGGAAAAATGGAGGAAACACATAGGAATAGAAATTTTCTATGGTGACACTATTGAAGCCTTTGGTTCAAAGGAATGTAGCAAAGGAAAAAATGGAAGAAATTTTCTTTTGATGTCAATTTGAGGAAAAAATGTAGGAACTTTACAATATACTTGGATCTCCTTCTCAAATTCCTACGCAAGAATAATGAGATTAAGATCCTTAGTGGCATAATAACATGCTAATTGTGCCTTTCTGAGTGGTTTGAATTTGATTTGAGTTTGTATATTAGAATTTTTGTGTTTTTCTATTCCCGTGAACCAAACATCTAAGTCTATAAAATTCATGCGTTAACTAGTCTTCTATTTTACATATATGAACCAAAGGAAATTATTGGTGTTACTGTAAGTAGAAAGCATATACTACTAAAATGTACTCCCTCTATCTCAAAATGTAAGATCATTTTTGACATTATCATAATGGTCTTACATTTTGAGACGGAGGAAGTATCTTTTAGATTGGTTATCTTATTTTTTGAAATTTTATACGTTGTTGATGGGTAGGTTAATCCAATCACCCTTTTTTACATCTACCAATAGTGATGGAGCAGCATGGCTGATTTGAAATAAAGAAGAAGATATTTCTATGCAATTTCGTTTCTTTTCTTTTTAAGGTTGCACGGCCTGTATAACTGACGTCTTCGTAATCAATGGGAACATCTTCTCTCACTGAATGCACACCGTTGGAAGTCTTCAAATAAAAACTCAAAAAATGCGACCACTAGCGTCATGTTTAGAACTTGACCTTGTTGGGTTGGGTTTCACAAGAATCTAACCATCTGAGCTACTCTCGATTCGCATTTTGTTTTTGAAAACAAATAATGGATCATATATCGGTCGGTTGTACTCCGTTTAATTTGCTTCAGTGCGAGCTTGGCCGGGCCGTGGATCACCAAGTCATCATCCTGATGCGAGCTTGGCCGGGCCGTGGATCACCATGGAGGATAGAGTGCGGATTTTGTACTTCTGGTGGGAGTAGTGGAATGAGAGAAACCGGGTCAAGAAGAACGAAGGCAGAACTCGGCCAGAGGAGATAGTGCACGGGACTAAGCTAGCCACCATGGAATACTGAGAAATTGTGGGGAAGCAAGAGCAACATATTCCAAAGGAGAAGACAAAATGGCAGGCGCGTGAAGCGGACGTACTGAAGTTTAACATTGATGGTGCCCACATGTCAGGAAGCTCTCAATTTGCGTGGGAGTGATTGCACGTGACCTCAATGAAGATGCAGTAGCTTGCATGGCAGGGAGGAATGAGCATGTCCATGATGCTTTCGCAGCAGAACTACGAGCGGCTGAGGGCGAGATGGAGCTGGCCGCCCATCTTGGAGCGATCCGGATCTGCGTCAAGACTGACTCACAGCTTCTCCAGCGGCCCTCACGCGGAAGGAGCCAAACTTCTCAGCAAATGCCTTGGCCCTGGACGTCCTGAAGATTCAAATGAGGCTATGGTTCTCAAAGTGTGATGTTATTGTATGCAGGCGGGAAGCCAACGATGCTGTGCACGAACTCGCTAAGTTAGGATACGAATATAATGTGAATGAACCCACCATATGGGATATCAGTGTTCCGCCATCTGTGGCCGAACTTGTTTTAGGCGACATGCCTAGCCTGGTTGCGTAATAAAGCGTTTTTGCTTTGACCCTAAAAAAAAAGTCATCATCCTGATGTCCCGTTAAAAAAAAAATCACCATCCTGATGAAGAGCTCGCGCGTGGCCGCGTGGCGATCGGACGGCGCGGAGCACGTCGCGCCGTAAGGAGTTGCACCGCACGTTCGTGCGGTATATTCACCGAACAGCACATCCTGGTAGATTGGAGTCGAACCGTCCGAGAAGGCAGTGCCCGCCGCCGCCGCCGCCCCCGCCCCCTCAATCCCCCTGCCCCGCCGCCCAACTCCCTCCGCCTCTCGCGCGCGTCGCCGCCCACCGCGCCCCTGCCGTCTCGACCCCGTCCGCAATCTCTCTCCACTGGGTTTCGAGGTATGAGCTTTCGTTCATCCACCGATTAGTTAAACCCTACCGATCTCCCCAATTTCTGGGCGCATCTAGATCCGTCCCTGTTGCTAAATCGCGGTTGCCTGTCTGTTTTACCCGTCGATGCAGGGGAACATGGCGAGGCTGGTGTCGTCTTCCCTACTCAGGGGGCTCGCGCGGTCGTGCCGCGCGCCCAGCACGGCGGTAAGTGCCGGCACCTTCATCAGTTCATAGTTCTGAGCTTTTCCCGATTTATTTTCGCTCAACTGGTCCGAGCTCTGATCGAGCCCCAAAATCCCCAAATTGCTGTCAGGTTCATTGGGACCTAGTAAGCTAATCGGTTCACTCGTTTACAGTTGCATAAATTTAATGTTACATTCATCTGTACCATCTCTCTATCACGAGATTGTTTGATAAGAGCTATCATGATGACCCTGGTTTTCACCTTTTTTTAAAGCATATCATGTCTAGAGATGAGACTCCGGTGGCCCCATATATTTTAACCAAAAATCCACATGTGTAGAGTTGAGCTCATTTCAGCATTTGCCATGACCATTTGTGCTATAAGGCAGCCATTATTATGTCTGAATGGATGTTATGGATGCTATAGTTCTCTACCAAGTGGTTTCCTGTAAACGTGTTCCATTTAAATGGGATGTTTATGCAACCTGTTTAATGCTGTACGCCTGCATGGAGAGTGCTTCGGTGAGGCTGGAGCCACCTCCCGGCTCTGAGCCTTATAATGCTATAAACTGGTGGTTGTTTGGTTTCATTTTAAATGGAACAGTGTCTATGAGCTTTAAAGAAGGTTACATGGTTAGTTTCAGCTTAGACTTGCAATGTTATCGCAGTTGAGGTTTTCTCGTTAGCTTCTGGGCATCAATTGTCCTTTTTGCTCTGTGCTTACACTATAGTATTTTCAAGCTTTATTTTGCTTCCAGTTTATCAAAGAACCAACCAATGTTGCACTATCAGCTTTTGTCAAGCAAAATCAGATTGTTTCTGTTTTGATTTTGATCTCATGTTTGCACAATGACCTTGTTTTGCATGATAACTGGAAAAGCAGACCGTGTCACGACCAGCTTTCCAACAGTTCATGAACTACTCATCAGGAATCAGTGGTGATTCTAACGTGAATGGCGGCACAAGTGCAACACGAGTAACCGCTGATACTGATACACATCAAGATTTCCAGCCTACAAGCAAAGGTTCTGACATGTCTTTGCAAGACATCGTTGCTCAGGTATTTATATGCACACATGAGCTTCAGAACATTTATATTCAATCTCTTGAAATGTAACAAAAATACGCATGGCATGAAAATTGTAAAGCTTAATGTTGTGTCATATTCTTCTGCTGTTAATTAATTTCCTTGATGAAATCTTTGCCAGGATATCAAGGAGAATCCAGTCGTTATCTTCATGAAGGGTTATCCTGAAGCTCCCAGGTGTGGATTTAGTGCACTGGCAGTTAAGGTCCTCCAGCAATATGGTAAGCTATATCTCAGAACCAGCTCTCAGTCAATTGTGCCCCTGAAATCCCTAAATCATATCTTGTCTATTGCAGGCGTCTCTATCACTGCCAGAGATATTCTGAGTAATATGAAGCTCAAGGAGAGTGTCAAAGCTTACTCGTAAGTTGCTCGTCATAACCTCCCTGATGTTGTACTTTCAGTTTTAGATGGAAGACAATTGTCTCAAAAAGGAAAAAAAAAGGAACTAGCCATGGGAATAGGGTATGGGATGATGTGGTAAAGAAAATATTTTACTATGGGTTAAGATTTAGCTTCAACAACAGATGATAAAACATACAGAATATGATTTTGATTTAGCTGGAGGCTTTACTTGGAACAGATTCGTCGAAAACATGTTGTGTGCCCTTGATTACAACATTGGAGAGTTCTACTTAATGTTCAACTTTCAGAGTTCCAATTTTATTCAGTTTCATTCATATGCATCATGGCGGAAATGACAAATGGATAATTTAACACCTGTTGCTAAGCTGCCGGGGTTTACAAATTATGTATCTCCTGATGGTATCATTATTAAAGCTACTGTTTATTTGTGCAGTAACTGGCCTACCTTTCCGCAAATATTTATCAACGGGGAGTTCGTTGGGGGCTCTGACATCATATTAAGCATGCACCAGGCAAGTGAACGGATCATCACTATTTCATTCAGCATGTGTATCCAGCTGGTATCTTTCACTTGGTGGTTGACTTATTCTCTAAATTTTCTTCAGAAAGGGGAACTTAAGGATTTACTTGGTGATTCCGCACAAAAGGGCGAGCAAGACAGTGCCCAGTGAAACAAGCTACAGTTGTTAGCATTTGCATGGAGATGGATGCTTCCTCTCTGAGTACTCTTTTACTCGACGCTCTTCCTGCGGTGTTCTGTTGTTTTGACGCAGGATTTTCATCGTCGTGTTGCCAGCCATGATGGAAATCTCTCGGTTCCAAGAGCATCCAAGTTTTCGCTTCATGACAAATAAATGCCACTTTTTCAATACTCTGTTTTTTGTACGTTGTAATAGTCAGGTGATTTCGTTTGGATTCTGTACTTTGGGCTCCGTTTGCGTTGCAGTAATAAATGGTTAGGCTGTTACTTTGTACTTTTTTTTTAAACAAGTTACTTTGTACTTTAGGCTGCTTTTCTATTCTGCGAAGTTAATTTTGTTTGTGTAATCACCTGTTTCCACCGCGAGCGCACCATCGATTCAAAGGCTTGTGGGGTAGTTATTTATGCTGCTTTTCTATTCTGCAAAGTTAATTTTGTTTGTATAATCATCCGTTTCCACCGTGAGCGTACCATCGATTCAAGGCTTGTGGTGTTGCATTGTCTGAATACAGAACTTACCTGTGTAATGCATCTTGCTTGTATAAACTTACAGCATAAGGCCCTGCTTGGAATCGATGTATTTTTATACACATGTATTTGTTTTACAAGTGTATTTTACCGGCCGTGTGTAAATCTCACCTGAGAATCAAAACGACGGATGATGGTCTGTATATTTTACAGGTGTAAACGCGCTGGAAACGACAATCCAATTAAGACCTAAGCCTGCCCAAATCGAAGAGCAAGGTAGTGACAACTATGTCAAGGGCGGATTTTGGGTTGTTTGGAATAATCAAAACAGCCAGGTGATAATTTTTAAAAATTCTAAAAGCAATTTAATTTTTGTAAAAAGGCCCCTAGATCCATTATAAAGGATCATCAACAATACAAAGGACCCAAACAAACTAGAAATTATATTCCAGTCCATAGAGCACCAAACAAATTTATCCACCAAAACGAGCCGCCGCCACCGCGTCGCACTTGAAGCCGGCCACTCCGATCTACGGCCCTGAAGGACCAGCGCACAGGTAGAGCCGCCGCCATTGTCGTCGTCGCCGTTGAATAAACCAGGATCACGAACCACGCCTACGCCTAGATCCAGCGATACGAAGACCGGCGCCCACACAACGCCTTGCGCTCCTCAACGTCGATGATAAAACCTCCTCCGGGGAGGGCGAGGTGGACAAGGAGCCAGGGGAAACTTATTCTTCTCGGCACCGCCGTCGTCGTCGCTGTTGAAGAAACCTGCACATGATCACGAACCACTCCTACGCCTAGATCCACCGTTGAAGAAACCTGCACAGGATCACGAACCACTCCTACGCCTAGATCCACCAATCCGAAGACCGGCGACCACACAATGCCTTGCGCTCCTCAGCGCCGACGATGAAACCGCCTTCGGCGAGGTGGACAAGGAGCCAGGGGAAACTTATTCTTCTCAACACCGGCATCGCCATCACCGCGCCGCCGCAAGAATGCTAAACCTAACCCTACGACCCTATCCACATCACCGACACGGCCAACTGAGGAGGAGGGGACACACGAACCTGTCGACGGGGAGCGGGCGGGTTGGAGGAACTACCCTGCCGCCTCTCTTTTCGCGAGAGAAGAAAGGAAAACTGGCAAATGTTAAATCCTGAAAACAATTTATGGGTACATATTGTTGGATCTAGTATAACACTCAAAATCTGTGCCAAAAATATATAAGGTTGTATCATCCACAAAAGAATCTAAATAGACTGTAAGAAAAAGAGAAGCATCTCCAACAACTGAGTCTCAAAAAGATAACGAAACAGCATGTAAATGCAATTTGTTCTGCAAATGTCATCCACAAAATATTTAGAGAAAAAAGTTGAAACTTGAAATGTGAAAACTGAACCAGGACCCTCCTTTTCCAATGGCCCCAAACAACTCCTTATGAAGCTCGAAGGACATAGTAGTGTTTCTTGTTGCACTGTAACTTCGACTCTCTGCTATGTAGCCCTCCTTCTGGGTTTGCTATCAACAATGCAACTTGTCTATCTTATGAATGTTTGTTTTTCTCTAACAACAATGCAAACTGTCATATCTTGTGAATGAAACTTCCCTTTACAATACATATATATGTCTCATTAAGCACGTGTGAGATCTCGGTGCTGTTTTGGTTCGTTCACAAGTAAAATAATCAGTTCAGTAGGAAAAAGGATAGAACACATTGAAACAAAAATATCACTGGTAACCAAAACCAAACTGATCACAATGTCTCCGACTATGGATGGAAACACATACCAAATATATGGAAATCTCAATAGTAAGAAGATTCAGCGAGGCATGTCTGCATATGAAACGCCAAGCTAAGACATAACCGTATACCCAAAGCCCAAGTTGGCAACCCAGCCATTTTATCACTCAATTCGGCACAACCACAGGTACTTATTATTTAGATGCCGCCACACCGAGCCTTTCTCAAGGCATCTCTTCATTCGATCAAGTTGACGAGGAACTGCCGAGTTCCAAGCTTGCCGTAAGCCACTTGACGACTTCGTCCATCTCCTCTGGAACGGTATAGTGCCCGAGTCTTCCAAGGAGAGGAGATCAATCAGCACAAGGAAATCACAACATTCAATGGGAGTAAAGAAGGTAGCAAACCTGCTGTAGGACTTGAATTCCACATTTGCAAACCCGGTTGACTTAAGTGCATCAGCAGATCTCTCTCCATGTTTGTAGAGGACCACATCATCAGCTGCAAAAAGATGATAAAAGTCGCAATTTACAGATGGCCTCTGCATAACTAAACATAAATAGAGGACTCAGAACAAGTAATGCAGTGCTGATGCATCATGAAAGCAGATGACCGTTATCAAGACACCTGGTCCAAAGACCTATATGTTCTGCTAATTCGTGTTCTGTTCATGCCCATAAAAACTTGAGGCATGCATCAATTTATTATATAACAAATTTGCTTATCACAGTTTTCCATCAAAATTTGCAATTAGCATAGCTGATCATCGTAACTAACCTTGTGAGGAATGCCACATGGAAATTACATCAACTTGGTTACTAAGAGCCAGACACTATCAAGCTGAGCTGCTTAGGCAACGAAAAAACAGAGCAAAAATCCTTTCTGGTGAAACTATTGTTTGAATCCAGGTTGAAAGGGGAAAGGAACTGCCCATATACTTGATAAGCAACTCAGTTCTGTTATATATGCTGCGAAGAAGCAACTTCAGGTAATACAAGTGTGTAGCTACAAGCCTACAACCGTTCTAAATGTTTCATAAACATAAGAAAGATGTTTCTGGTTTGAAGCACACAGGTCACTAGCTCCAGAAGAAGGACGGACTGTTACATGCGCATCTTGGGGAAATACAGTGTGCTGAATGCCATCATTAATGATAAGGTGCTTATTTCAGTATTACGCAAAAAACTGAAAATCATGCTAAAGATATGCACCTTTTCCATGACAAAGCATAAGGGGTAATGATGAAGCCTTCTGTGCAGCCTCCTGTGAGCTCTCAATTTTGTTCTTCAATGACCTGAGGTGACCACACAGCACAAAGTGGATCAGCCGCAAGGAAGCAGCTTCAGTGAAACTTGTGCACATAAACATACTAGCACAAACCTGGCACATGGGAGCCAGCCACTGAGACCAACAGCCACACTTAGGTTCACAGGGTATGGATTGCCATTTCCATATTTTCCATGAGCAAAGCAAGTACCAGAGTAAAGCGCAGTAGCAGCACCCATACTAAAGCCACCAACGCCAAGCTTGACTGCGATGATTAATGTAACGAGGTCAAAACTTTTAGTGATGAACAAGACCCAGCGGAGTCCATTCTACTGGATTATCAATATATGAGACCAAAATAGCTTGGTTCTTGGCTAGAAATGTAAAAAATAAAAAATTGCCCGCAACACAATAGAGAAACAGATAATAACAAGGAATGCCATTCCATATCTGTTGTGCGCTTGATAAGAATGGGTTTGAAGAAAGTAGACAAACGGAAACTGGCATGAAATCATACTGTCTGCAGGTTCGGTAGACAATAAATTTGCAACATGTGCAGCTGAGGAATCCAGCCCCTCAACATCATCAGGAGAATCTTCTGAAAGATCAGCAACATCAAACCCTGTGATCCCGGAAAAAGGCAAAACCATATCAGCACACACCTATCAAAACAAATAGCTATTACAAAAGGAGTTAGCACAATACATCCAAGACATAAATAAGAAAATCCACATGTTTCAGAACATACATGCAGTAGATGGGAATCCACCAAAAATTGCCACAGGCCTCGTAGGTGCAGTTGGGCAAATCCATTTTATCTGAAGCAGTAGCAAATCAGAGAATCAGAAAGACTTCTGACAGGACACATACTTGAAAGTTAAAATCTAGTTCCTAACTTACATTAGGAAGGGGAAGAGTTTCCAACAGTTGAGACCAGCTGCAAATATAATATAAAACCCATTATGTCTATCGGTCTCCAAAAATAACTTCTAGTTTTGCATTACGTTGAATAATTTTGAGCATAATGCAATTTCCTTAAAACCATGATAGCACAGAAATACCTTTCTTGCCAATAATAATGCAACGATTTTTTATGTGCAAAGAAGCGTATGTAATGAACGTATTATAGCACGGATCATAAAAAATGTCGCAAAAAATGTCTATTCGCCCAATCAGATGACTCAGGAGGTCGGTATCATCCGCACACATGCTTATTGGGCAGGAAATTAATTTCAACAAAGCGCTATCATATAAACAGTACGAGAGTGAGATGTCTCACGTACAGCGTTCTACAGTACAGTTGGCTGAGAGACATGGAAAATATACAGGAGATCCTACGACTACGATTCATCAAGAATGCAGGACGAACAGACAGGTCGTCCGTCCATCATCGTTGAATCCGTGAACGCATCAATCCCAACAAGCGGAGCTGCGACCCGGAAGGGCCAAAAGAAGGGTTTGTTGCGTACCTGGCTCCATTGTCGCCGAGGCCGTGGAGCCAGACGATGGTGGCCTTGTGCGCGCCCTTGGGCCTCACCACATGCGTCCTCCCGTACTCGAACGGCCGCTTCCCACCTGCAACCCGCCCACCATTCCGTCACATCCCGACAGAAGCACATCAAAGCCGGCGCATCGGCGCCGAATCAAACGAACGAGGGGCACAATCAGTCACAGGCATAGTACGTACCGGCCGCGACGGAGCTGGCGCCGCCGAAGCTCATCCCGCGAACAGTCGCCGCCGCCGCCGCCGCCGCCCCTCCTCTCCTTGCGACCACGCTCGCCAACGCCACGAATCCAATGGCCTGGGCAGCAAAGGGGTTAATAAAGGCGACGGGCGCGCGCGTGCGTGCGTACGAGGGAGAGGGCTGGGGAAGAGAAAGGGGGAAGATTTGGACGGCGGAAAGGGGAGCGCCTTTCTCTTATGGGAGTGAGTGCGGGGGGAAGGAATCTACGGGGGAGATTGGCTGCCGGTGGCAGGGCACCACACGGCCCGCGCTTGTCTCCCAGTCCCAGTGCTCCACCACCACCACTGCGCCAACTGAGCGCGCGTGATGGGTGTGGCAGGCACGCCCACGAATGTAACAGTGGCTTGCTACAGGACCTGCGGGTGGCGGTGGCGGTGGCGGTGGCAGGGAGGAGAGAGGAGGTGGATCGGGGCTGCGAACCTCTCGGCCGGCGGCGATTCGGGAGAGCTGAGGACGAGGGAAGCAGCGGGCGGGTGTCGCCGGGGCGATGCGATGCGATGCGACGGGAGCTGCTGAGCTCGTATCGTCCGGATCTTTCTCCTCGGTTCTCCTTCGCAGCGGCAGCGGTGTGGGGTTTCCGCTTTCTTGTTTCTGTGGTGGGGAACGTGCCTTGTTCGGTTCGCCGATGGACTCGGTGGTGTCTCGACACATCATGGAGCACTTTTTTTCAGGTAACAATTATATCGGTGTTCATAGAGATAGGATATGCCTGTGTGCGTTTATAGGAATGAGTGTATGCGTGTATGTGTGAGCGCTTGTGTCTGTACTGATGTTTAAAAAATTACATCGTGCTCATTTATGGCTAAGAGCATCGGCGCCCAAACCGCCTCAAACGTCCGGCCAGATGGCCAGGTCACCGACCGGTCACGAAAATTCGACCTAAACGGGCTTGTTAAACAAGATTCAAACGCCAGGGCGGACCGACACCCCTCATATCTAACCCAAATATAAGGCGGATATGAGGCTTCTAGATGCGTCCGGACGCGTCCGTCACGTCGGACCAACAACCCTACCCCATCACAATTTGCACCAAATCCATCAAACCCTTCCTCCTCATCCCGCCTTCCTCCTACCTTTCTCGCACCGGAGCCCCTCGCTCCCTTGCTCCCCATCCTCACCATCAGTCCCGATCCGCCGTCGTAGATGTCGTCCAGCCCGCCCCGACCACCACGATGGAGACTGCATCCGCCTCGTCCGTCGGCTCCCCTTCCTCGGCTCAGTCGTGCAAGCCGGAGAATGTCGCCTGGAAGATGCGACAACGCTAGCAGTGAGAGAGGAAAGCGGCGGTGGCGTCGCAGGGAGGTGCGGACATGGATGAGCAGCTGTCTCGCCACCGCGCCCAGAACCCCGCACCCCATCCATCTGTCCGCCGACACGGATTGCGCCGTCGGACCACGTTGGGACAAAGGAGGATCCGACGACCGATTTGGGCATTCTGGAAAGCTTTCCGCCCATGCAAATGTCGGCGATGAACGCATGTCACTTGCCGCGGCTCGTTCGGGCACGAATGAGCACAGGAACCGGTGGCGCCCGGGCTTCCCACGACCTGTTCGACAGAATGACACGACTAGAGTCGATATGTTTTTTTGCTCTAGCCCAATCAAATTAGCACATAGCATGTTCAATGTTATGCATAGACCGCTAATTCATTTCAGACATGATGAATGCTTACAAACCATGCCCATTTAGGAGGTGTGCCTATCGGACATGATCAATGACAATCAAGGCCCGACCCAAAATGGAGTATTAATTGGGGGGGCACTGCATTTGAAGTTGGGACAACATACGATCCCAATCCGAGCAAGAAGAAGATGAAGACGGCGAAGGCAAGAGGTCCGGCATTCTCAACTTTTGAGGACATATTGTTGGTCAAAGCTTGGTTGGCCACAACAATGGATCCAATTTGCGGCACCGAGCAAAAGGGGGAACAAGTGTTGGGAGAAGATTTGGAAGGAGTATCACGAACAAAAGGAATATGCTGAGTCGCACCCTATCGTGACCAACCGTAGTGTGCATCTCTCCAACATCGATGGGGGATCATTCAAGGGGAAGTGAACAAGTATGTCAGCTACTACTCACAAGTGACCAAACACCCTCAAAGTGGGATGGGAGTGGCAACTCACGCAAGCTCAATTGCTTTATCTTGTCATCATTTGCATATGCTTCTTGTGTTTGCATTCACGTGCTCATACATATGTTGTTTGCTAGACGGCGGTGACGTCCACTTTGTATCACGAAACGGAGAAGAAGTCATGTGCTTTTAGCCATTGTTGGATCATATTGAATGGAGTGCTAAAGTGGACATAACTTGTGGCCGATCTCAAGGCCGACAAGAAGAGGAATGATGGCTCAAGCTCCCACCAATCAATTGGGGTTGGACGATGAAGAGGACGATATTGTCGTCGATAATGGAAGAGCCACCGTGCCAAAGGATAACCGCCAAGTCATGGGAAACAAGTGGGAGAAGACAAAGGGTCTCCCGTGATGTCGCGTCTACAAAAATGTCCTCCACATGGACGAGCATTTTTTCGGTGAGGGAAGGTACAAGCTCATGTTAGATGCGCAAAAGGAGAGGATAGATTGGGACCAGAAGAGGGCGGAGAAGAAGCTGGAAAATGAGAGGGAGAAGATCGAGTTGGAGAAGCAATAGGTGGCAATCAAATGGGAGCTTGAGAAGGCCAAGACATTTGGAGAGACTGAGCTTGAGAAGGAGAGGTTGCAACTCGCACGAGACAAGGAGGATGCGAAGATCATGCTGGCGGACGAAACCCTCTTGGGTGAGCATGCAAAGAAGTGGCTTGCGGAGAAGAAGAAGGAGATCAACGAGCGTAGGGAGTACGAGGCGACAAGGGCGGTTGTGGCAGCAGCGGAGCATGCCACAAGGCAGGTGGAGCATGCAGCCCGGATTCAGGCGGAGTAGGACACAAGGATGGCCTCAGAGCAGGCGGCATGGATGGCGTCCGGCGAGTGATCCGGCCAACAAGCGAGGCATCTGCCACGCTCGGACATTGATTTCATTTTGGCATGTACAGATTGTTGAACTATGATTTGCTTTGCTTTGTTTCGAACTATTGAATTCAGACAATTTGTATCATAAGGTCGACGTGCATGGATTTGAGGCTCTGCATTTGAGGTATGTGGATGTGCGGCAGCCCATATGAGGGGCCGGCGGGGGTTGTTCACGGACGCACACGCGGGCGTATGGGGGGGCAGATTTGCCAAGTCTGGCAGTAGATGTTCTAAGTAATAAGGAAGGTTGGGGAGGGGGCTCGTTGACCCGTTACAAGTAGATTTATTCAAATAACTGGTCCTACCAATCTCCTGCGTTGAAAATCCAAGCCCCTTTCCCATCGCCCCTGAGAGGCGACGCGGAGGGCGACTTGGATCTCCGTCGCTACCCCCCTCCTCCTGCCTTGCCACTGTCAGAGGGCATGGCTGGGCGAAGCCGATCGACAACAACGGTAGCGGGGCTCTAGCATTCTCTTGCGTTGTGCGGATGGTGAGGACATGTGCGCAAAGCGCGTGTTGGGCATCGTGGAGTGGCAGGCAGTGTGGTCGGTCGTGCGTGCCTGGGCTACGGCGGCTGGATCTAGCCAGCATGCAACGCGGGCTGCGGCACCACGGATCAGAGCCCACTGCCCTGCTGATATGTCTTCGATGTATCCATATATTTTTATTATTTCATGTTAATTATTATCAATCTTTTATGCTTCATATGCAATTTTATATCATTTTTGGGAACTAGCATATTAACCTAGTTGTCGGTGTCAAAACCGGCGGATCTCGGGTAGGGGATCCCGAACTGTGCGTCTAAGGTCGATGGTAACAGGAGACAGGGGACACGATGTTTACCTAGGTTCGGGCCCTCTTTATGGAGGTAATGCCCTACGTCCTGCTTGATTGATCTTGATGAATATGAGTATTACAAGAGTTGATCTACCACGAGATCGTAATGGCTAAACCCTAGAGGTCTAGCTTGTATGGCTATGGTAATGAATATTCCTCCCTCCGAACTAAGTCCTCCGGTTTATATAGACACCGGGAGGATTTAGGGTTGCATAAGGTCGGTTACAAAGAAAGGAATCTACATATTTGTTCCCCAAGCTTGCCTTCCACGTCAAGGAGAGTCACATCCAGACACGGGTGTAGTCTTCGGTCTTCGTATCTTCATAGCCCATCAGTCCGGCCCATAGTTAACAGGCCGGACGCCTAAGGACCCCTTAGTCCAGGACTCCCTCAGTAGCCCCCGGACCAGTCTTCAATGGCGAGGTGTTCGGCGCATAGATTGTCTTCGGCATTGCAAGGCGGGTTCCTCCACCAATGACCTCCAAGTAGTGTATTCGGCCTTCCATTTAATGTTGTACCCCTCGGCTTATGTGTATCAACAACTTCAGCTTCCACGTGTCAAGTGAATGCGAGAGGCCAGGGCATTTTTGCACACAACATCCCAGCCACGCGAGGGACAGCGTTTATTTAACGAGATTGGATCCCAGGTCCATTCAATCATCTCGTGGAGAAAATCCTCAAAGGTCGCTAGGAAAGAACACTCCAACATATCTAGCATCACCAACCCCTCCTCCCGTCCCTGCGGCCCAGAAAGAGGCGAATGGGAGAAGTGCTCCATATCCCACCGTCAGCTGGTGGAGCTGCAAATGCAGGGGTTTCTCCCCTCTGCGGATCTGGTCCCTTTTCGCGCAGGGTTGGCCTCCTTTGACGGCAAAACCCAGGCAGAGGATTTCCCCAATCCATCCGAGGGGAACGAGTGTGTTTCGTCCCCTATCTGCTAAGGGGCGTAGGATTTCCAATTCATCCATTCCTCCGAGGGCTTCTGGAATATTATGGCCTCCAGCTGCATAACTTTACTCCAACCTCCATCCTGCACATTACGGGTTATGTCGCTTTATGCGAACTATTCCTGGGTTGTGAGGCCCATTTTGAACTGTGGAGAAAGTTATTCTGCCTTGTCCCGCGTAACCATGAAGGATCGATATTTGAAGTGGGCGGAGCCGAAATATGGCGCATTGCCGAGACCGGATACCTATCTGGCACGCCGAAGAAGGCGTCTGAAGAGTGGACTTTCGAGTGGTTCTACATCGAGGACGTCGTACTTCCAGACCCAGCCTGGAGGGGTCTTCCTGAGTTCACAAGTGTTCCCTTGAAGAAACGTCACAGCAGGCGCCCTCGGAGCCTCGAAGAGGAAGATAGTGCGGAGGTTCGCCAACTCTTGAGCAAGATAAGGATGCTCGCCCAGTCCAGATATATGATGGTCGAAGTAATGGTGACCTCCATAGTGCGGGGGGTCCAGCCACTCCAATACAAAGGACTTCCCATGTGGCACTATAATGGGGAAGATGACGCCTCCCGCTACGGCAGGAAGGGTCCAGACACCCCTACCGCCCTGGCCAAAATATTGGCCGAACTGTTCAAAGGGGAGGAAGAGGAGTTCCTGCGCATCAAGCACATGGAAGGATATTCCATGTATAGTCCTCCTAGCTGGGTAAGTTCCCAACTCCTCTGCTCTACTCATTCTACTCCCCGAGCTATGTTCAACGAACATTAACCCATCCATTTACAACAGCACTGGCGAAAAGATTTCCGAGGGGCTTTACAACCCTGCCCCATAGCCGAAGGGCCACAACCGGGACCTCAACCCCGGGTTCGAAGAGGATCCGGATATATTCGTGGTGCTCGTGAATGGGGTGTTTTACCAAACGAACTATGACGGCACAGAAGTGGCCATCATCACCGATTATCCCAGTCTTCTCCCTGCTCCACACGTAAGTAATCCGGAGATATTTCATCCGAAAAAGTTTTCTCATACTGCCTCACCCACCGCACTGTCCTGTGCTCAAAAGGGGAGGTGCTCGGTGCGTCATGCTGCCCAGGGGCATCTTCGAAGAGAGTGGCCCCCACGCCGGGCAAGCCTTCGAAGAGGAAGGCAAACAAAGATACAGCCGAGCCTTCATCAAAGAGGTATGGATTTGCAAATATGCACCTTGGCAGTCACATCCAACTGTGACCTTTATGTTTATCCTGTATTAGGAAAAAAGTGTGCCGGACTATATCTGGGGGTCCGGCTGGTCATACTTCCCACAGCCAGGATCCAGATCCTGCCGTAAAGACGGGGGCTGATGCGGGGGTAACGCCGGACTGTCCTCCAGCCGAGGATTCGGAGGATGTATCCGTCACTAACTCGGAAGTGGAGAGCGCCATGAATCATCGGCGCCGCAGGGCCATTTTACAAGACCCCGGCTTTTCAGAAGAAGCATTTAACACCTTCGGCTCGGCTGATGCATACATCCGAGCTGCTTGAGATGGGCTTAACAGAGCCACAAGCAGCATTTAAAAGATGTGCGGGTAAGTTTACTTTGTCTGACTATGATAACCATATGCCAGTAGCCCCCGAGACTTGAAGCAGTTGATACAACTAATTTAAGTATCGTTGTATAACCAGGTTCTTACGGAGAAGAACAACCTGTTAGCCCAAGAGCTAGAAAAGTGCCAGACGCAGCTAACTACTGCCCGTGCCGAACTGGAGAAATCCAAGAAGGCGTCTCCTAGTAATGTTCCCCTCCATCGATAAAACAGAATGGTATACCGATAATGTTAAACACGATTGCTCACCTCCTATCAGGATCACTAGGTCAACTGCAAGAACAACTGAAAACTGCCCAAGACGGAGAACGAGAAGCCAAGAAGCTGCTAGCTGCGGGCGAGCGTGTGCTCACAAAAGTCATACTGGAGAAGAACAAGCTCCAGGATTTGAATACCCGATTGGGCGAGGATCTGAAAGATGTATGGGCCCAACTGGCCGACTCTGTGAAGGAGAATAAAAGGCTGCGCGGCGGCATGTTCAGTATGTGGCCGAATTTGCCTTACAATAGTTCGGAGATATCAGGAACTAACAAAGTTATATCTGTAGGTATGCTGACCGGCCATCCCGAAGATGAGATGTCCGGATTCTCAGGCGATCTGCTACAAGAGCTGTCGCGTATTCATAAGCAAGCTCGGCAGGCGATGCAAAGCGTTGCCAAAGCCTTGTGGCCAGCTGCCTCCCCTCCAGGAAAGATGGAGGAGCTCCTATAGCTATTCAAGGGGGCGCGGCGGCGCTTTCGATTGTGGAAAATATCGGCCTACCGGGAAGGGGCTCGAGAAGTCTGGGCCATGGTGAAGACACGGTACACCAAGCTTGACCCGAATCATATGGCTCGGGTCGGACCTCTAGGGTCAGACGGGAAGGAAGTTCCTGTTAATTTGGTGTATGACCAAGTAGCAGTAGCTACCAAATATTCCCAGCCGGATTGTAAGTTAGATAGCCTGCTGGAGGGTATAGAGGAGGAAATTTTTGAGTTGAAATGGCTGTGTATTTTTCCGTCTAGCTGAATTGTAAAACGATTGTCATGGCAGACCTTTTCGCTTTGCCCTCTGGACCCGAAGGCGCGGATTGTTTCCGAATACCCGTGCGGCCAAATAGACCGGGGTATGCATGGAAACCAGGCGTGGGGGTCATAGTTGCTTGAACAGACAAGTTGTATCCGGCTAGTTATGTTATATTACATTATGTAAGAAACATCTTCCAGAGAGAATAGTTCCGTTAAGGGTTCCTTTCCCTGGGTGTGCATGCGTTAAAGCGCATGGCTGAACTGTGATTGAAAAAATGGCAAATGGAGCGAATGCAAAAAACATATTTAATCCACCGACCGAATATTCCCTTAAGAACGCTAGCTTTCGGCTTCACCCAGTCTGAGGTATACATCCGGATGACCCGGCAGTAACAATCGCAGAGGTGCTCCCTTTATGCCCTAGCCAAACTAACGGGAATGTAGGGCATAAGCACAGGAGCCAGGCAACCCAGCTTGGCCAAAACTTAAGTCATATCGATGCATATAATGGCGAAGAAAAGGTACATATGGAAAAAACGCATATGTGATGGGCTTGATGCCCGGAGAATAATAGCAAGCTTCTGTATTAGAAGCCCCCATGTATAATGGACGTACATATTTGAAGACATATGTGTGCGTCAGGGGTGCGCGGTCTAACCGCACGAAAGCGTTAAGGCTAAAGAGAAAAAACGAAAAGAGAGAGAAAGACGAAAAAATTATTATGGAAACAACAAGGAGAAGGAGAGGAACAAAGAGTTCGACGCTTAGACATAGAATCTTCGGAGTCTGGCTGCGTTCCAGGGGTTCGGCTCGAGGCGGTTGTCTGACGCATCGTACAGGCAGTACGCTCCTCCGGTGAGAACTTCGTCAATGATGAAGGTACCCTCCCATTTGGGCTTAAGTTTGTCCTTTTTCTTCTCCGGCAAGCGTAGAACAAGTTCGCCAACGTTATAGTCTTGGACCGTACTTCTCTGCTTTGATATTTGCGAGCCTGTTGTTGATAAAATGTGGAACGGGCTTTTGCAACGACACGCTCCTCCTCCCGGGCGTCTCAGCTGTCCTGCAGATCGAGCTCGGCCTCTCTCTCTTCGTACATGCGCACCCGAGGTGAGTCATGTATAATGTCGCAGGGTAGCACAACCTCTGCGCCGTACACCATGAAAAAGGGTGTGTATCCGGTAGTGTGAATGGGCGTGGTCCGCAGCCCCCAGAGTACAGAGTCAAGCTCCTCGATCAACCCAGTGTGTGTCTGATTCCTTCAAAGACCGCACCAGCCTGGGTTTGATGCCGCTCATTATAAGACCGTTGGCTCGTTCTACTTGGCCGTTTGTCTACGGATGGTAGACAGAGGCGTAATCAAGCTTGATGCCCAACTTAGTGCACCAGGTTTTCACCTCATCAGCTGTGAAATTGGAGCCATTATCGGTGATGATGCTATGTGGAACACCGTAACGGTGTACAACACCGAATATGAATTCTATCACCGGCCCGGACTCGGCCGTTTTAACTGGTTTGGCCTCTATCCACTTAGTGAATTTATCCACCATAACCAGCAGATATTTTTTATTATGGCTTCCTCCTTTAAGGGTCCAACCATATCTAGTCCCCAGACCGCAAAAGGCCAAGTAATGGGGATTGTTTGTACGGTGGTGGGGGGCATATGGCTTTGGTTGGCGAAGAGTTGGCATCCGACGCAACATTGGACAAGGTCCTGTGCATATGCTCGGCCCGTCGGCCAATAAAACCCTGTGTGGAAGGCCTTGCTAACAAGGGCCCGAGCTGCGGCGTGGTGCCCGCCAAGACCTGCGTGAATCTCAGCCAGGAGCTGCCGCCCCTCCTCCTCGGATATACATCTTTGAAGGACTCCGATAGTGCTTTTCTTATAGAGCTCTCCGTCGTGAACCTTGTAGGCCTTCAAGCGCCGGACAATACGGCGGGCCTCATTCTGATCCTCGGGAAGTTCCTTCCTATTAAGGTAGGCCAAGAAGGGTTAGGTCCATGGGGCAATGACTGCCATAATGAGATGGGCCGACGGAGTTATTTCGGAGGCTGGTCCTTCGATGGTATCAGTGTGTTCGGAATCTGGAGTTGTGTTCGGATCCTGACTAGTGTTGCCGCTCTCCCCCTGCCATACCATGGATGGCTTAAAAAGCCTTTCCAGGAAGATATTGGGTGGGACGGGGTCGCGCTTGGCGCCGATACGAGCAAGAACGTCCGTCGCTTGATTACTTTCTTGAGCCACATGATGGAACTCGAGCCCCTCAAAACGAGTCAGCATTTTTAGGATGGCATTACGATAAGCCGCCATCTTCGGATCTTTGGCATCGAAGTCCCCATTTATTTGAGATATTGCAAGGTTTGAGTCCCCGCGCACTTCCAGGCGCTGTATGCCCATGGAGACAGCCATCCGGAGACCATGCAATAAGGCCTCGTATTCGGCTGCGTTGTTGGAGTCTGTGTATAGTATTTGGAGGACGTATTGAACGACGTCTCAGTGGGGGACGTCAAAACGACGCCCGCTCCTAGCCCTGCCAGCATTTTGGAGCCATCGAAGTAGATAACCCAATTGGAATATGTGCCGTACTCTTTAGGGAGTTCGGCCTCTATCCATTCGGCGACGAAGTCAGCCAGTACTTGGGATTTAATAGCTCGATGTGGTTTGTATGTAATATCAAATGGAAGGAGCTCAATGGCCCATTTGGCAATCCGGCCCATGGCATCGCAGTTGTTTATTATGTCGTTGAGTGGTACTTCGGAAGCCACCGTGATCGAACACTCCTGGAAGTAGTGTCATAGTTTTCGGGATGCCATGAAGACCGCGTATGCTATCTTTTGATAATGGGGGTACCGGGATTTGCATGGTGTAAGGACAGTGGATACGTAGTATACTGGCTTCTGAAGTAGGAATTTGTGTCCGTCCTGTTCTTGTTCAACGACGAGCACGGCGCTCACCACTTGATGTGTTGCCGATATGTATAGCAGCATGGGTTCGCCGACGTTTGGCGTGGCCAAGATTGGGTTGCTCGCTATGAGTGTTTTTATTTCTTCTAGTCCGGCTGTTGCCGCGTCCGTCCACTTGAAGTGATTGGTTCACGGCAGAAGGTGATAGAGTGGCAGTGCCTTTTCTCCCAAATCTGGAGATAAAGCCGGTCAAAGCTGACATGCAACCCACGAGTTTTTGGACTTGTTTAAGGTCTATTGGCGTAGCCAACTGTGACAAAGCTCGGATTTTGGCTGGATTTGCTTCAATTCCTCTATTGGAGACGATGAAGCCCAACAGCTTTCCTGCGGGGACGCCAAAAACAAACTTTTCTGGATTGAGCTTAATGTCATATGTGCGGAGGTTGTCAAATGTGAGGCATAGGTCGTCTATTAGTGTTTCGACGTGCCTTGTCTTGATTACAACATCATCCACATAGGCTTCAACTATATTTCCGATCTGTTTCTCCAGGCATGTTTGGATCATGCGTTGGTGGGTGGTGCCGGCGTTCTTGAGCCCGAAGGGCATGGTGTTGAAGCAGAATTGCCCATATGGGGTGATGAATGCTGTTGCAGCTTGGTCAGACTCCCTCATTTTGATTTCATGGTATCCGGAATATGCATCGAGGAAACACATTGAGTCGTGTCCTGCGGTAGTATCAATGATCTGGTCAATGCGGGGGAGGGGGGGATCCTTAGGGCAAGCCTTATTGAGGTCTTTAAAATCGATGCACAAGCGCCAGGATTTATCCTTCTTTGGTACCATCACCAAGTTTGCCAGCCAGTCCGAATGTTTTATTTCTCTAATGAATCCGGCCTCGATTAGCTTGGCTTGCTCCTCTCCCATGGCTTGACGTTTGGGTTTGGAAAAGCGCCGCGGTGTTTGTTTGACCGGTTTGTATCCCTTTAATATGTTGAGGCTGTGTTCGGTCAGTTTGCGCGGGATTCCTGGCATGTCAGAAGGGTGCCAGGCGAATATATCCCAGTTTTCGCGAAGAAAATCCCTTAGCGCAGTGTCGACCGCTGGGTCTAGTTGTGCCCCAATAGATGCTGTCTTTTTGGGGTTCGTTGAATGGACCTGGAATTTGACTATTTCTTCCGCTGGCTTGAAGGACGTGGATTTGGGGCATTTGTCTAAGATCACATCGTCCCTGTCCACCGTGGAGCGCAGTGCAGTTAATTCTTCGGCCGCGAGGGCTTTAAATAATGCCTCAAGGGCCAGGATGCGGTTTTATTTTTGGCGCGGAGTGCTATGTCCAGATCACTGGCGAGAGTGATTATGCCTTTGGGCCTGGGCATCTTAAGCTTCATGTACCCGTAATGAGGTACATCTTGGAAGCACGTAAATGCCTCCCGCCCCAAGAGGGTGTGATATCCGCTGTTGAAAGGGGCCACTTGGAAGGTTATTTCTTCGGACCGATAGTTCTCCGGTGTGCCGAATACCATGTCGAGTGTTATTTTTCCCGCACACCGCGCCTCCCGACCAGGAATAATTCCTTGGAAGGTCGTGCTGCTTTGCTCAATGCGGCTCCTGTCTATTTCCATTTTGCGGAGTGTATCTTCGTAGATGAGGTTTAGTCCGCTGCCGCCGTCCATGAGAACCTTGGTGAGCTGAAAGCCGTCCATGATTGGACTGAGGACCAAGGCGGCTGGTGCTCGGACTGTCCTGTATTTTGGTTCGTCACCGGCATTAAAATTTATAGCCGTGTCGTTCCAATGGTTTATTGCTGCTATTTGACAGACTTCGGCGAGTCCGCATAGTGCTCTTTTGCGCCTATTGTTTGAGGCGAATGTCTCGAAGACCGTCAGTACTTTGGGGTCGTCGTCTTCTGGGGGGTGTTGTTCTGGGTTATTCTTGGTGAGGATATCCTCACCATTCTTGGCCACTTGCCGGAGTATCCAATATGCTCTAAGGCTATGTGTTGGTATGTTATCCGGTGTTGCGTGTATTTTGCATGACCCATCGAGCCATCCTTCCAGAACGGTTCCGCACCCCATACTGGACTTATATTTCTTTATTATTGAACCGGGCATGTTGAAAGGGTGCGCCCTTTTAGCCTGAATGAGGGGTTGAGTGGGGACCGATGATTCCCGATGGAATGCTTGAGTTTTCCAGGCGCTTTCTATTGCGCTGTACTTCTGTACGATAGTTGCCAAGTCAGCGAAGTGTAGGATGCGTTGGCGGTTGATGGCGTTGAGGATTCCTTCGTCCCTGCAATTGTTGCGGAACACTGAGATCGCTTCCTCGTCATGACAATCTTTAATCTTGTTTTTGACAAGAAGGAATTTGGCCCAGAAGTGGTGGACCATTTCCTGAGACTGCTGTTGTATGCTCATGAGAGCGCTTGTATTCGGGTGGGTGGATTTAAATCTGAACCCTGACCTAGTTTTGGATCCGGAGTCTGAAGGTCTTACAAACTTACCAGGTCGGGCTTCGGGATATCCACTGATTTCTTAGGCCCGTCGTCTGATTCTATGTTCGGAGGGCAGGATGCATCTCCTCGCAGGTAGGCGTCCGGCTCTTCGAGACCGGAGATCCGGACATAGTCCGTCCTTAGTATGGAGGAAGAGTTGTCGACTCGCTCCTCGACTACCACTATCTGGTGGGTGATCGGTGGAGATTTGATTTCTCTCTCATCGGGTTTAAGCCCAATTCGATCGTAGTCTGTAGCGACCCCCAGGGCGGCGATGCGATCTAGGAGCTTGTTTAAGGACGAAAGCTCCGCTGGATCCATCTTCTTGGAGCGTTCGGAGTCGATACGAAGGGGTTTTTCGATGACCCGAGAGGTCATCGTCGGCTTAACAACTGAACGGGCGGTCATGGTAAAGCCGCCTAGCCGGAGGGTTTGGCCTGGAGCCAGCATTCCTCCAGTGGTGATAATTATCCTTGAGGACAAGGCGAGACATCGATCCTGTCGTCGACGTCACAGTGGAACTCTCAATGAAAGCACCAATGTTGGTGTCAAACCTGGCGGATCTCAGGTAGGGGGTCCCGAACTGTGCGTCTAAGGTCGATGGTAACAGGAGACATGGGACATGATGTTTACCCAGGTTCGGGCCCTCTCTATGGAGGTAATACCCTACGTCCTGCTTGATTGATCTTGATGAATATGAGTATTACAAGAGTTGATCTACCACGAGATCATAATGGCTAAACCCTAGAGGTCTAGCTTGTATGGCTATGGTAATGAATATCCCTCCCTCCGGACTAAGTCCTCCGGTTTATATAGACATCGGGAGGATCTAGGGTTACATAAGGTCGGTTACAAAGAAAGGAATCTACATATTTGGTCGCCAAGCTTGCCTTCCACGTCAAGGAGAGTCACATCCGGACACGGGTGCAGTCTTCGATCTTCGTATCTTCATAGCCCATCAGTCCGGCCCATAGTTAACATGCCGTACGCCTGAGGACCCCTTAATCCAGGACTCCCTCACTAGTGCTTAGTGCCAGTTGTTGTTTTATGCTTGTTTTTGGTTTTATAGAAAACCCATACCAAACGGAGTCCAAACACGACGAAACTTTTTGACAATTTTTTCTAGACCAAAAAGACCCTGGAAGATTTGGAGGGACTCTAGAAGAGAGATGAGGATACGACAAGACAACAGGGCATGCCGTGGGGGTAGGCACACCATGATGTCTTGGGGTTCCCTCGTGGCTCCATATGACCTAATTCCAGCGCTATAAATTCCCAAATATTAAAAAAATAGAAGCACTAACAAAGCACCTTTTCCACCACCACAAGTCTATGTTCTTCCACGATCCCATCTAGAGGCCTTCTTCGGTACTCTACCGAAGGGGGAATCGATCACGGAGGGCTTCTACATCAATCTTGCTGCACCTTTGATGACGTGTGAGTAGTTCCCACATGACCTATGGGTCCATAGTGACTAGCTAGATGGCGTTCTCTCTCTCTCTCTCTCTCTCTCTCTCTCTCTTTGATTTTCAATACAATGTTCTCTTTGAAAATCGACTCGTTGTACTCTTTTGCGGTGCATTTGTTGGGATCCGATGAATTGTGGGTTTATGATCAGATTATTCATTGAAAGTAATTGAGTCTTTTTTGAACTTTATTATGTGTGATTGTTATAGCTTGGCATTTCTCTTTGATCTATCTGTTTGGTTTGGCCAACTAGATTGATTTAACTTCAGCGCGAGAGGTGCTTTGTAGTAGGTTCAATGTTGCGATGTCCTTGTTCTATGATAGGAAGGGTAGCGAGGCATGTATTTGTATTGTTGCTACTAAGGGTAAAACAAGGGGTTTTAATCATATTGCTTGGTTTTATTCTGTCTACATTATGTCATCATACTTCATGCATTACTCTGGTTATCACGAACTTAATGCCTTGAGAGGCAAGAATAGAAGCACTCTTAAAGTGGGGTAATAGTAGTAGGCGTTAGTAAGTTTAACAGTCTACTTGTCACGGACGTAATGCCTATGTATTGATCATGCTATGAATAACATCATAGCTATGCACTTCTCTATCAATTGCCCAATGGTAATTTGTGTACCCACCGTTTGCTATGTTCTTTTGAGAGATGCCTCTAGCGAAACCTATGGCCCCTACAACTCGTGAGCCGAGTTGGTATTTCCCCCGAAGAGGAGAGTGATACGTCTCCAATGTATCTATATTTTTTATTGTTCCATGCTATTATATTATCTATTTTGGATGTTTTATATGCATTAATATGCTATTTTATATTATTTTTGGGACTAACCTATTAACCTAGAGCCCAGTGCCAGTTTCTGTTTTTTCCTAGTTTTTGAGCTTTGCAGAAAAGGAATATCAAACGAAGTCCAAACGGAATAAAACTTTCGTGATTATTTTTATTGGACCAAAAGACACCTAGGAGACTTGGAGTGCAAGTCAGAAGAGCCACGAGGCAGTGGCATGGGTGGAGGGCACGCCCTAGGGGGGCCTACCTTACCACCCCCTGGGATTCCTCTGACCTAGCCCTTGGCCCTATATATTCACATATATTTCAGAAAGACCAGAAGCATCCACGAAATCACCTTTTCACCGCCGCAACCTTCTATTCTTGTGAGATCCCATCTTGGGGCCTTTTTCGGCATCCTGCCGGAGGGGGATTCGATCACGGAGGGCATCTACATCAATCCTATTGCCCTTCCGATGAAGCGTGAGTAGTTTACCTCGGACCTACGGGTCCATATCTAGTAGCTAGATGGATTATTCTCTCTCTTTGATTCTCAATACCATGTTCTCCTCGATGTTCTTGGAGATCTATCTGATGTAATCTTCTTTTGCGGTGTGTTTGTCGAGATCCGGTGAATTTTGTATTTATGATCAGATTATCTATGAATATTATTTGAATCTTCTCTGAATTCTTATATGCATCACTACTGCAGGATACTGCTAACGCGACACTACGATCAGAGACCCTTCGACGAAACTGTGTGCGATGCCATAATCGCAAACGATGGTGTAAAAAACCCGTCAAAAAGGTGCAAAACAATTGCGATGGCGGAGCCATCAAACACGGTTCAGATTTTAGTTGCGTGTGTGATGCAGGACACACGGTTAATCCATTCAAACGGTCTGCGATGAGGCAGAACAACAGAAATGGGCATCCATAACAATGTGTGTGCGATGCAGGACACATGATTAATCCATTCAAACCATTTGCGATGAGGTAGAACAACAGAAATGGGTAGCCATATCAATGTGTGTGCGCTATATGGCATCGGTTAACTCGGACGAACTGTTTTCGATTAGGGAACACAACAAAAATGGTTCAACTTAACAAGATGTGTGTGATATGCGGCATACAGTTCACATGGATGAATTGTTTGCGATGAGCCAAAAAACACAAACGAGTCATGTAAACAAGATGTGTGTGGTACGTGGCAAACAACCGACTCGGATGAACTGTTTGCGATGGGAAATTACAATACAGACGGTCAATGCAGTTACTTCGTGTGCGATTCTGTGTGTACAAAAAACTTTGAAAAATGCAAACTAGTTGCTTGCGGTGGCGGAGTATCGCACACGATGCGTCTGCGAGTACTCATGTGCGATGATTAGTATGTTACACATACGTTTCCTTATGTTAACATGTGTGTGAATTTGCAATATGGACAGTTAATATGCAAATGCCTTCTGGTCATCGGGCACACGCTTAAACTCAATGAACTGTGTACGTTACTAACACTTTCCATAAAAATTTGTGAACTTGGGTAACAACATTTGAGTAACATATATATACACATATATAGTGGTTACACTATTCGACAAAAGGAGGATCTTCGTAACACGGTTTTGACAACCATATAGTCCATATTTACATACTTAACATAGTAACAACTATACATTTTAAGAGGCTAAGGGCCAACAACCATATGGTCCATATCTACATACTTAACATATATAGTACCAGCTAGAACATTTTAAGAGGCTGAGGGCCAACAACCACAACTATCCACTGGAAGCAGCTTGATCACGGCGACTCGGCAGCTCGTCAATGAAAATGAAGAGCCCTCCTGTGCCTTGGTAGATCATGAGTAGAACAGTGTCTCCAATTTTCCAATATGGATGCATTGCCACGAGAAGCGAGAACTTGTTAATTTGAATGGTTCCATTTCTGCGGGAAATGCCGTACCTTGCAATCACTCTGGTGTTATTAGCAGGCAAAAGTGTAATTCGACCACGCCGGGAAATCGATCCAGGAACTGCTACAGGGGGGCAATTTCTGTTGACATGTAGAATAAAAAACAATTGTAACATATCATTGAAGATATATATAGTTTATGAGCATCAACATTAAAATAAGACTTTTTACCAGCGTTTTATGCACACAATTGGTCTTGTTCAGTGTGTGCACCATAGGTCTAATTAATCCCATCTGAAATCCAGCGTTCATACGCTGTGCTATCTCTGTCAGATTATCAACAAAGTTTATGACATGCTTCAAGTCCTTCTAGTGAAATTTGGTATGCTTAGTAACATACAAATCGTTCACTACGCATCCAACATATCTTGCTTAAAAGGTGGAAAGGTATTATTTATTCAAAACATGGCAGAAGAATATATAGTGCACATAAATTGGTAAATAGAATTTGTTACTCCCTAGAAACGGAGTCAGAATATGATATCACAATTGGTTGCTTAAATACTGATCAATTGGTTGCTTAAATAGTAATATGACAGCAAGGAGAAAGTTGAAAGGACACTAACCTCGATCAGACTTTGATCGGCTGATGACGTTGGGGAAGTAAACATCCATGTTCATTAGACCAGGCTGTGGTGCACGCACTAGAATTTTATTGCCAGCTTTCAATTCATAACACTTAGACATTTTTCTCCAAAGGTCCGCATTAAAATAGGAGTGACCATCTTTATCAAGTTTTACGCTAACCGTCATTGTAAATCCATGCCGCGTTGTCAATATGACATCCTAGGAGTCATCAGCAAAGTAAAGACCAAGATTTCCTTCTACCCCTGTTCTTACAAAGCAAGGGATGTACTGCTTGAAATGAAAATTAAGATCGTAAATTAGATATATTGAAATAACAGAGAAAGATGCAAATATGGGAGTAACTGATAGAACAGATCTATCTATCTATATATATAGATGAAAGCAAAGTACAGAAATATAGAATAAAAAAATAGATAATGTAATAAAAATTTGATGCAAATATATAGATAATGTAGCAACAAACGGTATATGTTCACAAATTTAGGCCATGCCGACCGTGGTAGGTTGAGATTGAATGGGAATCCAAATTTCCTTTGTCCTTCATCCATGAGTTTTTTTTCTATGATGAACATAAACCCTGCTAATCACCGTGTTCAAATTTGACACTTTTTCGGGTTCATTTACAATATTTAGGGGATTATGTGCATTTTGTAGGCATTAACGCACGTAATTCAAATCAAACAATCGGTGCATGAAAGGGTGCACAAGAACGGTCTAGAAAAACCATACATGTGGTATTTAGTAATTTCTCAAGCCTTTTACAAGGAATAGGCAGAGATTTCAATGGAATGCGTGGCAATAGTCAACCACAAATGCGTCATTTACTGGGTTATCAACTATAGAACAATGAAATATGTGCTTGAAAAACATGACGGTTGACACGGTGCCATGGTATGGCCTCACCATGCCCTGGTTAAAAGCTGAGAAGGTTTGATTTATGTTGTCATGCACACCCTTCATAAATCGAACCATCACCGAGGAAGTTCAATGCTTTTGAGAGGGAAATCACCAAGATTGAAGGGGAATCCAAATTTTCGTCCGAGTTTGTCATTCAGTTTTTTCCAACGATCAACATACCGCCGCAAATGCAACGTGTTCAAATTTGACATTTTTCCGAACTCATTTACCATATTTAGGGGATTATGTGCATTTTCTAGGCATTAATTATGCACATAATTCAAATTAGAACAATCAGTGCATGAAAAGGTGCACAAGAACGGTCTGGAAAACCATGCTCGTGCTATTTAGTACATTCTCATGCCTTTTACAAGGAATGGGCAGATATTTCAAGGAAATTTGTGGCAATAGTCAACCATAAACGCGTCATTTACTAGGTTAACAACTATACAAAAATGAAATACATGCTTGGAAAAACATGACACCTGGTGTGGTGCCATGGTATGACCTCACCGTGCCCTGGTAAAAATGTCGTCATGCACGCCTTTCATAAAACGAACCATCACCGAGGAAGTTTCATGGTTTCGAGGGGAAATCACCAAGATTGAAGGGGGATCCAAAATTCCTTTGTCCTTTTTCCACGAGTTTTTTCTATGATGAACATACAACCTGCAAATCACCGTGTTCAAATTTGGCACTTTTCCGGGTTCATTTGCCATATTTAGGGAATTATGTGCATTTCCTAGGCATCAATGCACATAATTCAAGTTCAAACAATCGGTGCATGAAAGGGTCCACAAGAACGGCCTGGAAAACCATGCATGCTCGTGCCATTTAGTAAATTCTCATGCCTTTTACAATGAATAATGGATAGATATTTCGATGAAATATGTGGCAATAGTCAACCACAAATGTTTGTTTGTTGGGTTTTCAACTATAGAAAAAATGAAATAAATTCTTAAAAAATATGACGCCTGGCATGGTGCCATGGTATGACCTCACCATGTCCTGGTAAAAATTTAAGAAGGTTTGGCTTATGTGTTGTCATGCACGCCCTTCATAAATCGAACCATCACCGATGAAGTTCCATGCTTTAGAGAGGGAAATCCCCAAGATTGAAGGGGAATACAAATTTTCGTCCTAGTTTTTCATTCAGTTTCTTTCCAATGATCAATATACCGCCTCAAATGCAAGGTGTTCAAATTTGACATTTTCCCGGGCTCATTTACCATATTTAGGGGATTATGTGCATTTTCTAGACATTAATGGACATAATTCAAATTCGAACAATCGGTGCATGAAAAGGTGCACAAGAACGGTCTGTAAAACCATGCTCGTGTTATTTAGTACATTCTCATGCCTTTTACAAGGAATGGGCAGATATTTCAAGGAAATGTGTGGCAATTGTCAACCATAAACGTGTCGTTTACTCGGTTAACAACTATACAAAAATTGAAACACATGGTTGGAAAACATGATGCCTGGCGTGGTGCCATGGTATGGCCTCACCATGCCCTGGTAAAAATTGGAGAATGTTTCCTTATGTCGTGATGCGCGCCTTTCATAAATCGAACCATCACCGAGGAAGTTTCATGGTTTCAAGGGGGAAATCACCAAGATTGAAGAGGGGGGGGGGTCCAAATTTCCTTTGTCCTTTGTCCACGAGTTTTTTTCTACGATGAACATACAACCTGCAAATCACCGTGTTCAAATTTGGCACTTTTCCAGGTTCATTTGCCATATTTAGGGGATTATGTGCATTTCCCAGGCATTAATGCGCATAATTCAAGTTCAAACAATCGATGGATGAAAGGGTCCACAAAGAACGCCCTAGAAAACCATGCTCGTGCCATTTAGTAAATTCCCATGCCTTTTATAAGGAATGGATAGATATTTCGTTGAAATGTGTGGCAATAGTCAACCACAAATGTTTGTTTGTTGGGTTTTCAACTATAGAAAAATGAAATAAATGCTTAAAAACATGACGCCTGGCATGGTGACATGGTATGACCTCACCATGCCCTGGTAAAAATTTGAGAAGGTTTGGCTTATGTCATCATGCACGCCCTTCATAAATCGAACCATCATCGAGGAAGTTCCATGCTTTCAAGAGGGAAATCCCAAGATTGAAGGGGAATCCAAATTTTCTTCGTTCTTTGCCCTGGAGTTTTTTTTTTCTACGATGAACATACACCTTGCAAATCACCTCGTTCAAATTTGGCATTTTTCCGGGCTCATTTACCATATTTAGGGGATTATGTGCATTTTCTAGGCATTTAGCGCATATAGATCCAATCCAGCTATAGGTGCATGGGTGTGATGGGCCAATCATAACGCAACACACAATGGCTCAGCGCACACTGTTTCCGGAAGCGAGGAGATGAACCGTGTGCGATAATGAACGAGCAAAATTGTAAGGGAAGCCAAATTTCTGTTGTCGTTTGTCGTTGAGCTCTTGAATACCACCTCACTGTACGGCTGCCCGGCCCCTCCGTCCCAGAGCTCTCTCCAGGCATCGTCCATGGCACCGTGGCGCACAGTAACTGGTAAGGAAGCGATGGCATCCTGCCGCGTCGCGTTCCTTGCCGCCCGCGACCGCACACATGGTAAGGAAGCGATGGCATCTCGCCGCGCCGAGTTCATTGCCGCCGACAGCCAGACAGTTACATGGGCGGACTTTGAGGCTGCCATGGCTGAATGGGTGGTGGATCTATAGGCGGACAAAGCCGCACAAAAGAAGCAAAAAAGGCAGAAAGCAGTCAAGAAAAGAGAGTCCCGCCGCCGCAAGAGAAAAGAGGCCGCACGTCGTGGTGAGGAGAGCTTGGCAGAGATCGAAGCATGGTGGGCTACTGCCTACAAGGCCAGGAAGGAGAACGCCGGCGTCTGGCCAGCAGGCCCTGATGGCAGCATGTGAGAAGTAGTTTAAGTTTTTAGTATTAGAGCAAATTACCAGTAGTACATTAAGTTTGTAGTATTAGCGTAAAATGTCAGTAAGAGCATCCTTTGAGGGCTTTGAGCTTTGATTAGCATGTGTGTGTCGGGGGAAATGACACCTATGGGATCACGAGGAATCCCTTTCTGCTACGGTTGGCGGGCGCGGAGTTGTGGAAAGAGCGAGATTGAGAGATTAACGCGGGGGATTACCCATGTTTGGGCCGCAAGTGATGCGTAATACCCTACTCCTGCTGGTTTCTGTTTATCTGGTGTTCTTGGACTAGCTACAAGGCGTGCAGGGTCCCAAAAATATGAATCCTCTCTCAGTACACCGCGGGCCTCCTTTTATAGTCAAAGGGGCCGCCATAGTGGCACACCGGAGGTGGAAAGCTATACAGTAATCGAGTCTATCTCCTGGCACCGTAGGACAAACGCATTTAATGCGCTGCCGATGTGCCCTTCTTGCTTTATCGGGGACGGCAAGGAAGCTCGTCGCAGCTGTTGCCGCCTCGCCTGGCTTTGACGCGCGTCCGAACTAACGAGGCGTGTAGCGCCACGTTGGCTGGCTGCTGGGTTGATGCGGTGGCTGAATCTTCACGAAGATCTGCATGCCACCACGTAGGTGCTTGCCGAGTCGGCCTAGAGGCGGCACGTCGCCACGCGGGTGCCTGCCTAGCTGGTGCGCTGGCAGCTGCATGGCAACGGCGGTGGAGTCTTGGCATATGTGGGCCTGGCTGTGGCCCCGCAGATGTTTTCGGCAAGAGTCTTGTCGGGGCCCTGACAAGGGTCTTACTGCGGCATCATGGTCGTCCTCGGCAAGGGTCTTGCCGGGGGTCTTGTGGTTATCCTTGGCAAGGATCTTGCCGAGGATCGTCGTCTTCTGGTCATCATCTAGTCTTGTGTGCTTCTGGTCTGCACAAAGATTTGCATGCCACCATGGAGGTGCCTCCCGAGCCTCGGTTCCAAAGTGGTTAATGGTGTTGGAACCCTTGGGCTCAAGGGGGAGCGGCTCTGCTGGTGTCGGGCAAGTTGCCCCGGCAAGGTTCTTGCCGGGGCTGCGGAGGCCACCCGGGCAAGGGCCTTGCCGGGGGAGTCCACCTCACCCCCTCTGATCTTCGTGTTTCTGGCTTGGCATTATTCTGGTTGTCTTGTGGCTTTGCTTCCTTTCTCTGCCCCGCTAGGTGTGGCTGCAGGCGCGGCTCCAACTGCCCGCGCACAAGTAAAGGGGTACAAAATAGGACCCCTCCTTTTGTGCACCGACAGGAGCCCCCGGGCCTGGGTCATACATACGCGCGATGCGTTGTTGGGCTAGGCCCAAAATGGTGCGCGGGCATGCGGGGCCGAGTTGTAATGCTGTAACTCCCTCACCCGTCCCACTTCCCCACGACCCGCGTTGAATGTGTGATGTGGGGGTCATGCGTGAGGTGAGGGTCATGCGTGGGGCGATTGCTGCCCTCACACGTTACATCGTAGTAAATGGTACAGAGGTGGCCTGCGCCTTCCCCATAAAAAAAGGAAAAACCGCAGGCGCGCTGCTCATTTACTCTCTGCGCCTCTTCCAATCTCGGAACCGCCGTTCTTTTCTTCTTCCTCATGGGAAAGATTCGAAGTTCTCGCCTCTGCTTATTGCTACTGCACCCCCATTT
The DNA here is from genome assembly GCF_056163025.1 of Triticum urartu. NCBI lineage: Eukaryota > Viridiplantae > Streptophyta > Magnoliopsida > Poales > Poaceae > Triticum > Triticum urartu. The sequence continues at coordinate 102,065,754 of NC_141875.1, read as the reverse complement.
CTCTTGATCCTTCGCCCCCTCCCGGCTGCCATGGCGCCCAAAACCAGCAGAGGCAATGGAGCAGCCAAGGATGTCGGGGAGAAGGAGGCGCCGGAGAGTGAGTCAGCGGTGCGGCGGACACAGCTCGCCTACTTCCCGTCGACGGTCGATGCGGTTCACCTCAAGAACGTCTTCTCGCCCTTGTGGGGGAGGAAGACGATGGGGAACCCTGCCACGCGCGTCGTCCCTGCCGATTTTGCCGAGGATAGCCCAAATCGGTACCCCTTCTTCGTCGATTTCTTCTCTTGCGGGCTTTGCCCCCTTTTTCTGACTTCTTCAACGACGTCATGCACTCCTATGGCTTCCATCTTTTGGATCTCACGCCGAACGCAGTGGCGTGCATGGCTCTCTTTGCCCACCTCTGTGAGGGCTTTGCCGGGGTGCTCCCTAGCACGACACTCTTCCGCCACTACTTCTCGCCTCGCCTCCAACCAGGGGGCGCCATATCTGGGAGCATCACCTGGATCTGGAGGACCCAGGAGAAAGGCACGTACCTGGAGGGTGCCCAGAAGGAGAGGTGGGAGGAGTGGCAGGGCCGGTGGTGCTGGATCGAGCAGGAGGACCCGCAGGAGTTTTGTCGGGTTCGTCAGAGCCTGGCGACCCGCTGCGCGGACTGGAGCGACCTCGACGCCAATGACAAGAAGCTCTCGGTCGCCACCACCAGGATCCATCGCCTCACATCGGCCGGGCTCACCCTTGAGATGATTGGGGAGGACTTCATCTGTCGCCGAATCGCCCCATTGCACAACAAGGGGAGGCTGGCCTGGGACTTCAGGAATGCGGCCGACATCATGAGGCTCCGCCCTGGCCTGAAGCACAACTTCACGGTGATGGGGCATGCCCATTTCTGTCAAAGGCTCTGTTAGCTCAACGTGGGTAGCTATGGCATGGCTGAGAGGACCGGTATGGCCGCGAAGGCCGGCAAGGCCGTCAAGGGGCCCCTATTTGGGTTACCGGTGGGAGTGGTCCCACTGAGCAACAACTCTTGCCAGTCCGACATCATTGCGATGATGCCGGACTTCAATGCACATGGCCTTGACCCAGCCTGGGCCGAGCCACCAGTGGAGAGGGTGCAGGAGTTCTTCAACACCTTGTCGGAGGCCTATGTCCGTGATGAGCCGCTGCTCATCCAGGGCACCACCAAGGCGGAGCTGGACTACATCGCCGCCATGTCCGCGGAGGCGGTGCTCGCCAGGGAGGCCGACAGCGCTGACGGCGTGGAGGATGAGGCCGACATGGACGTGGAAGAGAGGGAGCTCTCCTAGTGGGCGGAGTCTGCTGGGAAGGCCAGCGACACTGGCGATGAGGCTCTCCTCATGGAAGACGTGGGCGACGAGTCGTCCGAAAAGGAGGTCGAGGCGAACGATCCCCCGGTCATGGGAAGGCGGTGCGTCCTGCGGCGGGCTTCCTCTGGCGAGCCGGTCTGGCCCGGCAGGATCACGTAGCAGCAGCCGGCCCAGGGACAGCCCGTGTGCGAGACGAGGGCGATGAAGGCTGCGGCAACGAAGAAGGTGGTGAAGGCCGCAGTGGCGAAGAGGACAACAACTGCTTCTTCCTCATCCAAGTGGCACCAGACCCCGTCCCCTTCTCCTCCTCCTTCAGACGGCACCCTGGAGGCCGAGTTCGACCTCAGGTCCTTCAGCCCGACAAGGAAGAGGAAGCTAGCGGAGGAGGAGGTGGAGGACGAGTAAGTATTCTGCCCCCATCAATTCCTGACCTTACGCCCGTGTTATCTTCCTTTGATTTGGTGTCATCCTCATAGGGGCACGGAGATGCTAGCGCAGAGGGTGGCGAAGAGGGCGAAGGCCTCGGCGGGCGACAAGCCCCCGGCTTGTACTCCGCATACGCTGCTGCTAGTGGAGAGCAGCCCGGATAGCAGCCCCCGATGCAGCCCTCGCTTCAGCCCCCAGCGTGAGTCCGCCACTCACTCCTTCACCGATGAGCCCTGGGGTGTGGATCTTTGATGCTGACCTTGCCGGGTTTGCAGGAGGAGAACAACAGCAGGAGGAGCCGCCGAGGGCCACCCCCAACGCGCCGCTCCCTCGACTACGCTGCCCAGAGGGGTGTCCCCGGCAAGGGCATCGACCACCGAGCCCACACATATGGAGGAGGAGGGAGCGAGCTTGTGTGCCGGTGGCTCTGCCCCGGCAACGAACGTTGGCGGGGAAGGCGCCACTTCTTCCCAGCCTGGTGCCGGTAAGTGGTTTGCTTCTCATCCCTGTTCCTTCTTCTGCTTTTTGAATCTTGGTCTTGGCTCCGTTTCATTCCCTTCCTTGGTCCCCAGGCCCTTCCTCGGAGGCCCAGGAGGATATCGACACCGTCATCAAGGAGGTCGCCAGGGACGCCGAGGACGAGACCAACAAGATTGTCGCCGAGGAGGCCACCAAGACCGCCACTAAAGAGGTCGCCGAGGGGCCTGCCGGGGAGGCCGGCAAGGGACTTGCCGGGGAGGGGTTGGTCAACAATCAACCTTCCTCCTCGGCTGCCTCTGGCTCGAGCAAATATTTGAAGGTGAGCGATGACCTGTTCGTCCACCTCCCAGGAACGGCGAGCACCAGGGCGCCAACCGAAGGGGGGGGGTGTTCAATGACGAGGCGCTCGCCGCCGCCGGGCTTGAGGTTGTTGACGAACCGAGCACCGGTGGTGGTGGTTCCCAGGAGGAGCAGCTCCTTCGGGCCATGAGCGTCAACTTCCAGAAGCTCCAGGCGCTTCACTGTGCTCGCCTGGACAAGGCGAAATCTAGGATGGCGGCGGTGGAAAAAGCGGAGGTGGACCTCGAGGAGCGTGTCACTGAGATGCAGGCCTGGTTCCGCCAGGCCCATGAGGAACTGAAAGTCACCCAGGATCTGTTGGCTGAGCGCAGACAGGAGCTCATCCTGAAGTAGGCTGACGTCGAGAAAGCCCAGGAGGAGGCGAGGGAATAGGCCGCCAAGGATGAGGCCGCCCGGCACGAGCACTAGGCCGAGCTGAACTCCCAGGAGGAGGACCTTGCCGCTCGTGAGGAGGTGCTCGCCGCCACACTCCGCAGCAAAGATGAGGAGGTCGAGAAGCTCGTCGCGCAGCGGACCCAGGAGCTAGAGGAGAGGCACAAGGAGGCACTCAATGCTCAAGCCCTGGTCCATGCCGGCAAGGTGGCGGAGCTGGAGGTGGAGCGGGATGGGCTGAAGGAACGGGTCCTAAAGCTGACGAAGGAGAAGGATGTGGCCAACGGCGCTCTGGCAGAGGCGCATGCCACAATCCTTGGCAAGGCTGAGCTGCTCTCCAAGGCCAATGACGCCATCAATAACCTGAAGCTGAAGCTGGAGGGCCTTGAGGGGACGCTTTCAGAGGTCAGGGCCCGGGAAGAGACCCTGACCAAGGGCCTGGAGGAGGAGAGGCAGCTGCGGAGGGATGATGCCGCCGGACACAAGGAGTACACGGAGAGCATAAACTGTTGGATCAATCGCCTCGCCGACGTCGCTGGCAGGATCACCACGAAGCTGGCTGCCATGGGGATGCCGAATGTGAGGCACCTCCCGGAGCCAAACGTGAGCCCCAACGCCAGACTGACCCTGTTCTTCGAAGGCGTTCTTGGATCCCTGGAGCAGCTCCGCTCCAACCGGGCAACTTATCTGGCGAACGAGTCCCGAAGGCTCTGCCGGGGCGCCCTGACCAAGGTACTCACCAAGGTGGCATTCTGGAACCCCTCCGTCAACTTTGCCGATGCGTTGGAGAGCTTGCCGGAGGAGGCGGACCTCGCGGTGCTCAAGGAGCGTATCAAGCCCATCATCAACTGCGTCGATGGAGTTGAGAGGGTGGAGGGCCAGCGTCGGGACTAGGCACCCCATTTCTCGTTGCCGCTACGAGTTCACGACCAAGATAGTTTTATCTTAAGTTAGAACCGCAACGATTATTTGATGTAATATAACTCTGCAGTACTTCAATATCATGCATGCTATCTTCCCGTTAGATGTTTCTTTGTATGTTTGCACCCTACGCTTGGTGAGATAAGGCCGCCAACACGTAAACCCATGCCGTGGTGCTTTGAGGACAGATCCTTAGCACCCTGCCGGGAGGGTGCTTGCTGCTGGGTAAACCACCTTGCCACTTCCAGCACGGTCGCTGGAACTATCGAGCGGACTCGAAATAGGACAAGAGCGTGGCTGGTAGCGGGTAGGCCGCCTTGTCGTTCTCAGCGCGGCCGCATGAACTGTCGAGCGGACTCGAGACAGAGACAAGGGCGTTGCCAAAAGCGGAAGGGTCCCATTGCGTGCAGGTTTCCCATACAAGGAAATATATCTTTCGGGGAGGACATACTCACATAAATGAAATTAGCCAAAATTTTACATGACTTAGCTTTTCGGGGCCATGTGGATGGCTGTCGAAGTTGCGGATGGCACCAGAGGGCGGCCGATCGATGTCGCCTTCTCCCTTCGAGCCGTCCCCATGAAAGAGTCATCGCATCGGCTCCAAAACTATATTTCCATGGCTTGCACCCCCTACCTAGCACACCAAAGATGTCGGGGGAAACGACACCTACGGGATCACGAGGAATCCCTTTCTGCTACGGTTGACGGGCACAGAGCTATGGAAAGATAGGGATTGAGATATTAACGCGGGGGGATTATCCAGGTTCGGGCCGCAAGTGATGCGTAATACCCTACTCCTACTGGTTTCTGTTTATCTGGTGTTCTTGGACTAGCTACAAGGCGTGCAGGGTCCCAAAAAATCCGAATCCTCTCCCAGTATGCCGCGGGCCTCCTTTTATAGTCAAAGGGGCTGCCATAGTGGCACAACGGAGGTGGAAAGCTATACAGGAATCGAGTCTATCTCCTGGCACCGTAGGACAAACGCATTTAATGCGCTACCGACGTGCCCTTCTTGCTTTATCGGGGACGACAAGGAAGCTCGTGCCAGCTGTCGCCGCCTTGCCTGGCTTTGACGCGCATTCGAACTAACGAGGCGTGAAGCGCCACGTTGGCTGGCTGCTAAGTTGGTGCGGTGGCTGAATCTTCACGAAGATCTGCATGCCACCATGCAGGTTCTTGCCGAGTTGGCCTAGAGGCCTCACGTCGCCACGCGGGCGCCTGCCTAGCTGGTGGGCTGGCAGCTGCATGGGAACGGCGGTGGAGTCTTGGCAGACGTGGGCCTGGCTATGGCCCCGCGGATGTTTTTGGAAAGAGTCTTGCCAGGGCCCCGACAAGGGTCTTGCCGTGGCATCATGGTCGTCCCCGGCAAGGGTCTTGCCGGGGGTCTCGTGGGTATCCTTGGCAAGGATCTTGTCGAGGATCGTCGTCTTCTGTTCAACATCTAGTCTTGTGTGCTTCTGGTCTCCACAAAGATTTGCATGCCACTATGGAGGTGCCTCCCGAGCCTCGGTTCCAAAGTGGTTGATGGTGTTGGAACTCTTGGGCTCAAGGGGTGGGGGAGGCTCTGCTAGTGTTGGGAAAGTTGCCCCAGCAAGGTTCTTGCCGGGGCTACGGAGGCCGCCCCAGCAAGGGCCTTGCTGGGGGAGTCCCCCTCGCCCCTCTGCTCTTCGTGTTTCTAGCTTGGCATTGTTCTGGTTGTCTTGTGGCTTTGCTTCCTTTCTCTGCCCCGCTAGGTGTGGCCGCAAGCGCGGCTCCAACTCCCCGCGCACAAGTAAAGGGGTACAAAATAGGACCCCTCCTTTTGTGCACCGATAGTGTGCCCGTGTGCCTTTTTTTTGCGTTAATCATTAGAAGATCACAAAACACATGGTTTCTATGCCGTACCCGTCTGCGTTTTTTTGTGTTAATGACCCATAAGTCAGTTACCTGTGCGATGTTTCCTAATAAACCAGGCGTACCATTGACCGAAAAAATAAAGTACATGTGTACATTTTTTGGAGACGGGATCTTCCAACTTTCTTTTTTCTCGCACACGATTATTTTATGCGCTTCGTCTGTGTTGTGTGTTTCCCCCGCCCAAGTTTCAAGTTTCGCACCAAAATTTTCATTAGGTGCACAATTTCAGAATTTATTCCTCCAACCACATCCCCTTCCCCTCAGTATCCCCCTCGCTCGCGCCTCCCCCTACCGGCATCTGAAACCGCCGCCACCGCAACCACAACTTCAACCACATCAACGTTCTGCTTGGATCCATTCAGGTAACCCACCGATCTCTATCACGTCCCCGGCCTGATTGCTTAAATGGCGCCTGCGAAACATCCTCATGCCTCCAAATCCCAACCGCCAGGAGCTGATGGCGGTCCATGGCGCGATGGACGCTATGCATGTTGACCCGGAGGCTCCGCTGCCGCCGACATGGTGCAGGCTCTGGCCCAGATGAAGTCCCCCAGCGACTACCCCCCAGGACATAACAGGTAAGATCTGACCAGCTAAATCTTACCAATACTACTTGCAACGACCATGATTTGTACGGTTGATGTATTAAGCATGTTCGTGCCTTGTTTATTTCAGTACTGCACACTGTGTGATGTTTAAATATTACCGTGTCCAGCTCAATTTCACCAATACCAGCAACAAACTTACAATACATGACTCAGGATATCACTAGAGATGCTGCCCATTTGCTATTTTTAGTGGATGCTAACCCTGTTGTACTTAACATGCCTGTCCATGTACTTATATAGGGTCATAACGGCTGATGCTTTTGTTTGCCGTCGAGGTGAGCTGCATCCCACGTCTTACAGTATTTCACATAATTTGTGCAATCATAGTTTAACTTCTACCATTTACTGGTTGCCTATAGGTACAAATGTCAGTGGCACTGATCCACACTTCGACCCGGAGGACCAACTCGCCTCCACCGTCGCTGACTTTGGGCGAGCTCTGGCCAAGATGAAGTGCCCCAACAACTACCTCTCAGGACTTACCAAGTATGTACTCTTTAGTTCATTCTTACCAATACCATTTGCAATTAATGGCTATGTTTTGTACGGTCGATGTATTAAGCATGTTCTAGTAAACATGCCTAACATGTTTTTACTACTTTCCCTACCTTTTTATAGACATCTGGGCCATTCTCTGCTCTGGCAGCACCTGCCTTGTGGTGTTTAACTATGCCAATTGCATTTTTATCAGTACCGGTTTCAATTTCTATTAAGCCTGTTGCAATTAACAGTTGAATCCATTTTTAAACAGTTGTATTTCAATGGCTACAAACTTACAAAACATGACTTAAGCTTGTTGCAAGTAATAGTTGTATCCATTTTTGACCTGTCCATTTGCTACCGTGCTACTCTCCGCAATGAAGATATACTAGAGATGTTGCCCATTTGCTATTTTTGGTGGATGCTAACCCTGTTGTACTTAACATGCTTGTCCATGTACTTACGCAGGGTCATAATGGCCGATGATGTTGTTTGCCGTCGAGTTAGCCACATCCCATGTCTTACAGTATTTCACATCATTTGTGCAATTGCAGTTTAACTTCTACCATGTACTGGTTTCCTGTAGGTACTGATGACCCACAAGTGTAGGGGATCTATCGTAGTACTTTCGATAAGTAAGAGTGTCGAACCCAACGAGGAGCAGAAGGAAATGATAAGCAGTTTTCAGCAAGGTATTCTCTGCAAGCACTGAAATTATCGGTAACAGATAGTTTTGTGATAAGATAATTTGTAATGGGTAACAAGTAAATAAAGTAAATAAGGTGCAGCAATATGTCCCAATCCTTTTTGTAGCAAAGGAAAAGCCTGGACAAACTCTTATATAAAGGAAAACGCTCCCGAGGACACATGGGAATTATCGTCAAGCTAGTTTTCATCACGCTCATATGATTCACGTTCGGTACTTTGATAATTTGATATGTGGGTTGACCGGTGCTTGGGTACTGTCCTTCCTTGGACAAGCATCCCACTTTTGATTAACCCCTATTGCAAGCATCCGCAACTACAATAGAAGTATTAAGGTAAACCTGACCATAGCATGAAACATATGGATCCAAATCAGCCTCTTACGAAGCAACGCATAAACTAGGGTTTAAGCTTCTGTCACTCTAGCAACCCATCATCTACTTATTACTTCCCAATGCCCTCCTCTAGGCCCAAACAATGGTGAAGTGTCATGTAGTCTACGTTCACATGACACCACTAGAGGAAAGACAACATACATCTCATCAAAATATCGAACGAATACCAAATTCACATGACTACTTATAGCAAGACTTCTCCCATGTCCTCAGGAACAAACATAACTACTCACAAAGCATATTTATGTTCATAATCAGAGGGGTATTAATATGCATAATGGATCTGAACATATGATCTTCCACCAAGTAAACCAACTAGCATCAACTACAAGGAGTAATCAACACTACTAGCAACCCACACGCACCAATCTGTGGTTTTGATACAAAGATTGGATACAAGAGATGAACTAGGGTTTGAGATGAGATGGTGATGATGAAGATGTTGATGGATATTGACCCCCTCCCGATGAGAGGATCATTGGTGATGACGATGGTGATGATTTCCCCCTCTCGGAGGGAAGTTTCCCCGGCAGAACAGCTCCGCCAGAGCCCTAGATTGGTACCGCCAAGGTTCCGCCTCGTGGCGGCGGAGTTTCGTCCCGTGAGTTTTCTTATGATTTTTCCTCGACGAAAGACTCCATATAGCCAAAGATGGGCATTAGAGGGCTGCTAGGGGGCCCACGAGGCAGGGGGCGCGCCCAGGGGGGTAGGGCGCGCCCCCACCCTCGTGGATGGTGGGTGGCCCCCCTCTGGTACTTCTTTCGCCCAATATTTTTTTTATATTCTGAAACTTGCTCCCGTGAAGTTTTAGGACTTTTGGAGTTGTGCAGAATAGGTCTTTAATATTTGCTCATTTTCCAGCCCAGAATTCCAGCTGCTGGCATTCCCCCTCTTCATGTAAACCTTGCAAAATAAGAGAGAATAGGCATAAGTATTGTGACATAATGTGTAATAACAGCCCATAATGCAATAAATATCGATATAAAAGCATGATGCAAAATGGACGTATCAACTCCCCCAATCTTAGTCCTCGCTTGTCCTCAAGCGAAAGCCGAAATCGAAAAAATATGTACACATGTTTAGAGATAGAGGTGTCGATAAAAATAAAATATAGACATGAGGGCATCATGATCATTCTTAGAACATCAACATATACATATATTGTCATATGATCTCTTATGCTGAAGTAATAATTCAATCACAATTTCAAGTATGAACCAGAAACTTCATTGAGAACCAACAAACTATAATCTCAGTCATTGAGGCAATTGCAATTTATCATAACATCAGAAAGAGTCAATAAGAGCTCTTCAGCAAGTCCACATACTCAACCATCATTTAGTCTTTCACAATTGCTAACACTCACGCGATTTTTATGGTTGTGAAGTTTTAATCGGACACAGAGAAAGATAGGGGCTTATAGTTTTGCCTCCCAACCTTTTACCTCAAGGGTAATGTCAACAATAATAGTTCATGAAAACTCACATCCAATTAGCCATAGATATCAGGATCTTTCCAACACATTGTGCTTTCCAAAGGATAAAATTTAAAAAGGAAAGGTGAAGATCACCATGACTCTTGCATGAAGTATAAGATAAGAATAAAAGATAGGCCCTTCGCAGAGGGAAGCAGAGGTTTTCATGTGCTTTTATGGTTGGATGCACAAAATCTTAATGCAAAAGAACGTCACTTTATATTGCCACTTGTGATATGGACCTTTATTATGCAGTCTGTCGCTTTTATTTCTTCCAGATCACAAGATCATATAAAGCTTATTTTCTCCGCACTAATAAATCATACATATTTAGAGAGCAATTTTTATTACTTGCAACGATGACAACTTACTTGAAGGATCTTACTCAATCCATAGGTAGATATGGTGGACTCTCATGGCGAAACTGGGTTTAAGGATATTTGGAAGCACAAGTAGTATCTCTACTTGGCGCACAGAATTTGGCTAGCATGAGAGGGAAAGGCAAGCTCAACATGTTGGATGATCCATGACAATATAATTTAAGTCAGATGTAAGAAAACATAACCCATTATGTTGTCTTCCTTGTCCAACATCAACTCTTTAGCATGTCATATTTTAATGACTGCTCACAATCATAAAAGATTTCCAAGATAGTATATTTATATGTTAAAACCTCTCTTTCTTTATTACTTCCTATTAATTGCAACGATGACCAAAACTATGCTTGTCAACTCTCAACAATTTTTATTCATCATACTCTTTATATGTGAAGTCATTACTCTCCATAAGATCCATATGATCTCTTTATTTCTTTTTATTCTTTCTCTTTTATTTTATTCCATCAAGATCATAGCAAGATAATCAAGCCCTTGACTCAACACTAATCTTCGTTATATATAGCTCATGGACTCGATTACATAGAAGGATCATAAAGCAAGACTCAAAACTAGATCATACTAAAACTTTACTCTACTAGATCAAGATATTAACAAAAGGATCGAACTAAGAAAAACGGTAAAGATAAAAGTGCGATGGTGATACGATACCGGGGCACTCCCCCAAGCTTGGCAATTTCTAAGGGGAGTGCCCATACCCAATACTCAGTTCTTCTTTGTTGAGGAATAAGGTGTTGGTGATGATGGATAGTCGCACATCGAGCGTAGGAGATCCTCCAATTTGCAGATAATGCCCTTGAGTGCGATGATACGCTCCTTCAACAAAATATTTTCACTCGTGAGATACTTGTTTTGAATGCGAGCTAACTCAATCATCTTGAAAGCTTCAATCTCCGTTGGGGTAAGGAGATTGTGATGAGGTTGAAGGATGTCTTCTTCTACCACTGTCGGAACTTGATCCCCCATGGCCTTCTTGATCCCATCATCCTTATTAATCTCTTCGGGCTCTTCTCTCTTCAGCTCTATCTTCATTAGCCAAGCATTGTTGCCCTCATTGTTGGAGGAGGATGGAGACGACATGATGCCTGGCCTTGCAACCCTGGCAGAAAACAACTTGAAACAAAAACATGAGATTTTTGCGTGATATGGTGGTCAAAACCTTCGGGAGATTATATAATGAATTTTTACCGACCAAAAGAAGTATCGTGCAAGAAAACGGAGTTCGGAGAGCACATGAGGTGCCCACGAGGCAGGGGGCGCACCCAGGGGGTAGGGCGTGCCCTCCACCCTCGTGGAAGCCTCGTGTCCTTTCTGGACTACTTCTTATTTTCCTATTTTCTTAAATATTCCAAAACGGAGAGAAATTGCCATTAGAACTGTTTTGGAGTTGGTTCACTTACCGTACCACGTACCTATTCCTTTTTGGAGTCTGAAACGTTCTGGAAAGTGTCCCTTATGTATTCCTCCGGGGTCACAATTTCAATAACATTAGTTTCAACATTTATGGGATTACCTGAGATATAATGTTTGATTCTTTGACCGTTCACCACCCTCGGATTTGTGCCTTCGAAGTTGTTGATTTTTATGGCACCAAAACGATAGACCTCCTCGATGACATAAGGACCTTCCCATTTAGAGAGGAGTTTGCCTGCAAAAAATCTTAAACGAGAGTTGTATAACAATACATAATCACCTACGTTAAACTCACGTTTTTGTATCCTTTTATCATGCCATCTTTTAACCTTTTCTTTAAATAGTTTGGCGTTCTCATAGGCCTGGGTTCTCCATTCATCAAGTGAGCTAATGCCAAAAAGCCTCTTCTCACCGGAAAGTTTGAAATCATAATTGAGCTCTTTAATGGCCCAATATGCCTTATGTTCAAGTTCAAGAGGTAAGTGACATGCTTTACCATAAACCATTTTATACGGAGACATACCCATAGGGTTTTTATATGCAGTTCTATAGGCCCATAATGCATCATCAAGTTTCTTGGACCAATTCTTTCTAGATCTATTAACAGTCTTTTGCAAAATTAATTTCAGCTCTCTATTACTCAATTCTACTTGACCACTAGACTGTGGGTGATACAGAGATGCAATTCTATGATTAACATCATACTTAGCAAGCATTTTACGAAAGGCACCATGAATAAAATGTGAACCACCATCAGTCATTAAGTATCTAGGGACTCCAAACCTTGGAAAAATTAACTTCTTTAAGCATCTTAATAGAGGTGTTATGATCAACACTACTAGTTGGAATAGCTTCTACCCACTTAGTAACGTAATCAACAGCAACTAAAATATGTGTATACCCATTAGAGGAAGGAAACGGTCCCATATAATCAAAGCCCCAAACATCAAATGGTTCAATAACAAGTGAATAATTCATAGGCATTTCTTGACGTCTACTAATATTACCAATTCTTTGACATTCATCACAAGACAAGACAAACTTACGAGCATCCTTGAAGAGAGTAGGCCAATAAAAACCGGATTGCAATACCTTATGTGCAGTTCTATCTCCAGCATGGTGTCCTCCATAAGCCTCAGAGTGACACTTGCGTAGGATCTGTTCCTGTTCATGATCAGGTACACAACGTCTAATAACACCATCTACTCCTTTATAAAGGTGTGGGTCATCCAAAAAGTAATATCTTAAATCATAGAAGAACTTTTTTCTTTTGCTGGTATGTGAAACAAGGTGGTATATATTTAGCAACAATATAATTAGCACGTACCATGGAGCAATGCAAGAAGCATTTATCACAGCTAATTGTTCATCAGGAAAGCTATCATCAATAGGTAGTGGGTCATCAAGAACATTCTCTAACCTAGACAAGTTGTCTGCAACGGGGTTCTCAGCTCCCTTTCTATCAACAATATGCAAATCAAATTCTTGTAGTAGGAGAACCCATCTAATAAGTCTAGGTTTAGCATCTTTCTTTTCCATAAGATATTTAATAGCAGCCTGATCAGTGTGAACAGTTACTTTAGAATCAACAATGTAAGGTCTGAACTTATCACAAGCAAATACAACCGCTAAAAATTCTTTTTCAGTAGTAGCATAATTTCTTTGGGTACCATCTAGAGTTTTACTAGCATATTGGATAGCATTTAATTTCTTATCAACTCTTTTCCCTATAACAGCCCCTACAGCATAATCACTAGCATCACACATAATTTCAATTTGTAAATTCCAATTAGGAGGCTGAACAATAGGTGCAGAAATCAAAGCTTTCTTAAGTATTTCAAATGCTTCTACACAATCATCATCAAAGACAAAAGGAACATCTTTTTGTAAGAGATTAGTCAGAGGCCTATAAATTTTAGAGAAGTCCTTAATGAACCTCCTATAAAAACCGACATGACCAAGAAAACTTTGTATACCTTTAATGTCCTTAGGACACTACATCTTTTCAATAGCATCAACTTTAGCTTTATCAACTTCAATACCTCTTTCAGAAATTTTATGCCCCAAGACTATACCTTCATTAACCATAAAGTGGCACTTCTCCCAATTCAAGACAAGATTAGTTTCTTCACATCTCTGCAAAACTCGATCAAGGTTGCTTAAGCAATCATCAAAAGAAGTTCCATAAACAGAGAAATCATCCATGAAAACCTCAACAATCTTTTCACAAAAGTCAGAGAATATAGCAGTCATATATCTTTGAAAGGTAGCAGGTGCATTGCATAAACCAAAAGACATACGTCTATCAGCAAAGGTACCGAAAGGGCAAGTAAAAGTTGTCTTTTCTTGATCCTCGTTTGACACAGGTAGTTGAGAGAAACCAGAATAACCATCTAGAAAGCAAAAATGTGTATGTTTGGATAATATTTCTAGCATTTGATCAATAAAAGGTAAAGGGTAATGATCTTTTTAGTAGCTTTATTTAATTTGCGGAAATCAATTAGCATTCTATAACCTGTAACAATTCTTTGTGGGATCAATTCATCTTTATCATTAGGAACAACAGTGATACCTCCCTTCTTAGGGACACAATGGACAAGACTTACCCATTGACTATCAGCAACGGGATAAATTATACCTGCCTCCAGAAGCTTTAGTATTTCTTTTCTTACCACTTCTTTCATCTTAGGATTTAACCGTCGTTGGTGATCAACAACCGGTTTCGCGTCTTTCTCCAATTTTATTTTGTGCTGGCATAGAGTGGGACTAATGCCCTTAAGATCATCAAGAGTATATCCAATAGCAGCACGGTGCTTCTTCAGAGTTTTCAATAATTTCTTTTCTTCATGCTCTGAAAGGTTAGCACTAATAATAACAGGATATATCTCTTTCTCATCAAGATAAGCATATTTAAGAGTATCAGGTAATGGTTTAAATTCAAATACAGGATCACCCTTGGGTGGAGGAGGATCCCCTAGGATTTCAACAAGCAAGTTGTGTTTCAAAATAGGTCCCTATTTAAAGAATACTTCACCTATTTCCCTTCTTTCATTCATAAACATATCATTTTCATGGTCTAGCAAATATTGTTCTAAAGGATCATTAGGAGGCACGACAATAGAAGCAAGACCAATAATTTCATCTTTACTAGGCAATTCTTTATCATGGGATTGTTTACAAAATTTAGCAAAATTAAATTCATGAGACATATCCCCTAAACCAACAGATACAATATCCTTATTGCAGTCTATCTTAACATTAACAGTATTCAAGAAGGGTCTACCAAATATAATGGGACAAAAGTTATCTTGTGGGGAACCAAAAACAAGAAAATCGGCAGGATATATAACTTTCCCACACAAGACTTCAACATCTCTAACAATCCCAACTGGGGAAATAGTGTCTCTATTGGCAAGCTTAATTGTAACATCAATTTCCTCTATCTCAGGAGGTGCAATATCATGCATAATTTCTTTATATAAGGAATGAGGTATTGCACTTGCACTAGCACCCATATCATATAAGACATGATAGCAATGACCTCCTATTTTAACAGAAATAACAGGCATGCCTACAACAGGTCTATATTTATTCTTAGTATCGGGTCTAGCAATTCTAGCAGCTTCATCACAGAAGTAAATAACATGCCCATCAATATTATCAGCCAAGAGATCTTTAACCATAGCAATACTAGGTTCAACTTTAATTTTCTCAGAGGGTGCAGGTGTTCTAGTATTACTCTTACGAACTACAGTTGAAGCTTTAGCATGATCCTTTATTCTAACAGGGAAAGGTGGTTTCTCAATATAAGCAGTAGGAACAACATGATCATTATAAGTGATAGTATTTTATTCAACTTTAATAGGTGCAACTACTTTTAATTCAATGGGAGGATTATATTTAAACCACTTATCCTTAGGGAGATCAACATGAGTAGCAAAGGATTCACAGAAAGAAGCTACTATCTCAGAGTCAAGTCCATATTTAGTGCTAAATTCACGAAAAGCATCGGTATCCACAAAATATTTAACACAATCAAACTTAGGTTTCATACCTGACTCCTTACCTTCGTCGAGATCCCAATCTTTAGAGTTGCGTTTAATTCTTTCCAATAAATCCCATTTGAATTCAATAGTCTTCATCATAAAAGAACTAGTAAAAGAAGTATCGAGCATGGAGATATTACCGAGAGAAAGCCGAGCATAAATTTTTTGAATAATAATTTCTCTTGAGAGTTCATGATTGGGGCATGAATATAACATTGACTTAAGCCTCCCCCAAGCTTGAGCGATGCTTTCTCCTTCGTGAGGCCAATATATATATATATATATAATTGCGATCACGATGAACAAGATGCATAGGATAAAATTTCTGATGAAATTCCAATTTCAATTGGTTGTAGTTCCATGATCCCATATCATCACATAGCCTAAACCATGTCAATGCCTCTCCCTTCAAAGATAAAGGGAAGATCTTTTTCTTGATAACATCCTCGAGCATACCTACAAGCTTAAATAATCCATAAACTTCATCCACATAGATTAGGTGCAAATCGGGATGTAATGTTCCATCACCTGTGAAAGGATTAGCTAGCAGTTTCTCTATCATACCCGAAGGAATTTCAAAGTAAACATTTTCAGTAGGTTCAGTAGGTTGAGGAGCAACTCTTTGCTCTACTGGTCAGGGGGGAAGATACCCCGAACAAGCCCCTCAAAGGATTATGTTCCATAGTAACAAGTGACAGTAAATTTCAACACACTATATAAATTTTTCCTTACCAAATTCCACCTACCAAAGGCGCTTCACTCCCCAGCAATGGCGCCAGAAAAGAGTCTTGATGACCCACAAGTGTAGTGGATCTATCATAGTCCATTCGATAAGTAAGAGCGTCGAACCCAACGAGGAGCAAAAGGAAATGATAAGCAGTTTTTAGCAACGTATTCTCTACAAGCACTGAAATTATCGGTAACAGATAGTTTTGTGATAAGATAATTTGTAATGGGTAACAAGTAAATAAAGTGAATAAGGTGCAGAAAGATGGCCCAATCCTTTTTGTAGCAAAGGACAAGCCTGGACGAACTCTTATATAAAGGAAAACGCTCCCGAGGACACATGGGAATTATCGTCAAGCTAGTTTTCATCACGCTCATATGATTCGCGTTCGGTACTTTGATAATTTGATATGTGGGTGGACCGGTGCTTGGGTACTGTCCTTCCTTGGACAAGCAGCCCACTTTTGATTAACCCCTATTGCAAGCATCCGCAACTACAACAGAAGTATTAAGGTAAACCTAACCATAGCATGAAACATATGGATCCAAATTAGCCCCTTACGAAGCAAAGCATAAACTAGGGTTTAAGCTTCTATCACTCTAGCAACCCATCATCTACTTATTACTTCCCAATGCCCTCCTATAGGCCCAGACAATGGTGAAGTGTCATGTAGTCGACGTTCACATGACACCACCAGAGGAAAGACAACATACATCTCATCAAAATATCAAACGAATACCAAATTCACATGACTACTTATAGCAAGACCTCTCCCATGTCCTTAGGAACAAACGTAACTACTCATAAATCATATTCATGTTCATAATTAGAGGGGTATTAATACGCGTAATGGATCTGAACATATGATCTTCCACCAAGTAAACCAACTAGCATCAACTACAAGGAGTAATCAACACTACTAGCAACCCACAGGTACCAATCTGTGGTTTTGATACAAAGATTGGATACAAGAGATGAACTAGGGTTGAGATGAGATAGTGCCGGTGAAGATGTTGATGGAGATTGATCCCCTCCCGATGAGAGGATCGTTGGTGATGACGATCGTGATGATTTCCCCCTCCCGGAGGGAAGTTTCCCCGGCAGAACAGCTCCGCCAGAGCCCTAGATTGGTACCGCCAAGGTTCCGCCTCGTGGCGGCGGAGTTTCATCCCATGAGCTTGCTTATGATTTTTTCCTCGACAAAAGACTCCATATAGTGAAAGATGGGCATCAGAGGGTTGCCAGGGGGCCCACGAGGCAGGGGGCGCGCCCCACCCTCATGGACGGTGGGTGGCCCCCCTCTGGTACTTCTTTCGCCCAATATTTTTTATATATTCTGAAACTTGCTCCCGTGAAGTTTCAGGACTTTTGGAGTTGTGCAGAATAGGTCTTTAATAGTTGCTACTTTTCCAGCCCAGAATTCCAGCTGCCGGCATTCCCCCTCTTCATGTAAACCTTGTAAAATAAGAGAGAATAGGCATAATTATTGTGACATAATGTGTAATAACAGCCCATAATGCAATAAATATCGATATAAAAGCATGATGCAAAATGGACGTATCAGGTACACATGTCAGTGGCACTGATCCACGCTTTGACCCGAAGGAACAGCTCGCCTCCGCCGCCACTGACTTTGGGCGGGCTCTGGCCAAGATGAAGTGTCCCAACAACTACCTCTCAAGACTTACCAAGTATGTACCCACCAGTTCAATCTTACCAATACCAGTTGCAATTAATGGCTATGTTTTGTATGGTCGATGTATTAAGCATGTTGTAGTAAACATGCCTAACAAGTTTTAGCTATTTTCCCTAGCTTTTTATAGACAACTGGGCCATTATCTGCTCTGGCAGCACCTGCCCTGTGATGTTTATCTCTGCCAATTGCATTTCTATCAGTAACGGTTTCAATGGCCATTAAGCCTATTGCAATTAACAGTTGTATCCATTTTTAAAGAGTTGTATTTCAATGGCTACAAACTTACAAAACATGAATTAGGATGTTGTTAAGTCTGTTGCAATAAACAGTTGTATCCACTTTTTAATCCGTCCCTTTGCTACCGTGCTACTCTTTCGAAATGAAGGTATCACTACAGATGCTGACGTTTTATTACCATTTACTATTTTTGGTGGATGTTAACCCTGTTGTAGTTAACATTGGCTTTCCATGTACTTACACGGGGCTACAATGGGCGATGCTGTTGTTTGCCGTCGAGGTTAGCTGCATCCCATGTCTTATACACCATCTATTCCTTAATATAAGTATTTTTAGAGATTCCAATATAGACTACATAAGGAGCAAAATGAGTGAATCTAGATTATAATCTAAACTATATCTATAACTCTATATACATCCATATGTAGTTCATATTGAAATCTCAAAAAAAATACTTGTACTTAGGAACATAGGTAGTTGTATTTTACATCATTTGAGCAATCTTAGTTTAGCTTCGAACGTTTACTGGTTGCTTGTAGGTACATACATGAGCGGTACTAATCCATGCTTCGACCCCTTTTGCGTATGGGGCAATGAGATATTCATGAACAAGCGTCAAGTGAGGAAACTAAGAAAGATTGTTAGGCGAAAGAAACGGGTGATTGGAATTAAGCTCTTTATTTACACTTTGTCAAAGACAATAGTGAACTTTAGGATGGTAAGTAATGTGTTGCCTTTTCCCCCCTGCCCACAACAAGTTACTCTATTAGACCTCAGTATCTAATATTTTCTCTTTTCAGTGGTTTCCGAAGCTATTTACTGATGATTACCTTGCAAACTACATGACCGGAGTGGAGGCAACTAAGGTTAAAGTATATAATTCATGCTACCATGATAATGCTCTAGAAGTCTTCCTGAAGGCGGTGAAGGATGGGCGGGTGCTCGTCACAAGGGTTGGACAAAAGTGATTCATGCCTATGGCATGCAGGAAGGCACATTATGGGCATTCCGCTTCTTCAACACCATCGGCAGTCAAAATGATTTACACTTGTCTCTTCACTTTTACCGCCTTTAAATACTGTGGTTCATCATAGTTAATTGCTACCTAATCCTATAATTACTGAACATATTGTACTGACAATTTTATTTATGGATTCGTTGTTGAACCATTGTGCTGAGAATTTGAATTGCACGTTTCATATTTCAAAATTTCCAATTAGAATAATAAATTATAGGCAAAAATAAAAAGACAACAGACGGTCATGGAACTTTGCAAACAGTTCTGGCAGTAAAAGCGCTTGTGATGGATAGCCCAATGCCACACAGTTTTCTACATCAAATCGTGTGTGATGTAGTTAATGAAAGCAAACAGTTAACCAAGGCAGAGCATGTGAGATAGTTACACCTTTCACAAACGAGCGTATACATAAAACTGTGTGCGATGTACATACGAACGAAAACGTTTTCCCTGGATTGACTGTGTGGGATATACATA
This sequence comes from Triticum urartu, assembly GCF_056163025.1. Classification (NCBI taxonomy): domain Eukaryota; kingdom Viridiplantae; phylum Streptophyta; class Magnoliopsida; order Poales; family Poaceae; genus Triticum; species Triticum urartu. The sequence goes on along the minus strand of NC_141875.1, from coordinate 102,046,300 downwards.
AGAACGGAAATGTATTCCTTGGATTGACTGTGTGTGATATACATATGAATGGAATTGTTTTTCTAGGATTCACCGTGTGGGAAGTACATACCTACGGAAATGATTTTCTCGGATTACCGTGTGGGATGTACATACCTACGGAAATGATTGGGTTTCGATGCCTTGCCCGATCACACACGGCCCCAGCCTGGGTCCCAGGAGGGCCTATCACCGACGATTTTTGGGTCGTGTGGAAAGGACACCCTATCGCACACACGCACTTGGCGACGTTTCCAAATGCCGCCGCGGAAAGGGGTTAAAACTGTTTGTTTAGGACCGACGCGCACCAGTGCATGATTTGATATCTTCATATTTCTCTTTGAATTATCGATTTGATAACTTTGATATTATTTGGATATTGTCATAACTTTGCTCTTTTCTATCAATTGCTCGACAGTAATTTGTTCACCCACTGTATTATTTGCCTTCAAGAGAGAAGCCTCTAGTGAAACCTATGGCCCCCGGGTCTATTTTCCATCATATTAGTTTCCGATTTACTATTCTTGCAATCTTTTATTTTCAGATCTATAAACCAAAAAACTCAAAAATATTTAGTTATCTTTTGTTTAGTTTTATCTATCTCTATTAGATCTCACCTTTGCAAGTGACCGTGAAGTGATTGACAACTGCTACCTCTTGAGCATGCGTTGGTTTTCCCTTGAAGAGGAAAGGGTGATGCAACAAAGTAGCACAAGTATTTCCCTCGGTTTTTGAGAACCAAGGTATCAATCCAGTAGGAGACTACACACAAGTCCCTCGTACATGCACTAACAATCAAGAACCTTGCAACCAACGCGATAAAGGGGTTGTCAATCCCTTCATGGCCACTTGCAAAAGTGAGATCTGATAAGGATAATAAGATAAAATACTTTTGGTATTTTTGTTGTATAGATTGAAAAGTAAAGATTGCAAAATAAATAGCGACAAAAAATGGCAAGTTGACAGGAAAATAATATAATGGAGAATAGACCCGGGGGCATAGGTTTCACTAGTGGCTTCTCTCAAGATAGCATAATCTACGGTGGGTGAACAAATTACTGTCGAGCAATTGATAGAAAAGCGCATAGTTATGAGAATATCTAGGCATGATCATGTATATAGTCATCATGCCCGTGACAAGTAGACCGAAACGATTCTGCATCTACTAATATTACTCGACACATCGACCGCTATCCAGCATGCATCTAGAGTATTAAGTTCATAAGAACAGAGTAACACATTAGGCAAGATGACATGATGTAGAGGGATAAACTCAAGCAATATGATATAAACCCCATCTTATTAACCTCGATGACAACAATACAATATGTGCCTTGCTGCCCTTGCTGTCACTGAGAAAGGACACCGCAAGATTGAACCCAAAGCTAAGCACTTCTCTCGTTGCAAGAAAGATCAATCTAGTAGGCCAAACCAAACTGATAATTCGAAGAGACTTGAAAAGATATTTAAATCATGCATATAAGAATTCACAGAAGAATCAATATTGTTCATACATAATCTTGATCATAAACCCACAATTCATCGGATCTCGACAAACACATCGCAAAAAGAATTACATCGAATAGATCTCCAAGAAAATCGAGGAAAACTTTGTATTGATATCCAAAGAGAGAGAAGAAGCCATCTAGCTAATAACTATGGACTCAAAGGTCAGTGGTAAATTACTCACACATCATCGGAGAGGCTATGGTGTTGATGTAGAAGCCCTCCGTCATCGATTCCCCCTCCGGCGGAGCGCCGGAAAAGGCCCCAAGATGGGATCTCACGGGTACAGAAGGTTGCGACGGTGGAAATAGGGTTTCGTGGGGCTCCTGGATGTTTTCAGGGCATATGAGTATATATATATATATATATATATATATATATATATATATATATAGGCGAAAGAAGTAGGTCGGTGGAGCCACGAGGGGCCCACGAGGGTGGGGGCACGCCCACCCCCCCTATGGCACGCCCTCCTGCCTTGTGGCTTCCTCGCTGCTTCCTTGACGTCCACTCCAAGTCTCCTGGATTGCGTTTGTTCCAAAAACATCCTCGCGAAGGTTTCATTCTGTTAGGATTCCGTTTGACATTCCTTTTTTGTGAAACACTGAAATAGGCAAAAAAAACAGCAATTTGCACTGGGCCTTCGATTAATAGGTTAGTCCCAAAAATAATATAAAAGTGCACAATAAAGCCCATTAAACATCCAAAACAGATAATATAATAGCATGGAACAATCAAAAATTATAGATACGCCGGAGACGTATCAAGCATCCCCAAGCTTAATTCCCGCTCGTCCTCGAGTAGGTAAATGATAAAAACAGAATTTTTGATGTGTTATGCTACCTAACATAATTTTCAAAGTAATTCTCTTTATTGTGGCATGAATGTTCAGATCCGAAAGATTCAAGATAAAAGTTTAATATTGAAATAAAAATAATAATACTTCAAGCATACTAACTAAGCAATTATGTCTTCTCAAAATAACATGGCCAAAGAAAGCTTATCCCTACAAAATCATATAGTTTGGCTATGCTTCATTTTTGTCACACAAAAATGCTCTCATCATGCACAACCCCGATGACAAGCCAAGAAATTGTTTCATACTTTAGTAATCTCAAACTTTTTTCAACTTTCACGCAATACATGAGCGTGAGCCATGGACATAGCACTATGGGTGGAATAGAATATAATGATGGGGGTTGTGTGGAAAAGACAAAAAGGAGAAAGTCTCACATTGACGCAGCTAATCAACGGTCTAGGGAGATGCCCATCAATTGATGCCAATTCAAGGAGTAGGGATTGCCATGCAACGGATGCACTAGAGCTATAAATGTACGAAAGCTCAACAAAAGAAACTAAGTGGGTGTGCATCCAACTTGCTTGCACACGAAGACCTAGGGCATTTGAGGAAGCCCATTGTTGGAATATACAAGTCAAGTTCTATAATGAAAAATTCCCACTAGTATATGAAAGTGACAAAATAAGAGACTCTCTATCATAAAGATCATGGTGCTACTTTGAAGCACAAGTGTGGAAAAAGGATAGTAGCATTGTCCCCTTTTTTGGGACAATGCTCTATTAATGATGATCATCACACTTCTATTTATTTACAACTCAATGATTACAACTCGATACTAGAACAAAATATGACTCTATATGAGTGCCTCCGGCGGTGTACCGGGATGGGCACTGAGTCAAGAGTGACAGTATGATAAATTATGCATGGTGGCTTTTCCACAAATACGATGTTAACTACATGATCATGCAAGGCAATATGATAGTGACGAAGCATGTCATAATAAATTAAACGGTGGAATGTTGCATGGCAATATATCTCGGAATGGCTATGGAAATGCCATAATAGGTAGGTATGGTGGCTGTTTTGAGGAAGATATAAGGAGGTTTATGTGTGATAGAGCATATCATATCACGGGGGTTGGATGCACCGGCGAAGTTTGCACCAACTCTCAAGCTGAGAAAGGGCAATGCATGGTACCGAAGAGGCTAACGATGATGGAAATGTGAGAGTGCGTATAATCCATGGACTCAACATTAGTCATAAATAACTCACATGCTTATTGCAAAAATCTACAAGTCATCAAAAACCAAGCATTAAGCGCATGCTCCTAGGGGGATAGATTGGTAGGAAAAGACCATCGCTCATCCCCGACCTCCACTCATAAGGATGACAATCAAAGAACACCTCATGTTTCAAATTTGTCACACAACAGTCACCATACATGCATGCTACGGGACTTGCAAACTTCAACACAAGTATTTCTCAAATTCACAACTACTCAACTAGCACGACTCTAATATTACCATCTTCATATCTCAAAACAATCATCAAGTATCAAACTTCTTGTAGTATTCAATGCACTTTTTATGATAGTTTTTATTATACCCATCTTGGATGCCTATCATATTAGGACTAATTTTATAGCCAAAGAAAATTACCATGCTATTCTAAAAGACTCTCAAAATGATATAAGTGAAGCATGAGAGATCAAAAATTTCTATAAAATAAAACCACCACCGTGCTCTAAAAGATATAAGTGAAGCACTAGAGCAGAATTGTCTAGCTCAAAAGATATAAGTGAAGCACATTGTTAATAAATTCTGATTCATGTGTGTCTCTCCAAAAGGTGTGTACAGCAAGGATGATTGTGGTAAACTAATAAGCAAAGACTCAAATCATACAAGACGCTCCAAGCAAAACACATATCATGTGGTGAATAAAAATATAGCCTCAAGTAAAGTTGCCAATGGACGAAGACGAAAGAGGGGATGCCTTCCGGGGCATCCCCAAGCTTAGGCTTTTGGTTGTCCTTGAATTTTACCTTGGGGTGCATCCCCAAGCTTAGGCTTTTGGTTGTCCTTGAATTTTAGCTTAGGCTTCTGGGGCATCCCCAAGCTTAGGCTTCCGGGGCATCCCAAATATTAGGCTCTTGCCACTCCTTGTTCCAAAATCCATCAAACCTTTACCCAAAACTTGAAAACTTCACAACACAAAACTCAACAGAAAATCTCACGAGATCCGTTAGTATAAGAAAACAAACCACCACTTCAAGGTACTGTAATGAACTCATTATTTATTTATATTGGTGTTAAACCTACTGCATTCCAACTTCTCTATGGTTCATACCCCCCGATACTAGCCATAGATTCATCAAAATAAGCAAACAACACACGAAAAACAGAATCTGTCAAAAACAGAACAGTCTGTAGCAATCTGTATCAAACGTATATTTATGTAACCCCAAATATTCTTAAATAAATTGGTGTACGTGAGGAATTTGTCTATTAATCATCTGAAAAAAGAATCAACCTAATATCTCTCTCCAGTAAAAAATGGCAGCTAATCTCATGAGCGCTAAAGTTTCTGTTTTTTATAGCAAGATCGCAAAGACTTTCCCCAAGTCTTCCCAAAGGTTCTACTTGGCACAAACACTAATTAAAAACATAAAACCACATCTAAACAGAAGCTAGATGAATTATTTATTACTAAACAGAAACAAAAAGCAAGAAACAAAAATAAAATTGGGTTGCCTCCCAACAAGCGCTATCGTTTAACGCCCCTAGCTAGGTATGGAAGCAAGAATAGATCTAGGTATTGTCATCTTTGGTTGGCATTTCTTCAATGGAAAACCTATAACCCTTAGGAGTTTCCTTATTTTTATTAATGATCAAACTCCTAGGCAAGAAATCAAGAAATTTCTCGGTGTCCTGGGAATGGGGGTCCCCAGACTTGCCTGCATGCGGTCCACGACGTGGCTCTGCCAGCGACCCCGTACGGCCCATCTTCACCAGCAAACACTCAAGACCCTCTCTAGGGGCCGAGCCTCGCGAGGCAGACGATGCAAGACCTCCTCGAGGGCGGCCTCACCAGGCTGGCTCACGAGGGGCGGAGAGATCAAGGCAAGGGGCACCTCACGAGGTTCCTGTGACGGAAGCCATGACGACCAAGGCCAGGCGGGCACCAGGCGGGCGCCAGCGCGCGCAGTGTCCTCGTTTCCTCTTTGGTGCTAAAGGGACAGGTGCAGGTGAGGAGTCTCGAGGCATCAGGCAAAGGTTTCCATATCAGTGCAACAAGACCAAGACCAGCAGGACGAAGGTCACCGTGGAGCCCAGGACGGCGCCATGAGCAGAGCCTTTGGCAGGCGAAGACCACCTTTAGTCAGGATAACTTGTACTAGTTGTCTCCCTTCAAATTTGGCCATTGTGGCATCCCTTCCCGCCAGCATTTGGGAAGAGGACCAGGGCCTCTATAAATAGGACTAGCCATCACCATAGGTGGGAGGGAGATCCATTCCACCCTCATACGCACAAGCTCACCAAGCACAAGAGCACCTCTCCTCAGGAGGCTGTTCTTCCCTTGTAACTATTCATCCTCAGCCCAAGAGGCAATTTACCACACCACACTGGAGTAGGGTATTGTCGGATCACGGGTTCCGACAAACCCTTGAGGTTCGAACACTGGGGTGCGCGTGAAGGTTTTCTCCCTATCGATCCACGCCCTAGCTCTCTAAGATCTCGCGGACGAACTCGAAGAACTCACAAGAAAAAGACACAAGATTTATACTGGTTTGGGCCACCGTTGTGGTGTAATACCCTACTCCAGTGTGGTGGTGGTGGATTGTCTCTTGGGCTGATGATGAATAGTACAAGGGGAAGAGCAGCCTCCTGAGGTTGAGGTGCTCTTGTGCTCTCTTTTCGTTGTTGTTGTGAGGTCGATCCAATCGTCCCTCTACTGTGGTGGCTAGTTCTACTTATATAGGCCCTGGTCCTCTCCCCAAATATTGAGCGGGAAGGGAGCCAACAACGGCCAATTTGAAAGGGGACAACTAGTACAGCTTATCCTGACAAAAGCGGTCTTCGCCTGCCAAAGGCTCTGGTGGTGACGCCGTCCTGGGAACCACGGTGACCTCTGTCTTGCCGTCCTTCTGGTCTTGGTCTCGTTGCACCAATATGGAAACCTTTGCTTGATGCCTCGGTACTCCGCGCCCGCGTTTGCCCCCTTGGCACCAAAGAGGAAGCGAGGACACTGCGCGCGCTGGCGCCCGCTTGGCGCCCGTCTGGTCTCGATCGTCATGGCTCACGTCATAAGGACCTCGCAAGGTTTGCCTTGCCTTGATCCCTCTGCCCCTCGCGAGCCGGCTTAGTGAGGACGCTCCTGAGGAGGTCTTGCGTCGTCCGCCTCACGAGGCTTGGCCCCTCACGAGGGTCTTGAATGCCTTGTCGATGAAGACGGGCCGTACAGACCTGCCAGCCCAGCCACGCCGTGGGCCGCATGCAGGCAAGTCTAGGGACCCCCATTCCCAGAATGCCGACAGTAGCCCCCGGGCCCAGGGCGCGCTCGGGCTTGGCTTTGAGGCGAAGCCAAAAGGTCAAGCATGGAGGGCCGCGGGCCCCAAAAGCCCGCGGCCTTGGTTGATGTGTGGCGGTTGATTGGACGTGGGCGTCTCCGCTTCCCCATGCTGCTTCGGCAACTGCCCGACTTGACAAGTCCCTGCGACATGCAATGAAAACCACCATTACCTCTGATCGTGGGGGGGGGGCTGGTTGGCCTTCTCCTGCTATAAATGAGGAAGGGGCCGGAGCCCCCGTCCCCACTTCTTCCCATTCCGCCTGCTTCTTCTTCCTCTGTTCCACAACCAGTAGCAACTGAAAGTGCAACTATCCCTGGGTGGTTTCGGTAATTCCTAACAACATATAGCTCATTGAGATAACATTATTCCAAGATTAATATTTCAGGAAAAGCTCAATGAATGGCATGGCATGGATGAGGAAAGTGGATCCCTCAAAATTCTAAGGAGAAAAAGTTTGGCTCAAGCTTCAAGATCAAGACTCTACATTTTATATTTTAGTGATCCAAGATCACATTGAGTCTATAGGAAAATCCAATACTACCAAGGAGGGATGAGGTGTTGCTTAATGGCTTGCTTGCTCAAAGTGCTTAGTGATATGCTCCAAAACCCTCAACTACCTTCCCACATCCACATATGACCTAAACCAAAAGTCAAACTCGGCCCCACCGATTCTTTCTATCCGGCACCACCGAGTTTCAAATGTCATAGCCACTGCCACAAACCCTAGCAATTCGGTTTCACCGATAGGGATCTCGGTCTCACCGAGATGGGATTGTAATCTCTCTGTTTCCCTTTGTAACGTTTCGGTCTTACCGAGATGAGCGATCGGTCCCACCGAGATTGCAATGTAAACTCTCTGTTTCCCTTTTGTAACATTTCGGTCTCACCGAGATGAGCGAATCGGTCCCACCGAGTTTACCTGACCAACTCTCTGGTTGGCTTATTACCAAAATCGGTCCCACTGAGTTTGTGTAATCGGTCACACCGAGATTACGTTATGCCCTAACCCTAACCATATCGGTCCTACCGAGTTGCATCTCAGTCCCACCGAAAATCCTAACGGTCACTAGGTTTGCTGAATCGGTCCGACCAAGTTTAACCATTCGGTCCCACCGAGTTTGGCAAATTGTGTGTAACGGTTAGATTCTGTGTGGAGGCTATATATACCCCTCCACCCACTCTTCATTCGTGGAGAGAGCCATCAGAACATACCTACACTTCCAATACACATTTTCTGAGAGAGAACCACCTACACTTGTGTTGAGGTCAAGATATTCCATTCCAACCATATGAATCTTGATCTCTAGCCTTCCCCAAGTTGCTTTCCACTCAAATCTTCTTTCCACCAAATCCAAATCCTGTGAGAGAGAGTTGAGTGTTGGGGAGACTATCATTTGAAGCACAAGAGCAAGGAGTTCATCATCAACACACCATTCGTTACTTCTTGGAGAGTGGTGTCTCCTAGATTGGCTAGGTGTCACTTGGGAGCCTCTGACAAGATTGTGGAGTTGAACCAAGGAGTTTGTAAGGGCAAGGAGATCGCCTACTTCATGAAGATCTACCGCTAGTGAGGCAAGTCCTTCACGGGCGACGGCCATGATGAAATAGACAAGGTTGCTTCTTCGTGGACCCTTCGTGGGTGGAGCCCTCCGTGGACTCGCGCAACCGTTACCCTCCGTGGGTTGAAGTCTCCATCAACGTGGATGTACGATAGCACCACCTATCGGAACCACGACAAAAACATCCGTGTCTCCAATTGCGTTTGAATCCTCCAAACCCTTCCCTTTACATTCTTGCAAGTTGCATGCTTTACTTTCCGCTGCTCATATACTCTTTTGCATGCTTGCTTGAATTGTGTGGAGATTGCTTGACTTGTGCTAAGATAGCTAAAATCTGCCAAGAACTAAAATTGGGAAAAGGCTAGATTTTTATTTGGTCAAGTAGTCTAATCACCCCCCTCTAGACATACTTTCGATCCTACTAGTGGTACCAGAGCTTTGGTCTCCATTTGCTTTGATTTCCATAGCTTTTGGTGGTCATAGCCTTGGTTTCACAACCTAGGAGAGTATGGCGTCTAGCGAGGGAAATTATCACCGTAGAGGTCCTTACTTTTATGGTACTAATTTTGCTAGTTGGAAGCATAAGATGAAAATGCATATTCTTGGACATAACCCTGCCGTTTGGGCTATTGTGTGTGTTGGCTTGCAAGGTGAATTCTTTGATGGGAAAGAACCAAATCATGAAGCTACCGCGGATGAGTTGAAGATGCTACAATACAATGCTCAAGCTTGTGATATCCTCTTCAACGGATTGTGCCCCGAAGAATTCAACAAAATCAGCCGTCTTGAGAATGCAAAGGAAATTTGGGATACTGTGATTGACATGCATGAAGGTACCGACTCCGTCAAGGAATCCAAGTTGGATGTGATTCAAAGTCAACTTGACAAGTTCAAAATGAAGGATGGTGAAGGTGTCGCTGAAATGTACTCTAGGCTTGCTCTTATCACAAATGAGATTGCCGGCTTAGGGAGTGAAGAGATGACCGATAGATTCATCATAAAGAAGATCCTAAGAGCCTTGGATGGAAAATGTGATACCGTGTGCACATTGATCCAAATGATGCCCAATTACAAAGATCTCAAGCCAACGGAAGTCATCGGAAGAATTGTTGCTCATGAGATGTCACTCAAGGATAAAGAGGAACTTCACAACAAATCAAGTGGTGCTTACAAAGCCTCATGTGAAGCCCCCACATCATCGAGTGAGAAACAAACCTTCAATGAAGAATTGAGCTTAATGGTGAAGAACTTCAACAAGTTCTACAAGAGTAGAAGCAAAGAGAGAAGCTCCAAATCAAGGTCCTACAATGACAAAAGATCTTCTAGTCGAGGGCGAAACTGCTACAATTGTGGAAGGCCCGGACACTATTCCAATGAGTGTACGGCCCCCTACAAGAGAAGAGAAGATTCTCCCAAGAGAAGAAGTAGAAGAGAAGAATCACCATCTGGAGAAAGAAGGAGTAGAGATGATCGTTATGAACGAAGACCCTCATGGAGAAGCAAGGATTCGGAAAGAAAGGACAAGTCATCAAGGAGCTACACAAAACGAAGACATCAAGCTCATGTTGGTGAATGGGTATCCGGCTCCGACTCGGACAACCACTCCGAGAGAAGCTATCACTCCGACTCCGAATATACTCAAGATGAAGGTGTTGTCGGTCTAGCACTTGTGACAACCAACTCCTACGACATATTTGACTCACCAAATGAAGGAGTTGGAACATGCTTCATGGCTAAAGGCCCAAAGGTATCACACCCCGAGTATGTTGATTTCAATAGTGATGAAGATGACTTGTTAGGTGATGATGATTTACTTGTTGACAACTCTAGTGATGAATACTATGATGAAACATCAATTAATCATGCTAATCAAGATAAAACGAATGACAATGATAAGAAGAAGATTGAGTCTCTAACTAAATAACTAAACACTCTTAAGTTAGCTCATGAAACTATCTTAGGAGATCATCGAGAACTTTTAAGGACTCATGAGAAATTGCGCTTTGAAAAGCTCAACCTTGAGCAAGAGCATGAGTTCTTAAAAGCAATCAATGATGATCTTCGCAAGAAAAGTTCTTCTTACATTGCCAAGCGTCTACTCTTATCCACTTACATGCCTCAAGTCAAGTCTAGTAACAAGAACAAGAAAGATTCTTCCTCTAGTAGTAACAATAATCATGCTAAATCCAATATTGTTGCTTCTAGTAGTTCTCTTGATTCCACTAATGATTCTCTTAGCCAAGTTACACTTGAGCAAGAAAATAGCTTATTGAAGGGAATTATAGAGAAAGGTGTTTACAAGAGCCTTGCCGGAAGTAAGCAATTCAAGGAAATTGTACGCAAGCAAGGAAGGCACCGGAAGAATCAAGGTGTTGGTTTTGAACGAAAGTTCAATGCCAATGGAGTTGAGTGGGAAGAAGATCAATACCCCAAGACGAAGTTTGTTCCTCAACAAGAGGAGTATGATCCTACTTATCTCAAAGGGACACAAGCTCAAGATGATCTTCCACCACAAGACCACAAGCAAAAAGGCAAGGACAAGCTTCAAGAGGAAATTGATGCATTTGAAGAAGCTCCTAAGGCCTTGGTCAAGTGGGTTCCCAAGACTACTTCAATTTCCACTTCATCAAGTACAACTACAACACCGAGGATTCCCATCAAGATGGTGTGGATCCCGAAGAAGAAGAACTAGAGAGTTCTTGAGGGTGACTCCGCCAACATACTTCACTCTTATCATCTTGGCAAGAACAAGTGCAATCAACTTCCACATCTTGCACTAGTTCAAGGAGTCACAAACCCTCTTGTTGGTAAGACAAGGGACAAGGTAACCTAAAAGCTTTCATAGACATCATCTTGTGTGTGCATCACTCTATGTCTATGGATATCCTTGTTTGTTCCTTGTGGGACTAACCCGTGTAGGTATTGAAAGTGCAACTCACTCCAATGGATAGCTCCAAATGATCTACATCAACATTGAGCATCCACATCTTCAACATCTACATGAAGTCATCATCGACAAAACCCAAGGTTAGTTCATCCCTCTTAGGGGGGATCTCACATCTAGGGGGAGCTTTACTCTAAGAATTGAGCTAAAGCAACTCTAAAGGTGTGAACACAACAATGCTTTATGTAAAAGTGGTAACCCCACTTGTGCTTAAACGATGAGTATGACCTATGATCAAATGTTCTCATTTGACTCCTAAGTCAATATACTCATATATAGATGACCTAGTCATCGCAAATTGTTTGATAGATGCTAGAATTGATTGTGCATGCTTTGCCACATATTTCAATTGCCATTTTATTGTGTGAGCATGTTGATTGCATATTTTACTCATTCGAGGACATCCACTTGTTGTTTTGATTGATTGGTTTTCTTTTCTTTTGCCAAGTGGATGGACAAGAATGCCTAAGAACCTTCTCTAGCTATCTATGCTTTTCTCGTCTCAAACTCTATTCATGCTACATCACAAAATTTGATCAAGTCAAATTCGAACCACTCTGTGTGAGGAGCACTCGGAGTCCCTGATTTGTCATAGACTTAAACTTCCAAAACTTCTTTGTGTGTTTCGGTCCGACCGATTCCTCCATTTCAGTCATACCGAGATCACTAAGTCGATCTAGGTTTTCAATCTCGCTGCAACCGATTTGAACTTTTCGGTCACACCGAGTTGCTGTAACTGTCAACAGTTATGCATCTCGGTGCCGCCGAGTTGTTCCACTCGGTCACACCGACAGGGTCGGGCTATATATACTCACGGGCAAAATTTTGGAAATTTCTCTGAAACCCCTTCGCCCACGCATAGCTCGCTCTGCCTCCTGGGTCTCCGGATCGTCCTCCTCGTCGCCAGCCGCCTCCTGTCGCTGGTCTCCGCCGCCGTCAATGGAATTCTTCCCTGCCGTTGCCGCCGTAGCGAGTTCATCGCTAAACTAGGGTATGGGCTCGATCACAGTGCTATCCCCGTCCGATTCCTAGCACATTGTGTTCATTATGATTCTTACCATGATTGAAACGCTTCTATCCAGTCAAAACACTCCATAGATTAGAGTTGAATCGAAAATTTAGGGTTAGGTTTCCGCCAAAACCATCTCGGACCCACCGGGTTGCAGAACTCGGTTCCACCGATTCGGCCAAGGCCATTGCACATGTGGTTCTCGGTCTAACCGAGAATTGCAAGTCGGTGTGACCAAGTTCAGGACTTTGTGAAACCCTAGCAGTCTCGGTGCCACTGAACTGTGACTCGGTCTGACCGAGTTCACTAGTTTAGGTTCCAACAGCTGCTTCGGTATCACCGAGTTTGCAAATATGTTGATCCAAAATGCTTCATGTGGAAAACTAAAACTAAGTTTTTGACTCATTCTTTTGCAAAAACCTCTGCATTTTGTGATGCTCATCCACTCTATCTCATCTATATCTATTCACAGGGTCTGCTGTCAGTGTTTGCAACATGTCTGACCAGAGTGACAGCCAGAACAGGTCAGAGGAGCAGGTTCACCTGAGTGAGGGCACTAGTACCTCTAGCAGTTCAGATGATGGTAGCAGGAGCACCCCAAGCAATTTGCCAAAGGCTGCCACTAGAGCAAGCAAGAAGAAAACTTCAGAGTCTGAGGATGAAGACTATGTGGCCACTGAGGATGAGGCCACATCAAAGAAGAAAGTGGTTAAGAAGGAGTACAACTCAGCTGTAGTTAAGCCAGGGATGAAGATCAAAAGGCCAGTAGGAAGACAACCAATGTCTAAGGCCAGAGCATCCTCTCAAGCATCTTTGGAATCTCAACCCAAAGAGCCTGCTGCAGAAGGGAAGAAAAGGAAGGAAAGGGTCAAGAAGACCATGGCCAGAGTGATTGGAAAGGCTTCCATGATGGAAGAAGAAGAGGAAGAAGAGGTTGCTGCACCAGCACCCAAGGCACAGAAGCTTATGGGTGATGCTATCAGGACATGGGCTGCAACATCAAAGCCCAAAGAAGCACCCAAAGCTGCCTCCAAGCCCAAGACTGCACCAAAGAGAAATACCAGAAACATACCAGCTGCTGGGAAGAACAAGGCCCCAGTGCCTGAGACTGTTGCTGAAGAAGAAGATGAAGAGCATGTTCTGACAAAATTGAAGCCAAAAATTCCAGACCACAATGATGCTCATCCTGTGGCTGAGAACATGAAGATCAGGAAAGACTCAGGACTGAGGAAATGGAGATAGACAGATCCATATGCTACCAGGAGAAGGACTGCTGTTGATTACAGGTTCCACACAAAGGAACAACGGGATTTCTATGAGACAGTGCTGCTGGACAAGAAGCCTATAGTGTGTGAAATGAGGTGGGTCGACTGGAAGTATATCAAGGAAAATGAGGAACACTATCCTGGTGTGTTTGACAGCTTCAGTGCTCGTGGAGTTGCAGACTTTGTTGGGCAGAAGCTCACAAAGTGGAATGAGGAGCTCATAATGCAATTCTACTCCATAGCACACTTCTATCCAGATGGGAGGATAGTATGGATGTCTGAAGGTACAAGGTACCACTCAACTATTGAGGAATGGGCAAATCTGATCAATGCTCCTAAGGAAAAAGAAGATGACTTGGATGTCTATGCCAAGAAGAAAATGGATCACAACTCTATGGCAAATATGTACAAGGAGATTCCTGAAGATGATCTTGAGACTCACCAGTTTGGGTCAGTAAAACACTTGCTGTCAGGGCTGCCTACAATCAATTGGATCCTTAGGCACACTCTCTTGCCCAAGTCTGGTGATCACAGAATGATCAGAGGCCATGCAATTAACTTGCTACATATATTTGATGTGCCACAGAAGTTCAAGGTCATGAGCCTTATAGTTGAGACTATCAAGAGGACTGCAGCTGACCAGAAAAGAAGTTGTGGATATGCCCCACAGATCCAGGAGTTGATAAACTCAAAGATGGGCACAGGCACATACTTGTTGGATAAGGAACACTTGCCTATCTATCCTGACTTCGAGGACAACCAAGTTGTGATGAATGAAGATGAACCCTCCTCAGTGCAAGCACAAGCAAAGAAGGAGAAGGCTGCCAAGATGCCAACTCAAGAGGAGGCATCTGAGTACTTTTTGAAAAGCAAGCAGGACCAGCTTGGTTAATTGATAGCATCATCTCTGAGGATTGAGAAGGGGTTGGCCACCCTAACTCAAAACTAGGAGAGCCTGGAAAGAATCGTGGAACAAAAATTCTATGATTTAGATGTCAAAGTAACTGAGATTCAGTCTGTTGTGGAGCAGCTACAGGATGACATGCAGGAGAGGAAGGGCAAGACAACCACTGATGCATTTGCCAGAGTGCCTCGAGCTCAGAGATCTGCTGCAGTGCCTGTACCGGACACTAGAGCCACTTCATCTGCACCAGCTACAGCTTCAGTGCCACCAGCTCCAGCACCTACCCCATCAGCTCCGTCTACTTCGACTGAAGCCTTCGTCCTTGGAGTTCTCCGGACACCACCACCTGAAGACCAAGCCTGAGAGACGTTTTAGTGCTATGCATTTTCTATGAACTTTTTGGTAACTTGTTGCCAAAGGGGGAGAAAAAGTATAGATCATAGGCTTCGAGAGAGAGTGTTGCTTTTTATTCTCTCTTACTTTGGTGGTTGAACTTTGTTTATCTTTTGATTGCTTGAGATACTATGCTATTATCTGTGAGACATTGATGATCATGTGGTTGATCATAAGCTACACTTATGCTTGTTATATGATATTATCTTACTTATCCTTATATGATCATTCACTTTGCTTGGTGATGAGTGCATGTATTTAATTCTTATCATTTTGAGTGCTCCACCAAGATGTATGTGACATGGAAGAGTAACCCATGATCCTAACTCATTGTGCATTTGCAGTCCAAAGCAAATCTTAAGATATGCACAAATTTAGGGGGAGCTCTTGCTTTTCACATACTTCTCAAAGCGACAATATCTTTCACTCTTATTATCATTTGTCGAAGCTTTGATCTATATGTTGTCATCAATTACCAAAAAGGGGGAGATTGAAAGTGCAACTATCCCTGGGTGGTTTTGGTAATTCCTAACAACATATTGCTCATTGAGCTAACATTATTCCAAGATCAATATTTCAGGAAAAGCACAATGAATGGCATGGCATGGATGAGGAAAGTGGATCCCTCAAAATTCTAAGGACAAAAAGTTTGGCTCAAGCTTCAAGATCAAGACTCTAAATTTTATATTTTAGTGATCCAAGATCACATTGAGTCTATAGGAAAAGCCAATACTATCAAGGAGGGATGAGGTGTTGCTTAATGGCTTGCTTGCTCAAAGTGCTTAGTGATATGCTCCAAAACCCTCAACTACCTTCCCACATCCACATATGACCTAAACCAAAAGTCAAACTCGGCCCCACCGATTCTTTCTATCCGGCACCACCGAGTTTGAAATGTCATAGCCACTGCCACAAACCTAGCAATTTGGTTTCACCGATAGGGATCTCGGTCTCACCGAGATGGGATTGTAATCTCTCTGTTTCCCTTCGTAACGTTTCGGTCTTACCGAGATGAGCGATCGGTCCCACCGAGATTGCAATGTAAACTCTCTGTTTCCCTTTTGTAACATTTCGGTCTCACCGAGATGAGCGAATCGGTCCCACCGAGTTTACCTGACCAACTCTCTGGTTAGCTTATTACCAAAATCGGTCCCACCGAGTTTGTGTAATCGGTCACACCGAGATTACGTTATGCCCTAACCCTAACCATATTGGTCCTACCGAGTTGCATCTCAGTCCCACCGAAAATCCTAACGGTCACTAGGTTTGCTGAATCGGTCCGACCAAGTTTAACCATTCGGTCCCACCGAGTTTGGCAAATTGTGTGTAATGGTTAGATTCTGTGTGGAGGCTATATATACCCCTCCACCCACTCTTCATTCATGGAGAGAGCCATCAGAACATA
Organism: Triticum urartu; assembly: GCF_056163025.1. Classification (NCBI taxonomy): domain Eukaryota; kingdom Viridiplantae; phylum Streptophyta; class Magnoliopsida; order Poales; family Poaceae; genus Triticum; species Triticum urartu. The sequence goes on along the minus strand of NC_141875.1, from coordinate 102,029,928 downwards.
CCTACACTTCCAATACACATTTTCTGAGAGAGAACCACCTACACTTGTGTTGAGGTCAAGATATTCCATTCCAACCATATGAATCTTGATCTCTAGCCTTCCCCAAGTTGCTTTCCACTCAAATCTTCTTTCCACCAAATCCAAATCTTGTGTGAGAGAGAGTTGAGTGTTGGGGAGACTATCATTTGAAGCACAAGAGCAAGGAGTTCATCATCAACACACCATTTGTTTGGAGAGTGGTGTCTCCTAGATTGGCTAGGTGTCACTTGGGAACAAGATTGTGGAGTTGAACCAAGGAGTTTGTAAGGGCAAGGAGATCGCCTACTTCGTGAAGATCTACCGCTAGTGAGGCAAGTCCATGGGCGACGGCCATGATGGCATAGACAAGGTTGCTTCTTCGTGGACCCTTCGTGGGTGGAGCCCTCCGTGGACTCGCGCAACCATTACCCTCCGTGGGTTGAAGTCTCCATCAACGTGGATGTACGATAGCACCACCTATCGGAACCACGACAAAAACATCCGTGTCTCCAATTGCGTTTGAATCCTCCAAACCCTTCCCTTTACATTCTTGCAAGTTGCATGCTTTACTTTCCGCTGCTCATATACTCTTTTGCATGCTTGCTTGAATTGTGTGGAGATTGCTTGACTTGTGCTAAGATAGCTAAAATCTGCCAAGAACTAAAATTGGGAAAAGGCTAGATTTTATTTGGTCAAGTAGTCTAATCACCCCCCTCTAGACATACTTTCGATCCTACAGCAACTTCAATGGCACCAATCCGTAGGTTTTCGGCTGAGGAAAAGGGAAAAGTTCCCCTCGACGTGCCAGCGCTGCTCCCGCCAAAAAAGAGGTCTGTCCACCACCGCGACACCGTGGAGATGCAGTTGGTGATGAGGCCTTGGTGCGAGTGCCCTCCTCCTGGGTATCCACTGCCCTTGTATGCCCAAGCCGGGGGCTCGGGAGGAAGGAGCAACGAGCGCCAGCGTGCGTACCACGACCAAGGTCGACGCGCCGCGGCGACGAACGCCGTCACTCCTGGAGTCCATGCCGCGGACTCCTCACGCGAGCTCGTGTTGTGGGCGGCGATGCCCCCAAGCTCCTGGATCCGCTTCCCGTGCTTCTTCTCTGACATGATGCCGCCGAGGGGGCCTCTCGAGCTCTGGTTGCAGCATGCCGACTGCGACGCTCCGGCGAACGGAGTAGAGGTTGAAGCAGTCTCCACTGGCAAGATCTTCATGACCCGCGGCTGGGGCGAGGTCGTGCAGGTTTGCCATGCGGAGGGCGCCCACGTGATCCACTTCGAGTACGATGGCGCCTCCATGTTGTTCTTCAAAGTCTTCGACGCGGAGGGTCGCCGCTTGGAGTGTTGCCCCGAAGGGGAGCGCCAGGATGAGGCGCGCCCCGCTCGCGGCTGCTCCAGCAACAATGACTCTTGGGAGTCCAGCGGTTCTCCCGAGCTCTACAAGACTCTGGAGACGAGCGACGATATCTACATGCCCCCGAGCTCTCGACGCGCCCGGAGCAGGGCCGCAACGTCCGGCCGCCGCCGTTGATCTGGATGGGGTTGGCGCCGGCCTCCCGCGGCCCACTGTTGATGATGGCGTCGGCCGCGGGGGCGTGTAGATAGGATTCTCCTAGGTTCTCGTCTATTGTTCCCTGCGAGGAATCAAGAAGTACCCTGCGGGGGCATGTAAAGAGTTTGCAATGTCTTTTGTTGATGTTATCCCAATTAAGGAAGCCTTGTGAGCGCGGGTCCTGTTTAGGCTCGGTCTTCCCTTTCCAATCTCGCGATAGCTTGTTACTCTACGCTGACAGGTCCCGTTCCCCAGGCAAGCTTCAGCCGTCGCTGGTATGCCAGGTCGCGTGCCGTGGTCAATGCCAGGAGGTGAGCAGCCCGAGGTCCAGTAAGAGCCCCTGAGGCGCAATGCTCAGGGGGTCCCCTTTAGCGCTCAAGCAGCCGTCGTAAGATAAGAAAGGGAGGCGATGTTGCCACAACAGGGCTGCAGCGTGCGTGACCCCTAGGTCCCAACGATTAGTTGATCTGAGCTCATGACTTATCTTGGCGGTCCGGGTCGATTCTTCACAATGCGCCAGACCTGTGCGCGATCATCCGTAGTGTAGCTAGGTCAGGCCCATACGAGTCCTCCCCCTTTCAATGCTCTCATTTGTGCTCTACGTCCTCAGGTCCTGGCGCTCGAGCGAGCTCAGCCGCCGCTGGTATGCCAGGTCGCGTGCCGTGCTCAAGGCCAAGGGGTGAGGGCTGGAGAGCCAGTAAGAGCTCCCGAGTCGTGATGCTCGGGAGCCCCCCTTTTAACGTGCAAGCGGATTACTTGGAAGAGGTGGGAGCTCGTGGTGCCGCCTGGTGCTATCCTCGCGAGATTCCTGCGAGCCAGCACAAGGAAAAACATGATCTACCGTTATGGTTGCCAGCCTGCCGCTGGTTGCTCCGCATGGGGGTGAAGGCACTGAGGGCCTGGTGAGGTGATGTGTGCGGGGCGTTCTGCGAGCCAGAGCTCGACCGCTCAGGTTTATCGACGTGGTAGGGACGGATCCATGCACCAGCGCCGTGCCGGCGTGGGGAGGCCCCGTGGGTGGCGACGATTGAGCAAGTAATAATCATAGGTAGATCAAACATGAGAGTAGCAGGCTTAAGTAAGTGAATGGGAGATACGTGCCACTAGGTCAGGCCCGAGCGGCTTGGGGATGATGCAGCCCGAGGGGCGCCCCCAACACGGTAAGCTGAAGACATAAGAAGTGATACATGCCACAGGGACGGACCCGGGTGGCCTGGGAATGATGTAGCCCGAGGGGCGCTCCCAGCTAAATGAACTTGGAAAATGTCACCTGGCTCTGTTGATGAAGGAGAGTTGGGGCCGCTGAAGGTGCGCGGCGAAAGGGTTGCTCCTCACGAGCCACCGGAGCCCTGAGCCTCGGGAGACTTTGGGGGCTCGGGTGGTTCCTTGAGGACCGTCTCCATCTCCATTAGGACGGCATGGTGCTTGGCCTCCTGAGCCACTAGGATGCACCGCAAGCTGCGCTGGTAGGCAGACGACACGCTCGGCAGGCCAAAGGGCATGCGAACGTAGCTGTGCGGTGGGCCCTTGCAGCTTCCCACGCGCAAAGGCCAGAAAAGCTCCTGAGAAGCGGCACTGTTGAACCCTGGAATGTCGATGCAGACGCGCAGCCCGGCATCCTCGCCTGGATGGGAAGCTGCGCCTCGTGAGGGGCGGTCGCCGCGCATGGTCCTTGCATCTTGCAATTCATGGGTGGTCTTAGTGATGAACTCCTGAACGGTGGGCAATCCTTGACCTGTGCCCTCCTGAGGGAAACGTGCCATGAAGCACGCCTCCAAGTGGTGCCCGAGCGCCTCCCTCGTGATGTGGGCAAGGTCTGAGGCCTTCCAGAAGAAAGCCCCCGAGCCCTGATCGAGAAGGGCGCCGGGCGCGCCTTCCTATGCGATGGAGGGAGGCGCCCCTGGAGCGGGCGCTGATCCTGGCGAGGCTCCGGCTATGGCGCCACCCTCCCGAGGCCCTTCATGTCGTAGATTCTTCTTCTTCTTGGGGATGGCCTCAGTAGGGCCCTCGCCCTTGCTGTCGGGGTCATCGATTGCTGCAGCTTGGAAGGCACGCTCGAGGGAGCACACCGCATCTCTTTCTTCACATGGGACCATGATGATCCCGCTGCTTCCCGGCATCTTGAGGACATTGTAGCCGTGATGGGTCACCGCCATGAACTTGGCCAGGGCTGGGTACCCGAGAATGGCATTGTACGGCAGTTGGATGTGCGCGACGTCGAAGTCGATGAGCTCGATGCGGTAGTTCTTGCGTTCCCCAAAGGTGACAGGGAGGTGGACCTGCCCTATCGGTGTGGTGGAACTGTCAGTCACTCCTGAGAAGGGCTTGGTGGGCTGAAGCTGGTCATATGGCACTTGGAGGCTGTCGAACGTGGCAACAGACAGGACATTGAGCCCTGTGCCGCCATTGATGAGGGTCTTGGTGACTTGCACGTTGCTGATGACTGGGGAGCAAAGCATCGGGAGGGTGCCGGCGGTAGCTGCGCACTTGAGCTGGTCTGCCGAGATGAATGTGATGGGGCACTGGGACCATCTGAGCGGGTGTGTGGCTTCGAGCTTGGGGAGGACTGCATTCACCTCACGAGGAAACTGCTTGAAGATACGCTGCGAGGCTGGGGCCTGGGCTCCGCCCAAGAAGCAGGCGATAGCACGCGGTTCCTAGAAGCCCCAGCCCCCTCATCTTGATGGTGTTAGTCATTCCTTCTTGGCGGTGGTGGCAGTGGAGGGAGTCCGGCTTTGCCTTGAGGACGATCTTCATGAGGCTGATCCCTCCAGGCGCCCCCGTGAGGCTGATCCTGCCAGCGGTCCTCACGAGGCCGGTCGCGCCACTCCTGGCGCGGGCCACGGTCGTCCCAGCGTCCGCCACCACGTCCTCCTCCTCGGCCATAGCCTCGGTCTCCGCGCTCGGGGCACCGACCGAAGCGTCCTTCGCGAATGACTCTGAGCTCTTGACAGTCGCTGGTGTTGTGGGTGTTCAGGTTGTGGAAGGCGCAGAACGGATGGCTGCCCTTGGATGACTCTGGTTGGTCTCTGCCATGCTTGGTGTGTGGTTCCGCTGCGAGCACGGCTGCTCCCTTGCGCTTCACGTCTTTGGCCTTGGTCTTCTTCTCCTCTGGGTCCGCAGCAGGGAGCTCGAGGAGGGAGAGGTGCCCCTCCTCAGCTCTAGCACACTTGGTCGGGATGTTGAACAGCTCCAGGGTTGTGCACAGCTCTTCATGGATACCGAGCTCCTCCTTCATCTTGACGTCGCGGACACCGTCGGAGAATGCTGAGATGATGGCTTCGTCGGTCACCTTGGGGATCTTGATCCGTGCGCTGTTGAAGCGTTGAATGTACTTCTGCAAGGTCTCTCCTGGTTGTTGCTTGATGCGGCGCAGGTCGCCCGCGAGCGGGGACAGTCGCGAGTACCCTGGAAGTTGGCGATGAAGCGGGTACGCATTTCGTCCCAGGAGGAAATTGAGCCCGGAGGCAGGTTCAGGAGCCAGGAGTGGGCGCCTTCCTTCAGAGCCATGGGAAACCAGTTCACCATGACTTTCTTGTCGCCGTTGGATGCTTCGATGCTCAGCTCGTCGAGTTACTAGAACTCCTCGAGGTCGGGGGTGCCGTCGTAGCGAGGAGGCAGATCCAACTTGAACTTGCCCGGCCAGGCGACGCTACGCAGCTCAGGGGTGAAAGCACGACAACCAGATGTGGTCACCCGGACTAACCTTGGGGGTGGAGCTTGGTCTTGCTGGGGTCCGCGCCCTGCCGCTACAGGTGGCGTGCGGTCTTGCCGCAGTAGCCGGTCTCGGCGTGGCGGAGCGTTTGGTTGCGGTCGAGGGACTTCTTGACAGCTTCTTTCTTCAAGCGCGGGCGTGGGACGCAGCGGGTCGCGTCACGGAGCCGCGCGTCTTGGCGCCGTCTTGGGGCAGAGGTGGTGGAGGCGCTCCGTGGGCTACTGCTACCTCTTGAGCACTGCGTTGGTTTTCCCCGAAGAGGAGGAGATGATGTAGCAAAGTAGCGTAAGTATTTCCCTCAGTTTTTGAGAACCAAGGTATCAATCCAGTAGGAGGCTACGCGCCAGTCCCTCGTACCTGCACAAAGCAAATAAATCCTCACAACCAACACGATAAGGGGTTGTCAATCCCTACACGACCACTTACGAGAGTGAGATCTGATAGATATGATAAGATAATATTTTTGGTATTTTTGTGATAAAGATGCAAAGTAAAGTAAAAGCAAAGTAAAAAAGCAAAGGAAATAACTAAGTAGTAGGAGATTAATATGATGAAGATAGACCCGGGGGCCATAGGTTTCACTAGTGGCTTCTCTCGAGAGCATAAGTATTCTACGGTGGGTGAACAAATTACTGTTGAGCAATTGACAGAATTGAGCATAGTTATGAGAATATCTAGGCATGATCATGTATATAGGCATCACGTCTGAGACAAGTAGACCGACTCCTGCCTGCATCTACTACTATTACTCCACTCATCGACCGCTATCCAGCATGCATCTAGAGTATTAAGTTAATGAAAATAGAGTAACGCCTTAAGCAAGATGACATGATGTAGAGGGACAAACTCATGCAATATGATGAAAACCCCATATTGTTATCCTTGATGGCAACAATACAATACGTGCCTTGCTGCCCCTACTGTCACTAGGAAAGGACACCGCAAGATTGAACCCAAAGCTAAGCACTTCTCCCATTGCAAGAAAGATCAATCTAGTAGGCCAAACCAAACTGATAATTCAAAGAGACTTGCAAAGATAACCAATCATACATAAAAGAATTCAGAGAAGATTCAAATATTGTTCATAGATAGACTTGATCATAAACCCACAATTCATCGGTCTCAACAAACACACCGCAAAAATAAGATTACATCGAATAGTTCTCCACAAGAGAGGGGGAGAACATTGTATTGAGATCCAAAAAAGAGAGAAGAGCCATCTAGCTACTAACTATGGACCCGTAGGTCTGGGGTGAACTACTCACACTTCATCGGAAGGGCTATGGTGTTGATGTAGAAGCCCTCCGTGATCGATGCCCCCTCCGGCGAAGCTCCGAAACAGGCCCCAAGATGGGATCTCGTGGATATAGAAAGTTGTGGCAGTGGAATTAGGGTTTTGTCTCCGTATCTGATTATTTGGGGGTACGTAGGTATATATAGGAGGAAGGAGTACGTCGGTGGAACAACAGGGGGCCCATGAGGGTGGAGGGCGTGCTTGGGGGGGGGTAGGCGCCCCCCTACCTCGTGGCCTCCTCTTTTGTGTCTTGACGTAGGGTCCAAGTCTCCTGGGTCTTGTTCGTTGAGAAAATCACATTCCCGAAGGTTTCATATCGTTTGGACTCCGTTTGATATTCCTTTTCTTCGAAACCCTAAAACAGGAAAAAAACAACAATTCTGGGCTGGGCCTCCGGTTAATAGGTTAGTCCCAAAAATAATATAAAAGTGGATAAAAAAGCCCAATAATGTCCAAAACAGCAGATAATATAGCATGGAGCAATCAAAAATTATAGATACGTTGGACACGTATCAAGCATCCCCAAGCTTAATTCCTGTTCGTCCTCGAGTAGGTAAATGATAAAAACAGAATTTTTGATGCGGAGTGCTACTTGGCATAATTTTAATGTAATTCTTCTTAATTGTGGTATGAATATTTAGATCCGAAAGATTCAAGACAAAAGTTTATATTGACGTAAAAATAATAATACTTCAAGCATACTAACAAAGCAATTATGTCTTCTCAAAATAACATGGCCAAATAAAGTTCATCCCTACAAAATCATACAGTTTAGTCATGCTCCATTTTCGTCACACAAGAATGCTCTCATCCTGCACAACCCCGATGACAAGCCAAGCAATTGTTTCATACTTTAGTAATCTCAAACCTATAAACTTTCACGCAATATATGAGCGCGAGCCATGGACATAGCACTATGGGTGGAATAGAATATAATGAGGGGGGTTATGTGGAGAAGAAAAAAAGGAGAAAGTCTCACATCAACGAGGCTAATCAATGGGCTATGGAGATGCCCACCGATTGATGTTAATGCAAGGAGTAAGGATTGCCATGCAACGGATGCACTAGAGCTATAAATGTATGAAAGCTCAACAAAAGAAACTAAGTGGGTGTGCATCCAACTTGCTTGCTCATGAAGACCTAGGGCACTTGAGGAGGCCCATTGTTGGAATATACAAGCCAAGTTCTATAATGAAAATTCCCACTAGTATATGAAAGTGACAAAACAAGAGACTCTCTATCATGAAGATTACGGTGCTACTTTGAAGCACAAGTGTGGCAAAGGATAGTAACATTGTCCCTTCTCTCTTTTTCTCTCATTTTTTATTTGGCCTTTCTCTTTTTTATGTGGCCTTTCTTTTTTTATAATTCCTCACTTGGGACAATGCTCTAGAAGATGATGATCATCACACTTCTATTTATTTACAACTCAATGATTACAACTCAATACTAGAACAAAAGATGACTCTATATGAATGCCTCCGGCGGTGTACTCGGATATGCATTGAACCAAGAGTGACAATTAGGAAAGAATTATGAACGGTGGCTTTTCCACAAATACTATGTCAACTACATGATCATGCTAAGCAATATGACAATAATGAATGTGTCATGATAAACGGAATGGTGGAAAGTTGCATGGCAATATATCTCGGAATGGCTATGGAAATGCCATAATAGGTAGGTATGGTGGCTGTTTTGAGGAAGATATAAAGAGGTTTATGTGTGAAATAGCGTATCATATCACGGGGTTTGGATGCACCGACGAAGTTTGCACCAACTCTCAATGTGAGAAAGGGCAATGCACGGTACCGAAGAGGCTAGCAAGGATGGAAGGGTGAGAGTGGATATAATCCATGGACTCAACATTAGTCATAAAGCACTCACATACTTATTGCAAAAATCTACAAGTCATCAAAAACCTCGGCACTACGTGCATGCTCCTAGGGGGATAGATTGGTAGGAAAAGACCATCGCTCGTCCCCGACCGCCACTCATAAGGAGGACAATCAAATAACACCTCATGTTTCAAATTTGTTACATAACGTTTACCATACGTGCATGCTACGGGACTTGCAAACTTCAACACAAGCATTTCTCAATTTCACAACTACTCAACTAGCACGACTTTGATATTATTACCTCCATATCTCAAAACAGTCATCAAGCATCAAACTTCTCTTAGTATTCAAAACACTCATAAGAAAATTTTACTAATCTTGAATACCTAGCATATTAGGATTTTAAGCATATTACCATGATATTTAAGAATCTCAAAATAATATAAGTGAAGCATGAGATATCAATAGTTTCTATAAAACAAATCCACCACCGTGCTCTAAAAGATATAAGTGAAGTACAAGAGCAAAACTATATAACTCAAAAGATATAAGCGAAGCACATAGAGTATTCTAACAAATTCCAAATCATGTATGGCTCTCTCAAAAGGTGTGTACAGAAAGGATGATTGTGGTAAACTAAAAAGTAAAGACTCAAATCATACAAGACGCTCCAAGCAAAACACATATCATGTGGCAAATAAAAATATAGCTCCAAGTAAAGTTACCGATAGAAGTAGACGAAAGAGGGGATGCCTTCCGGGGCATCCCCAAGCTTTGGCTTTTAGGTATCATTAGATTATCTTGGGGGTTCCATGGGCATCCCCAAGCTTAGTCTCTAGCCACTCCTTGTTCCATAATCCATCAAATCTTTACCCAAAACTTAAAAACTTCACAACACAAAACTCAAAGTAGAAAATCTCGTGAGCTCCGTTAGCGAAAGAAAACAAAAGACCACTTCAAGGTACTGTAATGAACTCATTCTTTATTTATATTGGTGTTAAACCTACTGTATTCCAACTTCTCTATGTATTATAAACTATTTTACTAGCCATAGATTCATCAAAATAAGCAAACAACACACGAAAAACAGAATCTGTCAAAAACAGAACAGTATGTAGTAATCTGTATCTAGCGCAAGATCTGGAACCCCAAAAATTCTAAAATAAATTTCTGGACGTGAGGAATTTATCTATTAATCATATGCAAAAATAATTAACTAAATATCTCTTTCCAAATAAAAATGGCAGCAGTTATCGTGAGCGCTAAAGTTTCTGTTTTTTTACAGCCAGTGTAACAAGACTTTCCCCAAGTGTTCCCAACGGTTCAATTTGGCACAAACACTAATTAAACACAAAAAACACAACCAAAACAGAGGCTAGATAAATTATTGATTACTAAACAGGAGCAAAAAGCAAGGAATAAAAATAAAATTGGGTTGCCTCCCAACAAGCGCTATTGTTTAATGCCCCTAGCTAGGCATAACAAGCAAGGATAGATATATGTATTGCCATCTTTGGTAGGAAATTCTTCAATGAGGCATCTAACATCTTTAGGAATTTCTTTCTTTTTATTAATTATCAAACTTTTAGGCACAAGATCAAAAAAATCATTTGTAACAAATGGTTCCTTATTGATAGCAAAAAGATTGGGATGAATACTTATAGATTTGAGATCCGCAGTTTCCTTGCTAGATGATTCACCCTTATTTTTAGGAACACACATAAGCTTGGAAATTTTAGCGGGAGGACTTGGAGTATGTTTTACGGAAGAAAAGCGGTTCCCTAGTTGGTAATAATATCCTCAAGTTTATCGATTCTAGTGGAATCGTGATTTATTTTCTTATTAACTATGTGTTCCTTCTCTTTAATATTTTTCAAAGTGACTCCTACTTTAGATCCATATTGAGAGATTTGGTTGTGGATCTTTTTATCCAAATTTTCAATTAACTCTACGGTAGCAACCTTATTTTCAATAATTTCAAGTCTTTGCATTACATGCTCCAAAGTTAATACAGTTCCATTAACCAAAAGAGGGGGTGAGCCAAACAAATCTATCATAGCATTATAAGAATCAAAAGTATGGCTACCCAAAAAGTTCCCTCCAGTAATAGTATCAAGGACATATTGGTGCCAAGGAGTAACGCCTACATAAAAATTGCGAAGAAGAACGGAAGTAGATTGCTTCCTGGTAGATCTATTTTGAGCATTGCAAATTCTATACCAAGCGTCTTTTAGATTTTCCCCCTCCCTTTGCTTAAAATTTAAATTTCATTCTCGGGAGACAACAGAGAAGATAAGGGACTAGCCATAACGACAAGCAAATGAACTAACACACAAGCAAATAAAAAGCAAGCGGGCAAAAAGAGGCAAATAGAGAAAGAGAGGGAGAATAGAGAGAGGGCGAATAAAACGGCAAGGGTGAAGTGGGGGAGAGGAAAACGAGAGGCAAATGGCAAATAATGTAATGTGGAAGATAAGGGTATGTGATGGGTACTTGGTATATTGACTTTTGCGTAGACCTCCCCAGCAACGGCGCCAGAAATCCTTCTTGCTACCTCTTGAGCACTGCGTTGCTTTTCCGCAAAGAGGAAGGGATGATGCAGCAAAGTAGCATAAGTATTTCCCTCAGTTTTTGAGAACCAAGGTATCAATCCAGTAGGAGGCTACGCGCCAGTCCCTCATACCTGCACAAAACAAATAAATCCTCACAACCAATGCGATAGGGGTTGTCAATCCCTACACGGCCACTTACGAGAGTGAGATCTGATAGATATGATAAGATAATATTTTTGGTATTTTTGTGATAAAGATGCAAATTAAAGTAAAATCAAAGTAAAAAAGCAAAGGAAATAACTAAGTAGTAGGAGATTAATATGATGAAGATAGACCCGGGGGCCATAGGTTTCACTAGTGGCTTCTCGGAGAGAGCATAAGTATTCTACGGTGGGTGAACAAATTACTGTTGAGCAATTGACAGAGTTGAGCATAGTTATGAGAATATCTAGGCATGATCATGTATATAGGCATCACGTCCGAGACAAGTAGACCGACTCCTGCCTGCATCTACTACTATTACTCCACTCATCGACCTTTATCCAGCATGCATCTAGAAGTATTAAGTTAATGAAAACAGACTAATGCCTTAAGCAAGATGACATGATGTAGAGGGACAAACTCATGCAATATGGTGAAAACCCCATCTTGTTATCCTCGATGGCAACAATACAATACGTGCCTTGCTGCCCCTACTGTCACTAGGAAAGGACACCGCAAGATTGAACCCAAAGCTAAGCACTTCTCCCATTGCAAGAAAGATCAATCTAGTAGGACAAACCAAACCGATAATTCGAAGAGACTTGCAAAGATAACCAATCATACATAAAAGAATTCAGAGAAGATTCAAATATTGTTCATAGCTAGACTTCATCATAAACCCACAATTCATCGGTCTCAACAAACACACCGCAAAAAGAAGATTACATCGAATAGTTCTCCACAAGAGGGGGGAGAACATTGTATTGAGATCCAAAAAGAGAGAAGAAGCCATCTAGCTACTAACTATGGACCCGTAGGTCTGAGGTGAACTACTCACACTTCATTGGAAGGGCTATGGTGTTGATGTAGAAGCCCTCCATGATCGATCCCCTCTTCGGCGGAGCTCCGGAACAGGCCCCAAGATGGGATCTCGTGGATACAGAAAGTTGCGGCAGTGGAATTAGGGTTTTGGCTCCGTATCTGATCGTTTGGGGGTACGTAGGTATATATAGGAGGAAGGAGTACGTCGGTGGAACAACAGGGGGCCCACGAGGGTGGAGGGCGCGCCTGGGGGGGGGTAGGCGCGCCCCCTACCTCGTGGCCTCCACTTTTGTGTCTTGACGTAGGGTCCAAGTCTCCCGGTCTTGTTCGCTGAGAAAATCATGATCGCAAATGTTTCATTCCGTTTGGACTTCGTTTGATATTCCTTTTCTTCGAAACCCTAAAACAGGCAAAAAACAACAATTCTGGGCTGGGCCTCCGGTTAATAGGTTAGTCCCAAAAATAATATAAAAGTGGATAAAAAAGCCCAATAATGTCCAAAACAGTAGATAATATAGCATGGAGCAATAAAAAATTATAGATACGTTGGAGACGTATTAGCTACGTCGCCCGTAGCTGGCGGAGCGCGAGGCGGGGAGGGGGACGGCGCAGGGGAGTCCCCTGCGGCGCGGACAAGCTCGGCGATGCGGTCGAGCCAGTCCTCATAGAATTCGTCGACCGGGTGGTAGCACAGGAGCTCGTGCGCCATGAGGAGCGCAGCCCGTGCGCCCATGGCAGGGCGACGTGCATGGGAAGAAGAACCGGCCGGGGCCAGCGATGGAGTGGCGGTGCGGCCGTCCCGCCACACTGAGGGGTGCAGCGAGGATGCTTGCTGCTCATTCCCCACCGGGCCAGTGGCGGCGTTGGCGGCAGGCGACGGGGAACGACGAGGTGGCCCGCCGACGGGAGCCGTCTGGGCGACGTGGGTGGCGAGGGCAGCCCGGCGCTCAGCATGAGCGCGACGCGCGTCTGCCATGGAGACGATGAAGCAACGGGGCGCGGGGTGACGGAAGGAAGCTTCAGCGCACCCCTACCTGGTGCGCCAAATGTCGGATCATGGGTTCCGGCAAACCCTTGAGGTTCGAACACTGGGGTGCGCGTGAAGGTTTTCTCCCTATCGATCCACGCCCTAGCTCTCTAAGATCCCGTAGACGAACTCAACGAACTCACAAGACAAAGACACAAGATTTATCTGGTTTGGGCCACCGTTGTGGTGTAATACCCTACTCCAGTGTGGTGGTGGATTGCCTCTTGGGCTGATGATGAACAGTACAAGGGGAAGAGCAACACTACAAAAAAATACACTTCCGTGATGATACGTGTTTGTCACAGTAGGTCGCGTTTTTGTCATGCATGTACATCCATGACAAATTTATGACAGAATCAAGATAATCATATATGTGCTATCGTAGAAGTGTTCCATGACATTACCAAAATTATCATCACGGAAGTGTCCACTTCCATGACAATAAATCGCGCGTCATAGAAGTGCTTTCGTCTAGGGTGACCGACACGTGGCATCCACCGTAACGGAACGCCGTTAAGCTATCGGGTCGAGTTTTGGATCCGATAACCCGTTAATAGCCCCAACCAATGGGGATTTTCCATGTGTAAAATCATCATTGGCTGGAGGAAACACGTGTCGGCTCATCGTTGGGACAGATGTCATCCACTCATTGGACAGAAGGCACCTATGATACGTCGACACGTGGCATGGCCCAACAGAGGCCCATTCCTATGAAAAGGCCGGCCCGTTTGACTTGGTCAAAAGGTGGCGGGCCGGCCCATGGAAAGCCTGTTAACGACCTGTTCGCATATAGCCCATTTACAGCCCGCTAACCCAAGGCCCGTTACGCCCTATCCCAATTAGGCGCAGTAGCGTCATCTGGGCCATCCAATATGATTCCAGCCCATTTTCACTTCTGGCCCATGTATGGCCCATGATGTCTTTCGGCCCATATGAGGACCTATGTAACTCTTGTCCTATTAACGGCCCGTGGTGAAACTGGCCCGTAATGAACATTGTATCACTTTATACCCATTAACAACCCGTTATTCCGTTGGGCCGTTTCCAGCCCATGTTATCTTTTGGCCTTCTCAGAGCCCATTTATTCTTGGGCTCATTTCCAGCATTCGTTTACTTACGGCCCGTTACTGTCATTTTCTGCTAGTGGGCCAAATTCAGCCTGTGGTTACAGTCGGCCCGTTTGTGGTCCGTTAATATGTTGGGCCGTTTTCATAGCGTCATCAAATACGACCTATTAACGATGGCCCGTTACGGTCGGCCCATGAACGGACGATTCCAACTCTAGCCCGTTTACGGCCATAATGCGGCCTGTTATTGGCTCGTGTTTGGCCAATCGATCATACGGCCCATATAAGGCCCATTGATGATACGGCCCGTAGAAGGCCCATTGTTTCTATGGCCCGTAGAAGGCCTACTGTTTCTATGGCCCGTAGAAGGCCCACTGTTTCTACGGCCCGTAGGAGGCCCAGTGTCACAACAGTAAATATTAGCCCATGGTTATTGTGGCCTAGTTTTAAAAAATTGGTGATTGCAGCCACTAGTTAACCGCGGAAAAAGAACTGCAATGACTACAAGCAAACAAATAAACAAGACAACAAGGAAATAAATAAGCAAGCAACTAACGCTAGGCTATCACGGCTATTACACATATTACATCCAGTGGGCATCAAAGTTCGCCACCAATGCAAATATAGGGAACAAAGCAACATATCATATACACTGGCCGTCAAAATTGGCCACCAGTGCATACAAACGCGTCAGCAAAACAAGAGCATAACTGAAACAACTTCATAAGAGCTCAAGAAACGTTATCCTCGGTATCCACCATGCTGGCAATAAGCTTAGCAAGCTGATTAGCTTTGTCCTATTTGGCACTAAAATCCTCCAACGCTTGCTGTTGCACCAGAAAGTATGCATCTAAATGCTCCAGGGACTTCCGCAGTCCTTCCGCTTCTTATCGCAATACAGCTGAACGATGTCTTTCAGCTTGTAGTTGAGACTCAAGAAACCGAACTGATTCAGACAATGAGTTTGAATAGCTTGTGCAAGCGGTAGTGGCTAGTAACTCCAACACTAAACCAAGACAGGATGTGTCACTATCCTGAACCTTATCTGCATTACTTCCTTTACCGTTGCTTAATAAGGCACTCTTCCCCAATATTCTGTCAGCATTCTAAAAGAAGAAACAAGCAGACACATAATAAGTTTAGCATGTACTAGTATATGAAACTCATTTCGGTGAACCAGTTCATTAGTAAGGTGGACAGGATTAAACTACCAAGTCTTCTATTGCCAAGTACTAGTACATAATAAAAGCATCAAACAAACATATATCTATGTCCTATGGTAGCAATGGAATCTTAAATTAGAACAGTTGTTCTTAAGGTTTAGGCACTTGTTCTACATGAACAGAGTACAGTAAGACGCAAGAATATAATACTTAAAAATAGAAAATGAGCTCATAGACCTTACCACATTCTTGGTTCGGGACCAGTACAGAACAAGGCATTCCCAGTCATCGTCCAGTAAATGTGTCTCACGAGAATGTAAGGGAATTTGATGATTTTCTTTGCCGGTGAAGTACGTTTTCTTGAGGTAATTCCGATACTGCCACCAAGGATTCTTGAAGATAGCAGAGGTATTAGCACAGGTTACCTCGTCCCGAGTTTCCAAATCGGTCCTTCTCTATAGAGAAAAATGGGAAAATTTGCTGTATTATAACCATCATGGAGGTAGGATGTATGGGACGAAGCAAAGTAATTGCCATGAATAACATTACTTACACATAACTCCTGGACAAACACCTGCAACTGGAATTTTCCTTCATCTTCAGTATAATATTTCCAAGATGGGAAGATACGCACATACGATTTAACAACATCAAATGTGATAGATGCTAAACTACGACTAGCTGGTTGTGCTTCCTCCACAGGAATATGCGTACTAACTGGTGGAGTTGGGGTTCGCCGTGATAGTACTGGCCCTTTGGGCACTGGAGCTGCCTTACTAACTGCTCTTGTTTGGGAGCTCTGTGGTGGAGATGGTGTTGTGTCAATAGGAACTGGGTTACTATCGGCTGGGGTTTGGGTTAGATTGGGTGAAGCTGGTTCTCTGTCCATCGTAGTAGGGGTACAATCTGCGAGAGTTTGGGTTATGTGTGGTATGGCTGGTTCTTATGCATGTACATCCGGGGTGCTATCTCCACCAAGAGGTAGCACTGTTTTATTTGAAGACCGTGTTTTTAGTCCGCTAGATACTGGCATCACCCGCTCCAATTCAAATGGCTGATAAACAGGAAACATAGTTGAATGTACAGACATTGTATGAGAGACAGATGCAATAGATAGTGTGGGAAAAAGAGGGCATGGAATAGTTGACATGTATATTGTTTAACTAAAACGGATAGCATGACATAATTTCACATATATGATGTCTATCTAAACTGGATAGCATAGCATAACATAATTCAAAGATATGATGAATAACTAAACAGGATCACATGACATAATTCACCTACATGTTATCTAAGTAATCAGGATCGCATCATTTAATTCACATATGTGATTTATATGCTAAACAAAGGGCATTTGATATGATGTCTGAACTAAGAACATGGTGTTGAATATTGTGTATATGATGTCTAAACTATGCAATGCAATACACCGTATGCATGATATGAGCAGTATAACCGTGCCAAGTTAGAGCATACACCTCAGTGGGGGAATAGGACTGGTCATCTGTCTCTGAATCCATCTCTGAGGAGCTATCGGGACCCAACAAGAGATCTGCTTCGACAGGTAGCCCTGTCTGCTCTGAAGGCCTTGTTTTCACTCCAGATTTTTCCATCTCCCACCCAAATGGTTGATTCACAGGAAGAGTAGTTTAATGTACAAACATTGTCGACAAATGGAAATGTAATGAAGAAAAGGATGGGCAAGATATCATTCAAATATATGATGCTTGGTTATACAGGATGGCATTGCATATTTCACATATATTATGGCTGGCTAAAAGACATGAGACTGCATAATTCCCATATATGATATAGAAACTAAACATGTGGCATTACAGAACATGTCTAAACTAAGCGGATGACATATATGATGTCAAAAGTAGGCACTGCAAGGCAACATATGCATGATATGACTAACATCATCATGCCAAGGTAGAGCAAACACCTTGGGGGGTAAATAGGAGTGTTCAGCAGCGTCCAAATCCGCCTCAGAACAGATATCTTCCTCTGGATTACAATCTGGAGAGGGGTGGGGAGGGTTTGCCATTGAACCCACCATGGAGCGATGTCTGCATGACATTGTATTGCCGCGCAAAACTCTTCTCTTTTTCTCTACATGTTCAACATGACTGTGTACAATATCTGACATGCATACGAAAAAAATATGGTGAGCTTATGTAAGGAGAGCATGCAGAAATTTAGAGTGATAGTAACAACCGGTGGATCGATGTTTTTCCGTTGAACCAAAATAGCCCTAATGGATCGACGTGAATGTATAGTAATAAGTGATGCAACAAGTGTACAACCTCTTTGCCGTAGCCGTGTCGACCTCAGCATCATTGGGTTGGTCGCTGAAGCAGTTGAGGTAGAGGTGGCTGTCGGAGGTGTGGAGGAAGATCTGAGGAATCTGTAGACGGCGTCCAGGGCACTGCTCTGTTGTGATGGATCGTTCTGTCGTTGGAGCAGCTCCGGTGAGCCGTAAGATGTCAAGGCTGAAGCAGCACAAGACAGACATCGTCAATCTCAAGTGGGATTCTAATAGAATCTCCAATAGATGATGTAAAATGGATGTAAAATTAACATCACCAAAAACCACCTGACTACAACAGATGAGGTAAAAACTGTTGACTCTAAACTTAACTATCAAAACTCAAATTTACTGTGGAATCTGAATGCTACTGTCGAAACTGAACACAATGGTAGCAGAGAGGCACTTGACATGTAGTTTAGGGAGGGCCTGCAGTTCATCTTCAAGCTGCACCCCCCTGAGCCGCCAGCCACCACCGGCCGAACCACCGGCCCCAGCGCCATCTTGCCACCCCGAAACAACTCACCACCGCCGCCCCGGCCAGCCCTCTAGGCCCCCTGCCCCCACCCTGAACCCTAAGATAGATAGTGGGGTACCTCTCCGGCGAGCCCCCGTCCCTGCTGCGAGTGGTTCTTCCTTAACTCTGGCGAGCCCCCCCAACCCCTGAAAATCGACTGACCCAAAAGTCGATTCAGTCGACTGAAGTGTGGCTTAATCGGAGCAGAGCAGCAGCACGAGCGAGGGGGAGAGCAGCAACAGCAGCTGGGCGAGCGAGCGATCGAGCGAGAGCCGGAGCAGCAGCAGCAGATCCGGCTGGTATGGACGCCGCCGCTGAAGGGGCCTCACATTGGGGGAGAGCCGCCGTGGAGATGTTGCCCGCGGCCCCGGCTTCAAGGTAGCCGCTCCATGGGGGTGCGGGACGGAGCACCGTCGGTGCCGGGAGGTCGAGTTAAGGAGAAGGTGCGATGCGATGAGTGTACAACCTCTTTGGTGGCGCCGAGTAGGCCTCGGCTTCGTCCAAGGAGTCGGTGAGGATGCTGCGGTTCCGGTGGAGCAGGTTAAGGCGGCGCTGTGGGGATGGAGCAGCCACGATAGACGAGGCGATCATCGGAGCAGCTCCTTGGAGGTGGAGGACGGGGCGGCTAAACCGGCGGGACGACAAGATGGACGAGGATCCTCATCTGGGGAGGTGGACGAGGGACGTCGAGCTGTTGCGGTGGACGACATCATCAGGGAAGAGGTTCCGGCTAGGGAGCGGTGACGTGGCGGACGGAGGAGGGTGGGGTTTCGTGGCTGGAGCGGAGAGGTTATGGCGGCCTGGGATTTCGAATGGCGAAAAGGGGGCGATGGGAGGGGGTGAAGCATGACATAGGAACGCGCTTGTCCAAAATGTAGGGTGTGTTACAAAAGTGCCCCCCACCGATTTGAACTAGCGGCCCTTTAGGCTCAAGGTTAGAAGGGGGATTTCGTGTGTCGGGATTTGGCAGCTGGAGGGAGTTTTCGCGCACGTTGTAATTTCGGGATAGCAAGGCGCGGGTTGTGAAGGCGCCAGTTTTGGGAGCACGATATCTGAATTTTCGGGATATAACAAGACGCGGGTTGAATTTTAGGGACAAGCCTAACGTGTAGTAATATTGTACTTGTACGTACCAAATCAATTCGCACTTCCCTCAACCAAAAAGAAAACGAAAAAATAAAACTATTCACACCACACAAAGAGAGAGTCTTGCCCCATTTTACTATACAAATGCTATTCAAAGCTACTCCTTCCTTCCATCTATATAGGGCCTAATGCGTTTTTCGATGCTAACTTTGACCAAATATTAGAGCAATGATATATGACATGCAACTTACACAAAGCACACCGTTAAATTCGTCTGTGAAAGGTTCTTTCAATGATATAATTTTCACATTGTGCATGTCATGTACTATTAATCTTGTCAATAGTCAAAGGCGGTCTTAAAAATCTCATTACGCCCTATATAGATGGAAGGAGGGAGTATGAATCCATGTTATGTCCAATTAAATTTTTTCGCTTGCTGTATAATGCATGTAACCTACTCATACCAACATTTTAGTGCATTCCAAATGTCTATACTACCGCTGCAATTCAAACTAAATTTGAATTCGTTTCTCTATTTCAATAAGAATCTACAATCATGATTGTTGCCAACTTCAACCATCATAGTTTCCTTGCTATCCGCCAGATATAAATCAGACAGCCTATAATGTAGGATGGTAGGCACACCATCATCAACAACTCCGTTTTTTATAAGAGTAGAGATAAAATATATTAAATGTAGTATACCATGTTCATAACCACACCATGTGTATCACCGTTATATATATTCACACATCCGTCGGTTTGAAACACTATGATAAATTCTTCAAATATCCGAATTCGCTTTTTATAATGAAGTATATATGATCTCTATTCGTCTTTTACACCCACACAACCCTCTTATCTTTGTAGCTAGCGCTAACTTTCTCTTGTGCATGCACACGCCCGCATCCCTCTCACCCTCCCTCACCATTCTCTAGCTCCATCGCGCAAATTCGTCTTTTCACTTTAGGTCGTTCACCCATGGTGTGTGTAGGCCCCCCCAGCTCCTTCTTTACGGCACACATCAATCGATATGCCTCTCTAGCCAGGTGTGCCTAGCACAAACACAAGCTTCCCCTCTTCTCTTTTCACCGTCCATGCCTCACTCCCACCACTCTTTTCATCGTTCTCGTACTCGCACACTCCTCCCCCTCGATATAGTATGCCTCTCGTACACCTCCTACATGCATCCCTCTCTCTCTATCCTTCTCCTCGTGCCTCATTTGCTTCTAACACGCACATGCATGTATACCGATCGATCTCCCAACATATACCTAGATCGACTTTAACTACCCCCCATCGATCGACGTACCTCACAAGTTATGTCTCTCCTTTCTCTTACAAAGGGCGATTGATCTTCCTATGCAGTTACGTCTGCTTACCACAGCCACATCGTCCCCCCTCATCATTCGTGCATGCCTCCTGACCCATCTCTCACACGCACGTGCACGGACAACAAGCAGCCATCTCCTCTCTTATTGATATTGCGGGCGTGCCCTCCGTTTGTCTAGCAAGCCTATCCCACCATTTGTTAGAAGCAACTCCACTACCACCCCCTCCAACACTCTAGCTCTGTCTCTCTCCCAACCTTATTCATCTCCTGCACATATGCATGGATGCCGATCGATCTCCCTTAATACATGAGGCAGATCGATCTCCTTAATACATGAGGTAGGCCTCTCTCCTCCTCCACACATATACCAGCCATTGTACCTCTATAGTTAATTGGGCCTCCCTCTTCCCCCACCACACACTGATAGTCGAGCGCTGCAGGTAGGTATCCATGCCACAGAGACAAACTGCACATGTCCCATCTCACGTTCCAGTAGGCCAGCCACTCTATATCTTTGACGTGGGCACACACAAATTCGATGGCACTCTTTATCGATCGCGCGCACACACACACACATCATCCCTCTCTTCGATTCTATGGACACCTCAACCCGATGATACCTCCTCTCTCTTCTCGTGGATCGCCCCCTCTATATATATGTTATATCCAGGACTCTATTTCACACACATTGCATATGTTAAATTTTTTGATTGACCGCCCCCCAATAAAACTCTCAAGAACCCACCCACTATATCTCTCTAGGTTTGTATCTCTCTCACACAACCCCACGTAGGTGGTGTACGTATACAAGAAGAGAATAGGTGCACCGTGCACGTACTCACGCTTCGTGCCCAGCCACACCCGCGCGGGTACACGGTGGAGCTCATTTCTCCGCAGAAGCTAAATTTGTTTTTGAAACATCAAGTGGCCAAAGACTCGAAAACTTATTTGCCCATTAGTGACTTGTCAGGGCGGTGGATTTTAGTTTGTACGATAATGCTGCATCCACCTAAAGTAACGAAAGTTCTTACGTAAACTTCCTAGTAATTCCCTCTTCGTAGGTGCAACATTACTCCTAACATTTGTAATATCAGTTTGAAACTTGTAATATTGCTGTGTCCTATTCCCGCGTTTTCAAAATCCTGTGAATCAAACAGGTCCTGAGTTGGTGATGATGTTGTGCCTCCCATCTTTCACCAATAGCCATCGGATCTAGATCTGACACATACAAACCAAGCTTCTCCATTTTTGGAAAAAGATGCCCGCACTTGTTCCCTATTTACAAACAACTCCTTGTCTCTCACAATCAGCCTCATCTCCTCCCCACCACATCTAGGAGTAGAAGGCCGTGGAAAAATCTGGCGCGATGGCCGCTGCCGGAGCCGTCCACCCCCAATCTTGGTGTTCCGTGCAATGCACGGGCATCTACGCACGGGAAATTATGTCAAACAGGGCTAGTTGTAAGCAGGCTAGCTCTACAGCCATGATGATAGTGACTGCAGATGGTGAGGCTGACTATGGTATGCCGAACACGGTGCCTATACTCAGGTGTCATCTCCGGCGCAGGGTCTTGTCACTTCACTGTGAGGAGCAACACGTAATAATTTGACCGACGGATAGTACAGTGCTAGCACTCCTTCTACTACTCCTACATTGGTAGTACTACTACTAGTACTAGTAGCACCACCGTCTGGATTTAGGAGTACTACCACGTCCATCTAGATTTTAGTATTTAACTAGCAATATCTAGTAATGCATGTCACCAAAAATGTAGTACTCCCTCTGTAAATAAATACATGGTGTTTTATTCCTATCGGCGAGAGAACTTAATGTTTTTTTGCTACTCCTAATTAGAGTACTAATAGGATTACATGCAATGAACTAAACACTGCATGTCATGTTTGGTAGTCTCAAGTCATTGAAAGCATGCACGGCCCACATCTCTCATTGGTTGATATGTCATGAAATAAGAAACAAGGAGGGAGTTAATGCACCGTGCCTAAGTATTTTGGGATTATTTGGTTTTCGTAAGTGACTTACACAACATTTTTGTTTACATGCATTAACATTTTATTAGTTAAATCAAAGGTCAAAACTTGGCGCAAAATGCAAAGGGGACCAATAAACCAGTAAACATCAAACTTCTCTCGTTTGGCCCCAACTAGAGGTCCGGTGAGATGACTATACCGCACCGGCACGGAGGGGGACGCAGCTTCATTGACTTACGGCAACTACCTTTGGGTGAATGACACGTGGCCCCAGGGGGTGGCTGGCCCACCTATCATACAGCCAAAGGCAGGTGCAGTAGAGGGCCGATGAGTAGTACAAAATCCTACGCACCTACGCACGCTAACCAAGGACTGAGTGATCACTCGAATCGCAAGATCAGTTGACTAGAAGCTACGCTAGACCCATGGAGGCGATGAGCGTGAGCATCAGCCAGCTGTGCCAGATGGTCCACGACGCCGGCCTGCGGCCCGGCACCTAGGAACGTCTCCAGGTAGTATTGCTTGAGGCCGCCAGGGCGAGGGGCCGCTTGGACGACAGCTTCGTCTCCTTGTTCGACGAGGTCCTCGTCGGTTTCCTCGACAAGTTCACCATCGTCAAGAAGCTTGCGGACGACTTCGACGTAAGCCTCCAGCCGACGCACCCAGGCTGTGCGATGCCTGCCACCCTCTACGGCCACTATGGTAACAACCTCTTCGACGCACTGGTGGCCCTGCGACTGCCCGCCGTTGCGCCGGAGAATGTCCACCTCGAGGTCGCGCTCGCCACGCAGCGCCTGACACAGCGCCTGACGCAGCAAGACACCATCGCCATAATCACCCACGTCTACGCGCAAATCATCCATAAGGACTACTACATGCAAGAGGAGGACGATAGGACGCTGGCCTTCTTGGAGCGCAGGGCAACCTTGGACGGCACTGTTCAGAAGCACGTTGAGCTCGCCGCCAACGCCGCTGCTCCTCACACATCGGTTGGTGACCCGGCGCACTATGGCGTGAGGATGTCGTTGAACGTTGACGGATCTTGATACGTCTCCAATGTATCTATAGTTTTTGATTGCTCCATGCTATATTATCTACTGTTTTGGGCAATATTGGGCTCTATTTTCCACTTTTATATTACTTTTGGGACTAACCTATTAACCGGAGGCCCAGCCCAGATTTGCTGTTTTATGCCTATTTCAGTGTTTCGAAGAAAAGGAATATCAGACGGAGTCGAAACAGAACGAAATCAACTGGAGAAGTTATTTTTGGAAGGAAACACACCTGATGGACTTGGACCCCACGTCAAGGAAGGAACAAGGTGCTCACGAGGGTGGGAGGCGCGCCCCCTGTCTTGTGGGACCCTCGTGGATCCCCTAACGTACCTCCTGCACCCATATATACCCACGTGACCTAAAACTACCAGAACGCAAGATAGATCGGGAGTTCCGCCACCAGAAGCCTCCGTAGCCACCAAAAGTCAATCGGGACCCTGTTCCAGCACCCTGCCGCAGGGGGCAATCCCTCTCCGGTGGCCATCTTCATCATCCCGGTGCTCTCCATGATGAGGAGGGAGTAGTTCTCCCTCGAGGCTGAGGGTATGTACCAGTAGCTATGTGTTTGATCTCTCTCTCGTGTTCTTGAGATGATATGATCTTGATGTATCGCGAGCTTTGCTATTATATTTGGATCCTATGATGTTTCTTCCCCCCTCTTCTCTCTTGTAATGAATTGAGTTTCCCCTTTGGAGTAATCTTATCGGATTGAGTCTTTAAAGATTTGAGAACACTTGATGTATGTCTTGCCGTGGATATCTGTGGTGACAATGGGATACCACGTGCCACTTGATGTATGTTAAGGTGATCAACTTGCAGGTTTCGTGACATTGGGAACCTATGCATAGGGGTTGGCACAC
Organism: Triticum urartu; assembly: GCF_056163025.1. Lineage (NCBI taxonomy): Eukaryota > Viridiplantae > Streptophyta > Magnoliopsida > Poales > Poaceae > Triticum > Triticum urartu. The sequence continues at coordinate 102,005,524 of NC_141875.1, read as the reverse complement.
GTTTTTGTCGTGATTCTCCGGTAGATCTTTGGGGCACTCTTTGAGGTCCTTTGTGTTGGTTGAATAGATGAATCTGAGATTGTGTGATGCATATCGTATAATCATACCCACTGATACTTGAGGTGACATTGGAGTATCTAGGTGACATTAGGGTTTTGGTTGATTTGTATCTTAAGGTGTTATTCTAGTACGAACTCTAGGGCTGTTTGTGACAATTATAGGAATAGCCCAACGGATTGATTGGAAAGAATAACTTTGAGGTGGTTTCATACCCTACCATAATCTCTTCATTCGTTCTCCGCTATTAGTGACTTTGGAGTGACTCTTTGTTGCATATTGAGGGATAGTTATGTGATCCAATTATGTTAGTATTGTTGAGGGAACTTACACTCGCGAAAGTATGAACCCTAGGCCTTGTTTACCATCATTGCAATACCATTTACGCTCACTTTTATCATTCGTTACCTTGCTGTTTTTATATTTTCAGATTACAAAAACTATTATCTACCATCCATATACCACTTGTATCACCATCTCTTCGCCGAACTAGTGCACCTATACAATTTACCATTGTATTGGGTGTGTTGGGGACACAAGAGACTCTTTGTTATTTTGGTTGCAGGGTTGCTTGAGAGAGACCATCTTCATCCTACGCCTCCTATGGAATGATAACCCTTAGGTCATCCACTTGAGGGAAATTTGCTACTGTCCTACAAACCTCTGCACTTGGAGGCCCAACAACGTCTACAAGAAGAAGGTTGTGTAGTAGACATCAAGCTCTTTTCTGGCGCCGTTGCCGGGGAGGTGAGTGCTTGAAGGTATATCTTTAGATCTTGCAATCGAGTCTTTTAGTTTCTTGTTTTATCACTAGTTTAGTTTATAAAAGAAAACTATAAAAAATGGAATTGAGTTTGTCTCATACGCTTCACCTTTTTAATATCTTTCATGAGTATGATGGAAAGGATAATTGTGCTCAAGTGCTAGAAGAAGAAATCTATAAAATGTTTGCCACTAAATATTTGAATGATGAGCATGATTGCAATGTTGTTAGTATGAATTCCTTGAATATCTATGATGCTAATGATATGCAAAGCCACGAGCTTGGGGAAGCTATGTTTGATGAAGATGATATTTTTTGTCCCCCAAGTTTTGATGAGCAAATTTATTATGACGAAAGCATGCCTCCTATCTATGATGATTATTGTGATGACATATATGCTTTAAAGAATAATAATAACAATGAAACTTGTCATCTTGATTTCAATTTTCAATCACATGATAGTTATTTTGTTGAGTTTGCTCCCACTACTATTCATGAGAAGAATTTTGCGTATGTGCAGAGTAGTAAATTTTGCATGCTTGTAGATCATGAAAAGAATGCTTTAGGTGCTGGTTATATTTTTGAATTCATTCATGATGCTACTGAAAATTATTATGAGGGAGGAACATATGCTTGTAGGAATTGCAATAATATCAAGTGTCCTCTCTATGTGCTTAAAGTTTTGAAGTTATGCTTGTTTTACCTTCCTATGCAAGTTGATTCTTGTTCCCACAAGTTGTTTGCTCACAAAATCCCTATGCATAGGAAGTGGGTTAGGCTTAAATGTGCTAGTCATATTCTTCATGATGCTCTCTTTATGTTTCAATTCTTATCCTTTATGTGAGCATCATTGAAATCATCGTGCCTAGCTAGGGGCATTAAACGATAGCGCTTGTTGGGAGGCAACCCAACTTTATTTTTGTTCCTTGCTTTTTGTTCCTGTTTAGTAATAAATAATTCATCTAGCCTCTGTTTAGATGTGGTTTTATGTGTTTAATTAGTGTTTGTGCCAAGTAGAACCTTTGGGAAGACTTTGGGAAAGTCTTGTTGATCATGCTGTCAAAACAGAAACTTTAGTGCTCACGAGAATTGCTGCCTTTTTTATTTGGAGAGTGATATTTAGTTAATTCTTTTTTCATATGATCAATATATAAATTACTCAGGTCCAGAAATTTATTTGAGAATTTTATGAGTTCCATAAGTATACGTTTGATCCAGATTACTACAGACTGTTCTGTTTTTGACAGATTCAGTTTTTCATGTGTTGTTTACTTATTTTGATGAATCTATGGCTAGTAAAATAGTTTATAAACCAGAGAGAAGTTGGAATACAGTAGTTTTAACACCAATATAAATAAATAATGAGTTCATTACAGTACCTTGAAGTAGTGTTTTGTTTTCTTTCGCTAACGGAGCTTACGAGTTTTCTGTTAAGTTTTGTGTTGTGAAGTTTTCAAGTTTTGGGTAAGGATTCGATGGACTATGGAATAAGGAGTGGCAAGAGCCTAAGCTTGGGGATGCACGAGGCACCCCAAGGTAATATTCAAGGATAGCCAAGAGCCTAAGCTTGGGGATGCCCCGGAAGGCATCCCCTCTTTAGTCTTCGTTCATCGGTAACTTTACTTGGAGCTATATTTTTATTCACCACATGATATATGTTTTGCTTGGAGAGTCAATTTATTTTGTTAGGATTTGCTTGATGTTATTTATAAAAATGTTTTTGCATCTTTTATTTCAATAAAAGTGGCATTGATAGCCTTTAGTATGCCTATTTTAGAAGTCTACATGTTGCTGTTTGAAAACAGAAAGTTTACCGCTGTTGCAATAATTCCCTAGAAAAGTCATAATGTGATAAAATGTTGAAACCTTTTGCATATTAAGCTCTGATAAATTTATTACAGTGGGAATTTTATTTCATAATTTTTGGAGCTAGGGAAGTATGGATGTTGCAGCATTCTTTACAGACTATCCTGTTTAGGCAGATTGCTGTTATGTTTGCATTGTTTGCATATGTTTGCTTCTTTAATGATTCCATTTGAGGATAGGACTATTAAATATGCAGAGGCATTTAGTATAAAATGTTTAATAATAATTTTAGTGATTTGCTACAGTAGAGTATGATAAGGTTTTGGCAATGGTTTATACTAACTTATCTCACGAGTCCTTGTTGAGTTTTGTGTGGATGAAGCTTTTGAGATTTAGGGAGACCTTGATATGAGAGGAATTAAGGAGACACAAAAGATCAAGCTTGGGGATTCCCAAGGCACCCCAAGATAATATTTCAAGAAGTCTCAAGCATCTAAGCTTGGGGATGCCCCGGTTGGCATCCCACCTTTCTTCTTCAAGAAATATCGGTTAGTATCGGTTGATCCTAAGTTTTTGCTTCTTCACATGATGTTTGCTATTCTTAGAATGTAATTTTATTTTGATTTTCTTGCTGTTTGAATAAAATACCAAGATCTGAAATTATTAAATGTTAGAGAGTCTTCACATAGTTGCATAATTATTCGACTACTCATTGATCTTCACTTATCTCTTTCGGAGTAGTTTGTCATTTGCTCTAGTGCTTCACTTATATCTTTTAGAGCATGGTCGTATTTTTATTTTGAAGAAATATATGAACTCTCATGCTTCACTTAGATTATTTTGGGAGTCTTTAATATCATGGTAATTTGCTTAAAATCTTAATATGCTAGGTATTCAAGAATAATAAAATTCTCTTATGAGTGTGTTGAATACTAGGAGAAGTTTGATACTTGATAATTGTTTTGAGATATGGAGATGGTGATATTAGAGTCATGCTAGTTGAGTAGTTGTGAATTTGAGAGATACTTGTGTTGAAGTTTGTGATTCCCGTAGCATGCACGTATGGTGAACCGTTATGTGACGAAGTCGGAGCATGATTTGTTTATTGATTGTCTTCCTTATGAGTGGCGGTCGGGGACGAGCGATGGTCTTTTCCTACCAATCTATCCCCCTAGGAGCATGCGCGTAGTACTTTGTTTCGATAACTAATAGATTTTTGCAATAAGTATGTGAGTTCTTTATGACTAATGTTGAGTCCATGGATTATACGCACTCTCACCCTTCCACCCTTGCTAGCCTCTCTATTACCGCGCACCTTTCGCCGGTACCATAAACCCACCATATACCTTTCTCAAAACAACAACCATACCTACCTATTATGGCATTTCCATAGCCATTCCGAGATATATTGCCATGCAACTTTCCACCGTTCCATTTATTATGACACACTTCATCATTGTCATATTGCTTAGCATGATCATGTAGTTGACATAGTATTTGTGGCAAAGCCACTGTTCATGATTCTTTCATACTTGTCACACTTGATTCATCGCATATCCCGGTACACCGCCGGAGGCATTCATATAGAGTCATATCTTGTTCTAAGTATCGAGTTGTAATTCTTGAGTTGTATGTAAATAAAAGTGTGATGATCATCATTATTAGAGCATTGTCCCAGTGAGGAAAGGATGATGGAGACTATGATTCCCCCACAAGTCGGGATAAGACTCCGGACGAAAAATAAATAAAAGAGGCCAAAGAAGCCCAAATAAAAAAAAAGAAAAGAGGCCATAAAAAAAGAAGGCCAAAAAAACAAAAATAAAAATATATAAAAAATGAGAGAAAAAGAGAGAAGGGACAATGCTACTATCCTTTTACCACACTTGTGCTTCAAAGTAGCACCATGATCTTCATGATAGAGAGTCTCCTATGTTGTCACTTTCATATACTAGTGGGAATCTTTCATTATAGAACTTGGCTTGTATATTCCAATGATGGGCTTCCTCAAAATGCCCTAGGTCTTCATGAGCAAGCGAGTTGGATGCACACCCACTAGTTTCTTTTGTTGATTTTTCATACATTTATAGCTCTAGTGCATCCGTTGCATGGCAATCCCTACTCACTCACATTGATATCTATTGATGGGCATCTCCATAGCCCGTTGATACGCCTAGTCGATGTGAGACTATCTTCTCCCTTTTTTTTCCTCTCCACAACCACCATTCTATTCCACCTATAGTGCTATGTCCATGGCTCACGCTCATGTATTGCATGAAGATTGAAAAAGTTTGAGAACATTAAAAGTATGAAACAATTGCTTGGCTTGTCATCGGGGTTGTGCATGATTTGAATACTTTGTGTGGTGAAGATGGAGCATAGCCAGACTATATGATTTTGTAGGGATAGCCTTCTTTGGCCATGTTATATTGAGAAGACATGATTGCTTTGTTAGTATGCTTGAAGTATTATTATTTTTATGTCAATATGAACTTTTGTCTTGAATCTTATGGATCTGAATGTTCATACCACAATTAAGAAGAATTACATTGAAACTATCCAACTAGCATTCCACATCAAAAATTATCTTTTTTTATCATTTACCTACTCGAGGACGAGCAGGAATTAAGCTTGGGGATGCTTGATACGTCTCCAACGTATCTATAATTTTTTATTGCTCCATGCTATATTATCTACTGTTTTGGGCAATATTGGGCTCTATTTTCCACTTTTATATTACTTTTGGGACTAACCTATTAACCGGAGGCCCAGCCCAGATTTGCTGTTTTATGCCTATTTCAGTGTTTCGAAGAAAAGGAATATCAGACGGAGTCGAAAGGGAACGAAATCAACTCGAGAAGTTATTTTTGGAAGGAAACACACCCGATGGACTTGGACCCCATGTCAAGGAAGGAACGAGGTGCTCACGAGGGTGGGGGGCGCCCCCCCTAGGGCGCGCCCCCTGTCTCGTGGGACCCTCGTGGCTCCCCTGACGTACCTCCTACACCCATATATACCCACGTGACCTAAAACTACCAGAACGCAAGATAGATCGGGAGTTCCGCCGCCAGAAGCCTCCGTAGCCACCAAAAGTCAATCGGGACCCTGTTCCAGCACCCTACCGCAGGGGGCAATCCCTCTCCGGTGGCCATCTTCATCATCCTGGTGCTCTCCATGACGAGGAGGGAGTAGTTCTCCCTCGAGGCTGAGGGTATGTACCAGTAGCTATGTGTTTGATCTCTCTCTCTCTCGTGTTCTTGAGATGATACGATCTTGATGTATCGCGAGCTTTGCTATTATATTTGGATCCTATGATGTTTCTTCCCCCCTCTTCTCTCTTGTAATGAATTGAGTTTCCCCTTTGGAGTAATCTTATCGGATTGAGTCTTTAAAGATTTGAGAACACTTGATGTATGTCTTGCCGTGGATATCTGTGGTGACAATGGGATACCACGTGCCACTTGATGTATGTTAAGGTGATCAACTTGCGGGTTTCGTGACATTGGGAACCTATGCATAGGGGTTGGCACACGTTTTCGTCATGATTCTCCGGTAGATCTTTGGGGCACTCTTTGAGGTCCTTTGTGTTGGTTGAATAGATGAATCTGAGATTGTGTGATGCATATCGTATAATCATACCCACTGATACTTGAGGTGACATTGGAGTATCTAGGTGACATTAGGGTTTTGGTTGATTTGTATCTTAAGGTGTTATTCTAGTACGAACTCTAGGGCTGTTTGTGACAATTATAGGAATAGCCCAACGGATTGATTGGAAAGAATAACTTTGAGGTGGTTTCGTACCCTAACATAATCTCTTCGTTCGTTCTCCGCTATTAGTGACTTTGGAGTGACTCTTTGTTGCATGTTGAGGGATAGTTATGTGATCCAATTATGTTACTATTGTTGAGGGAACTTACACTAGCGAAAGTATGAACCCTAGGCCTTGTTTACCATCATTGCAATACCGTTTACCCTCACTTTTATCATTTGTTACCTTGCTGTTTTTATATTTTCAGATTACAAAAACTATTATCTACCATCCATATACCACTTGTATCACCATCTCTTTGCCGAACTAGTGCACCTATACAATTTACCATTGTATTGGGTGTGTTGGGGACACAAGAGACTCTTTGTTATTTGGTTGCAGGGTTGCTTGAGAGAGACCATCTTCATCTTACGCCTCCTACGGATTGATAAACCATAGGTCATCCACTTGAGGGAAATTTGCTACTGTCCTACAAACCTCTGCACTTGGAGGCCCAACAACATCTACAAGAAGAAGGTTGTGTAGTAGACATCAGATCCGTATGTATTTTTATCTTTCCGTCAAATCCATGTAGTAGTATATGATACTACAGTAATTATCTTACCTTTCACATCAAATTCAAAATTTTCGTACGTACTCCATGCATGAACGGTGCCAGAACCAAACTTCTCATTACTCTAGGAAAAATCGTTATTTTCTATCTATCGGTCGCGCCATGGAGCAGAACCAAATTTTACGAGTTACGAGTTCAAAAGGAAAAGCCTGCCGTGTTCGCGTCGCACCCCCACACGGTTGGTCCGGCACACCGCTCAAGCGGGAATGCGTGCGGTGTTGCATTTTCACTTACAAGTGGGACCACAATTGAGCAAACCGACTATCGGCAAACCCCCACCCCGCCCACCGCGCGATGGCTGAGAAAACAGGAGGGAGAAGAGATGGCTGTAGCATGGACTCCAAGAAAATTGGTGTCGGATGGGACTCGTGTGGGTGGCGTGTGCCGTACTGCTAGACTTGAATGCTAGTTATGGCCCATGCCACCCCACTATATTGAGCCTATATCGAGGTACGTAGAACAAATTTCCTGTAGTCCGTGCTCAGCCCTCCTCTATCTCTCTTCTCAGCCAGCCAGCGGACGCGCGGAGCCCATCGTCTGTTTGCTCACATGCGGCCCCACATGTCAGTGAAAACGCAAGAGGACCCACTGAACCTGCACATCTTTCACCTCGACATGCTGGTGATGAAAAACAAATCCAATAAAGATCTTCGGTGGCCGCTTTTGGAGTTACTCAAGAGTAGTAAGATTCTATTTATAGTTTAACCCAAGATGCACATCTCGTGGCTTCAACTACCACTCTATTTTCTTTCATGACACGACCTGGATGCTGGATGTCCCACGTGTCGGCAAAACGAGGAAGAACCCGGCCAAATCTTCGGTTCTGCTCTTGGATTAGACTAGTTGTGCTAACTTAAATTTTTTATTGTGTACTCCCTCCGTCCCAAAATACTTGACTTCCATTTGTCCAAAAATGGATGTACCTATATACTAGGACATGTCTAGATACATATGTATTTTGACAAATAGAAGGCATGTATTGTGCAACAGAGGGAGTAGAATGGATGCAAGTTTTTGTATTGGGAAGAAGAGTACATCCATATATTGATAGAGCGCAATTTAGTAGATGTTCTATCACTTTTAGCTAGCATAGAGGCTAGAGATGAGATTAGTGCACTTGTTGATACTCCTACTAGAATAGAGGCTAGACATGAGACTAGATGCGAGGAAGCAACGTCTACTTCTTTACACTCAAAGAAGAAAGAAGCACGCAAGATCGAGCCTCCGCAGATCAACAATGAGTGCATCGAGAAGGCACTAATCTAACTTACAGCAGTAGTAAAATGTATTCTTGTGGTTCTTGTTTTCTTTGGTCTTGTTTTTCTAGTCAAAATTATCGTTGGAGTTCGTGCAAAACGGAGGTGTGTTTGGGGTCATGCGTTGGAGTTGGCCTTACAAGTGGGACCGCAGTTAAGGAAACCGACTATCGGCAAACCCCCACCTCGCCCGCCGCGCGATGGCTGAAGTTAGAGAAACGACGAGGTTGAAGAGATTGCTCTAGCACGGACTCCAAGAAATAATATGGTGTCAGATGGATGCCGTGGTGGTGGCGTGTGCCATACTCCTGGACGTGAATGCTTGTTCTGGCCCATGCCACCCTACTACTCCTACTACTTACTCCTACTAGTATATAGTATACTAGTATCGAGGATTCGAGGTGCTGGTTACGTACAACGAACACATTAAAATATGGCTACAGTAAAAACACCCGCCCGACACGCGAAGCATGTGAAGCTAGTACAAATTTAGAGAAGCGTCTCGAAAGCCATTCATAAATTTAGTAAGTTTATCATAGGCATATCATTTTATTACATACAACAGGTCATCAACCCACATCGACAACAAGGATACATTATAAATACTAAAGTTTTCACCACACAACAAATAACAAGCCATGAAATGAACTTCAACTCAACCATTCCGCAGCGTTGGAAACACTTGCTTTGAACCACAAGTGATTCTTTGGGACGGGCCATCCGTTGTCGATCTGGAGACCAACGCAGGACCGATCATCCAGGCTGAAGCGGCCGACTATATCAGTACCAGGGTAGGGAACCACCCAAATGTCCGAGGTATAGACACAGTTGCTTCTCAGAAATGTGTCAACAGCAGTTGGATCGCCTTTCACCATCATCGGATAGTTTTGTCCAAGGAAGAGCGAGTTTTCTCCAAGACTATCAATTCTGTGCCAGGGAGAAGGAGTTGGCGCTAGCACACTAGTATCCATCCCGAATACCATGCAACGGGTGTTGGAATAGGTCCGGAGAGTGCGACCATGGGAGACACCTGCTTCCTTAGCAGTAACATCATCAGTGGGTTGTATACACACAAGAAGAGGTGACCCATCGGAATTAGTTGCTAGGCGCCACAGAGTATATGGGCGCTGCTCGTGATCATCACCATCGGCATCTCCCCCTTGGTTATAAAATTTTTCAAGTATAGGTGGTGGGATGTTCACAGGACCTTGGAAACACAAGAAGAAGGTTAATTAGTAAAGGGAAACTTGCTAACCCGCATGCATGTGGATGAAACAATTATAATTATGGTGGAAGACAAACATACTGAAACTACTAGGATGCCATGCAAAAACAGTGCCATGAGTGGTGGCAGCAAACACAAGGCCCTCGTATTGAATTGCATCACAGTACTCATCCGTGTACAGAAACTGATTTTTGAGCAATATCCATCGAGTCGAACCACGAAGGACGGCAACAAGCTTGTCGAAGATAGCAACAACTTGATAGTTGTTGTAATTCCAAGAGCGGTTGGGAACTCGACAAATTGCTATCTTCCATAGAAGACAGTCACCATGATCGTATTTGAACGTGAGTACATTACCGGTGTGCTCAACCTCTAGGCAGTGTGCTGAGATTTTTGGAAGTCGAACCCGGTGACGAGTGTACACATTCACAAGTTCCCACTCGCAGGTGGACCCAATGTAAACAACCCAATCTCCATTTGCGCCCGCCCAAGCCTTGCCCTCAAGCGATGCCATCTTAACATCATACGTATCATTATCAAGCGGCATCAACTGGCACAGGGCGAGGCCTCCGTCGTGCCGGCGCCAGTCATCAGGGTCACGGCGAAGAAGATAGGGGAGATCAAACCGCTCCTTGACTCTTGGGTTCTTTGTAATGATGTTATTAGTTGAGTCGAGAATGGGCTTGAACGAACCTGCCATGCTAGCCGAGGTGATGACGTCGCACCGATCAATGAGTTCCTCCACCACATCATCTTTCAGATCGGGGCAAGAATAACGGGGTCGTTTCCGGCCTGTTCCCTCCATGGAGAAGACGATCGAACAATGGCAGAAGAAAGGGTGAAGGGCTGAAGGAAAATGGAGGAGGGAGAGGAAGAGCGTGCAACAGCAGTTCCAAATCGAGAGGGAAAGGCGAAGAGTCGGTGGACGGTTGCGAGTTTGCCACGGTTCACGAAGAGGTGCCCCGGCCTACACGTCCGTTCGGAAATACTCCTACTACTCGCCGTCGTCTCACTGATATGTTGGAACGAGACCACATGTCAACGAAACATGGTGTGTAATTTATCGTGCAAAATGCGATCTGGCCGCGTTGGCCCGAGGTGCCGCATTAGTTATCGACCTTTATTTTTTTAATGGCGCGCCGATCAGTTTTGAAGCACGACTAACTGGTACTGTACGTGGAGAGGATGACAGCAGGGACCCGCCAAGGTCATGGCAGTACGCAAGCAAGTGCCTCCTTATTTCAAGCCAATAAAAAATGGCTCCTCCTAGTGGATTTCTGACATCTGGGTCCCATGCCATTGTCAACGTAGTCAATAAACGAGAGAATTGCACAATGAGCGGCTGACACCAGGGACCCAGTAGCTCGCCCAGTTATTTTTGTTTTGGGTTAATTTGATAAATGCCACTCCAAATCTGGTGTATCCGAGAAATGCCACTGCAATTTCCAAACTTTGAAAAATGCCATTTCATGCCATTTCTAGTAGCATTTTTCGAAGTCTGGAGTGGCGTTTTTCAAAGTTTGCAAACTGCAGTGGCGTTTTTCAAAGTTTGCAAAAATTGCAGTGGCATTTTTCAAAGTTTGGAAATTGCAGTGGCATTTTTATGAATCGCCATAATTGGAGTGGCAATTATCTAATTTGTTTTTGAGAGGGAAGCAGGGTGTCAACTGGGCTGTGCGGGACACTCTGTCCTGTCTAGACAGCCTTTTCTTTTATGTTTACCACAGACCAGCCCAGTAGTTTTTTTTCTTTCTGAAAATGGCTAGCCCAGTTCTTTTGTGATTTGTCAAGTAAGTCGCTTTATCAGGCCTGTTGGGCTGCAAATCTTTCAAGACGAGGAGAGCTTCATTGGGCTGGCCGAGAAAATGGCCTATCAGTAATGAGAAATGGGCTGTACATTTTTAAAACACATCAAACCGGCAATTATTTTCAAATATCTTTTTTTTCATTTCGAGATTTTTAATTGCATTGATTTTTATGCGTGGAGAATTTATTGGATTTTATATTGATATACATTTTTTTTAAAAATCACTCTGAATGTGACTCGAAATTTTGGGATTAAAAACAGTTCAGACTGCACCGACATATGCAAAATTTCGTATAATTTTTTAACCGTGGCCACAATATGGGCTATAATGCTAACATAAAGAATATGGGCTCCAAAAAAACCCGTAAGAATAAGCAAATGGGCTGTAAATTATTTGAAATAATGGAAGATGGGTTGTATGCTGTTTTCCACAGATTTGAGGCTTTCCATAGATGGCCTGTATACTGTTGGATGTCCATCCAACGGCCGTCGTGCTTCTTCAATCTCTGCTCTTCCTGTTCCAGCCGCTCAAACAAGCGCCGGCGGGACTGCCTGCTCCCTCCTCCCCACGGCCGGCTGTGCTATCGCGCAGGCCTCACTGCCCCACCGTACCCCCATCGCTGGCCTAGCCATCCCTCTACTCACCCACACCTGCTGTTATTCTCCAGCGACGGCAGACGAACCAGTAAACCCTCGTACAGTCGTACTCCCCTCCACGTGGGAAACAAAAACAACGGCCGAGTCTTCCCTGCCTCCGTGTCGTTCCCTTCCTAGGCCTCGCCGTCGTCCACCGCCCTGGTGCTCTCGGCGTGGCGTGGTTAGCGTGGTCAACGACCGACATGCATCTGAAGTGGACTGTACATGGAGAGGCTGACAGCTGGGTCCATGCCCGCACGCAAGGAAATGCCTCCTTATTACGCGCAAAATAATGATTTCCTCCACCTAACATCTGGGACCCACCAAAACGGCCTCTGTATTTCGCGAAAAAAATGTTACCACCGCTGACAGCTCGGACCCACCAGCTATATCTTCGCACGCAAGGAAGTGCCTCCTTATTACGCACAAAAAATGAATACCCCCTGCTAGCTGGGACCCAGTATAGTGGGCCTACTAAGTTTATGGGGACGAAGGGCTTTGTCAACTTAGTCAATATGCACGATTCTAGCTCGACTGACCGTACGATGTCCATCCAACGGCCGTAGTGCTTCTTCAACCTCTAGTCTTCTTGCTCCAGCTGCCCAAAGCAGTGCCGGTCGTGCCGCCTGCTCCTGCCTCCTGTGGCCGGCTGTGCTGCCGCGGAGGCCTCACTGCCCCCATACTACTCCCACCGCTGGCCAGGCCATCCCTCCACTCCACTCACCCACACCCCCTGTTATTCTGCGGCGATGGCAGCGCAGCCGAACCAGTGAACCCTCGTACTCCTCTCCGCGTGGGCATCCACTGCCGCGTCTTCCCCTGCTCCGCGTAGTCCCCTTCATAGGCCTCGCCGTCGTCCACCGCCGTGGTGCTGTCGGCACGGCATGGTCAATGTGGTCAACGACTGAATTCCATCGGAAGAATACTGTATGTGGAGAGGCTGACAGCTGGGTCCACGGTAGCCGCAAGGAAGTGCCTCCTTATTACGTGGAAAATAATTATTCCTCCACCTGACAGCAGGGACCCACCGGACACCCACCAGTATATCGCGAAAAAACTTTTGCCCCTGACTGCTGGGACCCACCCAACGAGCCACCGTATTTCACGAAAAAACATTCCCCCTGCTGTCATCTCGGACCCATCGGAAGTGCCTCCTTATTACGCACAAAAAAATGAATACCCCCTGCTAGCTGGGACCGACCTTGGTGGGAGGCTGACTTGTGGGCCTACTAAGTTGACGGGGACGAAGGGCTTTGTCAACTTAGTCAATATGCACGATTCTAGCTCCAGTGACCGTACAATGTCCATCCAATGACCGTAGTGCTTCTTCCACCTCCGGTCTTCTTGCTCCAGCCGCCCAAACCAGCGCCGGTCGTGCCTCGTGCTCCTGCCTCTCGTGGCCGGCTGTGATGCGGCGGAGGCCTCACCGCCCCTACTACTCCCACCACTGGCCAGTCCATCCCTCTACCACCCACACCCCCTTTTATTCTGTGGCGACGATAGCCTCACACCGCAGCGAACCAGTGAACCTTCGTACTCCTCTACGCGTGGGCATCCACTGCTGCGTCTTCCCCGGCTCCGCGTCGTCCCCTTCCTAGGCCTTGCCGTCGTCCACTGCCCTGGTGCTCTCGGCGCGGCGTGGTCAACGTGGTCAAGGAACGGCTTCCATCGGACGTGGACTGTACGTGGAGAGGCTGACAGCTGGGTCCACGGCCGTAGTAAGGAAGTGCCTCCTTATTACGTGCAAAATAATTATTCCTCCACCTGACAGCGGGGACCACCGGACGGGCCACTGTATTTCATGAAAAAAACGTTTGCCCCTGACTGCTGGGACCCACCAGCTACATCTTCGCACGCAAGGAAGTGCCTGACAGTCGGGACCCACCTGGTCGAAGCGTATGTAGCATTGTCATTCTGGTCGTGAACGTGTACGTACATGCATATTGGTGGATGTAGGGGCGCGCACGTGTCGTAGTAGAGGCGCGCAGGTAGCATGTACACGTACGTACAACGGCCAGGGTGCAAGAAAGAAAATACGGCCACGTATGTGTACATACGGGCGGGGTCTCGAACGCCTACTCGCGCATACGTACGGCCAGGGCTCGTGTACTTGGCTGGGTCGGAACAGAGAAACAGCGTCGTCGTCGTGTTCATGGGGAGGCAACGGAATGCGTCGTGTTCATGGGGAGGCAACGGAATGCGTCGTGTTCATCGGGAGGGCTTGGATGGAACATGTGATGGAAACGAGGCCTGGCGTACCGCAGAACGGAGGAAACGGCCTTGTGTTCGACCGGCCACATTCGAAACGGGATCCTGTTGATCGGGAGGGGTCTGGCGTACTGCAAAACGGAGGAAACGGACCTCCTACGGTCGAAACGGGGGTCCTGTTCATCGGGAGGGGTGTGGCGTACCGCAAAACGGGACTCCACGGGATACTGTTCATCTCCACCGTCGACCCCCTCCAGCCTCCATGTAACGCCCTCGATGCGGCTATAGCTCCCACGTGTCGAGGCACGACTTAGAGACATAACCGCATTGAAAGCAATGTCGCAAGTCAGGCAATCATTACAACATCCCATGTAATACATAATAAAAGGGGGAGATAACATAGTTGGCTTACACTCGCCACGTCACATCAGAGTACATAAATAACATCCATCATACAAACACTCATGGCCCGACTACGGCGCCAAAATAGAAGAAAACCCAACATGCGACAAGGCCCGAATCGATCCCCAACTAGGCACCACTACTGATCATCAGGAAAAGACACGTAGTAACGCTAAGAGTCCTCGTCGAACTCCCACTTGAGCTCGTACTCGTCACCTGGAGCGAAATCACCTGGTCCTGCATCTGGAATTATAGTATCTGTGAGACACAGGGACTCAACAATCTTGCACCCTCGCGATCAAGACTATTTAAGCTTATAGGAATGGATAAGGCAAAACTATGTGGAGCTGCAGCAAGCGACTAGCATATATGGTGGCTATCTTATACGCAAAAGAGAGCGAGAAGAGGAGGCAAAGCGCGAGCGGGAATCTAAAGGAACAACCTGCGCAAGCATAACTCCAACACCGTGTCCACTTCCCGGACTCCGCCGAGAAGAGGCCATCACGGCAACACACTCAGTTGATTCATTTTAATTAATTAAGGTTCAAGTTATCTACAACTGGACATTAACAAATTCCCATCTGCCCATAACCGCGGGCACGGCTTTCGAAAGTTCAATCCCTGCAGGGGAGTCCCAACTTAGCCCATGACAAGCTCTCACGGTCAATGAAGGAATAGACCTCCTCCCAAGACGTTCCGATCAGACTCGGTATCTCGGTAACTCAAGACACTTCGACAGGTTAAAACAAGACCAGCAACACCACCCGCTGTGCCGACAAATCCCGATAGGAGCTGCACATATCTCGTTCTCAGGGCACACCGGATAAGCTAAGCGTACGGGAGCCAACGTAACCCAAGTTGCCGAGGGACGGCCCCGCACGGTGCTCTAGTTTGGACCAACACTCAGAGGAGCACTGGCCCGGGGGGGTTAAAATAAGATGACCCTTGAGTCTGCAGAACCCAAGGGAAAGAAAAGGCTAGGTGGCAAATGGTAAAACCAAGGTTGGGCATTGCTGGAGAAGCTTTAATCAAGGCGAAATATCAAGGGGTTCCCATTATAACCCAACCGCGTAAGGAACGCAAAATCCGGGAACATAACACCGATATGACGGAAAACTAGGGCGGCAAGAGTGGAACAAAACACTAGGCGAGAGGCCGAGCCTTCCACCCTTTACCAAGTATATAGATGCATTAAGATAGCATATCAATATAATGATATCCCAACAAGTAAATAAATGTTCCAACAAGGAACGGCTCCAATCTTCACCTGCAACTAGCAACGCTATAAGAGGGGCTGAGCGAAGCGGTAACATAGCCAATCAATGGTTTGCTAGGACAAGGTGGGTTAGAGGTTTGACATGGCAATTGGGAGGCTGACAAGCAAATGGTAGGCATCGTAGCATTGGCATAGCAAGAGCGAGCAAACTAGCATAGCAAAGATAGTAGTGATTTCGAGGGTATGATCATCTTGCCTGCACAGTTGTCAGAGTTGACTGGATCCTCACAAGCAAACTCAACGGGCTCCTCGTTAGCGAACTCGTCTCCCGGCTCTACCCAACAAGACAAACAAGCAACAAGGATACAATCAACCATGTGCAAGACCAAGCAATAAGATGAAATGATGATATGCTATGCGGGATGCGATGCGGGATGCAAAATGCAAGATATGACAGGAAATGCATGAACATGGCCTCAACTTGGAATTCCAAGGGTGCCACTGGATAGAGGGGATGAAATCGCTTGAAAAAGATATAAAGATCATTGGAATCGGAGTTACGGTTTGGAAATGGCAAGCGTTTTAAGATATGACACTGGTCTGCGATTTACAGCAAGTAGGCATCTAAATGCAACGAAATGAACATGCTACAGCCACCAAAAATGACAACAAAATACATGGAAGGGATGCACACAAGATGCTTATCAAAAGACTAGCACTGAGCCACGGCCAATTCATCCATTATGAGGTTCAAACAAGCATGGCAAAAACGCAAATGCAAAACAGATTCCAGACTTAGTGAAATTAACACTAGTCTGAAATTTCAGATCACGAAGCCCTCTTCGGAGCAGCAAAACAACATGAAACATGATCTGATTAAGACAAGTAAGGACATGGCATGGAGCTACTCAACAAGATTAACAAAAGTCCCAAAGTGACCTGAGGCCAAAAGGGTTTACAAAATATATTAACGGGCACACGAATATAGCTAAAACACAATCAGTTTTCAGACTTAGTGAAAACTGAGACATGCTGAATTATAACTCATGAAGGCATGTAAACGAGCTCGATGCACTCACCACGGTGCAAGTCATGACAAGGCAGGCATACATCCATTAATAAGGCACAAAATACAAGCTAGACATGGCAAGAACAATGGCATAGCATGCAGGGATCAATTATAACAACGCCGGCAAAATCGCAAACGAGTTGACTATCTGCCCAGATTCACCACGAAGCAAAAGTAGAGCTCGATTGACTCAATCTAGGGTGCTCCATAATTGAAAACAAAGACATGGATGGATAGATCATAACATGATTAATAAAACTCCTTTACTGATCATCCTCAAAAGAGGCACGGATCACTAGGAAACAAGCTGGACATATGGCATCATGAACTAAAATATTCCAGACTTAGTGAAAACAACTAAGTCCCTGAAAACAGATTTACCGGGTGCCTCACTTTGCAAGCTTGCACAAGTCACCACAAACATCCTAAAAATGCATGGGTTGCACCTCTGGAAATAGGAAAAAATTCTTAACAAAACATATGAAGGACTCACAGGCATAGCATGCACACAATAATCATGGCAAAAATGACAAAAGTCTAAGATGAACTAGCAGATCTGAGAATTAACTCACGAAGCCTCCTTCTAACAGCATTTTGGGCACCAAGATGAACTCAAATGAAAATGATGCAATGGAATTAAATGATGTACTCGTCGAGACGAACATTTTGATATACTATATGCCCAAATCGGAGCTACGGATGCAAAGTTACGGGCGGTCAAAGTATGCATAAAAAACTAGGGTTAGGGACGAAAAAGTCAACCGAGAACTCAGATCCAGATCGGGATCTCGCGGGTACTGTTCACGACACTGTTCACGGCGCGTTCTTCGAGGTTCGTCAGCGCCGTTCGCCGGACTTGGAGCTCGCCGGAGACGCGGGAGGAGGCCGGAGCAGCGGGGGAGGCCCGATCCGGCGACGAGGTGGCGAGGGGCGGCGCGGCCGGGGTCGCCGTGGCCACGGGAGGCCGATTCGAAGGGCGGCGGGGCGCGGCTCGCGCGCCGGCGAGGTGCGGCGGTCGCCGGCCGGCGATGGTGGCCGCGGGCGGCGCCGAGCGCGAGGAGGAAGACAGGCGGCGGCGGCGTTCGGAGATGGGCTCGCGGGGGCTTCCCGCGGGCCTGGCGGGCCTCGGGCGCCGACGGCGAAGCGGTCCCGCGGGCGCTGACGTGGTGGCGGCGGGGTGGCAATTTTTGTCCGGCCGGGTCGGACGTGTCCGGCTCGGCGCGGAGATGTTTTTTTTTGGGGGGGTAGGGTTTGGACGGGGAAGACGAGATCCAAAAATGGAGGGGGTATATATAGGCATAAGTAGAGCTAGGAGAGTCCAAATGAGGTGCGGTTTTCGGCCACGCGATCGTGATCGAACGCTCTAGGACATGGAGCAGAGTTTGGTGGGTTTTGGGCCAAATTGGAGGGGTGTTGGGCTGCAACACACACGAGGCCTTTTCGGTCCCTCGGTTAACCGTTGGAGTATCAAACGAAGTCCAAATGGTACGAAACTTGACAGGCGGTCTACCGGTAGTAAACCAAGGCCGCATGGCAAGTCTCGGTCCAATCCAGAAATGTTTAATCCCCACACACGAAAGAAAGCTAGAAATGACCACCGGAGGAGAACGAAGCGCCGGAATGCAAAATGGACAACGGGGAAAATGCTCGAATGCATGAGACGAACACGTATGCAAATGCAATGCACATGATGACATGATATGAGATGCATGAAAATGAAAACAACACACGGAGACAAAGACCCGAACCCGAGAAATAAATATAACTTAACGCCAGAAACGGCAAGAGTTGGAGTACAAATAGGGGAAGTTAATCTGGGGTGTTACACTCCACGAGCTACTGTTCATGCACCGTCGACCTCCTCCAGCCTCCACCTACGACTGTTCATCCACGGGCTCCTGTTCATCCAGCCTCCACCGCGCGCTACTCCACCGGCTACCATTCAACCAACCCTCTCCACGGGCTCCTGTTCAACCACCCCTCCACGGGCTACTGTTCATCCTGCCCTCCACCGTCTACTGTTCATCCAGCCCTCCACGGGGTGGTCCTGTTCATCCAGCCCTCCATGGGGTCCTGTTCATCCAGCCCCAACCGGCTCGATCGATCGGGGTCCTGTTCATCCAGCCCCACCGGGAACTGTTCATCCAACCCCCCCGCAACGCTCACTGTTCATCCAGAGGCAGCATCGATCGGCTTCAGTTAGCAGCAGTAGCGAAGGAATCGCTCGATCAGGTTCAGTTAACAACCATCGATCGATCGCTCGGGTTCGGTAACGCGTAGCCTGCAGTGCAATCGCTCGGGTTCAGTTAGAGCCCAACGCCTCACTCAGGTTCAGTTAGAGCCAACGCCTCGCACACACGCGCGTACGTGTACGAGAGAAGCGCGCATCGCTCGGCCCCCGACCTCCCACCGTAACCGGGAACTCCTCGAAATTTTCCTCCCCCTCGCTTCTACCATGGTTTTTTTCCGTCATGGACGGCCCAAAGAATGTCATGCAGATGCGTCTCCGGCCCGCCCAGGACGAAAAGCCCATTTTCTGTCATGATTTTTTGTCATAGAAGTAGGAGCCCACCACATCTATGATGATACTGGGTTTTGTCACAATTATCGTCATAGAAGTGTCATATGTATGACATAATTTTTTTTCGTTCGGTCCAAAATGTCACGGATGTGTCTTTTTTTTGTAGTGCAACCTCCTGAGGTTGAGGTGCTCTTGTGCTCTCTTTTCGTTGTTGTTGTGAGGTCAATCCAATCGTCCCTCTACTGTGGTGGCTAGTTCTACTTATATAGGCCCTGGTCCTCTCCCCAAATATTGAGCGGGAAGGGAGCCAACAACGGCCAATTTTAAAGGGGACAACTAGTACAGCTTATCCTGACAAAAGCGGTCTTCGCCTGCCAAAGGCTCTGGTGGTGACGCCGTCCTGGGCTACACGGTGACCTCCGTCTTGCCGTCCTTCTGGTCTTGGTCTCGTTGCACCAATATGGAAACCTTTTCTTGATGCCTCGGTACTCCGCGCCTGTGCTTGCCCCCTTGGCACCAAAGAGGAAGCAAGGACAATGCGCGCGCTGGCGCCCGCCTGGCGCCTGCCTGGTCTCGATCGTCATGGCTCACGTTATGAGGACCTCACGAGGTTTGCCTTTCCTTGATACCTCCGCCCCTCGTGAGCCGGCTTGGCGAGGCCGCTCCTGAGGAGGTCTTGCGTCGTCCGCCTCGTGAGGCTTGGCCCCTCGCGAGGGTCTTGAATGCCTTGTCGATGAAGATGGGCCGTACACACCTGCTAGCCTAGCCACGCCGTGGGCCGCAGGCAGGCAAGTCTGGGGAACCCCGTTCCCAGAACGTCGACAGGTATTACACCACATTGGTGGCCCGAACCAGTATAAATCTTGTGTCCCTTTGTTCTGCGAGTTTGATGCGCTGAGCCTTGAGATCGCAGTGAGGGAGAGTGCTAGGGGGAGGAGGGAACTTCGTGTGCACCCCGGTGTTCGAACCTCAAGGGTTTTGTTGGAACCCGAAATCCGGCATTTGGCGCGCCAGGTAGGGGTGCGCCGAGGGCCGACGCTGACCACTGGGCGGCCTGGCCAGCCCGGGCGGCATCGTCCGCCCAAGAAGACCTCAACTCCGTGCTCCAGGCGGCAGGCGCACCGCCAAACACCGCTGGGCGCGGGCGGCGTGGTCCGACGCCTTCCACCCTTTCCCCACGGCACGCGTGGGCTGCCGCAAGGGCCTCAAGCTACACCGCGCCGGCGGCGCCGCACTCCTGACGGGAACAAGCAAACATGAGGGCCAAGCTCACAGTGGCGCGGGAGCTGCTGCGATGCCGACTGATGGAGAGCGGCCGGGATGCATTGCTGGAGCGTGTTGCCGAGCTGTTGGACGCCTCAGCCAGGGGTACGCCGTGATATGTCTCCAACGTATCTATAATTTTTGATTGCTCCATGCTTTATTATCTTCTGTTTTGGACATTATTGGGCTTTATTATACACTTTTATTTTTGGGACTAACCTACTAACCGGAGGCCCAGCCTAGAATTGATGTTCTCTGCCTATTTTAGGGTTTCGAAGAAAAGGAATATCAAACAGAGTCCAAACGGAATGAAACCTTTGGGAAAGTGATTTTCGGAACGAACATGATCCAGAGGACTTGGACCCTACGTCAAGAAATCAACCAGGAGGCCATGAGGTAGGCCCCCCTCCCAAGCGCGCCCTATACCCTCATGGGCCCCCTATTGCTCCACCGACGTACTCCTTCCTCATATATATACCTACGTACCCCCAAACGATCAAAGATGGAGCCAAAAACCTAATTCCACCGCCGTAACTTTCTCTATCCACGAGATCCCATCTTGGGTCCTGTTCCGGAGCTCCGCCGGAGGGGGCATCGACCACGGAGGGCTTCTACATCAACACCATAGCCCTTCCGATGAAGTGTGAGTAGTTTGCCTCAGACCTTAGGGTCCATAGTTAGTAGCTAGATGGCTTCTTCTCTCTTTTTGGATCTCAATACAATGTTCTCCTCCTCTCCCGTGGAGATCTATTCGATGTAATCTTCTTTTGCGGTGTGTTTGTTGAGACCGATGAATTGTGGGTTTATGATCAAGTTTATCTATGAACAATATTTGAATCTTCTCTGAATTCTTTTATGTATGATTGGTTATATTTGCAAGTCTCTTCGAATTATTAGTTTGGTTTGACCTACTAGATTGATCTTTCTTGCAATGGGAGAAGTGCTTAGCTTTGGGTTCAATCTTGCGGTGTCCTTTCCCAGTGAAAGTAGGGGCAACAAGGCACGTATTGTATTGTTGCCATCGAGGATAACAAGATGGTTTTTTATCATATTGCATGAATTTATCCCTCTACATCATGTCATCTTGCTTAAAGCGTTACTCTGTTCTTATGAACTTAATACTCTAGATGCATGGTGGATAGCGGTCGATGTGTGGAGTAATAGTAGTAGATGCAGGCAGGAGTAGGTCTACTTGTCTCGGACGTGATACCTATATACATGATCATACCTAGGTATTCTCATAACTATGCTCAATTCTGTCAATTGCTCAACAGTAATTTGTTCACCCACTGTAAAATACTTATGCTCTTGAGAGAAGCCACTAGTGAAACCTATGGCCCCCGGGTCTATCTTCCATCATATTAATCTCCCAACACTTATCTCCCGCATTACATTATTTGCCATTCGCCTCTCGTTTTCCTCCCCCCCACTTCACCCTTGCTGTTTTATTCGCCCTCTCTCTCTATCCTCCATATCTTTCTCTATTTGCCTCTTTTTGCCCGTTTCTTGTTTGCTTGTGTGTCGGATTGCTTGCTTGTCATTATGGCTAGTTCCCTATCTTCTCCGTTGTCTCCCGAAAATGAAGTTCTTAATTTTAAGCAAAGGGAAGGAGAAAACCTAAAAGACGCTTGATATAGAATTTGCAATGCCCAAAATAGATCTACCAGGAAGCAATCTACTTCTATTCTTCTTCGCAATTTTTATGTAGGTGCTATTCCTTGGCACAGATATGTCCTTGATACCATTACCGGAGGGAACTTCTTGGGTAGCCACACTTTTGATTCCTATAATGCTATGATAGATTTATTTGGCTCACCCCATCTTTTGGTTAATGGAACTATGTTAACTTTGGAGCATGTAATGCAAAAACTTGAAATTATTGAAAATAAAGTTGCTACCGTTGAGTTAATTGAAAATTTTGATAAAAAGATCCACAACCAAATTACCCAATATGGATCTAAAGTAGGAGTAACTTTTAAAAATATTAAAGAGAAGGAACCTATAGTTAATGAAAGAATAAATCATGATTCCACTTGAATCGATAAACTTGAGGGTATCATTACCAACTTGGGAACCGCTTTTTCTTCCGTAAATAATACTCCAAGTCCTCCAACTAAAATTGCCAAGCTTATGTATGTTCCTAAAAATAAAGGTGAATCCTCTAGCAAAGAAACTGCAGATCTCAAATCTATAAGTATTCATCCAAATCTTTTTGCTATCATTAAGCAACCATTTGCTACTAATGATTTTTTCTATCTTGTGCCTAGAAGTTTGATTATTGATAAAAGGAAAGAAACTCCTAAAGGTGATAGATGTCTCATTAAAGAATTACCAACTAAAGATGGCAATACCTAGATCTATCCTTGCTTTTATGCCTAGCTAGGGGCGTTAAACGATAGCGCTTGTTGGGAGGCAACCCAATTTTGTTTTTATTCCTTGATTTTTGCTCCTGTTTAGTAATAAATAATTTATCTATCCTCTGTTTTGGTTGTGTTTTTTGTGTTTAATTAGTGTTTTTGCCAAGTAGAACCGTTGGGAAGACTTGGGGAAAGTCTTGTTAATATTGCTGTAAAAAACAGAAACTTTAGCGCTCACGAGAACTGCTGCCATTTTTATTTGGAAAGTGATATTTAGTTAATTCTTTTTGAAGATGATTAATAGATAAATTCCTCACGTCCAGCAATTTATTTTAGAATTTTGGGGCTTCTAGATCTTGCGCTAGCTACAGATTACTACAGACTGTTCTGTTTTTGACAGATTCTGTTTTTCGTGTGTTGTTTACTTATTTTGACGAATCTATGGCTAGTAAAATAGTTTACAAACCATAGAGAAGTTGGAATACAGTAGGTTTAACACCAATATAAATAAAGAACGAGTTCATTACAGTACCTTGAAGTGGTGTTTTGTTTTCTTTCTCTAACTGAGCTCACGAGATTTTCTACTTTAAGTTTTGTGTTGTGAAGTTTTCAAGTTTTGGGTAAAGATTTGATGGATTATGGAACAAGGAGTGGCAAGAGCCTAATCTTGGGGATGCCCATGGGACCCCCAAGATAATCTAAGGACACATAAAAGCCAAATCTTGGGGATGCCCCGGAAGGCATCCCCTCTTTCGTCTACTCACATCGGTAACTTTACTTGGAGCTATATTTTTATTCGCCACATGATATGTGTTTTGCTTGGAGCATCTTGTATTATTTGAGTATTTATTTGTTAGTTTTCCACAATCATACTTTCTGCACACACCTTTTTATAGAGACACACATGATCCGGAAATTGTTTGAATACTTTATGTGCTTCACTTATATCTTTTGAGTTATATAATTTTTGCTCTAGTGCTTCACTTATATCTTTTAGAGCGCGTCGGTGGATTTGTTTTATAGAAACTATTGTTCTCTCATGCTTCACTTAGATTATTTTGAGAGTCCTACAAAACAGCATGGTAATTTTTTTTAATTATGTTAGGCATTCAAGATTAATAATAAAATTCTCTTATGAGTGTGTTGAATACTAAGAGAAGTTTGATACTTGATAATTGTTTTGAGATATGGAGATGGTGATATTAGAGTCATGCTAGTTGAGTAGTTGTGAATTTGAGAAATACTTGTGTTAAAGTTTGTGATTCCCGTAGCATGCACGTATGGTGAACCGTTATGTGATGAAGTCGGAGCATGATTTATATATTGATTGTCTTCCATATGAGTGCCGGTCGGGGACGAGCGATGGTGTTTTCCTACCAATCTACCCCCTAGGAGCATGCACGTAATACTTTGCTTTGATAACTTGTAGATTTGTGCAATAAGTATATGAGTTCTTTATGACTAATGTTGAGTCCATGGATCATACGCACTCTCACCCTTCCACCATTGCTAGCCTCTCTAATACCGCGCACCTTTCGCCGGTATCATACGCCCACCATATACCTTCCTCAAAACAGCCACCATACCTACCTATCATGGCATTTCCATAGCCATTCCGAGATATATTGCCATGCAACTTTCCACCGTTCCGTTTACTATGACACGCTCCATCATTGTAATATTGCTTTGCATGATCATGTAGTTGACATTGTATTTGTGGCAAAGCCACCGTTCATAGTTCTCTCATACATGTCATTCTTGATTCATTTCATATCCCGGTACACCGCCGGAGGCATTCACATAGAGTCATATTTTGTTCTAAGTATTGAGTTGTAATTGTTGAGTTGTAAGTAAATAAAAGTGTGATGATCATCATTTTTAGAGCATTGTCCCAAGTGAGGAAAGGATGATGGAGACTATGATTCCCCCACAAGTCGGGATGAGACTCTGGATGAAAAATAAAAAAATAAAAAAGAGAGGCCGAAGAAGCCCAAATAAAAAAAGGAGGCCATAAAAAAGGAAAAGGACCAAATAAAAAAATATGAGAGAAAACGAGAGAAGGGACAATGCTACTATCCTTTTACCACACTTGTGCTTCAAAATAAAACCATGATCTTCATAATAGAGAGTCTCCTATGTTATCACTTTCATATACTAGTGGGAATTATTCATTATAGAACTTGGCTTGTATATTCCAATGATGGGCTTCCTCAAATTGCCTTAGGTCTTCGTGAGCAAGCGAGTTGGATGCACACCCACATTGTTCCTTTTGTTGGGCTTTCATATACTTATAGCTCTAGTGCATCCGTTGCATGGCAATCCCTACTCACTCACATTGATATCTATTGATGGGCATCTCCATAGCCCGTTGATACGCCTAGTTGATGTGAGACTACCTTCCCTTTTTTGTCTCCTCCACAACCACCGTTCTATTCCACCTAAAGTGATATGTCCATGGCTCACGCTCATGTATTGCGTGAAGATTGAAAAAGTTTGAGAACACCAAAAGTATGAAACAATTGCTTGGCTTGTCATTAGGGTTGTGCATGATTTAAATACTTTGTGTGGTGAAGATAGAGCATAGCCAGACTATATGATTTTGTAGGGATAACTTTCTTTGGCCATGTTATTTTGAAGAGACATAATTGCTTAGTTAGTATGCTTGAAGTATTATTATTTCCATGTCAACATTGAACTTTTATCTTGAATCTTTCGGATCTGAATATTCATACCATAATTAAGAAGAATTACATTTGAAATATGCCAAGTAGCATTCCACATCAAAAATTCTGTTTTTATCATTTACCTACTCGAGGACGAGCAGTAATTAAGCTTGGGGATGCTTGATATGTCTCCAACGTATCTATAATTTTTGATTGCTCCATGCTATATTATCTTCTGTTTTGGACATTATTGGGCTTTATTATACACTTTTATATTATTTTTGGGACTAACCTACTAACCAGAGGCCCAACCCAGAATTGCTGTTTTTTTGCCTATTTTAGGGTTTCGAAGAAAAAGAATATCAAACGGAGTCCAAACGGAATGAAACCTTCAGGAACATGATTTTCGGTACGAACATGATCCAGAGGACTTGGACCCTACGTCAAGAAATCAACCAGGAGGCCACAAGGTAGGGGGCGCACCTACCCCCCAGGCGCGCCCTCCACCCTTGTGGGCCCCCTGTTGCTCCACCGATGTACTCCTTCCTCCTATATATATACCTACGTACCCCCAAACGATCAAAGATGGAGCCAAAACCCTAATTCCACCACCGTAACTTTCTGTATCCATGAGATCCCATCTTGGGGCCTGTTCCGGAGCTCCGCCGGAGGGGTAATCGATCACGGAGGGCTTCTACATCAACACCATAGCCCTTCCGATGAAGTGTGAGTATTTTACCTCAGACCTTTGGGTCCATAGTTATTAGCTAGATGGCTTATTCTCTCTTTTTGGATCTCAATACAATGTTCTCCCCCTCTCTCGTGGAGATCTATTCGATGTAATCTTCATTTGCGGTGTGTTTGTTGAGACCGATGAATTGTGGGTTTATGATCAAGTTTATCTATGAACAATATTTGAATCTTCTCTGAATTCTTTTATGTATGATTGTTTATCTTTGCAAGTCTCTTTGAATTATCAGTTTTGTTTGGCCTTCTAGATTGATCTTTCTTGCAATGGGAGAAGTGCTTAGCTTTGGGTTCAATCTTGCGGTGTCCTTTCCCAGTGACAATAGGGGCAGCAAGGCACGTATTGTATTGTTGCCATCGAGGATAACAAGATGTTTTTTATCATATTGCATGAATTTATCCCTCTACATCATGTCATCTTGCTTAAAGCGTTACTCTGTTCTATGAACTTAATACTCTAGATGCATGGTGGATAGCGGTTGATATGTGGAGTAATAGTAGTAGATGCAGGCAGGAGTCGGTCTACTTGTCTCGGACGTGATGCCTATATACATGATCATACCTAGGTATTCTCATAACTATGCTCAATTCTGTCAATTGCTCAACAGTAATTTGTTCACCCACCGTAAAATACTTATGCTCTTGAGAGAATGCACTAGTGAAACCTATGGCCCCCGGGTCTATCTTCCATCATATTAATCTCCCAACACTTAGTTATTTTATTTGCCTTTTATTTTACTTTGCATCTTAATCATAAAAATACCAAAAATATTATCTTATCATATCTATCATATCTCACTCTCATTAGTGCCCATGTAGGGATTGACAACCCCTTATCGCGTTGGTTGCGAGGATTTATTTGTTTTGTGTAGGCGCGAGGGACTCGTGCATAGCCTCCTACTGGAATGATACCTTGGTTCTCAAAAACCGAGGGAAATACTTATGCTACTTTGCTGCATCACCCTGTCCTCTTCAAGGGAAAACCAACACAGTGCTCAAGAGGTAGCACACCGCCTTTCTGCTCCTTGCTTACGCCTTAGGCTGCGGCAGGATCGCACGGTGGGCCTCGTCGCGCCCGCGCGCCCCTGGGCGCACCAGGAGGTTTTGTCGGCATCGGTGCAACCAGTGCCGCTGGACAGCCAACCGCACCTTTGCCTCCCCCAATGGGCGCAAGCGTAAGCATCGCCACCCACGGTCCCGGCAGGATGCTGCCCTACCATCCTCAGAGTGGCGTGCCGAGCCAAGCGACGTGGAGTGTGGGGCACCTCAGCGAGGTTTCGGGGGCGACGGCTCTGAAGGCCTATGTGCCCCGCATGATGGACCAGGAGTACACACCGGAAGATGACCCCGCCTCGTTCCTCGAGCTGGGTTGGGAAGAGGAGACGCTGGAAGCTGATGCCTTCTAGGAGCCACCCGGGAGCGTCGCCAACCACGCCGGCGACAACAGCTATAGGGTACCACTAATTTCTCAGGAGCAGGCTTACACTAACCATGGGTCGCAAGTGAATCAGGTCACAGCGGTGGACGACGGCCCCAGCATGGTAGCCACCCTTCCACCAGGGGAAGCGCATTGGGGGCTGCGGGGGAGGAGCTGGGAGCAAGGCCCCTCTCCGCATTGTATGGAGCAAGGCGTCGCCCGGAGGTAGGTCCCCTTCCGGGGAGGCACCAGCAAGTCTTCCCCCTGGTAGAGGGCCCGTGGTCGCCGAGGGCGCCGGTAGCGTCCCCTTTGCCCCTTGGCATCGTCCTGGCTTCCGGACGCCCCAACGGTGGTCGAGGGCAGCGCAAGGCGGGGCCCTCTCCTGGCGATATGAAGCAAGGCTCACGCCTGTGAAGGCCTTCGCTCGTGACACTCTCACATAATAATGAGTGGGGTTGTACTCGCACCGGAGTCTCCGGAGTGCCGCCCTCGGGTCTCAGGGGATCTCACCCACGTCCTAATGGAAGCACCATGCTCCGCGCTGGCCGTCGACACTGTCCCCCAATGACTATGCTCACGGCCAGTGAAAGCACTTAGCTCCGCGCTGGTGGGAAGACAAGAAGACTAGCTAGGTGCCGGACACGGCCATTTGCTTTTGACCTCTTTTCTGTAGCTCAGACTTGCACCTTTTGATCTTGAATTTGAAGTTGCATTTTCATTAGCAATCGTGGGGTGCATCCTTTCTCGTTCGTGTTGATTTCGTGAGTTTCTGGATTCGTGTTCCGTTTGAGGTTCGCGTCCGCTACCTCCCCCCTTCCGAGCACCTCACGAGCGGGGGCTGGCAGCAGCGTATGATACATCTCCAATGTATCTATAATTTTTGATTGCTCCATGCTATATTATCCACTGTTTTGGACTATATTGGGCTTTATTTTCCACTTTTATATTATTTTTGGGACTAACCTATTAACCGGAGGCCCAACCCAGAATTGCTGTTTTTTTTTCCTATTTCAGTGTTTCAGATAAACGGAATATCAAACGGAGTCCAAACGGAATAAAATCTTCGGGAACGTGATTTTCTCACCGAACGTGATCCAGGAGACTTGGACCCTGCTCCAAGGAATAAAAGAGGCGGTCACGAGGGTGGGGGGCGCCCCCCCCTATGGCGCGCCCCTGCCTCGTGGGCCCCTTGTTGCTCCTCCGGCGTACTTCTTCCTCCTATATATACACATGTACCCCCAAACGATCAGAACAGGAGCCAAAAACCTAATTCCACCGCCACAACTTTCTGTATCCACGAGATCCCATCTTGGGGCCTGTTCCGGAGCTCCGCCGGAAGAGGGCCGTCATCACGGAAGGCTTCTACATCATCCTAGCCCCTCCGATGAAGTATGAGTAGTTTACCTCAGACCTTCGGGTCCATAGTTAGTAGCTAGATGGCTTCTTCTCTCTCTTTTAATCTCAATACAAAGTTCTCCCCCTCTCTTGCGGAGATCTATTCGATGTAATCTTGTTTTTGCGGTGTGTTTGTTGAAACCGATGAATTGTGGGTTTATGATCAAGTCTATCTATGAATAATATTTGAATCTTCTCTGAATTCTTTTATGTATGATTGGTTATCTTTGCAAGTCTCTTCGAATTATCCGTTTGGTTTGGCCAACTAGATTGGTAGTTCTTGCCATGGGAGAAGTGCTTAGCTTTGGGTTTGATCTTGCGGTGTCCCTACCCAATGACAGAAGGGGAAGCAAGGCACATATTGTATCGTTGCCATCGAGGATAACAAGATGGGGTTTATTTCATATTGCATGAATTTAGCTCTCTACATCATGTCATCTTGCTTAAGGCGTCACTCTATTTTTAACTTAATACTCTAGATGCATGCTGGATAGCGGTCGATGAGTGGAGTAATAGTAGTAGATGCAGAATCGTTTCGATTTACTATTCATAGATGTGATGCCTATATACATGATCATGCCTAGATATTCTTATAACTATGCTCAATTCTGTCAATTGCTCAACAGTAATTTGTTCACCCACCGTAGAATACTTATGCTCTAGAGAGAAGCCACTAGTGAAACCTATGGCCCCCGGGTCTATTCTCATCATATCAATCTCCATTACTTTAATCTTGCTTTGCTTTTTTACTTTGCTTTTACTTTTTACTTTGCATCTTTGTACCAAAAATACCAAAAATATTATATCTATCAGATCTCACTCTCGTAAGTGACCGTGAAGGGCTTGACAACCCCTAATCGCGTTGGTTGCGAGTAGCTATCGCTTTGTGCAGGTACGAGGGACTTGAGCGTGGGCTCCTACTGGATTGATACCTTGGTTCTCAAAAACTGAGGGAAATACTTACGCTACTCTTCTGCATCATCCCTTCCTCTTCGGGGAAAACCAACGCAAGCTCAAGATGTAGCAAGAAGGATTTCTGGCGCCGTTGCCGGGGAGTCTACTCAAAAAGTCAACATACCAATTTTAAAGTTTTGGGTGAATTCTTTTGATGGATCATGGAGCAAGGAGTGGCAAGAGCCTAAGCTTGGGGATGCCCATGGCACCCCCAAGATAATCCAAGGACACCAAAAAGTCAAAGCTTGGGGATGCCCCAGAAGGCATCCCCTCTTTCGTCCACTTCCATCGGTAATTTACTTGGAGCTATATTTTTATTCACCAACATGATATGTGTTTTGCTTGGAGCATCTTGTATTATTTGTGTCTTTGTGTCTTAGTATGCCACAATCATCCTTGCTGTACACACCTTTTGAGAGAGCCATACATGAATTAAAATTTGATAAAATACTCTATGTGCTTCCCTTATATCTTTTGAGCTAAGTAGTTTTTATCTATGTGCTTCACTTATATATTTTGAGCTAGATAATTTTGCTCTATGTGCTTCACTTATATCTTTTGAGCTAGATAATTTTGCTCTGTGATCTTCACTTATATCTTTTGAGCGTTATAATTTTGTTCTATGTGCTTCACTTAGATCTTTTAGAGCACGGTGGTTGATTTGTTTTAAAGAAACTATGATCTCTCATGCTTCACTTAAATTAGTTTGAGAGTCTCCTAATAGCATGGTAATTTGCTTAATAATAATATGCTTGGTATTCAAGATTTGTGAAACTTTCTTTTGAGTGTGTTGAATACTAAGAAAAGATTGAAGCATGATAATTGTTTTGAGATATGGAGGTGATAATATTAAAGTCATGCTAGTTGAGTAGTTGTGAATTTAAAGAATACTTGTGTTAGAGTTTGTGATTCCCGTAGCATGCACGTATGGTGGACCGTTGTGTAACGAAGTCAGAGCATGATTTATTTATTGATTGTCTTCCTTATGAGTGGCGGTCGGGGACGAGCGATGGTCTTTTCCTACCAATCTATCCCCCTAGGAGCATGCGCGTAATACTTTGCTTTGATAACTTCTAGATTTTTGCAATAAGTATATGAGTTCTTTATGACTAATGTTGAGTCCATGGATTATACGCACTCTCATCCTTCCACCTTTGCTAGCCTCTCTAATAACGCGCACCTTTCGCCGGTATCATACACATACCATATACCTTCCTCAAAACAGCCACCATACCTACCTATTATGGCATTTCCATAGCCATTCCGAGATATATTGCCATGCAACTTTCCACCATCTAGTTCATCATGACACATTCATCGTTGTCATATTGCTTAGCATGATCATGTAGTTGACATAAGTATTTGTGGCAAAGCCACCGTTCATAATTTCTTCATACTTGTCACTCTTGATTCATTGCATATCCCGGTACACCGCCGGAGGCATCCATACAGAGTCATACTTTGTTTTAGAATCGAGTTGTAATCATTGAGTTGTAAATAAATAAAAGTGTGATGATCATCATTCAATAGAGCATTGTCCCAATAAAAAAATAGAAAGGCCAAAGAAAAAAAAGAAGGGCCAAAAAAATAAAATAAATAAAAGGGGCAATGCTACTATCCTTTTACCACACTTGTGCTTCAAAGTAGCACCATGATATAGCGAGTCTCATATATTGTGCTTCAAAGTAGCACCATGTTCTTCATATAGAGAGTCTCATATGTTGTCACTTTCATATACTAGTGGGAATTTTACATTATAGAACTTGGCTTGTATATTCCAATAATGGGCTTCCTCAAATTACCCTAGGTCTTCTTGAGCAAGCAAGTTGGATGCACACCCACTAGTTTCTTTTGTTGAGCTTTCATACATTTATAGCTCTAGTGCATCCGTTGCATGGCAATCCCTACTCACTCACATTGATATCTATTGATGGGCATCTCCATAGCCCGTTGATATGCCTAGTTGATGTGAGACTATCTTCCCCTCCTTTTTGTCTTCTCCACAACCACCATTCTATTCCACCTATAGTGCTATATCCATGGCTCACGCTCATGTATTGCATGAAGATTGAAAAAGTTTTGAAAAAGTTAGAGTATGAAACGATTGCTTGGCTTGTCATCGGGGTTGTGCATGATTTCAATACTTTGTGTGGTGAAGATGGAGCATAGCCAGACTATATGATTTTGTAGGGATAACTTTCTTTGGCCATGTTATTTTGAGAAGACATAATTGCTTTGTTAGTATGCTTGAAGTATTATTATTTTTTATTTCAATATAAACTTTTGTCTTGAATCTTTCTAATCTGAATATTCATACCACAATTAAGAAGATTTGCATTGAAATTATGCCAAGTAGCACTCCACATCAAAAATTCTCTTTTTATCATTTACCTACTCGAGGACGAGCAGGAATTAAGCTTGGGGATGCCTGATACGTCTCCATCGTATCTATAATTTTTGATTGCTCCATGCTATATTATCTACTGTTTTGGACTATATTGGGCTTTATTTTCCACTTTTATATTATTTTTGGGACAAACCTATTAACCGGAGGCCCAGCCCAGAATTGCTGTTTTTTGCCTATTTCAGTGTTTCGGATAAACGGAATATCAAACGGAGTCCAAACGGAATAAAATCTTCGGGAACGTGATTTTCTCACCGAACGTGATCGAGGAGACTTGGACCCTGATCCAAAGAACAAAAGAGGCGGTCACGAGGGTGGGGGGCACGCTCCCCCGTAGGGCGCGCCCCCTGCCTTGTGGGCCCCTCGTTGCTCCTCCGGCGTACTTCTTCCTCATATATACACCCACGTACCCCCAAACAATCAGAACAGGAGCCAAAAGCCTAATTCCACCGCCGCAACTTTCTGTATCCACGAGATCCCATCTTGGGGCCTGTTCCGGAGCACCGCCGGAAGAGGGCCGTCATCATAGAGGGCTTCTACATCATCCTAGCCCCTCCGATGAAGTGTGAGTAGTTACCTCAGACCTTCAGGTCCATAGTTAGTAGCTAGATGGCTTCTTCTCTCTCTTTGAACCTCAATACAAAGTTCTCCCGCTCTCTTGCGGAGATCTATTCAGTGTAATCTTATTTTTGCGGTGTGTTTGTTGAGACTGATGAATTGTGGGTTTATGATCAAGTTTATCTATGAATAATATTTGAATCTTCTCTGGATTCTTTTATGTATGATTGGTTATCTTTGCAAGTCTCTTCAAATTATCCGTTTGGTTTGGCCAACTAGATTGGTAGTTCTTGCCATGGGAGAAGTGCTTAGCTTTGGGTTCGATCTTGTGGTGTCCTTACCCAGTGACAGAAGGGGAAGCAAGGCACATATTGTATCGTTGCCATCGAGGATAACAAGATGGGGTTTATTTCATATTGCATGAATTTATCTCTCTACATCATATCATCTTGCTTAAGGCGTTACTCTGTTTTTAACTTAATAGTCTAGATGCAAGCTGGATAGCGGTCGATGAGTGGAGTAATAGTAGTAGATGCAGAATCATTTCGATCTACTTGTCACGGACGTGATGCCTATATACATGATCATGCCTAGATATTCTCATAACTATGCTTAATTATGTCAATTGCTCGACAGTAATTTGTTCACCCACCGTAGAATACTTATGCTCTTGAGAGAAGCCACTAGTGAAACCTATGGCCCCCGGGTCTATTCTCATCATATCAATCTCCATTACTTTAATCTTGCTTTGCTTTTTTACTTTGCTTTTACTTTTTACTTTACATCTTTATACCAAAAATACCAAAAATATTATATCTATCAGATCTCACTCTCGTAAGTGACCGTGAAGGGCTTGACAACCCCTAATCGCGTTGGTTGCGAGTAGCTATCACTTTGTGCGGGTATGAGGGACTTGAGCGTGGGCTCCTACTGGATTGATACCTTGGTTCTCAAAAACTGAGGGAAATACTTACGCTACTCTGCTGCAACATCCCTTCCTCTTCGGGGAAAACCAACGCAAGCTCAAGACGTAGCAGCGTACATGCACTACGCGCACACCTTGCCATTACTAGCGCTCACTTCTCGCGAGACCCTCTCGGGTGGACCGGCGGACCTCTCAGGAAACCAAAACCTCGCGAGCTCGTGAGGGGCTCCTCTCAGAAGGAATGCACGTCCACAGTTGCCAAATCAGTTTGAAGCCCGGCTAAACCAAAGTAAGTTACGGCATCAAGCCCGCAAGGGGAGTCGCGAGCACCCAAAAGCGTGCTTTAAGCCTAGCCTAAGGAATGAAGTGGTAGTCTATTTACATGAGGGGCTTCCCCTCTCCAAAATGCTCTTACATTGTGAGGGGCCGTACCCAAGCTTTTGCGTGCAGGATCCAAATAAAGGAGCGAGGGCTCAGCCGGACATATCGCTCGCCTCGTCTCCCGAATCACTTCCGGGCAGGCTGCTGGCATCGTCGTTGTCGCTGTCTTCACCGCCATCAGCCACACCGCCATCAGACGCACCCCCATCAACCATGCTGCCATCAACCACGTCGCCCTCATCCGCCGCGACCACCATCGCGTCGTCATCAGAAGCAAAAGCCCTAACTAGAGCATCCACATTGTCATCCACCCAGTGCGCTAGGTTGCTCCAGATGGCCTCAGGCACTGGGGCAATGGCGGCAGCAAAATCAAAGTCAGGATTGGTGTTCAGGAGATGGCTGAAGATGCGGGAGAATGCGCGCCCGAGAAGGTCTCGGCTCTTTTCGTCCACAAGCTCGTGAGCCCTCTCAGCACGGCTCTCCAGGCGCGTCACAACATTAGTGAAGAAGCGAAGATGGCTGGCATAATCCTTGACGTGGGGAAGAGGGGCATGCTCATCGCAGATGGTACCAAGCGCCTCGTTGGCCTTCGTCCTGAGGTCCTGAAGCATGGGAGCGTGCTCACGCAGTAGCGTCTGCCGGCGAAGTGCCTCCTCACTGCTTTGCTGTGCAAAGGACTCGGTGCTGGCAACCCGCTGTTGAAGAGAGAGCAGCTCGGCACGGGTGGAGGCCAGCTCGGCCTGCACAGAGGTCAGAGCGGCCGAGGTGGCTTTCTCACGCTGTTCCGCTTCAGCCAACGCTGACTTGAGGGCAGTGGTCCTGCCCACAGCTTCATCTTCCACGAGCGCCAGCTTCAGGTCATACCTGCCA
This sequence comes from Triticum urartu, assembly GCF_056163025.1. NCBI lineage: Eukaryota > Viridiplantae > Streptophyta > Magnoliopsida > Poales > Poaceae > Triticum > Triticum urartu. The sequence continues at coordinate 101,970,242 of NC_141875.1, read as the reverse complement.
ACAAGGACCGCGCGAGCCTCGACCACCCGGCGGTCGACCTCCTCCTGAGCCTTGGCCTCACACGCACCGACGGCATCTTCTGCTTGGGTGACCTGGCACTCCCTTGTCTCCAACCGCTCGGGCTCGAGGCTACGCTCCATGGCCTCCAGCAGCAGTGCTTCTTTGCGCCGCAAGATCTCCTCCTCGTCGGACGGTGCGCCCTTCATCGATGCTAAGGCGGCTTTGCGTGCCTCCACCTGCTGCTCCAAGGAGGCGTTCAAGGCCTGGAGCTCCTGCCTGTACTCCTCGGTAATCGCGCGGCGACAGTCTGCCTCCCTGATCTCCTCCAAGGCTCGGGCGCTGGCCTCGCGCGAGGTTGCTAGGGATGCCTCGGCCTTCACATTGGCATGCTCACGCTGAAGGCACCCGAGGTTGATATCCACCTTCACTTGATGCCACTCCTCCACCAGCCGGAGACCCTCGGCCTCAAGGCGCGCGCCAACATCCACGAGTTCTCCGCCGAGCCAGCTCATCGCGCCCATTTGCCTCCTGAAAGAGCTCATGGCGGATGACACTCCGCTCATGCACAAACTTAAGTGCGCGACCGGGTCCGTCCCCGCAGAGGGGGTTGCCTATGGGATCCGAAGTGGCTCACCCCCTTTTAGCAGGGGGCTGGGGGCTGGCGCCTCCCAGGTCGCCGACCGGGCTTCGGCAGGGCCACGAATGGGTTGGGCCCGTTGCTCGAAGAAGAAGCCAGGATCGAAGTCATCCAGCCGCCGTCCATAACCAGAGGAGGAGCCCTTGCCACACTTGACGCACCCCAGGCGAGGCCACGAAGGAGAGACGACAAAGGCATGGGCTCAAGGCGCCAGACCAGCGTGTTTGCCTCTCCGGGCGACCTTGCGCCGGGTGCGGCATGCTGGCTTGGGGCGCTCAAGGCCAGCGGGGGATTCGAGGCAGGAGGAGGTTGCTTCCCGGGAAACTTCACCGCCTTAGCAGAAGGGACCCTGAGGAGCCACAGTCAGGAGGGGAAGCAACACTCGAGAAATTACAAAGATAAGGTACTCACTCATCTATGGCGATATACTTCATCTGCTTCAATGGCCGGAAGGCATCACTGCTACAGCTTGGAGACCCTTTCCTCTTGCGGAGCACATCAAAGTCCAAACGGAGCCGGCCGAAGCCTTGGACACGGCATCCAGCGCAGGGCGCGGCTGGCGAGGCACCCGAGGAGATGACCTCGGGAGTGCTGGGCTGAGGGGAGCCCTCTAGCTCCACCTCATGATGACCTACTAAGACCTCGAAGGCTTCAGCCTCAGGAGCAGCAGATTGCGTCGCCCCCTCAGCTGTCACCCCAGGGCAAGAGTCACGGGTTCCCGGGAATGGCACCTCGGGAGCCTCGAGTGGTGTCGATGCCTCAGCACCCGCACCTCTGGCCTCCAGCGGTGCTTGCCCCCCTGCATCCACTATTGGGGTAAGTTCGGCACTGGCGGCAAGGAGGGGAACCACGGAGACAGGGTTCTCACGGGGCCCTTCAAGGCCGACTGGACGCAACCCCCATTCATCGAAGGGGGGCATCTGCCCCGCGAACTCCACCCTGTTTCAGTAGCAGTACAAAATACAGCCCTCCTACGGCATATCGGCGGCGAGGGGCCACCCGTCAGGACCTCGAGCACTGTTCTTCGCGCCTCGGGCGGAAGCCCCGACTCCTGAAGCCTCATGCGATCCTGGCCACCGGACAGGGCCCACATTGGCCGGGAATGGCGCTGGAGTGGGGCGACGCGGCGTCGGAGGAACTCCTTCATCACCATGGGCGCTGTCACGCAGAGATCTTTCAGCCTCTTCAACCGGAGCCAGACGAAGGTAAGGCAGGGGTCCGCGAGCTTCTCGTGGCCCCAGCCAGAGCTGGGAACGGCGGGCGCCAAAGGGGGCGAGAGCAAGGGGCTGAGCACACGGATGTCCACAAACACCCACCATGTCCGAAACTCGCTTGTGGATGGTGAAAGCTCAAAGTCAATCCCTGAGCCAGCCGTCGCAGCCATGACCTGGAAGCTCAGGCATCCCGAGCATTGCCGAGGATCAGTCAGGTGCAGCAAGAAGAAATGGCGCAGTAGGGCCACGAAAGGAGCAATGCCCACCATGGCCTCGCAGACAAAGGTGAAAACGACAAGAAGGGAGACGGATTGGGGATCTAGGTGCAGCATATGGATTTGATTGTGGGAAAGCACGACGTTGAAGAAGGTGGAAAAGGGAGGAACCAGGCCAGCCCGCAGGGCATCAATGAAGAATTGGACCTCGGTTGCTGTCCTATCAACAGAGGGGCGGGATGTAGGCGAGGCCATCGTCTTCCCCCACTCGTTGAAGCCCGTGGCGAGCGCTGGGCGGACCTTGTCCATGGCTTCCTGGTTGAGCACCAACGACCGACCAATGACGGGTTCAATGCTCAGAGGAAGCTCGGCTGAAGACTAGGACTTCTTCTTCCCCTTCTTCGTTCGGCTCGGCACCATGGCGACGGGGAGGGCCGAGCTCAGGTCGAGTTGGGATAGGAGGTTGTTGTTTTGGAAGGCGGAAGAATTGGGAAAGTGCGTCGCCAGCAACGAGGGAATAACTATGTAAGTCGCGATGTCCGCCAAGCTAGGCGGATATCAAGGCTGTGTGGGGAAGCGGGGCCGCCCACGTCCCGTCAATCGCCACGCGTCAACCAAGGCCATAGGCTGTTGGGGCCTGCGGTGCTCCGCACTTGCCCCTTGGCTTCGCCTCGAAGCCATGTCCGAGTGCGCCTTGGGCTCGGGGGCTACTATCAGCGCCCTGGGAACGGGGGTCCCCAGACTTGCCTGCCTACGGCCCACGACGTGGCCCCGCCAGTGGCCCCGTATGGCCCATCTTCACCAGCAAACACTCAAGACCCTCATGAGGGGCTGAGCCTCGTGAGGTCGACGACGCAAGACCTCCTCAGGGGCGGCCTCACCAGGCTGGCTTGCGAGGGGCAGAGAGATCAAGGCAAGGGGCACCTCGCGAGGTTCCTGTGGCGCAAGCCATGACGACCAAGGCCAGGCGGGCACCAGGAGGGCGCCATCGCGTGCAGTGTCCTTGTTTCCTCTTTGGTGCTAAAGTGATAGACGCAGGCGAGGAGTCCCGAGGCATCAGGCAAAGGTTTCCATATCTGGCGAGGAGTCCCGAGGCATCAGGCAAAGGTTTCCATATCTGTGCAACAAGACCAAGACCAGCAGGACTGCAGGACGGAGGTCACCGTGGAGCCCAGGATGGCGTCACCACCAGAGCCTTTGGCAGGCGAAGACCACCTTTAGTCAGGATAACTTGTACTAGTTGTCTCCCTTAAAATTTGGCCGTTGTGGCATCCCTTCCCGCCAGCATTTGGGAAGAGGACCAGGGCCTCTATAAATAGGACTAGCTATCACCATAGGTGGGAGGGAGATCCATTCCACCCTCATACGCACAAGCTCACCAAGAACAAGAGCACCTCTCCTCAGGAGGCTGTTCTTCCCTTGTAATTGTTCATCCTCAGCCCAAGAGGCAATCCGCCACACCACACTAGAGTAGGGTATTAGACCACATCGGTGGCCCGAACTAGTATAAATCTTGTGTCCCTTTGTTCTATGAGTTCGACGCGCTGAGCCTTGAGATCGCGGCGAGGGAGAGTGCAAGGGGGAGGAGAAATCTTTGTGCACACCCCAGTTTTCGAACCTCAAGGGTTTTGCCGGAACCCGAAACCCGACAAAATTCATTTGTAGCAAAAGGTTCCTTAATGAAAGCGAAAAGGTTGGGGTGAACACTTATTGATTTGAGATCTGCATTTTCCTTACTAGAAGATTCACCTTTATTTTTAGGCACATACATAAACTTGGCAACTTTAGTAGTAGGACGTTTTGGGGTATTTTTCATGGAAGAAAAGGCAGACCCTAAGTTTGTAATAATATCCTCAAGTTTACCAATTCTTGTGGAATCTTGATCTATCTTTTCCTTAACTATGGGTTCCTTTTCTTTAAAAAAATTTAAGAGCAACTCCTACCTTAGATCCATATTGGGTAATTTGGTTTTGGATGTTTTTATCCAAAATTTCAATCAACTCTATAGTGGCAACTTTATTTTCAATAATTTCAAGCCTTTGCATCACATGTTCCAAAGTTAAAATAGTTCCATTAACCAAAAGAGGTGGTGTGCCAAACAAATCTAACATAACATCATAAGAATCAAAAGTATGGCTACCCAAGAAATTCCCTCCAGTAATGGTATCAAGAATATATATGTTCCAAGGAGTGATGCCTACATAAAAATTGCGAAGAAGAACGGAAGTAGATTGCTTCTTAGTAGATCTATTCAGAGCATTGCAAATTCTATTCCAAGCATCTTTTAGATTTTCTCCCTCCCTTTGTTTAAAATTAAGAACTTCATGATCGGGAGTACTAACAATGATAGATGGACTAGCCATGATGATGAAACAAACAATCTAACACACGGACACACAAGAAGCAAGCGGAAAGAGACAAGCGGAAAAGGAGGGTGAATAAAATGGAAAAGGTGGAGTGGGGGAGAGGAAAACGAGAGGCAAATGACAAATAATGTAATGCGAGGGAGAAGAGTTTGTGATGGGTACTTGGTATGTCTTGACTTGTGCATAGATCTCCCCGGCAACGGCGCCAGAAATCCTTCTTGCTACCTCTTGAGCATGTGTTGGTTTTCCCTTGAAGAGGAAAGGGTGATGCAGTAAAGTAGCATAAGTATTTCACTTAGTTTTTGATAACCAAGGTATCAATCCAGTAGGAGACTACACACAAGTCCCTCATACCTACACAAACAATCAAGAACCTTGCAACCAACGCGATAAAGGGGTTGTCAATCCCTTCACGACCACTTGCAAAAGTGAGATCTGATAAGGATAATAAGATAAATATTTTTGGTATTTTTGTTGTATAGATTGAAAAGTAAATATTGCAAAATAAACAGCGACAGAAATTGGCAAGTTGACGGGAAAATAATATAATGGAGAATAGACCCGGGGTGCATAGGTTTCACTAGTGGCTTCTCTCAAGATAGCATAATCTACGGTGGGTGAACAAATTACTGTCGAGCAATTGATAGAAAAGCGCATAGTTATGAGAATATCTAGGCATGATCATGTATATAGGCATCACGTCCGTGACAAGTAGACCAAAACGATTCTGCATCTACTACTATTACTCCACACATCGACCGCTATCCAGCATGCATCTAGAGTATTAAGTTCATAAGAACAGAGTAACGCATTAGGCAAGATGACATGATGTAGAGGGATAAACTCAAGCAATATGATATAAACCCCATCTTTTTATCCTCGATGGCAATAATACAATATGTGCCTTGCTGTCCTTGCTGTCATTGGGAAAAGACACCACAAGATTGAACCCAAAGCTAAGCACTTCTCCCATTGCAAGAAAGATCAATCTAGTAGGCCAAACCAAACTGATAATTCGAAGAGACTTGCAAAGATATTTAAATCATGCATATAAGAATTCAGAGAAGAATTAAATATTGGTCATAGATAATCTTGATCATAAACCCACAATTCATCAGATCTCGACAAACACACCACAAAAAGAATTACATCAAATAGATCTCCAAGAAAATCGAGGAGAACTTTGTATTGAGATCCAAAGAGAGAGAAGAAGCCATCTAGCTAATAACTATGGACCCAAAGGTCAGTGGTAAACTACTCGCACATCATCGGAGATGCTATGGTGTTGATGTAGAAGCCCTCCGTGATCGATTCCCTCTCCGGCGGAGCGCCGAAAAAGGCCCCAAGATGGGATCTCACGGGTACAGAAGGTTGCGGCGGTGGAAATAGGGTTTCGTGGTGCTCCTGGACCTTTTCAGGGTATATGAGTATATATAGGTGAAAGAAGTAGGTCGGTGGAGCCAGGAGGGGCCCATGAGGGTGGGGGCGTGCCCACCCCCCTGGGGCGTGCCCTCCTTCCTTGTGGATTCCTCGCTGCTTCCTTGACGTCCACTCCAAGTCTCCTAGATTGCGTTTGTTCCAAAAATGATCCTCGCGAAGGTTTCATTCCGTTTGATATTCCTTTTCTGTGAAACACTGAAATAGGGAAAAAACTGCAATTTGCATTGGGCCTTTGGTTAATAGGTTAGTCCCAAAAATAATATAAAAGTGCATAATAAAGCCCATTGAACATCCAAAACAGATAATATAATAGCATGGAACAATCAAAAATTATAGATACGTCGGAGACGTATCAACAACCCCTTTATCGTTTTTGGTGCAAGTGTTTGATTGTGTGTGTAGGTATTGGTGATTTGTGTGTTCTTCTCCTACTGCATCGATACCTTGGTTCTTAACTGAGGGAAATACTTATCTCTACTATGCTGCCTCACCCTTTCCTCTTCAAGGGAAAAACCAACGGAAGCTCAAGAAGTAGCAGAGAGGAGATGCAACACAGTAGAGATAAGTATTTCCCTTAGCGAGAACCAAGGTATCAAACCAGTAGGAGAATCACACAAAGCCTCGTGAACAGCACCTACACACACAGAAGCAAATACTCACACCCAACGTGAGCAAGAGGGTTTTCAATTCCCTTAAACTTGTTACTTACAAGGATTAATTCTGATAGTGGTAGATAGAAAAGTAAATTGCAAAACAAAATAAAAGAAATAAAATTGTGACAGTGTATTTTTGGATTTTATATATGATTAAAGTAGACCCCGGGGCCATAGTTTTCACTAGAGGCTTCTCTCGAGCATATAGCATATGGTGGGTGAACAAATTACTGTTGGGTAATTGATAGAAAAGCACATAGTTATGACGATATTCAAGGCAATGATCATGTGTATAGGCATCATGTCTGAGACAAGTAGACTGACTCCAGCCTGCATCTACTATTATTACTCCACCAATCAACCGCTATCCAGCATGCATCTATGGTATTAAGTTCATGAAAAACAGAGTAACACCTTAAGCAAGATGACATGATGTAGACAAATTAAACCCAATCAATATGAATAAACCCCATCGTTTTACCCTTAATGGCAACAATACAAATACGTGTCTTGTCCCCTACTATGTCACTATGATATAGAGCACCACAAGATTGAACCCATTACAAAAGCACATGTTCCACTGAAGATAAATCAATCTAGTTGGCCAAACCAAACAGACAGATCAGAGAGAAATAACAAGCAATAAAAATCATGCATAATAAAGTTAAGAAAATACTCCATTACTTTTCATAAATATTCAGATCATAAACCCACAATTTATTGGATCCCAACAAACACACCGCAAAATAAAATTACATCGGATAGAAGTCCAGCAACATCGAGGAGAACATTGTATTGAAGATCAAAGAGAGAGAAGAAGCCATATAGCTACTATCTAGCTATGGACTTGTAGGTCTGTGGTGAACTACTCACGCATCATCGAAAGGCAGCAAATATGATAGAGTAGCCCTCTGTGATCGATTACCCCTCTGGCAGAGTAGCTGAAAAGGCCTCCAGATGGGATCGAGAAAGAATAGAAACTTGCTGCGGCAAAAAAGGGGTTTGGGTGCTTCTCGGGTGGTTTCCAAATATTTTAGAATTTATAGAAGTGACATTAGGTCACGCGGAGCTTCATGGGAACCACACGGCCCTGTTGCCTTATCGTCTCCTCGGTTGCCGTCTGGTCTCCTCCCGAAGCTTTACACCATATGAAAGATGCAACGAATATCACTCTACCAAGTTAAAACTGTCTCGTCATAAGTGTCATTTCAACAAATTAGAAGTAGTACAAGATAGAAAAGAATGTGAGATGTAACCTATATCACACTCCCAAGTCAAACGTGTCTTATGATAAGTGATTGTTGCAGGTTACACAATAGTAGTAATTTAATGTAAGAACATGGTGTGATAGACAGATATTGTATGTTCTGGAAACAGGAACACGTGTCTTATTCACAAGTATAATGTGTAAAGTAAGCAGATGGAATTCAACAAAATTAGAAGCAATACAAGCTAGACATCATACATAACATGCAACCACATATAACAGTGCCAAGTTAGACGGAGCGCCTATGATGGTGCACTAGGGGAGACATGCTCATCATCAACACAACTACGTTGAGTGTCTATGCATGTGTTGTCTTGCAAATCATCTTGGGGGTTAGAGGAGTAGAATTTGTAGAGGCCCTCCATTTGGAAGGAGCACCTTTATCCGCTGCCTTGCTAACTTCCTTCTGCTTTATTGATTTTGAATTGTCAAGTAAAACCGACAAGAAAAGCAATAAAATCACTCTTCAGAACTCATTTGTGCATGATACTGACAATCACTACTTTTATGTAAGGCAAACACATGATACTAGGATGGAATATGTATGAAAAATAGGACGACATGGCATATTCACAATTGTTCGTGTAAACTAAGCAGAAGCCATTTCAACAAATAAGAAGCAATGCAAGCTAGACACCGCATGCAACATGCAATATAATATCACACTACCAAGCTAGAGAAAGCACCTGGGATGCCGGTTTCGTCGAAAGACCGCCATCAGTCCCTACCTTATTTTTTTTCCTTCCTGCTTCTTAGTTTTATTGCCTTGTCAATTCAAACCCACAAGAAAAATGAATAAAAATCCGCTTTTCAGAAATCATTGATGCAGGATGCTGATGAGCACTACTTTAATGTAAGGCGACCGCATGATAGGACGATCGAATGTGTAACAAAAAAGGACAACATTGCATATTCACAACTATGATGTGTAAACTAAGGAGAAGGCATTTCAAAAAATTAGAAGCAATGAAAGCTAGACACCATATGAAAGATGCAATGAATATCACTCTACCAAGTTAAAACTGTCTCGTCATAAGTACCATTTCAACATATTAGAAGTAGTACAAGCTAGAAAAGAATGCGAGATGTAACCTATATCACACTCCCAAGTCAAACATGTAGCGACCCGACCTCCGACGGTCAAGCCTTTGTGTATCTGTGCCATCCCTGGATCGGTATGCTGGCACACACAGTACATCAATGTGTATATCAAAGTGCAATCCCATGTATAAATAACGTAAAACTGATATATACCTCATAAGTCTCAGCAGAAACAAACAATCGGGTGTGGAGTCCCATCAACGCCATCGGCAGGTTGAGTGTAGATCGTAACCTTGTACCGTACTCTTACTCGTTGGAAGAACATATCTGCAACATGAGACGTTGCAGCTGTGTAGGTCAGTACATTGAATGTACTAGCAAGATCACTGTAAGAAAAACAGATGATAAACTATACTATATGCAATATGGCTTTGTGGCTCTATATCTGAGTTTTTTTGCATAAAAGCTGGTTTTATTTTCCCTACATCAATGGAAATAACCGGAGTTTGTACTATGGAGTTTCTATCATGACATGGTTCCGCCAACCGAAGTCTCATCACCCAAATCATCATAAGTTGCCCACAATTAAATTATCAGTCCGGTGTTGAGAGTTCCGAGATAGATCCAAGTCCAGAGGCTTAATTTGTCTGTAACCGGGGACACGGCTAATCGATTAGGTTTAAACCCTCTGCAGAGGTTTGTACACTTTACCCGCAAGATGCGATCCCTCTTTTTACGTTCTCGCACTTCAGGTTGTTTGAGAACAAGACGAACGAAACATGGTCTTCCGAAGAGTTCCCCTGACCACTGTCCGGTGCTCATCCAATCCTACCGTAGTTCTACATCTGCTAGCACCGTCCCAGCCAGAGTCACCACTAGGGTCAACCAAGCCAGAGCCCATGGTGACATGCGGTTGCATAGGTAAGCTTCCGGGCATGAAGTATTCTTCCGTCTCTTTGAGTCTGGGTGAAGCTTTCCACAAGATGTCATGGCGCTTCTCCATGCATCCCGGCCATCCACTGGTTCCTCCAGGGTGCCCGTCAACCGTCCTTCACCCAGTAGTGTGTATTGAATTCTTGTCTCGAGTCTCGAAATATTGAAGTCTTGAAGTCCTGAAGATGCAGTCCTTGCTGATGCCATCATGAATTGTTGCCATTGGCATAGAGTCCTTCTTCACACCACTCACGTGCACTCATACCAAACCCTGTCTACTATAGCATAGCATTAAAACCATATAACATCCCGGGCTTATAACATGGAGATGGGTTCCTACCTCATGCATTCTACTCAACTAGCAGAAATCAATATCACTACTGGAGGGATTATTGAAAGGGTGCTACTACATGCAAATAAAACAGAGGTACAAAAAACATGGTCAAAGTGAACTTGCCTGGTAAGTTGATGAAGATAATCGCACTCAAATAAAGACTGGGTAGAACTATTTGTCACTCCGTTAAAAATCTGTATAGTCAAACATAGCATTCATATAAGCAAACATACTAGCAAGCAATTCTAACACTCATAACAAAACCAACAAATAAATTGCAAAACAACAACGGACACCAAATAAGAACAAAGGAAAACTACACAACAAAACTACTAAAGAGAACTCTAAGACATAACACAAAACAGTTTTGTCCTAAGTAAAAACTTAACAACAATTAAAACACTAAGCTAATAAATTAACAGGAAATACAAAGTAAAACAACTAAGTTAACATAAGGTATTTTTCATAAAATTTTATTTGCAAAAAGAAACAAATAAAAAGCTTGTATGAAACACTAACAATGACCAAAACAAGTTTTCATACAAAACTAAAATAAATTTTTTAAATAAAAATAGGATTTTCTTTGGTTGACTAACAAAAACAAACTAAATTTGTCAAAAGTGACAAAAAGAAATAATTTAAAACTAATAAAAACAATAAAGAAAAGAATAAAACAAAACTATAACTAAAACAGTACTGTTTTGCTAAAAACCTAATTTAAAATAGACTAAAAATAAATAACTATATGCTACTGGATAGACAAAACCATAATAAAACAATAGCAAAAAGAATCAGTCAAACATATATTCTAGAACTCAAACTAGAGCCAAAACATTGTTCGAAGCATATTTGAAATAAACCAGATTTAAACTACTCAAATACAAAATTTCAAGTCACTACCAGAAACTTCACAAAATTTGTGACACAGTGCAGTTGGAATCGCTCAAAAACATTAAATAGGTTAAAAATTACAGGCAATCTAAGATTGAAACTATTTTTGTTTTTAAAACAGAAACTTAAAAATAACAGAAAAAACGGCGCTAGCTACGTGGCCTACTGCTATCGGGCCAGGGACGTGGGCGATGCGAAGCTAAACGGTGCTCGGCCGCGACTCAACAGAAACGTGCACTTGTGTTTAAAAACAAAATCGGCACCCGGTTCGACCTAAACCACACTAAACCGTATAAAAAACCGATCTACTTAAATAAAGACAAAAACCTAACTGATTCGTTTCGATCTAATCTAGGCTGTGCGTTGAAGATCCAATGGAGAGGGAGGTCGTCAGAGCTTACAGCGGTGGTGGTCGCCAGCGATGCGGCTCGGCCGTCGGCGGCGGCGGCGCTCGGGTCGTCGGAGAGCTCCAGAGAGGGCACGAGCGGACGCGGCATACGACGATGAGTCCAGCGGTGGTCGAGGTGGCGTCGTAGGTGGACGGAGGAGGACGACGGCGAGGTCGAGGTGGCGATGGCATTCGGCGTCAGCGGTGACGGTGTTCTAGTGGTGCGGGAGCTCGGGCAAGTGTGCTGGAAGGTGTAGGCGAGCGAGGGGAGGTCGATGGTGGGTTCAGACGGCGTCGAGGTGGTTGGAGTGGAGCGCTAGGGCGATAATGGTGTGGTGGCCGAGGTGAGCTCTGGCGAGCGAGCGGGCGAGGTAGAGGGCACGGGGAAGAGGGGTTTTGCGCGCGGAGGGTCGAGGGGGCGTCCTTGTATAGAGAGGGGGTCGACTTGGAGGAGGGGGCGAGATGAATTCAGGATCCCGAGAAGATCGGGATTTCCCGCGACGCGGCGGCGGTGGGCTCTGCCCCGTGGCGTGGAGAAGAAGAAGGTGGGCACAAGGTTTCGGGCGGACAAGTGGGGCCCACAAGTCAGCATCGGTGAGAGAGAGAGAGAGGAGGTAGCGGGCGACTGGTGCGAAGGGGTTTCCGGCACGGGTGAGCTGCTGGGTCAGCATGGCGCGTAGGTGGGCCGAGGGGTAGAGAGAGAGTTGGGCCTCGGTGGCTTCAGCCGTTTTTTAAGATAGCAGAGAAGATTAAAAGAAATAAATAAGTTAAAATATAAATATAATATATACATATTATATATCAAAACATTCAGAAAAAGACTTCCTACAACATGAACTATTTTTCAAGTTCAAATAAAATCCTTCAAAATTCACAAAAGTCATACAGTGCTGCTGAAGCAATAAACCTAATAAAAATCATTTTTAGAATACTAAAATGATTTTAAATTTACTTTCCTCCAATTATATATTGTAGGGAATCATTTTACCCTAATTTCCAAATAATTTATTTTTGGAGAAACATAATTTGAATAAAACCCAAATAACTCCTAAATCGTTTTGAATTTGAATTTCAAACCACTTCCAACTCTATTTCATATAATTTGAAGAAGTCATTTTATCTTCTCTCATGAAAATCATTGAGTTGCACAAAGCTTCTGAATTTGAAATATTTCCAAATGGAATTCAAATCTTTTTAAAACCCTTTTCATTTATTTAAATGGACGAAGTCACTTTATCCTCACTCTAGGGTTTAGTGATGAAATGAATTTGAATTCATGAAGATCAAAATGCAAGATGAAAGTTTCGGAAAGTCATATTATTCCCTCTCATTCAACTTCAAAAGTTTCAAATTTCACCCAATCAATCACACAACAAGTAGACAAACAACCATATTTATTTATTTAATGTAACATTCCAAAATTTAGAATTTTGGGATGTTACAAACCTACCACACTTAAAACGAATCTCGTCCTCGAGATTCGAAGAGGCTAGCAAGAAAAGGTTAGGGTTTGGGGGTCTTCCAGCAATTCCATTGATCGGAATGGTCTAGTGTGCTACCACACTTAAAAGCATGGTTATGGTTCCGACAAAACTCATGTACTCCATCCTTTTGGGTTGTTGGTGTCGGTCTTCTCATATCTTTGGAGTAACTTCGATACTGAGGTTCTTCTGGCCGGGTATATCCTTTTCTTCAATTTCTTGTGTCCTTCCATCATGGTAAGGTTCTTCCGAGGCTCAGTCTTCATATCTGACAGGTCTGTCGCCAATACTATATGACTATCAAAACCTCATGGTGGTCAACCATTAATGGGTTTCTCGCAGAAAATGGGTTTGGGCTAAATCTCACCGTATATCCTACGATTGGCAACGGTTTCCTGTAAAGGGTTCCATCGTCCTACCATTCTATGGTTTTATGGCTTGATGTGTCGACACTCTTCTAAGGTTTTCAAGGCTCTCTGATTTTTCAAACATATGTTAGTTCATGATAGAAGTCTCCGGTATGGGGGCCAATCCATCCCGTACTTGAATCATTACTACATATGCAGACATCGAATCACGTATTCTAACACTTGGGCATACTCACAAGCATTGCAGAATTTCTCTTGTTCATGAACTAAGTTCGGGTAAATCCATTGATTCTGCAAGCTGAATGTCGGTGTCAAAACCGGCGGATCTCGGGTAGGGGGTCCTGAACTGTGCGTCTAAGGCGGATGGTAACAGGAGGCAGGGAACATGATGTTTTACCCAGGTTCGGGCCCTCTTGATGGAGGTAAAACCCTATGTCTTGCTTGATTAATATTGATGATATGGGTAGTACAAGAGTAGATCTACCACGAGATCAGAGATGGAGGTAAAACCGGTACTGGAAAAGATGCTCGAGCTAGCACCTTGCCCAAAGCCCTCAAAGGAAGATAAAGGGGGGAATAATGAGGTCGAAAGTGGGCCCCCATCGCTACCAATTCCAACCGAGGGAATGAGCGCCTCCGTGAAGGAGGATAACCAAGGGGAATGATCTGACCTTCTCTCGCTTCGGGGAAGGAAGAGGACTGCCTCTGAAGATCCAGAAACCGAGGCTTCCAAACGGGAGAAGAAGTCTCCACCAGAGGGTCCTACCTTGGAGGGTTCTTTTGCCGCACAAGGTCCGCGCGAGGATCAGCCCTCCAACGAGCTGTAAGTAATCAAAAAGTACTTTAATAGTGGAGATATACTACCTTACCTCTCAGGAAAATAACCAAAGCGTTTATCTTGTAGTTCGGATCTTAGCCCTTCTCAGCAGAGCTCATCTTCGGGGGATCTTCTTCCGGAGATGATGGAGAGCGAAACGCCACCCCCAGACTCCCCCGCTCAAGAAGCAGGCGACCTTGAAATGTCGTCGCGGAGGGCCTCTCCGGATCCGGTGAGGCCAGAAGGTAATCCTATAGTCACCCGAAGTCCCCAGCATCCGGCTCTTGAAGAGAGCAAACAAAAGAGTTTGGCACTGTCTGGTATGCGGTCGGACGTACTGAGGGAGCTGTTGGAGCGAGCGGCCATCTCAGAAGAACACCGTACGTTGATGGGTACAGTGATGGAAAGAATTTCATCCGCCGAAAGCGGATTGCAGGAAGCCTTTATGAGTCACTGACAGGCTTTGAGGTACGTGAAATGATATACTTTTTTATAGTACCGCACATTTTTAGGTGTGCCCTGTGTAGATAGCAGCCCCTGAGACTCTGGTTGTCGTCGAGAACGGCGGCGAACAGAGGATCGTAGTCCCAGGTAATAACCAAACCGCCTTTATGTGCAGGTGGTGGAAGCTCCGGTGGCTAGCCGGACTAATGAGTTTGCCGAGCTAAAGCGGCAACTGGATGCGGCATATGCCGACATTGAGCTTGTTAACAAGCGGCTTGACGAGGCACAGGGTAAGTAATGTTTTCTGGTGAATGTCACATAGTAAGAGCAGCGTAACGCCAGTATCTTTAACATGTTGTGACTGCAGATGGAGCTGCCACTGTGGAGACCCTTCGGGTGGAACTTGCCCGAGCCAAGGAACAAGCAAGGATTAGTAATGCGGCCGCTTTAAAGGCGGCCGAAGAGTTAAGAGCCGAAAAGGCTGCACATTGCGAGAGCAAAGATAAAATGGCCAAGATGGCTGTAAAGTTAAAAGACACTGCCGACCGCTGCCAGCTCTTTGAAGAAGAAAACCGAGCGAAGGCGACGGACCTTGAAAAGGCCGTGGTGGCGACCAAAGACACCCGCTCTGCTATGAGGGCAAAGAAGGAAGAGCTGCGTGAAACCGGGGATATTGCGGCTGGGAAGCCCTTTTTGCTGCGGAGGAAGTTCGGGGATCCGCGGTATGCCCCTTTGGATCGGCTGTGGAGTTCGGCAGACGCATATATGGACTTGGCGGCTGAGGGAGTCCTGGATTAGGGGGTGTTCGGATAGCCGAACTATACCTTCAGCCGGACTCCCGGACTATGAAGATACAAGATTGAAGACTCCGTCCCGCGTCCGGAAGGGACTTTCCTTGGCGTGGAAGGCAAGCTTGGCGATACAGATATGAAGATCTCCTACCATTGTAACCGACTCTATGTAACCCTAACCCTATCCGGTGTCTATATAAACCGGAGGGTTTTAGTCCGTAGGACAACATACACATCAACAATCGTACCATAAGCTAGCTGCTAGGGTTTAGCCTCTCTGATCTCGTGGTAGATCTACTCTTGTACAACCCATATCATCAATATTAATCAAGCAGGACGTAGGGTTTTACCTCCATCGAGAGGGCCCGAACCTGGGTAAAACTTCATTTCCCTTGCCTCCTGTTACCATCCGGCCTAGACGCACAGTTCGGGACCCCCTACCCGAGATCCGCCGGTTTTGACACCGACATTGGTGCTTTCATTGAGAGTTCCTCTATGCCTTCGCCATCAGGCCCGATGGCTCCTACGATCCTCAATGGCGATGCAGTCTAGGGTGAGACCTTCCTCACCGGACAGATCTTCGTCTTTGGCGGCTTCGCACTGCGGGCGAATTCACTTGGCCATCAAGAGCAGATCGAAAGCTACGCCCCCCCGTCAGGTCAGATTCGGAAATTTAAACTACACGGCTGACATCCGCGGGGACTTGATCTTCGGCGGATTCGAACCACCACCAAGCGCGCCGCACTGTCACGACGAGCATGATCTAGCTCTGCCGCCGAACAGTGCCCTGGAGGCCGCACCCGCATCGGCTCTGACCCTTAGTTCGGAGCCAACCGCGCCGATCGAGGATCGGCGGTTGGACGCCACCTCGGGGGCTGTGATCCCAACGGCGGTTGAGCCGAACACCAGCCCCGTACTCTGCGAGACTTGTGACTCCACGGAGCCGGATTCTTCTCCGGACTCCGAACCCTCCGCGCCCCTACCGATCAAATCCGATTGGGCGCCGATCATGGAGTTCACGGCCGCGGACGTCTTTCAGCACTCACCTTTCGCCGATATCCTGAAGTCACTGAGGTCTCTCTCTTTATCAGGAGAGCCCTGGCCGGACTACGGTCAGCAAGGTTGGGGTACGGACGATGAAGAAATTCAAAACCCACCCACCACCCACTTTGTAGCCACTATCGACGACTTAACCGACATGCTCGACTTCGACTTCGAAGACATCGACGGTATGGACGCCGATGAAGGAGATGATGAAGAACCAGCGCCTACCAGGCCCTGGAAAGCCACCTCGTCATATGACATATACATGGTGGACACCCCAAAAGAGGGAGAGGGCGATGGAACAGCGGAGGATGACCCCTCCAAGAAACAGCCCAAGCGCCGGCGTCAGCGGCGCCGCTCAAAATCCCACCAACACAAAAACGGTGATTCCAGCACGGGAGATAATAATACTCCGGAGAGTGCCGAAGAAAACCCCCTCCAGCAAGGTTTAGCACAGGAGGATCGAGAAACCAGCCCTCATGAGAGAGCGGCAGACAGAGAGGTCGAGGACGATAATTATATGCCTCCCGTCGAAGACGAGGAAAGCCTCGACGACGACGAATTCCTCGTGCCAGAGGATCCCGTTGAGCAAAAGCGTTTCCAACGCAGGCTTATGGCCACGACAAGAAGCCTCAAGAAAAAACAGCAATAGCTCCGAGCTGATCAAGATTTGCTGGTTGACAGATGGACCGAAGTCCTTGCGGCCGAAGAGCATAAACTCGAACGCCCCTCCAAGAGTTACCCAAAGCGCAGGTTGCTACCCCAATTAGAGGAGGAAGCACTTGATGCGGCCGAACGGCCACCTCGTGGCCGCGACAGAGAGGCCTCCCGGCCCTCCACTCAAGCCGCACCCCGTACCAAGGCACGGGAATATGCGCCGGACTTACGGGACATGTTGGAGGACAAGGCAAGGCAAACACAATCGATCTACGGATCGCGTGGGCACCCCACGGCTCGAGACGGTAACCGTCACGCCGGCCACAAATTCGGTAGGGCCGAACACAGTAGACAAAACTCATTGGAGCTACGTCATGATATTGCCCAGTACAGAGGCGCCGCACACCCACTGTGCTTTACAGACGAAATAATGGATCATCAAATCCCTGAGGGTTTAAAACCCGTAAACATCGAATCATATGATGGCACAACAGACCCTGCGGTATGGATCGAGGATTATCTCCTTCATATCCACATGGCCCGCGGCGACGATTTTCACGCCATCAAATACCTCCCACTCAAGCTTAAAGGACCAGCTCGGCATTGGTTCAACAGCTTGCCAACAGGATCAATCAGTTGTTGGGAGGACCTAGAAGCCGCATTCCTCGACAATTTCCAGGGCACTTATGTGTGACCCCCAGACGCCGATGACCTAAGTCATGTAATTCAGCAGCCAGAGGAATCAGCCAGGCATTTCTGGACACGGTTCCTAACAAAGAAAAATCAAATAGTCGATTGCCCGGACACTGAGGCCCTAGCAGCCTTCAAGCACAATATCCGTGACGAGTGGCTGGCCCGCACCTTGGACAGGAAAAGCCGAAATCTATGGCAGCACTCACGGCACTCATGACCCGCTTTTGCGCGGGAGAAGACAGCTGGCTTGCTCGTAGCAACAATATGACCAAGAACCCTGGTAGTTCGGACACCAGGGACATTAGTGGCAGGTCGCGTCGCAACAAGCAGAAGCGCCGCATTAACGGCGACAATGCTGATTATACGGCAGTTAATGCCGGATTCAGAGGCTCTAAATCCAGTCAGCGGAAAAAGCCATTCAAAAGGAATCCTAGGGGCCCATCCAGCTTGGACCAAATACTCGACCGCTTGTGCCAAATACATGGCACCCCCGAAAAGCCGGCCAATCACACCAATAGGGATTGTTGGGTGTTCAAGCAGGCAGGCAAGTTAAGCACTGACAATGAAGACAAGGGGCTACATAGCGACGACGACGAGGAGCCCCGGCCGCCAAACAACAATGGACAGAAGGGTTTCCCCCCACAAGTGCGGACGGTGAACATGATATACGCCACCCACGTCCCAAAAAGGGAGCGGAAGCGCGCGTTAAGGGACGTATACGCGGTAGAGCCAGTCGCCCCAAAGTTCAACCCATGGTCCTCCTGCCCGATCACCTTTAATCGAGGAGACCATCCCACTAGCATCCATCATGGTGGATTTGCCGCATTGGTTCTAGACCCAATTATTGACGGATTTCATCTCACTAGAGTCCTCATGGACGGCGGCAGCAGCCTGAACCTGCTTTACCAGGATACAGTGCAAAAAATGGGCATCGATCCCTCGAGGATTAAGCTCACCAAAACGACCTTTAAAGGCGTAATACCAGGTGTAGAGGCCAACTGTACAGGCTCAGTCACACTTGAAGTGGTCTTCGGATCCCCAGATAAATTCCGAAGCTAGGAATTGGTCTTCGACATAGTCCCATTCCGCAGTGGCTATCATGCACTGCTCGGACGAACCGCATTCGCCAAATTCAATGCGGTACCGCACTACGCATACCTTAAGCTCAAGATGCCAGGCCCTCGTGGAGTAATTACGGTCAATGGAAACACCGAACGCTCCCTCCGAACGGAGGAGCACATGGCGGCCCTTGCAGCGGAAGTACAAAGCAGCCTCTCCAGGCAGTTCTCCAGTCCGTCCATTAAACGTCCGAACACCATCAAGCGCGCCTGGAGTAACCTACAACAAGACCGCCTGGCACGTTCCGAGCAGGCGTAGTAATGCGCCCCAACCCCAACCCTAGCAAAAAGGTGACGCTAGTACTTCGCGTACATAATTATGCTCTAGAAATACCATGGGCATAGGGGGAGGAGCACCATCACGGCACGCCCAAATAACGGCTTAAACCGCACCAGGGGCTGCCAATTTTTTACTTTTCTCTTACTTCCAGGACTCTACTCTTTGGAAGGCCTGTTCGGCAGTTCAATTGCCGCACAAACGATGCAAGAACCAGGGAAGCAGACAAGCCATGCCGCATTACGAAAATCCCAGGTGGTCTCTATCACGAGCAGTATACCTGTTTCGCATACTATTCTGCAGCTTGCCCCTATGAGCAGACATGTTAAATAGTCCAACTTTTCGTTTATCGCATTACTCTTATCGTTCTGCTTTGATCGCAGCTATTTCTAATAAACAATGCATAGCTTTTGTCTATTTTTGCACTATCTTTTTATAAATAAATGTTCCTTAATGACATGTTGCACCCGTACAACTTGGTATGGCCAAAATACGCGAGGGGCTTTTAGCACCCCTCAATATGGTGTGAGAAGTCCGAACACTTTCACAAGTGCGGCACCCCAAACTTATAGCATTATATGCATTGGCTCTGAATCATGTCTTGGGTCAATAGTTGGGTTTGCCCGGCTCCTATGTTTTGGTGCCTTACGTTCCGCTATATCGGCTAAGGTAGCACTAGGAGAACCACTGCGATTGTGCCCCAGTTGAGCTGGGCCGAGCACCTCAGTGGAGAAAGCTAAAACTGACTGTCATGATGAAGCGAGAGCTGTTCGCTATTCGAGAGGGTTTTTCGAGTCCCTAAAGACTTATGCCGCTTAGGGCGACGAGTCGGCTCTGTCTGGCCAAGGCGTGGATAGCGCCCCGAACTCGGTCTTCCGAATACTAGGGGCTTCGCCGAAATTTAAAATTCTAGAATTCTATGTCTAAGTGAGAGTGTTCACGCATTATAGTCCGATTGCCTCGTTCGTTGGGCTGAGCGCCTCCCTCGAAGGACCCAAACATGGGAAAAAGAGCGCCCAGATTTATCCGCGAACACCCCAGCACTAGTGGCAAGGAGGTAGAAGCCGACGACTCGCCATCTCTCAATATTGATAAACAGCCGCACAGAAGGTAATATTTTAAATTCAAGCAGCATTGCTCAGCGCATATGAACAAGTTTTCAGTGCACAGGACAAAAACGAGCGAGTTTTACTCAAAAATTACATCCCTAGTACATTCATCCGCCACAAGGCGGGCACCCTTCAGAACATCCTTATAGTAATTTTCGGGCATGCGATGTTCTTTCCCCACTGGTGGCCCGTCCTTCACAAGCTTCTCGCATCCAGCCTGCCCCAGTGCACCTTAGCACGGACAAAGGCCCTACGGGCACCTTCAATACAGACGGAGCGCTTGATGACTTCGAGCCTTGGACAGGCCTCCACCAGCCGCCCCACCAGCCCGAAATAGCTCCCAGGCAGAGCCTCTCCAGGCCACAGCCGAACTAGGAGGCCCTTCATGGCCCGTTCGGCCGCCTTGTGGAGCTCGACCAGTTGCTTCAGCTGGTCGCTCAGGGGCACGGGGTGTCCGGCCTCAGCATACTGAGACCAGAACACCTTCTCCGTCGAGCTGCCCTCCTCGGCTCGATAGAATGCGGCGGCATTGGATACACTCCGGGGAAGATCTGCAAATGCCCCTGGAGAGCTCCGGATTCGGGTAAGTATCAAGTAACTCACGTTTATGTGTTTACTTTGCATAAAGAATGCCTTACCCGCCGCTATTTTCTTCACCTCATCCAACTCCTGGAGGGTCTTCTGGGATTCGGCCTTGGCAGACTTGGCATTTTCAATAGCCGTCGCGAGCTCGGACGCTCGTGTCTTCGAGTCAAGCTCCAAACTCTCATGTTTCTTCATGGGAACCTGGAGCTCTTGCCGCACCTTGCCAACCTCGGCTTCATACCTCTCCCGCTCGGTGCGCTCCCCGGCCGCACTCTTCTCGGCCTCGAGCAGCGCTTGCTGAAGGGTCGCCACCTCAGATCTGGCCCCTACAATAGCCATGTTAATCATGTCATTTCTTGCAATTGCACCTTTTTTACATACATATTCAACCAAGGTATTTCTTACCTTCCTTCTCCTCGAGCTGCTTCTTGGCATGCCCGAGCTCTCGCTCGGACTTCTCGAGGCTCTGCTTCAGCGTGTCCACTTCCGCAGTGAGTACGGCGGACGCCAGCAGAGAGGCCTGCACACGCATATTGACTCCTTTTGTTAGACTCCTGCGAATTTTTTGATCCTCTATTCGGCTTTTCTTCCCGAACGCCCAACAGAGCATCAGGGGCTATTGTCTATGTGGTAATATCATTTACACATTATTTACTTACCTCAAAGCCTGTCAAAAGGCTAGTACAAGCTTTAGTCAGTCTGCTCTTGGCGGACTGAACCTTCTCGACCACCGCACGCATAATAGCGCGGTGCTCCTCGTCGATGGAGGCGCCTCGGAGTGCCTCCAACATATTGTCCGGCGCCTCCGGGTGGACGGGGGTCGCCGGCACGGTGGACTTGCTCCTCTTGGAAGGAGGTCCCCCGCCGGACTCCGGAACCCTTGAAGGTTCCGGAGCGGTGTCCGGCCTAGAGCCGGACTTGGAGCCCGGGGGGGGGGGGGTTCATCCCCTTTACTCCTGGAGTCCGGGAGGTCGCCTTACGGCGCCACCGGGACCACCTCCTCCCTGCTTGGAACCTGTTGGGACAACACCTTGGTGTCGTCCATAGGGCGGGGGGAGGAAGCTGTCGGAAGCAAGTTCACATCCAACGAGTCCAGTGAGCCACTCGACGACGCGTCGAGTCGGTCTTTGGGTGGGCTGCATAAGCATATTTCGACATAAGGGAAAGCTGTGCAATAAACGAATACTATGAATTACTTCGGTATCCGGATACTTATGATTTTGCCAGGGGCTTGGCCCTGGGCTGCCACTCCTCTTAACCGTCGTCGGCGTCGTTGGAGTAGTCCGGAGGAAGGGTTTTCCCCTTCTTGGACCCTCCGGCCTCGTCAGAGAGGGCGGCTTTCCATTTCTTCTCTCCTCCCGCTGGAGGGGGAGAGGTCTCTTCTTCTTCCTCCTCGTCTTCACGAGAGGAAGGCACTTTGGGACCGTCGGATGATGAATCCGACACCTCCTGGCGCCAGGCACTCTTTCGAGTCCCAGTGGCCCTTTTCGTGGCCTTCTTCTCCGGCACCACATAGGGCACCGGAACCAGCAGTTTCGCCAAGCAAGCGTCTGCTGGGCCTTCGGGCAAAGGAGCCGGACAGTTGATCTGTCCAGACGTCACCTCCCAATCATGTCAAAGATAAGGGAGATTAGATCCCGCATAGAGTCAAACTATGAAAAATTGATACCCTATAAAAGGACAAAAACAGCTTACCGCATGAGCGTGATGCTGAGTACTGAATTCGCGATCCTCGGTAGCGGATGCGGGAGCCTCGGCACCTTTGAAAAGCATCCTCGAG
Organism: Triticum urartu; assembly: GCF_056163025.1. Lineage (NCBI taxonomy): Eukaryota > Viridiplantae > Streptophyta > Magnoliopsida > Poales > Poaceae > Triticum > Triticum urartu. The sequence goes on along the minus strand of NC_141875.1, from coordinate 101,947,699 downwards.
GCATCTTCATACGTCGTGTCGAAGAGCCTGTTTAGAGTTTGATGCTGCGCCGGGTCGAACTCCCATAGGTTGAAGGCCCGTCGTTGACACGGAGGATCAGGCGGATGAGCATAACCTGGACTACGTTGACAGGCTTGAGCTTCTTGTCCACCAGGGTTTGGATGCATGTTTGGAGTCCGGTCAGCTCTCCTTTTTTACCCCAAGACAGGCCTGTCTCCTTCTAGGAGGTGAGCCACGTAGGGGGGCCGGATCGAAACTCAGGGGGTGCGACCCATTCGGTGTCGCGCGGCTGGGTGACGTAAAACCACCATGGTTGCCACCCCTTCAGGGTCTCCACAAAGGAGCCCTCGAGCCACAGGACGTTGGCCATCTTGCCAACCATGACACCGCCGCACTCCGCCTGGCTGCCGCGCACCTCCTTTGGCTTGACATTGAAAGTCTTAAGCCATAGGCCGAAATGGGGGCGGATGCGGAGGAACGCCTCGCACATGATGATAAATGCCGAGATGTTGCGGACGAAGTTCGGGGCCAGATCGTGGAAATCTAGGCCGTAGTAGAGCATGAGCCCCCGGACAAATGGATGTAGAGGGAAGCCCAGTCCGCGGAGGAAATGGGGGAGGAATACCACCCTCTCATGGGGCCTAGGAGTGGGGATGAGCTGCCCCTTTTCGGGAAGCCGGTGCGCAATGTCGCTACCCAGATATCTGGCCTTCCTCAGCTTTTTGATGTGTCCCTCCGTGACGGAGGAGACCATCCACTTGCCTCCAGCTCCGGACATGACTGGAGAAGGTTGAGGTGGTAGTGCGGACTTGGGCGCTGGAGCTCGAGTGCGCAAGAATGGATAGGCAAAGGAGGAAGAAGGCGTGGGTGAAAAGGTGGATCTTTATCCCCTTATATGGGTGGACGCAACTACATGTCCCCACCAGGCTGGTAAAACTCGCTTATCTCCAAGCGCCGTAATCAAAGGCGCGGTTGGGTTACCCACGCCCGTATTGATGAGAATCCCAGAATAAGGGGACACGATCTCTGCTTTGACAAGACGTGCCAAGGAAACCGCCTCGCATGACACGCTGAGGTGGGATAATGAAACGACTCGGATAAAAGCTTGGCCGTGGTGTGTCGCACTACGGAATACGTCAGCATATTAGATTTGTGTAAATATTATTCTCTCTATGGAAATATGTGGAAAACTTATTTTGCAGAGCCGGACACTATCTTTATGTTTAAAATCTTCTATAAAGTACTTGGAGGAGGAACCCTCCTTGCAATGCCGAAGACAATCTGCGCGTCGGACTCATCGTCATTGAAGCCTGGTTCAGGGGCTACTGAGGGAGTCCTGGATTAGGGGGTGTTCGGATAGCCGAACTATACCTTCAGCCGGACTCCCGGACTATGAAGATACAAGATTGAAGACTCCGTCCCGCGTCTGGAAGGGACTTTCCTTGGCGTGGAAGGCAAGCTTGGCGATACGGATATGAAGATCTCCTACCATTGTAACCGACTCTATGTAACCCTAACCCTATCCGGTGGCTATATAAACCGGAGGGTTTTAGTTCGTAGGACAACATACACATCAACAATCGTACCATAGGCTAGCTGCTAGGGTTTAGCCTCTCTGATCTCATGGTAGATCTACTCTTGTACTACCCATATCATCAATATTAATCAAGCAGGACGTAGGGTTTTACCTCCATCGAGAGGGCCCGAACCTGGGTAAAACTTCGTGTCCCTTGCCTCCTATTACCATCTGGCCTAGACGCACAGTTCGGGATCCCCTACCCGAGATCCGCCGGTTTTGACACCGACAGCGGCGAGCGCTGTCGATGCGGCCGAATACTTCCGAGATCAAACAGATCGTGAAGTGGACAAGCTGTTCTGGTCGTAGTTTAACGTTCCAGAGCGTCCGCTTCCATTGACTGATCACCTAGCCGAATGGGCCGAACTCAACAGGTTGTCCGGACTCGCCATGAGGTCCGTCGTAGATCATCTGTGGCCGGAAAAACCGAAGCCGAACAGCTATTTCAGCTTAGTGCAGCAGTTCCTTGGAGCGGTGCCGCGCATCAATGCGATGAAGAGGTCGGCGTGTATAGAGGGCTCGCGGATGGCCCTTGCCTGTGTCAAAGCATACTGGGCGGAGATGGATTCTACCGCTGTTGCGACGCAGGGTTCGGCCATAGGCCGAGTGGCTGCCGAGCACTATTTCGAAGAAGTTCTTGAGGGCGCTCGTTTGATAGAGGCCCAGTGCTCGAAGAATATTATGTTTGAGTGACATGTATTCCCATTGTAAACACAATGTTTTTATGAAATTTATCAAGGCTGTATTTATACTTTTGCCCAAAAGTAATATGATGCCTCCTGTGCGGCCATTTATGTATACATGTGTATAACCTGAAAGATTGCAGTCGTCGGCTTCAGCCCCCACGCATATAATGCGGGGGTGTTCGCAGAAGACGCATGTTCACACTTAATCCAACGTCTTGGTCCTAATAAGGAGGTGATGGCGCAGCGAACTAGGCAACCGGACTATAATGCTTTAACACTTTCACTTAGCCATAGGAGTTTGATAGTGGGGATACTATATAGCCCCTGGTGGCTCCGCACTCATCCGAATTCGGGGTGCATACATGCCTGACCGGGAAACGTCCCTTCGTTAAAGTGGAGGAATTCTAACATTCCGATAGGTCATTGAGCGGTTGACCAGTCTCACGCTATATCATGACAGTCAGTTTTCGGCTTTCTGTACTGAGGTGCTCGTCCGGATGAACCAGGGCACAATCGCAGTAGTTCTCCTGGTGCCGCCTTAGCCGATAGAGCGGAACGTAAGGCAGCAAAATACAGGAGCCGGGCAAACCCAACATTTGACCAAAGACAAGATTCGGAGCTGATGCATATAAGGCCAATCTCGCGACGCCAAACACTCCCTAAGGTATTCAGTCTTTTATGGTATAATCGGGCCTAAACAGTGCCCTTTGTAAGAAGCCCCTGGTGTCTAGGTACGTGCATTATTCTGACGTGGCCACATGCCAAGATGGCAGCATCCTTCTCAATAGTACTGAGAATCCGAGGGATGTGTATCAACAAGAGACCGTAAAAAAGGTTTACGCAGGGTCTTAATCTAAAAAGAATCCTTGGAACGGGTCCCTGCTGCACGTCTGCGCCTGTGTCTCCATTGTGCCATATCCTGGACGGGTGTAGGACGATGGTCATCTGTAAAAGAGAGAAACTTAGGTGAAAAGTTGTCGTGCAAAAAGGTAGGTTTAAAGAAACCATGTACAATTCAAGATGAGTAAAAATTGCCACTTGTCTGCGCGCGTTGAGCCCCTTGTATTTATAATAAGGGTGTGGCCTATCAAACCTGTGTGAATGACATATAGCTGCGCCGGACTCGTCTAACCATGTCCGTGGTCTTGACGACCTATCAAATGCTTTAGTTGGTGAGGCCGTTTTTAGTGTGCGGCTGCCAAGGCAGTCACACTCTCTTCGGCGCGCAAGAATCGCTTAATATATCCATTCACTGTAATGATGCCACGTGGACCGGGCATCTTAAGCGTGAGGGAAGTGTAATGCGGTATTACATTAAAGTGAGCAAAAGCGTCGCGTCCAAGTAATACTTGATAGCCACTTTGGAACGGAGCAATGTGGAATGTTAAATTTTCGCTACGGAAGTTAATGGGGAAGCCGAATATAACCTCTAGTAGCAGGGAGCCCGTGCAATGAGCCCCTGGGCCTGGCATTACTCCTTTATAGGTAGTATTGTTGTGGAAAATTTTTGTTGGGTCTATCCCCATTTTGCGGATTGTGTCCTGATATATCAGGTTTAGACTACTGCCACCGTCCATCAGGACTCGTGTGAATTGGTATCCGTCAATTATTGGGTCTAATACCAAGGCAGCCCATCCTACACACCAGATACTTGCTGAGTAATCCCGATGGTCGAAAGTGATCGATTGAGACGACCAGTGGCAGGACTCCGCGGTGATAGGCCCTTGGGCATATTTCTCTGGGAGTGCCGCTTTGTTTCTCCCCTTGATCACGTGTAACGCGTTCACTGTTTTGACTTCTGGTGGAAATTTATTTTGTTCCCTAGTGTTTTACTTGAGAGGCTCATCCTCATCTTCCTTGGTGTATCCTCCCCCTTGTGTACGGTGTTGAGCTTGCCGGACTGCTTGAAGACCCAACATTCTCTGTTGGTATGGTTAGCGGGTTTACCATGGGTGCTATGGATCTGACATATTTGGTCCAGAATTTTGTTTAAGCTGGACAGTTCATCTCTGCTGCCTTTAGAGGGTGGCTTTTACTGACCTGGCCGAGAGCTTCTGAATCCGGCGTTTACTGTCGTGCTCTTCGGGTTGTCTTCTTTATTCCGGCGCGTATTATTTTTGATGCGTCGTGATTTCCCATTTCCATCTCTAACTTCGGATGTACTTGGGTCGCTGGTGTTGCATCTGGCTAGCCAGCTGTCCTCACCCACGCAAAAGCGGGTCATGAGGCTTGTTAATGCTGCCATTGTTCTCGGCTTTTCTTGGCCGAGGTGTCTGGCAAGCCATTCGTCGCGGACGCTATGCTTAAAAGCTGCCAAGGCTTTGGCGTCCGGACAGTCGACTATTTGATTCTTTTTAGTAACAAACCTATTCCAAAGCTTCCAGGCCGACTCTCCGGGCTGTTGAGTTATATGACTCAAATCGTCCGCGTCCGGAGGTCAGACATAAGTCCCTTGAAAATTTGCCCGAAAAGCGTCTTCGAGCTCTTCCTAGCTTCCAATGGAGCTTTCGGGGAGCCTTTTAAGCCAATGCTGAGCTGGCCCTTTGAGTTTGAGGGGTAAATACTTAGTGGCGTGGGGATCATCTCCTCGAGCCATATGGATATGGAGGATAGAGTCCTCAATCCAGACCCCAGGGTCTGTTGTTCCGTCGTATGCCTCTATGTTTACGGGTTTGAATCCCTCTAGAAATTCATGGTCCAGCACCTCATCGGTGAAACATAGGGGGTGTGCGGCACCCCTGTATCTAGGTGTACCGCGTTGTTCGGATGTTTGTTGTGTTGCATCGTATGCTGGAGTGCGCTTGCGTGGTCCATATATGGATCTGGTTGCGCCGTCCTTTTGATGCGAGCCCTCGCGTGGATCGCGTATTGGCTTATGTGCGGCGTTGTTTGTCGTTCTATGTTGGCCGTGAGGTTGTCTATTCGGCCAGATGGCCGTTTTAATTTTTGGTTGCGGGGGATCTAAGGCCTCCTCATCGAATTCAGGTAGCAACTTCCGCTTCGGGTAGCTCTTGGTGGGGTGATTACCGTCGTACTTCGCTGCTGTATTGAGCACTTTACTCCATCTAATTCTGAGTGTGTCTTGCGCAGCCTTGAGCCTTTGCTTCTGCTTTTTTAGACTCCTCGCGGTGGCAATGAGCGTTTGATGGGCATTCTGTTGCTCCGAGTGTCAGTCCGGTGTGATGTCGTCCAGACTATTATCTTTGAGAGAGTCGGGTTGTTTGGTTTGATTCTCCGTGTTGCCGTGGTCCGACGATGGTTCACCCTGCTCTAACGCTGGGTCTATATGATCGTTGTTTCTACCGAGGCGGGATTTGGAGCGGCGCTTACGCTGCCGCTTTGACTCCTTCTCGAGGGGACAACCCTTCGTTGCGTCCTTCCGTTCCTCGTCGTCGTCTTCTTTTAGCGTGTCCACCATGTATACGTCATGTGATGAAGTGGGCGTCCAGTGCCCTGTGGGCAGTGGTTCCTGTTCGTCTCCTGCATCATCGTCCATACCGTGGATGTCTTCGAAGTAGGAGTCGAGCATGTCGGTTAAGTTATCGACAGTGGCTACTAAATGGGTGGTGGGTGGGCGGCAAATTTCTTCGTCATCCGCATCCCAATCCTGCCGGACATATTTCGGCCAGGACTCTCCTGATAAGGAGAGAGACTTTAATGAATTCAGTATGTCACCGAAGGGCGAGTGCTAAAAGATATCCGCGGAGGTAAACTCCATGATCGGCGCCCAACCGGATTCGATAGGAACGGGCGCAGGCGGTTCGGAGTCCGTGGCCGGAGAAGTATCCGACAGTTCAACAACACGGCTCTCGCGAAGGGTAAGATCGATATTCGGCTCGATCACCATTGGGGATGCGGCCTCTGTGGCGGGGTCTACCCACCCGTCCATGGGAGGCGCAACTGGCTCCGAATTAAGGGTCGGAGCGGCTGCTGGTGTGATTTCTTGAACATTGTCCGATGGCAGAGCTAAATCGTACTCATCGTGACCGCGTGACGCACAAGGCAGAGGCTCGAATCCGTCGAAGATCAAGTCTCCGCGGATATCGGCCGTGTGGTTTAAGCTTCCAAACCTGACCAGGTGGCCAGGGACGTAACTTTCGATCTGCTCCAGATGGCCAAGCGAGTTGGCCCGCAGTGCGAAGCCTCCGAACACAAAGATCTATCTAGGGAGAAAAGTCTCACCCTGGACTGCATTGCTATCGATGATAGTAGGAGCCATCAAGCCTAACGGCGATGACACAGAGGAAATCTCAATGAAACCACCAATGTCGGTGTCAAAAATGGCGGATCTCGGGTAGGGGGTCCCGAACTATGCATCTAAGGCGGATGGTAACAGGAGGCAGGGAACACGATGTTTTACCCAGGTTCGGGCCCTCTTGATGGAGGTAAAACCCTATGTCCTGCTTGATTAATATTGATGATATGGGTAGTACAAGAATAGGTCTACCACGAGATCAGAGAGGCTAAACCCTAGAAGCTAGCCTATGGTATGATTGTATGTTGTCCTACGGACTAAAACCCTCTGGTTTATATAGACACCGGAGGGGGCTAGGGTTACACAAGGTCGGTTACAAAGGAGGAGATATACATATCCATATTGCCTAGCTTGCCTTCCACGCCAAGTAGAGTCCCATCCGGACACGAGGCGAAGTCTTCAATCTTGTATGTTCATAGTCCAACACTCCAGCCAAAGGATATAATCCGGCTGTCCGGAGACCCCCTAATCCAGGACTCCCTCACTGAACAAAACATCTATCGGTTCTTCACAACTCTCTGGTTTTCGTATCCTCCTAAGGAATGTTTGCTGATCAAATCATAGCTTCTTCCAAAATTTCATATTTGGGGGAGTGCTTGATCCTTATTAATTCCTGGGTCTATGGGTTGTGGGCCCACTTCAATACTCGCACAATTTTAACTCATCATTTGAGCTACTATTGTTCCATATTCCAACATCGCACCTCCTTTAAGTCCAATATTATTTCATTCCTTCATACTCTTGAAGTAATTAATATATCAAATAAAATCCTTAAACTTAATTCGTCCAACTCCACTCTGTGGATATGTTTTTCCTTACCATCGGTCAGGTGTTCTCACAGGGTACTACCACCCTTAAATTGAAATTTACAATTTCATCCATAGACCATATTTCTCATATCCTCGAAAATGGTCCAAATCTGTGTTCATAGAGTAACAACTCATACAATTCAACATATGAAAACATGTCACCTTAACTTTATTGATTTCATGAATCCATTACAAACTCTGAGGCTTCGATTACATGATTCAACTCATCCAGCTTATGAAAAAATTGCGTTCTACTATTCTTATTATCCATATCAAAATATCAACTACCCATCTCCAACTTTCATCTGATCTGAACATTCCCTAGCAAAATGTCCTGCTTCCTTGCAGCGAAAACAAATGACTTCCGACATGTCTCGGGGCTTCTTTGTGATTATGTAGGCTCCTTGGATTCTAGGCTTCTTTTCTAGACATTGACTGGCGTAATGACCTAAATCCTTGCACCTGTAACAAGTGATATGACTCAGGTCATTCTCTACAGAAATTGGGTTGTTCTGGGGATGCCTTCGTTTTCTCTTCCTGGATTTCTCCGTAATGATCAAAGCTTCTATTTCCTGAGGGTCAAACTTCACTTCTGCCATCGGGAAGTCTCTGAGATACTCTTGGCTCTCCTTCATGCAATACTCTGAAAAATGTCCTTCTTCTCTACATGAGTAGCAGGCTTGGGCGAAAAATCTGTTTAGGCCTTCACCATCAGTGCCTTCAATAACTTCCTTCATCGCAGGTTCTTTTGAATTTTCCCTCAGGGTTTCTTTCACGGCTTCTTTCTTCTGCTTGGTAATTTCTTGTACCTTGGGGTAAATTTGACACTAACCAGGGTAGTGTGTAGTTCCTTCACACAGGAAACAAGTAACTTGCCCAGTCGGGCACTCTTCGGCTAGGTGGTTCTCCTCGCAATGAGGGGATCCATCCTTGTGTTGTTCTTGGATGTGTCCTATTTCTCCACATATGTTGCATGCACAAGTTTTCTTCATCGGGTTATCATCGTGCTTCTGGATGAGACGTGATCTCATCAGAGTCTTCTTGAATTCCTCCCAAGTTCTTGCTCCATTACATCCTTGTATGGCTTGATGCATTTTCCACCAGATTGTAGCACTTTCTGTAAAGTACTGAAGTGCGTATTGAACCTCATACTTCCTTGCAATCAATTTTTTTTCCAAAGTGATCCTCCATGTTTTTAATCCATAGCTCTGCCTCCAACTGAGTCATCGGTCCAGAGAATACTAGTTCAACTTCCTCCATCATCTATGGGGTCCAAGGGTTTTGGGATGAGATACGGAAGATAGAGGGAGATACACTCAATATAAACAATAGTTTTGAAGAAACGGGTTTTCTTTTGTGGTTGTCGGAAAAACATCAAACAAATGACAACTCACAAATTGCCGCATCTAACGTTAGTATATAACAGGGGTTTGGTCTTCTAAAAGTCAAATAATTCTTCAAGTCTTCGGAGTCTTCAACTATTGTAGCTTCAACTCTTTTAATGCATGGTGAAATCCTCTTTACTCTGAAATGGTCATCGGTTGTCCGATATCTTATCCTTCTTGGAGCGGCTTCAGTTGATTCCCCGTGCGGTAAAAAGGGAAGGGGTATATTCTAACTATTTGAGGTAAGAGAGGATATTTGATAAAATCAAAAAAGATGAGAAGTAATGGATTCTTTTGAAAATAAAGTTTTAGAGATTTCCTGTCCTAGTGGCTTTCCAATTTCTAGGTTCACGTCCTACAGTCAACCTGGCTCTGATACCATATCTATAGCGACCCGACCTCCGACAGTCAAGCCTCTGTGTATCTGTGCCATCCCTGGATCGGTATGCTGGCACACACAGTACATCAATGTGTATATCAAAGTGCAATCACATGTATAAATAACGTAAAACTGATATATACCTCATAAGTCTCAGCAGAAACAAACAATCGGGTGTGGAGTCCCATCAACGCCATCGGCAGGTTGAGTGTAGATCGTAACCCTGTACCGTACTCTTACTCGTCGGAAGAACATATCTGCAACATGAGATGTTGCAGCCGTGTAGGTCAGTACATTGAATGTGCCGGCAAGATCACTGTAAGAAAAACAGAAGATAAACTATACTATATGCAATATGGCTTTGTGGCTCTATATCTGAGTTTTTTTTGCATAAAAGATGGTTTTATTTTCCCTACATCAATGAAAATAACCGGAGTTTGTACTATGGTGTTTCTATCATGACATGGTTCCGCCAACCGAAGTCTCATCACCCAAATCATCATAAGTTGCCCACAATTAAATTATCAGTCCGGTGTTGAGAGTTCCGAGATAGATCCAAGTCCAGAGGCTCAATTTGTCTGTAACCTGGGACACGGCTAATCGATTAGGTTTAAACCCTCTGTAGAGGTTTGTACACTTTACCCGCAAGATTCGATCCCTCTTTTTACGTTCTCGCACTTCAGGTTGTTTGAGAACAAGACGACCGAAACATGGTCTTCCAAAGAGTTCCCCTGACCACTGTCCGGTGCTCATCCAATCCTACCGTAGTTCTACATCTGCTAGCACCGTCCCAGCCAGAGTCACCACTAGGGTCAACCAAGCCAGAGCCCATAGTGACTTGCGGTTGCACAGGTAAGCTTCCGGGCATGAAGTATTCTTCCGTCTCTTTGAGTCTGGGTGAAGCTTTCCGCAAGATGTCATGGCGCTTCTCCATGCATCCCGGCCATCCACTGGTTCCTCCAGGGTGCCCGTCAATCGTCCTTCACCCAGTAGTGTGTATTGAATTCTTGTCTCGAGTCTCGAAATCTTGAAGTCTTGAAGTCCTGAAGATGTAGTGCTTGCCGATGCCATCATGAATTTTTCGCCATTGGCGTAGAGTCCTTCTTCACACCACTCATGTGCACTCATACCAAACCCCGTCTACTATAGCGTAGCATTAAAACCATATAACGTCTTGGGCTTATAACAGGGAGATGGGTTCCTACCTCATGCATTCTACTCAACTACCAGAAATAAATATCACTACTGGAGGGATTATTGAAAGGGTGCTACTACATGCAAATAAAACAGAGGTACAAAAAAACATGGTCAAAGTGAACTTGCCTGGTAAGTTGATGAAGATAATCACCTCAAATAAAGACTGGGTAAAACTATTCGTCACTCCATTGAAAATCTATATAGTCAAACATAGCATTCATATAAGCAAACATACTAGCAAGCAATTCTAACACTCATAATAAAACCAACAAATAAATTGCAAAACAATAGTGGACACCAAATAAGAACAAAGGAAAACTACACAACAAAACTACTAAAGAGAACTCTAAGACATAACACAAAACAGTTTTGTCCTAAGTAAAAACATAACAACAATTAAAACACTAAACTAATAAATTAACAGGAAATACAAGGTAAAACAACTAAGTTAACATAAGTTATTTTTCATAAAATTTTATTTGCAAAAAGAAACAAATAAAAAGCTTTTATGAAACACTAACTATGACCTAAACAAGTTTTCATATAAAACTAAAATAAATTTTTAAAATAAAAATAAGATTTTCTTTGGTTGACTAACAAAAACAAACTAAATTTGTCAAAAGTGACAAAAATAAATAACTTAAATCTAATAAAAACAATAAAGAAAAGAATAAAACAAAACTATAAGTAAAACAGTACCGTTTTGCCAAAACCTAATTTAAAATAGACTAAAAATAAATAACTATATGCTACTGGATAGACAAAACCATAATAAAATAGTATCGAAAAGAATCAGTCAAAAATATATTCTAGAACTCAAACTAGAGCCAAAACAATGTTTGAAGCACATTTGAAATAAACCAGATTTAAACTACTCAAATTCAAAATTTCAAGTCACTAACAGAAACTTCACAAAATTTGTGACACAATGCAGTTGGAATCGCTCAAAAACATTAAATAGGTTAAAAAATACAGGCAATCTAAGATTGAAACTATTTCTATTTTTAAAACAGAGACTTAAAAATAACAGGAAAAATGGCGCTAGCTACGTGGCCTACTGCTATCGGGCCAGGGACGTGGGCGATGCGAAGCTAAACAGTGCTGGGCCGCGACTTAACAGAAACGTGCACTTGCATTTAAAAACAAAACCGGCACCCGGTTCGACCTAAACCAAACTAAATTGTATAACAAACCGATCTACTTAAATAAAGAAAGAAACCTAACCGATTCGTTTAGATCTAATCTAGGCCGTGCGTTGATGATCCAGCGGAGAGGGAGGCCGTCGGAGCTTACAGCGGTGGTGGTCGCCAACGATGCGGCTCGGCCGTCGGCGGCGGTGGCGCTCCGGTCGTCGGAGAGCTCCAGAGAGGGCACGGGCGGACGCGGCATTCGACGGCGAGTCCAGCGGTGGTCGAGGTGGCGTCGTAGGTGGACGGAGGAGGATGGCGGCCAGGTCGAGGTGGCGATGGCGTTCGGCGTCAGTGGTGACGGCGTTCTAGTGGTGCGGGAGCTCGGGCAAGTGCGCTGGAAGGTGCAGGCGGGCAAGGGGAGGTCGATGGTGGGTTCAGACGGCGTCGAGGTGGTTGGAGTGGAGCGCTAGAGCGATAATGGTGCGGTGGCCGAGGTGAGCTCTGGCGAGTGAGCAGGCGAGGCAGAGGGCACAGGGAAGAGGGGTTTTGCGCGCAGAGGGTCGAGGGGGCGTCCTTATATAGAGAGGGGGTCGACTTGGAGGAGGGGGCGAGATGGATTCAGGATCTCTAGAAGATCGGGATTTCCGGCGGCGCGGCGGTGGTGGGCTCTGCCCCGTGGCTTGGAGAAGAAGAAGGTGGGCACGAGGTTTCGGGCAGACAAGTGGGGCCTGCAAGTCAGTGTTGGAGAGAGAGAGAGGAGGTAGCGGGCGACCGGGGTGAAGGGGTTTCCGGCGCGGGTGAGCTGCTGGGCCAGCCTGGCGCGTAGGTGGGCCGAGGGGTAGAGGGAGAGTTGGGCCTCGGTGGCTTCAGTCAGTTTTTTTTAAGATAGCAGAGAAGATTAAAAGAAATAAATAAGTTAAAATATAAATATAATATATATACATATTATATATCAAAACGTTCAGAAAAAGACTTCCTACAACATGAACTAATTTTCAAATTCAAATAAAATCCTTCAAAATTCACAAAAGTCATACAGTGCTGCTGAAGCAATAAACCTAATAACAATCATTTTTGGAATACCAAAATGATTTTAAATTTACTTTCCTCCAATTTTATATTGTAGGGAATCATTTTACCCTAATTTCCAAATAATTTATTTTTGGAGAAAAATAATTTGAATAAAACCCAAATAACTCCTAAATCGTTTTGAATTTGAATTTCAAACCACTTCCAACTCTATTTCATATAATTTGAAGAAGTCATTTTATCTTCTCTCATGAAAATCATTGAGTTGCATAAAGCTTCTGAATTTGAAATATTTCCAAATGGAATTCAAATCTTTTCAAAACCCTTTTCATTTATTTAAATGAAAGAAGTCACTTTATCCTCACTCTAGGGTTTAGTGATGAAATGAATTTGAATTCACGAAGATCAAAATGCAAGATGAAAGTTTCGGAAAGTCATATTATTCCCTCTCATTCAACTTCAAAAGTTTCAAATTTCACCCAATCAATCACACAAGTAGACAAACAACCATATTTATTTATTTAATGTAACATTCCAAAATTTAGAATTTTGGGATGTTACAAAACATGTCTTATGATAAGTGATTGTTGCAGGTTACACAACATTAGTACTTTGATGTAAGAACATGGTGTGATAGACAAATATTGTATGTTCTAGAAACAGGAACACGTGTCTTATTCACAAGTATAATGTGTAAAGTAAGCATATGGTATTCAACAAAATTAAAAGCAATACAAGCTAGACATCATACATAACATGCAACCACATATAACAGTGCCAAGTTAGAGGGAGCACCTGTGATAGTGCACTAGGGGAGACGTGCTCATCATCAACACAGCTACGTTGAGTGTCTATGCATGTGTTGTCTTGCAAATCATCTTGGGGGGTTGGAGGAGTAGAATCTGTAGAGGCCCTCCATTTGGAAGGAGCACCTTTATCCGTTGATAACCCACAAGTATAGGGGATCACAACAGTTTTCGAGGGTAAAGTATTCAACCCGAGTTTATAGATTCGACACAAGGGGAGACAAAGAATATTTGAAGGTATTAGCAGCCGAGTTGTCAATTCAACCACACCTGGAGATTAATTATCTGCATCAAAGTGGTCAGTAGCAAAGTAGTTTGATAGTTTTGATAGTAGTAGCAGTAGCAATAGTAACCGTAATAGCAGTAATTTTGTAGCAAGTGTAACAGTGATGATAGCAGTAGTAACTTAGCATAAACAATATGAAAAAGTTCGTAGGCATTGGATCGGTGACTTGTTGGATGATATTCATCATGTGGCAGTTATAACCTAGGGCGATACGACACTAGCTCCAGTTCATCGATATAATGTTGGCATCTATTACGTAAATAGTCATACGTGCTTTATTAAAAGAACTCGTGTGACATCTTTTGTCCTACACTCCCATGGCAGCGGGGTCCATATTGGCAACTAAGGGATATTAAGGCCTCCTTTTAATAGAGAACTGGAACAAAGCATTAGCACATGGTGAATATACGAACTCCTCAAACTACGGTCATCACCGGGAGTGGGCCCGGATGCTGTCACTCCGGGGTTGCCGGATCATAACACGTAGTAGGTGACTATAACTTGCAAGATCGGATCTAGAACATGGATATAATGATGATAACATAAACAGTTCAGATCTGAAATCATGGCACTCAGGCCCAAAGTGACAAGCATTAAGCATAGCAAAGTCATAGCAACATCAATCTAAGAACATAGTTGATACTAGGGATCAGGCCCTAACAAAACTAACTCGATTACATGATGAATCTCATCCAGCTCCTCACCGACCAGCGAGCCTACGAAGAAATTACTCACTCCCGGTAGGGAGCATCATGGAATTGGTGATGGAGAACGGTTGGTGATGACGAAGAATGAAGATCCCCCTCTCCAGAGTCCCAAACGGACTCCAGATCTGCCCTCCCAAGGAAGAACAGGGCTTGGCGGCGGCTCCATCTCGTGGATCGCAATAATTCTTTCTCCCTATTTTTTTCTCCGAAAATAGGAATTTCTAGTGTCAGGGTTGAGGTTTGCGGGGCCACCTGCTGGAAACAGCATCGGTCCAGGGTTAGTTTCATTCAAATCATGCAAATTAGAGGCCAAAACAAGAGGAAAAGCGTGAGAAAAAGTAGATACGTTGGAGATGTATCAACTCCCCCAAGCTTAAACCTTTGCTTGTCCTCAGGCAATTCAGTTGATAAACTGAAAGTGAGAAAGAAAAACTTTTATGAACTCTTTTTCTCTTGATTGCATAAATAAGCTTAAACAACACCCAGGTTTTCAACCAACATTATAACTAACCATGTCGACGATAACTCTTAAAGATTATAATGACTCGTATCAATGACATAATCAGCTAGCGAGCAATAAAAAGATATCTCAAACGGCAACACATTGTCAAAACAAGCATGATATAATATGACAATAGTGGTATCTCGCTAGCCCTTTCCGAGTCCGCAAAACATAAATGTAGAGCTCCTCCAAAGTTCAAGCAGCGACTACACATTGTAATTCATGGTAGAAAAGATCCGGTCATGATGCACCCAACATTAGCTACACACAATGCATAAATCATGACCGCTGTGCTCTACTCAGTTTCTGGCGCTTGTTTTAGAAGGTGATGACATAGCATAAAAGTAAATAGATAGTCCCTTTGCAGAGGGAAGCAGTGATTTGTAGAGGTGCCAGAGCTCAATTTTTAAAACAGAGATAAATGATATTTTGAAGCATGCACCTCTCTCATTTACTTCACGACCATCAGTTATCAACATCTTCCATGCTAAGCACGCTAGTGGCGGTTCCCAAGCGATAAAAGTAAAGGTTTACTCCCCCTCCACCAACAATCACACTCCACGGCTTGTCTGAAACAACGGGTGCCGTCCAAACCAACAACAGTCCCGGGGGAGTTTGGTTTAATTATTTGCATTTTTAAGTTCGGGACTAGGAATCCCTATTACCGCCCATTTTCTCGTGCGATGGCGAGTGAATAAACACTCGACCTAAGAATAACCCACTTAGCATGGAAGATATCGACCACCTCATGTCGTTCCATGAACAATCCAGGAACACAAAACAGATAATTTTTAGAAGTTTTTAGAGGTGGCACATGAAAATTTACTTAGGACGGCAGGGTAATACTGCATATAGGTAGGTATGGTGGACTCATCTGGAATAACTTTGGGTTCAAGGTTTCGATGTACAAGCAGAGTCCCCACTTAGTACAGGCGAAGGCTAGCAATTTAGATTGAGAAGCGGCCAGCTAGAGAGCAACAACGATCATAACCATGCATTATGCGTAAGTAACATTGGACACTAGCATGAGTAGGATATGAACACCATGAACATAAACATTATAGAGGCTATGTTGGTTTTGATTCAACTACATGCATGAACATGTACCAAGTCAAGCCACTTGAACATTTAGAGGAGGATACCATATCATCATACTACATCACAATCATCTTAACGCTATGTTTATGTCCGATATAAATCATTATTAACTCTCAGCTACTTATGCATGGCATGAGAAACTATAATCTCTAATTATCATTGCAAACATGTTTAATCATAATGGGCTGAAGCCTAGATACTAGGTTAAACATATTTACACAAACAGAACAAGTCAAGTTCATACCAGTTTCTCTTTGCCATGACCAGTTCATCGAATATCGTCATTATTGCCTTTCACTTGCACGACCGAATAATATGAAAATAATAATAGTGCAAGAGTGCCATGGACTAAGCTGGAACCTGCAAACATTTTATTCAACAGGAGAATACAAGGTAAAATGGGCTCTTTATTAGTTCAACAATTATTCATATGAGAGCCACTCAACATTTTCATCGTGGTCTTCTCCTTGGTACAACTCGAATAAAAAGAAAAGAAATTCAGAGAAACACACTGAAATATTTTTGGACTTTTTGGTTTTCTTGAACAAGCGAATAAAAGAGAAAGCAAAAGCGAGAAAAAACTATTTACACGAGAAAGCTCCCAACAAGCAAAAGAAGAACAAGGAAATATTTTTGGATTTTATTTTTAGTACTACTACTAAGCATGCATAGAAAGTAAATTAACTACAACTATTTTTTTTGTTTTTTCTAAAGTTTTTTTCAAACACACAAGAAGAAAGCAAGAAAATAAATCTAAGCATGGTTTTTCTAAAGTTTTTCAAACACACAAGAAGAAAGCAAGAAAATAAATCTAAGCATGGATGATACAATAAAAAAGTGTGAACACCGACAAATGGAATAAGTGGACTTGAATGTAATGTCGGTGGGACACACGTACTCCCCCAAGCTTTGGCTTTTGGCCTAACTTGGTAGTGAATCAGTAGTCCGGATAGTAGGGATCCCGAGGAGCGGGCATCCACTCATCCCACTATGGAGGTGCCTCCGCCGCTTCTGCAGCAGCGTGAGCGTTCCAGTAGGTGATGATGTCTACAGGCATAATCTGGTATCCGCCCATGGCAACGGAATCAAACAAAGCAGGAGCAGACAATGGAATAACATCATGATTTTCAGCACTATAGTCCAAGTTGTAGGGAATGGCAATGTCAGGACGATCATGTGCAGGAAAGTGATGGTGATCCATGGCTGCACGATCTAGGTAAACCTTAGTCAGAGGGTAATCATGAGGGCGTATCGCAACCTCAAAATGAGATGCCAAACGGGTGGCAAAAATCCCACCATGTATTTTGCCCTTAGATTTATTAAGATGGAGGCGACGAGCCACAATAGCTCCCAAGCTATAAGTGTTGTCTCCCTCTAATGCATGACGTAAAACAACAAGGTCTGGTGAACTAAGTGCACCCACCTTCTCCCTAGCAAGCAAGCATTTGGTAATAAAAAGTGCAAAGTAATGAACATTGGGAAAATGCAAGCCAGCGGCAGTGATGGCTGACACTCCTCTCTAATCACCCACTGCCAGAGTGCGATAAAAGTCCTCAAACTTGGCCGGCCTAGGCTCAGCCAAGCTCCCGTTAGACGGGATCATGCATATGTCACAAAACTCAGTAAGTGGTATCTGATGGTTTCCAGCATATAAATCAAAGCTCACTTCAGGGGGATTATTTCTAGGCAATAAAGTAAAGCTCTGAACAAAGATGTTTGTGAGGATGTGGTGCTGGTCACACTCATTTGCGATGAAGTCGACGAGGCCGGCATTAGCAATATATTGCATGAACTCCTGAAGAATTCCAACCTCTTGCAGGAACGGCCATTCGCACGGCCATACTTCTGCCAATCTCTGAGGGTGGAGATCATTGTCAGAAGACTCCCCAATAACACCCTTGGAGTTCTTCTTAGAGCCAAACTTCCTGAAGATATTCATGTCTGCATTCTGAGAACTTTTATTTTTGGGTCATTTTTTTATTGCACGGGAAATTCAGAAAACAGACAAAACAAGGCATTTTATTTTATTTAACTAATAAAAACAGAGAATAAAAAGTAGGGACATAAAGTAGTGCTTACTAAATTCATCAACTTCATACCGTTAAAAAATGGTCCATTAATAAGGTTGATCAAGTCTTATTAACAACCACTTTCGATTAGCATGAAACCGTAGAACTTTCGTAAATCACTAGGTTACCTCAATGGGGATATGCATTTCCCCAACGACAAGCATTTCATATTTATTTTTGACAGTAGGTAGAGGTATTTGAAAACTTCCAATAGTGATTGTCGAAGATTTTTCAATAACATTAATACCATTCACTTGGAATTGTTTCTTCAGAAAGTGCACCGTATGCTCATTACCATTAATATGAAAAGTGACCTTGCTTTTATCACAATCGATAACAGCACCTACGTATTCAAGAAGGGTCTACCAAGGATAATCGACATGTTGTCGTCCTCGGGCATCTCAAGTATAACAAAGTCAGTCAAAATAGTAACATTAGCAACAACAACGGGCACATCCTCACAGATACCGATAGGTATGGCAGTTGATTTGTCAGCCATTTGCAAAGATATTTTAGTAGGTGTGAGTTTATTCAACTCAAGTCTTTTATATAAAGAGAAAGTCATAGCACTAACACCAGCTCCTAAATCACACAAAGCAGTTTTCACATAATTCTTTTTGATAGAGCAAGGTATAGTTGGTATTCCCGGATCTCCAAGTTTTTTAGGTACTCCATCCTTCAAAGTATAATTAGGAAGCGTAGTGGAGATTTCAGCTTCCAGTATTTTTCTCTTATTTGTGATGATGTCTTTCATATATTCTGCATAAGGAGGCATTTTCAATATATCAGTCAAGCGGGTACGCAAAAAGACTGGCCTCAGCATTTCAGCAAAGCGTTCAAATTCTTCATCATCATTCTTTCTAGTTGACTTGGGTGGAAAAGGCATAGGTTTTTGAACCCAAGGTTCTCTTTCTTTACCGTGTTTTCTAGCCACAAAGTCTCTTTTGTCATATCTTTTGTTCCTAGCTTGTGGGTTATCAAGATCAATAGGTGGTTCTATCTCAACATCATTATCTAGTTCTTTATCATTGGTTGGTTGAGAGTCTTCATGGACCTCATCATTAACTTTTTCATTATCAGTAGGTTAGTGTGCATTTCCAGATTGAGTTTCAGCATCAGAGATAGAAATTTCATTATCATTGTTAGGAGGTTTTTCTATTTCAGGTTCACTAGAAGTGTGCAAAGTCCTATCATTTTTCTTTTTCTTTTTCTTTTTAGAAGAACTAGGTGCACTAGTGTTGGCTCTTTGTGAATCTTGTTCAATTCTTTTTGGTTGTCCCTCAGGATAAAGTGGTTCCTGAGTCATTTTACCTCCTCTTGTTGCAACTCTAACAGCAAAGTCATGCATATTGTGATTCATTTCATCAAGCTATTCTCTTTGAGATTTAGCAACTTGTTCTAATTAAGTTTGAACCATAGAAGCATGTTTTCCAACACATCTAACATCATTTGAGATTCTAAACAACAAGTCACTCAAGTGAGCAATCATATTAGAATTATATTTCAATTGTTTCATAACATTTGCATTGAAGTGATCTTGTTTTCTAATATAATTTTTAAACTTATAAAGGCACTGACTAGGATGCATATTGTGAGGATTATCATTATCATTAAACTTCATAAGAGAATTTACCTCTACCACCTTAGGCATTGGTGGTGTATTAAGCCCATGTATTTCTTCAATAGGAGGTAAATTTTTAACATCCTCAGCCTTAATACCTTTTTCTTTCATAGATTTGTTTGCCTCTTGCATATGTTCGGGACTGAGATATAATATACCCCTCTTCTTCGGAGTGGGTTTAAGCGGTGCTTCAGGAATAGTCCAATCATCATAATTTTTCAATATGTTATTCAATAATTCTTCAGCTTGTCCAATAGTTCATTCCCTGAAAACACAACCAGCACAACTATCTAGGAAGTCCCTAGAAGCATCGGTTAGTCCATTATAGAAGATATCAAGTATTTCATTTTTCTCAAGAGGATGATCAGGCAAAGCATTAAGTAATTGGCAAAGCCTCCCCCAAGCTTGTGGGAGACTCTCTTCTTTAGTTTGCACAAAGTTAAATATTTCCTGTAAGGCAGCTTGTTTCATATGAGCAGGAAAATATTTTTCAGAGAAGTAATAAATCATATCCTAGGGACTACGCACACAACCAGGAGCAAGAGTGTTGTACCAAGATTTAGCATCACCCTTTAATGAGAAAGGAATTTGAGAATAAAGTAGTAGCGAGTTTTCTCATCATGAGTAAAAAGGGTGGCTATGTCATTCAATTTAGTAAGATGTGCCACAACAGTTTCAGTTTCATAACCATGGAAAGGATCAGATTCAACCAAAGTAGTTAACTCTGGGTCGATAGAGAATTCATAATCCTTACCGTCAATAAAGATAGGTGAAGTTGCAAACTTAGGATCACATTTCATTCTAGCATTCAAAGATTTTTCTTTGTACTTATGTAATAATTTCTCTAGATCATCTCTATCATTGCAAGCAAGAATATCTCTAGTTGTTTCTTCACTCATAACATAACCTTCCAGTACATTAGGCAATTCATATCTTGGAGGGCTAGTTCTAGTAGGAGTTTCAGGAGTTTGAGTTTCAAGCTCATCATCAGATTCAACAACATCATGTTGTATTACTCTCGCAATTTGTTTATCAATAAATTCACCAAGTGGCACATCATCATTATCAAGAAAGGTACTCGCATCATCATAAGCATCATTCATAGTACAAGTAGCATCATCAATAACTTGTGACATATCAGAATTAATAGTGTGTGGTGGTGTTGCAAGTTTATTAACAGAAGTTGAATCTAAAGCAGAACTGGATGGAAGTTCCTTACCTCCCCTCGCCCTTGAGGGAAATATCTTAGTCTTAGGATCCTTCAGATTCTTCATAGTGATAATATGATAATAATCCCAAGTGACTCAACAAATATAGCTATGCTCCCCGACAACGGTGCCAGAAAAAGGTCTTGATAACCCACGAGTATAGGGGATCGCAACAGTTTTCGAGGGTGAAGTATTCAACCCAAATTTGTAGATTCGACACAAGGGGAGCCAAAGAATATTTAAAGGTATTAGCAGCTGAGTTGTCAATTCAACCACACCCGGAGATTAATTATCTACAGCAAAGTGATTAGTAGCAAAGTAGTTTGATAGTTTTGATAGTAGTAGCAACAACAATAGTAACAGTAACAGTGATAGTAGTGATTTTGTAGCAAGTGTAATAGTGATGATAGCAGTAGTAACTTAGCAGAAACAATATGGAAAAGTCCGTAGGCATTGGATCGGTGACATGTTGGATGATATTCATCATGTGACAGTTATAACCTAGGGCGATATGGCACTACCTCTAGTTCATCGATATAATGTAGGCATGTATTCTGTAAATAGTCATACGTGAAGAACTTGCATGACATCTTTTGTCCTACCCTCCCGTGGCAGCGGGGTCCATATTGGAAACTAAGGGATATTAAGGCCTCCTTTTAATAGAGAACCAGAACAAAGCATTAACACATAGTGAATACTTGAACTCCTCAAACTACGGTCATCACCGAGAGTGGGCTCGGATGTTGTCACTCCGGGGTTGTCGGATCATAACACGTAGTAGGTGACTATAACTTGCAAGATCGGATCTAGAACATGGATATAATGATGATAACATAAACGGTTCAGATCTGAAATCATGGCACTCGGGCCCAAAGTGACAAGCATTAAGCATAGCAAAGTCATAGCAACATCAATCCAAGAACATAGTCGATACTAGGGATCAGGCCCTAACAAAACTAACTCGATTACATGATGAATCTCATCCAACTCCTCACCGACGAGCGAGCCTACGAAGAAATTACTCACTCTCGGTGGGGAGCATCATGGAATTGGCGATGGAGAAGGGTTGGTGATGACGAATAATGAAGATCCCCCTCTTCGAAGTTCCAAACAGACTCTAGATTTGCCCTTCCGAGGAAGAACAGGGATTGGCGGTGGCTCCGTCTCGTGGATCGTGATAATTCTTTCTCCCTGATTTTTTCTCTGAAAATAGAAATTTATAGTGTGTCAGGGTTGAGGTCCGCGGGGCGACCAGGTGGGTAGAACCCACCTGGGCGCGCCAGGAGAGGGGGCGTGCCCTAGTGGGTTGTGCCCACCCAGGGCCCCCTCTCCGGTAGGTCTTGGCTCCAGAAATTCTTATTATTGATATAAAAATTCCTCGCAAAGTTTCGTTCGATTCCGAGAACTTTTATTTCTGCGCAAAAACAACACCATGGTAGTTCTGCTGAAAACAACGTCAGTCCGGGGTTATTTTCATTCAAATCATGCAAATTAGAGTCCAAAACAAGAGGAAAAGCATGAGAAAAAGTAGATATGTTGGAGACGTATGATCCACTGCCTTGCTAACTTCCTTCCGCTTTATTGATTTTGAATTGTCAAGTAAAACCAACAAAAAAAGCAATAAAATTCACTCTTCAGAACTCATTCGTGCATGATACTGACAATCACTACTTTGATGTAAGGCAAACACATGATACCAGGATGGAATATGTACGAAAAACAGGACGGCATGGCATATTCACAATTGTTTGTGTAAACTAAGCAGAAGCCATTTCAACAAATAAGAAGCAATGCAAGCTAGAAACCACATGAAAGATGCAACCAATATGACTCTGCGAAGTTAAAAGCGTCCCATCATAAATGGCATTTCAACAAATTAGAAGTAGCGCATGCTATAAATCATATGAAAGATGCAACTAATATCGCACTACATATACTAAAGGTGTCTCGTCATATTGATTGATGCGGGATACAAAAAAACAATAGTTTTATGTAAGGACATGCTTAATAGATAGATGTACTATGTACTAAAAATAGGAAGGCATGTCACATTAACAGGTATAAAAGTAGAAATGCACATGTAATTTAACTAGATTGGAAGAATTACAATCTAGACACCATATGCAACATGCAACCATATATCACGTTGCCAAGTTAGAGCAAGCACCTGCGATGCTCGTGTAGGGGAAATGCGGTAATCAACTACAGAGCTACATTCACTATCTTCATCTAGCCTTGTTGTTTCTTGAGAATCATGTGGGGAGGCTGACGCTGCATTCTTTTAATCAGAATCTTTGTTCACAGTAGTCCACTGGCCTGACTGCCTCATCATAAGTAATTGATGAGGGATGCACAAGAACATTAGTTTGATGCAAGAACATGGTTAATAGATAGATGTACCGGTATGTACCAAAAACAGGAAGGCATGTCATATTCAAAGGTATAATGTGTAAGCTAAGTAGATGCAATTTAACCAAATTGGAAGCAATACAAGCTAGACATCCGGCTGGAGTGGCGAGCATGATCATCTAGGACCTGAGAGCCTGGTGGGAGGCGGGCTGCTTCACCACTGTAGCGACCAGACCTCAAACAGTCTGATCTCTGTGCTCCGGTGTCATCCCTGGATCAGTAATGCTGACACCACACAGTACTCGAACGATTTATAGCAGAGTAGCAATCACACACTTATTACATCGAGTGTCTCAAAAGAGAACTTATTACAATAAATATGGCTTAAAGCCATCTAATAACGATAACAGCGGAAGGCTTGGAAGATAAGTGAGTCCATCAACTCCAACGGCATCACTGAGTATAGAACCACGACCTAAAAACTCCTTAATCGTCGTTTGAAAAGTCTGCAACATTAACGTTGCAGCCCGAGAACGGGTCAGCACATGGAATATGCTGGCAAGGTAACACATAGAGAGTAATGGAATGCAACAGCTATACTATATGCAAATTTGGCTGGTGGAAAGCTCTATGGTTACAGTTTTTGCGTAAAGCCAATTTTTCCCTACTTCAAAGGAATAAATTTAATTACTATCATGGTGGTTGTTAAACATTGAGAATGGTTGACAGCATTCTCAATCCCAATTAAGTATCATTATTAAACCCAACAAAATTAATTTTAGAGTAACATGTTGAGATTCACATGATAATCCAGGTACTAGATACTCAAGATGTCCATAACCGGGGACACAGCTAACCATGATTAGTTTGTTACACTCTGCAGAGGTTTGCGCACTTTTCCCCACAAGACTCGATCGCCTCCGTTGGATTTCTCGCACTACATGGTGTTTGAGAAACGGATGACCGAGACACAGTCTTTCAGAAATGCTAGCACCTTACGATGGATAGACCGGTACACCTACTTTCCCCTACATCTGCTAGTCTACCCTGTAAGAGTTCGCATGACTTAATCAACTATGCCAGAGCCCATAATGGCTTGTGGCTGCACACGGAAGTTTCTAGTATGAATAATCTCATGATCCCTTTGAGCCTGGGTGGCGGTCCAAAAGAAAAACAGGCAAGTCCTGGAATACCCAGGTGCCTCAATCCACCCAGATGTGTGTTTAGGTTGCCACCTTAGATAAACCCTTAATTATCAATCTCACATCTGTCATGGATTTCACTCACCCAATCCACGTCTACTAGCATAGCATGGCATAATAAGCAAACGTAGAAGTAACTCCCAAAGGTTTGATAATAAACAGGTAATAGGTACTACCTCATCTACTTCCCATCCCACAATTTAATTAGATCCTAATCATGCAATGTGTGAGGATTGATCTAATGCAATAAAACTAGGTTGTAGAAAAGGTATGATCAAAGTGTTACTTGCCTTGCTGATGATCCGCGAAACCTAGAGATTCAAAGTAACAGGCGGCACACTCCGGGTATTCTATCGCAGACAAACAAACAAGCATACAATAAGTACTCATCTAATGCACAGGTAAAACTCAACTAGAAGATCTAACCAGAAAGTTCAACTTAAGAACCCTGGTTTGCAAAAAGAATCAAATCGAACGAAGCAAAAGAAAATCAAACGGCGAAAGACAACAACTTCGTTCTAGTAATCTGGATCTAAGTCAAATTTTACAGTAGAAAAAACTTGTTTAAGTTGATTATTCGGAAAGAGGGTTTCGAGACGAAACTCCAGGCGCTTGAATCGCCTGATTCCGATAAACGAGCGAAAAGTTATACTAAAACGAAAATCGGATCAGAAATCGCGATCAGAAAATAATCGCGGAAAAATCTGACGAAAAAGAAAACAATGAACGGAATTTTTTAAAAAAAAACCGGCACGGATTTCGAGGGGCGGCGAACCTCGGGCGACGCGTGGCTCCGGTGGATCGGCGGCGGGGCGGCGGCTGGCGGCTGGCGGCTAGCTAGGGTTTCGGGCGCGGGGCTGGTGTGGGCTGGGGGCTCGGGTGCGGCGCTATATAAAGGCGCCCGGGCGGAGTCCCGCTCGGGTACGGCCCATAGTCGGTTTCGTTTTTTTTATATAATTATGCTCGGAAGAAAAATAAAAAGAAATACTAAACGGACTCCAAAAATCACGAAATATATTTTCCCGGGTTTCTAAAATCAAGACCGAAAAAGTGAACATTTATTTGGGCCCAAACTACAACTTTGAAAAATGTGCATTTTTCCTAAATTCAAATAAAAATACCGAAAAACTCCGAAATAAGTCTTATTTGATTTTTTTATTAAATCCTCAATATTTCTATATTTTGGGAAAGTCATTTTATTCCCTCTCTCATATTTTTGTAATAGAAATAATTGATGATAAAATAAATAAAATCAAATGATCCTATTTACACAATTTGAGAAAACTCAAATATGTGAATAGCGAAATCCCCAACTCTCTCCGTGGGTCCTTGAGTTGCTTAGGATTTTCTAGGATCAAAACCAAAAGCAAATAAAATATGATATGCATGATGATCTAATGTATAACATTCCAAATTGAAAATTTGGGATGTTACAAACCTACCCCCCCTTAAGATGAATCTCGCCCTCGAGATTCGGGTTGGCTAGAAAATAGGTGAGGGTGGTCCTTGAGCAAATCTTCCTCTCGCTCCCAGGTGGCTTCATCCTCCGTGTGGTGGCTCCACTGAACTTTGCAAAACTTGATAACCTTGCTGCGAGTGACTCGGCTGGCAAACTCGAGAATCTTGACTGGTTTCTCCTCATAAGTCAAATTGTTATCCAGCTGAATTGCTTCTAATGGCACTGTGTCTCTCAAAGGTATGTCAGCCATCTCCGCGTGACACTTCTTCAACTGAGAAACGTGGAACACATCATGAACTCCTGTCAATCCTCCTGGAAATTCCAACTTGTAGGCCACTTCTCCCATACGCTCGATATGGCCCTACAAATCGTGGCGCTAACTTCCCCTTAACTCCAAAGCGCTTAATCCCTCAAAGTGGGGATACTCGAAGATAAGCTCTATCTCCGACTTCGTAAACTGTCTCCTTGCGTTTAGAATCTGCGTAGCTCTTCTGCCTGGACTGGGCTACCTTGATCCTATCGCGAATCAACTTCACCTTCTGTTCAGACTCTTTAATCAGATCTGGTCCAAACAACTGGCGGTCTCCAAGTTCGTCCCACGACAACGGTGTCCTGCACCTCCTTCCGTACAGAGCTTCGAAAGGGGCCATCTTCAAACTGGTCTGATAGCTATTATTGTAAGAGAACTCTGCATATGGCAAATTATCGTCCCAACTAGATCCATAATCTAGCGCACAAGCTCTCAGCATATCCTCCAAAATCTGATTGACTCTCTCGGTCTGTCCATCTGTCTGTGGATGAAAAGCTGTACTGAATTCTAGCCTAGTACCCAAAGTCTCATGCAACTGCTTCCAGAACTTCGAGGTAAACTGGGTTCCTCTATCTGATACGATGCTCCTCGGAACTCCATGCAAACATACGATCCTGGTCATGTATATCTTTGCCAACTTAGCACTGGTGTAAGTGGTCTTTACTGGGATGAAATGAGCTACCTTCGTCAATCTATCAAATACAACCCAAATCGAGTCATAGCCTGAACGAGTCCTTGGTAATCCCGTGATAAAATCCATGCCTAGCTTATCCCACTTCCATTCGGGTATCGGCAATGGTTGCAACAATCCTGCTGGCTTCTGATGCTCTGCCTTTACTCTCTGACCTACGTCACAAACTGCTACATACTCTGCAATATCCTTCTTCATTCCGGTCCACCAGAAAATATCCTTCAAATCCAAATACATCTTGGTATTTCCTGGGTGAATCGAATACGGTGAATCATGTGCCTCTTGCAGAATCAACTTTCTGATCTCCGGGTCATTGGGTACATAAACACGGTCTCCAAACCATAGGGTGTCGTGCTCATCCTCATGAAATCCTTTAGCTTTTCCTTCTTTCATTTTCTCCTTTATGGAAGCAATCTCCTTGTCAGTCTTCTGAGCTTCCCTGATTTTGTCCATCAAAGTTGACTGAATTTCCAACATTGCTACATAGCCTCTCGGAACTATTTCCAAACATAGTTCACGAAGATTTTCTGCTAACTCCTTTGGTATTTCTTCCGTCATTAGTGTATTGACATGGCTCTTGCGGCTTAATGCATCAGCTACTACATTAGCCTTCCCGGGATGATAACGCAATCTCATATCATAATCCTTGATGAGCTCCAACCATCTCCTTTGTCTGAGGTTCAACTCCTTTTGTGTGAAAATGTACTTCAAACTCTTATGATCCGTGTACACCTCACAATGGTTTCCAATGAGGAAATGTCTCCATGTCTTCAATGCATGCACTACGGCTGCTAACTCCAAATCATGCGTGGCATAATTCAATTCGTGAGGCTTCAGTTGTCGTGAAGCATACGAAACAACTCTCTCTTCCTGCATAAGCACTGCTCCAAGTCCTCGACATGAAGCGTCGCAATATTCCTCATAATCCTTGGTTTGATCTGGCAAAATCAACACTGGTGAGGTAACCAAACAGTTTTTCAATTCCTGGAAACTAGCCTCACACTCCTCAGTCCATTTGAACTTAGTTTCCTTCTTCAGCAACTCCGTCATAGGCTTCGCAATGTTTGAGAAATTCTCAATAAATCTCCGGTAGTATCCTGCGAGTCCAAGAAAACTCCAGATCTCTCCAACTGTTGTTGGGGCTTCCCACTTGGTCACGGTTTCAAGTTTAGCGGGATCTACTGCTATACCTTCTCCGGATATAACGTGTCCGAGGAATCCTACTTCCTTCAACCAAAACTCACATTTGCTGAACTTGGCATATAATTGATGTTCTCTGAGCTTTCCAAGTACCAAACGCAAATGATCCTTATGTTCCTCTTCATTCTTTGAATAAACCAGGATATCATCAATGAACACTACGACGAACTTATCCAACAACTCCATAAACACTTTGTTCATCATGTTCATAAAATAGGCAGGCGCGTTAGTCAGTCCGAATGACATAACGGTATACTCATACAGCCCATACCTTGTGGTGAATGCTGTCTTAGGTATGTCCTGCTCTCGAATCCTCAACTGATGGTACCCTGATCGCAAATCGATCTTGGAAAACACTTTAGCCCCTTGCAATCGATCAAACAGATCATTAATCATTGGTAGCGGGTACTTGTTTTTGATTGTTACTTCGTTCAATCCTCGATAATCAACAACCATTCTTAACGATCCATCCTTCTTCTCCACTAGAAGTACTGACGATCCCCAAGGCGAAGAACTTGGGCGAATGTAACCTTTATCGAGTAACTCCTTAATCTGCTTCTTAATTTCCACCAAATCTTTTGCTGGCATCCTATATGGTCTCTTCGATATTGGCCCAGTGCCTAGCAAAAGCTCAATCAAAAACTCAATGTCTCTATCCGGTGGCATGCCTGGCAATTCTTCGGGAAATACATCAGGAAAATCCTTTATCACTGGTACTTCCTCCTGCACAACTCCTGATAAGGAATTTACTTGTGTCCTGTTTGGCGCATGCCGGGATACATACTTGATCCTTCTCCCTTCTGGTGTGGTAAGCAAAATTGACTTACTAGCACACTCAATATTCCCTTCATACTTTGATAACCAATCCATGCCTAATATCACATCCAATCCTTGAGATTCCAATACTACTAGGTCTGAGGGAAAAACATAGTTACCAATCCTTAATGGTAACCGATCACACCATAGACTAGCCACATACTCTGCTCCTGGCGAGGTTACTAACATGGGTGACCTAAGGGCTTGGGTTGGTAGGTTATACTTATCCACAAATCCCCTTGAGATGTATGAATGCGATGCACCAGTATCAAAAAGAACGAGTGTAGTAAATGACTTAACCAAAACTTACCTATTACTGCATCGGGCTGAGCTTCAACCTCCTCCACATTAACGTGGTTCACCTGTCCCCTGTTGAAAGGGTTCGGCTTGTTTCCAGAGCTTCCATTGCCGTTTTGGCCTTCAGGACATTCATTGGCATAATGTCCGGTCTTGGAACACTTGAAACAGGTGACATGACTCAGATCTCTCTTGGCTGGGGTTGATGGAGTGTTGCGGTTCTGTCCATTGCTTCCTCCATTCCCATTACCATTCTTGGTGCCATTGTGATTGTGCGAGCTACCTACTCCATGGGTATGCTGAAAATGTCCTCCCGGTCTAGGGGTAAAACGTGGCTTCTGTTGAGCTCCTGAATTATACTTTCCTTGTCCATACTTCCTATTGCGGTTCTCAATTTGCTGCTGCTTCCCTTCAATCATAAGAGCACGATCTACCAACTCCTGGTAGTTGTTGAAGGTGGCTACCATCAGCTGCATACTCAACTCATCATTCAGTCCTTCCAGGAATTTCTCCTGCTTAGCTGCATCCGTAGCAACGTCATCTGGGGCATAACGTGCTAGCTTACTAAACTCCTCCACATACTGGCCAACTGTCCGTCCTCCTTGGCGCAAGTTACGAAACTCACGCTTCTTCATGGCCATTGCTCCTGCTGAAACATGGGCAGTACGAAAAGCCTGCTGAAACTAGTCCCATGTGACAGTGTCGACTGGGAAGGTGGTTGTGAAATTCTCCCACCAGGATGCTGCGGGTCCTTCTAACTGATGTGCGGCAAACTTCACCTTTTCCGCATCTGTGCATCCTGCTGTGGTCAACTCCCTAGCTATCTTGCGGAGCCAATCATCTGCTACTATCGGCTCGGTGCTACTGGAAAACATCGGCGGATTCAGCCTAAGAAAACGGGCTAAGTGGTCAACAGGTGGTGGTGGTGGTGGGTTGTTGTTGTTGTTCCCCTGATTCTGATTCTGAACTAGCAGCTGCATCAAAGTGTTCTGCTGCTGGATCAACTGGGTGAGCTCCGGCGGAAAGGCAAATCCGGGGTCACGTCTCGGAGGCATCTGAGGGTTTAGAAAAGACGAGATATAAGAATAGAGGGGGTCTAAAGAGAAAACACTACCCATATGCACATGAGGCAAAAGCAAACAATTCACTTCATTCAATCAAACAAAGGCATTCAATCGATCTAGGTATCGCAAGAGTGCTCGGACTACTATATTTACATGGTGGACTACTACTACTGATGAGGTGGTCTACTGGAAATATTCTAAGGTTGTAGACTCCATGATATCTGCTCCTGCTTCATCAACATAGTCATCATTGCTACTATCTTGTTCCGAGTCGGTGCCGTCAATGATGATGTAGTCTTCCGGGCTATTCTCCTTGGGTTCTTCGTCTTCATCTACTGGTGTCGGGCCTCCCATAAATACTACTAGCTTCATAGTTAGGTCGGCATTCTTATCCACCAATACTTCAATTTCTTCTTCATAATCTTCACGTGTAGCCTTGAGTTCTTCCTCCAGTTCCTTGATTCTAGTCTTAGCCTTCTTCAGATCTATCATGTCGGCGCACATCTGATTCTCCTGTCGTCGAATGTGCTAATTTAACTCCTGGATAAAAGCTGCAATTGATCTATCTTTCCTGGTGCTGATCATCTCCCAGTGTTCATCTCGGCGCCCACAAATCTGGTAGATAGTATCCTTGAGATCCTTGCGGTAGACTTCTCCAATGCGTCCCAGGGCGATGTGAGCTGCCATACTCTTTCCTAGACTCCAAGTTGGTGCATCAAAAGAAAACTCTATGGGCTCAGTGACTGGCATGAACGTCCTTCCTGGAACTTGAACTTGAATCATCCAGCGCTCTTCTTCAGGTAAAGTGGCGTTGTAGGTTCCCATGAAGCTTGGTACTCCTATGTTCAGGTATCTAGTGACTTCCTTCAAGTCACGTCCAAATGGTGTATCTTCATCTGGTTGTGTGAACCTGTTCCTTGCATCCGCCATCCTAAAGAGTAGAAAAGATGAGAGGTCAGAAGAGAAGAGAGTGAGTAGTGATCTAGGTCTTTAGCTTAGTGGTCGTGTCCTACAGTCAGCGTGTGCTCTGATACCATCTCTGTAGCGACCAGACCCCAAACAGTCTGATCTCTGTGCTCCAGTGTCATCCCTGGATCAGTAATGCTGACACCACACAGTACTCGAAGGATTTATAGCAGAGTAGCAATCACACACTTATTACATCGAGTGTCTCAAAAGAGAACTTATTACAATAAATATGGCTTAAAGCCATCTAATAACGATAGCAGCGGAAGGCTTGGAAGATAAATGACTCCATCAACTCCAACGGCATCACTGAGTATAGAACCATGACCTAAAAACTCCTTATTCGTCGTCTGAAAAGTCTGCAACATTAACGTTGCAGCCCGAGAACGGGTCAGCACATGGAATATGCTGGCAAGGTAACACATAGAGAGTAATGGAATGCAACAGCTATACTATATGCAAATTTGGCTGGTGGAAAGCTCTATGGTTACAGTTTTTGTGTAAAGCCAATTTTTCCCTACTTCAAAGGAATAAATTTAATTACTATCATGGTGGTTG
Source organism: Triticum urartu (assembly GCF_056163025.1). NCBI lineage: Eukaryota > Viridiplantae > Streptophyta > Magnoliopsida > Poales > Poaceae > Triticum > Triticum urartu. The sequence continues at coordinate 101,916,044 of NC_141875.1, read as the reverse complement.
TTAAACATTGAGAATGGTTGACAGCATTCTCAATCCCAATTAAGTATCATCATTAAACCCAACAAAATTAATTTTAGAGTAACATGTTGAGATTCACATGATAATCCAGGTACTAGATACTCAAGATGTCCATAACCGGGGACACGGCTAACCATGATTAGTTTGTTACACTCTGCAGAGGTTTGCGCACTTTTCCCCACAAGACTCGATCGCCTCCGTTGGATTTCTCGCACTACATGGTGTTTGAGAAACGGATGACCGAGACACAGTCTTTCAGAAATGCTAGCACCTTACGATGGATAGACCGGTACACCTACTTTCCCCTACATCTGCTAGTCTACCCTGTAAGAGTTCGCATGACTTAATCAACTATGCCAGAGCCCATAATGGCTTGTGGCTGCACACGGAAGTTTCTAGTATGAATAATCTCATGATCCCTTTGAGCCTGGGTGGCGGTCCAAAAGAAAAACAGGCAAGTCCTAGAATATCCAGGTGCCTCAATCCACCCAGATGTGTGTTTAGGTTGCCACCTTAGATAAACCCTTAATTATCAATCTCACATCTGTCATGGATTTCACTCACCCAATCCACGTCTACTAGCATAGCATGGCATAATAAGCAAACGTAGAAGTAACCCAAAGGTTTGATAATAAACAGGTAATAGGTACTACCTCATCTACTTCCCATCCCACAATTTAATTAGATCCTAATCATGCAATGTGTGAGGATTGATCTAATGCAATAAAACTGGGTTGTAGAAAAGGTATGATCAAAGTGTTACTTGCCTTGCTGATGATCTGCGAAACCTAGAGATTCAAAGTAACAGGCGGCGCACTCCGGGTATTCTATCGCAGACAAACAAACAAGCATACAATAAGTACTCATCTAATGCACAGGTAAAACTCAAATAGAAGATCTAACCAGAAAGTTCAACTTAAGAACCCTGGTTTGCAAAAAGAATTAAATCGAACGAAGCAAAAGAAAATCAAACGGCGAAAGAAAACAACTTCATTCTAGTAATCTGGATCTAAGTCAAATTTTACAGTAGCAAAAACTTGTTTAAGTTAATTATTCGGAAAGAGGGTTTCGAGACGAAATCCAGGCACTTGAATCGCCTGATTCCGATAAACGAGCGAAAAGTTATACTAAAACGAAAATTAGATCAGAAATCGCGATCAGAAAATAACCGCAGAAAAATCCGACGAAAAAGAAAACGACGAACAGAATTTTTTTTAAAAAAAAACCGGCACGGATTTCGAGGGGCGGCGAACCTCGGGCGACGCGCGGCTCAGGCGGATCGGCGGCGGCTGGCGGCGGCGGCGACGGCTGGCGGCGGCGGCGGCAGGCGGCTAGCTAGGGTTTCGGGTGCGGGGCTGGTGTGGGCTGGGGGCTCGGGTGCGGCGCTATATAAAGGCGCCCGGGCGGAGTCCCGCTCGGGTACGGCCCATAGTCGGTTTTTTTATATAATTACGCTTGGAAGAAAAATAAAAAGAAATACTAAACGGACTCCAAAAATCACGAAATAAATTTTCCCGGGTTTCTAAAATCAAGCCCGAAAAAGTGAACATTTATTTGGGCCCAAACTACAACTTTGAAAAACACGCATTTTTCCTAAATTCAAATAAAAATACCGAAAAACTCCTAAATAAATCTTATTTGATTTTTTTATTAAATCCTCAATATTTCTATATTTTGGGAAAGTGATTTTATTCCCTCTCTCATATTTTTGTAATATAAATAATTGATGATAAAATAAATAAAATCAAATGATCCTGTTTACACAATTTGAGAAAACTCAAATATGTAAATAGCGAAATCCCCAACTCTCTCCGTGGGTCCTTGAGTTGCTTAGGATTTTCTAGGATCAAAACCAAAAGCAAATAAAATATGATATGCATGATGATCTAATGTATAACATTCCAAATTGAAAATTTGGGATGTTACAACCACCAGCGTGGCATTTTAATTGGCTTCCAGGTGATTCCTGTCTATGCTGGGCTTGTCACTGGCTCAGCCAGTGCCTTGACTAGCTATTTGTCTTATGGTGCTCCCAGGATGGTGGTTCGTGTAAAAAATATATTTCCTTATCTTAATAAAGACCAACTTCGGCCTTTCGAATACAAGCTAGACACCATATGCAACATGCAACCACATATGACACCGTGAAGTTAAAGCAGGCACCTGGGATGGTGGTTCATTGCGAGCGAGATCATCAACTCCAGAGCTACGTTTACCGCCTTCATCTGCTGACACTACACCCTTTAAAGTGCTGAAACGTGTCTGGCCTAGCCGTGTACGAAGTTGGAACGACTTTTCTCTTTTCTTTTTTGCTTCTGTCAAGGCAGAGTCTGAAAAACCCTTGCATAAAAACACAATAGTGAGAGTATGGGTGAAGTGTGTGAAGAACTAGTGCACTGTAAAAGTAGCAGATAGCAGGTGGCTGAAAAATAAATGACAGGAGACATATGATAGCTCTACAACATTGCATGGCAAGCAAAATTAGATTCTACTCCATATGATTTTGTAATATATTAGCACAGGGATGGTTGGGAAATGCAGGTACTCCTCCAGGACACCACCACATGTGGTCCTATCAAAATAATAGTCGACTGAAAATAAATAGGTCAGTCAATTTTTTTATGAACCGTCCGATCTATAAGGAACGAGCAGATGGCCTTCGTCTACCTCCCACTAGTCATTGTTGATGATCTTTCTTGAACCGCCAGTGATCACTGGCTGGCCCAGACCCCTGCCTCCGCCGCCCCGCCCTCCCCTCGACCTCACACCACCGCCGTCCTTGGTAGCACCCTCAGACATCCCTTTAATCCCGGCCGACCTCCAGATCAGGCGCCAACAGCTCTAGGCCCCACACGCCCCTAAGATAAACACTGAGGCGTTGCTTCCCCAGCGTAATAGGCGGACTAGCGCCTGTTATGCCAGGGAATGCTTCCTTTAATTGGGAATCAACTGACCAGGAAATGAAATCCAGGGGTCGACGGACCTCTAGCTAAGGTGAAATAGTATATGAGGAGAAACCTTGTGCATCGCGAGTTACAAGGAACATTGAGTATCAAGAAGAAGCGGCCAACTAGTGTCTTCTGTGGGATGAATACCGTGCAAGCAAACACGTAAGATTTGCACGAATAAGGAAGAGGAGTACCATTTCCGGTTGCCAGTGTTGTGTCCTCCATATGTCGCGGCAATTTTCTTCTTTTTACCGGGGGAACCAATCTTTTGGAGGAGGCTACAGCCTTGGATGAACCCATGGCCAAATTGTTGAGTATGTTGTCGCGGCCGTATCTCGGCGGAGGGGAAGCAGATCCGAGGCGGGGAAGGACGGCGTAGCAGGAACAACTCCGGTGCGGTGGACGGTGGGGAAGTTGGAGCGGTAGCGGTGAGGCGCGGGGCGGTGTGGTTGAACTGGCTCGGGTGCGGATAGCTCGGCCTCGGCTTCAACTACTAGCCGTGGAGCGCGTTGTGGTTGAGGTTGCGGTGGACGACGACGTCGGGGTATCGGCTCCGGTGTGATGGAGGAGGGCGGCGGTTGATGGGTGGGATGGGGTGGCGGATGAAGGACGCCGGGGTTTCGCAGCTGGTGGAGAGGTAGTTTTTTGGCGCCCACGGAGTACGAATGGGGAATTGGACGAGAGGGGGCTAAGGGAGAACCATGTTTCGGTCTAGGACGCGCTTGTTTTTGGCTTTTTTGAATAGATGGGACGCGCTTGTTTGAAATTTGGAAAAGTACAAACTTTGCCTCCCTCTTAAATTTTGGACCTACTACGGGTCGGGGGTAGGATGGTAATCCCAGGTGTCCCAAATAGTGGGCAGGAGTGATTTTGGTCGCGCGCATGTGTGCTTAGGCGGCCATTGTGTATGAATGTTTTTCGGATGCGGTTGCATGGCGTCTAGATGAAGCTACAAACGTACCCCGGTTTAGACCTTTGGACATCGGGCCGGTAGGTTTCACGGGTCGGAGTTGGAAAAGTAATTTCCTTCTACTGCAAACATTGGTCTCACGCGGTTTCGGGCGAGTAGAGGCTCTTTTGGCACTTCGTTCGAAATTCTGAAACAGAAGCATTCATGTTTAGATTACTCTTGAACTTTGAGGATTGACCTAAATAGACAACGTTAAATTTGACCTTGTATGTTTGAAAACCTCATTAAATTATGCGCTTATTTTTGAAATTTTGACACTTGAAAATCCTATAACTACGATTATTTTGGAATGGAGGAGGTAAATTTGAATCTATCTTGTACATGACTATATATGCTATTATGTACAAAAGTAGAGCAAAGATCGGTGCCCCCATAATTTAGGTATGATTTACAAATGCCATGATATCAAATTCAAATAATTGAATGGACTTCATGTTGAATTTGAATTTTTTAAACCACCTTAAGTTGAATTCAAATGTATGCTAGTTCATAGCTAGTTATTTATAATGTTCATTGTGTAACTTTCATATGTATAAGGTGCTTTACACACACAACATGAACTACACTCACGTTTATATTCGACTGCTAAAGCGATGCATTATCTGGAGTTCAAAATACTAACTATTTGGATCAATTATATCGAATAAAAACATAGACATGCTTAAATTCGATAGAATCTAGATGTTTGATGGATCAATGACCGTTCCTTACGCGAATTGCAAATATCATGATCCCATCCTAATATTTGGATACAATTTATATTTTTATTCAATGTGTACATGAGTCTTTTACGTGTAGTTTCACTCTCCATCGGTGGTCTATCACACATGCTCACACACACTCTCCCGAGGTGTCTTTCTCGTAGACATGCTCTCGATATAACCCTCCCTCCTTCTCGTAATAACACTTACGACTGTTTTCACTAACCTTTATCACAAGCACTCTTCCTCTCACAAGCATACACATGCACAATCCCCATCGACCCTTTCTATATACATAGACCTGCCTACGTGTCTCCCGTATGCACATTATATTTAGGCATGTCTCTCACGCATTGTCTCACACCTCTTTTCATTATCGACAAGTATTATTCTAGCAGAGCATTCTACAGGATGCCCCTTAAAGTTAGGTTGGATGAATAGTAATATCAAAGATAAGGGGTTACCTTAGTCCGAGGACCTAGGGTTACAAATCCTAACCGGTTTTGTCAGTGGACACAGAGTTCTTCACGATTCTGCTATCTTTGTCTTGTACGACTAGTCGTCCATGGGTCTCCCTAAATGCGTCACGGGCCGACCAATGTGGCGCAGGACGGAAACGAACCAAGGGCCTCACCTCGGCCCACCGAACCTCATGCGGTGACACACCCTCTGCCCCCAGGTCTTGTTATCTTCTCACACCCACACAATCAACACAGACACCACACAAAAAAATCTCCTCATGCCTCTATCCCCTCCCCCCTTGCATATACACAATCAAGGGCATCTCTTGCCGTGACATCATATTCGCCTCTCTCTCTAGACCTCTCTCATTTCTCGTGTTATCGCTCCCACGCCCCCCTCCCACCGTCGGCCCCTCTATCCATGCCTATCTCAAATACGTAATACACACACATACCTCTCTAGGCCCTGCCAAATACATCAACTGCACATTCACACATGTTACATCACATACCCCATTGATCTAAAAAGCCCTCTCTTCACGTTTATTTCGCATACAACATTCCTTTTGAATAAAGTGTGGCCAAAAAATTATTTTAGAATTTCTACATATATACAACATTACAAAGTTATATGGAGGAGTATGAACGCTAATTTGCATTGCATGGTGCCCACAATGATATTTATTCCGCACTGTGAATTTTTATATTTTTATAATATATATAAAGTTAGTCATAATAGAGAAACAGAGAGCATCTCTCTCTCTCCATCGCATACACCCCCTCTACGCCCTTTCATGTACGCACACAAACTATCTCTAGGTCCTCTAAAAGTACGCCCCTAGCACATTCATGCATGTTTCATGTTTCTCTTGTGATATATATAGTAAGGATCACTGTATTTGAAGCGAAAGTACGATACGTACATTGGACTTCAGAATCCACTCATTACGGTCACCATTTACGTTTTGTGGTTGTTGTACAGTCAGAGGCTCACCGTACAACTCTGTATTTGCTCAAGCCATGACTAGTTGACCAGTTAAACGCTCCACGTGGCACCTCCAGTGTTGCATCACATTATCATACTATCATTGGGTCCACCTATCGGCGTGTATCTACTCTACACTCTTACAAAAAAAGAGTTGGTGATGATGGTGTGCCTGCCATCCTGCAATATAGGCTGTCCGATTTATATCTGACAGATAGGAAGAAAACTATGGCAATTTTGCAAAAAGGTACCCACACATCTCTCCACATTTGTAAATAAGGCCTTCCCTCGTTCATCCTTTTATCTCACAAGATAAACTACTCATACGGATGCATCTTGATGTTACGTGCAACGCACAGGCATCTTGCTAGTAAGAATGTAAACAAACGACAAAAAAATATCAGACAGTGGTTCAAAGTCATGACCGTGGGCATAGCGGACAAGGTGGCCTTGTATTGGTGTGGTGATTATACACACACGCACACATGCACACGAACTGCATGCACACAACACTCACATGAACAAATGCAGCCTCACACGCATGCAACACTCACACGTACACACTCAGCCACGCATGCACGCAACACTCACACACATACACGCACGCATGCATGCACACACCACACAACCAACACACTCTCATGCTCAAGTGCTCAACCTACACGTGCATGCGCACACATCAGGCCCTGACAGACACATACACAACCAGGTGGTTCCCGCGCACGGGTTGGAGTCTTGTCGCGCCAGCGTAAAAAATTTGTGTTTATCTGACCTTTTTCCCATGTGAACTGACAGGTGGGACCCACAGGGAACGTGGCCAATTTAACTAGTCAACATGGTGCCACGCAGACTATTTGGCCGGTCAACAGAGTGCAATCCGATGCTGAACGGTGAGCAAGTGACTGTATAATCATCGCAAAACGTATATAGTGACCGTAATGAGCGTATTCTGAAGTCCGGTGACCGTATTACGCTTTTCTCTCTGTAGGCCCTCCAAAACTACATCTCTACACGTTCTTGCATGTTACATCTAAAAACTATGCAATACAACACTACTGCTGCACTCTAACACAATAAATTATATGTATTTTTAGTTTTACTAGATATCATATTGTTACTTAATTATTCAGTTTGCATACATTAAAATTGTCTTTGAAATGTATGGCCAGTATCATCTACCGTGCGGGAAAAATTCCGCCCTTTCCTGTTTAATCGAGTTTCTATCGCTGGATCGTGCAAAACATCAAAACTATAGTACTACATGATGGGGAACGCAGTATTTCAAAATTTTCCTACGATCACGCAAGATCTATCTAGGAGATGCATAACAACGAGAAGGGGAGAGTATGTCTACGTACCCTCATAGACCGAAAGCGGAAGCGTTATGAAACGCGGTTGATGTAGTCGAACGTCTTCGCGATCCAACCGATCAAGTACCGAATGCACGACACCTCCGTGTTCTGCACACATTCAGCTCAGTGACGTCCCTCGTACTCTTGATCCAGCTGAGGCTGAGGGAGAATTTCGTCAACACGATGGCGTGATGATGGTGGTGATGAAGTTACCGACGCAGGGCTTCGCCTAAACACTACAACGATATGACCGAGGTGGAATTCTGTGGAGGGGCACCGCACACGGCTAAACAATCAACTTGTGTGTCTATGGGGTGCCCTTCCGCCATATATAAAGGGGTGGAGGATGGGAGGTCCGTCCCTCATAGGGTGCGCCCAAGGAGGGAGTCCTACTCCTAGTAGGAGTAGGTTTCCCCCCTTCCTAGTAGGAGTAGGAGAAGAAGGAAGAGGGAGAGAGAGGGAAGGAAAGGGGGGCCCAGCCCCCACCCAATTCAAATTGGGCTTGGGGGGGCCCTCCACGTGGCCACCTCCTCCTCTCTCCCACTAAGACCCCATAAGGCCCATTGACTCCCTGGGGGGTTCCGGTAACCCCCCGGTACTCCGGTAAATGCCCGAACTCATCCGGAATCATTCCGATGTCCAAACATAGCCTTCCAATATATGGATCTTTATGTCTTGACCATTTCGAGACTCCTCGTCATGTCCGTGATCACATTTGGGACTCCGAACTACCTTCGGTACATCAAAACACATAAACTCATAATACCGATCCTCATCGAACGTTAAGCGTGCGGACCCTACGGGTTCGAGAACTATGTAGACATGACCGAGACTCACTTCCGGTCAATAATCAATAGCGGAACCTGGATGCTCATATTGGTTCCTACATATCCTATGGAGATCTTTATCGCTCAAACCGCATAACAACATACATTGTTCCCTTTGTCATCGATATGTTACGTGCCCAAGATTCGATCGTCGGTATCTCAATACCTATTTCAATCTCGTTACCGGCAAGTCTCTTTACTCGTTCTGTAACGCAACATCTCGCAACTAAATCATTAGTCACATTGCTTGCAAGGCTTATAGTGATGTGCATTACCGAGAGAGCCCAGAGATACCTCTCCGACAATCGGAGTGACAATCCTAATCTCGATCTATGCCAACTCAACAAACACCATCGGAGACACCTGTAGAGCATCTTTATAGTCACCCAATTACGTTGTGACGTTTGATAGCACACTAAGTGTTCCTCCGGTATTCGGGAGTTGCATAATCTCATAGTCATAGGAACATGTATAAGTTATGGAGAAAGCAATAGCAATAAAATAAATGATCATAGTGCTAAGCTAACGGATGGGTCAAGTCAATCCCATCATTCTCTAATGATGTGATCATGTTCATCAGATGACAACTCATGTCTATGGTTAGGAAACTTAACCATCTTTGATTAACGAGCTAGTCAAGTAGAGGCATACTAGTGACACTCTGTTTGTCTATGTATTCACACATGTACTAAGTTTCTAGTGAATACAATTCTAGCATGAATAATAAACATTTATCATGATATAAGTAAATATTAATAACAACTTTATTATTGCCTCTTGGGCATATTTCCTTTAGTCTCCCACTTGCACTAGAGTTAATAATATAGATTACCTTGTAATGATTCTAACACCCGTGGAGTCTTGGTGCTGATCATGTTTTGATCGTGAGAGAGGCTTAGTCAACAGGTCTGCAGCATTCAGATCCGTATGTATCTTGCAAATCTCTATGTCTCCCTCCTTCAATTGATCGTGGATGGAATTGAAGCGTCTCTTGATGTGCTTGGTTCGCTTGTGAAATCTGGATTCCTTTGCCAAGGCAATTGCACCAGTATTGTCACAAAAGATTTTCATTGGACCCGATGCACTAGGTATGACACCTAGATCGGATATGAACTCCTTCATACAGACTCCTTCATTTCCTGCTTCCGAAGCAGTTATGTACTCCGCTTCACACGTAGATCCCGCTACGACGCTCTGCTTGGAACTGCACCAACTGACAGCTCCACCATTCAATAAAAATACGTATCCAGTTTGTGAGTTAGAGTCATCCGGATCAGTGTCAAAGCTTGCATCGACATAACCGTTTACGAAGAGCTCTTTGTCACCTCCATAAACGAGAAACATATCCTTAGTCCTTTTCAGGTATTTCAGGATGTTCTTGACCGCTGTCCAGTGATCCACTCCTGGATTACTTTGGTACCTCCCTGCTAAACTAATAGCAAGGCACACATCAGGCCTGGTACACAGCATTGCATACATGATAGAACCTATGGCTGAAGCATAGGGAATGACTTCCATTTTCTCTCTATTTTCTACAGTGGTCGGGCATTGAGTCTGACTCAACTTCACACCTTGTAACACAGGCAAGAAACCTTTCTTTGCTTGATCCATTTTGAACTTCTTCAAAACTTTATCAAGGTATGTACTTTGTGAAAGTGCAATTAAGCGTCTTGATCTATCTCTATAGATCTTGATGCCCAATATATAGGTAGCTTCACCGAGGTCTTTCATTGAAAAATTCTTATTCAAGTATCCTTTTATGCTATTCAGAAATTCAGTATCATTTCCGATCAGCAATATGTCATCCACATATAATATCAGAAATGCTACAGAGCTCCTACTTACTTTCTTGTAAATACAGGCTTCTCCAAAAGTCTGTATAAAACCATATGCTTTGATCACACTATCAAAGCGTATATTCCAACTCCGAGAGGATTGCACCAGTCCATAAATGGATCACTGGAGCTTGCACACTTTGTTAGCACCGTTTGGATCGACAAAACCTTCTGGTTGCATCATATACAACTCTTCTTTAAGATGTCCATTAAGGAATGTAGTTTTGACAGCCATTCGCAAAATTTCATAATCGTAAAATGCGGCAATTACGAACATGATTCGGACGGACTTAAGCATCGCTACGGGTGAGAAGGTCTCATCATAGTCAACTCCTTGAACTTGTTGAAAACCTTTTGCAACAAGTCGAGCTTTGTAGACAGTAATATTACCGTCAGCGTTAGTCTTCTTCTTGAAGATCCATTTATTCTCTATGGCTTGCCGATCATCGGGAAAGTGAACCAAAGTCCACACTTTGTTCTCATACATGGATCCCATCTCAGATTTCATGGCCTTAAGCCATTTTGCGGAATCTGGGCTCATCATCACTTCCTCATATTTCGTAGGTTCATCATGGTCAAGTAACATGACTTCTAGAACAAGATTACCGTACCACTCTGGTGTGGATCTTACTCTAGTTGACCTACGAGGTTCAGTAGTAACTTGATCAGAAGTTTCATGATCATCATCATTAGCTTCCTCACTTACTGGTGTAGGAATCACTGGAACTGATTTCTGTGATAAACTACTTTCCAATAAGGGAGCAAGTATAGTTACCTCATCAAGTTCTACTTCCTCCCACTCACTTCTTTCGAGATAAACTCCTTCTCTAGAAAGGATCTATTCTTAGCAACGAATATCTTGCCTTTGGATCTGAGATAGAAGGTGTACCCAACAGTCTCTGTTGGGTATCCTATGAAGACACATTTCTCCAATTTGGGTTCGAGCTTATCAGGTTGAAGCTTTTCACATAAGCATCGCAGCCCCAAACTTTAAGAAACGACAACTTGGGTTTCTTGCCAAACCACAGTTCATAAGGTGTCGTCTCAACGGATTTCGATGGTGCCCTATTTAATGTGAATGCAGCCGTCTCTAAAGCATAACCCCAAAACAATAGCGGTAAGTCAGTAAGAGACATCATAGATCGCACCATATCTAAAAAAGTGCGGTTACGACGTTCGGACACACCATTATGCTGTGGTGTTCCAGGTGGCGTGAGTTGTGAAACTATTCCGCATTGTTTCAAATGAAGACAAACTCGTAACTCAAATATTCACCTCCACGATCAGATCGTAGAAACTTAATTTTCTTGTTACGATGATTTTCCACTTCACTCTGAAATTCTTTGAACTTTTCAAATGTTTTAGACTTATGTTTCATCAAGTAGATATAACCATATCTGCTCACATCATCTATGAAGGTCAGAAAAATAACGATACCCGCCACGAGCATCAACACTCATCGGACTGCATACATCAGTATGTATAATTTCCAATAAGTCTGTTCCTAGTTCCATTGTTCTAGAGAACGGAGTCTTAGTCATCTTGCCCATGAGGCATGGTTCGCAAGCATCAAGTGATTCATAACCAAGTGATTCCAAAAGCCCATCAACATGGAGTTTCTTCATGCGCTTTACACCAATATGACCTAAACGGCAGTGCCACGAATAAGTTGCACTATCATTATTAAACTTATATCTTTTGGCTTCAATACTCTGAATATGTGTATCACTACTATAAAGATTTAGTAAAAATGGACCACTCATCAAGGGTGCATGACCATAAAGGATATTACTCATATAAATAGAACAACCATTATTCGCTGATTTAAATGAATAACCGTCTCGCATCAAACAAGATCCAGATATAATGTTCATGCTGAACGCTGGCACCAAATAACAATTATTCAGGTCTAAAACTAACCCCGAAGGTAGATGTAGAGGTAGCCTCCCGACTGCGATCACATCGACTTTGGAACCATTTCCCACACGCATCGTCACCTCGTCCTTAGCCAATCTTCGCTTAATCCGTAGCCCCTGTTCCGAGTTGCAAATATTAGCAACAGAACCAGTATCAAATACCCAGGCGCTACTGCGAGCATTAGTAAGGTACACATAAATAACATGTATATCAAATATACCTTTCACTTTGCCATCCTTCTTATCAGCCAAATACTTGGGGCAGTTCCGCTTCCAGTGACCAGTCCCTTTGTAGTAGAAGCACTCAGTCTCGGGCTTAGGTTCAGACTTGGGCTTGTTCACTTGAGCAGCAACTTGCTTGCTGTTCTTCTTGAATTTCCCCTTCTTCCCTTTGCCCTTCTTCTTGAAACTGATGGTCTTGTTGACCATCAACACTTGATGCTCCTTCTTGATTTCTACCTCCGCAGCCTTTAGCATTGCGAAGAGCTCAGGAATTGTCTTATCAATCCCTTGCATATTATAGTTCATCGCAAAGCTCTTGTAGCTTGGTGGCAGTGATTGAAGAACTATGTCAATGACACTATCATCAGGAATATTAACTCCCAGTCCCAGCTGAGTCAAATGGTTGTGGTACCCAGACATTCTGAGTATATGTTCACTGACAGAACTATTCTCCTCCATTTTGCAGCTGTAGACTGATGACCCACAAGTATAGGGGATCTATCGTAGTCCTTTCGATAAGTAAGAGTGTCGAACCCAACGAGGAGCAGAAGGAAATGATAAGTGGTTTCCAGCAAGGTATTCTCTGCAAGTACTGAAATAAGTGGTAATAGATAGTTTTGTGATAGGATAATTTGTAACGAGCAACAAGTAACAAAAGTAAATAAGGTGCAGCAAGGTGGCCTAATCCTTTTTCTAGCAAAGTACAAGCCTGGACAAACTCTTATATGATGTAAAGTGCTCCCGAGGACACATGGGAATATCGTCAAGCTAGTTTTCATCATGTTCATATGATTCGCGTTCGGTACTTTGATAATTTGGTATGTGGGTGGACCGGTGCTTGGGTGCTTCCCTTAGTTGGACAAGCATCCCACTTATGATTAACCTCTATTGCAACCATCCGCAAATACAACAAAAGTATTAAGGTAAACCTAACCATAGCATGAAACATATGGATCCAAATCAGCCCCTTACGAAGCAACGGATAAACTAGGGTTTAAGCTTCTGTCACTCTAGCAACCCATCATCTACTTATTACTTCCCAATGCCTTCCTCTAGGCCCAAATAATGGTGAAGTGTCATGTAGTCGACGTTCACATTACACCACTAGAGGGGAGACAACATACATCTCATCAAAATATCGAACGAATACCAAATTCACATGACTACTAATAGCAAGACTTCTCCCATGTGCTCGGGAACAAAAGTAACTACTCACAAAGCATAAACATGTTCATAATCAGAGGGGTATTAATATGCATATAGGATCTGAACATATAATCTTCCACCAATTAAACCAACTAGCATCAACTACAAGGAGTAATTAACACTACTAGCAACCTACTAGCACCAATCCTGGACTTGGAGACAAGAATTGGATACAAGAGATGAACTAGGGTTTTGAGATGAGATGGTGTTGATGGAGATTGCCCTCTCCCCATGAGAGGAGCGTTGGTGATGACGATGGCGATGATTTCCCCTCCGGGAGGGAAGTTTCCCCGGCAAAACAGCTCCGCCAGAGCCCTAGACTGGTTCCGCCAAGGTTCCGCCTCGTGGCGGCAGAGTTTTGTCCGAGAAGATGTCTTATGATTTTTTCCCATTGAAAGACTCCATACAGCAGAAGATGGTCACTGGAGGGCCACCAGGGGGCCCACGAGGTAGGGGGCGCGCCCCCACCCTCGCTGGCAGGGTGTGGCCCCCCTGGTGAGTTTCTTCCGCTCAGTATTCTTTATATATTTGGAAAACATCATCCGTGAAGTTTCAGAACTTTTGGAGCTATGCATAATAGGTCTCTAATATTTGCTCCTTTTCCAGCCCAGAATCCCAGCTGCCGACATTCTCCCTCTTTATGTGAACCTTGTAAAATAAGAGAGAATAGGCATAAGTATTGTGACATATTGTGTAATAACAACCCATAATATAATAAATATCGATATAAAAGCATGATGCAAAATGGACGTATCAACTCCCCCAAGCTTAGACCTCGCTTGTCCTCAAGAGAAAAGCCGAAATCAAAAAATATGTCCACATGTTTAGAGATAGAGGTGTCGATAAAAATAAAATACGAACATGAGGGCATCATGATCATTCTTAGAACAGCAACTTATATAATTCTTGTCATATGATCTCTTATGCTAGAGTAACAATTCAATCACAATTTCAACTATGAATCATAAACTTCATTGAAAGCTAACAAACTATAATCTCAGTCATTGGAGCAATTGCAATTTATCATAACATAGGAAAGAGTCAATGTATAAGAGCCTTTCAGCAAGTCCACATACTCAACTATCATATAGTCTTTCACAATTGCAGACACTCACGCAATACTTATGGGTATGGAGTTTTAATCGGACACAGAGAAAGATAGGGGCTTATAGCTTTGCCTCCCAATGTTTTACCTCAAGGGTAATGTCAACAGTAATAGTTCATGAAAACTCACATCCAATTAGCCATATATACCAGGATCTTTCCAACATATTGTGCTTGCCAAAGGATAAAATATAAAAAGGAAGGGTGAAGATCACCATGACTCTTATGCAATGTAGGAGATAAAAGTAAAAGATAGGCCCTTCGCAGAGGGAAGCAGAGGTTGTCATGCGCTTTTATGGTTCGATGCACAAAATCTTAATGTGAAAGAACATCACTTTATATTGCCACTTGTGATATGGACCTTTATTATGCACTCCGTCACTTTTATTACTTCCATATCACACGATTGTATAAAGCTTATTTTCTCCCACACTAATAAGTCATACATATAGAGAGCAATTTTATTGCTTGCACCGATGACAACTTACTTGAAGGATCTTATTCAATCCATAGGTAGGTATAGTGGACTCTCATGGCAAAACTGGTTTAAGGGTATTTAGAAGCACAAGTAGTATCTCTACTTGGTGCAATGAATTTGGCTAGCATGAGGGGGAAAGGCAAGCTCATCATGTTGGAAGATCCAAGACAATATAATTCATCTCAGATGTAAGAAATAACCCATTATGTTGTCTTCCTTGTCCAATGTCAACTCTTTAGCATGTCATATTTTAATCAGTGCTCACAATCATAAAATATGTCCAAGATAGTATATTTATATGTGAAGACCTCACTTTCTTTATTACTTCCTATTAATTGCAACGATGACCAAAACTGTGTTTGTCAACCCTCAACAACTTTTATTCATCATACTCTTTCTATGTGAGCTCATTACTCTCCATAAGACTCACATGATCTCTTTGTTTCTTTTTGTCTCTTTCTCTTTTCTTTTATTCACTTAGGATCATGGCAAAATAATCAAGCCCTTGACTCAATGCTAATCTTTATTATATAGCTCACAGACTCGATTACATAGAAGGATAATAAAGCAAAACTCACAACTAGATCATACTAAGAACTTTTATTCTACTAGATCAAGATATTACCAAAAGGATCGAACTAAGAAAAACGGTAAAGATAAAAGTGATGGTGATACGATACCGGGGCACTCCCCCAAGCTTGGCAGTTGCCAAGTGGAGTGCCCATACCCATGTGGTTATGTCTCTCTTTTAGGAGGTGGTGATGTGATATTCTTGGCGATGATGCCCCTCAGGATACGATTCTCCTCCTCTAGCTTATTGACTTGCTGCTTGAGGTCCATTATTTCCTTCCGGAGTTTTCCTGTAACAGTCAAAGCTCCCTGCACCCAAGGGTGCTGCATAGCTGCGGGAGAACTAGTGACACTCTTTTTCATATTCTCATAAGAAAGAAATCTAACATTGGAAGGGATAACCGAGTTTGGAATAGCCGAGCTCTGCAGTTCTTCCATTGTGAATCCAGCTTGGAGGCGGGAAGTGACTTCTTGATCCTCTTCCATGGCATCTGTCCTCTTGAAATCAGCCTCCATCTCTTCCTCCGTTGCTAGCCCAAAGAGGTCAGCATTGTTGTTTGTTGTTG
Organism: Triticum urartu; assembly: GCF_056163025.1. Taxonomy (NCBI): domain Eukaryota; kingdom Viridiplantae; phylum Streptophyta; class Magnoliopsida; order Poales; family Poaceae; genus Triticum; species Triticum urartu. The sequence goes on along the minus strand of NC_141875.1, from coordinate 101,899,885 downwards.
ATCTCGGTGCCGGATGAGATACCCGGCTCTCCCCGACTGACTCTTGTGAAGACATCTTGCTCTAATCTGCAGCAGCAACAGATCGAAACAAAAAACAGGGGATTTTTGCGTGATACGGGAGTCAAAACCCCCAGGAGATTATCTAATGAATTTTTACCGACCAAAATACGTGTCGTGTACGAAAACGGAGTCCGGAGAGCACACGAGGTGCCCACGAGGTAGGGGACGCACCTAGTAGGGTAGGGCGCGCCCTCCACCCTCGTGGAGGCCTCGTGTCCTTCCCGGACTGCTACTTATTTTTCTATTTTTCTAAATATTCCAAAACGGAGAAATATTGCCTTAAAACTGTTTTGGAGTCGCTTTACTTACCGTACCACATACCTATACCTTTTCGGAGTCTGAAACGTTCCGGAAAGTGTCCTTTATGTATTCCTCCGGGGTTACGGTTTCAATAATATTGGTTTCAACATTTATGGGATTACCTGAGATATAATGTTTGATCCTTTGGCCGATCACCACCTTCGGATTTGTGCCTTCGAAGTTGTTGATTTTTATGGCACCGGAACGGTAGACCTCCTCGATGACGTAAGGACCTTCCCATTTAGAGAGATGTTTTCCTGCAAAAAATCTTAAACGAGAGTTGTATAGCAATACATAATCACCTACATTAAACTCACGCTTTTGTATCCTTTTGTCATGCCATCTTTTAACTTTTTCTTTAAACAACTTGGCATTTTCGTAGACTTGGGTTCTCCATTCATCAAGTGAGCTAATATCAAATAACCTCTTCTCACCGGCAAGTTTAAAATCATAATTAAGTTCTTTAATAGCCCAATAAGCCTTGTGTTCTAGTTCGAGAGGTAAGTGACATGCTTTTCCATAGACCATTTTATACGGAGACATACCCATAGGGTTTTTATATGCAGTTCTATAGGCCCATATTGCATCATCAAGTTTCTTGGACCAATTCTTTCTAGACCTATTAACAGTCTTTTGCAAAATTAATTTGAGTTCTCTATTACTCAATTCTACTTGACCACTAGACTGATGATGATAAGGAGATGCAATTCTATGATTAACATCATATTTAGCAAGCATTTTATGGAAGCACCATGAATAAAATGTGAACCACCATCAGTCATTAAATATCTAGGGACTCCAAATCTTGGAAAAATAACTTCTTTAAGCATTTTAATAGAAGTGTTATGATCAGCACTACTAGTTGGAATAGATTCTACCCACTTTATAACGTAATCAACAGCAACTAAAATATGTTTATATCCATTAGAGGAAGGAAAGGGTCCCATATAGTCAAAGCCCCAAACATCAAATGGTTCAATAACAAGTGAATAGTTCATAGGCATTTCTTGACGTCTACTAATATTACCAATTCTTTGACATTCATCACAAGATAAGACAAACTTACGGGCATCCTTAAAGAGAGTAGGCCAATAAAAACCAGATTGCAGTACCTTATGTGCAGTTCTATCTCCATCATGGTGTCCTCCATAAGCTTCGGAGTGACACTTGCGTAGGATCTGTTCTTGTTCATGCTCAGGTACACAACATCTAATAACACCATCTACTCCTTCTTTATAAAGATGTGGATCATCCCAAAAGTAATGCCTCAAATCATAGAAGAACTTTTTCTTTTGTTGGTATGTGAAACTAGGTGGTATAAACTTAGCAACAATGTAATTAGCATAATCAGCATATCATGGAGCAATATGAGAAGCATTTGTGACATTTAATTGCTCATCAGGAAAGCTATCATCAATAGGTAGTGGGTCATCAAGTACATTTTCTAACCTAGACAAGTTGTCTGCAATGGGGTTCTCAGCTCCTTTTCTATCAACAATATGCAAATCAAATTCTTGTAGCAAGAGAACCCATCTAATAAGTCTAGGTTTAGCATCTTTCTTCTCCATAAGATATTTAATAGCAGCATGATCAGTGTGAATAGTTACTTTAGAATCAACAATATAAGGTCTAAACTTATCACAAGCAAATACAACTGCTAAGAATTCTTTTTCACTAGTAGCATAGTTTCTTTGAGCATTGTCTAAAGTTTTACTAGCATATTGAATAACATTTAGTTTCTTATCAACTCTTTGTCCTAGAACAGCACCTACAACATGATCACTAGCATCACACATAATTTCAAAGGGTCAATTCCAATCAGGTGTCTAGACAATAGGTGCAGAGATCGATGCTTTCTTAAGTATTTCAAATGCTTCTACACAATCATCATCAAAAAAATGGTATATCTTTTTGTAACAAATTAGTCATAGGCCAAGAAATTTTTGAGAAGTCCTTAATGAACATCCTATAAAAACCGGCATGACCAATGGAACTTCTTATACCTTTGATGTCCTTGGGACATGGCATCTTTTCAATAGCATCAACCTTGGCTTTATCAACTTCAATACCTCTTTCAGAAACTTTATGCCCCAAGACAATACCTTCATTCACCATAAAGTGGCACTTTTCCCAATTCAAGACAAGATTAGTTTCTTCACATCTCTTCAAAACTCGATCAAGGTTGCTCAAGAAATCATCAAAATAAGATCCATAGATGGAAAATTCGTCCATGAAAACCTCACAAATCTTTTCACAGAAGTCAGAGAATATAGCCATCATGCATCTTCGAAAGGTAGCAGGTGCATTACATAAATCAAAAGGCATACGTTTATAAGAAAAAGTACCAAAAGGTAAGGGGTATTTGATTGATCTTTGGCAGACACAGGTATTTGAGAGAAACTAGAATAACCATCTAGAAAGCAAAAATGTGTATGTTTAGATAATCTTTCTAGCATTTGATCGATAAAAGGTAAGGGGTAATGATCCTTTTTAGTAGCCTTATTTAATTTGCGGAAATCAATTACCATCCTATAACCTGTAATAATTCTTTGAGGAATCAATTCATCTTTATCATTAGGAACAACAGTAATAACTCCCTTCTTAGGGACACAATGGACAGGGCTTACCCACTGACTATCAGCAACGGGATAAATTATACCTGCCTCAAGGAGCTTTAGTATCTCCTTTCTTACCACTTCTTTCATTTTAGGATTCAGCTGGCGTTGATGATCACAAACTAGTTTAGCATCTTCTTCCAAATTAATTTTATGTTGACATAGAGTGGGACTAATGCCCTTAAGATCATCAAGAGTATACCCAATAGCAGCATGGTGCTTCTTCAGAGTTTTCAATAATCTCTCTTCTTCATGTTCTGAAAGGTTAGCACTAATAATAACATGATATATCTTTTTCTCATCAAGATAAGCATATTTAAGAGTATCAGGTAACGGTTTAAGCTCAAACACGAGATCACCCTTGGGTGGAGGAGGATCCCCTAGGATTTCAACAGGTAAATTATTTTTTAGAATAGGTTCCTGTTTAAAGAATACTTCATCTAATTCCCTTCTTTCATTCATAAACATATCATTTTCATGGTCTAGCAAATATTGTTCTAAAGGATCACTAGGAGGTACGGCAATAGAAGCAACACAAATAATTTCATCCGTACTAGGTAATTCTTTTTCACAGTGTCGTCTACTAAATTTAGAAAATTTAATTTCATGAGTCATATCATCTAAACCAATCGTAACAACATCTCTTTTGCAATCTATGGTAGCATTAACAGTGTTTAAGAAGGGTCTACCAAATATAATGGGACAAAAGCTATCTTGTGGTGAACCAAGAACAAGAAAATTAGCAGGATATTTAGTTTTCCCTCACAAGACTTCAACATATCTAACAATTCCCATTGGTGAAATAGTATCTCTATTGGCAAGTTTAATTGTGACATCAATATCTTCCATCTTAGCAGGTGCAATATCATGCATAACTTCTTTGTATAAGGAATAAGGTATTGCACTAGCACTAGCACCCATATCACATAAGCCATGATAAGAATGATCTCCTATTTTAATAGAAATAACAGGCATTCCTACTACAGGTCTAGGTTTATCTTTATCACGGGGTTTAGCAATTCTAGCAGTTTCATTACAGAAATAAATAACATGCCCATCAATATTATCAGACAAGAGATCTTTAACAATTGCAATATTAGGTTCAACTTTAACTTGCTCAGGAGGTGTATATGTTTTAATATTGCTTTTACAAAACACAGTTGAAGCTTTAGCATGATCCTTTATCCTAACAGGGAAAGGTGGTTTCTCAACATAAGAAGTAGGAACAATAGGATCATTATAAGTGATAGTCTTTTCTTCAACTTTAATAGGTGCAGCTACTTTTACTTCTATGGGAGGATGATATTTAAACCACTTCTCCTTGGGGAGATCAACATAAGTAGCAAAAGATTCACAGAAAGAAGCTACTATCTCAGAGTCAAGTCCATATTTAGTGCTAAATTTACGAAAAATATCGGTATCCATAAAATATTTAACACAATCAAAACTGGGTGTTATACCTAACTCCTTACAATTTTCGAGGTCCCAATCTTCATAGTTGCGTTTAATTATTTCCAATAAATCCCATTTGAATTCAATAGTCTTCATCGTAAAAGAGCCAGCACAAGAAGTATCAAGCATGGTGCGATTGTTACCAGAAAGCCGAGCATAAAAAATTTGAATAATCATTTCTCTTGAGAGCTCATGATTGGGGCATGAATATAACATTGATTTAAGCCTCCCCCAATCTTGAGCAATGCTTTCTCCTTCGCGAGGCCAAAAATTATATATATAATTGCGATCACGATGAACAAGATGCATAGGATAAAACTTCTGATGAAATTCCAATTTCAATCATTTGTAATTCCAAGACCTCATATCATCACATAGCATATACCATGTCGATGCATCTCCCCTCAAAGATAAGGGGAAGACCTTCTTCTTAAAAACATCTCCGGGTACACCTGCAAGCTTAAATAATCCACAAACTTGATCCACATATATCAGATGTTCATGAGGATGTTTTGTTCGATCTCCTAAAAAAGGATTAGCTAGCAGTTTTTCTATCATACCCGAAGGAACTTCAAAGCAAGCATTTTCATTTTCATATTCATTTTCAGTAGGTTCAGTAGGTTGAGGAGCAACTCTTTGCTCTACTGGTCGGGGTGAAGATACCCTGAACAAGCCCCTCAGAGGATTACCTTCCATGGTAACAAGTAACAGTAAATTTCAGCACACTATATAAATTTTTCCTTACCAAATTCCACCTACCAAAGGCGCTTCACTCCCCGGAAACGGCACCAGAAAAGAGTCTTGATGACCCACAAGTATAGGGGATCTATCGTAGTCCTTTCGATAAGTAAGAGTGTCGAACCCAACGAGGAGCAGAAGGAAATGATAAGCGGTTTCTAGCAAGGTATTCTTTACAAGAACTGAAATAAGTGGTAACAGATAGTTTTGTGATAGGATAATTTGTAACGAGCAACAAGTAACAAAAGTAAATAAGGTGCAGCAAGGTGGCCCAATCCTTTTTGTAGCAAAGGACAAGCCTGGACAAACTCTTATATGATGTAAAGGGCTCCCGAGGACACATGGGAATATCGTCAAGCTAGTTTTCATCACGTTCATATGATTCGCGTTCAGTACTTTGATAATTTGGTATGTGGGTGGACCGGTACTTGGGTGCTGCCCTTACTTGGACAGGCATCCCAGTTATGATTAACCTCTATTGCAAGCATCCGCAAATACAACAAAAGTATTAAGGTAAACCTAACCGTAGCATGAAACACATGGATCCAAATCAGCCCCTTACGAAGCAACGCATAAACTAGGGTTTAAGCTTCTGTCACTCTAGCAACCCATCATCTACTTATTACTTCCCAATGCTTTCCTCTAGGCCCAAATAATAGTGAAGTGTCATGTAGTCGACATTCACATAACACCACTAGAGGAGAGACAACATACATCTCATCAAAATATCGAACGAATACCAAATTCACATGACTACTAATAGCAAGACTTCTCCCATGTCCTCAGGAACAAAAGTAACTACTCACAAAGCATAAACATGTTCATAATCAGAGGGGTATTAATATGCATATAGGATCTGAACATATGATCTTCCACCAATTAAACCAACTAGCATCAACTACAAGGAGTAATTAACACTACTAGCACCAATCCCGGACTTGGAGACAAGAATTGGATACAGGAGATGAACTAGGGTTTTGAGATGAGATGGTGTTGATGAAGATGTTGATGGAGATTGCCCTCTCCCGATGAGAGGAGCGTTGGTGATGACGATGGCGATGATTTCCCCCTCCGGGAGGGAAGTTTCCCTGGCAGAACAACTCCGCCAGAGCCCTAGATTGGTTCCGCCAAGGTTCCGCCTCGTGGCAGCGGAGTTTCTTCCGAGAAGATGGCTTATGATTTTTTCCCATCGAAAGACTCCATATAGCAGAAGATGGTCACCGGAGGGCCACCAGGGGGCCCACGAGGTAGGGGGCGCGCCCTGGGGGGTAGGGCGTGCCCCCCACCCTCGTGGGCAGGGTGTGGCCCCCCTGGTGAGTTTCTTCCGCTGAGTATTTTTTATATATTTGGAAAACATCATCCGTGAAGTTTCAGGACTTTTGGAGCTGTGCAGAATAGGTCTCTAATATTTGCTCCTTTTCCAGCCCAGAATCCCAGTTGCCGGCATTCTCCCTCTTTATGTGAACCTTGTAAAATAAGAGAGAATAGGCATAAGTATTGTGACATAATGTGTAATAACAGCCCATAATGCAATAAATATCGATATAAAAGCATGATGCAAAATGGATGTATCATAGACTTATTAGAGACTTCATATCTCTCAATCTGGGCACTTGCTTGAAATATTAACTTCAACTCCCGGAACATCTCATATGCTCCATGACGTTCAAAACGTCGTTGAAGTCCCGGTTCTAAGCTGTAAAGCATGGCGCATTGAACTATCGAGTAGTCGTCAGCTTTGCTCTGCCAGACGTTCTTAACGTTGCCAGTAGCATCCGTAGCAGGCTTGTCACCTGGTGGTGCTTCCAGGATGTAATTTTTCTGTGCAGCAATGAGGATAATCTTCCAGTTATGGACTCAGTCCGTGTAATTCCTACCATCATCTTTCAACTTAGCTTTCTCTAGGAACGCCTTAAAATTCAACAGAACAACAACACAGGCCATATATCTACAACAACATAGACATGCAAAATACTATCAGGTACTAAGTTCATGGTAAATTAAAGTTCAATTAACCATATTACTTAAGAACTCCCACTTAGATAGACATCCTTCTAATCATCTTAGTGATGACGTGATCCATATCAAGTAAACCATGTCTGATCATCACGTGAGATGGAGTAGTTTTCAATGGTGAACATCACTATGTTGATCATATCTACTATATGATTCATGCTCGACCTTTCGGTCTCAGTGTTCCGAGGCCATATCTGCATATGCTAGGCTCGTCAAGTTTAACCCGAGTATTTTGTTTGTGCAAAATTGACTTGCACCCGTTGTATGTGAACATAGAGCTTATCACACCCGATCATCACGTGGTGTCTCGGCACGACGAATTGTAGCAACGGTGCATACTCACGGAGAACACTTATACCTTGAAATTTAGTGAAAGATCATCTTATAATGCTACCGCCGTACTAAGCAAAATAAGATGCATAGAGGATAAACATCACATGCAATCAATATAAGTGATATGATATGGCCATCATCATCTTGTTCCTTTGATCTCCATCTCCAAAGCACTGTCATGATCACCATCGTCACCGGCTTGACACCTTGATCTCCTTCGTAGCATCGTTGTCATCTCGCCAACTATTGCTTCTATGACTATTGCTACCGCTTAGTGATAAAGTAAAGCAATTACATGGGGATTGAATTTCATACAATAAAGCGACAACCATATGGCTCCTGCCAGTTGCCGATAACTGTGTTACAAAACATGATCATCTCATACAACAATTTATATAATCACGTGTTGACCATATCACATCACAACATGCCCTGCAAAAACAAGTTAGACGTCCTCTACTTTGTTGTTGCAAGTTTTACGTGGCTGCTACGGGCTTAGCGAGAACCGTTCATACCTACGCATCAAAAACCACAATGCGGTATAGTGATTGCTTTTTGATCTTTATAAAGAACCCTATTCATTGAATCCGATTCAACTAAAGTTGGAGAAACAGACACCCACTAGCCACCTATGTGTGAAGCACGTCAGTAGAACCAGTCTCGTATAAGCGTACGCGTAATGTCGGTCTGAGCCGCTTCATGCAACAATACCGCTGATTCAAGAATCAACTAGTGACGGCAAGCAATATGTATATACCCACGCCAACAACTCCTTTGTGTTCTACTCGTGCATATAACATCTACGCATAGACCTGGCTCGGATGCCACTGTTGGGGAACACGGTATTTCAAAATTTTCCTATGATCACGCAAGATCTCTCTAGGAGATGCATAGCAATGAGAAGGGGAGAGTATGCCTACGTACCCTCGTAGACCGAAAGCGGAAGCGTTATGAAACGTGGTTGATATAGTCGAACGTCTTCGCGATCCAACCGATCAAGTACCGAATGCATGGCACCTACGCGATCTGCACACGTTCAGCTCGGTGACGTCCCTCATACTCTTCATCCAGCTGAGGCCGAGGGAGAGTTTCGTCAGCATGACGGCGTGATGACAGTGATGATGAAGTTACCGACGCAGGGCTTCGCCTGAGCACTACAACGATATGACCGAGGTGGAATTCTGTGGATGGGGGCACCACACACGACTAAACAATCAACTTGTGTGTCTATGGGGTGCCCCTCCCCCGTATATAAAGGAGTGGAGGAGGGTAGGGCCGGCCCTCATAGGGCGCGACCAAGGGGGGGTCCTACTCCTAGTAGGAGTAGGTTTCCCCCCTTCCTAGTATGAGTAGGAGAAGAAGGAAGAGGGAGAGAGAGGGAACGAAAGGGGGGGCCGGCCCCCCACCCAATTCGGATTGGGCTTGGGGGGGCCCTCCACCTGGCCGCCTCCTCCTCTCTCCCACTAAGGCCCAATAAGGCCCATTGACTCCCCACGGGGTTCCGGTAACCCCCGGCACTCCAGTAAATGCCCGAACTCATCCGGAACCATTCCAATGTCCAAACATAGCCTTCCAATGTATCGATCTTTATGTCTCGACCATTTCGAGACTCCTCGTCATGTCCGTGATCACATCCGGGACTCCGAACTACCTTCGGTACATCAAAACACATAAAATCATAATACTGATCGTCATTGAACGTTAAGCATGCGGACCCTACGGGTTCGAGAACTATGTAGACATGACCGAGACTCACTTCTGGTCAATAACCAATAGCAGAACCTAGATGCTCATATTGGTTCCTACATATCCTATGAAGATCTTTATCGGTCAAACCGCATAACAACATACGTTGTTCCCTATGTCATCGGTATGTTACTTGTCCGAGATTCGATCATCGGTATCTCAATACCTAGTTCAATCTCGTTACCGGCAAGTCTCTTTACTCATTCTGTAATGCAACATCTCGCAACTAACTCATTAGTCACATTGCTTTCAAGGCTTATAGTGATGTGCATTACCGAGAGGGCCCAAAGATACCTCTCCGACAATCGAACTGACAAATACTAATCTCAATCTATGCCAACTCAACAAACACCATCGGAGACACCTGTAGAGCATCTTTATAGTCACCCAGTTATGTTGTTACATTTTATAGCACACTAAGTGTTCCTCCAGTATTCGGGAGTTGTATAATCTCATAGTCATAGGAACATGTATAAGTTATGGAGAAAGCAATAGCAATAAACCAAACGATCATAGTGCTAAGCTAACGGATGGGTCAAGTCAATCACATCGTTCTCTAATGATGTTATTCCGTTCATCAAATGACAACTCATGTCTATGGTTAGGAAACTTAAGCATCTTTGATTAACAAGCTAGTCAAGTAGAGGCATACTAGTGACACCCTGTTTGTCTATGTATTCACACATGTACTAAGTTTCCGGTTAATACAATTCTAGCATGAATAATAAACATTTATCATGATATAATGAAATATTAATAACAACTTTATTATTTCCTCTAGGGCATATTTCCTTCACTACAATACAAGTAACAGTTCACTTTCATAAATGTTCTAGTCCCTTTCACCGACATGTGGGACATCAACTACCAGGTCCACGTGCCATACCGAAATACAGTGCAGAGCAGCAGGGGTGAAGCACCCCAGTCATGGCGCCGGCATAGTAATGAGCAATGAGGCGTCAAATCACAATGCTGCACCTTCCCCGTAGTTAAGTTGGACGGACGAAGTAATAATGCTAAAAAATAAGTTGGAGGGACGAAGCAACCATCATTTCACTCGTTGCTGAATCTGCTTCTCCCTCATCTTCTTCAAGTTAACCATGTATTGCTTCTGCCATTTTTCTGCCTCATGTGGGACGCGGATCGGCTCGGTAAAGCACTTACACATGGGACCGCATGTTAGCAAACCGCCAGGCCAACGTCCTCTAAAAATAAGAAACGTCCCCTGCCATCCGTGTGGCAAAATCACCTCCTTTTCACCAATCTTGATTCTATAATTTTTTAGATCAATATAATTGAGATTTGTATAGATAGCACACAGGAGCAAAACCAAGTGGTACGGTTAAGGGCATCCACAATGTGTAGCCAAATGTGAAAGTAGCTTTTGGCATCGATGGGAACCATTGTGGATGGTGTTGCCAAAGCCAAAAAGATGGAATTGAAGCTCCCTGAATGATTGATTGAAGGAATAGAAAAATGCAACGTCTCTCCTCTTTCTCCCATGCTTGGACGCATGTAGAGTACAGTATAGAGCACAGAGTCTACTCCCCTGTCCCTTCTATCACAAATCACAAAGCAGTGAGGCGTCAAATCACAAAAAGCATGGATGAAGCAACCATCATTTCACTCTTCGCTGACTCCGCTTCTCCATCATCTTTTTCCAGAAACCACCTCACCGCACTAAGCTGGACGGATGACGCTATTGTGTTCTAGTACTACTCCCACCTTCTAGGTGTATAAGTCACCTTACGAAACCAAATAATCCCAAAACACTTAGGCTGCCCGTAAAGGGAGTATCATAGGTAGTATCATTCATGACAACTAAGTAATTTTGATGAGGTGGCATGAAATTAAATTAAGGAAGAGATGCTTGAGTATCATATCATGATACCGTATCATATTAAATGATGTGCTACTTTGTGTGATGCATGACAATAAATGCAGTCTTCTGTGATACCAACATATGATACTATGCATTACGGATGTAGTATCATACACTAGTAACATATGCATGATACTACTATATGATACTCTCCATTACAACCAGCCTTAGGCACGGTGCATTAACTCCCACCTCGTTTCTTGTTTCTTGACATATCAACCAATAAGAGATGTGGGGCGTACATGTTTTCAATGACCCGAGACTACCAAGCACGACATGCAGTGGTTAGTTCATTGCATGCAATGCTATTAATTAGCAAATAAACATTAAGCTCTCTCGTTTTCCCCTCCTTATTGGTCACGGTGCACAATCTAAGATGACTTATTCACCTAGACGGAGGGAGTAGTACATTTACGCATCCTTTGGTTCAACAGACTTCCTGGATGCAAATAAGGAAGTTGTCTTGGCTTGCAGGCGGCACTTGCGAACGACTTACCGTGGTCTCCCTCAATGGTGTTCTCCATCGAACGCACTTCGCCAAACCACAACGTTCGAGATATCATCGACGTCACCGTAATGGGGAAGGAAGTCAAATAGTTACTACCTCCGTATTTTTGTACACAAGGCTAGTATATGAAAATTACAATTTGCAGAAGGTCACTAACACTAAACGAGGCAAGATTGATGGGGTTTGCCTCGTACTAGCAACCAAGGACATTAATATACCCTTGCATGCATGCAGAAGTGAGAAGGTTGGTTTGCATGGCGCTACATTAATCAAGCGCTGAGGAGTGAGATGGTTAGCTCTTTGGGCTTTCGAGAAAAAAATACACATTAATTGACACGTCAAACGAGGATTTGTATCGATTAACCCCATGAAGGAAAACCCCGCCTTTTTTTTTAACACTAGTACTCCTACGTACGTACTTGTATCCTGTTTGGGTCTAGGCCTTGCATTGCCATACTTCGCCACACATTTTTGCCAAGCTTGCCTAAAGTTTGCAAAATGAAAAGGAGGTACACTTGCGCACGGCTGTCGCGGTCGCACTGCACCCTCACGCAGTCGCTACTGCACGCCGCAAACCCAGCCAAGGGAACACACCCTCACTGACACGTGCTACCGCATGTGATCAAACCAAACTCAGCCAACCTCCCGCTGACACATAATTTTCGTTCATACAATATGTTTATCCAACCGCATGTTGGGGAAGATCCGTATGACCCATGTGGTGGTCTGTTGGGGAAGAAGAGGTGAGGAAGAAGGCTTAGGAGACATAGGATATTCATCCAACCGTCTGAAATGGTCGACTGACCCAAATGATGAAAGTCAGGCGACTTGCATAAATATATGTTTTTACCCAACAAAAGATCCCTAAAAACAACAACATAAACAAAACTATCACTGCTCGTGGAACAAGACGGCATCATCATCTTTGGCTCCCGGCACGAACCAGCCGTAGCTGCCGACGTGTGTCTCTGCACCATGATTTTCCTCGGCCTCCAGCTACTCGTTCACGTGGAGCGTGCGGGCGCTCTGCACGGACGAGAGCACCGCCCGGTTCAAGTCCAGGATGTCCGGTTCCGCCCACACGAGGGCCTCGATGGCAGCGGCATCAGCGCGCTCCGCGTCGAGTTGAGCCTCCGCCCCCCTGTTCAAGTTCAGGATGTCCGGTTCCGCCTTCAGGAGGGCCTCGATGGCAGTGGCATCCGCGCGCTCCGTGTCGAGTTGAGCCTCCGCCGCCCGGTTCAAGTCCAGGACGTCCGGTTTCGCCTGTAAGAGGGCCTCAATGGCAGCGGCATCTACGCGCTCCACATCAAGTTGAGCCTCCGCCGCCCGGTTCACATCCACGACATCCGGTTCCGCCTGTAGGAGAGCCTCGATGGAAGCACCGTGTGCGCGCTCCGCGTAGAGTTGAGCCTCTGCCTCCCGGTCCTCCTTTAGTATCACCAGGTTGAACCGCTGGTCCGCCTGCACCATGGGGGACCCGGACGCCGGCATGAAGTCGACATCCATCATCTCATACACATCGGGGGCCTTCTGCGCCGCGACCTCCACCATGAACATTGGATCAGCTTCCTCCTCCTTGTAGCTTGGCTCCAGAGAACTTGAGGATTGGCCCGCCGCAAAGTGAGCTTGGGAACGAAGGTCTGTGGCGCCGACCGCCGCCGCGATTTCTATGCGGCGCTCCGGTGTCAGCATCTTGTAGTACCTGATCATGCGCCGCACCATGGCTTTCTAGCGAACTAGGGGACGCTTGATGCAGGCTAGGGGATCGAAAGGTGGGGAATGGGATGGAGAGGAGGTGTGGTTTTTGGGTAGTGGCCGGCGTAGGCCGAGCAGCGAAGGTTCTGGTGTGAATAGTGGTTCCGGTGACGACCGGTCAATCGGTCTTGACTGTACATCACTCTTGTCGCGTTCGCGTTGCACCCCGGCATGCTGGACCCTCCACGTCGCTCACCGAATGGAACACGCTTCATCTTGCGTTTTCACTCACTTGTGGGACCGCAGTTGAGAGAAAACCTACGTCCCTCCCCTCCCCCGCCCGTGTCATTTATACTACTACTCCCTCCATTTTATGCGGAGTAAATAAAAACAGAGGAAGTATACTACGGATGAGGATCCCCTGACGTGGCCGAACCCATTGAGTAACTGACATGCGGGGCCTAGCAAGCATGGGGCCCGCCAGTAAGTGACCAAAAGGGAGGGTAAGCCAGGGATACCTACGCCAGAGGATCCACTTCCACCACTACTCCCTCCTTCCATCTATACAGGGCCTAATGCGTTTTTCGAGGCTAACTTTGACCAAATGTTAGAGTAATAATATATGCCATGCAACTTACACAAAGCATACAGTCAAATTCATATCTGAAAGGAGCTTCCAATGATATAATTTTCACATTATACATCTCATGTACTATTAATCTTGTCAATAGTTAAAGGCGGTTTTGAAAATCGCATTTGAGCATGGTTAATAATGTAGCCGGCTGTTGGCTATAAAGAGATGCCACCTCACTTAGAGCCATCATAAAAAATACTCATATAAGCATTTAATCTCTGCATGGTTAAGTAATAGGTTGGCTCTTAGAATGGCTATTAGGTTGGCTCTAAGCATTTAATATTTGCATGAGCAGGGTATATGATTGGAAGAGAGTTGCATGCATACTATTTTTTTTCTTGATCTATGTGTTATAGCCGGGCTGTAGAATAAGAGCCCGCTTCACTCTCTCTCCTCTCTTCTCACTCCTCCAAGTAGGATTTTAATAACATGGAAAGTCTTATAGCCTACTGATTAGGCCTTATTAGACTTGCTCTTAGGCCCAATATAAATGGAAGGAGGGAGTACTATGAGCACTGCATACTCTACTACAGATGTTGTCAGTACTCCACTAGTACTATTGGACAGGGAGCTTAAAAAAGTTACTACTGGACTGGCTATACGTGGTGAAACCCTAGTAGGAAGAGCATGCGTGAGAACAAGCACATTCATGTGGTTGAAAACAAATTGGAAACCATCTCTATTTGAATACAAATCTAGGAGTGCGTACGAATCTAACAATATTGATTGGGCGTTGTTGAATGTTGATACTTTTTCTGTAAGTTTGATCAAAGTAGAGATACTTTGACTACACATAAAACTTATATGTAAACTAGAAAGGATCGGAGGGAGTATATTGTACGTTCAAAAGCGAAATAAACATTGAATACCCTTTATATATGATTTGCGGATGCTATGCTCACCGGTTCAAAATTTTGAATCCGCCTTAGGTATCACACATGCACCCACTCGTTCTCTCTCGATTTCATCTCGGGGTCCAGAGATCGATTGAAAGAGGACTAGGATGGGTACAATACATTCGTTTCACTTATGAGCATACAATATACTCCCTCTAATCCCCACAGACCCCCCCATGGGTCATTTCTATCATAGAAACAGACCAAACCTTTATCTCCTTGCACGACACGCAATTGATCTATCAACATCAATCGATCTCGTCAAGATGTGTCGGGGCATGAACCGAATGGGATGTCAAAACTAAGACGGGAAGCGACATGTAGTGGAGGCAAAGTGAAACTTTAAACAAACCATTTGTTTGTATGCATGTCGGACAAATTACAACATTGGAAATACAAGCATGGTCTAGGCCCATATGCAAATGATACTCGGCGGAATGTTCAAATGAGGCATGCGGGAGGATGGACTCGGCCATAGAGCGGCATGATCGATGGAGAAGAGGGTTGGAGAGGAATGAGAAATACACAACGCCACATGATTATACTTGAATGGCTCAAATAAACAATAAGTTGTCTTGTTTTCCCTTCCGTCTTGTTCACGGAGTAAGATACTCCCTCTATTTTTATTTACTCTACATATTAGGTTTGACTGAAGTCAAACTTCATAAAATTTGACCAAATTTATAGAAAAAATATGAACATTTACAATAGAAAATCTATGTGATGTGAAAGTATATTCAATAATGAATCTAATGGTATTGATTTGTTATTGTATATGTTATTACTTCTGTCTATAAACTTTGTCAAAGTTTACAAAGTTTGACTTTGAGCAAAGCTAAAATGCGGAGTAAATAAAAACAGAGGGAGTACGCAGAGACTAGTATAGTTACTATTGCCGGAACATGCTAAGTTGGACCCCTAAATGTGGGCACGGACCGGGCACACCTCAATTATTCCTTCAAACAGTCGGACACCTACATTTACCACACCATCCGGCTACTTAATCAAGTGTTACACTTCACTACTTGAAAAGGAAAAGGGTGGTACTGTACCCAAAACCACCACACTTGGGGCTAGGGTAACAACTTGGTACTGTACCACATTTGAACCAGGGCACAAAAACCACCTGTTCTGCGCCTAATGCGCAACGCGGAGCACTGACGCTCGAATTTGGCCAGGAAAACAGGGAAACCGACATGTGGGGCACACCTGTCGGGACGACGTGGCGCAGACTAGTACAATGGAGGAGCTGGCCCACGACCTCCTCGCCACTGGCAACCATTCATGTGGGGCATGGGGGCCAGCAACGTGGCGCAGCTTCCGCACCGCCTCTGGACACGTCGATCATGGTGAGCGACACACTCATCGTCGCTGGACACGGTCGGCTTCAGTGTGCCGAGGGTGGCATTAGCGATGTGGCACAACCAGCAGATCAACACCCGGCTCATCGAGGATGCATGGGGCTCTGAAGTGCGCGCGCGCCGCGATGCGTCCGCGGAGTGGTGTAGCGGGGCCAACTGCATCCCCAGGACCTGAGACCATGCCGGGTCGTCTTGCCTTTTCAATGACATGTGGGGATCACATGTGAGCAAAGGGCATCTCCAACGTTGCCACGGCCGCAGCTAACTACCCTCGCACACCAAAAACCCTCGTCCCTCGCGTCATCGCACGGTGTGTTCCCAGCAGGCGCCAGCTGCCTGCATTCATGCCATCTATCCATATGCCGTCGTTAAGAGGCTCGGTGCCCGAGGAACCAACTCCGGCGACTTACTGACACACCCGGACGCTTGGCCTCACCGTAATGCGCTACTTAAAGCGGCAACGCACAACTAACCTCCACACCATAGCGCATCATCCTGCTACCTAGCACCACATCCGCCATGACCGCGAGTGCGAACGCTCTGCGGGAGAGCTTGTCATCGGGGATGAAGCTCAAGGTCGCCGCCCTCTCTCAAGTCGCTGCTCGTGAAGCAATAGCGGCGTAGCCGGACACAGACATGACCGCACAAGCGGTGGCCACGCTGGCGGCCGACGACGGGAGCACCATCAGCCATGCGTCGTACTTGCCGATGTCCAACGTCTGGCACCGCCGAGGTCGGGGACTCCTCCGAGGATGAGTAGGGCATCGGAGGCAGCAGGGCATGGTGTGCCAACTGGCCGGTCCATCTCCCGTGTTCTACTCTTCCTCAACGAAGACCGCACCTTCACTTCACGGGTCTTGAACCCCGCCCCCGTACATGGAGATCGCAGATGGAGGATGTCGGCCGCCGCCGTAGAATAGGTTTAGGGTCGGGTTTCTTTTATTTTTCTATCCTATAAAAGTTCGAAATGTAATGAAAGTCTCTCGTGTTTGCATTAATCTCGGCCGATGTATATGAACTTTCACAATAATAGTAAGATATAGTATATTGTAGGAGTACTAGCAAGATGCCCGTGTGTTGCACAGAACTTCAAGATCTTGTGGGAGAAAAGGATGAATGAGGGAAGGCCTTATCTGCAAATGTGGATAGGAGTGCGGGTAAATTTTCATAGTTTCCTTCCTATCCGTTAGATATAGATCGGGCGGTCTATATTGCAGGATGGCAGGCACACCATCGTCACCAACTCTACTTTTTATAAGAGTATAAATATAGATATGGAATGATGATTCATTTTTGTGTGTATAAACTTAGAAGGTTTGAACCGAGACAAAGCTAACATGCGAAGTAAATAAACACATGGGGTCTACATACACAATTTATCTTAGGCGCTCCAATAATACGTCCACTACACATTCACGCACTGCACATCTTTCTACATCTACGGAACCTACGAAAGGGTTAACATAAATTGCCTCTCTCTCTCCTCCCTAATTTTCTTGGTGGTGGGCCCCTCCATCCCCTCAATCTACAATCAACAGCTCACACATTTCACATTACGTTAATTATGTAACTAGGATTACATAGGTGTAGCATTACTCGTCCTAAAAACCCAACTAAGCCAACCTCCCAGCATATCGCGCGAGTAAAGACCCGGTCGCGCTGTTTTAGTCGGGATTACCGGATTACTAGTAGTAGTATCGATGGATCGCGCGAAGCACCAAGTTTTTTTTTGAGGGGGCGAAGCACCAAGTTTAAAAGGAAAAAAGGCGGTACACTCACAGCACCCCTGTCGCGGTCGCATTGCACCCCACACACGTTCGGTTTTGCACACGGTTCACGCAAATGGAACGCGCTTAGGCTTGCCTCTTCACTGACACGTGGGACTGCACTTAGAGAAACCGACCATGCGCCAAACTCCCCCTGCCCACTGCGCGGAAATCCCCCCCCCCAAATTCCCCTCAAATCCCAAATTCAACCGCCCTTCGGCCAACTAGCCAATAATATTCCCCAAACCCCCTCCCCCCATACCCCTCCACTCCATTCGCTTCACCAAAGCTGCCCTCCCCACTGCGCCGATATGTCGGCGCCGTAGTTCGTCGAGGGGACGCACGGCGATCCTCTCGCTCCCACAATACGCTCTCGTAGACTGTCGTCCTCTAGCCGCGCCGCCACCACTGGCGACGTTCTTGTGGAGACGCATGGCGGTCCGCGCCGCCACAGCTGGCGACGTTCGTGTGGAGACGCATGGTGGTTAGCTTCTCCCACAGTACGCGCATTCTAGACTGAGGCCCCGTGCATGTCGATGTAGCGCTGAATGTTAGCTGATAGGCGCTGTTAATCTCATTGTTTGCCGAAGTAGTTTACAGTCAATATGCTCTGCTTAAGAAGCTTCCTTGCCCTGTTCTGCACTCAATCTGCTTAGCTAAGATGGCATGCCAAGCCCAATTAGTTGCTAAAATATCCTGCCATATATTTATTGTGATGTAGATTGTCATGGTCTAGTAGCCAATTTGTTAGGTGAAATAGCTCTACACCGTTTTATACTTGATCTTTCTTGCTGAGATGGCCTTCGATAGTTCGACGACTGTGTGCTCGGCCTCATTGACTACTGAAACAGCCTACCATAATTTAGCACTCAAATCTGTTTGCTGAATTAGCTTTACATATATTTCGTTACCTAGATCTGCTCATCCAAATATCTTTCCATAACTTTAGACATCGACCTAGGTATTTTTTCTGGACTTGATAAAAAAGCATATATGTTTTTCCTGTAATATCTAGTAGAAGAACTAATTTGTATGTCTAACAGATGGACATGACTTCGATAAATTTTGCTCGAAGATTCTTCACTTCATATGTTGAGTGGGTTGAAAACTTCATGAACTTTATCAGAGCTGAGTACGGTGGTCCAAAATCAGATGTGCTCTGCCCGTGTAGCAGTTGTGTGAATTCATTTACAAGACCCAGTCAGCTGTGCAAAATCATCTACACTTGTTTGGGATGTCGGTCACATATACTAGGTGGGTTCATCATGGTGAAGCTGTGAATGCCAATGTTATTGACTATGTGGAAGCAGCAGATCACCATCTTGATCTGCCTGATGCTCAAGTGGAAGAGGAGGAGGAGGTGGTGGTGGTGGAGCCAGCGAGTTTGACCAACATTGAAACAATGCTATGAAATGCTCGTGCATTTCGTGAACTTTCACCTGCAGAAGAAAAACGGTGGGCCCGCATGTTGGAACAATGCAACATGGCTGTCACCCCAGGAAATAAGTTGTCAGTATTCTCAGCTATGGTCACCTTTCTTCAGGTGAAGACATCTGAGCGGATGACCAACAAATCATTCGTTGCGATGTAGGCTGCTTTCCGCAAATCTTTCCCAGATGCGTCTGAGCTGCCACACACCTACAGTAAAATGAAGAATTTCCTTCGTGTAGTTGGAATTGGATATGATATGATCCATGTTTGTAATAATAATTGTGTTCTGTTCCGGAAGGATTATGCCAACTTAAGTGAATTCCCGAAATGCAAATCATCAAGATGGAAAGATGGTGATGCTGTGAAGAGGATTCCTCATAATGTTCTGAGACATTTTCCAATTATACCAAGATTGCAGAGGTTGTTTCATGATGCTGAAACAAGAGAGGATGTATTGTGGCATTCTGGGAACCAGGAGTACAGAGATCAGAATGTAATGAGCCATCCATCTCATGGTAGTGACTGGAAAATCTTCAATCAGAAACACAAAAAGTTTGCTGCTGACCCGAGAAACATTAGACTTGGCTTAGATTCAGATGGATTTAACCCATTTGGCCACTAGAGCGCCACATATAGCATGTGGCCAGTGCTTGTTATCCCTTACAACATGCCTCCAAATGTATGCACCAAAGAATCAAACTACATGATGGCCTTGCTCATCCAAGGTCCAAAAAGTCCTAGAAAGGATTTTGATTTATTCATGGAGCCTCTTGTGGAGGAACTTCAATAGCTATGGAGGGGTGTTCTCACTCGAGACCTATATAGCAGCCCACCAGCTGATTTCTTTCTGTGTGCTATTATAATTTGGTGCATCCATGATTATCCGGCTTTGGACACTATGACAGGGCGAACGACACATGGTTACAATGCATGTGTTCACTGTGACAGGAATCCGCTATCATACGCAATACTTAGCAAGATCTGTCACATTGGACACTGTCGTTTCCTTGCCAAGGACTAGCCGCATCCTACAAAATATAGAAGACATGTGTTCAATGCAAAGCATGAAAACCGTGATGCGCCAAAGAGTCTCACCACTGATGAGTTGCAAGTGGAATTAGAGAAGGTCGGGCATATTGCACCAGGAAACCATCCTGGTAATGGTAGCAAGAAAAGGAAGCATGGTAGGGTAGAAGAGAGATTATTGTTTACCCGCAGGTCCACTTTGTGGGACTTGGAGTACTAGAAAGATTTGGATCTGCGGCATAATCTTGATGTGATGCACATCGAGAAAAATATATGTGACAGGATTATCGGCACACATCTTAATATTGAAGGCAAGATGAAAGATACCTTAAAATCTAGGACTGATTTGACACACCTGGGTATCAGAAAGGATTTGCAGGTGGAATATGAAGGTAAACCACGGGATATGGCACCAGCTGTGTACGTCTTGGACAAGGTAAAAATAAAAGAATTCTGCGAGGTCCTGTCACATGTGAGATTCCCACATGGATTTGCTTCTAACCATGAAAGCAGAGTCAGTGCAGATGGAAAAAAGGTAAAGGGTTGAAAACTCATGACTGACACATCCTATTCAAAGGGTTTTACTTGTTATCCTTAGAGGATTGGGCCACCCTAACTTATACAGAGCAGTTGCAAAGTTGGGACAATTCGTCAGGGAACTCTGCAGTAGAAATATCAGGATAGATGCTTTGGAGCGTCTTAGAGACAAGATACCAACTATCCTATGCGACCTTGAGAAGATATATCCTCCAGCCTTCATTGATGTGATGATGCATTTGGATGTTCATCTACCTAATGAGGCACTACTTAGAGGTCCGGTACAGTATGGCTGGATGTACCCTATTGAAAGGCGGCTAGCCACTTTCAAGGGCTATGTTAGGAACAAATCTAGACCCGAGGGTTCCATTGTAGAGGCCTACATTGCAACAAAAGTGTTGACATTCTGCTCAAAATACATTGAAACAGCTGATCAGCTTAGCAAAGAGGTGGGTCAAGACAATCCCGGGCTCAATGTTTTCGAATATTCTGTTCAAGTTATGGGGAAGAGTCGACAAGAGGACAAACCTAAAGATTTGGACAAAATGGTTTGGTATGTGTTGAATAACTGTCCTGAGATACTACCTTATATCAAGTAAGTGCTAAGTACTGCAACTTATACTAATCTACTCAACTTGCAGCACATTCTTATATATTTAGATGTTTGACGTGATCACTATGTTGTGCAGCATCTACAAAAAGGAGTTACTGCCGCAAAATCCAAGAAACATTGACAAACTAGTTATGGTAGGATTTGTGAAATGGTTCAAGATCCATGTAAGCTTTTGAATTGCACTGTCAGTTCTTTTAATATATTGAGTACATAAGATGATCGGCTTATCTATTTTCTAACCATAGGTTAAGAAGATGCGGGAGGATGGCAAGCAGTTGATGATGCCCTTTACACACTAGCAATGGGTCCTGATACTCGGGTAAGACATTATGAATCTTGCGTTGTTGGATATGTGCGCTACAACACCCTTGTACGCGACGAAGGCAGGAAGAAACAAAACAGTGCCATCATGAGCACGGATACGTACGGCAGAGAGACAACTGAAATGTATGCTAACATAACATACATTGTTCAGTTGCAGTATATCTCCAGTTTCGAGGATCATCAGCGTGTGGTTCTGTTGTGCTGTCGTTGGTATAACCTGTTTTCCAAGATCACAAAACCCAGAGCTGATGATTATTTCAAATCCATCAATGTGAAGGCGGTGTACCAGACTAACGAGCCTTTTATTTTGGAAAATCAAGCAACACAAATATTTTTCTTGGAAGACACATTTGCACGTAGCGATGACTAGATAGTATTGCAAAGGTTTGAGCAGAGGAATTTGTTTAATGAACTTGCACAACAAGATGATGCTTACACTACTCCTGATGTACAAGATTCCACAGATGTTCCTAATATCTTTGAGAACCATCACGTCAATGACACTGGCGAAAAGATTGCCTATCATGCTGTGGACATACAAGAGTTGATCAACAAGAAGCTAACGTTTAAGGACATTGAGGATGAAGAAGAAGATCACACTGTGGGGAATTACGATTCAGACTAATACACATGGCGAAGATGTTCACGCTCTTGCTGCGGATGATGATTAGATTGCTTTTTTCGTATTTTCCTGTCAAAAGATGTTTTTTATCTACTATGTGAAATTGTGTTTGCTATGACAACTGAAACCTGATGAACGTGTTGTTTAATATTTTGTTGTGAGAACATCACTTGTTATGTTTGTTGATTTGTGTTTGGTGATTGTATGATGACTTAACATGATGACATTTTTGATTAGTTGTACTCATATTTGGCTGTGAAACTTGAATTTGGTGACATAGTTTGCTGTTGGACTGCAATTTGCTCGACGTCTTCGAATGGGAACAAAGCTGATGCTAATTTATTTATTTATTACCAAAAGGGCCTCTGCTATTTATTTATGAGCAAAAGGGGATACCCCCCGATTTCCGTTAATAGAAATCATTAGATATTCACAACACTGCGCCCAGCCTGCTACACAGGTTTCATTCATTACTAGTTTTAGCAAATTGCTCATTTCATAGCCACTGAATACATCAAGAGTGCTGCATACACTGCAAATAAAGAGACAATCATCCTACAGAGCACATAAATTTTGCCCAATATCTTCACAAGCTCTTTCATCTCCTCATTGTTGTCAAGGTCATTCAACAACTATTGCTTGGCCATTATCATAGGAACTGCATCTTTAACCTTCTGCTCTGCATCTTCCTCTTCTGTCGTTCCTTCAGTTACTTGTCCAACACCCAAACCTGCTGGTATTGGGATTCCTCGGCTAACCAAATAATCAGCGTAGATGCATTCCCCCACATCAGCAACTTCCCAGAAATACAAATCACACAAATCTTCCCTTTTCTGCATGAATAAAATTGGAAGATCATCAACCAAACTATTAAAAAATCAGCACCTGAAAGCAGCAGAACAACACTTAAACATATTATTACCCCATGATTCGGGCATTTGTAGAAGACTCGGCCAGGGTTGAGGATTGTGGTTGAGACGCGACGGATGACTCTGCATGATTTGTAGCAGTGGCACCACACCAACGGCAGCGGGTTGCAATGAGCAACCGGCTGTGGTGCATGTGTCGGCGGGGGTGTGATGAGACCCACAGGCGATGGTACGGGTGGTGACTTGTCACATATCTGGTTGTTGCATGCTGAAGAGCTGGTGGACGAGCAGCCAGCGGACATGGTTGCTGCAGCCAAAGCTTTTGATGCTAGGCAGGGTAAGTAGAAAAGAGGAGAAGTGAATGTATGATATGTCAGTTTCATTACTTGCAGAGTAGCATAGCACCATATATAGTCATAGTCTAGGTTTGTATTCGAACCATCTACAGGAGCATGTCTCTCTTTTTCTAAAACTCAGCAACGTCTCTTTACTTGTACACTAGCTTGTTCTATACACCTTCTCAAGTCTTTGATTTTATTTCTTTTTTTGCGAGGAAGGAAGGAGGACAAAATTGAGAGTTTCTGGGACTCAAACCCAAGACCTCTCGGTTGAAACCAAGGGTGCTAGTCACTTATCTGGTGAACGTTCCCTAGGAGGAGGACGGCAGACAAACGCATTTTCCTCACAGTTTTAGTTGCGACGGAAGATCGATCGCCCGTAGTTTCGGGAATGTTATTAGGTGAACGAGCCCAGTTTTTCTTTTCTTCCTATATATAAAAAAGTATGCTACTTGGTGTCATCTTAGTCAACAAATGATTGTGCCAACCTTGACCGTTGGATTGACATTCAACGTTTGTCATGTTTCTTCAGTCTCTTCTTCCTCTAGCCACCAAAGCCAAACCAGCGCCGACGGAACCGCCTGCTCCTGCCTCCCACGGCCGGTGTGCTACCGCGCACGCATCGTGGCCACATCGCACCCTAAAAGTCTGCGCATCTTCCCCGGCTCCTTTTTGTTCCCGTCCGAGGCCTCACCATTGTCCTCCGCCTTGGTTTGCCCACCGCGGCGCCACCCTCCGGTGTTGTCAACATGGTAAACAACCGAGAGGAATAAGGAGATGACTATACATGGTGAGGATGACAGTAGGGACCCAGCAGCGCACACCGTAATTTTGTTTTTTCAGGACGGAGAAGGGTATCAACTGGGTTGTGCGGGAGCTATGGCCCGTCTAGCCCAGGCTTTTATCTCATATGTTTACCACATGACCAGCCCAGTTTGTTTTTTCCTTTCTAAAAATGGCTAGCCCAGCTATTTTGTTTTTTGCAGAATAATCAACGTAGGCCTACTTGCTTTTTTACACCCTACTGGGCCGGAAATCTTTCAAGACGAGGAGGGATGCATTCGGGCTTGCCCAAAAAATGGGCTATAAGTAATAAGAAATGGGCTATAAGTAATAATAAATGGGCTGTAAAATGAAAAAAATACAGCAAACAAGCAATTAGTTCCAAAATACTTTTTTCTTTCAGATTTTGATATTTTAAATTTCATTGTTTTTGTGCGGGTAAAATTTCATTGTATTTAAATTAAGGTATGTTTAGTTTTTAAATTAATTTGAATATGGCTAGAAATTTCAGGTTGTATGCAGTATGGGACAGATTTGGAGGCTGACTTGTGGGTCTACTAGGTTGACGTGTACGAAAGGCTTTGTCAACTCAGTCCACAAACGATTCTAGCAGCAGTGACTATTGGATGTTAATCCAACGGCCATGTTGCTTCTTCAATATCTGATCTTCTCGCTCCAGCTGCCCAAACCAGCGCCGTTGGGACTACCTGCTCCTGGCTCCCGTGGCCGGCTATGCTGCCGCACAGGCCGCACCGCCCCACCCTACTCCATTGTTGGCCAGGCCATTCCTCTACTCACCCACAGCTCCTGTTATTTTCCGGCGACGGCAGCCGAACCAATAAACCCTCGTACTCTCCACCGCGTGGGCAACTACTGCCGAGTCTTCCCCAGCTCCGTGTCGTTCCCTTCCTAGGCCTCGCCATCGTCCACCGCCCTGTTGCTCTCGGCGCGGCGTGGTCAACATGGTCAACAAACGACATCCATCGGAAGTGAACTGTACGTGGAGAGGCTGACAGCTGGGTCCACCTCCTTATTACACGCAAAATAATGATTCCTCCACCTGATAGCTAGGACCCATCGGAAGGGCCTCTGTATTTCGTGAAAAAAACGTTCCCCCCGCTGACAGCTCGGACCCACCAGCTATATCTTCGCATGCAAGGAAGTGCCTCCTTATTACGCACAAAAAAATGAATACTCCCCCTGCTAGCTGGGACCCACCATAGTGGTAGGCTGACTTGTGGGCCTACTAAGTTGATGCAAATAGAGGGCTTTGCCAACTTAGTCAATATGAATGATTCTAGCTCCAGTGACCATACGATGTCCATCCAACGACCGTAGTGCTTCTTCAACCTCTGGTCTTCTTGCTCCAGCCGCCCAAACCAGCACTGGTCGTGCCGCCTGCTCCTGCCTCCCGTGGCCAGCTATGCTGCCGCGGAAGCCTCACCGCCCCCTACTACTCCCACCGCTGGCCAGGCCATCCCTCTACTCACCCACACCCCTTGTTATTCTACAGCGACGGAAGCCTCACACCGAAGCCGAACCAGTGAACCCTCGTACTCCTGTCCGTGTGCGCATCCACTGCCGTGTCTTCCCCGGCTCCTCGTCGTCCCCTTCCTAGGCCTGGTCGTCGTCCACCCCCTTGGTCCTCTTGGCGAGGCGTGGTCAATGTGGTCAACGAACGACTTCCATCGGAAGAGTACTATACGTGGAGAGGCTGACAGCTGGGTCCACGGCCGCAGCAAGGAAGTGCCTCCTTATTACACAGAAAATAGTGATTCCTCCACCTGACAGCAGGGACCCACCGGACGGGCCACCGTATTTTGTGAAAAAACTTTTCCCCCTGACTGCTGGGACCGACCAGCTACATCTTCGCAAACAAGGAAGTGCGTCCATATTACGGGCAAAAAAATGATTCGCCCCCTGACTGCTGGGACTCACCAGCTACATCTTCGCACGCAAGGAAGTGCCTCTTTATCCTCCCTGACAGTCGGGACCCACCTAGTCGAAGCGTACATAGCGTTGTCATTCTGGTTGCGAACGTGTACATACATACTGGTTCATTGGTCTGTCTGCAGGCTGCAGCGATGAACCGTGGCCGAGTAAGGAAGGGCACTTGTCGTAGTAGAGGCGCGGACGTAGCATGTACATGTACGTACAGCCAGGGTGCAAGAAAGTAAATACGGCCACGTACGTACATACGGGAGGGGTCTCGAACGCCTACTTGCGCATATGTACGGCCAGGGTTCGTGTAAATGG
This sequence comes from Triticum urartu, assembly GCF_056163025.1. Taxonomy (NCBI): domain Eukaryota; kingdom Viridiplantae; phylum Streptophyta; class Magnoliopsida; order Poales; family Poaceae; genus Triticum; species Triticum urartu. Next base: position 101,873,084 of record NC_141875.1, on the reverse strand, counting down.
CTGGGTCAGAATGGAGAAACTGCATCATCATGTTCATCAGGAGCCAACCGGCTTCGACGGAATAGCCGATCAAAACAAGGCCTGGCGTACCGCAGAACGGAGGAAACAGCCTTGTGTTCTACCGGCCACGATCGATACGGGATCCTGTTCATCAGGAGGGGTCTGGCGTACCGCAAAACAGAGGAAACGGACTTCTCCTGGACCTCCTACGGTCGAAACGGGGTCCTGTTGATTGGGAGGGGTTTGGCATACCGAAAAACAGAGGAAACAGACTTGTGTTGGAGCGCTACGGTCGAAAACGGGGTCCTGTTCATCGGGAGGGGTGTGGCGTACCGCAAAATGGGACTCCACGGGCTACTGTTCATCTCCACCGTCGACCTCCTCCAGCCTCCACGGGCTACTGTTCATCCACGGTCGACATCCTCTAGCCTCCACCTATGACTGTTCATCCATGGGCTCCTGTTCATCCAGCCTCCACTGCTCCTACACCAGCTACTATTCAACTAACCCTCACCATGGGGTCCTGTTAAACCACCCCTCCACGGGCTACTGTTCATCCAGCCCTCCACCGCCTACTGTTCAACCAGCCCTCCACGGGGTCCTGTTCATCCAACCCCAACTGGCTCGATCGGGGTCCTATTCATCCAGCGGCAACGGCCTCTACTTCCACGGGGTCCTGTTCATCCACCCCCACTGGGAACTGCTCATCCAACCCCCCTAACAACGTTCATTGTTCATCAAGAGGCAGGATTGATTGGCTTTAGCTAGCAGCAGTAGCGAAGGAATCACTCGGGTTCAGTTAACAGCAAGGGATCGATCGGGGTTCAGTAACGTAGCTAGTGCAATCGCTCGGGTTCAGTTAGAGCCCAATGCCTCGCTCGGGTTCAGTTAGAGCGCAACGCCTCGCACATACGCACGTATGTGTATGAGAGAAACACGCAAACCTCTGTACATCACTCGGCCCCGACCACCCACCATAACCGGGAACTCCCCGATATTTTCCTCGCCCTCGCTTCTACCACGATTTTTTCTGTCATGGATGGCCCGAAGAATGTCATGCAGCTGCGTCTCCGGCCCGCCCAGGACGAAAAGCCCATTTTCTGTCATGATTTTTTTGTCATAGAAGTAGGATCCCACCACATCTATGATGATATCGGGTTTTGTCACAATTATCGTCACAGAAGTGTCTTAAGCATGACAGAAAAAATCGTTCCACCCAAAATGTCACGGATGAGTCTTTTTTTGTAGTGCTACAGGTTGCGCTTGTTGCCTGGGCGCGTTGCGCGCCGCCTAGGTTTATGCACAATATTGTTGGGTGGCGGCGGGAACTAGTGAGGAAATGGCGGGAAATGGTGGCATATAAAATGCCATCAATTAATGGAAACTTAGCATAGAAGGAACATCGAGCTAGCATGATGCGTGCGGGAACATTGCTCGCCCAAGGCTATGGTCCATATACTTGTGTGGCCAACAGAGCACACTATTCACAGTAAAGAATATTGTTTTGTTTATCCTAGTACAGCAGTGGCGGCAAGTGTCACAAGAAGTAGACGATCGTTTATCCTAGTTAATTATGCATGTAATAGTTTACTTTGGTGTGTGGAAATGTCATGTGTGTACTAGCCACCTATTGATATGTCTCCAACGTATCTATAATTTTTGATTGCTCCATGCTATATTATCTACTGTTTTGGACTATATTGGGCTTTATTTTCCACTTTTATATTATTTTTGGGACTAACCTATTAACCGGAGGACCAGCCCAGAATTTGCTGTTTTTTGCCTATTTCAGTGTTTCGGAGAAACAGAATATCAAATGGAGTCCAAACGGAATAAAATCTTCGGGTACGTGATTTTTTCACCGAACGTGATCCAGGAGACTTGGACCCTACTCCAGGGAGTCAAAGAGGAGGTCATGAGGGTGGGGGCACCCCCCCCCAGGGCATGCCCCCCTGCCTCGTGGGCCCCTCGGTGCTCCACCGACGTACTCCTTCCTCCTATATATACACACGTACCCCCAAACGGTCAGAACAGGAGCCAAAAACCAAATTCCACCGCCACAACTTTCTGTATCCACGAGATCCCATCTTGGGGCCTGTTCCGGAGCTCCACCGGAAGAGGGCCGTCATCACGGAGGGCTTCTACATCATCATAGCCCTCCGATGAAGTGTGAGTAGTTTACCTCAGACCTTCGGGTCCATAGTTAGTAGCTAGATGGCTTCTTCTCTCTCTTTGAATCTCTATACAAAGTTCTCCCCCTCTCTTGTGGAGATCTATTCGATGTAATCTTCTTTTTGCGGTGTGTTTGTTGAGACCGATGAATTGTGGGTTTATGATCAAGTCTATCTATGAATGATATTTGAATCTTCTCTGAACTCTTTTATGTATGATTGGTTATCTTTGCAAGTCTCTTCAAATTATCCATTTGGTTTGGCCAACTAGATTGGTAGTTCTTGCCATGGGAGAAGTGCTTAGCTTTGGGTTCGATCTTGCGGTGTCCTTTCCCAGTGACAGAAGGGGCAGCAAGGCATGTATTGCACCGTTGCCATCGAGGATAACAAGATGGGGTTTATTTCATATTGCATGAATTTATCTCTCTACATCATGTCATCTTGCTTAAGGCGTTACTCTGTTTTTAACTTAATACTCTAGATGCATGCTCGATAGCGGTCGATGAGTGGAGTAATAGTAGTAGATGCAGAATCGTTTCGATCTACTTTTCACGGACGTGATGCCTATATACATGATCATGCCTAGATATTCTCATAACTATGCTCAATTCTGTCAATTGCTCAACAGTAATTTGTTCACCCACCGTAGAATACTTATGCTCTTGAGAGAAGCCACTAGTGAAACCTATGGCCCCTGGGTCTATTCTCATCATATCAATACTCCATTACTTTAATCTTGCTTTGCCTTTTACTTTGCTTTTACTTTTTACTTTGCATCTTTATATCAAAAATACCAAAACTATTATATCTATCAGATCTCACTCTGTAAGTGACCGTGAAGGGATTGACAACCCCTAATTGTGTTGGTTGTGAGTAGCTATCGTTTTGTGCAGGTACGAGGGACTTGAGCATGGCCTCCTACTGGATTCATACCTTGGTTCTCAAAAACTGAGGGAAATACATACGCTACTCTGCTACATCATCCCTTCCTCTTCAGGGAAAACCAACGCAGGCTCAAGACGTAGCAAGAAGGATTTCTGGCGCCGTTGCCGGGGAGTCTACGCAAAAAGTCAACATACCAAGTACCCATCGCAATCCCTATCTCTTGCATTACATTATTTGCCATTTGCCTCTCATTTTCCTCTCCCCCCAATTCACCCTTGCCGTTTTATTCGCCCTCTCTCTCTATCCTCCCTCTCTATTTGCCTCTTTTGCCCGTTTGCTCTTGTTTGCTCGTGTGTTAGTTTGCCTATTTGTCGTGATGGCTCAAGATACTACCAAATTGTGTGACTTCACCAATACCAATAATAATGATTTCCTTAGCACTCCGATCGCTCCTCTTACTGATGCTGAATCTTATGAAATTAATACTGCTTTATTGAATCTTGTTATGAAAGATCAATTCGACGGCCTTCCTAGTGAAGATGCCGCTACTCATCTGAATAGCTTTGTTGATTAATGTGATATGCAAAAGAAAAAAGATGTCAATAATGATGTCATTAAATTGAAGCTATTTTCTTTTTCTCTTAGAGATCGTGCTAAAGCTTGGTTTTCGTCTTTGCCTAAAAATAGTATTGATTCATGGAACAAGTGCAAAGATGCTTTTATCTCTAAGTATTTTCCTCCCGCTAAGATCATCTCTCTTAGAAACGATATTATGAACTTTAAACAACTTGATCATGAACATGTTGCACAAGGTTGGGAGAGAATGAAACTAATGATACGTAATTGCCCTACTCATGGTTTAAATTTATGGATGATTATACAAATTTTTTATGCCGGATTGAATTTTGCTTCTAGAAATCTTTTAGATTCGGCCGCGGGAGGCACTTTTATGGAAATCACTTCAGGAGATGGTACTAAACTCCTAGATAATATTATGGTTAATTATTCTCAATGGCATACTGAAAGATCTTCTAATAAAAAGGTGCATGTGATAGAAGAAATTAATGTGTTGAGTGAAAAGATGGATGAACTTATGAAATTATTTGCTACTAAGAGTGTTTCTTCTTATCCTAATGATATGCCTTTGTCTACTTTGATTGAGAATAACAATGAATCTATGGATGTGAATTTTGTTGGTAGGAATAATTTTGGTAACAACGCTTATAGAGGGAATTTTAATCATAGGCCATATCCTAGTAATCCTTCTAATAATTATGGGAATTCCTACAACAACTCTTATGGAAATTATAATAAGATTCCCTCTGAATTTGAGAATAGTGTTAAAGAATTTATGAATTCACAAAAGAATTTTAATGCTTTGCTTGAGGAGAAATTGCTTAAAGTTGATGATTTGGCTAGAAACGTTGATAGAATTTCTCTTGAGGTTGATTCTTTAAAGCTTAGATCTATTCCTCCTAAGCATGATATCAATGAGTCTCTCAAATCCATGAGAATTTCCATTGATGAGTGCAAGGAAAGAACCGCTAGGATGCGTGCTTCCAAAGATGCCTTTATTAAAGCGTGTTCCTCCAATTCCTATGAAAATCAAGATGAAGATCTAAAAGTTATTGATGTGTCCCCTATTAAATCTTTGTTTTGCAATATGAATCTTGATGAAACTGAATATGATCTTCCTTTACCTAGAAGGTGTCTAAAAATTCGGAGTATTTAGATCTTAATGATGAAATTGATGAAAGTGTGATTGAAAGAAATAAAAATCTAGATGTTGCTAAACCCACTATATTGGATTTCAAGGAATTTAATTATGAAAGTTGCTCTTTAATTGATTGTATTTCCTTGTTTCAATCCGTGCTAAATTCTCCACATGCTTATAGTCAAAATAAAGCCTTCACCGAACATATTGTTGATGCCTTGATGCAATCTTATGAAGAAAAACTTGAGTTGAAAGTTTCTATCCCTAGAAAACTCTATGATGAGTGGGAACCAACTATTAAAATTAAAATTAAAGATCATGAGTTTTATGCTTTGTGTGATTTGGGTGCTAGTGTCTCTACTATTCCCAAGACTTTGTGTGATTTGCTAGATTTCCGTAATTTTGATGATTGCTCTCTAAACTTGCATCTTGCGGATTCCACTATTAAGAAACCTATGGGAAGGATCAATGTTGTTCTTATTGTTGCAAATAGGAATTATGTGCCCATCGATTTCATTGCTCTTGATATAGATTGCAATCCTTCTTGCCCTATTATTCTTGGTAGACCTTTCCTTAGAACGGTTGGTGCAATTATTGATATGAAGGAAGGGAATATTAGATTTCAATTTCCATTAAAAAAGGTCATGGAACACTTTCATAGAAAGAAAATAAAATTTCCATACGAAACTATCATGAGAGCCACTTATGGATTGCCTACCAAAGATGGCAATACCTAGATCTATCCTCGCTTTTATGCCTAGCTAGGGGCGTTAAACGATAGCGCTTGTTGGGAGGCAACCCAATTTTATTTTTATTCCTTGCTTTTTGCTCCTGTTTCGTAATAAATTATTTAGCCTCTGTTTTGATTGTGTTTTTTGTGTTTAATTAGTGTTTGTGCCAAGTAGAACCGTTGGGAAGACTTGGGGAAAGTCTTGTTGAACTTGCTGTAAAAAACAGAAACTTTAGCGCTCACGAGAACTGCTATCATTTTTATTTGAAGAGTGCTATTTAGTTAATTCTTTTTGAAGATGATTAATAGATAAATTCCTCACGTCCAGAAATTTATTTTATAATTTTTGGGGTTCCATATCTTTATCTAGCTACATATTACTACAGACTGTTCTGTTTTTGACAGATTCTGTTTTTCGTGTGTTGTTTGCTTATTTTGATGAATCTATGGCTAGTAAAATAGTTTATAATCCATAGAGAAGTTGGAATACAGTAGGTTTAACACAAAATAAATAAAGAATGAGTTCATTACAGTACCTTGAAGTGGTCTTTTGTTTTCTTTCGCTAACGGAGCTCACGAGTTTTCTATTTTGAGTTTTGTGTTGTGAAGTTTTCAAGTTTTGGGTGAATTCTTTTGATGGATTATGGAACAAGGAGTGGAAAGAGCCTGAGCTTGGGGATGCCCATGTCACCCACAAGATAATCCAAGGACACCAAGAAGTCAAAGCTTGGGGATGCCCCGGAAGGCATCCCCTCTTTCGTCCACTTCCATCGGTAATTTACTTGGAGCTATATTTTTATTCACCAACATGATATGTGTTTTGCTTGCAGCATCTTGTATTATTTGTGTCTTTGTGTCTTAGTATTCCACAATCATCCTTGCTGTACACACCTTTTGAGAGAGCCATACATGAATTAAAATTTGATAGAATACTCTATGTGCTTCACTTATATCTTTTGAGCTAAGTAGTTTTGCTCCATGTGCTTCACTTATATCTTTTGAGCTAGTTAATTTTGCTCTATGTGCTTCACTTATATATTTTGAGCGTTATAATTTTGCTCTATGTGATTCACTTAGATCTTTTAGAGCACGGTGGTGGATTTGTTTTAAAGAAACTATTGATATCTCATGCTTCACTTAAATTATTTTGAGAGTCTCTTAATAGCATGGTAATTTGCTTAATAATATGCTTGGTATTCAAGATTTGTGAAACTTTCTTTTGAGTGTGTTGAATACTAAGAAAGGATTGAAGCATGATAATTGTTTTGAGATATGGAGGTGATAATATTAAAGTCATGCTAGTTGAGTAGTTGTGAATTTAAAGAATACTTGTGTTAAAGTTTGTGATTCCCGTAGCATGCACGTATGGTGAACCGTTATGTGATGAAGTCGGAGCATGATTTATTTATTGATTTTCTTCCTTATGAGTGGCGGTCGGGGATGAGTGATGGTCTTTTCCTACCAATCTATCCCCCTAGGAGCATGCGCGTAATACTTTGCTTTGATAACTTGTAGATTTTTGCAATATGTATATGAGTTCTTTATGACTAATGTTGAGTCCATGGATTATACGCACTCTCACCCTTCCACCTTTGCTAGCCTCTCTAATACCGCGCACTTTTCGCCGGTATCATACACCTACCATATACCTTCCTCAAAACAGCCACCATACCTACCTATTACGGCATTTCCATAGCCATTCCGAGATATATTGCCATGCAACTTTCCACCATCTAGTTCATCATGACACATTCATCATTGTCATATTGCTTAGCATGATCATGTAGTTGACATAGTATTTGTGGCAAAGCCATCGTTCACAATTTCTTCATACTTGTCACTGTTGATTCATTGCATATTCCGGTACACCACCGGAGGCATCCATATAGAGTCATACTTTGTTTTAGAATCGAGTTGTAATCATTGGGTTGTAAATAAATAAAAGTGTGATGATCATCATTCAATAGAGCATTGTCCCAAATAAAAAAAGAAGAGAAAGGCCAAAGAAAAAAAAGATGGCCCAAACAAAGGGCAATGCTACTATCCTTTTTTACACACTTGTGCTTCAAAGTAGCACCATGATATAGCGAGTCTCATATATTGTGCTTCAAAGTACCACCATGTTCTTCATATAGAGAGTCTCATATGTTGTCACTTTCATATACTAGTGGGAATTTTTCATTATAGAACTTGGCTTGTATATTCCAATGATGGGCTTCCTCAAAATTGCCCTAGGTCTTCGTGAGCAAGCAAGTTGGATGCACACCCACTTAGTTTCTTTTGTTGAGCTTTCATACATTTTATAGCTCCAGTGCATCCGTTGCATGGCAATCCCTACTCACTCACATTGATATCTATTGATGGGCATCTCCATAGCCCGTTGATACGCCTAGTTGATGTGAGACTATCTTCCCCTCCTTTTTGTCTTCTCCACAACCACCCTTCTATTCCACCTATAGTGCTATATCCATGGCTCACGCTCATGTATTGCGTGAAGATTGAAAAAGTTTTGAAAAAGTTAGAGTATGAAACAATTGCTTGGCTTCTCATCAGGGTTGTGCATGATTTAAATACTTTGTGTGGTGAAGATGGAGCATAGCCAGACTATATGATTTTGTAGGGATAACTTTCTTTGGCCATGTTATTTTGAGAAGACATAATTGCTTTGTTAGTATGCTTGAAGTACTATTATTTTTATGTCAATATAAACTTTTGTCTTGAATCTTTCTAATTTGAATATTCATACCACAATTAAGAAGATTTACATTGAAATTATGCCAAGTAGCACTCCACATCAAAAATTCTCTTTTTATCATTTACCTACTCGAGGACGAGCAAGAATTAAGCTTGGGGATGCCTGATACGTCTCCAACGTATCTATAATTTTTGATTGCTCCATGCTATATTATCTATAGTTTTGGACTATATTGGGCTTTATTTTCCACTTTTATATTATTTTTGGGACTAACCTATTAACCGAAGGCCCGGCCCAGAATTGCTGTTTTTGCCTATTTCAGTGTTTCGGAGAAACAGAATATCAAACGGAGTCCAAACGGAATAAAATCTACGGGAACGTGATTTTCTAACCGAACGTGATCCAGGAGACTTGGACCCTACTCCAGGGAGTTAAAGAGGAGGTCACGAGGGTGGGGGGCACCCCCGTAGGGCGCGCCCCCTGCCTCGTGGGCCCCTCGGTGCTCCACCGATGTACTCCTTCCTCCTATATAGACACACATACCCCCAAACGATCAGAACAGGAGCCAAAAACCTAATTCCACCGCCGCAACTTTCTGTATCCACGAGATCCCATCTTGGGGCCTGTTCCGGAGCTCCGCCGGAAGAGGGCCATCATCACGGAGGGCTTCTACATCATCATAGCCCTCCAATGAAGTGTGAGTAGTTTACCTCGGACCTTTGGGTCCATAGTTAGTAGCTAGATGGCTTCTTCTATCTCTTTGAATCTCAATACAAAGTTCTCCCCCTCTCTTGCGGAGATCTATTCGATGTAATCTTCTTTTTGCGGTGTGTTTGTTGAGACCGATGAATTGTGGGTTTATGATCAAGTCTATCTATGAATAATATTTGAATCTTCTCTGAATTCTTTTATGTATGATTGGTTATCTTTGCAAGTCTCTTCAAATTATCCGTTTGGTTTGGCCAACTAGATTGGTAGTTCTTGCCATGGGAGAAGTGCTTAGCTTTGGGTTCGATCTTGCGGTGTCCTTAGCTAGTGACAGAAGGGGCAGCAAGGCACGTATTGCATTGTTGCCATCGAGGATAACAAGATGGGGTTTATTTCATATTGCATGAATTTATCTCTCTACATCATGTCATCTTTCTTAAGGCGTTACTTTGTTTTTAACTTAATACTCTAGCTGCATGCTGGATAGCGGTCGATGAGTGGAGTAATAGTAGTAGATGCAGAATCGTTTCGATCTACTTGTCACGGACGTGATGCCTATATACATGATCATGCCTAGATATTCTCATAACTATTCTCAATTCTATCAATTGCTCAATAGTAATTTGTTCACCCACCGTAGAATACTTATGCTCTTGAGAGAAGCCACTAGTTAAACCTATGGCCCCCGGGTCTATTCTCATCATATCAATACTCCATTACTTTAATCTTGCTTTGCTTTTTACTTTGCTTTTACTTTTTACTTTGCATCTTTATATCAAAAATACCAAAAATATTATATCTATCATATATCACTCTCGTAAGTGACCTGAAGGGATTGACAACCCCTAATCGCGTTGGTTGCGAGTAGCTATCGTTTTGTGCAGGTACGAGGGACTTGAGCGTAGCCTCCTACTGGATTGATACCTTGGTTCTCAAAAATTGAGGGAAATACTTACGCTACTCTGCTGCATCATCCCTTCCTCTTCGGGGAAAACCAACGCAAGCTCAAGACGTAGCACCTATGTAATTGGATGTTTGTTGTGTATCACACACATCTTGTTTACACGAAACATTTTTATTCTCTTGGCTCAACACAAATAGTTTATCGGAATGAACTATATGCCCTCCATTGCACACACCTTGATCTGGCTGAACCATTTCTGTTGTGTTGCCTAATCGAAAACAGTTCATACGAGTGAACCATATGTCGTATATCACACACACGTTGATCTGGCTGACCGTTTCTTTTGCGTTGCTGAATCACAAATAGTTCATCCGAGTGAACTGTATTCCGTATATCGCACACACACCTTCATCTCGCTGCCCATTTCTATTGTTCCGCCTCATCACAAATAGTTCATCAGGGTGAAATGTATGTCGTATATCACACACACCTTGATCCAGCTGCCCGTTTCTGTTGTTCTGCCTCATTGCAAACAGTTGATTGAACTAAACCATATGCCAAGCATCGCACACGCAGTTAAAATCTAAACCATGCATCGCAAATGTTTTGCATCTTTTTGACGGGTTTTTTTACATCACCGTTTGCGATTAATGCATCACACACAGTTTCGTCGATTGGTCTCTGACTGTAGTGCCGCGTTAGCAGCATCGTGCGGCAGTGAAGGTATTACAATTTGGTTTTTATTGGCCTACTCTTTTAAAGATGCCCGTAAGTCTGTCTTGTCTTATGATGAATGTCAAAGAATAGATAATATCGGTAAGCGTCAGGAAATGCATATGAATTATTCACTTGTTGTTGAACCTTTTGATGTTTGGGGTTTTGATTATATGGGACCTTTTCCTTCCTCTAATGGGTATACGCATATTTTGGTTGCTGTTGATTATGTCACTAAGTGGGAAGAAACCATTCCTACTAGCAATGCTGATCATAACACCTCCATTAAAATGCTTAAAGAAGTTGTTTTCCCAAGGTTTGGAGTCCCTAGATATTTAATGACTGATGGTGGTTCACACTTTATGTTGGGGAACGCGGTATTTCAAAAAAATTACCTACGATCATGCAAGATCTATCTAGGAGATGCATAGTAACGAGAGGGGAGAGTGTGTCTATGTACCCTCGTCGACCGAAAGCGGAAGCGTTTAGTAACGCAGTTGATGTAGTCGAACGTCTTCGCGATCCAACCGATCCAAGTACCGAACACATGGCACCTCCGCGATCAACACATGTTTAGCTCGATGACGTCCCTTGAACTCTTGATCCAGTTGAGGCCGAGGGAGAGTTTCGTCAGCACGACAGCATGGTGACGGTGATGATTAAGTTACTGATGCAGGGCTTTGCCTAAGCACTACAACGATATGACCGAGGTGTGCAATTGTGGAGGGGGCACCGCACACGGCTAAAATATCAACTAGTGTGTCTTTGGGGTGCCCCCTCCCCATGTATATAAAGGGGGGAGGAGAGGAGGCCGGCCCTAGCAAGGGGCGCGCCATGGGGGGAGTCCTACTTGGACTCCTAGTCCAAGTAGGATTCGGTCCCCCCTTTCCAAGTACAAGTAGGAGAAGAAGTGAAAGAGGAGAGAAGAGAAGGAAGGATGGCGCCACCACTAGCCGGCCCTCTATCTTCTCCACTAAGGCCTATTAATCCCCCGGGGGTTCCGGTAACCCCTCGGTACTCCGGGAAATGCCCGAAACCATTCGGTGTCCAAACATAACCTTCCAATATATCAATCTTTATGTCTTGACCATTTCAAGACTCCTTGTCATGTCCGTGATCTCATCCATGACTCCGAACAAACTTCGGTTCATCAAAAGACAAAACTCATAGTACAAATCGTCATTGAACGTTAAGCGTGCGGACCCTACGGGTTCGAGAACTATGTAGACATGACCGAGACTTATCTCCGATCAATAACCAATATAGGAACATGGATGCTCATATTGGCTCCTACATATTCTATGAAGATCTTTATCGTTCAAACTGCATAACAACATACGTTCTTCCCTTTGTCATTGGTATGTTACTTGCCCGAGATTCGATCGTCGGTATCATCATACCTAGTTCAATCTCGTCACCGGCAAGTCTCTTTAACCATTTCGTAATGCATCATCCCGTGGCTAACTCATTAGACACATTGCTTGCAAGGCTCATAGTGATGTGCATTACTGAGAGGGCCCAGAGATACCTCTCCGATACACAGAGTGACAAATCCTAATCTTGATCTATGCCAACTCAACAAACACCATCGAAGACACCTGTAGAGCATCTTTATAATCACCTAGTTACGTTGTGACGTTTGAATGCAAACAAGGTGTTCCTCTGGTATTCGGGAGTTGGATAATCTCATAGTTTGAGGAACATGGATAAGTCATGAAGAAAGCAATAGCAGAAAAACTAAACGATCATTTTGCTAAGCTAACGGATGGGTCTTGTCCATCACATCATTCTCTAATGATGTGATCCCATTCATCAAATGACAACACATGTCTATGGCTAGGAAACTTATCCATCTTTGATTAACGAGCTAGTCAAGTAGAGGCATACTAGGGACACTATGTTTGTCTATGTATTCACACATGTACTAAGTTTCTGGTTAATACAATTCTATCATGAATAATAAACATTTATCATGCTACAAGGAAATATAAATAACAACTTTATTATTGCCTCTAGGGCATATTTCCTTCAGTCTCCCACTTGCACTAGAGTCAATAATCTAGATTACATAGTAATGATTCTAACACCGATGGAGTTTTGGTGTTGATCATGTTTTGCTCGTGAGAGAGGCTTAGTCAACGGGTCTGCAACATTCAGATCCGTATGTATCTTGCAAATCTCCATGTCTCCCTCCTTGACTTGATCGCGGATAGAATTGAAGTGTCTCTTGATATGCTTGGTTCTCTTGTGAAATCTGGATTCCTTTGCCAAGGCAATTGCACCAGTATTGTCACAAAAGATTTTCATTGGACCCGATGCACTAGGTATTACACCTAGATCGGATATGAACTCCTTCATCCAGACTCCTTCATTTACTGCTTCTGAAGCAGCTATGTACTCTGCTTCACACTTAGATCCCGCCACGATGCTCTGCTTAGAACTACAGCAACGGACAACTCCACCATTCAATAAAAATATGTATCCGGTTTGTGACTTAGAGTCATCCGGATCGGTGTCAAAGCTTGCATCGACATAACCGTTTACGACGAGCTCTTTGTCACCTCCATAAACGAGAAACATATCCTTAGTCCTTTTCAGGTATTTCAGGTTGTTCTTGACCACTGTCCAGTGATCCACTCCTGGATTACTTTGGTACCTCCCTGCTAAACTAATAGCAAGGCACACATCAGGTCTGGTAAACACATTGCATACATGATAGAACCTATGGCTGAGGCATAGGGAATGACTTTCATTTTTTTTCTCTATCTTATGCAGTGGTCGGGCATTGAGTCTGACTCAACTTCACACCCTGTAACACAGGCAAGAACCCTTTCTTTGACTAATCCATTTTGAACTTCTTCAAAACTTTATCAAGGTATGTGCTTTGTGAAAGTCCAATTAACCGTCTTGATCTATCTCTATAGATCTTGATGCCCAATATATAAGCAGCTTCACCGAGGTCTTTCATTGAAAAATTCTTATTCAATTATCCTTTTATGCTATTCAGAAATTCAATATCATTTCCGATAAACAATATGTCATCCACACATAATATCAGAAATGCTACTGAGCTCCCACTCACTTTCTTGTAAATACAGGCTTCTCCAAAAGTCTGTTTAAAACCATATGCTTTGATCACACTATCAAAGTGTATATTCCAACTCCGAGAGGCTTGCACCAGTCCATAAATGGATTGCTAGAGCTTGCACACTTTGTTAGCACCTTTAGGATCGACAAAACCTTCTGGTTGCATCATATACAACTCTTCTTTGAGATATCCATTAAGGAATGCAGTTTTGACATCCATTTGCCAAATTTCATAATCATAAAATGTGGCAATTGCTAACATGATTCGGATAGACTTCAGCATCGCTACGGGTGAGAAGGTCTCATCGTAGTCAACTCCTTGAACTTGTCGAAAACCTTTCGTAACAAGTCGAGCTTTGTAGACACTAATATTACCGTCAGCGTCAGTCTTCTTCTTGAAGATCCATTTATTCTCTATGGCTTGCCGATCATCGGGCAAGTCAATAAAGTCCTCACTTTGTTCTTGTAGGATCGAAGTATGTCTATAGGGGGGGTGATTAGACTACTTGACCAAATAAAAACTTAACCTTTTCCCAATTTTAGTTCTTGGCAGATTTTAGCTATTGTAGGACAAGTCAAGCAATCATCACACAATTCAAGCAAGCATGCAAATAGTATATTGGCAGCAGAAAGTAAAGCATGCAACTTGCAAGAATGTAAAGGGAAGGGTTTGGAGAATTCAAACGCAATTGGAGACACGGATGTTTTTCCCATGGTTCGGATAGGTGGTGCTATCCTACATCCACGTTGATGGAGACTTCAACCCACGAAGGGTAACGGTTGCGCGAGTCCACACAGGGCTCCACCCAAGGGCAACGGTTGCGCGAGTCCACACAGGGCTCCACCCACGAAGGGTCCACGAAGAAGCAACCACCCACAAAGGGTCCACGAAGAAGCAACCTTGTCTATCCCACCATGGCCATCGCCCACGAAGGATTTGCCTCACTAGCGGTAGATCTTCATGAAGTAGGCGATCTCCTTGCCCTTACAAACTCCTTGGTTCAACTCCACAATCTTGTCGGAGGCTCCCAAGTGACACCTAGCCAATCTAGGAGACACCACTCTCCAAGAAGTAACAAATGGTGTGTAGGTAATGAACTCCTTGCTCTTGTGCTTCAAATGATAGTCTCCCCAACACTCAACTCTCTCTCATAGGATTTGAATTTGGTGGAAAGAAGATTTGAGTGGAAAGCAACTTGGGAAGGCTAGAGATCAAGATTCATATGGTAGGAATGGAATGTCTTGGTCTCAACACATGAGTAGGTGGTTCTCTCTCAGAACATATGAGTTGGAATGGTGTGTGTGTTCTGATGGCTCTCTCTCTAAATGAGAAGGAGGTGGAGGGGTATATATAGCCTCCACACAAAATCCAACCGTTACACAATTTACCAATCTTGGTGGGACCGAATCAAAAAACTCGGTCTGGCCGAAGTAGTAAACCTAGTGACCGTTAGGAATTTTCGGTGGGACTGATATGCAACTCGGTAGGACCGATATGGTTAGGGTTTGGGCATAACGTAATCTCGGTGAGACCGATTACACAAACTCGGTGAGACCGAATTAGGTAATTAGCTAACCAGAGAGTTGGTCAGGCAAACTCGGTGGGACCAATTTGCTCTTTCGGTGAGACTAAGTGGAACTCGGTGAGACCAAAAAGTTACAAAGGGGAAACACTGAGTTTACATTGCAATCTCGGTGGGACCGATTCGCTCTTTCGGTGGGACCGAAAAGTTACGAAAGGGAAACAGAGAGTTTGCAACCCCATCTCGGTGAGACCGAGATCCTTATCGGTAGAACCGAATTGCTAGGGTTTGGCAGTGGCTAATGACAAGTGAAACTCGATGGCGCCGGATAGGAAGAATCGGTAGGACCGAGTTTGGCTTAGGGTTTAGGTCATATGTGGATATGGGAAAGTAGTTGAGGATTTTGGAGCATATCATTAAGCACATGCAGCAAGAGGCTCATTAAGCAACACCTCATCCCTCCTTAATAGTATTGGCTTTTCCTAAAGACTCAATGTGATCTTGGATCACTAAAATATAAAATGAAGAGTCTTGAGCTTTTGAGCTTGAGCCAATCCTTTGTCCTTAGCATTTTGAGGGTTTCACTTTCACATCCATGCCATGCCAATCATTGAGCTTTCCTGAAATAATTATCTTGGAATAGTATTAGCTCAATGAGCTATATGTTGTTATGAATTACCAAAACCACCTAGGGATAGTTGCACTTTCAATCTCCCCCTTTTTGGTAATTGATGACAACATATAGATCAAAGCTTCGACAAATGATAATAAGCATGAAATATATCGTCGCTTTGAGAAGTATGTGATAAGTAAGAGCTCCCCCTAAATTTGTGCATATTTAAAATTTGCTTTGGACTGCAAATGCACAAAGAGTTAGAGTCATGGGTTACTCTTCCATGTCACATACATCTTGATGGAGCGCTCAAAATGACAAGAATGAAATACATGCACTCATCACCAAGAATAATGAATGATCACACAAGATAGATAGGATAATGGCATTAAGCAAGCATTAAGTGTAGCTTATGATCAAACACATGATCATCAATGTCTCACAAATAATGATGTAGTATCTCAAGCACTCAAAAGCAGACAAGTTCGAAAAACCACCAAATAAAGCAAGAGAGAAAAGCAACACTCTCTCTCTCTCGAAGCCTATGATCTATACATCTTCTCCCCCTTTGGCAACAAGTTACCAAAAAGTTCCTAGAAAATGCATAGCACTAGATCGACGCTCAGGCTTGATCTTCAGGTGGTGGTGGAGTCCGGAGCACTCCAAGGACGAAGCCTTCGGTAGACGTGGTCGGAGTCGAGGTTGAAGTGGATGCTGGAGCTGGTGGAACTGAGGCTGTGGCTAGTGCAGACGTTGTAGCTCTGGTGTCAGCAACTGGCAGTGCAGACGACCTCGGACCTCGTGGCACCCTCGCAAAAGCATCAGTCGTGGTCCAGCCTCTCCTCTCATTCATGTCCTCCTGGAGCTGCTCCACGGCAGTCTGTATCTCTGTCACCTAGATGTCCAAGTCATAGAACCTCTGTTCCATGATCCTCTCTAAACTCGCCTGGTTCTGAGTCAGGGTGGCTATACTCTGCTCAATCCGCAGGGTGGACGCAATCAGGTAACCAAGCTGCTCTTGTTTGGTTTTCAGGAAGTAATCAGATGCCTCTACTTGAGTAGGCATCCTGGCAGCTTTCTCCTTCTTCGCCTTCTCCTTCTGAGCTTGTGCATGGGCAGATGATGGTTCATTCTCAGTCATAACAACTTGATTATCTTCGAAATCTGGACGGATGGGCAGGTGTTCCTTATCCAACAAATATACGCCCGTGCCCATCTTGGAGTTGATGAGCTCCTGAATCTGAGGGGCATATCCACAGCTCCTCTTCTGATCTGCCGCAGTCCTTTTGATTGTTTCCACTATGAGGCTCATGACTTTGAATTTTTGAGGCACGTCAAAGACATGAAGCAAATTGATCGCGTGACCTCTGATCATCTTGTGATCTCCAGACTTGGGTAGAAGGGTGTGCCTAAGGATCCAGTTGATCATAGGCAATCCTGATAGCAGATAATGCACTGAGCCAAACTTGAACGTGTCAAGTGCTTCATTCAGAATCTCCTTGTACATGTTGGACATGGAGTTGTGGTCCATCTTTTTCTTGGCATAAATGTCCAAGTCATCTGCTTGCTCCTCTGGGGCATTGATCAGCTTCGCCCATTCCTCAACAGTAGAGTGGTACCTTGTACCCTCTGACATCCATGTGATCCTGCCATCCGGATAAAAGTGTGTTGTGGAGTAGAATTGCATGATTAGCTCCTCGTTCCACTTTGTGAGCTTCTGCCCAACAAAGTCTGCAACTCCACATGCACTAAAGCTGTCAAATACTCCAGGGTAGTACTCTTCATTGTCCTTGATATAGGTCCAGTCGACCCATCTCATGTGACATACAATTGGCTTCTTGTCAAGTAGCACTGTCTCATAGAAATCCTGCTGCTCCTTGGTATGAAACCTGTAGTCCACTGCAGTCCTTCTCCTAGAAGCATATGGATCTGCTTCTCTCCACTTCCTGAGCCCTGAGTCTCTCCTGAGCTTCATATCCTCAGCCACAGGATGAGCATCGTTGTGGTCTGGGATCTTGGGCTTGAGCTTCCGAAGGACATTTTCTTCCTCATCCTCAGCAACAGTCTCAGGCACTGGGGCCTTGTTCTTCTCAGCTGCAGGAATGCTCCTTGTATTTCTCTTAGGTTTTGGCTTGGAGGCAGCTTTGGGCTTAGATGCAGTAGCCCCTGACCTTATGGCATCACCCATTAGCTTGGGCGCTGGTGCAGCTGCCTCTTCTTCCTCTTCCTCTTCCATGATGGAGGCTTTGCCAAGCACCCTAGCCACAGTCTTCTTCACCCTCTCCTTCCTTTTCTTGCCCTCAGCTGCAGCTGGCTCTTGGGAAGTGGGATTCTCAGTTGAGGCTCTAGCCTTTGACATGGGCTGCCTGCCTGCTGGCCTTTTGATTTTCAGACCTGGCTTAGTGCCTTGAGCTGGTTCAATTCTCTTGGAAGTGGCCTCTTCCTCTGCCACATAGTCCTCATCTTCAGAGTCTGAAGTTTTCTTCTTCCTTTGTCTCGTGGCAGCCTTTGGTAAATTGCTAGGAGTGCTCCTGATGCCTTCATCAGATGAACTGGAGGGACTAGTGCCCTCACTCATCACCACTTGCTGCTCTGACAGATTCTGGCTATCACTCTGGTCTGACATGCTGCAAACTGACTGCTGACCCTGTGAATAGATTATAGAGGAGATAGAGTGGATGAGCATCACAAAATGCAGAGATTTTTGCAAAAAGAATGATCCAAAAACTTAGTTTTAGTTTCCCACTGAAATCATCTCGGATCTACCAATTTTCAAATTCGGTGATACCGAAGCAGTTTTGGAACCTAAACTAGTGAACTCGGTAGGACCGAGTCACAGTTCAGTGGCACCGAGACTGCTAGGGTTTCACTGAGTTCAAAAATCGGTCACACCGATAAGTAATTCTCGGTCAGACCGAGTCTCACTTGTGCAATGGCATAAGCCAAATCGGTGGGACCGAGTTTTTCAACTCGGTGGATTCGAGATAGTTTCGGCGGAAACCTAAACCTAGAATTTTCGAATCAAACCTAATCTATGAGCGTTTTGACTGGATAGAATTTTATCAAACGTGGCTAGAAACAATATGATCACAATGTGCTAGGAATCAGATTGAGGAATAGCACAAAGATCAAGTCCATACCCTAGTTCGGCGGGGACTTGCTACGGCGGCAATGGTGGGGCAGAATTCCCGTTGACGGCGATGGAGACCAGCGACTGGAGGCTGCTGGCGGCGAGAAGACGATCCGGAGACCTCAAGGGCAGAGCAGGCTATCGCGCGGGCGAAGGGGTTCGGAGAAATTTCCAAATTTTGCCCGTGACTATATATAGCCCGACCCTGTCGGTGTGACCGAGTGGAACAACTCGGTGGCACCGAGATTCATAACTGCGTGCAGTTATTGAAACTCGGTGTGACCGAAAGGTTCAAATCGGTTGCACCGAGATTGAAAACCTAGATCAACTTAATGATCTCAGTAGGACCGAAAGTGGAGTATCGGTCAGACCGAGAATCATAAAGAGGTTTTGGAAGTTTAAGTCTATGACGAATCGGGGACTCCGAGCGCTCCTCACACAGAGTGGTTTGAATCTGACTTGATCAAATTTTGTGATGCAGCATGAATAGAGTTTGAGACGAGAAAAGCATAGATAGCTAGAGGAGGTTCTTAGGCATTCTTGTCCATCCACTTGGCAAAAAGAAATAAAGCTGAACAATAAAAAACAACAAGTGGATGTCCTCGAATGAGTAAAATATGCGACCAGCATGCTCACACAATAAGATGGCAAATGAAATATGTGGCAAGGCATGCACAACCAATTCTAGCATTTATCAAGCAATTTGCGATTACTAGGTCATCTATATATGAGTACATTGACTTAGGAGTCAAGTGAGAACACTTGATCATAGGTCATACTCATCGTTTAAGCTCAAGTGGGGTTACCACTTTTACATAAAGCATCATTGTGTTCACATCTTTAGAGTTGCTTTAGCTCAAGTCTCAGAGTAAAGCTCCCCCTAGATGTGATATCCCCCCTAAGAGGGATGAACTAACCTTGGGTTTTGTCGATGATGACTTCATGTAGATATTGAAGATGTGGATGCTCAATGTTGATGTAGATCTCTTGGAGCTATCCATATGAGTGAATTGCACTTTAAATACCTACATGGGTTAGTCCCACAAGGAACAAACAAGGATATCCATAGACATAGAGTGATGCACACAAAAGATGATGTCCATGAAAACTTTTAGGTTACCTTGTCCCTTGTCTTACCAACAAGAGGGTTTGTGACTCCTTGAACTAGTGCAAGATGTGGAAGTTGATTGCACTTGTTCTTGCCAAAATGATAAGAGTGAAGTATGTTGGCAGAGTCACCCTCAAGAACTCTCTAGTTCTTCTTCTTTTGGATCCACATCATCTTCATGGGAATCCTTGGAGTTGTAGCCGTACTTGATGAAGTGGAACTTGAAGTAGTCTTGGGAATCCTTGAAGTAGTCTTAGGAGCTTCTTCAAATGCATCAATTTCCTCTTGAAGCTTGTCCTTGCCTTTTTGCTCGTAGTCTTGTGGTGGAAGATCATCTTGAGCTTGTGTCCCCTTGAAAGAAGTATACTTCTCTTGTTGAGGGACAAACTTTGTCTTGGGGTATTGATCTTCTTCCCATTCAACTCCATTGGCATTGAACTTTCGTTCAAAACCAACACCTTGATTCTTCCGGTGCATTCCTTGCTTGCGCACAATTTCCTCAAATTGCTTACTCCCGGCAAGGCTTTTGTACACTCCTTTCTCTATAATTCCCTTCAATAAGCTATTTTCTTGCTCAAGTGTAACTTGGCTAAGAGAATCATTAGTGGAATCAAGAGAACTACTAGAAGCAACAATATTGGATTTAGCATGATCATTGTTACTACTAGAGGAAGAATCTTTCTTGTTAGACTTGACTTGAGGCATGTAAGTGGATAAGAGTAAACGCTTGGCAATGTAAGAAGAACTTTTCTTGCGGAGATCATCATTGATTGCCTTTAAGAACTCATGCTCTTGCTCAATATTGAGCTTTTCAAAGTGTAGTTTCTCATGAGCTCTTGAAAGTTCTCGATGATCTTCGAAGATAGTGTCATGAGCTAACTTAAGAGTTTTTAGTTCTTTAGTTAGAGCCTCAATCTTCTCCTTATCATTGTCATTCGTTTTATCTTGATTAGCATGATTAATTGGTCTTTCATCATAGTATTCATCACTAGAGTTGTCACCAAGCAAATCATCACCTAACAAGTCATCTTCATCACTATTGAAATCAACATACTCGAGGTGTGTTACCTTAGGACCTTTGGCCATGAAGCATCTTCCAATTCCTTCATTTGTTGAGTCAAATATGTCGTAGGGGTTGGTTGACACAAGTGCTAGACCGGCAACACCTTCATCTTGAGTATCTTCGGAGTCGGAGTGATAACTTCTCTCAGAGTGGCTGTCGGAGTCGGAGCCGGATACCCATTCACCAACATGAGCTTGATGTCTTCGTCTTGTGTAGCTCCTTGATGATTTTTCCTTCCTTTCCAAATCCTTGCTTCTCCGTGAGTATCTTCGTTCATAACGATCATCTCTACTCCTTCTCTCTCTTGGTGGTGATCCTTTGCTTCTTCTTTTTTGAGAATCTTCTCTTCTCTTGTAGGGAGTCGTACACTCATTGGAATAGTGTCCGGGTCTTCCACAATTGTAACAGTTTCGCTCTCGACGAGAAGATCTTTTGTCATTGTAGGACCTTGACTTGGAGCTTCTATCTTTTCTTCTACTCTTGTAGAACTTGTTGAAGTTCTTCACCATTAAGCTCAATTCTTCATTGAAGTCTTGTTTCTCACTTGATGATGTAGGGGCTTCACATGAGGCTTTATAGGCACCACTTGATTTGTTGTGAAGTTCCTCTTATCCTTAAGTGATATCTCATGAGCAACAATTCTTCCAATCACCTCCGTTGGCTTGAGATCTTTGTAATTGGGCATCATTTGGATCAATGTGCACACGGTATCATGTTTTCCATCCAAGGCTCTTAGGATCTTCTTGATGATGAATCTATCGGTCATCTCTTCACTTCCTAAGCCGGCAATCTCATTTGTGATGAGAGCAAGCCTAGAGTACATTTCAGCGACACCTTCACCATCCTTCATCTTGAACTTGTCAAGTTGGCTTTGAAGCACATCCAACTTGGATTCCTTGACGGAGTCGGTACCTTCGTGCATATCAATCAAAGTGTCCCAAATTTCCTTTGCATTCTCAAGGCGGCTGATTTTGTTGAATTCTTCGGGGCACAATCCGTTGAAGAGAATATCACAAGCTTGAGCATTGTATTGCAACATCTTCAACTCATCCGCGGTAGCTTCACGGTTTGGTTCTCTCCCGTCAAAGAAGTCACCTTGCAAACCAACACACACAATAGCCCAAACAGCAGGGTTATGTCCAAGAATATGCATTTTCATTTTATGCTTCCAACTAGCAAAATTAGTACCATCAAAGTAAGGACCTCTACGGTGATAATTTCCCTTGCTAGACGCCATACTCTCCTAGGTTGTGAAACCAAGGCTATGACCACCAAAAGCTATGGAGATCAAGCAAGTGGAGACCAAGGCTCTGATACCACTTGTAGGATCGAAGTATGTATAGAGGGGGGGTGATTAGACTACTTGACCAAATAAAAACTTAACCTTTTCCCAATTTTAGTTCTTGGCAGATTTTAGCTATTGTAGGACAAGTCAAGCAATCATCACACAATTCAAGCAAGCATGCAAAGAGTATATTGGCAGTAGAAAGTAAAGCATGCAACTTGCAAGAATGTAAAGGGAAGGGTTTGGAGAATTCAAACGCAATTGGAGACACGGATGTTTTTCCCGTGGTTCGGATAGGTGGTGCTATCCTACATCCATGTTGATGGAGACTTCAACCCACGAAGGGTAACGGTTGCGCGAGTCCACACAGGGCTCCACCCAAGGGCAACGGTTGCGCGAGTCCACACAGGGCTCCACCCACGAAGGGTCCACGAAGAAGCAACCACCCACAAAGGGTCCACGAAGAAGCAACCTTGTCTATCCCACCATGGCCATCGCCCACGAAGGACTTGCCTCACTAGCGGTAGATCTTCACGAAGTAGGCGATCTCCTTGCCATTACAAACTCCTTGGTTCAACTCCACAATCTTGTCGGAGGCTCCCAAGTGACACCTAGCCAATCTAGGAGACACCACTCTCCAAGAAGTAACAAATGGTGTGTAGGTAATGAACTCCTTGCTCTTGTGCTTCAAATGATAGTCTCCCCAACACTCAACTCTCTCTCATAGGATTTGAATTTGGTGGAAAGAAGATTTGAGTGGAAAGCAACTTGGGAAGGCTAGAGATCAAGATTCATATGGTAGGAATGGAATGTCTTGGTCTCAACACATGAGTAGGTGGTTCTCTCTCAGAACATATGAGTTGGAATGGTGTGTGTGTTCTGATGGCTCTCTCTCTAAATGAGAAGGAGGTGGAGGGGTATATATAGCCTCCACACAAAATCCAACCGTTACACAATTTACCAATCTCGGTGGGACCGAATCAGAAAACTCGGTCTGACCGAAGTAGTAAACCTAGTGACCGTTAGGAATTTTCGGTGGGACTGATATGCAACTCGGTAGGACCGATATGGTTAGGGTTTGGGCATAATGTAATCTCGGTGAGACCGATTACACAAACTCGGTGAGACCGAATTAGGTAATTAGCTAACCAGAGAATTGGTCAGGCAAACTCGGTGGGACCGACTTGCTCTTTCGGTGAGACCGAGTGGAACTCGGTGAGACCGAAAAGTTACAAAGGGGAAACACTGAGTTTACATTGCAATCTCGGTGGGACCGATTCACTCTTTCGGTGGGACCGAAAAGTTACGAAAGGGAAACAAAGAGTTTGCAACCCCATCTCGGTGAGACCGAGATCCTTATCGGTAGAACCGAATTGCTAGGGTTTGGCAGTGGCTAATGACAAGTGAAACTCGATGGCGCCGGATAGGAAGAATCGGTAGGACCGAGTTTGGCTTAGGGTTTAGGTCATATGTGGATATGGGAAAGTAGTTGAGGATTTTGGAGCATATCATTAAGCACATGAAGCAAGAGGCTCATTAAGCAATACCTCATCCCTCCTTAATAGTATTGGCTTTTCCTAAAGACTCAATGTGATCTTGGATCACTAAAATATAAAATGAAGAGTCTTGAGCTTTTGAGCTTGAGCCAATCCTTTGTCCTTAGCATTTTGAGGGTTCCACTTTCACATCCATGCCATGCCAATCATTGAGCTTTCCTGAAATAATTATCTTGGAATAGTATTAGCTCAATGAGATATATGTTGTTATGAATTACCAAAACCACCTAGGGATAGTTGCACTTTCAGTTCTCATACATGGATGCCATCTCAGATTTCATGGCTTCTAGCCATTTTGCAGAATCTGGGCTCATCATCGCTTACTCATAGTTCATAGGTTTGTCATGGTCAAATAACATGACCTCCAGAACAGGATTATCATACCACTCTAGTGCGGATCTTGCTCTAGTTGACCTACGAGGTTCGGTAGTAACTTGATCAAAAGTTTCATGATCATCATCATTAGCTTCATCACTAATTGGTGTAGGAATCACTGGAACTGATTTCTATGATGAACT
The DNA here is from genome assembly GCF_056163025.1 of Triticum urartu. NCBI lineage: Eukaryota > Viridiplantae > Streptophyta > Magnoliopsida > Poales > Poaceae > Triticum > Triticum urartu. The sequence continues at coordinate 101,848,680 of NC_141875.1, read as the reverse complement.
ACTTTCAAATAAGGGAGAAGGTACAGTTACCTCATCAAGTTTCACTTTCCTTCCACTCACTTCATTCAAGAGAAACTCCTTCTCTAGAAAGGATCCATTCTTAGCAACGAATATCTTGCCTTTGGATCTGTGATAGAAGGTGTACCCAACAGTCTCCTTTGGGTATCCTCTGAAGACACATTTCTCCGATTTGGGTTCGAGCTTATTAGGTTGAAGCTTTTTCACATAAGCATCGCAGCCCCAAACTTTAAGAAACGACACCTTGGGTTTCTTGCAAAACCACAGTTCATATGGTGTCGTCTCAACGCATTTCGATGGTGCCCTATTTAACATGAATGCAGCCGTCTCTAAAGCATAACCCAAAAACGATACGGGTAAATCAGTAAGAGACATCATAGGTCGCACCATATCTAATGAAGTGCAGTTACGACGTTCGGACACACCATTACGCTGTGGTGGTCGAGGTGGCGTGAGTTGCGAAACTATTCCGCATTGTTTCAAATGAAGACCAAACTCGTAACTCAAATATTCACCTCCACGATCAGATCGTAGAAACTTAATTTTCTTGTTACGATGATTTTCCACTTCACTCTGAAATTCTTTGAACTTTTCAAATGTTTCAGACTTATGTTTCATTAAATAGATATACCCATATCTGCTCAAATCATCTGTGAAGGTCAGAAAATAACGATACCCGCCGCGAGCATCAACACTCATCGGACCGCATACATCAGTATGTACTATTTCCAATAAGTCCGTTGTTCACTCCATTGTTCCGGAGAATGGAGTCTTAGTCATCTTGCCCATGAGGCATGGTTCGCAAGCATTAAGTGATTCATAGTCAAGTGATTCCAAAAGCCCATCAGCATGGAGTTTCTTCATGCGCTTCACACCAATATGGCGTAAACGGCAGTGCCACAAATAAGTTGCACTATCATTATTAAACTTATATCTTTTGGCTTCAATACTATGAATATGTGTATCACTACTATCAAGATTCAATAAAAATAGACCACTCATTAAGGGTGCATGACCATAAAAGATATTACTCATATAAATAGAACAACCATTATTCTCTGATTTAAATAAATAACCGTCTCGCATCAAACAAGCTCCAGATATAATGTTCATGCTTAACGCTGGCACCAAATAACAATTATTCAGTTCTAAAACTAATCCCGAAGGTAGATGTAGAGGTAGCGTGCCGACCGTGATCACATCGACTTTGGAACCATTTCCCACGTGCATCGTCACCTCGTCCTTAACCAATCTTCGCTTAATCCGTAGCCCCTGTTTCGAGTTGCAAATATGAGCAACAGAATAGTATCAAATACCCAGGCGCTACTATGAGCATTAGTAAGGTACACATCAATAACATGTATATCAAATATACCTTTCACTTTGCCATCCTTCTTGTCCACCAAATACTTGGGGCAGTTATGCTTCCAGTGACCAGTCCCTTTGCAGTAGAAGCACTCGATCTCAGGCTTAGGTCCAGACTTGGGCTTCTTCACTTGAGCAGCAACTTGCTTGTCGTTCTTCTTGAAGTTCCCCTTCTTCCCTTTGCCCTTCTTCTTGAAACTAATGGTCTTGTTGACCATCAACACTTGGTGCTCCTTCTTGATTTCTACCTCCGCAGCCTTTAGCATTGCGAAGAGCTCGGGAATTGTCTTATCCATCCCTTGCATATTATAGTTCATCACGAAGCTTTTGTAGCTTGGTGGCAGTGATTGAAGAACTCTATCAATGACACTATCATCAGGAAGATTAACTCCTAGTTGAGTCAAGTGGTTGTGGTACCCAGACATCCTGAGTATATGTTCACTGACAGAACTATTCTCCTCCATCTTGCAGCTATAGAACTTATTGGAGACTTCATACCTCTCAATTCGGGCATTTGCTTGAAATATTAACTTCAACTCTTGGAACATCTCATATGCTCCATGACATTCAAAACGTCTTTGAAGTCCCGATTCTAAGCCGTAAAGCATGGCACACTTAACTATCGAGTAGTCATCAGCTTTGCTCTGCCAGACGTTCACAACATCTGGTGTTGCTCCTGCAGCGGGCTTTGCACCTAGCGGTGCTTCCAGGACGTAATTCTTCTATGCAACAATGAGGATAATCCTCAAGTTACGGACCCAGTCCGTGTAGTTGCTATCATCATCTTTCAACTTAGCTTTCTCTAGGAACGCATTAAAATTCAAAGGAACAGTAGCACGGGCCATTTATCTAAAACAACATAGACATGCAAAATACTATCAGGTACTAAGTTCATGATAAATTAAAGTTCAATTAATCATATTACTTAAGAACTCCCACTTAGATAGACATCTCTCTAGTCATCTAAATGATCACGTGATCCATATCAACTAAACCATGTCCGATCATCACGTGAGATGGAGTAGTTTTCAATGGTCAACATCACTATGTTGATTGTATCTACTATATGATTCACGCTCGACCTTTCGGTCTCAGGGTTCCGAGGCCATATCTGCATATGCTAGGCTCATCAAGTTTAACCCGAGTATTCTGTGTGTGCAAAACTGGCTTGCACCCGTTGCATGTGAACGTAGAGCTTATCACACCCGATCATCACGTGGTGTCTCGGCACGACGAACTATAGCAACGGTTCATATACCTTGAAATTTAGTGAGAGATCATCTTATAATGCTACCGCCGTACTAAGCAAAATAAGATGCATAAATGATAAACATCACATGCAATCAAAATAAGTGATATGATATGGCCATCATCATCTTGTGCCTTTGATCTCCATCTCCAAAGCACCGTCATGATCACCATCGTCACCAGCTTGAAACCTTGATCTCCATCATAGCATCGTTGTCGTCTCACCAACTATTGCTTCTACGACTATCGCTACCGCTTAGTGATAAAGTAAAGCAATTACACGGTGATTGCATTTCATATAATAAAGCGACAACCATATGGCTCCTGCCAGTTGCCGATAACTGTTACAAAACAAGATCATCTCATACAACAATTTATATCATCACGTCTTGACCATATCACATCACAACATGCCTTGCAAAAACAAGTTAGACGTCCTCTATTTGTTGTTGCAAATTTTACGTGGCTGCTACGGGCTTCTAGCAAGAACTGTTCTTACCTACGCATAAAAACCACAATGATTTTTCGTCAAGTGTGATGTTTTAACCTTCAACAAGGATCGGGCGTAGTCAAACTTGATTCAACTAAAGCTGGAGAAACAGACACCCACTAGCCACCTGTGTGCGAAGCATGTAGGTAGAACCAGTCTCATGAACGAGGTCATGTAATGTCGGTCTAGGCCGCTTCATCCAACAATACCGCTGAATCAAAGTAAGACATTGCTGGTAAGCAGTATGACTATTATCGCCCACAACTCTTTGTGTTCTAGTCGTGCATATAACATCTACGCACAGACCTGGCTCAGATGCCACTGTTGAGGAACGCAGTATTTCAAAAAAATTACCTACGATCACGCAAGATCTATCTAGGAGATGCATAGCAATAAGAGGGGAGAGTGTGTCTATGTATCCTCGTAGACCGAAAGCGGAAGCGTTTAGTAACGCGGTTGATGTAGTCGAACGTATTCACGATCCAACTGATCCAAGTACCGAACGCATGAGACCTCCGCGATCAGCACATGTTTAGCTTGATGACGTCCCTCGAACTCTTGACCCAGTTGAGGCCGAGGGAGAGTTCCGTCAGCACGACGGCGTGGTGACGGTGATGATGAAGTTACCGACGCAGGGCTTCGCCTAAGCACTACAACGATATGACCGAGGTGTGTAACTGTGGAGGGGGGCACCGCACACTGCTAAAAGATCGACTTGTGTGTCTTTGGGTTGCCCTCTCCCCACATATATAAAGGGGGAGAGGAGGCCGGCCCTAGGAGGGGGCGCGCCATGGGGGAGTCCTACTTGGACTCCTAGTCCAAGTAGGATTCGGTCCCCCCTTTCCTAGTCCAAGTAGGAGAAGAAGGGAAAGAGGAGAGAAGAGAAGGAAGGATGGGGGCGCCACCGCCTCCCCTTGTCCAATTCGGACTGGGCAAAGGGGGTGCATGCGCCACCTCTGGCCGGCCCTCTCTCTTCTCCACTAAGGCCCATTGTGGCCCATTAATCCCCCGGGGGGTTCCGGTAACCCCTCGGTACTCCAGAAAATGCCCGAACCTATCGAAACCATTCTGGTGTCCAAACATAACCTTCCAATATATCAAGCTTTATGTCTCGACCATTTTGAGACTCCTTGTCATGTTCGTGATCTCATCCGGGACTCCGAACAAACTTCGGTTCATCAAAACATGAAACTCATAATACAAATCGTCATCGAACGTTAAGCGTGCGGACCCTATGGGTTCGAGAACTATGTAGACATGACCATGACTTATCTCCGATCAATAACCAATAGCGGAACCTGGATGCTCATATTAGCTCCTACATATTCTAGGAAGATCTTTATCGGTCAAACCGCATAACAACATACGTTGTTCCCTTTGTCATCGGTATGTTACTTGCCCGAGATTCAATCATCGATATCATCATACCTAGTTCATTCTCGTCACTGGCAAGTCTCTTTACTCGTTCCGTAATGCATCATCCTGTGGCTAACTCATTAGACACATTGCTTGCAAGGCTCATAGTGATGTGCATTACCGAGAGGGCCCAGAGATACCTCTTTGATACACGGAGTGACAAATGCTAATCTTTATATATGCCAACTCAACAAACACCATCGAAGACACATGTAGAGCATCTTTACAATCACCCAGTTACGTTGTGACGTTTGATAGCACACAAGGTGTTCCTCCGGTATTCGGGAGTTGCATACTCTCATAGTCTGAGGAACATGTATAAGTCATGAAGAAAGCAATAGCAGAAAAACTAAATGATCATTATGCTAAGCTAACGGATGGATCTTGTCCATCACATCATTCTCTAACTATGTGATCCTGTTCATCAAATGACAACACATGTCTATGTCTAGGAAACTTAACCATCTTTGATTAACGAGCTAGTCAAGTGGAGGCATACTAGGGACACTATGTTTGTCTATGTATTCACACATGTACTAAGTTTCCGGTTAATAAATTTCAAGCATGAATAATAAACATTTATCATGATATAAGGATATATAAATAACAACTTTATTATTGCCTCTAGGGCATATTTCCTTCACTTTATCCATGGTGCTTTCCGTAAAATGCTTGCTAAATATGCTGTTAACCATGGAATTGCATCACCCTATCATCCTCAATCTAGTGGTCAAGTTGAACTTAGCAATAGATAAATAAAATTAATATTACAAAAATTTGGCAATAGGTCCCAAAATAATTGGTCTAAGAAACTTGATGTTGCACTCTGGGCCTATAGAACAGCTTATAAAAATCCTATGGGTATGTCTCCTTATAAAATGGCTTATGGAAAAGCTTGTCATTTGCTTCTTGAGTTAGAAGATAAAGCATATTGGGCAATTAAAGAACTCAATTATGATTTCAAACTTGCCGGTGAAAAGAGGTTATTTGATATCAGCTCACTAGATGAATGGAGAAACCAAGCTTATGAAAATGCCAAACTATTTAAAGAAAAGTTTAAAAGATGGCATGAGAAAAGAATCCAAAAGCGAGAATTTAAAGTTGGTGAACATGTTCTATTGTACAATTCTCGTTTTAGATTTTTTGCAGGAAAACTTCCTGCCAAATGGGAAGGACCATATATTATAAAAGAAGTTTATCGCTCTGGAGGCATCAAGTTTAAAGTTGGTGAACATGTTCTATTGTACAATTCTCGTTTTAGATTTTTTGCAGGAAAACTTCCTGCCAAATGGGAAGGACCATATATTATCAAAGAAATTTATCGCTCTGGAGCCATCAAGATTAATAATGATGAAGGTACCAACCTGAAGGTGGTCAATGGACAAATAATTAAGCATTATATCTCAGGTATGCCTATTAATGTTGAAATCAATATTATCCAAACCATGACATCGGAGGAACACATAAAAAACCTTCCAGAACACTCTAGAACCCTGAAAAGGAAGAGGGTATGTGATACGATATAATGTTCATGCTTAATGCTGGCACCAAATAACAATTATTCAGTTCTAAAACTAATCCCGAAGGTAGATGTAGAGGTAGCGTGCCGACCGTGATCACATCGACTTTGGAACCATTTCCCATGTGCATCGTCACCTCGTCCTTAGCCAATCTTCGCTTAATCTGTAGCCCCTGTTTCGAGTTGCAAATATGAGCAACAGAACAATATCAAATACCCAGGCACTACTACGAGCATTAGTAAGGTACACATCAATAACATGTATATCAAATATACCTTTCACTTTGCCATCCTTCTTATCCACCAAATACTGGGGGCAGTTATGCTTCCAGTGACCAGTCCCTTTGCAGTAGAAGCACTCGGTCTCAGGCTTAGGTCCAGACTTGGGCTTCTTCACTTGAGCAGCAACTTGCTTGTCGTTCTTATTGAAGTTTCCCTTCTTCCCTTTGCCCTTCTTCTTGAAACTAGTGGTCTTGTTGACCATCAACACTTGGTGCTCCTTCTTGATTTCTACCTCCGTTGCCGTTAGCATTGCGAAGAGCTCGGGAATTGTCTTATCCATTCCTTACATATTATAGTTCATCACGAAGCTTTTGTAGCTTGGTGGCAGTGATTGAAGAACTCTATCAATGACACTATCATCAGGAAGATTAACTCCCAGTTGAGTCAAGTGGTTGTGGTACCCAGACATCCTGAGTATATGTTCACTGACAGAACTATTCTCCTCCATCTTGCAGCTATAGAACTTATTGGAGACTTCATCCCTCTCAATTCGGGCATTTGCTTGAAATATTAACTTCAACTCTTGGAACATCTCATATACTCCATGACATTCAAAACGTCTTTGAAGTCCCGATTCTAAGCCGTAAAGCATGGCACACTTAACTATCGAGTAGTCATCAGCTTTGCTCTGCCAGACGTTCACAACATCTGGTGTTGCTCCTGGAGCGGGCTTTGCACCTAGCGGTGCTTCCAGGACGTAATTCTTCTGTGCAACAATGAGGATAATCCTCAAGTTACGGACCCAGTCCGTGTAGTTGCTATCATCATCTTTCAACTTAGCTTTCTCTAGGAACACATTAAAATTCAAAGGAACAGTAGCACGGGCCATTTATCTAAAACAACATAGACATGCAAAATACTATCAGGTACTAAGTTCATGATAAATTAAAGTTCAATTAATCATATTACTTAAGAACTCCCACTTAGATAGACATCTCTCTAGCCATCTAAATGATCACGTGATCCATATCAACTAAACCATGTCCGATCATCATGTGAGATGGAGTAGTTTTCAATGGTGAACATCACTATGTTGATCGTATCTACTATATGATTCACGCTCGACCTTTCGGTCTCAGGGTTCCGAGGCCATATCTGCATATGCTAGGCTCGTCAACTTTAACCCGAGTATTCTATGTGTGCAAAACTGGCTTGCACCTGTTGTATGTGAACGTAGAGCTTATCACGACGAACTGTAGCAATGGTTCATATACCTTGAAATTTAGTGAGAGATCATCTTATAATGCTACCGTCGTACTAAGAAAAATAAGATGCATAAATGATAAACATCACATGCAATCAAAATAAGTGATATGATATGGCCATCATCATCTTATGCCTTTGATCTCCATCTCCAAAGCACCGTCATGATCACCATCGTCACTAGCTTGACACCTTGATCTCCATCATAGAATCGTTGTCGTCTCGCCAACTATTGCTTCTACGACTATCGTTGCCGCTTAGTGATAAAGTAAAGCAATTACATGGCGATTGCATTTCATGTAACAAAGCGACAACCATATGGCTCTTGCCAGTTGCCGATAACTGTTACAAAACAAGATCATCTCATACAACAATTTATATCATCACGTCTTGACCATATCACATCACAACATGCCTTGCAAAAACAAGTTAGACGTCCTCTATTTGTTGTTGCAAGTTTTACGTGGCTGCTACGGGCTTCTAGCAAGAACCGTTCTTACCTACGCATAAAAACCACAACGATTTTTCGTCAAGTGTGATGTTTTAACCTTCAACAAGGACCGGGCGCAGTCAAACTTGATTCAACTAAAGCTGGAGAAACAGACACCACCTAGCCACCTGTGTGCGAAGCACGTAGGTAGAACCAGTCTCATGAACGAGGTCATGGAATGTCGGTCTGGGCCACTTCATCCAACAATACCGCCGAATCAAAGTAAGACATTGCTGGTAAGCAGTATGACTAGTATCGCCCACAACTCTTTGTGTTCTACTCGTGCATATAACATCTACGCATAGACCTGGCTCGGATGCCACTGTTGAGGAACGCGGTATTCAAAAAAATTACCTATGATCACGCAAGATCAATCTAGGAGATGCATAGCAATAAGAGGGGAGAGTGTGTCTATGTACCCTCGTAGACCGAAAGCGGAAGCGTTTAGTAACACGGTTGATGTAGTCGAACGTATTCACGATCCAACCGATCCAAGTACCGAACGCATGAGACCTCCGCGATCAGCATATGTTCAGCTCAATGACGTTCCTCGAACTCTTGACCCAGTTGAGGCCAAGGTAGAGTTCCGTCAGCACGACGGCGTGGTGACGGTGATGATGAAGTTACCGACGTAGGGCTTCGCCTAAGCACTACAAAGATATGACCGAGGTGTGTAACTATGGAGGGGGGCACCACACACTGCTAAAAGATCAACTTGTGTGTCTTTGGGTTGCCCTCTCCCCACGTATATAACGGGGGAGGAGAGGAGGCCGGCCCTAGGAGGGGGCGCGCCACGGGGGAGTCCTACTTGGACTCCTAGTCCAAGTAGGATTCGGTCCCCCCCTTTCCTAGTCCAAGTAGGAGAAGAAGGGAAAGAGGAGAGAAGAGAAGGAAGGAGGGGGTGCCACCCCCTCCCCTTGTCCAATTCGGATTGGGCAAAGGGGGTGCACGCGCCACCTCTGGCCGGCCCTCTCTCTTCTCCACTAAGGCCCATTGTGGCCCATTAGTCCCTCGGGGGGTTCCGGTAACCCCTCGGTACTCCAGAAAATGCCCAAACCTATCGAGACCATTTCGGTGTCCAAACATAACCTTACAATATATCAAGCTTTATGTCTCGAACATTTCGATACTCCTTGTCATGTTCGTGATCTCATCCGGGACTCCGAACAAACTTCGGTTCATCAAAACATAAAACTCATAATACAAATCGTCATCGAACGTTAAGCGTGCGGACCCTATGGGTTCGAGAACTATGTAAACATGACCATGACTTATCTCCGATCAATAACCAATAGCGGAACCTGGATGCTCATATTAGCTCCTACATATTCTAGGAAGATCTTTATCGGTCAAACCGCATAACAACATACGTTGTTCCCTTTGTCATCGGTATGTTACTTGCCCGAGATTTGATCATCGATATCATCATACCTAGTTCATTCTCGTCACTGGCAAGTCTCTTTACTCGTTCCGTAATGCATCATCCCGTGGCTAACTCATTAGACACATTGCTTGCAAGTCTCATAGTGATGTGCATTACCGAGAGGGCCCAGAGATACCTCTTTGATACATGGAGTGACAAATGCTAATCTTTATATATGCCAACTCAACAAACACCATTGAAGACACATGTAGAGCATCTTTACAATCACCCAGTTACGTTGTGACGTTTGATAGCACACAAGGTGTTCCTCCGGTATTCGGGAGTTGCATAATCTCATAGTCTGAGGAACATGTATAAGTCATGAAGAAAGCAATAGCAGAAAAACTAAATGATCATTATGCTAAGCTAACGGATGGGTCTTGTCCATCACATCATTCTCTAATGATGTGATCATGTTCATCAAATGACAACACATGTCTATGGCTAGGAAACTTAACCATCTTTGATTAACGAGCTAGTCAAGTAGAGGCATACTAGGGACACTATGTTTGTCTATGTATTCACACATGTACTAAGTTTCCGGTTAATAAAATTCAAACATGAATAATAAACATTTATCATGATATAAGGATATATAAATAACAACTTTATTATTGCCTCTAGGGCATATTTCCTTCACTTTATCCATGGTGCTTTCCGTAAAATGCTTGCTAAATATGATGCTAACCATGGAATTGCATCACCCTATCATACTCAATCTAGTGATCAAGTTGAACTTAGCAATAGAGAAATAAAATTAATATTACAAAAATTTGGCAATAGGTCCCAAAAGAATTGGTCTAAGAAACTTGATGTTGCACTCTGGGCCTATAGAACAGCTTATAAAAATCCTATGGGTATGTCTCCTTATAAAATGGCTTATGGAAAAGCTTGTCATTTACTTCTTGAGTTAAAACATAAAGCATATTGGGCAATTAAAGAACTCAATTATGATTTCAAACTTGCCGGTGAAAAGAGGTTATTTGATATCAGCTCACTAGATGAATGGAGAAACCAAGCTTATGAAAATGCCAAACTATTTAAAGAAAAGTTTAAAAGATGGCATGAAAAAAGAATCCAAAAGCGAGAATTTAAAGTTGGTGAACATGTTCTATTGTACAATTCTCGTTTTAGATTTTTTGCAGGAAAACTTCTTGCCAAATGGGAAGGACCATACATTATAAAAGAAGTTTATCGCTCTGGAGCCATCAAGTTTAAAGTTGGTGAACATGTTCTATTGTACAATTCTCATTTTAGATTTTTTGCAGGAAAACTGCTTGCCAAATGGGAAGGACCATATATTATCAAAGAAATTTATCGCTCTGGAGCCATCAAGATTAATAATGCTAAAGGTACCAACCTGAAGGTGGTCAATGGACAAAGAATTAAGCATTATATCTCAGGTACGCCTATTAATGTTGAAATCAATATTATCCAAACCATGACATCAGAGGAACACATAAAAAAAACCTTCCAGAACACTCTAGAACCCTGAAAAGGAAGAGGTATGTGATACGGTAAGTAAACGGAATCCAATAAAATAGATCCCCATGTATCGTATCACCATAACCTTTATTACCTTTACCTACCTTAGTTCGATCCTTAGCTATTTTGTGTTTAGTTGAATAAAATTTCAGTATGATCTATTTTTGAGTGCTAGTTTCATGATCTATCTATCTATCTATGTATTCGAGTGAGAGCTATATAATAAAGTTTAGTTTGAGTTTTTGCTTCTTTATTTTTATGTTTCAATCAAAATAGAAGAAACTAATGAAGAAGATCATATTCTAATCTTATGGTAAGTAATGACATCACACAAGGAAAAGTATAAGTGATAAAATTTGTTGAAAGTTGACACACATAGCATTGGTCAATAATGCAATTCATGAAAGAATTAATAAGGGAAGAGAAGATTCACATGCAAATACACTATCTTGGACATCTTTTATGATTGTGAGCCCCCACTAAATATCTTATGCCAAACTGTTGACGTTGGACAAGGAAGACAACGTGATGATTTATGTTTGTTCGTGTCATAGATCCTTCAACATGTGGTGCCTGATCAATATCTTTGCTAGCCAAAAATCCGCACTATGTAGAGATACTACTTGTGCATCAAACAAACCTGAAATCCAAACTCATGTTTAGAGATTCCACCATACCTACCTATGGATTGAGTAAGATCCTTCAATTAAGTTGTCATCGGTGCAAAAAGGGCAATAAAAATTGCTCCTAAATGTGTTTGATCCTTTAGTATAAGGGAAAATAAGTGTTGTACGAACTTTTAATGTGATGGTAAAGTAATATAAGCGATGAACTGCATAATAAAGGTTGCTACCATAAGGGGCGATATAACGTGACGTTCTTTTGCATTAAGAGATTGTGCATACAAAACCAAAAGGCGCATGACAACCTCTACTTCCCTCTACGAAGGGCCTATCTTTTACTTTTATGTACTTACCTTTTATGCAAGAGTCGAAGTATTCTTCTCTGTTCTTTTTTTATTTTTCTCTTTGGCAAGCATCATGTGGTGGGGAAATATCTAGGCACATATACCCAGTTGGATATGAGTGAGCATGAGTCATTATTGTTGACATCACCCTCGAGGTGAATAAGTTGGGAGGCAAATCTATAAGCCCCTATCTTTCTATGTGTCTGGTTGAAACTTTTTGCTCATATATATATATATATATATATATATATATATATATATATATTGTGAGTGTTAGCAATCATATAAGATTAAATGATGATTGAGTATGTGGACTTGCCAAAAGGCTCCAATACGAGACCCTTCCTGAAAATATGATGAATTGTAGTTGCAAAGTTGACTGAGAACATAGTTTGTTGGTTTTCAATAAAGTTTATGCTTTTTTAAATCGATGTTGTGATGAATTATTACTTGTCCATGAGAAGTTATATGATAAAGCTTTATGATAAAATTTGTAGCTCTTATAATAATTTGCATGATGCAACTATGTCTGTATGTGGACATGATTTTCATATCGTCTTTCGCTTGAGGACAAGCGAGGTCTAAGCTTGGGGGAGTTGGTACGTCCACTTTGCATCATGTTTTTCTATTGTTGTTTATAATGTTTTTATGCATAATAACACTCTATGGAGTAATTCTAATGCATTTTCTCTCATAATTTGCAAGGTTTACACAAAGAGGGAGAATACCGGTAGCTGGAATTCTGAGCCTGAAAAAGCTATGTCAGAGATACCTATTATGCACATCTCCAAATGAGCTGAAATTTTATGAAGAATTATTTTGGAATCTCTCCCTAATAATAAAGCATGGATTGAGTCTCCGGGTTCACCGTCGCGGCATTTTTACACAAAGGTTCCTATGGTTTTTAGCTATTCAACCCGCACTCCTCATAAAAAGTCAACACGAACCGGTACGTGCGAGAGAAAGAAAAAAAGTAAATGGCAGTGTCTCCCGATCTGATCTCCAGTTTCTCGACCTTCACCCATGGCCTTCCACAGTCGTCGCACCTCCTGCCACATCCCGCCGCCACGCGCCGCCACCGCCTACCCCGTCGCCGCGCCTACCCCTATCTCCGGATCGACGCGGGTAACCGAGTGTGCGGGTGCTAGGTGGTTCTCCCGCTCGGTCAGATCAAGTGAAGTCTACACAGGGCGGCGGCGGACGGGCTGGACGTGCGGAACGATGGGGCATACGGATCCAGGCGAGCGGCCGCGCCGCCGCCCTTTGATGTACCAGCGTACGCACGCGTGGGTTGTTTCTCTGTTGTCGGCCGGTTGCAGGAGGTGGCCGGCGTCGCCCCAGTCGTCAAATCCCATAGCCGGTCGATCTCAACCGCGTGTTGCTGTTGTAGATGTCGAGGCCGAGGCCATGCATTATCGTGAGATGGAGCGGCGGAGAACTGAGGCCCGCCGGGTGCTGGAGTAGATTCTTTAGACAGTGGAGTTGAGCGACCCACTCATCCATGCCAGATGCGCTTAAGTAAAGCCAGGGATCCGATCCATCCATCTCAGAGCGGATGAATCAACAGAGTATCCATCTGGTCCAACAAGTGAATTTAGGCGATTAATTAGCATGAGCATACGAGCTCTTGTGCAGATGTATTTTAGGTGTATACAGGTTCAGGTAGTCAACTCTTCATTGACCAATCACCCAGCTCTGAGCTATTCCAACCTTCCATAGCCACCACCACCCCTAAGCACCGTTCATGATTTCCTCTATTATAATGTCATCTCCGGTCAAAGCGTTAGCATGATAGAATGAAATTTGAAATTCGTTAGTGGTTTCATGTTGGCGAATCATCCTGGGCTAGATCACATCCTGTGCTGAAACTGCCCACGTTTGTTCATTACTATATTTCAAATTATCAGTAAGGTCTATTTGTGCTTGTCCATAGTTGATCAAAAGGTAAAGCTTCACTACTGCTATTGTTGTTGTTGTTGTATTTTACCCATATATCCATTTGCAATCAGCATCCATTTTTTCCTTCAAATGGACAAATGTTGCCTTAATATTGCAGGATACCAGTCTTATGATGCTGCTTGGTCTTGCCTCGGACATCTATTTTTCAAACGCCCGTTCAGTAAGTCATGTTGGGAGAAACTTTGTGTTAGATGGCTTGATCTGAATAACAGATTGGAATTGTTGCACGCAGCAAAAAGAAACTGGACTGGACATATGTTCATGGAAGTGTTTGTGGTGGCAGCATGGAGTATATGGAAAGAGAGAGCTGCTAGACCCTCTTTTGGTTTGTACTTTGACCTCTCCTCCCCCTCCCCTACTAACTTCTCTATGTAAATATTGTACTGTATCTTTGACGCTCTGATCTAATACAAAGGTCAGTGGTGGGGTTCCCCCACTGTCGAAGGTTCTCAAAAAACAGTTTTCTAGATGATAGTTTTAGGTCTGTTAGTATCTTGGTCTGAGTGATGTTATTGTCTTCGTTAAGACCAGTCGAGCCCCTGATTTTCATCAAAGTTGCTCTCAAAGACATGGCCACATTTGTACACTTTATTAAAGTTTGGCATGGTTTTATTTTAATAAATGGGTGCTCCACTCTATTATGTACCTTGTGTTCTTTTGTGATAACAGGATTTTATTGTTGGATAACCCTTCAATTGATGAATCTGGCGAGCTGTGCTCTTGCAGATTACTAATACAGTGACAATCCTTCAGATTTAGGGGATACAATGTCGGATTACATTCTGCGGACATATTGAAGGCAAAAAAAATTGCGGTGGAGGTATAACATGCTACCACTTCATCAGTACATAACCAACTTCCATTCTTTATAAATAGCAACATTTAAGAAGTTTTTCTGTCATTGGAGAATCTGTTTTGGTCTTTGTTTCTAAATGGTGACGAAAGGTATTGCTGTAATGATCTGTAACAATAAGGATACCAACTGATCAATTGGTTATTCTGTGAAATGATTTTTTACACTTGGCATCTGTGCTCAACCAATTAAGAAAATTGTTTTTGCTGTATAAAATTAGATTATTTTGCAAACTATTTTCACATTAGTGAGCACATATTAGATTGTTTTCACCCGTTGCAACGCACGGGAATTTTTGCTAGTATATAATAAATATTGGAGAAAACAAATACCAGAGGGGGGTTGCCAGGTGCGCACAAGACACCAGGGCGCGCTAGGCCCCCCAGGTACACCCGGGTGGGTGGTGGGCAGCCTAGCCCACCTCCGGTGCTGTCGTGGAAAACACGGCCACCTATGGGGCCATCGACCCCTTGTGGTTCGGCAGGGGGAAGAGCACATTTCACAAATAGCGGAGAGCATAGAACAGTACGGCAACGATCACATGAGCAGTTTTTACCCAGGTTTGGGCCGCCGCAAGGTGTAAAACCCTACTCCTGCTTTGGTGGATTGATGAGGGGACTGTCGTGGAGATGCAGCGCTCTTGCCCGGCAAGGTTGCCTCGGGACGGGAGCAGCTACACGCGTATGAGTGTACAAAGGTCTGAATCCATTCTAAGGTAGCCACAGCTCTCCTTTTATAGGTCAAGGGGTCACCACAATGGCAAATCGGTGATGACGTACTGATTAGATAGCGAACAGTGCTATCATACCTAACTCTGCAGACAGGACAAGGTGCATTAAATGCACCGCTTAGTGTCACGTCGTGGAGTAGCCCGACAAGCCTTGCCATGCTGTTCCTCCACCTTCTCACCTGCCTGCATGACACGTCTCCGGACGGGTGTCATTTGGAGGTGATTTCCTTCGGAAATGGCTGCCATGCACCAAATAGTAGCCACTTAACCACTTGGGGGCTCGACACCGCATCTATAGGTGACTTGCGTTGCTGTGAGGTGGAGCGGTGGAGCCTTGGTGGGGTAACCTGCCCTCGATGTTCCTGGCAAGCTTGTCGGGGCAGTCTTGTGTCTTGTCCTTAGGCTAGCCTCAACCTCGCCAGGCTCGCCTGCCCAGCAAAGGAGGTTTTTCCTTAGTGGTATCTATTTCACTTAGCTTGGTCTTGGTCTTCTTGATCTGCCCTTTGACTCCTCAAAGAGCTATTTCTTCTGCTTGGCCTTGTCTTGGATGTTGAGACTTTGTCGGACCGAAGGCATGTTGTCCGTGCACAAGTCAGGGGAAACATACACCCCTGTTTGTGTACCCTGACAGAAGCCCCCGGGCCTGAGCCATATGTGTTGCTGGGAACGTTGGGTTAGGCCCCCAAATAGTGCACGGACATGTGGCGAAGGAACGTTGCACGCACAGCAATTCATCATGATGACCAGTCAATCCAACATCCACTTCGCGCAATTACCGTGGGGCGTGGGGTCGTGGGACTGTAGCACTAAATGTAAAATGGTAACTTTCCGAAGAGTCGCGCCTTACCCCATGTCTTTCTCCCTTAAAAGAGAAAAACGCACAGAGGCACTACTCATCCATCATCTGTCTCGCCCCTCCACCATCTTCTTCCGCAAGCCAAACGACCGCTCTCCCCTTCGCCCACGTTCATCTCCATCCCCCATCTTGTTCCCTTCCCCCATTCCCACTACCGCTTGAGGAGATGGGGAAAGAAAACTGCTGCCCCCAAGGGAACTTGGGCGACCACCGCGAAGGAGGTGGTCGCGGAGGGGAGCAAGAAGAGAGCTGCAGAGCTAGACAAGAAGCAAAGGGGAGACGTAGTCTTCTTCCCATCGAATCTGGACGGCGACGCATTGGTTGCAAGGTATGGATATTTGTGGGGGAGGGAGGTTCCAAAGGGGCATGGCGCATGGCGCAACAAGGTCCTGGTGGAGGGAAAAAAGGATCCGCCGGATTCGTACCAATTCTTTTGTGCATAGTTCATCTGCGACCTCTGTCCCTCCTTTTCGGATTTGTTCGAAGCGATGATGGTGATCTATGGATTCCACCTCCTGGACTTCACGCTGAATGCAATGGCGTGCATGGCGATTTTCGCCCACTTGTGCGAGAATTTTGTTGGAGTTTCCCCCAATGTAGACCTGTTCAGGCACTACTTCATTCCACGGGTGGCGAACAAAGCTCACTGCTCCGGAAATATAAGTTGGATGCCTCGGGTGGCAAGGGAAAATTGGGATTATCTCTTTGGTCAGCAGTGCGGCAGATGAGAGGAGTGGAGGGCGGATTGGTGCTAGATCCATGACGATGAGGCCCCAGATTTCTGCCAGGCACAGACGGAGTGCACTGTGCACGACAAAGAATGGAGGGAGTTTGGCCTTACCGATGATAGGCTCCGCCCGACAATAAACAAGATTGCCCGTCTAAAGGCTGTCGGGCTGACCATTGGGCATGTGAGGGCTGACTTCCTCCGATGACGAATTGCGCCACTGTAGAAGAGGGAAAGGTTTGCCTGGTAGTACGGAGATGATGCGTATAAGATGAGGTTGTACCCTGGTCTGACCAACAATCTATCAGTCTACGGCCATGCTTGGTTGTGCGAACAACTGTTTGGCAGCCTTGGGTCGTTCAAGTTGCCGGCAAGCGTCATCCCACTGAACATCAACTCCGCCCAGGATCAAATTTTGAAATGGATGCCAAATTGCAACGCTCATGGATTTTTGGGTTACTGGCAGTTACTAGAGCTTAACGAAGAGCTTGCGTGGGCCTCTAGCCTAGTGGAAAGGGCTACCAGGGTGGAAACCAATATGTTCAAGCGCACCTCCAAGGTGGATGAGGCGTTCATCAAGAGGCGGGTCGAGGAGGACAAGGCATTCTAGGCCGCCAAAAAGGCAAAGGCCGGGAAAGTGAAGGACGAGGAGAAGGCTGAGGATGAAGGCTCCTCTCACGGTAGGAGAAAGGCGCACGCCTCAGAGGAGGTTGCCGGGATGATTCTGCCGGGGGCGATCCTATCGGGGACGAGCCCGCCGGGATTGAAGCCTTATATGCTGCGACAGCAGAGGCCGAGTAAGAGGATAAAGCTGAGGAGGCGGAGTAGCCCAGGAGGAGTGGCTCACGGCAGGCCCTCAAGCCCCTGAGCCAATCATGGATCAATGCCCTCGTAGGCAGGCAGCTAGCCGGGGAGCATTGGTTCCTGCTTCTGCGCCTGCCGCCAAGAAGGTAAAGAAGACTACCTCCAAGGGTAGCAAGCCGGACATGGTGCATCGGCAGTCTTCTCGCCTTTCCGGGGCTAAGACCTCTCCCGCCAAGCGTCTAGCAGCCACGGGAGTCGACTCCATCTCCTCTGACTCGAGCTCCTCGCATAGTTCGTCCTCATCGGAGCCCCCTGCATCTCAGCAGGGCTTGAAGTTGCCGGGAAGTCCGGTTCCCCCGACCCTGAAGAGGAGTAGAGGACCTTCACCACCCATGGAGTTCGAGTTGAGCTCCATGCTTATTGACGAAGAGTAAGGAAAAGGTTTCTTCTTTCCTTGTTGTGGTTCCTGAATGTTCCCCGATTTGCTGATCGATCTTGTTTGCCACCTTCGGTAGGGAAGAGGAGGAGGAGACCCTCATCCATCGGGTCAAACGGCCCAAGCAGGCGAAACTGCCGAAGTCCATGGAGGGTGCGGGTTTGGCGAGAAGCAGCACAATCGATCTGACGCCAAGCCCCCAGCACAGCCCCCAGCTCGAAAGCACATGACTAGTTCCTCCTGCCAAAGGTGATGCAGGAGAGTTCCCCACCTCCTCGGGCAGGGGAGGAGGGGAGGTCTCTCAAGGCGAGTCCTTCCAGGAGGGACCCACTCCGCTTGCCGATCGAGCTGAGGAATTCCCGGCAAAGTCTTCCACGGAAGGTTCCGCCCAAGACAATACCATGGTTGCCGGGGAAGGGGACGGTGGCCATGGCCCGGCAACGACGTTGCCAAGGAAATCGAGGCTCCCCTATGACAGTCATCTCCGGGTAACTCATTTGCTCTCTTGTGTTTTGTTGCTCTTATCATTTTGCTCCATGTCTTTGGCCTACCAATGCTTCTGTATCTTTATCATTGCTTGTTGTCTTCGATTGCAGCCCCTCTGATTGAAGAGCCTAAGCTACCGGAAGAGGTGGCCAACATAGGGAAAGATGTTGCAGAAGAGGCTGCCAAGATTGATGCCGCAAAGGAGCAGGAACATGATGCCGGTGGCATTCAGGAGCTCTGGAAGGAAACAGAGAAAACCCTCGGCAGCACGCCAGGATCAAGGGTGCTGATTGAAGAGAAACCCCCCCTCCAAACCATAAACCACCTTCCCTCTTTTGGCATCTTGGCGGGGATCCTGCGGCTAGCTTCGAGCCAACTGGTGTTGATCCTTGCGCAGCCTGGACTTGGAGCCCCCGGTTCATCAGCGGCGACGAGCGTAGATCTCGATGAAGAAATCCAGCGCATCTTCGCCTTGCTGTACTAGGGGTTGAAGAGGTAGACGAAACCATCGCTGTCTCCATGGACTTGTCCTTCCTGGAGTCCGTGGCGGCAGGTATAAAGAGATGCGGAGCCGGCACAGCCAGAAATGGCAGGCGCTTAAGGAGCAGCGCAATTCTGCCAACCAAGTGGACCAGAAGCTAAGGGGCAAGGGTAGCGAGCTGCGCGAATGGCACGGCAAGCAATTCCAAGTTCTATTGCGGTAGCAGGAGACGATCTCCATGGCAAAGGAGGATGTCATTGCCCGGCAGGCCCGCCTGGCGGAGTGCACAACGCTTCTGAATGCCAGAGAGAAAGATGTCTCCTCACGGGAGGAGAACCTCGTGGCCTCCCTCTGTAGCAAGGACAAAGAATTGGAGGGCCTAGTCCGGCAACGCACCAAGGAGCTGGAGGACAAGCACAAGGTGGCCCTCGACGCGCTCTCTAGTGATTCTCCTGCTCAGATGAAGAAAGTGGCCGACGACCTTGCCACTACATCCAGTGCCAAAAATGATCTTGATCATCAGGTGGCCAAGTTGATGGAGGAGCTTGCCGGGAGCACCAAGGAAACCACGGCTCTCAAGGAGGAGGCACAGAAAGCAGAGACCCTTCTGAAAGAGGTGCAATCCAAGCTCTCCTCCAAGAGCCAAGACCTTGAGACTGCCAACTGCTCCATAGATGATTTTAAGGCCAGGATTGGCACCCTGGAGAGCTCGATCGAATCCAGTGGGTCCATGAGAAGCAGCTGATGAAGGACTTGGAGAAAGCGAGGACCCATCGGAAGGACGCGGAGGACAAACTGGCGAACCAATCCGAGTAGGTCAACCTTTGGATCAAGAGCTTGGTCGACATTGTCGAGCGCCCCATTGCCTTGGTTGCGGCGATGGGCATGGAGGGGCCAATCTTCTCGGTCGGCGAGCATGAAGTCCCAAGCGTCAAGCTGGGGCTCTTCTTCAACGACTTGATCGAAAAGCTGAAGATCCATGAAGGAGGAAGGGGTGATCGCTTCACAAGTGAATCCCGACAGCTTGCCCGCAACGCCCTCTTCATGGTCCTAAGCAACTTCGCCTACCGCCATCCAGACCTCGACCTTGACAACGGCTTCAGGAAGCTACCTAGGGACGCCGATGTTTCTGTCGCCGAGAAGGCTACCTGATACGTCTCTAGCATATCTATAATTTTTTATTGTTCCATGCTATTTTATTATCAATCTTGGATGTTTTATAATCATTTTATAGTCATTTTATACCATTTTTTGGTACTAACCTATTGACATAGTGCCTAGTGCCAATTCCTGTTTTTTCCATGTTTTTCCATCACAGGAAATCAATAGCAAACGGAGTCCAAATGGCATGAAACTTTACGATGATTTTTTATGGGCCAAAAGGAAGCAGATGGGCCCTGGTTGCACTTGGGGGAGTCCCGAGGAGGGGACAACTCACCAGGGCGCGCCAGGAGGCCCTGGCGCGCCGCGCGCCCTGGTGGGTTATGCCCATCTAGAGTACCCGCCCCCCCCCCCCCCCCCGACCGCCTCTTTCCTCTATAAATACCCCAAAATCCCAGAAAACTAGGGGAGTCCGCGAAATATTCATCCAGCCACTGTAGAGTCCAGAAACACCAGATCCAATCTAGACACCATCACGGAGGGGTTCACCACTTCCATTGGTGCCTCTCCGATGATGCGTGAGTAGTTCTTTATAGACCTTCGGGTCCGTAGTTAGTAGCTAGATGGCTTCATCTCTCTCTCTCTCTTGATCCTCAATACAATTGTCTCTTGGAGATCCATATGATGTAACTCTTTTGCGGTGTGTTTGTTGGGATTGATGAACTTCGAGTTTATGATGAGATCTATGTTTTTATATCCATGAAAGTATTTGAGTTTCTTTGATCTCTTTTATGCATGATCTCTTATAGCCTCGTATTTCTTCTCCTATATTTGGGTTTTGTCTGGCCAACTCGATCTATTTATCTTGCAATGGGAAGAGGTGCCTGGTAGTGGGTTCGATCTTACGGTGCTTGATCCTAGTGACAGAAAGGGAACCGACACATATGCATTGTTGCTACTAAGGATAAAAAGACGAGATCTATATCTACCGCCATATAGATAAACGGATCTTGTCTACATCATGTCATCGTTCTTATTGCATTACTTCGTTTTTTCATGAACTTAATACACTAGATGGATGATGGATAGCGGTCGATGTGTGGAGTAATAGTACTAGATGCAGGCAGGAGTCGGTCTACTAATCTTGGACGTGATGCCTATGTAATGATCATTACCTGGATATCGTCATAATTATTTGAAGTTCTATCATTTGCCCAACAGTAATTTGTTTACCCACCGTTTGTTATTTTTCTTGAGAGAAGCCACTAGTGAAACCTACGGCCCCCGGGTCTTATTTCTCATATCTACTTTTTCCTTGCTTTTATTTTCAGATCTATTAAACCAAAAATACAAAAAAATACTTTGCTACACTTTATTTTTTTGTGATCTATTTATCCAATCTATTACAACCTTTTTACGGTCATGCACCAATGTCTGGCGCCGTTACCCGAAAGGGATTGACAACCCCTTTAACACGTCGGGTTGCGAGGTGTTGTTATTTGTGTGCAGGGGCTGTTTATGTTGTGTTCCTTGGTTCTCTTACTGGTTCGATAGCCTTGGTTTCATAACTGAGGGAAATACCTACCGCCGCTGTGCTGCATCATCCCTCCCTCTCCGGGGAAATACCGACGTAGTTCCAGCTGCCATCAAGGAGAATTTCTGGCGCCGTTGCCGGGGAGGATCTTCAACATAACCAGGTTCCTAATCACAAATCTCTTCTCCTCGCAATTTACATTATTCGCCATTTCCTCTCGTTTTCCTCTCCCCCACTTCACAAAAAATGTCGTTTTATTTGCCTTCTTTTTCGTTCGCCTTTTTCTCGTCAGATCTCTTATTTGCTTGTGTTGCCATGTGCCTTCTATTTGCTTGCATCTTCGCTTGCTAAAAATCTATTGATATGAATCCTCATCCACTTGACAATCTTTTTAAAAGATCCAATTATCATGAACCAATTTCTAGTGAATTGAGTTCACTAGATTACCTTTATGAAGTTTTGCTTGAGATTCGTGAATCTGAAAATTGTGACGAAGTGTTAAAAGAAGAAATTTATAAAGTGGTTCACGATAGCTCCTTGAATCAAAAGTATGATTGCAATAATATTATTATAAACTCTGTTAATGTCAATGATATGCAAAACCCCAAGCTTGGGGATGCTTGTTTTGTTATGTCCGCTACTTATTTCAATGATCATGATTGGGGTGATGATGATTCGTATGATCTTGATGGTTTATTTAAGCCTCATGATGAATATGTTTGCAACAATATTGAAAGTGGGTTCAGAAGAGTGTCAAGTCTAGGTAAAAATAATCCCACATATTTGGAGAGTGTTCAATCTTATGAAATTTTTGATAAAAGTGGGTTTCGAGAGGTCGTGACTTTATTTGATGATAATCCCACTATTTTGGAAGAGTGTCAACTTTGCATGCATGTGGACCATGAAGAGAATTTTTTATATGATAGCTATATTGTTGAATTTGAGTATGATCATACATGTAATTATTATGAGAGAGGAAAATATGGTTGTGGAAATTTTCATGTTACTAAATTTCCTCTCGTTATGTTGAGATCGTCAATGGTTTATTCCTCCTCTTTGCATATGTTAGATGTTTCTTGTCTTGATAATTTGTTTGCGTATAAAATTCCTATTGCATAGGAAGTATGTTAGAAATGTGTTTTTCATATATTTCATGATTCTCTATTTGTTTTTCAATTATTATCTTCCGTGTGAGCATCGTTGAAATCATATACCTAGCTAAGGGCGTAAAACTATAGCGCTTGTTGGGAGGCAACCCAATGCATAAATTTATTTTTTGCTTTTTTGCTTCCTGTTTTTGAGTGTTAACACAATTATGCTACTATTATGATTGTGTTTTTTTTGTTTTATTTAGTGTTTGCGCCAAGTAAACCTTTAGGATCTTCTTGGGTAATAGTTGTTTGATCTTGCTGAAAAAACAGAAACTTTTACGCTCACGAAATTAATTTTCATTTTTTTACCAGAGAATGATAAAATAGCCATTCCAATTGAAATAGATCAATATACAAATTTCTCAGGTCGTCCTAACTTTTCAGAGTTTTTGGAGTTATAGAAGTATTCGAAATAGTCAAATTGCTACAGACTGTTCTGTTTTGACAGATTATGTTTTCTTTGTGTTGTATGCTTATTTTGATGGCTCTATGGTTTTCTTTGATGAGTTTTTGCCATATAAAAGTTGGAATATAGTAGATATAATACAAAAAATATGAATTGGTTTGATACAGCACTTATAGTAGTGATTTATTATTATTATACTAACGGATCTCATGAAGGCTTTGTTGAGTTTTGTGTGATTGAAGTTTTCAAGTTTTGGGTTATCTTACGATGGATGAAGGAAGGATGTAAGAGCCGAATATTGGGGATGCCCCGGCATCCCAAGCTATTATCCAAGAATGAGCAACCAACTAAGCTTGGGGATGCCCCCGAGTGGCATCCCCGCTTTCTTCCAACAACTATCGGTATTTTACTCGAGAATATATTTTTATTCGTCACATGATATGTGTTTTGCTTGGAGCGTCTTGTATGATACGTTTCTTTGCTTGTTTTATTTTGTGATTTAAGTTATCAATCCTTGCTGGACACACATATTTGAGAGAGCCAAAATTAAGTCATGACTTGTTAGAATTGCTCTCTATGCTTCACTTAAATCTTTTATGAGCTAGGACTTGCTCTAGTGCTTCACTTATATCTTTTTTAGCATGGTGTGCTTAGTATTTTTGAAGAAATGCTCTCTTGCTTCACTTAGATTTATTTGAGAGTTAGTAAAATTTTGAAGAAATTCTCTCTTGCTTCACTTAAATTATTTTGAGAGAAAGAAAATTTGTTATGCTCATGATCTTCACTTATATTTGTTTGAGCTTATGAAAAGCAACACATGAAAATTAGTTCCAAAGTGATAGATATCCAAGAAGGATAAAGTAAAAGAAAATGTCATGTAGATCATTGGAAAAAATAAACTTGATTCTTAGTAATAGTTTTGAGATATGATGATGTGATATGTGAGTTATGTTGATGAGTAATTGTGCTCTAGTAAGAATATGGGTGTTAAGGTTTGTGATTCCCTATGCAAGTATGAAAGTCAATAGTCATGCAATGAAAATTATATCCTACTTGTGGTGAATTATTCGGTGTTAATTATGCTTAATGCTTGCTTATGAGATTATTTTTTTCTTGGTTGGTCGCTTCCCAATCTTTGCTAGCCTTCATTTTGCACTAAGTATGACCTCTACTTGTTCATCCAAAATCCTTTAAACCAGTTTTGCCAAATGAGTCCACTATATCTACCTATATGCGGTATTCTTTTGCCGTTCTAAGCAAAATTGCATGTGCCATCTCTAATTTTCAAAATAAACTTCTCTTTTGTGTGTTTGTTTCGCTCGCAGAGCGGTGATGGGTGGCTAATATTTTCCATGCTAGATGTGTTATTCTCAACACGAGTGTTTATTCACTTGTCATTGCACGAGAATAAGGCAAAGGTATTAGGGATGCCCAGTGTCGGTGTCAAAATCGGCGGATCTCGGGTAGGGGGCCCCGAACTGTGCGTCTAAGGCGGATGGTAACAGGAGGTAGGGGACACGATGTTTTACCCAGGTTCGGGCCCTCTTGATGGAGGTAAAACCCTACGTCCTGCTCAATTTATTCTTGATGATATGGGTATTACAAGAGTTGATCTACCACGAGATCGGAGAGGATAAACCCTAGAAGCTAGCCTATGGTATGATTGTATGTTGTATATGATCTATCGACTAGCCTGGCCTCGGTTTATATAATGCACCAGAGGCCTAGGATAACAAGAGTCCTAGCCGAATACGCCGGTGGGGAGGAGTCCTTGTCTTGATCGCCAAGTCTTGTGGAATCTTCCTTGTATGTGGCAGCTGTCCGAACTGGCCCATGAGTATACGGCCATGGGGGTCCTCGGCCCAATCTAACAGATCGGGAGATGACGTGGTGAGTACCCCCTAGTCCAGGACACCGCCACCCAGTTCCGAAATGCAAAAAGAAATGAATTTACTTTATGTTGTCAAATAATAAATTCATTGGAAAGTGTTGGTATGGAGGGCACCCGTGGATGCGGTTAGCCATGGAAAGTGAAAGTTATGGTGGAAAAAGGAATAAACTTTATTTTCTGTTTGGGAAACTCCTATGATATATCTATGCATGGAAAGTATTGGGAACTCTAAGTCGTTTTCGTTGGTGGGATGGATACACCTCCCAAAATGTTTTTATCTCAATTTTTTCGCTTTGAGCTCTGGCACCTCTACAAATTCCTACTTCCCTCTGTGAAGGGGTCTATCTTTTACTTTATGCAATTTTTATTTTGAAATTTGAGTCTCCATCTTCTCTCATAAAAGCACCAACTAGGAGGCAATATGATCATGCTCAAGTATTGGGTGTATTAATATTCGAGTATGTTTCGTGAATGGATCAATGTTTGAGCATGATGGGCTAGGGATAACTTATTTTAGCACTGATATTTTGAAAGACATGGTTGCTTGTTGATATGCTTGAGTATCTAAATTATTATGTCAAAACTAGACTATTGCTTTGAATCACATAAAAGTCCAAATGTCCATGCTATAAAGAAAAGAATATGATATGACTTGATGAACAACACTCCACATAAAAAAAACACTCCACATCAAAAATTCTGTTTTTCATCACTTACCTACTCGAGGACGAGTAGGAGTTAAGCTTGGGGATGCTGGTACGTCTCCAATGTATCTATAATTTTTGATTGTTCCATGCTGTTTTATTATCAATCTTGGATGTTTTATAATCATTTTGTAGTCATTTTATATCACTTTTTGGTACTAACCTATTGGCATAGTGCCGAATGCCAGTTCCTGTTTTTACATCGCAGGAAATCAATATCAAACGGAGTCCAAATGGCATGAAACTTTACGATGATTTTTTATGGGCCAAAAGGAAGCAGATGGGCCCTGGTTGCACGTTGTGCCCACCTCGGGTACCCCCCGGACCGCCTCTTTGCTCTATAAATAGCCCAAAAATCTCAGAACCCTAGGGGAGTCGACGAAATATTCATCCAACCGCCGCAGAGTCCAGAAACACCAAATCCAATCTAGACACCATCACGGAGGGGTTCACCACTTCCATTGGTGCCTCTCCAATGATGTGTGAGTAGTTCTTTGCAGACTTTCGGGTCCGTAGTTAGTAGCTAGATGGCTTCATCTCTCTCTCTTGATTCTCAATACAATGGCCTCTTGGAGATCCATATGATGTAACTCTTTTGCGGTGTGTTTGTTGGGATCGATGAACTTCGAGTTTATGATCAGATCTATGTTTTTATATCCATGGAAGTATTTAAGTTTCTTTGATCTCTTTTATGCATGATCTCTTATAGCCTCGTATTTCTTCTCCGATATTTGGGTTTTGTCTGGCCAACTCGATCTATTTATCTTGCAATGGGAAGAGGTGCCCGGTATTGGGTTCAATCTTATGGTGCTTGATCCCAGTGACAGAAAGGGAATCGACACGTATGTATCGTTGCTACTAAGGATAAAAAGACGAGATCTATATCTACCTCCATATAGATAAACAGATCTTGTCTACATCATTTCATCGTTCTTATTGCATTACTCCGTTTTTCCATGAACTTAATGCACTAGATGCACGCTGGATAGCGGTCAATGTGTGGAGTAATAGTTGTAGATGCAGGCAGGAGTCGGTCTACTAATCTTGGACGTGATGCCTATGTAATGATCATTGCCTGGATATCGTCATAATTATTTGAAGTTCTATCAATTGCCCAACAGTAATTTGTTTACCCACCGTTTGCAATTTTTCTTGAGAGAAGCCACTAGTGAAACCTACGGCCCCCAGGTCTTATTTCTCATATATTTGCTTTTGCGATCTACTTTTTCCTTGCTTTTATTTTCAGATCTATTAAACCAAAAATACAAAAATACTTTGCTGCACTTTATTTTATTTGCGATCTATTTATCCAATCTATTACAACCTTTTTACCGTCACGCACCAATTTCTGGCGTTGTTACTCGAAAGGGATTGACAACCCCTTTAACACGTCAGGTTGCGAGTTGTTATTATTTGTGTGCAGGGGCTGTTTATGTTGTGTTGCTTGGTTCTCCTACTGGTTCGATAACCTTGGTTTCATAACTGAGGGAAATACCTACCGCCGCTATGCTCATCATCCCTCCCTCTCCGGGGAAATACCGACGTAGTTCCAGCTGCCATCACTACCCCCTTTGCCAAGAAGGTCCTTGCCGTCCCCAGGGCCTCTCGAGCTCGCCAAGCACGGCCTTGAATAATTCTTGTTGTTTTGGATGCCCTGTAACAAAAACATTATGCATGCTTTGCGTTCAGGTTCCGTACTGCTTATGTTCGTGTAGAACTGATGTCTTTACTTAATTTCAAGTGCATGTTTATCCCTCTTGCGTTCACCCGTTGGCGTTTGTATGATTAGTCTCTTTGCGTATTTTGGTTGCCTGCCGGTATCATATTGCTGCAATTGTCGTAAGGGTCGGGCCCTTAGCGTTCATTTTGGCGAGGATACGTCCCGGCAGGTTTTTCCTCAGCAGTTTTCGACGCAGCCACCTACTCTGCGAGCGGGCTCAGAACAGAGCTAGGACACAGACGAAATCAACAAGGTGTCGTCACACGAAATATTTATTCAGACAAACTCCTTGGTATCCAATGGATAAGCAAATGTAGATTCTAGAAATAAAGAAACAACGAACACATGGACTTAGCTGTTTGCAGTGCTCCCTCTCCTCTCCGACTGCAGCCGCTCATTGCGTCCGCACGCCTCCGGGGAACTGCGCCTCGTGTAGTGCTTTTGGGATCCCCGGCAAGGGCTGGAAGGGATCACAGATTTCTCATGGGTGGCGGAGAAGACGGAGCCAGGTAAAGCCGATTTCTTCTTTTCTTCTCCTCACACTTGGAACGATCTCAAGGCGGCTGGCAAAAAAGTCACAATGGCGCAGACGGCCTCGCCAGGGCACGCTTGCCGGGGCCTCGACCAACAGATTTGCACCAATGATCTACTCAGGATTTGCCCTTAGCAGGGCAAATGCTGAACTGAGTGAAGCGCGGGCTCATCGATGTTGGTGACGCTTTAACCCGACGTGGCTCGATCGTTGCCAGGTGGAGGTGGTGAAAAAAACCATGTACCTAATCTCCTCACCCCTCTTCTTGTCCAAGGGTCGCCTGGCGGCCACATCACTTGAGCAGCTCAGTGCCGACGCGCTGTCGTGATCCAGTGCTTCCACCGCCACTGCAGCCATGGTGGATTTGGGTGACGGAGACCCGGCGGGATGATTGAAGGAGTGATGTCGCTTCCCTCTCGAACTGTTGTGCAGCTATCGATGAAGAAAGTGATGATGAAAATGATGCACTGCTTACACTCTCGGGTTCATGCAAGCGCTTCCCCCTACTTGGTGCGCCAAAGATGTCATGGGAAAACACGGCCACCTATGGGGCCATCGGCCCCTTGTGGTTCAGCAGGGGGGAAGAGCACATTGCACAAAGAGCGGAGAGTGTAGAGCAGCACGACAGCGATCACACAAGCAGTTTTTACCCAGGTTCGAGCTCCCGCGAGGCGTAAAACCCTACTCTTGCTTTGGTGGATTGATGAGGGGACCGTGGTGAAGATGCAGCGCTCTTGCCCGGCAAGGTTTCCTCGGGACTAGAGCAGCTACGCACGTATGAGTGTACAAAGGTCCGGATCCATTCTAAGGTAGCCAGAGCCCTCCTTTTATAGGTCAAGGGGTCATCACAATGGCAAATCAGTCATTACATACTGATTAGATAGCAAACAATTCTATCATACCTAACTCTGCAGATAGGACAAGGTGCATTAAATGCACCACTTAGTGTCACATCGTGGAGTAGCTCGGCAAGCCTTGCTGTGCCGCTCCGCCACCTTCTCACCTGCTTGCGTGACACGTCTTCGTACGGGTGTCATTTGGAGGTGATTTCCTTCGAAAATGGCTGCCACGCGCCAAATAGTAGCAACTTAACCACTTGGGGGCTCGACACCGCATTGATAGGTGACTTGCATTGCTGTGAGGTGGAGCGGTGGAGCCTTGGCGGGGTAACTCGCCCTCGGTGTTCCCGACAAGCTTGTCGGGGTAGTCTTGCGTTTTGTCCTTGGGGTAGCCTTGACCTCTCCAGGCTCGCCTGCCCGACAAAGGAGGTTTATCCTTAGTGGTATCTTGTTCACTTAGCTTGGTCTTGGTCTTCTTGATCCGCCCTTTGACTCCTCAAAGAGCTATTTCTTCGGCTTGGCCTTGTCTTGGATGTTGAGACTTTGTGAAAGTGCAACTATCCCTAGGTGGTTTTGGTAATTCCTAACAACATATAGCTCATTGAGCTAATGCTATTTCAAGATTAATATCTCGGAAAGCTCAATGATTGGCATGGCTGGATGAGAAAAGTGGACCCCTCAAAATCCTAAGGACAAAAGGATTGGCTCAAGCTCAAAGCTCAAGACTCTACATTTTCTATTTTAGTGATCCAAGATCACATTGAGTCTATAGGAAAAGCCAATACTATCAAGGAGGGATGAGGTGTTGCTTAATGAGGCTCTTGCTCAAAATGCTTAGTGATATGCTCCAAAGCCCTCAACTACTTTCTCACATCCACATATGACCTAAACCAAAAGTCAAACTCGGCCCCACCGATTCTTTCTATCCGGCGCCACCGAGTTCAAATGTCATAGCCACTGCCACAAACCCTAGGCAAATCGGTCTCACTAAGATGGGATTGTAATCTCTCTATTTCCCTTCGTAACATTTCGGTCTTACCGAGATGAGCGATCGGTCCCACTGAGATTGCAATGTAAACTCTTTGTTTCCCCTTCGTAACGTTTCGGTCTCACCGAAATGAGCGATCGGTCCCACCGAGTTTACCTGACCAACTCTCTGGTTAGCTTATTACCAAAATCGGTCTCACCGAGTTTGTGTAATCGGTCTCACCGAGATTACGTTATGCCCTAACCCTAACCATATCGGTCCTACCGAGTTACATGTCGGTCCCACTGAAATTCCTAACGGTCACTAGCTTTGCTGAATCGGTCCGACCGAGTTTATCAATTCGGTCCCGCCGAGATTGGCAAGTTGTGTGTAACGGTTAGATTTTGTGTGGAGGCTATATATACCTGAGGGAGTCTTGGATTAGGGGGTCTCCGGACAGCCGGATTATATCCTTTGGCCGGATTGTTGGACTATGAAGATACAAGATTGAAGACTTCGTCTCGTGTCCGGATGGGACTCTACTTGGCATGGAAGGCAAGCTAGGCAATACGG
Organism: Triticum urartu; assembly: GCF_056163025.1. Lineage (NCBI taxonomy): Eukaryota > Viridiplantae > Streptophyta > Magnoliopsida > Poales > Poaceae > Triticum > Triticum urartu. The sequence goes on along the minus strand of NC_141875.1, from coordinate 101,818,024 downwards.
ATATGGATATCTCCTCCTTTGTAACAGACGTTGTGTAATCCTAACCCTCTCCGGTGTCTATATAAACCGGAGGGTTTTAGTCCGTAGGACAACATACAATCATACCATAGGCTAGCTTCTAGGGTTTAGCCTCTCTGATCTCGTGGTAGATCTATTATTGTACTACCCATATCATCAATATTAATCAAGCAGGACGTAGGGTTTTACCTCCATCAAGAGGGCCCAAACCTGGGTAAAACATTGTGTCCCCTGCCTCCTGTTACCATACGCCTTAGACGCACAGTTCGGGACCCCCTACCCGAGATCCGCCGGTTTTGACACCAACATTGGTGCTTTCATTGAGAGTTCCTCTATGTCGTCGCCATTAGGCTTGATGGCTCCTACTATCATCGATGGCGATGCAGTCCAGGGTGAGACTTTTCTCCCCAGACAGATCTTCGTATTCTGCGGCTTTGCACTGCGGGCCAATTCGCTTGGCCATCTGGAGCAGATTGAAAATTACGCCCTTGGCCACCAGGTCAGGTTTGGAAGCTTAAACTACATGGCCGATATCCATGGAGACTTGATCTTCGACGGATTCGAGCCTCTTCTTTGTGCGTCACGCGGTCACGATGAGTGCGGTTTAGCGCTACCATCGGATAGTGTTCAAGAGATCGCACAGGCAGCCGCTCCGACCCTCAATTCGGAGCCAGGTGCTCCTTCCGCGGACGGGTGGATGGACACCGCCACAGAGGCCTTACCCTCAGCGGCGATCGAGCCAAACATCGACCTTACCTTGCACGAGAGCCGTGTTGTTAAACTACCGGATCCTTCTCCGGCCACGGACTCCGAACCGCCTGCGCCCATTCCTATCGAATCCGATTGGGCGCCGATCATGGAGTTTACCTCCACGGATATTTTTCAGCACTCGCCCTTTGGCGACATACTGAACTCATTAAGGTCTCTCTCCTTGTCAGGAGGATCCTGGCCGAACTATGTCTGGCGGGACTGGGATGCGGACGACGAAGAAATTCGACGCCCACCCACCACCCACTTAGTAGGCACTATCGATGACTTAACCGACATGCTCGACTTCGACTCCGAAGACATCGACGGTATGGACGACGATGCGGGAGGCGAAGAGCAACCACCACCCACAGGGCACTGGACAGCCACCTCATCATATGATATATACATGGTGGATACACCCAAAGAAGGCAATGGCGACGAGATAGCGGAGGATGACCCCTCCAAGAAGCAACCCAAGCACCGACGTCAGCGGCGCCGCTCTAAGTCCCGCCAAAGAAAAAGTGGTGATACCGGCACATGAGATAATAATACTCCGGATAGTGTCAAAGACAACAACAATCCCCTCCAGCAAGATTTAGAGCAGGAGGATGGAGGAGCCAGCCCTCCTGAGAGAGCGGCGGATGGAGAAGAGGAGGATGATAATTACATGCCCCCCTCCGAAGACGAGGCAAGCCTCGGCGACGACGAATTCGTTGTGCCAGAGGATCCTGTCGAACAAGAGCGCTTCAAACGCCGGCTTATAGCCACGGCAAATAGCCTTAAGAAAAAGCAGCAGCAGCTTCAAGCTGATCAGGATCTGCTAGCTGACAGATAGACTGAAGTCCTCGCGGCCGAGGAATATAAACTCAAGCGCCCCTCCAAGAGTTACCCAAAGTGCAGGTTGCTACCTCGACTGGAGGAAGAAGCGTATGATACGGTTGATCGGCCACCTCGTGGCCGCGATAGAGAGGCATTCCAGCCAAAAACTCAGCCTCCACCCTGACGCCATTCAAATAAAAAGGCATGGGGAGATACGCCAGGCCTGCGAGACATATTGGAGGACAAAGCAAAGCATGCAAGATTGATCTACGGATCACGACGGCGCGCCACTCTGCGAGACGATAAACGTCACGCCGGATACAGTAAAAGCAAATCCGGCCGGGCCGAACACAGCGGGCAAGACCCATTTAAGCTGCGTCGCGATATAGCCCAATACAGAGGCGCCCCACACCCCTTATGCTTCACAGACGAAGTAATGGATCATCAAATCCCAGAAGGTTTCAAACCTGTAAATATTGAATCATACGACGGCACAATAGATCCCGCAGTATGGATCGAGGATTTCCTCCTCCACATCCACATGGCCCGCGGTGACGACTTACATGCCATCAAATACCTCCCACTAAAGCTCAAGGGACCAGCGCGGCATTGGCTTAACAGCTTGCCAGCCGAGTCCATCAGCTGTTGGGAAGATCTGGAAGCCGCATTCCTTGACAACTTTCAGGGCACTTATGTGCGGTCACCAGATGCCAACGACTTGAGCCACATAATTCAGTAGCCAAAAGAATCAGCCAGGCAATTCTGGACTCGGTTCCTAACAAAGAAAAATCAAATTGTTGATTGTCCGGATGCAGAGGCCCTAGCGGCTTTCAAACACAACATCCGAGACGAATGGCTAGCCCGAAACCTTGGTCAGGAAAAGCCGAAATCTATGGCAGCCCTGACGACACTCATGACCCGCTTTTGTGTGGGAGAAGACAGCTGGCTGGCTCGTAGTAATAACATATCAAAGAACCATGGTACTTCGGATACCAAGGACGGCAATAGCAGGTCACGTCGCAACAAACATAAGCGGCGCATTAACATAGATAATAACAAGGATACGGCAGTCAATGCCGGATTCAAAGGCTCTAAACCCGGTCAGCGGAAAAATCCATTCAAACAAAGTACGCCGGGACCGTCCAGCTTGGACCATATACTCGATCGCTCGTGTCAAATACACGACACCCCAGAAAAGCCAGCCAATCACACCAACAGGGATTGTTGGGTGTTCAAGCAGGCCGGCAAGTTAATTACCGAAAACAAGGACAAGGGGCCACATAGCGATGACGAGGAGGAGCCCCGGCAGCCACACATCGGAGGACAGAAGAGGTTTCCCCCACAAGTGCGGACGGTGAACAAGATATACGCAACCCACATCCCCAAGAGGGAGCGGAAGCGTGCGCTCAGGGACGTATATGCGTTGGAGCCAGTCGCCCCAAAGTTCAACCCGTGGTCCTCCTATCTGATCACTTTCGATCGCAGGGACCATCCCACTAGTATCCGTCATGGCGGATTCGCCGCACTGGTTCTAGACCCAATCATTAACGGATTTCACCTCACTCGAGTCCTTATGGATGGCGGCAGCAGCCTGAACCTGCTTTATCAGGACACAGTGCGCAAAATGGGTATAGACCCCTCAAGGATCAAACCCACAAAAACGACCTTTAAGGGCGTCATTCCAGGCCTAGAGGCCCATTGCACAGGCTCAATTACACTGGAAGTGGTCTTCGGATCCCCGGATAACTTCCGAAGCGAAGAGTTAATCTTCGATATAGTCCCGTTCCGCAGTGGTTATCATGCACTGCTCGGGCGAACCGCATTTGCGAGATTCAATGCGGTACCGCATTATGCATACCTCAAGCTCAAGATGCCAGGACCTCGCAGGGTTATTACAGTCAATGGAAACACAGAGCGCTCTCTCCGAACAGAGGAGCACACTGTGGCCCTCGCAGCAGAAGCGCAAAACAGCCTCTCAAGGCAATCCACCAGTTCGGCGTTTCAAGACCCGGACACCTTCAAGCGCGCTCGGAGCAATCGGCAAATAGACCGCCTGGCACGATCTGAGCTCGTGTAGCAATGCGGCCCCCACCCCGGTCCCAGCCAAACAGCGAAGTTCGTGCCACGCGTACATAATTACGCATTAAAAATACCATGGGCACAGGTGGGGAGGGGGGCACACTGCGGCACGCCCCAAGACGCGGCTTAAATCACACTAGGGGCTTCCCGTTTGGTTATTTTTCTCTTTTTTCAGGACCTTAATCTCTGGAAACCCTGTCCGGCAGCACTATTGCCGAACACATGATGCAGCAACCAAGGAGGCAAAAAGCTACGTCACACCACGGAATTCCCAGGTGGATTACAATAACGAGCGAAATATTTGATTTAATACTATTCCTCAGCTTGCCCTTGGAAGGGACATAGTCCCACTCTTTGCTTATCGTACTATCTGTATCACTCTGCTTTAACGCACCTTTTTGAATAAACAATGCATAAACATCACGTCTATTATTGCATTCTTGTTATATATATGTGTGTTCATTAACGACACCTTGCAACCGTACACTTTGGTACGGCCAATACACCAGGGGCTTACGTACCCCACAATATGGTGTGAAAAGTCCGAACACTTTCACAAGTGCGGCACCCCGAACTTATAGCATTATATGCATCAGCTCTGAATCATGTCTTTGGTCAAATGTTGGGTTCGCCCGGCTCCTATGTTTTGGTACCTTACGTTCCGCTCTATCGGCTAAGGTAGTGCTAGGAGAACTACTGCGATTGTGCCCCGGTTCTGCCGGGCTTAGCACCTCAGTAGTGAAAGCTAAAACTGACTATCATGATAAGGCGAGAGACTGGTCGCTGTTCGGCGAGGTTTTCGAGTCCCTAAAGACTTATGCCGCTTAGGGCGAGGGGCCGGCCCTGTCCGACTTAAAGGCGTGTATCGTGCCCCGAATTCGGCCTTCCAAATACCAGGGGCTTCGCCGAAATTTAAAATTATAGAGTTCTATGGCTAAGTGAGAGTGATAAAGCATTATTAGTCTGGTTGCCTTGTTCGTTGTGCTGAGCACCTCCCTCGAAGGACCCAAACATGGGAACAAGAGTGCTCAGGTTTATCCCGAACACCCTAGCACTCGTGGCATGGGGGCAGAAGCCGAGGACTAGCCATCTCTCAGATTGGATAAACAGCCAAACAGAAGATAATATTTTAAATTCACACAAGCGTTGCATAGCGCATATGAAACAAGTTTTCATCATACAGGATCACACGAGCAAGTTTACTCAAATATTACATCCTTGGAACATTCGTCCGCTAAACGGGCACCCTTCAGGACACCCTCATAATAAATTTCGGGGGTGCGATGCTCCTTGCCCTGCGGTGGCCTTCCTTGATCAGCTTCATAGTGTCTAGCTTGGCCCACTGCACCTTCACACGGGCAAAAGCCCGGCATGCACCTTTGATGCAGACGGACCGCTTGACGACCTCCAGCCGTGGGCAGGCATCCACAAGCCGCCTCACCAGGCCGAAGTAGCTGTTCGAAAGGGCATCGCCAGGCCATAGCCAGACTATAAGGCCCTTCATGGCCTGTTCGGCCGCCTTGTGCAACTCGACCAGCTACTTTAGCTGGTCGCTCAGAGGCATCGGTTGTTCGGTCCCAGTATACTGAGACCAGAACAGCTTCTTTGTTGAGCTCCCTTCCTCGGCCTGGTAAAACTGTGCGGTGTCCGACACGCTGCGGGGCAAATCTGCGAATGCTCCTGGGGAGCTCCGAATTTGGGTAATCAATCGGTAATTTACTTTTACATGCTTGCTTTGCATATAGAATGCCTTACCCGCTGCTATTTTCTTCATCGCATCAATCTCCTGGAGGGCCTTTTGGGCTTCAGCCCTGGCACTTTTTGCGCTCTCAAGGGCCGCGGCAAGCTCAGACTCTCGCGTCTTCGAGTCAAGCTCCAACGCCTCGTGCTTCGTCACGAGAGCCTGGAGCTCTTGCTGCACCTCGCCCACCCGAGCCTCTTGCTTTTCCCGCTCGGTACGCTCCTTGGCCGCTTTATCTTCAGCCTTGGTTAGCGCTTGCTTCAGGGTGGCCACCTCGGTCGTGGCCCCTGGCAAATATACGATGATCCTGTCATTTTGCAATCACGTCTTCTTTTATATATATACATATCTATAGACAGGGCATTACTTACCCTTGTTCTCCTCGAGCTGCCTCTTGGCAAGGCCGAGCTCTTTCTTGGACCCCTCGAGGTCCTGCTTCAGTACGGCGACCTCCGTAGTCAGTGCGGCGGACGCCAGCAGCGAGGCCTGCATACGCATATTGACATACTTATATTAGACTCCTGCGATATTATTTGATCCTCTGTTCGGCTTTTCTTTGTGAACACCGAACAAAGCATCAGGGGCTACTGTCTATGCGGTAATATTTTTCCTACATTTTAAAACACTTACCTCAAAGCCTGTTAGAAGGCTAGCATAGGCTTCAGCCAATCCGCTCTTGGCGGACTGAACCTTCTGGACCACCGCACTCATAATAGTACGATGCTCCTCGTCGATGGAAGCGCTGCGGAGCGCTCCAGCAGATTGTCTGGCACCTCTGGATGGACAGAGGTCACCGGCACAGGCGTCTTGCCCCTCTTAGAAGGAGGCCGCCTGCCCCGAGCCCGGAACCACTGGAGGTTCCGGCGCGGTGTCCGGCTGAGGGCCGAACTCAGAGCTCTCAGGGGCCTTGTCCCCTCGACTCTCGGAGTCCGGGAGGCCGCCTTGAGGCACCTCCGGGACTGTCTCCCCTCGACCCGGTGCCTCGTGAGACAGCACCTCGGCGTCGTCCGCAGGATAGGGGGAGGTGGCGGTCGGAACCGGATCGATATCCATGTCTGACGAGCCCATGGAGCCGTCCGATGATACATCGATACGGGCTCGGCGTGGCCTGCATAATCATATTTCGGCGTTAGGCAAAGTAGTGCGGCAAAGGAATACTATGACTTACTCTGGTATCCGAATACTTACGACTTCCCCAGGGGCTTGGCCCTGGGCAGCCACTCGTCTTCGCCGTCGGCGGCGGTGGTAGAGTAGTCCGGAAGAAGAGTTCTCCCCTTCTTGGACCCTTCGCCCCCCCCCCCCCAGTTGGGATGGCCTTCCTTTTCTTGTCTCCCCCGCCTGGAGGGGGAGCATCTTCTTCTTCCTCGTCGTCTTCGGGAGAGGAGTGTGCCGCAGAGTTATCGGACGATGGGTCCGATAACACCTGGCGCCGAGAACACTTTCGGGTTCCCTTGGCCTTCTTGGTCTTCTCCGGCACCTTGTAAGGAGCCGGAGTGAGCATCTCCGTCAGGAGAGCGCCCGCAGTGTCTTCGGGCAAAGGAGCCGGACAGTTAATCTGCCCCGACGTCTCCACCTAGTCCTGCCAAAGGCATGGAGATTAGACCCCGCATACAACTAAGCTAGGGGAAATAAATGTCCTACGGGATGTATTGAACTCACCGAACGCGCTAGGCGCTTTGCGCTTAGTCCGCGGTCCTCAGCGAGAGAAGGAGGGACCTCGGCGCCCTTAAACAGCACCTTCCAGACGTCCTTGTGTGTCGTATCAAAGAGCTCGCTCAGAGTCTGGTGCCGGGCCGGGTCGAACTCCCACAAGTTAAAATCCCGTTGTTGACACGGCAGGATCTGGCGGATGAGCATAACCTGGACTATGTTGACAAGCTTGAGCTTCTTGCTTGCCATACTCCAGATACATTTCTGGAGTCCATCCAGCTCCACCGATGAATCCCACGACAAGCCCTTCTCTTTCTAGGAAGTGAGCCGTGTAGGGAATCCGGATCGAAACTCAGGGGCTGCCGCCCATTTGGTGTCGCGCGGCTCGGTGATGTAGAACCATGCCGATTGCCATCCCTTTATTGTCTCCACGAAGGAGCCTTCAAGCCATATAACGTTGGGCATCTTGCCCACCATGGCTCTGCCGCATTCTGCTTGTTGGCCTCGTACCACCTTCGGCTTGATATTGAAGGTCTTCAACCACAAGCCGAAGTGGGGTCGGATGTGGAGGAAAGCCTCACACACGACGATGAATGCCGAAATGTTGAGGACAAAGTTCGGGGCCAGATCATGAAAGTCCAGCCCATAGTAGAACATGAGACCACGGACGAATGGATGGAGGGGAAACCCCAGTCCGCGGAGGAAGTGGTGGAGGAAAACTACCCTCTCGTGAGGTTCTGGGGTAGGGACGATCTGCCCCACGGCGGGCAGCCGATGCGCGATATTCGCGGCTAAGTATCCGGCTCCGCGCAGCTTCTTGATGTCTACCTCCGTGACGGAGGAGACCATCCACCTGCCTCCCGCTCCGGACATGGTTGGAGAAGGTTGACGTGGGAAGTGCGGACTTGGGCGCTAGAGCTCGAGTGTGCGAAAACGGATGAGCAAAGGGGGAAGAAGACGTGGATGAAAATGTGAATCCTTATCCCTTTATATGGGCGGACGAAACTAAGCGTCCCCACTAGCCTAGTAAAACTCGCTTACCCCCCAAGTGCCGTAATCGATGGCGCGGTTGGGTTACCCATGCCCGTATTGATGAGAATCCCATGATAAGGGGACACGACCTTTGCTTTGACAAGACGTGTCAAAAAACTGCCTCGCGTTATGTGCGGGGCTAGTTAAAGGAAACGGTTCGAATAATCACTGGGCCATGGCATAATGTCGTGTTGCCAAAACAAGTCAGCAAATTATATTTGTGAAAATATTATTCTCTCTACAGTGGTATGTGGAACTTATTTTGCAAGGTCAGACACTATCCTTGTATTCAAATTCTTCTATGATGTATTCGGAGAAGGAACCCGCCTTGCAATGCCGAAGACAATACTGCGCGCTGGACTCATCGTCATTGAAGCCTGGTTCAGGGGCTACTGAGGGAGTCCTGGATTAGGGGGTCTCTGGACACCGGATTATATCCTTTGGCCGGACTGTTGGACTATGAAGATACAAGATTGAAGACTTCGTCTCGTGTCCGGATGGGACTCTACTTGGCGTGGAAGGCAAGCTAGGCAATACGGATATGGATATCTCCTCCTTTGTAACCGACCTTGTGTAACCCTAACCCTCTCCGGTGTCTATATAAACCAGAGGGTTTTAGTCGGTAGGACAACATACAATCATACCATAGGCTAGCTTCTAGGGTTTAGCCTCTCTGGTCTCGTGGTAGATCTACTCTTGTACTACCCATATCATCAACATTAATCAAGCAGGATGTAGGGTTTTACCTCCATCAAGAGGGCCCGAACCTGGGTAAAACATTGTGTCCCCTGCCTCCTGTTACCATCCGCCTTAGACGCACAGTTCAGGACCCCCTACCCGAGATCCTCCGGTTTTGACACCGACAATACCCCTCCACCACCTCTTCATTCATGGAGATAGCCATCAGAACAAACCTACACTTCCAACTTACTTTTTCTGAGAGTGAACCACCTACACTTGTGTTGAGGCCAAGATATTCCATTCTTACCATATGAATCTTGATCTCTAGTCTTCCCCAAGTTGCTTTCCACTCAAATCTTCTTTCCACCAAATCCATATCCTATGAGAGAGAGTTGAGTGTTGGGGAGACTATCATTTGAAGCACAAGAGCAAGGAGTTCATCATCAACACACCATTTGTTACTTCTTGGAGAGTGGTGTCTCCTAGATTGTCTAGGTGTCACTTGGGAGCCTCCGACAAGATTGTGTAGTTGAACCAAGGAGTTTGTAAGGGCAAGGAGATCGCCTACTTCGTGAAGATCTACCGTTAGTGAGGCAAGTCCTTCGTGGGCGACGGCCATGGTGGGATAGACAAGGTTGCTTCTTCGTGGACCCTTCGTGGGTGGAGCCCTCCGTGGACTCGCGCAGCCATTACCCTTCGTGGGTTGAAGTCTCCATCAATGTGGATGTACGATAGCACCACCTATCGGAACCATGACAAAAACATCCGTGTCTCCTATTGCGTTTGAATCCTCCAAACCCTCCCCTTTACATTCTTGCAAGTTGCATGCTTTACTTTCCGCTGCTCATATACACTTTGCATGCTTGCTTGAATTGTGTTAAGATTTATTGACTTGTCCAAAGTTGCTAAAATCTGCCAAGAACTAAAATTGGGAAAAGGATAAGTTTTTATTTGGTCAAGTAGTCTAATCACCCCCCCGCCCTCTAGACATACTTTCGATCCTACAAGTGGTATCAAAGCTTTGTTTTCCATTTGCCTTGATTTTCATAGCTTTTGGAAGTCATAGCCTTGGTTTCACAACGTAGGAGAGTATGGCGTCTAGCGAGGGAAATTACCACCGTAGAGGTCCTGACTTTAATGGTACTAATTTTGCTAGTTGGAAGCATAATATGAAAATGCATATTCTTGGACATAACCCCGCCGTATGGGCTATTGTGTGTATTGGCTTGCAAGGTGAATTCTTTGATGGGAGAGAACCGAACCGTGAAGCTACCGCAGAAGAGTTGAAGATGCTACAATACAATGATCAAGCTTGTGATATCCTCTTCAACGGATTGTGCCCCGAAGAATTCAACAAAATCAGCCGTCTTGAGAATGCAAAGGAAATTTGGGATACTTTGATTGATATGCACGAAGGTACCGACTCCGTCAAGGAATCCAAGTTGGATGTGCTTCAAAGTCAGCTTGACAAGTTCAAAATGAAGGATGGTGAAGGTGTCGCTGAAATGTACTCTAGGCTTCTCTTATCACAAATGAGATCGCCGGCTTAGGAAGTGAAGAGATGACTGACAAATTCATCATCAAGAAGATCCTAAGAGCTTTGGACGGAAAATATGATACCGTATGCACATTGATCCAAATGATGCCCAATTACAAAGATCTCAAGCCAACAGAAGTCATTGGAAGAATTGTTTCTCATGAGATGTCACTCAAGGATAAGGAGGAGCTCCATAACAAGTCAAGTGGTGCTTGCAAAGCCTCATGTTAAGCTCCCACATCATCAAGTGAGAAACAAACCTTCAATGAAGAATTGAGCCTAATGGTGAAGAACTTCAACAAGTTCTACAAGAGTAGAAGCAAAGAGAGAAGTTCCAAGTCAAGGTCCTACAATGACAAAAGATCTTCTAGTCGAGAGAGAAATTGCTACAATTGTGGAAGACCCAGACACTATTCCAATGAGTGTACGACATCCTACAAAAGAAGAGAATATTCTCCAAAAAAAATAAGTAGAAGAGAAGAATCACCATCAAGAGAGAGAAGGAGTGGAGATGATCGTTATGAACGAAGGACATCCCGGAGAAGCAAAGATTCGGAAAGGAAGGACAAGTCATCAAGGAGCTACACAAAACGAAGACATCAAGCTCATGTTGGTGAATGGGTATCCGGCTCCGACTCTGACAATCACTCCAAGAGAAGCTATCACTCCGACTCTGAATATACTCAAGATGAAGGTGTTGCCAGTCTAGCACTTGTGTCAACCAACTCCTACGACATATTTGATTCACCAAATGAAGGACTTGGAATATGCTTCATGGCTAAAGGCCCAAAGGTATCACACCCCGAGTATGTTGATTTCAATAGTGATGAAGATGACTTGTTAGGTGATGATGATTTACTTGTTGATAACTCTAGTGATGAATACTATGATGAAACGTCAATTAATCATGCTAATCAAGATAAAATGAATGACAATGATAAGGAGAAGATTGAGTTTCTAACTAAAGAACTAAACACTCTTAAGTTAGCTCATGAAACTATCTTAGGAGATCATCGAGAACTTTTAAGGACTCATGAGAAATTACGTTTTGAAAAGCTCAACCTTGAGCAAGAGCATGAGTTCTTAAAGGAAATCAATGATGATCTTCGCAAGGAAAATTCTTCTTACATTGCCAAGTGTTTACTCTTATCCACTTACATGCCTCAAGTCAAGTCTAGTAACAAGAACAAGAAAGATTCTTCCTCTAGTAGTAACAATAATCATGCTAAATCTAATGTTGTTGCTTCTAGTAGTTCTCTTGATTCCACTAATGATTCTCTTAGCCAAGTTACACTTGAGCAAGAAAATAGCTTATTGAATTATAGAGAAAGGTGTTTACAAGAGTCTTTCCGGGAGTAAGCAATTCAAGGAAATTGTACGCAAGCAAGGAAGGCACTGGAAGAACCAAGGTGTTGGTTTTGAACGAAAGTTCAATGCCAATGGAGTTGACTGGGAAGAAGATCAATACCCCAAGACGAAGTTTGTTCCTCAACTAGAGAAGTATGATCCTACTTCCTTCAAAGGGACACAAGCTCAAGATGATCTTCCACCACAAGAACACAAGCAAAAAGGCAAGGATAAGCTTCAAGAGGAAATTGATGCTTTTGAAGAAGCACCCAAGGCCTTGGTCAAGTGGGTTCCCAAGACTACATCAAGTTCTAGTTCATCAAGTACGACTACAACTACAAGGATTCCCATCAAGATGATGTGGATCCCGAAGAATAAGAACTAGAGAGTTCTTGAGGGTGACTCCGCCAACATACCTCACTCTTATCATTTTGGCAAGAACAAGTGCAATCAACTTCCACATCTTGCACTAGTTCAAGGAGTCACAAACCCTCTTGTTAGTAAGACAAGGGACAAGGTAACCTAATGCTTTCATAGACATCATCTTGTGTGTGCATCACTCTATGTCTATGGATATCCTTGTTTGTTCCTTGTGGGACTAACCCGTGTAGGTATTGAAAGTGCAACTCACTCCAAAGGATTGCTCCAAATGATCTACATCAATATTGAGCATACACATCTTCAACACCTACATGAAGTCATCATCGACAAAACCCAAGGTTAGTTCATCCCTCTTAGGGGGATCTCACATCTAGGGGGAGCTTTACTCTAAAATTGAGCTAAAGCAACTCTAATGGTGTGAACACAACAACACTTTATGTAAAAGTGGTAACCCCACTTGTGCTTAAACGATGAGTATGACCTATGATCAAATGTTCTCATTTGACTCCTAAGTCAATATACTCGTATATAGATGACCTAGTCATCGCCAATTGCTTGGTAGATGCTAGAATTGGTTGTGCATGCTTTGCCACATATTTCATTTGCCATTTTATTGTGTGAGCATGTTGGTTGCATAATTTACTCATACGAGGACATCCACTTGTTGTTTTGATTGTTTGGTTCCTTTTTCTTTTGCCAAGTGGATGGACAAGAATGCCTAAGAACCTTCTCTAGCTATCTATGCTTTTCTCGTCTCAAACTCTATTCATGCTACATCACAAAGTTTGATCAAGTCAGATTCGAACCACTCTGTGTGAGGAGCACTCGGAGTCCCCGATTCGTCATAGACTTAAACTTCCAAAACTTCTTTGTGCGTTTCGGTCTGACCGATTCATCCATTTCGGTCATACCAAGATCACCAAGTCGATCTAGGTTTTTAATCTCCGTGCAACCGATTTGAACTTTTTGGTCACACCGAGTTTCAGTAACTGCTTGTAGTTATGAATCTCGGTGCCACCGAGTTGTTACACTCGGTCATACCGACAGAGTCAGGCTATATATATCCGCGTCCCAAAATTTGGAAAAATTTCCGAACCCCTTCTCCCGCGCTCAGCCTGCTCTGCCTCCCTGGGTCTCCGGATCGTCCTCCTCATCGCCAGCTGCCTCCCGTTGCTGGTCTCCGCCGCCGTCAACGGGAATCGTCTCCGCTGTTGCCGCCGTAGCAAGTCCATCGCCGCACTTAGGGTATGGACTTGATCGTTGTGCTATTCCCCCTCCGATTCTTAGCACATTGTTTTGCCATGTATCTTGCCACGATTGAGATCACTCTATCCAACGAAATCACTTCATAGTTTAGTCGTGGATTGAAAATTTAGGGTTAGGTTTCCGCCAAAATCATCTTGGACCAACCGAGTTGTTGAAATCGGTTCCACCGATTTGGCTAAGGCCATTGCACATGTGATTCTCGGTCTGATCGAGAATTGCAAATCGGTGTGACCGAGTTCAATACTTTGTGAAACCCTAGCAGTCTCGGTGCCACCGAACTGTGGCTCGGTCTGACCGAGTTCACTAGTTTAGGTTCCAAAATTTGCTTCGGTATCACCGAGTTTACAAATAGGTAGATCCGAAATGCTTTCTATGGAAAACTAAAACTAAGTTTTTAACTCATTCTTTTGCAAAAACCTCTGTCTTTGTGATGCTTATCAAATCTACCTCATCTATAATCTATTCACAGGGTCTGCTGTTAGTGTTTGCATCATGTCAGATCAGAGTGACAGTCAGAATAAGTCTGAGGAGCAAGTTAACATGAGTGAGGGCACTAGTCCCTCTAACATCTTTGATGAAGGAAGCAGGAATGCACCCAGCAACTTGCCTAAGGCAGCCATCAGGACCAGAAAGAAGAAAACCTTAGATTCTGAGGATGAGGACTATGTGGCTATTGAGGATGAGGCCACCTCAAAGAGGAAAGTCCTGAAAAAGGAATATGGCACAGCTGCTGCCACTAAGCCAGGAATGAAGCACAAGGTTCCTGCCAAGAGAGTTCCCATGTCAAAAGCCAGAACATCCACTCAAGAGACTTTGGGATCTGCACCCAAAGAACAGGTTGTGGCAGAAAAGAAAAGGAAGGAAAGGGTCAAGAAGACCACTGCCAGAGTGCTTGGTAGATCTTTAATAATGAAAGATTCTGAAGAAGAGGAAGAGGAAGAGGATGCAGCACCAGCACCCAAATCTCAAAAGCTTATGGGAGATGCTATAAGGGCAGGGGCTGCTCCATCTAAGCCTAAAACTGCTGCTCCAGCTCCAAAGCCAAAACCCAAGAGGAGCACCAGGAACATCCCTGCTGAGGAGAAGAACAAGGCCCTAGTGCCTCGAGCTGCTGAAGAAGATGATTCTGTCATTTTGAGGAAGTTGAAGCCCAGAATTCCAGATCACAATGATGCTCACCCAGTTGCAGAGAACATGAAAATCAGGAAGGATTTAGGATTGAGGCTATGGAGAGAGTCTGATCTATATGCCACCAGGAGAAGGACTGTTGTGGACTACAGGTTCCATACAAAGGAACAACGAGACTTCTATGAGACTATTTTACTTGATAAGAAGCCCATAGTGTGTGACATGAGATGGGTTGATTGGAAATTCATTGAGGAAAATGAAGATCACTTCCCTGGTGTATATGACAGCTTCAAGGCATGTGGAGTTGATGAGTTTGTGGCTTAGAAGCTCACAAAGTGGAATGATGAGCTCATTATGCAGTTCTACTCCACAGCTCATTTCTACCCAGATGGAAGGATTGTCTGGATGTCTGAAGGTACTAGGTACCAGTCAACGGTTGAAGAATGGGCAAAATTGATCAATGCTCTTGAGGAGAGTGAAGATGACTTGGATGTCTATGCCAAGAAGAAGAAGGATCACAACACCATGGCACATATGTACAAAGAGATCCCAGATGCTGCTCTTGAGACACACAAGTTTGGATCAGTACATTACCTTCTGTCAGGTTTGCCAACAATCAACTGGATCCTCAGGCACACTCTCTTGCCAAAGTCAGGTGATCACAAGATGATCAGAGGCCATGCAATTAACCTGCTTCACATATTTGATGTGCCTCAAAAGCTTAAAGTCATGAGCCTAATTGTGGAAACCATAAAGAGAACAGCTGCAGAACAGAAGAGAAGTTGTGGGTGTGCCTCACAGATCCAGGAGCTAATCAACTCCAAGATGGGCACTGGCACATATCTCTTGGACAAAGAACACATGCACATCTACCCAGACTTTGAGGACAACACTGTGGTGATGGATAAAAATGAACCATCTTCTGTGCAAGCACAAGCAAAGAGGGAGAAGGCAAGGGCTGAAAAGGCTGCAAAGATGCCAACCATTGATAAGGCATCTCAGTATCTTCTGAAGAGCAAGCAAGATCAGCTTGGCTACTTGATTGCCTCCACTCTGAGGATTGAGAAGGGATTGGCCACCCTGACTCAAAACCAGGAGAGCTTGGAGAGGATCATGGAGCAGAAGTTCTATGACTTAGATGTGAAGGTCACTGAGACCCAGTCAGTTGTTGAGCAACTTCAGGATGAAGTGCAGGAGAAGAAGGGCAAGTCTACCACTAATGCTTTTGCTAGAGTGCCCAGAGGATAGAGATCTGTTGCAGTGCATGTCACAGACACCAGAGCAACTTCATCTGCACCAGCTATAGCCTTAGTGCCACCAGCTCCAGCACCCACTCCACCAGCTCCATCTGCATCAACTGATGCCTTCGTCCTTGGCGTGTTATCTACACCACCACCTGAAGACCAAGCCTGAGAGTTGATCTAGCACTATGCATTTTTATAAACTTTTTGGTAACTTGTTGCCAAAGGGGGGGGAATGTATAGATCATAGGCTTCGAGAGAGAGTGTTGCTTTTTATTATCTCTTATTGTTTGGTGGTTAAACTTTGTTTATTTGCTTGTTTGCGATACTTTATGCTTTTGTGTGATACTTGTATGATCATGTGTTTGATCATATGCTACCTTAATGCTTGTTGGATGACATTATCCTTTTATATCCCCATATATGATCATTCACTTTGCTTGGTGATGAGTGCATGTATTTCATTATTATCATTTTGAGCGCTCCACCAAGATGTATGTGATGTGGAAGAGTAACCCATGTTCCTAACTCATTGTGCATTTGCAATCCAAAGCAAATCTTAAACTATGCACAAATTTAGGGGGAGCTCTTGCTTTTCACATACTTCTCAAAGCGACAATGTTTTTCACTCTTATTATCATTTGTCGAAGCTTTGACATATATGTTGTCATCGATTACCAAAAAGGGGGAGATTGAAAGTGCAACTATCCC
Source organism: Triticum urartu (assembly GCF_056163025.1). Taxonomy (NCBI): domain Eukaryota; kingdom Viridiplantae; phylum Streptophyta; class Magnoliopsida; order Poales; family Poaceae; genus Triticum; species Triticum urartu. The sequence goes on along the minus strand of NC_141875.1, from coordinate 101,801,643 downwards.
TAGGTGGTTTTGGTAATTCCTAACAACATATAGCTCATTGAGCTAATGCTATTTCAAGATTAATATCTCAGGAAAGCTCAATGATTGGCATGGTATGGATGAGAAAAGTGGACCCCTCAAAATGGTAAGGACAAAAGGATTGGCTCAAGCTCAAAGCTCAAGACTCTTCATTTTCTATTTTAGTGATCCAAGATCACATTGAGTCTATAGGAAAAGCCAATACTATCAAGGAGGGATGAGGTGTTGCTTAATGAGGCTCTTGCTCAAAATGCTTAGTGATATGCTCCAAAGCCCTCAACTACTTTCTCACATCCACATATGACCTAAACCAAAAGTCAAACTCGGCCCCACCGATTCTTTCTATCCGGCGCCACCGAGTTCAAATGTCATAGCCACTGCCACAAACCCTAGGCAAATCGGTCTCATTGATAGGGATCTTGGTCTCACCGAGATGGGATTGTAATCTCTCTGTTTCCCTTCATAACATTTTGGTCTGACCGAGATGAGCGATCAGTCCCACCGAGATTGCAATGTAAACTCTCTGTTTCCCATTCGTAACGTTTCGGTCTCACCGAAATGAGCGATCGGTCCCACCGAGTTTACCTGACCAACTCTCTGGTTAGCTTATTACCAAAATCGGTCTCACCGAGTTTGTGTAATCGGTCTCACCGAGATTACGTTATGCCCTAACCCTAACCATATCAGTCCTACGGAGTTACATGTCGGTCCCACCGAAATTCCTAACTGTCACTAGCTTTGATGAATCGGTCCAACCAAGTTTATCAATTCGGTCCCACCGAGATTGGTAAGTTGTGTGTAACCTTTAGATTTTGTGTGGAGGCTATATATACCCCTCCACCACCTCTTCATTCGTGAAGAGAGCCATCAGAACAAACCTACACTTCCAACTTACTTTTTCTGAGAGAGAACCACCTACACTTGTGTTGAGGCCAAGATATTCCATTCTTACCATATGAATCTTGATATCTAGCCTTCCCCAAGTTGCTTTCCACTCAAATCTTCTTTCCACCAAATCCATATCCTGTGAGAGAGAGTTGAGTGTTGGGGAGACTATCATTTGAAGCACAAGAGTAAGGAGTTCATCATCAACACACCATTTGTTACTTCTTGGAGAGTGGTGTCTCCTAGATTGGCTAGGTGTCACTTGGGAGCCTCCGACAAGGTTGTGGAGTTGAACCAAGGAGTTTGTAAGGGCAAGGAGATCGCCTACTTCGTGAAGATCTACGTTAGTGAGGCAAGTCCTTCGTGGGCGATGACCATGGTGGGATAGACAAGGTTGCTTCTTCGTGGACCCTTCGTGGGTGGAGCCCTCCGTGGACTCGCGCAGCCATTACCCTTCGTGGGTTGAAGTCTCCATCAACGTGGATGTACGATATATAGCACCACCTATCGGAACCACGACAAAAACATCTGTGTCTCCTATTGCGTTTTAATCCTCCAAACCCTTCCCTTTACATTCTTGCAAGTTGCATGCTTTACTTTCCGCTGCTCATATACTCTTTGCATGCTTGCTTGAATTGTGTTAAGATTGCTTGACTTGTCCAAAGTTGCTAAAATCTGCCAAGAACTAAAATTGGGAAAAGGATAAGTTTTTATTTGGTCAAATAGTCTAATCACCCCCCTCTAGACATACTTTCGATCCTACACTTTGCCAGACCGAAGGCCTGTTGTTGGTGCACAAGTCAAGGGAAACATACACCCATGTTTGTGTACCCTATAGGTGCCCATCTTGAGGCGGGACTTGGGCGGGAGCACTTTTGCCCTCCAGCAGAACGATTCCGCCGGGGGAACTTCCCTCCCGGAGGGGGAAATCAAAGCTATCGTCATCACCAACAACCTCTCATCTTTTGGAGGCCAATCTTCATCAACATCTTCAACAACACCATCTCATCTCAAACTCTAGTTCACCTCTTGTGTTCAATCTTTGTACCGGAACCTCAGATTGGTACCTGTGGTTGACTAGTAGTGTTGATTACATCTTGTAGTTGATGCTATATGGTTTATTTGGTGAAAGATCATATGTTCAGATCCATTATGCTATTTAATATCCCTCTGATCTCGAGCATGAATATTATTTGTGAGTAGTTACCTTTGTTCTTGAGGCCACGGGAGAAGTCATGTTGCAAGTAATCATGTGAATTTGATATGTGTTCGATATTTTGATGATATGTATGTTGTGATTCCCTTTGTGGTGTTATGTGAACATCGACTACATGACACTTCACCATCTTTGGGCCTAAGGGAATGCATTGTGGAGTAGTTATTAGATGATGTGTTGCTAGAGTGACAGAAGTTTAAACCCTAGTTTATGCGCTATTTCATAAGGGTTGATTTGGATCCATATGTTTAATGCTATGACTAGATTTTATCTTAATACTTCTTTCATAGTTTCGGATGCTTGCGAGGGGTTAATCATAAGTGGGAAGCTTGTTCAAGTAAGAACAGCACGCAAGCACTGGTCCACCCACATATCAAATTATCAAAGTAGCAAACGCCGATCATACCAACATGATGAAAGTGACTAGATGAAACTCCCGTGTGCCCTCAAGAACGTTTTGCTTATTATAAGAGACCATTCCAACCTGTCCTTTGCTACAAAAAGGATTGGGCTACCTTGCTGTACTTTATTTACCGTCACCGTTACTTGCCCGTTACAAATTATCGTATTATCAAACTACTTGCTACCAACAATTTCAGTGCTTGCAGAAATTACCTTGCTGAAAACCACTTGTCATTTTCTTCTGCTCCTCGTTGGGTTCGACACTCTTACTTATAGAAAGGACTGATTGATCCCCTATACTTGTGGGTCATCATGACACTCCTCCTCCAGGATGACGTCCACCTTCTAGGCCCCATCCTCAAGCTGCCGCACGAGTTTGGTGGAGAACTCGGCATAGCTGGCGTCGCAAGCTACAAGGGGAGCCTCAAGCCTCTCCCAACATATGGAACTTAGGGCCTCGTAGGCCCCGAGCTCAAGAGATTAGAGGGCGTCGCGATCCGCTGCCGCCTTCGCGTCAGCATCCGCCTGGAGCTTCTTCTCCTTGGCGTCCAGCTGAGCGTTGGTTTCAGAGACGTGCTTCGCATGGGCCTCCCGGTCGTCGGTCACTTGGCGCTTCAACGCCTCCAGGCACTCTTGCTCCGTGCCCTGGTCGGTCGCCACTACCGCCAGGTCCGACTCGCGGGTCACAAGCTTCGCCTCGCGGGCTTTGAGATCGTCCTCCCGCAGCTGGAGTCGTTGTGCATCCTCGGCATGTTCATCTTCCACCGTCTTCAGGCTGGCCTCTGCCTCCGTGCGATGCTTGGTGGCCGCCTAGGAGGTGACGAAGCATGCGTTGGCCATGAAGGTGATTCTGGGAGAGTCTGGGTGGAGGGTCGATTCTCAAGATTCTGGGAGAATCGACCAAAAGAACTGGGCCTAAATCAGATCCGATGGCCAAGGAGGTGACAGATGCATGTGTCGTTGTCTGTGATGATTTTAATCATTTTCCATCTTTTAGCGCAAAGAAGGGGAATTCAACCTCCTTTTCTTAAAAAAATCTCTTTAGCATAAAGACATATACTCCTTACTACAATCACTTATTCCGAGAAGAACCGGGTTGACTAAGCTAAAGACAATCAGAGCAACTCTAAAGGGCCGACCCATTTCGTCCGCCTGCGTCCGTTTGGGTCGGCGCGGACAAAAGTGGCAGCCCAACGCGCTGACCCAAACCCAAATCACGTCCACGTCGCGTCCGCGCCGACGCATTTGCGGCCCAAAATTGCGCCCCAAATGCGTCGGCGCGGACGCCGAACGGACGCTTCGCGCGCCTTCCCGCTGTCCGCCGCGTCCCCACATGGCAGTCGTCCAACTACCCACTGCCCACGCGGTCAGCTTAATTTATGACGACAGGCCCACGCGTCAGCGACGACGCTCGTCCTTTTTTAAGCCGACCGTGCGGCAGGGCCGCCCTCATCCAAACTCACCGTTCCACATCTACCATCCTTTGCTCCCTCCTTGCCGGCAAACCCTAGCCACCACAACCACAGCGAGATGAGCCTCTTCTCCGGCGCCAGCGGCAGCAAGGCCAAGGGCAAGTCCCCCGCCACCCCTTTCCCCTCAGAGTTCCTCCCGCCTCCGTCTCCGCCGGTGCCTCGCCGGCAGAGGCAGCGCATCAACGTGCCAGTGCACCAGGCGGAGTGGCACTGGCAGCACCGCCAGCCTCTGCCATATCCCGACGTGACGCTGCCGCACGACTAGCATCTGGATCCAGATAGGATCCCAGTGCCGGCGGCGCCGCGGTCGGCTCGTGCTCACGCGGAGGAGGTGCGGCGCTGGCGGGCGCTGCTGACACCGGAGCAGCGCTGCGAGGCCGCCTACGCAACCGACTCGCCCAACTGGGCGAGGTGGTTCGCCTTCGAGCACGAGGAGGCGAGGCGACGGGGCGTGCGCGAGATCGACCGGAGGTCACCGCCATCGGCGCTCGTCGTCCGCGAGGAGGACCGGACGGCGGAGGACGCCTACCAGGCGGCACTTGCAGTCGTCTTCCGGGAGAGCGAGGAGAACGAGCGGCGCAAGGCGGAGGCGGCGGAGGAGGCTCGGTACGAGGCGGCAATGGCGCAGGCCCTTATCCTCTCCGCGGCGGGCGACAGCATGGTGCCGCTGGTGGCCCCGCCGCCGCCCATCAAGCCGGAGCCGTAGCCCGAGTCGTCCCCCATCGAGCGCTACTCCTGGACGGGAGTAGTGCGCGAGTGGGTACGCGCGCCGCCGGTCTGGATGCGAGCAACGCCAGCGCAGGAGCAGGCGTACCTCGAGCACTGGCGCAAGATCAGGGTGGCCGAGGAGCGCCGCGACGGCGAGTGCCTCGAGATGCTTGAGCGCGACCTCGAGAAGGAGCAGCGCGAGGCTGAGGAGGAGGCACGCCAGGCCACGGCTGCACAGGCGGCCGCACAACCCCCCGCGCCGGCACTGCCTGCGCCGGCACTGCCCGACATGATGGCGCTCTGGAACACGGCGTTCGTCTGGGCCGGGTTGGCGCCGACGCTCATCAACCTCACGGACCCTGAGGACGACGACGAGGACGCCTAGGGCAGCGCGTCGCCTCGTAGTTTAGGCTGTTTTTATTTTTTTTAAATGCAAATATGGACGCGTGGACTCTCGCTAGTCTTCGTGGCCGGCTTTAATATTTAATTAATATTGTTTCTCTTTTTTAATATGCATGCGTTTTTTTTCACCGTCAAAAATGGGTCTAGGCTAGCGTTGGGCGCAGGCGCTGACCCAAATGCGGAAGCGCACATCCGTGTTCGTCTGGCTGACCCAAACGAACAAAAAGCGGACGAAATCATCGTCCGTTTGGGTCAATGCCGTTGGAGTTGCTCTCACTATTTCCCCGTGAAAAAAAAGACAATCGCTATTCAGAACTGCTTGATGGACGATTTTTTGTTGAACGACAGATGCACGATAGCTAATCCAAGCGCGTACGGCTGCTCAGACTTGCCAATGGATGGTCCGTGAAGTAGTGTAGCACTGATCATCACTATTCCTACACGAGAAGAGCTGGGTTTGCTAAGCCGAGACACTCGTTCACACGGTAATACCGGGCAGAGCAGAACCTTTGAATTGGTTCAAGCACAAGGTCATGATCGGCACTCGCCGAAGCAGATCACAGTGCAGGCCCACGGATACACATGCAAAGTGACGTGCCATGGTCCATCCTCGTCTATCAACACATCGCTGTCACTGCAAAGGAGATGATGAGCATGCGGAAGCAAGGGATCGTGCAATCTGACAAAGGACAAATATTAGTGAGGTCTCCAAGGAGACAGAGCAGAGATGGCAGCCGCGCTCAGACAAGTGGTTAGCCTAATCGAACCCACTGCAACGGGTCCTCAGATCGCGCGGTGCCCAATGGTCCAGCCACTGCTACCGCTGCGACGATGCACGTGACAGTGTTGGGCGAGTTCGAACACAAGGCAAATTCTCAAACGGAGAGATGAACGGGAAAAACCCTATTTGCCACTCGTCGCTGCAAATTATCGGTGCTACTTTTCTTTTAGAAACTTTGTCGGTGCTACTGTGCACAGGGGATCGAGCTAAGCTTTCAGGGTGGGCCCACCATTAAACTTTTCAGCGTTTCCGGTTCTCGGAACCTTCTAGGACGTTTCAGCCGGTTTTGTTTGGTTTTGGGAACCTTCTATATTGTTCCTGAACCGGTTTTTTCTTCATTTCTATTTCGTTTTTCTTTTTTCTTTTTCCTGTTTTTTATCTTCTTTTCTTTCATTTTTTTCTTATTACTTTATCTTGCCTTTTTTGTTTTCTTTCCTTCTTCTGTTTCTTTTTTCTTTTTTCCTTTTAATTTTTTCAAGTTTATTTTTATTTTTCAACAAATGTTCGGAAAATTTAAAAATGATTGTACTTGGAATTTGTAATTTTTTCAAAAAAATATTCCTGTATTTAAATTTTGTTTCGAATTTTTGAAAATAGAATTTCAAAAATTGTTTGCTACTTTTGAAAGATCTTTGAAAATTTAAAAAGGTATAGAATTTTCAAAAAAAAATCATCTCCATAATTTTGTTAATAAATTCAAAAGGTTATTCAGGAATTTTAGAAGATGTACCCGTCTTCAAAATATGTTTACAAATTTCAAAAAATATTTGCATTTTAAAATGTAGTCCACAAATTAAAAAAAGTTCAGGGATTTGAAAAAAAAGTTCCAGTTTTCAAAAGAGAATAACAAGTTTATAAAATGTTCAGGTGTTGAAGATTTGTTCACAATTAAAAAATCATGTTTTTTAAAAATATTTATAATTTTGAAAACAGTTCACCTTTTCGATATTGTTCATGGTTTTTAAAAAATGGCTGTGTTTCCAAAAAAAATACTCGTAATTTTGAAAACAAAATCTCATTTTCAATTTTGTTCCTTTCTTGTCAAGAAATGTTTGAGATTACCCAAAAATGTTCGAATTTGTAAAAAAAATCGTAAATTTTAAATGTCAATGTTTCAAAAAATATTCACTTTTTAAAAAAAATTGTTCATAATTTCAAAAAGTGACCCCTTTTCAAATTTTATTCACAAATTGAAAAAATGTTTGCATTTTGAAATATATATGGGAATTTAAAAAAATCATCCTTTTTAAAAAAGTTCAAATTTTCAAAGTTTTGTTCCCATTGTTTAGAAAATCTTCTGGTTTTTTGAACATTATTTGCCTTTTAGAAAATTGTTTACAGTTTCCAATGTTCAGAAAATCTTTAAAAAGTGTGCAGACCACCCGTTGTATTTAATTTTTAGATTTTAACGTTGATCTTAATGCAATTACACTCTTTTGCTCAACTGGTTAGCGGCACGAGTTCACAAGCAATTGGTCAGGAATTCGATTCCTTTTAGGGTCACGCTTCCTATGAATTTTTACATCGCATTGTGAACTGACGCGCTGGCCCAGTCGAAGTTGCGCATGTGCTTTGCCAGCCTATTTGACGCAAAATGCAACAGATTCGAGTAGTCAAGCCATCTCCAATGCGTCTAACAATGCCATGTAAGAGTACATCTCTGCCTTCTATAATCGACCTCCACACTTGGGATGGATGTGGTCCTAATTCTGCCTTTAGAATATCAACATTTGGATAGTAGATGGTCTTGAGCAACCGGGCACAAAGTGAATCAGTCACTGTGAGAACGCACCAAGACTGTCGAGCCTTCAAGCCATATGTTGGATGTGTGCGAACAACTGAACACACTGGTCTATATAGAGCCCGCTACAAGCGTACGGGCGGATGCCTGACACGCGTATCTGATGGGTTGGCCCAAGTAAGGCGGTTTTTTCACCTTTATTTCTCTAATATTTTTCTTTGATTTTTAGGTAAAGTGCACTAACATTTTTTCTAGTGATATATGAAAACCTTTTTATATAATATTTATACGTAATCAACTTATCTTACTAACTGGATGATACCCCGCGCATTGTTGCGGGAACTATTAGTCATATATGCACATGATAATAGGTAAATTGAATAACTTCGTTTGCTTAGTAGAAATATGGTATTAAAACGAAAAAATGGAATGGACACAATTATGTAATTTTAAACATAAAAAAATGTGAATAGGCGATTAAAGTTTTTCATTAAATTTAGCGATATGACAAAAGTCTTGTATCATTTACATAAATATAAATGTGTATAAGGATGGGTGGTGGGTGGGTCGAAAAATCCACTTTTTCTTGGGACTCCTAGATCCGGTCGTACATCGAAATCGGGTCGTCTGATGTAGCAAGCTTCTGGGACCAATCTAACATATGTTCATAAGAAGTTTCTCACACTTCTCCTGAGTCTAGTTTGATGCCAGAGACAGGGAGAGCGGCTTTTGACGCCCGATCTGACATCAATCTCAGAAAAGATTCCACACATTTCTCCTGAGCATGATCTGAAACCAAGACCAGGGTAAGCGACCTCCAGATACAATCTAAGATCGATCCCGGAAGAGGATTCTCACACTCATCCTGAACTTGATCTGACATCGGGTTTGCGGGAAACGATTCGTGCTCCTCCTTGACTTGGCGTGACACCAAGTTCGTGAAGATCGGCTCTCCGCAGTAATCTGTGGTGTACTCCATGTTGCCGGTCCGACCCGGTGCGAAGGACTCGACCTGACCAAGGTGGCTAGCTAAGTTGGCAATGAGGGCGACGCCATTCAAGATGAACCTCTGGCTTGGCACTAAGACTATGTCGGCGCCGATATGAGTATTGTCTTGACTCCCATCGGTTTGTGGCGATCACCCAGCAGGAACTGTATGGGCCATCACTGACGGAACCTAAACCAGTAGATCTCGAGGTAAGTCATCCTAAGGTAGGCGTTTAGGAATGATGGTAACAAGGACACATGATATTACTCAGGTACGGGCTCTCTGACGAGATAATACCCCACGTCCTGCTCGTATTTATTGTGTTGTAATGAGTATAAAATACATGTATCTACCAAGATATTTCTTATGTTTTATACGAGCCAAACCCATCACTTTATACAGGTATCGGGTGTCATAGGGTTACAAGAGCCTAGGCGGCTACGTATGGAGAAATAAATCCTCCACGAATCCAGCGTCTCGGAGTATACGTCAAGTATTCTCGATCTTCTAATTATATGCCATGGGCCGCCCAATATGACCCAGGTCGGAACCTACAAGGGGTCCTCAGTCCAGCCCACCAAGCTGGGAGTCGACATGGTGAGAGGCCTCCCAGCTAGTACACCAACAATTGTTGTTTACAGTAATATGCAATTATAGCCTTATATTACATGAGCATTAAATTTGGAACTCGGCTTTGCGGGGTTTTTTTGCCAGGTAAATGAGAGTTTTATTTCAAAGGTGCAGAATTACAATCTAGAGGCAAGATTTTTACAATACATGGAGACCCTCTGTGTAGCCAAACTATTGTGCTACATTCAGTATGGCTATATCTTGCTAAAGTATCTACTTCCTCCGTTCCTAAATATTTGTCTTTTTAGAGATTTCAAACGTACTACCACATACGGATGTATATAGACATATTTTAGAATGTAGATTCATTCATTTTGCTTCATATGTAATCACTTGTTAAAATCTCTGGAAAGACAAATATTTAGAAACGAAGGGAGTACAACTTTATTCCAACCACTATGAAGAAGTTTATAGTAATCTGTTGTTAAAGCCTTCTATAACGCCAACATCCACTCAAAAAAGGACAGAATGGCACTTTTTTACTCGAAAAGAGATAGCACTCTACCGAACATATGTGTACTTGCAAATTTTATTTTATTTTTGTATGAAATGCTGTTTTAACAGCCTCTTGAATCAGAATTTAGGACAAGCAGTGCGTCGTCAACGAGTACATATGTCCCCACTTTTGTATGATTACATATTTGATAAATTCCTTCCTCCTTCAGGTTGTTGCTATTGCTGATGGAATCCATTTAACATTTGATTTGGATGGTACGTAAGCTATACTGTGGTACATCCATAAAAAAAATTATATACTGTGGTACATCTATAAAAAAATGATATACTGTGGTACATCTATAAAAAAAATATTTTCCACAGGGGAATCCTCGCCTGGGCCGGCCCATACAGTAGGAACTGCGCTCTGCACGCTGGGAAAAGAGACAGCACGCCTACTGGGCCAGCCCATGTCTCGGCGGCCAGTTTTTTACTTTCCGGTTTTCTTTTCTGCCTTCATTTTTCTTCCTTATATAATTTGGGACATCAAAAAAATTGAAAATAAAAAAATAAGAATTTTGAACTAAAATGTTTAATAATTCATAAATGTTTGTGTATTCATAAAATATTAGCATATTCAAAAAATATTTTCAATTTTGAAAACAAATACTTGGGAAATAAAAATTCATGATTTTTAAAAAGTTCATGTAAAATGTTCATGAATTGAAAAATATCCTACAAATTCAAAACTATTCATGACTTATAAAATAGTTTATTAATTCATAAAATACCTTCGGATTCAAAAAATGATTATGCATTTCAAAAAATTGTTATATTTTAAAAATGTTCATGAATTTCAAAAATGGTTCCACCAATTTCCAAAAAATGTTTGTCAATTCTAAAAATGTTCGCCTATTCAAGAAAAAATGTTTTTAAGAATGTTCTCAATTTTCTAAAAATGTTTGCAAATAGTATATATTGTTCAGGAATTGAAAAAATGTTCATCATTTTATAAAAATGTTCAAAAATCTGTATAAATGTTCATGAATTCAGATATGTTCACGAGTTTAAAAAATGTTCATGCTTTTCAAAAATAGTTCTTGATTTAATGAAAATGAGAGTGATAGTGTATCTCGATGATATAGAAAAATATGGTCATGGCCATTGGAGATTATGATTTTTTTCCTACTGTTGCAATGCACGGGCCATTTTGTTAGTATTTGATAAATTCCTTTCTCCTTCAGATTGTTGCTATTGCTGATGGAATCCATTTAACATTTGATTTGGATGGTACATAAGCTATACTGTGGTACATGTACTAACTATATTTTTGTAGCTCCGTTTGCATGTAAACATTTTATACGCGCCAATTATTATGTAAGAACATGCTATACATGTCTTATTTTTTGTCTCATCAGAGCTACAAAAACTTCATCCTATAAGTGCATCTAGTGCCATCCCTAATTGGTTTTGGAGTATTGACGACAAACTTGGTTGAGGGACTAATGTGTTTGTGAGAATTGCAGGATAACACAGGTAGTAGTCCCTCATTGATTCAGTTTACCTACCAGAGATGACCCCTAAAAATGTGTGAAGACATTGAAGACAATGGTGGTCTGTGAAGATATTCACAATGAAGATTATGACTCGAGAAGACATTCACGTAAAGACTATGGAGTGTGAAGACATAGTTGTTTCGTAGTTTCTTTTTCTTCTTTGTTGAGTCATAGGAACCACCGCACTGTTATGTGGGGTGCAAGTGAACAAAGTCAGAGTGACTGAAGTGATGCTCAACCTAATCATATATTTTTGAGCGAAGACAATGAGAGGAAATCTTATCCAGAGCTGGATGAGTCAGCTTTACTTGTAACCCAAGTCAAGCTGCCGCGTGTGTTTGAAATCTGATCGTTGAACACGTGTCAGTTCCTTGGTGACCCAGAGTCATTTCAGATAAATCAGGTCAGGTTGCCTCCTGGCTATAAATAGCCCACCCCCTACACCATAAATTCGTGGCTGCTCAGAGTTAGTGCACGGCTTTTGTCGTTTGAGAGCAACCCACCTCCGAAGCATTTGAGAGAGAAATCCTTACGAGGACAAAGCCTTAAACATCCAGAGTCAAAGAGTGTTAGGCATCACTGAAGTCTTTCTGTCTGCGTGACCTGAAGACTTGTTACACTTGAGGACTGTGAATCCTCCAGCGGTTAGGCGTCGCGTTCTGAGCATCCAAGAGTCATTGTGGATTGCCAGTGAACGAAGTCTGTGAAGGTTTGGAAGTCTCCCTTGAAGACTTACCAGAGAGATTGGGCGAGGACTGTGAGTTCTTAGCTCAAGGGGAATAAGGTGAAGACGCGGTCTTCTGAGTTGAATCTCAGCCTTCCTAACCAGACGTACAGTTGTCACAACAACCGGAACTGGTTCAACAAATCCTTATCCTCACCAAGCAACTGGTTCTATCCTCTACCTCTCTTTACTTAAAGTTTGTCTTCGTGAAGTCATTGCCTGCTTGCATGATCTGATTGACTTCATTGTGTGAAGACTGTTGTTGTTTGGCTTCATACTATCTTTCATCCTGATCCATATTACCTAGCTGTTGATAGTCTTCGTGCTTTCACTTCATTGCTTACTTGACTATGGCTTGTCTAGTGTAGTCTACCTTCCGCCGCATATCAATAGGTTCATTTCTACTATTTGTCTTCAAAGCCCCCGTGTTTTGAAGACTTTCATGAAAATCGCCTATTCACCCCCCTCTAGTCGATAACTAGCACTTTCAATTGGTATCAGAGTAAGGTGCTCCCTTGTTCTGTGTGATTCGGTTTAACCACCTAGAGTTTTAGCTATGTCAACTGCACGGATAATCAAAGTCTCCGCTGCATGCCCTGTCTTCGATGGCACTGATTACCCCTACTGGAAGAATAAGATGCGCATGCATCTTGAAGCCATTGATGTCGACCTTTGGTATGTTGTCAAGAACAGCGTTCCTAAGGCCGGCGAAGGTGTCACCCCTGCTGATGTCAAGAAGTTCATTCAACTGGATTCTACTCCCAGAAACATCATCTGTGGTCATCTGACCAAAGGACGGTATGGTCGTGTGAGTGCTCTGGAAACTGCGAAGCTAGTCTAGGACTGGCTCTCCAAGGTCAACGAAGGCGTCTCAACCCAGAGAGACTCAAGAATTAGTGCTCTTCGCAACCTCTTCAACCGCTTCAAGAGAAATGACAATGAGAATGTTCAGCTGATGTTTGATTGCCTCACTGACATCACAAATGAGCTTCATGCACTCAGTGCCACTGAGATCACCAAGCATGAAATCGTCAAGACACTCTTGAGATCACTCGACAACTCATTTGACACCCTGGCCCTGATGATTCAACAACGCCCTGACTTCAAGACTCCCGATCCGTCTGACATACTTGAGAGGCTCAACACACATGAGTTTCAGTTATCTAAGAAAAGAGATATCTATGGTCCCAACTATGGCCGAACTCATGCTTTGAAGGCAAAGGTTGTTTCCTCATCTGAAGAAGAATCTGACTGCAGTTCTGAGGATCCTGAAGACATTGGAAAGGAACTTGCCATGTTAGTGAAGAAGTTCCAGAGGTTCACCAAGAAGAAAGGCTTCAGACAGTCTTCGAGATCCAGCTCAAGAAATGATGAAGCTTCCTCCCATGACTACAAGAAGATAACATGCCACAAGTGCAAGAAACCTGGTCACTACATCTCTGGATGTCCTCAATGGGACAATGAGAACAACAGCAAGAAGAAAAGCAAGGAATATGATTCTGATGACAAGAAGAAGAAGAAATCCTCAAAGTCTTCTTCCAAGTCTTCGTCGAAGTCTTCATCACACAAGAAGTGAAGGAAATATGCCCTAGAGGCAATAATAAAGTTATTACTTATTTCCTTATTTCATGATAAATGTTTATCATTCATGCTAGAATTGTATTAACTAGAAACATAATACATGTGTGAATACATAGACAAACATAGTGTCACTAGTATGCCTCTACTTGACTAGCTCATTAATAAAAGATGGTTAAGTTTCCTAACCATAGACATGAGTTGTCATTTGATTAACGGGATCACATCATTAGGAGAATGATGTGATTGACTTGACCTGTTCCGTTAGCTTAGCACTTGATCGTTTAGTATGTTGCTATTGCTTTCTTCATGACTTATACATGTTCATATGACTATGAGATTATGCAACTCCCGTTTACCGGAGGAACACTTTGTGTGCTACCAAACGTCACAACGTAACTGGGTGATTATAAAGGTGCTCTACAGGTGTCTCCGAAGGTACTTGTTGGGTTGGCGTATTTCGAGATTAGTATTTGTCACTCCGATTGTCGGAGAGGTATCTCTGGGCCCACTCGATAATACACATCACTTAAGCCTTGCAAGCATTGCAAAAAATGAGTTAGTTGTGGGATGATGTATTACGGAACGAGTAAAGAGACTTGCCGGTAACGAGATTGAACTAGGTATTGAGATACAGACGATCGAATCTCGGGCAAGTAACATACCGATGACAAAGGGAACAACGTATGTTGTTATGCGGTTTGACCGATAAAGATCTTCATAGAATATGTAGGAGCCAATATGAGCATCCAGGTTCCGCTATTGGTTATTGACCGGAGACGTGTATCGGTCATGTCTACATAGTTCTCGAACCCGTTGGGTCCGCACGCTTAAAGTTCGATGACGGTTATATTATGAGTTTACGTGTTTTGATGTACCTAAGGTAGTTCGGAGTCCCGGATGAGATCGGGGACATGACGAGGAGTCTCGAAATGGTCGAGACATAAAGATCGATATATTGGACGACTATATTCGGACATCGGAAAGGTTCCGAGTGATTTGGGTATTTATCGGAGTACCGGGGAATTACGGGAATTCGCCGGAGAGTGTATGGGCCTTATTGGGCTTTAGGGGTAAGAGAGAGAGGCAGGCCGCGCGCCCCCCAAGGCCTAGTCCGAATTGGACTAGGGGGAAGGGCTGCGCCCCTCCCTCCTTCTCTTCTCTTTTCCCTTTCCTTCTCTCCTACTCCTACTACTTGGAAGGGCTCCTAGTTCTACTAGGAAAGGGGGGATCCTACTCTCGGTGGGAGTAGGACTCCCCTAGGGCGCGCCATAGAGAGGGCCGGCCCCTCCCCTCCTCCACTCCTTTATATACGTGGCCAGGGGGCACCCCATAGACACAACAATTGATCTCTTGATCTCTTAGCCGTGTCGGTGCCCCCCTCCACCATAATCCACCTCGATCATATCGTAGCGGTGCTTAGGAGAAGCCCTGCGTCGGTAGAACATCATCATCGTCACCACGCCGTCGTGCTGACGAAACTCTCCCTCAACACTCGGCTGGATCAGAGTTCGAGGGACGTCATTGAGTTGAACGTGTGCAGAACTCGGAGGTGTCGTGCGTTCGGTACTTGATCGGTCGGATCGTGAAGACGTACGACTACATCAACCGCGTTATGCTAACGCTTCCGCTTTCGGTCTACAAGGGTACATGGACACACTCTCCCCTCTCGTTGCTATGCATCACCATGATCTTGCGTGTGCATAGGATTTTTTTTAAATTACTACGTTCCCCAACAGTGGCATCAGAGCCAGGTTTATGCGTAGATGTTATATGCACGAGTAGAACACAAGTGAGTTGTGGGCGATACAAGTCATACTGCTTACCAGCATGTCATACTTTGGTTCAGCGGTATTGTTGGATGAAGCGTCCCAGGCTGACATTATGAGTACGCTTACCCAAGACTGGTTCTACCGACGTGCTTTGCACACAGGTGGCTGGCGGGTGTCAGTTTCTCCAAATTTAGTTGAACCGAGTGTGGCTACGCTTGGTCCTTGAGAAGGTTAAAACATCACTAACTTGACGAACTATCGTTGTGGTTTTGATGCGTAGGTAAGAATGGTTCTTGCTCAGCCCGTAGCAGCCACGTAAAACTTGCAACAACAAAGTAGAGGATGTCTAACTTGTTTTTGCAGGGCTTGTTGTGATGTGATATGGTCAAGACGTGATGAGATATAAGTTGTTGTATGAGATGATCATGTTTTGTTGAAGTTATCGGCAACTGGCAGAAGCCTTATGGTTGTCTCTTTATTGCATAAGATGCAAGTGCCATGTAATTGCTTTACTTTATCACTATGCGATAGCAATAGTTGCAAAAGCAATAGCTGGTGAGACGACCATGTGACGACACATTGATATAGATCAAGATGATGGAGATCATGGTGTCATGCCGGTGACGATGGAGATCATGAAGGTGCTTCGGAGATGGAGATCACAAGCACAAGATGATGATGGCCATATCATATCACTTATATTGATTGCATGTGATGTTTATCTTTTATGCATCTTATCTTGCTTTGATTGACGGTAGCATTATAAGATGATCTCTCACTAAGTTTCAAGATAAAAGTGTTATCCCTGAGTATGCACCGTTGCCAAAGTTCGTCGTGCCCAGACACCACGTGATGATCGGGTATGATAAGCTCTACGTCCATCTACAACGGGTGCAAGCTAGTTTTGCACACGCAGAATACTCAGGTTAAACTTGACGAGCCTAGCATATGCAGATATGGCCTCGGAACACTGAGACCGAAAGGTCGAGTGTGAATCATATAGTAGATATGATCAACATAGTGATGTTCACCATTGAAAACTACTCCATCTCACGTGATGATCGGACATGGTTTAGTTGATATGGATCACGTGATCACTTAGATGATTAGAGGGATGTCTATCTAAGTGGGAGTTCTTAAGTAATATGATTAATTAAACTTAAATTTATCATGAACTTAGTCCTGATAGTATTAGCATATCTATGTTGTATATCAATAGCTCGCGTTTAGCTCCCCTGTTTTTATTTTTGATATGTTCCTAGTGAAAGCTAACTTGAAAGATGTTAGTAGCAATGATGCGGATTGGATCTGTGATCTGAGGATTATCCTCATTGCTGCACAGAAGTATTATGTCCTTAATGCACCGCTAGGTGACAGAACTATTGCAGGAGCAGATGCAGACGTTATGAACGTTTTGACAAAAGCTCGGTATGATGACTACATGATAGTTTAGTGCACCATGCTTTACGGCTTAGAATCGGGACTTCAAAGACGTTTTCAATGTCATGGACCATATGAGATGTTCCAGGAGTTGAAGTTAATATTTCAAGCAAATGCCCGAGTTGAGAGATATGAAGTCTCCAACAAATTCTATAGCTAAAAGATGGAGGAGAATAGCTCAAGCAGTGAGCATGTGCTCAGATTGTCTGGGTACTACAATCGCTTGAATCAAGTGGGAGTTAATCTTCCAGATAAAATAGTGATTAATAGAGTTCTCTAGTCACTATCACCAAGTTGCTAGAACTTCGTGATAAACTATAATATGCAGGGGATAACAGAAATGATTCCCAAGCTCTTCGTGATGCTGAAATCGACAAAGGTAGAAATCAAGAAAAGCATCAAATGTTGATGGTTAACAAGACCACTACTTTCAAGAAAAGGGCAAAGGGAAGAAGGGGAACTTCAAGAAGAACGGAAAGCAAGTTGTTGCTCAAGTGAAGAAGCCCAAGTCTGGACCTAAGCCTGAGACTAAGTGCTTTTACTGCAAAGGGACTAGTCACTCGAAGCGGAACTGCCCCAAGTATTTGGCGGATAAGAAGGATGGCAAAGTGAACAAAGGTATATTGGATATACATGTTATTGATGTGTACTTTACTAGTGTTTATAGCAACCCCTCGGTATTTGATACTAGTTCAGTTGCTAAGAGTAGTAACTTGAAACGGGAGTTGCAGAATGAACAGAGACTAGTTAAGGGTGAAGTAATGATGTGTGTTGGAAGTAGTTCCAAGAATGATTTGATCATCATCGCACACTCCCTATACTTTCGGGATTAGTGTTGAACCTAAATAAGTGTTATTTGGTGTTTGCGTTGAGCATGAATATGATTTGATCATGTTTATTGCAATATGGTTATTCATTTAAGTTAGAGAATAATTGTTATTCTGTTTACATGAATAAAACATTCTATGGTTATACACCCAATGAAAATGGTTTGTTGGATCTCGATCGTAGTGATACACATTCAAAATATTGAAGGCAAAAGATGCAAAGTTAATAATGATAGTGCAACTTATTTGTGGCACTGCCGTTTAGGTCATATTGGTGTAAAGCGCATGAAGAAACTCCATGCTGATGGGCTTTTGGAATCACTTGATTATGAATCACTTGATGCTTGCGAACCATGCCTTGATACGTCTCCAACGTATCTATAATTTTTGATTGCTCCACGCTATATTATCTACTGTTTTGGGCAATATTGGGCTTTAATATTGTCACATCCCTAGTTCTAGTATGCTCTGAGCTAGCTAGTCATGTGTTGCATCATGTTTAAATTCTTATGAATTTGAATTGGGGACTGTTGAAACCCTAGCACAGATGAATCCAACTAGGTTCAAATAAAAAATTATCATTTTCAATGATCCCAAAATTCCTTTGGAAAAGTTCATCATTTTTGAATTGGTCTAGAACCTCTGCCAAAAATGATGCACATTTTCCTAGGTCACTTTGGATTTTTGAATGAATTCATAAAGTATTTGAATTTGGGCATTTAATTGCTATAAATAATTAAAATGCCCAAATAATTCTGAAAGTGGTTGAGGGCTATTGGAAATATTTTCAAAAGTGCCCACAATTATTTTCAGGGTTTTTGAAAATGCCTTAGCATTTTATTTAAGTCAAAAACAATTACAGAAAAATAGAAAAGAGAACAGAAAAATAAAACAGAACACAAACTTACCTGGCCTTACCTGAGAGGCCCAGCAGCAGCCAGCCCACCAGAGCCCAGCTGCCAGTCGTCGTCCTCCTTGCGCCAGAAGGACGCGAGTGCGTGCCCGCCGCGCGTGGCCACACGCCGGCCACCTCCAGGCTGCCTGCCTGTGCGACGACCCCCTGGAGATGCCACGCACCCCCAGGCCCTCTCACTCCTCCCACCGTGCTCATCCCCTCCCCTGTCCCTCTCGCGCGCACCCACCCGAGCGCAGCCGTCGCCGCCGCTCGTTGCTGCCGTGCCCTGAGCCTCTCCCTCACCTCTCCGACATGCCCAGGGGCTCCGCCACCATCGCCTACGCCCCCCTGTTGACTCACGCGACTCCAAACACCGCCGAACGCCGTCTTCGCCTTCGTCTTCAACCTCGGGCCCCCGAGCCTGTCTTCGGTCGATTCGGCGCTGCCAGGACCTCCCCGAGCTCACTGACCCCCTCTTCGGCACCGCTGTGAGCTCCTACGCCCCTCGCCCCTCTCCCCGTTGATGCGTTCGTCCACTAGTCGTGTTTTCCACCTCGGCCAAAGCTCGCTGCCGCCATCCATGGCGCCGCCGCGGCCACAGCTGCTGCCACCCGCGTCCGAGCTCATCAGCGCGCTCAGCGCACCCATAGGAGCACGATGCACTCACCCTCTCCTCCCCTAGTGCTCCGTAGCCCCGTTTCCATCAATGGTCGAACCACGGCCACCGCAAACCTCGTCGCCGGCGTCGAGGCGACCATCTGGTCCAGCTCCACCACCCACACACGCGGCTCAGCTCCAGCTCTTCATAGAACCCAACCACGCCCCAAACCGTGGTCTGTAGCGCAATCCCGACGCGGACGCCGCCGCGATTTGAGGTCGCCGGCGGTTAAACGCCGGTGGCTGACGTGGCACCATTAGTTTAGGTGCTAATCGTGTTTAGTTTTGCCTGTGTCACTGACATGTGGGTCCCCGAGCATAATTAGGTTAGTCTAATTTTCTGTTAAGATTAGTACTAATACGTGTGGACCCCACGTGTCAGCTTTGACTTTGGTCAAGTCAACATTGACCGGTCCCACCTGTCATCCACCCAAACCAGCCTGAGCCACTGACGTATGGGTCCCACAGGTCAGGTTTGACCTGGCCGACCCAGTTGACCTGCTGATGTCACACCTATGTCATGCTGACGCAGTAAAGCATTTTCTGGATTTAAGTTTATTCAGGAAATTCCAGAAAATGCCCAAAACTTCTAAAAATCATAGAAATTAAACCGTAAGTCCAAATGAGATAAATTATATATGAAAAATTATCAGAAAAATCCAATCTATCCATCTGTACCATTTTCATGCATGTTAGAACAACTTAAGGCCACTGTTTAGGACAAATAAAATGAATGGTATTTAAATAACCACATGTGGAGTTTGAATTTGAACTTTGGGTTCAAACCAACTTCATTTAATTGTGTTGCTAGTTGCATTAGCTCAATCAACAACATATTGCCATGTCATTATCATGCATCATGTTGCGCATTGCATTGATTGTGTTCCTTCTCTGTTGCCGGTGGTTGTCCCCTCTCGATAGACGTTGTACCGACGCTGTGATCGTTGACACTGATGAAGACCCAATGATATCTTCAGAAGTGCCAGGCAAGCAAAACCCCCTTGTTCATTCCGATACAATCCCACTCTCTCGCTCCTGCTCTCTTTTACTACATTAGGACAACAACGGTTCAACTGTTACATGCTGTGGTAGTTGAACCCCTTTCCTCTGCATGACCTGTCATTGCCACAGTAAATAGATGAAACCCACTAGCATGAGTAGGAGTTGTTTAAGCCCTGATGTGCCTACTCATTCATGCTTGTTTGTCATGCCTGCTATTGCATAGAGTTGTGTCGGGTCTGATTCATCGGGAATGAATTGGAATGGTGATGAACATGTCCTACTGTGTGTGAGCTAAGTGTGTGAACACGATTTGGTAAAGGTAGCGGTGAGAGGCCATGTAGGAGTACATGGTGGGTTGTCTCATTGAAACCGTTCTTAGGAACTGAGTTCTGTGTCTGTGATCCATGAACAGCTACTACCACTCATTGGGATCCTTAATTGACCCTCTCGGCTTCTTAATCACCCTAGCACTCTGTCCAGGAGTTGCAACTAGTTTATGGTGTTTGTAGGTTATGTTGGCAGCCGTGCATAGCGCTGACCCTAGGGGTGGGCTATGATGCGGTAGATACACCATGGCACGGTGTACCGGGCGCCCGTTTGGTGTCTCGGGAACCCTGTTCACATCGTTCGGGGCCGTATGTGGAAACCTCGGCCGGACTCCCTGCGGATGGAACCTGGATAGGCGATAAACCTAGACTAGAGACTTGAGTGTTTAGGTAGGCCGTGGCCGACACCCTCGTTGGGCTTCCACTTGAAGGTTGCCGAGTACATGTCGTGTAAACGACGGTAAGTGGTGGGAGCATGTGTGAAGAAGTACACCCCTGCAGGGTTTTCATTATCTATTCGAATAGCCGGATTCCTCGGATATGGAAACTTGGACCCCTTGCATAGTTCATAGACAAGTGAAAGTGGATACTCTAAAATGCGCAAGATAAGCGTGAGTGCTATGGATGGCGTTCTCGTAGGGAGACGGGAGCGGATCCATAGTGGTGTATTGATATGGTGAATATGTGGACTCGTGTGCGCCACCTCAAAAGAGTTACTTGCAGTCATAGTTTAGGATAGCCACCGAGTCAAAGCTGGCTTGCTGCAGTTAAACTCCACTACCCCCCTTTGTTGATACCGATGCATATGTAGCTAGTTCTGATGTAAGTCTTGCTGGGTACATTTGTACTCACGTTTGCCTATTTTATGTTTTTGCAGAGAGACTTCAGTCTCGCTAGTAGTTCCGTGTGGACTTAAACGTTTAGCTTGATACCTCAGCTACGATCTTGTGCCCTCGGTAGGATCTGGTAGATAGTCAGGCTTCTCAGCCTTTTTCATTTGTAGATGTCTGTACTCAGACATGTTAAGCTTCCGCTTGTGCTTTGATTTGTATGTTATGATTGTTGGGTCATGAGACCCATGTTTGTAATATCTCGCTCCTCGGAGCCTAATGAATAAATACTTGAGTCATAGAGTTATGTTGTGATGCCATGTTGTATTTACACATATCGAGCATATTGTGTGTATGATTGAAATGCTTGGTATGTGTGGGATCCGACAATCTAGTTGTTTATCCTTGGCAGCCTCTCTTATGGGGAAATGTAGTCTAGTGCTTCCATGAGCCATAGTAGTCCGCTACAACCCGGTTCACCGGAGTCCTGCTAGCCCAGCACTACTGCTCAGGACACTTGACTGGCCGGCATGTGATTCACTTCATTCATGTGCCTGTCCCTTCGGGGAAATGTCACGTGGTGACATCCGGAGTCCTGCCTAGCCTGCTACAGCCCGGGTTCCCGGAGTCCTGTTAGCCCAGTGCTACAGCCCGGATTCACGCACTGCTGACCGACATGCTCGATGTTGATTCATGTATGCCTGTCCCCATAAGTTAGTGCCACTTTGAGTTCACGACTAGTCATGTCGGCCCGGGTTCTCTGTCATATGGATGCTAGCGACACTATCATATACGTGAGCCAAAAGGCGCAAACGGTCCCGGGCCATGGTAAGGCGACACCCGTGGGAATACCGTGCGTGAGGCCGCAAAGTGATATGAGGTGTTACCGGCTAGATCGATGTGACTTGGAATCTGGGTCCTGACAGCTATCCACTTTTATATTATTTTTGGGACTAACCTATTAACCGGAGGCCCAGCCCAGATTTGTTGTTTTATGCCTATTTCAGTGTTTCAAAGAAAAGGAATATCAAACGGAGTCGAAACGGAACGAAATCAACTAGAGAAGTTATTTTCGGAAGGAAAGCAACCCAGGGAACTTGGAGTGCACGTCAGGGGAGACACGGGCTGCCCACGAGGGTGGGGGGCGCGCCCCTGCCTCGTGGGGCCCCTGTGGCTCCTCCGACGTACTTCCTGCACCCATATATATCGTCGTACCCTAAAACTTCCAGAACAGAGATTGGATCGGGAGTTCCGCCGCCAGAAGCCTCCGTAGCCACCAAAAGTCAATCGGGACCCTGTTTCGGCACCCTGCCAAAGGGGGGATCCCTCACCGGTGGCCATCTTCATCATCCCGGCGCTCTCCATGACGAGGAGGGAGTAGTTCTCCCTCGGGGCTGAGGGTATGTACCAGTAGCTATGTGTTTGATCTCTCTCTCTCTCTCTCTATCGTGTTCTTGATTTGGCACGATCTTGATGTATCGCGATCTTTGCTATTATAGTTGGATCCTATGTTTCTCCTCCCCCTCTTCTCTCTTGTAATGAATTGAGTTTACCCTTTGGAGTTATCTTATCGGATTGAGTCTTTAAAGATTTGAGAACACTTGATGTATGTCTTGCGTGGGATAACCGTGGTGACAATGGGTTATTCTATTGATCCACTTGATGTATGTTTTGGTGATCAACTTGCGGGTTTTGTGACATTGGGAACCTATGCATAGGGGTTGGCACACGTTTTCGTCGTGATTCTCCGGTAGAAACTTTGGGCACTCTTTGAGGTTCTATGTGTTGGTTGAATAGATGAATCTGAGATTGTGTGATGCATATCGTATAATCATACCCACGGATACTTGAGGTGACATTGGAGTATCTAGGTGACATTAGGGTTTTGGTTGATTTGTGTCTTAAGGTGTTATTCTAGTACGAACTCTAGGGCTGTTTGTGACACTTATAGGAATAGCCCAATGGATTGATTGGAAAGAATAACTTTGAGGTGGTTTTGTACCCTACCATAATCTCTTCATTTGTTCTCCGCTATTAGTGAATTTGGAGTGACTCTTTGTTGCATGTTGAGGGATAGTTATGTGATCCAATTATGTTAGTATTGTTGAGGGAACTTACACTAGCGAAAGTATGAACCCTAGGCCTTGTTTCCTAGCATTGCAATACCGTTTACGCTCACTTTTACCATTCGTTACCTTGCTGTTTTTATAATTTTAGATTACAAATACCTTTATCTACTATCCGTATACCACTTGTATCACCATCTCTTCGCCGAACTAGTGCACCTATACAATTTACCATTGTATTGGGTGTGTTGGGGACACAAGAGACTCTTTGTTATTTGGTTGCAGGGTTGCTTGAGAGAGACCATCTTCATCCTACGCCTCCTACGGATTGATAAACCTTAGGTCATCCACTTGAGGGAAATTTGCTACTGTCCTACAAACCTCTGCACTTGGTGGCCCAACAATGTCTACAAGAAGGTTGTGTAGTAGACATCAAGCTCTTTTCTGGCGCCGTTGCCGGGGAGGTTAGCGCTTGAAGGTATATCTTTAGATCTTGCAATCGAGTCTTTTAGTTTCTTGTTTTATCACTAGTTTAGTTTATAAAAGAAAATACAAAAAAATGGAATTAAGTTTGTCTCATACGCTTCACCTTTTTAATATCTTTCGTGAGTATGATGGAAAGGATAATTGTGCCCAAGTGCTAGAAGAAGAAATCTATAAAATGTTTGGCACTAAATATTTGAACGATGAGCACGATTGCAATGTTGTTAGTATGAATTTCTTGAATATCCATGATGCTAATGATATGCAAAGCCACAAGCTTGGGGAAGCTATGTTTGATGAAGATGATATTTTTTGTCCCCCAAGTTTTGATGAGCAAATTTATTATGATGAAAGCATGCCTCCTATCTATGATGATTATTGTGATGACACGTATGCTTTAAAGAACAACTATAACAATGAAATTTGTCATCTTGATCTTAATTTTCAATCACATGATAGTTATTTTGTTGAGTTTTCTCCCACTACTATTCATGAGAAGAAATTTGCTTATGTGGAGAGTAATAAAATTTCTATGCTTGTAGATCATGAAAAGAATGCTTTAGGTGCTGGTTATGTTGTTGAATTCATTCATGATGCTACTGAAAATTATTATGAGGGAGGAAAAAATGCTTGTAGGAATTGCAATAATATCAAGTTTCCTCTCTATGTGCTTAAAGTTTTGAAGTTATGCTTGTTTTACCTTCCTATGCAAATTGATTCTTGTTCCCACAAGTTGTTTGCTCACGAAATCCCTATGCATAGTAAGTATGTTAGACTTAAATGTGCTAGTCATATTCTTCATGATGCTCTATTTATGTTTCAATTCTTATCTTTTATGTGAGCATCGTTGAATTCATCATGCCTAGCTAGGGGCGTTAAACGTAGCGCTTGTTGGGAGGCAATCCAATCCTATTCTTGTTCCTCGCTTTTTGTTCCTTTTTAGTAATAAATAATTCATCTAGCCTTTGTTTAGATGTGGTTTTATGCTTTTAATTAGTGTTTGTACCAAGTAGAACCTTTGGGAAGACTTGGGGAAAGTCTTGTTGATCATGCTGTCAAAAACAGAAACTTTAGCGCTCACGAGAACTGCTGCCATTTTTATTTGGAGAGTGCTATTTAGTTAATTATTTTTTCAGATGATTAATAGATAAATTCCTCAGGTCCAGAAATTTATTTGAGAATTTTATGAGTTCCAGAAGTATACGTTTGATTCAGATTACTACAGACTGTTCTGTTTTTGACAGATTCTGTTTTCATTGTGTTGTTTGCTTATTTTGATGAATCTATGGCTAGTAAAATAGTTTATAAACCATAGAGAAGTTGTAATACATTAGGTTTAACACCAATATAAATAAATAATGATTTCATTACAGTACCTTATGATGGTGATTTGCTTTCTTATACTAACGGAGCTTACGAGTTTTTTGTTAAGTTTTGTGTTGTGAAATTTTCAAGTTTTGGGTAAGGATTCGATGGACTACGGAATAAGGAGTGGCAAGAGCCTAGGCTTGGGGATGCCCAAGGCACCCCAAGGTAATATTCAAGGATAGCCAAGAGCCTAAGCTTGGGGATGCCCCGGAAGGCATCCCCTCTTTCGTCTTCGTTCATCGGTAACTTTACTTGGAGCTATATTTTCATTCACCACATGATATGTGTTTTGCTTGGAGCGTCAATTTATTTTGTTAGGATTTTCTTTCTGTTATTTAGAACAATGTTTTGTATCTTTTATTTCAATAAAAGTGGCATTGATAGCCTTTACTATGCCTATGTTACAAGTATACATGTTGTTGTTTGAAAACAGAAAGTTTACCGGTGTTGCAATAATTCCCTAGAAAATTCAGAATGTGATAAAATGTTGAAACCTTTCGCATATTAAGCTCTGATAAATTTAATAAAGTGGGAATTTTCTTTCATAATTTTTGGAGCTAGGGAAGTATGGATGTTGCAGCATTCTTTACAGACTATCCTGTTTAGGCAGATTGCTGTTATGTTTGCATTGTTTGCATATGTTTGCTTCTTTAATGATTCTATTTGAGGATAGGACTATTAAATATGCAGAGGCATTTAGTATGCAATGTTGAATAATAATTTTAGTGATTTGCTACAGTAGAGTATGATAAGGTTTTTTGCAATGGTTTATACTAACTTATCTCACGAGTCCTTGTTGAGTTTTGTGTGGATGAAGCTTTTCAGATTTAGGGAGACCGTGATATGAGAGGAATTAAGGAGCCACAAAAGCTCAAGCTTGGGGATGCCCAAGGCACCCCAATAAAATATTTCAAGAAGTCTCAAGCGTCTAAGCTTGGGGATGCCCCGGTTGGCATCCCACCTTTCTTCTTCAACAACTATCGGTTAGTATCGGTTGATCCTAAGTTTTTGCTTCTTAACATGATGTTTGCTATTCTTAGAATGTCATTTTATTTTGCTTTGCTTGCTGTTTGAATAAAATACCAAGATCTGAAATTATTAAATGTTAGAGAGTCTTCACATAGTTGCATAATTATTCGACTACTCATTGATCTTCACTTATATCTTTCGGAGTAGTTTGTCATTTGCTCTAGTGCTTCACTTATACCCTTTAGAGCATGGTGGTAGTTTTATTTTGAAGAAATAGATGAACTCTCATGATTCACTTATATTATTTTGAGAGTCTTAAATAGTATGGTAATTTGCTTAGAATCCTAATATGCTAGGTATTCAAGAATAATAAAATTCTCTTATGAGTGTTTCGAATACTAAGAGAAGTTTGATGCTTGATGATTGTTTTGAGATATGGAGGTAATAATATCAAAGTCGTGCTAGTTGAGTAGTTGTGAATTTGAGGAATACTTGTGTTGAACTTTGCAAGTCTTGTAGCATGCACGTATGGTAAACGTTGTGTAACAAATTTGAAACATGAGGTGTTATTTGATTGTCCTCCTTATGAGTGGCGGTCGGGGACGAGCGATGGTCTTTTCCTACCAATCTATCCCCCTAGGAGCATGCGCGTAGTGCCGATGTTTTTGATGACTTGTAGATTTTTGCAATAAGTATGTGAGTTATTTATGACTAATGTTGAGTCCATGGATTGTACGCACTCTCACCCTTCCATCCTTGCTAGCCTCTTTGGTACCGTGCATTGCCCTTTCTCACATTGAGAGTTGGTGCAAACTTCGCCGGTGCATCCAAACCCCATGATATGATACGCTCTGTCACACATAAACCTCCTTATATCTTCCTCAAAACAGCCACCATACCTACCTATTATGGCATTTCCATAGCCATTCCGAGATATATTGCCATGCAACTTTCCACCGTTGCGTTTATTATGACACGCATCATCATTGTCATATTGCTTTGCATGATCATGTAGTTGACATCGTATTTGTGGCAAAGCCACCATTCATAATTTTTCATACATGTCACACTTGATTCATCGCAATCCCGGCACACCACCGGAGGCATTCATATAGAGTCATATTTTGTTCTAAGTATCGAGTTGTAATCATTGAGTTGTAAATAAATAGAAGTGTGATGATCATCATTCAATAGAGCTGTAGCGACCTGACCCGAATGGATCAAGTCTCTGTGCTTAAGTGTCATCCCTGGATCGGTATGCTGACACACACAGTACTCAAAGGATTGATAACAGAGGTAAATCACATGTACAAAGTAACGTAAATACTATTACCTCAATCCATATAGCGGAAGCAACAAGGTTGTGGATTCCCATCAACACCAACGGCAAAGTTGAGTGTAGAAATCATAACCCTAATGTATCACTTACTCGTCGTAAGAAACCTGCAACATGAGACGTTGCAGCCCGAAACAGGTCAGTACATTGAAAGTACTGGCAAATTCACACCATAGAGAATGATGAACAATGGCTATCACTACATGCATATTTGGCTGGTGGAAAAGCTCTATGGTTATAAGGTTTTTTCGTAAAGCCAATTTTTCCCTACCGCAAAGGAATAAATTTATTTAACTATCATGGTGGTTGTTGAACATTGAGAATGGTTGACAGCATTCTCAATCCCAATTAAATAACACCATTAAAACCCAACAATATTCATTTAAAGTAACGTGATGAGATTCACATGATATTCAAGTACTAGATACTCAAGTTGTCCATAATCGGGGACACGGCTACTCATGATTAGTTTGTACACTCTGCAGAGGTTTGCGCACTTTTCCCCACAAGACTCGATCGCCTCCGTTTGGTTTCTCGCACTACATGGTGTTTGAGAAACGGATGACCGAGACACAGTCTTTCAGAAGCGCTAGCACCTTACATGTGGGGTAGACCGTACCACCTACAACCCCTACATCTGCTAGTCCACCCCGTAAGAGTTCGCACAACTTTAGTCAACTATGCCAGAGCCCATAATGGCTTGTGGCTGCACACGGAAGTTACTAGCATGAATGATCTTATGATCCCTTTGAGCCTGGGTGGCGGTCCAAAAAAACAGGCAAGTCCTGATAGACATTAGGTGCCTCAATCCACCCAGATGTGTGTTCAAGTTGCCACCTTAGATAAACCCTTAATATTAACAAACTCACATCTGTCATGGATATCACTCACCCAATCCACGTCTACTAGCATAGCATGGCATAATAAGCAAACGTAGAAGTAACTTCCAAAGGTTTCATAATAAACAGGTAATAGGTACTACCTCATCTACTTCCCATCCCACAATTTAATTAGATCCTAACCATGCAATGTGAGAGGATTGATCTAATGCAATAAAACATGGGTTGTAGAAAAGGTATGATCAAAGTGTGAACTTGCCTGCAATGTTGATGAAGATGATTCGCACTCAAAATCTTGATAGATCTACTCGCCACACTCCGGTCAATCTATCGTAAGCAAGCAATAGTAACCACACATAAGCAATCACTCAAAAGATCGGGAAGAACGAAGAAAACAAATCGGAAAACATCGAAACCAAGCAAATAACTCTTGCAACATAAAACAATTTCTAACAGTACCAAAATTATATGAATTTGGCCTTATTAGAATGTTTAGGTCAAGAGCTTCGATTTGCAAAAGGAATCAACTCAAACGGAGCTACGAAACTCAAGTTATGATCAAATGAAGTTTGAATTCAAATCTGATCTAATTCAAATTTTAAACTTTTCAAAAACATGTTTGAGTTGGATTAATGGATAGAGGGGATCATAACGAAGACGTGGGCGTTGGTTTCGTTGGATTTGGACTAACGAGCAAAAAGTTACGATGTTTTGAAGATCAGGGGCTATTCTGCAAATATGTTATTCACAAACGGGTCCTTGGCCAAAAATAACAGAAAAAGAAAAAAAAACAAAAAGGCGAACGCTCGCTTATAAGGTCTAAACAGTGGACGTTCGCTGTTTAATAAAACCCAAAAAAACAGAACTAGTCTAGGGTTTTTTTTAAAAAAAATAAACCGAACTTAAAATGAAACCGGATCGGACCGGGCGGTTTTTTTACCAGTCCACGGTGGGTCAACGGCAACGGCGACAGCGGCGGTTTCCGGCGAGGCGAGGCGACGGCGAGCTCTAGCGCGGCAGTAGCGGCGCGAAGCGGCTCCGGCGAGGAGCGGGCGGCGGCGCAGGCGAGCGGCGACGGGAGGCGGTGAGCGGCGGATGCGGCAGAGGGCGGCGCGGGCAGCGGCGCTAGCAGGAGGCGGCGCAGGCGAGCAGCGGCGCGGGCGGCGAAGCAATGCGGCGGCGGCGACGCGGATCTGCGACGATGCGGGGAGAGAAGAGGGAGAGGGGCCCGGGGCTCCGGATTTAAGGAGGGGGGGAGGCGAGCGGCTTGGGCGAGGGGCACCGGACTCCGGGGAGAGTCACGGTCAGGGACGACGGGGAAGGCGGCGCGGATCTGGGCCTTGGCCTGGCTTCGGCTGGGTCGGCCCAGTCGGGATTCTTTTTTTTAAAACACAGACAAAGAAAGAAAAACAAAATAAAATAAAATATTATATAGGCATATAATATATCAAAAATTTCAGAAAAAGATTTTCTACATGGTGAACATTTTTATAAATTCAAATAAAATCCACACAAATTCTAATAATTCAAAGAGTGCTACTGGTCTATTAAAATCCAGTAAAAATCATTTTAAAAATACCAAAATGATTTCAAATAAATTTTTCTCCAATTTTCTAATGTAGGGAATCGTGTTACCCTAATTTCCATATATTTTATTTTTGGAGAAAAATAATTTGAATAAAACTCAAATAAATCCAAATTGAAAAATTAATTCCAAAAGGACTTGAAATTGATCCTTTGAAACTCCCAACTCATATTTCATAATTTGAAGAAGTCATTTTATCTTCTGTCGTGAAAATCATTGAGTTGCATAAAGTTTCTGAAGTGGAAAATATTTCCCAATGGAATTCAAATATTTTTCAAACACCCCTTTCATTTTAAATGGAAGAAGTCATGTCATCTTCTCTCTAGGGTTTTGTATTTGAAAAGAATTTGAATTCACGAAGATCAGAAAACAAATATGAAAGTTTGGGAAAGTCCTTTTATTCCCTCTCATTTAACTTTCAAAAGTTTCGAATTCACTCACTTTCAGACAATCAATCAAACAATCAATCAAATCTATCTATTTATTATAACATTCCAACATTTTGAATTTTGGGATGTTACAAACCTACCACCCTTGAAATGAATCTCGTCCTCGAGATTCGGAGAGGCTAGCAAGAAATAGGTTAGGGTTTGGGGGTCTCCTCAAATTCCATCAATCATCACCGGGGTCTGGGGTGCTACCACCCTTAGAAGCATGGTTACGGTTCTATCAAAACTCATATACTCCATCCTTATTCTTGACAGTGTCGGTCTTCTTAGATCTTCAGGATAATTCCTTATCTGGGCTCTTTCGGTAGTGGCATAACCTTTTCCTCATTTCTTCTATCCTTTCCTCTTGGTAAGGTTATTTCGAGATTGGGTCTCCTTAGCTGATGGTCTGGCGCCAAGACTAAACAACTATCGATATCTCATGGTGGTCAACAATTTATGGTTTCTCCTACAGGAAATGGGTCTGGGTTGATCCTCACCGTATAACCTACGGTTGGCAAAAGCTGCCTTATACAAGGGAAAAAAATTGCTATACCATTCTAAGGTTTAAACAAGGTTTTCATCGTCGTCTCTCTACTATAGGTAAGTCACTCAGATTTACCATTCCATATAGCAAGGCGAACAATAAGAGTAAGTCGGTATGGTGATCAATCCATCCCGCACCCAAATCATTACCTTGTATATAGTTTAGCGAATCTCGCATTCTAACGCTCGATCATCCTCACAAGCATTGCAGAATTTCTCTCGTCGACGAACCAAGTTCGGATTAATCCATTGATTCTGCAAGCTAGACAAACATCTATCGTTCCTTCACAACTCTCGGGTTTTGCGTTACTCCTATAAGATCGTCTATCGATAAGGGCATATCCTCTTCCAGGGTTTTTCCTTCATCAAGAGTGTGCTTGCTTCTTGGCAGGTCCTGGGCCTGTGGGTTATGGCACACCTCATCACTTGTAGTCCTTGAACTTATCATCGGGCAACTTATCGTTATCCCAACTTCCTAGTATTCTTAAATCCATCCAATTGTACTGTCTTCCTTCCTTCTATTGGCACCAAACTAAGACATGATTACTCAAACTCATCATGGAATTTCCATTGATCTATATTTCCAACCTCATACCTCCTTTATATCCAATAGTACTTCATCTCTTCTTCCTCGTGGGGTATCCCTCATACCGAGGTAAAAACTTATACTTATGAAGTCCATACTCTACTTCGTGGAACATCATTATCCTTTACGCGGTCAAGCGTCCTTACAGGGGAATATTGGCCATCTCTGCATGGCACTTCTTCAACTGAGAACCGTGAAACACATCCTGAACTCCTGATAGTCCTTCGGGTAATTCCAACTTGTAGGCCACTTCTCTCATACGCTCCAAAACTCGGTATGGTCCTACAAATCTCGGGGCTAACTGTCCCTTAACTCCAAATCATTTTAACTCCTCGCAGAAGGGTCACACGAAGACATGCTCTATCTCCAATTTCATAGACCACCTCCTTGAGTCCACATAACTCTTCTGCCTGGACTGAGCTACCTTCGGTCTATCTCGAATCAACTTAACATTCTCTTCTGACTCCTTAATCACATTTGGTCCAAACAACTGTCGGTCTCCAACTTCATCCCACATACTCTTGGGGCATCACACATATCGAGACAAAACTCATATTCATTTTGTCCGAAATCCATTCAGTGGAGTATCCTTATCTTTTCCAGGGGTCAATGGTTCTTTACAGGGTACTACCACCCTTAAAATGCACAAATCTTCCATAGACCATATTTCTCTTATCCTCAAAAATGGTCAAAATCCTTCTTCATAGAGTAACAACTCATAAAATCCATATCTTTACCAACGATGCTAACTTTATTGCTTTTCCAATGATTACAATCTCTTGCTTTTCCATTACATGTCTCAACTCAACACCTCAATATAAAAGAAAGTGTTCTCACTTCTACTACTCCATTTCTTTTGTTGCAAACTCAACTATATAGCACAAGTTTCCTTCTCCTTGGGGCATTCTCTGGCAAAGTGCCCTGCTTCATTACAATGGAAACATATTACTTCTGGGAAGATTCGAGTTTTCCTTATGATTATATAGTCTACTTGGGTCCTTGGCTTCCTTTTTGGGCAATTGTTGTGGTAGTGCCCTGACTCCTTGCACCCATAACAGGTGACATGACTCAGATCCTTCCTGGAATCCAATCTACTTCTCTTTTTCTGGACTTTTCCATTCCCATCAGAGCTTCTATGTTCAGTGGGTCATACTCTACTTCCTCTGTCGGGAATTGTACTAAATCCTCATTCAAACAATTCTGGGAGATGTGTCCTTCTTCTCCACATGAATAGCATGACTTAGTGCAGGATTAACTCGGGTCTCCTTTAGGTGTGTCCTCCATCATAGCTTCTTCTAAAATTTCCATGAGGGCTCCTTTCATTTCTTCTTTCTTCTGCTGGATGGTTCGTTGTACCATGGGGTAAATGTGACACTGAGCAGGATAGTGGGTAGTCCCTTCACACAAGAAACAAGTAATCTGCCTAATTGGGCATTCTTCAGCCGGGTGACTTCCTTCACAATTAGGGCATTCATCCTTGTGTTCTTTATGGTTGTGTCCTATTTCTCCACAAATCTTACATGCACAAGGTTTCTTCATACCATTTCCATAAAGCTTCAACTTCTGGGACACAAGGTGAGATCTTTGCAGAGTCAATTTAAATTCCTCCCAAGTGGTTACTCCTTGCCATCCATTGATGGTTTGGTACATCCTCCACCAAGTAGCAGCACCTCTTTCAAAGCATTGAAGAGCATGTTGGGCCATATCCTTTCCGACTATAGGGTTGTTCTCCATATGATCCTCCATGTTCTGAATCCATCGGTCTGTCTCCAATTGACTCATCGGTCCCGAAAATACAAGCTCATCTCCATTCATCCTCTATTAGGTCCATGGGTTTTGGGGTGAGAAAAGAGAGATCAAGAGAGAGGGATGCACACAATACAAACAATGGTTTTGAAAAGACAGATTTTATTTGTGGCCGTCGGGAAAACATCAAACAAATGACAGCTCACAAACATCGCATCTAACGTAGGTATAAAACAGGGGTTTGGTCTGCTAAGGTCATCGTCGCCAAACTCTTCAAGTCTTGTTCATGCCTCCAATGGCTTCTTCCGATCATGCTTGTCTTCTCAAGTTCTTTTGCCAGATCAATCTCTGTTGACGTGAAATATCTCGTGACATCCTTTAATATTCCGGAGTTGCATTTCAAACTTCTGGTTTCAACATCCTTCACATGAACCATGGTCTAGTTCCTGACGAATCTCCGGTTTCTCGAGTTTTGCTCCTCTAGCTGGGCTACTTTCAGCTTCTGGGTCCTGAGTTTTTCTCAAAATACTTCCTTGTCAAAATACGGCTTCTTGTTGGTCCATCTTAAACTTCTTGATGTACTACTACAGATCCTGGTGATACACCGGCTAAGGTTAAAACTTCATCTTACTAATAGGTGCTCCATCAGCCTTCTTCCATCAAATCCATTCTGATGAAATGCATCCTTAACTCAGCACGGTGACAATAGCATCAGCGGGCGATGACATCACGGATAACCATGTTTCTGCTCTTGTCATTCCCATGAGCTATCATTCCATAGTTGATATCTCCTGCCTTAGGGTTTTCTTTGACAAAACTTCAAGTTCTCATGCTCCTTGTTTCAGTCTTTCTTAGATACACCT
This sequence comes from Triticum urartu, assembly GCF_056163025.1. Classification (NCBI taxonomy): domain Eukaryota; kingdom Viridiplantae; phylum Streptophyta; class Magnoliopsida; order Poales; family Poaceae; genus Triticum; species Triticum urartu. Next base: position 101,767,543 of record NC_141875.1, on the reverse strand, counting down.
TGATCTCGGGTATTGACAACTTCCATAGTCTGCCAAGTTCCATAAGGGTAGCCTTCCTAGGTCATACAAATCTGGGGATTCTTCAGAGCCTCCAATTCTCCTAGTCTTCAAAGTCTTCAACAGCTGTAGTTTCCATTATCATAATGTATGGTAAAATCTTCTTCATTCCGAATGGTCTTACTGGTCTGATATCCTGTACTTCTTGGAGTGGTCTCATCAGTCGAATCTTCGAGTGGTCAAAAGGGAAAGGGGTATGGTTTCACTAAAGGGAAAATTTGAATAAGCTCAGAAGAGAAGAGATGTAAAAGATCTTTTGAAAGGGAAAGTTGTAGAGAAAAATCTTTGCTATGGGCTTGCCAGTTTCTAGGGTCACGTCCTACAGTCAACATGTGCTCTGATACCATCTTGTAGCGACATGACCCGAATGGATCAAGTCTCTGTGCTTAAGTGTCATCCCTGGATCGGTATGCTGACACACACAGTACTCAAAGGATTGATAACAGAGGTAAATCACATGTATAAAGTAACGTAAATACTATTACCTCAATCCATATAGCGGAAGCAACAAGGTTGTGGATTCCCATCAACACCAACGGCAAAGTTGAGTGTAGAAATCGTAACCCTAACGTATCACTTACTCGTCGTAAGAAACCTGCAACATGAGACGTTGCAGCCCGAAACGGGTCAGAACATTGAATGTACTGGCAAATTCACACCATAGAGAATGATGAACAATGGCTATCACTACATGCATATTTGGCTGGTGGAAAAGCTCTATGGTTATAAGGTTTTTGCGTAAAGCCAATTTTTCCCTACCACAAAGGAATAAATTTATTTAACTATCATGGTGGTTGTTGAACATTGAGAATGGTTGACAGCATTCTCAATCCCAATTAAATAACATCATTAAAACCCAACAATATTCATTTAAAGTAACGTGATGAGATTCACATGATATTCAAGTACTAGATACTCAAGTTGTCCATAACCAGGGACACGGCTAATCATGATTAGTTTGTACACTCTGCAGAGGTTTGCGCACTTTTCCCCACAAGACTTGATCGCCTCCGTTTGGTTTCTCGCACTACATGGTGTTTGAGAAACGGATGACCGAGACACAGTCTTTCAGAAGCGCTAGCACCTTACATGTGGGGTAGACCGTACCACCTACAACCCCTACATCTGCTAGTCCACCCCGTAAGAGTTCGCACAACTTTAGTCAACTATGCCAGAGCCCATAATGGCTTGTGTCTGCACACGGAAGTTACTAGCATGAATGATCTTATGATCCCTTTGAGCCTGGGTGGTGGTCCAAAAAAAATAGGCAAGTCCTGATAGACATCAGGTGCCTCAATCCACCCAGATGTGTGTTCAAGTTGCCACCTTAGATAAACCCTTAAAATTAACAAACTCACATCTGTCATGGATATCACTCACCCAATCCACGTCTACTAGCATAGCATGGCATAATAAGCAAACATAGAAGTAACTTCCAAAGGTTTCATAATAAACAGGTAATAGGTACTACCTCATCTACTTCCCATCCCACAATTTAATTAGATCCTAACCATGCAATGTGAGAGGATTGATCTAATGCAATAAAACATGGGTTGTAGAAAAGCTATGATCAAAGTGTGAACTTGCCTGCAATGTTGATGAAGATGATTCGCACTCAAAATCTTGATAGATCTACTCGTCACACTCCGGTCAATATATCGTAAGCAAGCAATAGTAACCACACATAAGCAATCACTCAAAAGATCAGGAAGAACGAAGAAAACAAATCGGAAAACATCGAAACCAAGCAAATAACTCTTGCAACATAAAACAATTTCTAACAGTACCAAAATTATATGAATTTGGCCTTATTAGAATGTTTAGGTCAAGAGCTTCAAATTGCAAAAGGAATCAACTCAAACGGAGCTACGAAACTCAAGTTATGATCAAATGAAGTTTGAATTCAAATCTGATCTAATTCAAATTTTAAACTTTTCAAAAAAAATTTTTGAGTTGGATTAATGGATAGAGGGGATCATAACGAAGACGTGGGCGTTGGTTTCGTTGGATTTGGACTAACGAGCAAAAAGTTACGGTGTTTTGAAGATCAGGGGCTATTCTGCAAATATGTTATTCACAAACGGGTCCCTGGCCGAAAATAACAGAAAAAGAAAAAAAAACAAAAAGGCGAACGCTCGCTTATAAGGTCTAAAAAGTGGACGTTCGCTGTTTAATAAAACCCAAAAAAAACAGAACTAGTCTAGCGTTTTTTTTAAAAAAAATAAACCAAACTTAAAATAAAACCGGATCGGACCGAGCGGTTTTTTTACTGGTCCACGGTGGGTCAACGGCAACGGCGACGGCGGCGGTTTCCGGCGAGGCGAGGCGAGGAGACGGCGAGCTCTAGCGCGACAGTAGCGGCGCGAAGCGGCTTCGGCGAGGAGCGGGCGGCGGCGCAGGCGAGCGGCGACGGGAGGCGGCGAGCGGCGGATGCGGCAGAGGGCGGCGCAGGTAGCAGCGCTAGCAGGCGGCAGCGCAGGCGAGCAGCGGCGCGGGCGGCGAAGTAATGCGGCGGCGGCGGCGCGGATCTGCGGTGATGCGGGGAGAGAAGAGGGAGAGGGGCCCGGGGCTCCGGATTTAAGGAGGGGGGAGGCGAGCGGCTTGGGCGAGGGGCAATGGAGGCGGGGCGGCGCCGGACTCCGGAGCGAGGGGCAATGGAGGCGGGGCGGCAATGGAAACGGAACGAAATCAACTAGAGAAGTTATTTTCGGAAGGAAAGCTACCCAGGGAACTTGGAGTGCATGTCAGGGGAGACACGGGTTGCCCACGAGGGTGGGGGGCGCGCCCACCCCCCTAGGGCACGCCCCTGCCTCGTGGGGCCCCCGTGGCTCCTCCGACGTACTTCCTGCACCCATATATATCGTCGTACCCTAAAACTTCTAGAACAGAGATTGGATCGGGAGTTCCGCCGCCAGAAGCCTCCGTAGCCACCAAAAGTCAATCGGGACCCTGTTTCGGCACCCTGCCAGAGGGGGGATCCCTCACCGGTGGCCATCTTCATCATCCCGGCGCTCTCCATGACGAGGAGGGAGTAGTTCTCCCTCGGGGCTGAGGGTATGTACCAGTAGCTATGTGTTTGATCTCTCTCTCTCTCTCTCTCGTGTTCTTGATTTGGCACGATCTTGATGTATCGCGATCTTTGCTATTATAGTTGGATCCTATGTTTCTCCTCCCTCTCTTCTCTCTTGTAATGAATTGAGTTTACCCTTTGGAGTTATCTTATCGGATTGAGTCTTTAAAGATTTGAGAACACTTGATGTATGTCTTGCGTGGGATAACCGTGGTGACAATGGGTTATTCTATTGATCCACTTGATGTATGTTTTGGTGATCAACTTGCGGGTTTCGTGACATCGGGAACCTATGCATAGGGGTTGGCACACGTTTTCGTCATGATTCTCCGGTAGAAACTTTGGGCACTCTTTGAGGTTCTATGTGTTGGTTGAATAGATGAATCTGAGATTGTGTGATGCATATCGTATAATCATACCCACGGATACTTGAGGTGACATTGGAGTATCTAGGTGACATTAGGGTTTTGGTTGATTTGTGTCTTAAGGTGTTATTCTAGTACGAACTCTAGGGCTGTTTGTGAAAATTATAGGAATAGCCCAATGGATTGATTGGAAAGAATAACTTTGAGGTGGTTTTGTACCCTACCATAATCTCTTCATTTGTTCTCCGCTATTAGTGAATTTGGAGTGACTCTTTGTTGCATGTTGAGGGATAGTTATGTGATCCAATTATGTTAGTATTGTTGAGGGAACTTACACTAGCGAAAGTATGAACCCTAGGCCTTGTTTCCTAGCATTGCAATACCGTTTACGCTCACTTTTACCATTCGTTACCTTGCTGTTTTTATAATTTTAGATTACAAATACCTTTATCTACTATCCGTATACCACTTGTATCACCATCTCTTCGCCGAACTAGTGCACCTATACAATTTACCATTGTATTGGGTGTGTTGGGGACACAAGAGACTCTTTGTTATTTGGTTGCAGGGTTGCTTGAGAGAGACCATCTTCATCCTACGCCTCCTACGGATTGATAAACCTTAGGTCATCCACTTGAGGGAAATTTGCTACTGTCCTACAAACCTCTGCACTTGGTGGCCCAACAATGTCTACAAGAAGAAGGTTGTGTGGTAGACATCAAGATCTTTTCTGGCGCCGTTGCCGGGGAGGTTAGCGCTTGAAGGTATATCTTTAGATCTTGCAATCGAGTCTTTTAGTTTCTTGTTTTATCACTAGTTTAGTTTATAAAAGAAAATACAAAAAACGGAATTAAGTTTGTCTCATACGCTTCACCTTTTTAATATCTTTCGTGAGTATGATGGAAAGGATAATTGTGCCCAAGTGCTAGAAGAAGAAATCTATAAAATGTTTGGCACTAAATATTTGAATGATGAGCATGATTGCAATGTTGTTAGTATGAATTTCTTGAATATCCATGATGCTAATGATATGCAAAGCCACAAGCTTGGGGAAGCTATGTTTGATGAAGATGATATTTTTTGTCCCCCAAGTTTTGATGAGCAAATTTATTATGATGAAAGCATGCCTCCTATCTATGATGATTATTGTGATGACACGTATGCTTTAAAGAACAACTATAACAATGAAATTTGTCATCTTGATCTTAATTTTCAATCACATGATAGTTATTTTGTTGAGTTTTCTCCCACTACTATTCATGAGAAGAAATTTGCTTATGTGGAGAGTAATAAAATTTCTATGATTGTAGATCATGAAAAGAATGCTTTAGGTGCTGGTTATGTTGTTGAATTCATTCATGATGCTACTGAAAATTATTATGAGGGAGGAAAAAATGCTTGTAGGAATTGCAATAATATCAAGTTTCCTGTCTATGTGCTTAAAGTTTTGAAGTTATGCTTGTTTTACCTTCCTATGCAAGTTGATTCTTGTTCCCACAAGTTGTTTGCTCACAAAATCCCTATGCATAGGAAGTATGTTAGACTTAAATGTGCTAGTCATATTCTTCATGATGCTCTATTTATGTTTCAATTCTTATCTTTTATGTGAGCATCGTTGAATTCATCATGCCTAGCTAGGGGCGTTAAACGTAGCACTTGTTGGGAGGCAACCCAATCCTATTCTTGTTCCTTGCTTTTTGTTCCTTTTTAGTAATAAATAATTCATCTAGCCTTTGTTTAGATGTGGTTTTATGCTTTTAATTAGTGTTTGTACCAAGTAGAACCTTTGGGAAGACTTGGGGAAAGTCTTGTTGATCATGCTGTCAAAAACAGAAACTTTAGCGCTCACGAGAACTGCTGCCATTTTTATTTGGAGAGTGCTATTTAGTTAATTATTTTTTTAAGATGATTAATAGATAAATTCCTCAGGTCCAGAAATTTATTTGAGAATTTTATGAGTTCCAGAAGTATACGTTTGATTCAGATTACTACAGACTGTTCTGTTTTTGACAGATTCTGTTTTCATTGTGTTGTATGCTTATTTTGATGAATCTATGGCTAGTAAAATAGTTTATAAACCATAGAGAAGTTGTAATACATTAGGTTTAACACCAATATAAATAAATAATGATTTCATTACAGTACCTTATGATGGTGATTTGCTTTCTTATACTAACGGAGCTTACGAGTTTTCTGTTAAGTTTTGTGTTGTGAAGTTTTCATGTTTTGGGTAAGGATTCGATGGACTACGGAATAAGGAGTGGCAAGAGCCTAGGCTTGTGGATTCCCAAGGCACCCCAAGGTAATATTCAAGGATAGCCAAGAGCCTAAGCTTGGGGATGCCCCGGAAGGCATCCCCTCTTTCGTCTTCGTTCATCGGTAACTTTACTTGGAGCTATATTTTTATTCACCACATGATATGTGTTTTGCTTGGAGCGTCAATTTATTTTGTTAGGATTTGCTTTCTGTTATTTAGAACAATGTTTTGTATCTTTTATTTCAATAAAAGTGGCATTGATAGCCTTTACTATGCCTATGTTACAAGTATACATGTTGTTGTTTGAAAACAGAAAGTTTACCGGTGTTGCAATAATTCCCTAGAAAATTCAGAATGTGATAAAATGTTGAAACCTTTCGCATATTAAGCTCTGATAAATTTAATAAAGTGGGAATTTTCTTTCATAATTTTTGGAGCTAGGGAAGTATGGATGTTGCAGCATTCTTTACAGACTATCCTGTTTAGGCAGATTGCTGTTATGTTTGCATTGTTTGCATATGTTTGCTTCTTTAATGATTCTATTTGAGGATAGGACTATTAAATATGCAGAGGCATTTAGTATGCAATGTTGAATAATAATTTTAGTGATTTGCTACAGTAGAGTATGATAAGGTTTTTTGCAATGGTTTATACTAACTTATCTCACGAGTCCTTGTTGAGTTTTGTGTGGATGAAGCTTTTCAGATTTAGGGAGACCGTGATATGAGAGGAATTAAGGAGCCACAAAAGCTCAAGATTGGGGATGCCCAAGGCACCCCAAGACAATATTTCAAGAAGTCTCAAGCGTCTAAGCTTGGGGATGCCTCAGTTGGCATCCCACCTTTCTTCTTCAACAACTATCGGTTAGTATCGGTTGATCCTAAGTTTTTGCTTCTTCACATGATGTTTGCTATTCTTAGAATGTAATTTTATTTTGCTTTGTTTGCTGTTTGAATAAAATACCAAGATCTAAAATTATTAAATGTTAGAGAGTCTTCACATAGTTGCATAATTATTCGACTACTCATTGATCTTCACTTATATCTTTCGGAGTAGTTTGTCATTTGCTCTAGTGCTTCACTTATACCCTTTAGAGCATGGTGGTAGTTTTATTTTGAAGAAATAGATGAACTCTCATGATTCACTTATATTATTTTGAGAGTCTTAAATAGTATGGTAATTTGCTTAGAATCCTAATATGCTAGGTATTCAAGAATAATAGAATTCTCTTATGAGTGTTTCGAATACTAAGAGAAGTTTGATGCTTGATGATTGTTTTGAGATATGGAGGTAATAATATCAAAGTCGTGCTAGTTGAGTAGTTGTGAATTTGAGGAATACTTGTGTTGAAGTTTGCAAGTCTTGTAGCATGCACGTATGGTAAACGTTGTGTAACAAATTTGAAACATGAGGTGTTATTTGATTGTCCTCCTTATGAGTGGCGGTCGGGGACGAGCGATGGTCTTTTCCTACCAATCTATCCCCCTAGGAGCATGCGCGTAGTGCCGAGGTTTTTGATGACTTGTAGATTTTTGCAATAAGTATGTGAGTTATTTATGACTAATGTTGAGTCCATGGATTGTACGCACTCTCACCCTTCCATCCTTGCTAGCCTCTTTGGTACCGTGAATTGCCCTTTCTCACATTGAGAGTTGGTGCAAACTTCGCCGGTGCATCCAAACCCCGTGATATGATACGCTCTGTCACACATAAACCTCCTTATATCTTCCTCAAAACAGCCACCATACCTACCTATTATTGCATTTCCATAGCCATTCCGAGATATATTGCCATGCAACTTTCCACCGTTGCGTTTATTATGACACGCATCATCATTGTCATATTGCTTTGCATGATCATGTAGTTGACATCGTATTTGTGGCAAAGCCACCATTCATAATTTTTCATACATGTCACACTTGATTCATCGCAATCCTGGCACACCGCCGGAGGCATTCATATAGAGTCATATTTTGTTCTAAGTATCGAGTTGTAATCATTGAGTTGTAAATAAATAGAAGTGTGATGATCATCATTCAATAGAGCATTGTCCCAAAAAAAGAGAAAGGCCAAATAAAAAAAAGAAAGGCCAAAAAAAGAAAGGCCAAAAAAGGACAAAAAAGGGACAATGCTACTATCCTTTTTCCACACTTGTGCTTCAACGTAGCACCATGTTCTTCATATAGAGAGTCTCTTGGGTTATCAATTTCATATACTAGTGGGAATTTTCATTATAGAACTTGGCTTGTATATTCCAACAATGGGCCTCCTCAAGTGCCCTAGGTCTTCGTGAGTAAGCAAGTTGGATGCACACCCACTAGTTTCTTTTGTTGAGCTTTCATACATTTATAGCTCTAGTGCATCCGTTGCATGGCAATCCCTACTCCTCGCATTAACATCTATCGATGGGCATCTCCATAGCCCATTTATTAGCCTCGTTGATGTGAGACCTTCTCCTTTTTTTGTCTTCTCCACATAACCCCCTCATTATTCTATTCCACCCATAGTGCTATATCCATGGCTCGCGCTCATGTATTGCGTGAAAGTTTATGAGTTTGAGATTACTAAAGTATGAAACAATTGCCTGGCTTGTCATCGGGGTTGTGCATGATGAGAGAATTCTTGTGTGACGAAAATGGAGCATGACTAAACTATATGATTTTGTAGGGATGAACTTTCTTTGGCCATGTTATTTTGAGAAGACATAATTTCTTAGTTAGTATGCTTGAAGTATTATTATTTTTATGTCAATATGAACTTTTGTCTTGAATCTTTCGGATCTGAATATTCATATCACAAGTAAGAAGAATTACATTGAAATTATGCCGACTAGCATTCCACATCAAATATTATCTTTTTTATCATTTACCTACTCGAGGACGAGCAGGAATTAAGCTTGGGGATGCTTGATACGTCTCCAACGTATCTATAATTTTTGATTGCTCCATGCTATATTATCTACTGTTTTGGGAAATATTGGGCTGTAATATCCACTCTTATATTATTTTTGGGACTAACCTATTAACCGGAGGCCCAGCCCAGATTTGCTGTTTTATGCCTATTTCAGTGTTTCGAAGAAAAGGAATATCAAACGGAGTCGAAACGGAACGAAATCAACTGCAGAAGTTATTTTCGGAAGGAAAGCAACCCAGGTTACTTGGAGTGCACGTCAGGGGAGACACGGGCTGCCCACGAGGGTGGGGGGCGCGCCCCCCTGCCTCGTGGGGCCCCCGTGGCTCCTCCGACATACTTCCTGCACCCATATATATCGTCGTACCCTAAAACTTCCAGAACAGAGATTGGATCGGGAGTTCTGCCGCCAGAAGCCTCCGTAGCCACCAAAAGTCAATCGGGACCCTGTTCCGGCACCCTGCCGGAGGGGGGATCCCTCACCGGTGGCCATCTTCATCATCCCGGCGCTCTCCATGACGAGGAGGGAGTAGTTCTCCCTCGGGGCTGAGGGTATGTACCAGTAGCTATGTGTTTGATCTCTCTCTCTCTCTCTATCGTTTTCTTGATTTGGCACGATCTTGGTGTATCGCGAGCTTTGCTATTATAGTTGGATCCTATGTTTCTCCTCCCCCTCTTCTCTCTTGTAATGAATTGAGTTTTCCCTTTGGAGTTATCTTATCGGATTGAGTCTTTAAAGATTTGAGAACACTTGATGTATGTCTTGCCTGGGATAACCGGGGTGACAATGGGTTATTCTATTGATCCACTTGATGTATGTTTTGGTGATCAACTTGCGGGTTTCATGACATTGGGAACCTACGCATAGGGGTTGGCACACATTTTCGTTGTGATTCTCCGGTAGAAACTTTGGGCACTCTTTGAGGTTCCATGTGTTGGTTGAATAGATGAATCTGAGATTGTGTGATGCATATCGTATAATCATACCCACGGATACTTGAGGTGACATTGGAGTATCTAGGTGACATTAGGGTTTTGGTTGATTTGTGTCTTAAGGTGTTATTCTAGTACGAACTCTAGGGCTGTTTGTGACACTTATAGGAATAGCCCAATGGATTGATTGGAAAGAATAACTTTGAGGTGGTTTCGTACCCTACCATAATCTCTTCGTTTGTTCTCCGCTATTAGTGACTTTGTAGTGACTCTTTGTTGCATGTTGAGGGATAGTTATGTGATCCAACTATGTTAGTATTGTTGAGGGAACTTACACTAGCGAAAGTATGAACCCTAGGCCTTGTTTCCTAGCATTGCAATACCGTTTACGCTCACTTTTACCATTCGTTACCTTGCTGTTTTTATAATTTCAGATTACAAATACCTTTATCTACCATCCATATACCACTTGTATCACCATCTCTTCGCCGAACTAGTGCACCTATACAATTTACCATTGTATTGGGTGTGTTGGGGACACAAGAGACTCTTTGTTATTTGGTTGCAGGGTTGCTTGAGAGAGACCATCTTCATCCTACGCCTCCTATGGATTGATAAACCTTAGGTCATCCACTTGAGGGAAATTTGCTACTGTCCTACAAACCTCTGCACTTGGAGGCCCAACAACGTCTACAAGAAGAAGGTTGTGTAGTAGACATCATGCCTCATGGGCAAGATGACTAAGACTCCGTTCTCCGGAACAATGGAGCGAGCAACTGAGTTATTGGAAATAATACATACTGATGTATGCAGTCCAATGAGTGTTGAGGCTCGCGACGGGTATCGTTATTTTCTGACCTTCGCAGATGATTTGAGCAGATATGGGTATATCTACTTGATGAAGCATAAGTCTGAAACATTTGAAAAGTTCAAAGAACTTCAGAGTGAAGTGGAAAATCATCGTGACAAGAAAATAAAGTTTCTACGATCTGATCGCAGAGACAAATATTTGAGTTACGAGTTTGGTCTTCAATTAAAACAATGTGGAATAGTTTCACAAATTCATGCCACCTGGAACACCACATCATGATGGTGTGTCCGAACGTCATGACCGTACTATTATTGGATATAGCGAAGGAAATATGCCCTAGAGGCAATAATAAAAGTTATTATTTATTTCCTTATTTCATGATAAATGTTTATTATTCATGCTAGAATTGTATTAACCGGAAACATAATACATGTGTGAATACATAGACAAACATAGTGTCACTAGTATGCCTCTACTTGACTAGCTCGTTGATCAAAGATGGTTAAGTTTCCTAACCATAGACATGAGTTGTCATTTGATTAACAGGATCACATCATTAGGAGAATGATGTGATTGACTTGACCCATTCCGTTAGCTTAGCACTTGATTGTTTAGTTTGTTGCTATTGCTTTCTTCATGACTTATACATGTTCCTATGACTATGAGATTATGCAACTCCCATTTACCGGAGGAACACTTTGTGTGCCACCAAACGTCACAACGTAACTGGGTGATTATAAAGGTGCTCTACAGGTGTCCCGAAGGTACTTGTTGGGTTGGTGTATTTCGAGATTAGGATTTGTCACTCCAATTGTCGGAGAGGTATCTCTGGGCCCACTCGGTAATACACATCACTTAAGCCTTGCAAGCATTACAACTAATGAGTTAGTTGCGGGATGATGTATTACAGAACAAGTAAAGAGACTTGCCGGTAACGAGATTGAACTAGGTATTTGTTGGGGAACGTAGTAATTTCAAAAAATTTCCTACGCACACACAAGATCATGGTGATGCATAGCAACGAGAGGGGAGAGTGTTGTCTACGTACCCTCATAGACCGAAAGCGGAAGTGTTAGCACACCGTGATTGATTTAGTCGTACGTCTTCACGATCCGACCGATCAAGTACCGAACGCACGGCACCTCCGAGTTCAGCACACGTTCAGCCCGATGATGTACCTCGAACTCCGATCCAGCCGAGTGTTGAGGGAGAGTTTCGTCAGCACGACGTCGTGGTGACGATGATGATGTTGTACTGACGTCGGGCTTCGCCTAAGAAGCGCTACAGTATTATCGAGGTGGACTATGGTGGAAGGGGGCACCACACACGGCTAAAAGATCAAATGATCAATTGTTGTATCTCTAGGGTGCCCTCCTGCCCCCGTATATAAAGGAGCAAGGGGGGAGGTGCGGCCGGCCTGGAGGGGGCGCGCCCGGAGGAGTCCTACTACCACTGGGAGTAGGACTCCCTCCCTTTTCCTTGTTGGATTAGGAGTCGAGGGGGAAAGAGGAGGGAGAGAGGAAGGAAAGGGGGGCACCGCCCCCTCTCCTTGTCCTATTCGGACTAGGGGGGAGGGGCGCGCGGCCCTGCCCTGGCCGCCTCTCCTCTTCTCCACAAAGGCCCACTATGGCCCATTAAGCCCCCGGGGGGTTCCGGTAACCCCTCGGTACTCCGGTAAAATCCCGATTTCACCCGGAACACTTCCTATATCCAAATATAGGCTTCCAATATATTAATCTTCATGTCTCGACCATTTCGAGACTCCTCGTCATGTTCGTGATCACATCCGGGACTCCGAACAACCGTCAGTACATCAAAAATCATAAACTCATAATATAACTGTCATCGAAACTTTAAGCGTGCGGACCCTACGGGTTCGAGAACTATGTAGACATGACCGAGACACGTCTCCGGTCAATAACCAATAGCGGAACCTGGATGCTCATATTGGCTCCCACATATTCTACGAAGATCTTTATCGGTCAGACCGCATAACAACATATGTTGTCCCCTTTGTCATCGGTATGTTACTTGCCCGAGATTCGATCGTCCGTATCTCAATACCTAGTTCAATCTCGTTACCGGCAAGTCTCTTTACTCGTTCCGTAATACATCATCCCGCAACTAACTCATTAGTTGCAATGCTTGCAAGGCTTAAGTGATGTGCATTACCGAGTGGGCCCATAGATACCTCGCTGACAATCGGAGTGACAAATCCTAATCTCGAAATACGCCAACCCAACAAGTACCTTCAGAGACACCTGTAGAGCACCTTTATAATCACCCAGTTACGTTGTAACGTTTGGTAGCACACAAAGTGTTCCTCCGGTAAACGGGAGTTGCATAATCTCATAGTCATAGGAACATGTATAAGTCATGAAGAAAGCAATAGCAACAAACTAAACGATCAAGTGCTAAGCTAACGGAATGTGTCAAGTCAATCACATCCTTCTCCTAATGATGTGATCCCGTTAATCAAATGACAACTCATGTCTATTGTTAGGAAAAATAACCATCTTTGATCAATGAGCTAGTCAAGTAGTGGCATACTAGTGACACTCTGTTTGTCTATGTATTCACACATGTATTATGTTTCTGGTTAATACAATTCTAGCATGAATAATAAACATTTATCATGATAGAAGGAAATAAATAATAGCTTTATTATTGCCTCTAGGGCATATTTCCTTCAGTCTCCCACTTGCACTAGAGTCAATAATCTAGTTCACATCGCCATGTGATTTAATACCAATAGTTCACATCACCATGTGATTAACACCCATAGTTCACATCGACATGTGACCAACACTCAAATGGTTTACTACAGTGAATAATCTAGTTCACATCACTATGTGATTAACACCCAAAGAGTACTAAGGTGTGATCATGTTTTGCTTGTGAGAGAAGTTTAGTCAACGGGTCTGCCACATTCAAATCCGTAAGTATTTTGCAAATTTCTATGTCAACAATGCTCTGCACGAAGCAACTCTAGCTAATTGCTCGCACTTTCAATATGTATCCAGATTGAGATTTAGAGTCATCTGGATCAGTGTCAAAATTTGCATCGACGTAACCCTTTACGACGAACCTTTTTGTCACCTCCATAATCGAGGAACATATCCTTATTCCACTAAGGATAATTTTGACCGTTGTCCAGTGATCTACTCCTAGATCACTATTGTACTCCCTTGCCAAAAACAGTGTAGGGTATATAATAGATCTGGCACACAACATGGCATATTTTATAGAACCTATGGCCAAGGCACAGTGAATGACTTCCATTATCTTTCTATCTTTTGCCGTGGTCGGGCTTTGAGTCTTACTCAGTTTCACACCTTGTAACACAGGCAAGAACTCTTTATTTGACTGTTCCATTTTGAACTACTTCAAAATCTTGTCAAGGTATGTACTCATTGAAAAACTTATCAAGCGTCTTGATCTATCTCTATAGATCTTGATGCTCAATATGTAAGCAGCTTCACCGAGGTCTTTCTTTGAAAAACTCCTTTCAAACACTCCTTTATGCTTTGCATAATAATTCTACATTATCTGTGATCAACAATATGTCATTCTCATATACTTATCAGAAATGCTGTAGTGCTCCCACTCACTTTCTTGTAAATACAGGCTTCACCGCAAGCCTGTATAAAACTATATGCTTTGATCAACTTATCAAAGCGTATATTCCAACTCCGAGATGCTTGCACCAGTCCATAGATGGATCGTTGGGGCTTGCATATTTTTGTTAGCACCTTTAGGATTGACAAAACCTTCTGGTTGCATCATATACAACTCTTCTTTAATAAATCCATTAAGGAATGCAGTTTTGTTTATCCATTTGCAAGATTTCATAAAATGCGGCAATTGCTAACATGATTCGGACAGACTTAAGCATAGATACGAGTGAGAAACTCTCATTGTAGTCAATACCTTGAACTTGTCGAAAACCTTTTGCAACGATTCTAGCTTTGTAGATAGTAACACTACTATTAGTGACCGTCTTCCTCTTGAAAATCCATTTATTTTCTATGTCTTGCCGATCATCGGGCAAGTCAACCAAAGTCCACACTTTGTTCTCATACATGGATCCCATCTCAGATTTCATGGCCTTAAGCCATTTCATGGAATCTGGGCTCATCATCGCTTCCTCATAGTTCATAGGTTCGTCATGGTCAATTAACATGACCTCTAGAACAGGATTACCTTACCACTCTGGTGCGGATCTCACTCTGGTTGACCTACGAGGTTCGGTAGTAACTTGATCTGAAGTTACATGATCATCATCATTAGCTTCCTCACTAATTGGTGTAGGAGTCACAGAAACAGATTTCTGTGATGAACTACTTTCCAATAAGGGAGTAGGTACAGTTACCTCATCAAGTTTTACTTTCCTCCCACTCACTTCTTTCGAGAGAAACTCCTTCTCTAGAAAGGATCCATTCTAAGCAACAAATATCTTGCCTTCGGGTCTGTGATAGAAGGTGTACCCAACAGTTACTTTTGGGTATCCTATGAAGACGCACTTCTCCGACTTGGGTTTGAGCTTATCAAGATGAAACTTTTTCACATAAGCATTGCAACCTCAAACTTTAAGAAACGACAGCTTAGGTTTCTTGCCAAACCATAGTTCATACGGTATCGTATCAACGGATTTAGATGGTGCCCTATTTAACATGAATGTAGCTGTGTCTAATGCATAACCCCAAAATGATAGTGGTAAATCGGTAAGAGACATCATAGATCGCACCATATCTAATAAAGTACGGTTATGACATTCACACACACCATTACGCTGTGGTGTTCCAGGTGGCATGAGTTTTGTGAAATTATTCCACATTGTTTTAATTGAAGGTCAAACTCGTAACTCAAATATTCGCCTCTGCGATCAGATCGTAGAAATTTTATTTTCTTGTTACGATGATTTTCCACTTCACTCTGAAATTATTTGAACTTTTTAAATGTTTCAGACTTACGTTTATTCAAGTAGATATACCCATATCTGCTCAAATCATCTGTGAAGGTCAAAAAAATGACGATACCCGCCACGAGCCTCAACACTCATCAGACCTCATACATCAGTATGTATTATATCCAATGTTGGGGATATCGCTTATCGGGAACTTATCGGTCGATCTACGATAAGGGGTAAATCGGCCAGTTTATCGGCATATCGACCGATTTATTCACCATATCGGTTGATTTATCGGCCGATTTATCTTAGCGGTCAGTCCATGATAAGCGATAAATCGGCCGATTTATCAGAATATCGGAAGATATCTTGAACATTGATTATATCCAATAAGTCAGTTGCTCGCTCCATTGTTCTAGAGAATGGAGTCTTAGTCATTGTCGGTGTCAAAACCGGCGGATCTCGGGTAGGGGGTCCCGAACTGTGCGTCTAGGCCGGATGGTAACAGGAGGCAAGGGACACGAAGTTTTACCCAGGTTCGGGCCCTCTCGATGGAGGTAAAACCCTACGTCCTGCTTGATTAATATTGATGATATGGGTAGTACAAGAGTAGATCTACCACGAGATCAGAGAGGCTAAACCCTAGAAGCTAGCCTATGGTATGATTGTGTGTTGTGATTGTTGTCCTATGGACTAAAACCCTCTGGTTTATATAGACACCGGATAGGGTTAGGGTTACATAGAGTCGGTTACAATGGTAGGAGATCTACATATCCGTATCGCCAAGCTTGCCTTCCACGCCAAGGAAAGTCCCTTCCGGACACGGGACGAAGTCTTCAATCTTGTATCTTCATAGTCCAGGAGTCCGGCTGAAGGTATAGTCCGGCCATCCGGACACCCCCTAATCCAAGACTCCCTCAGTAGCCCCTGAACCAGGCTTCAATGACGACGAGTCCGGCACGCAGATTGTCTTCGGCATTGCAAGGCGGGTTCCTCCTCCAAGTACTTCATAGAAGATTTTGAACACAAAGATAGTGTCCGGCTCTGCAAAATAAGTTTCCACATATTGCCATAGAGAGAATAATATTTACACAAATCTAATCTGCTGACGTATTCCGTAGTGTGACATCACCCCACGGCCAATCTTTTATTCGAATCGTTTTACTGTCCCATCTCAGCGTGTTATGCGAGGCGGTTTCCTTGGCACGTCTTGTTAAAGCAGAGATCATGTCCCCTTATTCTGGGATTCTCATCAATACGGGTGTGGGTAACCCAACCGCTTCTAGGACTCCTAGACTATAGGCAAGTCCAAACGGCCACGGAGAGGACACTTGATATTCACCCTCTTTATAAAGGGACAAGGTTTTTACTTTTTCCCTCCCGTGCTCAATCGAATCCTTCCCCCACCTCAAGTTCAAACACCCAAGGTTCAGGTCAGGTTCTCCGAACCCTCAATCATGTCCGGATCTAGCCTTCAAGGCCGATGGATGCCTTCCTCTGTCACGGAAGAAGACATCAAAAAGTTGAGGGAGGCCAGATATCTGACCGCCGAGGTTTCGCATCGGCTGCCCACCCGAGGGCAGGCCGTCCCCTCCCCCGAACCCAACGAGAACGTCGTGTTCGTCTCCCACTTCCTCCGAGGTCTAGGCCTTGCTCTGGATCCTTTCGTTAGGGGTTTGATGTCTTATTACGGGCTAGATTTCCATGATCTAGCTCCGGACTCCTTTCTTCATATCACGACATTTATTGTCGTGTGCGAGGCCTTCCTCCGGGTTACCCCTCACTTTGGCCTGTGGCTCAAGACTTTTGAAGTAAAGCCGAAGATGATCGAGGGGCAACATGTAGCGTGCGGAGGTGCCTCAATATGCAAGATGACGGGAGCCCCCTGGCCCAAAGGTTCCATTCCAGAGGTGTCTGAATTGTGGCAACAGGAGTGGTTCTACATCACGACTCCTAGAAGTGCCAAGTGGGCGGCCGCCCCTGTTTTCCGCTCGGGCCCTCCACCACAACTGATGTCATGGATCAGCAGAGGTCTGAGCTGGGGTCCAGCCAAGGACGTGCCTATTCTGCAAAGCCGCATTCGAGATCTCTTCAATGGAGATTTTAGTTTGGTTGCGGTAATACAAGTTATGTTGGTTCGTCAAGTCCAGCCTCGCAAACGCTGGCCCCTTCGCTTGTGGGAGTTCAATCCCGAAGGACCGCGTGTCATTCAAAATTTCCTCGGCTTGACGCACGAGGAGATGTACAAGTCATTCTTCGGAGCTCAGGTAGAGTGTCCGGAAATCACCGAGGACGTGGGCCTGAGCAGTAACCGCGCCGCCGAACAGGTAAGGAATCTTCCGGCCGAACATACTATCTCTCATTTGTTACAAAGTTATCTCTGAGAGTTTGCTTTTTGACCAGGACTGGCTAACAAAGGCGAAGTTGATTCGGTGTCCGGCCCCCCTCCCTGAGGGTTTGGAAAATCCGGTACTGGAAAAGATGCTCCAGGTCGCACCCTGCCCGGAATCCTTGAAGGAAGATACCGGGGAGGATAATACGGGCGGACGCGGGCCCCCAATGCTGCCCATTCTAACCGAGGGAGCGAGCGTCATCATGAAGGAAGACGACCGGAGGAGGAAAAGGACTGCGCCCGGGGATTCGGAAGCCGAAGCTTCCAAACGGGAGAAGAAGTCTCCCACAAAGGGTCCTACCTCGGGGGGGGGGGGGGTGCTTTTGCCGCACTAAGTCCGCGGGGGGATCAATCCTCCAGGGAGTCGTAAGTGACCCGAAATACTTTAATAGTACAGGTATGCCATCTTTTTCTTCTGAGAAAATAACCACCACATATATCTTTGCAGTTCGGGCCTTAGCCCCTCTCAAATGAGTTTGTCTTCGGGGGATCTTCTTCCAGAGATGATGGAGAGCGAAATGCCTCCTCTGGACTCCTCCGCTCCACAAGCGGGCGACCCCGAAGTGTCGTCGCGGAGGGCCTCTCCGAATCCGGTGAGGCCAGAAGGTAATCCCATTGACCCCCGAAGCTCCCAGTGTCCGGCTCCTGAAGAGAACAGACAAAAGAGTCCGACACCGTCTGGTGCGTGACCGGATGTTCTGAGGGAGTTGGTGGGGCGAGCGGCAATCTCAGATGAACACCGTACGCTGATGAATACGGTGATGGAGAGAATCTTGTCCGCCGAAAGTGGATTGCATAAAGCTTTTATGAGTCTACTGACAGGTTTTGAGGTACGTAAAATAATGTATAATAGTCCTGCACATGCTAGGTGTGCCCTATGTAGATAGTAGCCCCTGAGTCGTCGGAAACGACGACGAACAGAGGATCATGTTCCTAGGTAATAATCATACTGCCTCTATGTGCAGGTGATGGAAGCTCCGGTGGCTAGCCGGACTAGCGAGTTTACCTATTTAAAACGGCAGTTAGATGCGGCCGACGCCGACATCGAGCTTATTAACAAAAGGCTTGACGAGGCACAATGTCGGGGGACTAATCCACGAACACCTATGGGACCGGCGGACCGAGTCCCTTTCGGTTCGGCGGGGGCGGAGGTCGTGCAAAGAGCGGATCGAGGTGAAGCACGCGAGCAGTTTACCCAGGTTCGGGCCGCACGGATGCGTAAAACCCTACTCCTGCTTTGTGGTTTGTATTGATTTCTTGCTCGGGAGCGCGAAGTGCTATAGTACACTTCAGCAGCTAACGAGACCGAGCGTGAGTGTTCGAACCAGCCAACCCCCCTCTATGTTGCGCACGGGCCTCCTTTTATATGCTCAAGGGGTCACCGACAGGTGGCAACGTAGACAAGGGAAAAAAAGGGAAAGGTGCTGCGGTTGGTACAGCCACGTGCTACAGTGTATCATACCTAATCCTGACGGCAGGGGACAAGGGCCTTAAATGCCCGTCTGCGTCGCCTAAACAGTGTAAAAGGGACCGTCAGGGACGCCACCGCTCGCCACGGCGGCAATCTTGTCAGCGCCGCTTGCCACCGCTCACCGCTGGCTGCACAGCCTCCCGCCACATACGCTGGGAAGGGTCCCAGAGCGACACGTTGGTGGATGTGCTGGAGCGCGGGCACGGAGTGGTGGCTTGCCGCGGCAAGCGCCTTGCCGCGGTCGTTGTCTTGTCGCGTCCGGGAGCTTGTCGCTCACCGGGCCTTGCCGGGACGTGTGGCGCGCCGCGGCAAATTCCTTGAGATGCCTTGGGCGGTCTTCCCGGCAAGCTCCTCTTGCCGGGGTCTTGAGGTGCCTTGGTTGGCCTTCCCGGCAAGCTCCTCTTGCCGGGGTCTTGACTTGGATACTTTGTTCTTGAACGGCGCCAAAGGAACCATAGAGGACCTTGGCGGTCACCCGGCAAGCCTTGCCGCGGGATGCTGCGACTGCCCGTGCACAAGTTCAGGATACTAGGGTACCCCTACTCTAGTACACCGACAGGAGCCCCCGGGCCTGGGCCATACACGGTGTCGAGCGCTGTTGGGCCAGGCCCAAAACAGGGCACGGGCACGCGCGGCCTAGGTTACGCCGTATCTTTCTCCGTATCCACCGCGCCCTCCCCGAACGGCACGCGTTGAATGCGGCATCGTGGGAGAGATCGTGGGTGGTTATTTTATTCGGAAATGCGGAACGTCTGCCCCCTCCCTCTTTATAAGTAGGGGAAACGGGGGCAGTTCGCACATTCGCCCGTTGCTGCTTCCAATCTCAGAAATCTCCGCCGCTCCCTCGTCTTCCCAAAGCCGAAAGAGAGCAGCGTTCCGCCCCCCATCGCCACCAGCGCCACCAACGCCATCAATCTCCTCCACCACTTCCGCCATGGCTCCAAAAGCCGACAAGGGGAAGGTCGTGAAGTCGACCGAGGCACAGTGGCTCGCGGCGCTGCGGAAGGAGCGCGCAGTTTCCCCCCCCCCCAAGCTTGCCGCAAAGGAGCTAAGGGAGAACTACTATCTCTTCTGGTCGGCGGAGATGCGAGCGCACCCGCGCACAAAGGTACTCCCCGCCGCCGCTTGGAAGAAGGCCCCAAATGGATACCCCTTCTTCGCTCTGTTCTTCTACTGCGGGCTTTGCCCGCCTTTCTCTGAATTCTTCTGTGACATCATGAATACCTATGGATTCCACCTCCTTGACTTCACCCCCAATGCCGTTCTGACCATGGCAGTTTTCGCACATCTCTGCGAAAACTTTGTCGGAGTCCATCCCAACGTAGCCCTCTTTCGCCACTTCTTCATACCCAGAGTAGAGAGAGGAGAGCCTCTATCCGGCGGAATCGCCTGGATCTCGAGGGCCGGCAATAAAGAAACCTATCTGGAGGGAGAATTCCGCGGCAAGTGGGAGGAGTGGAGGGCAGATTGGTGCTGGATTGACGAGGAGAATCCGCAGCCATTCACCACCCGGTGCCAAACCCCAGTAGCACGCGGCAGCGATTGGAGTGAGGTGGCCCCGGAAGACGACAGGCTGAAGATTGCCGTCACCAGGATCCTGCGCCTCAGGCTTGCCGGACTCACCGTAGGCGCTGTTGGCGCGGACTTTCTTCGCCGCCGCATCGCCCCCCTGCAGGAACGGGGGAGACCCACTTGGGAGTTCAAGAACGCGGCGGACATCATGAGGCTGCGGCCGGGCCTCAACTACAACTTCACAGTTCTGGAGCTTAACGCGATGCTGCAGGAGCTCTTCAAGTATGACCCCCAACATCCCGAAGTTTTTAGGTTGCCGGGGGGCGTCGTTCCGTTGTGCAACAATTCCTCGCTCGACCGCATCCGTGCAATGATGCCGGAGTGTGACTCGCATGGAATTGTGCCAACTTGGCAGGAGCCTGCAGACGACGTCGTGCAGCAGTTCTTCGATGACTTGGTAGAAGTGGCGATCCGCACCGACAAGAAGGACGGCCTCACCCGCGACACCACCGATGCGGAGATGGCACTTATCGCCACTAGGCTGGAGGAGGCGGCGGCAGCCGCGGCCGCGGGCGAGTTTGGATTCACCGTGGAGGAGGCAGATGCAGCAGAGGCGGGAAGCCGTGCCGGGCGACAGGAGCCTGCCGGCGAGAAAGAGCTTGCCGGGCAGAACGTTGAGTCGAGCGAGCCCGCCAAGGATACGAGCGGCTCGCTGGAGATCAACTCATCTTCTACTTCATCTTCGGGTAGCTCGCCGCAAGCAGAGCCTCCATCCCCGCCAAGAAGGCGTCTCCGCAAGGCCGGTGACGTAGCGGAGCGGCAAGCGGGTCAACAGTCGCCGCGCCACGTGACACGCTACACCGCGGCAAACACCGTTGCCGCGGGAGCGCCTCATGCTGCGACGACAACTGGAGCGGGGCCCTCCCAGACCACCGCTTCTGCTGCTTCTCACGCCACGACGACAGCTGGAGCGGGGTCGTCTCAGACCGCCGCCGCTGCTCCCGCCAAGCGGCCAAGGGAAGCTTCTCCTCCGCCTCCTCGCGTCGGGCACGCGCCGGACTTCGACTTCTCCGCGTTCAGCTCCGATGAGGAAGAAGAAGAAGAGTAAGCTTCTCTTGCTGTACTTGCTGTTCTTCAATCCTTGCAGCTTGTCTCGTATCTCACTTGCTTTACTCTGAACTTGTTCCTTTTCAGGACTCTGGCCCAAAGAGCAGCGAAGAGGGCCAAGGCCCCGGTGATTATCATCGAGGTTGAACCCACGGCAACAGCGGGGGGCGCACCCGAGACAACCTTGCCGGACCCGACAACTTTTCTCCAGAGCAGCCCCCAGCGTAAGTATATGGTTTGCTTTCCGCTTGTGAGGTGCGTATGGATACTTTGTCTTTACTGATATTTGATTGCTGACTTGTGTAGGAGCAGAGCAGCCTCACCAGGAGCCAAGGGAGAATTCCCCGACAAGGGAGAATTCTCCGGCAAGGGAGGGCTTCCCGGTAAGGGAGAAGTCTCCGGCAAGGGAGAGCGCCAGCGGCCCCCCGACGGTGGAGACCGCGACTGCAGAACCCAGCACAGGTACTCCTCTTGCTTCAAAACTTCCCTTGGGTTCTTCTTCTTTTTGTTGGATTTTTGCTTGACTCTTCCCCCCTTCCCGGCTGTCAGACCCATCAGCTACAGAGCCGATGGAGACCGAGGTTGCCGCCGAAGAAGCGGCCGGTGCTGGTGATCCCGCCGACGCAGAGGCCGCCAAGGCTGCCGCCGCAGCATCTGGCGAGGGGTCCAGCGATCGCACTGACGGCCCTGAGGCCGCAGGAGCGCTAGGCGCTACACCGACCGCCGACCCGTCCGCCGCTGCCGCAGCGCCAGGCTCCGGAGAGCCCCAGCCAGGCATCTACCTGAAGGCCGGCGAAGGCATCTTCATCAACCTCCCCTGGGCGTCGAGCTCCAGGGCGCCGGTCGAGGGAGAGATCTTCGACGGGGAAGTGCTCGCCTCCGCGGGGCTGACGCTGGTTGACGCGCCAAGCAGCAGCAGCAACGAGCCCGAAGAGGAGCGGCTGCTGCAGAAGTTGATGTCGCTCTACCGCGCGCGGCAAGCCAAGCTGGAATCCCGCGAGGCGCTCATCGTGAAGGCGGGAGCAGATATCGAGAAGCGTGCGGAAGAGCTCGGGGGTTTCCACCGGGAAGCCCTCTGATCCTTGGCGGAGGAGCGGGAGCAACTTGCCGAAGCGCAGAAGGCCTTCCTCCTCGGGAAGGCTGAAGTCGAAGAGCAACAGCGGCTTGCCGCTGTGAAGCTATCCGCGGAGGAGGGCGAGCTGGCGCAGCGGAAGGTCAACCTTGAAGCCCACGAGGAGGAGCTTGCCGCGCGCGAGGAGAAACTTGGCGGAGCCCTCAAGCGAGCAGAGGACGTCGCCACCGCCGCCGAGGCCACCAAGAAGGAGTTGGAGACGAAGGTGGCGCAGCTGGAGGTCAATCTTGCCGAGAAGGGCAAAGAGCTCAGCGCCGCCAAGGACTCCAATGCAGGTCTTGAGTCGAAGTTGACTGCTTTGACCAAGACGCTGGACGGCGCCAAGAAGCAGGAGGCGGCCTTGAAGGAGGAGATCAAGGCCGACAAGGCGCTGCTGGAAAGTGTCGCCGCCACCCAAAACGCCTTCCGGGAGACTGTGGAGCACTGGACGGAGAGTCTTGTGGTTGCCGCCACAGACATTGACAAGGAGTTGGCGCAGCTGGGGATGGAGGATCTCGGGTATCCCTCCGACGAGAACCTCCAACCCAGCGCCAAGCTTGTCTTGTTCTTCAAGGGCGTGGCGACGGCCCTCCAGCGACTCCGGGAGAGGATCCCGAAGCAGCTGGCCGACGAGTCGCGCAAGATCTGCACGGGAGCTCTTCAGAAAGTGTTGGTGAAGGTGGCCTTCCACAATCCGGGCCTCAACTTCACCAACGTCCTCAAGACCCTGCCGCCGGATGCCGATCTGGAGGCGCTCAAGGCCCTTGTCGCACCCATTGTGGACAAGGTGAGCGGGATCAAGAGGATCGAGG
This sequence comes from Triticum urartu, assembly GCF_056163025.1. Lineage (NCBI taxonomy): Eukaryota > Viridiplantae > Streptophyta > Magnoliopsida > Poales > Poaceae > Triticum > Triticum urartu. The sequence continues at coordinate 101,743,826 of NC_141875.1, read as the reverse complement.
GCGATCGCGTAGATTAGGCCGCCCATTTCTTCTTTCCTTGTCGCTGTTTGTCATGTTATGAAAACAATCTATTAGCGCTGCGACAAGCTATCTTTGTAATATATCTTTATTCTGGGTAGTGATTGCAATGTTATTCCCTTTACTTGATTCCTCCCTTTGTATGTCTTTTTACCCTACGCTTTTAGGGAACTTGCCGGTGCAGGCACTTGAGTCGCGAGCGCTGAGTGCGGGACGTCAGCAGCCTGCTGGCGGTGCCGCTACCGACAAGAAACCTTGTCGCAACTAGTTGCAGCTCACTTAAGTTGTTGAGCGGACTCGAAACGAAGTAAGGGCGCAACTAGCTACGAGTTGGTTCCTCCGCGCACAGGTTTTCCATACAAAGTGCGGTCGTTCAAGGGAGATAACTTAAAAATTTTAAAAATCTGATTGCTCAAACTTTGGCAACTTAGCTTTTCTGTTGCTTGCTTCCCGGCAAGGCGAAACTTTCTTGAACAACGCCTGGTCCATACCATTATCTTCTCCTTTCCCCCCCGGCAAACTTGTGGGCGAGGGAACCTTCCTTTCCTTGGAAAAAAGAAAGAAGAGAAAATAAAGATATGGAGCCTTGCGGCTCGTTACTGCTTACCGGGGAGTAGGTGCTGCACAAAATGTCAGATAACATATGCAAAAAATAGGAAGCATGAAAATGACAAAATGTGCGGAGCACATGAGCTTTACTTATGCACGGGGTCTGCGCCCGGCTTTGTACGAAGGATTACATGCAACAGCGGCAAGACTTGTACAAAAGGTGGTTGCCGGAACAGGTTCCGGCAACCGCGCCTTACGGGTAAAACTTATGAAGATGCTCAATATTCCAGGAGTTGCTCACCGGAAAGCCATCTTCGGTCTCAAGGCGGACAGCGCCAGGCCTAGTGACTTGTTTCACCCGGTAAGGGCCTTCCCACTTCGGCGTCAACTTGTTGGAATTCTTGGCGGACTGAACACGCCGAAGAACAAGGTCGCCTTCCTCGAAACTTCTGGCATTAACTTTTCGGCTATGGTAGCGGCGCAAAGCTTGCTGGTAGCGAGCAGCTCGCACAGCAGCCTGAAGACGGTCTTCCTCAAGGAGCAGCGCGTCATCTTGTCGCAGCTGCTCTTGCTCAAGCTCATCATAAGCGAGCACTCGAGGTGACCCGTATACGAGTTCCATGGGGAGAACTGCCTCTGCTCCATAGACTAGAGCGAAAGGTGTCTGGCCAGTGGCTCGATTTGGCGTCGTTCTGATCGACCAAAGAACCACCGGCAGCTCCTCGATCCAGTTTTTCCCGCACTTGTGCAGCCTATCGAAAGTCCTGGTCTTGAGCCCGCGCAGCACTTCAGCATTTGCCCTCTTCGCTTGACCGTTGCTTCTCGGGTGAGCAACAGAAGCGAAGCAGACCTTAGCGCCAAGATCTTGGACGTATTGCATGAAGGTGCGGCTCGTGAATTGTGTACCGTTGTCGGTGATTATCCTGTTAGGGATTCTGAAGCGGCAAACAATCGACCTGAAGAACTTGACTGCTGACTGTGCTGTCACCTTTCTCACTGGTTCCACTTCCGGCCACTTTGTGAACTTGTCGATTGCAACGTACAAGTACTCAAAGCCCCCGACTGCTCGGGGAAAGGGGCCGAGGATGTCGAGCCCCCAGACCGAAAATGGCCAGGATAAAGGGATCGTCTGGAGAGTTTGAGCTGGTTGGTGTATCTGCTTGGAATGGAACTGGCACGCTTCACACTTGGTTACTTGTGCAGTTGCATCCTGGAGGGCTGTCGGCCAAAAGAAACCTTGCCGGAACGCTTTGCCGACAAGTGCTCTTGCGCCAATGTGGTGACCACATATGCCTCCATGTATCTCTGCCAACAGCTTTTGTCCGTCTTCCCGGTGAATACACTTCAATTTCACACCATTGAGTCTTCTTATGTACAGTGTCTTGTCGACAAACTGGTACATACTTGACTGCCGGGCTACTCTTTCCGCTTCTTCTTGCTCTTCGGGAAGTTCTCCTGTCTGAAGGAAACGGACAATCTGCTGCGCCCATGCTGGAGCCTGTGGCTCGACAACAAGGACTAAAGGCAAATCTGCTGCTGCGGGAACATCCGCTTCTACGGTAAGAACCTGCGGCTCTGCCGGAGCTTGACGTTCCTCGACAAGCTTGCCGGAGCAAAACTTGTTGGGAGCTTCTGCTTCAACGGAACAAACCCTAGGGCTTGCCGGAGCATCTTGCTCCTTAGCGCTCTTGGTGTTGGTCTCAGCTGCTGCGGGAACATCCGCTTCTACGGCGAGAAGCTGCGTCTCTGCCGGAGCTTGACGTTCCCCGACAAGTTTGCCGGAGCAAAACTTATCGGGAGTTTCTGCTTCAACAGAACAAACCCTAGGGCTTGCCGGAGCATATTGCTCCTCAGCGCTCTTGGCGTCGATCTTAGGGACCTTCTTGGCGGCGGCTTCAGGAAGCTCTGCCGGCAAATAGTCACCAGAAATCAACTTCCTCTTCTTGCTCTGTCCAGTTGATGGTGTTACAGACGGTTGAGTCAGCTTGAGCACAAAGATCCCTGGTTCCACAGGTAGCTTAAGTGCGGCGTACTTTGACAGGCCATCGGCAATGGCGTTCTGAGCTCTTGGAACATGCTCCATTTGTAGGCCGTCAAAGTGCTCTTCTAGCTTTCTCACTTCGTCGACGTAAGCTTCCATCAACGGACTCTGATAACTCTTGTTTACTTGGCGGACGACAAGCTGTGAGTCACCCCTGACAATGAGCTTCTTGATCCCAAGGTCTGCCGCGATCCTGAGACCGGCAAGCAATCCTTCATACTCTGCAGTATTGTTTGTTGCTTGCTCCTTGGGAAAGTGCATCTGGACTACGTACTTGAGGTGCTCTCCGGTGGGTGCGACAAGCAGCACACCAGCGCCGGCGCCTTGCAGTGAAAAGGCACCATCAAAGTACATCAGCCATTCTTTGCTTGCTTCCTTGACGGGGATGCTCGTTTCTGGAATTTCTTCATCTGGTGTTGGCGTCCATTCCGCTATAAATTCTGCCAATGCTCTGCTTTGGATAGTTGAAGTACTCTCAAACTTGAGGCCAAAGCTTGACAGTTCTAGTGCCCACTCAACAATCCTACCTGTCGCTTCTAGATTCTGTAGTATCCTCTTCAGCGGAAAGCGAGTGACAACTATGATCTCATGTGCTTGGAAGTAATGGCGCAGCTTTCTCGAGGCCATGAGAAGGCCGAAAAGCAATTTCTGCACACCAGAGTACCTTGACCTAGCCCCCTGCAGAAGGGAACTGACAAAGTAAACTGGGCGCTGCACCATTTTCTTCTGTGTCTCCTCGTGCATCTGCGCAGATCCATCTTTGTCGGGGCCAGAGCTTGCCGGGGAAGCCCCTTGCTTGTCGCTGGATGCGCTTGCCGTGGTTGCTGGCTCGTCATCTGCCTCCCTCTCTGCTACTAACGCAGCACTAACCACTTGATTGGTTGCTGCTATGTACAGCAGCAACTTCTCTTGTGGGTTAGGTGTGACAAGTATTGGAGGGGAGGACAGGTATCTCTTCAAGTCTTGCAGCGCAGCCTCCACTTCCGGAGTCCATTTCACTGGACCTGCCTTTTTCAATAATTTGAAAAACGGCAGGGCGCGCTCAGCAGACCTAGAGATAAACCTGCTGAGAGCAGCCACGCAACCGGCAAGTCTTTGTACATCCTTGACGCGCTTTGGTGCTTCAATCTGCTCAATGGCCTTGATCTTGTCAGGATTGGCTTCAATTCCCCGCTGAGACACGAAGAACCCGAGAAGCTTGCCGGAGGGGACTCCAAACACACAGTTCTCTGGGTTGAGCTTGAGGCTGATCTTGCGCAAATTTGCAAAGGTCTCGTCTAAATCTTGAATCAGAGTCGCCTTGTCCTTGCTCTTGACCACTATGTCATCCATGTAGGCTTCCACATTTATGTGTATTTGTGGCTCCAGAGCGACATGGAATACTCTTGCAAATGTTGAACCAGCATTTTTTAAACCAAAAGGCATCCGTACGAAACAGTACGTGCCACATGGAGTAATAAATGCGGTCTTCTCCTCATCCTCTTCTGCCATGAAGATCTGATGGTATCCTGAGTATGCGTCAAGAAATGAAAGCAAATCACATCCGGCTGTGGAGTCAACAATCTGGTCAATGCGCGGCAAAGGAAATGGGTCTTTGGGACAAGCTTTGTTAACATCGGTAAAATCGATACAAAGTCCATTTCCCGTTTGCCTTGCGCACAACTACAGGATTGGCCAACCACGTAGGATGGAGCACTCCTCTGACAAGGCCTGCTGCTTCCAACTTCTTGATCTCTTCTGCAATAAACTCTTGGTGCTCCACTGCTTGCTTCCTAACTTTCTGCTTGACGGGTCGCGCATGAGGACAAACGGCAAGGTGGTGCTCAATTACTTTCCTGGGAACACCGGGGATGTCAGACGGTTGCCACGCAAACACGTCGACATTCGCCCGCAGGAAAGCAATGAGTGCGCTTTCCTATTTAGGGTCGAGAGTGGCACTGATGGTAAAGGTACCACCAGTGCCGTCCTCCTTGGCGGACACCTTCTTCATCTCTGGTGGGGCTACCATTGTCTTCTTACACTTGCCGGTGGAGCTCGATGGTGCGTCCTCGACGGCAGCGCAGCACTCGGAGGAGGTGCGCTTGCCGGAGTGGGCATCAGAACTCTTGCCGGACTTGGTCTTCTTCTCCCCCCCGGGAGCTTCAGCGGCAAGTGACTTGCGGTCTGTTGCGGCTGCGGCTTCCCGGTAGATCTTGTCGGCGCAGATAAGAGCATCCTTCTTGTCGCCAGGGACAGAGATGACGCTTATCGGGCCTGGCATCTTGAGCATGTTGTATGCGTAGTGAGAGGCTGCCATGAACTTGGCGAGTGCTGGACGGCCAAGTATCCCATTGTAAGGCAATGGAATATCGGCAACGTCAAATGTGACCCTCTCAGTCCTGAAGTTGAGTTCGCTGCCAAATGTTACTGGCAACATGACCTTCCCCTTCGGCTTGCTCCTTCCTGGGTTGATTCCTTGGAATGTGCCGGTCTCTTCGAGCTCGCTGTCAGGGATCTGGAGTTTCTGGAGTACAGCGGAGGAGATCAAGTTCAAGCCGGCCCCGCCGTCAACTAATATCTTAGTGACCCTGAGGTTGCGGATAGTTGGTGAAACCAACATCGGCAAGCACCCGACCGCAGTTGCGCGATCAGGGTGGTCCTCAATATCAAAGATGATAGGCGTGCTGGACCATTTCAGAAGCTTGCGTGACTCGACAGGTGGTTCTGCTGCATTGACTTCCCGCACCCACTGCTTGAGTTGGCGGTGTGAGGTATGCAGAGAAGCACCGCCGTCAACACATAAGACCTCTGTGGCTTTCTGGAACTCCTGCTCACTGGTTTCAACATCATCCATGTCTTCGTCGTCATCGTCGTCGTCATCCTTGTCGCGGCCGCGGGGAGGTCTGTCTCCTTGCCGCTGCTTGGCCTTGCCGCGGCGTCCTCCCCGGCCGGCGTGCTTCTTGCTAGATTCTCCAGCGCCTCCTTGGGCCCTCTCCTTGTCACGTCGTTCGTACTCAGCCTTTTGTTGCTGGACAAGCTGCTCGACCTTCTTGCAGCTCTGGAGGTCATGGCGCTTGGTGCGGTGAATCTTGCAGTACTGCTTGTCGGTGTCGTCCTGCTTGTCGGCGACCGCCACAGCCTGGCAGTTGGTGCATGCGGCAATCTCCTTGCCGGAGCTACTAACTTTGGCTTTCTGGGCGCCACCTTCTTTGCCGGACTGCTCAACGACTAGCACATCTTTGCCTTTCTTCTTCCTCTTCCGCCGCCGGTTTTTCTTTGCCGGGGCAGCATCCTCACTGTCAGATCCTCCTGCTCCTATATTCTCTCCGGGGAGTTTCCTCCCTTCTTCAGCACGTGCACACTTGTCGGCCAGGGCATACAGCTCACTGACGTCTCTGATCTTGCACATCGCCATTCCCTCCCGCATCCTGCGGTTACGCACGTTCTGATGGAACGCGCTGATGACCGCGACGGGGTGGACATCTGGGATGTTGTGCTGTACACGGCTGAATCTCTGAATATACTTGCGCAGAGGTTCTCCTTCCTTCTGGGCGAGTAGATGAAGGTCGCTCTCTTGGCCATGAGGTTTGTGGCCACCTGTAAAGGCTCCGACAAACTGATGGCAGAGGTCTGCCCATGAGGATATGGAGTTGTCCGGCAAGTGCATGAGCCAGGACCTGACGTTGGGCTTGAGCACCAGCGGGAAGTAGTTGGCAAGGATCTTGTCGTCCCGTCCCCCGGCAGCCTGCACCGCGATGGTGTAGATGCTGAGGAACTCCGACGGATGCGACTTGCCGTCGTACTTCTCCAGTACGTCTGGTTTGAAATTCTTCATACTGGGCCACTGGACTTGCCGCAGCTCACGGGTGAACACAGGGCAACCTACCGCGTACGGCAAGTCGCCTGGTTCCCCTGGCGCATGCATGTCGACAGAGGGCCCAGCACGCTGGTCTGATTGTCTTTGCGCTTCTCTTTGGCGCTCGATGCGAGTACGAGCGTCTTCTTGCTGTCGTTCGTGAAGAACTTGGCGCTGATCGCGGCGAGCTCGTGGATCTGACGACGCGGTGGAGTCGCTGTCGAGGTGGATCCGGTGAGTCGGCGATCTTGGCCTTCGGGGTGGAGAGTGCACAGTGGTTGCACCCCCACCGATCTTGTCGTCACCGGCTCGTGCCTGGCTGACTTGCCGCGGCTGCGACGTGCTCGGCTGCCGCTAAGTGTCGCCGTTGGCGAAGCCGATGAGACTCTAGATGGTGGCCCTCCAGTCGTCGATCTTGTCCGCTGTTGGAGGGTAGTCTAGGAGCAGTTGAGCTCGTGCCAAAGCTTCTGCTGCAGTGGCGGGTGGTGGTGGCGAGCGGTGCGAGGAGCGGGATATGCTCGGACTTCTAACTATGTTAGAAGGAGCAGTATCCCGTCCAAGCGACCGCGCCTCGCTCGTGCCAGCATGTTGGTGTGCATGCTGGTCTGGAGCACTCCGAGACCCACCAGCTCGATCTTGGTCCAGCAAACGCATGGTACTGTGGGTACCATGACGCTGCCGGTCCCGCACCTCCTGAGATGGGCGCGGTGCATGTACGGACGCCGAGGCCTTGGAGTGCGCCCGGTCGTTGTGGGAGCCGGTTACGCCGCCGATGGGCAGCGCAGCCTTATCCTTGGACCTGGCAGCACCGTGAGCTCCCTCGTCGACGCCCGTTCTTCCGCCGACGTCCGCCCCATCAACAGTTTGCTCTGGTGGTAGCGGGGCGGATGGAGCAGCCGCCTCCGAAGCCTTCTTCTTCGGCGGCATGTCGATGAAGATGATGAAGATCTAGCTCGCGTGCACGCAGGATCTGGTTCACACAACTTCGACGCCCCCTACCTGGCGCGCCAAAGATGTCGGGGGACTAATCCACGAACACCTATGGGACCGGCGGACCGAGTCCCTTTCGGTTCGGCGGGGGCGGAGGTCGTGCAAAGAGCGGATCGAGGCGAAGCACGCGAGCAGTTTACCCAGGTTCGGGCCGCACGGATGTGTAAAACCCTACTCCTGCTTTGTGGTTTGTATTGATTTCTTGCTCGGGAGCGCGAAGTGCTACAGTACACTTCAGCAGCTAACGAGACCGAGCGTGAGTGTTCGAACCAGCCAACCCCCCTCTATGTTGCGCACGGGCCTCCTTTTATATGCTCAAGGGGTCACCGACAGGTGGCAACGTAGACAAGGGCAAAAAAGGGAAAGGTGCTGCGGTTGGTACAGCCACCTGCTACAGTGTATCATACCTAACCCTGAAGGCAGGGGACAAGGGCCTTAAATGCCCGTCTGCGTCGCCTAAACAGTGTAAAAGGGACCGTCAGGGACGCCACCGCTCGCCACGGCGGCAATCTTGTCAGCGCCGCTTGCCACCGCTCACCGCTGGCTGCACAGCCTCTCGCCACGTACGCTAGGAAGGGTCCCAGAGTGACACGTTGGTGGATGTGCTGGAGCGCGGGCACGGAGTGGTGGCTTGCCGCGGCAAGCGCCTTGCTGCGGTCGTTGTCTTGTCGCGTCCGGGAGCTTGTTGCTCACCGGGCCTTGCCGGGACGTGTGGCGCGCCGCGGCAAATTCCTTGAGATGCCTTGGGCAGTCTTCCCGGCAAGCTCCTCTTGCCGGGGTCTTGAGGTGCCTTGGTTGGCCTTCCCGGCAAGCTCCTCTTGCCGGGGTCTTGACTTGGATACTTTGTTCTTGAACGGCTCCAAAGGAACCACAGAGGACCTTGGCGGTCACCCGACAAGCCTTGCCGCGGGATGCTGTGACTGCCCGTGCACAAGTTCGGGATACTAGGGTACCCCTACTCTAGTACACCGACACACAGGGTAAGTGTCATTATCTGGTAAACGCCACATAGGAAGAGCAGCATGATGCCAGTATCTTTAATATGTTGTGACTGCAGATGGAGCTGCCACTGTTGAAGCCTTGCGGGCAGAACTTGCCCGAGCCAAGGAACAAGCGAGGTTGGGTAATGCGGCTGCTTTGAAGGCGGCCGAAGAGTTGCAAGCCGAGAAGGCCGTGCATGGCAAGAGCCGAGATAAGATGGCCAAGATGGCCATAGAATTAAAAGCCGCCGCCGACCGTTGCCGGGTTCTTGAAAAGGAAAACCAGGCGAAGGCATCAGACCTTGAGAAGGCTGCTGCGACGAGAAAAGACCTCCGCTCTGCTATGAGGGCAAAGAAGGAGGAGCTGCGGGAAGCCGGGGATATTGTAGCTGGGAAATCCTTTATGTTGCGGTGGAAATTCGGAGATCCACGGTATGCCCCTCTGGATCGGCTGTGGAGTTCGGAGGATGTGTATATGAATTTGGCGGCGAGCGCTGCCGATGTGGTCAAATACTTCTAGGGTCAAACGGACTGTGAAGTGGACCAGCTATTTTGGACACAATTCCATTCTCCCGAGCGTCCACTTTCATTGACTGACCAATTAGCCGAATGGGCCGAACTGAACAGGTTGTCCGGACGCACCATGAGGTCTGTTGTGGATCAGCTATGGCCGAAAAGGCCAAGACCGAACAGCTATTTCAGCTTGGTGCAACAGTTCCTTGACGTGGTGCCGCGCATCAATGCGATGAAGAGGTCGGCGTGCATAGAGGGCTCACGGATGGCCTTTGCCCGTGTTAAAGCATGCTGGGCGGAGATGGATGCCACCACTGTTGCAGCGCGGGATTCGGCGATAGGCCGAATGGCTGCTAAGCACTACTTTGAAGAAGTTCTTGAGGGTGCTCGTTTGATAGAGACCCAGTGCTCAAAAAATATTATGTTTGAGTGATATGTAATCTCATTGTAAGCGAAAATGCTTTTATAAAATTTTATAAGGCTATTTTTATACTTTTGCCTGAAAGTAATATGATGCCTCCTGGGCGGCCGTTTATGTATACATGTGTATAACCTGGAAGATTGCAGCCGTCGGCTTCAACCCCCACGCATATAATGCGGAGGTGCTCGCAAAAACACGCGCTCACACTTAACCCAACGTCTTGGTCCTATTAAGGAGGTGATAGCGGAGCGAGCGAGGCAACCGGACTATAATGCTTTAGCACTTTCACTTAGCCATAGGAGTTTGATAGTGGGGTTACTAGATAGCCCCTGGTGGCTCCGCACTCTACCGATCCCGGGGTGCGTACATGCCTGGCCGGAAAGCGGCCCTTCGTTAAGGCGGAGGAATTCTATCATTCCAACAGGTCATCGAGTGGTTGACCAGTCTCACGCTATATCATGACAGTCACTTTTCGGCTTTCTCTACTGAGGTGCTCGTCCGGATGAACCAGGGCACAATCGCAGTAGTTCTCCTGGTGCTACCTTAGCCGGTAAAGCGGAACGTAAGGCACCAAAACACAGGAGCCGGACAAACCCAACATTTGACCAAAGACAATGATTCGGAGCTGATGCATATAGGGCCAAACTCGCGACGCCGAACACTCCCTAAGGTATTCGGTCTTTGTGGTATAAACCGGGCCTGAATAATGGCCTTTGTAAGAAGCCCCTTGTGTCCAGGTATGTGCATTGTTCTGGCGTGGCCACATGCCAAGACGTCAGCATCCTTCTCAACGGTGGATATGTATAAACAAGAGACAGTAAAAAAGGTTTACGCAGGGTCTTAATCTAAAAAGAATCCTTGGAGCGGGTCCGTGCTGCATGTCTGCGCCTGTGTCTCCGTTGTGCCGTATCCTGGACAGGTGTAGCACGATGATCGTCTGTAAAAGAGAGGAATTTAGGTGAAAAAGTTGTTGTGCAAAAAGATAGTTTTTAAAGAAACCATGTATAATTCAAGATGAGAAAATATTGCCACTTATCTGCGCGCGTTGAGCCCCTTGCAAATAGGGTTGTGACCGTTTATTCGGTATAAATAGCGGCGCCGGACTTGGTTAGTTGTGTCTGGGGTCTTGACAACCTATTGGATGCTTTCGGTGGTCCGGGCACCTTTAGTGTGCGGCTGCCAAGGCAGCCGCACTCTCTTCGGCGTGCAGAGATCGCTTGATATTTCTGTTCACTGAAATGATGCCACGTGGACCGGGCATCTTTGAGTGTGAGGGAGGCATAGTGTGGTATTGCATTAAAGCGAGCGAAAGCTTCGCATCCGAGCTGTGCTTGATAGCCACCTCGGAACGGAGCGATGTGGAAGGTTAAATGCTCGTGAAGGAAGTTATCGGGGGAGCCGAATATAACTTGTAGTAATAGGGAGCCCGTACAGCGAGCCCCTGGGCCTGGCGTTACTCCTTTAAAGGTAGTATTGCTATGGCGAATTTTTGTTGGGTCTAACCCCATCCCGCGGATTGTATCCTGATATATTAGGTTTAGATTGCTGCCACCGTCCATCAATACTCGTGTGAAGTGATATCCGCCAATTACTGGGTCTAATACCAGGGCAACCCATCCTGCACGCCGAATACTTGCTGAGTAATCACGATGGTCGAAAGTGATCAGTTGAGACGACCAGTGGCAGGACTTCGCGGTGACAGGCACTTGGGTATATTTCTCTGGGAGTGCCGCATTGTTTCCCTTGATCACGTGTAACACGTTTACTGTTTTGACTTCTGGTGGAAATTTCTTTTGTTCCCCAGTGTCTTGCTTGGGAGGCTCGTCCTCGTCTTCACTTGGTGTATCCTCCCCCTTGTGTACGGCGTTGAGCTTGCCGGACTGCTTGAAGACCCAACAATCTCTGTGGGTATGATTAGCAGGTTTACCAGGGGTACTATGGATCTGACATACTTGGTCCAGAATTTTGTTGAGGCTGGACAGTTCATCCCTGGTGCCTTTAGAGGGCGGCTTTTGCTGACCTGGCCGAGAGCTTTTGAATCCGGCATTTACTACCGTGCCCTTCGTGCAGTCTTCTTTATTCCGGCGTTTGTTATTGCTGTTGCACCGTGATTTCCCGTTTCCATCTCTAACTTCAGATGTACTGGGGTCGCTGGTGCTGCATCTAGCTAGCCAGCTATCCTCACCCGCGCAAAAGCAGGTCATGAGGTTTGTTAATGCGGCCATCGTTCTCGGCTTATTTTGGCCGAGGTGTCTGGCGAGCCATTTGTCACAGATGCTATGCTTAAAAGCTGCCAAGGCTTCGGCGTCCGGACAGTCGACAATCTGGTTCTTTTTAGTAAGAAACCTCTTCCAAAGCTTTCGGGCTGACTCTCCGGGCTGTTGAGTTATATGACTCAAATCGTCCGCATCCGGAGGTGGGACATAAGTCCCTTGAAAATTTTCCCGAAAGGCGTCTTCGAGCTCTTCCCAACTTCCAATGGAGCTTTCGGGGAGGCCTTTAAGCCAGTGATGAGCTGGCCCTTTGAGCTTGAGGGGTAAGTACTTGATGGCATGGAGATCATCTCCTCGAGCCATATGGATATGGAGGATGTAGTCCTCAATCCAGACCCCCGGGTCTGTTGTTCCGTCGTATGCCTCTATGTTTACGGGTTTGAATCCCTCTGGGAATTCATGGTCCAGCACCTCATCGGTGAAACACAGGGGGTGTGCGGCACCCCTGTAGCTGGGTGTGCCGCGTTGTTCGGATGTTTGTTGTATTGCATTGTATGCTGGGGCGCGCTTGCGTGGTCCATTGATGGATCTTGTTGCGCCGTCCTTTGGGTGCAAGCCCTCGCCTGGGTCGCGTGTTGTATTGTGAGTGGCGTTGTATGCCGCCCTGTGTTGGTAGAGGGGTCGTCTATCTGGCCAGGTGGCTGCTTTGATGTTTGGTTGTGGAGGGTCTGAGGCCTCCTCATCGAATTCGGGTAGCAGCTTCCGCTTTGGGTAGCTCTTGGAGGGGCGATTGTCGCCGTACCTCGCTGTTGTGTTGAGTATTTTACTCCATCTGATTTGGAGTGTGTCTTGCGCAGCCCTGAGCCTTTGCTTCTGCTTTTTGAGACTCCTCGCGGTGGCAATAAGCCTTTTACGGGCATTCTGCTGCTCCGGGTGCCTGTCCGGCGTTATATCGTCCGGACTATTATCCTTGATAGAATTTGTTTGTTCGTTTTGATTATCTGGATTGCCGTTGTCCGGCAGCAGTTCGCCATGCTCCAGCACTGGGTCTGTGTGATCGTTATTTCTGTCGAGGCGGGATTTGGGGCGGCGCTTGCGCCGCCGCTTTGACTGCTTCTCGAGGGAACAAGCCTTCGGTGCGTCCTTCCGCTCCTCGCCGTCATCTTTTGGTGTGTCCACCATGTATACGTCGTATGATGAGGTGGCTTTCCAGGGCTCAATAGGCGCTGGTTCTTCATCGTCTCCTGCGTCGGCGTCCATACCGTCGAAGTTGAGCATATCGGTTAAATCGTCCATAGTGGCTATAAGGTGGGTGGTGGGTGGGCTTTGAATTTCTTCATCGTCCGTATCCCAACCTTGCTAACCGTAGCTCGGCCAGGGCTCTCCTAATAGAGAGAGAGACTTTAGTTTCTTCAGAATATCGCTGAAAGGGAAGTGCTGAAAGATATCCGCGGCAGTAAACTCCATGATCGGCGCCCAATCGGATTCGATCAGCAGGGGCGCGGGGGGTTCGGAGTCCGGAGAGGAGTCCGGCTCCCTGGAGTCACGAGTCTCGCGGAGTGCGGGGCTGGTGTTCGGCTCGATCGCCGTTGGGATCGCAGCCCCCGAGGCGGCGTCCAACCACCCATCCTCGATCGGCGCTGTAGGCTCCAAATTAGGGGTCGAAGCCGATGCGGGTGCGGCCTCCAGGGCACTGTTCGGTGGCAGAGCTAGATCATGCTTGTCGTGACAGTGCGGCGTGCTCGGCAGTGGCTCGAATCCGTCGAAGATCAAGTCCCCGCGGATGTCAGCCATGTAGTTTAAACTTCCAAACCTGACCTGGCGTCCAGGGGCGTAGCTTTCGATCTACTCCAGATGGCCAAGTGAATTGGCCCGTAGTGCGAAGCCGCCGAAGATGAAGATCTGTCCGGGGAGGAAGGTCTCACCCTGGACTGCATTGCTATTGATAATCGTAGGAGCCATCGAGCCTGACGGCGACGACACAGAGGAACTCTCAATAAAAGCACCAATGTCGGTGTCAAAACTGGCGGATCTCGGGTAGGGGGTCTCGAACTGTGCGTCTAGGCCAGATGGTAACAGGAGGCAAGTGACATGAAGTTTTACCCAGGTTCGGGCCCTCTCGATGGAGGTAAAACCCTACGTCCTGCTTGATTAATATTGATGATATGGGTAGTACAAGAGTAGATCTACCACGAGATCAGAGAGGCTAAACCCTAGAAGCTAGCCTATGGTATGATTGTGTGTTGTGATTGTTGTCCTATGGACTAAAACCCTCCGGTTTATATAGACACCAGATAGGGTTAGGGTTACATAGAGTCGGTTACAATGGTAGGAGATCTACATATCCGTATCGCCAAGCTTGCCTTCCATGCCAAGGAAAGTCCCTTTCGGACACGGGACAAAGTCTTCAATCTTGTATCTTCATAGTCCAGGAGTCCGGCTGAAGGTATAGTCCGGACATCCGGACACCCCCTAATCCAGGACTCCCTCAGTCATCTTTGCCCATGAGGCATGGTTCGCAAGCATCAAGTGATTCATAATCAAGTGATTCCAAAAGCCCATCAGCATGGATTTTCTTCCTGCGCTTTACACCAATATGACCTAAACGGCAGTGCCACAAATAAGTTGCACTATCATTATTAACTTTGCATCTTTTGGCTTCAATATTATGAATATGAGTATCACTACGATCGAGATTCAACAAACCATTTTCATTGGGTGCATAACCATAGAAGGTTTTATTCATGTAAAGAGAATAACAATTATTCTCTAACTTAAATGAATAACCGTATTGCAATATACATGATCAAATCATATTCATGATCAAAGCAAACACCAAATAACACTTATTTAGGTTCAACACTAATCCCAAAAGTGTAGGGAGTGTACGATGATGATCATATCAATCTTGGAACCACTTCCAACACACATCGTCACTTCACCCTTAACTAGTCTCTGTTCATTCTGCAACTCCCGTTTCGAGTTACTACTCTTAGCAACTGAACCAGTATCAAATACCGAGGGGTTGCTATAAACACTAGTAAAGTACACATCAATAACATGTATATCAAATATAGCATTTGTTCACTTTGCCATCCTTCTTATCCGCCAAATACTTGGGGCAGTTACGCTTCCAGTGACCAGTCCCTTTGCAATAGAAGTACTTAGTCTCAGGCTTAGGTCCAGACTTGGGCTTCTTCACTTGAGCAGCAACTTGCTTGCCGTTCTTCTTGAAGTTCCCTTTCTTTCCCTTTGCCCTTTTCTTGAAACTAGTGGTCTTGTTAATCATCAACACTTGATGCTCTTTCTTGATTTCTACCTTCATCGATTTCATCATCATGAAAAGCTTGGGAATCGTTTTCTTCATCCCTTGCACACTATAGTTCATCACGAAGTTCTACTAACTTGGTGATTGTGACTAGAGAATTCTGTCAATCACTATTTTATCTAGAAGATTAACTCCCACTTGATTCAAGAGATTGTAGTACCCAGACAATCTGAGCACATGCTCGCTGCTTGAGCTATTCTCCTCCATTTTTTAGCTATAGAACTTGTTGGAGACTTCATATCTCTCAATCCGGGCATTTTCTTGAAATATTAACTTCAACTCCTGGAACATCTCATATGCTCCATGACATTCAAAACATCATTGAAGTCCCGGTTCTAAGCCGTAAAGCATGGCACACTGAACTATCGAGTAGTCATCAACACGTGACTGCCAGGCATTCACAATGTCTGCAGTTGCTGGCACAGGTGGTACACCTAGCGGTGCTTCCAGGACGTAACTCTTCTGTGCAGCAATGAGGATAATCCTCAAGTTATGGACCCAGTCCGTGTAATTGCTACCATCATCTTTTAACTTTGCTTTCTCAAGGAACGCATTAAAATTCAATGGAACAACAACACGAGCCATCTATCTACAATCAACATAGACAAGCAAGATACTAACAGGTACTAAGTTCATGATAAATTTAAGTTCAATTAATCATATTACTTAAGAACTCCCACTTAGATAGACATCCCTCTAATCATCTAAGTGATCACGTGATCCAAATCAACTAAACCATAACCGATCATCACGTGAAATGGAGTAGCTTTCAATGGTGAACATCACTATGTTGATCATATCTACTATATGATTCACGCTCGACCTTTCGGTCTTAGTGTTCCGAGGCCATATCTACATATGCTAGGCTCGTCAAGTTTACCTGAGTATTCTGCGTGTGCAAAACTGGCTTGCACCCGTTGTAGATGGACGTAGAGCTTATCACACTCGATCATCACGTGGTGTCTGGGCACGACGAACTTTGGCAACTGTGCATACTCAGGGAGAACACTTTTATCTTGAAATTTAGTGAGAGATCATCTTGTAATGCTACCGTCAATCAAAGCAAGAGAAGATGCATAAAAGATAAACATCACATGCAATCAATATAAGTGATATGATATGGCCATCATCATCTTGTGCTTGTGATCTCCATCTCCGAAGCACCGTCATGATCACCATCGTCACCAGCGCGACACCTTGATCTACATCGTAGCATTGTTGTCATCTCGCCAATCTTATGCTTCTACGACTATCGCTACCGTTTAGTGATAAAGTAAAGCATTACAGAGCGATTGCATTGCATACAATAAAGCGACAACCATATGGCTCCTGCCAGTTGCCGATAACTCGGTTACAAAACATGATCATCTCATACAATAAAATTTAGCATCATGTCTTGACCATATCACATCACAACATGCCCTGCAAAAACAAGTTAGACGTCCTCTACTTTGTTGTTGCAAGTTTTACGTGGCTGCTACTGGGCTTAGCAAGAACCGCTCTTACCTACGCATCAAAACCACAACGATAGTTTGTCAAGTTGGTGTTGTTTTAACCTTCGCAAGGACCGGGCCTAGCCACACTCAGTTCAACTAAAGTTGGAGAAACTGACACCCGCCATCCACCTGTGTGCAAAGCACGTCGGTAGAACCAGTCTCGCGTAAGCGTATGCATAATGTCGGTCCGGGCCGCTTCATCCAACAATACCGCCGAACCAAATTATGACATGCTGGTAAGCAGTATGACTTATATCGCCCACAACTCACTTGTGTTCTACTCGTGCATATGACATCTATGCATAAAACCTGGCTCGGATGCCACTGTTGGGGAACGTAGTAATTTCAAAAAATTTCCTACGCACACACAAGATCATGGTGATGCATAGCAACGAGAGGGGAGAGTGTTGTCTATGCACCCTCGTAGACCGAAAGTGGAAGCGTTAGCACAACGCGGTTGATTTAGTCGTACGTCTTCACGATCCGACCGATCAAGTACCGAACGCACGACACCTCCGAGTTCAGCACACGTTCAGCCCGATGACATCCCTCGAACTCCAATCCAGCCGAGTGTTGAGGGAGAGTTTCGTCAGCACGACGGCATGGTGACGATGATGATGTTCTACCGATGCCGGGCTTCGCCTAAGCAGCGCTACAATATTATCGAGGTGGACTATGGTGGAAGGGGGCACCGCACACGGCTAAAAGATCAAACGATCAATTGTTGTGTCTCTAGGGTGCCCCCTGACCCCGTATATAAAGGAGCAAGGGGGGAGGTGCGGCCGTCCAGGAGGGGGCGCGCCAGGAGGAGTCCTACTCCCACCGGGAGTAGGACTCCCTCCCTTTTCCTTGTTGGATTAGGAGTGGAGGGGGAAAGAGGAGGGAGAGAGGAAGGAAAGGGGGGGCACGCCCCCTCTCCTTGTCCTATTCGAACTAGGGGGAGGGGCGTGCGTCCCTGCCCTGGCCGCCTCTCCTCTTCTCCACAAAGGCCCACTATGGCCCATTAAGCCCCCGGGGGGTTCCGGTAACCCCTCGGTACTCCGGTAAAATCCCGATTTCACCTGGAACACTTCCGATATCCAAATATAGGCTTCCAATATATCAATCTTCATGTGTCGACCATTTCGAGACTCCTTGTCTTGTCCGTGATCACATCCGGGACTCCGAACAACCTTCGTTACATCAAAAATCATAAACTCATAATATAATTGTCATCGAAACTTTAAGCGTGCGGACCCAACGGGTTCGAGAACTATGTAGACATGACCGAGACACGTCTCCAGTCAATAACCAATAGCGGAACCTGGATTCTCATATTGGCTCCCACATATTCTATGAAGATATTTATCGGTCAGACCGCATAACAACATACGTTGTTCCCTTTGTCATCGGTATGTTACTTGCCTGAGATTCGATCGTCGGTATCCCAATACCTAGTTCAATCTCGTTACCGGCAAGTATCTTTACTCGTTCCGTAATACATCATACCGCAACTAACTCATTAGTTGCAATGCTTGCAAGGCTTAAGTGATGTGCATTACCGAGTGGGCCCAGAGATACCTCTGCGACAATCGGAGTGACAAATCCTAATCTAAAAATACGCCAACCCAACAAGTACCTTCGGAGACACATGTAGAGCACCTTTATAATTACCCAGTTATGTTGTGACATTTGGTAGCACACAAAGTGTTCCTCCGGTAAATGGGAGTTGCATAATCTCATAGTCATAGGAACATGTATAAGTCATGAAGAAAGCAATAGCAACAAACTGAACGATCAAGTGCTAAGCTAACGGAATGGGTCAAGTCAATCACATCATTCTCCTAATGATGTGATCCCGTTAATCAAATGAAAACTCATGTCTATGGTTAGGAAACATAACCATCTTTGATCAACGAGCTAGTCAAGTAGAGGCATACTAGTGACACTCTGTTTGTCTATTTATTCACACATGTATTATGTTTCCGGTTAATACAATTCTAGCATGAATAATAAACATTTATCATGATATAAGGAAATAAATAATAACTTTATTATTGCCTGTAGGGCATATTTCCTTCGGTATTGAGATACCGACGATCGAATCTCGGGGAAGTAAGATACCGATGACAAAGGAAACAACGTATGTTGTTATGCGGTTTGACCGATAAAGATCTTAGTAGAATATGTAGGAGCCAATATGAGCATCCAGGTTCCGCTATTGGTTATTGACCGGAGACGTGTCTCGGTCATGTCTACATAGTTCTCGAACCCGTAGGGTCCGCATGCTTAACGTTCGGTGACGATTTGTATTATGAGTTTATGTGTTTTGACGTACCGAAGGTAGTTCGGAGTCCCGGATGAGATCGGGGACATGACGAGGAGTCTCGAAATGGTCAAGACATAAAGATCGATATATTGGATGACTATATTCGGACATCGAAAAAGTTCCGATGGATTCGGGTATTTTTCAGAGTACCGGAGAGTTACGGAAATTCGCCGGGGAGTATGCGGGCCTTATTGGGCTTTAGGGAAAAGAGAGAGGAGAGGCTGCGCCCCCCCCCCAATGCTTAGTCCAAATTGGACTAGGGGGAGCGGTGGCGCGCCCTCCTTCCTTCTCTTCTCTTTTCCCTTTCATTCTCTCCTACTCCTACTACTTGGAAGGGCTCCTAGTTCTACTAGGAAAGGGGGAATCCTACTCCCGGTGGGAGTAGGACTCCCCTAGGACGCGCCATAGAGAGGGCCGGCCCTCCCCCTCCTCCACTCCTTTATATACGAGGAGGGGGCACCCCTTGGAGACAGAACAATTGATCATTGATCTTTTAGCCGTGTGCGGTGCCCCCCTCCACCATAATCCACCTCGGTCATATCGTAGCGGTGCTTAGGCGAAGCCCTGCGTCGGTAGCATCATCATCACCGTCATCACGTCATCGTGCTGACAGAACTCTCCCTCGAAGCTCTGCTGGATCGGAGTTCGTGGGACGTCATCGAGCTAAACGTGTGCTGAACTCGGAGGTGCCGTGCGTTCGGTACTTGTATCGGTCGGATCGTGAAGACGTATGACTACATCAACCGCGTTGTGCTAACGCTTTCGCATTCGGTCTACGAGGGTATGTAGACACACTCTCCCCTCTTGTTGCTATACATCACCATGATCTTGCATGTGCGTAGGAATTTTTTTGAAATTACTACGTCCCCCAACAGTGGTATCAGAGCTAGGTTATTGGGTAGATGTTACATGCACGAGTAGAACACAAGTGAGTTGTGGGCGATACAAGTCATACTGCTTACCAACATGTCATACTTTGGTTCGGCGGTATTGTTGGATGAAGCAGGCCGGACCGACATTACGCGTACGCTTACGCGAGACTGGTTCTACCGACGTGCTTTGTACACATGTGGTTGGCGGGTGTCAGTTTCTCCAACTTGATGAACTTGGCGAACTATCGTTGTGGTTTTGATGCGTAGGTAAGAACGGTTCTTGCTCAGCCCATAGCAGCCACGTAAAACTTGCAACAACAAAGTAGAGGACGTCTAACTTGTTATTGCAGGGCATGTTGTGATGTGATATGGTCAAGACATGATGAGATATAAATTGTTGTATGAGATGATCATGTTTTGTTAAAGTTATCGGCAACTGGCAGGATCCTTATGGTTGTCTCTTTATTTACATAAGGTGCAAGTGCCATGTAATTGCTTTACTTTATTGATAGCAATAGTTGCAAAAGCAATAGCTAGTGAGATGACCATGTGACAACACGATGATAAAAGATCAAGATGATGGAGATCATAGTGTCATGCCAGTAACAATGAAGATCATGACAATACTTTGGAGATGGAGATCAAAAGCATAAGATGATGATGGCCATATCATGTCACATGTTTTGAGTGCATGTGATGTTTATCTTTTATACATCTTATTTTGCTTAGTTCGATAATATGATCTCTCACTAAATTTCAAGGTATAAGTGTTCTCCCTGAGTATGCACCGTTGCGAAAGTTTTTCGTGCTAAGACACCACGTGATGATCGGGTGTGATAAGCTCTACATTCAAATACAACGGGTGCAAGACAATTTTGCACATGCGGAATACTCAGGTTAAACTTGACGAGCCTAGCATATGTAGATATGGCCTCGGAACATCGGAGACCGAAAGGTCGAGCGTGAATCATATAGTAGATATGATCAACATAGTGATGTTCACCATTGAAAACTACTCCATCTCACGTGATGATCGGACATGGCTTAGTTGATTTGGATCACGTGATCACTTAGATGATTAGAGGGATGTCTATCTAAGTGGGAGTTCTTAAGTAATATGATTAATTGAACTTTAATTTATCATGAACTTAGTCCTGATAGTATTTGCATAACTATGTTGTAGATTAATAGCTCACGATGTAGCTCCCCGTTTATTTTTGATATGTTCCTAGAGAAAAACTAAGTTGAAAGATATTAGTAGCAATGATGCAGATTGGATCCATGATCCGAGGATTATCCTCATTGCTACACAGAAGAATTATCTCCATGATGCACCACTAGGTGACAGACCCATTGCAGGAGCAGATACAGATGTTATGAATGTTTGGCGAGCTCGATATGATGACTACTTGATAGTTTAGTGCACCATGCTTTACGGCTTAGAATCGGGGCTTCAAAGACATTTTGAATGCCATGGAGCATATGAGATGTACCAAGAGTTGAAATTAGTATTTCAAACTCATGCCCATGTCGAAAGGTATGAGACCTTTGACAAGCACTTTGCCTACAAGATGGAGGAGAATAGCTCAGCTAGTGAGCATGTGCTCAGAATGTCTGAGTACTACAATAACTTGAATCAAGTGGGAGTTAATCTTCCAGATAAGATAGTGATTGACAGAGTTCTCTAGTCACTATCACCAAGTTACTGGAACTTTGTGACAAACTATAATATGCAAGGGATAACGGAAATGATTCCCAAGCTCTTCATGATGCTGAAATGAACGAAGGTAGAAATCAAGAAAAACATCAAGTGTTGATGGTTGACAAGACCACTAGTTTCAAGAAAAGGGCAAAGGGAAGAAGGGGAACTTCAAGAAGAACAGGAAGCAAGTTGCTGCTCAAGTGAAGAAGCCCAAGTCTGGACCTAAGCCTGAGACTAAGTGCTTTTACTACAAAGGGGCTAGTCACTGGAAGCGGAACTGGCCCAAGTATTTGGCGGATAAGAAGGATGGCAAAGTGAACAAAGTTATATTGGATATACATGTTATTAATGTGTACTTTACTAGTGTTTATAGCAACCCCTCGGTATTCGATACTAGTTCAGTTGCTAAGAGTAGTAACTTGATACGGGAGTTGCAGAATGAACAAAGACTAGTTAAGGGTGAAGTAATGATGTGTGTTGGAAGTAGTTCCAAGAGTGATATGATCATCATCGTACACTCCCTATACTTTCGGGATTAGTGTTGAACCTAACACTACAAAAAAAAGACACATCCGTGACATTTTGGGCCGAACGAATTTTTTTTCTGTCATACATATGACACTTCTATGACGATAATTGTGACAAAACTCGGTATCATCATAGATGTGGTGGGCTCCTACTTCTATGACAAAAAATCATGACAGAAAATGGGCTTTTCGTCCTGGGCGGGCCGGAGACGCAGCCGCATGACATTCTTTGGGCCGTCCATGACGGAAAAGACCGTGGTAGAAGCGAGGGCGAGGAAAATTTCAGGGAGTTCCCGGTTACGGTGGGAGGTCGGGGGCCGAGCGATGCGCGTTTCTCTCGTACACGTACGCGCATGTGTGCGAGGCGTTGGTTCTAACTGAACCCGAGCGAGGCGTTGGGCTCTAACTGAACCCGAGCGATTGCACTGCGGGCTATGCGTTACCGAACCCGAGCGATCGATCGATGGCTGTTAACTGAACCCGATCGAGCGATTCCTTCGCTACTGTTGCTAACTGAAGCTGATCGATGCTGCCTCTGGATGAAAAGTGAGCGTTGTGGGGGGGGGGAGGGGGTTGGATGAACAGTTCCCGGTGGGGGTGGATGAACAGGACCCCGTGGTGTTGCCTCTGATTGAACAGGACCCCGATCGATCGAGCCGGTTGGGGCTGGATGAACAGGACTGAAAGTGCGTTATATCGACTAGAGGGGGGGTGAATAGGCGATTTTTATGAAAGTCTTCAAAACGTGGAAGTTATGAAGACATTCGATAGAAATAAACCTATTACCATGCAGCGGAAGGTAGACTACACTAGACAAGCCATAGTCAAGTATTCAATGAAGTGAAAGCACAATGACTTAATAGCAGCAATGTAGTAAGGATCAGGTAGGAAGATATTATGAAGCCATACAGAACATGCAGTCACTTAGTGAAGACAAAAGATAGTGCAAACATACAATGACTTCACAAGGAGCAGCAGTAAGTAAAGGGAAGGGAAGATGAAACCAGTGACTCGTTGAAGACAATGATTTGTTGGACCAGTTCCAGTTGCTGTGACAACTGTACGTCTAGTTGGGGCGGCTAGGTATTCAAACCTTAGGACACACAGTCCCGGACACCCAGTCCTGAACACGCAGCTCAGGACACCCAGTCCTCACCGTATTCCCCTTGAGCTAAGGTCACACAGACCTCGCCCAATCACTCTGGTAAGTCTTCAAGGTAGACTCCCAAACCTTCACAGACTTTGTTCACCGGCAATCCACAATGTCTCTTGGATGCTCAGAACGCGATGCCTAACCGGCTGGAGGATGCACAGTCCTCAAGTGTAATAAGTCTTCAGATCACACAGACAAGAAGACTTAAGTGATGCCCAATTCTCTCTGGCTCTGGGTGGTTAGGGCTTTATCCTCGCAAGGAATTCTCTCTCAAAGGCTTCGAGGTGGGTTGCTCTCAAACGACAAAAGCCATATTCTCAATCTGAGTAGCCAACCGTTTATGGTTGTGGGGGTGGGCTATTTATAGCCACTTGGCAACCCGACCTGATTTGTCCGAAATGACCCTGGGTCACTAAGGAACTGACACGTGTTTCAACAGTCAGATTTCAAACTCACACGGCAACTTTACTTGGGCTACAAGCAAAGCTGACTTGTCCGACTCTGGACAAGATTCGCTCTCATAGTCTTCACTCGAAGACATAGGTGTTTTTGGTTAGGCATCACCTCAGTCATTCTGACTGGTTCTCTTGGACCCCACTTAACAGTACGGTGGTTCCTATGACTCAACACAAAAGAAAAAGAACTACGAAAGATCTAAGTCTTCGAGCTCCATAGGCTTCATGTGGTGTCTTCTCTTGTCATAGTCTTCAATGTGAATATCTTCATATACCACCTTTGACTTCAATGTCTTCATACATTTTTAGGGGCCATCTCTGGTAGGAAAACCGAATCAATGAGGGACTTCTACCTGTGTTATCCTGCAATTCTCACAAACACATTAGTCCCTCAACTAGGTTTGTCGTCAATACTCCAAAACCAACTAGGGGTGGCACTAGATGCACTTACAATCTCCCCCTTTTTGGTGATTGATGACAAACTAGTTGAAGTTTTCAACGGGGAATATAATCTGTGAAATTGTAAAGGATAAGGAATTGTCTTCATAAGTTGCAAGGGCTCCCCCTGAAGATGTGCATATAGGTAATTTGCTTTTGGAATGCAAATGCACATGGCAGGTTGTACTTGTGGAGATCCACTTCAACTTATGATGACAATCCACTATGCATGTGAAAGTATATGAAGATAATGACATGCATAATGGAAAATAGACGTCTGCAGAATGATCTAAGTGCGGAATTTATCGTCGCACATGTGGAATTTATCATCGCAAAACAAAGTGGCAGATAAGTAGCAGACGACCATCGAGTTTAAGTGTTACAACTCAAAGAACCAAATGTAGCAAAACGAGAGTTGTAAGCACGAAGCAAAATATAAAGCACCCGCCCATATGGACCCGCTTGAAGACTATCAACCTCATATGCTTCTCCCCCTTTTGTCAGTAAGGACCAAAAAGGTTTGAAGACATAGAGCATCT
The DNA here is from genome assembly GCF_056163025.1 of Triticum urartu. Lineage (NCBI taxonomy): Eukaryota > Viridiplantae > Streptophyta > Magnoliopsida > Poales > Poaceae > Triticum > Triticum urartu. Next base: position 101,719,448 of record NC_141875.1, on the reverse strand, counting down.
ACTCGTTCCCAGGCGGAGTAGGTGAAGTAGCAGGGTCGTTGGTGGTGTTTGGCGGTACTGAAGAGCTTGGAGCAGAGTTGACGCGTGTTGAAGGAGGTGGTGGTGAAGTAGCATCATCTTCATCCTCGATAACTCTGGCAGTCACTGTTGCAGCAGATGAAGAGAACTTAGAGTCTTCAAGGGATGGAGTTCCTAGCAGCACAGCTCTTCGAGGATGGTGGCAAGATTGCGAATGCGATTAACTTCCACCAAGAGGCTTTTCATCTGACGCTTCAGCCAGTCATGATGCCTATCCTGTTTCTGATGAAGAGCCACAAGAAGCTCTCGGTCGTTGAGAACACGAGTGCGCTTCTTGGGTCTTGGAGCAGTTGTACTATCAGTGGCTTCAGTAGACGCAGGGTGTGGTGCACGTGTAGTGCCAGCCAAAGGATACACCCGAGTGACTGCTTCAACTCCTTCAATGTTCTGTGAGAAACTCTGATGTTCTGCATTGTGAAGACTTAGAGGTTCCTTTGTAGGCTCAGGATAGATGGCTTCAGTAGAGATATCCACATCAGGCAGAAAAATCCTATGATTGCGAGCAGATGGCTGATATGAGATATCGGAGTGAAGTTTAATTAGCCGCATTACCCATGGGGCGTAGAAATTCAAGCCAAACAGATCAGAGCCTAATGCAGCAAGTTGGCGGATGAATAAGTCCTGTGCATTGAAGCATTTTCCATGAAGAATATAGAAGACCAAAGTCTTCATTGCACCCTCAAGCTTGGCATTTGGAGAGTGCCCTTTGATGGGCCAGAGAGTTCGCCTGATGATGTGATAGATTGGTTCGTGGCAGATACTCAAGGTCTTCAACGAAGAACTCTGTTGGATAAGCAGCATCTTGGGGCAATGGCTTCATCATGCTGAGCATCTGACTCATATCAGGTTCCGGCCTCTTAAAGATGCTCTCAATAGCTTCACTATGCAGCTGACAGCCATGCTCGTAGAGATCGCCAGGAGTGGGCAAACCAGTGAGCACAATGATGTCAAATGCATTGGCTTCGTGATGAACATTTCCAGTCATCCACTCCAGGACCCAAGTCTTCGGATCTCTGCTGTACCCGCGGATGTGAAGTGTGGCATAGAATTGGAGCAGCAGCTCTTCATTCCAATGCTCTTGGTCAGTAACGAACGGCAGCAGTCCAACTTCCTTGAAGCAATCCAAAGCTTCTTCCAGACAAGGCAGACCAGCTATGGCTTCAATGTCAAGGCGCTTATGTGGGAAGATGCGACCTTGGTTGTAAAGAATGCATGAGTAATAGCTTCGCTGAGGATAGCTCCAGAACCGATCAGATGATATCCTTTCCCTTGAGTAGGGGTTCCTGGAGCTATCGAAGAATGTGTTGTCTGCCCTGAAGCCATTGATATTGAAGGAGCCAGGTGCTGATGCAGGACCTGGGAACCTTGGCAATCTTGGGATTGGCTTCTGTACCTGAGGCCTGTGCTCAACATGATAGTCGAACTGTGGACCAGCAGCAGACTCAGGAACAGAAGTGACGGGATCAGTGGCTTCGCTGTCTTCTTTTCCCGTTGGGGAGGGCTCCACATTAGCTTCATTGGTGGTTGTGGCAGCCGCAAGATTTTCATCCTCCACTTGACGAGCTGGAGGGTCGGTCACAGGCACGTTCTCCTTGAGAACTGCTTCTTGTTGGGACAGGGGAGTGGGAACTTGTGGGACTTCTTCTTCCGTGGCTGATGCAGCCGGATTGTCTTCAGTAAAGACTTGAGGCCTTTGACCTTTGCGAAGCCTGCGCAACGCGGGCGACGCCTGTGGAGTTAGAGTGGGCTGGGCTTCATAGTCTTCTTCCTCTTGAGGGCGATCCGCCCATGAAGCATCCTGTGCAATTGGCGTCAGTGGATGACCAATGCTGATGAGTTCGCTGTTCTGAGGAAGGACTGCACCATCTTCTACATTGTCATGTTGACCAATGTCTTCAGCAGCGATGGGATCAGCTGCTGGAAAGTCTTCAGCTTCATGAGCCTCTATGGAAGCAGGCTCATGGATGGTCAGTTGGCGTTCAGCTTCAGGATAGACCATAGAAATGGGTTCAACTATCAAGGGCTCTGTGGGAGCTGCCCGATCTTTCTTGGTCTTCCTCTTCTTCTTGGAGGGGGCAGTTGGAGAGGCTTCAGAATATTTCCTCTTCCTAGCTTCAGCCTCAGCAGTCCTTGTCTTCTTGAGCTCTGAAGCTGTTGACCGACTTTTTGGCTTCGAGCCAGTCATTTTAGTTGGGAAGACAATAGGAACTGCTTCCTGCCTTGGTGCGTCAGGTTCAGCCGTAGCAGGCTTCTTCTTCTTCTTTGCGGCCATCCTGGGGTCGATGCCAGGACGCCCAAGGGCCTTGCGCTTCTCAGCCTCATTGTAGGCTTGCACACATCTGTCAGCCAGAGTCTTCATGCGCTCATGCGAACCCTGAGCTTCTGCACGTTTCTTTACAAAGGCTTCCTTGAGCTCGTGCATCATACTCTTGAAGTTCTTCACTTCCTGCACGCTGAGCTTGGCCATATGCTTCTTGAACTGAGCCTTTTCATAGTCAATCTTTTGCTTCAGTTCAACAATGCGCTGGGCGATAGCGAGTTCTGAAGCAATGGCGCCTTGGAAGGTGACACTGAGTCCAATTGGTAGTTGCAGATCTTCAAAGCTGATGTTTGGCGTGTCAAACCATTCGTCAATGAAGTTGTGGATGATGGTCACATCAAAGAGAGGCAGATCATTGAATATTTCTGCTTCTTCTTTGCTCTTGATGAGTTGCTCAAGAGCGTCATCTGCTAGACTTCATCACTTGACAGATCAATGTCGTCATTGCGCAGAATGGCAGCAGCAGTTAGCTCTTGTCCGGTGTGAGGCAGAGGCATCTTGACTTTCTAGGGCTTGGAGATGCGAGATAAGTCTTCGGACTGCACACTGTCTTCAGGAGGTGCAGTTGCCAGTGGCTTCGCCCTTGAGATTTTTGGTGAGGGGGCAGGCTTTGAAGCTTTAGGCTTCTTCATCTTCTTTGTCTTCGGGGCTGCAGGAGCTTCTTCTGCTTCAGCGTCAGCTGCAGGCTCACTCACTGCAGTCCCTTGAACTAAGATGCGGGTGATGAGGCCTTCAAGGTTGTCGAAAGGACCGATGACATTGGGTTCTGCATCTCGTGTGCCGTCTGCCCTTGGTGCTGAGGGACCAGGGTTGAAGTCTAACCCAAAAGTCTTCTTGTTCTGCTTCGCTGAGTTCTGGGAAAACTGGAAGTTGCGCTTGAACAGATTGTCGTCACGACACCATAGTAGTGACGATGGGTGTGCATCAGCTGGCTATGGCACACGGACCATGCAGGGATAGAAGCCTTGAGCAATGGCTTCATCTCTGGACCTGGGTAGAAGATTCTTGTATTGGATGTCTCCCCACGGTCTCTTGATGGCATTTTCTCAGCGTATTCTTGGGTTACAAATCGGTATTTGAACCATTGTTCTGCCCAATATCTTTGAATCCATTGGATTCGGGTCTTGCGCTGATTGTAATCCTCTTCAGGATCTGTCTTGTACATTTCTGAGAGTTCATCTGGCAGATCTCTGGATGTTCCGCCATGACGCTGTCTGCCACCCTTCCTTGCTGCTTTCTCTGAAGCCATAAACTTTAACTTGAAAGGCTTCAACACATTCAAAGGCTTCAAAGGTTTTCACTTGCTGGACCAACAGGAACTGGCTTCGGGAGAATTAATGTGATGCTGTAAGAATTCTGCAAATGAATGCAGACTATGAGAACCAAAGGATTCTCCCATGGACATGTACCTATGACAGCATTAAGGTGCGAGGGAAGGGGAAGAGGTCATATGCATTCTCAGAAGATTTTGAAGATAAATCAGTTTAGAAGACATTGACCTCATCGTGCGAAGACATTCACTCATATATAAGGAGTTGGTTCCAGATTTGTACGAATCCACAGATCAGTACAAGTGAGGAATCTAACTACTTTGTGAAGCATAAGTGAATATACTAGGCATGTTATGAGATGCAGTATGAGAGAGATCTAACTTGTGTGAATAGAAACTGCTTGTGGTAGAAAGTGACAAATCCATAGGATCAACGGTGCTGTAAAAAGGAAGTTTTATTTACCACACTAAGAACTGCTAGACGAAGTGGAAGATGAGGCCGAGCAGTTCGATCTTCCGTGCCCTAACTTGGCGACGGAGGACACCTACGGCGATGGCGAAGAGGACGATGTCCGCGGTCGGCATGAAGACGACGTCGGAGAGGTTGCGGCAGCGAAGCGCTTCGTCCCCGGCGTCGTCGAGGGCTAGCGGTGGCGCTAGGGTTCGTGCGAGAGTGGAAGAAGAGATAATGACCGCTATGAAGTGTGTATTTATAGGTACATGGGCGGCACTGCGCTATTACACAGGTGCCCCTGGCGATTCGCATCTGAGGAACACGTGGCCATTATGCGGAATTTTGGGGTTTGTTCCACGTCCCACGCACGCCTGGATTGTCGGGTGGTCGTTCCTACTTCTCCGGGTTTCATGTGGAGGAATGAGCATTGAAAACAGACTTAATGGTTGTCTCTGTATCTTCTGCTTACAAGGACGCAGAGAAGACATTCGACAGTTTAAATAGAATGCATATGATTTGGAGAGATAGAATTTGAGATAGAAAGCATAGAGAGGTTATGGTCCGATCACATTCACTTAGTTCAAAAGATTCAACAATGAAGACATAGCTATAAGTGAATGCTGTAGAGGACAGAACACTAATATATATATATCTATATAATCAACATAGTGAAGATAATCATGAAGATATGTTGAGATCAAAGCCAAACCAAATGTGAAGACATTGCAAGGTAACGCCATGAGTGAAACACTTCAAAATAGAGCATTTGGTGGTGGCGTTACCCACCGTATAGGAAGTATTAGACCCAGACACGGTGCACAATTATCGTGGCGCTCCGAAGTCAAATTCCACGTTAATGTATTCACACTTAGAATGTATGTCTTCATTGATTGAAGATATACCTTACTTCGTGTGTTGCACATCTAAGTCATCAATATGCATAAGGGTTAGGATGTGTGCCTGATCATAGGACATTTGAGGATTCCAGGATATTTAGCTCACACCGTAACTTGCAAAATCTCTTCTCATCCAAGGGCTTGGTGAAGATATCTGCCAATTGCTCTTCAGTGTTGACGTGTATGATATCAATATCTTCCTTCACAACATGATCTCTGAGAAAGTGATGACGAATTTCAATGTGCTATGTCTTCGAGTGCTGAACTGGGTTGTTGGCGATCTTGATGGCGCTTTCGTTGTCGCAGTAAACTGGCACTTGCTTCAGATGAATGCCATAGTCCTTGAGTGTTTGCTTCATCCACAGAAGCTGAGCGCAACAAGATCCAGCAGCAATGTATTCAGATTCAGCAGTGGAGAGAGATACACAGTTCTGCTTCTTTGAAGACCAACATACAAGTGATCGTCCCAGAAAGTGACATGTGCCTAATGTAGACTTGCGATCAACTTTGTCACCAGCATAATCAGCATCCGAGAATCCAACCAGATCAAACTCTGAGCCCTTTGGATACCATAATCATAGAGTTGGGGTGTGAGCCAAATATCGAAGAATTCACTTCACAACTAAGTGATGCGACTCCTTTGGTGCCGCTTGAAATCGAGCACACATGCAAACACTAAGCATAATATCTGTCCTAGATGCACATAGATAAAGTAAAGAACCAATCATGGAGCGGTATACCTTTTGATCGAACTCTTTACCATTGTCGTCGGGACCCAGATGATGTTTGGCTGGCATTGGTGTTGTGAAGCCTTTGCAGTCTTGCATACCGAACTTCTTCAGGAAATCTTTGAGATACTTCTCTTGAGATATGAAGATGCCGTTGCGTTGTTGTCGTATTTGAAGACCGAGGAAGAACTTCAGCCCTCCCATCATGGACATCTGATATTGCTCTTGCATCATATATCCAAACTCTTCACAGTACTTCTGATTGGTGCAGCTGAAGATAATGTCATCCACATATATTTGGCACACAAATAGTTCACCATCATATGTCTTCATGAAGAGAGTGGGGTGTAGGGAACCAGGTATGAAGCCTTTGCTCTTCAGGAAGTATTTGAGTGTGTCATACCAGGCCCGAGGGGCTTTTTTGAGGCCATACAGTGCCTTGTTGAGCTTGTATACCATGTCAGGATGTTTTGGATCTTCAAAGCCAGGCGGTTGTGCAACATACACTTCTTCTTCAATCTTGCCATTGAGAAAAGCACTCTTCACATCCATTTGATATAGAAGTATGTTGTGATGATTTGCATAGGCCAGCAGTATGCGTATGGCTTCAAGTCTAGCCACAGGAGCAAATGTTTCATCGAAGTCAATGCCTTCCACTTGAGTATATCCTTGAACAACGAGACGAGCTTTGTTTCTGACAACTTGACCATGCTCATCTTGCTTGTTGCGGTATATCCATTTGGTGCCTATTATATTGTGCTTCCGTGGATCAGGACGCTTAACTAGTTCCCATACATTATTCAGCTCAAATTGTTGAAGCTCTTCTTGCATAGCTTGAATCCATTCCGGTTCCATGAAGGCTTCTTCAACTTTCTTGGGTTCTATTATTGAGACGAATGCGAAGTGCCCACAGAAATTTGCTAGCTGTGTTGCCCTTGAACGAGTGAGTGGACCGGGTGCATTGATGCTATCAATTATTCTTTCAATCTGCACTTCATTGGCAACACGAGGATGTACAGGGCGAAGACTTTGCTCTTGCTAATCATTGTCATTGTTAGAAGGAATGTCTTCAGGCTGAGCATTGTCTTCATGTTGATCAAGTGCTGAGATGATAAGTTCTTCTTCAGGATGAGCTTCAGAAGGTATAATTTCTCCAGTTTCCATTAGCTTGATTGATTCACTGGATGGAACTTCATCTAGCACATTTGGCAGTTGCTCTCTTTGTGAACCATTGGTCTCATCGAACCGCACATCCACTGTTTCAACCACTTTGTAATGAAAGAGATTGAAGACTCTGTAGGAGTGCGAATCCTTTCCATATCCAAGCATAAAACCCTCATGTGCTTTTGGTGCAAACTTTGAGGTGTGATGTGGGTCCTTGATCCAGCACCTTGCGCCAAATACTCTGAAGTAACTGACATTTGGCTTCTTGCCAGTAAGGAGCTCATAAGATGTCTTGTTCAGAAGCTTGTGAAGATAAACACGATTGATTGTATGGCATGCAGTATCAATGGCTTCAGGCCAGAATTTTCTTCGGGTCTTGTATTCATCTAGCATCGTTCTGGCCATCTCAATGAGTGTTCTGTTCTTGCGTTTGACGACGCCATTCTGTTGTGGCGTGTACGGGGCTGAGAATTCATGTGTGATGCCCAAGGTATCAAGATATGTATCAAGGCCACTGTTCTTGAATTCAGTGCCATTGTCACTTGTGATGTGCTTTATCTTGGCGCCATAATTGTTCATAGCTCGATTGGCGAAGCGTCTGAAGACATCCTGCACATCAATCTTGTAAAGGATTATGTGCACCCAAGTGTATCTAGAGTAATCATCAACAATAACGAAGCCATAGAGGCATGCAGTAGTAGTAAGAGTTGAGTAATGAGTGGGACCGAAAAGATCCATGTGAAGCAGTTCGAAGGGTTGAGTAGTGGTCATGATTGTCTTCGAAGGATGTTTGGCCCTCGTCATCTTCCCTGCTTCACAGGCACCGCATAAGTGGTCTTTCTTGAACTTGACGCCCTCGATGCCTATGACATGCTTCTTCTTCGCAAGGGTGTGGAGGTTCCTCATGCCAGCATGCCCAAGCCTCCGATGCCAGAGCCAGCATTCTGAAGCTTTTGCTAGAAGACATACGGCAAGATGTGGTCCTGCTGAGAAATCTACTACGTACAGATCATCTTTTCGATACCCTTCAAACATTAGAGATTTGTCAGATTCCATTAGTACAAGGCAACGATATTTTCCAAATATTATGATCATGTTCAAATCGCAAAGCATTGAGATAGACATTAAGTTGAAGCCAAGGGATTCAACAAGCATGACTTTGTCCATGTGTTGATCCCTTGAGATTGCAACTCTACCTAGACCCAATACCTTACTTTTACCAGTGTCAACAAATGTGATGTGGCTCTTGTCGGATGGACGTAAGGTTGAGTCCATAAGAAGACTTCTTTTGCCAGTCATGTGATTTGTACACCCACTATCAATAATCCATTCTGAAGACGTTGGTGTCGTACCCTACAGTACAGTTAGGGGGATAGGCTTCACCAAGAGCATTGTGAAGCAAAAACATTTGACGAACCAATGGGTTATGAAAGCTTAGATCCAGATTAGGACTAATAGGGAGAGTAGCAAGCGATTCAGGAACGAAGTACATAGTAAGACCATTCGGGCATTTGATCTTGCGCCCTACAAGATGTTTAAGGTCCCCAGCAATGGCGTCAGACGATTTTGGTTTTCTGCTGGAGACCTTTCCCTGCAAAAGAGAGTTAAGCTTTCTTAGCCACCCACATCTTCAAGGGTGGCTGAGAAGCAATAAGTCTAAGTGCAGCATCTGAGAATTTTGGCTTTGGAGCCCTAGCAAACAGTCTTGCAGGCGGACAATAGTACTCATAAGAATAAGCAGAATAGTTCTTGGTCTTATGAACATGGCGGTTTGATGAACCGCTCTCATATTCTTATGCCTGAGTATGGTTTCCCTGCAAAACATTTGCGTTAGTGCGACTCAGGTGAGTCCTCTGTCTGTATGAAGCCTTTGGACCGTATGAAGCCTTTGGTCTGAGGTTTGTCTTCTTCACGTGAGGTGTCATGATGACATTCACAGGAAGATTCTCCAGACACCTTTTCGGAACCCAGATCTTCTTCATAGGCGGTCCATTCCTGCAGTTAGTACCAATGTACCTGGCAAACACTTCACCATTCTGATTCTTAAACAGTATATAGTTTGCATCAAAGGATTCATCAATGATAATGGGGTTAGCACAGGTGAAGCCAGATAGATTGGATGGGTCTGCTGAAGGTTCCTTTGCAGCAACCCACATGGTTTTGGGGTACTGCTCAGGTTTCCAGTAAGAGCCATCAGCATTCATTTTCCTTACGAACCCAACACCCTCTTTCCTCGGGTTTCAGTTCAGAATCTTCTTTTTGAGGACATCACATAGTGTCTGATGCCCTTTAAGACTTTTGTACATCCCTGTTTCAAGCAATGTCTTCAACCTAGCATTCTCATCAGCAATAGCAGTGGTATCCTCAGCAGAGGGGTTAGTTACCACATCAACAGTTGAAGATATTGCAACAGTAGTAGCAGTAGAACATTCAGCAACAGAAGTAGCATTATCACGCTCAATGCATTTAAGACATGGTGGTTCAAATCCTTCCTGAGCGGGACTGATCTGTTTGGAGTGAAGTGACTTGTTTTCCTTTTGAAGATCTTCGTGAACCGCTCTCAATTTCTCAAGATCTTGCTTCCTTTGAAGATAATCATAGGAAAGCTTTTCATGAGTTGTTGAGAGAGTTTCATGACGACTTTCAAGTTCCTGATACTTGACATGAAGATTTTTTTATGTCTTCAATTAAGGATTCAGATCGAGTCATTTCAGCACCTAACAGATCATCGCTTCTGTCTAACAGTTTTTGAATATGTTCCATAGCTTTCTGCTGTTCAGTTGCAATTTTAGCAAGTGTTTTGTAGCTGGGTTTTGAATCACAATCAGAGTCATCGTCACTAGATGTTTGATAGTGAGTAGTGCGTGTGTTTACCTTGGCACCGCGTGCCATGAAGCAGTAGGTAGAAGCGGAGTAGTCCTTGTCATTTGCATCGGTGCCGGTGACGAGGTCATTGTCTTCAGTATTGAAGATGGACTTGGCAACGTATGCTGTAGCCAGACTTGCGATGCCTGAATCAGACTCCTCCTCAGACTCCACCTCCGCCTCCTCAGAAGCGGACTCCTCCTCTGAATCCATTTCCTTGCCAACAAACGCACGTGCCTTGCCAGATGAGCTCTTTTTGTGTGATGAAGACTTTGAGGAAGACTTGGACGAAGACTTTGAGTATTTCTTCTTCTTCTTGTCGTCAGAGTCATATTCCTTGCTCTTCTTCTTCTTTTTGTTCTCATTGTCCCACTGTGGACACTCAGAGATGAAGTGGCCAGGTTTCTTGCACTTGTGACATGTTTTCTTCTTGTAGTTGTGAGCAGAAGCTTCATCATTCCTTGAGCTTGATCGGGAAGACTTTCTGAAGCCTTTCTTCTTGGTGAATTTTTGGAACTTCTTCACAAGCATAGCAAGTTCCCTTCCAATGTCTTCAGGATCATCAGAACTGCTGTCAGATTCTTCTTCAGATGAGGAAACAACTTTTGCCTTCAAGGCACGAGTTCGCCCATAGTTTGGACCGTAGATATCTCTTTCCTCAGAAAGCTGAAACTCATGTGTATTGAGCCTCTCAAGTATGTCAGATGGATCGAGTGTCTTGAAATCAGGACGTTCTTGAATCATCAGGGCTAGGATGTCAAACGAACTATCAAGTGATCTCAGTAGTGTCTTGACGACTTCATGTTTGGTGATCTCAGTAGCACCGAGGGCTTGAAGCTCATTTGTGATGTCAGTGAGTCGGTCAAATGTGTGCTGGACATTCTCATTGTTATTCGCTGGAAGCGGTTGAAGAGCTTGCGAAGGACACTAATTCTCTGATCTCTCTGGGTTGAGATGCCTTCATTGACCTTGGAGAGCCAGTCCCAGACCAGCTTAGATGTCTTCAAAGCACTCACACGGCCATACTGTCCTTTGGTTAGATGACCACAGATGATTTTTTTGGCAGTAGAGTCCAGTTGAACGAATTTCTTGACATCAGCAGCAGTGACACCTTCTCCAGCCTTGGGAACGCCGTTCTCGACGACATACCATAGGTCGACGTCAATGGCTTCAAGATGCATGCGCATCTTATTCTTCCAGTAGGGATATTCAGTTCCATCTAAGACGGGGCACGCAGCGGAGACTTTAATTATCCCTGCGGTCGACATAGCTAAAACTCCAGGTGGTTAAACCGAATCACACAGAACAAGGGAGCACCTTGCTCTGATACCAATTGAAAGTGCGTTATATCGACTAGAGGGGGGGGGTGAATAGGCAATTTTTATGAAAGTCTTCAAAACGTGGAAGTTATGAAGACATTCGATAGAAATAAACCTATTACCATGCAGTGTAAGGTAGACTACATTAGACAAGCCATAGTCAAGTATTCAATGAAGTGAAAGCACAATGACTTAATAGCAGTAATGTAGTAAGGATCAGGTAGGAAGATATTATGAAGCCATACAGAACATGCAGTCACTTAGTGAGGACAAAAGATAGTGCAAACATACAATGACTTCACAAGGAGCAGCAGTAAGTAAAGGGAAGGGAAGATGAAACCAGTGACTCGTTGAAGACAATGATTTGTTGGACCAGTTCCAGTTGCTGTGACAACTGTACGTCTGGTTGGGGCGGCTAGGTATTCAAACCTTAGGACACACAGTCCCGGACACCCAGTCCTGAACACGCAGCTCAGGACACCCAGTCCTCACCGTATTCCCCTTGAGCTAAGGTCACACAGACCTCGCCCAATCACTCTGGTAAGTCTTCAAGGTAGACTCCCAAACCTTCACAGACTTCGTTCACCGGAAATCCACAATGTCTCTTGGATGCTCAGAACGCGACGCCTAACCGGCTGGAGGATGCACAGTCCTCAAGTGTAATAAGTCTTCAGATCACACAGACAAGAAGACTTAAGTGATGCCCAATTCTCTCTGGCTCTGGGTGGTTAGGGCTTTATCCTCGCAAGGAATTCTCTCTCAAAGGCTTCGAGGTGGGTTGCTCTCAAACGACAAAAGCCGTATTCTCAATCTGAGCAGCCAACCGTTTATGGTTGTGGGGGGTGGGCTATTTATAGCCACTTGGCAACCCGACCTGATTTGTCCGAAATGACCCTGGGTCACTAAGGAACTGACACGTGTTCCAACGGTCAGATTTCAAACTCACACGGCAACTTTACTTGGGCTACAAGCAAAGCTGACTTGTCCGACTCTGGACAAGATTCGCTCTCATAGTCTTCACTCGAAGACATAGGTGTTTTTGGTTAGGCATCACTTCAGTCGTTCTGACTGGTTCTCTTGGACCCCACTTAACAGTACGGTGGTTCCTATGACTCAACACAAAAGAAAAAGAACTACGAAAGATCTAAGTCTTCGAGCTCCATAGGCTTCATGTGGTGTCTTCTCTTGTCATAGTCTTCAATGTGAATGTCTTCATATACCACCTTTGACTTCAATGTCTTCATACATTTTTAGGGGTCATCTCTGGTAGGAAAACCGAATCAATGAGGGACTTCTACCTGTGTTATCCTGCAATTCTCACAAACACATTAGTCCCTCAACTAGGTTTGTCGTCAATACTCCAAAACCAACTAGGGGTGGCACTAGATGCACTTACAAGGACCCCGTGGAGGGCTGGATGAACAGGACCACCCCGTGGGGGGCAGGATGAACAGTAGACGGTGGAGGGCAGGATGAACAGTAGCCCGTGGAGGAGTGGTTGAACAGGAGCCCGGGGAGAGGGCTGGTTGAACAGTAGCCGGTGGAGTAGCGCGCGGTGGAGGCTGGATGAAAAGGAGCCCGTGGATGAACAGTCGCAGGTGGAGGCTGGAGGAGGTCGACGGTGGATGAACAGTAGCGCGTGGAGGCTGGAGGGGGTCGACGGTGGAGATGAACAGTATCCCGTGGAGTCCCGTTTTGTGGTACGCCACACCCCTCCCAATGAACAGGACCCCCATTTTGACCGTAGCGCTCCAACACAAGTCCGTTTCGTCCGTTTTGCGGTACGCACACCCCTCCCGATCAACAAGACCCCCGTTTCGACCGTAGGAGGTCCGTTTCCTACGTTTTGCGGTACGCCAAACCCCTCCCGATGAACAGGATCCCCTTTCGAACGTGACCGGTCGAACACAAGGCCATTTCCTCTGTTTTGCAGTACGCCAGGCCTCGTTTCCATCGCCTGTTCCGTTCAAGCCCTCTTGATGAACACGACCACACATTCCGTTCCGACCTAGCCGGTTGGCTCCCACGCGTTCCGTTGCCTCCCCATGAACACGACGCATTCCATTGCCTCCCCATGAACACGACGCATTCCGTTGCCTCCCCATGAACACGACGACGACGCTTTTTCTCCGTTCCGACCAAGCCATGTACACGAGCCCTCGCCGTACGTATGCGCGAGTAGGCGTTCGAGACCCCGCCCGTATGTACACATACGTGGCCGTATTTTCTTTCTTGCACCCTGGCCGCTGCACGTACGTATACATGCTACGTGCGCGCCTCTACTACGACACGTGCGCGCCTCTACATCGACCAGTATGTACGTACACATTCGCGACCAGAATGACAGCGCTACGTACGCTTCAACCAGGTGGGTCCCGACTGTCAGGCACTTCGTTGCCTGCGAAGATGTAGCTGGTGGGTCCCAACAGTCAGGGGGCGAATCATTTTTTTTCGGATGCACTTCCTTGCGTGCGAAGATGTAGCTGGTGGGTCCCAGCAGTCAGGGGAAACGTTTTTTTCGTGAAATACAGTGGCCCGTCCAGTGGGTCCCACCTGTCAGGTGGAGGAATCATTATTTTCCGTGTAATAAGGAGGCACTTCCTTGCTGCGGCCGTGGACCCAGCTGTCAGCCTCTCCACGTACAGTCCATGTCCGATGCAAGTCCTTCCTTGACCACGTTGACCACGTCGCGCCGAGAGCACCAGGGCGGTGGATGACGGCGAGGCCTAGGAAGGGGACGACACGGAGGCAGGGAAGACTCGGCAGTAGTTTCCCACGCGGAGGGGAGTACGACTGTACGAGGGTTTACTGGTTCGTCTGCCATTGCCGGAGAATAACAGCAGGTGTGGGTGAGTAGAGGGATGACTAGGCCAGCGATGGGAATACGGTCGGGCGGTGAGGCCTACGCGGCAGCACAGCCGGCCGCGAGGAGGAGGGAGCAGGCAGTCCCGCCGACGCTTGTTTGAGCGGCTAGAGCAGGAAGAGCAGAGATTGAAGAAGCACGACGGCCATTAGATGGACATCCAACAGTCAGTGCTTGTGCGTCAACCTTTTTTTAGGAAAGCCTCAAATCTGTGGAAAACTGCATACAGCCCATCTACCATTATTTCTAATAATTTACAGCCCATTTGCTAATTCTTAAGGTTTTTTTGGAGCCCATATTCTTTTTGTTAGCATTACAGCCCATATTGTGGCAATGGTTAAAAAATTATACGAAATTTTGCATATTTCGGTGCGGTCCAAACTGTTTTTAATCCCGAAATTTTGACTCACATTCAAACTGATTTTAAAAATAAATGTATATCAATATAAAATCCAACAAATTCTCCACGCATAAAAATTAATGTAATTTAAAATCTTGAAATGAAAAAAAGATATTTGAAACTAATTGCCGGTTCGATGTGTTTTAAAAATGTACAACCCATTTCTCATTACTGATGGGACATTTTCTCGGCCAGCCAAATGAAAGCTCTCCTCGTATTGAAAGATTTGCAGCCCAACAGGCCTGACAAAGCGACTTACTTGGCAAATCACAAAAAAAAACTGGGATGTGGCCATGGACCCAGCTGTCAGCCTCTCCACATACAGTACTCTTCCGATGGAAGTCGTTCCTTGACCACGTTGACCATGCTGCGCAAAGAGCACCACGGCGGTGGATGACGGCGAGGCCTAGGAAGGGGACGACGCTGCAGTGGAAGCCCGCGTGGAGAGGACTACGAGGGTTCACTGGTTCGGCTGCGGTGTGAGGCTGCCGTCGCCGCAGGGCCTGGCCAGCAGTGGGAATAGTAGGGGCGGTGAGGCCTCTGTGGCAGCACACCCGGCCACGGGAGGCAGGAGCATGCGGCACGACCGGCGTTGCTATGGGCGGCTGGAGCAAGAAGACCAGAGGTTGAAGAAGCACTACGGACATTGGATGGACATCGTACGGTCACTGGAGCTAGAATCGTTCATATTTACTAAGTTGACAAAGCCCTTCGTCCCCGTCAACTTAGTAGGCCCACAAGTCAGCCTCCCAGCAAGGTGGGTCCCAGCTAGCCGGGGGAGTATTCATTTTTTTGTGCGTAATAAGGAGGCACTTCCGGTAGGTCCGAGCTGATAGCGGGGGGGGGGGACGTTTTTTCGCGAAATATGGTGGCCCGTCCGGTGGGTCCCAGCAGTCAGGGGGAAACGATATTTTTTGCAAAATACTGGTGGCCCGTCTGGCGGGTCCCTGCTGTCAGGTGGAGGAAACATTATTTTCCGCGTAATAAGAAGGCACTTCCTTGCTGTTGCCGTGGACCCAACTGTCAGCCTCTCCACGCACAGTCCACGTCTGATGGAAGTCGTTCCTTGACCACGTTGACCATGCCACGCCGGGAGCAGTTTTGAATGACATTTGTAGGGCACATTGATTTGGTACAGTACACGTTAGGCTTGTCCGGAAATTTCAACCCGCGCCTTGTTAGCCCGAAATATTTAAGATATATCTTTGTCTCGTTGTGCTCCGACAACTCCCTCCATCTCAACCCGCGCCTTGCTATTCCAAAATTACAAGCGAAAACTCCCACCTCCTGTGAAATTCGGACACGCGAAATGCCCATGGTACCCCTGAACTGAAAGAACCGCCTCAAATCGGTGGGGGTACTTTCGTAACTTACCCCACATTTCGGACAAGCGCGTCTCTAAGCCATGGTTCCCCACTACCATCCCATCCGCCCACCCATTCGTACACCGAGGCCGCAAAAACCCGCGACGAAACCCCACACCCTGCTCCGTCCGCCACCCAGCCAGAGCCTCTTCCCCGACGACGTCGTCCACAGCAACACCTAGATGTCCCTCATCCACCGTACCGGATGAGGATCCGTCGTCGATCTCATCATCCTGCCGGTTCAGCCACCCCGTCCTCCACCTCCAAGGAGCTGCCCCGACGTTCCCCTCGTCTTTCACGCCACCTCCATTCCCACACCGCCGTCTTCACCTGCACCACCGGAAGAGCATCATCATCACCGTTTCCTCGGATGAAGCTGCGGCCTAATCGGCGCCACCAAAGAGGTTGTACACTAATCGCTGCATTTTATTCTTGATTCGATCTCGCGGTGCTGTCGGCGCTCGGTCCCGTGCCGACATGGTGCGGCTCCATCCACGGCGGCGTCGCCGGCCACTTCCTCCACGGCGTCGCTCCCTTGGCGGCGACGTCCACATCAGTAGGACATGCCGCTGCTTTAGCTCTCGCTTGCGCTGCTGCTCTGCTCTTTCTCTCGGTCCCCTGGCCTACTCTTGCTATTGCTCTTGCTCGCGCTGCTGCTCTTGCTCTTGCTCTTGCTTGCGATGCTGCTCCGATTTAGCTATACTTCACTCCGATGCCGCCGGGGTGAAGGAAGAACCAGCCGCAGCGGGGAGGGGGGCTCGCCGGAGAGGTACCCCACTATCTATCTTAGGGTTCAGGATGGGGGCGGTGGTCGCCGGCGGTGGCGGGGCGTTGGCGGGGTGGTGGCGTGGGGATCACCGGAGAAAAAGCTCGGCACGGGGGGCCTAGAGGGATGGCCGGGGCAGCGGCAGACCGGCGATGGGGCTGCTGTTTGGCCGGCTCAGGGGGGTGGAGGTTGAAGATGAACAACATGCCCTTGATTTCGTATCCAACGGTTGCAAAATTGACTGACCAGAGATGAAAAAGTCAGTCGACCGACGTGTAGCCTCACCTTGCTAGTGCGTTTAGTTTCGACAGCAAAATTCAGTTTCGACAGTTAAGTTCAGTTTTGATAGTTAAGTTCAGTTTCGACAGTTAAATTCAGTTTCGACAGTTAAGTTTAGAGATGAGTGGCTGATGTATTTTACATCTAGCACTTTGTGTTTATGGATTTTACGTCATTTATTGGAGATGCTATTAGAATTCCACTCAGGTTAACGTTGTTCGTTGTCTCTCTTGTCCTGCTTCAGCCTCGGCGTCGTACAACTCACCGGAGCTGCTCCAACGACGAAACCCTCCATCAGAGCGGAGCAGTACCTCGGGCTCCATCTCCAGACGCCTAAGATCTTCTTCCCCTCCTCCGACAGCCAAGTCAGCCGGAGCATCCTCACCGGCCAACCCAATCACGCTGAGATCGACATGGCTTTGCCAAAGAGGTTGTACACTTGTTGCATCTCTTTTTTACTCTACATGTTATATATATTGTCCACTGAGCACACGGATTTGTTCCTTTAGTGTCTCCTTGAAAGAAAAAACGTAGGAATTTTAATTTTCACTTGTCCTCCTTTTCAAATTCCTATTCATGAAGCACAAGACTAAGAGATAGTAGCATAATAGCATTATAACCGTACATTTTCTTGTGGTTTGACTTAATCTCACCATGCTTCTTTGCATCCTGTGATCTTCCAATTGTTGTGAATCAAACACCCAAATTGACAGAAATCATGTGTTTTTAAATTCTCTGTTTTGCACGTGCATTCATATCCTATTCCTGTCTATTTCCTATCCCTACATTGTTGGAATCCTCCAATTCAAACGAGCCCTTACAGAATTACTTCTCTTACAGATAGTTGTCAAAGAAAACCTTGCATGGTTTGTCCCGCTCCTGCTGCGCCGTCGTCCACCCCAGCTCAGCTGCTTCTACGATAGAAGGGTCCAGCACAGCAGGGATTCGGCCTCCAGACCATCTTTCGCCGCCTCAAATCTTCTTCCACGCTGCTGGCAGCCATGAAAACTGCACTACCATCATCAACCGAGCAGATGACCTCGAGGACTACACGGGTCCGCAAGAGAGGTCGCACTCTTTCGTGTCTGCTTACGTTATGCATCGCTTAATATTACATGCTACTTTATTGTCGTGTTCATCGATTAGACTCTAAGTCAGCTCCAAACTAATGGTCAAACTTGAGTTTTTAAATGGTTGTGGGGTACATATAGGGGCCGCTATCAATAGTATCTATCTACTATCTGGTTAATCTCCGGTGTCTACTATGAGTTTCATGTTGGGTGGGAAACAAACAGTAAAGAAGCCATTATCTGTATTTTTTAACTGAAGCCATTATCTGCCTGCTATTATTGGTTTTGGGTCTATCCACAGGTTGCTAACATCACTCTGGATTTCTGCATGCACTCCTTTCATAATCTCACTATGTTTTATTCCTATGCATGAAAGTTATTGTAAACAATGGAACTGAACATGTAGAGAAAAAGAGACGAACCTTGTGTGGCAATAAAATTTCATGCAGACGTCGCTCCATGGTAGGCACAAAGGCAGCCCCCCTCCACGCATTTCGGATTGTAATCGAGAGGAAGATATCTATTCTGAGGGGGATTTAGAAGGAGAAGACAACTCCTATTTACCCCCTGAGGTCTTCGCTCTAACTTGGCATGCTGATGTTGGTTATATCATGCATATGGTGTCTTGCATTGCTTACTTTATACATCAAATAGTCATCTGCTTAGTTTAGATATCCTTTGTGCGAATGCCATCTGTTTAGTTTATTCATCGTTTATGTGAATTATGCAACGCCATCTTGTTTAGCCAGGCATCATATATGTGAATTTTGCAATGCCATCCTGCTTAGCCAGTCATCTTATATGTAAATTATATCAGGCCATCCTTTTTTTCGTTACATATTACATTTGTCAACAATGTTATTACATTCAACTACTCTTCGTGTGCATCAGCCATTTGACACGGTGATGGCAAATTCTGGAGTGAAAACAAGGTCTTCAGAGCAGACTATGCTATCTCATGAAGCGCATATCTCACTGGTTACGGATAGCTCCTCATAGGAGGATTCAGAACAGATGACCAGTCCAATTCCCCCCCGAGGTGTATGATCTAACTTGGCAGGGTTATGTTGCTCATATCGTGCGTATGGTGTCTCGCATTGCTATGTCATTTGATTAGTTTAGACATGCTTTGTGTGAATGCCACCTGTTCAGTGTCTAATTACCATATATGTGAATTATGCATTGCCATATTGTTGCAAGACAT
This sequence comes from Triticum urartu, assembly GCF_056163025.1. NCBI lineage: Eukaryota > Viridiplantae > Streptophyta > Magnoliopsida > Poales > Poaceae > Triticum > Triticum urartu. The sequence continues at coordinate 101,700,408 of NC_141875.1, read as the reverse complement.
TATATATGTGAATTATATAATGCTATGTTGTTGCAAAGGCATTATATATGTGAATTATGCAATGCCATGCTGTTTAGCCAATCATCATGTATGTGAATTATATCATGCTATCATTTTTTGTATTACGTGTTCCATTTGTCGACAACGTTTGTATATTCAACTACTCTTCCTATGCATCAGCCATTTGAAGCGGTTATGGAAGTATCTGGAGTGAAAACAAGGTATTCAGAGCAGACAATGCTACCTGCTGAAGCAGACATCTTACTGGTTACAAAGAGCTCCTTAGAGGAGGATTCAGAGACTGATGACCAGTCCTATTTTCCCCCTGAGGTCTATGCTCAAACTAGGCAGGGTTATATTACCCATGTCATGCATGTTGTCTTGCATTGCTTAGTTTTTACATCATATATGGATTGCCATCTGCTTACTTGCTTACTATATAAATCATATATTTGAATTATATCATGCCATCATGTTTACATAGTACATACACATCATCTATCTGAATTATGGCATGGCAATCCATTTAATAAAGACATCATATAGTTATATCATCTCATCTTGTTTAGTGTTTACAGTCATCATATTTTGAATTATGGCATTCTATCCATGAATGTATGTGAATTATGGCATGCCAACCTATTTAATAAACACATTATATAGTTATGTCATGTCATCCTGTTTACATAGTCTCATATTTTGAACTATGTCTTTCCATATTTTTTAGTTAGCCATCATAATGTGAAATTGTGTCATGCTATCCTGTTTAGTTAGCCATCATATGTGTGAAATTGTGTCATGCTATCCTGTTTGGTTAGACAACATAAATATGAATTATTTCATGCCGTCTTTTATTCCCCACTATCCATTGCACCTGTCTATCATACAATGTCTATACTTTCAATTACTTTTCTTGTTTATCAACCATTTGAATTGGAGAGCGTGATGGCAGTATCTAAGGGAGTAACAACACGGTCTTCAGAAAAGATAATGCTACCAGTTGATGCAGATAGAACCACGGTTGTACTTGCCCAAGGACCAGATCCACCACACATAACCCAGACTCTCGCAGATTGTACCCCTACCCAGTTGGACAGAGGACCAGCTACACCCCTTCTAACCCCAACCCCGGCAGATAGTAACCCAGTTCCAGTTGACACAACACCGTCTCCACCACAGAGCACCCAAACGCGAGCAGTTAGTAAGGGAACTGCAGTGCCCAAAGCACGAGGACCACCACTCCGAATCCCAACTCAACGCTTAAAGGAGAAGAAGATTTGTTCTCAGGTCAGGTTCTGTAGCTATGGTTCATACTCCTTTGCTCTTGCATGACTGTATTTACTCATACCAACTATTTTCAAATTTGAAGGATGGAATTGAAACTCCAATGGTGCAACAGGTATGTTTTAAACCTGTTTCTTTAACTGGTTTGCTGTTGTAACCTGCTCTATGTTGATTTTGGTTTCAATTGAATAAACAATTATGTTCTCATGTCATGCACATTACAAGTGTTGTTATTGCTCTATAGTTACCCACACTTATATTCTGTCTATTCTGCTTTGTCTTGAACAAATATTATTTGAACTGTGTCTCTATCTTGATTTGGCAACAAAAACTAGAATGATATAGACCATAAAGTGACCATGGTACATAGATATATGTTTGTTTCATTCTGTTATCCTGTCCACTTTACTACTGAACTCATTTACGAAAATGAGTTTCATATACAACATGGTAAACATGTGATGTGTCTGCTTGTTTCTCTTTTAGAATGCGGACAAAATATTGGAGAACAGTACCGCGTTATCCAATGGTAAAGGAAGTAATGTAGATAAGGTTCAAGATAGTGAGACATCCCTGTTGGTCTCCAAGAAAGCTGATAAAAACTATCTTGACGACAGTGAGGGAACCCAAAAGTCCTGTCTTGATGTAGTGTTCGAGTTACTGGCCACTACTGCTGGCACAAGCTCTTCGAACTTGCTGCCTGAATCAGTTCGTCTTCTTGAGTCTCAACTTCAAGTTGAAAGACATCGATCAGATGTGCTGCGACAGGAAGCTGAAGGACTGAGGAAGTCCCTGCAGAATTCAGATGCATATTTTCTGGTGCAACAGCAAGCGCTGGAGGATTTAAGCGCCAAACAAGAGAAAGTTAATAAGCTTGCTAAGTATCTTGCCAGCATTATGGGTACCCAGGATATTGTTTCTTGAGATCTTCTGAAGTGGTTTCAGTTCTGGATTTGTTTTGTTGTGGCGTTTATTTGCGCTGGTCGCCAACTTTGACAACCAGTGTATATGATATGCTGCTTTGTTCCCTATATTTGCACTGGTGGCGAACTTTGATGCCCGGTGGATGTAATATGTGTAATAGCCGTGATAGCCTAGCGTTAGTTGCTTGCTTATTTATTTCCTTGTTGTCTTGTTTATTTGTTTGCTTGTAGTCATTGCAGTTCTTTTTCCGCGGTTAGCTAGTGGCTGCAATAACCTATTTTTTAAAACTAGGCCACAATAACCATGGGCTAATATTTACTGTAGTGACACTGGGCCTCCTACTGGCCGTAGAAACAGTGGGCCTTCTACGGGCCGTAGAAACAATGGGCCTTCTACGGGCCGTAGAAACAATGGGCCTTCTGTGGGATGTATCATCAATGGGCCTTATATGGGCCGTATGATCGATTGGCCAAACATGGGCCAAACAGACCGCATTATGGCGGTAAACAGGCTAGAGTTGGAATCATCCGTTCATGGGCCGACCATAATGGGCCATCCTTAATAGGCCGTATTTGATGACGCTATGAAAACGGCCCAACGTATTAACGGACCACAAACGGGCCGACTGTAACCACGAGCTGAATTTGGCCCACAAGCAGAAAATGACAGTAATGGGCCGTAAGTAAACGAATGCTGGAAATGAGCCCAAGAATAAATGGGCTCCGAGAAGGCCGAAAGATAACATGGGCTGGAAACGGCCCAACGGAATAACGGGCCGTTAATGGGTATAAAGTGATACACTGTTCATTATGGGCCAGTTTCACCATGGGCCGTTAATGGGTGTAAAGTGATGCATTGTTCATTACGGGCCAGTTTCACCACGGGCCGTTAATAGGCCAAGAGTTACATAGGGCCTCATATGGGCCGAAAGACGTCATGGGCCATACATGCGCCAGAAGTGAAAACGGGTTGGAATCATACTGGATGGCCCAGATGACTCTACTGGGCCTAATTCGGATAGGGCGTAATGGGCCTTGGGTTAGCGGGCTGTGAATGGGCTATATTCGAACAGACCGTTAACAGGCTTTCCATGGGCCAGCCCGCCAGCTTTTGACCAAGTCAAACGGGCCGGCCTTTTCACAGGAATGGGCCTCTGTTAGGCCGTGCCACGTGTCGACGTATCATAGGCGCCTTCCGTCCAATGAGTGGTTGACATCTGTCCCAACGATGAGCCGACACGTGTTTCCTCCAGCCAATGATGATTTTACACGTGGAAAATCCCCATTGGTCGGGGCTGTTAACGGGTTATCAGATCCAAAACCCGACCCGATAGCTTAACGGCGTTCTGTTACGGTGGATGCCACGTGTCGGTCACCCTTGACGAAAGCACTTCTGTGACGCGTGATTTATCGTCATGGAAGTGGACACTTCCGTGATGATAATTTTGGTAATGTCATGGAACACTTCTACGACAGCACATGTATGACTATCTTGATTCTGTCATAAATTTGTCATGGATGTACATGCATGACAGAAAACGCAACCTACTGTGACAAACACGTATCATCACGGAAGTGTATTTTTTTGTAGTGTAAATGAGTGTTATTTGGTGTTTGCGTTGAGCTTGAATATGATTTGATCATGTTTATTGCAATACGGTTATTCATTTAAGTTAGAGAATAATTGTTATTCTGTTTACATGAATAAAACCTTCTATGGTTATACACCCAATGAAAATGGTTTGTTGAATCTCGATCATAGTGATACACATATTCATAATATTGAAGCCAAAAGATGCAAAGTTAATAATGATAGTGCAACTTATTTGTGGCACTGCCGTTTAGGTCATATTGGTGTAAAGTGCATGAAGAAAATCCATGTTGATGGGCTTTTGGAATCTCTTGATTATGAATCAATTGATGCTTGCGAACCATGCCTCGTGGGCAAAGATGACTAAGACTCCGTTCTCCAGAACAATGGAGCGAGCAACTGACTTATTGGATATAATACATACTGATGTATGAGGTCCGATGAGTGTTGAGGCTCGCGGCGGGTATCATTATTTTCTGACCGTCACAGATGATTTGAGCAGATATGGGTATATCTACTTGAAGAAACATAAGTCTGAAACATTTGAAAAGTTTAAAGAATTTCAGAGTGAAGTGGAAAATCATCGTAACAAGAAAATAAAGTTTATACGATCTGACCGCAGAGGCGAATATTTGAGTTACGAGTTTGGTCTTCAATTAAAACAATGTGGAATAGTTTCACAAACTCATGCCACCTGGAACACCATAGCGTAATGGTGTGTCCGAACGTCATAACCATACTTTATTTGATATAGTGCAATCTATGATGTCTCTTACCGATTTACCAGTATCGTTTTGGGGTTATGCATTAGAGACAGCTGCATTCACATTAAAAAAGGCACCATCTAAATCCATTGAGACGACACCGTATGAACTGTTGTTTAGCAAGAAACCGAAGCTGTCGTTTATTAAAGTTTGGGGTTGCGATGCTTATGTGAAAAAGTTTCATCTTGATAAGCTCAAACCCAAGTTGAAGAAGTGCGTCTTCATAGGATACCCAAAAGTAACTGTTGGGTACACCTTCTATCATAGATCCGAAGGTAAGATATTTGTTCCTGAGAATGGATCCTTTCTAGACAAGGAGTTTCTCTCAAAAGAAGTGAGTGGGAGGAAAGTAGAACTTGATGAGGTAACTGTACCTGCTCCTTATTGGAAAGTAGTTCATCACAAAAATCTGTTTCTGTGACTCCTACACCAATTAGTGAGGAAGCTAATGATGTTGATCATGTAACTTCAGATCAAGTTACCACCGAACCTTGTAGGTCAACTAGAGTGAGATCCGCACCAAAGTGGTATGGTAATCCTGTTCTGGAGGTCATGTTAATTGACCATGACGAACCTACGAACTATGAGGAAGCGATGATGAGCCCAGATTCTGCGAAATGGCTTGAGGCCATAAAATCTGAGATAGGATCCATGTATGAGAACAAAGTGTGGACTTTGGTTGACTTGCCCGATGATCCACAAGCCATAGAAAATAAATGGATGTTCAAGAGGAAAACAGACGCTGATAGTAGTGTTACTATCTACAAAGCTAGACTTGTCGAAAAAGGTTTTGACAAAGTTCAAGGTGTTGACTACGATGAGATTTTCTCACTCGTAGCGATGCTTAAGTCTGTCCGAATCATGTTAGAAAATTGCCACATTTTATGAAATCTGGCAAATGGATGTCAAAACTACATTCCTTAATGGATTTCTTAAAGAAGAGTTGTATATGATGCAACCAGAAGGTTTTGTTGACCGTAGAGGTACTAAAAAATGTGCAAGCTCCAGCGATCCATCTATGGACTGGTGCAAGCATCTCAGAGTTGGAATATACGCTTTGATGAGTTGATCAAATCATATAGTTTTATACAGCCTTGTGGTGAAGCCTGTATTTACAAGAAAGTGAGTGGGAGCACTACAACATTTCTGATAAATATATTGTAGCGACCCGACCCGAATGGATCAAGTCTCTGTGCTTAAGTGTCATCCCTGGATCGGTATGCTGACACACACAATACTCGAGGATTTATAACAGAGGTAAATCACATGTATAAGTAACGTAAAATACTATTACCTCAATCCAGAATAGCGGAAGTAACAAGGTTGTGGATTCCCATCAACACCAACGGCAAAGTTGAGTGTAGAAATCGTAACCCTAACGTATCACTTACTTATCGTAAGATAAACCTGCAACATGAGACGTTGCAGCCACAAAGGGTCAGTACATTGAATGTACTGGCAAATTCACACCAGAGGATAATGATGAATAAAGGCTATCAGTACATGCATATTTGGCTGGTGGAAAGGCTCTGGGGTTATAATGTTTTTGCGAAAAGCCAATTTTTCCCTACTGAAAAAGAATACATTTTAATTAACTATCATGGTGGTTGTTGAACATCGAGAATGGTTGACAGCATTCTCAATCCCAATTAAGTAACATCATTAAACCCAACAAAATTAATTTAAAGTAACATGATGAGATTCACATGATAATCCAAGTACTAGATTCTCAAGATGTCCATAACCGGGGACACGGCTAATCATGATTAGTTTATACACTCTACAGAGGTTTGCGCACTTTTCCCCACAAGACTCGATCGCCTCCGTTTGGTTTCTCGCACTACATGGTGTTTGAGAAGACGGATGACTGAGACATAGTCTTTCAGAAGCGCTAACACCTTATGATGGATAGACCGTTACACCTACTTTCCCCTACATTTGCTAGTCTACCCTGTAAGAGTTCGCACGACTTAATCAACTATGCTAGAGCCCATAATAGCTTGTGGCTGCACACGGAAGTTTCTAGTATGAAAGATCTCATGATCCCTTTGAGCCTGGGTGGCGATCCATAAAAAAACAGGCAATGCTGGTCTACCCAGGTGCCTAGATAGGCAATCCTGGAATACCCAGGTGCCTCAATCCACCCAGATGTGTGTTAAAGTTGCCACCTTAAGTAACCCATTGATTAACAATCTCACATTTGCCATGAATACTCTCAAACCCAATCCACGTCTACGAGCATAGCATGGCAATATCAGCATAACGTAATAGTAACTCCCAAGGTTTGAATGCAGGGCAACAGGTTCCTACCTCATCAACTACTTCCCAATACCCACATGTTATCAATCCTACTCATGCAATGTTTGAGGGTGAAACTAATGCATAAAAACTGGGTATGAAAGGGATATGATCAAAGTGTGAACTTGCCTGCAATGTTGATGAAGATGATTCACACTCAAAACTCTTGATATTTCTACTCGTCACACTCCGGTCAATCTATCGTAAGCAAGCAATAGTAACCACACATAAGCAATCACTCAAAAGATCAGAAAGAACAAAGAAGACGATTCGGAAAACATCAAAACCAAGCAAATAACTCTTGCAACATAAAACGATTTCTGACAGTACCAAAATTATGTGAATTTGGCCTTATCAGAAAGTTTAGGTCAAGAGCTTCGATTTACAAAATGAATCAACTCAAATGGAGCTACGAAACTCAAGTTATGATCAAACGAAGTTTGAATTCAAAACTGATATAATTCAAATTTTAAAATTTTCAAAAACATGTTTGAGTAGGATTACTGGATAGAGGGGATCATAACGAAGAAGTGGGCGTTGGTTTCGTTGGATTTGGACAAACGAGCGAAAAGATGTGGTCGTTTGAAGTACATGGACTAATCTGTAAAAGAAACTACTACAAATAGGTCCCTGGACAGAAAACTAAAGAAATAAAAGAAAAAACAAAATAGTGAACGTTCGTTACCGACCGCTAACGAATGAAAATCGTTCGCTACCGAACTCTAGCTAACGAACGCTCGCAAAATAACTAACCTAATATATAAAAACCGTTCTAAAAGAAAAACCGATCTATATATAAAAAACCGAAGAAAAACCGGCGTAGGTTAACTCGGTTTATACAAGTTTGAGGAAAAAGTCCGGCGGCGGCGGTTAACTCCGGCGGGCGGCGCGGCGAGACGGCGGCTACGGCGCGGCAGCAGGCGACGGCGGATGCGACGCGGGATGGCAGCGGCAGCGCGGCAGCAAGGCCAGCAGGCGGGGCGCGGTGTGGTGGCGGTGGTGCAGCGGCGGCGAGCGCAAACGGCGGCGGCGTTCGGCGTTCGGCGGCAGCGGCAGATCTAGTCGCGGCGGCGGCGATGCGAGAGCGGGGAGGAGAGAGTGGGGGCGAGGGGCGGCGGGGTTGGCCTTATAAGGGCGAGGGGAGGGGACGTGGTGGCTTGGAGGAGGGGCGACGGGCGGCGTGGCTCGCTCGGACTCCGGCGAGTCCGGGTGAAGCACGGGAGGAGGAAGGAGGCGGCGGGATTTTGGGCCTGGGCTGGCTCGGCGGGCCGGCCCAGTAGACGCGCAGTTTTTTTTTCAAAACATTTTTCTAGACAAACCAAAAATAGTAAAACAAAATAAATGAAAATATTATATTGGCATATAATATATCAAAATTTTCAGAAAACAATTTTCTACAACGTGAACATTTTTCTAGAGTCAAATAAAATTCATACAAATTCAGATAAAACAAAGAGTGCTACTGGTCTATTAAAATCCAACAAAAATCATTTTAAAAATGCCAAAATGATTTCAAATTAATTTTTCTCCAATTTTCTAATGTAGGGAATCATGTTACCCTATTTTCCATATATTTTATTTTTGGAGAAAAATAATTTGAATAAAACTCAAACAATTCCAAATTGAAAATAATTTCAAAAGGACTTTGAATTTGATCCTTGAAACTCCCAACTCATATTTCATAATTTGAAGAAGTCATTTTATATTCTCTCGTGAAAATCATTGAGTTGCTTAAAGTTTTTGAATTGGAAATATTTTCCAAATGAAATTCAAATATTTTCAACACCCCTTGTCATTTAAATAATGGAAGAAGTCATGTCATCTTCTCTCCAGGGTTTCGTGATGAAGAAGTATTTGAATTCACGGAGAGCATAAATGCAAAAATAAAAGTTTGGGAAAGTCATTTTATTCCCTCTCATTTAACTTTCAAAAAGTTTCGATTTTCTCTCACTTTCAGTCAATCAATCAAACAATTAATCAAATCTATCTATTTATTATAACATTCCAAAATTTAGAATTTTGGGATGTTACAAACCTACCCCCCTTAAAATGAAGCTCGTCCTCGAGATTCGGAGAGGCTAGCAAGAAAAGGTTAGGGTTTGGGGGTCTCCTCAAAATCCACCGATCATCACAGGGGTCTGGGGTTCTACCACCCTTAAAAGCATGGTTACGGTTCCATCAAAACTCATATACTCCATCCTTATTCTTGACAGTGCCGGTCTTCTCAGATCGTAAGGATGATTCCTTCTCTGGGCTCTTCCGGTAGTGGCATAACCTTTTCCTCAATTCTTCTCGCATTTCCTCTTGGTAAGGTTATTCCGAGATTGGGTCTTCTTAGCTGACGGGTATGGCGCCAATACTAACTAACTATCGATATCTCATGGTGGTTAACAACTTAGGGTTTCTCCTGCATGAAATGGGTCTGGTTGATCCTCACCGTATAACCTACGGTTGGCAAAAGCTGCCTTGTACAAGGGAAAAATACCTATACCATTATAAGGCTTAAACAAGGTTTAATATCGCTGTCTCTCTACTATAGGTAAGTCACTCAGATTTACCATCCCATATAGCAAGGCGAATAATAAGAGTAAGTCGGTATGGTGATCAATCCATCCCGCACCCAAATCATTACCATGTATACAGTTTAGCGAATCTCGCATACTAACACTCGGTCATCCTTACAAGCATTGCAGAATTTCTCTTGTCCAAGAACTGCATTCGGAATAATCTATTGATTCTGCAAGACAAACAAACATCTATCGTTCCTTCACAACTCTCAGGTTTTGCGTTACTATAAAATCGTCTGCCGATAAATGTAGTATCTTCCTCTGGGGTTTTTCCTTCAGCAAGAATGTGCTTGCTTCTTGGCAGGTCCTGGGGCCTGTGGGTTATGGCCCATCTCATCGCTTGTAGTCCTTGAACTTATCATCTGGGCAACTTATCGTTATTCCAACGTCCAACTTCCAGCTTCCTAGCATACTTAAAATCCATCCAATTGTATTGTCTTCCTTCCTTCTATTGGCACCAAACTAAGATGTGATTACTCAGACTCATCATGGAGTTTCCATTGATCCATATTTCCAACATCATACATCCTTTATGTCCAATAGTAATTTATCTCTTCATCCGCATGGATTATCCCACATACCGAGATATAAACTTATACTTATGGAGTCCATACTCCACTTCATGGAACATCATTATCCTTTCCAGGGTCAAGCGTCCTTACAGGGGAATATTGGCCATCTCTGCATGGCACTTCTTCAATTGGGAAACGTGAAACACATCTTGAACTCCTGACAGTCCTTCGGGTGACTCCAACTTGTTGGCCACTTCTCCAAAACTCGGTATGGTCCTACAAATCTTGGGGCTAACTTTCCCTTAACTCCAATTCGTTTAACTCCTCGCATAGGGGTCACACGAAGGCATGCTCTGTCTCCAATTTCATAGACTACCTCCTTGCATTTTTTTGTCTGCATAACTCTTCTGCCTGGACTGAGCTACCTTCAGTCTATCTCGAATAAACTTAACATTCTCTTCTGACTCCTTGATCACATTTGGTCAAAACAACTGACGGTCTCCAACTTCATCCCACATACTCTTGGGGCATCACACATATCGAGACAAAACTCGTATTCATTTTGTCCGAAATCCACTCAGTGGAGTATCCTTATCTTTTCTAGGGGTCAACGGTTCTTACAGGGTACTACCACCCTTAAAATGCACAAATCTTCCATAGACCATATTTCTCATATCCCCAAAATGGCCAAAATTCTTCTTCATAGAGTAACAACTCATAAAATCCATATCAGCACCAATGATGCTAACTTTATTCATTCTCAATCGATTACAATCTCTCGCCTTTCCATTACATGTCTCAACTCAACACCTCAATATAAAAGAAAATGTTCTCACTTCTACTACTCCATTTCTTTTGTTGCAAACTCAACTATCTAGCACAAGTTTCCTTCTCCTTGGGGCATTCTCTGGCAAAGTGCCCTGCTCCATTACAACTAAAACATATTACTTCTGACAAGTATCGAGGTTTCCTTTTTGGGCAACTGTTGAGGTAGTGCCCTGACTCCTTGCACCTGTAACAGGTGATATGACTCAGGTCCTTCCTGGAATCCAATATGCTTCTCTTCCTGGACCTTTCCATGCCAATCATGGCTTCTATTTCTTGTGGGTCATAATCTACTTCCTCTGTCGGGAATTTTACTAGATCCCCATTCAAACAATTTTGGGAGATGTGTCCTTCTTCTCCACATGAATAGCAAGACTTAGTGCAGGGTTTACTCGGGTCTTCTTTAGGCGTGTCCTCCATCTCTTCCTTCATCACGGGTTCTTCTAAAATTTCCATAAGGGCTCCTTTCATTACTTCTTTCTTCTGTTGGATGGTTCGTTGTACCATGGGGTAAATGTGACATTGAGCAGGATAGTGGGTAGTCCCTTCACACAAGAAACAAGTATTCTTCCTAGTTGTGCATTCTTCAACTGGGTGACTTCCTTCACAATTTGGGCATTCATCCTTGTGTTCTTTAAGGTTGTGTCCTATTTCTCCACAAATCTTGCATGCACAAGGTTTCTTCATATCCTTTCCATAAGGTTTTAACTTCTGGGACACAAGGTGAGATTCTTTGCAGAGTCAATTTTAATTCTATCCAAGTGGTTACTCCTTGCCATCCATTCATGGTTTGGTACATCCTCCACCAAGTAGCAGCACCTCTTTCATAGCACTGAAGAGCATGCTGGGTCATATCATTTCCAACTATAGGGTTATTCTCCATGCGATCCTCCATGTTCTGAATCCATCGGTCCGTCTCCAACAGACTCATCGGTCCAGAAAATAGAAGCTCATCTTCATTCATCCTCTATTGGGTCCATGGGTTTGGGGTGAGATAAGAGAGATAGAGAGGGATACACATAATACAAACAAAAGTTTTGAAAAGACAAATTTTATTTGTGGCCGTCGGGAAAAACATCAAACAAATGACAGCTCACAAACGTCGCATCTAACGTAGGTATATAACAGGGGTTTGGTCTTGTAAAGGTCAATAAATCTTCAACGTCTCCAAACTCTTCAAGCCTTGTTCATGCCTCCAATGGCTTCTTCCGATCATGCTTGTCTTCTCAAGTTCTTTTCCCAGATCATCTCTATTGATGTGAAATCTCTTGTGACATCCTTTAATATTTCAGAGTTGCATTTCAAACTTCTAGGTTTCAACATCCTTGGTATGAACCATGGTCTAGTTTCCTGACGAATCTCCAGTTTCTCGAGGTTTTGCTCCTCCAGATTGGCTACTTCAGCTTCTTGGACCTAAGTTCTTCATGAAATGCTTCCTTTCAAATACGGCTTCTTGTGGCTCCATCTTAACTTCTTGATGTAATACTCCAGATCCTGGTGATACACCGGCTAAGGTTAAAACTGCATCCTTTGTTGATAGATGCTCCATCAGCCTTCTACCATCCAATCCTTCCGAAGAAATGCATGCTTAGCTCAGCTCGGTGACCATAGTATCAGTGGTGATGACATCATGGATAACCGTGTTTCTTCCCTTGTCATTGCCATGAGCTATCTTCCATAATTGATATCTCCTAACTTAGGGTTTTCTTGACAAAACTTTGAGGTTTTTAATTCTCCAGGCTCGGTCTTTCTCTGATACACCTTGATCTCGGGTATTGACAACTTCCCTAGTCTCCCAGGTTCCATAAGGGTAGCTTTCCTAGGTCATACTAATTCTGGAAATTCTTCATAGCCTCCAAGTTCTACTTGTCTTCGGAGTCTTCAACCGTTGTAGTTTCCATTATCATAATGTATGGTAAAATCCTCTTCATTCCGTAATGATCTTACTTTTCTGATATCTTGTACTTCTTGGAGTGGTCTCATCTGTCGAATCTTCGAGGTAAAAAGGGAAAAGGGGGTTATGGTCTCTCTAAAAGGGAATATTTGAATAAGTTCAGAAGAGAAGAGAGGTAAAAGATCTTTTTGAAAGGGAAAGTTCTAGAGAAAAATCTTTGCTATGGGCTTGCCAGTTTCTATGGTCATGTCCTACAGTCAACATGTGCTCTGATACCATCTTGTAGCGACCCGACCCGAATGGATCAAGTCTCTGTGCTTAAGTGTCATCCCTGGATCGGTATGCTGACACACACAGTACTCGAGGATTTATAACAGAGGTAAATCACATGTATAAGTAACGTAAAATACTATTACCTCAATCCAAAATAGCGGAAGTAACAAGGTTGTGGATTCCCATCAACACCAACGGCAAAGTTGAGTGTAGAAATCGTAACCTAACGTATCACTTACTTGTCGTAAGATAAACCTGCAACATGAGACGTTGCAGCCACAAAGGTCAGTACATTGAATGTACTGGCAAATTCACACCAGAGCATATTTGGCTGGTGGAAAGGCTCTGGGGTTATAATGTTTTTGCGAAAAGCCAATTTTTCCCTACTGCAAAAGAATACATTTTAATTAACTATCATGGTGGTTGTTGAACATTGAGAATGGTTGACAGCATTCTCAATCCCAATTAAGTAACATCATTAAACCCAACAAAATTAATTTAAAGTAACATGATGAGATTCACATGATAATCCAAGTACTAGATTCTCAAGATGTCCATAACCGGGGACACGGCTAATCATGATTAGTTTATACACTCTGCAGAGGTTTGCGCACTTTTCCCCACAAGACTCGATCGCCTCCGTTTCGTTTCTCACACTACATGGTGTTTGAGAAGACGGATGACCGAGACATAGTCTTTCAGAAGCGCTAGCACCTTACGATGGATAGACCGTTACACCTACTTTCCCCTACATTTGCTAGTCTACCCTGTAAGAGTTCGCACGACTTAATCAACTATGCTAGAGCCCATAATAGCTTGTGGATGCACACGGAAGTTTCTAGTATGAAAGATCTCATGATCCCTTTGAGCCTGGGTGGCGGTCCATAAAAAAACAGGCAATGCTGGTCTACCCAGGTGCCTAGACAGGCAATCCTGGAATACCCAGGTGCCTCAATCCACCCAGATGTGTGTTAAAGTTGCCACCTTAAGTAACCCATTAACTAACAATCTCACATCTGTCATGAATACTCTCAAACCCAATCCACGTCTACGAGCATAGCATGGCAATATAAGCATAACGTAATAGTAACTCCCAAGGTTTGAATGCAGGGCAATAGGTTCCTACCTCATCAACTACTTCCCAATACCCACATGTTATCAATCCTACTCATGCAATGTTTGAGGGTGAAACTAATGCATAAAAACTGGGTATGAAAGGGATATGATCAAAGTGTGAACTTGCCTGCAATGTTGATGAAGATGATTCACACTCAAAACTCTTGATAGTTCTACTCGTCACACTCCGGTCAATCTATCGTAAGCAAGCAATAGTAACCACACATAAGCAATCACTCAAAAGATCAGAAAGAACGAAGAAGACGATTCGGAAAACATCAAAACCAAGCAAATAACTCTTGCAACATAAAACAATTTCTAACAGTACCAAAATTATGTGAATTTGGCCTTATCAGAAAGTTTAGGTCAACAGCTTCGATTTGCAAAAAGAATCAACTCAAACGGAGCTACGAAACTCAAGTTATGATCAAACGAAGTTTGAATTCAAAACTGATATAATTCAAATTTTAAACTTTTCAAAAACATGTTTGAGTAGGATTACTGGATAGAGGGGATCATAACGAAGAAGTGGGCGTTGGTTTCGTTGGATTTGGACAAACGAGCGAAAAGATGTGGTCGTTTGAAGTATAGGGACTAATCTGTAAAAGAAACTACTACAAATAGGTCCCTTTACAGAAAAATAAAGAAATAAAAGAAAAAACAAAATAGTGAACGTTCATTACCGACCGCTAACGAACGAAAATCGTTCGCTACCGAACTCTAGCTAACGAACGCTCGCAAAATAACTAACCTAATATATAAAAAACGTTCTAAAAGAAAAACCGATCTATATATAAAAAACAAAGAAAAACCGGGGTAGGTTAACTCAGTTTATACCGGTTCGAGGAAAAAGTCCAGCGGCGGCGGCGGTTAACTCCGGCGGGCGGCGCGGCGAGACGGCGGCTCCGGCGCGGCAGCAGGCGACGGCAGATGCGACGCGGGACGACAGCGGCAGCGTGGCAGCGAGGCGAGCAGGCGGGGCGCGGCGCAGTGGTGGTGGTGCAGCGGCGGCGAGCGCAAGCGGCGGCGGCGTTCGGCGGCAGCGACGGATCTAGCCGCGGCGGCGGCAATGCGAGAGCGGGGAGGAGAGAGAGGGGGCGAGGGGCGACGGGGTTGGCCTTATAAGGGCGAGGGGAGGGGACGTGGTGGCATGGAGGAGGGGCGACGGGCGGCGTGGCTCGCTCGGACTCCGGCGAGTCCGGGTGAAGCATGGGAGGAGGAAGGAGGCGGCGGGATTTTGGGCCTGGGCTGGCTCGGCGGGCCGGCCCAGTTGACGCGCAGTTTTTTTTTAAAACATTTTTCCGGACAAACCAAAAATAGTAAAACAAAATAAATGAAAATATTATATAGGCATATAATATATCAAAATTTTCAGAAAAGAATTTTCTACAACGTGAACATTTTTCTAGAGTCAAATAAAATTCATACAAATTCAGATAAAACAAAGAGTGCTACTCGTCTATTAAAATCCAACAAAAATCATTTTAAAATGCCAAAATGATTTCAAATTAATTTTTCTCCAATTTTCTAATGTAGGGAATCGTGTTACCCTATTTTCCATATATTTTATTTTTGGAGAAAAATAATTTGAATAAAACTCAAACAATTCCAAATTGAAAATAATTTCAAAAGGACTTTGAATTTGATCCTTGAAACTCCCAACTCATATTCATAATTTGAAGAAGTCATTTTATCTTGTCTCGTGAAAATCATTGAGTTGCTTAAAGTTTCTGAATTGGCAATATTTTTGAAATGAAATTCAAATATTTTCAACACCCCTTGTCATTTAAATAATGGAAGAAGTCATGTCATCTTCTCTCCAGGGTTTCGTGATGAAAAAGTTTGGGAAAGTCATTTATTATGAAAGTTTTGAATTCACGGAGAGCATAAATGCAAAAATGAAAGTTTGGGAAAGTCATTTTATTCCCTCTCATTTAACTTTCAAAAAGTTCCGAATTTCTCTCACTTTCAGTCAATCAATCAAACAATCAATCAAATCTATCTATTTATTATGACATTCCAAAATTTAGAATTTTGGGATGTTACATATATGTGAATGACATATTGTTGATCGGAAATAATGTAGAATTTTCTGGAAAGCATAAAGGAGTATTTGAAAGGAGTTCTTCAAATAAAGACCTCGGTGAAGCTACTTACATATTGAGCATCAAGATCTATAGAGATAGATCAAGACGCTTGATAAGTTTTTTCAATGAGTACATACCTTGACAAGATTTTGAAGTAGTTCAAAATGGAATAGTCAAAGAAAGATTTCTTAACTGTGTTACAAGGTATGAAATTGAGTAAGACTCAAAGCCCGACCATGACAGAAGATAGAAAGAGAATGAAAGTCATTCCCTATGCCTCAGCCATAGTTTCTATAAAGTATGCCATGTTGTGTACCAGATCTATTGTATACCCTACACTGAGTTTAGCAAGGGAGTACAATAGTGATCTAGGAGTAGATCACTGGACAGCGGTCGAAATTATCCTTAGTGGAATAAGGATATGTTTCTTGATTATGGAGGTGACAAAAGGTTCGTCGTAAACGGTTACGTCGATGCAAATTTTGACACTGATCCAGATGACTCTAAAGTCTCAATCTGGATACATTTTGAAAGTGGGAGAAATTATCTAGAGTAGCTCCGTGGAGAGCATTGTTGGCATAGAAATTTGCCAAATACATACGGATTTGAAGGTGGCACACCCATAGACTAAAGTTCTTTCACAAGCAAAACTTGATCACACCTTAGTACTCTTTGGGTGTTAATTACATAGCGATGTGAACTAGATTATTGACTCTAGTAAACCCTTTGGGTGTTGGTCACATGACGATGTGAACTATGGGTGTTAATCACATGGTGATGTGAACTATTGGTGTTAAATAACATGGCGATGTGAACTAGATTATTGACTCTAGTGCAAGTGGGAGACTGAAGGAAATATGCCCTAGAGGCAATAATAAAGTTATTATTTATTTCCTTATTTCATGATAAATGTTTATTATTCATGCTAGAATTGTATTAACTGGAAACATGATACATGTGTGAATACATAGACAAACATAGTGTCACTAGTATGCCTCTACTAGAATAGCTCGTTAATCAAAGATGGTTACGTTTCCTAACCATAGACATGAGTTGTCATTTGATTAACAGGATCACATCATTAGGAGAATGATGTGATTGACTTGACCCATTCCGTTAGCTTAGCACTTGATCATTTAGTATGTTGCTATTGCTTTCTTCATGACTTATACATGTTCCTATGACTATGAGATTATGCAACTCCCATTTACCGGAGGAACACTTTGTGTGCTACCAAACATCACAACGTAACTGGGTGATTATAAAGGTGCTCTACAGGTGTCTCCGAAGGTACTTGTTGAGCTGGCGTATTTCGAGATTAGGATTTGTCACTCCGATCGTCGGAGAGGTATCTCTGAGCCCACTCGGTAGTACACATCACTATAAGCCTTGCAAGCATTGTAACTAATGAGTTAGTTGCGGGATGATGTATTACAGAACGAGTAAAGAGACTTGTCGGTAACGAGATTCAACTAGGTATTGAGATACCGACGATCGAATCTCGGGCAAGTAACATGCCGGTGACAAAGGGAGCAACGTATGTTGTTAAGCGGTTTGACCGATAAAGATCTTTGTAGAATATGTAGGAGCCAATATGAGCATCCAGGTTCCGCTATTGCTTATTGACCGGAGACATGTCTCGGTCATGTCTACATAGTTCTCGAACCCGTAGAGTCCGCACGCTTAACGTTCGGTGACGATTTGTATTATGGGTTTATGTGTTGTGATGTACCGAAGGTAGTTCGTAGTCCCAAATGAGATAGGGGACATGACGAGGAGTCTCGAAATGGTCGAGACATAAAGATCGATATATTGGACGACTATATTTGGACATCGGAAAGGTTCCGAGTGATTCGGGTATTTTTCGGAGTACCAGAGAGTTACGGAAATTCGTTGGGGAGGATATGAGCCTTATTGGGCTTTGGGGGAAAGAGAGAGGAGAGCCCCCCCCCCAATGCTTAGTCCGAATTGGACTAGGGGGAGGGGGAGCGCCCCCTCCTTCCTTCTTTTCTCTTTTCCCTTTCCTTCTCTCCTACTCCTACTACTTGGAAGGGCTCCTAGTTCTACTAGGAAAGGGGGAATGCTACTTCCGGTGGGAGTAGGACTCCCCTAGAGCGCGCCATAGAGAGGGCCGGCCCTCCCCCTCCTCCACTCTTATATATACGGGGAGGGGGCACCCCTTGGAGACACAACAATTGATCATTGATCTTTTAGCCGTGTGCGGTGCCCCCCTCCACCATAATCCACCTCGGTCATATCGTAGCAGTGCTTAGGCAAAGCCCTGCGCCGGTAGCATCATCATCACCGTCATCACGCCGTCATGCTGACGGAACTCTCCCTCGAAGCTCTGCTGGATCGGAGTTCGTGGGACGTCATCGAGCTGAACGTGTGCTGAACTCGGAGGTGCCGTGCGTTCGGTACTTGGATCGGTCGGATCGTGAAGACGTACGACTACATCAACCGCGTTGTGCTAACGCTTCCGCATTCGGTCTACGAGGGTACGTAGACACACTCTCCCCTCTCGTTCCTATACATCACCATGATCCTGTGTGTGCGTAGGATTTTTTTTGAAATTACTACGTTCCCCAACAACTATTGCGCAAGCATATGATCGCGGCCAACTTGTCACTGTCCGATGGCCTGTTCTGGTTCCTTCCACTGCTCCCGGACCATAATATGAATACCATGTGGAGCACAGGCCTCAAGTCCAGAAGCCAAAGCCCAGACTACCAAGGTTTCCCAGTGCTGCAACATCGCCAGGATCGTTCAGTGTAAACAACTTCATGGCACACAACACGTTCTTTGACAGTGCAAAGAGCCCTTACTCGAAGCCAATGATCTCGTCTGATCGCTTCTGGAGCTATCAGCAGCGCAGTTATTACTCATATGTATTGTACAATGAAGGGCAAATCTTTCCTCACATGCGTCTGGATTGTGAAGCCATTGCTCGGCTGCCCTGCTTGGAAGAAGCTCTAGACTGTTTCAGAGATGTTGGCCTTCTGTAGTTCGTCACAGACAAAGAGCATTGGAATGAAGAGCTTCTGCTGCATTTCTATGCCACTCTTCACATTCGTGGCTACAACAGGGATCCGAAGACTTGGGTCCTTGAGTGGATGACAGGCGATGTGCATCATGAAGCTAAAGCTCAAGATATCATCGAGCTTACTTCCCTGCCCACTCCAGGTGAGCTCTATGAACCTGGTTGTCAGTTACACATGAATGCTCTGGAGAGTATATTTCAGAAGCCTGAGCCAAACATGAGTTAGATGAGCATGATGAAGCCATTGCCTCAAGATGCTGAATATCCCAAGGAATTCTTTGTTGAATACTTCGAGTATCTGCCCCGTACCGTTTATCACATTGCAACACGAACTCTATGACCTGTCAAGGGACATTCTCCTGCAGCCAAACTTGAAGGCACCATGAAGACTTTGGTGTTCTATATTCTCAATGACATCAGCTTCAATGCTCAAGACTTCTTCATCAGGCAACTTGCTGCATCTGGAGTTGATCTATTTGGCTTGAAGTTTTATGCTCCATGGGTGATGCGCCTAATCAAACTTCATTCATTGGTCGACTATCAGCCCTCAGCGTGCAACCATCTTGTCTTCTTGCCTGAGGTTGATATGTCTGTCGAAGCCATCTACCCTGAGCCTGCCAAGGAGCCACTTTATCTTCATAATGTTGATCGCCAAAGCTTCATGCAACCAATTGAGGGAGTCCTTGCTTCTACTTGAGTCTATCCTCTAGCTGGAAATATGTGTGCACCTCATCGTGCTCCAATTGAAGTCACTGAAAGCACCATTGCTCAAAGGCCTTAGAAGAGATCTTGTGTACTCAATAACTAAGAGCTTCTTGTGGCCTTACATCAGAAACATGATATACACCATGACTGGCTAAAGCGTCAAATGCAGAGCCTCTCGGTGGATGTTAATCGCATTCGCAATCTTGCCACCAAGAACGCATTCGTAGCGCATGAAGCCTGTCGGCGGTCTTGGAATAGTCTCACACTACTATGCCCTGAAGAGGATCTTCGCGACGGTGGCTTCACTAAGCGCTTCAAATTTGATTCCACGCCTCCCCAGAATGTCGTCTTGCACCGAACTCCTTCCATAGAAGACTCTAAGTACTCATCTTCGGCTGCAACTGTTATTGAGAGAGTCGTCGATGAAGAAGATGATGCCACTTCACCAACCATGGCTTCGCCGCGTCTCGACACTACACCAGGCCCCTCCGCACCACCAAACTCCAACGTCGACCCTGCACCTTCATCTACTCCTGATGGGAACGAGTAGATGCTCTATGTCTTCAAACCTTTTTGGTCATTACTGACAAAAGGGGGAGAAGCATATCAGTTGATAGTCTTCAAGCGGGTCCATATGGGTGGTTGCTATAATTTTTGCCAAGTGGTTACAACTCTCGTTTTTGATACATTTGGTTCTTTGGGTTGTAACACTTAAACTTGCTGGTCGTCTGCTATGTTTCCTACTACTCTGTGATGCGATGGTAAATTCCGCATGAAGTCATTCCACATACGTCCATTTTTCATTATGCATATCATTATCTTCGCTACATCTGTATATGCATGATGAATTGTCTTCATAGGTTGAAGAGGATCTCCACAAGTAAAACCTGTCATGTGCATATAAGTAGTTTGCTCTGGGGTGGCACAAGTAAAACCTGCCAGAGGATCTCATAAAAATTGCCTATTCACCCCCTCTAGTCGATAACTAGCACTTTCACATCCGACCCTATGTTCTCTAGTAGGCAACCCCTGTTATTGGGCGACGTGTAAGTGCATCTAGTGCCACCCCTAGTTGGTTTTGGAGTATTGACGATAAACCTGGTTGAGGGACTAATGTGTTTGTGAGAATGGCAGGATAACACAGGTAGTAGTCCCTCACTGAATTGATTTACCTATCGGAGATGACCCCTAAAAATGTATGAAGACATTGAAGACAAAGGTGGTATGTGAAGGTATTCACATTGAAGACTATGACAAGAGAAGACATTGTTTGAAGACTTAGTTGTTTCGTTGTTTCGTTTTCTTCTTTGTTGAGTCATAGGAACCATCGTACTATTAAGTGGGGTCCAAGTGAACCAGTCAGAATGACTGAAGTGATGCTTAACCAAAATCCTATGTCTTCGAGCGAAGACAATGAGTGCAAATCTTATCTAGAGCTGGATAAGTCAGCTTTGCTTGTAGCCCAAGTAAGGTTGTCGTGTGTGTTTGAAATCTGACCGTTGGAACATGTGTTAGTTCCTTAGTGACCCAGGGTCATTTCGGACAAATCAGATCGGGTTGCCTAGTAGCTATAAATACCCCACCCCCTACACCATAAATTGGTTGGCTGCTCAGAGTTAGTGTACGGCTTCTGTCGTTTGAGAGCAACCCACCTCGAAGCCTTTGAGAGAGAATTCCTTGCGAGGACAAAGCCCTAAACACCTAGAGCCAAAGAGTGTTAGGCATCACTGAAGTCTTCCTGTCTGTGTGATCTGAAGACTTATTACACTTGAGGACTGTGAATCCTCCAGCCGGTTAGGCGTCGCATTCTGAGCATCCAAGAGTCATTGTGGATCGCCGGTGAACGAAGTCTGTGAAGGTTTGTAAGTCTACCTTGAAGACTTACCAGAGTGATTGGGCGAGGACTGGGTGTCCTTAGCTCAAGGGGAATAAGGTGAAGATGCGGTCTTCTGAGTTAAATCTCAGCCTCCCTAACCAGACGTACAATTGTCACAGGAACTGGAACTGGTCCAACAAATCATAGTCTTCTACAAGTCACTGGTTCTATCTTCTCCCTTCCCTTACTTACCGTTGTCTTCGTGAAGTCATTGCCTGCTTGCATTACCTGTTTGACTTCACTGTGTGAACACTATCACTTTTGGCTTCATACTATCTTCCGTCCTGATCTTTACTACCTAGTTGCTATTAGTCTTTGTGCTTTCACTTTATTGAATACTTGACTATGGCCTGCCTAGTGTAGTCTACCTTCCGCTGCATATCATAGGTTCATTTCTATCGTTTGTCTTCGAAACTTCTATGTTCTGAAGACTTTCATAAAAATCGCCTATTCACCCCCCTCTAGTCGATAACTAGCACTTTCAATTGGTATCAGAGCAAGGTACTCCCTTGTTCTGTGTGATTCGGTTTAACCACCTGGAGTTTTAGCTATGTCGACTGCAGGGATAATTAAAGTCTCCGTTGCATGCCCCGTCTTTGATGGAACTGAATATCCCTACTGGAAGAATAAGATGCGCATGCATCTTGAAGCCATTGATGTCAACCTCTGGTATGTCGTCAAGAATGGCGTTCCCAAGGCTGGAGAAGGTGTCACCGCTGCTAATGTCAAGAAGTTCGTTCAACTAGATTCCACTGCCAAGAACATCATATGTGGTCATCTGACCAAAGGACAGTATGGCCGTGTGAGTGCTCTGGAAACATCCAAGCTAGTCTGGGACTGGCTCTCCAAGGTCAACGAAGGCGTCTCAACCCAGAGAGATCAAAGGATCAGTGTCCTTCGCAACCTCTTCAACCGCTCCAAGAGAAATGACAATGAGAATGTTCAGCTCACGTTTGACCGCCTCACTGACATCACAAATGAGCTTCGAGCTCTTTGCGTTACTGAGATCACCAAGCATGAAATCGTCAAGACACTCCTGAGATCACTTGACACCTCGTTTGACACCCTAGCCCTGATGATTCAAGAACGTCCTGACTTCAAGGCACTCAATCCGTCTGACATACTTGAAAGGCTCAACACACATGAATTTCAGCTCTCTAAGAAAAGAGACATCTACGGTCCCAACTATGGCCGAACTCGCGCCTTGAAGGCAAAAGTTGTTTCCTCATCTGAAGAAGAATCTGACTGCAGTTCTGATGATCCTGAAGACATTGGAAAGGAGCTTGCTATGCTTGTGAAGAAGTTCTAGAGATTCACCAAGAAGAAAGACTTCAGAAAGTCTTCACGATCTAGCTCAAGGAATGATGAAGCTTCTGCTCATGACTACATGAAGAGAACATGCCACAAGTGCAAGAAACCTGGTCACTACATCTCTAAGTGTCCGCAGTGGGACAATGAGAACAACAAGAAGAAGAAGAGCAAGGAATATGATTCAGACGACAAGAATAAGAAGAAATACTCAAAGTCTTCTTCCAAGTCTTCCTTAGGGTCTTCATCACACAAGAAGAGCTCATCTGGCAAGGCCCGCGCGTTTGTCGGCAAGGAAATGGATTCAGAGGAGGAGTCTGCTTCTGAGGAGGCAGAGGTGGAGTCTGAGGAGGAGTCCGATTCTGGCGTTGCAAGTCTGGCTACAACCTATGTTGCCAAGTCCATCTTCAATACTGAATACAATGACTTCGTCACCGACGCCGATGCTAATGACAAGGACAACTCCGCTCCCACCTACTGCTTGATGGCACGCAGTGCCAAGGTAAACTCACGCGCCACTCACTATCAAACATCAAGTGAAGATGACTCTGATTGTGGTTCCAAACCCAGCTACAAAACACTTGCTAAAATTGCAACTGAACAACAAAAAGCTATGGAACATATTCAAAAACTGTTAGACAAAAGCGATGACCTATTGGACGCTGAAATGACTCGATCTTAGTCCTTAATTGAAGACATAAAAAATCTTCATGTTAAGTATGAGGAACTTGAAAGTCGTCATGAAACGCTCTCAACAACTCATGAAAAGCTTTCCTATGATTATCTTCAAAGGAAGCAAGAACTTGAGAAATTGAGAGCGGCTCATGAAGATCTTCAAAAGGAAAATGAGTCACTTCGCGCCAAACAGATCAGTCCTGCTCAGGAAGGATTCGAACCACCATGTCTTAAATGCATTGAGCGTGATAACATTGCTTCTGTTGCTGAATGTTCTACTGCTGCTACTATTGCAATATCTTCAATTGCTGATGTGGTAACTAACCCCTCTGCTGAGGATGCCACTGCTATTGCTGATGAAAATGCTAGGTTGAAGACATTGCTTGAAATAGGGATGTTCAAAAGTCTCAAAGGGCATCCGACATTATGTGATGTCCTCAAAAGGCAGATTCTGAACCGAAACCCTAGGAAACAGGGTGTTGGGTTCGAAAGGAAAATGAATGTTGATGGCTCTTACTGGAAACCTGAGCAGTACCCCAAAACCACATGGGTTGCTGCAAAGGAACCTTTAGTGGATCCATCCACCCTATCTGGCTTCACTTGTGCTAATCCCATTGCTATTGATGAATCCTTTGATGCAAACTATAAACTGTTTAAGAAACAGAATGGTGAAGTGTTTGCCAGGTATATTGGTACTACCTGCAGGAATGGGCCACCTATGAAGAAAGTCTGGGTGGCGAAAAAATGTCTGGAGAATCTTCCTGTGAATGTCGTCATGACACCACAAAGGAAGAAGACGTACCCCAGACCACAAGCTTCATATGGTCCAAAGACTTCATATAGACAGAGGACTCGCCTGAGTCACACTAACGCAAATGTTTTGCAGGGAAACCATACTCAGGCCTATGAATATGAGCGTGTTTCATCGAACCGCCATGTTCATAAGACCCAGAACTACTCTGCTTACTCTTATGAATACTATATTCCTACTGCAAGACTGTTTGCCAGGGCTCCAAAGCCAAAGTTCTCACATGTTGCGCTAAGACTCATTGCTTCAAAGCCACCCTTGAAGATGTGGGTGGCTAAGAAAGCTTAACTCTCTTTTGCAGGGAAAGGTCTCCAGCCGAAAATCAAAGGCGTCTGAAGCTATTGCTGGAGACCTAAAACATCTAGTAGGGCGCAAGATCAAATGCTCAAATGGTCTTATTATGTATTTTGTTCCTGCGTCGCTTGCTACTTGTCCTATCAGTCCTAACCTCGATATAAGCTTTCATAATCCACTTGCTCGTCAAATGTTTATGCTTCACATTGCTCTTCGTGAAGCCTATCCCCCTAACTGTACTGTAGGGTACGACACCAGCGGCTTCAGAATGGATTATTGATAGTGGGTGTACTAATCACATGACTGGCGAACTAAGTCTTCTCATGGACTCAACCTTACGTCCATCTGACAAGAGTCACATCACATTTGTTGATACTGGTAAAAGCAAGGTATTGGGTCTAGATAGAGTTGCAATCTCAAGGGATCAGCACATGGATAAAGTGATGCTTGTTGAATCCCTTGGTTTCAACTTAATGTCTGTCTCAATGCTTTGCGATTTAACATGATTGTGATGTTTGGAAAATATCGTTGCCTTGTTCTAATGGAATCTGACAAGTCTCTAGTCTTTGAAGGGTATCGAAAGATGATTTGTACATGGTAGATTTCTCAGCAGGACCACAACTTGCCGTATGTCTTCTTGCAAAAGCTTCAGAATGCTGGCTTTGGCATCGGAGGCTAGGGCATGCTGGCACGAGGAATTTGCACACTCTTGCAAAGAAGAAGCATATCATAGGCATCGAGGGCGTCAAGTTCAAGAAGGATCACTTATGCGGTGCCTGCGAAGCTGGAAAGATGACGAGGGCCAAGCATCCCTCGAAGACAATCATGACAACGACTCAACCCTTCGAACTGCTACACATGGACCTCTTCGGTCCCACTCACTACTCAACTCTTACTACTACTGCTTGTCTCTATGGCTTCGTCATTGTTGATGATTATTCAAGATATACATGGGTGCATATAATCCTCTACAAGACTGAAGTGCAGGATGTCTTCAGATGCTTCGCCAATCGAGCCATGAACAACTATGGCATTAGGATCAAGCACATCAGAAGTGACAATGGCACTGAATTCAAGAACACCGGCCTCGACACTTATCTTGATACTATGGGCATCACTCATGAGTTCTTGATACGTCCATTTTGCATCATGCTTTTATATCGATATTTATTGCATTATGGGATGTTATTTCACTTATGTCACAATACTTATGGCTATTCTCTCTTATTTTACAAGGTTTACATAAAGAGGGAGAATGCTGGCAGCTGGAATTCTGGGCTGGAAAAGGAGCAAATATTAGAGACCTATTCTGCGCAACTCCAAAAGTCCTGAAACTCCACGGAACGTCTTAAAATAAATAAAGAAAAATCCTCGCCAAAGATGAAGGCTAGGGGGCCCACACCCTACTCACGAGGGTGGGGGCGCCCCCCTAGGGCGCGCCCCCTACCTCGTGGCCCCCCTGGTGGCTCTCCGACGTCCATCTTCTCCTATATGAAGTCTTTCGATGAGAAAAAAATAACAAGGAACTTTTCGGGACGAGACTTCGCCGCCACGAGGCGGAACCTCGGCGGATCCAATCTAGAGGTCCGACAGAGCTGTCCTGCCGGGGATAGTTCCCTTCGGGAGGGGGAAATCATCACCATCGTCATCACCAACGATCCTCTCATCGGGAGAGGGCAATCTCCATCGACATCTTCACCAGCACCATCTCATCTCCAAACCCTAGTTCATCTCTTGTATCCAATTCTCGTCTCAAAGTCCAGGATTGGTGCTAGTAGGTTGCTAGTAGTGTTGATTACTCCTTGTAGTTGATGCTAGTTGGTTTATTTGGTGGAAGATTATATGTTCAGATCCTATATGCATATTATTACCCCTCTGATTATGAACATGAATATGCTTTGTGAGTAATTACGTTTGTTCCTGAGGACAAGGGAGAAGTCTTGCTATTAGTAGTCATGTGAATTTGGTATTCGTTTGATATTTTGATAAGATGTATGTTGTCTAGCCTCTAGTAGTTTTATGTGAACGTCGACTACATAACACTTCACCATTATTTGGGCCTAGAGGAAGGCATTGGGAAGTAATAAGTAGATGATGGGTTGCTAGAGTGACAGAAGCTTAAACCCTAGTTTATGCGTTGCTTCGTAAGGGGCTGATTTGGATCCACATGTTTCATGCTATGGTTAGGTTTACCTTAATACTTTTGTTGTATTTGCGGATGCTTGCAATAGAGGTTAATCATAAGTGGGATGCTTGTTCAAGTAAGAATAGCACCCAAGCACCGGTCCACCCACATATCAAATTATCAAAGTATCGAACGCGAATCATATGAACGTGATGAAAACTAGCTTGATGATATTCCCATGTGTCCTCGGGAGCGCTTTTCCTATTATAAGAGTTTGTTCCGGCTTGTCCTTTGCTACAAAAAGGATTGGGCCACCTTGCTGCACTTTATTTACTTTTGTTACTTGTTGCTCGTTACAATTTATCTTATCACAAAACTATCTGTTACCACTTATTTCAGTACTTGCAGAGAATACCTTGCTGAAAACCGCTTATCATTTCCTTCTGCTCCTCGTTGGGTTCAACACTCTTACTTATCGAAAGGACTACGATAGATCCCCTATACTTGTGGGTCATCAAGATTTCTGGCGCCGTTGCCGGGGAGTGTAGCGCCTTTGGTAGGTGGAATTTGGTAAGGAAAAATTTATATAATGTGCTGAAATTTACTGTCACTTGTTACTATGGAAAGTAATTCTCTGAGGGGCTTGTTCGGGGTATCTTCACCCCGTCCAGTAGAGCAAAGAGTTGCTCCTCAACCTACTGAAAATGAAACTCGTTTTGAATTTCCTTCGGGTATGATGGAAAAACTGCTAGCTGACCCTTTTACAGGAGATGGAACAAAGCATCCTGATGAGCACTTAATATATGTGGATGAAGTTTGTGGATTATTTAAGCTTGCAGGTATACCCGATGATGTTGCTAAGAAGAAGGTCTTCCCTTTATCTTTGAAGGGAGACGCATTGATATGGTATAGGCTATGTGATGATATGAGATCATGGGACTATAAAAGATTGAAGTTGGAATTTCATCAAAAGTATTACCCTATGCATCTTGTTCACCGTGATCGCAATTATATATATAATTTCTGGCCTCGCGAAGGAGAAAGCATCGCTCAAGCTTGGGGGAGGCTTAAATCAATGTTATATTCATGCCCCAATCATGAGCTCTCAAGAGAAATGATTATTCAAAATTTATATGCTCGGCTTTCTGAAAACAATCGCACCATGCTCGATACTCCTTGTGTTGGCTCTTTTATGATGAAGACTATTGAATTCAGATGGAATTTATTGGATAGAATTAAATGCAACTCTGAAGATTGGGACCTCGACGATGGTAAGGAGTGAGGTATGACACCTATGTTTGATTGTGTTAAATCTTTTATGGACACCGATATTTTCCGTAAGTTTAGCACTAAATATGGACTTGACTCCGAGATAGTAGCTTCTTTCTGTGAATCTTTTGCTACTTATGTTGATCTCCCTAAGGAGAAGTGGTTTAAATATCATCCTCCCATAGAAGTAAAAGTAGCTACACCTATTAAAGTTGAAGAAAAGACTATCACTTATAATGATCCTATTGTTCCTACTGCTTATGTTGAGAAACCACCTTTCCCTCTTAGAGTAAAGGATCATGCTAAAGCTTTAACTGTGGTTCGTAAAAGCAATATTAGAACATATACACCTCCTGAGCAAGTTAAAGTTGAACCTAATATTGCTATTGTTAAAGATCTCTTGTCTGATAATATAGATGGGCATGTTATTTATTTCTGTGATGAAACTGCTAGAATTGCTAAACCTCGTGATACTGATAAACTTAGACCTATGGTAGGTATGCCTATTATTTCTGTTAAAATAGGAGATCATTGTTATCATGGCTTATGTGATATGGGTGCCAGTGCTAGTGTTATACCTCATGACTTATACAAAAAAATTATGCATGATATTGCACCTGTTGAGTTAGAATATATTGATGTCACAATTAAACTTGCCAATAGAGATACTATTTCACCAACTGGAATTGTTAGAGATGTTGAAGTCTTGTGTGGGAAAACTAAATATCCTGCTAATTTTCTTGTTCTTACTTATCCGCAAGATAGCTTTTGTCCCATTATATTTGGTAGACCCTTCTTGAATACTATTAATGCTAAGATAGACTGCGAAAAGAATGTTGTTACTATTGGCTTGGATGATATGGTTCATGAGTTTAATTTCTCTAAATTTAGTAAACAACATCGTGAGGAAGAATTGCCTAATAAGGATGAAATTATTGGTCTTGCTTCTATTGTTGTACCTCCTAGTGATCCTTTAGAACACTATTTACTAGACCATGAAAATGATATGTTCATGAATGAAAGAAGGAAAATAGATGAAGTATTCTTTAAACAGGAACCTATTATGCAACACAATTTGCCTGTTGAAATTTTAGGAGATCCTCCTCCACCCAAGGGTGATCCCGTGTTTGAGCTTAAACCGTTGCCTGATAATCTTAAATATGCTTATCTTGATGAAAAGAAGATATATCCTGTTATTATTAGTGCTAACCTTTCAGGGCATGAAGAAGAAAGATTATTGAAAACTCTGAAGAAGCATCGTGCTGCTATTGGATATACTCTTGATGATCTTAAGGGCATTAGTCCTACTCTATGTCAACATAAAATAAATTTGGAAGCAGATGCCAAACCAGTTCATGATCCTCAACGACGTCTGAATCCTAAAATGAAAGAAGTGGTAAGAAAAGAAATACTTAAGCTTCTAGAGGCAGGTATAATCTATCCCGTTGCTGATAGTGAGTGGGTAAGTCCTATCCATTGTGTCCCTAAGAAGGGAGGTATTACTGTTGTTCCTAATGATAAAGATGAATTGATTCCACAAAGAATTATCACAGGTTATAGGATGGTAATTGATTTCCGCAAATTAAATAAGGCTACTAAGAAAGATCATTACCCCTTACCTTTTATTGATAAAATGCTAGAAAGATTATGCAAACATACAAACTATTGCTTTCTAGATGGTTATTCTGGTTTCTCTCAAATACATGTGTCGGCTAGAGATCAATCTAAGACTACTTTTACATGCCCTTTTGGTACTTTTGCTTATAGACGTATGCCTTTTGGTTTATGTAATGCACCTACTACCTTTCAAAGATGCATGATGGCTATATTCTCTGACTTTTGTGAAAAGACTTGTGAGGTTTTCATGGATGACTTTCTGTCTATGGTTCCTCCTTTGATGATTGCTTGAGCAATCTTGATCGAGTTTTGCAGAGATTGTTGGGGAACATAGTAATTTCAAAAAAATTCCTACGCACACGCAAGATCATGGTGATGCACAGCAACGAGAGGGGCGAGTGTTGTCTACGTACCCTCGTAGACCGGAAGTGGAAGTGTTACAACAACGCGGTTGATGTAGTCATATGTCTTCACGGCCCGACCGATCAAGCACCGAAACTATGGCACCTCCGTG
Organism: Triticum urartu; assembly: GCF_056163025.1. Taxonomy (NCBI): domain Eukaryota; kingdom Viridiplantae; phylum Streptophyta; class Magnoliopsida; order Poales; family Poaceae; genus Triticum; species Triticum urartu. The sequence continues at coordinate 101,670,043 of NC_141875.1, read as the reverse complement.
TTTTTGCACATGTTCAGCTCGATGACAATCCCGGGACTCCGATCCAGCAAAGTGTCGGGGATGAGTTCCGTCAGCACGACGGCGTGGTGACGATCTTGATGTTCTACCGTCGCAGGGCTTCGCCTAAGCACCGCTACAATATTATCGAGGATTATGGTGGAGGGAGGCACCGCACACGGCTAAGAGATCAATGATCAATTGTTGTGTCTCTAGGGTGCCCCCTGCCCTCGTATATAAAGGAGTGGAAGAGGGGGCCGGCCAAGGAGGGTGGCGCGCCCAAGGGGGGAGTCCAACTCCCACCGGGAGTAGGACTCCCCGTTTTCCTATTAGGAGTAGGGGAGGGAAGGAAGAGGAAGGAGGAAGGAAGGAAAGGGGGGCCGGCCCCCCTCCCAATTCGGATTGGGCTTGGGGGGGCGCCCCCTCCCTTGCTCCTTTCCCCTCCTTTCCACTAAGGCCCAATAAGGCCCATATACCTCCCGGGGGGTTCCGATAACCTCCCGGTGATCCGGTATTGTCCCAATCTTACCCGGAACCTTTCCGGTGTCCAAATATAGTCGTCCAATATATCGATCTTTATGTCTCGACCATTTCGAGATTCCTCGTCAAGTCCGTGATCACATCCGGGACTCCGAACAACCTTCGGTACATCAAAATATATAAACTCATAATGAAACTGTCATCGTAACATTAAGCGTGCGGACCCTACGGGTTCGAGAACAATGTAGACATGACCGAGACACGTCTCCGGTCAATAACCAATAGCGGAACCTGGATGCTCATATTGGCTCCTACATATTCTACGAAGATCTTTATCGGTCAGATCGCATAACAACATACGTTGTTCCCTTTGTCATCGGTATGTTACTTGCCCGAGATTCGATCGTCGGTATCTCAATACCTAGTTCAATCTCGTTACCGGCAAGTCTCTTTACTCGTTCCGTAATACATCATCTTGCAACTAACTTATTAGTTGCATTGCTTGCAAGGCTTAAGTGATGTCTATTACCGAGAGGGCCCAGAGATACCTCTCCAACAATCGGAGCGACAAATCCTAATCTCGAAATGCGCCAACCCAACATGTACCTTTGGAGACACCTGTAGAGCACCTTTATAATCACCCAGTTACGTTGTGACATTTGGTAGCACACAAAGTGTTCCTTCGGTAAACGGGAGTTGCATAATCTCATAGTTATAGGAACATGTATAAGTCATGAAGAAAGCAATAGCAACATACTAAACGATCGGGTGCTAAGCTAATGGAATGGGTCATGTCAATCACATCATTCCCCTAATGATGTGATCACATTAATCAAATGACAACTCATGTCTATGGTTAGGAAACATAACCATCTTCGATTAACGAGCTAGTCAAGTAGAGGCATACTAGTGACACTTTGTTTGTCTATGTATTCACACAAGTATTACGTTTTCGGTTAATACAATTCTAGCATGAATAATAAACATTTATCATGATATAAGGAAATAAATAATAACTTTATTATTGCCTCTAGGGCATATTTTCTTCAGTCTCCCACTTGCACTAGAGTCAATAATCTAGATTACACAGTAATGATTCTAACACCCATGGAGCCTTGGTGCTGATCATGTTTTGCTCGTGGAAGAGGCTTAGTCAATGGGTCTGCTACATTCAGCTCCGTATGTATCTTGCAAATCTCTATGTCTCCCACCTGGACTAGATCCCGGATGGAATTGAAGCGTCTCTTGATGTGCTTGGTTCTCTTGTGAAATCTGGATTCCTTTGCCAAGGCAATTGCACCAGTATTGTCACAAAAGATTTTCATTGGACCCGATGCACTAGGTATGACACCTAGATCGGATATGAACTCCTTCATCCAGACTCCTTCGTTTGCTGCTTCTGAAGCAGCTATGTACTCCGCTTCACATGTAGATCCCGCCACGACGCTTTGTTTAGAACTGCACCAACTGACAGCTCCACCGTTTAATGTAAATACGTATCCGGTTTGCGATTTAGAATCGTCCGTATCAGTGTCAAAGCTTGCATCAACGTAACCATTTACGATGAGCTCTTTGTCACCTCCATATATGAGAAACATATCCTTAGTCCTTTTCAGGTATTTCAGGATGTTCTTGACCGTTGTCCAGTGATCCACTCCTGGATTACTTTGGTACCTCCCTGCTAGACTTATAGCAAGGCACACATCAGGTCTGGTACACAGCATTGCATACATGATAGAGCCTATGGCTGAAGCATAGGGAACATCTTTCATTTTCTCTCTATCTTCTGCAGTGGTCAGGCATTGAGTCTTACTCAACTTCACACCTTGTAACACAGGCAAGAATCCTTTCTTTGCTTGATCCATTTTGAACTTCTTCAAAACTTTGTCAAGGTATGTGCTTTGTGAAATTCCAATTAAGCGTCTTGATCTATCTCTATAGATCTTAATGCCCAATATGTAAGCAGCTTCACCGAGGTCTTTCATTGAAAAACTTTTATTCAAGTATCACTTTATGCTATCCAGAAATTCTATGTTATTTCCGATTAGCAATATGTCATCCACATATAATATCAGAAATGCTACAGAGCTCCCACTCACTTTCTTGTAAATACAGGCTTCTCCAAAAGTCTGTACAAAACCAAATGCTTTGATCACACTATCAAAGCGTTTATTCCAACTCTGAGATGCTTGCACCAGTCCATAAATGGATCGCTAGAGCTTGCACACTTTGTTAGCTCCTTTTGGATCGACAAAACCTTCCGGCTGCATCATATACAACTCTTCTTCCAGAAATCCATTCAGGAATGCAGTTTTGACATCCATCTGCCAAATTTCATAATCATAAAATGCGGCAATTGCTAACATGATTCGGACAGACTTAAGCATCGCTACGGGTGAGAAGGTCTCATCGTAGTCAATTCCTTGAACTTGTCGAAAACCTTTTGCGACAAGTCGAGCTTTGTAGACAGTAACATTACCGTCAGCGTCAGTCTTCTTCTTGAAGATCCATTTATTTTCAATTGCTTGCCGATCATTGGGCAAGTCAACCAAAGTCCACACTTTGTTCTCATACATGGATCCCATCTCAGATTTCATGGCTTCAAGCCATTTTGCGGAATCTGGGCTCACCATTGCTTCTTCATAGTTCGTAGGTACATCATGATCTAGTAGAATGACTTCCAGAACAGGATTACCGTAGCACTCTGGCGCGGATCTTACTCTGGTTGATCTACGAGGTTCAGTAGTAACTTGTTCTGAAGTTTCATGATCATCATCATTAGCTTCCTCACTAATTGGTGTAGTTGTCACAGAAACCGGTTTCTGTGATGTACTACTTTCCAATAAGGGAGCAGGTACAGTTACCTCATCAAGTTCTACTTTCCTCCCACTCACTTCTTTCGAGAGAAACTCCTTCTCTAGAAAGGATCCATTCTTAGCAACAAATGTCTTGCCTTCGGATCTTTGATAGAAGGTGTACCCAACAGTCTCCTTCGGGTATCCTATGAAGACACATTTCTCCAATTTGGGTTCGAGCTTATCAGGTTGAAGCTTTTTCACATAAGCATCGCAGCCCCAAACTTTTAGAAACGACAACTTTGGTTTCTTGCCAAACCATAGTTCATAAGGCGTCGTCTCAATGGATCTTGATGGTGCCCTATTTAACGTGAATGCGGCCGTCTGTAAAGCATAACCCCAAAACGATAGCGGTAAATCTGTAAGAGACATCATAGATCGCACCATATCAAGTAAAGTACGATTACGACGTTCGGACACACCATTACGCTGTGGTGTTCCGGGTGGCGTGAGTTGCGAAACTATTCCGCATTGTTTCAAATGTAAACCAAACTCGTAACTCAAATATTCTCCTCCATGATCAGATCGTAGAAACTTTATTTTCTTGTTACGATGATTTTCAACTTCACTCTGAAATTCTTTGAACTTATCAAATGTTTCAGACTTATGTTTCATTAAGTAGATATACCCATATCTGCTTAAATCATCTGTGAAGGTGAGAAAATAACGATATCCGCCACGAGCTTCAACATTCATTGGACCACATACATCTGTATGTATGATTTCCAACAAATCTGTTGCTCTCTTCATAGTACCGGAGAACGTCGTTTTAGTCATCTTGCCCATGAGGCACGGTTCGCAAGTACCAAGTGATTCATAATCAAGTGGTTCCAAAAGTCCATCAGTATGGAGTTTCTTCATGCGCTTTACACCGATATGACCTAAATGGCAGTGCCACAAATAAGTTGCACTATCATTATCAACTCTGCATCTTTTGGCTTCAACATTATGAATATGTGTATCACTACTATCGAGATTCATCAAAAATAGACCACTCTTCAAGGGTGCATGACCATAAAAGATATTACTCATATAAATAGAACAACCATTATTCTCTGATTTAAATGAATAACCATCTCACATCAAACAAGATCCAGATATAATGTTCATGCTCAATGCTGGCACCAAATAACAATTATTTAGGTCTAATACTAATCCCGATGGTAGATGTAGAGGTAGCGTGCCGACCGTGATCACATCGACTTTGGAACCATTTCCCACACGCATCGTCACCTCGTCCTTCGCCAGTGTTCGCTTAATCCGTAGTCCCTGTTTCGAGTTGCAAATATTAGCAACAGAACCAGTATCAAATACACAGGTGCTACTGCGAGCTCTAGTAAGGTACACGTCAATAACATGTATATCATATATACCTTTGTTCACCTTGCCATCCTTCTTATCCACCAAATACTTGGGGCAGCTCCGCTTCCAGTGACCAGTCTGCTTGCAGTAGAAGCACTCAGTTTCAGGCTTAGGTCCAGACTTGGCTTTCTTCTCCTGAGCAGCAACTTGCTTGCTGTTCTTCTTGAAGTTCCCCTTCTTCTTCCCCTTGCCCTTTTTCTTGAAACTAGTGGTCTTGTTGACCATCAACACTTGATGCTCCTTCTTGATTTCTACCTCCGCAGCTTTTAGCATTGCGAAGAGCTTGGGAATTGTCTTATCCATCCCTTGCATATTATAGTTCATCACGAAGCTCTTGTAGCTAGGTGGAAGTGATTGGAGAATTCCGTCAATGACGCAATCATCCGGAAGATTAACTCCCAGTTGAATCAAGTGATTATTATACCCAGACATTTTGAGTATATGCTCACTGACAGAACTGTTCTCCTCCATCTTGCAGCTATAGAACTTATTGGAGACTTCATATCTCTTAATCTGGGCATTTGCTTGAAATTTAGCTTCAACTCCTGGAACATCTCATATGCTCCATGACGTTCAAAACGTCGTTGAAGACCCGGTTCTAAGCCGTAAAGCATGGCACATTGAACTATCGAGTAGTCATCAGCTTTGCTCTGCCAGACGTTCTTAACGTCGTCAGTTGCATCAGCAGCAGGCTTGGCACCCAGTGGTGCTTCCATGACGTAATTCTTATGTGCAGCAATGAGGATAATCCTCAAGTTACGGACCCAGTCCGTATAATTGCTACCATCATATTTCAACTTTTCTTTCTCAAGGAACGCATTAAAATTCAACGGAACAACAGCACGGGCCATCTATCTACAATCAAACATAAACAAGCAAGATACTATCAGGTACTAAGTTCATGATAAATTTAAGTTCAATTAATCATATTACTTAAGAACTCCCACTTAGAAAGACATCCCTCTAATCTTCTAAGTGATCACGTGATCCAAATCAACTAAACCATAACCGATCATCACGTGAAATGGAGTAGTTTTCAATGGTGAACATCACTATGTTGATCATATCTACTATATGATTCACGCTCGACCTTTCGGTCTCCGTGTTCCGAGGCCATATCTGTTATATGCTAGGCTCGTCAAGTTTAACCTGAGTATTCCGCGTGTGCAACTGTTTTGCACCCGTTGTATTTGAACGTAGAGCCTATCACACCTGATCATCACGTGGTGTCTCAGCACAAAGAACTTTCGCAACGGTGCATACTCAGGGAGAACACTTATACTTTGATAATTTTAGTGAGGGATCATCTTATAATGCTACCGTCAATCAAAGCAAGATAAGATGCATAAAAGATAAACATCACATGCAATCAATATAAGTGATATGATATGGCCATCATCATCTTGTACTTGTGATCTCCATCTCCGAAGTACCGTCATGATCACCATCGTCACCGGCGTGACACCTTGACCTCCATCGTAGCATCGTTGTCGTCTCGCCAATCTTATGCTTCCACGACTATCGCTACCGCTTAGTGATAAAGTAAAGCATTACAACGCGATTGCATTGCATACAATAAAGCGACAACCATATGGCTCCTGCTAGTTGCCGATAACTCTGTTACAAAACATGATCATCTCATACAATAAAATTTAGCATCATGTCTTGACCATATCACATCACAACATGCCCTGCAAAAACAAGTTAGACGTCCTCTACTTTGTTGTTGCAAGTTTTACGTGGCTGCTACGGGCTTAGCAAGAACCGTTCTTACCTACACATCAAAACCATAACGATAGTTTGTCAAGTTGGTGTTGTTTTAACCTTCGCAAGGACCGGGCGTAGCCACACTCGGTTCAACTAAAGTTGGAGAAACTGACACCCGCCAGCCACCTGTGTGCAAAGCATGTCAGTAGAACCAGTCTCGCGTAAGCATACGCGTAATGTCGGTCTGGGCCGCTTCATCCAACAATACCGCTGAACCAAAGTATGACATGCTGGTAAGCAGTATGACTTATATCGCCCACAACTCACTTGTGTTCTACTCGTGCATAACATCAACACATAAAACCTAGGCTCGGATGCCACTATTGGGGAACGTAGTAATTTCAATAAATTTCATACGCACACGCAAGATCATGGTGATGCACAGCAACGAGAGGGGAGAGTGTTGTCTACGTACCCTCGTAGACCGGAAGCGGAAGCGTTACAACAACGCAGTTGATGTAGTCGTACGTCTTCACGGCCGACCGATCAAGCACCGAAACTACGGCACCTCCGAGTTTTTGCACACGTTCAGCTCGATGACAATCCCCAGACACCGATCCAGCAAAGTGTCAGGGATGAGTTCCATCAGCACGACGGCGTGGTGACGATCTTGATGTTCTACCATCGCAGGGCTTCGCCTAAGCACCGCTACAATATTATCGAGGATTATGGTGGAGGGGGGCACCGCACACGGCTAAGAGATCAACGATCAATTGTTGTGTCTCTGGGGTGCCCCCTGCCCCCGTATATGAAGGAGTGGAAGAGGGGGCCGGCCAAGGAGGGTGGCGCACCCAAGGGGGGGAGTACAACTCCCACCGGGAGTAGGACTCCCCTTTTTCCTATTAGGAGTAGGAGAGGGAAGGAAGAGGAAGGAGGGAGGAAGGAAAGGGGGGCCGCCCCCCCTCCCAATTCGGATTGGGCTTGGGGGGGCTCCCTTGCTCCTTTCCCCTCCTTTCCACTAAGGCCCAAAAAGGCCCATATACCTCCCGGGGGGTTCCGATAACCTCCCGGTGATCCGGTATTGTCCCAATCTTACCCGGAACCTTTCCGGTTTCCAAATATAGACGTCCAATATATCGATCTTTATGTCTCGACCATTTCGAGATTCCTCGTCAAGTCCGTGATCACATCCGGGACTCCGAACAACCTTCGGTACATCAAAATATATAAACTCATAATGAAACTGTCATCGTAACGTTAAGCGTGCGGACCCTACGGGTTCGAGAACAATGTAGACATGACCGAGACACGTCTCCGGTCAATAACCAATAGCGGAACCTGGATGCTCATATTGGCTCCTACATATTCTACGAAGATCTTTATCGGTCAGACCGTATAACAACATACGTTGTTCCCTTTGTCATCGGTATGTTACTTGCCCGAGATTCGATCGTCGGTATCTCAATACCTAGTTCAATCTCGTTACTGGCAAGTCTCTTTACTCGTTCCGTAATACATCATCTTGCAACTAACTTATTAGTTGCATTGCTTGCAAGGCTTAAGTGATGTGTATTACCGAGAGGGCCCAGAGATACCTCTCCGACAATCGGAGCGACAAATCCTAATCTCGAAATACGCCAACCCAACATGTACCTTTGGAGACACCTATAGAGCACCTTTATAATCACCCAGTTACGTTGTGACGTTTGGTAGCACACAAAGTGTTCCTCCGGTAAACGGGAGTTGCATAATCTCATAGTCCTAGGAACATGTATAAGTCATGAAGAAAGCAATAGCAACATACTAAATGATCGGGTGCTAAGCTAACGTGATGGGTCATGTCAATCACATCATTCTCCTAATGATGTGATCCCATTAATCAAATGACAACTCATGTCTATGGTTAGGAAACATAACCATCTTCGATTAACGAGCTAGTCAAGTAGAGGCATACTAGTGACACTTTGTTTGTCTATGTATTCACACAAGTATTACGTTTCCGGTTAATACAATTCTAGCATGAATAATAAACATTTATCATGTTATAAGGAAATAAATAATAACTTTATTATTGCCTCTAGGGCATATTTCCTTCAGAGATGTGAAGAAACTAATCTTGTCTTGAATTGGGAAAAGTGCCACTTTATGGTTAATGAAGGTATTGTCTTGGGGCACAAAGTTTCTGAAAGACGTATTGAAGTTGATAAAGCCAAGGTTGATGCTATTGAAAAGATGCCATGTCCCAAGGACATCAAAAGTATAAGAAGTTTCCTTGGTCACGCTGGATTTTATAGGAGGTTCATTAAGGACTTATCAAAAATTTCTCGGCCTTTGACTAATTTATTGCAAAAAGATATACCATTTGTCTTTGATGATTGTGTAGAAGCATTTGAAATACTTAAGAAAGCATTAGTCTCTGCACCTGTTGTTCAGCCACCTGATTGGAATTTACCCTTTGAAATTATGTGTGATGCTAGTGATTATGCTGTAGGTGATGTTCTAGGGCAAAGAGTTGATAAGAAATTAAATGTTATCCATTATGCTAGTAAGACTCTAGACAATGCTCAAAAAATTTCTGCTACTACTGAAAAAGAGCTTTTAGTAGTTGTATTTGCTTGTGATAAGTTCAGATCTTATATTGTTGATTCTAAAGTAACTATTCAAACTGATCATGCTTCTATTAAATACCTTATGGAAAAGAAAGATGCTAAACCTAGACTTATTAGATGGGTTCTCTTGCTACAAGAATTTGATTTGCATATTGTTGATAGAAAGGGAGCTGAGAACCCTGTTGAAGACAACTTGTCTAGGTTAGAAAATATTCTTGATGACCCACTGCCTATTAATGGTAACTTTCCTGATGAACAATTAAATGTTATAAGTACTTCTCGTAGTACTCCATGGTATGATGATTATGCTAATTATATTGTTGCTAAGTTTATACCACCTAGCTTCACATACTAGCAAAAGAAAAAGGTTTTCTATGACTTGAGACATTACTTTTTGGATGAACCACATCTTTATAAAGAAGGAGTAGATGGTGTTATTAGACGTTGTGTACCTGAGCATGAACAGGAACAGATCCTACGCAAGTGTCATTCCGAGTCTTATGGAGGACACCACGCTGGAGATAGAACTGCACATAAGGTACTGCAATCTGGTTTTTATTGGCCTACTCTCTTCAAGGATGCCCGTATGTTTGTCTTGTCTTGTGATGAATGTCAAAGAATTGGTAATATTAGTAGACGTCAAGAAATGCCTATGAATTATTATCTTGTTATTGAACCGTTTGATGTTTGGGGCTTTGATTATATGGGACCTTTTCCTGCCTCTAATGGATACACACATATTATAGTTGCTGTTGATTACATTACTAAGTGGGTAGAAGCTATTCCAACTAGTAGTGCTAATCATAACACTTCTATTAAAATGCTTAAAGAAGTTATTTTTCCAAGGTTTGGAGTCCCTAGATATTTAATGACTGATGGTGGTTCACACTTTATTCATGGTGCCTTCCGTAAAATGCTTGCTAAATATGATGTTAATCATAGAATTGCATCTCCTTATCACCCACAGTCTAGTGGTCAAGTAGAGTTGAGCAATAGAGAGCTCAAATTAATTTTTCAAAAGACTGTTAATAGGTCTAGAAAGAATTGGTCCAAGAAACTTGATGATGCATTATGGGCATATAGAACTGCATACAAAAATCCTATGGGTATGTCTCCGTATAAATGGTTTATGGAAAAGCATGTCACTTACCTCTCGAACTAGAACATAAGGCATATTGGGCTATTAAAAAGCTTAACTATGATTTCAAACTTGCCGGTGAGAAGAGGTTATTTGATATTAGCTCACTTGATGAATGGAGAACCCAGGCTTACGAAAATGCCAAGTTGTTTAAAGAAAAAGTTAAAAGATGGCATGACAAAAGGATACAAAAGCGTGAGTTTAATGTAGGTGATTATATATTGCTATACAACTCTCATTTAAGATTTTTTGCAAGAAAACATCTCTCTAAATGGGAAGGCCCCTATGTTATCGAGGAGGTCTATCGTTCCGGTGCCATAAAAATCAACAAATTCGAGGGCACAAATCTGAAGGTGGTAAATGATACGTCCATTTTGCATCATGCTTTTATATCGATATTTATTGCATTATGGGCTGTTATTTCACTTTATGTCACAATACTTATGGCTATTCTCTCTTATTTTACAAGGTTTACATAAAGAGGGAGAATGCCGGCAGCTGGAATTCTGGGCTGGAAAAGGAGCAAATATTAGAGACATATTCTGCGCAACTCCAAAAGTCCTGAAACTCCACGGAACGTCTTAAAAAATAAAGAAAAATCCTCGCCGAAGATGAAGGCCAGGGGGCCCACTCCCTGCTCACGAGGGTGGGGGGGCGCCCCCCTACCTCGTGGGCCCCCTGGTGGCTCTCCGACGTCCATCTTCTCCTATATGAACTCTTTCGATGAGAAAAAAATAAGAAGGAACTTTTCGGGACGAGACTCCGCCGCCACGAGGCGGAACCTTGGCGGATCCAATCTAGAGCTCCGGCAGAACTGTCCTGTCGGGGATACTTCCCTCTCAGAGGGGGAAATCATCACCATCATCATCACCAACGATCCTCTCATCGGTAGAGGGCAATCTCCATCAATATCTTCACCAGCACCATCTCATCTCCAAACCCTAGTTCATCTCTTGTATCCAATTCTCGTCTCAAAGTCCGGGATTGGTGCTAGTAGGTTGCTAGTAGTGTTGATTACTCCTTCTAGTTGATGCTAGTTGGTTTATTTGGTGGAAGATTATATGTTCAGATCCTATATGCATATTATTACCCCTCTGATTATGAACATGAATATGCTTTGTGAGTAATTACGTTTGTTCCTGAGGACAAGGGAGAAGTCTTGCTATTAGTAGTCATGTGAATTTGGTATTCGTTTGATATTTTGATAAGATGTATGTTGTCTAGCCTCTAGTGGTGTTATGTGAACGTCGACTACATAACACTTCACCATTATTTGGGCCTAGAGGAAGGCATTGGGAAGTAATAAGTAGATGATGGGTTGCTAGAGTGACAGAAGCTTAAACCCTAGTTTATGCGTTGCTTCGTAAGGGGCTGATTTGGATCCACATGTTTCATGCTATGGTTAGGTTTACCTTAATACTTTTGTTGTAGTTGCAGATGCTTGCAATAGAGGTTAATCATAAGTGGGATGCTTGTTCAAGTAAGAACAGCACCCAAGCACCGGTCCACCCACATATCAAATTATCAAAGTATCGAACGCGAATCATATGAACGTGATGAAAACTAGCTTGACGATATTCCCATGTGTCCTCGGGAGCGCTTTTCCTATTATAAGAGTTTGTTCTGGCTTGTCCTTTGCTACAAAAAGGATTGGGCCACCTTTCTGCACTTTATTTACTTTTGTTACTTGTTGCTCGTTACAATTTATCTTATCACAAAACTGTTGGGGAACGTAGTAATTTCAAAATTTTCCTACGCACACGCAAGATCATGGTGATGCATAGCAACAAGAGAGGAGAGTGTTGTCTGCGTACCCTCGTAGACCGAAAGCGGAAGCGTTAGCACAACGCGGTTGATGTAGTCGTACGTCTTCACGGCCCGACCGATCAAGCACCGAAACTACGGCACCTCCGAGTTCTAGCACACGTTCAGCTCGATGACGATCCCTGGACTCCGATCCAGCAGAATGTCGGGGAAGAGTTCCGTCAGCACGACGGCGTGGTGACGATCTTGATGTTCTACTGTCGCAGGATTTCGCTTAAGCACCGCTACAATATTATCGAGGATTATGGTGGGAGGGGGCACCGCACATGGCTAAGAGATCAATGATCAATTGCCGTGTCTTTGGGGTGCCCCCCTGCACCCTATATAAAGGAGCAAGGGAGGAGGAGGCCGGCCCTAGGAGGGGGCGCGCCTAGTGTGGAGTCCTACTAGGACTCCCTAGTCCTAGTAGGATTCCACCTCCCATATGGAATAGGAAAAGAGGAAGGGAAAAGGAGAAGGAAGGAAGGGGGCGCCCCCCTTCCCTAGTCCAATTCGGACCAGACCAAGGGGAGGTGTGCGGCCACCCTTGAGGCCCTTTTCCTTCTTTCCCATATGGCCCAATAAGGCCCAATACGTATTCCCGTAACTCTCCGGTACTCCGAAAAATACCCGAATCGCTCGGAACCTTTCCGATGTCCGAATATAGTCGTCCAATATATCGATCTTTACGTCTCGACCATTTCGAGACTCCTCATCATGTCCCCGATCTCATCCGGGACTCCGAAATCCTTCGGTACATCAAAACTCATAAACTCATAATATAACTGTCATTGAAACCTTAAGCGTGCGGACCCTACGGGTTCGAGAACAATGTAGACATGACCGAGACATGTCTCCGGTCAATAACCAATAGCGGAACCTGGATGCTCGTATTGGCTCCCACATATTCCACGAAGATCTTTATCGGTCAGGCCGCATAACAACATACGTTGTTCCCTTTGTCATTGGTATGTTACTTGCCCGAGATTCGATCGTTGGTATCTCAATACCTAGCTCAATCTCATTACCGGAAAGTCTCTTTACTCGTTCCGTAATACATCATCCTGCAACTAACTCATTAGTTGCAATGCTTGCAAGGCTTAAGTGATGTGCATTACCGAGAGGGCCCAGAGATACCTCTCCGACAATCGGAGTGACAAATCCTAATCTCGAAATACGCCAACCCATAAGTACCTTCGGAGACACCTGTAGAGCACCTTTATAATCACCCGGTTACGTTGTGACGTTTGGTGGCACACAAAGTGCTCCTCCGGTAAACGGGAGTTGCATAATCTCATAGTCATAGGAACATGTATAAGTCATGAAGAAAGCAATAGCAACAAACTAAACGATCAAGTGCTATGCTAACGGAATGGGTCAAGTCAATCACATCATTCTCCTAATGATGTGATCCTATTAATCAAATGACAACTCATGTCTATGGTTAGGAAACATAACCATCTTTGATCAACGAGCTAGTCAAGTAGAGGCATACTAGTGACACTCTGTTTGTCTATGTATTCACACATATATTATGTTTCCGGTTAATACAATTCTAGCATGAATAATAAACATTTATCATGATAGAAGGAAATAAATAATAGCTTTATTATTGCCTCTAGGGCATATTTCCTTCAGTCTCCCACTTGCACTAGAGTCAATAATCTAGTTCACATCGCCATGTGATTTAACATCAATAGTTCACATCACCATGTGATTAACACCTATAGTTCACATCGACATGTGACCAACACCCAAAGGGTTTACTAGAGTCAATAATCTAGTTCACGTCACTATGTGATTAACACCCAAAGATTACTGAGGTGTGATCATGTTTTGCTTGTGAGAGAATTTTAGTCAACGAGTCTGCCACATTCAGATCCATAAGTATTTTGCAAATTTCTATGTCAATAATGCTCTGCATGGAGCTATTCTAGCTAATTGCTCCCACTTTCAATATGTATCCAGATTGAGACTTAGAGTCATCTGGATCAATGTCAAAACTTGCATCGACGTAACCCTTTACGACGAACCTTTTGTCACCTCCATAATCGAGAAACATATCCTTATTCCACTAAGGATAATTTTGACCAATGTCCAATGATCTACTCCTAGATCACTATTGTACTCCCTTGCCAAACTCAGGGTAGGGTATACAATAGGTCTGGTACACAGCATGGCATACATTATAGAACATATGGCTAAGGCATAGGGAATGACTTTCATTCTCTCTCTATCTTCTGCCGTGGTCGGGTTTTGAGTCTTACTCAACTTCACACCTTGTAACACAGGCAAGAACTTCTTCTTTGATTGTTCCATTTTGAACTACTTCAAAATCTTGTCAAGGTATGTACTCATTGAAAAAACTTATCAAGCATCTTGATCTATCTCTATAGATCTTGATGCTCAATATGTAAGCAGCCTCACCGAGGTCTTTCTTTGAAAAACTCCTTTCAAATATTCCTTTATGCTTTGCAGAATAATTCTACAATATCTCCGATCAACAATATGTCTTTCACATATACTTATCAGAAATGTTGTAGTGCTCCCACTCACTTTCTTGTAAATACAGGCTTCACCGCAAGTCTGTATAAAACTATATGCTTTGATCAACTTATCAAAGCGTATATTCCAACTCCGAGATGCTTGCACCAGTCCATAGATGGATCGCTGGAGCTTGCATATTTTGTTAGTACCTTTAGGATTGACAAAACCTTCCGGTTGCATCATATACAACTCTTTTTTAATAAATCCATTAAGGAATGCAGTTTTGTTTATCCATTTGCCAGATTTCATAAAATGCGGCAATTGCTAACATGATTCGGACAGACTTAAGCATAAATACGAGTGAGAAACTCTCATCGTAGTCAACACCTTGAACTTGTCGAAAAACTTTTTGCGACAATTCTAGCTTTGTAGATAGTAACACTACTATCAGCGTCCGTCTTCCTCTTGAAGATCCATTTAATCTCAATGGCTCACCGATCATTGGGCAAGTCAATCAAAGTCCATACTTTGTTCTCATACATGGATCTCATCTCAGATTTCATGGCCTCAAGCCATTTCGCGGAATCTGGGCTCATCATCGCTTCCTCATAGTCCGTAGGCTCGTCATGGTCAAGTAACATGACCTCCAAAACAGGATTACCATACCACTCTGGTGCGGATCTCACTCTGGTTTACCTACGAGGTTCGGTAGTAACTTGATCTGAAGTTACATGATCATCATCATTAGCTTCCTCACTAATCGGTGTAGTAGTCACAGGAACAGATTTCTGTGATGAACTACTTTCCAATAAGGAAGCAGGTACAGTTACCTCATCAAGCTCTACTTTCCTCCCACTCACTTCTTTCGAGAGAAACTCCTTCTCTAGAAAGGATCCATTCTCAGCAATGAATAACTTGCCTTCGGATCTGTGATAGAAGGTGTACCCAACATTTTCTTTTGGGTATCCTATGAAGATTTACTTCTGCGATTTGGGTTCGATCTTATCATGTTGAAACTTTTTCACATAAGCATTGCAGTCCCGAACTTTAAGAAACGACAGCTTAGGTTTCTCGCCAAACCACAGTTCATACGGTGTCGTCTCAACGGATTTAGATGGTGCCCTTTTTAACGTGAATGTAGCTGCCTCTAATGCATAACCCCAAAACGATAGTGGTAGATCGGTAAGAGACATCATAGATCGCACTATATCTAATAAAGTACGGTTATGACGTTCGGACACACCATTACATTGTGGTGTTCCAGGTGGCGTGAGTAGTGAAACTATTTCACATTGTTTTAACTGAAGGCCAAACTCGTAACTCAAATATTTTACTTCTGCGATCATATCGTAGAAACTTTTATTTTTGTTACGATGATTCTCCACATCACTATGAAATTCTTTGAACTTTTCAAATATTTCAGACTTGTGTTTCATCAAGTAGATACACTCATATCTGCTCAAATCATCTGTGAAGATCAGAAAATAATGATACCTGCCACGAGCCTCAATATTCATCGGACCACATACATCAGTATGTATGATTTCCACCAAATCTGTTGCTCGCTCCATTGTTCCGGAGAACGGAGTCTTAGTCATCTTGCTCATGAGGCATGGTTCGCAAGCATCAACTGATTCATAATCAAGTGATTCCAAAAACCCATCCGCATGGATTTTCTTCATGCGCTTTACACCAATATGACCCAAACGGCAGTGCCACAAATAAGTTGCACTATCATTATTAACTTTGCATCTTTTGGCTTCAATATTATGAATATGTGTATCACCACGATCGAGATCCAACAAACCATTTTCATTGGGTTTATGACCATACAAGGTTTTATTCATGTAAACAGAACAACAATTATTCTCTAACTTACATGAATAACCGTATTGCAATAAACATGATCCAATCATATTTATGCTCAACGCAAACACCAAATAACACTTATTTAGGTTCAACACTAATCCCGAAAGTATAGGGAGTGTGCGATGATGATCATATCAATCTTGGAACCACTTCCAACACACATCGTCACTTCACCCTTAACTAGTCTCTGTTCATTCTGCAACTCCCGTTTCGAGTTACTACTCTTAGCAACTGAACCAGTATCAAATACCGAGGGGTTGCTATAAACACTAGTAAAGTACACATCAATAACATGTATATCAAATATAGCATTTGTTCACTTTGCCATCCTTCTTATCCGCCAAATACTTGGGGCAGTTACGCTTCCAGTGACCAGTCCCTTTGCAGTAGAAGCACTCAGTTTCAGGCTTAGGTCCAGACTTGGGGTTTTCACTTGAGCAGCAACTTGCTTGCCGTTCTTCTTGAAGTTCCCCTTTCTTCCCTTTGTCCCTTTACTTGAAACTAGTGGTTTTGTTTACCATCAACACTTGATGCTTTTCTTGATTTCTACCTTCGTTGATTTCAGCATCACGAAGAGCTTGGAATCGTTTCTGTTATCCCTTGCATATTATAGTTCATCATGAAGTTCTACTAACTTGGTGATTGTGACTAGAGAATTCTGTCAATCACTATTTTATCTGGAAGATTAACTCCCACTTGATTCAAGTGATTGTAGTACCCAGACAATCTGAGCACATGCTCACTGCTTGAACTATTCTCCTCCATCTTTTAGCTACAGAACTTGTTGGAGACTTCATATCTCTCAACTCGGGTATTTGCTTGAAATATTAACTTCAACTCCTGGAACATCTCATATGGTCCATGACGTTCAAAACGTCTTTGAAGTCCCGATTCTAAGCCGTTTAAGCATGGTGCACTAAACTATCAAGTAGTCATCATATTGAGCTAGCCAAATGTTCATAACATCTGCATCTGCTCGTGCAATAGGTTTGTCACCTAATGGTGCATCAAAGAAATAATTCTTCTGTGCAGCAATGAGGATAAACCTCAGATCACGGATCCAATCCGCATCATTGCTACTAACATCTTTCAACTTAGTTTTCTCTAGGAACATATCAAAAATAAAACAGGGGAGCTAAACGCGAGCTATTGATCTACAACATAGATATGCTAATACTACCAGGACTAAGTTCATGATAAATTAAAGTTCAATTAATCATATTACTTAAGAACTCCCACTTAGATAGACATCCCTCTAATCCTCTAAGTGATCACGTGATCCAAATCAACTAAACCATGTCCGATCATCACGTGAGATGGAGTAGTTTCAATGGTGAACATCACTATGTTGATCATATCTACTATATGATTCATGCTCGACCTTTCGGTCTCCATGTTCCGAGGCCATATCTGTTATATGCTAGGCTCGTCAAGTTTAACCTGAGTATTCCGCGTGTGCAACTGTTTTGCACCCATTGTATTTGAACGTAGAGCCTATCACACCCGATCATCACGTGGTGTCTCAGCACGAAGAACTTTCGCAACGGTGCATACTCAGGGAGAACACTTATACTTTGATAATTTTAGTGAGGGATCATCTTATAATGCTATCGTCAATCAAAGCAAGATAAGATGCATAAAAGATAAACATCACAGGCAATCAATATAAGTGATATGATATGGCCATCATCATCTTGTACTTGTGATCTCCATCTCTGAAGTACCGTCATGATCACCATCGTAACCGGCGTGACACCTTGATCTCCATCTTAGCATCGTTGTCGTCTCGCCAATCTTATGCTTCCACGACTATTGCTACCGCTTAGTGATAAAGTAAAGCATTACAGCGCGATTGCATTGCATACAATAAAGCGACAACCATATGGCTCCTGCTAGTTGCTGATAACTCGGTTACAAAACATGATCATCTCATACAATAAATTTTAGCATCATGTCTTGACCATATCACATCACAACATGCCCTGCAAAAACAAGTTAGACGTCCTCTACTTTGTTGTTGCAAGTTTTACGTGGCTTCTACGGGCTTAGCAAGAACCGTTCTTACCTACGCATCAAAACCACAACGATAGTTTGTCAAGTTGGTGCTGTTTTAACCTTCGCAAGGACCGGGCATAGCCACACTCGGTTCAACTAAAGTTGGAGAAACTGACACCCGCCAGCCACATGTGTGCAAAGCACGTCGGTAGAACCAATCTCGCGTAAGCGTACGCGTAATGTCGGTTCGGCCCGCTTCATCCAACAATACCGCCGAACCAAAGTATGACATGCTGGTAAGCAGTATGACTTATATCGCCCACAACTCACTTGTGTTCTACTCATGCATAACATCAACGCATAAAACCTAGGCTCGGATGCCACTGTTGGGGAACGTAGTAATTTCAAAATTTTCCTATGCACACGCAAGATCATGGTGATGCATAGCAACGAGAGAGGAGAGTGTTGTCTACATACCCTCGTAGACCGAAAGCGGAAGCGTTAGCACAACGCGGTTGTTGTAGTCGTACGTCTTCACGGCTCAACCGATCAAGCACCGAAACTACGGCACCTCCGAGTTCTAGCACACGTTCAGCTCGATGACGATCCCTGGACTCCGATCCAGCAGAATGTCGGGGAAGAGTTCCGTCAGCACGATGGTGTGGTGACGATCATGATGTTCTACTGTCGCAGGGCTTTGCCTAAGCACCGCTACAATATTATCGAGGATTATGGTGGAAGGGGGCACCGCACACGGCTAAGAGATCATTGATCAATTGTTGTGTATTTGGGGTGCCCCCCTGCACCCGTATATAAAGGAGCAAGGGAGGAGGAGGCCGGCCCTAGTAGGGGGCATGCCAAGTGTGGAGTCCTACTAGGACTCCCTAGTCCTAGTAGGATTCCACCTCCCATATGGAATAGGAAAAGAGGAAGGGAAAAGGAGAAGCAAGGAAGGGGGCGCCCCCCCCCTTCCCTAGTCCAATTCGGACCAGACCAAGGGGAGGGGTGCGGCCACCCTTGAGGCCCTTTTCCTTTTTTCCCGTATGGCCCAATAAGGCCCAATACGTATTCCCGTAACTCTCCGGTACTCCGAAAAATACCCGAATCACTCGGAACATTTCCGATGTCCGAATATAGTCGTCCAATATATCGATCTTTACGTCTCGACCATTTCGAGACTCCTCGTCATGTCCCCGATCTCATCCGGGACTCCGAACTCCTTCGGTACATCAAAAATCATAAACTCATAATATAACTGTCATCAAAACCTTAAGCGTGCGGACCCTACGGGTTCAAGAACAATGTATACATGACTGAGACACGTCTCCGGTCAATAACCAATAGCGGAACCTAGATGCTCATATTGGCTCCCACATATTCTACGAAGATCTTTATTGGTCAGACCGCATAACAACATACGTTGTTCCCTTTGTCATCGGTATGTTACTTGCCCGAGATTCGATCATCGGTATCTCAATACGTAGCTCAATCTCGTTATCGGCAAGTCTCTTTACTCGTTCCGTAATATATCATCCTGCAACTAACTCATTAGTTGCAATGCTTGCAAGGCTTAAGTGATGTGCATTACCGAGTGGGCCCAGAGATACCTCTCCGACAATCGGAGTGACAAATCCTAATCTCGAAATACACCAACCCAACAAGTACCTTCAGAGACACCTGTAGAGCACCTTTATAATCACCCAGTTACGTTGTGATGTTTGGTGGCACACAAAGTGTTCCTCCGGTAAACGGGAGTTGCATAATCTCATAGTCATAGGAACATGTATAAGTCATGAAGAAAGCAATAGCAACAAACTAAACGATCAAGTGCTATGCTAACAGAATGGGTCAAGTCAATCACATCATTCTCCTAATGATGTGATCCCGTTAATCAAATGACAACTCATGTCTATGGTTAGGAAACATAACCATCTTTGATCAACGAGCTAGTCAAGTAGAGGCATACTAGTGACACTCTGTTTGTCTATGTATTCACACATGTATTATGTTTCCGGTTAATACAATTCTAGCATGAATAATAAACATTTATCATGATAGAAGGAAATAAATAATAGCTTTATTATTGCCTCTAGGGCATATTTCCTTCAAAAACTATTTGTTACCACTTATTTCAATACTTGCAGAGAATACCTTGCTGAAAACCGCTTATCATTTCCTTCTGCTCCTCGTTGGGTTCAACACTCTTACTTATCGAAAGGACTACGATAGATCCCCTATACTTGTGGGTCATCAAGACTCTTTTCTGGCGCCGTTGCCGGGGAGTGTAGCGCCTTTGGTAGGTGGAATTTGGTAAGGAATAATTAATATAGTGTGCTGAAATTTACTGTCACTTGTTAGTATGGAAAGTAATTATCTGAGGGGCTTGTTCGGGGTATCTTCACCCCGTCCAGTAGAGCAATGAGTTGCTCCTCAACCTACTAAACCTATTGAAAATGAAACTCATTTTGAATTTCCTTCGGGTATGATGGAAAAACTGCTAGCTACCCTTTTACAGGAGATGGAACAAAGCATCCTGATGAGCACTCAATATATGTGTATGAAGTTTGTGGATTATTTAAGCTTGCAGGTATACCGGATAATGTTGCTAAGAAGAAGGTCTTCCCTTTATCTTTGAAGGGAGACACATTGATATGGTATAGGCTATGTGATGATATGAGATCATGGGACTATAAAAGATTGAAGTTGGAATTTCATCAAAAGTATTACCCTATGCATCTTGTTCACCGTGATCGCAATTATATATATAATTTCTGGCCTCGCGAAGGAGAAAGCCTCGCTCAAGCTTGGGGGAGGCTTAAATCAATGTTATATTCATGCCCCAATCATGAGCTCTCAAGAGAAATGATTATTCAAAATTTATATGCTCGGCTTTCTGAAAACAATCTCACCATGCTCGATACTTCTTGTGCTGGCTCTTTTATGATGAAGACTATTGAATTCAGATGGAATTTATTGGATAGAATTAAACGCAACTCTGAAGATTGGGACCCCGACGAAGGTAAGGAGTCAGGTATGACACCTAAGTTTGATTGTGTTAAATCTTTTATGGACACCGGTATTTTCCGTAAGTTTAGCACTAAATATGGCCTTGACTCTGAGATAGTAGCTTCTTTCTGTGAATCTTTTGCTACTTATGTTGATCTCCCTAAGGAGAAGTGGTTTAAATATCATCCTCCCATAGAAGTAAAAGTAGCTGCACCTATTAAAGTTGAAGAAAAGACTGTCACTTATAATGATCCTATTGTTCCTACTGCTTATGTTGAGAAACCACCTTTCCCTCTTAGAGTAAAGGATCATGCTAAAGCTTCAACTTTGGTTCGTAAAAGCAATATTAGAACATATACACCTCCTGAGCAAGTTAAAGTTGAACCTAATATTGCTATTGTTAAAGATCTCTTGTCTGATAATATAGATGGGCATGTTATTTATTTCTATGATGAAACTGCTAGAATTGCTAAACCTCGTGATACTGATAAACTTAGACCTATGGTAGGTATGCCTATTATTTCTGTTAAAATAGGAGATCATTGTTATCATGGCTTATGTGATATGGGTGCCAGTGCTAGTGTTATACCTCATGACTTATACAAAGAAATTATGCATTATATTGCACCTGTTGAGTTAGAAGATATTGATGTCACAATTAAACTTGTCAATATATATACTATTTCACCAACTGGAATTGTTAGAGATGTTGAAGTCTTGTGTGGGAAAACTAAATATCCTATTGATTTTCTTGTTCTTACTTATCCGCAAGATAGCTTTTGCCCCATTATATTTGGTAGAACATTCTTGAATACTGTTAATGCTAAGATAGACTGCGAAAAGAATGTTGTTACTATTGGCTTGGATGATATGGTTCATGAGTTTAATTTCTCTAAATTTAGTAAACAACATCGTGAGGAAGAATTGCCTAATAAGGATGAAATTATTGGTCTTGCTTCTATTACTGTACCTCCTAGTGATTCTTTAGAACACTATTTACTAGACCATGAAAATGATATGTTCATGAATGAAAGAAAGAAGGGAAATAGATGAAGTATTCTTTAAACAGGAACCTATTATGCAACACAATTTGCCTGTTGACATTTTAGGAGATCCTCCTCCACCCAAGGGTGATCCCGTGTTTGAGCTTAAACCGTTGCCTGATAATCTTAAATATGCTTATCTTGATGAAAAGAAGATATATCCTGTTATTATTAGTGCTACCCTTTCAGGGCATGAAGAAGAAAGATTATTGAAAACTCTGAAGAAGCATCGTGCTGCTATTGGATATACTCTTGATGATCTTAAGGGCATTAGTCCCACTCTATGTCAACATAAAATAAATTTGGAAGCGGATGCCAAACCAGTTCATGATCCTCAACGACGTCTGAATCCTAAAATGAAAGAAGTGGTAAGAAAATAAATACTTAAGCTTCTGGAGGCAGGTATAATCTATCCCGTTGCTGATAGTGAGTGGGTAAGTCATGTCCATTGTGTCCCTAAGAAGGGAGGTATTACTGTTGTTCCTAATGATAAAGATGAATTGATTCCACAAAGAATTATCACAGGTTATAGGATGGTAATTGATTTCCGCAAATTAAGTAAGGCTACTAAGAAAGATCATTACCCCTTACCTTTTATTGATCAAATGCTAGAAAGATTATGCAAACATACACACTATTGCTTTATAGATGGTTATTCTGGTTTCTCTCAAATACCTGTGTCGGCTAGAGATCAATCTAAGACTACTTTTACATGCCCTTTTGGTACTTTTGCTTATAGACGTATGCCTTTTGGTTTATGTAATGCACCTGCTACCTTTCAAAGATGCATGATGGCTATATTCTCTGACTTTTGTGAAAAGATTAGTGAGGTTTTCATGGATGACTTTTCTGTCTATGGTTCCTCCTTTGATGATTTCTTGAGCAATCTTGATCGAGTTTTGCAGAGATGTGAAGAAACTAATCTTGTCTTGAATTGGGAAAAGTGCCACTTTATGGTTAATGAAGGTATTGTCTTGGGGCACAAAGTTTCTGAAAGAGGTATTGAAGTTGATAAAGCCAAGGTTGATGCTATTGAAAAGATGCCATGTCCCAAGGACATCAAAGGTATAAGAAGTTTCCTTGGTCACGCTGGATTTTATAGGAGGTTCATTAAGGACTTCTCAAAAATTTCTCGGCCTCTGACTAATTTATTCCAAAAAGATATACCATTTGTCTTTGATGATGATTGTGTAGAAGCATTTGAAATACTTAAGAAAGCATTAGTCTCTGCACCTGTTGTTCAGCCACCTGATTGGAATTTACCCTTTGAAATTATGTGTGATGCTAGTGATTATGCTGTAGGTGCTGTTCTAGGGCAAAGAGTTGATAAGAAATTAAATGTTATTCATTATGCTAGTAAGACTCTAGACAATGCTCAAAGAAATTATGCTACTACTGAAAAAGAGCTTTTAGTAGTTGTATTTGCTTGTGATAAGTTCAGATCTTATATTGTTGATTCTAAAGTAACTATTCAAACTGATCATGCTGCTATTAAATACCTTATGGAAAAGAAAGATGCTAAACCTAGACTTATTAGATGGGTTCTCTTGCTACAAGAATTTGATTTGCATATTGTTGATAGAAAGGGAGCTGAGAACCCCGTTGCAGACAACTTGTCTAGGTTAGAAAATATTCTTGATGACCCACTGCCTATTAATGATAACTTTCCTGATGAACAATTAAATGTTATAAGTACTTCTCGTAGTACTCCATGGTATGATGATTATGCTAATTATATTGTTGCTAAGTTTATACCACATAGCTTCACATACTAGCAAAAGAAAAAGGTTTTCTATGACTTGAGACATTACTTTTTGGATGACCCACATCTTTATAAAGAAGGAGTAGATGGTGTTATTAGACGTTGTGTACCTGAGCATGAACAGGAACAGATCCTACGCAAGTGTCATTCCGAGTCTTATGGAGGACACCACGCTGGAGATAGAACTGCACATAAGGTATTGCAATCTGGTTTTTATTGGCCTACTCTCTTCAAGGATGCCCGTATGTTTGTCTTGTCTTGTGATGAATGTCAAAGAATTGGTAATATTAGTAGACGTCAAGAAATGCCTATGAATTATTCTCTTGTTATTGAACCGTTTGATGTTTGGGGCTTTGATTATATGGGACCTTTTCCTGCCTCTAATGGATACACACATATTCTAGTTGCTGTTGATTACGTTACTAAGTGGGTAGAAGCTATTCCAACTAGTAGTGCTAATCATAACACTTCTATTAAAATGCTTAAAGAAGTTATTTTTCCGAGGTTTGGAGTCCCTAGATATTTAATGACTGATGGTGGTTCACACTTTATTCATGGTGCCTTCCGCAAAATGCTTGCTAAATATGATGTTAATCATATAATTGCATCTCCTTATCACCCACAGTCTAGTGGTCAAGTAGAGTTGAGCAATAGAGAGCTCAAATTAATTTTTCAAAAGACTGTTAATAGGTCTAGAAAGAATTGGTCCAGGAAACTTGATGATGCATTATGGGCATATAGAACTGCATACAAAAATCCTATGGGTATGTCTCCGTATAGAATGGTTTATGGAAAAGCATGTCACTTACCTCTCGAACTAGAACATAAGGCATATTGGGCTATTAAAGAGCTTAACTATGATTTCAAACTTGCCGGTGAGAAGAGGTTATTTGATATTAGCTCACTTGATGAATGGAGAACCCATGCTTATGAAAATGCCAAGTTGTTTAAAGAAAAAGTTAAAAGATGGCATGACAAAAGGATACAAAAGCGTGAGTTTAATGTAGGTGATTATGTATTGCTATACAACTCCCATTTAAGATTTTTTGCAGGAAAACTTCTCTCTAAATGGGAAGGCCCCTATGTTATCGAGGAGGTCTATCGTTCCGGTGCCATAAAAATCAACAACTTCGGGGGCACAAATCTGAAGGTGGTAAATGATACGTCCATTATGCATCATGCTTTTATATTGATATTTATTGCATTATGGGCTGTTATTTCACTTTATGTCACAATACTTATGGCTATTCACTCTTATTTTACAAGGTTTACATAAAGAGGGAGAATGCCGGCAGCTGGAATTCTGGGCTGGAAAAGGAGCAAATATTAGAGACCTATTCTGCGCAACTCGAAAAGTCCTGAAACTCCACGGAATGTCTTAAAATAAATAAAGAAAAATCCTCGCCGAAGACGAAGGCCAGGGGGCCCACACCCTGCTCACGAGGGTGGGGGCGCGCCCCCCTACCTCGTAGGCCCCCTGGTGGCTCTCCGACGTCTATCTTCTCCTATATGAACTCTTTCGATGAAAAAAAATAAGAAGGAACTTTTCGGGATGAGACTCCGCCGCCACGAGGCGGAACCTTGGCGGATCCAATCTAGAGCTCCGGTAGAGCTGTCGTGTCGGGGATACTTCCTCCCGGAGGGGGAAATCATCACCATCGTCATCACCAACGCTCCTCTCATCAGGAGAGGGCAATCTCCATCAACATCTTCACCAGCACCATCTCATCTCCAAACCCTAGTTCATCTCTTGTATCCAATTCTCGTCTCAAAGTCCGGGATTGGTGCTAGTAGGTTGCTAGTAGTGTTGATTACTCCTTGTAGTTGATGCTAGTTGGTTTATTTGGTGAAAGATTATATGTTCAGATCCTATATGCATATTATTACCCCTCTGATTATGAACATGAATATGCTTTGTGAGTAATTACGTTTGTTCCTGAGGACAAGGGAGAAGTCTTGCTATTAGTAGTCATGTGAATTTGGTATTCGTTTGATATTTTGATATGATGTATGTTGTCTAGCCTCTAGTGGTGTTATGTGAACGTCGACTACATAACACTTCACCATTATTTGGGCCTAGAGGAAGGCATTGGGAAGTAATAAATAGATGATGGGTTGCTAGAGTGACAGAAGCTTAAACCCTAGTTTATGCGTTGCTTCATAAGGGGCTGATTTGGATCCACATGTTTCATGCTATGGTTAGGTTTACCTTAATACTTTTGTTGTAGTTGCGGATGCTTTCAATAGAGGTTAATGATAAGTGGGATGCTTGTTCAAGTAAGAACAGCACCCAAGCACCGGTCCACCCACATATCAAATTATCAAAGTATCGAACGCGAATCATATGAACGTGATGAAAACTAGCTTGACGATATTCCCATGTGTCCTCGGGAGCGCTTTTCCTATTATAAGAGTTTGTTCCGGCTTGTCCTTTGCTACAAAAAGGATTGGGCCACCTTGCTGCACTTTATTTACTTTTGTTACTTGTTGCACGTTACAATTTATCTTATCACAAAACTATCTGTTACCACTTATTTCAGTACTTGCAGAGAATACCTTGCTGAAAACCGCTTATCATTTCCTTCTGCTCCTCGTTGGGTTCAACACTCTTACTTATCGAAAGGACTACGATAGATCCCCTATACTTGTGGGTCATCAAGACTCTTTTCTGGCGCCGTTGTCGGGGAGTGTAGCGCCTTTGGTAGGTGGAATTTGGAAAGGAAAAAATTTATATAGTGTGCTGAAATTTACTGTCACTTGTTACTATGGAAAGTAATTCTCTGAGGGGCTTGTTCGGGGTATCTTCACCCCTTCCAGTAGTGCAAAGAGTTGCTGCTCAACCTACTGAACCTGTTGAAAATGAAATTCCTTATGAGTATCCTTCGGGTATGATAGAAAAACTGCTAGCTAATCCTTTTACAGGAGATGGAACAAAGCATCCTGATGAACACCTAATATATGTGGATGAAGTTTGTGGATTATTTAAGCTTGCAGGTATACCCGATGATGTTGCTAAGAAGAAGGTCTTCCCTTTATCTTTGAAGGGAGACGCATTGATATGGTATAGGCTATGTGATGATATGAGATCATGGGACTATAAAAGATTGAAATTGGAATTTCATCAAAAGTATTACCCTATGCATCTTGTTCACCGTGATCGCAATTATATATATAATTTCTGGCCTTGCGAAGGAGAAAGCCTCGCTCAAGCTTGGGGGAGGCTTAAATCAATGTTATATTCATGCCCCAATCATGAGCTCTCAAGAGAAATGATTATTCAAAATTTATATGCTCGGCTTTCTGAAAACAATCGCACCATGCTCGATACTTCTTGTGCTGGCTCTTTTATGATGAAGACTATTGAATTCAGATGGAATTTATTGGATAGAATTAAACGCAACTCTGAAGATTGGGACCTCGACGAAGGTAAGCAGTCAGGTATGACACCTAAGTTTTATTGTGTTAAATCTTTTATGGACACCGATATTTTCCGTAAGTTTAGCACTAAATATGGCCTTGACTCTGAGATAGTAGCTTCTTTCTGTGAATCTTTTGCTACTTATGTTGATCTCCCTAAGGAGAAGTGGTTTAAATATCATCCTCCCATAGAAGTAAAAGTAGCTGCACCTATTAAAGTTGAAGAAAAGACTGTCACTTATAATGATCCTATTGTTCCTACTGCTCATGTTGAGAAACCACCTTTCCCTGTTAGAGTAAAGGATCATGCTAAAGCTTCAACTTTGGTTTGTAAAAGCAATATTAGAACATATACACCTCCTGAGCAAGTTAAAGTTGAACCTAATATTGCTATTGTTAAAGATCTCTTGTCTGGTAATATAGATGGGCATGTTATTTATTTCTATGATGAAACTGCTAGAATTGCTAAACCTCGTGATACTGATAAACTTAGACCTATGGTAGGTATGCCTATTATTTCTGTTAAAATAGGAGATCATTGTTATCATGGCTTATGTGATATGGGTGCCAGTGCTAGTGTTATACCTCATGACTTATACAAAGAAATTATGCATTATATTGCACCTGTTGAGTTAGAAGATATTGATGTCACAATTAAACTTGTCAATATATATACTATTTCACCAACTGGAATTGTTAGAGATGTTGAAGTCTTGTGTGGGAAAACTAAATATCCTATTGATTTTCTTGTTCTTACTTATCCGCAAGATAGCTTTTGCCCCATTATATTTGGTAGAACATTCTTGAATACTGTTAATGCTAAGATAGACTGCGAAAAGAATGTTGTTACTATTGGCTTGGATGATATGGTTCATGAGTTTAATTTCTCTAAATTTAGTAAACAACATCGTGAGGAAGAATTGCCTAATAAGGATGAAATTATTGGTCTTGCTTCTATTACTGTACCTCCTAGTGATTCTTTAGAACACTATTTACTAGACCATGAAAATGATATGTTCATGAATGAAAGAAAGAAGGGAAATAGATGAAGTATTCTTTAAACAGGAACCTATTATGCAACACAATTTGCCTGTTGACATTTTAGGAGATCCTCCTCCACCCAAGGGTGATCCCGTGTTTGAGCTTAAACCGTTGCCTGATAATCTTAAATATGCTTATCTTGATGAAAAGAAGATATATCCTGTTATTATTAGTGCTACCCTTTCAGGGCATGAAGAAGAAAGATTATTGAAAACTCTGAAGAAGCATCGTGCTGCTATTGGATATACTCTTGATGATCTTAAGGGCATTAGTCCCACTCTATGTCAACATAAAATAAATTTGGAAGCGGATGCCAAACCAGTTCATGATCCTCAACGATGTCTGAATCCTAAAATGAAAGAAGTGGTAAGAAAAGAAATACTTAAGCTTCTGGAGGCAGGTATAATCTATCCCGTTGCTGATAGTGAGTGGGTAAGTCATGTCCATTGTGTCCCTAAGAAGGGAGGTATTACTGTTGTTCCTAATGATAAAGATGAATTGATTCCACAAAGAATTATCACAGGTTATAGGATGGTAATTGATTTCCGCAAATTAAGTAAGGCTACTAAGAAAGATCATTACCCCTTACCTTTTATTGATCAAATGCTAGAAAGATTATGCAAACATACACACTATTGCTTTATAGATGGTTATTCTGGTTTCTCTCAAATACCTGTGTCGGCTAGAGATCAATCTAAGACTACTTTTACATGCCCTTTTGGTACTTTTGCTTATAGACATATGCCTTTTGGTTTATGTAATGCACCTGCTACCTTTCAAAGATGCATGATGGCTATATTCTCTAACTTTTGTGAAAAGATTTGTGAGGTTTTCATGGATGACTTTTCTGTCTATGGTTCCTCCTTTGATGATTGCTTGAGCAATCTTGATCGAGTTTTGCAGAGATGTGAAGAAACTAATCTTGTCTTGAATTGGGAAAAGTGCCACTTTATGGTTAATGAAGGTATTGTCTTGGGGCACAAAGTTTCTGAAAGAGGTATTGAAGTTGATAAAGCCAAGGTTGATGCTATTGAAAAGATGCCATGTCCCAAGGACATCAAAGGTATAAGAAGTTTCCTTGGTCACTCTGGATTTTATAGGAGGTTCATTAAGGACTTCTCAAAAATTTCTCAGCCTCTGACTAATTTATTCCAAAAAGATATACCATTTGTCTTTGATGATGATTGTGTAGAAGCATTTGAAATACCTAAGAAAGCATTAGTCTCTGCACCTGTTGTTCAGCCACCTGATTGGAATTTACCCTTTGAAATTATGTGTGATGCTAGTGATTATGCTGTAGGTGATGTTCTAGGGCAAAGAGTTGATAAGAAATTAAATGTTATTCATTATGCTAGTAAGACTCTAGACAATGCTCAAAGAAATTATGCTACTACTGAAAAAGAGCTTTTAGTAGTTGTATTTGCTTGTGATAAGTTCAGATCTTATATTGTTGATTCTAAAGTAACTATTCAAACTGATCATGCTGCTATTAAATACCTTATGGAAAAGAAAGATGCTAAACCTAGACTTATTAGATGGGTTCTCTTGCTACAAGAATTTGATTTGCATATTGTTGATAGAAAGGGAGCTGAGAACCCCGTTGCAGACAACTTGTCTAGGTTAGAAAATATTCTTGATGACCCACTGCCTATTAATGATAACTTTCCTGATGAACAATTAAATGTTATAAGTACTTCTCGTAGTACTCCATGGTATGCTAATTATGCTAATTATATTGTTGCTAAGTTTATACCACCTAGCTTCACATACCAGCAAAAGAAAAAGTTTTTCTATGACTTGAGACATTACTTTTGGGATGACCCGCATCTTTATAAAGAATGAGTAGATGGTGTTATTAGACGTTGTGTACCTGAGCATGAACAGGAACAGATCCTACGCAAGTGTCATTCCGAGTCTTATGGAGGACACCACGCTGGAGATAGAACTGCACATAAGGTATTGCAATCTGGTTTTTATTGGCCTACTCTCTTCAAGGATGCCCGTATGTTTGTCTTGTCTTGTGATGAATGTCAAAGAATTGGTAATATTAGTAGACGTCAAGAAATGCCTATGAATTATTCTCTTGTTATTGAACCGTTTGATGTTTGGGGCTTTGATTATATGGGACCTTTTCCTGCCTCTAATGGATACACACATATTCTAGTTGCTGTTGATTACGTTACTAAGTGGGTAGAAGCTATTCCAACTAGTAGTGCTGATCATAACGTTTCTATTAAAATGCTTAAAGAAGTTATTTTTCCGAGGTTTGGAGTCCCTAGATATTTAATGACTGATGGTGGTTCACACTTTATTCATGGTGCCTTCCGTAAAATGCTTGCTAAATATGATGTTAATCATAGAATTGCATCTCCTTATCACCCACAGTCTAGTGGTCAAGTAGAGTTGAGCAATAGAGAGCTCAAATTAATTTTGCAAAAGACTGTTAATAGGTCTAGAAAGAATTAGTCCAAGAAACTTGATGATGCATTATGGGCATATAGAACTGCATACAAAAATCCCATGGGTATGTCTCCGTATAAAATGGTTTATGGAAAAGCATGTCACTTACCTCTCGAACTAGAACATAAGGCATATTGGGCTATTAAAGAGCTTAACTATGATTTCAAACTTGCCGGTGAGAAGAGGTTATTTGATATTAGCTCACTTGATGAATGGAGAACCCAGGCTTATGAAAATGCCAAGTTGTTTAAAGAAAAAGTTAAAAGATGGCATGACAAAATGATACAAAAGCGTGAGTTTAATGTAGGTGATTATGTATTGCTATACAACTCTCGTTTAAGATTTTTTGCAGGAAAACTTCTCTCTAAATGGGAAGGCCCCTATGTTATCGAGGAGGTCTATCGTTCCGGTTCCATAAAAATCAACAACTCCGAGGGCACAAATCCGAAGGTGGTAAACGGTCAAAGAATTAAACATTATATCTCAAGTAATCCCATAAATGTTGAAATCAATATTATTGAAACCGTAACCCCGGAGGAATACATAAGGGACACTTTCCGGAACGTTTCAGACTCCGAAAAGGAATAGGTATGTGGTACGGTAAGTAAACCGACTCCAAAACAATTTTTAAGGTAATATTTCTCCGTTTTGGAATATTTAGAAAAATAGAAAAAATAAGTAGCAGTCCGGGAAGGAGACGAGGGCCCCACGAGGGTGGTGGGAGCGCCCTACCCCCCAGGGCGCGCCCCCTACCTCGTGAGCACCCCGTGTGCCTTTCGGACTCTGTTTTCTTGCACGATACGTATTTTGGTCGGTAAAAATTCATTATATATTCTCCCGAAGGTTTTGACTCCCGTATCACGCAAATATCCTCTGTTTTCGTTTCGAGTTGTCCCGTTGCAGATTAAATCAACATGTCTTCCCGGGATTCGGAAGGAGAAAGCTATGTGGATGATTACTTAGCAAATCCCAAGGTCTATGGAGATGTGGAACACGATGGATGGACCACGGAGGAAGAAGAGGACTATGAACCCAAGGGGAAGGAGGAGATGAGCTCAGATGAAGATGAAGCACCATTACCTCAACCCGGGGACATGCACGTGGAGTTCAAAAAGTCAAGTCTCCCTAATAGGGTAAAGAAACCCAAGTTCGAGTTTATCCCTTTTCGTCTCTTGCAGGAAAATAAGCAGGACCAATGCAAAAAGATATTAACCCTGGAGTGGGAGATTGATGATCTGAGGGATCAAAACGCCGTGCTCAAGCGCAAATTAAGGGAGAAGCCTAAGCCATCAACTAAGCCAACATCACCACCACCTTCTTCACCGACAAAGGAGACATAATCACATGGGTATGGGCACTCCCCTTGGCAACTGCCAAGCTTGGGGGAGGTGCCCCGGTATCGTATCACCATCACAACTCCTATCTTTATCGTTTTTCTTAGTTTGATCCTATTAGTAGTATCTTGATCTAGTAGAATAAAGTTTATGGCATGATCTAGTTTTGAGTTTGCTTTTTGATCTCTCTTTGTAATCGAGTTCGTGAGCTATATATAATAAAGATTAGTGTTGAGTCAAGGGCTTGATTATTTTGCCATGATCTGGGATGAATAAAAGAAAAGGAGAAAATAATAAAAAGAAACAAAGAGTTCATATTGATCTTATTGAGAGTAATAACTTCACATAGAATGAGTATGATGATTAAAAGTTGTTGGGAGTTGGCAGACATAGCTTTGGTCATTGTTGCAATTAATAGGAAGTAATAAGGAAAGAGAGGCTTTCACATATAGATATATTATCATTGACATCTTTTATGATTGGGAGCACTCATTAAAATATGACATGCTAAAGAGTTGATGTTGGACAAGGAAGACAACGTAATGAGTTATGTCTTTCTTATATATGAGATAAAGTATGTTGTCATGGATCCTCTAACTTGTTGAGCTTGCCTTTCCCCCTCATGCTAGCCAAATTCTCAGCACCAAGTAGAAATACTACTTGTGCTTCCAAAATCCCTAAACCAGTTTTGCCATGAGAGTCCACCATATCTACCTATGGATTGAGTAAGATCCTTCAAGTAAGTTGTCATCGGTGCAAAGCAATAAAAATTGCTCTAAATATGTATGATTGATTGGTGTGGGAGAAATAAGCTTTATACGATCTTGTGATGTGGAAGTAATAAAAGCGACGGACTGCATAATAAAGGTTCATATCACAAGGGGCAATATAAAGTGACGTTCTTTCGCATTGAGATTTTATGCATCCAACCATAAAAGCGCATGGAAACCTCTGCTTCCCTCTGCGAAGGGCCTATCCTTTATCATTATCTTCTACCTTATGCAAGAGTCATGGTGATCTTCACCTTTTATTTTTTTCATTTTATCCTTTGGCAAGCTCAGCATGTTGGAAAGAACATGATATATATATATATATATATATATATATATATATATATATATAATTGGATGTAGGGGAGCGTGAACCATTATTGTTGACATTACCCTTGAGGTAAAAGGTTGTGGGGAAAAACTATAAGCCCCTATCTTTCTCTGTGTCCGATTAAAACTCCGTAACCACAAGTATTGCGTGAGTGTTAGCAATTATGGAGGACTAAATGATAGTTGAGTATGTGGACTTGCTTTTTAGCTCTGACATAGACTCTTTCTGATGTTATGACAAATTGCAATTGCTTCAATGACTGAGATTATGGTTTGTCGGAGCCCAATAAGGTTTATGATTTATAATTTTGCATTGTGAATAGATCATCACTTGAACATAAGTAATCGTATGATAAAATCTATATATGTTGCTGTTATGAGAATAATCATGATGTATTTTATTTTTATCGACGCCTCAACCTCTAAACATGAGGACATATTTATTGTTATCGGCTTTTCGCTTGAGGAGAAGCGAGGTCTAAGCTTGGGGGAGTTGATACGTCCATTTTGCATCATGCTTTTATATCGATATTTATTGCATTATGGGCTGTTATTTCACTTTATGTCACAATACTTATGGCTATTCTCTCTTATTTTATAAGGTTTACATAAAGAGGGAGAATGCCAGCAGCTGGAATTCTGGGCTGGAAAAGGAGCAAATATTAGAGACCTATTCTCCGCAACTCCAAAAGTCCTGAAACTCCACGGAACGTCTTAAAATAAATAAAGAAAAATCCTCACCAAAGATGAAGGCCAGGGGGCCCACACCCTGCTCACGAGGGTGGGGGGCGCCCCCCCCCCCTAGGGCGCGCCCCCTACCTCGTGGTCCCCCTGGTGGCTCTCTGACGTCCATATTCTCCTATATGAACTCTTTCGATGAGAAAAAAATAAGAAGGAACTTTTCGGGACGAGACTCCGCCGCCACGAGGCGGAACCTTGGCGGATCCAATCTAGAGCTCCGGCAGAGCTGTCCTGCCGGGGATACTTCCTACCCGGAGAGGGAAATCATCACCATCGTCATCACCAACGCTCCTCTCATCGGGAGAGGGCAATCTCCATCAACATCTTAACCAGCACCATCTCATCTCCAAACCCTAGTTCATCTCTTGTATCCAATTCTCGTCTCAAAGTCCGAGATTGGTGCTAGTAGGTTGCTAGTAGTGTTGATTACTCCTTGTAGTTGATGCTAGTTGGTTTATTTGGTGGAAGATTATATGTTTAGATCCTATATGCATATTATTACCCCTCTGATTATGAACATGAATATGCTTTGTGAGTAATTACGTTTGTTCCTGAGGACAAGGGAGAAGTCTTGCTATTACTAGTCATGTGAATTTGGTATTCGTTTGATATTTTGACAAGATGTATGTTGTCTAGCCTCTAGTGGTGTTATGTGAATGTCGACTACATAACACTTCACCATTATTTGGGCCTAGAAGAAGGCATTGGGAAGTAATAAGTAGATGATGGGTTGCTAGAGTGACAGAAGCTTAAACCCTAGTTTATGCGTTGCTTCATAAGGGGATGATTTGGATCCACATGTTTCATGCTATGGTTAGGTTTACCTTAATACTTTTGTTGTTGTTGCGGATGCTTGCAATAGAGGTTAATCATAAGTGGGATTCTTGTTCAAGTAAGAATAGCACCCAAGCACCGGTCCACCCACATATCAAATTACCAAAGTATCGAATGCGAATCATATGAACGTGATGAAAACTAGCTTGACGATATTCCCATGTGTCCTCGGGAGCGCTTTTCCTATTATAAGAGTTTGTTCTGGCTTGTCCTTTGCTACAAAAAGGATTGGGCCACCTTGCTGCACTTTATTTACTTTTGTTACTTGTTGCTCATTAGAATTTATCTTATCACAAAACTATCTGTTACCACTTATTTCAGTACTTGCAGAGAATACCTTGCTAAAAACCGCTTATCATTTCCTTCTGCTCCTCGTTGGGTTCGACACTCTTACTTATCGAAAGGACTACGATAGATCCCCTATACTTGTGGGTCATTAGTAAATGGTCAACGAATTAAACATTATATCTCAGGTAATCCCATAAATGTTGAAACCAATATTATTGAAACCGTAACCCAGAGGAATACATAAGGGACACTTTCCGAAACGTTTCAGACTCCGAAAAGGAATAGGTATGTGGTACGGTAAGTAAACCGACTCCAAAACAATTTTTAAGGCAATATTTCTCCGTTTTGGAATATTTAGAAAAATAGAAAAATGAGTAGCAGTCCGGGAAGGACATGAGGGCCCCACGAGGGTGGTGGGCGCGCCCTTCCCCCCTGGGCGCGCCCCCTACCTCGTGAGCACGTCGTGTGCCTTCCGGACTCCGTTTTCTTGCACGATACGTATTTTGGTCGGTAAAAATTCATTATATATCCTCCCAAAGGTTTTGACTCCCGTTTCACGCAAATTTCCTCTGTTTTTATTTTCGAGCTGTTGCTACTGCAGATTAGAACAAGATGTCTTCTCAAGAGTCAATTGGGGAGAGTCGGGTATCTAATCCGGCACCGAAACCAAGGGCAAACAGTGACACTGACCACTTTGGGCCAGCAACGGAGGAAGAGATGGAGGCTGACTTGATGAGTGTAGATGCCATGGAGGATCAAGAAGTCACCTCTCGCCCCCGAGCTGGGTTCACGATGGGGGAACTACAGAGCTCAGCTATTCCAAACTCGGTTATCCCTTCTAATGTTAGATTTCTTTCTTATGAAAATATGAAGAGGAGTGTCACTTGTTCCCCCGCAGCTATGCAACACCCTTGGGTGCAAGGAGCTTTGGCTGTCACAGGAAAGCTCCGTAAGGAAATAATGGACCTCAAACAGCAAGTCAATAAGCTCGAGGGGGAGAACCGCGTCCTGGGGGGAATCATCGCCAAGAATATTACACCGACAACAAAGAAGGAGACATAATCACATGGGTATGGGCACTCCCCTTGGCAACTGCCAAGATTGGGGGAGGTGCCCCGGTATCGTATCACCATCACAACTCCTATCTTTATCGTTTTTCTTAGTTCGATCCTGTTAGTAGTATCTTGATCTAGTAGAATAAAGTTTATGGCATGATCTAGTTTTGAGTTTTGCTTTTTGATCTCTATTTGTAATTGAGTCCGTGAGCTATATATAATAATATTAGTGTTGAGTCAAGGGCTTGATTATTTTGCCATGACCTTGGGTGAATAAAAGAAAAGAGAAAGAATAAAAAGAAACAAAATATTCATCTTGATCTTATTGAGAGTAATGACTTCACATAGAAAGAGTATGATGATTAAAAGTTGTTGGGAGTTGGCAGACATAGCTTTGGTCATTGTAGAAATTAATAGGAAGTAATAAGGAAAGAGAGGTTTTCACATATAGATATATTATCATTGACATCTTTTATGATTGGGAGCACTCATTAAAATATGACATGCTAAAGAGTTGATGTTGGACAAGGAAGACAACGTAATGAGTTATGTCTTTCTTATATATGAGATAAAGTATGTTGTCATGGATCCTCTAACTTGTTGAGCTTGCCTTTCCCCCTCATGCTAGCCAAATTCTCAGCACCAAATAGAAATACTACTTGTGCTTCCAAAATCCCTAAACCAGTTTTGCCATGAGAGTCCACCATATCTACCTATGGATTGAGTAAGATCCTTTAAGTAAGTTGTCATCAGTGCAAAGCAATAAAAATTGCTCTAAATATGTATGATTGATTGGTTTGGGAGAAATAAGCTTTATACAATCTTGTGATGTGGAAGTAATAAAAGCGACGGACTGCATAATAAAGGTTCATATCACAAGGGGCAATGAAAAGTGACGTTCTTTCGCATTGAGATTTTATGCATCCAACCATAAAAGCGCATGGCAACCTCTGCTTCCCTCTGCGAAGGGCCTATCCTTTATCATTATCTTCTACCTTATGCAAGAGTCATGGTGATCTTCACCTTTTATTTTTTTCATTTTATCCTTTGGCAAGCTCAGCATGTTGGAAAGAACATGATATATATATATATATATATATATATATATCTAATTGGATGTAGGGGAGCATGAACCATTATTGTTGACATTACCCTTGAGGTAAAAGGTTGTGGGGCAAAACTATAAGCCCCTATCTTTCTCTGTGTCCGATTAAAACTCCGTAACCACAAGTATTGCGTGAGTGTTAGCAATTATGGAGGATTAAATGATAGTTGAGTATGTGGACTTGCTTTTTAGCTCTGACATAGACTCTTTCTGATGTTATGATAAATTGCAATTGCTTCAATAACTGAGATTATGGTTTGTCAGAGCCCAATAAGGTTTATGATTTATACTTTTGCATTGTGAATAGATCATCACTTGAACATAAGTAATCATATGACAAAATCTATATATGTTGCTGTTATGAGAATAATCATGATGCCTTCATGTCCGTATTTTATTTTTATCAACGCCTCTACCTCTAAACATGAGGACATATTTATTGTTATCGGCTTTTCGCTTGATGACAAGCGAGGTCTAAGCTTGGGGGAGTTGATACGTCCATTTTGCATCATGCTTTTATATCGATATTTATTGCATTATGGGCTGTTATTTCACTTTATGTCACAATACTTATGGCTATTCTCTCTTATTTTACAAGGTTTACATAAAGAGGGAGAATGCCAGGAGCTGGAATTCTAGGCTGGAAAAGGAGCAAATATTAGAGACCTATTTTGCGCAACTCCAAAAGTCCTGAAACTCCACGGAACGTCTTAAAATAAATAAAGAAAAATCATTGCCAAATATGAAGGCCAGGGGGCCCACACCCTGCTCACGAGGGTGGGGGGCGCCCCCCCCCTAGGGCGCGCCCCCCTACCTCGTGGGCCCCCTGGTGGCTCTCCGACGTCCATCTTCTCCTATATGAACTCTTTCGATGAGAAAAAAATAAGAAGGAACTTTTCGGGACGAGACTCCGCCGCCACGAGGCGGAACCTTGGCGGATCCAATCTAGAGCTCCGGCAGAGCTGTCCTGCCGGGGATACTTCCCTTCGGGAGGGGGAAATCATCACCATCATCATCACCAACGATCCTCTCATCGGGAGAGGGCAATCTCCATCAACATCTTCACCAGCACCATCTCATCTCCAAACCCTAGTTCATCTCTTGTATCCAATTCTCGTCTCAAAGTCCGGGATTGGTGCTAGTAGGTTGCTAGTAGTGTTGATTACTCCTTGTAGTTGATGCTAGTTGGTTTATTTGGTGGAAGATTATATGTTCTGATCCTATATGCATATTATTACCCCTCTGATTATGAACATGAATATGCTTTGTGAGTAATTACATTTGTTCCTGAGGACAAGGGAGAAGTCTTGCTATTAGTAGTCATGTGAATTTGGTATTCGTTTGATATTTTGATAAGATGTATGTTGTCTAGTCTAAGTGCATCTAGTGCCACCCCTAGTTGGTTTTGGAGTATTGACGACAAACCTAGTTGAGGGACTAATGTGTTTGTGAGAATTGCAGGATAACACATGTAGAAGTCCCTCATTGATTCGGTTTTCCTACCAGAGATGACCCCTAAAAATGTATGAAGACATTGAAGTCAGAGGTGGTATGTGAAGACATTCACATTGAAGACTATGACAAGAGAAGACATCACGTGAAGACTATGGAGCGTGAAGACTTAGCAGTTTCGTCGTTTTGTGTTTTTCTTTGTTGAGTCATAGGAACCACCGTATTGTTAAGTGGGGTCCAAGAGAACCAGCCAGAATGACTGAAGTGATGCTTAACCAAAATCCTATGTCTTCGAGTGAAGACTATGAGAGCAAATCTTGTCCAGAGTTGGATAAGTCAGCTTTGCTTGTAGCCCAAGTAAAGTTGCCGTGTGTGTTTGAAGTCTAGATGTTGGAACACGTGTCAGTTCCTTAGTGATCCAGGGTCAACAAATCAGGTCGGGTTGCCTAGTGGCTATAAATAGCCCACCCCCTACAACCATAAACGGTTGGCTGCTCAGAGTTAGAGTACGGCTTTTGTCGTTTGAGAGCAACCCACCTCGAAGCCTTTGAGAGAGAATTCCTTATTAGGATAAAGCCCTAAACACCCAGAGCCAAAGAGTGTTAGGCATCACTTAAGTCTTCCTGTCTGTGTGATCTGAAGACTTATTACACTTGAGGACTATGAATCCTCCAGCCGGTT
This sequence comes from Triticum urartu, assembly GCF_056163025.1. Classification (NCBI taxonomy): domain Eukaryota; kingdom Viridiplantae; phylum Streptophyta; class Magnoliopsida; order Poales; family Poaceae; genus Triticum; species Triticum urartu. The sequence goes on along the minus strand of NC_141875.1, from coordinate 101,630,422 downwards.
AGGCGTCGCGTTCTGAGCATCCAAGAGTCATTGTGGATCGCCGATGAACGAAGTCTGTGAAGGTTTGGAAGTCTACCTTGAAGACTTACCAAAGTGATTGGGCGAGGACTGGGTGTCCTTAGCTCAAGGGGAATAAGGTGAAGACGAGGTCTTCTGAGTTGAATCTCAGCCTCCCCAACCAGACGTACAGTTGTCACAGCAACTGGAACTGGTCCAACAAATCATTGTCTTCAATGAGTCACTGGTTTCATCCTTCCCTTTCCTTTGCTTACTGTTGGTCCTTGTGAAGTCATTGTATGATTGCATTATCTTTTGTCTTCACTGAGTGACTACTTGTTCTGATTGGCTTCACAATATCTTCCTACCTGATCTTACTGCCTAGCTGCTATTAGTCATTATGCTTTCACTTCATTGAATACTTGACTATGGTTTGCCTAGTGTAGTCTACCTTCCGCTGCATGGTAATAGGTTTATTTATATCGTTTGTCTTCGAAACTTCCATGTTTTGAAGACTTCCATAAAAATCGCCTATTCACCCCCCTCTAGTCGATCACTAGCACTTTCAATTGGTATCAGAGCAAGGTACTCCCTTGTTCTGTGTTATTCGGTTTAACCACCTGGAGTTTTAGCTATGTCGACTGCAGGGATAATTAAAGTGTCTGCTGCTTTCCCCGTCTTTGATGGAACTGAATATCCCTACTGGAATAATAAGATGTGCATGCATCTTGAAGCCATTGATGTCGACCTATGGTATGTCGTCAAGAACGGCGTTCCCAAGGCTGGTGAAGGTGTCACCGCTGCTGATGTCAAGAAGTTCGTTCAACTGGACTCCACTACCAAGAACATCATCTGTGGTCATCTGACCAAAGGACAGTATGGCCGCGTGAGTGCTTTGGAAACATCTAAGCTTGTCTGGGACTGGCTCTCCAAGGTCAATGAAGGCGTCTCAACCCAGAGAGATCAGAGAATCAGTGTCCTTCGCAACCTCTTCAATTGCTTCAAGAGAAATGACAATGAGAACATCCAGCTTACGTTTGATCGACTCACTGACATCACAAATGAGCTTCAAGCTCTCGGCGGCACTGAGATCACCAAGCATGAAGTCGTCAAGACACTCCTGAGATCACTTGACAGCTTGTTTGACACCCTATCCCTCATGATTCAAGAACGTCCTGATTTCAAGACACTCGATCCGTCTGACATACTTGAGAGGCTCAACACACATGAGTTTCAGCTTTCTGAGAAAAGAGACATCTACGGTCCCAACAATGGGCGAACTCGTGCCTTGAAGGCAAAAGCTGTCTCCTCATCTGAATAAGAATCTGACAGCAGTTCTGATGATCCTGAAGACATTGGAAAGGAGCTTGCTATGCTTGTGAAGAAGTTCCAAAAATTCACCAAGAAGAAAGGCTTCAGAAAGTCTTCACGATCGAGCTCAAGGAATGATGAAGCTTCTGCTCATGACTACAAGAAGAGAACATGCCACAAGTGCAAGAAACCTGGCCACTACATCTCTGAGTGTCCGCAGTGGGACAATGAGAACAAGAAGAAGAAGAAGAAGAAGAGCAAGGAATATGACTCTGACGACAAGAAGAAGAAGAAACACTCAAAGTCTTCTTCCAAGTCTTCCTCAAAGTCTTCATCACACAAGAAGAGCTCATTTGGCAAGGCACGCGCGTTTGTTGGCAAGGAAATGGATTCAGAGGAGGAGTCCGCTTCTGAGGAGGCGGAGGTGGAGTCTGAGGAGGAGTCCGATTCTGGCGTTGCGAGTCTGGCTACAACATACGTTGCCAAGTCCATCTTCAACACTGAAGACAATGACTTCATCACCGACACCGATGCAAATGACAAGGACTACTCCGCTCCTACCTACTGCTTCATGGCACGCGGTGCCAAGGTAAACACACGCACTGCTCACTATCAAACTTCTAGTGAAGATGACTCTGATTGTGGTTCCAAACCCAGCTACAAAACACTTGTTAAAATTGCAACTGAACAATAGAAAGCTATGGAACATATTCAAAAACTGTTAGACAAAAGCGATGATCTGTTAGACGCTGAAATGAATCGATCTCAGTCCTTAATTGAAGATATAAAAAATCTTCACGTTAAGTATGAGGAACTTGAAAGTCGTCATGAAACGCTCTCAACAACTCATGAAAAGCTTTCCTATGATTATCTTCAAAGGAAGCAAGATCTTGAGAAATTGAGAGCGGCTCATGAAGATCTTCAAAAGGAAAACAAGTCACTTCGTGCCAAACAGATCAGTTCCGCTCAGGAAGGATTTGAACCACCATGTCTTAAATGCATTGAGCGTGACAACGCTACTTCTGTTGCTGAGTGTTCTACTGTTGCTACTGTTGCAATATCTTCAACTGTTGATGTGGTAACTAACCCCTCTGCTGAGGATACCACAGCTATTGCTGATGAGAATGCTAGGTTGAAGACATTGCTTGAAACAGGGATGTACAAAAGTCTCAAAGGGCATCAGACACTATGTGATGTCCTCAAAAGGCAGATCCTGAATCGAAACCCTAGGAAAGAGGGTGTTGGGTTCGAAAGGAAAATGAATGCTGATGGCTCTTACTGGAAACCTGAGCAGTACCCCAAAACCACATGGGTTGCTGCAAAGGAACCTTCAGCGGATCCATCCACCCTATCTGGCTTCACTTGTGCTAATCCCATTGTTATTGATGAATCCTTTGATGCAAACCATAAACTGTTTAAGAATCAGAATGGTGAAGTGTTTGCCAGGTATATTGGTACTAACTGCAGGAATGGACCGCCTATGAAGAAGATCTGGGTGCCCAAAATATGTTTGGAGAATCTTCCTGTGAATTTCATCATGACACCACAGGTGAAGAAGACAAACCCCAGACCACAGGCTTCATACGGTCCAAAGGCTTCATACAGACAGAGGACTCACCTGAGTCACACTAACGCAAATGTTTTGCAGGGAAACCATACTCAGGCCTGTGAATATGAGCGTGTTTCATCAAACCGCCATGTTCGTAAGACCAAGAACTATTCTGCTTATTCTTATGAGTACTATTGTCCACCTGCAAGACTTTTTGCTAGGGCTCCAAAGCCAAAGTTCTCAGATGCTGCACTTAGACTCATTTCTTCGAAGCCACCCATGAAGATGTGGGTGGCTAAGAAAGCTTAACTCTCTTTTGCAGGGAAAGGTCTCCAGCCGAAAACCAAAATCGTCTGACGCTATTGCTGGGGACCTTAAACATCTTGTAGGGCTCAAGATCAAATGCCCAAATGGTCTTATTATGTACTTTGTTCCTGAATCGCTTGCTACTCGCCCTATCAGTCCAAATCTCGATCTAAGCTTTCATAATCCACTAGTTCATCAAATGTTTTTGCTTCACAATTCTCTTCGTGAAGCCTATCCCCCTAACTGCACTATAGGGTACGACACCAGCTGCTTCAGAATGGATTATTGATAGTGGGTGTACCAATCACATGACTGGCAAGCGAAGCCTTCTTATGGACTCAACACTACGTCCATCTGACAAAAGTCACATCACATTTGCTGACACTGGTAAAAGCAAGGTATTGGGTCCAGGTAGAGTTGCAATCTCAAAGGATCAACACATGGGTAAAGTCATGCTTGTTGAATCCCTTGGTTTCAACTTAATGTCTGTTTCAATTCTTTGCGATTTAAACATGATTGTGATGTTTGGAAAATATCGTTGCCTTGTACTAATGGAATCTGACAAGTCTCTAGTGTTTGAAGGGTATCGGAAATATGATCTGTACATCATAGATTTCTCAGCAGGACCACAACTTGCCGTATGTCTTCTAGAAAAAGCTTCTGAATGCTGGCTCTGGCATCGGAGGCTAGGACATGCTGGCATGAGGAACCTCCACACCCTTGCAAGGAAGAAGCATGTCATAGGCATCGAGGGCGTCAAGTTCAAGAAGGATCACTTATGCGGTGCCTGCGAAGCAGGAAAGATGACGAGGGCCAAGCATCCCTCGAAGACAATCATGACAACGACTCAACCCTTCGAACTGCTCCACATGGATCTTTTTGGTCCCACTCATTACTCAACTCTTACTACTACTGCTTGTCTCTATGGCTTTGTCATTGTTGATGATTATTCAAGATATACTTGGGTGCATATAATCCTCTACAAGACTGAAGTGCAGGATGTCTTCAGGTGCTTCGCCAATCGAGCCATGAACAACTATGGCGTCAAGATCAAGCACATCAGAAGTGATAACGGCACTGAATTCAAGAACATTGATCTAGACACTTACGTGATACTTTGGGCATTACACATGAATTCTCAGCTCCGTACACACCACAGCAGAATGGCGTCGTGGAACGCAAGAACAGAACACTTATTGAGATGGCCCGGACGATGCTTGATGAATACAAGACTCCAAGAAAGTTCTGGCCTGAAGCCATTGATACTGCATGCCATATCATCAACCGTGTTTATCTTCACAAGCTTCTCAACAAGACATCTTATGAGCTCCTTACTGGCAAGAAGCCAAATGTCAGTTACTTCAGAGTATTTGGTGCCAGGTGCTGGATCAAGGATCCACATCACACTTCAAAATTAGCACCAAAAGTACATGAAGGTTTTATGCTTGGATATGGAAAGGATTCGCACTCCTACAGAGTCTTCAACCTCTTTCATTATAAAGTGGTTGAAACAGTGGATGTGCGGTTCGATGAGACTAACGGCTCACAAAGAGAGCACCTGCCAAATGTGCTAGATGAAGTTCCATCCAGTGAGTCAATTAAACTTATGGGAACTGGAGAAATCATACCTTCTGAAACTCAGCCTAAAGAGGAACTTATCATCTCCGCACCTGATCAACCTGAAGACAATCCTTCTAACGATGACAATGATCAGCAAGAGCAAAATCTTCGTCCTGTACATCCTCGTGTCGCAAATGAAGTACAGATTGAGAGAATAATTGATAGCATCAATGCACCAGGTCCACTCACTCGTTCAAGGGAAACACAGCTAGCAAATTTCTGTGGGCACTTCGCATTTGTCTCAATATCTGAACCCAAGAAAGTTGAAGAAGCTTCTAGGAACCTGAATGGATTCAAGCTATGCAAGAAGAGCTTCAACAGTTTGAGCTGAATAATGTATGGGAACTGGTTAAGCGTCCTGATCCTCGCAAGCACAATATAATAGGCACCAAATGGATATATCGCAACAAGCAAGATGAGCATGGTCAAGTTATCATAAACAAAGCTCGTCTCGTTGCTCAAGGGTACACTCAAGTTGAAGGGATTGACTTCGATGAAACATTTGCTCCTGTGGCTAGACTTGAAGCCATACGCATACTGCTGGCCTATGCAAATCATCATAACATTCTTCTGTGTCAAATGGACGTGAAGAGCGCTTTTCTCAATGGCAAGATTGAAGAAGAAGTGTATGTTGCACAACCGCCTGGCTTTGAAGATCCAAAACATCCTGACATGGTGTACAAGCTCAACAAGGCACTGTATGGCCTCAAACAAGCCCCTCGGGCTTGGTATGACACACTCAAATACTTCCTGAAGAGCAAAGGCTTCAAACCTGGTTCCCTCGACCCCACTCTCTTCACGAAGACATATGATGGTGAACTGTTTGTGTGCCAAATATATGTGGATGACATTATCTTCGGTTGCACCAATCAGAAATACACTGACGAGTTTGGATATATGATGCAAGAGCAATATCAGATGTCCATGATGGGTGAGCTGAAGTTCTTACTTGGTCTTCAAATACGTCAGCAACACAACGGCATCTTCATATCTCAAGAGAAGTATCTCAAAGATTGCCTGAAGAAATTTGGGATGCAAGACTGCAAAGGCTTCACGACGCCAATGCCCGCCAAACATCATCTGGGTCCCGACGACAATGGTAAAGAGTTTGATCAAAAGGTATACCGCTCCATGATTGGTTCTTTACTGTATCTATGTGCATCTAGGCCAGATATTATGCTTAGTGTTTGCATGTGTGCTCGATTCCAAGCGGCACCAAAGGAATCGCATCACTTAGCTATGAAGCGAATTCTTCGATATTTGGCTCACACCCCAACACTAGGATTATGGTATCCAAAGGGCTCAGAGTTTGATCTAGTTGGATTCTCGGATGCTGATTACGTTGGTGACAAGGTGGATCGCAAGTCTACATCAGGCACATGTCATTTTCTAGGACGATCACTTGTATGTTGGTCTTCAAAGAAGCAGAACTGTGTATCTCTCTCCACTGCTGAATCTGAATACATTGCTGCTGGATCTTGCCGCGCTCAGCTTCTATGGATGAAGCAAACACTCAAAGACTATGGCATTCATCTGAAGCAAGTGCCACTCTACTGCGACAACGAAAGCGCCATCAAGATTTCCAACAACCCAGTTCAGCACTCGAAGACAAAGCACATTGAAATTCGTCATCACTTTCTCAGAGATCATGTTGTGAAGGAAGATATTGATATCATACACGTCAACACTGAAGAGCAATTGGCAGATATCTTCACCAAGCCCTTGGATGATCAGGCACACATCCTTACACTTATGCATATTGATGACTTAGATGTGCAACACACGAAGTAAAATATATCTTTAATCAATGAAGACTTACATTCTAAGTGTGAATACATTAATGTGGAATTTGACTTTGGAGCGCCACGATAATTGTGCGCTGTGTCTGGGTCTAATACTTCCTATACGGTGGGTAATGCCACCACCAAATTTTTCTGTTTGAAGTGTTTCACTCATGGCGTTACGTTTGGTATGTCTTCACATTTGGTTTGGTTTCAATCTCAACCTGTCTTCATGATTATCTTCACTATGTTGATCATACATATATATACTAGTGTTCTTGTTGAAATATTTTGAACTAAGTGAATGTGATCGGACCCTAACCTCTCTATGCTTTCTATCTCAAACTCTATCTCTCCAAATCATATGCATTCTATTGAAACTGTCGAATATCTTCTCTGCGTCCTTGTCAGCAGAAGATACAGAGACAAACATTAAGTCTGTTTTCAATGCTAATTCCTTCACCTAAAACCCGAAGAAGTGGGAAGGACCACCCGACAATCCAGGCGTGCGTGGGAACGTGGAACAACCTCCGATATGTTGGATGATGGCCACGTGTCCTTCAGATGTGAATCGCTAGGGGCACCTGTGTAATAACACTGTGCCGTCCCTGTCTCTATAAATACACGCCTCACCATAGTCATTATCCTTTATTCCACTCTCGCACAAACCCTAGCGCCACCGCTCACCCTCGACGACGCCGGCGACGAAGCGCTTAGTTGCCGCGACCTCACCGACGTCGTCTTCACGCCGGCTGCGGACATCGTCTTCTCCGCCGTCGCCGTAGGTGTCCTCTGTCGCCAAGTTAGGGCACGGACGATCGATCTGCTCGGCCTCCTCTCCCACTCCGTCTAGCAGTTCTTCGTGTGGTACATGTCCGTGGGAGAATCCCTTGGTTCTCATAGTCTGCATTCATTTGCAGAATTCTTACAACATCATATAAATTCTTCCGAAGCCAGTTCCTGTTTGACCAGCAAGCGGAAGCCTTTGAAACCTTTGAACGTGTTGAAACCATTCAATTTGAAGCTCATGGCTACAGAGAAATCAGCAAGGAAGGGTGGCCAACAGCGTCGAGGGGGAACATCAAGAGATCTGCCTGATGACCTCTCAGAGCTGTACAAGACAGACCCAGAAGAGGATTACAATCAGCGCAAGACACGAATCCAATGGATTCGAAGGTACTGGTCTGAGCAATGGTTCAAGTACAGGTTTGTGACCCAGGAATATGCAGAGAAGAATGCCATCAAGCGACCATGGGGAGACATCCTATACAGAAATCTTCAACCCAGGTCCAGAGATGAAGCCATTGAACAAGGCTTCTATCCCTGCATAGTCCGTGGACCACAGCCTGTAGATGCTGATCCATCGTCATTGCTATGGTGTCGTGATGACAATCTGTTCAAGCGCAACTTCTAGTTTGCCAAGAACTCGGCTAAGCAAAACAAGAAGACATTGGGACTAGACTTCAACCCTGGTCCTTCTGCTCCCCGTGTCGATGGCACCCGCGAAGCTGAACCCAATCTTGTTGGGCCCTTCTACAACCTGGAAGGTCTCATCACTCATATCATGGTTCAAGGGACAGCCGTGGATGAGCCTGTAGATGACGCTGAATCTGATGAAGCGCTTGCACCGCCGAAGCCAAAGAAACTGAAGAAGCCTAAAGCTTTAAAGCCTGCTCCTGCACCAAAGGTCTTACATGCGAAGCCACTGGCTACTGCACCTCCTAAAGACAGTGTGCAGTCTGAAGATCTATCACGTATCTCCAAGAAGACTGAGATGAGAAAGAATACTGATCAGGCACTGACTGCTGCTGCTATTCTGCGCAATGACGCCATTGATCTATCCAGCGATGAAGATCTTGCAGATGACGCTCTTGAGCAACTGATCAAGAGCAAGGAAGAAGCAGAGATCTTCAATGATTTGCCTCTCTTTGATGTGGCAATCATCCATAACTTCATCGATGAGTGGTTTGACACGCCCAACCTCAGCTTTGAAGACCTGCAACTTCCAATTGGCCTCGGTGTCGCCTTCACTGGCGCCATTGCTTCTGAGCTATCTCTAGCTCAGCGCATCGTTGAACTAAAGCAAAAGATCGACTATGAGAAAGCTCAGTTCAAGAAGCACATGGCCAAGCTTAGCGTGCAAGATGTGAAAAACTTCAAGATTATGCTGCACGAGCTCAAGGAAGCCTTTCTCAAAAAGCGTGAAGAAGCTCAAGGTTCTCGTGAACGCATGAAGAGCCTGGCTGACAAGTGTGTGCAAGCCTACAATGAGGCTGAGAAGCGCAAGGCTCTTGGTCGTCCTGGCATCGACCCAAGAATGGCTGCAAAGAAGAAGAAGCCCTCAACTAACCAATCTGCACCTTCAAGGCAGGAAGAACCTCGCATAGTCTTCCCAAGCAGCATGACTGGCTCGAAGCCAAAGGTTAGGTAAACCGCTTCAGAACTGAAGAAGACGAGGACTGTCGAGGCTGAAGCCAGAAAAAGGAAAAATCCTGAAGCTTCTGATGTCGCTCCCTCCAAGAAGAAGCGCAAAACCAAGAAGGATCGGGCTGCTCCCACAGAGCCCTTAGTTGTTGAACCTATCTCAATGGTTCGCCTTGCATCTGAACACCACGAGCGCCAACTGATTGTTCATGAGCCTGCTTTCATAGAGGCTCCTGATGCTGAAGACATTCCAGCAGTTGACCCCACCGCTGCTAAAGACATTGGTCACCATGACAATGTTGAAGATGATGAAGTCCTTCCTCAGATCGAGCACCAACTGGTATCATCGCCTGTGCTCACGCACAGTGAACTCATCAGCATTGGTCATCCTCTGACGCCAACTGCTCAGGATGCATCGTGGGCTGATCACCCACAGAGACAAGACACTCCAAGCTCTCCCCAACCGCAAGCAACCCCATCAGTGCAAGAAGAAGATGACTTTGAGGCCCAGCCAACTCCATCTCCACAGGCATCGCCAGCGCTACGCAGGCTTCGCAAAGGACCAAGGCCTCAAGTACCTCTTTTGAGCGTTCCAGAAGGAGAAGTGCCCCACCAATCTGTTGCACGTCAAGTGTTTCCAGATGCCACTCCTACTGTGAATATCTCCGAGTATGCGGCTAAAGCTGCCGAAGACATTCCGGCTGCATCAGCTGACGACAAACAAGAAGAATGTGTCCCTACTCCCCCCATTACTGAAGAAGCTGTTCTCGAGGAGAACGTGTCTGTGCCCGACCCTCCAGCTCATCAAGTGGAGGTTGAGAATCTTGAGGCTGCCACCACCAACACAAATGAAGCTAATGACGTAGTCATGGCTGAAGCAAATGTGGAGCCTGCACCAACCAATGTGCCAGAAGTCAATGAAGCCAATGATGCAACTGCTCCTGAAGCCTCTGTTGTGCAGCCTAACGCCTCTGTTAATGTCACTACTCCTGTTCCGCCACCTCGGCCCCACACTATCGAGCAAGCATTCAACTATGGCCAACTTGCCCCTGTCAAATGGTCTTTTCTGACTCCTCCGCCTGCTGCTGGTCCTCAGTTTGACTATCACGTTGAGCACATGCCTCAGGTTCAGAAGCCAATACCAAGGTTGCCCAGGTTTCCAAGCACTGCATCTGCACCCGGATCGTTCAACATCAATGGCTTCAAGGCACACAACACCTTCTTCAATAGCGCCAAGAACCCCTACTCAAAGGCAAGAATATCTTCTGATCGGTTCTGGAGCTATCAGCAGCGAAGTTATTACTCATGCATTCTGTACAATCAAGGTCGCATTTTCCCACATATGCGTCTTGACACTGAAGCCATAACTAGTCTCCCTGTTTGGAAGAAGCTCTGGATTGCTTCAGAGAGTCTGGCTTGCTGCAGTTCATCACTGATAAGGAGCACTGGAATGAAGAACTGCTGCTCCAATTCTATGCCACTCTTCATATCCGTGGCTACAACAGGGATCCGAAGACTTGGGTCCTTGAGTGGATGACAGGCAATCTTCATCATGAAGCCAAAGCCTTTGATATCATTGAGCTTACTGGCCTGCCCACTCCAGGAGATCTATATGAACCTGGTTGTCAGCTTCACAGTGCTGCTATGGAAAGCATCTTCCACAATCCTGAGCCCAATATGAGTCAGATGCTCAGCATGATGAATCCTTTGCCTCCAGATGCTGAATATCCTAAGGAGTTCTTTGTTGAAGACCTTGAGTATCTGCCACGTACTATCTATCACATCATAAGGCGAACTCTCTAGCCCATCAAAGGACATTCTCCACATGTCAAGCTAGAAGGCGCAATGAAGACTTTGGTCTTTCATATTCTTCATGGCAAAAGCTTCAATGCACAAGATTTCTTCATTTGCCAGCTTGCTGCATCGGGATCTGACATTTTTGGCTTGAAGTTTTACGCTCCATGGATTATGCGGCTGATCAAACTACACTCAGTTGTCACCTATCAGCCCTCTGCTCGCAATCATCGGATCTTTCTGCCTGACGTCGATATGTCAGTTGAAGCCATCTATCCAGAGCCTGCCAAGGAGCCCCTTAGTCTTCAAAATGCTGAGAATCAAAGCTTCTCTCAAAACATCGAGGGAGTTCAAGCAGTCACTCATGTTTATCCTCTGGCTGGTACTACACGTGCACCTCATCGTGCCCTCACTGAAGCCACTGGAAGCACCATTGCCCAACGGCCAAAGAAGCGATCTCGTGTTCTCAATGACCGAGAGCTTCTAGTTGCCCTTCATCAGAAACAGGATAAGCATCATGACTGGCTGAAGCGCCAAATGCAAAGCCTCTTGGTGGACGTAAACAGGATTCACAATCTTGCCACCAAGAATGCCTTTGTTGCCAATGAAACCTGTCGGCGTACATGGAAAGGGCTGACGCTTATGTGCTCTGAGGATGATCTTCAAGAGGATGGCTTCTCTGAACGCTTCAAGTTTGACTGCACACCTCCAAGAAGGACTGTGCTGCGACGAACTCCGTCTCTTGAAGACTCTGAGTTCTCTTCCTCCGCGGCAACTGTGAATGCCAGAGTGATCGATGATGAAGACGATGCTACTTCACCGCCCCCTACTTCTGCACGCATCGACACTGCCCAAAGTTTGTCTGCACCGCCTATCAACACTGACGACCCTACTGCTTCACCTACTCCTCATGGGAACGAGTAGATGCTCTATGTCTTCAAACCTTTTTGGTCCTTACTGACAAAAGGGGGAGAAGCATATGAGTTTGATAGTCTTCAAGCGGGTCCATATGGGCGGTGGTTTTATATTTTTCCTAGTGTTTACAACTCTTGCGTTTTGATACATTTGGTTCTTTGAGTTGTAACACTCAAACTCGATGGTCGTCTGCTACTTATTTGCTTTACTGTGATGCGATGATAAATTCCGCATGTGCGACGATAAATTCCGCACTTAGATCATTTTGCAGACGTCCATTTTTCATTATGCATGTCATTATCTTCACATACTTTTCATGCATGATGAATTGTCATCATAAGTTGAAGAGGATCTCCACAAGTACAACCTGCCATGTGCATTTGCATACCAAAAGCAAATTACTTATATGCACATCTTCAGGGGAGCCTTTTCCACTTATGAAGACAATACATATCCTTTACAATTTCACATATTTTATTCCCCGTTGAAAACTTCAACTAGTTTGTCATCAATCACCAAAAAGGGGGAGATTGTAAGTGCATCTAGTGCCACCCCTAGTTGGTTTTGGAGTATTGACGACAAACCTAGTTGAGGGACTAATGTGTTTGTGAGAATTGCCGGATAACACAGGTACAAGTCCCTCATTGATTCAATTTTCCTACCAGAGATGACCCCTAAAAATTTATGAAGACGTTGAAGTCAGAGGTGGTATGTGAAGACATTCACATTGAAGACTATGACAAGAGAAGACATCACGTGAAGACTATGGAGCGCGAAGACTTAGCAGTTTTGTCGTTCTGTGTTTTTCTTTGTTGAGTCATAGGAACGACCGTACTGTTAAGTGGGGTCCAAGAGAACTAGTCAAAATGACTGAAGTGATGGTTAACCAAAATCCTATGTCTTCGAGTGAAGACTATGAGAGCAAATCTTGTCCAGAGTTGGATAAGTCAGCTTTGCTTGTAGCCCAAGTAAAGTTGCCGTGTGTGTTTGAAATCTGGCCATTAGAACACGTGTCAGTTCCTTAGTGACCCAGGGTCATTTCGGACAAAACAGGTCGGGTTGCCTAGTGGCTATAAATAGCCCACCCCCTACAACCATAAACGGTTGGCTGCTCAGAGTTAGAGTACGGCTTTTGTCATTTGAGAGCAACCCACCTCGAAGCCTTTGAAAGAGAATTCCTTGCGAGGATAAAGCCCTAAACACCGAGAGCCAAAGAGTGTTAGGAATCACTTAAGTCTTCCTGTATGTGTGATCTGAAGACTTATTACACTTGAGGACCGTGAATCCTCCAGCCGGTTAGGCGTCGCGTTCTGAGCATCCAAGAGTCATTGTGGATCGCCGGTGAACGAAGTCTGTGAAGGTTTGGAAGTCTACCTTGAAGACTTACCAGAGTGATTGGGCGATGACTGGGTGTCCTTAGCTCAAGGGGAATAAGGTGAAGACGAGGTCTTCTGAGTTGAATCTCAGCCTCCCCAACCAGACGTACAGTTGTCACAACAACTGGAACTGGTCCAACAAATCATTGTCTTCAACGAGTCACTGGTTTCATCCTTCCCTTCCCTTTGCTTACTATTGGTACTTGTGAAGTCATTGTATGATTGCATTATCTTTTGTCTTCACTGAGTGACTACTTGTTCTGATTGGCTTCACAATATCTTCCTACCTGATCTTACTGCCTAGCTGCTATTAGTCATTATGCTTTCACTTCATTGAATACTTGACTATGGTTTGCCTAGTGTAGTCTACCTTCCGCTGCATGGTAATAGGTTTATTTCTCTCGTTTGTCTTCGAAACTTCCATGTTTTGAAGACTTTCATAAAAATCGCCTATTCACCCCCCTCTAGTCGATCACTAGCACTTTCATCTACCCTCTAGTGGTGTTATGTGAACGTCGACTACATAACACTTCACCATTATTTGGGCCAATAGGAAGGCTTTGGGAAGTAATAAGTAGATGATGGGTTGCTAGAGTGACAGAAGCTTAAACCCTAGTTTATGCGTTGCTTCGTAAGGGGCTAATTTGGATCCACATGTTTCATGCTATGGTTAGGTTTACCTTAATACTTTTGTTGTAGTTGCAGATGCTTGCAATAGAGGTTAATCATAAGTGGGATGCTTGTTCAAGTAAGAACAACACCCAAGCACCGGTCCACCCACATATCAAATTATCAAAGTATCGAACGCGAATCATATGAACGTGATGAAAACTAGCTTGATGATATTCCCATGTGTCCTCGGGAGCGCTTTTCCTATTATAAGAGTTTGTTCCGGCTTGTCCTTTGCTACAAAAAGGATTGGGCCACCTTGTTGCAATTTATTTACTTTTGTTACTTGTTTCTCGTTACAATTTACCTTATCACAAAACTATGTGTTACCAATTATTTCAGTACTTGCAGAGAATACCTTGCTGAAAACCGCTTATCATTTCCTTCTGCTCCTCGTTGGGTTCGACACTCTTACTTATCGAAAGGACTACGATAGATCCCCTATACTTGTGGGTCATCAGTTCTCAGCTCCGTACACGCCGCAGCAGAATGGCATCGTGGAATGCAAGAACAGAACACTCATTGAGATGGCCCGGACGATGCTCGATGAATACAAGACTCCAAGAAAGTTCTGGCCTGAAGCCATTGATACTGCATGTCATATCATCAACCGTGTTTATCTTCACAAGCTTCTGAACAAAACATCCTATGAGCTCCTCACTGGTAAGAATCCAAATGTCAGTTACTTCAGAGTATTTGGTGCCAGGTGCTGGATCAAGGATCCACATCACACTTCAAAATTTGCACCGAAAGCACATGAAGGTTTTATGCTTGGATACGGAAAGGATTCGCACTCCTATAGAGTCTTCAACCTCTTTCACTATAAAGTGGTTGAAACTGTGGATGTGCGGTTCGATGAGACTAACGACTCGCAAAGAGAGCACCTGCCAAATGTGCTAGATGAAGTTCCATTCAGTGAATCCATCAAGCTTATGGGAACTGGAGAAATCATACCATCTGAAGCACAACCCGAAGAGGAACTTATCATCTCTGCACCTGATCAACCCGAAGACAATGCTCAACCTGAAGACAATCCTTCAAATGATGACAGTGATCAACAAGAGCAAAATCTTCGTCCTGTTCATCTTTGTGTTGCAAATGAAGTACAAATTGAGAAAATAATTGATAGCATCAATGCACCTGGTCCACTCACTCGTTAAAGGGCAACACAACTAGCAAATTTTTGTGGGCACTTCGCATTCGTCTCAATATCTGAACCCAAGAAAGTTGATTAAGCCTTCATGGAACCTGAATGGATTCAAGCTATGCAAGAAGAGCTTCAACAATTTGAGTTGAATAATGTATGGGAATTGGTCAAGCGTCCTGATCCTCATAAGCACAATATCATAGGCACTAAATGGATATATCGCAACAAGCAAGATGAGCATGGTCAAGTTGTCAGAAACAAAGCTCGTCTCGTTGCTCAAGGATACACTCAAGTGGAAGGAATTGACTTCGATGAAACATTTGCTCCTGTGGCTAGGCTTGAAGCTATACGCATACTGCTGGCCTATGCAAATCATCATAACATTCTTCTGTTTCAAATGGATGTGAAGAGCGCTTTTCTCAATGGCAAGATTAAATAAGAAGTGTATGTTGCACAACCACCTGGCTTTGAAGATCCAAAACATCCTGATATGGTGTATAAGCTCAACAAGGCACTGTATGGCCTCAAACAAGCCCCTCGTGCTTGGTATGACACACTCAAGGACTTCATGAAGAGCAAAGGCTTCAAACATGGTTCCCTGGATCCCACGCTCTTCACGAAGACATATGATGGTGAACTGTTTGTGTGCCAAATATATGTGGATGACATTATCTTCGGCTGCACTAATCAGAAATACAGTGATGAGTTTGGATACATGATGCAAGAGCAATATCAGATGTCCATGATGGGTGAATTGAAGTTCTTCCTTGGTCTTCAAATACGACAGCAACGCAACGGCATCTTCATATCTCAAGAGAAATACCTCAAAGATTGCCTGAAGAAGTTTGGAATGCAAGACTACAAAGGTTACACGACGACAATGCCAGCTAAACACCATATGGGTCCCGACGACAATGGTAAAGAGTTCGATCAAAAGGTATACCACTCCATGATTGGTTCTTTGTTTTATTTATGTGCATCTAGGCCAGATATCATGCTTAGTGTTTGCATGTGTGCCCGATTCCAAGCGGCACCAAAGGAAACGCATCACTTAGCTGTGAAGCGAATTCTTCGATATTTGGCTCACACCCCAACACTAGGATTATGGTATCCAAAGGGCTCAGAGTTTGATCTAGTTGGATTCTCGGATGCTGATTATGCTGGTGACAAGGTGGATCACAAGTCTACATCAGGCACATGTCACTTTCTGGGACGATCACTTGTATGTTGGTCTTCAAAGAAGCAAAACTGTGTATCTCTCTCCACTGCTGAATCTGAATACATTGCTGTTGGATCTTGCTGCGCTCAGCTTCTATGGATGAAGCAAACACTCAAAGACTATGGCATTCATCTGAAGCAAGTGCCACTCTAATGCAACAACGAAAGCGCCATCAAGATTGCTAACAACCCAGTTCAGCACTCGAAGACAAAGCACATTGAAATTCTTCATCACTTTCTCAGAGATCATGTCATGAAGGAAGATATTGATATCATACACGTCAACACTGAAGAGCAACTGGCAGATATCTTCACAAAGCCCTTGGATGAGAAAAGGTTTTGCAAGTTACGGTGTGAGCTAAATATCTTGGAATCCTCAAATGTCCTGTGATCAGGCACACATCCTAACACTTATGCATGTTGATGATTTAGATGTGCAACACACGAAGTAAAGTATATCTTCAATCAATGAAGACTTACATTTCGAGTGTGAATACATTAACGTGGAATTTGACTTCGGAGCGCCACGATAATTGTGCGCCGTGTCTGGGTCTAATACTTCCTATACGGTGGATAACACCACCACCAAATTCTTCCCTTAGAAGTGTTTTTCTCATGGCGTTACATTTGCAAAGTCTTCGCATTTTGTTTGTCTTCAATGTTAACATGGCCTCATGTTTATCTTCAATGTACTGATTCGATTTCTGTCCTCTACAGCATTCACTTATAGCTATGTCTTCTCGTTGAATCTTTTGAACTAAGTGAATGTGATCGGACCCTAACCTCTCTATGCTCCCGTCTCAAGTCTATCTATCCAAATCATATGCATTCTATTGAAACTGTCGAATGTCTTCGTTGTGTCCTTGTCAGCTGGAGATACAGAGACAAACATTAAATCTGTTTTAAATGCTCAATCCTTTTTGCCAGAAACCCGGAGAAGTGGGAATGACCACCCGACAATCCAGGCATGCGTGGGAACGTGGAACACCCTCCAATGTGTTGCATGATCGCCACGTGTCCTTCAGATGTGAACCGCCAGGGGCACCTGCGTAATAACGTTGTGCCATCCCTGTCTCTATAAATACACGCCTCACCCCAGTCATTATCTCTTCTTCCACTCTCACACAAACCCTAGCGCCACCGCTAGCCCTCGACGATGCCGGCGACGAAGCGCTTCGCTGTCGCGGCCTCACCGACGCCGTCCTCACGCCGGCCGCGGACATCGTCTTCTCCGCCGTCGCCGTAGGTGTCCTCCGTCGCCAAGTTAGGGCACGAAAGATCGAACTGCTCGGCCTCCTCTCCCACTCAGTCTAGCAGTTCCTCGTGTGGTAAATAAAACCTCTTTTTACAGTCTTTTTGATCTGATAGATTCATCCTTTTCAAACACAAATGGTTTCTGTTCCCACAAGTTGGATCTATCTCATTCTGCATTCATAGCATGCCTAGTATGTTCACTTATGCTTCACAAAGTAGTTAGATTCCTCACTTGTACTTATTCGTGGATTCGTACAAATTTGGAACCAACTCTCTACATATGAGTGAATGTCTTCACACTATGAGGTCAATGTCTTCTAAACTGATTTATCTTCAAAATCTTCTGAGAATGCATATGACCTCTTCCCCTTCCCTCGCACCTTTAATGCTGTCACAGGTACATGTCCGTGGGAGAATCCCTTGGTTCTCATAGTCTGCATTCATTTGCAGAGTTCTTACAGCATCATATAAATTCTCCTAAAGCCAGTTCTTGTCTGACCAGTAGACGGAAGACTTTGACAGTGTTGAATCCTTTCAGTCTAAACTTCATGGCAACAGAAAAATCAGTCAGGAAGGACGGCAGACAGCGCCGTGGAAACACTGCTAAGGACCTGCCACCAGATCTCTATGAGCTATACAAGTCAGATCCAGAAGAGACCTATGGAGGACGCAAGAACCGAATCCAATGGATTCGAAGACATTGGGTAGAGGAATGGTTCAAGTACAGATTCGTCACCAATGAATATGCTGAGAAGAATGCCATAAAGGGCCCCTGGGGAGATATAATATACAAAGGTCTTCAGCCCAAGACGAAGTCCAAAGCTATTGCTCAGGGCTTCTACCCCTGCATGATTCGTGGACCTCAGCCTGCAAATGTCGACCCATCCTCTCTGTTATGGTGTCGTGAAGATAATCTCTTCAAGCGCAACTTTCAGTTTGCAAAGAACTCAGCCAAGGAAAACAAGAAGTCCTTGGGATTAGACTTCAACCCAGGCCCCTCTGCACCACGTGCCGATGGCACACGAGAAGCTGAACCCAATCTTGTTGGGCCCTTCTACAACCTAGAAGGTCTCATCACTCACATAAAGGTTCAAGGGGCAGACGTGGATCAACCTGCAGACAACGATGATTCTGACGAAGCGCCTGCACCACCGAAGCTTGTGAAGCAAATGAAACCCAAGGCTTCAAAGCCCTCTTCAGTACCAAAAGCTTCAAAGCCCCCATCTGCACCAAAGGTCTCACGGGCAAAGCCTCTGGCCACTACACCTCCTGAAGCCAGTGTGCAGTCTAAAGATCTCTCACGCATCTCCAAGTCTGCCAACCTAAAAAAGCCCATGCACCCCACTAGTCAAGCACTGACCCCTGCTGTTGTTTTGAGAAACGAGAATAGACGCCATTGATCTGTCCAGCGACGACGATCTTGGCGATGACGCTCTTGAGCATTTGATAAAGAGCAAGCAAGAGGCGGAAATCTTCAATGATCTTCCTCTCTTTGATGTGGAAATCTTAAACAAGTTTATTGATGAGTGGTTTGATAGCCCAGATGTCAGCTTTGATGATCTTCAGCTTCCAATTGGCCTCAGCGTCTCCTTCCATGGAGCCATTGCTCCTGAGCTGGCTCTAGCTCATAAAATTGTTGAGCTAAAGCATAAGATCGATTATGAAAAGGCTCAGTTCAAGAAGCACATGGCCAAACTCAATGTTGAAGACATTCAGAACTTCAAGGTCATGATGCATGAGCTCAAGGAGGCATTCCACAAGAAACGAGAAGAAGCAAAAGGTTCTCGTGAGCGCATGAAGACTCTGGCTGCCAATGTGCTCTAGACTACAATGAAGCTGAAAACCGCAAGGCCTTGGGGTGACCAGGCATCGACCCTAGAATGGCTGCCAAGAAGAAGAAGAAGCCAGATGTGGCTGAACCAGAAGCATCAAGGCAGGAAGAACCTCGCATTGTCTTCCCAGCCAGTATGACAGGCTCGAAGCCTAAGGTCCCCACAGTGGCTTCAGAATTCAAGAAAACTAGAGCAGCTGAAGCCGAAGCCAGAAAGCGCAAGACCAAAGCCACCTCTGATGATGCTGCCCCAACCAAGAAAAGGAAAAAAAAGAAGAGAGACCGGGCTGCTCCCACAGAGCCCCTTGTTTCGAGCCAATCTCAGTGGCTCGTCCTGCATCTGAACATCGCGAGCGTCAGTTGATCATTCATGAGCCTACTTCCATAGAGGCTCCTGAAGCTGAAGAGAATCCAGCTGTTGACCCCACCGCAGCTGAAGACATTGGTCATCAAGACAATGTTGAAGATGATGAAGTCCTTCCTCAGATCGAGCAAAATTTGGTATCATCGCCTATGCTCACATACAGCGAACTCATCAGCATTGGTCTTCCTCTGACGCCAACTGCTCAGGATGCATCGTGGGCTGATCACCCACAACAACAAGACACCCCAAGTACTCCCCAACCACAAGTCACCTCACCAGTGCAAGATGAAGATGACTTTGAGGCCCAGCTAAGGATGGCAATGTGTCGGGTTTGGATCGGGTTGAACAATATCAAATCCATATCCATATCCATTAAAGCAGTCCCGGCCCATCCATGAAAAAATCCATGGGCAAAAAATTGTGACCATGTCCAAATCCGATGGATATCCATACCCATTGGATATCCACCTTACGTGGGGGTAGAGGCTGGAAGCGGTGGCCACCTCTAGGGCTATGAGAGGAGTAACTCATGGAGATGGCACCGATTCTCAATGACAACTCATTTAATTAGTGTAGATAATAGGATGAGAAGGTGCGTTGGAGTATGTTACGATGGAGATTGTGTAATTTATTTTGGATGTTTTAGATAAAGGATAAAATTATAGTGGGACATGTGACTATCGGGTAGGGGTAGCAGAATATTGCTTGTTAAGTCAGACGATCGGGTCGGGTTTAGATATATCCATGGGTACAAGATTATGTCCATGCCCTATCCACGAGTAATCGGGTTGGGTTTGGGCGCTGCCCATGGGCACAAAAGCATATCCAAACCCTATCCATTTGGGTTAGATATCCATGGGTATCCATGTCCATGGATAAAATTGCCATCCTTAGGCCCAGCCAACTCCATCTCCATAGGCGTCGCCAGCGTTATGCAGGCTTCGCAAAGGACCAAGGCCCCAAGTCACTCTTCCGAGCGTTCCAGAAGGAGAAGTGCACCACCGATTTGTTGCACGCCAAGTGTTTCCAGAAGCCACTCCAACTGTGAACGACTCTAAGTCTGAAGCCAAAACGGCTGAAGATATTCCGGCTGCATCAGCCAATGAAGAAGAAGAACCACGTGATGAAGAAAGAGTTGCTACACCACCAACCAACCCTGAAGCTGTTCTCGAGGAGAACGTGTCCGACACTCCAGCTCCTGAAGTGGAGGTTACCAATACTGAGGCGGCCACCAACATCAACACTGAAGCCAATGACGTTGTCATGGCTGAAGCTAATGTGGCGCCTGAAGCTAATCTGGTGCCAGAAGTGAATGCACCTGAAGCCAATGCAGGACCCGAAGCAAATCTGCTGCCTGAAGCCAATGCCTCTGCTCCTGTACCTCCTCCTTAGGCCACACACCATCGAGCAAGCATATGATCGTGGACAGCCTGTTACCGTCCGCTGGACAATCCCGATTCCTCCGCCTGCTCCCGGACCTCTGTTTGCCTATCATGTGGAGCACAGGCCTCAAGTCCAGAAGCCCAAGCTAAGACTTCCCAGATTCCCGGGCACTGCAACCTCTCCTGGGGTCTTCAATGTGAATGGCTTCATGGCACATAACACCTTCTTCAACAGCACCAAGAACCCATACTCCAAACCTCGTATTTCATCGGATCGGTTCTGGAGCTATCAGCAGTGCAGCTACTATTCTTGCATCTTATACAATCAAGGGCACATATTTCCACATATGCGTCTTGACACTGAAGCCATAGCTGGCCTGCCCTGTCTAGAAGAAGCGTTGGATTGCTCCAGAGATGCTAGACTCCTGCAATTTGTCACAGACAAGGAACACTGGAATGAAGAGCTTCTATTACAGTTTTATGCAACTCTTCACATTCGAGGCTACAACAGGGATCCCAAGACATGGGTCCTTGAGTGGATGACAGGCAATGTCCATCATGAAGCCAAAGCTCTTGATATCATTGAGCTCACTGCCCTGCCCACTCCTGGTGAATACTTGAACCAGGTTGTCAACAACACCAGAATGCTTTGGAGAGCATTTTTCAGAAGCCATAACCCAACATGAGCCAAATGCTGAGCATGATGAAGCCTTTGCCTCACGACGCTGAATATCCATCTGAATTCTTTGTTGAAGACCTAGAGTATCTGCCTCGCACCATCTACCATATCATCAGAAAAACTCTATGGCCTGTCAAAGGACATTCATCTGCAGCGAAGCTTGAAGGAGCAATGAAGACTTTGGTTTTCTATATCTTCAATGGCATCAGCTTTAATGCTCAAGACTTCTTCATCAGGCAGTTGGCTGCATCTGGCTCCGACATTTTTGGTCTAAAGTTCTATGCTCCATGGGTAATGCATCTTATCAAGCTTCACTCTGCCTTCAACTATCAGCCGTCTGCGCGCAATCATCTTGTATTCTTGCTAGAGGTTGATCTGTCTGTTGAAGCTATTTACCCAGAGCCTGCTAAGGATCTGATTTATCTTCACAATGCTGATCGTCAAAGCTTCACCCAGCCCATTGAAGGGGTTCAGGCAGTCTCTCGTGTTTATCCCTTGGCTGGTAACACGCGTGCCCCTCGCACTCAAACTGACGCCACTGGAAGCACCAGTGCCCAAAGGCCTCAGAAGCGATCTCGTGTTCTCAATGACCGAGAGCTTCTCGTCGCGCTACATCAGAAACAGGATAAGCATCATAACTGGCTTAAGCGTCAGATGCAAAGCCTCTTGGTGTATGTCAATCGCATTCGCAATCTTGCCACCAAGAATGCCTTTGTTACACATGAAACCTGTCGGAGGTCTTGGAAGAGTTTGACATTGCTCAGTGCTGAAGCTGATCTGCAAGATGATGGCTTCACAGAAAGATTCAAGTTTGACTCAACTCCTCCAAGGAATGCTCACTTGCGTCGGACTCCCTCACTTGAAGACTCTGACTATTCGTCCTCAGCTGCCACGGTGAATGCCAGAGTCATCGATGACCAAGATGATGCCACTTCACCTCCTCCATCTTCAGCGCGTATCCACACTGCATCGAGTTCTTCTACACCACCGAACCTCAACGACGACCCTGCTGCTTTGCCTGCACCTCATGGGAACGAGTAGGCGCTCTATGTCTTCAAACCTTTTTGGTCCTTACTGACAAAAGGGGGAGAAGCATATGAGTTGATAGTCTTCAAGCGGGTCCATATGGGTGGTTGCTTTACTGGTTGCTATACATTTGCCAAGTGCTTACAACTCCCGCTTTTGATACATTTGGTTCGTTTTTTGAGTTGTAACACTTAAACTTGATGGTCGCCTGCTACCTTTTTCGACACTATGTGATGCGATGATAAATTCCGCATGTGCGATGATAAATTCTGCACGAAGTCATTTTACAAACGTCCATTTTTCATTATGCATGTCATTATCTGTTGGGGAACGTAGCAGAAATTCAAAATTTTCCTACGTGTCACCAAGATCTATCTATGGAGAAACCAGCAACGAGGGGAAGGAGAGTGCATCTACATACCCTTGTAGATCGCTAAGCGGAAGCGTTCAAGTGAACGGGGTTGATGGAGTCGTACTCGTCGTGATTCAAATCACCGATGATCAAGTGCCGAACGCACGGCACCTCCGCGTTCAACACACGTACAGCCCGGTGACGTCTCCCATGCCTTGATCCAGCAAGGAGAGAGGGAGAGGTTGAGGAAGACTCCATCCAGCAGCAGCACAACGGCGTGGTGGTGGTGGAGGAGCGTGGCAATCCTGCAGGGCTTCGCCAAGCACCACGGGAGAGGAGAAGAACTTGGGAGAGAGGGAGGGGCTGCACCAAAGGCATAAGGGGTGGTCTAAGAGGCCCTCCTACCCTCACTATATATAGGGAGCCCAAGGGGGGGGGGTGCGCCAGCCCTAGGAGATCCAATCTCCTAGGGGGCGGCGGCCAGGGGAGGTTTCCCTCCCCCCCAAGGCACCTAGGAGGTGCCTTCCCTCCTTGGGACTCTTCCTTAGGGTTCCCCCTTCACCCTAGGCGCATGGGCCTTAAGGGAAGTGGCGCCCCAGCCCACTTTGGGCTGGATCCCTTCCCACTTCAGCCCATGGGACCCTCCGGGATAGGTGGCCCCACCCGGTGGGCCCCCGGGACCCTTCCGGTGGTCCCGGTACAATACCGATGACCCCGAAACTTGTCCCGATGGCCGAAACAGGACTTCCTATATATAAATCTTTACCTTCGGACCATTCCGGAACTCCTCGTGACGTCCGGGATCTCATCCGGGACTCCGAACAACATTCGGTAACCACATACAAGCTTCCTTTATAACCCTAGCGTCATCGAACCTTAAGTGTGTAGACCCTACGGGTTCGGGAGACATGCAGACATGACCGAGACGTTCTTCGGTCAATAACCAACAGCGGGATCTGGATACCCATGTTGGCTCCCACATGTTCCACGATGATCTCATCGGATGAACCACGATGTCAAGGACTTAATCAATCCCGTATACAATTCCCTTTGTCTATCGGTATGTTACTTGCCCGAGATTCGATCGTCGGAATCCAATACCTAGTTCAATCTCGTTACCGGCAAGTCTCTTTACTCATTCCGTAACACATCATCCCGTGATCAACTCTTTGGTCACATTGCGCATATGATGATGTCCTACCGAGTGGGCCCAGAGATACCTCTCCGCTTACACGGAGTGACAAATCCCAGTCTCGATTCGTGCCAACCCAACAGACACTTTCGGAGATACCTGTAATGCACCTTTATAGTCACCCAGTTACGTTGTGACGTTTGATACACCCAAAGCATTCCTACGGTATCCGGGAGTTGCACAATCTCATGGTCTAAGGAAATGATACTTGACATTAGAAAAGCTATAGCATACGAACTACACGATCTAGTGCTATGCTTAGGATTGGGTCTTGTCCATCACATCATTCTCCTAATGATGTGATCCTGTTATCAACGACATCCAATGTCCATGGTTAGGAAACCGTAACCATCTATTGATCAACGAGCTAGTCAACTAGAGGCTTACTAGGGACATGGTGTTGTCTATGTATCCACACATGTATCTGAGTTTCCTATCAATACAATTATAGCATGGATAATAAACGATTATCATGAACAAGGAAATATAATAATAATCAATTTATTATTGCCTCTAGGGCATATTTCCAACATTATCTTCATTATATCATTTCATGCATGATGAACTGTCTTCATAAGTAGAAGAGGAGCTCCGCAAGTACAACCTGCCATGTGCATTTGCATTCAAAAGCAAAATACTTATATGCACATCTTCAGGGGGAGCCTTCCTGCTACTTATGAAGACAATACTTAAATCCTTTACAATTTCACATACCTTTATCCCCGTTGAAAACTTCAACCAGTTTGTCATCAATCACCAAAAAGGGGGAGATTGTCAGTACATCTAGTGCCACCCCTAGTTGGTTTTGGAGTATTGACGACAAACCTGGTTGAGGGACTAATGTGTTTGTGAGAATTGCAGGATAACACAGGTAGTAGTCCCTCACTGATTCGGTTTACCTATCGGAGATGACCCCTAAAAATGTATGAAGACATTGAAGACAAAGGTGGTATGTGAAGGTATTCACATTGAAGACTATGACAAGAGAAGACATTGTATGAAGACTATGGAGCGCGAAGACTTAGTTGTTTCGTTTTCTTCTTTGTTGAGTCATAGGAACCACCGTACTGTTAAGTGGGGTCCAAGTGAACCAGTCAGAATGACTGAAGTGATGCTTAACCAAAATCCTATGTCTTCGAGCGAAGACAATGAGAGCAAATCTTATCCAGAGCTGGATAAGTCAGCTTTGCTTGTAGCCCAAGTAAAGTTGTCATGTGTGTTTGAAATCTGACCGTTGGAACACGTGCCAGTTCCTTAGTGACCCAGGGTCATTTCGGACAAATCAGGTCGGGTTGCCTAGTGGCTATAAATAGCCCACCCCCTACACCATAAATTGGTTGGCTGCTCGGAGTTAGTGTACGGCTTTTGTCGTTTGAGAGCAACCCACCTCGAAGCCTTTGAGAGAGAATTCCTTGCGAGGACAAAGCCCTAAACACCCAGAGCCAAAGAGTGTTAGGCATCACTGAAGTCTTCCTGTCTGTGTGATCTGAAGACTTATTACACTTGAGGACTGTGAATCTTCCAGCCGGTTAGGCGTCGCGTTCTGAGCATCCAAGAGTCATTGTGGATCGCCGGTGAACGAAGTCTGTGAAGGTTTGGAAGTCTACCTTGAAGACTTACCAGAGTGATTGGGCGAGGACTGGGTGTCCTTAGCTCAAGGGGAATAAGGTGAAGACGCGGTCTTCTGAGTTAAATCTCAGCCTCCTTAACCAGACGTACAGTTGTCACAGCAACTGGAACTGGTCCAACAAATCATTGTCTTCTACAAGTCACTGGTTCTATCTTCTCCCTCCCCTTACTTACCATTGTCTTCGTGAAGTCATTGTCTGCTTGCATTATCTGTTTGACTTCACTGTGTGAACACTGTCACTGTTTGGCTTCATACTATCTTTCGTCCTGATCTTTACTACCTAGTTGCTATTAGTCTTTGTGCTTTCACTTCATTGAATACTTGACTATGGCCTGCCTAATGTAGTCTACCTTCCGCTGCATATCATAGGTTCATTTCTATCGTTTGTCTTCGAAACTTCTATGTTTTGAAGACTTTCATAAAAATCGCCTATTCACCCCTCCTCTAGTCGATAACTAGCACTTTCACGACGTCCAGTGGACATCATTGATGCCTCCCCTTCCAAGTTGCCCGAAAGTTGGATCAAGTACGATCCCGATCCAATATATGGCTAACGCCAGGGGAGGAGACTCCAACGACTGATCGATTCTGGTCGACCGACCAATGAAAGTTTTCATTCGCTCGAGAGCTCGCGATCAAGTGAGCCAGCCCACAGAGGCCCCCTTTAGACCCCCCCCCCCCTCAGCTTCCAGGCCTCCAGACCTAATTATAATTTTCTTTATAAAACATGTATTTTTTCAGAAAAATGTACACTTTCTTATAAACAAGAATAGATATTTTGTTTTATACAAATGCAATGATCTGAAGATTTTATTTTTTTTGAAATTTGCCATGCCACGCCACAAGGTGTGTGTTCTTTTTTCGGTTTGGTTAATGCGGTTTTTATACTTTGGTTTATATGGTTTTGTATAAAAATACGGTTCGGTTTCGGTAATAACCATTTGATTTTTGTTCGGTTTCGGTAATAACCAAAGTTGACGCGAATTTTTTAACAAACACATCATTTTTTGTCACATATTTGAATTTTCAGTTCAGGGATAATCAAAGATTGAAGTATGTTTCATTGTTGTACATTTTTACCTACAATACCATGTAATAAACTTAGTTATCCAATGTCGATTAAGTGTTTCTGCCATCTTAGTTATGCTTACAAGTTTTATATCTCCTGGTCGGGCAACTTTCTACAGGCACATGGTGACTTGTCCCTGTTATAAAAAAAGATTAATTGGCATGTTCCCTTCATTTGCCTACTCCAAATTAGAAGCGTCTGAATTAGAACTGGGAGCACATGTTGCCTTCGTACAATGGTATATGCATATTCAGGATATTAATATCTCCTAGCATAAATCAACAAACTTAGCTGCCCTGGTTAGCTACCAAACTTCGGCAATGGGCTTTCTGGAGTTCGACTCCATGTACGTGCAAATTATTTTTTCGTAGGCTGTAGTTCACTTCATTTCGGTTTAACCGAACGGTTGTTGGTTTCTAATCAAAAAAACCGAATGTCATATGGTTATTAGATCTGGAAACCAAAAACCAGAAAAACCAAAAATTCGGTTTGGTTTGGTTTTTTGGTTTGGTTTCGGATTATTGGTTCGGTTTTGCACACCCTGAGCACACATGAGGGATCGCTACATACTTCTTAAAATGGCCCATATAACGACGAAACGCAACATGGTTTTGGGAACATTATAAATGCTTCCTTCGGCCATTTTTTCTTTCGCTTTACTTGAGTTTTTCTCTTGTTTGTGTTTCGTTGGTTTTTCATTTTTTTAGTTTTTCTTTCTATTTTTAGTTTTTAGTTTTATTTTTCGTTTTTATCATTTCTTTATCTTTTTATTCCATGAACTGTTTCCAAATTAATGAACTTTTTGGAAATTCCATTGTTTTTCGAATTGGTGAACATTATTCAAATTCACATTTGTTTCAAATCTGTGAACCTTTTTCAAACTCATGAACTTTCTTTCAAATTAGTGAACATTTTTTGAATTCATGAACTTATTTCAAATTTGTAATTTGTTTTTCTAATTTGTGAACTTTCTTTCAAGTCCATGATTTTTTTAATTCACAAATTTCTTAAATTTCGTGAACAATTTTTAACTCGTGAACCTTTTTAAATTTAAAAACCAGAAATCAGGTTTTCACTAAAAAACACAGCATAAAAAGAGAAAACCTAGGAAAAAGAAGAGTGAGTGCAAAAAAGAATGGGAGCAGCTAGGGACGCGAGCGAGGGAGCGTGGCATACAAGGTCGTGGCGGCCCATGAGGTGACCTACGGGTGCTACAAACCTTAGTTGGGGCTGAATGTGCTAACTAGTTTTGTTATGTCTCCAAAATGAAGGGAGTCCTTATATGACGCTAACTGTGCCCAATAGCACACGCAACAGACGGGTCCGTGACTGGGCTGGCCCACTCGCAGGCACCGATGCGAGTTATGTTTGTAGCGCTAGAGTAAAAATGCCAAAAAAGTGGCACGCTTAAGAGGTACTCCCTCCGTCCGAAAATACTTATCATCAAAATGAACAAAAGGGATGTATCTAGACGTATTTTAGTTCTAGATACATCCCATTTTATCCATTTTGATAACAAGTATTTTCGGACGGAGGGAGTATCAGACTCGTGACCTCCCACTTCCGAACGCTGGTGACTGATGAGAAACGTGAGCATTTAAGAACTCACTGCAGCGTTAGATTTGAATTTTTTTGGAAAATTATGAACAATTTTGAAAGCAAAAAAGTATTTTTTTAAACACATGATTTTTTTTGTAATTTCAAAATTATAATAAAATGTGAAGAATTTTTTGCAATTCTGGTCATTTTTAGAAACACAAACAATTGTTGGAAACATGGAAAACAATTGAAACCGCGAAGAGTTTTTAAAATTCACACAATTTTTGAAAGTTTCAAACATTTTCAAAAAAATATGAACACTTTTCAAAAAACATACCAAATTTTGTAAACAGGAACAAATTTTGAGATTCCTGAACATTTAGGAAAACATGAGTATTTTTTGAATTTGTGAACAAATTTTGAAAACAGGAAATGTTTTAACATTCAGAACATTTTAAAAAATGTATGAACAATTTTTAAAACAGAAACATTTTTTTGAAATTCCAATCATTTTTGGAAAATATGAATATTATTCAAAAAATTAAAATCATCTTCTGAAATTTGTAATTTGTTTTAAAAGAAACAGGAGAGACATGGAAAAACTCAAAAAAAAACCTGTTGAGAAATGACCGAATAGAAAACCGGTTCAGGACATCTGGAAGGTTCCCAAAAGCAGTCAGAACCTTCTAGAAAATTCTAAAACCGAAACCTTGTGTACGCTGCTACCGCTTCGCTAGCTTGCTGCACTATGCTATTCAGCAGCAATCTGCGGCAGTCAGCATCGTATAGAATTTTTCCAAAATGAATGCCTAGTTGGCTTTGGCTACATATCCAAAAGTGTAGCTAAGCATATTTTTTTAAAAAGAAACTAAGTGGTATCTGTATACAATATGTTTTTTAACACAATACAAACACATACGCTCGTACATATACACATACACTTAGAACACACGCAAGCACACCCTATCTCTATGAGCATCTTCGAGACGACACATCATCTAAAAATTGACAAAATAGCCACAGACACCTTTGTAGTCAATTAGAATCTTCTTTTACTGAAAGCACATTGCCAAAAGACCTAAAATAAATTCAAAAAAAAATGCGAACACCAATATAAAGTCTAAAACTTAGATCCCAGTGGGCTGGATACCACCTTCCTTCTAGATGAACTGGTTCGCTATCTGTATACAATATGCATGCACCGAATTTGCACACCTCGCGCATGCGTCTCATCTCTCGGACGTAAAGCGGTGGCTCTTGTTGCGTGGCAGAGGCTGTCCAAGCCGGAGTAACTAATCAGCTGGTGGCCGAACTTGCCTAATTCCAAATGATTGCACATGTTAATCGATTAATTAAACTACACGCGCATCGCATGCATGCAGCCATGCAGGTGGTCGCTGCTGGGTGCATGGGCCGTCGGCGTCGACGACGTACGTACGTACCGGTCGGCCGTTGCGACCGGCTTGTCCGTGAGCAGTTCCGTTTCAGGCCGGGACTCAGGAGCACTGTACGTACCGTGTCGGGATGAAAAGGAGAACTGTGCGGAGCTAGACTGCACACACATAGCCATAAGATGTAGCCTCGCACAGTCACACTGAACATATGCGTGATGGCCTCAACTTGCATGTGTCAAGGCCAGGCCGGGGACAGTACTAGTGTCGATCAGTGCGTAGGCGGTCACACACTGATGGAACCACCCGAACTAACCATCTATCGTCTATCGACAGCCTATTTTAAAATATGTTCTTGGTTGTTTATTGATCGATCGCAGCCCCATCCACTACTAAGAATAGCCTCTGAGATGTACGTATGGTCATCATGCATGTCGACGCAATGTTGTTCATATAGTATCGTTTAGGTATAGAAAAGGTCCATGCATGTCTCATTGTTAAAGCTATAGCTACGCAAGTGGTACGTACCTAAGTACCGGAAATACCGGGAGCTGTGAGTGCTTACGTACGGCGACTCCACAACACCGGACGTGTATACCTAATTTGCCATCCATGTAACTCATGCATGCATCGTGTGTGTGTATAAGGCAAAAGTTTTTTTTGGCGAATATATAAGGAAAAGGTTATATCAGGGTAATTGCTCGCATATACAAATGGACAATGTAATTGCAAGCATGCAATGATTCGTGTTGGATCAGAATGATATAGTATACACGAGGATGGCAGCAGTCTAAGCTAGCAATAGTCTATAGCTAATGGTGCATGCACTTGTTTCATGCATGGCACATCGATCGATCTATCGTTCAACGTAACCCTGCAGGCTGCACAACAGATCGGCCCGTGCATGCACTTGGCATTAGGTTAGCTGCACACTTAGATAAGACTTCGCTGTAACAACCATATAATTGGTGTGGTGTGTGTCAGTCGATCAGATATAACTAACTAGCTAGCCGAACGGCTAGATAGCTACAAATATAGCCGGGCACACGTAGCAACGTGTGCTGTTTTAGCTAGGGCAGGTTCGTCGATTTGTCATATTGATTTATGTCTATTTCATCATTAGCTCGTTACCCTTTCTTGACCATGACCGACTGGTCTTTTCAATCATAACTTCACATCACAAGTAAACTAATTAGTCCTCCCGATCTGACCTCTTAATTAACACTTTTCACTGTGGTGTAGGTCCAGTTGGTTTTGTCTTCAAAGATGATAGACATGCATGCATGCATATTTATGTGCAATTGCAAACAGCTTACGTATATAGCTAGGCAAGGATGTCAACGTCGAAGAACCCACGCATGACTTTGTTACAGAAGTACCGGGTCCTGCTTCATGATTATGTCTAATAAAAGGCGAAACTATTATTATGAGAACGCCATCAACATTTGACTACGTACCGTTTCTGCATCCATCTTCCCTAGCAGTTTAGCCAGCGTAGCCCGACTTTGGTTGCCTATGTGTAAGATCACAAGTTGCGTACAATCCAGCACCGAAAGCGAGAGTTGAATAATTAAGGATGACGTCGAAAAAAACATGCAACTGATAGTACAACAATTTTTTTAAAAGAAATTGCAAAATTGCACAGAGCTACCATGCCTGAAAATATAAGGGCACTGAGCACCTACACTCAGAGTCTCGGACTGTGCAAATCCGGCCCCTTCAACTTCCGTGCTGCGTTCCCGGGCAGCGCCACACGGATAACCACACCCTCATATTCAAACCCTCAAATTCATCCAAATCCATACACATCCATCATATAACACAAATTCATCGCCAATTCAACAATTCAACCAAGCAAAATAAAACACAAGTCAACCCATACCAAAAGAAAAAAACGACAATTCATAAATAGGCGATACAAGAATGAATCATTCATACGCGCGTTGATATCCTTCTTCTTTGCCTCAAATCACTTCTTGCCTTCCGGATCCAAGAGGGAAGCATCGGCCAACATGTTCCTCGAATCATTCATGTTCCGAGCTAGCTGCAATCTCTCTTTCTCGAGATCAATTGATCCAAAAGTATTTGCCTTCTCCAGCTCACATTTGACATACACATCATGCTTCTCTACATCAATCCTCTCCTTCCGAAGCTGCAACTTGTTCACTCTCTCTTGCTCGCAATCTATCCTCTCTTTTTGCGCACAACAAGAGCTTGTATCTGTCGTCCTTCTCCTCGGTGAAAAAAATGCCCATCCATGTGACGGACATTTTGCCCCTAAAATGATCAAGATCACTAATGATGTATGCAACACAAAAAATCAATGGCATATGCATCCCTAAATTGATTCAATGGCATATGTATCCCTAAATTGATTCTATGGCATATGGAACAAACGGATGAATCGATACAAAGAGGGGCAACAAATGTATCGTGTCCTGCATTGTAGAAAAAGCGAGTACCGATATTTGATGGTGATGGTGAGGACGGCTAACTTCCATTTCATCGAACATGACCTGGGCAGCGGCGAGTCGCACACCATCTCCGGCGCCTCTTGTTACATCCAGCCGAACAGAGTCGGCCATGACTGGGGCGGATGGTACCTTCCTTCCTTCTCGGCGAAGGGGTGGTCCTGAAAATTTGCAAGCAATGAGAACATTTATCAAAGTTTGCACAAAAAAGGCAGAATTTTTTGGTTTTTTCTCCAAAATTTACTGTTCATCTTGAGCTCAAATGAGCTCCGGAGCAGAAGTGGATTTTCGGGGCTTTTAATGGCTTCTCTCGATCCATCGGTCGAGCAACTCGGCTGACAGGTAGCTACTACCTCCGTGCTGATTTATTAATCCCTTTTTATTCATGGTCACATTTCGACCATATCTTTACCTAATAATAAAGTAAATTGGGTTTCTTTCGTTCGTCATGGCATCTAATAAAATTTCATATATAATATGTTGAAATCGAAGTTACGGTTTAAAAGATACAGATAATTTAGAAAATCATTTTGTTTGACTCAAATATATTCCAAAATAATATTTAAAAATACTTAACAGGTAAAAATAATCTCATATTCATATTCTACATATTTTTCTAATCAAATTTTATATATAACATGTTCAAATCAGAGTTACAGTTTAAAAGATATGGATGATTTTAAAAAGCATTTATTTGACTTAAATATGATTCGCGGATGAATTATCTAAAACATCAGGGGGTTTTTCGAAAAATATAAAATAACGGTTCGGGTGTGACTTAAATCCGGACGGCGGGTTGATTTCAAGAAAAGATAGGGACTTTGGTGTAAAATATGAAAATAACGATTCGTTTTAATTTAAAACAGGACTGTGGGTTGAATTCTCTGAAATAGAGGGACTTTTCTGAAAAATGCCATGACGAACGAAAGAAACCCAATTTGCTTTATATATATAGAACAGGTAAAAATAACCGCAGTCCTGTTTTAAGTTAAAACGAATCGTTATTTTCGTATTTTACACAAAAGTCCCTTTCTTTTTTTGAAATCAACCCACTGTCTGGATTTAAGTTACACCCGAACCGTTATTTTACATTTTTCGAAAAAAAACCTGATGTTTCAGGTAATTCATCCGCGGATCATATTTAAGTCAAACAAATGCTTTTTAAAATTATCCATATCTTTTAAACTGTAACTCTGATTTGAACATGTTATATATGAAATTTGATTAGAAAAATATGTAGAATATGAATATTAGATTAATTTTAACTGTTAAGTATTTTTAAATATTATTTTGGAATATATTTGAGTCAAACCAAATGATTTTCTAAATTATCTGTATCTTTTAAACCGTAACTTCGATTTTAACATATTATATATGAAATTTTATTAGAAAAATGTGTGGAATCTAAATATGATGTTAATTTTACCTGTTAAATATTTTTTAAATATTATTATGGAAGCAAACTTATAATTCATAGTGCAAGATTCGTTTTTTTTCATACCGGCGGTGATCCGGATTGCAAATAAACACCCCACTATAACCATATACGGAAAAGAAAACATCGATAACTACACATGCATACCTCTGGAAAATGTCGCAGGGAAAAACAACAGATTTCTCATCGCGAAAGTGAGAGAAAGCGAGCGAGAGAGAGGGAGAGAGAGAGGGAGAGAGGGAGGAGAGGGAGAGAGATACGCCTTAGGATTAACCATATTCAACACACGTTTTTTTGTTGTTTTGTGTGAACACCGAACCCATCACCGGCGAGGGTGAGAAGGGGATAAGCGGCAACACAAATATGATGCCTCGCAAAAATAAAGAAGATGGACCTATTGTGGTCTTGAGTGATAATTGTTAAGTTAAGAGCGTGTGTTATGTTTTCTCTCCCGTTGCATAGCAAAATATATATTGTAAGAAACTATATTCAAATACGAATCCAGCAATATAATTTTTGATGACATGCATTAATATTTTCTTAGCTAAATTTATAACCAAAATTTAACATAAAATATGAAAGGGACCAATGAAACGAGGACGGAGGTAGTAGATTAGATGACAAGCGAGGGCGACCTCGCCTGATCCCTCATATACTCCGTAGTCATCACGTGAGGCCAACGGCGCTGAGCCGCGGCGCCATCCGTGGCCCCGCGTGTCCGGGCTGCATTAGGACACGCGATTAAGGGGAAGCTATATACGTCTAAGCCAGCCAGGGCGCCACAGGCAGGCAGGCTCCACGAGTCCGCCATTATTAATTAGCGTGAGCGACGGATGATGGCAGGTGCAGAGAACGGGCGGGCAGGCCTCTAATGGCCTGATTAGTGATTAGCTAGCTGCCTCTGTCGCCATTAGCCACGCAGGAGCTAAGCTAAACCGTGCGTGTCGATCGATCCATTGGTGCAATGAGTGGGTGGTGGATGGATCGACGGGAGGTTGGTCCGGGCCGTAGGTGGATGCATGCACTGCATCACGGCCCGACCGTCGACTGGAGCAACGCCTGCCCTGCCTGGCCGGCCGGCTGTTTCCATCAGTGCCCGCGAGCGCGAGGGCGATCGCGCGTTGCGCCAAACCGAAAGAAACAGTGCTGCTCTCTGCGCGCGTGGGTCCGGACACGGACAGGATGGGCTAGCTGTGTTGAGCTGAGCCCGAGGGTTGCTTGGAACTAGGAAAAAACTTGTACGATGTGTTGAAAACAGAGAAGTAGGGCAAGGCTAGATGTAAAGAGCAACTCCAACACAGTGAACCAAATCGTATCTGTTTTTACCCGTTTGGGTTGACCAGGCGAACGGTATTGTCCGCCTTTTTTTTTTGGTCAACCTGTGCGCCCAGCGCGAGCTTACTCATTTCCAGCGGACATAGCCTCTTCTTTTGAAAAAGAAAACAACAAGAGCTGCCAAGGCTTCTGCGGTTGCCAACCGAGACGAGCGGTGCCTGCCTGCCTCCACTTGCGGGGACAAGCGCCGGCAGGGAGGAGCTCCTGCGCAAGACGGGCGCCGGGCGGGACTAGCTCCTACAGGGACGGGCGCCTCCGGCCGCCGGAGCGGGAGACGGCCGCTTGTGCGGAATGGCCGCTGGCGGGAACGAGCTCCTGTGTGGACAGGCGCCTTTAGCCGCCTGTCACCGCGTGGATCCAGCCGAGCGCCGCCGCATTGCCGGTGGAAGCGCCGACACGCCGCTAGCACGGCTGGCTCAGTGCGGGAGGGTGGGTGGTGGACTAGGTGTCGGTGCTAAAACCGGTAGATCTCGGGTAGTGGGTTTCAAACTTGATGAACGAAACTAGATGGTAATAGGGAGAGTAGGGACACGATGTTTTACCTAGATTCGAGCCAAGGTAAACCCCTACGTCTTGCTTCTTATATATTGATTGTGATGGGGTGCAGAATACAAATTGATATACCTCGAGATCGTATGAGTATCCCTTAATAGACTAATGATGAGTCAAATTTATGTGATATTTTTACTAAGTATTTTCTGTCCATGGAGTAGGCTTTGCGGCATTTTCGCGCACTTAGTTTTGTTTATAATCCTCAGGTAACGTCTTTTGAATCAGTTATCATTTAATGGAGAAAATCCTTAAAAATGATGGTGGAATCACACATTTAAGGTGATGGTCACCTCAAACATCCTCGGAAATGGTTCGAGTGAGAGGGATTAAGTGGTTGCCTAATAAGTCCATCTCGTGGAAGAGACGGAGTCGGGCTATGAAGCACCTCATTTCGTCGCCTGCGGGCGACTGACTCATCAGACAAGCCGGTGAAAAACTCACCAAAATCGCTTTGGAGCTTGCGCTAGGGTGTGTCGACTTGCTGCAAATTCTTCAAAAGAAATTTTGGATCTAAGGGAGCGTCATGATGTGAAAATGGTACCATTCTGATGGCTCATCTCATTTTCTTCGGGATTGAAGTTTTTGAGCTGAATGAGATTGAAATTACTTCAATGTGGCCAACTCGACCGTGCTCGGTATTATCCCGAGAAGGCGTCAGCAAGTTGAATAAAAAGATGACCAAGCGATTCAAGCTCTACCTTCAACTCATTTTCGATAGCCGGCTCATCGGCATCGACTGACTCATTTTTTTGTTGAACTAGGGTAGGGTAGACTTTCGAGGATTCTTCTTTTTCCAAAACTTGTTGTCTGCCTGCATATATGATAAGCCAGAAATTAAGATTGAGATGAACAAGTCAAAAACAGAATGAGTAAGAAAGTGCAAGAGTACTTATTGGAGGCACATGATTGTTTATGCAAAAGGGATCCAGGCCAGTCTTATTACATTTTTCCTGGGGCTTTCCCAACAATTTCTTCGTGGCCTTGTTGATTTCACCTTCATATAAGTCAATTTGACTGAAGCGTTGTGCATCCGTCAGCTCACCAGTATAGTTGCACATTAAATCGCCCCTCACGCTAAGGGGTTGGATGCGCCGGCTTATCCTTCACCGGGTCAAATCGATCCCGGTGAGCCCGTTAGCTGTCAAGGCTCTCAGTTTTGAGTAGAAAGGTGCAACTTGTTGTCACTCCTCACCGGACGACCAACCCGGAAAAGCAATAGTGGTGTTGAGATGGTCCGGTCTGTAACCCGGCAAGGGGCTTTTGACCTGAGGAACCGTGTTTTGCGATAGAATCAAGTCCTATTCTAGCCCTTGGGTGACTCGCCAGCTTGGCTTCAGGAAAGGTACCGTTCTTACGCCTTTAAACGGAAACTCCACCAAGTTCTATACTAGGACCGTGTTTTAACTCGGTCTGATGGTTGATGTAAAAGAACTCCCTGAAGAGAGCGACGATTGGCTCTGTTTGAAGATATACTTCACAGAACACTTGAATTGGCGGAGGTTGATGATTGAGTTGGGGCCAAGATCCTGGGGCCGGAGTTCAAAGAAATTGAGCATGTCCCGAAAGAATTTTGACCCGGGCGGTGAGAAACCCCTCCGAAGATGGTCTACGAAGACCACAACTTCTCCTTGCTCAGGCTGGGGGGAACTCTCTTTATCAGGCGCCCGCCAACTAATTGTTTCCTGAGCCGGCAACAGGCCTTGTACCACGAGGTCATTCAACATGAGAGTGGAGACATGCGATCCAACCCAGTTGCAGGCCTTATCAGTCTTAACCATGATGACATGCCTAAGATTAAAACTGTGAAGTAAAGGTAATAATGATGAGTCAGCACATTATATTCATGGGCGGCAAGTCGCTGGGTTATCCAATTTACAAGCTGGTAAGGTAATGAGGCTGCTATGATGGCGGATAAGCCAGCGCATATGTCCGTGGGTGGTGAGTCGCCAGGCTATTCAAATTATGAGCCGGCAAAATAATAAAGCAGCTATGACTCAAGTTTATGCAAGCTACAAAAAGTAAAGATAAGCCGGCAACTCATAAGTCGGCACTAGCTATTTAGAAGGCTTTCTGGTTCTCTGCTAAGTGTTGAGTAGGCTATAAACAAGATTCCAATGGAGCAGTTACACTTATGGATCTAAAAAATATCCTAAAAGGTAAAGCTTAAAAGGCCTAAAAGCGAAGTGATGTGCAAGTTAGTCTGTCAAATGGGGTTTGAAAGCAGTACAAAGATTCAATATGCAAAGATAGTATTACAGCAGCAACTAGGGCATTTCCTCGGTCATTCAAATGAATCTAGATCTACTAGCAAAGGGTGGTGATGAACACCGATGAGCTACGTACGGAAGGGAATATAGGAGTGCTACAGATCTAAGGAGAAGGATTTGGAAATACCTGAGTGCGGCAGAAGTGGCTGAAGCATTCTTAGAGAGCTCTAGTGACGACTTGGACGACGTTGAGGTCGCGGTAAAGATGGCCATAGAACTCAAGGAGGCATGGTGCTGCTCCCGTCGCAAGAAGGCACAAAGGCAAGGAAGAAGACAATGCAAGGAGGTGGAAGCTGTTAAAGTGAAACCCGAAGCCCTTGTGTGTATTTATAAGATGGAAAGAAGGTGGAAATGCAAGTGTGAAAAAGAGGAGGCGCAGTAACTTTTGGGCAAAAAGGACGCCTCGATTCTCGCGCTTGACCGATATGCTTAAAAGATTCGTTGTGACGTC
This sequence comes from Triticum urartu, assembly GCF_056163025.1. NCBI lineage: Eukaryota > Viridiplantae > Streptophyta > Magnoliopsida > Poales > Poaceae > Triticum > Triticum urartu. Next base: position 101,592,095 of record NC_141875.1, on the reverse strand, counting down.
ACATCCCAAGCTCCATAATTTTAGGATAATGATGTCACGGCATAAGGAAGCAAGAAATGTTAATGTGTAGAAGTGCCATGATACGTCTCTGATGTCGCTTGAAGCTATGTTGGTATTTCCCAAAGAGGAAGGGATGATGCAGCAGAACAGCGATAGGGATTTTTCCTCAGATATGAAACCAAGGTCATCGAACCAGTAGGAGAACCAAGTAACACAACGTAACCAGCCCTTGCACATAGATAACAAATCCTCGCAACCTGACGTGTTAAAGGGGTTGTCAATCCCTTTCGGGGTACGATGCCTCAAGTGGCAAACGGATGTGAGATAAATTTAGTAAATTAATAGATCGAACGCTAAAGAAAATAAATAAGGAAAAAAATGCAGCAACGTATTTTTTGGGTTTTTGGTTTAGTATATCTGAAAATAAAAGCAAAGGAACATAGATAGCAAAGGCAAATATATGAGAAAGAAGACGCGGGGCCGTAGGTTTCACTAGTGGCTTCTCTCGAGAAAAATAGCAAACGGTGGGTAAACAAATTACTGTTGGGCAATTGATAGAACTTCAAATAATTATGACGATATCCAGGCAATGATCATTATATAGGCATCGCGTCCAAAATTAGTAGACCGACTCCTGCCTGCATCTACTACTATTACTCCACACATCGACCACTATCCAGCATGCATCTACTGTATTGAGTTCATGGAGAAACAGAATAATGCAATAAGAATGACGACATGATGTAGACAAGATCTATCTATGTAGAGATAGACCCCATCATTTTATCCTTAGTAGCAACAATACATATGTGTCGTTTCTCTTTCTGTCACTGGGATCAAGCACCGTAAGATCGAACCCACTACAAAGCACCTCTTCCCATTGCAAGATAAATAGATCAAGTTGGCCAAACAAAACCCAAATATCGGAGAAGAAATACGAGGCTATAAGCAATCATGCATATAAGAGATCAAAGAAACTCAAATAACTTTCATGGATATAAAAAGATATAACAGATCATAAACTCGAAGTTCATCAGATCCCAACAAACGCACCGCAAAAAGAGTTACATCATATGGATCTCCAAGAGACCATTGTATTGAGAATCAAGAGAGAGAGATTAAGCCATCTAGCTACTAACTACAAACCCGAAGGTCTACAAAGAACTACTCACGCATCATCGGAGAGGCATCGATGGAGGTGGTGAACCCCATCCGAGATGGTGTCTAGATTGGATCTGGTAGTTCAGGACTCTGCGGCGGATGGATGAATATTTCGTCGCTCCCCCTAGGGTTTCTGGAATATTGGGGTATTTATAGAGTAAAGAGGCGGTCTGGGGGGCACCCGAGGTGGGCACAACCCACCAGGGTGCGCCTGGGCCTCTTGGCGCGCCCTGGTGGGTTGTGCCCCCCTCGGGGCACCCCCAGGCGCATCCAGGGCCCGTTGTGTTCCTTCTGGCCCATAAAAATTCTCTGTAAAGTTTCAGGGCATTTGGACTCCATCTGATATTGATTTTCTGTGACGTAAAAACATGGAAAAAATAGCAATTGGCACTACGTCAATAGGTTAGTACCAAAAAATGATATAAGATGACTATAAAATGATTGTAAAACATCCAAGATTGATAATATAATAGCATGGAACAATCAAATATTATGGATATGTTGGAGACGTATCAGCATCCCCAAGCTTAACTCCTACTCGTCCTCGAGTAGGTAAGTGTTAAAAACAAATTTTTTGATGTGAAATGCTGCCTATCATGTCATATCATATTCTTTTCTTTATAGCATGGACATTTGTACTTTTAGTTGTTCAAAGCAATAGTCTAGTTTTGACACGATAATTTAGATACTCAAGCATATCAACAAGCAACCATGTCTTTCGAAATATCAACGCTAAAATAAGTTATCCCTAGCCCATCATGCTCAAACATTGATCCATTCATGAAACACACTCGAATATTAGCTACACCCAATACTTAAGTACGATCATATTGCCTCCTAGTTGGTGCTTTAATAAGAGAAGATGGAGAGTTAAAATAAAAATTGTATAAAGTAAAAGAAAGGCCCTTCGCAGAGCGAAGTAGGGATTTGTAGAGGTGCCAGAGCTCAAAGCGAAAAAGTTAGAGATAAAAACATTTTGGGAGGTGTATCCATCCCACCAACGAAAATGCCTTAGAGTTCCCAACAATTTCCATGCTAGATATATCATAGGCGGTTTCCAAACAGAAAATAAAGTTTATTCCTTTTTTCACCATACTTTCACTTTCCATGGCTAACCGTATCCACGGGTGCCCTCCATACCAACACTTTCTAAGAAATTTATTATTTGATGACATAAAGTAAATTCAAGTTTTTGCATTTCGGGACTAGGCATCCCTAATATCTTTGCCTTACTCTCGTGCAATGACAAGTGAATGAACCCTCATCTTGAGAATAACACATCTAGTATGGAAAATATTAGCCACCCCTCACCGCTCCGCAAGCGAAACAAACACATAAAAGAGAAGTTTATTTTGAAAATTAGAGATGGCACATGCAAATTTGCTTAGAATGTGTGAGAACCCGGAATTATCTTCCAGATCCTCCTGTGTTTAATTGTCAACTCCAGGATCATTGTTGACAACACAGTGAAATGGTATCATTGCAGAATATGTAAAAGCATTAAATGTAGTATAATTGCCACAAGACATACCTAGTGAGATGACTCATGACATTTACAATCAGAAAACGGCGGAAAGTAAAATGCGTAGTGACTCCATCTCAGCCAGAGGTAGTCGATGTAGTCCATGTGACCTCACTCCTACAGATCGCCATAGTAGTTGTAGTCATCACCTTCGTCTTCATGGAACTCGGTTGTCAACAAAATTATTGCCATGAGTACATTACGTACTCAACATGCCTCCCACGGGGAAGGACCTAATAGCTACATGTGGCTTCAAAGGAAGGCTGTATGGCTCATTTGCGTAAAACTAATTTTGTTTGACAAATAGAGTAGTTGGATAAAAGCAGTTTTAGATGAAAACATGTTTTATCTCCAGAATAACTTTCATCAAGCGAGGATCCACGATCAACACATGTCTTTCATAGGTTTCAAGAATAGGGGCAAAGAGGAAATAAGCAAGACAGGTCCTGTACGTCGAGAAAGATTCATGTGCTGTCCTTGACCGTGGACACGGCTATTCGAATAGTTTTACATTCTAAAGAGGTTGTACACTTTACCCACACGACACAATCCCGACTTGTTGCCACTAGCCGTCGCTAGCGTAGTACACCATTTGGTATACCGGCAGGGAGATTGTGACGAGGTCTTTCATTAGACCAAACTTATTGTGCCAAGCCCACTAGGTTTCAACACGGAAGTAACCGTAGTTCACAGTTTGGGCCCCCCTTTTGTGCCGAGGATACTCCTTGCAAGGCACTATCCCATCTGCGGTACGGCGATGATGATGATAAGAGTGAACTAACTAATTAACCAAGCCAGTGCCCATATAGCATGTGGCTGTATTGTTATCACAATCTTCAAATCCAAGACTTATTAGGCCTCATGCGACACGGACGACTGATTGCCCCCTTCAACTTGTGAAGGGCAGCCAATCACACCTTCAATCCTTGATTTAGCTGTCGCCCGTGCCAGTATTCAGATGGTAAGTTTCACCCAGAGTAGAGGAGATCAACAAGGGCCAACCAACCTAGCTCAGCGATAAGTTTCAACTGTCAATGACCGAGAGGTCATTTAACGAAGGACCTATAGGGTAATAAGCATGGCTAAGCATTACTACTCTACCAGAATACTATAATTCTACTCAGGTGTCAAGTGATTAGGCGACAAGCGGATCAAGGTAATGTGTCAATTGACATGCTAGCTACAAGATTAAAAAGCATGCATATAATAACCATAAAACACAATGCAATTTTGTAAAACATAGGATAAGTATGATCAAGGAGGGAGCATGCCTTCGTTGTTGAGTCCTTCTTCGGTAACCTGATTATGTCCATGTCCAACACCGTTGTCACTCCCTACTCGTTGTAACGATAGAAAAAGACAACCAATAAATACTAAAACAAAAGTAATCCAAATAACATCCAAAACAAATTAAGGGTGGATGGATAGCAAGATATTGATCAGATGGAGATTCCAAAAGGAGATAGATTGATTGGAAGGTAAGTAGAGGACTCAATGATTTGACAGGGTTTAGGTTGATTATGGATAATCAAGGCTTCCCCACAAGTCTAACGTTCTAATATGAACTATGCTATTGACCACGAGCAGTTCCCGCTACACAACCTGACTATCTATAAAAGAAATTACTATATAACATACGCACACGCATCAACACACATGAAATTGAACCAACCTAAGCATTATAACTAAACAATCACAACATGGTATGATAAAGGAAAAGAAAGTTAACCACAAATAAATATTTACATAGAATTTAAATATTTATAATGGACAACGACAGCCAAACATATACATCAACTATATAATAATTCCAAACAAACAAACATTACAAACCATACTAGTTAAGCAATCAAACATCATTCAACAACATGAGTTGAAATGATCTAGGTCTAGCCCTAAAACAACATTAAAATGGAATAGGATCAACTCCATTATATCAAGCCAATTCATTTGCCAAACAATTAACAAGATACTATACAACACACGGAACAAATGGATGCACATCTATCCTAGGCATGATATGATTAAGAGTAACAATCAACCGAGAATAAATATTTGGATGAATCCAAATACTTATAATGGTTAACAACAATCAAAGGCTAAACATAAATCATAAAAATTATTAGCAACCTTTCTATAAACGAAGACAAACCAATACTAAGGTAGAAACTAATTAAACAATTTAATAATAACACAGATCCCACACAAGGCATGTGAGTATAGAATCACTGGAGGTCTAAACAAATAACACAAGCATCACACATACAAGTGATCATGATAAGATACTAAACGAGGACATGGTCTTATTACTAAATAACAACTAATACCAATAACCAATAGCAGTACTATTATCACCACATGCTTACAATAACAAGGTATGATACACACACTTAGTGTGTGATCAAAGTACAACTCTACTAACATGACATATGACTCATCCCAAGCATATGATAAGTCATAGCAACAAGTATTAAAACATTCATAATACTAAAATGAGACTAAGTTAAACATCTATAAGAAACACAAGGGTCTAAGTACTCAACTATAGCATATGGAACACAATAAGACAAGACAAATCACTAGCATGACTTGATCCATTGGCTTAAGCATATCACAAATGTAATAGTAAAATAAACCAGACATGATGCGAAGCATCACAGAAGATGCTACAATATGCTATTAATAGAATACAACTCCTAACTGCGAGATTACCTAGTTGATAATAACTAACCTAAAGAGCAAACACGATGTTAGCATACAACACTATACCATGCTAGTTATGATAAATAAGCACATGGAAGCATACAACATGTGGGAAAGTAAACAACTAGATCATCTCATCAACCAAATCAACATGTATTATAGAAGCAGGAATAACAAGATGGCATGTATTTCTATCTGGCACAACCTACAATTGCAGGTACATAAGATGCATCACTAGTCATGATCTTCTAATACATGAATTGGTACACACACACATACCCACACACACGCACACACACTATGTAGTCTAGTTATACAATCACAACATCATGGCACTATATTGAAGCAAGAAGGAATCCTACTTAATTAAAATATGTGAGATCATAAACTACTAACATGTACCTCTACCAAGCAAATATTAAGCATATGATTGGTAATACAATATAAAGTAGCAATCATATAACACATACAATCAAAACATGCGTTGGACATTGAGCAAGTCCTAACATGGCATGGTAATAAACAAATGTAAATGGACACATGATAGTTAGCAAGATGATATAAACTAAATTCTATTTCACAAGAATAAATTATATATAGTAATACAAAACTAAATGATTTCATGAAGCATCTATCCATGCAATCTTGTATAACACACATTTATAAACTAAAAGGAACAACTAGCCAATAATATTCTATGCTATGAGCTACAATGTACTCATATCCAAACAATAAGGCATTTCATTTGATATCTTGCATAAGGAATATTATGCAATAACACGTACTAAAAATGTATAAACACCTATCGTAGACATGGCATGATTTCAAACCAATCAACCAAACATGGAACATCGATGAAAATGAATATGTAATCAATATATAAGATATCCTCATTCCCAAACAAAAATGAAAATAATCAAGACATTAGGTATTGCATAATCACACAAAGGTTACAATAATTCTACATAAACCTACGCATGGTAATAATTTGCAAAAACATGTACATATGCATATCTTAACTATGTACCACAAGAAGAAAAATATCTATCTGAAATAACATGTGGAACAATTTTTGAATAACTATAATCGGTGAAAGAAATAAATCTAACAAGTCCTACATTGCACTAAAATTATAAGATGAATAACATACACTTGTAGGCATATCACGAACATAATAAAATAACATACTAAAAAGAAAAGTTGACCGATCAACCACTACACATGGTAGTAATACATAAGAACTAACTCAAAGGTGTATCTCACTACTACATGATGCACGAAGTTATTACAAGAAACCATACAAAACTATACTTAATAAAATAAAACACACATTCAACTTAATTGAGTAAACACAAGACACTCCTAAAATTATAATATAACTCAAGATGACTCCTAGGCATGACAAGACATAAAAAATATATTAAACTAACAAGAAAAGTTATCAAACTCAAAACACTATCAGATTTAGGCCAAACGGCTATAATTAAATCAACACTAAACATGATTACCAAACAAGTAATCTAACTCTACCACGGGGTTACCAAGGACATGGGAAACAACTCATGTGTTGAACACAAGATCATTCAAGGGACTAAAAAGTATGCTGACATGTTGATGACATCCGTTCATGCATCGGCGTGAGTAACAACAGAGATAGGTTGAATAATGATGTCTAGGAGATACTATGAGTGATGTTGAGAAGGTGTGCATGAGGAATTGGATAGAGACTCACCGAGTTGGACAGAACGGTGTGGTGCACTTGGCGAACAGTGTACACGCACATGTGAAATTCTTTGCGTGTGGTCGACGGAATGCGTTCCTTTTTTCCTGAATGGATTCACCACATCGAGGGGAACCTTCTGGCGCAAGGTCATGGATGGAGATGCTTGAAGTCATCGGGAACAAGCACTGGCGTCCATGGACAGCAGTAGTTCGAGGAGAGTTCTTGGGAGAACGGGGAAGGGAGAAGGCAGGAGCACTGAAGGGAATGGGATAGAAGGTCGGGAGGCAGGCCCTCATATCTTCATAACTTGAAACGGTTGAAATTTTATGGGAGTTATGGAATGTCACCAGTCATGGCTGTAGCGTTTGGTTTTTTGTAGGTTTGCATGAACGTGTGCGTGCGTATGGAAGGAGATGAAGGGCTGTGGAGCTCTCGGTGGAAGATGGACCAATGAGAGAAAATTAGGCCAAGGGACAGAGAGAATTAAAGGAGGAAGCAGTCATGACTCTTCAGTTTCTCCTCTGTACGTTTCTCTAGAGTATGGTGTTTCTCATGATGAGTACGTGAGGAGCAAGGTTCAACCAGGTGATGTAAATGGGCTAAATAGGCTAAAGGCCCAGGTGGGAAAAGAATTTGAGAAGGAAAAAAATAGATTAGAGACCCATTCACTTGGAGATAAAAAAATGTGAGTTGCAACCAGAGAAGAGAGAGGAGGTACAGGGCAAGGAATTTCGCCGAGAGTGGAGGAAAGAAAATGAATTGATTTTCCTATGAGAAAATTATAGAAGAAAAGAATTAGATTTTTCTAAAAGAAAAATCTAGAAAAGGAATAGAAGATCAAACAACAATCAAAAGAACTTCCAAAAATACAAATGCGCATAATTTAATATGCCAAAGACAAGAGAAATTATACGGCCAAAAGAGAACAATAAAACTCAAATTTAATTTAGGTTCGCATTAGTGCAAATTAAATCCTCCAAATTTATAAGAGGTCAATTTAAGCTTTGTTAACAAATAAAACAAACAAAATTTTCTCGTCCTGATTTTTAAAAAAAATCTTAAACATTCCGAGAATCGGGATGTTACAGATCTACCCCCTTAAAAGGAATCTCGTTCCCGAGATTCAGGCTGACTAAAGAGAATGGGTTTAGGAAAGCTTCGTCTTTGACACAGTCCTTCTTAAAACGTGTGGTTCACGGTCGATTCTGAAATTGGTGAAAGGTGGCTTTGGGGTCTTGATTGGAGATACTTCGATTGTCAATACTTTCTCCAGCTTCCTCAAGGCTTGGAAGCAGTCCTTTGGTCTTGGCGATGGTAACTGATAGCTTCTTTGGGTGGTTCAAATTCTTCTGTCTTTCCCTTCTTCTTTAGGTCAAGCTTTGGTGCGGTTGGACTCATTGATCCTTCCTTCAGGTTGAACTTTACGGTAGGTGCGGTGAAGGTCTTCAAATATTTCTTCTTCTTTGCGAATGAAGATCTTCAAAACTTCGTTCTAGCCACAAATCACCGTCCACTACCCCCCTTAAAAGAGGTTGTCCATATGGTTCGCTTTCATAATAGATCTCCAAGTGGTTGTTGTAGCTTCTTTCCACTCAAAGTGGTTCTCTAGGGTTTATAGAGAAGAGGGAGAGAGCGTAAGAGGAGTAAAAGAATCCTAAAAAAGGCAGAGATACCCCAAAAGATAAACAAAGATAACACTGAGATATCCAAGAAGATATCCAAATAAAACTCAAAAGCAACTCATTTTGGCAAATAGGGTTTTAGTATGACTGCATAGGAAAACACCAAAATATGCAGACAATACTCACACAAGAAAGGTTTTGCGTCTACAAGCTACGAATTCTATCACTACAAGGGTGTTAACCAACCTAATCCTATATGGAAGGTCACAATAAATCTTGGGGCAAATCTTCAACGTTGACAATTGCAGCATGATCGACGGTTGTTGCCTTCTTGAGGTCTCGAACTGTCTTCTCTTGGAAAAATGTTGCTACTCAGAGCTTCAGGGTTTGAAGTTTGAAGTTCATGGCAAGTCTTGAGAAACTTATGATTTTTCAACACCTTGGGTGGGCAAAAGGGTTTCATACTATAAAGAAGATGGTAGCGAAGTAGAGTTTAAATTTCAAATGAATAAGATGAGATGACAATAGCAATAGTGAAGGAGAAGTGTATGAGAATGATCCTTTACAAAATAGTTTTATTATAAAAGTAGTCCATAAGGCTTTCCATTTCTAACTAAGGCCACGCGACTAGGTCGACATCGGCTTTGATACCACTTTTGTGAGAACCCAGAATTATCTTCCAGATCCTCTTGTGTTTAATTGTCAACCCCAGGATCATTGTTGACAACACAATGAAATGGTATCATTGCAGAATATGTAAAAGCATTAAATGTAGTATAATTGTCACAAGACATACCTAGTGAGATGACTCATGACATTTACAATCAGAAAACAACGGAAAGTAAAATGCATAGTGACTCCATCTCAGCCATAGGCAGTCGATGTAGTCCATGTGACCTCACTCCTACAGATCGCCATAGTAGTCGTAGTCATCACCTTCGTCTTCATGGAACTCTGTTGTCAACAAAATTATTGCCATGAGTACATTACGTACTCAACATGCCTCCCACGGGGAAGGACCTAATAGCTACATGTGGCTTCAAAGGAAGGCTGTATGGCTCATTTGCATAAAGCTAATTTTGTTTGACAAATAGAGTAGTTGGATAAAAGCAGTTTTAGATGAAAACATGTTTTATCTCCAGAATAACTTTCATCAAGTGAGGATCCTCGATCAACTCACGTCTTTCATAGGTTTCAAGAATAGGGGCAAAGAGGGAATAAGCAAGACAGGTCCTGTACATCGAGAAAGATTCATGTGTTGTCCTTGACCGTGGACATGGCTATTCGAATAGTTTTACACTCTGCAGAGATTGTACACTTTACCCACACGACACAATCCCGACTTGTTGCCACTAGCTGTCGCTAGCGTAGTACACCATTTGGTATACCGGCAGGGAGATTGTGATGAGGTCTTTCATTAGACCAAACTTATTGTGCCAAGCCCACTAGGTTTCAACACGGAAGTAACCGTAGTTCACAGTCCGGGCCCCCTTTTGTGCCGAGGATACTCCTCGCAAGGCAGCTATTCCATCTGCGGTACAGCGATGATGACAATAAGAGTGAACTAAATAATTAACCAAGCCAGTGCCCATATAGCATGTGGCTGTACTATTATCACGGTCTTCAAATCCAAGACTTATTAGGCCTCATGCAGCACGGACGATTGATTGCCCCTTCAACCTGTGAAGGGTAGCCAATCGCTCCTTCAATCCTTGATTCAGCTGTCGCTCGCGCCAGTATTCAGAGGGTAAGTTTCACCCAGAGTAGAAGAGAGTAGAGGAGATCAACAAGAGCCAACCAGCCTAGCTCAGCGATAAGTTTCAACTGTCAATGACCGAGAGGTCTTAATGAAGGACCTATAGGGTAATAAGCATGGCTAAGCATTACTACTCTACCGGAATACTATAATTCTACTCAGGTGTCAAGTGATTAGGCGACAAGCGGATCAAGGTAATGTGTCAATTGACACGCTAGCTACAAGATTAAAAAGCATGCATATAATAACCATAAAACACAATACAATTTTGTAAAACATAGGATAAGTATGATCAAGGAAGGAGGCATGCCTTCGTTGTAGAGTCCTTCTTCGGTAACCTGATTATGTCCATGTCCAACACCGTCGTCACTACCTACTCGTTGTAACGATAGCAAAAGACAAATAATAAATACTAAAACAAAAGTAATCCAAATAACATCCAAAACAAATTAAGGGTGGATGGATAGCAAGATATTGATCAGATGGAGATTCCAAAAGGAGATAGATTGATTGGAAGGTAAGTAGAGGACTCAATGAATTGACGGGGTTTAGGTTGATGATGGATAATCAAGGCTTCCCCACAAGTCTAACATTCTAATACGAACTATGCTATTGACCACGAGCAGTTCCTGCTACACAACTTGACTATCTATAAAAGAAATTACTATATAACATACGCACACGCATCAACACACATGAAATTGAACCAACCTAAGCATTATAACTAAACAATCACAACATGGTATGATAAAGGAAAAGAAAGTTAACCACAAACAAATATTTACATAGAATCTAAATATTTATAATGGACAACAACAGCCAAACATATACATCAACTATATAATAATTCCAAACAAACAAACATTACAAACCATACTAGTTAAGCAATCAAACATCATTGAACAACATGAGTTGAAATGATCTAGGTCTAGCCCTAAAACAATATTAAAATGGAATAGGATCAACTCCATTATATCAAACAAATTCATTTGCCAAACAATTAACAAGATACTATACAACACATAGAACAAATGGATGCACATCTATCCTAGGCATGATATGATTGAGAGTAACAATCAACCGAGAATAAATATTTGGATGAATCCAAATACTTATAATGGTTAACAACAATCAAAGACTAAACATAAATCATAAAAACTATTAGCAACCTTTCTATAAATGAAGACAAACCAATACTAAGGTAGAAACTAATTAAACAATTTAATAATAACATAGATCTCACACAAGGCATGTGAGTATAGAATCACTGGAGGTCTAAACAAATAACACAAGCATCACACATACAAGTGATCATGATAAGATACTAAACAAGGACATGGTCTTACTACTAAATAACAACTAATACTAATAATCACTAGCAGTACTATTATCACCACATGCTTACAATAACAAGGTATGATACACACACTTAGTGTGTGATCAAAGTACAACTCTACTAACATGACATATGACTCATCCCAAGCATATGATAAGTCATAGCAACAAGTATTAAAACATTCATAATACTAAAATGAGACTAAGTTAAACATCTATAAGAAACACAAGGGTCTAAATACTCAACTATAGCATACGGAACATAATAAGACAAGACAAATCACTAGCATGACTTGATCCATTGGCTTAAGCATATCGCAAATGTAATAGTAAAATAAACCAGACATGATGCGAGGCATCACACAAGATGCTACAATATGCTATTAATAGAATACAACTCCTAACTGCGGGATTACCTAGTTGATAATAACTAACCTAAAGAGAAAACACGATGTTAGCATACAACACTATACCATGCTAGTTATGATAAATAAGCACATGGAAGAATACTAAGCATGTGGGAAAGTAAACAACTAGATCATCTCATCAACCAAATCAACATGTATTATAGAAGCAGGAATAACAAGATGCCATGTATTTCTATCTGGCACAACCTACAATTGCAAGTACATAAAATGCATCACTAGTCATGATCTTCTAATACATGAATTGGTACACACACATCCCACACACACGCGCACACACTATGTAGTCTAGTTATACAATCACAACATCATGGCACTATATTGAAGCAAGAAGGAATCCTACTTAATTAAAATATATGAGATCATAAACTACTAACATGTACCTCTACCAAGCAAATATTAAGCATATGATTGGTCATACAATATAAAGTAGCAATCATATAACACATACAATCAAAACATGCGTTGGACATTGAGCAAGTCCTAACATGGCATGGTAATAAACAAATGTAAATGGACACATGATAGTTAGCAAGATGATATAAACTAAATTCTATTTCACAAGAATAAATTATATATAGTAATACAAAACTAAATGATTTCATGAAGCATCTATCCATGCAATCTTGTATAACACACATTTATAAAATAAAAGGAACAACTAGCCAATAATATTCTATGCTATGAGCTACAATGTACTCATATCCAAACAATAAGGCATTTCATTTGATATCTTGCATAAGGAATATTATGCAATAACACGTACTAAAAATGTATAAACACCTATCGTAGACATGGCATGATTTCAAACCAATCAACCAAACATGGAACATCGATGAAAATGAATATGTAATCAATATATAAGATATCCTCATTCCCAAACAAAAATGAAAATAATCAAGACATTAGGTATTGCATAATCACACAAAGGTTACAATAATTCTACATAAACCTACACATGGTAATAATTTGCAAAAACATGTACATATGCATATCTTAACTATGTACCACAAGAACAAAAATATCTATCTGAAATAACATGTGGAACAATTTTTGAATAACTATAATCGGTGAAAGAAATAAATCTAACAAGTCCTACATTGCACTAAAATTATAAGATGAATAACATACACTTGTAGGCATATCACGAACATAAAAAATGACATACTATCAAGAAAAGTTGACCGATCAACCACTACACATGGTAGTAATACATAAGAACTAACACAAAGGTGTATCTCACTACTACATGATGCACGAAGTTATCTACAAGAAACCATACAAAACTATACTTAATAAAATAAAACACACATTCAACTTAATTGAGTAAACACAAGACACTCCTAAAATTATAATATAACTCAAGATGACTCCTAGGCATGACGAGACAGAAAAAATATATTAAACTAACAAGAAAAGTTATCAAACTCAAAACACTATCGGATTTAGGCCAAACAGCTATAATTAAATCAACACTAAACATCATTACCAAACAAGTAATCTAACTCTACCACAGGGTTACCAAGGACATGGGAAACAACTCATGTGTTGAACACAAGATCATTCAAGGGACTAAAAAGTACGCGGACATGTTGACGACATCCGCTCATGCATCGGCGTGAGTAACAACAGAGATAGGTTGAATAATGATGTCTAGGAGATACTACGAGTGATGTTGAGAAGGTGTGCATGAGGAATTGGATAGAGACTCACCGAGTTGGATGGAATGATGTGGTGAACTTGACAAACAATGTACACGAACATGTCAAATTCTTTGCGTGTGGTCGACAGAATGCGTTCCTTCTTTCCTGAATGGATTCACCACGTCGAGGGGAGCCTTCTGGTGTAAGGGCATGGATGGAGATGCTTGAAGTCATCGGGAACAAGCACCGGCGTCCATGGACAGCAGTAGTTCGAGGAGAGTTGTTGGGAGAACGGGGAAGGGAGAAGGCAGGAGCACTGAAGGGAATGGGAGAGAAGGTCGGGAGGCAGGCCCTCATATCTTCATAACTTGAAACGATTGAAATTTTATGGGAGTTATGGAATGTCACCAGTCATGGCTGTAGCGTTTGGTGTTCTGTAGGTTTGCATGAACGTGTGCGTGCGTGTGGAAGGAGATGAAGGGCTATGGTGCTCTCGGTGGAAGATGGACCAATGAGAGAAAATTAGGCCAAGGGACACAGAGAATTAAAGGAGGAAGCATTCATGACTCTTCAGTTTCTCCTCTGTACGTTTCTCTAGAGTATGGTGTTTCTCATGATGAGTACGTGAGAAGCAAGGTTCAGCCAGCTGATGTAAATGGGCTAAATAGGCTAAAGGCCCTGGTGGGAAAAGAATTTCAGAAGGAAAAAATAGATTGGAGACCCATTCACTTGGAGAGAAAAAATGTGAGTTGCAACCAGAGAAGAGAGAGGAGGTACAGGGCAAGGAATTTCGCCGAGAGTGGAGGAAAGAAAATGAATTGATTTTTCTATGAGAAAATTATAGAAGAAAAGAATTAGATTTTTCTAAAAGAAAAATCTAGAAAAGGAATAGAAGATCAAACAACAATCAAAAGAACTTCCAAAAATACAAATGCGCATAATTTAATATGCCAAAGACAAGAGAAAATTATACGGCCAAAAGAGAACAATAAAATTCAAATTTAATTTAGTTCGCATTAGTGCAAATTAAATCCTCCAAATTTATAAGAGGTCAATTTAAGCTTTGTTAACAAATAAAACAAACGAAATTTTCTCGTCCTGATTTTTAAAAAAATTCTTAAACATTCCGAGAATCGGGATGTTACAGAACGACAAAAGAATACCGCATATAGGTAGATATAGTGGACTCATGTGGCAAAATTGGTTTAAGGATTTTGGATGCACAAGTAGAAATCATACTTAGTGCAAAATGAAGGCTAGCAAAAGATTGAGAAGCGACCAACCAAGAAACAAATAATCTCATAAGCAAGCATTAAGCACAAATAACACCGAATAAAGCACCACAAGTAGGATGTAATTTCATTGCATGACTATTAACTTTCGTACTTGCATAGGGAATCACAAACCTTAACACCAATATTCTTACTAAAACATAATTACTCAGCAACATAACTCACATATCACATCATCATCATATCTCAAAACGATTACTAAGAATCAAGTTTATTTTGTCCAATGATCTTCATGAAAGTTTTTGTTATATCCTTCTAGGATATCTATCACTTTGGGACTAATTTTCATGTGTTGCTTTTGACAAGATCCAAAAAATATAAGTGAAGATCATGAGCATAATAAATTTTTCTTTCTCTCAAATTAATTTAAGTGAAGCAAGAGAGAATTTCTTGAAAATTTTACTAACTCTCAAATAAATCTAAGTGAAGCAAGAGAGCATTTCTTCAAAAATACTAAAGCACACCGTGCTCAAAAAGATTTAAGTGAAGCACTAGAGCAAGTCCATAGCTCATAAAAATTTAAGTGAAGCATAGAGAGCAATTCTAACAAGTCATGACATAATTTTGAATCTCTCAAATAGGTGTGCCCAGCAAAGAATGATGACTTAAAACACAAAATAACAAGCAAAGACTCATATCATACAAGACGCTCCAAGCAAAACACATATCATGTGACGAATAAAATATAGTTTCGAGTAAAATACCGATTGTTGTTGGAAGAAAGAGGGGATGCCATTCGGGGGCATCCCCAAGCTTAGTGGGAGATGAGATTTGTGATTAGGAACATGGTATATGTTGAAGATCCTCCCCGGCAACAGCGCCGGAAATTCCTTTTGATGTCGCTTGAAGCTACGTCGATATTTCCCCAAAGAGGAAGGGATGATGCAGCACAACGGTGGTAGGTATTTCCCTCAGATATGAAACCAAGGTTATCGAACCTGTAGGAGAACCAAGCAACACAATCTAAACTGCCCTTGCATACAGATAACAAATCCTTGCAACCCGACGTGTTAAAGGGGTTGTCAATCCCTTTTGGGGGTACGGCGCCACAAGTGGCAAACAGACGTGAGATAAATTTGTAGTAAATTGATAGATTGAGCGCTATATAAAATAAATAAGGAAAAATGCAGAAACATATTTGTGAGTTTTTGGTTTAGTAGATCAGAAAATAAAAGCAAAGGAAAATAGATCGCAAAGGCAAATATATGAGAAAGAAGACCCGTGGGTCGTAGGTTTCACTAGTGGGTTCCCTCGAGAAAAATAGCAAACGGTGGGTAAATAAATAACTGTTGGGCAATTGATAGAACTTCAAATAATTATGACGATATCCAGGCAATGATCATTATATAGGCATCACGTCCAAGATTAGTAGACACACTCCTGCCTGCATCTACTATTATTACTCCACACATCGACCGCTATCCAGCATGCATCTAGTGTATTAAGTTCATGGAGAAATGGAGTAATGGAATAAGAACGATGAAATGATGTAGACAAGATCTATCTATGTAGAGATAGACCCCCATCGTTTTATCCTTAGTAGCAACAATACATACGTGTCGTTTCTCTTTCTGTCACTGGGATCAAGCACCGTAAGATCGAACCCACTACAAAGCACCTCTTCCCATTGCAAGATAAATAGATCAAGTTGGCCATAGAAAACCCAAATATAGGAGAAGAAATACGAGGCTATAAGCAATCATGCATATAAGAGATCAAAGAAACTCAAATAACTTTCATGGATATAAAAAGATATAACTGATCATAAACTCGAAGTTCATCAGATCCCAACAAACACACCGCAAAAAGAGTTACATCATATGGATCTCCAAGAGGCCATTGTATTGGGAATCAAGAGAGAGAGATGAAGCCATCTAGCTACTAACTACAGACCCGAAGGTCTACAAAGAACTACTCACGCATCATCGGAGAGGCACCGATGGAGGTGGTGAACCCCATCCGAGATGGTGTCTAGATTGGATCTGGTAGTTTTGGACTCTGCGGCGGCTGGATGAATATTTCGTTGCTCCCCTAGGGTTTTTGGAATATTGGGGGTATTTATAGAGCAAAGAGGCAGTCCGGGGGCACCCGAGGTGGGCACAACCCACCAGAGCGCGCCTGGGCCTCCTAGCGAGCCCTGGTGGGTTGTGCCCCCCCCCTTGAGGCATCCCCAAGCGCAGCCAGGGCCCATTGTATTCCTTATGGCCCATAAAAATTCTCTGTAAAGTTTCGGGGCATTTGGACTCCGTCTGATATTGATTTTTTGTGATGTAAAACATGGGAAAAATAGCAACGAGCACTTGGCACTACGTCAATAGGTTAGTACCAAAAAATGATATAAGATGACTATAAAATGATTGTAAAACATCCAAGATTGATAATATAACAGCATGGAACAATCAAATATTATAGATATGTTGGAGACGTATCAGCATCCCCAAGCTTAACTCCTACTCGTCCTCGAGTAGGTAAGTGTTAAAAACAGAATTTTTGATGTGGAATGCTGCCTATCATGTCATATCATATTATTTTCTTTATAGCATGGACATTTGTACTTTTAGTTGTTCAAAGCAATAGTCTAGTTTTGACATGATAATTTAGATACTCAAGCATATCAACAAGCAACCATGTCTTTCAAAATATCAACAATAAAATAAGTTATCCCTAGCACATCATGCTCAAACATTGATCCATTCATGAAACACACTCGAATATTAGCTACACCCAATAGTTAAGTACGATCATATTGCCTCCTAGTTGGTGCTTTTATAAGAGAAGATGGAGACTCAAAATAAAAATTGCATAAAGTAAAAGAAAGGTCCTTCGCAGAGCGAAGTAGGGATTTGTAGAGGTGTGAGAGCTCAAAGCGAAAAAGTTAGAGATAAAAACATTTTGGGAGGTGTATCCATCCCACCAACGAAAACGACTTAGAGTTCCCAACACTTTCCATGCTAGATATATCAGAGGCGGTTCCCAGACAGAAAATAAAGTTTATTCCACGGGTGCCCTCCATACCAACACTTTCTAATGAATTTATTATTTGACCTCATAAAGTAAATTTAATTTTTTTCATTTCGGGACTGGGCATCCCTAATACCTTTGCCTTACTCTCGTGCAATGACAAGTGAATAAACCCTCATCTTGAGAATAACACATCTAGCATGGAAAATATTAGCCACCCTCACCGCTCCGCGAGCGAAACAAACACACAAAAGAGAAGTTTGTTTTGAAAATTAGAGATGGTACATGCAAATTTGCTTAGAACGGCAAAATAATACCGCGTATAGGTAGATATAGTGGACTCATGTGGCAAAACTGGTTTAAGGATTTTGGATGCACAAGTAGAGATCATACTTAGTGCAAAATGAAGGCTAGCAAAATATTGAGAAGCGGCCAACCAAGAAACAAATAATCTCATAAGCAAGCATTAAGCACAAATAACACCAAATAAGGCACCACAGGTAGGATGTAATTTCATTGCATGACTATTGACTTTCGTACTTGCATAGGGAATCACAAACCTTAACACCAGTATTCTTACTAAAGCTTAATTACTCACCAACATAACTCACATATCACATCATCATCATATCTCAAAACGATTACTAAGAATCAAGTTTATTTTGTCCAATGATCTTCATGAAAGTTTTCATTATATCCTTCTACGATATCTATCACTTTGGGACTAATTTTCATGTGTTGCTTTTGACAATCTCCAACAAATATAAGTGAAGATCATGAGAATAATAAATTTTTCTTTCTCTCAAATTAATTTAAGTGAAGCAAGAGAGAATTTCTTGAAAATTTTACTACCTCTCAGATAAATCTAAGTGAAGCAAGAGAGCATTTATTCAAAAACACTAAAGCACACCGTGCTAAAAAAGATTTAAGTGAAGCACTAGTGCAAGTCCATAGCTTATAAAAATTTATGTGAAGCATAGAGAGCAATTCTAACAAGTCATGACATAATTTTGGCTCTCTCAAATAGGTGTGTCCAGCAAGGAATGATGACTTAAAACACAAAATAAAACAAGCAAAGACTCATATCATACAAGACGCTCCAAGCAAAACACATATCATGTGATGAATAAAAATATAGTTTCGAGTAAAATACCGATGGTCGTTGGAAGAAAGCGGGGATGCCACTCGGGGGCAGCCCCAAGCTTAGTTGGTCGCTTATTTTGGATAATAGCTTAGGATTCCGGGGCATCCCCAAGCTTAGGCTCTTCTGTCCTTCCTTTATCCATCGTAAGATAACCCAAAACTTGAAAACTTCAATCACACAAAACTCAACAAAACCTTCGTGAGATCCGTTAGTATAAGAAAGCAAACCACTACTATAATTACTGTATGAAACCAATTCATATTTTTTTGTATTATATCTACTGTATTACAACTTTTCTATGGAAAAAACTCATCAAAAAAACCATAGAGCCATCAAAATAAGCACACAACACAAATAAAATAGAATATGTCAAAACCGAATAGTCTGTAGCAATCTGACTATTTCGAATACTTCTATAACTCCAAAAATTCTGAAAAATTAGGACGACCTGTTGTATATTGATTTACTGCAAGTGGAATGGGTATTTTATAGCTCTCTGGTAAAAAATGAAAATTAATTTCATGAGCATAAAAGTTTTTGTTTTTTTTCTTTCAGCAAGATCAAACAACTATCGCCCCAGAAGATCCTAAAGGGTTTACTTGACAGAAACACTAACTAAAACATAAAAAACACAATCATAACAGTAGCATAAATGTGCTAACACTCAAGAACAGAAAGCAAAAAGCAAAAATAAAATTTATTCATTGGGTTGCCTCCCAACAAGCGCTATAGTTTTACGCCCTTAGCTAGGCATAAAGCAAGGATCTAAGTTTTGTCATCCTTGTTCTTAACTTTCTTAGAGGTGTTTTCATCATGGGGTTTTGTAAACACAACATAAAACATATTATCCATAGTAACCTTAGCGTTCCTAAGTTGATGTTCATCATAACCTCCTTGATTTCCCGCAACAATACAAGAGTAATGTTGATTAATATTATTGAAAACTTGTTGGATTATATCTAGAACATGGACTTCCTTTTTGAGATTCTCATCAAATATTTTATTATCCCCAAGAAAATGTATTAAATCATAGTCGCTATTGTAAAGAATTTCATCTATCACAGGTTTTTCATGATTCATACCATAAAAGTCAAAGATTTCCCTAGCTTCTCGTATTATGTAATAAAATTCATTCATAAGGACAAGGGTAGCCAACTTTTTAGCCCTAGGACTCTTTATAACGGTATGAATAAATTTACTTTCAAGTTTCAGAACTAGTGCTGAAATAGCATCCGCATAAGATCTAGTACTTTTAAGTATAGGAGCATCATCAAGGCTTAGATTCCCAACATAATTGAAAAATTCTTGGATACGTTCTTTTCCCATAACGTTCCCTTGCCCCAAGATAAATGTTTTAGCTTCCAGATTGCCCGTACGTCCAATTTTAGGAGTTAGGTGATACGTCCATTTTGCATCATGCTTTTATATCAATATTTATTGCATTATGGGCTGTTATTACACATTATGTCACAATACTTATGCCTATTCTCTCTTATTTTACAAGGTTTACATAAAGAGGGAGAATGCCGGCAGCTGGGGTTCTGTGTTGGAAAAGGAGCAAATATTAGAGACCTATTCTGCATAGCTCCAAAAGTCCTGAAACTTCACGGAAGATGTTTTCCAAATATAAAAAAATATTGAGAGCAAGAACTTCACCAGGGGGACACACCCTTCCCACGAGGGTGGGGGGCGCGCCCCCTACCTCGTGGGCCCCCTGGTGGCCCTCCGGTGGCCATCTTCTACTATATGGAGTCTTTCGATGGAAAAAAATCATAAGCCATCTTCTCGGACGAAAATCTGCCGCCACGAGGCGGAACCTTGGCGAAACCAATCTAGGGCTCTGGCGGAGCTGTTCTGCCGGGGAAACTTCCCTCCTGGAGGGGGAAATCATCGCCATCGTCATCACCAACGCTCCTCTCATCGGGAGAGGGCAATCTCCATCAACATCTTCATCAGCACCATCTCATCTCAAAACCCTAGTTCATCTCTTGTATCCAATTCTTGTCTCCAAGTCCAGGATTGGTGCTAGTAGGTTGCTAGTAGTGTTAATTACTCCTTGTAGTTGATGCTAGTTGGTTTAATTGGTGGAAGATCATATGTTCAGATCCTATATGCATACTAATACCCCTCTGATTATGAACATGTTTATGCTTTGTGAGTAGTTACTTTTGTTCCCGAGGACATGGGAGAAGTCTTGCTATTAGTAGTCATGTGAATTTGGCATTCGTTCGATATTTTGATGAGATGTATGTTGTCTCTCCTCTAGTGGTGTTATGTGAACGTCGACTACATGACACTTCACCATTATTTGGGCCTAGAGGAAGGCATTGGGGAGTAATAAGTAGATGATGGGTTGCTAGAGTGACAGAAGCTTAAACCCTAGTTTATGCGTTGCTTCGTAAGGGCCTGATTTGGATCCATATGTTTCATGCTATGATTAGGTTTACCTTAATACTTTTGTTGTATTTGCGGATGCTTGCAATAGAGGTTAATCATAAGTGGGATGCTTGTCCAAGTAAGGACAGTACCCAAGCACCGGTCCACCCACATACCAAATTATCAAAGTACTGAACGCGAATCATATGAACGTGATGGAAACTAGCTTGACGATATTCCCATGTGTCCTCAGGAGCACTTTACATCTTATAAGAGTTTGTCCAGGCTTGTCCTGTGCTACAAAAAGGATTGGGCCATCTTGCTGCACCTTATTTACTTTTGTTACTTGTTGCTCGTTACAAATTATCTTATCCCAAAACTATCTGTTACCACTTATTTCAGTACTTGCAAAGAATACCTTGCTGGAAACCGCTTATCATTTCCTTCTGCTCCTCGTTGGGTTCGACACTCTTACTTATTGAAAGGACTACGATAGATCCCCTATACTTGTGGGTCATCATTAGGCCATCATCTGTTGGTGCCATATCGAAATCACTCATGATTGCAAAGAACAGATCTGGCGAGAAAAAGGCGATCGGAAAAGAGAGGCGAATAAAACAACAAATTTTTGTGAAGTGGGGGAGAGGAAAACGAGAGGCAAATGGCAAATAATGTAATTTGCGAGGATATGAGATTTTTGATTAGGAACCTGGTATATGTTGAAGATCCTCCCCGGCAACGGCGCCAGAAATTCCTTTTGATGTCGCTTGAAGCTACGTCGATATTTCCCCAAAGAGGAAGGGATGATGCAGCACAACGGCGGTAGGTATTTCCCTCAGATATGAAACCAAGGTTATTGAATCAGTAGGAGAACCAAGCAACACAACGTAAACATCCCCTGCACACAGATAACAAATCCTCGCAACCCGACGTGTTAAAGGGGTTGTCAATCCCTTTCGGGGTACGACGCCTCAAGTGGCAAACGGACGTGAGATAAATTTTTAGTAAATTGATAGATCGAACGCTAAATAAAATAAATAAGGAAAAATGCAGCAAAGTATTTTTGGGTTTTTGGTTTAGTAGATCTGAAAATAAAAGCAAAGGAAAATAGATTGCAAAGGCAAATATATGAGAAAGAAGACCCGGGGGCCATAGGTTTCACTAGTGGCTTCTCTCGAGGAAAATAGCAAACAGTGGGTAAAAAAATTACTGTTGGGCAATTGATATAACTTCAAATAATTATGAGGATATCCAGGCAATGATCATTATATAGGCATCACGTCCAAAATTAGTAGACCGACTCCTGCCTACATCTACTACTATTACTCCACACATCAACCACTATCCAGCAAGCATCTAGTGTATTAAGTTCATGGAGAAACGGAGTAATGCAATAAGAACTATGACATGATGTAGACAAGATCTATCTATGTAGAGATAGACCCCATAGTTTTATCCTTAGTAGCAACGATACATATGTGTCGTTTCCCTTTCTATCACTGGGATCAAGCACCGTAAGATCGAACCCACTACAAAGCACCTCTTCACATTGCAAGATAAATAGATCAAGTTAGCCAAACAAAACCCAAATATCGGAGAAGAAATACGAGGCTATAAGAAATCATGCATATAAGATATCAAAGAGACTAAAATAACTTTCATGGATATAAAAAGATATAACTGACCATAAACTCGAAGTTCATCAGATCCCAACAAACACACCGCAAAAAGAGTTACATCATATGGATCTGCAAGAGACCATTGTATTGAGAATCAATAGAGAGAGGGATGAAGCCATCTAGCTACTAACTACGGACCCGAAGGTCTACAAAGAACTACTCACACATCATCGGAGAGGCACCAATGGAGGTGGTGAACCCCATCCGAGATGGTGTCTAGATTGGATCTGGTGGTTCTGGACTCTGCGACGGCTGGATGAATATTTCGTCGCTCCCCCTAGGGTTTCTAGAATATGGGTATTTATAGAGCAAAGAGGTGGTTCGGGGGCACCCAAGCTGGGCACAACCCACTAGGGTGCGCCTGAGCCTCCTGGCGCGCCCTGGTGGGTTGTTCATTGAAATCATCATGCCTAGCTAAAAGACATTAAAGAAAAGCGCTTGTTGGGAGACAACCCAACACTTTTACCTACTGTTTTGTGTGTTCAAATGCTTATGCTACTGTAGTAATCATTTTTTATTGCTTTTGTTTCAATAAAGTGCCAAGTAAAGCCTTTAGGATCTTGTTGGGTGATAGTTGCTTTGATCTTGCTGAAAAACATAAACTTTTGCGCTCACAAAAATAATTCTACTTTTTAAGAGAAGAGTGATATTGAGTTGATTCTTTTTGCAGAAGATTAATACACAAATTGCCCAGGTTGTCCTAATTTTTCAGAAGTTTTGAGTAGCAGAAGTATGGTTTGGGTACAGATTACTATAGACTATTCTGTTTTTGATAGATTCTGTTTTCAATGCATAGTTTGCTTGTTTTCTAGTTTCTATGGCTTATATTGCTCAATATAAATTGTAGAAATGATATGATACAGTAGGTATTGTATGATAACAATTATGAATCTTGTCTTTGGCAGTACCAAAAGTGGATTGGTTTGCTCTTTATCATACTAACCTATCTCACAAAGTTCCGTTAAGTTTTGTGTGATTTAAGTTTTCATGTTTTGGGTGAGATATCGATATGAGGATAATAAGGAGTGACAAGAACCTATGCTTGGGGATTGGCAAGGCACCCGAAGGAAATATTCAAGGAACATCCAAGCAACTAAGCTTGGGGATGCCCAGGAAGGCATCCCCTCTTTCGTCTCCAACATTATCGGTAACCTCACTTGGAGCTATGTTTTCATTCATCACATGATATGTGTTTTGCTTGGAGCATCAATTTATTTTGTTAGGATTTTCTTGCTGTTATTTAGAATAATGGTTTGCATATTTATTTCAATAAAAGTGGAATTGATAGCCTTTACTATGCTTATTTTACAAGTCTACATGTTGCTGTTTGAAAACAGAAAGTTTACCTCTGTTGCGAAAATTCCCTAGAAAATTCAGAATGTGATAAAATGCTGAAACTTTTTGAAAAATGAGATATGATAAATTTTCTACAGTACGGTAAATTTTCATAACTTTTGAAGTTAGGGAAGTATTGATATTCTTGCATTCTTTATAGACTATACTGTTTTGGCAGATTGCTGTTATGTTTGCATTGTTTGCATATGTTTGCTTGTTTAATGATTCTATTTGAGGATAGGAGTATTAAATATGCAGAGACATTTAGTATGCAATGTTGAATAATAATTTTAGTGATTTTCTACAGTAGAGAATGATAATGTTTTTGCATTGGTTTATACTAACTTATCTCAAGAGTTCTTGTTGAGTTTTGTGTGGATGAAGCTTTTGAGATTTAGGAAAACCGTGATATGAGAAGAATTAAGGAGACACAAAATCTCAAGCTTGGGGATGCCTGATACGTCTCCGTCGTATCTATAATTTTTGATTGTTCCATGCCAATATTCTACAACTTTCATATACTTTTGGCAACTTTTTATACTATTTTTGGGACTTACATATTGATCCAGTGCCCAGTGCCAGTTCCTGTTTGTTGAATGTTTTTTGTTTCGCTGAATATCCATATCAAACGGAGTCCAAACGGGATAAAAACTGACGGAGATTTTTTTTGCAGTATATATGTTTTTTTGGGAAGAAAAATCCACGTGAGACGGTGCTCGAGGGAGGCACGAGGCAGGGGGGCGCGCCCCACCCCCCTGGGCGTGCCCCTGACCCTCGTGGCCACCCCGTAAGGCGGTTGATGCCCTTCTTTCACCGTAAGAAAGCTAATATCCGGATAGAGATCGTATTAAAATTTCAGCCCAATCGGATAGTTGGTGCTAGTTGGTTTAATTGGTGGAAGATCATATGTTCAGATACTATATGCATATTAATACCTCTCTGATTATGAACATGTTTATGCTTTGTGAGTAGTTACTTTTGTTCCCGAGGACATGGGAGAAGTCTTGCTATTAGTAGTCATGTGAATTTGGCATTCGTTCGATATTTTAATGAGATGTATGTTGTCTCTCCTCTAGTGGTGTTATGTGAACGTCGACTACATGACACTTCACCATTATTTGGGCCTAGAGGAAGGCATTGGGGAGTAATAAGTAGATGATGGGTTTCTAGAGTGACAGAAGCTTAAACCCTAGTTTATGCATTGCTTCATAAGGGGCTGATTTGGATCCATATGTTTCATGTTATGTTTAGGTTTACCTTAATACTTTTGTTGTATTTGCGGATGCTTGCAATAGAGGTTAATCATAAGTGGGATGCTTGTCCAAGTAAGGACAGTACCCAAGCACCGGTCCACCCACATACCAAATTATCAAAGTACCGAACGCGAATCATATGAACGTGATGAAAACTAGCTTGACGATATTCCCATGTGTCCTCGGGAGCGCTTTACATCTTATAAGAGTTTGTCCAGGCTTGTCCTGTGCTACAAAAAGGATTGGGACACCTTGCCACACCTTATTTACTTATCATTTCCTTTTGCTCCTCATTGGGTTCGACACTCTTACTTATCGAAAGGACTACGATAGATCCCCTATACTTGTGGGTCATCAAGACTCTTTTCTGGCGCCGTTGCCAGGGAGTGAAGCGCCTTTGGTAGGTGGAATTTGGTAAGGAAAAAATTATATAGTGTGCTGAAATTTACTGTCACTTGTCCCTATGGAAAGTAATCCTCTGAGGGGCTTGTTCGGGGTATCTTCACCCCGACCAGTAGAGCAAAGAGTTGCTCCTCAACCTACTGAACCTACTGAAAATTAAAATGAAAATGATAATGCTTGCTTTGAAGTTCCTTCGGGTATGATAGAAAAACTGCTAGCTAATCCTTTTCTAGGAGATGGAACAAAACATCCTGATGAACATTTGATATATGTGGATCAAGTTTGTGGATTATTTAAGCTTGTAGGTGTACCCGGAGATGTTGTTAAGAAGAAGGTCTTCCCCTTATCTTTGAGGGGAGATGCATCAACATGGTATAGGCTATGTGATGATATGGGGTCTTGGAATTACAAACAATTGAAATTGGAATTTCATCAGAAGTTTTATCCTATGCATCTTGTTCATCGTGATCGCAATTATATATATAATTTCTGGCCTCGCAAAGAGAAAACACCGCTCAAGCTTGGGGGAGGCTTAAATCAATGTTATATTCATGCCCCAATCATGAGCTCTCAAGAGAAATGATTATTCAAAAAATTTATGCTCGACTTTCTGGTAACAATCGCACCATGCTTGATACTTCTTGTGCTGGCTCTTTTATGATGAAGACTATTGAATTCAAATGGGATTTATTGGAAAGAATTAAATGCAACTCTGAAGATTGGGACCTCGACAATGGTAAGGAGTCAGGTATGACACCTAGTTTTGATTGTGTTAAATCTTTTATGGATACCGATATTTTTCGTAAATTTAGCACTAAATATGGACTTGACTCTTAGATAGTAGCTTCTTTCTATGAATCTTTTGCTGCTTATGTTGATCTCCCCAAGGAGAAGTGGTTTAAATATCATTCTCCCATAGAAGTAAAAGTAGCTGCACCTGTTAAAGTTGAAGAAAAGACTATTACTTATAATGATCCTATTGTCCCGACTTCTTATGTTGAGAAACCACCTTTCCCTGTTAGGATAAAGGATCATGCTAAAGCTTCAACTGTGGTTCGTAAAAGCAATATTAAAACATATACACCTCCTGAGCAAGTTAAAGTTGAACCTAATATTGTTATTGTTAAAGATCTCTTGTCTGATAATATTGATGGGCATGTTATTTATTTCTGTAATGAAACTGCTAGAATTGCTAAACCCCGTGATAAAGATAAACCTAGACCTGTGGTAGGCATGCTTGTTATTTCTGTTAAAATAGGAGATCATTTTCATCATGGCTTATGTGATATGGGTGCTAGTGCTAGTGCAATACCTTATTTTTTATACCAAGAAGTTATGCATGATATTGCACCTGCTGAGATGGAAGATATTGATGTCACAATTAAACTTGCCAATAGAGATACTATTTCACCAATGGGAATTGTTAGAGATGTTGAAGTCTTGTGTGGGAAAACTAAATATCCTGCTGATTTTCTTGTTTTTGGTTCCCCACAAGATAGCTTTTGTCCCATTATATTTGGTAGACCCTTCCTAAATACTGTTAATGCTACCATAGATTGCAAAAGGGATGTTGTTACTATCGGTTTAGATGATATGACTCATGAATTTAATTTTTCTAAATTTAGTAGACAACACCGTGAAGAAGAATTACCTAGTAAGGATGAAATTATTGGTCTTGCTTCTATTGCCGTACCTCCTAGTGATCCTTTAGAACAATACTTGCTAGACCATGAAAATGATATGTTTATGAATGAAAGAAGGGAATTAGATGAAGTATTCTTTAAATAGGAACCTATTCTGAAAAACAATTTACCTGTTGAAATCCTAGGGGATCCTCCTCCACCAAAGGGTGATCCCGTGTTTGAGCTTAAACCGTTACCTGATACTCTTAAATATGCTTATCTTGATGAGAAAAAGATATATACTGTTATTATTAGTGTTAACCTTTCAGAGCATGAAGAAGAGAGATTATTGAAAACTCTGAAGAAGCACCATGCTGCTATTGGGTATACTCTTGATGATCTTAAGGGCATTAGTCCCACTCTATGTCAACATAAAATTAATTTGGAAGAAGATGCTAAACCAGTTCGTGATCATCAACGCCGGCTGAATCCTAAAATGAAAGAAGTGGTAAGAAAGGAGATACTAAAGCTCCTTGAGGCAGGTATAATTTATCCCGTTGCTGATAGTCAATGGGTAAGCCCTGTCCATTGTGTCCCTAATAAGGGAGGTATTACTGTTGTTCCTAATGATAAAGATGAATTGATTCCTCAAAGAATTATTACAGGTTATAGGATGGTAATTGATTTCCGCAAATTAAATAAGGCTACTAAAAAGATCATTACCCCTTACCTTTTATCGACCAAACGCTAAAAAGATTGTCCAAACATACACATTTTTTCTTTCTAGACGGTTATTCCGGTTTCTCTCAAATACCTGTGTCAGCCAAAGATCAATCAAAGACTACTTTTACATGCCATTTTGGTACTTTTGCTTATAGACGTATGCCTTTTGGTTTATGTAATGCACCTGCTACCTTTAAAAGATGCATGATGGCTATATTCTCTGACTTCTGTGAAAAGATTTGTGAGGTTTTCATGGACGACTTTTCCGTCTATGGATCTTCTTTTGATGATTGCTTGAGAAACCTTGATCGAGTTTTGCAGAGATGTGAAGAAACTAATCTTGTCTTGAATTGGGAAAAGTGCCACTTTATGGTTAATGAAGGTATTGTCTTGGGGCATAAAGTTTCTGAAAGATGTATTGAAGTTGATAAAGCCAAGGTTGATGCTATTGAAAAGATGCCATGTCCCAAGGACATCAAAGGTATGAGAAGTTTCCTTGGTCATGCCGGTTTTTATAGGAGGTTCATTAAGGACTTCTCAAAAATTTCTCGGCCTCTAACTAATTTATTACAAAAAGATATACCATTTGTCTTTGATGATGATTGTGTAGAAGCATTTGAAATACTTAAGAAAGCATTGATTTCCGCACCTATTTTCAGCCACCTGATTGGAATTTACCCTTTGAAATTATGTGTGATGCTAGTGATTATGCTATAGGTGCTATTCTAGGACAAAGAGTTGATAAGAAACTAAATGTTATTCAATATGCTAGTAAAACTGTAGATAATGCTCAAAGAAACTATGCTACTAGTGAAAAAAAATTCTCAGCAGTTGTATTTGCTTGTGATAAGTTTAGACCTTATATTGTTGATTCTAAAGTAACTATTCACACTGATCATGCTGCTATTAAATATCTTATGGAAAAGAAAGATGCTAAACCTAGACTTATTAGATGGGTTCTCTTACTACAAGAATTTGATTTGCATATTGTTGATAGAAAAGGAGCTGAGAACCCCGTTGCAGACAACTTGTCTAGGTTAGAAAATGTGCTTGATGACCCACTACCTATTGATGATAGCTTTCCCGATGAGCAATTAAATGTCATAAATGCTTCTCATACTGCTCCATGGTATGCTGATTATGCTAATTACATTGTTGCTAAGTTTATACCACCTAGTTTCACATACCAGCAAAAGAAAAAGTTCTTCTATGATTTAAGGCATTACTTTTGGGATGACCCACATCTTTATAAAGAAGGAGTAGATGGTGTTATTAGACATTGTGTATCTGAGCATGAACAGGAACAGATCCTACGCAAGTGTCACTCCGAAGCTTATGGAGGACACCATGCTGGAGATAGGACTGCACATAAGGTACTGCAATCTGGTTTTTATTGGCCTACTCTCTTCAAGGATTCCCGTAAGTTTGTCTTATCTTGTGATGAATGTCAAAGAATTGGTAATATTAGTAGACGCCAAGAAATGCCTATGAATTATTCACTTGTTATTGAACCATTTGATGTTTGGGGCTTTGACTATATGGGACCTTTCCTTCCTCTAATGGTTATACACATATTTTAGTTGCTGTTGATTACGTTATTAAGTGGGTAGAAGCTATTCCAACTAGTAGTGTCTGATCATAACACCTCAATTAAGATGCTTAAAGAAGTTATTTTTCCAAGATTTGGAGTCCCTAGATATTTAATGACTGATGGTGGTTCACATTTTATTCATGGTGCTTTCCGTAAAATGCTTGCTAAATATGATGTTAATCATAGAATTGCATCCCCTTATCACCCTCAGTCTAGTGGTCAAGTAGAATTGAGTAATAGAGAACTCAAATTAATTTTGCAAAAGACTGTTAATAGGTCTAGAAAGAATTGGTCCAAGAAACTTGATGATGCATTATGGGCCTATAGAACTGCATATAAAAATCCTATGGGCATGTCTCCGTATAAAATGGTCTATGGAAAAGCATGTCATTTACCTCTCGAACTAGAACACAAGGCTTATTGGGCTATTAAAGAACTTAATTATAATTTTAAACTTGCCGGTGAGAAGAGGTTATTTGATATTAGCTCACTTGATTAATGGAGAACCCAAGCCTACGAAAATGCCAAGTTGTTTAAAGAAAAAGTTAAAAGATGGCATGACAAAAGGATACAAAAGCGTGAGTTTAATGTAGGTGACTATGCATTGTTATACAACTCTCGTTTAAGATTTTTTTGCACAAAAACTTCTCTCTAAATGGGAAGGTCCTTACGTTATCGAGGAGGTCTACCGTTTCGGTACCATAAAAATCAACAACTTTGAAGGCACCAATCCGAAGGTGGTGAACAGTCAAAGAATCAAACACTATATCTCAGTTAATCCCATAAATGTTGAAACCAATGTTATTGAAACCGTAACCCCGGAGGAATACATAAGGGACACTTTCCGGAACGTTTCAGACACCAAAAAGGAATAGGTATGTGGTACGGTAAGTAAACCGACTCCAAAACAATTTTTAAGGCAATATTTCTCCGTTTTGGAATATTTAGAAAAATAGAAAAATAGAAAAATAAGCAGCAGTCCGGGAAGGACATGAGGCCTCCATGAGGGTGGAGGGCGCGCCCTACCCTACTGGGCGCGCCCACTACCTCGTGGGCACCTCGTGTGCTCTCCGGACTCCGTTTTCGTA
This sequence comes from Triticum urartu, assembly GCF_056163025.1. Classification (NCBI taxonomy): domain Eukaryota; kingdom Viridiplantae; phylum Streptophyta; class Magnoliopsida; order Poales; family Poaceae; genus Triticum; species Triticum urartu. Next base: position 101,560,739 of record NC_141875.1, on the reverse strand, counting down.
CACGACACGTATTTTGGTCGGTAAAAATTCATTATATAATCTCCCGGGGGTTTTGACTCCCGTATCACGCAAAAATCCCCTGTTTTTTGTTTCGATCTGTTGCTGCTGCAGATTAGAGCAAGATGTCTTCACAAGAGTCAGTCGGGGAGAGCCAGGTATCTCATCCGGCACCGAGATCAACAACAAACAACAATGCTGACCTCTTTGGGCTAGCAACAGAGGAAGAGATGGAGGCTGATTTGAAGAGGATAGATGCCATGGAAGAGGATCAAGAAGTCACTTCCTGCCTCCAAGCTGGATTCACAATGGAAGAACTGCAGAGCTCGGTTATTCCAAACTCGGTTATCCCTTCCAATGTTAGATTTCTTTCTTATGAGAATATGAAAAAGAGTGTCACTAGTTCTCCCGCAGCTATGCAGCACCCTTGGGTGCAGGGAGCTTTGACTGTTACAGGAAAACTCCGGAAGGAAATAATGGACCTCAAGCAGCAAGTCAATAAGCTAGAGGAGGAGAATCGTATCCTGAGGGGCATCATCGCCAAGAATATCACATCACCACCTCCTTTGGCAGTGCCCTTACTTTTTACATTTTATCCTTTGGCAAGCACAATATGTTGGAAAGATCCTGGTATATATGGCTAATTGGATGTGAGTTTTCATGAACTATTACTGTTGACATTACCCTTGAGGTAAAACGTTGGGAGGCAAAACTATAAGCCCCTATGTCGGTGTCAAAACCGGCGGATCTCGAGTAGGGGGTCCCGAACTGTGCGTCTAAGGCGGATGGTAACAGGAGGCAGGGGACACGATGTTTTACCCAGGTTCAGGCCCTCTTGATGGAGGTAAAACCCTACGTCCTGCTTGATTTATTCTTGATGATATGAGTATTACAAGAGTTGATCTACCACGAGATCGGAGAGGCTAAACCCTAAAAGCTAGCCTATGGTATGATTGTATGTTGTCCTATGGACTAAAACCCTCCGGTTTATATAGACACCGGAGGGGGCTAGGGTTACACAAGGTCGGTTACAAAGGAGGAGATATCTGTATATGTATTGCCTAGCTTGCCTTCCACGCCAAGTAGAGTCCTATCCGGACACGGGACGAAGTCTTCAATCTTGTATCTTCATAGTCCAACAGTCCGGCCAAAGGATATAGTCCGGCTGTCCGAAGACCCCCCAATCCAGGACTCCCTCAGTAGCCCCCGAACCAGGCTTCAATGACGATGAGTCCGGCGCGCAGTGTTGTCTTCGGCATTGCAAGGCGAGTTCTTCTCTATATTTCGAATGTTTGTAAAGCAGTGTCCGGTCCCATAAATGTTTGGACCTCTTGGCTTTTGTGCCCAATAAGGACTATCTCCCACACGTCGAATGAATACGAGGCGCCAGGGCGTTTTTACATTCGCCCCCTAGCCAGATAAATAAATTGTCTATTAAAGGGATGGGGATTCTCAGATCTGATCCATACCATCCTCCCCCAGTGAGAATCCATCAGAGCGTGCTTCGGAAAAATCCATTCCAGCATGGCCGACCTCTGCAGCTCCTCCTCCCGCCCCCGTAGCCCTAAGCCCGGTGATTGGGAGAGGTGTTCAGTCCCACACATTCGATTAGTCGAACTGCAGACTAAGGGATTTCTCCCTCCAGCATACATGGTGCCTGTTCGAGCCGGGCTCGCCACCTATAATGGCGGGGAGCAGGCGAAGAGCTTCCCCAGCCCCTCTATGGGGGAGCGGGTATGCCTTGTCCCTTATTTATTGAGGGGACTCGGATTTCTGATTCATTTGTTCCTCCGCGGGCTCCTGGAGTTCTACGGCCTCCAATTACATAATTTCACCCCTGCCTCCATTTTACACATTGCCAGCTATGTTGCTCTCTGCGAGTTGTTCCTGGGCTGCGAGGCTCATTTCGAGCTGTGGAAAAGGTTATTTTGCCTCGTCCCTCACACACAGAGGGGGTTACTTTATCAAGTGGGCGGAGCCGAAGTATGGCGCATCGCCGGAACCGGATACCTGTCTGGTACCCCGAAGAAGGCGTCCGAAGACTGGCCTTCGGAATGGTTTTATATGGAGGACGTTCCCTTTCCGGACCCTGTTCGGCGGGGTCTTCCTGAGTTCAGCGATGCTCCTCTGAAGAAACGCCGAAGTTGGCGCCCACGAAGGCCCCAGTAGGAAGACAACGGAGAAGTCCTTTACCTGATGAACCTGATTAAAGCATTGGCTCAATCCGGATTGACAGTGATCGAAGTCATGTCAATATGCATAATGCGGGGAGTGCAACCACTTCAATATCGAGGGCACCCCTTGTGGTGTTTTAACGGGGCGGATGATGCCACCCGTTGCGGGCGTAAGTGTCCGGACAATGCCGCCGCTTTAGCAAAAATTCTGTCCGAATTGTTCAAGGGAGAGGAAGAGGAGTTCATCCGCATCAAGCCACGGGATGGATTCTCTATGTACAACCCTCCAAGCTGGGTGAGTTATATCTCCTTACTCCCATTCTTCCCGCATTCTTTGTCGTAGGTATTCAACTTGCCATTTTGCGGCAGGAACTGCGAAAAGCCATAAAGGAGGTCAACAGCCCCTCTTGAAGAAGATCCTACCATATTCGTGGAGCTGATAGACTGGCAGTTCTATCAGTTAAGCTGTGATGATGCCATGGTGGCTATTACGGCCGACTATCCCGGACTGCTTCCTGCATCGCACGTAAGGAAAACCAAAAATCCCAACTTCAAAAACTAGAATCCCCTTCTAGACACTTCACCTACCATATACACATGGTGTTTTTACAGGGAAGGCATTCGGGACGCCCCGCCGAACCCGCAGCAACTCGCCAACAAGAGGCATCGAGGCCGGGCAGGCCAAAAAGGAAGGCGGTCAGGACGGAGACGCCGGCGCAAAGGTATAACAGAAACCCCGCTCCGTGGTTATCGTATTTCTCGAAATGTAATGACGCCCATGTTTCTTTGACAGAAAAACGCTCGCCGGAATATGTCTGGTGATGCTGCCGATCACTCTTCCACCAGTCGGGCTCCAGGGCCGGACATAGAGGCGGAAGCCGATATGGGGCGAACGCCGGATAATCCCCCTATAGGATGCAGATAGATTATCCGCCACAAATTCAGAAGTGGAAAGCGCCATGAAGCATAGGCGCCGCCGGGCCGTACTCCGCGACGCTTGTTTCTCACCAGAGGCATTTGATGCCTTCAATTCCGGAGAGGCGTACCTCCGTGCTGCTCAAGATGGTCTAGCCAGAGCCACGGATCAGTATGTAAAGGATGTACGGGGAAGTAAATCTGACGGTTATATGTATCAGTAGCCCCTGAGACTTGAAACAGTTAGTAGAACTGATTTAAGGATCATCTTTATTGTGCAGGTTCTTACAGAGAAGAATACTCGGCTGTCACAGGAGCTGGAAGAATGCAAGACCCAACTGGGGGCCGTTGTTGCCGCATTGAAGGAACCAAAAAAGTCTCCTACTGGTAACATTTACTTTAAAGAATGATGGTTACCATATAGTGTGCGGCGTGGCTGCAGATCTAACAATAGATGTTGCAGATGAATCTGGAGAAAATCCGGAGGACCAGCATGTCGTGCGGCAGCTAAAGGCTGGCGAACGCGTGCTGACTGAGGTCAGGCGGGAGAAAAACAATCTCCAAGACGCCAATACCAAGCTGAGCGTGGAACTGAAAGATGTTTGAGCCCAGCTTGTAGACTCCGAGAAGGAGAATAAGCGGCTTCGACGTGGCATTTTCAGTAAGTGCTTGAACGAATCCTTTTGAAGGAGTTCGGCGAAGAAACCGGCTAACAGCGTTATGTCTGTAGGTATGCTGACGGGACGTCCTGCGGAGGAAATGCCCGGGTCTGCGGGTGATCTTCTATCCGAGCTCTCACAACTGCATGAACAAGTTCGACAGGTGATGCAAGGTGTTGCCCAGGCCTTGTGGCCATCCATCTCCCTGCCAGAAGGCATTGCAGAGCTTACGGAGATGCTCAAGGTAGCACAGTGGCGCTTTCGATTATGGAATATATCGGCCTGCCGTCAAGGTGCCAGGGAAGCCTGGGCCATGGTGAAGACGCGGTATACCAAGGCTGACCCAAATCACATGGCCGAGGTCGGACCTGTGGGGCCCGACGGAAAAGAGATCCCTGTTAGCTTAGTTTATGGGCAAGTAGAATTAGCCGCAAAGTATTCCCAACAGGATTGTAGGCTAGACCGCCTGTTGGATGGTATAGAAGAGGAATTTAGTTAGTTTGCATGACTATGTAATTAAAGTGACATGTATAATGCCTTCTAGCCGGATTGTAGATCATTTGTCATGGCGGACCTTTTCGCTTCAACCTCGGGACCCGATAGTCCGTAGTGTATCTGAATACCCGCTCGGTTATATAAGAACCGGGTATGCGTGGAGACCAGGCGTAGGGGTCATTAGTGCTTGAACAGACAAGTGCCCAACTAGTTATGTTATATTACATGGTTAGTAAGAAACATCTTCCAGGGAGAATAGTTCCGTTAAGGGTTCCTTTCCCTGGGTAAGCATGCCCTAAAGTGCATGTCCGAACTGCGATAGGAAACGCAGGAAAAAACATCTGGGGGCACATATGGAAAATAAATAAAAATCATCTTTTGTTCACCGACCGAATATTCCCTTAAGAACGCTAGCTTTCGGCTTCACCCAGTCTGAGGTACACATCCGGCTGACCCGGCAGTAACAATCGCAGAGGTGCTCCCCTTATGCCCTAGCCGAATTAACGGGAACGTAGGAAACCCAGCTTGGCCAAAACTTAAGTCATATCGATGCATATAATGGCGAAAAAGGTACATGCGGAAGTATAACACATGTGCGGGGCGTGAGGCCCAGATAAATAATTAAGCTTCTGTGAAAGAAGCCCCTAGGTATGATGAGCGCGGTTAGCGCATCCATAATGTGCAGGCGAGGCACAAGTTGGCCCTTGAAGGCCTAGAAAAAGAATAAAAGAGAGAAAGAAAGAAAAACGAGACAGATAATGCATATGCAAAAAATGGACAGAGGAAGGAGACGAACATAAAGTCCGGCGCTAGGCGTAGAATCTTCGGAGCCTGGCTGCGTTCCATGGGTTCGGCTCAAGTCGATTATTCGATGCATCCCGCAGACGGTATGCTCCACCGGTCAGAACTTGATCAATAATGAAGGGTCCTTCCCATTTGGGCTCGAGCTTGGACTTTTTCTTCTCTGGCAGGCGTAGAACTAACTTGCCAACGTTATAAGTTTTGGCCCGTACTTCTCTGCTTTGGTATCTGCGAGCCTGTTGCTGATAAAAATGCGGAACAGGCTTTTGCCACGTCGTGCTCCTCCTCCAGGGTGTCCAGACTGTCCTGCCGATCGAGCTCAGCTTCTCTTTCTTCGTACATGCGCAATCGAGGTGAGTCATGGATTATGTCACAGGGCAAGACTGCCTCTGTGCCGTACACCATAAAGAAGGGTGTGTATCCGGTACTACGATTCGGCGTGGTCTGCAGCCCCCAGAGTACGGAGTCGAGCTCCTCTACCCAGTGCATGTTAGACTCCGTTAAGGACTGCACTAATCTGGGTTTAATGCCGCTCATGATAAGACCGTTTGCTCGCTCAACTTGGCCGTTGGTTTGTGGGTGATAGACGAAAGCATAATCGAGCTTGATGCCCATTTTGCTGCACCAGAGTTTTACCTCATCGGCCATGAAGTTCGTGCTGTTGTCAGTGATGATGCTGTGGGGATGCCATAACGGTGTATGACCCCGGATATGAAGTCTATCACCGGTCCGGATTCGGCTGTTTTAATAGGTTTGGCTTCTATCCATTTGGTGAATTTATCCACCATGACCAGTAAGTATTTTTTCTTGTGGGTTCCCCCTTTAAGGGGTCCAACCATGTCAAGCCCCCAGACCGCGAAGGGCCATGTAATGGGGATTGTTTGGAGGGCGGTGGGTGGCATGTGGCTTTGATTTGCAAAAAGCTGGCAACCGGCGCAGCGTTGGACCAAGTCCTGTGTGTCTGCCCGGGCTGTCGGCCAATAGAATCCTGTACAGAAGGCCTTGCTTACAAGAGCCCAGGCTGCGGCGTGGTGGCCGCCGAGTCCAGCATGAATTTCTGCCAAAAGTTTCCGCCCTTCCTCTTCGAAGATGCACCTTTGAATGACTCCGGTAGTGCTTTTTTATACAGTTCTCCCTCATGGACCCTGTAGGCCTTGGATCGCCGCATTATGCAGCGTGCCTCATTTTGGTCCTCCGGAAGTTCCTGCCTAGTTAGGTAGGCCAGGAATGGTTTTGTCCACGGGGCTATGATGGCCATTATTATGTGGGCTGAAGGTGTTATTTCGGTGCCAGAGCCTCCGATTATGTCAGAGTGTTCGGTATTGGGCATTTTGGTCGGGTCCGGACTATTGTTACCGGTGTCCCCTACCCATACCCCGGATGGCTTAAACAACCTCTCCAAAAAGGTGTTGGGGGGACCGCATCGCGTTTTGCGCCTATGCGGGCGAGGATATCCGCCGCCTGATTGTTTTCCCGAGCCACATGGTGAAATTCTAGCCCCTCGAACCGAGCTGACATTTTTAGGACGACATTGTGATAGGCCGCCATTTTCGGATCCTTGGCATCAAAGTCTCCATTTATTTGGGATATTGCGAGGTTCGAATCCCCAGGCACCTCTAGGCGTTGAATGCCCATGGAAACTGCCATCCGAAGACCATGTAACAGGGCTTCGTATTCAGCTGCATTGTTGGAGTCTGTATACAGTATCTGGAGTACGTATTGAACTGTATCTCCAGTTGGGGACGTCAGGACGACGCCAGCCCCCAGACCAGCCAGCATTTTGGAGTCGTCGAAGTGCATGATCCAATTGGAGTATGCGCCGTACTCTTTAGGGAGTTCGGCTTCCGTCCATTCGGCGACAAAGTCAGCCAATACTTACGATTTAATGGCTCGCCGGGGTTTGTATGTTATGTCGAACGGGAGGAGCTCAATGGCCCATTTGGCAATCTGGCCCGTGGCGTCGCGGTTGTTTATAATATCATCAAGTGGCACTTCCGAGGCTACTGTAATTGAACACTCTTGAAAGTAGTGCCGTAGCTTCTGGGATGCCATGAATACCGCATAGGCTATCTTTTCATAATGTGGGTACCGTGATTTTCATAGAGTGAGGACAGTGGATACATAATATACCGGCTTTTGAAGGGGGAATTTATGTCCGTCCGTTTCTCGTTCGACGACGAGCACTGTGCTTATGACCTGATGAGTTGCCGCAATGTACAACATCATTGGTTCGCCAATGTTTGGCGTGGACAGGATTGGGTAGGTTGCCAGTATGGCTTTTATTTCTTCCAATCCGGTTGTGGCAGCGTCCATCCACTCGAAGTGTTCGGTGCGCCGAAGGAGGCGATAAAGGGGTAATGCCTTTTCACCTAAGCAGGAGATAAAGCGGCTTAGAGCCGCCACACATCCGGTTAATTTCTGGATTTGTTTGAGGTCTGTTGGGATAGCCAACTGTGACAGAGCTCGGATTTTTGGCCGGATTTGCTTCAATTCCCCTACTGGAGACAATGAAGCCCAGGAGCTTTCCAGCTGGTACACCGAAAACGCATTTTTCTGGATTGAGCTTGATGTCGTATGTTTGGAGGTTGTCGAATATGAGCCTCAAGTCGTCTATTAGAGAGTCGACGTGTTTGGTTTTGACGACCACATCATCTACGTATGCTTCTACTATTTTTCCGATCTGTTTCTCCAGACATGTCTGAATCATGCGCTGATATGTTGCGCCGGCGTTTTTGAGCCCGAAAGGCATTGTGTTGAAACAGAAGGGACCGTATGGTGTGATGAATGCCGTTGCGTCTTGGTCGGACTCCGCCATCTTGATTTGGTGGTAACCAGAGTATGCGTCGAGGAAACCCAATGACTCATGTCCTGCGGTAGCATCAATAATTTGATCAATGCGGGGGAGGGGGAAGGGATCCTTTGGGCAAGCTTTATTGAGGTCCTTGAAATCGACACAAAGGCGCCAGGATTTATCCTTCTTTGGTACCATCACCAGGTTTGCTAGCCAGTCCGGGTGTTTTATTTCTCTGATGAATCCGGCCTCCAATAACTTGGCTAGTTCCTCTCCCATGGCCTGTCTCTTAGGTTCGGAGAAACGCCGAAGAGCCTGCTTGACCGGCTTGAACCCCTTTAGGATATTGAGGCTATGCTCGGCCAGCCTGCATGGGATTCCTGGCATGTCTGAGGGATGCCAGGCGAATATGTCCCAATTCTCGCGCAGGAACTCTCGTAGTGCAGCGTCCACAGCGGGGTTTAACTATGCCCCGATGGAGGCTGTTTTTGTAGGGTCTGTTGGGTGGACTTGGAATTTTACTATTTCATCCGCTGGTTTAAAAGAGGTGGACTTGGATCTCTTGTCGAGTATCACGTCGTCCCTATCCACTGTGGAGCGTAGCGTGGTTAATTCCTCGGCCGAGAGGGCTTCGGATAATGCCTTGAGGGCCAGTGCGGCTGTTTTGTTTTTGGCGCGGAGTGCTGTGTCCGGATCACTGGCGAGAGTGATGATTCCGTTTGCCCGGGCATTTTGAGCTTCATGTACCTGTAATGGGGTACGGCTTGGAAGATTGTGAATGCCTCCCATCCTAAAAGAGCGTGATATCCACTACTGAATGGGGCCACTTGGAATGTAATTTCTTCGGACCTGTAGTTCTCCGGCGTGCCGAATACCACATCTAGTGTGATTTTCCCAGCACAACGTGCTTCCCGACTGGGGGTGATTCCTCTGAAGGTTGTGCTACTTTGCTCAATGCGGTTCCAGTCTATTTCCATCTTTTGAAGAGTTTCCTCGTAGATGAGGTTTAATCCACTGCCGCCGTCCATGAGTACTTTGGTGAGTCGAAAGCCGTCCACGATTGGACTGAGGACCAGTGCGGCTGGTGCTTGGGCTGTTCGGAATTTAGGTTCATCACTGGAATTGAAGGTGATAGCCGTGTCGCTCCATGGATTTATTGCTGCCACGTGGCAGATTTCGGCAATGCTGCGGAGTGTTCGCTTGCGCCTATTATTTGATGCGAAGGTCTCAAAGACTGTTAATACCGTATTGTTATCCGTGGGATGGTACTCTGTGGCATCTGGGATGAGAAGATCCTCACCGCTTTTGGCTACCTGCCGGAGTATCCAACATGCTCTAAGGCTGTGTGTTGGTATGGTATCCGCCGTACTATGAATTTTGCAGGGGCCATTAAGCCATCCCTCCAATACGGTTCCATGCCCTGTAGAGGGTTTTTGTTTCTTTGTAACAAATTTGGGTGTCTTATGATAGTGCACCCTTTTGCTTCGGACTGGGTGTATATTCTGAGCCGGATTATCCCAAAATTTTGTTTCGGTTTTCCAGGCGCTTTCCATCGCACAGTACTTTCGTACTATGGACACCAAGTCAGCGAAGCGTGATATGTCACGGCAACTTATGGCATTAAGGATTCCCTTGTCCGTGCAGTTATTGCAAAAAAGTGAGACCGCGTCTTCCTCGCGGCAGTCCTTAACCTTGTTCATCACAAGGAGGAATCTGGCCCAATAATGATGTACTCTTTCATGGGGCTCTTGCCTGATGTTGGAAAGATCATTTATGTCTGGGTGGGTGGGTGGTTTTGAGTCCAAACCCCTACCCGATCTGAGACCCAGGGGCCAAGGAGTTTCCGATCTTGGAAGTTCAGATTCCGGGATGTTGCCTGATGAGTCAGGCCCGCTGCCTGACTCTAGGTTCAGGGTTTGGGAGATGTCCTCCCATAAACGGGTATCTGGCTTGGAGAGCTCAGGAATTCGGACATAGTTGGTCCTCAAGATAGAGGAGGAATCACTGCATTGTTCCTCCACCACCGCAACATGATGGGTGACCAGTGGAGAATTAATCTCCCTTTGATCGGGTTTAAGCCCAATCCGATCATAGTCCGTAGCGACCCCCAAGGCAGCGATGCGATCCAAGAGTTCGTTTAGGGAAGAGAGCTCTATTGGATCCATCTGCTTGGCGAATTCCGAGCCGACGTGGAGGCTGTTTTCGATGACCCGAGAAGTCATCGTCGATGCAGCGGCCGAACAGGCGGTCATGATGAAACTGCCTAGCCGGAGAGTTTGGCCAACAACCAGAGCTCCCTCGGCGGTAATTTTGTTTTTAACAACGAGATGAGGCATCCTTCCTTACGGCGACGTCATAGAGGAACTCTCAATGAAAGCACCAATGTCGGTGTCAAAACCGGTGGATCTCGGGTAGGGTGTAGCGACCAGACCTCAAACAGTCTGATCTCTGTGCTCCGGTGTCATCCCTGGATCAGTAATGCTGACACCACACAGTACTCGGAGGATTTATAGCAGAGTAGCAATCACACACTTATTACATCGAGTGTCTCAAAAGAGAACTTATTACAATAAATATGGCTTAAGGCCAACTAATAACGATAACAGCGGAAGGCTTGGAAGATAAGTGAGTCCATCAACTCCAACAGCATCACTGAGTATAGAACCACGACCTAAAACTCCTCAATCATCGTCTGAAAAGTCTGCAACATTAACGTTGCAGCCCGAAACGGGTCAGCACATGGAATATGCTGGCAAGGTAACACATAGAGAGTAATGGAATGCAACAGCTATACTATATGCATATTTGGCTGGTGGAAGCTCTATGGTTTCAGTTTTTGCGTAAAGCCAATTTTTCCCTACTTCAAAGGAATAAAATTAATTACTATCAAGGTGGTTGTTAAACATTGAGAATGGTTGACAGCATTCTCAATCCCAATTAAGTAACATCATTAAAACCCATCAAAATTAATTTAGAGTAACATGTTGAGATTCACATGAAAATCCAGGTACTAGATACTCAAGATTGTCCATAACCGGGGACATGGCTAACCATGATTAGTTTGTTACACTCTGCAGAGGTTTGCGCACTTTTCCCCACAAGACTCGATCGCCTCCGTTTGGTTTCTCGCACTACATGGTGTTTGAGAAGATGGATGACCGAGACATAGTCTTTCAGAAGCGCTAGCACCTTATGATCGGGTAGACCGTACCACCTACATCCCCTACATCTGCTAGTCTACCACTGTAAGAGTTCGCACAATTTAGTCAACTATGCCAGAGCCCATATTGTCTTGTGGCTGCACACGGAAGTTTCTAGTATGAATAATCTCATGATCCCTTTAAGCCTGGGTGGCGGTCCAAAGAAAAACAGGCAAGTCCTGGAAACCCCAGGTGCCTCAATCCACCCAGATGTGTGTTAGGTTGCCACCTTAGATAAACCATTAATTAACAATCTCACATCTGTCATGGATATCACTCACCCAATCCACGTCTACTAACATAGCATGGCATAATAAGCAAACGTAGAAGTAACTCCCAAAGGTTTGATAATAAACAGGTAATAGGTACTACCTCATCTACTTCCCATCCCACAATTTAATTAGATCCTAATCATGCAATGTGTGAGGATTGATCTAATGCAATAAAACTGGGTTGTAGAAAAGGTATGATCAAAGTGTTACTTGCCTTGCTGATGATCCGCGTAACCTAGAGATTCGAAGTAACAGGCGGCGCACTCCGGGTATTCTATCGCAGACAAACAACAAGCATACAATAAGTACTCATCTAATGCACGGGTAAAACTCAAGTAGAAGATCTAACCAGAAAGTTCAACTTAAGAACCCTGGTTTGCAAAAAGAATCAAATCGAACGAAGCAAAAGAAATCAAACGGCGAAAGAAAACAACTTTGTTCTAGTAATCTGGATCTAGGGCAAATTTTACAGTAACAAAAACATGTTTAAGTTGATTATTCGGAAAGAGGGTTTCGAGACGAAACTCCAGGCGCTTGAATCGCCTGATTCCGGTAAACGAGCGAAAAGTTATACTAAAACGAAAACCGGATCAGAAATCGCGATCAGAAAATAACCGCGGAAAATCCGACGAAAAAGAAAAACGACGAACAGAATTTTTTTTAAACAGCACGGAAAACGGGGCGGCGGCGAACCTCGGGCGGCGCGCACTCCGGCGAGTCGGCGGCGGCGGCGGCTAGGGTTAGGTCAGGGGCGGCTGGCGGCTGGGCTTTCGGGCCCCGGGGCGGCGGCTTATATAGCCTTGGCCGGCGGTGTCCTGGCCGAGTACGGCCCAAAGTCGGTTCCGCGTGTTTTTTTTTAATTTCACTCGGAAGAAAAATAAAAAGAAATACTAAACGGACTCCAAAAAATCACGAAATAAATTTTGCCGGGTTCCTAAAATCAAGCCCGATAAAGTGAACATTTATCTGGGCCCAAACTACAACTTTGAAAAACGCGCATTTTTCCTAAATTCAAATAAAAATACCGAAAAACTCCGAAATAAATCTTATTTGATTTTTTTATTAAATCCTCAATATTTCTATATTTTGGGAAAGTCATTTTATTCCCTCTCTCATATTTTTGTAATAGAATTGATGATAAAATAAATAAAATCAAATGATCATGTTTACATAATTTGAGAAAACTCAAATATGTAAATAACGAAATCCCCAACTCTCTCCGTGGGTCCTTGAGTTGCTTAGGATTTTCTAGGATCAAAACCAAAAGCAAAATAAAATATGATATGCATGATGACCTAATGTATGACATTCCAAATTGAAAATTTGGGATGTTACAAACCTACCCCCCTTAAGATGAATCTCGCCCTCGAGATTCGGGTTGGCTAGAAAATAGGTGAGGGTGGTCTTTGAGCAAATCTTCCTCTTGCTCCCAGTTGGCTTCATCCTCCGTGTGGTGTCTCCATTGAACTTTGCAAAACTTGATAACCTTGCTACGAGTAACTCGGCTGGCAAAGTCAAGAATCTTGACTGGTTTCTCCTCATAGGTCAAATTGTTATCCAACTGAATTGCTTCTAATGACACTGTGTCTCTCAAAGGTATGTCAGTCATCTCCGCGTGACACTTCTTCAACTGAGACATGTGAAACACATCATGCACTCCGGCCAATCCTTCTGGCAATTCCATCTTGTGGGCCACTTCTCCCATACGCTCCAAAACTCGATATGGTCCTACAAATCGTGGCACTAACTTCCCCTTAACTCCAAATGCTTAATCCCTCGAAGTGGGGATACTCGAAGATAAGCTCTATCTCCGACTTTGTAAACTGTCTCCTTGCGTTTAGAATCTGCGTAGCTCTTCTGCCTGGACTGGGCTACCTTGAGCCTATCGCGTATCAACTTCACCTTCTGTTCAGACTCCTTAATCAGATCTGGTCCAAACAACTGGCGGTCTCCAACTTCGTCCCATGACAACGGTGTCCTGCACCTCCTTTCGTACAAAGCTTCAAAAGGGGCCATCTTCAAACTGGTCTAATAGCTATTATTGTAAGAGAACTCTGCATATGGCAAATTTTTGTCCCAACTAGATCCATAATCTAGCGCACAAGCTCTCAGCATATCCTCCAACATCTGATTGACTCTCTCGGTCTGTCCATCTGTCTGCGGGTGAAAAGCTGTACTAAATTCTAACCTAGTACCCAAAGTCTCATGCAACTGCTTCCAGAACTTTGAGGTAAACTGGGTTCCTCTATCTGATACGATGCTCCTCGGAACTCCATGCAAACATACGATCCTGGTCATGTATATCTTTGCCAACTTAGCACTGGTGTAAGTGGTCTTTACTGGGATAAAATGAGCTAATTTCATCAATCGATCAACTACAACCCAAATCGAGTCATAGCCTGAACGAGTCCTTGGTAATCCCGTGATAAAATCCATGCCTAGCTTATCCCACTTCCATTCGGGTATCGGCAATGGTTGCAATAATCCTGCTGGCTTCTGATGCTCTGCCTTTACTCTCTGACATACGTCACAAACTGCTACATACTCCGCAATATCCTTTTTCATTCCAGTCCACCAGAATATATCCTTCAAATCCAAATACATCTTGGTATTTCCTGGGTGAATCGAATACGGTGAATCATGTGCCTCTTGCAAAATCAACTTCCTGATTTCCGGGTTGTTGGGCACGTAAACGCGGTCTTCAAACCATAGGGTGTCGTGCTCATCCTCACGAAATCCTTTAGCTTTTCCTTTGCTCAGTTTCTCCTTTATAGCGGCAATCTCTTTGTCAGTTTTCTGAGCTTCTCTGATTCTATCCATCAAAGTTGACTGAATTTCCAATGCTGCTACATAGCCTCTCGGAACTATTTCTAAACATAGTTCACGAAGATTTTCTGCTAACTCCTTGGGTATTTCTCCTGTCATTAGTGTATTGACATGACTCTTGCGGCTTAAGGCATCAGCTACTACATTAGCCTTCCCGGGATGATAATGCAATTTCATATCATAATCTTTGATAAGCTCCAACCATCTCCTTTGTCTGAGATTCAACTCCTTCTGTGTGAAAATGTACTTCAAACTCTTGTGATCCATGTACACCTCACAATGATTTCCAATGAGGAAATGTCTCCATGTCTTCAATGCATGCACTACGGCTGCTAACTCCAAATCATGCGTAGCATAATTCAACTCATGGGGCTTCAGTTGTCGTGAAGCATACGAAACAACTCTCCCTTCCTGCATAAGCACTGCTCCAAGTCCTCGATGTGAAGCGTCGCAATACACCTCATAATCCTTGGTTTGATCTGGCAAAATCAACACTGGTGAGGTAACCAAACGGTTCTTCAACTCCTGAAAACTTGCCTCACACTCCTCAGTCCATTTGAACTTAGTATCCTTCTTCAGCAACTCCGTCATAGGCTTCGAAATCTTTGAAATTTTTTCAATAAACCTCCGGTAGTATCCTGCGAGTCCAAGAAAACTCCGGATCTCTCCAACTGTTGTTGGTGCTTCCCACGTGGTCACGGTTTCCACTTTAGCGGGATCTACTGCTATACCTTCTCCAGATATAACGTGTCCGAGGAATCTTACTTCCTTCAACCAAAACTCACATTTGCTGAACTTGGCATATAATTGATGTTCTCTGAGCTTTCCAAGTACCAAACGTAAATGCTCCTTATGCTCCTCTTCATTCTTCGAATAAACCAGGATATCATCAATGAACACTACGACGAACTTATCCAAAAACTCCATAAACACTTTGTTCATCATGTTCATAAAATAGGCAGGCGCGTTAGTCAGACCAAATGACATAACGGTATACTCATACAGTCCATATCTTGTGGTAAAAGCTATCTTCGGAATATCCTGTTCTCGAATCTTCAACTGCTGGTATCCTGATCGCAAATCGATCTTGGAAAACACTTTAGCCCCTTGCAACCGATCAAACAGATCATTGATCATTGGTAGCGGGTACTTGTTCTTGATTGTTACTTCATTCAATCCTTGATAGTCAACAACCATCCTTAACGATCCATCCTTCTTCTCCACAAAAAGTACTGGCGATCCCCAAGGCGAAGAACTTGGGCGAATATATCCCTTATCCAGTAACTCCTTAATCTGCTTCTTAATTTCCACCAAATCTTTTGCTGGCATCCTATATGGTCTCTTTGATATTGGCCCAGTGCCTGGCAATAGCTCAATCAAAAACTCAATGTCTCTATCTGGTGGCATGCCTGGCAACTCTTCGGAAAATACATCAGGAAAATCCTTTACCACTGGTACTTCCTCCTGCACAACTCCTGTTAGGCAATTTACTTGGGTCCTCTTTGGCACATGCCGGGATACATACTTGATCCTTCTCCCTTCTGGTGTGGTAAGCAAAATTGACTTACTAGCACACTCAATATTCCCTTTATAGTTTGATAACCAATCCATGCCTAATATCACATCCAATCCTTGAGATTCCAATACTATTAGGTCTGAGGGAAAAACATAGTTACCAATCCTTAATGGTAACCGATCACACCATAGACTAGCCACATATTCTGCTCCGGGAGAGGTTACTAACATGGGTGACCTAAGGGCTTGGGTTGGTAGGTTATACTTATCCACAAATCCCCTTGAGATGTATGAATGCGATGCACCAGTATCAAAAAGAACGAGTGCAGTAAATGACTTAACCAAAAACTTACCTATTACTGCATCGGGCTGAGCTTCAACCTCCTCCACATTAACGTGGTTCACCTGTCCCCTGTTGAAAGGGTTCGGCTTCTTTCCAGAATTTCCGTTGCCGTTTTGGCCTCTAGGACATTCATTTGCAAAATGTCCTGGCTTCGAACACTTATAGCAAGTGACGTGGCTCAAGTCCTTCTTGGCTGGGGTCGATGGGGTGCTGCGGTTATGGCCATTGCTTCCTCCATTCCCATTACCATTCTTGGTGCCATTGTGATTGTGCGAGCTACCTACTCCATGGGTATGCTGAAAATGTCCTCTCGGTCTAGGGGTAAAACGAGGCTTCTGCTGAGCTCCTGAATTATACTTTCCTTGTCCATACTTCCTCTTGCGGTTCTCAATTTGCTGCTGCTTCCCTTCAATCATAAGAGCACGATCTACCAACTCCTGGTAGTTTTTGAAGGTGGCTACCATCAACTGCATACTCAACTCATCATTCAGTCTTTCCAGGAATTTCTCCTGCTTAGCTGCATCTGTAGCAACGTCATCTCGGGCATAACGTGCTAGCTTACTAAACTCCTCCACATACTGGCCAACTGTCCGTCCTCCTTGGCGCAAGTTACGAAACTCACGTTTCTTCATGGCCATTGTTCCCGCTGAAACATGGCCAGTACGAAAAGCCTGCTGAAACTGGTCCCATGTGACAGTGTCGACTGGGAAGGTAGTTGTGAAATTCTCCCACCAAGAAGCTGCGGGTCCTTCTAACTGATGTGCGGCAAACTTAACCTTCTCCACATCTGTGCATCCTGCTGTGGTCAACTCCCTAGCTATCTTGCGGAGCCAATCATCTGCTACTATCGGCTCGGTGCTACTGGAAAACACCGGCGGATTTAGCCTAAGAAAACGAGCTAAGTGGTCAACAGGTGGTGGTGGTGGTGGTGGGTTGTTGTTGTTGTTCCCCTGATTATGATTCTGAACTAGCAACCGCATCAAGGTGTTCTGCTGCTGGATCAACTGGGTGAGCTCCGGCGGAAAGGCAAATCCGGGGTCACGTCTCGGAGGCATCTGAGGTTTTAGAAAAGATGAGATATAAGAATAGAGGGGGTCTAAAGGGAAAACACTACCCATATGCACATGAGGCAAAATCACACAATTCACTTCAATCAATCAAACAAGGACATACAATCTATCTAGCTATCGCAAAAGTGCTCGGACTACTATATTTACATGGTGGACTACTACTACTGATGAGGTGGTCTACTAGAAATATTCTATGGTTGTAGGCTCCATGATATCCGCTCCTGCTTCATCAACATAGTCATCATCGCTACTATCTTGTTCCGAGTCGGTGCCGTCAATGATGATGTAGTCCTCCGGGCTAATCTCCTTGGGTTCTTCGTCTTCATCTACTAGTGTCGGGCCTCCCATAAATATTCCAATCTTCTTGATTAGATCGTCATTCTTCTCCACCACTAGTTCAATTTCTTCTTCATAATCTTCGCGTGTAGCCTTGAGTTCTTCCTCCAGTTCCTTGATTCTAGTCTTAGCCTTCTTCAGATCTATCATGTCGGCACACATCTGATTCTCCTGTCGTCGAATGTGCTGATTTAACTCCTGAATAAAAGCGGCAATTGATCTATCTTTCCTGGTGCTGATCATCTCCCAGTGTTCATCTTGGCGCCCGCAAATCTGGTAGATAGTATCCTTGAGATCCTTGCGGTAGACTTCTCCAATGCGTCCCATGGCGATGTGAGCTGCCATACTCTTTCCTAGACTCCAAGTTGGTGCATCAAAAGAAAACTCTATGGGCTCAGTGACTGGCATGAACGTCCTTCCTGGAACTTGAACTTGAATCATCCAGTGCTCTTCTTCAGGTAAACTGGCGTTGTAGGTTCCCGTGAAGCTTGGTACTCCTATGTTCAGGTATCTAGTGACTTCCTTCAAGTGGCGTCCAAAGGGTGTATCTTCATCCGGTTGTGTGAACTTGTTCCTTGCATCCGCCATCCTAAAGAGTAGAAAAGATGAGAAGTCAGAAGAGAAGAGAGTGAGTAGTGATCTAGGTCTTTAGCTTAGTGGTCGTGTCCTACAGTCAGCGTGTGCTCTGATACCATCTCTGTAGCGACCAGACCTCAAACAGTCTGATCTCTGTGCTCCGGTGTCATCCCTGGATCAGTAATGCTGACACCACACAGTACTCAGAGGATTTATAGCAGAGTAGCAATCACACACTTATTACATCGAGTGTCTCAAAAGAGAACTTATTACAATAAATATGGCTTAAGGCCAACTAATAACGATAACAGCGGAAGGCTTGGAAGATAAGTGAGTCCATCAACTCCAACGGCATCACTGAGTATAGAACCACGACCTAAAACTCCTCAATCGTCGTCTAAAAAGTCTGCAACATTAATGTTGCAGCCCGAAATGGGTCAGCACATGGAATATGCTGGCAAGGTAACACATAGAGAGTAATGGAATGCAACAGCTATACTATATGCATATTTGGCTGGTGGAAGCTCTATGGTTTCAGTTTTTGCGTAAAGGCAATTTTCCCTACTTCAAAGGAATAAAATTAATTACTATCAAGGTGGTTGTTAAACATTGAGAATGGTTGACAGCATTCTCAATCCCAATTAAGTAACATCATTAAAACCCATCAAAATTAATTTAGAGTAACATGTTGAGATTCACATGAAAATCCAGGTACTAGATACTCAAGATTGTCCATAACCGGGGACACGGCTAACCATGATTAGTTTGTTACACTCTGCAGAGGTTTGCGCACTTTTCCCCACAAGACTCGATCGCCTCCGTTTGGTTTCTCGCACTACATGGTGTTTGAGAAGACGGATGACCGAGACATAGTCTTTCAGAAGCGCTAGCACCTTATGATCGGGTAGACCGTACCACCTACATCCCCTACATCTGCTAGTCTACCACTGTAAGAGTTCGCACAACTTAGTCAACTATGCCAGAGCCCATAATGGCTTGTGGCTGCACACGGAAGTTTCTAGTATGAATAATCTCATGATCCCTTTGAGCCTGGGTGGCGGTCCAAAGAAAAACAGACAAGTCCTGGAAACCCCAGGTGCCTCAATCCACCCAGATGTGTGTTAGGTTGCCACCTTAGATAAACCATTAATTAACAATCTCACATCTGTCATGGATATCACTCACCCAATCCACGTCTACTAGCATAGCATGGCATAATAAGTAAACGTAGAAGTAACTCCCAAAGGTTTGATAATAAACAGGTAATAGGTACTACCTCGTCTACTTCCCATCCCACAATTTAATTAGATCCTAATCATGCAATGTGTGAGGATTGATCTAATGCAATAAAACTGGGTTGTAGAAAAGGTATGATCAAAGTGTTACTTGCCTTGCTGATGATCCGCGTAACCTAGAGATTCGAAGTAACAGGCGGCGCCCTCCGGGTATTCTATCGCAGACAAACAACAAGCATACAATAAGTACTCATCTAATGCACGGGTAAAACTCAAATAGAAGATCTAACCAGAAAGTTCAACTTAAGAACCCTGGTTTGCAAAAAGAATCAAATCGAACGAAGCAAAAGAAATCAAACGGCGAAAGAAAACAACTTCGTTCTAGTAATCTGGATCTAGGGCAAATTTTACAGTAACAAAAACATGTTTAAGTTGATTATTCGGAAAGAGGGTTTCGAGACGAAACTCCAGGCGCTTGAATCGCCTGATTCTGATAAACGAGCGAAAAGTTATACTAAAACGAAAACCGGATCAGAAATCGCGATCAGAAAATAACCGCGGAAAATCCGACGAAAAAGAAAAACGACGAACAGAATTTTTTTTAAACAGCACGGAAAACGGGGCGGCGGCGAACCTCGGGCGGCGCGCACTCCGGCGAGTCGTCGTCGGCGGTGGCTAGCGGCGGCTAGGGTTAGGTCAGGGGCGGCTGGCGGCTGGGCTTTCGGGCCCCGGGGCGGCGGCTTATATAGCCTTGGCCGACAGTGTCCTGGCCGAGTACGGCCCAAAGTCGGTTCCGCGTGTTTTTTTTTAATTTCGCTCGGAAGAAAAATAAAAAGAAATACTAAACGGACTCCAAAAAATCACGAAATAAATTTTGCCGGGTTCCTAAAATCAAGCCCGATAAAGTGAACATTTACCTGGGCCCAAACTACAACTTTGAAAAACGCGCATTTTTCCTAAATTCAAATAAAAATACCGAAAAACTCCGAAATAAATCTTATTTGATTTTTTTATTAAATCCTCAATATTTCTATATTTTGGGAAAGTCATTTTATTCCCTCTCTCATATTTTTGTAATAGAAATAATTGATGATAAAATAAATAAAATCAAATGATCCTGTTTACATAATTTGAGAAAACTCAAATATGTAAATAACGAAATCCCCAACTCTCTCCGTGGGTCCTTGAGTTGCTTAGGATTTTCTAGGATCAAAACCAAAAGCAAAATAAAATATGATATGCATGATGACCTAATGTATAACATTCCAAATTGAAAATTTGGGATGTTACATAGGGGGTCCCGAACTGTGTGTCTAAGGCGGATGGTAACAGGAGGCAGGGGACACGATGTTTTACCCAGGTTCGGGCCCTCTTGATGGAGGTAAAACCCTACGTCCTGCTTGATTTATTCTTGATGATATGAGTATTACAAGAGTTGATCTACCACGAGATCTGAGAGGCTAAACCCTAAAAGCTAGCCTATGGTATGATTGTATGTTGTCCTACGGACTAAAACCCTCCGGTTTATATAGACACCGGAGGGGGCTAGGGTTACACAAGGTCGGTTACAAAGGAGGAGATATCCATATCCGTATTGCGTAGCTTGCCTTCCACGCCAAGTAGAGTCCTATCCGGACACGAGACGAAGTCTTCAATCTTGTATCTTCATAGTCCAACAGTCCGGCCAAAGGATATAGTCCGGCTATCCGGAGACCCCCCAATCCAGGACTCCCTCACCCTATCTTTCTCTGTGTCCGATTAAAACTCCATACCCATAATTATTGCGTGAGTGTCAGTAATTGTGAAAGATTATATGATAGTTGAGTATGTGGACTTGCTGAAAAGCTCTTATACATTGACTCTTTCCTATGTTATGATAAATTGCAATTGCTTCAATGACTGAGATTGTAGTTTGTTAGTTTTCAATGAAGTTTACGATTCATACTTGATATTGTGATTGAATTATTACTCTAGCATTAGAGATCATATGACAAGAATTATATAAGTTGCTGTTCTAAGAATGATCATGATGCCCTCATGTCCGTATTTTATTTTTATCGACACCTCTATCTCTAAACATGTGGACATATTTTTTGATTTCGGCTTTTTGCTTGAGGACAAGCAAGGTATAAGCTTGGGGGAGTTGATACGTCCATTTTGCGTCATGCTTTTATATCAATATTTATTGCATTATGGGCTGTTATTACACATTATGTCACAATACTTATGCCTATTCTCTCTTATTTTACAAGGTTTACATAAAGAGGGAGAATGCTGGCAGCTGGGATTCTGGGCTGGAAAAGGAGCAAATATTAGAGACCTATTCTGCACAGCTCTAAAAGTCTTGAAACTTCACGGAAGATGTTTTCCAAATATATAAAAAATACTGAGAGCAAGAACTTCATCAGGGGGGCCACACCCTTCCCACGAGGGTGGGGGCGCACCCTACCCCCTGGGCGCGCCCCCTACCTCGTGGGCCCCCTGGTGGCCCTCCGGTGGCCATCTTCTGCTATATGGAGTCTTTCGGTGGGAAAAACATCATAAGCCATCTTCTCGGACGAAACTCCGCCGCCATGAGGCGGAACCTTGGCGGAACCAATCTAGGGCTCTGGCGGAGCTGTTCTACTAGGGAAACTTCCCTCCCAGAGGGGGAAATCATCGCCATCGTCATTACCAACGCTCCTCTCATCGGGAGAGGGCAATCTCCATCAACATCTTCATTAGCACCATCTCATCTCAAAACCCTAGCTCATCTCTTGTATCCAATTCTTGTCTCCAAGTCCGGGATTGGAGCTAGTAGGTTGCTAGTAGTGTTAATTACTCCTGGTAGTTGATGCTAGTTGGTTTAGTTGGTGGAAGATCATATGTTCAGATCCTATATGCATATTAATACCCCTCTCATTATGAACATGTTTATGCTTTGTGAGTAGTTACTTTTGTTCCTGAGGACATGGGAGAAGTCTTGCTATTAGTAGTCATGTGAATTTGGCATTCGTTCGATATTTTGATGAGATGTATGTTGTCTCTCCTCTAGTGGTGTTATGTGAATGTCGACTACATGACACTTCACCATTATTTGGGCCTAGATGAAGGCATTGGGGAGTAATAAGTAGATGATGGGTTGCTAGAGTGACAAAAGCTTAAACACTAGTTTATGCGTTGCTTCTTAAGGGGCTGATTTGGATCCATATGTTTCATGCTATGATTAGGTTTACCTTAATACTTTTGTTGTATTTGCGGATGCTTGCAATAGAGGTTAATCATAAGTGGGATGCTTGTCCAAGTAAGGACAGTACCCAAGCACCGGTCCACCCACATACCAAATTATCAAAGTACCGAACGCGAATCATTTGAACGTGATGAAAACTAGCTTGACGATATTCCCATGTGTCCTCGGGAGCGCTTTACATCTTATAAGAGTTTGTCCAGGCTTGTCCTTTGCTACAAAAAGGATTGGGCCACCTTGCTGCACCTTATTTACTTTTTTTTTACTTGTTGCTCGTTACAAATTATCTTATCACAAAACTATCTGTTACCACTTATTTCAGTACTTGCAGAGAATACCTTGCTGGAAATTGCTTATCATTTCCTTCTGCTCCTCGTTGGGTTCGACACTCTTACTTATCGGAAGGACTACGATAGATCCCCTATACTTGTGGGTCATCATTAGGCCATCATCGGTTGGTACCATATCGAAATCACTCATGATTGCAAAGAACAGATCTAGCAAGAAAAAGGCGATCGGAAAAGAGAGGCGAACAAAACAACAAATTTTTGTGAAGTGGGGGAGAGGAAAACGAGAGGCAAATGGCAAATAATGTAATTTGCGAGGATATGAGATTTTTGATTAGGAACCTGGTATATGTTGAAGATCCTCCCCGGCAACGGCGCCAGAAATTCCTTTTGATGTCGCTTGAAGCTACGTCGATATTTCCCCAAAGAGGAAGGGATGATGCAGCACAACGGCGGTAGGTATTTCCCTCAGATATGAAACCAAGGTTATTGAATCAGTAGGAGAACCAAGCAACACAACATAAACATCCCCTACACACAGATAACAAATCCTCGCAACCCGACGTGTTAAAGGGGTTGTCAATCCCTTTCGGGGTACGACGCCTCAAGTGGCAAACGGACGTGAGATAAATTTGTAGTAAATTGATAGATCGAATGCTAAATAAAATAAATAAGGAAAAAATGCACCAAAGTATTTTTGGGTTTTTGGTTTAGTAGATCTGAAAATAAAAGCAAAGGAAAATAGATTGCAAAGGCAAATATATGAGAAAGAAGACCCGGGGGCCATAGGTTTCACTAGTGGCTTCTCTCGAGGAAAATAGCAAACGGTGGGTAAACAAATTACTGTTGGGCAATTGATATAACTTCAAATAATTATGACGATATCCAGGCAATGATCATTATATAGGCATCACGTCCAAGATTAGTAGACCGACTCCTGCCTACATCTACTACTATTACTCCACACATCGACCGCTATCCAGCAAGCATCTAGTGTATTAAGTTCATGGAGAAACAGAGTAGTGCAATAAGAACGATGACATGATGTAGACAAGATCTATCTATGTAGATATAGACCCCATAGTTTTATCCTTAGTAGCAACGATACATATGTGTCGTTTCCCTTTCTGTCACCGGGATCAAGCACCGTAAGATCGAACCCACTACAAATCACCTCTTCACATTGCAAGATAAATAGATCAAGTTAGCGAAACAAAACCCAAATATCGGAGAAGAAATACGAGGCTATAAGCAATCATGCGTATAAGATATCAAAGAGACTCAAATAACTTTCATGGATATAAAAACATATAACTGACCATAAACTCGAAGTTCATCAGATCCCAACAAACACACCGCAAAAAGAGTTACATCATATGGATCTGCAAGAGACCATTGTATTGAGAATCAAGAGAGAGAGAGGGATGAAGCCATCTAGCTACTAACTACGGACCCGAAGGTCTACAAAGAACTACTCACACATCATCGGAGAGGCACCAATGGAGGTGGTGAACCCCATCCGAGATGGTGTCTAGATTGGATCTGGTGGTTCTGGACTCTGCGGCGGCTGGATGAATATTTCGTCGCGCCCCCTAGGGTTTCTAGAATATTGGTTATTTATAGAGCAAAGAGGCGGTTCGGGGGCACCCGAGGTGGGCACAACCCACCAGGGTGCGCCTGAGCCTCCTGGCGCGCCCTGGTGGGTTGTTCATTGAAATCATCATGCCTAGCTAAAAGACATTAAAGAAAAGCGCTTGTTGGGAGACAACCCAACACTTTTACCTACTGTTTTTGTGTGTTCACATGCTTATGCTACTGTAGTAATCATGTTTTATTGCTTTTGTTTCAATAAAGTGCCAAGTAAAGCCTTTAGGATCTTGTTGGGTGATAGTTGCTTTGATCTTGCTGAAAAACATAAACTTTTGCGCTCACAAAAATAATTCAAGTTTTTAACAGAAGAGTGATATTGAGTTGATTATTTTTGAAGCAGATTAATATAAAATTGCTCAGGTTGTCATATTTTTCAGAATTTTTGAGTAGCAGAAGTATGGTTTGGGTACAGATTACTATAGACTATTCTGTTTTTGATAGATTCTGTTTTCAATGCATAGTTTGCTTGTTTTCTAGTTTCTATGGCTTATATTGCTCAATATAAATTATAGAAATGATATGATACAGTAGGAATTGTATGATAACAATTATGAATCTTGTCTTTGGCAGTACCAAAAGTGGATTGGTTTGCTCTTTATCATACTAACCTATCTCACAAAGTTCCGTTAAGTTTTGTGTGATTTAAGTTTTCATGTTTTGGGTGAGATATCGATATGAGGAGAATAAGGAGTGACAAGAACCTATGCTTGGGGATTGGCAAGGCACCCCAAGGAAATACTGAAGGAACATCCAAGCAACTAAGCTTGGGGATGCCCCGGAAGGCATCCCCTCTTTCGTCTCCAACATTATCGGTAACCTCACTTGGAGCTATGTTTTCATTCGTCACATGATATGTGTTTTACTTGGAGCGTCAATTTATTTTGTTAGGATTTTCCTGCTGTTATTTAGAATAATGGTTTGCATCTTTATTTCAATAAAAGTGGCATTGGTAGCCTTTACTATGCTTATTTTACAAGTCTACATGTTGCTGTTTGAAAACAGAAAGTTTGTTGCTGTTGCAAAAATTCCCTAGAAAATTCAGAATGTGATAAAATGCTGAAACTTTTTGCAAAATGAGATATGATAAATTTTCTACAGTATGGTAAATTTTCATTACTTTTGGAGTTAGGGAAGTATTGATACTCTTTCATTCTTTACAGACTATACTGTTTTGGCAGATTGCTGTTATGTTTGCATATGTTTGCTTGTTTAATGATTCTATTTGAGGATAGGAGTATTAAATATGCAGAGGCATTTAGTATGCAATGTTGAATAATAATTTTAGTGATTTTCTACAGTAGATAATGATAAGGTTTTTGCATTGGTTTATACTAACTTATCTCATGAGTTCTTGTTGAGTTTTCTGTGGATGAAGCTTTTGAGATTTAGGAAAACCGTGATATGAGAAGAATTAAGGAGACACAAAATCTCAAGCTTGGGGATGCCTGATATGTCTCCGCTGTATCTATAATTTTTGATTGTTCCATGCCAATATTCTACAACTTTCATATACTTTTGGCAACTTTTTATACTATTTTTGGGACTAACATATTGATCTAGTGCCCAGTGCAAGTTCCTGTTTGTTGCATGTTTTTTGTTTCACAGAATATCCATATCAAACGGAGTCCAAACGGGATTAAAACTGATAGAGATTTTTTTTGCAATATATATGTTTTTTTGGGGAAGAAAAATCCACGCAAGACGATGCTCGAGGGAGGCACGAGGCAGGGGGCGCGCCCCACCCCCCTGGGCGCGCCCCTGACCCTCGTGGCCACCCCGTAAGGCGGTTGTTGCCCTTCTTTCTGCATAAGAAAGCTAATATCCGGATAGAGATCGTGTTAAAATTTCAGCCCAATCGGAGTTACGAATCTCCGGGAATATAAGAAACGGTGAAAGGGTAGAATCTGAGAACGCAGAAATAGAGAGAGACAGAGAGACAGATCCAATCTCGGAGGGGCTCTCGCCCCTCCCATGCCATGGAGGCCAAGGACCAGAGGGGAAACCCTTCTCCCATCTAGGGAGGAGGTCAAGGAAGAAGAAGACAAAGGGGCCCCCTCTCCCCTTCTCTTCTGGTGGCGCCGGAACGCTGCCGTGGCCATCATCATCACCGCAATCTTCACCAACAACTTCACTGCCATCATCACCAACTCTTCCCCCTCTATGCAGCGGTGTAACCTCTCTCTCTCTTACCTGCTGTAATCTCTTCCTAAACATGGTGCTCAATGCTATATATTATTTCCCAGTGATGTATGGCTATCCTATGATGTTTGAGTAGATCCGTTTTGTCCTATGGGCTATTTGATGATCAAGATTGGTTTGAGTTGCATGTTTTATTATTGGTGTTGTCCTATGGTGCTCTCCGTGTCGCGCAAGCGTGAGGGATCCCCGCTGTAGGGTGTTGCAATACGTTCATGATTGGCTTATAGTGGGTTGCGTGAGTGACTGAAACACAAACCCGAGTAAGGGGTTGTTGCGCATGGGATAAAGAGGACTTGATACTTTAATGCTATGGTTGGGTTTTACCTTAATGATCTTTAGTAGTTGCGGATGCTTGCTAGAGTTCCAATCATAAGTGCATATTATCCAAGTAGAGAAAGTATCTTAGCTTATGCCTCTCCCACAAATAAAATTGCAATAATGATTACCGGTCTAGTTATCGTTTGCCTAGGGACAAATAACTTTCTCGTAACAAAAAGCTCTTTACTAAAACTAACTTAGTTGTGTCTTTATCTAAACAGCCCCTACTTTTTATTTACATGCTCTTTATTATCTTGCAAACCTATCCATCAACACCTACAAAGTACTTCTAGTTTCATACTTGTTGTAGGTAAAGCGAACATCAAGCATGTGTAGAGTTATATCGGTGGTCGATAGAACTTGAGGGAATATTTGTTATACCATTAGCTCCTCGTTGGATTCGACACTCTTACTTATCGAAAACTGTTGCGATCCCCTATACTTGTGGGTTATCAAGACCTTTTTCTGGCGCCGTTGCCGGGGAGTCATAGCATGGGGTGAATATTCTCGTGTGTGCTTGTTTGCTTTATCACTAAGTAATTTTTATTTGCTGTTCTAAGTTGTTCTCTATCTTTAGTTATGGACATGGAGCACGAAATACCAAAAAAATTAGGTGTACCTGCTACTCATGGAGATGGGGAACCTCCTAAAACCCTCGATGCTCATTATGTGAAAGATATCATGTACTACTTTGATAATCCTAAGAAAACCCCATTCAATTATATAATGGGAGACACGTTGGATCAACATGAATACTTTAGGGATTATCGCTTGACTCAAAAGGGAAACTATTATGGGATCAAATTTATATGTTGTATTGGTATGCTAGGCAACTATGCTTCAGATATGATTATACTTGTTGCTCTAGGATGAAGGCTCCACACCTTCCCTTTTCATGCAAATTTAATAATGATAAAACCTTTCTTCTTATGCTAATGGTATATATGATTACTATGATGTGGAATAAATATAAGAATTTGTTGCTTTTATTGGTTCTTATGAAATTGAATCTTTGTTTAAAGAGTGTGAAAATTTTGAAGATTCAGTTTATAGACCTGAAAATTTAGCTATCCTTAAATGTTTCTATGAGAATTATGAATTCAATTCCGATATTGATGCGTTTATTGAGAAAGTCTCCGCTGTCCAAGAAGAGCCTAATATTTTGCAGGAGTCTATGGAAGAAGAAATTGATGAAACTGTGAGCTCATTGGATGAAAAAGATGATGAGGAGAGCGAAGAAGAAAAGGAGGAAGAGCAGATTAGCTACCCGTGCCCACCTTCTAATGAGAGTAACTCTTCAACTCATACATTGTTTAATTTCCCTTCGTGCTTACCGAAGGATGATTGCTATGATGATTGTTATGATCCCGTTTATTCTTTTGAAATATCCCTTTTTGATGATGCTTGCTATGCTTGTGGACAAGATGCCAATATGAATTATGCTTATGGAGATGAACTTGCTATAGTTCCTTATGTTAAATATGAAATTGTTTCTATTGCACCCACACATGATAGTCCTATTATCTTTTTGAATTCTCCTGACTACACTATATCTGAGAAGTTTGCACTTATTAAGGATTATATTGATGGGTTGCGTTTTACTATTACACATGATGATTTTGATGAATATAAGATGCATGTGCTTGCTGCTCCTACTTGAAATTATTATGAGAGAGGAACTATATCTCCACCTCTCTATGTTTCCAACATGGTAAAATTGCAAGAAACTGTTTATACTATGCATTGGCCTTTACTTTGTGTGCATGAATTGTTCTTTTATGACATGCCGATGCATAGGAAGAGAGTTAGACTTCGTTGTTTCATGATATATGTTACTTTGTGCTCACTACTAAATTACAAATCATTGTTAATTAAAATTGGCTTTGATATACCTTGGGATCCGGGTGGATTCATTATTTGAGCACTATATGCCTAGCTTAATGGCTTTAAAGAAAGCGCTGCCAGGGAGACAACCCGGAAGTTTTAGAGAGTAATTTACTTCTGTTGAGTGCTTTTATATAGTTTAAAAACAACAAAAAAATAAAGAGGGGAACCTAAAACTTTTTCAAAAAGGAAAGCGAAAGTGAGAAAGACGAGCATTGTTGAAGTGGGAGCTAGCCTTGAACTTTGTTCATGCTCACGGAAACTTTGTGAATCTTGATTACAGGAACTTCTCAACAAAAATAATTATCCCCTTTTACAATTCCATTGTATTATAAAAATAATGTGCCAAGGTTTGCCTTTAGGATGTTTACTTTGCTTGTTGGTTTGTACGGTGCAGGACAGAAACTTTGGCTGTAGTGCACAATTTTACATTTTTTTACTGGAACGTCAAATAGTTCTGATTCTTTTTGCACTGTCTTTATATACAAATTTTTTATTTTTCTTAATTTTGGTAGAATTTTTCAAGTATCATAAGTATGGTGAATGTTCATATTGTTACAAACTGTTCTGTTTTAGACAGATTCTGTTTTTGATGCATAGTTTGCTTGTTTTGATGAAACTAACGATTTATATCAGTGGATTAAGCCATGGAAAACTTATATTACAGTAGACACAATGAAAAAACAAAATATGAATTGGTTTGGAACATTACTTAGAGTAGTGATTTGCTTTATTATACTAACGGATCTTACCGAGTTTTCTGTTGAAGTTTTGTGTGGATGAAGTGTTCGATGATCGAGAAGGTCTCGGTGTGAGAAGAAGGAAGAAAGGCAAGAGCTCAATCTTGGGGATGCAATAGGAACCCCAAGTAAATATTCTAGGAGACTCAAGCATCTAAGATTGGGGATGCCCCGGAAGGCATCCCCTCTTTCTTCAACAAATATCGGTATGTTTTCGGATTCGTTTCGTTCATGCGATATGTGCAATCTTGGAGCGTCTTTTGCAATTAGTTTTCATTTTTATTTTATGCACCATGCTGGTATGAGATAGTCCTTGGTTGATTTATAGAATTCTCTATGCACTTCACTTATATCTTTTGAGTATGGCTTTATAGAATGCTTCATGTCCTTCACTTATATCATTTGAAGTTTGGATTGCCTGTTTCTCTTTACATAGAAAACCGCCATTTGTAGAATGCTCTTTTGCTTCACTTATATTTGTTAGAGCCTGGGCATATCTTTTGTAGAAAGAATTATACTCTCTTGCTTCACTTATATCTATTTAGAGAGATGACAGGAATTGGTCATTCACATGGTTAGTCATAAAATCCTACATAAAACTTGTAGATCACTGAATAAGATATGTTTGATTCATTGCAATAGTTTTGCGATATAAAGATGGTGATATTAGAGTCATGCTGGTGGGTAGTTGTGAATTAGTAGAAATACTTGTGTTGAGGTTTGTGATTCCCGTAGCATGCACGTATGGTGAACCGTTATGTGATGAAGTCGGAGCATGATTTATTTATTGATTGTCTTCCTTATGAGTGGCGGTCGGGGACGAGCGATGGTCTTTTCCTACCAATCTATCCCCCTAGGAGCATGCGCATAGTACTTTGTTTCGATAGCTAATAGACTTTTGCAATAAGTATGTGAGTTCTCTATGACTAATGTTGAGTCCATGGATTATACGCACTCTCACCCTTCCACCATTGCTAGCCTCTCTAGTACCGCACAACTTTCGCCGGTACCATAAACCCACCATATACCTTCCTCAAAACAGCCACCATACCTACCTATTACGGCATTTCCATAGCCATTTCGAGATATATTGCCATGCAACTTCCATCATCATCATATACATGACTTGAGCATTCATTGTCATATTGCTTTGCATGATCATAAGATAGCTAGCATGATGTTTTCATGGCTCATCCGTTTTTTGATGTCATTGCTACGCTAGATCATTGCACATCCCAGTACACCACCGGAGGCATTCATATAGAGTCATATCTTTGTTCTAGTATTGAGTTGTAATATTGAGTTGTAAGTAAATAAAAGTGTGATGATCATCATTATTAGAGCATTGTCCCAATGAGGAAAGGATGATGGAGACTATGATTCCCCCACAAGTCGGGATGAGACTCCGGACAAAAAAAATAAATTTTTTTATTAAAAGAATAAAAAAGAGATCCATAAAAAAATAAGGCCCCAAAAAATAATGAGAGAAAAAGAGAGAAGGGACAATGCTACTATCCTTTTTCCACACTTGTGCTTCAAAGTAGCACCATGTTCTTCATATAGAGAGTCTCTTGAGTTATCACTTTCATATAATAGTGGGAATTTTCATTATAGAACTTGGCTTGTATATTCCGATGATGGGCTTCCTCAAATGCCCGAGGTCTTCATGAGCAAGAAAGTTGGATGCACACCCACTTAGTTTTCAGTCTGAGCTTTCATATACTTATAGCTCTTAGTGCATCCGTTTCATGGCAATCCCTACTCACTCACATTGATATCTATTGATGGGCATCTTCATAGCCCGTTGATACGCCTAGTTGATGTGAGACTATCTTCATCTTTTTGTCTTCTCCACAACCACCATTCTATTCCACCTATAGTGTTATGTCCATGGCTCATGCTCATGTATTGCGTGAAAGTTGAAAAGGTTTGAGAACGTCAAAAGTATGAAACAAATGCTTGGCTTGTCATCGGGGTTGTGCATGATTTGAATATTTTGTGTGGTGAAGATGGAGCATAGCCAGACTATATGATTTTGTTGGGATAACTTTCTTTGGCCATGTTATTTTGAAAAGACATGATTGCTTTATTAGTAGGCTTGAAGTATTATTGTTTTTATGTCAAATGATATACTATTGCCTTGAATCACTCGTATCGTAATATTCATGCCATGATTAGCTATGTGATCAAGATTATGCTAGGTAGCATTCCACATCAAAAATCATATTTTTTATCATTTACCTACTCGAGGACGAGCAGGAATTAAGCTTGGGGATGCTGATACGTCTCTGCCGTATCTATAATTTTTGATTGTTCCATGCCAATATTCTACAACTTTCATATACTTTTGGCAACTTTTTATACTATTTTTGGGACTAACATATTGATCCAGTGCCTAGTGCCAGTTCCTGGTTGTTGCATGTTTTTTGTTTCGTAGAATATCCATATCAAACGGAGTCCAAACGGGATAAAAACTGACAGAGATTTTTTGCAATATATATGTTTTTTGGGAAGAAAAATCCACGCGAGACGGTGCTCGAGGGAGGCACGAGGCAGGGGGGCGCGCCCCTGAGCCTCGTGGCCACCCCGTAAGGTGGTTGATGCCCTTCTTTCGCCGCAAGAAAGCTAATATCCAAATAGAGATCATGTTAAAATTTCAGCCCAATCGGAGTTACGAATCTTCGGGAATATAAGAAACGGTGAAAGGGTAGAATCTGAGAACGCAGAAATAGAGAGACACAGAGAGACAGAATCTGAGAACGCAGAAATAGAGAGAGACAGATCGAATCTCGGAGGACCTCTCGCCCCTCCCATGCCATGGAGGCCAAGGACCAGAGGGGAAACCCTTCTCCCATCTAGGGAGAAGGTCAAGGAAGAAGAAGACGAAGGGGCCCCCTCTCCCCTTCTCTTCCGGTGGCGCCGGAACGCTACCGTGGCCATCATCATCACTTCAATCTTCACCAACAACTTCACCGCCATCATCACCAACTCTTCCCCCTCTATGCAGCGGTGTAACCTCTCTCTTACCCACTGTAATCTCTACCTAAACATGGTGCTCAATGCTATATATTATTTCCCAGTGATGTATGGCTATCCTATGATGTTTGAGTAGATCCGTTTTGTCCTATGGGCTATTTGATGATCAAGATTGGTTTGAGTTGCATGTTTTATTATTGGTGTTGTCCTATGGTGCTCTCTGTGTCGTGCAAGCATGAGGGATCCCCGCCGTAGGGTGTTGCAATACGTTCATGATTCTCTTATAGTGGGTTGTGTGAGTGACTGAAACACAAACCCGAGTAAGGGGGTTGTTGCGTATGGGATAAAGAGGACTTGATACTTTAATGCTATGGTTGGGTTTTACCTTAATGATCTTTAGTAGTTGCGGATGCTTGCTAGAGTTCCAATCATAAGTGCATATGATCCAAGTAGAGAAAGTATCTTAGCTTATGCCTCTCCCTCAAATAAAATTGCAATAATGATTACCGGTCTAGTTATCGTTTGCCTAGGGACAAATAACTTTCTCGTAACAAAAAGCTCTTTACTAAAACTAACTTAGTTGTGTCTTTATCTAAACGGCCCCTACTTTTTATTTACATGCTCTTTATTATCTTGCAAACCTATCCATCAACACCTACAAAGTACTTCTAGTTTCATACTTGTTCTAGGTAAAGCGAACATCAAGCGTGCGTAGAGTTGTATCGGTGGTCGATAGAACTTGAGGGAATATTTGTTCTGCCTTTAGCTCCTCGTTGGGTTCGACACTCTTACTTATCAAAAACTGTTGCGGTCCCCTATACTTGTGGGTTATCAAGAATGCCCAAGGCACCCCAAGATAATATTTCGAGAAGTCTCAAGCATCTAAGCTTGGGGATGCCCCAGTAGGCATCCCAGCTTTTCTCTTCAACAATTATCCGTTAGTATCGGTTGAGCCTAAGTTTTTGCTTCTTCACATGAGTTGTGCTATTCTTAAGATGTCATTTTGTTTTGCTTTGCTTGCTGTTTTACTAAAATTCTTAGATCTGAAAGTTTTTAAATAAAATAGAGCCCTCAAATAGTTTCCAGGGAAGCTAAGTAAGCGACATCCACATCCCATCAATGAAGCTCTTTTCTATGTCATTTACTCTTGTGCTTCACTTATATCCTATGAGTAAATTGTTGAATAAATTGAATGTCATGAAGTTGAAATCATATCATGCCTAGTGGTAGCTTCACATTGGGTTTAGAAAGTGAAATCTTTTGAGGCTTGACAATCACAATATTGGTCATACAAGGAATTCATGAATAATTATTATAAGGAAGAGAACTTTCACATATAAATATACTATCATGGAAATCTTTTGTGATTGTGAGACCCCATCAAAATATTATATGCCAAAGTTGTTGACGTTGGACAAGGAAGACAACGTAATGGTTTATGTTTGTTCATATTCACATAGAAGTTATATTGTCATAGATCCTTCAACATGTGGTGCTTGCCCCCCATGTTTGCTAGCCAAAATTCCGCACCAAGTAGAGATACTACTTGTGCATCCAAAAACCCTTAAACCCAAATCTTATTTTCAAGAGTCCACCATACCCACCTAAGGATTGAGCAAGATCCTTCAAGTAAGTTGTCATCGGTGCAATAAGGCAATACAAATTGCTTATAAAAGTGTAAGATCATTTAGTGTAAGAGAAAATTGGGCGATCTACGAACTTGTGATGGTAAAGCAATAAAAGCGACATACTACATAATAGAGGTTGCTATCACAAGGGGCAATATAATGTGACGTTCTTTTGCACTAAGGGGTTGATCATACAAACAAATAAGTGCATGGCAACCTCTGCTTCCCTCTGCGAAGGGCCTATCTTTTACCTTTCAGTATTTACTTTTATGCAAAGAGTCAAAGTATTCCTCTTTATTCCTTTTTATTTTTCTCTTTTGGCAAGCATCATGCGGTGAGGAAATATCTAGGCAGATATGTCCAGTTGAATATGGGTAGCATGAGTTATTATTGTTGACATCACCCTTGAGGTGAATACGTTGGAGGCAAAACAATAAGCCCTATCTTTCTATGTGTCTGGTTGAAACGTTTTGCTCATGTGTATGCGGTAAGTGTTAGCAATCATAGAAGACTATATGATGGTTGAGTATGTGGAGCTCTTACTTAAACTCTATTGAATAAGTTGAATTGCAATTGCTTGATGACTGAGAACATAGGTTGTTGGGTTTCAAGAGAATTCATTGTTTGAACCTTAACATGTGAATTGGTTGCCACTATAACATGAGAAGTTTCATAAGAAAGAATTGCTGTTATGATGCTAGGAAAAGTGATTGAAATTATCATTGATCAAACTTGTGCACTTTGCTAGCATTCACACTTCATAAATTATTTCTTTTATCATTTACCTACTCGAGGACGAGTAGGAATTAAGCTTGGGGATGCTGATACGTCTCCAACGTATCTATAATTTATGAAGTATTCATGCCAATATATTATTATTCTTGGATGTTTTACAATCATTTTATAGCAACTTTATATCATTTTTGGGACTAACCTATTGACCCAGTGCCCGTTGCTGTTTTTTTGCTTGTTTTTTTACATTGCAGAAAATCAATATCAAACGGAGTCCAAACACCGCGAAACTTTTTGTGGATTTTTTAGGGCCAGAAGACTCCCGATGGGCCAGAGCAGCACCTGGGGGTGCCCCGAGGGGGGCACAACCCACCAGGGCACGCCAGGCCCCCCTGACGCGCCCAGGTGGGTTGTCCCCACCTCGGTGGCCTCTCGCGCCCCCTCTTTGCACTATAAATTCCCAAACATACCGAAATCCTTCGGGGATAACCTAGATCAGAAGTTCCGCTGCCACAGGGCTCCGTAGCCACCGGAAACCAATCTAGACCCATTCCGGCACCCTGTCGGAGGGGGGAATCATCTCCGGTGGCCATCTTCATCATCCCGACGGCCACCATGATGAGGAGGGAGTTGTCCACCCTCAGGGATGATGGTTTGTACCAGCAGCTATGTGTTTAATCTCTCTCTCTCATGATCTATATCATGGGCTTTGTTAATATAGTCGGATCATATGATGTTTCTCCCCTCTATACTCTTGTTGTGATGAATTGAGTCTTTACCCTTTGAAGTTTTGTCTTGTCGGATTGAATATTCAGAGATGAGAACACATGATATATGTCTTGCGGAACAAATACTTGAGGTGACAATCAGGGTATCTTATTGATTCACTTGATATATGTTATGTCATTCAACTCGTGGATTCCCGCGGTGATATTGGGGTAATCTATGCATAGGGGTTGATGCACGTTTTTATTATATTTTGTCCGACGGGAACTTTGGGGTCTCTTTATAGTTCTTTTTGTGGATTGAGTGTTATGAATATGTATTTGCTTTGGTGTTATTCTAGTACGAACTCTAGGATAGATCGAACGGAAACAATAGCTTTGTGTTATTTTAGTACGAACTCTTGAATAGATCGAATGGAAAGAATAGCTTTGAGGTGGTCTTGTACCCTACAAACAATTTCTATCTTTTCTTCTCTGCTAACAGGAACTCAAGAGTGATTATTTGTTGCACTTTGAGGGATAATTATATGATCCAACTATGTTAGCACTATTGGGAGATTGCACTAGTGAAAGTACGGACTCCAGGCCTTGTTTTTAAGCATTGCAATACCGTTTTTGTGCCCGTTTACTATTTTTTGCCTTTCTGTTTTTATTTATTCAGATTATAAAAATATATTTCTACCATCCATATTACACTTTTATCACCATCTCTTCGCCGAACTAGTGCACCTATACAATTCGCCATTGTATTGGGTGTGTTGGGGACACAAGAGATTTCTTGTATTTGGTTGCAGGGTCATTTGAGAGAGACCATCTTCATCCTACACCTCTCATGGATTGATAAACCTTAGGTCATCCACTTGAGGGGAAATTGCTACTGTCCTACAAAGCTCTGCTCTTGGAGGCCCAACACGTGTCTACAAGAATAAAGTTGCGTAGTAGACATCAGTAATATCCCATGACCTAGCCTCAAGACAAGCTTAACAAACAAGAGAGGTTTTGGCTCGCAGAAAGAAGACCCAAACTCATTATCAGTATGAAGTTTTAAATGGACGAATCCAAGTTAACACGGGGGCTAATGTTGGGGATATACCCCACGGTATGACCCGGACAGGAATGATCGGGCATCCCATGGCGGGTTGTCATCGGGCCAGTTGTGTGGGTTGTAAGGACAATGAAGTTTGAGGCCCATGAGGCGACTCATGGAGCAGGCCGGCTTGACAAGGAGATAAAGAAAACTCCCTTACTTGGGGATTAAGATAAGTAGGAAACAAAGTAGGGAACGGTTTGGACTACGACCCAGACTTTGTTATAAACTCAGGGCCTTGACCTATATATAAAGGGGAGCCCTTGAGGTAGAAAGGGCAAGTTACAAGCTTTCGAGTACTAGGATAGCCAAGTCAAACCCTTGTAATCGAGATCCCAAGCAATAATCGATCAAACAGGAAGTAGGCTATTACCTTCACCATGAGGGGCCGAATTTGGGTAAATTTGTGTATCTCGATTTTGATCAACTCCGTTCAAGCTACTACCTAGCGGCGATGGCCTCACGACTAAGTCCTTTTTCGAGGACATCTGTCGTGACAAAACCACGACATAAGGGGCACAACTCACAAGCTTAAGGTAATCATGATCTTGTGAGTGTTAGTAGGATGGGAGTATCGAAGATTTATTTGTGAAATAGTTTTGTTCATATTCAGAATAGTTTCGAGAGGAACTGGAAGCATTTTGGGGTCACTAGAAGGATTTCAGAGTTTATCGGGCAATACCGAGTATTACCGATAAATAATGTATAGGTGAAAAATGTTTCTTGTGATTTTCAATTAATAATAAAAGGCTCCAATAATTATTAGAAGGCTTTTAAAATTAATTATATATCAATAGGCCTTAAAAGGCCTAGAGGTGGAAGCCAACTTGGGCCACAAAGGCCCAAGTGGGGAGGCGCCCCAGTTTCCCTCTAGGGGATGCCGAATTGGGAGGGAGAAGGACTCCTCCTTCCCCCTTGGCTGGTGCAAGGTGAGGGGACACTACAAAAAAAATACACTTCCGTGATGATATGTGTTTGTCACAGTTTTTGTCATGCATGTACATCCATGACAATTTTATGACAGAATCAAGATAGTCATACCTGTGCTGTCGTAGAAGTGTTCCATGACATCACCAAAATTATCATCACGAAAGTGTCCACTTCCATGACGATAAATCGC
Source organism: Triticum urartu (assembly GCF_056163025.1). Classification (NCBI taxonomy): domain Eukaryota; kingdom Viridiplantae; phylum Streptophyta; class Magnoliopsida; order Poales; family Poaceae; genus Triticum; species Triticum urartu. The sequence goes on along the minus strand of NC_141875.1, from coordinate 101,522,962 downwards.
ACGTCGCAGAAGTGCTTTCGTCAAGGGTGACCGACACGTGGCATCCACCGTAACGGAACACCGTTAAGCTATCGGGTCCGGTTTTGGATTCAATAACCCGCTAACAGCCCCAACCAATGGGGATTTTCCACGTGTAAAATCATCATTGGCTGGAGGAAACACGTGTCGGCTCACCGTTGGTCAGATGTCATCCACTAATTGGACAGAAGGCGCCTATGATACGTCGACACGTGGCATGGCCCAACAGAGGCCCATTCCTGTGAAAAGGCCAACCCGTTTTACTTGGTCAAAAGGTGGCGGGCCGGCCCACGGAAAGCCTGTTAATGGCATGTTCGCATATAGCCCATTTACAGCCCGCTAACCCAGGGCCCGGTACGACCTATCGGAATTAGGCCCAGTAGCGTCATCTGGGCTGTCCAATATGATTCCAGTCCATTTTAAGTGCCGGCCTATGTATGGCCCATGATGTCTTTCGACCCAGATGAGGCCCTTTGTAACTCTTGGCCCATTAACGGCCCATGGTGAAACTGGCCCGTAATGAACAGTGTATCACTTTATACCCATTAACGGCCCATTAATCCATTGGGCCATTTGCAGCCCATGTTATCTTTCGGCCTTCTCAGGGCCCACTTATTCTTGGGCTCACTTCCAGCATTCGGTTACTTACGGCCCGTTACTGCCATTTTCTGCTTGTGGGCCAAATTCAGCCCGTGGTTACAGTCAGCCCATTTGTGGCCCGTTAATACATTGGGCCATTTTCATAGCGTCATCAAATACGGCCTATTAATGACGGCCCGTTATGGTCGGTTCATGAATGGATGACTCTAACTCTAGCCCGTTTACGGCCATAATGTGGTCTATTTCTCGCGCATGTTTGCCAATCGATCATACGACCCGTCTAAGGCCCATTGATGATACGGCCCGTAGAAGGCCCATTGTTTCTACGGCCCGTAGGAAGCCCAGTGTCACTACAGTAAATATGTAGCCCATGGCCTGTTAAAGGCGGGAAACTACTATAGGTTTTAGACCTGCTAATGGCCCAAGATGATTATAGGCCCATGTTTTGGCCCATATGAGTAATGAGCCGTCCTGAAGACCGACAACACTGAGATCCACTGAATCTTTCGGCCTAAATTACAGCATACCGACCAAAGAATAAACCTAGACTATACAACAAAGAAATTACGGCATATTAGGAATCAAAGTTCGCTACCCGATGATAATAAAGCGCAACATGATCGCGGATTACATACACTGGGCATCAAAGGTCGCCACCAGTGCGTATAAACGCACCGACAAAAGAATATACAAAACTGAGAGCACTTCAGAAGGCAATAGACCTGGCAAGCTCGGGCCCCACAAGAAGCCGAACAAGCTGATGAGACCTCAGTTGTGTCAACGATAGATGCTTCATCCCTAGCTGTATGGCACCATAGTGCGCAAGGCAGTCCCCTGACATCTTCATTACATCTTTGACTTCAAGTCGGAGCTGAGCTGAAGCAAGCCTTTCCGCTTTAAGTTGAGACTGAAGAAGTCAAACTGATTGAGGCAGCGACTGCACAGAGGTTGTCTCACACCCGCTGGCGAGTAGCTTCAACTCACTGTCTTCATCAAGATAGGACCTTGGGGTCATCTCGCTGTCCTCAAGATGGTTTGGCTCACTATCTTTCCTAAAGTTCTGCCTAGCATAAGAGATACGACTCTGAAAGAGAAACAAGGAGACACGTAACAGGTTTCACAGTTATATAAGCAAATAAATGGATCTGTTCTGCATAAGGAACATGTTTTTACAACTACAATTTAAAACTGGTAGTTGTTGCAAACATCCAATCAGATGTAAACAGCAGTGGAGGAAATGATGCCTATCCAAGTCTATACTAGAACAAAGTATGAATGCTTGAGAAGGATGAACTTACATTACATGTTAACATGGGCTGGACAAAGCCCTTCTCCATGTTGATGGAAAGATAATTCAATAAATTACCCAAAGAAAATTCTTTATAAGAGTTGCCATTATTCAACATTTTGCAAAGAGTAAATATAAATCAAATAATATTGGAAGAAATAGATGACAATGAAGCTCAGGTGCAGACTGGTGATATATAATCAAATAGCAATTAATTAAATACATCGTTACAAGGAAAAAGGTACTGGCAAGAGGAATGCAGACATCAACGTGTGCAGTGGCATTGGCTTTATTCAAAATTTTGGTAAGAGTAAATGTAGATATGATAATTTGGAGAAAGTGGAGGGCAGGGCAGATAAGATGCAGAGTAGCGCTAGACAATCAACTATCTTGCGATGCATGTTAGTAATACCACCACCGTCCATTATTAGTTGTCGCTCAAATGGATGTATCTAGCACTATTAAGTTCTACATACATCCAATTGATCAACAATTAATTCGATACAAAGGGAGTACATGACAACAGGTACTTACATGAGCAATCCAAAACTTCATAACCATTGTGTTAATTCTACATTTATCTAAGAGTAAATATAGATCTTATAATTTCAAGCAAAGGAAGGATAAAGAAGCGGACATTTATAGTGATGGTACATAATCAAACAACAATGAGTGTAAGTATGCTGACAAAGGGCAAGAGGTACTCACAAGAGCAATGGAGAGCCCAGTATTGTCGTGAGATCCTATGATCCTTTGAGCAAGGAGATTCATATGAAATTAGTTTTCATACAAGAGAGAAGGTAAGGCACATGCAGAAATTTAGGAGTTCAAATTTTGAATTGATATCATAGACAGTACCTAACGCTGGGCTATCAGCAATTCTAATAGGGGTTTGGCCACTGGAGTAGGGGTAAAGTCTGTTACAGTTGGGCCTGTGTTTTCTGTGGCTGCTGATCTATATGATTTAACATGTATCACTATTTTCCAAATACCTAGTTTGTACTCCTTGAGGATCTGCAATCACCCTCTTCCTTTTGGACATCTATTACGAAAGAAAAACATTTGACTGGAAAAACATGGTATGAAGACACATGGAATAGGTATAGAAAATGGATAGGTATGGCATATACTCATATATGATGCTTAAACTAAGAAGATGGTGTAACAAATTAGAAGTAATGCAAGAGGTCAGATGCAAAATATGTGCGACCAATACAACCTTGCCAAGTTAGAGCATGCACCTTGATGGGTGAATAAGATAGGCCATCCTCCACCATGCCAAGTTTGTTAGCCAGTGGATCGTTCCGCAATATTCCTCTCGTGCGCCCATTCTCATATTCATTTTGATAATGTTCAATACTTGACATGCATGAAAACATAAAAACAAGTGAGATTATCTTTATAATGCAGAAGTGATTCTAATCCAATACTTCCTCCCTGTAAACCCCTTTGTGCTATCTCTGCAATTCTTCTAAGAGGTGCCATGCATGCTGTAATTTGGTGTGTGCATTAATATAATGTGGCCTACTACTCAAAATATGAGAGCTCCAGAAGTGATGATACTTCGCAGATGACAGCTTCAACATATAGTAAAGAAGAACCAGTCGACCTGACCTGACTAATTCAAAATATACTAAGGGAGAATAAATCGACCTGACCAGTCGACCGCAAGAGAAGAGGATCATCTTAAAGAAGAGCAGAAGAGCAAGCAGATTGAAGATATTACAAGTATTTCTATACAATGTCGGTTGGCCACCCATGATGAACCAGAGCGCACAGAGAAATACTATTCCTTCCGGTCTCTCCATATGTGGCTCACATGCATTTCGAAACTAAAGTAGGAACATTTAGCTGACCAATTAAACATATCTCAGTTTTACTAATATCAACATAATATCAAATTTGAAATTGTACAACTAAGCTTGTTTAGCTTGATGGGTGGAGCACTGCTATTACGACCCGAACCACGTAGGCTGATCGTGGTCATCATAAAATGGGGAAACCATAAGCATGATGAGTATAGTGTTGACCATGGCAGTGGGATGTCAGATTTGAAGCTGCAAACCGCACAAAGGGTAGTTAGCAACCGATATTTGCTTTGAAATAACAACTAAGATTTGGTATGAATAAGAAAGTACAGTCATCAAGTGACAAAGAAATGCAATTCTGCTGTCTCTCTATATGTCGCGACATGCATTTGGAAACTCAAGTGGGACCTTTACTAATCAATTAAATGTGTCTGTTAACTAATATCAGTATCATATCACAATCATATTTGAACAACTAAGATTTTGAATTTTGAGTGTTGTGTTGTTTAGCTTGAACAGTGGAGTAATGCTAGTATGACAGGAATCAGGAAAACCCTAAGCATCAACAGTAAAATTAGGAAAGTGGAACTAGCTGCACCAGTGGGTGGCGCACATGCTTTTCGAAACGAATATAGGAACATTAGGTGACCAATTAAACGTTCTCTGTTTTAGTAATATGAGCATCATATCAGATTCGTATTTCAACACGTAAGCTTTGGAATTATGAGTGGCATGTTGTTTCGCTTGATGTGTTGAGGTCTTGAGGAGCAGTGCTAGCACGACACGAAGCAGGGAAGCACCTACGATGATGGTAGTGAATATAAAGGGGGGAAAACCATAAGCTTTACGAGTATAGTGACCGTGACATGGCAGATCTGAAGGTGCAAACCGGACAAAGCTACTTCACAACCAATGTTTGCATTCAACTAGCGACTACGATTTGGTACGGATAAGAAAAGTACAGTAAACAATTTAAGATATATTTTCTGGGTGAGATCAATAATTTAAGCACATATGGAAGAGTACCACCTCTCTTGCGACGCCGTGTAGGCCCCTGCTGATACGTTGAGGGTGCTGCGGGTGCGATGGCTGTCGGCGGCGGGGAAGAAGACTTTAGATGGCATACGGCCGGGTTGGGTGATTAATCCTGTTGCCGTGGATGAGGCGGTCGTAGGAGCGGCAATGTCAAAGTGGACGACGGCGCCGATGAAGCGAGACGACGCGATGAAAGGATCCTGGTCCGGTGCCATGGATGAGAGACGTCCATCTCTTGCAGTGGATGACGGGGTAGGGGTAGCGGCTCCGACAAGGTGGAGGATGGGGTGGCGGACGGAGGAGGCTGGCCGCAGTGGGGAGGTTGTCGTGGCGCCGACTGTGTATGAATGGGGAAATGGAGGGGGAGGGGGATCTCAAACTTTGGGACGCGCTTGTCTGAAATGTGGTTACGAACTTATGCCCCATTTAAAATTTCGGACATCATGTCGGTTGGGTATAGGACGGTAATCTCGCATCTCCCAAATATTTGTCGGTGACGATTTCGGGCGAGGAGAGTGTGTTTTGCTGCCCACGGTGTATGAACGGGGCTGACAGATAGGGCGGTTGTGTCATGTCTGAGGGAAGTTACACATCTACCCCTATTTAAAATATTAGCCTACACCAATTTTGGACGAGGAGAGTTTGTTTTGCCGCCCACCGTGGATGAATGGGGAAATGGAGGGAGAGACACATGTCTTTCGGACGAGCTTGAATCAAATGTGTTTTGCCTCCCACGTTTGGCGCCCACCGTGTCTGAATGGGCTCAGAGGCCGTCGTGTCACGTCTGATTGAAGTTACTAGTATACCCCTATCGAGAGAAGTGTAAATCCGGTCGATAAGGATGTCAAGTGTCAGGGGTAGACAGTAATTTCCATCTCGGAAACACTTGCTTCGGGGAGCCCACAAATGATAGTGGGTGTTTAGCCGCTTCATTCAAAACTTGGGAGAATTAGCATTCATGTTTGCCCTGGGCCCTGGCAACTAAATCCAAATCCAATTTTTATTCGATTACGAATATCCACAGATAATTCTACGTTTTGTTATTTATTTCTTCAAAACCACAACAAAGATTTATTCCACCTTTATATATGATTATGATTTAGAAATGCCGTGATCTTCGAATTTAGTAGGTTGGATACACTTTAAGTCAAACAGTTCTTTCATCCAATACAATATGCTCACACGAAAAACAGTTCACCTTATGTCAATCATACAAGTACTGAGGAGTACCTCGCCTAAAAAATTCGGATCATTACAACACATGGACAACATAGGGGGTCTTACAAGATAATCCATTCAGAGACATGACACAACATGCAAGTACAATAATCTAATGACAATTTCAACGGCTATCTAAAGAAGAACGGGGATTACCCTGGGCTTCAGGTAGAAGAAGCAGCAGGACCTCCTCCGCCTTCAAATGCAACATTCTTACTTCCTCCAATTCATGGGTTGCTTGCATAATGCGTGTAGCTAATTGCATAATTTCCAGCTTCAAGATCGAGATTACCTCATTCATGGCAGCCACACAATCTCTTTCTGCCTCTAGTAGAGCCTCAAGAACTATAATATCTGTGCTCAGACCGCTCTCCGGTGGTGTTGCCTCTGAACTGCTACCATCTGGTAACATGGATGGTGCACTACTTCCACAAATAGATTCTGGGGTTTTACATTGTGTCGTAGTGTGAACGACATCCTGAAAGGTTTTCGCTGGACATAAGTAAGAGATAGTTATCGCATGATCCAGGCAGTAAGCTTACATGGTAAACGACATACAAATTATTGCCGAGATTGGCAAGCTATATTTAAATGGTTCGAAGCAGCATCAGACGAAAAGAAATTAAAATGGTAAGATGAAACTAGGCATGTAAGTGGCAAATAAACGACATCCGCCAGTCCCATCTAGTTAGTTTTTGCTAGCTCCTTGGTTCATTTTCCTCAAAAAACAAAAACTCTTTTGAACTATCATACCACTAGTGGTCTTTAATCGGGATTAAACGGGACCCAGTTGACATCCCTAGTTGAAAGGGAGTGTACCACCGCTATATTTGAGTTGCCAAGGCATCTAAGCATTTGAAGTAATCTAAGAAAGCACTTAACAGTGTGGCCTCATATAAACTACGAAGACAGTCTTGTGATGAAGTTCAGAGGAAAAGTTAAGGACTCAAATGAACTAGGCATGCATTTCTTTACAATAGTATAGCAGGCACTGCTGACATATTGGCCAACTCAGGTATAGCGTAACAAGTAACAAACAAGCATTCAAATCAAGCAATACAGCAAAGCAGACAACTAAATTATTTGTTATTCTGTAGGATTATAGGTTGAGGGCATAAGCCAAGAAAGAAGCCCACACGCATTACATTTCACATGTACTAAAACACACCGGCTTACCATATGTTGCTGTGAAGCCTCGCTGCTGTTGCAATGTTCTTTGAAGATATCGTCAGCATCCTGTGGTTGCAAATCTACTTGTTGTAGTTTATTCTGCACCCTCTATTTAGGTAAAATTAATTTTAATCGCATGCACTGGTTCGAATTGATCATCAATGGTTCATCTAAACTAATGAAAGAAGGGTGTGTGCATACACGACAATATATCTGCTTCCCTCTATTTTTATGCTTGTTCAAGGTGCCAACCCCAAAAGAACAAATATTTTGCTTGATGGGGTTGGCAGCTCCATAATTAATAGAAGCATCAAATTAGTCATGCAACTTGGGAAGATCAAGAACACACAAAAAAGTAATGAACAGAGGCTCGTAGTAGTGATGTAATAGCTAGCATTAGAAAATGTAGGGTAAAACGAACAAAAACCAGCGGAACCACATGCTAGTTTGCTGATGTGTAATTAAGCATAGAGATCATGAAACAATCTGATGGAACCAATAGGTGGCATTAGAACAACACCATTATCATAAATATAGCATGCAAGAAGTAAAATAGCAGGCAATGATATCTAGGAAGTACAGTAATACTTAGGACAAAACTAAAGCATATTAACTATATGTGCATTGGTATGTAATTTAGCACATGTAACATGTTCACTGCCAGAAGTATGGCCCTACAGGTGCAAGCAGAATAACGCCTGTCATGAAAAACTGAATGATGCCCTGAAGAAATTCAAAGGTGCGGTGCTTATGCTAAGAAAGTGAACGTAGGCACCGGCCGTTGGATAATAGTACCTGATTCTTGGTGGCGTATGGGTATAGTTGGCATACTTGATAGCTAAGGATCGTCGATGGTGCTCGTGTTGCGGTTGAGTTTGGGCCGGCTGTCGCCGTCGCTGAAGTGGCTCCGGTGCTACGGTTGTGGCGCCTGTCGACATACAAGAAAGCTCATCTGTGGTAAGTGAACAGTTGCACGATAAAGAGAAAAACCAAAGGAGTACAGATCGAAATAACCTGATGAGGCTACGGTGTCGGTAAAGCAGGGCCGGTGGAGTTGAATATGGCGTCCGTGGAGCGGGTCCGGTGAAGTGGACGAAGGCTTCGGCGGGCGCGTTGTACAGTGCTTTCGGTGAGGCGGATCTGTTGCGGCGGACGAGGGCTTGTATGAAGGGCCAGCGAAGGGACGGACGAGGGAGTTAGTGAAGGGCCTACATTGTGGTGGACGAGGGCGCCGGTTAAGAAGATCCGGTGCACTGGACCATGATGGCGGTCAAGGAGATCTGGAGCGGTGTACAAGCCAGTCGCTGAAGCCGCTCCAGTGAAGTGGTGAGTTGGCAGTTGGGGTTCCAAGGTGCGGAAGGTAGATCCGTCGGGGTGTGAGGTCCACCGCTGCGGTGGAGGACTAGATTCGGCGACTTTCCGTGGTTGGGGGCGGGGGTCGGGGAGGGGAAGGGGGGCTCTGGGGAAGAATGTTGAGGCAAAGAGGGGAAAACAATGGAGTTACCAAAGCAGCCCTTTTCCATTCATGTGGCAGGGGTAAAACAGGAATATCGCAGGGCTAAACTTTCAAGCGTGAGATATTTCGATGTGAGCCGGAAGTTTGAAAGCTTTTGGCGCCTGAAATTATATTCTGCTCTTGGACGGCCGACTATGATATCATGGCCGAGAATTTGTTTGTTTTGCACGCAAAAAAGTGCAAGTTTTGAAAATCAATGTCTCCAACTCAAAACTTAGATTGTCCATTCAATTCAAATATGGATCATTGAGCTACTACAAGCAAATACCATCATATGGTCCAATTCAAATGAAATTCCAAATGTGTTTGTCCTAAATATGATGACAAAAGCAAAAATGTGTATGTGTATGAATAAAGTGGATGATTATAAAGTTTGAACATGCCCGTATGTGTATATCTCTAGGTTTGATATATGAATTTGAAATCACGAAATCCCGGCTTAAAAATGTACCTCCATTTAAATGAATTACAAAAGCTAATGATGGAGTCGAATTCTAAAATTCCAATCTTAGTTTGTAATTCTGGTACATCAAAGTATATCATGCATGTTCAAAAGTATCGTTATCTCATAGTCCAAACTGTGAAACAAATTGATCAACCTTGAGTGCACACACTATTGACCATGTATATCTCAATTATGCTAAAGTCCCTCAAATATAGACACCTCTTTATCTGAAGCACCCCCCCTCGTCACCCCCACACACAGAGAATTCGTTCTCTCCCCCAAACACCAACACACGAGCACATTAAGACCCCTCTCTCTTCTAAAGTCCGGACCCCAATATAGGTCTCTATCACTTTATCTCTTGGGCATGCACACATCTCTTCCCCCACTCTCTAGCTAGGTCTCCCGACATCTCTCTTTCCCAAGCACACGCACTATGTAGAGTGTATCTTTCCCATACACACAAAACGTCGCCCCCAAACGTCTATCTCCGTAGTTATGTGGTTCTCGCACACTCACCTCACACACCACCCCCACTGCAAAACAAGCACACTTTGTCTCCTTGTGCACCACTCTCCTCTTTCTATCTCTCCCACATGAGGACCCGCCCCAGCTCCTCCCTGTATACATATATGTCGTGACTCTTTCCATAGCTCCCTAATGTATCATCGTTCTTGATCTCGCACATTGTTCTCTACACCATCTATTCTAGATCTCTCATGAAGTCCCTATCACACACACGATGACTCGCTTCCCTTGCGTCTCTATACATAGGCCAATTTCAAACAACATCAACATTGTCTCCCTATCTATATGCCATTTATGGACACAAACGCCCCCCTCTCTTCCTCTCTCTCTCTCTCTCTCTCTCTCTCTCTCCGTCGCTAGCTCTCTCTCTCTCACTCGCTCACTCTCACACCCCTCTCCCACACACAATCGACGTCTCTTCCAAATAGTCTGCTCCCCCCGCCCGCACCCATGCTATCCCCGCTACTACACATGTCACACCATTCCCCCTTCCCTTATACTAGGTTTACATCATTAGTGGTCTCTCTACTCCACATACACACACTCCCTCTCACACACAAATGCACGCACAAACACACAGACACGCACAAACACCCATTAATCTGGATCCTCATCTCTCCCCATGTCCGCATGTGTATCTCGCACACTCACTCTCTAATTATGTATATGTGTCTCCATGTTACACAACACAAAGCACCATGTACATGTCTCTCTCTATCCTCCACACACATAGACACAAAGAATCTATTATCATCGCCTCAATCTCTAGACATATCACACACGCACTCTCTCTCTCTCGCAAACATGCTCAACAAGGGTTTCCCCGTGAATAACTTACCATCTATTCATCAACAGTCGTGGCAGTAGGGCGAACACGAGACATGAAAAATAATAAATCTACACATGCTTAGTGAAGGAAATATGCCCTAGAGGCAATAATAAAGTTATTATTCATTTCCTTATTTCATGATAAATGTTTATTATTCATGCTAGAATTGTATTAACCTGAAACATAATACATGTGTGAATACATAGACAAACAGAGTGTCACTAGTATGCCTCTACTTGACTAGCTCGTTGATCAAAGATGGTTAAGTTTCCTAACCATATACATGAGTTATCATTTGGTTAACGGGATCACATCATTAGGAGAATGATGTGATTGACTTGACCCATTCCGTTAGCTTAGCACTTGATCGTTTAGTTTGTTGCTATTGCTTTCTTCATGACTTATACATGTTCCTATGACTATGAGATTATGCAACTCCCGTTTACCGGAGGAACACTTTGTGTGCCACCAAACGTCACAGCGTAACTGGGTGATTATAAAGGTGCTCTACAGGTGTCTCCAAAGGTACTTGTTGGGTTGGCGTATTTCGAGATTAGGATTTGTCACTCCGACTGTCGAAGAGGTATGTCTGGGCCCACTCGGTAATGCACATCACTATAAGCCTTGCAAGCATTACAACTAATGAGTTAGTTGCGGGATGATGAATTACGGAACGAGTAAAGAGACTTGCCGGTAATGAGATTGAACTAGGTATTGAGATACCAATGATCGAATCTTGGGCAAGTAACATACCGATGACAAAGGGAACAACGTATGTTGTCATGCGGTCTGACCGATAAAGATCTTCGTAGAATATGTAGGAGCCAATATGGGCATCCAGGTCCCGCTATTGGTTATTGACCAGAGAGGTGTCTCGGTCATGTCTACATAGTTCTCGAACCCGTAGGGTCTGCACGCTTAACGTTCGTTGATGATATAGTATTATATGAGTTATGTATGTTGATGACCGAATGTTGTTCGGAGTCCAGGATGAGATCACGGACATGACGAGGAACTCCAGAATGGTCCGGAGATAAAGTTTGATATATGGGATAGTAGTGTTTGATCTCCGGAAGGGTTCCGGAATTCACCGGAAGGGGTTCCAGATGTTTCCTGAAATGTTTGGGCACGAGAACACTTTATCTGGGCCAAAGGGGAAAGCCCAGGAGGCTTTTGGAAAGTGCAAAAGGAAGTTTTGCGGAGACCAGAGGCTAGACGCTAGGAACTCTGGCGTCTAGGGGGTAGACGCCGGGAACCCTAGCGTCTAGCCCTGGAGTCCGAGAAGGACTCTTGCCTTTCGGGTGAAACCGAATTTGAGGAGGCTTTTACTCCAAGTTTCGACCCAGGGGCTCAACATATAAATAGAGGGGTTGGGCTAGCACCAAAGACACATCAAGAAACACCAAGCCGTGTGTCAGCAACCCCGCCCCCTCTAGTTTATCCTCCGTCATAGTTTTCGTAGTGCTTAGGCGAAGCCCTGCGGAGATTGTTCTTCACCAAAGCCGTCACCACACCGCCTTGCTGCCAGAACTCATCTACTAATTCGCCCTCTTGCTGGATCGAGAAGGCGAGGACGTCATCGAGCTAAACGTGTGCAGAACTCGGAGGTGTCGTGCTTTCGGTACTTGGATCGGTCGGACGTGAAGACGTACGACTATATCAACTGCGTTGATATAACGCTTCTGCAAACGGTCTACGAGGGTACGTAGACAACACTCTCCCCTCTCGTTGCTATGCATCACCATGATCTTGTGTGTGCGTAGAATTTTTTTTGAAATTACTACGTTCCCCAACAGTGGCATCAGAGCCTAAGTTTTATGCGTTGATGTTGTGCACGAGTAGAACACAAGTGAGTTGTGGGCGATATAAGTCATACTGCTTACCAGCATGTCATACTTTGGTTCGGCGGTATTGTTGGGTGAAGCGGACCGGACCGACATTACGCGTACGCTTACGCGAGACTGGTTCTACCGACGTGCTTTGCACACAGGTGGCTGGCGGGTGTCAGTTTCTCCAACTTTAGTTGAACCAAGTGTGGCTATGCCCGGTTCTTGCGAAGGTTAAAACATCACCAACTTGATAAACTATCGTTGTGGTTTTGATGCGTAGGTAAGAACGATTCTTGCTTAAGCCCGTAGCAGCCACGTAAAACTTGCAACCACAAAGTAGAGGACGTCTAACTTGTTTTTGCAGGGAATGTTGTGATGTGATATGGTCAAGACATGATGCTAAATTTTATTGTATGAGATGATCATGTTTTGTAACTGAGTTATCGGCAACTGGCAGGAGCCATATGGTTGTCGCTTTATTGTATGCAATGCAATTGCGCTGTAATGCTTTACTTTATCACTAAGCGGTAGCGATAGTCATGGAAGCATAAGATTGGCGAGACAACAACGATGCTACGATGGTGATCAAGGTGTCGCGCCGGTGATGATGGTGATCATGACGGTGCTTCGGAGATGGAGATCACAAGCACAAGATGATGATGGCCATATCATATTACTTATATTGATTGCATGTGATGTTTATCTTTTATGCATCTTATCTTGCTTTGATTGACGGTAGCATTATAAGATGATCTCTCACTAAATTTCAAGATAAAAGTGTTCTCCCTGAGTATGCACCGTTGCCAAAGTTCGTCGTGCCCAGACACCACGTGATGATCGGGTGTGATAAGCTCTACGTCCATCTACAACGGGTGCAAGCCAGTTTTTGCACACGCAAAATACTCAGGTTAAACTTGACGAGCCTAGCATATGCAGATATGGCCTCGGAACACTGAGACCGAAAGGTTGAGCGTGAATCATATAGTAGATATGATCAACATATTGATGTTCACCATTGAAAGCTGCTCCATTTCACGTGATGATCGGTTATGGTTTAGTTGATTTGGATCACGTGATCACTTAGAAGATTAGATGGATGTATTTCTAAGTGGGAGTTCTTAAGTAATGTGATTAACTGAACTTAAATTTATCATGAACTTAGTACCTGATAGTATTTTGCTTGTCTATGTTGATTGTAGATAGATGGCCCGTGTTGTTGTTCCGTTGAATTTTAATGCGTTCCTTGAGAAAGCAAAGTTGAAAGATGATGGTAGCAATTACATGGACTGGGTCCGTAACTTGAGGATTATCCTCATTGCTGCACAGAAGAATTACGTCCTGGAAGCACCGCTAAGTGCCAAGCCTGCTGCAGGAGCAACACCAGATGTTATGAACGTCTGGCAGAGCAAAGCTGATGACTACTCGATAGTTCAGTGTGCCATACTTTACGGCTTAGAACCGGGTCTTCAACGACGTTTTGAACGTCATGGAGCATATGAGATGTTTCAGGAGTTGAAGTTAATATTTCAAGAAAATCTCGGATTGAGCGATATGAAGTCTCCAATAAGTTCTATAGCTGCAAGATGGAGGAGAATAGTTCTGTCAGTGAACATATACTCAAAATGTCTGGGTATCATAATCACTTGACTCAACTGGGAGTTAATCTTCCTATTGATAGTGTCATTGACAGAGTTCTTCAATCACTGCCACCAAGCTACAAGAGCTTCGTGATGAACTATAACATGCAAGGGATGGATAAGACAATTCCCGAGCTCTTCGCAATGCTAAAGGCTGCGGAGGTAGAAATCAAGAAGGAGCATCAAGTGTTGATGGTCAATAAGACCGCCAGTTTCAAGAAAAAGGGCAAATGGAAGAAGAAGGGGAACTTCAAGAAGAACAGCAAACAAGTTGCTGCTCAGGTGAAGAAACCCAAATCTGGACCATAGCCTGAAACTGAGTGCTTCTACTGCAAGCAGACTGGACACTGGAAGCGGAATTACCCCAAGTATTTGGAGGATAAGAAGGATGGCAAGGTGAACAAAGGTATATGTGATATACATGTTATTGATGTGTACCTTACTAGAGCTCGCAGTAGCACCTGGGTATTTGATACTGGTTCTGTTGCTATTATTTGCAACTCGAAACAAGGACTACGGATTAAGCGAACACTGGCAAAGGACGAGGTGACGATGCGCATGGGAAATGGTTCCAAAGTCGATGTGATCGTGGTTGGCACGCTACCTCTACATCTACCTTCGAGATTAGTTTTAGACCTAAATAATTGTTATTTGGTGCCAGCGTTGAGCATGAACATTATATCTGGATCTTGTTTGATGCGAAACGGTTATTCATTTAAATCAGAGACTAATGGTTGTTCTATTTATATGAGTAATATCTTTTATGGTCATGCACCCTTGAAGAGTGGTCTATTTTTGATGAATCTCGATAGTAGTGATACACATATTCATAATGTTGAAACCAAAAGATGCAGAGTTGATAATGATAGTGCAACTTATTTGTGGCACTGCCGTTTAGGTCATATCGGTGTAAAGCGCATGAAGAAACTCCATACTGATGGACTTTTGGAATCACTTGATTATGAATCACTTGGTACTTGCGAACCGTGCCTCATGGGCAAGAAGACCAAAACGCCGTTCTCCGGTACTATGGAGAGAGCAACGGATTTGTTGGAAATCATACATACACATGTATGTGGTCCGATGAATGTTGAGGCTCGTGGCGGATATTGTTATTTTCTCACCTTCACAGATGATTTAAGCAGATATGGGTATATCTACTTAATGAAACATAAATCTGAAACATTTGAAAAGTTCAAGGAATTTCAGAGTAAAGTTGAAAATCATCGTAACAAGAAAATAAAGTTTCTACGATCTGATCGTGGAGGAGAATATTTGAGTTACAAGTTTGGTCTACATTTGAAACAAAGCGGAATAGTTTCGCAACTCACGCCACCCGGAACACTACAACGTAATGGTGTGTCCAAACGTCGTAATCGTACCTTACTAGATATGGTGCGATCTATGATGTCTCTTACTGATTTACCGCTATCGTTTTGGGGTTATGCTTTAGGGACGGCCGCATTCACGTTAAATAGGGCACCATCGAAATCCGTTGAGACGACGCCTTATGAACTGTGGTTTGGCAAGAAACCAAAGTTGTCGTTTCTTAAAATTTGGGGCTGCGATGCTTATGTGAAAAAGCTTCAACCTGATAAGCTCGAACCCAAATCGGAGAAATGTGTCTTCATAGGATACCCAAAGGAGACTGTTGGGTACACCTTCTATCACAGATCCGAAGGCAAGACATTCGTTGCCAAGAATGGATCCTTTCTAGAGAAGGAGCTTCTCTCGAAAGAAGTGAGTGGGAGGAAAGTAGAACTTGATGAGGTAACTGTACCTGCTCCCTTATTGGAAAGTAGTTAATCACAGAAACTGGTTTCTGTGACACCTACACCAATTAGTGAGGAAGTTAATGATGATGATCATGGAACTTCAGATCAAGTTATTACTGAACCTCGTAGATCAACCAGAGTAAGATCCGCACCAGAGTGGTACGGTAATCCTGTTCTAGAAGTCATGCTACTAGATCATGATGAACCTACGAACTATGAAGAAGCGATGGTGAGCCCAGATTCCGCAAAATGGCTAGAAGCCATGAAATCTGAGATGGGATCCATGTATGAGAACAAAGTGTGGACTTTGGTTGACTTGCCCGTTGATCAGCAAGCAATTGAGAATAAATGGATCTTCAAGAAGAAGACCGACGCTGACGGTAATGTTACTGTCTAAAAAGCTCGACTTGTTGCAAAAGGTTTTCGACAAGTTCAAGGGATTGACTAAGATGAGACCTTATCACCCGTAGCGATGCTTAAGTCTGTCCGAATCATGTTAGCGATTGCCGCATTTCATGATTATGAAATTTGGCAGATGGATGTCAAAACTGCATTCCTGAATGGATTTCTGGAAGAAGAGTTGTATATGATGCAACCGGAAGGTTTTGTCGATCCAAAGGGACCTAACAAAGTGTGCAAGCTCCAGCGATCCATTTATGGACTGGTGCAAGCCTCTCGGAGTTGGAATAAACGCTTTGATAGTGTGATCAAAGCATTTGGTTTTGTACAGACTTTTGGAGAAGCCTGTATTTACAAGAAAGTGAGTGGGAGCTCTGTAGCATTTCTGATATTTGGATGACATATTACTAATTGGAAATGATGTAGAATTTCTGGATAGCATAAAGGGATACTTGAACAAAAGTTTTTCTATGAAAGACCTCGGTGAAGCTGCTTACATATTGGGCATCAAGATCTATAGAGATAGATCAAGACGCTTAATTGGACTTTAACAAAGCACATACCTTGACAAAGTTTTGAAAAGGTTCAAAATGGATCAAGCAAAGAAAGGGTTCTTGCCTGTGTTACAAGGTGTGAAGTTGAGTAAGACTCAATGCCCGACCACTGCAGAAGATAGAGAGAAGATGAAAGATGTTCCCTATGCTTCAGCCATAGGCTCTATCGTGTATGCAATGCTGTGTACCAGACCTGATGTGTGCCTTGCTATAAGTCTAGCAGGGAGGTACAAAAGTAATCCAGGAGTGGATCACTGGACAGTGGTCAAGAACATCCTGAAATACCTGAAAAGGAGTAAGGATATGTTTCTCGTTTATGGAGGTGACAAAGAGCTCATCGTAAATGGTTACGTTGACGCAAGCTTTGACACTGATCTGGACGATTCTAAATCAAAAACCGGATACGTGTTTATATTAAATGGTGGAGCTGTCAGTTGGTGCAGTTCTAAACAAAGCATTGTGGCGGGATCTACGTGTGAAGCGGAGTACATAGCTGCTTCGGAAGCAGCAAATGAAGGAGTCTGGATGAAGGAGTTCATATCCGATCTAGGTGTCATACTAGTGCATCGGGTCCAATGAAAATATTTTGTGACAATACTGGTGCAATTGCCTTGGCAATGGAATCCAGATTTCACAAGAGAACCAAGCACATCAAAAGACGCTTCAATTCCATCCGGGATTTAGTCCAGGTGGGAGACATAGAAATTTGCTAGATACATACGGATCTGAATGTTGCAGACCTGTTGACTAAGCCTCTTCCACGAGCAAAACATGATCAGCACCAAGGCTCCATGGATGTTAGAATCATTACTGTGTAATCTAGATTATTGACTCTAGTGCAAGTGGGAGACTGAAGGAAATGTGCCCTAGAGGCAATAATAAAGTTATTATTTATTTCCTTATTTCATGATAAATGTTTATTATTCATGCTAGAATTGTATTAACCGGAAACATAATGCATGTGTGAATACATAGACAAACAGAGTGTCACTAGTATGCCTCTACTTGACTAGCTTGTTGATCAAAGATGGTTAAGTTTCCTAACCATATACATGAGTTGTCATTTGATTAACGGGATCACATCATTAGGAGAATGATGTGATTGACTTGACCCATTGTGTTAGCTTAGCACTTGATCGTTTAGTTTGTTGATATTGCTTTCTTCATGACTTCTACATGTTCCTACGACTATGAGATTATGCAACTCCCGTTTACCGAAGGAACAGTTTGTGTGCCACTGTCGGTGTCAAAACCGGCGGATCTCGGGTAGGGGGTCCCGAACTGTGCGTCAAGGCCGGATGGTAACAGGAGACAAGGGACACGATGTTTTTTACCCAGGTTCGGGCCCTCTCGATGGAGGTAATACCCTACTCCTGCTTGATTAATATTGATGATATGGGTAATACAAGAGTAGATCTACCACGAGATCAAGGAGGCTAAACCCTAGAAGCTAGCCTATGGTATGATTGTTGTGTATAGAGTTGATTGCCTACGGACTACAACCCTCCGGTTTATATAGACATCGGATAGGGTTAGGGTTACACAGAGTCGGTTACAATGGTAGGAGATCTTGAATATCCGCATCGCCAAGCTTGCCTTCCACGCCAAGGAAAGTCCCATCCGGACACGGGACGAAGTCTTCAATCTTGTATCTTCATAGTCCAGGAGTCCGGCTGAAGGTATAGTCCGGCTACCCAAACACCCCCTAATCCAGGACTCCCTCAGTAGCCCCTGAACCAGGCTTCAATGACGACAAGTCCGGCGCGCAAATTATCTTCGGCATTGCAAGGCGGGTTCCTCCTCCAAGTCCTTCATAGAAGATTGTAGACACCAAGAGTAGTGTCCGACTCTGCAAAATAAGCTTCCACATATTGCCATAGAGAGAATAATATTAACACAAATCAAATCTGCTGACGTATTCCGCAGTGCGTCATCACACTACAGCCAAGTCCTTTACTCAAATCATTTTCACTCTTCCACCTCAGCGTGTTTTGCGAGGCGGTTTCCTTGGCATGTCTTGTCAAAGTAGAGATTGTGTGCCCCCCTTTTACGGGATTCTCATCAATACGGATGCGGGTAACCCAATCGTGCCCGTTAGCATGTTTTCTCGATTAAAAGCGAGTCCTAAACGGTTACGGGGAGGGCTCCTGGTATTCAACCTCTTATAAAGAGACCAAGGCCTTACTCCTTTTTCCAATCTCAAACGAGTTCGCCCATCGCCTCGAGTTCCAACACCCTAGGCTCCAGATTCCAGGCGCTTCGGACCTTCGACAATGTCCGGTTCTGACCTTCAAGGCCGATGGATGCCCTCCTCCGTCACGGAGGAGGACGTGCTAAAGTTGAGAGAGGCTAAGTTCTTGACCGCCGAAATTTCGCATAGGTTGCCTGCTCAAAGGCAGGCTATTCCCAGTCCCTAGCCCGGTGAGAGCGTAGTGTTCATGTCTCACTTCCTTCGGGGGTTAGGCTTCCCGATGGATCCCTTCGTGTGGGGGCTGTTGTTTTATTATGGGCTGGAATTTCATGACTTAGCTCCGGAGTCCATCCTCCACATTTCCTCATTCATCGTTGTGTGCGAAGCGTTCCTCCGTGTTACTCCTCACTTCGGATTATGGCTCAAGACTTTTGGAGTGGAGCCGAAGATGATCGAGGGACGGCACGCAGAGTGCGGAGGCGCTGTCATAAGTAAGAATGCTGATGCTCCATGGCCCGAGGGCTCCTTTCAAGAGGAGCTCGGCTTGTGGCAACGAGAATGGTTCTATATCACCACTCCCAGGAGCGCCAAGTGGGCGGTGCCTCCCGCCTTTCGCTCGGGTCCCCCATCACGGCTAGCGTCATGGGTCAACAAAGGATTAGATTGGGGGTTATCCAAAGACGTGCCCTTTTTGCAGGGCCGCATCAGGGATCTCTTAGAAAGAGACCTCAACCTGGTCAAGGTGACGCAGGTCATGCTGATTCGCCGAACACTGCCCGGCAAACGTCGCCCCCTTCGTTTGTGGGAGTTTAATCCAGAGGGACCACGAGCTCTCCACCATTTTATGGGCACAACGCCCGTGGAGATGTATAAACTATTCTTCGGATCACAAATGATGTGTCCGGATTTGACCGAGGACGCAGGCCTAAGCTGCAATCGCCCGGATACCGAAGTAAGTAACCTTGTGCCCGGACCTACTATCCATATAATCGTCATAAACTTGCCCCTAAAAGAGCTGTCCTTTTAAACAGGAGTGGATAATGAAGGCAAAGCTGATCAGGTGTCCGGCTCCCCTTCCCGAAACCAGGCCGGATCCCGTGCTTGTTAGGATGTTGAAGGTAATGCCTTTGGAGGGAAGTAAGGGGAAGGACAAGGGAACTATGGCCTCCTCGAAGGATGCTGCTCCGAAGGGAGGAACCGACAATTCCTCTCCCAAGGGGAAGAAGAGGGCCGCCTCTGACGACCAGGAGACCATGGCCCCGAAGCGGGGGAGAAAATCCTCGTTAGAGGGTCCGACGCCGGGGAGTTCCTCGGCCGAACTACGCCCTCAAGGGGATCAGCCCTCCAGTGAGCCGTAAGTAGAGAGAGGTTTTCCTTTTGAGCGATGAAATAAATCCTTGATTTATATCTGAGAAGATTAACCGAAATTTTACCTTGTAGCTCGGACCTCAGCCCTTCTCAGCAGAGCTTGTCTTCGGGGGATCTTCTTCCGGAGATGATGGAGATCGGGATGCCTCCCCCTGCCGTACCGCCTAGCGAGGCGGGCGACCCTGAGGTGTTGTCATGGAGGGTTTCTCTAAATCCGGCAGGGGCGGAAAATAGCTATGTGGCCCCCCAAGGCTCTCCACGTCCGGCCTTCGAAAGAGGCCATAGGACAAGTCCGGCACCGTCTGGTGCTCGGCCAGAGGAGCTAAAGATTCTGCTGGGGCGAGCTTCTATCTCAGAGGAGCACCGTGCATTGATGGGCACAGTGATTGAAAGGATTTCATCCGCAGAAAGCGGATTGCATGAGGCCGTCAAAAGTTTACTGACGGGTTTTGAGGTACGTTAGATAGTGTACACTTTTGTCAGTTGCACATAAGTAAGATGCGCCCTGTGTAGATAGTAGCCCCTAAGACTCTGCGTGTTGTCAAGAAATGACGGCACGCAAAGGATCATAATCCCAGGTCTAAGATGTCGCCTTTGAATGTAGGTGGCGAGGTGTCCGGAATCTAGCCGAACTGATGATGTGGCCGAACTAAAGCGGCAACTGGACGTGGCAGATGCCGACATCGCGCTTGTCAACAAGCGGCTTGATGAGGCTCAATGTATGTAATTCTTCAGGCGGCATCAGGTAAGAGGAGCTTCATGCCAGTGTCTTACAATGTGTGTGCTTGACGCAGATGGTACGGCCGCCGTGGAGAATCTTAGGGCAGAACTTGCCCAAGCTAAGGAGCAAGCCAGAAAAAGCGATGCGGCTGCCGAGAAGGCCCTTGAAGAGCTGAGAGCCGAACATGCTGCTCACTGCCGAAGCAAAGAAGAGATGGCCGAGATGGCCGAGAAGTTAAAGAGCACTGCAGACCGTTGCAAACTTCTTGAGAAAGAAGACTGGGCGAGACAGACGGACTTAGAGAAGGCCGTTGCTGATGCCAAGGACGCTCGCTCTGCGAAGGAGGAGCTGTGTCAGGCCGAACAGATTGCGGCTGGAAAGCCCTTTATGCTGCGAAGGAAATTTTGTGATCCGAAGTTTGCTCCGTTGGACCGCATGTGGAGTGTGGAGGATACCTATCTGGACTTGGTAGCGAGTGCTGCTGATGCGACCGAACACTTTCGAGATCAGAAAGATCGCGAAGTGGAAAAGCTTTTCTGGTCGCAGTTTCACAATCCAGAGCGTCCACTGGCAGTGGATGATCGTTTGGCTCAATGGGCCGAACTGAATAGGTTGTCTGGACTCGCTATGAAGTACGTCATGGGTCACCTGTGGCCGGGGAGATCGGAGCCGAAGAGTTATTTCAGCTTGGTGCAGCAATTTCTTAACTTGGTGCCGCGTATAAATGCAATGAAGAGGTCGGCATGCATAGAGGGCGCTAGGATGGCTCTTGCCCGTGTTAAGACATGCTGGGCAGAGATGGAGACCACCGTTGTTGCGTCCCGAGATTCGGACAAAAGCCGAGTACCCTCCGAGCACTATTTTCAGGAAGTTCTTGAAGGCGCTCGTGTAATAGAGACGCAGTGCCCGAAAGATGCTATGTTATGATAGCATATGTAATTATAAAGTAATATTTTGATAAACTGTAGTGGCCTTTTTTATACTTGTGCCTCCAAGTATTGGGAACACCTCCTGTGCGGCCGTTTTAAGATATATATATATATATATATATATATATATATATATATATATATATATATATAGAATCTGAAAGATGGCAGTCATTGGCTTCAGCCCCCACGCACATAGTGCGGGGGTGCTCGCAGAAGACGCATTTTCACACTTAACCCAACGTCTTGGTCCTACAAAGGAGGTGATAGCGCAGCGGGCCAGGCAACCGGACTATAATGCTTTAACACTTTCACTTAGCCATAGGAGTTTGACAATGAGACTCTTTAGGTAGCTCCTTGGTGGCAACTGCGCTCGTCCGAATTCGGGGCGCGTACGTGCCTGACCGGGAAGCGGCCCTTCGTTAAAGCGGAGGAATCCGATAGATTCCGATAGGTCATCAAGTGGCTGACCAGTCTCACGCCACATCATGACAGTTAGTTTTCGGCTTTCTCTACTGAGGTGCTCGCCCGGCCGAACCGGGGGCACAATCACAGTAGTTCTCCTGGTGCTACCTTAGCCGATAGAGCGGAACGTAAGGTAGCCGAACTTAGGAGCCGGGCAACCCAACATTTGACCAAAGACATGATTCGGAGCTGATGCATATAATGCCAAAACTCGCGATGCCGAACACTCCCTAAGGTGTTCAGTCTTTATGAGTGCGGGCGAAACAACACTCTTTATTAAAAAACCCCTAGTGTCCAGGTACGTGCAAAAATTTCTGACGTGGCCACATGCCAAGACGCCAGCCTCCTCGGTAATATCAGAAAAAACTAGGGGATGTGTAGCAACAAGAGACAGTAAAAAAGGTTTACGCAGGGTCTTAATCTAAAAATAATCCTTTAGGACGGGTCCCTACTGCATGTCTGCGCCTGTGTCTCCGTTGTGCCGTATCCTGGACGGGCTCCGCGCGACGTTCATCTGTAAAAGAGAGGAACTGAGTTGAAAACGGGTCATGCCGAAAAAGTTTAAAATAAGCAAAGTATAAAGTAAGATATATAAGATTGAGCTTTATTGTCTCTTATTGTATATGCGTGGATCCCCTAGTGCGGGGGTATATGGCTTCTAGGCCTGCATCAATGATGATTTTGCACCGAACTCGTCTATCAGCGTTCGTGGTCTTGAATGACCTATTTCGAAGTTTCTTTTGGCCGGTGAGGCCATTTTGCTATGGGGCTGTCAAAGCGGCCGCGCAGTCCTTCGCTTGGGGAGGCGCATTTTAGTGATTCCCCTTCAAAGATATGATGCCTCGTGGACCGGGCATCTTAAGCGTAAGAGATGCATAATGCGGTATTGCGTTAAAGCGAGCGAAAGCTTCACGTCCCAGTAGTGCTTGATAGCGACTTGAGAACGGGACGATATGGAAGGTCAGCTTTTCGCGGCGGAGGTTATCGGCAGAGCCGAATATGACTTCGAGCCGGAGAAAACCCATACAATGGGTGTCCGGACCAGGTATTACCCCTTGAAAGGAGGTTTTCTGCGGCGGATTCTTGCTGGGTTTATCCCCATGTGCTGGATTGTATCCTGATATATCAGGTTTAGTCCACTGCCGCCGTCCATAAGGACATTTGAAAACTGGAGTCCGCCAATTATTGGATCGAGTATCAAGGCAGTCTAGCCTACATTCTTGATATTCCTAGAATAATCTAGCTGATCGAAGATGATCGGTTTTGACAACCAGTGGCAGGACCCTTTGGGGATGGGCCATGTGGTGCGTACCTTTATGGGCGCCGCACGTTTTGTTATGTGAAGTGAGTTCACTGTTTTTACTTCTTGTGGGAAGTTCTTTTGTTTCCTGGTGCTCTGCTTTTGGGGTTCGTCCTTGTCTTCGCTTGGTGTGTCGAGCCCCTTGTGTTCGGCATTGAGTCTGCCGGATTGTTTGAAAACCCAATAGTCTCTGTGGGTATGGTTAGCAGGCTTCCCGGGAGTACTGTGTATCTGACATATCATGTCCAGGATTTTATTTAGGTTGGATGGATCGTCCCTGTTATCCTGGGGGGCGATTTTTCCTGATTTTGTCGTGAGCCTTTGAATCCGGCATTGACTGCCGTGCTCTTCGGACTTTTGTCCTTAGTCCGGCGACGGTCCTTGTTGCGTCGCGGTTTTCCGTTTCCATCCCTAGTTTCGGATGTACTTGGGTCGCTGGGGCTGCACCTTGCCAACCAGCTGTCCTCCCCTGCATAAAAGCGGGTCATGAGGCTTGTTAGTGCGCCATTGTTCTTGGCTTTTCTTAGCCGAGGTGTCTGGCGAGCCATTCGTCTCGGACGTTATGCCTGAAAGCTGGTAAGGCTTCGGCGTCCGGACAGTCGACTATCTGATTCTTTTTAGTGAGGAATCTATTCCAGAACTGCCGAGCTGATTCTCCGGGTTGTTGAGTTATGTGACTAAGATCGTCTGCATCCGGAGGGCGGACATAGGTCCCTTGAAAGTTTGCTGAGAAAGCATCCTCAAGCTCTTCCCAGCTTCCAATTGTGTTTTCGGGAAGGCTTTTAAGCCAATGCCGGGCTGGTCCTTTAAGCTTAAGGGGTAGATATTTTATGGCGTGGAGATCATCTCCTCTAGCCATGTGTATGTGGAGGATATAATCCTCGATCCAGACTCTAGGGTCTGTTGTTCCATCATATGCCTCTATGTTTACGGGTTTGAATCCCTCTGGGAATTCATAGTCCAGGACCTCATCGGTGAAACATAGGGGGTGTGCGGCACCCCTGTATTTGGGTGTGCCGGATTCTGATGATGGCTTCATAGCGTTGCTTACGAGATCTTGCTTTCTTGGCCCATAAATGGACCTGACTGGGCCATGATGTGAATCCTTAAGTGGGTCGCATGCCGATTTAGGTGCGGCGCCGCTTGCCGCTTTATGGGGTCGTCTATTCGACCGTGTGGCTTTTTCATTTTTTGAATGCGAGGGCTCTAGGGCCTCTTCATCAAATTCAGGCAGTAGCTTTCTTTTCGGATAGCTTTTAGTGCGGCGACTGTCGCCGTACTTATCTGTGGTATTGATTACTTTGCTCCATCTAATCCGGAGTGCGTCTTCCGCTGTTTTTAGCTTCTGCTTCTGCTTCTTTAGGCTGCGTGCGGTTGCAACGAGCCTCTCATGGAGATTCTTCTGCTCCATAGGTTTATTCGGCGTGAGGTCGTCTGGAATGCCGTTTTCGCTGGAAGAGGGATGTTCGGTTACTCTATCCGTGTTGCCCTGTTTGGACGGTTGCTCTAAGGCCTGCTCGTCGTCTACCGGCTCGTCCTGCTCTATGGTTGGGTTTTTGTTGAGGCGGGGTTTGGGTATGCGTTTATGCTGACGCTTTGATTGCTTTTCGGGGGGTCGATGTCCCGTCCCATCCCCTTTTTCCTCGTTGTCGCTTCCTTTAGGGGTATCCACCATGTACACATCGTGAGATGAGGTGGCTGTCCAATGCCCTATGGGCGTTGGTTCGTCGGTATCTCCTGCATCGTCATCCATGTTGTCGATGTCTCCGGATTCGAAGTTGAGCACGTTGTTTAAATTGTCGACAGTGGCTACCAAGTGGGTGGTGGGTGGGCTTTGAATTTCTTCATTGTCCGTATCCCATCCTCGCTGACCGTAGTTCGGCCAGGGCTCTCCTGAGAAGGAGAGAATCTTGAGATAGTTCAGGATATCGCCACAAGGCGAGTGCTGAAAGATGTCTGCGGCGGTGAACTCCACTATCGGCGCCCAATCGGATTCGATTGGCAGGGGCGCGGGGGGTTCGGAGTCCGGATCCTCGGAGTCACGGGTCGTGCAGAGTGCGGGGCTTGCATTCGGCTCGATCGCTTTCGGGATCGCAGCCCCCGAGGTGACGTCCAACCGCTCATCCTCGATTGGCGCAATAGGTTCCGAGTTAGGGGTTGGAATCGATGCGTGTGCGGCCTCCAGGACACTGTCCGGAGGGAGAGCTAGATCATGCCCCTCGAGATAGTGCGGCGCGCTTGGCCGTGGCTCGAACCCGTCGAAGATCAAGTCTCCGCGGATGTCAGCCGTGTAGTTTAAGCTTCCAAACCTGACTTGATGGCCAGGGGCGTAGATTTCGATCCACTCCAGGTGGCCGAGCGAATCAGCCCGCAGAGCGAAGCCGCCGAAGACGAAGATCTGTCCGGGGAGAAAAGTCTCACCTTGGACCGTATCGTTGTTGATGATCAAAGGAGCCATCGGGCCTAAAGGCGACGACACAGAGGAACTCTCAATGAAAGCACCAATGTCGGTGTCAAAACCGGCGGATCTCGGGTAGGGGGTCCCGAACTGTGCGTCAAGGCCGGATGGTAACAGGAGACAAGGGACACGATGTTTTTACCCAGGTTCGGGCCCTCTCGATGGAGGTAATACCCTACTCCTGCTTGATTAATATTGATGATATGGGTAGTACAAGAGTAGATCTACCATGAGATCAAGGAGGCTAAACCCTAGAAGCTAGCCTATGGTATGATTGTTGTGTATGGAGTTGATTGCCTACAGACTACAACCCTCCGGTTTATATAGACACCGGATAGGGTTAGGGTTACACAGAGTCGGTTACAATGGTAGGAGATCTTGAATATCCGCATCGCCAAGCTTGCCTTCCACACCAAGGAAAGTCTCATCCGGACACGGGACGAAGTCTTCAATCTTGTATCTTCATAGTCCAGGAGTCCGGTTGAAGGTATAGTCCGGCTACCCGAACACCCCCTAATCCAGGACTCCCTTAGCCACCAAACGTCACAATGTAACTGGGTGATTATAAAGGTGCTCTATAGGTGTCTCCAAATTTACTTGTTGGGTTGGCGTATTTCGAGATTAGGATTTGTCACTCTGATTGTCAGAGAGGTATCTCTGGGCCCACTCGGTAATGCACATCACTATAAGCCTTGCAAGCATTGCAACTAATGAGTTAGTTGCAGGATGCTGTATTACGGAACGAGTAAAGAGACTTGCCGGTAACGAGATTGAACTAGGTATTGAGATACCGACGATCGAATCTCGGGCAAGTAACATACCGATGACAAAGGGAACAACGTATGTTGTTATGCGGTCTGACCGATAAAGATCTTCGTAGAATATGTAGGAGCCAATATGGGCATCCAGGTCCCGCTATTGGTTATTGACCAGAGAGGTGTCTCGGTCATGTCTACATAGTTCTCGAACCCGTAGGGTACTATATGAGTTATGTATGTTGATGACCGAATGTTGTTCGGAGTCCGGGATGAGATCACGGACATGACGAGGAACTCCGGAATGGTCCGGAGATAAAGTTTGATATATGGGATAGTAGTGTTTGATCTCCGGAAGGGTTCCGGAATTCACCGGAAGGGGTTCCCGATGTTTCCTGAAATGTTTGGGCACGAGAACACTTTATCTGGGCCAAAGGGGAAAGCCCATGAGGCTTTTGGAAAGTGCAAAAGGAAGTTTTGCGGAGACCAGAGGCTAGACGCCAGGAACTCTGGCGTCTAGGGGGTAGACGCCGGGAACCCTCGCGTCTAGCCCTGGAGTCCGAGAAGGACTCTTGCCTTTCAGGTGAAACCGACTTTGAGGAGGCTTTTACTCCAAGTTTCGACCCAGGGGCTCAACATATAAATAGAGGGGTAGGGCTAGCACCAAAGACACATCAAGAAACACCAAGCCGTGTGCCGGCAACCCCGTCCCCTCTAGTTTATCCTCCGTCATAGTTTTCGTAGTGCTTAGGCGAAGCCCTGCGGAGATTGTTCTTCACCAACACCGTCACCACGCCGTTGTGCTGCCGGAACTCATCTACTACTTCGCCCCTCTTGCTGGATCGAGAAGGCGAGGACGTCACCGAGCCGAACGTGTGCACAACTCGGAGGTGCCATGCTTTCGGTACTTGGATCGGTCGGACGTGAAGACGTACGACTACATCAACCGCGTTGATATAACGCTTCCGCGAACGGTCTATGAGGGTACGTAGACAACACTCTCCCCTCTCGTTGCTATGCATCACCATGATCTTGCGTGTGCGTAGGAATTTTTTTGAAATTACTATGTTCCCCAACACTTAGACCACCCAGTATGACTACTAGGACTAGAGCAAGCTAAAAAGCACGCCGCCGTCACCCCCTCCTTATCGGCGGCGGGAAAACCTTTGTTTTACACAATCGAGAAGTCATTGTGCTAAGGCCTCACATGCTGAGGCATTGAATAGAATGTAGATGCTATTTTACAGAAACAAGTATCGATAAGACGTTTGTATCTCCATACTTATATTTCTTCTCTTATAAAAAACCGAGTTGGTGATGATGGTACGCGTGCCATCTTGCAATATAGACCGTTTGATCTATATCTGACTGATGGAAATTAAACAAAAAGATACCCGCACCCCTCTCCACATTTGAAGACAGGGCCTCCCTCATTCATCCTTATCTCCAACAACCTCATTGTTGAGAAATTAAGAAAGGAAGCCTTTGGAACAAACTGGCCTGGTGGCCGCTGCCGGCGTCATGAATCCCCATGCCTCCACTCAGTCCGACCACCAATCACCACCACGCCCCACTCCTCTTCACCTTATCTCCTATTTCTCGAGATATCATTAGTTTTTACACATGGGATTACTCCCGCATGGGTCAATCACAATGAGTGTTTTTATAAAAAAATGCATCTTGATGTTCCGTGCAATGCACGGATCTTGCTAGTACTCCTACAGAAGAATAAGTTGGTGATGATGGTGTGTCTGCCATCCGTCGTTTGTGACCATTAGATCTACATCTAACGACTGTGAGGTAAGTTGTTGCCTTTTCTCACAAATATCCCACTTGTCTACCAATTTGCAGAAAAACCGATAATTAGTATCTTAAAACCAACCACATCGCTCCCTGACCTCAACAAAACAACCCAAGGAATATATTCTAATTGAAACATAATATATCTCTAGTGATATATGTATATAAAAATTAGAGTGTTTTGTATCAAGTTTGTGAATAAGTATTATTCTAATTATGATTCATTGCAACGCACATGAACATTGCTAGTATTTCCAACCATGCAAATTTTTTCCCTAGTATTCCATAGTTTCGAGTTTTCCATCAAGATATTAGTCACTCATGGTTGATATTTACTTTCAATCATGTACACATATGCACTATGTAACTAGCCTTGCTTATTGGGTTCCAAAGCTTAACTTTCACTCCTACTTATAATATGTAGAGTATTTAACAAAAAACTACCACTTTCAACCAGCCCTAGGAAGAATCTATTGTACAAAAAATAGCAAAAACATACTCAAAATTTCTTAATCCATGCCAAAAACTACTACCTACCGATTAGGTTAGTTTAAACCCATTTATGACAGGGTTGGCCCACATGTCCCTGCTGACGAGGCAGCTTAAACCAACACATTTTGTTTGACCGTTGACACGAGGGACCCACATCTGACCTTCTATCCTGTTATTCCCCCTCAAATCATTATTTTTCCTGAACATTACTTCAAACAATACTGATGCATGTTCGTCGGTGGCGCCGGTGATGAGCGAGTTGGCCGCCGCTCCGCCGGACGGGCCGGACGCCGCGCTGTCCTCCGCACGAGTTGGCAGGGTGGCCCGAGCGTGACTCGCGAGCGAGCAAGCCGCCGCGCTGGCCTTCGCTCGAGCCAGATGGCTGGCCTTAGCGCGGCGCGAGTGAGCAAGCCGCCGTGCCACCATGCCAATCTAGCTAGCAAACCTTGCAGACAAGCAGCTGGACGGAGCTATCTTGGCTAGCTAGCGGCCGCGAGCGCCAGACGAAGCTGGCCTCCGGGTTGCCGCAAGATGGGCTCCGCACCGTCGGCGGTTTTGACCTCGCCTTCTACCGGCGGCGGTAGCTGCATCCCGTGGCCAAGGATGACTAGGTGGATGGGCCGGAGGTAGGAGGTCACTCGGGGATTTTTGTGCAGACTGACATATAGGTCCCACAAGTCATAACGCCCGGTCGAATAGAAGGCGTTGACTTAATGGGTGACATGGGCCATGTTTGGATACTCTAAGTCAGAGGTTAGATTCTAACCCTGAACTAACTCTAACCAAAGTGTTGTTTGGATGGCAGGGTTAGATTGACAACAAATGTATCCAAACAGGGCCATGGGTTGAAACGTGCCTATAACGACACTTTGTAGAGTAGTCGTTTCTTGGTAGGGCTGGTTGGTAAGAGCATGTACAATGGTTGATAAGGTAGTCTTTCTTAAGTCTTCCACGTATGCAAGTGGTAGTAGTTTCTTGGCATTATTAGTGGTTTCTTGCATTATTAGGGGTTTCTTGTAAGGCTACTCATAGTGGGGAGTATCATATGCTAGTAACACGTGTATGATACTAATGTATGATACTACCTCCATAATGCATATTATCATAAACTACTATCATAGATGATCATATTTATTGCCATGCATGACACAAAGAAGCATCGCATTTAACATGATAAAATATCTACCTATGTTACTCTAACACTCTCTCTCTTCTTTAATTATGTGCCACATAAGCATGTTTGCTAGTCCCAAGTGCATGTAACCACTTATGTTACCCCCACTATAGCCAGCCTAAGGAACAATGTACTACTAGCGACAAAAGGTGATTCTAGGTTGCGTTGTACTCCAACGAGTACTACTACTGGTCGCGGGAGTGTATACCTCGTTTTGTGGGTTCAATCCCGGCTGAACGCACGGCGGTCTTTTTTTAAATAGTAACTTCGCTGCGAGCCAATATTTTACACGGGTAGTTTGAGTTTTGAAGTCAAACGGACGTGCGGCACCACAATCTAGGTGCACTAGATAGCCTGGCCACGTGAACGGGTTTTCCTTCCCAACATCTCATGGCTCGCGTGCTCGCCCTAGCCGCATCTCGCTTGCAGCTTCCTCATCAGCTAGTAGCATATTTAAACTAGCGCCTCCCAATTAAGCCCGAGGAGCCGGAAAAGCCTGGTGAGGCATTGGGAACTATGCACTATGGCTCTGTACGTAAAGTGCTCTACTACTACTCTGTAGCTTGTGGCATTGCACGCATGGACTTCACTCCATTATCGGCTCTACTATAAAAGAAATTCCTCTTGACGTGTTTTTTTTTGAAACGGAGGCAAAAGCTTTGCTTCATCTCATTCATAAAGAAGGAACTACTAACAAAGTTCGACGAGATCCATTACACCTCCACAAATGGAAGCGAAAAGCCTAGTCTCGCTGTATCAAATAACTCAAATGTTCTGCCCCCGCAGTAATCATCGCTGATAAACATGCTGCTAGTGTGTGCGTGAGAGGAGCAGCTGAGTAGGCCAGCTACGTGAGAGGAGCTGCTGAATAGAGCACCGAGAGTACCCACTAGGCCACTACGCAGGTGTACTTTCCCTGCATTGATAGTACAACGATGGTTCTAGAGAACAGTAGTACCCTCCACGTCCAACTGTAGCTCCTTGGCCCTGAGATTCAAGAGTTCAAAACTGGTGCACTATACTAGAAGTACAGTACATAGCACTAGTAGTACCCTCGCACTTCAAGTTGAGAGAGTAGTACTAGTACTGCTATAGTACGAGTACGTACTCATCCGTCACGTAATGTAAGACGTTTTTTGACACTAGTTGGCGTGTACAAAAAATAGCAAAAACATACCCAAAATTTCTTAATCCACGCCGAAAACTACTAGCTTACTACGCTCTACAGTTGGAAGGGACGAGGCCCTGCGGTTACTACGCTCTTATCTCCTCCTCGCCAGTTCCCCTCCCCCCGAAGAGAAGGCAGTTCGTCGCTGCTCCCATGGATTCGCCAGGTGGTTCTCCTCCTCGTCGGGGCTGGGAGACCTTGGACAACGACCCTCAGGGAGAAATCGCACGCCACTCCGACGTCCTCACCGCCGCAAGACTCGGTGCTTCCTGCACCAACTATTTCAAGACAGTGCTAAAAATGGCTTGGGAAAAGGCCATGCTTGTTGGTCTTCCATGCGTCCTCGAGGAGAAGGTTCTTCTATGGGACAATCCTTCGAACAGTCCACCGCTCCCTGGCCATGGTTGCACGTTGACTCCGCTAGAGTTGCCGACGTTGAGAGGTACTCGGATTTTGTCCGATGAGCAGGTCAGTAATGGAGTTTGATGATGTAGTTGAGGGAGTCCTGGATTAGGGGGTATCTGGACAACCGGGCTATATCCTTTGGCCGGACTGTTGGACTATGAAGATACAAGATTGAAGATTTCGTCCCGTGTCCAGATGGGACTCTCCTTGGCGTGGAAGGCAAGCTTGGTAGTACGGATATGTAGATCTCCTTCCTTATAACCAACTCTGTGTAACCCTAGCCCCTCTGGTGTCTATATAAACCGGAGGGTTTAGTTCGTAGGACCAACAACAACAATCATACCATAGGCTAGCTTCTAGGGTTTAGCCTCTCTGATCTCGTGGTAGATCACCTCTTGTACTACTCATATTATCAAGAACAATCAAGCAGGACGTGGGGTATTACCTCCATCGAGAGGGCCCGAACCTGGGTAAACATGGTGTCCCCTGCCTCCTGTTACCATCCGCCTAGACGCACAGTTCGGGACCCCCTACCCGAGATCCGCCGATTTTGACACCGACATTGGTGCTTTCATTGAGAGTTTCACTGTGCCGTCACTGTAAGGAAGGATGCGTCGTCTCGTTGTTAAAAACAATGTTACCGCCGGGGGAGCCCTGGCTATCGGCGAAACTCTCTGGCTAGGCATTTTCATCATGACTGCCCATTCGGCTGCTGCACCGACGATGACTTCTCGGGTCATTGAAAACAGCCTCCACGTCGGCTCGGAATTTGCCGAGCAGATGGATCCAATGGAGCTCTCTTCCCTAAACGAGCTCTTGGATTGCATCGCCGCCTTGGGAGTCGCTACGGACTATGATCGGATTGGGCTTAAACCCGATCAAAGGGAGATTAACTCTCCATCGGTCACCCATCATATTGCGGTAGTGGAGGAACAATGCGGCGATTCTTCCTCTATCTTGAGGACTAACTATGTCCGGATCCCTGAGCTCTCTGAGCCGGATAACCGTTTACGGGAGGACATCGCACAAGCCCTGAACCTAGAGTCAGGCAGCGGGCCAGGCTTATTGGGCAACATCCCGAAACCTGAACTTCCAAGATTGGAAACTCCTCGGCCCCTGGGTCTCAGATTGGGTAAGGGTTCGGACTCAAATCCACCCACCCACCCAAACATAAATGATCTTTCCCACATCAGGCAAGAGCCCCAGGAAACAATACATCATTATTGGGCCAGATTCCTCCTTGTGATGAACAAGGTCAAGGACTATCGGGAGGAAGACGCAGTCTCATTTTACTGCAATAATTGCACGGACAAGGGAATCCTTAACGCCATAAGTCACCGTGACATATCACGCTTCACTGACTTGGTGTCCATAGTACGAAAGTACTGTGCGATGGAAAGCGCCTGGAAAACCGAAACGAAATTTTGGGATAATCCGGCTCGGAATACACACCCAGTCCAAAGTAAAAGGGTGCACTATCATAAGACACCCGAGTTAATTACAAAGAAGCAAAAAACCCTCTACAGGGCATGGAACCGTATTGGAGGGATGGCTCAACGGACCCTGCAAAATTCATAGTACAACGGATACCATACCAACACACAACCTTAGAGCATGTTGGGTACTCCGGCAGGTGGCTAAAAGTGGTGAGGATCTTCTCATCCCAGATACCACAGAGCACCATCCCGGGGATAACAATACGGTATTAACAGTCTTTGAGACCTTCACATCAAATAATAGGCGCAAGCGAACACTTCGTAGCCTTGCCGAAATCTGCCACATGGCAGCAATAAATCCAAGGAGTGACACGGCTATTACCTTCAATGCCAGTGACGAACCTAAATTCCGAACAGCCCGAGCACCAGCCGCACTGGTCCTCACTCCAATTGTGGACGACTTTCGACTCACCAAAGTACTCATGGACGGCGGCAGTGGATTAAACCTCATCTATGAGGAAACTGTTCAAAAAATGGAAATAGACTGGAACCGCATTGAGCGAAGTAGCACAACCTTCAGAGGAATCATCCCCAATCGGGAAGCACGCTATGCTTGGAAAATCACACTAGATGTGGTATTCGGCACGCCGGAGAACTATAGGTCCGAAGAAATTACATTCCAAGTGGCCCCGTTCAGTAGCGGATACTACGCCCTTTTAGGGCGGGAGACGTTCATGATCTTCCAAGCCATACCCCATTACGGGTACATGAAGCTCAAAATGCCCGGGCCCAACGGAATCATCACTCTCGCTAGTGATCCGGACACAGCACTGCGCGCCAAAAACAAAACAGCCGCATTGGACCTCGAGGCATTATCCGAAGCCCTTGCGGCCGAGGAATTAACTACACTGCGCTCCATAGTGCACAGGGACGACATGATACTTGACAAGAGATCCAAGTCCACCTCTTTTAAACCAGCGGATGAAATAGTCAAATTCCAAGTCCACCCAACGGACCCTACAAAAACAGCCTCCATCGGGGCATAGTTAAACCCCGCCATGGACGCCGCACTACGAGAGTTCCTGCGTGAGAATTGGGACATATTCGCCTGGCATCCCTCGGATATGCCAGGAATCCCACGCAGGCTGGCTGAGCACAGCCTTAATATTCTAAAGGGATTCAAGCTGGTCAAGCAGGCTCTTTGGCGTTTCTATGAACCTAAGAGACAAGGTATGGGAGAGGAACTAGCCAAGTTATTGGAGGCCGGATTCACTAGAGAAATAAAACACCCAGACTAGCTAGCAAACCTGGTGATGGTACCAAAGAAGGACAAATCCTGGCGCCTATGTGTTGATTTCAAGGACCTCAACAAGGCTTGCCCAAAGGATCCCTTCCCCTCCCCTACATTGATCAAATTGTCGATGCTATCGCAAGACACGATTCATTGTGTTTCCTCGACGCAAACTCCGGTTACCACCAAATCAAGATGGGGCAGTCCAACCAAGCCGCAACGGCATTTATCACACCATACAGCCCCTTCTATTTCAACACAATGCCTTTTGGGCTCAAAAACGCCGGCGCAACATATCAGCGCATGATTCGGACATGTCTGGAGAAACAGATCGGCAAAACAATAGAGGCATACGTAGATGATGTGGTCGTCAAAACCAAACACGTCGACTCTCTAATAGACGACTTGAGGCTCATATTCGACAACCTCCGAACATACGACATCAAGCTCAATCCGGAAAAATGCGTTTTCGGTGTACCAGCTGGAAAGCTCCCGGGCTTCATTGTCTCCAGTAGGGGAATTGAAGCAAATCCGGCCAAAAATCCGAGCTCTGTCACAGCTGGCTATCCCAACGGACCTCAAACAAATCCAGAAATTAACCGGATGTGTGGCGCTCTAAGCCGCTTTATCTCCCGCTTAGGAGAAAAGGCATTACCCCTTTATCGCCTCCTTCGGCGCACCGAACACTTTGAGTGGACGGACGCTGCCACAGCCGGATTGGAAGAAATAAAAGCCATACTGGAAACCTACCCAATCCTGTCTGCGCCAAACATCGGTGAACCAATGCCGTTGTACATTGCAGCAACTCATCAGGTCATAAGCACAGTGCTCGTCGTCGAACGAGAAACAGACGGACATAAATTCCCCCTTCAAAAGCCGGTATATTATGTATCCACTGTCCTTACTCTATGCAAATCACGGTACCCACATTATGAAAAGATAGCCTATGCGGTATTCATGGCATCCCAGAAGCTGCGACACTACTTTCAAGAGTGTTCAATTACAGTAGCCTCGGAAGTGCCACTTAATGATATTATAAACAACCGCGACGCCACGGGCCGGATTGCCAAATGGGCCATTGAGCTCCTCCCGTTCGACATAACATACAAACCCTGGCGAGCCATTAAATCACAAGTATTGGCCGACTTTGTCGCCGAATGGACGGAAGCCGAACTCCCTAAAGAGTACGGCGCATACTCCAATTGGATCATGCACTTCGACGGCTCCAAAATGCTGGCTGGTCTGGGGGCTGGCGTCGTCCTGACGTCCCCAACCAGAGATACAGTTCAATACATACTCCAGATACTGTATACAGACTCCAACAATGCAGCCAAATACGAAGCCCTGTTACATGGTCTTCGGATGGCAGTTTCCATGGGCATTCAACACCTAGAGGTGCGTGGGGATTCGAACCTCGCAATATCCCAAATAAATGGAGACTTTGATGCCAAGGATCCGAAAATGGCGGCCTATCACAACGTCGTCCTAAAAATGTCAGCTCGGTTCGAGGGGCTAGAATTTCACCATGTGGCTCGGGAAAATAATCAGGCGGCGGATATCCTTGCCCACATCAGCGCAAAACGCGATGCAATCGCCCCAACACCTTTTTGGAGAGGTTGTTTAAGCCATCCGTGGTATGGGTAGGGGACACCGGTAACAATAGTCCGGACCCGGCCAAAATGCCCGATATTGAACACTCTGACATAATCAGAGGCTCTGCCACCGAAATAACACCTTCAGCCCACATAATAATGGCCATCATTGCCCCGTGGACAGAACCATTCCTGGCCTACCTAACTAGGCAGGAACTTCCCGAGGACCAGAATGAGGCACGCTGCATAGTGCGGTGATCTAAAGCCTACAGGGTCCACGAGGGAGATCTGTATAAAAAAAGCACTACTGGAGTCCTTCAAAGGTGCATCTCCGAAGAGGAAGGGCGGAAGCTTTTGGAAGAATTTCACGCCGGACTCGGTGGCCACCACGCCGCAGCCCGGGCCCTTGTAAGCAAGGCCTTCCATACAGGTTTTTATTGGTCGACGGCCCGGGGAGATGCAGAGGACTTGGTCCAACGATGCGTCGGTTGCCAGCTTTTTGCAAACCAAAGCCACATGCCACCCACCGCCCTCCAAACAATCCCCATTACATGGCCCTTCATGGTCTGGGGGCTTGACATGCTTGGACCCCTTAAAGGGGGAACCCATAAGAAAAAAATACTTACTGGTCATGGTGGATAAATTCACCAAATGGATAGAAGCCAAACCTGTTAAAATGACCGAATCAGGACCGGTGATAGACTTCATATCCGGGGTTGTACACCATTATAGCGTCCCCCACAGCATCATCACTGACAACGGCATGAACTTCACGGCCGACGAGGTAAAACTCTGGTGCGGCAACATGGGCATCAAGCTCGATTATGCTTCTGTCTATCACCCACAAACTAACAGCCAAGTCGAGCGAGCAAATAGTCTTATCATGAGCGGCATCAAACCCAGATTAGTGCGGTCCTTAAAGGAGTCTAACACGCACTGGGTAGAGGAGCTCGACTCCGTACTCTAGGGGCTGCGGACCACGCCGAATCGTACTACCGGATACACACCCTTCTTTATGGTATACGGCGCAGAGGCGGTTCTGCCCTGCGACATAATTCATGACTCACCTCGAGTGCGCATGTACGAAGAAAGAGAAGCCGAGCTCGATCGGCAGGACAGTCTGGACACCCTGGAGGAGGAGCGCGACGTGGCAAAAGCCCGTTCCGCATTCTATCAGCAACAGGCTCGAAGATACCAAAGCGGAGAAGTACGGGCCAAAACTTATAACGTTGGCGAGCTAGTTCTACGCCTGCCGGAGAAGAAAAAGACCAAGCTCGAGCCCAAATGGGAAGGACCCTTCATTATTGACCAAGTTCTGACCGGTGGAGCGTACCGTCTGTGGGATGCATCAAATAATCGACTTGAGCCGAACCCATGGAACGCAGCCAGGCTCCGAAGATTCTACGCCTAGTGCCGGACTCTATGTTTGTCTCCTTCCTCTGTCCATTTTTTGCATATACATTACCTATCTTTTCTCTCTCTCTTTCTTTTATTCTTTCTCAAGGCCTTCAAGGGCCAACTTGTGCATTGCCCGCACACTATTGACGTGCTAACCGCGCTCATTATACCTGGGGGCTTCTTACACAGAAGCTTAATTATTTATCTGGGCTTCATGCCCCGCACATGTGTTATTCTTCCGCATGTTCCTTTTCTTCGCCATTATATGCATCGATATGACTTAAGTTTTGGCCAAGCTGGGTTGCCTGGCTATTGTATTTATGCCCTACGTTCCCGTTAGTTCGGCTAGGGAATAAGGGGAGCACCTCTGCGATTGTTACTGCCGGGTCAGCCAGATGTGTACCTCAGACTGGGTGAAGCCGAAAGCTAGCGTTCTTAAGGGAATATTCGGTCGGCGAACAAAAGATGATTTTTATTTATTTTCCATATGTTCCCCAGATGTTTTTGCCTGCGTGTCTTCTCGCAGTCCGGACATGCACTTTAGGGCATGTGTACCCAGGGAAAGGAACCCTTAATGGAACTATTCTCCCGAGAAGATGTTTCTTACTACCCATGTAATATAACATAACAAGTTGGGTACTTGTCTGTTCAAGCACTAATGACCCCTACGCCTGGTTTCCACGCATACCCCGGTTCTTATATAACTAAGCGGGTATTCAGATACACTCCGGACTATTGGGTCCCGAGGATGAAGCGAAAAGGTCCGCCATGACAAATGATTTACAATCCGGCTAGAAGGCATTATACTTGTCACTTTAATTACATAGTCATGTAGACTGACTAAATTCCCCTTCTATACCATCCAACAAGCTGTCTAGCCTACAATCTTGTTGGGAATACTTTGCGGCTAATTCTACTTGCCCATACACTAAGCTAACGGGGATCTCTTTCCCATCGGGCCCCACAGGTCTGACCTCGGCCATTGGTTTGGGTCAGCCTTGGTATACCGCGTCTTCACCATGGCCCAGGCTCCCCTGGCACCTTGACGGCAGGCTGATATCTTCCATAATCGGAAGCGCTGCCGTGCTCCCTTGAGCTTCTCCGTAAGCTCTCCAATGCCTGCTGGCAGGGACACGGATGGCCACAAGGCCTGGGCAATACTTTGCATCACCTACCGAACTTGTTCGTGCAGTTGTGAGAGCTCGGGTAGAAGATCACCCGCAGACCCGGGCATCTCCTCCGAGGGACGACCCGTCAGCATACCTGCAGACATAACTGTTAGTCGGCTTCCTCGCCAAACTCTTTTAAGGGTTCGTTCAAGCACTTACTAAAAATGTCGCGTCGAAGTCGCTTATTCTCCTTCACGGAGTCCGCAAGCTGGGCTCGAACATCTTTCAGTTCCACGCTCAGCTTGGTATTGGCGTCTTGGAGATTGTTTTCTCCAGCATGACCTTAGTCAGCACGCGTTCACCAGCCTTTATTTGTCGTACGACATGCTGGTCCTCCTGATTCTCTCCAGAGTCATCTGCAATATCTATTGTTAGATTTGCAGCCATGCCGCACACTATATGGTACCTATCGTTCTTTGAAACAAATGTTACCATCTGGGGACTTTTCAGGTTCCTTCAATGCGGCAACGGCGGCCTGAAGTTAGGTCTTGCATTCCTCCAGCTCCTGTGATAGTTGAGTATTCTTCTCTGTAAGAACCTGCACAATAAATGATCCTTAAATCAGTTGTGCCAACTGTTTCAAGTCTTAGGGGCTACTGATATATATACTCATCAAATTTTCTTACCCGTACATCCTTTACATATTGGTCCGTGGCTCTGGCTAGACCATTTTGAGCAGCACGGATGTACGCATCTCCTAAGTTGAATGCATCAAATGCCTCTCGGGAGAAACAAGCGTCACGGAGTACGGCTCAGCGACGCCTGTGATTCATAGCGCTCTCCACTTCGGAATTCATAGCGGATATCTTATCCGCATCCTCTGTAGAAGGAGCATCCGGCGTGTGCCTCGTGTTAGCTTCCGCCTCTATGTCCGGCCCTGGAGCCCGACTGGTAGAAGCGTGATCGGCAACCTCTCCGGATATTGTCCGACGAGCGTTCTTCCTTCTAGGAAACATGGGTGTTATTATCTTTTTAAAGACGACAACCACGGAGTGAGGTCTTGCATCATACCTCTGCGCCGGCGTCTCCGTCCGGACCGCCTTCCTTTTTAGCCTGTCTGGCTTTGAAACCCCTTGTTGGCGAGTCACCACGGGCTCGGCATGGCGTCCCAAGGGCCTTCCCTATAAAACACTGTTTGTATACGGTAGGTGAAGTGCATAAAAGGAAATCTTTTTCAAAGTTTGGGACTCCGGTCTCGTTTACCTGCGAGGCTGGGAGTAGCCCAGGGTAGTCGGCTATAATGGCCACCACGGCGTCATCACAGCTTAGCTGATAGAAAATCCTATCAATCAGCTCCACGAATATGTCCGGATCCTCTTTGAGGCCGGGGTCGAGGACCCGTTCAGGATCCTCCGGTTGTGGAGGTGGGCTATTGATCTCCCCTACCGCCTTACGCAGTTCCTGCGATGAAACGGCAAGGTAAATACTTATCACGAAAACAAGGGTAGGATGGAAGTAAAAAGAGCAGAAGCTCACCTAGCTTCGAGGGTTGTTCATGGAGAATCCATCCCGTGGCTTGATGCAGAGGAACTCCTCTTCTTCCCCTTATACAGATCAGATAGAATTTTTGCTAAAGCGGCAACTTTGTCCGGTCCCTTGCGCCCGCAGCGAGTGGCATCAACTTCCCCGTTGAAGTGCCACATGGGGTGGCCTCGATATTGAAGTGGCTGCACCCCCCGCATAATGCATATGGCCAAAACCTCGGTTATGGTCAGTCCTGATTTGGCCAGCAACTTTATCCGGCCCATCAGATAAAATACGTCTCTATCATCCTCCTCCTGTGGGCTCCGTGGGCACCAGCTTAGGCGTTTCTTCAAAGGGGCGTTGTTAAACTCATGAAGACCAATCCGGATAGGATCCGGGAGAGGAACATCCTCCATATAAAACCACTCTGAAGGCCAGTCCTCGGACGTCTTCTTCGGGGTACCGGATAGGTATCCGGTCCCGGCGATGTGCCATACTTTGGCTCCGCCCACTTGATATATTGATCCCCTCTGTGTACGGGGCACAAGGCAGAAAAACTTCTTCCACAGCTCAAAATGAGCTTCGCAACCTAGAAACAGCTCGCAAAGGGCTACGTAACCAGCAATGTGCAGTATGGAGGCAGGGGTTAGGTTGTGCAACTAGAGGCCGTAGAACTCCAGGAGCCCTTGGAGAAATGGATGGATTGGAAATCTGAGTCCCCTTAACAAATAAGGGACAAGGCATACCCGCTCTCCCTTAGAGGGGTTGGGAAAGCTCTCCGCTTGCTCCCCGCCATAATAGGTGGCGAGCCCGGCTCGAACCGGGACCATATACGCTGGAGGGAGGAATCAATGGGCCTGTAGCTTCACTAATTGGCTATATGGGACGGAACACTTCTCCCAATCTCCGGGCTTGGGGCTGCGGGAGCGAGAGGAGGAGCTGCGCTGGCCGGCCATGTTGGGATGGATTTTTTTGGATGCACTCCGATGAATGCTCGCTGAGGGAGGATGGTGTGGTTTGGATATGAGGATCCTCGTCTCTTTAATAGACAGTTCATTCACATAGATGGGGTGGTAAATGTAAAAACACCCTGGCTCCTCACATTCGCTTGACACATGGAAGATGGCCATTATTGGACGCAGAAGCCAAGAAGCGCAACATTTACAAGAAGCCGGACACTATTTAATAGGTACTCAGAGTTTGAAGAAGAACCCGACTTGTAATGCCGAAGACAATCTGCGCGCCGGACTCATCGTCATTGAAGCCTGGTTCGGAGGCTACTGAGGGAGTCCTGGATTAGGGGGTATCCGGCAAGTCGGGCTATATCCTTTGGCCGGACTGTTGGACTATGAAGATACAAGATTGAAGACTTCGTCCCGTGTCCAGATGGGACTCTCCTTGGCATGGAAGGCAAGCTTGGAAGTACAGATATGTAGATCTCCTTCCTTGTAACCGACTCTGTGTAACCCTAGCCCCCTCCGGTGTCTATATAAACCGGAGGGTTTAGTCCGTAGGACCAACAACAAC
This sequence comes from Triticum urartu, assembly GCF_056163025.1. Lineage (NCBI taxonomy): Eukaryota > Viridiplantae > Streptophyta > Magnoliopsida > Poales > Poaceae > Triticum > Triticum urartu. The sequence continues at coordinate 101,481,210 of NC_141875.1, read as the reverse complement.
AATCATACCATAGGCTAGCTTCTAGGGTTTAGCCTCTCTGATCTCGTGGTAGATCAACTCTTGTACTACTCATATTATCAAGAACAATCAAGCAGGACGTGGGGTATTACCTCCATCGAGAGGGCCCGAACCTGGGTAAACATTGTGTCCCCTGCCTCCTGTTACCATCCGCCTAGACGCACAGTTCGGGACCCCCTACCCGAGATCCGCCGGTTTTGACACCGATAGTAGTACTTAGTTATTCCATTTACATCACGTAATTTCTCTGCTGCCCACCGTATTATATATAGGTCTGGGTCAGTGCCAACGAAGATTGGCTTGCATACCTCTGGCTGGATACCACCATCATTTTGCACAACATCCACAGCAGTGCGGCCGTTCCGGTAGACCCCTTCTCCACCATTGGGATCGGCCTCCGGACTAGCTGGGCTTGAATACGTATGATGATGCCTACATGAGATTGAAGAAGATAACAATTGCGGACCCGCCGACAAAGCGACGCGGCTACGACGATTACTATCTCATCGAGGTGTTCGACATAGGGATTGCCATCAATGCAAGAGGCAGTAATGGTAGAGGCTGGCGCATGTTGGCGGCGGCATATTTGTACCCCTACACATTCGAAGACGTCGTGCGCCATCTAGGCCGCATCTTCGCGATGACAAGCCAGGGGACTTGTTTCATCTGGTTGCCATCCTACGGTATGGGAGATTACAAATGGAATGCACAAACCATCATTTGCATCCCTAACGGTACTCCATTATTTTGCAGGGACAAGTCATCCTGGATTAAAATAAGATCGCCGATCCTGGATGTGCATTTGCATCCGCAATTCGGTCTAACCTGGAATCTTGTAGCTGACTTTGGCATATTGGGATCAACTATCTTAGAAGTCGTTACCCATGGTACCACTGATGTGCAACATGGTCACACAATCTACCACGATCGGACCGTCACCATCTACCCAGGTATTCCATTTTTTAACCCTCTCGCCTTCTCTTTCATTGTTGTACTAGTACTCTACTTACGTACTAGTAGGAGTACTTTTTACCTTGGAGGACGTGTATAGCTAGCTAGGCCCTTGAAGACTTGAACCCACTAGCTGCCACCATTTTTGTTTTTCCATGTCTTACTATCTCATCCATGTAGCCAACAGTGGCTATATATAATAAGCCAGTTATTTTACTTCCTCTATACCGGAGTAGTACTATTTTCTGCACAGTATTACTGACCGCCATATTTGAGCACAACATTATTATGCATGGACCTTGACTACGTATGTCACCATGTGTCCAGATCTGAGATGCTGCGTGTACCAGATGAACGGCGCCGAGTTCGACCCCCGTGATGCTACGTGGGTGCAGAGGAACACTCTTGGAGAGTACTTGCTTTTCATTGGGGACAACTACCCCATTGTGAAGCGGATGCCACCTTTTGTGCACAACATGGAAGGCCTGCCGTACATGAAGCATGGTTGTGTCTTCAGTGTGCACCACCGGATGAACGACATGCTGGGACACGCTATCCATGATTTATGCTGCTTCAGCTTGGATGAGTCTCCATCGTGTGGAACCAGACTAGAAAGCTGCGACAATGATTCTCGTTGCCCACCGCTATGGATCGTGCCATCCATGAAGAACACCTGGGACTGGAACCTGGAGGAGGACATGTAGCCCATCTATAACGTGTAAGTGGAGTAGGGTAAATTGTGAACGGTAGCGCTGTGAATATATGTAGACTAGTCGTGCACAAATTTATCACATGAATTGGAGATGAAATTGTGTGGCATACTAGCATTTATCCTTTAGAATTTATTACTAGTAAATGTGTTATGTGTATGTGCAACTTGTGTGGTTGTTGCATGGGCTCCAACATGCTCTTTGAGAAAAAAAGGTGGCACGGCTTTGGATATACGTGACGTGGCGGTATCATACAATAGCATCGTTCGCTATAGTTGTAGTACGCTCCTTACTAGGACGACAACTCCTAAAAAACCTTGCGCTTGGCTCTTTGCCTCTTCGGGAGGTTCAACAGTTCGTACTCGTGTGAACCTTGCACTTGGCTCTTCGCCTCTTCGCAAGGTCCAACAATGATGATACTACAGTACACATTATGCTTCTGGCAATCTGACACCGATTGAACTGCTGCACGTCCACCGCGAGGGCGAGGACGAGGGAGAGGGAGAGGGAGAGGGCGCTGTAATCAAAACCCTCTCCTCGTCCTGCGAACAACCACGCGCGTGGTTGAGGGAGAGGCGTAGTAAGCAAGCTTCTCCTCGTTCGGCGAGTTGACGGGACACATCAAAGCAGTACTAGTACTAGTCCATACTGCGTCCTTTCCGGTTAATATGGCTTAATTTGAAACGAGAAAAATACACTGGCGGTCAATGTAACAATACGCTCTTTACGGTCACTATATATAGTTTTGCGGTGATTATACGATCACTAGCTCATCGTAGAGCACCGTATTGCACCCTACTGACCGGCCACATAGTCGACGTGGCACTTTGTTGACTGGTTAAATTGTCACCTGGTTTCTGGGTCCCACCTGTCAGTTGGCAGAGCAAAGAAATCAGCTAAAAACAAAGAGTGTAGTACATCTACACTTCCAATGCATTTAGCCTTTAATCTAAATCGATATTGATTGACTAATGCACCAACTTGTGCTCTAGGTATAGGCTACATGTCTATCCTTAATTACATCATGCAACGACCTTCATTTAATCTTCTTCTCTCAATGGTCGCATGCACACATAAGTCTGCTACTTTTGGGCGTTAATTATGCCCTGGTCAATCTCTAAATCTCTAAATGTACAGTCTTTCACGGACGTAGGGAGTAGGTTGACACTTGAGTGTGAGCGTGTGTGTTGCGTCGTGTGTTGTGTGCCGCATGGGTGTGTGAGTGTTGCGTGCGTCCATGTATACGTGTGAGTGTTGCATGTTGCATGCATGCATGCATGCGTGGGGCTTACTCCCTCCCATTGACATGTTCATATTTCAAGCTTCCTCTGTTCCCTCCATATGGTGATACTCCCTCTATTCCCAAATACGGAGTAAAATCCTCCCTCTGTTCCCAAGTATGGAGTATTTGTCTTTCTAGAGATTTCAACAAGTGACTACGTACGGAGCAAAATGAGTGAAGTGAGCGTAGAGGCATAGGGATAATGTAGAAAGGAAGTCTTCGCGATCCATTATTCCCCATCTCGGTCAGAGAGAACTATTCAACTAGTCTTCGCAGTGAAGTGACAATACACGTTGCAGCAGATGGTACACTTAATTAATAAGCTAAACCAGCATGTTGGTGTTACTAAATCAGCCTTACCCAGTACTGCCATCATGTTTGCCAGTAGAGCACCACATGTCATTGGTGTAACTATTTACACTCCGAAGGACGGTATATCCTCGTAGTAGTAGTAGAATTGAGATCTAATGCACTTTCTTCCCTGTCTTCCACTCGTCTTCCTCCTCTCTTCCCCATCGTCGGCCGCACACCATTTCCCCCCGCTCACTGCTCGCCCGCCCGCGCTATCTTCCTTGGTAGCTCGCATGTACCATATCCCCCTGCTCACTGCTCGGCCACGCGAGGAGAAGCTTCTTTGCTCGCCCGCCTGAATCCACTTCCCCGCTGGCTCGCAGGCACCGAAAACCTCAATGGCAGAACCACTGACACGCAGAGCCGTGATTGGAATTCCCTCCCCGATGTTCTCTTGGAGCAGATCTGTAATCGTATGGACCTACTCAGCACCGTCCGTCTGGCCACATGCTCGGTGTCTTTGGACTGTCTACTCGTCTGCAACCGACCGGCTCTTTTCAAGACACCTTGCTTGCTGATGCCCAATCCTCGCAGGTGGCCCAGACACCGAATTGACGATCCTACGGAGGTTGCCGTGGTGCCCCTTGACATGCTACCATTACCCGTCCACCTGTCCTTCATGTGCGGCCACTACTGGGCGGGCATGAAGGCCAACTAGATCGTCCTCATCCACCAATCCGGTAGTCCGTGGCGTCTCGTGGATATCTACACCCAGCGAGAGATCACCCTTCCATCTTTGGATACCGCCGCCATCGAGCCTCGCGGCCCGCCGGACACTCCTGCCTACTACGCACGAGACGCGTAGAGCTTTTGGCTCGACCTCTGTTTGCTGAAGGTTGTAATCTGCAAAGTGCCCACACCATCAGAAGACTACATGGATTACAAGCTCATTGCCGTGTTCAACATGGGATTAGTCTATCTGGAATTCGGTCGCCATACATGGTTATGGCTCATTGTCGATCCTCTTTACCCAACACTTCTGTCTGATGCTATAGTGCACGATGGCATCGTTTATGCGGTCGACGCACAGATTGGCTGCCTATACTGGTGGAATCTATCATCGTGTAATTGTTCTATCTCATCTCATCTTTACCTTAAGAATACGACTACCTGATCATTGTTACAAATTTAGAATATATAGTATGTCTATAACCACATCATTGCTAATGTTCCTCTCATTTCCTAGATTTTTATGACCGCACATGTTATTGTTAGAGTTGATATGAGAACAATTGGTATCTAATGATTGTTATAATAGATATTATGAGTATAACCTCATGATTGCTATATGTTACTCTCATTTCCAGGATTTTTATAACAACACATGTTATTGCTTAGAGTTGATATGATAACTATAGTAAGTGCTATGGTAGAATATGAGTAGGCCCTGCCATATCTGTTTTCCTCTCATTGTTACATGATGTTTGAACCATGCTATATTGCTAGAATATGAAAGCCAGTGGCTTATGTTTTTAACTTGGGGTATGATTATGACCACGGCATTGCAATTCTCTGTCTATGATATGTGTCACCGTTATAATAATCTTAATTCCACACATACTTTGAACATGATTGTTTATTTTTGTCCTTTTGGTCTCCAATTTGAATTGTTGCAGCAGACGCAAATGCGCTGGCCTTCATGATTCCAGGACCTAGAATCATACCAGCCGATGGGTGGTGGTTTATCGCTCGTTCAGCTGACGGTGGTCATTTGATGCTCATTTGCACGTACCAAATTGACCAAACCATTTCATCAAACCACATGCAATACAATGCCTAGGGCGTTCGTGACATTGATGGCGATGGCTGCTTTGTGTTCGAGAAAGATCCCAGCTCCGTTGGGCCATGCATATTCAATGGAGGCGGATTTACAGCCTCGACAACCACTCCATGTTCCTCGGGCTCAATTATCCAATCATCCAACCAATCATCGATCATATCACCGGCGATGATTACCATGCTATGCAACTTCCATTCACTAGGGGGGATTGTGTTTACACATCATACCATGGGTTTCATGAATCACCATATCTAGAGATTCGTCGACACAGCTTGTTGCCAGATAATCTTAAGTGTGTGAAAGGCATCAAGCTTCCATGCGATGGATGGCTTTTGCAAACCCGACATGCGGCGATGTGGTTCATGCCAACAGCAAATATGCACTACTTGATTTGTACTGATATGTAGACTGAGCCATGTATTCTGCTGCTGTAGCACGACCCTCTTTTATTGGATATTATGTACTATTGTTAGTTTGAAGCACTCCTCTGGTTTGAAGGATAGATACATTTCTGGGATCAAGTGCATCCTAACTCACCTGCGCAGCATGTACTGATAATAATGATGGAGATGCTGTGCAGTATATATATATCACTTAGGCTTCCAAGTGCATACTTGTTGTCGGCGTTCTGGGAATGGGGGTCCCCAGACTTGCCTGCCTGCGGCCTGCGGCGTGGCTCAAAGGGGCCCCAGCACGGCCCGTCTTCATCGACACAGACCCAAGACCCTCGCGAGGGGCCAAGCCTCGCGGGGCGGACGACACGGAGCTTCCTCAGGCACGGCCATATCAGGCTGGCTCGCGAGGAGGCGGAGAAATCAAGGCGGGGTACCTCACGAGGTGCCCGTGACGCAAGCCATGACGACCAAGGGCGCCAGGCGGGCGCCAGCCTGCGCAGTGTCCTCCTTTCCTCTTTGGTGCAAAGGGAGCAAGCGCAAGCGAGAGCATCAAGCAAAGGCACCTATTTCGGTGCAACGAGACCAAGACCAGTCCAACGGCAGGGAGGAAGTCATTGTGGAGCCCAAGCCAGCGTCACCACCAGAGTCTTTGGCAGGCGAGGACTAACTTTAGTCAGGATAAGTGTACCAGATGTTCCCCTTCAAAATGGCCAATTGTTGGCGCCCTTCCCGCTCAATATTTGGGAAGAGGCCCAGGGCCTTTGCCTATAAATAGGACTAGCCACCCACAGGGTAGAGGAAGGGAAAATTGGATCGAGTAGCATCACAAAGAGAGACAGAGAGAAGGGTGACTGAACTCCCCCTAGCAGTTCATCCCCGTAGCCAAGAATAGACCCTCGCGAGGCTGTTCTTCCTTGTATTGCTCATCATCATCAGCCCAAGAGGCAATCCACCACACCACACACTGGAGTAGGGTGTTACACCACAACGTTGGCCCAAACCAGTATAAACCCTGTGTCTCTTGTGATGTTCTTCCCATAGCTTAGATCTCAGCGAGGCGGAGGGGTGCAGGTAGGTAGAAGGTGAAATCTCCGCGCGCACCCCAGTGTTCAAACCTCAAGGGTCTGCCGGAACATGAAATCCGACATTTTGCGCGCCAGGTAGGGGTGCACCGAAATTCGTCTCCCACCACCCCGTTCTCCTCCGACCATCGCGTCCATGTCTAACGCTCGTCGGGCCCGCGCCGAGCGCCGGGCCGCTCTCGCTTCCCGCGTCGCCCAGACGGCTCCTGTCGGCGGGCGTCCTCGCCGTTCCCCATCACCTGCCGTCAACGCTGCCACCGGCCCGATGGGGGACGAGCAGCAAGCGTTGTCTCAGCATCCGTCCGTGCGGCAAGACGGCCGCACCGCTACTCCCTCGCTCACCCCAGCTGGTTCTTCATCCCGCGCTCTCCGCGCACCCATGGAGGCTCGAGCTGCGCTCATCACGGCAAACGAGCTCCTGCGCTACCGTCCCGTCGACGACGTCTACGAAGAATGGCTTGACCGCGTCGCCGAGCTCGTTCGCGCCGCAGGGGGCTCTCCTGCACCGTCCGTTCCGCTGCACCGCACCCCGCCCCGCGCGGGCGACGAAGCTCCGGCGGCGCCCCGGCCGCCTCCTCCTCAAGAAGGCGCCATGGCTCCAAAGCGCGTGGCCCCTGGGCGGAACCCGGTCCGTCAGGTGCCAGCGCGGCAAGAGCAGAGCTGCCAAGAAGTCCCTCGCCCGCAAGAAGCTGCCCGGGCGCTCCCTGCTCCAGCACGTCGTGACCATGCTCCTGCTCCCGCGCGTCAAGACCCCGCGCTGCTCCCAGCTGCAGCGCGTGGGGGCATGCAAGACCAAGCTCTTCGTCACCCAAGGCCTCCCGTGGCCACAACAGGCTGTCGTGCATTCACCGCCGAGCTACGCAGCGTCGCGTGGCCTGGCAAGTTCAAGCCAGACCTTCCTCCTCGTTACGACGGCACGGCCAACCCTGCGGAGTTCCTCCAGCTCTATGAGCTGGGCATCGAAGCTACCAATGGAGACGAGAAGGTCATGGCGAACTGGTTTCCCATGGCGCTCAAGGACGGGGCCCGCACTTGGCTCCTGAACCTGGCCACAGGCATGATCTCCTCCTGGGATGAGATGCGCACCCGCTTCATCGCCAACTTCCAAGGTACTCGCGACCGGCCACCCGCTGTGAGCGACATGCGCCGCATCAAGCAACAACCCGGAGAGACCCTGCAGAAGTACATCCAGCGCTTCAACAATGCACGCCTCAAGATTCCCAAGGTGACCGAGGAGGCCATCATCTCAGCCTTCTCCGACGGCGTGCGCGATGTCAAGATGGAGGAGCTGGCGATGCATGAAGACCTGTGCACTTCCTTGGAGTTGTTCAACTTGGCAACCAAGTGCGCCAGGGCTGAGGAAGGGCGTCTCTCCCTCCTCGAGCTACCTGCCGCAGACCTAGAAGAGAAGAATCCCAAGGCCAAGGATGTGAAGCGCAAGGGGGCTGCCGTGCTCGCGGCAGAACCAGACACCAAGCGGGGCAGAGATCTGCCCGAACCTCCCAAGGGCAGTCGGTACTGTGTGTACCACGACCTCCACACCCACAACACCAACGAATGTCAAGAGCTCTGAGCCGTGCGAGAAGGAAGGATCGGCCGTCGCCCCGACCGCGGTGACCGGGGCTACGGTCGAGGAGGAGGAAGGAACGCATGACGCTGGGAAGACCGCGGCCCGTGCCAAGGGTGGCGCAATCAACCTCGCGAGGATCGCTGGCAAGACCCGCCTCATGAGGGAGACTGGAGGGATCAGCCTCGCGAAGATCGCCCGCAAGGCAACGCAGGCCTCCCTCCGCTGCCGCCGCATCCAAGGAGAAATGAGGACCGCCATCAGGACGAGGGGGCTAGGGGCTTCCAGGAGCCGCGCGCAGTCGCCTGCATCCTGGGCGGGGCTCAAGCCCCAGCCCCTCAACGCATCTTCAAGCAGTTCGCCCGCGAAGTGAATGCAGTCCTCCCCAAGCTGGAAGCCACGCGCCCTCTCAGGTGGTCGGCGTGAGCCATCACGTTCAGCTCAGCAGATCAGCTCAAGTGTGCAGCTATAGCCGGAGTCCTCCCGATGCTTTGTTCCCCAATCATCAGCAACGTGGTGGTCACCAGGACCCTCATTGATGGTGGGGCAGGGCTCAACGTCCTGTCCGTGGAAACATTCAACAATCTCCAAGTGCCCTACAACCAGCTTCAGCCGACCAAGCCTTTCTCCGGAGTCACCGACGGCTCCACGGTCCCGATTGGGCAGGTCCTCCTCCCAGTCACCTTCAGGACACGCGACAACTACCGCACCGAGCTCATCGACTTCGACGTCGCTCACATTCTCCTACCATACAACGCCATCCTTGGGTACCCAGCGCTGGCCAAGTTCATGGCCGTAACTCACCACGGCTACAACGTCCTCAAGATGCCAGGAAGTGGCGGAGTCATCACGGTGCCCTGTGAAGAGAAGGACGCGGTGTGTTCCCTGGAACGAGCCTTTCAGGCCGCGTCACTGGAAGACCCGGATCGCAGAAGCAGGAGGCTTCCCGAGACCGCCCCCAAGAAGAAGAAGACATCGTCTGGCCCGGCGCCTCAGGAGGCAGGCCCCTCAGGGCCCGTGCCTGCCCAGGGGGAACCTCCTTCCGTCGCATAGGAAAGCGCGCCCGGCGCCCTCCTCAGGCAGGGCTCGGGGGCTCTCCCCTGGACGGCCACCGACCTGGCTAAGGTCACGAGGGAGGCGCTTGGGCACCACATGGAGGCGTGTTTCGAAGCACGTTTCCCTCAGGAAGGAGTAAAGCAAGGAGAGCCAGACCCTTAGGAGTTCGTCAGCAAGGCCATTCAGGAGCTACAGGAGTCAAGGGTCATGAGAGGCGGCCGCCGCCTACCAGCTGTGGCTCCCCATCCAGGTGAGGATGGTGGGCTGCGCGTCTGCATCGACATACCAGGGCTTAATCGAGTCGCCTCTCTGGAGCGCCTCTGGCCCTTGCGAGTGGGGTGCTGCGAAGGTCCACCCCACAGCTATGTTCGCATGCCTTACGGCTTGCCGAACGCGGCTGCCACATACCAGCGCCTCACGAGTGGCATCATGGAGGCGCAAGAGGCCAGGCGTTCCACAGCCCTGGCGGAGATGGAGATGGTCCGCAAGGAACCACCAGTGCCTCCGGAGCCTCCCGAGGCCCCTGGGCCTGGGGGCTCGTGAGGATCGGCTTCCGCAACCCACCGAGTCTGCTACACCAACACTCCTTCGTCCTCAACATCATCAGGTGACATCTTTCAAGTTTCACTTCTAGCTGGGAGCGCCCCCCAGGGCTGCATTATTCCCAGGCCGCGTGGGTCCGTCCCCGCGGCATGTATCCCTTTTATTTCATGTTGTTAGCTTACCTTATTGGGGGCGCCCCTCGGGTTGCATCATCCCCCAAGTCGCTCGGGCCAGACCGAGCGGCATGTACCCCTTTTGTGTTTATTTCCGGCTATGCGTTCGACCCATCATGCTTGATTATTTGATGCCTGTCCACGGCACCTCTTCTTCTCCATGCCGACCACTTGCACGTTAAAGGGGGGGTACCTGACCATTGCGACTCAGGGCTCTTACTGGCTCTCCGGCCCTCACCCTCTGGCCTTGCCCACGGCATCGCGACCTGGCATACCAGCGACGGCTGAGACCAGCTCGAGGGCCGGGACCCAAGGACGTAGAGTGCCGGCATCTAACCAAATTTGCAGGGACACATCACAAGATAAGGCCCAGTGCCAGGCGCAACCCGCCTAGAGGTAGGGCCCCGTGAGTCCCGCGCTGGCTCACGGGTGCGCAGATACACCTCGCCAAGCCCTACCGTGCTAGCCACGTGTCAGGGCGGGGCTGTACACGCCCCGGGGGCTCCTCCCGGAGGGGAGCCCCCTCCCACGTACCAGTGGAAGCACCATGCTCCGCGCTGGCTAACGACACTTCCGAGGAGCGGCTATGCCCGTACACATACGGAAGCGCTATGCTCCACGTTGGTGATAAACAACTGAGGGCGGCCCCAGGGCCGCATCAATCTCAGGGAGCCCAAAGCTCAGTGTCTAGCCTCATCGTAACGCCTCCCCTCGGGAGTGCCGTCCGAGGGGGCTAGGCACGGGGGCTGCGCCTGGGTCACACCCACACGCACGCCACCCAGCCAGGCCCCCCCGGGCCTGGATCGTCACGCGTCTCTCCCCGAGCGGAGCCAAGGTACGAAGGCCGTTTGAGCGTCAAGGGGGACTCCCGAGCATCGCGACTCAGGAGCCTAACTGGTCACGTAGCCCCTCACTCCTTAGTTCCAAAAGGCTAACGGCGGTTGAGGTATGCGCGCGGCCGGGCTCTGCAGACGTAGAACGGTAGATCCACCCACATCATACCTCCCTACTTGCTGTTCGTGCGGCAAGGGGGACTCCTGAGCATCGCGACTCAGGAGCCTAACTTGTCACGTAGCCCCTCACTCCTTGGTCCCGTCCTGGTTTCCGGTCGGGACTAACGCTGGGTGAGGTATGCGCGGGGCCGGGCTCTGGCGGCGTAGAACATAAGCAAGTAGGAAGGAAAAGTGCAAATTTCAAAGAATTCAAAAGCAAATATTACAGTCCACACTGTTATCTCAATGCCAAACGCAAGTTTAAACGCCTCCCCGAGGCATGATACATGTGCAGGAATTAAAGGCAGGAAAGGAGCCACAACGGAGTCACTTGTCGGTGGTGGAGCAGCGCGGAGTGGGTTCGCCTCATGGAGCAGCGGGGTCGGCAGCGCCTTGCTTCGGCTTGGTGCTGAAGGCCCGGAACTTCCCCAGCAGAGCCTCCACGCGACCCTTTACGGCCTCGGCAGCGGCAGCGGCACGCTCGCCGCTTACTGGCTCTAGCAGGCTGTCGAGGTCGACGCCGGGATCGCGAAGGTAGATGTGGGTGAGGACCCGCGTCAGTGCTGCAGAAGACAGGACACGCGCCTCGGCCTCGGCCGTGGGGCCAAGGCCAAGGGCGACATCTTGAAGAGTGCGAACCAGGAAGGGAAGCAGCTTGGCGGGACCGGCCTCGGCACCAGCCAGCGGGCTCTCCAGGCCGCTGTCGTAAAGCATCCTCAGCGAGGAGCGAGCCTTCGCCTCCATCTCCGCGAAGGCCACGCGGTCCTCGGCAAGAACCTGGGCCTTGTCGTCCAGCTCGACCTTCCTCGTCCCCAAGTCCTCCTCCAGCGTGCCTAGGCGGTCGCGGCGCTTCCTGAGCTTGGCCTCCCGGCCCTCGACGGCCGCCTCGCGAGCCTTCATGCCTTCTTCCTGCTCTTGGCGAAGGCGGACCTCTTTCGCGAGTTGGTCCCGCAGGCCTTGCAGCTCGTGCTCCAGCGCCTTGCAGCGACCACGGACATCGACCACCTCCCCCAGGTCTGCGTTACGTGCAGCCTTCGCCTCAAGGACGGCTTGCCTCTCCTCATCGCAAGCCGTCGAGGCCTGGACCAGCACCGCCCGAATCGAAGCGTCGGAGCGAATCCATCCTGAAGCCAGCTCCAAGCGCCGGGCCACCAAGCAAGGGTCGCCGCCAAGTAGATCCTGCCGCAGCCGGTCTAGCTCAGCGGCAGCACGATCCAGAACGGCAGGAGGAGTCGGAGAGACAGCAGTCAATGGAGTAGGAGGAGAAGGCGGCAGCGCGACCACAGCATCCTGAGGCGAAGTTTGCTGCGCCCCAATGGCTGAAGTGGCGGCAGCAGGCAAAGGCACCTCGGGAGTCACTTGGGCCATGGGAGCTGAGCCCGCCCCAGCCGGCTCAGCCAGGCCTCGCGAGGACGACCGGGCAGGAGAAGCCCGTGCGTCGCGGTCACCTTCCTTCGCGGGCAGAGGCACTGCCACGGATGGAACCTCAGGAGCTCCCTTCGGCTTCTTTGCGGCGGGCGCCAGCCTATCCAAGAGATGCGGACGTCAAGCCTCAGAAGCAGAACAAGAAATAAAGACAAGAATCAAGCGCTTACGAGTCGTCGCCAGTGAGCTCAAGCGGCCTCCGGCCAAATTTGAAGCCCGAAAGCCGGCTGGAAGGGTCAACCTCGGGAAGCTTGGAAGCGGAAGGCGCGTCCGCGGTCCGCCTCGGGGCCGGGGCAGACCCGTGGGAGATCAGCCCAGTCCTGTCCTTCTTCGGGATCGAGGGCAAGCTTCCGCCGTCCTGCTCGTCATCATCCTCGTCGTCATCGCTGGGAGAGAGGCGGAGAACGCGGGACCTGCACCGGGGAGGGGAGCCCTCGACTCTCCGTCAGTCGCCTCGGAGTCAGGCCCTTTTTCCCGCTCCCCTCCTTCCTCCTCTTCGCTTGAGTCGTCGGAGGACACGTCCACCGATTCCCCGGGAGTTTCTATGGGCACGGGCCCGTCCCCGTTGAAGACGGGCATGGACTCCACTACCTGCTCCCAGTCGTCGCGGAGGAACAAGGGCGTAGGGGCGCCCTCCAACCTCGCCACATCGCCCCCGACCAGAGATTGGAGGACCGCAGCCAGATCTCCGTCGGCCAAGGCCGCGGGGCTCGGATAGGGCCTCCACATCGGAAGTGAGTACCGCTGAAGCGGAGCCAGCTGGTGCTCCAGGAATTCCCTCAGCAGCGACGCGCCGGTCAGCTTCGCCGCTGCCATGTTGGCCGGCCTCAGATCCGCGTCCATCTTCTCCAACACCAGCTTCGCGTGGGGGTCCGCGAGCTCCGCTTGATCCCAATCGCTGGAGCTCGTGGGTTGCTCCGTGGGCAAGATCAGCCGAGGGTGGATGCGCCCAGCATCTGCCAAGACCCACTTGCTCCTAAAGCCCTCAATCCTTTTCCCGGGGTTCGAAATGGCAATGGCGCCGCCGTACACGATGAAGCTCGCGCACGTGGAAGAAGGACCGCAAGAGGTCCGGAGGTGGAAATAGTGGCACAGCAAGGCCACCGAGGGCTGCACCCCTACGTGAGCCTCGCAGTAATAGGCGAAGATTGCCAAGAGAAGGATGGAGTTGGGGTGGAGATGCAGAGCCTGTAGCTTATAATGGCGGAGGACAGAGAAGAAGAACTCGGAGAAGGGAGGCACCAGGCCAGCAGCAATGGCGCTTACAAAGAACCGATAGAAGGTGCTCCCTTGGCCCTCAGGGGTGGCGGAGCCGGCTTTGAACACCTTCGCCCCATGGATGCCCTGCGCCGCCGCCATCCGGCGCAACCGGGCGAGGCTCGCCTCGGACACATTCGGCGAGTCCAGGGCAGACGAGTACCAAGCTCCGGCCAGGGACTGACGAGGCGCCATGGCTTCCTAGGTCACGCGGTCGGAGTAGATCTGGAAATTTTGGAAGAAGGAAGGAGAGGCGCAAGAAAGGGGATCTGAGCAGCAACCGGAGAAAGCAAAAAGCAAAGCCTGGGTAGATGCCACTCCTTTATCAACTCGCGTGGTTGCTGAGGCACCCACGTCCAATCAACCGCCACGCGGCGCCCAAGGCCGCCGGCTGTTAGGGCCCGCGGCGCTTCGCCCTTGCCCTTTCGCCTCCCTGCATGGCCAAGTCCGGGCGCGCCTTGGGCCCGGGGGCTATTGTCGGCGTTCTGGGAACAGGGGTCCCCAGACTCGCCTGCCTGCGGCCTGCGGCGTGGCTCAAAGGGGGCCCAGCATGGCCCGTCTTCATCGACACAGACCCAAGACCCTCGCGAGGGGCCAAGCCTCGCGGGGCGGACGACACGGAGCTTCCTCAGGCACGGCCACATCAGGCTGGCTCGCGAGGAGGCAGAGAAATCAAGGCGGGGTACCTCACGAGGTGCCCGTGACGCAAGCCATGACGACCAAGGGCGCCAGGTGGGCGCCAGCCCGCGCAGTGTCCTCCTTTCCTCTTTGGTGCAAAGGGAGCAAGCGCAGGCGAGAGCATCAAGCAAAGGCACCCGTTTCGGTGCAATGAGACCAAGACCAGTCCAACGGCAGGGAGGAAGTCATTGTGGAGCCCAAGCCAGCGTCACCACCAGAGTCTTTGGTAGGCGAGTACTAACTTTAGTCAGGATAAGTGTACCAGATGTTCCCCTTCAAAATGGCCAATTGTTGGCGCCCTTCCCGCTCAATATTTGGGAAGAGGCCCAGGGCCTTTGCCTATAAATAGGACTAGCCACCCACAGGGTAGAGGAAGGGAAAATCGGATCGAGTAGCATCACACACAGAGAGAGAAGGGTGACTGAACTCCCCCTAGCAGTTCATCCCCACAGCCAAGAACAGACCCTCGCGAGGCTGTTCTTCCTTGTATTGCTCATCATCATCAGCCCAAGAGGCAATCCACCACACCACACACTGGAGTAGGGTGTTACACCACAACGGTGGCCCGAACCAGTATAAACCCTGTGTCTCTTGTGCTGTTCTTCCCATAGCTTAGATCTCAGCGAGGCGGAGGGGTGCAGGTAGGTAGAAGGCGAAATCTCCGCGCGCACCCCAGTGTTCGAACCTCAAGGGTCTGCCGGAACCCGAAATCCGACACTTGTTAGTTAAACCTATGGTTAAAATGTGACACTAAATACGACTAGTAAGTAGTACAGTAGCAGTACTAGTATACGTCGGTCAAATTATTCATCATGTCCACACATTGAATTGATGTGACAACACGCACGCGTGAGGTGACACAAGAATCCCGGTGGCGTGTTCGGGTATTCTGGACTTCAGATTTGGAGTACCACTTATCTGTCAAAATCTTTCATCATTCACTTAAAACAGTCGATTGATCATACATTGAGTACCATATAACTAGAATTAACGCATGCAAGTCGAAGAAGGATTGGCCGGTGCTGCCGGCTGGCGTCAAGTTCGATCCCACAGATCAGGAGTTGATCGAGCACCTTGAGGCCTAAGCAAGCATTTCTTCCAGCGCAATTCCAGGGCGTTCAAAAGGGGCACGTGGACACATCGCAAGATACAGTCGGAGTGCGGCATGCACGCGATGTGGCATAACACCAGCAATACCTTGACGGTGATGGTCAACGGCCGGCAGGCGGGCAGCAAAAAGGTGCTGGTGCTTCACACCAACAAGAACTTCGACCAGCAGAGGACCAACTGGGTGATGCACCAGTACCACCTTGGGGACCTGGAGCAAGAGAAGGAGCGGGAGCTGGTCCTCTGCAAGATTTTCTACCAGATGAACACTAGGGCCAGGACTAAAAAGATTATAAGTTAGTTTGGTATTGGTACTTGTACTACCTTGTCGTCCGCAAGTTGGTATTGTTGTTAATGATCTTTTGGTATGAACTTGGCATTTGCTTCCGACCATCATGCCGAGGGTCGCCGCGGATATAAAGATGAATCATTTGTTTCGAAACGAATTTTCAGGCACCTGATTTTTATTTGATGGGTAGCATAAGCACCTGCTGTTCGAATTCCCAGTTCTCCAAATTTTTCGAAACAAGTGCATGCTCTTATTATCACGATGAAAAAACAATATCCCTGATGCATCCCAGTTATCATTCTGTACTTGCAGAATTCTCTCGTTTACTGAACACGTATATTGTTTTTTCAGGTCGAGCAAGTTTCAACTGGGCTGTAGACTGCACAGTCTTGGTTTTGTTTCTAATAGGCCCAGCCCATGAAGACAATGGGGCACAAAGATCCAGCAGGTATCTACTAGCCTCTAGCCCACCAGCGTTAGTTATATTTTGTCTTACAACATCCGCATGCACTTTTTTTACTGAATCAAACACACAACCCAGTTCTATTTTCCTCTTGAAACGCATGTCCTACATCCGTTTTCTAATCTCTACCTATAGTTTTACTAGTTCATATACACGTATCATTATATTGAAAATACATAAAATTCACTTTTCATATTTACACCCTTATTTTTGTTGTTGTTTTCCCTCCCAGCGCTGATTGTTTTTACCACTGGTTTTCCCTTAAACCAACTCAATTGTCCCACGTCTTATTTGCTTACAAAAACAAAATGATTTTTTTGGCAAATCAATCTATACCTACTATTAAAGCAAGGTGATATTCTTGGTTTCGTCTCTTGTAGGTGATTTTATATATTTTTTACTGTATTCGAGGTGGTACTATTTTTTGCTACAAAACAAATTCATATTCGTTACCGCTGTTTTTTGGGGTCTATGCACGCCAACGCTGCTCTGGGCCTTTTGTTGTTGTATGTCACAAACATATTGGGCCATGGGCCTGCTCTTGTGCTTAGAAGAATAAGAAAGACATCAAGAATAACTAACAGAGGCTGAAGTGTGGGTCCTATTTAACCTTGAAAGCAAAGGAATTTCCCAATATAAGAAAGAAGACAGAAAAGGACGCAGTAAAAAAGTTGGGGTGTGAATATCAGTTAACTCGCGTGAAATGGAGGCTGGAAGGGAGGACCATGTCATCTCTTGTAATTAAAGGAAATTATGGTCGTACGAAGCAAATGGATAAAACAAAACCTCGATCAAATGAAAATATTGCGGACTCCTAGCTTTTCATTATGAAGACACCTAAGTTTGCGGACTCAATTGATCACAAAACTTTATTTCATTGATAGCATGGATTTTCATCAAAAATTAATATGCAGCTAACAAAAAATGTTAGAGATTTTGTGATCAATTGAGATTATATTCGGTTTATGAACATTAGAATTATATACATAGAAGGATGATACGAATTTGTGAAAAAATGTAAAAAATAAGGGTAATAGAATTATGTAGACCTTTTGACGTAATGTTAGAAATTAGGATAACACTAAAACTGATTATGTGATATTTTCACTATTTCCTCTTATGAACAGAAAGTGCACATAAGGAAAGAGGATGTGAATGAGGATATGCAACAATACGGGTGGGATGCCATGTTCAAATAGAAGATATGAACCAGGGTTTTGATCTCCCGTTGCAACGCACGGGCCTATGTCCTAGTAAGTTCTTAAAAAAATGTTTATCATTTCGGGATTACAAAAAGTTCGGAATCCACCGAAATATGCAAAATAAGGTTGAACTTTTTGACCGTGGTCCTGGGCAGAAAATGGGTTGTAATAAATTACGTAAGAATTAGCAAATGGGCTGCAAATTATTAAAAAATAGCAAATAGGCTCTATGTTGTCTGCCACAGATTTGGAGGCTGACTTGTGGGCCTACTATGTTCCTGCGTACACAAGGTTTATCAAAAAAGAAACTTAGTCAACAATCGACTCTACCAGCGTCAGACCATTAGATGTCAATCTAACGATAATCGTACTTCTTCAGTCTCTCATCTTCCTACCCCAGCCGCCCAAACCAGCACCGTCGGAACCGCCTGCTCCTTCCTCTCGTGGCCGGCTGTGCTGCCGGGCAGGCCTCACGGCCCCATCATATACTCGCATCCCTGTCCTGCCTATCCCTCTACTCACCCACACCTCCTGTTATTTTTCGGTCAACCCTCGTACTCTCCACCGCGTGGGCAGCCACTGTCGTGTCTTCCCCGGCTCCTTGTCGTTCCCTTCGTAGTCCTCGCCGTCGTCCAGCGCCTTGGTGCTCTTGGCGCGGCGTGGTCAACGTGGTCAACGAACGACATCCATCGGAAGTGGACTGTACGTGGAGAGGCTGACAGCTGGGTCCACGGCCGCACACAAGGAAATGCCTCCTTATTACAATCAAAATAATGATTCCTCCACCTAACATCTGGGACCTGCCAAAAGGGCCTCTGTATTTCGCGAAAAAACGTTCCCTTCGCTGATAGGTCGGACCCACCAACTACATCTTCGCACGCAAGGAAGTGCCTCCTTATTGCGCATAAAAAATGAATACCCCCTGCCAGCTAGGACCGACCATAGTGGGAGGCTGACTTGTGGGCCTACTAAGTTGACGGGGACGGAGGGCTTTGTCAAGTTAGTCAATATGAACAATTCTAGCTCCAGTGACCGTACGATGTCCATGCAACGACCTTAGTGCTTCTTCAACCTCTGGCCTTCTTGCTCCAGCCGCCCAAAGCAGCGCCGGTCGTGCCGCCTGCTCCTGCCTCCCGTGGCCTGCTGTGCTGCCGCGGAGGCCTCACCGCCCCCATACTACTCCCACCGCTGGCCAGGCCATCCCTCCACTCACCCACACCCCCTGTTTTTCTGTGGCGACGGCAGCCTGACACCGCAGCCGAACCAGTGAAACCTCGTACTCCTCTCTGCGTGGGCATCCACTGTCGCGTCTTCCCCGGCTCCGTGTCGTCCCCTTCCTAGGCCTCACCATCGTCCACCACCTTGGTGGTCTCGGCACAGCGTGGTCAATGTGGTCAACGACCGACTTCCATCGGAAGAGTATTGTACGTGGAGAGGCTGGCAGCTAGGTCCACGGCCACATCCCAGTTCTTTTTGTGATTTGCCAAGTAAGTCGCTTTGTCAGGCCTGTTGGGCTGCAAATCTTTCAAGATGAGGAGAGCTTCATTAGGCTGGCTGAGAAAATGACCTATCAGTAATGAGAAATGGGATGTACATTTTTAAAACACATCAAACCGGCAATTAGTTTCAAATTTCTTTTTTTTCATTTTGAGATTTTAAATTGCATTGATTTTTATGCGTGGACAATTTGTTGGATTTTATATTGATATACATTTATTTTTAAAATCAGTTTGAATGTGACTAGAAATTTCGAGATTAAAAACAGTTCGAACCGCACCGAAATATGCAAAATTTTGTATAATTTTTTAACCATGGCCACAATATGGGCTGTAATGCTATCAAATAGAATATGGGCTCCAAAGAACCTTAAGAATTAGCAAATGGGCTGTAAATTGTTGGAAATAATGGCAGATGGGATGTATGATGATTTCCACAGATTTGAGGCTTTCCTAAAAAAATGTTTACACACAAGCAGTGACTGTTGGATGTCCATCCAACGGCCGTCGTGCTTCTTCAATCTCTGCTCTTCCTGCTCCAGCCGCTCAAACAAGCGCCGGCGGTACTGCCTGCTCCCTCCTCCCCGCGGCCGGCTATGCTACCGCGCAGGCCTCACGGCCCCACCGTACTCCCATCGGTGGCCTAGCCATCCCTCTACTCACCCACACCTGTTGTTATTCTCCGGCGACGACAGACGAACCAGTAAACCCTCGTACAGTCGTACTCCCCTCCGCGTGGGAAACAACTGCCGAGTCTTCCCTGCCTCCGTGTCGTTCCCTTCCTAGGCCTCGCTGTCGTCCACCGCCCTGGTGCTCTCGGCGCGGCCTGGTCAAAATGGTCAACGACCGACATGCATCTGAAGTGGACTGTACATAGAGAGGCTGACAGCTGGGTCCACGGCCGCATGCAAGGAAATGCCTCCTTATTACGCGCAAAATAATGATTCCTCCACCTGACATCTGGGACCCACCGAAAGGGCCTCTATATTTCGCGAAAAAATGTTACCGCCGCTGACAGCTTGGACCCACCAGCTATATCTTCGCACGCAAGGAAGTGCCTCCTTATTACGCACAAAAAATGAATACTCCCCCTGCTAGCTGGGACCCAGTATAGTGGCAGGCTGACTTGTGGGCCTACTAAGTTGACGGGGATGGAGGGCTTTGTCAACTTAGTCAATATGCACATTCTAGCTCCACTGACCGTACGATGTCCATCCAACGGCCGTAGTGCTTCTTCAACATCTGGTCTTCTTTCTCCAGCCGCCCAAACCAACGCCGGTCGTGCCTCGTGCTCCTGCCTCCCGTGGCCGGCTACAATGCGGCGGAGGCCTCACCGCCCCCTACTACTCCCACCGCTGGCCAGGCAATCCCTCTACTCACCAACACCCCCTGTTATTCTGCGGCGACGGCAGCCTCACACCGAAGCGAACCAGTGAACCCTCATACTCCTCTACGCGTGGGCATCCACTGCCGCGTCTTCCCTGGCTCCGCATTGTCCCCTTCCTAGTCCTCACCGTCGTCCACTGCCCTGGTGCTCTCGGCGTGGCGTGGTCAACGTGGTCAAGGAACAGCTTCCATCGGACGTGGACTGTACGTGTAGAGGCTGACAGCTGGGTCCACGGTCGCAGCAAGGAAGTGCCTCCTTATTACGCGCAAAATAGATATTCCTCTACCTGACAGCAGGGACCCACCAGCTACATCTTCGCACACAAGGAAGTGCGTCCGGGTAAAAAAACGATTCGCCCCCTGACAACTGGGACCCACCAGCTACATCTTCGCATGCAAGGAAGTGCCTGACAGTCGGGACCCACCTGTTCGAAGCATACGTAGCGTTGTCATTTTGGTCGTGAACATGTACGTACATACTGGTCGATGTAGAGGCGCGCATGTGTCGTAGTAGAGGCGCGCACGTAGCATGTACATGTACGTATAGCGGACAGGGTGCAAGAAAGTAAATACGGCCACGTACGTACATAAGGGCGGGGTCTCGAACGCCTACTTGCGCGTACGTATGGCCAGGGCTCGTGTACATGGCTGGGTCGGAATGGAGAAACAACGTCGTCGTCGTGTTCATGGGGAGCCAACCGGCTGGGTCGGGATGAAATGCGTCGTCGTGTTCATCGGGAGGGCTTGGACGGAACAGCCGATGGAAACGAGGCCTGGCATACCGTAGAACGGAGGAAACGGCCTTGTGTTCGACCGGCCACGTTCGAAACGGGATCTTGTTCATCGGGAGGGGTTTGGTGTACCGCAAAACGGAGGAAACGGACCTCCTACGGTCGAAACGGGGGTCCTGTTGATCGGGAGGGGTGTGGCGTACCGCAAAATGGAGGAAACGGACTTGTGTTGGAGTGCTACGGTCAAAACGGGGGTCCTATTCATCGGGAGGGGTGTGGCGTACCGCAAAACGGGACTCCACGGGATACTGTTCATCTCCACCGTCGACCCCCTCCAGCCTCCACGGGCTACTGTTCATCCACCGTCGACCTCCTCCAGCCTCCACCTACGACAGTTAATCCACGGGCTCCTGTTCATCCAGCCTCCACCGCACGCTACTCCACCGGCTACTGTTCAACCAGCCCTCTCCACGGACTCCTGTTCAACCACCCCTCCATGAGCTACTGTTCATCCAGCCCTCCACCATCTACTGTTCATCCTGCCCTCCATGGGGTGGTCCGGTTCATCCTGCCCTCCACGGGGTCCTGTTCATCCAGCCCCAACCGACTCGATCGATCGGGGACCTGTTCATCTAGAGGCAACACCACGGGGTCCTGTTCATCCACCCCCACCGGGAACTTTTCATCCAACCCCACCGCAACGCTCACTGTTTATCCAGAGGCAGCATCGATCGGCTTCAGTTAGCAGCAGTAGCGAAGGAATCGCTCGATCGGGTTCAGTTAACAGCCATTGATCGATCGCTCGGGTTTAGTAACGCGTAGCCTGCAGTGCAATCGCTCGGGTTTAGTTAGAGCCCAACGCCTCGCTCGGGTTCAGTTAGAGCCCAACGCCTCGCACCCACGCGCATGCGTGTACGAGAGAAACGCGCATCGCTCGGCCCCGACCACCCACCGTAACCGGGAACACCCCGATATTTTCCTCGCCCTCGCTTCTACCACGGTTTTTTCCATCATGGACGACCCAAAGAATATCATGCAACTATGTCTCCGGCCCGCCCAGGACGAAAATCCCATTTTCTATCATAGAAGTAGGACCCCACCACATCTATGATGATACCGGGTTTTGTCACAATTATCGTCATAGAAGTGTCATAAGTATGACAGAAAAAAAAATAGTTCGGCCCAAAATGTCACAGATGTGTCTTTTTTTTGTAGTGGGAGTCCTTCCCCTCCTCTTGGCAGCCCCTCCTCCCCTCTAACCTATATATACTTGAGGAATTGACCCTTTTGTGTTGACAAGTTTTGGAGCCTCCTATAGTTCTAGTTCTAATTGATCTTAGTTGATCAATTAGAGCTTGACCTAGATCCTCTAATCGTCATATTTAGAAGCTCGGTGTGGTTCTAATATCCTCCCTCTAATTCTCTAGTGACGATTAGCTCTGGAGGGTGAAGCGTTGCCGAATCATGAAGACCGTATGCTTGGAACTAAGTAGAGAGGTCGTGCTTTCGGTCTTTTGTTCGAGGGATAGTTCATCTACGGTTTGAGGGACTCCAAGTATGGTCTACACGAACTCATCTACTTCCATTGCACTTCGGAGTCGGTAACGATCGTTGATCCAGACGTTATATGCATCCTCATATTGTTCCTAGGTGATTGTAGGGCGATTTTTTTGTTTTATACTACGTTTCCCAACATCCCCCCTCTCTTGGTTGGGACGGTTACTAATTTTTATACTTACATGAAAGTGGTACACTAATAACCCACAAGTATAGAGGATCGCAACATGTTTCGAGGGTAGAGTAATCAACCCAAATTTATTGATTCGACACAAGAGGAGCCAAAGAATATTTGCAAGTATTAGCAGTTGAGTTGTTAATGCAAGCACACCTGGAGACTAAATATCTGCAGCAAAGTGATCAATAGCACAGTAGTATGGTAATTTGATAGTAATAGCAATTTATAGTAGTAACAACAGTAGTAACGGTAACAGTGGTAGCAGTAGTTTTGTAGCAGTTGTAACAGTAACAATAACAGTAGTAACTTAGCCAAGATCAATATGTGAAAACCTCGTAGGCATTGGATCGGTGATAACATTGGATAATATCCATCATAGAACAGTCATAACCTAGGGCGACACAGAACTAGCTAGCTCTAGTTTATCAATGTAATGTAGGCATGTATTCCGTAAATAGTCATACGTGCTTATGGAAAAGAACTTGCATGACATCTTTTTTCCTACCCTCCCATGGCAGCGGCGCCCATAAGGAAACTAAGAGATATTAAGGCCTCCTTTTAATAGAGAACTGGAACAAAGCATTAACACATAGTGAATACATGAACTCCTCAAACCGCGGTCATCACCGGAAAGAATCCTAGTTGTTGTCACCTTGGGGTATGCGAATCATAACACATAATAGGTGCATATAACTTGCAATATTGGATCAAGAACACAAGTATATTGGTGAAAACACAAATGGTTCAGATCTGAAATCATGGCACTCGGGCCCTAGTGACAAGCATTGAGCATAGCAAAGTCATAGCAACATCAATCTCAGAACATAGTGGATACTAGGGACCAAGCCCTAACAAAACTAACTCGATTACATGATGAATCTCATCCAACCCATCACCGTCTAGCAAGCCTACGAAATAATTACTCACTCTCGGTGGTGAGCATCATGAAATTGGTGATGGAGGATGGTTGATGATGACGAAGACAGAAGACCCCCCTCTCTAGAGCCCCGAACGGACTCCAGGTCTGGCCTCCCGATGAAGAACATGAGGTGGCGGCGCCTCCATAAATAGAACACAATGAAACTTCCTCTCCTATTTTTTCTCTGAAAATAGGATTTTATAGAGTTGGAATTAGGGTCAACGGAGCCTCATGGGCCCCACTACCAACCAGGGCGCGCCAGAGGGGGGTGGCGCGCCCTTGTGCCTAGCGGGTAGCTTCCCCCTCCAGTGGGTCTTGGTTCCAATATTTCTCATTTATTCCAAAATAATTCTCCAAAAAGTTTCGTCCAATTCTGAGAACTTTTATTTCTGCACAAAACAACACCATGGTAGTTCTGCTAAAAACAGCGTAAGTCTGGGTTAGTTTCCTTCAAATCATGCAAATTAGAGTCCAAAACAAGAGCAAAAGTATTAGGAAAAGTAGATACGACAGAGACATATGAACTCCCCCAAGCTTAATCCATTGCTTCCTCAAGCAATTCAGTTGACAAACTAAAAGTGATAAATAAAAACTTTTACGAACTCTTTGTTCTTGTGTCCATATATATGCTTAAATAATACCCATGTTTTCAGCAGGGATCATGACCATGCAAATGATGACCCACAAGTACAGGGGATCAACTGTAGCTCTTTTCAATAAGTAAGATTGTCGAACCCAATGAGGAGCAGAAGGAAATGACAAGTGGTTTTCAGCAAGGTAATGTCTGCAAGTGCTGAAATTGTAAGTAACAGAGTAGTTTGATAGCAAGATAATTTGTAACGAGCAAGCAACGATAATAGTAGCAAAAGTGCAGTAAGGTATCCCAATCCTTTTGAGGCAAAGTACGGGCCAAAATGGTTTCTTATGATAAGCAAAGCGTTCTTGAGGGTACATGGGATTTCCATATAGTCACTTTCACCATGTTGGTTTGATTCGTGTTCGCTACATTGATAATTTGATATGTGGGTGGACCGGTGCTTAGGTGTTGTTCTTACTTCAACAAACCTCCTACATGTAATTAACCCTCCCGCAAGCATCCGCAACTATGAGAAAAGTATTAAGAATAAATTCTAACCATAGCATTAAACTTTTGGATCCAATCGGACCCTTATGAAATAGCGCATAAACTGGGGTTTAAGCTTCTGTCACTCTCGCAACCCATCATCTAATTGCTACTCCACAATGCATTCCCTTAGGCCCAAATATGGTGAAGTGTCATGTAGTCGACGTTCACATGGCACCACTAAAGGAATCACAACATACGTACTATCGAAATATCGAACACATATCAAGTTCGCATGATTACTTGCAACAGGATTTCTCCCGTGACCTCAAGAACAAAAGTAGCTACTCAAAAATGATAATCATGCCTAAGATCATAGGGGTATTAAATAGCATATTGGATCTGAACATATAATCTTCCACCAAATAAACCATATAGTAATCAACTACAAGATGTAATCAACACTACTAGTCACCCACAAGCACCAATCTATAGTTCCGGTAACAAGATTGAACACAAGAGATGAACTAGGGTTTGAGATGAGATGGTGCTGTTGAAGATGTTGATGGAGATTGCCCTCCCCAAGATGGGAGAGTTGTTGGTGATGATGATGACGATGATTTCCCCCTCCGGGAGGGAAGTTCCCCCGATGGAATCGCTCTGCCAGAGAGAAAAAGTGCTCCTGCCCAAGTTCCGCCTTGAGACGGCGGCGCTCCGTCCCAAAAGTCCTCTCCTTATTTTTTTTCTAGGTCAAAATGACTTATATACCAGAAGATGGGCATCGGAGGTGGGCCTGGGTGAGCACAACCCACCAGGGTGCGCTTGGGATCCCTGGCGCGCCCAGGTGGGTTCTGCCCTCTTGGTGGGCCTCCTCTCATACTTATTTGCTCCAATATTCTTCATATATTCCATAAAAATTCTCCGTGAAGTTTCAGCTTGTTTGGAATTGTGCAGAATAGGTAGCTTGATGTAGCTTTCTACGTCCAGATTTCCAGCTGCCCGAATTCTCAGTCTATGTGTATACCTTGCATATTATGAGAGAAAAGGCATTAGAATTACTCCAAAAAGCATTATTATGGATAAAAACATCATAAATAATAGTAGGAAAACATGATGAAAAATGGACGTATCAACTCCCCCAAGCTTAGACCTCGCTTGTCCTCAAGCAAAAACCGAAATCGAAAACATGTCCACATGCTTAGAGAGAGAGAGAGGTGTCAATAAAAAACAAAATATGGACATAGAAGCATCATGTTCGTTATTATAACAGCAACAAACTTAAACATAAGACTTTTATCAAAGAACTTTTATCATAGACTTCTCATGAATAAGTGATAATTCATCACACTATTGAAGTATAAAGCAAAAACTCTATTAAAAACCAACAAACTATGTTCTCAGTCAACTTTGCAACTACAATTCATCATCTTTTCAGGAAGGGTCATGTGTCGGAGCCTTTAGGCAAGTCCACATACTCAACCATCATATAGTCTTCCATGATTGCTAACACTCACCGCGTACACATGAGCAAAACGTTTCAACCAGACACATAGAAAGATAGGGGCTTGTAGTTTCGCCTCCCAACATATTCACCTCAAGGGTGATGTCAACAATAATAACTCATGCTATCTACATTCAACTGGACATATGTGCCTAGATCTTTCCTCACCACATGTTGCTTGCCAAAGGATAAAAATAAAAAGGAATAGAGAGAAAACTTTGAATCTTTGCATAAAAGTAAATACATAAAAGTAAAAGATAGGCCCTTCACAGAGGGAAGCAGAGGTTGCCATGCACTTATTTGTTTGCATTGCCCCTTGTGATAGCGACCTTTATTATGCACTCTGTTGCTGTTATTCTTCACCATCACAAGTTCATGTAATGCTCAATTTTCTCTTACACTAAATGATCTCACACATATAGAAGCAATATTCATTGCCTTTTTGCACCGATGACAACTTACTTGAGGGATCTTGCTCAATCCCTAGGTAGGTATGGTGGACTCTTGAAAATAAGATTTGGGTTTACGGGTTTTTGGATGCACAAGTAGTATCTCTACTTTGTGCCGAATTTTTGGCTAGCAAAGGTAGGGGCAAGCACCACGTGTTAAAGGATCTATGAAAATATGACTTATATGTGAATATAAACAAACATGAACCATTAGGTTGTCTTCCTTGTCCAACATCAACAATTTTGGCATGTAATATTTTGATGAGGGCTCACAATCACAAAAGATTTCTAGGATAGTATATTTATATGTGAATCTTCTCTTCCCTTATTAATTCTTTCATGAGTTGCATCATTGACTAATGTTATGTTTGTCAATCTCTAATAAAAATTTCTACTTATACTTTTCCTTATGTGGTGCCATAACCTACCATAATATTAGCATATGGTATTTTCATTTATTTCCTTTCTTTTATTTACTTCCTTTCTTTTTATTTATTTCATGAAATAAAGAAAGCAAAAAACTCAAACTAAACTTTATTATATATCTCGCACACGATTACAAGGATAGATCACTAAGCAAACTCTCGAAAAGAAAGGATCGAACTAAACTTTTATTCAACTAAAGCAGAAGATTGAACTAAAATAAGTAAAGGCAAAAGATAGTGGGGATGATACAATATCGGGGCACCTCCCCCAAGCTTGGCGGAAGCCAATGGGAGTGCCCATACCCGATACTCAATTCTCTTTTGGTGATGATGGAGAAGGTGGTGGTGGTGTAGAGGGTTTGCCTTCCTTCCATAGCTTACGCTTGAGAATGGAATTTTCCTCCTTCAATTCACCGACCTCCTGCTCGAGCTCCACTACCCTCTTACATAGGTCCTGCTTGCATTCCTGCAAAAGGCGAAAAGCTATAAACTGAACCTTAGGCCTCTTTGCTTTATTGGGGAGGCTTGACTTCCTGAATTCCACATGCATGTCCCCAGGTTGAGGTAGTGGAGGTTCGTCTTCATCTGAGCTCATCTCATGCTTCTCCCTAAGATAATAGTCTTCCTCTTCCTCCGTGGTCTAGCCATAGTGCTCCACATCCCCATAGGACTTGGGGTTTGCGATGAAATTAGCAGCATAGCTCTCACCCTCGGAGTCTTGGGATGACACATTTTCAAATCTAACAGGAAAGCAGCAAGAAAAGAAAACAAAAGATTTCTCCGTGATACGGTGGTCAATAGGTTAGGAGGGTATATAAAGATTTTTTATCTTGGGAAACAAGCAAACTGTACAAAAAAAGTCCGGAAGGTACCCAGGTGGGCACAACCCACCTGGGCGCGCCTGGCTTGGTGTCTTATGCCCACCAGGGTACGCTTCCTGGAAGTATTTTATTTTCCTATTTTTCTAAATATTCCAAAACTGACAAAAAATATTTTTGCGGATTTTTCAGAGTCTGTTTACTTACCGTATCACGTACATCCTTATTTTCACGATTCTGGAGTGTTCAGGAAGGACTCTTTTATGTGTTCTTCCAGTGTCATAGTTTTGATAATATTACTTTCAACGTTAATGGGCGTACCTGAGATATAATTTTTTATTCGTTGCCCGTTAACAACCTTCGGGTTAGTACCTTCGGCATTATTTGTTTTGATGGCTCCAGAACGATAAACCTCCTCGATAACATAGGGGCCTTCCCATTTTGAGAGGAATTTTCCTGCAAAGAATCTGAAATGAGAGTTGTACAAAAGAACATATTCTCCAACTTTAAACTCACGCTTTTGGATTCTCTTATCATGCCACCTTTTGACAATTTCTCTAAACAACTTGGCATTTCCATAAGCTTGGGTTCTCCATTCATCTAATGAGCTAATATTAAATAACCTCTTCTCACCGACAAGTTTGACATCATAGTTGAGTTCTTTGATTGCCCAATATGCTTTTTCTAATTCAAGAGGCAAATGACAAGCTTTTCCATAAACCATTTTATAAAGTGACATACCCATGGGATTTTTATATGCTATTCTATAAGCCAAAAGTGTGTCATCTAATTTCTTAGACCAATTCTTTCGGGACCTATTGACAGTCTTTTGCAAAATTAATTTTATTTCTCTATTGCTAAGTTCAACTTGACCACTAGACGGAGGATGATAAGGCGATACAATTTTATGGTTAACATCATACTTGGCAAGCATTTTACGGAAAGCACCATGAACAAAGTGTGAATCACCATCAGTCATTAAGTATCTAGGGACTCCAAACCTTTGGAAATAACTTCCTTAAGCATTTTAATAGAGGTGTTGTGATCAGCACTACTTGTTGGGATAGCTTCTACCCATTTAGTAACATAATCAACAGCAACCAAAAAATGTGTATACCCATTAGAGGAAGGAAAAGGTCTCATATAATCAAATCCCCAAACATCAAATGGTTCAACATCAAGTGAATAATTCACAGGCATTTCTTGACGCTTACCGATATTACCTATTCTTTGGCATTCATCACAAGATAAGATGAACTTAAGGGCATCCTTGAAGAGAGTAGGCCAATAAAATCTAGATTGTAATACCTTGCGAGTAGTTCTATCTCCAGCACGATGCCCTCCATAAGCTTCGGAGTGACATTTCCGTAGGATTTGTCCCTGTTCATGCTCAGGTACACAACGTCTAATAACACCATCTACTCCTTTATAAAGATGTGGGTCATCCCACAAGTAGTGTCTTAAATCATAGAAGAATTTTTTTCTTTTGTTGATATGTAAAACTAGGTGGTAAATATTTAGAAACAATATAATTAGCATAGTCAGCATACCAAGGAGTGTTGTGAGAAACATTTATTGCAGCTAACTGCTCATCAAGAAAACTATCATCAATAGGTAGTGGGTCATCATGCACATTTTCAAGCCTAGACAAGTTATCAGCTACGGGGTTCTCAGCTCCTTTTCTATCAGTGATATGTAAATCAAATTCTTGTAGCAAGAGAACCCATCGAATAAGTCTAGGTTTAGCATCTTTATTTTCCATAAGATATCTAATAATAGCATGATCGGTGTGAACAATTACTTTTGAATCAACAATGTAAGATCTAAATTTATCACAAGCAAACACCACTGCTAAGAACTCTTTTTCAGTAGTAGCATAATTTCGTTGAGCACTATCTAGAGTTTTACTAGCATAATGAATAACATTCAGTTTCTTATTAACTCTTTGTCCTAGAACAGCACCAACAGCATAATCACTAGCATCACACATAATTTCAAAAGGCAAGTTCCAATCAGGTGGCTGAACAATAGGTGCAAAAATTAAGGCTTTATTGAGTGTTTCAAGGGCTTCTAAACAATCATCATCAAAAACAAAAGGAATATCCTTTTGCAAAAGATTCGTAAGAGGCCTAGAAATTTTAGAAAAGTCTTTGATAAATCTCCTATAGAAACCAGCATGACCTAGGAAACTACGAATACCTTTGATATCTTTAGACATGGCATTTTCTCAATTGCATCAACCTTAGCTTTGTCCACTTCAATACCTCTTTCAAAAATTTTATGACCCAAGACAATGCCTTCATTCACCATGAAGTGGCACTTCTCCCAATTCAAGACAAGATTTATTTGTTCACATCTCTGCAAAACTCGGTCAAGATTGCTTAAGCAATCATCAAAAGACTTCCCATAAACAGAGAAATCATCCATGAAAACCTCAACAATCTTTTCACAAAAGTTAGAGAATATAGCAGTCATACATGTTTGAAAGGTAGCAGGTGCATTGCATAAACCAAAAGGCATATGTCTATAAGCATAAGTTCCAAAGGGACATGTCAAAGTGGTCTTTCTTGATTAGATTGAGAAATAGGTATTTGTGAAAAAACCAGAATATCCATCAAGGAAGCAAAAATGTGTCTGATTAGATAATCTTTCTAGCATTTGATCAATAAAAGGCAGAGGGTAATGATCTTTTCTATTTGTTTTGTTTAATTTTCTAAAATTAGTTACCATTCTATAGCCTGTAACAATTCTTTGTGGAATAAGTTCATTCTTATCATTAGGAACAACAGTTATACCTCCTTTCTTAGGGACACAATGAACAGGACTTACCAATCTACTATTAGCTATAGGATAGATTATACCTTCTTATAGAAGTTTTAAGATTTCTGTTCTTACTACTTGTTTCATCTTCGGATTTAACCGACGTTGGTGATCAACAACGGGTTTAGCATCAGGTTCAATATTAATCTTGTGCTGACATAGAGTGGGACTAATGCCCTTTAAATCATCAAGAGTGTATCCAATAGCAGCTCGGTGCTTCCTTAGAACTTTCAATAATCTTTCTTCTTCATGTTCTGAAAGGTTAGCACTAATAATAACATGATATATCTTCTTTTCATCAAGATAAGCATATTTCAAAGTGTCTGGCAATTGTTTTAATTCAAACACAGGATCACCTTTAGGTGGAGGAAGGCCTCCTAGAGTTTCAATTGGCAAATTGTATTTAAGCAGAGGACGTTGTTCAAAGAAAATCTGATCTATTTCATTTCTTTCATGCATATGTAAATCATTTTCATGGTCTAGCAAATATTGTTCTAGTGGATCGGTAGGAGGTACAACAATAGAAGCAAGACCAATTAATTCATCTTTACTAGGCAATTTGTTTTCATGAAGTTTTCTACTAAACTTGGAAAATTTAAACTCATGAGACTCATCACCAAAACTAACACCGACAGTTTGTTTCTCACGGTCTATTCTAGCATTAACGGTGTTCAAGAAAGGTCTACCAAGGATAATGGGACAGAAGTCATCTTGTGCGGAACCAAGAACAAGAAAATCAGTACGGTATTTTATTTTCCCACACAAGACTTCATCATCTCTAACAATCCCAATTGGTGATATAGTGTCTCTATTAGCAAGTTTGATAGTAACATCTATGTCTTCTATCTCTGCGGGTGCTATATCATTCATAATTTCCTGATATAAGGAATAAGGAATAGCACTCACGCTAGCACCTACGTCACATAAACCATGATAACGGTGATCTCCTATTTTAACTGAGACAATGGGCATGCCAATAACAGGTCTGTGTTTATCCTTTTTATCAGGTTTGGCAATTCTAGCAGCTTCTTCACAAAAGTAAATAACATGCCCATGTACATCTTCTTCCAAGAGATCCTTAACCATAGCAATACTAGGTTCTACCTTAATTTTTTCATCAGGTTTAGGTGTTCTAGTATAACTTTTGTTCACCATAGTTGAAACTTTAGTATGTTCCTTTATCCTAACAGGGAAAGGCGGTTTCTCAATATAAGTAGTAGGAACAACTGGATCAACATTTTAAATTATAGTTTCTTGTTTAACTGGTACCGGTTCTTTAATTTCTTATTTAATAGGTGGGTGATATTTAAACAACTTATCTTTAGGGAGATCAACATGAGTAGCAAATGATTCACAAAAGGAAGATACTATCTGAGAGTCAAGTCCATATTTAGTGCTAAATTTTTGAAAAGCATCGATATTCATAAAAGATTTAACACAATCATACTTAAATTTAATACCTGACTCTTTACCTTCGTTGAGTTAAGCCTCCCCCAAGCTAGAGCAATACTTTCTCCTTCACGAGGCAAAAAATTATATATATAATTCCGATCACGATGAACTAGATGCATAGGATAAACTTTTTGATGGAACTCCAATTTCAATCGATTCCAATTCCAGGATCCAATATCATCGCATATCCTATACCATGCCAATGTTTTTCCCTTCAAAGATAAACGAAAAACCTTCTTCATAACTTCATCTCCAGGTAAACCTGCAAGCTTGAACAATCCACAAATTTGTTCTACATATATCAAGTGCATATCAGGATGTTCGGTTCTGTCTCCTGCATAAGGATTAGCTAGCAGTTGTTCTATCATACTCGAAGGAATTTCATATTCAATATTATCAGTAGGTGCAGTAGGTTGAGGGGTAGCTAATTGTGGTTCCAGTCGAGGTGAAGATACCCTGAACAAACCCCTCAAAGGATTGTTTTCCATAGTAACAAGTGACAGTAAATTTCAGCACACTATATAAATGTTTCCTTACGAAATTCTACTTACCAAAGGCGCTTCACTCCCGGGCAATGGCGCCAGAAAATAGCCTTGATGACCCACAAGTATAGGGGATCAATTGTAGCTCTTTTCGATAAGTCAAAGTGTCAAACCCAATGAGGAGCAGAAGGAAATGATAAGTGGTTTTCAGCAAGGTAATGTCTGCAATTGCTGAAATTGTAAGTAGCAGAGTAGTTTGATAGCAAGATAATTTGTAATGATCAAGTAACGGGCAGGACAAAACGGTTTCTTATGATAAGCAAAGCGTTCTTGAGGGTACACGTGATTTCCATCTAGTCACTTTCACCATGTTGGATTGATTCGTGTTCGCTACTTTGATGATTTGATATGTGGGTGGACCGGTGCTTAGGTGTTGTTCTTACTTGAACAAACCTCCTACTTATGATTAACCATCCCGCAAGCATCCGCAACTATGAGAAAATTATTAATAATAAATTCTAACCATAGCATTAAACTTTTGGATCCAATCAGTCCCTTACGAAATAGCGCATAAACAGGGGTTTAAGCTTCTGTCACTCTCGCAACCCATCATCTAATTGCTACTCCACAATGCATTCCCTTAGGCTCGAATATGGTGAAGTGTCATGTAGTCAAAGTTCACATGACACCACTAAGGGAATCACAACATACATACTATCAAAATATCGAACACATATAAAGTTCACATGATTAGTTGCAACATGATTTCTCCCGTGACCTCAAGAACAAAAGTAACTACTCACAAATGATAATCATGCTCAAGATCAGAGGGGTATTAAGTAGCATATTGGATCTGAACATATAATTTTCCACCAAATAACCCATATAGTAATCAACTACAAGATGTAATCAACACTACTAGTCACCCACAAGAACCAATCTATAGTTCTGGTAACAAGACTGAACACAAGAGATGAACTAGGGTTTGAGATGAGATGGTGCTGTTGAAGATGTTGATGGATATTTCCCTCCCCAAGATGGGAGAGTTGTTGGTGATGATTGTCGGTGTCAAAACCGGCGGATCTCGGGTAGGGGGTCCCGAACTGTGCGTCTAGGCCGGATGGTAACAGGAGGCAGGGGACACAATTGTGACGCCCCCGATTTAATCGTACACTAATCATACACGCAAACGTGTACGATCAAGATCAGGGACTCACGGGAAGATATCACAACACAACTCTACAAATAAAATAAGTCATACAAGCATCATATTACAAGCCAGGGGCCTCGAGGGCTCGAATACAAGAGCTCGATCATAGACGAGTCAGCGGAAGCAACAATATCTGAGTACAGACATAAGTTAAACAAGTTTTCCTTAAGAAGGCTAGCACAAACTGGGATACAGATCAAAAGAGGCGCAGGCCTCCTGCCTGGGATCCTCCTAACTACTCCTGGTCGTCGTCAGCGGGCATCACGTAGTAGTAGGCACCTCCGGTGTAGTAGGGGTCGTCGTCGATGGTGGCGTCTGGCTCCTGGGCTCCAACATCTGGTTGCGACAACCAGGTAGAAGGGATAGGGGGAAAAGAGGGAGAAAGCAACCGTGAGTACTCATCCAAAGTACTCGCAAGCAAGAAGCTACACTACATATGCATGGGTATCAAATGGAATAAGGGTATCATATGTGGACTGAACTGCAGAATGCCAGAATAAGAGGGAGATAACTAATCCTGTCGAAGACCACGCTTCTGGCAGCCTCCGTCTTACAACATGTAGAAGAGAGTAGACTGAAGTCCTCCAAGTAGCATCGCATAGCATAATCCTAACCGATGATCCTCCCCTCATTGCCCTGTGAGAGAGCAATCACCGGTTGTATCTGGCACTTGGAAGGGTGTGTTTTATTAAGTATCCAGTTCTAGTTGTCATAAGGTCAAGGTACAACTCCAAGTCGTCCTGTTACCGAAGATCACGGCTATTCGAATAGATTAACTTCCCTGCAGGGGTGCACCACATACCCCAACACGCTCGATCCCATTTGGCCGGACACACTTTCCTGGGTCATGCCCGGCCTCGGAAGATCAACACGTCGCAGCCCCACCTAGACCAACAGAGAGGTCAGCACGCCGGTCTAAACCTAAGCGCCCAGGGGTCTGGGCCCATCGCCCTTAGCACACCTGCACGTTGCGAACGCGGCCGAAAGCAGACCTAGCCTAGTGGCCTTCCAGTCCAATCCGGCGCGCACCACTCAGTCGCTGACGTCACGAAGGCTTCGGCTGATACCACGACGCCGGGATACCCATAACTACTCCGGCGTAGATGGTTAGTGCGTATAGACCAAATGGCCAGACTCAGATCAAATACCCAGATCTCGTTAAGCGTGTTAAGTATCCGCGAACGCCGACCAGGGCCAGGCCCACCTCTCTCCTAGGTGGTCTGAACCTGCCCTATCGCTCCGCCTCAAAGATCCACTCGCGGGTGCTCCTACGAGCCGACCCGTCTTTAATCACCACATGTATCATGTATAAAGTATATAGTATATACCCGTGATCAACTCCCGAGTGATCACGGCCCGATAGTATAGCATGGCAGACGGACAAGGATGTAGGGCCACTGATGATAAACTAGCATCCTATACTAAGCATTAGGATTGCAGGTAAAGGTAACAACAGTAGTAGCAAGGATAGGCTATGCATCAGGATAGGATTAACGGGAAGCAGTAACATGCTACACTACTCTAATGCAAGCAGTATAGAGAAGAGTAGGCGATATCTGGTGATCAAAGGGGGGGCTTGCCTGGTTGCTCTGGCAAGAGAGAGGGATCGTCAACTCCGTAGTCGTACTGGGTAGCAGCAGCGTCGGTCTCGGTGTCTAGCGAGAGAAGAGGGGGAAGAAACAATAAATATTTAAGCAAACAGATGCATAGCGATGCATGACATGACAAGTAGCGGTGCTAGGGGTGCCCTATCGCGGTATGAGGTGATACCGGTGAAGGGGGGGAAACATCCGGGAAAGTATCCCCGGTGTTTCGCGTTTTCGGACAGGTGAAACAGAAGGGGAAAGTTGCGTGTACGCTATGCTAGGGATGCGTGGCGGATAAACGGGCTGCGTATTCAAATTCGTCTCGTCGTTCTGAGCAACTTTCATGTACAAAGTTTTTTCATCCGAGCTACGGTTTATTTTATACTAATTTTAAAAGATTAAAATCATTTTTAGTATTTAGTTAATTATTTTAATTAAACATTATCCAAAACAGTGCACGCTGACGTCAGCATGACGTCAGCAGTCAACAGGGAGTTGACTGGGTCAATCTGACGTGTGGGTCCCGCATGTCATACTCTGTTTACTCTAATTAGGGTTTCACTAATCTAATTACTATTTAATTAAACTAACTAGTTAATTAGATTAATTAAACATGATTGATTAACTTAATTAATTAATCAATTAGTTAATTAATTAATTAATTAATTATTACCTATTTATTTATTTATTTATTTTTACTTATTATTTATTTTTTTTGTTCTCTTTTTTTTAAACGTTCTCAGGGTGGGCCCCCCATGTCATATGCCCAGGGGGCCTAACGGGCGCACGGGTAAGCAGGCGCTGGGCGTGTGCGCTACCCAGACCACACGGGCGCACGCCCAGGGCCGCGGCAACGGCCACTGTAGGGTCGGGTACGCGCCGGCCGGCGAGCAAGGGGCCGCGGGCGAGGAGCAGCAACGCCGGTGAACGGAGGCGGTGGTCGGAGCAACTACAGGGGAGCCGGGGCGGGCTCGTCGGCGTGAGGCGCATCACGGGGCGCCAGCGGGGTGCCGGCCCAGGCGCGACGCGCGGGGTGGTGCACGCGCGGTGGTGCTGCGGGTCGTTGCGGGGCCGCACGGCGATGCAGCGGCGGAACGACGCGGATGCGCGACGCACGCAGCGGGGCAGCAGCAGCAG
This sequence comes from Triticum urartu, assembly GCF_056163025.1. Lineage (NCBI taxonomy): Eukaryota > Viridiplantae > Streptophyta > Magnoliopsida > Poales > Poaceae > Triticum > Triticum urartu. Next base: position 101,444,679 of record NC_141875.1, on the reverse strand, counting down.
GGCTGCCCGGCGGAGCGGACGCGGAGGGAGCCGAGCGGGCGCGTCCGAACGAGGTGGGGCACGGGCGCAGGCAGGGGGCGCGGGCGCGGCCAGGGCGGCCGGCACGCGTGCGGGCATCGGTGAGCGAGGCCATGGCCGAAGTGGCCGGAGCAGGAGAGAAGGAGGAGATGCCGGGGCCTCACCACGGGGCCGTGGGGTCTATGCAGCGGTGCTCGGGGAGGTTGACGAGGACGGAGAGGTAGCAGTCCGGCGGGGAGGGGGAGGCAGGGCGGCGAGGTCGCGGTCCGGCGACGAGGGCGGCGGGCGACAAGGTCGGGGGGGCGCGGCGCTGGAACGGCGGCCTCGGCACGGGGCGAGGAGGAGGGAGCTGGGCGGCGATGGCGATGGTGAACGGCGGCGGGGCGACGGGGATCGACGGCGGCGTCGGGCCGATGGGATCGGGGGGGGGGGGGTTCGCCCCGATCCAGATCGGGGGAGGGAGCGAGGGGGGCGAGCGGGGTGGGGCGAGTGGGGGGGGGAGTGGGGATCGGGTGGGTTAGGATTTGGGGGCGGGGGTGGATAAGGGGAGGGGGGAAGGCCGGTTGGGCCTGCGCCCGAATGGGCCGGCCAACTGGGCCAGTAGGCCGTGGGAGGGGGTTCCCTCCTTCTTCTCTTTTTTTTTTGTTAGTTTCTTTCTTTTATTTATTTGCACTTCTGTTTTTAAACCCTTTAAATTAATTAGACATTTTATAAAAATGTGTTAGCTGCACCATAATTACCTTTGTAATTTTTGGCAACCACCGAACATTTTTGTTTCAATTTTTGAAAACTTTTATTGCCGACATAAATTTAGATTTGAATTCGACGCGGTTTGATCTAACGAAAGCCTAGCAACAGTAACCGAGGTGACGTGGCACGATTAGCGTGGAATTACTGTAGCAAGATTATCCGGGCGTTACAAATCTCCTCCACTACAAGAAATCTCGTCCCGAGATTTAGGAGGTAGAAGGAAACAGTGCAGGGTATTCATCGCGAAGACGATCCTCGCGTTCCCAGGTGGCTTCGTCTTCAGAGTGATTCGACCACTGGACCTTGAGGAACTTGATTGCCTTCTGACGGGTGCGGCGTTCAGTTTGGTCGAGAATGCGGACCGGATGCTCTTTATAGGAGAGGTCCTGTTGCAACTCGAGCACTTCATGGTCCACTGCTCGGATTGGGTCCTTGAAGCAACGGCGGAGTTGTGACACATGGAACACATCGTGAACCTAAGAAAGGTTCGGCGGAAGCTCCAGTTGATATGCCACTTTTCCACGCCTTTCGAGAATAGTGAAAGGACCAATATAGCGGGGAGCTAACTTTCCTTTGATCCCGAAGCGGTGTGCACCCTTCATTGGTGTAACTCGAAGATAAGCCTTTTCGCCAGGTTGATAGACCATGTCTTGGTGATGACGGTCATACTGACTTTTCTGACGTGACTGAGCAGTCTTGAGATTCTCGCGAATAATGCGAACTTGTTCTTCGGCCTGTTGGATAATATCCGGACCAAAGCGTGGACGCTCCCCAGTTTCTGACCAGTTCAGAGGGGTTCGACACTTTCGTCCATATAGCACTTCGAAGGGGGACATCTTCAGACTAGCTTGATAGCTATTATTATAAGAGAACTCGGCATATGGAAGAGATTCCTCCCATTTCTTGTCGAATGAGATTACACAAGCTCAAAGCATGTCTTCGAGAACTTGGTTGACACGTTCAACTTGCCCTTGCGACTGAGGATGGAATGCAGTACTGAACGACAGATGAGTCCCCATAGCTTCTTGGAAACTCGCCCAAAACCTTGAAGTGAATAAACTGCCACGGTCTGAACTGATAACCAGTGGGATACCGTGAAGTGAAACGATTCTGGCCATGTAGAGGGTAGCAAGCTGACTAGCAGTGATTGTCTCTTTGACCGCCAGAAAATGGGCAACTTTGGAAAGCCGGTCAATGACGACAAGAATAGCATCATTACCTTTCTGCGATTTGGGAAATCCAGTGACGAAGTCCATTTCAACATGGTCCCATTTCCATTCAGGAATAGAGATAGGTTGCAGAGTTCCGGCAGGCCTTTGATGCTCTGCTTTGATTCGGCGACAAACGTCACACTCAGCAACATAACGAGCAATGTCCTGCTTCATATTAGACCACCAGAATCTTTGACGAATATCCTGGTACATCTTTGTACTACCAGGATGGATGGACAGAGGCGTATCATGAGCTTCTTGCATAACCCTCTTAGTCTTATCCAGGTTTTTCTTCGAACATGGTACCACTAGGCGGCCTTTGAAATACAAGGCGCCATCGTCGGCGATCGTGAAGAATGAGGGCTTTCCCTTTTTGAGGTCGCGCTTAATCTTGAGGACTTCATCGTCACATTTCTGTATCCATTTGATGGTGTCCACAAGATCTGGTTTCGCAACCAGGGTATTGAGAGAACCCTTGGAAACAACATGGAGGTTCTGTTTGGGAAAACCCTCGGGAGGGGGAGCGAGTGATCCTGGGGGAATAATATGGAGGTTCAGCCTTCTAAATTCTTCGGTAAGCGAGGGCTGAACTTTGTGGACCTGGAGGTGGTTGCAGTAAGACTTGCGGCTCAAGGCATCAGCCATTACATTAGCCTTGCCGGGGGTATATGATATATCCACGTCAAAGTCTGCAACAGTCTCCATCCATCTTTGCTGGCATAGGTTCAAATCTGGCTGAGTAAAAAGATACTTCAGACTTTGATGGTCGGTGAAGATCTCGCAACGATTACCGAGAAGGTAATGTCGCCACTGCTTCAGTGCATGAATGACAGCAGCAAGCTCGAGGTCATGAACTGGGTAGTTTTCTTCGTGAGGGCGCAATTGACGAGAGGCATAAGCAATCACTCTGCGCTCTTGCATTAGGACACAGCCCAATCCTTGACGGGAAGCGTCGTAGTAAATGACGAAGTCCTTCTTAGTATCAGGTGGAGCAAGTACGGGGGCAGAAGTCAACTTGTCTTTGAGCGCCTGGAAACTTTCCTGACACTTGTCTGTCCAGTCGAACTTGACACCCTTATGCAACAAATTAGTCAGAGGCCTGGCAATCTTGGAGAAGTTCTCGACGAATCGACGGCAATAGCTGGCGAGACCGAGAAAACTTCGGACTTGCTTCACATTCTTCGGAGGAGTCCAATCGAGAATAGCCTGAACTCGTTCAGGGTTGACGGCAATACCATCTTTGGAGATGACATGCCCAAGATAGGTTACTTCGGGAAGCCAGAATTCACACTTGGAATACTTAGCATACAGCTGATGCTCCCGAAGCTTTTCCAGCACAAGACGAAGATGTTCAGTATGTTCCTCCTCGTTCTTGGAAAATACAAGGATATCGTCCAGATAAACCACGACGAACTTGTCGAGGTAATCCATGAATATATAATTCATCAGACGAGAGAAGGTGGCTGGAGCATTCGTTAAGCCGAATGACATGACGGTGTACTCGTATGACCCATACCGAGTCACGAAGGCAGTTTTTGGGATGTCCTCTTCACGAACACGGATCTGGTGGTAACCCAACCTCAAGTCAAGTTTGGAGAACACTGATGAGCCAGCCAGCTGATCATAAAGATCATTGATCCGAGGAAGTGGGTATTTATTCTGAATGGTAGCTTGGTTTATAGGACGGTAGTCTTGGACCAATCGGTTTGTCCCATCCTTCTTCCTAACAAAGAGAGAAGGTGCTCCCCAAGGAGAGCAACTTGGGCGAATGAAACCTTTGACAAGAGATTTGTCGATTTCCTCCTTAAGCTCAAGGAGTTCATGCGGCGGCATCTTGTAGGGTCGTTTAGCTATAGGGGTAGTGTCGGGTTTCAAGTCGATGATGAATTCGACAGCTCTAGCAGGAGGAATCCCTGGAAGTTCTTCTGGGAAGACGTCTTGGAATTCACGAACGACGGGAATGTTTTCAATGCCCTCGAGTGGTGCAGCGTTCAACACGTTCAAGGCATAAAGTCGTGCCTCGGCGTTCTGAACTAGATGAGCTTGGTAAGCTATTATTTCGTCAGAAGGGTGTAGCAGATGGACGACCTTAGTGGCGCAAACTATAGAAGCAGTATGCGCTTTCAACCAATCCATTCCCAGAATGAGGTCGATGCTACAGGACTTTAGTACGATGGGGGAGGCAAGGAACTCCAGTCCTTCAATTTCAACGGGAACGTTGTGACTAACCATAGAGGTTTGACACTGGCCCGCAGGGGTGTGTACCACAATCGCAGTGTTCATCTCTTCGTATTTGATGCCATGCATGAATGCAAACTCAGCTGATATGAAAGAATGTGATGCTCCTGTATCAAATAAAACAGATGCTGGTACTGAATTTACGAGGAGTGTACCCATCACGGTAGCAGGCTGGTCTAGAACTTCATTGAGATCAACATGGTTGGCATGAACACGACCATAAGACTTGGCACTGTTGTTGCGAGGCTGGTTGCTTCCACGGCCAGTTGCTGGAAGGGCCAGTTGATTCTGTTTCTGGTTGCATTCCCTAGCACGGTGCCCTGGTTGTCCACACCTGAAGCACAAACCATTCTCGGGAGTAGGAACAGGAGCTTGGGGTGGTGGAGCTGGAAGCCTTGGCTGCCTAGTTGGAGCCGTAGGCAGACGAGGTGCAGCATAGGACTGCCTTGGGGCAGGTGCATTCGGCTAGTACATGCTGTTGGGAATCCATATCTTACACTTTTGCGAGGACGGGCCCGAAGATGAGCCCGTGTCACGGCTGCGCCTGTGAGAGCTCTGGTATTCCTGCAGACCAGTTTCGACATTGATGGCTTTGTTCACCAGAGTGGCGAAATCAGCAACGTCGTGCACTAGAAGTGCGAGCTTGATGTCAGCTTGAAGGCCATCACGGAACTTCTCCTGTCTGCGTGCATCAGTTGCGATGTCTTCTTCAGCATAGCGGGACAAGTCCAGGAACTCCCGCTGATAAGCTTCCACAGTTTTGTTGCCTTGGGTGAGGTTGCGGAACTCACGCTTCTTCCGGTCCATAACTCCCTGAGGGATGAAGCGAGCACGGAAGGCAGCTTGGAAGTCTGGCCAGGTGATGATTGTTCCAGCTGGCAGAGTACGCCTGTGGCTGTCCCACCATTGAGCTGCGGGTCCCTTCAGGAAGAAGGAAGCAAAGGTGACATAGCTGGCAGGGGCTACATCAGCAGACTCCATCTCATAGGTGATGTCACGGAGCCAGTCATCAGCATCCAGAGGCTGAGTTGAGCTGCGGTACACAGTTGGGTTCAGGCGCATGAAATCCTGCAGAGTTACTGGGGTTGGCTGCTGGTTCATATTGGGGCGAGGAAACTGAGCCATCATATTCTCCATGAACTGGCGATTCATCTCAAGCTGTTGGATCATACCAGCCATGTACTCAGGCGGTGGTGGGGCGTTGCCACCACGACCACGACCACCTGGTCTAACCATCCTGCTAATATTTAACAGGGGTAGTTCAGCATTGAGGAATTGCAAAAAAACAAGAATCATTCATGATGAAACATGCACAATGAACGTAGCACGATAGATACTACATAGTAGTCGGCATATCTTACAAAAGAGATCAGCATAGAGTTCGTTACACAGAGTTCGGTACATAGGCTAAGACATCATAGGCGGCACACAGGCTCGCGGCGAATGCATCTAACACTAATAAGCAAGTCTACGTCAGTCCCATGCGGTACTGCGGAGGTAGGTGTAGCCCGACAGCTGGTAGTGACGCGAAGGGAAGACCTCCACGCGAGTAGCCTGGGGTCCGCGGATACTCTGGTGCGGAACCCGATGCATAGGTGGCAGGAGAGGACCAAGTGCAGGAGAGTAGCCTCCCACATCTGGCCAACCGACTCCCTGGGGCATCACGGTCCTGGCTGGGTAGATAGCAGAACGCGACAGCTCCCCAGATCCGACGAAGGGGTGCAACATCGTCAGAGCACGGTAGAGGTGCTGACGAGTGGTGTACAACTCGTGGCGAAGAGCTCGGTTAGCTCGATCCAGCCCATCAGCATGCAGAACCAGGTTCTGATGGTAGAAGGGCTCTCGGGTGACAGTGGAGTAGGCAGCAGTGTAGTAACCCTCCGCACCAACATCGGATGCGATAGCAATGTGCCTGAAGGGGGAGGTATCCAACTCCTGATACTCTCCACGGAGACGTGTCAGAGCAGCATAAGCAGCATCATGGACCGCCATATCGATAGTCACTCCAACACCATGAGCAGTGTGCAGCACGGTAGTGGAGTCATACTCCCGAGAGTAGAGGTGGACGATGGACCTACGAACTATGAAGAAGCGATGGTGAGCCCAGATTCCGCAAAATGGCTAGAAGCCATGAAATCTGAGATGGGATCCATGTATGAGAACAAAGTGTGGACTTTGGTTGACTTGCCCGTTGATCAGCAAGCAATTGAGAATAAATGGATCTTCAAGAAGAAGACCGACGCTGACGGTAATGTTACTGTCTACAAAGCTCGACTTGTTGCAAAAGGTTTTCGACAAGTTCAAGGGATTGACTAAGATGAGACCTTATCACCCGTAGCGATGCTTAAGTCTGTCCGAATCATGTTAGCGATTGCCGCATTTCATGATTATGAAATTTGGCAGATGGATGTCAAAACTGCATTCCTGAATGGATTTCTGGAAGAAGAGTTGTATATGATGCAACCGGAAGGTTTTGTCGATCCAAAGGGACCTAACAAAGTGTGCAAGCTCCAGCGATCCATTTATGGACTGGTGCAAGCCTCTCGGAGTTGGAATAAACGCTTTGATAGTGTGATCAAAGCATTTGGTTTTGTACAGACTTTTGGAGAAGCCTGTATTTACAAGGAAGTGAGTGGGAGCTCTATAGCATTTCTGATATTTGGATGACATATTACTAATTGGAAATGATGTAGAATTTCTGGATAGCATAAAGGGATACTTGAACAAAAGTTTTTCTATGAAAGACCTCGGTGAAGCTGCTTACATATTGGGCATCAAGATCTATAGAGATAGATCAAGACGCTTAATTGGACTTTAACAAAGCACATACCTTGACAAAGTTTTGAAAAGGTTCAAAATGGATCAAGCAAAGAAAGGGTTCTTGCCTGTGTTACAAGGTGTGAAGTTGAGTAAGACTCAATGCCCGACCACTGCAGAAGATAGAGAGAAGATGAAAGATGTTCCCTATGCTTCAGCCATAGGCTCTATCATGTATGCAATGCTGTGTACCAGACCTGATGTGTGCCTTGCTATAAGTCTAGCAGGGAGGTACAAAAGTAATCCAGGAGTGGATCACTGGACAGTGGTCAAGAACATCCTGAAATACCTGAAAAGGAGTAAGGATATGTTTCTCGTTTATGGAGGTGACAAAGAGCTCATCGTAAATGGTTACGTTGACGCAAGCTTTGACACTAATCTGGACGATTCTAAATCAAAAACCGGATACGTGTTTATATTAAATGGTGGAGCTGTCAGTTGGTGCAGTTCTAAACAAAGCATTGTGGCGGGATCTACGTGTGAAGCGGAGTACATAGCTGCTTCGGAAGCAGCAAATGAAGGAGTCTGGATGAAGGAGTTCATATCCGATCTAGGTGTCATACTAGTGCATCGGGTCCAATGAAAATATTTTGTGACAATACTGGTGCAATTGCCTTGGCAATGGAATCCAGATTTCACAAGAGAACCAAGCACATCAAAAGACGCTTCAATTCCATCCGGGATTTAGTCCAGGTGGGAGACATAGAAATTTGCTAGATACATACGGATCTGAATGTTGCAGACCTGTTGACTAAGCCTCTTCCACGAGCAAAACATGATCAGCACCAAGGCTCCATGGATGTTAGAATCATTACTATGTAATCTAGATTATTGACTCTAGTGTAAGTGGGAGACTGAAGGAAATGTGCCCTAGAGGCAATAATAAAGTTATTATTTATTTCCTTATTTCATGATAAATGTTTATTATTCATGCTAGAATTGTATTAACCGGAAACATAATACATGTGTGAATACATAGACAAACAGAGTGTCACTAGTATGCCTCTACTTGACTAGCTTGTTGATCAAAGATGGTTAAGTTTCCTAACCATATACATGAGTTGTCATTTGATTAACGGGATCACATCATTAGGAGAATGATGTGATTGACTTGACCCATTCTGTTAGCTTAGCACTTGATCGTTTAGTTTGTTGATATTGCTTTCTTCATGACTTATACATGTTCCTATGACTATGAGATTATGCAACTCCCGTTTACCGAAGGAACAGTTTGTGTGCCACTGTCGGTGTCAAAACCAGCGGATCTCGGGTAGGGGGTCCCGAACTGTGCGTCAAGGCCGGATGGTAACAGGAGACAAGGGACACGATGTTTTTTACCCAGGTTCGGGCCCTCTCGATGGAGGTAATACCCTACTCCTGCTTTATTAATATTGATGATATGGGTAATACAAGAGTAGATCTACCACGAGATCAAGGAGGCTAAACCCTAGAAGCTAGCCTATGGTATGATTGTTGTGTATAGAGTTGATTGCCTACGGACTACAACCCTCCGGTTTATATAGACATCGGATAGGGTTAGGGTTACACAGAGTCGGTTACAATGGTAGGAGATCTTGAATATCCGCATCGCCAAGCTTGCCTTCCACGCCAAGGAAAGTCCCATCCGGACACGGGACGAAGTCTTCAATCTTGTATCTTCATAGTCCAGGAGTCCGGCTGAAGGTATAGTCCGGCTACCCAAACACCCCCTAATCCAGGACTCCCTCAGTAGCCCCTGAACCAGGCTTCAATGACGACAAGTCCGGCGCGCAAATTATCTTCGGCATTGCAAGGCGGGTTCCTCCTCCAAGTCCTTCATAGAAGATTGTAGACACCAAGAGTAGTGTCCGACTCTGCAAAATAAGCTTCCACATATTGCCATAGAGAGAATAATATTAACACAAATCAAATCTGCTGACGTATTCCGCAGTGCGTCATCACACTACAGCCAAGTCCTTTACTCGAATCATTTTCACTCTTCCACCTCAGCATGTTTTGCGAGGCGGTTTCCTTGGCATGTCTTGTCAAAGTAGAGATCGTGTGCCCCCCTTTTACGGGATTCTCATCAATACGGATGCGGGTAACCCAATCGTGCCCGTTAGCATGTTTTCTCGATTAAAAGCGAGTCCTAAACGGTTACGGGGAGGGCTCCTGGTATTCAACCTCTTATAAAGAGACCAAGGCCTTACTCCTTTTTCCAATCTCAAACGAGTTCGCCCATCGCCTCGAGTTCCAACACCCTAGGCTCCAGATTCCAGGCGCTTCGGACCTTCGACAATGTCCGGTTCTGACCTTCAAGGCCGATGGATGCCCTCCTCCGTCACGGAGGAGGACGTGCTAAAGTTGAGAGAGGCTAAGTTCTTGACCGCCGAAATTTCGCATAGGTTGCCTGCTCAAAGGCAGGCTATTCCCAGTCCCTAGCCCGGTGAGAGCGTAGTGTTCATGTCTCACTTCCTTCGGGGGTTAGGCTTCCCGATGGATCCCTTCGTGAGGGGGCTGTTGTTTTATTATGGGCTGGAATTTCATGACTTAGCTCCGGAGTCCATCCTCCACATTTCCTCATTTATCGTTGTGTGCGAAGCGTTCCTCCGTGTTACTCCTCACTTCGGATTATGGCTCAAGACTTTTGGAGTGGAGCCGAAGATGATCGAGGGACGGCACGCAGAGTGCGGAGGCGCTGTCATAAGTAAGAATGCTGATGCTCCATGGCCCGAGGGCTCCTTTCAAGAGGAGCTCGGCTTGTGGCAACGAGAATGGTTCTATATCACCACTCCCAGGAGCGCCAAGTGGGCGGTGCCTCCCGCCTTTCGCTCGGGTCCCCCATCACGGCTAGCGTCATGGGTCAACAAAGGATTAGATTGGGGGTTATCCAAAGACGCGCCCTTGTTGCAGGGCCGCATCAGGGATCTCTTAGAAAGAGACCTCAACCTGGTCAAGGTGACGCAGGTCATGCTGATTCGCCGAACACTGCCCGGCAAACGTCGCCCCCTTCGTCTGTGGGAGTTTAATCCAGAGGGACCACGAGCTCTCCACCATTTTATGGGCACAACGCCCGTGGAGATGTATAAACTATTCTTCGGATCACAAATGATGTGTCCGGATTTGACCGAGGACGCAGGCCTAAGCTGCAATCGCCCGGATACCGAAGTAAGTAACCTTGTGCCCGGACCTACTATCCATATAATCGTCATAAACTTGCCCCTAAAAGAGCTGTCCTTTTAAACAGGAGTGGATAACGAAGGCAAAGCTGATCAGGTGTCCGGCTCCCCTTCCCGAAACCAGGCCGGATCCCGTGCTTGTTAGGATGTTGAAGGTAATGCCTTTGGAGGGAAGTAAGGGGAAGGACAAGGGAACTATGGCCTCCTCGAAGGATGCTGCTCCGAAGGGAGGAACCGACAATTCCTCTCCCAAGGGGAAGAAGAGGGCCGCCTCTGACGACCAGGAGACCATGGCCCCGAAGCGGGGGAGAAAATCCTCGTTAGAGGGTCCGACGCCGGGGAGTTCCTCGGCCGAACTACGCCCTCAAAGGGATCAGCCCTCTAGTGAGCCATAAGTAGAGAGAGGTTTTCCTTTTGAGGGATGAAATAAATCCTTGATTTATATCTGAGAAGATTAACCGAAATTTTACCTTGTAGCTCGGACCTCAGCCCTTCTCAGCAGAGCTCGTCTTCGGGGGATCTTCTTCCGGAGATGATGGAGAGCGGGATGCCTCCCCCTGCCGTACCGCCTAGCGAGGCGGGCGACCCTGAGGTGTCGTCACGGAGGGTTTCTCTGAATCCGGCAGGGGCGGAAAATAGCTATGTGGCCCCCCAAGGCTCTCCACGTCCGGCCTTCGAAAGAGGCCATAGGACAAGTCTGGCACCGTCTGGTGCTCGGCCAGAGGAGCTAAAGATTCTGCTGGGGCGAGCTTCTATCTCAGAGGAGCACCGTGCATTGATGGGCACGGTGATTGAAAGGATTTCATCCGCAGAAAGCGGATTGCATGAGGCCGTCAAAAGTTTACTGACGGGTTTTGAGGTACGTTAGATAGTGTACACTTTTGTCAGTTGCACATAAGTAAGATGCGCCCTGTGTAGATAGTAGCCCCTAAGACTCTGCGTGTTGTCAAGAAATGACGGCACGCAAAGGATCATAATCCCAGGTCTAAGATGTCGCCTTTGAATGTAGGTGGCGAGGTGTCCGGAATCTAGCCGAACTGATGATGTGGCCGAACTAAAGCGGCAACTGGACGTGGCAGATGCCGACATCGCGCTTGTCAACAAGCGGCTTGATGAGGCTCAATGTATGTAATTCTTCAGGCGGCATCAGGTAAGAGGAGCTTCATGTCAGTGTCTTACAATGTGTGTGCTTGACGCAGATGGTACAGCCGCCGTGGAGAATCTTAGGGCAGAACTTGCCCAAGCTAAGGAGCAAGCCAGAAAAAGCGATGCGGCTGCCGAGAAGGCCCTTGAAGAGCTGAGAGCCGAACATGCTGCTCACTGCCGAAGCAAAGAAGAGATGGCCGAGATGGCCGAGAAGTTAAAGAGCACTGCAGACCATTGCAAACTTCTTGAGAAAGAAGACTGGGCGAGACGGACGGACTTAGAGAAGGCCGTTGCCGATGCCAAGGACGCTCGCTCTGCGAAGGAGGAGCTGTGTCAGGCCAAACAGATTGCGGTTGGAAAGCCCTTTATGCTGCGAAGGAAATTTTGTGATCCGAAGTTTGCTCCGTTGGACCGCATGTGGAGTGTGGAGGATACCTATCTGGACTTGGTAGCGAGTGCTGCTGATGCGACCGAACACTTTCGAGATCAGAAAGATCGCGAAGTGGAAAAGCTTTTCTGGTCGCAGTTTCACAATCCAGAGCGTCCACTGGCAGTGGATGATCGTTTGGCTCAATGGGCCGAACTGAATAGGTTGTCTGGACTCGCTATGAAGTACGTCATGGGTCACCTGTGGCCGGGGAGATCGGAGCCGAAGAGTTATTTCAGCTTGGTGCAGCAATTTCTTAACTTGGTGCCGCGTATAAATGCAATGAAGAGGTCAGCATGCATAGAGGGCGCTAGGATGGCTCTTGCCCGTGTTAAGACATGCTGGGCAGAGATGGAGACCACCGTTGTTGCGTCCCGAGATTCGGACAAAAGCCGAGTACCCTCCGAGCACTATTTTCAGGAAGTTCTTGAAGGCGCTCGTGTAATAGAGACGCAGTGCCCGAAAGATGCTATGTTATGATAGCATATGTAATTATAAAGTAATATTTTGATAAACTGTAGTGGCCTTTTTTATACTTGTGCCTCCAAGTATTGGGAACACCTCCTGTGCGGCCGTTTTAAGAGATATATATATATATATATATATATATATATATATATATATATATAGAATCTGAAAGATGGCAGTCATTGGCTTCAGCCCCCACGCACATAGTGCGGGGGTGCTCGCAGAAGACGCATTTTCACACTTAACCCAACGTCTTGGTCCTACAAAGCAGGTGATAGCGCAGCGGGCCAGGTAACCGGACTATAATGCTTTAACACTTTCACTTAGCCATAGGAGTTTGACAATGAGACTCTTTAGGTAGCTCCTTGGTGGCAACTGCGCTCGTCCGAATTCGGGGCGCGTATGTGCCTGACCGGGAAGCGGCCCTTCGTTAAAGCGGAGGAATCCGATAGATTCCGATAGGTCATCAAGTGGCTGACCAGTCTCACGCCACATCATGACAGTTAGTTTTCGGCTTTCTCTACTGAGGTGCTCGCCCGGCCGAACCGGGGGCACAATCACAGTAGTTCTCCTGGTGCTACCTTAGCCGATAGAGCGGAACGTAAGGTAGCCGAACTTAGGAGCCGGGCAACCCAACATTTGACGAAAGACATGATTCGGAGCTGATGCATATAATGCCAAAACTCGCGATGCCGAACACTCCCTAAGGTGTTCGGTCTTTATGAGTGCGGGCGAAAAAACACTCTTTATTAAAAAACCCCTAGTGTCCAGGTACGTGCAAAAATTTCTGACGTGGCCACATGCCAAGACGCCAGCCTCCTCGGTAATATCAGAAAAAACCAGGGGATGTGTAGCAACAAGAGACAGTAAAAAAGGTTTACGCAGGGTCTTAATCTAAAAATAATCCTTTAGGACGGGTCCCTACTGCATGTCTGCGCCTGTGTCTCCGTTGTGCCGTATCCTGGACGGGCTCCGCGCGACGTTCATCTGTAAAAGAGAGGAACTGAGTTGAAAACGGGTCATGCCGAAAAAGTTTAAAATAAGCAAAGTATAAAGTAAGATATATAAGATTGAGCTTTATTGTCTCTTATTGTATATGCGTGGAGCCCCTAGTGCGGGGGTATATGGCTTCTAGGCCTGCATCAATGATGATTTTGCACCGAACTCGTCTATCAGCGTTCGTGGTCTTGAATGGCCTATTTCGAAGTTTCTTTTGGCCGGTGAGGCCATTTTACTGTGGGGCTGTCAAAGCGGCCGCGCAGTCCTTCGCTTGGGGAGGCGCATTTTAGTGCTTCCCCTTCAAAGATATGATGCCTCGTGGACCGGGCATCTTAAGCGTAAGAGATGCATAATGCGGTATTGCGTTAAAGCGAGCGAAAGCTTCACGTCCCAGTAGTGCTTGATAGCGACTTGAGAACGGGACGATATGGAAGGTCAGCTTTTCGCGGCGGAGGTTATCGGCAGAGCCGAATATGACTTCGAGCCGGAGAAAACCCATACAATGGGTGTCCGGACCAGGTATTACCCCTTGAAAGGAGGTTTTCTGCGGCGGATTCTTGCTGGGTTTATCCCCATGTGCTGGATTGTATCCTGATATATCAGGTTTAGTCCACTGCCGCCGTCCATAAGGACATTTGAAAACTGGAGTCCGCCAATTATTGGATCGAGTATCAAGGCAGTCTAGCCTACATTCTTGATATTCCTAGAATAATCTAGCTGATCGAAGATGATCGGTTTTGACAACCAGTGGCAGGACCCTTTGGGGATGGGCCATGTGGTGCATACCTTTATGGGCGCCGCACGTTTTGTTATGTGAAGTGAGTTCACTGTTTTTACTTCTTGTGGGAAGTTCTTTTGTTTCCTGGTGCTCTGCTTTTGGGGTTCGTCCTCGTCTTCGCTTGGTGTGTCGAGCCCCTTGTGTTCGGCATTGAGTCTGCCGGATTGTTTGAAAACCCAATAGTCTCTGTGGGTATGGTTAGCAGGCTTCCCGGGAGTACTGTGTATCTGACATATCATGTCCAGGATTTTATTTAGGTTGGATGGATCGTCCCTGTTATCCTGGGGGGCGATTTTTCCTGATTTTGTCGTGAGCCTTTGAATCCGGCATTGACTGCCGTGCTCTTCGGACTTTTGTCCTTAGTCCGGCGACGGTCCTTGTTGCGTCGCGGTTTTCCGTTTCCATCCCTAGTTTCGGATGTACTTGGGTCGCTGGGGCTGCACCTTGCCAACCAGCTGTCCTCCCCTGCATAAAAGCGGGTCATGAGGCTTGTTAGTGCGCCATTGTTCTTGGCTTTTCTTAGCCGAGGTGTCTGGCGAGCCATTCGTCTCGGACGTTATGCCTGAAAGCTGGTAAGGCTTCGGCGTCCGGACAGTCGACTATCTGATTCTTTTTAGTGAGGAATCTATTCCAGAACTGCCGAGCTGATTCTCCGGGTTGTTGAGTTATGTGACTAAGATCGTCTGCATCCGGAGGGCGGACATAGGTCCCTTGAAAGTTTGCTGAGAAAGCATCCTCAAGCTCTTCCCAGCTTCCAATTGTGTTTTCGGGAAGGCTTTTAAGCCAATGCCGGGCTGGTCCTTTAAGCTTAAGGGGTAGATATTTTATGGCGTGGAGATCATCTCCTCTAGCCATGTGTATGTGGAGGATATAATCCTCGATCCAGACTCTAGGGTCTGTTGTTCCATCATATGCCTCTATGTTTACGGGTTTGAATCCCTCTGGGAATTCATAGTCCAGGACCTCATCGGTGAAACATAGGGGGTGTGCGGCACCCCTGTATTTGGGTGTGCCGGATTCTGATGATGGCTTCATAGCGTTGCTTACGAGATCTTGCTTTCTTGGCCCATAAATGGACCTGACTGGGCCATGATGTGAATCCTTAAGTGGGTCGCATGCCGATTTAGGTGCGGCGCCGCTTGCCGCTTGATGGGGTCGTCTATCCGACCGTGTGGCTTTTTCATTTTTTGAATGCGAGGGCTCTAGGGCCTCTTCATCGAATTCAGGCAGTAGCTTTCTTTTCGGATAGCTTTTAGTGCGGCGACTGTCGCCGTACTTATCTGTGGTATTGATTACTTTGCTCCATCTAATCCGGAGTGCGTCTTCCGCTGTTTTTAGCTTCTGCTTCTGCTTCTTTAGGCTGCGTGCGGTTGCAACGAGCCTCTCATGGAGATTCTTCTGCTCCATAGGTTTATTCGGCGTGAGGTCGTCTGGAATGCCTTTTTCGCTGGAAGAGGGATGTTCGGTTACTCTATCCGTGTTGCCCTGTTTGGACGGTTGCTCTAAGGCCTGCTCGTCGTCTACCGGCTCGTCCTGCTCTATGGTTGGGTTTTTGTTGAGGCGGGGTTTGGGTCTGCGTTTATGCTGACACTTTGATTGCTTTTCGGGGGGTCGATGTCCCGTCCCATCCCCTTTTTCCTCGTTGTCGCTTCCTTTAGGGGTATCCACCATGTACACATCGTGAGATGAGGTGGCTGTCCAATGCCCTATGGGCGTTGGTTCGTCGGTATCTCCTGCATCGTCATCCATGCTGTCGATGTCTCCGGATTCGAAGTTGAGCACGTTGTTTAAATTGTCGACAGTGGCTACCAAGTGGGTGGTGGGTGGGCTTTGAATTTCTTCATTGTCCGTATCCCATCCTCGCTGACCGTAGTTCGGCCAGGGCTCTCCTGAGAAGGAGAGAATCTTGAGATAGTTCAGGATATCGCCACAAGGCGAGTGCTGAAAGATGTCTGCGGCGGTGAACTCCACTATCGGCGCCCAATCGGATTCGATTGGCAGGGGCGCGGGGGGTTCGGAGTCCGGATCCTCGGAGTCACGGGTCGTGCAGAGTGCGGGGCTAGCATTCGGCTTGATCGCTTTCGGGATCGCAGCCCCCGAGGTGACGTCCAACCGCTCATCCTCGATTGGCGCAATAGGTTCCGAGTTAGGGGTTGGAATCGATGCGTGTGCGGCCTCCAGGACACTGTCCGGAGGGAGAGCTAGATCATGCCCCTCGAGATAGTGCGGCGCGCTTGGCCGTGGCTCGAACCCGTCGAAGATCAAGTCTCCGCGGATGTCAGCCGTGTAGTTTAAGCTTCCAAACCTGACTTGATGGCCAGGGGCGTAGATTTCGATCCACTCCAGGTGGCCGAGCGAATCAGCCCGCAGAGCGAAGCCGCCGAAGACGAAGATCTGTCCGGGGAGAAAAGTCTCACCTTGGACCGTATCGTTGTTGATGATCAAAGGAGCCATCGGGCCTAAAGGCGACGACACAGAGGAACTCTCAATGAAAGCACCAATGTCGGTGTCAAAACCGGCGGATCTCGGGTAGGGGGTCCCGAACTGTGCGTCAAGGCCGGATGGTAACAGGAGACAAGGGACACGATGTTTTTACCCAGGTTCGGGCCCTCTCGATGGAGGTAATACCCTACTCCTGCTTGATTAATATTGATGATATGGGTAGTACAAGAGTAGATCTACCACGAGATCAAGGAGGCTTAACCCTAGAAGCTAGCCTATGGTATGATTGTTGTGTATGGAGTTGATTGCCTACGGACTACAACCCTCCGGTTTATATAGACACCGGATAGGGTTAGGGTTACACAGAGTCGGTTACAATGGTAGGAGATCTTGAATATCCGCATCGCCAAGCTTGCCTTCCACACCAAGGAAAGTCTCATCCGGACACGGGACGAAGTCTTCAATCTTGTATCTTCATAGTCCAGGAGTCCGGTTGAAGGTATAGTCCGGCTACCCGAACACCCCCTAATCCAGGACTCCCTTAGCCACCAAACGTCACAATGTAACTGGGTGATTATAAAGGTGCTCTACAGGTGTCTCCAAATTTACTTGTTGGGTTGGCGTATTTCGAGATTAGGATTTGTCACTCTGATTGTCGGAGAGGTATCTCTGGGCCCACTCGGTAATTCACATCACTATAAGCCTTGCAAGCATTGCAACTAATGAGTTAGTTGCAGGATGCTGTATTACGGAACGAGTAAAGAGACTTGCCGGTAACGAGATTGAACTAGGTATTGAGATACCGACGATCGAATCTCGGGCAAGTAACATACCGATGACAAAGGGAACAACGTATGTTGTTATGCGGTCTGACCGATAAAGATCTTCATAGAATATGTAGGAGCCAATATGGGCATCCAGGTCCCGCTATTGGTTATTGACCAGAGAGGTGTCTCGGTCATGTCTACATAGTTCTCGAACCCGTAGGGTACTATATGAGTTATGTATGTTGATGACCGAATGTTGTTCGGAGTCCGGGATGAGATCACGGACATGACGAGGAACTCCGGAATGGTCTGGAGATAAAGTTTGATATATGGGATAGTAGTGTTTGATCTCCGGAAGGGTTCCGGAATTCATCGGAAGGGGTTCCCGATGTTTCTTGAAATGTTTGGGCACGAGAACACTTTATCTGGGCCAAAGGGGAAAGCCCACGAGGCTTTTGGAAAGTGCAAAAGGAAGTTTTGCGGAGACCAGAGGCTAGACGCCAGGAACTCTGGCGTCTAGGGGGTAGACGCCGGGAACCCTCGCGTCTAGCCCTGGAGTCCGAGAAGGACTCTTGCCTTTCGGGTGAAACCGACTTTGAGGAGGCTTTTACTCCAAGTTTCGACCCAGGGGCTCAACATATAAATAGAGGGGTAGGGCTAGCACCAAAGACACATCAAGAAACACCAAGCCGTGTGCCGGCAACCCCGTCCCCTCTAGTTTATCCTCCGTCATAGTTTTCGTAGTGCTTAGGCGAAGCCCTGCGGAGATTGTTCTTCACCAACACTGTCACCACGCCGTTGTGCTGCCGGAACTCATCTACTACTTCGCCCCTCTTGCTGGATCGAGAAGGCGAGGACGTCACCGAGCCGAACGTGTGCAGAACTCGGAGGTGCCATGCTTTCGGTACTTGGATCGGTCGGACGTGAAGACGTACGACTACATCAACCGCGTTGATATAACGCTTCCGTGAACGGTCTATGAGGGTACGTAGACAACACTCTCCCCTCTCGTTGCTATGCATCACCATGATCTTGCGTGTGCGTAGGATTTTTTTTGAAATTACTACGTTCCCCAACACTTAGACCACCCAGTATGACTACTAGGACTAGAGCAAGCTAAAAAGCACGCCGCCGTCACCCCCTCCTTATCGGCGACGGGAAAACCTTTGTTTTACACAATCGAGAAGTCATTGTGCTAAGGCCTCACATGCTGAGGCATTGAATAGAATGTAGATGCTATTTTACGGAAACAAGTATCGATAAGACGTTTGTATCTCCATACTTATATTTCTTCTCTTATAAAAAACCGAGTTGGTGATGATGGTACGCGTGCCATCTTGCAATATAGACCGTTCGATCTATATCTGACTGATGGAAATTAAACTAAAAGATACCCGCACCCCTCTCCACATTTGAAGACAGGGCCTCCCTCATTCATCCTTATCTCCAACAACCTCATTGTTGAGAAATTAAGAAAGGAAGCCTTTGGAACAAACTGGCCTGGTGGCCGCTGTCGGCGTCATGAATCCCCATGCCTCCACTCAGTCCGACCACCAATCACCACCACGCCCCACTCCTCTTCACCTTATCTCCTATTTCTCGAGATATCATTAGTTTTTACACATGGGATTACTCCCGCATGGGTCAATCACAATGAGTGTTTTTATAAAAAAATGCATCTTGATGTTCCGTGCAATGCACGGATCTTGCTAGTACTCCTACAGAAGAATAAGTTGGTGATGATGGTGTGTCTGCCATCCGTCGTTTGTGACCATTAGATCTACATCTAACGACTGTGAGGTAAGTTGTTGCCTTTTCTCACAAATATCCCACCTGTCTACCAATTTGCAGAAAAACCGATAATTAGTATCTTAAAACCAACCACATCGCTCCCTGACCTCAACAAAACAACCCAAGGAATATATTCTAATTGAAACATAATATATCTCTAGTGATATATGTATATCAAAATTAGAGTGTTTTGTATCAAGTTTGTGAATAAGTATTATTCTAATTATGATTCATTGCAACGCACATGAACATTGCTAGTATTTCCAACCATGCAAATTTTTTCCCTAGTATTCCATAGTTTCGAGTTTTCCATCAAGATATTAGTCACTCATGGTTGATATTTACTTTCAATCATGTACACATATGCACTATGTAACTAGCCTTGCTTATTGGGTTCCAAAGCTTAACTTTCACTCCTACTTATAATATGTAGAGTATTTAACAAAAAACTACCACTTTCAACCAGCCCTAGGAAGAATCTATTGTACAAAAAATAGCAAAAACATACTCAAAATTTCTTAATCCACGCCAAAAACTACTACCTACCGATTAGGTTAGTTTAAACCCATTTATGACAGGGTTGGCCCACATGTCCCTGCTGACGAGGCAGCTTAAACCAACACATTTTGTTTGACCGTTGACACGAGGGACCCACATCTGACCTTCTATCCTGTTATTCCCTCTCAAATCATTATTTTTCCTGAACATTACTTCAAACAATACTGATGCATGTTCGTCGGTGGCGCCGGTGATGAGCGAGTTGGCCGCCGCTCCGCCGGACGGGCCGGACGCCGCGCTGTCCTCCGCACGGGTTGGCAGGGTGGCCCGAGCGTGACTCGCGAGCGAGCAAGCCGCCGCGCTGGCCTTCGCTCGAGCCAGATGGCTAGCCTTAGCGCGGCGCGAGTGAGCAAGCCGCCGTGCCACCGTGCCAATCTAGCTAGCAAACCTTGCAGACAAGCAGCTGGACGGAGCTATCTTGGCTAGCTAGCGGCCGCGAGCGCCAGACGAAGCTGGCCTCTGGGTTGCCGCAAGATGGGCTCCGCACCGTCGGCGGTTTTGACCTCGCCTTCTACCGGCGGCCGTAGCTGCATCCCGTGGCCAAGGATGACTAGGTGGATGGGCCGGAGGTAGGAGGTCACTCGGGGATTTTTGTGCAGACTGACATATAGGTCCCACAAGTCATAACGCCCGGTCGAATAGAAGGCGTTGACTTAATGGGTGACATGGGCCATGTTTGGATACTCTAAGTCAGAGGTTAGATTCTAACCCTGAACTAACTCTAACCAAAGTGTTGTTTGGATGGCAGGGTTAGATTGACAACAAATGTATCCAAACAGGGCCATGGGTTGAAACGTGCCTATAACGACACTTTGTAGAGTAGTCGTTTCTTGGTAGGGCTGGTTGGTAAGAGCATGTACAATGGTTGATAAGGTAGTCTTTCTTAAGTCTTCCACGTATGCAAGTGGTAGTAGTTTCTTGGCATTATTAGTGGTTTCTTGCATTATTAGGGGTTTCTTGTAAGGCTACTCATAGTGGGGAGTATCATATGCTAGTAACACGTGTATGATACTAATGTATGATACTACCTCCATAATGCATATTATCATAAACTACTATCATAGATGATCATATTTATTGCCATGCATGACACAAAGAAGCATCGCATTTAACATGATACAATATCTACCTATGTTACTCTAACACTCTCTCTCTCTTCTTTAATTATGTGCCACATAAGCATGTTTGCTAGTCCCAAGTGCATGTAACCACTTATGTTACCCCCACTATAGCCAGCCTAAGGAACAATGTACTACTAGCGACAAAAGGTGATTCTAGGTTGCGTTGTACTCCAACGAGTACTACTACTGGTCGCGGGAGTGTATACCTCGTTTTGTGGGTTCAATCCCGGCTGAACGCACGGCGGTCTTTTTTTAAATAGTAACTTCGCTGCGAGCCAATATTTTACACGGGTAGTTTGAGTTTTGAAGTCAAACGGACGTGCGGCACCACAATCTAGGTGCACTAGATAGCCTGGCCACGTGAACGGGTTTTCCTTCCCAACATCTCATGGCTCGCGTGCTCGCCCTAGCCGCATCTCGCTTGCAGCTTCCTCATCAGCTAGTAGCATATTTAAACTAGCGCCTCCCAATTAAGCCCGAGGAGCCGGAAAAGCCTGGTGAGGCATTGGGAACTATGCACTATGGCTCTGTACGTAAAGTGCTCTACTACTACTCTGTAGCTTGTGGCATTGCACGCATGGACTTCACTCCATTATCGGCTCTACTATAAAAGAAATTCCTCTTGACGTGTTTTTTTTGAAACGGAGGCAAAAGCTTTGCTTCATCTCATTCATAAAGAAGGAACTACTAACAAAGTTCGACGAGATCCATTACACCTCCACAAATGGAAGCGAAAAGCCTAGTCTCGATGTATCAAATAACTCAAATGTTCTGCCCCCGCAGTAACCGTCGCTGATAAACATGCTGCTAGTGTGTGCGTGAGAGGAGCAGCTGAGTAGGCCAGCTACGTGAGAGGAGCTGCTGAATAGAGCACCGAGAGTACCCACTAGGCCACTACGCAGGTGTACTTTCCCTGCATTGATAGTACAACGATGGTTCTAGAGAACAGTAGTACCCTCCACTTCCAACTGTAGCTCCTTGGCCCTGAGATTCAAGAGTTCAAAACTGGTGCACTATACTAGAAGTACAGTACATAGCACTAGTAGTACCCTCGCACTTCAAGTTGAGAGAGTAGTACTAGTACTGCTATAGTACGAGTACGTACTCATCCGTCACGTAATGTAAGACGTTTTTTGACACTAGTTGGCGTGTACAAAAAATAGCAAAAACATACCCAAAATTTCTTAATCCACGCCGAAAACTACTAGCTTACTACGCTCTACAGTTGGAAGGGACGAGGCCCTGCGGTTACTACGCTCTTATCTCCTCCTCGCCAGTTCCCCTCCCCCCGAAGAGAAGGCAGTTCGTCGCTGCTCCCATGGATTCGCCAGGTGGTTCTCCTCCTCGTCGGGGCTGGGAGACCTTGGACAACGACCCTCTGGGAGAAATCGCACGCCACTCCGACGTCCTCACCGCCGCAAGACTCGGTGCTTCCTACACCAACTATTTCAAGACAGTGCTAAAAATGGCTTGGGAAAAGGCCATGCTTGTTGGTCTTCCATGCGTCCTCGAGGAGAAGGTTCTTCTATGGGACAATCCTTCGAACAGTCCACCGCTCCCTGGCCATGGTTGCACGTTGACTCCGCTAGAGTTGCCGACGTTGAGAGGTACTCGGATTTTGTCCGATGAGCAGGTCAGTAATGGAGTTTGATGATGTAGTTGAGGGAGTCCTGGATTAGGGGGTATCTGGACAACCGGGCTATATCCTTTGGCCGGACTGTTGGACTATGAAGATACAAGATTGAAGATTTCGTCCCGTGTCCAGATGGGACTCTCCTTGGCGTGGAAGGCAAGCTTGGTAGTACGGATATGTAGATCTCCTTCCTTATAACTAACTCTGTGTAACCCTAGCCCCCTCTGGTGTCTATATAAACCGGAGGGTTTAGTCCGTAGGACCAACAACAACAATCATACCATAGGCTAGCTTCTAGGGTTTAGCCTCTCTGATCTCGTGGTAGATCACCTCTTGTACTACTCATATTATCAAGAACAATCAAGCAGGACGTGGGGTATTACCTCCATCGAGAGGGCCCGAACCTGGGTAAACATGGTGTCCCCTGCCTCCTGTTACCATCCGCCTAGACGCACAGTTCGGGACCCCCTACCCGAGATCCGCCGATTTTGACACCGACATTGGTGCTTTCATTGAGAGTTTCACTGTGCCGTCACCGTAAGGAAGGATGCGTCGTCTCGTTGTTAAAAACAATGTTACCGCCGGGGGAGCCCTGGCTATCGGCGAAACTCTCTGGCTAGGCATTTTCATCATGACTGCCCATTCGGCTGCTGCACCGACGATGACTTCTCGGGTCATTGAAAACAGCCTCCATGTCGGCTCGGAATTTGCCGAGCAGATGGATCCAATGGAGCTCTCTTCCCTAAACGAGCTCTTGGATTGCATCGCCGCCTCGGGAGTCGCTACGGACTATGATCGGATTGGGCTTAAACCCGATCAAAGGGAGATTAACTCTCCATCGGTCACCCATCATATTGCGGTAGTGGAGGAACAATGCGGCGATTCTTCCTCTATCTTGAGGACTAACTATGTCCGGATCCCTGAGCTCTCTGAGCCGGATAACCGTTTACGGGAGGACATCGCACAAGCCCTGAACCTAGAGTCAGGCAGCGGGCCAGGCTTATCGGGCAACATCCCGAAACCTGAACTTCCAAGATTGGAAACTCCTCGGCCCCTGGGTCTCAGATTGGGTAAGGGTTCGGACTCAAATCCACCCACCCACCCAAACATAAATGATCTTTCCCACATCAGGCAAGAGCCCCAGGAAACAATACATCATTATTGGGCCAGATTCCTCCTTGTGATGAACAAGGTCAAGGACTATCGGGAGGAAGACGCAGTCTCATTTTACTGCAATAATTGCACGGACAAGGGAATCCTTAACGCCATAAGTCACCGTGACATATCACGCTTCACTGACTTGGTGTCCATAGTACGAAAGTACTGTGCGATGGAAAGCGCCTGGAAAACCGAAACGAAATTTTGGGATAATCCGGCTCGGAATACACACCCAGTCCAAAGTAAAAGGGTGCACTATCATAAGACACCCGAGTTAATTACAAAGAAGCAAAAAACCCTCTACAGGGCATGGAACCGTATTGGAGGGATGGCTCAACGGACCCTGCAAAATTCATAGTACAACGGATACCATACCAACACACAACCTTAGAGCATGTTGGGTACTCCGGCAGGTGGCTAAAAGTGGTGAGGATCTTCTCATCCCAGATACCACAGAGCACCATCCCGGGGATAACAATACGGTATTAATAGTCTTTGAGACCTTCACATCAAATAATAGGCGCAAGCGAACACTTCGTAGCCTTGCCGAAATCTGCCACATGGCAGCAATAAATCCAAGGAGTGACACGGCTATTACCTTCAATGCCAGTGACGAACCTAAATTCCGAACAGCCCGAGCACCAGCCGCACTGGTCCTCACTCCAGTTGTGGACGACTTTTGACTCACCAAAGTACTCATGGACGGCGGCAGTGGATTAAACCTCATCTATGAGGAAACTCTTCAAAAAATGGAAATAGACTGGAACCGCATTGAGCGAAGCAGCACAACCTTCAGAGGAATCATCCCCAATCGGGAAGCACGCTATGCTTGGAAAATCACACTAGATGTGGTATTCGGCACGCCGGAGAACTATAGGTCCGAAGAAATTACATTCCAAGTGGCCCCGTTCAGTAGCGGATACTACGCCCTTTTAGGGCGGGAGACGTTCATGATCTTCCAAGCCATACCCCATTACGGGTACATGAAGCTCAAAATGCCCGAGCCCAACGGAATCATCACTCTCGCTAGTGATCCGGACACAGCACTGCGCGCCAAAAACAAAACAGCCGCATTGGACCTCGAGGCATTATCCGAAGCCCTTGCGGCCGAGGAATTAACTACGCTGCGCTCCATAGTGGACAGGGACGACATGATACTTGACAAGAGATCCAAGTCCACCTCTTTTAAACCAGCAGATGAAATAGTCAAATTCCAAGTCCACCCAACGGACCCTACAAAAACAGCCTCCATCGGGGCATAGTTAAACCCCGCCATGGACGCCGCACTACGAGAGTTCCTGCGTGAGAATTAGGACATATTCGCCTGGCATCCCTCCGATATGCCAGGAATCCCACGCAGGCTGGCTGAGCATAGCCTTAATATTCTAAAGGGATTCAAGCTGGTCAAGCAGGCTCTTTGGCGTTTCTATGAACCTAAGAGACAAGGTATGGGAGAGGAACTAGCCAAGTTATTGGAGGCCGGATTCATTAGAGAAATAAAACACCCAGACTAGCTAGCAAACCTGGTGATGGTACCAAAGAAGGACAAATCCTGGCGCCTATGTGTTGATTTCAAGGACCTCAACAAGGCTTGCCCAAAGGATCCCTTCCCCCTCCCCTGCATTGATCAAATTGTCGATGCTATCGCAAGACACGATTCATTGTGTTTCCTCGACGCAAACTCCGGTTACCACCAAATCAAGATGGGGCAGTCCAACCAAGCCGCAACGGCATTTATCACACCATACAGCCCCTTCTATTTCAACACAATGCCTTTTGGGCTCAAAAACGCCGGCGCAACATATCAGCGCATGATTCGGACATGTCTGGAGAAACAGATCGGCAAAACAATAGAGGCATACGTAGATGATGTGGTCGTCAAAACCAAACACGTCGACTCTTTAATAGACGACTTGAGGCTCATATTCGACAACCTCTGAACATACGACATCAAGCTCAATCCGGAAAAATGCGTTTTCGGTGTACCAGCTGGAAAGCTCCCGGTCTTCATTGTCTCCAGTAGGGGAATTGAAGCAAATCCGGCCAAAAATCCGAGCTCTGTCACAGCTGGCTATCCCAACGGACCTCAAACAAATCCAGAAATTAACCGGATGTGTGGCGCTCTAAGCCGCTTTATCTCCCGCTTAGGAGAAAAGGCATTACCCCTTTATCGCCTCCTTCGGCGCACCGAACACTTTGAGTGGACGGACGTTGCCATAGCCGGATTGGAAGAAATAAAAGCCATACTGGAAACCTACCCAATCCTGTCCGCGCCAAACATCGGTGAACCAATGCCGTTGTACATTGCAGCAACTCATCAGGTCATAAGCACAGTGCTCGTCGTCGAACGAGAAACAGACGGACATAAATTCCCCCTTCAAAAGCCGGTATATTATGTATCCACTGTCCTTACTCTATGCAAATCACGGTACCCACATTATGAAAAGATAGCCTATGCGGTATTCATGGCATCCCAGAAGCTGCGACACTACTTTCAAGAGTGTTCAATTACAGTAGCCTCGGAAGTGCCACTTAATGATATTATAAACAACCGCGACGCCACGGGCCGGATTGCCAAATGGGCCATTGAGCTCCTCCCGTTCGACATAACATACAAACCCTGGCGAGCCATTAAATCGCAAGTATTGGCCGACTTTGTCGCCGAATGGACGGAAGCCGAACTCCCTAAAGAGTACGGCGCATACTCCAATTGGATCATGCACTTCGACGGCTCCAAAATGCTGGCTGGTCTGGGGGCTGGCGTCGTCCTGACGTCCCCAACCAGAGATACAGTTCAATACATACTCCAGATACTGTATACAGACTCCAACAATGCAGCCAAATACGAAGCCCTGTTACATGGTCTTCGGATGGCAGTTTCCATGGGCATTCAACGCCTAGAGGTGCATGGGGATTCGAACCTCGCAATATCCCAAATAAATGGAGACTTCGATGCCAAGGATCCAAAAATGGTGGCCTATCACAACGTCGTCCTAAAAATGTCAGCTCGGTTCGAGGGGCTAGAATTTCACCATGTGGCTCGGGAAAATAATCAGGCGGCGGATATCCTTGCTCACATCGGCGCAAAACGCGATGCAGTCGCCCCAACACCTTTTTGGAGAGGTTGTTTAAGCCATCCGTGGTATGGGTAGGGGACACCGGTAACAATAGTCCGGACCCAGCCAAAATGCCCGATATTGAACACTCTGACATAATCGGAGGCTCTGCCACCGAAATAACACCTTCAGCCCACATAATAATGGCCATCATTGCCCCGTGGACAGAACCATTCCTGGCCTACCTAACTAGGCAGGAACTTCCCGAGGACCAGAATGAGGCACGCTGCATAGTGCGGTGATCTAAAGCCTACAGGGTCCACGAGGGAGATCTGTATAAAAAAAGCACTACTGGAGTCCTTCAAAGGTGCATCTCCGAAGAGGAAGGGCGGAAGCTTTTGGCAGAATTTCACGCCGGACTCGGTGGCCACCACGCCGCAGCCCGGGCCCTTGTAAGCAAGGCCTTCCATACAGGTTTTTATTGGTCGACGGCCCGGGGAGATGCAGAGGACTTGGTCCAATGATGCGTCGGTTGCCAGCTTTTTGCAAACCAAAGCCACATGCCACCCACCGCCCTCCAAACAATCCCCATTACATGGCCCTTCATGGTCTGGGGGCTTGACATGC
Source organism: Triticum urartu (assembly GCF_056163025.1). NCBI lineage: Eukaryota > Viridiplantae > Streptophyta > Magnoliopsida > Poales > Poaceae > Triticum > Triticum urartu. The sequence continues at coordinate 101,417,516 of NC_141875.1, read as the reverse complement.
TTGGACCCCTTAAAGGGGGAACCCATAAGAAAAAAATACTTACTGGTCATGGTGGATAAATTCACCAAATGGATAGAAGCCAAACCTGTTAAAATGACCGAATCGGGACCGGTGATAGACTTCATATCCGGGGTTGTACACCATTATAGCGTCCCCCACAGCATCATCACTGACAACGGCATGAACTTCACGGCCGACGAGGTAAAACTCTGGTGCGGCAACATGGGCATCAAGCTCGATTATGCTTCTGTCTATCACCCACAAACTAACAGCCAAGTCGAGCGAGCAAATAGTCTTATCATGAGCGGCATCAAACCCAGATTAGTGCGGTCCTTAAAGGAGTCTAACACGCACTGGGTAGAGGAGCTCGACTCCGTACTCTAGGGGCTGCGGACCACGCCGAATCGTACTACCGGATACACACCCTTCTTTATGGTATACGGCGCAGAGGCGGTTCTGCCCTGCGACATAATTCATGACTCACCTCGAGTGCGCATGTACGAAGAAAGAGAAGCCGAGCTCGATCGGCAGGACAGTCTGGACACCCTGGAGGAGGAGCGCGACGTGGCAAAAGCCCGTTCCGCATTCTATCAGCAACAGGCTCGAAGATACCAAAGCGGAGAAGTACGGGCCAAAACTTATAACGTTGGCGAGCTAGTTCTACGCCTGCCGGAGAAGAAAAAGACCAAGCTCGAGCCCAAATGGGAAGGACCCTTCATTATTGACCAAGTTCTGACCGGTGGAGCGTACCGTCTGCGGGATGCATCAAATAATCGACTTGAGCCGAACCCATGGAACGCAGCCAGGCTCCGAAGATTCTACGCCTAGTGCCGGACTCTATGTTCGTCTCCTTCCTCTGTTCATTTTTTGCATATACATTACCTATCTTTTCTCTCTCTCTTTCTTTTATTCTTTCTCAAGGCCTTCAAGGGCCAACTTGTGCGTTGCCCGAACACTATTGACGTGCTAACCGCGCTCATTATACCTGGGGGCTTCTTACACAGAAGCTTAATTATTTATCTGGGCTTCATGCCCCGCACATGTGTTATTCTTCCGCATGTTCCTTTTCTTCGCCATTATATGCATCGATATGACTTAAGTTTTGGCCAAGCTGGGTTGCCTGGCTATTGTATTTATGCCCTACGTTCCCGTTAGTTCGGCTAGGGAATAAGGGGAGCACCTCTGCGATTGTTACTGCCGGGTCAGCCAGATGTGTACCTCAGACTGGGTGAAGCCGAAAGCTAGCGTTCTTAAGGGAATATTCGGTCGGCGAACAAAAGATGATTTTTATTTATTTTCCATATGTTCCCCAGATGTTTTTGCCTGCGTGTCTTCTCGCAGTCCGGACATGCACTTTAGGGCATGTGTACCCAGGGAAAGGAACCCTTAATGGAACTATTCTCCCGAGAAGATGTTTCTTACTACCCATGTAATATAACATAACAAGTTGGGTACTTGTCTGTTCAAGCACTAATGACCCCTACGCCTGGTTTCCACGCATACCCCGGTTCTTATATAACTAAGCGGGTATTCAGATACACTCCGGACTATCGGGTCCCGAGGATGAAGCGAAAAGGTCCGCCATGACAAATGATTTACAATCCGGCTAGAAGGCATTATACTTGTCACTTTAATTACATAGTCATGTAGACTGACTAAATTCCCCTTCTATACCATCCAACAGGCTGTCTAGCCTACAATCTTGTTGGGAATACTTTGCGGCTAATTCTACTTGCCCATACACTAAGCTAACGGGGATCTCTTTCCCATCGGGCCCCACAGGTCTGACCTCGGCCATTGGTTTGGGTCAGCCTTGGTATACCGCGTCTTCACCATGGCCCAGGCTCCCCTGGCACCTTGACGGCAGGCCGATATCTTCCATAATCGGAAGCGCTGCCGTGCTCCCTTGAGCTTCTCCGTAAGCTCTCCAATGCCTGCTGGCAGGGACACGGATGGCCACAAGGCCTGGGCAATACTTTGCATCACCTACCGAACTTGTTCGTGCAGTTGTGAGAGCTCGGGTAGAAGATCACCCGCAGACCCGGGCATCTCCTCCGAGGGACGACCCGTCAGCATACCTGCAGACATAACTGTTAGTCGGCTTCCTCGCCAAACTCTTTTAAGGGTTCGTTCAAGCACTTACTGAAAATGTCGCGTCGAAGTCGCTTATTCTCCTTCACGGAGTCCGCAAGCTGGGCTCGAACATCTTTCAGTTCCATGCTCAGCTTGGTATTGGCGTCTTGGAGATTGTTTTTCTCCAGCATGACCTTAGTCAGCACGCGTTCACCAGCCTTTAGTTGTCGTACGACATGCTGGTCCTCCTGATTCTCTCCGGAGTCATCTGCAATATCTATTGTTAGATTTGCAGCCATGCCGCACACTATATGGTACCTATCGTTCTTTGAAACAAATGTTACCAGCTGGGGACTTTTCAGGTTCCTTCAATGCGGCAACGGCAGCCTGAAGTTAGGTCTTGCATTCCTCCAGCTCCTGTGATAGTTGAGTATTCTTCTCTGTAAGAACCTGCACAATAAATGATCCTTAAATCAGTTGTGCCAACTGTTTCAAGTCTTAGGGGCTACTGATATATATACTCATCAAATTTTCTTACCCGTACATCCTTTACATATTGGTCCGTGGCTCTGGCTAGACCATTTTGAGCAGCACGGATGTACGCATCTCCTAAGTTGAATGCATCAAATGCCTCTCGGGAGAAACAAGCGTCACGGAGTATGGCTCAGCGACGCCTGTGATTCATAGCGCTCTCCACTTCGGAATTCATAGCGGATATCTTATCCGCATCCTCTGTAGAAGGAGCATCCGGCGTGTGCCTCGTGTTAGCTTCCGCCTCTATGTCCGGCCCTGGAGCCCGACTGGTAGAAGCGTGATCGGCAACCTCTCCGGATATTGTCCGACGAGCGTTCTTCCTTCTAGGAAACATGGGTGTTATTATCTTTTTAAAGACGACAACCACGGAGTGAGGTCTTGCATCATACCTCTGCGCCGGCGTCTCCGTCCGGACCGCCTTCCTTTTTAGCCTGTCTGGCTTTGAAACCCCTTGTTGGCGAGTCACCACGGGCTCGGCATGGCGTCCCAAGGGCCTTCCCTATAAAACACTGTTTGTATACGGTAGGTGAAGTGCATAAAAGGAAATCTTTTTCAAAGTTTGGGACTCCGGTCTCATTTACCTGCGAGGCTGGGAGTAGCCCAGGGTAGTCGGCTATAATGGCCACCACGGCGTCATCACAGCTTAGCTGATAGAAAATCCTATCAATCAGCTCCACGAATATGTCCGGATCCTCTTTGAGGCCGGGGTCGAGGACCCGTTCAGGATCCTCCGGTTGTGGAGGTGGGCTATTGATCTCCCCTACCGCCTTACGCAGTTCCTGCGATGAAACGGCAAGGTAAATACTTATCACGAAAACAAGGGTAGGATGGAAGTAAAAAGAGCAGAAGCTCACCTAGCTTCGAGGGTTGTTCATGGAGAATCCATCCCGTGGCTTGATGCAGAGGAACTCCTCTTCTTCCCCTTATACAGATCGGATAGAATTTTTGCTAAAGCGGCAACTTTGTCCGGTCCCTTGCGCCCGCAGCGAGTGGCATCAACTTCCCCGTTGAAGTGCCACATGGGGTGGCCTCGATATTGAAGTGGCTGCACCCCCCGCATAATGCATATGGCCAAAACCTCGGTTATGGTCAGTCCTGATTTGGCCAGCAACTTTATCCGGCCCATCAGATAAAATACGTCTCTATCATCCTCCTCCTGTGGGCTCCGTGGGCACCAGCTTAGGCGTTTCTTCAAAGGGGCGTTGTTAAACTCATGAAGACCAATCCGGATAGGATCCGGGAGAGGAACATCCTCCATATAAAACCACTCTGAAGGCCAGTCCTCGGACGTCTTCTTCGGGGTACCGGATAGGTATCCGGTCCCGGCGATGTGCCATACTTTGGCTCCGCCCACTTGATATATTGATCCCCTCTGTGTACGGGGCACAAGGCAGAAAAACTTCTTCCACAGCTCAAAATGAGCTTCGCAACCTAGAAACAGCTCGCTAAGGGCTACGTAACCAGCAATGTGCGGTATGGAGGCAGGGGTTAGGTTGTGCAACTAGAGGCCGTAGAACTCCAGGAGCCCTTGGAGAAATGGATGGATTGGAAATCTGAGTCCCCTTAACAAATAAGGGACAAGGCATACCCGCTCTCCCTTAGAGGGGTTGGGAAAGCTCTCCGCTTGCTCCCCGCCATAATAGGTGGCGAGCCCGGCTCGAACCGGGACCATATACGCTGGAGGGAGGAATCAATGGGCCTGTAGCTTCACTAATTGGCTATACGGGACGGAACACTTCTCCCAATCTCCGGGCTTGGGGCTGCGGGAGCGAGAGGAGGAGCTGCGCTGGCCGGCCATGTTGGGATGGATTTTTTTGGACGCGCTCCGATGAATGCTCGCTGAGGGAGGATGGTGTGGTTTGGATCTGAGGATCCTCGTCTCTTTAATAGACAGTTCATTCACATAGATGGGGTGGTAAATGTAAAAACACCCTGGCTCCTCACATTCGCTTGACACATGGAAGATGGCCATTATTGGACGCAGAAGCCAAGAAGCGCAACATTTACAAGAAGCCGGACACTATTTAATAGGTACTCAGAGTTTGAAGAAGAACCCGACTTGTAATGCCGAAGACAATCTGCGCGCCGGACTCATCGTCATTGAAGCCTGGTTCGGAGGCTACTGAGGGAGTCCTGGATTAGGGGGTATCCGGCAAGTCGGGCTATATCCTTTGGCCGGACTGTTGGACTATGAAGATACAAGATTGAAGACTTCGTCCCGTGTCCAGATGGGACTCTCCTTGGCATGGAAGGCAAGCTTGGAAGTACAGATATGTAGATCTCCTTCCTTGTAACCGACTCTGTGTAACCCTAGCCCCCTCCGGTGTCTATATAAACCGGAGGGTTTAGTCCGTAGGACCAACAACAACAATCATACCATAGGCTAGCTTCTAGGGTTTAGCCTCTCTGATCTCGTGGTAGATCAACTCTTGTACTACTCATATTATCAAGAACAATCAAGCAGGACGTGGGGTATTACCTCCATCAAGAGGGCCCGAACCTGGGTAAACATTGTGTCCCCTGCCTCCTGTTACCATCCGTCTAGACGCACAGTTCGGGACCCCCTACCCGAGATCCGCCGGTTTTGACACCGATAGTAGTACTTAGTTATTCCATTTACATCACGTAATTTCTCTGCTGCCCACCGTCTTATATATAGGTCTGGGTCGGTGCCAACGAAGATTGGCTTGCATACCTCTGGCTGGATACCACCATCATTTTGCACAACATCCACAGCAGTGCGGCCGTTCCGGTAGACCCCTTCTCCACCATTGGGATCGGCCTCCGGACTAGCTGGGCTTGAATACATATGATGATGCCTACATGAGATTGAAGAAGATAACAATTGCGGACCCGCCGACAAAGCGACGCGGCTACGACGATTACTATCTCATCGAGGTGTTCGACATAGGGATTGCCATCAATGCAAGAGGCAGTAACGGTAGAGGATGGCGCATGTTGGCGGCGGCATATTTGTACCCCTACACATTCGAAGACGTCGTGCGCCATCTAGGCCGCATCTTCGCGATGACAAGCCAGGGGACTTGTTTCATCTGGTTGCCATCCTACGGTATGGGAGATTACAAATGGAATGCACAAACCATCATTTGCATCCCTAACGGTACTCCATTATTTGCAGGGACGAGTCATCCTGGATCAAAATAAGATCGCCGATCCTGGATGTGCATTTGCATCCGCAATTCGGTCTAACCTGGAATCTTGTAGCTGACTTTGGCATATTGGGATCAACTATCTTAGAAGTCGTTACCCATGGTACCACTGATGTGCAACATGGTCACACAATCTACCACGATCGGACCGTCACCATCTACCCAGGTATTCCATTTTTTAACCCTCTCGCCTTCTCTTTCATTGTTGTACTAGTACTCTACTTACGTACTAGTAGGAGTACTTTTTACCTTGGAGGACGTGTATAGCTAGCTAGGCCCTTGAAGACTTGAACCCACTAGCTGCCACCATTTTTGTTTTTCCATGTCTTACTATCTTATCCATGTAGCCAACAGTGGCTATATATAATAAGCCAGTTATTTTACTTCCTCTATACCGGAGTAGTACTATTTTCTGCACAGTATTACTGACCGCCATATTTGAGCACAACATTATTATGCATGGACCTTGACTACGTATGTCACCATGTGTCCAGATCTGAGATGCTGCGTGTACCAGATGAACGGCGCCGAGTTCGACCCCCGTGATGCTACGTGGGTGCAGAGGAACACTCTTGGAGAGTACTTGCTTTTCATTGGGGACAACTACCCCATTGTGAAGCGGATGCCACCTTTTGTGCACGACACGGAAGGCCTGCCGTACATGAAGCATGGTTGTGTCTTCAGTGTGCACCGCCGGATGAACGACATGCTGGGACACGCTATCCATGATTTATGCTGCTTCAGCTTGGATGAGTCTCCATCGTGTGGAACCAGACTAGAAAGCTGCGACAATGATTCTCGTTGCCCACCGCTATGGATCGTGCCATCCATGAAGAACACCTGGGACTGGAACCTGGAGGAGGACATGTAGCCCATCTATAACGTGTAAGTGGAGTAGGGTAAATTGTGAACGGTAGCGCTGTGAATATATGTAGACTAGTCGTGCACAAATTTATCACATGAATTGGAGATGAACTTGTGTGGCATACTAGCATTTATCCTTTAGAATTTATTACTAGTAAATGTGTTATGTGTATGTGCAACTTGTGTGGTTGTTGCATGGGCTCCAACATGCTCTTTGAGAAAAAAAGGTGGCACGGCTTTGGATATACGTGACGTGGCGGTATCATACAATAGCATCGTTCGCTATAGTTGTAGTACGCTCCTTACTAGGACGACAACTCCTATAAAACCTTGCGCTTGGCTCTTTGCCTCTTCGGGAGGTTCAATAGTTCGTACTCGTGTGAACCTTGCACTTGGCTCTTCGCCTCTTCGCAAGGTCCAACAATGATGATACTACAGTACACATTATGCTTCTGGCAATCTGACACCGATTGAACTGCTGCACGTCCACCGCGAGGGCGAGGACGAGGGAGAGGGAGAGGGAGAGGGCGCTGTAATCAAAACCCTCTCCTCGTCCTGCGAACAACCACGTGCGTGGTTGAGGGAGAGGCGTAGTAAGCAAGCTTCTCCTCGTTTGGCGAGTTGACGTGACACATCAAAGCAGTACTAGTACTAGTCCATACTGCGTCCTTTCCGGTTAATATGGCTTAATTTGAAACGAGAAAAATACACTGGCGGTCAATGTAACAATACGCTCTTTACGGTCACTATATATAGTTTTGCGGTGATTATACGATCACTAGCTCATCGTAGAGCACCGTATTGCACCCTACTGACCGGCCACATAGTCGACGTGGCACTTTGTTGACTGGTTAAATTGTCACCTGGTTTCTGGGTCCCACCTGTTAGTTGGCAGAGCAAAGAAATCAGCTAAAATGAAAGAGTGTAGTACATCTACACTTCCAATGCATTTAGCCTTTAATCTAAATCGATATTGATTGACTAATGCACCAACTTGTGCTCTAGGTATAGGCTACATGTCTATCCTTAATTACAGCATGCAACGACCTTCATTTAATCTTCTTCTCTCAATGGTCGCATGCACACATAAGTCTGCTACTTTTGGGCGTTAATTATGCCCTGGTCAATCTCTAAATCTCTAAATGTACAGTCTTCCACGAACGTAGGGAGTAGGTTGACACTTGAGTGTGAGCGTGTGTGTTGCGTCGTGTGTTGTGTGCCGCATGGGTGTGTGAGTGTTGCGTGCGTCCATGTATACGTGTGAGTGTTGCATGTTGCATGCATGCATGCATGCGTGGGGCTTACTCCCTCCCATTGACATGTTCATATTTCAAGCTTCCTCTGTTCCCTCCATATGGTGATACTCCCTCTATTCCCAAATACGGAGTAAAATCCTCCCTCTGTTCCCAAGTATGGAGTATTTGTCTTTCTAGAGATTTCAACAAGTGACTACGTACGGAGCAAAATGAGTGAAGTGAGCGTAGAGGCATAGGGATAATGTAGAAAGGAAGTCTTCGCGATCCATTATTCCCCATCTCGGTCAGAGAGAACTATTCAACTAGTCTTCGCAGTGAAGTGACAATACACGTTGCAGCAGATGGTACACTTAATTAATAAGCTAAACCAGCATGTTGGTGTTACTAAATCAGCCTTACCTAGTACTGCCATCATGTTTGCCAGTAGAGCACCACATGTCATTGGTGTAACTATTTACACTCCGAAGGACGGTATATCCTCGTAGTAGTAGTAGAATTGAGATCTAATGCACTTTCTTCCCTGTCTTCCACTCGTCTTCCTCCTCTCTTCCCCATCGTCGGCCGCACACCATTTCCCCCCGCTCACTGCTCGCCCGCCCGTGCTATCTTCCTTGGTAGCTCGCATGTACCATATCCCCCTGCTCACTGCTCGGCCACGCGAGGAGAAGCTTCTTTGCTCGCCCGCCTGAATCCACTTCCCCGCTGGCTCGCAGGCACCGAAAACCTCAATGGCAGAACCACTGACACGCAGAGCCGTGATTGGAATTCCCTCCCCGATGTTCTCTTGGAGCAGATCTGTAATCGTATGGACCTACTCAGCACCGTCCGTCTGGCCACATGCTCGGTGTCTTTGGACTGTCTACTCGTCTGCAACCGACCGGCTCTTTTCAAGACACCTTGCTTGCTGATGCCCAATCCTCGCAGGTGGCCCAGACACCGAATTGACGATCCTACGGAGGTTGCCGTGGTGCCCCTTGACATGCTACCATTACCCGTCCACCTGTCCTTCATGTGCGGCCACTACTGGGCGGGCATGAAGGCCAACTAGATCGTCCTCATCCCCCAATCCGGTAGTCCGTGGCGTCTCGTGGATATCTACACCCAGCGAGAGATCACCCTTCCATCTTTGGATACCGCCGCCATCGAGCCTCGCGGCCCGCCGGACACTCCTGCCTACTACGCACGAGACGCGTAGAGCTTTTGGCTCGACCTCTGTTTGCTGAAGGTTGTAATCTGCAAAGTGCCCACACCATCAGAAGACTACATGGATTACAAGCTCATTGCCGTGTTCAACATGGGATTAGTCTATCTGGAATTCGGTCGCCATACATGGTTATGGCTCATTGTCGATCCTCTTTACCCAACACTTCTGTCTGATGCTATAGTGCACGATGGCATCGTTTATGCGGTCGACGCACAGATTGGCTGCCTATACTGGTGGAATCTATCATCGTGTAATTGTTCTATCTCATCTCATCTTTACCTTAAGAATACGACTGCCTGATCATTGTTACAAATTTAGAATATATAGTATGTCTATAACCACATCATTGCTAATGTTCCTCTCATTTCCTAGATTTTTATGACCGCACGTGTTATTGTTAGAGTTGATATGAGAACAATTGGTATCTAATGATTGTTATAATAGATATTATGAGTATAACCTCATGATTGCTATATGTTACTCTCATTTCCAGGATTTTTATAACAACACATGTTATTGCTTAGAGTTGATATGATAACTATAGTAAGTGCTATGGTAGAATATGAGTAGGCCCTGCCATATCTGTTTTCCTCTCATTGTTACATGATGTTTGAGCCATGCTATATTGCTAGAATATGAAAGCCATTGGCTTTTTTTTTAACTTGGGGTATGATTATGACCACGGCATTGCAATTCTCTGTCTATGATATGTGTCACCGTTATAATAATCTTAATTCCACACATACTTTGAACATGATTGTTTATTTTTGTCCTTTTGGTCTCCAATTTGAATTGTTGCAGCAGACGCAAATGCGCTGGCCTTCATGATTCCAGGACCTAGAATCATACCAGCCGATGGGTGGTGGTTTATCGCTCGTTCAGCTGACGGTGGTCATTTGATGCTCATTTGCACGTACCAAATTGACCAAACCATTTCATCAAACCACATGCAATACAATGCCTAGGGCGTTCGTGACATTGATGGCGATGGCTGCTTTGTGTTCGAGAAAGATCCCAGCTCCGTTGGGCCATGCATATTCAATGGAGGCGGATTTACAGCCTCGACAACCACTCCATGTTCCTCGGGCTCAATTATCCAATCATCCAACCAATCATCGATCATATCACCGGCGATGATTACCATGCTATGCAACTTCCATTCACCAGGGGGGATTGTGTTTACACATCATACCATGGGTTTCATGAATCACCATATCTAGAGATTCGTCGACACAGCTTGTTGCCAGATAATCTTCAGTGTGTGAAAGGCATCAAGCTTCCATGCGATGGATGGCTTTTGCAAACCCGACATGCGGCGATGTGGTTCATGCCAACAGCAAATATGCACTACTTGATTTGTACTGATATGTAGACTGAGCCATGTATTCTGCTGCTGTAGCACGACCCTCTTTTATTGAATATTATGTACTATTGTTAGTTTGAAGCACTCCTCTGGTTTGAAGGATAGATACATTTCTGGGATCAAGTGCATCCTAACTCACCTGCGCAGCATGTACTGATAATAATGATGGAGATGCTGTGCAGTATATATATATATCACTTAGGCTTCCAAGTGCATACTTGCTGTCGGCGTTCTAGGAATGGGGGTCCCCAGACTTGCCTGCCTGCGGCCTGCGGCGTGGCTCAAAGGGGGCCCAGCACGGCCCGTCTTCATCGACACAGACCCAAGACCCTCGCGAGGGGCCAAGCCTCGCGGGGCGGATGACACGGAGCTTCCTCAGGCACGGCCATATCAGGCTGGCTCGCGAGGAGGCGGAGAAATCAAGGCGGGGTACCTCACGAGGTGCCCGTGACGCAAGCCATGACGACCAAGGGCGCCAGGCGGGCGCCAGCCTGCGCAGTGTCCTCCTTTCCTCTTTGGTGCAAAGGGAGCAAGCGCAAGCGAGAGCATCAAGCAAAGGCACCTATTTCGGTGCAACGAGACCAAGACCAGTCCAACGGCAGGGAGGAAGTCATTGTGGAGCCCAAGCCAGCGTCACCACCAGAGTCTTTGGCAGGCGAGGACTAACTTTAGTCAGGATAAGTGTACCAGATGTTCCCCTTCAAAATGGCCAATTGTTGGCGCCCTTCCCGCTCAATATTTGGGAAGAGGCCCAGGGCCTTTGCCTATAAATAGGACTAGCCACCCACAGGGTAGAGGAAGGGAAAATTGGATCGAGTAGCATCACAAAGAGAGACAGAGAGAAGGGTGACTGAACTCCCCCTAGCAGTTCATCCCCATAGCCAAGAATAGACCCTCGCGAGGCTGTTCTTCCTTGTATTGCTCATCATCATCAGCCCAAGAGGCAATCCACCACACCACACACTGGAGTAGGGTGTTACACCACAACGTTGGCCCGAACCAGTATAAACCCTGTGTCTCTTGTGATGTTCTTCCCATAGCTTAGATCTCAGCGAGGCGGAGGGGTGCAGGTAGGTAGAAGGTGAAATCTCTGCGCGCACCCCAGTGTTCAAACCTCAAGGGTCTGCCGGAACATGAAATCCGATATTTTGCGCGCCAGGTAGGGGTGCACCGAAATTCGTCTCCCACCACCCCGTTCTCCTCCGACCATCGCGTCCATGTCTAACGCTCGTCGGGCCCGCGCCGAGCGCCGGGCCGCTCTCGCTTCCCGCGTCGCCCAGACGGCTCCTGTCGGCGGGCGTCCTCGCCGTTCCCCATCACCTGCCGTCAACGCTGCCACCGGCCCGGTGGGGGACGAGCAGCAAGCGTTGTCTCAGCATCCGTCCGTGCGGCAAGACGGCCGCACCGCTACTCCCTCGCTCACCCCAGCTGGTTCTTCATCCCGCGCTCTCCGCGCACCCATGGAGGCTCGAGCTGCGCTCATCACGGCAAACGAGCTCCTGCGCTACCGTCCCGTCGACGACGTCTACGAAGAATGGCTTGACCGCGTCGCCGAGCTCGTTCGCGCCGCAGGGGGCTCTCCTGCACCGTCCGTTCCGCTGCACCGCACCCCGCCCCGCGCGGGCGACGAAGCTCTGGCGGCGCCCTGGCCGCCTCCTCCTCAAGAAGGCGCCATGGCTCCAAGGCGCGTGGCCCCTGGGCGGAACCCGCTCCGTCAGGTGCCAGCGCGGCAAGAGCAGAGCTGCCAAGAAGTCCCTCGCCCGCAAGAAGCTGCCCAGGCGCTCCCTGCTCCAGCACGTCGTGACCATGCTCCTGCTCCCGCGTGTCAAGACCCCGCGCTGCTCCCAGCTGCAGCGCGTGGGGGCATGCAAGACCAAGCTCTTCGTCACCCAAGGCCTCCCGTGGCCACAACAGGCTGTCGTGCATTCACCGCCGAGCTACGCAGCGTCGCGTGGCCTGGCAAGTTCAAGCCAGACCTTCCTCCTCGTTACGACGGCACGGCCAACCCTGCGGAGTTCCTCCAGCTCTATGAGCTGGGCATCGAAGCTACCAACGGAGACGAGAAGGTCATGGCGAACTGGTTTCCCATGGCACTCAAGGACGGGGCCCGCACTTGGCTCCTGAACCTGGCCACAGGCACGATCTCCTCCTGGGATGAGATGCGCACCCGCTTCATCGCCAACTTCCAAGGTACTCGCGACCGGCCACCCGCCGTGAGCGACATGCGCCGCATCAAGCAACAACCCGGAGAGACCCTGCAGAAGTACATCCAGCGCTTCAACAATGCACACCTCAAGATTCCCAAGGTGACCGAGGAGGCCATCATCTCAGCCTTCTCCGACGGCGTGCGCGATGTCAAGATGAAGGAGGAGCTGGCGATGCATGAAGACCTGTGCACTTCCTTGGAGTTGTTCAACTTGGCAACCAAGTGCGCCAGGGCTGAGGAAGGGCGTCTCTCCCTCCTCGAGCTACCTGCCGCAGACCTAGAAGAGAAGAATCCCAAGGCCAAGGATGTGAAGCGCAAGGCAGCTGCCGTGCTCGCGGCAGAACCAGACACCAAGCGGGGCAGAGATCTGCCCGAACCTCCCAAGGGCAGTCGGTACTGTGTGTACCACGACCTCCACACCCACAACACCAACGAATGTCAAGAGCTCTGAGCCGTGCGAGAAGGAAGGATCGGCCGTCGCCCCGACCGCGGTGACCGGGGCTGCGGTCGAGGAGGAGGAAGGAACGCAGGACGCTGGGAAGACCGCGGCCCGTGCCAAGGGTGGCGCAATCAACCTCGCGAGGATCGCTGGCAAGACCCGCCTCATGAGGGAGACTGGAGGGATCAGCCTCACGAAGATCGCCCGCAAGGCAACGCAGGCCTCCCTCCGCTGCCGCCGCATCCAAGGAGAAATGAGGACCGCCATCAGGACGAGGGGGCTGGGGGCTTCCAGGAGCCGCGCGCAGTCGCCTGCATCCTGGGCGGGGCTCAAGCCCCAGCCCCTCAACGCATCTTCAAGCAGTTCGCCCGCGAAGTGAATGCAGTCCTCCCCAAGCTGGAAGCCACGCGCCCTCTCAGGTGGTCGGCGTGAGCCATCACGTTCAGCTCAGCAGATCAGCTCAAGTGTGCAGCTATAGCCGGAGTCCTCCCGATGCTTTGTTCCCCAATCATCAGCAACGTGGTGGTCACCAGGACCCTCATCGATGGTGGGGCAGGGCTCAACGTCCTGTCCGTGGAAACATTCAACAATCTCCAAGTGCCCTACAACCAGCTTCAGCCGACCAAGCCTTTCTCCGGAGTCACCGACGGCTCCACGGTCCCGATTGGGCAGGTCCTCCTCCCAGTCACCTTCAGGACACGCGACAACTACCGCACCGAGCTCATCGACTTCGACGTCGCTCACATTCGCCTACCGTACAACGCCATCCTTGGGTACCCAGCGCTGGCCAAGTTCATGGCCGTAACTCACCACAGCTACAACGTCCTCAAGATGCCAGGAAGTGGCGGAGTCATCACGGTGCCCTGTGAAGAGAAGGACGCGGTGTGTTCCCTGGAACGAGCCTTTCAGGCCGCGTCACTGGAAGACCCGGATCGTAGAAGCAGGAGGCTTCCCGAGACCGCCCCCAAGAAGAAGAAGACATCGTCTGGCCCGGCCCCTCAGGAGGCAGGCCCCTCAGGGCCCGTGCCTGCCCAGGGGGAACCTCCTTCCGTCGCATAGGAAAGCGCGCCCGGCGCCCTCCTCAGGCAGGGCTCGGGGGCTCTCCCCTGGACGGCCACCGACCTGGCTAAGGTCACGAGGGAGGCGCTTGGGCACCACATGGAGGCGTGTTTAGAAGCACGTTTCCCTCAGGAAGGAGTAAAGCAAGGAGAGCCAGACCCTTAGGAGTTCGTCAGCAGGGCCATTCAGGAGCTACAGGAGTCAAGGGTCATGAGAGGCGGCCGCCGCCTACCAGCTGTGGCTCCCTATCCAGGTGAGGATGGTGGGCTGCGCGTCTGCATCGACATACCAGGGCTTAATCGAGTCGCCTCTCTGGAGCGCCTCTGGCCCTTGCGAGTGGGGTGCTGCGAAGGTCCACCCCACAGCTACGTTCGCATGCCTTACGGCTTGCCGAACGCGGCTGCCACATACCAGCGCCTCACGAGTGGCATCATGGAGGCGCAAGAGGCCAGGCGTTCGACAGCCCTGGCGGAGATGGAGATGGTCCGCAAGGAACCACCAGTGCCTCCGGAGCCTCCCGAGGCCCCTGGGCCTGGGGGCTCGTGAGGATCGGCTTCCGCAACCCACCGAGTCTGCTACACCAACACTCCTTCGTCCTCAACATCAACAGGTGACATCTTTCAAGTTTCACTTCTAGCTGGGAGCGCCCCCCAGGGCTGCATTATTCCCAGGCCGCGTGGGTCCGTCCCCGCGGCATGTATCCCTTTTATTTCATGTTGTTAGCTTACCTTATTGGGGGCGCCCCTCGGGTTGCATCATCCCCCAAGTCGCTCGGGCCAGACCGAGCGGCATGTACCCCTTTTGTGTTTATTTCCGGCTATGCGTTCGACCCATCATGCTTGATTATTTGATGCCTGTCCAAGGCACCTCTTCTTCTCCATGCCGACCACTTGCACGTTAAAGGGGGGGTACCTGAGCATTGCGACTCAGGGCTCTTACTGGCTCTCCGGCCCTCACCCTTTGGCCTTGCCCACGGCATCGCGACCTGGCATACCAGCGACGGCTGAGACCAGCTCGAGGGCCGGGACCCAAGGACGTAGAGTGCCGGCATCTAACCAAATTTGCAGGGACACATCACAAGATAAGGCCCAGTGCCAGGCGCAACCCGCCTAGAGGTAGGGCCCCGTGAGTCCCGCGCTGGCTCACGGGTGCGCAGATACACCTCGCCAAGCCCTACCGTGCTAGCCACGTGTCAGGGCGGGGCTGTACACGCCCCGGGGGCTCCTCCCGGAGGGGAGCCCCCTCCCACGTACCAGTGGAAGCACCATGCTCCGTGCTGGCTAACGACACTTCCGAGGAGCGGCTATGCCCGTACACATACGGAAGCGCTATGCTCCACGTTGGTGATAAACAACTGAGGGCGGCCCCAGGGCCGCATCAATCTCAGGGAGCCCAAAGCTCAGTGTCTAGCCTCATCGTAACGCCTCCCCTCGGGAGTGCCGTGCGAGGGGGCTAGGCACGGGGGCTGCGCCTGGGTCACACCCACACGCATGCCACCCAGCCAGGCCCCCCCGGGCCTGGTTCGTCACGCGTCTCTCCCCGAGCGGAGCCAAGGTACGAAGGCCGTTTGAGCGTCAAGGGGGACTCCCGAGCATCGCGACTCAGGAGCCTAACTGGTCACGTAGCCCCTCACTCCTTAGTTCCGAAAGGCTAACGGCGGTTGAGGTATGCGCGCGGCCGGGCTCTGCAGACGTAGAACGGTAGATCCACCCACATCATACCTCCCTACTTGCTGTTCGTGCGGCAAGGGGGACTCCTGAGCATCGCGACTCAGGAGCCTAACTTGTCACGTAGCCCCTCACTCCTTGGTCCCGTCCTGGTTTCCGGTCGGGACTAACGCTGGGTGAGGTATGCGCGGGGCCGGGCTCTGGCGGCGTAGAACATAAGCAAGTAGGAAGGAAAAGCGCTAATTTCAAAGAATTCAAAAGCAAATATTACAGTCCACACTGTTATCTCAATGCCAAACGCAAGTTTAAACACCTCCCCGAGGCATGATACATGTGCAGGAATTAAAGGCAGGAAAGGAGCCACAACGGAGTCACTTGTCGGTGGTGGAGCAGCGGGGAGTGGGTTCGCCTCATGGAGCAGCGGGGTCGGCAGCGCCTTGCTTCGGCTTGGTGCTGAAGGCCCGGAACTTCCCCAGCAGAGCCTCCACGCGACCCTTCATGGCCTCGGCAGCGGCAGCGGCACGCTCGCCGCTTACTGGCTCCAGCAGGCTGTCGAGGTCGACGCCGGGATCGCGAAGGTAGATGTGGGTGAGGACCCGCGTCAGTGCTGCAGAAGACAGGACACGCGCCTCGGCCTCGGCCGTGGGGCCAAGGCCAAGGGCGACATCTTCAAGAGCGCGAACCAGGAAGGGAAGCAGCTTGGCGGGACCGGCCTCGGCGCCAGCCAGCGGGCTCTCCAGGCCGCTGTCGTAAAGCATCCTCAGCGAGGAGCGAGCCTTCGCCTCCATCTCCGCGAAGGCCACGCGGTCCTCGGCAAGAACCTGGGCCTTGTCGTCCAGCTCGACCTTCCTCGTCCCCAAGTCCTCCTCCAGCGTGCCTAGGCGGTCGCGGCGCTTCCTGAGCTTGGCCTCCCGGCCCTCGACGGCCGCCTCGCGAGCCTTCATGCCTTCTTCCTGCTCTTGGCGAAGGCGGACCTCTTTCGCGAGTTGGTCCCGCAGGCCTTGCAGCTCGTGCTCCAGCGCCTTGCAGCGACCACGGACGTCGACCACCTCCCCCAGGTCTGCGTCACGTGCAGCCTTCGCCTCAAGGACGGCTTGCCTCTCCTCATCACAAGCCGTCGAGGCCTGGACCAGCACCGCCCGAATCGAAGCGTCGGAGCGAATCCATCCTGAAGCCAGCTCCAAGCGCCCGGCCACCAAGCAAGGGTCGCCGCCAAGTAGATCCTGCCGCAGCCGGTCTAGCTCAGCGGCAGCACGATCCAGAACGGCAGGAGGAGTCGGAGAGACAGCAGTCAATGGAGTAGGAGGAGAAGGCGGCAGCGCGACCACAGCATCCTGAGGCGAAGTTTGCTGCGCCCCAACGGCTGAAGTGGCGGCAGCAGGCAAAGGCACCTCGGGAGTCACTTGGGCCATGGGAGCTGAGCCCGCCCCAGCCGGCTCAGCCAGGCCTCACGAGGACGACCGGGCAGGAGAAGCCCGTGCGTCGCGGTCACCTTCCTTCGCGGGCAGAGGCACTGCCACGGATGGAACCTCAGGAGCTCCCTTCGGCTTCTTTGCGGCGGGCGCCAGCCTATCCAAGAGATGCGGACGTCAAGCCTCAGAAGCAGAACAAGAAATAAAGACAAGAATCAAGCGCTTACGGGTCGTCGCCAGTGAGCTCAAGCGGCCTCCGGCCAAATTTGAAGCCCGAAAGCCGGCTGGAAGGGTCAACCTCGGGAAGCTTGGAAGCGGAAGGCGCGTCCGCGGTCCGCCTCGGGGCCGGGGCAGACCCGTGGGAGATCAGCCCGGTCCTGTCCTTCTTCGGGATCGAGGGCAAGCTTCCGCCGTCCTGCTCGTCATCATCCTCGTCGTCATCGCTGGGAGAGAGGCGGAGAACGCGGGACCTGCACCGGGGAGGGGAGCCCTCGACTCTCCGTCAGTCGCCTCGGAGTCAGGCCCTTTTTCCCGCTCCCCTCCTTCCTCCTCTTCGCTTGAGTCGTCGGAGGACACGTCCACCGATTCCCCGGGAGTTTCTATGGGCACGGGCCCGTCCCCGTTGAAGACGGGCATGGACTGCACTACCTGCTCCCAGTCGTCGCGGAGGAACAAGGGCGTAGGGGCGCCCTCCAACCTCGCCACATCGCCCCCGACCAGAGATTGGAGGACCGCAGCCAGATCTCCGTCGGCCAAGGCCGCGGGGCTCGGATAGGGCCTCCACATCGGAAGTGAGTACCGCTGAAGCGGAGCCAGCTGGTGCTCCAGGAATTCCCTCAGCAGCGACGCGCCGGTCAGCTTCGCCGCTGCCATGTTGGCCGGCCTCAGATCCGCGTCCATCTTCTCCAACACCAGCTTCGCGCGGGGGTCCGCGAGCTCCGCTTGATCCCAATCGCTGGAGCTCGTGGGTTGCTCCGTGGGCAAGATCAGCCGAGGGTGGATGCGCCCAGCATCTGCCAAGACCCACTTGCTCCTAAAGCCCTCAATCCTTTTCCCGGGGTTCGAAATGGCAATGGCGCCGCCGTACACGATGAAGCTCGCGCACGTGGAAGCAGGACCGCAAGAGGTCCGGAGGTGGAAATAGTGGCACAGCAAGGCCACCGAGGGCTGCACCCCTACGTGAGCCTCGCAGTAATAGGCGAAGATTGCCAGGAGAAGGATGGAGTTGGGGTGGAGATGCAGAGCCTGTAGCTTATAATGGCGGAGGACAGAGAAGAAGAACTCGGAGAAGGGAGGCACCAGGCCAGCAGCAATGGCGCTTACAAAGAACCGATAGAAGGTGCTCCCTTGGCCCTCAGGGGTGGTGGAGCCGGCTTTGAACACCTTCGCCCCATGGATGCCCTGCGCCGCCGCCATCCGGCGCAACCGGGCGAGGCTCGCCTCGGACACATTCGGCGAGTCCAGGGCAGACGAGTACCAAGCTCCGGCCAGGGACTGACGAGGCGCCATGGCTTCCTAGGTCACGCGGTCGGAGTAGATCTGGAAATTTTGGAAGAAGGAAGGAGAGGCGCAAGAAAGGGGATTTGAGCAGCAACCGGAGAAAGCAAAAAGCAAAGCCTGGGTAGATGCCACTCCTTTATCAACTCGCGTGGTTGCTGAGGCGCCCACGTCCAATCAACCGCCACGCGGCGCCCAAGGCCGCAGGCTGTTAGGGCCCGCGGCGCTTCGCCCTTGCCCTTTCGCCTCCCTGCATGGCCAAGTCCGGGCGCGCCTTGGGCCCGGGGGCTACTGTCGGCATTCTGGGAACAGGGGTCCCCAGACTTGCCTGCCTGCGGCCTGCGGCATGGCTCAAAGGGGGCCCAGCATGGCCCGTCTTCATCGACACAGACCCAAGACCCTCGCGAGGGGCCAAGCCTCGCGGGGCGGACGACACGGAGCTTCCTCAGGCACGGCCACATCAGGCTGGCTCGGGAGGAGGCAGAGAAATCAAGGCGGGGTACCTCACGAGGTGCCCGTGACGCAAGCCATGACGACCAAGGGCGCCAGGTGGGCGCCAGCCCGCGCAGTGTCCTCCTTTCCTCTTTGGTGCAAAGGGAGCAAGCGCAGGCGAGAGCATCAAGCAAAGGCACCCGTTTCGGTGCAATGAGACCAAGACCAGTCCAACGGCAGGGAGGAAGTCATTGTGGAGCCCAAGCCAGCGTCACCACCAGAGTCTTTGGTAGGCGAGGACTAACTTTAGTCAGGATAAGTGTACCAGATGTTCCCCTTCAAAATGGCCAATTGTTGGCGCCCTTCCCGCTCAATATTTGGGAAGAGGCCCAGGGCCTTTGCCTATAAATAGGACTAGCCACCCACAGGGTAGAGGAAGGGAAAATCGGATCGAGTAGCATCACACACAGAGAGAGAAGGGTGACTGAACTCCCCCTAGCATTTCATCCCCACAGCCAAGAACAGACCCTCGCGAGGCTGTTCTTCCTTGTATTGCTCATCATCATCAGCCCAAGAGGCAATCCACCACACCACACACTGGAGTAGGGTGTTACACCACAACGGTGGCCCGAACCAGTATAAACCCTGTGTATCTTGTGCTGTTCTTCCCATAGCTTAGATCTCAGCGAGGCGGAGGGGTGCAGGTAGGTAGAAGGCGAAATCTCCGCACGCACCCCAGTGTTCGAACCTCAAGGGTCTGCCGGAACCCGAAATCCGACACTTGTTAGTTAAACCTATGGTTAAAATGTGACACTAAATACGACTAGTAAGTAGTACAGTAGCAGTACTAGTATACGTCGGTCAAATTATTCATCATGTCCACACATTGAATTGATGTGACAACACGCACGCGTGAGGTGACACAAGAATCCCGGTGGCGTGTTCGGGTATTCTGGACTTCAGATTTGGAGTACCACTTATCTGTCAAAATCTTTCATCATTCACTTAAAACAGTCGATTGATCATACATTGAGTACCATATAACTAGAATTAACGCATGCAAGTCGAAGAAGGATTGGCCGGTGCTGCCGGCTGGCGTCAAGTTCGATCCCACAGATCAGGAGCTGATCGAGCACCTTGAGGCCTAAGCAAGCATTTCTTCCAGCGCAATTCCAGGGCGTTCAAAAGGGGCACGTGGACACATCGCAAGATACAGTCGGAGTGCGGCATGCACGCGATGTGGCACAACACCGGCAATACCTTGACGGTGATGGTCAACGGCCGGCAGGCGGGCAGCAAAAAGGTGCTGGTGCTGCACACCAACAAGAACTTCGACCAGCAGAGGACCAACTGGGTGATGCACCAGTACCACCTTGGGGACCTGGAGCAAGAGAAGGAGCGGGAGCTGGTCCTCTGCAAGATTTTCTACCAGATGAACACTAGGGCCAGGACTAAAAAGATTATAAGTTAGTTTGGTATTGGTACTTGTACTACCTTGTCGTCCGCAAGTTGGTATTGTTGTTAATGATCTTTTGGTATGAACTTGGCATTTGCTTCCGACCATCATGCCGAGGGTCGCCGCGGATATAAAGATGAATCATTTGTTTCGAAACGAATTTTCAGGCACCTGATTTTTATTTGATGGGTAGCATAAGCACCTGCTGTTCGAATTCCCAGTTCTCCAAATTTTTCGAAACAAGTGCATGCTCTTATTATCACGATGAAAAAACAATATCCCTGATGCATCCCAGTTATCATTCTGTACTTGCAGAATTCTCTCGTTTACTGAACACGTATATTGTTTTTTCAGGTCGAGCAAGTTTCAACTGGGCTGTAGACTGCACAGTCTTGGTTTTGTTTCTAATAGGCCCAGCCCATGAAGACAATGGGGCACAAAGATCCAGCAGGTATCTACTAGCCTCTAGCCCACCAACGTTAGTTATATTTTGTCTTACAACATCCGCATGCACTTTTTTTACTGAATCAAACACACAACCCAGTTCTATTTTCCTCTTGAAACGCATGTCCTACATCCGTTTTCTAATCTCTACCTATAGTTTTACTAGTTCATATACACGTATCATTATATTGAAAATACATAAAATTCACTTTTCATATTTACACCCTTATTTTTGTTGTTGTTTTCCCTCCCAGCGCTGATTGTTTTTACCACTGGTTTTCCCTTAAACCAACTCAATTGTCCCACGTCTTATTTGCTTACAAAAACAAAATGATTTTTTTGGCAAATCAATCTATACCTACTATTAAAGCAAGGTGATATTCTTGGTTTCGTCTCGTGTAGGTGATTTTATATATTTTTTACTGTATTCGAGGTGGTACTATTTTTTGCTACAAAACAAATTCATATTCGTTACCGCTGTTTTTTGGGGTCTATGCACGCCAACGCTGCTCTGGGCCTTTTGTTGTTGTATGTCACAAACATATTGGGCCATGGGCCTGCTCTTGTGCTTAGAAGAATAAGAAAGACATCAAGAATAACTAACAGAGGCTGAAGTGTGGGTCCTATTTAACCTTGAAAGCAAAGAAATTTCCCAATATAAGAAAGAAGACAGAAAAGGACGCAGTAAAAAAGTTGGGGTGTGAATATCAGTTAACTCGCGTGAAATGGAGGCTGGAAGGGAGGACCATGTCATCTCTTGTAATTAAAGGAAATTATGGCCGTACGAAGCAAATGGATAAAACAAAACCTCGATCAAATGAAAATATTGCGGACTCCTAGCTTTTCATTATGAAGACACCTAAGTTTGCGGACTCAATTGATCACAAAACTTTATTTCATTGATAGCATTGATTTTCATCAAAAATTAATATGCAGCTAACAAAAAATGTTAGAGATTTTGTGATCAATTGAGATTATATTCGGTTTATGAACATTAGAATTATATACATAGAAGGATGATACGAATTTGTGAAAAAATGTAAAAAATAAGGGTAATAGAATTATGTAGACCTTTTGACGTAATGTTAGAAATTAGGATAACACTAAAACTGATTATGTGATATTTTCACTATTTCCTCTTATGAACAGAAAGTGCACATAAGGAAAGAGGATGTGAATGAGGATATGCAACAATACGGGTGGGATGCCATGTTCAAATAGAAGATATGAACCAGGGTTTTGATCTCCCGTTGCAACGCACGGGCCTATGTCCTAGTAAGTTCTTAAAAAAATGTTTATCATTTCGGGATTACAAAAAGTTCGGAATCCACCGAAATATGCAAAATAAGGTTGAACTTTTTGACCGTGGTCCTGGGCAGAAAATGGGCTGTAATAAATTACGTAAGAATTAGCAAATGGGCTGCAAATTATTAAAAAATAGCAAATAGGCTCTATGTTGTCTGCCACAGATTTGGAGGCTGACTTGTGGGCCTACTATGTTCCTGCGTACACAAGGTTTATCAAAAAAGAAACTTAGTCAACAATCGACTCTACCAGCGTCAGACCATTAGATGTCAATCTAACGATAATCGTACTTCTTCAGTCTCTCATCTTCCTACCCCAGCCGCCCAAACCAGCACCGTCGGAACCGCCTGCTCCTTCCTCTCGTGGCCGGCTGTGCTGCCGGGCAGGCCTCACGGCCCCATCATATACTCGCATCCCTGTCCTGTCTATCCCTCTACTCACCCACACCTCCTGTTATTTTTCGGTCAACCCTCGTACTCTCCACCGCGTGGGCAGCCACTGTCGTGTCTTCCCCAGCTCCTTGTCGTTCCCTTCGTAGGCCTCGCCGTCGTCCACCGCCTTGGTGCTCTTGGCGCGGCGTGGTCAACGTGGTCAACGAACGACATCCATCGGAAGTGGACTGTACGTGGAGAGGCTGACAGCTGGGTCCACGGCCGCACACAAGGAAATGCCTCCTTATTACAATCAAAATAATGATTCCTCCACCTAACATCTGGGACCTGCCAAAAGGGCCTCTGTATTTCACGAAAAAACGTTCCCTTCGCTGATAGGTCGGACCCACCAACTACATCTTCGCACGCAAGGAAGTGCCTCCTTATTGCGCATAAAAAATGAATACCCCCTGCCAGCTAGGACCGACCATAGTGGGAGGCTGACTTGTGGGCCTACTAAGTTGACGGGGATGGAGGGCTTTGTCAAGTTAGTCAATATGAACAATTCTAGCTCCAGTGACCGTACGATGTCCATGCAACGACCTTAGTGCTTCTTCAACCTCTGGCCTTCTTGCTCCAGCCGCCCAAAGCAGCGCCGGTCGTGCCGCCTGCTCCTGCCTCCCGTGGCCCGCTGTGCTGCCGCGGAGGCCTCACCGCCCCCATACTACTCCCACCGCTGGCCAGGCCATCCCTCCACTCACCCACACCCCCTGTTTTTCTGTGGCGACGGCAGCCTGACACCGCAGCCGAACCAGTGAAACCTCGTACTCCTCTCTGCGTGGGCATCCACTGTCGCGTCTTCCCCGGCTCCGTGTCGTCCCCTTCCTAGGCCTCACCATCGTCCACCACCTTGGTGCTCTCGGCACAGCGTGGTCAATGTGGTCAACGACCGACTTCCATCGGAAGAGTATTGTACGTGGAGAGGCTGGCAGCTAGGTCCACGGCCACATCCCAGTTCTTTTTGTGATTTGCCAAGTAAGTCGCTTTGTCAGGCCTGTTGGGCTGCAAATCTTTCAAGATGAGGAGAGCTTCATTAGGCTGGCTGAGAAAATGACCTATCAGTAATGAGAAATGGGATGTACATTTTTAAAACACATCAAACCGGCAATTAGTTTCAAATTTCTTTTTTTTTCATTTTGAGAATTTAAATTGCATTGATTTTTATGCGTGGACAATTTGTTGGATTTTATATTGATATACATTTATTTTTAAAATCAGTTTGAATGTGACTAGAAATTTCGAGATTAAAAACAGTTCGAACCGCACCGAAATATGCAAAATTTTGTATAATTTTTTAACCATGGCCACAATATGGGCTGTAATGCTATCAAATAGAATATGGGCTCCAAAGAACCTTAAGAATTAGCAAATGGGCTGTAAATTGTTGGAAATAATGGCAGATGGGATGTATGATGATTTCCACAGATTTGAGGCTTTCCTAAAAAAATGTTTACACACAAGCAGTGACTGTTGGATGTCCATCCAACGGCCGTCGTGCTTCTTCAATCTCTGCTCTTCCTGCTCCAGCCGCTCAAACAAGCGCCGGCGGTACTGCCTGCTCCCTCCTCCCCGCGGCCAGCTATGCTACCGCGCAGGCCTCACGGCCCCACCGTACTCCCATCGCTGGCCTAGCCATCCCTCTACTCACCCACACCTGTTGTTATTCTCCGGCGACGACAGACGAACCAGTAAACCCTCGTACAGTCGTAATCCCCTCCGCGTGGGAAACAACTGCCGAGTCTTCCCTGCCTCCGTGTCGTTCCCTTCCTAGGCCTCGCTGTCGTCCACCGCCCTGGTGCTCTCGGCGCGGCCTGGTCAACATGGTCAACGACCGACATGCATCTGAAGTGGACTGTACATAGAGAGGCTGACAGCTGGGTCCACGGCCGCATGCAAGGAAATGCCTCCTTATTACGCGCAAAATAATGATTCCTCCACCTGACATCTGGGACCCATCGAAAGGGCCTCTATATTTCGCGAAAAAATGTTACCGCCGCTGACAGCTTGGACCCACCAGCTATATCTTCGCACGCAAGGAAGTGCCTCCTTATTACGCACAAAAAATGAATACTCCCCCTGCTAGCTGGGACCCAGTATAGTGGCAGGCTGACTTGTGGGCCTACTAAGTTGACGGGGATGAAGGGCTTTGTCAACTTAGTCAATATGCACATTCTAGCTCCACTGACCGTACGATGTCCATCCAACGGCCGTAGTGCTTCTTCAACATCTGGTCTTCTTTCTCCAGCCGCCCAAACCAACGCCGGTCGTGCCTCGTGCTCCTGCCTCCCGTGGCCGGCTACAATGCGGCGGAGGCCTCACCGCCCCCTACTACTCCCACCGCTGGCCAGGCAATCCCTCTACTCACCAACACCCCCTGTTATTCTGCGGTGACGGCAGCCTCACACCGAAGCGAACCAGTGAACCCTCATACTCCTCTACGCGTGGGCATCCACTGCCGCGTCTTCCCTGGCTCCGCATTGTCCCCTTCCTAGGCCTCACCGTCGTCCACTGCCCTGGTGCTCTCGGCGTGGCGTGGTCAACGTGGTCAAGGAACGGCTTCCATCGGACGTGGACTGTACGTGTAGAGGCTGACAGCTGGGTCCACGGTCGCAGCAAGGAAGTGCCTCCTTATTACGCGCAAAATAGATATTCCTCTACCTGACAGCAGGGACCCACCAGCTACATCTTCGCACACAAGGAAGTGCGTCCGGGTAAAAAAATGATTCGCCCCCTGACAGCTGGGACCCACCAGCTACATCTTCGCATGCAAGGAAGTGCCTGACAGTCGGGACCCACCTGTTCGAAGCATACGTAGCGTTGTCATTCTGGTCGTGAACATGTACGTACATACTGGTCGATGTAGAGGCGCGCATGTGTCGTAGTAGAGGCGCGCACGTAGCATGTACATGTACGTATAGCGGACAGGGTGCAAGAAAGTAAATACGGCCACGTACGTACATAAGGGCGGGGTCTCGAACGCCTACTTGCGCATACGTATGGCCAGGGCTCGTGTACATGGCTGGGTCGGAATGGAGAAACAACGTCATTGTCGTGTTCATGGGGAGCCAACCGGCTGGGTCGGGATGAAATGCGTCGTCGTGTTCATCGGGAGGGCTTGGACGGAACAGCCGATGGAAACGAGGCCTGGCATACCGTAGAACGGAGGAAACGGCCTTGTGTTCGACCGGCCACGTTCGAAACGGGATCTTGTTCATCGGGAGGGGTTTGGTGTACCGCAAAACGGAGGAAACGGACCTCCTACGGTCGAAACGGGGGTCCTGTTGATCGGGAGGGGTGTGGCGTACCGCAAAACGGAGGAAACGGACTTGTGTTGGAGTGCTACGGTCAAAACGGGGGTCCTATTCATCGGGAGGGGTGTGGCGTACCGCAAAACGGGACTCCACGGGATACTGTTCATCTCCACCGTCGACCCCCTCCAGCCTCCACGGGCTACTGTTCATCCACCGTCGACCTCCTCCAGCCTCCACCTACGACTGTTAATCCACGGGCTCCTGTTCATCCAGCCTCCACCGCACGCTACTCCACCGGCTACTGTTCAACCAGCCCTCTCCACGGGCTCCTGTTCAACCACCCCTCCATGAGCTACTGTTCATCCAGCCCTCCACCATCTACTGTTCATCCTGCCCTCCACGGGGTGGTCCGGTTCATCCTGCCCTCCACGGGGTCCTGTTCATCCAGTCCCAACCGACTCGATCGATCGGGGACCTGTTCATCTAGAGGCAACACCACGGGGTCCTGTTCATCCACCCCCACCGGGAACTTTTCATCCAACCCCACCGCAACGCTCACTGTTCATCCAGAGGCAGCATCGATCGGCTTCAGTTAGCAGCAGTAACGAAGGAATCGCTCGATCGGGTTCAGTTAACAGCCATTGATCGATCGCTCGGGTTTAGTAACGCGTAGCCTGCAGTGCAATCGCTCGGGTTTAGTTAGAGCCCAACGCCTCGCTCGGGTTCAGTTAGAGCCCAACGCCTCGCACCCACGCGCATGCGTGTACGAGAGAAACGCGCATCGCTCGGCCCTGACCACCCACCGTAACCGGGAACACCCCGATATTTTCCTCGCCCTCGCTTCTACCACGGTTTTTTCCATCATGGACGACCCAAAGAATATCATGCAACTACGTCTCCGGCCCGCCCAGGACGAAAATCCCATTTTCTATCATAGAAGTAGGACCCCACCACATCTATGATGATACCGGGTTTTGTCACAATTATCGTCATAGAAGTGTCATAAGTATGACAGAAAAAAAAATAGTTCGGCCCAAAATGTCACAGATGTGTCTTTTTTTTGTAGTGGGAGTCCTTCCCCTCCTCTTGGCAGCCCCTCCTCCCCTCTAACCTATATATACTTGAGGAATTGACCCTTTTGTGTTGACAAGTTTTGGAGCCTCCTATAGTTCTAGTTCTAATTGATCTTAGTTGATCAATTAGAGCTTGACCTAGATCCTCTAATCGTCATATTTAGAAGCTCGGTGTGGTTCTAATATCCTCCCTCTAATTCTCTAGTGACGATTAGCTCTGGAGGGTGAAGCGTTGCCGAATCGTGAAGACTGTATGCTTGGAACTAAGTAGAGAGGTCGTGCTTTCGGTCTTTTGTTCGAGGGATAGTTCATCTACGGTTTGAGGGACTCCAAGTATGGTCTACACGAACTCATCTACTTCCATTGCACTTCGGAGTCGGTAACGATCGTTGATCCAGACGTTATATGCATCCTCATATTGTTCCTAGGTGATTGTAGGGCGATTTTTTTGTTTTATACTACGTTTCCCAACATCCCCCCTCTCTTGGTTGGGACGGTTACTAATTTTTATACTTACATGAAAGTGGTACACTAATAACCCACAAGTATAGAGGATCGCAACATGTTTCGAGGGTAGAGTAATCAACCCAAATTTATTGATTCGACACAAGAGGAGCCAAAGAATATTTGCAAGTATTAGCAGTTGAGTTGTTAATGCAAGCACACCTGGAGACTAAATATCTGCAGCAAAGTGATCAATAGCACAGTAGTATGGTAATTTGATAGTAATAGCAATTTATAGTAGTAACAACAGTAGTAACGGTAACAGTGGTAGCAGTAGTTTTGTAGCAGTTGTAACAGTAACAATAACAGTAGTAACTTAGCCAAGATCAATATGTGAAAACCTCGTAGGCATTGGATCGGTGATAACATTGGATAATATCCATCATAGAACAGTCATAACCTAGGGCGACACAGAACTAGCTAGCTCTAGTTTATCAATGTAATGTAGGCATGTATTCCGTAAATAGTCATACGTGCTTATGGAAAAGAACTTGCATGACATCTTTTTTCCTACCCTCCCGTGGCAGCGGCGCCCATAAGGAAACTAAGAGATATTAAGGCCTCCTTTTAATAGAGAACTGGAACAAAGCATTAACACATAGTGAATACATGAACTCCTCAAACCGCGGTCATCACCGGAAAGAATCCTAGTTGTTGTCACCTTGGGGTATGCGAATCATAACACATAATAGGTGCATATAACTTGCAATATTGGATCAAGAACACAAGTATATTGGTGAAAACACAAATGGTTCAGATCTGAAATCATGGCACTCGGGCCCTAGTGACAAGCATTGAGCATAGCAAAGTCATAGCAACATCAATCTCAGAACATAGTGGATACTAGGGACCAAGCCCTAACAAAACTAACTCGATTACATGATGAATCTCATCCAACCCATCACCGTCTAGCAAGCCTACGAAAGAATTACTCACTCTCGGTGGTGAGCATCATGAAATTGGTGATGGAGGATGGTTGATGATGACGAAGACAGAAGACCCCCCTCTCTAGAGCCCCGAACGGACTCCAGGTCTGGCCTCCCGATGAAGAACATGAGGTGGCGGCGCCTCCATAAATAAAACACAATGAAACTTCCTCTCCTATTTTTTCTCTGAAAATAGGATTTTATAGAGTTGGAATTAGGGTCAACGGAGCCTCATGGGCCCCACTACCAACCAGGGTGCGCCAGAGGGGGGTGGCGCGCCCTTGTGCCTAGCGGGTAGCTTCCCCCTCCAGTGGGTCTTGGTTCCAATATTTCTCATTTATTCCAAAATAATTCTCCAAAAAGTTTCGTCCAATTCTGAGAACTTTTATTTCTGCACAAAACAACACCATGGTAGTTCTGCTAAAAACAACGTAAGTCTGGGTTAGTTTCCTTCAAATCATGCAAATTAGAGTCCAAAACAAGAGCAAAAGTATTAGGAAAAGTAGATACGACAGAGACGTATGAACTCCCCCAAGCTTAATCCATTGCTTCCTCAAGCAATTCAGTTGACAAACTAAAAGTGATAAATAAAAACTTTTACGAACTCTTTGTTCTTGTGTCCATATATATGCTTAAATGACACCCATGTTTTCAGCAGGGATCATGACCATGCAAATGATGACCCACAAGTACAGGGGATCAACTGTAGCTCCTTTCGATAAGTAAGATTGTCGAACCCAATGAGGAGCAGAAGGAAATGACAAGTGGTTTTCAGCAAGGTAATGTCTGCAAGTGCTGAAATTGTAAGTAACAGAGTAGTTTGATAGCAAGATAATTTGTAACGAGCAAGCAACGATAATAGTAGCAAAAGTGCAGTAAGGTATCCCAATCCTTTTGAGGCAAAGTACGGGCCAAAATGGTTTCTTATGATAAGCAAAGCATTCTTGAGGGTACATGGGATTTCCATATAGTCACTTTCACCATGTTGGTTTGATTCGTGTTCGCTACATTGATAATTTGATATGTGGGTGGACCGGTGCTTAGGTGTTGTTCTTACTTCAACAAACCTCCTACATGTAATTAACCCTCCCGCAAGCATCCGCAACTATGAGAAAAGTATTAAGAATAAATTCTAACCATAGCATTAAACTTTTGGATCCAATCGGACCCTTATGAAATAGCGCATAAACTGGGGTTTAAGCTTCTGTCACTCTCGCAACCCATCATCTAATTGCTACTCCACAATGCATTCCCTTAGGCCCAAATATGGTGAAGTGTCATGTAGTCGACGTTCACATGGCACCACTAAAGGAATCACAACATACGTACTATCGAAATATCGAACACATATCAAGTTCGCATGATTACTTGCAACAGGATTTCTCCCGTGACCTCAAGAACAAAAGTAGCTACTCAAAAATGATAATCATGCCTAAGATCATAGGGGTATTAAATAGCATATTGGATCTGAACATATAATCTTCCACCAAATAAACCATATAGTAATCAACTACAAGATGTAATCAACACTACTAGTCACCCACAAGCACCAATCTATAGTTCCGGTAACAAGATTGAACACAAGAGATGAACTAGGGTTTGAGATGAGATGGTGCTGTTGAAGATGTTGATGGAGATTTCCCTCCCCAAGATGGGAGAGTTGTTGGTGATGATGATGACGATGATTTCCCCCTCCGGGAGGGAAGTTCCCCCGATGGAATCGCTCTGCCAGAGGGAAAAAGTGCTCCTGCCCAAGTTCCGCCTTGAGACGGCGGCGCTCCGTCCCAAAAGTCCTCTCCTTATTTTTTTTCTAGGTCAAAATGACTTATATACCAGAAGATGGGCATCGGAGGTGGGCTTGGGTGAGCACAACCCACCAGGGTGCGCTTGGGATCCCTGGCGCGCCTAGGTGGGTTCTGCCCTCTTGGTGGGCCTCCTCTCATACTTATTTGCTCCAATATTCTTCATATATTCCATAAAAATTCTCCGTGAAGTTTCAGCTTGTTTGGAATTGTGCAGAATAGGTAGCTTGATGTAGCTTTCTACGTCCAGATTTCCAGCTGCCCGAATTCTCAGTCTATGTGTATACCTTGCATATTATGAGAGAAAAGGCATTAGAATTACTCCAAAAAGCATTATTATGAATAAAAACATCATAAATAATAGTAGGAAAACATGATGAAAAATGGACGTATCAACTCCCCCAAGCTTAGACCTTGCTTGTCCTCAAGCAAAAACCGAAATCGAAAACATGTCCACATGCTTAGAGAGAGAGAGAGGTGTCAATAAAAAACAAAATATGGACATAGAAGCATCATGTTCGTTATTATAACAGCAACAAACTTAAACATAAGACTTTTATCAAAGAACTTTTATCATAGACTTCTCATGAATAAGTGATAATTCATCACACTATTGAAGTATAAAGCAAAAACTCTATTAAAAACCAACAAACTATGTTCTCAGTCAACTTTGCAACTACAATTCATCATCTTTTCAGGAAGGGTCATGTGTCGGAGCCTTTAGGCAAGTCCACATACTCAACCATCATATAGTCTTCCATGATTGCTAACACTCACCGCGTACACATGAGCAAAACGTTTCAACCAGACACATAGAAAGATAGGGGCTTGTAGTTTCGCCTCCCAACATATTCACCTCAAGGGTGATGTCAACAATAATAACTCATGCTATCTACATTCAACTGGACATATGTGCCTAGATCTTTCCTCACCACATGTTGCTTGCCAAAGGATAAAAATAAAAAGGAATAGAGAGAAAACTATGAATCTTTGCATAAAAGTAAATACATAAAAGTAAAAGATAGGCCCTTCACAGAGGGAAGCAGAGGTTGCCATGCACTTATTTGTTTGTATGTTCAACCCCTTAATGCAAAAGAACGACACGTTGCATTGCCCCTTGTGATAGCGACCTTTATTATGCACTCTGTTGCTGTTATTCTTCACCATCACAAGTTCGTGTAATGCTCAATTTTCTCTTACACTAAATGATCTCACACATATAGAAGCAATATTCATTGCCTTTTTGCACCGATGACAACTTACTTGAGGGATCTTGCTCAATCCCTAGGTAGGTATGGTGGACTCTTGAAAATAAGATTTGGGTTTACGGGTTTTTGGATGCACAAGTAGTATCTCTACTTTGTGCCGAATTTTTGGCTAGCAAAGGTAGGGGCAAGCACCACGTGTTAAAGGATCTATGAAAATATGACTTATATGTGAATATAAACAAACATGAACCATTAGGTTGTCTTCCTTGTCCAACATCAACAATTTTGGCATGTAATATTTTGATGAGGGCTCACAATCACAAAAGATTTCTAGGATAGTATATTTATATGTGAATCTTCTCTTCCCTTATTAATTCTTTCATGAGTTGCATCATTGACTAATGTTATGTTTGTCAATCTCTAATAAAATTTTCTACTTATACTTTTCCTTATGTGGTGCCATAACCTACCATAATATTAGCATATGGTCTTTTCATTTATTTCCTTTCTTTTATTTACTTCCTTTCTTTTTATTTATTTCATGAAATAAAGAAAGCAAAAAACTCAAACTAAACTTTATTATATATCTCGCACACGATTACAAGGATAGATCACTAAGCAAACTCTCGAAAAGAAAGGATCGAACTAAACTTTTATTCATCTAAAGCAGAAGATTGAACTAAAATAAGTAAAGGCAAAAGATAGTGGGGATGATACAATATCGGGGCACCTCCCCCAAGCTTGGCGGAAGCCAATGGGAGTGCCCATACCCGATACTCAATTCTCTTTTGGTGATGATGGAGAAGGTGGTGGTGGTGTAGAGGGTTTGCCTTCCTTCCATAGCTTACGCTTGAGAATGGAATTTTCCTCCTTCAATTCACCGACCTCCTGCTCGAGCTCCACTACCCTCTTACATAGGTCCTGCTTGCATTCCTGCAAAAGGAGAAAAGCTATAAACTGAACCTTAGGCCTCTTTGCTTTATTGGGGAGGCTTGACTTCCTGAATTCCACATGCATGTCCCCAGGTTGAGGTAGTGGAGGTTCGTCTTCATCTGAGCTCATCTCATGCTTCTCCCTAAGATAATAGTCTTCCTCTTCCTCCGTGGTCTAGCCATAGTGCTCCACATCCCCATAGGACTTGGGGTTTGCGATGAAATTAGCAGCATAGCTCTCACCCTCGGAGTCTTGGGATGACACATTTTCAAATCTAACAGGAAAGCAGCAAGAAAAGAAAACAAAAGATTTCTCCGTGATACGGTGGTCAATAGGTTAGGAGGGTATATAAAGATTTTTTATCTTGGGAAACAAGCAAACTGTACAAAAGAAGTCCGGAAGGTACCCAGGTGGGCACAACCCACCTGGGCGCGCCTGGCTTGGTGTCTTATGCCCACCAGGGTACGCTTCCTGGAAGTATTTTATTTTCCTATTTTTCTAAATATTCCAAAACTGACAAAAAATATTTTTGCGGATTTTTCAGAGTCTGTTTACTTACCGTATCACGTACATCCTTATTTTCACGATTCTGGAGTGTTCAGGAAGGACTCTTTTATGTGTTCTTCCAGTGTCATAGTTTTGATAATATTACTTTCAACGTTAATGGGCGTACCTGAGATATAATTTTTTATTCGTTGCCCGTTAACAACCTTCGGGTTAGTACCTTCGGCATTATTTGTTTTGATGGCTCCAGAACGATAAACCTCCTCGATGATATAGGGGCCTTCCCATTTTGAGAGGAATTTTCCTGCAAAGAATCTGAAATGAGAGTTGTACAAAAGAACATATTCTCCAACTTTAAACTCACGCTTTTGGATTCTCTTATCATGCCACCTTTTGACAATTTCTCTAAACAACTTGGCATTTCCATAAGCTTGGGTTCTCCATTCATCTAATGAGCTAATATCAAATAACCTCTTCTCACCGACAAGTTTGACATCATAGTTGAGTTCTTTGATTGCCCAATATGCTTTTTCTAATTCAAGAGGCAAATGACAAGCTTTTCCATAAACCATTTTATAAAGTGACATACCCATGGGATTTTTATATGCTATTCTATAAGCCAAAAGTGTGTCATCTAATTTCTTAGACCAATTCTTTCGGGACCTATTGACAGTCTTTTGCAAAATTAATTTTATTTCTCTATTGCTAAGTTCAACTTGACCACTAGACGGAGGATGATAAGGCGATACAATTTTATGGTTAACATCATACTTGGCAAGCATTTTACGGAAAGCACCATGAACAAAGTGTGAATCACCATCAGTCATTAAGTATCTAGGGACTCCAAACCTTAGGAAAATAACTTCCTTAAGCATTTTAATAGAGGTGTTGTGATCAGCACTACTTGTTGGGATAGCTTCTACCCATTTAGTAACATAATCAACAGCAACCAAAAAATGTGTATACCCATTAGAGGAAGGAAAAGGTCTCATATAATCAAATCCCCAAACATCAAATGGTTCAACATCAAGTGAATAATTCACAGGCATTTCTTGACGCTTACCGATATTACCTATTCTTTGGCATTCATCACAAGATAAGATGAACTTAAGGGCATCCTTGAAGAGAGTAGGCCAATAAAATCTAGATTGTAATACCTTGCGAGTAGTTCTATCTCCAGCACGATGCCCTCCATAAGCTTCGGAGTGACATTTCCGTAGGATTTGTCCCTGTTCATGCTCAGGTACACAACGTCTAATAACACCATCTACTCCTTTATAAAGATGTGGGTCATCCCACAAGTAGTGTCTTAAATCATAGAAGAATTTTTTTCTTTTGTTGATATGTAAAACTAGGTGGTAAATATTTAGAAACAATATAATTAGCATAGTCAGCATACCAAGGAGTGTTGTGAGAAACATTTATTGCAGCTAACTGCTCATCAAGAAAACTATCATCAATAGGTAGTGGGTCATCATGCACATTTTCAAGCCTAGACAAGTTATCAGCTACGGGGTTCTCAGCTCCTTTTCTATCAGTGATATGTAAATCAAATTCTTGTAGCAAGAGAACCCATCGAATAAGTCTAGGTTTAGCATCTTTATTTTCCATAAGATATCTAATAATAGCATGATCGGTGTGAACAATTACTTTTGAATCAACAATGTAAGATCTAAATTTATCACAAGCAAACACCACTGCTAAGAACTCTTTTTCAGTAGTAGCATAATTTCGTTGAGCACTATCTAGAGTTTTACTAGCATAATGAATAACATTCAGTTTCTTATTAACTCTTTGTCCTAGAACAGCACCAACAGCATAATCACTAGCATCACACATAATTTCAAAAGGCAAGTTCCAATCAGGTGGCTGAACAATAGGTGCAAAAATTAAGGCTTTATTGAGTGTTTCAAGGGCTTCTAAACAATCATCATCAAAAACAAAAGGAATATCCTTTTGCAAAAGATTCGTAAGAGGCCTAGAAATTTTAGAAAAGTCTTTGATAAATCTCCTATAGAAACCAGCATGACCTAGGAAACTACGAATACCTTTGATATCTTTAGACATGGCATTTTCTCAATTGCATCAACCTTAGCTTTGTCCACTTCAATACCTCTTTCAAAAATTTTATGACCCAAGACAATGCCTTCATTCACCATGAAGTGGCACTTCTCCCAATTCAAGACAAGATTTATTTGTTCACATCTCTGCAAAACTCGGTCAAGATTGCTTAAGCAATCATCAAAAGACTTCCCATAAACAGAGAAATCATCCATGAAAACCTCAACAATCTTTTCACAAAAGTTAGAGAATATAGCAGTCATACATGTTTGAAAGGTAGCAGGTGCATTGCATAAACCAAAAGGCATATGTCTATAAGCATAAGTTCCAAAGGGACATGTCAAAGTGGTCTTTCTTGATTAGATTGAGAAATAGGTATTTGTGAAAAAACCAGAATATCCATCAAGGAAGCAAAAATGTGTCTGATTAGATAATCTTTCTAGCATTTGATCAATAAAAGGCAGAGGGTAATGATCTTTTCTATTTGTTTTGTTTAATTTTCTAAAATTAGTTACCATTCTATAGCCTGTAACAATTCTTTGTGGAATAAGTTCATTCTTATCATTAGGAACAACAGTTATACCTCCTTTCTTAGGGACACAATGAACAGGACTTACCAATCTACTATTAGCTATAGGATAGATTATACCTTCTTATAGAAGTTTTAAGATTTCTGTTCTTACTACTTGTTTCATCTTCGGATTTAACCGACGTTGGTGATCAACAACGGGTTTAGCATCAGGTTCAATATTAATCTTGTGCTGACATAGAGTGGGACTAATGCCCTTTAAATCATCAAGAGTGTATCCAATAGCAGCTCGGTGCTTCCTTAGAACTTTCAATAATCTTTCTTCTTCATGTTCTGAAAGGTTAGCACTAATAATAACATGATATATCTTCTTTTCATCAAGATAAGCATATTTCAAAGTGTCTGGCAATTGTTTTAATTCAAACACAGGATCACCTTTAGGTGGAGGAAGGCCTCCTAGAGTTTCAATTGGCAAATTGTATTTAAGCAGAGGACGTTGTTCAAAGAAAATCTGATCTATTTCATTTCTTTCATGCATATGTAAATCATTTTCATGGTCTAGCAAATATTGTTCTAGTGGATCGGTAGGAGGTACAACAATAGAAGCAAGACCAATTAATTCATCTTTACTAGGCAATTTGTTTTCATGAAGTTTTCTACTAAACTTGGAAAATTTAAACTCATGAGACTCATCACCAAAACTAACACTGACAGTTTGTTTCTCACGGTCTATTCTAGCATTAACGGTGTTCAAGAAAGGTCTACCAAGGATAATGGGACAGAAGTCATCTTGTGCGGAACCAAGAACAAGAAAATCAGTACGGTATTTTATTTTCCCACACAAGACTTCATCATCTCTAACAATCCCAATTGGTGATATAGTGTCTCTATTAGCAAGTTTGATAGTAACATCTATGTCTTCTATCTCTGCGGGTGCTATATCATTCATAATTTCCTGATATAAGGAATAAGGAATAGCACTCACGCTAGCACCTACGTCACATAAACCATGATAACGGTGATCTCCTATTTTAACTGAGACAATGGGCATGCCAATAACAGGTCTGTGTTTATCCTTTTTATCAGGTTTGGCAATTCTAGCAGCTTCTTCACAAAAGTAAATAACATGCCCATGTACATCTTCTTCCAAGAGATCCTTAACCATAGCAATACTAGGTTCTACCTTAATTTTTTCATCAGGTTTAGGTGTTCTAGTATAACTTTTGTTCACCATAGTTGAAACTTTAGTATGTTCCTTTATCCTAACAGGGAAAGGCGGTTTCTCAATATAAGTAGTAGGAACAACTGGATCAACATTTTAAATTATAGTTTCTTGTTTAACTGGTACCGGTTCTTTAATTTCTTATTTAATAGGTGGGTGATATTTAAACCACTTATCTTTAGGGAGATCAACATGAGTAGCAAATGATTCACAAAAGGAAGATACTATCTGAGAGTCAAGTCCATATTTAGTGCTAAATTTTTGAAAAGCATCGATATTCATAAAAGATTTAACACAATCATACTTAAATTTAATACCTGACTCTTTACCTTCGTTGAGTTAAGCCTCCCCCAAGCTAGAGCAATACTTTCTCCTTCACGAGGCAAAAAATTATATATATAATTCCGATCACGATGAACTAGATGCATAGGATAAACTTTTTGATGGAACTCCAATTTCAATCGATTCCAATTCCAGGATCCAATATCATCGCATATCCTATACCATGCCAATGTTTTTCCCTTCAAAGATAAACGAAAAACCTTCTTCATAACTTCATCTCCAGGTAAACCTGCAAGCTTGAACAATCCACAAATTTGTTCTACATATATCAAGTGCATATCAGGATGTTCGGTTCTGTCTCCTGCATAAGGATTAGCTAGCAGTTGTTCTATCATACTCGAAGGAATTTCATATTCAATATTATCAGTAGGTGCAGTAGGTTGAGGGGTAGCTAATTGTGGTTCCAGTCGAGGTGAAGATACCCTGAACAAACCCCTCAAAGGATTGTTTTCCATAGTAACAAGTGACAGTAAATTTCAGCACACTATATAAATGTTTCCTTACGAAATTCTACTTACCAAAGGCGCTTCACTCCCGGGCAATGGCGCCAGAAAATAGCCTTGATGACCCACAAGTATAGGGGATCAATTGTAGCTCTTTTCGATAAGTCAAAGTGTCAAACCCAATGAGGAGCAGAAGGAAATGATAAGTGGTTTTCAGCAAGGTAATGTCTGCAATTGCTGAAATTGTAAGTAGCAGAGTAGTTTGATAGCAAGATAATTTGTAATGATCAAGTAACGGGCAGGACAAAACGGTTTCTTATGATAAGCAAAGCGTTCTTGAGGGTACACGTGATTTCCATCTAGTCACTTTCACCATGTTGGATTGATTCGTGTTCGCTACTTTGATGATTTGATATGTGGGTGGACCGGTGCTTAGGTGTTGTTCTTACTTGAACAAACCTCCTACTTATGATTAACCATCCCGCAAGCATCCGCAACTATGAGAAAATTATTAATAATAAATTCTAACCATAGCATTAAACTTTTGGATCCAATCAGTCCCTTACGAAATAGCGCATAAACAGGGGTTTAAGCTTCTGTCACTCTCGCAACCCATCATCTAATTGCTACTCCACAATGCATTCCCTTAGGCTCGAATATGGTGAAGTGTCATGTAGTCAAAGTTCACATGACACCACTAAGGGAATCACAACATACATACTATCAAAATATCGAACACATATAAAGTTCACATGATTAGTTGCAACATGATTTCTCCCGTGACCTCAAGAACAAAAGTAACTACTCACAAATGATAATCATGCTCAAGATCAGAGGGGTATTAAGTAGCATATTGGATCTGAACATATAATTTTCCACCAAATAACCCATATAGTAATCAACTACAAGATGTAATCAACACTACTAGTCACCCACAAGAACCAATCTATAGTTCTGGTAACAAGACTGAACACAAGAGATGAACTAGGGTTTGAGATGAGATGGTGCTGTTGAAGATGTTGATGGATATTTCCCTCCCCAAGATGGGAGAGTTGTTGGTGATGATTGTCGGTGTCAAAACCGGCGGATCTCGGGTAGGGGGTCCCGAACTGTGCGTCTAGGCCGGATGGTAACAGGAGGCAGGGGACACAATTGTGACGCCCCCGATTTAATCATACACTAATCATACACGCAAACGTGTACGATCAAGATCAGGGACTCACGGGAAGATATCACAACACAACTCTACAAATAAAATAAGTCATACAAGCATCATATTACAAGCCAGGGGCCTCGAGGGCTCGAATACAAGAGCTCGATCATAGACGAGTCAGCGGAAGCAACAATATCTGAGTACAGACATAAGTTAAACAAGTTTGCCTTAAGAAGGCTAGCACAAACTGGGATACAGATCAAAAGAGGCGCAGGCCTCCTGCCTGGGATCCTCCTAACTACTCCTGGTCGTCGTCAGCGGGCATCACGTAGTAGTAGGCACCTCCGGTGTAGTAGGGGTCGTCGTCGACGGTGGCGTCTGGCTCCTGGGCTCCAACATCTGGTTGCGACAACCAGGTAGAAGGGATAGGGGGAAAAGAGGGAGAAAGCAACCGTGAGTACTCATCCAAAGTACTCGCAAGCAAGAAGCTACACTACATATGCATGGGTATCAAATGGAATAAGGGTATCATATGTGGACTGAACTGCAGAATGCCAGAATAAGAGGGGGATAACTAATCCTGTCGAAGACCACGCTTCTGGCAGCCTCCGTCTTACAACATGTAGAAGAGAGTAGACTGAAGTCCTCCAAGTAGCATCGCATAGCATAATCCTAACCGATGATCCTCCCCTCATTGCCCTGTGAGAGAGCAATCACCGGTTGTATCTGGCACTTGGAAGGGTGTGTTTTATTAAGTATCCAGTTCTAGTTGTCATAAGGTCAAGGTACAACTCCAAGTCGTCCTGTTACCGAAGATCACGGCTATTCGAATAGATTAACTTCCCTGCAGGGGTGCACCACATACCCCAACACGCTCGATCCCATTTGGCCGGACACACTTTCCTGGGTCATGCCCGGCCTCGGAAGATCAACACGTCGCAGCCCCACCTAGACCAACAAAGAGGTCAGCACGCCGGTCTAAACCTAAGCGCCCAGGGGTCTGGGCCCATCGCCCTTAGCACACCTGCACGTTGCGAACGCGGCCGAAAGCAGACCTAGCCTAGTGGCCTTCCAGTCCAATCCGGCGCGCGCCACTCAGTCGCTGACGTCACGAAGGCTTCGGCTGATACCACGACGCCGGGATACCCATAACTACTCCCGCGTAGATGGTTAGTGCGTATAGACCAAATGGCCAGACTCAGATCAAATACCCAGATCTCTATAAGCGTGTTAAGTATCCGCGAACGCCGACCAGGGCCAGGCCCACCTCTCTCCTAGGTGGTCTGAACCTGCCCTATCGCTCCGCCTCAAAGATCCACTCGCGGGTGCTCCTACGAGCCGACCCGTCTTTAATCACCACATGTATCATGTATAAAGTATATAGTATATACCCGTGATCAACTCCCAAGTGATCACGGCCCGATAGTATAGCATGGCAGATGGACAAGGATGTAGGGCCACTGATGATAAACTAGCATCCTATACTAAGCATTAGGATTGCAGGTAAAGGTAACAACAGTAGTAGCAAGGATAGGCTATGCATCAGGATAGGATTAACGGGAAGCAGTAACATGCTACACTACTCTAATGCAAGCAGTATAGAGAAGAGTAGGCGATATCTGGTGATCAAAGCGGGGGGCTTGCCTGGTTGCTCTGGCAAGAGAGAGGGATCGTCAACTCCGTAGTCGTACTGGGTAGCAGCAGCGTCGGTCTCGGTGTCTAGCGAGAGAAGAGGGGGAAGAAACAATAAATATTTAAGCAAACAGATGCATAGCGATGCATGACATGACAAGTAGCGGTGCTAGGGGTGCCCTATCGCGGTATGAGGTGATACCGGTGAAGGGGGGGAAACATCCGGGAAAGTATCCCCGGTGTTTCGCGTTTTTGGACAGGTGAAACAGAAGGGGAAAGTTGCGTGTTCGCTATGCTAGGGATGCGTGGCGGATAAACGGGCTGCGTATTCAAATTCGTCTCGTCGTTCTGAGCAACTTTCATGTACAAAGTTTTTTCATCCGAGCTACGGTTTATTTTATACTAATTTTAAAAGATTAAAATCATTTTTAGTATTTAGTTAATTATTTTAATTAAACATTATCCAGAACAGTGCACGCTGACGTCAGCATGACGTCAGCAGTCAACAGGGAGTTGACTGGGTCAATCTGACGTGTGGGTCCCGCATGTCATACTCTGTTTACTCTAATTAGGGTTTCACTAATCTAATTACTATTTAATTAAACTAACTAGTTAATTAGATTAATTAAACATGATTGATTAACTTAATTAATTAATTAATTAGTTAATTAATTAATTAATTAATTATTACCTATTT
This sequence comes from Triticum urartu, assembly GCF_056163025.1. Lineage (NCBI taxonomy): Eukaryota > Viridiplantae > Streptophyta > Magnoliopsida > Poales > Poaceae > Triticum > Triticum urartu. Next base: position 101,376,424 of record NC_141875.1, on the reverse strand, counting down.
ATTTATTTATTTATTTTTACTTATTATTTATTTTTTTTGTTCTCTTTTTTTTTAAACGTTCTCAGGGTGGGCCCCCCATGTCATATGCCCAGGGGGCCTAACGGGCGCACGGGTAAGCAGGCGCTGGGCGTGTGCACTACCCAGACCACACGGGCGCACGCCCAGGGCCGCGGCAACGGCCACTGTAGGGTCGGGTACGCGCCGGCCGGCGAGCAAGGGGCCGCGGGCGAGGAGCAGCAACGCCGGTGAACGGAGGCGGTGGTCGGAGCAACTGCAGGGGAGCCGGGGCGGGCTCGTCGGCGTGAGGCGCGTCACGGGGCGCCAGCGGGGTGCCGGCCCAGGCGCGACGCGCGGGGTGGTGCACGCGCGGTGGTGTTGCGGGTCGTTGCGGGGCCGCACGGCGATGCAGCGACGGAACGACGCGGATGCGCGGCGCACGCAGCGGGGCAGCAGCAGGGCTGCCCGGCGGAGCGGACGCGGAGGGAGCCGAGCGGGCGCGTCCGAACGAGGTGGGGCACGGGCGCGGGCAGGGGGCGCGGGCGCGGCCAGGGCGGCCGGCGCGCGTGCGGGCATCGGTGAGCGAGGCCATGGCCGAAGTGGCCGGAGCAGGAGAGAAGGAGGAGATGCCGGGGCCTCACCACGGGGCCGTGGGGTCTATGCAGCGGTGCTCGGGGAGGTTGACGGGGACGGAGAGGTAGCAGTCCGGCGGGGAGGGGGAGGCAGGCCGGCGAGGTCGCGGTCCGGCGACGAGGGCGGCGGGCGACAAGGTCGGGGGGGGCGCGGCGCTGGAACGGCGGCCTCGGCACGGGGCGAGGAGGAGGGAGCTGGGCGGCGATGGCGATGGTGAACGGCGGCGGGGCGACGGGGATCGACGGCGGCGTCGGGCCGATGGGATCGGGGGGGGTTCGCCCCGATCCAGCTCGGGGGAGGGAGCGAGGGGGGCGAGCGGGGTGGGGCGAGTGGGGGGGGAGTGGGGATCGGGTGGGTTAGGGTTTGGGGGGGAATGGATAAGGGGAGGGGGGAAGGCCGGTTGGGCCTGCGCCCGAATGGGCCGGCCAACTGGGCCAGTATGCCGTGGGAGGGGGTTCCCTCCTTCTTCTCTTTTTTTTTGTTAGTTTCTTTCTTTTATTTATTTGCACTTCTGTTTTTAAACCCTTTAAATTAATTAGACATTTTATAAAAATGTGTTAGCTGCACCATAATTACCTTTGTAATTTTTGGCAACCACCGAACATTTTTGTTTCAATTTTTGAAAACTTTTATTACCGACATAAATTTAGATTTGAATTCGACGCGGTTTGATCTAACGAAAGCCTAGCAACAGTAACCGAGGTGACGTGGCACGATTAGCGTGGAATTACTGTAGCAAGATTATCCGGGCGTTACAACAATGTTTTAACCAGGTTCGGGCCCTCTTGATGGAAGTAAAACCCTACGTCCTGCTTGATTAATATTGATGATATGGGTAGTACAAGAGTATATCTACCACGAGATCGGAGAGGCTAAACCCTAGAAGCTAGCCTATGGTATGATTGTATGTTGTGGTTGTTGTTGTCCTACGAACTAAAACCCTTCAGTTTATATAGACACTGGAGAGGGTTAGGGTCACACAAGGTCAGTTACAAAGGAGGAGATATCCATATCCGTATTGCCTAGCTTGCCTTCCACGCCAAGTAGGGTCCCACCCGGACACGAGACGAAGTCTTCAATCTTGTATTTCCATAGTCCAAGAGTCCGGCCAAAGGTTATAGTTTGGCTGTCTGGAGACCCCCTAATCCAGGACTCCCTCAGTAGCCCCTGAACCAGGCTTCAATGACGATGAGTCCGGCGCGCAGTATTGTCTTTGGCATTGCAAGGCGGGTTCCTTCTCCAAATACATCACAGAAGAATTTGAATACGAGGATAGTGTCCGACCCTGCAAAATAAGTTCCACATACCACCGTAGAGAGACTAATATTTTCGCAAATCTAATTTGCTAACTTGTTTTGACAGTATGACGTTATGTCATGTCCCGGTGATTATTCGAACCGTTTCCTTTAACTAGCCCCGCACATAACGCGAGGCCGTTTTTCGACACGTCTTGTCAAAGCAGAGATCGTGTGCCCTTATTACGGGATTCTCGTCAATACGGGCGTGGGTAACCCAACCGCGCCATCAATTACGGCGCTTGGGGGATAAGCGAGTTTTACCAGGCAAGTGGGGACGCTTAGTTTCGTCCGCCCATATAAAGGGATAAGGATTCACCTTTCTATCCACGCCTTCTTCTTCCTTCGCTCATCCATTTTCGCACACTCGAGCTCTAGCGCCCAAGTCCGCACTTCCCACCTCAACCTTCTCCAACCATGTCCGGAGCGGGAGGCAAGTGGATGGTCTCCTCCGTCACGGATGGAGACATAAAGAAGCTGAGGAGAGCCGGATACCTGCCCGACGACATCGCGCACCAGCTCCCAGATGAGGGTCAGCTCATCCCCACCCCAGGCCCCATGAGAGGGTAGTGTTCCTCACCCATTTCCTCCGCGGACTGGGATTCCCTCTCCACCCATTCGTCCGGGGACTCATGTTCTATTACGACTTGGATTTCCACGATCTGGCCCCGAACTTCATCCTCAACATCTCGGCATTTATCGTCATGTGCGAGGCCTTCCTCCGCATCAAGCCCCACTTCGGCTTATGGTTGAAGACCTTCAATGTCAAGCCGAAGGTTGTGGGCGGCCTCCAGGCGGAGTGCGGAGGCGCCATGGTGGGCAAGATGCCCAATGTAACATGGCTCGAGGGCTCCTTTGTGGAAACCATAAAGGGGTGGCAATCGGGGTGGTTCTACATCACCGAGCCGCGCGACCCTGCATGGGCAGCGGCCCCCGAGTTCCGATCTGGCATCCCCACGCGGCTCACCTCTTGGAAAGAGAAGGGCCTGTCCTGGGGTAGTTCGGGAGAGCTGAACAGACTCCAAACATGTATTCAAAACATGGTGAACAAGAAGCTCAAACTTGTCAACGTGGTCCAGGTCATGCTCCACCGCCGGATCCTCCCGTGCCAACAACGGGAGTTCAACTTGTGGGAGTTCGACCTGGCGCAGCACCGAACTCTGAATAGGCTCTTCGACACAACTCACGAAGATGCCTGGAGGGTGCTGTTCAAAAGCGCCGAGGTCCCCCCTCCCATTACTGAGGATCGCGGATTCAGCGCGAAGCGCCAAGCCAGTGCGGTAAGCTGCTTTACCTTTCATAGGATACTTATTTTTTATAGATTGACTCCATGCGGGATCTAAACTCCCGTACCTTTGACAGGATTGGCAGGAGACGGCCGGACAAATCAACTGTCCGGCTCCTTTGCCCGAAGGCCCAACAGACGCTCTTCTGGCGAAGATGCTGACTCCGGCTCCTTATACGGTGCCGGAGAAGACCAAGAAGGCCAAGGGAACCCAAAAGAGTTCCCGACGCCAGGCGTCGTCGGACTCACCGTCCGATGACTCTGCGGCACACTCCTCCCCCGAAGACGAGGAAGAAGAAGAAGATGCTCCCCCCCGGCTGGGGGAGATAAGAAAAGGAAGGCCGCCCCAACTGGGGGGGCGAAGGGTCCAAGAAGGGAAGGACTCTCCTTTCGGACAGTTCTACCGCCGCCGATGAAGGCGAAGACGAGTGGTTGCCCAGGGCCAAGCCCCCGGGGAGATCGTAAGTATTCGGATACCAGAGTAACTCATAGCATTCCTTTGTCGCAATGCTTTCCCTAATGCCGAACATAATTATGCAGACCGCCACGAGCCAGTACCGATGTATCATCGGACGGCTCCCTGGGCTCGTCGGACATGGATAGCGATCCAGTCCCGACCGCCACCTCCCCTCATCCTACCGACGACGCCGAGGTGCTGTCTCAAGAGGCACCGGACCGAGGGGAGACAGTCCTGGAGGCGCCTCAAGGCGACCTTCCGGACTCCGGGAGCCGAGGGGACGGGGCCCCTGAGAGCTCCGAGTTCGGCCCTCAGCCGAACACCGCGCCGGAACCTCCAGCGGTTCCAGGCTCGGGCAGGCGGCCTCCTTCTAAGAGGGGCAAGATGCCTGTGCCGGTGACCTCTGTCCATCCAGAGGCACCGGACAATCTGCTGGAAGCGCTTCGCAGCGCTTCCATCGACGAGGAGCACCATACTGTTATGAGTGCGGTGGTCCAGAAGGTTCAGTCCGCCAAGAGCGGGTTGACTGAAGCCTGTGCCAGCCTTCTAACAGGATTTGAGGTAAGTGTTTTAAAATGTAGTAGAAATATTACCACATAGACAGTAACCCCTGATGCTTTGTTCGGTGTTCACAAAGAAAAGCCGAACAGAGGATCAAATAATATCGCATGAGTCTAATATAAGTATGTCAATATGCATATGCAGGCTTCGCTGCTGGCGTCCGCCGCACTGACTGCGAAGGTCGCCGTACTGAAGCAAGACCTCAATGGGTCCAGGAAAGAGCTCGGCCTTGCCAAGAGGCAGCTCGAGGAGAACAAGGGTAAGTAATACCCTTTCTATACATATGTATATATAAAAGAAGATGTGATTGCAAAATGACAGGATCATCGTATATTTTCCAGGGGCCACGACCGAGGTGGCGACCCTGAAGCAAGCGCTAACAAAGGCCGAAGATAAAGCGGCCAATGAGCGCACCGAGCGAGAGAAGCACGAGGCTCGGGTGGGCGAGGTGCAGCAAGAGCTCCAGGCTCTCGTGGCGAAGCACGAGGCATTGGAAGTTGACTCAAAGACGTGGGAGTCTGAGCTTGCCGCGGCCCTCGAGAGCGCAAAAAGTGCCAAGGCCGAAGCCCAAAAGGCCCTCCAGGAGATCGACACAATGAAGAAGATAGCGGCGGGTAAGGCTTTCTATATGCAAAGCAAGCATGTAAAAGTAAATTACCGATTACTTGCCCGAATCCGGAGCTCTCCAGGAGCATTCACAGATTTGCCCCGCGGCGTGTCCGATGCCACACAATTTTACCAGGCCAAGGATGGAAGCTCAACGGAGAAGTTGTTCTGGTCTCAGTATGCTGAGGCCGAACACCCGGTGCTAATGAGCGACCAGCTGAAGCAGATGGTCGAGCTACATAAGGCGGCTGATCGGGCCATGAAGAGCTTTATAGTCCGGCTATGTCCTGGCGACGCCCTTCCGAACAGCTTCTTCGGCCTGGTGAGGCGGCTTGTGGATGCCTGCCCACGGCTGGAGGTCATCAAGCGATCTGTCTGCATTGAAGGTGCACGCTGGGCTTTCGCCCGTGTGAAATTGCAGTGGGTCAAGCTAGACGCAGTGAAGCTGATCAAGGAGGGGCCGCCGGAGGGCAAGGAGCACCGCCACCCCGAGATGTACTACGAGGGTGTTCTGCCGGGTGCCCGTCTCATAGCGTACGAGTGTTCAAAAGATGTAATATTTGAGTGAGACTTGCTCGTTTTATCCTGTATTTATGAAAACTTGTTTCATATGCGCTATGCAACGCTTGTTTGAATTTAAAATATTACCTTCTGTTTGGCTGTTTATCCAATCTGAGAGATGGCTAGTCCTCGGCTTCTGCCCCCATGCCACGAGTGCTGGGGTGTTCGGGATAAACCTGAGCACTCTTGTTCCCATGTTTGGGTCCTTCGAGGGAGGTGCTCAGCATAGCGAACAAGGCAACCGGACTAATAATGCTTTATCACTCTCACTTAGCCATAGAATTCTATAATTTTAAATTTCAGCGAAGCCCCTGGTATTCAGAAGGCCGAATTTGGGGCGCGATACACACCTTTGAGCCGGACAGGGCCGGCCCCTCGCTCTAAGCGGCATAAGTCTTTAGGGACTCGAAAACCTCGCTAAACAGCGACCAGTGTCTCGCTTTATCATGACAATCAATTTTAGCTTTCTCTACTGAGGTGCTGAACCCAGCAGAACCGGGGCACAATCGTAGTAGTTCTCCTAGCGCTACCTTAGCCGATAGAGCGGAACGTAAGGTACCAAAACATAGGAGCCGGGCAAACCCAACATTTGACCAAAGACATGATTCGGAGCTGATGCATATAATTCTATAAGTTCGGGGTGCCGCACTTGTGAAAGTGTTCGGACTTTTCACACCGTATTGTGGGGTATGTAAGCCCCTGGTGTATTGGTCGTACCAAAGTGTACGGTTGCAAGGCGTCATTAATGAACACCTGGGCTATTCTGTTACGCGTAACAGAATATTATTCTGTTACATTTTTTGAACTGACGGTTTCAGGTGGTTGTACTGATGTTTTCGAAGTGGTTGAACTGATGCTTTCAGTTGTGTTTAACAGATTGTCTTCTTTAGTTCAAGAACTTTTTGTAATTTTTTTGTCGGAACGTGGCGTGTAATATATCGTCAGAAAGCTCTTGACAACCATATTTCAAGTATATTGAACGTTTTTGCAAAATCATTATGGTTTAAGTGCAGTTTTGAAAAAACCATTTTTCTCCAAAATCGAAAACGTGAATCGTATTTTGGACTCAATTTTCAAATGGTTTGTCGGAATTGAGCAAATAAGATGGCGTTGGAAAGCTGGTTAAAATCCGCATCTTCCATATATGTATTGTTTTTACTAATTCTATATGATTTAAAAGTAATTTGAAAAACGGTGAAATTCTGGGCGAAACGTATTTTCGCGATTTTTTGCAAACAGTTTTTCGGATTGACGCAAATGATACGACGTTGGAAAGCTATGTAAAATGCGTAACTTCTTCATATAGAAATGTTTTTCTAATTCCTTACGGTTTAAAAACGAATTCGAATACGGTCAAATTTGATTTTGAACGAGATTTTTTTTAAAGTTTGTCGAAATATGGCAAATAATATACCGTTGGATAGCTATCGAAAATGAGAAACTTAGTCATGTTATACGTTTTCTCTACTTCGCAACCGTTTAAGAGTAATTTCGAATACGGCATGACGGATCCTGCTATTTTCTCGTGTGAAAAACAGAGTAGTCGTACTGATATATATGTTTGTTTGTACTGAGCTATTTTTTGTAGAGTAATTTTCAATTGTTCCGGAAAAGGGTACTTGTACTGATGCTTGCATGGGTTTGTACTAAGCGTGTTTTCACTAACTAGACTTTGCTCTGTTTTTTTGGTAATATTTTTCTCGTAAGTTTTCAACGGTTTACAATATCGTCGCCCCTGTACTTGTATGGTTTGTATCATCGAACTGAATGATATTTTATTCAAAAAGAAAATGTGTTTGTTTTGTTTCCTTTTTTAACTCAAATTTTTTTTGACAACGTTGTTCTGAACTTCTCTCATTTTACGACTTGTACTGAGGTACTTACTAAGTAGGATTTTCATGGGGTTTCTTTTTTTGCTTGAACTTTACAATTTGAATTTCTGCCATTTCTTTTATTCTGAACAGACCACCGTTTTTAACTCGCACTGAGGTACTTACTACGCCCGAGCTGGGGTGGCTCGAGCACGATGGAATTGTGGACGGCGCCAAGCACGTCGGTGGACTAACGTCACAGGTGCCGGTGCTGGAATAGATCCATCTCTGGCTTTACCCATGGCGTCGCGCCAGATGGTGAAAGGTTGCCTGGCGGCCGGGCCTCGCGCGAACTGATGCACGCACATCACCTGGCCGGCTGGGAGGTGGAGGCGCGTTGGCGAAGGGGAGGAGGCGGGGCAGGGAGGATGAGGCCGGGCAGCGTTGCGCGTGGGGAGGGAGGCGGCGGTGCGCGGGGAGGGAGGCGGCGGCGCGGTGGGGGGCCGGTGGCTGCGGCGGCGGCGCGGTGGTGAGGCCGGTGGTCGGTGCGGCCGATCCACTCGCTGCGGAAGAAGGAAGGTGGAAGAAGTGGTGGACCGCGGGGAGGTTCAGTTCGATGGGCTCCGTTGGCGGCCAGTCATGGCGCCGCGGGCTCCCTCGCTCCGGCTGACGCCGTCGCTCGGTCGCCCACGACGGCTGCCTCCGGCGGAAGGAGGTTGGTTAGGTTCAGGATGGCTCGGGGAGTTTCTATGGTGTAGCTCGTCGCGTCCTTATAGAGCCCAGGGGTAACAGAATAATATTCTGTTACTAGTAACAGAATAGTCCAGCCCTATATGTATATATATAACAAGAATGCAATAATAGTCGTAATGTCATGCATTGTTTATTCAGAAAATTGCGTTAAAGCAGAGTGATACAGATAGTGCGATAAGCAAAGAGTAGGACTATTTCCCTTCCAAGGGCAAGCTGAGGAATGATATTAAATCGAATATTTCGCTCGTTACTGTAATCCACCTGGGAATTCTGTGGTATGACATAGCTGTCTGCCTCCTTGGTTGCTGCATCATGTGTTCGGCAATAGTGCTGCCGGACAGTGTTTCCAGAGATTAAGGTCCTGAAAGAAAGAAAAAAATAGAAAAATAACCAAACGGGAAGCCCCTAGTGCGGTTTAAGCCGCGTCTTGGGGCGTGCCGCAGTTGTGCCCTCCTCCCCACCTGTGCCCATGGTATTTTTAATGCGTAATTATGTATGCGCGGCACGAGTTTCGCCATTGGGCTGGGATTGGGGTGGCCGCCGTATTGCTACGCGAGCTCAGATCGTGCCAGGTGGTCTATTTGCCGATTGCTCCGAGCGCGCTTGAAGGTGTCCGGGCTTTGAAGCGCCGAACTGGTTGATTGCCTTGAGAGGCTGCTTTGCGCTTCTGCTGTGAGGGTCGCGGTGTGCTCCTCTGTGCGGAGAGAGTGCTCTGTGTTTCCATTGACTGTAATAACTCCGCGAGGTCCTGGCATCTTGAGCTTGAGGTATGCATAATGCGGTACCGCATTGAATCTAGCAAATGCGGTTCGCCCGAGCAGCGCGTGATGACCACTGCGGAACGGGACTATATCGAAGATTAAATCTTCGCTTCGGAAGTTATCCGGGGATCCGAAGACCACTTGCAGTGTAATTGAGCCTGTGCAATGGGCCTCCACACCTGGAATGACGCCTTTAAAGGTCGTTTTTGTGGGTTTGATCCTTGAGGGGTCTATACCCATTTTGCGCATTGTGTCCTGATAAAGCAGGTCCAGGCTGCCGCCGCCGTCCATAAGGACTCGAGTGAGGTGAAATCCGTCAATGATTGGGTCTAGGACCAGCGCGGCAAATCCGCCATGACGGATACTAGTGGGGTGGTCCCTGCGATCGAAGGTGATCAAAGAGGAGGACCAAGGGTTGAACTTTGGGGCGACTGGCTCCAACGCATATACGTCCCTGAGCGCACGCTTCCGCTCCCTCTTGGGGATGTGGGTTGTGTATATCATGTTCACCATCCGCACTTGCGGGGGAAACCTCTTCTGTCCTTCGGTGTGCGGCTGCCGGGGCTCCTCCTCGTCATCGCTATGCGGCCCCTTGTCCTTGTTTTCGGCAATTAACTTGCCGGCCTGCTTGAACACCCAACAATCCCTGTTGGTGTGATTGGCTGGCTTATCTGGGGTGCCATGTATTTGACACGAGCGATCGAGTATACGGTCCAAGCTGGACGGACCCGGCGTACTTTGTTTGAATGGCTTTTTCCGCTGACCGGGTTTAGAGCCTTTGAATCCGGCATTGACTGCCGTATCCTTGGTATTTTCGCTGTTAATGTGGCGCTTATGTTTGTTGCGACGTGACCTGCTATTGCCGTCCTTGGTATCCGAGGTACCATGGTTCTTTGATATGTTATTACTGCGAGCCAGCCAGCTATCTTCTCCCGCACAAAAGCGGGTCATGAATGTCGTGAGAGCTGCCATAGATTTCGGCTTTTCCTAACCAAGGTGCCGGGCTAGCCACTCGTCTCGGATGTTGTGTTTGAAAGCCGCTAAGGCCTCTGCATCCGGACAGTCGACGATTTGATTTTTCTTTGTAAGGAACCAAGTCCAGAATTTCCTGGCCGACTCTTCTAGCTGCTGAATTATGTGGCTCAAGTCATCGGCGTCTGGTGGTCGCACATAAGTGCCCTGAAAGTTGTCGAGGAATGCGGCTTCCAGATCTTCCCAATAGCTAATGGAGTCCGCTGGCAGGCTGTTAAGCCAATGCCGCGCTGGTCCTTTGAGCTTTAGTGGGAGGTATTTGATGGCGTGTAAGTCATCACCGCGGGCCATGTGGACGTGGAGGAGGAAATCCTCGATCCATACTGCGGGATCTGTTGTGCCGTCGTATGATTCAATATTTACAGGTTTGAAACCTTCTGGGAATTGATGATCCATTACTTCGTCTGTGAAGCATAAGGGGTGTGCGGCGCCTCTGTATTGGGCTATATCGCGACGCAGCCCGAATGGGTCTTGCCCGCTATGTTCGGCCCGGCGGGATTTGCTTTTACTGTATCCGGCGTGACGTTTATTGTCTCGCAGAGTGGTGCGCTCTCGTGATCCGTAGATCGATCATGCATGCTTTGCTTTGTCCTCCAATTTTTCTCATAGGTCTGGCGTATCTCCCCATGCCTTTTTATTTGAATGGCATCGGGGTGGAGGCTGAGTTTTTGGCTGGAATGCCTCTCTATCGCGGCCACGAGGTGGCCGATCAGCTGTATCATACGTTTCTTCCTCCAGACGGGGTAGTAACCTGCACTTTGGGTAATTCTTGGAGGGGCGCTCGAGTTTATATTCCTCGGCCGCGAGGACTTCAGTCCATCTGTCAGCTAGCAGATCTTGATCCGCTTGAAGCTGTTGCTGCTTTTTCTTCAGCCTATTTGTCGTGGCCATAAGCCGGCGCTTGAAGCGCTCTTGTTCGACGGGATCCTCTGGTTAGGCGAATTCATGGTCGCCGAGGCTTGCCTCGTCTTCGGAGGGGGCATGTAATTGTCATCCTCCTCCTCTCCATCTGCTGCTCTCTCAGGAGAGCTGGCTCCTCCATCCTCCTGCTCTAAATCTTGCTGGAGGGGTTTGTTGTTGTCTTCGGCACTATCCGGAGTGTTATTATCTCCTGTGCCGGTATCACCACTTTTGCTTTGGCGGGACTTAGAGCGGCGCCGCTGACGTCGGCGCTTGGGTTGCTTCTTGGAGGGGTTATCCTCCGCTATCTCGTCACCATTGCCTTCTTTGGGCGTATCCACCATGTATATGTCATATGACGAGGTGGCTTTCCAGTGCCCTATAGGCGCTGGTTCATGTTCGTCTCCTACATCGTCGTCCATACCGTCGATGTCTTCGGAGTCGAAGTCGAGCATGTCGGTTAAATCATCGACAGTGGTTACGAAGTGGGTGGTGGGTGGGCGTCGAATTTCTTCGTCGTCCGCATCCCAATCCTGTTGGCCATAGTCCGGCCAGGGCTCTCCTGACAAAGAGAGAGACCTTAGTGAATTCAGAATGTCGCCGAAGGGCGAGTGCTGAAAGATATCCGTGGTGGTGAATTCCATGATCGACGCCCAATCGGATTCGATTGGCAGGGGCGCGGGCGGTTCGGTGTTCGGAAAAGAGTCCGGCACCTTGGAGTCACGGGCTCCGCAGAGGATTAGGCTGGTGTTCGGCTCGATCGCCGTTGAGACTGCAGCCCCTGAGGTGGTGTCTAGCCACCCGTCCTCAATTGGCGCAGTTGGCTCCGAGCTAAGGGTCGGAGCTGATGCGGGCGCGGCCTCTGGGGTACTGTTCAGCGGCAGAGCTAGGTCATACCCATCGTGACAGTGCGGCGCGCCCGGCTATGGCTCGAATCCGTCGAAGATCAAGTCTCCGCGGATGTCGGCTATGTAGTTCAAACTTCCAAATCTGACCTGACGGCTGGGGGCGTAGCTTTCAATCTGCTCCAGATGGCCAAGCGAATTGGCCCGCAGTGCAAAGCCGCCGAACACGAAGATCTGTCCAGGGAGAAAAATCTCACCCTGGACTGCATCGCTATCGATGATAGTAGGAGCCATCAAGCCTAACGGCGACGACACAGAGGAACTCTCAATGAAAGCACCAATGTCGGTGTCAAAACCAGCGGATCTCGGGTAGGGGGTCCCGAACTGTGCGTCTAGGCCGGATGGTAACAGGAGGCAGGGGACACAATGTTTTACCCAGGTTCGGGCCCTCTTGATGGAGGTAAAACCCTACGTCCTGCTTGATTAATATTGATGATATGGGTAGTACAAGAGTAGATCTACCACGAGATCGAAGAGGCTAAACCCTAGAAGCTGGCCTATGGTATGATTGTATGTTGTGGTTGTTGTTGTCCTACGGACTAAAACCCTTCGGTTTATATAGACACCGGAGAGGGTTAGGGTTACACAAGGTTGGTTACAAAGGAGGAGATATCCATATCCGTATTTCCTAGCTTGCCTTCCACGCCAAGTAGAGTCCCACCCGGACACGAGACGAAGTCTTCAATCTTGTATTTCCATAGTCCAAGAGTCTGGCCAAAGGTTATAGTCCGGTTGTCCGGAGACCCCCTAATCCAGGACTCCCTCAATGATGATGACGATGATTTCCCCCTCCGCGAGGAATTGCTCCGCCGGAGGGCAAAAGTGCTCCTGCCCAAGTTCCGCCTCCAGACGGCGGCGCTCTGTCTCGAAAGTCCTCTCCTTATTTTTTCGAGGTCAAAATGACTTATATACGAGAAGATGGGCACCAGAGGTGGGCCTGGGTGAGCACAACCCAACAGGGTGCGCCTGGGCTCCCTGGCGCGCCCAGGTGGGTTGTGCCCACCTGGTGGGCTTCCTCTGGGACTTATTTTCTCCAATGTTCTTCATATATTCCATAAAAATTCTCCGTGAAGTTTCAGTGCCAGTTTGGAGTTGTGAAGAATAGGTAGCTTGGCATAGCTTTTCCAGGTCCAGATTTCCAGCTGCCGGAATTCTCCCTCTTTGTGTATACCTTGCATATTATGAGAGAAAATGCATTAGAATTAATCCAAAAAGCATTGTTATGGATAAAACAACGTAAATAATAGAAGGAAAACATGATGCAAAATGGACGTATCAGCAAACAGTAACTCTTAGAAATTATATTCACTCGTATCAATGGCATAATCACCTAGCGAGCAATAATAAGATATCTCAAATGCCAACACTTTGTCAAAATAATCATGATATAATATGACAATAATGGTATCTCACTAGACCTTTATGAGACCGCAAAACATAAATGTAGAGCACCTCCAAAGTTCAAGCAGCGACTAAATATTGTAATTCATGGCAGAAGAGATCCAGTCATGATGCACTCAACATTAACTATACACAATGCATGATAATGAAAATAGTGCTCTTCATGTCTACTACGCAACTTTATTCTTGTAGACACGTGTTGGGCCTCCAAGCGCAGAGTTTTGTAGGACAGTAGCAATTTTCCCTCAAGTGGATGACCTAAGGTTTATCAATCCATGAGAGGTGTAGGATGAAGATGGTCTCTCTCAAACGACCCTACAACCAAATACAAGAAATCTCTTGTGTCCCCAACACACCCAATACAATGGCAAATTGTATAGGTGCACTAGTTCGGCGATAAGATGGTGATAAAAGTGTAATATTGATGGTAGAAATATATTTTTATAATCTGAATAAATAAAATTAGAAAGGTAGCAAATACTAAACGGGCACAAAAATGGTATTGCAATGCTTGAAAATGAGGCCTAGGGACCCTACTTTTGCTAGTGCAATCTCTCAACAATGCTAATATAATTAGATCATATAACCGTCCCTCAACGTGCAACGAAGAATCACTCCAAAGTTCCTATCTAGTAGAGAACATAAGATGGAATTGTTTGTAGGGTACGAAACCACCTCAAAGCTATTCTTTCTGATCAATCTATCCGAGAGTTCATAGTAAAATAACACGAAGCTATTCTTTCCGATCGATCTAACCAAGAGTTCGTACTAAAATAACACCAAAGCAAATTCAGATTCATAATATTCAATCCAAAATAAAGAAATTCAAAAAGTGCCCCAAGATTTCTATCGGAGAAACAAAGACAAGAACATGCATCAACCCCTATGCATAGATTACCTGAATGTCACCTTGGGAATCCGCGAGTTGAGTGCCAAAACATATATCAAGTGAATCAATACGATACCCCATTTTCACCACGAGTATTCAATTGCAAGACATATATCAAGTATTCTCAAAACAATAAAAGTATTCAATCCAATAACAATGGAATCTCAAAGGGAAAAACTCAATTCATCACAACAAGATAGAGAGGGGAAAACACCATATGATCCGACTATATTAACAAAGCCCGCGATACATCAAGATCGTGACATCTCAAGAACACGAGAGAGAGAGAGAGATTAAACACATAGCTGCTGGTATAAACCCTCAGCCTCGAGGGTGGACTACTCCCTCCTCATTGTGGTGGCCAACGGGATGGTGAAGATGGCCACCGGAGATGATTCCCCCCTCCGGCAGGGTGCCGGAATGGGGTCTAGATTGGTTCGGTGGCTACTAAGGATGGCAATTTTACCCATGGACATGGATATCCATGGATATCCCACCCGAATGGACAGGGTCTGGATATGCTTTTGTGTCCATGGACGCCGCCCAAACCCGACTCGATTGCTCGTGGGTAGGGCATGGATATAATCTTGTACCCGTGGATATATCCAAACCTGACCCGATAGTGTGACTTAATGGGGCAAAATTTGCTATCCCTACCCCATGGTCACATGTCCCATTGCAATTTTACACTTCGTTATCTAAAACATGTAAAAGAAATTGCACAATCTTCGTCATAACTTTTATTAGTTGACATTCAATCCCCTCTGACATACTCCAATGCCCCTTCCCTTATTTTTATCTCCTTGTTAAATGACTCGTCATTCACAACTATTAGAAAAATACTAAATGATCTTAGCTTGTTAGTGGATGTTGATTTACCATAAGTTGATGTTTAGCATAAGTGAGGCCTAGCCTGCCACAAGGTGAAGAATGGACGAGCTTATGTTAACACTATGTTATGTGTAATTTATATGTCTTGAGAGGACCTAATGGATATCCAGTGGGTATGGATATCCATCGGGTTTGGACATGGACACGATTTATCACCCATGGATTTTTTCGTGGATGGACAAAGATTGTCTTCATGGATATGGATATGGATTTAATATTGTTCAACCCGATCCAAACTCGACCCATTGCCATTCTTAGTGGCTACAGAGCCTTGCGGCGGCGGGACTTCTGATCTAGGTTAACCCCGAGGGTTTTCGAAATATTTGGGAATTTATAGGGTAAAGAGGGGGTGCGAGAGCCACCGAGGTGGGCACAACCCGCCTGGGCGCGCCTGGGGCCCCAGGCACGCCCTGGTGGGTTGCGCCACCCTCGGGGCCACCCTAGGTGCTTTTCTGGCCCATCCTGGGTGTTCTGGTCCATAAAAAATCTCCAAAAAGTTTTACAGTGTTTGGACTCCGTTGATATTGATTTCCTGCGATGTAAAAAACAAGCAAAAAACAGCAACTAGCACTGGGTACTGGGTCAATAGGTTAGTGCCAAAAAATGATATAAAGTTGCTATAAAATGATTGAAAAACATCCAAGAATGATAATATATCAGCTTGAATACTTCATAAATTATAGATACGTTGGAGACGTATCAGCTCTCACGACTAGTTCTTGTTTGAGAAGGTGATGACTCAACATAAAAGTAAAATAACATTAAAGTAAATAGATAGGCCCTTCGCACAGGGAAGCACGAATTTGCAGAGGTGCCAGAGCTTGAAGCTTAAATCAAAGATAAATATAATTTTGGGAGGTATACCTTTCCTGTCAATGTTACGACTGCGAGTTTTCAATATCTTCCATGCTAAACACATTAGCAGCGGTTCCCAAGCGGTAAAAGTAAAGTTTACTCCCCCTACACCAACAAACACAAGCCATGGCTAGCCGAATCCTCGGGTGCCCGCCATACCAACAATAGTTCGGGGGAGTTCGTTTTATTATTATTGCAATTTTTTATCATGGGACTGGGCATCCCGATTACCAGCCCCTCTCATGTAAGGACGAGTGAATAAACACTCACCAAGATAATAACCTGCTCAACATGGAAGATACTAACCACCCCTGTCGCTGCATGAGCAGTACGGGCACACAAAATAGATGTTCATTTGAATTTTTAGAGTTGGCACATGCAAATTTACTTGGAATGACAGGGCAATATACCACATATGGTAGATATAGTGGACTCGTCTGGAATAACTTTGGTTTAAGGATTTTGATGCACAAGCAATATTCCCGCTTAGTACAGGAGAAGGCTAGCAAATAGGTTGAGAAGCGACCAACTAGAGAGCGAAAACGGTCATAATCATGCATTATGAATAATTAACATTGAATACTAGCATGAGTAGGATATAAACACCATGAACATAAATATCGTGGAGGCTATGTTGGTTTTGAATCAACCACATGCGTGAACATGTGCCAAGTCAAGTCACTTGAAACATTCAGAGGAGGATACCATACCATCATACTACATCACAACCATTTTAATGCATGTTGACATCTAAGATAAATCATTATCCACTCCTAGCTACTTAAGCATGGCATGAGAAACTATAATCTCTAATTATCATTGTAAACATGTTTAAACATAATATGTTGAATCATGGATACTGAGTTAAACATATTTACAAGAACAAAAACAATTTGAGTTCATACTCGCTTTTCCCTACCACAGTCACTTCATCAAATATCATCATTATTGCCTTTCACTTGCATGACCGAATGATATGAAAATAATAATAGTGCAAGAATGTCGTGAACTAAGCTGGAATCTGCAACATTTTATTCAAAGGAGAAGACAAAATAATATGGGCTCTTTGTTAGGTCAACAATAATGCATAAGGGCCACTCAACATTTTCATCGCGATCTTCTCCTTAGTATGACTCAACAAAAGAAAAGAATTTCAGAGAAACACACTGAAATATTTTTGGAGTATTTTATTTTTCTTAAAGGAAGCAAACTAAAGAAGGAAAAACAAAAACAAAAAAACTATTTAGACGGGAAAGCTTCCAACAAGCAAAAGAACAAATGGGAAATCTTTTTGGGTTTTCTTTTAATACTACAACTAATTTAAACTAGAAAGGAAAACCGTAAAGAAGCGAGAAATATTTTTGGATTTTCTCAAAGTTTTTCAAACACACAAGAAGAAAGCGAGAAAATAAAACTAACATAGATTATATAATGAAAAATTATGAACACCGACAACTCGAATAAAATGTGTGAACATGAATGTAATGTAGGTGGAAATACCTACTCCCCCAAGCTTAGGCTTTCGCCTAGCCTGGCAATCACCATCAGTAGTAGCCATCCGGTCCCATGTGAAAGTGTTGACGTGGTGGCACTTGAGCGTCCCACTCCTAGGGATCCTCCTCTGCCGCTGCAAGGGTGTTCCGGCAGGTAACAATATCCTATGGTAGGACGGTGTATCCGTTCCTGGCATCAGAGTCAAACAAAGCAGGTGCAGGCAACAGGATAACATCACGAGTATTCTCACTGAATACCAAGTTATAACGAATATGGTTAGAAGAATCGGGAGCATCAATGAAGTGGTGGTCCTCCATTGCCTGGTGATTGATACGTCTCCAACGTATCTATAATTTTTGATTGTTCCATGCTATTATATTATCTATCTTGGATGTTTCATATGCATTTATATGCTATTTTATATGATTTTTGGGACTAACCTGTAACCTAGAGCCCAGTGCCAGTTTCTATTTTTTCCTTGCTTTTGAGTTTCGCAGAAAAGGAATATCAAACAGAGTCCAAATGAGCTAAAAATTTATGGTGATTTTTTTATGGACCAGAAGAAGCCCCCGAAGCAAAAGAGTTGGGCCAGAAGAGCCATGAGGCCTCCACAAGGGTGGAGGGCACTCCCTACCCCCCCTAAGGGCACCCTCCAGTCTTGTGGGCTCCTGTGGACCCCCTGACTTGTTCTCAATGCTAAAAATTCCTATAAATATAGAAACCCCCAGAAATAAACCTAGATCAGGAGGTCCGCCGCCGCAAGCCTCTATAGCCACGAAAAACCAATCGGGAGCCCGTTCCGGCACCCTGCCGGAGGGGGAAACCATCACCAGTGGCCATCTTCATCATCCCAGTGCTCTCCATGACGAGGAGGGGGTAGTTCACCCTCGGGGCCGAGGGTATGTACCAGTAGCTATGTGTTTGATCTCTCTCTCTCTCTCTCCCGTGTTCTTGATTTGGCATGATCTAGATGTACCGTGAGCTTTGTTACTATAGTTGAATCATATGATGTTTCTCCCCCTCTATCTTCTTGTGATGAATTGAGTCTTGCTCTCTGAGGTTTCGTTATGTTGGATTGAGTATTGGATTTGAGAACACTTGATGTATGTCTTGCGATGGGATATCGGTGGTGACAACGGGATGTTCTATCGATTCACTTGATGTATGTTTTGGCACTCAACTTGCGGATTCCGGTGGTGACACTGGGCTAATCTGTCACAGCCTGATTTTTGGCCCTTTCTTTTTCTTTCGATTTTTCGAGGATTTTGCTTAAGTTTTCTTTTTCCCTGGCTATGTGGTCTGGAAACTGAAGGAGATGACCTCTTCTTTCTTTCCAGAGTGGCTTGTCATCCTCAAAACCTTTCATAGACCTTGCCATTTCCATCTTGGACCAAACCCAATATTCTTTTCCTTGGGAATATTCCTTTTTCAATTAAAGGAATAACCCAATTTACCCTAGGTTGTGAAGCAAACTATGTTTCCATCACTCCTAAAATTCCCAAATAATTCTCATAAATTGTTTGGGTCATATCTTCCGCAAATATGGAAAAACCTTTCATTGCCATGTGATGTCTACTACACAACCTTCTTCTTGTAGACGTTGTTGGGCCTCCAAGTGCAGAGGTTTGTAGGACAGTAGCAAATTTCCCTCAAGTGGATGACCTAAGGTTTATCAATCCATAGGAGGCGTAGGATGAAGATGGTCTCTCTCAAGCAACCCTGCAACCAAATAACAAAGAGTCTCTTGTGTCCCCAACACACCCAATACAATGGTAAATTGTATAGGTGCACTAGTTCGGCGAAGAGATGGTGATACAAGTGGTATATGGATAGTAGATATAGGTTTTTGTAATCTGAAATTATAAAAACAGCAAGGTAACTAATGATAAAAGTGAGCACAAACGGTATTGCAATGCGTTGAAACAAGGCCTAGGGTTCATACTTTCACTAGTGCAAGTTCTCTCAACAATAATAACATAATTGGATCATATAACTATCCCTCAACATGAAACAAAGAGTCACTCCAAAGTCACTAATAGCGGAGAACAAACAAAGAGATTATGGTAGGGTACGAAACCACCTCAAAGTTATCCTTTCTGATCGATCTATTCAAGAGCCGTAGTAAAATAACATGAAGCTATTCTTTCCGTTCAATCTATCATAGAGTTCGTACTAGAATAACACCTTAAGACACAAATCAACCAAAACCCTAATGTCACCTAGATACTCCAATGTCACCTCAAGTATCCGTGGGTATGATTATACGATATGCATCACACAATCTCAGATTCATCTATTCAAACCAACACAAAGAACTTCAAAGGGTGCCCCAAAGTTTCTACCGGAGAGTCAAGACGAAAACGTGTGCCAACACCTATGCATAGATTCCTAAGGTCACAGAACCCGCAAGTTGATCACCAAAACATACACCAAGTGGATCAATAGAATACCCCATTGTCACCACAGGTATACCACGCAAGACATACATCAAGTGTTCTCAAATCCTTAA